>NW_023425346.1:84262099-94142099 GCF_014108415.1 Molossus molossus
CACTAAGGCTTCTAGAATCAGAAAAGCTTTGCCTTTTAGCTATATAAAAAATTAAAAGTCAAACCTTATGTTGGAGAATTTTGGAATCTTTGCATTCAAACATTTCTTCTCCCATTGTGTTAATCTTATATTTGCATTTGATTTTTTTTCTATAAGACAGTGTACAAAAACATGTTTAGCGTCTCCTCCATTTCCAGGTTGCATTTTATCTTGAGTAGATTTAAAACCAGATTAGCAGTAATAGGATTCCAGGATGTGGGCAGATGTCTATTTGTCTCGGACGATGTCTCTTGCAATTAGCTCCTTCATTATTTCATTGGTACCACCATAGATTGGCTGAACTCGGGCATCCACATAAGCTCTGGATAAATCAGAAGATCAATGAATGAATTATTAAGAAAAGATATTAGAAACTATAAAATTTGTCTCACCATGTAACTATTAATTGCTTTAAAGTATTCAGTTAATGAAATCCAAACAATAAAAGGCTTCATAATTACTTTTTTCTAGTGTGGCATTCATCCTTGATTGGTATAATTACAAAATTCTACTAAGATGGTAATCATATGTACAGAGTTTTGTTTTAGTTTGCTTGAAAAGATTACAAATTCAAATTAACATTTATAAGTTTATTTTGATTTAATTTTGTAAAATTTAGCACATATAATAGCATTCTAAAAAGGCCACTTTAGATTTAGAAATAGATAGAATGTTTTAATTTCTTGTTATCTTTAATGATTCTCAAAGAAGTTGAAATCCACTGGTTTTGTAGAAAACAAGAGAAAAGAAAACATATATTTCCTAACATCCCTTTATATTCCTACTACCCCTGCAGCCATCAAGAGTACAAACTGAATCTTTAGAAAATATTACTTCCCACAAAGTTAACAAGTAACTTATTTTTTGAAAATGGTTAATAGTCACTCCAGTAATTTATGAGGTTAAAATACCAAGTGGCTGAGTTCACTGACATAGAAAACTGAAAAAAAATGTTATTAAAAATTCCCTTTTGGTAGCAATGACACTGTATAGCTGTTTTTACCTTTTCTGGTCTCACTTTATCCTCTCAACTGTGGGATCAGGGAGAATAAATATTATGTTGTTTTGCAGGTAAAGGAACTGAGGTACAGTGAAGTTAATACAATTACTAATTAATGGTTGCTATTTAATGGTTATATAGATAATTGGCAATCTGGAATGAGAAGGTAAGTATCCTGCCACTTTGCAAGCATCTTTTTTTATCATATCACAGTCTTTTCATTGACCCAGGCATGTAGGACTGGTTACTGAGCTTTGGACTTTCCTCGTAGACAAATTCAAAGGCATTTCTTTTTCAAGCATAAAATCTGTTTGTTTTTAACTAAATTTTTGAGACAAATGTGCTAGCTCTCTAAGAACCAACATTATCCTTCTCCATATTCATCATGGGACCTTGCAAAGAGTAAGCACTCAGTATTTACTGATTTGATTTATAGTATTACAAAGGAATTTTAGTGTCTCAATATCAACTTTCTGAAGAGATGTGAAATCTAGAGACATTAGTGTTTTCAAATATATATTTTTCTTTCGAACAAATTCCATTTTTGCCCACAAAAATCCAGCCCTTGCATTTAGAGGAGCTACCTAGCATTTTACTCTCCTTCGGCAATCTCAATGCTTTTAGACATTTTTAGACTGGGTTGGGCTTTTTTTTTACATTACAGAAGTTCCAATGGAACTGGTAATGACAGAGATCGGTAGACCTTTTATAGGTTACTAATTAAATTCAGTCATCAACTAAAATTAACAGAGAAAGACAGTGGAATAAATATTTAACCACACGACTGATGAAGCTCTCTGTCTCAGGCTACTCTTCCCAGCATGGCAGAGTCTGGAAATGGCAACGATTAAACCTCCCTTTACTGGCCCCAAGAATAATGAGTGAGACTGAAGCAAAGTCATGCTAAAGAGCAGTTATTTAAAAACAAATAAACAAACAAATAAAATGAAACAAAACAAAAAAGCACCTCTTTATAGGTGAAACCAAGACTCAGCAACACACACACACACACACACACACACACACACACACACACAGAGATAATATAGTTTAATCCGAGGACATAGGAAACACAAATAGAATAATTTTTTTTTCTATTAAATCACAGTCTGTACACATCCACATACTACCTAATGTGTCTAACTTTTTTGATAATATCTATTACTTTCTCTCGTTATTTTATATATATATAAAAATTCTTTCCCTATATCTTGTGGAGAAAAACAGCAGTATAGTTGAAAATTTCATGTACTCTTTAGCCCTGGCCGGTTTGGCTCAGCGGTTAGAGGGTCGGCCTGCGCTCCAGAGAGACCCGGGTTCGGTTCCCGCTAAGGGCACGTACCTCGGTTGCAGTTTGTCCCTGGCCCTGATTTGTCGTGTGGGTGGCAACCACTCGATGTGTCCCTTTCATGTCAATGTTTCTCTCTCTCTTTCCCTCTCTCCCTCCCACTCTATCTGAACAAAAAATGGAAAGATGTCCTCGGGTGAGGATTAAAATAAAAAGAAAATTTCATATAATCTTTGAACTAACAAGCTGGCCAAAAGGGGATTACTAGTCCTGAAAGGAAATATAAGTCTCTCAAACTGAAATCAGGGATTTCAAATACTGAGCCATCAAGCTACAGTTTTTGCTCACTGCTGACCTGAAGGAAAGGCCTCCTGGCCGTGCGCGTGGTTGACTCCTCTACGCCTCTCTCAGAACTCGGACTACACTAGACAAACACTGAGCCCCCCACTGTCTACTTTCCAAGCAGCAGCTGTAACTGCACAGTTGAGTAGAAAAATATAAACACCCATTATTATTTTACCTTTCTAGCATAGTTAATATTGTGAATAGATGAATATTGTGAGTAAAACATGAAAATGCACAGGAAAAATTTCAATGTTGATTTAATTTGTGCTAGCATAACTCAGTGTTTACTTTTGATTTCATGACTATGCAAAGATAAAAAAATAAATCTGCTTTTGATTAAGGCCTGTTTGAAGTAGTTCTAAAAGGATATGCCAAAATCCAAATCCAAGGATTGATTAAAAAAGAGAAATCGTTTAGTGACTTCGTGCCTACATTCCCAAGGAAAGAAAAAGCCCTACTTATTGCTGAGTTTTTATAAAAGGTTATAAATTATATACATCCTGTGATTAAAGCTTTACGAGCTGCCCAATGGCTACAGAAAAATTAGTAAATTATATCTATGCTGAAGCTTCTGTTCTACATGTAACTTTAATAAAATGCTTATTTTCCTCATTAAGGACTATAAGTGTATCAAATGTTTTCAATTATGCTTGCCAAAATAAAAAATTTGAAAGTCAGCTTGAACTCTAGTTTGATAATTTTTCGCTTTAGATATCTGTATTTAGATTACAATTAGAAAACGTTCATAGGAGTCCATAGCTTTCTCATTATCTGATTCAGAACTAAATTGGACTTCTCTTGGTACAGCAAAAAACTCCCTTGGGAAAATTTTATAAACTGGAAATATTGCTAAATAAGAGGAAAACATAAATTCTCCATGGGAGAAGTCCCATGGAGAGATTACTGAGGCAAAAGACCATGGAAAGAGGAAAAGAAGAACTTATGAAGATGGAGGAAGAAATATGGAAGACAATGCTGCCTATTGACAAACTGGTGCTGCTTTGAACTGGTAAGAATATTTGTATGTAATATAATAAAACAGGTGTATTTAATTTAATTTAATTTAATTTGAAGAAAGTAAAAATTCTATTTGGAAAAAAATCAGTACTTTTGATTTGTTTTTTTAGAGGAAAATAATAAAATATTTAAGATATGAAAACATAGATTCTCTTCATATGCAGGCTGATTTTTTCTATAGGGTCTTCCCCCCTTTTATTAGTTTTAAAAAAGTGATATTTCCATAGAAGTCATATAACTGATCAACAGGTATATGAAAAAATGCTCAACGTCACTAATCATCAGTGAAGTGCAAACCAAAATCGCAATGCGATGTCACCCCCAGTATTGACAAGGATGTAGAGAAACTGGAATGCTTTTCTACAGTTGTAGGGAATGCAAAACAGCACAGATGCTATAAGAAACAGCATGAAGGGGCCTCAAAAGATTAAATAAAGCTACCATATTATCCAGAAATCACACTTGAAGTCAAAAGAACTGAAATCAGGACCTGCAAGCAATACTAGCACTCACGTGTTCATTGCAGTATTATTCACAGTAACCAAGATGCGAGAACAACCTAACTGTTCATGGACAGATAAATGGATAAAGGAAACAGAGTATATGCATACAGTGGAATACTATTCAACTTTAAAACAGGAAACTCAGCAGCATGTGACAATCTGGAATAACCTTGACATTCTGCTAAGTGAAATAAGCTAGTCACGGAAAGACAGATACGACATTGACTCCATCTATATGTGTGATCTAAAATTCACAGAATCAGTGCGCAATCGTGGCTGCCAGGGCCTAAGGGGAGGGGAGATGGGGAGGTACTAATAATGGGCTTAAAATTTCAATGAAGCAAAATGAATAAACTCCAGAGATCTGCACTATAAAATTGTACCTATAGTTTCCAATACTCCAGGGTACACTTACAATTTTGTGAAGAGGGTAGAGCTCACGTTAGGTGTTCTTACCATGGTAAAATAAATAAAACAAAGTAACTAATAGTCCATGCAAATTCAAGGAAAAACAATAACTTGCTTTGTTACCCATTAGATTAGCACAAAGTTTCAAAGGCAGTAACATTCATAGTTTAGGAAGATGCCAGACTCTGTTCATTTGAGTATGAGTTACTACCAACTAGAGGAAATAATATGGAAATTATAAAACTTTAAAATATACATACTTTTGAACAACCAATATTACTTTTGTGAATCTGTCCTGTTGCAATAAAAAACACATATATCTAAAATAAATGTAAAAAGGTGTTTATAGCATTGTTTGTCATAGTAAAAAAAATAAAACAAAAACTAGAAATAACCTGAATAATTATGGTTAATCTATAAAATATAACATTACTTAACTATTTCCAAAGTGATATTAGTCCTGTATAACAATTCAAATAAAGCCAAACATCCAGCTTTAGTAGTATATTGGTCTCTTCACTTTCTTTTTCAATTTTTTTTTATTGATTTTTTTTCTTTTTTTTTTTTAGAGAGAAAGGAAGTGAGAGAGAAAGAGAAACATCGATGTGAAAGAGAAAATTTGATCGGCTGCCTCCTGCACAACCCCTCACTGAGGATAGAGCTTGCAACCTGGGCATGTGCCCTGACCGGAAATTGAACCAGGACCTCAGTCCATGGGTGCGCTCAATCCACTGAGCCACACCGGCCGGGCTCTCTTCACTTTCTTTAAAAATAATAAAATTCTAGGGGTGAGGGAATGACAGACAGCTGTTTCCAATACACTCTGCAGTCGGTTGAAAAATGAAAGGTTTTGCACTTTTGTTCCTTCAATGTACAAAGTACAGTAATTTTCCTTTTTCTTCAAGTCACTCAGAGGAGTGTAGCAGAAGAGCCATACTCACTTTGCAATCGGGAACTCCCACATGTACCCCCAGCCGCCATGGAGCTGTACACAGTCGTACGCTACACTGTTCTGTAACTCAGAAGCCCTGGATGGATACAGTACAAAGCAGAAAGGAACATTTCAGACAGATCTGCATGAGGTGCTTCACAACCAGGAAACAAGTGATTTATCAAATACATACATTTATCAAACAATTAAAAATAGGCATATAGCCAACCAGAAATAGAATTGCACTTTATTAAACCTGAAATATATCTCAGGAGAATTTTCATATAATAAATACTTTCTTCATCAATTATATTTTTGGCTGAATTTTTGTTGAGGCTAGAAACAAAATGTGGAAATCATAGACTATCAGGTTTTGGCTACTTTACACCTGAAAAAATATAGTAAAAACTTGAATTTGGTCTACTTTAGATCTCTATTTGATCTAAGTTAACAGTATAATTGTATAGCCATCTATTTCCTTTAGCCTTTGAATTATGTTTTGTTTGTTTGTTTTTTTCTCTCCAAAGATATCACTTCCTATCTGAAGGCTATAAGTCTGAATTCAAGTAACTGAATAAACATTTTTTTTAGGGTTTTCAGAACTAAACTGAAAATAAAAGTGAAAACCTAACAGGGCACACTACTATTAAAGTGAATTCCATCAGCCCTGGCTGGTTTGGCTCAGCGGTTAGAGTGTCGGCCTGCGGTCCTGAGAGACCCGGGTTCGGTTCCCGCTAAGGGTGCGTACCTCGGTTGCAGTTTGTCCCCGGCCCTGGTGGGTTGTGCGGGTGGCAGCCACTCGATGTGTTCCTTTCGCATCGATGTTTCTCTCTCTCCCTCCTACTCTACCTGAACAAAATAAAACGGAAGGGTGTCCTCAGGTGAGGATAAAAAAAAAAAAAGTGAATTCCATCATATAAAAAACTTATTAAAGATTATTTGGGAATTATTGTCCTTGAAATATATGTATATTAATGTGAAGTACCTGAGAAATATTCTTTTCTGATCTTATCACAATAATTTCAACTATCCTTAAGGGATTTTTTATTCATCTTGACATAAAAGATAAGCTAGTTCAAAATTATTTTCAATTTATTTTTCAAAAGTGAGGAAGAAAGCAAAGGTAAGCATGAACATATTTTCCTACTAAAAATAATTGGCCTGCGGTCCAGAGAGACCTGGGTTCGGTTCCCGCTAAGGACATGTGCCTCGGTTGCAGTTTGTCCACAGCCCTGGTTGGTCGTGTGGGTGGCAGCCATTTGATGTGTCCCTTTCACATCTCTCTCTCTCTCTCTCTCTCTCTCTCCCCCTCCCCCTCCCTCCCTCCCTCCCTCCCTCTCTATCTGGACAAAAAATGGAAAAATGTCCTCGGGTGAGGATAAAATAATAATAATTTTTAACTCAAGCCATAAGGCAGGTGGATGTTCCCAAGAAATACAATAACAATATAATGATTAACAAACAAGACTCAAGGGTAACAATATTTGGAATTCTATAAATTTTTCAATTTAGCAAGGATTTTAGTGAAATATTTACTGGGCTATAACTAGTTGCTTCCTCTGCTTCAATATGAAATACCAGTATGTCTATAAACCTGGTGTTTTCAAGAACAGTGAAGTCCATTGCTATGCAAATATCTCTTTTTCCAAAAACATCTTCTCTAAAGTTATTTTTATACTTTTTAAAGTAGTAAAAAAACTTGCTGTGAAACACCATGCCCCCCAAAAAGTGCAAGTTCCTAGTAATTCCGTATCAATTTCATTATTTTGGAACCATTACATAAAGCATTACTCTGCGTATTTTCCCATTCTACTTTTGATTGAACTGAACACAGGTTAATGAATAATGACAGGAATTTTTCTAGGTTATTTTTTGGCTAATGAGATGTGAGAATGTTTGCTTTTAAAACAGAGGGAACCAAACCCACATCCAGAATCTGATTTAAACTATGTTCTGGTATCTTAAAATGCATAAAAACCTAATAGGGTTTTTTTTTTTTCTCTCAATCAACTCATCTTTAATGCCATTGCTGACCACCTTTAACACAAAGGAAAGTCTTTCTGATCCTAATAGGAGACGTTCCTTTCACTTAATCGAGCATGTGCAACTTTTGATTCAACAGTCAATTTTTCAGAAATTTTTTTCTTTGATTTCATGAAAGACACCTCAAATAGAAAAATCCTGTCCAAGCTACTCATTTCAAAGATATCAAAATGTTGTCTCAGAGAAATTAAACCTAATGATAGTTATTTAATGAAAGAACTGGGACTACTTAAGGACTCCAGGTCTTACTGTAAATGTTTGTTCTCACTGTACTGCAACTCTTCTGGTAATTTGAAATTAAACCTAAATTAACTGATCAGTCACCCTACTTCAGTCTCTTAGTATTTTATTTTCAATGGCTTGCTAAAAGTTAAATACCAACTTGAGTTATTTTTTGCACATTATAAATAAGCTTAATGGGACCTTTCAGCATTTTTTTTATAAGTTGGTTCTGATTGCTAGTTTTCATTTACTCAGCCTTCTTCCTTTCAGACTCTCAAGGCTGAGTTTAAAGTGGGAAGAATTCCATAACAGTCTGTGAAACACCGCGTTTTAATTACTGCAGCACACATACCAGTACTTCGCCATGGAAGCTGTGGCAGAGTCCAGACGTTTCTTTTCATGCAGCTGGAGACAGCTGTCCACAAAAGCTCTGGTTACACAAATGTGTGTTTTTAATTCCGCTAGCTTATGCTGCACCGTCTTGAGTTTAAAGGAAATGAAAGACAAAAATGAGCATGGTAGAAGAGCATACTTTGAGTTACCTAGCATATCAAAAGTTATACAATAAAAGATTTTTTCAGCAAAACAAAAGTGTAATTACTGTACTGGTTTGTTTGTTTTTTTTTTAACCCGAAGCAAGCATATGTTAACAAAGAGCTTAGATTTAAAACACACTGTATTTCCTTGCTAAGGAAACTTGTACTAAAAAGAAAAGATGTAAAAATAAATACACAAATATCTTATGTTTTAGATTCAAAAATTTAGACCATTTAGGGAAGTTTCTTGAAAAACAGCATGACTGATGGGTGAGCACCATCTTGTGGTACAGTCCTGTAGGTACAACTGTTGAAAACGTATTTTCCTCTGTGATCTAAACCCATGAAGAAATTTTCTCTATTACCGAAATTAGAGAAATCATATTTCTCTCTTCTTCTTCTTTGTATTAGAATAAAGTAATAAAGTAACAAGCTGGAGTGGCAATATCAGAAATAGTGTGTTATATTGCAAAGTATTTAATCTAGATCTGTAGAATGCAATAACAGAATTGAGATCTCAAGCGATCAATTTTTTTTTTTTTGCCTCTCCCCACCCTCCTTATCCCTCTCCATAGCTTGTCGGCAGAGTCTCTAACTTGAACTGAATGGTCAGGAATTGTCAATGCTGATATACTTATATACCTCCTCCTGCTGGCCATCGACAACCAATACTAGTCTTGGAAGTCATCCTGTCTAGACCATTCCCAGCTGCTCTCACTTCAATCCAATTTCCTTGCATTCCTGACTCTTGGCTCTCACACCTTAACCTTTAAGTTTACATCTGATCTCTTTCGCATCAACCCTTGAACCTTCTCCAGAAACTGGCTTAGATTTGAAATACTGGCTTTCCATTTTGGGTAACCTCCCAAAATACACCATATTCATTGACCTCTTAGGTTCAAGGTGCAGCTGTGATCAGCTGGCTCTACGTTCCTTGTGGAAATACAAACAGAAATAGAGTTCTGATCATTCTGCTATGGAATGTTTGCGTGAGAACTGCACTGTGGCTAACAAAAGACATGGACGTTAGTGACAAGGTGACTTAAGCCAGAAATTAAAGGTACCCCACCTATACACTGGCACGTCCAAAGCCATGGTTGAGTTCTCAAAGGAAGGCTTTGGGGACCAGATTCTCAGAGGATGCTGTCTTTACTACTAGTTACAGCGATTTTCATACCACAAAACCAAACCTCTCAGTATCATTGTGGTGGGGAAAGTTTGGGTACTTTCCATTTTTGGAAAAGAACAGAAAAGGAGTCCAGTCAGACCCAGGACCAGGCAGGACCAGGGCGTGTCAGGTGGAGTAGGCGCTCTGATGGACAGATTCCTCGTAAGTGTGCCAACGTAACTGCTGTGCTGATGAGACACTCGACTGCCTTTCCCTTGGCTTCACACCGTCCTGTTCTAGAAACAGGCAACGTGACTGGCATCTCATGATTACAAAACCAGCAGTCGGAAGGCTGATGACACATCCTTCCACCTCTGTGTCTTGGCCTCTAATTCAGAACATCAAAACCTCTTCTCATTCTTTTCCTTACTTTTTCTATTTCCCTTTCTACTCGTTTAATTAGGCCGAATCTCTACCCTTTAATCAGCAACATTTTCCACTCCCAGTCCACATATCTAAGTTTACTCATAGAAAATCTAAAAATGAAACAAGGGATATAAAAAAAGCGGGGAAATACTCTTCTATACTTTGAGGATGAGGATGTGCTCCATGAAAACCCCTGAAACTCAGTTCTGAGCCTACGTCCGGTTTAGTTCAATGACACTTCATTTGGAAAATAAGGGGGAACCTGACAAGTCTCAAGATACTTTTGCCCTACCCCCACCCCCATGGATGGCACATTTGGGAATCGGTGCACTACTTATAGGAGAGAATCAAGATCTTTAAGCCCAATTCTCTCATATGAGAGCAGCTCCAACGGGAATGCTGGGAGCTTCCAGAAGCTGAAGTTAAAGTTCAGACCAGGATGGGCTCATTTAGAATTCTGTGTCCGCACATTCGGTGAGGTCCAGAGGTCTGAAGGAATTAGTACCTCCGAGGGTACACGATTTATGCTCTGGAGATAAAGAGGTTAAATATTTACATGTTCTTGGCATTGAGTTAGGCATGACTATGCAGATTTGGTCTTTCCTCTTCAGACACTATGTCATACTTTTAGAAATTATTCTCTAATTAATGGTGGTTACTAATTGTACCACACATTAGCAAGGTGCTTTTTGTGAATGATCAACAAATGTGAAACAGTACTTTTTAACATTCACTATCAGTTGCTAATAGATAATATTAATTCCCTGAAGTTACTAAGTAGACCAGGTAAAGTCTTTTTCAGAGTTCTGAATGACAGAATTCTTAGAAGCATAGAATTGTGGAAATGGAAGACACCTTGGAAAGTTATCTAGCCCAGTATTCCATTTAAACAACACCAGTAGTTGTACTCTCATATATTATGATTAGATAACATCTCAGGTATGTTATCTAATTTTATAGTTAATTAATCTTACACTCAAGGTCTTAAGAACTGGATGTTCCCTTTCTGGAGGCATGTAAAAAAGAAGTGTTATTTTTTTCTCTCTCCTATTCCTTTTTCTAATAATTTGTGTACTTAGAATCCAGAGCATATACCACCCAGGAAATAACTACAGCTTGCATTAGAAAAGAACACTGAATTTTCATGTCATTGAACGTGGGTGAACATGTGTGAAGGGGAGGAAAGAGAAAAAAAGTCTATCTACCTTAAATTTCTGGGTAGTAAACCGAGTGCCTGAGTTAAGAGTGTACATCCAGAGTTAGAACATTTGTGTAATATTTGGCAAGTTACTTAACCTCTCTATGCCTCAATCTCCTTATCTGTAAAATAAGGAAAAATATAATAGTTATTACATAGAGTTTCTGTCTAAAAAATAAGACATCCATTTAGCTGTGTCTAGCACATAGGCACAAAGCAAAATAATGATAATGGCTCATTATCATTATTTAATATCTGAATTTTACCATTTTATTGCCTATTCCATGGAAAATAATAAGACAACATCAAATACCAAAAATATAAATGAAAAACATGGAAATCCTATAACTACTTAAGGATGTAGGTCTCCATATTTTAAAAAACAAATCTTGCCCTGGACAGTTTGCTCAGCGGTTAGAGCACTGGCCCGCGGACCAGAGAGACCTGGGTTCGGTTCCCGCTAAGGACACGTACCTCAGTTGCAATTTGTCTCCGGCCCTGGTTGGGGTTGTGTGGGTGGCAGCCAGTCAATGTGTCTCTCTCACATCGATGTTTCTCTCTCTTCCTCCCTCTCTCCCTCCCGCTCTTTCTGAAGATAAATGCAAAAAAAAGAAAAGAAAAACAAATCTTATTTATTGATCTGAGAGACAGAGAGGTAGAGAGAGACAGAGACATTGATTTGTTGTTTCACTTATTTACACATTTGTTTGTTGATTCTTGTATGTGCCTTGACCGGGGATCAAACCCACATCCTTGGCATATTGGAATGATGCTTTAACCAACTGACCTACTCGAAAAAGGCTAAGTATGATTGATCTCCAACTTAAAAAGAAAAAAAAAATTGTGAAATGGATCCAGATGGTCAGAAAGAACCAAAATGTTCAAAATTCAAGAATAAGAAAGAGAAAGACAATTGAATTGCTATGTGCTCATAAAATGACATTTGGCTAAGTAAATATTGTCTTCTATTTCGATTTAATAACTAGAACCATAGTGTACCCAGCTCTAGAACTGGCTGTGTAAGCATGCATTGGTCACGCATCTTCTCTGAATACATTAAATTCCTAGATTGAATATAAACATATTATTCAAAGGTATTCACTTAGATAAAACAACAAAATTAGAAGAAATATCTCAGAAATCTCATTTATTTAGAAAACAATAGTACTTGTATCACTAATACAATGGTAGCAGTAGAATGCTACTGCCATCTAGTGAAAATTTAGTAAACTACCTTTGAGAGAAAGTAACCAAAACATGGCACCTGCTTTGAAAAAGATGAAAACTATTTCTTCTCTTATCTATATCTATATCTATATCTATATCTATATCTATATCTATATCTATATCTATATCTATATCTATATCTATATCTATCTATAATCCTTCACATGTAATGTTCAGGAAATGTCAAACCACATTTAACATTCTGAGTTATATAATCTGGGTGATATTACAGTCATCTTTGTTGTGATTTAATATGATTTCCATAAACATAGGAATTGTATATTTCCAAGAAGATAAAAAATAGGTCTATTTTAGTTCATTATTTTTTACAGTATTAAGAATAGGCCTAAAGGTACAAGTGTTTTGATAAACATTTTTGAGGTGAAAGTAGTGGTGGCTGGATTTCAGAAGCAAATGACACTAATTCCACTTTGGGTACAATTGGGAAAGTCACAGTGACATCCAGTGTTATCATGCCCTTCATATTTTGAGGCCTATAGTGTGTACTTCCAGAATCATACCTATGAAATTACATCTCAGCATGTAACCTCTAGAAGACAATCAATACATATTTTCTCAGTGAAACAAAAAGGAATAAATCATGTATTTCAATGTTTTTCAGTGGGAGACTACTGGCATTTTGAGTGAGACAATTAGTTGTTATACAAAGAGATCTCTGAATTACAGAACATTTAACAACACTGGCCTCCAGGGCTTACATCGCCAGTCTCTGCACCATCCCCCCGACCCTTCTAAATGCCTGGGGAAGAGGGCAGTCATTGAGAATTATTGATGTGTGTAAATAAATGATACCTAAATGAAAGAAAATATAAAGTATAATATCTAGGGAGGTTACATCATATTGTTTTTAAAAATCCTTTCTTCTGCCCTGGCCAGTTTGGCTCAGCAGTTAGAGCATCGGCCTGCGGTCCAGAGAGACCTGGGTTCAGTTCCCACTAAGGGCACGTAACTTGGTTGCAGTTTGTCCCCGGCCCTGGTTGGGTTGTGTGAGTGGCAGCCACTCAATGTGTCCCTTTCATGTTGATGTTTCCCTTTCTCCCTCCCTCCCTCCCTTTCTCCCTCCCTCCCTTTCTCCCTCCCTCCCTTTCTCCCTCTCTTTCTCCCTCCCTCTCTTCCTCTCTATCTGAACAAAAAATGGGAAAATGTCCTTGGGTAAGGATAAAAAATAAAACAAAACCTTTTCTTCCTAGCCTGTGTGGCTCAGTGGTTGAGCATCAGCACCAAGAGGTCGCCAGTTCTATTCCCAATCATGGCACATACCCACGTTGTGGGCTCAATCCCCAGTAGGGGACATGCAGGAGGTGGCCAATCGATGTTCTCTCTCATCCATGTTTCTCTCTCTCTAAAACTGATAAAGAAAAAAAAATTTTTTTAAAAGAATAAATTGGGAGAAATTATTTTTAAAAAAAGTTTTCTTGACTAGGTGTGTGCCTAATTTTTATAAATTCAGAACAACTGTATTTTGATCTGTTATGTCAATAAGAAAGTTAGGGTATAAAGAAGTTTTACCAGAATAAAAAAAGTTAACTTGATTAACATATAGGTAGGAAATAGGTCCCAAAATGACATGGAGTTGTTCCAGAACAGGAACAAGAAGTTGATATAAAAAACTTTCTTTATTGAAACAAAATGGAGTAAGACATTATGTAAGAGGGAAAAAAACTAATTTATTTTGCCAAACAATGTTCTGAGCACTTGATGTGTGTTACCTCATCTTAATCCTCACAGTAATCTAGGAGGAAATACTTTGGAGAGAGAAAATTCAATTTGCCTAGAGCACAGATATTCAAGTAGCTACGCTAGGATATTTTTAACAATAATGATAATAAATAAATAAATAAACAAACAAACCACAACTGAACTTAATTTGTTCTAAAAAGCTACCAAAGTATTTCATTTCTCCTTTTGCCTTCACAAAGCCTTTCAGCCGAGTCATTCTGTTAGGGAGCATATATGAAATTTTATGCTAACTAACAAAATGACCTCCTTGATTAAATAACATATAATGGACAATGCTCCTCCCCTATTAGGGAAGAGCAGGTACACCTTGAAACAAAGGCTCAGTTTGTCATGCCTGCCATAAATTGCTAACAGCCTCTTGAGTATATTACAGGAATTACCTGTGAGGAGGGAGGTTGACTCCAGCAACTGAACATTCTGGCTCCTGGAGACTTCCTGACTCTCAACAACAAAAACTGGACTTTTGCTTGACCAGTTTCAGGGTAATCATTGGAATGGACTGTGCTGACTTACATGTAGAGAACTTTCAACACCCCTCCCCCTGATTTCTTTGTTTTGCTTTTCCTCTTCCTCCTGATAAAACCCTTACCTGCACTGCGATGTAAAGATGGGCTTTGGGAGGAGAGTTCCTATCTTTTCAGGTGGCTGATACTTGAATAAACCACTTTCCTTCTCACCAACATCTATCTCACAAGTTTGGCTTTTGTTGCAGCAGGCAGCTAAACCTGCATTCAGTTACAATTCTACTTAAAACTTTTCAAGTAGATTTCCAAATCCAAGTTTTTTGCTGGTGAAATGTTTCACCAATTTGATGACTGCACTGTTTATAAATGAATCCTTTATTTAAGGTGACACTAGAGGGTCTAAAATTTGATAGCCATATTTATTTTTTTTATTCATTTTTTAAATTTATTTTTGTTACAGATGTTTCTCCTTTTCCTCCCCATTGACACCCTCCTCCATCTCCCTCCCTGCCCTGTCCCCAGCTTTCTTGTCCATTTCCATTGGTTATGCATACATGCATATAAGTTCTGTGGTTTATTGTGGGAGACTGTTTGCATGGCATCCATTTTGCAAAAATCTGCTCTGCCATCTCCTGCCCCAAGGCAGGATATCTCTGTCTGCATCTCTGCATACAATGTTTCTGCATTCCTTTAAGTAACCATTTACTCAGCCAGTTATGCTCTGTTTATCATTTGTTCCACCCGGGATATTTATGTGATATTTACCTGAAATTGCTTCAGGGTGGTTACCACAAACTTATCGCTTGGCAACACATGTTCTTGTTTTTCTGCTTCTTGCCCTATATATACTGTGGATCTCCCCAGAATAAATGAGACTTGATCAGAGCCCTGTCTTGTCTCCATTTCTCGTGTCTCTTGTCTCTCCTCATCCTCACTCCCCCTCTAGAGTCCTCGTTGCTCGACCTGCGGGTCAGTTTATCTCTTCCCCACCCCACCCACTCTTCTGGAGATTGTCTGTCTATCTCTGTACCTCAGGCTGACGCTCCAACCGCTGAGCCAAACCGGCCAGGGCTGGAGATTGTCAGTCTGTACCCTACTTCCACGTCTCTGGGACTACCCTATTCTTCAGACTGTTATGTTCATTATATTCCACAAATAAGTGAGATCATATGATATATGTCTTTCTATACTTGGCTTGTTTCACTTCAAATAATACTTCCTTTTTTTTTTTTTTTTTATCCTCACCGGAGAAAATTTTTCTATTTTTGTTGTTGTTGTTGTTGTTCAGATAGAGTGGGAGGGAGAGAGAGGAAGACATCCAGGGCCGGGGACACACTGCAACCAAGGTATGCACCCTTAGCGGGAACCAAACCCTGGTCTCTATGGACCGAAGGCTGATGCTCTAACCTCTGAGCCAAACCAGCCAGGGCTAGGATAATACTTTCCAGGTCCCTCCATATTGTCTCAAAGGATAAGAGATCTTTCTTTCTTATAGCTGCATAGTACTCCATTGTGTATATGTACCACTGCTTTTTTATCCATTCGTCTACTGATGGACATTTGGGCTGTTTCCAGATCTTAGCTATTGTAAATAGTGCTGCTATGAACATGGGGGTACATATATTCTTTCCAATTGTTGTTTCAGGCTTCTTAGGGTATATTCCTAGAAGTGGGATCACTGGGTCAAATGGCAATTCAATTTTTAATTTTTTGAGGTAACACCATATTGTTTTCCATAGTGGCTGCACCAGTCTGCATTCCCACCAGCAGTGTACTAGAGTCCCTTTTTCTCCACACCCTTGTCAACACTTGTTCAATGCATTGTTGATGGCGGCCATTCTGACAGGTGTGAGGTGATACCTCATTGTTGTTCTAATTTGCATCTCTCTGATGATTAGTGATGTTGAGCATTTCTTCACATGTCTCTTGGCCATTTGTATGTCTTGTTTGGAGAGGTGTCTATTCAGCTCCTCTGCTCATTTTTTAATTGGGTTCTTTGTCTTCCTTTTGTTGAGTTGCATGAGTACTCCATATATTTTGGAAATTAACCCCTTATCTGATATATCATTGGCAATGATGCTCTCTCATACAGTGGGTTACCTTTCCATTTTGATGGTTGTTTCTTTTGCTGTGCAGAAGCTTTTTAGTTTGATGTAGTCCCATGTGTTCATTTTCTCCTTTGTTTCTGTTGCCTTAGGTGATGTATCAGTGAAAATTTTGCTGCGTATGGTGTCCGAAATTTTGTTGCCTACATTTTCTTCTAGGATTTTTATGGATTCATGAGTCACATTTAAGTCTTTTATTCATTTTGAGTTTATTTTTGTGTATGGTGTAAGTTGATAGTCTAGTTTCCTTTTTTTGCATGTAGCTGTCCAATTTTCCCAGCACCATTTATTAAAAAGGCTGTCGTTACTCCACTGAATGCTCTTGCCTCCTTCGTCAAATATTAATTGAGCATAATGTTTTGAGTCAATTTCTGGGTTCTCTGTTCTATTCCATTGATCTATGTGTCTGTTCTTGTTTCAGTACCAGGCTGTTTTGATTACAGTAGCTTTGTAGTATAACATGCTATCTGGTATTGTGATCCTACCTACTTTGTCCTTCTTTTTCAAGATTGCTGTGGCTATTCGGGGTCTTTTTTGGTTCCATATGAACTTTGAAGTATTTGTTCTGGTTCTGTAAAGTATGTCGTTGGTATTTTGATGGTGATTGCATTGAATCTATAGATTGCTTTGGGTAGTATGGACATTTTAATGATGTTAATTTTTCCAATCCATGAACAAGGTATGTGCTTCCACTTTTTATATCTTCCTCTATTTCTTTTTTCAATGTCCTGGAGTTTTCTGCGAATAGGTCTTTTACTTCTTTGGTTAGGAATACTTCTTTGGTTAGGTTTATTCCTAGGTATCTTGTCACGATGGTAAATGGGATTGTTTTTTAGTTTCTCTTTCTGTGAGTTCATCATTCCTGTATAAGAATGCCATTGATTTCTTCACATTAATTTTGTATCCTGCTACTTTGCCAAATTCATTTATTAAGTCGAGTAGATTTTTGATGAAGTCTTTAGGGTTTTCTATGTATAATATCATGTCACCTGCGAATAATGAGCTTCACTTCCGTCTTTCCAATTTGGATCCCTTTTATTTTTTCTTCCTGTCTGATTGCTGTGGCTAAGACTTCCAGTACTATGTTAAATAAGACTGGCGAAAGTGGGCATCCTTGTCTTGTTCCTGTTCTTAAGGGAAATGCTTTTAGTTTCTGCCCATTGAGTATGATGTTGCCTGTAGATTTTTCATATATGGCCTTTATTATTTTGAGATATGATCCCTCTATTCCCAAATTGCTGAGCATAATTATCAGAAATGGGTGCTAAATTTTGTCGAATGCGTTTTCAGCATCTATTGATATGATTATATGATTTTTATCTTCATTTTGTTTATGTGGTGCATCACATTTATTGATTTGCAAATATTGTACCAGCCTTGCATCCCTGGGATAAATCCCACTTGGTTATGGTGAATAATTTTTTAGATGTATTGCTGGATCCAATTTGCTAGTATTTTGTTCAGAATTTTGTCATCTATGTTCATCAGGGATATTGGCCTGTAGTTTTCCTTCTTTGTAGTGCCTTTTTCTGGTTTTGGAATTAGAATTATGCTGGCCTCATAAAATGAATTTGGAAATCTTCCTTCTTCTTGAACTTTTAGGAATAGTTTGAGGAGAATGGGTGTTAGTTCTTCTTTGAATGCTCGGTAAAACTCACCCACGAAGCCGTCCGTGCCTGGGTTTTTGTTTGCCTCTTCAATTTCCTCTTGATTTCCTCTTGATTACCTCTTCAATTTCCTTAGTTGTTATTGGTCTGTTCAAGTTTTCTATCCCTTCCCAGTTCAGTTTTAGGAGACTGTGTGTTTTTAGAAATTTGTCCATTTTGCTTAGATTGTCCAATTTGTTGCCGTATAATTGTTCATAATATTTGTTAACAATCCTTTTTATTTCTGTGGTGTCAGTTGTTACTTCTCCTCTTTTATTTCTGATTTTTTATATTTGGGTTCTCTCTCTTTGATTCTTGGTGAGTATAGCTAAGAGTCCATCAATCTTTTTTATCTTTTCAGAAAACCATCTCTTTGTTTCATTGATCCTTTGAATTGTTTTTTTGGCCTCCATGTTGTTTATTCCTGCTCTGATCTTTACCATTTCCTTCCTTCTACTTGCTCTGGGGTTTTCTTTCTATTTGTTTTCTAGTTCTTTAAGTTGTGAGGTTAGGTAGTGAATTAAAAATTTTTCTTGTTTCTTGAGGTCGGCTTGTAGTGCTATGAACCTCCCTCTCAAAACTGCTTATGCTGCATCCCATAGATTTTGTGTTGCTGTGTGTTCATTTTCAATGGTTTGCAGGAAGTTTTTAATTTCTTCCTTGATCTCCTCGGTAACTGATTCATTGTTCAATAACATGCTATTTAGCCTCTATGTTTTCAAATGTCTTTGCATGTTCTTGTTGCATTTGATTTCTAGTTTCATGTCATTGTAATCCGAGAAGATGCTTGATATGATTTCAATCTTCTTGAACTTGTAGAGACTTAGTTTGTGCCCTAACATGTGGTCTATCTTTGAGAATGTCCCATGTTCACTTGAGAAGAATGTGAATTCTGTAGTTTTGGGGTATAATTCTCTGTAGATATCTATTAAATCCATTTGATTTAACACTTCATTTAGAGTCTGTATTTCCTTGTTAATTTTTTGTCTTGATGATCTATCTAGTGTTGTCAGTGGGGAGTTGAAGTCCCCTGCTATGATTGTGTTCCTGTGAATTTCTCCTTTGAAGTCCTCCAGAAGATTTTTAATATATTTTGGTGCTCCTATATTGGGTGCATATATGTTTACCAAGGTTAAATCTTCCTGTTGGATAGATCCTTTCAATATTATGTAGTGGACTTCTTTGTCTCTAGTTATGGACTTCATTTTGAAATCTAATTGTTCAGATATGAGTATTGCTACCCCAGCTTTTTTCTTTTTTTCCTTTCTGTTTGCTTGGAAGATTTTTTTCCATCCCTTCACTTTCAACCTATGTGAGTCTTTTGTTGTGAGGTGGGTCTCTTGTAAACAACATATAGATGAGTCATGCTTTCTTATCCAGTCAGCTACTCTGTGTCTTTTTATCAGCGCATTCAAACTATTTAAATTTAAGGTGATAATTAATATGTACTTATTTATTGCCCTTTTTGTTTAGAGTGGTTATATTTTTCTTCCTATTTCTTCTACTAATTACAGCAGTCATTGTAACATTTCTTGCAGTGCTGGTTTGGTGCTAATGTATTCCCTTAGGCTTTTTTTTGTGTGTGTGTCTGGGAAGCTCTTTATTTGACCTATTTTGAATGATAACCTTGCTGGGTAGCGTAGTCTTGAATTCAGATCCTTGTTTTTCATGACCTTGATTACTTCATGCTATTCCCTTCTGGCCTGTAGTGTTTCTGTTGAGAAGTCAACTGATAGCTTTATGGGGGTTCCTTTGTAGGTAACCTGTTGCTTATCTCTTGCTGCTTTTAGGATTCTCTCTTTGTCTTTAATTTTTGGTATTTTAATTATTATATGTCTTGGTATGGGCCTGTTTGAGTTCTTCTTACTTGAGGCTCTCTGTGCTTCTTGAACTTGAATGCCTTCTTCCTTCACCAAGTTAGGAATATTTTCTTCAAGTATATTCTCTAACCCTTCCTCATTTCCTTTTCATTCAGGGACTCCTATGATGTGAATGTTATTATGTTTCCAGTTGTCCCACAGTTCTCTTAAGCTGTCTTCCTGTTTTTTAATTGTTTTTTCCTTTGGTTTTCTGATTGGTTGATTTTTTCTATCCAGTCTTCTAATTTACTGATCCGGTCCTCAGCTTCCTCTACTCTGCTGGTTAGTCTTTCCAATGTGTTCTTTATTTATGCTATGTTATTCTTAATTTCTTCTTGGTGGTTTTTCATTTCCAATTGGTTGTCAATGCTTCTATATCTTTACTCATGGTGTTGATGTCCTTGACTCATGCTGTTGAGCTTCCTCGTGATCAGGCGCTGAACTCTACCTCTGATAACTTGCTTAACTGAATTTTATTTATCTCATCTTCGGTAGAGTTCTCTTGTTCTTTCATTTGGGATTTGTTTCTTTGTTTCACCATGTAGGCTATCTCAGTGGGTTTAGAGCCTGCCAAAATTTCCCTGTGGGTGTTGGTGTTCTACTGTTTGTGGCTCCCTCTACTGGATTTGGATAAGCATGGGAGGGCCCATGTTAAACACCACTGTCAAGTCTTACTTTCCTGAGTAGATTTGCAAGCCCAGAAAATGTTCAGTTATCCTCTAGCTTTTTACCTGGAGGCTATTAGTCTCAGTTACTCAGGGCCTTGGAATGTAGCCCTGGTGTTCTGCATAAGAGGATTTCCAGAGGGTGGGACAGTTGCTGGTTGTTAATGAGCCTCAATGTACATTTCTTTGGCTCACCTGTAAGGGGCTGAATCTCCGGCAGAGATTCCCCAGAGTTCTGGGCAGGAGCAAGTTGGCCACTGTCCTTTGTGGCTGCCACTCAGCAAAAACTCTGAGCACCCTTCAAATCCAAGATATCCCCACAGAGTTCCAGTCCAGTCTACCCTTCCTCTGCCAGGCCCCAAGGTGAGTGGTTGTATCCAATTCAGTGCTCTGTTCCAGCCCTCTGACCTGTGGAGCAGGCTTGGGATTTTAACCCCGAGGGCACTGCTCACAGCTAAGAGCGCTGCTGTTTGTGGGCTCCCAGCTCGCCACCCTCTTACACCTCCGCAATCCTACCAGTGTCCCTGGTTATATGGTCCTTTCCCGTTGCTTTTTTTCAACAATTTGTCTTTATTTTAATTGTAATTCCATTTGGTCCTGGGAAATCGTCTGTGTAGCTTCCATTCACTTCGCTGCCATTTTTTCTGTTCTCTGATTGGCATATTTAATCAGTATGGCCACCATATACTAAGTTCTTTAGAAAATACCTTAAACTTTCTGGCAAAACCCAAACTTAACTAAACACCATCATCCACTTTCTCTGTGCTTGAACCTAGACAGCTAAATCTTTCCAGAAAAGATGATATACAAAAAAAGCAGAAGGTACCCTTCCTATAAAATTCATGATCACTAACTTCATCTGGGTCCTCAATGCTGCTAGCAGGCTCACTACTGTTTCTCTAATTAGTTCAGTCTTTCACTCTGAAGAGGGTATTTCAAGCCTTCCTTACTCACCTAGGACACTGCCGTCCCCCATTCATTCACATCTCTCTTCTGTATTGTTATGTAAAGAAATGCAAGTCTTCAGAAGAGAGCTTTTGCAATTTTCTACCAATAGAGCTGAACCTATGCCCATATGCTCTTTTCTTCCTGCTACAATGGGGGAAGCACCTCTCCTGTTGGGGTGGGAAGGCCTATTTTTCCCTGTGCTTTGGCACCCACATTCTTACACTTTCTTACAGATCATATGCAGTTAATTATCTGGTCCATACCTACAATCTTTCCCTCTTTACTAAATCCTTTTCCTAGTTCTTAAAATATATGCTCCAGCATTCTCAGCCTAATAATAACAATAACAAAAACTAATAATCTCCAAATAACTCACTTGACCCCAAATATTCCTCCTACTCCCTCCCACCCTCTTCCTCTTGCCTTTCTAGTTACCATCCTTTCTCTCCAATTAACATTCAGAGCTAAACCCAGGAAAGAGTTGCCGGCCCTCAGTATCTTTACTTCCTCATTTCCATTTACTCCTCTACTCACTCTAGTTTGGCACCAGTCCCTTGATGGTTGTTACAAAATAACCACCATATGGTCATATCCAGTGGGCACTCTTGTACCTTCCTCTTATTTTCCTTCCAGGCAGCCTTGGCCCTGTTGCCTCCTACCTGAAATTCTCTTTTCTCTCCGCTTCTGTGACATTTGCCTTATTTGCTTTCTCCTTCTTTAGGTATTTATTTTCAGTTGCCTTTGTAGGCTCTTTCTTTCCTATTTTACCTTTAAATTCTGAAATTCTTTCTCAAGATTCTGTCCTAGGATCTCTTCTCATCTTAATATCTACTCTTATCCACTTCCTTGGATGCTAATAACACCGTGATGAAAATTACTCCATATTTATGTTGAGACCAGATCCATTTCAGAAGGGTAAATGATATCATCTAGTACTATACCATGATGACAAGCTTACCTGTATATGTGCAACTGTTTTCCCAAAAGCTTTTCTTTCTTTAACATAGTTCCTGGTTTCTTCGAACATGAATTCGCTGGCTGAAATGGCTAGCTCGGCAATCAAAAGCCTTTCCTAGAACCCCAAAATTAGTTATCGAACATGATTCTAATTACACAAGTGATTTTCACACAATTTCAATGACAATCAATCTTACAAATAATCTTTATAAAACTCCATTGATTAACTTTTAATAAAGTTAATATAAAAAGTTAATATAAAGTTAGCCCTGGCCGGTTTGGCTCAGCGGTTAGAGTGTCGGCCTGCGGTCCTGAGAGACCCAGGTTCGTTTCCCGCTAAGGGCGCGTACCTCGGTTGCAGTTTGTCCCCGGCCCTGGTTGGTTGTGCGGGTGGCAGCCACTCGATGTGTTCCTTTCACATCGATGTTTCTCTCTCTCTCTCTCTGTTCCTCTCTCTCCCTCCCACTCTACCTGAACAAAAAGTGGAAAAATGTCCTCGGGTTAGGATTAAAAAAAAAAAAAAAAAAAGTTAATATAAAGTTAAAATTTTATAAGAAAATTTTGACATCTGTAATAACTCCCTAAAGCTAATCCTTTATTATTATGACTGTCATATATATATATATATATATATATATATATATATATATAAAACTTATTAAATTCCCTCTTCTCTTAACTGTAGGAGAAAAGAAATTCTGAAGTTATTGATTTTTAATTATCTATCTCTGCACAGCACATGTTCTACAATATTTGTGGAAAACAACATTTTAAAGTGCATAGGTTAAATTCTGCCTATCTGTATAAAAGCATCCCCTGTCAGTTTAATTCCATCTTGCTGGTGATCTTCACATTCCATTTCTGTGCCAGTGTTCCTGGCCCTTGTCCCCAGTGTCATGTTTAGCCCATGCTGTGGCAATTGCTAGGCAGGTGCAGCCTCTTATGCTGGCATGTAAGGCTCAGTGATCACTCAGCAACCACACTCCAAAAACACAGATATGAGGGCTGACCCTCTGTGGCTGAAACTATTCAGTCTGAACTTCACAGTTTCCCCCTTTGATTCCCAGATGTTATTAAAAAATACAAAAACAAACAAACAAAAAACACCAGGTGATGTTTTGGCTAATATTTCCTTACGAAGAGATATAGATTCTCTTTTTTCCTTCAGCATGCAAGTGTGAAGAGGGCCAAATCTACCCAGAAGGAACTTGGGACTGAGGTGTACATGCCGGCAGCCAAAGGAAATGGCGCACCACCTTCCCCTCTGAAAACCTGAGGCCTCTCGGATCTTATTCCAGTTGGACTTTCCCGAAGAGGGCACGGTTAGGCACCTCAGAGAGGAAATCACCTTGGTTAAGATAAAAATTCTTGACTTGTGGTTCAGAAGCTAAAATCATTCCAAGAAGAAATCAAAGAACTGAAATACCTATTTTCCCTACTCACTTGTAAGCTTTGACTGAATATCCCTGAGTTCAGTTATTTACTTTTCTAGCCTACAAAATTCATACTTTCTTTTTTATCCTCACCTAAGGACATTTTTGCATTTATCTTCAGATAGAGCGGGAGGGAGAGAGGAAAGGAGAAAGAGAGAGAAACATCAGTGTGAGAGAGCTACATTCAGTGGTCGCCACCCACACGACCCCAACAGGGGCCAGGGACAAACTGCAACCGAGATACATGCTCTGAGTGGGAACCGAACCTGGGACTCTCTGGTCCATAGGCTGATGCTCTAACTGCTGAGTCAAACTGGCGAGGGCAAAATTCATACTTTTTTAACAATTTAAGTTATGGTCAAATGACTGGCTATATCACGTTTTTTTTTGTTTTTTTTTTGTATGCATGGATTTATATGGTTCGATATTATTCGATTCCAGTCCCTTATCTCATCAAAAGACTGAATCTTTAATACTTCTCACCTGGGGAAGCTCTTGCATGAGGTAATAGAAGCCTTTATTCTCTTCTCCAAGTAGGGCACTAGCTGGCAACCGTACGTCTTCAAAGAATAATTCTGCAGTGTCCTAAGAGATCATACAGTTAAGTACAGAATTATTTCATTTAAATCTCACAATTACCTGATGAGGATATTATTTCCATTAAACAAACAAACAAACAAACAAACAAACAAACTGGGAGCCAAGTTGGAGTGGTTAATGAACACAACTAGTAAGTGGTAAACCAGGGATTTAAACCCAGGTTTATCTGATTCCCAAACTTCTGGCTTTCCCACTGCGATACACTGTCATTCTAGCTCCGGTACTGTCCAGTTCTGTAGATACTGAGGACTAAGGATTTCTAATGCACGTTAAGTAAAATGTTTTCTTCAGTAATAAAAAACTTAGCAAGTAATTTCCAAATAATAGAAAAAAATGTTCTGTTCTAATTTCATAATTTTCTTTCATCAATTTCATAAACAGAGGGCCTTTTATCATGTAGTTAATTTTGTCATTTCTAAAGTAGGTATTTAAGATAGCCTCACTTTTATTGACAACCACCAGAAGGAGATAAAGTTGCATGAAGGATGGAATAAAATCTCCATTATCATATCTGAAAAGCATATTTTAGGAATTCAGCTTTATGCAGATATATATATATATATATATATATATATATATATGGCATAATCAAGTAAATGCAATTATTTATAAACAACAATTTCTTATAAAAACCAAGTAACCTCAATTATTACCTGAATATGATTTATATTATAATTTACCTGGGCTTTCATTCCCATCTTTTGTAGCTTTCGTCCCTTGATAAATCCTTTCATTCCATCTTCCACCAGAAAAAGGCTGATGCCGTGGGCGGGAGAGCGAGCTTCACGATTTGTGACTGCCACTACAATCACAACGTCACTCATCCACCCATTAGTAATGAACACCTGGAAAACCCCAAGAACACCGTGATGCTCCACAATAATCCAAGTCCACGAGCAAGTCATGGTTACGGGAAAATATATTCGAGAAGCCTAAACCAGACAAGACATGCTTTATAACTCTATATTCTATCCAAGTACCTGAAGTGTCCGATGCATAAGGTTATTAAGGAGTAGAAGGAAAATAACCCAATGCTTCAAAGAATGAAGCCTGTGCAGGCATACAGAAAATTAACATCTTTTCTTAACACTCAGTCGACAACTATTTACTGAGTATATACCATACACAGTTCTAGGCAGACAAATCCTCTGCCATCGTGATATGAGATTCTAAAGGATATACTTTACTCTTGAGCCTGTCTGTAACCTTAATTGAAGAAGCCTTCCAATTTTATCAGTGGGAAGGTTGCTGTGACTCTCAGAAGGACTGAAGGACTCTCAAATTTTATCAAAGATATCTTTCTCGCCTAAGATCTGAAACTCTTCTTGATAATATAAGAAAGCATTTTCCCCAGTTTCTCATCCACATCAAATTTACTAACTATTGTTTGTCCCTATTTGATCAATGTGAGCCTTACCTTCCCCTTTTTTGGTTTGATGAGTGTTGCTTAGAATCTAAAACAACATTTTCTCTATTAGTGAGGGAACGTGCAAAACAAAAACAGAAATGGAACAGATCTTATGTGATACAAATGTTGCAGCATTCCTGTGTGAACTCTAATAATCTCAGTTCCTGTGTGAGGCTCCCTAGATATGACAGAGTCAATACTCAGCAGCCCTGAGACACCGTTACCCCTGGCATGCCTGCAGAGAAGGCCACAGAAGGCCCTCGCCACACACCTTGTTGCCATTAAGAATCCAGTCACTCCCATCCTTTTTGGCATTTGTTCTTACTCCTTGTAAATCACTGAAATGGAAAAAAAGGATGAAAATTTTGTTAATTAATAAAAACTGAATTATACCAATGTTGTTAGATAAGTATATATATAATATGATCATTCAGACTGGTTATACCATGATACAAATCGATCTTTAATATAAGACATGCTCACAAAAATGCATTAAAAATTATATATATTATACTCTAAATCATTTATACAAATAAATATATGATTTAAAGTTACATAAACTGGCCAGATATTATAGAGCATAACAAGGCCCAACAAGCATTCAAGACCCCTAAATTGCACTCGGATGACTTTTCAAGGCCTACTCTACCCCTGAAATCATTTGCCACGTTGTATTTGCCTGCCTCCATTCACCTTGGTTGCATTCCCCATCTCTACTGATCAAAAGCTCAGCTAGTTAAAAGACTGTGTTCCAAAGGCCACTTCCTCTAACAAGCCTCCTCTCTAAGTAGATTATTTTTCTAAATATAAAATAATTTATATTTTTAATATAAACAAATATTCATAATTCAAATATGAAAAATACAGACAGTATTCTAGACAAAGGAGAAAACAATTTAATAAATAATTTACCTCCCAGAATGAACATTTAAAAAGTATATTCTTTTCGTATTTCTCTAGGGAAACAGATACAACCATATATCCATTTTTATAAAAACAAAACCACACATATGATTTTGAACTCTTACTAATATCTAATGTTTGTCTGTAAGATACATTTTATTAGAGCACAGAATTTCTTCCTCTGGATTTATCATAATTTTTTAAAAGCAGTCTCTTATTGTTTAACATTTAGCTAGCTGCCAGTTCAAAATATCCTATAATGACTAGTGACCCCCAGAGATGGCAGGCCCCAATCCCTGGACCTGCAAGTGCTACCTTATATGGGAAAAGGGTCTTGCAGTTGTGTAATCTGAGACGGGAAGATTATTTGGGATTATCTAGATGGGCCCTAAATGCAGTCACAATTGATCTTATGAGAGCGAGGCAGAGCGAGATTGCAGACAGAAGCCAGGGACAGGTGACCACAACTCAGAGGCTGGAGTGAGGAGATCACAAGGCAGGGAATCCCATCAGCCCCCAGGAGATGGAAGAAGCAAGAGGTGGATTTTCTTTTTTTTTTATCCTCACCCGAGGACATTTTTCCATTTTTTGTTCAGGTAGAGTAGGAGGGGGAGAGAGGAACAGAGAGAGAGAGAGAAACATCAATGTGAAGGGACACATCGAGTGGCTGCCACACGCACGACTGACCAGAGCCGGGGACAAACCGCAACCGAGGTACATGCCCTTAGCGGGAACCGAACCCGGGTCTCTCCGGACCACAGGCCGATGCTCTAACCGCTGAGCCAAACCGGCCAGGGCAAGAGGTGGATTTTCTTTACAGAGGGATCACACGATCTCTATATTTTAGAGATATTATGACAGTCAAATAAGAACATCAACATGAAAGCATATAAAATGTTAAAGCATTATACAATTGTACATAATTAGACACAATGGCGTCTCCTATGTACGTGGAAGGGGGAAGGACCGGGGGAAGGACCGGGGAAAGGACCAGGGAAGCCCTGCATCTTTTTCAGCAAACTCAACCTTTTTCTGTGCAGGTCAAATCAAAGCAAGAAAACAGAGAGGCCAAGCCGGCTCTGGAAGCAGGTGAGATGAACCACGTCTCATCTTCTTCACTCTGTCCCTCCCACATGTGTTTTCCTTATTTCTCACTGTGATTCCTCACAGCTCGAATCTTCTGCCCGGGCAGCTTTTCCCCATTCTCGCATTCTCTTACCCACAGGCCCCTTCCTGTCTCTAAATATCAAACTGCTTGGCTGTCTTTCCATGACTCTCACCAAAATAGCTTCCAGAAAATCTGCCTCTTTCTCTCCATTCCTCCTCTCAGTTTCTTCCATAATTACATAACCACAGATGAGGACAGAGGATTTCAATAAGCAAGAATCAAGCAAGCCTTTGTTTGTTTGAGTTAAGTGGGAGGTCAGTTAGGATCGCGCTTTTTCTGTTGTTCCAGGTCAGAGAGAACATGAAGCAGGCTGGAACTGGAACACAGTACCCGTGATGCAGCGGAAACGGGGCTGTGAGCCAGTTATCTCAGAGAATTATCTTAAAAACAAAGGATGCAGATTAAATCGCTATCTCTATTACTGGACATGTTTAGGGAAAAGAAGCAAAATCCTTTTATTTTGGCAAAATTAAGTGTCAGTATTGGCTTGTAATTATAGTTTTATATCTGAGCAAGATAAATACAATTTAAGCATTTTGTCAAGTGACACTATGAAATAGTAAGACATTTAAAAATAGCCCTGGTGCCCAGCCAGTATGGCTCAGTGGTTGAGCACTGACCCATGCACCAAGAGGTCTGGTTTGATTCCCAGTCAGGGCACATGTCCAAGTTGTGGGCCTAATCCTCAGTGGGGGGAATGCAGAATGTGGCCAATTGTTCCCTCTCATCGATATTTCTATCTCTCTTTCTCTCCCCCTTCCCCTCTCTCTAAAATCAATAAAGAAAAAAAAAATTTTTTTTTAATAGCCCTGGCCTGCCCTGGCTGGTTTGGCCTAGCAGTTACAGCATCCACCTGTGGACCAAAGAGTTGCGGGTTCGATTCCAGTCAAGGGCATGCACCTTGGTTGCGGTTTGGTCCCCTGCCCTGGTCGGGTCGCATGGGAGACAACCCATCGATGTATCTCTCTCACAGTGATGTTTCTCTCTGTCTCTCCCTCCCTCTGTATCTGAAGATAGGTGGAAAAGTATCTTTGGGTGAGGATTAAAAAAAAAAGTCCTGGCTCAGTTGGTTGGAGCGAAATCCTGTAGGCCAAAAGGTTGTAGTTTTCATTCTTGGTCAGGGCACAAACTTAGGTCCGATCCCCGGGGTTGGAGTGAGTATGGGAGGCAGCTGACTGACATTCTTTCTCACATGGATGTTTTTTTCTCTCTCTTCCTTCCCCTTTCTCTAAAAATCAGTGATGGACATTTGGGCTGTTTCCAGATCTTAGCTATTCTAAATAGTGCTGCTACAAACATGAGGGTACATATATTCTTCCTGATTGGTGTTTCAGGCTTCTTAGGGTATACTCCTAGAAGTGGGATCACTGGGTCAAATGGAAGTTTAATTTTTAATTTTTTGAGGTAACACCATATTGTTTTCCATAGTGGCTGCACCAGTCTGCATTCTCACCAGCAGTGTATTAGAGTCCCCTTTTCTCCACACCCTCGCCAACACTTGTTGTTTGATGATTTGTTGATGGCGGCCATTCTGACAGGTGTGAGGTGATACCTCATTGTTGTTTTAATTTGCATCTCTCTGATGATTAGTGATGTTGACATTTCTTCATATGTCTCTTGGCCATTTGTATGTCCTGTTTGGAGAGGTGTCTATTCAGCTCCTCTGCCCATTTTTTAATTGGGTTCTTTGTCTTCCTTTTGTTGAGTTGCGTGAGTACTCTATATATTTTAGAAATTAACCCCTTATCCGATACATCATTGGCAATGATGCTCTCCCATACAGTGGGTTGCCTTTTCATATTGATGGTTGTTTCTTTTGCTGTGAAGAAGCTTTTTAGTTTGATGTAGTCCCATGTGTTCATTTTTTCCTTTGTTTCTGTTGCCTTAGGTGATGTATCAGTGAAAATTCTGCTGTGTATGATGTCTGAAATTTTGTTGCCTACATTTTCTTCTAGAATTTTTATGGATTCACGGGTCACATTTAAGTATTTTATCCATTTGCAGTTTATTTTTGTGTATGGTGTAAGTTGATGGTCTAGTTTCCTTTTTTTGCATGTAGCTGTCCAATTTTCCCAACACCATTTATTAAAGAGGCTGTCTTTACTCCACTGTATGCTCTTGCCACCTTTGTCAAATATTAATTGAGCATATTGCCTTGGGTCCATTTCTGGGTTTTCAGTTCTGTTCCACTGGTCTATATGCCTGTTCTTGTGCCAGTACCAGGCTGTTTTGATTACAGTCACTTTGTAGTATAACCTGATATCTGGTATTGTGATCCCACCTACTTTGTTGTTTGGACACATCTTTACGTTCTTCCTCTGCATTGCTTGTTTCCCGTAGGCCTGCCAGTCACTCTCCTTAACAGAGACCCGCACCCTTACGGTGCTGGCTCCTCGAACCGCTGTCCCATCTATACCTCCTTTCACCACCCAATCTGAAAACCATTAGTCTGTATCCTCTGCCTTCTTTCTCAATACCCATAGCACTCCTTCCAAAGTCCTTCCTCTCGATTGTACTGAAATCACAATCAAAAGGTCACCAGTAGTGTGCCATGACCTTTTCTTAATTCTTTTAACCTCCTTGTGGCCTTGACATTACTAACTCTTCACTCCTATCCTACAGCCTTTTCAAACTTACTTCCACTTGTGTTCCTGATGGCACACTTGTCTAGATTTCCTTCAAACTCAATCCTTATGTCTCTGTTGTCACATTTTATTTTATTATTATTATTTTTTTGGTACAGGTTCAAGGGAAACATAATACTCAAGCTTTCCACCCTTTCACTTTACCCCCTGAAGATTTGGTTCTACCGCGTGGAAGCTTTTCACCCCATTCTTAAATAACTGGTTATTTGTCATTCATCAGATGTCAGTATAAACATAACCACTTTTTATTGGCTTTCTCTAGCATTCCTATCTAAGTTTGTTTTTCCTTTCCCTACCAAACTTACATGCACCACTCGTCTCTAGCATAGCACCTTGTTTTCTGCATAGTACTTATCACAGTTTATAACTGGGAATATTCTTCTTTATTTGTTTCTCTTCATTCTCCTCAATAAGCACACAAGCTGCACTTGTTTTGTTCACCACTGTATACATGGCACATTACATGGTCTTACTAAGTAACCACCAAATGACTGAATAAAAAACTTATTCATTTTTATGAATGGCTTTTAAAACCTATTGCCACACCAGCCTCGATCCAGAGTTTCAAATCTGTATTTTAAGAGCCTGCTGAACATTTCCATGTGAATGTCACACCACATCCAAAGTTCATCGTGCCCAAAATTCAACTCATATCCTACCATTTTATTTGCATCACACTATGTAAATAAAATCTCAAACACAGTAGATATTATCATCTGCTTTATTGCTATTTATATATAAGGCCTTATTTTCCTATTAGCATTTGAAGTTACTTGAAGGTCTGAATTACACTGTATTCATCTTTGCATTCCTCCTAGCATACTGCTCAGTTTTGTATAAAGCAAGCAGAAAATATCTGCTAGTAGAGCATTGGTTCCTAGACCTCAAAAGCAATGGAGTGATCATTTATTTACCTTCCAGCCCCAGGCTCCGTCATGGCTATGGCGCCAATCCATTTCCCTGCAGCCATCCGGGGGATGAAGCGCTTAATCTGTTCTTCTGAGCCATAGTTTGCAATATAGGGCATGACAATATCTGAATGAAGACTAAAACATGGGCCTGTACAATTCGAATATGCTCTTAGGAAGAAAAAGAAGAAAATTTAAAGCACGAAATAGTTATTCTGTTCTTTATTTCTCTGATTTTCAATTAATACAACAAAATATTGCCCTGGCTGGTTTGGCGCAGTGGTAGAGCATTGGCCTGCAGACCAAAGAGTTGCTGGTTCAATTCCGGTCAAAGGCACATACCTCGGTTTCGCCTCAGTCTTCGGCCCTGTTTGGGGTCATGTGGGAGGCAACCAATCGATGTGTCTCTCTCACATTGATGTCTCTCTCTCTCTCCCTTCTTCCCTCGCTCCTGCCCTCTTACTCTATTTGAAGATAAATGGAAAAATATCCTTCGGTGAGGATTTAAAAAACAACAAAATATTAAAGGTCTTGGTGTTGTAATAGCCAGACTCCCCCCAAACTGCTAAAGTTCCTGAAGGCTCTCTCTCTTAGTTTTTACTATTCATTTCATTTCTGGCTCTAACATAATAATAGTACTCTAATAAAGCTTGATGAACATGTATTTAGTGAATAAAAATATAAAACATTAAAAAATATTAATCACCTACAAGTATATTATCTAACACAGCAACTATTTTCATTTTGGCAAATTATCTTTACCATAACAATATATTTAATACAGCTGCAGCCATGGCGTGACTTCTTAGATTATATGAAAAAATCCTCTATTTTATATAGCTGTCAAAATAATAATTTTCAATAGCTACAAAATATTACAAATTGCTTATGTACTATAATTTATCTTTTCATTCTCCTTCTGCCAGACATTTAAATTGCTTCCAAACTTGAGGGGATTTTGATCTACCATGATAATTGTTTCTCTACATAGCTGATATATTTTTCCATTATTTCCTTAAGATAAATCCCCCAAAGTGGCTTCCTAGCTCAAAGAGCAGAAATATTTTTATTTTTTTTTATGTATCATATTTTTAATCCCCAAAACATTTATTGTTCTTCCTTATAATGCCACCAAGAGTATAGGAGTATGTCACTTTCACTGCAACCTAGTCAGCAGCAGGTGTTATGATCCCCCTGCCCCCACTAACTTTGTATATACTCAAAATGATACTCCTGGTTAATTTAATTTGCATTTGATTCGTATAGTAGGGATGAACTTCTTTTCATCTAAAAAACCTATTTGCATTTCTTTTTTGCTGAATTATTGGTTTAAATCTTTTGCTTGTTTATCAGCTAAAACCTTGATGTGTTCTATTTAACATTTTTAATATATTTGATGGAAATATTTTTTCCACTCTTCTGTTCTCTATCAAATATCTTTTTAAAAGAGAGAAAAATAACCAGATGGGTCAATTAGAAATTATACTATCTCTTTAATTTTCAACAGCACCTATTTAAAGAACTTAAAAGAGAATTTTTCTACCTTCCCACATTAGAAAAATATGTGCAAGAGTGTATGGGTGGTATACACCTTCACATTTTACACAGAATCTTCAGTCTCATAAAAGGCTTAGAAAGCATTCCTTTTCATCATCTCAAAAAGGTGAGCAGTGTGCTTACAAACAAGACTCAACTTCAAATGTCCCCATACTTACTGCTCCTCCCAAACAACAGCGGTCGAGAACAAGTCCCCACCGATGCCACCATGACGCTCTGCAATATTGACACCAAGTAGTCCTTGCTTTCCAGCTTTTTCCCAAATCTCCCTACTCACTTCTCCAGCTTTCTCCCATCTGCAAATAACAAATGTTTTAAAATCAGAAAAGCTATTTTCATATTATTTTAAAATGTGACAACTGAAATTCATGAATGTTTCTGTGCAGAAATGCTCTTTTAATTTAAGGTATGTTGAGATCATCCATACCCTTCTATTTGCATCTGACTCTTTTATTATTCCTCCTCTCTCTTGTTCGCTTCATATTTGCCACTTTTTTCCACCTGCTCCCCCTCCTTCCTATTTGTTTGACCTGCAAATTGCATCCACTAATATTCATGGGTGTGGTCTCTCTCAGCTGGTACTCCTAGGCGGTATGCTTACTTGTGTCCTATAATCATGGAATTTGCCTTTTGCATATTTCCTTAAAGTGCTGAACTTACGGGATAAGCATATATAAAGACTGACAAGAAGAGTCACCATTATAACAGTTTAAGTGAAACAGTAGAAGACCAGAAGCACCTTGCAGCATAGCTCTGCCAAATGAACTTTTGAAAGGATGATGTTTGGATAAGATGGTGCGACCTCTAACTTTTCTTTAGAAATGAGAATAGCATGATGAAGAAAGATATGGCTAGCTGGAGATAGTCAAAGACTCTGAAAATTTTTTTTTAATTAAAAGTGGTAGTTAGGTATAGTTAGTAAGATACAGGGTATTTGAAAACACGGATTAAAGGTAAACGGTATCTCAAGACATTTTAAAGGAAAGAGTTTGAGTATCACGTGTTGTTTTGTATACCGCCAGAAGTAGTTTTGGAAATATTTTTATTATTGACTCCAATTTGTCACTTTATATCATGTTTATTTCAAGTTCTCACCAACAAATTTCTGGAACACAATTTAAAAGAGTAAGGAAATGAACAAAAAATTATCTTAGAGAGAAGTATACTACATTTATTTTGTCCTAAGAAGCTAGCGGCTTTTCACCAAAGACTAGTTATTTATGGCACCAGAGTTTAGCTAGTTTTGGCCAATCTTACCAAGAAGTATTAATAATAACTTAATAGAAGCTATTTCTAAATAATTTTAAAAAACCATTCTAGCGCCCTGGCCGGTTTGGCTCAGTGGTAGAGCGTCGGCCTGCGGTCCAGAGAGACCTGGGTTCAGTTCCCGCTAAGGGCATGCACCTCGGCTGCAGTTTGTCTCCGGCCCTGGTTGGGTCATGTGGGTGGCAACCACTTGATGTGTCCTTTTCATGTTGATATTTCTTTCTCTCTCTCTCTCCCCACTCTATCTGAACAAAAAATGGAAAAATGTCCTCGGGTGAGGATAACATAAACAACAACAACAACAAAAAACCATTCTAGCCCTGGCTGGTTTGGCTCAGTGGTCAGAGAGTTGGCCCGAGGACCAAAGGGTTGTAGGTTTGATTCCTGGCTCCGGTTGGGGTCATCAGGAGGCAACCTGTTGATGTGTCTCTCACACCTATGTTTCTCTCTCTCTCTCCCCCCACTCCATGCCTACCTTCCACTCTATCCAAAAAATCAATGAAAAAATATCCTCTAGTGAGGATAAAAACAACAAAACTAAACATTCTTATTGCAGGAAAGTATTGGCATTGAGTAAATTTTGAAAATATAGCAAAATCCTATTTTAATAGAAATGACAGTTTTTGGTCAGTATAGTAGGTGATCATTAATTAAGTAATTAATCTTAATCAGTAATAAAAATACTTTGAGGTAGCCAGTTGCCTACCAAGATTTGCATTATGCTGGCCTTTTGAGCTTTTATGTATTTTAATCCATCCAAGAAGCAATTTAAAGAAAGAATGTAGTCCGGCTGGTGCTGTTCAGTGGTTGAGCATCAACCCATGCACCAAGAGGTAACTGGTATGATTTCTGGCCAGGACACATGCCCAGGTTGTGGCCCGATCCCTAGTGGGGGGCATGCAGGAGGCAACCAACAGATGTTTTCGCTCATTGATGTTTTTATCTCTCTCTCCCTTTCACTTCTTCTCTCTCTAAAATCAATAAAGGGAGAGAAAATGGCATCAGAGTGAATGAAAGCTACACAGACCGTCTCCCAGGACCAAATTGGAATTACAACTAAAATAAAGACGAATCGTTGGGAAAAAGCAACAGAAAAGCAGCTTGCAAGGACCATATAACCAGGGACACTGACTCAATCCTGGTAGGATTGCAGAAGCACAAGAGGGGGGCTAGGAGCCCATGGTCGGCAGTGGCCTTAGCTGTGAGCAGCACCCTTGGGGTTAAACTCCCAAGAGGCTCCACAGCCCAGAGCCACAACAGACGCTAAAATAGCCACAGCTACTCACCTTGGGCTCCGGCAGAGGGAGGGCAGACTAGACTAGAACTGTTTGGGGACACTCGGGATTTGGAGGGCACTCAGTGCTTTTGCTGAGTTGCAGCCACACAGGATGGTGGCCATCTTACTCATTCCCAGGGCTTTGGAGAGAGGCAGCAGACTCTCCCTCGGATATTCAACCTCACCTGGTGGGCCATTGAAATACAAATTGAGGCTCATTAATAACCAGCATCTGCCTCACCCTCAGGAAATCCCCTTACACTGAACACCTGAGGGAGTTTTCATTCAACTGAGAACCCAAGGCTCTTCAAGTAACCCCTACTGATAGCCTCCAGGCAAAAAGCTAGAGGATAACTGAACCATTCCTGGGCTAGCAACTCTAACCAGGAAAGTAAGACTTGACAGCGATGTTTAACGTGGGTCTTCCTTCGCTCATCCAAACCCAGGAAAGGAAGCCACAAACAGAAGAACACTAACACCCACAGGGAAAATTTGGCAGGCTCCAAAGCCCACTGTGATAGCCAAAATGGTAAAACAAAGAAACAAAAGCCAAATGAAAGAACAAGAGAACTCTACCAAAGATGAGATAAATGAGGAGCAGTTAAGCAAGTTAACAGAGCTAGAATTCAGAGCCATGCTCTTGAGGAAGCTCAATAGCATGAGTAAGGACATCAACACCATGAGTAAAGACATAGAAATGTTGAAAATCAACCAACTGGAAATTAAAAACCACCAAGAAGAGATAAAAAATGACATATCAGAAATGAAAAACACATTGGAAGGTCGAAAAAGCAGAGTAGTGGAAGCTGAGGACCGGATCAGTGAATTAGAAGACAGGCTAGAAAAAATCAACCAATCAGAAAACCAAAAGGAAAAAATGATTAAAAAACAGAAAGACAGATTAAGAGAACTGTGGGACACCTGGAAATGGAATAATATTCGCATCATAGGAGTCCCCGAAGAAGAAGAAAATGAGCAAGGGTTAGAGAATATATTCAAAGAAATAGTGACAGAAAACTTTCCTAATTTGGTGAGGGAAGAAGGCATTCAAGTTCAAGAAGCACAGAGAGCCCCAAGTAAGAAGAACCCAAACAGGCCCACACCAAGACACATAGTAATCAAACTGCCAAAAATTAAAGTCAAAGAGAGAATCCTAAAAGCAGCAAGAGATAAGCAACAGGTTACCTACAAAGGAAACCCCATAAGGCTCTCAGCTGACTTCTCACAAGAAACACTATAGGCCAGAAGGAAATGGCATGAAGTAATCAAGGTCTTAAAAAACAAGGATCGGAATCCAAGACTACTCTACCCAGAAAGGCTATCATTCAAAATAGAAGATCACATAAAGAGCTTCCCAGCTGAAAAAGGCTAAGGGAATACATTAGCACCAAACCAGCACTGCAAGAAATGTTAAAAGGATTGCTGTAATTAGTAGAAGAAATAGGAAAAAAATATAGAACCACACTAAACAAAAATAACAATAAATAAGTACATATCAATTATCACCTTAAATGTAAATGGACTCAATGCTCTGATAAAAAGACACAGAGTAGCAGATTGAAAGATAAGAAAGCATGACTCATCTATATATTGTTTACAAGAGACCCACCTCACAACAAAAGACTCACATAGGTTGAAAGTGAAGGGATGGAAAAAAATCTTCCAAGCAAAAGGAAAAGAAAAAAAAGCTGGGGTAGCAATACTCATATCTGATCAATTAGATTTTAAAATGAAGGCCATAACTAGAGACAAAGAAGGCCACTACATAATATTGAAAAGATCTATGCAACAGGAAGGTATAACCTTGATAAACATATATGCACCTAATATAGGAGCACCAAAATATATTAAAAATCTTCTGAAGGACTTCAAAGGAGAAATTGACAGCAATACAATCATAGCAGGGGACTTTAACACCCTACTGACATCACTGGATAGATCCTCTAGACAAAAAATTAACAAGGAAACACAGACTCTAAATGAAGCACTAGACCAAATGGATTTAATAGATATCTACAGAGAATTACACCCAAAACTAGAGAATTCACATTCTTCTCAAGTGCACATGGGACATTCTCAAAGATAGACCACATGTTAGGACACAAACTAAGTCTCTACAAGTTCAAGAAGATTGAAATCATATCAAACATCTTCTCAGATCACAATGGCATGAAAATAGAAATCAATTGCATGTGTGCAAAAGAACATGCAAAGACATTTGAACACATGGAGACTAAATAGCATGTTATTAAACAATGAATCGGTTATCAAGGAGATCAAGGAAGAAATTAAAAACTTCCTAGAACCAGTGAAAATGAAGACCCCACAACACAAAATCTGTGGGATGCAGCGAAAGCAGTTCTGAGAGGGAAGTTCATAGCACTACAGGCCTACTTCAAGGCACAAGAAAAATTTCTAATACACTATCTAACCTCACAACTTAAAGAACTAGAAAGCAAACAGAAAGAAAACTCCAGAGCAAGGAGAAGGAAGGAAATAATAAAGATCATAGCAGAAATAAATGACATAGAGACCAAAAAACAATTCAAAGGATTAATGAAACAAAGAGCTGGATTTTTGAAAAAATAAACATGATTGATGGACCCTTAGCTAGACTCACCAATAAACAAAGAGAGAGAACCCAAATACACAAAATCAGAAATGAAAGAGAAGTAACAACTGACACCACAGAAATACAAAAGACTGTTAACAACTACTATGAACAATTATATGGCAACAAATTTGACAATCTAAATGAAATGGACAAATTTCTAGAAACACATAGTCTCCCAAAACTGGACCGCGATGAGACAGAAATCTTGAACAGACCAATAACAACTAAGGAAATTGAAGAGGTAATCAAGACTCTCCCAGCAAACAAAAGCCCAGGCCCAGATGGCTTCATGGGGGAGTTTTACCGAACATTCAAAAAAGAGCTAACACCCATTCTCCTCAAACTATTTCAAAAAATTCAAGAAGAGGGAAGACTTCCAAACTTGTTTTATGAGGCCAGCATAATTCTAATTCCAAAACCAGACAAGGACACTACAGAGAAAGAAAACTACAGGCCAATATCCCTAATGAACATAGACACCAAAATCCTGAACAAAAGACTAGCAAATCAGATCCAGTAATACATCAAAAAATTATTCACCGCCCTGGCCGGTTTGGCTCAGCGGTTAGAGCATTGGCCTGTGGTCCAGAGACACCGGGGTTTGGTTCCCGCTAAGGGCGCGTACCTCGGTTGCAGTTTGTCCCTGGCCCTGGTTGGTCATGTGGGTGGCAGCCACCTGATGTGTCCCCTTTGTGTTAATGTTTCTCTCTCTCTCTCTTTACCTCTCTCTTCCTCCCACTCTATCTGAATGGAAAAATGTCCTCGGGTGAGGATAAAAAAATATATATATATATTCACCATGACCAAGTGGGATTCATCCCAGGGATGCAAGGCTGGTACAATATTTGCAAATCAATAAATGTGATACACCACATATATAAAATGAAGAATAAAAACCACATGATCATATCAATAGATGCTGAAAAAGCATTTGACAAAATCCAGCATCCATTTCTGATAAAAACGCTCAGCAATTTGGGAATAGAAGGATCATATCTCGACATAATAAAGGCCATATATGAAAAACCTATAGCCAACATCATACTCAATGGGCAGAAACTAAAAGCATTTCCTTTAAGAACAGGAACAAGACAGGGATGCCCACTTTCACCACTCTTATTTAACATTGTACTGGAAGTCTTAGCCACAGCAATCAGACAGGAAGAAAAAATAAAAGGGGTCCAAATTGAAAAGGAGGAAGTGAAACTGTCATTATATGCAGATGATATGATATTATACATAGAAAACCCTGAAGACTCCATGAAAAATCTACTAGACTTAATAAATGAATTTGGCAAAGTAGCAGGATACAAAATTAACATCAAGAAATTGACGGCATCCTTATATACCAATGATGAACTCACAGAAAGAGAAACTAAAAAAAAAAATCCCATTTGCCATCATGGCAAAAAATTAAGACACATAGGGATAAACTTAACAAAAGAAGTAAAGGACCTATTTACAGAAAACTCCAGGACATTGAAAAAAGAAATAGGGGAAGATATAAAAAAGTGGAAGCACATACCTTGCTCATGGATTGGAAGAATTAACATCATTAAAATGTCCATATTACCCAAAGCAACGTATAGATTCAATGCAATCACCATCAAAATACCAATGACATATTTCACAGAACTAGAACAAATACTTCAAAAGTTCATATGGAACCAAAAAAGACCCCGAATAGCCACAGAAATCTTGAAAAAGAAGGACAAAGTAGGTGGGATCACAATGCCAGATATCAGGTTATACTACAAAGCGACTGTAATCAAAACAGCCTGGTACTGGCACAAGAACAGGCATATAGACCAGTGGAACAGAGAACCCAGAAATGGACTCAAGAAATTATGCTCAATTAATATTTGACAAAGGAGGCAAGAGCATTCAGTGGAGTAAAGACAGCCTTTTTAATAAATGGTGTTGGGAAATTGAACAGCTACATGCAAAAAAAAAAAAAAAGGAAACTAGACCATCAACTTACACCATACACAAAAATAAACTCCAAATGGATAAAATACTTAAATGTGATCCATGAATCCATAAAAATCCTAGAAGAAAATGTAGGCAACAAAATTTCAGACATCATACACAGCAGAATTTTCACTGATACATCACCTAAGGCAACAGAAACAAAGGAAAAAATGAACACATGGGACTACATCAAACTAAATAGCTTCTGCACAGCAAAAGAAACAACCATCAAAATGGAAAGGCAACCCACTGTATGGGAGAACATCATTGCCAATGATATATCAGATAAGGGGTTAATTTCCAAAATATATAGAGTACTCATGCAACTCAACAAAAGGAAGACAAAGAACCCAATTAAAAAATGAGCAGAGGAGCTGAATAGACACCTCTCCAAACAAGACATACAAATGGCCAAGAGACATATGAAGAAATGCTCAACAACACTAATCATCAGAGAGATGCAAATTAAAACAACAATGAGGTATCACCTCATACCTGTCAGAATGGCTGCCATCAACAAATCGTCAAACAAGTGTTGGAAAGGGTGTGGAGAAAAGGGGACTCTAGTACACTGCTGATGGGAATGCAGACTGGTGCAGCCACTATGGAAAACAATATGGTTTTACTTCAATAAATTAAATATTGAATTGCCATTTGACCCAGTGATCCCACTTCTAGGAATATACCCTAAGAAGCCTGAAACACCAATCAGAAAGAATATATGTATCCCCATGTTCATAGCAGCACTATTAACAGTAGCTAAGATCTGGAAACAGCCTAAGTGTCCATCAGAAGACGAATGGATAAAAAAGCAGTGGTACATATACACAATGGAGTACTATGCAGCTGTAAGAAAGAAAGATCTTTTATCTTTTGAGACAACATGGAGGGACCTGGAAAGTATTATCCTAAGTGAAAGAAGCCAAGCAGAAAAAGACAAATACCACATGATCTCACTTATTTGTGGAATATAATGAATAGAACAGTCTGAGGAATAGGGTAGTCCCAGAGACGTGGAAGTTGGGTACAGACTGACAACCCTCAGAAGAGGGGGTGGGGTGGGGGGAAGGAAGAGATGAATCACAGAACTTATATGCATGTACGCATAACCAGTGGACATGAACAACAAAGCCTGGGATGGGGTGGAGGGGGATGGGGATGAGGGTGTCAATGGGGTAAAAGAGGAGAAACATCTGTATCAAACAAATAAAAATAAAAATAAATAATAAAATCAATAAAGGGAGAAAAAAAAGAAAGAAAGAATATAAAATTGACTAATATTATATTGTCACTTCAGTTTTCAAAAATATTATTCTTAGATTGATTTGCAGATTTTCAAATTTTTTATAATTGAGATATAATTGACATATAACATTATATTACTTTCAGGTGTACAACATAATAATTTGTTATTTGTATATATTGCAAAATAATCACCACAGTGAGTTCAGTTTATATTTGTCCCCATACATAGTTACAATTTGTCTTCTTGTGATGAGAACTTTTAAGATCAAATTTCAAATATGCAAGATAGTATTAACTATAGTTATCATGTGGCACATCACATGCCCATGACTTGTTTATTTTATAACTGAAAATTCACACCTTTTAACCAACAACCCTTCTTTTTTTAGAATTGTATATTTTACATTTCATTTACAAAGCTTTGAATTAGCTTAAAAATCCTGTAATCTTACAGTATTATACCAAAGACAGTAAAAAAGGTTTATAAAGCACTAAACACAATATTTTCTCTACAGAATAGCACAGCATTCTAGGAAATAGTACTTATTGTACTCCTAGTGTTCCTTAGTTTAAAGAAAAATATGCTACTTACTCTGTGTGATGAGGAATCACTTCTTCCTGGAAAAACTTCCTTACGCTCTCCCGGAAAATGTCATGCTCCGAAGAGAAGATTCTTCTAATTCCTATATCTGTTAATTTTTTAGCAGAAGGAGTTTCGAGACGGTCCTCGCTTCCGGAATGAGAAAATCTTAAATATATATACATTGAGAAAATTAAGAAATTATATAATATGTTAGAAGGTAGTAAGTGCTGTGGAAAGATGTTACCTGATGGGTTCTAGATAGAGGAAGGAGATCAAGCACGGGTGGAGCGAAAAGAGTGGGAAGAACAGTGAGATGAGGTTGTCCTGGCCTGCTCCTAGCACCTTGTCCTCATTAAATAAACAGAAGGCCACCTGTGAAGCTTTCAGAGGCAAGCTGAGGAAGTACCAGCTGGCCTGGTACTCCTCTAAATGAATTTGTCCGCTAAGCGAATGTGTTAGTTTTTAGAACTTAGAAAATAGTATGAATAGCAGGATAGATGAGTGCTGACCCAGTTCACCCAGTTCCCTTTAGCCTCAGCTCCCTCCCACCTGTTCCCCCGCACTTATCGATAACTGCCTCGGCTTCTGTCCTTGCTTGCTTGTTCTTCCCCAAGGCCAACAAGAAATGCCAGCTGCAGAAGTTTGTAACAAACCCCATAAAACAAAAAAATCAGCTGAAAGTCGGGGGTGATCTCCGAGAACTGGGGATCAGTCCCCGGCTAGCTTTGCTCTCTATTTGGCTTTAATTTGGCTCTGGTGGTCTCTGGTTCTCTCACGCCACAAGGTCAGATGTAAGGGGGACCAGGACAGGCAGACCACTGTCATGTTGTATCAAATAGACTAAAATTACTTTATCCATAATTTAAATGATTGGGTCAAATTTCTTGCCAGTAGAAATAACACTGTAATGAACACATTTGTATACATAGGTTTTCCATATTTGGGATTTCTCCTCTGGGGAATAATGTGCTGAGATTAGGGTACTGCTGCTTTAAGACACTGAGTCAGCTCTGGCTGGTTTGGCTCAGCAGTTAGAGCGACAGGCCTTCTGCCTAGAGAGACCCGGGTTCAGTTCCCGCTGAGGGCATGTACCTCGGTTGGAGTTTGTCACCAGCCCTGCAGGCCCTGGTTGGGTTGTGTGGGTGGCAACCACTCAATGTGTCCCTTTCACGTGATGTTTCTCTCTGTCTGTCTCTCCCTCCTACTCTATCTGAAGAAAAAACGAAAAAATGTCCTCGGGTGAGAATAAAAAAAAAAAAAAAAAGACACTGAATCATTTGTCAAAATAATTAGTAACTAAAAAAGAAGAATTTATATTCAAGTGTGTCTGGATCTTACATTTTTTTTTATTCCCATGTTAAGTTAAGGAAACATTTGGAATGTTTCTAAGTAAAAGACACCAGGACCCAGAAAAGTGAAAGTAGTGCCAGGAAGAATAAAGACTTTCAGTTCAGTCAAAAGTGTCCCAGAGAGAATATGCAGAGGGAATAAAATAAAAACATTTCGCAACAAATTTGGAACATCCATTTCTCACTTTAAAGACCCAGGAACCACCTAGCAGGTGTGGCTCAGTGGGCTGAGCTGTCCCCTGGAATGATAGGTCCGCTGGACTCCAGTCAGGGCACCGGCCTGGGCTGCCCGCTGGGTCCCCAGTGTGGGGCATGCAGGAGGCAGCCAATGGCGGCTCCTCTCTCACATCAATGTTTCTATCTCTCTCTCAAAAAAAAAAAATCACTAAAAATTTAAAAATAAAAAAAGACCAACGAACCTGTACTAAATAATTTAACCATCGTTTTCCTAATTTATCTGTCCGATTACCCTCCGCAGTGATTCCAGTCTATCCAATGAATGGATTTTGTGTGTCAGAGGCATCTGAAGCTTTTGATCTTACAAGCACTACCCCAATAGTCACTGAACCACTGAGAAACTGTCTCCACCAATTCCTCTGTGTTCTATTAATTCGAGCATTTGTTAGTAAACCTCACGTCGATGCCAGGTCTCCCTGGTCCCGGACCATCCTCCGGGAGACACTTGCCCAGGGCAGCGCCCCGGCTCTCCCCAGACCCGCGAGGGGGTGGGGGTCCCCGACCTAGCTCGAAGTGGGCGGCGGCCTCCAGTCACCATTCTGAAGCCAAAGGTCGCAGCCCAAGTTCAGCGCGGGGTGGGGTGGGGTGGGGTGGGGTGGGGGTGCCCACGGCGGACCCTGACCGCTGAAGTGCAGCTGGAGCGGGACGGTTTGGAGAAACCCCCTTTTAGGCTTTCCCACAGCCCCTGTGGGCTCCACTGGACCAGGCCCCGTGCCACCCTCTGCCGGCCCCGCGGCCCAGCCCCAGGCCGCAGCTGCCAGGCCTGGCCACCCGGAAGGGTGGGTGTGCCGCCCGGGCTCGCACCTCGGGGCTGCATCAGCAGAGCCAGCGGGCACTCACCTAGTGGCCCGCGGCGCGCACCAGCCGCGCCACAAGCGCATGGATTTGCAGACGAGGCGCGAAGCCATGGCTGGGACCGAGGAGAATAAACAACTGCGGCAAAGGACACAGTTAACTAACTGGAGACTCCAGGGCGGGGCACCTGGTGGGCGGGCTGTCGGGGAGACCGCCCCACTACGCCCCCCCCCCCCCCCCCCGCGGAGAAAACGTCCTGCAGCCGTGGGTAGAAAGCGTCCAGCGCCCTTTCGCCCTTTCCACGTCCAGACTTGCAGCCGACCGAGAGGCTGCACCAGCCAACCTGTGTGTCATGCCCTTTATAAGCACCAGCCCACTTAATCCCAACAATGACAAGTTACAGATGGTAGGAGCAGTCAGGAGTCAAACCCATGTCATTTCATGTGTAAATATGTACACTGTACCCTACTGCCCAGGTGAACCTGAATTCCTGCTTTTCCCGCATACACCCTCCATTTAGACTGGTTTCCTTATTGTCCTTCCTTCCTATAAGCCTTTCGTAATTTTGTTCCACAGCTTCTAGGGTCCTTATCTCACTTTCCCTTCTGTTAACTCCTAAAGTTAACATACACTAACTGGAACATTCACAATCTGGCACCTAGCCAATGTTTCCATTAATAAAAGCATGGTATATGATACGTATAATTCCCAGGAAAAACCTGAAACTTATTCTGCCAGAAAGACATAAATGGCTCAAAGTGTTCATGAAATACTGGGTTGATTTGCCAAAATTACCTGTGTAGTTTGCTAAACCTTTTGTTTCATTTTAGTTCAGATCACTCTGCTTTCAGAAGCATGTTTCACAAATTGACACATAGTAATTTTACAATGAAGAAACCTGATAGACAACATTGTAACCAAATTAAGGGATTAAAATTAAAGAGGTCAAATTAACCTCACCAAGACTGGGACAAACTAGCATCAGGGACATTCTAATGCATTGTACTGAGAGGGACAGTATGTTACTTATGCACCAATTCTGCATGAGGAAACCTCAAAAAACAACCGAACTAAGTTATTTCTACAAATACCTGGCTTTTACTCTTGAAAATATGTCAGTGACATGAATGAAAAATAAAATCAGGAGGAACTATACTAGATTTGGACTTGTCAAGTGTTCAGAAATAGCCAAAGTACAACCAATGAAACACTGAAGTAGTAATCACTAAAAGTTTATTGCACACACACTAATAAGACAGTTCTTGGGACCAAAGCACTCAACCATAACATGGAATGAGATTCAGGGGTATATTGTTATAAAGCAGTTTATATAGTGAGGAAACTGTGGCTGGTTATTCTTCACAGGAATTGGTTATAATACTAGCATTTTCTGAAATGATAAGGAATTGGTCAGTGGTTACTTTATATCAACCTTGGGAAATAATTCAAGTTCTAAATCTCATTTTCAGAGGTACAAGCAAAAAATGACCCAGGTCAAGTTAGTTTAAACTTTGTTGGATTAAATTAAGCTTTGTTTGTATGACTAAATTGGTTTTGTCTTCTAGGGAATTTTCAATGCTGCTCTCTATTTATTTCAACAAACTTCATTATAACAAAAGGGTATTTTGTTGGGACATTTGTTGACATTGAGTATGAACTGTGAATTACTTAAGAATAGTGTATCAGAGTTAACTATCTACATATGATAACTGTGCTATAGTTATTAAGAGAACTCCTTCGTTCTTAGAGAATATACACTAGGGGTATGATGTATCCAACTTATTCTCAAATGACAGAGGAAAAAAAATACATACATGTGGCAAATGGGGCAAAATATTTAAAGATTAGGCCCATGCAAAAGCAGACCTGAGCTGGCCAGTGGACCAGGTTCAAGGCCAGATGGGTCTGGGTATTAAGAGCTCCAAAGAGATAACCACCACCATGTGTGGAGCCATGGTCCCGGCCCCTCTCTCCATAGATTCTGGGAGGCAAGGCTACTGTGGATCAAGATCCACACACCCCATAAAATTCCTGGCAAGGTGACAGATAATTACATCTCTGTGCTGTACACTCCATTCCTATTCCCAGAAGCACTGTTGTTCTCTAGACCAGTTGGCCCAAGAAGCTGCCGAGGTTGACTGATATGAAAGAGGCTGCACTGCCAGCTAAGCCAGAGGCTACACTACAACCCTGGGCAACTTTGCCAAGGCCACCTTTCATGCCATCTCCAAGATCTACAGCTATCTCCCACACACACCTCTAAAGAGACCATCATGTTCACCAAGTTTCCATATTAGGAGTTCATCAACTTTCTAGTCAAGATCCACAGGAGAGTGTCCATGTAGAGGACTCAGGCTCCAGCTTTGGCCACCACACTGTTTTTATACAAGAAAAGTAAAGGGAATGCATTAGGCCTGTATAAAAAAAAAAATTTAAAGTCGCCAGTGAGACATGTTTACTATATAGAACCCTGGACATCAGATATTCTGATTCAACAAGAACAGCTGCTGGACTGATTCTCAGACCACACCGAGGCACACTGAAGTCGTGTTTTATTATGATCCTCCTTGGTCCCCTGAAGCCGGTAAATCCCCTGGTGTACATTCCCAATGGTGGATGTCCTGTAAGAAGGCCAGCCAGCAAGCCCGGCATTCTAGCCAGCCTGCCCGAGGAGCCCCGTGAAACCCTGTCAACTCATATTCCCATGCTACTGTTTGCAATTCATCTTTCTCTCTTTTTAACTTCGTTACATTCTGCATTCAGTTCGTTTTTAGTTCATTTCTAACCCAAAATCTCCTTTTCACTGCACCCTTTCAGGCCCTTCATAATTGTCCTTAATTATTAGAATGGCCGTACAGTCCTCACAATCCACTCTGCAAACTTTTTAGAGTTCAAATCCTTCAGAGATATCCTAGTACTAAAACACCAAATCAATAAATTTCAACAGCCCAGACTTCATTTAGTTGAAATGTCAATTATGAAACAGTAGTGGATAACTTGAGAAAAAAGAAAATGGCAAGACATGAATTTGAATCAGATACTGTGGGAGAACAGAGCTAAAGAGTCCGGTTTAAACACTGCCATTCATTCAGAAAGGATTTGTGGGACTGATGAGATTTGACTTCAGGTGGTAAACACACAATGCAATGAACAGATGATGTATGATAGACTTGTACACTTGAAATCCATATAATTTTGTTAACCAATGTCACTCCCACGAAAGTTTTTTAAAAAGCGAAAGAAAGAAAGAAAGAAAGAAAGAAAGAAAGAAAGAAAGAAAGAGAGGAAGGAAGGACTTCTGGCACCTGATCCTTTTAGTTTCCAACATTCAGGCCAATATTTTTTGGACACTTTAGGTAATCCTTGTGTTGTGGCCAGACTTCAGGGTGAGCAAGGGTTACTAGTGTTCGCTTTGTCTAAGTTTGCTCTATTCAGTTCTTTCAATAGTTTGTTCTTCCTATTTTAATTTTTTTCCCCTTTATTGAGTTTAGAGAGAGAGGAAGGGGAAGGGAGAGAGAGAGAGAGAGACATCAGTGGGAGAGAACATTGATTGGCCGCCTCCTGCATGTCCTCCACTGGGGATTTGGCCCACAACCTGGGCATGTGCCCTGACCAGGAATCAAACCCACGACCTCTTGGTGCATGGGTCAATGCTCAACCACTGAGCCACACCAGCCAGGAGGTTCTTCCCATTTTAAAGAAGACAAGAGAGAACAGCAGAGCCTCCTTTACTAATACCATTTAAGAAAATGCTGCCCTTCCTGTCCTTCATCCCAGAAAAGTTTGTAATCAACACTAGGGATTTTTTTTTAATGTCATTTTATTTTTTTCTATTTTTAAAATCTTTATTGTTGAATGTATTACAGATGTTCCTAATTTTCTCCCCATTGGCTCCCTCCTCCCTACTCCCACCCCCTCCCACCTTTCCCCACACTGTTGTCTGTGTCTATTGGTTATGCATATAAATTCCTTGGTTTATGCCCCCCACCATCCCCCTTCTCTTTGAGGTTTGTCAGTATAGCAACCAATTTGTTCTTCTTAATCCCTTCACCTTTTCACCCATTCCCCCAACCCCCCTCCCATCTGGCAACCAACAAAATGTTCTCTGTATCTATGAGAATGTTTTTGTTCGGCCTGTTCATTTTGTTTGTAGATTCAATTGTTGATAGATATGTATTCATTGCCATTTTGTTTGTTCATATACTTTATCTTTTTCTTCAAAAAGACCCTTTAACATTTCATATAATAATGGTTTGGTGGTGAACTCCTTTAACTTTTTCTTGTCTTGGAAAGTCTTTATATGGCTATTGATTCTAAATGACAGCTTTGCAGGATAGAGTCATCTTGGTTGTAGGTTCTTGCTTTTCATCACTCTGAATATTTCTTGCCACTCCCTTCTGGCCTGCAAAGTTTCTTTTGAGAAATCAGCTGACAGCCTAATGGGTACTCCCTTGTAGGTAACTAGCTGCCTTTCTCTTGCTGCTTTTAAGATTCTCTGTCTTGAACCTTTGGAGTTTGATGATGATGTGTCTTGGTGTGGGCCTCTTGGGGTTTATCTTGTTTGGGACTCTCTGTGCTTCCTGGACTTGTATGTCTGTTTCCTTCACCAAGTTAGGGAATTTTTCTGCCATTATTGTTTCAAATATGTTTTCGATTTCTTCTTCTCTCTCTTCTCCTTCTGGCACCCCCAAGATGCGAATGTTAGCACGCTTGAAGTTGTCCCAGAGGCTCCTTCCACTATCCTCATTTTTTTGGATTCTTTCTTTTTGCTGTTCTGATTGGGTGTTTTTTGCTTTCTTATATTCCAAATCAATGGTTTGCTTCTTGGCTTTACCTACTCTACTATTGAATCTGTGTAAATTATTCTTTATTTCAGTTAGCGCCTCCTTCATTTCTGACTGCTCCTTTTTTATGCTCTTGAGTCCCTCACTAAGTTCACTGAGGTTCTTACTAAGTTCATTGAGCATCCTTATAAGCAGTATTTTGAACTCAGTATCTGTTAGGTTGCTTATCTCCATTTCGCTTAGTTATTTTCCTGGAGATTTTTTCTGTTCTTTCATTTGGGACCTATTTCTTTGTCTCCTCATTTTGGCTGCCTCCCTGTGTTTGTTTCTATGTATTACTTAACAAGAAATATGGGGCCAGCTGAGACCAGATGCTATTTGTTTGAAAGAATTTAGGAAAACCTGAAGCAGGATCCAAGACAGGCCAATCCTATGGTTAAGCAAGTGGCAACAGCTTGGGTGGGCCTGAAAGTTGGGTGGGGTGGGGCGGGGCGGGGCCTCAGGGAGTCAGCAGGGCGGGGCCACCAGTGTGAGCCAGGTTGCTGGAGTCCCAGATATGGCGACTGTCTGCTGCCCCAGGGAAGGGCTCACCAAAGGAACAAAGGCCTCTGACAGCACGTTTGTCCCGGAGAAAGCCCCCTCTGCAGCCCTCGCTCCAGTGCCAAACAGCTCAGCTCTTCCCTGTGTGTCTCTGGCGCCCCTCGAGCTGCCTCCCCTCCGAGCTTAGAGGGAGAGAGTCCGATAAGTCCGTGCGCGGGACCTTTAAGGAGCTGCCTGGGGCTCCAGCCCCTCAGCCTCCCTGAGCCTCAGTTCCCGCTGGTTTTTCCAACCAGAAGTGATGGGGACTCTTTCCCTGGCACTGGAACCCTGAGCGTGGCATCTGGTGTGGGACGGGGACCCCTCAGTCCTCAGGGAGGACCTTCCCAGCCGAGGTGTCCTCCTGATTTTTATCCGCCACACGTGGGTGTGGGCCCAGCCCCTCCGCCCTCCTCCCAGTCTGATGTGGCTGCTGCTTTAATTCCGTAGTTGTAGGACTTCATTCAGCTTGATGTCAGGCGGTTCTGAATGATGGTTGTTCTGTAGGTTAGTTGTAACTTTGATGTGGTTGTGGGAGGACGGATACCGCTGTTACCTGCGCCGCCATCTTGACCGGAAGTCCGGCTTTTTTTTTTTTCTAAAAGCAAATATCAATATAAGCTAAGAAGCAAAATGTTTCATTTGCCCAGATTCTAAAACTGAGTAATAATTCTGGCTAAATGCTCTGGTCTGGTATAATTAAGCACTGAGAATGTTAGACTTTAACCTTTCTTTGCGGTTGGGGGATCAGAGTGCTCATTCCTCAAAGGAGAACACAAAGTGCCAGACCACGAAGGGACGGAGGTGCTGTGCAGCTCTTTGGAAGCTTTAGAATTTATTAAGCTATGATGATGAAAACAGCCGTGTCACAGGACCACATGGCAGACACAGGGAAGCTCAGGATAGTGGAGCCGAGAAGTGAGCTAAAGTTAAGAGATCATTCCATAATTTTTTTTTTTAATCCTCACCCGAGAATATTTTTCCATTTATCTTCAGATACAGAGGGAGGCGGGCGGGGGGGTGGGCATCCATGAGAGAGACACATCGAGTGGCTGCCTCCCGCACTACCCAACCATGGCCGGGGACTGTACTGCAACCAAGGTACGTGCCCTTGATCTGAACTGAACCTGCAACTCTTTAATCCGTGTGTCGATGTGCTAACCACTGAGCAAAATTGGCCAGGGCAAGATCATTTCATAATTAAAACAGAAGCAAAAGAAGGTGTGGCAAGGGCAGGGCGCAGATGGAATCTTACGGGCGTTGGAAATTGTTCTGGCCTGCCTGATTTTTCTAAGGACTCCTTTGTACACAGACCGAGTGGGACAGGCCAGCTACCAGCAGGCACAGGCTTGGTAAGTGCAGCATACATTGTCTGAACCTCATTTACTCATCCACAAATGAAGAATAGCAGTACCTCTATGCTGGGTTGTTGGAAGGATTGATCAGATAATGGGGATCAAAGGACTAGCATGGCAGGAGTATAGTAAGCACTCAGTAAATGGCAATTATTATTGTCATCATTGAAAAATATTTATATTTTTGGGGTGTAAAAAGGCAGAGCAACAACTTTATTTTTATTTTTATTTTTTAATGAATTTTTATTTATTTTTTTGTTACAGACATTTTACCTTTTTACCCCATTGGCACCCCCCACCCCACCCCCCCTCCACCCTGTCTCCGGCTTAGTTGTCCATGTCCATTGGTCATGCATACATGCATATAAGTTCTGTGGTTTATCTCTTCCCACCCCCCCACCCCCCATCCCCTCCTCTGAGGGATGTCAGTCTGTGCCCTACTTCCATGTGTCTGGGTCTACTGTATTCCTCAGACTGTTATGTTCATTATATTCCGTATATAAGTGAGATCATGTGGTATTTGTCTTTTTCTGCTTGGCTTCTTTCACTTAGGATAATACTTTCCAGGTCCCTCCATGTCGTCTCAAAGGATAAGAGATCTTTCTTTCTTACTGCTGCATAGTACTCCATTGTGTATATGTACCACAGCTTTTTTATCCATTCGTCTACTGGTGGACACTTGGGCTGTTTCCAGATCTTAGCTATTGTAAATAGTGCTGCTATGAACATGGGGGTACATATATTCTTCCTGATTGGTGTTTCAGGCTTCTTAGGGTATATTCCCAGCAGTGGGATCACTGGGTCAAATGGAAGTTCAATTTTTAATTTTTTGAGGTAGCACCATATTGTTTTCCATAGCGGCTGCACCAGTCTGCATTCCCACCAGCAGTGTATTAGAGTCCCCTTTTCTCCACACCCTCGCCAACACTTGTTGTTTGATGATTTGTTGATGGCGGCCATTCTGACAGGTGTGAGGTGATACCTCATTGTTGTTTTAATTTGCATCTCTCTGATGATTAGTGATGTTGAGCATTTCTTCATATGTCTCTTGGCCATTTGTATGTCCTGTTTGGAGAGGTGTCTATTCAGCTCCTCTGTCCATTTTTTAATTGGGTTCTTTGTCTTCCTTTTGTAGAGCTGTATGAGCACTCTATATATATTGGAAATTAACCCCTTATCTAATACATCATTGGCAATGATGTTCTCCCATACAGTGGGTTGCCTTTCCATTTTGATGATTGTTTCTTTTGCTGTGCAGAAGCTTTTTAGTTTGATGTAGTCCCATGTGTTCATTTTCTCCTTTATTTCTGTTGCCTTAGGTGATGTATCAGTGAAAATTCTGCTCCGTATGATGTCCGAAATTTTGTTGCCTACATTTTCTTCTAGAATTTTTATGGATTCACGGGTCACATTTAAGTCTTTTATCCATTTTGAGTTTATTTTGGTGTATGGTGTAAGTTGATGGTCTAGTTTCATTTTTTTGCATGTAGCTGTCCAATTTTCCCAACACCATTTATTAAAGAGGCAGAGCAACAACTTTAAAAAAACCCCCAAGTTCAAAGAAAAAAAAAATTACCCCTACTTTTTCAGTTGAAACATAATTTTTTTTTTAACCTTTTGGGGTATATAAAGCAAAAAATAGCTTCTAATCATATTTAGCTCTCCAACTTTTATAGTTCTTATTTGATATTGTATAAAGATACATTATCTTAGGTTTGAAAACTGTTGTCCATGTATGCCAAGCCTACTAATTAGAGGGAAAGTGTGTGAGGACAGGGACTGCTTGTGCTTCTACTCTGATACCTGTTAGTAAATGTCATGGTCTGCATGGTCCTTTCGTGGCCTGGTGAAAATGCCAACTTCCCTAACCACAGTCACTGGGTTGCTGTCTGTGTATAAATGTAGTAAAATTGAGTGATTAGGAACTACTGTTTTATTATTTTATATTTTATTTAAATAATATATGACATTAAAAAAACTGAATCTGGAATTTGTCTGTTTTTAAATTAGCCTGAAACATATATATCTTTTCTTTTATAGAAGACAGTTTTAAAACTAGTTGCTATTTTATGTTTTGGAACATTTTCTTTAAAAAAAAAAAAACACAACAATTTAAGTATTTTTAGCCAACATAATTTTTGCAGAAAATCTAATTGTCAGAATTAAAAATGGATTGGTGTACCCAGCTGGTGGGGCTCAGTTGGTTGAGCATCATCCTGTGCACCAGAGGTGGTTGGTTTGATTTCCCATCAGGGCACATGCCTGGGTTGTAGGCTCGATCCCCAGTGGGGGGCACGCAGGAGGCAGCTGATGGATGTTTCATTATCATCGATGTTTCTCTCTCTCTCTCTCTCTCTCTCTCTCTCTCTCTCTCCCTCCCCCTTCCTCTCCCTGAAATCAATAAAAACATATTTAAAACAAAAGTTTTAAATGGAGCCTGGCCTGTGTGGCTCAGTGGTTGAGCGTAGACCCATGCACCAAGAGGTCACTGGTTCTATTCCTGGTCAGGGCACATGCCAAGGTTGTGGGCCTGATTTCCAGTGGGGGGCATGCAGGAGGCAGCCAATTGATGTTCTCCTCATTGATGTTTCTATCTCTCTCCCCCTCTCCCTTTCTCTCTCTCTCTAAAATCAACTCAAAAATTTTTTTAAAGTTTTAAATGGATTAGTTTAAAATTCAGGTTTCAAACCTTTACCTGCGTCTAATACTCCCGGCCACATCTATAACACAAATATTAGTCATCCATATTTTTAAACAACAAACCATTGCACAAAAGTCAAAAGGATTATAACATTTATATTATAAGGCTGCTCTGTTCTTTACATTGATCTGTATTTGATAGAGAGCTCATTAGAAGTATGTATGTTCTCAAGTACAAAGAAAAGCTGTTTTAATCAAGTAGAGAAGTTTATACAAGTTTTAGTGCATTAAAGTCTTAGACTAAAGAAATCTAGGCAAGTGCAATGCTGGATCCTTGACAATATCAGTAGGATGATTGTTAAACCATTTGCTTGCATAATACAGAATTACTTCTCTGCATAGCTGATTTGTATGAGGGTAAGATTTCTCCAAGAATACATGTCCTTTGCCATGGTACTTGGACCTGGTGTCAATTTAACAATTTTAAAGCATGATTTGAGTAGATAATTTTGACATAACTTTCATAGAAACCTGATTGTCAGGACTGAGAGTGTATCTACTAAGGCTCCATCCTAAAATAGGGGAATTGCTTCTGCAGGGTCCTCTCCTTCGGTGATAGGCACCTTAATGAAAGGGAAAACATTTAGTTATATTGATCTGTAGTTACAAGTTAATATTGTTGAGTGTCTGCTTATGGACTGAAACTATGTGGACCGTAAATTACATCTTTAATTCAGAGCATTATCCCCCCTCCCCCAAATTAGCCATTCTACTCCTATCTCCATTTGGTGGGAATTCCTTCACCTTCCCATTTCCCCCTCTCAAATTTATGTATGCCCATTCCTTTTCCCTTCAATCTAAAAGAAAGAAGCCTCTCTTCTGTTAAACAAATGATCACTCTTTCCTCCTTACGTTTTTGCTGATCTGCTACCCCCCTCCCCCATACACATATGCATACGCACACATTTCCAACAACAGACTGTAATGCCATTTTATTAATTGGCAAAGAATAGCACTGGTTTATGGGAATAGATAGGAATTTATTAATCCGTGACCACAGAAAATTTCTCTCTTGGTTTACATTAGAATTTTTAAAGATTCATTTTTTTGTATATGAATTTTTGATCTCTCTGAAATTTATTTTGGCATAATGATACATTTTCCCTCCAGATTACTCACCATTTTTACCAGCACTGTTTATTGAATAATCCATCTTTCATACTGATTTAAAATGCTATCTATCATTTGCATTCCTGTATATATTTGGATCTATCCGGACTTTCTATTCCATTTATCTGTTCATTCATTCATTCATTCATTCATTCAACAAATACTTATTGGGAGCTTTCTACTTGCCTACATGCCAGACACTCTTACAGGTGCTATAGACAGAAATGAACAAAATATATTTCTTAACATGGTGGAGTTTGTCTGTGGAAGCAGACAATAAACAAATACATATAAATCAGATCTGACAGTGTGTTATAGAGATGAGTCCTGTGTCTGCTCATGAGCTTATTATGCACAGTTTTAACTATTTTGAACTTTGATCTTGGAAAGAAGATTGGGGTGGGGAATAGGGATGACCAAAGGAGGAAGGGGGAGGGAGCGACAGAGAGTATGTGAAATAAAGAGATGCTATGAAGAGTGAATGGGCTCTATCTGCTCCACCAAATACCATTTGTAGAATCCTGGGCAGCTGCTTATCTCAGATCTCAGATTTCTCAACTGTGAGATAGGGATGCTACAGGGCATTGTTGCGAAGCTAAATGAAATGTTTGCAAACTACGTGGCTCACTAATACCCTTAAAACATTTTATTTTCAACCTTATTACATTTTGGGTAGTTAATGCCTCCTACTATTCAACTGCTTCTCTTTCCAAATGGAATTTTTAGAAAGCACGGCCTGGTTTGGGGCTGGGGTTTGGAAATTTTGAGTAGATGAGGAGGACCATCTGTCAGGGAAAAACTAGTGAAGAAACAGCTCACCCCTGCCTGAAAACCCAAGGCCAGGCCTTTCTTGTTCCAGGGACTTTAGGGTTCTTAAGTTGAGAAGGAAAGGAAGAAAATGTGAAGGAGTGGGTGCTGGGCCCTGGCCAGAGCAGGATGGGTGGATAAAGAACGATTCCCAGACGCTTGCTCTGTGATGCAAGTGGCACACTGGGGCAAATTTTATTACCAATGCTCATGCAGAACGGTGCACAGTGTGCAGGATCCAGAAGAGGCACTCTGTCCTTGCCAGCCAGGCAATGTTGTGCCAGGTTTCTGGACCCTGCTGGTTGTAGAGTCTATAGGCAGATGTCCCAGTCACAGGCGGGGTTGAATCTACAGATTAAGGGTGAATGTTGCTCAAACTACTAGGCCTAGTTGAAAGAGAAATAACACTGGGGTGAAGTCTCGGGGATTTACTTTGATTACCCAGAAGGTAATAGTAGTTTTTTTAATTGCCAAGAGGGAGATAGGCACTAAAAAAGGTTCACATTGTGAATTTTCACCCAGCTCTTCTGGATGAAATACAGGTTGTTTATGCTACAGTATGTTACCTGTACAACTACTGAAAATTTTAGCACAAGATTACCTTTCTAGATTGGCCAAGAGTTGATAAATAATGTCATGTTTTCTAAATCTAAAGGTATTTGTCTTCTGGATATTTAACAAAGTATCTTCATGATCTATAAAGCAAGCCATAAATTTGAAGGTAATTACATTAAAGTTTTACTGAAATAAGTGATATAGATAAAGACACCTTGATCTGCTCCAAAGATGTATAAACTTGCTTTAGGGATCACCTTTATCCTGGTACACTATTGCAAAATTAGAGCTATACTAAAAACATCCTTAGACTTGAATAGTTGAATTCCAGTGGGAGAAAAGTAAAGTTATTTTTTTCTTTTCTAGTACCTTTGAACTTTCTTCCTACTATGGAGGACAATTTGATCACAGTTTGATCATGGAGGAAATTTGTTTATAAATAATGTATTTAAGTTGCTGACAAGTAAAGTCCCTTAAAAATACAATAGCAGCAAATATTGGCTCTCCATCTAATATAAGTATTATTTGGGGACTTAAACATGGTCTCTTACATTAAGATTTATGATACTTGGAACGATACTTGTACTTTATTTTGAACGAGTATTTTATTCAAAGGAAATATTGTGAATGAATTTTAACCTATTTGGCAATGTACAACCCTTAAGATTCTTTTTGTTATATAACAGTTAACTGTGGAAAAGTTCAAGATGAGTGAAGGTTCTCCATTTCCCCACACTTAGGTGGCAGGTTATAATAAAAGCAAGTTGCCGACCAAATTCTACCACTTACACAGTCATTTATTTATTTTTTGTTTTTTGGTTTTTTTTTTATCCTCACCCGAGGACATTTTTCCATTTTTTTGTTCAGGTAGAGTGGGAGGGAGAGAGAGGAACAGAGAGAGAGAGAGAGAAACATTAAAGTGAAAGGAATACATCGAGTGGCTGCCACCCGCACAACCGACCAACGCCGGGGACAAACTGCAACCGAGGTACGCGCCCTTAGCGGGAACCGAACCCGGGTCTCTCAGGACCGCAGGCCGACGCTCTAACCGCTGAGCCAAACCGGCCAGGGCTACACAGTCATTTATTAAACATGCATTTGCAAGCCAGCACAAAACAATTCACACTACAGGACAAAAACCAAGCTCTTGGTTCCCTTGAGTGCTCCAATGACCTTTGTGTCAAAGTCCACTTGAAGCTGACTCAAAAATACTCCAGAGGCAGATTCTTTTAACTTTATAATTGACATCACAAATCCAATAGATGGACACAGGACCATTTAGGGACCAAGCCAATGTGGGTAGCATACTCACCATGGCTGAGTATGCTACCTGGCTGTTAGTCACTTAGTAGTGCTTTTGCTTATTAGTTGTCTGTCAAAAGATCTCAATGCTTGTGTTCAAGTAACCCTTATTTTTCTTAATAATGGCTCCAAAGCACAAGAGTAGTGATGCTGGCAATTTGGATACAATGAGAAGCCATAAAGTGCTTCCTTTAAATTCATAGTATACATAGGGTCTAGTATTATCTGTGTTTACAGGCATTCAGTAGGGATCTTAAATTGTATTCCCCGTGGGTAAAGGGGTACTACTCTATTTTTGCCTTGTGGCCTCTAGGGTTGTCAAGAAAGAGAAAAAGAGAGTGAGCAGAAAATCTAAAAGGAGACTTGACTTTATGGGCCAGACCCCAAAGTAGCCTATATTCTTTTGACCAATGTTCAATGAGCTATAACTAGTCATATGATCCCACGTGGCCTCACTGGGCTCCATCCAAATTGAGGAGGCTGAGAAGTATTGTCTTTCTTTGAATTCAGGAGGAAACAGAGGTGGTCAGCGCCCATAGAGCCCTGACATCACCATTTAGTAAAACCCTCCCAGTGGATGTGATTTTCCCATATTCTCATTTAAAATTTTTGATTTGTTGAATGAATTTTCTTCGTGTTTACCTTATTCTTCTTTTAGGATGACTCAGTCAGTTAGGAACACGTATAAGTACACATTTATTGAATTCCACAGATACGAAGATGATCATGACCTGCTCCCTGCCCATAAGAGCTCACTGTCTTGGGAGAGACATAGATGTAAAAGGCACAGTGATAAAGGTATTTACAAAGTGCTAATAAAGCATAAAGGAAATAGTTTCTTGATAGCAAGAACTATTTCTTATCTGTCTGTGTATCTACACAAGGAAAATGGATATAGAGGGGAGTCTTACACCTGCTGAACACTTACTGAAATTTGATCAGTAAGCACATGTGAGTAAGTGAGCTAATAAGGAAAGGATGGATGTCTTCCTAAGGACTTTGAGATATACAGAGGCAGAATGTAGAGTGACCTATATAATAGGTGGCGGTTTTGGTTTTCATAACTGAATATCAAACAAAATATATACAAAAAAAATTACATGGCAGTTTTAGGCATATATAGGAGGTAAAAATACTGAAAAGCCTTAAAGAATATTGGCAAAGTGCCTTCATCCATAATTTACAAAGAGGTAAATCTGGGAAGAGGTAAAGACCTCTTCAAAAAATTGTACTTTTGTGAGTATAACTTTTGTGGGTACAAAATTATACTTCTTATGATTTTGATGTTATACTCAACATATTTATTGCAATGTTTAATTTCAGTTGGGAAGGGGCTTTAACAATGTAAAAAAAACGTTACAATTAATCACTAGATGCAATGAAATGTAGTTTTCCCCCCAGGAAGTTCTACCTCTTGCACAAAATTTTAAGGGAGCACTCTGCTCTCTCATTTACCTACCAAAAACTTTTATTCTACTGTGAGTGAATATTTGAGTCACTTGAGGAACATTTTCAAAATAACTTGCTCCCATATCAGCTTTCAAGAGTTAATCATGGAAAGGGACAGCCCTAACTGAGGACCTCTGAGGTTCTGCACCTCTCTTCTAAAATTTCCGTTTCCTGCGTTACTTTCCCATTGCTGGTACGTGTGACAAATTGCCAAACAGTTTAGTGGCTAAGAACAACACAACTTCACTTTCTTGCAGTTCTGGAGGTCAGACGTCTGAAGTAGTTTCACTGGGCATAAATGAAGGCTGTCCGCAGGTTTGTGGGAAGGACCAGCCTCAGGGAGGGATCCGTTTCCCTGCCTTTCTCATTTCTGAGGTTGCCTGCATTTCTCGGCTCACGGGTCCTTCTTCAGTCGCTCCAGCCTCTGCTTCTGTCTTCACATCTGCTAATGACTGACCCTCCTACCTCCCTCTTGCAAGGGTGCTTATGATTACACCGGGCCCACCTGGAATCCAGAATCCAGAATCCTTCATTTAATCACATCCTCAAGGTCCCATTTACCATGTAGATTAACATCTTCACGGCTTCTGTGCATTAGACTTGGACATCTTGGGTTGTGGAAGCCACTGTTCAGTCTAGCACATTTCCTTCGTATGTGATTTTTAAATTATGAGAACTAATCTAGATTCGTGAGGAGTAAATGAGAAATGCGTGTGGATAAAACATATAGCATTACATCTGACACATACACTGTAGCAAAAAATGTTAGCTCCTATACTTTAAAAATATCTTTTAAAATAGAATTTTAATAAGTCGAGCCTTATTCCCCGCTACATTTGTCTTGCACATAGTACGTTCTGTGAATAATCACCACATGAGTGGATGAATACTGAAAATTCAGTGGGTGCCTATTAACTCTGCCTTACAGTCCATTATTTCCGTATAGTCCATCATTACATGAGTCAATTCTTCATAAATACTTTTTCTATCCTCTTTCTTATTTTATGGTTCCTGTTTCTCTGGAGAACACAATATATACTAATATGTACTGAACACTGAGAATTCTGTGGGAATCCTGGTGCTACTTGCTTCATTTCCAGTCGGCGGGAACTCAAAGACTGAGAGTATGCCCTCTTATTTCACACTCCCGCTTGCATGCTCTTTCTTTTTTTTTTTTTTATCCTCACCCAAGGACATTTTCCCATTTTTTGTACAGATAGAGTGGGAGGGAGAGAGAGGAAGAGACAGAGGGAGAGAAACATTGATGTGAAGGGGCACATCGAGTGGCTGCCACCGCACGACCAACCAGGGCCGGGGACAAACTGCAACCGAAGTACGTGCCCTTAGCGGGAACCGAACCCGGGTCTCTCCGGACCGCAGGCCGATGCTCTAACCACTGAGCCAAACCGGCCAGGGCGCATGCTCTTTCTTTTACTTCAACCAAGAGTACAGCAACAAGTAAAGCTGTGGAGAGTAAATAATACAGGGTTTGTTTCTGAACATGAAGCTAGAGAATGCCTGTTTTTCAGAGCAGTCAGACTTATAAAGATTTTTTAGTTAGGGTTAAGTAATCCAATTCCCCAAAACGTATTTCTAGGGAGGGTGGATGCTTGTGAGGAAACCCATTCATGCCTAATTCAGTTTTCCTGCTCCATATAGAATGACTGCAATTATACCAATGGTCTCATTCTGGATATTAGGAAGAAAATGACATAAAATATCATAGTTCGAAAGGTCTCAATTTGTTAATGAGGGAGCATAGTCAGGCACTGGCTAGCACGTTAGTCCAGAGAGAAATTCCTTGTTGTTCATGGCTCTTAAGATTCTCACAGTGGGAAAGTAGAAGGCTGGAGGGTTGGCGGCTTATTCTCTTCTGCCTCCTCCTGCCTAGCCAAACCTAAATACATGCTTATTAGGGTTCTGTGATGTAACACTGTTTCCGTTTCTTCTCCCTGTTTTCTTTCTTATGTACACCATTGGTTTTGAGGAGTGTGTTTTCAATGTATATACTGTTTCTGTATTTGCTATATCAGACTTCCAAATGGAGTAGCAGATAGTTTTTCATTTTGTGGGTCATCTCTACCTTTCAGAGAGAGAGAAGAGCAGGTGCAAAGTTGGAGGCAAAGCCTGGTGGGAGAACAACTTGGAAGTCGGGTGTGTTTGGAATGTAATGTGGAGAGTGGGCGGGACAGTGGGTGACATGTGGGGAGGGGATTGCGGGTTGGGGCCAGGTCATGCAGGGCACTGGAGCCGAGGGTAAGGACTCAGGATTTCATTTTAGCACCAAAAAGAAAGCCATGGAGGGGTTTTAAGCAGCGCAGTGGAATGATTATTTATATCTGTGGAGTGGTGAGTGGTTCCGTGGAGCCCAGTTAAGAGGTTACTGTGTCCTTATAGGTGAGAGATGACAGTTGCCTAGAAGTAGATGTGGTGGCGATGGAAGGAAGTGAGTAGATTCTCTCTCTCTATTTTTTTAAAAGCAGAATTGACAGACCTTTCCAACTGTCTTAGTCTGTTCAGGCTGCTAACAAGCTGCCACGGACTGGGTAGCTTACAAACAGCAGAAATTTATCCCTCGCAGTTTTGGAGACTGAAGTCCAAGATCAGGTGCCAGCACGGTCAGGTGAGGTTCTTCTTCCAGGCTGCGGACTTCTCGTTGTAGCCTCACATGGCAGGAAGGACAAGAGAGCTCTCTGAAGTCACTTTTACAAAGGCGCTAATTCCGTTTATGAGGGCTCATGACCTAAGTACCTCCCAAAGACCCCCACCTCCAGATGCCATCACATTGGGTTTTCAACATATGAACACTCTAGGGGTTGGGAGAACCCAAACATTCAGACCATTGCTTCATTTTACCTGAATATCAGTAGGGGTTATGACTCATTCGCTGGTTGGAATATGGTCACTTTATAGTTGTGAAATAGTCATGAAGTCATTTATAAAAAAAAATCTGTCATTTCTTGCCACTTCTACTCTGAGCTCTTAGATTTTTCTCTGGTGCTGGATTCTAAGTCTGTGAGATTGGTTCAACGCACCATTCTACTCTTTTAAATAATGTGATGTTATTTAAACAGCAGTTACTGGGATTAGTGTTCTCTTCACCCAGAAAGAAAATTATTTTCTTGTGTTACAAACTCACCTGTGATTCAGTGCCGGGCTGGAAAATGTAAAGGGTAGAGGAAGGAGGGCGGGCGGGCAGAGAGCAGAGGGACTGGACGCTATAGAGGTTGGGAGAAATCCAACTCCCCCAGTAAGTCGTACAGGCACTGACTCGTACATCAGTACGAATGCTGACTTTGAACCTAGGTCTGATCTGCGGGGTAATGATCTCACTCCAGTAACACATTTATCTTTGCAAAATATTAGACAATAATAAGCAATTTAAGGAATCATTTTAGATGGAGATACTTAGAATCTTCCAGAGATTAGATTCTCTGAAGACTCTGACCACAAGACAGAGATGTGTGTGAAGGAAGTTTGTGGAGGGATGCCCTTGGGATTCCCTTTTCTGGGGGTACTCAGTGCAGCTCCCCCCTGCGGCTTGCCATCAACTCCACCACAACTGCCACTGCTCCTGATGTTGGGACTGCTGAGTCGCACAGCGCACGTCACAGGGCTCCTTGCCCTACAGCCTGACCAGCCGCGGCGCCGTGTCCTCCGGCCTGTCTCAGGCCTGGCAGCTGGTGGGTCCCTGGCACATGACGGGGCAAGCGCTCTCCTTGGTCTGGAACACACTGTCTACTTGTGGGGTTTATCTCCCACCCCTTGGGACACAGGTGTTTTACTTGCCATTTCTCCTCGGACTGATTAGCATGATGTGACTTTCACAGAGAGTGAAGTGATGTGTGGAATGTTCAGATCGCCCGGGTCCCTTCAGATCTCTAATGACAGAAGGAGAGACCTGCATAGCCTTGAGTAAAACCATGAATGTGTACTGTTCTGCTCCAGGAGAATGAAACTGTGGCTGATCGTCCTTCTTGTAGAGATGGAAAACAATGTGTTTGCCAAATCGCTGGCTGTATGCCGTGTACCTGAGGTCACTGCACTAGGTGCTGCGTTTGTCCACTCTCATTCCCTAGCATCTGTCTGACGCTTGTAGGGGTCAGACTGGTGAATTAATGGAATCATGGCTCCCGCACTCTTTCGTTCTTTAAAGGTGGCACAAATTATTGCTCTGGGGTGTATATTATTTTTGATTCACTGTCTTGGCTGGGGTGTGATGAGGCAGTTTCATTGGCTTCTGAAGTAAGTCCTCACTTCTTTTTTATATCCTCACCCAAGGACATTTTTTGCATTTATCTTCAAGATAGAGCTGGAGGGAGAGAGGGGGGAAGAGAGAGAGAGAAGCATCGATGTGAGAGAGACACATTGACTGGTTGCCACCCACACAACCCCCACTGGGGCTGGGGATAATGCCTTTAGCAAGAACCGAACCTGGGACTCTCTGGTCCAAGGGCCGACACTCTAACCACTGAGCCAAACCAGCCAGGGCAGTAAGTCCTCACTTCTATAAGCCAAGGGACACCAAAGATTGGTAACAAACCACCAGAAGTTGGGCATGGGACAATTCCCTTTCACAGCCTGCAGCAGGAATCGAACTGCTGATCCTTTGATCGGACTTCTAGCCTCCAGACCTGAGGTGGTAAATTTCTATTGTTTATGGTACTTTGTTAAAACAGTCCTAGGAAACCAACATATCCCCTGAAGCTGTCTAAGTCTGTAGTCTTAATATTTATACTATCCCCGAGTTTCTCAAATGCCTCAGACTTTGTCCTTCCACTAAGCTCACTGAGTCAGTATTCCACCCTAGTTCACCACCACGACATTTCAAACGATCGCACTGGTAGGTGTGCTCCTCCTACCTCCAGTGACGGGGTCCTCATGGCCAGTTAGATGGCTGTGACCCAGCCCCGAAATCTCATTTAGAATTTGCTTCTTCAGTCCTCACATGGAACCAACATTCTGAGGCTGAATACCTTACTCAGAAAAGACTTTGAGATGAAGATTTGCTTGTAGGAAGCTGTGGAGGGGGGATGCTTTTAGGATCAATACCAGTGAGGACTGAAGAAAATCAGGTTGGACAGAGGCAGGAGTTAAACGGTAATGCAGTTGCAACAAAGGCCTCAGCCCATCCCACAGGGAGAACTGGAGTGGGCACACTTCCTGGTTGTTCCGAATTTAGACAAGGGGGCCAGGTCTTCAGAGAGAGCAGAGCGGCACTGGCCTGGTACTGGGTGTGGGCTGCCACTGGAGGTGAGGCTGAAAGCTGTCAGCTCCCACTTTCTCCGCAGCTGGAGGAGGAGCCCTCTGCTGTGGGGGGGAGTCTGGCCGGTACACAGCACTCAAGGCTCTTTCCTTTATAAAGCATATGCACACACTAGATGAAGTGTAACCAACAGCCAGAGGGAGGCATTTGGTGTGTACCTGCCTTCATAAGTCAGCTTCTTTCTCTCTCTTCAGGAAAATCGCACAACAGCAACAGGAAGAACACCACTTACAAACGCATTTTCTGCTAAATTAGGAAATGGGAATATTAACAAAAATGTAAAATCTCCATAAAGCACCTGTAATCTGATAGAAACCGCAAAAAAAAAAAAAAAAAAAAGTGGAAAAAATGTGCTTGGTGTGGGGAGAGGGCTCAGTAGTGATGATCTAAGAAGCAGCTTACAGAAAAACCTTTCTAAATGGGAGGCTTAACCTGAAATGCAAAAGATATAGCCCTTGCTTACGGCCACCAAGTGCAGGACGCTTTGGAGCAAAAGCCACAAAAATATGCTTCCTGAAAGTAAGGAAACTCACCCTTGAGCTTGAAAGCTTTCTCCCTTGTTTGCAGAAACAGAGTTGGGGATGGTGCGAGTAGAGTTAAAATCAGGCAGATCCTCATGGGAACCAACATGACTTGTCTTTATATAACTAAACATCCGCAAGCTAAGAAATGAATCTAGTCACAGACTTTATATCCTACATAAAAATGAACTCAAGTGGATCATAGACCTAAATGTCTCTAAAGACCTGGCACCCTTGTCTAAATTCGGAACAACCGGGAAGTGTGCCCACTCCAGTTCTCCCTGTGGGATGGGCTGAGGCCTTTGTTGCAACTGCATTACCGTTTAACTCCTGCCTCTGTCCAACCTGATTTTCTTCAGTCCTCACTGGTATTGATCCTAAAAGTATTCCCCTCACAGCTTCCTACAAGCAAATCTTCATCTCAAAGTCTTTTCTGAGTAAGGCATTCAACCTCAGAATGTTGGTTCCATGTGAGGATATTTTAATTTGGAATTTCTTAGTGACATATAACACTGAGCCTTTCTTATATGTTTATTTGCGATCTGCATATCTTCTATGGTTAGTGTTTGTTCAGGTCTTTGGACCATTTTTAACTGGTTTGTTTGTTTCTTATTGTTAATTTTGAAGAGTTCTTTGTATATTTTGGATAACAGTCCTTTATCAGATACATCTTTTCCAAATATTTTCTCCCAGTCAGTGGCTTGTCTTCTCATTCTCTTGACAGTGTCTTTTGCAAAGCACAAGTTTTTAAGTTTAATGAAGTCCACCTTATGAATTGTTCATTCCCCCCATGATTCATGCTTGTGCTGTTGTATCTTAAAGTCATCACTATTCACAAAATCACCTACATTTGTTTTCTCTTACATTATCTCCTAGGAGGTTTGCAGTTATGCATCTCACACTTAGGTCTATGATCCATTTGAGTTCATTTTTATGTAGGATATAAAGTCTGTGACTAGATTCATTTCTTAGCTTGTGGATGTTTAGTTATTCCACTACCATTTGTTGAAAGACTATCTTTTCTCCATTGTGGTACATTTGCTTCCAAAGATCAATTGACTAGGAGAGAGTGTAGGGTGTGAAAACGGCGGTGGAGTGAATGGAAGCTACACAGACCGTCTCCCAAGACCAAACTGGAATTACAACTACAATAAAGACAAGTCATCTGAAAAAAACCAACTGAAGAGCAGCCGGAGAGAACCCTTATTACCAGAGACATAAAGAGGACTCCAAATCGAGACTGATAGGAGCTGCGGAGGCACGAGAGGGTTGGCTGGGTGCCCCTGGGCAGCAGCTGAGGGCTGTCTTAGCTGTGAGCAGTCCCCTCTGAAAATTCAGGGGTTAAAACCCCAAGCTGGCTCCCCAGCACAGAGTGGTGGAACAGGGAAAGGCAGCCACATGACACCTGGATGAGAAAATCACCAGAGCAGAGGTTTTGTCTGACAGGGAGAGGTGCAGGGAACATCAGAACTTCCCTGAAGTTGCCAGTGCACGAAATTATAGCTACAGCCACTCACCTTGGGATCCAGTAGAGGGAAGGCAGATTGGACTGGAGCTGTGTGAAGAGAGTCAGGGTTTGAGGCACTGGGGAGAGAGCTGGGAAGCAAGCCATCAGGAGCTCTATGCTGAGTCACTCCCTCATAGGACAGCAGCCATATTACCCAAAGAACCCCTTCCCAGAGTTGGGAGAGAAGCAACTGCCCCTCCCTTGGGAATTTAATACCACCTGGCCCAGAGAAGTACAACCTAAGGCTCATTAACAGCCAGAGACTACCTGTTAACCAGTAGGCAGAGAAGAGCCTCTGAAAGCTTTGAGCTTTGGAAATGGCTCTCAATATTGGGGGTCCTGGCTCTGGGGTCTGGATTGTGAAGGCTGAAGCCTGAGTTCCTATGCTGAGCCCCTCACCCATCCTTCAGTAGCCATCTCAGTCAAGTAGACCCGTCAGAGTGGTTTTAGCCTAGGAGAGAAGCAACTGCCCCTCCCTTGGGAATTTAATTCCTCCTGGCCCAGAGAAGTGCATCCTGAGGCTCATTTACCGCCAGAGACTACCTGCCAGCCAGTAGGCAGAGAGGAGCCTCTGAAAGCTTTGAGATTTGGACCTGGCTCCCAGTGTTGGGGGTCATGGCTTTGGAGATTGAGCTGTGAAGGTTGAGGTCTGGGTCCCTGTGTTTAGCCAATAACCTACAGTGCAGAAACAATTTGTTCCTCAAAGCAACTTTAGGACAGGGGAAAGCAATTGTCCCACCCCCTGGAAATCCTCTTACCCTGCCCACCTGAGGGATTTTTCATTCAGCTGAGAGCTACAACCTGCGGCTCATTAAGTAACTGAGACTAATAGTCAGCTTGCAGGTAAAAGCTCTGGGACAACTGAATCTTTGCTTGGCCTGTGACTCTACCCAGGAAAATAAGACTAGACATTGGTATTTAGCGTGGTCCCGTCCACAGTCATCCAAACCCAGCAGAGGGAACCACAATAGTGGAATACCAACACTGACAGGAAAATTTTGGCAGGCTCTAAACCCTGTCGAAACAGCCAAAATGGTGAAACAAAGAAAAAAACCCAAATGAAAGAACAAGAGAACACTACAGAAGAAGGGATACATAAAATGGAGTTAAGCAAGTTATCAGATGTAGCATTCAGAGTAATGATTATCAGGAAGCTCAACAGTATGAATAAAGATATAAAAATAGTCCGACCAGTATGGCTCAGTGGTTGGGCATTGACCCATGCACCAAGAGGTTGCCTGTTCAGTTCCGAGTCAGGACACATGCCCAGGTTGTGGGCCCAATCCCCAGTGGGGGACATGCAGGAGGTGGCCAATTGATGTTCTCTCTCATTGATGTTTCTATCTCTCTCTCCCTCTCACTTCCTCTCTTTCTAAAATCAATAAAGAAAAAAATATATACAGTCATTCCTTGTTTATTGTGGTTAATCTGTTCCAGACTCTCGCGGTTGCAATGGGCATTGAAGGATTCCTGGGGTGCTCAAATACATAGGTCTACAGTCCATACATATAGTAATTTTAATTTTAATTGTAATACAGCAGTGTATAATTGACTCAGACAACCAAGCATGTGCTGTATCATTTTCATTGTCTTGATCAATTTTTTAATGAATATATTTGAAAAAACTGTGATAGAGTGAAGCTGTGAAAGTCAAAGCATGAAGTGGCAAGGGACGACTGTATAAAAATAATGAAAATTAATCAATTGGAAATGAAAGAGCACCAAGTGGAAATGAAGAATGACATAGCAGAAATAAAGAATAACCAGTAGATTAGAGGAAGTCAAGGATTGGATCAGTGAATTAGAAGACAGGGTAGAAAAAAAATCACTCAATCAGAGATCAAAAAGAAAAAACAATTAAAAAACAGGAGAACAGTTTAAGAGAACTGTGGGACAATATGAAATGCAACAATAGCCACATCATAAGAGTTCCAGAAGAAGAAAAAAAAATAATCAAGGACTAGAACATATATTTGAAGAAATATTGGCAGAAAACTGTCCTAACTTGGTGAAGAAAAAAGACATAAAAGTTTAGGAAGCACAGAGAGCCCCAAGTAAGGAAAAACCAAAGAGGCCCACACCAAGACACATCATAATTAAAATGCCAAAAATTAAAGACATAGAGAAAATCTTAAAGGCAGCAACAGAAAAGCAAAAGATTACTTACAAAAGAGCTTTCATAAAGCTGGCAGCTGATTTCTCAACAGAAACACTACAGGCCAGAAGAGAATGGCATGAATTATTCAAGGTAATGAAAAACAAGGATCAGAATCCAAGACTACTCTATGCAGCGAGGCTATCATTCAAAATAGAAGGTGAAATAAAGAGTTTCTCAGACAAAAAAGACTACGGGAATATATTAACACCAAACCATCACTGCAAGAAATGTTAAAAAGACTGTTGTAAGAAGCAAAAGAAATATATAGAGAAAAACAAAGCCATAATAAGTAAAAATGGCAAGAAATAAGTACATATCAATATTAACCTTAAATGTGAATGGATTAAATGCTCCAATCAAAAGACACAGAGTAGCTGAATGGATAAGAAAGCATAATTCATATATATGTTGTTTACAAAAGACCTACCTCACAACAAAAGTCTCACAGGAGTTGAAAGTGAAGGGATTAAAAAAAAATTTTCAAGCAAATAAAAATGAAAAAAAGCTGGGGTAGCAATACTTATATCTGATAAAATAAACTTCAAAATTAAGGCCATAACAAGTGATAAAGAAAGGCATTACATAATATTAAAAGGATCTATCTAACAGGAAAATATAACCTTGGTAAACATATATGCACCCAATAATAGGAGCATCAAAATATATTTTAAAAAAACGTCTGGAGGACTTCAGAGGAGAAATCAACAGCAATATAATCATAGCAGGACTTCAACACCCTCCTGACATCACTGGATAGATCCTCTAGACAAAAAATTAACAAGGAAACAGAGACTCTAAACAATGCATTAGATCAAATGGATTTAGTAGATATTTACAGAGAATTACACCCCAAAACAGCAAAATTTACATTCTTCTCAAGTGCACATGGGACATTCTCAAAGAAAAACCACATGTTAGGACACAAACCAAGTCTCTACAAGTTCAAGAAGATTGAAATCATATCAAGCATCTTCTCAAATCACAATGGCATGAAACTAGAAATTAATTACAATAAACACTCTCACAAACATTCAAACACATGGAGGCTAAATAGTACACTATTAAACAATAAATGGGTTACCAAGGAGATCAAGGAAGAAATAAAAAAATTTCTGGAAACCAATGAAAATGAATACACAACAACACAAAATCTATGGGATGCAGTGAAAGCAGTCCTGAGAGGGAAGTTTATAGCACTATAAGCCTACATCAAGAAACAAGAAAAATTTCTAATAGACTATTTAACCTTACAACTTAAAGATCTAGAAAGTAAACAGAAAAACTCAGAGCAAGTAGAAGGGAAGAAATAGTGAAGGTCAGAGCAGAAATAAACAACATAGAGAATAAAAAAAAAAAAAAAACAATTCAAAAGATCAATGAAACAAAGACTGGTTCTTTGAAAAGATAAACAAGATTAATGAACCTTTAGCCAGACTGACCAAGAAACAAAAAAAGAGGACCCAAATAAACAAAATCAGAAATGAAAGAGGGGAGGTAACAACTAACACCACAGAAATACAAAGGATTGTTAAAAAATACAATGAACAATTATACACCAAAAAATTGGACAACATAGGCAAAATGGACAAATTTCTAGAATCACACAGTCTCCCCAAACTGAACTGGGAAGAGATATAAAATTTAACAGACCAATAACAACTAAGGAAATTGAAGATGTAATCAAGAAACTTCCAGCAAACAAAAGCCCAGGCCTGGATGGCTTCACAGGGAGTTTTACCAAATGTTCAAAGAAGATCTAACTCCCATTTTCCTCAAACTATTACAAAATATTCAAGAAGAAAGAAGACTTCCAAACTCTCTTTATAAGTCTAGCATAATGCTAATTACAAAACCAGATAAAGACACTACAGAGAAAGAAAACTACAGGCCAATATCCATGATGAACACAGATGCCAAAATCCTCAACAAAATCCTTAACAAAATATTAGCCGGTTGGATCCAGCAATACATGAAAAAATTTATTCACCATGACCAAGTGGGATTCATCCCAGGGATGCAAGGATGGTACAATATTAGCAAATCAATAAATGTGATATACCACATAAATAAAATAAAAGGTAAAAACCATATGAGCATATCAATTGACACTAAAAAAGCATTGACAAAATCCAGCACCCATTTCTGATAAAAATGCTCAGCAAAGTGAGATAGAGGCATCATATGTCAACATAATAAAGGCCATATATGAAAAACCTACAGCTAACGTCATACTCAATGGGTAAAAACTAAAAGCATTTCCCTTAAGAACAGGAACAAGACAGGGATGCCCATTTTCATCACTCTAATTTAACATAGTACTGGAAGTCTTAGCCACAGCAATTAGACAAGAAGAAAAAATAAAAGGGATACAGATTGGAAAGGAGGAAGCAAAACTGTCATTGTTTTTAGATGGCATGATATGGTACATAGAAAACCCTCAAGACTCCATCAAAAATCTACTAGACTTAATTAATTAATTTGGAAAAGTAGCAGAATGCAAAATTAACATCCAGAAATTGATGGCATTCTTATATACCAATAATGAACTCAGAAAGTGAAACTTAAAAAAACAATCCCATTTACCATTGCAACAACAACAACAACAACAACAACAACAAAATACCTAGAAATAAGCTTAATCAAGGAGGTAAAAAAACCTGTTCTCAGAAACTACAGGACATTGGAAAAAGAAATAGAGGAAGATATTAAAAAGTGAAAATATATACCATGTTCATGCTTGGAAAAATCAACATCGTTAAAATGTCCATACTACCCAAAGCAATCTACGGATTCAACCCAATCCTTGTTAAAGTACAAATGACATATTTCACAGATCTAGAACAAGTACTCCAAAAGTTTAAATGGAACCATAAAAGACCCTAAATAGCCACAGCAATCTTGAAAAAGAAGAACAAAGTGGGAGGGATCACAATACCACATATTAAGTTATACTACAAAGCCATTGTAATCAAAACAGCCTGGATTGGCACAAGAACAGACATATAGATCAATGGAACAGAACAGAGAGCCCAGATATCGACCCAAGACAGTATGCACAATTAACAGTCTACAAAGGAGGCAAGAGCATACAATGGAGAAAAGATAGTTTCTTCAATAAATGGTGTTGGAAAATTGGACAGTTATATGTAAAAAAATACAACTAGACCACCAACTTACACTGTACACAAGGAGAAAGTAAAAATGGATAAAAGACTTAAATGTAACCCATGAAACCATAAAAATCCTAGAAGAAAAAGTAGGCAGAAAAATTTCAGACCTCATACATAGTGAAATTTTCACTGATACACCACCTAGGGCAAGAGAAACAAAGGAAAAAATTAACAAATGGGACTACATCAAACTAAAAAGCGTCTGCACGGCAAAAGAAACCAGCATCAAGATGAAAAGGGAGCCCACTCTCTGGGAGAACATATTTGCCAATGATATATCGGATAAGAGGTTAATATCCAAAATATATAGAGTATACATAAAACTCAACAAGAGGAAAACGAACAACCTAATTAAAAAATGGGCAAAGGACCTGAATAGACACTTCTCCAAACAGGACATATGATTGGCCAGGAGACATATGAAAAAATGTTCAACATCTCTGATCATTAGACGCAAATTAAAATGACTATGAGATATCACCTCACACCTGTCAGAATGGCCGCCATCAACAAATTCTCAAACAAGTGCTGGCGAGGATGTTGAGAAAAGGGAACCCTAGTATACTGCTGGTGGGAATGCAGACTGGTGCAGCCACTATGGAAAACAATATGGTGTTTCCTCAAAAAATTAAAATTAAAAATGGAACTGCCATTTGACCCAGTAATCCCATTTCTTGGAATATATCCTAAGAAGCCTGAAACACCAATCAGGAAGAGTATATGCACCCCTATGTTCATAGCAGCACTATTTACAATAGCTAAGATCTGGAAACAGCCCAAGTGCCCATCAGTAGATGAGTGGATAAAAAAGTTGTGGTATATTTACACAATAGAATACTATGCAGATGTAAGATAGAAAGATCTCGTACCCTTCGAGACGACATGGAGGGATCTGGAGAATATTATGGTAAGCAAAATAAACCAGTCAGAGAAAAACAAGTACCATAGGATCTTACTTATTTATGGAACATCATGAACAAAATAAGCTGTCAATCAAAATAGATCCAGAGTCATGGAAGTAAGGAACAGACTGACAAACCTCAGAGGGAGGGGGGTTGAGAGGGGTGAGAAGAGATAAACCAAAGAACTTATATGCATATATGCACACCCAATGGACACAGACATTAGATTGGGGGAAGCAGGAGGGACATGGGAGCAGGAAGGAGGGGTCAATGGGGAAAAAAGGGGGCCAGCTGTAATACTTTCAACAATAAAATAAATATATTTTAAAAAAAGATCAATTGACTATAGTTTATTCTGTTCAATTGATTTATTTGTCTATTCTTTTGCCAATACCACACTGTCTTGTTTACTATAGCTTTATACAGTACGTGTAGAAGTGGGATAGTTCCAGACTTCAATTTGTTCTTGTCCTGCAATGCAGACATGGCCTGGAGATATTGTGGGTTTAGTGGCAGATCACCTCAGTAAAGCAAAGATTGCAATAAAGCAAGTCACACAAGTGTTTTGGTTTTCCAGATGGGGCAATGGCTGGTTAGTGGACCAGTCAAAACACACAAAATTTATTGATTAAGTTTGTCATCGTATGTGGGCATTGTTCATGGAGCCCGAAAACAATTACAACAGTGACATCAAAGATCACTGATCACAGATCAGCATAACAAATATAATAATGAAAAAGTTTGAACTATTGCGATAACTACCAAAATGTGATGCAGGGACACTAAGTGAGCAAATGCCGTGGGGAAAATGGGACCAATAAACTTACTTGAGGCAGGGTTCCCACAAACCTTCAGTTTGTAAAAAGCACAATATCTGTGCCTCACGATGAAGCACAGCGCAGTACGTGAGGTGTGCCTGGATCGTGTTGGCTCTGCCGGGTGTTTGTTTCCCCATCTGGTCTTCAGCTAAAGTTGCCCTGTCTGTTGCAACCTCAAGAGTCCACATTCTGTGATAACAATGCTGCGAAAGTATTTCTCACCTATCTTCACAATCAAATTGACATTTATATAAGGTGCATTTTATAATGAAACCAGAAGATGGCAATAGAGTAACATAAATCTAAACACTAACGTTGGCTTATGTAGCCCCTGTCCTTCAAAATACTTGTAGTGACCAGTTCTCCAGCCTTTGTTTTCCAATTTTTGCAAATAGCTTGCTTTGCAAGAGGGCTGAAACATATACCCCTCCCCAAAAGAAACAAAACAAAACAAAGACAAAGAAAGAAAGGATGCCAAATAACAACAAAAACCCTCACAGTATCAGCATTCTCTTTCTGTGTGAAACAGAATATCCAGGACTCTCTCAGCCAGGCAAGTTCTCGTTTCAAGAAGTCTGTGAGAACATAAAAAAATGGAGACTGTCTGGAGAAGGTGCCACATCCCGGAATAACGAACAGACTTACACATAACCTCTTTCAGCCCTAATTTTTGATACGTAATATAACATAGTGGTTAGGTACTTGGGCATATGCAAAGATTTGGGTTCAATCCTACTTTTACGATTTATAGGCTCTGTGATCACGGGCAAATTTTTCTTTTTTAAACTTAATTTCTTCCTCTGTAAAATAAGAGCAATAATAGCTGTTATCTTGTGGTGATGTTGTAAGAATTAGCTGAAATGATACATTTAGTTCAGTATCTACCATGAATAGGAAGCTAAAATGGGTTAGCAATTAGTCTTACCACTAGATTTAGATTTAAAAAAAAAACTTGTTTTGAAAGAACACTAACAATTGGATTGTGTCAGAATCTTTTTCTGTTGTTGTTGCTTGTTAAGTATGTAATAAAATAAAGTAAATGAGAAATAAAAATTTCTAGGAACTGGTTGCCAGTTCCTTTTTATAGTGAACATTAATTACTGCCATTGTATCAGGGCTAAGTAGAGACTGGTATTTTTCAGTATTTAAAATGTTTCCTTTTCTTTGCCAAAGATATATATTATCCTTAATGGTGAACAGTCAATCTCCTCTAATTTGTCAGTCAAATAAATACAGGCTCATTTCCACTAAGTGATGATGCGATTAGAGAAAGATAGATGATAGGTAGGTAGGTAGGTAGGTAGGTAGATAGATAGATAGATAGATAAATGATAGAGCGAGCGAGCAGGACTATGTGAAGTGATCTTATTTGTGCCACTGATAGTAGTAAAAATACCAATTAACTAAAATCTTTACATTGCTCGACCTGAGCTATCAATAAGAACTCAATTTAGACATATAAAATTTTGCATTAAATAGACTGCATTCAGATTAAAAAGGGGCTCCCACCTGAGAGAGAGAGAGAGAGAGAGAGAGAGAGAGAGAGAGAGAGAGAGGCCATTAAAGAGAACTTACATTCACAGAAGTCTCTGAGCCTGTAGAGAAAAACCAACACCACGAGTGCTAGTTTCTTTCATCGCAGTTAAAGTGGAGATGAGGGTCAGTGAACTGTAGTACATAGAATGACCCCACTCACTGTCTTTATACACATGTTACCGGTCTATTGTCATTTTTCTCTCTCTGATATCCAGGCAGTACCTGTGCTGGGCACTGTTCAAGGTGCTGAACACAGTCCCTGTCCTTACGGTGTTTGAAAGGTGCTGGTGGGGAGCGGTGCTAAAACAGTAAATAAACAAATGATGGTCTATCGAAAGGTGCTAACATCTAAAGGGATAACTGAAGCAGAAGAAGGACAGGTGGTCAGGGTGGGTGACAGGGCTTGTCGGAGCAGGTATTCGGCAGAGGTGACGCAGTGAGCCAAGAGTGTAACCGGTAGAAGTGCTGTCTAGGTGGGAAAACAACAGGTGCAAAGGCCGATGTGCTCACCATGTTCAAGAACCAGCAAGGGGACTGGAGTAGCAGGAAGAGAATGTACGTGACACAGAGAGAATGATTAAAGGTTGAGATGAGAGAGGCAGTGGGATCCAGGTAGTTTAGATGTTATAAGACATTGTAAGGCCATTGGCTTTTACTCTAAGTAAACTGGAAATGGATTGAGGAGTTTTAAGCAGGAAGTGAGATAAATTCACTCATGTTTAAAAGGAATAATTGTGTCTATGTTGTGGAGAACAGATTGTAAGAGGGACAAGGATGGCAGTTGATAGATGAATTCAGAGACTATTGTTAAAATCCAGTTGGGTTTTAGTAGCTTGAAAGCCAAGGTGCTAACAATAGAGGTGGAGCGGTGAGTGGTCAGAATTTGAGTTTATTCTAAGATGAAGTCCACAGGCTTTGCTAACAGAGTGGATGTGGGAACAGAGAAAGGGTCAAATCAAAGATTACTTTCAGGTTTTTCACTGAGATGGGGGAATACTGCATAAGGAAGAAGCTTTGAAGGGGAAAATCAGAATTTCATTTTTTGATATGTTATGCTTAAGAAAACGATGAGACAAATGAAGAGGCTGACCAGGAACTTAGGTAGAGGAGCGTGGATTTCACAGGAGAAAACTAGGCTGGAGAATTGATTTGGGAATTATCAGCATATAGACAATATTTGAAGTTATGAAACTTGGAAGTGTGTGAAGAGAAAAACAGATGGCTGAGGTCAGAGAGACAAAGAACTTTCAGGGCACAGGGGGAAAGCCAGAAGACTGTGAAGAACGTGTGTCAAGAGGAAGGAGTGATCAGTTTTGTCCAATGCAACTGATAGGTCAGTTAAGTTGAGAAACGAGAATTCATTTATGAAATGAGGGTAAATTGTTGCTTTGATAGGAGCAGTTTTGGTGAAGTGGTGGGAGTGAAACCCAGTAGGTTCAAAAAGAAAAATCAGAGGGGAGGAATTGAGGACAATGGTGCAGCCAATGCTTTCAAGAGTCTCTTTGTAAAGGAGACAGAGAATTGGGGAAGAGCTGGAGGGGGCAGTGTGGTCAAGAGTGATTTTTAAAACATGGAGATATCACGAGTGTTTATATTGATGGAAATGATCAAGCAGAGAAAGAAAAATAATGCTGGGGTGGAGGGGTTATAGAAGCTATTTCCTCAAGGGGCAGGAGGGGAGGGAATCCATGCCCAGTGAATGAGCTGCCGTAGCCAGCTCCCCAGAGCAGCTGGAGGGGAAGCAGAGGACATGGGCACAGATGCATGGAGGCTGGCGCAAAGGTGGGGAGAGCGTATGGGAGCTCTCTGCTGGTTTCTTCTATTCTCGAAGAGAAATAAGAAGCAAGGTCATCCTCTGAGAGTGAGGTGAGGCAGAAAATGTTGGAGATTTGAGAGGAGAGGAGCAAGTGTGAAATAATTATCCAGGAGCATGAGAAAGTAAATGTTTGAGGGAAATGTGATAACACTATTACTGGGCTTAGGTCATGTAAGGTCACAAGTGGAGACCAATCACCAAGGTGGTTTCTCCAGCCACTGTCAACTATGTTGGTGTCACAAAGCAGGCTGAACCATACATTTCACTACAGCTGAGGTACCACAGAAGACAAAAGGGGAAGGATGGATGGAAGAGGTGTGATTATAATTATGGAACATGGACAATAGATAAAGTGCGAACTGAGGGCATGAAAGGGTGAGAGACAGTAGAGAATCAAATGGAAGTAGGATCAGTGCTTGACAATGATTTAGCATCAAGCTACTGAACATGGTGAGATCAAAAGTGAGGAAACCCTGTGGTGTTTGAGTTTGAGATTTTGAAGGCTGTGCAATTATTGCCAATGGCAATGTCTAGGGGCATCACCACGACGTTAGGTGGCTGAGGTAGGATTAGAGGACAAGGTCATTGGAGTGGAAAGGGCCATGGTACTGTGAGGTCCGAATGTTGGAAGAATGATTTGCATGGATATATGTACGTGTGTGGGTGAGCGAATTGGGGATCTGCAGATGACTACAACAGCAGGTGACAGGGCTTGATGACAAGAACGTCAAAGCTGGAGCATTCCAGAGTGGAGGGACAAGAGTCTTCTGGAGGAATCACCTCATCTCCAGACCTTGTAGATACGAGGTGTGGAGAGTCAATAGGTACCACTTTCCCAGAAAAAAAGAGTTCTCACAGAAAGGCCATTTTGGTTAGAGTAAGAAGATGAAAGGAACTTTAAGAGATTGAAGATATATTTCTTTTCCATTTTTCTCTCTATGGCTCTCTCTCTCTTTTTCAAATGGTTCAATGTTATTTCCTGTAATAGATTAATAATTGTTTTACCACTAATTGTTTTAAGAATATTGCTGCCTATCATTGCTACATTAACTGGAGATGAAATGTTTATATGGTAATCTGTATATATTTTTTTTTATGAAGCATACATTTTTTTATTGGAAAGTTTAATTGAATGCTCTAATGAAGTGTAATGTAAGGCATATTGAACCAATTAATCTAGAAGGCTGATGTAAGAACAAGAATTTTTTTGTAGCTAGTCAGATGTTCTGAGAATAATTATCTCAGAGCATAATTAATAATAACAGTATTACTTAAAATAAGACAGGAATAGTAGGTTCACTTCTGATAAATAGTTGCCTTACCAAAACCTGAATCAGTTTTTTTCCCTTACAAATGAGGATAAACATTTATAATTACATGGATTCTTTCAAATGAGACTTCTAAAGAATAACTTCATTTGAATTTTAGAAATCAGTTTGATACACACAACAACTTGGATGGAGCTCAAGGGAATTATTCTGAGTAAATGATTCAATTTTATGTTATTCTTGAAATAATACAGTTTAGAGATGGAGAACAGATGAAGGACTGGGTGTTGGAGGGAAGGGGGAAATGGCTATAAAGGGGTAGCAAGAAGGAAACATGGTGATAAAATAGTTCTGTATTTTGATTGATGTGGTCATTACATAAAGCTACATGTGTAATAAAATCATATAGAACCACACACACACACACACACACACACACACACACACACACACAGAGTAGTGCATGTGTAAATGGTGATATTTGAATAAACTCTGGATTGTTCTAATGTCAACTTGCTGGTTTGGTTATTGTACCATAGTTAAGCAAGATGTTGTCCTGGGAGTGGGTGAATGAAGGATTCATGGCACTTTTCTGTATATTTATGTGCAACTTCATGTGAAAATATAAATAGAAAAAATTTTCAAAAGTCCTGCTAGGTCTCTCAAGAAACACACACAAAAATCAAACAAAAATATCACAGGAATCAATGGATGCATAATTAGGAATGAACTAATGAATTGTAGGGGATGAACAGTATGAAATTCAAAAGCAACATGTTAAGCCCTGGCTCGTTGGGCTCAGCAGTTGGAGCGTCGTCGGCCTGTGGACCAGAGAGTTTGGGGTTCAGTTCCTGCTAGGGGCATGTATAAAAAAAATAAAATTAAATAAATAAATAAATAAATAAATAAATAAATAAATAAATGCAACATGTTAAAAAAACTAAAAGAAACATGTAAAAAAGCCTTTTCTATTTTTATGCCTGGTGAAACACAAATAATTAACTAGTATTCCAATTGCTTTTCTGACATTTAACAGACTAGGAAATTACTTTTACTACTTTCCACATATTTGCCTTATCAGCCCATCATTATCTAACTTTTCTTTTTCTTTCTTTTTGCTGTACCCTTGACATAATTTTCCTTAGAAATGAGTTGCAGAAGCTCTACGTGTCTATGCAGGAGAATTGTTAATGTGTAGAAGATGATGATAGTGATATAGTTCAGTGTTTCCATTTTTGTCTTGAGTCTTTGGAATTTCAGAGCTAATATATAGGAAATACAAAAAAGATGTATATACAAGAGAAAAAAAAGCATTACCGTCATACATCAGTTTATACATAGGCTAACGATATTTACAATGCCGTTACAAGTGAGTTCCTTGTCACTTACTCTGCCTGTTGTGCTTTTGCAGCTCTCTTGTTTTATATTGTTTAGTCATTAACTCTACTTTGTTACCACCTGTGATGTACACGTGACGTCAGTCCCTTTACTTCTTGTTTCTGAGGGCAGCCTGCCTCTGCTCAGCTCTCTCCCAACTCTCGGTGTCTGTTTTGTAGAGCAGTTCCTCTCTTTAGTTTTATCCACCACCTAGAGGAGAAACATGGACAGATGTTTACAGCAGGTCCTAGAAAAGAACCCAGGTTTTCTTCAGGTGGTGTGTTGCTCTGTTTGTGGAAAGACTGTATGCCAGGGTTGATTGATTATGTTTTTTTAAATTCTCACAATCATAGGATTCAGAAGGGAAGATGTGAAGAGACAGACCCTGGTCAAATATATACAGCTGGTTAGAAATGGATCCAGGGCTCCCTACTCCCCCTTTACTGTTGTTGTTGTTGTTTTTTTTATGTATTTCATGAGCTTGAGAGATGAACTGTTCACATACATGCACATTGCTGGCATTAGCAAGTTATTTTATAATTTTTAAGTGAAAGAAATGATCACACTTTAAAATCTTATTGTAGTGAAAGTACACCTGAAAATGTGCTGCAACTATACACACGTACATTTTCAGGAAGCATCACTATATGAAGAGTCATTCGTTATACAATGTTTTCTAGGTCCTTGTGAATAGCAGATGATAACGATTCACAGTTATCCCAGTACTTTTATACTTTCTCAAATATTCTTATTGTATATTCATAACAATCAGTGAAATAAGCAGAATTGGTTTTGCTGTCATCTTGTGGCTGGGAAAATTAGCCATGGCCAGAACCGGTGGCACTCCAGAACAGAGACCACGTCTGCTGGTGAACTCAGCGCTCCTCTGACTACATCAAAGTGCTTCTCAAGGCAGCAAATGTTGCCTGAAGACCCGAGGAAGAGAGAGTTGCATCTCCATTTTTATTATTTATTCTTACTTCAATTTATGGAGCCAGGTGCTATTCAAAATATAAAGTATTATTTCAGAAAGGGTTTCATGAAAAGTTGTCAAGCATTCAGACACTGAACAGGACAGTTTAAAGACAGTAGGACTCTAGTTTCTGCAAGGGATACTAATCTATGAATAATCATATTTGGTAAGTGAGGTGAGAGGGCTTGCCAGAAGCTCCTTTGCATGAAGACCCACGGGCTTCTAGGACAACTCGAGAAAACATGGAATTGTGCACAATGCGTTTGATTAAGTAAGAACACCTTGGTTCCTGGTTCTGGGGGTGTGGGCGAGGGTGGCTCTGAATACTGCATGGTGCCTGTCATTTGGTTGATTCCTCACTCCAGCCCCCATAAATGAATGTGTGTCCTATGGGGCTGCCCTTCCTTGTTGCTCTGTTTGGCAAACAAGGGGAAGGCAACTCTTTTGGGCAGAACTGAGTGCTCAATTCTTCATTTGGGCACAAATTGTTCACTCTCATGCAGTATCTATCCCATGCATGCCCTATTTGGGGAGGGTATAAAAATCATAACAAAAACTATCAAATACTGACCATATCAGCAGCAGTGTATAAGGGACCTATTAATAGAATTTAATATTATGGAGAGTGGCATTGTCACCTACTTTTAAACAGAATACTGTGTTGCTTTGACAACCTAAGAAGCTTCAGTGACTCAGTAGGGGCAGGAGACAGTAGTGCCCGGCAGACATAGTCAAAAGCAGCAGATGCACAGCAGCAAATTGTGGGTGTCCAGCAGACATACCGGCACCCAGTGTTCCTGTGGGAATGGCAAGACCACAGCGGATTTGGTGGTATCCAACAGGTGCCACCAAGCGAAGGTGCATGGTGCTTAAACTGGTTGTTCAGTCAGGCAGCGGTGCTGGAGGTCTTGCCTCAACAAGGTGGTGGCTGTGGACACATTAGTGAAATCTGGCATTTTGCTATTTTTTTGCCCATCTGTTCCCACAATCTGGTGGGAAACCTGGAGTCAGTCAGGTTACATAAATGAAATATGAGATACAGTACTTAATGCAGCTCATACTTAATACTTGTTTGAGGTCAAACATTACAAAGATTTTAGGGGAAAAAACGTGACCTGGTAATTCCTATAGGAATGTTATATATTTTTATTTCCTAAGAAAATTTGATAGGTTTTCATGCTTTTGTACAAGCCACATCCAAATAATCCTATAATTAATTCATAACATAAGGAACAATTTTCCACACTCCAGATATAACTTTAATAAAAGCGAACTAGCTGAAGAGGTGCAATGGACAAGGAGGTGACCGAGAATGTCATTGCATAAGTGATGCATGAATAACAAATTCTAAAATTTAACTGGATGGTCAAATTCAGTGAAGAGGAAAATGACTCTTTGGGAGGTGAGAAAATCACTTAGAAAAGTTCTTTTGGCATTTGATTTAGTAATTAATTTTGGGAGAGATGGAATGCCTCAGTACAAAGGCATCGTCGGCTTCTCATGTGGAAGAGGCAAGATAACAAGAAATTATAGTGCTTTCGAGTGGGCTGGCCTTGATGAGATACATGCAGGAAACAGTTGTATCCGGCCTCACCCATCTCCTGGAGAGACTCTCGGTTGAATATCCTCCCTTCTGGATCAGTTCTCTATCCTTTACTGTGAATTTCCCAGTACTCTTATTCAATAAAAATATGCCTGTTATTTTCAGTCAGCATATTAAAACATTTCTTTCTTTCTTTTTTTTTTTTTTAATCCTCACCCGAGGATATTTTTCCATTTTTTGTACAGATAGAGTGGGAGGGAGAGAGAGGAAGGGAGAGAGAGAGAGAAACATCGACGTGAAGGGACACATCGAGTGGCTGCCACCCGCACGACCAACCAGGGCCGGGGATAAACTGCAACCGAGGTACGTGCCCTTAGCGGGAGCTGAACCCGGGTCTCTCAGGACCGCAGGCCGACGCTCTAACCGCTGAGCCAAACTGGCCAGGGCAAAGCATTTCTTAAAAGCATATACAACACTCTTTCCAATAAATGTGTTCACTTATATTTATTACAGAAAACATGAATGGTACCTTTAAATGGACACGATTGGAAGTAGTGGAAAATGATGATTTCATTTGTTGACTTTGTCCCCTGTCTGATGGCCTGCGCATTGGATTAGAGGCGTCTTTCTGACAGAGACCATCTCCAGTTATTACTTAACTTAATGGTCGCCCTGCTCCAAAATTTGCACTATTAAAAGAGAGAACCAACAATGCATTTGCTTTTCATAATTAGAGCTTGCAAGGCGAGATAATAAGTGTCAGTAATTAAGGAAGCTGGGACTTTTTCCTTGGAGGAGAGATTTTATCCTACTTTTTGAAGCATACAAATCCCACTTCCACTCGCCTCCACTTCAAAGGCGTGGGTCATTGCCATGACATTGCTCAGCGGGGCCCACTGCTCTACCACAGGGGGTCACTAGGGACCAACTTGGATTCCTCCTGCCTCTAGACAGGTCATTTTAATGTCTCTCTAGGTAGTTGTTAAGAGGCCAGTTCTTACAGTTTCCTTTCCAGAATTATTTTCCCCTGCCAGTATAGTAACACACATCCTCAGGATGACAGACCACCAGGTGACTCCCTGAATGTGGGTCAGTAATTAGGGTACAAGCCACAAGCGTTCACTCCCTAACCCTTTGATGTTAAGGTTAATTCAGCATGTGACTAATGGTTAAAGAATGTCACTGAGTAGTGTTAAAAAAGATAAGTTGTATAAAAGTTGAACCTCAAAGCTTCATACACAGAAACTCATGTCACAGTGTTCTTCCTGCACGGAAGCTAGAGGTGTTTTGCAGATTTGTCCAACAGATTATGGCAAAGAGAAAAGATAGGTACAGGTTTTATAGTGTTATGAAACTGGAAAAAAATCAGTTGTCCAGGACCACTTTTCCTGATTCAGAGAGAGGCATTTGTTTTTAGTTTGATTGAGAAAAAATGGACACACATCACTATATAATTTAAGATGTAGAGCATGATGGTTTGATTTACATGTATTGTGAACCAATGACCACAATAGATCTAGTTAATGTCCATCACCTCATACAGATGCGATTAAAAGAAAAAAAAAAAGTCTCCTTTTTATGAGAAGTCTTAGGCTCTTAACTTTCCTATATATCATGCAACAGTGTTACCTATAGTCATCATGTTGCACATTACGTCTCTAGCACTTATTATTATTTCACCCATTTTCACTCATCAACCCTCACCCACTTCCTCCCCTTTGGCAACCACCAATCTGAGATTTTTTTCTAAAAGAAAAATCTATGTGAGACAAATAGTTAATTTCTTTCCCTTTAAAAATTAAGAGGTTGCCGTTTGGGAAAAATGTCTTCGATGTGTGTAATTGCTTCTTGTTCTCCACAACCTCGTCTATAAAGCATGGAAATTCGTCAGATGACAAGATTGAAATCCAAGCCCATCGAAGATTCTAGAAACAAATTTGTATTAGGTGCAGATTTTTAAACCACAGTCAAGCATAGTTCAAGAGAAAAAATCACACACATGAGGAAGTGATGGTGCCACAGTTAAGGAAAGAAGGACATAGAATTTTCATTTTCATTCTGGTTATACTTAGGTCATTATGAAGGGACTTCCAAATGTTAATTTGGTCTCTAAAGTAAGGAAACCCACAATAGGAGAGTCCATTTTATTACTCCCTTGTAATATATTTTATATTTTGGAAGTTTAGAAAACTGTAGCTAATTCTCTTTTCATCTGGGTTTCACAAACTCAGCAAGTAATATATAACTCTTGGTCTAAAGCGATGTGAACTTCAAGGGAGATTAAATCTGTTTCTGATTTACTTACACATTACTCATTGAAATATTATTTGGTAGAAAATGCTTGATGTCCAGCAAACTTATGAACCATTTTATCATCTTTTTTATTTGATCCAGGAAGTAGATTTTCATGGGTAGTAAATAAAGTTTATACCTGGAAAGATGAAACCATGAAGTCTATCAATATGGTTATTGTAGTTTATACCACCAATCTTTCCAAAACAGATTTGATATGGCTTATAGTAAAAGCATTTCATCAGGACAATTATAAATAAAGGTAATAATTGAGGCAAAAAAGATGTGAAGAAAAGAAGAAAAAATCGTATGGGGAGAATTGTGAAATATATTGTTTGCTCTAAGCTTCCATCAGCGCAGAGGCAAACCAGTGGTTTTACCAGGAAGCAGTCTGACACTTTGTTCTACCTTCATCTTGGGTAGTGCACACATCACATTATGAAAGAAAAAGCTAAGCAAAGAAACCAACAACCAGGAGCAACTTGTTTAGCAATCATTACCAAAATAAATGAAATCTTTTTTCAAAATTAAATTTAATTTTTTCCATCACCATTTAGCCCCTCTTCCACCTCCACCGCCTTCCCACCCCGCAGTCCCCACACTGTTGTCCATGTCCGTGAGTTCTCTCTTTTTGTTCAATCCCTCGCCCCCCACAAAGCCCCTCACCCACTAAGTAAAATCTTGAACCTTCCTGCAAAATACTGCATAACAAAAATAGCTTCATCCTTTTCTTTGGAAATCATGGAATAAAAATGTTGTTGTTTTTCACTATAAACAATGAAATAAAAACTGAGTAATTTGGTAATTGTGTGGAAGTTTCATTAGATAGTGATTTAATTTTTATTTGGATACCTATTCCTTTTAACACCTAAACTTCTTTGCAATCTTTTTTTTTTTTTCAAGTAAAATATTTGACTTTTAAAAATGATTTTGTTCCTGAGTTTTCTTTTTGACATTAGTTCTACTATCATAATGTAATCTGAAACTTTCATTTTTTAGGTTGCTAATTACAAAAGCAATACACCCCTATTATAAAAAGTCAAGAATGGTCACTACTATAAATTTAATTAATTAATGAAAAATTTTTTTATCCTCACCCAAGGACATTTTTCCATTTTTTTGTTCAGATAGAGTGGGAGGGAGAGAGAGGAAGAGAGAGAGAGAGAAACATCGACGTGAAAGGGACACATCGAGTGGCTGCCACCCATACGACCAACCAGGGCTGGGGACAAACTGCAACCGAGGTACATGCCCTTAGCGGGAACTGAACCGGGGTCTCTCTGGACCACAGGTCGACGCTCTAACTGCTGAGCCAAACCGGCCAGGGCAATAAATTTAATTAAAAAAAAACCCAATCCCTTAAATAAAAACAACAAGAAAATCATTAACCACAGTTACTGATAAACTATGGGGTGAGGTATTAGGATTTCAGAGTGAGGGAAATTCTTATTTTCATTTTAAACTTGTTTATACAATGTTTACTTTTCACCAGGAGCATGTTTAATATTACAATAAAATAAATAAAAAGGAGATGATATTTTTAAAAGTTAAGCATGCCTACATAAAGTAAATAAAACAAACACACAAAATCTCATAATTATAACTGTCTATACACAACCATCAATAACACCTTGGTATCTTTCTCAGTCTTTTGAGTATGTGTGTATTTTTTGCAGCATAAAGTTTTATTGTGTTTTACTCGCTAAAACTAATGAAACTTGAATTTCGGCTGTAGGAAAAAAAATCAGTTCTAGAGATGCACTAATTTTTTTGGATTAAACATCGGTAGATTTTATTTGCCATGTGATGTTCAGGGGCTGCAACTTGAGGAATCTGACATATAAACTCAGAACTCAGAGAATGATAAGGGGAAGTAAACTAAAGATTTGGATTATTTATCTATAGGGAAGAAACAGTTTTTTGAATAAAAACATGTAATAATAACTGGGTTAACCTATTCTGAGTTTTTTCTCTCAACTTTCTCTGTTCTTCCCTGGTCTTTCTGTCCCCAGCCCTCCCCTGTCTTTCCTTAGCCCTCCCTCTTTTCCACTTTATATTATTCTACAGCATTGTCACCTTCTAACTATTATTTACTGGTACACTTGCTTTAGTATCTGTTTTCCCACCAACAGACTATACAACCAATGAGAACTGCTATTTGTTTTTTTATGTTTTGTTTACTGATGCGTATAGATAGAGAAGGACCCAAATGAATAATTTAAAAATGTTTTCAGTTCAATATTGTTCTCATTTGACATTATTGAAATAGATTGACTTGCTGAATAAAAATCCCTAGACTGTCAGGAGCAGTAAATTTATGGTGTGCTGCCCCCTCCTATTTTATGTCCGATTTCACAGCAATTCTTTCAATGCTAATCAATAAGAACTTTCTTTTCTATTGAACTTGGGCACAGCTACATAGTCCTGGTTAAAATGCCATTCCAAACAAACACTACCAATTATCAGCTGGAAAGAGTTTGTACCCAATTGTCATCTGGTTCAAGAAGGCTCATCTTACCACCAATTGTAGGAATTTACACTTATCAAACATTTTCGTGTTCATTCATCCATGAATACATTCACTGAATTTTTATTGAAGACCTATAGGGTTTTGTTATTCACCTAATCATTCAGGATACAAATGTCCAATAGGACATGTTTCTTACCTTCAAAGAGGGGATAGAAGACATAGGAATAGTTTCATTCATACATTTATTCATGCTTTTAAAAATATTTATTTAGTGCCAACCATGTGTCAGGCACTGTTCTAGGTTCTGGGGATATAGATATGTTGTAATGCAAATAAACATTTTTCCTGTGTTATAAACACAATAATAGGTGCAAGGTGCTTTAAGCACACAATGTGGGTGGTCGTGGGTGGATAAAATGAGGAAAAGTTAATGGGAGACATGGTACCTGAACAAAGTCTTGGAAGTTGTAACATAATTTTTCTGAATAGGAACTTTTATAATAATTTCAAGAAGCGATGATTATAGTAGCCACTGTTTCATTTATTTAGCCCTTATGGTAAATAGTCCTTATATAGGCACTTTATCTGTTTTCTCATTTAATTCGCATAACAGGGCTTTCTAAATATTCTATATTATATATAATATAATCAGTTACCCATCTGGGATGTGACAGAGCAGATTGAAAATCAGGTTTGTGTTCTTACCCACTACATCGTTCAGCATGATTGGGGAAAAGAGTAATTAAGAAGAAATGCCAGGAGAAAAAGCTCCTAACAGATTTTGTGTGTCTTGATAATCTTTGAACTTCACCCTCTAGGCCAGTGGTTCTTAACCTGTGGGTCGCGGTCCCTTTGGGGGTTGAAAGACCCTTTCACTGGGGTCACCTAAGACCATCGAAAAACACATATTTCCAATGGCAATGGGTAAGAAAAATTACAGTTATGAAGTAGCAACAAAAATAATTTTATGGTTGGGGGTCACCACGACATGAGGAACTGTATTAAAGGGTCACGACCTTAGGAAGGTTGAGAACCACTGTGGTAGGCAATGGTGAGTCATTAAAGATTTAATTCCATCCTTTACATAAACCCAGAGAATAATACTCAAAAAATTGGGAATAAAAATATTTGAGTGCTTGCTACATACTAAATAATTCACATTCCTAATTTATTTTCATTCATAAAACAACCCTTTTGAACACCATTTTATAGAAGATGAACTTGTAAGTTGCAAAGGCAAATGATCGCCCCATGGTCACAGAGGTCAGAGTGGTGGAATCGGGTTCAATCCTAAGCCCGACTCAAAGGCACCCAGCCTCTGAGGCATGCTCTGATTCTCCTAAAAGTTTAACGGATGATGGTGGAAAAGAAAGCAAGATTAAGTACATGTTTATCATTTGGACGTTTCTTCTGAATTAAAGTTCAAATTGAACTTTACCAGTTGTCATCAAATTATTACCACCAAATACCTTTTTATACGTATTATGGGCTGAGTCTTCAATATATTATTTTAAAAGTAGAAACATACTTTCCCCAAATATATTTTTACTTATCACTTTTAATTTTACATTTTTTATTGCACCACCAGGCATTGTTGATTATCTACTACTATGCTACCAGCATTGTACTTATTTTTACCCTATACAATGATATTATGAGACGAGTTGATTTTTCTTCTTTGCAGGTTGGAGGGGCAATAGAAAAGAAACATCTTATTTGTCTTTTCAAAGATAGAAAGAAGAGCCTAACCTATTTGCTACTCTAATTATTCTCTGCCACCTACATGATTATTGACAAAGAAATTTAACTGATGTTATTTTTTTAGAGGTTCAAGCAGACTAGGAGCATTTCTAGCACTTCTTGGAGTATTTCTGGGCAAATTGAATATCTGTCCCTCAAAAGTCTGAGCTTTAGCAGGTCCACACCTATGTTTGCAGGCCCAGACAAGAGTTCAAATAGTGGTCCACTTACCATAAATTTAAACATTTAAAAGTTATAAAACTAACAAACCATTACATAATACATACTCTGGCACTTCCTTGACAAATATGGCCTCATAATAACTTAACAGGCCAGGTTAGAATTGTTGGCCCTCGTGGTATAGTGGTGGCCTGCTTTCGAATTCCAACCCCCAGCTTCATCCTGTGCTGCAGAGCCATGTGGTCAACTCTCTCCTTACTTTAAACCAGACAAGACATAAACTGGCTCTGGCCACCCCTTGGTCCTGGATTTGCACACACCTGTGACAGTCTTCCCTTAGGAGGACAGGCCTAGAAAGAATCCCACCCAGGTCTTAGAAGAGAATTGGGGTCATTTGGGCAAGAAATTCTGGGGACCTGGGCATCCAGAGTGTGGTCCAGGAATGGGAACAAGAGCTATGGAAGTGGTGTGCTCGCTTCTGGGGAGAATGCTTGGCTCTGGGTGTGTGTGGCTGGAGGAGAAGGAGTGGAGCCCTCTCAAGTGTGGGGTCCAGGCCATGGGCCAGATAACACCCAAACAATATTAATTCTGCTGCTCAGTTTTGCATGGTGGAAGCAAGTCAGCTCTGGCCAGTCTCATTGTAGGAACCAGCAAGTGAAGGCCATAGAAGATGCAGCTAATGATTTTTCCTACTAAATATTAACTTATCTGGATAGGAAGTTTCTGGTAAGATTCTCAGCAGACATTTGGAACCCCATTACTCTTTATTTTGCATTGACTTTCCTTATCCTGGGGATCACTTATGACACTGTAAAACTGTGATAATTTCCTGAATTATTCTATCATTTTGCTCTTCCTTAGCTTCAGTTATATATGCAATCCAAGGGAATATAACTCTTTAGTCTGAAATCCAGATACTTGCTGTTTAATCTTCTCTATTCTTTTGAGATATAGACTTGGTTTGCTGCATAAATCTTTAGATTCATAATTTTCTTTAGGCTTAGAAGTTAAAGGAAGATATTCTTTCTCCATTTATTAAGTTCTAAGTTATATTTTCTACTGTGGAAAAAGACATGTGAACACAATTAGAGAAAGATACATTAAGAGTTCTTTTTGATATAACATTTCCTTTTTTTTTTAATCCTCATTCGAGGACATTTTTTCCATTTTTTGCTCAGATAGAGTGGGAGGGAGAGAGAGGAAGAGAGAGAGAGAGAGAAACATTGAGTGGCTGCCTCCCGCATGACCCAAGCAGGGCCGGGGACAAACTGCAACTGAGGTACGTGCCCTTAGCGGGAACCGAACCCGGGTCTCTCTGGACCGCAGGCCGACGCTCTAATCGCTGCGCCAAACCGGCCAGGGCTATATAACGTTTCTTTAGAAATATTACCATGATGTCTGAAAATAAAAACTTATTTCCCCAATTTAATAATCACTTATTTTTTTTCATAGAGGAGAATAAATTAAGTTCCTGTGACATAAGTTTCATATATATATATTGAGGCAAAAATAATATAGAGGTTTTTTTTTTTTTGGTCAGGAAGTAATTTGAAGATAGTGAAATAACAAACTTAAAAATATTTGCTTATGCAGTGAAGGCTTTTCAAACGTTATTTTTAAAGACTGAGGAATTAAGCACCTGTCATTTTCGCCAGCTGGTCTAGATGTTAAAAATTACTGTCAGTCTTTCACCCGCTACTCTATTCTGCACCTGCTGCTACTTGAGTTCTGGGCATTTCATACATAGTAATTGGATAAGGTTAGGTCCCAGGATAGTGTACTAGATGTTGTCCCACTGGGAGTTAAAGCAGTTTTATAAGGTCTTGACGGAAAAGTATTAAATATGAAGCTTGAGACTAAAAATTTAGTACTTTGTAGATCACATTTTTAAAGTAAAAAGTGTTAAAGGAGTGTAAAAGATGGTAAATTTAACCAAATAGTAAAAAAAAAAAAAATGGGCCTTTTATGATTGAGCTATTTTTATTAGTCAACTTCTCTACATGGCAACATTCATGATTAGGAAAACAAACAAGCAAACATTTTTTATTGCCTTATGTAATAACCAAGAATAAATATGTATTGAAACTTGCACTGTTCAGTACGGTTGTCATGAGCATCCTGTGGCTATTTAAATTAATTAAAATGAGATGCAATTAAAAATTCAATTTCACAGCTACACTAGCCACATTTCAAACCCTCAGTAGCCACGTGTGGCTAGTGGTCACCAAGTGGGACAATGTAGATACAGGTTCACATTTATACTGAAAGTTCTGTTGGACAGTGCTGTGTGACATTTTCAGTTCCTGGTCTTAGGCAAACTTGGTCTTAAACATCTTGAGGCCATTGTGACTTTTTCTCACGGATGATTATAGTGCCCCAACCCCATCCTGGCTACAAAAACGTAAGTCAAAGTTGAAGCTGTTGGCTACTCTTCTGAGTGGCCTTTGCTAAAGATAGAAAGAGTGTGTTGACACGAAGCTCCCAACATCAGGAAAAGGTTGTTTCAGCTCCCAAAGAGGTCTAGGCAGGCAGGCACTTTTCAGAGATTTTAGAATCCCATACAGTACAGATGCTTTTTAGAGAGTGAGAACTATTGATCACTTCAATTCTTTTAAGTATACAACCATTAACTTGCAATTTCTGCTTTTGTTCTAAAGAAAAGTGATGCATGATAGCATTATGATGAGACAAAGTAAGTTTACACTCTGAACTTTTCCATCAATTAGTCTCACCATTTAGGACATGTTTATTAAAAGATGGAGCCAAGATTTTTGAACATGGACGTGTGAAGTGGAGGGATCATAGCAGAAAGAGAATATTAATAGACATGTTCTTGAGCAACAATCTCATCCCAGAGAGGTTTTTTTTAAGTAACAGCTCAAAGGTCACTTTAAATTTTATCTTTGAAGACATTCAATGAAAAGGATCAGGGCTTATTAGAATTTTCTAATAGGCCAGATTATCACTAGAAGTGAAATAGTTCAAACCCCATGAATACAATTATTTACATACAACTAAAGAAAACTGCTTTCATCTTAAATTGACTGGATTGTTATAACCCAGTAATTCTCCATCTGCTAGAAAAAGGAACCTCTCCCGGGTTCCTTGAGCCCAAGTTGTTTTTACAAAAACTCTTGAAGAGATGGATCAACCATGACCATGAGCTTAACTAATCAGGAGATGCCAGACAGGACAATGAGGCATTCAAGGCTAGAGTTTAGTAAATGTTAAGAAATATAAAACAAACAACTTGTACAGTTACTAACAGCTGATATCTGCTTCTGTACACATAGCTTGCTTGCTCTGCTAAACTCTTGAGTAACCCCTGTCCTATATAAGCAACCCTCCCCCTGAGCTCGGGGCTGCAGTTCTCCTCTGTGTAGGTTGGCTGCAGTCCCTGCGCAGGTAATAAAGCTCCTAATATTCAAAATTACTTGATGTCTGAGTGAGGATGACTCTCCTGGGTTACAACATTTGGAGGCCCCAGCGAGATCCTCCCGCAAGGTCCCCCTTTTCTGTGGGGTCGACCTCCTCAGACTACGCGGAGGGCTGCCTCCTTGCCCTCCGCACCTACATTTGTTCTGGCTTTGATTCGGCTAATTCGGACTAGGACTTCGGCCTCGAGGATCTGGGTAAGGGATTTCCCTTTCCATCTGTTTTCTGTTTTGGTAGCTCCGGAGCGTTCTGGGATTGTTGCGGGCGGGACGCCGCTCAACCGCACTTCCCCCTCAGGGTCGGGACGCCGACTCCTGACCTAGGAAACCGGTGGGTTTCCATCTGTTCTGAAATTGGTACCAGTCTGTTTTAATCTGGCACTTTCGGGTGCAGGAAACCGGTGGGTTTCCATCTGGCACTTTCGGGTGCGGGAAACCGGTGGGTTTCCATCTGGCACTTTCGGGTGCGGGAAACCGGTGGGTTTCCATCTGGCACTTTCGGGTGCGGGAAACCGGTGGGTTTCCATCTGGCACTTTCGGGTGCAGGAAACCTGTGGGTTTCCATCTGGCACTTTCGGGTGCGGGAAACCGGTGGGTTTCCATCTGGCACTTTCGGGTGCGTCTGGCACTTTCGGGTGCAGGAACTGGTGGGTTTCCATCTGGCACTTTAGGGTGCGTCTGGCACTTTCGGGTGCAGGAAACCGGTGTGTTTCCATCTGGCACTTTCGGGTGCAGGAACTGGTGGGTTTCCATCTGGCACTTTAGGGTGCGTCTGGCACTTTTGGGTGCAGGAAACCGGTGGGTTTCCATCTGGCACTTTCGGGTGCAGGAACTGGTGGGTTTCCATCTGGCACTTTCGGGTGCAGGAACTGGTGGGTTTCCATCTGGCACTTTCGGGTGCAGAAATCAGTGGGTTTCCATCTGGCACTTTCGGGTGCGTCTGGCACTTTCGGGTGCAGGAGACCCGGTGGGTTTCCATCTGGCACTTTCGGGTGCATCTGGCACTTTCGGGTGCAGGAAACCCGGTGGGTTTCCATCTGGCACTTTCGGGTGCGTCTGTTCTGAAATTAGTATTTTGTGTTTTGACCGCGGTTGTCTGTCTATTTGTGTTCCGTGTTCTCTGCTGCTCCAACTGTTTTGCTTTCGGCAGGATGAGACAAGGACCGTCAATGTCCCGTACCCCCCTTGAATGCATTCTTGCTAACTTTTCTGACTTTTCCAGGAGATCCCAAGGCTACAGAACACCAGCCGATCCTGGGGTCCTCCGGACCCTCTGTGAATTGGAGTGGCCAACATTCTGAGTTAATTAGCCATCTGAAGGGTCTTTTGACTTGAGTCTTTTGTTTGCTATGCGGTCCGTTATGTGTGGGGTTCCCCACCCTGATCAAAGGTATACATTGATACTTGGATTAGAAATGTCAGTGTCCGGAGGTTCAAACGAAAGGAAAAACAGTTTTGTTAACAATGCCTCTGCCTGCCCTGAAGGACAGTTAACTCCTCCCAGCCTCAGAGGAAATTCTATCTTGTCCTTCAGGACCCCTCTTGAGGATATACTAAAATGTTAATTAACCTGAGTTTGCCTACTTTGGGTTCTTATTACAGAAAAGCTAGAAGATGAATTTGGATCTGTTAATGCTTTCAATGCCAGCCTGGGCTGCTCCTCTGCAGCAGGTTTGGTAACAACTAATTTCCAACAGGCTTCTCTGAACTTTAGGGAATTAAATATAGGGATCCCAGGCACGGATACAAAGTGCTCTTGGAGAGTTAAAAAACACTCTGCCCCGCATAAACATATGTGTTAGGATGTTGCTCCCCTTTCCTGCATCCTTTTGTAAACCTGGGGTCAGGGGAAATGTTCCCATTCCTCTGACTATGGTACTGTTGGGGGAAGGGCTTCCTTAGACACATTTCACAGTGTTCTCTTGTTAGGCCTATTGGCCCAATTGGCTGAATTAGCAAAGGTAATAATAGCAGATTTAAGGGAAACAGGGCACACAGAATAGGGTCACCCTAGGAAGGGAAACATGAGGAAGGGTCAGGATAGCAGGCCTAGGTCCTGATTAGGGATAAAAAAGACAAGGGCAAAGTCAGGTATAGAGGAACAAAATGAAAAGCCATCCTTAATTTAGGAAAATGACAGGGCTAGGGCTCCTTCAGCTGAGCCCTCCGGAGCCCAGAATAATGCAAGACAATAGGGAACAAACTAGTTAGTTTCTTGGTAGATACTGGTGCAGCAGACTCAGTCCTGACCGAGCCAATGGGACCCTAACCTATCCTTAGACTTCAAAGAGGACTATAGACCTTGGGAAAAATACTGTGACTCATTTGTTTCTGTTCCTGCCGGAATGCCCATACCCCCTACTCAGACGTGATCTCCTCCAGAGATCATTCAATTGCTGGCCACTGCCACTCCAAGCCAGACTCCGCATCAAGTTCCACAAGACGTTGGCCATCAATCCTGCCAGCCTGCCTCCAGATGATGACCCGGAGAAACCTCTGCAGGACTGCCTGGAGGCAATCGACACTGCAGACGGCCGCCCAGACCTCAAGGATGACCCACTGCCATCATCAGATGAGGTATTGTTCACGGACGGGAGCAGCTATGTCCAGGAAGATATCAGGTATGCTGGGACAGCAATAGTAACTCTGGACCATATCATTTGGTCTCAGTCATTAAACAGAGGAACTTCAATCCAAGGGGCTGAACTCATAGCCCTAATCCAGGCTTTCTGATGAGACAAGGGGAAACCGTGCTGCAAATAAGGAAGCTCGACAGATGGCCCTAAAACCAGTGGGGACCTATCCAGATATCAGTCACCATGCCAAACCCAAGTTTGCCTCTGACTCCTACTTACACTGGGTCAGAAAATGACTTAACCAAGCAGAAACAAGCCATGAAGAAAAGCAATGGATAATAGACACTGCCTGATGGGAAGTTATTAATCCCAGAGGCTCTAGGTCGGACTTTAGTCAACCAGCTGCACAAGACTACCCTGTTAGGTTACACCAAGCTTACTGAACTCCAGTAAGGTCACAGGGAAAAGGAGAAGGTAAAAGAAAACAGAAATATATAGGTCTAAATAGGGAAAGGAGGAGAAAAGCTAGGGGGTATGCAGACAATAGATAGATTAAGCAAGCTCTCAGGTTCACGTCAGAGGGACTAAGAAAGTCGCAGAGGGTCTGTGTAAGTTGAAGAAGGATTATATAAGTCGCAGAGGGTCTATATAAATTATAGACAGGGAAGAGAAGAATTATGCAGAGGAAATAAGATAAGGAAGGATAAAAAAAAAAGGGACATAGATATTACAGGAAGACAGGACATTGGAAGAATACTCAAGAAGGGAAGAAGATAGGACACTGAGAGGGGAGAGCTTGCCCCTAATAATAAAATAACAGTCTGAAATATAATAAAGAAAACCTTAACCAAATTTACTTTAGAAACCGGTGAAAACTGGACCACTCTGCTCCCCCTCACCCTCTTACAGTTCTTACAGGCCCTGCAATCTGCCCAGAAGGCCATCCATAAACACATCTGTGATGCACTGCCTGTGCCCACCTCAAACCCTGTGCACCCGTTCCAGCTCAGGGATTCGGTATAAAGAAATTCACCACCCAGAGACTAACTCTGGCCTGGAAGGGACCATACACTGTCATCCTGCCTGCACCAATGGCTGTCAAGGTCAACGGCATCCTAGTCTGGCTGCACCATTCCTGGCTGAAGGCGGAAAAAGCGGAACAGACAGTGCAGGCCTCTCCAGATCCTTAAAAATGAGACTCTTGCATTTATCAGGACTCTAATTTTTCTAATTATAACTGTACAGGGAAATCTTTATAGATCTATACTCCAGGAAAACTGGGAACTTAGAAATAAGATATTGGGGGAAATCTTAAAAAATGTCACCACAAAGGGGATGTAATAACTCCATTCTGACCCTCAGTTACTACACGTACACACCCTAGCAGACTTTCTTTGTAAATATAAGGGCCTTGAGAAACCCAAAGAAAAATATGAAGATAAGGGGTTAATAATGGCCTTGGGGAACTCAGAGGAACCATGAGAAAAACGAAATTAATAGCTGCCCTGACAAAACAAGCTCCTCTCTCCCCCTTCTCTGTATCAGCCCCCCTTAATGGTGCCAAAAGCGGCGCCAAGAAAATGTAGTTTTTTTTTCTGTAGTTTGTGCCTTTAAAAAGCAGACAACAAAGAAGGCAAGTTACTGAGGATTTGGGGAATGCCACCCCAACAGCCCGCTGATATAAAATGCTCCTTTACAATTCTGCTGTGTGTCTCTAGTTATCTCACTGACACCTTACAGCATTTCGAACACTAAGGGAAGCTTGCTGTTTTTATGCCAATAGATAGGAGTCATCAGAGGGAGTATTCAGGTTCTTAAGAAGCACCTCGCAAAACAGGCCAAAAATAAAGAGGCCTCTAATAGCTAATTTAAAGGCCTTCATAACTGGTCCTCTTAGTTCACTACTCTTCTCTAGCGGGCCCCCTCATACTCCTATTTCTAGGACTATTTCTATAGACCTATAATGATAAACAAATTAATAGCTTTCATAAGAGAGAGGGTCCAATCTATCAAATTATTAGTCCTGGCCTTTCATTACCAAAGGTTGCCATTAGATCAAAGATTTAATCTATACATAAAACCAGTGGGGAATGTTATAACCCAGTAATTCTCCATCTGCTAGAAAAAGGAACCTCTCCCGGGTTCCTTGAGCCCAAGTTGTTTTTACAAAAACTCTTGAAGAGATGGATCAACCATGACCATGAGCTTAACTAATCAGGAGATGCCAGACGGGACAATGAGGCATTCAAGGCTAGAGTTTAGTAAATGTTAAGAAATATAAAACAAACAACTTGTACAGTTACTAACAGCTGATATCTGCTTCTGTACACATAGCTTGCTTGCTCTGCTAAACTCTTGAGTAACCCCTGTCCTATATAAGCAACCCTCCCCCTGAGCTCGGGGCTGCAGTTCTCCTCTGTGTAGGTTGGCTGCAGTCCCTGCGCAGGTAATAAAGCTCCTAATATTCAAAATTACTTGATGTTTGAGTGAGGATGACTCTCCTGGGTTACAACATTTGGAGGCCCCAGCGAGATCCTCCCGCAAGGTCCCCCTTTTCTGTGGGGTCGACCTCCTCAGACTACGCGGAGGGCTGCCTCCTTGCCCTCCGCACCTACATTTGTTCTGGCTTTGATTCGGCTAATTCGGACTAGGACTTCGGCCTCGAGGATCTGGGTAAGGGATTTCCCTTTCCATCTGTTTTCTGTTTTGGTAGCTCCGGAGCGTTCTGGGATTGTTGCGGGCGGAACGCCGCTCAACCGCACTTCCCCCTCAGGGTCGGGACGCCGACTCCTGACCTAGGAAACCGGTGGGTTTCCATCTGTTCTGAAATTGGTACCAGTCTGTTTTAATCTGGCACTTTCGGGTGCAGGAAACCGGTGGATAGTTTATATTAAAACATCTCCGATCCTCTGAATTCCCTCAGTTCTCCATTTTGCTTTTTCAATAATATAAGATTATCAACATTCATTTTGTTATTGCTATGTAGACTGTAATGATTTATTCTTTCAATTCATCAATGTTCTATACATTAACAAAAAGAATTCAGGTTTAAAAATTATTTTCTCTAAGCAAGAAGATAAAAACACAATGCAACTTGAATATTCCAGACTGACCAAAATTATTTATTGATTTATTAATTTAAGGATGTTCATCGACCCACAGTAGAAAATAAAGTTTGGTGCTTGGGTTTGAGATTGTCAGTATTTTTCATCTTTAGAGCAGGAGACAGTTGGTTTGTGTGGTATGAATACAATTCAGAGAGAAATGTAAGGTATAAAAAATTTAGGGAATCCTTCAGTCTAGAACGGTCCACACTGTTTTGTTTTTCTGAATGATGGTAAACAGATCTGGACATGAGTGTTATAAAATAAGTTTCCAGCCTGTCTTCCTAAACAATGTTGATCTGTAAAGGAAAAGGGAAAACGAGTTAGATCTTGATTGCATGTTTTCAGAAAGAATACTGGGAGGGAATTATACACAGTGCAAAAGAAGAAAAGGCACCAATGAACCAGCACTTCCAAGGTACTTCGCTTCCTCCTTGTAAGAACCTGGTTGCCAGTGCTTAACTTCGAGGGTCACAACATGGTTTTCTAGAGCAGACTGTTAGAAACTACATATGCTAGTCAAAAAACTTAGGCCCATGCTTTTATTAGTCTTCTGTTCCAACTAAATTACCTAGTTTTGGGCTTGTTGACTCTCCACTGCATACTTATAGTATGAAGATAATAGGATTTGTGGATGGAAGCGAAAGCCTCAGAAATGTTTACTTATACACTTATCCAAAATGCTCTATTTCTAAAAAACCCATTTCAAGAAATTGAAGATTTCTGGTTAATATAAATAACTTTTAAGAAATAATACTAATTATATCTACAGAATATAAAGTGAAGCTGTTAAAGAAACAACAACATCAAGACAGTCTTAACAGTAAAGAGGAAGCAGATATATACCTTGAGAGCTCCATCTAGATAGACATGATATGCTTGACAAAAGCTGTAGGCACAATACAGACAGTTGAGAGTTAGAAAACAGTCAAATTTAATAAAGAGGTTTTGCAAGTTACCTCAATCCTAATTATGCTTAGCTATTTTGTATTTTTTAATGCTCGGCACAGCCTACTATACTTATTACTGGATTTATGGCCTTTCCCTTGATTTTGTAAACTGAATTTTGAGTAAGGGGTACATTCACTTGGTTAAACTTTTCTTCTTTAACATATGAAAGAATTTATAACAAAAAAATGTTCCTTACCACTGTCTTTCAGCTATCTAGGTTTTCTCTTTATAGCTAAGTTGATGGAGCTATTAAATGCATGTATATATAAGAGAATACAAACATATGTTTCTATAATTTTTTTACACAAATGGTAACATATTCTGAAAACTCCTTTGCACTTATTTTTCTCACTTAGTAATATATACTGGAGATGTTACCATAACCGTAAATAAGTGTCATTTTTTTAGGGCTGTAAGGCATTTCATTGTGAGATGTATCAGAATCTATTTGACATATCCTACATTGATGAACATTAGGTTGTTCAAATATTTGGCCATAACAAACAACAGTACTAATGAATAACCATGTAAGTTTTACTTGATTGCAAGAATAGCTAAAGACTATATCGCTTGAAGTAGATTTGTTAGAATTGATAGTACCCGATAACCACATAAGGATTTAAATGATTTACATTCTCAATAGGAATGCATAAGATCAGCTTTTTCCACACACTCTCCTCAACCCAAAGTGTGGTCAAACTTTTAACCTTTGGCAATCAGCTTGTTTAAAAATGGTATCTCACTGTAGTATCAATCTGCATTTCTTTTATTATTAATGAAGTTTAGCATATTATACTGTATTTATATATTTTTAAATTTCCATTTCTAGGAATTGTCTGTTCATGTATTTATTAATGTTTTATTGGTTGTGGTCTTTTTAAAATTTATAATTGTTTCATTATTAAGGAAATGAGGTCTTTGTAATATTGATTGCAAATATTGTTTTGGGTCTGCTATTTGTCTTTTGACTGTTTCTGGTGGCTTTTGCCATATAGATTTAAAAAGATTATGTGGTCAAATTTATCAAAATTTGAACTGCCTTCTGGGTTTTATATAAGTGTTAGAAAGGCCTTCCTATTCTGAAAGTTATAAAATAATTCTTACATTGCTTTTATGCTTTTTGCTTTTACATTTCAATTTTTGACCCATTTGGCTTATTGTATGGTATTAGGTCCAGATTTGATTTAATTATGTGGATTACTATCCACTTGTCCAAACAGTATTTATTGAATGATTTTTTTTTACATAATGTATTTATGTCAATAACCAATGTAAATCATTGTTTATGGGAAAACAGTGATGTTTAATCAAGGTTGTCAATGAAGGTGTACTCGGCTAAGTGCTTTTCTTCTCTCCTGTGAGCTCCTCAATCGCTCCCCAGGTTTCTTCCCCTCCCCTGCTTTCCTTCCTTCCTTTTCCCCAGGCGTTAGACTTCACAAGTCTAAATTTACATAAAATCTATCGACATAGCTTTATTGAAATGTGGCTAGGTTCATCTTTTAGCAGACTAGATAAGTTCCTCAATTTTATTGAAAAATTAATTTATAAATTATATCATACGACTCTATTTTGCTTCTTTATTTTGAGTGGAGTCTTGCTTTTCAGATCCTGTGGGTGAAGCTACTGTAGATTGGTGGCATGAAATAGATCATTAATCGGTCACTATGAGGTGACTTTTTTGAAAGCAAGATTATTAGACAAAGAGAACTAAGTTTTAGCGTCATCCCTGTCATTAGTGATGTGACCTTCACTAATAACTAATCCTCTTTACTCCTCAATTTCCTCATATTTATAATTACTTGATGTAAAAAATTTTGAGATGTCTTCAACTTTAATATTCTTGTTGTTGTTGTTGTTGTCAATCCTCACCTGAGGATATTTTTTCCATTGATTTTTCAATAGAGAGTGGGAAAGAGGGTGGGGAGAGAGAGAGAAACGTTGATGTGGAAGAGATACATTGATTGGTTGCTTCATGCACACGCCCCGGCTGGGTTGGGGATCAAACTTGCAACCCAAGTACGTGCCCTTGACTGGGAATCAAACCCATGACCCAGGCACTCACTCTGCCACTGAGCCACACCAACCAGGGCTCCAACTTAAACATTCTAATAAATTTTATTCTAACACAACCCTGTCTATATTGCAGAGGTATGGTGAAGGTCTAACAAGAAAAAGTACATGTGAAAACACATTGTAAGCTGTGTAACAATACACAAGAGTGCTAAGTTATCACAAGGTATCTTATTAGAGTTAGAGTTATTGTATAATTGATTGATAATAAGCAGCGTGTATATGTTCAATGAGGAAGGCAGAGAAAAAGAAATTATTTTAAGCTCAGAAAGAGTCCATAATCAATCCAATCATTTAAGAGTTTCTGTAATTACCAGAGTACATGAGATTGTACCTTCATAGTTGATGCATCCATTGGAGTCCTCTTGACCTTTCATCAGTGTCTCCACTTCCTCCTCTTTCATCTTTTCACCTGATGAAGCAAAACGCTTTGTTCAGAAAGAAGGCTAGAGAATATTTTCAAAATTGCACCATAAGTGATCAGTTTGGGACTCCTGGAGATTATGACCAAGCTGTTGGAGGATAGAAACCAAGACCTTCCTATTCCTCTGGCACTTAGTAGGTTGTCAATAAATGTTTTTGATTGAATAAATTAAATGCACATGTACCTGAATATACAAACTATATTCTATGAGAAATACAATGCTTTGCTCTACTTGTACCTTATTACCAATAATTTAAGTTACCATTTTCCCCAAACTCATTGACGCTGAAGCCAAATGACATGGTCATTAACTTTTGACTGTTCTATTTCATTTTTCCTTTGCTGTTTTTCCTCTTACCTATCTTGCTTATAACATGATTCCCCTAAGTCATGCTCCTTCTTCTATATTCTGTCTTATTAATTCCACTGCAAAAGATTTTCCTTACCCAGTGTGGCCAGAACATGACGGAGTTCAGCACCCATGACTGTGCCATTGCCTTCCTTGTCAAAGACTCGCAGACCCTCAACAAAGTCTTCATAAGTGCCCTGCTCCTTGTTGTTAGAAATAGCTTGCATCATGGGAAGAAATTGTTCAAACTCAATTTTCTTGACATTCATCTCTGAAAGAAATCACAATTTGGAGTTATTAGCTACCATAAGACACCATTTCTAAGTCTCAAATTAAACTTTAAAGTTTATTCTAGATGGCCTGAAATATCTTCATACAGCTTAAATTTTAATTGCTAAGCTGCTGATGACAAAAATTTGGTAACAGATAACAGCATGAGCTCTGGGTTCTAGTCCTTGAACTTTTATTCCCAATCCACCATTTATGACTATGTGATTATGGGCACGTTTCTTAACCAATCTGTGCCTCTACTTCTTCATTTCTAAAATAGAGATATTTCATAGTGTTAGTGAGACTTAAATGAGATGACACAAGCCAAGTTTATTATAACACCTGGGACAACTGAGTCCTTAATGTTAGCTGCTATTTTATTAGTATTGTCAATTTACTATTTTTTATAAATACTAGGGACTTAATGTAAATTACACTGACACAACAAGCCCATTAGCATATAAATATTGTAAAACTTAATTGAACTTGAATATATATTTCATCTTTGTCCTGAGCTTTTGTAGAGCCTTTAATTTCTTTAAATTTTAAATACTTTAATAAAGAAACTTATGAGGAGAGAGTGTGTATCAAATGCTTTGTCATCTCCTGACTTCTTTGCAGTCTAGAGGCCTGCAGATGATAAGACTTGCTTTAGTATCTTTTGACAAAGTAAATCATATTCAAAGTAGAAGTATAAATAGACCTTTTTGATGTATGCAAACGGATAAAGTTATGTACCTCTAACATCAAATTTCCTTCTACTAGTCTTCCCTAATGGAAGAGAAATCTAGTACATTGAGCAAGAGTAAAAAGATTGAATTGAAATGCTGAATAATGAATATTTACCTAATAACTTCATTAAAGATGGATGCTTGATGAGTTAGAAATGGCACTGAAGAAGGCAGATTGGGCTTACTTCTCTTTCACTTTATCTCATGCTCTCAGCTATTTTGTGTGTGGGATTTACCTGGAAATTTTCCTCCAAAGAAAATGAAGTGTGAGTAATATTTTAGCAGACTGATTCAGAGTTAGGTTTTCTTGAAAGACGTTTTTGTTTCTTTTGAAACAAGGGAAAATAGTCATTTTAATTATGAAGGAAAAAAATTTTTTTTGTTTTCTCTTCTTTTTTCTTCTGTGGCAAAGATAAACAGCCCACATATCTGCTTGAAAAAACTTCAGTTTTGTCTTTTTTTGTTTGTTTGTTTTTTAGGGTGGTATTTTCCAATAGACTATTATATTTTGCCATGAACCGTTGGGAGTTAAACAATTTTTTTGCCTTCCCCTACTAAAGACTGGATTTCTGTTTTGAGCAAATAACTCCTGCTATTTTGCCACTCATATATGTCACTGACTTTGGTCCCATGATTTAACTTGAGTGCAGGTTCAGCTTAGATTTTTAAGTCTTTTTGTAATTTTTTGGAAATAAAAAGTATTCTTATTAAGATGTCATCCTGTGTGTCTTAATTAAGATAGCCGAGTTTCCTTTAAGATGTCACAGAAGCAGGGTGTCAAAGACAGACCATTGGGCAAAGTCAGCAGGTATTTTCAGTCTTCTGAAAACATTGATCTCCTTTCTTCAGCTTTTATCAGAGTAGATCTCCTCTAGAGGCATGCCATTGTAATTTACTCGGAGTTGTTTTAGTCATATTTAACATGTTTGTCAAAACATATTTTTGTCTTTGAAGGTTTGCAAAAAAAAATGCATAGAATTGGATATTATTTTACTTCATTAACCTTTAAATTATGAGCATCAGATAAGATGATGATAATGATGTTAGCATTAAATATTATTTCCTTGCATTAGCATGAAATTTTATCATGCTTGCAATTCTCAAAGAGGAAGGTTAACTTACTATATGAAGGAAAAAACTGAGACTCTAACCAAGTGGCACACCTAACATCAGAAGCAAATTAAGTCCTATTCTGTGGAATTATTTCTTAATATATCTCTCTTTCTCATACACACACATTATGTATTTCCCAATTGATTGGAAAAAACATGTGGTTACCTTCATTGGTGGGATTTCCCAGCACCTTCTTGACCTCTGCGTTAGTGGGATTTGTGCCTAGGGCCCGAAGCACATCACCAACCTGGCTTAAGGTGATCTTGCAATCACCTGTTCTGTCATACAGGAGAAATGCCTCCTTGAAATCTGCAAGAAGCAAAAAGCATTAGGATGCTTGTTTTTTCTACCTCAGACCTGTAAATTTACTCGAATTTCATCAAGATCTGTTCAAACTTTCCTGTTTTATGACTTTTGCCAGCCACTTAAGTTGTGATCATTGGACTCCCTTTCCCTAGTTCAAACAATCATGGACAAACCCTTTTGACATTTCATTTGTGGGCTACTTTAAAGCAGCCTGTCCAATATCTCCCCCCCCCCTTTTATTGATTTTAGAGAGAGAGGGAAGGAGGGAGAGAGAGAGAGAGAGAGAGAGAGAGAGAAACATCGATGAGAGAGAAACATCCATCGGCTGCCTCCCGCATGCCCCCTGCTGGGGATTTAGCCCACAACATGGGTATGTGCCTTGACCCGGAATCGAACTGGTGACCTCTTGGTGCATGGGTCGATGTTCAACCCCTGAGCCAAACCGGCTTGGCCAGCCTGTCCAGTTTCAAGTCGTATGTTACTAATCAGATGTGAACACTGGAACTCTTAGTCATGGTTACTCATATTTCCTTCATCTGCTTGGGAAGCTGGTCTGGGTTAAGAAATTCTGAGGCCTCAGGAATTCTTCATATAATCTTTCATATAATTAACAAAGTTGATAAAATTTCAAGAAAACAAAGTTTCAAATGGGGTTGTGTTTGTGAGGTTAACCCATACTTCTCCAATGATATGAAAGGTACAAATTTCCTAGATATTCCCATTAACCAGTTTTCTTCGGGAGTAACTTCATTTTTTCAGGAAAAAGTTTAGAAAGCTGAGACAAATATCTAAGTTCTATGAGTGGTCATCTAACCACTTCAGTGTATGACTCTAAGAGGCTCCTGGTATACTCTATTCAGTAGGAGGAATATTTGTTCGGGTCTATAGCTACGGTAATATATTCTTTTTTTCAGATAATACATATGACAACATGTTGCTATGTTCACTTTAGATTTAAGTATGTATTTTGTAATGAAAATTTTATGGAGGTAATTGTAGATCCACATGCAATTTTGAGAAAAAATATGAAAAGATGTCTTAAATACTCTGTTTCCCCCAATAGTAACATTTTTCAAAATTACTGTATGTTATTAAAACCAGAATATTCACATTGATAGGCTCCACCAATTTCATTCAGATTTCCATTTTACTTGTATTCGTGTGTGTGTTTGTGTATAATATATATTCTTAAACTGTCTTTTTAAAAAAATCCTCACCTGAGGATATTTTTCCATTCATCTTCAGATAGCATGGTGGGGGATGGGGGGAGAGAGAGACATCGATTTATTGCTTCCCACATGACCCCAACCAGGGCCGGGGACTGAACTGTAGCTGAGGTACGCGCCCTGTATCGCAATCAAACCCGAGACTCTTTAGTCCACGGGCTGACGTTCAAACTGCTGAGGCAAACCAGCCAGGGCTTAAAGTGTCTTTTTATCACGATCACTCTACTCCTCGCTTTTCCTAAATTTTGTCATTCTCCTTTGATAGGATGGTTACCTTAACAAAGAATTAAGACATGCACACCAAAAAGACATAAAGGGGTGGTACTATGGATTAGGGGCCAGGAAAGACATTTTGATTGAACCTTCTAAACATAACTAAATAAAATTTCCTGGGGAACCCAAGAGTACTGATGACAACTTGTTGGAGTTAATACTAACAACACTCAAAAAATCGTATGTGAAGGAAAGAGGTGAAGCAGTCTTCTTTCAGGCCACTAGTGGTCTCGGTTTTTAAGATGCCTTCTGGATAGATTACTCAGCAAAGTTCCCTATTTTATTCTCCTTCCATCCCCTAATCTAAGATTGCACCAGACATATTCACTGTCATCTACTGTGATTATGTTACCCTTCTTTGCTAAAATTTCCCCCTCAGATTCTATGCAATTTGACTATAAAAGATCATTTCCCTAATCTGAGAACATGCCACAGGCACTTTAGGGTCATTAGTGAAATACTCTGTTTCATCTTTCTCAGGGACATGTGAAACTGAACTATTCTTGTTACTGGCTCCAGGCTTTCATGCACAAATTGCTTCGAGGGCTCACTATTACCCTGGTCAGATGCTTGATATAGAAATAGGATTTTTATGGTCTGTAATAGAATCTCCCTGACATTAACCCTTCTGTTAATTTAAAGGCTAAGGCCAGAGAGATATTGTTTTTCCTACCCCAGAATTTAAGGCTTAAGTTTTTCTCTTGAAGAGTCTAGAACATGGGTTAGCGAACTCCTGCCTAAGGGTTGGCCAACTGTTTTTGTAAATAAAGTTTGATTGGAATACAGCCATTCATGTATGTATTGTCTGTGGCTGTTTTCCTACTTCAGGGACAGAGTTGAGTTCTTTTTACAGAGATTGGATTTGCCAATGAAGCCTAACGTATTTCCTATTTAAGGAAAAGTTTGCTAGCCCCTGGTCTAGAAGAACACTGTTCTAGAACTTTTTGTGATAATTGAAATGTTCTATACCTGGGCTTCCCCCAAATGTAGCTACTTGCCACCGGCAGTTCTTGAGCGCCAGAATGTAACTAGTACAACCGTGGAAATGGATTTTTAAACATATTTATTTGTAACTACTTAAAGTTTAAATTTACATAGCCACATGTGGCTAGTAGCAAATCTACTGGACGGCATAAGACAACTTAGACCTTTAGAATGCTATAATTTTCTAATGTTGTTTCTTCTTTTCTTCAAACCTATGATACATTCAAATAGAGCAGCCTTGAGCAAAACTATTTAATCATTAAACAAGAAAGTAAACAAAGGACGTCTTCATTCCTTTCTGAAAGTATAGGATGTCTATTGAATTTAAAATGCTACTAAAAAACATTTGTTTTCCCGGCACAAGAGAAAACCAGTCCACTACACCGATGTTTATCAAAACTCTCTATGTAAAATCTATTTTCTATATGGAGTAATAGGTTTCATAGTAATAGTTTAATAGGTTTAAGCCTTTCCTCCCATTCTTGTAAGGGTTTTTAAGTCTTCTATTGTTTGGTCCTACCACAGTTTGGCTGTCAAAATGACACTGTAAATTAGATATTTAAGAGGATTGGGATACAGTAGCTGAAAATGTAGCAGCATCACTAGTGAAAAATGCATTAAAAATCAAACAAATTGTAGTAGAACTACCAACTATTTTGAATAAGAAAACATAGCCCTTTGTAGTATAATTTCATATGAGTTTGAGTTCTGAGTCACCAAGCCATCTAATCTGTCTTCCTGAGGCTGTCAACCATGATGTGGATACATGTGAGTTTGTTCTACATCAAGTATCCTTTTAGTTTCTTAATTGATGTTTGAACAGAAGATAGTCTAGACACTAAAGCATCCAAAACCGTGAAATTATTTAGGTAGGGAACTGAGTATTTGCATAGGTCCTTATTAATCCCCTTATCTATAATTGCATATTATATATCATAACATGTATAATAGATACATACTTATTATTATGACCAATATTATAATTTATATAACATATAACTAATTTTCTCTCCCCTTCTCTCCTGTAGATGTATTGCCATCTCACTTCATTTGAATATGTGACACTGTCACTTCATAAAACATGCCCCGGTACACTTCCAGTGAAAATACAAGGTTTTGTGGTGCACCGGATTCTTGGATCCCAAGACGGAAAGGAGAAAAAAAATGGAAGTGTTAAGAAAAGTATTCAGATTCACTTGAATCTCAACAGTTTGAAGTCTTTTAGTTAGAAACTCTTTTTAAGCAAGAAATTTCTAATTAATTTAAAGTAATACCAGATTTTGATCCTATCATTATTCCTTGGGTCTTTGAGCAAGTCCCACCCCCTCCTTAGGAGCCTATCTTGCATCACTGAAGATGGACCAGGAGACATCTACTGTTTTTTCCCACCATTTTATGACAAATATTCTTCCCTCTTTGTCTCTGAATTTATCTTTATTCTATGTCTACTTCACCCATTAATTCTCTCTATGCGTTATGATGTCCACTGAAGTTATGGTCCTTCTATTGCTTGGTCCTACCATAGTTTGGCTGTCAAAATGACACTGTAAATTAGATTTGGTAATCAGCAGTTTTATAGTCAATTTTATTTTCCGAATTGAACAATTCAGAATTGCCAAATCTCTCTTTAAGTATTTTTTTTTTTAATCCTCATCCGAGGACATTTTTCCATTTTTTGTTCAGATAGAGTGGGAAGGAGAGAGAGGAAGAGAGAGAGAGGGAGAAACATCAACATAAAAGGGACACATCGAGTGGTTGCGTCTCGCACGACCCAACCAAGTCTGGGGACAAACCGCAACCAAGGTACATGCCCTTAGTGGAACCGAACCCGAGTCTCTCTGGACTGCAGGCTGACGCTCTAACTCCTGGGCCAAACCAGCCAGGGCGCTCTTTAAGTATTTGTTTAACAAATTAGCCATCCAAAACCTACATCTTTTTTGGCTATATATAGTATTACCTACTGTATCAAATTGGTTTTATTTAGAAATCAGTGAATATAAGGACCTATTTTGTAGTGTTTATCAATTGTTTGCTTAAATTTCTGATGACTAATTATAAGGAAGGGGTTCAGGTTGTTGAGAGAAGTCAGAGCCATTGAGAGCATTTCTACTTAGAGTGGTCACACCAGTGGGGGGTCATTAGGAAGAGCTAATCTCATCTTAAGGGAGTTGGTTTTCTCACATGCCACCCTTATGAGTGTGCACATATTAACAATATCTTTCAAACTTACCATCCTGCTGTTCCTGAGAGAACTCGATCTGTTAGAAAGAAATTAACCACAAAGAATATTTTAACCAAACAACATGTCCTGACTTCAAAGTGTATCCAAGCTCATTCCCTGAGTAATCTTTAAAGTAAGCTCCCCACGTAAGCCTACTTTTCAGAGTTCAGGCATAGCTTGGACACCAACAGGCTGAGCCACGTAGTAACATGCCTTGGAGATAAGCAATATTTCTGAAAGTAGGCAGTGTTCTGCCTAGTTCTGGAGCAGAGGGGCTCAATTCACTTACCAGCAATCTGGTCAGCACTGAAGGACTGTGGTGGCGAGACAGGAAGAAAGAAGAAACAACTAGTACTTTCGAATGCATTGACAGAATAATTGAGTGCTCTCTGCCCTGAGATTTTTAGAAAGCCGTGTAGGTATCATAGAATACAAAGGTTGCCTTAGGATACTTTTGAGTCTAGAAAAAATAAAAAGCTATTGCAAAATATAGTAAGGGAACATCTCTCTTACCTGAATTACTGAATCAATGGTTTTACAAATACCAAGTCAAATACTTCCTGGAAATAGTATTCTACAGTGTAAGATATGTTTAACACAGGTACACTGTGTTAAAGAGTACAGTAGCACTGCATTAAAAAGATCACCTTAAGTCTTTTTTCTGTTTAACCACATTTTTTGCTTTGCAAGTAGTTTGCTTAACTTTAGAGATTGGCATCATTGGAGTGTTTCTTAAGGTGTAATATTTTTCTATAGTTGCAGGTTTCTTTCCTTCTGAATTTAGATATAATAAACCTTATGTGATACAGCAAAAGTTGATGAAGCCTAAAGCACTACTTTTGGGACTAAGTTGTATTTCTCCAGCGGGTATAATAGCTCAAACTAACCTCTTCTATCTTCAGCCCACCTCAACCAAAACCCAGAGTAGATTCTAAGGACGCATATTGAATATGCTCTCTCCCCAATTCTACTTTATGTCTGCCTTTTTCTCAAAAAGATTATATCCACTATCTCTTTCCTCCTGCAAACCACAAATACTTCTCTCGGAGGACGCACCATGATGGAGCTGCTGTGCTGCAAGAAGGCGGGGAAGCTGAATGGTGAGGTCAGGGCGGCTCCAGTCCCTGAGTGTGGGGGCCTCCCTTGCAAAGGTTGCCTCTTATTTCTGGGGAAGAAATGACCTCACAGCTAGAATCAGGTTTCAGAGAGAGGTGACCACACCCGTGGGAGAGTTCTTTAGCTTTCTTAGGGCAAAGGAAAAGAGGGATCTCTACCCTGAGGGCTATATTTAGGAAACTAGAAACTAAGAGTCGAAGCCATAGTGAGACCGAAGCCCTCGGTACTTTTATGGTCTTCATGTTTGAGATACTCTCCTGAACTGCCTTCTTTAAGAAGCTTATTTGTTCCGTGGCAGAGGAGCTTAGACTTTCTCTAGGGGCTGGGGCTGACCCCTTCTCTGGGTGAATTTTGGACTCTGCAAACTTCTAGTGAGCAAGTTCTGGTATTACTGGCAACTGCTACAGAAAGAACATCCTCTGAAACGCTGCCCCTTGTGGAAAAGTTCGGAGGACCTGGAAGGTATCACCCTTTCTGTAATTTTCTTAGGGTTCACCCAAGTGATCATCCGGCCAGTTCTCGCAATTAATCTGTAATTAATGAAAATTTGCAAGCTGTATTCTCAGAAGTATAAAGCTCATCTAAGCCAGAAATGCGTTTGAGCTGTTTTTCACCATTCTCCCTTAGTTACCTTAGGGATGGGTATTTTTCTCCCTCCCTGTTATCTTTATGGTGGCTGACCAGTCACATTTTTTGAATTTCTGCAATTTTTCTAGGCTGAAAAGCTGATAGACCTCTTCCCCACCCCCTCTTCCCCCTTAAGCTTTATTCTGGATTCCCTTCCCTCCTTTCTTTTTTTCTTTCTTTCTCTTATCTTCCTTCCTTCCTTCCTTCCTTCCTTCCTTCCTTCCTTCCTTCCTTCCTTCCTTCCTTCCTCCCTTCCTTCCTTCCTTCCTTCCTTCTCTCTTTCTCTCTTTCATTTATTTTTTTGTTAATCCTCACCCGATGCTCTAAACCTCAGGGCCAAACCAGCTAGGGCTTCCTTGTTCTTTAAAAACAAAACAAAACAAAAACCATTAACTTTATTGTGGTGACATTGGAAAGTAACATTACACGAGTTCAAGTGTACAATTCCGTAATACATCACCTGCATATTGCATTGTGTGCTCACCACCCAAGTCTAACGCTTTCTGTTACCATGAATTTGACCCCCTTTACCCTCTTCATCTTCCTCCCGCCCTCTTTCTCTCTGGTAACCGCCATTCTGTTATCTGTTGATAAACTTTTTTTTGCTTTCTTTTTCTCTCCTTCTACTTGAGATTTAAAATTTTTGTGGAAGTTCCTAGTAGACCGTGCGGATTCTGTGCCTGTCATGTCAAAGATTTTGTGGCTCAGTCCGCAGACTGAGAAACAAAATAACCCAGGAGAGGAGCTGTGGAATGCAAAGCTGGCCCTTAGAATTTGAAAGGTATCCCGGGGAGGGCCTGGTGATGGGTTCTCTTGGTAGCTTATCTGAAAATAGACAGCACTGTCTTCCTGGAATGGTACTGTGCAAAGTTGGCATGTCCTCTGATGTTCACACAACAGGTTTATCAGTTGTCTACGTATTTAAAGCAGCTCATGGGCATAAAGAATGTTGGAAATAGATTCTGACATAAATACTGCTTCCACAACTTTTTTTAAGGAAATGATCTCAGAAAGCATGAAGTCTCCCCCTGCTAGACAGATACATACTTTGCAGCTTTTCCTCAAGCATTTAGGAAGAAATCAAGATTTAAATGTGTGTTACATTTGTCCAAAGACTATAAGTAGTGAAAAAAATCTCATAGGGTCTTAAGTTCCAAAATGAGGACTGAAATCATAATTTTAAAAATATTAGAACCCAGGTATACATATCTTCATTAATAGATGGACCTTCTTGGACCCTCTGAGAGAGTTAATAGAAACATTTAAATGCTTTGAATCATTAGGGGGAAATGAAAAGGAAAGATCCAAAGTGGAAATTTGTAACCTTTGATAATTATGTGATTTGGATCCTCACGATTTTGAGGCAAAAATTAAAGCCTTTACAGCAGACCTGTTTCTTTGTGTCCTTTTTAGTCTTGTAATTATATGTGTCTGTCTTGTCATTAAATTGCCAATGATTAATATTGAGAACTAGCATATATCTTTAATAAAGCTGATAAATGTAAATAACAAAATAAATTAATCAAAGTTGCCTACACAATGTTCATTTCATGTTTTTTTTTTCTTTTCTGAGTAGAGAGTGTACCCCTGAATATGTATAGAATATGATCAATTTGTAAAAAGTCTGTTGAGTAAACTGGAAAGTCATCTTAAAAGTTATATTTATGTCATGAGTAAGCAATTTCTAACCACTTATTTATTATGTACAAGTTTAATATCATTAAAATAGAAGTGGTAGGCAGTTACCAAGTTATTTTTTTCTACTACTTTATCACATAGAGAATGCGAGTTTAGATGTTCTTGTATCTATTGTGAATCAAAGTAAACATTTCAGCAGGTTATTGACAACAGAGGCGAAGACTGCAGTCCAGTCTACTCTAGAGAATCAACTATAGTTTACAAGTTAGAAAACCTAGGCGTGTGCTCATGGAATAAATGGGAAATGCTATTTCTCTGGTACACTTTCACAAATGACACACACTTTCACTGGCATCTCTTCTGGTGTTACATTGGTGAGTCAACCAGCCCTTTGAACACGCCTTTGACAAATACAAAATGTCAGCTGATTTTCAACTCAGTTTACGATGTCATCGTTTGGTTTGTTTTAAAAATTAGACTTGTCTTTCCTATCTGGAATGCTCTTCTCCCATCTCTGCTTCTTGAAAACTATTTATTCTTCAAAGTTCTGATCAAATCTCCTCCTCCTGAAAAGAACCTTTTTCTCTACTTACCTAGCTCCCTCCTTCCACTCAAAAGGGATGTTGAACCTTGCTAATTGAAAACTTCTGGGAAGCACAGGTCTTTATGAAAGCCATTTACCTTTGTCCATGAAGTGAACCCAGGTGCAGGCTTACAGCCACCCCCCCCCCCCCCTTGGAGAGCTGCCCCTGCCTTATTCTTTGATTTTATTCCCCATAATGATAAAATACCTGCCCATGTTAGATACTCAACAGGTTTTCATCAAGGTAAAATCATTAGAACATATGAATAGTAAGTTCCTCCTTCAAACATAAGCTCCCCCTCTGGAGTATTATATCCCCTGAGGGAAGAGACGTCATCAGTCCCTTCGAAGAGCTCACGTGCTGCAGGAGACGCACACACCCTGTGACACTGCATTTCTGCCACCAAGAACTGCCACACACACAGTAGGCGTGCTCATGCGCTATTGATGCATGTGCCTTTAGATGTCCAGAACCCTTTCTTAGATTTTGTGTAAATGTTTATAATCAGGATTTCTCATTTGCAAACCCTCAATTTGTCTTTTTAAAGGTTTTTTCCATCTCTGCCTACATACTGATTAGATTGATAGTGAAAGAACTACGTTCCACATTCTTCTGAGTCATGTACTGTTTGGTATTGGACTTAGGTAGGTAGTAGAGTACAAGGTACTGGTGCTAAAGAGGATTTTTGTTATAATATTTACAGATCTTTTTTCACTTTGAGAAGCACTTTCCTAAAAATAATCATTGAAAGAGCTAGTAACATTTTAAAGCTAGAAGTAGAATATATAACCTACACCCCAACTGTTACTTGAGGCTGAGCCCTTTTTGGCTCAGCCCGCCTGCACCCATTATTTATTATTATTTTTTATAATAAAGCCATTTTGCTCCTGGGTGCAGGTGGGCTGAGCAGAAAAGGGTTCAGCCTCAAATAAGAGTTGGGGTGTAGGTTATATACTCTACCTTTAGCTTCCAGCAGTTCCTGCTGACATACTCTGCCTGGCCCATTGTCCACTTTGCAGTTGGACTGGTCTGGTATCTCCTCCAGCATCTGCTGGGTGAGTCATTGCCTCGCGCATAATCCAGATAGTCCTTATCTGTTCTCTACAGGAGGCTGAGCAAAAGTCATGCAAGAAACACATTTTTCACAATTTCTACCTTTCGCAAGCTTTTACCTTTACCCTTTAAAACATTACTAATCCTTTCAATCATGTGGTTTGGTTAACTAATTGAAAACAAGATAAAGTCTCTGGTATACAGAAGGAATTTACTTATAGAAAAAATATTAAACTGCATATGATCAAACAGGCTCTGAAGTTGATGTATGTTAAGATTTGGTAGTATAAACCCATGCCATCCCAATAAATTTAATTACAAAGAAATATTAAGAAAACTGCTAAAAAAGATTTAGTAAAACAAGAAGAGCTACAATTAAAGGCGGCTTGGGAGCTATGTGTGGTTGAATACTGAGGGAAAAGGCCCTGGGAAGGAACACAGACTAGAGTCTTTAAACAAGTTCATCATCACTGTCAGACACATGGGGCTAACGACTGGCGAGGCTGAGGAAGGCAGTCAGTCCAAGCAGGGCCAGTTTTCAATGAAGAAGACATTGCTGCAGGTTCTCTGACTTACTGCCTGGCAGAGAGAAAAAGACCTGATGTAGGCAAACCTCCCCCCAAAACTTAATTTATTACTTCTCAGTCCAAACTCACAGAGTTGCTGGGAATCACTGTAAAAGACCAGCAGAAGCAGAAGCATTATTTTGAAACTGAGTTTTATACTTCAGAATAACTCGGGAAATGAATATTTTTTGTTGCATTGCTTTGACCTCAACAAAGGATATACCTAGGCTGGGACTAAAATAATGGTATAAAAAGGAGAAATTAAGAACAATGAGAATACAGTACTGGCCCAGGTTGTCTAAGATAAGAGGATAGATGGCTATATTGAATAATCAATCTGAACAGAAGAAGAAATGAGTAATTCTCTGTGAAGATGCTTAGACTAGTCAACTAAATTCAGGCACATTAGAGCAAAGGCTAAGTTATTAAAGTAACACAATTCAGACCTGCAAGAATTAACAGAGAGACCTAAGTAAAGTTTAACAAAAACATTTTAAATGTGACCTAAGTCTACACTTCAAATTTCTCATCAGCTTTCCCATGGTTCACAGTTGATAAATAAATCTAAAATTTCTTTTGACTCATACTTTTTCTACTTTGGGTCTTTGTTTGCATGTGACTTATTAAAAATTCAAGTTGTGTTTGTTTCTTCCTTCTTCCTTTTATCTTTAAAATATGAGCATTAGAAAAATGTGTTGTGTGTGCTGTACAAAATGATAAGTACCTGCTTTTTCCTACTTATCTGGAGAAAAAGTTCTTTTGTGACAACAGGGATATATGAATATTAGCATTACCATTTTAGAGATTTCAGGTCTTTTGATATAGTGGAAAGAAATCTAGACAGGGATTAAGCCATTCAGAATTTTTGTCCTGACTCTTATAACAAAACAAGTGTCTTTAGATTAAATAACTTCTCTTGTCTGCATCAAAGCTTCCTCTCAGATACAAACTAGTATATTTAATGATTTCTACGCTTGCTTATGGTCTTAAAATATTGTGAGTTTTCCATTTTTTGTCAGTAGAATCTACCTCAACTCACGTTTTCTAATGAAAAAGGGCAAGTGCCTAAAAAATTAATTAATAATATTATTTTGAAGTAGTTTAGATAAAGAGGCGTTAATCCAAATATGATTTCATAACACCATGTTCAATTGAGTCAAATGTTTTATAAACAGGAGACAGTATGTACCACTGGGCACTCACGAGCTCAAAGAACCTCCTTCACAGTGGAAAGAAGTGATTTTATGATGTGATTTTATCTTTAGGGAGAGATTCCTTCTCTGGCTTCAACTCACTATTATTAATTTATGGCTAGAATAACAAGGATTTATCATCCATATAATTTAAGTTTTAACTAGTATCATTGAAGCCATCACAATTTGTATATTATCATTTTTCCCTCCAAATTCTGTTTTGGGTAAGAAGCCGACTGTAGAAACTTCATGTAGAAACAAGCGATAAAAGATCCTATTTTCATACAAGAAGTATTTCAGTATGAAAAGAAGCAGAAGAAAGTGTAGTATCAGCAGACTAAATATAATCCTTTGCACAATTTCCATGAGTCAGATGGTGCTGAATGCTGGGTGATTATGGACCGGTTTCTAAAGATGATGTGCCAGGGCTGGTTTATTTGCAGCACTAAAATGTCGACAAGCTAAATTTGGTACTGCCACTTTATGATCTTCTTGTCTTGCAAAGATTTCATTGTCTTTAAAATTAAAAGTGCTACTCGCTGTTAATTGGTGAACACATCTATTCCTTTCCAAACTGCATTTTACTTCACCAAGACGTTATCCAGTTACATATCATTCAAAATACAATGTCAGAGAGAGTAGCCGATGCATTTTAATATTCCCCCACTCCATTCCATCTGTTCTCTTCTTTTATAACCTTAGTGTTTGAAAGTGGAAACTTGATGCTGATACCCAGAGAGAGTCTCAAATAGTTTTTGATTCACTCGTAAGGTTATATTCACACTACAAGTGGACTAATATTGCAATTGATGGACTTTGTAGCTGCATTAAAAATTTTTTTGTATTATGGAAAGGCCAGAGTTAAAGAAGACAAGCTTTTACAATATATGATGAAAACGTCAAAACAACTTATGAATGTTTTCACATATTCCTCCTAATTAGAAATTGACCATATGTGTTCTTTTCCTCAAACTGGTTAAGATTTTATCATTATACATGTGATATTATATTTCTACAAACCACCCCAGTGAATATGTGATTGGGATTTCCAGTTTAAATCATGTTGTTTATTTGTAAACAGAAATCCCATACCATTCTCCCGTACCATTGACCCGATGGCAAAATTTGGAGGTCAGGTATATATATGTGTATGTTTAATTCAAAACATAATTATTTTAGAATTCAACCAGTTTAAAAACATTTAACAACATTTAAAAAATAATTTGGGCCCAGCCAGTGTGGCTCAGTGGTTGAGCGTCGAACCATGCACCAAGAGGTCGCCAGTTCGATTCCCAGTCAGGGCACATGCCCAGGTTGTGGGCCTGATCCTTAGTGGGGGGCATGCAGGAGGCGGTCAATTGATGTTCACTCTCATCAATGTTTCTTTCTCTCTCTCCCCCTCCCTTCCTCTCTATCTAAAATTAACAACAAAAAAATTCTTTTCAATAATTCAGCATAGTTTAATTTTTTTTCAACTTTATTGGGATACAATTGACAGCAATTTTCAACCTGTGTGCTGCAATAACTTTCTAAAACATGCAATACCTGACTAGTCAGGATCACTGACCTCTGTTCCTTAGACAGTCAAATAAAAAAATGATAAGAGCCAACACAACGATAACCATCTGGTGTGAATGAATCAAAATTATACCTATTTTTTTTGTCAGATCGTCAAAAAATGTATTTTTTTGGGGGGGGGCTGCAGAATTTTAGTAATTAGTTTATGTGTGCCATGAGATGAAAAAGGTTAAAAATCACTGACATATAACATTGTGTCAGTTTAAGGTGTACATGTGATGATTTTGATATTGTGAAATAATTACCATAATAAGGTTTATTAACACATCCATCACCTCACATAGGTATTTTTTCTTTTAGTGAGAACCTTTAAGGTTTGCTCTCTTAGCAGCTTTGAAGTGTACAATCCAGTATTGTTAACCATAGTCACCACGCTGTATTGGATCCCCAGAAATTATTCTCTTACAACCAGAAGCTGATATCCTCTGACCACCTTCGCCCTTTCCTTCCTCTTCCACCCTCATGCTGGTGACTTCCGATCTGCTCTCCTAACAGCATTTACAAATATAGATACATGTTCTGTTTACAGCCTTGGATAGGAGGCTGGAGCAACCTGGCTAGGAGTCTTTCTTAGTTCCTAATACACCTTCCATTTGTAAAAGAGAACACTCGACCACCCCGCTAATGTGGCTCAGTGGATTGAGTAGTGTCCCATGGACTGAGAGGTCCCCGTTGGACTCCTGGTCGGGGCACACGCCTGGGTTGTGGGCTTGATTCCCAGTAGGGGGCGTGCAGGAGGCAGCTGGTCAATGTATCTCTCACATCTTGTTTCTCTCTCTCCAAAAAATCAATACAAAAATATTGAGAGAGAGAGAGAGAGAGAGAGAGAGAGAGAGAGAGAACACTCAACCAGTCAGCAGGTGCTAAGGTAGGGGAAGCTCTGGAGAACGGAACATTGGTGGACTGCCAAGGTTGTCTTGATGAACTTGCTCTGTGTGTGCTTGTCACTCCCTCTTGTGGTTACACAGAGCTGTGCAGGGTAATATAAGAACCCCTCCACCTCACATGATTCAGAACAAAACAGTTTCCTGTACACATTCTTACAAACAGCAATGTACTCTTTCTAAACAGGAGGTAGGTTATCAGATGGTTAACGCAGCTAACTCTGGATTCGGCCTGCTAGATTAGTCCTAGCTTCATCATTACTAGTTATTTGATCATGGGCATCACATCGAACCTCTTTAGACTCTTTAGTTTCTTTCCTTGCAAAATGAAGCTAAAACAACCTCAGTGCAGTGTTTTGAGGATTAAATAAGATATAGGGAACAGTAAATTCACAATGAACATGGTTGTTTTATTATAAAGGACTTTATAATTTTCAAAACCTTTCATGGCCTTGACCTTTTTTGATTTTTCCAACAACTCTTCTAAGTGGGACTGGGTTTGTATTAGACTTGTTAGATATGAGAAAAAAAATTTATAGATGAACACAAACCGTCTTATACCCTGACCAGAACAAGTCAGGTGTCACAATGTATACATAGATTTTCCTCCACTGAACATCCATCAGTAAATAGATGTATTTACTAGGAATGCCATATTTCCACCTTACCCGTTAAACTGAAAGTTTGAATCTTCCCAAACATGTGGTCAACTGTTGCTTTAAGATTTATTATTTGATGAGTTTCTGTCAATGCATTCTGTACCTTTACCACGTTTTTTGTAATATCGCCTGCAGTCTAGTCAGGGATGACCTGATTGAGTGGTGAATACACTGAAAATTAAAATGTAAGCAACACAGTGAGATATGATTCACAGCAATCCTGACATATAAGCTATGACATGCATCATGCAACAAATTCACTTGCACATCAAAGAGCTTCAGGCACATGGTGACCTCATTGCATTTTTACTTTTGTTATTTCATTGGTGGTAGTTTGGGGGAGCCGGTGTTGGTTCTTGTGTTTGCACCTACAACTATATGCTCATGGTAGGTTTTACTTTCCACATCGAGATTCTGTCGGGCAGCACCTTGGTCTGGGCATTGTTGCTGGAAGCCGTCAGCTCTGTGAAAGCAAAGAGCTCGCAGGACCTCCCAGGACAGTAACTCGAATTTCGAATATCAGCAGGAAATGTGTTTTTGGAGAAGGATACTCATAGAAAATCCATGAGGATAAGACATCAGGTAAGCATTCCCGCAAATATCAAAGGTTTAATGTCAGAACAATTGAAGAACTGTTCTAAACAAATAACTGACAAATCAGGAGGAAATAAAATTTAAAAGCACATTTAAGAAAGTGATAAAGCTAATTAATAATATACAAGATTGCTCAGAGTTTCTGGTGAGTCAAATATATGGCTATTAAATATGCTATATTATAAGGTGAAACAAAGATATTAGCTGGGAATCATATTGAGGAGTTAAATATGATCATGGTTATAATATTACACAAAGGTACACTTAAACTTCAGCATTACGCAAAGTCTAAAGGACAGATAGATTTCTAAATCATATGATTTATGAAAGAAAGTTTAACATCTAATTAAGTTTTGTTTGTTATTGAGTTTTCAGAAAGTTGATGAACACATATAACAGCTCTATTAATTTCTTTAAAGTTCATTTTCTCTGCTTGAAGAAAGTTTATAACTTAAATGAGGTAATATACCTGGGGACATCATTAAGTGGTTAAAGCATAATAATATGAAATGTTTTGATGTACCTTTTAATTAGCCTTGTTACCTATTGGAATGAAATGAAATTTTCTAAAGTCCCCAAATTGTATCACATTCTTTGCCTTTGTTATAATACCTATAAATATGCACTGATTTCATATTGATGAATGAAAATCATTGAAGGCATTGAAATTGCTTTACAAAAATATAGTAGTTTTAACTCTGTCCCCACCCCCATCCCCCTTCTATTAAGAATGGGCTCTCTGAGTGAAAGATAAAGGTTAATTTCTTCTAGATTCACTTAACTTATTTTTGGTTTGTGTCCCTTGTTGGGATCTATTAGATCTCTCTCTCTCTTTTTTTTTTTTTTTTGCAGTGAAATAGTGAAGATAGAAAGACCCCATCTTTACAGGGACTCTGAGTGGTATTTCCTTCTTTTGCTTGTACTAGCTGACACCAGCTTTAATTCAACCTATGGAGGGACAGGTAAACCAATTTTCAAGATTCAGAAAAGCATCTCTTTTTTCTACCAACTATGAACACATACTCAGTTTAATCTCTGGATTAAACAAGTGATGTTTTGTCTTTTCTTAGAGTCTTCTTATCTATCAAACTCAACTTTTATTTATTTATGTATTCTTATACAGTTTCTCAGAAAAGAATATTAATGTCTATTTTCATTAGTGAGATACTTTTTTTCTTCTTAAGATAAAGGTACTTTTTCCCCTTTCCACATACTTGTAGTCCCAGATACAAAGAGATGATGTTGTCTTATAAATCAAATAAATATAAAGAGGAATAGCTTTGATATTAATTTTTATCTTTAATGTTAGTATAGAGTGAAGGATGAAAGAACAGAGATAGCCCGAATTATTGGAGTGCTTGTAATCATGTTTATTATACAGTATAATCAGTGTACAAAGATATATCAACTAGGGTTTCTGGAGATGAAAAATTTGGTTTCCTCTTAATGAACTGTATGCACGCAGTCCTCAGGGTGGAAATATATTTATTAGAAGATCTGATATGCGTGTCTTCTCCTAAGTAGATATTCATTAAAAATAATAGTTCCTATCCAAAAAAAAAAAAAAAAGAGTTTCTAACTAATATTAAAGTCTATTAAAATTTTACTTCAGTTATCTATAAACTCAAGGTAAAATATTTGTGATAGTCCGGCCAGTGTGGCTCAGTGGTTGAGCATCGACCCATGCACCCAGAGGTCGCAGGTTCGATTCCTGGTCAGGACCCATGCCCAGGATGTGGGCCCAATTCCCAGTGGGGAGCATGCAGGAAGCGGCCAATCGATGTGCTCTCTCATTGATGTTTCTATCTCTTTCTCCCTCTCCCTTCCTCTCTCTCTAAAATCAATAAAGAAAAAAAATTTTTTTGAAATCTGTTATAATCTACTCCTACTTTGAAATGTAGAATTTCATGTTTAACTGGAATATCTATAGGTATTATGAATGTGTTTATTCAACTCCATTGTATATACCTATGGATGATTTAATTAAATATTTATAAAACATACAACTTTAGTAAAATAGTCAATAAAGTGTTTATCTATAGGTCAGCATCACCATTGCAAGTAAAGAGTTAAGTTAGCAAAATTTAGATTTATTGCATACAGAACTTGTGATTTAAGTGAAAATAGCATGCATAGGCACTTTTGCCCACTAGTTTCCCATATAAGGCAGGGCTCCTTAGATGAAGATTTTCCAACTGTCCTTTGGACCAATCTAAGCCCCATGAATGACAAGGTGCACATTTGATGAGTCACATCACTGAGAAGGAACAGGCTCATGCATTACATCATTTTTCTAAAAGCGGATAATCTTTTGGTATTTGAGACCTTTGATCACAGCAAAGTGTAGACACAAAAATCAATCATATTCTCCTTAGTTCAAGATCAGTATGCAAGAGCTCAAAGACATAAGCTAAGAGCTATATAACCAACAAGTTTTATAGTATTTTTTTTTTGGGGGGGGGTTAGTTTCATTTAGAAACAGCTCACACATTCTGAATTAAATACTGTGTATAAATAAACAAAATGACAGTTGTAGTCACTGAAACATTTGAGTGCATAATTGTCTGAACTGAGATCTCATTTAGTGTTGTATCAAGTTTTATTAAGCCAAGCTGAAGGGGAAATTAACTTGAACTGCAAAAATCTTCTCTTTTTCAGATGAAATAAAGCAGCTGTCAAATAAGGACAACCAGGACAACTGGGTCATCAGCTGTTTTTAAACTTTCAGAAATCGGTGGATGGACTAAAACTTTCCCTTTGATAGAGCTTTAAAATAAGGGATCCAGTTTCTACAGAGATTATACAAATGAATAAAAACAAATCTTTCTTTAAATATTTGTAAACGACCTTTACATCTTTATATGTTACCCGTAAATTGCACTTTGACAACTTAGGGGAAACAAGGAAACTAGAAAACAATAAGTAGAGGAAATACAGGTTCCACATGCAGTACCACACTTATGGGAACTTTACTGAAATTACAGGTCAGAGTTTATTTATTTGTTAGTTGGCATTCTCTTCTCCCCAAATCTACCAGTTCACTTAGTAATGGCATTTGTCTCAATGAAAAAGATACCATTTTTGGCAAGTTTCTAGAGTTCCCTGCTGTTGAAAGATGTTTCAGTGACCAAACAATTCATCCATTTAGTTACCTTAATGGCAGAGAGGTCAATTTTTTCTTCTTTGGGTGGGGCAGGTGGAGGAGCTGGGGCAGGGGCTGGGGCAGGAGCAGCAGCCGCTGGTTTCTTCACATCCTTCTTTGGTGCCATTTTGTTTAAAAGGATGGGTTAAAAAAAGAGACAGAGAGAGAAGAAGCACCTCCAAAAGAAACTGTCAAAATGATTCTTGGAAGAGGAGCGGTGGTTCGGTTGATCCACAGCCCAGTGTCTTGAAGGTGGCCCCAGAGTATTAAATGGTATAAGGACCTGCATATATATTTCACTTAGTGCCTGATAGAATCTTGACACATGAGGCTGGATTGGCCAGCTCGCTAGTCAAGGGGGATGGCATTCCTGCTCAGTCTATAAATGGAGTCTAAAGGGTCAGGGCTTCATCAATTTTTTTAAACTCCTCTTGCCTTTTTTTTTTTTCCAGTTGCATATATAAAAGAGAAAGAAGTATGCCAAAGCCAGTTTCAGAGCCTTTGGTGACAGTAAAGCAGATCGACTGATACTTTTGATTGGTGAAATTACAATTCTGCTAAAGTTGTAAATCTTTTTTTTTTCCCCACTCCATGCCGAAGAAACTTGACTGAAGGATTTGATTTCAACTTGGAATTTTGGCAGCGAGTGTCCCCAGTTTTCACGCGGCTCCTTTGCTCGCGCTCCTCCCCTCTTGCCATCACTTGCAAGAAAATGTTGGTCAGCAATGAGGTTGTGATGTTTAAAAATAAAAAGCAGACGTGTAAGGAAAGTCCAACAAGTCTTGAAATGAGCACACTTGAAGGCTTCTAGGGGTACAGCCTCTGCCTTGCTCTCTCTGTTTTACATTGTATGCCAAAAAAACAATAATTTAAAACTACTTCTTAAAACTTAGTTTTCTTTCTAAAATTTAATGAAAAATATCAAATGGAATGGAAATGACAGCAAGATTTACCTTCTTGCCAAACATTTTTTAACAGTAACTTTCAAAGTAGACACCCATTTTATGTCTTAAGTTAAATAAAGTCTGATTACTTATCACCTAAATTTTTTATTCATATTAAGGAAATGAGATAAATTCTTAAATTAATGTAAGTGGCCAGTGAGTTGAAGAGAGAAAAGGACTTTCATTATCAATACGGTATAAGTTTTGGTGAGTCACTAGTTTCTTTTGTGACCTTGGTGTCCTCAGTTCGCAAAGCTAGACTCTCATATTAAGAATCATAAGAGGGGGAAGCAGTGGGGGGAAAAGGAGAAACATCTGTAACAAAAATTAATTAATAATAAAAAAAGAAGCATAAGAACGCCAGGCAGGAGTGGCTCAGTTGGCTGAGTGTCATGCTGTGCACCAAAAGGTTGCTAGTTCAATTCCTGGTCAGGGCACACATCTGGATTTGGGGTTAGATTCCAGTTGGGGCACACAGGGAAGCCAACCATGGATGTTTCTCTCTAACACTGATCCCTCTCTCCCTCTCTCCCTCCCCCTCCCTTCCTCCCTTCCTCTCTCTAAGCATGTCCTCGGGTGAGGATTAAAAAAAAAAAAAAGCATAAGCATAAGAATAACCAACGTACCATTCTCACTTCTGTTCTTTCAGGTTAATTAATGAGTAGTTTTTAATTAGTAAAAAAAATAAAAAAACAGTATCTAGCCCTGGCCAGATGGCTCATTTGGTTGGAGCATGGTCCCATACACAGAAAGGTGTGGGTTTGATTCCTGGTCAGGGCAAATACTTAGGTTGTGGGTTCTGTCCGGGGTGTGTACAGGAGACAACCAGTAGACGTTTCTCTCTCACATGATTTTTCTCTCTCGCTTCCTCCCTCTCTCTCTAAAGTCAATAACAACACATCTTCTGGTGAGGATTTAAAAATAGAAAATAAAACAGTGGCTAATTTGGGATTTTAAAAGAACCATATTTATACATTACATATATAAGAACATATACACATATGCCTACATACATTAACGTACACATATATGTTCTAATTGTTGAATATAGTTGTGTTTAAAGATATAGATGCATTAATCATTTTCTTTTGGTCTGATATAAAAGTATTCTCCAACGTGGAGAAGGTCATTATTCGTCTCAATGTTACAGTGAGAGGTTAATACTGTCATAATGGCAATAATTCACTTAGGTCACAACTGACCCACAGTCTCCTTATCTCACATGGTGGCCTAATACGCTGTATTATTTTTTCTGTATATGGGCAGGAGAAGCTTTTTTTATGAGCTCCCTCCCCCATGCAGCCCCATACCAAGGACCTAAATTAGTTCTGACCTAAATTAGCTGCTGATACTCATTTCTTACATATAAGGAAGAAAGAAAGAAAGAAAGAAAGAAAGAAAGAAAGAAAGAAAGAAAGAAAGAAAGAGAGAAAGAAAGAGAGAAAGAAAAAAGAAAGAATTTAAACATATTTTATCTAAGTATACTCTTTGTTTCCAATTTAAATAATTAAGGTAGAATTAAAAAAATAATGCAATGTTTATAATAGATATGATATTTTTGTAAATAGTAGAAATGTGTCCACCAGTTTGTCTTCTCTTGGCTTATCGAAGGGTAGATGGGGTTTTTCCTCAATTACTGAATGGTGCGTATGCTCTTACTTGAGCTCACAGCTTGGATTAATACTTTGTTCCATGTGCAGAAACCCCTTAAAATCCATAGCAGGTTTAAAGATAAATGAGTTTTATGTGTTAAGAGATAAAACTTTGAAATAAGAATACTTTTTTAAAATATATATTTATGGGGAAAAGGCTTGGTCTTATTATATTTCTAAACCCCTTTTGTCACCAAATATATATCACAGATTTATGACTTCACAGAAGAAAATATATTGGTGTAGAATTTTCTACTTGAAAAGGAGAAGTCGGAAAGGTAGAGGGCCATTCGTAACATACATGTCTTCAGTGCGACACCACTGTTGATATTAACCTTGACCACGTGGCTGAGGCCGCGCTTGACAGACTCCTCCCCCAGACCCATAACCTAGTCCAGTCATGAGAAAAACACCAATCGAACCCAAATCGAGGACATTCCACAAAATTCCTGACAAACACTTAGAAATTGTCACAGTGCCCTTGCTGGTGTGGCTCAGTTGGTTGGAGTGTCCTCCTGTTCACAGAAAGGCCATGAGTTCCATTTCTGGTCAGGGCACATACCCAGGTTTCAAGTTTGGTCCCAATCGGGGTATGTGTGGGAGGCAACCAATCTAAGTTTCTCTCTCTCTCTCTCCCCTTTCCTCTCTCTAAAATTAAAAAAAAATTTTAAATTGTCATGGTAATCGAAAACAAGGGCAGTCTGAGAAACTGTCACAGCCTCAAGGAGCCTGAGGACACACAATGAGTAAATGTGATGTGCTGTCCTAGGTGAATCCTGGAATTCAAAAGGGATGTTAGGTAAAAACCAAGAAATTAGCTATGACAAACGTCCCTTACTAAAGTAAGATGCGAACAGTAGAGGAGAATGGATATAGAATACATGGAAACTCTCTTTCAAATGTTTCTGCCAATCTAAAACTTTCTAAAATCAGTAAGTAAAATGATTCACCCTGCCACTTCAAATAAATGAGGTATACGATCTCATTCCTACTTAGTCCATTTGTGTGTGTGTTTTGATCAGGTATAATATAGAAGGAACCTCTCGAAATGTTCACAATGGAGAGCATTGAGGCCCGTGGCCTTTTAAAACTGGTTTGTCCTATTGGCAAACCAGGCATTATAGTGTCACGCAGGCATTATAGAAATCATGCGTGCAGGAAGAAGAATTTAGTGGCTTTCTAAAACTATGATCTCCAGTCATTTTATGTGACGATCACAATCAAAGTGAAATTTCTCTCTTGACCCCTCCTTTTCAAAGGACTGCGTGACAAGAGTGACTTCTAAGGAGAAAGAAAGGCAACAGCTGGGGAATCATGTGCTCAGCGACAGCTGATCCACGCTGTGCCCAGATCCTCCAAGTGTTCCTCATGCTTAACTGTACCATTTGCTGTACAAGCCCTTTTTAGAGGCCTGCCAACGGGCAGGGGCTGCGCAGGGACGGGCTCACTGCCAGAATGGCTGTCTATAGCCCACCTTCTTGTGTCACTGTGGGTTTTCTACCCCAAATTCGACACACATTGATCTGTATCTTTTATTATAGGTGTTAGGTTCTTTTTGGCTGAGATAGAATACTTCTTTTCTTTTAGGGAGGTTGGGCCTAGGAAATGGGAGCAACCAGTATTTCCCCTTCCCTTCACCGGTCCTTGTCACAGCCTAACATGCTTAGCCACTGGCTAGGCAGCGCAAGGATTTATTTATTTCACACCTACTGGCCGTCTAGTGTACACTTGGTTAGAAGTGGCTGAGCAGGATGGGCTTGGCTTCTGGTCTTTGAGGCTCAGTTGGAGACAGGGGCTGTGAAAGATGGGACCCAACCAAAGGGTCACAAGTAACAGAAAGAAAACAAAGCAAGTGCCTTGAAAATAATTACTCGCGCCCTGGCCGGTTTGGCTCAGCGGTTAGAGCGTCGGCCTGCAGTCCAGAGAGACCCGGGTTCGGTTCCCGCTAAGGGCACGTACCTCGGTTGCAGTTTGTCCCTGGTCCTGGTTAGGTCGTGCGGGTGGCAGCCACTCGATGTGTCCCTTTCACATCGATGTTTCTCTCTCTCTCTCTTCCTCTCGCTCCCTCCCACTCTATCAGAACAAAAAATGGAAAAATGTCCTCGGGTGAGGATAAAAAATAAATAAATAAATAAAAAATTACTCGAGTCCTGGCCGGTTTGGCTCAGCGGTTAGAGCATCAGCCTGCGGTCTGGAGAGACCCAGGTTCGGTTCCTGCTAAGGGCACGTATCTCGGTTGCAGATTGTCCCCGGCCCTGGTTGGGTCGTGCGGGTGGCAACCACTCGATGTGTCTCTTTCACGTCGATGTTTCTCTCTCTCTCTCCCTCCCACTCTATCTGAACAAAATATCGAAAAATGTCCTCGGGTGAGAATAAAAAAAAAAAAAAAAAAAAAAAAAAATTACTCGAGGTGAGGTGGACCTGTCTGAGGAGCTGCCATTTCAGCTCAGAAGGAGACCCTTCCCTGGTAGTTGGTGGGCTTCACATAAGCCCATGCCATAGAGCTGCTTCTCTAGATCTAAGCCCTTAGTCCACAGACTCACTATGCCCAGTAATTTGCTTACCAAAGCTCTTCTGTCACCTGCATTCATTTCCTTGTCTGAGCTTTATCTGTAAATTACAATCCACATTTGGTGGATGAGATCTACATGGAAATTACCTTTTTATTGACTTTTCCACTTAACAAATTGAATCAAAAGTAGAGTTTAGCCTGGCCAGTGTGGCTCAGTGGATTGAGCATCATCCCATGGACTGAGAGGTCCTGGTTCGATTCCCGGTCAGGGCACATGCCCGGGGTTGTGGGCTTGATCCCCGGTGTGGGGTGTGCAGGAGCAGCTGATTGATGTTTCTCTCTCACATCGATTTTTCTCTCTCTCTCTCCCTAAAAAAATAATTAAAATATCTATCTATTTATCTATCAATCAATCATCTATCTCTATATCTATAACGATATAGAGATATAGAGATAGATAGATATAAAGGAAAGTAGAATTCGTGGTTCTGAATCTTTCAAGCCTAATAAGTAGCATTTCTTAAACCATACACCATTCCAACCACGATTTGCCCTAGCAGGAATCAGACTGTATTTGTGATTTATTCAGATAATGATTATGAAGTTCATAAAGTCCAACCTCAAACAAAGCCAAAGCAAGTGGTGAATGGTTGAATTATTCCTCTATCAGAATACTGACTAGAGGAAATCTGGTTTAATCTATTTACTAGGTAACCATCTGTGGTTAATTTTCAGTAATCCAATCCCAGCCTTGCTTTCTTCCACCTCCATGGGATTTTCCTCATATTATCTCCTTAATTTTAAATGCTTAAAAGAAACTGCAAAACTGTGATTCTCCAGAGCGTTTGAGATCTTGCTCCCCAGCATAGGTCATCCATTTGGTTCAAATAAACTCATAAAAATTATCTGCAGGTTTGAATGTTTATGTCGATAGAACCCATTCTAAAAGCATAAAAGTTTTGGCGTTATTTTGTAGAAGGGAAAAATGGTGGCTTAAAAACAATTTTAATTATGTAAAGTGTCACTGTTAAGAGAATAGTCATTAGCTGTTCTTAGTATGAGACTAACAGGGATGAGTGAAAAGATTTTTAGTTAAAAATTAATAATTTACCATCTGGTGATTATGAGATACTCCAAAAGTGTTCTGAAATGTTGCAAATTTAAGAATAATTAGGTGTTCCCAGAAATTGAATTGCTTGGTCATAAAGCAGTTCCATTAAAAAAAAATTGTTTTGTTTTTCTTTATTGATTTTAGAGAGAGAGAAAGTGAGAGGGAGAGAGAGAAACATCAATGAGAGAGAACATCGATTGGCCGTCTTCTGCATGCTCCCCACTGGGGATTTGGCCCACAACCCAGGCACGTGTCATGACTGGGAATCGAACTGGCGACCTCTTGGTGCACAGGTTGATGCTCAATCTCTGAGTCACAACAGCCAGACACATTTTTAGTTTTTTTTTGAGGTAACACCATACTGCTTTCCACAGTGGCTGCACTAATCTGCATTCCCACCAACAGTGCACGAGGGCCCCTTTTCTCCACATCCTCGCCAGCACTTGTTGTTGATTTATCGATGATGGCCATTCTGACAGGTGTGAGGTGATATCTCACTGTGGTTCTAATTTGCATTTCTCTGATGATTAGTGACGATGAGGATCTTTTCATATGACTATTGGCCATCTGTATGTCCTTTTTGGAGAAGTGGATTGTTTGGGGTTTTTTTGTGTGTGTTTAGTTGTATCACTTCTTCATAAATTTTGGATATTAACCCCTTATCAGATGTATTGAAGAATATGTTCTCCCGTTCAGTGGGTTGTCTTTTCATTTTGTTGATGGTTTCCTTTGCTGTGCAAAAACTCTTTTGTTTGATGTCGTCCATTTGTTTATTGTTTCTTTTGTTTCCCTCGCCTGAGGAGATATATCAGAAAAAAATGTTGCTATGAGAAATGTCCCAGATTTTACTGCCTAAGTTTTCTTCTAGAATTTTTATGGTTTTGAGTCTAACATTTAAATCTTTAATCCACTTTGAGTTTATTTTTGTGTGCAGTGTAAGAAGGTGGTCTGGTTTCATAGATACATATATATTTTTTAATCCTCACCCAAGAACATTTTTACATTAATCTTCAGATAGAGCAGGATGGAGAGAGGGAGGGAGGGAGAGAGAGAGAGAGAGAGAGAGAGAGAGAGAGAGAGAGAGAGAGAAACATCAATGTGAGAGAGACACATCGATTGGCTGCCGCCTGCACAACTCCACCTGGGGCCGAGGAACCACAACCGAGGTACGTGCCCTTGGCCAGAATCAAACCTGGGACTCTTTAGTCCGCGGGCAATGCACTTACCCCTGAACCATACTGGCCAGGGCCTAGTTTCATATTTTTGCATGTATCTGTCCAAGTTTCTCAACACCATTTATTGAATAGGCTATCTTTAGTCCATTGTATGCTTTTGAATCTTTCATCAAATATTAACTGACTATAAAGGCATGGCTTTATTTCTGGACTCTCTATTCTGTTCCATTGATCTATATATCTGTTTTTATGCTAGTAATATGCTTTTTTGATTACTATGGTCTTGTAGTATAGTTTGATATTTATCCAAAGAAACCCAAAACACTAATTTGGAAGATGTGTGTACTTCTATGTTCATTGCAGTGCTATTTACAATAGTTAAGATTTGGAAGGAGCCCAAGTGTCCATCAATAGATGGGTAGATAAAAAAAGCTGTGGTACATTTATACAATCGAATACAACTCTACTGTAAAAAGAAAGAAAATCTCACCCTTTGCAACAGCATGGATGGACCTGGAGAACATTATGCTCAGTGAAATAAGCCAGTCAGAGAAAGACAAGCACCATATGATTTCACTCGTGTGGAATTTAATGAATAAACTGATCTAACAAGCAAAATAGAAACAGACTCATAGATGGAGAGCAGGCCGACAGCTCTGGTGTGTGTGTGTGTGTGTGTGTGTGTGTGTGTGAGATATTGTAGGGATTGAGCAAAACAGAAAAAAAAGAAAGAAAACTCGTGGACATGGACGACAGTGTGGTGACCGCCAGGGCGAGTGGTGGAGGTGGAAGATGGCACGGAGGGGGATAAATGGTGATGGAAAAAATTAAATTAAATTCAATTTAAAAAAGAATCGTTAAGTGTTTAAGTACAAGCTTGCCAAGGGACTAAAAGTAGATGACAAAGGTATTTTATTTTGTTTCTTTCGTTATTTGTACTCCTTTCATCGTGAAGTTTTTAACTGGAGTTTTTCTTCAACACTCAATAAATCTCATTCTTGTGTAAGTAGGAGATCAGTATTATTTCTCTCCTTCTGCTCTTAGAGTTAGTTACCTTGTTAGAGGTCACACAACAGCCAAGGCAAGCTGGAGCCAGTGCTCAGGAATCTTGTCTTCTGAGGGGATGGTGAGCCACGTGGAAACCGAGTCGGAGTGATTCTCTACATGGTTAGCATGCTGCTTCCCTTGGCCGTGGGGGTGTAGCGTTTCCCAAGGAAGGGCAGTCACAGCCATTAAAATTGCTCAGAGCTTGTGTCATTCTGATGCTGTAGTAGGTGGTTCTGGCAAGAGGGGAGCATGAAAGGCACAGAAAATCCTAGACAGTGGCATAGAAGGGCACACAGGGTAGATGCTAGCGATGCTAGCTCGGTACCTACAATAATGTGGATCAATTTGACATAGCGTTGAGCTAAAGAACATATATATATATAATACATACTGTATGATTCCATTCTTGTAAAGTTCAAGACCAAGAGAAAGAGAGCCGGCATTAGAAGACAGGAGGGTGGCTGGAGGAGGCGGAGGGTCAGTGATGGTGAGTGAAGGGTCCGATGGTTACACAGACGTGCCCACTTTGTCACAGTTCACCAGCTGCACACTTCATATTTTTGCGCTTTCCTGAATGTATGTTATACTCTGAAAAACAAAAACAAAAAAAACAACTCAATGAGGAAATGACACAATACTTCCCTCCAAAGTGAAATGAATGACATTGGATGGAATCAAAGGGACATGGGACCCTGTTTTGTAGCCTGTTGTAGGGGCTCCAGCGCCGCTTCATTTTGGAGACTGGCAGCAGCTGCAGAGACAAGAATAGCCGATGGCTGACGGTGCATCTGCTTCTCCTGGTCCCAGTCAAGGTTTTCTAATTCCGGCCCAGGAGAGGATCCATGTCCCCGGGAGGCCGCAGGGAGGCACGTTCAGCATTCTCGAAGGACCGCAGCCTCAGTCTGAGCGTGCGGAGTTGTTCTAGGGGCGGGCCAGCACAAAGGGCATGCTTGTCCTCTTGTAAACTGGCACCAGGGTTTATTATTATTTTTTATTTAAAAAAAATTGTTTTTTCTTTATTGATTTTGGAGAGAGAAAGGAAGGGAGAGGGAGAGAGAGAGATAGAAACATCCATGAGAGAGAACATCGACTGGCTGCCTTCTGCATGCCCCCCACTGGGGATCAGGCCCACAACCTGGGCACGTGCCCTGACCGGGAATCGAACTGACTCTTGGTGCAGGCTCGACGCTCAACCCACTGAGCCACACCGGCTGGGCAGCACCAGGATTTAAAACATGCGAGACACCTGTGTTCTGTAATTATATAATTTTAAAATTAAATTTATCGGGGTGACATTGGTTAATACAATTATCTAGGTTTCAGGTGTACAACTGTATCCTGTAATTATACATTTCATCATGAGATTTCCAGCTTTTTAATGGCCAGATTCATTCCTTTAGATCAGACAGTTGCGGGGTTTCTGAGTTGGAGGACGCGGGGCCAGAAGGCCGGGAGGAAGGCAGAGCGGCCGCTCCGTTGGCCGGCGATGGCCTGTCCGTAGGGGAGCCCCAGCAGGGGCTGGTCCTCCAGGGGGGCCTTCCCAGTCCACGCCCGCGGCCCGTCGCGCCGCACTTTCTCCAGGGAGCGGATGAACCCTCATGAAACTGCTCCTGGCCCCTCGGCGCTGGGTGGTAAAGCCCCTGGTGCCCTCCTGGCACTGAGTGTTCTTGCAGCTTCAGCGCCGCGCGGCCTGTGTACCAGCTGCTTTCCCCTTTCCCTGGAACGTGTTAAGGCAGAATTAGATGGCTGTTTGTTGAAATGGACTGTCTGTCTCAGAAGTCCCATTTCAATAATCTTCTGGAGGCGAGAATGAACCTGGGATGGCAGCGGGCACCACGCCAGGGCTGAATAAATAGCACGGGGCCCCTCCGCACCTGGCGCCGCGGTTCAGTCTCTGCAGCAAACATCTGAAAGGTCTCGCACAGAGGCAGAATTTTAAGTGTGAACACTCAGGAAACTTGGTCTTCGAAATCTAAAGCTGTCACAGAATCTCCTGAGAAGTGCCAGAAAATTTCCAACGAAACCCTTTTGTGTCTCCAGTGACTGTGAAATCCAATATGCCTCCTGTTTTCCGCCAGATTTAGTCTTCTGAGACGTAGACATGTTCTTGCACATTTCTCCAGCTTTCGGACTGGACTCTGCCACCCTAGGTGTATGGGGAAGGTCCCTAGAGCTGTGCCTTGATGCCGCGAGTCTAGAAATCCAAGCTCCTGGCAAAGGGAGACCTTTGGTTGGCGCTGGGAAGGGTGAGGAACCAGTCCCTTCTGAGTGCTCAGGCTTGGTGTGTGGATTGATCCCATTTGTCTCCTCATATGATATTTCTTTAGGTGTGAAGCAGAGGGCTACCCAAAGGAGGCCTTGTGTGTGATGGAATGATTTTTATAATGTACCTTCTCACAATGGTCTATTTTTCCTAGAATGTAGAAGACAAATAGATGAACTCCCAGCTCATCTCTTGTTAACTCTCCTCCTCACGCATTGGATTCTTCTTATTCTGGCCTTCCTCAGTTTGTTCATTGTGTCTGTGTCACAGGACCTTTGGATATGCTATTCTCTCTCCCCAGCTGCCCTGCCTACCCTCCCTTCAAGTCTTAGCTTAAATGTCATCTCCTCAAAGTGGCCTTACCTATCACACTACCTAGAGTAGATCCTATTCTCCCCCCATCCTATATTGCAACATTTCATTTGATGGACTCGTGGAATTTATAAGAATCTGAATGATTTATTTACTTGATTGCTGTGCATTTCACTTATCCATGAGGCAGTGTTCATGTTTCCTGTTGTAGTGACCTCACTTAGCATGGCATCTAACATGTAGTATGCTCAATAAATATTTGTTGCATAAGCGAATGAATAAACTCATTTTGGGTGATGTGATGTATTTTTCTTTTGACTACACCAGGTTTTTCTTGAGGTGGGTATCTTAGATATTCGTCTCTTGGGGACACTTACAATTCTTTAAATTGGAAAAGTAAAAAGAATCATTTTTAGAGTTTTAGAGAAATGAAGAATGAGAGTTGCTCTTATTTTCTCTTTCTAATCCTGTATTAGTTATCGATTGCTTTGTAACAAATCATCTCAAAACTTAGCCTAAAACATCAAAAATGTCTGATAGTTTGTACACTTTCTATGGATCAGGAACTCAGAACAAGCTTAAATGAGTAGTTCTGGCTCAGAGACTCTCACAAGGTTATCATGAAGATGTTGGGCACAGTGTTCTGCAGAGTTGACTGGGGCTGGAGGATCCACTTCCAAGGTGGTCCAGTCACACCGCTCCCTTGTAGGGGCTGGACATTGACAGGAGGGCTCGGTTCCTGGCCGTGTGGAGCTCTCTGAATGACTGCTTGAGTGTCCACAAAATGGCAGCTGGCTTCCCGAAGAGCAAGCGATCCAAGAGAGCAGAGTGAAGTTGCAATGACCTAGCTTTATTCTCAATGTACTATTTGTTCCTCCTCAGTCCCATTCATTGTGGGAGGGGACACAGGGTGTCAATATCAGAAGGCAAGAGTCATTGGAAGTCATGCTGGAGGCGAGCTGCCACAGACCCCTACCTGATTGTGTCCTTTGATTTCTGGGGTTTTTCACCCCGTTTCCGTTTCTCCTTCAGCCAATAATAATAACAACCCTCTAATGAGGTGATACATCAGGACCCAGAGACCCATAGCAGAGATCTGCATGCAGGAAAACGGTGTGTGCTTATTAATATCAATTTCTGCACACATGGAGATTTCCTTAGGCCTGTCACTGTGCCTGCTTAAATAACAGATATGTAGAAGGTTCTCAACAAATAGAATGTTTTTCGAATGAGAGAATGAAAAACATAAACAAAGGGATTGATTTTTCTCCCTCATGAGCCTGAGGGCTGGTTCTGTGCTGTGATTTACACACCCAATTGCCAGCCATAAGAAATGCACATCAATTTTAATAAAAAATAATTAAACAGGCCATTAACTTAATTTTCATAGTCTGGGTAGATGCCTATCAGACATGAATCTCATTCAACACAAACCAGACAATTCTTTCATTTTTATTTATGGGCAGTTTTATCCCTTTCTTCTTCTCTGTTTTTTTTTTTAAAAAGTATTTACATTTGGTGGAGTGTAGTCCAACCATTAAATTTAATGCCTAATACCCAGCAGGGGTATTTTTAATCCTATACCTACTTGCCTTAGTCATAATCCATCTCTAGAACTGTTCTACGTATAAATATTATCCCGAAGGACCTAACTACTATCATTAAATTTATTATCCTACTTATTTGTAAGATGCTTTTAGAATTTTAAGAATATTCACACTCCAATAACCTACTCAGCTTATCTTTCCTTAAAAAGTTCAGAAACTGAATGATCCAACTGTAGCAATGAAGTATCAAATTACATTTCGTATCATCAGGATGCCATTCATTATGATTCTCATTAAGTGATTTGGTGGCTAGGCTCTGCTAAAGAGGTTTTCTAGAACACTGCCAGGACATTAACATTAGGAGCCCTCATCCAGGGCTTGTGGGAGTATACAGTTATGGATAACTATGTTGTAGATCGACTGACAGTATCTAGTGCAGTCGAAATTGTATATATCCTACGGCACCGTAATTCCAGTCCTCAACCACATGGGCCTGAAAATGTACACGGCAGCCTTGCTATATAAAAAAATTGGAAAGTGTAAAAGATAAAATCAGAAATGGATAACACAAAACATTAAAAATATGAAATATTGATATAATTCATGCAATGAAGCATTCTACCGAAGCAAAAGTGAATAAAATAGCGCGCATATCAACATAGGCGAGTCTCACGAGCATTACACTGAAAGACAAGAAGCAAGTTGTTCAAGCATACACAGTGCATCGTTCCAGTTATGTAACTTAAAACATGCAAACTGATATTCCATATTGTTTATGGCTTAAACAGACAGAACAAAAATACAACATTAATGCAAATGACAAACTTCAAATTTAATATAGACTTTTTCTTTGTAGGAGGAGGGGAGGGTACATGGGACCTGGGGTTGGTAGGTAGAGGGATTTAGTTGTAGTTTTGTTTTGTTTTTGTTTTTTTATCCTCACCCGAGGACATTTTTCCATTTTTTGTTCAGATAGAGTGAGAGGGAGGGAGAGAGAGAGAAACATCGACATGAAAGGGACACATCGAGTGGTTGCCACCCGCACGACCCAACCAGGGCCGGGGACAAACTGCAACCGAGGTACATGCCCTTAGTGGGAACCGAACCCGGGTCTCTCTGGACCGCAGGCTGACGCTCTATCCGTTGAGCCAAACAGGCCAGGACTAGTTGTAGTTTTAATGTTTTATTTCCTGTGATAGATGGTAGGTGTAGGGTTTTTATTTCATTAAATATACCTTGCAAAGTATTTCATAATTTTAAAAAATCCAAATAAAGTGTGGAAATCTGAGAACTATAAGTTGCTGCCTTGATGGTGAGAATTGGAACAGGGTTATAACAATGCCCAACATGTGTACAACCAACTTTTATATGATAATTCTTACTAGAGTGTCCATGTTTTTTATATAGACATCTGCCCCCTCCAACATTGACTTCACCTTTTATCCAGGTCATTATTTTGTGTAAAATCTCTCATTTTTCATCTGTAAGTTAGTTGGTTGCATTAAGGTCATTTTTTATCTAATATATTGTTTGGCTGTAATAATTTGATTAAGGTCTAGAAATGTGGGTATTAAAAATAGAGAGCCTAGAAAATAATCTAGGTTTATAAAAGGGAGAATTACCCTCTCAACAATCTCAAAAAAAAAAAAAAATTTCTTGACTGCTTCCCCCACATTTGTTAAATGATGTTGAAAATATAAACAGTCGATGAATATTTGCTCCTCTGCTCTTTCTGGGTGCCTGTCTAACGTTGCAAAACCCTTTAGGAGAAGGAAGGGAGACAGAGATGAAGGAAGGGACACTCAGGTTGGTGGCTGGCTCTTTTCCTCTTCTGTGTATGATGTAGTTGCTCTACTTTTACCACCAGGCAAGTGATTAGAGATTTGCAGATGACACTTCTGTAAGTGCTTTGGAATTTCCCTCATATAGTCTCTGAGCATTCTACCCTTAGTTGGAGAAATATAGGTCTTAATGCTTGGCATTGGCTATTTTGGAATGTCTAAGTTCCAATAATTATATCTACATAGCTATGGTCTTTAGAAAATGACTCCCCATCATCCCAGCTATCAGAAATATAGAAAGAAAAATAAAAAAACCACCGTAGGGAATAAGGAAAAATAAAGGACATAGTTGTCCCGAGTTTCATTAAAGCTTTGGTTCTCAACCTTGGCTGAACATTGAAATCTAGGGGGGTTGTAAAACAAAACAAAACCCCAAACACCGATGCCTGGTCTCATTCCCAGAGATCTGATTGTGTAGTATGGACGCAGACTGGGCATTAAAAATGTACTCTTTCAGATGATTCTAATGTCAAGTTTATGAACCACTACCTTAAATGATTAAAAAAAATTTTTTTCTATATTAGAGAGCCTGAAAATGTGACTCAAACTTATTGACTCCTGTTGAATCAGTTTACGCAGATTAAAGATAACTGGTTAAATAAAGGTCAGTGCTACCCAGAGCCAGGCCCAATGCGGACAGAAAGGAGAGCTGTCAGGCAGAGTGCAAGGGAGGAGGAGTGAGGTCCTCCTTTCTTCCGTGTGAGTAGAAGCAGAAACCTATTACCGGTATCCCTGCTGTTAAGCATCTGTGAAATTGTATTATGTGTACTTAGCAGTGCTTTGGACATAGCGAGTCTGAATACATATCCACTGAATAGATGAATGAATAAATGAGTAAACAAAGGAAATGCTGAATAAGAGGAACACTCAGTGATATAATCCTGCTCCTGAGAACTAAAAATCACCCAGCAATTCTACAACACTTCTGAAATAAAGAAGACAAAACTCCCATATGTCTATCCTACTTACTCCCCTGGCATTTGTAGAAAGGCACTGTACCTTTGTAATGTTGATTGATTCTCCCTAACCCCAACAGAAATGGAGATTGCCACTCATCTGAGTCCTCAATTGAGTTTATCTATCATTTAGCTTCCTCTCGGGAAGGTAGAAAAGGGAAGTTCTTTCTTTACAGCTGTCCCCAGATCAAGAAGTTCCCAAATAAAATGAAACACTGAACACGCAAGGACATTTCAAGATGAGATACACTTTTTTAAAATTTAACTTTCTCAGCAGTACTTTAAGTGTTGAAAAGAACGTCGGTGAAAGCTAGTTTGGGGCTATATTTCCTTACCCACTCAGGGAGCAGGTTCGGTTCCCTGTCCTCCTTGCTCGAGTCTTTGCCCTCTGCCCGAGCAGCTGTAAACTTGTCCACAGATGTGCCTTCGCGTTGAGACAGCGGTGTTAGCTCCCTTACGTCAGTTCTGCTAGAGGGCTTCATCTCAGGATGGTGTTTACAGCACTTGAGGTTGAATGGAGTTCTCCTCAACCTTCCCAAGGGAGGCAGGAGCACATCAAAGTGCCTGCTTCCCTTATCCCTCTGCTAAATCAGTGCCGCACTTGACTGCTTTCCACTTGACTCATTCATGACTTGCAGTACTAGAAGAACATTTTTTTTCAACTAACATCAAAGAGGATTGGACCAAAATGAAGTTTCTAATTGTGTCAGACTAACAAAGACAGGGGAAAAAAAACAGGAAATAATTTGGTTGACTATTTTTGCCCTTTATATGACTCCTGTTGTCAGGTACAAGGTTTCTATGTCCTTTGGGTCCTCAATACAGAGGAGAAGGAAGGCATAAGAAGTGTTTGTTTTCTTTTACTTTGACAAATGTAATTACTGCCACTCACTTACTTTAGAAAAAGTTAAACAAAAGTAAATTTTTAAACATGAAAACAGGCAAGAGACTCAATAACATAACTGCTTGGGTTATTTCATTTTTTAAAAAGCTAATTTTTTTCTGTTTATAAAGTTACACCTGCTCATTGTAAAACATTTAAATAATGCAGAACTCTGTAATGTATAAAAGATAAATTTTTCATAATTCCACCCCCAGCAATAATAATTTAGCATATATTTTCAAGATTTTTCTATATATAACCTAACACATATAATAATAACATAATAATAGTAGTTACATTTTTTTTTATATATATAGAAACAGGTTGTATTTTATATCAGCAACTTTTTTTGTCTTAGTTCACAATATACACACTGGAGTATGTTGTATTGCCAGTTCTGGGTCACTTAATACAAAAAAAAGTGTCAAGTTTTCATGTCTCAGTTGAATTCATAACCTTACCCTCAGGCACTTGCCTTGAAAGGATTTTGTTACCATAATTGTTTATTTGCATTTATAGAAATAATAACCTAGTTCCATCTGAAAAGGCAGCACAAACATTTGCTGAGCATGAATCATATGCTACACGTAAGGGTGACACAAAAATGAATCAATTGTGTTCCTGCCCACCATCTAGTGCAGGTGACAGACAAGAGTAATTGTGGTCTACAGCCATTACGTTTCGGTTCCAGGACAGTGGTCTAGGTAAACTTGCTCAGTAGAACAGAGGAGGGAGAGACTCATTTTGACTGAGGCAAATGGATGAAACATTATGAAGAAAGTGCATTACACACCAGACCTCAAAGGTAGGGTTGGATTTTGACATATGGCTAAGGACAAGCCCTGGCAGGGAACAGTATAAGCTAAAGCATATAACCCTAAAGAGCAGGACACAGTCAAGGAAATGTGAGGGTAGAGTATTGTGTAGAGGAAAGAGTAGAACATAAAGCTGTAAAGATATCTCCAGACTAGATCACAGAGGTCCTTAAATGGAAGGCTAAGGCATCTGGTGTTGGATGTGAAAAGTGAAATTAATGGTTTCTGATCCAGTGGTGGTCTACATTTTTTACACCCAGCTATATTGCAGAATGTTCCTGGTTTGTAAATATCTTCCACAAAAAACAAACAAACCAACAAACAAACTCCAAGCTCTTTTTGAATAAGAGATAATTTCTTATTCATCTGTATAGCCCCAATACCTAAGAAACTGTCATATTAAGCACTTAATATTTGTACTTAATAATTGTTAAATTGGTTTTTAAAAGTTATTTACTGAGTAACTACTATGAGCCAAGTTCTCACACATGCTATTTCAGTAACTCTTGTAAGATAGATATTATTCTCCTTTAAAAAATGAAGAGATGTTGCTCAGAGAAGTTAAGCATTTTGCTTGGAGCCACACAGCTAAAATGCTGTAGTTCAAGCCCTGTTTTTTCTTTATTTGCTACTCCATATTATTTACCAATAGAAATTTCTATGCTTAGAGTGAATTTCTGAGTTATGAGAGTACATTTGATAGGCTATACTTATGCTAGAAAATTATTTGTTGTTTACTTAAAATTCCAAACTTAACTTAGTACCCAGTATTTTTATTTACTAAACCTTGCAACCCTATTTATGTACAGGTAGCTTTCTCCAGTTAGTCCAGATGATTCTTCTTTTTCTTTCTCTTCAACACTTCCAAATGCAGCCTCTAACAGCCTACGTGGGCCAGGAAGTGCTGTGATTCAGTGTGTGAGGATATTTTGCAGATTTAAAGGAATGTGATGGAGGCCCCTTTGTTATTTGCTTGCTTTCAATGCTATCAGACCCTACTCTCTTTGGAAAAAGAGATTGTGTGTGTGTGTGTGTTGTAATGTACAATCACATATAATATAATTCCCTCTCAGGAAATTTTGGATAACATAAGACCTATCATAGATTTTGAGTCAACCCTGTGCTTAAGATATGGTGTGGAGTAACTAGAAAGGGTTATCAGTTTTCTGCTTCCTGGTACCCATAATGAAAATTTTTATTCTATTTTCCTACCTATAAAAAATATAGGTATTATAAAGTATTTTATGCATATAAAAATACAGGAACTTGTAAACTATACATGTACTGCTGCATCTTGCTTTATACATTCAGCACCATTTTTGAGATTTATCCCTATTGATACATGTTGCTTTAATTCATTCATTTTTTTCATGACTGTATAATATTCCACCACAATTTATTTATCTATTTTCCTGTTGATGCTGAAATGAGCATTACTGTGTATGTTCTTGTATATCTGCATGAGTGTCTTTAAGATATATAGAATGAACTTGCTAGTCCATAGGGTCCAGGCACCTTCTTCAACTTTGCCAGATATTGCTGGAATGGCCTCCAGAGATGGACCTCAGTTGTTTGTTTCTGTCATGTGTGAGAGTTCCTAATGTTATGAGCTCTTATCCAATCTTGAAAAAGTCAGGCTTTAAAAGTATCTGCCAATTTGAATGGATATAAGTTAATATTCTTTCATTTTAACTTGCATTTCGATTGCTAATGAGGTTGAGCATGGCTAGTAATATACTTATTGGTAACTCAATTTACCTTTTGTAAATTACCTATATGCAACCTTTGACCATTTTGTTTACTATTTCTTTTTTTTTTTTTTTTTGGTCTTTTTCTTATTCATTTGTAGAAACTCTTCATATATTTTGAATATGAAAAATTGTATATGGCTTATAAATATCTTCTCTCAGTCTGTAATGTATCTTATATTCATGTTATATACAACTTTTTAATTTTTAAGTTGTCAAAATTTAATCTTTTATAGTTTGTGCTTTTTAAGAAATCTTTTACAAATCAAATATTTTACCTGTATTTTCTTTTATATTCCTATATCTTTGAGTATGATGTAAAATAGGGATAATTTTTTAACACATAAATAATAAAATGCCTCAAGACTAGGTATTGAACAGTCCATTTTATCCCTCTACTGATTTGTAACAAAATGTCCAATAAACCACAAGTGTCCATATATCTGAGAATTTGTTTTTGCAATCTCTACTCTGCTCCTTTGGCCTATTTCCCTATGCCTGAGCTAAAATGTAAAAGGCCAATCACTATAGTTATATAATAACCATTTTATACAGAAGGATGATTTTGCCAATAATTTTATCTTGGAGAAATATCATATTCAAGTGTGTCAATGGTTATGGTTAAAATATACTTAGTACTAAATGTATCATCCATAAAAAAGGCGAAATACTTCTCATTCCCTACAGTTCCCTCATTTTTATATTTTAGAAGGAAATTAGACTCTTGGTTAAAATATCTCTTTCTCTAAATTCAAGCTCTGCAAAGAGCCCTTAGCATACTTGAAGGTGACCTCTGATGAACCACTTGGAACCAGGCTATTAATATTCATAGAACATGCCTGTGCTAAGTGACATGATTGCGAAATATTCTAGAAGCCAGCCTTGCAGTGCTTGTTGATAGCATTAAGTGTTTCCAATAAAGTCGCGCTCAAGAATGGAGATTAGTGTCACTGGTAACAACTCTGTAGATTTCATCTCACTATAATTTTATAAAACGTGAATCTAATGTACATGAAACCATCTGTCTTTGAGAGTTGATTACATTTTCTTTGCTTGCTGTTTTTTTTTTTTTTTTATGAAACTTTTTTTCATAAGTTTTACACCTATGTTAGATAACTTTACAGTAAGGATACTGACAAATATATTTCGCTATGAACTTGAATAGTTAAGCAGTTCCCATTGGCTTCCCCTTGAGAAAGCTGAACACTTAAATACACATTTACCTTCTCTTCATCATTTCCTAGAAGTTATTGATGCAACCTGGAATTTTATGTCCAGATCATTATTTTTTTTTATTACGTATCTTTTTCTCCAAAATACATTTTTAACATTAGTAATAATTATTTATATAATTCTCAAATGTATTTGAATTTTGTATATTCCTCTTCCTCAGGTTCTTTATTCTGATTCAGGTGGCTCACATCCTTATATAAAAATTTCAAAGCAAAATTTCTAGCATTGTTACCTGACCATGCAGCCTCTACACGTGGGTTGTAGGAAGTTCACGGATCCCCATTCCACATGGACTCCGTATCAACCCGAAGGTCCAGCCGAGCCTGGAATTCTGCCTACAGTCACGGCCCCCCCCCCCACTCACCTCCCTCTCACCTGCTGACCCAGAGGATTTTAGCGAGAATGGGAGGGTCAAGAAAGAATTCATTCATTCTTCTGGTTTGGCTTCCTCTGTGCCTGTGCTTAACAGTGATGGTGTGGCTTCACTTTTTTTTCCCCCAGTGCTATTTTTCCTGCAGAATGTACGCAAAATGTCACATTTTGATGGGACTCAAGCTCCCCTCAGAGGTAGTAAGAGTCAGGGTCATTCACATACTCAGATAGGGGAAAACTGTGGTCAAACTGGATTGAGAGTGTCAGAACTTGGATAGACCTGGCAGTAGTACTTAATAAATATTTGTTGAATAAATAATGCGCGTGTTCCAATTAGATAAGCGGCAGAGGGCTGGCCTGTCCTGGGGTTTCCTTCATTAACTGAGCAAATACTAGCTCATGAGAAATGCCTCAAGTTACCTTTGCTATTCCCCTTGCTGACAGATTTCTGGTTTTGAATTCTTAGCGTTTTCTTAACTATTTTCATAGTTATTTCATATCCAACAGTTGCAGGATTTCTTAAAATTGAAATACTAATATCAGTTTATTTAGTAAAATATTGCTAATCAATTCAAATAACTTGTAATGTGAATTAACATGCACCCATAATCCCTTAAATACATTTTAGGACACCCAGAAAATGGTTTTAGTAACTAAATTTAATGACAGATGTTTGCAAAGATGTGGAGGTCTCTTTGAAAGCATTAATATTTATCATGCAGCACGGGACTCTTCCCTGTCGGAACTTTCGGGCAGTACAAAGCTCTCTTTCAAATACAGCGCCGCGGTGTTTAATTGAATACTGTTGGAGGATGAAATGGGCTTAAACTGGTATTTGTGTAATTTGTTCTAAACCACATTTTGTTGATTGTGTGAGACATTCAGAGCAAAAAGGACAAAGCTCCAGCTATGGTATTAAAATGAACACCAGCAGAATATTTCTGAACATTCTTTTCTGAGTCTATTCTCTGTTTTCAGAGCCTTTCTGAACACTATTCTTTTCTCCTAATCAGCTCAGAATAAAACGAATGGAGGTAACAGTCCAAGAAATGATGCTGGGGAATGCTTATAGAAATAAGACACCTGGAGTCAGGGAGACTTTCCTAGTAGGAATCTAGATGGCTCAAAAATATAGTGCTTTATTTCTTTAGTATTCTTCAGCGTGGAGGCTGTTAACTGCCTGATCTCAATGTAATATCTCTTGGAGGTCGTCTCACATTCAATCATCATTCTAACAAATGCAATGATGATATAGTTGTAGAATTCGTAACTGTTTGTACTTGCCCTGGCAAGTCTGACTATGAGTTTTATCAGCCCACATACCAGTTTATTAGCCTATCTTCTTTGCCATAACTGTTGCTAAGTCAGATTTTAAATGGCAAGAAGTATTCATTAATGACAGAAATGAGTGTCTAAGGTGTGTGTGGCACAACACTAGACTACAGGTTCAAACTTGGGTTGTGACAGTCACTGCATAGCCGTCCCGCTAGAATCCAGAGGGATGATCAAGCATCCACGTGACTTGCCACTCTAGGAATCTGACTCCGAATCCCTGCCTCCTGGTCTTTTAACCGACTTTGTCAGACCAGTGTGAATTTTGATGACTCTTTTCCCTCTTCTCTTCAGGTCTAGCTAGATTTGATGCAGATGAAGAGGACTTGCTGCTACTTCTCTTTTGCCAAGGTATTTATGAGACATTGAAGCTTACCTTTAATTGCTAAAGAAAGAGGTAAGGAAGAATATGGAAAAAAAATAGAGATATCTTTAATTCCCCCAAACAAATCTGGCCTGAACCTCAGTTTTTCTTCATCTGATTCTATCCAGCTCTTCTCTGACATCCAGAAGAGAATGGGAGGTACCGCTGGGCTCCACTTAGCATACCAGCCAGGTGCAAGGGAGAGCGGAGACAGTCACAGAAAGAACGCCCTATTGAAGATGATTCTGAATGGAACAGAGTTCTACCCGGAAATGTGTGCCTAGTGCCTTTGTAACAAACACTTATGACTTAGTACAGGGTTCATGGATATGTCTCCTAAGACTCCTTTTACCCAAGGCTTTCTACGCCTGAGCTTTTGCTCCTGGGGGGGAGGGTGGGAAAAGGAAGAGTGAGGAGTCAGTGTCAATCTTTGGAGGGGCACTTTTATTGCTTTTTCCACAGTCCAAGCTGAGTATTTAAATATGTAATGCACAACATATATAACAAACATTGCCTTACACTTTAAATACCTAAAATTTAAAAACATGAAGGGTATGATGTATATGTAGATAGGTTAACGTATATCCTAGGAACAGGAATGCTCACTGCATCAGTGGTTCTTCTGCATTTGGAAAACCCTGTCTGGGGTCCACACTCCAAAGACAGAAGTGTTCTAAATGTTGCTCTCTGAAACTTCGTGGGAAGCTCACTAACTTTCATGAAGTGAGTGATGCTTTTTCAATGGTGAATTGAATGGTGTTCAACCTACATGGATTGTCTACAAATACAGAATGGGCACCTCTACAAAGTGATTTATAAATATGGACAAATCAGCAACTTGACTCCCTTTGAACGGTGTTCTATTCCTATGACCCAGTTATTCCTGGTCCCCAGGACTAAATCAGGAATTCAGTTGACTTCCCTGACCACAGAGTAGATGATCCTGTTGCTAGAGCACCATAATATTTGCACTGGATATTATGCTAGGTGCTCATTCCAATGTCTAAAGGACAGTGAGCTGGTCTTCACAAAGCTTCCCAGAACAGCCTGTATACCTACATGCAGGCTTTTAGGATTGCTGATCAATTGATGTTTGTATGAATGACAATTCTGTCTGAGATTTGCTTTCCTAGATAATACGCCAACCTGCTAGCCAGATTACAAGAAGATATAGCTCTCCTCTCTCTCCTCCTTCTCTCTCTCTCTCTCTCTCAATATTAGAGCTCCTTTTATCTACCAAAAGAATGGACTGACTATAAATTTCAAATTGGTTTAGACCACTTTGCAATACCAAGAATCGTATTGATAAAGTAAAGCACAGTAGACACTAATACTTCTTAATTGGGTGTCCATGTAATTTATTTTCAAAACTGAGAAACTCTTGACAGTGAAAGGGGCAGGGTTAATAATTAAGTCAGAATGTTGGCGTTCATAGCTAACAGAAGGTGGTGAAGTGAAATTGACCAGCAGAATGCAATTCCTACTTTCGCTGCATTTACCCTCAAAAGTCCCATTTACTCTACTGGATGTTTTCAGTCTAAGTAGGATGATTGAGAGGAACTATTTTTCTGGGCCCTACTCTGTTCCCACCCTGTTGTCTTTATTAACCTTTGACATTTTTGCCCCAATTCATTTAAAAAATATTACTTCTGTTAATAAATGGCAAGAGTTAGAACCTAGAGTTTCTAACACAAATTTATATAAAAAATGAGAAGATAAATTTCTAAGACAAATGCAAAGAAAAAGAGTCATTTTTCTAAATTTCCTTTTTCTTGAGGTATAACTTACACTCAGTGTGCAATGAAGTTTGACTGTCCCATAGATCAAGACACAGAGCACTCTTGACCTCTCAGGAGGCCTCCTCAGGCCTCCTTGGGAAGCCGTTTTGATTTCCAGGTAAAGCTGATACCCATGACTCCAAGGAAGGCAATAAGTGGAATGGGAAAGAAGCAAACAGAAAGATCACAGGAGAAACGTAGAAGAATAAGTCCTGTCCAGCTCTTCTTTCTCCTCATTCCTTCCAAAAAGATTAACAGCTAGCTGTCTGCTTCTTTAATACTATACTTTCAAAAAGAGAATAATAATAATAATAATAATAATAATAATTAGAATTTATTGAGTGCTCATTATAAGCCTGGGAGCCAGGCGTCATGCTGGATAGACACTTAATGTCCACTATCTCCTCAAACCTTCCCAATGACGCTATAAAGTGCAGAGCGGTATTATTGTCCCCGTTTTACAATCGAGGGATCTGAAGTTCCACATATATGAAGTGCTTTTCCCTAAATCACACAGCTTGTAAGTATTGGAATCAAAATTCAAATATTTGCTGCCATCATCACAGTCTTCTGCTACACATGTAAATGCTGTCCCAGTGGAAATCCTCATCTATAATATCAAAGACGGACTTGCATCGGTTCGACAACTGCACGGCAAACATTGTACAGTCAGCAGCATTCGTTTGCAGTTACAGCCAGTTAGGCAGATGGGAAGAGGGGGAGGGCAAGGCTAATACAGTCAGCCTCGCCTTCTTTTTCATTCTTTTCTATTTTTGTGGGCAATATATTAACTTGCAAAGAGAAGCTGTTTCCTGTCAGCACCGCATCAACTAGAACTATGGGAGAAGATCTCTAGTAATCGCAGACCCATGCCATTTGCAGTGATTATATTTGGAGATTTCTCCTGCTATTAGGAATTCCCAGAGGTGTCCATATAGGAAAGTAAAAAGAGAGAGATGAACCAATCATCTGGACATATAAAAACATACTTATGTGAACCATATAAAACTGTAGTAAAAACCGTAGAATGTTAGCAGGGTAACATGAGTCAATTGAACGTCTCTGCGGTGGAAGAAAATTTGTGGTTTGAGTGGTAGTTCTCTTCAAAGATGAAATTAGGTATTATTCTTTAATTCTAACCCATATTAGAATTAAATGATTCTAATTCTAATTCTAATGTCTTTGGAAACAAAGCCAGAGTCTATTTGCCTAGCCTTTGCGTCTTGATCTTGAAAAATAACTCTTGTCCTCTGAAAAATCACCTTGCTGCTCTCTCAGGAAGACTTCATCAGTTTACTTCTAAAGAGAGATGGTTTTAGGCGCGTCAAGACAAAGGATGAGCTCTGTGATGCTGCAGAGCAGCTGCAGGGGCGGCGGCTCGGGTGCCCGGACGCACGCGGCCTGCGCCGGCTGGAGGAGCGTCTCTCCGAGAGGAGGCAGCACGCGCTTCGCCAGGAGAAAGTGCCAGGCCTTAAAATGGGATCTAAGGGACTTGGGGACGAAAATAAAACTAAACCAAATGGTGGAAACATGCTCAAGTCCTTCTTTTATCTGATTAGAGCCAACAGGTGCGGCCTGTGGAACATTCGCTCCCGTCTCAAATGCCACTAAAGCAGCAGCGGGACTATTTCTAGGCCTGGCTCCGCACTGGTGGGGGATGGGCGAGGGGGGATTCGGTTTCCGCCTGGGGTCACTGTGACGCGGTGACAGACTGCAGTCACCGCAAAAGTCCGCGGGCATCGAGTGTTCTCTGGAGCAGTACCTGCCTGGAGGAGATTCGTCAGCCCCGAGGAACGTTCTTCTAACCCAATCTCAGCCCAACCCCAACTCCCATCCTGTCTTACTCTGCTTTATTGTGTTTAATTAAAAATTTTCTTTAGAAGGCAGCCCTCCACAGGCAGCACCTCATTTGGATGTGTCTGGAGTCTTGGTAGCTTGACCACCCTGTTCTCCTACAGATGGACCCTGAGATCTGGTTTGGAGGTGCTGGCAGGCGAGCCCCCCTCTGCACTGCCTGTGACCCAGGAGCGGACCCCTCCTCTGCAGGCAAGGTCGTCCTCGCCCACTGAGCCAGCTGCTTCGGACGGGGCACGTGCCGTGGTGCGGGACCAGGGGGACCTCGCTAGCCGGCCAGATCAGCCGAATCAACCCTAGGGATCAATCGAGGGACAGATGCAGCTAGATCACCCTCACATTCCTCTGTATTGTTTCAATACAGATGCATGGTTGCTTAGACTTAAGAGTTTTGAGTGGAGTTCAGTTATGTGTACTAGGCTACCTTAATGTCTAATCATTGCCTCTCAAGATTGCCCCGTGCTGCTGTAAGTGGGCACCAAGGACAAACAAAGCTATCTTTTGCTGTTCTGGGATCTGGGATAGTAGTTAGCAGTAAAAGAAAAACATAGAAGACTTAGTTCTGGGCAGTGCATAGATTTCCTGACAATATATAAGGTGACATGTATATTCTTCCCCAAATCAGTGGGCCCGTGCCTCCTCCTACCCCCAAACCCCATCAATCTGCCCCTCGCTTTGGGTCCTTGAATTACTTAACCTCTTTGGGACTATTTACTCATTGGCAGAAGGAAACACTTGAAAATCTCTAAGGATCTTGGAAGTGCTAACATGCTATGAGTGTAAGTACAAAAGTACTTTAAAGATTAAAGGTGCCATATAGAGAACTGTTATACACAAATCCTCCCCAAATTAGCCCTTTCAGACTCTGCTGTTAGGTGACTAATCAATATCATCGACTCCATTTTACAGAAGTGGGGACGATTTTGTAATACTTTAATTGAAATGTTTACTGAACACCTGTGCTAGGTACTCTTATCCAGGTTTGTTGGAACTGAATGTGATATGAGTTCGGGGACCCTCTTTACAAAAAGACAATTGCTAATACAAATGGGTGAAAAAAATGAATATTTATTTAGAATGAGAAAAGAAATCGTAATACGTCACTGGAGACTTAGAGATGTAAATTCCTTGCTTCTGCATTCTCTGTAAGCAATTTAGTAGAAATTGTTACATAGAGATTCTTCTCACTGAAACCTGGCTTCCCTTCCTTATCTACAAAGAACATTCTACAGCTCCCATCAACTCCTAGCACTCAGCCAGTGAGCAGTCCTGAAGTTTAAGCTTCACGATGCAACTAAATCTGCCTCTAAGTTCTGTAGAGAATCAACATGCATTAGAATTGCCAGTCTCAAGAAAATGACAGAGGATTGTAGCCATTCGACTTCCCAAGAGAAGAGCTACCTGGTGGTGTTCATCTACCTCGAACAGTCCCACAGGTCAGCAGAAGGATCCGGTGATGACAATTATTTATTTTATATATGTTTTTAATTTTGTAATAAATTGAGAGAAAGGTTGCAAAAATATTATGTAAGGTGACATATATATTCTTCATCCCGTTAACATTAACATCCTACATTGTAAATAATTGAGACCAGGAAATTAATATTCTTACAATACTATTAACTAAATTACAGACCTTACTTATAATATACCAGTTTTTCTCCAGAGTTTCACCCCGAGTTTAGTTCTGTGTTAGCATCCAATTCAGGACCACATTGCATTCAGTTGTCATATCCCCTTAGTCTCTTCCTATTTGTGACACCCTCTCAGTCAATCTTCTACTTCTATAATGTTGATACTTTTCAGAACATCGTTCAGGTATTTTTTAGAATGTTTCTCAAGTTGTGTTTTCTGATAACGATTAGACTGAGGTTATGTATTTTTGGCAAGAATACTACAGAACTGATATTGTGCTCCTGGGTCATAATCCAGTAATCTTTAAATAAATAATCTTTATTTTCTTGCTAAATGAGAAGCTGCTTCAGGCCAGTTTCCATGTCATTTCAACCCTCCCTAAACCCTTCCCTAGCATTTCTTCACTTTGTGACATCAAAAGGTGCTCCAAGCTCTTCTAGTATTTTTCCTTCCTCAGCCCTGGGATCAATCGCTTCCCCAAGAAGCCCAATGTCTTTTTTTGATTAGTATTTTCTACTCTTTGTTCCTAAATTCTTGGGTCTTGGATATAGGTTATTTCCTCAAACAATTCAAATACATGCATTATTAATTACTGAGTGGGCCTACATATTTCTTTTTAAAACTACAATGATAAAAGAACCCAGAATGTGAGTTCTGGTTACACTATCAGGGGCTGGATATGCTAAAGGACTTCCAAGCGTCTTCCAAGCCAGTCACTAAAGGAATAGGTCATCCTTGACATTTTCCTTCCCCATCTCCTGGGTCCAACTGGCCCCACCTGTCAATCCTCTCAAGTCCATCCCCTCTGCTCCTCCTCACCGCCACTTCTTGGAGTCTGGTCCTCCCCAGGGCTTCCCTGGGACATTGTCCAGCCTCCTAATGGTCTTCCCGCCTCTAGACTCCTTTCTCCAACCCGTCTTCAAAGTGCATGCAGACATAATCTTTCCATGTGCAAAGTCAGCCTTATGATTCCAGTCTGCCGAAGGCAGAGAAGGGTATGGTTTTTCTACCCTTTGATGGTTTTTCTGAACCTATCGTCAACCTCACATCGACAGAGGTGGTGCTCAAACGTTAGTGCACACTGGCCTTGGCTGAGGGCTTGCTGAAACACAGACCGATAGGCTCCGCCGGATTCCAGAGTCGGCAGGTCCTGGATTAGGTCTAAAATATGCACCTGCAGCAAGTTCCCCGGCGACACCGATGATGGTTCAGACAACCAGGGCCCATCAGAAAACATCGAAACTGCTGAACATGAAACCCGAGGTCCTTTCACAACGAAGTTCTTTCACTTTGCCTCCCTTCTCTCGCTACCTTTTGCTCAAACGTGCCGGCCCTTCCACGTCTTCACAGACCCCGTGAGCCCTGGTCTGCCCCTTGCCCCTCGTCTGGCACATTTCTCTGCGTCTGGGGACGACGCTGCCGGCTCTCCTCTCCACGGTCTTCCTACCCTCCAGCCTCAGAGCCCGGCCTCCACTGCAACCCAGTAGTGCCGACAATACTTCCACGAGGACGACAGCTCCGCGTGGGATTTCGCCGCGACTCTCTTGATTCCCCCAGTCATTTCGAGATGCCTCAGGGCAGGACAGAGCCTCAGCCTTCCTCGGGGGGCTCCCCAGCGCCCAGCCCTCCTGGCCCTGGCACGAAGAGGCACCGTGCTGCTGAATGAAACACCACCTTTGCAAGGAAGGCCTTGTGCTTTTTATGCTAAAGAAGATGATAAAGCATTCACGAGAACATTCAAGACTTATTGCTGTTACATGCCAGGTATAAGCCAGGTTTTCAGTAAGAGCGTACCCTAAGATACAAAATTAGCCGAATGACCTGGGCACGCCGATCAGTTCTTTAAACCAGGTCATTAGAATCAGTGTCCGCTCACAAGTCTGCCAGGACGGCACGAAGCGAAACAGGGGTTTGGCAATTCTGCTGTGATCAGTGATTAATTCAGCCCTCATTTCTTCCCGGGCTGTCAATCAGCTAACTAAGAAATTGACCCCCCCCTTAATCCTATTTTTGCTGTCAACACGTGCCAGCTGCCACAGTGACCATCCACATCATACCCATCTACCTAACTGTGGGACCAGAGGTCTTCACCATACTTTGATGGCCATTAAATAGAGTTGGTGGCCTGGGAACATGCATAGAAAACAACCACACATTAATTTTCACTGAGTTCTCATTGAAATTAAGCCTTCCCCTCATTTACTAATATAGGCAACAGACGCGGCTGCCGCTACACTACCTAAGGCTTAATCACTGATAGAACCACCCACATTTTTATACCACATGATAACGGTTATTTCTTTTGACCATTGCTTCAAAATTACAATGGTTAGATACACCACTAGATTTTGTTACTGGAGGTGCTAATAAAGAAGCACATATACCACACACACTTAAAACCACTCTACCTACATTTCAATATAGTTGATTTCCTTTGTAATATACATGCTAAAGTTATTTACATATTTAAACAAAAATCCTAAGTGCTTTACATAGTAAAGCATTATTCTGATAAAGGACCCACAGCCTTCAGCAGATTATAAAAGGATTCCATGACACCAGAAAAGTTAAGTGCCCCTGTGGTAGAAGGTAAGGTTAGAATTGAATTGTGACATCTTTTTTATTTTTTTTATTTTTTTATCCTCACCCAAGGACATTTTTCCATTTTTTTGTTCAGATAGAGTGATAGGAAGAGAGACAGAGAGAGAGAGAAACATCGATGCGAAAGGGACACATCGAGTGGCCGCCACCTGCACGACCAACCAGGGCCGGGGACAAACTGCAACCGAGGTACATGCCCTTAGCGGGAACCGAACCCGGGTCTCTCTGGACCGCAGGCCGACGCTCTAACCACTGAGCCAAACCGGCCAGGGCGTGACATCTTCTTTATGGCATACATTTGGTGGGGGAATTTTTAAAAAGCAGTAGAAAAAAGTTCAAGTTCACTCTGGATGCTCGTTACCCTTATGGAGTTCATAAAATAATAGAATGGTTAATGAGTGTTTTCTTCTACCGTTGTGTACAAACTGCAAGTGAAACCTTCTTTGATTTCTTGAGCTACATGCTCACAGTGCTGTAATAGTTAAGCTAATTTCTAATATGTCTCATCTCATTATACATCTATGCAATAGTCTCTTTCAATTTTAAATTGAGCTTCAGGGAAGATTAAATACTTAGGTATTCCAGTTTGTATAAAATTTCCAGATCCACACAAATTAGACTTCCTCTGTCTAAATGACCCTAATCATTCTAATTTAACTAGATGGAGCTTATTTCCCTTTGACAGAGCTTGTCATGTTGAATCTTACCCGCGGAGATGAATAGCATGCCAAATGGGTAATAAGTATTCCAGATGTTGCCACTTTCCAGCAAAGTTATTAATAAAGTCAGTTGCTTCTTTTCTTTTCTTTCTTATCCTCTAATATTGCTGAGAATATAAACCTCTTTTCTCTTCATTAGACATGGTAATTTAAAGGCACAGTGAATGGGCTGCTACAGAGGACGGTGATCTTTATAGAAGCCCCTAGAAGAGTACCAGAATGGGGCGTCGAGGACTCTTGGGCAGTCTGAGGCTCGGTGGCACTGTGGATGGGAGGGAGTAAAGGAGGGCATGAAGACGACTGTGACAGAGCTTCGGGTCTGAGGGGCGTGTGTGCGCATCTGTGTCTGTGTTGGAGGAGAATGAACAGCAAAAGAACTGTTTACTTTGGGCTGAAAATAAGAATGCACATGGGAATAGTTATCACACAGCCACTTGATTCATAGCCCCCCCCCCCCCCCCAGCTGAGTGTGGCAGAAGCCTGAGGGCCTCCGATTCACTGTCTGTCCATACCTCTGCCCTCTCCTTGTGGCAGCCGTGCGACCTCTTGGCAGCGGCCACCACGCCGAGTCCTTCAGTGGGATTTCAGGGGTGTGTCCTCAAGGCGTGGAAGGGGAGGTGTGTGGTCGGTGCTGGAGAGAGACAGCCCAAAAGATACAGGGCCCGATTCTGGACACCCTTCTAGCTAAAGGCAGGCCTTTCCGGGCTTCCTGGGCAAAGCTACCTTCGTTAGGTGGAAACGAGATGACGTTCAGAACTGGGGAAAACCCAACAATACTACCGGTAATTGTAACAGTTTTCCAGCGTGATGGCTTCACCAGTCTCTTTCAAAACACTTTGGGCTTGGTGAATTTTAAGTGAATTTTTCTTCAAAAAACAAAACCACAATACTTTGGGCTTCCTTTTATCTTGGCTTCTCTCCTTTTAAAACCAGGGAGAGGCCTTTGTATTTCTAAAAGCATAAAAGCGTGAATTAATATTACTCTTGAGAAAGAAAAACGATCTAAATAATTGGTACAAGGAATGAATCAAGTTCTAGTCTTCAGAAAACAGCATCATGATACACATTGGAATACTCTTCCATGTCCAGCCGTGCACACCCCTCGTCTCCCATGATTTTGGCCCTAGTTCACAATAACCTGACACCAAGTGTAAACTGCCTTCAACTTTGAAGTGGAGGAAATTGATCATTACCGCCATGTTCGTTTTGAAGTTAATACTTGCAGTATTTCCAATATACTTGAATCCTAATGTGGATTTTTAATGTAGATGCCATTTCCTCAAATGTCAACAGAGAAATGCTATTCTTGGTGCAAATATTCTCCATCCCATAACCATCATTAATTTTTCAAGTTCATCAACTATTAAACTGAGTTCTACTGACATCTGCTGGACAAAATCTGTTTTTCATTATATTACCAACTCAGTAATGCTTAGGTTTTGCTAACTTGATGGTTGTTACTACTGATTAAACCAATCAAGCAGAGCTGTACTAAATAGAAAAGAGAACTAGGTTAAATATAAGATCATTCATTAGCACGGGAGAACCATATTTCCGTTTGGTGGTTTAACACATTTTCTGAGTGCCCTCCAGGTATTAGATACCATATATACACAGTGGGGCCAGCACTTGGACAGGGCCCCTTCTTGCAAGAAGCAGAGGGCCTGGTGGGGAAGACATACATCTAAACAGATTATTTCAGAAAGAGTTCTATCCATAGTGCCTTCTCTTTCAGTTCCAAGAGCATCTTTGTGGGGGGAATAAACCAGAGCATTATCATTTCATCCATTAAGCAATACATACTTTTTACTTTGTACTAGGACTTTTTCATGGGTCTACAAAGATGTATGTGTATTCTAAAATTCTACAAGAAAACAGAAAATTATAAATTAAATGTCTACAGAACAAAAGATGTTAACCTCCCTATTTTTAAATGTAGCGGTTCTCAAGCTTACTGTGTTCCGAATCATGGGAAGGACCGTTACAGCACATTGCGGGCTCCCGCTGCCAGAGGTTCTGACTCAGTAGATCTCGAGGGGGCCTTAGCATTTGCATTTCTAACGAGGTTCAGTAATGCGCATTGATGCTGCTCCAGAAACTGCACTTTGAAAACCAACAGTCTGAGCGTGTTAATTCACCTTTTTGGCTTAAGCACACAGGTAGTTGGTGGCAACATTAACTGAATTAAGAAATTCAGGTGAAGGGACAACTTGCAGGCATGAGAGGTAGAAAGGATGCTACATTTGGCTCTCTCTCTTTTTAAAATACATTTTTATTGATTTTATAGAAAGAGAGGAAGAAACATGGATGAGAGAGAATCATCGATTGGCTGCCTCCTGCACGCCCCCTACTGGGGATGGAGCCCACAACCCGGGTATGTGCCCTGACCGGGAATTGAACTGGGATCTCAGTCCATGGGACGATGCTCAGTCCACTGAGCCTTACCAGCTGGGTACATTTGACTCTTTCAAAGGAAACAGAAGAAAAGGCCATCAAAGTCAGACCCACAAGAGGATCTTTTAATATATTTTAATAAAATGTGGATGCAACTTAATTTCTAACTGGGCAGGTGAGAACTTGAAGAATATAGAGTAGCACATGCTATGCACCCACTGTTAGAAGCGGCAGAACATGCACTGCGTATGTGAGGCAGCAGAGCTTGGCCAGATTCCCAGGACAGGGCTCCCAGGGCATATGCTTCTGTGAACAGGGCCACGCTCACTTGTATCAGCCTTTCAATTTAGGAGAACTAATGGGTTTTTCCTATTTCTAATGAAGTTTCCAGCTTCCTGGGTCGGCCCTGTTCTTAAACACTGAAGTGTCCCTGGACAGATGAGCTCGGAGGTACTGCAGAACCGTATCTCTTTATGAAATTCTCATTTAGGAAACATGGCAAATAGATGATGGCAAATTAGGAAAAATGAGACCGCTAGTGTTCATTTACTACTCGGAACATGTTAAGAAAAAATTTGGAATAAGGAATGAGATTGATCTGCTTTTGGGCTTTAAAAAAACCAAACCTTTAGGAAGTTGGCTGGCTAATCATATCTCCTTATAAATTCTACACAAGGGGCAGAGGGGTCTAATTTTTCTCACAGAAGCCTTGATTCTGGATGACTCAAATGCCTTCTTTAGTATAGATGTCCTCCCTGTGATCCTCGGCATCAAAAGCTTATGACCCTTTGGATTGCAAAAGGTAGTAAATCCTTGGCAATTTTCCTTAAAATTGTAAATACATATTTGTTCCAAGTGATTTCTTTCGCTTACTACAATCACCACCACAGAAAATTGAGACCGCGCTGCCTTGACGTGTTATGGAATTGTGTCCCATCGGAAATCAGACACCCATCTTCCCAGTTCCGTCGGGTCTCGCTCCCAGGGCTGTGCGGTCTGATTCGCAGACACCTCTCCATTCTTCCAACTCCATCAGCCGATTCCTGCCCTTCCTTCCCCCTTCTCTATTGCGTCAGGATCCCACGCCGCATTGAGTATCTAGTCCCATCATCCTCAAAGGAAACCGTGGGCAGCAGCGTGGGGGTTGTCTGGGAGCTTGGCAGGAATGCAGAGTCTCAGGCCCCACTGGACTGGCATTTTAATCATTTTCACAAGATCCTCAAGTGATTTGTATACTCATGTGATTCAGAAGCCCTGACCTCAATGTTTTCTTTTTGTTGTTGTAACTGTTGACAAAGCAAGTTCCCTTCTCTCATACACTTCTCTCTCCTTCCACTACTCACCCAAAGGCAGTCCCGTGAGGCTCCACATCACATCGAAACCACTTGTTTATGTTTCTCTCCAGATTTAAAAGCCTTTTGTGAGCAGCCATTATCTTTTCCTAATCCTAGCCAAATGCTGTACTTAACATATTCTAGCAGTACAGCTAATGTTGTTTGGGTTGAAGTTCTTCAAGTGAACTGTACAGTAGGTCATGAACCAGTTATTAACATGCTAATGACTAATAGCAGGTTGATGAACTATCTCTTTGAAAATATTTGCATCTCAACAGGAGATGAAGTTAACCTAAATCATTAATAATGCTAATGCTGTTTTCTTTTGAAAAAATTCTGTTTGTATTGATCTTTAGAGGGAGACAGAAACATCGATGTGAGAGAGAAACATTGATTGGCTGCCTCCTGCACACCCCTTACCGGGGATCAAGCCCACAACCTGGGCATGTGCCCTGACCTGGACTTGAACCAGTGACCTCTTGGTGCATGGGACAACACTCAACCACTGAGCCACACCGGCCAGGCATGCTTGGAATTTCTGAGAAGTCAACTGAGTAGAAGTAACTTGGGGAGCAAGTGACTTTTTTCCCTCCACCTCACCCATCTGCAAGGTGGTCCAAATGAAAGAACTCTGAGTGCTTCTGGGCTGGCTGAGTGGCTTTTAAAGTGTCTTCTCCCTGCAGGACTGATTATAAACTCCAATATCTCTACATACAGCCGGAAACCACAGGTTACATGAGAGACCTGTGCATTCTTGGAACTGGGTCAGCAGGAATACTGGAGTACATCCCCTTGCAACTGCTCGTCTCGTCACCTGTCTTCTTCTCCAGACTGAGTTGTGAGAGTAGGATGTTGATCTCATGCACCGGTGTCCCCCAAGCCCAGCAGGCACCTTGCATACAAACATGCATACGTTCAGTGGATTTAGGGGAGCAACGGTTTTGCATCATTGCTCATGGCGTGATCAAAAAATAGCATGTCTGCAGCCCGCAAGAGGGTGCATGTCAATTCCTGAATGCTGAATCCTGAGAGATCAGTACGAACCACCAATTTTCACAATAAGCCACATCAATATTTTGGGGGGGTGACAAAAGCCTTTTTTAATATCCCAGCTGCATCAGAGAAATTAGGTAACTGTGACACTACTTTATAAATGGACTATGAAGCATCTTGCCTTCCCTGCATGACTAGGTACCTCACAGATGCTTTCTCTAATACTTATCTGTAGAGTGACAGAACATTAGCTGCAGATTTACTGTCACCATGATTGTGATTTGCATGTGGATGGAAGGTTAACATCATGTAGAAATGTGAGCAGTGGTCCTGCTAAGATCCATTTCTCTGTTCTCATTATTTCACCTCTTGGTTTATTGTGTTTGCTGCCCTCTCCCATTACTCACAAAGTTGTCAAATACGTCCCTGAGGATGCACAAACACGGGGTTCTGGGAAACCACGTTTCAGTAGTTACATAAGGAGACCAACGAAGCCAACATGTTCTCCATTGTAACAGAGCCACGGTTCTGTCTTTGTTACCGACCTGCAGCTGTAGAAGGAAGAGAGCGAGTTTGGGTGAGAAACAGAATGAGAAAGCAAACGCAGGGGACTGACTGGCTTTTCCCAGTTTAAATGATGCAGAGAATTCATGACTTTTAATAACCCTCACTCCACAGTGGGAAGCATCTGGGGAAAAAGAAATCACACGACTATTGTTATTCTCTTTAGAGAGTGAGGAGGAGGAAGGAGGAAAAGGTACTTTCTAATGCACAGTTAGGGAAAAATTAATGAAACTACCCTCGGCAAGGCACACGAGACGGCTCCTTCTGTAAGGGTTGTTCGTTCGGGAAATCACAACTGCATGTGTTGGCACTACCTTTCCTCTGCGAGGACGAGCGGGCGTGGCGAACCGGAGCAGCTCGCTGGCCTTACCCCCTGAAATGGAGCCTCGGGGAGCGTTGGTGGGAACGGCGAGCATCCTTCGGCGGGGTCTGGGTGGCCTCTGCAGGGCTGTCCTCTCCCTGCCTCACTGCCACACCTACACGTGATACCACCATCTATACCTTCATTCAAGCCAAGGGAAATGAAACGTGCATTTAGCTTTAGGATTATGAGTCAGTCAGACAATAACCAGAAGTATGAAGGACATTTTGATCATACGCACCGATGACAAAATCTAATTCAGGGATGAAAACAAGTATTCTGTCATTTGACAGGTCTCTGTTGTGCTGAGTAACACTCATAGCTGTGTCATGAAAATACGTGGTGCAAAGTCCTGCCAGGTGACTCAGCAGAACTCCTTTCTAACCTCTGCACAGACACTCGACAATTATGCTCACTTAATCTCCTCCATTCCAAGTTCCTTTCAGAGTTGGTCAGTAGGGAAATCAATTTCTAGAATTAGGCCTTTGGTTATTAACCACAGGGCAGACTCCCCTATGTATAACACACAGCTCTGCTTGAAACCTAGTCAATTTCTCCTAATTCTACAATGATCAGATATTAAAATATTTTCCTCTAATACAGCTCTATTTTCAGAAAGTACTTCAAATCTGGTTTGACCCAACAATGAAGAAAAAGTCCAGAACAAACACTAGGGAATGAGTGTATAGAGAAAACGTCATCATTTACTGCTGAAGGACAACAGTCTTAAGTTTAAACCAAAGCAAACACAAAGCACATGACAATATATAGTCCTAATAAAATTTTATTGAGAACCAGTAAGTCAAATCCTTTACACAACATAGAAATACATATGATCCCAGCCCTTCCCAATAAATGGCAATATAACAGTGGGGTGAGTTCCCTGAATATCTCATACCCTCAGTGTTATACCTATAGGGGAGAAACAGTTCTACAGCTCAGCGGCACAGAAATGGGGTGCTCTGACCTACTCAGGGGAAGCAGAGGTGGAATCAATGCAGTATGAGTAACAAAGGACAGCGGATGAGTTCTAGCAGCCAAAGGAGTAGATGAACAAACGTCTGCTTTTCACATGTTGCATTTCAAAAGCAGCTCGTAGAAGGCAGGGCATCACAAGACCAGACACAAATTAACCCGAGGTCATAGGAGCGGAGGATCCCTGTCCATTCAGTGACATAGGGAAGTGGTAACAAGGAGAGAAATAGCCTTGGATCCACTTCCACCTAACACTCCACCTACCACGAAGGCTTTTGATGCCAAATAATTGGAACTGACATCAAAGATGAAAAGGGAGCCGGATGACAATAAGGATTGAAGACAGACAACTGGGATGAGACCAAAGCCCAGTGGGACTGATGAAAATAGTTATGATAATCTTAACATCTGCCCACGATGGAAAGCAGTTTTCCCGCTACCGGAACAGAAGCACAGGACAGGGTAAGTGAGCGCTGCGTGGCGAGTTCCAAGCTTCCCACCTAGTCTTTCTGTGGAGATGAGACACCCTTGTGATTTCTGGGAGGTAACTTTTGGGAAGGTTTTATTTTCACCAGAAAGAAAAATATATGAGGGGAAAATGATACAACAGAAATACAACTAAATGATGCCTCTTCCTTTTAAAACTAAGAAAACTAGTGTAAAAGCTTCTTTTGGTTTCTACCACTGTCTTAAGTTTATAGCTTTTGCCTAAGTTTAAAATCCTATCAAACTTTCTTAGCTCTTAAGCATAAAGAAATGGCACAAATATAAAACCTGCCAGTTTTATAAGTCCTAAAAAGCCAAAAAATAAATAAATAAAAAAAGAGGTACCTGAATTGTACCTTATGAATTGTATTGATGAATTTGATAATGAATGACAGTAGCCAAACTGTAATTCAAACATTAACAAGAATCTTTTTCAAAATGTTCTTCTCCCTGCCTTGAAGTCTTCCTGGGGTTAAATCAATCAAGATGTTTGAAGAAGCCCTGTGATCAAGTCTCTGGCAGAGAGAAAATGTGTTTTGCTCTTTTCCCCTTAGTTAGTAACTGTAATTGCTAAAAGTACAGGCACCGAATAGTAAGACACTTAACTAAACCAAATGGGTTTTATTCTTTCAAGCTGGGCTGCCAGCCAAAGGCAAACGAGCCTTCTCTCCTGTGAATGCTGACACCAATGACCTGAAACGTTCAGGGGAAGCACAAAGCTCTCGGCAGAGATCGAGAAATCCAAGAGGCACAAGGTTGTCCCTAGCTAGCACAAGTCACAGAGGACACGCTAATCCTAGGATCTGAGCAGTGGGCTGTTGTTTTAGATTCTATTGTTGGTAGCCTTTAAAGCAGTGGTTCTCAACCTTCCTAATGCCGCGACCATTTAATACAGTTCATCATGTTGTGGTGACCCCCAACCATAAAATTATTTTTGTTGCTACTTCATAACTGTAATTTTGCTACTGTTATGAATTGCCATCGGAAATATGTTTTCTGATAGTCTTAGGCGACCCCTGTGCAAGGGTTGTTTGACCCACAAAGGGGTCGCGACCCACAGGTTGAGAACGGCTCCTTTAAAGGGTCAATTTCCAGTAATGTTAGTTCTTCTGGTGCTAAGTGGAAAGTAAGAGAGGACTGCTACCTGAAGGAACCAATACACACTCAGTGGGGATTTGGTTCAAAGTTCTAATTAAAAATAGCATGTTTTTATGACAGAGAGCTGAGACAGGCACATTTAAAATTCTTAGACCTTGTTTTTTTTTTTGAAGTTGCAAAATGTTCTAAAATCAGACAAAACATGGAACAAACAAAATAAGCCTGGGAAAGGCAGCGATGGGAGGAGGAGTAGCAGCTGATGAAGCACCAGGGATTCTACATCTGCTATACAAACACCCGATAAGGAGGGCTCAGAGACTGATGGATCTTAGGCCTAACATGCAAAAAGGCAGGATCCCTTTGTTCTAAGTGTGATCACCGGATTTCAAAAGCTTAGTGTTTCTCTTTCAAGTTAATGGCTCTAGATAGCGCCCCTCCCTCCTGTCAAACAGAAGCAGCCTGCCGTCCTACTTAGTGAGAAGACCACCCTGGGACAGAGTGCCAGGAAGGAAAACTCGGCTTGCATCAAACAGCCAGCACTAAAGCAAAGTCACAGCCAAGCAAGTAAAACACGAGCCCAAGTTTAGAAGGTCCATTGGTCAGGGTGGACTCAGATGTTCAGCTACAATATATTCACCCCCAGAACACTGGTTTCCTGATCTTATACTAATTCTAGAGAACAAACACATTTAAATAAATAGTTACAAAATGCACTCAATTATTTTAGAAAAAAACAATTAATTCTTATTGTTAGCTTATCTAGAATGAACCTTCAAATCAGAATTTTCACGGCTACTACAGCCTGGATGCTTTACTAACAAAAAGAAACAGTTTTCAAAGTATGTTCATCTCTGGTTTAAATAAGCATTGTGAAGTGAAAAATGGTATTCAGGTCCCTAGTGCAGTTTGCAACTCTCGCAATATTTGCCCTGGAAGCATAGTTATATTTTGTCCCCTTTCATAATCAACCACATAGAGAAAAACACCGCAGAGGTAGAGGGCAATGTCCAACAACAGTCATGTATTTATCTTTGTTCATATGCATTTAGTTTCTTTTAAACATTTTTAGAACAATAAACAGATGGCTGTAGTCATAAGCTTAGTTAAGAGTAAGATTTCCTCCAAGTTATAAATATATACACATATATGCCTCAAAATATTGTACATATCACTGAACTTCCTTTTTGGAAGAAAGTGAAGTTAAAGTTAAAATATTTTTTTGGACATTTTAAAGTAAAAGTAAATGATAAAGAAAAGGAAGTGAACTAAAGACAAATTCTGAAGGAAATCTCAACTAAATCACGTACACAGCTTAGCTCTGTGTCCTTGGAAAGCAATAATAGCACGTAGCTCAGGTTAGACATGCGCGAGGGGCCAGGCACGGAGTTGCAGGGAGCAGGCTTTCTTCTTATAGCTCAAAGGCAGGAAACTTGGCTTTCGAGGGCATTAAGAGGTCAGCCAGGAAATATATTGTTCCGGCCATTCCTAAAGGAAGAGAAAGAGGAAAAGTAAACATACCAAACGATTCTATTTTAGAGTGGCTTCATTTTGTAGCACGGGCAATCATGTCAATGAAGTGGGCATCTGTCTGTAGTTATGCTCCTTGCAGTTCACCATTAGAGGAGATCACCAGTGTGGTGCTCAGCTGCTTCACCCAGGTGGAAGATGGGGGAGTGGAGTCAGACAAGTTCAAGGCTCAGCCTTGCCACTGAGTGTATGTGAGCACCATGGGCCACACAGCTCTCTGAGCCTGTCTTCTCATACGTGACATGAGGATAATGTCTGTATGTTTTCGCTGAGGTGACTTATGATGGCATTTGCAAAACACCTAGCATATGCCTGGCTCCATGATGGCAGTCACCATTATGTTATTAGTACTAGGTCTGTGGTTGTCCATGTGCTAACTGATTTTTAAGACTGAGTTGTTATACTAGGAAATAAGGAAGTAGTTTAAGAAATGATTTAAAAATTAATTTGTTGACAAAACTCCTATTTAAATACATTAACCACCAAGCAGAGCAGTGGAAGCTGATATTATGAGGCAAGTAACTGGTGTGAAAAATACCTTCAAAGAGGGAGAAGGGGGTGTCTGGTGTTCTGCATCCGTGTTCTCCATAATCTAAGCACCATTCAGCAAACTGAAAATGAGACCAAGTTAAATTACTGCTGTATTTCTTCCCAAGACCCCCACAAGTGGATAGAGATTGTCCCTAAGAATTATTCTAAAAAGTCAAAAACGATCTTCAAAACAGAGAACAGGGGTTAAGGCAAAGAAATGGATAGCACGAAAGAGAACAAAGCATGGAGGGAATGAGCTGTCTGAGCCTCATACCTCCAAGGTTCGCATAGAAGAAACAAAGGAATAAAACCACCCTACATCTTTCTTTTCCTCCCATAAATTACTGACTAGAATTATGTCCTTTTAAAAGAAAGAGAATTCCACTGAATGATTCTAAAGGTTTTTCTTAACTGTGTTTTTTCCTACAGACATGGTTTAACGAATGAAATAATTAAATCAGATTAACCAGAAACCTTTCTGCAACCTCTGGGAGAGGGTGCTTTCTTTTTGGCAGTTCTGGTCCTACCTTACAGGCCCGGTACAGGTACTTCATATCCTGCGTGAGGTTGTACAGGGCCAGGAAGGCGTAGGCATTCCCCGCAGCACCATGGCACAGCCCGTACCCCTTCTTCAGCAACCCATACTGCCAGATCACATCAGCACACTGGTAGGCATCGTTGAGATACTGTTCTTCTTTGAACACCTGCAGAGTCAAGGGGCGTCATTTTATTTTAAGTGATATAAAAGAAAAGTGTATTGATCTTCCTTCTTGAAAGGAAAGAAGGGGAGATGGAGAAAGGGAGGGGAGAGGGAAGTAACCTGGCAAGAAAGGATCAGGGATTTAGAGCCATAGCGATGTGTTACATCAGTGGGGAAAATTACAAAACTACACTAATTTTTTTTTTTTTTTTTTTTTTATCCTCACCCGAGGACATTTTTCCATTTTTTGTTCAGATAGAGCGGGAGGGAGAGAGAGGAAGAGAGAGAGAGAGGGAAACATCGATGTGAAAGGGACACATCGAGTGGCTGCCACCCACACGACCAACCAGGGCTGGGGACAAACTGCAACCGAGGTACGTGCCCTTAGCGGGAACCGAACCCGGGTCTCTCTGTACCGCAGGCCGACGCTCCAACCGATGAGCCAAACCGGCCAGGGTTTGTTTTGTTTTTTAATAAGAGGGCATGACCTTGTTTGCATGGTCTAAGTTTTAAGTGTGTATGTGTGTGTGTGTGTGTTATTGGTGGAGGAGCATTATTTTACTTGAAGCTTGCTGTTATCATTAGTCACTTTCCAAAGAACACATGCCATCTTCTTTGGTAACAACGATGCCCTCCATTGTAAGAACGTTTCTTTACACACTAAAGGAGAAATTGTGTATAAAATTCATTATAAAAACTAACTTGGTTATAAAACACTGTACTTTGTCAGAAAAATAGAGATACACCTTTACAATCTTTTGTGGATTCCTATATATTGATCAAAGACTTGAGGAATATTCTGAGCAGACATTTTAAATATCTCATCGCAAACTAAGTATCCTTAAAAATAGAGTAAGGTAGTTTTCCAAGTCTCTAAAAGTAAACTCTGACATACTAAAAGCTTATTTAGACTAGGAGACGCTGGCCTGTAGGTTTGTAATCTGTAGATCTGGCACCAACAGACACAGGTATCTTGGTTGACTTCTATTTTTTTCTCAAATAAATATTTTTTCTTCTTTGACTATAGCTTTACCATAGCATGCTTTTTAGAAGTGATACTGGCACTTTTTATTATGGTAAAATACACATAATGTAAAAGTTACCATTTTAATCACTTAAAGTATACAATTCCCTGGCATTAATTACGTTCACAGTGTTCTCTAACCATCACTACTATCTATTTCCAAAACATTTTCATCATCCCAAACAGAAACCCTGTCCCCATTAAGCATTAAATCTGCGTCCGTCCCACCCCCCAGCACAAGCACCAGCACCAGGTAACTTCAACTTTCTTTCTGTATGAATTTGCCTATTCTAGATACCTATTAACCATCACATCACATCATTTACGTAGAATCATACAGTGTTTGTCCTTCTGAATGTGGCTTCTTTCACTTAGTATGTTTTCAGTGTTCATGCATGCATGCTATAGTTTAGATCAGTTCATTCTCCTGTATGGCTGAAGACTACTCCATGATAGGTATACATTTTGTCTGTCCAAGGGTCATCTGTTGGACACTTGGAATTCCTTCCACCTTTTGGCTGTTGTGAATAATGCTACTGTGGAACACTGGTGCACAACTGTGCGGGGATCCTTGATCTTCCTTCTTCTGGGTAAATACCCAGGAGTGGAATTGCTGGATCATATGTTCATTCTGAGTTTAATTTTTTGAGGAACTACCAAACTGCAACTGCACCCTTTTACATTCCCACCAGCAATGTGCGAGGCGGATTTTTCCACTTTTTGATCGAGCTCTGGGGGTACTCATCATGGCTCTGCAACTGATGCTACAATCCTGGCTACTCCACTTGTCAGCGAGGCAGTTTCCCGTTCGTTGAGATAACGTCTGCTCTGGCACAGGTGGGCACAGTGAGAATGAGTTATAACCCTTCATCAACAGTGATCTTAGGTCTAATAAGTGATTTATCTATTGCTCCTTCAAGGATTATGCATAAAACTAATTTTAAATTACAGAACTTTATATTTTACAATTTATTTATAAAACGAGAAAATTCACAGTACCTTATAGGCCTGGATGAGCATGTAGATGACCCCCGGGGAACCATGGCACCAGTGGACTAGCAGATCTCGAGTGTCGCCCACACAAGGAGGGTAATTGCCGGAAGGGAATTTCAGCTGGCAGACGTAGTCTACACTGGACTTGACCAAGCTATGTAACTTAGCGTGGCTCACTTGAAGGCTGGGCTAAAAATGAGAAAGGGAATGATTAATTCTGCTGAAGCAACAGATCTCGGGCCCTAGGAATGAGTTTTAAACCATAAAGAAAACATGGGTTTCTTTCAGTTATTTTGCCTACTAGAACAAACTAAAACTAGGTTATCAGTTAACTCTTGGGCCTATGTCCATATTATTTTTTAGTATTTGTTATCTATATACATATAAATAATTCTCCCGAGTCAATGCTTGAGAAAGTGAGTGTAAGAAAAGTTTTAACATCGTACGCATACATTAAAGCCCAGAACAGTGTTCAAGTTCTGTTTAAAATGCTAATATAGAATGGATTCTCCTCAAACTTGCAGGAATTATCCAAAAATGGCCAAAACGTATTTGGCTGTATGCTGATACATAGGTACCCCATGGAACGAACTTCTATAGGATTAAAAATGAAATCATTTTAAATAGGTAATAGTCTGCCAGTGGGAAACCCAGTGGTTGGGTTCCCAAGTCCTCACTCCGGAGAAAAGGAGGCGCAGGAAAGACGCTCCCGGCTCTGCTCCAGTGACAGGCCACGTGCTTGTCCAGCCACTGACACACGTGCCTCTAGCTCACATTGAAACTTCAGAGGACGTGAACTCTTCTTTCCTGAAAACTTTTAAGAGTCTATATTTACTTCTGGAAATAGAGAGCCAATGAGGGGATTTGTCAGAAATTAAGTCTGAACTGTCAAAACCTCTAATTGTAAAACTCTTAATTGAGAAGTGTAGAATAAATACAACAGTTGGCCTCCTACTGCCACTAACCCTCAAAGTGTGACTTTGCATTTAAAAGCAATAATAACCTTGAGCTTTCCCGCATCACTGTCATTGTTTAGTTATGGGGAGAGGGCAGGTCTGACATTGATTCTGCATTATTATAGCCAGCTACTCATCCAGCTAGTAGTATGTATGTCTAAGCACTCATGTTGAACACATTAGTGAAACACTTTTCTTTATGCCACGTTGTACTTTGGGAAGGTGAGGGGGACACCTTTGCTACCATTAAAAATCAATTTTCTTTTGTCATAAATTCTTATCCACAAGTGCCAATTTCTCTTGGAGAGAGAGCTAAATAAGCCCCTAGAAATGATGCTCCCAGGAGAAGTCCTCTTCTGACCTCCCCTCTCAGATTATGCTGGCTAAAGTCTCTTTGTCCTTAGTCTATATGACTTTGGCTGGTGTCCCGCAACAGTATCAGATCTAAAGAACCATCAAGCATAGCTTATTCAGCTATTTCTCAGGCAGGTTACACAGAGTCCACTGGAAGGGCTCCTTAGCTGTGTTCTCTTAGTGAGCCTTAGGCAGCATATGCTCATTTGTTTCTACTGATTGTGTTCTTACTCCTGGAATTTGTTTCAATGGGTTGTGCCTTACAATGTGAAATAATATTCTTAATTCAAGGTGTTTGCTGAAAGAGAAGAGCAGAAGGCATTTCATATAGAAGTATGAACACTTTTGTCTGGACTAGTGGACCTAGGCAAGTATGGACATCCGCAAATCAAACATCATCTCAAAGCACAGCACTTATACACTTGAAATGCACCTGGGCAAATATTACTCTGGTTTGTGTGGAACAGGTGATTATAAGGAGGTTGATGCAGTAGTAAACAGAATAAAAAAATGGATCTGGAGCACTTGTCTTCTGACCCTGAGCAGAAAAGCCAGGAAGTGCAATTTAAAGTCTCACCATCATCACCTTACCTGCATCAGAAAGTAATAAATTCCTGCCAGGCCATGAGCAGCTCCCACATAATATTCTTGGTACCACTCATACATCAGTGGAGTCTTTGCTGTGAAGTTTCTCTTTTTAGCGAGGTTTTCTCCAGACGTTAAGATTGTTTCACAAATCTACAGGGAGAAAACAACCAAAATAATGAGAGAATTAGAGTAAAAACCCTCCTGGTAGAGGTAAAAACCTTTTTCCTGGGGAACATGACGAGTTGGATACTGTCTCTGACCATGGATGGGCAGTTTGACTCAGTACGCAGAGAAGCGGGTGTGACTATATTGTCTAATAAGGGGAGGGTATGGAAGGCCCTGAACTCTTTTCACTAGTGCTTACAAGGGTTCACTTGTCAAAGGAAAGCATAACTCCTCTGGGCACAAAGGAGGCCCTGCACTGGAAGGTGACATCTGGCCCTCCTCTCGGAAAGGGTCTCTACACTCTCCAACGGCCCAACTTCTCACTGACTCACTCTGTGTTTCCAACAGCACTCAGCACGGGGCTATTGGTTCTCTGATCATGCCTGACCTCCAGAGGTCAAGATACACCTTCCAGCTACTTGGGATGTGCTAACTGGAGAAATAAAACCAACAGTTTAGGCAGATGGTAAATGTAATCCTAAAATGACTCCAAAAAGCACGAAAACATGGTACCTGCTGAATATGGCTTTGAGGAATCTTTTCTACTCCGAAGTTCTTATTCACAAAAAGAAGAGCATAGATGTAGCCCACTCGTCCATACAGTAGTTCATTTGGAGAATGGGGATCGATCTTATTTAAGTGAATTAACCTGAGAAGAAAAATACATGTTTAGAATAATCCGAAAGAAAAATTAGGTAGTGGTATATATGTGAAAATGGTACATTTAAAAAACACAAACAGATATCATGTGTATGTGTATTATGTTAAATTATATTTTAAAAATATTTTAAAGATATAATTGTAATTAGTATAATATAAATGATTATACATTAAATATAAAGTGGGCTGGGCCAGAACACAAATGATAGTCAGGATTCAAAGAGTAACCCTTAGCTAAGTTTCTTTTCTTCAGTTCCCAATGGAGCTATCGACAAGATGCTGAAAGAATGAAAGAAGATGTGGGTATGGCTGAGGCTACCTGGAGCCGCCCCAGTTCACTGGAACCTTGCCTTGAGACTAGCAGTCGGCATCAGAGGCGCTAAGAACTGCTGGCTATATAGAATTTAGCCTGGGGAACGAACTAAGTCAACACAAAGGGCCACCTATTTCTAGATGATGAAATGCTTGCTGCACCCCCATTCTCATCTTATTTGGTTTCTTTCTTCATGTGTCATCAGGCCTACCTGAAGTGTCTGTAGGACAGCCTGATCCACCACAACTGATAATACATGTCAATGGCACAACGGTACCAGTCCGTGTCCCTGTCCCCCCATTCTCCCAGCTTCTTGTGCTTCTTTCAGAAGAACCACGGTTAATAATTTCTTGTATAGCCCTATTTACTTTATGCACATATAAGCATAATGTACATATTTATAGACGTATCTCCCCACATGGTCTGTGGCTGGCCCTTTAATGATACACCATGACAACTATTCTACATCAGCATACAGAGACAGTCAGTCTCCTTCTTTATCAGATGTTCAGTATTCCATTGAATGGGTGTATTATAATTTATTAGTTCCCTACTGACAGACTCAGTTCAGCTTCACACAAAAGTTAATTTGTGTTCTGGGTCCAGGTAAGGTGGAGTAGGCCCCCCCTCTAAATGTGGCTCCCCAACCTGGAGTGCGCGCATGAAGCAGCTATTTGAGGACCCTGGATGTAAACAGGAGCAGGCGGAATGGGGAAGAAGAAGAGAGTGTGGGGTACCACCAAACTAGTGATGAGTTTACCATATTTTCCCCGATACTCCCCTGGCCAGAACTCAGTACAGCTCAAAACCTGGCAGCGGACCCAAGGGGCTGAAGGAAGGGCCAAAAGAAGCCGTGCAGTTTCATCTCAGGAAGGAGTGGGAAAGGGGATGCCTCCTGTCACAGAGTGGGGAAAACACCTCATTTTTCTTCATTTTCCTTTCTCTGTCCTCTGTTCTTTCATACCCCAGGCCACATGCCATTGCACCGTGGTGTCGCAAGTGAAGTCAACAGGACCTCAGAGGAGTAATGAGGGAGGAACCCCTCCTCACAGAGCAGAGAGCTGCGGTCCCGGGAGGGGCTGAGCCTCCTCTGTCCCTTCTGTCCAGCTTCCTCCTCACGTGGCCCAGATGCAGGTGCAGTCATGGGACGTACGCGGATGAGTGGGGCAGCCAGAGCCCCAGATTTCTTTCCAGAGGACCAAAAAGGGAAGCCCCAGGTACCCAGAAGTTAGGCAGTGGCCACAGGAAGGGGAGCTCAACAAAGCCACCATATTTGTAGTCTGAACTCTTAAAATGAACCATTTTTTCCCTTTTTTGGAGGGTAGGGAGGGAGCAATCATGATAGGTAGGGAAAATTGCCTTGCCTTTTTAGTTTTTTTTTTTATCACATGAAATTTTGAAAGCACATCTCAGTTATCTCTAAATTATCCTAAAATTAAATGTTACACCATTTAAGTTATTAAAACAACTTAATATTTTTGTGAAACTTGACAAAATGATATTAGTACACTGAAAAGTGAGAGAAGAACCCTAGATTTTCTAGAAAAAGTAATTAAGAGGACATTAGCCCTACCAAATAATGGCTTCATCATCAGGTAGCTTAGTGACACTAAACCTGCACTCAACTTGCAATTTAATCCTTGTGCTTTAAATTTCTCATCTATAAACTGAATGGTCCCTTCTAATAAATAAATTCTCTTAAGTTGTCTGTGTGGAAATTTATTTTTAAAGTAGTTAAGTATAAACAGTGCCTGTGCATATATTTCATCTAACTTTAGCCTATACACTGGGAATGGTTAATTAATATTTGAATTATCAAAAATCACAACCCTGGGGTGATTGTCTATATTTGAAGTACTATAATCAGAAATCAACATTCAGAGGTATTCACAACTCGAATGACTTTACCCAAATCTACACCATGATTTGTTAAGAGGTGCAGGCATGAATGTCGGGAAACGGCTTTTCATTGGGGGAATGAGTGGTAGGGACGGGCAGGAGGTTTGGCAGATGGTACAGACGCTACCAGTGTTGATGAGGAAGACCTAAGAAGGGCCTACAATGTGGCTTTCGTGAGCAACAGAAAACAGGTCAGGGGGCTACTTGTATGTATGTGTGTGCATCTCCTTTCTAATATTTGTCCATTTGGCAGAATTTGGTCAACAGTTTTGGCTTTCATTTTGGCATATTCAGTGGTAAGGTTATGGTTGGGGTCGGGGGGTATATGGCCCTTACCTCCACTTGCTGGAAGCTACCAGTATCTACAAAAACCAAAAACAAGCAAGCAAAAACCTGACAAAAGGTACAGAGAAGAGAGACTGAACTCCAAAGGGAAGGTACTTGTGAAAGAGAAAACAGTATTTGGCTCCTCCCAACGCCTCCCCGCCACTTCCACAGGCCTGTGGTATGACAAGGGGAACATTCACAATTTAAAACGAAGACGTTTCAATAACTACAATGAGATGATTTTAGTGACTAAAAGGGGACAACAGTTATAAAACAGATTGAGAAAAAGTTATGAAAAGTTATTAAACTCACAGTGGAACAAACAGTAGTTATCTTAGGTATGGACAGTGGTAAAAGATTGCTTTTAAATTTCTTGTAATACCTTGACTTTGTTTTTCCAATGTCAGCAGGGCCATCTGGATGGTAAAATTATGGCTGTTTTGTTTTGCACTCTAGTATCATACATACACACTCCTAACATTTTTAAAGAACTTAAAAATATTTAAGAAAAATTCTTTTTTAAATGTCCAACTGGCAGGCAGCTCAGTAACATAGAGACTTTGAGAAAATAAAATGTTTATTATATATGAACTCACCTGTTATAGTGTCAGAGTCTTGATAAGAATTTATTATCAAGTTTGAATGTAAGTGTATCACATTGTATAGAGTTTAGATATAATAAAGTGCTTCTGATTTACTTTTGCAAAAGACATTAAAAAAAACTATTCAAAAAGAGAAATTACCATGAGTTTTTAAACCAACACTGCTCTATGAAAGTTACTCAGAACAATTACTGCATTAACTCCAATGATATTTTCATCTAAATAAAATATGTTTGAGCTACTATATTAGAAAACAACTTTCCTTTATTATCACCATTATGACCTGCGTCACCACTAGGTGGCAATATATAATAAGCATTTCAGTTATTTTGCAGCCAGACTTATTTGCACTTGGGAAGTTCAAAGTAGGTAAGAAATACCTTTCCAATCTTTGAAAATAAAGTATTGCTCAAAGCATTTCCTTAAAACAATACTTTACGGTTTAGGGTAAAAAAGTAAGGATTCTATTTTTTTCTGGATTTAAATTCAAGTCATTAAAACTTATTAGTTATGTCTGATGATTTTTAAAGGTAGGACTTTTAACCGCTTGTTTTACATGCCATATTCTTAAGACAAGAAGAAGTAATGACAGCATTTATAAGTTATAATGGTTATTCTAAGTGTTTTCAGAAACTCTCAAACCCAGAAGCACATCACTGCAGCTCCATTTATTTGTTTTCATATGTTGGTATCAATAGCAACCAATCTGAAAGAAGAATAAAGACAGGATAGTTCTGTTCCACTCTTACTGATATTTCCCCAGGGCATCACTGGGGAGAACTTTTTGTCTTGTATCATCAAAGGAAGTTTGACTTATTTTTAAAAAAAGAAGTCCTTTTCTTACTCATCACACTATAGAAGAGAGAGGGTATGCATTTTCTGACCAGAAAGCCAAACTTCTTTGTCACTCTACGTACTGGCCCGTTACTCTCTTAATTGGGTACCAAACGGGCAGTGCTCTCTGTTTGTGTAGTGGCACCAACTATCTCTATGAGAAAGGAAGGATGAAAAAGGACACCTATAAAAAAATCAGGCATCAGGAAAAACTACTCCTATTTACCACCCTATCCCCAGGCCAACTGTAGTACAATATGAACACACAGACACACACACACACACACACACACACACACACACACAGGCACACATACACTTCTTTTGGGGAGTCACAGACACTTTCAAGAAAAGTTAAAGTTCTCTCTATGATGAATGCAATTTGGAGTTTTTCTGATTTCTTTGTATTTAAGTTGCTTTCTAAGGATTCGACTTCTGATGATCACAATGCCCCTTTGGTTTCTAAAACTCAAACTTATTAGTCTGAAAGACCACTACACTGAGAAAATATAGGAAAGGTCAGCTGAAATAGGGTGTTGGCATTGGAGCCCAGGGCAGATGCCATACAGAGAATCCGAGTGTCTGTGATATCTGAAAGGGCTGTGTGATATGAGGAAAACGTTTTAGTAAAAAGTAAAAATAATAATTAGGTTCATTAAATAACAGATGACGTCAATTAATTGTGGATTTCCTGAAATTGAATGGATTTTTCCTTCTTTCCTTAAAAGAGAGAAGATGAGAAACTAATTTACAAATAAAATTTTCTTCTGCCATGAAATCCAGAAATATGAAAAATCAAAGCTGTGGCCACAAACAATGTATTTTCCTATCAGAAGTTCACATATTATATTTTTAACCTTAACAAGTCTACTGGCTATAAAAAAATATGCTAAAATGTCATACAATTTTTAAAAAGACAAAAACACCTTATCACCAAGGTATTAAAAAATGTTTAACTTACTCTTAGGCGTGTTTTATAATAAGCCAATATTAATATATGCTACTATTCTCCAAAGAGTATTTTTTAGAACAACAGGCCCTAAGATGTCATGAGGAAAAAGGGTTGTCTAAATGATAAGTCTGGCAAATTTTGTTCCCTGGAGTAGGTAGTTTCTCTTTGGACTCTGAAGACTCTGAGCAGCCAGAAAACTTACACATTTAACTTTGTTTAATTAGTATTTCCCCTATCTGTTTAAATACACAAACCTTGTATTTAATCAATATTAACACCTATTAACATTTTTCACATAACAAACTATTACTATGTGGCACATATATGAGAAAGGTTGGCATTATGTATAACATATTGGGACCACTACAATTTATTTTTATAATACTTAAGAGTGATTCATTCAACTGTATTTTTTTGTGAACCTCTAAAGCAGATGTGTGTGGCTAATGGCTTTAAACTGGCTATGCAAAAACATAATAAGGCAGTTTCTGTATTTCAAATTTATATGGGTATGGAACAGCTTTTGTATTGGCTGGTCTTCTGCAAGTTAATTACTATGGAAGGAATACATGTGTTAATTAACCTTTTGGGAAAACCAGTTTTGCTTCACTTGCCATTTTGATCAAGCTTAGTGACAGGTTTTATATTAAATAATTCCCAGCCCTGGAGTGGAATGCTCATAGTTTTTTGCTCTAAAATACACTAGTTCTACATTTTTTTGTTTTTAAGTTGTACTAGATCACTTCTAATCTCTGATAGATGTACCACAGGCATGTATCTGTTAGTTCAGGGAATGCTCTAACATGATCCACAGATCATTATAGGTAGAGCATAAAACTCCTTGGACTCTCCTCCACCCTCCCTTTTGTATACTTTCCAGCGGAAAAAGTTAGTTACAATAATAAAGTATCACTGTATGGGGAAAAAATTGGGGAAGGAGGGAGAATTTACATATATATGCTCAAACAAGAGAATGCTGATTCCTTCTTCAAATACAACACAAACCACATCTTATAAAGTCTAGTTATAGTGTATTCTATAACATGGATGAACCTGAGGACATTATGTTATATGAAACAAGCTGGTTATAAAAAGACAAATACTGAGTGACTCCCCTTATATGAGATACTTAGAATAGTAAAAAATCACAGACACAGAAAGTAGAACAGTGGTTATCAGGGACCAGGATGGGGGAGTCGGGTACAGATTCAGTTTTACAAGATAGAAAGAGCTATGGAGATGGATGGTGATGAAGGTTGCACCATATCATGAATGTATTTAATTCATTGAACTATATAATTAAAAATGGTTAATATGGTAAATTTTACGTTATATGTACTTTACCACAATAAAAAAAATTGGAACAAGGGGAATGAAATATAAATTCTAGAACTAAAAATTGCACTGCCTATAATAAAAAATTCACCAGATGGACTTAACAGCAGAATGGATATAACAGAAGAAAGTGACACTTTTTTCTCAAGTGAACTGAAAAACATTACCTAATCTCAACAACAGAGAGTGGGAAAAAAGATTGAAAAAAAAAGAACAGTCTCAGAGACCAGATGAACAATATCAAAAGGCCTAACATATATGCAACTGGAATTTCAGAAGGAGAAGACTAAGGATGGTGCAGAAAAAAATTAGAAAAATATTCTAGATCCTGATCGAGGTTTGGATTACATTGGCATATGCATTTATCAAAACTAAGTATACACTTAAAACCTGGAAGCTCATTGTGTAGAAAGTTTATATCAAAGGACCATAACTCTAAACAGACACTGAACTCTAGTAAATTATATTTAAGCTCAAGTATTTAGAAGGAAGTATACTGATGTCTGCAATTTACTCTGAAATGCAGCCTCCTTCACAAATAAGATTAATAATGAATAGAGAAATAGATAGATGTATAGATATATGATAAAGCAAATACAGTAAAAGGTAACAGTAGATTCTTGTGGTAGATCTATAGGTACTCATTGTTTTTTCACCTTTTTTATTTGTTTGAAATTTTTCATAATAAAATTTAAGGGGAAAAAAAGTCTAGCTATTAGAATTTTAGGCCAAAGTCTGTTGTTGAAATACACACCACCACACAATAAAAGTTTAACCAAGGGATCCTCAACAAATGAAATCAGTAACGATAATACTATTCTAACAGGAATTTATAAGAAAGAATAGTGGGGCCTTGGCTGGTTTGGCTCAGCGGTTAGAGCATCAGCCTGCAGTCCAGAGAGACCAGGGTTCGGTTCCTGCTAAGGGCACGTACCTTGGTTGCAGTTTGTCCCTGGCCCTGGTTGTTGTGCGGGTGGCAGCCACTCAATGTGTCCCTTTCACATCGATGTTTCTCTCTCTCTCTCTCTCTCTCTCTCTCTCTCTCTCTCTCCCCCTCTCTCTCCCTCCCACACTATCTGAACAAAACATGGAAAAATGTCCTTGGGTGAGGATAAAAAAAAAGAATAATGGGGATCAAAAAAACATGGTCAACTCAGGGATGGTCAGTGATTAAAATGCTGCTGGAATTAAATGGGCAAAAGACCTTAACAGGCACCTCTTTAAAGGAGATATACAGATGGCAAGTAAGTATAAGAAAAGATGCTCTACATCATACGTTAGAGGGAAATCCAAATTAAAACAATGAGGTACCAATGCATTCCTATCAGAACAACCAAAATGCCAGAACACTGACAACACCAAATGATAGAGAGTATGTAAAGGAACAGGAACTCTCCTCCGTTGAGGGTGGGAATGCAAAATAATACAGCCCCTTTGCAAGACAGTTTGGCAGTTTCTTAGAAAACTAGACATATTCTTAGCATACAATCCAGAAATTATGCTCCTTGGTATTTACCCAAAAGAGTTGGAAACTTATGTCCACATAAAAACTTACACATGGATGTTTGTTTATAGCAGCTTATAATTGCCAAAACTTGAAAGCAACCAAGATGTCCTTCAGTAGGTAAATGGATAAATAAATTGGTACACAGTGGACTACTACTTAGCACTAAAAAGAAATGAGATACCAAGATATAAAATGATATGAAGAAACCTTAACATCTATTACTAAGTGAAAGAAGCCAATCAGAAAAGATCACATACTATATGATTCCAATGACATGATATTCTCGAAAAGGCAAAACCGTGAAGACAGTAGAAAACTCAATTGATTGCCAGGGGTTAGGGAGGAGGGAAGAGGAATGAATAAGCAGAGCACAGAGGATTTTTAGGGCAGTGGAACTGCTCTGAATGATACTACAATGATGGAAACATGTCCTTATACATTTTTCCAACCCTTAGGATGTCCAACAACGACAGTGAACTGTAATGTAAACTATGGACTTTGGTGATTACGATGTGTCAGTGTAGGTTCATGAACTGTAACCAGTGTACCATTCTGGTGGGGGATGTTGATAATGGGGAGGCTGTGCATGTGTGGGGGTAGGCGGAAGACAATTTTGCTGTGAATTGAAAACTACTCTAAAAGGCAAAGTCCATTAAACAACTAAACAAAACAACAAAACCTTCGCTGGAAATGCAGCTCTCTCTACGTTAGCATGTTCGAGCTGAGCTGACATGCATGCAGAGTTGCATGGAGGCCAGGTTTTGTAGAATTCTGAAAGTATTCATTAAACTTGAGTGAGGCAATAATTGTAATTTATTAGTACAAAAGTTTGGTAATTCTTCATAATTCACAAACTTCTAGCAGGCTTCCTTGATTTATATTAACAATTTGCATATCATTTGTCTTTTAAAAAACAATTTTGCCTCAGTTTGTATATTCTTAGAAGGCCTCTCTCAACCCACCTTGCGAAGTGAACTGCATTTTTTTCAAAGTGTTGAACTTGGATAGCACCTTGAATTAGTCATCATATAATTAGGCTTTTGATCTCATTTTTGTTACTGAAACTGATTTCTGATCTGGAACATGTGTCATTATATCTTGCAATAAAACACAGATTATAATGGCCGCTCCTTAACGACGACATAGGAATAATGTGAGAATTGATCAAATGACAGTACTAAGATTTACTGCTGAGAGGGAAGTAAATTCACTCAAATGTTCTTTTGCTAACACACAAAGAATTAACATATAATAACAGGTAGATAAAAATCCTCAAAAAGAAACACGATTACCTAGTGATGCAATCCTCTGCCTGCTTCTCATTGTTCATCTTGTGATATACCACGGCAGCCACGGCCAGCGGGCCTGCATCCCCGCAGAGGAAGGTGATGGAGCGCTTGGACAAACAGTTCAGACTTTGCTTTACATAGCCGTGCGCCTTCTGCAGGTAGGCTGGGTCCCCGAACACATCATAGAGATGGAGGTAAAGCACAGCAATACCTGAAAAGCAAGAGGAAAATAATGTAAAAATGAGAAAAGGGCAGCTGACTGTATTATTTTGGTGTGCTGCCTACTCAGCAGAATTGATTTTTGATAAGCTGTAATAAATATGTAAACTATCTGGTTATTCAGATGACTTTAGTTCTAGACTTACCTTTATTACCAAGTAGCTCTGAGAACCAGACAGAGGCAAACACCTTACTGGTTCTCAGTTTCTTCACCACTATAACTCTAACAAGAACTCTCTAAGACCCTCTAAGACTCTAAATCAAAGTTTATCATTAATCTTTGCTGCACTCTGGCTACTGTGTTAATTGTGTTAATGTATTCCTCTTGATGGTTAAATGGTAGGTCATCTAAACTATGGTTCCAAATAAACAGTCACTTATTTATTTAACAAATAATAATCTACTTAATAATAAATAGGAAATGTTTGTTCACGTGGACTAAAGAAATTCAAAAACTAGAGAATAAAAATTCAAAATTTCTTTTATAGATTTTTTTATTTTAATGAGAGGGTAGATAAACTGACAAAATTCCCTAACATTCCAGGCAGGGATTATAAGCAAACTATTAAGTTATTTGAGAAATAAATTCCATTACTCCCTATTTTTTTTGTTTGTTCTCCATTGAGAACCTAGCTCTTTAGGAACTATACTGTGAAGGCTGCCAATGACTTCTGCTAGGGGCCTTCACTTGCTTCTTATCTTCCTCTCAAAGCATGCTATATGTAATTGAGCTGTTCTCTGTATGTACGTATTCCAAATACCCGTCACAGTAGCAACAGCCTCCCCACAAAGCTGCCTGGTCCCGGGGCAGACTGAAAGATGTGGCATAGGGAGTCTGCCTGCAGCATTTCTAGAAACTAATTTTTCTCCTTAAAGTACATTTTCCATTTTCTTTACCATTTTTAAAAGATACAGAGCTTCTGTTTAAACCTAAATTAATAGAGCCAATCTCTTCACAAATTTCAATGCAGCAAAAATGCAGACTGCAAAATGACTTTTCACTGTATTGAAGACAATTTTAAATTCAGATAGTTTTCTCATTCTACATGTGTAGTCTTCAAAGCTTTGTGCTACAGACAATTCAATTTCACATGTATATTAAGACCAAATTTTCATTTCCTGCCCAAGTTAATAACACTGTCTGCTCTTTCAAAGTGTCTTGGTGTTAGTAATTCCACAAACTGATGATCAGATGTACCAATGCTTAAGGTCTGTAGACATAAGTGTGCAAAACCACGTATGTGGGTAAGAAAAAAAAATCTCCTTTTCACAAATGATCAATGTCAAGAGCTTCTTCTAGAATTAGGTTCTTAATGGGCTTCATCTCATCCACACCAGGCATCTGCAGGCAATCTGTTTAAATTGTTAGCCTTTCATTTTGCCCTCCTATTCCCATCGCTGCCTGAACTCCCTTAATTAAGTTATGTAAGCACCAAAGCCAGATAATGACATGACTGAGATCTGAGAAAATAAAAAGTGATTAAATACAAGCCCAATGATTGCTTTCCTTTGCAGACCTCTGTCTCTCATTATCAACAATTCCTCTTGGCCTAAATATTTAACAAATAAAACCCATGAAGTTTTGCAATTGTAAGAGTTGATGCATTTCTCATGAAAAAGGAGTAATCACTTCTCAAGTCTCACAATATTTTATTTAGATAAAATATGTATTTTTTTCTTTTCCTGATCAACAGAGAATTATCTAGCTAGTCTCTAGGGTTTCACAACCTCAGGTTCTATTTCTCTCCTTCTCATTCTGGGCCTCAGTGTTTGCTTATTTAAAACCATCTCCTCCAGGTTGTAATTTACAGGTGTCTACCTTCCTTGTCACAAGACACCCAAAGATGAGAAGTGTTTCAAGTGAGGGTGCTACAGCCAGTTAGAAAAATGTTCCTAAACAAGCTTATTATAAATCAGTCTAGGCAACAACAACAACAAAAAAAGACAAATGCCTAAGTCAAAGACATGTAATGCCTCAACAATATTTTATACCCCAGGTGCCCTAATTTAATCCTGGCCAGGTTGCTCAGTTGTTTAGAGCATTGTCCCACTAGGCCACGGTTTGGGATTTGATCATTGATCAGAGTACATATACCAGAAGCAACCAATGAATACATAACTAAGTGGAGCAACAAATTGATATTTTTCTCTTTTTAAAATTAATGAATAAAAACTTTTAGCTAAAAAGATAATAGAATGGAGGAACTGCCTGTGGCCAAATGTTTTGGATTTGATCCTTATGATCTTCCAACCTCTGACGATATTCACGCATCATCATAAATACCGAAGGTGAGAGAGCACTGGCAGATAACTGGTGGGAAATAAAGACACATCCTCAAGGGCTCTGTGGGAAACACTCATCGCATCCTTCTATATACTCACAGCCCTGGCCTCAGCCTAGGCTTTAAAAAACTATTTTCTAATGTAATTTTATCAAAATAAATATGTTCTTTATGGAAGAAATTAGTACTGCAAGGCTTAATGTACACATGCAGTCTCCTGCCCCACTCTGTTCCTGCCTCCCTTAGGCAGCAACTTTAAATAATTTTAGCCATTTCCAATCGTAGCTGCCTCCATATTGCTAATAATATGCTTATGTGCTATCCTTTCATTTCTCTATATCAGACATTTTGACTCACAATCCATTATGAAAGATAAGGATTTAGCTCTTGTGATAGAGACTGCTAAGTGGTCCCTGAAACTATATCTCCCTTTCCCTCAACACTGATGCCCTGGGTACAGGGCTGCCCATAACAGTCTCCTTTGCAGCTGGGTATGACCATGTGACTAAGTCTGACCAATGAGACATAATGGGAGTAATGGGGGTAACTTCAGAAAATGTTCTTGAATGCGGGGACACACCATTTCTTTCCCCCTGGCTGGAATACAGATTATGATGGTGTAGCTGAAGCAGACACATTAGACTAGGAAGTGGTAGCTCTGTGGTGAGGATGGTAAAGCCTTAAAATCAAAGAAGCTTAAATCCTGAAGGACTGTGAAATGGTTCTGGACTGCCTATACACAAAAGAACAAAATTCTGTTGTGTTCAAGTCACTGTCATTTTAGGTGTATCCCCATATGCTGGTAAACCTAATCATAAAGAATACGGCTCGTTGAAGCTGGAGAGTTAGGATTTAAGGTTTTATTTGAAAAGTACCATTATAAGCACTAGAAGAGCATAATTAGATCTGGGTTTTTAAAAGTTCACTGTCAGGTTTGGAAAAAAGTGTGTGGATCAGTGGATCCAGGAGCAGCAGTTAGAAGGATGCTTCAGGAGTACAGGTGAGACACAGGGCAGTTGCAGTAGAGATGAAGTGAGACTGTACTGGAAAGAAGTCTGTCTGGAAGGTAAAATCAGTGGAACCTGGTGGTGAATGATGGAGAGGGAGATGTCAAGATGACTCCAGATGGGCAATGGCGAGAGCCACCCAGGCGGCAAACACCCCCAGGGGACGGCCAGGCTTGGGAAGGAGGAATACAGTAGTATCTATTCATAAACTCATCCCCAAAGATGATTCCATTCTCTAAAGGACATTTAATATGAGAAACTACACTCCTACTGGCTTCTAGGGTAACCACCATTAAAACTGGTCATGAGGCTCAACAAAAGATGATGCATAGAGTTTAATCTTTTTAATAATTTTTCTTTTTCTTTTCATCACAGTGCATACTAGTTAATCAAGGGAATTCTTGGGCTTAAATTTGAGTAGCAGACAAAATTTCCTTCTCTACCGTTTGCTAAGCAAAAGGTAGAATAATGGAGATTTGTTTCCTTCTTCTGTTTCACCCTTTCTTCCAGACCAGAAATGATTAAAATGAGATTTAAATTTTGAATGTGTTTAACTGTAAAAATATGCTCCAAATTGTTTTTATTTTATAATGCTTTTATTTAAAAAAAAATGAAAGCCCTCCCACTCCCCATTTGCATCTAGATGAATTCTGACACTTTCATTGATATAAAATTTTAATGCAATATTCTTCTATTTCTTAGCTAGTCCACTCCATATCTACTGTCATTAAGCTATGGAAACTAATGCTTTGGGTCTTAATTTTACTATCTTGTTAGATTTGCTCATACATGACTTGAACATATTGACATATTATAAAAGAGAAAATAATCCATATGAAGAGAGACATGCTGAGAAAAAAATAAAGCAAAATCTAATCCATTATTGTCCTAGTAATCCTAAAGTCATTAAAGATGAGCAATACATATTTGGGATAATATCCTAATTCTGTTAAGTAATGAGTAATTTCCTTTAGGAACAAATGATTATTCCCATTCTGGATAGTCTTACTTCATTCCCTAAAAAGGTATATGAAATTTGTTATCGAGATCCCACTTCTATTTTACACGTAAATCCAGATAAATTTAAGCAACATCAGTAACAACCAATCAATAAAGAGCCTTTTAGAATCAAATAAATGAAGTCAGTAATTTTTCCAGGAATGGCATGTTAATTCTTTAGTTATTCACACCCTTGGAAGCTGACCTGGTGAAGAAAGATGGATAGAGGTTGGCAGAGTATCCCCTCCACCAAGGAGCAGGTATGGTGGGTATAGACTGAAAGGGGGGCTTCCTATGTGAAATGATGGAAGTGGAGCAGGTGCAGAGAGTACTCCCAGCAAGTGCAATTATCTGAGCAACTTCCTGTAGACAAGAAGCCTAGGGGATGACCTGGTTAATAAGGTTGGGCTCCTTGGGGATTTGAATTATTGAAAAGGAGACATGGAGATTTAGATTTGATGCGAATCCACTGACAGTTTATATAAAGGAGTAGTATTCAACAAAAGGATTTTAAAAGATAAACTGGCCATATGTGTTAGTCCAGGTCTTCCACAATGGGATTGAACATGCAGAACTTTAATAGGACAGTCTATCCAGTTATCTAGGAAATGGATCCCAGGCATGTACCACATGAATCATGTGACAGGGTATCATACCAGCAATTATACGCATTGGCTTGGAAGTGACACATGCTGCTTCCACCTGCAGCCCCTAGTCCAGAACTGGTAGCCTCACCTAACTACAGTGAAGGTGGGGGTGGGTCTAATCCTCCCATGAACACAGAAGGAGCGACAAAAGACATGGTGAGCACTACAAGTGTCCAACGTGGGGCCTGGTGGGGAGGAGGCAGAGAGGAGCCAAACCTGGGACAGGTCAGGTTTGAGATAGTCATTAGATATTCAAGTGGAGAGGTCAAGTTGGCAGGTAGATACATGAGTCTGGAGTTCAGAAATGAGAGATTGGACAAATGTCCTCCAAATGTGTGGGAAATGTGTTAACTGAAGTGGTCAATGAGTCCCTGATGCATTTCAGGAGCAGCTGGACTGGAAGACTCATTAATCCAATGCAAGTGGCAGTTGTGTTTGACTGAAAAACAAAAACTAGGCTTATCACCTCCTTTGTGGTCTGAGAAGCCAGAAGAAACCCAGACATTTATTATTTTGATCTTAGGTTCCTGGTTGCTCAGAAGTGCGGTGTCCAACATGCTAGACTCTACAGAAACTAAAGTTAATTGAAAGTAAACAATATTTAAAATTCCATGTCTCAGTCACACTAACCACATTTCAAACACTCCATAGCCACAGGGCTAGTGGTTGCCATATGGAAAGCAAAGGAACATTTCCATCACCACAGGAAGTTCTCAGGACAGCGCTGCTCTGAACAGAGGGGAGATGCTATTCTGCATACAAAGTTCAGGAAGTCTGGCATTGCCACACAGTTCATTCATCCTAGACACCTCTTCTTTTGGAAACGTTGACAACTAGTGAAAAGAAAAATGTATATACTGCGAAGATCAAATAACATTGTGCTATAACAGAAATCCATTCTGGCTTTCAGTGCAGAAACTGAACCAGATTTTTCGATTCTGTTTCCTTCTGTAGCTACTACTCTGTGAAGGGAGGGTAAACTGCTTAGGGACACTTCTAAATCTGCGATTTCCTTACTCAGCTACTTACCCAGTAGTGCTATAAATATAGCCAGCTGTTGAGAAGTAATTAATACTAAGCCTTTGAATTTCTGAGGGATCATTAGTCCTATTCATTTTGACCAATCAAGTCCCGGTATGTCTCAAACATATATGGAGATGATAAAAATCCCCACAGATGTATGAACCTTTCAAAACACTTCTCTGTAATCTGCATTTCAGAGATGATTCCTTGACATTCTTCATTTATCATCAGTCCACACTGATGTACAAATCTTTGCCATAATACTTTAGCTCTATAATGTGTTTCCTTACAGGTCAGGGACTTTTAAAGACTCTCTTCAGGGACTCTGGTAGAAAAATCATGTTCAGACTATAGATACTGCTGGAGTCACAAGAGGTGCTCAGCTAACGCTGAAGAATGGGTCACAATAGTTTGAGTGACATGAAGACATGAAATCCCTAAAGGAGGGATGATGGGTTGTTATAAGTTTCAAATAAATTGTTCACTAGCTGAAACTTTAAATGCTCATTAATTTATATGTCTTTTTTCTTTTCAGATTTGTGAAAATATAAGGGAAATTCCCTCTGATTAACCTCATACAATATGACCATCTGTCTTTCTATCTCAGGTTAGTACTTGATAATGCGTTACTTGAAACTGTTTCTCAATTTTGTGAGTGTTTGACAGCATGCATTTCCATTTCTTCAACAAAAGCACAGCTGTCTTCCAGGCAGGATTCTCAGGCCGTCACCACAGTGACTGTGCACAGTGCTCTGCACAAAGCCCGCCTGTGAACACTGCACCGACTAGTACCACCACTGTCCTCTGGATGAAGCCAAGCACTGTGAGCTGCTGGATTTCCAAACACTCCAGCACCTTCAATCCAGGTAATCTGGGAGGAAACTGGTTGAGACTCCACAGCCTTAATTTAACAACATTGCTCCTAATTTAACAACATTGCTCCAAACAAGGAGTGGAAGAGAAATGGAAGAGAGCAAATGATTGCTCTGAAGATGCGTCTTTTCTCCTGAATCTATCTGCAGAGCTGACTGTCCAATAGGAAGAGAGATTTAAAGACATCATGCTTTCTTCCTCCTTCCCACAGAGCCCTGCACTGTACTGCTTTGTAACTGTCAGATTAGGAAGTGCTCCTAGTCTTTTACTCACATTGCTATGTGAGTGATAAATCCCTCAGCACAGTAGTCATTAAGAGCACAAGCCCAGGGGCCCTGGCTGGGTAGCCCATTTGGCTAGAGCATTGTCCCAATATGCAAAGGTTGTACGTTCCATCCCTGGTCAGGGCACATACAAGAAGCAACCAATGAATGCATAAATAAGTGGAACAATAAATCAATGTTTCTCTCTTGCTCTCTCTCAAATAAATATTAAAAAAAGAGAATGAGCTAAGGACTCACTGTCTGGCTCTGCCACTTACCAGATGTGTGACCTTGACCCATTTACTAAACCTTTCTGTGCCCAAGTATCTTCATCTGCAAAACGGAAACAGTAGCTACTCCATAGTTACTATGAATCATGCTAATCACTACAACAGTCCTTAGTGCATACTAACTACTTAATAAACGTCCAAGCCTCCCAATCCCAAATGCCCAATGTGAACCGCAATGTGTCGAACGAGTCACTTTGATACCTGATCTCTGATACCAGATCTAAAGGGACAGAAAGTACAGAGAGAACCATACTCTCCCTGTTCCTACTTTCTGCCTTTCTCCTCCCTCACAGGCTCCTCTGACTGGGGAGGCTGGGAAAGTGTGCTATGTGGCCTCACTCTTGAACTTGCTGGAAGTCTTCTCTGTCCTGGGGCTCTCTGCCATCTCCTCTCTCCTGTTCCTTATGTGGTAATCCGTACCTTGGGCTGTCCAGATGCTCTGTTTGAGTCTGGGGAGGTAAGTTCAAATCAAGGAGCAAGGAAGAAACCCACTTAACATCCAGATCTAAACAATAAGCTCTTTACCCAGCTTTACCAATTACAAAGCCCTATCTAATTTCTGAGTTCATTTCTCAATTAGATCAGAGGTTGAAGGGAAAGAGATGTGATTAACTAACACTGAATTCCTACCCGTCCCCATTCTACCCAGTTGTAAGGTACTGTTTTTAGTTCTCAAAGGTGGTAGCTAGAATAGCAATAGCAGCACACTCTCCATCCATCCATCCATCTGCATATATTTATTAAGCACCAACTATAGACCTAGCATTGTGTTAAGTGAAGTTACTGGAATGAAATGACAAGACACAGCCTCAGTCTCTTTGGTTTGTAAAAATCAAATTGCTTAGATATGTATTCCTTCTTTCCTTCCTGCCATTCCTTCTAGTCAATCCACAAACACTCACCCTGCTCTCTGTGCCTCACCCAAGCACACTGGAGGCATCTAACCCTTACAGTGGTTTCAGCACTGTGTCTTAGCAATTTAAAGAGAGTGTAACACAATGACATCAACACCATATAAAGTGCAGGCAGAAAAAAAGCAGGTGACACTCTTGCTACACTTATTTATCCAGTGGTCACTGTGAAGGGCTCTAATAAACCCAGTGCAGATCCACGCCTTGGATTCCTTCTGCTTGTCCTACCAGAGCTTGCTGGGAGGCATAGGTGCTTCTCATGAAGGGGAAGGACTTTTGTTCAGGGCTCAAATTAAACACTGAAATGCTGGCTCTGATGAAGAGCTACTTAATAAGGAGGTCAAATTGCAAAGAAAAGACACCTGGCCAGAGTGATTTCTTTCAAATACGCCTGGTATCAGCAGAAACTAAGACCCACATGCTAAAGCTGTAGCTCAAAGGCAGATCAGAGAACAGCATCCTGAAACACTTTAATGACTTACATTTACAGCGCAAGTTAATATTACTCTAGGGATTATGCTGCATATCCTCTTATTTAAAATGTTATCTAATACTTGAAAAGAGAAACTACATGCCAATCTTAGCCTCATTAGCAATGTGAGTTGGTTATAGAAGCTTGGGTCATGTCTTTCAGAACTAAAGCCTCTAGAGTCCTGTGTGTATTTTTTCCCCTCAAAGTGTAAGTTGATTATCATTTCCCTTAGGAATCATCACAGTTAAAAGTGGGAAAAATGAAATTAAATGAGGGTTAGCACTTTCCCTCATTCTCTCTTAAAGATACTAGTGAGATCAGCCACCCCTTTAGTTTACTTAATCTTTTACCATGTTACCTGAAAGGGAAGCAATCTTTTCTATTAAATGCATTTCTAACAAGAATATTCCATCTGCTCATTTAATCCTTTATAATAACAATTCCTCACCAGTGTTTTATGCTTTCCATTTTATAAGGACCTTTAAAAGTCTTCTCCCCGCTAGAACCTACAATCTCCCTGGAATAAAGCCCAGAGTAGCCTAATGCAGGTGGCATCATGCTCTGTGATGATTCCCCACAGATCCCTGGACATCACCTAGGACCACTCAGTAGCTGGTTATCAGGTTTGACCTTCAGGGGCCTCCTTGTGTGCTATTTTTCTATGCTGTCTGCTGCTATGTGTACAGATATACAGAACAGTTCTTCAATGCTTCCCAAAATAGGAGTATATACTATAAGCAAATCTACCAGAGAAGGATTAAGGCTAGAAATGAACAACTCAATGTTATTGCTGGCACATGGCACGTATCAATATCATGATGCATTACACTTCAATGTACTCATTTTATAAAGGAGGCTTTCAGTGAAAAGCACTGAAGCTGTTTATTTCAAATATGGCTTATTAACAGCTGCAGGAGCTACCGATTGATTTCAGACTTGGGTACTATTTCACAAAAGAAAATCCTCAATAAGCTTTTTCAAATACAACAATTATGAGGAAAAGCTTCTGTTTTGGCCCAGTTAATTTTCTATCCTGAAACCAACTTAATATGGTAATTCAGGATTGGGGGGGAAACACCTTCTATAGAACAACACTGGAGATTTCACTTTTCTATATGCAAATGCCCATACATCTCTCCAGGGTTTACTTTATGTCCAATACCAAATAACACTCTCCTATAGACTTTTAAATAGTAAATACTCTTGCCTGTCCAATAAGCTGTTTCCCTCTTTCTTTCCAAATTCCTTTCATGTTTTTATCACAGATTATATGTTTCTAAAACACTTAAAACTGACTAGCTGTTAGCCATTTCTAAAAGTTTGTACAGATGAGTATCATCACGTTGTGACTGCTTAAAAAACTCCATCTGAGAACTTATGTGTAGATGCTCACTTATAAAATGTATGCTGTAAACCCAAATGTACAAGTGGAATCTAAACACAAACACACACATACACACACACACACACACACACACACACACTCATTCTTATTCTCTCTATTTATAATTCTTTGCAAAGAGCAGGTGCTCTAAAGCCAGGCTTGCTGGGTTGAATCCTAACTTTGTCACCTTCTAGCTTTGTAACCATGAACAGACACTCAGCCTTGCTTTGTTTTGCTTCACTTTTCTCATCTGTGAAGTGGGGCTATGAATAGTATGCATGCCATACAGTTCTTCTGAGACTTAATTAATTAACGCAAGGCACTTAGAGCGGTGCCTGGCATGTAACGTTAGTTACTGACATATATGCACACGCCCTGTGGCTCCTGTCATTCAAATGACAATCCTAGTAACATTTTATTAGTAAGAATAGTGGTTTAATCTTTACTCTTGCCCGTCAACAGTCAAATGATCACAAAACTGCATAATGATGATCGTCAATCCCTTGGGAACCAAAATTTATTCATTATATTTTATTATTAAAGTACTGAATTCTTGTTTTTGAGTATTAATATATAGTAATCACTTGTTAATGCTCAACTACTACATTATACTTGTCCTGTTTTGTTCAAATCCTCATAACTTTAAATAAAGAATAGTAGTGTTTATTAACAAAATTAATCTACCAATTACAGCATACCTGGGACATGTATATAGATAATAAATGACAACTGTTATCATTTCCATTTTGAAGCAAATACTTTCATTTTATTCTCATGTTAATATTTCTTGTGTTAAACTTCTAAAATCCACAAAAATCATAAAAATCATAAAATTAGCCCAGGCCAGTTTGGCTCAGCAGTTAGAGCGTTGGCCCATGGATAGAAGGGTCTCGGATTCAATTCCTGATCAAGGGCATGTACCTGGGTTGTAGGTTTGATCCCTGGCTCTGGTAGGGGTCGTGCAGGAGGCAACCAATCAATGTGTCTCTCTCACATCAATGTTTCTCTTTCTCTCTCTCCCTCACTCCCTTACACTCTCTTTAAATATCAATGAAAAAAATATCCTTGGGTGAAGATCAACAAAAACGAAGTAAAAAGGGAAAAAGAAACCTAAACTATAAGAGGAAGGGCCCATCCATTCCTCTTATTTTATAAAATACTGACCTTAAATGTCCCTGAAAGATTATACATTTATATAATGATATATGAGTAACTGGGAAATGCTGAGTCTCTACACTGTGCTTTCTTCAAGATTATAAAACGGTCTTTCTGTTTCTTCACATTACCAACCTAACTGCAGTTCTTCAACTTTCCTGCTTCAGTTTCTCTCTTACCTTTTTGATATCTATGTACCACTCCTTCCTACATTTTCTCCAACCTCTCAATGACGGGCAAAACAGTGAATGCAAACCAACTAGCAATGACTGCATGGAAGGATTACTCCATGGAATCTATACTTTATACCCTTTGTTCTGTGTAGTTCCGTTATGTAGCATTTTTTATTAATAATAACACTTTTGGACATGTTTTGTTTCCGGTGGATACATTCTCCTTATGTGTATTTCATACATTGTACTGTGGGACTTTTTGCATTGAAATTTCATCTCCAAATTAACTATGTAATGCTTAACATCAATTTTGCTCCTCACAGGAATAGCAGCCATCTAAATTGGTGGCAGGCATGAATTCCATGAATATACTTCCCCTACCCTAAGTTCAGAGCACTGAGAAAAATCTAGAACATCCCACGGTCAGGCTGAGAGCACAGCTATCACTCAGATGCAGATGCAGGAAGCATGTAAGGGTCCTGGCCAGAATGCTCTAGAAAGGGAATGCCTTCGCTCCCTTCTGCCATGCGTATGCCAGCTCACGGCCAGCACTTCGTACCTGTCCAGCCAGTGTAAGCGGTGCCATCCCGAGAGTCTGCTGACTTCAGGCCTCTCTCCATTTGCTGCAGAAGCTCTCGAATCTTATTGTTCAAGCGTTGTGAGAACTCAGGAGTCAGCTGTAAATATTAAGAGGAAAACAAACATCAAATAGATGGGCCACTTGACTTCTTGAACTATGGGCTCTCAAAAATAGGGGGGTACTTTATTTCCACTTAGGCCACATTTTTCTGCTTGGGAGAACTGGACAATTACAGCAGGTCCTCAAATAATGTCATCATTCAACGTTGCTTCATTAGAACATTGATGAGGAAAAAAAAATCAATTCCTGCTGAGTCCGCAGTCTGTGTTGAGTTTGCCTGTTCTCCCCATGTCTGTGTGTTTTCTCTGGAAACACTCATTTCCTCCCTCATGGCATAGATGTACATGAGGAAGTGGCATCTAAATTGTCCCCATCTGAGTGTGGGCGTGAGTGTGTGAGTGAGGCCTGGGATGGAAGGGTGTCCTGTCCAGGGTGGACTCCTGCTCTGTGCCCGGAGCTGCCAGGATAGGCTCCCACCACCCCCAACCTTGAACCTGATTAAGCGGGTTAGAGAATTATCAGACTTGTTTCTATTAATCCTTCTCAAATGTATGTATAGATCACTTTTGTTTCAATTTTTAATATTAGAAGTGTTTGGGGTCTTTATATAGAAGTTTGATGATGTTTTTGTGGCCAGAAATATATTGTATTGAATGAACCCTTGTTTATATCAATTAGCCTATGGTAAAATTGGTTTTGTTATATGTTGTTTTGCTTAAAGTCACAGTTAGGACTTACTGTATTTTATTCTTAAACAGCACAACAAAGTAACAAAACTTAAAAGTAACTACTCCTCAGGCAGGAAATATAGCTGACCCTTGAATAACACAGGTCTGAACTGTGCAGGTCCACCTTTATGTGGGTTTTCTCACTTGACTGTGCAGCTCAAACCTGTGTTGCTCAAGAGTCAACTCCTTGGTTGGGAATCCAGTATGTGGAAGGCTGGCTGTAGTTACACTCAGATTTCTGACTGTTCGGTAGGTCAGCGTCCCTAATTCCCTACACTGTTCAAGGGTCAACTGTATTTTTGTTGTCACTTCAGTGTTTTACATAAAAATTTTAATTAACTACTAAAACAGACCAACAATGATATACTGGCTCACAGAAATTTCCACCTAGTAGAGATCGTCTATTATTTAAACCACTATTTTTTTATTACAATAAAAGTTATTTTATCAAATTAACTACAAGTCAGAAGATGTTTGCTGTCTACAAGCCACTGGATTTTTAGTATTTAAACTGTACCAATGTTAATTTCCTAAAGAAATATGCTAATTGGGTTTGTTTTTTTACAAATGAGGATAAACATTTATAAAAATTCATTTATAAGCCCTGGCCAGTTTGGCTCAGCGGTTAGAGCGTCGGCCTGCGGTACAGAGAGACCCAGGTTCGGTTCCCGCTAAGGGCATGTACCTCGGTTGCAGTTTGTCCCCAGCCCTGGTTGGTCGTGCGGGTGGCAGCCACTCGATGTGTCCCTTCACATCGATGTTTCTCTCTCTCTCTCTTCCTCTCTCTCCCTCCCGCTCTATCTGAACAAAAAATGGAAAAATGTCCTAGGGTGAGGTTAAAAAAAAATTCATTTATAAGAACATCAAATCAAGCATTAAAAAACCCATTCCCAGCACGGCACCAGGCAGAGTAGGAGCATAAATATTGCTCACTGAACAAACCTGGCTTTGTCCTTATGGCTATTAGATGGGTGATCCTGCTCAACTCATAAGGTCTTTACGCTTCAGTTACCTCTGCAAAGTCAGGAAAATACCTGTCCCACCAATCTGAACAGGTTCTTTGCAGATAAAATGATATCTTATGTCTCAGGTCTTTTGCATTCAGGGATGCAATTGTTGACATTGTTACTATCATAAGCAGTCCAGGATTTATAATAAGTAATAATTTAGATGTGGGCTGAAGCACACTAAGGCTGGTGCAAGGGGGTTAGAGACAACCATATGAAGGCCCACAGATGCTAGGCAAACTGTGAGGCCCACACAATCAGTATGTTATTCGTTCTAAAGGCAAATGAAAAGCATTTTGATTCTGTATACACTGAATCAATTATCTTAAAAGGTCACTCTAATGTATCCCTCAATAATTTTAGGCATTGCTGTGATTCTCGGACTTGGATTTTACAAAGCAGTACAATTTCAAAACAATGCCAGGGAACATTACAAGGAAATGTTTTATTTACTTATGTAAGTGTTGTAAAAACAAACCTAACTATTATCTGTTAGTATCACAATCTAGTCTTCTAAAAAGGGCATCTTAGCACTGAAAAAATAAGACAGCATAGAATTATTATTAATAATAAGATATTAAATTTTATTCTGAAGAGCATCTCTGATAAGGCAAATAGGACTATCAACCACATCTGGATTATTTATTCTGAAGCTTCTCTATGATCCCTTATTGCACACTCAGAAGAACCACACTGCTTGAACGCCATCCTCCCATTATTTAACAATTTCTGCTAAGAGGTTAAGATTTCCAAAAGTTTTAAAAATATATTTAGTAAGATAAAATATACTTCAATATTAATACAAAAGATCTATAAATCTCAACTAGATAGAAGAGTGCATCTACATGAGAACATGTCATCTTCTGTTCACAGATCATGGATAATTTATCATCTTGCTTGGCTTTACTCAGAATGCTTCAGCCTCAGGAAGGGAAGTTACTTTCTATTTGGCACCTTTATTAACTGCACTTAATAAAGGTGACCTGCCTGAGAATATTGATTGCTTGTGGCAGACCACAAAATTATTCAAACTCTAGCAATAGTAAAGAGTCTCTAAAAGCACCCTCCCCCTTTTTTTTTTGTCTGATAGATACTTGAAAACAGACCAGATCCTTATTAAAATGTATGTGTTAACAAATTAAGAAAGACAGATCTCCAAGATCTCATCCTTGGTGTTCAATGTTAAACAATTTTATAGCTTATGCTAGTTTCTTTCAGGGATCTGTCCAAAAACCATGTGTTAAGCAATAAATTACACTGTTATTTTGGGGCTAGAGTTTAAGTTTATGAATATCTTTTTTCCTCCTTAGAAACAGAGTTAACTTTTTGGAAAAGCATTTAATTTATAAATAGCCCAAATAGTGAGCTACATTTTCCTGATGGGTCTTGTCATTAGGATACTTCCTCAAGTGTTCTCTTTGCCAAGTTAACATGAAACAGCATGTCTTCCTCCAACAAGACAAGACAAATACTTGAGCTTCAGGATCTGCAGAGCTAGGCAGAACACAGGTCCAAATGGCCAAAAGGAAGCCATATACCTCAAGATAATTATAAGCTTTGTTTGGGCAGCTGTTTTGGTCTTAAAAGAATCAGACTGACTCTAGCTCCATATACATTTTAGTACCTTCTATCCTACAACTCCTCTTCATCTCTGACATCCTTCCTACCAGCTCTACTGACCCAAATTAATCTATAATGATGAGTGTTTAAAGAAAATCAACAGAGTCACATAAACTTGATAGACATGAAAAACCAAAGCGCACTGTATCATATGTGAAATGCTTTCACATAACTGAGTTTGGAAGAAATAAACTGGTAAAATTGAAAAAAAAAAAAATGTGTGTGCATTTAAAGGGGTCACTTACCCAATCTAATTCCCTCTTAGGATTTCTCAACTAGGTATTCTTAAGAATAACTGTATTCTCTCTTAATTACATTCCCCCAAAGAGACATGAGAAATCATCCTTGGTCTCTGGTAACTCACATCCAGTTTCTCTTTTATACAGTAGTTTGTGAGCTGCAGGCCAATTTAATTTACTAGTATTTTTCAGCTGTGGGGATGTCCCGCAAAAAGTAGGAATGGTACAAAGAATTTCAGGCCTATGTCCCAAATTTCTCTCAGCACTTTCAGTCTAAAGATGTCTTGACTACATACTCTAGTTCCATCATCACTCTGTCTATACTTGTGTAAAATCATAAAGCAATTAAACGGGTGCATGTGAAATATCATCAGGATATTCACCTCTCCTTAAAAAAGCAAATCAGAAAGGTAAAAAATTTTAAATAACATGGTATATAAACTGCCTATCCGCCTTTGAATATACAAATTATTTTGAATATAACTTAAAATATCAATGAGGTTATTTCAATGATATTAACAATGATTCCTTATTGATATTCCACATGTTAGGGCTCAAATTATGTATTTTAATATGCATTTTATATATTTAAAATAAATGGTGATGGAAAAAATAAAAATAAGTTAAAAATATATATTTTATATGGTTATCGAATTACATGTTTTTTGTTTTTTTTTAAGGGATATTCATCCCTTTCAGGCAAAACTGAGCGCCTTTCCAAACACTGGGCGTCGGAGGAAGGGATTCAGGCAGATGCACCCCAAACTCACCCTCCCGGCAGGATCAAAGTAGCCTTCGGCCAGAGATTTGTTATAATCGGCATAAGGATTCGGGAAGGCCCTTTGAGCCATGACGCCGGAAGCGAGCCTGCAGAACAGGGGAAAAAGAGAACCCAGGTTGAGAGAGGGTCCTGGGCCCCGCTGCGCGGGCGGCGGCCGGAGCCCGGGCAACACTTTCCCGCGGGCCCCCAGGCCGCCGCACGGTCTCGGCGGTGCCAGTGGACGCCGACCCCACCTGGGCCCCGCCGCCAGGGCGTGGCACCTCCGCAAGGAGGCTGCCAGAGCCCCGAACCCACCGTGATGAAGGGGACCCGTTTTGCACCCCACTTTCCCACTCCCGCGACTAGAAGCGCCGAGCAGTGTCCAGAAGCCCAGCCCCGCCTCGGCCTCTCACCCCTCAGCCTCCAGACGATAACAGAAACGACGCCGCCACCGCTCACTTCCTCCCAGTCGGACCAATCAGAGCCGGCCTCACTCTGGAGGCCCGCCCCCCTCTCGCTGTCAGTTGTTTAAAGAGACAGGAGGGTGGTTTCTAAAGGACCAGACGGATGGTTTAATTTCTGGGTAGCTGGAGTGGGAACATGTCTTAATGTAACGTGCAAATGTGCCCAATATTTTCTACCTTTGTTCTCTTTTATTTATTTTTTTTACTTTTACGAAAACAAATTCAAGTCCAGATAATTCATGAGAATTAAATTTTTTTTTTAATCTGGAGAAGAAAAAAGACCGCATTGAGAAATAAACATATTCATATTTCTACTGCGAGAACTGAATAAAATTGGAGAAAATAATGCCTCTTCAGAGATTTTCCAAACTTTGCTTAACTTTAAAAAACAAAACAAAAAGAAAACAGAACAAACAAAAAACCACCACCACAATTATCAACACAAAGGACAAAAACCAAGGTATATGCAGGGCCAATACCTCAAAGGTACTCTAGAGGCGACGTGAGTGCCCTAGGGACAAGGTAATTAACAAAAGTCAGGGGAACTGCATGAAAACACAGATCACAGTTTTTAAAACCTTTAATCTGATCCTTTGCCTGAACTGGGCTATAATACTGTATATTAAAGCCCCTTCAAAAATTAAGTTCAACATAGCAGAACATCCACAACATTCACTTCAATGTTTAATAGTCTCCGTTATCTGAAAATTTTCCTTTCATTTAAACTTACAATCTCACCTGGTATGCATGAGGCCCATTCTGTTGCTCAGAGAATGTTGGAGTTCAGTTTAAAAGGCAGAAAGACACTTCTCTTTCTCTTCTCTCTAGTTTAGTGAAGGTCCTAGCCCCAAACTTTCAACTTCGGTAGCTAGCTCAATCCTTTCCAACCCCCCACCTTGGCACAAGCTTGTCCCACTGTGGCTGCCATCCTTACACTTGACTTCTGACCCCTAGTTTGGTTCAGTTTGTTCTTTTTGACTGTTGCCCTTCTAGGACAATTATCTCCTTCACCAAATTCATGAAGATATAGTGCAGACTCTCAGTGAATCTTAAATTGGATCCTCTTCCTATTTTAATAGATGGGTGTGTAGAGGAGCCACTGATATGAGAAAAGGAAAAGGAGTGAGAGGCATATTAGCAATTATTTGTTTCATTAAAGGCCTTCTATCGGTTTATGCCATTCAGTCTTTATATGAACCATTAGAATCAGTGTGATATTTAAGTAAATTAATGACTTCTAGAGGGAGTGAGGCATTAGAGACAGTATATTGTGCTTGAGCAGAAATGAAAGAGTGGAAAGGGAAGATAGACGGAGAGTAAATGGAAGAGTGAGAAGGGAAAGAAGAAATGAGCATTTGGTCAGCTTGCAGGGCAGCCTCCCAAACACCTAAGAATGGATAACCTAGTGAGACAGTAGGGGGTTCTCAACCTCAGCACTACTGACATTCGGAAGGGATGTTGCTTTGTTGGAGCAGACTGTCCTGTTCATTGTAGTATGTTCAGCAGTGTCCCTGGCTCCTGTTGAATAGATGCCAGTAGCAACCCTCTCCCAAATGGTAACAAACTGCCAGCACCAAATGTCCCTGGGGGCAGAGGAGAAACAAAAATGCCCCTGGTTGTGAACCACTGGGACAGTGTGACCAATAGAGTTGAATAAGATTCGACAGTTTTACTCCAGTGCTCCCACTGCAAATGTGACTTGTAGAATAATGTGCTGAAAGAAATTCTGGAGGGACCTGGGGTGGGAGGGTGTGTGTGTATGTGTGTGTAAATCTCAGGTGCAGAATTCGGTTAATTATACTCCTTGGTTTTTAGTACAGCATCATCAGTTCATGCAAGACCCTATTCTACCCCCCCCCCCCCCCTTAATCCCTATTTCCCTGCCATTTCTCTCCTCCATAAGGCAATCACCACAATATGTTAAATTTATACAGTTGATCCTTGAACAACAGGGGTTTGAACTGCGTGGGTCCTCTTCTATGTGGGTTTTTTTTGTTTGTTTGTTTGTTTGTTTTTCTAATACATACATAATCAGCCCTTAGTATCCCTGGATTTAGTATCCACAGATTCAACCAACTGCAGAATGAAAATGATATTTTTGCTCCACAGTTGGGAATCTGCAGATGTGGACAGTCTACCAAATGCATTGATCCACACCACTTCATATAAGGCCTTGAGCATCTGCAGATTTTGGTATCTGTAGGGGTTCCTGGAAACAACCTCCTGAGAATACTGAGAAATATTTTCTTGGTATTCTACAGTTAAGTTTTTAGAGAGTCAAAAGTTGTAAGGGAATTTTCCACTGTATTGGTGGTGGGTGTGGGAAGCAGGGTGTGGGTTGGGGGGATTGAGTGAGGTGTGGTGGTAGGGTTGGTGCCTCTAACTCCTGAGTTTTTCAAGGGCCTACTGTATATCTTTTGGAAAAGATATCATGGATTCTGTAGGTAGGTATTTTTAATAAAGGGACTAACCATTAATACCCAACAACTGTGTGTAGATCTGTGTTGCTCTGTGTACAATTTGTTATTTTAGATAATCATGTAATATTTTCACAGTATATCTCCATCTCATTTTGCTCATCCTTTCCCCCAGGAGTGGGCACTATTTCTAAGGTCCACATTACAAATGTTGCAGCTAGGAATATCCAGGTACATATTCTCAAAAGGACCTGGATGTGAGCATTTCTGAAATATATACATGGATGTTGATTGCTGGATTATAGGGCATTCTCGTACTTAATTTCCCCAGTACTGGCTGTCAGATTGTTTTCTAGAACTAATGGACTAGTGCATATTCCCTGCAACAGAATCTAATAGTTTCTGTCATTCCTACTTTCTCTGCGACACTTGATATTATTCAGTGTTCCGGTTTTTGCAGTTTTAATAGACAATGTGGAATTTACTGATGTTTAAACTTTCGGTATATTTGTTGTTAATGGTGTTGAGCTTTTCTTCATGTTTGTTAGACTTATGGTCATTTCCTGAGATTTACCTCTTCATATCCTTTGCCGATTTTTCTATTGGGTATTATATTGTTTTCTTGTTGATTTGCAGAAGTTTTTTGTTTTGTTTTGTTTTTGAGGGAGAGGATAGTCTAGATATTAATCTCCCTTGTCATTAGATGTGACAGATAGCTTCTCTAGTCTGTTCACTTTTTCTAGATTATTTGTTGTGAACCCTCAGAAATAAAGTACCTGCTAAGAAGGGCTACTGGTTACTAATTGAGCTCGAACTAAAAACAAAGCAAAACAGAACCTAGCAGCTATTTCTACACAGGGTTTCTCACGCAAACTACACTGCAGGGAAGTTTGCCCTGAACTCCTTGCCTTTGCACTGAACTACCTGCCTGCCCTGTGTTTCTGCCATCTGAGCCAGTCCTTACAAAGGAGGGCCTCGGATTCTATTTCAACCAATAGGACTGAGGCTTTCCCCATCCAATCAGAGCTGCACAGCTCTGACCAATCAGAGAGGATCTATTCTGACCAATCAAGACAGTGCCTTTTGGATCAATAAAACTTCGAGGATTTTGTCCTCATTTAACCAATCAGGGACAAGGAACGGGCCTTTTGTCTCTATATAAGCCAGCTCCCCTTTGACTCAGAGCACAGTTTCCTTTCACCAAAGATGGAGGACTGCACTGTTTCCCTGGCTAGAGCTGAAACACGAAAGATGTAGCAGAGCCAAGAAGAGCTGAGCTGACACCACCATTGAACCGTACTTCTTCATTTTGATGACAGTGAACCCATCCTATTTTGGCATTGTGATTTAAAGATTTAGCTTCATGTTTAAAAGTCTTTATCCACTCATAGGCTGCAAAAATGGCTTGCTTCTACATTTTATTTTATTAGCTTTTTACTTTTTACAGATAGGCCTTTATCGGGAATTCGCTTCTAAATACAGCGTAAGGCATGGCTTCAAACTTATTTTGGGTAAGGTTTAGAATTGTTTTGAAAGTTCAGACATAATCAAAGCATGAACAAGTTCTCTGTTAGTTGGGAAAAAAGCAAAGATTTGAATAACTGGAAATCATATAGAACTGATTTCTTTTATTAGAGAATCACCTCAAAGAATTCCTCTTTGGTTCTGGCTCAAAAGAAAAATGCTTGATATTTAGTAGCTGTATCAGTCTTCTAGGGCTGCCACAACAAATTAGCATGGTCTCTGTGGCTTAAACGACAGAAATGTATTGCTTCACAGTTCTGAAGGCAAGAAGTAAGATCAATATTGTCGGCAAGGTTGATTTCTTCTGAAGCCTCTCTTCTTACCTTGCACTTAGCTATCTTCTCCCTGTCGTACATGGTACGTATGCCATGTGTGTGTGTGTGTGTGTGTGTGTGTGTGTGTGTGTGCTCTACTATCTCTACTATTCTCTTCTTATGAGGATACCAGTCATTGGATTAGGGCCCACTCCAATGACCTCATTCCACCTTAATTACCACCTTAAAGACCCTATGCCTCCAAACATAGCCACATGCTAAGGTACTGAGACTTCAGACTTCATTCAACATATGAGATGGGCGTGGGGCACGATTTAGCCCATAACTGTAGCTATGTTTTCAGCTGTGGTTATGGTGGCTGGACACGTTTGTGATTAATGCAAATTTGACTGTTGATGACTTTTCGAGGGGCATTTCACTTTTGATAAATTTAGAAAAACTTTTCTGGAAAAAATGTTATAATGTTCCTTCTTTTAATTTGTGAATCTCTCTTGTGTAAAGTCTCAGGAAACAGTCGTTTATTATTGCCTTTAAAACAGAATACCTCTAGGAATCAGGGAAGATTGACATTAAACAGAGAAAACTAGTATCATTTGAGGGCTCTTTAGTTCCATGCGAAGGCCTTCATTTCAATGTTATATAATGTGTTGTAGGTAGAGTGAAAGCTAAGCTACAGTTACAAAGAGGTTCAACAACACAGTCGCTGAAATGAGTAGAAATTTATTTTTCTCTTACTTGTGATTAGCTTTGCTTCTCAGCATCATTTTCCTTCCATGTTGTTGTGTTATCCTCGTCTGTGAGATCCATGCTGGTCACAGGCGTGTCTGTATTCTGGCGGGTGGGGAGGTCAGGAGAATAGCGGAGGGCATATTGGATGCCTTCAGCCAAGGCCAGGAAGTGGGATCCTTCGTGTCCCATGTTACTCCACTGGTGAGAAGTTTAGTCCTGCAGCCACATCTAGGAGGCTGCGAATGAACCTTCCGCTGAACTATTGTTTGCTCAGCTACAGTAAAAGAAGGGGAGAACTGACTTTAGTGGACACTTAGTGGTCTCCAAAACATAATGGGAGTTCTAGTAACTGATAGTATAGGGCTCTATCAAAGTGGCAACAGGCTTAAGTTTCTGTGGTGTTCCCTTGCCCCTAACTTAGCAACTGTGCTTTCTCTTTTTCCTCCTACATGTTCCCTTGATTTTTCTTGGCAGTTGGGTCGTTGACCTATGGTAGAAGATAGATCAAAAGATAGATTTTATATATATATATATATATATATATATATATATATATGATAAAATATATATTTTTAGAATATTCTTCCCCATCTTAAAAACAAATGCAAAACAAAACATACACACACTCAAAATCAGGGAAGTGTCTTTTGCTATTTTTACTTTTCTCCTGAATATCACATCATTTGAAGAGAATACTCTGTTTCCTTTTCAGCTCAAAGAAGTGTTAAGCAAGAGTAACCTAAGCTTGAGTTTAAGAGGTCACCATGCTGTAGCTGTAACATCCAGCTGGGCCTGGGTCATACTGTAGCAATTTTCTGTTTCATTCATAAGAGAGAATTCATGGATTGACAGAAGCCATTGCCAGTGGAGGAAACAAGAAGCCAGGCAGTCCCAGCCCTTAGCAGTTTGCCCATTTCTTACCCCTTGGTGATAATAGGGCCTCAGGGCTGCCCCTCTCTAATCCCCACCCTCCATTATAAAGTCTGACTTTATCCTTCCCTTTCTCCCAGGAAACTGTTTCTCTCATTCTGAATATTTAAGAGTAGAGTTCAAATTAACTGATGTAGATATATATGATGGGAGACATTTCCCTAGTTACTAACACTATTGAACATCTTTTCATATCCTTATTTGCAAATCATATTTTTTTGGTGATGTGTCTGTTTGAATCCTTTGCCCTTCTTTTTATTAGGGTGCTTTTATTTATTTATTTATTTTTTTTATCCTCACCCGAGGATATTTTTCCATTTTTTGTACAGATAGAGTGGGAGGGAGAGAGAGGAAGGGAGAGAGAGAGTGAGAAACATCGACGTGAAGGGACACATCGAGTGGCTGCCACCCGCACGACCAACCAGGGCCGGGGACAAACTGCAACCGAAGTACGTGCCCTTAGTGGGAACCGAACCCGGGTCTCTCCGGACCGCAGGCCGACGCTCTAACCGCTGAGCCAAACTGGCCAGGGCTATTTCTTAATAATTTTGAGATTTCTTTATATATTCTGAACACAAGTCCTTTATCAGATATGTGATTTGTAAATGTTTCTCCTAGGCTGTGGCTTGTCTTTTAATTTTGTTAATCGTGTCTTTGAAGAGTATCATAATGACCGGTCATTTGGGGGAATCCAAGTGCCCAGGACCCTTGCTTCAGCCCGGGGCCACTCTGAAAGGACATCTGAGATCCAAGCTCGCGGTGGGCTGGGCAGGGGCCTCTGCTGCGACCGCATGTGGTTCAGCTTCTCCATCTGCTCAACCAGCCACCTCGTTTCCTACATCTCATTCCAGAGGGCTTTCTGCAAGAACCTCTTACATGCAGGTCTCTGCCTCAGAGTCCATTTCTGAGAACCGAACCGGAAACAAGACTGTTTTTGCTTGCTTGTAATCCTTACTCTGTAAGTGGATCCTAAAGACACAGCTGAAGCACATCTGTCTCTAGCTACAATTCTGGAAATGAAGTGTAACTTACGAATATTCTCAACTTTCTATCCTCTTGTTTCCTTAATGAATCGATGTTACTTTCTCAGACTGAGCCACTGAACACCGCGCCCCTCTGCTTGCCTTCCATGTGGCTTTGAATGTAGTGCTCCCCCTGTCCCAAGCCCTTCCCTGCTAGCCTGTCTCACCTCTCTCTTGCCCCCTGACCTTATCATTTACACATTCAGTGGGGGGATTTGCACTCTGGCATCTTACAACCAGTTGGTACACATGATAGATGGACCCTGATATATAACAGGTATGATTCGAGTCATCTGCATTTTGTGGCAGCTCCATAATCTGTACACGGGAGTGGCCCAGGCAGCTGTCTCACTGTCTCGGGGTGGAGCACAGGACAGAGTTGTCTGAACCTGCATTTGCAAAACATTTTACATAAGACAGAAAAAGCATCAATTGTGCATATTAAAGAATAAGGGATGAGGAGGTTGATGGAAATTGCACTTTTGTCTCTCTAAGCCACCTCTAGGCTCTGGCATGTTTTGAATGATTTGCTGTCTTTGTGTTTAAGAGTAATTTGGTGTTGTTTAGTACACTGATGCCCCCTCCTCTTTTTAAAAGCTAAGTCTAATTCCCCCTCCTCCAGTTTGCCTTTCCTCATTCACATGTTTGGATAGTAAATTTACCTTTACACATGTTTGCGCTCCCAGCTATACATATCAATTTGTAAAAAGCCAAATGGAGAACAGCTTAGCATCACTGAAATGTCAGGAAAATGCCCAGAAGGCACCAATTCAATACTGGAGTTTCAAATTTTGAAAATAGAATTAGGCCACTAAATCAGTTTTCCTGCCTGTGTCACAGACCACAGGGATATGTCCCAGTTCTTTTTTTAAAAAAAGGGCATTTGAACCTCACTCAGTATAATTCACAGATCTGGGCTGGGGACCTGTGGGAAACCTTTGTACTTAAAGCTAATTGAAATCTGCATTGAAATGGCCTTTTCTTTTCTTTAGTAAATATCCGATTTGCTGCATAACCTTTTTTTTTCCTTTTCTTTTTGCTTGCTTGCATTATTTATTTATTTACCTATTTATTTTAGCTGCGCAAATTGGCTATTCTCCAAGGTTGAAAGAGAAGAAGAAATCAGGACTGAGTCATGCTGTTCCTTAGATCATGGATACAACTTTTCCTTTTGTGTTGGAGGAAAGGACACACTTCCTTTGGTTTCGAGGGGAGAGGAGCCAGTTGTCAACACAAAGTGTTATTATCATGTTTCCAATGTCACAGCTGAAGCAAACATATCCTTTTTTATGTGAAAAGTGAGGAAAGATGAAAATGTATGTCTGGGTCCATCATTATCATTCAGCCCTGTGCCATCAAAACTCTGCCTCTGATTGCAGGCTGACTTTGCTCATGACCACATTTCTTTTGCAGGGCTTGATAGAGTGTGGTTTTCCAACCATCTCCTTATTAGCATGCTGCGTGCTCTCTGTGTACTCGGCCGCACCTGCTGTGGTAGTGATTGTTCTGTGAACACAGGTACTATTGCCTTCAGAGACTAAGGGTGTGTTGTGAGCAGAAATACACCGATGGATTTATCAGGGACTGTACAAATTCTACTCATCGTTAGGACAATAACTGAAAGCTCTCTCTCGGGAAAGTAATGTTTTCCTTTGGGGACTGGGGGTTAAAAATGTGTTTACAAACTGTGCCTACATCCCCTTTCCCACTCCCTCATTTCTTCTACTTTTTAAATGTATAATTGTATTTTATAGTTAGAAAAATGGTGTAAAGGTTAATTTTTAATATTCTATAGAAAAAAAGTAAAAACATTTTGTCCACGTAGATTTACTGAGCTTTCTCTAGCGAATCTGAGAGAAGTCTTAGAGGACTGCAGATTCATACCCTTTGTGACTATCCCTCTAATTCATACTTTCATACAAACCTGGGAAGTTAAAGATACAACAGCTTAAGGATTATTGCAGTTTATTCAGTGGGGAGCTTAGTATGAAAATTACTCATTTTTTTTAACATTTAAAAAATTATTGTTCTACACTGTGTATTTCTAGATGATGGGAAAGCTTATCTCTAAGGCCTGGATCTGTGCAAGCAACTCTGCTGAAGAAAATCTTTAGATTGATTTACCTTTTAGGACTGAAATATATGTATCCCAGGATTTAAAGGGAAAAGGATTGTCCCTTCTCTCTCCTGACTGATGCTCTTTGCACCTAGGGTTCGTTCAACTGGAGGACTGAGGTACTTCACCTCTGCTGACTCTTTTGGGTTTCTGACAGCAGAACCTGTCAGAGGACAGACCACGTCTCTGGTGGGGTGCAGTGTACGTGGATGTGTGTTGGCACTGGTTTGCTCCCTGACGTGTCTTGGGAATGAGTGATTTCCTCCCTGCATGTTGACTTTAACACCAGTGGAACAACCCATAAATAGGGCTGCTGCACCTTTATGTGTGAGTAGCAAAGAGAGGTCCCTTTCCTGGCACATTTATCTGCTAGCACTTTGACATTTCCAATTTTGAGATTATAGTAGCAAGTAAGTAAATATTAGGTAGGGAGCAATCAAAGATATGGAAATCTAGTTTAAGCCAAACATCATAAAATGGGGAGACAGAGCCATAAACCAGTCATAGGGCCTCAGTCAACCTTGTTTTTACCCATACTATGATAAGATTGGAAGGAAGGAAAGGAGGGAGGAAGAAAGGAAGGCAGAATGGAAAGAAGACAGGAAGGAAGGAAGGAAGGAAGGAAGGAAGGAAGGAAGGAAGGAAGGAAGGGAGGTTGGTTGGTTCTTTTGTCTCAGAGAAATCCCTTAAAACTCTGTGGCCCCTGGATTCTGCATCTGTGAGGTGGAGAATGTTGCGGGAGCAAAGCAGGAAAATCCCCGAGTGCTGTGATGCTCTGGACTGGGGGACACTTTATTATGTTTCCAGGGATCTAATTTCTGGAGGCGATTAGTTGATTTATAAACAAATTCTTTTGATGTGAAGGTTTGAATCGTGTTTTGGCAGAACTTGTTTGAATAACTGACTTTAATGAGTTTAATTGGTTTTAAGAGAGTGCTTTGTTTCTTTGGATGATGTAATTAGTGCTTGTCTTGAGTTCCTGCAGGAATGATTTAAATGTTGGATGTATTTGAATTGCATGGGTCATACACTTTTGCATGTGATATATGTGAGTTTTTTTAGTTGTCCCTGATGTTCTGAGTGTCCTGTGACAATGGGCAGTTATTATCTTTCCACCACAGTTAAGGCACCAAGTCTCCAGCAGTCCCTCCAGAAAGAGGGTGCAAGATCACCTCAAGCAGATCGTCAGCACTGGGGCCTTGGGGATGCTCTCTCCTAAGAAATCTTCTGGGGGGGGCCCTGTGCCTTTTGTGTTTATTTTTTTCTTAATTAATTAATTTATTTTTGTTACAGATGTTTCTCCGTTTTTCCCCACTGATTCCCCCCTCCCTCCCTCCCTGTCCCCACCTTTGTTGTCCATGTCCATTGTTCATACATACATGCATGTAAATTCTGTGGTTTATCTCCCCCCCAACCCTTCTTCTGGATTGTCTGTACCCCACTTCCACATCTCTGGGACTTCCCCACTCCTCAGACTGTTATGTTCATTATATTCCACAAATAAATGAGATCATGTGATAGTTGTCTTTCTCTGCTTGGCTTGTTTTGCTTAGGATAATAGTTTCCAGGTCCCTCCATGTCGTCTCAAAGGATAAGAGATCTTTCTTTCTTACAGCTGCATAGTACTCCATTGTGTATATGTACCACTGCTTTTTTATCCATTCGTCTACTGATGGATACTTGGGCTGTTTCCAGATCTTAGCTATTGTAAATAGTGCTGCCACAAACATGGGGGTACATATATTCTTTCTGATTGGCGTTTCAGGCTTCTTAGGGTATATTCCTAGAAGTGGGATCACTGGGTCAAATGGCAGTTCAATTTTTAATTTTTTGAGGTAACACCATAGTGTTTCCCATAGTGGCTGCACCAGTCTGCATTCCCACCAGCAGTGTACTAGAGTCCCCTTTTCTCCACACCCTCGCCAACACTTGTTGTTTGAGGATTTGTTGATGGGGCCATTCTGACAGGTGTGAGGTGATGAGCCTTCCCGCAAGCTCATTAACCTGAAGGCTAGTCAGAGTATTCCACTTTCTCAGTGTTTCCTCCTTAACTTAGTGGGCCCTTCAGAGGAGATGTAAGGTGGTGGTAACACAGCAGGTGAGCGTGTAAAGAAGCCATGGGCAGCAACCAGCACTACGGAATGGGGAGTTGGTGGCAGGGCCAAAGCCAACAGAGTTGACACCTACAAATTTAGGTTGAGGCAGCCCACCCAGTATACCAATCCACAAGAGTCAGGCTTCACCATCCTTCCAGAATCCTTTTGCCGTGCTGTACTATTTTATGATCATGTAATAGCAGCATTCGATGGCTAGAGAACCTTTACATATAGTTATATAATTTAATGATCCACAGCTTTATGCTTTTTGCATATGGAAAAGTAGAAGTTCCAAAAGGGTGACGTTAATCACTATAGTCCTCTAGCAAGTCACTGTAGAAGTCAGAAATAGGACAGCTAGTGTGAATGCGCTGGGAGTGGAAGCATTTCGTATCATTGAAGTTCAATCAGCTGCAGAAAATAACTTACAGTGAGTTATTGAGAATGCAGCATAGAGGAAATCTGCCTTCTTTACCCTTCACCCCACCATGAAACCCGGTGGCCCCCTGGTGGCAAAGAACCCAGCAGAGGGGTTTTGTTTCTTGCCTGCCATGCTGATATGCATTTTAAGATTATATACTTGGGGTATGTTGCAAGAGTACACAAATATCTAATCACCAATAACAGCAACAAGAGGAGAAGTTTCTCTGTGTCAGGGTTCTTAAGCTTTTTTGTATCGTGATGGCTTTGACAATTTGCTGAAGCCTGTTACTTGTCCTCAGAACAATGTTTTTAAATGTGCAATATAAAATACAAAGAATTCCAAGCAAATACATTGCACCGAATACAAGTTACCAAAATAATTAAAAATTTGTGGTATGGTAATATGTGTGATTCTTATTTACAGATTAAATAACAGAATCTATTGGCTAGCCTAGTAGTCATCATAAATCCAAAGTAATGATGTACACAGTATTTTAAATATATCTACAAAAACTGCAACAAGAAATAAAAATATCAGTAAATTCTATATATATAAAAGTTACCGGCATTGCTGATATAACTGGTTTGGTACCTGCATTTATATTTGAATGAAAGGCTGAATTTCAGTTAGATGGTAGTGAAAATAAATGATGTAATTTTTGTTTTCAATTCAAGCTTATGGATCCTTTGAATTCTATCCCCAGACCCGGCGGATTCAAGATGAAGAACTCTTTCTCTGTTGGGTTTCCAAGTCAGGTTTCATCACTTGCTGCATCGGGATGGTATCCAAATAGGTTTTCAAATAGGGGCAAACTGGTGGCTTCACTGGAAAATTGAGTGGCGTCAGCAGAAGACTGCAGTAAGAACACAGGCTGGGTGAATTCTAGATCAGATTATAAAGCAACACATTTTTTTCTGTCACATGCATAATTTTTATCCAAGTCAGGGGCTCAGTGCTTCTGAGTGATACAAACAATTCAATTAGGTGTAATTGTTAGTGACAATGCTTTGGCCTTTGCATGGATATATTGCATATGTATATTTACCTACAGTCTACAGGGAGATCGCACTATTTAGTCCAAAGGGATCCGGTGCCAATGATGGATTTCTGGGTTATTTGACACTTGGGTAGATGGGTAAAGAGGTGTTTTGGGTCATTGTTGATACCTTTCAGTCACCTTTTAGTTGACTGTTTCTCTTGCCAGTCAGAAGCCAGTTTTAGGTTTCATTTAGCAAACGGGAAGTAGTCCTTTTTTAGTTTGCTCTTGGTTCTACTTATCCAGGCAGGAACATTTCCCTAGGGGCAGGAAAATGCTCCTTCACATTGAACATCTCATTTGCAGCACTGTCATTTGAGGTGATAGTCATTTGTAGTTTGCAGAGGAATGATTTCATTCATATGAGTGAACAGATGGGTTAATAAAGCTGTCTAAAATGGTAACCTGCTTCACAGTCTATTTCAGGGACATCCATCACGGTGTCATGATGCTGAATGCTGAACTACCAATAGTCTATTAGATTATAAGCACCTTGAAAACCAGGGTTAAACCCCATCTAAATCAGGTCCCTATAAACACAGCGTGGAGAAAGTTTTCCTTCAAGGCTTTAAGAGGTAGCAGTGGTGCAGAGAGTGTTGATGTCACGTAGCACAGAGCAAACACCAATGCTATGACAATACATTCATTCCACAAAAAAGCTGCAATCATTTTTTGTGCTATTTTATTCTAAATGTGTTTCCTTATTTTCCAACTTCTCTAACTACAACATGGCCTTGGCATCTTGAGAAAAATGATCACATACATTCAAACACACTTTCTAAAGGATTGGCACTCCCTGAGCTTAGATAAAGACATGCTTTTAAATTTGTTGTTTTAATTATGTTCCCATGCTTTCTCACTTTTTGTGGTGAGCTTGCTTTCCTTTTACGCTTCACCACGGTGCGCACTGAGATTTATTTTGAAGCCACATAAGAAGGGAAGACGAGGGGGAGGCTGGCACTTCGAGGGGGAGGCTGGCACTTCGCTGGCACTACTCAGGCTCAGCGGTCAGCATGTGCACAGCATGCGCCCTGGCACTGGACAGTGTAGGCCGTGGCTTTCAGCCCTGGCTTTGCCTTAGAATCGCTGGAGCAGCCTTTAAAATACCATTTACAGCAGAGCTTCCGCAGGTGGGCTGTGTCTTTGATCGGTATTTAAAGTGCTCTAGGTGATTGCAACAGGCAGCTAGTGTGGAGAATTGTTGGTAGAATGGACGTGAATGGTTCACGAACACAGATGGGCAAGATTTAGAACTCAAAGTATTTTTTATTCCCAACCTCAATTTTGCTATTAACTTCATTTTGTGTTATGGTTTATTTAATCTCATAGTTCAAAGTTCTTACATAGTATGCAGTTTGGGGGAGTAGGAGGGCCTCTTTATTTGTCGGTCACGTATCCATCGAGGTGACCACTGGGTGTTCATCAGCCATTAGCATGTGCACTGGGTCTAAGCTGTGCACGCTGGGAGCACCAGCCTCTGTGATGTGTCGCTAAGACTAGGATGAAGGGGGCACCACGACACTCAGCATCACATACATCCCATTCTAATGCCAAATTCAAGACTCTAAATTAATACCAGATTTCACGATGAACAATGTATCAGCCTTGTAAACAAAGACAGGGTCTGTACTCCCTCTGTCACCTGCCCCTCTCCTCATGGGAAATACCGTCTCTCTAGCGACACTGCACTCTCTTCCTGCTTGTCCCTTCTAGTAGAGGGAAATCTAATGCAGTCCAGGAAAAACCCCTTTGTCTTCATATGTGCACTTTGGCTTGCGTATTTGATCTCTTCGGGAGTATTTTCTCTTATCTCTGTCCCCAAAATGGGCTTAGACTTTCTGAAGCAAAATATATTAAGAAAAGTATTTAGCAGGCAATTTACCCCCTTTCCCCCAATTTTCCACACTTCTTTTCTTTGTCGCGGAGCACAGAATTCACTACTTGAGGTATGTGTGTGTGCATGCAGTATGTTTGTTTATGTGTGTCTGGGGGAAAATACAGTCCATCAACCCTTCCTCCTGTCCCCACCCCTCCCCTTCCCTCCTCCCTCCCTCCCTCCCTCCCTCCTTCCCTCCCTCCCTCCCTCCTTCCCTCCCTCCCTCCCTCCCTCCCTCCCTCCCTCCCTCCCTCCCTCCCTCCCTTCCTTCCTTCCTTCCTTCCTTCCTTCCTTCCTTCCTTCCTTCCTTCCTTCCTTCTACAGTAAATCAGTGAACACAAAACATTATTTTTATGTCTTTAAAACACAGACTCTTGTTTTCACCTAAATTCTCTGTTTTCTATACCAAGTATTTCTTGGAGCGTGTCTTATATAGGTCACTCACCAAAAAGTTCAACTCAGCAGGGCACTGCCAACACATCAGAAATGTCTATAGCATTTGCTGACCCCTTAGTGCTGTGATTTGTACAAGAAAATACTCAACTCTCTCACTCCACATTTTGCTATTTGAAGAATTGAAAAAACAGAAAACAAAAAACTATGTCTGTCTCCAGAGCCCTTCGTGGAAACAAGTCCTCCATCCATCTCAGAAGAGCTTTGTGGCTAAGGAGAGCCACCATCTTGCTATCAGTTTTTTCTGCTCCTGTTACCTGGGTGTTCTTGAATGAAACCTTCCTCATCTGTATGCACACTGTTCCTTTCTTCGGCACACCGCTCGTCTACATGTCCCAGGCCTGGGGCGTCTCCGTGGAGTGGTATGACTGTCGCACTGGGATGAGACGGGATGATGCTCATCTCTTCAGGTAGACAGTGTGTGCCTCTTCATACCTTTCTCTACACATTATTCAGTTGAATGGAGAGAAGAACCCAGAGGACCTTGGGTAGAGCCCGGTCACAAGATGGAAAAGGCACCACCCTGAATCACCACATGGATCAGCATCATCACATCGACCTGTACTAGATTTCATGTGAGTAGGAAATCATCTCATTGTACGGACAGCTGCATGGCTCGGAGCCTCACCATCTCAGCAACATCTTTCCTGGTTGTGCCGTTAAGTGCTTAAGTCTTATTCTTCTCCTCTGCTTCATTTTTCTTTATAGCATTCTCATCTAATATATGTATTGCTTTAATTTATTTTATGTAAAAAAACACCTACTCTAATTCTGAACAACTGGTCTGTTTTATTTTTAATCAAATACGGAATGAGAATCTTATAAATGATCACATCTCCTTTATTTTTTATTAGCTCTAGTAAGCTCTGGAGTATTTCTATAAGATCTAATTAAGGAACTGTGTATTAACTCTTTCTGATTTTGTCTTACTATTTGATCTTCATTACCTTTCACTCTAACTTGTTTAAAAATTAAATTAAAAATTACTGTTTTATATCTATTTTTGTTCCAATTTTTTTGAAGTGAGGCAATTTATAAAGAAGAATTTACTTTCATATCTCCTAATGCCAGCAAACTTTGTGCACATAAATTTCATTAAAAAGAAGTTTAATGCCTGGCTGGTGTGGCTCAGTGGATTGACTGTCGTCCCACGCACCAAGAGGTCCTGATCCGATTCCTAGTCAGGGTACATGCCAGGGTTGCAGGCTTGATCCCCGGGCGGGGGGTGGGGTGGGGGGGTCATGCAGGAGACAGCCAATCGATGTTTCTCTCATACATTAATGTTTCTATCTCTCTCTCCCTTCCTCTCTCTCTAAAAAATCAATAAGAACATATTTTTAAAAAGAAGTTTAATAAATAATGTTTTTTAAAATGCTACTTTCTGGTAATTTTGGGAGATTTCCACTCTTTTTTTGTAAAAAGCAGCTTTTCACATTTGTCAGTTTCGTGTGAACATATTTGGAACATATGTCAGGTCAGGGGACTGAAAAAAATTAAAGTGCAAAGTCATTCCACTCTAAAAGGAAGTCAGTTCTGGGCTGGAGGATGCTTCTTGCCTTCCTTTTGCCCTGATCCGTGAGCCTTGTGACTTTCACCTTGGTCTAACAAGGCCTCACAACTTGAGTGAGAGCTTCTGTTCCCGTCTCTGCTCCCCCAGCAACTGAATGACTAAGGGAGCGCATCCCTCCATTTCACACTGTAAAACAAGGAGGGTGGTTAGCTCGGTGGGTCTCAAGGCTGGATTCAGCTTAAGTGACACGGTATTAAAAATACCAGTTCCCCGGGCCCTAGTCCTAGAAATTCTTGTTCATTACATTTGAACAAAATGTTTTATCTTTTAAAAACATTTTTATGGCAATAAGTATTTGGGCATGAGACCCAATTACTAATCTATTTTTTGTTGTTGTTGTTCAGATAGAGTGGGGAGGGGGAGAGGGGAGGGGGAGAGAGAGAAAGAGAAACATCGACGTGATGTGGCTGCCACCCGCACGACCCAACCAGGGCCCGGGACAAACAAACTGCAACCGAGGTATGTGCCTTCAGCAGGAACTGAACCCGGGTGTCTCTGGACCGCAGGTCGACGCTCTACCGCTGAGCCAAACGGGCCAGGGAACTAATCTATTTTTTAAAAGCTCTCCATATGATTATCTTGCTAGCCAGAGTTGAGATTATTGTCTCAGTAAGATCTCTCCCAGCACTGACATCCTGTGACTGGGAGGATAATTTAGGTCTTTCTGACTCTACAAAGAAATAAAATCAGAAGCTCTTATAATTCTGTTGATAACCTCTTGGAGATTATGCTACGTGCTGCCGCTAGATGGCGGAGGCAATTCTCGGGATGGAGGAGATTCTGGTTATTGGGGATTTTTGCTTTCCCCGAGCAATATTCCTGAGACATCTAGCCTAGGAAGCTTTGTGGGGACAAGGCACTTACGTTCCTTTCCCTGAGCGAGAGGCGCAGAAGGTGCAGCTGCTTTGCTTGACAAGTTGATAGAGAGAGACTCATTAAATAAACGTGCTATCGTCTGCAGGGAGAGAGAAAGTGAACCCTTGCATAAATATTAGCTCGCCTTTTTCTTATTATTTCCAGCAGGTGTGTGTTTCTTCCGTCTTCTCTGTATTTTTCTACCTCTTTTTCTCTGTCAGTGGACTCTCTTTCCCTTTCTTTCTCTTTTCTTGGTTTCTGCCTCCCATCACAATTCATTATCTGGTCATAATAACTAATAATGGATTAAATTTTACTTTGCTACCTTTGTGGTTATGAAAAATTTTAGAAATCTAAAAATTACTCAGACACAGCATCCTTGGAAGGGTGAACATCTTCAGGTTAAATTGCTAAACTCTTTCAGGAGACTTCTTCTGCAACAGCTGTGGCAGCACCAGCCAGATTCAGTAAGAAACGAAGAATTTTATGCCCTATCAGGGAAAAACAGTCCAAATCCTCTAATTTTTTATAGTACAATTTGGGTGATGGCCAGAGCTCTGGATGTACACATAAGTAAGGGATTTGCACAATAATTGGGTGTGCTTCTCTGCTGCTTTTCATTGGAAGATTTCAAAAGGCACTCGCTGCTTTATTCAATATAGCTCCCTTTCCCCTAGGCTGTCAAAGTGGAAGGATGTATTGTGATTTTTTTTTTTTTTCAAAGAGATTGCATTTCTTTCCTGGCTTTGTTCTATCCCAGATGCTTGTCACTCAGGGAGATGCTATGCTCTTGATGGCAGGACATACCACTTTGCTTTCTTCCTCCCTGAGTGACATGTGCCTGTTCCAGGCAGTGAACAGTGGAGCAAAGTACGGTGTGTGTCCATCCATGAAGATCTCTCGTTGTTTACTCTGCTCGGGTTTCCATCTGGCAGCATTGGAACCGATCTTCATTGAAACACAAAACAAAACAAAACAAGCACCAATAAGCCAAACAATGTAAAAATGAGCAAAAAGACAAGAAAAAGTCTGTCTTTCTTTAGATTGATAGCTAACGTTATCGATTGCTTACCGTATGCCAGGTATGCGTCAAACACTTATCGTAGATCGTATCATATCACTTAATTTTCACATCAACATCATGACCTAGGTTCTGTTATTATCCCCATTTTACAGATGAGTAAGTTGGGTAAAGGCAGGGTTAAGTAAATTTCTTAATGCCACACAGCTGATAAATAGCTGAGCAAAGCTTCGAGCCCAGGTGATCTGACACCGGAGACCATTCTCTCTCAACCCTACATCCAGGTTCTAAAGGATAGAATCTCAAATTGGATACGCTTTAGGAAAGGGTGTCTTCCTTGTTAATGTAGCTATATTCCCTTTGATATATGATTGGACAGATGCTTCACACACACTCCCCCCCCCCCCACGCCCCTATTCTGGAGGACTAAGTGCATTCTGGTATACCCATTTCCTATTGGTAAGGCAATCAAGAGGAGGAAAACTTCCTTCTTAATTGTGATTGGCATTGTGCAGTGTGTCTCTACAAACCGAAATAAATTTAGGAAATTAGCAATTGGGAGGATGATCCTTGTTTGTTTCTTGCTGATTCACTTCTGAGTCACCTGAGTGTGGGCAGAAAATAGGGACCAATATACTGCCTTCTTTAGGTCATGTGTCTAGAGGAGAGACACATCCACTCAGCCTGGAGGAGTACGTTTGTGTAATTCATGTCATTTTGGGCATGAAGAGAACAAATGGTGGTATTCTGAATGAGCTTCTTCCAGTGCCATATAATAGTTTTGTGAATAGAAGGAAGAAACTCATATAATCATTAGGGCTTTGAAATCTTTTCAATTAACTTATGAAGAAACTGTAGCTACTAAAAAGAGAAAAAGAACACAAACCTTGCTATTGAAGAATGATAACCTCAATGGAAGAATCCAAAAGTCAGCATCACTGTGTAGACATCCATGAGAGTTGATGAAGAGAGACTCAGCATTCAAAACCTCTCATGACTCCATATGAAAAGCTCGAGGCTTAAAAGTAAGCTTATATCACAGTGTGGGTCAAACTCAATGGGATAAGAGTAATACGGTTCATGTGTAGAACATCATAGAAAGGCTTTTAGAGGTTGTCACCCTGAGCCCCACTGGTTGAAGCCCAACACAAACTCCTTAGTAAGGAAAGACTATAGAAAACTCAAAACTGACTAACACTAATTTATACATTGTAGTTTTGATAATTCTCAACAAATTTACTTACATCAGTATAATTCTCTAGTTAAAGGATTTCTCTAGGTTTTATTTTCTGTGACTCATTGCACCACGAATCATGCTGTTTTAGATTCATAATCAATTGCCCCTTGACATCTCTTGATGATCCTGTCAGGCAGTTCAAACTGAACATTATCAAAACTTAGCATCTTTCCTCTAGACCCCTTACTCTCCCATAAACCATATTTCAGAGAATGACAAAACTAGCTTCCTAGTTGTTCAAACCTGAAATACTCTCATTTCACCTCCCATCCAATTAATCTAGAAGGCCCAGAGATTGTTTCCTAATACCTCTTGAATCTACTTTCTTTTCTTCCTTCCCAGCGTCCTTAAATTCAAGATCCTGTCACTTTTCATCTCTGTAATTATCTTTCTCCTCCCACTCTGACCACATTCTTGTGTGTCTTTCTCTTTGGTTCATTGATTTTTCTAAAATGCCAATCTGATCACATTAGTTTCTTTGCTTCGACTCCTTCAGGAGTACCATAGAGCTTTCAGAATAAAGTAAACTCAGCCTTAGCACATGGAGCCTTTGAGGATTTGAACCCTGGCTCCCTCTCTACCTTTATACCTCCACCTCACCCACGGTGTGCAGTTCCTCAGATGGGCTGCCATGTCATATTTTTCTATCTTCATACATGCTGTTCTATGGCCTGACTTCTATTTGTCCCCCAAAACTCAGCCCATGCAACCTCCTCCAGAGAGCCTTTCAATGACATGCCTCAGCTGCATAGTTAAGATTTCAATTTTTCTTTGTTTCATTAATTTTTTTCCAATTCCTTTTTTCACTTTTTTTTTTTTTTTGGTATCAGGCTTTTCTTTCCTTTTATCAGTTATTTATTAAAATATTAACTTTCTTTCTTCTGTTTTTTTTTTAATCTCTTTTTTACCTTTATGCATAGACATGTCCATTGACATCAAGTTTTGGCTTACTCTTTCCCATGTCCCTACTTTATTTCTCTACATATAGTGTTCTGTAGAAGAGGAAATATTTCATAAAGGAATTTTTAGTCCTGCCTTGTTAATGACACTAACTTAAGGAAAAACCAGGAGCACATACATTAAAATTATCTACTTAATTCCTTTAACTTAGGCTTCTTGCTGTAATAATACTGTTCTCAGTAGTTAAAGGTTCGGCAGTATCAAAGATAAATATACTTTATTGGTGAATAATCTTCAAAGAGAGTCTTAAGGTCTCTGAACTGAGAGCCAGCACAGAAATAGGTCAGAAGTTCAGGGTGTGCTCATGTGTATGACTTATGGTAAGGTAAAGGTTTCTATTTGTCAGCGATAAGACAGGTAGCCAAGAGCAGCCCCATTCATAAATTTGGTCTGGGTCAGATCCAATTCATAGATAGTCAACCAACAGAAGTGTGAGTTGCAATTGTTAGAGGCCTTGAACTGCCCCACCTTGGATCCTGAGAAATCAATGTGGCTTTGTTCAGCAGTGTCTGCCTGAAAGGACCATAAATCAGGAGCTTCCATACAAACCTTTTATTGTCAAGGTAATGGCAAAGAAAAATGATAGCAGTTATTCCATTTACACAGTTTAGTCCTTTTCTTTCTCATTGATGTTTCTTCCAATTTTCTTTTCTTTCCTTTTTTTTTTTTTTTTGTACATGACTACTAGGAACATATAACATTTTAGTTTTTCCTAGAGAAATGTGTGATATAAAACAGTGTATAGTTCTTAGATTACAAAATGTCGTAATAATTTTATTTGTTAAAACTCATTCTGGCTATCCTATACTTTGAACTGGTCAACCAAGAGGTTATGCAGAATGAAAGTTTTGTATTTTTGATGACTGGAGACCATTGTTTTAAATTTCATATCGTGATTACATCTCAGACCTGTGACATTATACATACTATTGATGTCACTGGATTTGTTCATGTGCCCTTATATAAAGTGAGTAGTGATTAATAACCTCAAATGGTTATGTTATGATAGTTTACTTGCCATCAATGTGGCTCTGTGTACTCATGATGCCCTGACACTTTAATATGCTGTGATCTGTTGTGGCTTTCAAGTAACTGGTCACGAATAATGGTTAATGTACCAAAGATTGTGATTGACTTTCTGTTTTACAAATTAGACTGCAGTCACAGTGATTCCTGTGACAATGCTGTTGGTGCCCCTTACTTTCTTCCGTGGGGGAAGCAGTACTACTGCAGACATTTGTCCTAGGTTTTTACGCTAAATGCTAATTATTGCCTATTATCTGTTTTCTTTCTTTTTCTTAGTAAAAGAAACCATGTTTTTAGCTGGGTACATGTGTAGTTAGAATAAAGACACTATTTCTTAGCCGCTCTTATAGATAGGTGTGGCCATTGACTAAGTTCTGGCCAATGGGATGAAGAAGGAAGCGGTGTGTGTAATTCATAGGAAGTATCTCTAAAGGAGAGGGTTTACTCTTTTTACTTCTTTTTCTCTTCTGCTGATTGGAATAGGGACATGATGTTTAAGCTCCAGCAAACCCCTTGCACCCTGAGGTAACTTTGGGTAGGGAAGCCACATAAAAGGACCTGGGTCCCTGATTCTGTAGAGCCTCCTACCAAACCAACTTCTGGACATAATGGTTGGGAAAGAGAACCATGTTAGTGTCTTGTTTAACCTTTAACTATTTTCTTTTTTCTGAACTTAATTCTTCTTACGATAAGATCCAGATAAAAAAGAACGTTGAGAACTGAAAGTAATTATTCCATCATTTTGAAATTTCAGACCACAATGTCTAATTTCTGAATTTTTCCAAGTGGATGACTCATGGACCCTTCAACTCTTACTTTTGCCAAACTGAACTCATTAGCTTTCCCTCCAAATTTGCTCCTATTGTGTTCAAACTGAAACTCTGGAAATGTCTTCAGTTTCTTTTCTTTTTCATTGTTGTGACAGAATCTACCACAGTCAAGGTTTTCTCCCTGGAGTGGTCTTCAAAATCAGAATACATTCTTGATTGAGTTTTTTGATCAGTTTCTATAGAAAATTAAGTGTATTTATCAAGCTGTGCCAAGTTGTTTCTTGTGCTTTATATATCTATGCCAATTGTCTGCATCATTAATTGTTAATTCTGCTTCATCAGGAAGAGTTGCTATTCAATACTTTAATTCAGTTTCTGGAGACCTGATTATATTTTGCCCAAGGTGTGACAACTGCTTTTGAAATTACAGATAAGTTATGGAAAAAGCCCTAAAAATTGTAAATGGTACATGCGACTAAGTTATTCCTAATATATTTCATATTTAGTGTATATAAATTTAAATTATTGAAGTTTATAAAATGTCCTTTTGTATGAAGTGATGTTTAAGTCGATGTTAGTAGTTTGGCTTGGGTCTAATTATGAATAATGATTGTAATGGCCATTCATCATTATTTGTAACTGCCCAGTATCTTCTAAATGACCTTTCTGCCTATGGAGAAACAAATACCTCATAAGCGTTCCCTGACCCACATGGGTTTTGAACTCAGATTTCCACCTTGTTCGCAGCTAGATACAGACATGTGACCCAGGCCTCACTAGTCACATGACCCTGAGCGAGACTTCACGAGTGAGCAGCACGAGGCACCAGTGGAGTTTGCATTTTTCTGATGCAAATGCTGGCCAAGATATTTGGCTTCAGGAAGGGGCAGTGGTTTTTGGAAAAGTTCTCTGTGAAATAGGGGCCTTGGTTCTGGAGGCCGTGGTGATGTCATCAGAGCCGAGGTCCAGCATGCACTGCTGGAGGCGGCAGCGGCCTCTGTGGTTTCTTCATCAGCTCAGGTCTCTGTCGTGTTTCCGGAAGCACATCCATGTTTCTTGTTTACATTCCTCAAAAACAGATCTGAGAACTAGAAACTGTTGTCATTTATCTACTTGCTTATATTTTATCAGCTTCCTGATTTATTCTTCATTTTAGCTCATTCGAAGATGGTGATACATACTTTGGTATTGATTTTAGCTAATTTATAAGATTTTGATATATACAAAAACTGGATATTTAATATATTAATTTTTTAACATAGATTTTATGGAGATATAATTGACACCTAACAAACCATACTTATAAAGTGTTTAATTTGATATATTTTTACATATATCAAACTGTCACCACAATCAAGATATCAAACTGTTTACAAACTGTTTACATCTGTAAACTGTCACCACAATTAAGATAACGAATATATCTATCACTCCCTAAAGTTCCTCATGCCCTTTTAATTCTTCCTTCCTGCCCATCTTCCCTATCAAAATCTAATCTATTTCAGTCACTATAGGTTTCTTAGCATTTCTAAAATTTTATATAAATGGAATCATACAGTATGAATTTTTTTTTATCTAACTTTTTCACCAAACACAAATAGACATATTTTGAGATTCATCTATGTTGTGTGTATCTATAGTTCTTTTATATTTTTATTGCTTGTGTTTGAATATCATTGAGATTATTTGATCTTTGTGTTTATAGTTTTTCATAAAATTTAAAAAGTTTTAGCCATTATTTCTTAAATATTTTTCTGTTCCCCTTGCTTCTCTCCTTTGGGGACTCCAATTACACATATATTAGACCACTAGAAATTGTCCAACTGCTCACTAATGCTTCGTTCATTTGTTAAAAAGCTCCTTTTTTCTGTCCATGTTTCATTTCAGAGAGTTTCTATTGCTATGTCTTTGAGTTCATTAATCTTTTCTTCTGCAACATCTAGTTTGCTATACTCTCATCCAGTGGATTTTTTAATATTAGACATGATAGTTTTCATCTCCATAAGTTCAATTTCTGTGTGTACGTGTGTGTGTGTGTGTGTGTGTGTGTGTGTGTTTAATCTCTCTTGTCTCTACTTAAGTGTTGGAACATATAAGATAGAGTTATACAAACTGCTTTGATTTCCTTACTACTAATTTAATATCTGTGTCAGATCTGTTTCGGTTTTGATTGATTTCTTTTTTATCCACATTGTGGGTCATATTTTCTTGCTTCGTCATATGTCTTGTAAGTTTTGATTCAATGTCAGATATTTTTATTTCACATTATTGATGCTGGAGACTTCTGTATTCCTATAAATATTCCTTAGCTTTGTTTTAGGATACAGTTAAGACACTTGCTTAGCAGTTTAACCCTTTTGGATTTCACTCTTATTATTTCTTAGATGGATCCTGCCCCATGTTTAGTCTAGGACTAATTATTCCTCACTATTGAAGCAAGACCTTTACTATTCTACCCAATGCCCTATGAACTATGAGGCTTTTTAGTGTAGCTATTCCTTCTGATTTTTCAGGTCATTTTTTCCCCCTGGCCTAGGATAATTTCCTCACATAAAAATACTGAATACTTGGGGGTGGGGGGGATTCTTTGCAGATCTCCAAAGCTCACTTGTTCTCTCTCTCTCTCTCTCTCTAATTCACTCTTGTTTGATATTCCATATTGAGAATTCTAGCTGCTTTTGTCTCCCCATGCTCTCAGCTTCATGTCCCTAAAGTTAGGGAGTCTTCCTCAGTTCCCTTTCTCTGTGCCAAAGGCTGAAAAGTCTACAAGACAGTAAGCTAGGGCAATCACAGGGCTCACCTCATTTGTATCCAGTCTGTCTCATACCCCTGATATTGACTACCTATTTCCTGAATCTTGAAAAGCAGTAGTTTTATATATACTGATTGATCTTTTTTGATAGTTTCATGTGGGAGGGTGTCTCCAGTCCCTCTTACTTCATTTTAGCCAAAAATAAAAATCTTAAAAGAGCATTATTAAATTGCAATTTATATACCATAAAATTCACCCATTTTAAGCATAGAATTAAATGATTTTTAATAAACTCTGAGTTGTGTAACCATCACCTCTATCTGTTTGAGAGCATTTTCATCAATTCAAAAAGATTTTATACCTATTTGCAATTAATTACCTTTGTTCCCACCCTCAGCTCAGACAACTACTAATCTACATTCTGTGTCATAGAATTGCCTATTCCAGACATTTTATCTCAGTGGAATCAGACAATATTTGCAATGGCTTATTTTAGTTAGGAAGAGGTTCTCAAGGTTTATCCACATGGTAGCGTTTATCAGTAGTTTGTTCTTTTTTTATTGAGTAGTATCCCTTTGAATGGATATCTCACACTTTGTTTATCCATTTACCACTTGATGGATGGTTGGGTTGTTTCTTCTTTCTGGCTATTATGAATAGTGTTTCTATGAATATCTGTATGTAAGTCTGTGTATGGAGATTTGTTTTCATTTTATTTCTCTTGATAGCTAGAAGTAAAATTGTTGGGTCATATAGTCAATTTATGTTTAATTTTAAAAGAAACTGGTAAATTGATTTCAAAGCAGGAATACCATTTTACATTTCCATTAGCAATATATAAAGTTCCCAGTTTTTCTGCATCCTCATCAACACTTATTATTGTCTGTCTTTTTGATTATAGCTTTTTTAAAGACTATACTTTCAGGGATCATTTCTATAGTTTGATTACAGCTTTTTTAGTGGGCATCAAGTAGGTATCTCATTATGGTTTTAATATTTATTTCTCTAATGACCATTGATGTTGAGTATATTTTCACATGCTAATTAGCCATATTTTGGTGAGATGTCCATATAAATATTTGTATTCATTTTAAACTGGGTTGTCTTACTATTATTGAGCTCCAACAGCATATATCTAGAAGCAAGTTCTTTATCAATAATGTTATTTGCAAACACTTCTTTCAGTTTGTGTTTTGTTTTCATTTTCTTCTTTTTTTTTTTCAGTTTGACCCAAGGATATGCTTATTAATTTTAGAGAGAGGAGAAGGAAAAGAGAGAAAAAGAAACAGCAGAGTGAGAGAGAACATCCATCTGTTGCCTTCCCTACATGTTCTGACCAGGGATTGAACCCACAACCTTTCAGTATGCAGGATGATGCTCCAACCAAATGAGCCACACCAGCCAGAACTATCTTTTTACTTTCTTACTGGCACATTTTCAGTACAAATATTTTTAATTTTTATTAAGTCCAACTCATCATTTAAAAATTTCATGGATGGCCCTGGCTGGCTTGGCTTAGCGGTTAGACCGTTGGCCTGCAGTCCAGAGAGACCCGGGTTTGGTTCCCACTGAGGGCACGTACCTTGGTTGCAGTTTGTCCCCGGCCCTGGTTGGGTCATGCAGGTGGCAGCCACTTGATGTGTCCCTTTCACGTCAATGTTTCTCTCTCTCTCTCTTGTTCTCTCTCCTTCCCTCTCTGTCTGAACAAAAAATGGAAAAATGTCCTCAGGTGAGGAGTAAATAAATAAATAAATAAAATAAAAATTTCATGGATAGTGTTTTAGTGTAGTTAAGACTATTATCATTTTAAGAAATTCTTTTTCCTACCTAAACTACCCAGATGGATTTTGTTGTTTATAACTAGGAAATTTAATTGGTATGATAATTAAGAAATGAGATCAAAAGACTTATATTTTTATTCCAGACATTTTGAATCTAAAATGAGGTCAAGCTACTCTTCTAGAGGAATCACATAACTTTATTTTAGACAGTTATAATTTTTGTTAGTCACCTTTGCTGCTGTCAACCAGAGGGTGCTATTGGCTTGGTTACTAAGGGCATTCCTTATCTGGATAGTTGAAGTTGTTTTGATCAAAAACACTCTAGAGATCATAGAGGACATTTTATGTTACAAACCCATGATTTTGGTCTCTATGGTTTTTATGAGAAGCTAGTGCTCTGTTTCATTGGACATCATTTGGACTGGAAAAACAACTCTGAGAGATAGAATTGAATAATTAAATCCAGTAAAAAATTAAGGTAGTTAATTCACTATTTCCTATTGTAAACAACTTAAAGCCACCATAGAATCTCAACATCTGAGCAAACTCGATGTAAGAAGAGAACTGAATTAGGAGATGGGAGACCCAGGTTCAAGTCCTCAGCCTAAGACTAACTAGCTTAGAGACATTGAGCAGCTCACTGTTCTTATCTGAACCTTTGTTTATCATCTGTAAATTAAGCATGGATTAGATATTGAAGAGTTCCTTAAGCCTTCTTTAGATCTGTCAGTATAGATAACCATCTGGACACACCTTCTTTTTTTTTCTACATCACATCATCAGTCTTGATTTTAGGACAGAGTAAGCTAGATTCTCTCTACGTTAGGGGCCAGAAGAGAAGGAAATTTCTAAAAACCTGACCTGACTATTGTGTCTGCACATGTCTAAGGAAAGAATGCTCATGTAGGCACATATGAAGTGCTTGGCATTATTTCCCGCAGTGGGCGTGCGCGAGAGTGGAAGGCTTGTTGTTCCCTTGGCCAGTGATGTTGACCCTTTGCTCTTCGTCAGAGCCACAGCCCCATTGTGCAAAACAAATGTGTGCTCAGTGAGGGTACCTCAGGCTAAGAGCAAGCCATCCACACAATTTTAAGGTAAATGAAGTTGAATTCTGCAGTAGTCATTGCTGTTTGCGTATTCTCTGAAGTTTGGGTACACTGTATTTAGTGAGACAGCAGATGCAAAAGTGCTATCACAACTACCGTCAGAAAGTTGGCACTCAATGCATATTACTTCCCTTTCCCCATCTTCTCTCTGCCTTGTCCCCCTAACATGTATTATGACACTTAACCTTTCATAAGCCTTTGGAACCTTCATGTGATTCTCTGTTCATCCAGTGTTGTCATTAGAGTCTGCCTAAGGCTTTGATTCTTCTTTAAACATTTGCTTTGACTCAAAATTTGCCTACTCTGTGTATTTTATTTTTTTTTACTTCTTGGACTCAATAGATAACTACTGAGTAGAACCCAAAGGCAATTTATTTAGAGATAATATGTTAAATTAATTTAACTCATTTTTATTGAATGCTTTCTATATGCTAGGTAATACTCTAGTGATGAGGATACCTTAGGGAAAAACACAAAAGTTTTTGTCTCCAAGGAGCTTACATTTGAAACAGTGAAAAGCAGGGATATGAATTAGCAATGGATATGTCGTTTTTGCTGTCCCCAAAACCATTTATATATTTCCTGGTAACTGTACCCCAATATATCTATGAAAAACTTGTCATCCTCCTTTGATTGGAGTCTTCGTGAAATTGTCCCACAAGTACCTCCAATTTGCCTTAGCCGACCTGTGGCTGCATGACCATACTGAGCCAATCAGATGCTTTGTCATATGGAGTAAGAAAGGACTGAGAATTATTGGAGTGTATTCAGTACAAAAGTGACACTCTGACAAAGGACGCTGATTCCTGTGAACCTCAAACGTCACTAATGCTGGTCGGTTCCAACAACGGCCTTATTGTTTTTATTGTTCCCTCTGTGACAAATCTCCTTCCAAGTTTCTTGTTTAAGTTATTGAATTTTGTGCTACTTGGAACCCAGTAATCCTAACTATACTACTAAATTGGTTAAGTAAGAAGCATCACATATATAAAAATCTCTATTTGTTAAGTTAAATTCAACTCTAAATCTCATCCTCTGGTTTGGCAGAAAATTTAATAATTATATTAGGATTCTCTTTCTCTGTAGGGATAAAACTAAGGAAGCTCCTGCTGTCATCAGTCACTTATCTACATGGATCATTGTTGAAATAGCCATTATTCCTGCATCTATACTACATCAGGGACAAGGGAATCTTTGCTATGGCAGGGCAACCCTGAGTTAAGTTTTAATTTCTATAGGTGCACCACGTAAAACTTTGTATATATAAGTGCATATCATTTCTCTGAAACTTTGTACTCTCTAACTCATTATTCTGATGTAAAATCCCCTTCAGACAGTTAATTGATCTGAAAGTTTTTGCTATCTTCTTAGAACATAGGGCAAACTGTTATGTTCATTCAGTCTTGTTCATTCACCTGTCTTCTCTAAATGACCCTGATCTGTGCTCTGTGCACTGAACTCTAGGGAATAAGTCATTTATTTATTCATTTAACATGCATTTTTTAAGTCTTTACCCTGTCCTAGGTCTTGTATGAGGCTATGGAATTACAAAGAACTTATTACAGTTTCTTTTCAACAATGACTCATAGTCAGGGTGAGGAGGGTTGGTTCATGAGGTGGTGGCTAAATAATCAAATAATTATGGCAGTGGTAAGTGCCACAATAGAGGTGTAAAAATAGGCATAATGAGAACACAGAGGAAACTCTCCTGTGTTTGGAGAAGTCACATCATCGATGGTTTGCAGAAGGAAAGGATCACTGAGTTGAGTCTTAGGGAATAAATAGGAATTTAATTAATGTACAGATGGAGAAGGAGTAGTACACACTAAACAAAGTCAAAGGGAGAGAAGGGAGGAGGGAGGGGGAAAGAGAGAGAGAGGGGAGAAAATGAAGAAGGAGGAGGTGGAGAAGGAGGAGGAGAAAGAAAAAGAGGAGTGGGTGAGAGGAAGTGACTTGGGTTAAACATTACAGTAGTCTGATATGACCGGAGAGAAGAATTTATTGGGGCCTCATGGGAAATGAGAGGTAGGCAGAGGACAAAGCATAATGGGTAGAGGCTGAGTTTTAAAATTGGGCTGTTCTATCTGAAAAACAAAGTTCTGCCCTTTTGGTGCTGTCAACTCTAGGAACTTCCTTAATCTAGTAGTTTTATCTGTAAAAGGGAAGGGTAGTAATGCCTTCATTTTAACGTTATTATAAAGATTTAATGGATTCATGAATGGAAAGTACAGCAGGTCCTCAAATAATGTTTCATTCAACACTGGTGGAGTTTGCAGGTTCTCCCCACGTCTGCACGGGTTGTCTCAGACTACTCCAGGTTCCTCCCACATCTCAAAGATATGCATGTGAGGTGACTGGCGTGTTTGAGTTGTCTCCTTATAGTGAGTGTGGGTGGATGCCAGTGCCCCTGCAGTAGAAGGGTGCCCTGCCCAGCGTCGGTCCCCCCTTGTGCCCTGAGCTACTGGGAGAGGCTCTGGCCACCCCTGACTCTGAACTGGAATAAGCAGGTTGGGAAATAATAATCTTACTTGTTTTTATTAACATTTCTAAATGTATGTATAGCTCTAATTTATTCAATGTTTAATATTAGAAAATATTAAAAGCATTTTGAGTCTTTATTTAGAAGTTTAGCGATGTATGTGTGACCAGAAATGTGCTGTAGGGACTTAACTCTTGTTTTTAACAAGTAGCCTGTGATAAAATTGGTTTCATTATACAGTTTCCCTTAAAGTTGTAATTTCCAGGACCCTATCAGAGACGTTGAGTTAGGACTTACTGTACTTAGTACCGGTGTCTGCCAGACAGCAGAATTCAAGAAATTTCCCTCTCTCCCCTTCCCCACACACCCTGACATTTATCACAAAAGCCATAAAGCTGAAGGTTACTGATAAAAAGTGCTTGGTGAATGCATGTGGGAATGAGTAGGAAATTGATTGAAGAGAGAGGATGAAGCTGGATTAAAGAGAGCCTTTGAAGCTGGGGAGAAGCTTTTGTGAGTTAAAATCACAAGCTTAAACATTACTTAATTACAAGCATAGTATTAAAATGAAAACAGAAACCAACGATATGAATTGCTGTAATCTTGTCACCTAATCAATTAATACTGTGATTTATGTCTGACACTTCTATTTGGTAAAAAGAAAAATCTCTACCATTTTCAATGTTTAGATTTGCAGAAATGGTATAGATGGGGTATTTATATTTGAATTTTTACTTAAAGTTAAACCATGATATATTTCAATTATTTGACAGCCATTTTTAGCTCTTTATTTCTCCCTATCTTCTTTCTTTCTCTTAGAAAATAATTGTTAATAACTTGATGTGTTTCCACCCACACATTTCTTTATGTTCATTAAACTATATACAAACAAAAACACCTATACTAAGTTGTTATTGTCCATTTTCCTAAAAATGGAATAACTTGCTTTATTACATGAAAATATATCAGGGACATCCAGTTAATTGCAGGACTACCATAAATATGGAATGCTATGCATAGACTGAAAAATAATAATAGCATTGTTAGATCTATAAGGGACTTTTGAGATCATCTAATCTAATGGTTCCCAAAGTTAGGTCTCTCTAGTGTCATTATCTTCTTAGTGGGCAGAGATTTTGAACATAGGAGAAGTGTTGAATACTCTTTTAAAGATTAGTCTAGCAGTGGCAGGAACAAAGATTTGGAAGAAGGTCTCTGGGCCATCTTCCAGGTCTCAATTTTAATGTATTTCCTCTGCGAAATGTTCGCTGATAACCTTGACCAAGATAAGTCACCCTCTTATATGTTCTAATATAATCTTATACTTCTTCTTTCTTATATTCACTGGCATAATATTTAAAAAAATTTTTTTCTTTATTGATTTTAGAGAGAGAGGAAGGGAGGAAGAGAGAGAGAGAGAAACACCGATGAGAGAGAACATTGATTGGCTGCCTCCTACGTGTGCCCCACTGGGGATTTGGCCCACAACTTTGGCATGTGCCCTGACTGGGAATCTAAGTGGCGACCTCTTGGTGCATGGGTCGATGCCCAACAACTGGGCCACACTGGCTGGGCTCACTGGCATAGTATTTATGAATTATTAGTATCGAACTATTATTATTCATATTTTGTGCTCATTACCTTATATAGTACTTGATAGATATAAAAAGTCTAAAAAAATTAATGAATTTAGCAGGGGATTGTGGGAGGTGGGGTGGGTGCAGTTATACAGGTGTTGAAATTTGATGCAGTGGAGTGGGCGTGGATGATGACAGTCAGTGCAAGAATGTTACCAGTGTAAGAGGGGCTCAGAGACCCATATTTTCCCTGTGAATTCATGGTAGTTAAGGTTATATTCCTTAATATTTTAGGACCATAAGCTGTCCTTATTGGTTCTCTTAAAAATAATTCCACTCTTGGAAATAGACTAATGGTAACCAAATAGGTAGAGATAGTGTCTGTGTAAAATAGGAGCTGTCCTTTTATAGTGTTTATACCCTCAATACTGGTTCACCCTGATGCCAGTATTGAAGTATGTGGGGACTTGAAGTCATACACAGTTGATTGTTTAGTGGGTATATAAATGAAAAAAAAAATGAGGTGACAATCTTGAGACATATTTTATCTAGGTTGCCATGTGATCATATAATACCCATAGCAGAAAAACAGAAACCTTTTTAGTGACCTGATTATCACCCCTCTAATGAACACAGTACTACTTTGGCCCCTTAAAAATATTTCAACATTGTTTTCCACTTAATATTCATGATTACTTTATGTCAGAAGTGCCAGTTAAGCTTTAGCAAAATGTGATAGATCTGGGAGACATTCTATCTCCTCCTATTATTTGTTGATTTAACTCTCAGTCTTATTTCCCTTTGTGTTGGTTAAGGTTCTTTTGGTTGCAAGAAACAGAAATCAATTAGTTTAAAGACAGGTAATTTGTTGGAAATATGCTAAGGTAGTTCAGAAAAGAAAAGGATGAGTGAAACAATAGTGCCTCAGGAATGCTGTTGACTGGGACCTCAGTGGTGAACCTTCTGAGGTCACTTCAGCTATGTTTAATACATTTGTCTTCCTTTAGTTTCAAGTTCATGGGCATAAGTGAAGCAGATCTGGGTCATCTTACTTACTGCTGACTATAATAGGTCAAGGGAGTCTAAAAGAAGGTGCAGATTGTAGTGGGAATTGAGGGGAAGACATTGTTATGGGGCAAAACCCTCAGAAAAATTGGACAGTGGCTAACTAAATATAGGACAGGAGAGAAAAGGATTAGTAAAAAAAAAAAAGAGTTAACTTTTCTAGCCTGGGGTGATTGAGAAAATAGTGATGCGATGAGAAATGTTGAAATGTAGAATGCCTCTGGAAGGGGGAAATGACAGGGAAGGAATTATTATTTGTTTAGCTCTATGCATATTTGAGTTTATCATGGTGGCGAGAAGTCCAACTTAAGTGTTTTAAAGGGATAGTGAATACCATAGTGGAAATACAAAGTTAGGTGTTGATATCGCCATGAGAACAGAAAAACTCACCCTGGTTAATTTTGTAGATCTGACTCTTCATTTCCTCGAATATAGGAACCATGCCTCAATCGTCTTTCAATCTCCTAAGTCTTGCTTAGCACTCAGTAGGTGCAAAGACGGCACTGTGACATTCAATTGAAATCTTGAGAGAAAAGAACAAAGTACTCAAACATTTCTACTTTCTCCTGGAAAAAGTTCAAAATTTTGCCTTCAGTTTTTAACTCTGATAGAATAAACCTTTTGATAACCAGAGAGTCCATTTGCATCATTTATTCCTTCAGTCAAGTTCATATGACCAGAGGAAGATTTTTTTCATTCACCTTCTCTTGGCCGTTGGGTTTATTGCATTACAGAAGCTTATGCTCTAAATATTAGCTTCTTGAGAAAACAATGAGACATTTTCATCTGGGTTTTCATTTGATTCTGACAACAAAGAAAAAAATCTGGAAAAAATAGCATTCCATATATCTTTGCTTATTCTTTTTTTTTTTTTAATTTTATTTTTGTTACAGATGTTTCTCCTTTTTTTACCCCATTGACACCCTCCTTCCCATCCCCCCCACCCTGTCCCCGGCTTTGTTGTCCATGTCCATTGGTTATGCATACATGCATATAAGTTCTGTGGTTTATCTCTTCCCACCCCCCACAACCCCCTCTTCTGAGGATTGTCAGTCTGTACCCTACTTCTGTATTTCTGGGTCTACCCTATTCCTCAGACTGTTATATTCATTATATTCCACTCTTTACTACTCAATCAATACTCTCACCAGCAGCAAGAAACAAAATGTCTTTCTTAACTTGGAAGCAGAAACTAGGTTAGACACCCAGATAATAAGTGACAGAGAGTATTGTAGAGATCGATGGGGATGGACAAAATATAGATTTTATTTGATTTCATCTTAACTGCATTTATTCGATCTCCATTTTATTGCCCATTCATTGCTCCATGTCCGTTCAATTCTATTCTGTTTCAACTTGAGATACACACACGATATAATGCTGGACATTTTCACTCAAAAACATTTTTAGACCTTGTCACCAGCTAAATCTTCTCTTTTTGTGGATTTCAAGTTTCCTATGGTAAATTTGAGTTATTTTAAAACTTCTAATTTTTTAAAACTTGTAAGCTGTAAACATTTTATTAAAATTGTAATTCTACTATATTTTGGTAAGGATTACCACTTTAATTATTTCCATGATGGGTAGGTTGTTGATACTAAAGGCAATTTCATGACCTGCATAAAGGCATTAGGCCACTTATCTAAAAGTTGGGTGAAATTGTTAGGTTCCTGTACAGAATGAGTTGTATTATTAAGTAAAATGCAATTTTTGACAGGTGAAGTTAACTCCTTACATGAATTAATCTCTTCTGATTTGGAATCATGTCTGTGGCAAGTACCAACAATTTGCTTTTCTAAATGTCATCGATACTTAATAAAATAATTTACATATTTTATTTTCTGTTCTCAACTGTAAAGTCAGATTATCCACTCTTCTCCATCAGACCCTGTTCCATACATTCCAATAAGAGCAAAACGCTTGAGCGTTGACTAGAACACTGCTAACCATTGTGCCTGAGACAGGTACTCATGCTCATTTTCCAGAGAAGGAAACCAAGGCACATAAAATGTTCATTAATTTGCTCAAATAAGTGGTGGAATTGGCACTTAAATTCAGGTGGTTTAACTTCAGAATTTGCATTTTGGACCACTATTGCCACCCATTTTGGACACAGTTGTCTTTGGCACACATGTGAGAGACCTAGGGATAAATATGACAGTTCTTGAAGCAAAGATTTTTTGTTCTGGCCTGCAGTGAGGGGTGATCAGTGCCAGGGCAGCTGATCCATGGCAGTTCTCTCTTACTGGGTGATTTCGGCACTGTTCTTGTGAGATGGAGACCCTGAATATAATTTTCCCTATTGAGCTACTAGAGAAATGTACACTCACACATCCTTGCAATAACAGTGCTGTAAGGTAAGTACTATATGAATATTTTCAGTCTTCAGATCAGGAAACTGAGGCTGAGGAAGACGATATTGCTTAACCTAAGGAAGTAGTCATGAATGCTAGTCAGCAGTCAAGCCACGTTCCTGGGTCTTCCTGCACTATCACAGATTTATGGCCTATTTGTTTTTACCCTCACCTCCATTCATAATCTAGTTGTGGTGTGTACGTATCTGACAATCGGCTACTTCGGAATCAACCGAGGTGCTGGTTCAAAATATAGCTCCCCACTTCCAAGTGTAACAATTCAGATTCGGTAGATCACGGCCCACAGTTCTGCGTTTTAACAATCACTCCTTGTATAATAAGCTTGGAGCACAACTGTTTTAGTTACTAACAAGAAACTGTTTATGAGCTAATGATTTTCTAATCATTAGACTTATTTAAGGCTTACATATGTATTTTGGAAAATAACCATTCATATTGTCCTAAACTCTCTCGCCATGTCACCAGCTGAATAAAACAACGAGGCTTGAAAACTCTCCAGGACATGACAACATTTCTGGTTTCTGATATAAGAAATGATGACAGAAGGAGCAGCTTGCAAGCAAGTTGGAAGACCATGGGCTGAAAGACTGAGGGAATTAATTTTAGCTACAGTGGGCAAAGACGGAGAGAAAAGTTGGAACTCTGCAGAACAGATAATTCTACGTTCGGTGTGTAATATTGGACAGAATTCTTGTGCCAGCCGTTAGCGCCAGTGGTTTCTATTTAACATCATGTTCCAGTCTTTCAATTGTCCAGTGATTTACCAGTTATTTTAGGCTTTCTATTGCTTTGGTACTTATCATTCCATGACGACTGAAAAAGTGAACAATAAAAGTAATCAACTGGGAACATTTTAATGATCCGAAGCTTTCCATTTAAGTATTTGTTCAAATTTGAGGAGGTTGTGCCTCCAACCTCTGTTTCACTTGGCCCAATGAATGAGAAAAGACAGAAAAGATTGGAGATTTTCTGGTAACGTTGAGCTACAGAAAAAAAAGAAAAAAAGAGTTGTTTATGGAGAGGAGTTTATAGTAGAATGCTCTTTGAACAGATGGTTTGCTTAAATTGTTTACAGTCCACTACCAAAAGATTTTGAGAACAAGATTCTAATTTGGCCTTGATATGAGGTGAAACTCTAGCCGTGTTGTATTATGTCCTGAATGTTAAAATTTAAGCACAGATGGATTGTTGTAACCCAATTTTTCTGTTTCTTTGTGTGGCACATGGCTAGACTACACTGTTCTTGGAGATGGAGACCCTGATTATAATTTCCACTATTTACTACTGGAAAAATGTACACTCACACATTCAGTAGCAGCTCAAGGTCTCTAAATCAGTGAGGAGAGCAAGGATTTCTGATAGGTTCATGTGATGCTCTCTTCCAAGGGTGCAGGATTTTGTTAACTCTGAAAACCCACTTTTTTTTCTGGTAATCCTATTTAGTTAGGTCTCTGATTAACACTATATTTCTGCCTCACAGTTTTCATTTAGGGCCCCTTGGGCGAAGTTTAAGCATTCGTTAGTTTCGACTAGATCACAAAGAACTGGGAGGCGTTTTGGAGAATGTGTAATTAATTTAAGAGGGTTATAAGACTGCTCTAAACTTAAAATAAGGCAACAAGGTCTGCATCATTGCCAGATTTAAAGAGAAAAAGGTTAATTAGTGTTTAACCTAAGAGTCATTTGAAAGGGGAATATGTTACTTGGAAAGTGTTAGATTAAAATTTATTCTGAAGAATGCAGAGAGAACCTGATAAAAACCCCAAATGAATGGCTTCCCACTTAGCAGCCCTAAATTCTAAATTATGCTCTTGTTTCGAAATAGTTTTATTTAAGACTGCAGGAGAGGTAGGTTTTTCTGTTAGGAATAGGGTGGTCATAGAAATGGTGACTTGTCCAGCAGCTAATAGTCTGTCTGGCTTTTTAAATTGAAGTTTGCTAGGTCAAAAAAGAGGACCAGATACTTTAGGTTTCTATCTAGTGGTCTATACTCTGATGCTCAGAATTCTGACTCGTTCTATTAAGTTTAGTTTAAGTTATTTATTTAAAACTTTGGCTTAGGGGACAGCTATTTCTAAATAAAAATCTGTGTTTACCAGTGAGTTCAGTGCTACTAGAACAGTCTATACATGGTGCCTTATATCTGGTAAGAGGTTCTGCCAGCTTGACCACAGGCCTGACTCACAGTCCAAATGGGAAGATTTATTTATTTTTGATTAGATACAGGACTCAGCCTTAAAGATCACACTCTTTGACTGTGGCTGACTGTTTCAGGCTAATCAGGTCTTTAAGAAGATGACCCTGCAAAAAACGAATCTCTTACTACCAAGCTGCGGTGAGTGTGGGGGCCCAAGCAAGTGAAGAAAGGTCTGGAAGCGCAGTGCTGCGGAGGGAGGAAAGTCCCTTTCAGGTGTAAGGTCCTGGAGAGTGGCGGACCCTGAGGGCCAGGGACCAGCAGGGCCGGCCAGCGTGAGTCCTGCTCTGCCGGGAACCGCTGACGTCTTACGGACTAGAGAAGACCCTGAGGGTTAAGAGGGGTTTCGGTTTTGAAGGCTTACATTTAGGGAAGAGGATTGGGAAACTGGAAACTTTTCATGATCAGAGTTTTTTGAGACTGCAAAAATAACAATGATAAGTAGCAGTTAACACTTCTGTGGCACTATTATATACCAGATACTGTTGTAAACACTCTAACAATCACTCCTTTAATTCTCACTACAACCCTATGAGACAGGTAAGCCGTTATTCCAGTTGTACAGATGAGAAGCTAAGGCACAGGCGAGGCAATCTCCCTAAGTGTTCACATTTAGGAAGCAGTGGAAACAGGTTCTGAACCAGGCAGTCGGCTTCTGAGTCTGTGTTCTCAGTTCCGACCTGTACAAAGAATGAGATTCCTAAGACGCACACCCATCAATTGAAGCTGTGCATGCCTAGATTCACGAAAACAGTGGTAACAGGCTATATATCTGGCTTTCCAAAACAATGAAAATTCATTTGTTTTCTGGAAAGGAATCACTTCGAGTATTTCCCAGATTTGCAAGTTAGGGGCTTCCTGGATGCTCTATATATTTATTTCTGGAAAGTACCTGACAGTGGCCTAGCAAGAGAGAGCAATCAAATGATCATTAACAAACCCCATGGGAGCAAGTGCATTTCGGAGTAATCAAAAATGATCTTTTGTTCCCCTTCCTCTCCAAAGGAAAGCCGTTGGGGAACAGGGGAGCCAACTGCTACAACTCCCTGGGCCTGGTTTAATCAGACAGTGACCTGCTGAATCAAACCAGTGTCCTCAGCTCTCCTTTGTTGGCTGCCCTTTGATTAGTCCAAGCGTAGAGTGACTGATAAAGCCACGTTGATGTTCATGCCACATGTTCTGATGAGTTAGCACTTGGCTGCTGCCAGCACACACAGCATTGGCATACCCTGCGGGGAAATGAGCAGTGTTTCAGTGGCAAAATGCTGCTTGTGGAGGAGCTGCCTACAGAGGCACACGTTGCTTAGGGGAGCAGCCTGCCCTGCAGCAACTGATGGGTACCCCGTTCCCTTCAGGCATTTCCCTCTACGTGTGCTGTGAGAGCGATGAAGGGCACCTTTGAAGAAAGAGGGACCAAGCATAATCACTTTATCATTCTTCTGTTTCATGCAAACTCCTTCTGGAAAGACAAATGACTGTTCACACTTCTAACAACTACCAAAACCCATTCATATCTCTTGCTGTGGGTCGGATTTGTACATTTCTAGGTTTGTTCCACTGTGGCCATTGTTGACCTCTGTACCTAGCACTGAGTGCATGTTTTGTTAACTTGAAAGTGTCTTAGAAGAAATAGGCAGTGAGTTTCCCAGAAGTCTCAGTGGATCTCTTTAAATGGAAATATATCACTGATAAGACAATGTAGTGGGTTTCAAACTTTATTGTTATAACTTGGGTGTACAGAAATGAGTATTCAGCTTTCTATTACTGAGCCTAACTTAGCTCAAGCCGCTGTTTGCTCAGTTGGCTAGAAGTGTTACTTTTGCCACGTCAAGTTAGTTTACTTACTTGCAGTGTATTCAGTGAAATTCGGAGATTATCTTTCTGGCCCCTTCTTTGATTCTCTCTAGAGATGATGTAAGTTCCTGTGTGACTTAGAGTTTATCCTGGCACTGGGGGAAGGACGTCTTGTTTCTTGCGTCTTCTCTGGTTCTTGCTGGCTTCCAGTGAGGTATAGCAATGAGGTCTAGCCCTTGGGCCTCACGTGCAGTGTTTGGGGTTGATATAGTTGAACCTGGCTAACCCTCCGGTCTAGAGGTCCAGAGTCTACACCCCGTGCTCCCACCCCGGTGCTCTTCAGGCCATAGGTCCCCTGAGACTTCTCTGGTTTTCCTTAGAGGGTGACCAAGGACTCATGGCTGCTTGCTGTGTAGAACATGGACTGTGTGGCATTCTAGGAAGCTTCCCACGGCTCATCTGCCCGGAGTGTTCCCCAGCCATTGTGCTGACCCCTGTGCCGTGTTGCTTTGGTGCCATGCCTGTGCCGAGTAAGGGATTTTCCTGAGTTTGCGGTGTTCCCTGGCTATGCTTTGGAAACAAAGCATTTGCATTCTGCTGTGGGTGTGTTCATTGCCGTTCTCTTCTGGTGTCTTAATCGTAGCTGGTGGGTGGGTAGGTAGAGAGCAGGTTTGGCATCCACCCATGTCAGCTACAAGATGCTCAGCCTCTGTAAGACTCTCACCTGGCTCATCTCCTTTTCCCTCCCCCTCCCCGCCCCACCCTCCTCCCCAAAGGCTTTATCAGCATTTCGCTGTGGGAAAACCTCATGTTTTATCTCTGCTCTGAATTTTATAGTATAAATATAGTGCTGAATCATTTAAGCTTTGGCTCATTGAAACCTACTAATCCGTTTCCTCACAATAAGACCTGAGAGCCTTGCTTTCTAGAACGTTGTCTCGGCTTTAAAGAAGCCAGATTGGAACATCAAAACCGAGGGATGACATTTTGGTTCTCTGCTGTATTTCATCTCTTCTTGAAGTAAGGCACTTTTTTTTTTTTTTTTTTTTTAACTGCATGTCCTTAAAAGAATGTCCAGGTTCTCCTCCCTTTTTCCTTCTCCATTTTTTTTTTCTTCAATTCCCCATAGCATTGAAACTTTCTCATTACTGGGAAAGGTTCTATGCAAATGAATTTAACCTTTGCTCCCCTAAAAAAGACTTGCCCATCTATAGACTACCTGAAGTGGGTGCTGACGATGAGCGAGGAGCTATTATGATCTTCATTTTTCAGATGAGAAAAGGGAATTGGGGAGATTATGACTAGGCTCACTCGTCTAGAAAGTGACAGTGCTGGGATTCAAACCCAGGTCTGTGATTTCTCATCTAAAATTTCCAAAGTTGACATTATACTGTCATTTCCAATGAGAGTTTATTTCAGACTTATCACACACACATTTAGCTAAATCATTCTGAAAACACTATATGAAAATTGAGTTTCTACAAAAGGATTATATGTGTATACAATTAAAAGTAATTATATATAATTTTTAATTTAAAAGAAAAATCAGTTCTCTAGTTTCTGTTAATCTCAAAGTTTTTTCTGAATAGTTAAAAAAATACATTCTGATTAAATAGTGCTTAGATATAGTAGCAGTTTTTAACTATCAGCCCGGTGGAAGGGTAATGCAAAATGCACTAGCAGGTCTTCCAAGAACACTGAAACTATCAATACCAATGGCAATATCTACTGTCATAATGCCCTTGTAGCAAATAACTTAATTTGCCTGATAGGTCTTGTATCTACTCAGCCAAGGAAAAGATGAAATACTGCCATTTGCAACAACATGGATGGAGCTTGAGAATGTCATGCTTAGCAAACTAAGTCAGACAGAAAGAGTCAAGAACCATATGATTTCACTCATATGTGGGGTATAAAACTGAAAATAGCAAGTGAAGAAACAAAACATACAAACAAAGACACAGACAAGCGTGTTGGTTACCAGAGAGAAGGGGGGTGGGAGGTATAGTAGAGGGGAATCGAATGTATGGCTGAAGAAGATTTGACTTTGGGTGGTGGGCACACAATGCAATATACAGATGATGTATCATAGAATTGTACACTTGAAACCTATATAATTAACCAATGTCCACCCCAATAAATATAATCTAAAAAGTAAGAGAGAAATGAGATTAAGGGGCAAAATATAAGAATGAATAGTTGAATAGAAACCTTAAATAATTTTTTTTTTTTATCCTCATCCGAGGACATTTTTTTCATTTTTTGTACAGACAGAGTGGGAGGGAGAGAGAGGAAGAGAGAGAGAGGGAAACATCGATGTGAAAGGGACACATCGAGTGGCTTCCACCCGCACGACCAACCAGGGCCGGGGACAAACTGCAACCGAGGTACGTGCCCTTAGCGGGAACCGAACCCGGGTCTCTCCGGACCGCAGGCGGACGCTCTAACCGCTGAGCCAAACCGGCCAGGGCACCTTAAATAATTTTTACATTACTTCTTATAGTAAAGTTAAATAGTACAAGAAAAAAAACACATAAAGAGTGAAAAGCTGGTGTATTATGAATGGGTGCTTTCATTGTGTGCTTCAAGTGGTAGAAACGTCAGCAGGTGAAAGTCTATGATAAATTTATGTCAGATTCATGAACACACCAGAAACCCCGAAAGATACGAAGTTCACGATTCCCTTCCTTAATTATACTAGACACATTTTAACAGAAATTTCTTAAACTTTTGTACTTTGAAACACTGATAAACTGCAGAGGTGTATCATGTATTATCTGAAGATGAATTATCAGCTTTGGATCTGTGTTTCCCCAAAGCACCACCAGGTTCAGTTACAGCACATTGCTAAGGGGTTAATTTTCAAACCAGTGAGTGGTGAGAATGGCTAGTGATAAGGGAAAGGGGAAAAAAAGCAGTTATAGTTGATGAAATTCTTTCCATGTGAATATTTTTTTCTTGCATTTGCTGTGTATTGTGGAGGGAATGACAACTGCCTAATTCAATCTGGTCAGTGTAATAGGCATGGGGTTAGGGAAGATTTTATGTGCAGGATGCTGAGGTCACACTAGCGTGGAACTGCCATCCTCCTTCAGGTGTGGGCCTGCCACACACAAACAACATAGACAACACCTGCCAAAACAGCCCCTCTGAAGTACTGAATACTGACACACCTGGCTGTTGCACAGGTGTCCCTGCAGCTCCGTTCAACTGCTGTTCAATGGTATCCTTAATCAGATATGATACCCCGACTCCAAGGTGGGTGCCCAAGGTGAACACTTTATACCACATTTCCCTGAAGCATGTCATTTTATATGAAAATTATGGGACAGCAGTGATTCTTTTAGGATCAGTGGTAATATGATTTATCGGGTCCTGTTGACAGGTGATGTGCTTGTGCGTAGTGTGGCCTTGCACACAGGCTACAGCAGTCTGTTATCCTGCAAAACAGGTGGCATTCCCTCTTCCACACCACTCCCAGAATGACTAATCTTTTCAGGCTGAAAGAACGGTACTGTGTCAGAGCTACAGATAATGATTTACACACACACACACACACACACACACACACACACACACACACGTTCTCTGCTGTACAGACACATACAAGATTAACACTCGAGTGTTTAACCCTTGGTTAACTGTGTTTCTCTGGTCATGAGCAATGGATTCTCCTCCCGTAGAACATAAGTGCTTTGATCCTTCAGGCCTTGGGGAGGACAGCATCATTAATTCTCTTTCCTGCAGTAGTCATTTTTGTTTGTTTGTGGCAGGGTTTGAAATACGAAGAGAGATTGTGTAATTATATGATGGAATTACCTTCCAAATTAATAGGGTGCCATTTTCAGATGTCCTATCTTGTCCCAATATGCTATTCAAGTTTAAAGGCCTTTATCAATATAGCCCAAAGTCAGGGTTTAATTTATCTTTGAAAAAAAATCAAGAAAAAATAATTTTGATTGTGGCTAACATTATTCAATATATTAAAATGAGACATCCTTATATATGTAAGTAATGCTAGGCATTTTAATTTCAATCATTTACTGCTCATTTTTGTCTTAAGTAACTACGTTTGTTTATGTTGGTGTTCTTGAGAGAATACCATTAATCCTTATTTAATTACTATTGCATGATTAAAAATCAGTCCATTGATATCCAGTGTGATGGTAGGATGAACAATGTTAATTTATTAACTTTCAACATTATCCTACACATATGCTTGTATTTTCTTATAATTTCTTATAATACAAATGTATTTCAGATAAAGTGGACAATAAGAGAGCATTACTTATTATCATACTCTGAAACCGCCATTTTTAATATCATATAAATGATCACTTTTAGCAACATGAGTAGCACATCGCTGTATTGTTAGTGTGGAAAGTGAAAACATTACGGATAAGATTAAAATGTTCCTTGACAGCACTCCTTCCTATGGAAAAACTTCCTGCTATTAGAGGAGGATATTATTACCAATTTAATATATTTTTTCCCCCAGTCATTTATGGATAAAAGTTGTATGATGTTGGGTTGTGCATGTATCTTTTATTAATGCTATACTGTATGTACCATTCTGTAAATTGCCTTTCTCACTCACCAGTATGCTTTAGAGATTTTTCTTGTCTGGGCTTCACCGCTAATTAGTAGGGGATCTTGAGAAGACAACTTAATGTATGTGTATCAGTTTCCTCTTATGTAAAATGAGAACGCCAATAGAACCTGCCTCACAGGATTGTTGGAAGATGAAATAAGTGAACACATGTGAAACACAGAGCCAATACAAGAATGAATTCTGGGTCAGTTGTTTGCTTGCTCTTTGTATACAGCTATCTACTTTAATCTGCTGTAAAATGTTCCACAGAATTGGCAGACCATGTTTTATTCAGTCACAGCCATTGATTATTTTGAAGCAAGGTTTAGAATTACCCTCAGAAAGCTCAAATGTGCAAAGAAAATGCGGCAAATATATCAGATATATGTGATCTACTATCTCAGCTGCTAAAAAATAAAATTTAGTTCAACCTGGTAAACTTGGTCTTGAGTCCAGTGCTGCAATGAACATACTCTCTTTAATAACTCTGTTCCTGCTTGGGTGACTGACAGAGATGCTCAATTTTCCCAAGTTCCATCTCGTCAAGATGGCATCCGGTTGTTCTGCGTACTGGTTTGGTGCCGGATTGGTGCAGTGGTGTCTGCAGAGGGGCTGAGCAGTGTGCTCCCTGAGCTGGTCTCGGCCGCAGTGCTGTGTATGTTCCAGCGGTTCTTTCAGGTGATGCTGGGTAAGCTATTTATTCCTTGTCGGAAATGATTTGCTTTTAGTGGTCTTTTTAAAAAAAACTTCTTTACTGATTTTTAGAGAGAGAGGAAGGGAGAGGGAGAGAGAGACAGAAACATCAATGAAAGAGAATATTGATTGGCCGCCTCCTGCATGTCCCCACTGGGTACTGGGCCCACAACCTGGGCATGTGCCCTGACTGGGAATCGAACTGGTGACCTCTTGGTGCATGGGTCGACGCTCAACCACGGAGCCACACTGGCCAGGTCTTTTTATCTCCTCTGGTACTCCCAGACCCTCTGTGCTGCCACGGCGAGGACTCGGTCGGTTCTGGCTCTCCAGTTTCTAGGCCTGGAATGCCAAGATCTCTGCTTCAGGTTCATGAATCTGCTGGCTGCTGCTGTCATTTCCACTGTACGACTTCGTTACTCCCTTGACGAGCTGTCCTGGATGATGGCCACGGGTGGGAGTGGGAAAAAGGATCCTGATATGATCTTATTTTCCCCTGTGTTCCATTCATCTTCCCACTACCCCTCAACCTAGAAGTGGTGGGCTTTGGACTGTCTGCTTCCTCCTACCTTCTACCTCAATGCCCAGTGGTTATAATACAAAGGGTTGGTTCCTTTGTATAAGAAATAATGCGATCTAATCTGAATCCTCTAGGCTAGGTCTGATAAGTTAATAAGAGTTTAAAAATTTTTAAATATCTTTTCTCCTTGGACACATCTTACTTTTTGAGACTATTGTCTTACTGCAAAATACCATTAGAATGCTATAAAATAAATATCAACCTTTTCTTTTTCTTTGTATTCTTGCTGCAATAATCTTAAACTACCCCAAAGCACATAAGATGGATACGTGGTGAAGGTCAGTAAAAAAAATTCAAAAGAGAAAAAAAATTAATACTTTTAAATATCATTCCCACTGGTTCATTTCTGCTGCAATGAGTATCTATCTATGTATCTATTCCATTTGGTGCCTGTTTTAGTATTTCTCTAAGTTACATACTGAGAGATGTAATTGCCATAGGGTATGCACATTTTACATTACGTATTTTACTATATAATGACACATTGTGCTACAGAGTGACGAGACTGATTTACAATCACACCATGAGTGACTGAGAGTATCCTTTGCTCACCAGTGCGAGACATTATACATGAATTATTTCACTACAGTCTTTCAAGAAACCTCCACAACGGGGATTCTTATTCTCTTTTTATATATCAAGAGACTGAGGTTCAAAGAGTTAAAGCAACTCGCTCTAGGCCACAGAGACAGTAAGTGGCAATTTGGGAACCTTTCAAGCAAAGCATAAGACACCTGCTATTTTATCCCTTCATTCCAGAAATCTGTCTCTATTTTTTATTAATCTTATACTATTGACTATTATTGTTTTCCTCATGTCCTAGTGAATAATCTAGGACAAAATAGAAAATGACATCACAAATAATGGAAAAATGGTGCTATTTCATTAGTTAACTCGGTTTAAACACCTATGAACTGGTCAAGGGCAAAGAGTTGATCTCGCATCTTTTTGACTCATAGTCATTAGTTGCACAGGCCAAGAACAGAACCCAGTCGGATGAAGGCCTGGATCTCCAGGTGACTTCAGCACTGGGAATTGTGAGGCCTGAGGCATCGCCCCAAGACTCTCATCATTGGGAGAGCACTGTGTCCAGAGGGACGTACCTTCAAAGTCTGAATTACCTACTATTACAAGCACCTTTATTGAGATGGACAGAAGTGAATTCCTCAGGTCAGAAAACAGAACCCTTTCAGCTGAGTCTTGATATTTAAAACTCTCTCTTTTTGAGTCTCTCGCCGGACCAATCAAACTGTCCCTGCAGAACAAATTGTTGGATAATGAAATGCAGATACTTAGCTGAAGAGTGCTGTCCTATTTACAGCACCCGCTGCAGCCCGAGGCACATCTCTGGCTGTTCCACTTCTATCTATAAGTTAAAGCAGTGGCCTCGGCAGGCAGTACACTCTGTACAGCAGCTGCAACTCGTTATCGGCTTTGTCCAGAATTACAAACAGAACAAACACATTTTGCAAGGGCTTTTTCCCCCTTTTATGTGGAAAAGGAGGAATTAAGCAATCAGTGAAATGCTGATTGATCAGTTATGCTGACTTAGAGAAGTCCAAGGCCACATTAGTACTATTAACCCCTGAAAAACAACAACAAAAAGTTCTTAGAACTTTATTTAAACCAACATTTCTGAGAGGTGAAGTTGTAGATTCTCCCACAGGGAAGAATGGGAAAATATTTGTGTTTCACTTAGTACAGTTTATTCACCCAGATCGCTCCGTAATGTAATGATGGTTAATTAATTGTGGAAAGAGAATTCATGTCACTTGGCAGATGTTGGTTGACCCCAGAGTACCACAGTTGCGTAAACCAAATGGTATGAAGCAAATCAATTTTAGTAAATCAACCCAGTCCTATGCCTTGACTTTGACTTCACCTACCAACTCCTGTGGTCACATCCAGGTCTCTCTTTACCAGAAATTGTACCACCTCCAAAATTCAAATATCTTTCTTCCCATGTACCCCTTTCCTTATTCTTTGACTTTACACATTCAAATATTTGCGCTGGTAACAGTTTTTGAGAATCCTCTCCCATCTAGCTTACAGTCTAGTGTCTACAATTATAACCCTTCCTTTGCAGAGACCCTCAACTTCCACACCCCTGTTCCTCTCTAACTGACGTGACAAAACAAACCTTTCGTAACAAACCTCCATCTCTATGCCTGCAACCAGGTAGTTGAACGTGGCTGGGGAACACAACACACAAGGACAGTATGGTGTCATTCTTCACAATTGGTTTAAAATGGGAATCTCATACTGCTGGGTTACCTGCTATGGTTCTCTAATGAGAGCATGTCTTACTCTTCACAGAAATTATTGTAAACCTTCCTATCTTTAGTCAAAAACTATACATCCTACTTCTTTATAGGGTGGACACCCTCAACTGGCTGTGCTCTCCTCCTCACACTACCAGGTCCAGCAAGCTTCAGCTGCAGAAGGGATATTTCATGCATCTGCTCCTACTGCCCTCCTGTTACAGTGGTGGAGATGTCCCTCGTCCTATTGTAGGCCAGTCCTTCTCCATGTTCTTTAGATTCCATCTTTACCTTCTTTCTCAGAAACTTCACTCTTTGGGTATACTCTTTCCTCCTCCCTTTCAGATAGAGCAGTCTCATTAACTACAGATATGCCTTGGTCACTGTCTGTTTTAAAAACAAACAACAAATAAAACCCTTCTTTGCTTCACATTCTCACCCAGCTTTTATTATTTTACTTAACTGCTTTTCTTCCCATGTTGCCTCGACTTTGTTACATTCCTCTCACTCTTTATCCACTTCCGCCTGACTTGTCCTTCCACCATTTAAATAAAATGAAATATGTCATCTTCAGAAACTAGTCTTGTCTTGATCCACAAGGGAGGGCTCTGGAGGACAAATCACGTGGCAGAGTGGTCCATTATTGAGGGAATGGAGTTTGGTCTTTCATGACCCTATGATGGAGCAAGGCAACATGTGTCAACCAGGGTAGTTTTGGGAAAAAGTGTCAGGTGTGACTGATTAGTGGCCAACCCTCACAGTGGGTGGGAGATGGGTATGCTGGCCCAGTAAAGGGGATCTGGGTGGGACACCCACAAAGGTCTACCACAGTAAGCTTCTTACATGAATTCGCTTCACATGCAATGCATTCTCTCTACAACAATAAGATTGATTTTTTAAAAAATAACCTACATAAAAGAATTTCACTTTCTATGTAATATAGACTGAATATTTATGCCTCCTCTCATCCCCCACCTCCTCACAAATACATCTGTGGAAATGCTAATCTCCAAAATGATGGTGAGAGCTTGCTTCCTCTCTTTGCAGTACGAGGAAACCAGCAAGAGGGCTCTCACAGAACCTGAGCACACTGGCACCAACCTCAGAATCTCCGCCTCCAGAACTGTGAGAAATGTGTTCTTGTTTAAGCTACCCAGTCCACACTATTTATTTTAGCAGCCTGAGAAGACTGACATCAAGTTAAAATTCTTTGGTGGCTTTTTGTCTTGCTATGAATGATGCATCTATATCTTAACTTATCTTACCAAATCCTATAGGATCTGGAGTCTGACTCTCAGATCTCTCCTGTTCATACTCCTCCCTTGTTCACCTTCTTCTTGACCCACCAATCAGTTCCTAGAGGGAACAGGTTAATTTCCAACTCAAAGTCTTCATGAATGGTGTTTCTTCTGGCTAGCACGCTCTTTCTCTCATATTACCATTTTAATGAATATGTATTGTTTGTATCTCAGCTTAAATATCACTTCCTTAGAGAAACTGTCCCTAATAATCCCATCGAAAGTTTGTTTCCCACTGTTATTTTCTAGCTAAATACCCTGTTTTTTTCCACAGAGTTGTAATTATACATGTAATATAATTTGTAATCATATATGGTATAATCATACAAGCTATCTTAATACACCGAAAGCCCTGATTCATTCATATTTGTTAAACATCTCCTATGAGGTACCATGAGGTTTGATAACATGTCAGTTAGTTTCAACAATCCTATTGGAATATCTGGTGTCTAGTAGAAGATACTCAACTTGTGGAATGAATAAATAAATGAGTAGATATACGATGAAAAAAATTAGAGATACACATTCTGGTGATGAGGAAACACTTTTTTCCAGTTATCCCTTAACAGTTTTACTAAGGTTATCAATATGGGACTGTTTGATATTTAATCACATTGGTGCCCTTTGGTGCTTTCTTTTGCGATCATAGCACTAAACAGAGATTCTCTCATCAACTCTTACACATCTTGTCATTTATGTGGCTTCAACTTGCCCAGTGTTTAGAGAGACTGTGACATAGAAAGGTTAATTGACTTGGCTAAGGCTACAACATGTCTATGACAGAGTGAGGGATAGAATTTGCCTTTGCTTCTTGACTATTTTAGCATGTTGCATACTTACTAGTAGGTAAAGAAAATATATTGGGAATAAATCCACATCAGTAGGTTTGCAAACTGGAATTTTCCTTCTGAGATGTATTACTGCAAATATTTCTTCTCTGCACACAGCACACTCGGTGAGATACACTGTGAGGACAGGCACTCCCTCTCCATGATCATTAACCTTTCTCAGTTTCCTTATGAGAAAATGATGCAGGCAAAAGTGAAATATCTCAGTCACATGACAGAATGAATTAATGTCAAAGCTCCGTTCTGGGGTTTTGAGTTGACTTGTATGAACACACAGCTATGTTTTTCATCCTTATTTGAAGAACAGCTTATACTTTTAATATTAAAAATCCCAATTCTGCTGATTGCTGAGACTTAAACACATCAAAGGAAGATGAACAGGAATGCTTTGAGTTCTAGGGAAAAGTTTTGTATATCATGTTACTTAACTCTTTATCATTCATACATGTAAATATTGTATAAATACTATTAAAGCTGTAAATTATTTTCAACCGGCTTTAATTAGAATTTCCCTCATGCTAGTCTGAGTGTATAGATATTCCTTGAGGTTAAAAAATTACATCAGGCTTGAAATATAGTTGCAATTAAAACTTGGAGCATATTTCTGCTGCTTCATTCAAAGAGTAGTGTGCCATTTTGAAGTGTAATACATTAAGTGAGCAAAAGAATGGTTGTCACGTTTCACCTTGAAATTTATTCAGATATTTAGGACATGTATTTAGTGAGGAAATATGTGAACTTAGAGAATTTTTTTTTTTTTTATTGAAGTGTCTAGGACATTTCCCCCTCACACTGAGACAAGTGACCTGACAAGGCCTCTAACCCTATCAGCACGAGACTGTTACCTGTCTCCTGGACTTTGGAGCCAAGCCTATACTTTGGAAGAGATAAGAAAAAGTGCCTCACCTTAGGGCCGGAAGAACCACGGAGTCCAGTATCAAGGTAGTGGAGTAGTTCTTTTCCCAGGCTTAGCACAGGGTTCTCAAGCCTGAAGAAAAAGATTAACCTCCTTAAGAAAGGACTTTGCTAACTGGGGACTGGACATGGCATTCTTGATTCCAGGCCCCCTGTGTATAAGCTTGAACAGTCAAAAGTTCGTTTTCTTTGATTCTGATGTGGCTCATCTTTTCTTAGCTGCTGATATTCAAGATTTGGAAAAGACGGAACAGTGGTGAGCTGAGTAATTCATTGGATTCTGATGACAAGTTTTTGAGGAATTTTATGATTCCTGAGTTGTAAACCCTTATAACTTTAATATAACCTTGGTATGAGCTTTTCTTTTTCTCTCTGTGGCTTAGTAATTATATTTTGGTATTCTTGTTGGGTGTGATAGTAGATGTCGATTCATAAATTCATGGGTGTTTGAGGTTTTATTGACTTGAAAGCTCACTGTTTTTTATATATGCCTTATGTGTTTGCAGCATTTGATGTTAATTGAAATTCATTTAAAAATATATTTTAGGATGCATTTCTCTTTTTCATGTGTTTTTCAGAAAACATTTGCTTTTTTTTTTGAAAGAAATGAATGTATGTGAGATTTTATAGTTTGTACCTTGTCTTTATAGTAACATACAGTGGATATTTACAATTTTATTCTAGCTAATTAGATCAGTGTTGATCTCTGGACCCGTTTAGCCAAAATGGGCTGGTTAAAAAGTGTGGTTATTTTTGTTCTCTTGAGAAATTATTGGATCTGAAGTGGCTCCTAGGGTGTGGATCAACTCCTTTGAGATATGAAAGATGACATGAGGGCTACTTACTTTGCATTAACAGGTGGCCACGTTTCATCGTGGTGCTGTGGAGGAATATTGTTTTGGCCTCCTATGCTTGGGTCTTACCGGTCTTGAGTTTCTTAGGCTTTGAGTTCTTTTTGTTATTCTTTATTGTTGAGTCTTGAGAGCAGAAAATTCATGTCATGTCTCTTTTTAAGACTAAGTTTGAAAGGTTTCTCAAAAGTGAGTTTTGGGGGGCAAACGTGTGTTTGAGTCTTGTTTCTATTCTAGAATTTAGCACCTTGCTTGGCACACAAAAGGCCTTTGATATACAGTAAAAGAAGGGATTAGAGGATTAACGGTCACTTGTGGCCTGTGAGAGGTGACAGTCACTACTATTTCCAGTTAGATGATAGAAAACAGAGACAGTGAAACAGCTAATTTAGGATCACACAACACGAGTAAGGCATGAACGAGCGCAAAGCTGTGCAAACGTGTGTATATTGTATCTTCCACTTTGCACTGGAGTCAATAAGCAGTGTGAGTGTTTTAATGATTCTAATCAGTGTATGAAATAAGAGTGTGTGACAGCAACTTAACCGAATGGTGCAAACAAGATATTCATAAAGTTCATAAAAAAGTATGATTTCACACACATGGTTTTGACAAATTGGTGGGAGAGACACATTGAAAAAATCTAGCAAAGCTTTGGCCTCAAATTTCTTCATCAGGTAAAATATTGCAGCATTGTGTTGGCTCACTGATTCCCAATCTGTGTTATTAATTATTTCTTATAGTTATTTTATTTTTTTCAACTCCATTTTGTAAAGAGAAAGCTTCAGCACCCAGAAATTCTGTGTCCTTTGACACTGTTGGCAATGCATCAAGTCATGTGAGATTCATTTGCATATTTTAAACGTATTGTTTTATAATCCCACATTACTCTTTTGACTCCTTTCTTTGCTTGTTCCTTGTACCCCTTCTGTCATGTCCAAAGTATTTTCTGCAGTGAAATTTGTGTGGCAGGATGAGGAAGAGAAGAGGACAAAGCAGTCGCGTGTCAGTAGAGAGTGCTGGTACTTTGTGTTAGACAGAGGGCGAAGCTGAATGTAGTGAAAGACTGTACCCGTAGACCTGGACTGTCCCACACAGGGCTCTGATCTCCGCTAGGAGTCTGGCTTGACCTTCAGTGTTACTTGTTTTCCAATTTTATGGGTCTGTGCCTTGATTTCTTATAGTATGATTATGAAATTACTGTGTGTGTGTCTTCCCTTCAGGGTTTAAGAGCCAGCCATCTGAGCCTATCACATTCCCTCCCCACATCCTAGATGCTGAGCCAAAGACTACTTACAAACCCCAAGAAGTGAAAATGATGGTGCTCAATGGGCCTGTGTGCTGACTTTTTGTCAGTATGATAAACAAGTTTGATTTAAATGTAAATATTTTTTAAAAAACCAACCTTCTTTAAAGTGGTGACTTTCATTAAAATTGATTCTGGACTCTAAGCACAGTTAGCTGCAAAGACAGTTTGTAAAAAACACATACAATTCAGAATTTTAATTTGGGGTTATTAAAAATGTTTCTTCTCAGAACTAAGTTGTATTTTCTCAGTTCACTTTGATATTTCAATTTACTTTTCAGTATTATCAAGATAAGTATTATGATACCTCAACAATAAGGAAATTCTTTATTTTTCTTACCCTGTGCTGTGTAATAAAAATAAAAGTAAAATGGGAGCTATATAGTCTAGTGGGTAGCAATTCTTCTGTATAGTGTTCACAGAATGATCATTAATTGTCTCTTACTTCCATGTGAATGGGGAAATTAAACCATACTATTGAAAGATCTTTAGTTGTAGGTTTCAGTAACTTTCAATAGGTTTTAAGTATTCAAAGCCAAAATAAATAAAAAAAACAAGAAAAATTATTTTCTAATAAATGACATGTGTTTTAATTAAAGGTTTATCACATAATTTATCTAGAAGACATTACAATTCTATCTGCAAATTTGGAGAAGTGTATATATTTTTGAGAAAAATCTTTGGTCTGGGTTGGGAGTAGCAATATTTTATAACCAACCAATGCCCCTGAAAACCCTGTATCTATCTTTGTTTTGATATAATAGGGAAATATTGATTAATCAAGCACTAATTAACCCTGTTAATTAATGGTAGAATATGACATTTAAGGATGACTTTTTGAATCATGGTCTTTAATACTTTGAGGAATACAATCACCATTTTTAGTATAAATATTATTCTAACCTGATAGGCCTTTTTATTCCCAAGTTACATTTAAGTATACCATTCTGAGTAACTAACATTGTACTAATACTTCTCCCATTATAAAACTTTATTTTTTTCATTTGCTTTACTTCTTATAATATGTCTGACCATTCTTTTTGTAGGAGTTTTATTATTACTGCTTGCCCTCAACTTCTAATTCCAGTCAATTAACTTTTAAAAATAAATTTCAAAACCTTGACATAGTTCTCAACTCTTTGCTTTTTCAGTGCTCAAAGTTTTCAAGAATATTCACTGGAAGGAATCAACTTCCTAATCCAAGTTCAATGAGCAAACAATATTACATAGTTTCCTTTTCTTATGAGTTGAGGGTGGATGATCTTGATGAAGTCAAGTACAGGTTAAAAATAAATGTCATCAAATGAACAATACCAGAATAAGAGTGTCAGGAGTTGAAATCCGAGTTGGCATTTTTGACTGTTCATTAGAAGTTTCTAGAATTCAAGAACCAGGATTCCTCCCCCCCCCCCCCTTTTCTTTCTCACCACCTCGGTCTCCATTTTTTTCTTTGTCTTTTTTTCTCTCTAGGGCATTACTTTGCTCCAAATTATTTAAACCTCAATAAAATTTAAAAAGATACCCTGCCTTTTAGTGACTCAATGCAGAAGTCTCCCAATCTGGACAAAGAAATGGCTGTATCGTTCATTCATAGGAACATGCAATGATGTTTTAGGAGAATGAAACTTGACTGTTTGTGAGAGTGGTGGTCTGATTGCTAGGATGGCAGCATACAGCTTCCTGGACCGCGTTCCTCTGAAAATAGGAGGCATGGGAGAACTCAAATGTAACATAACAAGTGTACTATAAAAAGGGGCGGAGTAGGAATGTGCGTGGGTGACCTGTTTTTAATTAAAAAAAAAAAGTCTTCTACGTCATTCCAATCTAACCTGCTGCCCCTTACCTCATGAAGTCGGTAACTTCAAGACACATTGCACAAGTTGCTTCTCTGTGATCCTCAAATATGTTTAATTTAATGAGGGTCCAATTCTCTTCGAGCACATGACCTGGATTATAATAGATAAGCTCTCTTCATGGCCAGAACTGCAGAACTGCTCTTTAGAATCTTGCACAATTACTTGTGTTATCTCTTTACAAAAGCAAAAAAAAAACAACAAGCCCATCAGAGCTGCCTGTTCTGTTGAGCACATTTGAAGATGGTTTTGTTCCAGTGATAATCGTTGTGCAAAAAGGCTGCTGATGAATTAAATTCTTAAAGACTTTTCTTAGAAATATTTTACTATTGAGAATGACATGGGCCTAATGATTTAGTTATTTCATTTTATGAAGCTTATGATGTGGGCACGTTTAAGCCACATTTTAAGAAGATGCTTAGGTCAACATTAAGTAGAGAGTTTGATCTATGTAATTGTTAGTTCTTTTACTAATTGTTTCATCATTTAAAAGTTATTTTTATTTGAAATGTAGTTATTCAGAACTTAGATTTCTATAGTTATTTTTACTAAAGGCTTTAGGCTAATATTGAATTATTTAAGAACAATGAGATGTCTTTGACCCATTTGGATGTTTCTTATATTTATAAAACAAAGGAATGAAAAAAGATCATTTTAGAGCTTCAGCTATATAAAACTATTTACATTTTTTATATTCTGTTTGTCTGATGAGAATTTAAGCAATAAATTGAAAGTTTCCCAATTTCTTATGTCAGCAGAAAACAGTTGTTTCCTGATATACAGCCCCTGATACCCAGAATGTACTCAATACTTCCTGAATTGGTTATTATTATTATATTTTTAATAATTGTAGACTTTATTTATGAACAACCATGAAAATTCCGTGGCATTTAATTATTCAAATTCAGTAATAAATAGCTTCAAGTAATAGTATGTAAGATAGAAAAATATAAAATATCCTTTGCTATTTTAGGTAAGTCCAGCTGAATCAGTTAGCCTTCTAGAAGTATGACTCCCAGGCCAATCATTTCTACTAGGGAGATTAGTAGAAAAATTGTGTAGATTTTTTTCTGTATTTTTCATTTATGTTATCTTAATTTTAAACATAATAATACATCAAAGAAGTCAATAATAAATCAAATAAGTTATGGATTCTTTGTTTCTCATTTGATTTTTACTGGTTAAATTTTACTCATTTCCTGGTAATATAATAGTTCTAAGTATTATTACTTCTAGAATTATATATTTTTCCTATCAAATTGGATCTTAACCAGCCTTATACATGCTGGAAAGAGTTGGCTAAGAGTTGAGTTCTGATCCTGGCTTTGCAAATTATTAGTTGTGTGGCCTTGATCTGGAACTTACTCATCATCTTTATCTGTGAAACAGGGTTAGTATTAGCTATGTTCAGTTCAGGGACTCCTTTTAAGATTATCAGATAAGTTATGCCAAGTGCCTAAATCAGTAGCTGGCACTCTGGGGTGATCAACAAATGTCAAGTACCTCAACTTTCAGGAGGGATCGTATTTATCATCATTGGGCCATTAAAATGTATTTATTTAAATATTTATTTGCACTAACTGGCATATTAGCAAGTGGTGCATTTTTTTTTTCTACATAGATATATGTTAATATATTGTGGTTATGAATTTAAATGCTTTAGCTTCTTGTAGGATTTTTCTTATTTATTGCCCAAGGATTGCTTCTTTTATTCCACCCTTTCAGGAATATTGAAAGATTTTAAATTAAATAGTCATTTCAGGGTCAAAATTCTGCTTTTAGTTTTCAAGTTATTTAATAATTAACTTTGCATTTCATTTCTTAAATTTCACTCTAAATTCTGTTTTCATGTATGGCTTTACTCACTCATAGTAAGTACAGATTACTATGAGTAACTCTGGGCAACTCACTACACTTCATGACTGCTACCTATGTGTTTTGGTCTATCTCTGTATACTCCATTCTCCACAGCTTGTGTTGGAAGCTTGTTTTTCGTCCTTTTTGTACTAACTTACATGTGACCTCACAGTGCTTGCACTTTACCCTGTTTGTGTTTGACTATGTCTTCAGTTTGCCAAGGTCAATGAATGCTGAACCAACTCTTTAAGGCATTGTCCACTCTGTCTCATCCTACATAACAAGCGTGGTTTACCCACTAGCTAATGTGTCCTCTTACATTTATATGTTCTCTAGCAAATGTGTATGCACTTAATAATGATCTAGAATATATACTCAATACTCTTGAATTAAGGTCAATTGCATCTAACATTTCCACTTAGTCTAGTAATGTCTCTTTTTTTTAAGGAAGAAGTTGCCATGAAATGATTTATTCTTCATAAATACATGCTGCTGCACCAGCTGACTAGTGCTCTTTAAGGTGTTTTCAAGTGGGGTGTTATAAATTATAGCCTTTTTATTATCCTAGTATATAAATCACATGTGCCTTAGATTTTAATGTGTGAAACCATTTTTACAAGGTTTCTTTTTCAGCTTCATTTTTCAACTTTCTTGGTTTCACGTCAACCATTCTGTATGTTATCAAATGTTTGATTGACAAGCACATTCACGAAAACTCTTTCCTCATGTTCTATCCCTCAAAATGCCAGCTGGATCTTAATGAATATGTCTTACTTGATTGGATTTCCAAAGACTTCTGGTTATTTATAAACCTCATCATCTAACAACATGATATCTGTCTATTGTCATTATTAATAAATCTTCTTCTTGGTCAAACCTTATTTGAAGAATCCTTCTACCAGTTTCTTCTAGTTTCTGTGATGGGAGGAAATATATGCTTTTTATGTGGGTACAAATCCATACCCGTAACTTAAAAAAATAACTTTTTATTTTTGGTACAAATCCTTAGTTGTGACAGAGTTCCTTGTTGTATTAGATGAATAAAATTCAGAATTAACCATAATAATAACTTACACCTTTTATATTATAATTTCATGCATCTATGCTCAAACACAAAATGCAACTTTCCTTTTGGGAGGATTGTTTCCCCTTCTTTTACTCTGAATTTATTTGCTTCCAGACATAACTTACTTCTTGCTTTAAATTTGTCTCTTCAAAATAGCCTTTCATAGACTTTTTAATTGACTATTCTCTTTTCCTATTCCTAAATATCTTTATTTCCTCTTATATTCAACACATCTAATTTTATTTGTTTCTGCTTAAATAAATTGATCAGGCAGGATCCCAGTATGCAAGAATTCTTTCATTCCTTCAAACATTTTTTTCTAGAAGTACCTCTTATATGTTTGCTATGTTTAAGACTTTCTGATAGACTCATCACTTTCTAAGAGTTGTCTTTGATTCATTACATAGCAAGACACTTCATAAGGGCAGTTGGAAGTTTCTGTACCTTTCAAGAAGGAATAACTAACACCATCATGTTCTCTTTATTCAAACACATGAGGCTTTTATTCTCCAGAATGAGCAGTTTTTCCCAGTTGGGAGCAGGCTTCCCTTTGCTTATGTCAACGGATTTTCCAAATGAAGAGGATATAAGTGCAGGCTGTCAATCAGGTGGCTTTATGTTTCCTTTTAAGAGGTTTTCTTGATCGTTAATATAGATTAATGGGAACAAATAGATGGAAAAAAGAAGAAACAGTACTAATTAAAAGCATATGGAAGTATTTGACTTCACTAGTAATTTAAAATTTAAATGAAAACAAATTACCATTTTTTTGTGCTCAAAGAGGCAAATAAAAGATAATACCTAATGTTGGTGAGGGTGTTTTGAAAGGGACATTCATATATTGTGATTGGTATGTAGCTGGGTACATTCTCTTTGAAAAGAAATCTGGTAATATTTATCAAAAATGGCAATATTGATATGCATTGTAGCAACAATAGAAGAAATAAAAATGGAATATATTGCAGCATTTCACTTAAGGTTTTAAAAGAACATGTAATAACATTGAACATACTTATAATATTACCTCACAAAAGCATAATAAAAATTGACCACAGTTTTCAAAATTATAACCTGTGCATATAAATAAATGCTAAAACAAATATACTAAAATATTAATAAAGGCCCTGGCCAGTTTGGCTCAGTGGTTAGAGTGTTGGCCCACGGACCAAAGTGTCGTGGGTTCGATTCCAGTGAAGGGCATATACCTCAGTTGTGGTTTGTCCCTGGCCCTGGTTTGGGTCGTGTGGGAGGCAACCGGTCGGTGTGTCCCTCTCATATCAATGTTTCTCTCTCTCTCTCCCTCCCTCCCACTCTATCTGAAGATAAATAGAAAGATATCCTCTGGTGAGGATTTAAAAAAAATTAATAAAGGTTATGTTTGAGGCATGGGCTATTATATATTTTTCTGTATTTTACAAATTTATTTAAATATCAAATGAAAATAAATACCACTTAGTACTTGATATAGTACCATTTTCAATATCAGATATCCCAATGACAAATTCATTAAGTTTTGCTCTTAGGGATTTGGAAGGCTGAATGCTTTCATTCCTCTAGAGAAGTGGTAAATAATTATGTTAGTTAAGGATACTTCTCTCTCTATATATATACACGCATATATATATATAATCTTTCTTTCTTTTTTTTTTTTTTATCCTCACCTGAGGACATTTTACCATTTTTTGTTCAGATACAGTGGGAGGGAGAGAGCGAGAGAGAAACATCAACGTGAAAGGGACACATCGAGTGGCTGCCACACGCATGACCAACCAGGGCCGGGGACAAACTGCAACCGAGGTACATGCCCTTAGCGGGAACCGAACCCGGGTCTCTCTGGACCGCAGGCCGATGCTCCAACTGATAAGCCAAACCGGCCAGGGCTATAATCTTTCTTACATATATATATATACACACACACACACACACACATATATTCTTCTATATATTTATTCAAGGCATTTTCCAGTTTATGAAAGAAATAGAATACTTTATAAGCATTAAATTAAAAAGCACCAAATATTCCCTACTCCATCAAAATTGAGAAAAACTGTTTAGCTTTAATTTAATTTTAGTTTTCTACATGGGATTGTACAGAGAAAAGGAGCCTAATGCTGTACCTATATGTGTGAATAGAAAAGAAGGACTAAATTTGTAATATTTTGCTTTTTTGAATGAGTTACATATAAGCTTAGAGAACCCTTAATGGTCTGGCTCATACAAACTACATTTCGAATGCACAGATCTCCCCAACCCCCTGTGTAACGTAGGTGCGGACCTGTCCCCCTGCTTAGTTGTGTGCAGCTTATGTGGGGGAGGAACACGTAGATGCAGTCAGAGGGAAAACGTCATTTCAAACTGAAAAACACTTTTTAAAAAATGCTTTGAAAGATGCCATTCATAAACGTGAAATCTTTTCACTAAATTTTCTATGTCAGACTTAAATGTTCACTACCAATCAGCTCTTATCACCTCACCTCTTTAGTCTATCCTAATGCAAACTCCCTCATTAATGTCATAATTTGTTTTCCAGTTTGGTTATAGATTTCAGTCTGTTCCCAACTGTCCTATTTAATTAAAGCACAGATAATAAAGGGAGAAAACATACTACCATGTCTATTACATGAGTACCTCTGGGTAATTTATTTTATACACATCGTAATATATATCATATATTATGATATATAATAAATATACAGTATATTATGTATATATGTGATATATATACATATATGTGTATATATCTGTGTGTATATATCTCTGTGTGTGTGTGTATATATATATATATTTATATAAATATATATTTGAGACCAAGGCTTAACCTAGAATTGCACTGAGCCAGTAAATACTGTTTCTAAGTCCTTAACTGTCTAAGTTGGGAGTTTCCCTTCTGACAGTTTCCTCCTCCAATTTATTTTTTAAAATATTTCTTTCACACAAATTTTACCTTTATTCAAAGCACTTTCATGAGTACCATGAACACCATTTATGGATTAAGACCGACCATTTTAAGGCACACAAAGTCTTCCATGTTATGATCTCTGTTCGCTTCCCCAAATATACCCTTCATTTAGGCTTGATTAGAGTGTTTCAGAGATTTTTAAAAAATATGCCATAGGATTTCATGTGTTTGTGCTGTTGCTCATACCATTCTTTCTGCTATTCCCCTCTCTTATGCATCCTTTGGGATAACGTGGTCCAACATAATCCCACCCTTAAATTTTACTTCACAGGCACAAGGAGTTGATGGATTGATTGATTGATTGATTGATTGATTGATTTAATTTTCACTGTATTTAGACAACCTACCATAACATTACCTATTTTATTCATTACTTATATACTCTAGATTAGATGATTTTTTTAGTTTTCCATCACCAGGAGCTGTGATAGAAAGTAGTTTGAACTCAGAGAGTGTTTATACATAAAGAGGATTGAACTTTAAATTAGTTCTTTAAAAAACAACAACAACAAAAACCATCCTCACCCCTAGTCCCCAGTTCTAGCACTCATCCTATGTCAGTGAAGTTCACAGTCACTGTGTCATTCTGTGTCATCTTTTCTGTGTTGGGAGGCCCTAGGAGGAAGCTTTTATTTCTTGGCCTCATTTGCAAGGTTATCAAAGGAAGATGCGCAGTATTGCCTGATCTACATAGACACATGACTTACGTGAGAGCTTCCACCAGCCAATGAGGCTCTTTGCCTGCCTGATCAACCATATGGGTGAAGGACTAAGTTATCGATTTCAGCTCAGGTTGAAACATGAATGCTCAATTTTTGAAAATTTTATTTGTAACTTTTAATAATTAGAACACTTTATTTTTAATTAAAATCAATGTTTACCATTGTTTCATACACTTAAAAACCTAACAGTTAAGAGGGATTTAAATAGGCTACTTTGCTCTAGTTATGTTTTACTGACTATTACTCATTGTTTTGAAATTTGGAACACAAAACTTTATTAACTCAAAAGAACAAAATGAAACAACAACCATATAGATAAGTTTACTCTATATTTGTGAAGAAAAGTCTATTCTGATGTCCTTTTTACTGTATGTGATTTCCACTTTTTCCAAGAAGAAAATAGCAAGTCTTCAGGTTTCTTTGGGAATCCAAAATCTCTTTTGAGGTAAATTAGGCATCATATCCAATACAAGTAAAAGCCTTTGATCCTTAGCATTACTAGAAAGTTGCTACTCTTTAGGGTGAGATTTCTAAGGTTGTCCACCACGTCTAGGTCATTCTATTCAGCTGCATAAGCAATTCCTTTGATGGGTGACTGGTTTTCTACAACACTAGCATTATTTCAGCAGGAGGAGGTAGTGTTTGATGTTTTGCAATTTGTATTACATGTCCATAGAACATCACGGGGCATTACCTTGGGAGGAGGGGTCAAGAGAAGGAGGAGCTGTGGCTGAAGACATTTAATAACAGAATCAATGGAAATTCAAAGACCCCTGTGCAGTCAGCCCTAAACACCTGACTGCACACCCCTCTCCCCAGCTTTCTTTCACATTAATTAAAAATTATTATAACAAAGTCCTCATAAAATATATGTAATTTCATTTAATTTTAGTCACAAATCAACATCTTCAAAATGACGAGGATTTTGACAGCTTGCAAAGTGGTGAAGACCCTGAAGACCGGTTTTGGCTTTACCAATGTGACTGCGCAACATCAATGGAAATTTTCAAGACCTGGCATTAGGCTCCTCTCTGTCAAGGTAATATTCCACATTCATTGCTCCTGATAAAAGTTTATGGGGTGTAGGTTAGTGTGAAGCAAATATAGATTTGAATGTAGTTCCAAAGAGTGCTGATTTATTAATATCTACTTTACTATAGAACCTACTGATTTATCTGATGCTTATTTTTATCTGTTCAGAGTAAAAATACAGCAATTTTTCCCCAACACAAAGGGTCTCAATTCCTGTTAACATAACATGTAAGTGTTCTGTTTAGAAAGCAAATATTTGTAAAGGCTTTTGGGGCTCTGTCTGGGCCCGGACACTACTGCTCACAGTTTGGGTTCAAGCATGGGGTTGCTTGTGTGTTTATGAGCCTCATGACAGTATGTTAAGCCCCAGTTCTGTATTGGCTCACTACCAATTGTGCTCTTTTAAAATGTCATTTTTTTCAGAAAAAATTTGAAAGAAAAATATCTGATATTTGCAGATCATTGTGCAGGCAATATTTTTCTTTCTTTCTTTCTTTCTTTCTTTTTTTTTCTTTTTCCTCTTAGCCCTTCTTTAGAAGGCCAAATGAATGACTTCTAGCTTGCAGAGTAAGACACCGAGACAATTAGCAGCTGATAATTCTGCCCCTCCGAGTGGATCTCTAACTGAAAAGCAGGTCCAGGAAGTGAACAGTCAGTGTTCTTTCTCCCCCACTCACTCCTGAATTACGTGATTTCAGTAGAAACTTCTGTTCCTTTCTATAACTGAAGAGAAGTCTGAAGTTACTCTGTGGGAACTTTGCCAATGAAAATCACCTTTTGTGAATATAAAATGAAAGTAATCACAGTAGTTCTTTAGTATTAAGAGCTGTCAAAAGTGAGGTAGAAAAGAACCCCAAACAACCCCTATCTGTTGATATAAAATTAGGTTGTAATAATTTAAAGTATTCTGCTTATACTTTATTTGTTCACTGTGTTGACTAAAAATCCTTCAAGTGCTTCTACAGATTGTACTGCTTAGGTTGCTCCAGTCAGGATCCAATATGGTTCTAACCAAGTGACATCTGCGGGGCTTAGCAAGCCCATAGATTCTTATGGCCCCCACCAAAAGGAATGGGAAAGGGATAGGAGTAAAAAGAAAGAGAGGCAGAGACAGAGAGACAGGAGGTGAGGAGTGAGAGGTGGAAGGTGGGAGAGAGCAGAGAGAGACACACACACAGAGAAACAAAGAAAGTAAGATAAATAGCAATGAAAACAATATCACCTAGGGTTAGAAGTGTCTTCTAAGACTTCAAAGTTGTGCCCCTTAGAATGTCTATTGTTCTCACAAAAATAGGTAGGCAGGAATAGCTGTATCTCCACCAAACATCAGAAACAGAGAAATTGGGTGACTACTTAAAACAGCATAGATGTGAATGAGATTAGAAGCAAGTTCTCCAAGATCATAATAAGTGCTCTATACAACTACTACTGCAACGAAATAGTTTAATTAAGTGGATGGACGACCATAAAGCAGTTCATCTAGCTCATGGTGACAGATCTGGTTTGAAGGGTCTGACAAAGTTCATAGCTAAGAATAACAAACTTGTAGGAGGAATAAGCAATCATTTCATAAAGTTAAAGCCACTACTCATATTTATTTCTGGCCAGAGTTTTGGAGGAAGCAGAAGTTCTTCAGCTTCACTATAGTGAGTTAGAATTCTATACAGCAGTCCAAGGAGACTTGTGTTATTCTTCACTTCTTTTGAAACAGTCTCCTACCTACTTTTCTTCCTGCCTTACTTTTAAAACTCAACTCTCTTAGGAGGAAAAATCCAAATTTATTCTTTTTTGAAGAATAACTATTTTAAAGACAAATAGTTAACATTCTTAGGTTATAGTTACATAATGGTTAGCGACGGGCAGTGAGGATCACTACTAGTTATAGATAGTAAATGAATGTTGATGATATACTGCTATCGGGTCAATAAACACTGTCCTGAATTGATGGCCTTTCAGTGTCTTTGGAGGTCACGTTTCCTCTCCTCTTGGCTGCAAAGAGAGTGAATTTGACAATAACAGTGGCACACGTGTGCTTTTCTGTGGCCCTTCCTTGTATAATTGTTTGTGGCTAATATTTATATAGCATACCTGGCTAATAGACACAGTTTATATTTCACTTGTGGGAAGAGGAAAGAATTTCAAGGTGCTCTACATTTTAATGGAATTTAACATCCAAGGTATACGTGATCAACCACCATAAAATGTGAAAGTTTTAGAGACCATAGTCTCTTTCTATTAGTATTGAAAATGTGCATTGCTCATTATTACATTCAGCCAACTGTAGCTGTGTCACGGGAATCTCACTGGATAGGAATAGAAAGGTCTGGGTTCTAATCCCTCTTCTGCATTTATCATCAATGCTTGGAACTTGGCCATGTCATATATTCAAAATTCAAACCTGAATTTTGTGTGAAAATGATTCTTGCTTCACTCAAAGGATTGTGTGACCACCACACATGATCAGTACTTAAAAATCTATAAAATTCTTTAAAAGCAAAACTGGATATTTAAAAAATAAATTCTGTTCTATGCATTTTAGTAGAAGAACTTAGTAGAGAGTTACATCAGAGTTTTTTCATGTTATTTGTGGACTACACATTATTACAATAAAAAATATGTGATAACATTTCTCAAATATTTACAGTGGTGATTTTTTCACCTTTGCCTTAAATTAAACCTATCTCTAGGAATATATTTCTTATAATGAATTATATTCAAAGACTATGAAGCAAATAATTTTTCCTCACTATGGTGAATTCAATTCCAAAATGCAGAAAGTACAACTTAATATCTTATTTCATTCATTCATTAATTCATTATTTAACAGGTAAACATGAAACATTTATCATTATAGTATACAGGGAGAAAAACAAATGGAAATAAGTAGATAATTAGTGTATAGTTTCTGATTTCAAGAAACTTACAAATTTAAAAATTTTAAGCTTACAAGTCTTGGAAAGCCACCAAGAATAAATGGCTTTATTTTTACTTGCAAATAAATTTGGAAATCGAAGGTATTAAATTAAAAAAGTTAAGTTCTCTGTGAATAGAAAAGGGTTCAGTAAGTACTGCTTCTAACATTAATCTATTTTTAAAAATAATGATTTGTGTTACAATTAAGGCAGGAAACTAACTGTCCAAGTATCCTTTTCTCTGGCACTTTAGATACAAATGAGTCCCAGGAATTATTATTCTCTTTGAAAGGTTTTCATTTTGTAAGATGTTATATTATGATTCTAACTTAGAAGTGTCTATTTAGCTCAGTCTTAAGGAGCTATTGTGATTTGATTCGAATTGGCAACTACAAAAACTCCTACAATGAGAACCATTTAGTTATATTGTAGCAGCTTTAAAGACATTCACAGGAAATAGATTTTATCGTTATTTTGGAGCCTCTGTATTATTAGAGGTGGGGTAGGGGTATGGTTATTACATCCTTTCAAAAATAATAATTGTGTTAGACTTTTACTAAAGATAAGTTTTATGGCTGGATTTCTTTTAAAAAAACGTTTTTATTGATTATTTTAGAGAGAAGAAGGGAGAGATAGATAGAAACTTTGATGTAAGATAGAAACATTGAATGGCTGCCTCCTCCACGCCCCCTACTGGGGATTTAGCCTACCCAGGCATGTATCCTGACTAGGAATCAAACCAGGACCTCTCAGTCCATGGGATGACGATCCACTGAGCCACACTGGCCGGGCTAGGGCTGGATTTCATCCATGACAATCCAAATTATTGAAATAATGAATTATGGTTCAATCCCAAATGAACTGTTGCAGAATTAGTTGGAATCGATTAGCAACTGTACATATTTTTGTTTTAGACAATATTTCTTTAATTGGGAGGTAGCCTCCTTTTTGAACATTTTTGTTGATGTACTCCACTTTATATCTCCCCTCTTTCTGAAGTATAGACTCATTTGTTTGTCATCAACAGATATTTGGAGCTTCTTGCCATGAAATCCTTGAAAAAGCTGTAGCTGAACAGGGCTTAGACTAGGATGGGGCAAGTGAGATCCCTAAGGTTTGCTACATGGATGGAGGCTCTCACGACCAGGGCCTTGGGTGTCTTCCTTCCATGTTGCAACCTCCCTCACCTCCCTCTAGTCCCAGCCCTGGGTCAGAAACGAAGAATTTCAGCAGGGGAAATGCCGAAAGAGCTGGCACCGGTCTTGGGTCTTGGGTCTTGGCCTCGCGCGATGATGCCCCGAGTTTCTGTTTAAACCTGCTTAGCCAGACTTACTGCTGGTTTAAAGGCTACTTTAGATTCCACTGCTGTGGAAATAGAGAACATTCCTCTGCCCTCACAGTTTCTTTAGACTTTCTTAATGTTTCTAACCTGTACTAAAGGTGGGGATGTGTGAAGTAAAGGGTTTCTAATACCTCTTAAGCAATGGTCATACCAGACAGAGGTCACTTCAAGGTTTCACAAGACTGAATGTGACCAGTGCTCCACAGGGTCTCTGCAATGACAGAGGGTAACCTGAAGACAGCTACACGGACCAGGGTCACGCCTGGTGTTGGATTTCTCAGCCCTAGTGATCTTGAGTTTACACTTGATTTTCTTCATCTGGTCTAAGGAGCTCAACTCATGAACATACTTTCAAAGCTTGTCTATTCTTTCTTCCTCCCAACTTAATAAATGCCATATAATGATCTTATACATTTTATAGGGAGATTATTGGCTAATGTGAAGCTCTTACAAATGAATCAATAGGGTCTCTGTATCACTAAGAATTTTACTGAACGAGTTCCTTCTATGATGTAGAATTAAATATTAGACCATTTTACTTTTTTACCGTAAAGTAAAAATGACCTTTCAATAGTGGAGATACCTCCCGGATTCAGAACACTATACCACATAGCAGATGCCCCTTCCATGCTTGTAAATAAACCTACAATTTTAAAATATATTTTGTAATGGAATTTTTCTAGATGCTATATTTTATTTATAATGAGAAACATAACTAGAATAAAAGTTGCTTATCAATCTGACTCATTTGTTTATAAATGCCCAGAACATAGAAGTATTCAAGGAAATTAACCTTGTGATTTTTTCCCCCCAACACTGGCTTATATTTAACCAAAGGCAGATGACTGAATATTAACTTAGGATGTTGTAAGGCTATTAACTTAGGATGTTGTAAGGCTTAATTGATTACTGCTGTTACAGTACTTTGAAATCCTTAAATGTTGACATTATAACTTCAGCCAAGTCTCATTCAATATTCTAGACGTAGCAAATTGTGCTGTAATTCTGAATTGTAAGTTTCCATATTGTTATAGTGTCACTTCAAGAATAAAAAATAAGATTTCATTTACCAATAACGAATATTGCAAGATTTTAACTTGTTATCATATTATCTATGTAATAAGAAACGGAAATAAATTCTGGCTTTAAGCTTCCTTCTTGCCAAAACTTGGGTCAGATTTATTTTATTCTTAAGAGGATGAGTACTGACATGAACTAATAGCTAAGAATCATCAGGTAAGCCAGAAATCAAACATGTTATTTCTGTTAAACAAGGCTTTAGGCCTTAGTGAAAATGGAAATAAACACATGGGGCTTCTACTTTTTCTGATATGCAAATAATTTACACAGTCAAATGATTTAACAGTAATATAGTTTCCCAGAGTAAATCATTTCTATTTTCACTACCAGCTTAAGAGGATAATTGTAGGCATAATGTTCTATATCTAAATATTTTTATGAAACTTATTTCTAAACTAGCTTGAGGCTTTGCATTGTACTGGTGAAGTCTCACACCCAGGGGAAGAAACAATGCCCTTCTTCCCATTTCAGAGGTGTGTAAGTACCGTGGTTAACACAAGCACACGTAGATGTCTGTTTCTGTACACAGAGTGAAATCTACTTGTAGCAATATGGTTAGAATTATAATTAGGCCTCAAACACCACATGGATCTTTTTAATTTGGCATTTTTGTTACTGTGTTTATATATCTGAAGCCATGGTTGTCTAACCTGGCTTCATCTTAATATAAAATAAGTTATGTTTATTCCCTTCCTTTTATTGGTTGCATTTTGAGAACACATTGTTTAAATCAAAGAATAAGTAAGGATTCTTGTTTTATGTGGCCATTAGTAATTCTTTAGGTAGGATATTTTAGGGCAATTCTATTTAGAGTTGACATATTTCTTTCACTTCAACCGAAATATTGTCATATATTTGCAACAAAACATGCTGTTTCTCAATTTTCAATTTGTTTCTTTCTCATATAATCCTTCAAGTTTCACATATGCAAAAGTCTAACGTAATAGGTGTTCACCAGAAGCAACTTTAGGCTGCAAGAAAAGCATCTTTTTGATGTGTTTCCAGTGTTTTGAACTAAAAGATCCAAAGAAGACTGGTTCAAAGTAAACAATCAATATCCTCAAAGCTAGCTCAGAATGATGCTGGGACATGGAACGAAAAATGAACAAGTGGATGATTTTTAATAACATAATACTGCATGCAGAGGAAAAGCCTCACATCAATAATAAATATGGGCCATTTCAAAAACTTTTATAGGTTAATTTATAAATTGTGTTTGAATGTTGACTGTTACTTCCTAAGACTAAGCCCTCTAAATCAGCTGAGCGTAACACCATGGACACATTTTCAAAGCTTTTTGAAAGGGTGTTTGGCTGTGTGACTCCCACTAATAGTCGTGGCATTGCTCTTCTTCTGGAAAATGCTTGGAAACATCTACCCTTTTAAACTGAACCTCAAACTGAGAGTATTAGTGTATAAAATTCTGGTTTTAATGTATTTTTCTTGCTATCCATATTGGTTACAAATCCTTGGCCTATTTTTGTGTGTGCGTGTTTGGAGTGGGGCAGGGCTTGGTTGTGTGTTTTGCAACCTATTATATGGATGGGAGAAACATTGTAATTCTGAAGAGTTGCAGATATTAATTGCATATACAATTTGAATATTGGTTCAAGGTCAATCAAGAGATTTTTAGAAGGCATAGAAAAAAAGTGTGCGTGTGTGTGTGTGTGTGAGAGAGAATTCCATTTTAATCAGTTGCACGCTGACCTTGAGCTTCTTAGGTCCCAAAAAGTGAATGTCCGCTCTTGAACATTGGGCAACTTGAGGGCACATAAGGACATTGGACCTTGATTGATGTCTAGGGGCTGTGTCAGAGTCACTGGAAGCATGGACTAGTTCCTGTGTTTTAGGGATACATGAAGAAAGTGCTCACATACCCTGCAGTGCTCTGCATTAGAACCCCCATTCGTATCAGAACATTATTTCTTGAGATTCTTGAAAACCTGTGGATTCTTATCCTGAATTTGGATTCTTAGAACCAGATGTGATTTCAAAGTTGTTCCTCCCAAGAGATATTAGGAGAAGATGCCAAAGGGACAAAGAGAGACTGAAACTCCAATATCTTAATATTAGACTTAATATCTTTGGATTTGAAAGATTTGTAAGACTTACCACTCCTAGAAAAAATATTGAATAAGAAATCTGCTTTAGAAAATGGTTGAACAAAAACCAAGACAAATGAATTAAGAATTTAAAATATAATTAAACATAACCAATGAAAATATAAACTGAAAAATAGTATCAGCATTAAAATAAATAACGGGAAGATGGGTGTGGAAGAGAGTGCATGCTTATCTTTTCTTTTCTGTTCTAACTTTCCCTCTTTTACTGAATTCATTATTTAATCATTAAGCAATACTCAGCTAAACAGTTAGTAGATTACCTGACTAAAGTAATTTTACTAAAGTGTGAATAAAGCTTAATTATGATATAATGGCTTTATAAAAAGAAATCGCTGCATCCACTTACATCTCTATTTGGTGGAATATAGAAGAGAAAATACTATGCAAGCAGGTGTTCTTTTTTCCCTTACCTAGTCTCCAGGAAACAGATCATGTGGAATTAAATACAGCTACAAATTGCCCATCACTTCTCATTTTTGTGAGCAGAGTCTAAGAGGAATAGTCTAAATATGACTGGGAGCAGAGGAGGAGTATGATTTGCAAGCCAGTCTGTATGTCCCAGAGAAACAAAAGCAGAATTATGCAGCATCTTTGCCACCTGATAGCCATTTGTTCATTCATTTATTCATTCAACCAATTAGTGTTTGCCAGGTATTTACTACTGGTAGGATTTTAGGGGTGATAATCACACCTTCTCTTCAACCTCTAAATTTAGAATCAATTGAGAAATAAGATATAGCATGCAAACAGATAGGGATCTGAGAACCAGTTTCATTACTGTTTAAGTTGTTTTCAAAACAGGGCTTTGATCTGTAACCAAATGTATTCATTCGCAATGGCGGCTCTACCACCTTGATGTAAAACTGAGAATAGGTTTCTTTGAAAAGAGAGTTAAGAAGGGCCGAGCCAGTCTTGATTAATTCCATTTGCCAGTGTCACCGATTCCTATTACTTCTTCCTATGACCAGGGATTAAACGACCTTTCCAAAGTCCCTGAAAATTAACTTCAAGGGCTAAAGTACGAATTCAGAGAGGTGCACAATGGTTTCCCCACCTACCCACCATGTGCCAAATGCCATGTTGTGTGCTGGTGACACTGTCAGACAGAGAAGGTCGCCTCTCTCTCCTTGATGTTATCTGGTGTTGCCTATGATCTTATTGGATACATTAATCATATACTTGGATATAGGACAGTAAATTATACATGCCCATTTTTGTTCAACCTTAACTCTGAAAATGACAAATCCTTCATTGCTTGTTTGGCACAATGATCAACCGTGGGTTTCTAAGAGGTAGAATCTGGGTGTGTGGAAAGAAGAGAGGGCAGGAATGAGGGTAAGAACTAGGGCATATCAGAGTCATTATGCCAAGTGGCTCTTCAAGACTTGTTTTTCTGACAAAGTCTTCAAAAGCATCTGAAAAAATTGACCTTTAACAAACAGGAGTATAAATGACCAGGAGTATAAAACCAAAACCAAAAAGAAGCAAGCAAGCAAGCAAACAAACAAACAAACTGAAAAACCAGTAAAGTCCATATTTCAGGCAAAGCGTGGGAGGGAAAGAGAAAGCCAAATGGCAAAGGTGAAAGAACAGTCAAAATTGTCCTCTCCAGTCCTGGCCAATTTTGCTCAGTGGTTAGAGCATCAGCCTGTGGTGTAGAGAGACCCGAGTTCGGTTCCCGCTAAGGGCAGGTACCTCGGTTGCAGTTTGTCCCCGGCCCTGGATGGGTCATGTGGGTGGCAGCCACTCGATGTGTCCCTTTCATGTCGATGTTTCTCTCTCTCTCTCTCTTCCTCTCTCTCAGTCCCACTCTATCTGAACAAAAAATGGAAAAATGTCCTCGGGTGAGGATAAAAAAAAAATTGTCCTCTCCAGCCTAACCTCTTCTATACACTCTCTTCTTTCCTTCCACAGAGCAGGACTTCAAACCGTCCCCAATGGATAGGGCTATGCATAGATTAGAATGGATGGGGCCAGGGTAAAGGAAGTGATTGTCCAGATTCTATAAAGTTTTTCCCCCTAAAGCATCTGCTGTTCTCACTGCTTTTCTCCAGAAGACAAACCTCTCTAAACATAAAATAATTCCTCCCCTGGATGGATGGAAATGTATACTTTACTCTTATCTTGAAAATAAGGTAAATTTATACTTTACCTTACCATCTTTCTAAGCTGGTTTACAATTTAGATTATGAGTATATAAGCAAATTTGGGTAATAGTTATTAATATATATTTCCAAATAGACAGTTATTTTATTTCTCAAAATCTGTGATCTAAGCATTTGCCAAATTTAATGTACTCGACCTTATTGAACTGAGATTTCCAAATAGAAACTTCATGTTCTGTTGACTCTTGTGGCAAAGCTCCTCTCCTTTTTACCTTTAGTGGGCTAGGTATGTTTGGGCGATAAATAATAGTAAGAAAATGAATCGATCAATAAAGGCCATTTAAATTTCTAACTGCTAAGCTGAAGACTAATACATACAACCCAAAGCAATTCTTTGTTATATTTCAGCATTTCATTGTCAATTTGGTTGAGTCAATATGAATAAAAGTAATAATAACAACATCTAAATAGTCCTTTGATTTTTGAGACACTTAAATCTTAAATTAGATAATGAATTAAGTAAAAAATTTTATTTGGCTATGATCTTGAGATTTGAAGAATAGTCTTATGACTTTATATGCTTTTAATTAGTGATGAAGATTTATTCTATAGTACAAATGAGTACTCAGTTAAAATTAAGCCATTAATTGGATCCTGTCACACATGGAATTTAATTTACATAAAAGTTTCACTACGAAAAGTTATTGGAATATTAGTAAAAGACCCATAGGGGAGAAAGTAAAATGAAGAGCTGTAAGGACATGTTTAAAACAACACAGAGAACTCCAAAGTAGCCAAGTGTAAATAATGGTTCTGTAAGTACTCATATTTTGAAGGAGAAAAGTTGTTCTCATGTTTAGTGAGCGTAAAGCAAAGTAAACTCTTTTTCAATTCTACCAAGATCAAACTCACCTTGGAATTTCTTGCTTGCTCGCATGGCTCTGTGATGATTGATTAAGAGGTACACAGCAGCCAGTTAGACGCGAATTTCAAATTGAACAGGGTAAATAATACATGTTTATTCAAATAATTTCGGTGATTACAAGTAAATAGCTTTTAGTGTCAAAATAACTTTTGATCCCTTTTGAATTAGATTTAGACTTTTCACTTGAAGTTGTTATGGCAAAAATATGTGAGAATATGAGCAATGTAAAATTTTTTTTCAAGATTCATTTGTATAAATTATTCTAAAACTAAATAGAATAATACAGGATTTTCTTTCTTTACTCCTATATTTTAGAATACATTGGGAAGAAAACCTTTCTCATTTGTCTATTTTATAAAGTAAAATAATGAGTGAAACAGTTGGTCATGTGTGTATTTAGTCTACCTCTTTCATGTGAAAGACCTAGAAAACTGATATAAATAATCCTTTTGTTTTGAATTACCATGATTATTTGTCTTAACTCTGGCAATATGCATTTGAACACTAATACACAATGTGCTTAATGGGCACACCCCGGTGTAACCTTTTCCTTCTTCACTCCCTAATCCCCCCAATAACACTCGCCTCTCTTTTTCACCATAAAATGAGACTACATTTAAGATATTATAGAAAGGCACTGTTAGTTAAACGTAATGAAAAGACAACTTAAAACAGCAATTTACTTATTTTTAAATTCATACCTAAAACAAACTAAAAATTTGAATGTATAATAATACTTTTCAGTATTTATTATTATTATTGTTTTAATTCTCACCCGGGGATTTTTTTTCCCATTGATTATTTTAGATACAGTGGAAGGGAGAGAGGTAGGGAGAGAGAGAGAAAAAAATATGTATGTGAGAGAGACACATCGATTGGTTGACTCCCACAGGACGTCGACTGAGGCTGGGGATCCAACCTGCAATGTAGGTACATGCCCTTGACTGGGAATGGAATCCACGACCCTTTGGTCCATGGGCTGATGCTCCAACTGCTGAGCCAAACTGGCCAGGGCTCAGTATTTTTTAATGCCATTTTCTTTAGATTAATATTCAATGATTCATTATCCAACAAAAATTAAAAGATTGTATCTACCCTGTGCCAAACACTGATGTTGGCTCAGGAGGCACGGCAGTGTACAAAACTGATCCAATATTCTGTCCATGTGAAGTTCACTCTCTAGTGAGATATTTTAAATAAGACATCAGATGATATGTTAGGAGGCAATTCGTGTTTTGAGAAAAGAGCAGACTAAAGAGACAGAGTGCTGAGAGGCATACTGTCGATTTAAATGGGGGTGGGGGTGGTCAAAGGAGGTCTCTCTAAGAAGATGGATGACATGTTAGCAAAGACTTGAAGGAATCTTTAAATTTTGGACTTCAAATTCACAATTTGACATTAGTATTTTGTCTTAAAGTGTTTATTTTTATTAGTTAAATCATGGATGGACAAGAAAGTGTACCGTTTTTTATTAGAGAGTAACCTCCCAAGGGAAATGATGATATTTTATGTCTTTGTACATCCTGGTGCTACAGTGATATTCTTGAGGTTTCCTCTGTTATCGCCCATGCACATGTCTAGCCCTTTCACTACATGGGCGGGTGTGTGTGTGTGTGTGTGTCTGGGGACATTTATCCATGTACTTCCAGAGCTTTGCATAGTACTCGGCACATGTTGTGACTCGAATGTCTAAACTACCTTGTTAGAATATTCATTTAATTAAACACTCATAATAGAGATTCTTTGTTATGTAGAACTTATATTTATATAATCTTTTGATTCCTGACCTTCTACAAGAATACCTATTTCTCTTTATTAAAGTTTCTTTTGCATTTTCAGCATTTAAAGTACCCCCATGTTCTAGCAGTTAGCCCTTAAATTATAACTTAATATTATAGTCTAATTTCTAGGCTACAGACCTCCTTTTGCTAGGACGGAGGCTACTAAAATACCTTATGATAGCAACAAGGTAATTTCTTTTGGATTTGTTGGAATGAAATAGCATTTGGGGAACTGTTAGCCAGAAGAGAGGATTCCAAATAATAGCTCTTTGTTCAGAGTTCCTCCATCAATTCATAGATAAGTCAATTGGCACTCATCATTTCAAACTCATTGGAGGCCAATGTAGTTAAGTGGAACATAAAGGGTACTGTAGGCAATAAACAGAAGCCTTGTAACAATATAGTGTGTAGTTGGAAGGAGGATTGGAAGGTCTATAAAAGCTGCCAAAAAGAACAAAAAATATAATTAAAGGAGCAAAAAGACATATGGACTACAATCTCAGGGACTATTCCGGGCACCTGTAAATGTCTCCTCAAATATATCTTTAATAGGTGGAAGGCAAAGTTGAAAACCAGTCCCAAGGAGAGAGGAAGAAAAATACCAAATCAAATTGTAGAAACAGGCTAACAAGAGTTAGATTTGCTTATGTTAATTTTTACCTTTCTTTAAAATAATTAGGCAGTGGCTAACCCATAGATCAGACTATTTGAAATTCTTAGATGAGAAGAGTATAAAGTAAAAAAAACAAACAAAAACCATATTAACAGAGGTAATATTTTAGGCAGGTACAGCTCAGAGTAGGGTGAAAAAACTGGTATATAAAAAACAATTGAAATTTGCAGTTAACACACAAAGTTTTTGAACTAAGTACAATTATTTTAGGTTCTATCAAAGTTACATGTTATTTAAGAAAAGGTTTTCTTTTTTCCTTCTATCTTATGAAAGCATGTAGGTTACGCTTGACTTCCTTGAGAAGACAAAATAATAGAATCAGTAGAAAATATTTTTTGACAGTAAATTTTCATTACTTGGACCAAAGGGTTTCACCTGGTGAAACATGTCCGAGTTACCTGGGGAATTTTCCCGGTAAACATGCCCTATTGAGAACCATCACTACAGACATTTGAAGAGTTTATAATAGTCTTTGGAAATATACTGAGCATTACACTCTTACTTCCGAAAACCATCAACCTTGGTCTTGAATCATAAATAAACAAGCAATAGTTGACAAAATAAAATATAAACTAAGAATATCATGTTAGGAGGAATGACGTGCAAAGGCAAATTCTTGGATACGGGAGCAGAACCCAGAACCCCTGTGCTGAGCTGATCTGTGCCAGTGAAGATCTATCATCACTCACATTACATTAATCACTGTGGTTTCCTTTGTGCTGAGTAATTCCAAAAGCTTTCTTCGTTTAGTGGCTGAGAAGATAAACCACAACTATGTAAAGATAAAGTATCAAGCTTGAGATGTCAAACACTGGTTCTAAGGCTATAGATAAAACTTTACCTCAAAGGTAATTCAATATGCTAACAAAAGAGCAAAAATTTTTTTTTTAACTGACTCAGCCCATGTACACCCCCCCCACACACACAAACATATAATGTGCAGTATAACACTTTGTCCAATCTTTCTCTGAAATAGAAACTTGAGGTCCTTGCACTGTACCGCAGATTAAAAATAGATATGCTGACCTGTTGAAAGAAGTATCTCATACATATCAATTTTAACAAGGACTACTAAAGTATGCGTGTGCACACATGCATATAAACAATGGTTAGGCCCATGATGTATTATTGATTTAAAGACTATCAGACTCTACTTTACATTAAGCAGCAATCATTCCACTGTCATGAGACTTGTATACTTGGCACATAGAAAAGGAATTGTATTTCTACAGAGAAGATCTCTATAGGAAAATGTCTTTTTTTTTTTTTTTCTTTTTAACACTTGAAAAGCTGAGTATATGTTATAAAGCTAGAAGATCTTAGAAACAGAAGTCTAGAAATCATTTATGGAGTTTCTGCTGCATACCAAAGTGTGTGTGTGTGTGTGTGTGTGTGTGTGTGTGTGTGTTGGGAGTGGAGGTGAGTGGCAGGATACAAAAGAATTAGACACCATGGGTCCAGTCCTAAATATGGAAGGGAAGGAAAGTAGAGAATTAGTATGTTTTTATTTTCAATGACCACATTTAGTCCTTGTAGTAAGAACAACAGTTCAGTAATCTCCCTTACCTCAATTGTCTCAACTCATAATCAAACTTGTTTCTCTATTACCCTACTTATTCTCCCAATCTCTTTCGAAGCAAATCTCAGATCTCATGTTATTTTGTCCTTAATCATTTCAGGACTTCATTGTATATTTTTAAAACAATAACTCTTAAAAATATAACCAAAATACCATCTTCTATCTTAAAAAATATACTGGATATTATTATGCAAATGTTCTTAATTACTCCATAGTTGTTTCTTTTTTATAGTTTATTTTTTAAAGCATGTTCCGATGATTATATCCTAAAGAGTTTCTTACAGAGTCTAGATTTTGCACCCCAAGGTGTGATTTAATGCATTTCTTTCTCCTCAACTTTGTGGACATTGAGAGCTAGACTCAAATTGTTTCAACAATAGAATATAAAGTATTTATGAGGAGTGGATGATGCCTGCTTCTTAGATAAGTTTCTCTAATTGTCCCTCTTCTAAGCCAAGAATTTTATAAAAGCTGTTTCAAAGATTAGTATGGTGAAGTAATCAAATTCAGAATGCCTTATAACTTAAAGAGAGAACCAGACATGGATATAATTAACTCTGCTAAAAAGCAAAAGACAATATACGTTTAGATGCTCCACAATGCTTGTTTTTGTATCAGTATTAACGGAGCATCAAGTTTCAGCTTCTTCTGACCATAAAGCTGGTGGAAGAGACAGCCCTCGGGACAACTCCATCAAACACAAGAGCTCTGTGGAACAGCACAATTTGATAGATAACCTTCAAGATTCCTTCTAGCTCTAAACCTCAGAGTAATGATGAGCTGTATGGTACAATTGAAAATATTTTTGCAAAGTCATGAACTTCCCTTAAGCAATACTTGAGCAAAGCTGGGGAATATTAAGGAGAAAAGGATAGACACATGGCATTTCTGCTCAATGGGAGTATTTCTGCATTGACAAGAACTCGACGAGTAGACTTCGAGCAGACAATGTATCGACGTGCTTTAGTTCCTCCTTTAAGCAGAACAAAATAAAACACCTGCCAGTGACAAGAGCCTTCCATTTGAAGAAAAGTGACAAGTAACAGTAGAGTGACTCTGAATCTGGGTAGGAAGGTTTCATCAAATATACTGTGCATTTATTTTGTCAGTTTGTGTATTGTACCTTTGGGCTTTTTTTCAACTAGCTGTGCTTTCCATTTTGTGTTCTGCTAAGAATCATGAATCTGTTTCTTTAGGCACAGACAGCACACATTGTCCTGGAAGATGGAACTAAGATGAAGGGTTACTCCTTCGGCCATCCGTCCTCTGTTGCTGGTGAAGTGGTTTTTAATACTGGCCTGGGAGGGTGAGTAATGCTTCGACTCCAAGGCTTTATTCTTTCCGGTGTGGAGGAATCATTGGATGGTCCTATGTTGGGACGTTGAAATCACTGCATCATGATAAGACTACCTGCTGTCCTGAGGTTGCAAGGTGCCCGTGCACAGCCTACCGCAGCCATCCCTAAAAAGAGACCTTGACTCAAAACCCCTGCTGAAAGAGAACACAGGCCCTGGAGTTCCCTCCGGGAAAAAAGAACAAAATAATTCTAGAAACACTGGGTGCACGACACAGGGTATGTGAGATTACCCAATGCTTCTGCAAGGCGAGGTGTAGATCTGATTAACGTGAACATTGGAGCCGCGCAGAGGATGGGTAGCATATTCTAGTGCTAGTCTATTGGTGAAGTTAGGAATCACCCTTGCACATCTAATATGAGCTACCCCAAGGAGCTAAGACAGTCCTTAGGTATTTTACACAATTCTGCACTCTAATAAAAAGGCAAAATAACAGATACATTTATCATTTTGATGTATTAAATTGGAGAGCAGGTGCATAGGTCTGATATTTTCAAAAAGTTATCAATTGAAACCCAACTTAGCTGTAAGATCTGCTGAGAGCTGTATTGCATCAGGAATAAGAGTTGCTACAGAAATCCTGTAGCCGTTCTTATCTAGCCAACACGTTTGTTCATCTGAGAACCAGGAGGCTGAAGTTCTGGTCTCAGTTTTCATGATAACTGATGATGTGATATTGAGGAAATCAGTTAACCTTTCTGAATTCTAGTTTCCACATGTAAGTGCTGAGGGGGCTGGATTAGATAGGCATTTACAGCTGGGAATTACAAACATTATGAGTCTTTAAAAAAATGACTTGATGGTCCTGATTTTGGTGCTAATTTACTATATTGTGATTATATCCTGACTTACAGGAATTACTAAAATATTTTTAAAAAAATGACTGGATGGTTTCAAGAGGTTTCCAAAAGACTGAACTATAAAATATTTGATGAATTCCTTAGTGAAATTCAGTTAGCCTTGTAAAGACAAGGAGACATTGGGTTACCTGATATTGAAGATATTGATTGGCCAAACCTCCATGATATTATTAATATACATGTTTCTCTAAACTCTCGGCTCTCTGTTTGAAATGAAGAACATTAGATGGTTTTTTAAATAGATCCACTGGTGAGAACATTAAATTACAGTGTATAAAACCTGTTTGAAAAGTTTTGCTTCACCAGGCAATTATTTAAGCTTTTCGACAGCACTAATTACTAGCCGTGTTAATATACCTGCCAACGAACAACTGTTTAATATAGATCAGAATGATGGAGGGCACTAGAGTTTTCTTCTGTGTGATAGATTATGGGTAATAAATCTTGTCACATCACAAAAGTCAAACAGGACCTGATAGATTAATTTGCTTCCAACGCTGCGGTTCTCTAGGACAAGCTGTATTTATTCATTTACTGGAGAGTATGGTAAGCATATGTTTAAAGAAAACGGACAGTTCTTTTACGGAGAGAAAGAAGAAAGGGAAGCAAAATTAAATTAATTAAGGGTGGTTTTTGATGTAGAATAAGGCACTGGTCACTAAGCTTAGTCCACGAATCCTGTTTGTCATTGAGAAATGCAGCTCTCATTCATTCCGTGGCTCACTCGCTGAGGTGGTTGATAATTGAGGGGGTTATTTTGTTTTTCATCTTCAAGAAATGCATTTATATTGTGTGTAAGCCTCGGCTAAAAAATTATCAGTTCCTGACAAGTGAGAGGCACCTGAGAAATTAGCTGATGGAGGTGTGGATAAATATCACGGTGCGTTAGTCACCTTAGGGGTCGCTGAGCTGGAAGACGAAGTGTTCTGTTGACAGAGGTAGTTCTGGGAGGAGCAGGTCTGCATGGGGGCTGAAGAATTTATGGTGACTATTGCCTGAGCTGAACTTTATTGGTTTCAAGGTTGTTGATTCAGTCCCACTCAGCACCTAAATTCGCTTTCAGCAGTAGTCAGTCCACAAGAAAGATTTGGTTTAACTCCTTCTGAAGAAAGTGAAATGTCAGAGGACAGAAAAGCCTCATTGCAATGCATTGCAATGCACAGAATAGCTGTAGCTAGCTCCTGGCATCTGTTGGAATAAGGTTTCTGATTATTGAGAATTAGATACATGCATATGCATATAATAAGAATACAAGTGTTCTTACCTTTTCTTTCCCCAAACTTTAAAATAAAGCCCTCTTGCATCCCCCCCTAAGTCCACATCAGAACTTTAAAATAGTTATTTGGATCTTTTAATTCAGAAATCAGAAATGCTTTCGGTCAGTTTTTGTGGGATTGACTTTTTTCTTCTAAGTTGATAATAATTCTCAAACATATACCTCTTTCTAAAACTAAACTGTTTTAAAAATCAGCTATGTTAAATATATATTTCATAGAAATTAACTCGGTGTTTTAAATGTCCAATAAATTTTAATAAACATGTATCCATGCAACCACCACAGCTATGCTCAGGATAGTCTTCAGCATCCTGAAAGGTATTCTTAAAAATTGTTCATTTTTCACAGTTAACATTTTGGTGAAACTGGTAGCCCTCAACAGTAAATTACACTTTGGGCTCATTCATATCTGGTAGGCTACGGGAATTTTCAGGCTATCTGCAAACTTTAGAGCAATATTTTAAAAGTTAAGACCCTACAGAAATTTTTTTAAGGACTTAAAAATTTTAAGAAATTGAGGGAATAAAAATTATATGAGAATATGCCTTAGTACTTAAGAGTTTTTATTTTCATATCAGTCATATCATGAAATACATTTCCATATTTTATCATAAAATTTCCCTAGGTTTGCTAAAATCTAGAGACAGGTTTGTAGGATTTTAATCTCATGTGTCATTTTCAAGGGTTCTATATATTTGTTGTTGTTGGTAATATTTTGGCATCTTTACCCAGGTACCCGGAAGCTATTACTGATCCTGCCTACAGGGGTCAGATTCTGACCATGGCCAATCCTATCATCGGGAACGGGGGAGCCCCTGACACGAAGGCGCTGGATGAAATGGGACTTAGCAAATATTTGGAGTCTGATGGAATCAAGGTAGCACCAGTGACGACTTCACAACTTGAAAGGGGATTTAGTTGATTTACTATAAGAGTCTAGGCTGGGTGAAGTTTCTCCCTCAATGCCATAGTACAAATGATTAAATTCATGTTCTCAACCTCATCCTAAATATATGAGAACAATCTTTAACATGACATTACTGTGAGTTTTATTTCCCAGGGCACTTTGGATTTGTTCTTATAATGCCTTGAATAAGACCTGGTTTCATTTGGAAAAATATTGCTATAAGTCCAAATAATAATAATGCTACAAGAATTGGTGATGGATCATCTTTTAAAAAGATGTTGATAATCACCTCTGTATTAACTATCTGCCTTTTAATCTTATCCTCTTTAGGAGATGAGTAAAAGCTTATATGCCAGTCTAAAAGTAAACACATTAAAACTTCCTATTTGGATAATAACTTAGGCATGTGAACTATACAAAGAACTCAAAAATTTACACACTAAATTTACTCCTGTATATTTTTTCACCATTCTATTTTCAAATGACTTGGACCAGTCATTTACTTTAGCTCTATTTCTCACAACTTTACCCACATTTTGGTTCACCTTTAAATAGAAACACAAAATTGTTTCATTTTTAATGTACATTATATAAAAAAGTATTAATTAGATTATTGATAAACGCCATTGAGGAAAAATACTAGGTGCCAAGAAGGGAGACCTAGCTTAGTCTCAGGATTTGGCAAAATAGGTAAAAAAAAAGAAAGAAAAGTAACAATTATATATTTTAAAAACAAAGGGTTAATAACCGTTTTTTCTTCATCTTCAAAAATTTAAGCCTCCTAACAATGGATGTAATAAAGCTTTAAAAAAAAAAAAAAACAAAAAAAACAAAACAAAAACTGACTCTTAAGACATGCTTGTCACAAGAGTTGGATAATATTTTGTGATCCCCCCTTTTAAATGACTGCTTGTCTTTCTAGGTTGCAGGTTTGCTGGTGCTGAATTACAGCAATGACTACAACCACTGGCTGGCCACCAAGAGTCTAGGGCAATGGCTGCAGGAAGAAAAGGTGAGAACTATGGTAGAACATCCAACATCACCTGCAGATGATTGGTGGGGTCTGTGGAAGTTTGGGAAGGTATATCTAATTCAAAAGGGCCAAACAGAGGAGGCAGATCATGCAGTTTGGAGCAATTTTTTTTTTTTTTTTTTTTTAAATTTCAGAAAGCAATTTGTTTCTCTTAGTACACAGGCTGAACTATCTGAACTCATTCTCTTCTGGACATGTAGGACCACATATTTTCAGTTTATCCACTAGGTGGCAGTCATACATGCTTCGTTGAGTTTCTAATTCTGGAAAGGGGTTAGAGAAATTTTTAGAATTTTCTGTTCTCTCAAGCAACTAACCTCTCCCTCCCCTTTTATCGAGTACCCAGATATGCAACTTTTGTCATGGGTTCTAGTACCAGCTCTACCATCTACTAGAGGTGTGACTTTGTGCAGGTTATATTATCATACCATACTTTCTAAATTTTTAATTCTTAATGAGTATAAACAGATTGCCATTGAATCTCTGGGTTTACATGTTACTCCTCTATAGAATTAGACAAAATTTCATTTGAGGTTATAAATAAAAAGTTGATAAACCTCGTATTTCCTTATTTTAACTATTATTTTCTAATCAGATAAGGGGACCATCTCAGTTTGAATGGCAGGCACACTAAAGTTAAGGGACCCACTATGCACCTCACTTCATCTTCAGTGTCGCTGTGGCTGCTCTTTGTTGAATTGCTGCTGGGCCTGTAATTGACAGAATATTGTTCTCCTAAAGCTCTACCTCTGCAATGAGCTTCTACTGACTGGGGCTAAATGTTGCCTCTTCCCGACAAATCAAAAAAATCTTTACCTTGGCTTCCTTGTTCTCAATCTTTCTAAATATTAACAGAGAAAAGAAGGCAAAATTATCTCCCAGATCATTACTATTTTCTTCTCAGCCATCTGAATTTACTTCCACAGAGCTAACTTTTTTAAAGTATGTTTTTTCTCAACCATCTGAATTTACTTCCACAGAGCTAATTTTTTTTAAAGTATGTTTTTATTGATTTTTTTGGAGAGAGAGAAACATTGATCAGCTGCCTCCTGCACGCCCCCTACTGGGGATCAAGCCCAAAACCCAGGCATGTGCCCTGACTGGGAATTTAACCCGGACCTGTCAGTCCATGGGACAGTGCTCAATCCACTGAGCCACACCAGCCTGGCAGAGACCTAATTTTTGTAGTGGTCATTCAGACCCCCACCCAACCTTCGTGTTATTTAGGGCACCTGATATTATATCTGCTCTGTGTCCAAACTCCTAGTTTAAATAGAAGCTTCATCCGTGGCTTGTAGTTTGTTGTATAAACGGGATTTGACTCTTCCTCTGTGATCACCGACACATGGAAAGGCGGGTATAAGATAAAAACAAGTTTGCCTCTCTGAGGCACAGGTGAGAAAAGCCAGCTTGTTCAAACATCGCTCAGATAATTGGTGGGAAAAAGGCATTACAATTAGTTTTCCTGATTCCCAATTCGTTGCTCCTTCATTATACCACATCTGTCTCTATCTAGACTAGTCAAAGAAAATAAAACAAATGGTGGAGTTGCCCGGTTTATTAAAAAGATGGGACCATTTTATTATAGCATGACCACTTAACAAGGACCTTCAGAAAAAATGTGTTGAGTCCCTACTATGTGCCAGGAATGTTTGGCTCAAAACATGGATTTGCATCTTATTCACATATCATTGCTTACGAGGTTCACAAATTTCATTATTTCAAAATATGTCTGTGTGTCTATACATAGCATTATTTAACATCCTGTGCTAAAAGCAACAAAACTGTAGCAGAAGATTGATGTTCAGAATTTCTCATTTTTTATTCTGAGGAAGTACCTGGGTATTAGGAGTCCTGTGCCCAGCCAGAACAGCAATTTACCGTGTCCTGACAACAGAGCCACCCCGGGTCAGAGAGAAGAAGGAGTAGGGAAATTATTTACTGCTCAGGAAGATAGATGATGCTGTTTGTAACTGGAAAACAATACGCTGGATCTAATTTCCTCCCATTTCTCTGTCACCACGCTTTCTTTTTTCTTCTAGATCCCTGCAATTTATGGAGTGGATACAAGAATGCTGACTAAAATAATTCGGGAGAAGGTATGGACATCACCTTCAGCCAAATCTATGTTTGTTCACATATAAATGTATAGATGTTTCTTCTCAGTGCCCTCGGAACCCACTAGGATGTAAAAGAACACAATTTCTGCCATTTGGGTTTCTGTTATCTTGTTTTACTGTCTCTGGTGTAATTTTTGAGACTGACTACTTGATTGGGATGTCTCTTATTAAGCGGACATGAGATTAATCCGCTCAGCAGAAGTTTATTCAGTGCCTACTCTGTGTCCACGATCCTGACACGTCATGGCCTTTACAATTCAGCTCAGGACCAGTGATCAAGCGGAGATGGTTACTAGGTGCGTGACCGAAACTGAGCTCCTCCAGGCTGGAAAGTGCAAACCGGGAAGTGTACAGCGCAGGTGGTGTTCTTGGAGGAGCTGTCTGTGAAATGACGGAGTTACACTTCATGAGCGCATCAGATGAGCCCTGTATCTGATAACTCAGTTACACAATCTTTCCTGAGACTGTACCTGTGCCCGAGGGGATAGCATGTATGTTTATCTTTTGCTTTCAGATCTGATTGCTGAAAATCTGACCCCTCCTCTTAGAATGTCTCCTCACCGTCAGCTTGCATCTTCTTATTACAAGAAGTGGCCACTTTTCCCGCTATGTGAAACTTCCCTATCCCAGACCAGAAACTTTCCTTAAGGTTAACTACATTTCCAAAATGCCAGTAAAGTAGTCTCATTGAATCATATTACATAAACAAGAAAAAAATGAACAAATGATACAATGTCAAAGAGATAGAAGTTCAAGAAAATCTGTTATAGATTTCTTGTTAGAATATTTTGACACAGGATCTCTGTAATCAGAAAGTGCAGCTTTGAAAATAAGAACATGGCTACACACCCATGACCAGAAAGAAGACAGTTCATGTGATCCTTCTACTCCACCTCTGACTTTCTTCCCTCTGCCATGATTCTCCTGAGAGCAGGTGTTAGTGTGGTTAAAGACCCCAAGTAGATTCTTTTATTTTCTTAGCCCAATGACATTGTGGGAGGAGTAAGTAGTGATGAGGCTACCAGAATGGAAAGGAAATAAAATTGGGAAACTCAATTTGGGCTGTAGAATTGGCAAGTTGAATAAAATATGGCGAGGCCTGTGAATTTGGGAAAACACTCCACAAAACTATATTGTGTTCCTTATGTTAGTTTTAGATCAACCCTTCTTTTATTAGAGGCAGTTAGGTTTTCAACATTTGGCTGACTAGGCTAGTGCAGACAAAATTGTAGTATTGCCTAATATATTTAATTTTGAGAGTGGTGCTGGCTCATGTTAAAAATGTACACTGTAGATTTTAGTCTATTAATCTTAGGTTAATCTTAGGAAGCTTGAAATTCATTCAGCATGCTTTAAGAAGAAGGGAATGAGAACTGAAAACCAAGTTTTAAAATTAAGGATCCATAAATATAGTCAAGGGATTCTGTGATTTGGATTCTAAAAGTAAGTAGAGAAAAATTAAACTAATGACCCAGTGTGGAAGCGAAAGTGTATTTTTTCAGAATTTGAGGTCGCACTCTGATTTTAATCATCACAAGTAACCGTCATGTCCAAACGGCGTGCTGATGCCTTCTACCCTCGCTCACTCCCCGTGTCTCCCCCTAGGGAACACATTTCAAAGAAATAAAGACTTGCCTCTCTTTTCTTCAATGCAATTCTTTCTTGGAGAAAGGCAAATCAATGAATTATTTTGACATCCCTCCCCAGTAAAGTCTTACCTACTAAATATAATATGCCGTTTTTCTAAATCGGTCAAATTAGACTTACTAACAAATAAGTAAAACATTTTTTATAATAAGAATGTTTACTTTTTTAAACATTTTTAAATAGGAAGAAAACATTTGCCATGTTCAAGCTAGCAAGGCTCATTTGTGAAAACTTCACAGAAGGCTAAACATTTTTTTTAAGTTCAGGCTCTTAGGGACATCTAGACATTAGCACGACTGAAACCGAGGATGTTCAATGCCTCTTCTCAAAGTTTATGAGTTATATAGCATTTTCCATTTTTTTGTGAAATGATTTTACTATCACAATGTAGTCAGTTCCCATTCTTTTCAATGCTCAAAAACTTTTAGATTTCTCTTCTTTCTCTCTCAGGGGATTGTTTTGTCTATGTCGCCCATGAAGTACCTTTAGGTCAGTTGCACTAAGGAGCAGGTACCCTCAATACTGAAAGCTTTGAACCCAATTTCGGATGCCTTTGACTTTGCTTACTCAAGATGATTGTCTCAGCCCTAAAAGAACTGATGGTACCTCCCAGAGCGCTTCCCAATATTGTGCCGTGCAGACGCCTCTGTCTTTCTAGGTTGAGACCACGACCCGCTTTTGGTTATGAGTAGTTACCAAGATGTCGGATCTCAGCGGAGCTGTTTGAGTCCCTGTGAACTGATCCTGTAGCACCTTCATCACTGCTCCCTTTGAACTGTCTAATTTTTTAATTTGATAGGGCACCACGCTTGGGAAGATTGAATTTGAAGGTCAGTCTGTGAATTTTGAGGATCCAAATAAGCAGAATTTGATTGCTGAGGTTTCAACCAAGGTGAGCAATTTTCCTTCACATGTTGTACTTAAGTTTTTTTTATTCCCTTTAGACCTTCCTTTCTTATAATATCAAAATCTTCATTTAGGCTGAAGACATCTTTTAGAAATACCAGACTTGAGGGGGAAAAGGGGTCTTAGAGCAGCTAAAATAGATATTACAAATCAGCACATTTAAAGTTAGAAATTGTTTACTATTATTTTAACTTTTTTCTGGTTCCCCATTGCAAAGCTGAACAACAACAACAAAAATAGCAAGTTTTCTCTACCTTTGTTGCCAAAAGTGAAGCATATCTGGTTTGAAAGGCAATATCAAGTAAAGGAGCTGATGACTTGCCAGAGACAGGCATAGGGACAATCAGAAATCAGAGCTAATGGCACTTTAAAGAAATCAGACACAATAAACAGAGTCTGGGGTCGTTTTGAGCAGGGAGAAGTGTTCCTGGACACACTGAAGATATATTGCAGTATAGCTCAATTCAAAAATTAGCGTTCATGGTAACCGCTGTGCCACCCGAAAGTGAGATCTGTTTAGTGTATATTTATAAGAGGGTATAGAATATATTTTTGAAAGATGTCTGTTGGTTTTGATTATATTCGTTGATATAGGTATAAGTCTCTTGGGCTATAATCCCTGTCCTTGGGGAGCATAAAAGCTAGAGGGACTTGCAAATAAGTACTCACCATGGACAGCGTTTGTGGTCAAGGCTGTCCTTAGAACACACACAGGTTGCCCCAAGGGCAAGGGAATGGAAAGGGCCGCACCCAACAAGACAGCGGGTCAGGGAAAGCCCTGCACAGGGGTTAGCTTTGTTCTGAGACAGAGAGCAGGTGGTTACGTGGATGAACTGGGAGAACTGAGATTCAGGCTCACACAATGGCACGCATCGGAGAGGCACAGAGGTATGCAACAGCACGGTGCGTTTGCAGAGCTATGCCTGTGCAGTATGGTTGAGCTAAAGGGTTCCCCTATTTGGCTAACGATGAGAGGAGATGGACAGCTGCTGGGTCTGGAGGCTTTTGTATTGTTGGTAAAATCAACAAAACTGGAAACAATTGGGAACTCATTCAGCATCATTTTGGAGACAAGTAGACTGGATAAAAGAGCAATTAACTAGGTTATTATAGCTAATCAGGACAAAGCCCATGGGGGCCTGGTCTAAGCAGTAACAGTGGGACCCTCTTTTTCTCTCTCCTCTGCTTGCTTTCAAGAAGTCAGTTCCTCTGCGAGGCCTTCCAGGACTTACCCCACCTTTGAATTCCATGTCATTTTATAAATAGCTTTATTAAAACAACAACAAATTGTATTTAGCTCCTTGCAAGGATTGTCTTTCTTATTTTTCTATGGTTAGCTCTTTGAGAACCATGGTTTATTTATCTGAATCCCCAGTACTTACCATAGTGTCTTTCACACAGTACATGCTCAATAAATATTGAACGAATAAATAAAGGAAAGAACAAAGCCAGTAAATAGTAGTCGGAATTGGTGGTAAAAATGCTACAGGTTCTTTTGTTCCTTTAAATTCTGATTACTTTGCCCTGGCCAGTTTGGCTCAGCAGTTAGAGCGTCGGCATGTGGTCCAGAGAGACCCGGGTTCTGTTCCCGCTAAGGGCGCGTACCTTGGTTGCAGTTTGTCCCCGGCCCTGGTCGTGTGGGTGGCAGCCACTCGATGTGTCCCTTTCACGTTGATGTTTCTCTCTCTCTCTCTCTTCCTCTCTCTCCCTCCCGCTCTGTCTGAACAAAAAGTGGAAAAGTGTCCTCGGGTGAGGATAAAAAAAAAAAGATCCTGATTACTTTAGTCAATATTTCTGATGGTTTTATATCCATTATTAACATAAAAATTATCATTATTTTTAATAACCAGTATGAGCTTTATTAATAAAAACAATAATAGACTAGATGTATAGATGTATTGAGTGTCTAGTATGTATCAGGCATTTTTCTAAACACCTTGCACTGAATAATGTATTCAATTCTTAGAGCAATGCTATGGGATAGGTATTAGTAGTATTTCATTGTACCAAAGGAAGAACTGAGATATAGATTAAATCCCCCTTCTCAGGGTGAACAGTTATCAAGGTTTATACCTAGGAAGGTTTGTTCTAGTGTTTACCTCTTAAACATCATGTTATACTGCCTTCCAACATCCTAGAAAGAATAATTCTTAGTAACCATAGTCATACTGTCATGTAATAATCATAAGTTTACATAGTTCTACACCATCTAATTTTTACATTTATGAAGTGAAGAGTCAAGGACATCTAATCAGAAGCAGTAAAGCATATAATTGGACAGTGGGTAAATGCCCTAGAAAACTGACTCTGGTTGTCTGGAGTATTCTACCCCCGACTGTGACAAAACCTTCTCAGTAAGGGTCGTTAGAAAAGCTTCCTCCCTCGTACTTACCGATACTTGTTTATTTGGGAAATGATCCATGGTGCGACCTAGCACCATCCAGGTGTCTGTGGAGGACAACATTTGATGAAGAAGAGTTGTAGCCATGAAAACATTATTGCTTCAGAGTATTTTTTTTTTAAAAGAGCAGAAATAGCTTGATTAGTAGCATGTCTGACTCAGAGAAAACCTGTCTTGATATTATTTTTCTTCCTACTTTTGTCACATGGGAACAGAGGATGAGGAATTTGGGTCCTTGGGAGTCAGGACTTGACGACAGAGTCTTGATGCTGATGTTGGACGTGGACATGCATTTACATCATTTTGAAGCTTCTGAGATAGATAACTGTTTGTATATCTGGAATTTGATCATACCACATGCGATATTCACTTGTTTTTAAGTCTAAAATTTGTCTGTTCAGATGACATGAAGCTATATTCCCTGTATTTGTTTCTAGACATTTCCATGTGAATTGATTTAGTTTGAGACATAGCACGAGGGCTATTTTTCTTTCTAGAATGATAGAACTATAGAATTGAGAACTACGTTGGGCATCTATCTTAGCATTTTCCAAATGTGAAGAACATTGGGTCTGAAGACATTCACCTTAAAACAATTCTATGACAGTGAAATATGGTTGAACAGCACTGCATGATACAGTCTTCTCTTGGAGGCTCCTAATTCAAATTCATATATTTACCTGTCTGTGAGATCTTGCTAAAGTCCGATCATTCTATATGGAGGGTACGTAATGTGTTTGTGTAAGATCAGCAACAGGGAGCCTCTCCATACTTTTACTATATTAAACCATGGGAGAGATTGCAATGATGAATGCTAGTTCTGTTTCTTAATGCCAGAGCAATTAAATGATTTCATTTTAGCTATTAGATTAGATTTATTCTGTGAATTTTGTTTGGGTGTGTTTGGTAATCCAATTCATTGTCTTGTAATTGCAATTTCATGTAGCTACAACTAGATGGTAATATTGCTTTCTTTTGTAGCAGAAGCCTAAGGTTAAGAATAAATCTATACTTCTTCAAATTATCTGATGAAAGAGGTTATCTGTAGCATTTATGGATTAGTTAAGCAATAATTCATCCAGATCATAGAAAGACTGGGGTATTAGTTTTCTCTAGAATAGTCAGCAGGACAAAAAATATAAACATAAAAATTTTTTTTCTCTTGAGTACAGTCCAAGGATTATGATTTCACATTCTATAGACTTTGTGGGGAGAGAGACATTTCAGTGAAAGGAAACACTTTTTCAAATACACAGATTGCAACTTTCATCTAAAACTGTTTGCAAACTGAATGATCCCAAATTCAGCATGTGCTAGCTGACCCTCAAAGCTGGGATCACTGTGGGCACCCAGCCCTGTAGGCTTCTTTCCAAATATTTCTATTATTTTTCCTTTCGTGACTTTGGGGAACTACTTCCCGGGCAAATGCCTATGAAAATGCATCTGACTCCAAGCAGTGCTTAAGGCACAGGCAATGATATGCTCTGGGATCCTTTCATGAAGTCTCCCATTTAAATGCAAACGCTTGTACAGTAACCTAGAGGGACCCGTGGTCTACACTAGCTCAGTAATTCCTCTGACTCATACTGATTTTATCCATTAGCCCCACTGCATAAGTCTAATGCTCTACCTCATCCACACTTTACTGCAAGTTGAGGATCGAGTGGTACTTAAAACAGCATCTGTCTCTTACCACATCTGTCTAGTGCTAAATCAGGCCATAATACTTGAAAACTCCATTGTTACTGTTTGTTAGGGAGGCAAAACATGGGAAAGATGGTTGTTAACTATGAAAGCAACCAATTTCTTAGGGGTTGTTGTTATTACTGCAATCAAGATTTTACATAAAATAACAAAGTTTTTTTTTTCATTATAAAAAAGATACAGACTGTGCTGTCCTTACAAACTGATTAACTGCCAGTCACTCCCAAATAGTTAGCCGTCAATCTGCCGCCAATCTAAGTGCAAAGCATCCTCAGATGTGCTTGTGTATTGACGTATTGCTCCTAGCTGGAACTACCCTCTCACTCTTTGGTTTTTAAAATGGCAGGATGTCAAGGTGTATGGCAAAGGAAACCCCACAAAAGTGGTAGCTGTAGACTGTGGGATCAAAAACAACGTAATCCGCCTACTAGTCAAGGTAAGTAAATCATTCCATCTCTAGGGTGAGGATTTGTAATATCGATCGTTTAGTGTTAAGCTGATTTCTTCTTTCTGTTTCAGAGAAAGCTTGTGCGTTCTCTCAGAATGTCAGGGCATCTACTCTCTTCTTGTTGCCTTTGATCTACAAAATGATACATTTATCCCTGTTAAAATTAGAGATGTAGACTACATTTAAAAACAATACCACAAAGCCCACAAAAACAGAGAAGAAAGTGATGACTGTTCTTATCACTTACTGACTGACATTCTGAGACATGCCATGTTCACATCCTGGGGGTTTAGAGATGATAAAAAAAAACTAGAGTCAGTTGGAGAACTTCTCCATTGGGCTGTATTTATTATGTACCACATGTTTGCAGAGGTCATCCCCTGATACAGTGCAAACTTTCACACTGCTCTTGGACAACCGTTAATATTAAACCTGAAAAGTCCTTAGGGAGAATTTAACCATTATTACAGTGTTTTCTTAAATTGTCTTTGTTGCGATTTCTCCTTCTTCACTTTCCTCTCCCATTCTCTTTTTGTGTCTCTTTGTGTAAGTCTCTGTCTCTTTCACACACACACACACACACACACACACACACACATTTGCATAATATAAAATTAGCTCAAGTAGAGGGGAATTCTTCAATTCTTTGATTTCAAATTCTGGTCAAGTTTAGTAATGAAAATTCAGTAGCAGATACTATGAATGGCCCATCTGTATCTCCCTTTCGGTTCACCATTCTGAGGCACTTGCCTGACTTCCATTTGCAAGTGCCCACACTTCATTGCGGAGGGCTTGCTATGGTCGGCTGGAGCCTGCTGGCCTGCAGAAGATGCCATAGAATGAACCAGTAACTAGAGAGGGTCATTGTGTAGATAACCCAGATCCTCTGCTCCATGGCTGCGCTGTCTTTGAGATGGATATTCTATACTCTCCCTGAGTTCCTCAGTGGGATGAAGTTCAACTCATCTGTATGGTAATGGCTTGATAATGCTTACATCATCGGGATGCCTCATGGTGTCATTTTCTATTGGTATTTCTTGGAAACACTTCAAAATAAACTTCTTTTTTCTCAAATCCTTGTCTCAGGAAATGATTCTAGGAAACCATCAAAGATAGCTTCTTATTGATATTTACATAGAAAAGTTCTAACTTTTCAATCAGAATATAAATATTATAAGCAATATGAGAAAACCCTAGGAAAGAAGGCTGATGAAAATTCGATCACACAAAAAGGCAAAATTGAAAATGGTAAAAAAAGTGAGCCAATTTAAGTTTTGGAGAAAATCAATTTACCACTTTTTGCAATTCTTTCTCCCATAGTTCTAGTAAGATAACCTGCATTCCAGTGTGCCCAGGCATGAAAACTTTCGGCTCTGCAAACTTCTGAAATGTAGAAAAGTGTCATCTATGTTTTCAGGATCAAATCTTGAATAGTGTTTTTTTTCCCCTCCACTTTTATTGACCATTTGCTCCATGAACATCACGCAAAACACAATGAGCCACCAAAGAATTACTTTGCTCAGCTGTATTTCTTTGAATCACATGCTATGTTTCCCTTCTCTTTAGGAAGTGGTTAGTCAGGAGAAGGTCTAGCAAAATTGCATTTTGGCAAAGAAAAGTGTGACTGAATTCTGGTCGTTCTCCTGTGTCCTTTCTAGCGCGGAGCTGAAGTGCATTTGGTCCCCTGGAATCATGATTTCACCAAGATGGAGTACGATGGGCTTTTGATTGCCGGAGGACCCGGGAACCCAGCTCTCGCACAACCGCTGATTCAGAACGTGAAAAAGGTGCGGTGAACTGGGAGCGTGTGTCTGCGCGCGGAGTGGAGGGAGTCTGCTCCACACTGCCGAGAGGCTGTCAGATGTTTTATTTATTCAGGATTTTTTGTTACCCCCATTGGCAACCTCTGCGGTAATGTCAGCACAGATATGTACTGGAGGAACCAATGAAGAAAAAGCCTTTCTTTAGACAAAGTAACTGGGATTGTGTCCCTGAGTTCAGAGGGTGGAGTCTGATCTCCCAAATGTCTCTCCTTACAATTATGAAATGACAGCTTACCTTCCTCATCGTGACCTTGGGACCTGTAACATCCTCAAGTTTCTAAAGAAATATTAAATTAGCTTTATTTTAGCCTGTATGGTAAATACATTTTATTGAATTCTAATGCTATAAACTTGTCAACCATGTTCTTATTCATAGTCTAACTTTTTGTTCAATTACTATTTTCTTTACCTTGTTAATTAAGGAGGGGGCAGAGGATGCTTCCTTTTTATTTCTTGAGAGGCACTTTTTGGGACTGTCCTTCTGGATTAACAAAAGTTCTCCCTGATTTAGGTTTTGGAGAGTGACCGCAAAGAGCCATTGTTCGGAATCAGCACAGGAAATCTAATAATAGGATTAGCTGCCGGTGCCAAATCCTACAAGATGTCCATGGCCAACAGGTGAGGTAGCGAGGCTTTTGTTTATAGGTCGGACTAGCTCTGAAATATCATTAGTAACTAAATCCAAAAGACTTAGAGAACTCACATGCTGCTTCCTTCAGAATAAATAGGTGCTCACAGTGACTCATGGTTGCCTGACTACCTGGTTCAGCTTCCACTGTGCTTGTGAAACCCAGCTTCTCTAACAATGGCTTGGCGGTCGTGTGGTTTCCCCTCCTTGGCAAACATTGAAATTATAAAACTCAGTCGAATAACATTCTAGGGGAAATCGTTCTGATTTTAAACTTGAGTTCAGAGCACTGATAACGTTGTAAGGTTGGGTGGCTTAAGAACCAAGAAATCTTCAGATCCTCTCGGTTTTCCTTCCTTACCCCAAATGATACTGATTGATGGAACACGGAGCTTTCCCAGAGGACCACCTTCCACCGAAAGTGCAATTCGAATGGATTCAGGACTGAGTCGTTATCTCCTTATTATCGTCCATGAACTCTCATCTAGCTTTAAAATGACTGTGGCTCCCTTAAAATAAGTCACTTATATTTGTCTGTCACTGTTTAGCTAGTAAGCAACCCAACTTTTTGTTACGAGTGCACTGTCCCCTTTTCCAAGACTGGTTACAGAAGTTTAATAGGCCTGATATTTAACACACAATGAAGCTTCCTGAATTGATTTTTGTTGCTAAAATGATTGGGATTAACAATCTGTGACTTTCCTCACAGAGTAATAATACTCACTCAGCAACTGAAACTTTCGAATTTTAATAGTCTTTTCTTGTTCACAATTTTCCGACAAATGCGTTTATATTCTTCTCCTTCCTTTTCCTCTTCCTTCTTCCCGTCTTCTCCAGAGGGCAGAATCAGCCTGTTTTGAATGTGACAAACAGACAGGCTTTCATTACAGCTCAGAATCATGGCTATGCCCTGGAAAACACCCTTCCTGCTGGCTGGAAGCCACTTTTTGTGAATGTCAACGATCAAACCAACGAGGTAAGTGCTCTCAAGAACCTGTTTAGTTGGTGATGGGAAATGCAAGGCTTTTAATACTGTTAAACAGACACTTTTCTCTTGTTTACGTGGGCTATTTGGAGTTTGTGCATGAAAGGACTCTGTTTATGGGTTATTTCCCAGAGCCCTATGCTTTTCACAAAGTCACTTCTCTCTGTCTTATTTTCTCGTCGGTGACTCACTAAGATCCATCCTTTGGGTGGTTTATCAATGACTATCTTGCACACTCATTGTTAGTGGGGGATTGGTGAAGATCTGTTTGAAACTACTCTTTGTGTGTCTCTGGGACTAGGCATTTGAAGTATCCTTTGAGAAGTCCCCTGGAGAACCTATTTAGGAGATGAAGATAAGAAGAGGATTTGGGTGGATTCTGAACAAAGCTTCGAGGGGCCCCAAAAGCCATAAACCAAATCAGTTGTTTTTATTAAGGGAACCACATTTGGTTGAGTCTTTTTGGCTTATTTTTAGTAGTACTGTTAGTTTTTGCAAATGTTCTTAAGCATTTAATGCAATTCTAATTTGAATAATATTCATCCCTGGTTGATATTCATTGTCATTGAAGACATTTCTCCCATGTCTTGTTCCTTAGGGTATCATGCACGAAAGCAAGCCCTTTTTCGGTGTGCAGTTCCACCCAGAGGTCAGCCCGGGGCCGACAGACACGGAGGTATGTAAGAAACATGAGGCCTGTTACACACTTAAAAAAATAAATTAGAAATGTATTTATGTGAAAACTTGAGAAACCAAATAATCACCTTAGGTGACCTTGGTACAGAACATTCTCAAGGAGGGTGCTGTGATAATACCTTCATGGTATTAAAATATCCCCTTGAATATTATAGGAATATCATGAAATGTGTGTCAGTCTGTCATGGGTTTTTTTTTTTTTTTTTTTTTTTTTTAAGAAACCTGATGCAATGCTACTTTTATTTAAATCATTATCATTCTAATATAGTTAATTCTAAAATTTACAGTAGTTGTCCTATGCAAATGAATTCCCCCTTGCTCTCTCATTCTCATAATTCAAATGAAATTTTAATCCCCCATCTGTAACTTCACAAAATCTCTATGGCAACTGGTTGTGCAGCCATGTAGGGAAAATAAACAATAGCAGGAAAAGGAAGGCAGGAGGGTGGGGGAGGGGAGAGGTCATGCATGCGCATACATAGAGTTGGATGGCTTAAGAACCATAAAGAATTACGAGAGAAGTTTTGTCTACAATATAAATATTTCTACTTTTATTGTGTGAGCTTTTGGTTCCACGTTCAAGGACATTTTTGCAAAACAAGAGCTTGCAGTGATACTTAGACAAGTCTGGGAAGTGTGGTATAACTCTTCATCTCTCGCACCCCAGGGCCTCCAACAGTAATGCTTACAATTCTTCCTTGTCAGCAGTTACTTTCAGAAAAGACACCCAGGCAACATGAAGAAGAGAATAAGAATTTTCTGTCTGTAAACTCTACCACCTCATCTCTGAATTGCTTTTTCAGATTTTTTTTTTCTTGTTTCATTCTTATTAAGAAATAATGGTTCTTAATAGCCAAAGTCAATATAGCATTACTTAACCACAATGAAACTCATAAATAAAAGTTAGTTATGCACATATATTGTGTAATGCATGATATTTTTTTACATTTAAAATATAAATTATTTGTTGATGTTAGGGCCTCAGACTAGAAACATTGAAATTGAGACATGTAATATCCAGTATCACTTAATCCTTTTTTATCTTGTCAAAAATAGCAAAATGGATATTTTTGTTGAAATTTGTTATGTCTGTTGTAAAAATAGAAGTAAATTCATTGGTAAAGTTTAAGAATAATCTTTGGAGATATTTTTTGAGCTGATAGAAATTTTAAATATTCAGTTATTTCTAACTTTAGGATGCATAAGTAATTATAACCAAAATTTCACTCTGAAGAAGAAAATTGTTCATAATTTGGAGGCTGAAAACTTAACATTCTCAGAAGGCATTATCTGAAATGTTCATTGTCTGCTGAAAACTCTCTTTTGTTAGAATTTCACATAAGTAGTTAGAAGTGTTTATTTAATCTAATTCTTATAGTAATAAATATTCAATTAGTTTTGCCAGAATTGGCAAAAAACAAATACTGCATAGAAATACTTATCCTAAAATGTTATTTGTTTATCTAAAGTTCAGATTTAACTGAGCATACTGTATTTTATCTGACAACTTTACAAGTTTTGAAGCTTCTAACTAGTTATGTTTTTTTTCTAGTATCTGTTTGATTCCTTTTTCTCACTGATAAAGAAGGGGAAAGGAACCACTATTACATCGGTTCTACCAAAACCCGCTCTCGTTGCATCTCGAATTGAGGTCAGTATGTGTGGGGTTTTTTTTGGTTTATGTATTTTGGAATTTCTCTATCATGTAATGGTATGTTTTTAAGTTAATATGTAAACCTTTTTAATGTTTATGAAAGATGATTGGTGTTACCGTAATCTCCTATCATTTTAGCATCTAATTATTTGGTCTGTTCTTAATAATGAACGCTCATTGGAATTTTCATGTTTATATTTAAAGTCATATCTTTTAAAGTTTAGTTCTTCTAGGATGTTTATAATAAAATAATGTAGTAAAGAATAGAGTTTAATTTAGTTTAGAATTTGATATATTTTCCATTACTCAATAAACCATAGATTTTGCATATGCTTGAGATACACAGTTCAGAGTACATAATCACTAGAGGTGGTATAATTTTTTTTTTTAAAGATTATTCAGCATCACGAGTGGAATAATATTATTTACCTGTAAAGAACAAAAAGATAAGAATTAAAATATCATAGGACTTGAATCCTTATCTGTTTGAATGTGTATGTTAATATAAGATCTTTACCCTTCTCTTTCATGGTTAAACCACACGCAAACATACCCACACCATTATTTTACAAAATTTAGAGGGATATATATGTATATAGTTTATTAATAAAAATAATTGATTTATATGTACATGAAATAAATTGAGTTAGATGGTTTAAGGATTTCCATGGCAACCTGTTTTTCCTGAGATGAAAAGATTGGAGGTAATGTAGCCTCTCAACATGGAGTCAAACTGGGTTCCAGGTAGCGAAAGAAAAACTGTGTAGTGTTTTTGTCAGAATATCAACTTATGGTCTTCAAATGCTTTTCTTTTTTTAAATGAAGAAGGAAAGGTATTAATTTGGGATTCCACAGTGACTTGGAAGGTGCCCAATAAATACTTGTTGAAGCGAACCAAGTTCCCCAAACCCTTGTCCCTTGCCTGACCAAGAACATATTTCTCCTCTGAAGGGCTTAGCAATTAGCTAAGAAATAAGCAGTATTATTCTTTGCTTGAAATCATGTATACAATTTGTACAAATATATTGCCAAGGCATGATCATTTTCTTGTTATATTTTCTATAAATATTTCTGGCACTGAATTGTAAAGGAGAAATGTAAATATCAAGGTGTCCCATGTCCCCTCGCTTCTTGTGTTTTTAATCAGTTTAGGAAGGCTCAGAGGCTTGTTTTTGTGCCAATCCTTTGTTCAGAAGAAACCCATGAAATATTGAATGTAATACACTTAGTCAATTACATTTTGGGAGATTCTTATCTAAAACTATAAATATGTACACACATAATTGCCTTATAGCCTCATCTTAATAATAAAAGCAATGCATTTATTTTATTTTATTTATTGCTTACAGGTTTCCAAAGTCCTTATCCTCGGATCGGGTGGTCTGTCCATTGGTCAGGCAGGTGAATTTGATTACTCAGGATCACAAGCTGTAAAAGCCATGAAGGTGAGAGAATATGATCTTTGCCAGAATTAATATACTCCCTTTAATGAGTCTAATTAGTATTGTATAATTTAGATTTATGGCACTACCTCTTTTCAAAGTCACTATAATTAATTTTCTTAACTGTTCCTTACACATCTTATATTAAAGGATGTTTGATCACAGATGAGATTTTTAACTTTCTCCAATGTGTGCACCTGCAAATTATATTTAGATTGGTCTTCAAAATTATCTACATTATCACCTATTTATAATGAAAACATATGAAGCAACACTTTAGATGTTTCTCGTTCCTTTTGAGGCAGTGAGCTTTTTGTCTTTTGTGTGAAAGGGTGAATTTGGGCATCGTTGGTGCTCTAAAGTATTTCAGTATTTTACCGGATGCTTCAGAGTTCCCTGTGGTTGAAAAGGGGAGATCAAGTTTGGGGAAGCAAAGGCAACGTTGCCTTTTGTTCAAGCTCTAGAGATTATTACCTGTCAGTAGGGAACCCAACTACCCTTCTATGACTTGAGATGGATGATCTGCTGGGATGGTGTGGTTGTATTTTCAAGTGGAAAAGAGAATTTGATACCCAAGTTGGGAAGATCTTACCTATTTCTTCAAAGTCTCTTGCGACTTGCCATACTAAATAAACCTTAAGAAAAAGTATACTGTACATTTAAGATATTTCTATTTAAGAGCTTACTTGGCTTCTCTCTGGTGTCCTTATTTCCCTGGTTAGTCCCCATTTTGGTGCTAATCAGGCCACCCAGCGGCGCTGTGAGTTCCCTGTGACCTTGCCCGAGGCTTTGCAGTGCGAAGCCATTCCTGGAGACGTGGCTGGGAGACAGGGCGCAGGAATGCAGCAGAAAACCGAAACAACAAACGTGGGAAATAGTTGGCCAATTCTGTTTTTACTTATTTTTAAAATTTAATATTCTATACACAGAGATTTTCACCGGACAGATGCCTCATGAAAACACATGGAACATGGCCCCCAATTACCTTAATCTCCGTCTCATTTGTTTTTAAAACTCTTTTCCATACACACAAGGGTGTTCATACATATGCACACGTGTTTTTCATATACATTTTCAAAGCATACTTTACTCCATTGCACTATGATTCGGTTTATCTTTAGATAGATAGTAGATGGCCATTGGTTTAGTTTGATTAGAAACTATCTAAATGTGTTCTGGGTTTAGAACACATTTTACTAGCATACATTTTTTAAAGGCTATTTGGTAGTTACGTGAATAATTAATATTTTCACAGTTTGTATTTTTTTATGTGCTTTTACATCCATTAGGTGAAGTTATATATATTTAACTGAAGAATAGGAATCATTAGATATAGTATTGTAATTAATTAGAGGTTAACAGAGATGAATTTATGAACCAAATATTTAAAAATAATTAAGAGTGTGCGTGTATTGCACTCAAAACTGTGCTAGAAAAAATGATGTAAAGTTTATTAAAATTATTCTTAAGTTTTAAAATAAATGGGCACCCATTACTTGCATATATGGGACCTTTTCTGTATAATTTTATTTATAAAAGTACCCATGTTCATTGTGTAGCCCATTCAGGAAAATACAAATATGTTTAGGTCTGTTGATACTTTTCTATAGTAGTAAGACCTTCTACAATTTCTATTTATGATGTATCCTCAGTTTAGACCCAATTATTTAAATTCAAACCCATATTTTAAATGCAATTGCTTATCTGTATGTATCTATTTAATATTTTGCTAATACACTTAATACTCTTTTTAAAACAGTTTCTTAAAATCTTGAGAGATGACTCGTATTGAGGAAGGGCACAGGACTTAAATGAGAGTTTTAATTTTGGCTATTACCAGCTATATGATCTTTGGCAAGTTATTTAACTGTTGAATCTCATTTTTTTTTTTATCCATAAGGTGGAAATTTCTCTTGTAGTCTTGGTATAAGCATTAAGTAAGTTAATAAAAAAGTATATTATAAATTTTTGGCACTATTTGAATTTAAAATGGTATGAGATCTATTTAATTTTTCATTCAGATCTTTCCCCAGGGATATAGAGGTCTTTCAAAGATGATTTCTATACTTTCAGCTGAATATTTTGTTGACTTTCTAGAAGAGTTCAAAATTGACGTACTAATAGGTAAAATAATAAAAACCATCTGGCCATATTTTATAATCGTTATTTTTGCTAAGTTTTACCCTCATCCTGGTTTATAAAGCTATTATTCTTAGTAGCCTACATAAAGGATTATTTAGGTGGTCTCTCCAGATGTCAGGGATGAGATAGGCTATGAATACCTTCATATACACACATAAATTTTTATTTTATTTTGCCATATGGTCATTTTCTTTTTATATAATATGTATAAACACTTGCATAATGCTCTTTGTTAAAGCGCTACAGCAGGCATGAAAATCTAAAGAAAATAGATACCAGCAGAAGGCTCCCAGTGCTTCTAGCAAGAAGGGAACACATTACCGTGCATTTTTAATGTACACTCAGTGTTGTTCTCAACAAACATTAGAAAGGGAAGCAGCTTTGATGTTGCCTCCAGTTCCATTTTATAGTTTCCTCATTAAAAATTTTTGGAATATTGTGTTCTTTTAAGGTCGAATGAGCTGTAAAGTTCAGTAGTACTCACTTAATGTCGATGATAGGTTATTGGAAACTGTGCCTTTAAGCAAAACAATGTATAACGAAACCAATTTTGCCATAGGCTAATTGATATAAAGAAGAGTTAAGTTCTTATGGCATTTTTCTGGTCACCAAAATCTTCATCAAACTTATAAATAAAGACCCTAAATACTTCTAATTTCAAACATTAAAATAAATGCTAGCTCTGTAGATAATAAATAAAGATGAATAAAAACAAGTAAGACAATTATTTTTCAACTCCTTATTCCACTTCAGGGTCTTGGGTGGCTGGGGCCTCTCTCGGCAGCTCAGGGTGCAGGCAGGACCCACGCTGGACATGATGCCCTTCCATCACAGGGCACACTCACATCCACACGCTCTGAAACTGGGATAATGTAGACACGCCAGTGCATCTCCCTGGACCTCTGTGGGCTGTGGGGGCAATTGGGAGTCCCTGGAGAAACCCATGCAGACACAGCAAGAACATGCCAACTCCACACAGACAGTGGCCCCTGCCAGGAACTGATTTTTTTCTCATTAATATTATATAACAAAATGACTTGAACAAAAACACGTTGAGGACCTGCTATATTTGTGGATGTCTACTCAGATTCTACAGAAATCACTCCCAGCTTTGCTTGAGGCCTTCACTAGCAAGGAATTCAGGATGATCCTTATGAGGGAGGCAGTTCTTTTTGAATAGTTTTATTTTCACTCAATTCCTTCCTTTTACCAAATGTTTGTTTCCCTCTAACATTCATTCATTCATTCATTCATTCATTCATTCATTCATTCTCTAATCCATTACCTAATCTATTCATTACCTAAAAATGCCCCTTATTGGAATATGGTCATTCTCTTCTTTAACCCATGTATTCAGATTCTGGATCCTTTCGTTTCAGGAAGAAAATGTCAGAACTGTCCTGATGAACCCAAACATTGCATCGGTACAGACCAACGAGGTGGGCTTAAAACAAGCAGATTCCGTCTACTTTCTCCCCATCACCCCTCAGTTTGTCACAGAGGTCATCAAGGCAGAGCGGCCAGATGGGTTAATTCTGGGCATGGGTGGCCAAACAGCTCTGAACTGCGGTGAGTTGCTTTAAGTGTAATTGCAGAGTTGGGTCCATGCACTCATGTAGAACTGTGCTCGTTTGTTTGTTTGGCTCTACCTAAGAACTGTGCTGTGTGTTTATGAAAGCTTTCCTCTCGTGTGTGAAGAAGCAGCTAGCAAGCAGCCACCTGAAAGTGTCATATGATGAATATTACTGGTTTATTTCAAAGAACATCTGAGGGACAAAAACAAATCTTTTGCTTTAATGCACTGGAGTGGCCAAGTAGGTTTCTTGGGTCTCCATCCTCTATCCCAAGATATTGCTTTTCTCTGTTACCAGTGAAGTGCTGAGAACTATTATTATGAAAAATGAGAATTAACAATGATTAAGTGCCTTGTGCTTTTATATCTCAGCCCTGTAGCATTTGACTTTCATGTATATTTTCATGATAACATAGATCAGTCTCTCTACCATCCCTTCATTTATCTGCTGAGTACAATGCTCTGTCCTCTTTAAAATGCTTCAAACCTTTGGAACTAGATTGTGAATGAGACTATCAGTAGCTAGTTTGGGTAAGGAGTTGGTGATGTAATTTGTATGACAATTATAAATCACTTAGCTAAAGTTAGCTAGCAAGTTAGTAAAAACAAAAACAATTTTGATTATTTTTCATATCCATATGCATACCCATACCACTGGGATTATTTAAATATAAGAAGCTCACTATATGAATAGACCATAGAAGGGAAGAAAATATACTAAAATTTTAAGGCTCAATGTAATCATATGACTTTTATTAATGACAATAATAAAAATCATTTAAGAAGGTGGTAATATAAGTAACAATCGCATTAGCAAAATATTTTGTTAGAATGTCTTAAGAAATTTTAATTCAATGTTTTTACATTAAGTGCAATTCTAGTTTGAACTGTGGTGGCTTCTTGGAGTTAATTTTAAGATTTAAAGAAAAGGTATTCAAAAAGACATAAGAGTTTATGATGTTAAAAAACTGATTGTATGTGGTTCTTCTGTAGGAGTGGAACTATTCAAGAGAGGAGTACTCAAGGAGTATGGCGTGAAAGTCCTGGGGACCTCAGTTGAATCCATTATGGCCACAGAAGACAGGCAACTGTTCTCGGACAAACTAAATGAGATTAATGAAAAGATTGCTCCAAGCTTTGCTGTGGAATCGGTAAGAAACATTCTTTCTGGAGAAACAAGGCCATTATTTGTTTTGGTTGTAGGGAGATTGGTTTGTCATGCTTAAAAATGATAGTTACAATTATTATACTTGCATATATGTTCTTCCAGAAATTTGTTAGTACCCTGGAAATATTGTGTATTAATTGCAGTATTCATTGCCTAAATTTTAGGTTTAGGTATTCATATTTTATTTTATAAAAAGAGAAGCAAAACCAATAAAAATTATTTTTATCAATGCCACAGAATCTCAAATCTCCTGAATTACAACTAAGAACCATGCTAACTTGCAATGCCAAAGTAATTTTTATCATCACACATCTTGTATATGTGGGTGACCTGCAAATTGGAAATAACTGGATTTAAATTTTCTTGTTAAAATAAGATAAACATTTAAAAATGAGATTATCAAGATAAAAAGTCATTCTAAGATTTATGACAGAGAAATCTGTGGCTTACATGTTGAAAGAGGATAGATTATTTTGCATTTCCGATAACTATTTTCCATTATATCCTGTGTATAATGATATGCACCAAGAAAAAGTCAGCTTTCTGTACATCTGTTTTTGCCCCTGACTTTGGCATAAAGTCAGTGAAGTGGGGGTGATGGAGGCAGTTTTTGATGCAACTTCCCCATTGAAGAAATAAGCAAATCCTTAGAGATAAGGCAAAGACAGCAAGGTCAACTAGAAATGGGCTATGTATATTTCAGAAAAGAATGCTGTCAAGCGCATACTCTGTTACGAGGCTGTCAATCAGGAATAATCCCAGGATAGCTCTGCTGAACACTTGGAAAGCTCCTGCCATCATTTATTCTTTCATTGCCAGATCTAATTATGTCCTTGCTTCCTCAGGATGAGAAACAGGCATCTGGGAAAGGTGTAATTACATTCCCGTTGGTAGTGTAATAATATTCCATGACAAAAAAATATAGCCACCATGTGTTGTATTTTGTAAGTTAGAAAAAAGAATTCCAAGCTTCTGGGATTACTCTCTGACTAAACTTGAAAAATGAAAAATTTCTCTATGTAATATTCTTAATGGCTTATTGCAGAAATACCAACTTAGTTTAAGCAGTAGAAAACCATGTTTTATGAAAAGATGAAGACTTTTAAACGGAATTAAAGATTTAATATGGCTTTCCTTCTCTAACGAATGATGGTTATTTCTGTTTTGGCCATTGTTTTATTTATTTTTTTACATGCAAAAATAAAATTTACTACAAAGAAATAAAAAAAGAGCCTTCACTCTATATTGAAATAATCCTGGAATTTTACTTAAAATTTGTAAAACAACACTTGCTTTTCAGAAAGAGATGAGAGAATAATAGAACATTCCCATAGTCATTCTCCTCAAAAGTTGATCTACCTGAATCTCCAGACTCTCTTGGTATCATATTTTATGCTAGTGTGGTTGGCTTTTAAACTTTGAGTTCTTGTTCTTGTTAACAGATTGAGGATGCCTTGAAAGCAGCAGACACCATTGGCTACCCAGTGATGATCCGTTCTGCCTATGCCCTGGGTGGGTTAGGCTCAGGCATCTGTCCTAATAAAGAAACCTTAGTGGACCTCAGCACAAAGGTATGTATGTTCATAGACCAAAATCTTAACAACCAAGGAACTGACTTGACATACCCTTTCAATTAGAGAAAGTTATGTAGACAAAAACAACCTTTTCTCTATTTATTAAATCACTGTCATATTCTCTGAAAGTGTTCTCCAAAAGATGACGCCTTTGAAAAGGAAATACAGTGCAATGATTTATTTTGGAACCTGGTGTTAAGCCAGGTAGTCCTAGGTAAACTGGTGGTGACTCTACCTAAAGGTCAGTCTTTATCATCCTGCCTATTGATTTCAGTGCTATGGAGTCAATCCAATCCCACCTTCTGCTTGAAAATCTGTTCCAAAACACCCATAATGCCAAAATATATTTTAGTGGTTAAAAAAACTGGAATATAATGTTCCTTTTTTAAAAATTAGTTTTAAAAATAATATGATATGAATGACATCCAGTAAGTGATGCAAAACATACTGAGTTGTTTAACTTGACCTCAAACTCAGGTGTTTAAATATATTTAGTATAAACACCTCTTAATAACACAAACAAGTGAACTCTCCGCCAACTTCCATACATATACAAGCAAAGTGACATTTGAGTGTTTATAATTTATTTCTATCAAAGTCACTTTAACATATGACTGACTACTTCTTAAGTATTAAAGGGAACATTTGGAGAATGTTAAGATATGGTCCAAAATACAAATTAGAGATGAACCCGGAAAACAAGCTTTATAAAACAGTTTTGCCCATACTCTATTCCCACAGCAGAGCACAGTGCCAGTGGTCCCAGGGCTTGTTGAATGGATGTGCGTATGTGCAGCCAAGAGGCCCGTGTAACTCACGTGGCTGTCGTGCACGAGAATTTTTGTGATCTTATTTTGGGGAGTGCTGAGTAAAGAGCCCAAACACAGCTTATAGCTTCATCATTATTTACTTTTGGAGTGACACAAAATGAGGCCCTTCAATTGTTGACAAAGGATTTTGAGAAAAAAATTAATTAAATTCAATACACTCAAATAACTATGATGACAAACTTACACATCAATAGCTTGGATTTATATTTTCTAATGTTGCCAAAATGAACCAAAAGAGGAGAAGCATATCTCATACAAATGTTTCTTGTTTCCATTCTGGACTTCTGAGTCATGTATTTAAAGAAGAAACATGTTTATGGAGGTATAAAATTTTTTTCCCTCTAGCATATTAGATATTCCCAAAGTTTTCAATATTAGCAGTTTCATTATTAATGCCAATAGTGACAATGTGTATTTATTGTCTATTAAAATATGTACTTTTTACAGTATAGAAACATCCTGGATACCAAATTGTCTAAAACTGTTTACTAATAAAGACAATTTTGGAATGGGATAATTTTTTATTATTTATATTCCTCCAAAATAATCAATTGAATGGTGTTCTTTGTTGAAAATCTGGCTTCTCTCTTAAGAACAATTACTTGTGTCATTATTTCCTAAACTACCCCTATTCTCTTGAGGTTATATTTAGCACTATAAGAAACTGCATTAACTCAACTGGGTCCCTAAACCAATGTTTTGTTTAAAATATGAAATTAAAAAAAAAAAAAAGAAGAAGTTGAGACATCCGTTGAAGATGATGTCCATTGGCCTCCTGTCCAAATATTCAGTCTACTTCACCGGAATGCAAAGAGCTTTCCCAAACTCATACCCTTTGTTTCCCAGGTTTCTCTTTTATCAGGCAATTCTAACAACAAATTCATCACTATTAAATTGTTAACACCGGCTCCAGGGTTTCCTGACCACTTCTAAAACCTCATCGTGGGCAGCTGTGGGGACTGATGCTGGACCCTGTGGTGCTGACTGAGGTTAAGAAAACAGTGTTGAGACACATTACGGACAAACTTACATTGAGTTATTTCATTTTACTGCCTCTTAATAACTTGAAACAATTTACTTTTCCCAGCTGATTTCTCTTCTTTTCACTGCCATCACAAATCAGCTGTATTAAGGGACAAAGGACATTTCTACCTTGGATTTCAGCCACCAAATGTCCTGAGGTCAGAGGCTGCCTCTTTCATATTTTGAGTTCAGTTCTACCTACCAGTGGGTACCCAGTAAATATGAAATGATGATTATACTAATTCATATCTGTTTAATCAGGCATACATGATATATGACTCAGAGTACTTAATCACTTAGGCAGTGATTAACCATAATAATAGTTGCATATGATTCTTCTAATCCCCAAGTTTCGTATGCCATCTTGGCTAACTGTTTACAACCATCATCATCTCCTTTCTTCTCCTCATCAACATCAACTGACTTTTATTGTGTATGTCACTGTACGAAGCACTCTCGGCTATTTTGGAGAAAGCCAGAGTCGTTAGGCTTATGTTTCTATATTTATTCACACTTATCACATTTTCTGGTTTCACAGAAGCCTGGCTGCTGAAATAATTTCATTTCCCTCTGCCTGATTGCTCAATTATTTTCTCTTTTTCCCAAATTAGTTTGATTTAATGTCATATCAGCACTTTGAATGGCAAGCCTCAATAATGTAAATCAAGCACATTCACTGCGGGATGCTATTCCTAGCACCTCGCTGATTTTCTGACACGTTGTGCCTGCTGGAGAGTAGAGGAGGATGGAGACTAGCCTGAGACTTCAGGGCTGGCCGGGATTTAAGCCACGACATTTTGTCAAATACTCATGTTTAAATCAGTGCCTTTTCTTACTCTTTGGTATTTGTTTGTTGCCGATTTTCAGGCCTTTGCTATGACCAACCAGATCCTGGTGGAGAGGTCAGTGACAGGTTGGAAAGAAATAGAATATGAAGTTGTCCGAGATGCTGATGACAATTGTGTCACTGTGTGTAACATGGAAAATGTTGATGCCATGGGCGTTCATACAGGTAGGCAAATAATCTTCAAGAATCATAGCAGTGCCTTCAGCTCGTGTCTCTGATAGCCCATAGCAGACTTTAGTAAGTCCTTTTCTTTACATTACCATTCTTAGCTGACAGACCAGTGATACACTTATATATATATATAGTATTTTATGGTATTGAAAATACTCTCACACTTAATTTGATCTTTACAAAAATTCTATGAAGTACGACAGGAATTATTTTTCTGATGTCACTTGAGGAAAACATCAAAAAAAAGCAATGTGGTGGAGGTGAAATTGATAAGACTTGGTGTTGAGAAGTAAGGAGTGAGGTTATGAAGACTTAAAGCAGACTGGGGTGTTTGTCACCTAGTGAATGAAAAAATAGCCACAAGTAATAGAAACAGGTTTCTCAGGAAGGGAAACTAATTAGACTAGAGGATGTAGATGATGATTTAGGATTTAGAAATGCTAAATTTGAGGTATGTGTGAAACTCTCAGGAAGAGGGTTAAGAATATGGAATTAGAATTCAAGAGCAGGATAGAAATAAAGAAGTTGATATAAAGTCTTTGAAAGTCATTGGTGTACAAGTAATAATTGAAGCTGGAGACATTTACTAAGTATTCAAGGGTAGAGGCATAGAAAGAAAGAGAATGGGGTCAAGGGCTTTACCTTGGAAAACATTGAGATTTTGCAGGGCAAGAGAAAGAGGAAGGATTAGTGTTGAATAAAAAGAAGAGAGTGATGGGAAGACAAGCAGGTGTGTACAGTATCAAGTAAGCCAATGTAAGAAAATATTTCATAAAAGAGCTTTGTTTGGGGCTGTATTAAGTGCCATGAAAGGTTAAGAATGAGGTTTTAATATGGTTTTGGATGATCAAGAGGACAGTTTCTGGAGTTATATGACAATGCATGATAAGTAGAATTGGTAGAGTTTCAAGAAGTTTAGTCTTGTAAAGAATGAGAGATTGTTCTTGTGATTATCTGGCAATGTTGGGGGAGCGTCTTGCAGAGATCTGGCATGTTTGCAGGCAGATGGGATGGTGATTGAGGACTAAGAGATTAAAGATACAAGGGACTATGATTGAAGAGGAGTGAGAAAATGGGAAGGGGTGAGATACTGAAACAGGTGGATAAACCCATCTGAGTGAAGGGGAGATGATATTTTATGGGAAGAAGAACTTGAGAGAGAGATCATTTGAGATGAAGAGAAAGGAAATTGAAGAAGTTAATGTCAATCCAGTAAGTAGATGACTGAAGCCCTCACAGCTAGATGAGCTTGGGAAAGGTTAGAAGGGTTTCTGTAAATGTGTCAGAATAATACAGGTAAAACAAAAAACAGAGGAAAAAGTAACTGATGTGCCTTATATGTATTACCATAAGATAACTCATTCCCCTTAGACTGTCCTGTGTCTGGTATCCCACAAATAAATTAATGAGTGCTGCTTGGATGTACAGGTGATTCTGTTGTTGTGGCTCCTGCCCAGACACTCTCCAATGCGGAGTTTCAGATGTTGAGACGCACCTCAGTCAACGTCGTTCGCCACTTGGGCATCGTGGGTGAATGCAACATTCAGTTTGCCCTTCATCCGACCTCAATGGAATACTGCATCATTGAAGTGAATGCCAGACTGTCCCGAAGCTCTGCCCTGGCCTCAAAGGCCACTGGGTAAGGCCTGAATGCTCCACCATGGGCTTGCGGATTCTTCCCAGAGAGAACTGGAAAACTGACAGCTCGTGAAGACTGTGCTCCCTTTACAAACAATGGTCCCCATTTCTGTATGCTGGCTCCAAATCAGTTAGGACCCTAAGGACATGGTTATTAATGAGCTTGCTGCCAGATTGAGGCAAATGGTATTGCTAGCTGGCTTTGTTTGCTGGCTAATCATAAACTAATAAAAATCTGGGTGGTCAAAGTAGGCTGAGAAAAATCTGCTTTTTAATTGCACTTTGCAGATGTTGTTAAAAAGTGCAAATTAATCTCAATTTTAGTTCTCAACTGGCTTTTTCAGGTGTAGCAAATGGTAGACAAATAACACAGTTCATTTGACTGAATTATTCAATAGACATTATTTTATTTTAGCAGAACTCCACAAGACCAAACAATGTAGAGTTTTTATGTAGGTAAATGTTGGCACCACATAAATAAATTTGCTATCTATTTAACAATGATGGCAAGCATAATCCGAGGAAATATTAATTAATACCTTTTCTTTCTATTAATATATTTAACAACTGGCATTTAAGTTACATGGCATTTAAATGAACAAAATATTTACCTCTAAAGATCTTTTTATGTAGCTACACAGTGTGTATGGACTCGTGGAAGGCATGTTGCCGCGGGCAAGATTCAGGAGACCCGAGTTCTCTTGCTGGTTCTTTGATTGTCCATGAGACTTTGGACACATCACTCATTGTCTCTTTAAGTCTCTTCACCTGTTAGATGGTTGAATTGTACTAAAAGATTCATAAGTAGTTCTATAGTTTTATGAATTATTTTATAAGATATAATGACCAAAATTGACATTCCAGAGGAAGATAGTCTAGTTTCCAGAGTGACAGTTTGGTAGGAAACCCAAAGTTCAAAGATAATTTGGAGATAAAGCAAGGACCTAAACTTGCAATGCCTACATTTTCTGACTAGTACATACCCCATAGTATCAGCGAACTCCACTGTCTTCTCAGGTGTAGACATGTATGTATTGTGGAGGTTTTACACAAGGGGGCACTTTATCCAGCAAGGTACTGATTTGGGGTTGAAGAGGTGTAGGTTGAGGGCTGTAGCACTGCATGTCAGACATCGAGTATGAATTCTTCTGGGATCTGTGCCTCTATACTTTATCATGACTCACATTATTTCATAAGTGACTGTTGACTATTCATCCCGAATGTGGAATCACGTGTGTTCTATACCCTGATGTAGAATAATACTAACATTTCGAAGAAGGACCAATTTATGTTTTTGTCTGTTTTTAATACTTATTGCTGAAAGAAACAAGTAAATTCATCTCTTCCTTGATAGCTACCCATTGGCATTCATTGCTGCAAAGATTGCCCTAGGAATCCCACTTCCAGAAATCAAGAATGTCGTATCAGGGAAGACCTCAGCCTGCTTTGAACCTAGCCTGGATTACATGGTTACTAAGATTCCTCGCTGGGATCTTGATCGTTTCCATGGAACATCAAGCCGAATTGGTAGCTCTATGAAGAGTGTAGGAGAGGTGAGTCCTTGGTTTCTTTCTTTATTTCATTCGTGTTCTCAGTTATTTTGTCTAATTTTTAACATCGTTGAAAGTTCTAAGGTTGCCTGGACAGTGGACTGATTATTAATTGAAGGATATATAGGACTTTCATTTCCTCCCTAGCATTTCACTGTCAGACTGTTAACATGAGGCATTTGTTGCATGCCATTTAATGGATTCTGAGAGCATCTAAATATTCTAATATTCTAAGAGCATTCAAAAGGAGAGGCTATATATGTAGGTATATAATACATACACATGTATGAAAACATTTATATTTATACAACTGAATTATAATATATTTAATAACCAGATCACAAAGATAATATTACATAAAAGATTTCATGGTGTACCAAAAACACCACTGAACTGCGGCTAAGAATTCAACTTCCTTCCATGTAAATTGTGGCTATAATCCCTGTGGACCTCACTTTCCACATCTGTAAAAGAACGAAGTGGGAGTGGAAGATCCTCATGGCCCTTCTAGCTCTAAAATGCTAAGTCGAGATGAGCACAGTAGAATATTAAGCCCCTTATATTATACTGAAATATTCTAAGTTTCGAGCACCCTTCAATTTTACATAATGTTCTATTTTACATTAAAATTAGTTTTTGGTTATTCCCTCTTCAAAGTAGCAGTGCTCCTTGTGCAGGAAGAAACAAAGGGATTCAGATCCCTACCTCTGAGATCCGCTCTCTTGCCACCCCCACCAAGGGCTGTATTTCTCTTTGCACCCAGGAGGCTTGGCACAGTAGAGAGAATATGAATCTTGGAACCAGATGAACCTGGGTTTTACTCTTGGTGTTGTCACTTACTAGCTGGACACACTCAGGCAAAAACACTGAGCCTCAGATTCTTATAAGGTTTAGGATTGACACATGTAAATGTTCAGTAATAACTTTTAAGGTAGATTCATAGCATTCTCAATAAATGTAATGGCATTCATATTATTGTCATTGTTTATGGGTAGAACTTTTGAATACCAGCAGTATGCACAAATCTCAAAATTTGTATCTGTCTTTCTGTTTTACTTTATCTCACGTCTATCTCTATATGGTCAACGTAGGGGTTCTTAGTGTATGTCTAGGTATCTAAGCCAGTTAGATTACAGAGCAAAAAATCTATTTATGGCCTACTGTTTCATGTTGGCCTTTATTTTTTCCATGACACTGATTATAGCCTAAACTCAGTCTAGTCATTTTAGAAGTGCATGTCACTAATCATAGGAAATACAGCTTAAATCCATCATCAATGCAGGGGAAGAGAAAAAAAAAAAAGTGACATTTTACTGATCAATCATATTAACATGTGAAAAGCAGAACTATTACTGTTTTGGTTTCCTTAATTTCCAAGATATTAATGGAAGATATTAAAGTGATGACAGATAAGGAACAACTTGACCTTTCAAGTGAAAATGTCTTACTAGTTGTAAAGGACAAGTAGAGTTTTTCTTCCTTCATAGTTGTTTTAAATCTTTTTTTCTTTTTTAAATTTTCACTGGAGGATATTTTTCTATTTCTATTCAGATAGAGTGGGAGGGAGGGAGAGAGAAGAAGAAAGAGGGAGAGAAAAAGAAATATCGACATGAGAGGGACACATAGACTGGTTGCCTCCCGCACAACCTCGACCAGGGCCAAGGATGAACCACAACCGAGTGTTATGCCCTTGACTGGAATCAAACCTGTGACTCACTGGTCTGTGGGCCGATGCTCTAACTGCTGAGCCAGACTGGCCAGGGCTTAAGTTTTATTTTTTCTGTTATGCTTCAAGGTACACAATAGAATTAGAACTCAAATGCTATGAAAAGTATTGTTGGTAGTGTTTCTGCCAAAAAAATAAAAATAAACACCTGTTATTTAGTTTGCAGGTTGTGTGAAGTGGCCCTTTTCATAATGTTTATAGCAAAATTTGTAGGGCAAAGAATATTAGATAACTTTGTAATATTTTCATTTAAGGCTTATTGTCTGAGGGATTTTTGTTGTCAGTTAATTTTAACATTTAGTTCAACTCAAGTTAGTAAACATTTCCTGAGGGCTTACTACATGCAGGCGCTGGGAGGGTAACACAGTGAGTAAGATGATAACGGTGATACATTACCTGTAGTTGGTAAATTCAGAATATATAAGCTGGGCCAAATATAATATGAATTAAACTGTGTAAATGTTTAAATACAGCCTTTATATACAGGTGCTGTTTGAATGTAGTAGAATATGGTAAGGGAAAGCCAAGATAGTTATTCTACTAAAAATGGTGAAAATTTCACTTAATGAATATGAATTTTAACAATATGAAGTATTAAAAAGCACAATTTTTGAACAAACACAGTTGTATATCCCTGTATTAATATATAGGTAAGTTTGCTTTCTATTTTATTGCATTTATTCCATATACCATTATGTACAGTGGACTTAAATAATATTTAAAATTATAGTGTCGAGTCACACTTATAGAACTACTTTATAGGGCCAACTCTTAAATATGTAATACTTACAAATTTTATTAAATATTTCAAACATATTTTCTTAATTTGATGGTAGCATAAAACATATATGGCAGTCTCTTTCCCGTGTCTAAGTGAGCAGATCTTTGAACATATTGTCTAACTCTTCAAATACCACTATGCCTTGCAAATTGCATATCTGATTTGGACTAAGATTTTATTTATTCCCACTCTGGAGAATCTTCCCTTATTTCTAATTAAATTTGGAGCAGTGTGGAAAGGTTATCTGTTTTGCTTTAGTGATCTCTGAATATGTATCTTGTCACACATCGACATGAAGATCTACTAAACTGATATTCATTGTAATTCAGGACTATTTGAGGAATCATGGAAGTTTACTGACGGCAGCATTATGACTGTTATTATTTTAAATTGGTGACCAAAAATGCATAGCAATCTATTATACCATGGAAAGATTCAAAGATAGTGTTTATCCACTGAAAATAACTTGGTAGGCTTCAAAGTCAATATAAGTTTAGTTCTGACTTGTAACTTATTCAACTAAATCACTACATTGTTTTTCTAATTGATTAGTGTACAATCAGCTGTAAAGATTGTGGGAAGACACATTGAATTTGTCATGGAGAATTTAATCTCCACCTACTCTCAAAATCTGAATCTGTCAGTATTTTTTATGATTCTCAAGATTCTATTAATATTAATGCTTAGCTATAAAGAAAGCCGACCTGTCTTGGATACTGACTGACATCTATTTGGAAATTGTTCTGTTTATGGGTTCACGTATGCCTGGTTTCTCTTTGTTTGCTTTCTCTTCGAAAAGATCTGCACAAAAGCAAGATCTTACTCAGGAAGGGCCTGCATGCTCTGGCCACACAGTCCTGATCTTAATACGATGGTCAGGAGCAGGTGCAGGGAATTTCCTCATCAGTCTCAGCAAATATAGCTAAATTCTCTAAGTGGTAAAAGACTGATGTAATGTTGAAGACTTTATATCAAAATCATGGCGAAAAGGAGAAAAGAAAATTAAAACCTAAATGTGAATAGTGTTCTGATATATGTTTTATACCTGTCTTTTTTGAAAGGTATTTTTTTTTTTCCAGTTCTGTTGCAAATTAGAAACAAATCAACCCTTTCTTTAAATATGAGCTCTTACATGTGTGTTGCAGGTCATGGCTATTGGCCGCACCTTTGAGGAGAGCTTCCAGAAGGCCCTCCGGATGTGCCACCCATCCATAGATGGTTTCACTTCCCGCCTCCCAATGAACAAAGACTGGCCTTCGAACCTAGATCTCAAAAGAGAGCTGTCGGATCCATCCAGCACCCGCATCTATGCCATTGCCAAGGTAACGTGACAAAGGGCCCAGAGCCGCTCTTTTTTCAGAATATAGATGGCCTGAACGTAACAGTAAGACTCAGTCACAGGGGATCTTGAACTCAGGAGTTTGGGGAACATTTTTAATTCTCTTTAAATTGGAAATTTTCTATGGATTTTATCAGATTATTCTGTAATTAAGAAAAAACTACCCTGTTTTATTTTACTTTAAGCCTGGATTTAAGAACACACTGCAGTTTTAAGGGATGATCACATAGATAAAATGTTTCACCCTTTTAGTGTACATAGTATCACTACCCTGAAGTAGATTTGATCATATTGACTTCTCATTTCCTGTCACTCTCATTACTTGTTCCTTGACAACATGTAAAATTATATTTTAGCAGGTGTATAAAATAGTATCACTTAGTATGGGTTGCTTAAACTCTAGAATACTCTTTATTTGTATACTTCTTTTTCTGTGTTTCAAAACCAAGAACAGACTGTAAAGAACGCCCATGATTATAGGCTTTCCCTGTGTAATTCTTTCACTGGTCTTACTTTTAGAACAAAAAAGCCCCACACTTCTCACTTCCACTCCCCAGGTCCCTTTTATGCAAATTAAATGCCCTATTCATCTCCTTTCATGTTTACTATGCTTAGAGTTTTGAAGTTTCAGCTTACCTGATTTTATGAAAGGTGACTTGGGCAGCTGCGATCTGTCTGGACAGAAATCCCTACATGGCTTTGTGACATTTAAGGAAGCTTAGGCACTAATCCTCCAACAGTGTCAACCCACCCTGGAGCCGCCAAGGCCTGCTGACCATCTTCTGTGTGCACGTGCCAATGGGGGACCAGTCGATGAAAAAGGGAATCAGTTTTTGTAATTTGTCGTTGCTGCAACAGCAAAATGCTGTTCGTATTCTGAATTCACGGCACCTTTTATGTCCATACATTGAGAGTCCTGCAGAGAGGAAAGGAGGAGGGGCATGTTTTCTTTGTTGCGTATAATGTATACTTTTCTCAACTTTATCGTTTCTAAAGGGAGCCTACTTCATTCCCATTGAAATTCTGAGAGGTACTAATATCTTTTGATGAACATGTCTCAGTGTGGAATTTCAAGGCAATAGGGAATTAACATTTTTCTGTGTTGGGGGGGGGATAGTAATGAAGAGAGGTTAAGGCTAGAAAGCCATGCCACCCTCTTTATTGTTTTGATATCAGTCTTTTGTTTAAAAAGCAGTCTACTGCATTCATATGTGTCTGTATATGTCTATGTACATATAATTTTTCTCAGACAATGGACAGTCAATGGATTTTTTTTTTTTTTCTTAAGTCTGGTTATGCTTCTGCCGTTTTGAGGCGGATGAAAAAGGCAAGTATTTCCAAATTCCCAGCCGGGCTGTAAAACTCAAGCAAACCTCTCGTCCTTTTCTAACAGACTTATAAAGGATGAGAATTCAGGGGGAAATGTGTGGAGATTCTTTCTTGTACAAAGTACCCGATGTTCAAGCAAGAAGTGCGGGGTCTGTGGTATAAATTACTGTCTGCCAGAGTGCCGGGAGAAGGGAGTGATTTCTGTTTGTTAGAGGTCATCATTACTGTTCATTTCCACAGCAACCAAACACTTGGTGATTTTGACAAAGAGTGTAAGAACTGTGGAGGGCTGAAGGGGAGGAAGAATGAAGGGAATGCGTAAATCTTAGCTTGCTTTCATGATTCTCAGAAAAGGGCACCTTGCTCGGAGGTCTGATTTTTGCAGCAGTCTTATTTCAGGATGACTGGATCATCACCTATTTTGATTTGAGGAGAACACAGGGCATTATTTTTGATTTGATCAACGTGAGAGTCACCTCAAACTTGTTTGGGGTCATTATGAACTTCATAATAGCTGTATGGTGTGGAAAGCCACCGTGCTTGAAGAAGTCCCAGAACGAGCAGGATCTTGCTTCCTTGTTCAAAACTGCATATGTGCCCTGGCCAGTTTGACTCAGCGGTTAGAGTGTCAGCCTGCGGTCCAGAGAGACCCGGGTTCGGTTCCCGCTAAGGGCATGTACCTTGGTTGCGGTTTGTCCCCGGCCCTGGTTGGGCAGTGCAGGTGGTAACCACTCGATATGTCCCTTTCAAGTCGATGTTTCTCTCTCTCTCTCTCTCTCTCTCTCTCTCTCTCTCTCCTTCCCTCCCACTCTAGCTGAACAAAAAATGGAAAAATGTCCTCTGGTGAGGATGAAAACAAAAACAAACAAATAAAAAAACTGCAGATGTGACTGTGTTTGTCCTTCCTCAAAGTGGCATGACTATAGGATTCTAGGTCCTCCGTCATCACAAGGGATCACTGCTGTGTGATTGTGGGCAAACACCCTCTGGTCTGTCAAAAGTAGCTTCAGGTTCTACCCTCCTTATAGTGTTGATGGCCAACAGCTAATTGTGCTTTAATCACTTGGAAAATAGGATAGAACAGTGAGATCTTGGGAATCTGGCTGTAATTATATGAATAATTATACTTATGGAATGAACATGCCTTTGAGTACTCCCATTAGATGCCACTTTATTTCTGTCAACAGAATTATGAACTGTACTATCTCTCAGCACAAATTATGGACTCTCTGATACTAGAAATAAGTAAAAGTTTTAAGAAAATTAGGATGCCTGGGTTGAAATATACAACAGAGTTGCTAGTTACATATATTTACTAATGGGATTTAAAAATATAACGTGCCATTCTAACATATTTTGTTTTGGAATATTATCTGATTATTTATATTGGGTGTAAATATATATCTAAAAATCGTAAAAAATAAGAGTAGAGATCTCTTGAATATGAACGTTTTGGTTTTGAGAGTTTATCTTTTTATTCGGTTGCCTTTTCTATGTAGTCTAATGACCCACGTTGGGATTTTACTTTTGAGAAATTGCTAAAGTAAGCTTCCGAGAAAGACCTGCAGTTATTACTACACTGTTATGAAATATATTAAGATTTTGTAAAATGTCTTCCTCAGTGCAAAAGTCAAAGCAACTGATTCAAAATAATTTTTTTTGTTTGAAATCCTTTATAAGGGTATATTTTAGGGAAATAACACCAAGCCAGATTTGACCCATACATTCTTACTGGCTAGTCTATATGCATGTGGAATGAGGTGATACAGGACGCTATTTGCTAAAGCGTAATTGTCCAAAATACAAGTCAAATGATCATAATGATTCTAGATTTTCTTACCAAGTTGGCTTAACTGTAATTCCAAGAGATTCCCTTTCATTCCAAAGACATGTCCCAAATTTAGGATATAATTGCTAAAATAGTCATATTAAGAGCAGGAAGCAGAGCCCATTAGGGAGATTCTTCTGAGCACATACCTCTCGGAGGAACTCAGAACACCTCCTTCGTATGTCACTGTGGGAAGAGTTGGCAGTATCTGTAGTGATTTTGGGAGCAACGTCAATGATATGATAACAGTTTCATGTTTTATGTCTCCATCTATAGCCTCAGGCTCTCTGAGGAACAAGGAGAGGGGTGGCTGCTCTTTGTTTTCAACCAAATAGAACATTTATAAAATGTTTGCCAAAAAAAGTATCTCTATTCCTTTTGGCAGGCTCTGGAAGACAACATGTCCCTTGATGAGGTTATGAAGCTCACAGCCATTGACAAATGGTTTTTGTATAAGATGCGTGACATTTTAAACATGGAAAAGACATTGAAAGGACTCAACAGGTAAGGTACCTTGGCTCTGTTTCACTCTGGTTGTCTCCTGTGCAATTTTCACATAGTCTTTCTCTTACCCTTAAGCATTTGGCCAAAATTCTGCTTCAATAAGGTAAATAGTGCAAGGTTGGAAAGAGGTAGCCATAGCCAGAAGAAATGGCAGGTTTTAGATGTTTACCTATTAGAAGGTACCTATTCATATGTGAACCGTCTCCTACCCCCATCTTTGCCATCAAACATAATGATGTTTTTATTAGGTATTTTGAATGTATGAAAATCAATGTATGTTTATGATATCATGTGCTACTTAACTACTAAACATTACTAAGGGCTTAAATGTGAGTAATCAGTAGAGTAATATTCCTGTTTTCTATACATTTTCTGAAGTCTAAAAGCTATTTTCCTCTTTTAATGTCAACCCATACATTGGTGTATATTGATGAGCAAATGTATTTCTCGTGTAGTTTACTGATATTTTTAACATTAGGACTTCTAGGTCAGCCTACATTCCAGTCTCTGTTAAAAGATTCTATACCTATCACTAATGTACATTTTTACCTCCTTCACGGTCAATTATTTTTAACATTTAATGTTCAGAATATTCTGATAATGTCAGTGCTTTAAAATATATATATATTTTATTTTCTGAGGAAATACCATTTGTTGGAGCACCTCAAGTTTATGAAATTGCGAAGAGGTCTTAAAAATGTATTTTTGATAAGAGAAATGTTGATTACTGATTTAAGGAACATAGCACGATCCTCTTCAGCTTCTTTCCTTTCAGGGAGCTCTGAAATGCACCGGAAAGACCCCTCACCCACAAGCATATGTTTAGAGAGGGAAAACATTTTGCCTGAGTAAATTGTTCTCAAATGATTTGAGAACATGTAGAAAAAGTCATCAGTAAAAACGTGGTTGAGGTCGGTGGAAGATCTCAAAGCCTTCATTTCTCAACTCTTTAGCAACCAGCCTAGATCGGAGTTGCTGTGTTTACTTAAACAAGATGCATACAACCTGGGCACTAAAAACACTTGCTTTTCTTTTTGAGCCAAATGAGGCTCTTTTTCACCTATTCAACAATTGCCCACAACAAATGCTTGGTTTTGACAAGTGGCAATTCCGATCTTGCTTGTAAGCGTTCTTCCCAGTGATCACAAAAAATGAACAGTAGATAGCAAAGAAGTTTAGAATTGAGCCTGTCCATTCATTTTAGAATTTTGCTGACCTGTGGTTTCCTTTCTGGGTTTGTGGTGCCAGCAGAACTTCCATGTTGAATTACAGTCGGTTCCACTGTTTTCAGTGTCAGACAGCTGATTTCAGTCGCTATAAAACTGCTGTGATGAAACCACTTGAGGGTGCTAGAAACTTACAGTATGCCAGTTGTGGCACTGGAGGAGACTTGGGGTGAAAAACAGCAGATGTTATTGTGATTTAAATTTCCACTTGGTAAACACTCTAAATTTTAGACAAATTCGATGTTTTAATTGAATAGCTTTTGTTACAACCAGAAGGCAGGTTGAAATTCTGGCTAAGCAGAAATAAGTGTATATTGATAGTGAACTAGGTCCTCGGGGGATTAGAATAAGTCACTGTTACAGGTCACGTATCTTCCTGACTTCCACATCATGTTTGCATCTATTTGCTGAGAATTTGACATATTCAGTCTTCATTTTCTTGCATAGGTATATTTGTAAATAGAGAGATTTTCTATTGTTCATAATTATGTGCATTAAACACTTATATAAAGCTTTTAATAATTTAAAAGATTCTAAAAAACTATACTTGCAATTATCTCAACAGATGATTCATGGTATTAGTAAACTTAAACTCTGAATTCATTATTTGAGTGATGCTTCACTGTTTAATTCATTCTTTCTGGGGTGTCATGCATGCACAAATAGCTATTTGATAATGGTTGTTATTTAGATGTGTTGGATAAATGAAGTAAAAATAGATGGCCACTTAAGCTACCTGTTTCAATCACTCTGTGGCACGTAGGGGTCTGAAGTTGAAAGCATATTGCAGCTGATATCATGCATGTAAGACTTGAGTGTTCTTGCCCTATTTTGATTATCTTCATCATTATCATCTTCTGCTTTTATGGATTATGATATCTGCTTCCTCTCAGCCTCTAAATATCCAGGGAGGCTTAGTCATTGAGGCATATATGGTTCCAACAATAACAGTAGCTCTCTAGTAACAGTTGGCGTTATATGGATGAATTATGTGTTGCCAGTTTGGAGATAGGTTAAGAAGACCACTTGTTCTTTTTCATTTGCATTTATTTGTCATTCACTTTGTTTCAAGCTCTCATCTTCTTCTATGTTGGAAAGGTTGGCTTTAGGCATAGGCCCAGGAGGTAGCAATTTATTTGGTAGGATTTGAGAGATTCCCCAAAATCACTTGCTTCAACATATCTCTGGTGCCAATGTGCCAGGTCTCTTTGCACTTAGGTTCCTAAGAAAATAGGCATTGGGGATCTCAAATGGGAGAAAAGAAGAAACATAATGAGAGGATAAAATATAGAGACTAGAGATGGGTTACGTTCCACCCGGTTCCTTCCTTGTGTGTTGGAAGGAGCACAGGCTATGGAACCAGTCAGACACGTGTGCAGTCTTACCCATCATGGAGCCATGGGTACCTTATCTCCCTCACTTCTCCAGCCTCACAGTCTTCCTGCTAATGTCTGCTTTGTAGTCTGTGGGTCTTAAATGACATACATGTAAAGGAAACCTGGCACATAATGAGTGCCCAAGAAAGTTTTCCTCTCTCCCTCTGGAAATGCTGCTTATTATAATGAAGACTATTCTGAGATTTTAGATATATGCATTTAAAGACTCATTTTCAGAGTCACAATTTGCATTTGCTTATATATTTTGCAATGTATAATTTTTTAATCTTCTTTATCATGCATTGTCACTTATTTTAATACCAGACTACCTTTTCTTTTTATAAAGGCAGAAATGGTAGCTAGTGATACAAATTCTACCTTTATCAAAAGATCAATAATACTCAACTATGCTAATCAACAAAAATTCCTACTTTATAGTTATTAATCGTGGTAAAATTTCATTCAATATTTAATAAATACATTCACTAGTAGAAGATGAGAGTATCACTCAAAATGATGGCCAGTTTAAACTTGTATTTACATCTAGTCATCTGAAATGAAGTCTAGAGCTTGATGCTCAAATTGAATATACCCATATATTTAGTATATATGTTAATGTCCACTGACTGAAATGGGGAAAACAAAACAAATTGCAGCAAGGCCAGCATTAAGAAAAAAACAGATGAGTTTTCCATGCATTAGAGGAAGTGAAAATTACAGTAACTAATCCCGTGCCTTAAAGGGCGGAGATAAACATGTATTATGCTGAAGATGATGAAGGAAATCTCAGTCTTCTTCAGGGTGATGAAACAAATTAGATGATTGTTGGAATAATCTACTTAGCATACTGGCTTTGACTGTTCGCTCCCATCAGAACTCAATTTGCCATCTTCAGTACATGAGCATAGCAATGGCGACCCTCACGAGACTTCCAGAGAAACATCCATTCTTACTGGCTTAGGTAATAAACATTATTCAGACAGCTTCAGCAAAAAGCTCTCTCTCCTCACTTGAGTTCATTGACTTTCTCCTTTTCTACTTAAATTGTTTATGGCTACCCAAGGCATGCTAGGAAAGTTGACTGTTTCAGGCTGTTCCCAAATTTATAACCTGATGTAGTAGCATCAATTGACCTAGAGAGATAATATATTTTATAGTGGATTTCTTTAGGTTTTGAAAAGTTTCTCTTTACTGAATGTGATGTGAGTTGTATCATGTAGGATTTCAAGGCTTATTATGTATATGCATTGGAATTTAGATGCTTCATCTATTAACTTCACGTTACCAGATCACTTTGCAAGGAATTTAAGAAAAGTTATCTGTCAGAATGTTTAGTGGAGCTGCATTTGCATAAGCCTATGCATTGGACTTCACCATCGAGCCAGCCAAACTTTAGTAAGCCTCTTTTCACCAGACCCAGCCAACACCAACTCTTTCACACATAAATGCTCCTTCTATATAGCATTTTCATTAATACGCACAGAAGAAAAATATGCTTATTTTCATCCATTAAAAACTACAAAAACTCACCTCCATTAGTACATTTAGGTTCAGTTTGGTTATGCAAATAAATCTGGCGTTGAAGGCAGAATTGCAAGTACCGTAAGTCAGATAAAGAAATATGTCAAATGCCTTCATCAATGAGGTCCTCCTGATATCGCTGATTCCCTAACATAACCAAATGATGTATTTATAACTCTGTTATCACAGAGACTTGAATTTTGATTCAATCAAACAATTCTGCGTGCCTTCCAAGAGTAATAATCACCAAATTTATTGACTACATATTAGGTACTGTTCCAAGCCCAATGTTTTATTTAATACTTACTACCACCTAAGGAAGGTAGTAATTATCCTCATTTTATAGGTGGTAAACAGAGGCACTTAGAGATTAGCAAATTCTTTGTTACCACATGCTAATAAATGACGGAATTGAGATCAAACCTCAGGACTACGGAGCCTAGGATATTTGATATTTAATCCCTATGTGATATATGTGTGTGCATGTGGATGTATGTGTGCACACATATATGTATGTTTAGGTGTGCAGAAAGGCAAATCATATATAACATCTGGAGGAAGTAAGACTACATGCAATAGAACTTGCAGTATAGGCACAGCAGTAAATAAAGGGATGATGGTTCTAGCACCATAGAATCTGCACCTATAATAAGGCTTCAGCTATATTAGTAATTAATAGACAAGCTCAGGTGCAAGGGTTTCTCAGCTGAACCCCTTTTGCTATTAGTAAGGAAGGAAGGCAACTATAATAAGGCTTGTTTGTGAGCAGGTACTATTTCAGGACATTATACCCTAGACATTTTTATTTATATCAAGTTGGATTAGCAATTTTAGTTTAAAAGGCAATCGTGATACTTAAAAAAATAAACATGAACAAGCAAGAAAAAAAAATGTGAGTGTGTCACTTGCCAGCTTTGAGCATCTGTTTGTCTTCTGCCTGCGACTCTTCTTCACTTTGATTTTTGAGGTCATTTAGCTATTTTTTACTGCCATATCTAGCTCAAGAATTTTATTATAGCTGTTTAAATTGTATAATTTTGCTCTTTTACTGGGTAAAACTACGTTGGATTAGGTTTTGAATTCTTCCTAACTTTAAGTGATTAGCTTAAAGAAGACAATCAGCCTCTGCGGAACCATGTTAAATTACCAAATGGAAGGCTTCCATCATTTATGATGATTGCTTCTTCCTTTGCATTTCCTTCACTTTGTGCAATTTTCCTGGAATGGTCCATTTTGCTCTCTGTATTTTTTGCACAATGCTGCTATTTATATTAGCAATATTGTGGATGGATATTTTTAAAAAATCTGTTTTCATCTATTTTAGATGTTTGAAATTAGGGGACATGATCATTACGATATAGTTCATCCCATATAAGTATAGGAAGCTGAGATTTGGATCTATTTCTCTATTCCTTTTTTATATTAATTTACTATGGATAATTGTGTAAATTATCCAAAAATTGCTTTTTCCACTATTCTATAGGTTTCATGTGAGATTTTTTTACTATTTTAATGCTGATAATATTATTATCTGTCTCTTCTTCACTGCCACTATAGTAAAAAAGAGAGTGTACTTTTGAAGGGTCCAATTTTCATCCGATCATCACTATGTTCAATGTGATAAACTACGTTCATTGGTTAAGTGCTGAAAAATTACAGGTGTGCCTTGTGGCTTAGGAAAACAGTCTAGGGCAAGACTAGCCAGTTCCACTTGGGCATTCAAGTGCTAAATTGAGCTCAGTCAAGTTGGCCATTTCCCTACAGCCACAAACTTCTGGCAGATGTCATAATACAGGCGTCAACTTAGCTGGAACCCTCCCTTTGAATGTCCTCTTCTGCACATGTTAGTTTCTATTGACTTTTTATTTAACTTGCTCATGAAGCATGACAAAGCCAGACAAGAATGTTTTGTGCTTATATTTGATTGAAGTTTCCGGGGGAAAAATGTCACCTAAAAGATGTTAAAACTAAGATATAAGACAGAAAAAGAGTGGGTACTTCTTTATAAAGATAATTTATACTTTCTGGTAGGAAAAATTAACAATGAACAAATTTAGCTTTAAAGTGTATTAAATATAGAAGAAATTTAGGAAAAGGAATGTATATATTTCCTATATATACCATATTATTGCATGTTACACTTCTTATGATACTTTGCTATGACATATGTGATTGTTTTCTCCACTCTAGTCTGTGGACATTCAAATATATCCTAATTATGTGAGTATCTATTATTTTGAACGTAGAATGGGATTGGAGATATTTAGACACTTTAGTGGAACCCATTGATTTGATTTGTGGAAAATAGATTATGTTCTTTGACCTCACTAACAACCCACACTGTATTTCTAAGTCTCAACTTCATCCTAGTTAAATATATATATGAAAATATATATGCATTTTGAAAGTGTGAGAGAGCACTTGATTCTGGCATGGACAAAATGAATGTTTTATTTAATATATTTTCAGAGAGGACAAAATGAATGTTTTATTTAATATATTTTCAGAGTGACATCATTCATCAAGTGAATATCGCATGTTTTCTTAGTATTGATTCTTATATATTCAATCATTCTAAATATTTTAAATTGATTTAAAATAATATATACTGAGAAGTTGTAAATATGTATCTATTAATAGTAAAAAATTAATAGATTATCCCTATGTCAGTATCTCCAATCTCTGCCTGATGTGTTATGCATTTACTTGATGGCATTTCTCTTTACTAGGAGCTGTTATTAGATCAAATGTTATTTGTTTATCTATTCAGTCATTAATATTTACTTAGCATCTACTATGTACTAGACATGGTACTATGTCCACTGCTATTTGTTGATGAATAATTGGTAGGCACTAACCTGTCTTCAGTGGGTTTGTAATCCAATTTTGAAGATTATGTACATAGTTATATATAAGACAGGATGCTTTTTTATTTTTATATTTTTATCATTTCACTTATTTATGGATTCCTTGGTTGCTTCTTGAATGCACCCTGACTGGAGACTGAACCCACAACCTTCGTGTATCGGGGAAGATGGTCTAACCAACTGAGCTACCTGGCCAGGGCAAAACAGGATGATTTTAATGCACCAACAAGAGGCAAAAACACAAAACCATGACAGCTTATAGGAGGTTAAAACAAAAGCTCTAAGACTTTTGCATATTTTATCCCTTATATCTCAATTTAAAAGTTTTCTAGAAGGTATGCATTCCTACCTCATATTTTATAGGTGAAACAATGACACAGAATGTTTAAGTATGTTTTTCAGAGGTAGTGCATGTTTGAGCCAGGATTTGAGTTTTCAGGACTTTTGGAATCTAAGGACAATGTTCAGTATATCCAAATGTCACCAGAGCCAAGGGAAGAGTGAATTTAGAACAAAGCAAATGAAATAGGAGGATACTTTCAACAGTATTGCATAGTTCAGGGATAGCACAAAGGAAAAGAGTTGAGCAAGTCCTGCAAATATGATGATACGGAGGTAGGAGTACTGGCTGGACTCTAAGGACCACATGTGCAATGAGAGAGGAAGTAGGTAAATGGAAGAATTCTACTTAGAAAGTGACAAATCTTGTTTGCCCTTATTTTGTTATATTTCTGCTATGTTTCATAAAAATGAGAATTTTTCTATAAAGAAATAAAAGCTATAAACAGAATTAAGGTGAGTATTATCTACCTATTTGCTCAATATATATAGTTGGAGTTGCACAGTTTCACTTCATTGTTCTATAATTATTATATGCATGTTAGTTGCAGCCTCCAATTAAACTGTAAATTCCATTAGGACAAATTACAATATACTATTATTATAAGCGTTTCTTAAAAGCTTTTGTTGATTTGTATGTATACAAAATAGAGTTCACCATCTAAATTATAATGTGAGTTTTGAAACAGAGAACTGGCTTACAATTCTTTGTTTGCCATATATTTTCTTGGAAATTGGTCTTGCCCAGAGTAAACAATAATATTTGTATGATAACATGGCCATTAAATAAGTGAAGAGCTATTCCTGTAGAAAGTGAAAATCAGAATTTCTTTGTCACACCAAAGAAGAAAAATGTAAGTGGAGGAAAATGCATTAAAATTTCTGATTGCTCAAAGAGACCCACAAAATTATTCATTGAAAAATATATAGACCAAGATATAAACTCCCTCTGTGTTGAAAACATTGTAAATTAGCATCTATAGTTTTTCATTTTTCTAAGTGACTATATATCTAGACAGGCGCCAAATAACCTGTAGTTTAATAAAAAGGGATTTATTTAATTGTTTTATATTGTCAAATAGAGATTATATATACTGTAGGCATTATACTTATATGGACATAAAATCTCTATTGACTTTAAAAATTATCCAAGTTTTCAAAATTGTAATTTTTAGAGAAGTGTTTCTGAGAAATATTCATAAGTATGTATAATTGTAGTGAAGGCTCTGAATTAACCAGCAAAGAAGGTTAAGACTAAAACTATATACTTATAATATTTATAACACTGAGATCTACAGTTCTCTGGTGACTTTAAAGTGCATTTCTGTTATAATACAGGTGGAAAATGATCACTATTCTATTTTTGTGGATGGTGAAACTGAGTCACACTGAGATGTGTGTCACAGCAGTCAGAGGAAAGCAAGAAATCTAGCCCAGGGATTCTGCCCTTGGTTCTAGTCACTAATTTTCAAAAGCTTCTTTTCAGAGAGATGACTTTTAAATCAGACAGCTGGAGATCACCTCCTCCTTAGCTGTCAAGTTGTGAGCTGTGTGTTTTCCTTCCTGAATTGCTGACCCTGTTTAGAGCAGAAACACTGTAAGAGACGTGCCCTTCTCTGAAACTCTTGTGGGGAAAACACGGGAGCCTGGCGGGGAGAAAGCCCCCACGGGTCACCTTTAAAAGACTTAAACAAAATTTCCAACGGTATGGGAGGTTAGGATAAGGGTTTTCTTTTAAAAATCGCTATGTTTATAATAAAAGCCTGTATTCATATATACATACATACACGTTTTCTTTACGTAAATGCAAGTGCCTAATCTTCCATGTGAATGCAGGTGTAAGTAAAACTTCTGAAGCGTACAACAGATATCACGTTTAGACAAAATAGACTCCCTGGGCTATCATTACAGAAGGTAGATCAACACTGAACGACCCCCAGAACTCTTTCACGTGGTCAATCACACCTGCGCAGCCTGGGGCAGTGGCCACGCCTCCCACAGCGGAGTAGCTGCCAGGCGCATGCGCTCTCAGGAAGATCACTTGTGATTGGCAGGGAGTCCAGAGTGAGGCGGCCCCGCCCCGCAAGGTGGCAGACAGGAGGGCTCCAGAGGAGAGGGAAGAGGCGGAGAAGAGCTGAGTTCTGGGGCCAAATTTAGGTGACTTGCCAGTTTTGTGCTGCTTAACTCCTGCTGCTTCTCGTCTTCCTTTTCCTCCATCTCCTCTGTTGTGTGGGCTCCTCCCCTTCTTCCTCGTCCTCTGGCATTTGAGGTTTTGAAGCACTTATTACCTGCTTGGCATTGTTCTAAGTACACTCTGTACACGTCTATTGTTTCATCTGATTGATTGTTTTTTTCTCGGCATAGTTGGAGCCTGACTCTAGATTTGGACAGTGGCATTTGCCTTCGGAAGGTTGGGACAGGCAGTTAGCATTATTTGCTTACGTAAATATAATGATGATGTAATAGCCGCCGCATCAGTCACAACGGTGTCAACGTGGTCGTGTTGATTTTGCACATACTGCTTCATATCCTCCCCTACCAAATACTCTTTAGCCAATGGACTGATTTAATTGACCATCCTTTGCTCTAGGCAGCTTGAAGAATGAGCTAGTCAGTTTGTTCTTGAGTACATATATAGTCATTAGTGTGAAGTACATAAGAATTTTTGCTATCATGGTTATTAATGTGCATTTATATGTCTTCTTCTAAGAAACCCTCAGTGATAAAGACTTTGATTTCCATGTAGGTAGTAATCCTCAAATTAATATAGATTTATGTGACTAGTTACCAGGAATTTAAGTCTAGAATTTTTCCATATCTTCTTAGAAATGGCTTCTCGGTTCCCTCCTTTCTAACAAAGGCATATAATTTCCTATCCAAGAACTAAAAGGAACTGGTAAAAAATTGTTTCTATATATGTTATATTTATCAATATATATAATTATGATATTATAACCAATAGTATCTGAATTTACCAGATTGAAAGTAACATCACAATATTTCTAAATTATTGGGATCACTAAAGATTGGAAAAAAATGAACATATGGCTTAGAAATTTTAGAATTGCCACTTAAAAATATCTATTTCTCATAAGGTTTTCTTCTTTGTTTTGATTTTGCTGTCATTAATAGCCTTTAAAGTAAGAGTGCTGTCCCTTGAAAATCAATACCTGTGCTATTGTGATAGTGCCAGGTGGACCCAGATCCTAACAGATAGTTTTCATGATGGCATGCTTTCACTTGAATGTTGGCTATAGGCATTGTTTGTCCTGCACATGAGATAAAGACCCAGGTTTTCTTTAATTCCTTCAAAGGCCTCATTGTTTTACAGAATCAAGGCACGGTGCTCTCAAAAATTAAGAGAAAAGAGTAGCATTTACCCAATTGCCTGGGTTTTATCCTTTGCTTTTCTCAATACTCCTGCTGCTTTTGAAAAAAATGATGTTTGCCTTTCTCTTAAAGAAAGAGGTAACAAGCTGTCTCCTTGAAAGAAAAGATGAGAGACAAATAACTTCTCCACTGATTGCATTATTGTGACTGTGGCATGGTCTTGAACCTGTGAAATGCCAAAAAATAATCAGTGAAGCCATGCAAAACGCGGGGGGAGAGGCTGGTGGTGAGGGGTCTCAGGGCAGAGAACATATACCTTACTCAGTTCTCTTTCCTTAATAAAGCAGATACCATTACTGAGCATCAGGCCCAGTGTTTCACTCAGCTTCTGCCTTTTGGGTGATTTTTAAAAAGAAGATAATAATAAAATTGTAAGCCCATCCCATAATTGTAGGCCAAGTGGAGTGCTCATTTTCACATTAGAGCTTGTGCAATCTGGAGGGATATTTGTTTAGCATTACTTGTGAGTTGGTGGATCAGATAAAAGCCAGTCAAGTGGAAGAGAGGACTGTGTGAAGTCTGCGGCTCCCCTGGTAATTGCCATGCTGCAGGCGTTCCTGCAGTCCGCTAATAGATTTCCCCAGCTCCTCTATGCCAGGTGAAAATTTCCTCATTAAGGGGAATTTATTCCATTTCCTTTTATCATTTATTATTGAAGACTAAGTGTGAGTGGAAGAAATTTCAGAGATGCCGGGGTAGAATTTTAAACAACCACCACCAAATCTACATTGGAAGTCGGAGAGAGCGAGCAGAAAGGCTTGTGTTGTTTATAAAACCAGAGAGCACACCAGGGACTTCCCCCTGTAGAAGCTGAGCCGTGCTGTCTACCCGGTAAAAGATTATGGCAGAGTGTGTAAAAGTCTGATTGTCTGCTTTTAGGACGTTTTCCCCCTCTAAAATTTCAGACTGTCATTTTGTGCTGCTATGTAGAGAGAAACTGAAGATTATGAAAAGGCCAGCATCACAACTATTTAGTGCTTCTTTGTTTTAGTGTTTAGATTCTGTTATACCATGATAAAAATGTAACCTTTGAAGAATTTGCCCTTGAACTCTGAAAGCAAGGAAAGCTGGTAGGGGAAAGACAATTTGGATATATAGGGGACACATTTCTGAAATATGGATTTAATGTGTTCCTGTTCAAAGAAGTAAAAATAACAAACATATTTAGTACACACAAATTCATATTAAATAACAGAAGAATAATTTATTTATTATACATATTTTAAAACTGTGCTTTAGTACAATATACTCTATTCAGCTGATCACATTTCTCACTTGATAAAATGCTGCCTTGATTTACAATGTAATACAAAGGGAGCATTCCCTACTGAGGTTTGAAAGAACAGTTTTGAATAACAAATCTAATGTTTATATTTCTTTTAGTAATTATTCTGTTTTGAGTTTGTTCTAAATTAAGGTTTTCATTTTCCTTTGGAAAAATAGAAATATTATAGCCCTGTCCCTAAAGTAAGATTTTACCTAGCTTGATTTAAACAAATCTCACTCTGATGAAAGTTCCTTTTAGCGGACAAAATAGAAGGCAACCCGATATGGACAGATAACGATGAGGAACATGTATCTGAATCTTCACATTGTTAAATGAGCTTTTATGTTCACTTAAGATTATTCATCTTGTATTTGACTCTGAAGAGGTTTAACTTTATCTGAATCACTGGCCCAAAGGTAATGAATTGTGTCTTTAAACTATCTCTTCTTTTATTTTGTTATAATGGGGATCAAAATAAAATTTTGTATCAGGGTAAGTAGGGAATAAAGCCAATTTTCTTCTGTGTGTATGACATGCCAGCCAGCCTAGTGTTATGCAGAAGCAGGAGAGAGAGCCAACGAGGGACAGAGAGACAGAGAGAGAAGGCCACCTGCTCTCTGTCTTAGAGTTAGGGGTTCCCTGCAGAATTAAGGCAGCACTGAATGTGGGAAGGCCTCTAAATTGTCTTTGTCCTTGTAATTGCTAGGGTAGGTCAAAATCAACATCTCTTTTCACAATGAAGGGGATTGCAAAGTGCTTTATCTTATGTCATGAACATGTCTAAGAGTAGAAATGAATAACCAAAAACACCATGACTGAAATACTGTAGAAGATGGGTCACCTTGAACTTCATGTGAACATACCTACCCATTAACTTGCATTCAAGTTGAAATAGATTAACAAGAATATGTTCATATGCCATTCCAATTTTAATAGTGCTACTTTTCAAGATGTTTCAAAATATCATATCATGCTATTGATCTAATTTTTTGAATAGTGAGCAAAAGTTAAAGCAGTTTTTGGCTCACCAGGAAAATTTTCTGAGATTCCACTTGTGAGCTTAAAACATGTGCTTTGCAGATCTAGCTTGATGAACTCTCACCTGCAGTGATGGGAAGGGTCACCAATGGAGAAATAGTTCATTCATGAAATTCTGTCATTCATGATTCATTATTCTGTGTAGCTGTTGCTCTTCTCAAGCATCCCTGTTAAATAATGAAAAACTCTCTGGGGTGGATATGCTACGAGAAACAGCAACAATTGAATTAGTCCTAGTGACAGAATTTTTTTGCCACCAGAGCTGAGCACAAAATTAATTCACTTTACTTTTTTTTATACATAAGACCAGTTCTATGAATCAGCCTTTCTTTTTGTTCTTAATTTTTTTTTGTTAGTAAGAGTCCACTTTTATTTTTGGGTGGAGAATCATGTGTATTTGCTGGAAATATCTTTATATATTCTATTGTATTATTTTTTGGTGGAAAGAATAAAAGGCGTTATAGATATTTCAGCAAAGGAAAAGACTGCATAGCTGAATGTGGACAGGACAAATGCAAATGTATTAAGTCCCTAATAGAAATGCAAGGAATTTGAATGTTTTCTTGTTTGTTTGCTTGCTTGTTTACTATCATTATTTACAACTTGCCTTTAAAGCAATATAGGAACCTTTGAAGAACTGACTGATAGTCCATATAAGAAAAACAAAAATAAATCATTTAAGGTAAAAAAAAAAAAAAGCATGACCCAAAGAGTAAAGATAAATAGATTACTTCTGGTTCTCTTTGGACTTGAAAAACTTGCATTTAAGCTTGTTCTTTCCAAGACATGTTTCTTAGGTGTGTGTGGACCTCTGTTATTCCCACATAGGTTCAGTCATTTAGGTTAGTGTGGTGGTCAATATAGTAATATAGTATGGGTTTTGCCTCAGATAGTTTTTGCAATAATAAAGAAATGTCTTATTGAAGGTCTACTTATTCTTTGCTCATCTTTTCTTTCACTGCTATCCCCCCAGTGATGGGAAAATGTTCTAGCAAGTAGCTAGAAAAATCTCTGGGTAAGAATTGGCTGAATGTTATTATATATACTGTATTTCTCCACTTAATTCACCCTTCATACCTCTGTTTTTATTTATTTTTTATCCTCACCCGAGGACATTTTTCCATTTTTTTGTTCTGATAGAGTGGGAGGGAGAGAGAGGAAGAGAGAGAGAGAGAAACATCGATGTGAAAGGGACACATCGAGTGGCTGCCTCCCACACGCACGACCCAACCAGGGCCAGGGACAAACTGCAACTGAGGAACGTGCCCTCAGTGGGAACCAAAGCCGGGTCTCTCTGGACCGCAGGCCGACACTCTAACCACTGAACCAAACCGGCAGGGCCATACCTCTGTTTTTAATATAACTGCAGATCACAGAGAAAATATGTAGCTTTTCCCCATGTAAGCAAACATTAATACGATTTGAGATCTTCCAAAAAACTCACAATTAAATACATTTATTTAAAACAAATATCATCCAAATATCTCATTTAGAAAAGTAGCTTATTTATCAAGCGCTTCTACTTTGAGGCTGAATGTACACTTGCACGTAAACAAATGAGCAACTGGATTAGAAACAGTCTTGGCAAGGAGAGTGAAAATACACATTTGTAAAACAAATAGCCACAACAAAAAATCCCTTCCTCTACTTTTGTCTCAAACATTTTTAGTTTCGGAAAAACTAAAGCTAAATGCCATAAACTTGGGTGTTTTAAAGATCCTCAGAAGCTTAGAAGCTCAGAAGCCTTTCCAGACTTCCCCAGCAGAAGCTGGACACGCTCCGCTTCCTCTGAGCCAGAGCCTCCTCTACACGTCTCTCATAGCACCTCTCACAGTGCGGGACACATCCTAACACACTCCGACTTCCCTGCATGTAGAGATTCGGTACTGGATCTCTCTGTCATTAAAACAGGTAGCACAGCCCGGCCGGTGTGGCTCAGTGGTTGAGCACTGACCCAGGCACCAAGAGGTCGCAGTTCGATTCCCGGTCAGAACACATGCCCAGGTTGTGGGCCTGATCCCCAGTGGGGGGCATGCAGAGGGCGGCCAGTCAAGGTTCTCTCTCATCAATGTTTCTCTCTCTTCCTCTCTCTCTAAAATCAATAAAGAAAAAACATTTAAAAAATATTAAAGAAAAAGGTAGACACAGAGCCTGACACACAGCACGTGCGTACTAAGTGTTACAACACTGATGAAAGGGTGGCAATGCGTGGTGCCCGCCTTTGCCCTCCTCACTTCCCTACCCTTTCCCAACCAGAAATCCTCAGTACGTTTCCTACCTGTGATGCTATTGCTGCCTCAAATTATTGCAGGTGCATTTGCCTTGCTTATAGTACATCTATAACTCCTTCATCTATGTACTAAACTTTCTTCACGGTTCTGTTTTCATCCCTCTGTGCCGTGGTATTTCTCCACTGCAGCCACTCACATCGCCGTCTCTTTTCTCTGACCTTGCATTTCACCACACACCTTATCTCCCCATAAGATGTGTGGAATCGCTCGTCACTCCATTGTCTCACTGTTGTTTTGTATCTTCTTGAGCAGCACTGCCCAGTAGACATTTCTGTGATGATAAAATGTTCTGTAATCTACACTGTCCTACACAGTAGTCGCTAGCCATATGTGGCTACTGAGCACTTGAAATGTGGCCAGGGTGACTGTGGATCTAAATGTTTAGTTTAAAAATCTTAATTGACATTTAAATTTAAATTGTTATGTGTGGCTAGTGGTTACCACATTGGCTAGCACAGTTCTAGAGCATGTGCTTCTCACACATAGTAAGTGACTAATACATAAAAATCAGATTGTGCGTAAGAATTTGGTAGGAAAATGTGTTGTTCTGAGAGAATGTTTATCAAATTCTTGGGAAGACTGAAAAATCTAAATGAGAATAGAAAAAGAAGAAATGAAATTCATTGGGAGAAACAACATATTGATTTGAGAGGCAGGAGGGTGTTTAGGTGCTGTAGAGAAAGTGTATTGACTAGGAAGAGCTGTAGCTGCGAAAATCTAATACTAATATAAAAACCCAGAGAAATAGCTGTTACATATACCAGATCGATTTTCTCTTCTTTAAACTCAGAATATGAATGAATTAAAAGAGAGGATTGAAGAATAAAATAAACAAAGGGCAATAATAGATTTTATTCAAGTACATTTTAATTAGTAGAATTTCAATGAAAATATTTTATTTATTATTAGATCTTCTGACAATACACTGTTATATTTTAATTTTATAAATTGACTATCAAACTATCATAATAGAATTTCATTATACTGACTATTGCTTGGAATAGCTGGTCACAGCTACTTGGTTAAAGATGCTTTTACAGCCCTGGCTGGTTTGGCTCAGCAGTTAGAGCATCAACCTGTGGACCAGAGAGTCCCGGGCTCAGTTCCCTCTAAGGGCACGTACCTCGGTTGCAGTTTGTCCCCAGCCCTGGTTGGGTTTGTGTGGGTGGCAACCAGTCGATGTCTCTCTTTCACATTGATGTTTCTCTCTCTCTTACCCCCTCTCTCCCTCCCACTCTATCTGAAGATAAATGCAAAAATGTCCTTGGGTGAGGATAAAAAAAAAAAAAAAAAAAAAGACAGTAACATTCTTATTGGGCCTATATAAATTATTTTTGTGTACATTTTGAATTCTAGTTACAAGCTGATTTCAATAGCTTATTTGTCTTTTCTATAAAATAAAAAGCCATGGGATTACAGTTATCATTTATTTAATACATATTCATTGAATGTTGTCTGTGGGCCAGTGTGTTAGGCTTTGGGAATAAACTGGTAAATGAGCCAGATGTATTCTTTGCCCTTGTGGAACTTGAACCTAGAAGGAAAAAAGTGTGGTTGGTAAAATAAAATAAAATAAAATAAAATAAAATAAAATAAAATAAAATAAAATGTAAGAAACACTTAAAATACTAAGTAATGATGACATGCTAAGCACTGTCCTTCTAGCTTCCAACTTGGTTCAAAATGTAAGCGGCTGTTAGGAGCCCAGGAAGATGACTGTGGGTGAGGGCTTTTGTTGACCTTCGAAGGGTGGCGGGGAGTTGGAGAGAAGTTGGGTGGGTAAAAGGAGTATCAGAGGCTCTGCAGGGGAGCGAAACAGCAGAATACAGTCTATACCATGGAAACGAGTGTGGGGAAGGTGAGGAGATAAACCTGGCTTGAGTGGGAAACAATCAGAAAGCCACAAAACCATCTTTTCCACAGAAGACAGATACAAGATATTAGTAAATAAAGGTGGTTTATTGAGAGGATACCTAGTCTGATAAATGTTGGGGTGCTCAGGTGAAGATGATCCTCAAAGTCCACGTATGTAAAGACCTGGAGCACAGGTCAGACACTGGAGAAGGGCCTACAGATTTGGCTGTCACTGACTGCTTAGGTTACTTGAGCCAATCACGGGAGCTAAATTGAGAGGGAGAGAAAGGAGCCAGACTAAAGCTAGTAACTGAGGACAGAGCCTTGGAATGAAATAGTAAATGGTTGTCGGGAGTAATGAAGTAGGGGGAGAAGCAATTTACCAGAAGCCAATGGAAGATGCCTTCAAAGGATGGAGCATCAGACAGGTCACATGCTGACAGGTGAAGGAGATGAAAATTGAGAAAGAGCTCCTTAATTTATTAAGAGGGTGGTTATTTTTAAAGAGGAAATTCATTGGCACAGTAAATGCAGAAACAGTGTTTCACGAAGTAAAAAGAGGGTGTGTACGGTGTGAAAATAGGAGTCCACATATGTGAGAAGATCAGCATTGCAAATAGTAGACTTCAGAGAGGCTGGAATATTTAGTGGGTTATTTGTGTATTTTTAAAAGATAGATCTAAACACGATGAAGATAGAAAATAAAGAAAGAACCTTTAGTGCTTTTGAAATGGAATAGTCCACTGCTTCTTATTGCGGTTGATTTAAACTTGAGTCTTTCTTTGTCATTAAATCCCAGCGAGTCCGTCCCAGCAGAAACCCTGAAAAAGGCCAAGGAGATTGGGTTCTCAGACAAGCAGATTTCCAAATGTCTCAAGCTGACTGAGGCCCAGACAAGGGAGCTGAGATTAAAGAAAAACATCCACCCTTGGGTGAAACAGGTAAAGTAGTTTCTCTCTCTTCTCACGATTCCTCAAGTGAACTGTAGGCAGCATTCACAGGGACACTGTAAATAGCAAGAGGGGTGGAATTTGAACATGCCTCCAATTGTCCAGTCGATGCCCATGATGTCACCAGTGTGATTCAGCACTGGATTTATTCATCTTAAAAGGGAGAGGGTGAAAGGGTAACTGGGATGTAAAGGTAAGAGTGAGTAAGTACATGATTTTCTTGGCCTAAATTAAAAAAATCAAAATCAAAGTGACCTCTCCTCTGCGTTTCGACTGAGTGCAAATATATCCATAGAAAGAGAAATCCTGAAAGTAATAGAACTTGAAATATCCTAGTGTGGTGGCTGAGGCTCTTGAAAAGAATAGTTATCTCTTTTGGCACTAACTTTTTACAAGGCAATACTTTACTTTAAGTGCTCCATCATTATGGATCATTTAGTATTCATTGTGATAGGGTTGGGCATAATGAGCTCATCTAGTATTCATGACAATCACATAAGAACTTTCCTAGGTGTACCATTGTGATTTTTTTTTGGCCTTTAGTAGTAGAGATGGCTTGGCTTAAAGTACCTCCAGCTGCTTTTTGTCCTTTAAAATCACTGACCTTTCCCATGTGCTCAGGGGGCACATGCATACCCTTAGGTCTCAGGCTTGACACTGAATAGTTTCTACTCAGCAATTATGATCTTTTTTCCTTCTTACCTGCTCAACACTAGCTTGCCCTGTCAGCTCCCCAATTTTTGCTCTCTAAGCTGAGCTCCTGGCCCTGGAGAGCTGAATCGATTTACTTTTTGTGTTCAATGAAATCCTATCTCCTTTCCCTCGCCCCCATGATTAAGAAATTTGCTCACCCAATTGCTCATTGCCATAGATAACTTAAATCTTATGCATTGCAAACTAAAGGCATCCTCACAAATAGGTCGTTTTGCACTGACTTTAGATTTTATTTGCAGCTGCTTTAGACAGCTTGGCTGAGTAAGTCTCGGTAACCAGTTGATTATATGGCCACTTTGTCGTGTTCATGAGAGGTACTACCATAATAATTCAGAGATCCTCTGGGATGTGTATTGTCATTATTGTTCAAGTGATAACCAAATTGTGTCATTGATTTCCCTCCCTTTTACTTTTAGAATTAGAAAGCAATGGTATTGTACATCCCTTTTTCTAATCTTTTTTTTTCAGTAATAGACATTAAAGAAATATGAATGCAGCACTGAAACAACCCACAATCATTCTTTAAAAAGAAATTATAACAAAGGAAGTGGAAAAATCCTTATTTATTTATTTGTTTTCTTCTGCAGATTGATACACTGGCTGCAGAATACCCATCAGTAACGAACTACCTCTATGTTACCTACAACGGTCAGGTAAGAATGCCACACTGCCGTATCAGCAAGCTCTAGATTTAGTAAATGGTCCTCATGCAGGAATATCTGTTTTTTGTCTTTGGTTATGTAGTGATCTCGGTAATAAAAATGACATCATGTGGATCAGATGTGATGATGTCTTTCTGTATTCATCTTTTAAGACCTGCCTTAAGATGATGAAATTAAACAAATGAAAAGATAGGACAATGGTTATATGAACTATACGGTTATGCCATGTTCTAATGACTATTTAATTTAAAAAATATAAAACTTATTATTTTATAAAGAAATAGAGCTTTTATAACCTTGTACTTAGAGGATCCCAGACTAACAGAGGATATAAGTAAGCCAGAGGAAGAACGAGAAAGGCACATTCAAAAGCAGGACACACAGTTTAATTAGAGGGAAGAATAACATAATAATTTGTTCATCTTTTTTTCTTTCTCAGGAGCATGACATCAATTTTGATGAACATGGAATGATGGTGCTGGGCTGTGGTCCATATCACATTGGTAAAGTGATAACTTAAAGTTACATAGGGCTTTACAGGTTATGCAGTACTTTTCACCCATGTTAATTGCAGTATTCTAAAAGCTGTGTAAAATAGATGCTATCATAATAAAACATGTGAAAATTAGGAAATTGAGGTTCATAGAGATGAAGCCCAAATGTGTGCAGATATTAAGTGGTAGAAGTGGCATTCAAATGTGGCCTCCACCACAAACTCCATCTCCATTTATTTCATCATGTTATTCAGTCATCATTCTCATCCTCATGAACTAAACTGAGCCTCTCTGGAGTTGAGGAATGAAATGCACTTTACTTTTTCTCTCCTAGCTTGGTAGTTCACAAAGATCTGTCCTGGCTCAAGAACTTTAAATATCAGCCAGAATTTCTGACCTAACATATGATTTCTGTTGACATCAAATGCAAATAACTTTTCTCATTGGTGCATAGATTATTATATAATTTGACTAAAGCATTCTCACCAGAAATCGTTACATATCTCCCCCTAGACACTTAAAAGTATATATTTAATAATAAATCAAGATCTATTACATTTACAAAGTATGCATTTAAATAGACAATAATATTTTCCAATAAGTATATTTAGCTTTAGTTTCTATAAGGTATTCTATAATGGAAATGATAAAATACATGATTTAAATGTATATAGGCTTACTGTGTTACTTTCAGCATAGTTTACTTTAGCTTTTACAATTAACTGAGAACTTCAGGAAATGCTAGTTTACCAATTTTTTGCCAAGTCATGGAGGAGAACAAAAGTGTTTATACTTTTACCACCATAGTTTCTTCGGGCTAACTGGCTTGACTAGCGTCATGAGGACTTTTTGCGGGGGAGGAGGGAGGACTTATTTTTCTCCCTCTTCAAATTTTTCTTAATTTATGCAACAATTCTGCATTACCCTAAGGCCCAGGGAAGACCAGCTGAGATGACAGTCAAATCTACACTCAACTGATAGTGAGAATTAACTTGCTACTAAATTTGCATAACTTACTCTGACAACAATTTTTAGGAGACAAAGTCCGAATGTCAAGGATTAGTACAAATCCCACAACTTTCAGTTCTGCGGCATCCCAGTAGAGGTGATATTTTGAGGCATTTAAGGCCATTATTGTACTTCAAATTACTTCTTAGAAGGTCACTCACTCAGCATGGGGTGGCCTTGCCAAGCTTAAAAGGATATGCTTGGAAAGGACAGGACTTTCTAATCGATTAAGATATGTCAGAGCTACAAGGCACCTCAGGGATCATTGGGTTTAGCTTTCAGACAGCAGGGTAAATGGAAGGACTGCAACAAGAACTCAGGTATTCTGATCACTAACTTAACTAATTTTGTGTGCTGAGGTCATTATATTCACATTGAATTTCTTTTCAGTAAATGAGGGCTATTTATTATTATTATTATTATTACAATGATCTCCCATTGACTTTGAGATTCTGTAGGCTTCAAGTATGAATGTTACCTGTTGCAGAACTTAGCATATAAAACAAACCAACATGTCATTGCTGTTTAATGAATTCCTATTTTTCCTGCTATTAATATAGTGTACATAATGGATCTGAAGTTTATATTTCGGAATTTTTTTTTTTTTATCCTCACCTGAGGACTATTTTCCATTTTTGTTCAGTTAGAGTGAGAGGAAGAGAGAGAAAGAAACATCAACGTGAAAGGGACACATCGAGTGGCTGCCTCCTGCACGACCCGAACCAGGGCTGGGGACAAACTGCAACCAAGTTACATGCCCTTAGTGGGAACCGAACTCGGGTCTCTCTGAACCACTGGCTGATGCTCTCACTGCTGAGCCAAACCCAGAGCTATATTTCGGAATTTTAAAAATTGAATTGAAAAAGAAAAAAGGAAGAGCAAATAAAGCAAAAGTAGCTCCCTCAAATTGAAAGGTCATTAGCTTCCTTGACTTGAACTGACTGGCAATATATTTCTGCTACTCCTTGTGTTGTAACTTCATGCTTCTCTTACCCCTTTTCCCAATCTCATTGTCTCTGCAGGCAGCAGTGTGGAATTTGATTGGTGCGCTGTCTCCAGTATCCGCACACTGCGTCAACTTGGCAGGAAGACTGTGGTGGTGAATTGCAACCCTGAGACCGTGAGCACAGACTTTGATGAGTGTGACAAACTGTACTTTGAAGAGCTGTCTTTGGAAAGAATCTTGGATATCTACCATCAGGAGGTAAAAAAAAAAAAAGAGAGGTGCAGGGGAGAAGAATAACATGTGCAGTTCACACTTTACATATGTGTATTCATGTATGTAGATTTATATTGTAATTCCCCTCAGGAGAAAGAGCTCTGAGTGTCTTCTGTTGTCTAATTTTGTAGTGAAACTCTTGAAGAATTACCCTGGCCTTACATTCTTGAGGCCCTGGATCAGAGTGATTATTTTTCATATAAAATTCACTTTTTTTCCCTAAACATTCCAGCTATACTAAAAACTCTTCTTGGTAACATGTGCCAGACATATTAACTAGTATAAGATAACCCCAATAAATAGTTTGCATAATGATTGACTTGGCCACCCAGACATACAATAAGCAGCCTCTTTCTAGCTCAGGAGTTATTGCGATTTAATGATGAATCATGGTTCCCAGAGGAGAGGAGTCTTTGTTCACAAAGGACCAGTTCATTCTTTGCTCTATCAGATGAAACCATTAGTCTTCAATTTAAGACCTGATGAGTCGATTCCAAATGGTTTTGGTACCTTCATGGAATTTTTCTAAAGTTGCTCCTCTACTTCCACTCTAATATTATTGAGTGTATCTTCACTATAGATTCAGATGATCCTAGATTACTGTACATTTATAGAACAAGTTAGATTATCTTAAGTTAAATAAAAAAAATAACTACTGAAAAATTTCAAAGTGATGTCCAATAATTGTGCCTTTTGATGTCATTACAGTTAATTCCTCCCCACAGAAAATCACCCCAGTGTGTAAAATATGGTCACTTAGGAAAAAGAATACTGAATTGGACCAATAATACTTCAATTCTAGTTTTCACTTGAGAACTCACTGACTTGTGCAAGTTACTTAAATTCTCGGTTCTTCATCCTTTTTGGTTAATGAGATATATGAATGTAAAACTGTGCTACATGCTGGTTCTGTGAAGGTGACATGAGATTTGTGGTTGAAATCACATTGTAAAGTATAAAGTATAGTGCCGGAACGATGTGATAATTTTTTACTGTAAAGAAGAATGCACAGAAAAATGGACAAATTTAGCATGGGTGACCATCATAGTTGTCTATTTAGACCTAGCTTACTAATATTCTAATATAATACAATTGAACCATTAGGTAGAATATACACAATTTTTATTTTTCTCTCTGATATGGTTTTTCTAATGATTTCTTAATATTCATTTCATATGCATAGGTGGAGATCAAAATAAGTGCAGTCTACAAATGTTTTTTTTTCAATTTTTATTAATTTATTTTTGTTACATACATTTCTCCTTTTCTTCACCCCAGACCCCCTCCTCCCCATCCTGCCCCTACCAATGTTTTTTGAGCACTTTTTAAATGCCAGGCTTAACCAGGTCCTTGCCTTCAAGGTATTAAAACTGGAATTCATGACATTAATATGTGAAAAGTTACATAATTATTTAAATAATATTAAGCATCGCAGGCAGTAGCAGCAGGCATTTTACACGTAATTAATGATTTCCCCAGGCATTCTTTAAGAAAAGATTAGAAATGTCCAAGATTGCCTTTGGATATAGTTACACATGGATATGAATGAGTTCCTTTTGTTATAACTGAATTCAGTATGATAGAAAAAATAAATTGGCCTTTCTTTGAAGCAAATTGACAATTAAAGTACTACTATATATTATATGGCAATTTAAAATGTAACGTTGGAGAACATAAGAACAATATTTCATTAACGTATTCTTTAGATTATTCCAGGAAATTACACAAATCATATGCACATGTACATATATGTGCATGTGTGTTTCCTTTCATGAGCTTGTTGCGTTACCTCCTCATAGCAGGCCTCCCAGGCTCCACTGTCTCCCATAACAGGTGTTCCTCAGCCTTCAGGAGACTGTCCTTATCTGACCGCGGATGCCCCTACTGAGGCTGATGGCACTGAGTATACAGTAGTTAATTTGCCCCAAACTGGAAGTACATCTAAACTTATTAAAAGCACACATTTGAGTCACTTGGAAGGGCAGTAGGCTTTCTCAAGGATATATAGTTACATGAGATGATAAAAAGTATGATGGGAGTCCTGGTCCAGGTCTCTTGGTCTAGTTCAGAATCAAAACTATTTCCATGGCATCAAGGGAGCACCTCTAAAGAAACATTAAGGAGAAGTCAAAAAGGTGATATGCCTTATGAGTAAAGCTGGTTGCTTTGAAGGGAAGTCTTGATCAGAGGTTGAGTGAGAGGGGATGCTAGGAATGCTGAAATCTTCCCACTTGCTCTGTTTTTAGTAGAAAATGTTATAATGATATATTCCTTTGGCTGCAGACATTACCTTGGTGACATTGGGTTTAAAAAGTAGGAAATTAAGCTGGGTTAAAAAGATACAAACACATCTAGGAAAGAGCAATGGAACTTTAGGAACCAATAGAATTAGTATAGGCTAGAGATGTTAGATATCTGTGAAACAATATCTGAATTTTAGAATACTTTATTTCAGTAAATAACTTGCAAGTATTTAGATGTTAAGTGATTATGATGATGATGATAATTTACCTGTGTGAGATACCAAGTTCTCTTTCCCAAGTCCCTACAAGTTCTGTAGTTAGAGTTGGGCTATTTTCAGATATAATTCTTCCAGAAAACTGTCCTATATTAACTTTGACCTACAAACATGTTCTCTTCTACTGAATTCCTTTTGCTGTATGAGCAAAACTTCCACTACACCATCACCCCATTGCTCCCAACCATTCCTGTGGGGATGATTTGTCTTCCCAATGATGGTCTGTATTTCTGGAGGTCAATGATGAGACTAGCGTTTTGCCAGTGAAAGTTTTTTTACCTACCAGTTTTCAAAATGAATGTTTAAGAAATAGCTCTTCTCATATTCTGTAACATTAGTCATCTCTGGAACCAGCTAGAAAAGTCATTAGCTTAAGATTCAAAGATTTGGTATTTTAGTCAAGTATGGCTACTTTACAATATGTAGAATTGAGTTCCACCAGGAAAGATGGGCAAGTCATTTTACCTTTACCAAGCCTCAGTTTCTTCAGATGTAAAATGGGGAGAGTAATAACTGCCTCAGAGGTATACTGTGAAGGTCAAACAGAGAGTCAAGGGTGTGAAGTAACAACCTTAGTAAATAGTAGAAGTTTATATGATTATTTTTTTGAAAGTTGGTAATTTCTTGAAAAATAAAAATCAATTTTATACAGCTATTTTGAAAAATATTGGTATATTCATTAATTAAAGGCTTTTAATTCAACTTTAAGCTTCTATTTAGTTCAGTTAACGCCAAATTTTGCTCTTAATTTTAGAGATTATTTTGAAGTCTTTCATGTAAGACAGTTTTATGTACATTTAATTGAGGAATTAGTTTTTAAGCCTTTAAAATATTAACACCATTAATAATCAAAAAATGAGCAAATACAAATATTTTTATAAAGAGAAGAATTCTTAGGTTTTGAAAAATGTATATTGAATCTAAAAATGATGATAAACATAGCTTAAGTACATTTATAAATATGCAGAACTGTGGATTATTATTTTCAATACTGTTTACAATGCATTTAAGCATGCGATTGCAGGTGTTTGCTTAAGGCAGAACTATAATTTCTCTCATCAGAGAGAAATTACCTTCATTCCTTTTAAGAGTATTTCAGAATGATTTCAAATAATGATAAAACACATTTAACACATCTCTGTTACTTCAGCAATTCTAATATTTCACTAGTAGGTTATTAAAGCAAACACAAATTTTGTCAAAATCAATGGCCCAGCAGATATTATATTTTCTAATATTAATAATGTCATTTATACACTTGTATAAAACCGTTCATGTTTATTCTTATTTAATCTTCATGGTGATCTTGTGAAGTAGGTAGGTATTCTTGTCCTAATTTCACAGACAAGAATTCTGAACCTCAGGGGGAGTTTCACAGAGGGCACCGTGGTAGGAAGGGGCTCCTGCCTGCCCGCCCAGCTCCAGCATGCCACGTTGGCTCACCCTCACCACTGGAACACCACTTGAGCAAATTTGAGATTCTGTGTTTGTTTTTTCTTTTTTAATCTTGACGTTTTAACTGCAAATAGGAGATTAAGGTTAATGGTTCTGGGTCTGCTTGAAGGCAAATGGTAAGGAAATAGAAACTAAAACATCAGTTAGTGGGAGGACCAAGGTGCCAAGGTAGCAAGAAAGCAGAGACGAGGTTAGAATAGGAGGTAGGACGAAGACCGGACTTTGGTTGCAGGATAGTTGGAGTTTAGATGATGGAGCAGAGACAAAGAGGAAGGAAACCACACCCAGGAAGGGAAGAGCTGCAGGAAGCTGGCCTGTGGGAATGCAGGCTGGGCCAGTGAGTGGAGTCCTCTGCCTGGGGCTGAGGGAAGTGATGAGCGGCAAGAGCGGAACATTTTAATTGCTCTGTTGGTAAGGAGTTTACATCTTAGCCTTCAGGTGATGAGCACCTTTAGAGAACCCTGGGTATAGGAGTAACTTGTAGGATGATTACTCTCAAGGTGAAGAGAGGCCGGAGGGGAACAGGAGAGGTGATGGTTGGAAGAACGAATCTGTATCCACTTAGGAAATTACAATACTAGTCCAAGAATTAAGCTATCATAGTGTAGAGTATATGATAAAAATGTTTATTGGTTTGATTTTCTTTTTCTAATTGTCACACATGCAAATGTCACACATTCATGTGTAATTGTATGGACGTTGTACACGGTAAAAATGTGGAGTTATACGGACCCTTACATCGCTTTTAGCATGTGAGCGCTTAGAAAGTCGGAACTAAGTCCATTTATCTTCTTGTGGCAAAGCTAGTATTATCCATTGACAGGACAAATGAACTGTCACATCATCTAATCACGTTCAGTAAAGGAACAGAGGCAGGAATAGCACAGTTGTTCCTTCCTGACGAAGGGACTGCAGTGGCTGATGTTGCACGTGACTATTCCAGGCATGCAGTGGCTGCATCATATCAGTCGGAGGCCAGATTCCAAACAACCTGGCGGTCCCTCTGTACAAGAACTCTGTTAAGATCATGGGCACAAGCCCTCTGCAGATCGACAGGGCCGAGGATCGCTCCATCTTCTCCGCGGTCTTGGACGAGCTGAAGGTGGCCCAGGCACCCTGGAAAGCTGTTAACACTTTGGTAAGGAGAGAAACACATGTCTGTTTTTAATGTTCTCCTTTGAAGAGTCACAACCTGAATGTTAACTACTGCAGGTGTTAACTGCAGGGCAGATAGAACGCACTGTGCTTAGTGAATTTAAAGTTGCTGTATTTCCATGATTGCGGTTAAATGTTGGTTATAAATTGGTAGGAATATTCTCATTACATTTCAGACAATGAGAAAAAGTTCCAACTCTTCTTGAACTAGATTTGACATTTAGAATTAAGAGGTACAAATTTTATGTATTTCAATGTCCAATTTACATTTTAATGGTGTCTTTTGAGAATAAAAAGAGTCAGATTACTACTTGTTGTGATGATACCCTTCTGCATTTTCATTGAATATTTTAAACTGTTCATACATTTGTTGTTGTTGTTTCCATTAATTAGAATGAGGCATTGGAATTTGCGAAGTCTGTGGGATACCCCTGCTTGCTGAGACCTTCCTACGTTTTGAGGTAATATATTGTTTGCCAAATAATGAGTTAAAAATTGGGAGATAGAGAACTGCATGCTGTATGCTAATACAATTGGCTCTGATTTCTAGTAACTTGTAAATCCATCAAGAGTCCGCAAACCCACACAGCCAGATGGAGGACCTGGGCACAGTCCTTCAGTGTAATGCTTTTCCTCAGGGACTGGCAGCAGGAAGACACTCCAGTCCTCAGAAGCATGGCTTAGGCATATCCTTGCCACACTGGGGGAGGTTAGCTTTACATGAGACAACAGGACAATGAAACAAAACCAAAAAACCAAAACCACAGGAACAGTGAGCTCGCTCTCTCCAGCATGCTTTCTGATACCTGGAAATCACAGCGTGTCTTCGATTGTTGTCAGCACCTTCTGATGGTGCCTCTGGTCCGAATTGTTGAGATTTTGAGATCACCTTTTTCAATGTATGAATTATAGTGATGAGGGACATGGGCAGTGAGGGTCTTTTATATTAAACCTTGAAACTAAGATCTATCATCAAAGGAGAAGTTGTGAATTATCACTTCCTCTCTTCAGATGTTGCCACATGTAAGGAGCTACTTCACTGAACAGGAGATAATAAGAGACACGATTTGCTGTGCACAATTTGAAAGTGTAAATGGAATTTGAGATGGGATCCTTTAAAATAATGAAAAATTTCAAATGAAGTGGAGAACCTTCCTTTTTGTTTAAATGGCATTTTGTAAAAACCATAGTCTAATAATACTACTCCTTTGAGGTATTAACGTAAGTTAATTTAAACACAAATATTTAAGGGAGGATCACAGACTTGCATTTTCTTTCTCATCTACATCTCTATGTTTCTTTTAGTTTCCTATACTATGAATCATCAGAGTTATAGCCTTAGCTTTCCTGCCTTAAACAGATGAAGAAATGGAAAGCTCTTTAAGCAGAACTTTGTAATAGAGTAGAAAGGGTAAAAAAAAACCTGCTACTTTTAAAAAGGAAGTGGAAAGTAGTATGTTTTCCTTATTTCCTTCCTTCCTCTTTTTCTTCCACCTTTCATCCCTTCCATTCCACATGGAAATGTCAGTTTCAGGTAGCATTCCTTCTCAAGTATTTAGAAAGAAGGACACGGTAAATATGTTTCAGTCACACACTGTTTATTATATTTGCAAATGTTATTAAAAAATAGATTCTTATGTAGTCCGGTTGAGATAGAAGACGGACCTGTTTCGACTGGGAAGCTATAGGTTAAGATTAGCCTTTGGTAACGAACTCCAAAGAAACAGTTAGTGATTCCTGGGAGGAATGCTGTTAAGGTTCAAGAATTACCCAGAGCCAGTGGAGTGAAAACAGTAAATCAGGGAAGACAAACCTCAAGGATGTGCCATCGCCAGAGCTGCCATGCTCTCAACCCCTTCCTTATCCGCAGCGTCGGTGACTTTTTACTTTGGTCAGTTGTCCTGCTGATTAGTGGAGTAAAGTCTCAATCTAGAAAAAGATGCCTTCTCACTTAGCCCAGACTAAACCTGGAAGTTGCCTGGAACCACTCTGAGAAGTAGTCAAGTCTGGGATGCTTTACTTCTAAAGCTGTAGAGACACTGACCTGTTCTTCCCTCTCCTTTCCCAGTGGGTCTGCCATGAATGTGGTATTCTCCGAGGATGAGATGAAAAAATTCCTAGAGGAAGCCACTAGAGTCTCTCAGGTAGTGTCCAATTTCCTCCCGTTGATGTTGAGCTGTTCTGTTAATTGCTACTTTATTTCATGTGTTGTTTTTCTTTTCACATGATGTTGTTAGGAAGGTTTTTGATTTTCTTCTATCCACCAGACTCCTACAGGTGGGGATGAAAATACTCAAATGCACTTAATTATATTTAGATTCTTAGGGTGGGTTGAAGAAGAGAACCAGTGTGTATTTGATCACAACAGAGATATATGTGACGGTAGACTCAGGAGCCAGGTTGGATAAACATCCTAGCTGATCATGAGTGAGGTGCTGGTTAAGTTATCCCTGGACTCCCCAACCTCAAGGGTTGCCTAACCATGCGCATGTCCCTGATTTTTGATTCTTACCTCCAGAGAGACTTAGCCTTAGTCAACCTTGCAACTTGAATGGTAAATCCCCTATGATGTTTTTTTTATACTTTGGTACATTCTATTTTAGATAATAAAAATGTTTATAATTTTGTGGTGATTCAACCACCTTATTGCAATGCTCCAACTTTTATTTTCTCCTTTGGTGTTACTTCAATGTGATTATTGATTTGCAGACCTTGTACTATAGTGGATGGCAGTAATGTTTTCCTTTTAAAAGCTTTCAAAAGCTAGTTGTGGCTATATATATATATATATATATATATATATATATATATATGAAATCAGGACATCTCTATTAGAACATATTGGTCCTGTAAGGCTTCTACTCATATGCTAGCAGAAAATATATACTTTTTAATATGTGGGATCTAAAGAACAAAATAAACTGATGAACAAAATAGATCCAGAGACATGGAAGCAGGGAACAGACAGATGAACCTCTGAGGGAAGGGGGCAGGAAGGGGGCAGGAAGAGAAAAACCAAAGAACTTATATGCATGTATGCATAACCAATATATGTATGTGTGTGTGTGTGTGTGTGTATATATATATATATATATATATAGAGAGAGAGAGAGAGAGAGAGAGAGAGAGAGAGAGAGAGAGGAAGCACAACTTATAGAAAAGAAAAGATGTTCGGTGAGTGGAATTTGGAGGGAGCTGAAGAGTAAAATCAGAGGCATTTCAAAGAGAAATAAAGAGCGTGGACTGTCCTGCACACATAAAGCTCCACCTCCCTTCTGTGTGGTAGTTGCCCCCCAGGGACATTTAGGCAGTGAAGAGAGTGGATAAGGATAAAGAGTGAGAAGAGGCAAAGAGTGGAAAGAGTAGAAAAAAAGAAAACCAAGTGAATTTAGAATTCACCTTTGTGTGAAAGTCAGATAACCAAGGAAGGAGTCTCTCCCATGGGCCAGTTTTCATTAGTGTGCCCTGGAGTGGGACACTGACTGCCCTTGTTTACTTCTCGCCTGATGGTCCTGTCGCACGGCCCTTTGGAGAAAGCAGCAGCCATATCTAGCTGGTCTCACGTGAGTGATGAGGCAGGTAGCCTCTTTTTTGCCTGGAAAACTGGATCTCATCGGGCCTCTACTTGGTAGAATATTTTACTTTATCTTTATTGTTGAAAGTATTACAGATGTCCCCTGTTTTTCCCCCTTGTCTCCACTCCTGCCTCCCTTGTCTCCACTCCTGCCCCCCCTTGTCTCCACTCCTGCCCCCCCTTGTCTCCACTCCTGCCCCCTGCCTTCATCACACTATTGTCTGTCTATTGGTTATGCATACATGCATATAAGTTCTTTGGTTTTTTTCTTCCTGCCCCCTTCCCTCAGAGGTTCATCTGTCTGTTCCCTGCTTCCATGTCTCTGGATCTGTTTTGTTCATCAGTTTATTTTGTTCTTTAGATCCCACATAGCATGTGAGTAGAAGCCTTACAGGACCAATATGTTCTAATAGAGATGTCCTGATTAAGTAGTTTCTGGTGGAAGTCTCCCCGTCAAACTACACCAGAATCTGGGATACTGATTTCTGGGACTCTAGAGTAAAACCAGCCCCCATCAGTCACTCATCTGTGTAGCACCTGCTATATGATGGCATTGTTCTCAGTACCAGGGTTAGACTCATCAAAAGAGAGATCAGTCTCTGCTCTCATGGAGGACTCACTTTGCTAGAGACATCAGATAATTGCAATTAAATATGATGAGCACTGCAGTAGAAAAAAATACCTGATGTTGAGCTACAGTGTCAAAGTATTGGAATCCAGTCCCTGAAAAAAGGACTTTTAAATTGGTCTAAAATGGTTGATTCATAGTTAAAAGGTTTACGTAGTGAGTGTGAGAAGGAAGAAAGAACAACATTGTAAGAGTCTGAAGCTGAGAAAGGGCATGGCGTCTCTGGAAACGGACGGAGCATTCACTGCATGGCTGGGGCACCGGCATGGGGGGAAGGGTTGATTGTAATCGTGGTGGAATGGGAGACAGTTGAGGAGCAGATAATGAAGACCTTGTCAGCCATGATATAAGTTTGGATTTTAGTCATGTTTTCTATTTTTAAAAGATCACTCTGCTGTAATACAGAGAGTGAATTCTGGGGCAAGGCTGAGTTCATGGAAAGAGGTTAGGAGGCTGCTATAGCTCAGAGCAGACATGACCGGCCTTGGGTCGGAGCGAGGAGAGTGAGGATGGACGGAAGTGCTTGCCTTCTAGAGATCTCGAGGCTGTGCCCTGAAGGCAATCCGTGAGTGGACAGAAGCAGGGGGGAAGAGGACAGTGGGTGACTCCTGAGTTTCTGCCATGGACAGCTGGGTGGATGGTGGGATCATTGACTTTGAGGTGCCTTTGGGGAATCCAGGTGGGCATGCTTTGAAAGCAGAGGGTTCTATAGATGTGGAATCGAGGATAAAGATCACGCCCTAAGATAGAGATGTAAATACATATTTGGAAAATAAATAACATCCCATTTCAGTTGAAGCTTTGAGAATGGGAGCAATCACCAAAGAAAGGGTATAGAGGAAAAGGAACAGCTAAGACAGAGAAAAGAGGAATGCCAGATTTAAAGGCTGAGAAAAGAGAATCTGGAAGAAGCCTGAGGAGGTGATTCGTGGGGACCAAATAAGAAAGTATAAGCCACAACGTATAATGGTGCCATAAGGTTGACATTTATGAAGACATTTTCTTCCTCACTATAGTAAAGACTGTTTCATAAATTTGTTCACTTGTCCAGGATGGTGGGTACTGTTGTTGTCCCACTCAGATCCCTTTATCTGTGGGAGCAACCACCCCCCAACTGCTGTGATAGCTGGTAGTGCCTCCCAACTGGACTTCTCTGGGTAACCATTCTCAGTCCAAGGAGGCGGAGCCCCGTCCACTGGGAGGCAGGTCCCTCACCTCACCACCACCCTCCAAACCCTAGCCAGTGGCCAACTTGCCGACTTGCCTCAGGTCAGACTTACTCTGAGTTGCAGTTCCTGCTCCAGAGCTCCCCGTGGGGTAAGGCTGATTCCAGCCTCCATGGAGACCACAAACTAACTCACTTTTTCCTGCTGCCCCTGCCTGCTTTTCTAACTCCCTCAGTAAATCCCCTGAGCAGGAGTCCAAGTCCCAGGCCTGACTGGGGAGACTCAGGCAGCTGGTCAAGTTGATCTTTTTACAAAGTTATAATGTTATCATCATAAAAAAAGAGAAAGCCCACAAAGGTCTCTGCACAGCTTGACCAGCCTGCCACACTGAACACTCAGTATTTTAAAAGGGGGGAATATGGATGAAAAGAATTTTTTAAACTTATTTTTGTTTTCGGCTAATACACCGTTGCATGCTCCGTAGCTTGCGATAAAAATTAAGCGTGGAGATTTGCCTCATTTAATAATACAATTTCAGAAGGGTAAAGTGTATTTGTGGCACAAGACACTGGTTATTTTGAATTTTCTACCAATTCTATTGTATTTAAAGTTTTCTCTTAAAGAACATAAGATGTATTAAATTGAACACTTGCATAAGACGGTAAACTCCATGACAGTGGCCGAAAGGAGTTTGTGTTCAGAGGGGAAGAGGTGTTCAGAGAAAGCTTCAGGGAGGAGGCAGCATATAGCTAGGCCTTGAAGGACCCGTTGAGTTTTGAAAGATGAAGCTGAGGAGAGAAGGTGGCGTGTGTTTGGGGAAAAGGGCGACGGAGACAGGTAAAAGCAGGGTCTGGTAAGAAGACCGTGAGTGGTGTGGGTCGCTGGTGCCTGGGCCAGAGGAGAGACACCCACCCCGGAGCTGCTCCTTCAGCCTCTTCACATGATCTGGTTGTGGACGTCATTGTATCAGTTAGGAAGGAACTGAGTGTGGGAAGAACTTCAAGAACGATAAGGAGTCTGAAACAGCTTTAAGATTAGTGAAGAAAAATGTTTGATTTTGCAATTGCAAATGTCATACTTTAGAAGTGGTTCAACGCATATCAATTCTAGGTAAAGGGTCCCATCTTTGGCTTAATAAAACTGTACAAAATGTCACTGACTCTGTTTCTGAATTCTCTTACAATTCTCATACAGAGCACTTACCTAGGAAATTTTAGTACTTGGGAAAGATAAGTGTAGGAAGGCAGAAAGAACCTGAACCAACAATAATAAATTTTTATTAATAAAATAGATATTTTCTTCCGTAAGTTGTCCATAACTCTGGAAACAGAAAAGGAACCCCATTCTGCCCTCTCCCTAGCACCCCCGTTTCCTCTAACTCACCTAGAAGCCTGTATGAGAAATTTTAAAACTCATGTTCAGTGCGCTGAGTGCTGAAACTTCGAGAAACACCCTCTTTCTCACTGTAAGCAGAGAATGACCTTGTTCTTATAAAAAAAGTTGGCTCTTGGGTGGGTGTAGTGTGTTTAGCATTAGGTTTGTTTTTTTTTGCAAGTATTGTCCTGGTATTTATTTACTTAAGGTACTTGGCTTGCTTAAAACTGCACAGATAATTTCAGCTAAAGGTTCTGTCCTTCTGTTTTCCTTGATGACAGGAACACCCAGTGGTGCTGACAAAATTTATTGAGGGGGCCCGGGAAGTAGAAATGGATGCTGTCGGCAAAGAAGGAAGAGTAAGTACTTCATCTCTGTCTGCCCCCTCCCTGCCTGCCCATCATATATTCCTTTTCTTGGCAGTTTTGAAATATAACACAGATTTAGAGTTTATGATTTCTACAAAACAGGTCTCTAATAATAATGGACAAGCTGCTCAGCCAAAAAAATCTTCCAGTTCACTGACAACTCTGCTGGTGTGTCATGGGTATCATCGTTCCTGTGTTTCATACTGTTGGGCTTTCTCTTTGATAATATTCAAAATTAATTATCATCCTGTCTCATTCTTTTTTGAATAGATTTTTCTCTCTCATTTTCTTTTGTTCGAGTTTCCTTTTATGTCCCAGCGGATGTTATAAAAACATCCAATACTTTTCTTTCTCAAGTTCCTAATTGAATCCGTAGTTTTTCTTCTCTGGATTTTTCACCCGCCCTCTTTTTATTGGGTTAATAAAAGCAAAGCCAAACCGAGCAGGGTGGATAATGATAATAACATGAAATTGGCTTCCCATATCACCCCTCATGTTGCTAATGCATCGAACGTGTCCAACTTCAGGGAGAAACAAAAATGTGAAGAATGTTTTCCTTCAGTTTGCTCCTTGTGTAATCAGGCATTTATGGTTTATCTTGAATATAGAAGTTATGTTTTAGAAAGTCCATGTTATTTTTTTACTTTAAGAAAATATAAGAGGCCTTTATCTTCTACTTTGTGGATACTTCAAAGCACTACGGAAGATCTTATTTATTTATTTTTTTTGTCTTATAGATTAACAGGTCAAAATGAGTTAAAACTATATAAATATATATAATAATGATGGTTTGGGGGTTGGCTTTATATATACACATATTCTTTCTTTTGTACTAAAGTCTGCTTCTCTAGAATTTTTCTCCCCGACTTCCTGACTTCCAGAATTGTGGAATATATGTTTAGTCTTTCCACTTTTTCAATGTTTTCAATATTTGAGACTGAGTTATAAGATAAGAGAAACGTGGTCATACCAGTGTGGAAGTGGGGACTGTGAGACTGGCTTGGAAAAGTCCACATTTTTGTCAAATTCTGTGCTGGTAAAGTTAGTCTGTTGGACTGATTTGGCTCCAAGTTGCAAGATCAGCTCTTCCTGAAGCTGTGGTCTGATGCAGCCACTGCTTTGCATTCTTCATCCCGGGCGCCCCCCTTTGGAAATGGTCCAGGTCATTCACAGTGTTTTTAATGAGTCACATTCAGAGACGGACATAGGACTTCAGAGATCCTGTTTTCAGTGCTCAGTTGGACTCTTGCCTCCTCACTTCTACACACTATAAAAAATTAAGTGTTTACTATGCACAGAATATCATGCCAGACACTGGACATGTGTCCTTTTGTCCTCACAAACATTCTGCGAGACAGATCCTGTTGTTATTCCCGTGTTACCAGATCTTGCCCAGGTCACAGACAGCAAGAGACAGTGGGAGGCCTGAGACTCAGAGGTCACTGTGCTCTAAGTCATCTATAAATCTGATAAGTAAATCTTCTCTGTAGTCTAAGTCTTTTACAGTCACCCAATTATTCTCCTGCACGCTGGTCTTTCCCAAAGACACACGCTATTAACATTCAGTTACAGTGATCGAGGCGTAAACATTAGAATCTGAGAGATAAAAGTTCAAAATCCTGACTTGGCCTCATAGTCATCACAGTACCTGAGTCGTTTATTCTTCTATTACCTTAGTTTCCTCACCGACAAAAGAGGACAAGAATATTGTCCTTTAACTTCCCTCCTCTTTCCAAATTCAATGTAAAGATATCTTGATCTTTGGATCTGGAATGTTCTTTCCGGTTCACCTAAGTTGTGACATATACCTAGCTAGATATTGATCTCTCCCATCTTCTTTCCTTGTCAGTGTCTAAAACCTAACCTGGAAGGAAAAAATAAAGTTATCTGCAGTCCCTTCCCAAGGCTTTAGTTTTCTATCTGCTCTTAAATGTCAACAGGAGTTGGTGTAGTTGTTCTCTTTTGCTATTATTTACACCTGTTCTCATCAATGGAAGAGGGAGGGAAGCTCTCAGCCACTCTCAGGTTCCCCCAGAGGCAATCTGTCACTGCATGGGGGGCTTGACACGTCTGCGAGCTCAGCTCCTCTCCTCTCCTCTTCGGGGACTCTGCAAAGACGCCGGTCAATGCTCCAGGCGGCTGTCGGAATCAAAGGGGTGGGCAAGGCAGTGGCTTCATTGAAGCAGGTACCTGACAACTCTTTCTCAAATCGTGTCTTGGCCAGGTTATCTCCCATGCCATGTCTGAACACGTGGAGGACGCAGGTGTCCACTCGGGAGATGCGACTCTGATGCTGCCCACACAAACCATCAGCCAAGGAGCCATTGAAAAGGTCATCATTTATAAATAAAAGGCGAAGGGGAAAGAGCAAAGATAAAACAGTTTTGTTTTTTTTACAGCCAGGTAGCAATATAGGACATGCTCCAGGTAAAATTAATGATGAGGACAACAGTCTCCTTCCCTGCCTGTGGTGTCGCTTGTGCGCTTGCGCAGTGGTTCTCTGCCTCTGTGCGCATCGTAACCACCTGGGGAACCTGTGCAAGGACAGCTTCCTGGACCCGACCCCCACTTTCTGATTCCGTAGATCTGGGCAGAGCCCCATAATTCACATTGTAAACAAGTGAGGCTGTTGCTCCTGGTCGGGGGACCACCTTTGGAAAAGTGGGCTGCATATGATGCTAATGTGTGGGAGCTACTCACAGGGGAGCAGCCTGTAAGGCAAGTTCTCGCGGTTAGAAGCAGGTAAACAGCAGTCCGGGAATCTTATGCAACTGATGCTGTCACTGTTCACCCCTAACCCCACCTCAACCAGAACTTTCTGATATGTGGCTTTTCACCCCTCTTTTAGAACCACTGCTTTAAAGACCTTCCCAAGAATGAAGACTGCCTCAGTTCTCAGTATGCATTGCTAGGTGTATTCTTAGAGACTCTCGTCTTAATTCTTGCAGATGTTACTCTAGTAGTCAGTAGTTTAGGTCAGTTTGGCTTTTTTAGTGAGTCTTTCTAGTCATCCTGCCATCAGAATCTAGGCAAGCCGGTCTGGCTGACTGTGCATTGGGTTGGATTCTGAAGGTCATACCTTATTCTAGAATGAGAAGGGAGCAGGATGCTTTGTAACACCAGAGAACAACATGCCGATTCCAAAGTGCTTCAGTTTCTCTTATCAGAATACATGGTGTCAAGAGCTCTGATTTTTCCAGATCTCAGAGCTCAGTGTGCCATGGCCTCTGCTTCCTTTTATAACCAGTTAAGTTGCAGAACCGCTCTTGTAAGTGAAATGAATATGGAGCTCTCACTTCCCATCCAGTGCCACCTCTTAGGGTGGCACCTTCTGGCCCTGGCTGTAGGACACAGAAATTCCTATATGTGATGTGCAGACCCTCCCTGCAAGGAAACGCCGTAATATTCTGACCATAATATTTACCCTCGAAGAGTCCAGGGCAACAGAAAAGCACGTACAAGAAATCTCACCGGCATTTTTGCAGTACCATGTAATTTCCTGGCCTGCACCTCTCAGCTGGTGGGTCATTAGACTGATAGAGTTTGGTCTCAGTTTCTGGTCCTGAAGCAACTAAGTAAAAGGATTTTTTTAGGCCTCCAAAGTTAAACCAGAATCTATTATTGTAGGTAGATCGGAGCATTTGGCAGAGAAATAATCCTGTGAAATATTTGTTTTTTCCCCCATGGTATTCTGGTGTGAATATTTAGCATATATTATTTTGTTAGTAGAAGACTAATAGTGGCTATTATTATTGTTATTATTATAATTATTGGAAATGTAGCTCTCTGTAAAGATAAATTAAAGAAATATAAACTTGAGGTTCTGTAACATTTTTTTGTTTGTTTTTATCTAAGATGTATTTTGGTCACTATCTTACTGTTCTTTTGATCTAGGTGAAGGATGCTACGCGAAAGATCGCAAAGGCTTTTGCCATCTCTGGCCCATTCAACGTCCAATTTCTTGTCAAAGGAAATGATGTCTTGGTAAGAAATGTCAAGGTGTTTGAGAGAACGGCACTACTGTGTTAGGTAATGTTGGTTTGTGTACCTGTGGTAATCTTCACGGTGAACACAACCACAGAGCAACTGAGACCCTGCCGCTGCTAGTTACTGGGTGTAAGATGTTTCATAGCATATAATGCCTGCCTAGTTTCAAAGCATAGGCTCTTGGTGGCGCTGATCTGTTAGATGCAGCTTTGTAAAGCACTCTGTCTATTGGAAAGATCACTGTCTTCTACCTACAGTACAGATGGATACAGTGACTACCGTAAACTGAACAAGTATAATAGGCATACATTACATGCACTGAAGTTTTGCTTTACTCTTTCCCAGAAAAGAAAGCTGTTGTGTATACTATTTACCAAAAAATATAAAGTGTCAAATCAACTAGGTTAGTCTTAATTAATTTAGTTCATTTCATTTTACCTATCCGTAACCAATATTGATTCAGCATCTGCTATGCAAAGTCATATGGTGGTTACGAAGATTTATAAAACACAATCTCTGCTCCCAAAGATTGTTAATTCAGTGAGGACTAGGAAGAAGATGAATTTGTAGATAACCATGACATAGGTTAGAGTACAATAGCTACCAGAAGGAATGTACAAATGAAACGGTATTAGCAGCATGGAGTAGAGAGAGCGAGAGAGTGTATCTGCCAGTGTGTGTGTGTTTGCCCATGCACACATGTGCATGCATGTACATGCATGAACATGTATTTGAGTGTAATTTGTCTGGTTGTCTGATTTGAAGTGGATTATAAAAGATTTTAAGGAAGATTTTGTATTTTGAGCTTGATCTTAAAGAATGGCTGGAAGGAAGTTAGAGAGGACATTTCACAGAGGACATTTCACACAGAACATCTATGAAAGCCTGGCTGGTGTGGCCCAGTGGTTCAGCATCGACCCATGCACCAAGAGGTCACCGGTAACTGGTCAGGACACATGTCCAGGTTGTGGGACAAACCTCCAGTGGGGGGCATGCAGGAGGCGACCAATTGATGTTCTTTCTCATCGATGTTTCTATCTCTCTCTCCCTTCCTCTCTCTCTAAAGTAATAATAAAAAAAATCTATGAGAAAATTCTACATATTTTAGGAGATAGTGACTAAAGAAAAGATCATTTTTTCCCTAGGGAAATAGTGCAAGGTAAACTGGAATGTAAGACTGGGGCCATGTAGGTGGTCCAAGATAACATGAGGTCATCCTGAGACAGGAGGGTAGAAGGCCTTCAAGGCCTTGTCCTTAATCTGATGGCCAATGAAAGTCCCGTGAAGGCTTATGGTGGGGATGTGGGAGTATCTGAGCTCTGCGTTACGTCAGTCTGTCAGCAGTGTGAGGCCATGGGGCTGTGCAAAGGGGAAAGAAAGTCAGAGGTACAGATACTGAATGAAAGAAAACCAGTTAGCAAAAGTGCAGGCAATGGGAGTAAAGGCAGAAGCTGGCAAAACAGGGGCAGGGCCCCAGTCAGTATCAGCTGGAACCAACTGCTGTATATTAACATTGTTGTCATGAGTTCTCACCATTTTTTCTCTTCTTCTGAATTTTGTTCTCTCTCTAGGTGATTGAGTGTAACCTGAGAGCTTCTCGATCCTTCCCCTTTGTTTCTAAGACCCTTGGGGTGGACTTCATTGATGTGGCCACCAAAGTGATGATTGGAGAGAACATTGATGAGAAACCTCTTCCAACATTGGAGCATCCCATCATTCCTGCTGACTATGTTGCAATTAAGGTAATATTTGGGGGAAAAAAATCTATTAGCCATTTTTGTAAATTCCAAGGAAATTAAAGGAACAATTTTTCATCAAAAGAATCGTGATATGTTATGAACCTTCTAAGTGAAATGCTGGACTAGGGAGTTAGGATGTTTCCTTTGAATAATGTACAGCAGGTGCTCTACGTCAACTTTATGTAAACTACTGTGTATTTGAGAGAGATTTGAAAATCGTTTGGAACTGTGTAACTTCAAAACCGACAAGCTGAGTGAATTATAAACTACGTTCACGCAGCTGGTGCCTGATGGTGCCAGTTTAGCTGGTAAACAGAAATCATAAACATATATATTGTTAGGGCAAGGCTTAAATTGAGCCACTTTTGAATTGTGCCAAGACTTCAAGAACACATGAATCTTGAAAACGTCTTTCCCCTGTGATCTTGGCTTAGTCTCTACTTTCTTGGTGGCACAGTTTTCCCACTTGACAAGTTGAGATGGCAGTTTCTGTTCACAGTGCGGATGTGAAAGTGACAACATTGCCAATACCTTTATGAAGAGTGACTGAGAAAACCTAAGGGTTTCTTCATGAATTTCTGGTATATACATCTATTTCTAGTGATAACATGTAATAAAGCCACTGTGCTTCTCTAAGGGTTTAGTACAGCGGTTCTCAACCTGTGGGTCGCAACCCCTTTGAGGGTCAAACGACCCTTTCACAGGGGTCACCTAAGACCATTGGAAAACACATATTTTCCGATGGTGATTCATAACAGTAGCAAAATTACAGTTATGAAGTAGCAACAAAAATAATTTTATGGTTAGGGGTCACCACAACATGAAGAACTGTATTAAAGGGTCATGGCATTAGGAAGGTTGAGAACTACTGGTCTAGTGTGTCCATGCACAGAACAATTATAATTAGGACTCTAAGTAGTTTACTGGACAGGCAAGAGGATTAGTGACATATTATATAAACACCTACGAAGTTTTTAGATGAAGCACACACAAAATTAATTTATATCTAGTGATATATTTATGTGACACACACATATTTTAGATGCCTTCAAAAGACTTGCATTCCTACATGTACTAGTGACCTCAACCATAATTGTGTTACAGTAGAGACTCTGACTTCTGACTTATACCGTGGAAGCTTTAAGTTGAAGCTATAAATAAAAAGTCTTTATCAATCTTACTTAAGATGAAACAGTGTCCTGCTAAAAATGATATTGATATCCTGGCCAGTTGGGCTCAGCAGTTAGAGCGTCAGCCTGCAGACCAAAAGGTCTCAGGTTCGATTCCTAGTCAAGGGCAGGTACCTGAGTTGCAGTTTCGATCCCCAGTCCTGGTCAGGGTCAAGCGGAGGCAGCCAATTGATGTGTCTCTCTCCCATTCATGTCTCTCTCTGTCTTTTCCTCTCCCATCCATTCTATCTAAAAATCAATGGAAAAATATCCTCAGGTGAGGACTAACAAAAATAAAAAATATAAAAACAATATTGATGGATAGATATGCACTTTTCAAAATTCACTATATCTTCCAGTTTACTTCTATCCTAGTTATTATTGTATATGAATCTACTTTTTCAAATTACTTATAGTCGAGCTTTATATAGCTCTAGTGAGGTGGGTGGATATCAACAGGTGAGGGTATTGAGAAGCTGGAGTGCAGGAATGTGTAAGAAGTTGACTAAGATGAATGACCCAGTGACATGACTCCAACCTACAGTTCCTATGATGACTCAGAGGGGTGCCAGAATCCAAGGAGAGAGAGTCTAGACTAGATAGATGGATATATGTGAGAAATAAGAATTTGGTTCTCAGTGAGTTGCACTGATAAAAATGAATGAAAGAAAAGTACTCCTATCTATAGTCTAGTTCATATAAAAGTTCTGAGCAAAAGTGCTTCCAAGCAGAATGTTTTTCAAAGCTTTTAAAGAGGTGTCAACAACAGTTTAATATCTCAGAAGTCAGCTCACAGACAGAAATTTCTGGCAAGGTGGCTTGTAGCAAGTTCAAATGATCAAAACAAGAAGAGGAATGTTTCAAAAGCCAACCAAGAGAAAAATGTGTTTGAACTCGGTGTTTGGGTAAACCAATGCCCAGTAGACTTCGTTTGAAATCACTCCAGTAAGACTCTGTGTAGGCCAGATTAGAAACACTGGCTTGGACCGGTCACAGGGGCCCTATTTACAGAAATAATTTGTGATTATTTAACCCAAGTTTTTGGCTAAGAGCTCAAGAAATTCTTGGAACAGAGTTTTAAAGCTATTTTTCAAGTCAGATGCTTGGACCAAAGAGATTTTTTTACATGTCTACCATAGCCTAAATGAATCGTGTGAGAGATGATTCAGTAAATGTATTTTTTTCTCTCTTAATCCGTTTATACCTTTCTCACATATTTTTCCCCTGTTGCTTCTGACAGGCTCCCATGTTTTCCTGGCCCCGGCTGAGGGATGCTGACCCCATTCTGCGGTGCGAGATGGCTTCCACTGGAGAGGTAATTGGTCAAGGCTCCATGGATGCTCATTAAATCTGCTTTGCAATATATGGTTTTATGATCTGAATAGAGTAAGTTAGTAAATAGTAAGGGGACCTAAACTTCTGCTATCAGAGTAAGTCTGAAAGGGCTTAAGAACTTTGAGCTAAAGAAAAATCTTTTACTTTTGGGTATCAGAGTAAATTTTCACTTGTATTTCAACATGTGTCCCTAATTCATTTCCACTTTACACATGGAGAATATCTTTCAAACATCTCTAGGTCTTTCTTTTTATTTTAAGATTCTCGGGTCTCACTGCAATATCACCCCCCCCCCCAATTAGACCAGTGGATTTTTACTAGCAATATGTGAAATGACTATACAGCATTAGAAAGATCATGGACCTAAATACTGTGCAACACGCAAAAAATATATGCAAAATTTCAGAGCCACGTTCAAAGTGAATTTGATCTCTTGGGGATTATCTAAAAATTATAATGGGACTGGCCACTGGATGTCCCTCTTCACTTGTGTTGAGGCTCTGTCAGCTGAAGGTTTCTTCAAGAATGTGAAATGTGTTCCTTGTAGAGAGCTGTCAGATTCTAGAAAGTTCCCTACATGTCAGTGTCAGGACGTTTTATAAATCACCTAGCCCTTGACAGACGTACCAGATACAACCTTCACTTTCTCACCCGTGCACGTCGGAGTGTCAGCATCAGATTGGAGGCATTCTTGTTTCCTCTTGGTATTGAGGAAAACCTGAAAGGGGAAACATTTAATTGCAATAAATACGGGATGTTTTATGTGGTTGCCTGGTTACAAGCAAGGTCTGTGATGAGAAGCCAAGTGAGACCGGGCGGCTGGCAGTGGGGGATAAATGGTTATCTTGTTTGTATTTGGAACGATAATTGCATTCTCTTAGCTCCTTTGCAACTGCTTTTAATTTAATAGGTGAGAAAACCTAACTTTAAAGTGGGAGGGGGGCCTCCATTTCATTTCTGGGCCTTTGAAGGAGGCTCTTTCCCGGTGTATCTTGATGCCATGGTGACTCAGTAGCAGGGCCATTTTCAGCTGGTCCAGGGTTCAGATTAAGGAGAAATCTGTTTTCCTTCATGCCCTTTGCTCTAGTGTGGCAGGTCTGTTTTCAGCGCCGAAGTCCTTTCTGCCTCCAGACGTACATCATTGGAGTTATTGACCTATGGAAATATGAAAGAATAGAAAGTTGACTTTCCCTTTGTTGTATTTTTTCCCGAAACATAAAAAGAGATAATTCTTCTTCCACTACTGGGGTCATATTTCCAGTGTGATGTTACGAGGTCTACTGTATAACTGAAATCAGAATAATTCTAGCTCAGTGAAATGTCAATTATGCTTCGAAAAGATGTTTTCAGTATTCAAATGGCTTGTTGAGGGATTGAATGAACCTTCAGCTCCAGATCTAGGGGAGGAGCATTTTATATTCCTACTGGTGAGGTGGGGATATCAGTCCTAATCTTTACTTGAATATCTGAGTTTTTTTTATATGTTTTTCTGTACAAAACTGCTGAAACCTCTTCTGTATTGTTGTATCTGCAATTATGATAGCGTGGCCTGGTTTCTTTCATTAGAATTTGGGTTCCATTCAGATAGTTGGCCAGAATTTGACCAAAGAAAAGAAAATCTTCACTGTGGAGTATACAGGGTGTGGCAAAAGTAGGTTTACAGTAGTTTATATGGAAAATAATACAATAATTAATAAATAATACAAGAATAAACTTTGTGCTTCATGTACTCATGACGGTAAACCTACTCTTGCCCCACCCTGTATACTGGTGGTCAGCTGAAGGTCAAAGTGATGGGAACTTTCGTTTCACAGTAAGGGAGTCATTTGCTTACAGAATGAATTTAGCCGTCAGTGTTATTTACTGTAACGATGGTTCTGTTCCTGTGTGAAATGATGATGTGCATGGAAGAGTCTAGTCCCATCATGTTGCTGTATACCACTTGTTCTATGATCGTGCTGGCCGTGTGACTCGTAGTTACATTATAACACAACTATCGTAGACGGAGCCTCTATATCTTGTGACATTACGTGTTAGTTTACAATTATATTTTACTTCTGGCTGTGGGATTCAGGGCTAGTAGCATGGTATTTAGGTTCATTCTATGAAAATTATAAAAAAAACAGACAAACTCCTTTGGGATCTTCATGGGTTTATTGAATGGCTCAGAAGGCTTTCTTATAAGCTGTGTGAAATGACTCCTAACCGATTGATCAGCAGTTATGCATTTGTGCTACTGACCTGTGAATTCACGCACAGTTGCATAGCACACACAACGTACACTGTTATTGAAGCATTATGTCATATTAACATTTGGTAGCTCACCACATTATGGACCAGAAGCTGTGATTTGTATCCAAATAACTCACAGTAGAATCCAGTTATGTTGTTCCATGGAGTGTTGTTGGATAGAGAAAGAATTGCTTATTCATTCATTATGCTTAATTAAAAACATAAGATACATCTGCCCTGGCCAGCCTTTTCATCCCTGGGTTTAGATTGCATGGGCAACTCAATAAAACCTAGCAAAGGAGCCTGTGAATAAAGTGCTGTCTATTTGTAGTTGTGTTTTCTGTTTTTTTGTAAAAGTGGTTGGCGATTATTTGCTCCCTTTTAGTTTATTTTATTATTTTAAAATTTATTCTAAACAGGTGGCTTGTTTTGGAGAAGGTATACATACAGCTTTCCTAAAGGCAATGCTTTCAACAGGATTTAAGATACCCCAGAAAGGCATCCTCATTGGCATCCAGGTATGTGGTCTGGGGTTGTGTGCATGCCTGCGGGTATGTCCTGGGAATGGCTGGGGGAAGGGACCTTAACTACCCTATAGAAGAGGGAGAATTGTTTCAAGTTCTTCAAAAGAAAATAGCACTTATAGACAGAATGGTCATTTGTGTTCTGTATGTCCCCTGATTTCTGCCTTTTTCATTGTAGTGGCCGATACAAATAATGAATAAATAAAAAAGACAGAAAGAAAAGGGTATTTGTTCTGAAAGAAAGTTAGGGTACCTTATAAAGGAATCTCTTTTATTCTTTGGTTACATTTTTTTTTCTGTATATTTTTCTCTTAGTTCTTTTTCCTTAGCCCCGAGCATAGGCTTTCTGGAAGGTTGGGTCTCACCTATTCCTCCCCCCTCTCTCAGTCTATGTCTGTCTCCATCCCTTGACTTTCCCCTTTTCCAGCTCATCTATGTCTACAGTATTCATTCTCCCATATATAATAATCACCTTTAAATCTTAATCCTTAGCTGTCTCCTATTTCCAACAGTCCGCTGGACACCTCTATCTGATGTCTCAAACCCAATACATCTTCCAAACTGAAGTCAGTGTTATCCTCATCCTGACCTCTGTTTGTCCCGTTCTCCATTCATTCACTCACATTTCCATTTCTACTAAATGTCAGTGATTCACAGTTGAAGACGAAATGGGCATTATTTGAGAAATCCTCTCAGCCTGGCTCTCCATGACTAATTGAAGGTTTGACAGGGCAATGGCTCAATGGGTTTAAGAAAGTCAGCATATCCCACTTGTACTGCAGAGATTCTTCAGATATTATTATTTGGTAAGCCTTCTAATTCACAGCAGGGTGCAATCACTATAAGTGAATATCTTCATATAATGAAAAGGACATTATTGGTTTATTATTTCAAGTCAAATATCAATCTTAGTGCAAAATGGTAGCCAGGAAACGTCGGTTACTACTTCTTGGAATACTTATTGCAAGAATGTAAAACTTGTTCTATTTATAAATTTTCTGAAAAATGCTAGATGCTTCCAAAGGGTCATTCACTTTCTTTTGAGATTAGTAATTCTTGAATTCTTTGCAAACAATAGATAGTTTTATATATCACCCCTGCCGTACTTTTAATAAGCTCAAACCCCACATGGTTACATAAAAATAATTAAAATATAATTAGAACAGTACCAGGTATTCTCAAGCCAGTAGGTGATTATTACACATGCCATCTCATTAGGGTGTCTTAATATCTGCAAATTAGACCCTGGAGACTGGATGGGGTAGTAGCTTCGGAGGAGTTTTGCAGAGAGTAAGTTGGGATTTTGCTTTATAACGGTGCCAAAAGGGTGATGGTGAACAGTTAGAGCAGAGACTAACAAGATGACTTGCTATTGCAAATCTTAATGGCAGTTTAGAGACACATCACACCATATGAGAGACTCATTACATTATAAATGGGTATTAAGTATTATTAAGTTGCAAATATGAGAGTATTTGCCCAACTTTCAGTTATGGCTTAAAGTTTAATGTGAGACCTGGGGGCGTTCAGAGGAGACCATGCCCTTAATCCCCCTCTTCACAACTAATCATATAGTGCTCACATTTTAAAATATCAGTTAAAAAGGCAGTGATGTATAAACGGTGCCTTGTTTGGCTCCAGTGCTGCAGGGAAAAGTGAGGCAAAGATTAGTGTGATCCCTGTGAAGTATTTGTGTAGTTCTGGCATCCGTGAACAGGATTTTTGCTTTGCAGGGAAAAATGGGTTTTCTAAGGGAAAAAAAAAGAATTTCCTTAAGCAAGAGGTTCTGTCCATTGAGCTTCTACGTTTCCTTGTACTTTTTTTTTTTTTTTAAGAAATCAATGTGCTCTGGCCAGTTTGGCCCAGCAGTTAGAGCGTCGGCCTGCGGTCCAGAGAGACCCGGGTTCGGTTCCCACTAAGGGCATGTACCTCGGTTGCAGTTTGTCCCCGGCCCTGGTTGGGTTGTGAGGGTGGCAACCACTTGATGTGTCCCTTTCACATCGATATTTCTCTCTCTCTCTGAACAAAATATCAAAAAAAAAAAAAAAAAAGAAATCAATGTTCCAACATGAGTTATTGCAAAGAACTTTCTCCCTGTGTATGAGTGCATTATCTTAGGAATTGAAATATATATGTATTTTAATTACAAAAAGAAAAAGAAAATATTTAATAAAATTATATTTAATACAGTATTCACAGCTGTGGAAATTGGATCAGCATGGCTATAAGCCTTCAGAGATATATAAGTATCAGTTTTCTGACCAACTTTATACGGGAGGCCAGGAAAGTGGCCGTCACCAACAGTTACTGTATAGTCTCACCATTACTGTATGAAGGACTTCCATGTATAGTGAGTTTAAAAAATATGTAGTCATAAATTTAACTGAGAATTCTGACAGAACATACTAATGAGAGAATTACTAGCGATAAAAGTCACCGGGCATCTTCCTAGTCAGAATGGAACCAAATCTAATCGCCACTTTTTACCCAAACTTCATAGCAGCTGTGGACAAAGTAATTAGGGTTCTATATCTCAGGATACAGTGTACTTTTAGGAAATCAGTTGATTTAACATAATTCCATCAGGACAGAAGAATTCATGTAAATTCATTTGAATATATAGAGTCAGAACTTAAAGGGACCTAAAAGAGGACTGCTAATATATTGAGGGCGTTAGGGCCAGTAAATACAAGGGAAAGCATTTAGTTGAGTTACTTAATAAAGTTATAAAAAAAGTCCACAAATGCATTTTGATTTCTTAAGATAACTGTTGGTTTAGCATGTGTGCAGCCTTGACTCGGAGTGTCAGCATCAGATTGGAGGCATTCTTGTTTCCTCTTGGTATTGAGGAAAACCAATAGGAGAGCATTGGTAGCCAGCACTGTCGCAGTTAATCAGCCCGATTATTCCTTCAGGTATGAATGGGGAGGGTGGTCAATATCTATCCCATTTATTTGAAGTAAAGGTCTTCTTTTTTCCTCATCCCCCCACCCTGACCCCCCTGCCTGGTATGAGTAGAAAAATGTAATTGGAGATGCCTTAATTTATTATTAATATTTTGTATCAGGTTGTAAGATAAAATTGGGAAAAGAGAAGAGGTCAAAATGACTTTGAGTCAGGAAACATTTGTCTTATTGTTGGTGGTTTAACAAAATATATATACTTTTAGGCAGATATTTTAAATAGTAATTATTACTAGCAAATATCAGTCACTTCAAAACATTTAGTAAATAGTTTGTGTGTGTATGGGGGGGGTGCATACATTAATTGGTTTTATTGCAGTATTCTTAACTTTTAAAAAATTTCTCTTCTCTCCTCCACCCCTCCCCAAGTTCTCTATACACACAGACCCTCTGCCCTTCCAAGGTTAAAGCCTATAGTCGAATCACCTACGAAATTAGAAATATTTATAACATCAACCTGATGTCACTAGGATTTTGGAAAAAAATCAGCATTTAGATTTTGTCAAGGGACCCTTGCCAGCTGAACTATCACATGCACTGTGTCTCTACCAAGAGGCTTTCCAGAGGCATGGGTCCTCATATAAGAAAAGTATACTGCAGGTTTACATAGGAACAGCGTCACCTTTGATTCCCCGGTCGTGTTCCCAGCTTTCTTTCCTCTCAACAGAGTTTATTTTTAGTTGCCATGAGCAGGCAATCTGCCTGGATTTGAAGTTTTCTGGAACACCCTTTAACAATAAGTGATTTACTCCAGAGCAGATCAAGAGCACTGGGTGTTTGTTCTCCTCTGATTGGGCTATTCAGTGATGCTCGTGGAGAGGCGAGTGCAGTCCGACATCTGCGCTCTGGCGTGGCCCGGAGACACAAAGCAAGCATTTTATTTGAAAGAGACAACTCCAAGTGACTTGAATAACCTTTTATCTTCAATACAGAATCATTAGGAACAGCCATAGAGTTGTCAATCCAGACAACCCTGCAGACATCCACAGGCATCGCCCAATATTAGCTTGGCTTTTCTGTTCTGCAGCCGGAAGTTGGAGGAATGTGAAAACGATAATCGAAGGAAATACATATATTTAAAGGACTTTCCTCTAAACATTTTCCAGGAAGTAAATCAGCTTGTACTCTTCACCTCTGGTTACAAATGGGTTCTTACCCAGGTATTTTCAATCAGCTATTAAATCTGGGGCTGCGCAGATGCAAGCTGACAGCTGTAATTTCTTTCTGTAGAGAGGCTGTTTCATGTGTCACAAGTGTTCAATACATGTTTGATAGAAGTTTATAATGTGGCTATGAAAGCCAACACCCCAGACCGGGAGGCAGAGCGGTTGCCTGGCTGGGAACTGCCAATACTGTCATGTAGGATATTTATCTTTTCCAGCACTGAAACAGCTTCATAATGAGGTTCTGACTAGTGTCTGCAGGTCTTCGAGGACTTGCTGACTTATTTTACTTTAACATGGTGAAGAAAAAAATAATTGCATTCTAGTGCTCCTCCCTCGACATTTTTCCCTGTGTCTTTTGCCACGGTTAGTGCATCTTCACCTCAAATGATAAAGTGAGAGAAAGATGGCCCTCCTATCTCCTATCTCCTATTCCAGACTTAAGGGTGGGTTAGAATCACCCAGGAGGGTTTGCTAAAATGCAGAATACAGGGATTCATACTCAGAGTTCCTGATTCTATAGACCTAGGGTGGGGCCCAAATTTTCATATTTCAAACAAATTTCCAGGCAATGCAAAATTTCCAGGGGACCACATCTTGAGAATCACTGTACTTGAGAAACAGTGTTTGAGAAAACTGGTTCAACATTGTTATCACATGAGCATACATTATCAGTGGCTTTTTGCTAGAGGAAAATTTAGAATAATTTGTTCATTTCATAATTAATATATTAATTAGTCAATAAGTGTTTGTTTGAATACCTTTATGTTGAGCCTTCTAACATATACTTTGGTGCTTACTTGAGTTTTTTCTGTGTTTAGCAGAAGGTCAGAATATAATCTTCCAAAATTCAGGAGTTCATTTAGAATATTTCATATATATTTGCCATATTTGAAGAAACTTAAAAACATGAAGAAAACCTAAAAAGTCATCTAATTCTGTCCCTTGTTTTCTAAGCAGAATCAAACTTGAACCAAACTTAACCAAATGATGGTTCTATTCTTCTGCCTACCTTTTCTTATTTTTTTCTTCTTTATTGATTTTATAGAGAGAGGAAGTGAGAGGGAGAGAGAGATAGAAACATCGATGAGAGAGAACATCGATTGGCCGCCTCCTTCATGCCCCTCACTGGGGATTTGGCCCACAACCTGGGCATGTGCCTTGACTGGGAATCGAACCAGTGACCTCTTGGTGCATGGGTCGCTGCTCAACCACTGAGCCACACTGGCTGGACTGCCTAACCTGTTCTTAAAGAGAAGGCCACATATCTCATTGAATTACCCTAACATCACTGAGTTATTCCCTGATTTTATATTTATTTATTTTATTTTTTTTGTGTCTAGCCATGAGCTTGTTACAGCTAAGCCCACATTGTCTTCTTTGGACCTAAGCCGAAGTGGAAAGCCACTTTCTGGGCATGGGCACAGTTCGTGTTCTCGAAGACTGCCATGAATAACCCCTGAGCCTGCCTCAACTGAGATTTATCCAGTTGCATTTATCGCTTCTATTTGCCAATAGTTTCCACTCATAAATCTGCAGTTCTTGGATTGAGAGGGCCAGAATCTGAAAGACTTCTCTTTGAACACGGTGTTCGGGGTCTTTTCCTAGGATTTAGATCTGTTCTCAGAAAGACTCTATAAGTAAATATTAGGAGGTTTTATGCGTGGGACATTATCAAAGTTGTGCAAGAATCTTGATATGTTTTGTTATTACAATTTTCAGTTTTTCTAAAATTCTGAAATAAGATCATATCCATGATTTTTTCAACTATTACTAATAATATAATTAATATATTAGTAATGGTTATATTGTTATATTATAACTATTACTAGCACAATATAACATTAACTAACATAATAAGTAGATCTCAAAACATTTTTTTTTTTTATCCTCACCTGAGGACATTTTTTCATTTTTGTTCAGATAGAGTGGGAGGGAGAGAGAGGAAGAGAGGGAGAGAGAGAAACACTGACGTGAAAGGGACACATCAAGTGGCTGCCTCCTGCACAACCCCAACTGGGGCCGGGGACAAACTGCAACCGAGGTACGTGCCCTTAGCGGGAACTGAACACGAGTCTCTCTGGACCACAGGCCGACGCTCTAACCGCTGAACCAAACCGGCCAGGGCACAAAACATTTATTAAAGTAAACAAATTGTCATCAACGTATAGACTTTTTACAAGGGAAAACAGCCAAAATGGTGTCATTGAAAGCAGAATAGAGGTTTTTAACTTTGTGTGATTTTGCACACGCACTGACTCGCATACTCATGCTCAGGAGCTCAAGGTCCGGGCTGATCTTTGGGTCGGCCACTTTGCTTTCTTTCACCCTGGCCGCTGTCTTGCAAATACCGGCTTTTGGCCACCGGAAGGAGGTATGTTCAAAGCTGCGGAGCCCTGATGGCAATGAGCAGGAATCCAGGGAAGGCAGGACCTGGACACTAGACGGTCCAGCGGGGCTCTAGAAAGGTCACAGCGACAGGCTGTAAGGGAATATCGGAATAGTGAGACGCTAGGGGAGCCTGTCTGGAAGTAAAATGTACGTGGGGATGAGTTGGTTTGTGTTGTGAGTGTGACAGGCTTTAGGGGAACCCAGCCTTGGAACTAAGGTGCGGGGGCAGGAATCTGGTCTCTGGGAGGAAAAAACACACACAATTATTTGAAGACTAATAATATTTAATGAGAACTATTAATGGGCCAGTAATTATGCTAAGACACTCTTCTAACACTTAACCATTTCTTATTTTTAAATCATTCATTGAATTGTGAGGGCTAAAAAGAATACTTTTTTCCCCGCTCACCTCGTAAATTCTTCTAGCTGGGCTAATCAAATTAGCAGGAACAGATTAACAGGAGAAAATGTACGAAGTTTATTACGGATGTAATACACATGAGGGTGTCATTAAACATGAGACCCGAAACACATCGGGCAGTCCAGGTTCATATGCCATTATGGCCAAAGGAGAAATAGGCAATTTATGGGAAGCTGAGGAACAGGCAAGTTCTTGCCATGCAACTCAGAAACAATGTAACAAAGGGATGAGGGGTTGGGGGTGGAGATCCAGCCACCAGCCCGGTCCTGGAGCCTTCCTATCTAATATTAGGGTGAATATATTACGATTCCCTTTCCAAAGCAGGTCTTTCCATCTGACTCTCTCAGGCAGGAAGGAAGGAGGGTCTAAGATTCTTTCTGAGTCTTGTTTCTTATTAACTGGCTTAAAATCATTATCCCAAAAGGCGCAGTTTTGGGGGACAAAACTTTGGTCCCCTTCAGAGCACTCAAGGACCCCATGATGCCGATGCTGTGACTATTCCTGTTTCTCGGGTGGGGAAAGAGCTCACGGAGAGGGGAAGTTAGTTGCTCCAGATCACACAGTTGATCATGGAGCCCCACCAAAGTAGGCACACGATTATTCTCATTGCCGTTTTAAAAACGAAGCAGCGAAAGCTCAGAACATTGACTTTTCTAAGCAGCTATGGATGGTCAAACCAGGGCTTGAAACGCAGCCTGTGACTGCAGAGCCCATTCTTCTGCTCTTTGCTGTAGAGTAAATGCAAAGGCCTTAGTTCCCAGGGACTGCAGGGCGCGCAGGAGCAGCCAGGGCGGGGCCTGCTTCTCCAAGGGCAGCACAGAGCTGAGTTCAGCACCTGGAACAGCTGGAACAGGCAGCCGCCGGCAAGGCGGACTCGGCACTGTGCTCCTAGCCCCAGTGTCTTTAAATACTCCCTGACCAGGAAAAAGGTCCGTGCAAAACAGGGTCTCTCTGCATCACACAGAGAGTTTCAGTGGATTAACCAGGGAATGCAGGAATTTGAAGGCAAGGGAAAAAGTAAGAGGGCCGAGAGTAAGACAGTGCGGGTGGAGCTTGACCGATACTGGAAGAGAAGTAAGAACTCATGCTCACTGTAGGAGGATTAAAGGGTAAAACGTGTCATCTTTAGATGTAAAACACCTGGCAGCACATGGCACTGCCTTGTATGACGGCGTGAGAGAAGACCCCGTCACATAGGGCTAAACACAGAGCATGTACATCTAGAAGGTGAAGTTGTTCTTAATTCCTTTGATTTCAGCAATCATTCCGTCCAAGATTCCTTGGTGTGGCTGAACAATTACACAATGAAGGTTTCAAGGTATGTGATATTAATATTTCTACAAGTCGCTTTCTGTCAGCATTGAACTCTTTCCACAAAAATGAATATTGAAACATTGAAGGGAATTAAATAGCTCAACATGTGTCCTAACCATAGTTTCACATCTTCAGTAGAATAAAATAATTAGAAAGACTAATTTGAAGTTTTAATACAGTCACCACAAACTTGGAAGGTTTACCTTACACAGAATTGTGACGAAGTAGCAGTGCATTTCCTTATGTCTTCCCCTTTTCTGTTTCCATATGTAGTCACAGTTTCCAGCTGCTACAGTTACAGGCAAAACTGCTTCCTGTAATAGTGTCAACAACAAAAAGAAAAAAAAAATGTAATGCTGTGGATGCATTCACACAAAGCCTGGTTTAGTAAATCAAAATAGCCCCTAAGGCTCAGGGTGGGCCTGTGGTGCTGGGCTTTGTTGACTCAATAGCAATGAATAATCAGCTGTGAATAATTTGTTTTATTCTTCTCCTCTACAAAGCAGTTACAATTGAGATTATTGATTTTTTTTTTTTTATCACTGCAAATAATTTAAAAATATTTGAAGTGCTCATGGCTTGGGATACTGAGTCCGAATCTGTATTCATAGTACCGTATTGCTTCTCAGATTCACCAGTTTCTTCTACTTTATGTTCAAAATGACATGTGTGTCTCAGCCGGCCTCTTTGCTTCTTGAAAGCCTTCCCTGTGGTACAGTAACTGACTTTTTCATTTGAAACACAGCTCTTTGCCACGGAAGCCACGTCAGACTGGCTCAATGCCAACAATGTCCCTGCCACCCCAGTGGCATGGCCATCCCAGGAAGGACAGAATCCCAGCCTCTCCTCCATCAGAAAGTAAGAACTGGGCAGAGTTGTCTGAGATAAAACAGATAGAGGATTCACTTTGGGAACTAGTGGGATGTGGATGATGGTAAAGTTTCATTCTTGGGGACTTTGGTATCACTATGAACACATAATGCCATGTGTGCTCAAAATGACATGTAGCATCTTTCAAAATAGTTCCTAGTAAGGGTGCTTTCCTTGACAGACACCACAAATCATGGGCATGAAGTCTGTAACACAGAACTTTATATTTGACGTCGAACTTATATTATGTGTATATGTGTATGTCAAGTACAAGCTTGCCCAGCTGTCTGTCACGGAGGTGGTGCATCAACAACTCAGTCAATTTGTTGAGCACCTGCCCCATGCAGGAGACGACAACAAGAGCTATGATAATGTCAGTCATTGCATTCCTTAATTTGCGATTCTTTGATCAAGTGAGATCCTGTGCCTTAGGCTAGATTTTTATACAAGATGTATGATTGCAGCACACTGTGTGAGTCTTCAGAGCACGGGACTGTGTAGTATAAGGACATGGGAGATAATTCTTACTTGCTCCAGGATATTACAGCCCATTAAATGGATAAGTCATACCAAATCCTACACACTATACTATTTGTTAGAGCTCCTAAGAAGGTAACCTATAAATCATTATCAAATTATAAAAGAAGAGCAAAATTTTCAGACCTTACTAGACTTCCAGTGGTGTTATAAGCCCTTGCTTAGAGCTTTGTAAAATAGTAATTAGCATGACTTCATGCTTTTGACATTTGAATGTCTCCTTTGTGTGTAGCAGCCCAGCAAGAGAATGTGAAATGGTTTAACTCAAAATCAGGTGGCCTGCACTCTCCTACCAGCAGCCGAGAGGCACTGGGGCAGGCAGCAAGTGAAGTTAATCTGGGGGGGAAATAGGGGGTGGACTGGACAACAAGTAAATATCTATCAAGTTACCAATTCTTACTATGGATAGAAAGCCTTTTAAAGAGAAAACAAACCTTTCCATTCAGTTAGACTTTTGCCAGAATTCTGTCAAGAACATAGTGATAAAATTATAGCCCCAAATAGTATAATGTGAACATTTACTTAGAGGACAAAGGGCAGTCAGCTTGGTATGGCATTGACTCAGATGGCGGAGAGAGTCCTTTACGTCAGTATTTTAAAAACTAATTAGAAAATATACATGGCCACCTGCAAGCTTTTGTTTGTTTTGCTTATTCTTCCAGACTGATTAGAGACGGCAGCATTGACCTGGTGATTAACCTCCCCAACAACAACACTAAATTTGTCCACGATAATTATGTGATTCGGAGGACAGCCGTTGACAGTGGAATTGCTCTCCTCACTAATTTCCAGGTATGTGCTTTTCCTAAAAGCCAGGCTGCATGAGGATTCTTATTCCTGTGCCCCCCTTAAGAGTGTTCATCGATCTGTGCACATCTGTCTCCTACCCTCGTAGCATTCAGAATGGAGGAGAATTTCTAAATAGAATCTGAACTAACGATGCCATTATGGTAGGTCATGGCCTAACGGAGACAGTTGGTGATCAAGCAATTGAGATGCTCAAAAGCCACCATAGCCATGGCTCTCTCATTACCTGCGCAATTATCCTTAAAACAAGAAGTGTGGTGTGGCTTGGAATAAAGATGCAAACTTTACTTCCACGTTTCTAAGTGAAAGCCACCAGATGAAAGCAACAAGTTAATGATCATTGAAGATCCAGAGATAGTGCAAGTGTTTGTTCAATTCACAGAAAATGATCGCAGGAGGCATGTCCAGCTCCACTTGGACGTGACTCCCCAAGGTCTTTATCAGGGAGGGCAGAACTGCTCTCTGAGGCTCATTACCTTTCTGCCCATGGTGTTTTCCCCTTGTGTCCATTTTAGTCCCTATTCAGGGGGTAGGAGGGGAGGATACACTTATTCACGGGGAGGTCTGAGATATCGCAGAGAGTCCCCATTAAATAAAAAGTTGGGTTTCTTTGATCTCATGCCCCTTTGAAGAGTGGGAGCAGAAACTGTTCGCTCCTGCTTCACTGAACAGTCATTTCACATCGCCTGGGTCGCTCAGATTCCTCCCCTTCTATTTTCAGGTGACCAAACTTTTTGCTGAAGCTGTGCAGAAATCACGCACCGTGGACTCCAAGAGTCTCTTCCACTACCGGCAGTCCAGTGCCGGGAAAGGGGTGTAGCCACGCAGACACCGGGCTCCCCCCGAAACCGCCTGAGCCTCATTGCATCCGAGGAACTGGTTCCCAGCTGCCTGCCCCAGAGATGAACGTCTGCCGAACCTCGTTCAGTTTGCTCACTTACGCCTCAATGTTCTTTCCTTTCACCGGCACATTGTCGTCCGTCACTTTTTAGAAACCTTACCTAGAGAGTCCTTCCTAAGTAACTTGTTCTTCACAAGAGAGCATCTCTCTCCTGGTGCCTTCTGTTCGGTGGGCTGAGCTTCCTTCTGCACGTCCGCTCGCAGCACACTTCGTGGTGCTGATGAATGATAAGCAAGGTAGAAAAAGTTGCTGCTCTATCCTCTGACCTCTTTCTACGTATTCTTCACAGACACGGTTGTCACTGTTTTCAGACCGCAGCTGCCACTCTCAGGACACTTTCACGAGGCAGAATACTCTAGAGATTTGTTAAAACGAAGCCTGAATTTAATTTATGAAGTCCTCCATCATGGTGTTTGTCTGTTGCTCCTTTTTAGCAATCATTCTATCGGGCTCATCCAGGAATATCGGCATTCCTTCCCCCAGTTCTGCATTTGAGGAGTGTGACAGGTTTGGAAGGGAGACATTTCTTTAAAGGACACTAGTTTGCAGTTTGGGGTTTTGGAGTATGTCAGCAGAGGGTGGATACCGCCGAGGTGGTTTTATTCCTGTTGTTCGTTGGGTTTTATTCCTATTGTTCGTTGTCCAGTTGAGCCAACTGAAATCTTCAGATTGATGCCATCTCTCCCCCCCCCCCCCGCCAATTTTGGATACACTTGGGAGTTATGTTCATCCCCTCAGATCCTGGGTTCTGATGATCTACTGAGGCCCATGGTACACTTGGAGTTCCACACCCGGTCCCCTTCCCTTCTGCACACAAGACAAGTCCTTCTTCCAAGGCAGATGTTTTATCTATAAACTTTTTTGTGTTATTACAAGTGCTCTAATGGTGAACTTTGAAATAAAATACTGTTAAGAGGCAATTTGGCTGTATTCTCACATTTATTTATTTACTTGTTTTACATTGATATATATATAATTAGTTCACCTCTCTGACGAAACAAAATTTGAAACCAGGATAATATCACATTTTCTTTTTTCTATACAAAGACAAATAGTGTATGAGCAAATGGATATTAAAAATAATGAAACCTAGGGCTGTTGCATTTTTTTTCTTGTCTCCCTCTTGTTTATAAGTCTCCTTAAAATATTTTAAAAGAAAATCTTACCTTTTATGACAGCATGGATAGACCTGGAGAGTATTATGCTAAGTGAAATAAGACAGTCAGTGAAAGAAAAATACCATATCATCTCACTTATATATGGAATCTAATGAACAAAATAAACTGAATGGGAACAGAGGCATGGATACATGGAACAGACTGACAGCTGTCAGAGGCACGGGAGTGATGGTTAAAGAAGGTGAAGGGATTAGCCAAAGAACATATATGCATGGCCCGTAGACACAGACAAATGTGTGGTGATGGCCAGAGGGAAGGGGAGCCGGCGGCTGGGTGGAGGCAAACAAAGGGGGTGGAAAATGGGGACATCTGTGGTAGTGTCAACAATAAAAAAAAATTATGTGGTTATATACCACCTTTGATCCAGATTCTTTGAAACATGTAGTTACAACCACATGCTGACTAAAGATGACCACACATATATAATAAACTTTTAAACAAATATATAGCATATTAAGGAGAAAAGTACTTGGACCCAAACAGAGAATGATCCATACTGCCTAAAGGAGACAGCCAAATCCTACGGTGACACCATGTCCTAGAAATACTGCCTAAAATGTCACTTTGTGAAGGTCCTAAAAAAATGATGACATAATAGCGTATATCCCCTTCTTCTCAGTCCACAGTAAGGGGTTTATCACTTGATACAAACATGCATGAAGGCTTCTCAAATTCAGTTTCTCCATCCCTCCCCCTTGGTTCCCTGTGAGATTGTCATTACTTCTTCCTTGCAATAGTATAATGTATTCCCTGATCCTCCATTCTTTTACCTGAAAATGTTTAATGAATTTCTACAATGTGTGGTGTGGAATACACCACAATCCCTCCTACTCCTATTGTTCTAGAATTTTCTGATACTAGACTACTTATTGCCATCACACCACAGCACTACCATAACCTTAGGAACAGGTGCTGTTCACCAGGCTGCTCTAAGTTAGCATGAATTGACCCATTTACTCCTCAGAATACCCCTCTGAGCAGGTGCCATCACATTCTAGATTCAAAATTGGAAACGGAGTCATCCATGACCAAGGCACAGAAAGTGCAGTCTCATTTTTGTTTTACCTGATAGTCAAATAAAGACAGATATGAAAAAATTATTTCTCACCTTGAAGAAAGTACTGAACTTGCCTGAAGTTCCGGGAAAGGCTTTTCTGGTGAAACGGACTCCTGTGTTGTCTTGAACAGACTAGAGGATGAGGACATTCATTTGAGGAAATGAGTAGTTTGGTGTGAATGGATCTCAGGGAATGTGTGGAGAGAAAGGGCTCGGGATAGGAGATGTGACTGGATTCTTAGCTGTACGTGTTGGAACCACATGGACGTTTTAAGACATTTTATTTGAAAATAATTTTGCACTTAAAAATGCAAGAAAAAAACATAATACAGCCTTTACTCAGATTTACCCATTGGTAATACTTTACCCCATTTGATTTTTTTGTTGCTTGTTTTATCTATCATCTAACTATCATATATCTCTAAACACACACACATGCAAACACAGATGAGGAGGAAAAGTCACTTTGACAAAAAGCAAGCAGGCTGTAGGTGACCAGTTTAGAAATGTTACTCACCTGGTTGGTGTGGTTCAGTGGTTGAGCATCATCCCATGCACCAAGAGGTCATCAATTTGATTCCTGGTCAGCGTACCTGCCTGGGTTGCAGATTCTACCCCAAGATGGGGCGTGCAGGAGGCAGCCAATGGATGTTTCTCTCTCATCCAGGTTCCTATCTCTCCCTCTCCCCCAACCCCTAGAAATCAATAAAAACATATTTTTAAAAAACATAACTCATACTTTGAAACAAACAGAATTGTTTGCTGAAAGTACCAAAAGTATGAAGCAATAATTAAGTTTTTTTTTGTATTTCACAGTGTTTTACTAAACACACACATGAAAATAAAATTATTTTTGAGCCATATGAAATACAGTAGTCAAGATAATTTATGATAATTTTTCTAAAATATTTTTTAATAATTAAGTTTTGTATTGGGAGAATTTAACAAAGGTTCTCAATTTTATATTAATTTGAGATTACTTGTAAAATATAGGAAAATGAGATTAATAATAATTAATAATAATTAATCAGGCAGCAGTCTTTCTAAATGAACCCCATAGGTTTGTTGGTAAAATAAAGAAGAGTCCTTGGAAATCCGCACACAAGATATACTCTCTCCGTGGTGCTGAAAATTGTATTATATTAATTTTTGGTTTTGTTATCGTCCTGCTTTCTAATGTTCAAAACTTTAAAAAGACTTAAAGAACAAGTAGATAATGCCTGGAAGAGCTTTGGCTGGATGAGGGAAATGCAAGAAAATGGAAGCAGGTTTGTGTTCAGATTTGGCATGGCTCTGCCCTTTGGGGCCGTTTTTATTCTTCCATATAAACAGGTTAACACATTTTTAAATGTCTGAATCTGTTATATATCACAAGTGCAGACAACATAAGGTCTATGTCTGTAGAGCTGAGTAGAAAATCGAAATAGCTTTTTCCACACTGAGAATTTAATAGCAGGCAAGGAGGACCGGCGCTACCGGGTCGGGTGGAAAGGAGCCGGGCCAGCTTGTGAAATGAAGAGGAATAAAGAATGATCCATATATAGATCTAAGATTTTATGGCTTTGGAAAGGTAAGTAGACTATTTTAACTGCACTTTTGTCAAACTTTCCTCTTAAACAGCATTCCCCCTGGAAACTTTTAAAAACAGTACGACGGGAAACTTTAAAAACAGCTACAACATTCATTTATCTCAACAGCTGCAGGTATTTGAACCTCAGCTTCTACAGTGTCCACAGCCTCTTGAACAATGAAAGTGAAAATTATCAGAGACAAAGCATGCTGAATTCAGTTAAGTGCTCTATAATTACACACCAGTATTACCATTTGGCTGCTGGTGAGGCCCCCACAGGCACAGGTGCCATAAATGCTCACACACACCCAATCAAACCCACAAAGACCTGTCATTACATATCATTCGGGGCACCCTTGGCTAGGAAAAAAACCAGCTCCAATTTATTTCTTCCTTTTCTTTCTCTCACTGTTCCTTTCACCTTTGTTCTTATATACAAAAATCCTATTTTTCTTAATGAACATTACCATGCTATTTTATAAGAAGCTATTGTAACTGGTGAGGGTGAAGATAACGTGGCAGGAGGAAGAATGTCGATCCTGCTGAGTGGCTCCCTGGGCTCTGGGAAAATTTGGTAATAATTGTTCCGACTTCTCTTGTGCATAATGTAGGGGGCAAGGGTTCCAGAAAGAGAGTTTAAGTACGTACAGCTGTTGAGATCAATGCAGTAATGGAAAAAACAAAACAAAAAACCCTCAGCAAGTCAAAATCAGCACTATTTGTGCATACTTCTTGTTACTCAAAGATCATTTTTGAGTCTTTACAACTTTCATGTTATAAAGGAATTGTATCCAAAGAAAACTATTGATTGTTGACCAACAAGAAAAAGTAGGCTTTCCTGGTAGCAAAGGTCCACTTTTTTCTGTCTGAAACTGGCAGCCTAGCTAATTAGTCTTTAAGGTGTGCCCTAAAAGAGACACACCAACCACAGAGAAGAGCTTTCGTTCCTCAAAGGGAAAAACACCAGTAGTAGTCTCACAAAACAGTCAGAGATGCTTGTGTCCCCAGATGACAGTTCCCACACAAACTCAGTGCTGCTGGCAGCCACAGTGAAGACAGGCCACAGAGCGTACGTGGAAAGAGGAGAGAATTCAAAAACTCAAAATGGTATTTAAAGGAGGGCAATAACTTGAAACATGCATGTATTTAATAAATACAGATACATTCAAATATCTAATGTCTAAATGATGATGATATATATATTTATGTAAATTTCTAAATTTAAGAGCAACGAGGAATCTCTTTGATGGTCTCTCCTACCGGCCATTGGGAGACTGCAGGATGAAATATGGCAGAATTTCAAGGTCATTAGCTTCACAGAAATAGTCTTCTGAATGTTTTCTATAACTCTTTACAAACTTTCACATAGAATGCTGCAAATGAAATGTATATGGAATAATTTAATTTGACTAATATTTATTTCAATCTCTCCATTCAAGAGGATTTACATATAAATTTTTTTAAAATCCTCATCCTAAGATATTTTTCTATTTGTCTTTATAAAGAATGGGAGGGGGGGGGGAGAGAGAGAGAGAGAGAGAGAGAGAGAGAGAGAGAGAGAGACTGATTGGTTGCCTCCAGCATGACTTGGACCAGGGCCTGGATGAACCCTAACCAAGGTACACGCCCTTGGTCATAATAGAACCCGAGACTCTTTGGTCTGTGGGCCCACGCTCTAACCACTGAGTCAAACCGGCCAGGGTTATACATTCTTTTTAAAAGATGTTTTCTAATTAAATTGAACAAATAATGTCATATCATTTGCCAGGTTTGAGATACTTTCTTTTCCTCTTGTAATTAGAATACATAGGGAGCTGCAGGGGAAAATGAGGTGGTTGCAGTGAACATGTGGGTAGCTGTTTTTAGAGATTTTCAAAACCATGAGGCAGGAGTATTTAATATAAATTAGGCTCAAACTTTATTCATTGTATTAGAATAAGATAAAGCACAACTGACATGACTTTCCCAAATCTGGGGGCCTCCAGATCTATCATTTCTTGCCTTGTGGTGCTGAGTTTTGTTTGTCCCAGAAGTAATTCACTACTCTAGTGCCTGGTTGTGTTAAAATCTGTGGATACGTGGGGACCTAGGGACTTCTGAATGCAAACAGGTGGTACTTTGTAGACTGATTCATCAGGGAATTGTTCCTGCCTCACCTGTTTGAGCTTTGCTATGCTAGCCTCTCTGGAAGACTAGCGTCAAACTGATATTCTCAGAAGTACATGAAACAACAGGTTCTGGGTTACTGTGCTCATACTCATGTTCATAGGATGAAGATGGTTTTAATCAATGATAGTTTTTGTTGACTCATTGAGGTTACCCCACTATAAATAATTCCAGATTATTTGACATCTCTTTTTCTCAACTCGAAACCGAGAACTGAGAGCCCATCATGAGTCTCGGGTACTTATACAGGTATATGGAAGGTACAGTCATATTTGCTATATTGATTTTTGTTTTTCTGGAACATAATTATAGTAGATGTTTAAAACCAAAGAATGCATTTTTATTTTTGAAAAATGATTGTGGTGAGAAGCAGTTGATCAGAATGGTTAGGTTCCTGCCCTCTTGTTTTCGTTACAGGTTTCCATCTCCTCGCTCAGTTACAGGGATTTTGATCCGGTTTACACTGGGCCTCCAGTGTTAACTTTGCTCTTCGTGTATTCAGGAGGCTGGAGCAATTTGTAAAGGAGACACTGACAAACACTAATTTTCCCAAATCTGCAATGTACTTTCTTTCCAAGACTATCATAGGTCTATAGAGCTACAACTTGGTTATTGTTTTAGCAATCTTACGAATGCTTGTGTATACATCTCCTCATCCATCTTAAATAAGCATATATTTAGCAACTTCTGAAAGTTATATTTTATCTATTCCTTCGTTTATTCTTTCTCCATTATAGTTCTTTCATGGCCACTTACCATTCCTTTTACTTTTAAAAAATGTATTATTACAGAATATTTCACACAGAATAATCATGCAAATATATTTTTGACAGAAAATAGACAATTTAAGAGTGTGTAGTTTTTTTTTTAAATTTCTCATCTGAGGATATTTTTCTATTGATTTTTAGAAAGAGTGGGAGGGAGGAAGGGGTAGGGAAAGAGAGAGACAGAGAGGGAGAAACATTGATGTGAGAGAGACACATTGATTGGTTGCTAAGCGCTCTGGACTGGGAATCCCTCAACTCTGAGGTCTGAGGGCAGATGCTCTAACTGCTGAGCCAAACCAGCCAGGGCAGAGTGTGTCGTTTTTTGTATATAGTATCTCTGCATTACTTTTCTTTAAGCTTTTTGTGTTTTAAATTTATTTGCTACTTTCACAAATATTTATTGAGTGGCTCCTTTAAATAAAACAGAGCAGTTTTGTACTCATGAAACTTAAAATGGAGTGGGGAATGTAGAACGTTTTTTTTAATTATAATAAAGCTCGATTGATGTTGTAGTCAAGGAAGTTCATCGGGAGCCGGCTGACACATGCCTGGGCAGATCAGGGCAGGCTTCCACAAGGAAGTGACAGCTACGCTGAAACCTGAGGCATAAGTACAATTCTTCCAGGTGAAGAAATTGCGGTGTGTTCCGCAGTGTGTACACACAGTGGAAACAATATACGTGAAGACGCTGAGGCAAGGAACTCGTGCTGTATTTGAAGAATTGAAGGAAGCTGAGTGTGACTGGAGCATCAACATGCAAGGTTGATGGCGAGGCTAGGGAGATAGCACACACATCATAAGAGCTCTGTGAGCCATGGCAAGGAGTGCAAATACTTTTTTAAGGATACAAGGAAGCTGTTGAAGTTTTTAAAGGTAGAAAATGATATCACAGTTGCATCTGGGGAAAACTTACTTTGACTGCAAATGGAGAATAGATTGAAAAAAAACAGGAGCAGAGGCAGAAAGACTAGTTAGGAGATATTACAATATTACAGTGATCCAGGAGAGAGAACGAGAGAGGAGGAGGAGGAGGAGGAGGAGGAGGAGGAGGAGGAGGAGGAGACAGAAAGAAAGGAAGGGAGGGAAAGAGAATTAGAGAGATGATCAGAAAGAAAGTGAGAATCACATGATGCGTTTGGATGAGTGTGGGGGTACTCGGATTCAGAGCTCCATGTTCTGGTAGCCTGGGCAAATAGGTGAGACATCACATGATGTTTTGTGGTGCTAGATAACCCAGAGATTAGAGCAGATTTATGATTGAAAATGTAAGTTTTGTTTCAGGCACATGAGTTTCAGGTGTCAATGAGAGGCAGAATGGAAATGGTAGGTAGTTAATGGAGCCAGTCTTCTTGGGTTTGAATCCAGGCTCTGACACTCAGTAGCTGTGTGATTTTGAGTAGGTTATTTAAAATTTTCATACCTCTGTTTGCTCTGTAAAATGAGAATAATACCTACTTTCTGGTTGTTGTGAAGGTTAGTCTGAGAAAATGTAAATTATGCACCTGGTGGAGTGAGTGCTGGGTGCAGAGGAAGTGCTGAGCATTAGCCATTATTGTTGTTGTATTGTTATGAAACATCCAAACAGAGATGTCAGTTCTATGTTTGTTTTTAAAGATTAGAAAGAGATAAATTATCATTGAGTACATATCTTACTGACTATCTATTATATTCTGGGGGGAAAATGAGCCCTAAAAAGGAATGTTCCAATAGTTATCTCTGACCTGTTAGTGATGTAAAGGTGAAATTGATACAATGTTAAAATATTTAAAGATTCCTGAATAAAATTATTCTAAGAAGACAAAATTGCAAATTGTTATTTCTCTTGATTGGTATATCAAAAATGTATTTCAGCACCATAGTATACGACTTGGACTAAGATGGCAATTTTTGTTGTTCTGTAAGATCAGATTAACCTAATTTAAAATAACTTTGATATGCCCCTCAGAGATAATATAATTATATTGACAAAACTATAAAATTATAAAGAGTAATTTAGATGCACAAATTTGAATTTCTGGAATGGAATCAATGACAGTTTGGCAGACAATTCCCTTGTATGATAGGGCTGGATATTATGCTTTTCACACCATGACATGCTATGATTTTCTGGGCAGTGCGGTCACTTTGATTTGAAGGTCTTGATTATGTTAGAGGTGGTCCTGAATGAGCCCAAATGTAATTTAGATTTTTACGGGAAGGAGTGCTGGCACGTTGTCGTTTGCAGCCAGACAGATATTTATTGGCAGGAGCTGGCTAGCAGGGCCACTACTGCTTAAGCTGACAAATAATAGTAATGTTACTAATAACCGTGAACCTATTTTGAGCACTTACTCTGCGTCCTGTGCTCTGCTAGCATTACATTATGTGATTTCATTTTAATGCTCACACCATCCCTAATTTACAGAGGTGGAGAGAGGTAAAGTGACTGCCCAGGGTCATAGAGAGGTAAAGGGAAGAAATGTAAGAGAAGCAGGAGGTCTCGGAAGGAGTCGGGGTTGCAGAGGAGACAGTAAACAAGAGCAAGGGGGAGATCAAAGCAGTTGAGGGGGGCGGGAGAAATGGACAAACAGACAAAGGAAGAGTTAATTGGATGTTGTCTGACTACCTGTTCGGTCACAGGAATTACTTTGTATCCTTAATGAAAACATGAGTTATAGTCATAAGCTCTGAGAGCTGGTGGCTTTCAGTGGACCCAGACAATCGAGAAGTCGGCCAGGAGAGCAGCATGTATGGACTCATTCCTGAGTACGTTGGAGACACACTGTTAGGGGCCGGTTACAGGGGAGAGTCAGTGCTGATTTTACTTACCCAATAGGTAAGTAAAATCTGCTTATAATGGTGAAATGACTTTTTAGGGCCTGGGAACTTTAGTGTTACGTGATGATAGAATCAGTGCCAGTTTTGATTCCCTGGGACAGAGCCAGATATCATACTGTGTGGTTATCCACTGCTGCATTAAAAACTACTCCAAAACTTAGTGTCTTAAAACAGCTATTTTATTATATCCCATAATTACGTTGCTTAAAAATTTGGACCAGACTTGGTTGTATAATTCTTCTGCTTTCATGACATTGATTGAGGTCATTTTGTGTACTCAGCTGGTAGTTGGGCTGGGATTGAAGGTCTAAGATGACTTCGCTCCCTTGTGTAGAGCCTTGGGAAGGATGACTGGAAGATGAACCAGCTGAGACAGGTGCCCACACTGTCTGCATTTGGCCTCTCCAATATGGTGGTCTCAGCGCAGTTGGCTTCCTCCAGAGTAAGTGCTTTGACACTTCTAAGTGGAAGCTTTAAGTCTTATGACCGATCCTTGGGATTCCAGGAATGTCACTTCCTCTGCATTGAAATTGGTCAAAAACATCACTAAGTCCAGCTCAGATTCAATGAGAGAGGAGTTAAACTCTACCTCTCAATCAGAGGAGTAGCAAAGAATTTGCAGCTCTATTTAATTAATCATGCCCCTTAACTTTCATTAGATAACTTGCAAATCATTTCAATTAATTCAGAGTCTAAAGATTTCTGTCCAGTAATCATTACAGTTATAAACACCATGTGCAAATCTCATCAGCGGTGTGTGTACAACATTTTCTTATTTGAAGACATACATAGGTCTCCCACAGCACAAAAATAATACTTTGCTGTTGAATGCTAGGAGGTACTTTAAAGTCAATAGGGTTCAAGATCTATAATAATAGTAATTTTAACTGATTCAAGAGCAAAAAAAAATCTTTGCTAGGAAGACCTGTCTGGATGAAGTCTAGGAAAGAGATAGGAAGTTCTGAAGCAGTTGCATAGCTAGAACTAGGAGCAGAGTATGTCTCTTTGGCAGTAACTGGTACTTTGGACATGATCTGCTGAAGAGACATCTATATGTGATACATACACAATAGGATTTTATGGCGTTGATTACAGTGCTTTACCACAGTAAGCACATAACAAACTTGAAAGAAATAAGTGCACACATGGGTGTACACCCTTTTCCAACGTTCAGCAAGTGAGAGTACTGGAGTATAATGATTAAAATCAGGGTTTCTTGGATTTAAAGTCTGTCTCCACCACTGACTTGCTGCATGGCTCTGGGCAAGCCATCTAAACTCCTTATGCTTCAGTTTCCTCATTGGTGAAGAGGGGGCAGTAAAAGTACCCAGTTATGAACTGTGGTACAGGTCAATAAGAACCCAAGCAGACTGCTATAGAAAAGTACTCAGCACATAGCAAAAATTGAATAAATGTGAGTTCTTATAATTACTTTTTAAGAGCACACTGATGATTTCTGGGACCAGCTTAATGCTGGAAGTGTGGATGGAAGGGTCACCAAATCTATCCTTGTTAATACACTTTCAAGGGATGAAGTTCTCACTTGCAAGCAACAGTTGACCCACTACAGAAACTGACAAAATCAGAATGAATTTTGAAATCTTTTGCCCTGTTTGGACTCTGAAGCACAGAGGTGCCATAAATAAATTAAAAATAAAAATCAATATAGAGACAGATATCCAGCTGTTCAGAGATAGAAGGAAATACTTCTTTTGACAGATAATAAAGGTAGAAGGTCTCTACGGCACAGATAATGTTAATTATATAAGGACACATTCAAGAATTTAGTTCTTAACTAATAACTTTCCAAAATATAAGAACTAAACTGAAGTCTGTGGATGTTTCTGATATACCACTAGAAAGCAATACTATACCTAATCCACTTATCTATAGAAATCAAATGATATTTAAAAAAAATTAACTGTTGGAAAAACAGCCTCAACCAATTTCACTCACTAGCTACAGTCAAGAAAAAGCCTATTAACTATAACTGGTGGGCTCTTCATTTTTAAGAATCCATAATTAAATTTTATTGTCCTGTAAGTGATTTGGATTAATTACATCCCTAGTAGACTGATGCGCATTCCCAATTTAAGGGAGGAGATGGCAGTTTCATGGGATCTAGTCATTTATTGCTACCCTCAAGCATTCTGTTTCTTGCCAAGGCAAATCTGCTATAAAACTCCAATTCCTCTCAGGACTTACTGAAGAGTGACAGGTGTTGATACGCTGGTATCTTTCTCAACAGATCCGAATGAGCTCAACAAAATGATTTCTCTACCCATTTAGTCAGAAAAATAAATGGGGACACCAGCTAATGAGTCGATGTAGAGTTAGCTGGACTCAAAACAGTCCAAGCTGTTGGTGGCTGGAATCAAAATAGGAATCTTGCAGACAGTTGCTCATGTTTATTGCTGAACATGAAATTAGAAAGATGCTTCATCTTCCCCCCAGGTGCAAGAACATAGAGTTATTAATTACAGCAAAACACATTTATTGACAACCCCAAGCCTACAAAATCTCACACTCAGCAAATGGCTTTCCAAGTTCATCCAAAAAGCACTTTAGAATCAATACAAAAGCATCGCATAGTTGATGAATCTGCGTCTGGTAAAATTCTGTATCCTGAAAGCATGGCATAGACTGTCTCTTAATATCTATGGAGTTGAACATCATCAACACTTTCTTTGTTCTTTTAGTAAACCTATTAGACAAAAAAATGCCCTAATTTCCCATTGCTTTTATAGGTATGAGTCAAGAATATTAGGAAGACTGAACTGATTTGTGTTTTAGAGGTTTTAAAAACAGTATTACCCCTTCATTGAACAGTTTGCTCGTTTATTAATTTAATAAAGGTCTATGGAGTGCCAGGTGGTACTCCAGGTACTTTGGAGACATATATACATACACAGAAACTTAAAATCTTATGGGATCTATATTATAAAACAACTAGAGGATACTATAAGAAACCATTAGATTGAATGCTCACTTGTAACCAGTGGACTTTAAGAGCTACTTTAATAGTGAGGAAGGTAAATACTTAACAGATTTGCAGGGGAAGGGATCCTGAGCTAAGCTGTCCATAGACATTGAATATATATGCATGTTTTATATATTTGTTCTTTTTTATCCAACTTGTCTCATTCTAAATAGGATTTGAGACAACTCACAGAACTGCACACAGTGCAATATGTTAAGATAAAATAAAATAAAGAGATGGATAAAACTGATACTAGGCAATAACTCTAGGAATGAGTTCAGGACTCCAAATGTGCACCCTAAATTTCTATCTAGCTTTTGGAGATGGGTCTCAGATTTGGTCCTGTGTTTTTTTGTCAGCCGGGGATAGAAATAAGATAGGATACAAAAGATATATGATCCCAAATCAAAGCACACAAGTTGCTAGTTGATCTTGTATATAAATATGCAAGATAAATATCCCCTATAAATCATTTAGAGGAATACTGAGGGATATAGTGAATTGAATCCTCACAATTTTATTATAATATAAAAATTAGTTTTTATGGCTGCTTGTCCCTCAATGTAGGCCACTACTCTGATAATCTAGCTTTAATTTTTAAAGAAATATTTAAAATATTTATTGAGCACTTACTATATGCTGGACACTGTTCTAGACACTTGAGATAGACTGGTGAATGAGAAGGATAAGGTCTCACAGATGACATACTGCTTGGAAAATAGGCAATAAATAAACAAATCACTAAACTAATTTTAATAGCAATGCATGTTATGAAATTGATAGAAATAAATTAAGTGATGAAGAGTGACTAAGAGACTGAGGAAGGCCTCTTTGAAAGAGGCTCACTGAGGCATATTTAAATGATGAGAAGAATCCAGTCATGACAAGGTTAAGAGGAAAGCTGGTATCAGCGTAGAGAACAACAGTTGCCAGGTCCCAGGGGAGAAAACAATCTAGGTGAGTTGGAGAGAACAAGAGAGCTAGTGTTAGTGGACCGTAGTGAATGAGAGGAGGAAACATATTGATTTATGGTAAGACACGTGGATTTTATTCTAAGGGCCATGGGAAACAGATTATATGATTTGGGATATCAAGAAAAGCGAGTAATTGAAATCCTCTTTGAGTTTTATTTCTCATCCAACAGTTATAAAGAATTGAACATCAGTTAATTCGAGAATATCTTCTCTGGCAAAACTTGCAAGTCAAAAATTCAGTTAATGTGAGGATTGTTCCTCACTTCTAATGGCTGTCTGGGTTTAGGTAGAATATTTGATAAGCCGTATGATTCCAAAGCAGTTTTGGGTCAAGCCCGTTCCAATAAATAAATAAATAAATAAAGGGGCACTCAAATTTCCCAAATTTTATGGCAGAAATTATGTAACATGATCATAATAATTTGAGTCTGAAAAAAAGGCAAATTAGGTGTTTTCAATTGTTCATGGTAGTCATGAACATATCGATAAGGCAACAACAGAATGCCTAATATTAATCAAAGACATTTCCTGGTACACCTCCAAGATAAACTGGTTGCAAAAATATACCCTTAGGTAACTAAATGAATTGACCTATGATATAAAGTTGTTAACTATAAGCCAATTAAGCTTTGGAAGTCTGCCAAATGAGTATTAAAGCTTCTGAGTAGGTATTATTAAGCCATACTTTCTGACAGTAATTAGTGACAGAATCAGTTATCCACTGAGGCCACTTTTAGCTGATGACAATACAACACACGATCAGCATCTACCGACATGCTTCCCTATGACCCCACTTTCCTGCCCTTGTAGGTCCTTTCCTTAAAGTAGAGAGAAAACTGATTTTTCTCACCAGTCAAGTCAGCCAATAACCAAAAACTGTTTCCTGTAGCCTGGGTTGTTGGGCCTTTCTTTCTTTTTCTGTATTGAGCCCTAGGATAAGACAACTTGATGAAATCTTTTCCATAGAAACCACAATCTTCTTTTACACTCCTAATGCCTAGTCCTTTTCTTAGAACCTTAATATTCATTATACTAGATATACATTTTATAGCAACTTCATTTAAATTTTCTTTTCTTTTTTTATTTTGAAGGGTTATATTTTTAAAACAAGTTTTAAAAACACTATTTCAAATGGAATTTGTATGGCTTAACAACATTTAGCCATATTTCTTTTAGCTTATAAATTATAAACATCCGAATGTTTTGCTATAACTGATTATCTGTAATCACTTTCAAGCTTAAACAATTGTACTTTGGAAGATTTTATATTGTAAAATTCAATCTAAATTTTATATTTATACATACTGAAGGGGTCAGTAGATAACATTTGAGCACCAAAATTGAGTGCATATAAAAGATAAATAATTATGATTGATTCGCCTTTTTTATTTTTTAACTTATCTTTATTGTTGAAAGTATTACAGATGTCCCCCACATTTTTCCCCATTGATCCCCTCCTCCCCACTACTGCCCCACTTCCTGCCTTCCCCACATTATTGTCTGTGTCCATTGGTTATGCATGTATGCATATAAATTCTTTGCTTTATCTCTTCCTGTCCCCCCTTCTCCCTTCCCTCTGAGCTTCTTCAATTTGTACTTCCTGAACCCTTCGCCTTTTTTGCTCATACCCTGACATTCCTCCCATCTGGCAACCAACAAGAAGGTTTCTCTATCTACTTTGTTTCTGTTCTTCTTGTTTATTTTATTTGTAGATTTAATCATTGATAATATGTAATCATTGCCAATTTATTTTTCATATTTTTGATCTTCTTCAAGAAGACCCTTCAACATTTCATATAATACTGGTTTGGTGGTAATAAATGCCTTTAGGTTTTTTGTCTGGGTAACTTTTTATTTGATCATTGGTTCTAAATGATAGCTTTGCAGGGTAGAGAAATCTTGGTTGTAGGTCCTTGTTTTTCATCACTTTGGATATTTCTTCCCACTTCTTTTTAGCCTGCAAAATTTCTTTTGAGAAATTGATTGACCGTCTTATGGGAGCTCCCTTGTGGTAACTAACTGCTTTTCTCTTGCTGCTTTTAAGATTTTCTATTTGTCTTTAATCTTTTGAATTTTAATTATGATGTGTCTTGGTATGTGGGGGCCTCTTTGGGTTCACCTTGTTTGGGGCTCTCTGCTTCCTGGAGTTGTATGTCTGTTTCCTTCACCAAGTTAGGGAAGTTTTCGGTCATCATTTTTTTTCATGTAGGTTTTCAATATTTTGCTCTTTTTCTTCTCCTTCTAGCATCCCCATGATGCAAATGTTGGTACACTTAAAGTTGTCCCAGAGGCTCCTTACACTATCCTCATTTTTCTGGATTCTGTTTTCTTTTTGCTGTTTTGATTGGATGTTTTTTGATTCCTTATATTCCAATGGATGATTTGCTTCTCAGCTTCACCTATCTACTATTGGTTCCCTATAAATTATTCTTTATTTCAGTTAGTGCACCTTCATTTCTAACTTGTCCTTTATTGTGCTCTTGAGGCTCTCATTAAGTTCCTTGAGCATCCTTATAGCCAGTGTTTTGAACTCTGCATTTGTTAGATTGCTTGTCTTTGTTTTGTTTAGTTGTTTTCCTGGAGTTTCATTCTTTTCTTTCATTTGAGACATGTTTCTTTGTCTCCTCATTTTGGCTGCCTCCCTGTGTTTGTTTCTATGTATTAGGTAGAGTTTCTATGTCTCCTAGGCTTTGTAGGGTGGCCTATTGTAGTAGGTGTCCTGTAGGGTCCAGTGGCACAGCCTCCCTGATCATGCATCTGGGCCCTCTAGGTGCATCCCTCATGTGGACTATACACCCTTCTGTTGTAACTGAGTCTTTATTGCTGTTGGCATGTCAATGGGAGGGATTTACTCAGGCTGATCAGCTTCAAGGACTGGCTGTGCTCACTGATCACTGACCTCTGACTACCTTGGAGAATCAGCTGGACAGGAGCCCACCACACAAAGCAAGACTTACTTCAGCAGGGCTCTGGAACCCCCACCCTTCCCTCCCTTCCTTCTTTCCTTCCTTTCTCTCTTCTCCTCTGGATTTGACAGTCTCAGAGAGGGTATGCCATTCTTCATAACTGCACTCTTTTATCATTAGCAGATATATACATTTTGTTTGTCAGAAAAAATTAATTTTCCACTAAGAATGTTTCCTGTCGCTAACTGTTCTATCACTTCCCCATAAGATCAATAATATAGTGCTCAGTTATGCAGAAAATGTTTGATGAGGAGGGGGTGTGGGAGTTAAAGTCATAAGTTCAGTTGACCATATTGAGGTTAATGTACCTGTGAGATATTCAAGTGAAGACTTCAGTTAAGCAGTGGGATAGACAATCTGAAGCTTAGAAGGGATGCCTCAGTTGGAGACATAATTTTGGGTGTTATTATATAGAAGGTAGTTGAAGCTCTAGGAATGGATGAAATTGGCTAGAAAGGGCATGCAAAGTGAGAAGTGCTCTGAAGAACCTGGGATCCCCATCCTACACTTGCATTTAGAAACTGGGTTGAGGAGAATGGACTATCAAAGAAAATTGAGATAGGCTGGTTACAGGAAAGTAGAAGAAAACCAAGGTCACAGAACTCAAGGGAAAAAGGCATTTTAAAAAGGAGAGGCCAATTATATCAAAATTTTTAGGAAGTTCAAAATGAAGAATCAGATATTTTTGTTGAGTCTGAAAAAGAAAGATTAAAGGTATGATCCTGGCATCTTAGCCTGGTGCAAAGAGTTTCCCCATTGTCTCTCTCCAATGTACTTAATACTGGACCACAGGGAAGCCAGTTCAATCACTGTGGAACAAACTTCTTCTGTTGCTTAATTGAGGAAATTTTTGTGGTAGATACACCATCTAATATAATTTTATTCCCTTAAATAAAATAATCCCTGGATTGGAAAGGACAACAGGTAAATTTTGAAGTAAACAATTAAAACCTGCCTTTCATTGATTATGTAGTCATTTGCCTCAGTTTTCCACTTCAAATTCAAATGCTCTTTAAATACTAACATGTGCCTAGCTGTGCAGTAGGCAAAAGAGATAAGGAAATATAGAACCTAGACCTTCCATCAAGAAATTCATGATGTTCTAAGCATAGTTTAAAGAGGTCATTTTCTTAATATTCATATCAAAACTTTGAAAGTGTGTTAACTCTTCAAATGTTAAAATTACGTGTAGAAATCCATGTGTAGACTAGAAACAAGTCATTTATAGGTCAATGCATTTTTTCTTTTAAGGACATTTTAAATATGTCTTTATTGATTTGAGAGAGAGAGAGGAAGGGAGAGGGAGAGAGAGAAGCATCAATGAGCAAGAACCACAGATCCGTTGCTTCCTGCATGCCCTCTACTGGGGATGGAGCCCACAACCTGGGCATGGGACCACCCTCAACCAATTGAGCCACACCTACCAAACCATGAGTAAATGTTATAATATGCTGTTTCTATAGCAAATTAAACTTAGAAATTTCTCATTTTGCTGGTATCCCGGTAACATTTCTCCCTGAAAAGGACAACAAACTACCTTTGTAGAACAGGTAAAGGGGTACATAATATAGAGATAAATTTTTAAAAATAGAGACAAAACTGAGGAACATCTGTAACATATTCAACAATAACGATAAATAATATAAAATAAAATTTGGGGGCAAAAAAATTCTTTTTTTTGTAATTTGAACTAATTTATATTTCCCCATCTCTCAAACAATTCTGAGGAATTCCAGGAGGGTTACAAAATCATTCAGATAATATGCGCATGAGGTGGCGAACTGTGAGCTGCCCCCGACTAAGGAAGTGTAGGCAGGGATGTCAGCAGACAATGTTTTCCAGGAGGTAATTAAGTTAGCTTCCTTATTTCAGCTTAACTACTGGTAGGCATGAAAATTTTTACTGTGTATATCCAAACACAAAATACAGAGAATAAAATGCAACCGGTGGTTTTCAGCTGCTTTAGGCGACTTACACGGAATTACTAAGAAGGAAAGATACTGTAAATCTTTTTGTGCAAGAACTATTTTTTGTAAAAGCCATGTGTGGGTAGCTTTTGCTCAAGACTAAAATATTTTGACAAATAAAAACTTCAATTAGAACCACTTTGACTACATTTAAGTCTATACGTTGAGATATAATATGACACTAATCACATATTTCAGTTGTCAGAATCTCTGGAAAAGCAGATTAGTGAGAAAAGAAATCATAAAAGAACAAGAAAACAAATTGACAGGGAAAAAAAAAGATGGTTATAAATGCCACAAATTTTCTCTGTAGATTCTAATGTTTTCACTAAACAAGTCAAGAAAAGATAAATTAAAATCTCTGTAAGAGAATTTAGGAAGTCAAAATAGACATGAAAAAGACAGACTATACAAATGACAGTAAAAAAAGTGAGGAGAAATCCCTAATAATTATCATCTAAGGTCTTGTAATTTCATTGAATTTGAATGCATTTCTAACTTGGAGATGTTAGGCTATCTAAGATCAGATTTGTTTTTCCTATTGATATTCAGTAGGAAGGGTAAATCATACATAATTTAAATAAAGAATAATAAATCCATTTGAAGGGGCTAGATCAAACTCGTAGAGATATATATTATTCTCCCAGAATTTCAGACTCCAAAGGCAAGAAGAAGATCTCAAAGGTCCTGCAATTCATTTTTCTTTACTCAGAGCACTCCAGAAACACAGCTTTGTTTCTTCTTATTAATTTTACAGACAGGTAGTTACTATACTGCTGGTCCAATTAAATTTTGGCTCAATAATTTCTTTCTTACTATTTTCAATTACTATATTCATTAGCAGATACCTAGTGTGTTTCAGAAACTATACAAATCATTGAAGGAACCAAGGTAAATAAGAGGTCCTCTCTGTTCAGGAAAATACAGAGTGCTAAGGGAAGTGGGTGCCCTGGAAGTTTGGGGAAGGCATCTCAACCAGATGAAGGGGTTGGCTAACAAGGTGCACTTGAACTTAGTCTTGAAGGTGCAGTGTAAGTTAAGTAGAAGAAAGAGTGAAAGCAGAACTTTTCTGAAAGAGAAACGATCACGAGCAAGGTTGAGAGGATGTCAAGTGTGAGATGGGTTTTAGGAGTTCCATATGCATTGGGCAAAGACCATTGCAGGTAGGGGGATGTAGGAGTTAAGGCTAAAGCAACACTACCCAAAGTATCTTTTGAAGAGTAGTAGTCCTGCTAGAAGCACCGAAAAATTGTTTCCACGCTCAATGATTTTGGGAAACAAAGTAAATTATTGTCCTTCTTCTGGAGATTGGTAAAGATATGATTTATAAAGATAAAATTAAAAAATATGATCCATAAAGATATGATCATAGTATCATTTTAAGAAATACTGTATGACAAACTTTATTTAACACTGAATCATTGTGCCAAATAACTTCCTGTTTTAATACAATGATTTTACTACATGGAAATGGTACTCCATGGTGTCCCCTTTGGGAAACATGGAACTAGCATGGGATGAAAAGCCATGATAATTTGCCTTGTGAGCCAAACCAAGAACTTGAGGCTTTACCAGAACACATTGTGGGACAGCTGAATGATTTTTTTTACAACAACCTAGCACATTTGCCAATATATTAAATTATTATTATTTCTTTTATATTAGTCTTTTTATATAGAATATTTTTTTAAATCTAAGCTACCTCTTTTAAATTTTTCTTTAGTGTGATTCTGATGGTAATAAACTTATACAGCTTTTTAAAATAAAACATTTTTCTACTTTGACATATGAACAGTTGTGTTAACACATACAACTTGATGATTTTGGAGATAAGTATACACCTTTGAAATTATCACCACAATATCTGCTATAAATTTATCTAACATTTCCAAAAGTTTTCTCCTACTTTTCTTCTTATTATTATTTATTAATGTGTATGTGAAAATTTAACATAAGATCTACCATTTTAGCAAAATTTTAAGTGTATCACACAATATTATTAACTATAGGCACTATGCTGTATCTCTAGGGTTTATTCATCTGAATAAATGTATCACTGAAACTTTGAGCTAATACCTCCATTCCACCCTCTGTTTCCATGAGTTGGACTATTTAAAATTCATCATTTAAATGGTATCGTGAATTTATTTTTATCCTTCTGCATCTGGCATATTTCACTTAGTATGATTCCCTGTGAGTTTATCTATGTCGTTGCAAATATTAGTTCCTTTTTAAAAAAATTTTTTTTTCTTTATTGATTTTTAGAGAGAGGGGAATGGAGAGGGAGAGAGAGATAGAAATATTGATGATAGAGAACATTGACTGGTCACTTTTTGCATGCCCCCCACTGTGGATCTAGCCCACAACCTAAGCATGTGCCTTGAGTGGGAATCCAACCTACTACTTCTTGGTGCATGGGTTGACACTCAACCTCTAAGCCACACCAGCCAGGCATGAGTTCCTTTTTAAAAAGGTATATTGCCCTATATATATTTCACAGGTGCAAGGTGATATCTGATTATGTTTTTTTTAACTTATCTTTATTGTTGAATGTATTAAAAATGTCCCTTCCCCCCTGCCCTCCTCCTCCCCAATCCTGCTCCCCTCCCGCCTTCCCCACTCTATTGTCTGTGTCCATTAGTTATGCACATATGCATTAAAGTTCTTTGGTTTCTCTCTCCCCGCCCCACCTCCCCCCTTCCCTTTGAGGTTCATCAGTCTAACAACCAATTCATACGTCCTAATCCCTTCATCTTTTTCACCCAACTCCCCTCACATCTGGCAACCAACACAAAGTTCTCTGTATCTATGAGTCTGTTTCTGTTCTGCCTACTCATTTTGTTTGCAGATTCAATTGTTGATAGATATGTATTTATTGCCATTTTATTGTTCATTTTTTTTATCTTATTCCTCAAGAAGACCCATCAACATTTCATATAATGCTGGTTTGGTGGTGATGAACTCCTTTAGCTTTTTCTTGTCTGGGAAACTCTTTATATGACCATCTATTCTAAATGATAGCATTGCAGGATAAAGTCATCTTGGTTGTAGGTCCTTGCTTTTTATCACTTTATATATTTCTTGCCACTCCCCCATGACCTGCAATGTTTCTTTTGAGAAATCGGCTAAAAGTCTTATGGAAGATCCCTTGTAGGTAACTGCTTTTCTCTTGCTACTTTTAAGATTCTCTCTGTCTTTAACCTTTTGCATTTTGATGATGATGTGTCTTGGTGTGGGCCTCTTTAGGTTCACCTTGTTTGGGACTCTCTGTGCTCCCTGGACTTGTATTTCTGTTTTCTTTACCAAGTTAGGAAAGTTTTCTGTCATTATTTTTTTAAATAGGTTTTTAATTTCTTGCTCTCTCCTTCTTCCAGCACCCCCATGATGCAAATGTTGGTAGTCTTGACATTGTCCCACAGGCTCTTTAAACTACCCTCAATCTTTTGGATTCTTTTTTCTTTTTGCTGTTCTGATTGGGTGTTTTTTGCTTCCTTATATTCCAAATCAATGGTTTGCTCCTTGGCTTCACCTACTCTACTATTGATTCCCTGTAAATTATTCTTAAATTCAGTTAGTGCATCTTTCATTTCTGACTGGTCTTTTATTATGTTCTTGAGGCCCTCGTTAAGTTCATTGAGTGTCCTTATAAGCAGTGTTTAAACTCTGCATCTGTTAGATTGCTTATCTCCATTTCATTTAGTTCTTACCTGAAGTTCTGTTCTTTTCTTTCATTTGGAACATGTTTCTTTGTCTCCTCATTTTGGCTGCCTCCCTATGTTTATTTCTATGTATTAGGTAGAGTTGTTATGTCTCCTGGGCTTCCTAGGGTGGCCTGTTGTAGTAGGTATCTGTAGAGTCCAGTGGCACAGCCTCCCTGATTACCAAACTGGGCCCTTGAAGGTGCACCCCTCGGGCGAACGTCACACCCTTCTGTTGTAATTGAGTCTTGATCGCTGTTGGCATGTCGATGGGAGGGATTTACTCAGACTGATCAGCTGCAAGAATTGGCTGTGCCTACTAATCACTGACCCCGGACTACCTTGGAGGATCAGCTGTGCAGGGGCCCACCACACAGAGCAAGACTTATTTCAGCAGGGCTCTAGAACCCCCTGAGTCCATTCCAAGAGTGTGTCACTTGTGGAGGGGTTTGGATGGTTGTGCTTCAACGTGGTCTGAAGCTGTCCACTGGGTCTGCTGGCTCTGGGGTCTCCCAGGAGGTTCAGGCTAAGGTCAGCCACTGCCTGTGTTCTACCCAGGGCCACAAGGCATAAGCTACAAAGCAATCTGCCGATGGCTGCTTCTTGCGCTGGGCTTGGAGATACCCAGGTAAAGTCAAGCTGTGAACCAAGGTGGCTGCTTCTAGGCCTGGGGTCACTTAGTGAGAGGTATGGGGCTTGCTGAGGCCAGATGCTGCTGATTTGAGAGAATTTAGGAAAATCTGTAGCAGGAGCCAAAGCAGGCCATTCCTATGGTAAAACCACTGGAAACAACTTGGATGGGCCTGAAAGTTGGGTGGGGCGGGGCCTCAGGGAGTCACCAGGGCGGGGCTACCAGTGTGAGCCAGGTTGCTAGAGTCCCAGATATGGTGACTGTCTGCCGACCCAGGGAAGGACTCACCAAAGGAATGAAGGCCTCCGCCAGCACGTCTGTCCAGGAAGAAGCTGTCCCTCCAGCCTTCACCCTGATGCCAAACAGCTCAGCTCTTCCCTGTATGTCTCTGGTGCCCCTCGAGCTGCCTCCCCTCCAAGCTTAGAGGGAGTGAGTCCGATAAGTCCGTGCGCGGGCGCTTTAAGGAGCTGCCTGGGGCTCCAGCCCCTCAGCCTCCCTGAGCCTCAGTTCCCGCTGGTTTTTCCAGCCAGAAGTGATGGGGATTCTCTTCCTGGCACTGGAACCCTGAGCGGGGCACCTGGTGTGAGATGGGGACCCCTCAGTCCTCAGGGAGGAGCTTCCCAGCTGAGGTGTCCTCCTGATTTTTATCCGCCACACGTGGGTGTGAGACCAGCCGGTCCCCTCCGCCCTTCTACCAGTCTGATGTGGCTGCTGCTTTAATTCCGTAGTTGTAGGACTTCCATTCAGCTCGATGTCAGGCGGTTCTGAATGATGGTTGTGCTGTAGTTTAGTTGTAACTTTGATGTGGTTGTGGGAGGAGGCAATACCGCATTTACCTACCTGCCATCTCTACCAGACATCCTCATTATTTATGGTTTTAATATGAATTTCTCCAATGATTAGTGATGTTGAGCTCTTTTTCATAAAACTGTTGTTCATTTGTATATCTTATTTTGGAAAATGTCTATTTATGTCCTTAGCCCATTTTCAATTAGGTTATTCAGTTTTTGCTATTGAGTTGTGGAAGTTCCTTATATATTTTATATTTAAACCTTCATCAGGTTTGTGGCTTGCAAATATTCTCTCCCATTCTGAGATGCAGGACTTTCTTTGCTGAAACCTGGAAAGTCCTGGACAAATGACAACAATTGGTCCCTGTAAGTAGCTCGGCCTGACCTATTTACCTCTGTCTCCTGGCCCAGTGCCTACCACATGATAGGCCTTAAATACTTCAAATAAACACTACCGATAATTAATTGAAGACCTGTGAAGAAGCATCAATATAAGAGGGACACATCAACTGGTTGCCACCCACATGACCCCAACTGGGGCTGGGGACAAACTGCAACCGAGGTACGTGCCCTTAGCAGGAGCTGAACCCGGGACTCTCTGGTCCGCAGGCCGACGCTCTAACCGCTGAACCAAACTGGCCAGGGCATGATATCATTTTATCTTGATTTGAATCCACATCTGATTTCAAACTTGCATTTTTTTCCAGAACGTCTCAATGCCTGTATAATCTTCCATCACCCGCCTGCTTGTGCTATTGCAACAGTGTTGAGATTTGGGAGCTGTCAGAGACGGGCACCCAGTGAATGAGAAATGCTAACCGAGTACAGCACTTTGTAAACTCCCAGGAAGAGCTACTACCCTTCTCTCTCCAGGGCCCTTTCCCCCAGGGGGGCTTGTTATCTCTAAGAATCATGAATTCCACCAGCGAGAGAATTCCTAGTTATCAGCATGAGTTAGAAGTCAGACATGTGTAGCTACTTTTATCTTTGTGCACATGTCATAAGACACATTCTTTAAAAACCCTAAGCCTTTATATACTTTTAAAATAACAGTTTTTATTGCTGAAATTAAGATGCCATAAGGACAAAAGAAAAGACTTCTTCTTTGTGCTTACTTACAGTTATCATCATGATGGAATTGGTGCCTTATGCATTTCTTATTGACCATCTCATGACAACAGTTGACATGACACCTTCAGTTTTGGAACAAGAGAACTCTCCAGTTCATTCTGACTCTGCTCTGCAGTTTATATTTATAATGCACTGCTGCACTATCTTAATAGAATATTAATATCAGATTAGTGACTCATATGGCAGCTATTATTTTAAGTGTAATAAACAAACGTAGCTCATAATTGTAAATCGTATTGTGATTAATGAATGTGTCACCCTTGCAGAGCAGTAACATATTGGCTCTTTTTAAAATCAAATTTAGAAGAAGATGAAAGAAGAAATTACGATATGACACCCACTAGAGGTGAAACTGATGATGGAACTGCTTCTCTTTCCTGGATACGAGCAGTGTTCTTGATACAAATTAGATTTGTAGCCAGAGTTCATAGTGCACTAAAATGTGCACAGGGTCACACATACATCATTAATTAAATAATTGGGTGTGAAAAGTTCTCCTTGTTAAAAAGGGGCAATAAAAATGTAAATAACCGCCCTGGCCAGTTTGGTTCAGCTGTTAGAGTGTCAGCCCGCGGAACAAAGAGTCCCGGGTTCGGTTCCCACTAAGGGCATGTACCTCGGTTGCGGTTTGTCCCCGGCTCTGGTACTCGGCCCATGCAGATAACAACCAGTTGATGTGCCTTTTTCTCATTGATGTTTCTCTCTCTCTCTCTCTTTTCCTGCTCTATCTGAAGATAAATGCAAAAATGTCTTCGGGTGAGGATAAAAAAAAAAAAGAAGTAAATAACCAAGCCATGAACATACAGTCAATGCTTTGCCTGATTAAAAAAAAAAATATTCTTCCAAACTGTTACTATTTGGTTTCCCTGGTGTATGAGGTATAGGCAACTTGCTTTGGCATGTTAAGCAATTCAAAAATGTGTCTAATACCATCATCATTAGACTATTCACTAATAAAAAATTGCCTAATGCATAAAGGAATAATTGTTACCAAAATGCTTTAAGAAATAGTTTTATGAATAACTTAAAAGACAATATTTTAGAATACCAAATCAAAACAAAACTGCCTTTGTCACTAGAAATTGGGCTGTTTTGTAGTTTGTTTTGTTTTTTTAAGAAAATGAGATTATTCTTATTTCTATAACTAAGCAAAATGAAAGATTTGGGCAGCCAATGTGAGCCTATGAGTAATAAGCCCAGTGAGTGATAATCTCAAGACCAGTATGATGGTTATTGCTTAAAAGAGATTCAAAGCACTCATTCGGCATACTTATTATCCCTCTCTTTCTCTGCTTAAAAAAAATCTTTCATTTATTTAGTTCTCAATTATCTGTGACAAAAGAGATTTTATCTATCCTTGTATGCTCCATAAAATCCAGCATAATAACTCACACCTTTTCGGCACTTGTAAATATGTATTGATTGGTGGATCTATAATTTCAAAATAACTGTTAAGAACATGGAAAGATTACTATTGAGACAAGCAAAATTAATTGATGTGACGTATCTCAATGTTAAGGGATTAATCAATTACGCTTCAAATTTGGTAGAAGGAATAATATCCTACTAATTACCAGGATTTAATGATCCATCCTTGCCATCAATTGATTGTGGCTGCCTTGAGCGAGGAGAGTATCTGATTTCTGAATTGGATGTAGTTGGCTAAACAGAGGCTACTTACTAATACCCAGTATAGCTCAGCCTGTCACCATACTCTGCAAGCCTGATTTCTATTTGAAAGTCTTTAAGTTGTTCTCACAATATTATGATCATTTAGAAGTCATCAGTGCTACAGAATAGTTAATATACTTTTTTTGATGAGGGCTACCATTTTTTCAAAGTGTAAAGAGATACACTTAAGTTACTGAAGTTCCATCTGACCCCAGTTTCAGAGGCAAATCATTGCCCAGAGGGAGGAGTCAGAGTGCGTGCCAGCTTCTCGGACCCTGCACTGGAACTGGAACAACGCAGAGATTAGCATGGCCCGCGTGCAGGGATGACACGCACGTTCAGGAAGTGTTCCGTGTTAAGGAAGAACAGAGCAGTCCTGGAGCCCATTGAAAGCGGGCTCCCTGAGCGACCGTGACCAAGTGGGAAATGGAAGGGAAGGCAGGGAGGTTTCTTTTTTCTACTGCATACAGGGAAGGGTATAGAATTTCTAAATGCAACTTGGCTACAAAAGTAAACTTTACCCCCCTAATTAACATGGACACTCTGATGAATAGTCTGTGGCTGTGAGAGAGAAGGAAATATTTTTACCCTCTAATGCTGGGGACAGTTGAGAGTAAACTGCTAGAGAGGTTTTTAACTACAGGCTGAGATATGTAACATATGTTGAAAGAAGAGAGCTAAGGTGTTTTTATTTAAAAGTAATTATTAAGAAATTCTAGCCTGGCTGGTGTGGTTCAGTGGACTGAGCATCATCCCATGGACTGAGAGGTCCCGGTTGACTGCCAGTCAGGGCACATGCCCGGGTTGTGGGCTTGATCCCCAGTAGGGCACGTGCGGGAGGCGGCCGACTGATGTTTCTCTCTCACATCAATGTTTCCATCTCTCTCTCCCTCCCTCTATCTCTAAAAAAAATCAATAAAAACATATTTTAAAAAATTACATTCTAAGTCTTTACTCTGAAAGACATTTTCCCTAGAAGAATTATGCTCCATTGGCTAATGTTACTTATATTTACTTGCTTTAATAAAGAGTTATGTTTTGGTACCAAAGGCTGTTTCAATCTCTCGTCTTAAATAGAAATGACTAATCTCTGCCTTCTGAAAAGGCACAGATGTGAGCTCAGATTGCAGGCACGGTGCTTCCAGGGGTGAATGAGCCTAATTTTACAGACTGGCTCTCCTAAACTCAAAACACGGCATCGAGGCACGCCGTGTGCCTGAACAGAATCACTAAGAATGAAGTAAGCCACCCACTGATTTGAGAACCAAAGGGAAAATATGGATCCTATTTACTAAGCCTCAGAATCTTTTGAGGCCAACCCCATATCACTGAGCAATATTGAACCTCTCAGTTCCATGAGCTACGTGCTCATTTATAGCAATATATACTTTATTACTGGGAAAAAAATGTATCTGCAAAGAGACCAAGTTATTAAAAGTTCTCCTCTTTCTCCACCACACAACTAAAAGGAATGCTTCAAAAATTCTTGGGCAAACAAAATTTTAGATAAAACCCTAATGGCATAATTACATTAATTCATTTAGAAGGTAACTAACTGGTTGCATTGCCCGTTTTTAATAAACAGTTTTATTGAGATATAATTCACCCATTTAAGGTGTACAATCAAATTTCTTTTAATATGATATATTTTTTTTGCTCCAAGGCCACACATTTCAGAATAGTTTAATAACTCTGGAAAGAAACCCGATAACTTTTAGAAGTCACCTCCCATTTCCTCCTAACACCCCAGGTGTAGGCATCCACTTGCTTTCTATGGACAAAAGGTGTTTTTCCATGACTAGCCTACTCAGTAGCATAATATTTTCAAAGTTCATTTATGTGATAGCATGTATCAGTATTTCATTCCTTTCTTTTTATTTATTTATTTAAAATTTTTTTCTTCATTGATATTAGAGGGAAGGGGGGGGAGAGAGAGAAACATCTATGAGAGAGAATATCAATCGGCCGCCTCCTGCACACCCCCTTCCTGAATGTGCCCTGACTGGGAATCGAACTGGCAACCTCTTGGTGCACGGATCGATACTCAACCACTTTCTTATTGCCAAATAATATTTCACTACACGAATACACCACATTTCATTGACCTGCTTTCTGTTTATGAACATTTGGGTCGTTTCCACTTTTCTGGTTATCATGAGTAATGCTATGAACATTTACGTACATATTTTGTGTGGAAATATGTTTTCTTTTGGGTGGAGGGGCATATACTTAGGAAGAGAGTTGTTCATGTGGTAGGTGTATGTTTGAACCCTTTGAAGAAGCGCCAGACTGCTTTCCAAAGCAGCTACACCATCTTGCATTTCCACAGGCTTTCTACGTGGGTTCCAGCTGATACCGATACTGATACTGATAGACCCCTCCGGGGCTCACTGTGCTGTTGGTGTCTTTTGTTTATATTTTTAGTTGCTTGGCTGGACTATTTCCGTGGCATCTGTTTCCCTCACAGTGTGCTGTCTCCAAGGATCCAGCCTTCAGCATCACACACTGTCACCCTGGGAGGACAGTGTTTAGCAGGGCTGTCTTCCTCTGTGCCCAAACTCTGTTATCCTGTTTGCCTCTGATGTTATCACACCCAGCCACCAGCCTCCTCTAATTGCTGGCTGATTGTTCTATTGTTTCAACAATGTTCTGGGCATAAATTACTCCACAGTCTAATCCAATTAAAGTCCAGTCACTGCAGGGGTAATCTCTGAAGCCAGCCTTTGAGGGATCTTAGCTGTCTCTTTCGCTGTTTTTTCTGTTAAACTTTTACCTGGTCCGTGGCTTAGTTTGTCACACTCATGGAGCTACCAGCCTCTTTTTAATTGCTTGTCACCAGAACTTCTGCACCACTGCTCCAGGGCTGTGGGCAAGAACAGTGACCGAATTCTCTGGACGTGACATCTCTTCTTCACAAGTGGGTTACTGCACAGGGCATTGGCTTTAGCGTCTCCTTGGCTTGCCTCAGACGTGGAAACTGCCCAGCCTTCAAGCGAGCAGAGATCAGGCAGCTGGGAACCAGTTTTCTCGGTCTGATGCGCCAATCTGAGTGCGGGCTGGGTGGAGAAGCGAGGACCCCAGGCTCCCCGGCTCCCCAGCCGCTGCTGCCTGAAATAGAGCTTCCGCAACACAGCGCTCGCTGGAAGAGGAGAAGTACTGAGACCTGCCCAGCCGGGGAGACGGTGACCCCCGGACTGGGTGCTGGGAGAAGAGACCCCTGTGTCCTCAGCTGCACCTGCCTGCAGTAGAGCTATGGTCACCTCGAGCTGGGGAAAGGCCGGGTAAAGAGGCTCAAAACACCAGACTCTCCCTGTTCTTACCAAGATTGTATATATTTTCTTAAATAAGTGCTTCATCATTTGATGTATGACCATGAGACAATATCCAGAGACTTACATTTTTTTCATAGATGTTCACCACTTAACGGTTGTTTCACCAGTGATAGGGTCAACAGGACTCCTCATGTTGCCATTCTAAAAGTGTCCCTTGCCATACTCTTAAGAAAAATGTGCAATTTGTATATATATCAAGTTGGTTAAGTCAAAAAGAAAATTCCAACTACAAAAGGGTAAGAGCAGATCATCTACAGAGGGTAAAAAGCCAATTTTACGCCACACTTGTTTGGCAACAGGATTCTGGTTGTGAGAAGAGAATGGAATATTACCAAAGTGTTGACAGAAAAGAAGGAAATAAACCAGCTCTATTGCCTCACAGTTTGGGGGCCGGGGCAGAGGAGCAGGGACATCTCAGCTGGGCTTTGGGCTCAGGCCCTCACAATCTGCAATCAAGGTCCAGCCAAACTGCATTTCCATCAGAGCCTTGACTGGGGAAAGTTCTGCTTCTAAGCTCCCTCTGGCTGTTGTCAGAACTCTTCTCCTTGCAGCTACGGACTGGGGTCCCCACATTGTTGCTCAGTGTTGGCTGTGCGCCCTCTCGGCTCCCAGAGGCGCTGCCCACCCTTCCTTGTGTGTAGACTGCTTAGCCTCTTCCCCAACGTGGCAGCTGACTTCAAGGCCAGCAGCAGAAATCCTAAGTCAGAGACTTACATAATGTAACATGATCACGGGGGTGACACTGTATCACCTTTGCTATACAAAGTGACCTAATCAAAGGAATGGCATCCCATCTCCTTTGCCATTATCTATCTTTTCGAAGCTCTTGCAGGTTCTAACCACACTCAAGGGGAGGTGATTTCTTCAGGGGCACGACTCACTGTGGTCACTTTACGGTGAGTCCACCCAATCTTTCTATACTAAGAACATTTGAAAGGAATATTTAATAGATGCCAGAATATAAGGTTTGTGTTTAATTTCAGATTAGTCAATGGAGGGTTACTAGTTGAACAATCAGTGCACATAGAAGAGCCAGCTCAACATCTTCCTTCCAACCCTCCCTGATGCAGAACCTCTTCTCTCAGGGCGGTACCCTAACCTTTATGTATTTGCTCTGAAGGCTCTGATGGGAATCACAACATCAAATTAAAATATGCATTATTTATTTTTCATTTCTACTTTACATTCTGTGCCTTCAGCTTCCAAGGAGTAGGTAGGATACATCCTTGCAATCTTGTAGCTCGAAACTCGATCTTTAAAAAGCAGAGGAGGAAGTTGGGGAGAGGGAAGGTGTGAAGGAGCAGGACTGGCTTAGCCAGGAGGAAGGTTTGAGGAGGCAGATGCATACATGAGGTAAAGAAAAAGAGGACTAGTCGGGGAACAAAAGGCACTTTGTAATCTTGTTTATAGCTCAGTGGAAAATCAGGAGACAAAATCAGCTCAGTTGTTTACTCACACACAGTTCTTTTGTTGTTGTCTTTTAATCTCCAGCTAATCTGTTAATAATATGTTTTTAAAAAGTTTAGAAGGAGTATAAGGACATACAAGGCTAAAGTATTACTCAAGATGAACACAATGAGTTTCATTCTATAGTTAGCAGTGATTCTAGCTAAAAACTATTCAGGCAGCCAGTGACTTATCCATGCAACAGAAAGGGGCTATTTTTCTGTATGGATTTTTATTTTTAAATTGTTCTGTCTTTCCACATGGTTCTAATACTTGGTGGACTGCAAGTCTATGTCAGCACAGAGGCTGCAGTTGGCTTTGATTTCCAGAAGCTGATTAATGATAGTCTTCCTAAGTAAGCAGAAGTTACCAATAAAATTGACTCTAATGGGTGCTTGGGGTGTTGTTAGTACACAGATGCAGATAATAAGCCAGAAGAGGAACAGCTGATGTACGTCTTGAGATCAAGATAAGAGGTGGTGCTTGGAGCTATAGTTTAGGAGAAATTGCAGAGTATTTATAGTACTTATTGTATTTGCAGTGCATTAGTTGAACTGGCAAGAGTATAGTATTAAGAGAGGCGTGTATCTAATGCTGAAAAGCATGCTGAGTGGAGGGTGGAAACTCCTAATTCTACCCAGTGTTTTACTATGTCTGTGCCAGTCCCTGATGTGAAAGAGCCTTATAAATCAGGAAATCTGCTCATACTTTTCATCTGCTTAATGTCTGTGTTGATCTTTTCCCCCTTTGAGGATGAATTCCCAAACTTTGCATGACCTACAAGACTTCCCATTACTTCCCCTTTGGCCCATTCCTGGCCTTTGCTTCAAGGGCCCCAGTCTTCCAGGAGAGTTTTCTTTTCGGAGACATTCTGGCTTCAAGTTTTTCACACATGCTGCTCCCTCCATTACCACTGCTCTTCCTTTCTCTTTCCCTGGTGGGCCCCACGCATTCCTCTCTCAGGTTACATGTCCCTTACTTGAGAACCTTTCCTTTATCTCCACAGTAAAATCGGTCACCCTGTTATATGCCTAGAATTCTTTGTACCTCCTATTGCTGTCTCTCGGCCTGCAGGGATCAGTGCAATGGTTGGAGTGAGAGGGAGATTTGCAAGAGAGCAAATGCTCCAGCTCTCTGGACGTGGTCCCATTTATTTGCAGACTGGTACCCCCAGGTTACAAGTGGATTTAAGTACATTATATCCTTGAGATGGCATTACTGCAAACATCCTAGCTTTGTCTCTTGCTTTTTACAGAAAGAGACGGTGAAGCCAAAAGATAACAAACCTTTATTCACATGCAAATGAAGCACCCAGTACACCTGGGCCAGCCCCCCCCCCCCCCCAGCTAGGATTCCAGAGAATGCATTCACACAAGGTTGAGAGTGCTTAACACAAGGTCAAAAAACATCCATCTTCCAACCCTCCAACTCCACGCCTATGGTCCATAACTTATACTGTTTGGATTGTTCTCATTTTCCACCTCCTCTGCTGGATTGAAAGCTCCATGAGGCCATGTCACTGCTATGTCATTAGCCACTAGTTCAGTGTTGAGCACCCACCAGGCTCCTTTGTATCTATTACCCAGGCGAAGTGACTGAGCCAGAAACAGCCAGCCACCAGTTGGATGTGGACTATCACCATGAGCAAGTTGCTTAATCTCACTGACTATTTTCCTTCCATGTGAAAAGAAATAATATTGTCCTTGCATAGTTTTCTGAGAATTATAGTAAATGAAATCATGCATCTCTATCTGTAGGAACAGGATAAAAATGGTCGATGAAACACTTCATTTGGATATGGCCTTCCCATGATATGAAACTCATCATCTCCCTTTGTCTTTATTTCTCTTCTTGTTGAAAAATTTGCATATACCAGAGTAATGAGAAAAATAACATATTTCACAATATGCATACCCAATTAAATTCACTTTTGACAGTTGTGGCTAGTGTCTGAGAGTTTTTGTTTGCTTGTTTTGGTGTCATCAGTCTTTATATTGGGTACTTGAGATAAGATCTACATTATTTCCTTCTACAGACATGTGTGGGCCTTCCTGGCACACATAGTAGGCAATTCATAAAAGTTAGGTCTCTTGTGTTATTCTTTTGTTCTTGTGCCACTGACACATTCCTTGTCCATTCTCTGCCTCTTTCAGGAGATTTACAGTATTAGAAGCACAACCGAAAATATAAAAGGAAGGTTCAAGAAATGGTAAAAGAAGAAAAATGTAGCTTTTAATGAGGGATGTTTAGCATGTTGCAGATACCGCAAAAATACAGTAGTAGTAGCCCATGGATTTCGAGACTCCACTTTTTTTGGTGACTTACACTTTTCATCTAGATAATGTTAATGTCAACAGCAAGAGCCAAGATTTATTTAGCCAGGCCCTGTACTAAAAATTTTTTATGCATTAATCTTTGCAACAACATTTTGGGATAGGAACTCTTAATATCCTCATTTTAGGAACAAGGTACAAAAGGAGGCAAAATGATTTGCTTACGGTAAATCATACCATCATATGGCATGATGGGGCTGGCACTCAAACTCTTGACGACCATGCCACTCACATGTCTTAGAGTAATTAAGCCACTTGGAAAGCATTTTTAAAAAATACATTTTTTTCCTGAACCCACTAACAGAGATTCTGATTTTGTAGCCTGGATTGGGGCTTAGACATCTGTATTTTTAGCCCATGGTTCTAATGGTTCCACAGGCCACTTTGAGAAGCATATATCTATATATCCTTAAAGATTAAGTTAATTAATCCTTTAATTTATAAGATACAATGTAGGATTAAAATGTAACCAAGGTTTGGCTGCCTACCACAGTGAAAGCTAAACTTGTGAGCTAGGTGCTGATGAGGGAAAAAAGTGCTGGCTACCTGAGAAGGTGGGGGACTCTTGTCCCAGAGTTCATCCTAACGTTTTATTGCAGGCAGGGGTTTTATAGGAAGGAGAGGGAAAGCAGAGGAAAGAGATCAAGGAGAGGAGGCTGAAAAGTTTTCTACTTGCAGACCAGCATGGTCCATATGATAAGGACATTGAAACCGGTCAAGCAATAGTCTGGTGTGCGTGATCCTGGTTTTCGTCATCCTGGTTTTATGGTTGAAGGTCAGTAAATCTCCCAAAGCTGGGATGACTGAAGGTCAGAGATTGTATCTTTTTTTAAATTTATTTTTGTTACAGATGTTTCTCCTTTTTCCCCCATTGACACCCTCCTCCCCATCCTCCCCCACCCCGTCCCCAGCTTTGTTGTCCATGTCCACTGGTTATGCGTACATGCATGTAAGTTCTGTGGTTTATCTCTTCCCTCCCCCTCCCACCCCTCTTCTGAGGATTGTCAGTCTATACCCTACTTCTATGACTCTGGGTCCATTTTGTTCATCAGTTTTTTTAGTTCATTATATTGCAGCAATAAGTGAGATCATGTAATATTTGTCTTTCTTTGCTTGGCTTGTTTCTTTTGAAGTCAGCTCCTAGGATTCTGATACAAACATGCTGTTTATATCCAAGCTGTATACTAGAGTCAGCACTTATAGAAACAGGGTCAAAAGAATGGTGGGGTGAGTTAGAATTCCCCACTGTTACCAAGACTCGCAAGTTTTTTTCTAGGTGCAAAAATCATTTCAATGTGTAAAATCATTTTTATCTTTATACAGTCTAACCCAATATTAACCAGATCAACTGTTACTACTTTCAAAATCAAGGTTTCCAAAACAAATTACTATCATACATGTGTATGCTGGTGGGATAAGACTGTCTTCAAATTCTAGGAATCAGTACTCTATCTGGGGTATGCTGTGATTTGGGTTCCCATCCATGTGCTCTCTTCACTCCACATATTTCTCTTTTAGTTCTTGCAAAGAAAACCCGATTAAGTGCATTTTGTTAATTCAGGTGAAGGGAATCCGGGACCTCCTGAAATAAGCCTGCTGTCTCATTATAATAATTCCCTCTGCTCTGCTCCACTCTGAGAAAATAGGAGGGGTCTGGAATGACTTGACTGTGCTATACCCCAGTACATTGTTTCCCTTTTGTCATATTTCTCACTAAAAATCCCATCTCCAGTCGGACAGAAATGCAGCTCCTGCCCCGACTTCAGCCTTTCCTTGGCCAGGCTGCTCTTGGTGAATCCATGATCACGTTCTCCGGAGGCCAATCAAACAGGGCAATCAGCCTGCCCAGGCTGACCCAATTAAGTTTAATTAGTTGTTTTTAATCTTTAAATGTTCTAACCAGGTGGATTTTATGGTTTTTTATTAAACAATGAATAAGAGCTGAATCTTTGGAATTAGTTGGTCTCTCAGGTGCTTTCTGTTGGCAATAAAACTCCAGGAAATCTTTAAGTCTCCGTAAGGAAGTCAAATGATACTAAAAAAACAAGTTGATACCTTCCCTTTAAAAGAAAAAGAAGAGGAGTTTCTACCTCAATTTGAACAAATATCAATCTTATTTATTCTTTTTTATTATTTGTCACCACTTCTATCTTGATAACTTTGTCAGTGTTTTCTATTAGTTGGAAAAGCAGCTGGGTATGTTTGAATATAGACAGTAAAGGGGGGTTCAAGGAAGTAGTGAAGGGTTTAGAATAAAAGCAGGTTCAAGTAAGCCAAGAGGTGAATTGCATGGAAAATAGGACTCCTAGGAGATATTTGCCTTGGAGAAAATAAGTGAAAATAATTATTAATAATAGAGAAATGTAAGGATTATGAAAGTAGCCATGTTGAACTAATTCCATGTTGGACTATTTTGTGGCCAAAATTTTTATATACAAGTTACCAATATTAGGTGCCAGGGCAGCTGGTGTTTTTATTTAATTTTCTCAGTTCTTAGGACAATATTGTGAGGTGCTTTTATCTACTCCTCATTGGTAGTCAATTGTTCATTTCTATCCCAGGATACCTATGGTCCTCCCTTTCTCTGCCATTCCTCTTCCTTCTTCTCCGGTCCCTCTCTCACTTTTCCTGTCTCTGGTCCCCTCATTTCCTCAGCTCTTTTCTCTGTTCTCTCCTGTGCTTCTTCCCACCCTTTCTTCCCACCCTTTCTTCCCACCCCCTCCTCCGTCTTCTTTGTCCCGCCCCCTCCCATCCTTCCACTTGGTGTTTTTCAAGCTTTCTGTACATTGTAATCACTTGGTGAGCTTGTTAAAACACCAGTTGCTGGCATCTCCCCAGAGTGTCTGAGTCAGTAGGTCTAGGTTGAGGCTTGAGACTGCATTTCTAACAATTTCCCCAGGTGATGTTACTGGGACATTACCAGGTGATACTACATCAAGAACCACTTTTTAAACCGACGTTCATGACCTGTCTCTGCTTCCAAAGTTAAACTAGCAAAACTTTAGATCAGTCTTAGAATTTGTTTGTAAAATTGCCCTTACTGTCCTAGACAACCTTTATTGTCATTCCATGTAATGAAAATGAGTGTTATAAATACTTACAAATAAATATTTGATAGCTTTTCTGATGCAATATTATAATATTAATACTATCAATCAGAATTTCAAAGTGGAAAGACCCGAAGCCCCCAAATTGGGGTAGTCCCTGAGCTGTATGTAATGCTGCCGCAGCGAGTTGTGGAGACAAGAAAATTAGAAAAGCATAAAGGATTGCAGAATGTTTCACCTGATTTAAACAACTTCTAATTTTATGTCCAAGGTAATTGCTTTTTTGAGTCTGTTTTTCTTTGCCTCTGCAATCTCTTGCACTATTAAACCATTGCCCCTGGATACATATTAAATGTGATTTAGTTCCCCTATCTTGGGGCAGAGATGCGCCAGCTTGAAAGACCTGCTTTTCTGGTTGCTGGGAAAGAACAGCTGCTGTCGTGGCAGGGTCACGCTGGAGAAGGTAAGCGTGAAGGCCACGGGGACAGAAACAAGGATAGAATGGAATTCCTGAAACATTTTTCAACCCTCCATTTAAAAATAAAGTGCCTAGCAACATTTGATTATTTCTGCCTCCTAGAAACATGCTCTCACATATTCTTTTATGCTACCCCTTAGACCTCATTGACGGCTCTTTTTTCTCCATTTCCTTTGCTCTCTCACCTCTAAATGTTGCAATGCCTTTGCATCTGAGACCGTTTTTTTTTTTTTTTTACATTCATTTCATGAGTGACCTGACAGTCTCTTATCTTGAAATGTTTATATACTAGTGCATTCTAAATTTATATTTTCAATCCTGACCAATCCTGTTAATCCAGACTTTTATATCCAACCGTCTGCATGATATCCACTTTTAAATATTTAATATTTGTCTCTATCATACCACGTTTAAAAACAATGTCTCCCCCCTGCCCCTAAAAAAACTGTTGTTTCCTTCAATCTTTTAAAATAATAATAAACTGTATTTTCATTTCTTTAGTTGCTCGGGCCAAAAATATAGTGTCATTCTAGTTTCTTCTCCTTTATAGCTCTGGTCCATTAACGAATCCTATTGACTCTGCCTTCAAAATATTTCTCACTGTATTCTCCCTTGTCCAAGCAACAATGCTTCTCCCTTGGACTCCAGAAACATCATCCTGATTTTCCTGCTTCAGCAAGACAGATGCTCAGGAGCATTTCTTCTCCATGGAACCTTTAGAGACTTGAGTGTACTCTCTTTGAGACGATGTGAAAACGCTCCATTCACAGGAGCCTCATAGTCCAAGGTTGCTATTCCAGTTCCCACCTTCAAATTCATATTCTATCTGGCAGGAATGATGTATCACGAGGGAAAGAAGATACAATGATGAAGCCTCTCAAGAGGATTTCAGAAGGTTCCTCCTGCAGCCTTGTCTCATCTAGTGAAACTTAGACACATGGTCTTCACGAGGAAGACTAGGAAACAATCTTTACTCTGGGAGACTGTCATTTTGCTGTATCTTTATTGAAGAAAAAACAAAAACAAAATAAAAAATAACATACCTTGGGGGACAATTAAGAGCTCCAGCTAATGTAGCATCCCATGATTGCTAGTTCTGCCGCCACCTGTGAAGGTAGCAGATGCCTACTTAAAAGTGAACATTCTGGTCAAGGCCTGAAGAAAGCTAGAAAGTTTCCTCAATGATTTATATTGTATTACAAACTTTTCATTTTATAGTCCCATAGTGAATCTTGTCATCTTTCTATTAAATATCTATGCACTTGCCACCTAACCCACATTGGTCTACACAGCAAAGGTTTGAAAATGAGACTTGTGTCCACTGATGGTATGACATTTAAAGTTAAAATAGTGGTATGAGATCCTCTCATTTTTTAAACTAATGTCTATCTTTCCAAAGTAGATCTAGATAATTTAGATTTTAATATTAAGGTTAGGTTCTAATACAATTATTGGCTTGTCTATATCTAAAGGTACAAGGATCTTTTCTTGTTTTAATGAACTAGCAGGTGCTTTATGTTTGACAAAGACAGAAAACAAAACTTGATATTCCTTAAAAAAGGTGAAATTAACATTGCTGTTGTCTGAAACCTGGTTTGGACTTTTAGTTGTTGGAGTGGACTTTGTCATTTAGAAATGACCTGATGTCCATTCTTTTAGTAGTAGAACCCCAAATGTTTGGGGAGAAATTAGTTGTCCTCTCATTGTATACAATTTGGCACAATTGTTACTCATGGTATCCTGGCCCTTTTAACCACGGGACTAAGCTAGATTCATGAAACTTTTCTCCAAGGAATTTGAATGCTGAGTTGAGTAACATAAAGACAGAAAACATCTGGATCTCGATCTCTTGAGAAGAGACTATGGAGAATTGCCTGCTCCCTAGACTGACGAACATCTCACTTCCTAAGTTTCTAAGCCTGACTTATTTTTAGGTTTTCATTTGATTTTTGGAATCTTCTGGTATACTTTCAATTGTTTCCACATTTTTCTCAATGCAGCCAGAGTTGGATTTTGCTATTTGTACACCAAAAATGATACATACACAGTAACAACAACTGTTAGACTATGTAGCCCTGTTTGATCTCTCTACCAAACTTGAGAAGAACCTTCGTAATGAATTTATAACTCTAGCCTGGGGGGAGGGGAGGCATATTTTATTCTTTTTTACTGAATCATTTCTTATTGGTGACTATAAAATTGTCTAGATGCTAAGGAGAAGAAGAATGTATCACTTTTTGTAAGTGACACTGGTATCTTTTCATAATCCCCATAAAATTTTGTTTTGGAGTTTCACTTTGGTTCTCAGTTATTTTTCTCTTTCTGTTTTAATCATGATATGGAGAACGATGTCTGTCAGCCTACAGAGGTGTCACCATTTCCTCAGGCTCAAATGCTGCAGTAAATGAAGTGAGATGATCAGTCTACTCTGCCTAAACTAATTAAATATAACCAGTTAGTGATTTTATTGTAAAATTTTCTTATTTAAGTAGACTTAATAATTACAAACCCCAACTTTCTATTGGATGAATCTCTATTACCACCGACAAATGATTGAAAAACAGAAGGAAAAAAAAGGTCAGATAAGTCACTGGGTGGCCGTTGTGATAGAAGAAATGTTCAGTGTTGGGTTTTCTGAACTAAAATGCATTTCTCGACCAGTAAGTTTTGTGTGAGGAATGTGGAAGTCAGCACTGCAAAGAAGTTGGAGAAATCATTTCAAGACGAGGAAAATTGCCTTTATCCTCACCGAAGTTTGCAGTCTCATTAAAAAAGAAGGACGGAATGTCCCTGGGCACTGACCACAATCTCACCTACCTGACATGAAAAGTGCTGTAGTCAGGTGAAGGCAGAAACTTTGGCTTGCCTTTTCTCTTTTCATTCCTCACCCCTTTCTGACCTGGACTTTTGTTGTTTGTTTTTTGTTTAGTTTTAGCCTTTGACTAACACGGATGGACTTGAAAGCCTATTCATTTTACCCTCTCTCCACGCCACAGAGAGTAGCATGCCTTCCTTGGAAATCTTAGAAGGGTCTATTGGCTTCAGGATGCATATTGGCATCAAGAAAGTGTCTATTACAGCTTTTTTGTTAATTACTTACTTAATTAATTTATTTTTGTTACAGATGTTTCTCCTTTTTCCCCCATTGACACCCTCCTCACCCTCCCTCCTCATCCTGTCCCCAGCTTTGTTGTCCATGTCCACTATTCATGCATACATGCATATAAGTCCTGTGGTTTATCTCCCCCCCCACCCCCTCTTCTGGGGATTGTCAGTCTGTACCCCACTTCCACGTCTCTGGGACTACCCCGTTCCTCAGACTGGTATGTTCATTATATTCCACAAATAAGTGAGAACATGTGATATTTGTCTTTCTCTGCTTAGCTTGTTTCACTTAGGATAATACTATCTAGGTCCCTCCATGTCATCTCAAAAGATAAGAGATCTTTCTTTCTTACAGCTGCATAGTACTCCATTGTGTATATGTACCACAGCTTTTTTATCCATTTGTCTACTGATGGACATTTGGGCTGTTTCCAGATTTTAGCTATTGTAAATAGTGCTGTTACGAACATGGAGGTACATATATTCTTTCTGATTGGTGTAACATCTTAAAGATTACTATGAATTTTCTTACATAATATGTAGAGAGATCTAGGCTAAATGCATTTGTAAGAGTTTACCTTTTTGAGTAACATCTTAAAACATAACTCAAAAAGGTAAACTCTTACAAGTGCATTTAGCCTAGATGTCTCTACATATTATGTAAGAAAATTCATCATAATCTTTCTCGTGGTTGGGCTCTCTCTGGTCATCCTAATAGCACCCATTGCATTGCTAAGCAGCGAGGTCCTTGGCATAGTAAATAAAGAAGTCAAAAGAGCAAGACAACAAATCAAAACTTTTCTTTTTCCTTCAAATTTCAATGTGAAGACATTTTAATTAGTCATCTAAAATTCTTTACTCTGACATAAAATTAATAAGAATTGTGTGATTATTAGTACTGATACTATACTAGGATGTTTGACTGTGCTTCCAATTTTCTTTTCTCTAACAAACACATACACCACCACCTCTCCCTCTCTCTCCATGTACATCACACACACAAACCTTCTATAAAACAAGCCCTGTCCTTGGGTTAGCTAACTAGATGGATGGTCCCTGCTTTTTCTTCCCTTTAATACTCTTCTCCCTCCTACTGGACTTATTGGTGGCTATTAATCTTTTAAGGACCATTTGAGAATTTTATGGAAATGGTAAGATTCTCAGAATAACGACACAGATAAATTAGTATACTATATGTGTGACAGAATGGGAACTAGAATTTTGGACTTCCTGAGTTATGTTTGTGGACCCCAGATTAAATTCTCCTTCATTAAAGTACCATCCCAAATTTGTTATGGAGGCATTTTTCACTCTCCTGGGACAGAAGAACATACACATTGTGTCGTTGTGTGCTGGGTATTTTTTTTTTTTATCCTCACCCAAGGACATTTTTGCATTTATCTTCAGACAGAGTGGGAGGGAGAAAGGGGGGAAGACACAGAGAGAAACATCGATGTGAAAGGGACACATCGAGTGGCTGTCACACACACAACCCCAACCAGGCCGGGGACAAACCGCAACCAAGGTACGTGCACTTAGCGGGAGTCGAACCCAGGTCTCTGGTCCGCAGGCCGACGCTCTAACTGCTGAGCCAAACTGGCCAGGGGTTTTTGCACATCCTTTGCTCTTTTTTGGCAGAACCACAATCTTTGCTGCTAATCCTGGTTTGCAGGACCAATGACTGGTTAATAAAGACTGGCGTGAATTTAGCCTTCTTTCTTCCCCTCGCTGTTTCATCTGTGTGAGTAAACTAGAGATGTGTGGCTGCTGGGGCCCAAGGAATACCTCTTTATGTTCAACAGAGGATCTGATTCGATGCCTTTCTTATGAACAACTCTGAATATTTGATAAAAAGAGATGAAGATTTTCTTCTCATGTGTTTCCCTTCACTTTATGATCGTTTATATTCTGTTCGTTCGTTTTCTGTTTCTAGGATACCTGCCCCTTCTTCTCCCCGGCTCTTTCCCTGAATATTCGTTCTGTGCCATTCATTCTGTTCCAGTGAACTAGGGGAGAGCAAAGACGTTCTTAAGTTACTGCCTGACCTCTTCTAATGAGACCAGTGAGCGCACAAGGACAGGTGCTTTCATGGACACCAGTTGGACGGCAGACAGATCATCCCTGGAGGTCGGTGGAAGCCTTTCCATACCTCTTGCATTTGTAGCCACGGTACTTTGTGATCTTCCCCGGGGAAGTCCTCCATACACATCCCAAAACATTGCCTCTTTGCTGTGCCTTTTGACATCTGGGCCACTTGACCCTGTGTTGTTTCGTTCCCCTTCCTGTTGGCTCCTGTTGATTCATTCGTCATTTGCAGTCGGCACTCACAAGACCGGGGTGTCGCCTCCTTTCCTTCAGCAAACCCAGAGAGTCCCTTGATAATTTTGTGTGTGTGAAATCTTTTGTTGTGAGTGTCAGACTGGATGGTGAGTGATTTATTTTGGTTTGGGGAAAAACATAAGCTTTGTTCTCAGCTTTAGCAAGATGAAGAAATGCTTCCCAGCCGGGTCAGTTGGAGTGGTGGTAGGAGGCATGTTCTCTCATTGAGTTTGAGCCTTGGTTCTGGAGAGACCCAGTTAAAAGAACGGAGCACAGTTTCTGGTCATCACTCTGATCAGACGTAGTGGATAAAGCATGAGGCTTTGAAAACAACTGCTGCTTTTTTTTATTCTTAAAGCAATTGAATTCATTTCATAAACTTTTACGACATCAATTAGAGAATGGTCAAGGTTCAAATTTATTATTCTTTCTTGGCCTTGATGTTTGGTGGTAATATTTCTGTATCCTGGAAGGTGATATAGACTGATTGAAATACTATGTGACATTTGAAACTGGAATTATTTTTTTACCATTTGGACAATAACAACATTCCCAATGTTTATCTTCCTTTACTGATTATCTTTCTATAAGTGACTTTAGCTAAGTAGAATATAGGGTCTGAGATAGAAATGAGATTTTTACTTATAAATAAAAATGTGTCATACTTTTAAAATGCCTATTGAATTATTTCATTTTATTTCTGGGTTTCTGGGCTTCAATTATCCACAGCTTCTGATGTATGTATGCCAAATATAAAAAAAAATATATTGCTGAGAATAAAATTACAATTGATTGTAAATAATGTTTTTGTAGAATCAGTATGTGGTTTTCCTCATTGATTTTAGTAAATGCAAAATTAAGTTATACTGAATTCCTGCTGTAATTATTAATAATAATTGTCAGCATAATTATAAAACCTTTCATCCAGACAATCAAAGCTTTCTACTCATTTCTCCAATTAATTGAATAAATGGAGAGTTAAGTAATTAGTGTAAATCCAGAGCAACTGAGCAACAACCAAACATGGTTTTTTATTGACCTTTTGTTTAAAAACATCATTTTCTGAAGACTCTTTAAGCCAATAACATCCAGAAAATTATTTAGACATGCATTTTTTTTTTGGAGGTGGGGGGATAAAGTTTGCACAATGTTTGGATTATACTAATAGCTCTAAAAAGAAGTATACACAAAAACTAAGAATAAGCTTTTCTGAAATGCTAATTTTACAGGAGTGACTGTGAATTTCACAAGTCCTGAGGCATCTGGGTGGAAGGCAGCGCTCTTCTCCCTCCTTCTCTGGTCCTCCTCCCCTTCCTCCTTCTTTTTGACAACATCCTTTTTATGCGTATGTTCTTTTGTATTTTGAGAATCTGGGCAGAACTGAAGCAAAACTACTCCATGTCCTAACAGGAATCCAACCCAGACATAGAAACTGTTACAGATCTCTTCTTAATGAGGCGGCCTGCTGAGTGCATAGCCCCATCTGTAGTCTGACTAGATCTTTTTTGTCTAGAAAAGTACAAGTTCATAGCTGACTTACTGCACTGTGTGATGAACATACACATCTGACTTTCAGAAAGAGACAAGAATGTTTTGATGAACTTTTCTCAGAACAGGCAATCACCCAGTTAACACATAAAGAATTCTCTGTATGCTCAGCTGTTAGTAGCTTTTAAATAAAGATTTATGCTTTTTTACCTATGATTCTGAAATCCCAAATATCAGAAAATGAAAATCTTCCTTTTAAGTCATTTGTCTATACAAGCTGATCTCAACTGAGTTGAGCTAAATTATAATCTTTTAAACACTTTCAATCTGAATATTCATATATTTCACTATAGAATATTAATGTGTTTAATCATGGGGCGTTGCCTCAGACCTCAGTAGAAGTATGAAACAGAGATGGAGAACTCTACCAGACTTTGCTGTGTGTTATCTTCCTGAGAGCTGAATAATTCTGAATTTTAAAGTGTGGTCCATGAGTTTTAATTAAGGGACTATGAACCTATGCTACCACTATTGTGAGTCACTTGGCAAAACGTCTTATCAGTTCTTCGGTACTTATTTTCTAAAAAGTATATTGACTTTTTATTATGATCGATTATTTGTTTGGTAGACAAACTTTCTAAGAATAAAATATATTTAAAATATTTTTCTGTTGAACATTTACTATATGTGTGGTTCCCACTGAGTTACATCATTTGTTACATACATAAATACATCTGACCTCCATCCCAGACACTTTTCTTTTTAGTCCAAACATTAGCATACTATTCATATCTTCCATATATTTTTACTTTAATATATTTTGCATAGCTCTGGCCGGTTTGACTCAGCAGTTGGAGCGTCGGCCTGCAGACCAGAGAGTCCTGATTTGGTTCCCGCTAGGGGCATGTATATATATATATAATTTTATATTAGTATCAAGAAGGTTTATCTCATTTAACATATAATACTCTCATTTCAAGTGTAAAATAAAAGTAGATAAATAAAAAATATAAAGAACTTTCATGAACTCATTACATAGCACTTTAACAATGAATAACTCACAACCAGTCCTTTTCATTTATAACCTCACCTTCATTCTTTCTTTTCCATATTGTTTTGATGCAAACCCCAGATACTTTCTTATTGGAAAATTAAATGACGACATGGAGCCTTTTGAGAACGCAGGGTCTGTTTGAAATGTATCGGGTGCAGTGCTCCTCGTCCTGTAATTTGACAGGTCTGCTACCCTCCTGATGCTCACAGAGACTTGTAAGGGGAGAAGCAGTAAATGCTAGTACTGGTGGGTTGGCTTCTCGTGCCATGTTTTCTCAATGTATGGTCATTTTTGAAGTCGATTTTCTTATCTTGCCATTGATAATTGCCAGTAGGTCAGAGGAGGTGACTGTTGTACTACTGATTCTGAAACACTCAACAGTGACGTTTAAAATAGCCAATGAAAGTGACCAGTATGGATACTAAAGTTACTATGGCTAATGAAGTTGACTGGTTCTGATAAATCAATGGTATAAGATATAACATGGTGAGCTAAGGGATCATGGGGAAAGTACTGACTTTTAATGGATGTGTGGTCAGACAAGCTGAACTTGTATGCCTTCTAACTAAACAATGTCTTTTGCTTTGTTTAGATATAGCAGTTTCTAAAAACACGTATCTATTATACTTTTTAATCGTTGATATTTTTATATTATTTAAATTGGTTTACATCAGAAATCCAACTTAGACTACTAAGATTCATAATATAAATTGCTCCCATGTAGTACCTCATCTTAAAATGCTCATCCAGGAATCAACTGTCTTAAATAAAGTGTTCTCTGTCTAGAGAGTTCTTGGTTCTGTATTTTACCATGAATCGGTGGAAGCTTCTATCATATTGAAGTAGAAGGAAGTAACTCAGTAACTCAAACTTCAAGAGAATCTTATAGGACAATATTGAAACATGGTTTCAGAAAAGATGAATAAGGAAGAGAGAAGAGGTAAGGTATTGTCTTGAAAGGCTCAGAATATATTTCAGTGAATCATGGAGAACACTATGCAGTAGAAAAGGGTCAATTCTAGTTCCATTTTTTTCTTATTTCCAACAAAGAAAATGGGTTTATCAGAATTACTAGGAAATACCCTATCCTTACAACCTCCTGCATATCCACACTCTACAACCTAACATTGTACCATTTATTACAGCATAATGTATTTTTAATCATTTTCATCTTGAAGTAAATAATTTCAAAGTTACAGAAAAAAAATGCAAGAATTCAGACAACTCCCATTTTCTTCTTACCCAGACTCTTCCATTTACCACATATGCTTTATCATTCTCTGAAAACACACATGCACGCAATTATTTTATCTTCACCTTTTGTATGATACAGACATGATGCCCCTTTACCCTTAAATACTTCAACGTTACCTAACAATGAGATCACTCAGGCATCCTTATGCAATCAGAACAATGTTCAAACTCAAAAATGTTATATGGATATAATATTATTTAATCTATAGATGTCATTAACATTTTACCAATTTTTCTAAATTTTATTGACAGCTAAATATATGTTTATGTATATGTGTACATATTTTTATCTGGTCTAATAAGATCCAGTCCAAAATCACTTAGTGAGTTTAGTTGCCGTATCTCTTTGATCTGGAATAGTTTTCAATATTTCTTCGTCATTCATGACTTTGTTATTCCTTAAGAGTATAAACTAGTTATTTTGTAAAACAGCACTCAATTTGGGCAGATTTAGGATATGAAGAATTTAAAAATCCTTAGAACAAGGAAGAATACATGTTTATTTTAGGGACTGTACCTGACAAGGAAGACAGTACCTTAGTTCCCCATTGATTAAACGGGCACTTTGATATGCTTCCGTACTTCCTGTCAGCTTTTATATCATTTGTTTGGTTTTAGGCAATTAATGTTTCAACAAACATGCCTGTTATCTTTTTAGTGTCTGATGTTTGCACATGCTCTAAATAGATTTGTGGCAGGAGCATCACGATGTGAGGATGTGTCCTCAGTGCATCATGTCAGGAGGCATGTGATGCAGCTTCATCCCAGGACCAGTGATGCTAACTCTGGTCACTTGCTTAAGGTGGGTTTGCCTGGTTTCTCCACTAGGAAGGTCTTCTTTTCCTCTTTGTAATTACTACGTAATTCGTGAGGACATACTTTAGAACTGTATGGTTTGCTTTTCGTCAAACTTTCAACCATTAGTTTTATTATCCAATAATGACTCTTACATATTTGACTCATTATAATGGGTGCTAATGCGTTTTTTTTTGTTTTTTGTTTTTGTTACAGATGTTTCTCCTTTTTTACCCCATTGGCACCCCCCTCCCCATCCCCCCCCCGCCCTGTCCCCGGCTTTGTTGTCCATGTCTATTGATTATGCATACATGCATGTAAGTTCTGTGGTTTATCTCTTCCCACCCCCCCCACCCCCTCTTCTGAGGGATGTCAGTCTGTGCACTACTTCCATGTTTCTGGGTCTACCGTATTCCTCAGACTGTTATGTTCATTATATTCTGTATATAAGTGAGATCTTGTGGTATTTGTCTTTTTCTGCTTGGCTTATTTCACTTAGGATAATACTTTCCAGGTCCCTCCATGTCGTCTCAAAGGATAAGAGATCTTTCTTTCTTACACCTGCATAGTACTCCATTGTGTATATGTACTACTGCTTTTTTATCCATTCGTCTACTGATGGACACTTGGGCTGTTTCCAGATCTTAGCTATTGTAAATAGTGCTGCTATGAACATGGGGGGGTACATATATTCTTCCTGATTGGGGTTTCAGGCTTCTTAGGGTATATTCCAAGAAGTGGGATCACTGGGTCAAATGGAAGTTCAATTTTTAATTTTTTTGAGGTAACACCATATTGTTTTCCATAGTGGCTGCACCAGTCTGTATTCCCACCAGCAGTGTACTAGAGTCCCCTTTTCTCCACACCCTCGCCAATACTTGTTGTTTGATGATTTGTTGATGGCGGCCATTCTGACAGGTGTGAGGTGATACCTCATAGTTGTTTTAATTTGAGTCTCTCTGATGGTTAGTGATGTTGAACATTTCTTCATATGTCTCTTGGCCATTTGTATGTCCTGTTTGGAGAGGTGTCTATTCATCCATTTTTTAATTGGGTTCTTTGTCTTCCTTTTGTTGAGTTGTATGAGCACTCTATATATTTTGGAAATTAACCCCTTATCTGATGTATCATTGGCAATGATGTTCTCCCATACAGTGGGTTGCCTTTCCATTTTGATGATTGTTTCTTTTGCTGTGCAGAAGCTTTTGAGTTTGATGTAGTCCCATGGGTTCATTTTTCCCTTTGTTTCTGTTGCCTTAGGTAATGTGTCAGTGAAAATTCTGCTGTGTATGATGTCCGAAATTTTGATGCCTACATTTTCTTCTAGAATTTTTATTGATTCACGGGTCACATTTAAATCTTTTATCCATTTTGAGGTTATTTTTGTGTATGGTGTAAGTTGATGGTCTAGTTTCATTTCTTTTATGTAGCTGTCCAGTTTTCCCACCACCATTTATTAAAGAGGCTGTCTTTACTCCACTGTATGCTCTTGCCACCTTTGTCAAATATTAATTGAGCATATTGCATTGGGTCCATTTCTGGGTTCTCAGTTCTGTTCCACTGGTCTATATGCCTGTTTTTGTGCCAGTACCAGGGTGTTTTGATTAGAGTAGCTTTGTAGTATAACCTGATATCTGGTATTGTGATCTCACCTACTTTGTCCTTCTTTTTCAAAATAGCTGTGGCTATTCAGGGACGTTTTTGGTTCCATATGAACTTTTGAAGTATTCTAGTTCTGTGAAATATGTCGTAGGTATTTTGATGGGGATTGCATTGAATCTATAGATTGCTTTGGGTAGTATGGACATTTTAATGATGTTAATTCTTCCAATCCATGAACAAGGTATGTGCTTCCACCTTTTTATATCTTTCTCTATTTCTTTTTTCAATGTCCTGTAGTTTTCTGCAAATAGGTCCTTTACTTCTTTGGTTAAGTTATTCCTAGGTATCTTAATTTTTTTGCCGCAATGGTAAATGGGATTGTTTTTTCAGTTTCTCTTTCTGTGAGTTCATCATTGGTGTATATGAGTGCCGTCGATTTCTTAACGTTAATTTTGTATCCTGCTACTTTGCCAAATGCATTTATTAAGTCTAGTAGATTTTTGTGGAGTCTTTAGGGTTTTCTATGTATAATATCATGTCATCTGCAAATAATGACATTTTCACTTCCTCCTTTCCAATTTGGATCCCTTTTATTTTTTCTTCATGTCTGATTGCTGTGGCTAAGACTTCCAGTACTATGTTGAATAAGAGTGGCGAAAGTGGACATCCCTGTATTTTCCTGATCTTAATGGAAATGCTTTTATTTTCTTCCCATTGAGTATGATGTTGGCTGTAGGTCTTTCATATATGGCCTTTATTATGTTGAGATATGATCCCTCCATTTGGTGCTAATGTTAAATTTGTAACTTCTAACATTGTTTCTACATTTGTTGGTTGGATTCTACTATGAGGAAAAGATTTGCTACACCTCACTATATTAGTTTATTTATATCATCATAGATTTATAGATACCTGTATTAAATCAAATTGAGGTACAGTTTACATATATAAATGTATCCACTGTAAGGGCACAATTTAATGAGTTTTGACAAATACAAATACCCATGGAACCACCACTGCCATCAAATTATGGAATTGTGCCATCAATTACTCCAAAACAGTTCCTTGTGCCCTCTGTGGTAGGTCCTCCTGCCTCAACCCAAACCCAAGGAGTCACTGATCTCCTACCTTTACCTAGAAATTAGAGTTCCCTCTTGTTTTGTGTCAGGCATCTTTTAGGCAGCCTAATGTTTTTGATATTTATCCATATTGTTTGCTTTTTTAAAATTATTTTTAATTACATTTCATATGAATAGACACTTGAATGTTCTATTGAACAGTAATATTTTTACTCATTACTTTTTCCATCTTTTAAACATTTTCTTTTCTTTATTGATTTTTAGAGAGAGGAACAGATAGGGAGAGAGAGATAGAAACATCGATGAGAGAGAACATCGATTGGCTGCCTCCTGCATGCCCCACATTGGGGATCAGGCCCACAACATGGACATGTGTCCTGACCAGGAATTGAACCAGCAACCTCTTGGTGCATGGGTTAATGCTCAACCACTGAGCCACACCAGCTGAGCACTTTTTGCATTTTATAATTTCCTTCTTTGGGTTTCCTTTATTGTTTCTTAGCTTTTAATGTAAAAATTTAATTCATTTAACTGATATTTTATTTTAATTATGATGAGTTTTAGTTTATGCATTTTCATCCAATTACTGCTTTCAGTGGAGCCCAGAGGTTATGAAACATAGAATTTCTCAAAAGTGGTGGTAAGGAAATTTTTATCATTTTGGTTTGTAATTTGCCTTTTATACAAGGATTGTTCAATGTGCTTTCTTAAGGTTCAATACAGAGCCCTGGCCGGTTTGGCTCAGCAGTTAGAGCGTCAGCCTGCGGTCCAGAGAGTCCCGGGTTCGGTTCCCGCCAAGGGTGCGTACCTCGGTTGCAATTTGTCCCTGGCCCTGGTTGGTCGTGCCGGTGGCAGCCACTTGATGTGTCACTTTCACGTCGATGTTTCTCTCTCTCTGTTCTTCTCTCTCCCTCTCATTCTACCTGAACAAAAAATGGAAAAATGTCCTCGAGTGAGGATAAAAAAAAAAAGTTCAACATAGAAAGGCCTTTACAATTTTTGTTATTAATTTTTAGTTCTGTTTTATTTTGTATTACTTGTGAATTTTCTAGTTTATTTTTTGTGCAGTTCATTTGTTCTTATATTGAAAGTAGTGTGTTAAATCTTCTATTATTAGTGTATGTTTCATTGTAACTTCCATAGTTTCCGATTATTAACAGTGGTTACAATGTTATTTTGCTTATCATCACAACTGTTTCAACTTTATTGTGAATTGTGACTTCTGGAATTATAAAATGTTTTTTTTATTTAGGTAATAATCTGAAGTTGGTTAAGTTCTGTATTGTCTAGTTTTGCTGAAAACATGGCATTTGTGTGGTTTTATTTGTTTTATTAGTTGTGTAATTTGGGAGGATGCATGGAGAGATTTGGGTTTAGACAGCCACCATTATCTTGGCTACATGGAAGTCCTTTTACTATACGTATTATTGGGTATGATTATGAGGGTGGTGGTGCCATTTTTATTCAAATTGATTTATAGTTGATTGCTATTATATTAACAGATAGTCAATATTTATTGAGTACATCTTAATGTCAAATTCTGTATTGTTCTTAATGTTGTAAGTATGGAAAGATTGTGACATGATCAGGATTCTAAGGAATTTGTATTCTAGCGAAGATACAAACTAATGTTTATATAATTCGGTCATTGCTATTGTCTTATCACTTTCTCCACTCTACTTAAAGGGTGACTGTGTGTGTATGTGTGTGTGTGTGTATATATATATACACACATGATGATATCTATATCTATATCTATATCTATCTATATATATCTCATCACCATATTCTTAAGAGATTTCTTCTATTGGCAAATGGGAAACTCAAAAGCTCTTCTGTGTGATTCAACCACAGATGATACCTATCTGATAAAGTTGTTGGGTAGAAGCTGTAGCCAGTTTTTGGTGCTAACCAAAAAACAAATAAAAAGTACCCAGGAAGGAGTGATTACTTTTATACCTATAATGGGTTTATCTTCTATGGACAAACAATAAAAGATAAATGAGACAGAGTCACTACTTCCCAGTTACAAATCAATGGAGAAAAAAACACAAGCTTTTAAGAAACAAGACAAGATTTTTGATAAGTGCTGTAATAATGCCATGTTTGAGGCACGGGCAAAAAGATGTAGGCAGGAACAAGGTTAGGTATTGGGAGCCACCTGAAGTTTCAGAAGCAGGGGAATTTTCAGAAGCCTTGGAAAATTTGTACTTGGGTAAATGTTACTTCCTTTGCACATTAAAACTTTGATTTAAATGCAGTTAACAGTCATGTCAGCCTCCTCATGAGGGTAGATTTTCATTTCCAGAGTGAAACAGTAAATATCTGGGTAGCTGAACACAAGATACAGAAATAGTCAATAAAGCCGAATTCACTAGCCGCACCTCTCAGTATTTCTGAGCTAGGAAGTTGACAGGACTTTTGAGTAGATTGCATCCTATAATTATTGTGTTTGTTAAATAACAAAATAATGTTTTCTTGGCCTTTGTAAAATGGAGGTGTGTACGTAGAAGCCTAGAAGCTATAACTTATGTGCATGTCAACTCAAGATTTATTTCTAGATAAAAAATAGCTGGTTTGCCAGCAACAATTTTAACTGTTGACTCTTATGATTCTGGATTTAATTAGTTGTTTATTGCTTATTTAAAACAGATTGATGATGTTGATTTGAAACAGTTTGTGATCATAACAAATTGCTTCTATAGGATGTTTCCTGATATTTTTCTTCTTAGAATATGTCTGCCTGTCAGAACACTGTGCATTCACCTAATCCAAATTAGCCCACCCGAGTCCTACTGCCATGTGTAAGGTAATCTCGCTCAATTAGTTTGCATAATTTTACAACAGGATTTGTGTTTATTTTCTGCATTCGTTTTCATAAACTGAATCATAGCTCACCATTTTATGTCGAAGCATCTGAGAGGTGTAGTTAAGGAAGGCTCTGTGACATGAAATTAATTTTAAGGACTGTTTGATCAGGCGAGAGGTCTAAAGCTGAGCATATCTAGGTCCCCAGTGCCTACCCATCTCACTACTGCACACAGCTTTGAATGTTAAAACACTCGTTACTCATGTTCTAAAATAATATAAATTTTGAGTTTCTGGCTTTCTTGGAAATTCAAGGTATCTGGCAATGCTTGATCAGGTTACCACACGGCAAATCTCAACTAGAATGCGGAGCTTTGTCCCCATTCATGTCGACCACATTCTCTAGTGTGACAGTTTCTACCCTCTGTGTTTTTTATACTTACCCACTTCAGTGCCTGGTCATTGTAAGCATTTGGGCTTAAAAGAAAGCATATCTGATCCACATTTCCATCCAGGTCAAGTACTATTTTAAGAAATGTAGGAGTGGCCATATGTGTTCATAGCTGGGAAATAGTAGAAAGCAATGGAGAAATGAGACCCCTCCCCACCGAAAGCATGCATCTAACTCTATTCACTGCTCTGAAAATTGCTCTTCAGCACATGACAGAGATTCTTCATTTTATTTCATCTATACTTAGTAGTACGTGTATACAAGTGGGACAAAATCAGGTTTACAGTTGTTCTTATGGAAAATAATAAAACAATTAATAAATAATAAAAGAGTAAACTGTTTTGTGTACTCACAACTATAAACCGACTTTTGCTCCACCCTGCTAGAGAAATAATAGAATTTCAGAATGGGTGGAAAATAATCATTTATGTTTATTTTGAATTTAGATATATATTATCTACATATTCTGATATATTATGGTTTACATCTTTATCTTATAAACTGGCAATCATGTGTTTGCCAATATATAATTACTTTTGTAGTCAGGAAAATATGGATTACATGTCTATTTAATCTTTGCTTGGTAGAGATAAATATCTTACCAGTGACTTAACATGGCCCAGTTATTTTTCATTGTCATTGTTGTTGGAATTTAATTATGTAACATCTTGATGGAATTCTGGTCAAGAAAAGGTACCGACTACACTGTTGTTCCACAGAGATTTAAGACAAAGTCAAAGGTCCATGATGGGTTTTTCCCAATAAATTTATAAGTGTAGCAGGGGAAGAAGATTTATGATCTTAAACTTTTAAGTGAGGACATTCTCTTTTCTATGCTTCTTCAAAGCTTAATGTATAGATCAAAGGTGAGAAAAGCAGGTTGGGAGAAAAACTATACCATAAGAAGCTGATCTTTTTAAAAATTATAATTTTCTTTATTTTCCTCTATAAGAGCAAAAGATAATGTAAACCAAGTCCTGATCTTCCACAGTGCCACACAGAACACTAATCTTTTTTTAATATGTTTCCATTGATATTTTTAGAGAGAGAGGAAGAGAGAGATAGAAACATCGATGTGAGAGAGAAACATCCATCAGCTGCCTCCTGCACACCCCCTACTGGGGATTGAACCTGCAACCTGGGCGTGTGCCCTGACTGGGAATCGAACAGGGACCTCTCAGTCTATAGGATAACGCTCAATCTACTGAGCCACACTGGCCATTCTAGAACACTAATCTTAAAATTATTCTGTGGTTATTATGCAACTTCCCTCTCATTCCTCAGCCTCTACTCTCTATTAACTGAATATTATTTACTTCAAGACTATGTTTTTATTAGTTTCTGTTTCTTAGAATATTATCAGTAATATTATTTTTTATAATGATTGCTGTGTTAATAACAATTTAATATTTTTAGACAATATTTTTGGATTCTTCTTGGACATTTTTCAACAAATATTTATTGAATACTTACTAAGTCAAGAATTCTGCTTGGAGCTAGAGTTAAGTGATTATAAATCTAGATTTTTTTTTAGACAGGGATTAAAATCCCAGGAATCCTTAATATATGAACTTGGACAACTTAGTTAAATTGTTTGAGCCTAGTTGACTTCATCTGTACGATAAGGAGAGTAGAAACCATCTCAAAGAAAGAAAACCCTCTAGTAATCAGGATTCTCTGGTGTATTGATAGAGAATTGACTCTGTTTTTGTGATTCAAGTTACACCTCTGTTGACGTGATCTAAAACTTCCACTTACCGAGATGAAGTAAGAATTTAGTGGATTGCCCATCCCCAGCATTACCATGATCATAGGTGTCTGTGAGTCAGACTATTCTGATTACTGCTTTGACTCTGCTGTTCATTACGGTAACTGCCCACATTGCCTTTGGCAAGTACCCGCCGCCACCACAGGGTCCAAAGATTCCTGTTGCACTTAGGTTTCTGATACAGTGGCAGCAATTCCCACTGTGATTTCTGACCTACAGAAAAGAGAGCCCACAGAGCTCTCCAAGGTGCTGGAGCGCCTCACAAATTTATTTCTCACACTCATGGTGAAAAAGCGTCCTCAGGACCCTTCCAGGATAGGTGAGTAGGACTTAAGTGATAAATGTGCTGTAACTTCAAATCCCCCTAAGCTTCTAGATCCCTTCCTCTAGTGCATCCAGAGCAGTGTTGACATTTTATCTTGTCTAGTATATACTACTTTTGGTTCATGTTTCAGCTGATCAATCAAACTGCAACATTAAATTTAGAATCTCTGCATAGTAGGCCCCTGTCAATAAATTTCACACCATTAATATTCATCTTCACACATAACCCCCAGATTTCTATCTGTGTAAATTAGAAAAATTATGTAATTATTTTAGAATGTAGCTCACCTCCTCATGGGCCACAGTTTGCACATCATCTTTCTGGGCCTGCTGGGACTTGAGTCTAGTTTAGGTTTAGAAGCAAAGAGATGGTGGGGGAGGGTCCTGAGGTGAACTTGGAGTCTTGCAAGGCAGTTTGTCCTCAGGCAAAGCAGGGTTAGTCGCCTCGGTCAGGCTGGAGTGGCTGCTTCTACTAGCACAGAAGTCTCAACAGAATTTAGGGGTTCAGTGTCCCCAGCTTCATCAGGATCCACTTATATGTCCCTGTTCTTATTTCAGGATCTCATTTCTTCCCAATCTATGCCCTCATTTAAACAGCAGACTTCCTGTGAAATTGGAACTTCTATTCATGTTATAATTCTTCCATTCACAGAATGAGATTTGGGTTCAGTCTTGAGCATCTCAGCCCTGCAGCGATAGGAGCTAAGGGTTTCTTTCAGGATGGACAGAGAAATGCAGATCATTCATGCGTCCTTCAGCTGAGAACGTGAAGACTGAGCTGAGTCTGTTTTCTCCTCCATTTGTCGAGCACTATTAGGAGCAAATTGGCCAATCTGATTATATTCATTAGTTTAGCAACAATGTTCTAAGGTATCAAATACATGGTCACCCAAAACCTTGTTTCTTGTATTTTAATAGGAATATTCAGTGGTGATCTTTTTTATAACTCTATTTCCACATCTCTCTACACACTATCACTGCTCTCTTTCCAACTAGAAATAAAACCAGTACTGCCTTGAAATCTAATCAGAGTAGAAAACTCATCCTTCAGATTCTATTTCTCTAGAATCACTCTCAGTACCAAAATCTGTGTATGTCAGGATTCTCCAGAGAAATAGAAGCAATTAGAGGTACATATGTCAATATCTATCTATCTATCTATCTATCTATCTATCTATCTATCTATCATCTATCTATCTATCTATCTACCTACCTACCTACCTACCTACCGATCTGTCTATCATCTATCTAGTGAGATATTGTAAGGAATTGGCTCACACAGTTTTCAGGGCAGGCAGCAGGCTGGAAATTTTGACGAGAGTTGGGATTGTAGTCTTGAGTCCAGAAGTAATCTAGGGGCACAGTTCTCTTCAGTGGGCCTCAGTCTTTTAAAGGGTCTAACTGACTGGATGAGGCTGACCCATATTATGAAGGGCAATCTGCTTTACTCAGTCTATTGATTTAAATGTTAATTACACGTAAAAACACATTCAACCCAGCCAGTGTGGCTCAGTAGTTGAGCATTGACCCATGGATCAAGAGGTCCCTGGTTTGATTCCTGGTCAGGGCACATGTCCTGGTTGTGGGCTCGATTCCCAGTGAGGGGTGTAGGAGGCAGCTGATTGATGTTTCTCTCTCATTGATGTTTCTATCTCTCTCTAAAAAAAATTAATAAAAACATATTTTAAAAAAAACCACATACACAGCAACATCTAGATTGGCATTTAACCAAATAACTTGGCACAATGACCCAGCCAACTTACACATACATTTTACCATCTCAGCATTATTGTGACAATATGTGAACACACTATAATCTATCCAAAGGCTTAGTTTAGCTCATAGTAAGCACTCATCCAAAGTTACTATTAATAATTACTCTTTTTTTTTTTTTTTTTTTTAGTGCATGTTTAGTGCTGTGTTAGGTTTTCTGCATGCATTTTCTCACTTAATACATACCACCCACTGATTTTACTGATTCACACAGCAATCGGCACGGGGTCGTTACAACCATTATACAAAACTGCCCAAGTTGCCTGAGGTAGCGAGTGCAGTCAATATGCTATATTTTTGCCCTCAAATTCTCTTTTTTTCCTCCATTAATCAAAGCATTCTCACTGTCACTTTTATTGCTGGGCTGCTGGTCACTGACTCTTGGCTCCAAGGTTGGACGTTGTTGCCAGACTTGCCCAGTTACTGCATATCCCTGGCCGCAGTGATCGGTTTAGCATGGGGCTCAGTCAGAGTCAGAGTGACCCGGAGAAGAAACACACTCTGCTGAGCCTGCTCAGAGGACAGGAGGAGGGCTGGGGGATATTGGTTGACGCCTTTGCCCCTGGAGAGGTGAGCCTGCCTGAGAGTGGGCATCACCCGGGAAGAGACATAACTGAGAAGTAGAACTTGAGAAGGTCTTGACGATCTTTCTTAGCCTTTCATGACAGCACAGCTCTCAGGAACCGCAATACCATCTTCAACCATTCAATTAGTAGACTTAAAAAATTTTTTTTTCTTTATAGATTTTAGAGTGAGAGGAAATAGAAGGAGAGAGAGCGATAGAAACATCAATGAGAGAGAATGTCGATTGGCTGCCTCCTGCATGCCCCCTCCTGGGGATTGGACCCACAATCTGGGCAGGTGCCCTGACCGGGAATTGAACTAGTGACCTCTTGGTGCATGGGTTGATGCTCAACTACTAAGCCACACTGGCTAGACAATAACCTTTTTTAAACTTGGCTCGTGGTGTTCATGTCAAATAATACTGACATTAAAGTTTCCTCTTCCTCCTCTGCAAGGCGCTTGCTCTCTGGCATCACAGACCAAGACAGGGCACTGGTGCAGGAGGAGCACTGTGCCCGGGCAGTATCGTCTCTAGAGAATGTAAACAATCATAACACAGACTAAATCTCAGTCTACTTTTCATCACCACCACCAGCTGGCATCTCAACAGTGTCGACAATGAAATACTCCTTCCTAAAAAATCTCTTGCTGGTCTACATTTCAAACAAATGCTCAAGTTACTTCTGAGTTTCAGTAATGTGTATGTAACTATAGTCGACCCAAGAAAGGCAGCCTCAGACACACATGTTCATTTCAGGAATAAACTGAAGAGGTTTTCAACAGTCTCAGAGTCAGCTGGGCCTGGTTCTCAACTGTTCTCTCTAGTCACTCCACTTTACCGTGTTAATGTGACACAAATCTCCAGAATGACACATTTGAAGTAGCTCCAATTTGTTTGTTTTTCCTTGTTATGATCACTGTGCTTTCATAATGTATTCCAAATCTACTGGTTAAATTGAGGAATATGGGGTATCATGTGGGTTGAAGACAAGTATGCTGCTCAGTGAGAACGCAAACATTTCTGACCCATTGCACATGTATTAGGAGTCCTCCAAATTAACGCCTATTAAAGTATAGTAATTATTCAAGAATGTGTTACTATAAAACAGCTAATGTGGATCTTATTAGGGGGTAGAATTTGGTCATATAGAGGAGGGATGTGTTAAAAAACAGTCTGCCTCAGATGTCAATTATTCTCAATACAGCACTTCTGCGTGGTTGCCATTTGGGCATTATCAATACTATTTCACCTTGAAATCAATGTTTAAGACCCCGAGGACAGGAAGAAGGCTTACATTTATCTTGATATTTTGGCAGTGCTGTGCAAGGCATCCTTGTAAGTAGTTTTTGGTGAGTGTGTGTATGAGACTGATGGGTGTATTGTGAAAGCCCTAATATTTGATGAGTTCCAACTATATCCTAGGTATTTCACAAGTTAAAGGTTAGCACTGACTGGTTTGAACACTAAGTCACAGGCTGCTGAGATAGACAGAGGGTTTGGCTGCCAGCCTGCCCTATGTAACCATCCTTGGATGTGCTCACTGCCCTTTACCAAGGTCTCACATCAGATGGATTCAGAATCCAAGCTGGGAATATCAGGTTCTCTTTCTCTAAAGGACTGGAATATTCTAAAGAGAAGCAGAGGCTGAGTAAATGCGAGGGCTTGGTTGGAGAATTGAGAATTCAACGTCTGCATCACGGCAATGCAAAGCCGATCATTGGCAAGTGCTTGAAGGAGCAAATGTTAGAAGGCTGTTAGAGATCGTTGAAAGACTGGAGAGTGGGTCAGGGTGCTGCAGAGTCGAAGGGAGAGGAGAGCAGGTGGGACCTTTCAGTCCCTCTGCTGGCTGTGGGCGGGGTCCGGCCCGTGAGGTTGGTGGGTTCTCCTGGTTCCTTAGAAAAACTTCCCTTTCATTTAATTCCGTCGGATCAGGCTTCGGACCTTTGCTCAGATCACTTCCTTGTTGTTTCCATGAACTGTTTGGTGTAGATTTTATTTACCTTTTAAAGAAGAACATAAGTTTTAGGAGCATTAGATCTTGCCTTTGTGAGAACCACTGAAATCCACATGTTGATGGACCTAAAAAGATTTCAGAATAAATACTAAAATATTTGCTTAAACTCTTACTTTTCTTGTAACTATAATCATTTCTTCATACTGATTATATCATAGTTCTTGAATATTTTAGGTAAAGATTCTCTATGAAACTCTAATGAAATCTATGACCATTCTTTTCAGAAAAATTCATGTTATACACACACATGTGTGCACATACACAGGCATGCGCATACACACACACACATACACACAGACTCCACACATAATTTCCGGGGTTTTACAGATTCTAGGAAACCTAATAAACCCTAGTAGCCCAGGTTAGAAAGCTTAATTTTTTAGTTATAACTACATTTCTGTAAATATGTTGACATCAATATATTAATAATTTTCACTATGGGAGCTTTCTGTTTAATGGAATCCTATAGTGATTTGTTTTGTAGATTAAAGAAACCTTCCTGAAACATAAAGATGTTTAAACGTTTTTTCATCTATAATTATGAATTTTAAGGCAAGTAGCTTCTTTCATACCAATGTTTTAGAACCCTAAGCATGTGTCAGATTTAAATTGCTTATACTTACTTGGTTATGAGACTACCTCACCATATGTCTACTCCAGAGAATGTTGTTACATCAACCTTTCATAAGAGAAAAGAAATCCACTTACAGAGGAGGATTTTAAAATTTAATATTACATAATTAAAATCCATCCTCACATAGACATCTTAAATTAAGATTGTTTACATGCTATTTAATTAGATGCAGTTAAGACGCTCTCTCAAAGCATTTATGCCAGAGGGAGCCCTGGTTGCATTGGCCAAATGACTCTTGACATACAGGAAGCTGCCTTGGTATTTGCAGTTTCCCTTTAGACGACACAATAGGCACACTTTTGTTTTTGCCACAGGAGGAAACAGATGCCGAGAATTTTCATTAGAAAAAGACAGATGAAATTGTCTGCCTGACAGTCCCGGACAGGACGAAGGCTTTCTGCTCTGCTGTTCCTTTAAAACTCTTTTCTCAGTAGTGATACCTAAGCCAGATCATGTCATTTCTTTGCTCAAAACCCTTCAATGTCTTCCCACCTTACCGAGTGTAAACCCACAGTGCCCGGCATTGTCACTGCACAGGAATTTGATTTCCTTACTGTGACGTTCTCCTTAATTCAAGCTATTTCTGTCCAGGCAAACGGCTACAAATACCCAGGCACATTGCACATCCCTGGCCTCAATCATGAAGCCCTTACAACATCAGATTGATATCAGGTTTTGGTCAGCATCACACTGTCTTAAGAATAAAGCTTCAGCTCTGGCCAGTTTGGCTCAGCTGTTAGAGCATCGGTCCTCGGACCGGAGAGTCCTGGGTTCGGTTCCCACTAAGGGCATGTACCTCGGTTGCAGTTTGTCCCCGGCCCTGGGTGGGGTTATGTGGGTGGCAACCACTCAATGTTGATGTTTCTCTCTCTCTCTCTCTCTCTCTTGCTCTTCCTCCCTCTCTATCTGAAGATAAATGCAAAAATGTCCTCAGGTGAGAATTTATAAAAAAAAAAGAGAGAGAATAAAGCTTCAGATCTGTTGATCAGGGAAACAGTTTCCAGAAACTAAAGATGACCTCTTGACCTCAGTTGTGTTTCAGCCACAGGTCCATGAAAGCAGAACGACCCTACTGACCACACTGTCATGAAACTAGACAGGCACCATGGCTGGCACCGGGACCTGATACAAAGATGAACTGCTCCCTACCTGGCCCCAACCACCAAACAGCCCACAACCCCAGCTCCAGTAGTCACCATGATTAATAATCTTCCCTGTATATAAGCTGCCCTTCTGTTGGTCATCAGGTCTTCTTTTATATTTATTTATTTTGTATTTTATTTTCTTAATCCTCACCTGAGGACTTGTTCTATTTATCTTCAGATAGAGTGGGAGGGAGGGAGAGAGAAAGAGAAAGGGAGAGAGAAAGAAACTTCGACTGGTTGCCTCCTGCATGATCCCAACCAGGGACAGGACAAACCGCAACCAAGGTACATGCCCTTGACTGGAATCGAACCTGCGACTCTTTGGTCCACGGGCCAACACTCTACCGCTGAGCCAAACCAGCCAGGTTTTAGAGGGCTTGCTCACCTTTTTCTCCAGGCGTGGTGCCATTTCCCTTAATTAATGTTTACTCCCTTTGCTGCCAACTCCGAGTTTTATTGGGCTTTGATGCACACAGGCAAACGAACACACCTCTTTAGTCAGTAAGCATGCCCTGGTCCTGCTCACACGCCTGCTTTCGTGGGTCCTTCCCTTGAGCTCCTCATCCTTTCTAGACCTCTCCTCCTCGAGTCTGCATCAATACCCTGTTTCCCCGCTTTATCTTTGCCATGACACTGATTACCATTTGACGTATCACATATTTTATGTAGTGAGTTTATCCTTTTCTTTACGACTAAGGTGTAAATTCCAAGAAGGCACAGGCTGTGATTATGTTTTTTGCCCCTGTTCCCTGCTCCTATGAGATGATGCAAAGTCGGTGCTCAGTAAGGATTTGCTGAGTGACTGAGTTAGTGAATGCGTGCATGAACGGAAAGGGCCTAATGGGATTTTCTGATTGGATTAATCATACTTTTTAGTATGTAAAATTTTTATTTTCTAAGTGATTTATTTCTTGGGGGGCTTGATCTGGTCTGTGCTTGAAAACTGCAAAGGAAACCCACTTTGTGCAAATCACTGGCCAATTTAATGTTTTATTTAATTGTGGCTGAACTGCCTTGGGCTAAAGTAGGAACTGAATGATTTAGTAACCATGGTTTCTATAAATGATTGTTTACATATGAACAATGAGATAGTTCAGTCTGACCCCTCTGTTTACAACAGTGTGAATTAAGTTTAGGGAGGAAACCGGTACATTTGAAGTAGTGATTAGACAAAATGTAGAGCTTGAGCATGGCCTGGGCAAAGACAGCAGGCCTTAGGTCAGTCTTACTCTTTTCCTGATCTGATTCGTAAGCATTAAAAACTCGAAAGTGGATGAACTAGAAAATACAAGTAAGGAAAGTTATATTTCATGTTTAGCAGAATCTCAAGATACTTGAATATGGAAGGACCGCAATATGCTCTGATTTCGGGACGAGGAGTTTTTCAGAGAGAAGAGAGCCCTGCTTCGTGTCAAGACTTGTACTGGAACAATGTAGGAGGCGAAAGGTGTACAAGCTTTCAGAAACAGTCCTTCTTGCTATAACGACAGCACTCAATGAGTGGTAGGAGAAACTCCAGAGATCAGAGCTCTAACTCTGAACCATAGTTTGTTGTTTATAAAATACCTACATCTCTTTCTCAGGGTCTAAATTACCAGGCACCTATTCATTGGGCGGATCATATTCATTGGGATTCATTGGGTTATAACAATTCTGTTTTTATAACCAAGAACTCAGAACATGAGGTCTGGCAAGAACATTGGAAATCCAGCTGTATGCTGTTAGACATATGAAGCATAAGCCCCTCCTCCAGCAGGTACAGCCAATGGGCTGTCTTTCCTCCACTGTGGTCTGTCAGATTGGATCATTCTGCATTCTGTTAAGGGACTATATTAACTCATAGCCAAATAGATGTCTCAAGAGTGGCAACTTCAGCAACACATTTTTCTTAAAAAGGAAGGGAATTTAATAATCACTACTTTGGTAGCCCTGGCAACTTCAGGGTAAGTTAAATGACCTTGTGGAATTTGATGTAAAATCAAGTGAGAATTGCTTAGTTTGACTTTGTGATTTATTTAATTTCTCTGTTCAGTGTTACACTCCAGGGATTTGTGAAGCTATATCACCATCATAATCTGTTAGTGATTATTCACATAAATGGGTTTATAGATCCTGCAAGGACAAGCTTTATATTTGTTTTCTATGAGCAAATATTAGCAAAATTACTGGCACATAAAAGAGACTAGATCAGTGGTTAAACTGGCGAGACATTACATTAAATTCTCTTTCTGTATTGTAAAATACAAATGACAGACTATTAGGTCATTTCAATAAAGGGAATGTACTGATTTGTCAACACATCTCATGACTTAGAATACTAAAGAATAAATACATGATGTTCCAATTTTTAAATGAATGTGAAAGAAAAATAATTCTTTCACTAATGTCAGTTGTGTTTTTTTTTTTATTTTTTTTATTTTTATTTTTTGGTGGTTGTTAGTTTTTTTGTTGGTGTGGGCTGAAATATTCAGCCAATTTGAATCTATTTTCCAAAGTAATGGTATGTTTTCATTTGAATAGTTAGCTTGTGTTTTTAGATATTCCTCCAAACTTATACCAAACTAGCTGTCCTCTTGTCATTGTGCGTAATTATTGCTTCTTGTTAAATAAATCAACTCCTGTTGATACTTCTTTTGGAATATACAATTGCCCAGATGAGAAACACTAGATAGAAAATCAGTACCTGCAATTTAAAACATCTGTCCTGGAAGGTTTAGTTTTGAGGCTTTTATTTGGCGTCCCTTTTTCTTCTTTTGAAATCATAATGTATCTGGTGCAATGCACCTGACTGGAAATCGACAAGAGTTTTTCCTGTAGCCCCGGCTCCACCTTTTCTAGAGGATGCTGGACTTTATTTGTGAGGAGCCCCTCTTCCAGGTCTCACAGAAAAAAAGCTTGAGAATACTTTGTAGCCTATATTTTCAGCCATACCATCTACTCTATTTTTTATTTTATTTTTTTTATCCTCACCCGAGGACATTTTTCCATTTTTTTTTGCAGGGCCGGGGACAAACTGCAACCTAGGTACGTGCCCTTAGCGGGAACCGAACCCGGGTCTCTCAGGACCACAGGCCGACGCTCTAACCGCTGAACCAAACCGGCCAGGGCCATACCATCTACTCTAAACCTGAGCAAATACGTTTGGTCATTTTTTGTATAATATAATAATAGCCCAACAGAAATTCAGGTTTTTATCAAATTTAGTAAGTTAAAAAAAACTTACCATGAGAAAAGATTCCTGAAAGAATGTGGATCAATTTGCTAATAAGAGATGCCAAATGACGTAATGCCTAAAAGCTTAGATGTCATTTTGTTATTGTGAAAATATATTGTTCCATGTAAGCAAATTATTAAGATTTAATGCTTACTATTCTTATCACATATTATTACTTGACTCGAAATATACTCTACACCTGAACCTTATATTATTGCATGTATACATTTAGAGCACTGAAAGTTATAGTTTTATACAATTATTCATACAAAAATTTTTTTTCTTAAAATATTTTCACTAGTGAATCCATAAATACTCAGGACTTCCACGTAGCCAGATGAAGTTTAGAACATGAAAATAACCCACGTGCCATTATGTGAAGGATATCCTGAAGAGGACACATTCGTCATGCTTAGTCCCAGAGATACGGTTTAAGGGTGTTAATAACATGGACCATTTACAGCCTGTAGGAAGGAGTCTCTTTCCTAAAGGAATCACCAGGTAGTCTTTTCATGAGGTGGTTGGTGTTATAAGTAAATGATTAATAAGCTACCTTCAATTATTCCAAGAAAAGACCTATTTGCATCAAACTATATTATTCAAATACTATGCAACAAACCCAACTATTTGGGTACCAAATTTGTTGGTCTTTCCCCCCCAGTATCTTTCCTTTGTAAAATGAAGTGCAAACTCAAAAAAAACAACTATGAGGATTGCTTTCTCAGGTGCTAAGTATGAACTCCGTCCAGGAGTCAGAACGGTTTCAGCCCCATCTGACTGACATCAGACAAAGAACTGTAGATCCTTCCAATAAGCATTAGGAGTTCCTTCACACAACACAGTGTGTGCTGACTCTGCAGCGGTTTCACCCACAATGCAGATGGTAAAGGGTCCCTCATACACTAACTGGAATATGTCCCAGAATGATTTCCTAAGATGTCTCTTTTCTTCAACACTCTTAGAACAAACACTTACTACTTTGCGTTTGATTGTGACAGGAATGGAAGAGCAGCAGAATATCTTCTCCCAAAATATGACTGTAGGAGATCAGGACATGCTACCCTAGAATATGGTGCTTTGGTACGTTAATTATTTTGTGCTGTAGGCACTTGGAAAATAATAAATGCAGGGAGAGGATTTCTGTGAACTCCCCCCTGTCTACCTCAATGGTTATTAATCCCCAGGAGTTCATCAACCAGGGAATATTGACCATTGTAATGGAAGAATAGACTGGAAGTTGACGCTACACCCAGATAAACTTTCTCAGGAACTGTCATTTCTCACATCTGTTCTTCTAAGGGCCCGTTCATCTTTCCTAAAAATCATTTATTTTCTACCACATGGCCTACATTTTTCTATTAAGCTTCTTTCTCTTTCCCTAATAAGAAGGTATTTAAGCCTAAGTTCTAAAACCATTGAGTTGGGTTACTTAATTCCCCCCGAGTCTTGACCATGTATACATGTGTTATACTTGTTAATAAACGTCTGTTTTTCTCTTGCTAATCTGTATTTTATTACAGAGGTCTAAGCCAAGAACTGAGAAGGGTAGAGGAAAATTATTTTTCCTCCCCTACAGAAATGAGATCAAAGACCCAGTCAGGAAACATGCAAATCTACAGCAGGGTGGGATCAGAACTACAGTAAAAGGCAACTTATGAGAGGCCTTTGATCCCCTCTCTGTTGGTCAGGAAAGGATGGGAACAGAGAAATCTTCTTCAAAAAGTGCCTCTGAAATTACTTTGGAAGGATGAGTTTCATTCATTCCTGTGTGACTCAAACAGGGGGAGATTAAGGACTCAGCCAAGAGAGAAATGGTTTATCAAGGAAACAAAATCGTTCTGATATGATATATTGTGAATGGAAAAAATACAATCATAATTTAAAAGAAAAAAATCCCCAAAGAGGACAAATCTGATTATTAAAAAAAAAAAGAAACAGAAACATGAATAGCTTGAAGATAAATGCAATGATCTTTTTTTCACTGCTACCCATAGTGTAGGAAAATGAAACTCCCTGGTGCCTTTATATCAGTGAGCTGGAAAGTGAAATGCATTATTGCCAGAATAACTACGGTTCATCCCTGGAAGTAAGAAGAGGGTGGGACAGTGATTTGCAAGGAGCATGCTGAAGAAGTGGGTGATGGAACAGGGGAAAGGATTACCCGTCTGTAATTGGGAAAGTAGTTGGTGAAGAAAAAGGCATCCTATTTAAGTACAATCAACATGAGATAGCAGAAATCAACCTGTTTTTAAAAATGGCTCTATGTTTTTTGCTTCTTACTGATGGATTGATATTGGTAACACCATAGTTTATTAATACTTCTCAGTTTATTTATGTAGAAATACCGAAGTATTTCTAAATGTGCATCTTACATGTTTGAAGGGTGCCACATCTGCCATTGTTCCTTGTGGCAATGCAAAGAGCTGGCAGCTGGACCCTTCCGGCCAAGGTTCAGCTGCCTTTTCTCCTTAATAAGTGTAGGACCAAATACAGGGATTACTTTTATAAATATGTAATTATGAATTTTCTCAGATTCTGATTAATAATTCATCCCCAGCTCTCGTAACATTATGTTATGAATGTTAAACAACTGGATGAGTCAAAATTTGATATTTAAGGAGATTAAGGAGAATATTGTGCATATATTTTAGTTTCCATGGCTGCCTGGTAGGATATTAGCAAAGTGTAATTTGAAACAGAACTGTTTCTCTTACGGAAGCCACATATCCATATATTTCGCTCAAGAAAGGTCATTGTTCTCTGTGGCTTTTAAAACTCATTTGGACTACATGATATGGTTCTGATCTGAAACAGTGATTCCTATTTGTACCAGAAAGGAGAGTCAGGTAAAGGGTATTCCTCCCTCTCCCCCTTTTTAAAACTGGAATCTGAAGTCTACTGCAAAACATCTCTACAATGTAATATAGCAGATAAACGTTAGAGTTCATTAATTCAAATTTTAGTTCAGTCTCTTGAAAGAAATCACTTAAGTGGTTCTCAACTTTCCTAATGCCACAACCCTTTAATACAGTTCCTCATGTTGTGGTGACCCCCAACCATAAAATTATTATTGTGGCTACTTCATAACTGTAATTTTGCTACTGTTATGAATAGCCATCAGAAATATGTGTTTTCCAATGCTCTTAGGCGACCCCTGTGAAAGGGTCATTTGACCCCCAAAGGGGTCGCAACCCACAGGTTGAGAACTGCTGAATCTCTCCCTGGCTCACCTGTAAATAGTAATGGTAAACATCTTTCCTCCACAAATCTGTTATAAAAAATAAATAAGCCAAGGAGCAGAGAATGGGGTTCAGTGGGTAAAAAAAAAATTACTAGGAAGAGCCCTGGTTGGTTTGGCTCGGCTATTAGAGCAACAACCTGCAGACCGGAGGGTCAAGGGTTTGATTTCTGGTCAAGTGCATGTATCTGGGCTGCAGGTTTGATCCCCAGCCCCAGTTGGGTTTGTGCGGGAGGCAACCAATTGATGTGTCTCTCTCACATGGATGTTTCTTTCTCTCTTTTCCTCCCTCTCTCCCTCCCCTCTATCTGAAGATAAACAGAAAAATAATCTCGGGTGAGGATTAAAAACCAACAGCAAAGAGGTTAAGGATTTTAAAGGCAAGCATGTTGGAAGCTGTCCTATGTAACTATGTGGAAATGGAAACACAAGTAGTATTTGTAGGAATGTTAGTGAACCAGTCTTCAAGTTCATGAAATAAAGGGAACCTCGGTCATCCCGCCTCCTGTATGAGTCTGGATTACTGTGATCAGGAGGTGCATGTGGTGCTACAGTCATGGAATGAGTTTTTACAGAAACAGGAGAAGCAAAAAGAGCACCTATCTCACTTCCAAAGACGGCAGTGCGAAGAGGGGGGAAGGAAAAACCACCACCACTTAGAGACAGTGTCCCTCTGCCAGAGCCAGGTTTCAGCGAGAGCGACCAATTAAAGGGAGATTTAGAGAAACGTCTGTGACTATAAGGGGTTTGCACATGAAGAACCATGGGTTTCAGAGGCCTCTACTGATGCCTTGTCTTTACCCCAGGCTGACCCCGTCTATTCATTCTCTGAGTAAGTGTGAGCCCTGTGCATGCTTGTCACTCACACACACACACACACAGGCTCCTCCACTGCTTCTCTACATAGGCATCTGCCGTGTGCGGGGCTCAGGGAGGCTGCACCCAGGTGCCACCCAGCCACAGCTGCGCTATGGAGAGTGTGCCCATACCGAGGTATCCCGAAAACATCCAGTTCGCCCCAGTCTGTGTGCAGAGAACTGGGGCTCTCGTTTCTGTGTTCTCGGATATCCCTGAACCTGGTCTGTTATATCTACGTCTCTTTTTTCTCTTCTACCAGCCCTTCACTCTATGCTTTCAGTTTAAAGAAGAAAGTGAAATGAGTTCTATTTCACCCCTTATTCTGTCCATTATTTTTCTTTCCAGATCCACCAACCTTTCCCCAAAAACACATGTAGTCACTCTCTCTAATCCAAGTTCTTTTCTCTTAGTTTTCATTCCTTTGAGGTGGGTGATTCTATAACCACATTTTCTCCCTCCTTCTTTTAGGTAATACGTCATCTTGGCCCCTAAGGGGCTTAAAGGTAGGGGAAATCTGTATCGAAAAGAGAGAAAATGTGGCTGGAGGCTTTTTAAAACAGCATCCTCATGATGTACCTTTCTGGAAGGCATCTCCCATATTATGCAAATTATGCTTATTTTCACAAAAGTTGATCTGGAAGTAGGTCTAGATGATAATATTTTATTCGTTGTATTTCCACATTTACTTAAAAGTATGCAAAAATACTTTCTCCCAAAAGGGCAGCTCTCCCTGCCTATCATCCCTGTATGTTGAATTACCCAGATTTTATGATGCCTGTTTATCGCTTCCCTTTCTCTCTTTAATTGTCCATTTATTGTCGGTGAATAGATACTTTTACTACCATAGTGGTTCCCTGACTTTTTTTTTTTTGCATAAATGGGATGAATAATTTACATATAAGAATAGGGAAAGAAAACATACAGACTTGGGAATCCAGATACTTTCTAATTCTTTGTCTGCTGCTGACTTTCTGGTTAATTTTAAGCCAATTGACTCTTTGTTCTTTGGGGAAGCGGTTACTCAGTGCTTACCCTAAAGTGTGCTATCTATTAGCCACTTACTCCCCAGAGCTCTTGTTCCCTTATCAGTAAATGGAGGGAGTTAATCAGATTAATCACTAGCATCCATTTCAGCTCTTTAGTCTATGAGCTGGATGCTTACCTTATCCTCCCAAGCCCCAAATGTTTATAAACCACGAGTTTGTAAAATTAATTTATTGCTGATATAAAACCATAGACTTTATTAAATATAAATATGCAAACAAGTATGCTTTTTCTTCCTTTATTTTTTTCTTTTACGTTTTCATTTTGTATGAAGGATGATTTCACAACTCCCTTTTGCCCCTTCCATGGAAAACTTACCTACGGCAAGCATGCAATGACTGTTTGTTCATTACACCCCATTGACCCACTTCCTGGGCTTCTCGGAGATGAGAGAGGCACCGCTGAGAAGCTGTTTCTGCGGCTGCCCGTGAGAGGTGCGCCGAGCAAGCTGGAGGAGGCCGCCCTTCTCGGCCAGGAGCCTCCCAGCTGCTGCACCTGGGGGACTGTCCACCCCAGTTCTCATTTACCCTCGAGGCTGGAAAATAGCAACATTCTATGGTTAATAGATTGATGTGAATGAGGACCGCCTTACCCCTCAGAGGGTGGTGGAGGAGGAGTGCTGAGCGTGAGCAGCACGTGCTGCGCCGTGGGGGTCTCCACGCGGGGCCCTCAGACCCGCTCTTACCGAGAGACAAGAACTGCAGACAAGGCTGGGGTGTGCCCCGGGACTTGAGTGACTGTCACACTGCACGTGACTGGATAGCATCTTGCCTTTGCCTGGGGTTTTCCTTAATGGTATGTAAATGACAGGAACACTCTAATTCCCTCCAGGTTCCCGTGGGTCGTCCACATTAAGAGCTCCCATTCCAGCGGCTGTTAAATATCGTAGAAAAATGACTAGGCAGGCAGCTGCCTTCACTGTGCGAGGTCCCAGAAGACTTGGTTCCAGTAACAACTGTTCATTAAGCAAAGCCCAGAGCCAGGATTCCCCGGGAGCGCGTGGGATCCCTGAGCGCGCTGGAGCAGACGGGGGGCTCCAGGCGCAATTCCTCGGGCGGCTCGACCGGATCCCTGAGCCACCTGGATGGCAATTATCTGATGGCAGTGTCGCAGGCTGTCAGTGACCACTGTGCCTGAGTGGCCCTGCGGAAGGGTAATGGGGTTTAATTGCCCTTTGTGGGGGAGGACGTGGGAATGCCGGGGATGAAGGGTGGGAGGGCATTTCATAAAGAGGCGACAGGCAGACAGGAAGGAATCAAAACATATTCCTCCACCGTGTGGGATGTCACTGCTTAAAATAACCGCCAGCGGTTGTCAAATGCATTTTAAAGCCAAACTTGAAAGACTAATAATGAGTTTTCTTTCTATTTCTTTGCATTAGGTGTGTCTGTTGAGGAGTTGTCCCTCGTGAGAGCTGGGAAGGACGCCTGCCTCCGCCGTGTCCCTGCGACGCAGCCACGAAAGGAGGCCGAGGCCAGCGTCTCGTTCTCTGTCCCCCCCCCCCCGCCCCCCACCTTTGGCATTTCGGTCTGTTTTAGCACACACGTGGAATAAGTGTGACAGTCACGTTTGTGTCCCTCGTGGATTTCTGTCTCTGTCAGGAGAACAAATCGTGCCCACCAAGCACAAATGAATTTAGCTTGCGGCCTTGTCAGCGATCCCTGCAGTCCCGCGTCGGAGGGGCGTAGGACGCCCGAGGCTGTTTCCCTGGAAATTCTTCGGTGCTGGACACCTTGGTGCGTGTGTCTCCCTCGTTAGAACGGTGGCATCCGTCCCCAGGCTGGGGAAAGGAGGCAAAGGGGTTCTCCTAACCGCGGGCTTTAGTAGTGCCCCGGAATGAGACCTGGCCCCAGAGGCTGTTTCTCTCTGTTCCCCTCCCCTGCTTCTCTGACGGCGATGCAAACCCTGGCAAGTCCGATTCGTTTCTTCATTGTTCATTCGCAACGGTGTGTTTGAGACCTCCACCAGTGTTCCGGGACATGAGCCGTCCTTCTGAGCACAGCCCCGTCAGCACTGAGCCCTGGAGAGAGGCCCCGAGAGAAGCGAGGTCCAGGTGGAGACTGGGGCTGCGCTCCCCAGTGTCTAAGCTCCTTCCAACCACACAACGCTAGAAATTGCCTGGAAATCAACTAAAATCACTGCTTGGTTAAACGTTTAGAAATATCAATTTAATAAATATGGCACGTGTCTACTGTTCATTTCATGTCTGTAAACAATTGCACATATTCATTAGACAGCTAAATCCACAAAATATATACTAAAGCTAAAATAGACGATCAGCCAGCCCCGCCGGTGTGGCTCGGTGGTTGAGCATCGACCCACACACCAAGAGGGCTCCAGTTGGATTCCTGGTCAGGGCACATGCCCAGGTTGTGGGCCCAATCCCTAGTGGGGGGCATGCAGGAGGCAGCCAGTCAATGTTCTCTCTCATCAATGTTTCTATCTCTTCCCCTCTCTCTAAAATCAATAATAAAATATTTAAAAAATAAAATAAAATAGAAGTTCAATAGTTATCTAATCATCCATTTTACACAGTCTCTGAATCTTCATTTAAACTCCAACAAATATTCTCAAGTTTTTGAACTAGTTTTAATATAATAATTTTGTTGTGTGTCAAAAGCCTTCATAACTTCAATAATAAAAAGGTCTTGCGGGGAAGCCATGACAATGATATGAGTAATTAAGCTGCTGCTTTAGGACATAAAATACTACATGCGGCATCACTGAGACATTCCCCATGACGCCGCGGCTGTACACCTGCCAGATGATGTAGAGATGAAGTTGGAATGTGCTGTTTTGGGATAGAATAAGAATAATGTCTAGAGGCTGCTTTCAGAGTACTATAAACATTCCTTTAGATTTACAGTTCAAGTTTATGAGGAAAGAAATTATATCTGAGACATAATCTTAGACCTATCTGAATGGAGTGCTCATCTCTGCCTCAGGAAACTGTAATTATCTTCATTCTCCTTATCATTTTCATTTTGAAGGTAATAGGATTGGAAATCAATGAATTTCAAGTCAACTTCCTACTAGAAATATATTTCAAAAAGAGGTGTATATTGTGAGTAATTTGAAAGGCGTATATGTTACGTTTCTTTTTCCACATCCGTTTTGAACCTTCTTAGGTGGCGAAGATTCAGATGTTTAAAAGCTGCAGACCAAGACCCTTTGACCAATGTAATTCTAGCCATTTGTTAAGCTCAATGGGTTCCTATGAGAAACACGTATGTATGTTTGTATATATGTGTAGGTACATATAAAACCTTAGACTTGGAATGAATACCATCTATCTTATAATTCTAGAAAAAGCTTGCATGTAAAACTCCTTTTCATTCAGTAACACTTGCAACTTGAAATTGAGTATATGCTACATGGATGTCACTTATGAAGCATAATAAAATAAAAGTTGATGTTGGAGAATGAAAGATGAAGGATGCTAGAGAGAGGGAATATTTGACGGAGAAAGCAGTCAAAGAAATGGAGAAGCAATAAGGTCATGGATACTCCCCCCTCAGTTTTCCATTCTGTCTAAAACAGATTTAAGATTTCACATAGCCCTGGCCAGTTTGGCTCAGCGGTTAAAGCGTCAGCCTGCAGTCCACAGAGACCTGGGTTCAGTTCCCGCTAAGGGCATGTACCTTGGCTGCAGTTTGTCCCCGGCCCTGGTTGGGTCGTGTGGGTGGCGGCCACTCAATGTGTCCCTTTCACATCAATGTTTCTCTCTCTTCCTCTCTCTCCTTCCTGCTCTATCTGAATAAAAAATGGAAAAATGTCCTTGGGTGAGGATAAAAAAAAAAAAAAAAAGATTAGGGGTTACTAACCCCATTAAAAAAAAAAGATTTCACATAGGCAAACTTTCCTTTGGCCCACTGACTTCTGGCAAATCTTACCCTTTCTCTGCTACATGATATGAATATCCTACCAGAAGGATAGTTTTTAAAAATAACAATGTATAGACATTTTATTAGTTTACATTTTATCCATTGGTAAGTCTTCCTTAAGAGAATTGCAATTTTGTAAAAGAAACTTATATAAAAATACAGTACTTTTACATTAAGTAAGGGTTTTCCTAATTTCACTAAAAAATTTTTAAAATATTTGCTAGCTAGCTTTCATTTACAGAACGTATTACCAATCTGTCAACAATGGGACAAATTCTGTAAATTGATCCTTTAGTATGAATTGTCTGTGCTTTCACTTTGAATTCTAGATTAACCCTTTTAGTCTGGTACAGCGGGGCTGGCACCCAATGAATCTGCTTGGTGCATAAAGGAAGTCATTTAGCATTGTTGGCCTCATTCACAGTCATTTAAGTGCTTTGAATCAAGGTTTCAACTAGCTAAGTTGCTGTAGTTGCTTCTTGTTAACATTTAAGAAATAAAAAATCTGTTTTGCCTTCAGTCTTCATTGGTTAGGCTTGAGCTGTATCCTTTGAAATCAACATTTCCTACTTCAAGACTGACTATTCAGAGTCTCAGTGTAAGCACACAAGTGGACTGAAAATATATGCTATGAATATACATGGATTTGTAGGGAGAACCATACACAGTTTTTTCCAAACAGACTGAGAGCCCTTTAAGTAAAGAGACTCATGGGTTTTCTCCGATGGCTATGAAAAACACTATAGGAAGGGCTACTTCTATTGTTGTTAAATCCTATTCTTGCTAACAAAAGCCGTGTGTATTAGTTTTTTAAAATAAGTTCTGATGTATTACAAAGAAATGCATCCTTTGGCTTGGATCATAAAAGACTTTCTTGGTGTGTAATGAAAGATACAGTTGCCAAGGTGTTTTATTACTCCAAGGTTAGAATTAAGGATGCTTTACGATTCCTTAGCACATTGTAAGTGTCCCTATTACAGCATTTATCACCATCTGCCTCCATTCATAGTTGTTAATGCATATTTTTAGATTATGAGCTCCTGAAGGGCAAGAACCATGCCTTTTTCATTTTATATTTCTCTAATGCTATATGTAGTGACTAGCATTTAGTTGGTGCTAAGTAAATATTTATTAAATTGACTGAGTAGGCGGCATATACTAGAAATAGACTACTATTCTTTGAAAGAAATGTCTTATGAAAAAATCTTGGTTGCTAGGAATATTTGAAAAGAACAAATAGGCTGAAACATCATGGGAGACTTTTGTAGAGCAAATGTATTCTCTTGGCCAGTTTTCTTTGCTGTCACATTTTAATATGCATGAACATATGCTATTTATATGATATATTACTCAGGATTCTCCAGAGAAACAGAACCAATAGAATATATGCAGAGATATATAGAAAGAGATTTGTTATGAGAGATTGGCTCATATAATTATGGAGGTGGAGGAGTCCCCCAACCTGCCATGTACAAGCTGGAGGCCCAGCAAAGCTGGTGGTGCCTTTTCAGTTCAAATCCGAAGGCCTTAGGACTAGGGGAGCCAATAGTAGAAGTTCCCGTCCAAGTCCACAGCCTGAGAATCAGGAGTTCAAGGGCAGGAGAAGGTGAGGGCTCAGCATTAGCAAGAAAGGACATTTGTGTTTCCTTCACCTTTGTGTCCCATGCAGGCCCTCCAGGGATTAGACAACGCCCTCCCCACTCTGGTGAAGGCCATCTTCTTTACTTAGTCTACCGGTTCAAATGCTAATGCTTTCTGGAGACACCCTCAAAGCCACACTCGGAAGGAATATTTTACCAGCTGTCAAGGCATTCTTTAGCCCAGCCCAGTGGACACATAACATCGAACCATCGCATATGTATTAAGGCATGAAGACTTAGACTGTGGAGGCAGCCAACCCTGAGATCTCATCATTTACTCTCTTCCCAGGTATCTGATCCCATATGACTTGCCTAACTGGTGTGAGCCACAGTTTGCCAACTATAAAAGGGAATAACAGTACTAGTGTCACAGAGTTTTTGTGAGGCTCACATAGACTATGCAAATCAACTAGCACATTCTGGGAACTAAATGAACACTGTCACCTTCCCTTTCCTCTTCTTCTTTTCTTCCTTTAACCTACTTTTTGATAAATTATGATATTTGTATGTGGGACAGTTTTTCCCAGTAATGATGTGTAGAACCCTAACTATGCTGGCTGCTGTGCTAAGCACCGGAGGCAAGGTGGTGACGTGGTACGTCTAGCCACACTCCCAGTCAGATGTGGACTAGTCGGCTGAGAAGATAATGCCAATGCAATGCCATGTCACAACAGAGATGTGTTTGGGGGACTATAGGAGTGGAGAGGATGAACTTCCCACCCTCATCCTATGGTCTCAGAAAAGGCTTCCTGGAGACGGTGATGCTGAGCTTATTTTAGACACATAAGTGAAGTCAGTTAGGTGAGACGTGAGAGGGCCATCCCAGGCACAGGGAATCGGGTGAACCAGGACAGAACCAGCATGAGCCATGCCCGAGGTTATACACTATTCGAATGTACAGTTCGAGAGGGGATGGCCGAAGCAGGGATAGATAGGCAGTAGGTCATGAGACCTTGACTAGCTCTGCTAAGGAGCTTTGACACCATATTGTGGGCCAGTGATTAAAAAAATTTTTTTTTCTTATTGATTTTAGAGAAGAGGAAGGGAGAGGGAGAGTAAGAAAGAAACCTTGATGAGAGAGAACATCGATTGGCTGCCTCCAGCATGCCCCCCACTGGAGATTTGGCCTACAACCTGGGCATGTGCCCTGGCTGGGAATTGAACCAGCGACCTCTTGGTACATGGATTGATGCTCAATCACTGAGCCACACCAGCCGGGTGTGATTTTTAATTTATCTTAAACATAGGGCATCTTTCTTTTTTTTTTTTCCAAACAGAAGCCTGCAAAGGAAGCTTACCTCAGGTAATAAGAATAGAGAGAAAGATACCTCACATTCTCCCATCTAGAATTTACCAGTTTCTCTTCTCCCCTGCAGGGACCATTGAAGCCATTCCAAGGGAACGACAGGATTTCAAGAACCTTGCTTGAAACCTCTTCTGCAGAGGATGAGGTATGCTTGGGGAGTTTTAAGGAGGTTGTAAAATGAAATGGAAGTGAGAATAGCAGTCCTTGGGCACTGAATTTGGGTTTTGAACTCCACAAAGTATCTCTCCTTGCTATCAAAGGTCCCAATTCAGTTATCATGGGGCCTTTTGAAGTCAAAGTTTTGTAAATAAAGAAGAGTGTTTCATACGTCCGGATGCCAGGCGACTTGCTTGGCTGGAGTTGTTTATCTGTCTACTGTTATAGATCTCATTGGTGAGTTCTGTGCCAGCTTTGAAAGGTGCTACATAAACATTGTAGCAACCTTCGGGGATATCATGATCTAGGGAAGGGAACAGGAAATAAATGAAATAGTTTAGTAATTAGATAAATTACTAATTATTATATGTTATAGCACAGTCATCCCTCAGTATCGGCAACAGAAATGGGTTCAGGATGCCCACATACCCAAATCCATGGCTACTCAAGCCCCTTATTGGCATATAACCTGCACACATCCTCCCCCGTACCTTAAATCATGTCTACATTACTTATAACACCAATGCTATGTAAAGACTGTGTAAATAGTTGTTACACTTTATTGTACAGGAACTAGTGACCAGAAAAATAGTCTGTACATGTTCAGTGCAGACACAGCCCTCATAGGCCTAACTACATAGTACACGTCAGCAAAAATGTAACACTTTGTTTTCCAAATATTTTTGATCTGCAATTAGTTGAATCCATGGATATGGAGCACTGACTGTGACTGATATAAAAATATCCGTTATTATGTGCACAGTGGGGAAGTCCCTCCAACCAGAGTTAATATGGAGTGGAAACTGAGACTCACGGAAATCAGACAGGGAGACTCGGGGAGAAGACTGGTATGGGAAAATAAATAGCAGACCAAGGGGACAGCAGGGCACAAGCACTTAAGAGTGGGGCACATTCGTTGAACCTCAAGCACATCCTTATGGTCTGTGAAGATTATCCGCCAGATGTTTGGGTCAGGGATCAGTCAGGGAGTATAATAGAACAAGTAATTTATCATAAGATTCAGAGCTTACACAATTATAAGAGTTGGGAGGTAAAAGTTCAAAAAGGAGAGTTATAGGACCAGAAAAAATGTCACTAAGAAATCCTAGTATGAAGCCAGCAAGAAAATCTGTGAGGAAGGAACAGCTGCAGGGGTAGAGCTGCAAAGAAACGCTGGTATAAAAGTCATGGTCTTTGTAGCTACCACGTCTGCGAGTTTGCAGCAAGGTGTCTACCTGTCAGGAGGAGGCTCTGTCACATAGCATGGTTGACAGTGAGGAAGAAAAGCTGGTAGCGGACTGGAAAGAGACCAAACTGGACGTTCCCAACACAGCGCACCTGTCATCCCCAATCAGTGGCAATGACATTCACAACGCGAGGGTGGCTGCTTCACTTCTACCTTCAACTCTCTCATGATCTCAACTCTCACCTGGGTTCTGGGTGAAAGGGGATTCTAGAAAAGCAGTCCTAGTGTAACCAAGATGACAAAGGAACATCTGACACTCCAGAGTTGGCAGTGTCCAACTTTTAAAAAGTTGATATGGCCCTGACCCAAAAGGCCATACTTTCTAAGTGAAAGCATTTGATTTTTATCCTGGAGATTTTTCATCACCATTTATAGCTTAAATCAAGAAAGTGACATGACCAGACTTGTATTTAGACTGTGAAAGATGAATTGTTAAGGCCTGGAGTTGAAGGCGGGGAGGTCATGGGTCAAAGCAAGGAGGATGACATGAGGCTGTAATCTAAAGCAGTAATAGGAAGGTAGAGGAAATTGGAATGCTACTCATGATTCTGATTTGGGAGTTTGTGTAAATGATGATGAGATGCATTACATTGGGAATTCAGTAGGAGGTGCTAGTTCATAAAGAGCAGAATTGAGAAGGTTCGTTTTGGACATAGCGAGTTTGAGATATCTAGAGAACAACCATCTAGGACTGAGTGAGTAGTAGGCAGTTAGAAATACAGGCACAAAGCTTGGAAAGAAGATATGGGCTAAAGATTTATTAGTTGTCAGCATAGAAGTGGTGGTTGAAGTAATAAATAGGATTAAACATGGGGCTTGCTTAGCATAAGGATACCCAAGGCAACACCAACTTTTACACAGAAGAAGGAGAGTCGGCAGACAGGAAGGAAGTGAATGGGGAGTTGGGAATAGAAGCAAGAGTCTGGTAGGTTGGAAACCAACATAACAGAACATTTCCAAGTGGAGGGAAGGTTAATTGTGTTCCACTCCACACATAGACAATGTAAGAAAAGCATTGAAAAATAAGTTTTTCATAAAGCGTTGAAGGTAGAGCATGGCTTAAGGATAAGAAAGTGAAGAGAAAATAGAATCAGTGTAAATTATTCCATCTAGAATTTTGGCCATAAATTAAAGAGAGGTTAATAGTGTAAAGGAAATATGCTTGTAGGATGTGTATGTGTGTGCACATGTGTGCATATGTGTGTATGTTGGTTTTTGTTCCTAAATGGGAAAATCTAATGTGCAAAAATGCAAAGGTTGTAGATAAATTTTAAGTTGTTTCTCAGTGACTTAATATCTTGTCATTATCATATATGTTCCTCAGTTGTGTGCGTTGTTTATTCTATGTGTAAGACCTATGTACCTGGACCAGAATGTGAAGAATAAGACAGTGATGCTAACAGACTGACTAGACTGTAATTTTTCATTAAGGACAATTTTCTTTACACACAGAATGGGTGTAAAAAGAATGTTCCTTTCAAGAAGTGAAATGCTATATCTGCAATCGATCTAACTCTCTGTAGGACAGAAAGGTAGTGTCAAAGATCTTTACAAACCTTTATTTGGTAGAGGGCTTGATGCTGCATGATCATCAAATGTTCAACCCCTTAAGGTTGAATATACTTTTTGAATTTGATTTTTCCATATGAATGATTAACGGTGATTTCACCTGAATTTTAAAAACATGGAAATGAGCAAGAAATTAAATGTTTTTCCACTTAGCTCTTATGGGACATGAGTTATTTATTATGTAATAGTTACAGAAGGAAATCTGCTGTCTGTGTTGACAATGTGGCAGGTTCACATTCTCTAAATTTGAATAGAAGTCTATTGTGCCCATGGCTCCATGAACACGTGTACAGAAAGAGCTCTCTTTAATGAAGCATGACTTCTATTCCCACTAAGCCTGGCAGTGTTTTGTTTGATCTCTGCATAAAGCACATCAAATTACAGATTTATTTTCTGTATTGTTTTGTACAGCTTCCATGTAGAGAGTCATTCATAACTATCATAAAGCCAAATTCTTCCCTCGTACATATTATCTTATGGAAGGGCCACTCAAATCCTATTACAGCCGATGCAGAGGATGCTTCTTTTGTCATATTGAAATTAGATTTAAATCTTCTTCTTGAAATAGATGCACTCTTGGCTGTATTGAGACATGCATAGATTTTAGCTGACTTGGTATTTGCTGGGATAGGATTTGACCTGGTATAATGTAAATAGATCTTGGCTCATATAATTATATCAGAGGTTAATCCAGAAACCCAGGGTTGGAGAAAATCTCAAAGAATATGTCTGAACAGCCACTTCTAATAAATTAGTTTTTTCTCCATGACTTAAATAGGATTTCTTAACCTGCTTCAGACTGTTCAGTGAAAAAGCTTGCTCTGTAGGAATGTGCTTTCCTTTACCTGAATCCCAAATTTCGTGTTGCTGTTTGGCCAGATGTTAGCTAATTGAAACCAATTTCATTTCCAGAGTAATCTTAGCATCTGGAGTCAGTCTGTAAAGTAAAGCTGAGCTGCAGCTCCGTGTTGTCCCTGCCCGTCCCCAGCTGCTGCTGGAAAATGAGCGGGATAAGCACTTTTAAGGCAAAGAATCCAATTCAGTTTATTTATTTTATTTCAATTCTTTTGTAGCAAGTAGTATCCCATTTAGGCTAAAGAAAAAAAATCTTGAAAACATATGAATGAAAAGCCGCACAGAGATCCCGTGTTACTTTTTACTAAGTTGAACATTTTGCATACACATTAGTGCCTGGGATACTGTCTCATGTGGTCGTAGATCTAAGCTATGAGCACCAGTTTGCATTCCAGAAAGGAGGTTCAGGCCTTTTAGTCGTGAGTTCTGCTTATCAATGTCTGAATAAACAGACCCAGATAGGGTTTTTATTTTTTAAATTAACTGATTTTTAGATCACAGGTTGTTTTCACTAACTTCAAAGGGCCGAGGAGAATTTTTGGTGCTCTTGATTATTAATGATTTTCATGAGTTCACTGCAGCCTTGTCAGAGCAGGCTGACAGGTGCCTGAAAACAGCTGGCCTCGTGATGGGACTGTGTTCATCCCGAGACTAGCTGACATGGTGTATTGGATTTCAAACTACTCCACACACCTAGTGTACAAGATAACCACCTTCCAACAGCAAAGAAGTGAGTGAATGAATGAATGAATGAATGAAGTAATTATTATGTCACCCTATGATATAACTGAATATGTTAATGCTGAGAAACTTTTTAGAAATATAATGACTCCTGGTAAGTTTTTTTCCATCCACTCATCCCTATCATTGGAACTTCTAGTAATTTCCGGACAGACACAGAGCCCCGGTAAAAAGGAAGTCAAAAGCTGGCAAGAGAAGCTGAATCTGAGAAAGAAAATTTGTTTTGAGGCTTTTTCTCAATAGAGGCGCAACGTAGATTCAGGAAAGAACTAAGAGGAGGTGTTATCTGGAATATAGGTTTATTCATAATGTTGGTGGAAAGTTCAAGACGACCATATCATTAGGAGAGGATATTAGTAGGTGTTGTTATGTGCAGGTGCTTTGGAAAATGAGAATTTTGAAGACAAGTTGTCCTGATGAGCATTTTAACCATTAGAGTACCATTTACACTGATGGCTGCGTATAGAGAGACTGGAGTCTTGGCTAACACTTATTCTGCTACCCAGTTATAAAATATATGCAGCGTGTATGAATTTTGTCATTTTGTAACTTAGGGAGGAAGTTCCAACTATACTTAAGAAGCTTGACCTTGACCTGTGTGAATCAGAAAGGGAGAATGAAAAATTATGTATCTATATTTCTAGCAAGCTCTTCTTGGGTGGAGATGAGCTACAGGAGCTACTCAGAGTGAAGGAATAATTTGGGGGGATCTGAAAAATATTTGTTCCTGAGAAATGGGACTCTCCAAGCCTCAAGATTTGTTTTCTCTCCTGGTTAGATTTTTGGAGGTAAATGTTACTACAGATTTCAAGCTTTCCACCGGGAGATTTCTGTGCAACCTTGGTGTGGCTATTGGCAGATTGGGTCTTCATGGGGACTAGAAGTCCTGCCCACACAGAGAGGTTTGTCCATTCATTCATTCAACATGTTTAATGAAGACTGTTAGATGTTACCTAGTAGGTGCTGCTGGATCCAAAGACAACAGATGCCTCAGGAGTGGACAGAAACAGCTGGGACACCTGTTGTGATTCTCTGTCCTTCTTAATAGGCTCCCGAGGGTGGTAAGAAGTTGTCCTCCGCTGGAATGAAGGGCGAGCCTTTCCTTCACCTCACTTCTTCATCACTTCAATCCCTAGAGCTGGGACACTCTTCTTCCATCTGCAAGTTCGGGTCTGTGTGAGGTTCGGGCTTCCTTATCTGAAGGGACTTTTGAAAAGCCCCAGCCCAGTGGGGGAGACAGCAGAAGTGCAGCCAGTCAGCTTTGTCGATAGCCTCTGACCCGCGTCCTCCGCCAACCTGTGCCTGCTTTCTCTTTCTTCCCCACCAGCCCTGTTTTTGTGCCTCGATTTCTGAGACCAGAGCTAGCTTCACTCCCCTGTGCTTTTATTCCTACCTTGATTTCTCGTTGCCGGTTCCTCTGAGACCGGCATCCTGCCTCGTCCTTGTTGTCTAAGCCCTTGTTTTACATCAGAACATCAAGGCACAGTGGTGACTCAGGTATCTGCTCTCGGGCCTCCTTGCTGCTGTCCATCGCCCTCACTGGAGCCTCAAGGTGGCCTGCGCCTTGGTTTCCCGGAACCCAATGTGGCCGTCTGCCCTTCCCCTGCCTGGGCCAAGCCACCCTGCCTGCCCTATTGGAACCTGTGCGCACCAGCAGTCCGCTAGGAGACCTTGTCTGGCTGTCAGTATATATAGCTGTGCCCTTCCTGTAGGAGGGTATACGGTCTGGAGTCAGTCTTCCTTTAGTGGCCTTTCTTTCTGTGAGTTCAGCTTCTTGCAGTGACATGGGTGGGAACTGTAGGAGGACCGTACTCTTCCCCGTGATGCTAAGGAGGTAGAGGTAGCAGAGAGGATAGAATACTGATGTGAACACAGTGCTGGATATTGGTCAAGCTTTATGGTAACAGAAGCTCCTCATATTCTGATCACAAATAGCACTTCCAGAGAAGCTTTGTAAACAAATCCAGCCTCTCTCCTGGTGTCTAGTCTTAGGAAAACCTAGATCTAAGTGAGAGCCACTCAAACCCATCTTTTCTCAAGTAAGTGATATAGAGCCTCGTGGTAGTAGCCTGGACCAAACCATGCCCCTGTTCCTTCTGGGTGTATGACTACATGCTCATCAGGCTGTTTAAAGAGCCTGGTGGCACGGAGCTTCGTGGCAACGAAGTTGGTCCACACAGTTTCTGAGGACATTTTCCATGTCCAAATTCCACATATCATGATTGTCTCTAGTGTCCCTCCTTTGATAAAATATTTTTGATTCAACTTCTCTGAAACACATGTAACTTTTTACTTTTAAGGTTACTTGGTTCTGCTATCATTCTACCAACCATTAGAAGCCAGAGGAAAACTACAGTATGTACTTTTGGAGTTATTGTCTATGCACAGTTCTTCCCTTTTTAGACTGCAACCCTTGAGCAGAGAGAGTGAACCTACTTCGGTGCCAATATCCAGGGCTTAGACGATTGAGGCTGTGGATGTTTTCTACAAATTATACTTATCTCATATTTTTTAGTAAAATTAGGGCCTATTTTTAATCAATTTCTGTCAATTTTATCAATATGTAACAGAGATATAAGTATTAGAAATAATACAATTATTTATTTAGTTGTTTAAATAATAAAATTAAAATTGCCATTCAGCTTTACAAAATGAGCATCGCCAATCCCTCTTAAGCTCTGTTGATTGCCTTCCTAGGACTTATCTTTTTACCTCTCCCAAGAGAGAGCCATTGTCTTGAACTTTGTGTTTCTCATTCTATTTTGTTCTTCATTATATTTTCATCACCTTTATAGCTATAGGTGATACATATGTTATCACATGACACATGGTAAAGTGATGTAAGGTGATACATACTATAAATAACATATTTTAGCCTGTTTTTGAATATATTATATATGTTATATTCTTCTGTGACTTACTTTTTTCTCTCAATGTAGTGCTTAAATTTTATTCAGACAAATGAGAATGGTACAATTCTTTCATTTTCACTGTGGTATAACATTCCATTGTTTAAATAGCAGAACATTTATCTATGTATTCTGTTGATGATACATTTAGATTGTTCCCCTTTAATCCTCCTCTCAACTTTCTTTTCTTCTTTCTATTGAAAACAAGACTCTGGATTACGTGTGAAGTTTCTGGGTTGTAGTAAGTGTGCGCTACAATTTAGCAGCCAAGGGGATTTAGCAGCTGATGGCAAATCATTCAGCAGAGGGCTTGTGCCAAGTCATAACGCAATCCTCAGTGCTTACTGGCCCCCACTGTTCTGTGTGCTTATTGATTTTTGGTATTCTTAGAATTTTAAATCTTTGCCAATCTAGTGGCTTCAAAAGAGATCTCACTTTGGCTTTCCTTTGCATTTCTATGATTACATAACTGTTGGACTTTTCTGAAGTCATCGTCTTCTATATTTGCTCATCCGTGATACAGCTATTCAGGAATCTGCTCTTGTTCTTTTTCCTATAGTTTTTTGTCATTTTCTTATTGGTATTTTGAATTAGTTAAATTTGGCATACAAATTTTTTGTCGGTTATATGGTTTGCAAATATATCTTCCTGGCTATGACTTCTTGTATCATATTCATTATGATATATTTTAATAAACAAAATTCTCAATTTGAATGAAATTTGCTATTAGTTATAAATGCTTGAATACTCTATATCTTAACTAGATGAAAATCAGTGCAACAGAACAAGCAGTCTTTTGAGATGCTTTTTAAGGATAACGGCATTGTGGTTCTAGTACCAACTGATGGGTATTAATCTATTCTCTGCGAGGGAGAACAAGAGTCTGTGGAAAAATATGTCTATGTGTATATGCATTTACCTATACACACAGGCACACACACACACGAACACACATGTGTATGTATGGCAGTCTTTAACATTTTGAGAAAAATCATGATGTGACTATTAATAACAGAGTGAAATGCTGAAATGTCTGGATGCTAATATGTAAAACACATTCTCTGGAATAAGGCAATATCCAGATATTTTGGCCATTTGTTATGTAAAACCATATAATTTTATGGCTGCAAGCATATCTAACATGGCTTAACTTTTTTTGGATATTAGAAGCTGTTATTAGAAATTAACAAAGAACCTTCCCATTGTTAACTATGGCATATGAATCTACTTCTGTTTTTATTCCTAGGAAAATGTATAATTATTGAGTTTTAGAAGGTTCTTTAAAAATTTTTTTTCTTAATTGATTTTAGAGAGAAAGTAAGGAAGAGGGAGAGAGAGATAGAAACATCGATGGGAGAGAACATCGATTGGCTGTCTCCTGCATGCCTCCCACTGGAGATTGGGCCCACAACCTGGGCATGTGCCCTGATTGGGAATCGAACTGGCGACCTCTTGGTGCATGGGTCGATGCTCAACCACTGAAGCACACCGGCCGGGCAAGTTTTAGAAGATTCTAATTTGAGCTTTCTCAGGCCAAACCTGAAGGGTTTCTGAGGCAAAATTCTGAGTGTTATTCACTTGCTTCTCTATCTACAGTTTCCTCTGAAATAGCAAACTTCTCAGAACACCCCTCTATTGGTATATTTACTTAAAACAAAAATCAAACAAAACAAAAGCCTCTACTTTCCTCCCAGAGGCATATGAGGGTAGTGAAACCTAATTTAAATTTAAATTTATTCATCCATATGTTGGACAATAATTGAATTCCTGCCATATGGGAGGCACTCCACCAGCAGACCCCTGTCATCCTGCTGGGCTCCGCAGACCAAGAGGGTCCCAGCTGAGGCCTGTGAGCACCATCTTCCCACTGCTAGCTCAGTGCTCGTGCTCCTCAGCTCTGTTGGACCCCACACTCCTTTTTCATGGTATTTTTACAACACCCTTTATTTTTCCGATATAAAAGTCATGGATAATGAAACTCATCTATTTACTTGCCTTCTAAAAACTCAATATAACATCCTTAGAACAATATAAAAGAGAAGTAAAGTAATTTAAAGTGAAATAGTATGCATGTCTATATTTAAAAACTCCAATGAAGCCTGTGGTGTAGACCTAACCAAGGGGACATAACACAGACAGCCTGTCATGAATGCCAACACTTGAAACTCTCAAGGCTTTCTAGAGAAACATGAGTAACTGAAATGGTCTTTTTTTCATATCCGAAGTTGTCCCATTCAAAGTCAAAATGCTTCCTTCCATGTTAGTTTCCAACCAATAGATTTAGCCAGAAATTTGTTCACACACAACTCACTTTTCAGACTATAGCCTCATATAAATTCTGTTGCCTTTATTACTTGTTCTGACATGCCAGCTTACTCTCCCATCTTGGAGAAACCAATTTTCAGTGGACAAAACAACTATGTGAACATTCCCAGCTATTCTTTGACCATAAGAACATGTTCAGGTGCCACCACAATAGAATAAATAATAAGCTAGTGAGGTGCTCCCACATATTTAAAGTGAATGGGTTTTAAGACCTTAAAAATCCTTATTTCTTACAAGGACGATCTGAAGTCCGTGAAAGGTCGGTGTATTTCTGTGTAAGGGTAGTGTCCTGTGAATACGACAGCTGCAGACACAGAATGGCTTAGGCACAGACAGCATTTAGCAATGGAAATGGCACATGCTGCCTTGGCAAGAGGGCATGATATTTGGAAGAGATGAGAAAGCCTCACGGGAAATTATAAACATATTCCTAGCATTTACATGGTGTAAAATTTTGTTTATATTAAAAACCTCAAATAATTACAAATAGGGTGATCACCCATTCTGCATCAATATTCAGCAGAACATTTGAAAGTAGTGCAGAGCAGAGAATAGTCCTTTATTAGGCTTGCCTGTTCCACACACCGAAGACCGTCTAGGATCCGGCCCCTGCGCAATAGAGTCAGCAGGGATCCACAATCATCACAACAACCCAAAAGATCTCTGCAAATTTCCGAAACATCCCATGTGTGACATCGCTCCTACTGAGAATTGCTGCTCTGTGCATTAGTTCTCACCCTGCCCTTAGCATCCTGTGGGTCAATAACTCCGATAGAATACTTGGCCCCTGTATCACCACTGACTTGCCAAAGAGGGCATCAGATATCCCAGTGTCAGCGGTTCTTGTTAACTCCCCGAGGCATCCCCTGGACATCTCCCCCAAGCTTTCTAGAGGATCAGCACCCCTGAAATGCAAGGCTATTGAGAGCAGCTTTCCTAAGAATTCTCTGCATTGTTTACCATTGCATTGTTTACCATTGCCTGAGAAAGGAATTCAGAGAACACCAGCGCCACATTCCTGACCCCAGGGCTTTCTTTGCTGAATCCTGAGCAGGACTGGAATATATAGGATGGGGGGAAAGTAAGTTTACAGTTGTTCATATGGAAAATAATACACTAATTAATAAATAATAATACAAGGATAAACTATGTTTCATGTCCTCACTACTGTAAACCTACTTTTGCCTCATCCTCTATATTGCTTTAGCTCCAAGTAAGTTTCATCCTCTCTTGATGTCTGGGTCTTGAGATGTCTTGTGGTTTCTTTTAAATATATATATATACATTTCCTTTATTTTTAGAGAGAGAGGAAGGGAGAGGAAGAGAGAGAGAAATATCAATGAGAGAGAACATCGATTGGCCACCTCCTGCATGCTCCCCACTGGAGATTGGGCTCACAACCCGAGCATGTGTCTCAACTGGGAATTGAACCAGCAACCTCTTGGCTCAACCACTGAGCCACATGGGCCAGGGTTTGTGCTTTCGTTTAAAGGCCCCCTTCCAACAAAGCTAAATCAGGTCTGTGAAGCCTGAAGCTTATAAATTTAAGGGTCTGCTTTAAGCAAAGAAAGAAATTTATGTAGAAAGGAAAAGTGAAATCATGATAAAGTACAAATGCTGAAAAGGTGACAAATGCTACAAAAATCACAAAACCCGACAAAAGTACACCATTTTTTAGTAATTAAATGTTTGCATCAATACATCCTACCTATATTTCGGCTGCATGATTTTGACAATAATTTTGCTAGATCATTTTCTATGAAGGAAAGAAAAAACGATTCTTTCCTTTACTAGGGTTGATTTAAAATTATATTTGATTATCAACAACTTGTAAAAGTTATTTTTTATTTCTACAGCTATTGCTGTTATCATGTAAATTGTTGGAGTTGTTAAATTTGGGAAAAATATTTCTTATTTGAGGTGTAAGATTTCACAGCATAACAAATTTATACATACCATGAGTATTCTTAAATGCTGTTTGATTTGACAACTCTTTTTAGGCAATTGTCATTGGCGTCCTCATAGTATTAGCATATTATGAATTTATATATTTTTCAGTGTCAGTACTTGCTGTTAAATCAACAAGAACTTAATAAGAATGTGTAAAAATATTAGATCAGGCCATTTCAGGCCAAGAAAAGAGAATGTGTACAAAGACCTGTATGGAAAGCAGATAGGGAATTATAGCATATTAATGGTGCGTACAAAGAGGAAGCAATCAGCAATGAGGCTAGGTAAGGGCACTGGGACCAGGTAAAGGAACGTTGATATGGTGTCAAATGTTGGTGAGTGGCTGAGGCTCTCTTCTCCTGCCTTTAGGTTAAAAAAATCAAATGCCTTTTGATGGATCACTAAGCTTATAAAGGGCCATAGAGTGTAGTGTTAAGTTCATTAGCATTGGAGTCAGACAGAGGTCAGTTGGAGTTCTCCCTCTTACACTTAGTAACTGGGCACTTTTTTTTTTTTTTTTTTTTTTTTTTTTTAGCAGTAACATAATAGTATAGGGAAATAACTGTAAACTGCACAAATATATCCTATAAATCCCAATTAATGTATCTCAAATTTAATCTACCTTCATCCAGTCCCCAAAAGTGCCAGTAACTTCTTCAATGCCACCAGACACCAGGGAAAATATAACAGAGGGGTTGTCAGGATGGAAATATATAGCAGTTTTATAAATTGTACAAAATATAATGATATGTGTAGTTATTACTAGAACCCTTCCCCAGGGTCCTGGAAGGGGCCCATGATAGGGAGGAGTCCTACAGTTGAGACTTTTTAACTTCATGTTGAATCTGTCCCCCTTAAAGGACACAGGACCACATCTGCAAACTGAATCCTAGGACCAGCCCAGGTATCCCAGAGCTCCCCCAAACAATGCAGAGGAGCTCTCGTTACAACTCTAGGCTACCTAAAAATACTGACACTCACCTCGCACAGCGTCGGGCTGACCTAGAAAGCCACAAAGAGACGGTCTCTGATGGGTGTGCCAACTGGATGTCAAGGATGATTAGTGGGAAAGGAAAGAGACCCTTCTGCCCCTACTGACTTCAGGGGCATGCAGAGCAGAGTGTGACAGAGGTCTAGAAAGCAGCTGCCGCCTGGTCTAGAGGGTGTGCATCCCTGCAGAATTACAATGATCTCCTTCACTTTGAAAGGTTGTCCACCTGTGCCTTTCCATACTTCTTTGCCTTCTGCAGGGTTTCCCAATTGTTACTGCATATAGATCTGTTCATAGTGGAGGGTTCATTTCTAGAAGATCCAGTCTTGTTCTTTAGTTTTTCGTTTCGCTCCTCAGTTTTGTTGTCAAAGGTTCTGCACAGTAATTTGGGTTTGCAAATAGACAGATCCTTGCCTCTATTTAGTATTCGTTGGTTTGTTTTTAACTTGCTAAGTATATAATTCCACGGGACGCATTTGCACCTGGTGCTTGATGGGAAAGAGACTTCTAAGGGGAGTGGGTTGGAACAGGGTCACACTGTTGCCAGCTGTGTATTCCTCAAACTCTCTTCACTGAGCCTCAGTTTCTCTTTCAGGATGTTGAAAAAATAAGATCTTTCTGACTCTACAGAACAGTTCGCGAAGATTAAATGAGGTGGTTTGTATAAAATGCTCTCCAAAGTGTGGGTGTTATTTCACCCTTTTTATTCATCACCGTTCTGTCCTGTCACTCAGTGCCGGAGTCTTACAGTGGGTCATCATTGAGTACCCACAGGAATAATGTCTCAGTAGAAGTCCAGTTAATGACAAAATGTCTCCAGCATATTGATTCTAGTGGTCTCTCTCCTTTTATTTTTTGTTTTTTGGATTTTGCCTGAGGAAATCATGATTTGGAAAATAAGGTACCAAGTCAGGTAACAAGGAATAAATGTAAGCAGAGACTCAACTACACTGTGGAATAAAGAATCAGAGGCTATTAATCAGTTTAACCGAGGTAAATGGAACTTGAAAAAATGAGACAAATATATTAATTTAGTGTCTATCACATGATAGACTCTGTTCTTAGTGCTTGGAATAAACCATTGAACAAAATGGCCAAAGCTCTCTGTCCTTGCGGAGCGTATAGTCTAATGGTTTAGAGTAATTGAAAAAGGCGGTGCTATAGAAGACACAGAACTTTGAAAATATTAATAAAATATTTGGGAGGAAAATGAGAATAGGTAAAATTATGGATTTGGCATAGTTGTTGAATTAATTGCAATTCTGAATTTCAGTGTACAACAAGCTTGGGGTAGTGTTCTTTTAAGGATTAGCTATTGTTGAACTAAAGGTTATAGAGAGAGATAGCAGATGGCTTTAGCTTAGATTTCCTATTGTTGGAAGTGATTTTGGTGAAGGGGTGACTGGGGATATGGATTCCAAAGTCTTGTCGCCCCTCTCCCACTACTGACCTAATTATTTCAGGCAAAAGTGCGTTCATTGAGTCATTAAATTGCTCAAATGATTTACTGATTTACTCATTCATAAACTAACAGATATCTACAATATACTGGTTATTATACTAGATGGTAATGATACAACATAATATGTAAAAAATAGGACTAAATGTCTGTCTTTAGAAATCTAATAGTTAATAAGTATACTTTTGGGTTCTACATGACCCCTGCCACAATGTGAAGGTCATTGGTAGAGAAAAGCATTCCGTCTCACTATCTTAGTGAGTAAAACATACGTAATTTTAGCTGCTACTAGCCAGACCTATTTTCCTATGTAAATGATTATTTCTTACCTGAATGTTTAGATTGCACCTTCTATACTGCTTGGGGAATTGAGTTAGACTCGAAGGATATATTCAGATGTTGAAATGTGTGGAGCATTTCACCTACCACAAGATAAATGTTTTTTAGAAAATCCCAGCATGTCAGCATAAGTCACTCATCTGTGACTAAGATCTCTAAAGATAGAAGGTGACAGAGGGAATACATGGAATGAATGAGCAAGGGTAATGGTTTCATGAGTGTCATGAAACGTATGCTGTTTAGAAGATCAGTAGATGTAGTGTTTAGATCTTGTTGTCATATAAAGGTAGAACAAGGAGAAGAGCATCAAGGTGTTCATTAGAAAGCTACCTAAATATGTATCCTACAGCACAATGCCTGTACTGTATGGAGGTAGATAGGTTTTAGTGCACCGAGAATAAGCCTCAAGAACTGCAGATCTCTTCTTTGGATTGAAAACTTGGTTGCTGAAACATTTTTTTTTCTTTTTTTTTTTCTATCTATTTGCATGCTTATCAAGCTATTGTGCTTCTTTTTTTTTTGGAGGTACTTCTACACTCTTTTGAATGAGAGGAACTCACTTGATTATCAACATTTTTTATAGTTTCTCACTATCTTATTGTCAGTTCAACTTTTAGAATTAGTTAAAAAAATATGTAACAATCAACTGATACGCTTTCAGGACATATTTTAAATAAATGTCTGTATTTGTTAGTGTCGGTATACATTTGGAAACTAGATATTTATGCAAAAAATATCGATTTACTCTCTAACAATGCTTTCTTTGCATTTGGATTTAAAGATCCTGATTATTCCACAGGTTCACAGCTCCTAGGGTAGGAAATTTCCCAATAGAAAATTCTAGAACAACAGCCATATCATCTGCAAATGACTAAAAAGGTGTAACCTTTGATATTTTGAGTTCTGATGTGTACAAGATTCTTTTCATTTGTCCATGGAGATGGCGTGGTTGCTATTGTTCTGCCCTGGTCCCTGGCACGTGGAGCTCAGAGTTTCAGAAGGTTCTTTGACTTCAGAGCTGGGGCTGGAGGGATAGCTACAGATCAGCTCTCCTATCATAGTACAGGTCTGCCGCTGCCCTGATCTGACAAAGAAATCCCGGGATTTTTCTGAATACTGTCTATACGCGACATTCTGGCCTCTGGTAACTTGTAGGTCGAATACGTAAACTTGAGAATTTCAAATGCTGCTGGGTATGCAGGTAAATCATGCGTTTGGTTAGGACAGCAGGCAGAAAACTAGATCAAGGACGTGCCACTGTACTCCATTCATAAAAGACCGTGGCCATCCCAGAGACCTCTCTTTATCGTATGCCATACGTGAGCCCTGAGAAAATTCACAGGCAGCTAAGGCTAACGCGCCTCGGGAGAGGCAGTGGGGTCGTGGGGTCGGCTGCACATGTGGAAGGGTTTCCTAATTCTCCAAGTGCTAAGCTGCCGACTCCATGGAGGGACAACTCGCTCTCAGCTACTCTGAGTGTCCTCTGCCCTTGCCGTGTGTCATTTAATTAGAGGGATTTTGTTTAGTTACTCTACTGTTCAGAATCCTTTCTGCCTTACTGGTCAAGAGTAAGGGCTGAGCTAAAAGGCAAAGTGACAATAATTGGAAACAAAATGTCTTTGTTCCCTTTCCCTCTGAGCAACAGGCTTCACCTTTTAAGCAGGGAATTGGGGAGCCGGCCTCTCCATTGAGGCTGCTGACAGCCGGCTTCTTTGTAACAGCTGAGGGTGGCCTGCCCTGCAGAGTGAACTTAATTCTTAGACTGCCACGCAGGCTGCTGTGACTGACAGTGATTTGTCCCCTGTGAGTCTCTCTCTCCCTTCCTGACTATTCATAAAGCGACATTTGACAGCCTATTTTATATAGCTAATAACACTAAAGAGCGATGTGATTGTCAACTGTCTCTTAGACTTTTCCATGTTAATCTATTTTTAATAAACACTTCTTCCCTGTCCTCGTCTTTTATGGCTTACCAAGGTTTGATTACAGTGTTTATGTTTCTTGTTAAATAATTTCTCAGAGATGTAAGCTACGGATAGTGTAAAGTCTCTTTGATTCTGTTTGGTATGAAGGAAAACATGGATTTGAGTGTTACAGAAAACTTCTTATGCAATTCAAAGGCTGGATTAAAGAAATCATTTATTTCATATTTATTCAACAAATTTTTAAAACATTTTATTCCTTACCCACGGATATTTTTCCATTTATCATCAAATAGAGTGGGAGGGAGGGAGAGACAGAGAGATGTAGAGAAACATCTATGTGATAGAGCCACATCGGCTGGTTGCCTTCCGCACAACCAATGCAGGGCCAGGGTAAACCAACATACGTGCCCTTGACCGGAATTGAACCCGTGACTCATTGGTCTGCGGGTGATGCTCTACAGCTGAGTCAAACTGGCCAGGACTTCAACAAATCTTTGAATGCCTTCTATGCACCACACACTTTGTTAGGACTTGGGTTTATAAAGATGAATACATAAAACATATTTGAGCCCCAGAAGTACTCACAGTTAAGAAAGAGAAAAAACATTTTTTTCTTCATCATATGACCATGACATAGGTACCAATGTAACCTCCAGTGTAATATCCACGAGGCTGAGAGAGTGAAATGACTTGCCCAAATCCACCCTGTTAACATGCGACGAGCGAGGATTCAGTTCCAGACAGTTTGATTTTGGTTTCTAGGCTCTTAGGAACAATCTGTATTTCCCTTTTCAGTCGTGTCTAGGGACACATTGCATTTATATCCATTTTTATTCTTATGTTGCACTTAATCATTTATATTCTTCCAATCAGTTATGCCTCTCTGTTGGATTTCTGTTCACTGTCATAGGCGATATTTATACTCGGAGGTCGTGAGAAAGAAATGAAGGAGAGAAAATCCTTTGCTGTTCTTTTTATCCCAAGCTAATAAACTGTTTCCTTAGATTGAAGCTGTGCCCAGGGACCACGGGTCATCCTTTCATCATTTCTATCCTTCGGCTACATTTCACTTTTATGTGCCGTTGGACTCCCAGAAGCACCCTTAGAGAAATTTGTTTCCATTACAGGACAGACGCTGCCACTCAAAGGTCAAGCTTCCATGCTGGATAAATAACTTGACGTCATCATCCCGATTTCCTCCAGAATCTCATTTTTGTTTTAATGTGGATTTGTTTTTTAGCATTACATTCTCCTTTCCATTCATTTAGACAGTGCCATTGATGTCGAGTGAAAATGCCATCTTCACTGTGGAAACCCCCTTTCCAGGCCTGGATTCCCCCAGAGATGCTGCATCTGGAGGCCATGCATCATCCCGCTCAGAGAGAGCCTGCAGGGTTAAGTCTACCGTGGTGGGGTGCGACTGTCACCTTTTCAAGAGTCCTCCAGAACATCCAGAGAAATAGAATTGCCTTCTCTTCTTCGGAGAATCCAGGCTGGGAGAGAAACGTCTTCTCAGATGAGCAGGCTGAGTCATTCCACTGCAGGGAAGGCCCGTTGGAAGCAGCATGGCCCCATGTCGCGTCTTGTGAACATCCACTGTTCCAGCGCAAGTCATCTTGTCGTTCAGCTCGAGCTCAAGGGTATTTTCACTGCACAACCTCTGTAATGTAAATATAGAACCTATTTTTTAGTCTCTCCTGAGTTTCAGGCATAGCTCCTGGATAAATCTGGCTCAACTCTCATGCCCTTTGGCAGCCAACACGTGTCTTTCACTTCTGACATTATTCCTGTGGATCATACTCGAAGACAAAGTTTTGCAGCATCGCCTTTTGTATTTTATAATCATATGATCTCCAAACACTTTCAAAAGAGAATACCTGTTATGATTTTCCTCTTTTATGTCACTCTAGTAAAAGATAATATTAATGATACTAGTGATAACAATATCTGTCATGAATTAAGTATTTACTATGTGGCAGAAACTATGCCAAGCTTTTGCATAAGTTATATCATGCACCAGGGAGGAAGAATCTAATTCTCATTTATCAGATGAGGACACTGGGGCATTAAGAGGATAAATAACTTGCTTAAGGTCATAGAACACAGACAATCTGATTCCAAACCCTACAGTCTCATCCTGTATATACTTCAGTGTTTGAATAATTTCCTGCTTCCCATGCTGTTTTTCTAAGCATATTCTATTGCCACTCAATTTCTCCAGTCAGAATGGTTTTTAAATTGCACTCACAGACCTATTTTCTTCTTTTATACAGTATTTATAGTAGCTGATTTTGACAGCTGAGAATAGTAGCATATAAATAATGATGTAAGACCTCAGGCAAATCACTTAACCCCTTTGAACTTCAGTTTCCTCATTTGTAAGATGATGAAATAATAATACTTGCCTCACAGGCTTGTTCAAAGATCAAATGAAATAACACAAGCAAAGTACTCTCAATGAATAAACGTTAGCTCAATTCCCTTCTTTTCCCATTCCTTTCCTTGTAAGTCCCAGGAGAAGAAAATGTGGCAAGACTGATGGCAAATTTGAATAATATAATAATTGTTGATGGATTAAATAATTTCTCATCTGATTCCTAAAAGGATTTGAAGTAGCTTGATGAACACAAAAGTAATATAATCATTGTAAGCATGTTATGTTTCCCTCATTTCATCCTACCTGTTACACTTTTCTCTCCATTAATTTCATTTATTCATTCTGGTAGTCTTTTAGTCATTTAGTCCTTCAGTACTGATTGCATGCCATTGTTTGCCAGACATTGTTTTGCATGTTAGATTACGCTCTTCTATGGCCTAATTGTTCTTGCTTCTTCCTTCATTCCTTGTAGTAGTACCAGCTCCTTTTAATCTTCAATTTCATCAATCAACTGTTAATCTGACTTTGACATGTTTGTTATGGTCCACAAATGACTTCCTAAATGTTAAACCCAAAGATGCATTCTGCTTCTTTACCTTTGTTGATATCTCTGTTGCTCTTCTTATCTTCCTTCTTAAAACTTTCTGGTATTTTTCTTTCTTTCTTTCATTCTTAAAAAAATCTTTTTTGATAGGACAGGCTTTTTTTCTTATTTTCTCCTAATTTATCTTTTCTGACTCTGTTATACACCTTCTTGGCATTATCTATTCCTTAAATGTTGTTGGTTCGTAGATTTAAAGTCTAAATACATTCTCTTTTGCCTATTGCTTTGCTGTGATTTTAGTTACTACCTAAATGTTAGTGACACTAAATGTGAATGTCCAAACTAAAACTGTCTTTCAAGACTTGGACTCAATATATATATTATTGTTGACTGAACATCTCAAGCACCCCAACCTAAAAATAATTAAAACAATTTATTTTCCCCACAAATATATACTTGTTCAACTTACATTCTGTATACATCTACCCAGTCATAGTGCTTGGAATCAACCTAGGATATAGTCTTGAACTCTCCTTATCCCTGAATTTCCCATGTCCAATCAATTACCAAGTTTTCTCATATTACTTTCCAAATATGTCTTCCCTTCATTCTATGATCTTTGACCTAGTTAGGGCTTCTAGTCTTCTTTGTCCACCCAATACAACACTCTCTCAACTCATTCCTACCCTCAAGCTCATGAACTCAAATCCATCCTCTTTACCAGTCTCAGAGTGATGCTCAGCATAGACATCATAATCTGGACGTGCCCATCATTTGCTTAAAACTTTCAAACACCCTTTCTTGTATAATCAGTAATTTTCAAAATGGGTTCTCTGAAAGCCTTAAGGTTCATTGGAAATGACTCAGGGTCTATGTAGTGATGTGGGGCTTATTGGGAAAATTTAAGTGGGCAGAGAGTTCCTGCCTTCTCACTGCGTTCTTACTCTGCCTTCCCTTCTTAACCAGAGTAGTTAAACTTCCATCTTTTTTATAGATTGTAGTTCTGCATGGCATTTCATTTGGGGGAAAATGATGGAGAAGGTGGAAGGAAGGGAACTAGCTGCCTTTACGAATTCTGAAAGCTACCAGCCTGCGTGATATTCAAGATTGACAACCTTCTGCATCACGTAGCCTCTGACCAGCTCACCAGCCTCATCTCTTAAAACTCTCTTGCCTTTTAATTTATGCTCCATCACATTCATGCAGCCACTTACTTAATAAAGGAACGATGGGGTTTTACTGTGCTACTGCCCTCGGAAGAATATTCAGTTTGAATTAGGCCAGTTCTAATTCCGTCCCTTATTGAACTCATGAATCTGCTTTACGTTGCACAGTTGTTTCATAGAATTGAGATCCTGAATACTAATCTTTTCAGTTTTTCATGCTCATTTCCAGGAGGTTGGCTTTTTTCCCTTGCTATTCAGAGCGATCCCATTATTTTCATCAGTATGACAGGTGGCCCTATAAAACTGAACAGCTGTGAGTCTTTCTAAGAGACCCTTTGGGGATGAGTTGAGAGCCACATTTGACCTGTTTATGTTTGGGGAGTTGTTTTAATTTTTTTTGGAATCCTCTTTCTAGATTACTTTAAAAATGAAGCATACAACTCTACCCATCAACGAGGCAAGTATTTCCTGGTCAGGAAACTCGGCTGAGCAGGAAGCTGAATCGAAAATTAAGGTAGCTGCCATTTGCCTAAGTGCCATTCTCAATATAATATACTTTTTCAAAAGGCATTCATTAATATGCATTTTGAGACTTATTTAGAAACAGTCTGTCATTGATCACTCCGCTGTTTACATTTTAGCAGGCTGCTGAGCGTGTACTGTTTGACTCTCTCATAAGCCTTTCCCTTCACCCTTCCCTCTCTACAAGCCTCAAAACCTTCCTCTGGGATCTTTATTAAAAAGATCAAGAGAGGTTTTAGATTTCAGAAATATTGCAGCAGCCCATGCTCTTTGGAGAATGGCTTCTTTAGATCGAAATGGCTTCCTCTGGGGGGAGAGAGTGAAAGCCAGCAAACCAGAAAGAATGAAACCACAAGTTCTCCGTAAACACAGGAACACCTCAGTACACGGGCCACGTACACGTGTGTCACCATGTCGAAGATACTTAGTTCCTTTGAAAACCTGGGGATTGCCTGCAAAATCATGGTGTTGGCAGGTAGGGGTCTCTGGCCTGCACAGCTCCTGATGACAGGGATAATTTCCTCAAAAAACTAAAGGGAGTTCTGTTAACCTTTAAACAAATTGATCGCCACCATCGTAAATGTCTCTGGCGAGGAAATATGCCATTCCACTGTATATTTTGGAAAAGCTGACGGGTGTTCACTTTTTTATTTGCACTCACTCAGACTCAAATATTAGGTGCGTATTTGGGACGTGTGTTTGGGCGTCTGCTGGGAGGATGGAAGTGACTTGGGAACATAAGTGCAGTAAGTGGTTGAAAACACTACTACGTCGGCACATTACAATCCGTACCGTAGTTCCCAGCCCCCTTCGCGATTCTGCTTTCCGTGGAGTCTGTTAGCAGCTTAACCGTGCTCCAAAAATAGTAACTGGAACATTCCAAAGCAAACTGGCAAGGTTTAATTCGCACCCCTTCTAAGCAGTTTGATCAAATCGTGCACCCCCTCACTCCGTCCTGCCTGAGACGTGAATCTTCTCTGTGTGCGGCGTCTCCACACTGTGGACTCTCCCAGCCTGTTTGTCACTAGCAGCCTCTGAGTCATCAGATCCACTGTCACAGTGTTGGGTGCTTGTGTTCAATTCACCCTTATTTTACTAATAAGGCCCTAAAGCACAAGAGTAGTGATATTGGCAATTCAGATATGCCAAAGACAAGCCATAAAGTGCTTCCTTTAGGTGGAAAGGTGTATATGTATAGAAAAAACACTATATATTATATATTAAAGACTATATATATATATATATATATATAAAATATTATTTCAGGCATCCAATGGAGGCCTTGGAATATTTCCCCCCAAGGATAAATGAAGACTACTGTATATTTAATTTGTGATTGAACCTATTCAGATAATTTTGCATGTTACAGAGTTGGAAAATTATTTAAAGTATAGGAGGCAAGAAGCCTGGTCCAACCACTTAGAGCTCTGAATAACTGTTTTACAAATAATTGAAACAAATTACTTTGACTTTCAGTCTTTAATATGATGGTCAAATCCAGGGTTTAAAGTGTGGGGTGCAATGAGGTGGAATCCAGAGAGAAATTTGTATGATGCTACTTTTTACCTTGTGCTGTAGAACTTTGTTTGTGGAGTATGGTTTAAAGAAAAAATATAAATGGAGGCAAGGACTAAAGTGCCCCAGTGTAGTTTGTTTGTTCTTGTTTCGATGGTGGGTGGAGCATTAAACATGGCAAAGCAAGATCCAGAGTGTCATGTGCCTTTTAATCACCTCCACACCAAACCCTGGGTAAAATAAACAGATTATTTTTGGTGTTATTGTACTCAAAAGGGTATCATGTATCATCCTCCTAATGGGATATCTAGAGGATAAGACCCCTTGATTTCTGGTTATCTTAATGCTTTCTGCAATTTGGAATGGTTAGAATCACCTGCTTTGAAAGCCCACTGGGCCCAGTCTCACCAATGAAATCAGGAATTAGTGGAGAGGCCTTTGCAACATCTGAAAGTTCCCTGTGTCATCTAATGTGCAGCCACAGTTGAGGACCACTATCCTGACTAATATTTTACAAATATTCAAGCCAGGCATTTTCCTCAATCACTACTTTTATAACTAACCCAATCTTCACTGTCTTTTCTGTTGACTTTTGAATGATGTCTATATTCTGCTCAGTCTTTAAATATGTTCATTGTCTCATGATTTTGTAACATTCTGCAATTCACATTATCTGCTTCAATCATGTAGATCTTTCTACCAACAACTTACCATGCTCATTCCAATCTATCTTGCTCTTACTCGTGTCATTTTCCATACCTGCATAAATCGCGCTCTCCTATCTCCTGCACCTCATGAAATCCCATCAAACATTAGTTACACCTCTTCTGTCCCCTCTCTGCTAAATTCGCAGTTGTGCTTTTCACTATACCATCCTGCACCCAATTTCAAACTGCTTATTGGAATGGAGTGTTTACGAAATTTTTTGAGGCTAAGATTTATTGTGTCCACAGTGTTTCCCTGTATCATCACTTTTGCTCTAAAAAAAAAAGGCTATACTTACATGAGGGGCCAACAAACTAAAATTCTCAGTAGCTTAACAAACGAGAGTGTGCTTCTCACACACTCAGACTTTGTCATCGATCTTTGCGGTTACTCAGTGACATAGGCCCTCCCGTCTCATCGCCCTGCCATCCCAAGACAAGCCTCCACTTTCACCAAAGGGAAAACACTAGTGGGCTCAAGTTCCACTTTTTAATTGTTTGGGTCAGAACATGACTCATGACACTTCTGAGAAACCACCAGCAAGAAATAGTCACATGGACCTGCCTAACTGTAAGGGGAGCTGGGCAATGTGGGGAGAGGGACAATGTGGGGAGCATGTGATATTTAGAACCTAAACATCTCTGCTGCACATTTTCAAGTGTATGAGCTCATCTACCCTTCGCTAAACCCTGCAAAATTGAGAGGCATATTTTAATTTCCATTATTATGTTATAATTACTACTATTATTATGTTTATAGATGAAGCTAGGTGAAGTGACCTCTACAATCACCCAACTGTATGCAGGACCCACAATCCATAGACTGTAAACTCCTTGAAAGTGGATACCACATTTTGTCTTTATTCACTAGGACATGGGATTGTTTTCCAATAAATTCTATTCGATTAAATTAATGGATTCTAATTAAAATTGAAGTATTTGTTGGCTTTTATTTTTTCTTGTGGCTCAGACATTCCAAGGTAGGAAATGATCAGCTCATGAATGAACAAATAATCATGTTTATGGTTAGTTAGGTGACCTCAATACCTGGGTCTCTAGTGAATGTCAGTTAGAGGTTTAAGGCAAGGGAAGGCAAGGGTAAAGTGTGAAGAGGAGAGGCTGAGAGAATTAAAGAAAAGACACAAAAAGCTCACCTTAACACTTTTGTGTAGAGCTCCTATATAATGTTGTGGCAACTTTTATAAGGTCTTGAAATGCAATATATATCCAATGAGACTTTATTGTTCACTTGCAACAAAATAAAGCAAACAAATGCAATGCTCTCCAGGTTTGGAGAAACTCCAGCAGCTATGCTGTTGCCCGGAGGCCTGATCTACCAAAGCTTCTCAGAACATGTCTCATGGTTGTTATGGAGTTTTTTGCTTGTAATACTGACCCACTCACCTGAAAGATCAACATGCAGAAGAAAGAGAGTTAAACAGGCACTGGTTTGATGAACTGGGGTCTTACCCAAACTCATGATGTGACAGGGGCAGAGGGGTCTGAGAGGTTTCATGTTTCTTCCCCACATCCCCAGATTCATTCTCATGGTGGCTGCCATGGAACCAAATTCCTGTTGAACTGATGATCTGTAACAATGCCCCTGCTCTCAGTGGTCAACGCAACTGTAACTAAGGGAAACAGGCTACTATCATGGAAAGAACATGGTTCTTAAACACCTCAGGCAGCCTTGGCTTGAGTCCAGACTTTTCTACATTTTAGCTGTGTGAGTCTGGAGAATTTAACCTCTTTGAATCTCATTATTATTATTATTTATTATTTTTGTAAAATGGGATAACACTATCATTTTATAATACTTACTAGAGGACTAGAGATAATAAGTGTAAAGCACCTAGTTTAGTTCTTGGTTTATAAAAAGACTTCAGTAAATAGTGTGGCTTAAAAAATAGTGTGGTTATGGAATGGGTACGAAAGAGTGAGCAGTGTATGAGTAGTTTGACCCAATTTAACATCCTCCCCGTGTGACAGTTACAGTTTTTCCCCTTTGAATCAATAGTTTCAAGTTTTAAAATAATTTCCTTCCTTGACTTGCTAGTTAGTCATCATAATATCTCAGTTGAGATTAATAGTACCAGGAACCACTAGTAAATATAACATGGTATTTCAAGGCTAACATAAAATTCTAAGGTCATTGTTTGGGGTTGCAAGTTGCCATAAAACCTATATATCAGCAATGTCTGCTATTATCGCTTGAGCCTAGGACACTTGTTTTGTATGTTTCTATATGTGTGTATGCCCATCTATTTCTTTTTTTTTAAATTATATTTAGTTTTGTTACAGATGTTTTCCCCCCCCCAACTGATTCCCCCCTGTCCCCACCTTTGTTGTCCATGTCCATTGTTCATACATACATGCATATAAGTTCTGTGGTTTATCTCTCCCCCCACCTCCTCTTTAGGGGATTGTCAGTCTGTACCCCACTTCCACGTCTCTGGGACTACCCTGTTCCCCAGACTGTTATGTTCATTATATTCCACAAATAAGTGAGATCATGTGGTATTTGTCTTTTTCTGCTTGGCTTGTTTCACTTAGGATGATACTTTCCAGGTCCCTCCATGTTGTCTCAAAGGATAAGAGATCTTTCTTTCTTACAGCTGCATAGTACTCCGTTGTGTACATGTACCACAGCTTTTTTATCCATTTGTCTACTGATGTCCATCTGTTTCTTATGCCTGAAAGTCATTGTGGTTGAGCCATAGAAACCTCATAGTGTAACAACAGACAAGACATTTTAGAGTTATATATAAGCAGGTAACCAGTGTAACTCAATTTGGGCAAACAATTAAAATTATATCTTTTTCATTTATTCAATGGATACACAGTGAGTACCAGTGATTATTTTAAGCGCTTGGTATATTTATATTCCAATGAACAAAACAGATAATGTTCCTTATGTGTGTGAAGATGCATTCCATTCTAGTGGGGGGAAAGTCACACAATAGACTGCAAACATGATAAATAATGACATTACATAATATGTGAGAAGGTAATCGATATTCTAAGCAAAAGGACAAGAAACCAGGAACAGGAGGACTGAGCGCACCCAGGGGATGTTGATGAGGGGGACAGACTTCAGAATTAAGTGGAGTTGTCAGGGATCACTTCGTGGGAGGGCAACACTTCAGCAAACTCCTGAAAGGCAAGGGCAGCCAGGCCAGCAGATGGGACAGAGGTTCCTGACGGGACAGCCAGAGCTGGCATTTCCTGGCACAGCAAAGGCTACTGCGACTGAGGGGGTGGCGGGTGCCCGGGCTCGCAGGGGATTATACAGGTAAACTGGGCAAGATGATGGCACTTGAGGTAGGGCTCAGTGTGACTTTGTAAGGTTTCACCCCACCTATTTATAGAAAAGAGCTGGTCGGTTACAAATAAATACAAGGTGACCATGTGATAACAATGAAACACTTGAGGAGCATAGCACATATAAAAAAGTGAAATAAAGTAAGTCTCACTGCTGTGTGTAGTCTTCCAGGGAAAACATGAACATGAGAGGCCAAGTCCTCCTTCATAGGGGCTCTACTGGCCATCAAGAGTTCGAACATTAGAGTCTCTATTCCATTCTATAACACATCTCTGGAGAACGGAAGCTTCACTGTTCTTACAATTGCACTTTTAAATGTTCATAATTGCTCTTCACTTTAAAAAGGATTTCTGAAAACACTTCCGCTGCTATATTTTTAAAAAATCTGCTGCGTTTTAAAATATATTTCCTCATAATCAGTACTCAGTGGAACTGAGGAACAGCTGGTCAACATCTTGCATATCATAATCTATCATGTATATAATAATTATTATTAATGTGCCTGGAGAATTGCCTCTTTTCCCAGATAACATATACTATTCCTTTAATCTACCCTCATAAATCCTCTTTTATATCATTTTAATTCTTTGGAATTATAATTGCTATCTAAATTTAATATTTTCTACCTGATTAGTACTTAATTTTTTTCTAATTTACACCAAATCAGATTAAAAATTATTCTCATAAAGAATGATCTGATAAATTATCTGTATAACTCATGCTAAAATTACCTGGCTACTGGAGAAAGACAATTTTTAATGTGTTTTCAATATCACCAAAGTGTTACATTCGATATGTTAATTCCAATGCTTTATCTCATCATATTACGATAGTTAAAGACACTTGGAATGTGTTGGTTATTCCTTGCTGTGTTATTAACTAAACACCAGAAAAATTCACAAATGTAACATAAACTAAAAGAGCCTTATTATTCCCAAGGTAAACTATAAATTCATTGATGTCTCATCCAATCTCTGGGGCAAAGAAGGTGTTAGAAATTCATAGAGAAGACATTATAATTCCTTAGGGCACTGCTTAGCATACAAGAAGTTGGGGGGAAAGAAGCCCCAGGAGATGTCATTGTCCAGCAGAGTCCCATGCACCAGTTACCAGTCCCAGGGGAGGACTGTTATTTTCAAAGAGTCAGGATAGTAAAAATCAGCACTATGCCAACCAGCAGGAAGAGAATTCCAGATACTTCAGACCATTGCAACTTGGTATCAGAGTTGTCAGATGAAACGAACAAAAGATCAAGCACTGGATGGAGCAGCCCTTGACTCACACAGAGAAGAGACACAGCAAAATCAGTACCACTAGTGGGGATCAATCTCCCAATGTCAGCGGGTTTCCCCATGCATTCCTCTTGTGCCTCAGAGCAAGGAACTCTGTCCCCTCCCCGTGCAGGACAGATAAAGCGGTGGGCTTGGCCAGGTGCCATATGACGCACACACGTCAAACAGAAGAGCACATGTTGATTATGAAACCAGGAAAGAGATATCCCCACACATGGCGGTAAACCCAGCGCAGATACGCGGACTCCTTATCTCTACGGGTTTCAGGCTCAACACCCATTCTTATGCAGCTGAGTGAGGGTCCAAAGTTGTGGTCTTCCCCAGCAGCCTCGTGGCAGAGAGGTGGCTAGTGCTAAGAATACAGGCTAGGTTTCGATGCATTGAGATACTATTCATTTCAGTTAGTTATTGGTTTGTGCATACCTCCCCGAAAACTCTTATTTGCTTATGAGTTTTCAATTTGGACAGGGCTCAGTGGTATCCAGTATTCTCTAATTCCTGTCCTGATACAGTAACTCAACTTGAGAGGTTTTTACAAGTTAAGATGAAGTTTATCCTAACATTTTTTCATTCCAACTAGGATATGTCTGGGTGGAAAAGAATGCTGTTAATAACTGAGCTGGGAAAATAGGGCGGCCCTTTGAAAACACGGACCTAAGTTCACCCTACCTGTAAAGGACCCTGATTTCTGCCAGCAAATGTAGCCTTAGTCATTTCCCCTGGAAATGCTACTCAAGAACCCCCAAAGTTATATTAACCCAGTGCCAAATATCTCACATCTCCAATTTTCCAAAGTAAAATATGTCAATAGGGAAATATCAGAGCATATCATCAAACAACTCACAACTATTAACTCTTGGAAAATGCATATAATACTTGGTAATGATAAAGTTTTATAATCTACAAAGTAATCCCTTACTCAGTGCAAAATATATATGGTTCACGAATTCATCTCACAAGATTGAAACCTCAGCTTGTTTCCTCTGACAGACCAAAGTAGGAAATTTATTGTTATTTGGGAGACTTGGGCGTGTGTTTTGAGAAAGGCAGATGGACTGGAGAAAACAAGCATAAAAAGAAGCTCTTTGTTTAACTTCAGCAAGTGCGTTAATCCCTGTTAGTTGTCCAGAATTTATTATCTGTAGAATGAAGTCTACCTTTAAACAGTACTATACCACTTGATATGGAATATTGGTCTCTTTAATAATAGGGTCTTCTCCATTCTTTGTGACATTTGCTGTCATTCATTTTACTTATTCATATGCTAGGATCATACAATACATTATTCTATTTACTTAAACAAAGTCTTCTCTTGGATTAACTAAGAATAAAGAAATAAAATTTTTTTACTTTCATTCATTTCTTCTCTAACATTCTTCCTTTCTTAATGTTGATCTGAGTTTCTGAGCTATACTATTTTCCTTCTCCTTGAAGAAATTTGTTTAACATTTTTTTCAAGGTACTTCTGATGGCAATGAATTTTCTCAGTTTTGGGGTTTATCTAAGAAAGTCTTGCATGATTTCTAGTGAGAAGTCTACTGTAATTTTTATGCTTGTTCCTATACAGTTAAGGCATTTCCCCTGCACTGGGTCTCATTTTGGATTTTCTCTGGTTTTCTGCAGTGTGAATTTAATAAGTCTAAGTGTAGTTTTTGTTTGCTTGTTTTGTTTACTTTGTTGTTGTTGTTTATCCTGCTTGATGTTCTTGGAATTTCCTTAATTTGTGGTTTTGTTTCTGCAATAAAGTTTGAAAGTTCTCAGCCATTATGACTTCAAATCATTATTCTGTTTTGTTTTCTCTTTATAGTGTTTTTCTGATAGTTCAGTTACACTTTTGTTAATATATTTTGAAAATTTTCCATAGTAGTTCTTGATATGTCTCTCTCTCTCTCTTTTTTTTTCATTTTTTTCTTTGTATTTCAGTTTTAGAAGTCTCTAGATCCGTCTTCAAGATCACTGATTTATTTCTTAGGCATGTGTAATCTATAATAAGTTAATCAAAGGTATTCTTTAATTCTGTTATAGGGTTCTGATCTCTAGCATTTCTTTTAGATTGTTTCTTAGAATTTCTCTCTCTACTTACAATATTAATCTATTCTTCTAGGTTGTCCACTTTTTCCATTACAAAAAATAATTAGCTCTAAGAATTATAATCATAATTATTTTAAATTCCCTGTTTGATCATTCCAACATCTGGGTCATATCTGAATCTAGTTTTGACGTTTGCTTTGAATCTTCAGACTGTTTTTTCTGACTTTTTCAATATTTTGTAATTTTTGGTTGAAAACCAGACATGTTGTAATGGGTGATCAGAACCGAGGTAACAGGCTTTGGTGTGAAGCTTTATGTTAATCTGACTAGAAACTGGGCTTTTTAACGTTTCCTGTGGCTGCAGGTCTCGGCTTCCAATGTCCTTGCTTTTGTTTCCTCTTTTGACTTGGGGACTGCCTACATATCCCTTTCCAAAAAAAAAAGTCTCTGCTTTGCAGCTCTTTTAGCTAAAATCTAGTTTTGTTATATTCAAACCCTGTGGGTGTGGTGGGAAGAAGTGAGGGAGGGTAAATGTTCTCTAATTTTATGGTTTTTGTGGACCTGTGTTTCTGGTTGTGTCTTTATTTTTTATTAAATTACATTTTTTAAAAAATTCTTTCTAGTGGTTTAGATTGTTTTCCCCTCTTAGATAGGACAGGAAGTCCAGAAAAGGCGGGAATGAGAGAAATACCCTTCCATAGCTAGATTAAGGCTCTGGTCAAGTCTTTTTCTGTGGAGAAGTTGCCTGTGTTACAGAGAATCCTCTGGGCAGATTTCACAGTGATTACAGTTTATCCCCATGTCAAGAGCCACAGGGTATCTTTCTTAAATCTTCACCATGGGAACTCTGTGAGGTCCTTGGGAGTCAAAGCTCATGAAAGTGTGAGATCCCTTCTGAGACTGTGGGTCCCCAGGAGTTTCTCACTTTTAAATAATCCACACTCAGCCTTTATCCATTTGTCAAAATGACCACCTCTTTTCTACAGTCTGTGTCCCCAGCAGCTTCTCCAGGCAGGCGGATCTCGTCTGTCTCCAGATTTCAGGGTCGCCGAGACCTCAGTTCTTCCACAGGACCAAGGAAAATAATTCAGATTGTTCTTCTTTTTATAAGGATGAGAATGACAACCCCCAAGCTCTTTGTATGAGGAAGCTAAAACCGAAAGTTCCAACGGGATGGAAGCCATGGGAGCTTAGGTTCTTCTCTCATGTAGTACTTAAATATTCAAAAGACAAAGAATTGCACTGTTAATATGACTTCGTTTTTTTTTTATTTTTATTATTAAACAAAAAAGGATTTTCTCTTATTTCTACTATTTTTCTCTTTGTTCATTCATAGTTCTATGAAATGGGGATTTAGGTATAACAGGACTAAAATGGAGAGAGCGACTGATCTTAGCATCATGGACAAGGTTCTTTTCTTTGCAAACCTGAGACAGTCTAGAAATTATTTTGCTTTGACTTCAAGTTGCTCTTATAAACACTTTAGACACGGGGTAACAGTCATGTGCTCAAGAGGAAAGGTGGATGGTATCAACAGAAAAAAATTGAGAGCAGATAGGACAGGGTTGGCCATTTAAAGGGGCCATAAAAGGAAGACACAATTTGACTATATCATTCCCCAGAGAGCTCCTGGGTGTGCGTTTATGAACTCTGGGAGAAGAGCCAAGTTAGGTCTAATTATATTTAGTTTAACACTGCAATTTAAATGCCTAACCTTTTTTAGTTCTTTTTTCTTCCTTTCTCTTGCTGTTATTTTTTTTTTTAATTTTGAAGTGAGCTCAGCTTTATTCTTTGACCTTTCTACTATGTTTGCTAAATGCTTTAATTAGCCATCACTTCTCTATTTTTCCTGAAAAATTAATGAAGAGATGAGAATCCGCTTATGTATATGCATTGAAAGAAAATATATATTCATAACAAAGTCTAAAAATATATGAACAAGTTGCAACAGATATAAGCCCACCATTGTTCCTGCTTGTTTGTTACATTTGTGTTTAAATGATCTATTTCTCTTGAAATGAAATCCAGAAAAAAAAAATCTGAGAATCATGTAATTTGGGCCCTGGACATTACTGAGGGAATGATTCTTTCTTCTGTGATTCTTTAGAGTCTTTCTCCCCCCAAAGAATACTTATTTTCCCACTTTTTTCCTTTGCTTAAGATGGTGAGAAGCTCTCTGCTTTTTGATGTGGATTTGGAAGCAGCATATACGTGCTTTCTTGGTATAACACTGTAGTTTAGCAGTTCTTAATTTTTTTTTTTTTGCAGGCGGTCACAGGTTCCTCTGAGAAAATGATAAAAGCTAAAGAATCTTTTTAGAGAGAAACACACATACACATACATTTTGCATCTATAGTGATTTCAAGAGGCTTACAGAATCCCCAAGGGCAAAATAACGTTCCCGATAGTCAGGTTAAAAACACTTGACATATGTTTACCTGCCACAGGCAGCATTTGTCATGTGATACACAGCCCGCCTGCATTCTGCAAGAAGTGTTGTGTACCACCTTTGGCCCACTGCGAAACAGAGAAGCATTTTCTGCCTGATTCAACGTCTGTCTACTCTTAGGTGACAATGTTCTTTATCTATGGACTTTAGAAGGAAAACATTAGGATTTGTGGAGAATGACTGGAACAACACTACATTTACTGAGCATAATTGTTTATATAATCAATTATAAAGAATACTCAAGGAGTCTCCTATTCCCCATTTCTAAGAAACTAATCATAAACTTGATCTGTGTGGCTAAGGGAAGGGCCTTACTATATAGTTGGGTTCAGTTGTTCTCCTCTAATGTCATCTTATTTCACTGGGAGGTCGGCTTTTTGCTTCACAGACTTATTACCAGTTCTTAGATTTTGCTTATGAATTTGAACAAAACATAGACTTTGACAACCGAGAATTGATTTTTTTTTTTTTTTTTTTTGCAGAACATTGCTTTGCTCTACAATATTTTGACTCTAGCAGGGCGAAGGTTCTATATCTTTTCAACTTGAGCTCACAGTCATTGTCTGTGTCCTTTAAATAATCATTTAGGTACAGAACGAGGCATTCAGCAAAGCATCACTGTCAAGAGCAGTGGGGAGAAATGGGCCTCTATCTACCTGTGTAAAAATTGTTAAGAAGAAGCAGTTCCATCGTAATAGACAAACACCAACAGAATGCTATAGGTCCTAGTGAACTAAGATTGAGCTTGCTAAGTTTTCATGATTTGTATCCTCTAAATATGTGTATGGGCATAAATAATTTTCTAGTATATTGTGTATATGCAAATATATTTATAACTTGTCTGTGTGAATGTAGTCACTGTTCTAGTTCTCTCAAATCTATGCAAATTGTGCTGTGATTTAATACATGATTTGATAGAGACATCTACAGTTTGTAAGGGAGATACTAACATGCATGTCGTTGACATGCATTAATTAAAGGAAAATGTCCCAGGCTATTGTTTGCGAGGCAGTTTTGAATGGTGTAATGGAAATGTCATAACGTGGCCTTAATGCAGGATAGGCTTTCATGAACCAACAGAAGAATGTTAAAGTTCTGTTTGTATCATCGTACTCATCGTATAATTTCTTTGTACCAAGATAGGATAGTGATTACATAGTGCTAAGAATACAGGATTTGGAAATAAAAAACAAATAACTGAAAAAGTAGAAGTAAAAGTACCAGGATAGAATCCCATGAGGAAGAATAATAACAGGACTTGACCTCACTGGGTTGCTTGGAATGAACTGACATGATTCCCATGAAGAGCTTTCAGAGTGCCTGGCATATAACACACACTCAATACAGAATCGTTATTATCACTGCTACTGCATTGCCCCCTCGTGGTAGTTCTCACCTTGGGCTGTTGCTCTTGGAGCTCTTGGGCATGAGGGACAGTTCACCCACATGGGCTAACTCTACCTCTGCATAAGGTTCAGAGTAAACATTGTCATTTTCATGTCTGTTGCTCTGAACAGACCTAAAACAGCTACTTCTGTTTTCTTTGGGGTCTTATTTGCTAGAACACTCTCCTCAGTGTCTAGAATAATCTCCCCTATTTTAGTAACTGAATTCTTTGCTCAGCTTGTTAATTAAAGCTGTTTGCTGCTTAGCAAGGCATGTTTTACCTTTGAGCCTTAATTCCTTCTGCTATTCTCTCTGAAATGGATCCAATTCCCAGAGATGTTTGTCAGAATAGGTTGCTGATGAACCATAAGATAACCAGATGACTCCAAGGCTGTGTTCCTGATATACTTACGGTCGAGAATTAGAGCTGACATACATTTTTCTCCTCCTTTTAAATAAACTGTTATCTCTATTACCCAGACTATTTATAAAAGCCTCCCAAAGAGATATCCCTAAGATAGAATGATAATAATTTTCAATTATATTCAAGTTATCTGTCTAACTTTTCTAAGTGTTTTTTGTTTCAAAGATGGCACCCAGGTTAAGCCTACTTTTGAAGCATAAGTATTGATATCCTCCATAGGAGGTGCCTATGCAAACTTAGTGAAGTGACTAGGAAAGACCAGAACACTCTGGTTCACAGAGTTTATTGCTAAGGCTAGAACATTCTCTTAACTATTCCACTAGCGTATGAGCTTCTTGGTTTATTTTTTAGGTATCTACCCTTTGCTTTGTTATTCCCCATATACCTTCTTATAACATCATCATCCTATTCAGTATATGTTATTAATTTCCGCTAGAAAACCAATTTTCTTGTCAATTCAATGGTTTTTCAAATTCAAGATACCAAGTATTTTTATATTTTTTTCTTTGCATGATGGAATATAAAACTCTTTTTCCTTATGATATGATTAGGGTGTGTATTTCAACTACAATTTTATTTTAATTTATCTCCAGAGGAAGTTTTAAGAAATACAATAGTTGATATTTCCCTATAAATGACGCCATCCTGGGATTTTATTCAATGCTCTGCTCACTACCTGCATTTTTCATGGGTTATGCTTTCGTGAACATTAACCAATTAATTCTCTCAAACTTTCCAGGAAGGCTCCGCCTCCTTATTTCATACATGAAGAAATTAAGGAACAGAGAATTACAGTAATTCCTCATGGTCTTTGATTGAGTAAATATTTAGAGCAGAGATTCACACTCAGGACTATACGTTTGACAGCCTTTGCTCATTTCTCTAGACGACACTAAGTTCACAAAAGGGACATTTATGTTGCTGGAACTAGAGTCTACAAAGTCTCAAAGGAAATGCTCGACTTTGAACATGCACTTCCATTATCACCCGCTTCTCCTATCACCGACATTGAGTCCAGGGAGAAGGCCTTTTATGTGCCCAGGCACATAGCAATAAGGGTTTCTAAATGATAGGGATGCTAAACATAATATTTTCAGCAGTGTCATTTCAAGAACTAATCTGTGCTATAACAGCAATCTCTTCAATGTGATGCTTTCTCTGCTGTGAAGGAAAAGCACAAGCTTTAATATATCATGATGTCTCTTTTATTCATTTCTTTCAACTTTTGGTTTAGTGCTTATAAATTACCTATAACAGATTTGTGAGTGATACCTTACTTAGTCATCAAATTTGGTAGTGCGGTCTAGAAACCTGCTGAAAGATTTTAGGCAAGTTTTGTTTGCTGGAGAGTTCTAGTTGTGGATGCCTTTACGTGTGCCCAAACCTTACAAACTGGCACCCTTGGAACATTGTGATTTCACAGATAGGGCTAATTTCTATTTTGTGGGCTATCTGGGTTACCAAGGTGCTATTTTATACAGCTACTAATCTGGGCTGTCATACTTTTAACTACTTTTGAAGACATATAATTACAAGTTTAAAATAACTGGCATATTAGTCAAAGATCTCCAGAGAAATAGAATCAATTTATGTATGCATGTGTGCACACACTTAGAGACACACACACAATATTTATATATAGGACCAAATATGCATGTATGTATCTATGTATCCATCCATCCATCATAATCTGTTCATCTACCTATCTGTTTATCTATGAGATTTTAAGAAATTAGCTGATCCCATCTATCATCTATCCAATCTATCTGTTCATCTATGAGATTTTTTAAAATTAGCTGATTTTAGAGCTGGCAAGTCCAACATCTGTGGGGCAAAACCACAGGTTAGAGACCAGGGAAGAGTTGATGTTGCTTCTCTGCATTTCAAAGGCAGGGAAGCAGAATATCTTCTAATTCTGGGGATCTCGTTTTTTTTTTTTTTTTCTCCTAGAGCCTTCAACTTATTGGATGATGTTTTCCTCAACCTACTGATTTAATTTTTAATCATGTATAAAAATTATTCATATCAACATCTAGTTTAACCAAACATTAGGAATCACTACCCTAGCAAGTAAACACAAGTACCCATCATAACAACTCAGTTCCAATTTCTTATGTTGATTTTCTCTAAAATATTGGTATCATTTTATTCTCAGGATATTAGGTTATACAAATGCCAAAAGTTTTTGTGATACAAACAAAATTAATACAATTTAATATGAATTAGCTTGTCTTTTTCCAGTGGTAAAATCTCTAGTCAAGTTCTGGGGTAGTGGTCATGGTCACATCATGAAGACCTTCCATGTAACTTTGCTAGCTCTATCACTGATTCTATCAAGGCTCAAGACTTCATTAGCATCTTTCCACAATGATAAGAAAGAAAATCAGTCTTTATTGAGAATTACTTAATATTTCGTAACATTCCCAAACTTTAACCTGAATTTTTATTTAAAATGTTCTTTTTTAGAAATATATTTTAATAAAAGTACCATCATTATTTTGTGTCTGGAACAATACTCACTGTGTTCTTAAACCTTCAATGTATATTTTATTGTCTTCTGGCTAGTAGGCTTTCAATAAATATTGTCTTCCTACTTTCCTTAGAGAAAGAATTAAAATGCTATATGCAGAAGAATATTGTATTCAATAATTTTAAAAACTGTTCTTATTGGCCCTTTATTTCAGTGCTTCTAATATTTAACATGTTTTCATGAAACGATTACAGCTAATCCTGAGAAAGGAAGCCTTTCTCATGACCACTGATTTTTTTAATTTTTTTATTTTTTTTATTTTTATTTATTTATTTATTTATTTATTTATTTTTAATGAATTTTTATTTATTTTTTTTGTTACAGATATTTTACCTTTTTACCCCATTGGCACCCCCCACCCTACCCCCCCTCCACCCTGTCCCCGGCTTAGTTGTCCATGTCCATTGGTCATGCATACATGCATATAAGTTCTGTGGTTTATCTCTTCCCACCCCCCCCACCCCCCATCCCCTCTTCTGAGGGATGTCAGTCTGTGCCCTACTTCCATGTGTCTGGGTCTACTGTATTCCTCAGACTGTTATGTTCATTATATTCCGTATATAAGTGAGATCATGTGGTATTTGTCTTTTCCTGCTTGGCTTCTTTCACTTAGGATAATACTTTCTAGGTCCCTCCATGTTGTCTCAAAGGATAAGAGATCTTTCTTTCTTACCGCTGCATAGTACTCCATTGTGTATATGTACCACTGCTTTTTGATCCATTCGTCTACTGGTGGACACTTGGGCTGTTTCCAGATCTTAGCTATTGTAAATAGTGCTGCTATGAACATGGGGGTACATATATTCTTCCTGATTGGTGTTTCAGGCTTCTTAGGGTATATTCCCAGCAGTGGGATCACTGGGTCAAATGGAAGTTCAATTTTTAATTTTTTGAGGTAGCACCATATTGTTTTCCATAGCGGCTGCACCAGTCTGCATTCCCACCAGCAGTGTACTAGAGTCCCCTTTTCTCCACACCCTCGCCAACACTTGTTGTTTGATGATTTGTTGATGGCGGCCATTCTGACAGGTGTGAGGTGATACCTCATTGTTGTTTTAATTTGCATCTCTCTGATGATTAGTGATGTTGAGCATTTCTTCATATGTCTCTTGGCCATTTGTATGTCCTGTTTGGAGAGGTGTCTATTCAGCTCCTCTGCCCATTTTTTAATTGGGTTCTTTGTCTTCCTTTTGTGGAGTTGTATGAGCACTCTATATATATTGGAAATTAACCCCTTATCTGATACATCATTGGCAATGATGTTCTCCCATACAGTGGGTTGCCTTTCCATTTTGATGATTGTTTCTTTTTCTGTGCAGAAGCTTTTGAGTTTGATGTAGTCCCATGTGTTCATTTTCTCCTTTATTTCTGTTGCCTTAGGTGATGTATCAGTGAAAATTCTGCTCCGTATGATGTCTGAAATTTTGTTGCCTACATTTTCTTCTAGAATTTTTATGGATTCACGGGTCACATTTAAGTCTTTTATCCATTTTGAGTTTATTTTTGTGTATGGTGTAAGTTGATGGTCTAGTTTCATTTTTTTGCATGTAGCTGTGCAATTTTCCCAACACCATTTATTAAAGAGGCTGTCTTTACTCCACTGTATGCTCTTGCCACCTTTGTCAAATATTAATTGAGTGTATTGCCTTGGGTCCATTTCTGGGCTTTCAGTTCTGTTCCACTGGTCTATATGCCTGTTCTTGTGCCAGTACCAGGCTGTTTTGGTTACAGTCGCTTTGTAGTATAACCTGATATCTGGTATTGTGATCCCACCTACTTTGTTCTTCTTTTTCAAGATTGCTGTGGCTATTCGGGGTCTTTTTTGGTTCCATATGAACTTTTGAAGTATTTGTTCTAGTTCTATGAAATATGTCGTTGGTATTTTGATGGGGATTGCATTGAATCTATAGATTGCTTTGGGTAGTATGGACATTTTAATTATGTTAATTCTTCCAATCCATGAACAGGGTATGTGCTTCCACTTTTTTATATCTTCCTCTATTTCTTTTTTCAATGACCTGTAGTTTTCTGCAAATAGGTCCTTTACTTCTTTGGTTAAGTTTATTCCTAGGTATCGTAATTTTTTTGGCGCGATGGTAAATGGGATTGTTTTTTCAGTTTCTCTTTCTGTGAGTTCATCATTGATGTACAAGAATGCCGTCAATTTCTTGACGTTAATTTTGTATCCTGCTACTTTGCCAAATTCATTTATTAAGTCTAATAGATTTTTGATGGAGTCTTTAGGGTTTTCTATGTACAATATCATGTCATCTGCAAATAAGGACAGTTTCACTTCCTCCTTTCCAATTTGGATCCCTTTTATTTTTTCTTCATGTCTGATTGCTGTGGCTAAGACTTCCAGTACAATGTTAAATAAGAGTGGCGAAAGTGGACATCCCTGTCTTGTTCCTGTTCTTAATGGAAATGTTTTTAGTTTCTGTCCATTGAGTATGATGTTGGCTGTAGGTCTTTCATATATGGCCTTTATTATGTCGAGATATGATCCCTCTATTCCTACATTGCTGAGCATTTTTATCAGAAATGGATGCTGGATTTTGTCGAATGCTTTTTCAGCATCTATTGATATGATCATGTGGTTTTTATTCTTCATTTTGTTTATGTGGTGTATCAAGTTTATTGATTTGCGAATATTGTACCAGCCTTGCATCCCTGGAATGAATCCCACTTGGTCATGGTGAATAATTTTTTTGATGTATTTCTTGATCCGATTTGCTAATATTTTGTTCAGGATTTTGGCGTCTATGTTCATCAGGGATATTAGCCTGTAGTTTTCTTTCTTCGTAGTGTCTTTTTCTGGTTTTGGAATTAGAATTATGCTGGCCTCATAGAATGTGTTTGGAAGTCTTCCTTCTTTTTGAATTTTTTGAAATAGTTTGAGGAGAATGGGTGTTAGTTCTTTTTTGAATGTTCGGTAAAACTCCCCTGTGAAACCATCTGGGCCTGGGCTTTTGTTTGCTGGGAGAGTCTTGATTACCTCTTCAATTTCCTTAGTTGTTATTGGTCTGTTCAAGTTTTCTATCTGTTCTGGGAATAGTTTTGGGAGACTGTGTGTTTCTAGAAATTTGTCCATTTCGCTTAGATTGTTGAATTTGTTTCCATATAGTTGTTCATAGTAGTTGTTAACGATCTTTTGTATTTCCATGGTGTTGGTTGTTACTTCTCCTCTTTCATTTCTGATTTTGTGTATTTGGGTTCTCTCTCTTTGTTTCTTGGTGAGTCTAGCTAAGGGTCCATCAATCTTGTTTATCTTTTCGAAAAACCAGCTCTTTGTTTCATTGATCCTTTGAATTGTTTTTTTTGTTCTCTATGTCATTTATTTCTGCTCTGATCTTTACTATTTCCTTCCTTCTACTTGCTCTGGGGTTTTCTTTTTGTTTGCTTTCTAATTCTTTAAGTTGTGAGGTTAGATAGTCTATTAGAAATTTTTCTTATTTTTTGAGGTAGGCCTGTAGTGCTATGAACTTCCCTCTCAGAACTGCTTTCGCTGCATCCCATAGATTCTGTGTTGTTGTATGTTCATTTTCATTGGTTTCCAGGAAGTTTTTAATTTCTTCCTTGATTTCCTCGGTGACCCATTCATTGTTTAATAACATGCTATTTAGCCTCCATGTGTTGAAATGTCTTTGCATGTTCTTGTTGCAATTGATTTCTAGTTTCATGCCACTGTGATCTGAGAATATGCTTGATATGATTTCAATCTTCTTGAACTTGTATAGATTTAGTTTGTGTCCTATCATGTGGTCTATCTTTGAGAATGTCCCATGTGCACTTGAGAAGAATGTGTATTCTGTAGTTTTGGGGTGTAATTCTCTGTAGATATCTATTAAATCCATTTGGTCTAGTGCTTCATTTAGAGTCTCTGTTTCCTTGCTAATTTTTTGCCTAGAGGATCTATCCAGTGCTGTCAACGGGGTGTTGAAGTCCCCTGCTATGATTGTATTGTTGTTGATTTCTCCTTGGAAGTCCTCCAGAAGATTTTTAATATATTTTGGTGCTCCTATATTGGGTGCATATATGTTTATCAAGGTTATATCTTCCTGTTGGATAGATCCTTTCAATATTATGTAGTGGCCGTCTTTGTCTCTAGTTATGGTCTTCATTTTGAAATCTATTTTATCAGATATGAGAATTGCTACCCCAGCTTTTTTTTGCTTTCCATTTGCTTGGAAAATTTTTCTCCATCCCTTCACTTTCAACCTATGTGAGTCTTTTGTTGAGAGGTGGGTCTCTTGTAAACAACATATAGATGAGTCATGCTTTCTTATCCAATCAGCTACTCTGTGTCTCTTTATGGGAGCATTCAATCCATTAACGTTTAAGGTGATTATTGATATGTACTTATTTATTGCCATTTTTGTTTAGTGTGGTTCTATTTTTCTTTCCCATTTCTACTGCTAATTACAGCAGTCCTTTTAACATTTCTTGCAGTGCTGGTTTGGTGCTAATGTATTCCCTTAGCCTTTTTTTTGTCTGGGAAGCTCTTTATTTGATCTTCTATTTTGAATGATAGCCTTGCTGGGTAGAGTAGTCTTGGATTCAGATTCTTGTTTTTCATGACTTTGATTACTCATGCCATTCTCTTCTGGCCTGTAGTGTTTCTTGTGAGAAGTCAGCTGAGAGCCTTATGGGGTTCCCTTTGTAGGTAACCTGTTGCTTCTCTCTTGCTGCTTTTAGGATTCTCTCTTTGTCTTTAATTTGTGGCATTTTAATTACTATGTGTCTTGGTGTGGGCCTGTTTGGGTTCTTCTTACTTGGGACTCTCTGTGCTTCTTGAACTTGAATGCCTTCTTCCTTCACCAAATTAGGGAAGTTTTCTCTCACTATTTTTTTGAATATATTCTCTATCCCTTGCTCCTTTTCTTCTTCTTCGGGGTCTCCTATGATGCGAATATTATTACGTTTCCAGTTGTCCCACAGTTCTCTTAAGCTGTCTTCCTGTTTTTTAATAGTTTTTTCCTTTTGTTTTTCTGATTATGACTATTGATTTTTATTACATCAGGGTGAGCAGAGAGAGAGAGTGAGAGAGAAGCTGTGTTATATTCACATAAAACGACAACAAAACCCCATGGGCTTTATGACCAAAGGTTCGTTTCTTGTCGTCATTTCCAGCACAGGTTGGTATGAGAGCGCTGCACATCATCCTGACTCAGCCAGCGAGGCGCGTGGAGGCTCAGTGTGCACCAGGCCAGGAGAAGGGACCCCTGACGTGAGCTGTGCCTGCTGTCCGGCAGGTGCCCTCGGGGTGGCCACGCCACTTCTGCTCACGTGTTGTTAACCGAGGCGAGCCCCATGGCCACGTGCCCTTCTGCAAAGTGTGCGACACAGCATGATTCTACTGTGAACTTGGAGGGGGAGCCTGGAGTGTCTGCAAATAGTCTTAGCGACCACAGTCAGCTGCTGTTTCGGGTGTGATTCTGTATCAAGAATGATTTCAGCCTGACTGCATGGCTGAGAGTGGCCATAGACACATTCAGCTATTCCACACAATAAGAGTGAGTAGGTTGACGGTCTCTGAGTTGGCGTGGGAGCTAAAGCATGTTTTGAAGGATCAGGCACTTTTGCATTTTTCTTCTATTCCCAGAATCATGGATTTTGGTCCTTTGCCTGTCCACCTTGTGGTTTTAGGAAGGTTTTCACAGCTCTGAAAATCCCATTCTCACAATCTCCTAAATCAGAATGGAGGGAACAGATTTTCTTCCTCTCTCTCTCTCTCTCTCTCTCTCTCCAGGAGAAAAATCTTCCCTAGAAGATACTAGTCTGCTTTCTTGGGAGACTTTCCCTCTTTTTTTCCCCCATTAGTTAGAACCATACTACCTGGCAACTCTTAGCTGCAGGACAGCTGGCAAAGCAAGGACCTGAAGTGACGACCTTCACGCTTTGCCTCTTCCTTCCTCTGGAGCTGGTCATGTTGACCACTGAACACATTTTAGCTCCGACGTTAAAAAGAAAGGGAAGTGGCTGGGCAGAGAACACAAGGTTACCTTTCGAGAAAAAAAAAAAGAAACTTTATCACTTAATCGGGAGATGATGATAGTTTGAGGTAGACTCTAAGCAAGACGGGTTGCCATGTGGTCTGAGAAAGCTCAGAGCAGCCAGGGCGTCGGGTCCGGTCAGTCACCGAGGCAGTGGTACAAGAGCAGACCCTGGAGCGACAGGGGGTCCTGTAATGACAGAAAGGCATTCCAGCTGGAAAACACTTAAGACAAAGAGCCAGAGAAATGGTGACGCTCGAGAGTGAGATGGAGATTAGAGTTTTGACTCTTTATAAAGGGAACTCTGGGGCATTGTGATGAAGAGGTTAAAGACTTCTGCTCTTGACACAGTTTCAACTCAACCTCAGTCTCTCACCTACTAGCTGTGAAAAGCTGAGCAAATTCCCTAAGTCTCAGTTTCTTATCTGTAACAAAGGACTTAGTTAGGGTGTGCTAAACCGCTCTCATGAACCGACGCAAACATGTAAGGGCTGAGATAAAATAGTTTATTTCTTGTTCATATACCAAGGTAGGGGGCTCTACTCCATGCAACCATTTGGGGACTCGGGCTGAAAGCACCTTTGCCGTCTGCAGCAGGTGCATGTCACAGTTCTCGGAGAGTTCTCCAGAAAGCCTCCGTGGCTGCTAGGGAGCGTGGCATGGTGGAATCCATGTTCAGCACTCAGCATAGTGCCTGACAGCGAGTGAGCCATCAATAAACGTTAATGGTTATTAATGTTGGCCATAATTTTGGCTTAGAAACCAGGGGGCTTCCAGGAGTATTGAAAGAAACAGTCTTACTAAACCACAAAAGAATATTTTATGTGTTAATTTATTTTGAACAAAACAACAAAGCAATTAGAACCGAAATAAAAATTATTCTTGCAAATGTGTGTAGGATGGTTCTGCGAGAGATGTGATGATGGTAGGCAGACAAATTAATTAGAAGATGTAATGAATGGTGTAGGCAAGAAGTAATGAGATCAGAGGGAGGCCGGGAATGAAGAAGAGAGGACAGAGCCAATACATTTTTTATTTTTTTCTTTATTGATTTCTGCAGAGAGAGGAAGGAAGAGGGAGGGAAAGATAGAAACACCGATGAGAGAGAACATCGGTTGGCTGCCTCCTGCATGCCCCCCACTGGGGATCTGGTCCACAACCTGGGCATGTGCCCTGACCAGGAATTGAGTCGGCGACCTCTTAGTGCATGGGTATCTATGATCAACCACTGAGCCACATCGGTTGGACCAGAGCCAATACATTTAATTATCTGAAGGTTTTGTGAGTCTCAGCTACCCAAATTCAAATTCATGTTTGGCATCTATGTTCATCACTGGCAAAATCAAAGTACTTCTTTTATCATTGGATTTGATGGCAGAAACATAGAATTTGAAGGTACCATACGAGATCCCACAAAGACATGTGTTACGTGGATATTTATTTGGAAATCAAGCTAAAATAATTTTGCATTAATTTACTCTTGTTTATTAAAGAATAACATTTCATTTCCTTCTCACAGCTGCTCCTGTATGCCCCCAAGTGGTTAATACACGGAGTCACTTTGATTTGCTTTTTGTTTGTTTTTGTCTTTTTTAAGTTTGTTTTTCTCTTGTTTAAGGTAATTGATCTCAATTTTCCCTGACTTTAATATCCACCTCCCCCCCAAAATACCCAAAGCAGTATATTAAACTATCAGCAATCCAGAATTATATCAACTAATATGTTAGCCTTTGCCAAAACTAGAATTGCCACAATTCTTATCAGAATTTCTCACAAATAGCATTCCTTACGGACACATGGAGAGTTTGAATGAGGGGTGGAGTGGGAAGTAGATGACAGCAGTCATAGATGGAAGGGCTGTGACTATGTTCCAGGCCGCACGGGCTTCTTGCAATGACTGCAATTCCTCTCCTATTCACCTAGTTTGATCCTTAGATGGTACCCTCTGTGGAAGCATTAATGGTAATTTTTGGACATAAAACTACCTTTCCGTTATTAATAATAACTCCAGGTACACACTGGTTTGTGTCCCTGGCAGTCCACGTCCTTGCAGCTGTGCGTGTTTTGAGCCTCTGACGCCGGGCGCGGTGAGTTTGTGGCTCACGGTGGTGGTGCTCCTCCTCGGGGAATCAGAGTCTCGGGCTACGTCTGCGGAAAGATGGGTTTTCCCAATGCACTTCGAAGGGGCTGGATTAAACTTCTCAAGCTAAATGGAAGTCTGGCAAGTTGGGGAGCGTGGCGCTAAAGCATGCGCTCCTTTAAGCAGGGCGAGCTCATGTCATTGTTCGGACACGGACACGTGCTGCTCACACTGCGTGTGTGTCGGGATGAGAGAGCAGAGGAGCAGGAGCCGATATTCTGCTGGTGATACAACTGGCCGTGGACCTGGGGACGGCTAGCAGGCAGCCCTGTGTGTTGGCCGTGGGGCTACCAAACCGACTCCGCTCCCCCTGGAGAAAGCCACACTGGGGACTCTGAAACTCTGTGTCTTAACCAGGATATTTCTGGAACTTTTTTTTTTTTTAATGAAATATTACTTTAGAAGTTGTTTCTCAAAATGAAATAAACCAGAGACTTATTTCACCAGACAGTATTATGAATCTAGGGCTAACCTATATAATGAACCACAAGATACATATAGATACAAAGTTGATTTTAAAGAAAAAATGTTTATTGTAGCACATTTCTATTTTCCCATATAGTAAATGAAATCACATTTGTCAGACACGTGCCCAGGGCCACATTTCAGTGGTCGCACCACCCTGGTGGTGCTAGTGTATCAGGTCTGATACACGTGCGTATCAGCAGGGTCAGTGCATCGGCCTGTGCTATATATAACGTTGAACAGCTCAATACCATACCAAAGTGTTTCCTTTTGTTCAGATAGAGCGGGAGGGAGAGAGAGGAAGAGAGAGAGAGAGAGAAACATCGATGTGAAGGGACACATCGAGTGGCTGCCACCCGCACGACCAACCAGGGCCGGGGACAAACTGCAACCGAGGTACGCGCCCTTAGCGGGAACCGAACCCGGGTCTCTCTGTACCACAGGCCGACGCTCTAACCGCTGAGCCAAACCGGCCAGGGCCCAAAGTGTTTCCTAAGTGTATACAACAGTGCAAATGCCTTTCCTTTCTCCAAGTCAGTGAGTTTAGCACTCAAGATCCTCCTTCCCTGATACCCACCGTGGGCTTTGGAAAGTCCTCTGCTATAGTAGGTACTAAATAGCACCCACCTGCGCTGTGTTCTTTCCTCACCTTCTGTTACAGTCCCCGAGACAAGGGCTACTATGCAGATCATGGTTTTCTTGGGTCTTCTTTACCAGCTCTTTTATCTTGATTATGAATCTTCCCTCCTTTTAAGATAGCAGCACACATTTAATTTAAAATTGTCACAAATGTGCAGCTACATACACTACCCTCCGAGGTCCTCTGCTCCGGGCGTCTGTCCTCAGCAATCTGCAGAAATTATCTTTGCACATCTCCCTGGGAAGGCACGGTCCCAGCAGGATGGTGGAAGCATCTACTCCTAGAAGGCACACCTACCCAGCTGCTGTAGTGCCAGGAACATGACTGTCTCCACCATGTCTCTCTCCTGTGAAGATGTTCCACGCACAACCGCTGTTCACTTGGGGTCTACATTTGCTCTTAGGCAGCTTTTACTTTGGCTTGCTTTGATTCAAGTCATCCTCTGCTGCAGTAACACCCTCTGAGACCCCAGCCTGAGAGAACAGCCCTGGGACAATGCCGTGACTAGTAGATGACAAGGTTGGTGCAGTTCATTATGAACACTCATATCTGCTAGGCAAGCACTCACAGGGAAGCCGAGATCACCTTTATTTTGTGTTCAAGTTGTAGCTACCAACACATCCACATCCACAGGAAGTGTTATCTTCTACAATGTCATGGAGACTCTCATGGGTTCTTCTCTCTCAGGTCTTGGAGTCTATAGTCACTTGTAAACAAATCTCTCTCATCCTCTGTCCTTGAATGAATACCTTTTCTTTTTTAGTGATCCATCCCCCATAACTTTCCCATGGAGCCTAATTCTTCTTTTAATCCTCCAAATTACTTATTGCTTACCTAATTCTATCTAATTTTATTTGAGACGGGCTGAGTTATGACAGCCCTATAGGTACAGTGGGTGAAATAGTTGTGGATTAATCAGAACTTTTCCATGCCAGAATGATTTTCTCTTCACATCTGTAGTGTTGATTATGCTAACCTATTCTCTATGTCTTCCTTCCCTCACTTGAAATTGCATTTGCAAATACCACCTTTTATTGGTTAGGTTTCAACTTGCTCCATAACCAAGGAGAAGGGGTGGGATATTTTCCAGCTTATGATAATAAGGATGAAATCGTTCTGGAAAAAATACCACTTTTATATACTCTCAGGCATTGCTCCCCAAAGGACCACTACGCATACATTTAACACTGGAGATGAGGTTTACCTTGTTTTTGAACTGCATAAATGGAATCATAAAGTGTGTACTCTCTGTGCCTGATAACTTTTGCTCAACATATTGTTAAGTATTGTGCTATTTTTGCATGTAATTGGTTCAATTTCACTGTATACTGTGTTGAATTGGGTAAAAGTGGTACAATTTACTGATTTACTCTACTGTTCAAGGGTGTTGGGTCATTTGGGCTGTTAAGAAAATATTGTTATGAATATTTTTGTATGTGTATTTTGCTTAACATATGTCTGTCTGCTAAAATTCAAGTTGCTGGGTAATAGGGTTTATGTGTAGCATTAGCAGATACAGATATATTAAAAAGTTAGTGTATCAATATATACTCCCATAAGCAGCCTTTGAGAATCTTAGTTCCTTTACATTTGTTTACATACAAACACTTGATATTGTCAGTCCTTTTTAGTGGGTATGTGGTGGTATTTCACTGTAATTTTACTTTCCATTTTCCTGATAATTATTGTGGTTGAGAACATTTCATATGTTTACTGGTCACTTTTCAAAGTTCCTGTTCAAATATCTTATCCATTTTTTTAATTGCATTGTTTGTCCTTTTTTTAATATTCTTGATATGAGACATTTGCCTTTTGCATGTATTCAAATGTTTTCTCCCACTTAATGGCTTATTTTTATATTTTCTACTGGTATTCTTTCTTTGTTTCTTCTTTTTTTTTTAGTATGTGTCCCTAGTGGGAACCGAACCCGGGACTCTCTGGTCCGCAGGCTGGCACTCCAACCACTGAGCCAAACCAGCCAGGTCTCTACTGGTATTTCTTTCAAAACATCTTTTTTTTTTTCCTTTATTGATTTTAGAGACAAAGGGAGGGAGAAGGAGAGAGATAGAAACATCAATGAGAGAGAACATTGATTGGCTACCTCCTGCAGGTCCCCCACTGGGGATTTGGCCCACAACCTGGACTTGTGCCCTGACGAGAAATCAAAGCAGTGGCCTTCTAGTGCATGGGTTGATGCTCAACCACTGAGCCACCCCGGCCAGGCTCTACTGGTATTTCTTGATGAATATAAGTCTTTAATTTTAATGCATTTTAATTTATCAATTTTTCTTTTATGTTTACTGCTTTTGTGTATATGTGTTTCTGACCTGTTTAAGATAATTTTGGATATCCCAGGGTCATTAAAATATTCTCTTTTGTTATTTTCAAGAAACTTCATAACATTCCCTTTATATTTTGATTTAAAAATATATCAGGGGCCCTGGCCGGTTTGGCTCAGCGGTTGGAGCATCCGCCTGCAGTCCGGAGAGACCCGGGTTCGGTTCCCGCTAAGGTCACGTACCTCGGTTGCAGTTTGTCCCCGGCCCTGGTTGGTCGTGCGGGTGGCAGCCACTCGATGTGTCCCTTTCACATCGATGTTTCCCTCTCTCTCTCTTCCTCTCTCTCCCTCCCACTCTGTCTGTACAAAAGATGGAAAAATGTCCTCGGGTGAGGATAAAAAAAAAAAAATATATATATATATATATATCAGGGATTGATTTGTATATACAAGATTTAATAATGATATTTTTTCTCACATGTACATCCAATTGACCTAGTACTATTCATTGAAAAAAAAAAACACCCTATCCACACTGCATTGCAAGGTCACTTTTGTGATATATGAAGGGTCTAACTAGATGTGAGTTTGCTCCTGAATTCTCTACCCATTGGCCTAATTGTCAATAATTACCATTTTGTCTGAATAAGTATTAGTTATATGATAAATCTTGATAGCTGGTTATGTAAGTCATCCAACTTTTATTTCTAAGATTAAATTGGTTATTTTGGCTCACTCTATTTTTCTATCAATTTTAGATTTAGCATGTCAATTTTCACCCTCCAAAAAGTTGCTGTAATTGCATGAATAATTGATTCATTTGAGAAAAATTAACATTATATAGTCTACCATTTATTAGGTCTTTAATATTCTCAACTATGATTTGTAGTTGTGTATGAATGTGTATAGTTTGTCAGAGTTATTATTGAGTATTAGATGTTTCCTGATGCTACTATACATTCCATCATTTATCAATCTTTTTTTTTTTTTTTCTGAATTTAGTGTAGTATTTAAAAATAACATTTCTTACATTTATTTCTTAAGGGATATATTATGATTTTTATCTTAAGAAGAAAGATATGGGGAATTTCTAGTATTCCTCATGTCTGTATTATATTCCATTGAATGAATACAGTCAAGTCATGGGGAGGAAGGATTTCTTTCTTTTCCCCCTCTTCATTACTTTCTTTTTTTTAAATATGAAAAGCTTTTACTCTGACTCTTGCCATTTGCTTTCTGTGTAATGTAATAGATTTTTTCCCATGAAGCCCATTGAATTCACACCATTTTCTAGGACCTGAGAATATATTCTCTGAACCCTAAAGATAACAATTTCCTCACTATTTTCCGGAGCCGGCGTGTTTTAATGAAAATGCTGTGTGGAAGCTCGCACGTGACCTTGTTTCATGCCTTTCACGACACTGATGCTTTTCTGCTCTATTTCCCAGGTCTGCCCATCTAACTAACACGTTTCTCCTCTTTCAGTTTCTTGTGTGCTAACTTTTCTGTAAGTTATTGTGAATATTCACTTAATCATTTTTTGATAATCAGTGATCTACATTTATAAGCATTTGGCGTATAAACGATCTATCAGAGGTGTCATTATCAGCAATAGTCAGCACTGAGTACCTTTCCACTGTGTGACGCCTTGTGTTTTAGGTACTTTGGGAAACACTCCAAACCCCTCCCAGATGCAGGTCATAGCACTGGATTTTGTGATTTGAGTTTTGAGAATAAGGACCGTGTGTTTCAGTAGCTAATCCAGAGAAAGAAAGTCCAGTATTTGAGACCTGTATCTGCTCAATTATGTTCATGTTATTTAATCTTTTGTGCTTTCTTTTCATTCCATGCTCCCTTTCTCATGCCTCATCCTGGTTGATCCCATTATACTGTGTATCTACCCCTATTATGCAATTAATTTTGTTTAGATTTTAGTACATTGTTACAGGGTGCAACTCCTGACTTAAAATGTAAGTGCACTCAAGAATCAGAATAGTGTCTTGCTCATTTTATTTATCCTATAAACACAATGTATGTTTGCTGAATTGAATTAAATAAATTTAAAAAGGAAGTAAATGAGATGATTATTAACCTAATCATGGGCCATTTGGTAAAGTGCTTTAGAAAATAATCATAATCCTACAAAAGATTATTTTTCCCTTTCCTCTTCATTCATTTCCAGGACTTACCTAAGGTGGATGCATCAGAAATGTAGCAGATCTTTTAAAATCTGAGTACTTGAGACTGTACTCAGCTTTGCAAGATGTTGAAAACCTACATTTTGGGCTGATGTTAACAGAGTCATTATACCTTTCATTGTAAACATTCACAAATAAAATGGAAGGTAATAGGTAAACTTGATGTACATACCTTGCATGTACTTGTATAGTTTCATTCCAAATTACTTTTTAAGTAATCTTCTTGGCATATTTTCAGGGTTCCTTTGTTCTTCATCTAAACTGTAGGGAGGAAAGATATTTGGCCTTCTTTCTCTTTTGAGTGTTTAGATTTCTTATTGAACAATAGAATTTTTTCAGCTGTGTGATACCAATGATATTTCTGATTCAGTAGAACCTTTCTGCACTTAATGTGATGCTGAACCAGTGTGGTTCTGGTGGATGTTTGATCACTCCTCCAGGGACATTCGTCAGTGCTAATGGCCCAGGCTATTGTTTGTTTGTTTGTATGGAAAGCAGATGGTCCTCACACTAGGGGATATTCTATAAATTTATCAATTTTGGAAGTCTAAGCTTATGTTATAATTCTTATTGCTATTTTTCCTTTTATTTAATCTGACTTGATGAAATTTAAAAATGCATATATAGATAATAATTGTTGTATTAAGAAGTAAAGTTTGATTGTGCATAATTTATAAAGTAAGAGACATTTAACCCAATTAAATACATAATAAAAAAATTCATGATGCCCACAAATGATATCTGATGAATAGTAAGGTTTGAAAGTATATAACTGGGGAATATGTATATTTTCGTTTTCGGTATTACACTTTGGTTATTATTCATATCAGTGGAAACAATGGGATTATTGAGGTTAAACACAGATGGAGAAAACACATATAAATTTTAAAAAAATCACTGCTTTATGTCTCAGCCCTGACACTTATTAAATATATGGGCTTGGGAAAATAATTTTTTTGAGCTTCTCAATCCTAAACTGTTCAACAGAGCTAAAGATAATATTCAAGAATTTGTTCTGTCAATTTGTTAAGTTTAAATTAAGAATAAGTACTCACATCTTCATAAATGATGGAGTACCTCTCTTATAATCTCATTTCCTCCTATTTTGTCTCATCTCACTTGTTTCTATCAACACACAAATGTATCATTCTTGTTAAAATGAGCCAGTTAAGATAGAAATATTAACAATAATAGCTCCACTGATTGGGTGTTATGTATAATGCAATACAATACAGTTGACCCTTGAACAACACGGGTTTGAACTGTGTGGGTCCACTTATATGAAGATTTAAAAATAAATAAATAAATACCTACAGTACTGTATGTGTATTTTTTCTTCCTTATTATTTTCTTAATAACACTTTCTCTTTGCTAGTTTATTTTGTTGTCAGAATACAGTATGTAATACATATAAAATATGTGTTAATAGACTGTTTATATTATCTGTAAGGCTTCTGATCAACAGGCTTTTAGTAGTTAAGTTTGTGGGAAGTCAGTGTTATATGTGGATTTTTCACTGTGCGTGGGTCTGACTCCTACCCCACATTGTTCTGGGATCAACAGTATGTCTTTAGCTCTCATACAAGCTCTTCAAGTAGTAGTTGGGTTTTTATAGAAAAAGTGATAATTACACCCTACCTCTTTGCTAGGCACTAAACCAGTTGAGAAGTAGAGATAGGTATTTTAGGGGGAAAATATCAGATTTCAGTTGGAAGGCAGAAGTGGATAATGGAACCACAAAGGGCCTCTGGGTACAGTGTAGCACTTTTCCTCCTGAATTGGTCCATGTCACCCACCTTCAGGTAGATAAAGTATTCAGAAATGAAAGCTTGCCAGCTGCATGAGAGAAGCTTGGTATTTCCTATAACTCTGAAGTCAGAGAACCTCCAGATGCTAAATTTTGGCTGATTTGGGCCTCCAGACTTATTTCTAGAAGGAAACCTTCAGACCTGATCAGGAGCATTAATTCATGAATACAGGAGGAGAATGCTATAGTTCTATAGACAAGATATCTTTGACAATGGATGAAAACAGTTTCATCATTCCCAGTAGTAGGTGGTGATCAATGTGTCAAAATCTTTATATCTCTTCAATCAGGTAAATCACTCTCTACCTCCTGCACAGAGGTTTATATAACACAAGGATTGTAGAGATAGGTACTTCCAAGGTGTTGCTTCACAACTGTTCTTTTCTAGGAAGTAGAGCATATATCACCTTCCTGGGAACCTGGGGAGAGAGAAATGTGATTCCTTCTAATAGAAGTTATTATTTCTTGCCATTAACAAATAAGACCACAGGGCCTCAGAGTAGTTAAGTCACTTGCACAACGTCTCACAGAAAGTGAATGATTGAGCAAGGGTTCAAATCCAAATTTTCAGATTTCCATAGTCTATATTCTTTAAAGGTAGCCAAGGAGACAGATATACCAAAACTGAATGTGAAAAAAATGTTCTGGGACATTGTAGCTGTATATGACCAATCACCAAGCAGAGTCTTATCTGATTTTGAGGATCATTATGCAAATCAAATTAGTTAATGCATATTAAAGCAATTTATAAACTTAAAGCTGTGACCATATTACTGATTATTATCACAGTTAATGTGTCTCTACATCAACTTCCTTTTTCTATAGTATAGGTTAATGATTCTTGCCTTGGCAACATCTTGAATTGCCATGAGGATTAAATGCTATAATGTACCTGCAAGTTCTGTGTAAGCTGTAAAGCACTATACAAATGAAGGTTACCAGTATTGATTTGTACATTAATTGCTAGTCCTCAAACATAAGTTAGTTAGTGCTTTAATGATGAAAATTTGAAATATAAAATCTGTTAGAAAATATGGTTATAAAGTAAATAGAGGTTGAGATCATAATTCCAGGGGAATAGCCAAGGAATTGATTAGACTAATTGAACATTGCATCTTATTGATTTTGTGGTTTCTCTTTACTTTCCAGCTCAGAATGCAGAGAAACTAAAAGGTGTGGACATTGGAAAACATCCATGTAAATCCAATTCATCAACTTGATGGCTCACTTGCTATTGAAAATATGGTCCCTGGACCAGTCACTTGGGAATCATCTGAAAGTTTGTTAAAATGACAGAATCTCAGATCCACCTCAGACCTACTGAATCAGAATCTTCAGAAAAACTGCTGTGTTGGAAGTAAAAAAAATAAACAAACAAAAACAAAACAAAACACGGATTCATTATACCACTAAAAGTATACATAATTATTGGATTTCTGTAACACAGCCTGGAAACACTTTCTTTAATGGTATTTATGATATATTTAATTAATATCCTTAGTACTATAATTTCCATGTTCCATAATAATTATTTAGAAAAGCAAAAATACTAGAAATCTAATTTTTTTATTTCATGTTTTCATTTTTTTAAATACAATTCCCAATTCGTCTTCAAGCCCTCTCTGGATTCATACACTCATTCCTTTATTCTACAATTATTTTGGATATACCAAATATGCTATTATATTCTGAATATATGTTGGAAATTGAAATAGTGTGGATCCTTTATCAGATGATGACTATAGTTTAATGGTGGAAGATGAGAACAAATGAAAAAGTACCGAAGTATAAACAGAGAAATGCTGGAGAGGAAACGGGGTGGCTGAGCAGGTGCTGCTTGGTCGCAGTTGTCTGGGCTGGCTATCAAGGTGGAGACATTGTATCAGCTTCGGAAGTCGAGAAGAAGGCAGCCATTTGATAATTGAATAGTGGCAAGACTGCTAAGGCTTTAAGGATGAAAAATGCTTGTTATGTTCCAGAATCCATAAAGGAGACTAGCATCTCTGGAATGCATTAGTTGAGGTGGATAGTGGTTATAGATGAGTTTGGAAAGATTAGCAGGGCCTAAATTAAGTAGTCTTATAGCCTTATGGTTAATTGTTTGTAACTTGAGTGCTATAGAATGTCATTGATGTGCTTTAAGCAAATGGGGAAAAAGTGAAGGTAGACAGTTACATTTCTTTAACTCATCTTTATTGTTGAATTCATTAAAAATGTCATCCCTTATTTTCTCCATTGACCCCCTATTCCCAGATCCCACCGCCCTCATGCCTTCCCCACACTATTGTTGGTGTTCATTGATTATACATATATACATTGAAGGTCTTTGGTTTATCTCATCCCGCCCTCCCTCCCCCCTTCCCTTTGAGGTTCACCAGTCTAACAACCAATTTGTACTTCTTAATTCCTTCATTTTTTTTTTTACTCATCCCCTCAGTCCCACCCATCTTGCAAGCAACAAAAAGTTCTCTGTATCTATTAGTCTATTTCTATTCTGCTTGCTCATTTTGTTTGTAGATTCAATTGTTGGTAGATATGTATTAATTGCTATTTTATTGTTCATGTTCTTGTTCTTCTTCTCCTTCTAGAAGACCCTTCAACATTTCATGTAATACTGGTTTGGTGGTAATGAACACCTTTTGCTTTTTCTTGTCTGGGAAACTCTTGATATGGCCATCAATTCTAAATGACAGCTTTGCAGGATAGAGTATCTTGGTTGTAGGTCATTGCTTTTCCTCACCTTGAATATCTCTTGCCACTCCTGTCTGGCCTGCAAAGTTTCTTTTGAGAAATCAGTTGACAGTCTTATGGGAACTTCTTTGTAGGAAACAAATTGCTTTTCTCTTCCTGCTTTTAAGATTCTCTCTTTGTATTTAACCTTTGGCATTTTGATGATGATGTGTCTTGGTGTGAAACTCTTTGGGTTCATCTTGTTTGGGACTCTCTGTGCTTCCTGGACTTGTTTGTCTGTTTCCTTCATCAAGTTAGGGACATTTTCTGTCATTATTGTTTCAAATAGGTTTTCAATTTCTTGTTTTCTCTCTTCTCCTTCTGGCACCCTTATGATGCAAATGTTAGCGTGCTTGAAGTTGTCCCAAAAGTTCCTTACACTATCCTCATTTTTTTTGGATTATTTTTTCTTTCTTTTTGCTGTTCTGATTGGGTGTTTTTGCTTCCTTATATTCCAAATTGATGGTTTGCTTTTTTTTTTTTTTTTTTGCATTTACCTTCAGATAGAGTGGGAGGTAGAGAGAGAGAAAGAGAGAGAGAAAGAGAGAGAAACATCGATGTGAGAAAAACACATCAACTGGCTGCCACCCACATGATTCCAGTGGGGCTGGGAAAAAACTGCAACTGAGGTTTGTGCCCTTAGCAGAAACCGAACCCGGGTCTCACTGGTCCGTGGGCCGACACTCTAACCCCTGAGGCAAACCTGGTGTGGTGATGGTTTGCTTCTTGGCTTTACCTACTCTACTATTGATTCACTATAAATTATTCTCTATTTCAGTTAGTGTACCCTTCATTTCTGACTGGTCCTTTTATATGTTGTTGATGTTCTTTCCTTGAAGGTCTCACTAAGTTCCTTGAGCAAATTTATAACCAGTGTTTTGAACTCTGCATCTGATTGATTGCTTATCTCCATTTTGTTTAATTCTTTTCCTGAAGTTTTGTACTTTTCTTTCATTTGGGACATGTTTCTTTGTCTTCTCATTTTGGCTGAATCCCTGTGATTGTTTCTATGTATTAGGTAGAGTTACTATGTCTCCTAGGCTTTGTAGGGTGGTCTATTGTTGTAGGTGTCCTATAGGATCCAGTTGCACAGTCTTCCTAATTACCCCAGCTGGGCCCTCAAGGTGCACTCCTAATGTGGACTGTATACCCTTCTGTTGTAATTTAGACTTGATTGCTGTTGGCATTTCAATGGGAGGGATTTACTCAGGCGGATCAGTTGCAAAGATTGGCTGTGCCCACATACCACTGGCCTCTGACCACCTTGGAGGATCAGCTGTGTAGGGCCCACCAAACAGAGCAAGACTTACTTCAGCAGGGCTCTGGTAGCACTGAGTCTGCTCATTGAGTGTGTCACTTGTGGAGGTGGTTGGGTGGTGGTGTTACGATGTGTTCTGAAGCTGTCCACTGGGTGTGCTGGCTCTGGGGCAAGGCCAACCACTGCCTGTGATCTATCCGGGGCCACCAGGCAAGCTACAAAGTGATCTGCAGATGACTGCTTCTTGTGCTGGGCTTGGAAGCACCCAGGGAAAACCAAGTTGTGAACCAAGGGTGGCTGCTCCTAGTGCCAGGCCTGGGACCACTTAACGAGAGGTATGGGGCTGCTGAGACCAGATGCTGCTTGTTTGGGAGATTTTAGAAAACTCTGAAGCAGGATCCAAGATAGGCCAGTCCTATGGTAAAGCCACTGGAAACAGCTTGGGTGGGCCTGAAAGTTGGGTGGGGCGGGGCCTCAGGGAACCACCAAGGCAGGCCTATCAGTGTGAGCCAGGTTGCTGGAGTCCCAGATATGGAGACTGTCTGCCGCCCCAGGGAAGGGCTCACCAAAGGAACATCAGCCTCCATCAGCACCTCTGTCCAGGAGAAAGCTGCCTCTCCAGCCCTCCTCCCAAGGCCAAACAGCTCAATTCTTGCCCCTGAGCTGCCTCCCCTCCAAGCTTAGAGGGAGTGAGTCCGATAAGTCCGTGCGCGGGCCCTTTAAGGAGTTGCCAGGGGTTCCAGCCCCTCAGCCTCCCTGAGCCTCAGTTCCCGCTGGTTTTACAGCCAGAAGCGATGGGGACTCTCTTCCTGGCACTGAAACCCTGAGCAGGGCACCTGGTGTGGGACAGGGACCCCTCAGTCCTCAGGGAGGACCTTCCCATCCGAGGTGTCCTCCTGATTTTTATCCGCCACACGTGGGTGTGGGACAAGCTCCTCCGCCCCTCCTACCAGTCTGATGTGGCCCCTTTTATCCCGTAGTTGTAAGACTTCATTCAGCTCAATGTCAGACTGTTCTGAATGATGGTTGTGCTGTAGTTTAGTTGAAATTTCGATGTGGTTGTGGGAGGACGCGAGACAGCCTTTCCCTACGCCCCATCCTGACCAGAAGTCTGACAATTATATTTTAAACAGGTTCAATTTATATTTGAAAAATAATTATTCTGGCTGCTGTTTGGAGCACCATTTGGATAGGGACATAGAAGCCTGCAGGCAGAATACTTATCACTTGAATGAAGGTGATAGATAGATTTTAGGAATATTTATATTGTTAGTTGTGCCTTCAGATCTATTGCTCATCCTCCTCAATTCTGCATTTCAGATGGTTTCCTAGCTATGTGTGGCTTGCACTGACACCGGCGCTGTTTGGAGATTGGAAGGAAGATCATTTCTGCAGGTATACAATTTTCCTATGGCTTCATCTGACGCCAGATTGGCTAACTGTGGTCACAATTTCTGCCAAGCGTTCCTAGCCTCTAATCCCCAGGAACACCAGATCCTTTGTTGGCTCTGCTGCTAATCTTTGCATCATCAATTTCTATTTAGCTTTTTCAACTCTTATATCAACTATACAACAAATTCTTTGCATTAGGTATCTTTTGCTATAAACACATCAGTGGCTTCTCCTTTACTGTTTAGACCCTAAAGGATATAGAGTAATGATGGAAAAGAATCAAGAATGTCACATGTATTTCAGCTTTCATTGAGAATGGAGATTGAGGCAAGTACAGTTTTGGAAGAGAGAGGTCAGTATTCACTTTTGGACATACTAGTCTTGCTATATTCAAATGCAAACATCTAACAGGTCTGGAATTCGTACTAGATTCTGAGTTTACAATTTCTAGATCATTGGATAGTGATGGTATATGTAGTCATGGGAATGGATAGGTTATCCAGGGGAAAATGTGGAGGAATGAGAAAAGAGATTTGGACTTAATCCTGAAGGATTTGGGGTTGGCTGGTGGAGAAAGAACCTGCAAAAGATACAGGAGAGAGCTGAGAATTTCTTGGACTCAGGTTAGTAAAACAGCTAGAATATATAGCAGATCTCTAAAAGTCTCTCTCACATTATATGAATTATACTGCAAATAAAATACCAACACACAACAAACACAAAACCAGTAAAATTAGTTGTCTTTGAAAAATACGAGAAAGAAAACAAGACAAGAATCTTTGCCAGTGATTCCATCTTAATTGTAAAATAATGTGGCACTCCTGGTTCTGAAGCAGATTTTCATTTTGATTTATGTGCCCTGGGATATTGGCAGGACCGGAACCTGCAGTTGGGCAGTCTCTGTTGTAAGGCCAAACCCAGTCCAAAGAGTTAACGCAGCTGAAATTCAGTTCATTATCCTATAGCCAAATCATTCATCTTGGTTCAGAGCTATCTCTGCTGGAGGAAAGGAGCCTTTATGTAAACACCTATCCAGATGGAAAAATATTTGTCTGACATCCGCAAAGGTATTTGTGCATTAAGAGTGTCAGTGCAGGACGAAGTGTGCTGTGCCACCAATTGCAATTTTAGGCTAAACCACCTGTGATGTCAAGTCTTAAGCAAAGTCCAGGCTATACTGCTGAGAGGGGATTTTGAGAGCATGTAAGTATGTGTGTAAGGGTGGGGCAAAAGTAGGTTTGCAGCTGTTCGTATGAAAAATAATACAAAAATTAATAAACAATAATACAAGAATCAACTTTGTGTTTCAGGTACTCACAGGTGTAAACCTACTTTCCCCCACCCTGTATTCACTTATATATTAAGCCCTAATGTCTAAATTTCTCCTTGCACACGAGTGTAATCTGAGGTCACTTTTATATATCCTACAAGTAATAACCCTTAGCAGGTAAAAAGCACTGTTTTAGTCACTAGGGTGTCGTATAATGAACAGAAACCAAGAATCTCTGCCTCAAGGGATTGAGCTGGGCAGAAAAACAGTAGCTCGAAGTTCAGGAATTTCAGTGGTTTAGGCCTTAATTTTAGTTTTTCTTTAAAGGCTCCATAGCTTTTTCCAAAAGCCTGTTCTGTGTTCAGGAGTATGACCATTCTACTTCCTCAGCCTCAGCCTGCTCCTTATCCCACCACACCTTTACCTTTGGGGACAAGCTCTGTGCTGAGCCCAACCATCCTTAGGGCTCCCCGTGGCTCCCCAGGGCCAGACTCAGCACATGTCTGCCTGGGAACAGTCCTGGAGTTGGACATACTGTAGGGAAGCTTGTGGTTCAGTGCCAAGGGACCATTTCTAAACACCTTTTATTATGTAGAAAAGAGTCTGAGCGCTCTGGGGAGGTGACTGTATATGCTATTCTGAATGACTCAGCTCTGGCCCCAGAACTGCATTCCTTCCTCTGCACTTCAAAGTCTTGAAATTAACTGGAGCATCACCTTTAAAAGGTAGCTTAGCATTACACTGTTGCACACGTGTGCATCTTGAGTGTTTAAAGCTCAACACAAGTGACTTGTCAAAATATTCCTTTCAAATGTTGACAGTACTCTATTTGGAAAGTGTTCTTGGAAAGTAATTATATTTTCTCTATCTCATTACATTTTCCATGATATTTTTGGTGCTCTGTGAGATTGGAACTCTGTACAGCTGCCTAAAAAAACCCATCTCCAAGTCTGGTCTTCTGCTGTCATTACTGGTTTGGGGAGGGGGGGCATGGATAATATTGATTTTTTTTGCCTCTCCAGCCCAAGGGTGGGGTAGACCCTGTTCTTGTACAGACATGTCACATAACCAAATGCTGTTAGGTTCAGGAATACGTGTCAAAGAGTAATTTATCAAAGTCTATTAGATTTGATTACTCTTGGGGTCTGCAGGTTTACAACCAAGGAAATGCAGCTCAGACGCCTCTCTGTTGAGCTCCTGTTGGTCACTCTATGTCAAAGTGCAGTTCTCCTTCTTTTAGTGGATTGTCCCCACGCATGTCTGTCCAAAGTCTGAAAAATCTCTTAAAAAGCAAAGGAAATCCATTTCTCTTTGCCTAAGGTTTACCTTCACAACTCTATTTCTTACACTAGTATTTACTGTATGCTTAGATGATATATAGTGTAAATTAAAACCTTCTCTAAGAGGAACTACTCTTGATAACTACCATTCCCTGGGCTAGCAACTCTAACCAGGAAAGTTAAGACTTGACAGTGGTATTTAAAGTGGGTCCTCCCTGGCTCATCCAAACCCAGGAGAGGGTGCCACAAACAGCAGAACACCAACACCCACAGGGAAAATTTGGCAGACTCCAAAGCCCACTGTGATAGCCAAAATGGTGAACAACAGAAACATAAGCCAAATGAAAGAACAAGAGAACTCTACCGAAGATGAGAAAAATGAGGTACAGTTAAGCAAGTTAACAGAACTAGAATTCAGAGCCATGATCTTGAGGAAGCTCGACAGCATGTGTAAGGACATAGAGATGCTGAAAATAAGCCAATTGGAAATTAAAAACCACCAAGAAGAGATCAAAAATGACATATCAGAAATGAAAAACACATTGGAAGGTCTAAAAAGCAGAGTAGAGGAAGCTGAGGACCGGATCAGTGAATTAGAAGACAGGGTAGAAAAAAATTAACCCATCAGAAAACCAATAGGAAAAAATGATTAAAAACCAGGAAGACAGCTTAAGAGAACTGTGGGACAACTGGAAACGGAATAATATTCGCATCATAGGAGTCCCTGAAGAAGAAGAAAATGAGCAAGGGTTAGAGAATATATTCAAAGAAATAGTGACAGAAAACTTTCCTAATTTGGTGAAGGAAGAAGGCTCTCAAGTTCAAGAAGCACAGAGAGCCCCAAGTATGAAGAACCCAAACAGGCCCACACCAAGACACATAGTAATTAAAATGCCACAAATTAAAGACAAAGAGAGAATCCTAAAAGCAGCAAGAGATAAGCAACAGGTTACCTACAAAGGAAAGCCCATAAGGCTCTCAGCTGACTTTTCACAAGAAACACTGCAGGCCAGAAGGGAATGGCATGAAGTAATCAAGGTCATGAAAAACAAGGATCTAAATCCAAGACTACTCTACCCAGCAAGGCTATCATTCAAAATACAAGGTCAAATAAGGAGCTTCCCAGACAAAAAAAAGGCTAAGGGAATACATTAGCACCAAACCAGCACTGCAAGAAATGTTAAAAGAACTGCTGTAATTAGCAGGAGAAATGGGAAGAAAAATAGAACCACACTAAACAAAAATGGCAATAAATAAGTACATATCAATAATCACCTTAAATGTAAATGGATTGAATGCTCCCATAAAAAGACACAGAGTAGCTGATTGGATAAGAAAGCATGACTCATCTATATGTTGTTGACAAGAGACCCACCTCACAACAAAAGACTCAAATAGGTTGAAAGTGAAGGGATGGAAAAAATCTTCCAAGCAAATGGATAGGAAAAAAAGCTGGGGTAGAAATACTCATATCTGATAAAATAGATTTCAAAATGAAGACCATAACTAGAGACAAAGAAGGCCACTACATAATATTGAAAGGATCTATCCAACAGGAAGATATAATCTTGATAAACATATATGCACCCAATATAGGAGCACCAAAATATATTAAAAATCTTCTGAAGGATTGCAAAGGAGAAATCAATAGCAATACAATCAAAGCAGGGGACTTCAACACCCCGCTGACATCACTGCATAGATCCTCTAGACAAAAAATTAGCAAGGAAACAGAGACTCTAAATGAAGCACTAGACCAAATGGATTTAATAGATATCTACAGAGAATTACACCCCAAAACTACAGAATTCACATTCTTCTCAAGTGCACATGGGACATTCTCAAAGATAGACCACATGTTAGGGCACAAACTAAGTCTCTACAAGTTCAAGAAGACTGAAATCATATCAAGCATCTTCTCAGATCACAATGGCATGAAACTAGAAATCAATTGCAAGAAGAACATACAAAGACATTTGAACACATGGAAGCTACATAGCATGTTATTAACCAATGAATGGGTCACTGAGGAGATCAAGGAATGAATCAAAAACTTCATGGAAACCAAAGAAAATGAAGACACAACAGCACAAAATCTATGGGATGCAGCGAAACCAGTTCTGAGAGGGAAGTTCATAGCACTACAGGCCTACCTCAAAAAACAAGAAAAATCTCTAATAGACTATCTAACCTCACAACTTAAAGAACTAGAGAGCAAACAAAAAGAAAACCCCAGAGCAAGTAGAAGGAAAGAAATAGTAAAGATCAGAGCACAAATAAATGACATAGAGCCCAAAAAAACAATTCAAAGGATCAACGAAACAAAGAGCTGGTTTTTCGAAAAGATAAACAAGATTGATGGATCCTTAGGTAGACTCACCAAGAAACAAAGAGAGAGAACCCAAATACACAAAATCAGAAATGAAAGAGGAGAAGTAACAACTGACACCACAGAAATACAAAAGATCATTAACAACTACTATGAACAATTATATGGCAACAAATTCGACAATCTAAGCAAAATGGACAAATTTCTAGAAACACATAGCCTCCCAAAACTGGACCAGGAAGAGATAGAAAACTTGAACAGACCAATAACAACTAAGGAAATTGAAGAGGTAATCAAGACTCTCCCAGCAAAAAAAAAGCCCAGGCCTGATGGCTTCACAGGGGAGTTTTACCAAACATTCAAAGAAGAACTAACACCCATTCTCCTCAAACTATTTCAAAATATTCAAGAAGAAGAAAGACTTCCAAACTCATTTATGAAGCCAGCATAATTCTAATTCCCAAACCAGAAAAAGACACTACAAAGAAAAAACTACAGGCCAATATCCCTGATGAACATAGATACCAAAATCCTGAACAAAATACTAGCAAATCGAATCCAGCAATACACCAAAAAAATTATCCACCATGACCAAGTGGGATTTATCCCAGGGATGCAATGCTGGTACAATATTTGTAAATCAATAAATGTGATACACTACATAAATAAAATGAAGAATAAAAACCACATGATCACATCAATAGATGCCAAAAAGCCTTTGACAAAATTCAGCATCCATTTCTGATAAAAACGCTCAGCAATGTGGGAATAGAGGGAACATATCTAGACATAATAAAGGCCATATATGAAAGACCTACAGCCAACATCATTCTCAATGGGCAAAAACTAAAAGCATTTCCCTTAAGAACAGGAACAAGGCAAGGATGCCCACTTTCACCACTCTTATTTAACATAGTACTGGAAGTCTTAGCCACAGTAATCAGACAGGAAGAAAAAATAAAAGGGATCCAAATTGGAAAGGAGGAAGTGAAATTGTCATTATTTGCAGATGACATGATATTGTACATAGAAAACCCCAAAGACTCCATCAAAAATTTACTAGACTTAATAAATGAATTTGGCAAAGTAGCAGGATAAAAAATTAACGTCAAGAAATCGATGGCATTCTTATACACCAGTGATGAACTCACAGAAAGAGAAACTAAGAAAACAATCCCATTTACCATTGCGGCAAAAAAAATTAAGATACCAAAGAAATAAAGGACCTATTCGCAAAAACTACAGGTCACCGAAAAAAGAAATAGAGGCAGATATATAAAAGTGGAAGCACATACCCTGTTCATGGATTGGGAGAATTAACATCATTAAAATGTCTATATTACCCAAAGCAATGTATAGGTTCAATGCAATCCCCATCAAAATACCAATGGCATACCTCAAAGAATTAGAACAAGTACTTCAAAAGTTCACATGGAACCAAAAAAGACCTCGAATAGCCACAGCAATCTTGAAAAGGAAGAACAAAGTTGGAGGGGTCACATTCCCAGATTTCAGGTTATACTACAAAGCCACCGTAATCAAAACAGCCTGGTACTGGCACAAGAACAGGCATATCGACCAGTGGAACAGAACAGAGAACTCAGAAATGGACCCAAGGCAATATGCTCAATTAATATTTGACAAAAGTGGCCAGAGAAAAGGTGGAGTAAAGACAGCCTCTTGAATAAATGGTGCTGGGAAAATTGGACAGCTACATGCAAAAATATGCAACTAGACCATCAACTCACACCCTACACAAGAATAAACTCAAAATGGATAAAACACTTAATTGTGACTCATGAATCCATAAAAATTCTAGAAGAAACTGTAGGCAACAAAATTTCAGACATCATACGCAGCAGAATTTTCACTGATACATCACCTAAGGCAATAGAAACAAAGGAGAAAATGAACACATGGGACTACATCAAACTCAAAAGCTTCTGCACAGCGAAAGATACAACCATTAAAACGGAAAGGCTACCCACTGTATGGGAGAGCATAATTGCCAACGATATATCAGATAAGGGGTTAATTTTCAATATATATAGAGTGCTCATACAACTCCACAAAAGGAAGACAAAGAAACCAATTAAAAAATGAGCAGAGGAACTAAATAGACACCTCTCCAAACCGGACATACAAATGGCTAAGAGACATATGAGGAAATGCTCAACATCACTAATCATCAGAGAGATGCAAATTAACACAACAATGAAGTATCACCTCACATCTATCAGAATGGCCGCCATCAACAAAACATCAAACAAGAAGTGTTGGCGAGGGTGTGGAGAAAAGGGGACTCTAGTACACTGCTGGTGGGAATGCAGACTGGTGCAGCCACTATGGAAAACACTATTGTGTTACCTCAAAAAATTAAAAATTGAACTTCCATTTGACCCAGTGATCCCACTTCTAGGAATATACCATAAGAAGCCTGAAACACCAATCAGAAAGAATATATGTACCCCCATGTTCATAGCAGCACTATTTACAATAGCTAAGATCTGGAAACAGCCCAAGTGTCCATCAGTAGACGAATGGATAAAAAAGCAGTGGTACATATACACAATGGAGTACTACGCAGCTGTATGAAAGAAAGATCTCTTGTCCTTTGAGACTACATGGAGGGAACTGGAGAGTATCATCCTGAGTGAGGCAAGCCAAACAGAGAAGGACAAGTATCATATGATCTCACTTATTTGTGGAATATAATGAACATAACAGTCTGAGGAATGGGGTAGTCCCAGAGACATGGAGGTGCGGTACAGACTGACAATCCCCAGAAGAGGGGGTGGTGGGGGAGAGATAAACCACAGAACTTATATGCATGTATGCATGAATAGTGGACATGGACAACAAACTGGGACAGGGCAGGGAGGGAGGGGGAGGGGGGATCAGTGGGGGGAAAAGGAGAAACATCTGTAACAAAAATTAATTAATAAAAAAAAAAAAAAGAGGAACTCCTCTTGTAGACATAGTTGGGTCCCAAGTCTCTGACCAGGCATGACAATTAAAACATTCCATCAATACCAGTATATATTGAGATATCTAGTCTTTGATAAACACTGAGTATTTACAGAATCCAGAATGCTAATGTGATTTTTTTTTGGTAGTCTTGTCTCCTATACCAGGTGTTCATTTCTGCATCTCTTTATGTCCTTCCTCTGGTTTTAAAAATCTGTTCTAGATTTTCTGTGAGCAATATTTAAAAAATTGTTTGCCTTTATTGATTTTAGAGAGAGAGGAAGGAGAGCAAGAGAGATAGAAACATCAATGAGAGAGAACATCGACCGGCCACCTGCTGCATGCCCCCTACTGGGGATCTGGCCCACAACCTGGGCATGTGCCCTGACTGGGAATCAACCAATGACCTCCTGGTGCATGGGTTGACACTGAACCACTGAGCCACACCAGCTGGACTGTGAGCAACTATTTAAACAAAGATCTGTACACATATATGCATGCACTTGCATGTGCAGATATTCCTCTTCAGAACAATAAACAGAAAATCCAGGCATGAAATAGTCCAAATCTTTAAATGACAAAGAACACTTTACCAAAGAAGCAGAAAGGCATTTACAGTCTAAACTACTGAAAAATGTGTATAGTTTACATGGTATTCTCAGCCTAAATATTGCCATTCACAGTCAGGTAAATATTGTCTTCACACATTTCTCCAAGGTAATGACTGGAGACTTGTTTTACATTCATGAAACTAAAGAGCTCACTCAGGCGGAGTTCCTAGAAAAAAGGCATTACCTTCTCAAAAATTATTAAGGTTTTTATTACATTTACATTACATTTTATCACATATCCATATTTTTGGCAAAATTAATGTTATGTCTTTTAATGAGTTTTATTTAACGAATTTTTCACTTACTCTTATGTGTATTTCCCTGTGTCATTAACGATTTTTGAAAACCTCATTTTAGTGGCTGCATTCATAATGTGGACATGTAATGCTTATTTTATCACATTTATTTTGTTTAGGAGAAATCTTATTTTGTTTCATCTTTTCTACTATAAACCACATTGGAATGGTTATCACATACATTCACTTGCTTCACTGATTATTTCCTTAAGATATAGGCTTATGGGTGAAATTTGTGTGCCATAGATTCTTATGGTTAAACCTCAGGAAAATGAGCCCCTCTTCCCCTGGCCCTGCTACATAATAATGTGTCCTTTTCTACAAAACTGAGGAGGCTAATAACTTGTAATGATTGTTATTAGGCAGTGTTTGTCAAGTTTACTGTGTCTGTTTCATAGTTGCACTAAGGGCAACTCAATAATATCTTACATTATCTTTAGAAAGACTTATCTATTTTTTAAGCAAGTGGTATTTACTCATAACACTAATTAATTTAATGATACATATACATTTATTCATTGTAATCACAATGAAAATTCTCATTTTCAGGCATAATGAAAAGTGAGTCCAAACATCAAACTTGAAAAGGGTAACATAGAGTAGTAACTAAATGCAGTTCTCAACATGTAAGCAGATTCTGTGCCCATTATTTATGGATAGTTGTTGGAAAGACTGAGCCTCCAAGAACCATCTTCTTTGGACTCTGAAAGGGGTATTGGCATCAGATGAACTGAGGTCTGTGCTCTGTGGGAGGGGGCTCCAGCCCGCAGTGTGGGTGGTCCCAACACATTTCCCTGCAATGTGGGTCCATGCTGTTATGGTGTGTTGATTACTCACATCTGGGACTAGAATTCGCTGAGGCTCACTGAGTTTTGTTCTTTATTCTCATTTCTAATCGTTCTCTTCTGTCTTCTCTGTCTCTGTTGTCGCTGAATTTCATTTTTGTAGGTTGTCAAATTGATGGCTTCTCTAAAGTTTTATTAAAATTTTGATTTCTTTTTCCAAGGTTCTGCTATCTTTGCCCGTTCTAAAATGGATCTCTGATTGAGTAAATAAAAATTCAGAAATGCATATACTTCTGTAGTTGCTCCACGTTACCTTTGTGTTTGTATATCAGCAAGTGTAATTTTCATTTCTTCTCCGAATGCTTCCTCCTTTATTAGATTAGCTCAGGTGATCAAAGGGAAACTTTTTCGATCTTTGGAAAACATACTTTAGAGTGGTCTCTCTGTCTCTGTCTCTGTGTCTTTGTCAATCCCTCTAAATATATTTATGTATATGAATTTGCACACACACATACACAAACAGATACCTTAGTTATAATGCGCCACACACAGGGTAAACACTAAGTATGTGTGAGTTACTTCTGGATTCCAAAGTGTTTACATTTTAATTTAGTAATGTAAATTTTTACTTAGCTTAGATATGTAAATTTAAGGCCCTAAAACTGCATCATATCTGAAATGGTTAAATGAAAATTTTTATAGGTTACAAAACTCCATGTAAGTCAATAGCATCTTCATTTTACATATCTAAGCACTAACAATCTAGGTCAAATTTCATAGCAAATTAACACATTTTTTGTGTTTGCCTTTGGCTAAGTGATTATATATACACAATTTAAAATATCCCCTCCAAGGGGTCCCCATTGGAGACTAACAGTGGAGAATTCTTACCATTATGCTAAACTAAGGGGCTAAGTTTATGCCGAACTTGAGGTCTGAGAGGGCACTGTTTTCTTGTACAACAATTGACAGTGCAGTTTCACCCTCACAGCATACATATGACAAATTTTCATAGTATTCAGCACACAAAGGCTGTGCTATTATGTTAGTGTAGCTGGAGTTTTAGAGAGATTTAGTGTAGTTTTGAGATACCATTTAAACACATCTGATAATATAACCTTCGAGTGGTGATTGTGACTTTGAGAGGAATAAAGACAGTACACGCAACTAGTCCAATCGTCTCCCATTCAACAATTCATCCGATAACTGTCTCAGAGCATCTACTACTTGCCAGTCATGATTTTAGGTTTTTGAAACACATCAGTAAATAAAACAAACAAAAATTTTTGTGCCTATGGAACTATAATATTAAAAACCAATTTTACTAATTGTTATCTAATTAAAGGAACAGTTTATCTCCTACTCCCATTTGTACACATGCTGCTGGGCTCTGTAATAAAGAGAATCAAGTGAATGAGTTACAAGGAAAGAGTCAAAAAGGACAGCATATTATATAATCTACACATTACACACAACCAATGAAAAGTGAAAATTGCAAAAATATAAAAAACATTACTATTATCATGATTTTATGCAATATTAAGAAATTATTAATATCTTGTGAATACAAAAGGTCATTTGACTTGCCCAAGGACATGTAGAATATCTGTGTGTTGTTGTTTTTTTTGTCAGAAATATTGTATTCTAGTTTTTCAGAGTCCACACAATTACTTTTGCTATAAGTGAATTGTCAGGTGATTTTCCTGATACATATTTTTTATTCTGGTACTAAGCTGAAGACCATGACTATTAATGTGATAGGCATTAGTCTGATTTGCTGAGATTGTACAATGTAATCTTCCTGAGCAATGGAAATAATCAAAATGTTCACACACACACACCCCTCTAAGATATGGTTAATTAAAATGTAAGATGATGAAACGTGTGAACTAGAATGCTATTTTTTATTTTAAATAAGAATAACTGTTTTATCAGTGTAGGAATGGAGTTATGCTATGAGAACTTGTACTATTATAAAAAACAACAATTATTGATTGAATTCTAGCCTATTGGAGGAATAGTGGCTGTGTTAAATGAAAAAAAGGGTACCACTTAAGCAAAACATTACATTTGTTTATGAAAACTTAGAATTTAAATGAGAACTGAAAGTTTTAATTAAAATCATTGATTGGTTTGAATGGTTTACGTAAAATTCAAATTTAGAAATTTACTGTTTTTCTCTGTTACCACATTCTTTGATAAGCTGACATCTAATTGGATTGCACTGTAGTATGTTCTGAGAAGTAATTATTTGGTTTATTATCAATCCTTTCAAAAAGAACACAAATCTTTTCTTCAAAATATTGGGGTACACAAACACACACACATAGATTTTTATATTTCATAATTCTTTACAAATTATTTTTTAGCAAGCAAATCAAGAATATAGTTACATTTGTTAAGTACAAGTATAATATTAACCTTAAACTTCCTTAAAGTACTTCAAAATCTTCTGGAAGTGATTTGGGTTTAAAAGTAAATAAAAAAATAAGCAAACATTTTGTTGCTTTTTCAGTTATCACAAACCTCAAAACTCAAGCAGATGTTCCAACAAGTCCTCTGCATCTGCATGTAGCTTTGAGTTTAAAGAGTTAAATAACATTGACGACGTCAGCTTTTGGATTCATAATGCCCAGCATTGCATTTCATATCACATAACCTTCCCTTTGGTCTCTGCAGCAAGATTCCTTTTTTTTTGGTTTTAAAGTTCTTTTAAAACTTCTTCATGTTACATCTCTATCTTATCTGCTTTCCCATCTTTAAACCTTCCCTTGTGTGTGAATTGCTTTCATTATTCTTGCACACCTCGAAGGCTCTTCAAAGAGTCTATTAGATTCCAGTTCCACATCTGTCTGAAACGTTCTATCATCATTTTTCTTCCTATCCAGTGCAAATGCAGAGATCACTATTATTTCAACTATTTTCATGCCAATAGTGCCTACTCCTGTCATTCTGTCCACACTTTGGATGAATGTTGCCTGCTTCTAAGCTCACCCATGGGACTATCATTAAGCCTCAGAAGACCCTTTCAAACGCGTTTTCCTGGGCCTGTCCCCTCAACTGCCTCAGGATACGGCAGCTGGCTACCTCAAAATGAGGGTTCCCAAAAAGAATGCGAGAACTCTCCCAAGGCGGAAGCCACAGTCTGTTTATATAACCTGTCTTGAAAGTGACATACATTAATTATTTCTGCTGTGTTCCATTCCTTAGAAAAGAATCAAGGGGAAGTAATTACATGAAGTTATGAATACAGAGGGCAGGACCATTGAGGGTCACCTCAGTCTGCCTACCACAGAGGGAGAAAAACAGGATATTAAAAAATAGACCCATCCAAAAGAAGCAAAGACAGAAAAATAAAAAGAAATCACAAAGTGAAATAGTAGGAATAATTCCAATCAATCAGTAACTATAATAAAATAATCATATAAAAGTAAACTGTGACATATATATTATATTCAAAATGTAGAATACACATGAGAAGAAAGAGTTGGAAAAGAGAGATAGAACTGTTCTAATTAGCAGGAAATATAATTATTTTCATGAAATATTCAAAATAATCTTCACATTCTTAGAATTTATTAGTGAGTTGATATTCTCTAATAAGTTTTTTGAATTTAGGTTTCAAGATACAAACTTAAAGTATAAAAGTACTATATGGCAGAAAAAACTAATTAGAAAATATAGGAAATAATATAAGTTCATAATAGCAATTAAAGTGATGCCTCCCAGGAATAAGTCTGACCAAAAGTGTTTAAATCTATGGAAATAAAATTATAAAATAATAATGGAAGACATACAAGACACACATAAATGGAGATTCATGCCTGTGCACAGGATGGAAAATAGCACTAACATCAAAATTCCAGTTTTCTTTAAATTAATATATACATTTAATAAAATTACAATTACCAGCAGGGTTTTTTTTTTTTTGTTTTTTTTTTTTGTAGAATTATAAATGCCACTCCTGAAATTCACAGGCAATGAAAAGAAAAAGAAAAAAAAGGCAGAACAGGCATAGCTATTTTGACGAGTAAGACCAGAGTGTTGGTCTACCAGATACCTAGACTTACTATAAAATCTTAAAAATTAGAAGTGTGGAATTAGCAAAAACACACCAATGACACAAAATACATATCTGAAAACAGATCCACATATATTGGATTATATTATATGTAACTGAGTTTGCATTACAAATAAAAGGGAGAATTTATAAATTGCTTTATAAATAGTAAGAGAAAATAAAATAACATTGAGTGCCTTACTCCTATCACCTACCAACATGATTTTCAGGTAGATTAAGGTCCTAAATGTGAACAAATTTAATATAAGACTTCTAAGTAATACAGAATTTCTTAATAAGTAAAATAAAACTGCAAACATTAAAAAAGTACATATACTTTATTTCTTTTTTTTACATATCCAACAAGAGGTACCATAAAGACTAAAAATAAAAACTTTATAATCAGATTAACTTTGCAACATATAGAAATAACAAAATAGCCCTGGCCGGTTTGGCTCAGTGGTTAGAGCGTCGGCCTGCGGTCTGGAGAGACTGGGGTTCGGTTCCCGCTAAGGGCACGTACTTCGGTTGCAGTTTGTCCCCGGCCCTGGTTGGTCGTGCGGGTGGCAGCCACTCGATGTGTCCCTTCATGTCGATGTTTCTCTCTCTCTCTCCCTTCCTCTTTCTCCCTCCCACTCTATCTGTACAAAAAATGGAAAAATATCCTCGGGTGAGGATAAAAAAAAAAAAGAAAGAAAGAAATAACAAAATAGTAGAATAACAGGTTTCTTAAAATAGTAGAATAACAGGTTTCTATAAATGAATAAGAATACAAATGACACAACAGAAAAATATGCAAATTTATGAACAGCTTCCAAAGGGGGAAGACCAATAGGGAAAATGGGCCTATGCCCTTGTAATCATGGAAATAAAATTTAAAATGGCAATTAGACTATTTCATGTTTATTAAATTGGCATACCATTGACATAAATATAAAAAATACATTAGAACATGTGTAAGGCAGTGGGTGAAAACAGAACCCACCATTTTGGATAATAAGTTAACAGCTAATATATGTGAGGATGCTCTTGCCATAGTAGAATCTTCAAATTCTACTTCTTTATATATACATAGAAGAACTGAATAAGAACTTGTGCACACAAGAATGTTGAGACAGCCCTGGCCGGTTTGGCTCAGTGGTTGGAGCATTGTCCTGCAGACAAGAGAGAGAGTTCCGGGTTCAGTTCCCGCTAGGGGCACGTACCAAAAAAAAAAAAAAAAAAAAAAATGTTGAGACATTGCTTTAAGTAGGCAAAACTAAAAACATCCTAAATGTCTATCAATGACTGTCATATTATAATTGTAACATAAAACCAACAGTGTTTATTTAGAAAGAACAAGTATCTCTTAACATGGCTAAATGACAGATGTATAGTGTTGAGTGAAAAGTGTAAGTTTCAAAATAATATGTACTATTTTTTGCCATTTATATGACATATAGAAATCAACAAAATAAAAATTATAGCACTTATTTAAATATGCAGTGAAAATATAGATTCATGGAATTGATAGAACTCAATTTGCATAGTAGTCATACTTTGAAAGGCAAAAGAAGAATGTTATTTATATATGTTCTTTGAAAATTTTTTGAAAGAAAGACCAGAAGCAAATAAAAAATACTAAAAATTGATAAAGCTGGGTGATGGGTACACAGATGCTAATTATCTTAATTCTGTATTTTCATCTGTTTATTTTAAATAATTCACAATATATTAAAAAAAAAATTCCCATCTCTTCCACTAACATTTCTGTGGTCCAAAGATGTGTTGATTTATGCCTGGAGATCTGTCATAGCCATATTGTCTATACTCTGCCTTCAGCCAGTCAACTCCAGCCTTCACTTAATGCCATCAGTAGGACATCAAATTTCCTGCGACAATTGTTCCATAATATCTACTATATCAAGTCCAAGCCTATATTTCTGGCTTTCCAGCCCATCCAGAATCTGCCATCCTCATAATTCCATCTCTTCCACAGGAACTCTGTACTTGAGTTAAGTATAACTGCCCTATGTTCTCTTACTCAATTCCAATGTCATTTCATCAGGGCAAAGATCAAATGACGATGTCCATGATGGTTCTTTTCTGACCACTTCAGATCATTCAGGATGTGTATTGTCCATAAAACCAGTATTGTACTATTTACTTCTTAAATAGTCTCTATTTTGATTGTAGAATTTAGATCTAGACCTTTAACGATTTCTGTGAAGGCCAGAAAATGTTTTATTTATTTATTTTTTGGTATTTTGGTATTAATCTCAGGGCTAAACACACTAACTCCCCAAACTCTTGTCCCAGGATGATCTTCCAGGATGATGCAGTGGCTCTCAGCCCTCAGTGTGAAATCTGGGCTCTTCTTGACTTTCCCCACTCTTTCATCCCCCTTCAGACAAACACTACAGTTTATTCTTTAGTTTCATTGATATATTTCCATTCTGTGTCCTTATCTCTGTTTTCACTGAATAACCTTGTCAAAGCCACTTTATTCTATGTAGGTAGAAGAGACTTAGAAAATTATAATACTGAAGCTTATATATCTTTGTGAAATTATCACCTGATACTTGTGCTAGGGGGGAATATCGCTGTTCTTCATAACAGGAATCTATGTAACAACCATGGCCTCTGTCTACATCCTATCAGGAAGCCAGAGTAAATGTTATAAAATCTAGTTTAGTCACCTGGTTGCTTGAAGCCCTTTAATGGCTTTCTATTGTCCTTATAAAGTCCCAAATGCTTAACTCATAGAGAACTTGTTTGATATCACTGCCTTCTTCCCAGCCTCACCTAAAGCCACACACTCCTAAGCTGTAGACATATCACCTACTTTCTGTTGCTCAAGGTGCCATGTGCTTTATCCTCCCAGGGCGTCTACATAGGCTAACCTGTCTTTCCAGAGCCCGTCTCCCACCACCCTTCTTCACACGGACAATCTCCATTTATTCTTCAGGTCATAATTATAATTCTATTGGTGAACTTTCCTTACCTGTCCCCCTACCCATCCCACTCAGACTGTTATAATTTCAACAGTTTCTTGTATTAGGCTTTGTAACACTCATCAAAATGTTATTTCTTTTATTTCTATTTTATGACTCTGTAAGTTCCAAAGGAAATGGGACTCTATTTTCTTCCCTACTTTATCCACATTGGCTAACATAATGCCTTGTTCATAGTAGGTGCTGTAAACATAATTATTGACTGTATTAATTATTTCTTAAGGAATATATTTTAATTGATTTTGATTTATTAAAATAAGTGTATTCTTGGGTCAAATGCAATTCAATTTTTAATTTTTGAGGTAACACCATATTGTTTTCCATAGTGGCTGCACCAGTCCGCATTCCCACCAGCAGTGTACTAGAGTCCCCTTTTCTCCACACCTTCGCCAACACTTGTTGTTTGATGATTTGTTGATGGCGGCCATTCTGACAGGTGTGAGGTGATACCTCATTGTTGTTTTAATTTGCATCTCTCTGATGATTAGTGCTGTTGAGCATTTCTGCATATGTCTCTTGGCCATTTGTATGTCCTGTTTGGAGAGGTGTCTCTTTAGGTCCTCTGACCGAATGATCCCACTTCTAGGAATATACCCTAAGAGGCCTGAAACACCAATCAGGAAGAATATATGTACTCCTTTGTTCATAGCAGCACTATTTACAATAGCTAAGATCTGGAAACAACCCAAGTGTCCATCAGTAGACGAATGAATAAAAAAGCTGTGTTACATATACACAATGGAACACCATGCAGCTATAAGAAAGAAAGATCTCTTATCCTTTGAGACACCATGGAGGGACCTGGAGAGGATTATACTAAGTGAAACAAGTAGAGAAAGACAAATATCACATGATCTCACTTATTTGTGGAATATAATTAACTAAACAAACTGATGAACAAAATAGACCCAGGGACATAAAAATAGGATACAGACTGACAAACCTCAGAAGGGGTGGGGGGAGATAAACCACAAAATGTATATGCATGTTTGCATAACCAATGGACATGGACAACAAAGCTGGGGATGAGGTGGGGGGATGGGAAGGAGGGTGTCAATGGGGGAGAAAGGAGAAACCTCTGTAACAAAAATAAATAAAAATAATTTAAATAATAAAAAATAAAATAAATGTATTCTTTTACATGTTTCCATTTTCTATCATTTTTTGTCATTCTATTTTTAAAGATTGAAAGAAGATAAAATGAACAAAACCAGAACATTTCTACAAATTTTGGAGGAAAATAGATGTAAGCAAATAAAAAAATCTGAGCATATTTAATAGCTTTCTTTTTCATTTTTTTTCTAAAGTTGGGAAATAGAATTACACTCTTCATAAATAACCATTTTTTTTTTCTTTTTTAAAGTACAACTCAGCTTATGCGGGGTGTTGTTGACTCTTTTTAGATAGGTATTCCTGGTGATTAAGGAGGAACCAAAATATTTTCATAGATTATCATTTAATAGTAACAAAAACAAACACATAATATTGATGTCTGACACTTTCTTTTTTTAAATTCTCACCCAAGGATACTTTTCCATTTATCTTCAGCTAGGGTGGGAGGAAGAAAGAGAAAGAAAGAGAAACATTGACGTGAGAGGGACACATCGATTGATTGCCTCCCACATGACCCTGACCAGGGCCCGGGGGGGACGAACCTGCAACCACAGCACATGCCCTTGGGATTCGTTGGTCTGCAGGCTGATGCTCTAACCACTGAGCAACTTTCAAATCAAGCACCCCTACATGGCTTGTTCTCTAACCTTTTCTTTAATCGGTGGCCCTGTTTCATCTGTGCTCTCAGTGGCATAACAGTACTCTACAGTGTTCAGAAAATCTCACACAATCCCCTCTCAACATAGAAGAGAGGGAGAGAAAAAAGGAGACAGCCTGCATTTCACACCCTGCCATGTTGTGGCTGCTCCAGGTGATTAATGATAATGGCCATTTGCCTAAAGTACAGACTCTGTTCACAAATGGAATTGGAAAACATCTTTATGATAAATGTGGAAAATACACTCTTCTTCTTCTATGGTATATACCTTTCTTTATACATAAAATAGAAGGCATTCTTAAATTCTATTTGCACATAATAATGCATGAAATTACAGCTTTTATAATGCTGTGTATTGAGAGGAACTGGTTTGATTTGGTCAACCAAGGGGCACAGCCTATTTCCTTCAGAGCTGTGAGAATTATGTATATTGATACCTTGCAACCTGCAGAGTTCTTCTAAAGGAACTGTTATATATTATGCATTTTTGGAGACTCTGTACTTCATATAGAAGAGAGAAGTTCGGAGTTTGCATCCTGATACTTACCCGATGGGTACCTACATATTTACAGAAAATGTGTGATGATGAGCTTCGGAACAAAAGGATTAACTGGATCGAAGGAGAAATCATCAATGAGGTATTGATTCCCTCTGGAAGTGATTCATATACATCTCTTACTCCTTTAAATTGTGTTTTAACTTCTCTTGGTGAAGAGAAGGGAAGGAACCGCACCCTGGGAGATTGGTCCACTTTGTAAGTGATGAAATGTTCCAGTCCTTCATTGAGGCAATGGGGGAAAGTCTGTTCCCAGTATTTGTTATGCATCTGATTGTTCCTCTAACAAACTAAATGTAATTAAAAATAGAGCAGGGCCATTGCATTTTAATAGCTTGGACCCTTCCCCGCGGAAGAGCCAGCAAACAGGGAACGAATATGAAGATTCAGCTCTCAACTGCCAGGCAGCCTTTGTCAAGATTAACAGCATCACACCAGGTTATTAGAGGAAACATAAATACTTCTGAGACTCTGTGGGTAGTTATGATATCACGTTTTATTATCTTCTCCTAAAATGGAATTACTCACTGTAATTGCTTGCCAGTCACAGGCCAACAAACATGACAGAAGAAATCCTATATTTTGGGGAGAAAGGTTATAATGCAAAGGCAGCTGACCTAGAGAATGTTTTAAAGGATATATTACTATGTATTTGTAATAATCATAATTACATTTTTATGGCACTTTACAGCTTCTGGGAAAGGCACGTATTTGTGCCTTGCAATTTGATGTGGGTATAGCAGTTATTTGAATTTATATTTGAGTAAGGAAATAGGGGTGTGAAGATGCTGAATGATGTGCTCAAGAATCCTGCTGCTAGTAATGTGGAGTGAAGAATAAGCCCCATCTCCTAATTTCAGTTTGTGTTCTTTCTGCCAATCGGCACATTCAACAGCAAACACACAACGTATGCCATTTCCTTCTGGACCACAGCCTTTTTACAAAAAGATGGTTTTTGAAGCATCTAAAATGTCCTGAAAGAAATGATAGAGGAGAACCTAAAATGTAAAGAAACTGCCGTTTAGTAAGCGGCCTTACAGAAGCACGGAGATCTCATGTCAGTCAGGGGACATTTGAGAAAATACCGGAAGGCACTATCCCTGAGTAAGAGGAGAACAGTGATGCATTAGGAGACACATTGTTTCTTATTATTTTTGTTTTGTGGACTTTATTCCCAAAGCAAAGTTGAGTATCTAAAGTGGGATGAGTCTGGAGAATAGGAGGACATGCACAGATTTGGAGAAAATATTTGTAAAACATGTTCTTGGGTAATGGACTATTACCTAATTATACAAAAGAACTCAAAACTCAACAATAAGGAAATGAACAACCCAATTAAAAGTGAACAAAATATTTAAACAGATCACTCAACAGAGAAGATATATGATGACAAATGAGCTTATGAAAAGGTGCTCAACATCTCATGCTATTAAGGAACTGAAAGCTAAAACAACAATGAGATGCCACTGCACACCTATTAGAATCACTAAAATTGAAAAAATCCCAAACACTGATAACACTAAATGCTGACAAAGATGCGTAGCAACAGCAATGCTCATTTATTGCTTCTGGGAATGCACAATGGCACGGCCTCTTTGGAATACACTGTGATGCTTTCTTACAAAACCAAAATACTCTTATCGTATGATCTGGCGATTATGTGCCTTGATATTTACCCGAAGGAGTTGAAAACTTAAGTTCACACAAAAAAAATTGCACATCGATATTAATAGCTGCTTTCTTTCATACTTGCTAAAAAATTGAAGCAACCAAGGTGTCCTTCATTAGGTGAGTGAATAAATTGTGTTACATCCAGACAATGGAATATTGTTTAGAGCTAGAAAGAAATTAGCTACCAAGCCATGAAAAGACATAAAGGAACCTTAAATACATATTACTAAGTAAATGAAGCTAACCTGGAAATGCTACAAAGTACATGATTTTAACTATATGACATTTTGGAAAAGATACAAATATAGAGATAGTAAAAAGATGGGTGGTTGCCAGGGGTTGGGAGGGAGGGAGGGAGGGAGGGAGGGAGGGAGGGAGGGAGGGAGGGATGGCAGAGCACAAAAAAATTTTAGGGCAGTGAAACTATTTGGTATGATACTAAATGTCGTCATACGTTTGTCAAAACTCAGAATGCACCACACCAAGAGTGAACTCTAATGTAAAGTATGAACTTTGGGTGATAATGATGCGTCATTGTAGGATCAATTGCAAGAAAGGTACCACTCTGGAGCAAGATGTTGATAGTGGGGGAGGCTGTGCATGTGTGGGGACTTGGGGGGGTGTCTATGGGAACCCTCTGTACCTTCAATTTTCATGTGAACCTAAAACTGAGATAAAATAAGCTTTGTCCTATTATAATACTGTACTTTTTTAAAGTGTGGTGTGGGGAATATCACATTGATATGGAGGGATGGGTCTTTACCCTCAACAGCATCGCATGGGGCTGGAAAGGAGTGAATAATGATTCCATGTTTTGAAATCTGCTTGAGGTTTGGAGGAAATACAGAGACTTTTAAGTCGAGACTCCTGTATCCCACACTTTACTTAATGACTATCACGGCAGAAGTTCTGACGTACGTTGTAACGGTACACGAAGACTCATTCCTTTTGCCACTCTGAGCGCACTGTCTGGTCCACCTGAAGCCTAGACTATCCAGAGAGGAAGAATTCATTAGGGTCCAGTGAGTCCAACAGAAGGGCACCAGGGACAACACTCAAAATACAGAATTTCTGGTAGAGAAAGCAGTCCTTACTATAATTCAAAGAAAATAAAACCCTTTGTGGGCTCAAATTCTTTATTTCCTACATTATATGCTAGAATCACCGATGAAGGTCTGTAGCTATAACCTCATACCGTGACTGAAACATCTGAACAGTAAGAAAGTGTTGTTTTCATGCTTCTTATTAGCTTTTTTTTAAAAAAATGTTAAGTTTTCTCATAATCTTTGAATCAGGTAAGTTGTTGAGTTTTGAGTATTTTAGTGCTTTGCTTTTCTGATCTTTTCTCCTGGAGTGTTGCCATCTGTCAACGTCCAAGTGCCTCCTTTCCTTCGGCTATGTTCTTTCTCAGCTGCGATCTGAAATGTTTTTTTATCAAAGACTGTTTGCCCACAGATTTAGTATTAACCAATGTGTCTCTCTTCAATCTGCCGATCTTTGATGGGAAGTCCTCAATCGCTCACCCTGTTATTACTGGGATCCTCGGACATATCTGTTTTGGGTTCGTGAAGAGCTTTTCAATTGTCACAAAACAACCACGCTCCCTCCTGTTCATTCCAGTTCCCGACCTCAGCGGACAGAGTCGCTTGAGTTCTGATCACTGCCTCTGTGGCTAGGATTCTCTGAAGGTCACTGACATTTTTGGCAGGGCTGTTGCTCCCTGACCTCCTCGAGGTACCAAAGCCATGTAGTTCCTCAGTCCCCAGGACACTGTTTCACTAGGGCAGCAGAACAGCGTCTTCCAGGGGGAAGATGGACTTCTGCTTGCAGCCCATGGAGTTCAGAGGGGCATCTTTGGACCTGAGTCAGCATATAAGCTCCCAGTTAAACATTTTATCTTCCTATTGTCTTCTTTATTAGCCTCCGTCGGTTGTAAATGTCACTGCGGGGTTCTCACAGTGGACAAGCCTAGCTAACACCTGCATCCCCACCCAACTGCCACTCTCTTGGTCTGGCTGCATTTTATTCAAAAAGATTTCCTTTCGGAGCATGCTTTGTGCCTAGAGATTCCCTTTCTTTAACAAAATCAGCTTTGTACTTTGAATGACTTACCCCGCATGTGTGAACTGAAGATGGACACTGCCTTCTTCAGTGTCTGTTTTCGGGGAAGTGAGGGGAAAAAAAAGGCAAAAAGGACAGTCCTATGGATGATGTCTCTGGGTAGTCCTGTAAAGAAAAAACAAACAAAACAAACATTCTAGAATGGTGATATGCAAATATGCAAGTTCTGCTTTTAAATCGTGTTTATGTTCTAACTGCTCTAATTCTTACCATTTGTATTTCAACCACAACAGCAGAACATGAAGTCGGTTCAGAACCCTGTAGACATTGCTAAAATAAATAGTAAAGAACGTGAAAAAAAAAAAAAAAACGTGTTACTCTTTACTCTGCTACCCTGTGGGTTATTTACTGTCATAGTGAACACAACGGATTTCACTCCGGTTTCTGGTTAGGGTCACTAGTCTAGTGTACATTGATGGGAAACTACCTTTGTGCCAGGTAATGTGCAGGAGGCAGAAAATTCAAGGTGTTACTGTCTAGCAGGGAAGGATATTGCCTTTGTTCTATCATTCTAATACCTGTCCTTGTAAATTAAAATGAGAGTATGCATTTTTTTTTTTTTTTTTCCTTTTTGGAACATGACCCTAGAGGGAACCAAACCCGAGACTCCCTGGTCCGCAGGCCGATGCTCCAACTGCTGAGCCAAACTGGCCAGGGCTATGTTTTTGAAAATTTACTTTAAACAATGATTTTGTCACATAACTCATCATTTTGAATGAAACACTGAGCTAACCCACCAAATTAGATAGTTTGAAGCCCACCTCTAACTGCCTTTTAGAGACTGGCTATTTGATTACATGCTTGTTAAGAGCTTTAACTGTAAACTCAGTAGCTTTCAAGCTAAGATTCATCAATGCTCTGGATATGAATTCTAACCTAAACGCGAAATAACATAAAAAAGGCATTCAGTGTCTGTCTTCCAAATTTAGGACTCGTCGGTTATTTTGGCTGATTGTTTATGTTTCCTAGCGTCGGTAAGCTAGTTTCCTATTTTTATTTAAAATTTTTTTTCCTTGTTTATATTCTGTCCTTGAATCCTTCTAAATACATACCCTTGTACACAATGTGTGTATATGTCAGGTGAGTTTGGTCTCTGTGGAGTAGTGGAGAATAAGCCGTACAAGCAACCCCTAACCAGAGCAAGTGGGCTAACAGATGGAGCGCACAGTGTGAAATTAGAGATAACTGGCAGGATTTATTTTTTTTAATGATCCATCTGGAATCCAAGGGTCAAGATCATCAATTTTGACACTTACAGAGGATCATAGCCTCACTTTACATTTAATTTCTAAGGTTACTTTCTTAAAAAATAGTCTTCAGCGTCTAAACATTTTATTTAGTAAATAAACAAAGTTACAAATTACCACAGAGTAAATGCTACATGACTATAGAACAATGACTTACACACAAATATTATATTACTGCAGTTAATCACATTAACAATTCTAAATATCCTTTGCTAAAGTATACCGAACTACAGAATGGATGTATTAGGGTTAGGTTAGAATGACAGTGACTACCAACAACCACCCCGATCAAATTGAGTGCTTATACATCAAAGAAATTTGACTTTTAGTAACAGTGCATGGTGTTGATAGATTGGTGGGTGTCTCTGCTCCATCAGGGCACTTAGGCATTGAGGGTCATGGTCGCTGCGATGGGCCAAAGATGGCCCCCATCCAAGATGTCCACATTCTAATCCCTGAGACCTGAGACTATGTTACCTGAGATGGCAAAAGAAACTTCTTGCAAACAAACAAAACTTTTCAGATATGGTTAGGGATCTTCAGATAGCAGTGCCCTGATTTATCCAGGTGGGCCTAATATAATTACAGGGTCCTTACAAGAGGTAGGTAGAATCCACGTCAGAAAAGGCGGTCTGACAGCAGAAGCAGAAGCAGAAGGAAATGAACAAGGAAGGCAGAGGTGAAGGATTTAGCTGTGCTGTGCTGGCTTCCAAGGTATAGCAAAGGCCCACAGCCCAGGGAAGGCAGGCTGCCTCTAGAGTCTAGAAAAGGCAAGAAAATGGATTCTTCTCTAGAGGATCATCTAGACACTGTGCGTGAGTGTGTGTGTGTGTGTGTGTGTGTGTGTGGTGTTGAAGTTGGAACTCTTAAAATTTTAGAAGGCAGATCGATACATTATGGTCAATAAGAAGAAATCTGGAGTTAAAATCATGATGGCTGTCTGCGGTGTTTATACACCAATCAATGAGGAACACAAAATAGGAGAAACTCAGAAACTTAATTTGTAATCATAAAAACATGCAAAGACATCATGAGTCTCACTTGCCAACGTCAAGTGCTTAAGTAAAAGCGCTCAGACTTTGATTAGGCAGGGCTGGGGGCTGCAGTACTCTCTTGCATTTGGATTGCCCAAGACTCCTGAAGGTGGTAAGATGACTATGAGGCAGGAGCTCTTTCTCGCACAGTGCGTCCTACTGCTAACATCTTTACTCTCCAAGCCCTAGTGGTCCCACACCGTCCAGCAGCTCTGCTTCTGTTGTGCCACCCTCTGGCATGAGCATCTTTGCAGAAGTCCAGAGGCTGTGGATCAAAGTCTGGCTTATCTAGATTCATTACCCATCTCCTTCTTTGCTCCAGAGCCTTCCTCAGGGCTGTCCCTGACGGGCTACATGTTCTTATGTTTCTGTCCACTTAATGTTGTTTTTCCTCAGACTTGGAAATCTTTCTTATTACTCTCATATTGTTGCTTTTTTTTCCTTCTTTCTACTTTCTGCTCTCCCCACCTACTCCTGACACACCAACCAAGCATAATCTCTTCAATGAACTACTGCGCACAAACTTCTCCATGAGGGGCCTGGCTGTCTTATTGGAGAAAGAAAGGACTAGATATTACATTAGAAACACGAGACGGATCAATAGCCCAATAAATTATTTCTCTATGACTGTATAATCAAACCAACATGGGAAAGCTTACTCTGTTTCTCTAAATTATGCCCAGCAATTCTTCATTTCCCCTGAACCAAAACCTGCTGAAATTCTAAAACTTTACTTGTAAGTTATTTAAATAAGGAAATTATTTTCTAGTGATTTTTATCAAGGATGGAGCTCATACACACCTGCATTTGTAGGCAGCATTGTATTAATTTGTTTCTACTGCTTTTCTAAAGCAGATTCAGAGGCAGAAATACCCTTTAGGTAGAATAAAAGGGCCTTCTTTCTTCCATTAACATCTGCTTTCCTGACTGAAATATTACTGAGTAGGTTATAGGTACTCAGGTGAGTTTTCCTACCCCAAATCACAAATGTTTAAAGTTTACTCTACATTCTTTTGTTGTAAATGAGCCTCTCATGAAAGAAGATAGCAAAGACATTTCAATAAACAATTAGCAACAGAAAACGTCAAAGGCTTTCTTTGGTAGGATGATTAGTGATTATTTTGATTAATTTACAGCACAGACTTTCCCTTTCCCTTATTCTTCAGCTTCCTTGTCTGAGTATCAGCATGTTTGCTAACTGCATTTCTTGGTATAGTTTAGGATTCTCCCACTGGGCATGTGGCTAAGAGTAAGTATGCAGTCTGTGCCTCATATACTGGGCCTCAAGGAAAAGCTTCTTTATAATACAACGTGAGATTTTGTCAAGTTGGGAAAACCAATTAGAGTAATAATAAAATTACAAAGATGTATTTCTAGAAAGAGGGAGAATACATTTAGATCGAAGAGAAGAGTAATATTAGTACAGTAGCATCCAACAGAAGGATTGCTTATGGCTGGATCCAAGATCCACAATGCAGCGGGTAGCCACACAAATTGAAGGGCACTATTTAAGTGAATAAATACAAATGATATCTATTTGTTAACCTATCAGTATATTGTTATATATCTTCCTCAATCTAATAAACGAGAGACTTCTAACCATATAGGATCTTGAAGCTATATCACCAGAGGTGTCATCTGGCAGGATGGTGTCCATGTAACCATGGCTTATGTTTTACCTATGTATACATGGAGTTAGAGAGGTCCTGGAGAATTAATCTTTTTAAATGTCTGCTTCTTCCTCATACCTCCTAATGAACCAATCTCAACACACACATACATGACCTTCAGATAGGCTATCTCATTTAAGTATCAGACAGGAAGTGTATACAAACACGCTTGTGTAACTATTAGAACACTCGAATACTGAACTGCACCAACCATGGCCTGAAGGGAGCAGGTGACCTGAGACTTCAACCCCTCAGAAATCACGTTCCCTTCATGCCAGTGGGCAAGTGAATCTAGACCAGGAGGTGAAGTATGCAAAGGGAAGGGAGTTTAGACTGGGCCCAGTTATATTCCCAGAATGAGCTGCAGCAGTAAGCGATGTGACAAGTTCATCAACACTTTGCTTTAAGTTTTATTTTATCAAGAGGTTTTTGACTGGCCACATGCTGAGCAAATGTAACTGGGAGGATTTCATGTAAGACATGAGGAAACTGAGAACTGCAAGGGGTATTCTGAAGCAGATGCCCCCCCCCCCCACGTTCTCTAGCTCCATCCAGGTTTACCTGCAGCTCTGGTACCACAAACTGAGAGCTTCCACTTGAAGTACTTGACTCTCACTTCTCTGTTGAAGGCTTTCTCAAGCCTATCAGTAGCTTGCTTCTCTGCATGTAGGTAACCCAGAAGTGTGTGTGTGGGGGGAGGACTAGGGTGAGGGAAAGTGAACCACCCTGGGGCAATAATGGGAGAAAAGAGTCCTGGATAAATGACCCAATCTCCCATCATTCAGTGAGAATCTTGATATCTATTATATTTGATTCCTTAGATGGTCCCATAGGATTCACTATCATTAGCCTAAAATAGCAAATTGTTCATTAACATCATTTCCCCTCTTCCTTTCCCATCACATTTTCCTTCTGGCTCATTTGTGCTTCCCAAATTCTTGCCTCAGGGTTTGATTTGGGGAAGGATCCAAACTAAGGCAGTGAAGTTCTCATTATATCTTAAACACGTCAGCTTTGTATTCAAAATGCTTATTGCTTGTTGGGAAGGAGCTAAGAGTGTCTATGAGAGAAAAAATTGGGGGGGGGGGGGCTTTCTCTTAAGGGAGCTGGCAGGGAGGTAGTTATGGTGAAAATTCTCTCCCTGGCCTTTGAATCACAGAATCCTAATTGTGTACTAAGAAGTACTGTACCTGTCAATTTTTTCTTATTTGCTTTTCCTTTGCCTTGCATTTCCAGGAAAGACCAAAACCTTTCTTCTTTCTTTATGCATACTAATAATTTCGAGAAAAATGCAGGCAATTTTCCTTGAGAATCATTCGATTTTTCTTGAATACTTTGCCTTTATATAGCTCTTTAAGTTTTCATATTATAGTTTGGCTCTTAAAGGGCACGTTTATTACTTCTCTTTTCTAAATCCCTGCAGGCACCACTATAGCACGTTTTGAGGGGTCTCCTTGATTTAGAAGTAACATTCCCCCAATCAGAATGGCTTCTTGATCATGGTTCCTTGGTGAACTCAAAGAGAAAGAAAATCATTGAGTCTATTAACTTGTCATGTACTATATAATTCTTGTCCAACTTTTCTTTTTTTATCTTTATTTTTATTTTAATATATCTTTATTGTGGAAATTGTTACAGATGCCCCTCTTTTTTTTGCCCCATTGACATCCCCACTCCCAACACCACCCAACTTCACCACATTGTCGTATGTGTTCATTGGTTATGCCCAACTTTTCAGTAGTATTTGTCTGGGTCATTAGGGCAGCTCCCAGCTGATTCTTTCATTCTTTATTTTCTGCATATGGAATAGCCAAGATAATATGTTCAACAGTTTGTGCAATACAAATATTTCTGTTATTGCAAATAACAAGAAAGCAAATCTAAAATATGCACAGGTAACACAGATTTATGGCTTGCAAAAAAGAGTTTTAGAATTCCCTAAGCAATTTTCTAAGACATGGGCTTATCTAAGTTGCTGTTTATTTGGTTTTGCCAGAAAAAAACACTTAAGAAGATGAGTAAAGCACCAGAGTTATGATGAAAGTACCATATGACATTGGGTAGCTATAGTAGATCATTGTTTGTAAGACTTTTAGCATAATATGTGCCTTTAGAAAATGACAAATATTGAAAAACAACAAAAAGCAAAATGAAGTGGAAATATTATTAACACTCTATGACTTCTTAAGAGAATATCCCACATAGATATCCTTTATTATAAAGCTAAAAATAAGATATTGCTTAAAAGCTTTTTAATGAGCATCTACTACAAATCAAATAATATAGATTCAATGTGGAAAAGTGAGAGAAAGCAGATATAATAACAGAAAAATACTCATTACTTATAAATGATCACTGTTACTAGTGTGATCTCTCTCCTACTCACACATACACACATTTTTCAAAACTCCAAAGTAAAGAGAACTCATTTTCTACCTATTGCAATCACCATAATGCAGCTATACTTATAAGAGTGTTTTCTTTTATTTTTAATTATTATTTATTTTTAATTGAATTTATGGGGTGACATTGGTTAATAAAATTATATAAATTTTAGGTATACAGTTTAATACATCATCTGTACATTGCACTGTGTGTTTGCCACCACAAGTCAAGTCTCCTTCTAATTTTGTTTAAAGGATAATTTATCATCACACACACACACACACACACACACAGAGGTATGGTAGTCTTTATTGGTTGCTTACCTGCCTAATAATAATTCTTCATTTTCCCTTTTTAAGAAAACTCTATTTTTTCAGCTGAGGGGGGACCATGTGCTGCAGGGGAGACTAGCTCCTCCTTAGTCCTAGAAATGAAATCTTGATTAATAAAAATCAGTTATGACTCTATTTCCCTTGATAGTATTGAAACTAAGAATGCAAATAAGGTTCAAATCTATTGGATTAAGCAAAGACGTTTAGAAAATTTATGAAAAAGATTCTGTGACTTTTCTCTGGACCGCAGGTCGACGCTCTAACCACTGAACCAAACTGGCCATGGAATTCTGTGACTTTTAACAAGGGGCTTAAGGATGGGGTGTGCTCTCTGTATGGGAGTTCTTGTGTTTCTGTACTAATTGCCCTTTTAGTCCAGACTATCTTTTAAGGAATTTGTATAGCCAATAGCCTTCAAAGATAGAAATACTTATGAAGCCAAGATTTTGAACTTCTATTGGTTGAGTAATAAGCCTAAGATAAGTCAGCTAAGAAATGACAGAACAAGGATTCAAATCCAGGTCCACTTGGCAACAAAGCCTAGGTTCTTCACCTTGAGAAAGTATCTCCCAAGTAGTGATAATACCCAACATTTGTGTGGCTTCCCTTGGTCCTACTCTGGACTGAGCATTTAACAATAAATTCTCCTTACATACACAGGAGAAGAATTTCGACCAGTTACGTAAGTCTCTGTGCAAATGAATGCCAGGAAACATTTTGCCTGAAAATGAACTTTTAAATTTGTCCCCAAACAGTAATTTTAAATCAGAGATCTGCTTGGTTTTCAAATCAGAACTGGAAATTGGATGCTTCTTCCTAGCCATTGCTGAAAGTGAATTTGCACCTCTTGTTTTGGACTAATTTCGTCAACATATATTATCCTTATAATTGGAAAAGATGTCTTGTTGTACTGAGAGATAAGCAAAAGAGAGATTAGTATGCCTTGTATTAATGCCTTATTCAGTAGTTCTTTTTTGTTTGAAAATCTCTCTAACCTCCACTTCAGCCTGAAAACACTGATAGAGACAACCCCAGGACTGCTGGATTTTAAGCTTTATGTGGTCAGGAACCTGGTTTGATTACTTCAAATACATCCCTATCCCCTAGGTAGCAGTGTATACCTCAAGTACACTCATGAATAGTTAACTTAATAAGTAAAATCTAAGAAATGAAGATATATATTCATTTCTACAGACACTGCAACCGTATTCTCTGAGATTCTGGGTAAAAACAAATCTGCAGGAAATGGAAGATTTCTTAGTACGTAAGTTCCTTTTTACAATGGAAATTGCTTGCATTTGGTTCCTCAGTACGGTCTCTGGATGATTTTTCTATTATAATTTAAGAGTGTGACAGATTAATAAGCTGTCTAGTTTCTTGAGGTGGTCAAAAAGGGTAGAAGTAGTCAATAAAGATTTTGACGTGTTGGAGAGTAAGGTTTGAAATTCGAAAAGATGACTCAAACATCCTGAAGTTTTCCTTTCTCTATCTGTAGCGCCGAGAGCGACATCAGAATGGAACCTACTTCTCACCTGTAATATAATTTTCAATATAAAAGTTATTTGTTATCACTTACCACCATGGCCCAGAAGTGAAACATAATCCAAATACATTATCCATTGTAATATAGCTTGGACGTGCATTTCGCCCGCCCTGTGGTTTTCCAGGGAACCTGCTCCGAACTGTTTAACACTTTCAAAGTCGATAAATTATTGGAGGGAAGCAAAAGGCCCACCGGTGGGTGAAATTTCCCTGAGAAATGAAAGTCCTCTCATAAAGTGAGAAGTTGCAACAAGGTATTGTTTAATAATAGCAAGTAATATTTTTAAATTACTGTTTAGAAATGTATTGCCTGGTATTAAAATGACTTTATATAAATGCTGTGTCCTCAATTTAAAAGGACATTGGTAAGCCCCCTAGGACTGAACAGGCCTTTTCTGCACCTAATTAAATTAAGTGCAGTGTACAGTACCTCTCTGCAAAGATTAATAGAATGCATTACTTGTCAGTTTAAGTGTTGCCTGTGGCGGTATTTTTTCTAATTTAATTAAAAGCTGTTCTTTTATGAAGAACAAGCTTGCAGCATAATTTCTCTTACGTTTACATTTCTAAAGGCTGTTTGGGAGAAAGCCGAGGAAAAAGAAAGAAGAAAAAAGATAAAGAAAGCAGAGGGCATCAAGTTGTAGGTACCAAAGAGGAAGGTATCATTATTTCCTGGTTTGGGGGAAATTTTTATTTCCAAAGTGAAAATGAGCGGACGTAAACCAGGAGTCTGGGGAGGCAACAATTTTCATTGTTGTGTGTTCGACCATGTCTCTATCTAATGCCCAGGAAGGATCATTGATAAAAATACTAGGCACCTCATCCGGCTGGTGTGGCTCAGTGGTTGAGCATTGACGCATGCACCAAGAGGTTGCTGGTTCAATTCCCTGTCAGGGCACATGCCCGGGTTGTGGGTCAAATCCCCAGTGGGGAGCATGCAGGAGGCGGCCAATCGATACCTCTCTCTCCTTCTCACTTTCTCTCTCTCTAAAATTAATAAAGAAAAAATTTTTTAAAAATACTAGGCATCTGTCAAACAGGTAATTATATCACAAACTCTCACGTAATCAAAAATTTGTTGTGCTGTTGGGGCCTTGAAAGTGTGTGATTAGCTGTGAGGCTGAGGAGTTGTCCATGCAAAGCTAGGTGTGAGTCAGCAGGGCCATACTCAAAACCACTTGGTGCTCCGGTACAGGCAGTGGAAGTTCACCCCGTAACATCCTGAAGACATGTAAGGGCCGTGAGAGCCAACTTCACAGCCCTCCCCCAATAGGAATGGTTCCTCAATTAGGGTCAGAAAACATTCAACCCATTGAACTCTCCCTATTTTTCTCACGAACCTAGAATACCTATTTATATTATTAAGTATTTATCAGCTGTATAAGAAGTCTATATTTTCTGAGTTTCATCAAAGTAGAGAGAATAAAATATAGTACAGAAGAAGAAAACTTCGATAAAGAAATATCTGATAAAAGTTTGGAAAGCAGGGGAAATAAATGACAAATAAACATAGGAGAAGGTGCTCAACATCTTATGTCATTAGCAATTGCCCACTAGAGTAACAGTGAGATATCACTGTCCGCCTGTTAGAGTCACCAACATCCCAAACACTGGTGACCACAAATACTGGCAAGGATGTGGATAACAAGAACTCTCTTTCATTGCGGGTGGAAATGCAAAAGGATACAGCCATTTGGAAGGTAGTCTGGTGGGTTTTTGTTTGTTTCTTCTTATAAAAATAAGCATACTCCTATCATATGATCTATTAGGTTGCATTGAATTTACCCAAAGGTATTGAAAACTTATGTCCTCAAAAAGCCTGCATGAGGATATTTATAGCAGCTTTTTCCATAATTGCCCAAACTTTGAAGCAGCCAGATGTCCTTCAGTAGGTGAATGAACTGTGGTACATCCAGACAATATTATTCAGCACTGAAAAAAAAGCTATCAAGCTATGAAAAGACATGGAGGAAAGTTAGATGCATATTTTTAGGTAAAAACAGCCAATCTAAAGGCTACATCCTGCATGATTCCAACCATATGACATTATAAAAAGACACAACTATGGATACAGTGAAAGTACCAGTGTTGCCAGAGGCTGGGAGAGGAAAAGATGAACAGACAGCAAAGAGGATTTTTAAGTCAGTGAAACCATTCTGCATGCTACTGTAACGGTGCACACATGTCATTACACACATGTCAAAACCCATGCGGTACACAGCACCCAGACTTCACTGTAATGTAAACTGTGGACTTTGGGTGATGATGATGTGCCAAGGTAGGTTAATTGATTGTAACAAAAATACCACTCATGCAAAATATTGGTAGTGAGGGAGACGGTGAGTGTGTAGAGGTCATGGGAAATCTCTGTACCTCATGCTCAGTGAAACTAAAGCTACTCTAAAAAAAGTCTACCAAAAAAAAAAAATCAATGTAACATATCATATCAACAGGATAAAGAAGAAGAAAAATGACACATCAATTGATGCAGAGAAAGCATTTGACTAAATCTAACACCCAATCACGATGAAACACTCTCAGGGATAATGGGAAATTACCTTAATTTGATAAAATAAGTGTACAAAACCTCACAGTTAAAATCATGTTTATTGAATACTTTCCCTGAAGACTGGGAACAAGGCAAGAATGTCCTCTCTCACCACTCCACCCAACATTGTATATGAAGTCTTAGGTCAATAAAAAGAAAAGGGGATACAATGTATACAGATTGAGAACAAATCTCTCTTTATTTATAGATGACAAGGTTATCTATGTAGAAAATTCCAAAGAGTAAATTTTATAAAAACTTGTGGAAATAATAAGTATAGCAAGGCTATAGAATACAAGATTAAAATTCAAAAGTCAGTTGCCTTTCTATGTAATAATAATAAATAATAAATAATTGGACTTGATAACCTAAAAATGGTGTGTGTGTATATATATATATATATATATATAATTTACAATGGTACTAAACAATGAAATACTAGGTATAAACTTAATAAACAGTATCCCGAATATATATAGATATATATATCTCTATATATATCAAAGAAGATCTAAATAAATAAAGATCTATTTTCATCTTATAATTGGATTACTATTTGTTGTTAAAATGTTAATTCTTCCCACTTGCTTTATGGAATCAATGAAATCTCAATCAAATTCCCAGGAAGCTATTTTGTGGATATTAAGAAATGAATTCTAAAGTACACATGAAAAGGCGAGGACCTAGAAAAGTCATGCAATACTGAAGGAAAATGCAAAGTTGAAAGACTCATACTACCCAATGTCAAGACTTACTGTAAAGCTACAGTAAATAAGACAGCATAGTTCTGGTAAAAAAAAAAAAAAAAAAAATAGACCTAGAGATCAATGGACCAACAGAGTCCAGAAACACTCCCACAAAATAGTTAACTTATATTCACAAAGAAGCAAAAGCAATTCAATGAAGAAAGAAGAGGGTTTCAGCAATGTCTTTTGAACAATTTTATGTCCATATGCCAAAGGTGAATCTGTAATCAGACCTTGTACTTTTCACAAAACTTAACTCAAAAATGGATCATACACCTCAATATAAAATATATGCAAAACTATGAAACTTTGAGTAGAAAATCAATGTGACTTAGTGTTTATTGATGGATTTTTAGATCTAAATCACAATCCATGAACGATAAAGTTTGCTACTGTCACAAATATTCCAGACTAACATAAGGTGTTAATAGAAGTAGAAACTGGATATGGGTTATGTGGGAATTTTCTGTACTAACTTCATACATTTTTTGGTAAATCTAAAGCTGTTATAAATTAAAGGGTTATTATTCAAAACAAAGTTTCAAAAGTAGAAAGGCAGTGTTGTTTAAAGATTTAGAGAAAATGTTTGATGAACATAATCTCAAACATAATCTGACATACAGCTAATACATTTTCTACCATTTGGTAGTCCAAAATCTGCTTGTTGGGGAGATAAAAAAGGTGAGGTGAAAAGAGAAGGCAAAAAGGCTTAGCAACCTGGTTTTCCTAATCCCACTGTTTGGACCAGTTTCTGGTTCAGTGGCGTAAAGAAGTAACAGATGTGCTACTCGGATGTCTTCCAGTTTTTAGGAGAGTGGTGGTAAACACAGATTCCAGAAAGCAGTTCCTCCAGTCTGTCAAAAAATGTGTCATTTCAACACACAACTAAAGGGGGCAATAGAAGATGAAGGAGAGCAATTGCAATGTTCAAACCTAGGGAATGAAAAATGCACCTTTTGGAGGCTAGCGTAATCACAGATAAGTCCTGCCTTTTATTTAATGAGATCATAATATTAGTCATCTGTCTACGGTATATATTTTGAACTCGTAGGTCCTGTCAATTAGTATGCATTGTCTATCAACAGAGTCAGAGCTACAGATAATGGTATTTGAATTTAAAAAGTGTTCTTCTCGTTTCTTTTTCTGAAATAAAAAATAGCATCCACCCCCAAAACGTGTATATGTTACTTTAAAAGATGGATGAGGAGTATTTGCCCACTGTTATAGTTTTATAATAACAGCATTTTATTCTGTTTGGTTCTACAGTTGCCAGTCTTAACAATTGAAGACAGAAAGATTAGTGGAGTAATTTTACAGCCGTGAAGCCACCTTGTGGAAGGTCAGCTCACTGCTTGCTTCTTGATTCTCAATACAAGACCCTTCTAGCAACAGGCATTTCTGTTGAAAGAGCTGGAGTCAGGAAAAAAGTCACTTCCTTCATGTTATTGGATATTGTACATAGAATTTGGGTAGCTTTTTGTTAAAATGGCTACTGGAGACATATAACCTCCCATGATTTATACACTGTGTGTTTTTTGGTTCTGTCTTAAGTGAACAAAAAGCAAGCAAACAAAAAAACAGAGAGCCATAAAAATGTGTTGTGCTCTAGAAATTTCTGGAGCCCGAAAATATACTGACATATTTTCTTTATCTTTAGAAATTATTTTGAGTTTTGGAATTAATTGAACATCGGTGGAGTCGTCTCAGAAAGGGTTTTAAATGTCACCAATTGAATCAGCAGCTCACTGGGGTCTTGCTGCTTCCGGAAGGCTTAACCTCTTGCAAAAAAAAAAAGAGTTTTGCAGAAGCCCTAAAAGTGTCTCAATAAAAGCCATTTTAAAAGAAAAAAAAATACCAGAATTTATCGAGTTTTTTTTATGTGATTAGCCCATTAAAAGTGTAATTTTGGTTAGTCCTCATAAAAGCTTTACAAATTGTCTTAGTTCCAATTTAGAAATGAGAAAACTGAAGCCAAGAGTAATTGACATCTCAAGATCGCAAAGCCAGAAATAAATTAATTAATTAAAATACATACATATTTATAATAATATAAACATGGATATGAAAACAGACCAATCTAACTTTCAAATTTATCCCAAATTACAAGTGTTTATAGTTGGAAGATCTAAATCCCTTAAGTGCAAGAACCCTGCCTTATCTATTACTGTTTCACTTACCCCAGTGCCTAGAAAACAGTGGACCCTCAATTACTGTCGTTGACTAACTGGAAAAGGCTTGGAAGTCAAGTCTCTCAGAGATAAATATTATTCTTCTGATGTTCAACCAGAGGAGGCAGTTGTATTAAAATTTGCAAGTGGCTCAACATTTTTAGGCAACTTAGATGTGGGCTTTCAAGGAAAAAATTATAAATATAGTCAGGATTTGGCTCTATCTGACCCTACTCTGTTCTCACTTGTGTCACAGGAGTTTGCTGTTGTCCAAACTAGGGGAGTAGATCAAGTGTCCAGACTGCAGATGACTTACTGAATCATATTTTCAAAGTCAGGTCACGTGATAATGTGTGTGTGTTGTGTTCTGTCTCAACATTTTCTTTTTTGTTGAAGGTGTGTTTTGTTTATTTTTTTGTTTGTTCTTATATGACTGAGAGTGGTTTAAGATGACCCCAAATGAGTTATAAACCTTTTAGCAGAGAATCTATTAATGCTTTCTGCTTTTTCTTACATCTTCCACCTTCCCAGCAAGTAGGATAATTACTACAAAATGACATCCCCAAACCTTTTAAAGAAAATTCTTCATCCGTAGGTAAGAGATGACAAACTTCTCAATTTGAAAGGACAGATATGAATGAATGATCTAGGTAATCAGAAAGAACTTCAGATGTATCCTTGCTGCTGTATCATGTGCTGAGACTACAGAGCTGAGGAAACTGGCTTTCTGTAGTTGATGAGTTTTGTTTCATTGTGATGTAACACGTTTCAGCAATTTTTAAAATTCTGAACCTCAATTTAGTTCTGCATTTCAGAAATCCTATGTTTTTCTCCCTCAAACATATCTCTACTGTTACCATTTGGAAGGGAATCAAGGCTAATAGCTACCTGTTTCGTACTTATTCATACTATACAGCTTAAGGAGAAATCACAGGAAGACTTGGCTTCTGCTTCTGTCACCAACCAGCAAGGGGACTTGGACAAGTCATTGTAACCTCACTGAATCTCAGGCCTCTCATGTTAAATTAAGCGTTTGTTTTGCAATGATATTTGAATCTGCTTCTGTGCATGAACCAAAAGATCTGCATTAAAGTATATAGTGTACATAACGTACCTGATACATATGTAGTAAAAGAAATATCTGCTTATATTTCAGCTCAGTTAACTTTCTTCACAATTAGGTGTTCTTACGCCATCGGTCTGTGTTTCACAAGGTACTGTGGCATATAACCCAATATATTCGAATGGGTGCGACTGTCACATCACTACTGCCAAGGTCAACGGCCTTGCACGTATTCCATTGCTCTATGAACCTCATGCTACCTATCTGAAGAATGATGATAAAAATAAGGGTGTTTAATAAAACTAGTTACATTTTCTTCTCATTTAATGCTCTGAACACATTTTTAAAGTCTTCCTAGTACAGACATACTTAATTGCATAGACATTTTGGCTGCAATAATCACGATATTTCTCTATGAAGAAACAAACCAATATTGTATACAGGTAACTATTGGTCCCCAAATGTGTCATACAGTGTTCAGTACATGTTATTCTCTCTATAGTTCCTCCTTTCCTTTCTCAATGTATTAGCCTCTCTAAGATTTATACAGTTCTACATTGCTAACTTGCATAATAAACATCTATATAAGTAAAAGGGTAGAGGAAAAACACTACCTTCCCTTCATTTCAAAACCCTCATCTGAAGTTGTAATGCACACAATTGAGTCCTTACGTCCAGACTAAGTTTCCTCAGTGCTACCAGTCTGTCTTTTATAATCCTCAAGATGTATCAAGATGTATCTGGTTTATAAATGTCATCATTAATTAAATTATAGGACCTTTTTCAGTACTGATTATAACTGGACCTTATGATGTTTCTCTTCTCTCTACTGTCCAGGCAGCATTTCTGTAGCAGGACACAGGAGCAATGGAGATTTGAAGCGATGAGAAATGATTCTGAAGGGACTGGTTGACATCCACTTTTCACACCACACAAAAGGCTCTTGTCTTTTAGTAGAGGCTGTGGTATCTTATGCCCAGGGACACTTGAGTATCCTGTGGTGGCTTGGCATTAAAACGAATTTATTGATGTTCTTCCGTGGGACTACCGGCTGGCCTTTTGTTTATTATTGTTATATTTTATTTGTATAGATATCCCGCCATGCTCTGTGCTATAAATAGTGATGTTTTTATTGTTAGTACCATACACTTAATAAAGCTGCAGTTTTCCTGGCAATTAATTGTGCTGACAATCAATGCAAGGCTGCAGGCAGTGTGTGCATGTGCTGCGCTTTTGATGAGAAAAACCCTAAGAAGTCAGGCTGTCAGAATTAAACACACTGCTCAGACATAAAGGCACAGTCTGTTCTTGGTTTCACCAAATGACAGTTGATTATAGGCTAAGCTTAGACCTGGTTTTGCTTATAAAGTAGAGATTATTTGGTCAGCTTTAAGCAATCAGGTTAGACATTTATTTAGGACAAAATAACATAATAAAAGTACTCATTTCTGCTTTTTCTCAGGGTATAGTCTATGTTCGATAAAATTTCCTTTCTTTGAAGTACGCCAGCAGCTTCTGGCTTTACACCAAACTTTTTTTTTTTTTATTATTAATTAATTTTTATTACAGATGTTTCTCCTTTTTCCCCCACTGATTCTCCCCTCCTCTCCCCTCCCCGCCCTGTCCCAGTTTGTTGTCCATGTCCACTATTCATGCACACATGCATATAAGTTCTGGGGTTTATCTCTCACCACCACCCCCTCTTCTGGGGATTGTCAGTCTGTACCCCACCTCCACGTCTCTGGGACTACCCCATTCCTCAGACTGTTATGTTCATTATATTCCACAAATAAGTGAGATCATATGATACTTGTCCTTCTCTGTTTGGCTTGCCTCACTCAGGATGATACTCTCCAGGTCCCTCCATGTAGTCTCAAAGGACAAGAGATCTTTCGTTCATACAGCTGCGTAGTACTCCATTGTGTATATGTACCACTGCTTTTTTATCCATTGGTCTACTGATGGACACTTGGGCTGTTTCCAGATCTTAGCTATTGTAAATAGTGCTGCTACAAACATGGGGGTCATATATTCTTTCTGATTTGTGTTTCAGGCTTCTTAGGGTATATTCCTAGAAGTGGGATCACTGGGTCAAATGGAAGTTCAATTTTTAATTTTTTGAGGTAACACCAGATTGTTTTCCATAGTGGCTGCACCAGTCTGCATTCCCACCAGCAGTGTACTAGAGTCCCCTTTTCTCCACATCCTCGCCAACACTTGTTGTTTGATGATTTGTTGATGGCAGCCATTCTGACAGGTGTGAGGTGATACCTCATTGTTGTTTTAATTTGCATCTCTCTGATGATTAGTGATGATGAGCATTTCTTCATACGTCTCTTAGCCATTTGTATGTCCTGTTTGGAGAGATGTCTCTTTAGTTCCTCTGCGCATTTATTCATTGGGTTCTTTGTCTCCCTTTTGTGGAGATGTATGAGCACTCTATATATATTGAAAATTAACCCCTTATCTGATATATCATTGGCAATTATGGTCTACCATACAGTGGGTAGCCTTTCTATTTTGATGATTGTATCTTTCGCTGTGTAGAAGCTTTTGAGTTTGATGTAGTCCCATGTGTTCATTTTCTCCTTTGTTTCTATTGCCTTAGGTGATGTATCAGTGAAAATTCTGCTGCGTATGATGTCTGAAATTTTGTTGCCTACAGTTTCTTCTAGGATTTTTATGGATTCATGAGTTACATTTAAGTCTTTTATCCATTTTGAGTTTATTCTTGTGTAGGGTGTAAGTTGAAGGTCTAGTTTTATTTTTTTGCATGTAGCTGTCCACTTTTCCCAGCACCATTTATTAAAGAGGCTGTCCTTACTCCACTGTATGCTCTTGCCACCTTTGTCAAATATTAATTGAGCATATTGCCTTGGGTCTATTTCTGGGATCTCTGTTCTGTTCCACTGGTCTATATGCCTGTTCTTGTGCCAGTAACAGGCTGTTTTGATTACGGTGGCTTTGTAGTATAACCTGAAACCTGGGAATGTGACCCCTCCAACTTTGTTCTTTCTTTTCAAGATTGCTGTGGCTATTCGAGGTCTTTTTTGGTTCCATGTGAACTTTTGAAGTACTTGTTCTAATTCTGTGAAGTATGCCATTGGTATTTTGATGGGGATTGCATTGAATCTGTACATTGCTTTGGATAATATGGACATTTTAATGATGTTAATTCTCCCAATTCATGAACAAGGTATGTGCTTCCACTTTTTTATATCTTCCTCTATTTCTTTTTTCAGTGACCTGTAGTTTTTTGCGAATAGGTCCTTTATTTCTTTGGTTAAGTTTATTCCTAGGTATCTTAATGTTTTTTGCCACAATGGTAAATGGGATTGTTTTCTTAGTTTCTCTTTCTGTGAGTTCATCCTTGGTGTATAAGAATGCCATCGATTTCTTGACGTTAATTTTGTATCCTGCTACTTTATCAAATTCATTTATTAAGTCTAGTAAATTTTTGATAGAGTCTTTGGGGTTCTCTACGTATAGTGTCATGTCATCTGCCAATAATGACAGTTTCACTTCCTCCTTTCCAATTTGGATCCCTTTTATTTTTTCTTCCTGTCTGATTGCTGTGGCTAAGATTTCCAGTACTGTGTTAAATAAGAGTGGCAAAAGTGGGCATCCTTGCCTTGTTCCTGTTCTTAAGGGAAATGCTTTTAGTTTTTGCCCATTGAGTATGATGTTGGCTGTAGGTCTTTCATATATGGCCTTTATTATGTCTAGATATGATCCCTCTATTCCCTCATTGCTGAGCATTTTTATCAGAAATGGATGCTGGATTTTGTTGAAGCCTTTTTCAGCATCTATTGATATGATCATGTGGTTTTTATTCTTCATTTTGTTTATGTGGTGTATCACATTTATTAATTTGCAAATATTGCACCAGCCTTGCATCCCTGGGATGAATCCCACTTGGTCATGGTGGATAATTTTTTGGTGTATTGCTGCAGCCGATTTGCTAGTATTTTGTTCAGGATTTTGGTGTCTATGTTCATCAGGGATATTGGCCTGTAGTTTTCTTTCTTCGTAGTGTCTTTTTCTGGTTTTGGAATTAGAATTATGCTGGCCTCATAGAATGTGTTTGGAAGTCTTCCTTCTTCTTGAATTTTTTGAAATAGTTTGAGGAGAATGGGTGTTAGTTCTTCTTTGAATATTCGGTAAAACTCCCCTATGAAGCCATCCGGCCTGGGCTTTTGTTTGCTGGGAGAGTCTTGATTACATCTTCAATTTCTTCTGTTGATATTGGTCTGTTCAAGTTTTCTATCTCTTCCTGGTCCAGTTTTGGGAGACTATGTGTTTCTAGAAATTTGTCCATTTTACGTAGATTGTCCAATTTGTTGCCATATAATTGTTCATAGTAGTTGTTAATGATCTTTTGTATTTCTGTGGTGTCAGTTGTTACTTCTCCTCTTTCATTTCTGATTTTGTGTATTTGGGTTCTCTCTCTTTGTTTCTTGGTGAGTCTAGCTAAGGGTCCATCAATCTTGTTTATCTTTTCGAAAAACCAGCTCTTTGTTTCGTTGATCCTTTGAATTGTTTTTTTGGGCTCTATGTCATTTATTTCTGCTCTGATCTTTACTATTTCTTTCCTTCTACTTGCTCTGGAGTTTTCTTTTTTGTTTGCTCTCTAGTTCTTTAAGTTGTGAGGTTATATAGTCTATTAGAGATTTTTCTTGATTTTTGAGGTAGGCCTGTAGTGCTATGAACTTCCCTCTCAGAACTGCTTTCGCTGAATCCCATAGATTTTGTGTTGTTGTGTCTTCATTTTCTTTGGTTTCCATGAAGTTTTTGATTCATTCCTTGATCTCCTCGGTGATCCATTCATTGTTTAATAACATGCTATGTAGCTTCCATGTGTTCAAATGTCTTTGTATGTTCTTCTTGCAATTGATTTCTAGTTTCATGCCATTGTGATCTGAGAAGATGCTTAATATGATTTCAGTCTTCTTGAACTTAGTTTGTGCCCTAACATGTGGTCTATCTTTGAGAATGTCCCATGTGCACTTGAGAAGAATGTGAATTCTGTAGTTTTGGGGTGTAATTCTCTGTAGATATCTATTAAATCCATTTGGTCTAGTGCTTCATTTAGAGTCTCTGTTTCCTTGCTAATTTTTTGTCTAGAGGATCTATCCAGTGATGTCAGCGGGGTGTTGAAGTCCCCTGCTATGATTGTATTGCTATTGATATTTCTCCTTTGAAGTCCTCCAGAAGATTTTTAATATATTTTGGTGCTCCTATATTGGGTGCATATATGTTTATCAAGGTTATAATTTCCTGTTGGATAGATCCTTTCAATATTATGTAGTGGCCTTCTTTGTCTCTAGTTATGGCCTTCATTTTGAAATCTGTTTTTTTAGATATGAGTATTGCTACCCCAGCTTTTTTTTCCTTTCCGCTTGCTTGGAAGATTTTTTTCCATCCCTTCACTTTCAACCCATGTGAGTCTTTTGTTGTGAGGTAGGTCTCTTGTCAACAACATATAGATGAGTCATGCTTTCTTATCCAATCAGCTACTCTGTGTCTTTTTATGGGAGCATTCAATCCATTTACATTTAAGGTGATTATTTATATGTACTTATTTGTTGCCATTTTTTGTTTAATGTGGTTCTATTTTTCTTCCCATTTTTCCTAGTAATTACAGTAGTCCTTTTAATATTTCTTGCAGTGCTGGTTTGGTGCTAATGTATTCCCTTAGCCTTTTTTTTTTTTTTTTTTTTTTGTCTCGGAAGCTCTTTATTTGACCTTCTATTTTGAATGATAGCCTTGCTGTGTAGAGTAGTCTTGGATTCAGATCCTTGTTTTTCATGACCTTGATTACTGCATGCCATTCCCTTCTAGCCTGTAGTCTTTCTTGAGAGAAGTCAGCTGAGAGCCTTATGGGGTTCCCTTTGTAGGTAACCTGTTGCTTATCTCTTGCTGCTTTTATAATTCTCTCTTTGACTTTAATTTTTGGCAGTTTGATTACTATGTGTCTTGGTGTGGGCCTGTTTGGGTTCTTCTTACTTGGGGCTCTCTGTGCTTCTTGAACTTGAATGCCTTCTTCCCTCACCAAATTAGGAAAGTTTTCTGTCACTATTTCTTTGAATATATTCTCTAACCCTTGCTCATTTTCTTCTTCTTCGGGGACTCCTATGATGCGAATATTATTCTGTTTCCAGGTGTCCCACAGTTCTCTTAATCTGTCTTTCTGTTTTTTAATCATTTTTTCCTTTTGGTTTTCTGATTGGTTGATTTTTTCTAGCCTGTCTTCTAATTCATTGATCTGGTCCTCAGCTTCCTCTACTCTGCTTTTTAGACCTTCCAATGTGTTTTTCATTTCTGATATGTTGTTTTTAATTTCCAACTGGTTGATTTTCAACATTTCTATGGCTTTACTCATGGTGCTCATGTCCTTACACATGCTGTTGAGCTTCCTCTGAATTCTAGTTCTGTTAACTTGCTTAACTGCACCTCATTTATCTCATCTTCGGTAGAGGTCTCTTGTTCTTTCATTTGGCTTTTGTTTCTGTTTTTCACCATTTTGGCTATCACAGTGGGCTTTGGAGTCTGCCGAATTTTCCCTGTGGGTGTTGGTGTTCTGCTGTTTGTGGCTCCCTCTCCTGGGTAGGCAGGGAGGACCTACTTTATCCACCACTGTCATGTCTTAAATTTCCTCCAGATTCTTTATTTTTTCTGGAGGCTGTTAGTAGAGGTCAGGTGAAGAACCTTGGTTTCTGAGTTGCCTGAAAAACTCCCTCAGGTGCTCAGTGTAAGAGGATTTCCAGAGGGTGGGGCAGCTGCTGGTTGTTAATGGGCCTCAATTAGCATTTCAATGGCCCCCAGGTGGGGTTGAATCTCCGCGGGAGGGGCCGCCACCTCTCCCCAGGGCCCTGGGAAGGAGTAAGATGACCACAGTCCTGTGTGGCTGCACTCAGCAAAAGTCTGAGCACCCTCCAAATCTCGAGTGTCCCCACACAGTTCCAGTCCAGTCTGCCTTCCCTCTGCTGGAGCCCAAGGTGAGTGGCTGCTGCCAATTTAGCCTCTGTCCGGGCTCTGTGTCATGGAGCCACCTGGGATTTTAACCTGATGGCGCTGCTCCCCGCTAAGGGCGGCCGAGTCTGCCACCAGAGGAGGGGTAGCACTCAGCCGAGTTCGCAGGACTCAGTCGCGGTCCCAGCCGAGGCTGCAGCAGGTCCGAGCCCAGCCCGTTGCGGACCGTGGGCTCCCGGCCCCCTCTCGAGTCCTCGCAAGCCTACCAGGATTGAGTCAGTGACCCTGGTTGTGTGGTCCTCCAGGCTGCCTTTCGGTCGCTCCTTCCTGATGATTTGTCTTTATTTTCGTTGTAAATCCAGTTTGGTCCTGGGAGATGTTCTGTGTAGCTCCATTCACTCCGCCGCCATTCTCCACCAAACTTTAAGATAAAATACACATATATGTTTGGTGTTTTTCGTAGATATTTCCAATTTACTCATATGATTTCCTTGGATTATATTTGACTGATGACTGCTTTTTTCTCTACCCTACCCCTTCTTCCTTGTATTAGTGTTCTTCTATGGCATTTGACTTGATGTCCTGGCTCACTGGATGTTTAATCTTTGTCCTATGACAGATCAAAGGTGCTTGGTGATTGAAACAGGAAAAAAATCATATTCAACAAATAACTTTGAGAAAGCTTTGCCTTGTTATCTAGTATCAAATCTGTTTACAAATATAAACTATTATATTAACAATTTTCAGACTATTCAGAAGCTTTTATTATTGCTTTCGTCAAAGTACCATTTAGATAATGCCTTTGCTTCTTTATACTTTATAATAAATTAAATTATCTAATTTAATTCATGCTTAATTCCTATATTCTTGTTTATCAATCTTGGATTTAAGTCAGGAATCATTTTAGACAAATACACCTGTATTTTTTTTTTTTTTGGTACATGCCCCTAGCAGGAACCGAACCTGGGACTCTCTGATCTTCAGGCCGACTCTCCAACCGCTGAGCCAAACTGGCCAGGGCTACATCTGTATTTTAATACTAGAAATAATTTTGAGTTTCTTTTTCTCTTTTTGTTGTAGTTATTACAATATTTTCATACACATCATCTCAGATTTACAACAGTTTATTTATAACCTGGCCTAGTCAGTTGTTGAGGACATATCTGTCCAGAACAAGAACTAAATAAATATTTGGTTAACGACTGACTTAACAAACAAGTAAATAATGCTTTTAGCATTATAAAATCTATTGGTGTGTACATTTTTTTAATCTTTCCTTTACAGAGTTTCATGTGACAATTAAAAATAATAGATTTGAAATTTCTGTTATCCATTTAGAGATGTTGAGTGTTGAAAAGGGCATTGGTACCAATCATAAAATAAAATTTAAAAAAATAACCTAAAAAATATCAATTTTGTGACTTTTCTTGAATCCATGAAGTGTTGAAGTCACAGGGCAATCAAATGGCTCAAAATATAAGGAGAGACAAGCACCCACACAGAGAAGAGATGCACAACTTCCTGTTTATCTGGGCAGGGTGCTGCCAGATATTGTAAGCAGAGTTCAGCTAGGATGGTTGGCAAGTTGATAGAGAACAATCAAAATATACATTGGAATGATAGCTGCAAAAAAGAAAAAGGTGTACATACCCACTTGCAGGTTTTTTCTGTATGAAATCCATTAGATGCACCCCCCCTCCCCCAAATAATAATAATAAATTGAAACAAACAAGAAAGGGAAATGTCTTGAGAAAGTTTCCCCTGTATTGAAAACCTGAGAGATAGGAACAACTATGAGAAAGACATAGAATTATATTGCAACACTTGCATCTTTATGACCCCTACGAAATAATTATTATTTATCTATGAGGGAAGAGGTAAACAAATATTGTTGTCATAAGAGTACTGGAGAAAATAAGTTGCAATTAAAAAATGGAACATAGAGCCCTGGCCGGTTTGGCTCAGCGGTTAGAGCGTCAGCCTGCGGTCCTGAGAGACCCGGGTTCGGTTCCCGCTGAGGGCACGTACTTCGGTTGCAGTTTGTCCCCGGCCCTGGCTGGTCGTGCTGGTGGCAGCCACTTGATGTGTCCCTTCATGTCGATGTTTCTCTCTCTCTCTCTCCCTTCCTCTCTCTCCCTCCCATTCCATCTGTACAAAAAATGGAAAAATATCCTCGGGTGAGGATAAAAAAAAAAATGGAACATAGGGAAAACTCCCCATTATTCCCATTATAGGAAGAAGTATAGGAATATATGCTGGACCAATGGAGGAAAGGACCACTCAGAAAACTAAACCCTCAAGACCCACAGGACATGAAGTCTGCTCGAGACTTTATTAGAACCACACAGAATGCTCTCCTATTTCCCACTGCCAAGCTAATACTAGGTAACAAGTGACTTAAACAAAACTGACCATTGCTGAGGCACAGACCAAAGGATAGATTAAAGTTGAGTTTGCAGTAGATATTTAAATAAACAGACAAATGAAAAAAGACAAAAACAAATAAACAATAAAAAAGAAGTCACTAGGCCAAACACAAGGTATTGCTAAGAAAAATTTAAAGTCTATAATTTGCTAAATATAAACCCAGACAGAATAATCTGTAAAGTATGCCTACCTCCTAATGAGATTAACTGAAAACCCCACATTACAGGCTTATCTGAAAAAGTTGAGCCCATTTCCCAGGAAAAACATCTTGCTTCAGTCTTTATATTCCTACATAGCTGTCTAGCTATCAATAAAGAATACAGATATGAAACCCATATATGGCAATAAGGAAACAACACAATTAAAGAGACAAAACAATCATCTGAAATAGACTCAGATAGGAAAGATATTGTGACTCTGAAAAGGCATAGAAAGTAACTATGATTAATATGGTAAAGTCCCTAGTTGATATGGTGAGAAATAAGCAAGATGAGCAGAGAGATAGATAGTACAAGGAAAAAAAATCAAGTGGAAATGCTAAAAATGAGAAAGATGGCAACAGTGATGAAAAATGCCTTTGAGGATCTCATCAAAACATTCATCACAGCTGAGAAAAGAATCAGTGAATAGGAAGACGACTCTATAAAACTGACACATACTTATACACCACAAGAGAAAAGAATAGAGGAAAAAACCCAACAACAGAGCATCCAAGAACTCTGGAACAATATAAATTGATCTAGAATACATTAAAATAGAATTTTAGAATGTTATATGATAATGGGACAGAGGAAATAGTTGAAGAACTACTGGTTAAGAATTTTTCAAAATTAAAAATAAAACTCAGAGCTTTTAGCATTGACCTTCGAACCAGAGAGTCCCGGGTTTGGTTCCTGCTAGGGGCACGTACCAAAAAAATAAAATAAAAATAAAGCACAAATCATTAGGAATAAAAAGGATGTTACATAGTGACAAAGAGGTCAATTATTTAAAAATACATCAAGGCATGCAACTCATAGAAAATAGTACAAATTCATAAAGTAAAATATGAGAAATTAATGAATCCACAATTTGAGTTGAATATTTCAATACCTTTCTCCGAATATTTGATAAAATAAATAGAAAGAAAGTCAGTATGAATATAGATGACCTGAACAGCAGCACTACAACCAAATTGACTTAATTGAAATTTATAGAACACTCTACCAATGAGCAACAGAAAACACATTATTTTCAGATACACCTGGAAAATTCACCAAAATAGACCATATCCTGGCCTACAATAACCTTTAATAGGTTTTAATTATCTGCCTTTCTCATTTATATATATATATATATATATATTCATATACATATATATTATATTTAAATATGTTTTTGTTGATTTTAGAAAGAGAGGAAGGGAGAGGGAAAGAAACATAGATTGGCTGCTGCCTCCTGCGCTATCCTGACCAGGGATAGAGCCCACACCTGGGCATGTGCCCTGACCACAGGTTGAAATGGTAACATTTCAGTGCATGGGAAGACACTCAACCAACTGAGCCACACCAGCCAGGGTGCTCATTAATATATTTATAGAAAATGATATACTCCATGTTATTTGTCAGTCACTGAATAAACATTTGTTAGCAATTGTATCCATATAGAAAATAACGACTTAAATTACAATAGACTTGATATGTGAAAAGGTCTGGTTCTTGAAGCAAAAATAAGAGATCACACATAATCTCTAATCCAAGCAAAAAATAAGAAACAAAATACATACAGAGAAAAATAATAATGTGGGAGATGATATAAGCAATACTATAGAGAAAACTATAGTAATTCATCCAATATTATATTTTGTTTTAATTGCAATAGAACAAGATATATTGGTCCCTACCTCATTGGAAATACCTATTCCACTTGGACCATGCTTTCTTCCAAGCATGCTGGTGGAGTTAGTGTTTGGAAGGTAAGAGAAGGCCTATAATCATCTGCCATGTCAATTTTTTTTCTAAGAATGATTTCAGCAGGATGTATCTGGTTTTTCTATATTTACTGTAAATAAGCATAATTTATGAGTCAGACTTGCACATCAGAATGGACATTGTTCAAGTCAATTCTTTAGCTAGATTATTAGTGAAGTTTGAAAACTGATATGCCACAGTAATAATTAGCACCGGGTCCTAGGCAAGGTAACTTGCACTACACACATAGTTAGGAATCATCTGTCACTGTGAAGCCAAGTGTGGAAGATGAGACTGTCAGGATGCTGGGTTGGTTAGTTGGTACAGAGACAGAGGCTGCATTGGTGGCTGTGTTTCTTTCTTGTATCTTTTGCCAATTGTTCATAAATCCTAATGTGCCTTGTAATGGTAATGAATTTCCATTTGATAATTCTTTGGTGATGGTATAAAATTATTTTAAATTTAAATTATAAAATTTGACTGATATAAAAGAATATCTTAGTAAATATTTAAAAATCCATCAAATAACTGCTTTTAAAATATAAAATTTTAACTTAATTGTATGAGTGAATTTATCTAAAAATGTTAGAGATAATTTTCATGCTGTTATAGCTGTTCCACAGCTTAGACAAAGGATGGAAACTTCATTTCTCTTATAAAGTTATAATTCTTATGGAATAAAAATGTGACAAAGAGTACATATAAGGAACAACTATCAAATATAGATGCAGATAGCCTAAATAAAATTTTACAATCACCAGTAACCACTTATGATATGTAATGGGAAAATATACCATTCTTATAGGTACAAAACCACAAATACACAGGAGGAAATTGGACGGACAGATGTAAGTAGAAGATGTATAAGAAATATTCAAAACTTTCTGAATGACTTAAAATAGTTGAATAAATGGAGAGATATATTCCAGGTCCTGGATAGCAGAGCTGAGAAATTGGAAATTATTCAAGCAAAACAATTCTAATAAAAATACCTGCAGAATTTTAGGGGTTACTGAACAACATGAACCAACAGTCATCTGTAAAAATGAATAAGAAAGAATAGCAAAGGAAATTGTGCAACCAAAGAATAATGAAGCGGGGGGTGAGGGGAAGAGGAGCAATTATTCTAGCAGATATTAAATGAGAGTAAAGACTTCTAGAATAAAGAGAGCACAAGAAAACTGGTGTGAGGAGAGGTCATGGAAACAGAATTGAAAGTCAAGGAGGAGATTAATTACATATATTGTAAGTGTTTATGATCTGATAGTCCTATTATTTCACATAAATGAGAACAAAGAATATTTATAATGTTAAATGATGCTGAGATAATTGGTTAACTTTTTGGAAATAATTCTTTAAAAAAAAGTTTCTAACTTTACTTCCTATAAGGAATTTAAATCTAGATATTTTAATGTTACAAGTTCCAAAATATAAATTTAATGTTCACCTAGTCATAAAAGGGGCTAAAGCTGTTTAATTATAACACAAAAGACTGAATTCTTAAACAAAAAAGAAGTGATAAAATTAATTAAAGCAACAGCAGCACAACGTAAGTGCTCCGTTGATCTAAAAAATGCCAGTAATTATATTCCAAGGAAAATAAAATCCTGTGTGTGGGGGGGTATTTGTGACATATATGGCAAAGAGTTGGATTTATTTTTCTGTTATGTTAGGAATTTTTACCAATCAAAATAGCAGTGATAAAATTCAATTCCTATTTAATCTCTTTGTAAACATACTAACAACACAGCTCCTTACAACACATTCATAATTTTTACTGGCGGATGAGTCCATGGAATGTTTTAACAGAATGTACATTGTCTAGGAATACTTAAGGGGATCAAACCTAGAATCCATATATTTATGAAAAGTTAACTTCCTGGAAAAGAGCACATAAGTTACATAATTTAGTATTAAGTAGTGTTTCAGAGCCAGAATAGCTTCCCATTGTGTAGGGAACGTCCTGGTTGCACACCTTTAAGACTTCCTGTGTTACGTCTGGGAAAGGACACAATGTAACACGGCAAAGAAGGACCTGTGCAGTGGCACCAGTTCTTACAGACTTCCTTATGCTTCGCCAGTGCCTGGGAGTTTCCCGTGTCCTTGATATTATTAAAGCTTAACACTGGGTAGAATCACTGACTTTCGTGTGTCTGAATTGACAACCACACACCTCAAAGAGAACAATGAGAAAGAAGGTGACTAGAAACTTAACTACAGGCACAAAAAATTCAAGATTTATATCCCAATAATGATTAGCATTTTTAAGCATTTACCATATGCTAGACATGCATTAAGAGAAAGAAAGATCTCTTATCCTTTGAGACGACATGGAGGGACCTGGAGAATATTATCCTAAGCAAGACAAGCCAAGCAGAGAAAGACAAATATCACATGATCTCACTTATTTGTGGAATATAATGAACTAAGCAAACTGATGGACAAAATAGACCCAGAGACATAGAAGTAGGGTACAGCCTGACAAACCTCAGAATAGGGGGTAATTGAGGGGGAGATAAACCACAGAACTTACATGCATGTATGCATGACCAACACAGCTGGGGACGGGGTGGGAGGGATGGGGAGGAGGGTGTCAATGGGCAAAAAAAGAGAAACATCTGTTACAAAAATAAATTAATAATAAAAAAGAGTTTTTTATTATCTCATGTCATCCTCACCACCACTCAATGATATAAATATTACTGTTTTCTCAGTTTTACAGAAAATAACAACTCTGACTCTTAAAGAGTTTGAGTGAGTGGTTCCAAGTCACATACTTGGTAAATGTCATAAGTAGAACTGAAACCTAAGTTCGAATAACTCTGAAGTCCATTCTTCCCACACCCCTCATTTGTGAGCAACAAAATTGAGAAAAAGTCAATTTATTAAGAAAATTAATAAATAAAATAAAAACACAAAAACATGTTATTAATAAAAGTGAAAAAATTAAATATTGTTAAAGATTGAAACAATACTAAACAATATTATTTTTCTCTGTATATATTTTGTTTCTTATTTTTTGCACACTTTTCTAGCAATATATGCTTCTGGTATACATCGAGAGCCTAAAACTGTCTAAAGACATTTGATCCAGAATTTTAGAAATTCTTTCTGAGAGATACATCAAAGATATTTGTATAGTAATATATTGTAGGATTATTTATTATTTATAAAAATGAAGAAACCTAAACTTTCAATACTACAGAATTGGCTAAATGAATCATAGTTCTGATCTTTTAATTACTACATTATAACAAATGTCAGTAAAACTTTGTTTAGCAAAAATATCAGTTAACAAGTAGCTTATAGTATGTGCAAAACAGCCAAATTTGTGTGTGTAAATGCTACATTTGTATAGTTATGTGTTATGGGTTTATGTATGCAGAGAAAAATACTAGACGTTTATGTAGTAAATATCAATAATAATTAAGTATCTTCATTGTGATTATGAAACATTTATTTACTACTTTGGGCTTTTATGGATTTTCTGGTTTTCTATGGCAAAAATAAATTATTTCTTTATTAATAGCAATCTTTTACAGATGCAGTTCAAAAACTTAAGTTTGCCAAGACAAAGGTTGGGCCATAGTGTAAACACTTGGAATCAATTTGGCTCTAATCAATTTTGTAAATAAAAAATAAAGTTTTAATGCACAAACTGAAAAGTTACATGCAACTGTCAGATTTTATAGCATAAACTTTAGGTGACATAAAAATCTAGAAAAGGGAAACAGTTTTGCTTTCAAATTGTAAATAAATATTTCATGGAAAAACGAATATTTACATTTGTGGAGAACAAAGGGGACTTTTGGAAGTAGTGAGCAGAACGCATGTTCATTACCACTTAGGACCCGAGAGAAGACCAGTCGCATAGTAAAGAGTGTTCACTTTTTTTTAACAGGCTGTGGAAAGACATGGGAACAAAACGCCACTGGGCCTGCTTCTGACTGAAAACAGTGGCAAGGGAATGACACAGTGTGTCTGCTCATGGTATGTAATTAAATTAGAAAACCTTTTTCTATTTTTTTTTTAAATAAGAAATTGTGTTAGTTATGTCCTCAGAGAAGCAAATGCCCAGATTGGACGAGCTATGCCCGGTATTTAGTGGGGAAATGCTTGTGAGACGAAGGAGGAGGGAGCAGGCTCGGTGAGGCCTCCCGCCCATGCTGCGGCTCTGACATCCCGGAAAGGAGGGCAGTAGGAACACGTGGGTAGAAACTGTTTTGCAGTGAAGCACAGTTCTGAGAACGTCTTGTCCAAGCTAATTAGGAGAACCCAAATGAAAGTTTCCTGCTAGAGGAGTCACCTTGGGGTAAGGAGGACAAGTTCTAGTACACCTTGCAGAGCTGGGGTAAACTGGGGATGCCCAGTGGAAGGGTGGGTTGGCGTGAATGCTGTGCTGTGTTCAGAGCCCTGGCGGCTGCAGTCTGAACTCTCTGCGCCCACAGCAGGGCTCCAGGGGGAGAGCTGAGCAGGACACTTCTCCAGTCGCCCTGGGATGCAGAGATCCACTTCTCCACCCAGATGGGGACAGTTATCCCATGGCTCTTGAAGGCCAGTATTCTAGGGAGGACACTTAGAGAGGCATATTAGTAGCTAGTGAGATAAACTATAACCCTCCCCATTGTCAGTTCCTTTTACCCTTGCCTGTTACTTAAAGATATGATGCAAATCTTCCTGAGAAGTCTGAGCATTTGGTAATCGTACATTTCTCAGTACCAGGTGCTTCGTGCTTTATTTCCCATTACTGTTGGGCGAAGGGGGACCTACAGGCACCCAGGTGGACTACCTAACTTTTATGGGCATTTCCCCGTTACCCTGGTATATAAAATCAGCTGTCTTCTCTTGCTTCCCCGTTTATGCTGCCAGAGTGGTAACTTTTCTTACCTACTTCCCTGAACATACAGAGTCCAAAGTGCCCTGGTAGACGCTGTAGTTTATAATTTAATGAAAGCCTTGCTCTGTGCCCTGGCAAGAGTGTATCCTGCCCTCTTCTGACACTGCGAAGCTTGGAGTTACGGGGTGGGGAGCTCAAAATCCCCCAGGGATCATTGGAAGTGACAAGGTGTGAAGTCCTTCCTTCCAGGAAGCCCATGACAGGACTGAGCTTAATTCTCAGGAGATGTATGGAGTATAAGCCTGCGGAAGATAAAAAGAACAGGAGCAGGAGTAAGCGGAGAGGCTCCACATCTGAACTGTAAGTGAGCAAAGGAAGGATTGGACAGGAAGATCCGCAGAATACAGCGCTGTCCTGAGAGTTCCAGCCAGACTGATAGCAAGTCCTCTAGCTAAAGGTGCAGATTAGGGGAACCCCATATATAGGGATGCCCAGGTGTGGGAGGACCCTACGATTCCCCTGTGCTTACCTGCCCTGCTCAGTCACTGGCTGGGGCGGCTGACTGGAAGTGTAGGGTTAGAGTTATCGAATTTGGAGTCTCTCAACCACCTGGGCTTCCCGGGCAGGTTCCTTTAAAGGGTGATCTGAGCAGTCTACCTGGATGACTGCTACAAAAAAATTCCAGGTTAATCCAGGAGAGAAAAAATGGTCATAAATATGTATAATTTGACTGACTGACTGACAGGAGATGACTTGAGATACATTCACATCGTGTGAAAGATTCTAAACTGGGAAGTTTTAACCCCTACTTCATTGTGAAAGTTATGCTTTGCTGTATACTTGGCAAGCAAAAGATGTTACTGTCTTCTTTATGCCAGAGACATATATCAAAATGTGTGAGATAGGCTGAGGGTGCTAAAGATATTGTATTAATAGTGTATTCTCTTTGTATAATTTATTTTCAGTATAAATATTAAAATAAACATTTAGAATAAAATTGTACTGTTCTGTAGATATTTTATTCACTTGAACAATATTTTAGTATTATTTGCTGGGGATATTTTTTAGTAGTTTTATTTTTTATGGACAGTCAACACCTACCAAAAACACCACTACCTGTATTTGTCAGTGTTTTTACAAAGGCTTTATTTTGCTCTGTTTTGTTTTATTATTTTATTTGTCAGTAGAAAAGCTACCTAAGTGTTACAAAAATTGTGTGGGAGGTTGGCATATATATACGTTGACTGATCGATATTTATACATGGATATATTTATATGCGATGAGGTCAAGAATGTCTTACTATTAGTGTGCTGACACCAAGCTACCGAACTGCTCATAAATGAATTCCCATAGACCCAGCATCCTTAGAAATTTCCCTCACTCCCAACCCTGATGAACTGTCATAATAATTGATTGTATTAACAGAAATAAACAGCCCAAATTTGGCTCACTCTCAAAATGACCCTGTTTCCACTGACACAAATGAGGAATAAGGTTATTTGACATTGCCCCAGCCAGGTCAAGGCTCAGGGAAAGCGTTGGCTTGTGCCTTTAATTTGATCCTGCAGACAAGAGAATGAATCGGCTTTGTCAGTCTCTTTCTGTTTGGCATGGATACCAATAACCTTGCTTCACTTTCTTGTTTCTCCTAGAGGGAAGAAATTTTGGCAGAATACTGCTTACTTTTACAGTTATAGAAGTTACACAGTTTAAGGAGGGAACAGTAATTACATGCCATTAAACTCAGAAGGCCATCGGCGTCGATGAACATTCTGAAGAGGACACAGCCTTCAAGTTCAGTAAAGGATGATTACCGGAGCATTTTAGTGGAGGGCTGGCGAAGGAGAGGAAGGAATAACTCTGGAAATGTGCTAAGGCAGCAAACCTATGAAAATGCAGTTAGACACGGCAGTGACTACATTGATTATGCCGGGAATGATTTAACAGAGGCGCTTCACACTTGCCATTAAACAAAGTGCCATAATGGGGTTTAAAATGTACTCAGATTCTACTTGCTACATCCAGCTTAAACCACAGAGGTGTCACTTACATTATTCCTTCATGGTGGTTGGTGGGAAAATCCCTGGCCTATTGTGACAGACAGCTTTCCTCTCAGCTCTGAATTCAGTAGTTGCAGAAATTTCTGTTTTTTTCTTTGCCAATCAAGGACTCTCTTTGGGTTGAAACACATCTTAAAACGTACCTCTTCCAGAGCTTTCCTGATGATTGCATTCACCTACTTCCCCTTACAAAATGCTGCTTTAAATTATTCTGATATGTTGGTTTAAAAGACTTAAAAACTATATATATATATATTTATACCAGTGTGAGTAGTAATGTAATATATATTTAGATTCCAATAAAAATATCATTACATTCACAAATAGATCATTAGTTCTGACTAAGCTAGAATTCTTTTATTTCTTTTGTGTACCTCCAAAAGCATTATGTTGCTCTGAATAGTGTTCAAAAACTCAGGTGACAAACCTTGTGAATTCAGGGGGAAGTGTTTATTTCTGACACTAATGGAAAGGAAAGAGGTTTGAATGCCTGATGTGGGTGGGTCATTTTCCCACTGCTACGAAAGGAGAGTGTTACAGCATTTCTTTCTTGCATTCTCATGATCAGAGACTGTTCTCCAGGTATGCTCTAGGAGAAACAGGAAAGTGAAACTCCATCCCACTCTCAAGTCAGAAGTTGCTGACTTAATTAAGTTCGTGACCAAGTGTGGTAATATACACTAGGAAAGAATTAAATAAGATACACAATAGTAAGAAGTGGGATAAAAATTGTGCTACTCTCAAGTGTACCCTGCCCAAGCCCCATCTGCTTGTTTTTTTCTTTATTGATTTTTAGAGAGAGGAAGAGAGAGGGAGAAAGAGATAGAAACATCGATGAGAGGGAACATCAATTGGTTGCCTACTGCATGCCCCACACTGGGGATCAGGCCCACAACCTGGGCATGTCCCTTGACTAGGAATTGAACCTCTTAGTGCATGGGTCAACGCTCAACCACTGAGCCACATCAGCCGGGCCCCCATTTGATTTTAAACATTTTTTTTGGACTATAGAATAACATCCTGTCCAATGTCACCTATATTTCTACTCTTTGCTTCCTAGCACAATTTCTGATTAGAATGCACAGGAATGGATGGGATTCCAATGACAAAATCATTCCTATGATTACTAACTATATTGAGTTCCTATTGCTTCTACAAGTTGCCATAAACCTGTGGTTTAAGAGACACATACACACAAATTTATTATCTTACTATCCTGGGACTCTGAAGTCCAGTGGATCTAGAAGACATTATTCCCAGGGCTTCTCTATCTTCTAGAGCTGCCATTTCTTGGATTCTTTGGCTCTTGGCCTTTGCTCCATCTTCAAAGCCAGCAGGGCAGCATCTTGCTTCAACCGTACTGCCTCTTCTTCTCTCTGCACTCCCATCTCCTTCTCCCTTCCTTTTATTAGGGCACTTGTGATTGCATTTAGGACCCACCTGGATAACCCAGGATGATCTCCCCATCTCAAGGTCATGCATTTAATAACATCTGCAGAATCCACTGTGCCATGTAAATTAGCATTTGCAGATTCCAGGGATTGGGGCAAAGTACAGTTTTGAAAGAGAAGGGTCAGTATTCACTTTTGGACATGCTGGTCTTGATATATTGAAATGCAAACATCTAAGAGGTCTAGAATTCACACGAGATTTTGAGTTAGAAATCTCTAGACCATCAGAGAGTAATGGTTCCTGTAGTCATGGAAATGGATAGGTTATCCAGGGGGGAAATGTAAAGAGATAAGAGAGAAGAAACTTGGATTGAATTTTAAAAGATTTGGAGTTAGCTGGTGGAGAAAGAACCTGCAAAAGTTATCGGGAAAAGCTGAGGATTTCTTGGATTTAGATTAGTAAAGCAGCTAGACTAGATAGCACATCTCTAATATGTATCTCTGCACACAAAATACCAACGCACGATGAGCAATACAAAGCCAGTAAAACTAGCTGTAATCTCTGAAAAATAGAGAAAGACAACAGGACAAGACTCCTTGCAAGTGATTCCATATTAAGTGTAAAGTACTTTGGCATTCCAGTGACAGAGACGCTGACCACACTGACTATTGGCTTAAAATTTCAAAGCCAAATGAAAAGAGAACAGATAGGGGTTGGTTCAAATACCCAGGGCATTGTTCATCTTCTAAATTATAATTGCAAAAATATCTTCTCTATTTATTTTTATTTTTTATTTTTTTATCCTCACCCGAGGACATTTTTCCATTTTTTGTTCAGGTAGAGTGGGAGGGAGAGAGAGGAACAGAGAGAGAGAGAGAGAAACATCGATGTGAAAGGAACACATCGAGTGGCTGCCACCCACACAACCGACCAGGGCCGGGGACAAACTGCAACCGAGGTACGCGCCCTTAGCAGGAACCAAACCCGGGTCTCTCAGGACCGCAGGCCGACGCTCTAACCGCTGAACCAAACCGGCTAGGGCAATATCTTCTCTATTTAAAGCAGAGAACACATGAGCGCATATCTCTGGAGGCACATATAGCAAGAATCAAAGCTAACATACCTGGAGAGTTTAAGTACAAATCTGTAGAAGACAGTGGTCTGAGGACATTGAATTGTTGAGAAGTCTCCTGTTTTTTATTCATTAGTTCTAGAATAAGATTACTGGATAACTAAGTGTATTGTCAACTTTAATTATTTTAATAAACAGAAGATCTGAGCCTATTGTCCTTTACATTCAAATGAAAGACTTAAGTGTACCTTGACTGTTTAATTTTGTTGCTAAAAATAAGGCATAGTTATTAAAACTGCAGAACCCATACTCAAAGAGCCACGTGAGCTAACACTTTTGTGACTTATTTTTTAATATATGTTGGGACTAAAACATGAGCTAATGTTATTGATGACAAATGATTTGCGTGAGATTGTTGAACTTTCTTTTCAACAGCAATCATTAGAATTCAAGTCCTCTCCCTTCATTAAAGTAATCAGTGATTCTCAATTACTCTTAAGTGCTTGGATCCCCACAACTATTTTGGTATGTGACACAATTTTTCCTATAATGAGGGTCAGTTTTATTCAAAGTTTTTCATAATGATTTTTATAAATAAGAGACACAGCAGTCTCTGTTTAATTGATGGGTATTTCTCTTCGTATTGTAATATACAGCTTTATCATTCAAAAATTTGCAAATACTCTATCATGTAATTAGATATTTTCTATGATAGTCACAAATCCATTAAACATTTACCACTCACTTCCTTGCTTCTCATACACATTGGAAAAGTAGAGAAGATTTTGCATTTCTCTTATTAATATCGTCAGAAGGACACTGATTTGCAGATGAAAAATGTTTGTTTGCATTATGCATTTATTGGTTCTTTGTCATTAGATTCTTATGCTGTAGTTTATTACACAAAATATGGACACTAAACTACATTTTTTTTACATCAAGAGATTTTTTTAAAAAATCGGTGCTTTTATTTGTGTTTTCAGTGACTAATGAACATATTATTTGGATATAAATTGCCATTATTACCATAGAGGATATAGTCATCCTGTATGTTTATACTTTGAGAAACAGATATTGATTTTTGTCTTCCATTTCTTATGTTCTGAACTGAGTGGTAAACCTATACCCACCACACAATTCTAAAACAGCTCTGTGGTTAATCTTACAGGGCCAGGTTGGATAGAGTAAGTCTGAATGTGCAGCTGGTATTTCTTCATCTGAAAACAATATCTTTATATTTTTTAAATAAGTTTTAAAAATATATATAATATATGCTCAATATACAAATTTAAATAGCTTAGTGCAGGGGAGAAAATCTTTTCCTTGCTTCCTTCCTGGGTTCTTTGGCTGTTCAAATCATTAAATTGACATAAGACACATTAACATAAAAAAATAATTTTGTATACATTGGAACCCCAAAGAGATGAGGCTCCTTGACAGTAAAAGAAGAGGTGAGGGGCCTGGGACTGCAAAGAGGAGGAAGACAATTCACAGGAAGGTGGGATGAACGAATGCTTGGTAAAGTGTTCGCCATGCCATGCAGATACGTTTTTCTGATGTAAGAAATTACCTTTGATACTAGCTGTCTTCCTGACACAGGTCCCTCTCTAAATTCTTTTAGGCAGTTAAGGGAGTGGTTAAAAACAAAAAATAACAACAGAAACCTCTTCCTGAGTCAGTAACACCGTGATTACCTTAAACTCAAAATAATTTGCATGCTAAAGTGGCATATTTTGGAGTCAAATATTCTTATAAGAAGAAGAATTAAAAAGTAACCCAAAAATTACTATTTAGACATAGCCACTCGGGGTACATAATTTTGGACACCAACAGAGAGAAGAATAAATATTCAAGAGAAAGAGATGACTGATAATATTGCAAGAATGGAATCATGCTCTAAGTTCCAGTTTAATAAAATGGACAAAACTAAAATAAAAAATAGATAAAAACCACAATTAGACTCATATATTTTAATATACTTACCTCAATAATTGACAGGACAAGTAAATAGCAAGTTAGTAAAATTATAGAAGATAAACTATCATCCCAAATTATCTAATTTACATTTATAGAATACTCTATCTAAAAATAAGATAATATACATTTTTTTCTAGTACATACAGCACATTTAACAAGAGAGACTATGTTCTGGACCATAAAATAAGTCAAAATAAATGTAAACTAATTCAACTATTAAAAGGTATGTTTTCTGACCACAGTGGAATTATGAAATCGAAAACCAAAAGGTATCTGGAAAAATCCCCAATGTTTGGAAACTTAATAGCTTTATATATGCCATAGGTCAGATAAAATATCAGAGAGAAAATTTGAAATTGTTTTGAATGAATATCAAAATTTGTATGATGGAGATAACTAAATTGGTATTTAAAGGACAATTGATAGCATTTATATATTATATTAGAAAAGAAAAAAGTCTAAACCCAAATGACCACTTCCACATACAAGAAAAATAAGATAAAATTGAATGCAAAGTAAGCAAAGAAAAAAGATTAAGAAAGAAAAAAGTAAATAAAATTAAAAAATAAGTAAAATAGAAAACAGAAACATAATTCCAAAATCTATGAATGCAAATGTTGGTTCTTGGAGTAGATCAATACAATGAATAGATGTCTTGCCAGACTGATCAAGAATAAAATAATGTATCCATATTGGGAATGATAGAGGTGATACAATATAGATTCCATAGATATTAAAAGAATAGCAAGGGATTACTATAAATAACTTTTTGTCAGAAAATATTGTAAAGACACAAATTACACAGTCTTACTTAAGATGCAATATATAACCTGAATAGCCTATCTACTAAAAAATTAAATTAATAGTTAAAAACCTTCCCACAAAGAAAACTCTTGCCCTTGATGTCTTTGTCATTGAATTCTACCAAAACAAAAGAAATAACATTTGTTATGCATGGCTTCTTCCAGAACATAGAAAAGAGAGTCAGTACTTTCCAGTTTATTTCATAAGGCTAGTATGACTGTGATACTGTCAGGGAGAAAAATTTTTTTTTTGTTTTTGTTTTTTTTATCCTCACCCAAGGATATTTTTCCATTTTTTGTACAGATAGAGTGGGACGGAGAGAGAGGAAGGGAGAGAGAGAGAGAAACATCAACGTGAAAGGGACACATCGAGTGGCTGCCACCCGCACGACCAACCAGGGCCGGGGACAAACTGCAACCGAGGTACATGCCCTTAGCGGAAACCGAACCCGGGTCTCTCAGGACCGCAGGCCGACACTCTAACCGCTGAGCCAAACTGGCCAGGGCCAGGGAGAAAAATTTTTTAATCTACCCTTCCAGATTCTTCTGGATGGTCTAAGAATTAAATGGACATAATACAGATTAAGAAGAGAAAAATCAAATTTAATGACATGCACATGTACAGGAAACCCATGTACATGAGTCTCAGAGACCCCACACACACATGACATCCATGTGAGGTTCAGAGACAGGAAGGTAAAATAAAATATATATGATATTCTGAGCTAAGAATGAGGTAAGACACTTTGTGGCTTCAGAGAGGAGGAGGTTAATTCTCAGGAAAACAAGAAAAATCAGTAATTAGACGTTTGTCCTACCCTATAGATAGGTCATAACAAGTTATTTCTGTTAACTTTTATTTTGGACAAGACCCCCAATTGAAATCCTTTAAGGGAGAGGTAAATGTTTCTCTTGAGCCCCCAGGATCTCAATTGTCTTCAGCTCAAAATGATCCACGTACCAAAACAGCGCGCCTTGCAGAGGCCTGTTCTGAACCCTCTCAATACTGAAACGAGACAAAGACATTACAAGAAAAGAAACTAGCAAACCAGTATGTCTTAGGAACATAAATACAAATTTCTAAACAAAATTTTAGCAATTTACCTCATACATCTCTTCAAAGTTCAGAGTATCTCTCGCACCCTCTGACCAATGCAAAACAATGACTCCATTATGATCCCTAAATATATACATTTGAAAAGGACCTCCAAATGACTTTATAATCTATGCTGCACAATGCTCTACCCTTTGTCCAACCTCTTACCTCTTTTCAAGGTAGCAAGTTTTATCTATTTGAAGTATATATTCTTTCTAACTTGAGTCCACTGGTATTTTGAGGGGAAGGGACTTTTCAAATTCAGCTTCTTTCCCTGAGATTAGAAACTGGTATGCAGTAATATTTTACTAAAAGAGATGGAACCATCACTTTTTACTTTGTAAAAGTCTTTTCATTGTACTCAGTGGTTAGAATGATAGAAGGTTTTCCTGTGGCGATGACTGTACTCTGCATCGGGGTCTCTCATGAAAAGCAGTACTGAAGGTTAGTGCCTTTTCCTTTGTATAATGCCACTTCCTGAAGGGTCTGAAAAGCCCACTTTTTTTTTTTTTTTTTTATCCTCACCCGAGGACATTTTTCCATTTTTTGTTCAGATAGAGCGGGAGGGAGAAAGAGGAACAGAGAGAGAGAGAGAAACATCAATGTGAAGGGACACATCGAGTGGCTGCCACCCGCACGACCAACCAGGGCCGGGGACAAACTGCAACCGAGGTACGTGCCCTTAGCGGGAACCGAACCCGGGTCTCTCCGGACCGCAGGCCGACGCTCTAACCGCTGAGCCAAACCGGCCAGGGCTGAAAATCCCACTTTTAAACCTCATGAAAGAGACCCGCTTTTCCCACAGTGACCTTAGATATGAAGAAGTTCCAGCCATGTGATCTGATTTCTACATTATACTAAAGGTCAAATGTGCCACAGAAAAGACTTTGACTGTGAAGATTTGGGTAGGAATGAATAACATAAGCTCAAATTCAAAGGTCCTAATTCCTGCGTTCCTTTTGGACATGTCTTCTGTTACGTCCATTTTAAAAGATGCAATAATTAAATATAGGACAGGACTAAATGAAACATGGATGATGCTATTTTAACCCTCGTTATGCAGTCAAGTTTGGTTTAACTACAGGGGGAATCCTGAGTTTCGTGGCACTGGGTTTTCCATAGAAACGGAAACTTCTGTGTAAAATTCAGTAAGAACCTAGGCTGAGCAGTAAATAGGATTTATTTCCTATAGTAAGTGTAGTTAACTGATGGCACCACAGGAATAAACAATGAAAGTTGAGGACAATATGACTATCTATTCAGGTGTCTTCGGGCTGCGCTATTAAAAGGTTGAGTCTGAACATACAGACCAGGCCACTTGACAATAGAAGTTCGTGCCTTGGAAAATTCTCATATGAAAAATTGATTTAAACTTTCTGTTTACTTTGGTTATTTAAACTTCAAGGACGATATGAAAAGAATATAAGACCACTTCGAGTGTCCGATTCTACTTTAATAGTGTGTATAGTGTGCTCAAGGATTTCTAATGCATTTGGTGTGGGAAGGGGATGGTTTCAGCCTGCCTGGGCTGGCTGACTCCACGAGAGGCAGCCCTGGAATTTAGTCGACACACTGAAAGGATTTTAAAGGACTTTGGCTTCTTTGGTTTACAAAGCTTTTCTTCTTGTGTCGAGCAGTTTGGCCTGACGCTGTAAGCTTTGTGTCAAACAAACTGAGACAAAACTTCACATCTCTGGAGGAAAGAATCTTTTATTTAAAGTGTTACACAAGTTCTCAAGCCATTGCAGCCTTGTTTTCTGTTCCCCGCGTTCATGCCTTACATCTTTATAACTGGGATGAGTTTGTTCCCTCCCCTCTCTCTTAGGAAGTTTTCATAGCAGCCAGATTGAGAACCAGTTGGTTTCAGAAAATACCCAATACTCACTCATTTGTGCATGCTGGCTTCCTTCCTAGATCCCTTTTGATAAATACTTTACATTTTTTCATTTTACTAATTCAAACATTTTCAATAGCTAGTCTCAATTTGACTTCATTGTTAATATTGAAATCCGTTCCCTTTTCTTTTTTTTCAGGTCATAAGCTCCATGAGACTAAAGTTCCACAGAGTTGAACGTAGTGGATCTACAAAAATTTCATTGATTGGGTCTAGTGAAAGGAAATTCGCTTTGTATTCCTGTTAAAATGTCCTCATATTCATATCCAAGAAAAAAGTTGAGCTAAAAAAGAAAAAGAATCATGCTTTAAACAATTATCCTGATGCTTTTAAATTTTTTATGCAAAGCGTTAAGAACTAGGAATGTATTTACCACCAGACCAGGACTGTAAGTTGCAAGGTAAACTGAAGGAAGCTGGCTTGCCCCAAAGCCTAGCTCTGAGCCCGGCGGAGGAGCTCGCTGTGGTGGTTGGCTAGTTCGCAGAGCCTGCTCAGGACCATGGCTGCTTTTCCTGTCATTTTCACAGCGCATTTCATAATCAAATAGTGCTTCGGGTCCTACAAGTGGAGAGAATGACTACATTTCTCAGGGGCTCTGTCTCTGGTGCCTTATATTACCCCCTTGAGGCATGTAATAATCGTCCAGAACTTGTATCTGAATGATCACATCAGCTGTGTTTTATAACTATACATACCACGGGACAACTTTCTCACAAATGTTAAGCTCAGTGTGGCAAATTGAGTCCAGAGTAGTCTTGACAAATCATAGCTGAAATGCATTTCTGTTCAACATTGCAGGTAAAATAAGCCCAGTATTCATTCCCAAAGATTTAATGATATTAATTCTCATTTTTCTTAAAATGTTTCTGGGTGATACCAAAAAAATGATTTTCTCTGTGTTAGTTTATAATTGAAGAGATTTTTAAGATGACAAAGGTTAATATTTTATGACTACTCATTAAAAAGCACATAGTTAAGGAGAGTTCAGATGTCTATTTTCAGACACGACCCAACCTTATAAATTAATAGTATCATTTACTAATCAATACGTGTTGGGATTAAATTGTAACCTACCTTTATTTAATAAAAGTGACAGCATTTTACATGTAAGATAATGACATTTGGACTCAAAGCCACACTTATAAATCATTGAATAAAATGTTCTATTATTTGTCTATTTTATGTCACATCAGAATTTCTTTCTCCCCTACATATTCCTGAGGTTGATTTAATAAGTCTCTTCTCTCAGGGTTTAGGCTTATTCATTTTAATTAGTCCTTGCTTTCTAATATACTTGCTATGCTTTTGTTCCATTACCATTAATTAGGTACATCAACTCTTTCCATGTTCTGAAATATGGTACCTGGGGCATCCCATTCTGTTTCTCTAATCACACAGTAAGAAAATTCACCCGATTTTCTCTGCAAACTAATACCGAGTGCTGTGACTTGATATATTGTTTTGTTCTGCTCTGTTGTCTAATAATATGATAAACTTCTTTCAGTCTTGAGATAAGATGGAAGAAAAATGAAAGAGTTGGAAACATGGCAACTCATGGAAATATAAAAAGTCACATCGGAATTAGAATTTTGAAACACAGATTGAAAAAGACTGAATCTATTTACCATGAACTGCTCAAAGGAAATACAAAAATACCTTGTGAAATACATAGTTCACATTATATTGGACACATTTCCTAAATTTGAAGAGCCTGACAGGTTTTACCCATCTCCCTCTCTTGTGAGTGGCAATGGTGCTGTTGATTGTTATTATAGCAGAAACATCCTATCTTGCTGTTCCTACCTTTTTAACGCTTCAACTGACAACAGTCCAGAAAGAAATACCTGGGGAGGACACTCTAGGCCCATCAATCAATATTTTAACTGAACATTTAAATACTTCACACTGCCAACCAGAGAAGACTTGCTGTAACCCTAAGGAGTTAGTAATCCAGTCATTTCACCATAAACTTCAACCATATTTGTATTTTTTCCCAATTAGAATCATCAAAATTAATGGACTATGGACTGCATTCATGCATATAAATAATCCTAAAATTGTATCAATAATTCTTGAATTTTTCAATATTACCCTCTTTCCTTTTCATACATTATCTAAATATTTTGATTCTCTGTGTCCTTACACCACATTTGCTACCACTGGACACCCCTCGCTTAAAATACCAATGGAATTCAGTTGTGGATCCAGTGTCTGGTTTACGCGGATTGAGTGTTTTGAGATTTTCATACATACTTTTTTGAATTCCATGTTACCCTCTTGTAGATTTCTTTCTTTTATTTTCCCATTGAACATCCTTCACTTTCTCACTGCCAAGAATTGCTCAAGAAAATAATAAAACGAGGCTGCCTTGGTCACAACTGAATGAATATGATTTGGTATCAGAAAAGTCACTTTTGTGACTCATACGTTTTATTCTAGTTGTCATTCCAGATTCATGATTACATTCTTAAAGATGTCTACACAAAGATGAATAAGTCATATTGCCCTCTCTCAAGGACCTCAAAATAGGTTAGGAGAACATAATGAATGTGTTCTCTTAATTATCATGCACTAAAGTAAATATCAATAGAGGGATCCAAGATTAAGACAGGAACAGCTTAGCAGCACACGTGATTATTGCTCGAGTTCTGAGGGATGGCTTACTGGGGGAAAGTGAAACTAGGTTTGGGTGCCTAGTAGAAAAGCCCACAGGAAAGAGCAGAAGACCCCTTTCTTCCTTGCATCTCTTTCTCTACATTTTATCTAAGATCCCTCTCAATTTTCTTAGGCAGGTTTGGCAAATTATGGCTGCCCACAGGCTAAATCTGGCCTACTGTTTCTTTTAAAATAAAGATTTATTGCCAACTGGTTGACACTGGCATCAGACTCAAAACCCTACCAGCACTTTGTCTCATTGGATGCAAAACCTTAATCTTCTGGGGATGGGTAGGACCCTACTATCCCCAGGGCTCAGTCAAAGAGCCACTCCTTTTGGTGGAGTAAAAATAAAACCCAACTATTTATAGAAAGAGATAGAAACCCTGTGGCCACCAGGACACGGGTGAAGATCCTCTGCTTCTAGGGGAAGGTAGAGGTCAAATGTGAGAGGAAGGAACAGGAAAGACTCTTTTCTGGGTGGGATGGAAGCTGAATAATTTTTCTAGGTATAATTGAAACTTTAATAGTACTATGAAAATCCAAAATGAATGGTGAAACCATCCTGGAGATTGCATCATATAGAAAAATGTTCTTTAAAATTTGAAAGGATTAACTTTGACTAATACATCTTCTAAGATAATTTTAAGTAACAGCAAATATAGGAATGTGTTTTGATGTATTATAGTTGGGAGTCTTCTCTATCTAAATGGAAATCAAGCCCAGAATAGTAAGAGCTTCAGGAAGAAGCCAAAGGCAAAAACAAACAAACAAATAAACAAACAAAAAAACAAAGCTATTCTAGCATTATTGGCAAGATTAATACATAAAATTTTGAATATGCTATTAGATCAAGCAAAAATTACATTGCTTTAAATCTGCGAGTAATTTGTGCAATTAGGACAATATCCCACACAGAATTCATAGTATTGCATTCCCTTTACTGGTTAATGGAGAATGGAGAGTTGGAAAGGCATTGGGGATCCCAAAACGAAGGGAGTGTGCTTAGAAGTGCTCCAAGTTCATTAACACATTCTATGTCCATGTAAACAAAACATCTAGTTGAAAATTCTCATTAACAAAATTCATGTGCCAGGTTAAAATCTGCTACTCTTTCAAAGATGTTGAAAGAAGTTTCATTTAGAGCTCATCTATTTCTTTTAGCTCTGTGCTAGTTTTGCTGTGACATTTATGTAATCTTTACTTGTATGCAAATTTATGTTAATGACATCAATGATGCTTGGAATCTAAATTGACATGGAGTGAAAGCAAAGTACTGTAATTAAAGCTTTGTGAATATCAGCCTTTCTAAAAGAAACTTTGAAATATCAATGAACTTCCATTATGAATCCAATGTGTCTGGTTTTTATGGGTTGAGTGTTTTGAGATTTCATTACATTCTCCTTTGCCAATATCAAGCTTGAAATAGATGTGACAGAAGAGGCGTTTCACTACAAAATTACTTTAAAAAATAATAATGGATGGACAGTCCATTTCTAGGATTATTTGTTGTCTTAAAAATATTTCTGCTATTTTTTTCTTAGGCAGATGGTTTGATTATAATATAATATGATTTTTTTTTTTAGCAATAATAAACTTTAACTTATAATAGCTTCTTTTCGATCCTCTCCCGGGAATATGTTTTTCCTTGATTCCAGAGAGAGGTGAAGAGAGAGTGAGAGAGAGAGAAAGAGATGTGAGAAAAAAACATTGATCAGTTTCTTCACGCATGAGTCTCTACCAGAGATTGAACCCACAACGCAGGCGTGTGCCTTGACTGGGAGTTGAACCCACAACCCTTCAGTGCATGGGACAATGCTCCAAGCACTGAGCCACTCCAACCAGGGCTCAAATAGCCTTTTGATATAATAAACTGAGCCTTAAATAGAAATGAGCTTCAGGAGCATTTATTCTAAACAAATTGTAATTAATATTCTTTGTAGTTTACATAATAAAATAAATAATTCCCATTAAGGACAAATCCAATTGGGAAATAGGTGGGGTTTTTGAGATGTTAATTAGAGGCTACTAGACTATAGGACAATAGTTGATGGTAGACTTATTGGATCCCTAAGTAAATGGCATGCTTGTTTCCCACCTATTTGTTTTCTTTGTGAATACTTTCTGAATGCAGATATATATATTTATTTTTTTCCTGCCCACTCATCATGGCTAGTTTCATATAGATTTCATTTAACTTTATATTTCATTGTAGCAGCTGCACTGTTATTTCTAATGGCAGTACGTTTTGATCACACACAGTTTAGCTGCCCACACAATTGGATAGCTGTGAACCTCTAACATGGTGAGTACATGCCTGTCTCTATTCTTTTGTGTGACACACTTTAAAAGAAAAAAATTCCTAGTGATACTGTTACAATAACCTGGTTATTACTCAACAGGAAAGGAGTACAGGGGAGACTAAATAATATAGGCATACCATTTATATAGTTTGCCATAAAGCTGCAATTAACATTCCAGTTCTGTTCCCCACAGACTGATGGGGACAGTTTAGACGCATGCCCAGTGAGGTGTGGTGATGTGGGAAGGTGCCTACCTGTCTGTCACACCTGGGAACAGGTCAGTGGCCAAAATAGGTGTGGCCACTGCAAGGGCATGAAACCTGAATATACTTTCACATGAAGGAAGTTCACTCTCTGGGTTGCCTGAGCTCCTGGCTCTCCATCTGCAGGAGGAGCATTACCCTGCATTTGCCCACATGGCCCACAGCCATGTGGATTCCATTATAATGGACTAAATCTTGCCTGATATTTGGCCAGATCCTGTTTCATTATGGAAAGGAAACTCTGGACACTGGCCCTGCTTCTAGCTCTGCTGAACACCCAGCTGCCCCATTTTCAGGATTAGTTTAAGGGAACTGAGACTTTACAACCCCAGGAATGTAACTCCATGCAAATAAAGCCTTTTACCACATTTCATTCTCCCCCGTGGGCTTCTGAAAATGCTTATTTCAGTGGTACCCCCAACAACCCCACTCCCACAAGAGATGGGAAAATCTGGCCCATTGACTTCTCCTGTAACACTAGGACACATAAGTCATTGCTCAGCAAACAAATGAATATTAAATCATTAATATTCACTTACTGTCTGTTTTTCTAACATGGATCCCAAATGGGATAAATGTTTCTATGTGCCTCTTGTGTTAGAAAAGTCACTTGTTGGTAAGAACCTCTTTTACTTGTTCTCAATAATCACTTTATGTGTAAGCACTATAGTGACTTGTACATATTTGTATTGACAAAATAATTTCCTAAAATAAGGTTTTAAAAAACACACAAAACTCCCCTTTTTCAGAGCTAGGTTTCTTGGAGATACCCATATGAACCTTTTTATCATTATGCTTGATGAGAGCAAAATTCTGAGCTGTCCTAAATTAAATTACAGCAGGCAAAACGGTGGAAGGAAGAGATGAGAGGTTAATCAGTTAACAGCCGTGGACTAAAAACCAACAAAAGACTGCTTACATTCCTGAATGTATGTTGAACCTTTGAATTAACTTCTGGGTAGCTGTTTCCATGATTATCTAGAAAGAATAATTGACATGCCAACCACCAGGCACCCTTACAGAAACTTCCCAGACTGTGGCCCATAACCAGTCCAAAAAGAGCAATCCCTTCCCCTTACAGAATATGCATCTACCGCCCTGGCCGGTTTGGCTCAGCGGTTAGAGCGTCAGCCTGCGGTCCGGAGAGACCCGGGTTCGGTTCCCGCTAAGGGCACGTACTTCGGTTGCAGTTTGTCCCCGGCCCTGGTTGGTCGTGCGGGTGGCAGCCACTCAATGTGTCCCTTCACGTCGATGTTTCTCTCTCTCTCTCCCTCCCACTCTATCTGTACAAAATATGGAAAAATATCCTCGGGTGAGGATAAAAAATAAAAAAAAATAAAAAAGAATATGCATCTACCTAGAACTAGCCCCTCTTCACCTCCCTCGCCTGATTTATCTATAGACAATATAAATTCTTTCAAAACAACTCACATCTTTCTTTCCCAAACTCATTTTATAAAATAGACCTGTCAGCTACAGGATGGTGGACAAATTTGCCTTTTCTACGTGGCCTTACTGCTTCTGGGTCAGACCACATGCCCTAGGACCTGGACTTTTTTCTGGCTAGCATTTGGCTTAGGAAACCCTTTCTTTTAGAAAAGTTTTTGGTCATGAAAGTTTTTGTTTAAAATAGTAAACAGTCCTGGGATGCTCTTAGTTGTCATCAAGCATCAAGGCACGTTGCAATGTATCCACTGTGAAAAACCGCTTCTTCTATTTCTTTACATGGTAAATGTCTACATAGTGCAAATATGTTTACCGATACCACAAAAAATATGTCATACTAAATTTATTTTGGGGAGGACTTATATCACCATAAATGTACATACTTGCATATACTAGCTTTCAAAAACTGTAAAGCATAAAGCTAGATTGATATAATTTTAATGTCAAATAAAATCTTAATTGTAAGTACATTAATCATAAGAATGAATGTTATTTAAATACCTTTCAGTTATAAGTCTGTTCTGAAATATGAAATCCTTTTTGGTAAAAATCATTAAACCAAATACATTTTTTTTTTTTAAAGTGTGTGATCCTTGTCTCTAATATTTCCCTTTGCAGTTGCTAACTGATGCTTCAAGTCTATATCAGTGTTTTTGTTAGCATCATAATTAGCGAGTTAGTATTTAAAATAGAAAGAGAGCGAGGGGAATGACAGACATTATAAGCATGGTCATCAAGGCAGCTTCACCAGGAAGCTACAGCTTCACACTCCCAGGGAACCACTGGTCCATTCCTTGCAGATCACTGGGGGAAGGGACCAAACAAAGGGGGAGGTGGGTGCTCACACAATGATGTCTGAGTGATATAGGGGAGGTACTTGCCTGTCAGTCTAGCCTGGGAAGCAATGGATTGGCTAGGAGGGTGAGGCCTCTGCAAGCACACAAAATCTTGGAAGGTTAAGATGCCAAGACAAAGGGTTCCCTTTCTCTTGTCTTCTGTTTCACCCTTACTCTCTCTTGCTCCATGACCCGCATGGTTGCCTGTTCACTGTCCATAACTATGTGGCCTTTAGGAGCCCCAAGGCCACCCCACATGCAATGGGCTGCAGCTGGAAGCACAAGCTCAGCCACCACATGCTGGACTGGACCAGTCTAGACTTGACTATGGAGCAGTGGCCTTAATCCTAGCCCTGCTAAAGACAAGATTGGAATTTTTCCATGGCGAGCTGGACAGAGGTGGGACCCCAGATGGCAACCCTCCTAATTTTGCATCATCAGTACATTTTTCCACACAATTCCATCCTCCCATGGAAGCCTCAGGAAATGTTTTTTCCTGTGTACTCCGAGAATTCCACTTCTACCAATAACATTTTATTTCAAAGCTTCTGTGTTTCATCTTGATATCTGGTTTAGTCTGAACAGAGGAGAAGATTCTTCTTTTTTTTTAATGTGAAGTTGTTCTGTAATATTTTTTATACTATCTTAACCTGCAATTGAATATAATGCATTCAAACTTATAAAGTCAACTGTTAGCTTCTTTCTGAAAAGTGTTTGGAGTATTTAACTACTTAGAACTGATATACAAAAACATTTTTTTTTAAAGCACACCATTTTAATGTTTGCTTCTCAAAATATTTTAATTTGATGTCATCTGTCTCATACTCACTCCTGCCCACCAATGGTTAATGTGTGTCTAGTTTCTTCAAACTGTATTTAAAGTCGAGGGTTTTGTAAAGTCATTCATCCAGAACTGAAGCTACATCTGTTGCCCATTCTCCTACTGCCCAGCTCTGCAGTTCCTGTCATCAACAGTGCTGTATGAAAAAGCTGAGTTCATTATGATGGAAAGGCCCATCCTCTGGCGGCATGCCAAATAAGTCTAATTTGGAATCTGGGGAATGATAGACAAGAAAATTACAGCTAGAAGAAATGTACATTGAGTTCTAATTCAAAGCATGAGGTTTGGGGTGTTATGTTTTTATTTTGCTTTGTGTTGTTATTTGGGGAATTTTAAAGCCTTTGGTTCTGTTACAAGTAATAACACAAGGCAGGTGCATAATTATATATTTTGCTTCATTTTCAGGAATAATGGCCCAAAAAATGTTGATTTTTTTTTATTAATATAAATGTGAGTTAGACTTCACTGAAAATGCTGCCTCTTTTTAATATCTGTTCTAAGTAAACCTGGTTTAATTGACAATTATTTGTGGAATAGCCAAAGATATTAATAAAAGTTACTATATGTCTTTTTCTACTTCTTGAGTTGTCTAAAATTTTCCACTTCTTTTTGTTACCCCCTAGGTGAAATACTTAAAATACTTGTATATCTTGTGTTATTTCAAATTTAATATGACCAAGATAAAATTCAACTGCCTCTTTTTTGTCTCTTCAAGTTAACTTTTCTGTGGCTATGATCATTTTCTAAAGTTTATCGGGAAATTTTGGAGTTATTTTATGTATTACTCATTTATGAGAACCATGTTTACAGTTCTTCACTCTCATTTTCTATATCCAGTGCTCTTACAGGTCTTGTCGATTCTGAGGACATGCACTGGGATTTACTCCCTTGATCCTTACCCTCTGTGTCTACATAAATCTCACTCTAACCCACATGTTCTCTCTCTTTGTTACTGTAATTCTTGACTGGTTCTAATCTCTCTCCCATCCTGAGCCCTGCTAATTTCCCTAAAATCCCTCCTTCATCAGTCAAGAGTATGCAATACCTCCCTATTGCTTACCTCCTAAATTCCTTTGAAGAATTTATTTTTTAGAACAATTTTAATTTACAATAAAATTGAGAGGAAGGTACAGAGATTCCTCATATAGCCCTTACCCTCCCCCTCATCATAATCTTCTCCATAATCAAAATCCCCATGGGATTGGTAAACTTGTTAGAGTAATGAACCTACACTGACATATCATGATCACCTAGTTTTTGTAGTTTATCTTAGGGTATACTCTTGGTGTTGGACATTCTATGGGTTTAACAAATGTGAAATGGCATGTATCCGTTATAGTATCGTACAGGGTATTTTCACATCTTTAAAAATCCTCTGTGCTCCATCTATTCATTCCTCCTCCACCTCTAACCCTTGGTAATCTACTGTCTCAATAGAATGTCTCAGTTGCCTTTTCCACAATATCCTGCAGTTGGAATCATACAGTAAGTAGCCTCTTCAGATTGGCTTCTTCTGACAAGTTTCCAGCCCCTTTATAACTGTCCTCAGACTGCCTAACCCTAATGCACATTCTTATGGAGACTTCTTTGCTTTCCTTATCTTCCAATATCCAATGCCATTTATAGCGATTCATGGGCTTCTCTCTGGTGCCTCTTGGACCAGTTCAGAATGTAAGCACCTTTATTTTAAGGGACTATAGTGCAATGGAGGTTCTAATTGTTAGATAATCCCTAATCTTATATCCTGGGTAATAATTGATTATACCATGTTTACAAGAACTGGTCCCTGACACATACACGCCCCAGCTCCCACAAGTGGGCTCTGTTTTACGCTCTGTACGTCGCCCCTCTACACTTGACTTGTTTGTAACCCTAGTCCTTTTGAGATTCAGTCTTGCTGTTTTGTTGGTTGGTTGATTTTCTTTTAATATCTCTCTCAGAAACTACAATCATGGCTCGAATCAGTAATCTTACTAAATTTTATCCCAGTTGCATTGCTAATATGAGAATTAGGGCAAATTAGTAAAATTCTGTGAATGTGTATTTATTCACATGTGACATGATATGGAGTAGATGAACCATCACACACAAAGCACCTGGCATACAGTAAACATTAGGTCAGGGTTTTTTTTTAAGTTGAGTGTCATGAAACATCCCTTGAGATGTGAATAAGTGTTCAGAGGTGGGAAAAAGTGGTCAGATACCTTGGAAAATATAAGGTCAAAGGTATCTGACCACTTTTTCCCACCTGTAGAGAAGCCTCATTGAATGTACTAAAGACTGCCAAATGTAAGAAAAATGTTTTATACATTTTTAACCCCTTAGACTCTAGCAATATAGGGCACATTATATATATATATATAATAAAATCAGAACTAATAAATAGCAAGACTAACTGAGAAAAAGCGTTTTAGAAGAGTTTTAGTTAGTTTGGCTATACCAGCTCAGATTCACTGAACTCTTATATGAAACTGTGAATAATCATTGCTTTGTATGCAACACTATGTACAGACATTGCCTATTTTGTCGGATAATGCCTGTTTTTTTATCTGGTTGAGAAACCTGGGCAAAGGTTCTGCAAGAATGGCCTGTTTCCCCGACACTATTGTTCAAAACTTTCATGTAACGTGTATATGTTTATGGTTCTCACTATTTAAAACAGAGTAAATCCCACAGTACAATACAATAATGTGTTATTGAGATACACATTTTTAAATGTCTCTTAGAAATGTTATCTTCTGATCCGTTGTGAAAGTATGACGGACAACCACTTTTGTGCATTGTTCGACAGTTTGAGATCACACCGATTACCAAGGTTATAACTGGTTTTCCTTGATAGCCCTGGGGCTTTCCATGTATGTAGTGTATTTCAAAGCCACAAACTTTAAGTTTAAACATTAAACTTTAAGTAATGTTTCCATAAATTATTAATTTCCTTAAGCAATAATGTGTTTTAGCTACAGGCCTGGATGTGTTGGGCAAAAAATAATTATTTTATGATGTTTCATAGAGAATATTTTCTATATTATTATTAAAAATGGATTATTTGAGCCCTGGCCAGTTTGGTTCAGTGGTTAAAGTGTTGGGCTTGTGGACTGAAGAGTCGTGGGTTCAGTTCCTGGTCAAGGGCATGTACCTCAGTTGTGGGTTCTATTCCAGGCCCTGGTCAGGGTCATGTAGGTGGCAACCAATCAATGTGTCTATCTCACATTTATGTTTCTCTCTCTCTCTCCCTCCCTCCCTCCCTCCCACTCTATCTGAAAAGGCAATGGAAAAATATCCTCAGGTGAGAATTTTTAAAAAAAGGATTATGTGAGTGTGTGTGTGTGTGTATGTGTGTGTGTAAGAGAGAGAGAGAGTGTGTGTGTGTGTGTGTGTGTGTACAGTTTACCAGGGAATCTCTGCACCGGTAGATGTTAAGGGTTTTCCAAGAGAGCAACAAAATGATTTTGCCATCTTATTTGAATGCATATAATTTTGTATGAATCTCAAAAGAGAGAAAGTGAGTTGTAAGATTATTAAGACATCAACTGAAACCATTAATAGGTGATATGGTGAGTTATCGCTTATTACCTAATTTTAGATAGATGTACATTTTGTTTTATTTGGACCTTCTGTAATACTATATATGTATGCAAGAACTTATAATGAATACATTTTCTCTGAATTTAGTTTGTCTTGGGAGTTTTTATTGGAATTATTTTAGAGTAGGCTTAATCAGTTTTACCAGGGTCTTACTAAGTGAGAGATATGTTTAGTCATTTAGATGATAAACATCTAGAGATTAATTATGTATTAGTAAGGCATGGTCTAATTCAATAAATTTATTGCCTTGTATATATTATTGACATTGTATCCTGTTTTTCATGTATGTTAGTAATCTAAACAAATTTTCTTTCTTAAAACAGGTAAGACTAATCAGAACTAAAAGCCTTTATCAGGTGGATAATTGAAAAACAGATCTCATAGCAGCATTTGAAATCTGCAGTCATTTTGCACTTCTTAGTGATTTCAACTTAAAAAAAATATATTTTTATTGATTTCTTTAGAGAGAGAGGAAGAGAGAGAGAGATAGAAACATTGATGTGAGAGAGAAACATCCATCAGCTGCCTCCTACATGCCCCCCCCCCCACTAGGGATAGAGCCTGCAACCTGGACAGGTGCCCTGACCAGGACTTGAAACAGGACCTCTCAGTCTGTGGGACGACTTTCAGTTCACTGAGCCACACTGGCCAAGCAGTGTTTTCAACTTTTAGTGGTTAGAGATAGACCCAGAATAAAGATGGAGTCTTTTGAGGGCTATGTTTGGATCAATTCTTTAAATCATAGCAATTTGTTTAAAACTTTTTCATGGAATAATGTGTAGGATGCTAAGCTGAGATTTTTCATGTCTATTATTCTTAAGGTGTACTTGAGAGAGAAAAATTCTCTTTTCCTTTACATTTAACCTTTTAGGATAAAAATACTATGTATATACACAGTTTCTCCCAGGAGGGGCATGACAGCTCCAGTGTGTGAAGCCACGTGACATCATCCTGCCTCGCTTGGGCAGGTCTTATACTTTGCCCTAAGTAAAGCAGCAGCACCCTGTGATGGAAAACTTTCTTAGTCCTAGAGCCCTGATGGTTAACAACGATCGTGAATTCTCTGTGATCTCATAGTTGGGTTTTCTTGGGTTTCAAGTCAGAGGGCATCTGGTTAGGGAACACTTTCTCCTCCTGACTGAAGAAACATATTCACACGGCCGTGGCCCTTTGACCTTCTGTTTCCATCGTCAGACTTAATAGGCTCTTCAGCAGGGCCTGATGGTCTTACAATCTATAAGCCATTAACTAAAGCTCTACCAAACCTATGAGAATCCATGCCGGCATATGTGAGATTTCAGCTTTATTGCTTACAAGTCAATAATGAATATCATCCCTCAATATTACAAGAGTGCAAAGGCTTCTAACTTCTCTGACCTTCTGGCTAGATTATTTCAAAGTATTTACTCTCTTCTTGGCAACCCCCAAACAATAGCAAAGGCAGCTAAACTATTTTTTAAGATGTAATGTTGTTGATTTGTCTAGAATGAGTGTTCTTTCGGTTGGTTTGGTGTTGAATTAATTTTTTTTCACTCTTTGGGAGGGGATTTGCTAAACTATGCTCATATTCAAGAAAGCAATACATTTCTAACATTTTATTATATGCATTTATCTTTTGGCCAGCACTAATTTTGCTTTCCTTTATAGATGAAAAGGTTGTCTTTTCCCACTGTATTTCTAAAGACTAGTAATGATTTTGGCTCTACTCCCTTGCATTTTCTGTTGCATTTTTGCTCTCTCATTTCCCCGCCCTCTTAAAGGTTGTTAGGGCTGTGCAGTTAGGTCTGTTCAGTAAGCTATTGGTTGAAGTGACAATTTGGTGACCTTTCAGCTCTCTCTCTTCCCCTGTCCCAGCAAACAAGAAAACATTGTCTTCGGTTGTTGGAGACACAAAATGCAAGCAATCTGGTTTCCTGAGTCATTCCATGGAACAGTTACCTTGCAAGTTGCCTAGTTCTATGCAGACCTTTGCATGTATGAGAAATAAACATTTCTAGTTTTGGGCCTCTGATGGGGCCAGGTGGTTTGCTACCGAAGTAAAGCCTGACCTGTCCCTGACTCCCTGTGAGCCCTGGGTAGTTTATAAAGACTCTTTGCAAACATTATTTCATATGCTGTCTGAGAAACACTGCACGGATGAGGATTTTGAGATTCAGGAAAGGCCTTTCTTGTCTCCGGTCACACTCCTAGTCTATAGCACTGACATAAGTCACATGTAAATTTTCCTTCACATTGTTTACGACTCACTCTATTATAACCATTGCCTTTCTCTTAAAATGAAATCCCCTTTGTCCACGTACAACATCTGGATCTAAAAAGTGACCTTGAAATGTCATCTAGTCTAATTCTTTCTTCTTAAGCAGGGTGGTATCTGAGTCACTCTAATCCCTAAAGAGTCTCTTCTGTGTAGAAATGTATCTTTTAGCATTCAGAATTGTAAATGTGTATAAACAAAATCCTCTTATTCAGTAGATATTACTGTGGGGAATTACATTTTGTCTTAAGGATATGAAAGCATCTGAAATTATTATGAGACTCACAACATATTTTAAAAGTGAATTGTTAGTGTTGAAGGGAGTGACATTGAGAAATGTATGAAGGAAGAATCTTCCAGCAAAGCCTCTCATATTGTTTTTGCTGCTGTTTCATTTTTTTCTCAGATTTCATTGCCTACAGTAAAAATTCCTGCCTGATAAGGAGCAATGCTATAATCAAGGCCCTCAGTATTCACAGAGCATTTGTTGACTGAAAGTATAAATGAAACTTAATATAGGGTTGAAAGTCTCTGCCTTTTCAACTGTTCTCATGTCTGCAGTATTTACCCTCCTGTGTTTTTGTTTAAACATGCTTGGTTTCTGAACTGAATTTTAGTCTTGCTGTTCTAACCCTCTCAATAATCATTTATACTATTCGGATCTGCTTACTAGATTAAAATAGTGAGTGGGGGAGACAGTTGAAAATCACTAAGAAGCAAATTCTAAAGTATTAAGTTGATTACTTAGATTATGGTTACATTTAAGTTTAAGTACTTTCCTAATTCCTCAAATTAGCATCAGAACACTGTCTCACTAGAAAAAAGTAGGAGGAGAAAAATGTTATGGAAGAGATTAATTATTTTGCATAGCTAAGGAAAACCAAAGACCAGTCTAGTTACATAGATCATGAATATATTCTCTCATTAATAAAATATAATTAAAAACATACATGTTTGGGTAGAATAAAAACTGATGAAAAATCCTAGCTATAGAAAATAGCTACAACCAAAGATATATTAAAATAACACAGAACATGATAGAAATTTTGGAACCATAAATGTTTTAAAAAATCCCATTTATGTCATAGATACATAGTCATAGAGAATGAACAAAGGTAATAAGGTTCTGAGTTCTTACTTCAAAAAGAATGTGCTAGAAGGGATAGCTCTGAGATGCACTCATGATTTTATGTTATAAAAGACTAAATATATTTTTGATACTTTGAAAGTGTTCACATATAAATCTCTCACAAACATCTCTGCATGGGGCTCCCAAGAAAAAATAATTTCAAAAATCCCCCAGTCTGCAAACACACACGTGAGTATACCCATATGTTTCCACATCACCTATGCTGTATTTATTTTTGGCACTTATACTCTCTGCTCATATCTGTAGATGGAAATTCTTCTCTCAAAAAAGACAAAACAGCAACTTGCCATTGGAACGGTCTTTCCTGCATAAAAATTACCTGCTGCCTCTGCAGCAGTATCAAGGAGTTGCTTGGCTAAGCAGTAAAAGCATTTCTGGAGTCAGGAACCATATGGGCCCAGAGTGGTCCTGGCAAGGTGTTTGTGTCATGCTCAGATCAGTTGTTCAAAGTGGGTTTGATGTGCCATCCTCAGGTTTTTGTTACCTGGGATTAAGCCAACTATAGCCTTTCACTGCTTATTTACTTACTAATCCCTCTTCTTTAAATCTTCCTTTCCAAGAGAAAGATGCTATGACGGAATTTTGTCACATAATCTTTTTAAGCTCTTTGTTATTGACTGACTCCAGTCTAACACCTAAATCAGTATGGGCTACAGTTCCAATATCGTAATTTGAAATATCAGTGAAAAACGTGCCCTATGGATATTTTGTCATTGAGTTTTTACTCTGTTCACTTATAAGACTATTTGCATTTGTATTCTCAACATCTTTCTATAAATGTCATCTACTGCCAGTGTATGAAAGTGTCCCACCCAAAGTGTCCTAGCCAAAGGAAACATACCATGTTGTCTGAATTACACTTGACCTTGAAAAACTAAAAACCTTTTCTTTAGAAGAATGATCTAGGGCAATGGAAAAATATGGCACTGGTAAAAAAGTGTGTAAATTGAAAAAGAACATTATTACCACTCAATATTGTTATTAATGTATAATTTTGAGAAGAAAAAAATACACTCTCAGAGTTTAAGGTATTCTTTAAGGTAGATCCATACAATTCAGGGCTTAAATCACTCAGTAAAACAAAAATAGAATAAATACCAAGTTTACTTTCAGATGTATTATTGATAATAGATAAATTGGGGGGTCCTATTCCCCACTGGGTGCTGCTGGGGGTGGATTTCTTATGATATACAGAGAAAGATAATTTTCTGAGACTCACACAGGAGAATGAGCCATTTTTATTTGCATGGAATTAAATCCCCTGTGTTTCCTGTGTTTCCAAAGTCCCGTTTCTCTTAGTCCAGTTATAGAAGAAGTGTAGCTGGGGTTTCAGTAGAGATAAAATCAGAGCCCGTGTCCAGAGTTTCTGTTCCATGTTGGAAGAAGGTCCAGTCCAGCATCGGGCTCGTTGCCGTCCATCAGGCCATTGTGCGTGGGGGTCCACATGGCCATGGGCCACAGGGCAGGATGTCAGGAAGCCAAGTGGGAGCCATGAACCAACCGTGCAAAGAGGAACCAAGAGCCCAAGAGAGAGAATGTCTTTGTTCAGGGGATTATATATCCTAAATTTCTGTGCACTTGCAGTCGCCACGCCCATTCTGGTCAATAACCTCTATTTCCAGGTGTGACGGACAGCTAGCACCTCCCCTAGTCCAACTCTACTGGGCATGTGTCTACCTTCCCTTTGTCCACTCCCTTCCACCAGTGGTTTGCAGGGAACATGCCTATAATGTCCAGCCTTCCCTTTACTCCTTTCCTATTATTAATCATTAGCTAATTACAATGGTGTCATCTATTAAGGAAGAAGAGCAGACTAGTGAAAATATATAGGGCAGAGTGCTAAAGAGATAGTTTAATGCCATCATCTAAATGTTTTGAAGTGCTCCCTTGGAATCTTAGAATTTTAAAGGTTTTATCACAGTGAAACATTTCATACACATAAACAAATATATAGAACATATGTAACTAGTACACAAACTACTAAAATAAACACCCATGGGCCACTATCTAGCTTACAGAGTACAGTGATTTTATGTGGATACTTCTGTGCCCCTTCCTGACTTCATCGCTCCTGCCTCCTCCCAAGCATTTCATACTTCTGATCTTTGTCCTCCGTGTTACTTTCATTGACATAAGAGTTTAGCTACACTTGTATAGATCCTTTACAATGTGTAATTTATTTTTCTTCTTTTACTCTCTATATAGATGATATTATATTCTGTGTATACTTTAATTTGACTTTCTCATTTATTATTATGTTTCTGACATTCATTCATATTGAATCTTAGAGTCACAGTTGTGTTATTTTCATGTGTGTGAATTTCACTTACATGTTTATGTACAAATTTCATTTTACTCTTTCATTTTCTTAATAATGTTTTGATGCATATAACATTCTCTTCTGTAATGAAAGAGAATGATTTCATGTATGTGTACATGGCTTGATCTTTAGAATGTACCTTAGTGTGTTAACAAAAATCCACGAGTATGGGCAACCTGGGTTAGCTGATGATGCCAAATTGACTAATTGATGGTACCAATTTATACTTTTACTGGCCATGTGTGTGTAGTGTTGTTTCTCCACTTCTGTGCAATGTTCGGAATTGTCAAACATTTTTGTTTTTGTTAGTCTGGTGTAGATAAAATGATGTCTCATAATTTTAGCTTTTATTTCTTTGATTAGTTATGAGTTTGAGCATCTTTTTATGTTTATTAGACATTTGAGTTTCTTATATAAAATATTTGGTTATACTTTTGCCCATTACCTATAGGCTATTAATCTTTTGTTGTTGTTGTTTATTTAAAAATGCGTACCTTTTTAGTTATACATGTCATAGCTATTTTCTCTCAGTTTGTGAATTTTCTTTTTACTATCTTTATGGTGTCTTTTAGTAAAGAGTTTTTTTTTTTTCTTTGTGGTTTGTGCTTTTTGTATTATGCTTAAGAAATCATTTCCTTCTATATTCTTCCAAAGGTCCTTCTAAAGTTTTATGTTTTCGTTTTTCACACTTAAGTCTTCCATAAACCTGGGATCAGCTTTCATGCATAGTGTAGCATATGGATTGATTTTTGATTCCTAAGTAGAAAATCAATTGTCTAAGTACCATTTATTATCTATCTTTACTCTGAAATGCCAACTTAGCCACAGTCAAGTTTCAGATATATTGGTCGAATTTTACATACATTCAGCTATCTTCACATGTAGGGTTGCCCAGTTTTGCACATAGGATACTGCTTTAATTATTACAGCTTTACAGACAGATTTGTTAGCTGTTTTAACCAGTCTCTCCACAATGCTTCTCCTCTTCAAAGAGCTTTGTCTGTGCTTGGCCCTTTGATGTTTCATAAAACATTTAGAAGCAGCTTGTCAAAGTCCACAAAAACTCTTATTGGAATTTTGATTGGAATTACAATGAATCTATAGACAAATCTGGAAACTAATGACATCTGGGTTTTTCTATCCTGGAACAAATATGTCTCTTCATTTATTTATGTTCTCTCTAAAACTTTCAATAAACTTTTATATTTTATTTCAATAAAGATATTTCACATCCTTTGTAGGTGTTTCTAGGTAGCTCATATTTTGGATGTTGTTACGAGTAGGATCTCAGAGTATTGTTTCATTATTAACTTTTCACTGTACTGTCTAAAAGCTCTATGTCAATATTGCACAGAAACAGAGACACTAAGTGGTAGAATTTGCTACAGGCGGAATACGTGAGTTTCCCCCAATTCATATGCTGAAATCTTAATGACCCTCTGTGATGGTACCGGGAGGTGAAGTGAAGAGGCCATGAGGACAGAGCCTCATGAATATGATTAATGCCTCTCTGAGTCTCGAGAGAGCTTCCCACCCCACCCGTCCACCATGTGAGGAGGCGAGAAGTCTGTGGTCTGGAACAAGGCCATCACCGGAACATGCCAGCACCCTGATTTTGGACTTACAACTCCAGATGTGTGAGAAATTCATTTCTGTTGTTTTATAAGCCGCCCCGTCCGTGACATTTTGTTCTATCAGCCTAAATGGGCAAGACAGACCGGCTAGACGTAATCTCATTATTGACCTCGTGGGGAGGAGAATCCTCACAAATAAATGGAAATGATGGTCAACAAACCCAGCTAAAACAAAAGCACTTCTGGAAAATATTTTCTGTTGGCTTTTCATTCTTCCTAAAACAACTGTTTAGAGAGTCTTCCGATTTAGTTAAGGTTAAATTGTATCAGAGAAGATGGAGAAGGTAACTGTGGAAACACTTTAGCGATTTGCAACTTACCAGAGAATAGTTTATATCCGATAATAAAAGAGGTTAATTTTGACTAGGAAAAAACTGAGCAAAAAAGAAAAAAATTGTGTGTCCTGAGTCAACCGAGGGGAAAAATCCAGGTACCGGTTTCCCTCATCTTACCCTCCAGATGCCTCAGGATGGAGAATTTGGTGTTTTACGGAGCTGGCATATGCAACTAATAGATCTTTGCAAGAACTACATTTTCCAAGCTGTCGAGCCATGTACATTGTACAATCTGTCTTTTAAGGGGGCTTTCTTTGAGCGGTGGAAACAGATGTCTGCCTGAACTTTGCTTTGAAGAATATGTAAACAAAACCTTTTGAATTATCAGGGAAAGTACAAGGTAAAATAATGTACACATCTGATTATAGGGACCGGTGGCAGATATATTTCTCTCTGGAGTTCCTTAACCATGATACCCCTTCTCTACCTATTAGCATACTATATGATAGCTTGTGATAATAAAATTTACTAGTAATTTATTAAATTTAATGCACTGCTTGTGTGTGTGTGTGTGTGTAATGCATAAATACATTTAAATTGAGTTTTGCATATATGTTTCACACCATGAGTTTATACAAATATGAGCACCATTAGCATTAATAGTAGTGAGTTCCCATAGTTAAAGGTGGGGTCTGGCAGTTGATAGCTTCTTTTATCAGGTAAAATATATGAGTAAAGGTAGTAAATGGGTTGAGGTTAAGATGAGTGGCAGTTAGGGCACCAGAAGCTCCCATATTTTAATTCTATATTAGGATTTATTAACAATAAAATGACAGTTAAGTTTGCAAGTTATTTCTGTAATACTCAATCCAATTTTCCCTCGAGGTGACAAAAGACTCTTTTAGTGAGAAAAAAAAAGGCTGCCTGGGAAAGATCAAGTAGAAGTAATGGACGGCTGTTCTACCGATCATCACTGGGTAACGTCACTTGTTCCAACACGCAAAGGGCCTGATTTCACAGTGCAATGGGCCTAAACAGTGCACCTCTCAGGTGACTTCTGAGACGACAGCCACAGGAGAGCCCTCGGTGCTCCACGGCCCCCAGGCACATTCTGGACACGGAGGTTATTTCCACCTCTTGCCGGAGCACCACAAGGAAACGTGAGCAAAGAAGCCAGGTCACTTCGGAAATCAACCACAGGCTGCCAGAGGTTTACAACTTCCCTCCGTCGAAAGGACTTGAGGATGACAGAGGATCGAGGGAGTAAGAGCGAATTATTTTCTAATACTAATTTTCTTTTGCAATAAAGATAATAAATTGCACCACAGACCTTTTCAAATGAGTAAAAAATATGTTTCAGAAAGAGCACTGCCACGGGATAACTGTGTGTAATGAACAGTTCGTTTCACAATGCATTTGTCCTCATCATGGATCATATTAATAGGCCAGGGTTCCCTGCGAATCTCAGGTGCATAAAACATCAGTAAAGACAAAGCACATCACCATTTCTGACCTGAGGACACAATACGAAATCTAGGTTTGCTGAACTCTACTCAATCTGTTTTTTTAAATCCTTCTGGCTACATGAAATAATTTAAACTGTGACTATTTAGTTCCTTGCCCATTTTTTAATTGGGTTCTTTGTCTTCCTTTTGTTGAATTGTATGAGTACTCTATATATTTTATAAATGAACCCCTTATCTGATGTATCATTGGTAATTATGCTCTCCCATACGGTGGGCTGCCTTTCCATTTTGGTGGTTGTTTTTTTTGCTTTGCAGAAGCTTTTGAGTTTGATGCAGTCCCATGTGTTAATTTTCTATTTTGTTTCTGTTGCCTCAGGTGATATATCAGTGAAAATTCTGCTGCATGGGATGTCTGAAATTTTGTTGCCTACATTGTCTTCTAGGATTTCTATGGATTCCCTAGTCACATTTAAGTCTTTTATCCATTTTGAGTTTATTCTTGTGTATGGTGTAAGTTGATGGTCTAGTTTCATTAAATAGACACCTCTCCAAACAGGACATACAAATGGCTAAGAGACATATGAAGAAATGCTCAACATTACTAATCATCAAAGAGATGCAAATTAAAACAACAGTGAGATAAACCACAGAACTTATATGCATGTATGCATGAACAATGGACATGGACAACAAAGCTGGGGACAGGGTGGCAAGGGAGGGGGAGGGGGAAATCAGTGGGGGGAAATGAGAAACATCTGTAACAAAAATAAATTAATTAATTTTATACAATAAACTAAATAGATATATCTAAAAACAACAACAACAACAATGAGGTATCACCTCACACCTGTCAGAATGGTCGCCATCAACAAATCATCAAACAACAAGTGTTGGCGAGGGTGTGGAGAAAAGGGGACTCTAGTACACTGCTGGCGGGAATGCAGACTGGTGCAGCCACTATGGAAAACACTACGGTGTTACCTCAAAAAATTAAAAATTGAACTGCCATTTGACCCAGTGATCCCACTTCTAGGAATATACCCTAAGAAGCCTGAAATATCAATCAGAAAGAATATATGTAACCCCATGTTCATAGAAGCACTATTTACAATAGCTAACATCTTGAAACAGCCCAAATGTCCATCAGTAGACAAATGGATAAAAAAGCTGTGGTACATAAACATAATGGAGTACTATGCAGCTGTAAGAAAGAAGATCTCTTACCCTTTGAGACAACATAGCGGGACCTGGAAAGTATTATCCTAGGTGAAACAAGCCAAGCAGAGAAAGCCAAATATCACATGATCTTACTTATTTGTGGAATATAATGAACATAACAGTCTGAAGAACAGGGTAGTCCCAGAGACGTGGAAGTAGGGTACAGGCTGACAATCCCCAGAAGAGAGGGTGGGGGTGGAAGAGATAAACCACAGAACTTACATGCATGTATGCATGAACAATGGACATGGACAACAAAGTGGGGTCAGGGCGGGGAGGGATGGGGAGGAGGGTGTAAATGGGGGGGAAAAGAGAAACATCTGTAACAAAAATAAATAAATAAATACATAAAAATTTAAACTGTGATATTAAAGAATGTTGCCCGGCCAGTGTGGCCCAGTGGATTGAGCATCCTCCCATGGACTGAGAGGTCCCAATTTGATTCTAGTCAGGGCACGTGTCCAGGCTGTGGGCTCGATCCCCTGAGGGGATGTGCAGGAGGCAGCTGATCGATGTTTCTCTCTCACATCGGTGTTTCTGTCTCTTTCTCCCTTCTTTTCTCTCTGAAAAAATCAATAACAACATAAAAAAAAAGAATGAGAAAAAACTAAGTGATGTTATGATATTGTTGGAGTCATTTGCACCCTGCCAGACATGTGTACATCATTTATGTGCGCAACATTAATTTGACCTTCTCATCCATCCTGCAAAGCAGGTATTTAATTTATTTCGTAGGCCAAAGGGTTTAGTTCTTCCCAGATTATAACGTGGCGTTATAGAGACGAGCAGGACTGACGTATAAACCCGAGTCTTCCGGAGCCCAAAGTTCAGGGCCCTGGGGGAGGAATTCCATTTCTGTTTTCCTGATAGAACATTTGCTGAAGTGAAAAGACAGGACACAGCTACGCTGCTAGATACTTTGAGAGAAACCGGACGATTTTACAACCAAGGGCATTTTCCTTTCAGTGCCCCATACAGTCTGCTGATGAGTGGATTTCTAATCATTATTATTGTTCCAGTTGAGCAGAGTTCCAGGTTCTAGAAAATTCCATCAATCCAAGTTGTATTGTGTTACATTTAGCATCAGACATATCCAATGACTCAGAAAGAAGTGAAGAGTGTCCTGAAGTCATAATGTGGCTGTTTCCAAGCTTACATTGGAGGGCACTCTCTAACTATCCTCAATAAAATCTCCTATCTCCTGAATGGAGATAATGGCTTTGGCACCTGTTGCCCCAGCCCTTCATTTCAAATCTCCATCTCATGTTTCATCCTCCCTTGGCCCTAACATTTGTGTTGACCTAAACAAGAGGCATATTCATTCTGAGTTCTTTTTCTGAACATTAGAGTTGCTAAGCACTCTTCAATTGCTTTGTGAAAGGTCTTAATAATGTTTGAGTGGCTTCAACTAGCCTAGTTCAGATTGTTGTTAGATACTATGTTTGACCAAGGTACTATTAATATTTACATTAGAAGAGCTACTCAGCATATTGTGATATCTACAGGATATCATCGATTCCAAGAATACTCCTAACTTAAGGAGAAATTACTTGGCCCGGCTGGTGTGGCTCAGTGGTTGAGCATCGGCCCATGCACCAAGAGGTCACTGGTTCAATTCCCGGTCAGGGCACACGCCCAGGTTGTGGGCTTGATCCCCAGTGCGGGGCATACAGGAGGCAGCCAATCAGTGTTTGCTCTCATCGATGTTTCTATCTCTCTCTTCCTCTCCCTTCTTCTTTCTCTAAAAATCAATAAAGAAAAAATATTTTAAAAAATAGATGACTCTGACTGTTGTGTGGGAAGTAGGCCGTGTAGAGCCAAGAGACAAACTAGAGGGACCAGACTGATGGGTGAATTCAAACTGTCCAGTACTTGAGAGGTATTTCTGAACTGATAAGAGAGAGCAAGTGTTCAGCCTGCAGGTCCCTGTGGCCCCCTCTGAGAGAAACGACTTTCAAAATGCTGTCACCTTGACCTGTCCTCTTGAAGATCTACTTTTAAATGCACGAGATCAGACACTAAGGCCTGAGCATTCCCAGAGCCAGTGATCAAACGTCTCCACGTCTTCAGCGCGAGCACCCAGCAACCTCTGCCTCCTGGCGCCACTTTCCTTCTCGGAGGCTCCATGTTCCGTGCGCTGCTGGCAAGAGGGTTACAGTGTGGAACCTGCGCTGCCCGCAGGAGAGCTCATCCAGGGTGACCCCCGAAATCTCCGGTTCTAAGTCCAGGTCAAAGACCGGAACATGCCCTGTTTGATCATCTGAAGCCACTACGTATTCCTGCGAATTCCTCAGATTTTCTATGAATTATTTTATTTGGTGTCTCTTTGCACTACCAAATTTCTGACAAGTAATGCTAAACGTACCCCATTGTCAATAAAATATTCTTGTTTACAACAATTCTGAAAATGAATTCCTTCTGAATGCAACCATAGAAATAATTTCAACTAGAGTTATTTTGAAACTATAATTTATACCAGAATTTTAATTTCTAAAGTGTATTTATCAAGTGCCAGTTTATAGAACTAAGATCTTTATAGTGTTGAGAAAAATAAACCTACATGTTTCTGACTAACTTTAGTCTTTTCTCTGTATAATAGGTTTTTGTTAGAAAGGAGATACATAATTTATCATTTTTCTTTGGTATTAAAAATAGCAGCAAGGATTCAAGTTTTCCAAGTATATTCTAACATAAAGGAGATATTTTCAAGGAAGGACAAAATGTTTGCAGCCAGTGATATAGATATAGTGAGATTGATTACATAACATTACTAAAATGTGAAAGAGATGAGAACATTTTCTTTGATCTGAATCCAACTTGTAAAATCTATAATTTTCTACCATTAGAGAAGATATTTGCCAGGTGAAGGTAATTCTACCAGTTTTATGCTGTTAAAAAATAAACAAAAATGAGTTGCGTTTCATCTATTTTCAAGATTCAGAAATGTTTATGAACAGAATGGCATACAATGTAAGAAATTATGAATACAGACTTAATTCTGTATGAACTGGAGAGCCTTTCCCAGGTCCCACAAGTCTAGATTAGTTACCCATCTTAAGTTGTCTTAAAGCATCTAGAACCTAACAATTACTGTGCACGCATCACACAGAATTGTCATTTTATTGTTACTTGTGTATCTCTACACTATACTATAAGCCACTCAATGACAGCACCTATACCTGTTTCACTTTTATAGTCCAGCACTTATTACATGCCTATTAAATGAGAGATTAAATTAACATTCACTGAAATGATTATTCTATGTGTTAAAGAGTACAACGAGGAGAAGTAAGAAGAGTAGGTCTACACAAGGGATCCCACACGTTGAATCCGGGCTCACAGTCTTGGCACAGCTGTTTTTCCTGCTGTGGATGACGTAGCCATCCTTGTGCAGATGTATATCTCTGCAGTCTTTCCCCTCTGCCTTTATCCTCAGAACGTCCCAGACTCTGCAGTAGAGACACCAGAGGGACTGTACCTAGCACGCACCCATGTGCAACCTGGAAGTAAAATATGTTAATTCCTTAAAGGGTAATCAAGGACTGATTGGGAATTAGAATTAGTGGATATTTCATTTTTTTGTTCTGTAGGTGAACAAGTCTGAAGGACATTTTATACCATTTCTTAGAGTCCAGGTGGTGTGCCTGAGGTGTCCCTAGTGGAGACCAACCAAAGCCTGCACCCCGGGGTGGGTTTTCCCTTCTCTGCTTCACTCTTACCAGCCTCCCACTGCTGGGGTCCAAGATCACCCCCAAACACGCTCTCTTCACAGACACCTGGTTTCAGGTTCTTTTTCAGAAAGGATCTGGTGCTAAGAAATAACCTAAAGGAACTAGTGAAAGTTATAGCAGTCTTTGTATCAGTTTTGTTGTTTTGGTATATAAAAGAGGCGCAAAATAGACCCAACAACAATAAAGTGGCACCCAGCGCTTACCTGAGTGACAATGTCCTATGCTTACTAGAGTAGAGTTTGGTGCCACACCTCAAATCCTGTATAGGATCAATTTTGCATCATTGTTTCTCTTTCTATATGTATATTTTGAGATAACATCTAGAGTAGACATGGTGGGAAGGAGAGGACACAAAAGGCAATTTCTATTCTTTTCCTTTAAGGAACGGGCTGTGAACTGAAGTGTAGATCAGACTAACCTGGATGTATGTATACCTGGGAGGGTTATCTTGCGTGTGTTACTCTGTGCGTATAAGTTATGCAGTCTGTGTATGACCCTCTAGTTTACTGTAAGAGCAACCTAAATGTTTCTTGATTAGAGGTTTAAATTCAATTTGTATATGTAGTAATATTGTCTATATATTTATAATAAAGACTAGTAAACTACATATTTTTTCTCTTTTTCCTTTAATTAGACTTTGGAAATATAATTATAGAAGTTCCATAGAATAACATTTTAATATTTTCTTACATTTTTATCCACTGTTTTGGAGAAATTTTTATAATATGGGCATACACTTATGTAAACATTTAAAATAACTAGTTAATAAAATGAGCTATTTCAAGGTAATATATTAGACTTTTAATTTTTTCCATGACCATTGGTCTATACAAGCTTTGGCTCCATGCCTTACTAGTACCATGTGACCTTGAGCAGTTACCTTGTCTTCAGTGTTCTTACTTAGAAAATGAGGGTAAATAGATCTTATAGGACTGTTGTGAAAACTCATTGAGTTAATATATGTAAATGTTAAGATATAAAGTGCTTGTTACAGTGCCTAGGACACAGCACAAAATAAATTCTAGTTATTACTATTATTACTGCAGAACAGTAAGAAAAATTTGGAGCTTAAATTTTGTTAGCTGCCAGATGGGGGGCTTGAGGGGATGGGTGAAAACGGTGAGGAGATTTAGAAGTACAAGTTGGTTGTTACAGAATAGTCACGGGGCTGTAACGTATAGCATAGGGAATATAGTCAATAATATTGTAATAACTAGGTGTGGTGCTGATGAGTATGGGATTTAAGGGGTGATCACTTTAAGTTTTGTAATATCTAGCCACTAGGTTGTACACCTGAAATTAATATAATAATGTATGTCAACTGTAAGTGAAACTAAAAAATGATTGAAAAATAAAATAAGTAGAAAAGTTGGCAAATAAATTATAGCCATCACATCACAAAGTATCACATGCTCACGGCCAATTTAGTTTTTTCAAGAAATTTGTAATGAGATGTCTCCTGAAAACACCATGCAATTTTTTTTTCTCTTATGAAACTCATAATTAGTAGTCTAGAGCTTTTATGTTCTTTTAAAGTTATAAGTGTTCAGTTTCCTTTTTTTAAATGTATCTTTATTGTTGAATGTATTACAGATGTTCCTCCTTTTTCCCCTATTGACCCCCTCCATACTTCAGCCCCCCTCCTGCCTTTCCCCATACTGTTGTATATGTCCATTGATTAAGCATACATGCATATAAGTTCTTTTGGTTTATTTCTCCCACTACTCTGCTCTTTGAGGTTTGTCAGTCTAATAACCAATTTGTACTTCTTTTATTTTTTATTTTTTTCCTTTATTGATTTTTAGAGAGAGAAGAAGGGAGAAGGAGAGAGAGATAGAAACATCGATGAGAAAGAACATCGATTGGCTGCCTCCTGCATGCCCCCCAATGGGGATTGGACCCACAACCTGGGCATGTGCCCTGACCGGGAATTGAACCAGCGACCTTTTGGTGCATGGGTTGACGCTCGACTACTGAGCCACACCGGCCAGGACAATTTGTACTTCGTAATTTCTTCACCTTTTTCACCCATGCCCCCAAACACCCTCCCATCTGGCAACCAACAAAATGTTCTCTGTATCTATGAGAATGTTTTTGTTCTGCGTGTTCATTTTGTTTGTAGATTCAATTGTTGATAGATATGTATTTGTTGCCGTTTTGTTTGTTCATATTTTTTATCTTCTTTTTCTTCAAGAAGACCCTTCAACATTTCATATAATAATGGTTTGGTGGTGATGAACTCCTTTAGCTTTTTCTTGTCTGGGAATGTCTTTATATATCCAACGATTCTAAATGACATCTTTGTAGGATACAGTAATCTTAGTTGTAGGTTCTTGCTTTTCATCACTCTGACTATTTCTTGCCACTCCCTTCTGGCCTGCAAAGTTTCTTTTGAGAAATCAGCTGACAGTCTTATGGGAGCTCTATAGTAGGTAACTAACTGCTTTTCTCTTGCTGCTTTTAAAATTCTCTCTTTGTCTTTAACCTTTGGCATTTTAATGATGATGTGTCTTGGTATGGGCCTTTTGGGGTTCATCTTGTTGGGGACTCTCTGTTCTTCCTGGACTTGTATGTCTGTTTCCTTCACCAAGTTAGGGAAGTTTTCTGCCATTATTGTTTCAAATAGGTTTTTGATTTCTTGTTTTCTCTCTTCTCCTTCTGGCACCCCCAAGATGCGAATGTTGGCATGCTTGAATTGTCCCAGAGGCCCCTTACACTATCCTCATTTTTCTGGATTTTTTTTTTTTTGCTGTTCTAATTGAGTGATTTTTTGCTTCCTTATATTCCAAATCGATGGTTTGCTTTTTGGTTTTACCTACTCTATTACTGAATCTCTGTAAATTATTCTTTATTTTAGTTAGTGCCTCCTTCCATTCTGACTGGTCCTTTTTTATGCTCTTTAGGCCCTCACTAAGTTCATTGAAGTTCTCACTAAGTTCATTGAGTATCCTTACAAGCAGTGTTTTGAACTCTGCATCTGTTAGATTGTTTATCTCCATTTTGTTTAGTTTTTTCCTTGGAATTTTGTTACATTCTATCATTTGGGACATGTTTCTTTGTCTTCTCATTTTGGCTACCTCCAGGTGTTTGTTTCTATGTATTCAGTAGTGTTGCTATCTATGTCTCTTGGGCTTCCTAGGGTGACCTATTGTAGTAGGTGTCCTATAGGGTCCAGTGGCACAGCCTCCCTGATCTCCCAGCTGGGCCTTCAAGGTGCACCCCTCATGTGGACTTTACACCCTTCTGTTGTAATTGAGTCTTGATTGCTGTTGGCACATCAATGGGAGGGTCTTACTCAGGCTGATCAGCTGCAAGGGCTGGCTGGCTTACTAACCACCAACCTCTGACTACCTTGGATGATCAGCTGTGTAGGGCCCACCACACAGAGCAAGACTTACTTCAGCAGGGCTCTGGTACCCACTGAGTCCATTCCTTGAGTGTATCACTTGTGGAGGTGGTTGGGTAGTGGTGCTTTGATGTGGTCTGAAGCTGTCCACTGGGTGTGTGGCTCTGGGGCAAGGTCAGCCCCTGCCTGTGTTCTACCTGGGGCCACCAGGCATAAGCTACAAAGTAATCTGCCAGTGGCTGCTTCTTGTGCTGGGCTTGGAGGTACCCAGCAAAGCCAAGTTGTAAACCAAGGCTGGCTGCTTCTAGTGACAGGCCTGGGGCCACTTAATAAGAGGTATGAGGCTCGCTGAAGCCAGATGCTCCTTGTTTGAGAGAATTTAGGAAAATCTGAAGGCAGAGCCAAGACAGGCCAATCCTATGGTAAAGTCACTGGAAACAGCTTGGGTGGGCCTGAAATTTGGGTGGGGCAGGGCCTCAGGTAATCACCAGGGCGGGACTAACAGTGTGAGCCAGGTTGCTGGAGTCCCAGATATGGCTGCTGTTTGCAGGCCTCCTTGGGGAAGGGAACAAAGGAACAAAGACCTCTACCAGCACGTCCATCCAGGAGAAAGCTGCCCCTCCAGCCCTTGCCCCAATGCCAAACAACTCAGTTCTTCCTGGTATTTCTCTGATGCCTTTTGAGCTGCTTCCCCCATGCTAGAGCTCAGAGGGAGCGAGTCCAAGTAAGTCAGTGCACAAGTCCTTTAAGAGGAGCTACCTGGGGCTCCAGCAGCCGCAGCCTCCCTCAGTTCCATCTGGTTTTATAGCCAGAAATGATGGGGTTTCTCTTCCCGGCACTGGAACCCTGAGCTGGGCTCCTGGTGTGGGACAGGGACCCCTCAGTCCTCAGGGAGGACCTTATCAGCTGAGGTGCTCCCCTGATTTTTATCCGCCACATGTGGGTGTGGGACCAGCCCGTCCGCCTCCGCCCTCCTACCAGTCTGGATGTGGCTGCTGCTTTAATTCCGTAGTTGTAGGACTTCATTCAGCTCGATGTCAGGTGGTTCTGAATGATGGCTGTTTTGTAGTTTAGTTGTAGGAGGAGGGGATACCACTTACCTCTCTGCCATCTTGACTGGAACTGTAAGTGTTCAGTTTCATTAGGCTTTTCAGTAGTGTAAGATGCACACTGGAGAAGACAGAGGACGATTTGCAATATCTGCCTGGTGATTCATTGATTAGAAGTCTTCCTTGCTTATTCTTTTCATTTATATGCCCTTATAAGTAAATTGGGTTAAAACCAGTCCCTCTGAATCCCAGTTACTTAAAGGCAAGTTATAATCAGATATTACATGAGAAACAATTTCTTCAGTAGGGAAGGTCATAACGAAGCTTGACCATTAGCCCAAATTGATTGTATTTGAAGGCTTCTGTCTGCGGGCTAAACACGAATTCTTATAGCCCCAGTGTTAGAGAGTGTTAGGGTTAGCCTGCAATTTCATCTCTGGCAGAGTATTTCATAATCACTCAAGAGAGAGTGAAACTTTTAACTGGTCTCTGTCTCTTTGTCTGTGCAATTTCCCTTTTTTGTTTTATTTAAAAAGTAAAGAAAAAGTAAAGCAGAGTTGATGCTGCTGGACGAAAGGTATGGAGATATTTTAATACTTTTGAAGAAATTGACATCTAGGAATGTTGAGTCACTTTACACTCCCACCAGCTGAGAATTTGTTTCCTGGCTTTTTAATTCTGTATTTTCTGATTTTTTAAAATGTCAAGTAGCTAGAAATGGCCTTTCTCTTTTAATTAACAATTTCTTTATTATCCCTGAAAATTAACTTTTTCATATACTTATTGCATTGTTCTTCTCTTATGAATTTTCTGTTAATACCCTTTGTGCATGATTTCTATTTTATTATTCATTTCTTATAAATCTTAAGAGTTTTTAAGCAATTAAAACATTAATCCAACAGTAAGACCATATTTTTTATAGCTTTATTACTTAATTTGTCTTTATAGTTAGCCTATAATATTTTGAGAAGATCAGGTTAAAATTGTTTCTTCTTTGGATCTCCTCTTTAAAAAGACTTTTCACATTCAATATTGTAAGTATATTTATTACTTTTTAAAATATCTTCATTTCTCTTTTATCTAAAATTCTTATTTATCTAAAACTCTCATCTGAAATTTAGTTTGGACGAGTTGTAAAGTAAGGAGCTAATTGCTTTCTATTGTAGATCAGCTGTTACAGATCATTCACTCATTTATTCATTCACTTATTCCACAAATCAGAATTAAATGACTAGTATCCTCCAAGTGCTATTCTATAGGCTGTCATAGATGGATGAGGGAAAAAAATCCTACCTCATGAAGCTTACACTCTAGTGAGCAGAGACAATTTATATATAAATATGTATATCCAGCAGTGATAGGTGCCAATTAAAAAAAACAACAACAAAAAAAAAACAGATTAGGAGAGATGGATATAGGGATCTTACAAGAAATGGTTAGGAAAATGTATGCTGTTGCAGTGACTTTTGAGCAAAGAATAAACAAGGGAGCTCGTCATGGGCTTTTCTGGGGGAAGAACATTCTTGGACAAGCAACACTAAGTGCAATGGCCTGAGGCAGAAGCAAGCTCAGCTGGAATAATGAATGAAGGGCAGTGTAGTAGGAGGGGTCCAGGTCCTGCAGGGTGATGAAGACATTAGGGAGACTTTTGCATTATTGAGTGATTTAAGAAGGTTTGGAAGGTCTGGGCAGAGTGCGATACATGCTGGTTCGTATTTTAAAGTATCACTTTGACTATTGCAAATGTGTATAGTTGTTCTGTCTCTCATGCTATATTCTGTCCTACTACCCTGATGCCTATTCCTATACCTTAGTGTAATAGTTTATGACTTATAGCATTTCATTACATATGGTAAGACAAGTCTCTCTTCATTAGTCTTTGAAAAAATGGTATTCCCTGGTTTTGTACATATTTTCCAGATAATATTTGGAAATACTTTTATCTTAACTCAATAATATTGTGAGAATTTTGTTAAGATTTGAATTATATCTATAAATACATGTTAGGGTCTATTTATAATACTATTTATTCCCATGAATATTGTGCTGCTTCCCTGTTTTTACTCAAGTGTTATTTTAGCTTTGCTGGAAGAGTTTAATTATTAACATAGTTTCTCCATACTTATTATTAAATTTAATTCTAGAATATTTATATTACTTCTGTGGAATGGTATTGTTTTTAGTTGCATTTTTTACTAGTTCTTTCTGATTTCTGGGAAAACTTCTAGATTTGAAAAAAGTTATATAGATATATATATATTCATATTTACCCATCTCTAAAATCTTGCTTGTATATTCTAAAGTTTTAAATTTGATTCTCTTCTGTTTTAGACAACCTTATCTTAGTCCAGAAGTAGTTTATATTTTCCTTCCAATATTTATATCTCTTTTTCATAGTCTTATAGTGAATCAACCAGAATTGGAGGAGAGTTTAAATACTTGTGACAACAATGAACATGTTTTTCTTATATCTGGTTATTTATGCAACTTTCTTTGATATTGAGATAGAAAATAAGTTCAATTCCATGCTCTAACTTCAATCAAATAATACTTACTGATTTTCTGACGTTCTGTACTGAGAAACTGAGGTTCAATGCAAACAGTACTGTTTAATTAAAATTGTGTGCCATGGACTGAAAAGCAGATGGGTTGTTATTAGTCTACAGCTTAGTATAATGCTAGCTGTTAATTGAAATCATTTTCATCACGGTGTGCCCATATATATAGAAACTGTAAATTAAATTCTATCAGATTGTCCTATACCCACACTTTCATTCATGATCAAGTTCTCTTTTTTCTTTCCTTCGTACTGGGAGTTGGGGAGCAGTAAAGAAGTAGAAGACTTCTGTGAGGATTTCCCAATGTTATCTTCAATGAACTGGTAAGCAAAGGCATGTTGTTTTAAAGCTCTCCCAAAGGACTTTAGGAAGAAAGTTTACTTGTCCATCCATATCAAACCCAACCATCCTGTCTCACATTTTGCAGCATTGCAAGGCAACGATTCATGGAAATAGACAGACATTTAACCATATATATTGTAACTGTCAGAACCCACCAAATCTGAGGCTCAGACCCTCAAAGACAGTGTGGAGGATTTTTTAAACACATTGTATAACTTCATACATTTGTACAGTTAGAATGCCAGTACAAAGAGGTAGAGAAATTTGAGACACCTGTGTCCTGGCAATTTGGGCTCCTTAACGCTTGAAGGGTTCTTTTTCCACGAAGGAAAATATGAACCTCACTAGTGGTAGCGCTTTAGACAAAATAACATTGTTTCCAGATACAGGCTTGATCACAGTTTCTGTTCTATATTTACCAGAGCAAGGGTAAAAATAAAATAATAAAGTTTCAAAAACTATTTTAAACACAGATATCTGACCCCTAGCCCTAGAAAGCTTAATTTTAACTGGTATGAAGTGAGACTTGGGAATTCAAATCTCCTTAAAGATTCTTAGGTGATTTTAATTGAAGCAAAGGTTGAAAACTACTATAGCATTACTCCATCTCAAAAAAAAAAAATGTTCCCCTTCCAGTCAGACTCATTAAATGTGCCAATATGTCAACTAAATAATCATTTAGGAGTTAATAAATGTAGTAAAATGAACCCCCATAAAATTAGTCACTTGGAAAGACATTGCAAAAAAATTTTCCAGGATAATTGGACCTAAGACAACAAAAACAAAGGATTCCCAGTATTGACCCAGGACATATATATGAGGTAAAGTGGTAGGTAAGGATTTTTATTAATTGGGCTCTGGTTCTTTAAATTTCATAATTTTTAATGATTTCACCTGTGAGAATATTACATGTGAGTACTGATTATTTTTAAGTTAAAAATATAAACTGAAATATTACTTATATTAGCCAGACAACATATCAAAATGTTCACCGAGTTTCTATTTTGCCACACACTGCTGTAGGCAACAAGTTTATAAAGATGAAAACAGCATCATAAGAACTCTTCTGTAATGACATCTACATCGCCGTGGAGAACGCGGACAACAGAGAAATGAACAACATGAAGTAATCTCACTTTAAAATCATAACCTCTATCAAGAGCCTCTTAATGCTGAGCCAGTCACACTACATTTGCGTTTTCCATTTACTCTCCAGTTCTCCTAAACTACTATTTTATTTTTTCTCCTTTCTTCTCAAGCCTCCACCGCCTTACCCTTTCTTTACTGCGCTCTGATGGTTTGTCTTCCGTGCCATGTGACTGTGCAAGCTACCAGGACGGAGTGTTTACATTTGTACCAACACACCTCCACCTGCAGTCCTGATTAGTCCCCTTCCTTCCTGTTTTAACTGTCCCTGATGTTCCCTGTGTACCAAATTTCATCTGCCCTTCTCAGGTTATTGCTCAGGCAACAATGATTTTCCCCTCTCTACTGCCTCCTTCCCACCAAAGTATAAACAATCTGTGATGTATTTCATCTCATAAAAACAAACAATGCCTCTCTTAGTGTGAGCGACTGTCATCTCTGTTCCGAGTAAACAAGTTTGTCACCCTATCCAGGTTACATTTCTTTTTAGGCACCACCCCAGTTGTCTGCTCCTTGTTACAGCAAAATGTATTGTTTTTAATATTTACATACTCTCAGTCTTTCTCTAAAAAAATTTTTGGGGTGACACTAGTTAAAAAATTATGCAGGTTTCTGATGCACAATTCTGCAACACATCTGCTCTACACTGTATTGTGTGCTCACCACCATCAAGTCAAGTCTCCACCCATCACCATTTATGCCCCCCATACCCGCTTCTACCTTCCCCCTCCTGCTTCCCCACAGCAATCACCACACTGTTGTCTGCATCCATGAGTCTTTCATTTTTTGCTCAATCCCTCTACCTGCTAACCCAGCCCCTCAACACACCCCATGCCAACAGTTGTCAGCCTATTCTCTATGACTGTCTCTGTTTTGCTTGTTAATCCATTTTGTTCATTAGATCCCGTGTATGAATTAAATCATATAATCCACGCTGCTACAAAGGGTACAGTCGTCGTCGTCGTCGTCTTCTCCTCCTCCTCCTCCTTCTTTAATGTCTTACACACTCTAACTCTCTTCCTTTCATTCTATGCTGCACACTGGCTTTCATCCCAACTACTTCACTAGAAATGCTCTTATCAAAATCATCAATGATGTCTGTGATGCTAAATCCAATGGTGAGTATTGTCATCACCTAACCTGATCTGTCAGCTGCATTTGATGTAGTTTGATCACTCTTCCTTTCGGAACTCTCTCTTCACTTGGCTTCCAGACAACCGATTTCTATGGTCTTCTTCTAGTCATTTCTTCATTCTCCTTTTATGTTTCCTTATTTTTCAGAACTCTAAAATAGGAGTTTTCTAAGACTCAGTCCTCGGGCCTCTTCTTTTGTTTATGGCCCATTATCAAAAACTAGCATACAAATTTGAGATAAATAATGAAATCAAGAAGAGCACATGAAAGATATTGAATGTTCTACAATTGTTAAATTAAGATATGTTTATAACTCATTATATTCCAGTTACTGTGTAAGGTTTTAGGGGTATGTTGTATTCAGAATTAACATCGGCTGTATAATTTTTGTTCTGTTAAAAGTCTCACATAAGAGTAACACTATTTTAAATATTTCAAAAAAAAATTTTTGGGAAGAAAATATGCAGCTTAGACTGAATCTCTGAAAGACCTAGGGATGATTTTTAAATATATTTTAAAAACCCCACATAATGTAAGTAATATAGAGATACATACATACATGTAGTTAAGGTGTGAAATCAGTTGAGTAATGAAACAAATGGCATTAATTTTTTGCCTTAAATTAATCATCAGAGTACAAAACAGCACCAAGAATAATTTATTTGTCATTGATGTTTACATTTTAAGTACTTTTATGAAGAATCTAGAGAGAAACTAGCATTCCAAACACAACAGCTATTTTCAGAAAAACGTGAACAATTAGGGTTTTTTACCCAGCTGAGATATAGGCAATTGTAGAGCTATTAAAATCAAGCAAATAATGTAGATTTATTCATTCAGCATCTATTTTTTTCCCTCTTCTTGCTTGCTTTTCTCTTCTTGAAGTTTGATGAGCTGTGTAAAACAAAGGATAAACTATATATTTCAGTCTTTTGTACCTGGGTGTGCCATTGTTTTATTGCTTAATTTTGGTGAATGAGACAAAGGGACTTAGTGGTATTTCTTCAGCTGAGAACAAAGACAGTACTTTGAGATGCAGAATCCATTGCTAGGGATGCCAGAGAAGGAAGGTAGGAAAACCTGTTTTCTCAATGGTACTGTTGGGCATCACTTACTGATTGATCCAATAGACTTTATGCTCTTTCAGATATATAAATGCCTTTTCGCTTACATCACTTAGTCAGAACTCTGTTAGATGCAGCCTAACAGAAATACTGCTAGATACAACAGTAATATTTTAAAAATCTAATAGGGTTATAGTAAAATAAATCATTTGTACATATTTTCACAATAGAACAGAGTTAAAAAATGTGTTCATTGCTGACTTGTCTGTATTAAAAATAAAATCTATAAATAAAACACACAAATTTACACACACAGAAGTATTTAAAAATGAGAAGCAATACAGCAAAAAATGTGAGAAATAAGACAGTTAAATTTTGATGCAGAAAAATGTGAGGTGATGCTCAAGGAAAATTTCTGTTTAAATTGTATGCAAAGTTCGGTGGACTCTAATGTGATATTACATTTTTAGGTGAATAAATTATGTAATATTTTAGAAAATTTAGTAACAATGTCGACATAGGAGAAGTCAGTGGATAGTGAATGGTGCATAAGTAATATTAAAAAATCAGTATTTTTTATAGTACTCTTATAATGTCATTTTTATAAATTAATTGTATACAGTTTACTTTGAATTCTGATTAATGATTAGTCTGTATGTGATCAGAAACAATGTAAGTTAGTCATTGGTGAAGATCATTTAACTACATCATTTATAGTCATATATGTGTTCAGGCATGCCAATCTGTTTTTGTATTTGTATTTGTACTTTAATGCTTGATTTACTTGGGATGGACATCTTCTCAAGAGGCAGCACAGTCTAGTGGTTAAGAGTCATACCCTTGGACTCAGACAAATTGATTTGGCCTCCCAGCTCTATCAACGATTTGCTGTGCAACCATGGGCAATGACTTCAACTCACTAAACCTCAAATTTCTTGCAAGAAAAATGAGAATAATAATTTCTTCAAAGGGTTATTGTCCGAATATTAAGTAAAATATTACATGTAAAGTGTTTATCCCAATGCCAAAATGCAGTAAGTATTTAGTAAATATAGGCTGTTATATTAACAATCCAAAGAAAATATTGGGAATTCACTTAAATTTTTCTATGCTTTTGTTGATTTCACTACTTTTTCCTCTCATATACAAACTTACCTTGATTTATTTAAAATTTAAACATTACGGGAATACATTTTAAAACTCAAAAATTACTTGACTTTGATCTTTATTAATGACAAAGAATATGCTTTTGCCACATTTCAGATTTTTAAAAAGCCCTATAACGACAAAATGTCAATTGACGGGAGTATAGAGTCTCATGGGCATTAGTCACTGTGTGGAAACAGAGTTCTTTCTGGAATGTCAAAGTGCAGGGCAACTCAGTCCAGAACAAGGATAGTGGTTTGTTAAGCAATTGGCAGTGGTTCCTGGCTGAAACAAGGACCCGGCAGGAATTAATCTTGTCTGGAGCCCATGCAGGGCTGGAGAAAGTATTAGCTGATAGACAATGTACTGGTTCATGCTGTTCAGATATTTATCAGTGAGTAAGATTACAAAAAAAAGCAGCAAGTCAGAAAAACTAACTCTTTTTCTCTCAGCAACTCCATGTCACAATGCATTGCTGTTATCCAAAAATGAAAAAGCAGTTATGTATTGTGGTGTTCATTTCACAAAATATTTGTGTATTAAATCATTATGCTGTGCACCTTATCTTACATATGTTATATGTTGATGATATTTCAATACCCCTGGAAAAAAATGGACGAGAACAAGAAAGAGAAACATGATGTGTTTGCTTTCTTTTACCTTTGCCCAAACAAGAACCACTGTGTTTTTGCCATCGTTTCTTCTCCTAATTGTTCCTTTATGGCTAGAAGTTGACCTTACATTGCAAAACCAGATTCATATGATGTGGCTACTAGGTGGAATGATTTTGTATACTTGAGAAAAATAGAACGGACCATTCCAAAAGCTTAGATGTATTACATTTTTGTGAACTCACTCCTCTCACACACAAAAGATCCAGAAAAATTTTTATATACTTTATGTCTTTGTTTTCTTAATTGAATAAGTAAATAATTGAGGTCTTAAGAATGTACTAAAAATTGACATAAAATTTTCTCAGCAAGCATATTATAGTGGTTAGGATCAGTTTTGTAGGCTAAGAGTCTATGGACCTGCAAATTCATGCTGTATTATTATCCTTTTGATATCCTGTCAAATTTAGTTTGCTAAAAATCTTTAAAAATATTTTTTTCTTTATTGATTTTAGAGAGAGAGATAAAAACATCAATGAGAGAGAGAAAAAAAATGGCCACCTCCTGCATGCCCCCCATTGGGGGTTTGGCCAAAAACCTGGGCATGTACCCTGACCGGGAATTGAACTGGTGACCTCCTGGTGCATGAGTTGATGCTCAACCACAGAGCCACACTGGCCAGGCAAGTTTGCTAAAATTTTGTTAAGAATTTTTTAATGTGTGTTTATGAAATATATTAATCTATAGTTTTCTTTCCTTGTAATATGTTTGATTTTGTATCAGATTAATGCTATCTTCCAGAATGAGTTAAGAAGTCTTTATTTCTCTTCTAGTTTCTAAAAGAGTTTGTATTAAACTGTTATTTATTCTTTAAATATTTGGTAGAAATTACCAATGAAGCATTTGCTTCTAGAATTTACTTTTGGGGAAGATTTGCATAAAAAATTGTTTTTTAATTTCTTCTAAAGGCAGGCGGCCATTCAGATTATTTCTTTTTGGGTGAGCTTCAAGGAATTTCTAAACTGCACATGTATTGGCGTGAAGGTGCTCATAACATGCTCTGATTTTTCTTTTAGTCTGTAGAATCTATATTTCTTTTCTCTCATTTCTGATTTTGGTAATTTGATATTTCTATCTTTTTTTTTTTTCTTGATTAGCCTGGCTAGAGATATAGGAATGTTATTAATCCTCTTAAAAAGCCAGTTTTCAGGCTCATTAACTTTTCCAATTATTTTTTATTTATTTGATTGAATATAAATTTCTCCCTCATATAACTTTTATTTTGCCTGAAGTATTTCTTTTAAGATGATATGTAGTTAAGGTGCAGTAGTGCTGAAATTTTGGGGTACTTTTAAGTATCATCATTTTATTTTTATTTTTGAGAGATCTTTTCATTGGGCGTTGACTTCTATGATATCTGTTTTTCTCATTTAGGATTTTAAAGATGTTGTTCCACTGTCTTCTGGCTTTGTTTCCTATGAGAAGTCTATTGTCATTTGTATTATCTTGTTCCTTTATTTTGATCTTTTTTTCTCTAACAGCTTGGAATACTTTTTATTACTGTATATGTCATTTTCTTATTATGATATATATTTGTGACTCTGCTTATTTGAATTTAATTTTGATTATTTTTTCTATAAGTTTATTGTTCATCAAATTTTAAAACTTTTCATAAATATTTCTTAATATCTTTTTTCTTCTTCCATTTTCCATTTTGTGACATCATATAAAGTTAGGCCACACAAAGTTTTCTTACAGCTCACTAATTGTTAGTGGGTATATTTTCGTCTTTTTCTCTGTTTTTATTTTAGGTGGTTTTTATTGTTAATTCTTTACATTTAATATTTTTTATGAAATCTAATTTGTTAATTCTATTCCATATATTTTGTACCTCAGACATTGTATGTTTTTATTCCTAGAAGTTTATTTTTTGTCTTTTTTACATTTTCTATATTTTCTTAATGAGTTCATGCTTTTCTCTATAGTTTTGAAATCTAAAGTACTTTATAATAGCCATACTGATTTCTTTTCAAATAGCTTCATCATTTCTGCCAGTTTGGGGTTATTTTCCATTGAATAACTTTATGACAATCACTAGTCATATATTTATATTTGTTGCATACCTTTTAATTTTGAATGGATCCCAGACATTACTTTTATATTATTGGACACTGGATTTTTAAAAAATATTCCTTTTGAATACCCTTTAGCTCTGTTCTCAGACACAGTAAAATTACATGAAAACAATTTTATCCTTTGAGAGTTTTCTTTAAACTTTTTAAGGTGGGACAATAACAGCTTTTACTCTAGAGTAAATTTAGTCCTATCATTGAGGCAACATGCTTCTGCATCTTCAACCAAGAGCTTTATTATGAAGCTTCTCCTTTCGGATGAATGAGAGCATGAACTATTGCTCGTCCTGTGTGAGACTGAGTGATTGTTCTGCATCCTCCTTTGCTGATCTTTCCCAGACATTGGTTAGTTTATTTTTATGCAAGCCCTTAGGAGTAATCAGCTAAAGTAATAAGAGAAACTCTCTGAGTATCTCCTGAGTTTTTTTTTTAATTAAGTTAAATTTAATTCTTTCCATCACCATTAATCCTCTCTATGCCTTCTTCTACCTCCACCTATCCCCACTTATCCTCACAATCACCACACCCATGTCCATGAATTCTCTCTAGCTCTTTTTTTTTTCTGTTTTGCTCACTTTCTCTACCCCAAGCCTCCCTCCAAGCTGCCTGCCTACTCCCTATGAGTCTGTCTCTATTTTGCTTGGTAGTTCAGTTTGTTCATTAAATTCCACATAGCAGTGAAATCATGTGCTATAAAACTATGTGCTTCAGGTACTCTATTTTGGGAATTCTAGCTGTCTTGACTTCTCCAGATTCTCTACAGTAACTGTGGGGATCTGTTTGGGTTGCCCTCCTGCTCCATGTCCTGCAAATTCTCTGCATGCAGCAAATTCTCTGCAAGCTCCTTTGTATGACTATCTTTATTCTTCTCTGCGATCACTGTCTTTTGTTGCCTGTTGCACAATAGATGATAACCACTGTTTCATAAATTTTACCCAGTTTTATTAATTGTTTAAGACTCAGGAAAAATATGTTTACTGCTATTTGATCATGGCTGCAAGCTAAACTCATATGATGTAAACTTAAGTCAAGAATTGACTAATGTAATAAACCTGTGCAATACAGTGTGGGGGTAGTAGTTTTACAGTTATTCATATAGAAAATAATATAATAATTAATAAATAATAATACAAGAATAAATTCTGTGTTTCATGTGCTCACAACTGCAAACCTACTTTTCATTCTCCTGTATGTATTTAAGTTTCAAAATATGCTTTTGTTATGCTTTGAGTTTTTACTCCCAGAACTACTTTTACAAATTATTATTTTCTATTTACCTATGTATATCTACTATCTATCTACTGATCTATTGATCATCTATCTATTGTGTCACTTATTAGTCAAATCTCTATCTTTTGTGATGGCCTTAATTGTTTATATAGAGTATAAGTAATTAATAAATCACAAAAAAATTGAAAGCAAAACTAAGCTAATTCAGATTATTGCCTTTTTCTTTTTTTTATAACTTTTTAGAAATATTTTTCTTTATTGATTTTAAGGAGAGAGGTAGGGAGAGGGAAAGAGAGATAGAAACATTGATGAGAGAGAATATCAATTGGCCACCTACTCCATGTCCCCCACTGGGGATTGGGCCCACAACCTGGGCATGTGCCCTGTGCCCTGACCAGGAATCGAACCAGCAACCTCTTGGCACATGGATCAGCGCTCAACCACTGAGCCACATTAGCCAGGCAGATTATTGCCTTTTTCTAATGAGATCATGTATGTAAGTATTGTGCTTATTTGAACGCTAATATATTTAATTATTAATTATTTCTGTTCTTCTATTGCTATTTTCATTGTTATTTAAATGCCCATGTATCTGCAGAACCAGCATAAACTGGTTGTATCCTGTTTTTAATTTTTTTTCTTCATTTATTTTTAGAGAGAGAGGAAGGAAGAGGGGGAGAGATATAGAAACATCAATGAGAGAGAACATTGATTGGCTGCCTCCTGCATGCTCCCCAGTGGGGGTTGGGCCCACAACCTGGGCATGTGCCCTGACCAAGAATCGAACCAGTGACCTCTTCGTGTATGGGTCGATGCTCAACCACTGAGCCACACCAGCCAGACTCTGTCCTGTTTTTAAACAAGACCCATAATTAGAGTTTAAACCTTGGATGCATCACTTATGAGTAATACTTGTGAACCTTAACTTCTTCCCCCAACTCTCCAGAGAAGTAAGAGAGAGGAGAGGACAGAAAAATGGACAGGACAAAAGATATATTTTTCTGTTAATATTATAAGCATATGTGAAATCAGTTTTCATATTATAAATTTTATGCAAATGTAAGCTGTTAGTATTTTACCCACAGTTACCCACATTTTAAATAGTTAAATTACAGTACAGTCAATACTGAATTCCTGTTGGATGGTTTCTAAGTAACTGGGAGATGATCCTGGCAGGATTTGATTTACTCATTGATTTCAAATATGATACTTTTGATTTCAGTGCTTATTACATACCCACTATAACACTTCTGATTTTTAATCCTAAATGGCTAAGTCCTATGATAAAGATATGTAAAGTCTTCCTCAACAAAGGGTTATTTCAACACTATTGCTGTCTTTTATGACATTGGTTTGTCAGCCTTCGTATCTTTTCCATTATATGTTCAAATTTGGAACTTGAGCTTATATTTTTATAAGGCAATTTTCCAGTCTATTTGATCCACCTAGGAAATCATGTGGCTTTAATGTTTATTCAGTTGTAAAAAAGATTTTGTGACAGTGACATACAGTTCCCCTACCTCGGATTCCAGCTTTGGTTTGATTAGCGTCCCTGCGCCTCGCACAGTGAGGTATACTAGGAAGTGGGCTGAGGGCAGGGGTGAGAAGTTCCTTGCTTGAGATGAATGTCTAAAAATTGCTGGTATGTAAATTTTTTATACTATATATTAGCCATAGTTTATTTGGTAATCTTTGGCTGTTTGTGATAAGACATATACATTTCCTCAAATAATTCTTTAAGACAAGTATGGTTATGGAACTTTTTGGATGTTTCTGCCAATTTAGGAGGATGTATTCTTTTTTTTTTTGGAAGCTTCTCTAAAGTAACTGAATAGCTACCATGTGCCAAATCTGACCCTAGTTGTTTTCACACATATACTTTTTATCTCTTGTTCAATGAATTACTCAATTTCTCCATTGTATTTTTTCTGCCAGCCTGATTCTGTTTTATTTTCCTTTTTAAAAACAGACTTTAATTTTAGAACAGTGTTATATTCACAGCAAAATTGAGCAGAAAGTAAAGAGTGCCTGTATCCCCACACCCCTCACTATTAACAATACACAGGAAAATACATTTTTTACAGTCTGTGAATACATTGATACATCATAATCACCCAAAGTCTATAGTTTACATTCTTATTAGTGTACATTCTATGAGTTTTGAAAAATGCATAATAATAATATTATACTGTCAGATAGAGTGATTTAACTGCCCTAAAAATCCTCTTTGCTCTCTCCGTTCATCCCTCTCCCTCTCCCAGCTCCTGCTGGCCACTGATCTCTTTATTGCTTCACAGTTTCACTGCTGTTCCCAGAATGTCATAGAATTAAAATTGTAAGGTACATAGTCTTTTCAGATTGATTTTTTTTTTTTTTACTTAGTAATATGTATTTAAAGTCCCTTCATGTGTTTTCATGGCTTGATAGCTACTTTCTTTTTAGTGCTCAATAATCCTCAACAGCCTTTGGTGGTATCAGTGTTCCAGACTCTGGCCATTCTAACAGATGTGTAGTGGTAGCTCATTATTTTAATTTGAAATTCTTAATGACATATTATGTTGAGACCTTTTTTTAAAAAAAAATCCTCACCTGAGGATATTTTTTCATTGATTTTTTTTTTTTTTCAGATAGAGTAGGGGGGAGGGAGAGAAAGAGAGAAAGAGAGAGAGAAACATCAATGTGAGAGAGACACATCGACTGGTTGTTTCCGGTACAACCCCACCAGGGTTGGGGATGAACCACAGCCGAGGTTCGTGCTCTTGACTGGAATCGAATCCATGACTCTTCGGTCTGTGGGCCTATGCTCTAACCACTGAGCAACCGGCCAGAGCAAAACAAAATACTTTGATATGACCTTATATTTACTCAAACTCAGCCAAAATTATTTTTTTTTAAAAGGGAGATCTGTGCGTTCAAACCCTACTTGTACACGCTTTCTCAGTAGTCCCAGGAATTGCCTCCCAAGCTCTTCCCTCTACTGACTCATTACTGGAGACAAAGCGCTGCTCCACTCCTTAAAATTCCCCGGGAATCAGGGACACGGGACTTTCTTTTTCTTTGAGAGCTTACGTTCCGTGTCTCCTCTACCGGTTCTTCCTCCTCTCTCACCCTAGGGATGGAGTTTCCACAGATTTCTATTTGCTTCCCTTCCCTTTCTCCTCTGTATTTTATCTATGTTTCATTGGGCTTTAATGAATTTAAAATTTATTTCAATAACCATGGCCCTTCTTCTTTTCCTGTCCCACAACTACAGATGCAATTGAACCTACAGCCCTAGATGACATAGCAGAATGTTGTACTTAATAATAGCGGAGCAAAAAGTCATTATTTTCTTCTTCTGATGGCAACTTCCACTCAATTTCCCCATTAGCATAAATTGCACGATTATGCCCCCAAATTCCCAGGACTGAAATACCGCTTTTGACTTTTCTTTTTCCCCAAATTTGTCTGTTGCTTAATCTTGTAAGTCACACAGTTTTATTTCCACAATGTGTCTTTTTTCTATCCCTTTTGTCCCATTTATACACTTATCATTATAGTTCACACATCATTACATCTCGCCTGGCTATTTGTAATAACTTTTCAGCTAGTTTCCCATCATTGGTCTCCACTCATTTCTATTTATCCTCTACTACTGCCAAATCAATGTTCTATAAAGTATAGATCAAATCACATTACATTCCTACTAAAAACTCTGCTAGGTTAGCTTTCGGCATTGTCCCAACCTACGTTTTAAGTTTATTTTTCAGGAAGATTGCTGGAAGTTTTGAAAAATATTGTATAAAGTGATTATGAAGATAGGCAGCATGTCTTTAATATAAGATGTATTATGAATTTGAAATGTAAAAATTTCTTCTAGGTTGCATATAACGAACCCAGTAAAACAAACAAACAAACCCATCCTTTAAAAAAAAAAACAAAAAACATGTCGTTCCTCTTTTCATTTCCAATTAACTATCCAAGGTAGAAACAAGTAAATTGTTTGGACTGCTGTGATACATTTGCTTTCATTTATACTGTAATTCTCTTATGATCTCCTTCAAAAAGTGTTTGGCCATTGAATTACAAATATGAATACAGATACTATTATGAAATATGACTGAAGCTGAATGTCTATGTTAATGCGGATAGCTGGTTTTATTACATGAGTATATGTGTGAGTAAGGGTTTTAGGGGTAATCACAACAAACCCAAAATATAATATTAACTAGTTTGTCATCACTCATTCTGAGTTAAAAGTTTGAACCACTAGAGAAACTCTTTTAATTTGACACCAAAATGGAGATATTCTTGGTGTCTAAAAATATCTCCAAAGGGGCTTATCAAATGCTTCTAAAGTGTGGTGCTAAAATATTTTTAAGGACATGTTTATTAAAATCATGAAATTTAAAGAACTTGTATATCAATGCCTTCATGCAAAAATTTCTCAGGAAACTGGTTTCAAAATATGTTGTAATTGGAATAAATTCTTTCCTTTGCCACACTGCTAGCAACAATCATATTAATATTCAAATGATGGATCAAGATGTAAAAAGAATTTTCAAGCTAAATAATCATCATTAAGTTAAATATACAGATGTGACTTGTAAGAGACCCAGTTTAATAATGAAGAAACAAAGTAGCTTAAATAAAAAGGATGGAAAAATATATGCGATGCAAAAGCTAGCCTACAGAAAGCTAGAGAAACCCAAAAGAATATGCAGAAAACAATTATAATTGATAAATAAAATTTAGCAACATTTCTGGATAAATTAATATGAAAGTTAATTCTATTCCAGTATAAAAATAGAAAAGATAACATAAATAAAATATTATAGCTTAAATAGTATCAAGAAGCAAAAAGTACCTGGGAGTGAATCTAACACAGTATGTATAAGACTGCTAGGTTGAAAACGATGAACATTGTTGAAATCATTGGAGGGCACATAAATAAGTGGAGGGATACACATATGCATATACAAGAAAATTCGTTAAAAATATTCTATCCAAATTGATTTATAGTTTCAAAAAATTCTATGAAACTGCCAAACGTTTTTCAGAAATTCAAGATTATTCTAAAATGTTTATGGAAATAAAAATATCCAAGAATAGTTCAGGTAATCTTGAAGAAGAATGAAAATGCAAGAGTAACATTATCAGATATTAAACATAGTAGAGAGTTATTTTAATCAAAGTAGAATTGTATTGTTATAAGTATATATAAGACTTCTCATAAAATTAATTCACGAACAGTACTTATGCTAACACAATTTAGGACAAAGTGACACCCATGCACAGGGAGTAAATTATGATCTCAGTAAATGGTTCTGGGTAAACTGAATATTTATATGAAAACAAAAATCCTGATTCCTTCACACAATTCACAAATATTAATACCAGAATGATCTAAATGTAAAAGTATGAACTAGAAACAGTAAGGTTTCCAGTATACTTGAAGAAGAAAGAGATTTTCAAATAGAATACAAAAAAATACTACCATAAAGGCAAACATTAATGTAGTAGACAACATTAAATTTTAAAACTTCTGGCCCAGCTGATGTGGCTCAGTGGTGGAGCATCAACCCATGTTCCAAGAGATCACTGGTTCAATTCCCAGTCAGGCCACATGCCTGAGTTGTAGGCTCCATCCTCAGCAGGGAGCAGGTAGGAGGCAACTGATAGATGTTTATCTCTCATCAATGTTTCTCTCTTTTTCCCTCTCCCTCTCTCTCTAAAATCAATAAAAACATATTTTAAAAATGTTTAAAGCTTCTGTTCATCAAATGTCTCCATCAAGAGTGAAAACCGTAGAGTGTGAGGAGAAGATCTTAGCAATATGTGTGATCAACAAAAGACATATTACAAATATATAATAAATCCAAATCAATGACAAAATTACAGAAAATCCATTTTTAAAAATGGATAAATACTTACAACCTCACAAAAGAGCATACCCGAATGGCTGAGAACATAGGAAAATAGGCTCAACGGGATTTTTAAATCAGGGAAGTACAAAATAAAATCCCAGTTTACTACTACACATCTACCAAAAAGCTTAAATGACAAAGCAGATAAGTGTTGCTAGATATGGGGATCAACTAGAGTTATAAGCAGTGTTTGTAGCAATGAAAATTGTACAATGAGTACACTCACTTTGTAAAACACCTTTTTCAGTATTCACTCAAACTAAATATAATCCTATCTGAGAGCATTCACAGGAAGGAAAGTGAGACTAACTATGATTTGTGTTCCTTTTTATAATGTCATGTTCTCTTCTCTTCATCAGTCCTCCCTCTAGTAGACTTCTAGCTCCATCTTCTGACCATCCCCCATCCTCACTCACCTCCCTATGCTACATGCAGAGATCACTTCCCATATGTTATGGCTGACAGTCCCCTGCTAAGCTCATTCATTATCTAGAGGTTTATATCCTGCCAAAACCAACGTGGTTCAATAGAACTTTCTGTGATGATGACAATGTTCTTTGTTGTCCAATAGAGTAGATACTAGTCATATGTTTGAACAATGGAAATATGGCTAATATGACTGAGAAATCAAATGTTTAATTGTACTGTATTTTGATAAGTTTAATCAATTTAAAATTATCTTTATTTTATTGGAGTAAAATTAACATACAATACACCGTGATACGTAACATGTGCAATTTGATGCATTTGCACGCATGCTTGCATCAGTAAAACTATTGCCACAATCAAGACAATGACCATATCTGTCATTCCCTAAAAGTTTTCTTGTGCCCCCTGGTAATCTTTTCTCCTGTTCCTTTCCAGGAGGGAAAAGCCACTGCTTTAACTACAAAATTATCAAATTAGCAAGAATTTACTTATTTATAAGGTCAATTCATCATTGGCACTGAGAGTTGATGTAAGGTTTCTCTAGTTCATGGAGAACAGAGAGAAATTTATAATGTTGTGGATGAAAAAAAGGGGACTCTATGGAAAGTGACCTCACACAGTGATCTGATCATAAATTCTGAACTGGGCGGGTCACGGGGTGTAGTCACAACCCAGCACATGACTTCAGGTTTATCTTTGCTTTAAGCAAGTCCTAGCCATTGTTTCTGTGCATCTAGGTTAACACACCTTTGAAATAAGCCTTGCCTACATATTCTTGAGTTTACTGTCTAGTGATCCAGTCACTGCCTTGCCTCTTCCACCTCTATGTAATCTACCTTAAATTCCCTTCTTAATTTCAAGGGTATAAAAGACATTGCACAATTGTCACTCTCTAGAGCATTTGAGATTTTGGTCCCTGGCATATGCTGTCAGTTTGGCTCAAATAAACTCTTGTAAAAATTATCTACAGGTTTGGATGTTTCTTACATAGACAATAACAGGGAAGAATAATGATAGGAATCAAATCTGGAGGATATTTATATGACCATATATTATACCAGTATCATGGATGCTGGGGAATAACATGAGAAGATGGGTTAGTGTCATAGGTTCTGTAAAATAAACAGGGAAAGGAAGACATCACCGGATACTGGGTGTCGAAGACAGATTGCTGATTTCCCCAGGACTGGCTCTGACTGTAGCGTTCTCTACATGTCGTGGTCAAAAGCAGGGGGTGCCTTTCGCTCATTATAACTGACAGTTATTACCACTGAGAAACATCTGTCATGATGCATTTTCCACGTGGCTCATTCGCTGTGTTTTAGAGCTGCTAATGAGGAAGAAAACAATCAGTTCATGGACACGTTTTCCTGCCCCCTGAACTTTTGGTGCTCTTCTAGACTCAACCACAGCATAGTTAATTCCCATTACAGACTCTCTGTCTATTGACAATGCAAGAATTTAATAGACACATGCCAGGTGAAGCTTCAAGAGCTCATAATATTGGAGGCCGTATTGATAGCCATGTTTTATTCACCTAATAGGCACTGAAGGGGGACTAAAAGGGAGTTCCATTTCAGTTTTCATTATCCCAAGGAAAAGACACCAAAGCGTTCTATTTATCCTGGCTGTGAAATCTTTTTGAGTGCCTTGAAGCAGTAACAGCAGCTTGTTGTTTGGGGTTCTTTGCAAGTTATTTTTGAGAATGTTGTATCTCAGTGTGAATAGGTGACGTGGGGTTTGTTGTTTTCATTGTCCTCAAGCAGTCTCACTGTTAGACCTGAATCATTTGTGTTCACTGTGCCTTGTCATATTGTAAGGATGTTTTTCTACCTGTGCCCCTAGGAGTGTAATTAAAAATGTCATGGCAACATTAGAAAGGAAACAAAAATCATGAAAGCCCCTCACCTTGTATTTTATTTAGATTCGGTTTTCAGACCTGAATTTCCATGTATTGCATCCTTGAATCTTTCTATTGTTATGTTAGAGGGGGAAAAAGAAGTGATTGTTGTAGATAGGTTTGACTTTGATACTTTCCTTAACAGTGAGTTTGTATCCACCCAAAATATACTTTTATAAATGCATTACATGAAAAGATCTGTAGTGGTATCCCCCAAAACCTCAGAATGTGAGCATATGTGAAATAAGAACCTTTGCAGACATAATTAAGGTAATTAAAGAGTATTCAGGTAAGGGCTCAGAAGGAGGTTAAGAGAATGGCAGAGTAAGCTCCTATCAGTTTAGACAATATAGTCCTGAACAGAATGTTGGTAGAAATATGAACATTAAAGGTGCTTTTCATGAGATCTCAGAAGGAAATGAGGAACATATTGCAAACAGAGGTAAGGCAACCCTTGTTATATATAGTGTCAGAAACCTTGGCTAAATTCTATTCTACTGTTGGGTGGAAAGCAATAAACTTGGCTACTTCGCTGAAGAGCTTTCCAGGAAAAGTCCTGAAGGTGCAGCCGGGTTTCTGTTTTGCTACTTGCCCTCGTAAAATGAGAGAGGAAAGAGATAAATTCAAAAAAGAAATTGTTAAGCCAAAAGTAATCACCATTTAATGATTTGGGAGATTCTTAGTCTATCCAGATAGCAAAGGATGCTAAAATTAGGAAAGTTGCTGTTGAAAAAGTGTACTCTAGAGAGAGAACCAATGTTGTGGCTGGACAGATCTCTGATAAAGGGATGAGGTATGTGACTAATAGATCTAATTATCCATCTGAGCAGAGCCAGGAATAGAGATGGAGTTTTCCGGAAGACATCAGTGGAGACCTCTTTGTCTGACAGTGTGGATTTCCATGACGTACATGGGAGGCTCACAAGGTGTTGGGAATGCTAGATCAGCAGAACCACCGCCAGCCTGGCCTGAAGGGACAGTCTGGATGAAATAAAAGGTTGTCAGACACCCAGAATTCCTACAGGCAGGAAACAGGCTGATAGAGCTACTCAGCTAACAACATTCGTTATCCGTCAAGAAAAAAGAGAAACAACTCTGAGGCAGAGTTTTGGGTGCAGGAGCCAAGGCCATGGCCCAAAAGCAACGGCTGGAATGGTGGCTTCAGAGTCACAAAGTGTGAATCAAGACCACAGAGGACATACTGGATACAATGTTATTTTTGGAAATAAGTGAACAAAATATGTAGGGAAACTATTTCCACTTAGAATATCTAAAATTCTGAATAAATGTATGTAAAATTCTTTTTTGTGAATCAAGTCAGATCCAGGGCAGTGAGCAAGCTGGGAAGCTGTCATGTCCTTGAGGGTGTCTGCAAGGCATGGAGCCAGGGTTTGAATGATTATACAAAGGGGACAGAAGGGGAATCTTGGAAGCTGCGGAGAGGCTGAATCAGACACCGCTCATTCTAAGCACTGCGGGGAACGGAAGTGGAGAAGCACCACCCTCAGTGGGTGATGCGAGACACTTGCTTGTCTTATTGCAGAAGCAAGAGAGAATACAAAAAGTGTTAAGAAGGAACAAGAAACAGACGTGCAACAAAACAAATACTCATATTTAAAAAGTGAAACAAAACAGAGTTTCTAGAAATAAAAAATATATAAAAAGAAATTAATAAACATGTTGAATATAGCTGGATGGACAATTTAGAGTATTAGCGAACTTGGAAAAAGATCTAGGAAAGTTGCACAGACAGACAAAAGGAAGATACATATTAAAGATGGTTAAAGAAAGTTGTAAAATTGAGTTAAAAAATAAAACATGCATTTAACTGGAGTTCTAAAGGAAGGAAAAAAATAAAGGAGAAGGGGTAATATTTAAAAAGAAAATAACTTAAAATTTTTCAGAACAGATGAAATACATACATCTTTATTTTCAAAAAGCAAAATAAAATCATAAAGTCATACTTCGATACATCAAAATAAAAATTTAGCCCAGCTGGCGAAGTTCAATGGTTGAGCATTGACTGATGCACCAAGAGGTCGCTGGTTCGATTCCCAGTCAGGGCACATGCCCAGGTTGTGGGCCAGACCCCCAGTAGGGGGCATGCAGGAAGCAGTCAATCAATGTTCTCTCTCATCAATGTTTCTATCCCTCTCTCCCCCTCTCCCTTCCTTTCTTTCTCTAAAAATCAATAAAGGAAAAAACTTTTTAAATAAAATAAAAATTTAAAGCACTGAGTAATTAAGAAGATGTCTAAGAAAATTAGAGAGAGTGGGAAAGACAAAGACAGAGAGAAGAGAGAAAAAGAATTCACCCGAAAATTAATAAAATAAGTTCATACATAAATAAGCAGGGACAGCATAAATCAATAGCAATTGTGTCTAATATAAGGATTAAAAAATAAAGCTAGAATTATACTCTTGAACTAAACTGGGGTTACATTGGTGGTAATACGGGGTCAGTATTTCACAATACTTTGGCATCGATTAAGTTTAGACTTTGTATGGTTAAATCAGCAAGTTTAAAATGTACAAATTGTATAACTTCCAATTTAGTGAGGCAGGATAATAGCTAGTACTTATAGGACACTGTGTACAAGATAGAGTTCTAAATAATCTACATGGGTTAACATATTTATTCCTCATTACAACTTTAGGGGGAGGGTGCTGTTAGGTTGCCTGCTCAAAGTCATAGAATGGACAATGGCCAAAGCTGAGATTTGAACCCACGAGGTATGACAGCAAGGCAAACAACCACCACAACATATCCTCTCTAAAACCGAGGAAGATTAGAAAGAAATCCAAATGAACCATTGCCATTCGTTCACAAAGTCAACATCTATGTTGAACACATTCAACAAGCATGTGTTGAACTCCCTGTGTGCAAGGTACTGTTCTAGGCACTGGGGAGACCCCAATGAACAAAAGAAAAATTCATGATTCTATGGAGCCTAGGCTTTAATAAAAAAATGTAAATAAAATAAACACTGTGCTTAGAAGATTAAAATGTCTCCAATTAATGGAAAATAATAGATTTTTAAAATATTAGCTGTATGTTTCTTTAAAAAGGCATAAACAGTTATAAGGATATAGAAAGTTTTAAATAAACTAACAAATATATAATAGGCAAATATATATAATAGGTAAATAAGAACTAAAAGAAATACTATGCTTCTATATTAATACCAAACTAAATAGTCTTTGGCAGGCAAAAATAACATTAATTTTGATAAAGAGGTCTACTGTGTTTTGATAAAGATTTATTTACAAGGATGGTATTTTAATCCTAATGTTCTATAAAGCTAATAATATAGAGCTTTAAAATATATATATTAAAATTAAAGGAATTAAAAGGAGAAACTGAAAAATTGATTTTAACGTACCTCTTACCTATTGATATATCAAGTAGACAAAAAACAATCAATAAGAATATAGATTTTAATAATGCAATGAACGAGCTTAATCAAATAGGACATCTAAAGAACATTTAAACCTGAACAACGTTTCAAGCACTTAGTGGATATTTTATGATATTTGATCACATTCTATGAATAAAGCAAATTTCAAAATATCTTCCCAATGTAAGCCACATTATCTGAATATAGTGATGTTAGAGATAAACATACACTTCTAAATATCTAAGGAACCAAAGGAAAAAATCTGAATGAAAATTGTACTTAGAACTGACCAATAATAAAAATACTTCTTAGCAAAATTGTAAAATGCAAAAAGTAGTTCTTAGGAAGAATTTACAGCTTTACATTTATAAATTAGGAAAGAAAATGAGCTAATCATCCAATATCAGAAGTTAGACAAACAATAATTGTATAAAATCAAATAAAATAAGATAGCCCTGGCCGGTTGCTCAGTGGTTAGAGCATCGGCCTGTGGATCTGAGAGGCCCAGGTTTGGTTTCCGCTAAGGGCACGTACCTCAGTTGAAGTTTGTTCCCACCCCGGTTGGGGTTTTGTGGGTGGCAACCAGTTGATGTTTCTCTCTCTTCCCTCCTCTCTCCCTCCCGCTCTATCTAAAGATAAAAGCAAAAAAAATGTCCTCGGGTAAGGATCAAAAAAATATAAGATAAAGGAAAGTAAAAAAATTAATACACAAGAATAATAGGATTATCAAAATTAAACTTTTTCTTTTTGAAAATGCTAATAATGTTGACAAACCTCTAGCAAGAGTAACAAAGATTCTAAGCCAAGAGCATCTCTGGTGCATGAACACTACTGTGGCTGCAGCAAGGGGGGAAAGAGTAGAAGAAATGATCCAAGAGATGGCCAAGGGCTAGGTCACAGAAGGCTATACAGACCACTGTAAGGAATTTATCCTACTGAAAATGGGAGTCATTGAAACGCTTGTAAAGTAATTTCTGCTCTGAACAGTGCTTTGTCCGATATGCCTTGATTCAGAGAAACAGTGTAGGAGCCTGAGACATACTTAGTTTATATAGGGTGACATTTTGTACAAGTAGCTCCCATCACTGTGAATAGAGCATGGTAATAAATCAATAAATATTTTGTAAACAAAAGTGAGAAAAAGTATATGATGGCAAATTTTAGCTTGAAATCTCAATGGACAAGAAAAGCATCATGTCCAAAGGACATGAAAAGCTTAACAGGAAATATTTGACGGTTGGAATGACCACCGCGTTTTGAATAAGAGACCCAAGTCAGAGTTTGCAGACTTCCCTGGCCTACGTGATTTACTGTGGGTCTTGCTTTACTTGTACAATAGGAATAGCACTGTATTAGACAGATATTTATTGCAAAAATATGATTTGGGTGGAGGGATTGAGGAAAATAGAAAACCTCATGGACATGGACAACAGTGTGGGTATTACCAGAAGGAAGGGAGGTGGAGGAGGGTATGGGGGGATGAATGATAATGGAAGGAAACTTAACTTGGGGCGATGAACACACAATACAGTGTACAGATGATGTTTTGTGGAATTGTGCACCTGAAACCTGTATAATTTTATTAACCAGTGTCACCCCAATAAATTCAAGAAAAAAGAAAAAAAAAGAGACCACCCAAAATCTCAATGGCTTACAACAATTAGCATGCATTTTTACTCGTAAATTTACAGGTCCCCTGGGAAAGTTTTTTCAGCTGTAGTTTATGTTCAGGAGTGCTTGGTGTCTCTCATTCTGGGATGCAGTCTTGAAGGCCATCCGTTGCATGGAGCATTTTTACAGAAGCCCTGCAAGCGGCCACAGAGAAATGCGACACCTCAGGCCTGAGAACTAGTGTACTATCACTTCTGCAAACATTTACTTGACCAGAGAAAGTCACAGTGCAAACCCAGTGCAGGATGAACTGCAGGTGAAGAAAGAATACGAATAAAGAATAAACATTTGGGTAATCCAGGAATAAACTATTCGGCCTTGAACCGAGACGGTAAGGATGGCAATGGGGAAATCAGGACCTGTAGGCACGAACCAAATTACTGAGCTGGAAAGAAGTGCCAGCCTCAGCTACCTGCAAGTTGTAGGCCAACGTCTTGTCATAGAACACAGTTTCAGGAAGGGGGTAGCCAGCCGTGTCAGGCAGAAACAGAAATATATGCGGAGATGCCATTCAGTTTGTTAAGGCATGGTTATTGGATATTGGTGATCTTTACAAGGAAAGTTTGTCTATTTTTGTGAGCTGTGTATAGGTTTCCAAGATAGAAAAAAAAGCTTTATTTCTAACAGAGATGCCATACTGCTCGCTGGGAACAAGTATAATCTCAAAGCTTTTCTTTGCTTTTACAGGTTCCCGTCTTCAGTAGTTCTGATCTCAATTAAGTAGCTTCTGAAATCTCAGTTAATGTAGTAAATCATCAATTAACTAGACTGTTTATGAAGCAGGTGTTCTGATTAAGTTTATTTTCTGGTTAAATCATCAGAAACCTCTTTCATTTTATTACTTATTGTTGGCAATCTTCAAAAAAATGCATATCTCTACTTTCTTGTGAATGGAGGAGAATGAACATAATTTCTCTTTTCTTCCCACTTGATGTAATAAGGTATACATTGGGATAGGCATTTGAATAGGATGTGAATTCAACTGAGATTATCATTCAGATTGAATAGATTTGATAACCTGAATTTTTGAAGTTATTTTGAGAAATAATAGGGTCAAAGCTTCATAAAATTGATTTGCTGAATTGTACTGTGGCTATTATTTATTTTTATGCAATATGTATTAAAGATAATTTTGTCTTTTTTTAAAGCTCTGGAATACAGAACATTCTTAATACACAACACAATATGACATTTTCTAAAGCAAATCAGATTGGCGTATTTTGCAAATATTCACAAATGATGCCGACCTTTAAAGAAGGCTAAGAAATATCTTTCTCTTCCTACTGCTAGTTTCAAGTAAGCTGCAGAGGCTCACCTTAGGGCGAACATTAAAGGTGGTATGGATGGCGCTGAATCAACTTCAAGCAAGAGACCACTGTTGGGATCTGTTCTGAATGCCTCAGAGATCCATCTGCATGATTGCTTCCAAGTGCTCAGTCCCGGGAGACAGTCTGTCCCTTTGCTCATCTCCCTACACTCAGACACCTTGCAAATGATCACCTCCTAAAGAAAACCCAGAATCAGTGTCTTAAACATACCCGGAAATATTAAAATGTGTAGTATTTGTTCCTCGACCATCCAGTAGAGTCTTTGAATGTGAAATAAACCATAAGTCAGAATGATTTTAAAGGGTCTCAGAGGAGATATCTAAACAGTAGAAAGTTGGTATCATGAAACAAAGTAAAAGACAAGAACTTTTCAATAACTAAGTGGTAATTCCATAGGAGATTAGAACTAAGAAGGGAGGGTGGACCATTAAGGACTAGAAGGAAAACTAGAAAGATGTGTGATCTACTGCTTCCTCTGAAGACAATGGGGCCAGGAGATGATTTATGCTTAGCTTTATTTGTGGTCTTGAAAAAAAGAGATTCATTGGGTCAATGTGATATGTTTAAGCACAGTTTTTATTTAATGAGAATGACAAACTTTTTTAATGCACTGATTTAACATCCAACGGAATAGAAATTCATTCTGCATCAAGTCATACATACAGTGTACTTTGCTTGCTGGCTGAGGTTGTGCGACTTAAATTCTCCTAAAAGCTCATATAGTTTAATGAGTGTGTCTTCCTACATTCTACATGGAAAGGAAAGCAATAAACACTGAATCCATTGATACTGCAAGTGTGTACTGGGAACAGACCTCTGCTCCTTTGTAAAATCAATTTGGCATCCACCCTCTGCTTTCATCCACTGGGTTTGTCTTACCAAGTTGCATTCTATTTCCTTCCTTCCCCACCCCCCACCCTTCTGTTCTCTCTGCTGCATTTGCCAAACTACATGTGACCTCGTTGTTTCTACTCAGACACCTCGCAGCCCTTTCACCTTCAAAACTCAAATATTCCCCCACACATATGAAGGCAGCAGAAACATGTTTTGAATTGCTACGCCAGATAGACTAACTCTCTAGAGTAAATGATCAATTACATTTGACAGTGATGAGTACAATATTTTAACATTTAGACCCATGCAATGTCTTTATATAAATATTGAAAGTGATGCATTACAAATGAGTTCCCATTACAGCCCTCTTAAAAATTAGATTTTTTTATTTGCCTTCAGAACATACTGACTTGCAGCTTTCTCACAAAAATGAAATTGAATTTGCTATCTCATGCTTGTTACCAAATTCTCTGAATTGGTTATATAGCATGATTAGTATTGATCTTGGGGGATAACACTAACAGTGTTTCTGTTTGTAGAGAGAAAGAGAAATTTGTGTGTGTGTTTTTAAATCTATAAGTATCAGTTTTTTAAAGGTGAATAAATCCATGTCTTCAGACTCACGTTGTACTTTTTTTTCTATCACACCTTCTTGATGGAAATGTTGAGTGAAACCTTGGTCAGGTAAGGTTCTGTTATGGGACCTGCATTCCAGTGCACTCTGGCTGTTAACCATTTATTCTGAAAAAATAGAATGGGATTTATTTATACTACTACTCTAAATCCTAAAACAAAACACTGGTTTTGTTGAATGTCTGGACAGTGCGAAATGTGTTTAACAGCTATTTAAAGGCAGCACCAACGCTGTGGTAGTCCTGGGTCACAGAAACTGTGAATGTCCTGATGCGAGGGAGCAGACAGAGCAGAGTGTGCATTGAAAAAGAGGATTTTAAAGCAAATTCATTTACTTCTGTACCATAGGCAAATGTCTCGGATATTTTTTCATTAGTGTTCATCTGGGAAAGCCTTTGTGAGCTGGTAGACTTTAACACATTCTTTTTACTGCTTTGATCTTTTTGAAATTATGCTGCTGAAAAGATGGACTCATGCTTTAAGGAGATAATAGTTTAATGTTTCAAGTTCATGCTATGGGCTACTTTAAAATAAACCTGTTTTGCTTAGTCTTAAATCACACAGCATTAAAGGGAGTTTGAAGAAAAATGAGAGGATTTGAATTTCGTTCCAAGAAGGATATAGAAAGTGATACTAACAGGACAAGATTGGAAGGTGTCTCCTTTGGATTCTGTTCAAAGACAAGAGGACATTAGCAGTAGACAGTGGGAATCAAGGCGGTACAAATAAATCAGAAAGACAAACTTTTAGGGCTAAAAGAGTGTCTGAAATGTTCTCTCTGAAGCTCCAAAGAATAAATCAGCATGAGCCTTCCAGTATCACTACAAATAGTCCATTCGCTGCTTAACTTCAAGTTCTTGTGTCCTGAGAATGCTAGAGAGACACAGAGAGTTTTCTGAACCACAGAATCTAGTAAATTTTTGGCAAAAACAATCGCTGTGATTGCCTTCCACCTTCGAAATGCAGGCAATCCCTTGCAGCCTTGGATTCTTTCCCCACCAACACACGGAAGCCACTGAGTGACTTGTCACTTGACCTCAACATCCGCTTCATTGCCCAAAGCATTCACCTTTTCTCAAGTTATATGCTTTCTGACTCCTCTTTAAAATAGATTGTGTTGTTCCTTCGTGAAAATCCCATTTCCTTTGGAGACAGATTCTCGTGAATTACTTCCATGGGTTTTTCCACTTGACATCCCCAGATTGTAGTTTATTCCTACAGTTCTGCCCATGGACCTACTCTCTTTTTTCTTAGTAGTCTCTCTCTGCATATCCGTCTTCTCTTATTTATTTATTTGTTATTCATTCATTCATTTTTACCTCCTTTTTGTATATAACCTCCCTTACAAGAACTAGGTCTTCCCTTTCTGAGTATTATTTTTGAACCTAAAAATGGGTGTTTCAAAAGCAAATGCTCCTTACCAAACTAATTGTTTGTTTTTTTTTAAACTAAGGTCTATTCCTTATATTTTGATTTTGATTAAAGGCAGCCTATGTTGTCCTGGTGTCTCATGCACAGCTTTCCAGTCTCTTCAGCCCCAAAGACAACATGCATCCCCTGTATTGGATTGTGCTCTTAAGAATCAGCCTAAAACAGGGATGTGATGCTCATTTGTTGCAACAGAGCTCTTTAGGAAAAACCAATGAAGAATTGGGAGGAACAGGCTGAAGAAGGGAAAGGAGTGGAGTAAGAATATGGTTTTAGCTAAGGGGTGCGTGAGCAGGGCCAAGTCTCTGGAGCATAAACCAAACTATAGAATTGTTTTTCCTTGAGGAAAAGAGGTGGGCTTTTGTACTCCACTGTTATTCAGAGTTGGGTGGGTAACTTCCTATGTAAGTTCACTCCCATTCTGTGGAAGGCCAGCCTCCTGAGAGAGGAGGCAGCTTTAAGCCTGTAGGACATAATACTCAAAGCAGCTAATGGATGGATATACTAGCCATGTAGCAAGGATGTGGGTGAGCACAGCAGTATCTACTAAATCTACACACACACATGCTTCCTCGATTGTCGAGCTCCATGATGGGTATAATATTTATGATTCCCACTGCCTCCACATAGTAATGACCCAGTCACGGGCTTGTGTCGTACAGCAATAACTTTTCTTTTAGACCCATTCCTGTGTCTAAACACAGCACTAATCACAGTTCTGTGCTGGCCAAATGCTTTCAGTGATTCTCCATGACTAAATGAAAGAGTACAGATTCCTATTTTTATTACACAGGGTTCTCCACCTATAGAGAACTCCACCTACCTTTGTAGATTTACTATGGACTACATCAAAGGTGCTTCTTGAACTGAATTACCTTTTCCAACGTTTTTGCAAGACCTTGTTTTAGCTATTTCTCTATCTTGTATCTAATTATTTTTTCTTGCTTTTATGTTTTACTCCCTAGGACATGCTTTTCTCCTCTATCCCATATTTTTAATGACCTGACTTTGTCTTAACCTGATTAAATTTCTCTCTTTTTAAATATTTATAGTATTTTCTTGTGCACCACCTGAGGTAGTTAGTCCTCACATGAGGCAGAGTACATATGTGTGAACCCTCTTTGCTTCCTTCTAAATCTTAACTTGTTTAAGGTGTCTGTTAAGTACCTGTGCTGTTTCTCACATAGTGGCACTCAATAAATATTTTTCTAATTGAGTTAATCACCACAAGCTGATTTATTTTCGACTGTTGTGTCTAATTTTTAGGATGTGGTTTAGAGTCACATAGTAGAGTGTGCTTACTTTTTTGTTTAATGTCTCTTTAAAAAATTGAAAGCCAGAAATCATCTTCTATAGCTTTTTATTGGAAACTACTTGAGTGAATATTAAGAATCTGTCTCCAAAGGAAATGAGATTTCCACAAAGGAACAACACAATCTATTTTAAAGAGGAGTCCGAAAGCATATAAGTTGAGAAAAGTTATCTCATTTGACCAAAGCTTTCTTGATTCTTAAAGTAAACTTTTGCATATTTCATATCAAGGGTAGATGGAAACAGAAATCATCTTTTGCATTTTCATTCTTTTCTATTGAAGATTTCATGTTGACTTGTGCTATGAACCGAATGTTTATGTCTCTCCTACATGCGTGTGTTGACGCCCTCATCGCCAATGTGATGGTATTTGAAAGGGGGGCTTTGGAAAGTAATCAGGTTAAGATGAGGTCACGAGGACAGAGCCTCCAGCGTGGGTTTAGTGCTCCCATAAGGACAAGGGGCCAGAGCCCTCTCTCTGTGTGCTCCTCCAGGAGAGGTCACAGGAGCACGCAGCGAGAAGGCAGACGTCTGCATTCCAACAGGAGCTTCCCTCACCGGGAGCAACCGCTGGCTCCTTGTTCTTGGACTTCCCAGCCACTGGGTCTGTAAGAAATAAATGTCTTGCCCTGGCCGGTTTTGCTCAGCGGTTAGAGCATCAGTCTGCGGTGCAGAGAGACCCGGGTTCGGTTCCCGCTAAAGGCACATACATTGGTTGCAGTTTGTCCCCGGCCCTCGTGCGGGTGGCAGCCACTCAAGGTGTCCCTTTCACATCGATGTTTCTCTCTCTCTCTCTTTCTCCCTACCTCCCACTCTATCTGAACAAAAAATGGAAAAATGTCCTCAAGTGAGGATAAAAAGAAAAAAAAAAAACTTAAAAAAAATTTTAAAAAAAGAAATAAATTCTGTTGTTTAAGCCACCCAGGCTGTGGTATTTTGTTACAGTAGCCCAAGCTGATTAGATAATTTAATTACTTCCTAACTGAAGTAGGGCCCTAGTGAAATTGTGCTTGTGGTCTATGAAATGGGATCATGTAGAAACAACATTGCTAAGAATAAAATAATCAAGAGTTGGTTCTAGTGACAGAAGTCTTGTAATCTTAAAATTCAATTGAATACATTCTTCTATATGCAAAGTTGTTATTAAAAATTCAAGGTTAATTAACTAAAAAATAGCCCTGGCCAGTTTGGCTCAGCAGTTAGAGCGTCGGCCTGCAGTCCAGAGAGACCCGGGTTCGGTTCCCGCTAAGGGCACGTACCTCGGTTGCAGTTTGTCCCGGGCCCTGGTTGGTCGTGCAGGTGGCAACCACTTGATGTGTCCCTTTCACGTCGATGTTTCTCTCTCTCTCTCCCTCCCACTCTATCTGAACAAAATACGGAAAAATGTCCTCAGGTAAGGATTAATAAATAAATAAATAATTAAATAAATAAATATTGGCGTACCCATTTTTATGTAAACAATGTGCTAAGGTTTTATATTTTTTGCCTCTAAGGTCTCACCACAATTACATTAGTTTCTTGATTTCTCCCTGATTTGAAAATTTTCTCCAAACAAATGAAGTCAGATTTTATTACATGGTTACCTCTCAGTAGGGAGGTTGAAAGAGTGACTTGGTTTTTGTGGGAAATAACAAATGGAATAAAATTTAGTATTTTTATTTCAAACTGTTGTTACTCACCATACAGTTTGTGTCATGTTTTTATTATTCAAATATATTCTTTGTCTTTTACTATCTGATCTATGTTTCTGTTTCCTGGTGTCATGAACGTGAGTCTTCACATTTCGTAAACTCATGTGTACATGAACAAATGAATGCATGAGGAATATTTTTTCTTACTTCAGCTCAAATCACCACAATTGAAAGTTAGATCCAAGATGGTGATTAATCATATGATAGTTGAATTTGTTAAAGTGATTGTTTCTGAATACCCTACAGTGTCTTAACATGGGTTTAAAGTGACTGTGAGGATTAGATATGTGGACACAAAGGAAAAGGTAGGAAAGTCAGACAGTGTCTCTCAGCACAGGCAGAGTTAAATTCAATTTTATAGTGTTGTGACCAAACATAACTATGAAAAAGAAAGGTGAAAACTGAAAGGTGAAATCTTGAAAGCGCACTTAACATGTGATTTATGTTAATTGATGAAATTAGTTAAGGGGCAGAATAAACCTGTTTGAAAGATGAGGTGCCTGCAGGTCCTCTTGGTGAACGCTATGATGTTGAGACTCTGCTCTCTACCTTTCATGGTAGGGATGCCGATGAAAGGAATACTTTTCTTTTCTTTCTGAAGATTATGCTTTTTACCTATCAGTTGCTACTTTTATATGTCAGCACTCAGTCATTTGGTGATTAAAACTGTTTCCAAAGGTTATTTCTGTGAAATGTTCCTCTAAATCTTATAGTACATGTAATATAGTACTGTATGTTATTTAAAAACGAATCCAGTGCCAATCAAATATGCAATGATGAGCTCCCCTGTAAGAATAGTGTGAGCATAGATGGTGGCTTGTTCTTTAGCTATTACTACTAAAAAATAACTTTGCTGTTTCAGATATTTCCCTTCAGGTTGCAAAGATAATGGAGGACAGGCTGGCTATGAGGGACTGAGCTCATCGCCACACCTGTCACCTCATGGAAACCTGCTCTCCTTTGCTCTGCTCTCAGAGATCAATGAACCCATCTGTCAAAGGCAGAAATCCTAGTCATCTCACATTTCTCCTCTGTCCTAACACCCAACATACTCCTGATCTCCGAATGCCGCTTACTACATATGCTCTACGTATCGTGGGTCTTTGCCTTCCTTGCCTTTACTTCTATTACTGATTCCTTATGGGCTCCTCATATTTCAACTAAGTTATAGAAATAGGTCTCTCTGCTTCAAGTCCCGCTGAATTCATCCTTTGCAATACTGTGGGAGGAAAGGAGGTCTTTCTAAACTACACTCTGAGCCTGTCACTTAATTCTTACATTGTTTTAGTTCGTCCTAAATCATCCTGAGAATGAGGTTTGGATCCTTTGATTTGACATGCAAAACCTTAGTCATTTTTGTTACTCTTTACTAAAGTGGACAGGTAGATTTTCTTTTTACAAACATTAATTTATCTATCTATCATCTATCTATCTATCATCTATCTATCTATCATCTATCTATCTATCTATCTATCTATCATCTATCTATCTATCTATCTATCTATCTATCTATCTATCTATCTATCTATCTATCCTATCTAACTGCCTGTGATCTATCTCATCTCTTTGGTAACAAGCAACCCTCTTCATTGCAAGTAGTATTGATGTTACTGTCAATCAAGATGTTTGTTCTACTCTCCTTTAGCCAAGTGATAGGCGTATGACCTAAGACAGACCCAGACTCTTTCTGAAAATTTGAATTAAAACAATTTTTTTTCTTTATTGGTTTTAGTAAGAGAGGAAGGGAGAGGGAGAGAGACACAAACATTAATGAGACAGAACATCGACTAGCCGCCTCCTGCATTCCCCGCACTGGGGATTTGGCCCACAACCTGAGCATGTGCCCTGACCAGGAATTGAACTGGTGACCTCTTGGTGCAACCACTGAGCCATACCAGCTGGGCTAAAAATCTGAATTTTAGATAGCTACACTGAACAATTAGCATGTCTCTGCATTCTTTCTATCTCCTTGCATTTGAGCATGGCTTGACTCTAAAAGGAATACTCTGTTATCTCTACACTTCAACTCAACTATCACTCTTGGAATTTTTTATAACTCCACCACCCTGAGAGAGACACTTCATTTGTACTTCACTGCACTTAGATCTCAGTTTGCTGTTTCTAACTTATTTGTCCACAGGCTCCTCCAGAACCTTAGCTCCTTGAAAGCAGGGAATAATGAAAGCACAAGGACAAAGGAGAAAAGACATGAACTCAGTGGCAAATTCAAACATGGAAAGAATGAACAAACAGTAGCATCCGGAGACAAACAGTGAGCTAAAAGATTCTAGCTAGTGCAGCAAACCATAGCGGTTACCTTCCAGGGCTGGAGGGGACTTTTAGAGAAAGCATATGAGGTAGTTAGTACTATTATTCATAAATACCTCTAGGTTGTTCCCCTCCCGGGCATGTGATAAGACTGTACTTCCTAGGGCCCTTGCGGGTTTGGCAATGAGTTGTGAACCGAAGTTATTGATGTCACTTGCAGGCCAGAGTAGTTGACCGGGGGAGTGGGAGCACCCACAATCTCTTTCTCGTTCTGGCACTGGCAACCACAGAGAGGAGGTCCCCCATCAGACTGAGCAGACACGGTGATGAGCAGACGCACGTGGGCCTATGTGAGACGGGAATACATTATCGCTGTTTGAAGCTGAGACTTTGGAGCTGTTAGTCAGCAGAGCATAACCTGTCCTATCCTGAATTCTCCTAAATGCCACCAAATAGATGGAAACTGTGTGGGATGGCCAAGTAAAAGGACAAAAAGGAAGACATGAACAAAGACTCACACTTCATTTAATTGAACAAACTTTACCGTAAGCTACTTAAATCAGATTTTAATTGTATTTGTATTTGATAAATTGCAAGCAACATTGTCCATTCTTTGCCCCATTAAGAAGGGGAAGATTTTTTGCTCTTCCTGCTACCGGCAGAACCAAAGACACTATTCATAGCCCTCAGCAGTCCTGCCTGTTGTAAAGAGGAGGCATTTCATCCACTGAGTGTGTCTGCAAATCAAACCATACATGTTAAGGGGGGAGAGGGGGCAGCATTTGGAACTTGAGAGTACAAGAGCATGAGAGGAAGTGAGAACAGAGGGAAGACAGGAGAGTGCCCAGCCACACCCAGGAATATATTGATTTAAATGTCGGAGGTACATCAAGAAAATTAACCTACAGTTGTGACATTTCACTCATCAGCAAGCAAGTAAGAAAGACGTTTTATGACAGGTGTTTATAAAATCTAGTTCTCATTGTCCTGTGATCATATTACATAAGTAGCTTCTTAAATCTCTGATAGGAGGCCTTCCTTAAGAGAGGGTGGCAAACTGCTACTAATTATATCTGTGGTATACAGAGAAATGTAGACATTCTATTAATGTTTAAACAAGGGCAATGTCTAAAAAATAAATCTATGCCTCAAAGCAGAATTGTCCAGCGTCAAAATAGTCCAAAATCAACCAATAAATGTAGCTAAATGCAGCAATTATGTAACACACTGATTTTCTCAAATTCCTTTGTATTGCTAAATAAGCACAACAAAGCCAACTGATTACAGTGAACGGAGAAGTGGAAGACTGTTTCAACATCTGGGGGTTGTAATTAGATCTCCGGGTTTATTTCCAATCAGGCTTTTTTATGCTAGTGGTTTGAATAATACAATCGCAAAATTAAAGTAGTTCTATTTAAAAATGTTTTAAAGTATTTGAAATAAAAAATACTTTAATGCAAAGATACATATTCATTTTAATAAGCGCTGTGTTAGGTACATTTTGCATTATCAATATTGCTGATTGACTCATAACCTTAATTCCATATATGCCAGCTGGCAATACGTATCACATGAGAGAAGCCAGTGAATACTCATGATTTAATGGGAGTCAGCTTGTCCAGGGTAATCTTATTCCAGTGGCATTATCAGACGAAGTCTCAGAAAAATGTCATGAACAGGATTCTTTTATCACAGCCACAACTGCCCCGGGCTTCATTTGCTCCTAAATTATTCTGCTCAGATAGCCTAATTTTTCCACCCATGTCTCTTATGATGAAGGGGAGAGAGAGAGGCTTTTCCCTAGATTAATCCATGTCCTTGGGAGACCATGACTCAGCAAATACATACAATAAGATACAGTTAAGATAGAAATACACACAAGTCAAATGTTTATTGATTCTTCATGGAGCAAGAATAAAAAGAGAAATATTTTTGAGATTTCAATATGTCCTACCGAATTTGAAATATAGATTAAAAGATTTTCAATACATTTATGGTTATAACCAATGAGCACGCCCTGTTCATTTGGAGGAAAACAAAGCTAATTTTCCCAAAACTAATCTTTCAATCCAGATTCCAATCAGTTCTAAACACTTACTTGAAGGCATGAAGTAAATTTCAATTTCTCATGTGACAAAACAAAAATATGTTTATCCATCTTGTAGATTAGTTACATGTAAGCTTTGTCAGTGACTCTCCCATTAAAACATAGAAATCACATCTCTTGGTGCTAAAAACTTAAATTAGTTTTTCAAACTATTTTATTTGTTATTGACTATGACAATCATATAGAATACCAATGTAAATTGGATTCTTCATAAATAGTGATTTACAGTTAAGTGCACACTGGAACCCAAGAGCATTTTTCATAAGTTGGTTTTATTGTTTCCACACAACAATTATTCTTGCCAAGCATGACCTTGGTTCAGAAGATGGATTCTGTTATAGAGCCTGAACAAGTCTGCTTCTGGCTCCTTTCCGTCACTCTTTTGCTTGGAGAAGAGTAGACAATGTGTGCTCTGTGGGAGAGAGAATGATACATCACGTGTGAATGTTCTGCCAGATCTTAAAGCTGAAAATTATGTTGAACAGTGTATTGGAGAGCTGATCAATTGGAATTTGTCTCAATTTTCCACCTTACCCAAATATTGACACTCAGTAAGATGTCATTAATGTTAAAGGTAAATACTAGATTATATTGCTACCCAGGGATGGCTCTTCCCATTTATTCTCACTTGTACAATACTAGATGGAGTGCATGCTAAGGGATCATCTGATTTTTTTTTTTTTAATGCTGCTATTTTACAGATTTGCTAGAGAACCTGTCCACTATCCCTTCTGCTCAGTTAGGGCTTCCACAATTCCATCCATAATATCTGATGAGATATCCTAACTAAAAACCCTTAGGAGACAAAATTTGCATTGAAAACGATGAGTGATCACAAATAATTACTACTTTATCATAGCTGAGTATACTGATTTTATGCTTTTTTTCCTAATAAATTTGAAAATCACTTATTGTACAATTATTAAAATTGTTTTAGAGTTTGTTAAGCAACAACCATGTCTGAGAACTCTGCTAAGCAGTTCTTATATGTCATTATTTGTCTCATATTACTATTGGGGAAATTGAGAACTAGAGAAAGCTATTTGTCCTTCTGCCAAAGTTCTGCATTAACAATAAATAAATTTTAAAAAAGAGAGAGAGAGAAAGGAAAATTCTGTTCAATTGGATAGAGCAGAACTTGTGGTCAAAACTGTTATCACCGGAACAAGGAGTCCCTCAACAACCATCCCACCGGAGAGAGGCAATCATGTTTTAATATAAAACCACCGATGCATAGGATAAATACAATGATAGATGAGCAAACGCAATGAGAGAAGGTAGAAGAAAAGAACACGATTCTACTTGCTGGAGCCGGCGAAACTTTCACAGAAAATGGGAGGCTCATAAGAAAACAGGAATCTTCCAGGACACAGGAACAGCAGGTAGAAAGACACAGTGATGAGAAAATGCCAGCTGTGTTTGGGGGAAAATGAGCAAATCAACTCAATTGGCGCATACGTTTGCCTCAGAGCATATGGGAGATGTAGCTAAAACTGCATTTTCTGCCACGTTAAGAATTTTTTACTCTTTTATGCAGTGTGTGTGTGTGTGTGTGTCTGTGTGTGTCTGTGTGTGAGTGTGTGTGTGCATGTTTCTGTGTGTCTGTATGTGTGTCACTAGGAGAAGTAAAAATACAAAATCAGAATTTCTAAGTTCCACAGCAATGGGAATGTGTACATTAGGTTTTACAAAGATCACTTGACAAAAGTGAAATAGAGGGATGACAAGAGAAAGAAACGGGCAATATCTAAGGCAACCAAGTCTCACTGATGTTCATTGCACAGTATAAACAATGGCTAAGGTAAACCTAACATAAAACAAATGCTTGCAAGTTGGAGGGATGGATATATTCCTGTGGGCTTTAGGATTAAGTAAGAAAATGTTAAGGATTATTCTTTCTTTCTTTTTTTTTTTTTTAGATAGAAATACTCTATAAAAGTTTTGCAAAGCAAAATAAAGGTATTTGTTTAAAAGTTTGTTTACTGAAAGTACAAACTTTGGTCATGCTATCAGTGTGTTAGTATTTTTCTTCTAATGTGCATTACAAAGGGATTTAGGTCAATTTTAAGGGCAAAAACTGGACAATAAAATGATACTTTGTTTATACAAATAGTTTGAACTGAACTTAACCTTATTATGGAGAAGAAAGGGGCAAACATTATAGGTGGTTATTATTTTGCAAGTAGTTAAAATGAAAAGATTTTTAAAGGCTTTTGTTCAACTAAGGAGACTGGACAAGATGACAAACAAGAAGACACAACATCTCATTTTACAGGAATACACTATACCATGTTTAAAAGTGAAATACAAGCTTTAATACTTGTTTCTCAAGGGGTTTTTGTTTGTGGATATTTTTCTTTTTCTGTGGAAATCTGAAAAACCCAGCTGTTATGACCTTATATACAAAAAGCTTTCACTGATACATTTAAGAAATAAATGTGATTTTCCTTTCCCTCCTACTCTTACAGTATTTCCCCAATGTCCTTTTTTTAACACTTCATTTTTAGGGTAGTTTTAGGGTTACAACAAAATTGAAAGGAAGGTACAAAAATTTCCTATATAACCTCTGCCCTCACTCAGGCATAGCTTCCCATTATCAACATTACTCACCAAAATGTACACTTCCTACCAAGAATAAACCAGCATTGCTACATCATCATTACCCCAAATCCATAGTTTACCTTAAGGGTTCACCTTTGGTATTGTACATTCAAGTATGTAATAGTATGTATCCATCATTATAACACCATTCCGAGTATTTTCACCGCCCTCAAAATCCTCTGTGCTCTGTCTATTCTCCCTCCGATCCATGGCAACTACTGATCTTTTCATTGTATCGTCAGTGTTTTATGTATGCTTTTTAGATTGGTTCCTTTCACTTAGTAATAGTCGTTTAAGTTTACTCCAAGTTTTTATATGGCTTGAATACTCATTTCTTTTTAGCACTGAATAGTATTCTATTGTACGGAATATTGGAAACTCTTCATCAGGTACTTGATTTAGTTTCTGTAAGCTTGCTTATAATATCATAATCAATCAATGTGTGTTCTTTATCCACTATGTACATTGGAATTGGAATGACTAGTCACTCATATACATATTATTTGATTAGAAGGCCCACCTTTTTTTATTACATTTTAAGAGAGTTATTTTGTATGCTGAAAAATGAATAATTTAAATGCAACTTTCTGAATCTGTGAAAGAATCAGTCGCCCCAAGTTTTCTAACCTGTACATTTTTATTTGAAGCTAGACTTTTCGATTTAGGGTCTCATGCTGTTTCCAAATCAATACCAGTTTCTGGCAAATCTATTCTGACATCAAAGTAAAAAATATATATGTTGCTTTTTTTCTGTGAAATTTGGTATAATACTAGGACCATCAGTTATCCAAGTAAATAAGATTTATTCTTTGATATTAGATATTGAATTTAAAATGTTTAAATCTTTATAAAACTTGAGTTTAAAAATCATTAGAAACAACAAAAATACTGAACGTTCAAATTTTTGCTTATACCTCATACATTTTACATGTATATTATATTTTATTTAAATATGTTTTTATTGATTGTTTTAGAGAGGAAGGGGGAGAGATAGAAACATCGGTGTGAGAGAGAGCATTAATTGGCTGCTCCTGCACGCCCCCTACCAGGGATCAAGCCTGCAAACCAGGCATGTGCCCTGACCAGCAAGGGAACCAGGACCTCTCAGTCGACTGAGCGGCACCAGCTAGGCTACATGTATATTTTATATATTGTGATAATAGAATGGCTTAACTTATTTTCCCTGGATATTAGTAGTGGGATTCTATGTCCAAACTTATAATATAAAACATATGATTGGGAAGATAGGCAATTGAGAAAAATATCATTGTCTACTATATGTTAAGAGTGTGACATATGTCAGGTAGTATAGTAGGTATTTAATCTTATTGTTTCATTTAATATATTCAGTAACCTAGCAAAGTGAAATTATTGTCCTCATATGTAGATGAGTATACTGGAGTTGTAAGGAGATATAGATACTTGCGAGTTCACTCAACTGGCAAATGACAGAATTGGGAATCAAACTCAGATACTATTCTTTGCATTATAGGAAAAACTACCTATCCTGTTACTGAGTAATAAGGAGCATTAGTGTATTGGGCTGATACATACTGACATGAAGTGTTCACATAAAACTGAGATTTTTCTCAGAGGAGCTGCCCGGTATCCTTCCTGATGGAGTCTCTCTATAAGGGTAGTGGAGCTGGGAACAGAAAGGAGACCACAGCAGATGAGAATAACTGATCAAATTCTTCTTTATTAGATCTGTGGTCCCTCTTCAAAGAGCTACCATGGTTAAATCAGGAAGTAAATTGTAAGGTTTCCCTTATATATATATATTGTGGCATATCTAGGGAATGTACACACACATATAATTGGAACCAAAAAAATCAACAGTATAAGTGAGGAGTAGGCCCTGAATCCTGGATGTACTATGAAGTAAATTATTTTTTTAACTATCTTTATTGTTGAATGTATTACACATGTCCCTCTCCCCCACCCCTTGACTCCCTCCTCTACAATCTTGCCCTCCTACTGCTTTCCCCACACTATTGCCTGTGCCTGTTGGTTATGTATATATGCATAAAGTTCTTTGGTTTCTCTCTGCCCACCCCACTGCCCCCTTCCCTTTGAGGGAAGTCTAACAACCAATTTGTACTTCTTAATCCCTTCATCTTTTTCATCCAATTCCTCTCCTATCTTGCAACCAACAAAAAGTTCTCTGTATCTATGAATCTGTTTCTGTACTACTTGCTAATTTTGTTTGTAGAATCAATTGTTGATAGATATGTATTTATTGCCATTTTATTGTTCATTTGTTTTAAATCTTCTTCAAGAAGACCCATCAACATTTCATATAATACTGGTTTGGTGGTGATGAACTGCTTTAGCTTTTTCTTGTTTGGGAAACTCTTGATATGTCCATCGATTCTAAATGATAGCTTTGCAGAATAGAGTAATCTTGGTGTAGGTCCTTGCTTTTCATCACCTTAAATATTTCTTGTCACTCCCTCCTGGTCTGCAAAGTTTCTTTTGAGAATTCAGCTTTCAGCCTTATGGGAGCTCCGTTGTAGGTAACTAACTGTTTTTCTCTTGCTGCTTTTAAAATTCTCTCTTTGCCTTTAACCTCTGGCATTTTGATGATGATGTGTCTTGGTGTAAACCTCTTTGGATTCATTTTGTTTGGGAGTCTCTGTGCTTCCTGGACTTGTATGTCTGTTTCTTTCACCAAATTAAGAAAGTTTTCTGTTATTACTGTTTCAAATAGGTTTTCAATTTTTTGCCCTCTCTTCTCCTTCTGGCATTCCTATGATGCAAATGTTGGTACACTTGAGGTTATTCCACAGGCTTCTTATACTATCCTCATTTTCTTGGATTCTTTTTTCTTTTTGCTGTTCTGATTGAGTGTTTTTTGCTTCCTTATATTCCAAATCAATGGTTTGCTTCTTGGTTTTACCTACTCTACTTTTGATTCCCTGTAAATTATTCTTTTTTTTATTTTTTTATCCTCACTCGAGGACATTTTTTTTTTTTTTTTTAGAGAGAGAGAGAAACATCGACATGAAAGGGACACATCGAGTGGTTGCTGCCCATACAACCCAACCAGGGCCATGGACAAACTGCAACTGAGGTACATGCCCTTAGCTGGAGCTGAACCTGGGTCTCTCTGGACCACAGGCCGACGCTCTCACTGCAGAGCCAAACCGGCCAGGGCTCGAGGACATTTTCTTGATATTTTTTTCAGATAGAGTGGGAGGGAGAGAGAGAGAGAGAAACATCGGCATGAAAGGGACACATCGAGTGGTTGCCACCCACACGACCCAACCAGGGCCGAGGACAAACTGCAACCAAGGTACATGCCCTTAACGGGAACCGAACCCGGGTATCCCTGGACCACAGGCCGACACTCTCACTGCAGAGCCAAACCGGCCAGGGCTGTAAATTTCTTTATTTCAGTTAGTGCATTCTACATTTCTGACTGGTCCTTTTTTACATTGTTGATCTTCTCACTAAGTTCCTTGGAGATCTTCTTAAGTACCTTGAATGTCTCACAAATTCCTTGAGCAACCTTATAACCAGTGTTTTGAACTCTGCATCTGATTGCTTATCTCCATTGTGTTTAATTCTTTTCCTGTAGTTTTGTACTTTTCTTTCATTTGGGACATGTTTCTTTGTCTTCTCATTTTGGCTGCTTTCCTGTGATTGTTTCTATGTATTCGGTAGAGTTGCTATGTCTCCTAGGCTTCCTAGGGTGGCCTGTTGTAGTAGGTGTTCTGTAGGGTCCAGTTGCACAGCCTCCCTGATCTCCCAGCTGGGCCTTCAAGGTGCACCCCTCATGTGAACTTTACACCCTTCTGTTGTAATTGAGCCTTGATTGCTGTTGGCACATCAATGGGAGGGTCTCACTCAGGCTGATCAGCTGCAAGGACTGGCTGGCTTACTAACCACCAACCTCTGACTACCTTGGATGATCAGCTATGCAGAGGCCCACCACACAGAGCAAGACTTATTTCAGCAGGACTCTGGTACCCACTGAGTCTATTTATTGAGTGCGTCATGTGGGGAGGTGGTTCCATGGTGGTACTTCGGCATGGTCTGAAGCTGTCAACTGGGCAAGGTCAGCCACTGCCTGTGTTCCACCTGGGACCACCAGGCATAAGCTGCTACAAAGTGATCTGCCAATAGCTGCTTCTTGTACTGGGCTTGGAGGTGCCCAGGTGAAGCCAAGCTGTGAACCAAGGCTGGCTGCTTCTACTGCTGGGCCTGGGGCCACTTAGTGAGAGGTATGGGGCTTCCTGAGACCAGATGCTGCTTGTTGAGAGAATTTAGGAAAATCTGAAACAGGAGCCAAAACAGAACAACCCTATGGTAAAGCCACTGGAAACAACTTGGATGGGCCTGAAAGTTGGGTGGGGCGGGGCCTCAGGGAATCACCAGGGCAGGGCAAACAGTGTGAGCCAGGCTGCTGGAGTCCCAGATAAGGTGGCCCTTTGCCTGCCTTGTGGGGGAAAGGCTCACTAAAGGAACAATGGCCCCCACCAACACTTCTGTCCAGGAGAAAGCTGCCTCTCCAGTCCTCACCCTGATGCCAAACAACTCACTTATTTCCCGTATGTCTCTGGTGCCTTTCAAGCTGCCTCCTCAATGCTGGAGCCCACAAGGAGTGAGTCTGAGTAAGTCTGTGTGCGGGCCCTTTAAGGGGACCTGCCAGGGGCTCCAGTAGCCTCAGCCCCCCTCAGCCTCATTTCCAGCTGGTTTTACAGCCAGAAGTGATGGGGATTCTCTTCCTGGCACTGGAACCCTGAGCTGGGTGACTGGTGTGGGACAGGGACCCCTCACTGAGTACCCTCCTGATTTTTATCTGCCACACGTGGGTGTGGGACCAGCCCGTCCTTGCCTCTGCCCCTACTACCAGTCTGGATGTGGCTGCTTCTTTAATTTTGTAGTTGTAGGACTTCCATTCAGCTCAATGTCAGGGGGTTCTGAATGATGGGTGTGATGTAGTTTAGTTGTAATTTTGATGTGGTTGTGGGAGGAGACAAGACCATGTTTACCTACCTGACATCTTGACTGGAAGTCAGTAAATATTTTTTTTTTTTTTTTTATTGTTGAATGTATTACAGATGTTCTTCATTTTTCCCCCACTGACCACCTCCTCCCACTCCCGCCCCTCCTGCCTTTTCCCACACTGTTGTCTGTGTCCATTGGTTATGCATATATGTTCTTTGGTTTATTTCTCCCCCCCCACCCCCCAATCCCCCTTCCCTTTGAGGTTTTTTAGTCTAGCAACCAATTTGTACTTCTTAATTCCTTCACCTTTTTCACCCATTCCCACATCCCCCCTCCCATCTGGCAACCAACAAAATGTTCTCTATCTATGAGAATGTTTCTGTACTGCTTATTCTTTTTGTTTGTATATTCAATTGTTGATAGCTATGCATTCATTGCCATTTTGTTTGTTCATATTTTTTATCTTTTTCTTCAAGACCCTTCAACATTTCATATAATACTGGTTTGGTGGTGATGAACTCCTTAGCTTTTCCTTGTCTGGGAAAGTATATGGCCATCGATTCTAAATGACAGCTTTGCAGGATAGAGTAATCTTTGTTGCAGGTTCTTTCTTCTCATCACTCTGAATATTTCTTGCCATTCCCTTCTGGCCTGCAAAGTTTCTTTTGAGAAATCAGCTGACAGCCTTATGGGAACTCCCTTGTAGGTAACTAACTGCTTTTCTCTTGCTGCTTTTAAGATTCTCTCTTTGTCTTTAACCTTTGACATTTTAATGATGATGTGTCTTGGTGTGGACCTCTTTGGGTTCATCCTGTTTGGGACTCTCTGTGCTTCCTGGACTTGTATGTCTGTTTCCTTCACCAAGTAAGGGAAGTTTTCTGCCATTATTGTTTCAAACAGGTTTTTGATTTCTTGTTCTCTCTCTTCTCCTTCTGGCACCCCCAAGATGCAAATGTTGGCACGCTTGAAGTTGTCCCAGAGGTTCCTTACACTATCCTCATTTTCTTGGATTCTTTTTTCTTTTTGCTGTTCTGATTGGGTGTTTTTTGCTTCTTTATATTCCAAATCGATGGTTTGCTTCTTGGCTTTACCTACTCTACTATTGAATTTGTGTAAATTATTCATTATTTCAGTTAGTGCTTCCTTCATTTTTGACTGTGCATCCTTCATTTCTGAATGGTCCTTTTTTATGCTCTTAAGGCCCTCACTAAGTTCACTGAGGTTCTCACTAAGTTCATTGAGCATCCTTATAAGCAGTATTTTGAACTCTGTATCTTTAAGTTGCTTATCTCCATTTTACTTCATTATTTTCCTGGAGTTTTGTTCTGTTCTTTCATTTGGGACCTGTTTCTTTGTCTCCTCATTTTGACTGCCTCCCTGTGTTTGTTTCTATGTATTACTTAATGAGAGGTATGGGGCTAGCTGAGACCAGATGCTGCTTGTTTGAAAGAATTTAGGAAAACCTGAAGCAGAATCCAAGTCAGGCCAATCCTATGGTTAAGCAACTGGCAACAGCTTGGGTGGGCCTGAAAGTTGGGTGGGCCTGAAAGTTGGGTTGGGTGGGGTGGGGTGGGGCGGGGCCTCAGGGAGTCACCAGGGCAGGGCAACCAGTGTGAGTCAGGTTGCTGGAGTCCCAGATATGGTGGTTGTCTGCCGCCCCCGGGAAGGGCTCACCAAAGGAACAAAGGCCTCTGACAGCACGTCTGTCCCGGAGAAAGCCCCCTCTCCAGCCCTCGCTCCAGTCCAAACAGCTCAGTTCTTCCCTGTATGTCTCTGGCACCCCTCGAGCTGCCTCCCCTCCGAGCTTAGAGGGAGAGAGTCCGATAAGTCCGTGCGCGGGCCCTTTAAGGAGCTGCCTGGGGCTCCAGCCCCTCAGCCTCCCTGAGCCTCAGTTCCCGCTGGTTTTCCAGCCAGAAGTGATGGGGATTCTCTTCCTGGCACTGGAACCCTGAGCAGGGCACCTGGTGTGGGACGGGGACCCCTCAGTCCTCAGGAAGGACCTTCCCAGCCAAGGTGCCTTCCTGATTTTTCTCCGCCACACGTGGGTATGGGACCAGCCCCTCCGCCCTCCTACCAGTCTGATGTGGCTGCTGCTTCAATTCCATAGTTGTGGGACTTCCATTCAGCTCGATGTCAGGCGGTTCTGAAGGATGGTTGTTCTGTAGTTTAGTTGTAACTTTGATGTGGTTGTGGGAGGACCCGATACCGCAGTTATGTTTACTTGTGCTGCTATCTTGACTGGAATTCAGTAACTGATGTTTTAAGAGGCTTTCTGGTAGCTGATTCCAGCTGTTTTTTTGTTTTGTTTTTTTAAGCAAAACAACTAACATGCACCACTTACTAAGCTTTTGCTTCATTTTTTAATGCCTTATATGTAAAAGTTAATTGATTGTAATAAGATTTTTTATTGCATTTTTTAAAGATATTTTTTACTGCATTTTTTTAAAAAACAAAAAGCAAGATACTTAGATGATCAGGGAAAATACTTAATTATATTGAAATTTTATTATTATTCAAGAATAGCCAAGAAAAAATTGAAAGAGAAGACTCATGAGAGACAAAATATTTTATTAGATATAAAAATGTATTACAAGACTTCATAAACATGTTATTGTTCAGAATAATAAATTATCCTATCATAATATATGTGATAAAGGTAAGACTTTTAATTCTGTAGGGAAAGATGTACTAGTGAAAATTTGTTCCAGAGTAAATGCCTACCTAGTCAAGAAAAATTATTAGATCATTTTCTTACTGCTTACACCAAAATAAATAAATAAGTTAAAGTCTACATTTGAAAATTAATTTACTGAGAAGTAATAAAGGAGGATATTATTTGCCATTATTTCCTACTAAACTTGACAGAAATTTATAAAGGGAAAAATGTAAGTACAAATTGAAGTCATTAGCTTAGTAAGAGATACATAAAAAGTTTATAAACAGATACAAATTTCTCACATAAGGAAAAATAAAGGATTAAGAAGTTTATCTCAAGTGAGCTTTTATCATCTATGCCATATAAAAATAGTCCAAAAACTGAATAGACAACTAACATATTAAGAAATTTAAAAACGGCTATAAACATAAGAAATATACTAAACTTTACAAGTGGTTAAAGACATAATTATGAAATAATAAATGAGGTACATTTTTATCAGAGTCACAAAAAATAAAAACAAATTATAAAGATATATGCAGTGTCAGGAAGTCTGTGGGAAGTTGACCTCATACTGTTAGAACTTTGTACCACCTTAAGAAGAACACAAATACCCCATTTTTATAAGTTGCATGCTCTTCACCCTAGTAGTTCCACTTGTAAGAATCTGTTCTAGGAATACTAATGTAATAAAAGGTGACTAGGATACTACCATATTAGCATAAAAATGGGGTCGTTTTCTACAACGTATTTTTAACAGAAAGAAAGAGACTGAAGAGAACATATCCAGGAATAAAGAAACAAGGAATGTTGAAAATTTTGTTTATTCATACCATTTACTTAAGTTTGAGTTTGGCTACAAGCAATAGAAAACAAAAAAATGAAAAGCACACAAAAAAATAAAATAAAAATAATTGGCACAACTTAGAAATTGGTTTCTCTTTCATAGGAATGTAGGCTTTGCGCACTATCTGTACTTCAGGAAGTCCTTAGATACATGGACTCTACTCCACTGCCCACCATCCGTACAGAGTGAGCCCTCTCCTTCATGATCCAGCTTACAAATAACTGCATTCAGGTTGTAGAATACAGCAATGTGTGAAAAGGGAAAGGGTGAGCAATAGGGGCTTGCTGTGTCTTAAGAAAAATTCTAGAAGCTGCAGGAAAATACATGTGCTTATATCTATTGGATCTGAAATTAGTCAAACTTAAGAGTAAGGTGTAGCATGTATTCTTGATGGTCATTTGACTAAGAATTCTATTACTTTAGACAAAGGGATTACTGATATGGATAAAAATCCAATATTTTCTGCCATTGTGAATATTTCTGCTATACATCTTTTGAACAAGCTTTTGCTTCAAGACTGCTTTTCAGTTCCTACGGGTGTATACCTGGGAGTGAAATTGCTGGGTCATAGGATAATTCTAGAAGAGTCAAACTGGTTTCCACACTGGCTACACTATTTTACATTCCCACCAGGAATGTAGGTAGGTTCTAATTTCTCCAAAACCTTGCCAACACATTCTTTTCTGCTTTTTTTCTTGTTTATTTGTTTATAATTATCCTATTGAGTGTGATGTGCTATCTTATTGTGATTTTGATTGGCATTTCTCTAATGACTAATACAACTGAGTATCTTTTCATGTGTTTATTGGACATTTGTATATATCGTTTTTTTAGAGAAATATGTATTCAAGTCTTATGACCATTTTAAAATGTGCTCAGAAGTAAAATGAGCCTCAGTTTTATCATCTGTAAAATGAAGATTTCTATAGGCCAAACTTGTAATGCTTTGTACAAATAGATATTTAAGAAACACTAGTTTCTTGCTCCCATGTCTCTTTGAGCTCAAGTTCTTCACAGTAAAATTAAAACTATAAAATGGCCATTTATTCTAGATAACAGAAAATTCTGTCCAGTCTCAATATCCTGATTTAAAAAATGGAACACAATTTAGTATACACACACACACACACACACACACACACACATTCTAGATCAAGAGGCAATAGAATAAAATTAAACAGGAGCTTGATATGCATAGATACATAAATCTATTGCTTTCTTGGGAGGCATATGAAAACTTTGCTTTGGAAGAGGAAGTACATGCAGTAGCGGAAAATATTATTGCTTTTCTAAATCCCTGTGTGGACCATTCATGGCCTCCCTCTCACTTTCTTAGATATGGCTTTGGATTCTGCCTTTGAGATAATGGCTCTGGGCAAGAAAAATGCATCTCTGATCCTTGGGGCACCTGGTCCATCCATGTGCCCCTGGAGGAGGGATCAGAGTTAAGCATGGCTCACAAAGGGCAACAGCTGAGTGGTGGAGTTGAGACTGTGCTTGTAAAACACTGGATCAAGAGAAGAAGACCTAGAGCACGTGAGGAAGCCCTGAGCCTGCTTCTTGCTCACTGACCGGCAAAAATATAGACGATAATTGGCAGGTTTGGGGAAGATCTAGGAAAATACCTTCAGAAGTGGTAGGAAGGAAGGCAGGAAAGAAAGTGGACAAGCAGAATAACAAAGTGGAGGGTCTTTTGTATACAAAATCCTGGCTTATTAGAGCTATTTACTCTGTTGGTTGAAGTCTTGAAAGTTTTAAAGGAGGGAAATCTGAGGGATGTGCATGATAGAGGGACCCATGATGACTGTCTGTACTGAGCAGCAGCTGGAGGTGAGGAACTGGAATGAATGGTTTGCAATATCGTAGTTCACTTGTTCTCTCTCTCTCTCTCTCTCTCTCTCTCTCTCTCTCTCTCTCATACACACACACATGCATGTGTGTGCACGTACAACTTGAGAAGAAAGCATTATTTTTCTCTTTTTAAAGTTGGGAGAATTGAAGCTTATAGAGTTTATTTCCTTATGATTATTCAGAAAGTAAGCGAGCCATTCAAGGTTGTCTTGCCCCAGGTGTCTTAGACTCGCTCGTATTGCCTTGAGAATCCCTCTTCCCTTCTCAAAGGTACTCACTAAATACTCAGGTAATGTACCATTCAAAATGCATAATAATACTTCTGAATATGATGAGAAACTTCTAAACACTCTTCTTATTTAAATCCTTTTGGTTATGATTTTTAATGACTTGATAAACAATTAGAATGTATAATTAGTTACCATGTTTTGTTTACTAGTCAATCAGCATGAAGTTTGCTAATATTTATGAAATACCCTTCATAGCGCTAATCCATTTACATGCGAGTTTCATTGAGTAATAGTGCAAAGGAAAACACAAAATACATAGAAAGGTACATAGAACAAAAAACTGAAGAAGAAAGGAATACAGAATGTTGCAAACACTGGTAAGGTTTTAATCATATTCAAAGATTTCTAGTAAAGTTTTAATTCTAAAATAGTATAAACAAGTAAAAATAATACCATTATATGAAGATATTTTCAAGAAGTTTCTTGCAAGAACTATTCGTAAACTCACCCTTCATTGGTCCAGAAATAACAAGATATCATTTAATCATCCAATATTTGATGTTTTAATTTCTTTTCACAAATGACATTTCCTTTTTTTCCTGTTATCTCTTTTCTCCGGCACTTTTCAGCGTTGTTTTGATCGGATAATTAATGGCATGGGTGTTTATTTAAAAGTGTTTTCTGTTTCAGGATACTCTCAAAAAATCCCACTATTACTGCAGAAAAGTGCACTTCAACAATTAACTGTTAAGTGCTGGTGTAAATTAAGGTTCCATACAGGTAGATAAATGACTCTGTCACATATATAATTGCCAGGCAAAGTGGTTACACTTTTAGCCATTTTCGTTCGTTTGCTAACACAGCTTTCTCTTCTACAATGATAAATCATTTGATAAGAAATAGGTCTTCCTCTGGAGCTAAGGAATATGTTTTCCATCGTTAATATCGGCTGTTCTAGGGTTTCAAAGAGAAAGGGGGGGGCCCTTCATGGTGTAAAACACTGTCTTTTTTTCCTGTATGATGCAGGCTCCAGGTGGATGATTTATAATTATTCATGGACCAAAATATTAAGAGAAATGAGATTTCCATGCTCCAGATGTCATAGTCACAGCTGAATACTATAACCCTAGAAAACAGTAACTCCTGAGGTAGCAGAAGTTGAAATCTGTGTGAAATGTGCAAAGAAAGTGTTTTGAGAACAGGTCACCTTTACGTTGCCTTTAGAAAGCCTACTACTTTTATGCTGTGTCTACAGGGAGCCGCTGATTTGAATGTTAGAATGAAAAGCTTTTCCTTTTTCTTTCATTAAAAAAGGTTCTCTCCCCCTGCAACATGACAGTGACACAAATGTTTTTAATGGGCAAATTAATATGGTCTCTGGATCAACCTCTGAAAACAAATGATTTAGCAGTCCACCTTTCGCTGTGCAGCAATTAATTGAAAATCCCGAGGCTAGGCAAGCTATGGTGCTGACATGTCAGCATTCGCTCAGGAGTTGTATTTACATAGTCTCCTTACTAAATGCTGACCCTGCATTTCCATGATATTGCTTCCCCCTTCCAGCTTGGGAGCCTTACAGGAGAAAAAGTGAATGGCGAGACACAATGGGGAAGCTTGTTGATATTGTATGAGTGAAAATAACTGTATTGAGGGGCTAGGTGTCCCCCAAATCACTGTCTCCAAGGTTTTCTGGGCTTCGAAGAAACACGTGCATAAGTGAGGGGTTCATAGAAAGCACTCTTAATTGTATAATTTCTGTGAATTTCGGAATAGCAGTGTTCTACCCCTTTTGACCTTTAATGTTGTTGAGTTTGTATTTGATTCCCATTGTAGGCAGCAGTTTTCACTGGAGCCCTTACTTCACAGTTGTCTATTTTAGGAAACGCAATCCCTGGAAAGTCCAGGAGTGTCTGTAATGGAAGAATAATTCAGGTAGAAAAATCCCAAAATGCATTACAGGGAGCTGTAGTTATATGCAAAATGTTAGTGAAGTTTACAAGAAACTTACTCGAGCGAAGAAGTACTAGACCATTTGGCAAGATAATCAGACTATTACACAGGTAACAACATGGACAATGAAAGGTGTATGGAAATGCATTTAATCAAAAGTGTCTCAAGAAATTAAAGTATATGTAAGATCGTAGTTATCTCTTCCTCCTTCTCTTTCTCCATCTACCTATTTTGAGAGATGGATATAGGTAACATATAGGGTTAGCTAGCTAACATATAGGATTTTTATAAAAATGTGACAAACAGTGGAGGAAAATTTCATGGTAACAAAATCTCATGTTATGACACCACCTAGCATTATGGGATATTACTGAAGACATTAATAAGTGACACAGAATTTATCTAGATTAATGATGTCTTCTGGATAACTTCAGAGACTTACAGTGCGGTAGGACATGGTCCAATGGGAGACCAGAGCTGAGGTTGAAAGCAAGAGCCAAAAGAAGTATTATGTTTAAATGTGGTTATTAAGTATTCCATCCATTATAGATGCAAGTTGACTCTGTGTGGGTTATTCTACTAACAAAGAGGTTAGATTTGGAAGAGAAGACATTTAAAAATAAAACCATAAAATCTGTAATAAAAAAGCTAATTACATTGTAATAGTTTGGAAAAAGACCTGCGTTTTGAATTGTCACTCATTTTTAATGTCCTCTTAAATTTTTATCTGTGCTCCTCAACTCTTTCAATCATCTACTTTAAAATTCATTCTTGCCAGAAAAATTTGCATATTTAAAATCTTATCAAGAGAATGGCTTCTCATTCCCTCAATATTTAAAAAGCTGGTTCGGCCTCTGTTAACTAATATGGATGAGCAAACTGGGCTGGACAGTACTGGAGAGTCCAAAGAAGGAAGGAAGGAAAGGACTGATGACTTTCTTCACCGTCATCGTAAAAATAAAATGAAAACATCAGTCCACTATGACTGGGTAGATGGATAACTCCAAATACTGAGAGAGCCACCTTGTTAAACTGTGATGGGAGTATGGAGACACTCCTCTGCTCTAGTTACTTCCCCTTGACCATTGTCATTTTATCAGAATCACATTCTTTCTTTCAATCGGCCACGCTGATTTCTTTCTCCCTTCAGCAGATCACACAATCTATCTATGCATTCTATTTATTTTTTCCTGCCCATTCAAACCTCTTCCATCTATACAAGCCCCCCACCCTCCCGCCACACACACACACACACACACACACACACACACACACAGAGATTTGGACACATTTGAAGTTACAGTCACTATAAACATTAGTTTAAAGGGGGGGGGGATTCTCTCTCTTTTTAAAAAAATAATGCCTCCTAAGTAGTCCTCTTTATTATACTGTACAACCTATTCAAAATTCTGGGCTGCTTGAAAATTTCGTGTAATTTATGACTAAATTGTTTCAATAACTAATTGTTTCAAACAGGTTTCATCAAAATAATTGAATCTGAATTCAAATGAATGCTTATTTGATGCTAACATTCAGGCCTCATTTCTGAAAATTGTGTCATCCTTAATACTGAAGGAAAATACCTACCTAATAAATGACTGTTGTGATGTTTCGAAGTGAATCTGGTTTTGTAAGATATTCAGGAGGTAGGAAGTGAATAGAGATGAAAGAGAGATGGAAAGAACACAGTCTTTGTAGCATTGTGAGGTTAGCCAATGTCTCAGGATACATTTTGGGAGCAAAATGTGTTACACTTGTTTATTGGGAAATTCTTTTCTTTATCACTCAGGCTCACAGAAGCAAGTAGCAGAAAAATTGTATCATTCTTTGATGACATTCTGCACTCTGATTCAAAATGGCTTCTTTAAATGCTAATGTGTCTTCCTTACAACTGTTTCCTAGAGCAAATTCCCTGAGTGGAATTCAGTTTGCTTCCTTAGTAGAAGATGATTTTCTGATCTTCATTCAGAGAAGCCTTATTTCTAGCAGGAGTCTCGGGTGAGGCTCTCGTTTTACAATGTATATTTATCTCCTCACTTAGAAGCAGATCATATGATAGAATTTTCCCCAGCCTTTTTATCATTCGTGTGAGAAATGACTATATTGCTGCTTAGAATTTAATTACTCTTTAGAAGATATGTAAAGAAAATAATGGCCTTTGCAAAGCCTTTTTATCAGTTTTTGTTCTAGTTTTGTTACTCTAAAAAAGCCTGTTGATGCTTAGAATTCAGTCTGGGTGTACATTGCAGTTAGATGTTCCTACATTTCTAAAATTGCTGATATTTGGTATAGTGATTCTGGGTCTTTTCAGGCTTTTGAGTTAAAAATGATAACGTCAATAAAATATGGCTGTGCCCAAAATAGACATGGTTTGGATGCCAGTTATATACAAAAGAAGCTTCTAATCACAACAGTTCTCCTATTTGGTGATTGAGATGGTTGGAACAGTTTTTAACAAAGAAAAGAAAATCAATGTTTTCACAGGAATAATTTCCTTTGGGCCTTCTTGACATGGTTGTGACATGCAAAAATGATGGATGCCCCTTCTGAAATATATCGGCGACCAGACCTTTTATTTCAAATTAAATACTGTATTTTGTTTTGTTCTGTTTTTGGTAAATCAAACACTGGGCTGCAAGTCAGGGCCCCTGGGATCTGTTCTCGGTCTTACTGCAATTTTATGCATTTGTCACTTTATTGCATTCAGTTTAACACTTTGTGGTACACTTTATTGTTTTTAGGTCTAATTTTATAGCAATTTTACGTGCCCGACAATACTAAAGTTCACTAAGAGTGATCAGTCTTATATAACACAATTATACTTCAGGAGGTATCTTTCCAGACCTGGGCCTGGAGAAGACACTTGATAAAGATTATTGAATGAATATATGAATCAGAGGAAAAATGAATAAAAGAAGAATAACAAATGAATGCACTATTTTATGACCTTGATATCTCCTTATAAAAGTATCTACCACATGTGATCTCATATGGTGTGGTGGATACAAATAAGGTGAGTTCTCTGCTTCTTCCCTCCCTTTGAAACTCTAGCCTTAGTGATTTGCTTGATGAATGGAACGCTGAAGAGACATTCTTGGACTTCTCGTGGTATGTCATAAGAAGTCTTGCATAACCGGCCTAATTCTCTTGGAGAACTTTCTCTTAGAGCCCAGTTGCCATGCCGTGAGATGCCCAAACCACATGGAGCTGTCCTGCGCTGGTTCTCAGTGGGAGCCCACGCTGAGCCCCAGCTAAGCCCCAGCTAAGCCCCAGCTTAGCTCCCAGCTGAAAATCAGTGTCAATTGCTGACCATGTGTAGTACATTGAATTCAATCAGAAGAGAGAAACCACCCAATTATTTGAGCAGGGAAATTTAATATAAAGCATTATTAACTATAACAGAAGAGTAGAGGAATAAGGGATTGACTAGTATGAAATAGAAAGAATATAAAGACTATAAGCCCCCGGCCGGTTTGGCTCAGTGGTTGAAACATTGGCCTGTGGACCAGAGGGACCGGGGTTCAGTTCCCGCTTGGGGCACGTACCAAAAAAATAATTAAAAAAAAATTTTTAAAAGACTATAGGACTACAGCAAATACAACATATAATGCAACAGTTGCTATATTATATTGTATGATTAAGTCATTACCACCTTCCCCTCCCTGCCCCTGACCTGGGTTGAGATCCAGATTTGGAGAAGGCACAGCGACTGAATGGCAGAGACTTTCTGGAAATTGCTAGAAATCTGTCCGCCAGGGAGTCAGGGAAAACTCTTCATGGAAGGTTTCTGGCCAGCCGTGCTCTCCTACAAAACTGTCCAAGAGGTGTTCTGGGCGAAGCTGCTTCTGCTGGGTGCTGCCGATCACCCGCACTGCAGGCCTCAGGTGTTCGAGGGGCCGTGCACACAGCAGAAGCCGACTGAGCAAGTGCCTGCGACCAGGAAGCAAAAGCCTTTCCTTCTGCAAGGTCTCTCCTGTGACTTCTGCTGATACAGCTTCAATGCCAACCAGCAAACGAAACATATTTAAAGGACCCAGATCCAGTGTCACAGAGCAGGCAAAAAGGAAGAACTGGGAACTGGGTTAACAAGGTGATAACTGGTACACCATGGGAAGGCGCCATCTGGGATGTGCTGCCCAGATCTGCTGCTGGCGGACAGCTACGTCATCGGAAACGGAAGATGAGAACCACAAGTTCTGTTCCCAAAGCATTCCTTCAACGTGTCATCCAAAAGTCATCTAACAAATTACAACATGGAGACAACTATAAGAGATACTAATAAGTCATCTCTTTAACCCACTATGTTCTGGGATGGCTTTGTTGCACGGCAATACACAGGGTATCTCAAAACAGGTCTGCAGCCCTGGCCGGTTTGGCTCAGCGGTTGGAGCGTCGGCCTGCGGTCCGGAGAGACCGGGGTTCGGTTCCCGCTAAGGGCATGTACCTCGGTTGCAGTTTGTCCCCGGCCCTGGTTGGTCGTGCGGGTGGCAGCCACTCGGTGTGTCCCTTTCACATCGATGTTTCCCTCTCTGTCTCTTCCTCTCTCTCCCTCCCACTCTGTCTGTACAAAAAATGGAAAAATGTCCTCGGATGAGGATTAAAAAAAAAAAACAGGTCTGCAGGGTGTCTGTAGATTCTACAGTTTGCAAATGAAATGTATTTTAATAAGCACTGGCTTTAAATTTTTCAAAGTTGTGTATACATTTTATGGGACACGCTATATAACTGCAACGTATGTTATAAAAGTGATCTAATAACCCTGTTTTATTTGTTCTTTCCTTTTTACCCTAAGACCCTAAGACAATTTATAGACTTGGCGATTTTGACATTTTACTTGGAGACTTGGAAATTTTGAAACTCTACTTTTTTCCGGTTTCTCAGTTGTGGTTTAGAGATTTACTTTTCATGAATGGAAACAGTAGTCTGATAAAGGTCATGCTGCTTATACTACAGAGCTTAACCACGTGTCTCATGAATCATGCATTTATAGTGTATTGGAAAAGGCTCTCTTAGGGCAAATATCACTACACAATATAAAATTTAAAGTAGCAGCTATTAGTAAAATTATATTCTTATATTGTATGCCAGAAAGCCTTGCCGATAAAGCAAACTCAATATAGGCTAGGTTCCCTCTATGTATTAATGTCAATACATCAATAGCTACAAGGGCTCAAATGGGCTACAGGTATGCTTTCACTGTAAATTCAAGGACATGTGATGACTCACTAGTGAGAACCACTGTGAAACACTACGCTGGAAAAATATGTTCAAGCTTCAGAAAATAGATTCGATCAGTTTTGAGGACTTGATTCCTGGAAGAGTTTAAAACAACAGCAATCACTGGAATATGTGTAGCTCTAGAAACATTTGGCTTTTTCTGCCACAATGTTTAAAACTTCACCAGGCTGCTGTTTCCATATTTCAAATAAATGGCACGATTGCCACCTGTCACTAGTGTTAGAAATATGGGCATAGTTCCTGACCTATTCCTTTTCTAGACCCTCACATTTAATCTGCCTATGCCTTCAAAACACTATGTTCAGACTGTCCATGTCTCCACTGCCAGCGCACGGGTCCAAGCCGTCATCTAGTGTTTGGCCACAAGGATTGCTTCTTAAGTAGTGTTTTCTCTTCTATTCTTGCCTCCCTGAGTTCATTCTCCACACTCAAGCCATACCTATATTTTAAAACATTTAGAGGACATTGTGTTATGATACAGCTTAAAACGTGTTAATGATTTCCCATTGCTCTTAGAGTAAGATCTAAATATGTTACCATTGTCTCCAATACCCTGGGCGATCTGTTTCCTGCCTAAACTTTTCATCTTATGTCACTCTGACCCCGGAATTTTCTCTCCAGTCTCACTGGCCTCTGCACACTGCACCCGTTCAAAGCATCCAAAGAGTTGTACACATGGGTCATTCTACCTGGAGTGCCTTTCCTCAGGCCTTTTTCGTGGGAAGAATTGCGAACAATCTAAGTAACAATCAAAATGATGAAATCAATCATAGGCAATTCACAATATTAAGTAGTATTTGGCTGTTATAAGGGTATGGTAGAATTTTGTAAAGCTTTATGAAAAAATCTCCAATCGCATTAAATTTAAGAAGTAGACTGCGTGCAATTACCTGTGAATCTATAATTATCTCAAAATAAGTTGAAAAATACATTACAGAAGACATGTAAAATATGTATGATATGTAAAAATACATTAAAATCTTAAAAATGTATAAAATATTGATTAAAAACAAAACATATATGTCTTTATGCATATTTATAAAAGTAGGAAAACTGTATGAAAATCTCCTTAGCAAGCAGCGAGGAGAAATTACCACCTTCGTGGCCGTGGGCTGTATGATTCAATGGGGCTTGCATGTATTACTCTGTATACATTTGCTAGTTATTTTTTAACCACAGGAATGCATTACTTTGTAATTAAAAAAACACTTGGATTCTACTTTTCAAAGTGTTTTCCAGTGGTCAAAACAGCTGGATTTTAGTGGAGTATTTTTTCTCCCACAGAGGATAGAGTTGACCCAAACAGTTTTGGAAAGTCTTTGTTTAAAAAAAGACTGCTTGTTCCTTGCCTAAATGTATGACTCTCTAGTGTGTCATATACTAAATGTAAATAAAAACTAAAATCAACAATTTGATAATTAATATATTTATTAATAATTAATAAAAATGAAATCTAACCTTGTCTGTTGTAGGCTGATGTAAATGAAACTTTTTATAAAATGACTAATGAGTTTATGGTCTTGAGACATCTTTATCAATGAGAATGCTATGACCAAGTGACTGTTTCATCGAGATTGTGCTATATACTCTTTTGAAGATGAAGACACAAGTTCTCTGAACCTACCATTATGCTAAAAATTAGATTTTTTTTGCCTTCCTGTTTAAAATGTAAGGTTGTATGTTTTTCAGCGAAAATAACATGGATTATAACTTAGGGATTTAGATTCTATTGTAATAATATTTTGCCTTGAACTTCTAACCTGTACCTATCATACTCATCTGCAAAACAAGAGGATTATAATAGAACATCATTTTACAACTGAGTTACATGGAATATAATAAACATTTAGTTAAACATAAAAAGATAAAAATGGTTTGGAAAATGCCAGTTTAACCTGACTTTTGCTTTTGTTTATATTCAGAGAAATATATTGAATATTTGATGATCTTTTTTTTTCAATATGAATCTCCAAGAGATGAGAGGTGAATAAGTGGTTCAGGTATTTCAGGAAATGTACGTGATTACAGATTTCAGAGGGTTTCTTTGGAATGGACTAAGTGACCTTGACATTCTCTTTCAGCCGAAGTGGTCTCTGCATCACAGAGAGGCGGAGAGGAGTGGTGTGTCATCATGTTACGTTGGAGATGTGTACCTTTCTCTTACCTCTTCACTTGCCATCCTTACAACCCTGGTGATCATTTCAACGCTAAATGCATGAATTTCCATCCCATGTTTCGGTAAAAAAGGAACTGTGGAGATGATACCGTACAGATAGGAACTCAGGGGTCTCTGTGTGTATCCAGATCTCGTTATTATTATCAAATACAAGAATGTCATCCCCATGCACGAGGGGACATAAACTAGGCCATCACTTGCTTATCTATTTAGATGTCATGGAATTATATGTCCATTAAAAATGTTAGTGGTTCTCTGTAGAATATTCTTGGACATTTTAAAATCATGGTGCTACCTCAAAAATTAAAAATTGAATTGCCATTTGATCCCACTTCTAGGAATATACCCTATGAAGCCTGAAACACCAATTAGAAAAAATATGTGTACCCCCATGTTCATAGCAGCACTATTTACAATAGCTAACATCTGGAAACAGCCCAAATGTCCATCAGTAGACGAATGAATAAAAAAGCTGTGGTACATATACACAATGGAGTACTATGAAGCTGTAAGAAAGAAAGATCTCTTATCCTTTGAGACGACATGAAGGGACCTGGAAAGTATTATCCTAAGTGAAACAAGCCAAACATAGAAAGACAAGTATCATATGATCTCACTTATTTATGGAATATAATGAACATAACAGTCTGAGGAATAGGGTAGACCCAGAGACATGGAAGTAGGGTACAGACTGACAACCCTTAGAAGTGGAGGTAGTGGGGGGAGGGAAGAGATAAACCACAGAACTTATATGCATGTACGCATAACCAATGGACATGGACAACAAAGCCAGGGACGGTGTGGGGGGATGGAGAGGAGTTGTCAATGGGGGAAAAAAAGGAGAAACATCTGTAACAAAAATAAATTTTAAAAAAAATCATGGTAAAATATATATTTTATTCTTTCAACCTTTTTCAGTTGTGCAGTTCGGTCATTAAGTACATTCCATTATTGTGCAATCATCAGAAGTATCCATCTCTAGAACTCTGTTCATTTCGTAAAACTGAAACTTTGTGTCCGCTAACCAAGAACTTATTACTGGTTCCCTCCAGCCCCTGGCAACCCCATCCTGCTTTGCAGACAGAAGATTTTAATTTAGTTCCAAGTGTTACCATTTGCTTCATTGTTTGATTTTAAACAAATATGATTTCTATGTTTCTGTTTTCTTTCATATAAAATAAGAATTTGCTATGTGTAGACAATTGAGTAATTGTGGAAGGATCACCCTATTTATCTATTATCTATCTAAATCTATCTAAATCTATCTATCTATCTATCTATCTATCTATCTATCTATCTATCTCTCTATATCTCTATCTATCTATCTTCATCTGTAAGTATAATATACATTTACATATGCACATATGTTGTTCTATTAAGTGTGTAAACTTCTTTAAACAAAGTAATTTTTATCTTTTATATTATGCAAAGGAGTTTTTGACTAAAAAAGCTATCAAATTCTGGAAACTCCTTGAATGAAGTCAAGAGTTTAAGAGATGCAGGAGCTATTATTATTATTTAATGATTTGTCATTTTCCAAATTAAGTTTTCATTAAATGTAAGAGTCATAGCCAAGGGTCCTTAAAGTATTTTACCCATGTGGGTGTTTCTTTTTACTCTAGGGTGTCTGTTGACTATTAACCTGTGGTATTTTTAAATCTATGTTTTTAACGCTGACAATGCAGCTTTTGAGTATAAAAGTTTATGTGATGTCTCAAATATTAGTTATAAGCTGCAAAATTTAAAACAACTGAATAGGTTTGAATTTTTCATAAAGCACTTGGAAAAAGTTCCATTTCGTTTTTATGAACTACTCTTTCTGAAATCTCTAAGCATTCATTTTAGTTAAATGCTTTCAGAATAGTCTTGTTCCTCTGTGCGTCCAGCAGAGCTGTGGGAGACCAAATATTTTGACTTTTGGAAAATTCACCAAATTCAAATATTTTATATATAATTGAAATTATCATTTACCTCCTGAAGTTATATTTTTTAAGGCCCAGTGTTTTCTCCAGACGTCTCCCAGTTTGGAGCCTGAGACCATCTATCACCATTGAAGGGGGGAAAATATACGACCATAAAATTCATCAGTATGTAATGATGTTTCATCTGCTACGGTGGATAAACTGTTCCCTCCACTCTCTTTTTATTATGAATGTAATTGTTAATTTCCTCATAAGTTTTCACTTATTTTGCATGATTTCATTCTTACCTCTATGACATGGAATGGCCAAAGCAGAGAGGGTGAAAAGGAAACCAAAACTTCACTCTGTAGTCTTATTTGGGGGACGTAGATAATATTGTTTGTTCTAGCTACTCGTCTCAAAGCTATTCCTGTATATTTAACTTTCTAACATCAAATATATTACATGTTATCTGCAAAAAAAAAAAAAAAAAGTGGATATGTTTGTAACTTTTTAAATACTAGAAAGAGAAACTTTTCACAGTAGAGTACCAAGTTCCCATAAAAGGCAATTTTAAAGCTGCATACATGAGTGAGTGCGAGCCATGATCGTATCTATCACAAGGTTAGCTTTGCTAATTGCTTTTTCTTCATGGACGCAGCATTGTCCTCTTGCATGGAATTACCCAAAGGGAGTTGAACTTGGTATCTTTATATATGTAGCAGATCTCCAGACAAGAGTAATAAGCTAGATTATGAGATAGTAACAAATTCCCATGAAATCTCAGTAACATAAAGTTTTATTTCTTTTCATTTATTTATTTATTTTCTTTATTGACTTTAGAGAGAGAGGAAGGGAGACGGAGAGACAGAAACATCGATGACAGAGTACATCAGTTGGCCACCTCTTGCGTGCCCCCCACTGGGGATTTGGCTCACAACCTGGGCATGTGTCCTGACGGGGAATCGAACTGGCGAGCTCTTGTGCGTGGGTCAACATGCAACCACTGAGTCACACCCGCCAGGTTAAAGTTCTAGTTCTTACTCAAACCTGACATCTACTGCAAGTCAGTGGAGCAACTCCACCCATCACAGCCCCTCAGATGTCCAGGGAAAGGGAACATCCACCCTCCTGAACATTTCTAGAAGGACGGAAATCTCTCGAGAGTCTCACATGAACAAGTCTATGTGCTAACATGGAAATACAATGTGCCACTTGTGTTTATAACCTATTGGCCAGAATTTGTCACACAAGGGACACCTTGCCTACTCCTAATCACAAAGGGACAGGAAAATGCAACCCTAACATGAGATTGGATGATGCAGAGCCAGAAACAGTGAGCGAACAGCAGTAATGACTGCCTCAGTCTCCATGACCAAATGCTCGAGGAAGAGGGAAAATCATCGTGTGACCGTGTTCCATGTGAGTCCCTTTCCGTCTCCAGCCTGAGCACACGGCAGACCCTGGCAGCTGGCGGGAGAAGAGGCAGACGAGGAGAGAGCAATCTGCTGCTTGCCTGGGGTTCATTTAATTACACCAGCACTGAGGACGTGCGGGATACACCAGAATGAATGTTACAAGAGCATTTTCCTTCATTCTTTGAAGAGTGGTTATCAGAGGCTCATCTCCTTGCCCCTTTTCTCATTTGTGTCTCCCACACAGCCTTCGAGTTGTTTGGCGTTATCAAATATCACAGAATGTAAGGAAGAGGACAGACTTACAGTATGCAAGGGAGTGGTTTTACATTTATCCACTAAATGTGACCTCCTCCTGCCTAATCCAAGGGAAAAGCACCTGAGAAACAGTGTTATGATGGCAAATGTTTACCAACCAGATTTCCTAATAAAGAAACCCAGGTTCACTGTCTACCCATATCTGTGGTGTAAATCCTCCTACCAAGGCCTGTTCTAACCCACCACCATGCTGTCACTGAGTAAGAGTGAGGAAGAGACACAACCAGTGGGCTTGGGCCAGCCACCAGGAGTCAGGGCCAGCACTGCACTGCGAGAAGGAACCTTTCAGAGGGTTCCCTTAGCGTGTACCCACTTCCAAAACTACACTCCTTTCTGTATCCCCACCGGCACGCGCACAAACACATACTTCCTCAGGACAAGAATGAATTCTCAGACTCAACACATCAACTCCCAATAAGGAAGAGAAACTTTTCTCAAGTGTTCCATTATTTTTAAATCCTTCTCTTAAACAATGGTGTTCATACTTTATGATATTATCCCAAGAATTCATTGCCCCCACCTTGAACTCCCTGCCCTTTTAGATGCCTTGGAAGTAAGAAAAATACCCATCTCTGAATCATAAATCTCTTTAGGGCTGCTCCCTTCACGACAGAAATTCCCGATTAAGGCTTTGACAGCTGGGGAGGTATGGGGATGGAAGGGTTTAATTTTTTTATTTGCTTCTTGTTGCTCATGCAGCCCAGCATGGGCTCTCTACTTCATATTCTGACCCTGGTGACCTAACCCACCCAGGTGAACAGTCTCCTCCTCATAACTGTCATGTTTATGCTCAGCCAAACTCCTTCCTACGTCCCACATACAGCACAATAATTTAGGTCTTTGTGCTTATTTCACGGGATTATCCTACCTGTAACACACTCCCTTTTTGCTGCTCTTCTAAAACTTAGCAAAACTCAGAAAACCGTCTGTCCGATTTTGTCATTGTTGAGATACCTCACCTCTACTTATTTATGAGTATAGCTAATTCCCCTTCATAGCAATTACTTTATATCACAGACATCCAATTTTGCTAAAATTTCCCTTAGGTCATATTTGTCAATGTTCTATTTGTTTTATATATAATTACTTCTTGTAAGTCTGTCTTCTCCAAAAGATTATAAATTCTTGATATTATGGACTGTAATTCTTTTCCATCGCCATTGCATTTAGCGTGGAGGTAGGTTGATATTAAGCCCTCAATAAAAACTTCCAAAATTAAATTGCACACCAAAAATATTACTTATGATGATCCTTATGTCTTAAAATATGAGAAACTTGAGATCAAGAACTGCAAATCATAAAAGCTGCAAAACATAGTTGAGTTTGAGCTGGAATTCAATAACTGCTGAGTATTGAATAAATAAATTCTGGAAGCAAAATTAATAAAATAATATTGATGATGTTTAAATTTTGTTTCAGCTTAGGGATTATCATTTGACACATGTAATTCATCAACTTTAAAAATTTTTAAGCCAAGACAACTTGTTGCATGGCTGGGTACAGTCCTACTCAGCAGCTAATTTTATTTGTAGTATCAGTAATTTTTTTTCTCCTCACCTGAAACTAATGTTTATGCCTTTTTGAAAAACAAAATATTTAGTTATGCCAGTGAATGGAACTCTGTTCTTATTGGGGATTCTCATGAAATAAAAATGTGGGCTCTGCAATAGAAGTTAAAATTGTTTGTGTGATGGGCCACTTGTAATTTAAAAAAAAACTACCTGGAAGGACAAATGTTTGAATCAAGAATATTTATTGGATTTTTTCTGTGGAAAAAAAACCTGGGAAACAGGATTCAAAAGAGATGCATATATGCTCTCATCTTTAGAAACTTTGTTGGTGGTCATAGGGAGGACATGACCGCCATTATCTGCAAACTGGACACGGGCCATTGGAGGCACCTGACTCCACCCCATCCTCGGAATGTATGGCCCGCCCACCAATCCAACGTGGGAGCTGTTTGCAAGGGTGCAGCCTTGAGAGAGCAAGGTGCTGTTTAGATCCTCCGCCCTGTGTGTGACTGAACCTAGCAGCTAAGGCTTCTGTATAAACTTTTAAGATTCTTTGGGTGAGTGGAGTGGGGAGATCTACTGTCTTCTGGCTGCCCAAGACAAGCCTCACATGTCAGTTCCCCTGTTTATTGAATCTGCTGCATGCCAAGCTAACGGTGTCTTTTTTCTTTCGTCTCTCCTTTCCTTCTGTGTATGGGGGCCAGTTTGTAAACCAACCAACATACATGAATCATCTAGCATAAGCAGTGACCGAAAGTACTGACTTGGAAATCAGAGCATGAGGTTTTCATAAAACTCGACCGTTTGCCACCATTTTCTGGCTGTATAATCTTCGGAAATGTATTTAACCTCACTACAAAACCTTCAGTTTTCTCACAATTATAGCTACTGCACGTTATTATTGTAAGTATTCGATCTAGTCATAGATGTCAAGTTCATAACACAGTGGCTGCCACCTAGATAGTATTACTCTTTTCCATCAATGTTCAAGATCTCATTTGTTTTATCTCATTCTTGATTATCTTCTCACCATCACACAGTTATATATTAATTTTTCAACTACATTTGACATTTTTATCGATGGAAGATGACAGATGTTATACACATCTCTATTTTGATGATGAAGAAAATGTTAAGATCACAAGAAGAACATAGGGAATAAAATAACGTATATATGTTTAAATCCCTAGATGGTGTTTCTCAGTCTTATTTTTTGCAAAGTATCTGAGACTAAGAATAAATAAAATGATGAAAAGTCACTATTAGTATAAATGAACTAAGGATTCTGATTATTTTTGTTTAAGAAATAGTAGGGGTAATTGCGGTTTTTCTATTGGTATCCTTTGGATGATGACACTTTAATAGGAGGATAAATAATCTACATGAATCAAGAAAATGGCCCCTGAGTGTTAATATTGTTCTTTTGTCTCTGGTTTTTGTATGAGCCATTTGTAATTTTAAAAAACCTACCTGGAAGGACAAATGTAATAATGCTTGGAACCCCTAGGCAGAAAAGCACCATATAATTATATCTTTACAATGTTATTAGCACAGTTCTGTCCTGAAGTTTTTGTTACTTACAGACACATCTTTTTGTAGGTGACCCCCCCTGGCTATACTGCTTCTTTCCCTTTTGTCTAGAAGTATTTTAAATGAGCTGAATATGATCTCTCAATGAAGCACAGTATCTCCCTTTGGGAAGCAGCTGGATTAGGGGATCTTGACCTTTCTGAGTTGGGCATGCAGAAATTGACAATAATGATCTCGAAGAAAAGGAAAGTGGCCTAGAAACTCTCTCTTAAAGCCTTAGATAGCTTTGTTCACTGACTTGGCTCCAGCTAACTTGGTTAAAATCTAGGATCTCAAATGAAGATCATTTCTTGTTAAAATGGGTATATTTAAGAATGGAAGCTAGATGAGAGTTGTCATTTTTAGGAGGCAAGGCTGCTTTTTCGTGATATAATTATTCATCATGTCGATAAATAGTAACTGAATGTACTCTGCACTAATTACAGACGACACCATGGGAAGCAAAACCTGGAGCTGATGGTCTAGTAGCCAGACAGCCTCTATCAGGTGTGGTAGTATAATCATTCCAAGCGCTATGCAGAAGTACAGTGGTATGAGCCCATACAGCAGGCTTTCTGACCTCATTGCAAGGGGGGGTGGTGGTTAGAGAGGCTTTCCTGAAGAATATATGCGTGAGGAAATCAATATCATCTCATTGTTTGGGGCATGAAGCATTTTGCCATCTCATTATTATCTTTTGTTTTCAAAGTACCTTCTACAGTAGGTTAAGTAGTAAGCACTTAGTTACAAGACAAGGATGAGAGAAAGCACTTTACATTGGAACTCTCGGAACCCCTCTCTAGTTTGCTAAATAATTAAATATGTTGTATTTAGGCATTACAGAGTATTGTTCTAATTGCCTTAATGACATACAATTAAGCTTTCATTCCTAAAGAATGGTGCAAGGATTAGTGAGTTTTAATCCTGTTTCATTCTACCTGTCTTCGTGTTGTGAGTCCTAGAAAAATCAGCTTTGATATTATTTTCATCAACTGATTGAAAATGATGAGTCAATAAGACAGTGTTTTCTAAACATTCTATGGAACTCTGCCCGTATAAAACAAGCAGAATTGATCTCAGCATTCTTATTAGCAATTTTAGAATATAGCCAAAGGCAGTGTTTATAGAGCCAGAGGTCTTTCAATGCCTACAAATGTCTCTAGAGCAGTAGACTGTGTTTTATGTATCCTTGTGGGAAAAGTTGCCATTGCCTCTGGACTGGCTTACAGCCATCTGCAAGTGTTGTTCCTTTCTGCTGTTGTCATTCAAAACATCTTCCCCGAGTTCTCGTTTCCATTTTCAAAACACGGGGTACGTGAAGAATGCTATAGGATGCTATAGGAAGTCAAATTCTTTTTTTTTAATATTTTTTTATATAGTCTCTGATGGCATCTTCATCCTGTAACAGCTATTCTGGGATTTTTGTAGCCATAACACAAAGAACAGCAATCAACAGCGGAGCGGGCCGAGATCAGAATCGCTGTGCCGGATCGCCAGACACTGCAGCCGCGTGCACACACGCTCTGTGCCTTCGGGCTGTCCATTTGCAGGGATTGCAAATCACCTTTGATTCCAGTGTGTAATCCGTTATTTGATTTTGCTTCTTTTCCCCTCCAGAGTTCAATCAGAAGTCCCAAAGGTCAGTATTTTTGAGCTGAAGGAGACCACTTCTGGGCAAACTCAAAATGGCAGATCTGTTCAAGTTGTTGTGGAGGAAAATTTCAAAACAGAAATACCAATTCTGTTGTTGGGAACTGGTTCACATGCACACTGAATTATGTATTTATTAATAGAGTCCTTATCTATAACTAAAAAATGATAGGAAATTAAAAATAGCTAACCATGATTAATACTAACAACTTTTGCAGGTGGCGTAGGATCCTGGGGTCTCAAATTACCCAAATGTTTAAATGCCTGTCAGTTTTATGCACTGTCCCCAGTGAGCAAACCGGGATTAAGTGATTTGCATAAGGTTGCAAAACAGTGTAGCAGCAGATGGGAGAGGATAGTTCAGCACCCCTCATTTGAACAGTTCAATCAGCACAGTCCGCTCTGCTACCTTCCTGAAATAGACAAGGCTCTCTATTTTGCTGTAAAAATGCTATAGCTGCACATGACTTCGTAGTCTTCCTGCAGCTGAAATAATCCCATTAGGATAGGTTAGGAATATTAGAATAATCCTCTTGATTTTCATGTTATCTGGTATATTCTTTCTCCAACTCATTCACCCATTAATTTATTCAATGAATATTTATTAAGAGATACCATATACTAAACACTGTACTTGACCCGAGTCAGATTTATAGCTCTTTACTAAGACATTCCTAGGAATTTAAATCATGTGTACTTTTACAGTTTATAATTGCATATATTAGAAAAAGGAAATACAAAATTTTGGTTAATAATCTTCAGACCAGTTCTTTTTTTGGCTCAAGGACTGAGGGAGTTCAAGATTCTCTTTTCTGCTTTGCTTCTGTCCATGAAAGAAAGGGCTTTCTTATTTCCTGAAACTTTCTGCCCTGCTGCTGAGGACTATGATCACAGATTGGAAATTAACTATGAGATTTGCATGCATTCGGTCTGAATGAAATGGCTTTATAATTTGTGGTACCAAAGTAGAGGAGAAGAAGGAGCAAGAAGGCAATAGCCTGGAAATACTAGTGAATTACTCTTCACTGTTAAAATTTAACAAAATAATCCAACGTATTCTACTGTGATTCTGCTCCACTTTGCCTTCTGAATAGACTAGGAAAATATTAATGTCAAGTGATGAAGTCCAGTGTTGGCCCTTTCAATAGTCCCTAGTCAGAGTTAATCACTCCCCTTCTGCATGTTTGTGTGTGCCAGGGAGCTTGTTGCTGTAGGCATAGTCCTCTTCCTGCGTTTATAACTAAATCACAAATATTTGTTTTGGAATGTATGTTTATTTGTATTTTCTGGCTACATTCAAGCTTTTTGAGAACTATGATTTTTCATAGTTTTATTTGTCTCTGTATTTCCTAGCCCTAACACAAAGCTTGCCATATCATAGTAACCCATCAATAATAGTTAATTGAATCGAATGAGTTCAATTGATTTCAGTTGTCTTTCACATTTTCCTCGGAGGTGAGAAAAATTTCAATATGAACAGTACACTTGCCAGGGAAGTTGTGGCAGTGTTATCAATTCATGCGAGAACAGAGTTTTAGAAACTAGTAGTACCAGAGCTGCCTGGGTCCAGCTTCCCCTCCCCCAGCCGGTCTTTGGGAAGAATTGTTTAATATCTAACTTACTTCGTTTTGAAATAAGTTGAAAGGTGAAAAACAGTTTCTCTGAATATTACAAATCGTCTGGGCTCAGGACATATAGTCTTCAAAGACGTAGGCAATTAAATTGCATTTCCTTACCCATCTTTGTGACTGATGAGCTTGGTTCAGATTAGAGGAAGGGTATTGAAACCAACACAACAGGCAGAGGCTGCGGTTACTACCTGAGCTAATTAAGCAGAGATGGAGGGAGCAGCAGGTCATCCTGTAAGTTCTGCTGTAGCCTCAGCTTTTAGTCAGCTGATTATAAAGGACAGGTAAGAAAGGGGGTGCATGAAGGGGGAAAGGGGAACAGGGTCTGTGGTTTGTGTGTCTCTTTCAGGACCTTGAAGTCCTATAACAAGGTAGTCAATTTTCTATGATGTTAAAAACAGCTCCGCCTGTTTCTAGGACCAGAGAATGGTCAGCATTCCGGGAGCAAACTCCTGGAGGGGGTCAGGGTCCAGGCATAGCAACTAAATCAAAGTGTGTCCTGTCCTTTGTTTGTTCTCAAAATGTACTTTCTTTTCTGAGTAGTGGACCCACCAGGCTCTGAGGCATCTTATTTTATTTTCTTTTTTTTCATCCTCACCTGAGGACATTTTTCCATTTTTTGTACAGATAGAGTGGGAGGGAGAGAGAGGAAGAGAGAGAAACATCGACGTGAAAGGGACACATCGAGTGGCTGCCACCCGCACGACCAACCAGGGCCGGGGACAAACTGCAACCGAGGTACATGCCCTTAGCGGGAACCAAACCCGGGTCTCTCAGGACCGCAGGCCGACGCTCTAACCGCTGAGCCAAACCAGCCAGGGCGAGGCATCTTATTTTCTTACATCCCTGTTTTCCTTCCTGCAGCACATTCTCCAGTTTCCCAGGGTTTGTAAGAATCCAGTTATTTATAATTCACAGGTGAATAATCATTAAACAATGGTGGTCCTCTTGTTAATTACGTCCCTTCCTCCTATCAGTATCAAGAAAGAAAACTCAGAATAATATTTTTAAAGCTTATGAATCAGCCTTGTCTCTTTACTGCCCCTGTTGCATCTGCTGACCTTTGGTTCTTCAAGTCTTGTATTATTTGCTTGTGACTAAGCCACAGCTTTCGCTCCCATTTCCCTAGCAACGAAATTCTAGTTTTACCTGTATTCTCAATTACCTGCTTTGATCCCCTTTAACAGCCTTAGCTGCTCTGGTTCCAGGGTCATTCTTATACTATTAGATCAGGTGTCCTTATAGGAATTTCATTTTTACTGACATGAGCTCTCCTTCTGCTGAGACCTAAAACCCATCTTGTGTTCTGCTCAGTTAGCACTATTAATGCCATTGGCTACTACTCTTCTCAAATACGGACACCACTCCACCTGGACTACGCCATTCCCATTCCTTACACCGTGACATGCGATGGTCTACATACCTGTTGCTTCTGACCTATTCCTGCTCTCTGGATCCCAGCAATTTCTAGAAAGTTTAGTTCTGTTATTGACCACACTTAATTAGCATGACTTGGTCTTGATGTCATTCCCAAGAGACAGCAGGGCCAGGTGCTGCCCTGCGGCATTTCTGCTCATTCAACTCCTCATCAGAGTGGATTTACATGCAACCTGCAGGTAAATACCTCAACACTCAAGCTTAGCATTTCACATAGGAACAGCTCCAACACTTGTACTTTGACTCTTCTTTTTCGAGCTGGAGTTATGTGAATAATAAGAATTCATATTATTGAGAAATGTTGATTTGGTGTCCAACACTATCTACTTCTAAAGTCTCTCAGAGATAATTTGTCTTCCAAAATTTCTTTAGAAACATTTGGTATTTAACTATTTCCATTTATGATCTCATGCAGGCTGTCAAATCATTGATTTGCCTCTTTGGTATTTGCGCCTATCAAGTAATCGGTTGTTGGCATACACCTTTGCTTGGTTACTGTTTGGCCAAGTGTTTAGTTTTATCTCATGTGTTCTTTTTTCCGCTCATAAAAATCTATAGTTATTATTTCTACTCATCTCTCAAATTCTTATTTGTTTTTTATTTTCCTCAGAACGAACTTAGTTCTATTAATGAGAGTCACCAAGAGTAGGGAGAAATTATCTCTTAAACAATTTTTTCAACTGTTATTTACTCAGTTGCTTACTGGAAATCATATATGTTTTATGTCTTGAAATCCATAAAGAGAACATATTAAAATAGTGAATCATACTCCCCACTGACATTAATGTCCTTCTCTGCAAGCATAGAGATAGTGTTGAACATATGCATAAATTTAGATATTGTGATATAATAGGTTGGGGAATTAGGCAGTCTTTTTCATTAGGTTCTGTAAATAACACACACAAAAAAGATAAAATGATCCTATCATTAAAAAGCACCCTCTGGTTCAAATTGCTTAAAATATAGTTCATTTTCCTAAGTTATAAAATGTTCAATAGATTTCTTTCATAGAGCATGGTTTCTTATTGAAATTTAGCATTGCAATAAGAATCTATTTTTTGAAATATGCAGTCAAGAAAGTTGGGGCATGGAATATACTCTGGTTTATAAAGTCTGGGGAACACTAAGCAGAGTGAAGTTTCTCAACATTTAACTTTTAAATTAAATTTTAATAATAAAGTAAGTATTATTTAAAATATACTAGGTAATAGAAACATACCATTTCAGATCCAAGGTCAATCAGTGCCTCTTTTCTTTCTTCATTGGAGGTGAAAATGACAATTATTCTTTATGCCAAATGTAGATACTGTGCCATTTAATAAGAAGGGAAAAATATTTATTTGAATAGTGTTTCATAAAATGAAACATATCAGTTATTATTTTTTGTAGTGAATGGGTTTGAATTCCTTTTATTTAATAAGATTATGGTTGGCATCATATAGTAGCTTTTAAAAAAACTGTTCATTTTTGTTAAAGTAGAAAAGTTGTAAATCTACAATTGATATGTAAAATTAAAAATATAGGAACTTCTATTTTAGAGAGCCATAGGAAAAATGAGAAGACCGTCATTTGTTCATATTGAAATGTTAGAAGCTAAACTTATAGTTACTTAAAGTGTTTGTATTTCTTATGCAAAAAAACTCCAGCAAAATAAGGTATTCCTAGCAAAACATTTACATGGAAAGCATCCTTGCAGATTGCATTACATTTGAATGCTATTATTCCCTACTACTCTCAAAAAGCTGTACATTAAGTATTAATGCAACATTTTGCCCCTTTTATTGTTAACTTCTGCTAAATGTGAACTTCTCAGCTTATACAAGAAAAGATGTAGATGAGAAATGGAGTTTAGTGATACAATATAGCGAATCTCAAATGATCACTTTAAATCTCAAACACTGTTCATTGTGTAATGCTGGCAACTCAGAAGACTGACACTATTCACATGGAGATATCACCAAGACGTTTCTTTGCCTACCATAACGTGTTTCTTTTCCATTATTTCTTTAAAGATACAATTCTTGGAATGGATGTAATTATATTACAAAATAGAAAGCATCGGTATAGGATCTCTTTTTGCTTCTTTTCCTGGTGAAGACAGAAAATATAATAGAAATAGCTTTTCTAATCAAGATTCACATATCCTAAAGAACAGGACATTGGTTATATAAGCTATTTCAGTAATAAAAGCCCGAAGTGTGAAGCTTAATAGAATGATAACAATAAAAATAATTGTTATCTAGGAGTTTTAAAGCTCCAAATTTTCACTTGTCTACCACTTTTTACCTACAATATTTTATTTAACCCTCATATTGGCTGAAAAATCAATAATGCATTTCAGCAACCTTGGGAAGCTGAGCCCACCATGGAGGTCTTGCCTCGTGGAAAGACCACTGTGCCAGATCATTTGGCTCTTTACTAGCAATATTACCTTCAACAGGTGTGTGTGTGTGTGTGTGTGTGTGTGTGTGTGTGTGTAACTTCGTTAAGCCTCAGTTTCTATATCTGTCATGCTGCTATATTACAAAATTGACCTATGGATGCAAAAGATAACAATATTTTCCAGCCCAGCATCAAGTAGTAAGCTTTTAACTAATGAAAACTGCATGTTAATCAATTTAATTTTTTACTCAAATCCTCTATTTAAGAGCATGTTCTTTATCTAAGAATGAGGTAGTGTAGGATCAGCCATCTTTCCCTTTAATAACAGATACCTATTCCCTACTTTGTGATAACTACTGGTATAGTCACTGTTAAGCCCAAAGTGTGTATATTAAAGGAATTTTCATTCCAAGGGATAAGAAATCTACACAAACAGGTAATTATAGTATGTAAGTTAAATGATTAGAGTTACTCACAAAATATTGTATGAACACAGAGAGAGTTTCTTCAGTTCAATTCTGAGAATTAGGGAAAGATTATTGGAGAGTATAGCGCCCAGGTTGAATGCTAAAAAAAAAAAATTATTATAAGTAAAGGTAGGAAGACATAATTTTTTATGCTTTAGGTCTAAGGTATAGTCTGAAAAGAGAAGAGTTAAACCCTCCTGTGTATAGGGTAATAAAAAATTTATTACTTTTGTAGGAGATCAATATAACTAATATTGCAATTAGAGTAAATATTTCCCTTTCTAAGTTTGCATTTAGATTTTACCATTTCTATGAATTATTGTGTTGTGGAAATATGTGTGAATACATCATTGATCCAATAGTTACAACCAGACACCTTGGAAAAATGAAAAGAAACTTGTCTACCTCAAACTTGCTGGGAAAACTTCAGACAAGAAGGAATCTTGCAGTGTCCAAACCTGTTCAAGAATGCATGTCCAAAGACCCCATCTCTTACCTCCTCCTTTTACACCCTCTCGTATGCACGCAAACACACACCTGCGCATACCATTTTAGATCATGCCACGGATCCTTAGAATATTTACTTCTCCGTGTTGTTGGATCCGAAGGATTGAACGGTTGACCCAGGTCCATTATGGATTTTTGATGCTCCTTCCAGTTCCCCAGTCAATGGAGGTCTTGTTTTCCTAGCTGCTGGGAGTTCTGTTAGCAGACAGCCCCTTCGGGATGGCTTAGGATCAGAGAGCCACCTTGCTCGTGGTATAGCCTACTCTGGAAGACTCTTTTCCAATGACTGTTAGGTGCAGAAGTATAAATGTGATGTAGGGTTATAGAGGGGTTTGCCCTGGTCACTACACTGAAGGGCCATCCTGTGAGGCTGGTAAAAGTTTTGGTTTTGCTTCACAACATCATTTCTTCTTCTGCCCTCCTGCTTTGGTCCATCTTGTCTATGGGTGCTGCTTCCTCAGGCAAACCCTTCCTCAGCATCCTGTGTGTAAAATTTCACCTCTCGGCCTGACTTCCAGAGAACCAACCCACAATAATTCTTCATTAAAACTGAGCCATGTGATGAGAAAGAATCCATGAAGAAGGGTAGAAGCTTTATAACACAGACATTTCATTTTCTCTTTTAGAAATCAAAATGTGATTGGGCCAAAAACAGAAAAATAAGGCTGGGGGATAATTTAACTTTGCCCTTGGTTAAATCCCCTTGAATTGTTGTCACAGTCATACGTAATGTACACTGTGCATGTTTTTGCTGAGATGGTGGCTCTCTTCAGGAACCTCATGCCTTGGTAAATTGTTTTACCCAAGTGGCTGTAGAAGATGATTTGGGAGGAAGTAAGAAACTAAGACAATAGAAGTGTAATTTTTTTCAATATCACACTTATGCTGAACACCACCAGAGTGGTAACAAGCCACACCAAAGGAGAAAAATAGTCCCTGACTTCCAGGTGTTGACTAAAAGCAAATTAAGGTCTGGCTTGGAGTGAAACTGTCAGTGATGAGGAGGAGCAAACACATGACCAAGAGAAGTAACAGCGAGGTAGATAAATCAGGGACAGAAGAGGGGACAGGTTCCTAATGTATGTGGAGGTGAACAGAGGCTGAAGCTTGTTCTGATTCATTCCACTGTCTTCCAGACCCTGTGTTAACAGAGCAGCGAGTGAAACATAGTTGGGCCTTAAAATGTACAAGGATTTTGGTATTATTTCTACCTAAAATGGTGATCGACTTTTTGTATTCCATAGAATATGAAAATATGGGAATGTCTCCTGATTCTACTTGCTGCAATACATTCACAAAGATACACAAACTCTTATGTACTATATAATACTAGACTAAATGATTTATTGTAAATGTGGTTTATCAAAATGTGTATCATCATGTCATTTTATATATTACTATAATGTATTTATTGAAATGTATATCTTATTTTTAGATGCTTGTTTTTAATTAAAATATGATGTGTGCCATTGTAAGGAAACAAAATGTAAATAAGTAAAATAAAAGGAAAGGGAACAGAGATAACTTATCATAAAATCATTTTCACATCATTGGTCATGTATACTATCAAATTAAAATGTTACATATTTATGTGATTTGTTTTAAATCAGCTTCTATGACTGATAATTAATCACTAATAGTTCATAAACTTCCTTTGGTAATATATCTATATGTGTAATTGTATAGCTATGTCCTGCCTTGTTTCCGGATACAAATAAAAAAATAAAGAGAATATATATTATTATATTTTATATTATATATTAATTAGTTATTCTATTACCATTGGTTATACATTGCATATCATGTATAATTACTAAAGGTAATTAATTATATGTTAATTAATATTATTATTATTTTTTTTTTTTATAGAGTGGGAGGGAGAGAGAGAGAGAGAGAGAGAGAGAGAAACATCGACGTGAAGGAACACATCGAGTGGCTGCCACCCGCACGACCAACCAGGGCCGGGGACAAACTGCAACCGAGGTACATGCCCTTAGCGGGAACCGAACCCGGGTCTCTCAGGACCGCAGGCCGACGCTCTAACCGCTGAGCCAAACTGGCCAGGGCTAATTAATATTATTTTAAAACATATATATTCTTAACTTGCGACTAGAAAATCAAAAAAGAGAATATGGTCTCTCTAGCAGAGACTTTGCAAATCATGGTAATAGTTTCGAATTATAATATTTTAAAGTATTCAAGTTTGAGGACAATGTTATTCCATGTGCATTTAGACCTTGCCTCTGACCTTCCAGCTAGTCATTCTCCCTTGCTAGAATTTATGAACTGTGTCGTAATACTTAACTCAACTGACCCATTGTCACAGGCACCTGCGCATTTTTCTCCATCAGTGTCTTTTAACTTTGTTATCATTAGCAGTATGCTTTGGATTATGTTATCCCCTGGAATTCTCTTAAATCTGACAGTTTTAAAAGTTTGTGTCTTCTACACAAAACAAATTACAAAATGAACACACTGAAGAAGAAGAAGAAAATGATTTATATGCACATATTTGGTACACACAGGAACAAATCACATCACAACTCTAGCTTCTATTTCCGCAAATGAGCATGTTGCCATTTCTGTCAAAAATAGATAAGTCCAGCAATTCATTTTTTCTCATGCCACTTTTTTATCAAACACGCCGCTGCTATTTATGCAAATGATGAATATTTTTAGGGTGAATGCAAAATATTTTGTATCTTTATTCAGTTACATAAAATCTGGTGTCCTTTGAGAAAAGGAAATTTTAGGAGAGTTTGTTCAATGATTTAACAACTATTCGTTGACCATCTTCTAAGTGCCAGTCACTGTTCTCATGTTGGGGACATAGCAATAAAGTTATATAAAACATTTTCCTCCCTGATTCTCATTTTGTTCCTCGCCTAAACCTAGTGGGAAAATTTAGTTCCATTTTTGTTTAAATGGTTCTATTACCTATCCTAGTTTGAAAGAAAATCTGTTGGTCTCTACAGCATTTATTAGTGACATGTTTATTTCACTGTGACAGTGAAACCACTGAGGACATTGTTTGTTAAGTGGCATAGCATTGTTACACCATTTTTTTTTTTTTTTTTTAAACAGCATGGCTTTATTAGGCAAACATTGGTTGAGAAAGTCACCTTTGTTCAACTAAGTATAACTCCCCTAAACCTCATGTCTCTCAATCATGAGCAATATTGTGATTAGGAAACTATCTTATTAATTTTCCTACCAAGCCTTTTTTCTGCCTAGTCTATTCTATTCTGATCAAACAAAAGAAGCTTGTGAAAATGTAATGTGAAGCATAACAGTCTTTCAAATACATAATTTGACATGTACTGGAATAACAGAGGTAATAGTTTTTCTCCAAAGCCAATGAAATATTTATAGAAATTAAAAACTATTTTTAATAGTTTTAAAGTTCTCTATTCTAATTGGATTTAGGTTTGGTGAAGCGTGCCGATTTACATGACTTACTAAATATAGTAATCGAAAGGAAAAATATTACGTTTAAATTGCTCTTCCATATTTCTAGGACAAGTGAATTTAGTGCTTTAAAATAAATGAGCATCAAACTATATGTTCCTGGAGATCACAATGATGAAAAATCCCTTTAAAAACTTGCTATCAAGTAACATAAGCTAGGTCCAACTAAACTTTTTTTTATTTTAAGAAAACAGTCACCATCCATATCTCATGCATTTTCCAAAGCATTTATTTAAAAAATTTTATATGCCCAAAAAGGAGAAAAAATATCATGGAAGGTGATACTTGATACTTTTTTAAATGACATATTGTAATATGTTTAAAGAATTTATTTATTTTTTTCCTGGAAGGTGTGCCTCCATGGTTAGAGCATCAGCCCATGAACCAAAGGGTCACGGGTTCAACTCCAGGTCAGGGCACATGTGGGAGGCAACCAATCATGTGTCTTACTCACATCAATGTCTCTCTCTCTCTCTCTCTCTCTCCCTCTCTTTCTCTCTCCCTCCCTTCAATTTTTTCTTAAAAAAAAAAAAGGAGAAAATATCCTCAGGTGAGGATTAACAACAACAAAAACAAAAAAAGACTTTACTTTCTTTAGCAGCAACTTGTCAAGGAGTTGAACCATCAACCATCAGTCTGCTTTCTTTCTGAGGAATTATGCCTGAAAGGACCTGTTGAATTTGAAGCCCTAATTAAAGACTTAATTAGTTGGCAAGGTTGTTAAATTATACTTTGTAAAAGTGCACGACGTTTAAGTGGAATTAACTATAGTAGTTTTGGACAGTGCTACATTTACCTACCATATGCAATTCTCTTGGTAATTGACTTTGCTCTCCACTTGACCTCAAGTGAAAAGGGAAGCTACAACAAACAGTCCGCAGCCTCTGAAGAGCTAGAAATGCTGACATAGCCAAGCCACATATTTGCATTGCACGTACTAAACTAACAGAAGATAGTATTTACAAGGCTTCACTAAACGCTTAAATCTATTTTGTGGACAAAAGGATTTTTAAGTTAATTCATTTTGTGGAGAGAATAATTTAACCAAGTTAGCATTTTGTTGACAGAATTATGATGAAATTCATTTTGTCTACATAATTGATTGGACAGCTAGCAGAATGCATTTCTCCCTAGAATGAAGCATATGCAGAGGTTGTCAAATGGCATTTCCTCCTGGTCTCAAATCATTCTGTCAACAAAATGAATGCAAGATCCTTTCGTCTACAGCACTGATGTAGGTGTTAATTATTGGGGAATAGACTGCAAAGGCAAATTGTCTTCTGTTCAGTATTGATAGAGAAATATTCATACTGTTCATTGACTAAATGTGAATCTTACAAAAGGATTGTTCTGGAAAAGGACTATATATAATCTGTGTAACAAGGTAGGTGTGTGGTTTGTTTTCTTCACATCCAGTGCTACAGACATGAAATATTTTACGTAAAATGTAAACTGAATGACTAGAGTGAGAAACATCTGAAAGCTATTGAGAGAGAGAGCACAAAGAAGGTCATGCATAGGACATGACAGAAAATAACAAAAGCTACATACCAAGTTATCAACACTAGGTGTAAATTTACATGGTTCTCCAGATGGACTTTTAATGGAATTAGATTATTGTATTATAATCAACTTAAGCCTAGAGGCTTGCACAGAGCGGATGAGGGTTGTAGCAGGGCACTGACCAGAGATCTATGCCATGCAGGTCACGCTTCTCTGCATTTGCATATCACCTGTTGCCAAAAACAATCTATGACTACTAAAAATAGATTCCTACAATATGAGTAGACTGAACCATTGTAGAGCACATAATTACCAGAGATTTTTTTTCAGGCAGCCTTTGTTTTTGAGGTTGAGCCTCTCCATTCTAGGTGTTAGAGCAAGAAACATAAGCAGAAGACATTTTGTGAGAAGAAAATACTTTTTGGACTAGCTACCCAAAAGATAAATTAATGCACATTATATGTTAAGAATCTGTGATTATTGAGATTTGTATTTTTTCCTTCATAAATAAAGATTATGGAAGCTTTTCCTGCCAATTCTCAGCTCTGAATCTACCGCAAGGAAACTCTCCAGCTTGTAAAATCTACGCTGAGTAGAGAATTATTCCATATAGCTCTTTAAAGCCATCTAGTTAATGTCTATAATTAGGCTGAGAAGGCAAGATGTTAACTAAATTTTGAGACATAGGGTCACTTCTTCCTTTATCTAGTACTTTGTGGGTTATTAGCACCCTTCTGCCAGCTACCATTTGCCTTAAAATTAAAGACCAATGCCATGCTCACCTTCGGGTTCAGTGGAGCAGATATGGACAAAATCAGGCAGTTTGTTGAAAGTTGTCTTGGAATAAACTAGCAATGCTACAGACAAGTTGAAGGTGACCCACTGGGGACATATATATATGTGTGTGTGTGTGTGTGTGTGTGTGTGTATAATTTATTTATTTATATTTATTTGTGCATTTATTTTTGGTACATGCCCCTAGTGGGAACCGAACCCAGGACTCTCTGGTCCGTAGGCCAACGCTCCAACGGCTGAGCCAAACTGGCCAGGGCTGACAGGAATAAATATTTTAATTTAAAACTAGAAAATATTTAGTAGGAAATATATTTCAGTAGAAAGGTTGGAGAAGTTGCATGACTGAAAGTGGAGAAATCACTGACTGGTATAAAATCGAGCCACCCTGTTGGAACTATAAGATAAACTGTGTTCTCCATCTCCAATTTCCTACCTGGCATTTTGCTGGAAAACATTTTGCCAAATATATTCTGTGTGTATTTAGAAATTGCTTATTGCCGATCTGAAATGTTGGATTTGGAAAAAGGACAAAGTACATTATGAAATTTCCCTGTCCTAAACTGATCATAATTAACTTGGAAATATAATACCCATATGATTCATTTAGAAAGTAATTCTAAGCAACATAATAAATGCCTGTCATAATATACATATATTCATTAAAATACATGCATTCTTTTAAATATGGCCTAATATAAGGTCTAGAAACAAATATTAATCAAATTAGAAGCAAAATATATATACTGCACATGCTTCCTTAATTAATTTAATATATTTTCACAATTTTTTTGAAGCAAGAAATAACACAAGTGTGGAAATATGAAATGGAGCCATACATACATGAGGATATGATACATAGCATAATGACTTTTTTCTTTTTTTTATCCTTACCCAAGGACATTTTTGTTCAGATAGAGTGGGAGGTAGAGAGAGGAAGAAAGAGACGCGGAAAAACTGCAACCGAGGTTCCTTCCTCTTAGCAGGAACTGAACCCAGGTCTCTCTGGACCGCAGGCCAATGCTCTAACCACTGAACCAAACCGGCCAGGGCTAGCATAGTGATTTATACACTTGCTATTTATGGGTCACCTCACATCACTTTAAATAACTCATTACACTTATGTACGAATGTTTTAACATCCTTATCTTTTCAATATTCATAGGTACACATACACAAACATTGAAGAAGAGGTTATTATTTTTATTTATAGTGAATGATGAGAATCCCAAAATTCAGAGATGGTAACAAATTACACCAGTCCTTAGAGAAAATGAGCCAAGACTGAAGGAAAAAAACTGGTCCATGGACCTAGATTTTTCTGAAACAAGTACAGTTCTCTTTTTATTCCACCACATAAGATTTCCTAGAAGAAATAAATCTTGAGCTGGAGTCAAATAAATGATCAAGAGACTATCTTGCATGAGGTATTGTTAAAAAGACACAATCTGACTAGTGGAAAGGACATGAGATTTCAGGTTAAACCTGATGAATGGACTTAGCTGATGGAGGAGTTAGTTATCAAGCAGAAGAGTTACCTGAGAGAACAAGGTCTCAGGGAACGTTCTAGAAAATGGAATGATGACATGTATACACTGTGTTCAAAATTCTTTTGTACAATAAAGTTACAATAAAAAGAATATATATGTTGCTTGATGTGTTTTGACTTCTTAGAGTAAATGAACATATGTGGATGATACATTTGAATTGGGTTATTTAGAAATTAAAATAATTTTGCAAGGCATAAAATATTTCAAAGTATTACACATAGTTCAAATAAAGAAAGCCCTGTTTTTTCACAGTAGTAAATAGAGTATCAGGCTTAGCCGGTGTGGCTCAGTTGGTTGAGTGTCCTACCACCAGGAGGTCACTGGTTCAATTCCCAGTCAGGACACATGCCCAGGTTACAGGCTCAATCTCCAGTATGGGGTGTGCAGGAGGCAGCTGATCAATGTTTCTCTCTCATCAATGTTTCTATCTCTCTCTTTCTCTCTGTAAAATCAATACAAATATATTTCTAAAAAATAGAGTATCAGGATTGTCCGTGGCAATACCTACCAGAATTGTGGAAAGTTTATTTGGCGCTGAATTCACTCAACCCCACTAACAGAGCAGAGAGTGAAAACATCATGGCAATCTTTTTACATGTGGAGTTCAGTTAAGTGGGAATACAACTGAGGAATATTAGATATTTACAAGTGAAAAATTAGTGAATTTTTGGGTAAAGATGGCACTATGGATGTAGGTGCCTACTATACATCATTTACACACTCCTCTAAGGTGCGTGCAGAGATTTATGTTAAAGGCTATAGCCACAAAGACTGGGGGCGCAGGAAAGAGAGACTACAGAAACCATAGCTCTACTGGTGACAAAGGACTTAACAGACTTGAGCAAACAGAATTCTGAGCCTGTGGTGAAACTAAAGAACCAACTTGACTTGAACCAGAGCCCTCAATGTCTCATGAGTAAGAACCATTGGGCACGTAGGTTATTTACTGCTGCATACCAAACTATCCCAAAACTTCGTTTTCTAAAATAATAACTATTTTATTGTGCTCACAAGTTCTGTGGATGAAGAATTTAGACAGTGTGTAGTGAAGATTATTGTTTTCTGCTCCATGATGCCTGGGACCAAACAGACATGATGTGAATGGCTGGAGGTTGGGCTGGAGAGCCCACTTTCAAGACGGCTTGTTTACTTCCAGCCTAATGACTGGGTTGGACTAGACAAAGGACAGGTCTGGCTTGGATTTCCTACTGGAATGCTTACATATGCTTTCCGGGGGTCTCCAGGCAGATAGGCTATATGATGACTCAGGACTACAGGAGTATGTCCAGCCAGCAGCGTGGAACCTGCATGGTCCTTTATAACTGAGACCTGGACAATCACATTGCCTCCCATCTCCCATACTTTATTGGTACAATCAGTCACAAGTCCACTCAGAATCAAGGGGAGAAAACACATCTTTTATTTCTCAGCTGAAGAACTGTCATTTCAGGTACTTCTGAATGTGGAAATGAGGGATTTCATTAAAAAAAAAAAATCAGTATAATGAAGCAGATAGATCCCCATCCACTGTTCCACACAGTGGGATGTTGCCCCTCCCTTACCACAGCCAAAGACTGGAGGGTTACCTTCTGGACACGGGGAAACAGCTGTTCCCTTGTCTGAGGAATGCCAACATAATGAGAGCAAAGGTGTGAGACACAAGGTTGGGGACGAAGTAAATGAATACATGTTGGGGTGGGGAGCTGACTAGGTGCTAACAGAAGAGAAGGGAGAAATCTGGCTAAGCTTACGTGGGGAAATAGCTGAGACACTCCGGAGGACAGCTGCATTGCCCAGCCAGGGGATTAACACCGCCCTGTAGGGAGAAGCACAGGCTTTCCAGGCACCCCGGGGAACAACCAGTCCATTTCCCAGGCTGCCAGGGAGAGACAGATAGTAAGGGGGAAGTTCCTTTGCTGGGCCCATGTGCAGGAGAACCGAGCCGGCCACAACGAAGGGGCGGGGACTGGCCTGGGACAATGACCGGATCGGATAGGGGAGGCACCAGCAGAGCCCCAGGAAGATCCAGGAAAGGGATTGGATAGTTTGAAAGAAAGCCTGCTCTCTCCCAGGCCCAAGGAACAGTAATCAAAGCTTAACAAAGGCCCGCGGCCTGCTCTCTTTTTTCAGCAGCAAAGCGGGCCAAGGAACAGCACCAGTCTCAGGCTGGAGGGTCCCAGAGACCGCCCTGCCTGTCCCCCTGGGCCTGTGGTCCCAGAGACTGAACTGCTGTCGCAGCCAGATGGAGCTGGGCCACCTGGTCGGGGATGAGACCTCGGGCACGGTGAACCTGGGAGATACCTCTGTTTTCGCCCCAGTAAATCCTGCCACTGTACCTCGCATCCTCCTATGTGTGTATTCCTGAAATGCATTTCCTGCTGGATCATGGAAGCACTGCTTCCTCTGGCTACATAGGTACTAGATGCTGCTATTTCCCTTCCCCCTTAACCTCCAGAGCACAGGGTACCTGTCTTTACCCTGCAAGGTATCTGCAGATTGTTTTCCGGAAGTCTGACCAGCCCTGGTTGGACATCCATCGAAGTTCCCCAGCTAAGAGGATCGTCGGAGACACCCTACAGCACAGCCCGCATCTTCAGGCTCCGTATGTGACATTTGATCAGTTGTTAGTGTTATATATAAACAGGCAGCCAATGATACTGGATATTTGAGGAAATCTTCCAACATTAAAAATAGAAGGGGAAATACGGAGAAAATGACGATACAGAAAGAAAAACAGTGAAAAAGGGTTGCCACTAATATTCCCAGAGTGATGAGAACAGACTTTGCAGTCATAATGAAATGATGGGAAGAATACAGTAAGGTGATATTCTGGGAACATTAGAAGACTTGGGAGATAAGGTTGAAATAGAACAAAACGCCAAAGATAGAAAAGTCAGAGGAGATTATGAATTATTAATTCAGAAAATCTCACATCAAAACGGAAGAATTTAGAAAGAAAAAAGAAGGAGGGAAAAAAGTGTAAACAATTGAAGACAATTTTTCTACAAGAGAAGAAGGAAGTAACTTTTCAGATCCAAAGAGCCAGTAAATACCCACCCAGTAGGTTAAAACTGACGTGCAACAAAGCCCATTGCGATACAAACCCAGAGGACAACAAGTTTCTACAAGTTTCTACAAAAGGTGCAGAATTATAATACCTCTGGACCTCTCAACAGGGTCCCTGAGAGCCAGAAGGCAATGAAAGAGTGCTTTCAATACCCTGAGAAAAATATAATTTCCAACCGGAGTTATACACACAGCCGGACTATCAATCAAGCATTAGAGTACAATAAAGTATTTTGACAGGCAAGGTCTCAAAAGTTTACCTCCCGCAAAATAGGAGAGTAATCCAAGGGGGGCTGGGGGAGGGGATCAAGGGTTAGAGAAAGCACAAAATCCAAACCCAGAAAGTTTAGGAGGGCATTTCAGGGTGCTAGTTAAACTCCAGGGACACTGACAACCAGTTTAGACTGAGGCAAGTTAGAACGTTCTGGGAGAGCATTCTTTGAGATGATAGACTTAGTAGAATATCTGACGCATTTGGACTTTTGGAGAGAATATGTAGGCAATTGGCTAGTGGCTTTGAGGTAGATTATATATTAAAAATAGAAAACTAAGCTAAAAAAATAAATAAATAAAGCAATCCCTAATCTCTTTCTGGAGAGAGAGAGCACATAATTGTTCAAGAAAATAAAAATAATTCTACCCTACCGCATTGCTCAGTTGTGATTATAATTAACACAGCATCATGTAAACTGGGAAAATGATCTGTACAAAATGACGATGTTAGAATATTATGAATATGAGGGCGGAGTGTGGAAAGGAAGTGCAGGCCGAGGGGTTAAGTGAAGGAAGGAAAGAACACATTCCTCACTTCCATAGCCGGAGAGCAACTCCACATTATTTGAGAACATTCACAACTACCAAAAGACTCCTCGACAAGGGATGCAAGTGCTTGTGTTCTGAGAAATGGGAGTGAGCAGGCAGAGGGCTCTCAGTTTTTGTTAAAAAGAAACTTTTCAAGGATTTTTTTTTAAAGTTTGACTTTGCACACTTGTATTTTTTTTTTTAAGCTTTGGATGGAAAGGAGAAAAGAATCATATTGCTGCCAGAGGGGAGAGGGGGCCAGATGCCTCTGACACTCATGGGCAGGGGGCTCTTGTGACATCTCTAGGAAATGAATTTTCTAAGACTCGAAGGGGGAAGGGACGTTTGTATTGGCATGGACGGACTTACACTCTGGGGTTGTAAAGTCCCATGTCCTTCCGTTCAGTCCCAGGTTGGCAAGGCCAGAAATAAGGCCAAAGTCCAGAGTGTCGGTTCCATGGTGCAGCTGGGTTCAGATCAGGATCAGTCCAGATTCAGTCCACGAATCTATGGCATGGGTCCCTCATGGCCGTGGGCCACATGGCAGGTGCAGGGCATGGGAGCCCCACAAGCCAGGAGTCTGGCTCCAGCAGCAGGAGAGAGAGAGAGAGAGAGAGAGAGAGAGAGAGAGAGAGAGAGAGCAGAAGGGCAGCTTTCCTTTGTCTAGAAGATTAAATATTCAGGTTTCACTCTTACAGTGGCCATGCCTATTCTGGCCACTGATTGGCTCCCAGGTGTGATGGACGGGTAGGCTCCTCCCAAGACAGGTGGGCAACTCCCATGCTACTCAGACCGACTGGGCATGTGTCTGAACTGCCTTTGTCCAGTCCATTCCCCCACCGATCAGCAGGGAACAAACCTGGAGTGTTCATCTATAGCTTTTTGGCAAAGCTGTATAAGTGGCCCATATTATCTTGTCTTCCCTTCATTTCTTTTCTGTTAAATAATAATCAAGCGATTGCAACAATAACAATATCACCAACTTAAGGTTGCAACTTAGTAGCATACCAAATAATATTATCAAACACTGAGCTAAAATACATATTTGTAATATTTCTAACTCTTTAACCACTGACTATATATATTCACACACATATATATGTTATCCACAGCCTACTGAAAAGTCCAAAAGTATTAATGAATTTTTATGTATTCCAGGTATCTTTTTTCTTAAATCATCTTTTTATTACAGTTGACATACATTATTATATTATTTTCAGATGTACACCCCAGTGATTAGACATTATATAACTTGCTAAGTGATCATCCTGACATACTTCATACTCCTCTGACACCATACATAGTTGTTAAAATATTATATATGTAAATATATGTATATTTCCTAAATAACTGCTTATACTCTGAATAGTAAATGTGAGCTTATCAAACTATGTCTTTATGGATGAGACCAAAATTAATCATATATCTCATTCAGTATCAATAAGTAAATACATTGTCAGATCCCAAGAATTTAAAAAAGTCATTCACTTCCTAGTAGTTCCAAATGCAAATGTACTTTTTTTATTCATTTGTAGCTAACACATGGAAAAAAATGCTGGGTGTCAAATCTTTGCCTAATGTCTAACCTATTTTTAAATTTTTGGTATATTATATAACCTGTAATTACCAGGTAGTTCTTGGTTAGACTTTTAAACATGCTTAACTAATAAACTAATAATAATTAGAAACGGAATAAAAATGTCCAAGAGCCCTGGCTGGATTTGCTCAGTGGTTAGAGTATCTGCCCTCAGACGGAAGGGTCACAGGTTGGATTACTGGTCAAGGGCACGTACCTGGGTTGCAGGTTCCATATATGGCCCTGGTTGGGGTCTTGAGGGAGGCAACTAATCTCTCTCTCTCTCTCTCTCTCTCTCTCTCTCTCTCTCTCTCTCTCTCCTCTCCTCTCCTCTCCCTCCCTTTCACTCTAAGAAGAAATGGAAAAATATCCTCAGGTCACGGGGGAAAAAATGAAAAAATGTCCAAGAAAGAAAATGTATGTAAATACATTATTTAATGGAGCGAAACATCTCATTCTTAAGACAAAAGTGAGTAATAACCAAAAGGTTCCAACAATTACAAATAAATGTTCAGAATTTACTGGCTATCATAATTGCTATAAAAGATTAAATGATACAGAGATGCCTTCAGTTATTCTTTTCTACTAACCATTCTTGTTATAAATCTAAAGGAGTGATGCAAATGTAGGGGCTGACGCAGCAAAAATAAGTTTGTTTCTTTTAAGGATGCTTGTCAGTTACAAGGACGTCCTCATCTCTAGAGTCAAAGGCATAAACTCTTAGTACCTTGGATATATAAGGAACATTACAGTCCAAAAAATATCCTACAGAAATGACCCTGAAAGTTATCTAACATGCAAACAGACAACATAAACCACTTGTTCAAGGGCAGTTCTACCCTAAAGTGGTTATAGGACAATGAGAAAGAATACACAAAAACAAAGTCCCAAGTGATCGCTAAAAACATAATAGACAGATCTCATAATAATAATACCAAATAGACTTTTTAATAAAATACATCGTTTTAGCAAAAAAAAAAAAAAAATGCATTGTGTATATTTGATCTACCCTTTACTTCTAAATTAAAGACCACCACCACCCACATCTTCTCTGTCATAATTACTCTCCTTGTTAACACCACATAATGAGCAAAAAGCAAATCAGTTGTGTCATTATACCTTGCTGCTCAACAGAAGCAACACAGCCATTAATGACTTTAACATATGTTCATGTTTTCCTGGCCACTGGGAACTTCATTCATCTGTTTCTCCTTGAGGCAAGACATGTCTGTTAATAACATGATTCTGAATTTCTTTCTCTGGGAGTTAATATTCAGAACAAAATTTTCAGGTTCAACATTAGAGGTGAAGCAACTGAGAGCTGAGGGGTCCGCAGGGATGGATGTCTCCAGGAGCATCTGTTCACACAGTTCCTCCCTAAAACACGCGTCTGCCTTCATTACAAATCAGCCCACTGGGTGGCGATATAAATATGTAACACTTCACAAATAAGGGATCAGCATCTTCAAAGACAATGGAGAGGGTGTGTAATTTTAATACACACAGAGCACTGAGCAACACACTGACTTGGGGAGTATGAATTTTAATCTTAGATCACTGCGATTTAAGTGATTACCAGATCATTAGTCATTTCAACTCCTCCCGCCCCTTCCTCCCCCAAACAAAGGATGTGTTTTGAATCTCACATAAAACATTTGGCTAATGTTTCAGTTCTCAAATTTTTTTCCCTGTCACTTGAGCCTAGCCTTGGTCAATTTACTTAACCTTTTCATATTTCATTCTTTTGACTGGTGATCTACTGTGAAGAAGCACTAATAAAAGTAATTATAAAACACTTTGCAAATTTTAGTGCCAAAGACAACTACATTGCTTTGAAGTCACCAGAAGTGTGACAAGTGTTTGGACAAGTGCATGATTAAACTGTCTAAACTGCGTTAGCTATTGATGGCATTTAACCAGGGCTGACTGTTCCCATAGACTGTAGGTGAAATTACAGCAGCCTGTGTAAGTCCCCCAGACTTTCCCAGAAAACCAGGAAGGGTGTTGAAGGCTGCAAGCTTACCTTATCTTTAACAGTAGTAATGAAAACATTATTAGATTGAAATCTCTTCAGTTTCCTATAGAAGAAATGGTAACGCGGCTAATTAGTTTTTAGGGAACATGTTGAATGGCATTACACATAATGAAAAATCAATAGCACTACAATTCAAAATGGGATGCTCTTTATAACCTAATGTCCCAGCTTTCACCAGTCCATGAGTATAATTAAAGTCACATTAATATTTGTGCCTGAGTCTCTCTGATACGGAGCTCTTACCTGCTCACACCGGAATTTTATTATTCCACGAGTGTTTCTGAGAATTCTTGAGATAGGACTGAAATGCATTGGAAGCTGAACCTGGTTATCCCCCACTCTCCCTGGAAGAGGACCCCGATCCCCGAAGCTGCCAGCATCCCCTGCTGCACCACCGAGGGGCCACTAGGCAGACCTGCTGTTTCCTCCTATCTGGGGTACTGCTCCCCTGATCTACTAAAGAAGTAGACATCATTTTTATTATTTACAAGAAAGGGAATTTGATGCAGGGAAATAGTTCATCTGGGGGCCTAAGGGCTGGGAATCCCAACAGGTGATCATGAACAACCTTAAGATTAGCAACAAGAAGCTGGGATGCACCAGAACTGGAGGACGAGGAGGAAGCGATGCGACCAGAAGCCAACGGGTGGAAGTTGCTGCCACAGGAGAGCCTGTCACTAACTGGATCCGAGAGAGATACAGCTACTGCTCACGAAGCTTCCAGAGCAGAGTGGAAGTAGGTAAATGCCCAGGCTTCTTTCTCTCCCTCCCATCTCCCCGGCACCTTCCAGGGTCCTAACCCAGACAGCAGCCAGCTGACATAGAACCCTGCAGGGGAAACACACAACGTTGCAAGACAGAGGGTAGAGATCAAGGGTGGAAAACGACAGGAGGGCAAACAGCAGCATCTGGGCAAGAAGACTGGCCGCTGTTGCTGGATCGATGCTCTCAGCTCTTCAGCTGGGAGCTCAGATCCCTCAGTCTGCTGGCCGCCAGCTGCTCGCGGTCTCCCACTCTCCTCCGAAGAAGTAGTTGCACGCCCTCCCGGGACAGGAGGTACTCCCTGGTATCCCTGCCGCAGCAACCATTTTGTTTGGTCAAGTGACCTTAGACTGACACTAGCCCCTTCATGCGAATGTGTACTCTAGATAACACCCCACAAATTCACAAACAAACGTGACTTTCTGGTATGACTTCCCCAGGATCCCTTGTGACCAACAGTCTCCCCCTGCTCTTTGTGTGGCCCTTACACAAGACCACCATGGTGCTTATCAAAACCCCGCTCTAGTTTCCATTGACCCATCAGCCCTCAATGTGGGGACCCCAAAGCACTCCACCTGCAGAAGGTAATAAAGGCGTGCCCTAGGTCCTACCTGTGTGTGTGTGTGCTTTCTTCCTTCGTCTCCCCGTGTGGCCCCGGGGACACCATGTACCTTCTCCAGAACCTGTGGGTAATAAACTTCTTTATTTCACTTTCTCTTGTGGTGTTTTGTTGGACTGTGGCTCACCATGCAGCACCCTGTTCTCCATTTAACAAATGCTGCCTGGCTATGTGGCTCAGTTGGTCGGGCATCATCCCATGTGCCTGAAGGTTGCCAGTTTGATCCCCGGGAGGACATGTGCAGGTGGCAGCCAATGTCCACTCTCACATCAATGTTTTTCTCTCTCTATCCTTCTCCCTTCTTTTCTCTCTAAAAATCAACAAAAATATTAAAAACAAAACAAACAAACGAAAAAAAACAGAACATAAAAACAAACAGATGTTGACAAATCCATAACAAGGTGGCTGGCTGGATTTGAGCTGAAGGCCCTCATAGTCTGCTGAGCTCTTGTCTAAAGCAACCGCCACCACTACTGCCTTGTTCAGGACTCGGGATATGTCAGCGCAAGATGAAGAGAGTGAACTGCCTTTCACTGTGGTCAGGGAGTTTTGCAAGAGGTTTCATTGACCTCAAATTACTAGAAACATAATGGACATATGTCTTATTTCCCAACCTTACTATTTCAATAAATGGCACATTTATTTAGCATTTAGATTAAATGCTACATGCAGAGTTTGGGTCACCATGTTAACATCTTGGTAGGAATTTCAATGTTATTCGTATTAGGAGCTACCAACTTGCTCCTAGAATCAGAGAAAATATAAAAGTGTCTAGTATTGAGAAAATCAGATAAATGCCCTTAATAATCACACCGCATCGTTCCAGCAGCAGACTCCATTGAAGACCAGCAATTTCCCATAAGCAGAAGGATGGCTGGGTGTGGAAAACCGATGCACACAACCCCCTTGCTGCTGGGTGTGGTCCTGTTCTGTGATCCCTTCCTCCTGGAGCAAAGTGTTTCTTGAGGACTTCCCTGACTGATGCGCCCATCTAGCTCCATTTGCCGGAACCCAATCTTGAAAGACACCTCAGCTTACTCTTTTGTTGGGAGAGGTCATTATTTTGTTTTTCTTTTTTGTTGTTTTTGTTGTTGTTTGAATCCACATGCCAGTCATTAAACATAAACAGACCTAAGAGGTGGAAACAGTTCTTAATTCCAAACATCAGGCTGAAGTCATGGCTTAGGCTCAACTAGAATGCCTGTTACACTTTATTTGTTTAAAAGTTTTTTTGTTTTATTGATTTTAGAGAGAGAGGAAGGGAGAGGGAGAGAGAAATAGAGACATCAATGAGAGAGAACATTGACTGGCCCCCTCCTGCATGCCCCGCCTCTGGGGATCTGGCCCCTAGCCTGGGCATGTGCCCTGCCTGGGAATTGAATCAGCGACCCCTTGGTGAATGGGTTGACACACAACCACTGAGCCACACAGGTTTTATAACCAACTTACGACTTTCCCACAGGTCCTCAGAAGCATCTGCTATGCTACCCTTTATTTTCAAGATGGGTTTGTACATCATTCTGTACATATTTGTGATCCTAGTTTGAAAACAAATCATTCTAATTTTAGGGGACTTGTTCTGGAGATAGAGAAGCCAGGGTTAGATGAACCAGAGGTAAAGTGGAGGAAACTCAGCTGGCTTCTAGCGTTTGCATGTATTTGTTGGTAGGCTGCCCTGTTTTTTTCAAGAACATCAGGGAAATTTAGGGTTAGACAGCCTAGAGAGGACCCTGTAATCAATCAAATTCATTACAGGATGTTAGAGAAGCAGTAAAACGTCTGTAGAAAAAAGAGAAAGAAAATGAATCCATGGTCCAATGAAATAGGCTGATTATACTTGTTACGGATTCGTTTTAGATATATTATAGATATTTCTTTACACTCTATCAAGGAAGAAAAAAGAAAAGAAGCAAAAAACATCCCTCAGAATAGATATTTCCTTTTTGGGGGCATTCTACAGAAAACAGAAAACAATGCTCCAACCTGTTAGCAGGGACTTAGGATTCGACTATGTGTGAACTACAAATGCAGACAGTCACAGTACAATGGATGTCCTGGTCTTGCCCAATGTTGGTCAGTGCAACTCAGTTCCTCTACTTAGATCTGCATATTCTGACGAAATTGATTTTCAGAGGACATAATCAACTGTCTCCTGCTGGGTAATTTTTTCCAACATTGAGGACTAGGTTGCCACTTGAGTATGTCAAGTTATAATCTGAATGTGTAGCAATCAGTGTAAAAAGGACAAAGTTTTTGAGAGCAAATCTTACCGCAGATATTTGCCTGGCTATACAATGGTAAATACAGGAAACCGGAAGTAAAGACGTGGAGGTGGGGAAGAATTACATAAACATAAAAATCAGGACAGAAGGCAGAAAGGCAGGATTTACGAGAGCTGCATTCGTGGGGTATATTGTATCAAATGAAATAGGAAAACTGTGAATGAGGCTGTAAACGCATGTCAGGATTTGGAAGAATTTTATTGCCCACTGGAGTTACATTCTTCTATTTGATATTACTAGGTCCTTTTCAGAGTAATAAACACTTTAAATTCTTCCCTGACCACATCACGGCAGTTTTCTGAACAATGCTTGCTACTATTTCAGAAGTTATAGTTTTTACTTTTATTTTTATTTTAGTGGAGTCAGCAGTTTCTGAAGAGTAACCTAAAGCTCTTTTTTTGAAATAAAAAAGACCCATCTTTAATAGTCTACTTTTTAACACTTTAGTGTTATGCATGGGTTGAAGGAGAGAAAAATGAGGCTATATCGGAACATAAAACAGTAATATCATAGATAGTAAAAAAGAAATGTTGATTTGTTCTCTTGTTTTCCTTCCAGAAACGGCACAGTGACAGCTTTTGTAACTAGGACATGCTTCTAAATGTCGATAATGTGGCTTTTCACATACCGCCAGGCCACAGAACCTTTGACTCAGAGGCTGGAAGGGACGGTCCTCCGGTTTTACATCTATCCTCCCAGCAGCAGCCAGCCAGTCGTGATGCCCGACAAGCATAGAAACGCTGCTTCAAACCCCCGCAGAGATAAGAACCTTCCGATTTCACATGATCACTCTCTACTGAGCTGTCTAGATAACCAGAAAGGTCCACCTTATATTGATTCAAAATCTGTTTACTTGTGGCGGACATATATCTTCCCAGTTACATTTATGGAAGTACCCAAAATAATTCATCTTTTAACCTAAAGTCCTCCAGCTACTAAGGCAGTACAGGAGAGACGAGCTGAATTGCTCTTCCAGAACCTCTAAGAAATATATGAGCTGGAGAAACATTCCCAAACCGTGTCTTCACCAAGGTCAGCCTTTCAAAGGAAGCACATGTTAGATTCCAATCAAAGTTACTATTTAAATGAAGGCTAACTTAGTTATACAGAATTTAAATGTCACTGTATCATGAGTTATTTATTATTTATTATTTTTATTTTATTTTTTTACCATGGATGTTCCTTAAATTGGTGGACAGCTCATTTACATAAGCAACCTGGTCTGATAGGAGTCAACCCCACTTCAGTTACTGCCTCTGGGGAACACTGGTAGGGAGAAAAGAGAACAGGGAATGATGGATTCAGCACTGTATTTTATTGATTCTAACATGCCACCAGTTACAAGGTGCACCTTTATTTTATGGACTGCTGTGGATCAATGAGTAATGGTGTTTATTAGTTTGAGACGTTATGTAGCTAAATGGAAGCTGAACCAGATCATTCCTTCTCTTCTTACTCTGGTCCGGGGGCAGCGACGGCTGTGGCTACTTCAGGACCACACGAGGTGGCTGCTCCCCTCTATATTTGTGTTACATATGCCAAAAGCGTAAAGTCAATATCGAGAGTCATAGGGGATATAATGTACGGATGTTCAGCCTTTAAAAAAACTTGCATCATTTGAAGGTAGCTAATAGCAATTTTACTGTTTCTCTATATTAAGATGTTCTACACTCCTGGCATGGAAACACTACTAAGTGTAGATTTAATACGCGTTATCAATTGCACACCACTTTCTGTAAAGCTTTTTTCTTCCTACTTTTAGATCTTATGAAAAGTGATAATGGCAGGGTGAACACAGACTGAGAACTTTGGGGCAGGGTAGAGTAGTCTGGAGACATAAAAGTGGTCAAAAAGGAGAAGCAGAGACATAATTACAACTACCTTGCTTCATTACATGCTAGTCAATGTCTTTCTCAATGTGTTTAATTTATCAAGTTAAAAGAACAAGTTAACAAAACCACACAGAAGAGGACAGAGCAAAAACAAAAAGGAAGAAGAGGAATGTGCACGTGGATGGATTTGCCATTGATAGTAGCAGAAACTAATATTATTATCTTTTAATTTTAAATATTTATTTATTTATTTATTTATTTAAATTTATTGTTATTATTGAGAGTATTACAATTTCCCTCATTTTCTCCCCTTTTCCCTCCTCCACCTGATTCGCACAGGACCAGGGACGAACCGCAACAGAGGTACGTGCCCTTGACTGGAACTGAACCTGCGACTCACTGGTCCGCAGGCGGACCCTGTAACGCTGAGCCAAACAAGCCAGGGTCTGCTTCTATATTTTTAAACATTATGCTGCTGTCAATGGATACACCCAACCTATTGATAAATAGTATCATGTGTTAAAAACTTAGGCTTGGATTCGTTTAGCATGCATTCCATTGCCAAATCAATGCTGATGTTCCAGACAGGGAATTTCACTCCCGAAAAGTCCTAGAGAAAATATAAACTGAACTTATGCCTTTAAAAATAAAAAGATAAACTGAATTTGCACCTTTTTTTTTTTTTTTTTTTATACTCACCCAAGAATATTTTTCCATTTATTTTCAGATAGAGCAGGGGGGATAGAGGGAGGAAGAGAGAGGGAGAGAAACATCAATGTGAGAGAGACACATCGACTGGTTGTCACCCGCGCGGCCCCAGTCAGGGCCTGGATGAACTGCAACCCAGGTACGTGCCCTTAGCAGGAACCAAACCCGGACTCTCTGATCTGCGGGCCGAGTTCTAACTGCTGAGCCAAACTGGCCAGGGCTGAATTTGTGCTTTTAAAAGTAAAACTGAGAGGGCCACATGCTACCATGGTTCAGTAACCCTTCACTGTATGGAATAAATCAGGTCCTCTGAAAACTTCCTTGAGTCTTTAGAAGACAATATTGTTTAAAGTTGTTTATTGAATTTAACATAGCTCAAGGGTCTATCATTTGGCAGTTAGGAACCATGAGTTGAACTTGCTCACCCACCTTTACCAAATCACATACTTTCCTTTACGGTCCTTGAAATACAGCATATTGACCTGGCTCATAAGGACCAACATAATGATGATAAAGGCTCACCTGACATACAAATGAGAAAGCCTAAATCTTGGATAGAATCAGAAGTTTCATGTTCATTGCAATGAGAAAGTGTTCACTCCTACTCCTTTTTTCCCTTTTTCTCCCCTATTTTTTTTTCTTTGTATTTTACGAAGGACCATAAAGTTGTTTTTTCCTCTTAACTTGAAACTTAGAGGAAAAATAAAAGAAAGCCGTACTCATCTTGTTTTCTCTTAGCTGCTGATAAAGAACTCTACAGATACCAAGGCAAAACCAGGAATTATTGGTAGAGAAAAAAAATTTGTAGCTATTGACAACTCGGCACTGAAGCCTATGTGTAATATATACTGCTTTTTACTTTCCCTCGATATTTATAGGAATTGGAGTGATTATTCAGTTCTCTCTCATCTCTTTATTAGCTGAACAAGAAAATCATTCTATCAAATTGTGGCCATACATATGGCAAAAATAGTTTTCCCAGATTACTGGGAGAGACATGTAATAGAAAGAGCAGAGAAAGGCTATAGTATAGACAGGACATTCTTTGTCCTGCTAGAATGTGATCCCATATGGATACTGACTACAAAATGGTCCCAATGTGTCTTCCCTTTATTTATGCCCTTTGCAACATATTTGCAGCCCCTCCCATTAAGAGGGTTATTTCTTTATCTTTGAATCTAATGGCCTTTTGATTTGACTTGGCCAAAAGAATGTGATGGAAGTGATGATGTTCCAGTTCTGACAATAGACCTCAAAAGTTGTTGCATTCTACCCTCTCTCTCTCGGACACATACCTCAACCAAGAGAAAAGCCCTGGCTATTCTGGTGGAGGATGAGAGACCATGTAGAGTAGAGCCCAGAGAGCTGAGGTCACCCTAGGCTAGCTAAGCCTGAGCCAACCCATCAGCTTACCCAAACCCAGATGCATAATGAACTTGGCCAATCAAGATCACTTAAGTCTGGCCTAAATTAGCCCTTCCAGCAGATCGATAGGCCATGAGGTGAAATAAAGTCTTGTTGTATGCCACTGAGCTTTGGCAGCTGCTTGTCATGTAGCATTGTCATGGCAAATGATAACTAATATAGGGGTTCTTCTAAATTAAAGCATTTCTTCCTTTCTCAATTCCAATAAACCAATGGGTACTGACAAGTGGCACTAGGGTGAGACATCTACTTCTTTCTGAGAGTCTAGTTTAAAACTTCTGGAAGTTCCCAAGAGAAATATCCTTGATATTCATTGTCTTATTTCTTTTTTCCCAGTTTACCAGAGGAAAAAATATTTTCCAAGTCTATGCTTGGAATTCTGAGCTTCTATTTCTTCAGTAGTTAACCTGAAGTTTGCTTGCAATGTTACCTCTGACATGAGCCTACATGTCTGTATATAACCGTCTCTGGAGATTAATGGTTTATCTTTGTCTTTCACTTTTCTTATTTCTGGCACATGTGTAATTCAAAACCAACTAGAGAAGGGGATTCTGGGAAATCTATTTCCAAGCTTCCGCTCTGTGATGCAGAAATATCTTAGATGGGCTGGTGGTAAGGCCAAATTGGCAACAGGGAATCTAGCCCATAGCCAATCTTTGACACAGGGACACTAAGTCCGATGTTCAAAAGATTTAGGAAAGTAGCCTCCACACGCAGGCAGAAAGTTACGTGTAAGTGATGTCTAAATATTACTTACACATAATTTTGGAGAATTAAACCAGGAAAAGATTGAGTTGAGAATTCCTGTCATATTATATAGTTATCAATGATTTGTTCGTCACAAGGGGCTGGGCCAGTTTCTATATTTCATTATATATTTAAACGTTATCCTGAAAGTTGCAAGCTTTGGTGAGCTTGATATCCTGTTTTCTTTTTTTAAAATTTATTTTTTAACCCATCTTTATTGTTGAATGTATTACAGATGTTCGCTCCCCTTTTTTTCCCCACTGACTCCCTCCTCCCCAATCCCACCCCCCTTCTGCCTTCTCCACACTATTGTCAGTGTTCATTGGTTATGAATATATGCATAGAAGTTCCTTGGTTTATATCATCCTTCCCTCCCTCCTCCCTTCCCTTTGAGATCCATCAGTCTAACAACCAATTTGTACTTCTTTTTTTTTTTTTTTTTTTTTAATCCTCACCCGAGGATATTTTTCCATTTTTTGTACAGATAGAATGGGAGGGAGAGAGAGAGAGAAACATCGACGTGAAGGGACACATCGAGTGGCTGCCACCCGCACGACCAACCAGGGCCGGGGACAAACTGCAACCGAAGTACATGCCCTTAGCGGGAACCGAACCCAGGTCTCTCTGGACCGCAGGCCGACGCTCTAACCGCTGAGCCAAACCGGCCAGGGCCCAATTTGTACTTCTTAATTCCTTCATTTTCTTCACCCATCTTCCCAGCCCCCGCCCATCTTGCAATCAACAAAAAATTCTCAGTGTCTATGTGTCTGTTTCTGTTCTGCTTGCTCATTTTGTTTGTAGATTCAATTGTTGATAGATATGTATTAATTGCCATTTTATTGTTCATATTTTTGTTCTTCTTCTTCAAGAAGACCCTTCAACATTTCATATAATACTGGTTTGGTGGTGATAAACTCCTTTAGCTTTTCCTTGTCTGGAGAAATCTTGATATGTCCATCAATTCTAAATGATAGCTTTGCAGGATAGAGTAGTCTTGGTTGTAGGTCGTTGTTTTGCATCACCTTGAATATCTCTTGCCACTGCTTTCTGGCCTGCAAAGTTTCTTTTGAGAAATCAGCTGACAGTTTTATGGAAGATCCTTTGTAGGTAATAAACTGCTTCTTTTCTGCTACTTTTAAGATTCTCTCTTTGTCTTTAATCTTTGGCATTTTGATGATGATGTGTCTTGGTGTGGACCTCTTTGGGTTCATCTTGTCTGGGACCTCTGTGCTTCCTGGACTTGTATATCTGTTTCCTTCACCAAGTAAGGGAATTTTTAAAAAATTATCATTTCAAATAGGTTTTCAATTTCTTGCTCTCTCTTCTCCTTCAGGCACCCCTATGATGTGAATGTTGGCACACTTGAAGTTGTCCCAGAGGCTCCTTACACTATCTTCATTTTTTTGGATTCTTTTTTCTTTTTGCTGTTCTGATTGGGTGTTTCTTGCTTCCTTATATTCCAAATCGATGGTTTGCTTCTTGGCTTTACCTACTCTACTATTGATTCCTTGTAAATTATTCTTTATTTCAGTTAGTGCATTTTTCATTTCTCACTGGTCCTTTTTTATGTTGTCAATGTTCTCACTAAGTTACTTGGAGGTCTCCTTAAGTTCCTAGAAGGTCTCACTAAGTTCCTTGAATGTCTCACCAAGTTCCTTGAGCAACCTTGTAACCTGTGTTTTGAACTCTGCATCTGATTGATTGCTCATCTTCATTTTGTTCAGTTCTTTTCCTGGAATTTTGTTCTTTTCTTTCATTTGGGACATGTTTCTTTGTCTTCTCATTTTGGCTGCTTCCCAGTGTTTGTTTCTATGTATTAGGAAGAGTTGCTATGTCTCCTAGGCTTTGTAGGGTGGCCTATTGTTGTAGGTGTTCTGTAGGATCCAGTGGCACAGCCTCCCTGACTGCCCCAGCTGGGCCCTCGAGGGGCACCCCTAGTGTGAACTATACACCCTTCTGTGGTAATTGAGTCTTGATTGCTGTTGGCAATCAATGGGAGGGATTTACTCAGGCTGATCAGCTGCAAGGACTGGCTGTGCCCACTGATCACTGGCCTCAACTACCTTGGAGGATCAGCTGTGTAGAGGCCCATCTCACAGAGCAAGACTTACTTCATCAGGGCTCTGGTACCCACTGAGTCTGCTCACTGAGTGTGTCACTTGTGGAGGTGGTTGGGTGGTGGTGTTTCAATGTGGTCTGAAGTTGTCCACTGGGTGTGCTGGCTCTGGGGCAAGGTCAGCCACTGCCTGTGTTCTATCGGGGTCCCCCAGCATAAGCTAAAGAGTGAACTGCAGATGGCTGCTTCTGCTGGGCTTGGAGGTGCCCAGGAAAATCCAAGTTGTGAACCAAGGCTGGCTGCTTCTAATGCCAGGCCTGGGGCCACTTAGTGAGAGGTGTGGAGCTGCTGAGACAAGATGCTGCTTGTTTGAGAGATTTTAGGAAACTCTGAAGCAGGATCCAAGACAGGCAAATCTTATGGTAAAGCCACTGGAAACAGCTTGGGTGGGCCTAAAAGTTGGGTGGGGCGGGGCCTCAGGGAATCACCAGGGCGGGGCCAACAGTGTGAACCAGGTTGCTGGAGTCCCAGATATGGCTGCTGTCTGCTGCCCCAAGGAAGGGCTCACCAAAGGAACAAAGGCCTCTGACAGCACTCAAGTCCAAGTAAGTCTGTGCGCAGGCCCTTTAAGAGGAGCTGCCTGGGGCTTCAGAAGCCTCCGCCTCCCTCAGCCTCAGTTCCCGCTGGTTTTTCCAGCCAGAAGTGATGGGGATTCTCTTCCTGGCACTGGAACCCTGAGCGGGGCACCTGGTGTGGGATGGGGACCCCTCAGTCCTCAGGGAGTACCTTCCCAGCCGAGGTGTCCTCCTGATTTTTATCCACCACACGTGGGTGTGGGACCAACCCCTCCACCCCTCTTACCAGTCTGGATGTGGCTGCTGCTTTAATTCCTTAGTTGTAGGACTTCCATTCAGCTCGATGTCAGGCGGTTCTGAATGATGGTTGTACTGTTGATTAGATGTAATTTTGATGTGGTTGTGGGAGGAGGTGAGACCGTGTTTACCTACATGACCATCCTGACCAGAAGTCCCGACGTCCTGTTTTCTGATCATGCGGTTTGTTAAGTCCTTTCTTGCTAAGTTTCACGAGATAGCGTGTAGTAACCCTTTGACCTTCTCTTACCAATTTCATGGGTATTATTTCTGGTTTTATTTCTGCCCTGTGGCTTCTCCCTGTAGCACTTCTGGCACCTACATTGCTTTTGTGCTCCGTGGGCATAATGGAATTAGCAGTCTTTGTGAAATCCCTGGAAAATAAGACCGGATACAACAAAACACGAGAGAGAGTAAAGAACGTAACCAGCACATGTGGTTAGTGGTGGTGGGCAGTTTGCACCTGTTTTTAAACTGGTACTTGTGTGGAAAGTTGGTAAGTTCATGAGAAAAGGGCAATCTGTATATATGTGAATTTCTACCTCAAGCGAAATAAAGGTCAGATGTGTGGCAGGGAATATGTGTACACAACTTATTAAATGCTCACAAAAAGTCTGGCCAGTGTGGCTCAGTGGTTGAGCATGGACCCACGCACCAAGAGGTCCCTGCTGGATTCCCCGTCAGGGCACATGCCCAGGTTGTGGGCCAAATCCCCAGTGGGGGGCATGCAGGAGGCGGCCAATTGATGTTCTCTCTCATCGATGTTTCTCTCTCTCTCCCCCTCTCACTTCCTCTCTCTCTAAAATCAATAAAGAAGCCCTGGCCAGTTTGGCTCAGCGGTTGAGTGTTGGCCTGCGGACCAGAGAGTCCCAGGTTTGATTCCTGCTAGGGGCACATACCACAAAAATAAATAAATAAACAAACAAACAAACGAACAAATAAATAAAATCAATTAAGGAAAAAATGCTCACAACAAGCTGGTGACGTATTATTCCCATTCTGTACATAGAGTTGAGGGTCAGAGAGGGTAGATAATTAACCTCAAGTTTCACAGTTTATAAAAGTCAGAAGCAGAATTTAAATCTATAGCTTCTGACTCAAAACTGTGTACTTTACCTCATCTCTCAGCCTCCATAAATACAATTTTCTACATATAAAGTCCTTGCTGTCGTGCAGAGAGGAGCTTATAGCTCTCTTTTCTGTCTTGCTCTTGTCTTTACAGCGTCACTGCCGAACCTCGATTTGGAAGGGAGAGAATGCTTCAAACTCAAAGCCTCTACCTGTCCTCTCGGAGGCTTCTCATTTTCTGTCACCAGTGGCGACAAACAAAAGTTGCAAATGAAATTGTACCTAACTTTATTGTGGAGGACATTTTTTTCAGTCCCTCAAGGATGGAGTCCTTCTTCCCCATCCGCACATCGATTTCTTTTCTAACGATTTCCACTGTCTTTCTGTGTCTGGTCCTGGTGGGATGTTGAGACCCGGTGTTTGCCTCCGGTGTGAATGGAAGTGGCAGAGCCGCCTGCTCCTCACCCTGGTACATCGAGGGTGCAGGTCTGTGACTCGTTCCTTGGTGTTTTCTAAGCTTTGACTCTTGAGTAAGGAATGGAAGTCACAGGGACGGGTTGGCGATCACGTGAAGTAAAGGCAAACTGTTTGTGCTGTGAAATGGTTTCTGTAGTGTGTTTCATTGCTGGTTTAGTTCCTATCAGTTTCCGAATCACAAACTCCCCTTACATTGTGTGAGTATAAATTTCTACAATGCTTGCTTTTCTTATTGAAGTTGGACACATTCAATTTCTAGGTTTGCAATGAAAGAATCTGAATTGATATTATCTCTGTAATTATTAATTCATCCACCTGCCTTAATGCATTAACAAATGTAAATAGTGAATATTAAAATAAAAATAAATAAGAAAACTGGGAAAAAAATCATTTTGGATTGGATAATTGCCTTGTATTTAGTATATAATATGTAGACCAATCAGAAATGCTTTCACTTGCAATTTGAAAAAATAATTTCCATTGTGGTTGAAAATCTTGAAAGTGAAAAAAAGTCGGGATAAAAAAGAGAAGGTGGAGATATGAACAGTTATCACATAGCATTTATACCATAAATACACTGAAAAAAGTGAGCCACAGCTTTGACAAAGAGCTCTCTGGAAGTCTAAGCAAGAAGAAAACTTTGTCAGTCGAATATGTCTGAAGAGTCCTAAGATAAAAACTAATCACTTGGTCAGAAAGACAATTACTCCTCATACTAGGTCCAGAGAAAAAAAACCTGGTCTCATGTTCTCATGTGGGAATGGTACAAAATGCAGTAAATGGTGTCAGCAGAAGCACCTCTGCAGGAAATACATTGCGATTCAGCGACTGTTTTTAGTAACGTCCCTCAATGGCAGTTGGTATCATTGTGCCAAAGTGAAATGCACCGACAGTGGTTCTGGGGGGGGGAACAAAAATGATACGACCCAGGTGTGTGACTCTCTGTGGCGCTGTTGTTTTATCCAAGGACAGCTCTTACGATATTTAGAGGAATGGGCAAGCTATTCAAGAACTCCTCCAAAACTATTGTTCCCCTAGAGTATTGCCGGGAATTGAGTTTTAGGCCACACTGCTTGGCAGTTATGTGCTGGGCAGCGGTTCTGTGTTGGCGGTGAGGCAGATGGTTAATCTGGCCATTATTAGACTGGAAGAACTGAAGACAAAAGTATAAATGGAAAGAAACTGTTTACTGCTTGGAGAAAAGGCGAAGCATTGGTGAGCAAGAGACAAGATTATCCTTAAGCAAGTATTAGGCAATTTAAAATGAAGGAATAAAGACGGCATTAAAAGTAATGCCTGAGGGGGAAAATGATGGTAAAAGTAAGAAATCAGATAAATAGCTTTCTCTTCGCAGGGAATGCACAGTTAATTATACAACTCATTATCTCACCAAAGCAAGAAAGCTATGAGGAACCTCAAACTAATTATTTAATTTTAAAAATGGATAAATAACAGATGCAGAGAAAATTAAAAGACATTTGAGAATTTATATGGCTCAACTATATAAAAATAGAATTATTAAATCTTGATTAAAATGATTATGTCTGAAAATATAATGTTTCACATCTGACCATAGGAAAGAGCTTATAAACTGAATGTGTGTGTCCCCTCAAAATTCATAGACTGAGGCCTAAATCCTCAGTGTGATGGTATTTCGGGTGGGGTCAGCCTTTCCCAAATGGGTTGATGACCCTATCAGAAGAGACGTCAGTAGAAGGGTCTTTTCTCTGCTTTGAGGAGAAACGAGAAGACACTGTGTGCAAGCCAGAGAGCAGGTCCTCACCCGAACAGGACGGTGATGGGCTGGCAGTCTGGCTTGGACCCCCAGCCTTCAGAACCGTGAGAAACCCCAGTCCATGGCGTATTTCTTACCGCAGCTCAAACAGACTGGGACGGAAATGGAATAGTTGTTTAAGCCTCTACCATGGTGGTAGGTTGATACAGCAGCGATAGGAAACTAACACATAACGTAAGTATAAGGTAGAGATTTTTACTCTGAATAAACAAACATGTTCAAAATAGAGAGACTTGTAAAAGAATACTGATAGATAAAGTTAAAAACAGGAAGAGATGTCCAGTGCAAAATACATAAATAGGTGCATGAAAGATGGTGTGGCAATGATAATTAGACAAAGTTTATTTTAATTCAAGATGCTTTAATTTAATTAGCAATGATAGAGAATAACATTATATAGTGATAAAAGGTTCAATTCAACAGAAAAACATAATCTTAAACGTGCATATAGCTGATAACACAGCTTCCAAGTACAAAGGGCAAAAATAGTAAACTGAGAGGAGACATATGTAAGTCTATTATAACTGGAAATTTTAACACATCTTTTTCAAAAATAAAAAGAATATGTAGAAGTTATGTAGAAAATGTCAGGAAGTTATAGTAGATTAAAAAAATACACACACAATTAACCAGGTTGAGCACATTAACATTTATAACTATACAAAGGAACTACAATGTATGAATTATTTTTTAAGTGTCCATGAAACATTCACCAAAATAGACAGTATGCTGGGTTACAAAACAAATCTCAGTACATTTTTAAAAAAGACATTATACAGTGTATATTCTCAAACTACTAATTAGTAAGGGAGAAATAACAAAGACGACAATTTAAAAAAAATACCTATCTATTTGAAAACTAAGCAATACACACCTAGATGATTTATTTTCCAAAGTAGACATCACAATGGAAATAGAAAATATTTTAAATTAAATGATTAAAAGAAGCACATATAATGTTTGCAGGATGAAACTAAATCAGTGCATGAAAAGGATTCTTTTTTAGCTTTACATGAAAAGATTAGAAGAAAAAAAGCAGTTTAAAATTAATTATTTAAGCTTTACTATCAAGAAACTAAAAAGAACAGCATAAATATGCAGGTAAACCAAAGACAGAAATACTAAAGATAAGAATAGGAATAAATAAAATAGGAAAGAGTCATTCAGTACAGAATATTAACAAAGCCAAAAATTATTACTTTGTAAAGATCAATAAAAATGATAAAACTTTATCAGGAGGCATCAAGATAAAATTGTGAAAAAAATAGCAAAATCAGAAAAGATAGAAAAAAATCTCATTGTAGATCTTATGTACATAGAAGAATAATGAGATGATACCATAAATAATCATGGCAACTAATTTGAAATGTGAAAAATTATTGTAAAATACAACATACTGAAATGGGCACAAGAAGAAAAAGTTCTAAATAGTCTTACATCTGCTAAATATATTTATATATTTCTCCAGCAATTAAAAAAATTCCCCTCTTAAAACAGACAAACCAACAAACCTCAAGACCTAGATGAGTTCACTGGTAAATTCTACCAAATATTTAAGGAAAAAACATAATACCACTCTATCACAAAGTCAGAGTAAAAGAAAAGGAAAAATATCTCTCAATTCTTTTTATATGTCCAGTAGATTAATAATACCAAGATCTGGCAAGGATATTAACATGAAAAGAAAATTACAGGTCCAAGTCCCATATGAACATAAATACAAACGATTAATCAAAACACTAACAATTAGAATTAATGATACATTAAAGGCATAAACTATCATAACCAAGTAGAATTCATTTTAGAATTATCATCTGGTTTAATGTTAGAAAAATAATGTAGTTTCCCACAATGACATAATAAAAGAAGAAAGGCATTTATTTTTCTTACATGTATAAAAAGTATTACAGTTTACCAATTTTCATAAGAAATATCTCTCAGCAAACTAGAAATAAAAAGAAACTTTTCAGTCTGATAAAAGTGTATTCACCAAAAGCCTACAGGTAATATCTGACTTAACTATGAAGTACTGAACACCTTTCCCCTAAGGTGAGGGGAGAAAAAAGATGTACATGATCCCCATTTATTTTACCTTGTATTAGAAGTCCTAGCTCATGGAATAATGGGAAGGAAGGAAGGAAGGAAGGAAGGAAGGAAGGAAGGAAGGAAGGAAGGAAGGAAGGGAGGGAGGGAGGGAGGGAGGGAGGGAGGGAGGGAGGGAGGGAGGGAGGGAGGGAGGGAGGGAGATACTGTAACAGAGAGAGAGTCAGAGGGACAGAGAGAAACCAGAAGTGAAAAGTAAGAAGTATAACTGTCATTATACACAGACAACATGACTGTGAATTCAGAAAATAGAAGAAAATCTACAAATGACAAGAACTAATTAGTGAATTTAGCAAGTCCTCAGAATATATAGTCAATTGCATTTGTATTAACTAGCAAAAAACCACTGGACAATGAAAAACTTTAGCATTTACAATTCCATCAAAAACATAAAATATCTAAAAATAATACTAATAACCTATATGCAAGTTTTTTTTTTTCCTGAAAACTATGGACTTTGTTTAAATATTTAAAGATCTGAATAAATAGAAAGATATGCCATGTTTATGGATTGAAAGTCTCTAAACTGCTAGATGTAAATTTTATCTAGAGTTGATGCAATCCCAATCAAAATCCCTGCAGGCTTTTTGTAGATGTATACAGGCCAATCCCGAGAATGATATGAAAATGTAAAGGACACAAAGAGTCCAAGACCAATCTTAATGCTGTAGTAGTAGAAACAGTGTCATATCTGAACGACAGTGAACAAAATATTTGAAAGGAGCAGAAGAAAGTCCAGAAATGGACCACATATGTACAGTCTCTTGATTTATAACAAAAAGCACCAATGCAATTCAATAAGAACATAAATATTGTAAGTTAAATTTATAAGGCAAAGACATAATTTGGGAACAGTAACACATTTCTGATCTTTAAACAATGTATACACTTCTGTTCAGTTCAATCAAATATGACCATACCTGTACATCAATTTGCTAAGAATCAGTGCTAGTTATATTCTCTCTGTGTCTGAGCCCTAAGTCCACTTCTCTATACTCTGTTCTTAGCTAGGATTTAGGCCAGTGGTTCTCAGCCTTCCTGATGCCGCGACCCTTTAATGCAGTTCCTCATGTTGTGGTGACTCCCCAGTCATAAAATTATTTTCGTTGCCACTTTATAACTGTAATTTTGCTACTGTTATGTCTTAGGCGACCCCTGTGAAAGGGTCGTTCAACCCCCAGAGGGGTCGTGACCCACAGGTTGAGAAACGCTGATTTAGAGTGTCCAAAGTGTATTCACTAGACTTTCTTGCTGTCTGGCTTTTTGGTGAGTTCTGCCAATAAGAGGCGCTCACAGGAGACTAGACAGCTGGATGAAGGGCAAAGGAACTCCAGTTTGTTTCCGAGTCCTGTCGCTTCCCTCTAGCCGTGCCACAGTCCCCACTCTCCTGACATGAGGAATGGCTGCTGTTGACCTCCTCAGTGGTTCTAGCCCAGTTACGGGGCACCTCCTTTAAGCATTCTGGAATGCGTAACGCCATCTCTTCCCGTCTGTTCTACTAACCTCAGGAGTAGTACTTCTTCCTGCAGTTAATAACATTGAGGTTCCTCAGCATCCCTTTTGGCTTTTGCAATTTCAAACCAATTTCTTGTATCAAATCACACGATTTTGCAAATACCTGATGTTTTCTGCTGTTGTGGCTGGGCCTTGAATCATATAAGAGCCTAGAACGCGCAAGATATGTTTCTCTCAAGGCAACTAAATAAAAGGTTAAGATATTCTTTTTGGGTTTAAATTTAGCGTTTAGAACCTAAGGCCCTCTTACTCATCTCAGCAACTACCCTTCCCAGGCCACTGATGAGACTAATGGATTTCAGGTCAGTGAACGAAAGAATAAAAATATCAGACATGTCTTCTTTAGAGATAAGAATACACACCAGTTGGACTAATTATAATTCAATGTGTGATGCTACAAGTCCTCACGACTAGTTTCTGTTTATAGGCTAGCCTGGCAACACATTTCTCGTTTAGGTTGTGACAGTTGTCCGTGTGGCCAACAGCATTACACAGCAGCCGCAGTTGGGGTCCCACTAGACCTTTCTCCAGTCCCAGTATTCAGGTTCCCAGAGGTGGTTAGCTTGTAATGAATAAGCCAAAGTAAATTTTTCATATGTCCAAGCAGAAAAACAATACTTTGCCAGGAGAAGGTAAGGGTTAAAATAATCGTGTTCAGATTTGCTAAGAAAGAAAGCAACATTTGAAAGAATCTAAGTATCTAAAGAGAATGATTCTGCTTTCTATTAGCCCCAAATTCTTTCCTTAACAACCAGTAGATGAGACCTAAAATCATATAGAGGTGTGTTTTAAATTTTATATATCTTAAGGATATAAATATTAAAATTCATCCCAAGAGCCCTTCAGAATCTCATTACTGTATTTTTTCATCATATTCTAGGACAGAAGTCTTAGTCATTGAAAAAGTTCACCATCTACCAACTATCCAACTTATAGAGTCATCATCGTATTAGTAATGACAGCCATATGTCAACAATTCTGAATGATTTAAATGTCTAATCTCATTTACTTCTCATTAAAGACCAAAAGCCATTTCTACTTCTTTTAGGTGCACAGTCTTAATTTGCTTTTTTTTTTTTATTCTCACCCAAGGACATTTTTCAATTTTTTAAATTCAAATAGAGTGGGAGGGGGAGAGAGAGAGAAATAATCAATGTGAAATTGACCCATCGAGTGGCTGCCACCCACACGACCCAACCAGGGCTGGGGACAAACTGCAACCGAGGTACGTGCCCTTAGTGGGAATCGAACACGGGTCTCTCTGGACCACAGGCCAATGCCCTAACCGCTGAGCCAAACCAGCCAGGGCTTAATTTGCTTTTTGAGGTTTTCTCTTCTCTTGGATGAGTTCTGTCTTGAAGGAGCTATTAATTAAGGGACTCTGTCTTCACAGAATCAAACGATAGACACATGACCCAAACTAAGTTAACTGAACTCTTTCTCCCCAAAACTTGGAATCTTGATTGGAGCAATTCAGTAGCAACAATACCCTGCTTATATTCTCATATTTAATAGATGACTAGTAAGTACTGGTTTCTGCCTTTTTTGAGCCTCAATTGACAGCATTTCCTTTGATTCTCTAAGCTACTCAGTACCCATCCCCCCAAAATTATTTTCTGCTTAAATTTATACAGAGTCAATTGCTGCTTGGAAGAAATTTTTTTTCTAAAGGATAATCTTTTTTTATATATGAGAAAATTGATGTTTAGGGTAGTTAAGAAAATTGTCTAAGGCCAAACTATTTGTAAAATGCAGGGCTGGGATCTTAACTCTGGTCCTTCTGAAGCCAGTGTTCTAGATAAGATGGCTTTGTAACCGAAAAGCAAATTTTATTCTATTCAAGGCAGGATATTTTTGAACTGTTGTTAGAAATATAAGACACTGCAACCATTGGTCCTGGTAATGCATATTATGATGGATCTTATACCTAAACAAATGAGTGTGATTCTCAAAATAAGAGAAAAACTTTAACATGAATGGATAAAGATGGCCTCATGACCCAGGTTCTTCCCATGGTTGAGACGGGTATAACTAACCAGACTATATAAGGATGGGTCAGATCCCATCTGGAGAACAGTATGCCCTGTGATTTGCTTCAACACAGAAACCTAATATTTTAAAATAATATTTTGGTGAGAGAAAATAGTAACAGTTTAAAAGCGTTTCTTGGGTCTGGCCGGTGTGGCTCAGTGGTTGAGCATGGACCCATGCACCAAGAGGTCACCGGTTTGATTCCCAGTCAGAGCACATGCCCAGGTTGTGGACCCGATCTCCAGTGGGGGGCATGCAGGAGGCAGCCAGTCTATGTTCTTTCTCAATGTTTCTATCTCTCTCTCCCTCTTCCTTCCTCTCTCTCTAAAATCAATAAAGGCAAAAAAAAATTTAAATATTTTTTGGTAAACAATTTATTAGTTCTTATAAAAGTTAAACAAAGAATTACCTTATGTTCCAGTATTTCTACCCTAGTATATACCCAAAGGAATTAAAAACAAGAGACTCAAACAGATACTTGTACATGCATGTTCATAGAAGCCATTCACAATAGCCAAAAGGTAAAAACAATCTAAATGTCCATCAGTGGAAGAAGAGACAAAAAGAAGTGGTATATACATACAGTAAAGTATTATTCAGGCATAAACAGGAGGCAGTGCTGACATATGCTACAACGTAGCTATGCCTTCAAAACATCCTGCTAAGTAAAAGAAATCAGACACAAAGGCCACTTATAAGATGATTCCATTTTTATGGACTGTCTAGGTAGATAAATCTACAGAGGCAGAAAGCATATTGGTGGTTTTTAGGGCCCGAGGGAAGGAGCGAATAGGGAGTGACTGGTTAATAGATATAGGGTCCTATTTGAGCTGAGGAAATGTTTCGGAACTAGATAGAGGTGGTGGTTACTAAACACCATGGAATTATACAGTTTAAAACAATTGATTTTATTTTATGTGAATTTTACCTTAATTTACAAAATGGCCTCCAATGTGCTAGGTACATTTTTTATATATATGTGTGTGTGTGTGTGTGTGTGTGTGTATGTGTGTGTGTATATACTATAAAACACATATTTGCTTTCCAAAACAAACTTATAAAGTAGGCTGTTGTTACCATTCCATTTTTATAGAAAGGAAAACTAAGGCATAAGAAAATTAAATTGCTTTCCCATGGTCACAAAGCTGGTAAAATAGTAGCTTTATAATGCAAACTCAGGAATTCAAGCTCCGGCTCCCAAGTCTGTGTTTCTCAGCATTACACTTTTATGCTCTTCAACAATTGGAAATATTGTGATTGTAATCTACATCAGCACTGTCCAATGGAAATTTCTGTGATAACAGAAATGTTCTATATCTACATTGTTCAGTACTGTAGCCACTAGCCACATGTGGCTACATGGCACTTTCAGTTTAGCTAAGACAAGTGAATAATACATTTATAGTTTTTTTAATTTTAAATTATTTAAATTTAGTCTTGTGTGGCTATGAGCTATCATATTGTATTGTGCATGTCTAGTCTTTATTGGTTTTAAAGTTATTGTTCAGAAAACAATAACAATAGCAACAAAAACATCCTCATTTGAAATGCATACTTTTCTTTCTGAGAAATATGAAGAAGTAGGGCCAGGTCGGTGTGGCTCGGTGGATTGAGCATCCTCCCATGTACTGAGAGGTCACCTGTTCGATTCCCTGTCAGGGCACGTGCCTGGGTTGCGGGTTTGATCTCTAGTAGGGGGAGTGCAGGAGGCGGCCAGTCGATGTATCTCTCTCATATCAATGTTTCTATCTCTCTCTTCCTTTCTCTCTCTCAAAAAAGAATCAATGAAAACATTAAAAATAAGAGAGACAGAAGTAGGACAAGAATGGAAGTATTCCAACTTCAATCATCTCCTTGTGCTCTGAAAACTCTCCAAGTATGAAGGAGGGTTATCAATGTCAACCTTTGTGAGGTAGTACGAAACACCACTTTTTTTGTAGTACTAAAGTTCTAAAGGTCAGGAATATCTGCACTCTCATAGCAGGAGCATAATTGGCCTAAATGAAAAAATCTTCTTTAGTGTAACTCCAAATACAATTCATAAAAAAGAAGACCAGTCGGTGGTAGTGAAAAACAATAGTATGCTTCCAATACCATGCTGAGAAGTAAGATGGAATAAATTTAGAATAAAATATTAGATGAGGAATATATTTTGGAATAAGATATATTAGCTATTTGCTATAAAAGAATTGTCATAAATCCATAAATGTAGTTGCAGATCTCCACTGTTCTTCATCCTACAAATATATTTTGTAAGGTTCTCTTCCATGTGTCTCTTCAGGGCCCAAGTGTCATGTTTTGCTTTTTCTTCTTACATTTGTTTGCAATGCCTATCTCTATAGTACGAACAATAAGGAGTGTCAAGGCAAAATAAACAGTTTTCAGCCAAAAGTACCTTAGGCACATACCAGTGCACAATTTATAACCATGACTAAACGTGTTCTCAAACAAGCAAAAACAAAAGATATTAACATTACCCTAAGCCATAGTCATTTGCATCAAGTCATCACAAATTAACCTTGCACCTTGCATATGCCAAAAGCAAATGTGTTATTTTCATTTGCTAAAAAAAAATATTGGAGTCAGCATGCCAGACATATACTAAACACTGAAATGCCACAGTGATCAACAAAGACATAAAGGAAGAAAAAATAACTACTATAGCAATTAATACTTGACATTTATATAGAACTTAATATGTTCATGTATAAGTTGGGGAGAATGGTAGAAGTATGTTTGTGGATAAACATTGGATGTTCTACTTTGGGCATAATAGTCTGAGGAGACCAAAAGATATATAAGTTCAGAAGAACAGTGTTACGGACGGCGGGAGAACTATGGCATTAGCAGGGTGATTATGGTGAGAGTATGGTCAAAAATGAGGGCAGAGAAAGAGAGACAGAAGAGGGTGGATCAATTAGGGGCTTATGGGTCATAATACAAACTTACCAGTTACTCTTATTTAAATGAGAGACTGGGCATCAAGCCCACAACCCAGGCATGTGCCCTGACTGGGAATTGAACCAGCAACCTTTCGGTACACAGGATGATGCCCAAGCAACTAAGCCACACAAGCCAGCACTCTCCTGAAATACTTTGGAGGTTTCTTTGAAAACTTCCTTGCATTAAACAAATAAAGAGAATTTTAGATTACCACATTTCATTGAAAATAAGTCTTGGACGAATTCTGATACACACAGATATTTATTGCATATATATTTAGCAGCAACACAAGTTGCTTCTTACAAATGCTTTCTTCAAAAGCTCCATAATAGCCCAACACTCTGAACTTTTAAGTGTTCCCCAAAGTACTTTGCTTGAAAGGTTTATTTGTGACAGACAAGACAGCATTCAAGAAGTAGGTTCCTCTTAACCTTATAGTGGACATAAGACAACCAAAACTCTTTCTCAACTAATGGCTGAGCACAGGGCTACTTAAGAATAAAGCCTTGAGAACCACCCTAGAATAAACAACACGGTCTCGTTCACTGTCATATCCTGACCATCAACAATGCTTTTAACATTTTAGCCTATCGACATAGCTTGGTTATGTTCTAATTCACCTATGAGAATTCATTTCAACATTAATAATGCTGTGGAAGATGCTGTTAATTAAACCAATAAAAACCATTTCTGCTTTTTCTTATGCTAATTATCAAAATGTCTGGTGCTGAGCTGCACAGAGCACAAGGTCCAGTACGGACCACCCCTAGAGTGTGGATTCCTCCTGCACCCGTAAGACATGAAGTCACCCAGAAGAGACAGGGGAAGCAGCTGTTCCTCATCACCAACCGCCTTTTCAGCTGGTGCACAAGGGGCGTGGCACACAGCGGGCGGATTGGTAAACACTTCAGTGCAGTTGCCATCCAGGTAAACAAGCACAGCTTTCCCACCGACTGGCCCAGGCCTCTCAGAGAACTTGAGAAGGGCTGGAAGAGGGTCCCTGCTGCACTGCGTCCCTCTGGGCCCACCAGTTCTCTGCGGGTTGCATGAAGATGCCCTTCATCAGTGACGTTATGGGAAAAAACAAATCCCTATACTGTATTTAAAGTTTCAGCTAAGGCATATAGACACAGTGCACACAGACATCACCAGTAGGGGGTGCTGTTACACGGCTTCAACACAGCTGTTCCGTGTTGTGGGAAAACTGGCTCTGCAGCGATAGAAGGCCGGCCTCGCTCACAGCAACCTTTCCATTTTCTTCTTGCTATCAAAGCAACACCAAGTATCCCTTTTCCTTTACATTTTGCAGGTGAGAGTCATGCGCGGACCCCTTTTGGGGCTCCTCAAACTCCAGGGTAAGCAGAACACACTCGAACAAGGACTCTAAACGTTCTCTGCTCTGGTCTCATGGCCTGATGCTTAGCAGGCATCCAGCCAGGAGGCTCAGCAGGTGCATTTCTCCTTCAGCGGAAATCTCCAGACTCTATTACTGGTTTTCTTGAAGCCTCCTGGGCTTGAGGTGAGGTTGGGGGTCGAGGGCATAGGAAGTGAGGTGGTGGGTGCGGAAAAATGCAGCTCCCTTTCTCCCCAGGAATGGGAGGGGCAATGTCCCAGGCCTTCCTAAAAAAAAGGTAGATTGTTGTTTGACTCCTCTATACTCTAAATCCTGAAGACAGAAACTGGAGCGTCCCTCTGTCTCCTGTCCTACAGGTCGTTCAGAAACTCGCTCAAGAATGTGAAATTACTTCTCTTACAGGTTTTAGGCTTCAGATAATATTCACATTCAAATAAAAAGTCTCAATTAAAATCCAGTAAACATTTAACAAATATGTATTCAGTGCTCACTGTTCTTGGCATAGAATGTATCTAGAGTCTTCATTCTTCTTTGGTTACCTCTGGGGAAAGGGTGGTTGGCATTTTACTTTCTTTTTTTCTCTCATATAATTTTATATGCTATGGCAGGTATTTCCTAACAAAAACCACATACACACACAATTTGTAAATTATTTTCAGAATGGTAGAGAAACGTTATTTCTTCCACATAGATACTTTTACTTTCTTTACCTAATATAAAACTTGAGTTCCTGTATTTTGAAAATGCGGATGCTTGCCTTCTTTTCCCTTAGGTCCATGACATTCTAGGACCATTGCTTACAAGCTTTAAAGAAAGAAGAACTTCTGCTGTCCCAGTGACTTATTTTATTTAGTAAGTGTAATTGCTCCTCTATAAAACGTCGATTAAACTTTAGAAAGTAAAAGGTCAGATGTAGATTTATGCAAGGTAAGACCACATGTTACTTGCCAACTCATTCAAAAATGGCAGTTACTTACCTTGTCTTTTGTGTTCCTAAAAGATCTCTTTAAGATTTATAACAACCAATGAGAAATGTGTATCCCAGATGCAATTAGCCTCTCTTGAAAGTCTTGCTGATTTAGTTTTTCATTGCATCCCCCAAATCAATGAGAGATGGATCTTTTGTTTAAAACTTGGGAGTTATGAGAAGTGGGAAAGAAGATTCACATCAAACACTGTAAGAAAAAACTAAATATATATGCATTAGTATCCATTGCAGTGTAACAAATTATTGGAAAACCCCATTAGCTTAAGCATTAACTTTTTCTCATAGTTTCTGTGAGCCAAGAATCGGAACATGACTTAGTTGGGTGTTTCTCTTTCAGAGTCTCTCAAGGCTGCAGTCAAGATGTTGGCGAGGGTTGCATTCATCTCAGCGCCGAACTGGGGAAGGATCTGCTTCCAAGCTCACTCACATGGCTGCTGGCAAATTCTCACTGACTGTTGTCCTGAGGCACCTGTTCTGGGCCTTGTGGGTCTCTCCTTAGAGCAATGTACAACTTGGAGGCTGGTTCCCTAATACTAGAGGGTTAGAGAGAGAAAGAGAAACAGACATCTCTCAAAATGGAAGCCACAGTTTTGATAAATCTAATCTTAAAAGTGCTGTCTTGTTGCTTTCCTCTAGTCTCTCTGTTAGAAGAGAGACTCTAAAATGAGCCCACCTCCAAGGAAAGGAGATTACACAAGGGTGTGAATACTAAGAGGCTGAGGTGTTTGGGATCACTTTACAGACAACAACCTATTTGACCTTTCTGTTCTCTACCCCTATCATCTCCACTGCCTCAAAGTTCCTATTCTTCACCAGACAGAATATGTCTCTCATTCTTTTCTTCTTCCTGGGCAGTCTAAAATTCTCTTTATTTTTTAAATGCATCATCTCTTCAGTTAAGACACCCCATTTAACAAAGGACAAACACATTAATTTAGCACAATATGAAAACTGTTGTTTCTTAAATATGTCCCCTGAGCAGTCTCAGAAGTATATGTGGAACCATGTAAACTTATTATATATTATACTTAGGATTAATTACTTCATACGACAATATTGCAATTGACTTTATTACTATAAAACATTTGTTATAATCTCAATAATTAAATCTTTTAGAAAAGAGAAGCTATGCTCAGTTGAATTCTATGTTATCATTGATCATGTTTACAATGAGACTTCCCTAAATGAGGTGTGATTGTCAACAGAGGTTTTCTTTTTGTCAAATTAAATTTTATTCAAGAAAAAATCTATGTGTGTTGTACCCAAAGTCTCTTCTTATTCCTCTTCATGTGTCTCAATACTAGTTTGATTACAGCAAATAGGTACACAAAGCTTTTGACATTTGGGCAAAGAACAATGTTGGTTATTAAACTCAGTCTTATCTTGGAACACACTGCCTCCTCAGAAAACATTGTTATATTTTTCCTTGTCTGCAGAGTCAGTAAAGAATAATGCTATCCAGCCCTGAGAGCTCTGTGAACAAGCGATACAGGCCTTTGAGGAGTTTTCATAGCTTAGTGGTTTCTTTTCTTTCCCTTTGCTGTTGATACTGTGATTTCTTTTTCTTTCTTTCTTTCGTGGTACTAAGTTAAATTTAACCTCTTTCCTGAGCTTGTCCATAACTTTCAGAGGGATTAAAATTTATGTAATAACTCTCAGACAGGATTTTACCCATTTTTAACTTCTCTCTAAAGTTTGGAAATAGATTTCCTTCTGATCTTGGACACTGCAAAGAGAAATCATCGGCCACCAATCAACTATCTACAATAACATGACTTGACTATTCTAGGATTCGCTTTCTCAGGAAGATGGAATCACAAATAACTTTATAGATTGCTTCAATATTTTTTTGCAAATCTATTGATCTGAGTGGAATTCTCAGCCAGCCCTCAGGAAGGGGCACTCAACAATAACCAGCTCAACTAGGCTCATCAAATGACTGTTCACTTCTCAAAATTCTTAATTTGGAACCATGGGCCCACTCTCTAAGGTCCAATATTATTATATGATAAATTTTGCATCATCCTTGACAGACCTTCAGAATAAAAAATCTTCTTTAAATAAGATCCTCAAAACCTCCCAAATATTTTGTCTTTGGTCTTTCCCACCTGTGGACAATATTAAGACAATCAATGAAATGATCTCCCTTTGTTTGTCAAGCAACAATCTTATCTACAATTTAGTTACTTTATCTTGCTTTGTCAAAGGTTGCTGGGGTTATTTTGAGAGAATGGAGAGGTGACAGAAGCAACCAAGTTATGCCTAAAATGAGGAAGACTTTATGTGTTAATCACTGTTTATTCATCTCATATGAATCCTAATTTCTTCAGTGAGCACTGTAAAAATATACTCAAGTTGTATCATCTAAAAGTGATGAAAGAAATAGGTCTAGGGAAAGTAAGACAAATTCCTTAAATGAAAACTATGTAAAATTCTGTAGTGACAGTAGTCATATGTCATATTACTCGAGATAAAATATGAGACATCTAGGGAGTCAGGTAAACAATGAGTTGAGGAATAAGTGGCAAAGTTATGGTGTATACATTGTCTCTTTTCATCAGAGTTATGTAGGAAGGAAGTAATGGAAAGAGAAGATTTAAGAAAGAGTTAAACACATAGAGATTTCATGGTGCTACGCCTAGGGTGCTTGCTTTGTAGATAATTCTGCATTGAGTGTGAACCTGAAAGGCCATGACTTCAATGAGGCTCAACAAAACATTTGCTATTATGAAGTTGAAAACATGAAAATAATACATTGGTTATAGTAATGTATATAAAAGTTAGGGTGAACATAATACACTGTCCCCTTAAGCACTGCTATTGAACATACATTTTCTTTCCAGATATAGATGTGCATTTTCATATTAGCAGCATTTCTAACAACTCTGATGATCAATTTTCTGTCTTGTTCAATTAGAAAAGAAAGATATCACCCTTGCCTCTCTGCTAAAGTTGACCTTGAGCACTAAGCTCTGGGTCTTCAGAGGTGGCCTACCTGTCATTGGGTTCCTGCCACCTTAGTAACCAACATTCCATCCACCGAAGCATGTTTTTTTAAATGCAGTGAACGTCATTGTCTCCAAAATAGAACAAAATTTGAAGTTCTTATCAAGGAGAAGTTCTTGGTCTTCCTCAATGAGAGAACAGAATAATGGCAGACTGAATCTCAGGTACCATGAAATGAGGCTTCAGAAAGGGACATAAGCAGCCATTGAGTGGTCCCGTTTTAATATTACATGAAGAAGAAAAATGAATACATCTTCTTCCTTGTTCCCTTTTTCCCCCTATTCTTTTATTTTAATAAAGAAAATGTACATGCGCAAGGTTATCCACTGTTTGTTGATGCTATAATATTAAAATTTTGACCAAGTCATCCATTTTCTATTTTGTTAGATTAAGAAAATTAAAGTACATAACTTGATGAGTGGACTACCAATAGTCTAGCAAGTATCTCTACATCAACAATGGAAATCAATATAAATTTTTCTTATACAATTGTAGGAGGCTTTTTATCTTTGATGTTTACCATTTTTATTTGGAATAACATACATTTTTTACTTCGCAATACTAATTCTGTTCCTGACAGTGTTAGTCAAATCTATTTCCAATTCACACAAGCCTACTGAAATGTAACATTCAAATGAAAATATACATTGAAAGATTGTATTTATAAAATTCTATTTTTAATCTGAGACCTTTTTGATTTTAGACTCACTGTTTTTAATTCACTTTGTAAATACTATTCATTACTATTTTCAAAATTCCATATTATTGAAAAATCATCTCCAATTTCAACATTCTTTTTCTGACACACACAAAAATTTTCCCATTGAGAAGGTCTTTTTAAAACACCTTCTTCTAAATAAGAGCCAACAAAATAATTCTTGTTTTCATGTCAAAGCCATATCAATGATCGGTTTTCTAGTGCTGCATAAACAATCACCCAAAAGCTTAGTTGTTGAGAAGAACCATTTACTTGCACATGTCTCTTTATGTTGGGCTGGGCTCAGTTGGGAGGTTCTTAGGCAGGACTGTTTTGAGTCACCTATGCATTAAATTGGGAGACAGGACAATTGAGGGTGGATGCGTTCTGGATGCCCTCATTCATACATCTAGAACTTCAGTAGGGATAGCTTGAAATAGCTGAAATGACTATCACAGGAGGATAGCAGCATCCTAGAGAGAAAGGTAAAAACTGCAAGTCCTCTTGAGTTCTTGCTCAATTACATAGCATTCCTTGTCTCATTGCATTGGTCAATTCGGGTCAGCCTAGGTACAAAGGGTAAGAAAATATATTCCACATCTCTCTTTTTTTTTTTTTTTTTTTTTTTTTTGGTATGTACCCCTAGCGGGAACCAAACCCAGGACTCTCTGGTCCACAGGCCAATGCTCCAACCACTGAGCCAAACCGGCCAGGACTATTCCACATCTTGACAGAAAATTTCAGTGAATTGTTGCTATTTTTATTCTATCACTGTTAGTATCAGCAATGTTATATGTAACATAATATTAGAAATTCAGTTGAATATTAATAAAAATATGTTTATAAAGATTATATTTTCTCCTAAAGGAAGGATATGACTTAAATATTATAATTTATTACTGAAAGTTAAATCCTAAATCCAAACAATAATTTTCTTATTTTAATTGGATTTTTAAATGCCTGATCAGTTCTTAGATATATGTTTTAGAATAAATATTCTAAAGTTCAATTAAAAATCTCCTATTAACATTGAACTTGAAAATAGCACATTTATTTCTAAGTGTTTAAATACAGTGATGAAAGACTATTGACACAGGCCCCTTATTTTAAAATTTATGAATGTGACAATCAAACTGAAATCTGGAAATGTGACACATGAATGTTTCCTTAAATAAGACCAGAATACATAATAATGTTATCTTTTTTGGTAAACTTTAAAGATTCATCTCAATTTCCCATATTTTTTTATTAAATTTATCACAGGAAGTTTAAACAACATATAAAACAAGTTATAGTGGATACATATTAAATTCCAAACACTAATTATGATTATTAAAAATATTGTTTTAAATGTCTGTATGGGTCATTTAAAAGCTTTAAAAATGTCTGGAGAATAATGGTGGGTACCTGCATTTGAATCTCTCTACACATGGCAAAATAAAAAAATAAATCTAAGATCAACAAGGAATGCAAATAAAACCACGCCTGACCCTCCATTATTACTAGGTACCAAAGAGTACTAAAGACTTGAAATTACTTGTAAGTACATAACTATCACTGAAAGCTCTGGATATTACTACAAAACTATGGGCTCAGAGAGTAGAAAAGATGAGACTTAGATACCCCATGCAAAAGAGAGGAAAGGAATAAAAGTCTTAGATAATGCCCAGAAAAAATCAGCCCCTGAGAATATCAGACTCTAAGTACTAAATTGCCAAACTCAGAAATAAGACTTGGTAGATAATCCCAAAAGTATATAAATAATTTCAGAGTATTAAAAATAAAGGAAAACATCAAAATTATTTTTGTAAAGCAAGTATAAAATTAATAGGTAATCTTAATAAAAACAGAACAAAAAAATTACAAACTAATATCACATAATTATCGGTACACACATTCTAAATAAAAAGTTAGCTTATAGACTACAAAACAACAGAAAGAAAATTAAATAACATGCTTTTTTAAAATTTTCTTTATTCATTTTTTTAGAGAGGGGAAGAGAGAGGGAGAGACAGATAGAAACATTGATGAGAGAGAACATCTACTGGCCGCGACCTGCATGCCCCACACTGGGGATTTGGCCCACAACTTGGGCATGTACCCTGACCGGGAATTGAACCAGTGACCTCTTGGTGCCTGGGCCGATACTCGACCACTGAGCCACACTGGCCTGGCAATAACATACTTTTTATACCACTAATGCAAAGAGGACTCAATATCAGAAAAATCTCCTAACAAATTCACTGTATTAATAGGACTAAAAAGAAACATCATATGATGATCTTCATAGATGCTGAAAAGGCCTAAAGCAAAATTCAACACTTATTTTTATTAAAGCTTTTGGAAAAATGAGGACGGATAGATTTTTCCTTAGCACAATAAAGTGTATAGCCCATTTTATGTAATAAGAAACACTAAAATCATTTTCACTGTGCTCAGTAAAAAGTCAAGACGTCAACTTACATTCACTATTAGTAAACTTTCTATAGGGATAACAGCCAACATATTTCAAAAAGTGAAGAATACTAGAGATTTAAGAATTGGAAATGAAGATATAAAACTAGCTCTATTTTCAGATGACATACGGTATACTTGGAAAATGCTAGAGAATTAATGATAAAACTAATACCAATAGGAAAGTATTCAGGAAAATAGCAGGATTTAAAATTAATATGCAAATCAAATAATAACCAGTTAGAATATATAAAGATGATAAAAATCCCATTTAAAATAGTAATAAACAAACAAAATAATAAATAAGAAGAAATTAACAAGATATATTCAAAATTTGCACATAAAAAGCTATAAAATACTCCTGAAAGACAAACAAAGGCCAATTTGAACAAATGAAAACGCCTCCCTTGTTCTTGGTTAGAGAATCACAACATCATCAAGACGTCAGTTCTCTTAAGTCGATTTATAAATTTAATGCAATTCAAATAAAAACATCAATGGAACTAAAGTTTTTAATAAAATTTTTATGGAAAAATAAACACACAAGAATACACATAAAAACTGCAAAGAAAGAACTATAAGAAGAGACCACTTTTATCAGGTGTTAAATATACTATGAAATCTCTATAATTAAAAGCATGTGGTACTAACGAATTAATAGACAAAAGAATTTATTGGATATATTTCCAGGAAAAGCATATAAAAGAAAAAATAGAAGAAAATATTTGTGACTTTGGGCAAAGGTTTTTTAATTAAGATACAAATAAAACACAGAAAAACTATAATCCAACTTTTCGAAAATTAAAAACATGCTCTTTTAAAAATAAACTTCAAAGAAAATGAAAAGGTAATAAAAATGGGAGAAAATATTTGCAAATTATATGCCTGTCAAAGGACTTGTATCTAAGTTATATTGAATATTCCTTAAGAAAACACACAGCCCAATTAGCAAATGAGTGAAGTATTTGATCAGACACTTTACAGAAGTAGATATATGAATGACCAATAAACAAAGATGTGTAACATCATTAGTCATCAAGGAAATGCAAACTAAAACCACAGGAAAATATTAATGCACAGCAAGTAGAAAGACAAACATTGTAAATAATAATGCAAAGCGTTGGCAGAATTATGGAGTAAATGGAACTTTAATCTATTGATAATAGAAATGGACAGTTTATAGGCATTTTGAAAAACAGGTCAGCAATTTCTTAAAAAGTTAAACATACAAGTACCATATCATCTAGCCATCCCCTCCTAGGAATACATTCAAAATAAAGGGAAAAGCAAAGACTTGTCCATGTTGTTTACGGAAGCTAGAAGTTTTATTTATAAATCCCGAATCTAAGAACATGCCAAATGTCCATCAACAAATGAAAGAATAAACAAATGATTTCATACAATGTATTGCTACTCGGCATTAAGATCAATGAATTGCTGAAAATACGACAACACAGATGAATCTCAAATCATCATGTCATGTGAAGAAAGCCAGATACAAAACAAAACGCACTGTGTTATTTTATTTTTAAAAAAAATTTAAAGAGGCAATACTTATTTATAGAGACAGAAAACAGGCCAATAGTTGCCTAGAGACATGAGAGGGGGAGGAATTGACAGAAAAGAGACACAAAGAAACATTTTGAGGCTATAAAAATGTTCTCTGTCTCAGTTCTGATGTGTGATTACACATCTTCTGTGTGTGTTTGCATTTAGATTCCCAAGGCTTGAGATATTAAAAGCAATGGATCTAGAAAGCAAAAATTAACACATATAAAATGTTTAAGGGAATAAAACATAAACTGACAAAAATAAATATGCAATAAGAAACTTAACTATGACAAGATGTCATGAACAGCATTATGTCTCCCACAATTTATATGTTGAAGTCCTAACCCTCAATGTGATAGTATTGGGACCTAGGGCTCTTCGATGGTAAAGTTAAATGAGGCCATAAGGGTACTGATTCTATAGGATTGGTGGCCTTATGAGAAGACAAAGAGAGAGAGATCTCTCTCTCCCTCTCCATGATAAATGTAAAAATATCCTCGGGTGAGGATTAAAAATAAATAAAATGTTTAATAAAAAAGACATATACAAGACATGAACAAGAATGTTCATAGTGAATATGAAAAACTGAAAACAACCGAAATGATCACAACATCAACAGAATAAGTAAAAATTGTGATATATCTATATAATAAATTAATATATGGCAATGGACAGTAATAAATTACTATTACAATGAAATGCATAGATTAATTCCCCAAATAAGATGTTTGACGAAAGAAATCAAAGACAAAATTGTACATCCTACATAATTACATTTTACAAAGTTTAAGAATAATCAAAATTATAGTGTTAGAAGACAGAATAGAGGCTACCCTAGGAGGACTAAAAAAACAGGAGTTGGTGTAAATGTTCCGTGTCTTTATCTGGGTTGTGTAAAAATATTTTAAAAATGTATTGAGTTATACAGTTGAGATTTTAAAAAGAGCAAAGGTCCAACAAATCTATTTCAGATAAATAGAAACAATTTACAAGCATTAGACCGTCACTTAATGAATTCTAAAGAACATACTCATGGATATGGAGAATGACCCCAAGGAATATTTGATATGCAAGAAAGAACAGTAAACAAATAAACTCCTAGGCATGTGTGGAAATGCCAGCAAGCAATATATGTGTAACTACTATTTATTATAAAATCTAAATCAAAGGTTAGAAAACCAAAGAGGCCCGAGAACGTAAAGGAATGAGCCCTGGAGCAAGGAGAGTTAAGGTTTAGGTTTTACTCCCTAATTTGATGCTCTTGGCAAAATTCCTTTAAACTTTATATCTGTAACTTTATTTCCATGTGTATAACTCTCCTTCCCATGTTACCACAGTGGTTTTAAGTATCAAAGATACTAACGAATACAAAGATTTTGAAAATTATTAGATATGATGATTAAGATACCATGACTGTTATTAAATCATAAAATAGCTAGAAAAAACTTTTAGAAATCATTCATCCTTTCTTAGGTTAAATGAGAAATAGAGAAAGGGTTAGTGGTATGCCATAGATCCCATGTCCAGTTAGTGACAATGCTTGTACTACAATAAAGTAGGTTCCTTGACTCCTAGTCTAGTACAGTTATGTGCTGCTTATTGACTGGGGTACATTCCGACAGATGTGTGGTTAGGCTATTGTATGGGCTATGGCTCCGAAGCTACAAGCCTGTACAACATGTTTCTGTCTAAAACAAGATTAAATCAGGTAAAAGAAAAGATGATGTAATCAAGAGACTTGGTGAACATGAGACACATGAAATGGTTGCCAGTGTAACACGAACACGAGTAATGCATTGCACTATGATCTTATGATGACAATGACATTGTTAGGTGATAGAATTTTTCAGCTCCATTGTAATCTTATGGGACCGCCGTCATATATGGGGTCTATTGTTGACTGAGATGTCATTTTGCAGTGCATAACTGTATATTATTTTCCATCTTTCTCACTATCATCGTTGTTTTTCTTGAGGAAGGCCACAGAGGCATTTCTCTGGGTGTGGCGTAAGGACAGAAATCTCTTTCAGATCAAGGAATCAAGTCATTGAAAAGGATCTGAAGTAGTATTTTAAAAAAATCTTTTGCTGGCCCTGGCCAGTTTGGCTCAGCGGTTGGAGCTTCGGCCTGCGGTCTGGAGAGACCCAGGTTCGGTTCCTGCTAAGGGCACGTACCTCCGGCCCTGGTTGGGTCATGTGGGTGGTGACCACTCGATGTGTCCCTTTCACGTCGATTGTGCTCTCTCTCTTTCTCTCCCTCCCACTCCATCTGAACAAAATATCAAAAAATGTCCTCGGGTGAGGATAAAAAAAAAAAATCTTTTGGTGTCTCAATGCTTTAGACCCTTCCTAAGAAAAATAAACACACACACACACACACACACAATGCACACTCACTCACAAAAACGTTTGTAGATTGTCAGGAAACCCAAAGGCCTGAAGTTAAGAATTCTTGGTCTGGAAATGGAAAATTACAAGTAGCCTAACATATGACTGTTCTTCTAGGAACCATGGTTAGTTTCCTGTGTCATCAAGCACCCAAGTCCAGATGGGAGTTGAATTCCCTCAAACAACATAAACCCTTTCAACATGCCATTCCCCAAAACTACAACTAGCAATCTCAAATTTTTAGTATTTGTCTTAAACACCCCCAGCCCCAAATAGAGTTCAATCTTAAGGTTCAAATCTCTTTATTTTCTAGTAACCTTAATCTTATCCTTCATCAACTTTCCTTTTCCCTATTATCTATTTTATTTATTTATGTATCTAGCATTTATTTATTGGTAATTTATTTTAATGCATTTGCTGTAGAAAAGAAACCCTAAAGCTTCAGGGCCCACATGAAGCCAATGACTCTCCTGTGTACCTGGTGGTCCTGAGAACATTTCAAGTCTTCATGTTATGACTAAGAAGAAAATCACAGATGTAACCTTGAATAAACCCCTGTGAGTGTGAGCAAATTGTTGGTGCTCCTCTGCGATGCCTCCAGCACCCCATGTCCAGGTGTTAGGTGGGGACTATTCGTTATGGGGAGGAGCAGTGCTCTGATATTTCCCCCTCGGGTTATAGTCTTGCAGGATTCAGTCTCAGATTTTCCGTGGGAGTGCCTTTCTGCCTTCGTTGCTGCTGTGACCAGATGGAAGCATTACCTTCTTTTCCAGAAAGTCTATGAACAGGCAGAGTAAAGGTGACAGCTCACACAGAGCAGTGCCAGATGCTCTTGTTTATCCCAGAGTGTTAAGGGATATTTCTTGGCAACATTTCAATGGCTTTGGGGAGGGTTTTTGGAAGAGTCACAGTTTTGGCTGGTGGTGGTGGTGAAAATGTGCTTCTGTGTGCAGCCTCAACAAGAAAAACACACTAGACTTGGCTTTGTTCTTCTTGGTTTATGATCTTTCCCCAAAATACAGGAAGGTTTTTAAACCCAAGAATGTGTACTTCACAGAGATGCAATATTCTTATCTACTTGCTCTCTTTAAGAAAATTGAAAATTGGTACTCAGAGCTGCAAATTTGCCCCTTGTCTTTCTTTTTATTTTACTAAAATGAAGTCATAATTATATTGAATTAAAGAAAAGGTTATTTTAAAAATTGAATACAGAATAATAAGTACCAAACATGTTTACTTTACTATAAACTCAAGCTGTGTTAAGACTGGGGAGAATATCTATTCTATTTTCTTTTAATCAACAAATGCCTCATAATACGATGGAGGATGCAGTATTGTTAATGCTTATTATAATATTAGATTCCCATTTGGAAGTTTATTAGCCATAACACCTTCACAAAGTTAATTAACTTCTTTATGCCTCAATTCCTCGTATGTAAGATCATCATATACATAGTACCCTTCTCATAGGATCTTTCTATTTGCTAAATGAGTTTCTCATAAAACATGTTTAGGAAGGTACCTAACACATAATAAGTAATCAATAAATGTTAGCCACTGCTACAACCACAGTTATGGTCATTATTATTATGTAATCATTTTATTTTTATTCATTACCTTATAAAATATGTATTCTTTTTTCTTAGTGAACATATGTTTTAGGAAAAATGTGTAAAAAATACAATATTTGAGATGGCAGGAGTCTCAGGAGATTGTTCAATCTCATTCAACAAATAAACTATGGAAGAAAATGTTTATTGTTTTGGGGAGCTTTCTCAAGATCCAAAACCAAAATTAACATTTCCTTCATGCTTTATAAATAAATTAATCACCCTTATAAGCCACAAAAATTACATCTCATAATATATATATATACACACACACACACATATTTTATAGCACCATCTATTAATAAATAAACTAAAAATTTTAAAAAGAAATGTTAAACAATTGCTAAAAAATTTTAAAGTAATTAGAAATAAAATAGTTTTTAAAAAGAAAAAATGAGAAGCCTTTGAATTTTATTAAATTAGAAAGAATTTTCTTGTATGACTATTTTTTCACTTTAGGGGAAACTAGTTTTAGTCATATAAATATATAGCTATATATAAAACAAGATAGTTCATCAGAAAAACTACAATTAAATATCTCTACTTATGAATTCTCAACATTTGTGTTTCAAATCTCAGGTAACTGATTTTAAAAAATATTAATTTATTTTAAAAGTTAGTTTAATACTAATAATATTTAAATGTGCATAAGTTTGGGTAGTCTGTCAAAGTGAATCAGCTTTTGTAATTCTAGAATACTTGTTTTATTTTAAGAATATGGATTGTTTTAAAATGGAAAAAACGGCTGCTAAAAATGTACTCTTGGCTGCATATAGTATAAAAGTATGCGATGCCAACTTTGACTGTTTATGTATAAATCACTTTTTTGATTCTCATTAACTCTGTTCCAAGACAATAATAAATACTTCTTGAATGAATGAATTTAAGAGCAGAATTTGGAATGGAATCTACGAATCTCAGCTGTACTGATACCAGTTATTGATGGCACCCTTTTTGCATAATGTTCAAGTCCATCCACATTTGTCCTCAGCTCTAGCCATATGGCAATTCTTCCTGAATGACTTGGCTTCTCCCTTTTCTTTCACTATCATTAGAATATTATGGCTTAATTCCCATCAATTCTTGCCAGCTGGGGAGCAAAAAGAGTGTTATTTTTGCTTCACTTATTTTTTATCCTCTTTTTGAATATCCTTGGTTTCCTTAAACATGAACTTTATACTGCTTGTATATACAATTTGAAACATTCAGTTCATGGAAACTCTTCTATGACATGACTTTTAGAATCCACATTTCTCCAATACACTTTATTTTTCAATTATCTTTTAAAGTGAGGGCTGTGGATGGAGATGAATTTCTTGAGGTACAAGTTCCTACAAATCATGTATATGCAGTGGGAAAAAGCCTTGAAAACATCATTATCTTTTTTTTTATAGCAGAGTCTCCTATTTATAAATTACATTGGAATTGGCCCTTTATGACCAAAAGAATATTCTTCAAAGGGGTGGGGAAACTTTATTCTGCCAAGGGGCATTTGGATATTTATAACACCATACAAAATTATCAACTTAAAAATTAGCCTGTTGTATTTAGTCAGCTTAATTTGGTAAGACGTGTGATGTTCGCTAGTATTGATTTTGAGGGCCTTAAATGGCCCGTGGGCTGAACGTTCCATACTCCTGCATGGATAACAAATTAGTGACTTTTTTTTTTTCCACAGCCATATATAGCAATGCTGGTGGATTGGTCAAATTGAAGATTACACCCTCTCTTAGAGAGAGTAATGTATAATAATGCATTTTGTAAATATGAAAGTTTATTTCCTAAAAGCATTAACCTGGGACCAGCAGCAGTAGGCCAATGGCTTCTTTTCTGAGTTCATAGGGCGCAGGCCTCTGCTTATTCATCACAACCAAACCAGCCTCACAAGAGCACATGCACAGCAAGAGAGGGTACCTAGTGAACCCTTTCCTGTGACTACAGAATTGTCCATTTTCAAAACAAAAGTCTGTAAAATGTTGATATTCCAAAGAAAATTTTTAACAAAGAATAATAACCTTTAACCAGAAAATTATCCATCATTTATTAAAATAAGGGACAGAAAAAGAAAACGAAACATAATCTTTTTGAGATGCATTTGGGGAAAAGATTTATGGTGGTTCACATTTTACTGATCCTGGGTCACTTGGGTGTTGTGGATACTTTTATCATACAGGGCTGCACCTCTTCCAATTACATGTGGTTTCTTTGCAAGTTCCCAAAATGTGCTCTTTGAAAATAATAGTTAACTAAAAGGATGACATAGATTTTTTTCATTCTTTTGTGTGTGTGGGGGGGGTGAGGGAGAGAAGAACATTGGTTCAGGAAAAAGGAATTCATCAGAAATTGCCTTAACTGTCATGAAATAGTAATTGTGTCATGCTTTAGTTTCCCCAGGGTTCAAAATAGCAATCCTTGTCCTGGTCATCAAGACTGTAGCTACACATGTATTTACTTAACAGTTGATTTAGTGTAATATTTGTAATCTTCAAAGTTTTATTAAATGTTTGAACACTGCAATTTATTTCTACGTGGTCTATCCGTCAAGAAACACTTATGATATAGATGTTGTACTCCCAAAGGATGTGTCAGATGCATGTTCTGGGTAAACCATGGCTGGTCAATAAAGATCCCACAGTTATGAACAGAAATAGATAATTACATCCTAGATTTTTCAATTATCAAAGAATCTTAACCACTTTTGACAGAAAAAGATTAAAGAGCTTACATTTAGATGATTATCTGATTCAGTAAAAATATGTTATTGACTAGAATACAACCTAATGGACATGTGTAAATCTCATCCATATTTTCACATTGCTAACCATGTTCACATTCAACATGTGAGAATCTATAACCTCAGTTAATTGGGATGAAGTTTAGAATACAATTCATAGCCATGGCCAGTTTGGCTCAGCGGTTAGAGTGTCAGCCTGTGGACCAGAGTGTCCCGGGTTCGGTTCCCCCTGAGGGCACGTACCTTGGCTGCAGTTTGTCCCCAGCCCCAGATGGGGCCGTGTGGGTGGCAGCCAGTTGATGTGTCTCTCTCACATCGATGTTTCTCTCTTTCTCTCTCCCTCCTTCTCTCTCTCCTGACAAATGTAAAAAAATGTCCTTGGATGAGGACAAAAAAAAAAAGGAATACAATACATATTTTTTTCTGTTCTAAAAATTGGAAACCTTTTATTATATTTGAAATGATATTGTGACACACTACTTTCATGCTTTCTATATTTTTATCATTGAAGGATAATATGAATTCTATTTAAATAATGGTTTCATAAATTAGGACATTTTTTTCTTCCATTTAGACTATTTACAGAAAAATCAGTTACCTAGACTTAATTTATTAATAGATAACAGGGCTTAAATGTCCATATCTTATTTTAAAAATTAATATAATAGTATTTAACTTACAGGTCAATTTTAAAGATTAAATAACATTTATGTATATGCATAAAGTATATATATGAGTACCCAGTTTTGGTGTGTTCATTATAGTCATCACAGAAAATATTAAGAAAAACCTGGTTAAATTTTTTTTTGTATTTACTAGAGATGAAGAAAACAAATGGTCCATAGGGTCTTTAAGTTGATGGAGTTTTTTCTTATTTGTATCAAGTAAAAAGAAATAAAAATTTTTATTTTTTTAAAAAAGCTTCTTAAAATACTAGGATTCTTCTGGTAGTAAAAGAAAAAAAAATCCCACTAAACGGCTTAAACAAAACAGGACTTTATTACCTCACACTGAAAAATCCAAGGTAAGGACTGGCTTCAATGACCTGTGGCAGGGACTTGAATAATGTCACCCGTACTGTTCTTCCCCCATTCTGGGCTCTGCTCGGCTCCATGGGATCTAGTTCCCAGGTTTCACAAAGCGGCTGCCGGCAGCACCCGACCTACTCTCCGTCAGGCTCACGAGCGGTGGGCAAGAGGGACAGAGAACCTCCCTGTGTTTGTCCCACTGGCTACGACTGGGCCAGCTGGTCCTTCCTTAATCCCAATGTCCAGGGGACGAGACCCTCCACTGGCTGTGCGTGCTTGCAAATCTAGGAAACTGAAGCACATGGAAATGTAATCGGGAAAGGATGTTTCCCCAGATGAATATTGTGGTCGGTTTACCAGAAGAAGAAATGTATTTGAAACATTGATCATAATGTGCTGAATAATATCAGAATGTGTCTGAAGATGCTCCTTTTCATGTTGAGCTGGTTTTCCCTCCTCCAGCCACTCTTTAGATAGGGGTGCATCGCAAGATTTTGTTCTTGTGTCTTCACCTTCTTTACTCTCTCTGATATTTCAGTGGTACTCGTGACTTGATCGTGTCATCTTGACGCTCACAAATGACTTCTGAGGTCTGCTTTGTGTGTCGGGTGGCTTTTAATGCCCAGCAAATCTTCCCCAAATTTTATGATTCTGCAGGTTGGTGCTAAGCAGATCCTCTGGTCTTAGTTAAGGTCATGCGTCTCAGTCAGCATCCACACTGGTTGAATGAAATTATATTACAGACATAGTACATAGCAGGAGCCAACATTTATTATTGTTGCCACTAATTAGGTTTTCCAAATGCGGAAAATAATTTCTTTTTCTTTGTCTCAGATCAACTTTCTTTATAGAAGGAGAAGCTTTATATGCTTTTTCTATAACATCATCTGTTTTATATATATTTATGATAACACTACAAATGATGGCTCCCCAATGTTGTAAATATCCTAATAAACTGTGCAATCTAGAATTATATTGGGATATCATTGACCATATCAATTATTTATTTGTATTGCCTCAGAGCCTAAGACATGGTTTAGTGCATAGTAACAGTCAATAAATGCTTACTCTGGCTGTTGCCACCTCCACTGCTGCTATTGATCTTAAAAACGACATGTTAATCATATCAGTATTTCTTCTACTGTGTGTTGTATTCCCTGGGGAGCTCTGGGACCGTCTAAGTGTGCCTGGGAGACCAATGTTTTAGATGTAAGTGTCAGTTTGCCAACAAAGGGGCTTCTTTCACAACTGATCTATTTTTTCTTCCCATTTCCAACCATTCTTTATTAGCATCTGATCTCTCGCTTCACCATGTCTCCCACATGCTGTTCCTTTTCACCTAACATCATATATGTGTAATAACATGACAGAATAGCTGAACTCGAGGGCTTTGAGAAAATATGAGTGATGCAAATCCTGGATTTATTGTTTACGACTGCAGAAGGATTCTGCTTAATATATTCATAGTATAAATGTAAAAGATAATAAGTTCACCATGTATACTACATAACATTTGTTGTACTCAAAATCTTTTATTACGTGATTATTTCTTACCACCGTCGTCTTCTTTTAAAAAAGAAGAGCAAAAACAAAAATTCCCCTAAAATGTAAAAATTACAGACACCAAGTTTTATGTGTATATGGGGAAATGGAGTCAAGTCACTGAATTAAAAAGAAAAATTATTGGCCTGGCCAGTGTGGCTCAGAGGTTGAGCCTCGACCTATGTACCAAGAGGTCACCGGTTTGATTACTGGTCAGGGCACATGCCCAGGTTGTGGGCCAAATTCCCAGTAGGGGGCATGCAGGAGGCAGCCAATTGATGTTTTTCTCTCACATCAATGTTTTTATTTCTCTCTCCCTCTCCCTTCCTCTCTCTCTAAAATAAGTAAAGAAAAAAAAATTAATTACTGTAACATAGACACTACTATCCTTTATTTTCTGATGCTTTGAGGAAATGTCTCATCATATTCTTGTGAACATGTACCTTCCTACCTATAGTATTGACTGTTAACTATAAATGCAGTGCTGTCCAGCAGCCTATAGGTATGCACTGACATCCTTTTCATTTTCATGAGTGAAATTTAAAATTGTTTCCTGGTATTATCTTGGATTTTGTTCTCATATATTTCCCAAAGTTGATTAAAAGTACAAAACAAGCCTTGGCCTGTTTGGCTCAGAGGTTAGAGTGTCAGCCTGTGGTCCAGAGAGACCCGGGTTTGGTTCTCGCTAAGGGCATGTACCTTGGTTGCAGTTTGTCCCCTGCCCTGGTTGGGTCGTGCAGGTGGCAACCACTCAATGTGTCCCTTTCACATCGATGTTTCTCTCTCTCTCCCTCCCTCCCACTTCATCTGAACAAAATATCAAAAAATGTCCTTGGGTGAGGATTAAAAAAAAAGTAAAAAACAAATGTCTATATTATTTTTTTAACCTACTTTTTATTTATTTATTTTTATGTTTCTCTTTTTTTCCACCTAGACACCCTCTTCCCCATCCCTCCCCCTTACTACCCCCCCCCCCCCAGTATTTTTGTCTATGCCCATTAGTTACACATAGATGCATATAAGTTCTTTGGTTTATCTTATCCACCCCACCCCCACCCCCTCCTCTGAGGTTTGTCAGTCTGAACCGTACTCCTTTCTATGGGTCTATTTTGTTCATCAGTTTATTTTGTTCATTATATTCCATAAATAAGTGCGAGCATATGGTATTTGTTTTTCTCTGATTGGTTTATTTTGCTTGGCATAATGCTTTCGAGGTTCCAAAGGATAAGCGATCTTTCTTTCTTACAGCTGCATAGTATTTCATTGTGTATATGTACCACCACTTTTTTATCCATTCATCTACCCATTGATATTTGGGCTGTTTCCGGATCTTAGCAATTGTAAATAGTGGGGGTACATATACACAATGAAATTCTTTCTGATTGGTGTTTTAGGCTTCTTAGGATATATTCCTAGAAGTGGTAACACTGGGTAAAATGGCATATTCATTTTTAATTTTTTGAAGACACACCACATTGTTTTCCATCAGTGGCTGCACCAGTCTGCATTCCCACTAGCAGTGTACTAGAGTCCCCTTTTCTCCACACCCTTGCCAACATTTGTTGTTTGATGATTTGTTGATGGCTGCCATTCTGATTGGTGTGAGGTGACACCTCATTGTTGTTTTAATTTGCATCTGTCTGATGATTAATGACATTGAGCATTTTTCCATGTCTCTTGGCCATTTGTATGTCCTTTTTGGAGAGGTATCTATTTAGGTATTCTGCCCATTTTTTAATTGGGTTCTTTGTTTTCTTTTTGTTGAGTTGTATGAGCACTCTCTATATTTTGGAAATTAACCCCTTATCTGATGTATTGTTGGCAATTATGCTCTCCCTTAGAGTGGGTTCCCTTTTCTTTTCAATGGTTGTTTCTTTTGCTGTACAGAAGCTTTTTAGTTTGATGTAGTCCCATGTGTTCATTTTTTTCTTTGTTTCTCTTGCCTTAGGCATTGTATCAGTGAAAATTCTGCTGCATATGATGACTGAAATTTTGTCGCCAACATTTCCTTCTAGTATTATTATGGATTCATGAGTCACATTTAAGTATTTTATCCATTTTGAGTTTATTCTTGTGTATGGTGTAAGTTGGTGGTCTAACTTCTTTTTTTTTTTACATGTAGTTGTTCAATTTCCTAACACCATTTATTGAAGAGGCTATGTTTACTCCATTGTATGCTTTTGCCACCTTCGTCACATATTAATTGAGCATAATGTCTTGGGTCAATTTCTGGGTTCTCTGTTCTATTCCATTTGAACGATATGCCTGTTCTTGTGTCAGTACCAGGCTGTTTTGATTACAATGGCTTTGTAGTATAATCTGATATTCAGTACTGTGATCCCTACTACTTTGTCCTTTTTCAAGATTGATGTGGCTTTTTGAGGTCTTTTTTTGGTTCCATATGAACTTTTGAAGTATTTTTTGTAGTTCTGTGAAATATGTCATTGGTATTTTGATGGGGATTGCATTGACTCTATAGATTACTTTGGGTAATATGGATTTAATAATGATATAAATTCTGCCAATCCATGAACAAGGTATGTGTTTCCACTTTTTTATATCTTCCTCATTTTTTTTTCAGTGTTATATAGTTTTCTGCAAATAGGTTCTTTACTTCTTTGGTTAAGTTTATTCCTAGATATCTTAATTTTTTTGCTGCAATCATCAACGGGATTTTTTTTTTTTTTTTTTTTTTGGTTTCTCTTTCTGTGAGTTCATTATTAGTGTATAAGAATGCCATCGATTTCTTGATGTTAATTTTGTATCCTGCTACTTTGCCAAATTTGTTTATTAAATCTAATAGATATTTTGATGGAGTCATTAGAATTTTCTATGTACAATATCATGTCATCTGTGAATAATGACAGTTTCACTTACTCCTTTCTAATTTGGATCCCTTTTATTTTTTTTTAATGTCTAATTGCTGTGGCTAAGACTTCCAGTACTATGTTAAATAAGAGTGGCAAAAGTAGGCATTCCTATCTTGATTCTGTTCTTAAGAGAAATGCTTTTAGTTTTTGCCCATTGAGTATGATGTTGGCTGTAGATTTTTCATATATGGCCTTTATTTTGTTGAGATATGATCCCTTGATTTCCACATTGCTGAGCATTTTTATCAGAAATGGGTGCTGGATTTGGTCGAATGGTTTTTCAGCATCTATTGATATGATCATATGTTTTTTATCTTTCACTTTGTTTACTTTCTTTTTGTTTATGTGGCGTATCACATTTATTGATTTGTGAATATTGGACCAGCAACCCCACTTTGTCATGATTAATGTTTTTTTAATGTATTGTAGGATCTGACTTGCTAATATTTTGTTAAGGATTTTGGCATCTATGTTCATCAAGGATATTGGCCTGTAGTCTTCTTTCTTTGTAGTGTCTTTATCTAGTTTTGGAATTAGAATTATGCTGGACCCATAAAACGAGTTTGGAAGTCTTCCTTGTTCTTGAATTTTTTGGAATAATTTGAGGAGAATGGGTGTTAGTTCTTCTTTGAATGTTCAGTAAAACTCCCCCATGAAGTTGTCAGGGCCTGGGCTTCTATTTGCTAGGAGAATCTTGATTACATTTTCAATTTTCTTAGTTGTTATTGTTCTGTTCAAGTTTTCTATCTCTTCCCTGTCCAGTTTTGGGAGACTGTGTCTTTCTAGAAATTTGTTCATTTTGCTTGAATTGTCCAATTTGTTGCCATATAATTGTTCATAGTATTTGTTAATGATCCTTTGTATTTTTGTGGTGTCAGTTGTTACTTCTCCTCTTTCATTTCTGATTTTGTTTATCTGGGCCCTCTCTCTTTGTTTCTTGGTGAGTCTAGCTAAGGGTTCAATATATCTTATTTATCTTTTTAAAGAACCAGTTCTTTGTTTCATTGATCTTTAGAATTGTTATTTTGGTCTCTGTCATTTATTTCTGCTCTTATCTTTATTATCTTTCCTTCTACTTGCTCTGGGGTTTTCTTTTTGTTTGCTTTATAGTTCTTTAAGTTGTGAGGTTAGATAGTCAATTAGAAATTTTTCTTGTTTCTTGAGGTAAGCCTGTAGTGCTACAAACTTCCCTCTCAGGACTGCTTTCACTGCATCCCATACATTTTGTGTTCTTATGTGTTTATTTTCATTGGTTTCCAGGAAGTTTTTAATTACTTCCTTGATCTCCTTGGTAACCTATTTATTGTTCAATAACATGCTATTTAGTCTCCATGTGTTCAAATGTCTTTGAGTGTTTTTGTTGTAATTGATTTCTAGTTTCATTGTGATCTGAGAAGATGCTTGATATGATTTCAATCTTCTTGAACTTGTAGAGACTTAGTTTGTGTCTTAACACGTGATCTATCTTTGAGAATGTACCATGTGCACTTGAGAAGAATATGAATTCTGCAGTTTTGGGTGTAACACTTTGCAGATATCTATTAAATCCATTCGATCTAGTGCAACATGTAAAGTCTCTGTTTCCTTGTTAATTTTTTGTCTAGATGATCTACCCAGTAATGTCAGCGGGGTTTTGAAGTCCCCTGCTATGATTGTTTGCTGTTGATTTCTCCTTTAAAGTCCTCCAGAAGATTTTTAATATATTTTGGTGCTCCTATATTGGATACATATATGTTTACAAGGTTATATCTTCCTGTTGGATAGATACTTTAAATATTATGTAGTGGCCTTTTTTGTCTCTAGTTATGGCCTTCATTTTGAAATCTATTTTACCAGATATGAGTATTGCTATCCCAGCTTTTTTTCCTTTCCATTTGCTTGGAAGATTTTTTTCTATCCCTTCGCTTTCAACCCATGTGAGTCTTTTGTTGTGATGTGGGTCTCTTGTAAACAACATATAGATGAGTCATGCTTTCTTATCCAATCAGCTACTCTGTGTCTTTTGATAGGAGCATTCAATCTATTTACATTTAAAGGTATTACTGATATGTACTTATTTATTGCCATTTTTGTTTAGTGTGGTTATATATATTTTTCTATTTCTTCTACTAATTACAGCAGTCCTTTTAACATTTCTTGCAGTGTTGGTTTGGTGCTGATATAGTCCCGTAGCCTCTTTTTTTTGGGGGGGGGGGCGGGTCTGGGAAGCTCTTTATTTCTCTATTTCACCTTCTATTTTGAATGATAGCCTTGTTGGACAGAGTAGTCTCAGATTCAGATTCTTGTTTTTCATGACCTTGATTACTTCATGCCATTCCCTTCTGGCCTGTAGTGTTTCTGTTGAGAAGTCATCTGAGAGCCTTATGGGGGTTCCTGTGTAGATAACCTGTTGCTCATCTCTTGCTGCCTTTAGGATTCTCTCTTTGTGTCTTGGTGTGGGCCTGTTTGGCTTCTTTTTACTTGGGGCTTTCTGTGCTTCTTGAACTTGAATGCCTTCTTCCTTCACCAAGTTAAGAAAGTTTTCTGTCACTATTTCTTCAAATATATCTTCTAACCCTTGCTCATTTCCTTCTTCTTCTGGAACTCCTATGATGGGAATGTTGTTACATTTCCAATTGTCCCACAGTTCTCTTAAGCTGTCTTCCTGTTTTTTTGTTATTTTTTCTGCTTGGGTGATTTGTTTCTACCTTGTCTTCTAATTCACTGATCTGGTCCTCAGCTTCCTCTATTCTGCTGGTTATTCCTTCCAATGTTTTCTTTATTTCTGCTATGTCATTCTTCATTTCTGATTAGTTGGTTTTCAAAGTTTTTATAGCTTTACTCATGGTGCTGAACTCTTTACTCATGCTGTTGAGCTTTCTCATTATTATCAGTCTGAACTCTACCTCTGATACCTTGCTTAACTGCATTTCATTTATGTCATCTTCAGTAAAGTTCTCTTGTTCTTTCATTTGGGATTTGTTTCTTTGTTTCACCATTTTGACTATGTCAGTGGGCTTTGTAGCCTGCCCAATATTCCCTGTGGGGATTGGTGTTTCACTGGTTGTGGCTCCCTTTACTGGGTTTGGATGAGTGTGGGAGGACCCATGTTAAATACCATTGTCAAGTCTTACTTTTCTGGGTAGATTTACAATCCCAGAAAAGGATCAGTTATCCTCTAGCTGTTTGCCTGGAGGCTATTAGAGGCAGTTACTTGATAAGCTTTGGGTTGTAGCCCTTAGCTGAATGAAATAACCCCTCAGGTGTTCAGGGTAAGAGGATTTCCAGAGGGTGGGGCAGATGTTGGCTGTTAATGAGCCTCAATTTGCATTTCTCTGGACCAGCTGGGTGGAGTTAAATTTCTGAGAGAGGGGCTGTTGCTTCTGCCTGAGGCTCTGGGAAGGGGCTCTTTTAGTAATATGACTACTGTCCTGTTAGGGAGTAAATTAGCACAAAACTCCCAATGCCCTCCCAGCTCTCCAAGCTCCCAAGTATTCACACAGTTCGAGTCCAGTGTGCCCTCCCTCTGCTGGAACCCAAGGTGAGTGACTGTAGCTAATTTAGTGCTCTGTCCTGGCCCTCTGGGCTGTGGAGCCAACTTGGGATTTTAACCCCAAGGGAGCTGCTCACTGCTAAAACGGCTGCTGTTCCTGGGTCCCAGCTTGCCCTCATGGGCCTCCACAGATCCTACCAGGCTTGATTCAATGTCTTTTTTTTTTCTGTCCTTGGTTATATGGGTCCTCTCCAGCTGCTTTTCTGTTGCTTTCCCCCCCACAATTTGTCTTTATTTTAGTTGTAAGTCCAGTTTGGTCCTGGGAGATGGTCTGAGTAGCTTCCATTCACTTCGCCTTCATTTTGGAATCCCCCACAACATTATCCTATATTATTTATTCAGAAAAAAAAATATTGCTTATGATTAAGGGACTCATTATATAAAGGAATGTTGTCAATAAACATTGCTCATAAAGGTAAAGAACTCTGTCTAGTTTATATTTGTAGCCCTTCATAACTCTTACAATTCCTGGTATATAGTAGGTATTTAATTATCTTTGTTGAACCAATAGATGAGCCTGTGAATGAATTAGTTAACTTGCACTACCTACATTTTCCTCACCATGGACTAATTATATCAATATTTCGGGAAGCAATTTTACAGTTGAAGGAATTATCACATAAAGAAACAGTTATCACCATGGACAATCATATCAATATTTGGGGAAGCAACTTTACAGTTGAAGGAATTATCACATAAAGAAACAGTTATTTTTAACCATGCAACATGTTTGAGGGGATTAAGACCATATTAGAAGGGTAAGCATAGCAGCTACATATTGACTATTTTGGTTTTTCTCCAGGCTAGTATAATACCACTTGAAGAGGTCTCCCCTGAGTATCCAATTCCTCCAGTGGAAAAAAGAAACCCAGGGGGAACTATTCTGCCCCCCCCCCCCCCCCGCCAACACACACACACTCACACCCACATTGTGATTGACTTTGCTGGAGCCTTTACTCTGTTCTCCCACCATGGCAATACTATGGAGTCTGCAAGTTTTAACCACTGGGAATCTGACTAGGATGGAGAAGGGGGGCGCGACTTGCAACAGGTCTCACATGGGTCTTGGGAGACTGAGTTCATACCTGCAGTAATATTTCAGAAGAAATCAGTGGGCCAAATTCTTCCATCGCTAGTGGGAGTGGGGTTCTTGTGATATCTTAAGAAAAGAAATTTTCTGAAACTCGCATGGGAGAATGAGATGCGGTAAAAGACTTTATTTGTGTGGAGATATATTCCTCAGTTTCTAATGTCCCATTTCCATCAAGCCAGTCTTGGAAGAGGGGGCTGGGGCTTTAGCAAAGCCAGAACTAGGGCCAGTGTCCAGAGTTTTTGCTCAGCAGATCATCAGGCTAGATCCATTGTGTAGAGTCCACAGGGCAGAGGGCCACATGGGTGAATGTAGGGGAATGCTCGCTCAGCAACTGAGGTCCAAAAAGAACAAGCAAACAAAGAGAGAGAACTTTCCTTGTTCAGGAGATAATGTATCTCAGATTTCGGGCCTTTGTAGTGACCATGCCTATTCTAGCCACTGACTTTTTCCCAGGTGTGACTGACAGGTAAGCATTTTCCCATGTCACTCAGATATTACTGGGCATACATTTATACTGCTTTAGTCCAGTCCTTTTCCCTGTTGATCTGGATCTGTGGGAGCAGATGTGGAGAGTGTTAACTGCAGCTTCCTGGCAAAGCCGTATAAATGGCATACCTATATTATCTGGTCTTCCCTTTAAATAATAACCAGATTATTGTTATGGTATCCATTATCCCAGATAGTGAATTTGCTCATTTGAAGAACCAAGTAAGGGGTACACTCTGACCAGGAAAATCAACAGAGTGCAGATATGCCAGATTCAGATCCTCAAAAGGAAGATTTATGTGCCATAGAAGCTGTTCTTCTCTTGCCCAGGCAGGGAGTTGAAACACAGTCCCACCTGCTACAGAGATGGAAAAATTATCTATAAATACCACCAGATCAATTTCAGCAGCAGCAGCACTTTAAAAGATCATTCAGCATGATTAAGTGGGATTTATCTTTGGGATGCAAGGATTGTTCAACATATGCAAATCAATCAACATGATGCATTAATTACATTAATAGAATTTTTAAAAATTGTATGATCATCTCAAAACTCATACCACCATTACCACATTAAATTATTATGCTATACAAAGAAGGTATACAAAAGGACCAACAGGTATATGTAAAGATGCTTAACATCACTAGGATTCGGGAAAATCAAATTAAATCACTGTGAGATACCACTTCATGCCTATTAGCATGGTCACCATCAAAAAGATAAGAGATTACAAATGTTGGCATGAATGTGGAGAACGGGAAACCTGGTGTACTTTTGGTGGGACTGTACATTGGTACAACCACTATGGAAACCAGTATGGAGACCTCTTTAAAAAATGAAAAAATAGAACTAGTATGTAATCCAGAAATTCACTTCTGGGAATACGTGCAAAGGAAATGAAAACATTAACTCAAAAATATATCTGTACCTGGTGTTCATAGCAGCATTATTTACAATAGCCAAGACTTGAAAACAACTTAATTGTTAATCAATAAATAATGGACAAAGGTGTTGTGAGATATATATAAATAATTCAGCCATAAAAATGAAGAAATCTACCCTGATTGGTTTGGCTCAGCGGTTAGAGCATCAGCCCTCAGACTGAAGGGTCATGGGTTCAATTCTGGTCAAGGGAAAATACTTGGGTTGCAGGTTTGATCCTGGCACTGGTCAGGGTCGTGTGGGAGGCAACCAATCGATGTGTCTCTCTCACATCAATGTTTCTCCCTCTCTCTCTCTCTCCCTCCCCCCTTCCCTCCTTTCTACTCTCTCTAAAAGTCAATCGAAAAATATCCTCAGGTGAGGATTACGAAGAAGAAGAAGAAGAAGAAGAAGAAGAAGAAGAAGAAGAAGAAGACGAAGAAATCTTACTATATGTTGACAACATTGATGGATCTTAAAGATATTATGCCAAGTGAAATAAGTCAGATAGAGAAAGACAAGTACTGAACGATCTCAATTACATGTGGAATCTCAAACAAAACAAAACTTCTAGAAGAAGCATCAGACTCGTGGTTACCAGAGGCAGAGGGTGGAGAGAGGAGGGATTGGAGGAAGATAGTCAAAAGGCATAAATTTGCAGTTATAAGATAAATAAGTACAAGGGGTAAAATGTGCAACATGACTATAGCTAACACTGCTCTATGTTATGTAAGAAAGTTGTTAAGAGAATACATACTAACAGTTCTCATCACAAGGGGAACAAATTCTCTTTTTTCCTTATTTTATTCACTGTATCTATATGAGAAGGTAGATATTAACTGAATCATTTCATAATATGTATAGATCACACGATAGTGCTGTATGCCTTAAACTTATACAGTGATATGTGTCAATGGTTTCTCAGTAAAACTGAAGAAAAATAATTGACATTTAATTGAAAAGAAAATTGCTTTAAAAAAAAGAGAAAACATTAAATGACAGCTGCCCCCTCCCGAAAATGCTAGTGTACATCTGGAACAAAAGGAGTTAGCAAGAAGCAGCATCTAGATTCAGTGCTGCCTTGCATACTACAGAACTGTGTCATGAGCTTTGGTGTTTTGGGGAAGACATAATCTGACCCATGTCTCTTCATGGTCACTTTAAATGATAAGTAGAACAAGGGATGGCCATGGTAGTGGAAGCGAGAGCCAAAGTATTGTCTAAGAAAGAGATGTTGACAGCTTAAAATAGAATGGCAGAGACACTTTAATGTGGTCATGTAGAAAATTAAAAAAAAAAAAAATAGAGTGGATAAATCCTGACTGATGGATTGAATGTTAATTGTGAAAGAAGTGAACCAAGGATGATCAACTATGGCCTTTCTAAAGGGAAGAAGACAGATGAGGAACAGGTTTGAGGGGAACGTTCAGCACTTTGATTGTAAACATGGTAAATTTGAGTCTTCTATGAGTAGTGTTTAAGATTGGAACTCAGTAATTTTCCTGCTTTAGTACTTACTGCAGGGCAAGTGGCTTAATATTTTTGTGTCTCATTTATATCTTCAACCAATTAGAACTGTAATAATAAGTCTTGCTTTCTAAATTGTTGTGAGGATTAAATTAGTTAATTCATATACAAATTTAAGAATAGTTTTCAGCACGTTGTATAGATTTATTATTTTTATCACCCAAAAAGAAATGCAGACAGTGGTTGTGAGTGTGGAACTCAGGAGGAAATCAGAATTAAAGCAATAAACAGGATTTAAAGCCACAGGGAAACAAAAAGAGCTAAAGACAGAGCCCTGGTATATAACTTCAGACAGAGATGTTTCAAGATACTTCAAGATTTTGAGGTTGGAAAGAGGCAAAAGTGTTTGCAAATGAGGCTCAGAAAGAGCTGCCAGCGCAGTTGGAGGAAAACCAGCAGCGTGTGATGTTCTGGACGCCAAGAAAAGTGTGGCTAAAAGGAAGAAGTGATCATTTTTATTGGATGGAGATTGATAAAAAAGTATTGGACTGAGCAAGATAGAAATTGTTGGCAACCTTGTCACTAAACCTTCAGTGGAGTCACTAAAATGAAAACCTGAATGAAATGACTGAATGGAGTATGAATAAAAAGCAAATATTGTCATTCAGAATAAACCTTTCTGGGGAACTTCTGCTTTTTGTGGAGCAGATAAGTGCGGCTGGGAGTTGGAGGAGAGTGGTAACTGAGGGTGAATTATTCTTCTGACGGGAGGCATTTCAGCACATTCGCAGGTAGAAGGGAATGATCCCACTTTAGATGTTAACTACCTCTTCTTCTTTGTACGACAACACATTTTAAATGGAATGAATGCACATTTGGAGAAAGGGAACATTATCTACTTGCCTCCAAATAGAGAAGCTATAATCACCCATAAAGAGTAAAACTACGAATTTGATTATTCTACTTGTCTATTGGTGTGAACCAGAAAGAAGATATTTGGTTTTAGTATAAAAAATGTGGGAGTGATACTCTTCCGAGATATTTCACGGAATTACTGAGCTGGGTTTTTTTATGCCTTTTCAAAAAGGACAAATTGTCATGCGTCATTAAATGTAAGAATAATTTTATTCTTATACAGGGTAAAAAATGTTACAAAGTACATGAGATAGACTTGGTCAGTGTGGCTAAGGGGTTACAGCATTGGCTCACGGATGGATGGGTCATGGGTTTGGTTCCTGGCCGAGGACATCTACCTGGGTTGCAGGTTCAATCCCTGGCCCACGGTCTGGTTTATATTACTAATATTGTCACTGAGCCACAATTACATTTTTAACGTATACTAGTGGCTCATTCTCCTCAGGTTTTCCACTTGGTTCCTCCAGCCCAGCCAGATCTAGTTCCTCTTGTCCTGCACCTTTATGAACCTTGGTTTCTCCTGACTGAGTTCAATGTCCTTTATAGACATGGCCAACAACCTTCCAGGACCTTTGCAGCTCAGGAATCTGTGACACTCCCCAGTATGGTTTCCCTTCTGTTTAGTATAAACCTAGTTCCAATTATTTTTTTCATGATTCTCTGACAACCAATATTTTCCAAAATATTTTCCCAGATTAGCAGCAGTTTTTTCTGACCATTTATCTTTACTCCATATTTTGTAATTTATATTTGCAATAATAAATTTGATTATATCTGTTGATGGGTATTTCCTAAGAGTTTTATGTAACTTTCTTATAAATAAATGAATGAATGGTACCAACAGTGACAAAATGAAGAATTCCACGTGAAGGTGATGTAGCTGATTTGTGGGGACAGAACAGCTGAGGGGTGTCCATGGTCTACGTTTTTCTCCGGAAATCACTCATATAAAGTAGCCTTTTTATCACAGGAAAGATTAAGAATGGTTGTGACCATCATTGTACTAAAACAGCACAAATCTCTCAAGAGTAATTATTACTCTCAAGGAACAGCACCCTCCCCATCATCACGAGCACATTTATTTATTTATTTGACATTTATTGACCATGTAGAATATTAACATTACAGAGATGCTCAATGCAAAACTGAAAAAGACTCAGTTATGGGTATCAGAGAGTTAATTGTCTAGTGGGAAAAAAGTACATCATGCATTGTTGCAGCCCTGATTGACATGTCTGTTTACAATGCTGTAAAGTGGTCAGTGGAAAGAGAAGAAAATAGGGATTTACACTGTAAGTCATAAGGAGGCATTAGGGAAGGAAGCTTCCTTGAGAAAATGACTCATCTTAATTTTGAAGAACTGGAAGTCAGCTACATAACAAAATCCAAGAAAGAGAAATAACTCTGTAAGTCATTTTATAATGTATATAAGACTTAATACACCCTACCCACATACACACAACAAGAGTGAGGGCAACAATGAAAGCAAGAGAACGAGGTGTGTGTGTGTGTGTGTGTGTGTGAGTGTGTGTGTGTGAGTGTGTGAGTGTGTGTGTGTGTGTTGAGAGCTGGAGGGGAGGGAAACGAAAGAGGGCACACAGGATTTTCAGGAGGGATGTTATGTAGTAAACGAAGCTCTGTGTGCTCCATCCTGAATGCTATGGGGAGATACAAAAGGATTTCAAAGAGAGTAGTAGGCTCAGGCTTGCGTCTCTGAATGCAGTGGAGGAAGCTGGTTTGGAGGATGTTAGGCATTCATCAAGCACACTCTGGGCTTCGTGCACGTCAGTTTGCAGAGGTAACACCTGCATTAAGGCAGGAGGCAAGAACCATCACTGTCCATAAAACATGCACCTTTTATGACTCTTAGCTCTTTGGAGAGTACAAATGTTTCCTTCTTAAGACAAAAAAACAAAAATTTTAAAAAAGAGGTTTTCCCTCTCTTTTCTTACAGAGAATATTAGTTTCCTATTGTTGCTATAACAGATGACCACAAACAGTAGGAAAAACAACACGAACTTATTATTTTGTAGTTCTGGATGTCAGAAGTCTTAAAGGGGTCTTAAAGGCTAAGCTCATGGTGTCCACACAACTATGCTCCTTCTAGAGGCTTTAGGGGACAGTCTGTTTCGTGGCCTGTTTTAATTTCTAGAAGCCTCCCGTCCCCCTTGGCTGATGGTCCGTTCTTCCTTCAATGAAGTACTTTTCTGTTGCATATATCCTCTCTCTGATTTTGACCCTCCTACTTCCTTTTATAAGGACCTTGTGATTACATCAGGCCCACACAAATAATCCAGGATAATCTCCCCATCTCAAAATCCTTAATTGCATCCATAGCCCCTGTTGCCATGTGAGATAACATATGCACAGTTTTCAAGGAAAAAAAATGAACGTTCGAGGGCCATCGTTCCGACTACCGCACTGTATATCTATGAATCATTGCAACCCTTACCATAGCTGTAAAATAGGACTACAGTTCGTGTCTTTGTCTGCAAGACCAGACTGAGAACCTGCTAGAGTCTCATTCTGCCTTCTTTAGCCCTCTGGTATGCTCATCCATTGGTTTAGCCTACAAAGACAAAAGAGAAAAGCTATTTTTCTACTATAAAGCCTTTTAACCTTTGCTGCCTCCAAGGTAAATATGGATTGCTGCGTCAAAATATGTGTTATATGAGCAGCTTTCACTTCTGCATATTAGACAAGAGAAAGATTGAGGGCAAAGCTTGTTGGTCATCGAACAGGGTTTGTTTAAAATATTCACTAATTAAAATTTGCTATTGCTTCCAAGTAGAAGCCATGCCAAGAAGTTATAGATGCCAGAAATTATTCATTTTTTCTCATCTTTACAAAAAAAGTTTACAATGAAAGAAAACTTAAAAATCATTGCTCTCAATAATGCAGTGGGAAATATTTATGCTCTCTCTATTATCTCCACTTTCCAGATGATACCATAGAGAAATTGAAAAATTAAGATTCTGCCATTGTAACACATACTGAATCAGCACAAAAACATGCTGTTAACTAGCCCGCTAACGTTCTGTTCTAAAACTTCTAAATCTTTTTTTTTTGCCTTTTTCTTTTCACCTCTCCCCCCTATAAAAAATTCTTAACTGTGCTATCTGATTATGCTACTTTCACTCCTGACAGATAATCAGAAAGGATTACTTGGACTTTCTTAACCGTGAAAGCAAACACATACTTCTAGCAGTCCCTGAAGACATTCTCAATCCTGCTGAAGAAAAATAGCAGATTTAGGTCTTAGCCTTTCAAAGTCATCTCTCTCCCTAAGCTCATGTTTATCTGAAATTGAATATGATTTGGACATGTTGGCTGTAATAAATATGGAATATTTTGTAAGTAATATTATACAGTAGGTACACTTTACAATTTAGATTTTATAGGCTGCCCTCGGGGTCTTCCTATTTATTGAATAAAAAACAAACATTTGTGCACAGGGAGGGGCAGAAGTCGGCTTACCGTTGTGAGTACAAGAAACACAGAGTTTATGCTTGTATTATTATTTATCAATTATTGTATTATTTTCATTAGGAACAGCTGTAAAGCTACTTTTGCGCCACCCTGTACACACACACACACACACACACACACACACTTGTCTTCTTTCAGCCTTGAGAAAGAGCAGTAGAGCTTTGTGATTTTCTTACTTGTTGAATAAGAACATCGGATTTATTGGTTGCATCTTTCCGCTTGGTACGCCTTCCCTTTAGTATGCCTAAGCGAACTGATTTTAAGATATCCAATTTGCTTTCCTTATGTTGCTGCTCAGCTCGGGAGTAAATTAAATCCTAAAATCAGGAAACGTACATCTGTCATTTGCTTTAAGAATGGTTTAAAGAATCTTTTCCTGGCAAGTCATAATGGCTGATGACTGCTAATGGGATGTAAATTCTGACACATGTGGGACTATTAATGTGGCAGTGCCCTCCATGAAATTGTACAGCTGCTACAAAAAGGTCAAAATTGTGAACAATATGGTGTGTAGTCATGGTGTATGTGGCCAAGGCAGTGAACAGAACAATCCCACAGCGCTGATTCTGTTTCACATAAAAGAACTTGATAAAAACAAAACCGGAACATGTTCTTAATTTTTATTTGGGATTAACTATGAATATTTTAAATCAGTTAACTTCAATTTTAAATGTGTTTCACTAAGGTTTGGAGAATGCTTATCTCTGAAGCTCTGATTTAAATAGCCTGCCTTTCTATATTTCTATAGTTTTGTGATATTAAGATGAAATTCATACTGACTTCTCTCTTCTATTAGGCTTTGTGAAACATTTCTCTATAATTATAGAGTTGAATCTAAACTTGCCTGTGACTGTGTCTCTATTTCACTGTTGATGTCTTTGCACTAGAACAAACAGGATTTGTGTGTGCGTGTGTGTGTGTGTGTGTGTGTGTGTGTATGCATGTGAGCACTCATGCTTTAAACTTACATTTAACTCTGCACTGGTAAGACTGCAAGGTGAGTTGACTGCTGAGATAAAGACCAAATAACAACTGTATATAAGATAGAAGTGAATCTCTCAGTAATTGAACAAGCTTAAAAAATGTGTCGCTGATTTTGTAGCTGCAGCTTTTGGGATCTAGGATTTTTCCCTCTTGTTCTGCCATCCTTAACATGCAACTTTCATTTTATAGTTTAAATGGTTCCTCTAGCAATATCAACAGGAAGGAGGGAGGGACAGAGGAAGCCACACAGTTTCATTTTAAAATATGACCAGGAAATTGCTCATTTCACTTTCTCTCCCCTTCCATTGATAAGAACTTAATTATATTATCAATCTAGCTGCAAGGGAGTCTTTACTGTAAGCCTTTTAAAATTAGAATTTCTACTACTAGTGGAGAAGAGAATGGCTGTTGGTACCCTATCAGCAACCTCTATCATATATTCTAACATTACTTTGGAAAGCTCTGAAAATTATTGTGTGGAAGAGATCCAGAGACATAAGAGCACACCAAGAAAATTTTATCATTGCAGTTTGGCTGTCTTAAGCCAATTCTTTGTTTCTTGTTTCCTTCCTTTCTTCCTCCCTTCCCTTCCATCTTTCTCCAAATTAACTCCTCCTGTCTTTCACTTTTCTTTACTCATCTTCTATATTGTCTAATGCACTGAAGTTTAAAAAGAATTTTCTCTCTCACATAGTCATATGGGGGAAAGAAATACATTGGTACAATAATAAGGTGTTATTTTATTTTTCATTTATTTTTTATTATTTACTCAAGGATATTTTTCTATTTATCATCAGATAGAGTGGGAGGGAGGGAGAGACAGAGAGACAGAAAGAAACATTGATGTGATAGAGCCACATCGAACTGGTTGCCTCCTGCATGACCTGACCAGGGCCAGACACGAACCGCAACTGAGGTACGTGCCCTTGACCAGAATCAAACCTGAGTCTCATGGGTCATCGGGCCAATGCTCTAACCACCAGGGCAATATGGTGTTATTTTAAAAATATGTTGGAGGGACAGAGAACTGAATCTTCCTAGGTGGGTCCGGATAACATCATCACATAGGTGATATTAGAATTTGATCTTCAAAATGTAATATGAGTTCCTACATGATGCTTAGCCCTGTTCTTTCTCTGTGCTTGGTTGAGCTCTGATCCTGTCTAAAGTCTTTACTGATGGCTAGGGTGTTGATATCTGGTATTACAGACACCATACTGCTCCCTATTTTTCCAGTTTACCACCTCCTAGGTATGAATTAGGATCGCCCTTACACCTTCAACTTTAGAAGTGGCCATGTGACTTGTTCTGTCCGAAGACAGATGAGTAGAACTGCGAAGTATTACTTCTGAGTAGATACATTTATAATTGCATACATGATTCTCTATCTCCCTCTTGTCCTGCTGCGGTGGTAGTAAAATCACAGTTTGATGTGCAGGTATAGCACTGAGCTATCACACGCCGGGCAGCTCTCCTGGATGTGCCCAGACCTGAAGCACACTCCCCAGAGAAATACGTGCTTGCTGCTTTAAGACACAGAGATGTGTGGGATGCTTGTTAAGCAACATATTCTAACCTACTGTAACAAATACACATCTAGTCGCTAATTCATCCTTCCATTGCTCTTGTCACGTGCCCTGGCTTTCATGCACATACTCTTTTGTCCAACAGTGAGGTGATAGTGGAGATGTATGTTTAAGGGAAGAAATTAGAAAGTCTAGATTTTCCTCAATGAAATAAATTCTTAATTATCCTCAGAAAGTGAATGTTTTTATTAGCTAAACAGTGATTTATTTGTCTTTGTACAAGTCATTGGGAATTCTTTTAGATCGATAGATTTGGATTTTTTTCTCTTTGGAATAAATAAGAAATAACATCTTGCCCTGGCCAGTGTGACTCAGTTGGTTGAGCATCATCCCATGCACATGGCCAGGTTATAGGCTGGGTCCCTAGTCAGGGTGCAGACAATCGATAGATGTTTCTCCCTCACTTTGATATTTCTCTCTCTCTCTTTCTCCCTCTCCCTTCCTCTCTCTCCAAAATCAATAAAAACATATTTTTAAAACATCTTATTTATCCAATCAGAAAGAAAAATATCTGACATTCACTTAAAATACAATAAGGTTTTAAAAGTGGAATAGCAAAATGGATGCAATTTGTTGCTAAAAGACATTGAACTATACCATTTAATGTTATCAATTTGTAATAAAATCTATTAGAGGGTTTTTCATGTCTTTTACATTATTCACCCAATAAGACAGAGTCTTCTCTTTTACCTGTATAAAGCCTAAGTTATCAGGAGATGTAATTATTAAAATATGTGCAACATTATACTTTTTGGCCTAGCAGAAATATATATCAGGCAGGGACAATAGTCGGGTGTACCCTTGGTAACCGAGCCTGAGAAACTGGCCCTGCATCCACACTCTCCTCAGTGTTAGCAAGCACTGAGGAATGGGCTGGAGCTATCACCAGTTCCTTGTCTCTGGAATTAAAGGCACAGGGAGACTTGTTATCAGTCGAGAAGAATCAGAGGAGGATTAGAAATAAAGAGCAGACAGAAGGATAAAGAAGCCCAAAGGGGTCGGTTCAGATGTGTCATGGGATACTCTATTGGGACTTAAAAGGTGAAAGATGCTTGTCCTTCTAACAGAAAAATACAGTTTTATCTTTATAGTCAGTTTTCAGAGAGTTAAGTGTTTATCTACTTACATTAAAAGTACTTGTGCTATTTGCTTGTTTCTGTTGGTATTTCAGTCAATCACCACCCACCTGCTTAAAACTTCCCACACAGAAGTTTCATAAAACAACAATGAGCTAACACCATAGTGTTTTCCACATGGAGTACTATGCAGCTGTAAGAAAGAAAGGTCTCTTATCCTTTGAGATGACCTGGAGGGATCTGGAGAGTATTATCCTAAGTGAAACAAGCCAAGCAGAGAAAGACAAATATCACATGATCTCATTTATTTCTGGAATATAATAAACTAAACAAACTAATGAACAAAATAGACCCAGAGTCATAGAAGTAGGGTGCAGACTGACAATCCTCAGAAGGGGTGGGAGGGATAAACCACAGAACTTATATGCATGCACACATAACCGATGGACATAAACAACAAAGCTGGGGATGGGGTTGGGGGTCTGGGGAGGAGGGTGTCAATGGGGGGAAAAGGAGAAACATCTGTAACAAAAATAAATTAATAAAAAAAAAACATCAATGAGCAAAACTTTTATAGAATTGCAGACATGGAAACTTATTCTTTACTTAATGATAGGTTTATTTACATAATACTTTAAATTTAAACATATAAGTGGTTTAGTCAATTTGATAGAGAAATATTTGATTTAGAAAAACAAGATATATATTTCTGTCATTGTTATTATTTGTTAAAAATGTTCAAGGGTAACATAATTAAACTGTAAAGTAGGATGAATTAGAAAAATCTGCCAATGAAATAATATTATATGCAAAATTCAGAACAGGCAGTAGGGAAGAGGGTGTGATTAGGAAGGAAAGGTTTCATTTATTATAAAGTTTTATTTCTTAAACTGGATTGAGGATTAGTACATGAATTTTGTAGTCATATTCTTTATGCCATTTTGAATGTTTGATGTGTTTCCTAATAATTGGAAAATAAATTTTCAATCTCATACTGCCCCTATTTCATTTTTCAGATATTTTAGATGTTTAAAAAAAGCATTAAGATTGTAAGTTAGTTTTAAAAATTGTTCCAGCCATTCACTTTTTTACTTTGTTCGGATTCATTTGTTTCCTCATGTTTCCAGCTACTTCTAAACCCATTTAACCAATTCTGATGTCGATATAGTATTATTATTTTGTTATTGCTATTGTTAACTATCAAGAGCATTACTTTACTTTGGTATCATAAAATTAAAATACACGTTGTGGAATTATATTGATAATGTAGACAAAATTGTCTATTTGTACTTTTATAGAAACTTTTGGAGGAAAGTAGTGCTCAGAGGTTTAAGGACCTAAATTTTAGAAATAACTGCAATAGCTTTATTTTACTTTGCCATTATAAATCAAAGCAGTGAAACCCCTATTTCAGAAAGAGTATATAATTTCTATTTTTATTTCATTGTTTTAATCTATTCATCTTCTCTCATCAGCTGAGAAGCCATACAATAGGGTATGTTTCCTGATGACAGAGAGATGACTTCGGTTAAATTTGTCCTTTAGGCTAAGATAAATGGGTCATATTTTGAATATTTATGGGGAAAAAACTGTGTGGAAAGTGATATTTTAAGTGTGTTTTCTTGTATTAAATTGTGATGTACAATGTCTTATTATTAGTATGGAAAAAAGGCCCTCTATTTCCATCTAGCTGTGTTTGTTTCTTAGGTACAGCATGACTTGCTCTGTTTACATTTATTATTATTTTTTTGTATCTCGATGTATTCTGTAATTTCAGGGCTCCTTTGGCGGGAAAGAAGGGTAAGAACGTGTCGTGGTGCCACTAGACATGTCAGATTTCAGGCCATTTCTCTGAACTTATCTTAGTGCAAAACATGCACATTCATTTGCATGGTGACCTTTGTAAAACCAAACGAAGAAGGTGACATGAGGGTCATCTCCTAAATTCAGCTAATGAACTGATTATCCCCCAAAGCCTGGTGGGAGCCTGAATACCAATGAAGAGTGGAAAGTTCACTTCAAATCCTGAAGGGCAAAATAAATCCCTGAAGTAGATTGTTAATAAACGGATTGTATATTGCAATCAATATTTTAATTGTTTGTCACTGAACCATCCAGTGCCAAGAGAGCAAATGGTTTGCCCCAAAGAGGCATTGTCAAGGCTTCAAATATACTTTAATTTATAATTATTTCTCTGTATCTGAACTATTGCTCTTTCAAAAATCCTTTCTATTGAGGCCTCCCTCAATAAATTGGTGTGTAATCAAATTAAGAATATGTTTATTATTATTCTCCATATATAATTTTTATGCAAGCATATGGCATAATATTTCTAGATAGGTATCTTCGGCAGTTGCCATGGAAATGCTTTTGACAACATGCTAGTATATAAATCTTCCTTATCATAGCAAATTGAAGAGAAGAGACATGATTTACACTGGCGACTATTAGATTCAATCTACACACTAAGGTTTTAAATTCCTCTAAGCCCCCATGGTTAAGGTTTAAGGGTGATGTCTGAACCAGAGATACTAATGTGTGAGAAAAAAGGACACGCTTTTACATGCTTGCCAACTTGATACTGATGTTAACTGATTGACCAATGTTGACGGATGTTAACATTAACTGCTTATTTTCAATTTATATCCCTGACAATTTTTTTTTTACATTAATTAGCTGTATTAAAAGCTGTATTAGCGGTTGCATTTAAATATTGGTCAGTCTGGCCTAGTTATAAAATTATCGATGAGTATGTCCCATAATTGATGTCTCTGATCCTTAATCTCAATTTGTGAAAATAAATAAATAACAGACGAAACCACTTATGGTTCCTGAGTATTACACTTGTTGGCTCTAAAGGAGACACTGGTCTTGCTGCATTGATAAAGTACATTAACTTTTTTTTTTTTTTTTTTAACTCTGCTGCTGTGTAACTCCGCACGTTCCTGGGTTTCTTCTCTGACAGCTGTCTGTGGGATCTGGGTCTATGGCCCATTACCCTGCGCACAGTGTGCAATAAAATTCTTTCCGTGGTCCTCTTCTTCTCAGATGCATTCTTCCTGGGCCTTCTCATCTGCTCCCCTCACCTCAGCTGACAGCACCTGCATGTCCATCACAACCCCACCTCTCCAGCTTTGAACCAATCATTTAGACCATGTATTGGCTGCTTCCAACTGATTCTGTCACAGCTATCCTATACTCAAATTTGGTTTATTTTCTTCTTTTACAAAGCCTCTTCTCCTTTTATTCTCTTTCATGCTAATTGACTCAATATTAAACTAGTAAATTGAATAGAAAATTGGTTTTTTCTTTATCTATTCCTTCCCCCAGGATCCAGTAAGTCACCAAGTTCTGGCCACTCAACCCATTTGCCTGAATCCGCATTCTGTTCTGTATTCCCCAAATCACTAAATTAATTTTATTTTTTGATCAAATTTATTTGAGTGACAGTGCTTAAGAAAATTATGTAGGTATCAAGTGTACAATTCTGTGAAACATCAGATGTATATTACCTTGTGTGTTTACCACCCAAAGTCAAATCTCCTTCTCCCCCCATATGTTTGACCCCCTTTACTGCGTCCTCAACACTTTCCCTCTGGTAACCACCAACCTCCTGTCTGCGTCTGTGGGTTTTTGTTTGTTTGTCATCTTTGTTCATTTGTTGCTTTCTGTTTTATTTTCCACACATGAGTGAAATTATGTTTCTTGACTTTTTCTGACTTTTTTCGATTGGGTGATAGTCTGGAAATGCATCCATGTTCTCAGAAATGGAGGAATGTCATCTTATGGATTAATAGTATTTCTGTGTGTGTGTGTGTGTGTGTGTGTGTGTGTGTGTGTGTGTGTGTATCACATCTTCTTTATCCAATCATCTTTCAAAGGACACTTAAGTTATTCCCATGTGCTGGCCACCATGAATAATGCTGCAACAAACATAGAGGTGCATGTATCTTTACAAAAAAATGTTTTTAAATTTTCTCAGTAGATATCCAGAAAAAAAGTTGCTGGGTCATATGGCAATTTTATTCTTAATTTTTGAGGAACCTCCATACTGCTTTTGATTTATTTCAAGACCATTTAGATTAGTCTGTTCTTTTAATCCATCTGTAACTTTGCAGTCAGAATTATGTTTACTCTAGATTGCTCATATCACTCTTTTCTACTTAAATACCAATGATAATTCCCATCGAATCCCTGATTAATGGGAAACAAATGAATTATGTAGCACGTTCAAACTATATACCTTACATTCCCAGACTCATTTCCTCTGACTTTTCCCACTTACCCTATACTAGTTACACTAGACAATGCAACTTGGACAAAGAGCACTTTCTGTACAGAATAGCTCTCAAAATGCTCCCATGGACAGAACTGGTTTTTTTTGTTTTTGTTTTTGTTTTTTTAAATATTTTTCCTTTATTGATTTTAGAGAGAGAGGAAGCGAGAGGGAGAGAGAGATAGAAACATCAATGAGAGAGAACATTGGTTGGCCGCCTCCTGCATGCCCCCCACTGGGGATCGGGCCCACAAACTGGGCATGTGCCCTGACCAGGAATCGAACAAGCAACTTCTTGGTGCATGGGTCAATGCTCAACCACTGAGCCAGATCAGCGAGGCAGGATTGTTGTGGTTTCAAATTTTTTTATCCCTTAGTGCCACCGTTGTCTTTTGGATAGTAGTTAGTAAAACACAAAATTTAATATTGTGTAAAATAAGGATTTAAGGCTCTAAATTTCCCTTTAAACATAATTTTAACTGCAATACCACATGGTGTGATATATGGCATTTTCTTTATTTTTTAATAAAAGTATTTTCAATCTATTGTACAATCATTAGCTAAATATTGTGTTTGCCCTATTCTAGCTCATATTCTGGAACTCCAACTATCTGTATGTTAGATCCTTTCCCCAATTTCCTTTCAATTTTAAACTTTTTGACTTTTACCATCCTTATTTTTTTCTCTGTGCTTCTTTGGATATTTTCTACTGATCTGTTTTCTGGTTCACCTGCTCTCTATCTGTCTCTTTATGAGAATTAAACCATACATATGCAACTTTTTTATTATTTGTTTGCTGGATTTTGTTTAAAATATTTTATTTTTCTTTTTTCTCTGGAAGAGTTTGTATAAAACTGGAATTGTCCTCTTCTTTATTGTTTGTTAAATCTGGTTTGGGGAGGTAGATTTTTAAACTGTGGATACCATTTCTTTTCATGGCTATCAGTTTATTTGGCACTGCTAATTCCTTTGGAGCAATAAGTTTTATTTTTCTAAGAAAATATTCATTTTGTCTATTTTCAAATGTATTTCATTGGTTTATTTACTTTTGATTTTATCTTCCCTTCATTGAATAAAAATTGTTAGAATTAAGATTATTTTCAGATATTTTTATACACGACTGCAGATGCCCTTGACCTCAAACATCTCAGCAGTGACCAGCTCTGCAGAGGAGTTAACCAACTCCATGTGGTTCAGCCTTGTGGTGATTTGATGCCTGCACCTCTTGTCCCTTGCTCTGGGTTACTTTTACACTCAGTGGGGACTCCAGAGGATCACATTTGAGACCCTCTCTAGGATCATATTTGTTCATAAAAATGTAACACCTTTACTCATTGTCTTAGGACCTGTTTTAGGTGAAGACTAAACAGTCTTTTCAGAAAACCAGCTTCTGGCTTTATTGAGCCTCTTTATGATACTATTATTTTGTATATATAGTTATTTCAGCTCTTATTTTGAATATTTTCTTGAGATTCATTCTCTTGTTTTTATTCCAGTGTTTGAAACTATATGCTTTGTTAATTTTAGTCTTTCTTGTTTTCTAATATAGGTGCATATTGCTTTACTTTTTATTCTTTATTACCACTCACTTGTATTTCCCAAGTTTTGATATATAGTATGTCATTGTTAAATCTGAAGTATTTCTGACTTCCATTTTGAACATGTTATTAAGAAGTTCTGTTATTTCCAAATATATGCTTTGCTTTGTTTTATTTTTAATTGCTTATTGGTTTCTACTTTATCATATCACATCTATTGTACCTATCTAATTTATCTTTAAGATACGAAGCTTTACAATTTGTTGAAGTTGTTTCATGGCATAGTATGTGACAGTCCCCCAATGTATTTCACGTGTGTCTGAGGAGATATGAATTTCCTAATTGTTGGCTGCAGGACACCACATTTGTCCTTTAGATGAATGTTGTTGTGTTGCTCAAATCGTCTCTATCATTACCAAATTTGTCTGCCTCATCTATCAGTTACTGAGAGAAATACATTAACATCTTCCCTTATGATGGTCAATTTCTGTTATATATGTACACATGCACATACATAAACTTGAGACAATGCTACTAGCTGCATACATGTTTAACATGATGTAGACTTTTAGTCTAGCCTTTTATCCCATTCTCTATTCCTAAATTTTTTTTATTTTTATTTTATTTTTTTGCTTTAAGTCTCCTTTGTTTGATGTTGTTATAGTAAATTCTTTATTTTAAAAGTATTTGCTTGGCATAACTTTCCTAGCATTTAATTTTCAATTTTTCTGTGCCTCATGTTTTGGATTTTTCCTCTAATAAACATCGTATAAATGATATTTAAAGAAAACATTAATTATTTAATATTTTTATTATAACTTGTTAATTTACAGCAGAGATTTGTAAAAGATGACCTTCAGACTGAATAAGGCAGGCTGTCTGCTTTGCTAAATAAAGTAGTATTGGAACAGAGCCACACACACTTATGTACTGATTTCGTGGCACACAATGACTTAGTTCAATAATCATGACAGAGACTGCATGGCCAGCAAAGCCTAAAGTATTTACTGTCTGTCCCTTTACAGAAAAAGTTTTCTGACTTAAGAATGAGTGAATAGATATTCATGATAATTGCTTATATATTTGGATTTTGTGTTTTTTATTTCATTTGTTGTTATATTTTTTCTGTTCTCTTTTGCAATAGAAAAGTATTACAATTCCTACTGTAATAGATAGGAAGCTATCAACTCTATTTCTGTTTTTATTTGTCACACTTACTGTTGGTCACACAACTCACAGAACAGTATTAATCAACAGCTCAATTTTTCTTTAGCTCAGAAAAAAGGATTTCAAAGTATTGTAATGTTATCACCTTCTTCATTCTTAGATATTGTTTGTTTCCAAATTTTAGTCCAATTTGTATTTTTCACAAAAGATAGACATTAACGACATGTTTGTGTTCATTCTATTTATTTATATTTCTTTTGTTTACCACATGCTTTGCTACCCATGCTTCTTGCATACCTTAATTCTGAAATTATTTTATGTTTTATTTATTTATTTTTTATCCTCACCCAAGGATAAGTTTATTGATTTTAGAGGGAGAGAAATGGGGGCGCTGGAAGAGAGAGAGAGAAACATTGATACAAGGGAGAAATCTATTGGGTTGCCTCCTGTACATTCCCCGACTGAGCCCTGATGGGGGATAGAACCCGCAACCCAAGTAAGTACCCTGATTGGGGAATGAACCCACAACCTTTGGTATACAGCATGACGCTCCAACCACTGAGACTCCCAGCCAGGGCTATATATATTTTTATCACCATTTCTCCCTTCTATGCCCTCCTCCACCACCACCTATACCCTTTCCCTTATCCCCAAATTATTCTTTATTATGTATCTTCTTGATCAGTTCCTTTACTATTGGCAAGTTCCTGCAGTATTTTTAATATATCGTTTTTTATTCTTGCATACTTACTACAGTTAATATCTAGAAGAGAATGCTACTTTAATGTGATAATTATTTTATCTTATGTTTTAGAAAATATTTCTCTGCAATCTTTTGGTTTTCATTAGTGTCCTTTAGAAAATTACTACTTGATAATGATCATCTTTTAGTAAGTATCTTTCTTTTTTCTATGGCTAAATGTCAGATCATGTCTTTGCCTTTCGTGTTCAGCAGTTTCACTAAAATATGTATATGGGTATTTTCTTTTATGTTTCTGTGCTTCATAACTTTAAATATTTGTGTCATTTATCTCTTCTTAAAAGATTCCCAACATTAATTAAATCTTCAAATATAATCTCTTCAATGCTCCCTACTCTCTCCTTTAAGAACTTCAGTTCCATGTATGTGTGACCTTTACGTTGGGCCCTCTTGGTTCTAATGTCACTGTCTCTCTGTCTCTTTACAGTGAGCTAGGTTATTTCTTCAGATCTGTCTTCCATTTTGCTATCTCGTTTGCTGTACATAATTTGTTGGATAATCTATCCAGTAATATTTAAATTTTATATACTTATATTTTATTTTTATAAGTTTTTCTTTTTCTCTTTATTTTATTATTTTTTCCATCACCATTTACACCTCCCCATATACCCTCTTCCACCCCCCCACCGTAGCCACCACACCATTGCCCCAGTCCACAGATCCATTCTTTTTTTTTCCTTTCTGCTCAATCTCTTCACACCCCACACACCCCACCACCCCCAGAGCTGTCTTCATGCTGTGAGTCTGTTTCTATTTTACAAATTACATTTGGTCTTTTTAAGCAGTGTACTCCTTTAAATGGTTTGGATATCTTTGTAAACTTAATTTTATTTCTCTAGTTTTATCAGGCTCTGTCAACCTGCCAATGTGTAATCTGCCCAGAGCACTATTTTTGTTAATTCTCTGAGTATCCTCCTACAGGTTCTTCATCAAAACATTTTTTTTTTACATGAGAAAATGTATATTAAGCACATTGTTCTCCTTGCTTTGTCACTTAAAGATCTTTAGCACATTATAAAAATTTGGAGATTGTCATAATTTTTAATTTTTTGATAAATGTTCAAATTGCTTTTAGTTTTTTGTTATTATGAGCCTTAAAATGAATGATTTTATACATATACCATTTTATATGTGTAAATGTAATAGTAAGATAAATTCCCAGAAGTGAGTTTGTGTTTGCAAAAGTGTGTATATTTTTATTCTGATGGACATTGCCAAATTCCCCTACAAATGTATCAATTTACACTCTGACCAACAAGGTAATTTCATAAAAATTAGTGGTTTCATGTTAGTAGAAGTGATCATTGTGTGTTTTTATAATTATTATTTTCTGTTTTCCTTTTTTGATTTCTAGAAGAAAAAATGCAGAGGTATTGAACGATAGTACTTTTATATTTATACTGTACTTGCTTTTATAAAATTTTAACTTGGAAACCAACTACAGAAAAAACAAAACTTTAGTGAGGTAATTGGGAAACAAACCTATTTTCAGAGAAACAGAGAAAAGTGATAGAGTCCCAAGTGATAAGGTCACTGGACTCTGGAGATGCTGATAAAATATGCTTACACTTTATTTTTCCAGTGATAAAAGGCAGTGAGCCAACTGGTCTTGGGTATTATTCACTCCAAGGACAGTTGAAACAGGGAATTTAAGAATCATAAACCTATGAAGCATTTCACAGGCTTTCTTAAGCAAGCTTGGAACAGCAGAAACTTTTGTGAAGAAGGAAAAAACAACCTTAATCATGATTTCAATATGGACAAAGACCTCAATAGGTTAAATTTTTCACCCTAGAAAAAAATTAGTCAAAGCAGTATTAATCTACTTGACCAAGTAATAATATTATCCTTGATTTGTCCCTTATTGATTTTGAGAGTAATTTTATAAATGGGACCAGCTGGCCAGCATCTTCCTACATTCCATTTTATAATTCCATAATTATAAAAGTTGCTCATAGAAATGCTTTTCCCCTTACTCAAGTAGAGAGAAGACCATCATGTAGGGGCTTAAGTTAGAGGCATGACTTCTTCCTTGTCATTATGAATTTCAGCTCCTTTATTTCTATAACTTGCCCACATTTTAAACAAAGAAAGGTTATTGGAAGAGCTAACCAAAGACTTAATTTTGTTCAGTAAATGAAGGCTCATTGTATACCTATATGATGCTCATTAACATCTAGTGTTATTCCTATTAGAATGAAAGCTATTCACCTTGTATTCTAATTAAAATATAATTACTATGGATGGTCTGCAAGGTTTATAATACTGTACTTACTGAAACTCACAGCACCAGAGTATCCATTTTCATGTCTGTAAAATTGAATGCAATTATGTATAAATGATTATGTTCTTTCAGGTGTCTTCTCCCAGCCAACACAATATTAAAAGTCAATGTGTGGTCAACAATAATGGCATATGAGAAGCTCTAAAACTATGAACATGACTAAGTACCTTTTATGTCTATAAATCTGAAACTACTTAGAAAGCTTTAAAATTTATGAGTACTTTAGGTATGATAAATTTTTATCAAGTGTAACCTTTAAAACTAAAGTTTTTTTTCATGTCATGTGTGTTTTTGTGTTTTGTTTTGTTTTTTTACACAGCTTACCTAACACCAATTCCATATACACCCTGATTGTCAGAGAATAGTTTATTTGATAACCATATGTCCTGAAATCAATCAATGCGAGCCTAGTTTAAGACCAGCTTGCATATATTAATAATCATTAACTATACAACTTCCACAGGAGGGGGGGAAAATAGATGCAGCAAGAGCATTTTGTATATGTTCCTTAATGATTATCTCTTTTAGTAGGTCTCTGTAAATTAATCTTCTTTGGACACACATTGTTGGAATGTTTTCTCTTCCAAGAAAGTAAGAAAAAAAATAGGGTTAAGTTTATGAATTTAAAAGCTGACTTTTATTAAGTGAACAAAGTAATATTTTTTGGTAAATTTTGCTATGTTTTGGCTAGTTCTTATAGATTCTGCTATGCTTTGGCTAGTTCCTATAGATTCTTCATGGTATATTTCATTTCTTAGAGGACATAGCATTTTTCCATCCACATTACATTTAAATTTAATGTTAGTTTTAATCTGGTGTCTAGAAGAGGTGAAGGATCCTGAGGGGGCTCATTTTGTCTAGAAAAGCAGAACTTTCCATGTTATCTCCAAGCAAGAAGCAGGAAGCACAAGTATTTAACCAGGAGGATAAAAACACTTCCATAGGTCTGTGGGTTCAGGAGGACCTGAGAATTCAAAAAAATTGAATGCATCTAAATTGAGAGTCTAAATTGGAGATTTGCACACAAGTGGTATACTGAAGAATTCTTTTAACATTTGTTAGCAAGTGAAGGAAGCAGAGGAATAAACTGAACTGTTAAATTGTGTCAACACAAAACTCAGCTGGTCACATTGGGAACTCTGATGCTGAGATTTCCCTCTCTCGTTCTGTCTCTTTAATATACATGTACAGACACACACTCAAATCTATTTATGTTCTTACTCCAGTGCCTTAGGCCACTTGGTCAGGCTACAGCCCACAATATATGTATGTTCTTAAATTGACTCTCTTGTACAGAGAAAAAACATGGAATTCAGAGTCAAATTGATCTGCCATTAGACGTCTGCCTTTGTCCAGGTCTACTTTTTACATTTGGAATTAAGGTGACAGTGTATTTCTTATAGGGTAATTATCTGAAATTAGTGAGACAATGTAAAACATTTGCTTAGAATGGGACCTAGTGCACATTATTTGGTCCTAAATATATTGAATTTCTTCACCCTTTTTTCATTTTGCTTCTATTTCTCCCATCTAGAGGTTATTTCGGTTTTATAATTATTCCTATGCTAGTTTTAATAAAGAGTTTATATTCAACAGCTATCAAATTATATTTCATTAGCAATTAGCAGCAGCAATTTGAATTCGATTTTCTGAAGAACACCAGTCAATAACTAAATCTGGGAAGTGCATAATTATAATAGCACTTACATATCATCTGATGAAAATGTGAAAAGTTATGCACTTTAAGTAAAAAATAGAGAATCAAATGATCATGTCTCAAATGATCATAAACATTACTATACAGCATGACTCTTGTTTTATACCCAGAAAACATTCCATACTTATTCTGATTTCTGAAGACATTTTTCTCTGACAAATCCATGTTGTACAATTTGAGGGTGTTGTCTCACAGTCTCTTCCTTTCCCTCACTCCCTCTATAACAATAGACACGTAATTCAGACACAGCCACGATATAGTCTTTCTCACATGATTGGTCCCACTGCAGGACCAATCAGAACTTTCCCTAAGATCTGTGAAGCTAAAAGAGAAAATCTCTCTCATACTTTGGTTGCCTAGATGGAGTCTTACACAAAGAGGAAAGTACGTATTCTGGAGATGAAAACAGCCCCAAAAGACAACATTCAAAATGCTGGATCCAGGTGGGTGCTAGTATAGATCCATCTTTGGGCTTTTCAGTTACAAAAGCTAAATCCCCTCTTTTTATTTAATTGAAAAAAAAGTTTCTTTATTGATTTTAGAGAGAGAGGAAGGGAGAGGGATAGAAATATTGATGAGAGGAACATCGATTGGCTGCCTCTTGCATGCCCCCACTGGGGATTTGGCCCACAACCTGGGCATGTGCTTTGACTGGGAATCGAAATGGGTGCATGGGTCGACACTCAACCACTGAGCCACACCAGCTGGGCATAAATCTTCCTTCTTTTAAAAAATCATTTATAAGTTGGGTTTTTATTACATTCTGCCAAAAATGCTACAGTACAACACATATAAAATCATTATTTCAATGTTTTTGAACATTGACCATACTGAAAAATTGTATTTTTGATCGTAAATACATTCTGTGTGTTCCCATTACCTGGAATTTGCCAGCACAGAACAGGCATGTACTAAACATTAGTGGAGTGAACTATGTTATTCATGGGTATAATATTAGACTTCAAAATGTGTAATACAATAATGTCAATGGTGGAAAAAGGTGTACATATAAATGTGTGTGTATACATTTATTGCAGGCAGAATTACAAAGAGGTATAACCATTAGTCTTCTTTAAAAGTTTCTGACTACTTCTCCTTCCTGAAGCAATTAAAAATTTAAAGTAGCCCTGGCCGGTTTGGCTCAGCGGTTAGAGCGTCGGCCTGCGGTCCTGAGAGACCCGGGTTCGGTTCCCGCTAAGGGCATGTACCTCGGTTGCAGTTTGTCCCCGGCCCTGGTCGGTTGTGCGGGTGGCAGCCACTCGATGTGTCCCTTTCACATCAATGTTTCTCTCTCTCTCTGTTCCTCTCTCTCCCCCCAACTCTACCTGAACAAAAAATGGAAAAATGTCCTCCGGTGAGGATAAAAAAAAAAAAAAAATTTTAAGTAAAAAAATAATCTAGAACACAATAGCTTAGCTTTATTTTGGGGTCTACCAATGTTTTTGACATAAATAGTATCTTGAATCATCAGTCCACACTTTATCAAGAACTGTTGTTTCTGATATCCTTGCCTGAATTGTGTAATTAAGATTAAATTCAAATAATGTCTGTGCTTTTGTAAGTGTTGATTTTTAATACAGAAATGTTGAAATAATTCTTAAAAATTAGAAGCCATATAATACTTTGGAGGATAGTGCAAATTGTCTTGAAGAATGTTAGCTAGCATCCCCAGAGACATGATCAAAGCCCTTGAGGAATGAAAGTAAAAGTTATTCTGTAGAATATCTTAATAAAGAGAAGGATTTATTTTCTGTTGACAAGTACTATGTCCTATATCTTTATAATATAGATCATATTCACTTAAAAATATCTTGTTGGTCAATTAATAATTACAAAGATAAATTATTTCAGAAGAATAGCAATGTTTTTAAAGGCTAAAAAATATTTTGAGAAACATTCAAATATGAATCCCATTTGAAAAACTGTTTAGTGTTCTCACTCTGAAACAGCATATGTTTTCCAATAATTTGTTCATTAGGAAAAGCAATGAATGACTCTCCAGCTCACTCAGTAAACGTTTAGGAAAACTGACAGCAATTTGCTGAACATCTTGCCACACCCTGCACTTCAGCCCTGAAGACCGGAAACTCGGTACTAGGAGTGCCTGCGCCGTTCCTAAAGGGTGCGTCTCTCCTGTCTTGTCATTTTTGTTTTCCTCTTCTCCTTTATTACTTGGTCTCACAAAAGTACTTTAATTTTAAAATAATAGGGGTTTCTATAAAAGCACCTCAAATTTTTAGATCTATCTTAGCAGACACATCAACATTTTCTGAGCTTCAGATTCTCTTTTATTTTAGTAGGAACCATGAGAGCTATGGAATACGTTAGGGTATCCTACCTGGAGGTGATACTATCCAAGCGCAATTGTTGCTTAGTAATACCTTAAAAGTTAGTTTTAAGTTACTCTAAGAATTTTGCACTTGTTATATTTTATTGAAGACTAAGTAATGATATGATCAGTTGATAATATTGATACTGGAGTTTAATTCTTAGGCATATACCAAGTATGCTATAATACAAGTCATTGTTTTTTGTTTGTTTGTTTAATTTTTTTTATTTATTGATTTTAGAGAGAGGAAGGGAGAGGAGAGAAATAGAAACATCAATGATAGAGAACATTGATTGGCCGCCTCCTGCATGCTCCTCACTGGGGATTGGGCCCACAGCCTGGGCATGTGCCCTGACCGGGAATCTAACCGGAGACCTGTTGGTCCATGGGTCGATGCTCAACCTCTGAGCCACACCAGCCAGGCATCATTGTGTTTTTTGTTTTTATATGCAATATAAGTGAGACCAGAAAAAGAGTTTCCATCAAACACATAAAGAACTGACATGATTAGGAATTTTAAGAATTTTTAGTTTCAATACCTGTGAAAGAAGATAGCCAAGAGTTAGGAAGTACAATAGTTTTGTTTTGGTTTGGCTTATCTTTCTGGCTACTCTTATCCATGTAATTACTCCTACTAATAAATTCATACTGATAACCTAAATTCCTAGAAAGAAAAATAAGTGCTTTCCAAGGTTGGAAAATTTATTTTATTTTCCCCTATATTAGAGCCTATATGAGATATCTGTGTTTTTCAGAAATCGAGAAAAACAGCATACACAGAATTTTATATTTACCCAAAGGAAGCATTTGAGTCAATATTCATCTCAATATATGATCCACATTTTCCTCAAAAATCTCCTACTGCCTTTCAATTTAACAGTTGCACCCATCCACCAAAATATGGTAATGATATTTTTCTACAGAAGCAATTGTTTCTAGTTGCTAATCATATCAAAATCTCATTTTTGAATGCCAGGGGCAGTAATTAATAACAGCACAAACAATAGAAATGTTCCTGTGTTGCTCTGTTCCTAGGTTATTTGGAGGATGACCAGATCCCTGTGCCTTCAGAAAGACTAGATGTGGGGACACAAGTCTGCACTGACTGCCAGAGGCAGAGCAGAGTTTGAAGATGGAACGAGGCGGAACAACCCATTTGGGAAATTTCTGATTGTTGTCTTAAGGTGTGATTCCTAGAAAATGGATAATAATTTTGCAACCTGAATAATGGAGACTGACTTTTTAAGTTTCTGCTTCTTCACAGAAGCTTGGGTTTGAGTGATGTTAGCTGTGAAATATTGCAGTGACATAGTGAAGCAGCTTGAGAATTATACCTGGACGACCTATGTAAGACACTACTTGGTCCACTATATTTCCAATAAGCCCGTGTCTGGAGGTATATTAGGATGACTTCAACTTCAAATAATCTCACTCTCCACATTAACCACTGATGATTCTGGAAATACGTGTCCCTTTTACTTTAGGTCTCTAAATATGTTTCTCCACATCTCTGTGTTACATGTTCTACTGACCCTATTTTCCGTGACCAATTGCAAGTTGCGATGCATGATAAATGTTTGCTCTAAAAAATATGTTTCATCAATATGTACTTCATGTGTTATCTTTGCTTTCTACGTTTCCTTTGTTTTCAGATTCCTCTGATGTCCAATAACGCTAACCTAATTTACTCATTGGCTATGTTCTAGGTTTGAAAGTTTGGCTGCGTTTCTTGATTTCAGATCTTATCCAAGTCTTACACCATAAAGTATTTGGTAATCATGCTGTTGTTTGGAATGACTCCAAGTCCCAGTTACTGATCTTATATGTAGCTCTTACCCAGTTCTGTACACAAACTTATCTTGAGCATCTGCAATTGAGAAATCAGCATTAGAAGAAATTTTAATCACTTGCATATATATTAAAAGCATGAAAACTACATAAGGTCATAGCCTGATTTAATATTGTAATTGTCCATGAAAACTCATTCATGTTTGCTTTGATATTAAGAAACAATGAGCCCTGGCATGACCCATCTGGAATGCTGGTTAAAATATTTTAAAAAGAGAAGTACAATAAAAGAACAACAGTCTGTACCAGGGCTAAAACAAATACTCATTGTCAATACTACATAAAAATACTAAGAAAAAAAAGGTTTTTAATTCTAGAACTATACTCTAGTTATTTGCATATATTTTTATAAATATACTGACACACTTGCATTTTGTCATAATTTAATAATTTATATATAATAATCATATATAGTAATATATATAACAACCATATGTAAGTTTAATCCTTTTGACTAAATTGTAGTTTTGCTTAAAAAGACACTGGTAAATATTTAGTATTTTTCCAGTATCTTTTCCATGGTTTGTAATACCTGGACAATGATTGCCACCAAGGCATGCTTAACTTGGAAACAGAAATATTAACAAAGAATAATGTATGACGACTGCATCTACCTACTTGAAGCCACAGCCTTTTGGGCCATGGTACCTATTACATTTGTACCAAAACCAGCAGCAACTTGGAATGAAATATGTTTCCTCAAGAAAACCTTTAAGTATGTGAGGATTATATGTAGTTTTGTATGTATGTTGCATTGTGTATTTCAGTCTCCTAGTTTTATTTTATTTCGCTTTCTGGTTGATTCTTTTTCTTGGCAAGACTAAAAACACACCAGAAATCACACATTAAATTGACTCTCAACCTTAAAAAAAAGTCACTGGTTATAAAGGTCTTACTTTGGTATTATAAAGAAGAGGGTCTTCCCTGGCAGGTTTGGCTCAGTGGTTAGAGTGTCGGCCTGCATTCCAGAGAGACCAGGGTTTGGTTCCCGCTAAGGGCACATACCTTGGTTGCAGTTTGTCCCCAGCCCTGGTTGGTCGTGTGGGTGGCAGCCACTCGATGTGTCCCTTTCACATCGATGTTTCTCTCTCTCTCTCTCTTCCTTTCTCTCCCTTCTACTCTATCTGAACAAAAAAATAGAAAAATGTCCTTGGGTGAGGTTTAAAAAAAAAAAAAAGAGAGAGAGAGAGGGTCTAGAACAGAAATGTATATTCCGCATTTGCCTTGGTTAATTTCTTTCCTTCATTGGGAAATACAAGGTAAATATATCTCTTGAACAAAGTAATTTAATAGGATGGAATAAACAGAGAGCATCTGCAAACTTCGAAGGATGGTTACATTCCTAATGTTTCCACTTCTGGAGAAGAGTACATCAGTACAGCCTTTCTTGAATACATTTGTAACTTACAATGAAAGTACAACACATTTCCAGAACTAGTACTGGAGTGGTGTACTCCTCATAGCTGCTTAGCTGGTAGCTATTCTGATGGACAGTACCTCTGTCATACAGGCATTTAATACTCTGAAATATCACTCCTGAGAGCCAAAAAATCTTCTTGCTCTGTGCTCCAAGATATAATCATATATACATTCATTCTTTGTAATAATTCTTTATAATATCAGAAATTAAAATTAAAGACCCTTGGTCAACATCTGTAGGCATAAGAAGAGAACATTTTGGATGTGAGCAATTACGTTACATAGGCTTTGACTGGAAACTGGAACACTGAGTGACCAGGGCTGCTTCCCAATGGAGAAGACATTGCGGGAAGTGTTCTCACCACCTAATACCCTGCCTTCCGGTGTGCGGCACTGCGTGGTCTTAGCCTTTCGGTTATGATTATGCTGTGGGGACGGCTTCCCGGTGGCTAATCTCACAACGAAGAGGACAGATACACGAGGTGGCAATTTATGCGTTCACACTGACAGAGATGTCTGGCAGGATAAACAAACAGCACCTATCATTTCCCCGGGTTCTCCTCCCTGCGTGTAAAACACGCTAAGGCAAACAAATTATAGATCAGAAGGCTGATCTGTGTGCACAAGTTAAAACAAAAAGTCACATATTTTAGAAATATTTCAATATATGTTTCATAATGTGATATTTTTCTGCTTGAAAGATATCTTCACCCAACTAACTGATAATCGTCCTTAAATGTGTCACCCTTTTCCTGTTCTGAACTTCTGAACTATAGAAATATGTGTATATTCTATGATTTGGTTTTGTATAAAAATGAAAATAATTAAAAGCCATATAGACAACTTATTTTTTTCTGCTTAAAGTTCCTTTGAATATGTTTGTTATAGCTAACTTCTTTCTTTCTTTCTTTCTTTCTTTCTTTCTTTCCTTCCTTCCTTCCTTCCTTCCTTCCTTCCTTCCTTCCTTTCCTTCCTTCCTTCCTTCCTTCCTTCCTTCCTTCTCTTCCTTTCTTTCTTTCTTCTTTCCTTCTTTCTTTCTTTCTTTCTTTCTTTCTTTCTTTCTTTCTTTCTTTCTTTCTTTCTTTCTTTCTTTCTTTCTTTCTTTCTTTCTTTCTTGTATACACCTGATCGCAGGATAGACCTTTGTCAATCGGGCTATGCTTGGGAGCAATTTGTATGTCTATTCAAGGATTCATTCAGCAAATTCTTGTTGCCTGACATGGTAAGCATTGACAGAGACAAAAATAGCTGATCCTGGCTTTCAAAAAGATAACAGTTAAGGGAAAAAATAGATTAGCACACAAACACCTCTAATTTTCAATGACAATTACTATAATCTCTAGGACATACAGTACTCGAGAATCACAAGAGAAAAACACAAAACCAAAAGAAAAAAAACAAGAACTCTTGAGACTGAGAAAAGGGTTACTAGAGAATGAAGGATCTGAGCTGACCCGAAGCAGGCATAGGCTGTCTGTGGATTGACTGCAGAGGAATGTGCTGTGTGGTAGGAAGACAACGGGCAACGAGCAGATCCCTGATTTATGAGAAGCCCTAGCTTTCTTGACTGGAATTTGGAGATATTCCCATCTCAGTAGCACCTCTATTCTAAACCTCTTAAGTAAACTTGTTTGTTGAAATGAGAAATGCCATCTTTCATATTTATTAACTTTTATATCAGAGGGTGGTTTTCGTTCAGTTTTGTACATAATTCTGAAGGTTCATCTTATTTGGAGGTTCAGTCTAAGTAGAATCATTATAACCAGAGCAGCTCATATCTGACTCTTACTGCCTAATTGGAGAGTTTGATAAAATTTGAATTCCTACTTTATTGCTCTATCCAAGCAAATTCGGTATAGTTGGTAGCACTGGCCTTCAGGCTATGAGAGCTAGAATAACCCAACATTGATTTATTTAGTGTTGAGTATGCATGTTTTAAATTTTAATAAGAATTCCACATTTCTACTGTTTCAAAATCCTCCGTAACTTGGGTCGGGGTATTACTAATTGCATGCCCTCTAACACTTTATTATTTAGCCATACTCAGCTTTCCCCTCTTTTCTTCACCTGCCAACTTCAACAGGAAAGCCTACCTCATATCAATAGCCTGTTTCCCACAGGAACAATGCAGCTTTTAGGAATTGTATAAATCCTCATGATGAAAAGACAGTTTACACTTGAACCTATACTAGTTGGCCATGTTCTAAGTATTATTAGTATCAGAAATTGGTGAAAATAAGAATTATACCCCTTTAACAAGATGGGTCTTGCTAAACCAAATATTCTTTTGTGCAAGTCAAAAGGTAGCTTCAGATCAGCATCTTCTGAGACAACCTGCTTGACACCAATAATTTGTGAACAAATTTTAGGAAGCTTGGTGTCACATCAAGGAGGATGGTGTAAGGACTGTGTTTGCACTATTATTTATTCCACTTTTCATCTTCTGCATTCAAGAAAATTCTTACCTGAGAGACCTTGGGTAACTTAGTGCCCAGTGAGCTGTGTAAACCATGGTAATACTGTAACACATATTTATCTATACCTCTATGAACACCACTAAATTTCATAATTATTTAGTCACTTAAAACAAGTGAACTGATTAAATTAGACTTTCTACTCAAATCCTGCTCTATTAATTTCTTTTTTGCCAATTCTTTACTGTCTTTGGTCATTCGTAAGCCCAGATCATCTTGATGCAACCTTCTACAATCATCAAAGTGAATTTTTCTCTCCTGTAGACTGTGATACAACTCATTTAATCTTTTAATAAAACACATATCAAAGTCTAATTTTTAGTTCAGCTAGCTGACCTTCTTAAATCTAATAATATTATAATTTTTTTTTTTTTAATCCTCACCTGAGGACATTTTTCCATTTTTTGTACAGATAGAGTGGGAGGGGGAGAGAGAGAGAGAAGTGAAAGGGACACATCGAGTGGCTGCCACCCGCACAACCAACCAGGGCCGCGGACAAACTGCAACCGAGGTACGCGCCCTTAGCGGAACTGAACCCGGGTCTCTCCGTACCGCAGGCCGACGCTCTAACCGCTGAGCCAAACCGGCCAGGGCAATATTATAATTTTTTTAGGAGAGTGACTCCTTCTCTCCTTATTTTGCTTAGAACTCTCTGAAGGGGCTTACACAAATAAGCAGTAAATACGTATTTAAGAACCAGGAAAGTGAGATGGATAAAAGCTCTGGTTGGGGATCCAGCAAGACATAAGTTTCATCCCTGATCCTACTATCTACAAACCATCAGACACTGACCAGTGTGTTAACCTCCTCATTTTGGGAGAAAATTATTAATGGGGAAAATAGTAGCTACCTCATAGAGGTGTTAGAACAAGTAACTGAAAAAGTATTTGTTGAATGATTAATGAGGCACATGACAAAAACAGTTCTCTACTAACATTATTTTATGCAAAATTTTTAAATATTGGTGATTTTGGAACAAAAACAATGTGCTTGTATAAAATTATGATTTTGTCTAATAATTAAGATCTATGCCAAGAAAATATGTCTGTACATTCTTTCCCAACTATTATTAGTGCCAAGTGAAACAAATTTACATGCCAAAGTAGGAAACTTTGGACTGCCAATGAAGACCATCTCGAGTCTTGTCTACATGAAGGCCCGGTGGCAATTCAGAGTGAAATGATGCTCAATTATCTGGCCCTGGACATAAGAGTTACAACTTCTGAATGAAGAGGGGAGATAAAGGACATTTCAGCTCCTGAATGATCACCAGGGCTGGGAGAGACTCTGACCAAGGAAAATGTTTCAGGCTTACCACATCATAGAAATGTGACCTAGTAAGTAGAACATTCCAATTCCTAAACAGAAACTGTTCTCTTTAAGATTCAGGTTTTCTTTGAGAACTTCCAAAGAACTGAAGTTGTGAATGTAAAAAGAACCCTGTACAACCACCACGGTAAATAGTAAAGGACAGAGACAAGCAGTAAATAGAGATCCATGTGTCAGGACAAAGACACAAGGGGACAGTAATGAGCTCAATAGAAACAATTGCTAAATAAGAACATCATGAAAACACCTTTTGTCCCCTTTATTCCTCACCCTCAATCCCTCCACCACACTAGTGAGAACAGGCATAATAATAATACCTACTCTTACTGAGCACTCGTTACGCTCCATACATAATTCTAGACCCTTGAATGGGCACTCAACTCGTGCAACACTTGCAGTAATCCTACAAAATAGATGAAATAGGCACTATAAGAAGTCTCATTTTACAGATGTGGAAACTGAGGCCTTGAGATGTGTGTAACTCGCTAAATGTCACACAGCCATTTAGTGACAGAGTTAGGATTGTAACCAAGTGTTGACTGGCTCCTAACTACCATATTTATACCACTTTAAGAAAAAAAAAATCTTGGACCAAGGGATGAGTGGTAGAAAAGGAAGGTGTTTGGAGAAAAGGGAAATCAGCAGGACTTGTATCAATGACAACTTAGGTGGCCCGTGACCATGAGATGCTGGGTTCCATTATGGATGTCTTTGGCACGAAAACACTTCCCCTTCTACCAATACCTTGATGCTATGTGAAAAATGCCTTGTGAACTAAGACCTATATGGTATTCTGTTGGGGACGTTATTTTTGTGAAACCCCAAGGTGCTTGAAATGAGAAGGTAGTTCAATATAGAAGAAAAAAAAGCTAGTCATTGCTGATCCAAGTTTGTGGACCAAGATTCATTTAGTTTATTTTCAAATTGCAACTGAAGGCACATTTAACAAATTAGCAAACTAAATCACAGAATGGTTAAATGACTTACCTACAGCTCCTTAGTCCTGTTCAGGGTCTTTCACTATATTTATCCAACATGATGTGAGAGGGACTTCCAAAATCACTACTTAGAAAGTCTATATTTTTTCATGCTTAAAACTTTAAATTTAATAATTTAATCTTGTGATAAAAATTATTACACATGTTTGTCAGAGTATTTGGAAAATTCAGAATGATTAAAAATATTATCTCTAAATTTTTCACTTAGACCTCAGCATTTTGAAAATCATGTGTTTTTTTGTCTTTTATTATGTCTTTGTGTATATGTATGAATGAGAATGATCTTATAATTTGCATATAAACTTTTAAAAATTTGTTTTTTTATCACCAATATATTGTGACTATAGTCTCATGACCTTAAATAACTTTCAGATATATATTTCATAGTGTTGCACTGTATCACATCTATATTAATAAATCTTATATTTCTGTGTATTCAATTTATTTTCTCTCTAGACATTATAATATTATCAAAACCCTAAATGACAGCTTTTAATGAATTATTGATAGTTTCTTTAGAATAAATAAATTTTTAAAAACCTTAAAAGTTAAGTTACTAGATCAAGGGTCTAAACATATAAGATTCTTGATATAAATTGTCAAATTGTCCTCCAAAAAGCTGTACTGGTTTCCAGTGAGTACTTTTGTATGAATTTTTAAAACATGGAAACAAACAAAATAAATGCTATTTTTACCTCATTGAAAACAGGTGTTAGTTTGCTATCACATTTTATTTTCATAGCTCTGAAAAATCATAACATAGCTAGCACATTAATTTGAATAGCCACTATATGGTTCAGTCAGTAAGCAAAAATATTGCTTTATTCTCTGTATTTTGAATCTGAGCTATGTTATCCTTGTAGAACAAAGGTGAGTTTTGTTTTGCTGCATTTTTTTTTTTTTCTGGTTACTACATTTGAACTCTATATTTTCATCTGGCTAGCTGAAATGGCCTTGTTTTAAAAATAAATTAGTACCACCTTTAAGGTTTCTGTAAGAAAATGAAGCAAAACAATTTAAGTTCTTAGTATTATACCAAACAAAATACATGTAATGGTTTATACCTAGGGAATAGTCATAGACCTGCAAGTTTAATCTAACATTTATCTTTGCAATTGGGAAAAGGATTGATTTTCCAAACATCCAACTCTAATTCAGTTAGGTAGTTCCAGTCTGGTGTCTCTGTCTTTGATGATTTAGAGACGTTCCTTCTGTGGAATGTAGGGTCTTTATCAGGAAAAGACACAGCAATCCGCTAGTTTCTGACCCTGACAATAGTGGGTCTATTTCCTAGAGCACAATAAGAGAGGATGCTTGTGACTAAAGGAAAAGTGCGAGCTCCCTGTACCAAGTTGACTTTTAAAAGAAAGCATGAATATTTACTGAAGTCCTTCCTACAATGAGTGACTTCTAGACAGTCTTTCAAAATCAAAATATGTTTTTGTTCTCAAAATTTCAGTGTAACTTGTTTTAAAATTTCACACATAATTTTCAAATGTTTTACATCCTAGTAAATGGCATATTCATACAGAGTTCAGGTTTTTGTGTTTATTTATTGATTGTTGGTTTTCATTGCCTTGTTTTCTTTTCTCTTCAACTATTTATATTAAAACTATTCAGAGTTAGTTTTCAACCATTCAAATTTGAACATAAGCAAATAATAAATTCACCAACTATAACAATATCCTTGATTTTTCCCCTTTTTAGCTATTGCTTAGTATAGTTTGAAGATCACGAATACAGTGGCTTTAAAAGAAATAATTATTTTCCGTTAATCATAAGCAAAATAAGACTTGTTCAAAATTGGCTTCAAAATACAAGCATAGTCAATTATAGAAATAAAATTAACGTTCATGTCTATGTATTGCAATGTCTGAAGTCTTTGCTACAACAACAAATATTTTCTAAAAGCATTATGAAAATCGTTTCATGAGCTAACAGCACATAAACAGCTCTGCTAAGTTTCCAAAACAATACATGAGAAAAAACAAAAACCAAAACAAGAATGGTCAAGACATTCGTTTCGCAGGCTTTTCCAATGGAGCTCTCCATGTGCAAAAATTATTAGTGAGCATAACCAAACACTCTTCTGCTTGGCAATACCTATGGTACTATGGTAACAAAGCTTAGTTTCTTCTTCTTCTTTTTTTTTTTTTTTTCCAATTTTTAGCTTTATAGCTATAATAATGCCCTCAACATGCTAGAAATAAATCAATTAACTAAAAATAAGTGGAGATTTATATCTACACTAACAATGTCATTACCCAGATTTTACCTTCATTTAATAAAAATACGTGTCTGATAACTTTAAGGTATTTTACAGAATCATGATAAAATATACCTGTTTTTGAAATTTAAATTCTTCTAAAAGAAAGTAATCAAATGAAGGCAATTAAATTTATAGAAGTAAAATAAAAATTTCCAGGTCCTTAATTAAGTTACAGTGTTGAATTTCATACTGTACTCAAAAGCCATGATAAATTGTCAGTTATTCTGTGGAGGTTTTTATGTAGAAATATATAAATCCATATTTTATAATATTTTATTATAAAAGTTTGCAAAAGTACAGAAACACTGAAAGAATTCCATGATAAACTTTTTTTAAACAAAGAAATATATAGCTTTAATTTTTTAAATTTTTTATTCTCACCCGAGGACATTTTTTCCATTTTTTGTTCAGATAGAATGGGAGGGAGAGAGAGGAAAAGAGAGAGAGAGGAACATCGATGTGAAAGAGACGCATCAAGTGGCTACCACCCTCATGACCCAACCAGGGCTGAGGACAAACTGCAACCAAGGTATGTGCCCTTAGCGGGAACCAAACCCTGGTCTCTCTGGACTGCAGGCCGACACTCTAACCATTGAGCCAAACCAGGCAAGGCCCATCACAAACTCTTTTACTCTTATATTCATTATGCAGAGTCTATAGTCAATATTTAATTTTACTTGCTCCATAATATAACACTTCATCTTTCCATATTTCTATTTCTCCTTCCATCCACTTGTCAGTAAATTTTATTTTTATACATTTCAAAGTAAGTTATAAAACTTAATATTTGTTTACAATTTTTTGTGATAAAATTTATATACAATAAATTGTACAATTCTTATGTGTATTTATTAGTCATTTCATTCTGACAAATGCGTAAGCATGTGTAACTGAAACCATTATCATAATACGAAACATTACCATCATCCAAGAATTTGTCTCACATTCTTTCCAAGGAAATACCTCCCATTACCCAGAGACAACTGTTGTTCTTTTTAAAACATTTTTACCACAGGTTAGTTTTGTCTCTTTTTTACAAATTCAAATAAATAAAATCATAAAAGTCAAATAGAAATAGAATTATATACTATTTAATCAGTTACTTGTGGGAGTGCTCTCTGACAGTAAGGAAATAATCAATAGAGTAAAAAGGCAACCTATGGAATGAAGGAAAATGTCTGCAAATATTATATCTTATAAGGGATGAACCTGCGAAATATGTAAAAGACTCTAACAACTTAATAACAAAAAAATTAATTGCAAATAAAACCACTTACCTACCCTTTGACCCCTTAGAAGAAAGGGCCACAGGCAGGGAGTACAGGCATCCACTAGAAACTAAAAGGTCAAGAGAGTGTATTTTCCCTTCAGAGCTCCCAGAAGGAACCTACTGAAACCTTGACTTTAACTAGTTTGATAATTATGACCTCTAGAATTCTAGGAGAATAATTGTGTTGTTCATGCTGTTAAATTGTGATAATTTTTTTTTTTTTTTTATCCTCACCCGAGGATATTTTTCCATTTTTTGTACAGATAGAGTGGGAGGGAGAGAGAGGAAGGGAGAGAGAGAGAGAAACATCGACGTGAAGGGACACATCGAGTGGCTGCCACCCGCACGACCAACCAGGGCCAGGGACAAACTGCAACCGAAGTACGTGCCCTTAGCGGGAACCGAACCGGGGTCTCTCCGGACCGCAGGCCGACGCTCTAACCGCTGAGCCAAACTGGCCAGGGCAAATTGTGATAATTTTTATTTATTTATTTATTTATTTATTTATTTTTTATCCTCACCCGAGGACATTTTTCCATTTTTTGTTCAGGTAGAGTGGGAGGGGGAGAGAGGAACAGAGAGAGAGAGAGAGAGAAACATCGATGTGAAAGGGACACATCGAGTGGCTGCCACCCGCACGACCGACCAGGGCCGGGGACAAACTGCAACCGAGGTACGTGCCCTTAGCGGGAACCGAACCCGGTTCTCTCTGGACCCCAGGCCGATGCTCTAACCACTGAGCCAAACCGGCCAGGGCAAATTGTGATAATTTTTAATAGGAAACTAATATCATGTGTTGATAAAGATCTATATTTTTATACTGAAGGAAGGAAAGTGAATTGATAATACAACTATATGAATATGTTTTAAATTCAACCTGTGCTTGCAATGTAAGACCTAAGGATCCCAATCCTATTTAGTCAGAGAAACCCTTACACGTGTAAACAAGTAGACATGTACAAAAAGCTTCAAAATGTTTTGTTTGACTGGTAAATAACTATGAACAAATAAAATAACCATACATAGGAGCATGGATAAATAAATGTTGGTCCATTCAAATAATCCAATAATAACTAGCAATAAAATTGAATTGCAACAGCTACTCGCACCAAAATGGGTCCATATTAGAACTATGTTGAGTGAAAAAAAAGCATACTTTGAATAAATACATTTCAAAATCAAGAGGATTTTTGAAGAAACCAATATGGTGGTCAGTATGATGGTTCTCTGTGGGGAAGAAGAGGACACGATCAAGCAGGAGCTCAGGGAGAGCTTCCCACTGGACAGTGTGATCACTCTCGGGGAGGGAAGGGAATCCACAGGTGTGGTGGTTCTACTGATGGGCTTCTTGGTTAGCTATAGTCCCCCCGTTACCGAATCAAACACTAATCTAGATGTTTCTGTGGAGGCATTTTGGAGACATAAAGCTGATAATCAGGTGACTTTAGGAAGGGAAATAATTTTGGATAATCTGGGTGTACCGGCTGTAATGATATGAAGGCCTTAAAATCAGGGTTGAGCTTTCCAAAGAGGGAAAAAAAATTCTGCTTTTTGTGTAGGTTCCATTGTGCTCATCGTCTTTCCTTCAGCTGCCTGCGCTGCATACTTGGAGCTGTTTGGCCAACCCGCGTAATCATGTAAACTGGCTCCTTGTAATAAATCACGTATCCATCCTATTAGTTCTACTTCTCCGGTGGAATCTTTTTTATTTTAGTTTATTTTTGTTAATCCTCACGTGAGGATATTTTTCCATTGATTTTTTTTAGATAGAATGGGAGGGAGAGATAGAGAGAGAGAAACATCATGTGAGAGAGACACATTGATTGGTTGTCTTCCTCATGACCCTGACCAAGGCCAGGGATCGAACCTGCAACTAAGGTTCGTGCCCTTGACCGGTAATAAAACCCATGACCATGGTTATTTTCTTATATTATTCATATACAGAATCATAATCATTGTTTTTGGAGCAGTGTCAAAGGTAGTCTTTAAGTATGCTTCATTTTTATTTTATTCATTATTAGTGTTTTAAATAACCAGATCATGCAAAAATGTATCACTGTTCAAAATGAAAGGCTAAAATTGTTTTTAATAATCAATGATAAAAAGTAGAATTATATTTTCTAAATGAATTAAAGTAATCTCATAATTCTGAAAGAACATGTAAACTAATTATGCTTTAGATCTATAAAGCATTACACCGCATTCTCTTCAAATAAGCTCTCATCTTAATAAGTAGGTATTGTTGTAAAGCATTTACACACAGGTATCTGGCGTGTCTAATCTCACAGGCCATTTAAATAAAAGATAGGAAGCAGACACAAATACCTTAACTGCAAACACACATGCACACAGAGTAAAATTTTAAAAGTAGATTCTATTTCAGGTCACTACATGCCCCTTCTTGTGTTTGCTGGGAGCTGACTTAGTGCCTCAGAAGTCATGCTTCACCTGTCATCTGTCACCTGTTTGCAGGAATGGGGCAAACCAATGTTGGAAAAACACTACTTTGAAAGCACTCAAGGAGCTAGAATGGAGCAGCCTATTTGCATAGCTCTCTGAGGAGGAGAAAAAGAAGTCTGAATGGTAAAATTGCACCAACAGGAGCAGCTTTTTTGTAGGATGCGAAAGCTGAATGAATGAGTCGTTTAATTAACCAAAACTAAGCTTTTCCCACCAATTGCTCTGCAGGAGGTAAGAAGAAAGGGAAAGATGAGGGTAAATAGAAGAAATACTCAGTGGACAAAGCGATTATGCAGTGGGTGACCCCAACATCATCTCTGACATTCACTGGAGGTACGACCTTGGATAAGTTAATCTTCTCAGAATTGACCTCCCACTCTGCAAAATGGGTGTGCCAGTAGGATCTATACCAGACAGGCAGTGGTGGCTTGAGGCTCTACATCAGAGGGGTTCGCATGACAACCGAATGACAAGTGGAGAGGAAGATGGAGGGTTTTCTTAAAGCTCTAAAAGCAAGCACACTGACGATAGACTCCTTTGGTTTACTGTTGTTGAAGAGGGAAGGCACCATGGCTACCAGAGTTGCAGCAATGAACAACGGGATGATGCACCAAAGGCAGCGCGCACACTCCTGCCAAACAATACACCTTCTACATCATTGCGGTAATGATTACTATCAGTTATTATGCCCACTGTACTCTCCTGCTCCCTTTCTTATTTCTATAGTGAGGTTTGTTAATAGTGTGATATGTGTAAGTGGGGTGTTCATACGTAAAACAGGATGACTTTATTTAATTTTATTTAAATTTATTTTATGTGATATAGCTAAATATATCCAAAAAAGGTAATATTTCTATTGGTAAATATTTTACTAATACATTCATAAAAGGTTTAACTTTTATTATCTTTCATCGTGAAAGCAAAAAATTATAGTTTATTTTAAAACAAAATATCTGAGCCAACTTAATAAAATTAATAGTGCTTTTCAAAAAAATTCTAAATCACTTCCAAAGTCCCCCTTAGATATATAAACTCTAAATGAGTCAATATTGCACACCCCAAAACAGTCCATATATTTATGCTAGGTATATGGCCATATTTTATTGCCTTTCGCCTACACTATTCCCACATGAACATAAATGATCACTTTGTCAATTTAAAGTGTTGCTATTACTTACTTTTTTTATACATTCAATAAAATAATGAGGCAAGCTAGGCCAAAGACACATTACTACTGGAAAATCATTTCAGTAACACACACGCACCCCAGTGATATAGTAACTAAGGCGGTTGTTGAAGTTACCACTTACAACACAAAAAACACACCCGTAAAGTACAATGATCAACTGTGTGTTTCTAGAAGTCTTCGAGTTTCGCACAAATAAAAACAAGCAGGATGAAATTATTTCTTTCTCTATTTCCTCTATTTTTATATACTGAGTTCAAGCTCTAGAATCATAGGTATAAGAATGGGTCAAATGCATTCACTGTCCTCTAAGAACGTCATGTTTCTTCAAACTTAATTTCTTCTCTTTTTAACATTCATTCCTGTTGTAGGTTTATAGATTTTTCATATATTCAGTTTCCTGTTCATATTGTCCTTCTCATGCAGTGCATCCTCTTGCTATACCAATTAACAATGATAATAGCAAACACTTATATCGCCTATTTCTGGGTCAGGTGTGACTCCAAACCTATTATGTGAACTAGTTTATTTAATTCTCACAACAGTCTTATTGGGTAATTTATTATTATTCTTATTTTGAAAATTTTTTAAATTGAGGTTAAAATAGTAATATAAATTTTTTCAAGATTACACAGCTTGCTTGTGGGTAATGCAAATGCAGCATTTTTATTTTCTTTTATATTAAAAATATTTCAAAATAAGTTTAGTTCCATTTATCATTCATCAACTTATGTCTACTCTTGGTTTTTATATAATGCTATTAAACTTCCCTTACCACGTAGATACTTTTCAAGCAAATATCAGAAATATTATGTATTTATAAATATCTCTGCATGCATCTCTAAAACATAGGAGCCTTTCTTAAACAACAATAATGTCATTATCAAAGCTATAAATTAAAAATTATTCCTCAAAATCCAGTCACTGTTTAAGTTTCCATGATTGGTAAATATACCTTTTTATTAAATGTTCAAATTAGGGTCCAAGCAATGTCCAAATATTTCATATTATTATTCTCTTCAAAATTTCTTTTAGATTATAGACTATCTCTTCCTCTGCTATTTTTTTAAAATTTATTTTTGTTACAGATGTTTCTCCAGGTCCCTCCATGTCGTCTCAAAGGGTAAGAGATCTTTCTTTCTTACAGCTGCGTAGTACTCCATTGTGTATATGTACCACCACTTTTTTATCCATTCATCTACTGATGGACACTTGGGCTGCTTCCAGATCTTAGCAATTGTAAATAGTGCTGCTATGAATAAGGGGTACATATATTCTTTCTGATTGGTGTTTCAGGATTCTTAGGATATATTCCTAGAAGTAGGATCATTGGGTCAAATGGCAGTTCAATTATTAATTTTTTGAAGAAACACCATATTGTTTTCCATAGTGACTGCACCAGTCTGCATTCCCACCAGCAGTGTACTAGAGTCCCCTTTTCTCCACACCCTCACCAACACTTGTTGTTTGATGATTTGTTGATGGTGGCCATTCTGACAGGTGTGAAGTGGTACCTCATTGTTGTTTTATTTTGCATCTCTCTGATGATTAGTGATGCTGAGCATTTTTTCACATGTTTCTTGACAATTGTATGTCCTGTTTGGAGAGGTGTCTATTTAGCTCCTCTGCCCATTTTTTTAAATTGGGTTCTTTGTCTTCCTTTTGTTTAGTTATATGAGTACTCTATATATTTTGGAAATTAACCCTTTATCTGATGTATCATTAGCAATTATGCTCTCCCATATAGTGGATTTTCTTTCCATTTTAATGGTTGTTTCTTTTGCTGTGCAGAAGCTTTTATATAGTCCCATGTATTAATTTTCCTTTGTTTCTCTTGCCTTAGGTGTTATATCAGTGAAAATTCTGCTGTGTGTGATGTCTGAAATTTTGTTGCCTATGTTTACTTCTAGGATTTTTATGGATTCACAGTCAATTTAAGTCTTTTATCCATTTTGAGTTTATTCTTGTGTATAGTGTCAGTTAGTGGTCTAGCTTCATTTTTTTTGCATGTAGCTGTCCAATTTTCCCAACACCATTTATTGAAGAGGCTGTCTTTACTCCATTGTATGCTCTCGCCACCTTTGTCAAATATTAATTGAGCATAATGTCTTGGATCTACTTCTGGGTTCTCTGCTCTGTTTCATTGATCTATCTGCCTGTTCTTGTGTCAGTACCAGGCTGTTTTGATTACAATGGCTTTGTAGTATAACCTGATATCTGGTATTGTGATTCCTCCTATTTTGTTCTTCTTCTTCAGGATTGCTGTGCTGTGGCTATTCAGGGTCTTTTTTGGTTCCATATGAACTTTTGAAGTATTTGTTCTAGTTCTGTGAAATATATCGTTAGCATTTTAATGAGGATTGCATTGAATCTATATTGTTTTAGGTAGTATGGACATTTTAATGATGTTAATTTTTCCAATCCATGAACAAGGTATATGCTTCCACTTTTTTATATCTTCCTCAATTTCTTTTTTCAATGTCCTATAGTTTTCTGCAAATAGGTCCTTTACTTCTTTGGTTAAGTTTATTCCTAGGTATCTTAATTTTTTGCCACAATGGTAAATGAGGTGCTTTTTTAGTTTCTCTTTTTGTGAGTTCATTATTGGTATATAAGAATGTCATCAATTTCTTGATATTAGTTTTGTATCCTACTACCTTGCCAAATTTGTTTATTAAATCTAGTAGGTTTTTGATGGAGTCTTTAGGGTTTTCTATGTACAATATCATGTCATCTGCAAATAATGACAGCTTCACTTCCTCCTTTCCAGTTTGGATCCCTTTTATTTTTACTTCTTGTCTAATTGCTGTGGCTAAAACTTCCAGTAGTATGTTAAATAAGAGTGGCAAGAGTGAGCAACCCTATCTTGTTTCTGTTCTTAAGGGAAATACTTTTAGTTTTTGCCCATTGTGTATGATGTTGGCTGTAGGTTTTTTGTATATGGCTTTTATTTTGTTGAGATATAATCCCTCTAATCCCACTTTGTTGAGTATTTTTTATCAGAAATGGGTGCTGGATTTTGTCAAATACTTTTTCCGCATCTATTGATATGATCATGTGGTTTTTATCTTTCCTTTTGTTTATGTGGTGTATCACATTTATTGATTTGCAAATATTGTACCAGCCTTTCATCCCTGGGATGAACCCTACTTGGTGATGGTGAATGATTTTTTTAATGTGTTGTGGGATCTAATTTGCTAATATTTTGTTAAGAATTTTGGCATCTATGCTCATTAGGGATATTGGCCTGTACTTTTCTTTCTTTGTAGTGTCTTTATCTGGTTTTAGAATTAGAATTATACTGGCCTCATAAAACAAGTTTGAAAGTCTTCCTTCTTCTTAAATTTTTTGGAATAGTTTGAGGTGAATGAGTGTTCTTCTCTGAATGTTCCATAAAAGTTTCCCGTGAAGCTGTCAGGGCCTGGGGTTTTTTTGCTGGGAGAGTCTTGATTATATATTCAATTTTCTTAGTTGTTATTGGTCTGTTTAAGTTTTTTATCTCTTCCCCGTTCAGTTTTGGGAGACTATGTGTTTCTAGATATTTGTCCATTTTGCCTAGATTGTCAATTTGTTGTGGTATAATTTTTCATTGTATTTGTTAACTATCCTTTTTATTTCTGTGGTGTCAGTTGTTATTTTTCATCTTTCATTTTTGATTTTTTTTTAATTGGACCCTCTCTCATTGTTTCTTGGTGAGTCTAGCTAAGGGTCCATCCATCTTGTTTGTTTTTTCATAGAACCAGCTCTTTGTTTCATTGATCTTTTGAATTGTTTTTTTAGTCTCTATGTCATTTATTTCTTCTCTGATCTTTACTATTTTTTTCTTTCTAACTGCTCTGGGTTTTTCCTTTTGTTTGCTTTCTAGTTCTTTAAATTGTGAGGTTAGATAGTCAATTAGAAATTTTTCTTGTTTCCCGAGGTAGGTTTATAGTACTATGAACTTCCCTCTCAGGACTGCTTTTGCTGCATTCCATAGATTTTGTGTTGTTGTGTGTTCATTTTCCATTGGTTTCCAGGAATTTTTAAATTTCTTCCTTGATTTCCTTGGTAACCCATCCATTGATTACCATGCTATTTAGCCTTTATGTTTACATGTTTTTGTGTTTTTTGTTGTAATTGATTTCTAGTTTCATGCCATTGTGATCAGAGAAGATGCTTGGTATGATTTCAATCTTCTTGAACTTGTGGAGACTTAGTTTGTGTCCTAACATGTGGTGTATCTTTGAGAATGTTCCATGTGCACTTGAGAAAAATGTGAATCTGCAGTTTTGTGGTGTAATTCTCTGTAGATATCTAATGAATTCATTTGATCTAGTGCATCATTTTGTGTCTCTGTATCTTTATTAATATTTTGTCTAGAGGATTTATCCAGTGATGTCAGTGGGGTATTGAAGTCCTCTGCTATGATTGTATTGCTATTGATTTCTTCTTTGAAGTCATGTAGAAGTCTTTAATATATTTTGGTGCTCCTATGTTGGGTGCATATACGTTTACCAAGGTTACATATCTATTTGTTGGATAGATCCTTTCAATATTATGTAGAGGCCTTCTTTGTCTTTAGTCATGGCCTTCATTTTAAAGTCTATTTTATCAGATATGAGTATTACTATCCCAGCTCTTTTTTGCTCTCCTTTGCTTGGAAGAATTTTTTCCATCTCTTTACTTTCAGCCTATGTGAGTCTTTTGTTGTGAGGTGGGTCTCTTGTAAAGCATGTATATATGAGTTATACTTTCTTATCCAGTCAGCTACTCTGTGTCTTTTTATCAGAGCATTCAATCCATTTACATTTAAGGTTGTTTTGATATGTACTTATTTACTGCCATTTTTGTTTAGTGTGGTTCTATTTTTCTTCCCATTTCTTCTACTAATTACAGCAGTCATTTTAGCATATCTTACAGTGCTGGTTTGGTGTTAATATATTCCCTTAAACTTTTTTGTCTGGGAAGCTATTTATTTGACCTTCTATTTTGAATGATAACCTTGTTGGATGGAGTAGTCTTGGATTTAGATCCTTGTGTTTTATTACCTTGCTTACTTTCTGCCATTCCTTTCTGGCCTGTAGTGTTTCTGATGAGAAGTCAGCTGACCGTCTTATAGGGGTTCCTTTGTAGGTAACCTGTTGCTTATTTCTTGCTGCCCTTATGATTCTCTCCTTGTCTTTAATTTTTGGCATTTTCATTATTATGTGTTTTGGTGTGGGCCTGTTTGGGTTCTTCTTACTTGGGGCTCTCTGTGCTTCTTGTACTTGTATGCCTTTTTCCTTCATCAAGTTAGGGAAGTTTTCTGTCACTATTTCTTCAAATATATTCTCTAACCCTTGCTCATTTTCTTCTTCTTCTGGAGTTCCTATGATGTGAGTGTTGTTACGTTTTTGTTGTACCACAGTTCTCTTAAGCTGTCTTCCTGTTTTTTTCCTTTTGGTTTTCTGATTGGGTGATTTTTTCTACCCTGTCTTCTAATTCACTGATCCAATCCTCAGCCTCCTCTACTCTGTTGGTTACTCCTTCCAATGCATTTTTTATCTCTACTATGTCATTCTTCATTTCCAATTGGTTGGTTTTCAGTGCTTCCATATCTTTACTCATGCTGTTGAGCTTCCTCATGATTATTACTCTGAACTCTCCCTCTGATATCTTGCTCAATTCCCTTTCATTTATTTCATCTTCTTTCCAATTATCTTGTTCTTTAATTTGGGATTTGTTTCTTTGTTTTACCATTTTGGCTGTCTCACTGGTTTTGGAGTCTGACAAATTTTCCCTGTGACTGTTGGAGTTCTCCTGGTTGTGGCTCCCTCGACTGGGTTTGAATGAGTGTGGGAGGACCCATGTTAAATACCCTGTCGAGTCTTACTTTCCTGGGTAGATTTGAAAGCCCAGGAAAGGTTCAGTTATCCTCTAGCTTTTTGCCTGGAGGCCATTAGTCTTAGTTACTTGATGAGCATTGGGTTGTAGCCCTCAGCCGAATGAAAAAATCCCTCAGGTGTTCAGTGTAAGATGATTTCCACAGGGTGGGGCAGATGCTTGCTGGCTGTTAAGGAGCCTCTTATTTGCATTTCTCTCAGCTAGCCAGGTGGTGTTAAATTTCTGAGGGAAGAACTATTGCTTCTTCCCGGGGCTTGGGAAGGAGTTCTTTGAGCAATATGTCTACTGTCCTGTGAGGGAGTGATTCAGCACAAAACTCCCACTTCTGTCCCAGCTCTGCAAGCTGCTGAGTCTGTCCACACAGTTCCAGTCTAGTCTGCCCTACCTTTGCTGGAGCCCAAGGTGAGTGGTTGCAGCTAATTTAGTGCTCTGTCCAGGCCCTGTATGCTGTGGAGATGGCTTGGGATTTTAACTCCAGAGGAGCTGCTCACAGCTAAAACAGCTGTTTTCCATAGTCTTCCAGCCCACCCTCTTGTACCTCTGCGGTTCCTACCAGGCTCAATTTCATGTCCTCTTTCTGACTGTGGTTATATGGGTCCTTTCCAGCTGCTTTTATGTTGCTTTTTTCTGACAATTTGTCTTTATTTTAGTTGTAATTCTAGTTTGGTCCTGGGAGATGATGTGTGTAGCTTCCATTCACTCCACCACCATTTTGGAATCTCCTCTGCTCTTTATTTAATACAAAAAAAAGCAAACTTTGTTCTGTGAAGCTTTCTAAATTTCAGATTTTGCTGGTTGTATCCTGAAATTTTGCTTTTGTTATCATTAAATGTGGTGTCATTTAATATTTTTTTTGTCCTCTGTATTACCTATAAACTGATAGTTACATCTATAGGCATAATATGAGTGTGAGTGAGTGTGTGTGTGTGGTTTGATTTGAAAAACTATGCCACAGATGAAGAGCCAGAGTTTGAACTCAGACTAGTTTCTAAGTCTGTGCTTGTAACTAGTTCTACTACATGTTTTTACAAACATGTCATGCTCCTTGCATCCTTGTTCACAACTTAGATGCCTCTGCCTCTGAGGAACCTTTAATTAGACCACTGGGCAAGCACAGAACCTTAGTTCTCAATTGCCTATGATAAGATATTTACTTTGTTTGAATTTTTTGGTACCATTTATCATATCTCAAGATACTAAAACAATTTATTGGTATATCTCATCATTAATATGTTTAAATAAAATTACATGCCTTTATCTTTGTATTTCTGTTATCCAGCCAATATCTGATACACAGTGAGAGTCCTAATAAATATTTTTTGGGGAAAATGTGTAAATGAATACAGGATTGACTGAAATGAGGATGCTTAAAAACCACATAACATCTAGACAAGAATGGATTAAGGTTAATGGTTGAGAGTTATCATTTTAAAATACCAGCTACAGAAAAATCCAAGACCCTGATTCAGAATCCCAAGCAAATTATGAAGCATTTTTGACATATTAAAGGAAAATAAGCCCTGGCCAGTTTGGCTCAGCGGTTAGAGCGTCAGCCTGCGGTCCGGAGAGACCCGGGTTCGGTTCCCGCTAAGGGCACGTACTTCGGTTGCAGTTTCTCCCCGGCCCTGGTTGGTCGTGCGGGTGGCAGCCACTCGATGTGTCCCTTCACGTCGATGTTTCTCTCTCTCTCTCTCCCTTCCTCTCTCCCCCCCCCCCACTCTATCTGTATAAAAAAAGGAAAAATATCCTCGGGTGAGGATAAAAAAAATAAAATAAAATAAAAAAAGGAAAATAAAATGTAAAAACTGCATATTATATTGTAATATATAGAAAACAACTTTGGGTAATTTATAAAAAAGAAAATTTAATACAAATATAGAGCCCTGAGAAGTAATATCAAGATAGGAGTTATAGTCTTGGAAATGGGATGGCATGGGGCTGAGAGACAGGAAGTTCAAGAACATTCATAGCACCTCCACTGGGAGGGAACAGCCTCTCATATTCTGTTTTTGTGTGTTTGTATTTTTTCCACTATGCTCAAAATTTAATATTCAGGAAGGGATCATCAAATCATGAAAATGTAATCTCATCTCTGACCTTGGACTGAGGGAAGTCAAGGTTCCTTTTCTTATTGTCCCACTTGATTATGTCCCATGAAAAAGAGACAAGTCCACCAAAGCAAAAGTGGTGCCGTTAAAAAGGGGGAGGGAGTATATGTTTTAGTTCCTTTACACAATTCCTAGAACTACCAATATTTCCAAAATATTTCTAACATGCCTACATTAAGGATAGAGCCAAGAATTAGACACATATGAAACCTGCCTTTATGAAGTTAATAAAATGTACACGTATGGTAATTGTCACAGAACGGCAAATAAAGAGTTCTGTAGAAAGATACAACAAGAATAATTAATTCAACCCAGGTAGAGAAGCCCTCCCTGAAAAATAAACATATATCTGAATCCTGAAACATATGTAAGTGTTACCTAAATAATGGAAAGGTGAAGGATGTACCAGGGTAGAGGAATAAAATGAGCCTGAAGGTGCCCAGACATGACAATGAATCTCCTTGAACAGAGACAAGCTCAGTCTAGCTGTAGTGAAGAAAGAGATTGACGGAATGACTCAGCAGTAAACCTAGAGAAGAGTCAGGCCAGGGAGATTCCTATAATGATTTTGGATTTGATGTAAATGACAGAATGATGACAGGGCTTTAAATAGTGATGTGACGTATGCATTTTACAGCATGTACTCTGTCAGTAATAGGAAGAATGGCTTAGATGGGATGGGAGTAGACTAATTCAACTAGTGGTCATGGGAATGAAGAGAAATGGGTTGATATGAAAAATGCTGGAAGACATAAGGGGAAAAACTGATTAAAAGGATAATGATAAGTGACATGAATGAACAGGTTAAGAGAGGCTCCCATTTCTGATCTGAGCCACAGGGTGAAGGGCAGGGCCATTTGTTGACATAAGGTACACAGAAGAAACAGCTGGAGTCTCTAAAGAAGACAGAACATTGAGTTTTGATTTGATTAATCTGAGGTAGTTCTGAACCAAGTAGGGATGCCAAGTAAGGACTTGAAATATAAATTGAGCTCCCAGGAGAAATGTTCACGCTGCAAATACAGAGTTAGGTGATACAGGTATATGGAAGGTAATTTAAGACATGGTGTACATGTACCTGGGGAAAAATATACAAAGGGAATAGAAAATAAACTTCGGAGAGAACCTTAAAAATCAACAGTTTAAATGCAGTTACTGGTTTAGGAAGTGTCAAGAAACTGAGGACAGGAAAAGAAGAAATTCTATAATGTGTGTTATGATGAATATTAAGGAGAGAAGGTTAAAAGACAAAGTAATCAGCAGTACTGGTGGCTGCTTGAAAATAAAATAAACCTTAAAAATTATCTGCTGGATTTAATTACATAGAAGTAATTGTTATTCTAAGTAAGGAAAATTCAAAATATTGGTGGGGATGGAAGCCAAATGGGAGAAAGTTAAGGGTTAGATGTAAGGAACTATAAATAAAAAATTTAGGAAACTTGTTTTAGAAGACTTGATGATGAAAAGGAAGCAAGAGAAATAAGTGATGACAAGAGAGAAAAGTTTTAATCCTGTTACTACTGGTAGTTGGAATTTTGGAAGCCACTATTGGCTGGTTGACATGTGTAAATCAGTCTCTTTAAATGGACATGATACTGAAGTTGGATTATATTATATACTTTGATTCATTTTGTTTTATGTCAGTGATCTTCAACTGTGTTCACCTCAAAAAGCCACCCCAACCTGGAACTGTAAATACAAACTTTTGCAACACAATTCTTCAGGCAGCTATTTTAGAGAGTAATGGACTTGATTTGTGATGATACCTAAGGCTGAATTTGGACTCAACAAGAAGAGCACTGTGATTGATTAACCATGTCTGCCACCAGCTCAGAACTAGAAGTCCTGCCAAATACTTGCTGACAGCAGCCTAGAAACTTCATTGGCTACATAACCTTTTTAAAGAACTGGTTAGTTGATAGTCAAGGCGAACTTCTCTCAATTAATTATGATATAAATTCTCTTTATGCCTGAAATCCTGTTTATGCTCAATGTATGATAAAATATATACTTATAACGCAGAGCCTATCTCTTATTTCTTAATCTAATGGTATTGCCTCTTTATATTTTGACAGTATATGTGAGCACAGCTGTCTGGATTTATAATTATGTCTTTTTTTTATTCTCTACATTTACATAGTGATTGAGATAGTTTACACACAATAGTTCTATTAACATTAACTTTTCAATGTCAGCACATAAATGTTTATTACTCAAATAAATATGCACCTTCCCTGAAAAGCAGCTATTGCAGCATGTCACGTCTTTGCCCCGATGTTGTCACTAGGAGAAATGCATCTTTGCAGCTCAGTTGAAGTTTGCATGTGAGGACAGTCCTTGACTGACCGCAGATGACATCCACCTCATTGTCAGCTCTGCACAGGGTCTGAAAGTGTGAGCTTTATGTCCCCCAAGTGAAGAATTATGGCAGCAAAAGAAAGGTAATGGAGAAATAAGCAAAGCATCAATTTTAAGACAAAGCGTTCAACCTGAGTGTTAAATCTGAAAGGATCGGGACATAAAATAAGAAAAAGATGTAGGGAGAGATCCCAGACTATTATTTGGGTGAAAGTTCTCCTTTGCCTTGAAATGGCAGATGTACCCCAGGGTTCTTGTTCAGTTTCCCAAGAACAATACAGCTGGACTTCATTGGAAAAATGACTACTAGAAAATTAGAGCAAAATGGGGACCATTTATTTTCTAATCATGTCTTTAATTTGCCAGTCAGTTGAATCTTTAGAGGAATAAATTCACTGTTTAGTTAGTCATTTTGGTAGCTATACCCTTTTGGTAACAGGTTTCTGTTACCTAAGTGTACCTCACCCCAACACTAAAATAACAGATTATGAAGAATAGGCTATGAAGGCAAATACATTTTGTAAGAAATATATTTTAAATGTATTAGAACAGAAACTATTTCTCAATTGATTAATTCAAATGCTATTATGACAGTATCATAAATGAATGTTACTCTTCAGATGGCATCAGTTGATTTTATAGTTTCTAATAACATCATTTCATAGTTTGTTTGTTTTTTTTTTGCTTTTAATAAATAAATAAATATTGAGCAAGCCAAGACTGTAATTTAAATAAATGCTTGGTAAAACAAAGCTCTAGGGAAAATGGCTCATCACATGGATGAAAACACCAAAGAAACAAGGTTTCATTGAAAATTGAAGAAACTAGTTATTCTAATGGGATTGTGTTATTGAATGAATACAGGCTTAAGTAAAACTAATTTTATTCATAATCTGCTATTGGTATTTTTTATTGGCTTCAAAGGCATAGTCATAATGATAAAACCAATACCTCAGGTCCTATCAGCTGAGCTACTTAATAGAAACCTAAAAATAAATAGAATTTATAAAGACTTCCGTCGGCACACACAGGATTATTAGATTTGAGATCAATGAACTTTCTTTTACCACATCCACAAGTCATTTGACACCACTGGGAAAGTCAATTTTCTGAGGATGATCAATGTTCTCTAAATATGTAAGAAGTACCCATATTGATGCCAAAAAGGAAATAACATTGAGAAAATCAAGTTCTTAAAAGAAACCCAGTGGCCAACTATCTAGAGCATCAGAAATGTGTAACTCGGCATCTTCTAATAAAAAGTGTAAGGGTGATTTGTTCTGTAATTATCCAGCAGAGACAACTATCAGAAACATTCTATCCCCCCCCAAAAAAACCCACAAAACACTTGCAAAAAAAATTAAACATTTGACCAAGAGAACAGTTTAACGTGTACTCTCTTAAATACATGCCTGCGTATATCAAACCACTTTTTCTAATAGCAAGATACATAATTAAATTATCAGTGTAAAGATTCTATCATAGTAGAAATATTAATTTTTCAAATAAAAATAATTTTAAAAAACTAGTTTAAAATTTTATATATTTGTTTTAAATTATGGAGACCACCTGATTTATCAGAAAAGTAGCTATTAATCTTTTCAATTATGGGTTCTTGATTCATTTATTTTAGTTTTATTGTATTTATGCACTTTTTAAGCTACAAATAATAAGATAAAAATGCACTTTTTGGTAACCAGTTGTAGAAGCTTTATTGTGTGATCACTAATTACAATATTCATCAGTATAACGATTTTTATAATGAACAAGTTTCCTTACACTCCATCCTCATAAAATGTTTGGAAACTTATTCTTCTAAGCACAAACACATTATTTAAAAACAAACAGCAGAAATGTCTTTGAATTTAAAAACTAATAGAGCAAAATAAGAGAGAATAAAATGACAGCAATTAAGTCACAAGTGTCTTTTCAATTTTGTAGTACTCATGATGAATTATGTTCATCAAAAGTAATTGACTATTTTTAAATACCCCAGCACTGCTCACAATGTCCCATCAAAAGAAACAGGTAACAATGTGACTTCCTTTCATTGTAAATTAAAAATGAAGCAAGAACCAACATCTCGAAAGAGTGAGGTTCTTGAGTTCATTCCTCAGAATTATTTTCTGGGAAAGAAGCAATGATGCTCAGAGTCAAAAATCACCTGCCAATATGCATGCATCTGAGGAGATCAGTCCATTTGAGTCCATATTCTAAACCCAAGTCCTGGCTCACCCTGACCCCTATGTGCTGCTATCTGGTTCAGATTATAGCCCAAGCACTGGTGAGAGAACTCATCTCCTCATTTCCACAAGAACATTAATAAATACTAAAAGGAGAAAAGAGTGAAGAAAAATTGAGAAGCAAAACAGAGCTTGATTTCATAAAACTGGAAATTACCAGTTCTATCACTGACTAGTTTTTTGTTTCCTAAGATCCATTTTATCTGACCCCTAACTCTGGTAGCACTCCGTTTTTTTCCCCAGGCATTTCAATCAAAAGGGACAATTGCCTTTAAAGAGCTTAGAAGACACACAGATCGAGACTGGAGATGATGCCAACTTCTCCCAGTTTCAAGGCCTGCTTCCCTTTAAGAAATTGTTTATTTCACCTTATGTCAATAACCATTTAACTACAACTGGGCATCACACCCAGACTCCCGAGTGTTCCTGACAGAGTAAGGCAGACGGCTACAAAAATTGCAGGAGGGCCAGCAAGCAAGACAGTAAAAAACAACAAATAAACAGAAATCTTTTTTTCATTAGTTTTAGTTTAGGAGGACAAATGCCTTTATTTCTGGTTTCTCAAAGTTTTGGAGACATGATACTTTTGGGGAAATTATATGGGGAAAGAAGTACTTTGTTTTCCTACTCAGAAAAGGAATAAGCTTGATTATGTCCCTGGTTTTTTTTCTTATACCGTTTTTTACATACCATCTCTGATCATAATATTCTGTGTCTCTGTCTTCTATGTATGAGTCTGTTAGTGGTGTCATAACAAAATATCAGAGGCTGAGTGGCTTAAACTACAGAAACTTTATGTTTTCGCAGTTGTGGGGTTGAATGTCCGGCGGAGTCTGTATTCTCTGTGTTCTCACAGGACATCTCTGTGTGCATCTGATGGGGGGAGGGGCAGGGGGAGAGAGAATGAGAATCTGCCATATTTCTCCTCTTTTTATAAGGACAGCAGTCCGCTCAGATTGCGGCCCCATCCTATGACCACGTTTAACCTCTATTATCTCCTTATCAGACCTATCTCAAACATAGCCACCTTGGAGGTTAGAGCTTCAACATAGAAATCTGGGGGAAATACAATTCCGTCTATATTATAAGAAATGAAATGAAATGCCTTACTTTTTTTTTTTTTTTTCTAATATGAGATAATTCCTAGGAGTGGGTCTGATGCATTCTGGGTATTTGGCATATAAAAGAACTTAATATGTGATGAGAAGCTATGTTTGTGTTTTCCCCACATGACAAGTAAATATCGAGTCAGTTCTGGCCTTACCAGATCCTGAGTTGGACACAGAGATCTGAATTCAGAAATGCCGCCCTGGCCAGTTTGGCTCAGCGGTTAGAGCGTCGGCCTGCGGTCCGGAGAGACCGGGTTCGGTTCCGCTAAGGGCACGTACTTCGGTTGCAGTTTGTCCCTGGCCCAGTTGGGGTCGTGTGGGTGGCAGCCACTCGATGTGTCCCTTCACCTCGATGTTTCTCTCTCTCTCTCCCTTCCTCTCTCTCCCTCCCACTCTATCTGTACAAAAAATGGAAAAATATCCTCGGGTGAGGATTAAAAAAAAAAAAAAAAGGCGCATTGAATTCAGAAATGCCTATTTCTGGAATGTAGTAGAATCGACCTGGGATTGGATCAAGAGAGACTTCCAGAGAGGATTCGACTTCTTAGCTAGATATGAAGCTGTGTGAAAACCAAAAGTGAATGACCATGTTTTAAAGGGAATACACATATTTAAGGCCAGGACATCAAAAGTGAATCGAGACTAGAAGGGACTGCCATTGTGCCTGTCGGGGAGCAGAAGTCAGGGCAGCTGCCCAAAGCCCACCGAGGGCTGAAGTCACCCAGAGAACAGGGGCGTAGAGACGGGGACCCAGGAGGCAGCGCCCCTCCGTGGCTGGATGCCGGGGTGCTCGGCTGCTTTCACTCCTGTGTTTCCAAGAGAAGGATTCTGCCCCAGGAGAACCTTTAAAGAGTTCTTGGTTTCCAACAGTTAGAAATATCACTGTTGCTTAAATGACATGCTTTGAAATAGACGCAGGTTAATTTTATGATTTTAACATTAGAAAGCAAACAGATTGGGTGAAAGGAGGAAAGGGGAGAGTTTCATCAGAAGATTAGAATTCCAGTCTCCATCCAAATTGGAGAAAACAGATCTTTCTCAGGAAACTTCTAGGGAAAACACAGAAATGGGATGCTCTTTTTCTCTTTTATTTTTCTGATATCTTGAGAATATGAATCTTAGAAAATTTTCAGGGCTAATCCCTTCTGAAAATGTATTCATATGAATAGAAGGTAATATTTATGTAAAACAAATTGCTTGTCATTTTGAGGCTAAAAATAAAGCTCCTTTTTGCTCATTAGTTAAAGGAGAACAGGAAAACAAATGCATCCAATCAGCTTTATCAAATTCAATAAAATGGTATTTTCTGTTTTATTTTGTGATATTCATGAGACTAATTTTTCCATCTATGAAGGAAAGCATTTTAAGAAAATTAAAAAATAAACATGGCATTATAAAGGCATACAGGTTAACTTCAGCATTAGTCCTTTTAGAAAAATCAGAAATTTAAACTGTGTAACCGAAAGTAGTGATGTTATTACAGTAAAAACAAAAATTAGAAAAATCCAAGCTCTCTAAAAAAGCAATGCAGATATAGTGTATATCACATGGGTAAAGAGCTAATTTATTAGTAATATGTTGTTTTGTGGAATATGTTTTGTACGTTTATGTGGCATATAAACATTCTTAACTGATTTATCCTTAAAATGGAAGAAAGAAAATCCAGCCATGTGTGGTATAATTTTGCATTAAGGAGAAGAACAATAAAAGATTTAGGGCTCGTCCAACTCTGTGGTTCTTACATGAGTGGGGTAAAAATACACAACATCACATGAAATGAGCTTGAACTTTCAATCACTAAGTATTTTTGCCAAATTGGAAGCCAGTATGCTACAGCGAAACTGGAGCCGTGGACTAAGAAAACACACGTTGACTCACAGGAGGCAGGTGTCTTTGTTTGGTTTTTGTTTTTGGAGCATTTATTTTCAAGATTTAGGACTTATTTATCACCTTTACAAATAGAAGCTGAGAAAAATTCAGTATCCATAACACTGAAGCTAAAATATACCTTCAAGACTTTTTATTCATTGATTTGAAAGAGAGAGAAAGTTGTTGTTCCACTTACGGATGCATTCATTGGTTGATTCTTGTAGGGGCCCTGACTGGGGATTCAACCCGCAACCTTGATGTGATGCTCTAACCACCTACACTACCCAGCCAGGCCCTCCAGTCTAACTGTTGATGTTCATTCGTTTGGCTTTTGAGAATAAATTTGCATAGTATAAACAACTGCTTAAACTTTTCATTTGAAATCATCCCCTAAAATTATTATTTCTTTAATTGAAGCAATATTGGTGAATTCAGACCTTAATGCAACTAATATATTTATTTGGATAATTTAGGGGCACTTTTTAAAAGTTAAATTATTCTTTTATGAATGTTTCTAAGTAATTAATTCCATTATACTTTGGCCTAAGGCTTAACTTTTTGGGGTCACTGACACATTTGTAAACCCTCTGTCCCTAGAAGAATACAGATGGGCACCTGCAGAAGACAGGCCACGGGAGCCTTAGGTTTCGAATCTTTGGCTAACACCCTTATTTAACTACGTCACCCCTGGGAGTAGGATAATTTATCAAGTAGCGGTTTTGTGTTCTTTTCCCCCATAAGATAATTTAAAGATACTGGAAAATAAAACCATGTATTTTGCTTTCCAGGATGGTAAACCAGTAAGATTATGTACTCTGTGTCCTACCCAAAGCACCTGCAGAGTGGACAGAGATTGAGTGAAGGCTGAAATCTTGAATCCATTAGCCTCGTAGCTGGGCTGTAGTGCACTTGAAGATCGAAGCACCCTTTTTCTATTTTGTCTAGCCAGAAGGGTGCCCTTCCCAGTAGGTTTTATTACTTGCCGCCCTGGTTTCCAGGTCTTTTAGTTTGACAGTTCATGTACAGTGAGCATAAAGAAAATCTATCTGTATAAAAATGTGCGCACGCGCACACACACACACACACACATACCGCATCAAATCAAGACAGTTGGATAATTAAACATTGAAATCTTATTATTCTGGGCCTAGTTTTAACTCATTTCTTTCTATCTCATTTCCACTCTTAGGAAATGATTTTTTCTTTGCTCGCATTTTTAACTTGCCATTGGTGATCAAGATATGACAGAAAAAATCAAGGCAGATTCTCTTTCTTCCTCACAAGTACAGTCTCACAGCGGAAGGTCATTTGTCGTTAATAGCAGAAATTATTTTGTATTCCACACAACAGTGGACACAAACTATAAGACAAAAAAGATTTGAGCTCCCTCAGGAGAGGAGGGTTGTATTTAACTCTTGCCTGTGAGCGGGTATGAGGGCCTCACTTCCATTGCCCACAAGGAGTCAGAGGTAGCACGACGCTCACTCTTGACTTGATTAGCTCTCCTAGATCGGCACTTGTTCAAACACTGTCTGATATTCCTTGAGCCCCACCTTGCCCAGGTGGGAAGACACATCTGTTCTCTCTGACTCTCTGCACTGCCTCAGTGACCATTCCGATGGCTTCTATAAAAATGAAACTTGCTGAGTCTAAACAACACTAAGTTCACCGCCTTATTCGGCTCTCCACTCAAGAAGAGAGCCCTCGCTGAGATAATACTGCTGTATTTATACAGGGCCCGAGTCCTCAGATCCAAAGGGAAGCTTTCTTTCTGTGTGTTCAGTAGGTTTTCCTTCAACCATAGGGAACCCTGGGAGATAGCAGGCTCTGAGTCTTTGCAACTATTTATCATTTCTTTAGGAAAGAATACTGTCCTGTGTCTTTATGTGTATTCTCTAAATGGGAAGTTCTGTACCCAAATTTAGTGCAAAATCGGTCTTGCTACCAATGTGCTCACTAAACATGCAATAAATATGCAGGGCCGGTGATGGATTCAGGAGCGGAATCTGTCGGTGCTCACTGTGATGGACAGCTGCAGATGAATTGGACGTAGTCATTGTCTAGCAAAGCCGTGCTGGGCTGCAGAAATCTGGAGAGGCTGTCAGAATGGTGAGCGGAGGGTGCTCTGCCCTCCGTCCCAGCTATGAGGGGTTAAACCTCCCTCCTCGTAGTCCAGTGATAACAGGAAGCACAGCTCACGTTGTTGCAGATGCTTTCAATTCAAATTCATGCTGAGCTCTCCCTGATCAGCATGTTCCTTTGGGCGATATCACAATTTCATCTTGTTCAAGCTGTCTGCCTTCCTGCTTCCTTAGGTTTGCAAATGAAACTCTAGCACTCAAATTAGTACAGACAGTGTAACCTGCAAGGATTCCAAACCCTCCTTTGCCTGCGTTCTCAGGGTCAGCACGCTATTGCTATTTTCGGGGCAATATTGTTTTAGATCAAAATTGCTCTCGTGCTATGAAAACACATGGCATGAAACCCTGCATTCTCGATTTTACATGCAGAGATCTGAGTGTTTAAGTCAACCCCAACAAGCATCTGACTCCTCGACAGGGACATAGTTTCTTTCTTGTGAATGCTTTATTTTCCTCATGGGGCAAAGAGTCATGTGTAAATAAGAAAAAAGATATTTTCAGGATTGTCACTCAATAGTGGATGAAAGTGGTGCTTATTATTATTATTATTTCTTTTCTTTTTTTTTTAATGTGGGAAAATACAATATAGAGTGGAAGGGAGAGAGAGGAAGAGAGAGAGAAACATCAACGTGAAAGGGGCACATCGAGTGGCTGCCTCCCGCACGACCAACCAGGGCCGGGGACAAACTGCAACCGAGGTGCACACCCCCAGCGGAAACTGAACTCTGGTCTCTCTGGACCGCAGGCCGATGCTCTAACCGCTGAGCCAAACTGGCCAGGGCTATTATTATTTCTTAAGATGCAAACAGTTTCTGACCTACAACATCCTCCTCTGCTCGGTTCTGGTTGCGCCACCTGGAGGGTCAGTGACACCGCCTCTAACGGGCAGGACTGGATGTAGGGCAGCCAGTGAAGAGAAAACCTAGAAAGAGTGAACTGCGTCTCATTCTAGCTCAGTTCTATCTGATGCAAAACCTTGGGTAAGGCCCCTAATTTATAGCCTGTGTCCTTTTCTGAACAACAGGCAATTTGTACAGAAGCAGAGGTTCTGACTCGTGGCTACATGCCAGAATCATCCCAGGAGCTTTTACAAAATACACATACCTGGATGCCACTCAGACCATTAAATCAGAAGTTCTGGGCCTGAGGCCTGGGTACTGGTACGATTAAATGGTCCCCAAACTCCTGCAGTTGCCTAGAGATGAGCAGGATCTAATGTTCTCTTTATACAGACAAACGAACAACCCCACACCTCACAGAGGATGTCAGTAGTAACGGTACCTCTAATTCTCGAGTCTTTCTGAAATTTCCCATCACGCTGAGGCTTGGAGTACTTGCAGTCCCTGGAATTCAACTTTACCCTCTGCACACTTCCACCCTACTTCTTGTGTCAAAAATTTAGTTCCTAGCTCTTGTCTGTTCTTATCTCCCCATTTTAGAGGATTCTGGGTGTTTCTTTCATTTACTGGTGTTTTAATACTGTCTTGAGAAAGGGTAGAGGTCTAAGTATTTATTCCACCATGTTTGCCAGACTCATTTTCTTCTCTCAGTAGCTCTTTGAATTTCTCATTTTATTTGGTGGGAGCTTTGCTAAATATCCTGCTTTCTCTGATGTGCCAGGAGCTGTCTGTCCTCCATGAGAGCTTAGCGGACACCCACCTAAAGCTATATGTGCACCGTCTACCTTCCTTTTCCTCCCAGAGGCCACCTCGCCTGTCCTGCATCCTTCGTCACTTCTGGTGTCACAGGAAGAGGAGGAACTTTCCACATTACCCTGGAAGCCTTCTTTTCTCCTTGTACCTCTGATCTGCCTCCCTAAATCTGCCCGCACCCTCTCTTTTCAGTGTTATCCTTCATAAATTTTACTTCTATATCCGCTAGGAGAGATCTTTTATTTTATTTTATTTTTTTATTTTTTTATCCTCACCCGAGGACACTTTTCCATTTTCTGTACAGATAGAGTGGGAGGGAGAGGAAGAGAGAGAGAAACATCGACGTGAAAGGGACACATCGAGTGGCTGCCACCCACACGACCAACCAGGGCCGGGGACAAACTGCAACCGAGGTACATGCCCTTAGCGGGAACCGAACCTGGGTCTCTCTGGACCGCAGGCCGATGCTCTAACCACTGAGCCAAACCGGCCAGGGCTAGGAGAGATCTTTTAAACTCCCTACATATAAACAGATGATACAACGAGTTTAAGAAAGAAATAATAATCATTCAAAAATATTTTTGAAGACAATTAGAATTTATTTTAAAAATCCATTTAAATGGTGCTAAAAACAACAAACTTCTCTACCTTAAAAAAAATGTGTAAAGAAGAAAACCAAAAGGGCCTAGAGTCCTGATTGGCTGTTTAAATGAAAGCAATGGAATACATGTCAACACATTCAGAACACTGAAAGGTAGAACATGGAACTGGAAAGCTCTCCACCACCACCTGCAAATATCCACCTCAGGATTAACTGCTAGTAAGTCAATTTAATATTGTATTGATACATTCATACATACAAGACTATATAGGTCTGCATGTTTATGTTACTAACAATATAAAAGTCTTGCAACATCAAAAAATTGCAGTACTCACTCTGCCTTGTAGCTTCTATTTTTTCCCTTTGCTATAATGTGGAAGTCTAGATATAACTCTAACTTGCATGTTCAATTTGATGACTATGGAAATGACTACCAGAGATAAATGGGACATGCCTAATCATCTTGAAGAAATGCATAATATATAACCAATATTATTATACCTTTGAACATCTGAATGTCGTTCTAAAAAGAAAAAGTCTCCCTTAACTTATACATTTCTTCTGTCTCACATTATTTCTTAATGTTGGCTTAATTATCATCTTAATTCCCTTTTTCTTACTTTTCTTCCACTGTAAGCAATAATAGACAATTCAGACGGGTTACTAATGCCACCTCCAGAGATAGACCCGAATTCAGCTAGAAACAAAATCACCTTGATCTGTAAACACTGTAGTAAACTTACTGGAACTTAATGACTTCAAATGTTTTCCTCATCATCTATATCCCTTAAAGCACTCTAATTTCATACATTTCACGATTGTAGAAAAAATTATTATTGTCAGCTTCAAGATTTCGAAGCTCTGACAGTGTGGAAAACCAGAACAAGCTGAAAACAATCTATATGCTAAATCATATTTGCTAAGATTTGAAACCCTGGTTTCTATTTTGAAGTTCATTATAATTTTATGCTGTGTGTGTGTATCTATATATTTGTATGCATATGTATGTATATATTTGTTTATGTACGTATAACACATTCATATGGCATATAAGATTTCCCCATTTTGTGTACATGCACTTCTTTGGTCTTTAGAAAAATGAAAATGCAAATTACTCTAAAGCTGAATTAACTTTTAAACATAATCTCTACTTAGATATTAATCATGCAATTCTCCCATTTTAAATAATCAACACATTTCAAAAAATTTTTAAATGTAAATATGATTCTGTGAAATTGGTGATTTTAAGAGCAGATCTGTGTAAACCCAGAGGAGTGGATGCCAACCAAACGTCTGATTATGGTGGATGTGGGGACTCACCCTTATCCTGTTCTTGAATATTTTTCAATATGTAGCTATTTTATATGGAAGAATCCGTTCAGCTTGGTTGGCTGATATGTGCAGTTAGGTTCATATGAGGCCGTTTTGATTTCAGTAAGATGATCCTGGACCATCCCCTTTCATTTAGAGTTCTAAAGAAAAGTGTCAAAAGACTATTCGACGCTGAGGAATGCAGAAGAAAGACTTTCTCCTCAAAAGTCAGGACTGAATATTGACCATCCAGAAACAAAAGGGGATATGAATGGTGATCGCATCATATAAATTGAACATTTCAGAGCCTAACTCACTTTAAAACTGTGCAGCAGTTCAATTCCATCAAACAGTTCTTAAACATCAACTGTGTCTAGAATAAGGCTACACTCTGGATAAAGTATAGAAAGGGGTGCTTTCCTGTACTGTGCAGTCTGAGCTGGTCGCAGAAATTAGATTTAAAACAGGAATTAATTTGAGAACAAAATCTACTTTATTTTGAACATTAGAATCGCAAATTGTTGATTTCTGTCAACAGGTCCTCAAACCTGTACCAGAGATCAAACAAATAGCAAAAATAGTCATGGCAACCACCCTCATGGACCTGACAGTGTTACCTTGCTTTATCTCCTCGTTTCCCTCACTCCAGGACTTAGCCATCTCGTCTCCTGGATTTTCCTTCTTGGACTTTCCGCACATACAGCTAAATCTGCCTCCCTTCTCATGCAGAGCAATCTTAAGTCTTGGAGGAGATCACCAGGGAGGTCATCACTGTGCTGGCCAGGTCAGAAGTGACCTGCAATAAATTGGGATTTTCCCCACTCTTCCCTCGCCCTTCTTTAACTCCTGCTTCTTGTTGTGTATATATGATGAGACACGAACCACAGCACTCCTAAAAATGGATCCTTCCTTCTTTCTAGATGATTGGTTGACAGCTATATGCATCTAGGTAAGAATTTTGAGATGTAGACTCATTTTTTTCTTTCAGGAATAAGTCCATAGAGATAATAGAAAAAAATGTGATAACTTTAAAATCACAAAAGAAAGATAATGTAGAGATTGAACAGTTGTGGGTATAAGATGTAAGAATTAAAGTTTAGAGGGAAAAATCCCTTTCTTATCACCAGCCATGGAGGAGTGATATAATTTGGTGTCTGCTTGCATTGTGGCTGTTTGTTTCTTGCTGGTGTTGTGTTTGCAATGAAATCAGAAGTGATTAATTAACTCCATTAGGAAACTCAAGTATAGAATATTTCAAATCAACTCAAAGTGCATATTTGAAAATTATAAATGATTCTACACTTTAAAGCCAATCCATCATCTTCGCCAGAACTATGTTTTCTCCAGTATTAATGTTACCTCCAATTATGCACATTTTGCACATGACTATTAAGTACAGATATCACAGGGAAAAAGTCTCAGACTCAAATTTTCAATTTTAAGATGATTTATACATACAACTTCCTCTCTTTGGCTTTGGTACCACCATTCTTTCTAGTTTCTCTCATATTTCGAAGCTCTTCCCTCTCAGATCTTTAAGAACTTTGCTTCAGGAGAAAGCCAAGATGACTGACAACCCTAGCTGCTGCACCTGTGAATTCATCAGCACATTTGTACCAAGTTCACACTCTGCTGGGCTATTCCCAGTCAATGACTGAGCATGGCAGGAGTACTAGTGCCCACCCATCCCTGCCTTCACAACTCTCATCTCAAACATGACCTTTGCTGAGGGACTTCCCATTGGTCTGGTCAAATTTTTTGAGAAATGTAGTGCAACATGAGACTCTTCTCACTCCATCCTTACTTTTCACTCCCTTTTCACAGGTGTCAGATCCACATCTCAGTGTGACATCTCTCCCCTCCTGCTCCTTCTCACTCTCCCTTCTACCATTACCAGTGTTTTCCCCAGTAAATCTCTTGCACATCTATTTCTGCTTCTTGGAAAACCCAACCTAACATTCTTCTTTTTTTTTTAAGTAGGATTTTCCTCAACTGCCCTTTAAATGTTGATGTTTTCCAGGGTTCCATTCTCTATTCTTTTTATTTTATACTGTAACTGATCTTAGTTATTCCCATATATGCAACATAGTGTCCATATATTACTATATCCCAGATGTTTATCTATGGCATAACTTTCTTCCTGAACAACTAAGACTGTGTACATAGCTCACAATTAGACATCTTCACTTAATAGACCTACAGGCCCTACAAAATCAACATATTACAAACTGTGAGTATCATTACTCTGAAGTCACCAAAGCCACCCTTTCTTATTCCCCAGCTTAGCACATTCCAACACCATCCAATGAGAAGCACTTACCCATGTCACGAAGCTGGCATTCCGCCCTGATGTCTTTCTTTTTCCATGCCCTCAGCTGGTCATCGTGGTCTGTCCGTCCTCCCTTTTTAATATGTCACGTATGTACTCTTTTCACGCCTTGTATCAGTCAGCTTTTGAATTAATGTTTCCAGAGAGATGAAACTGAACGCCCAGCAACTGCAAGAAGGACTCCTATGAGGAACAACCCTATCTATGATGCAGAATTCCAGAAAAATCTCAAGAACAGGAAGCACCGTTTATCTCTGACACTTTGCCCAAGATGTGGGGCTGATAATAAAGGGGTTGTTGGCGTCATAGATCCTGCACAGCCAGGCAATTGCTAGAGCCTGAAAGTTTCTTCTGAGGGTAAACTGAGTTTGAGAAACTGCAGGTTTGGGGACGCTGGATGCAGTAGAGGGCTGGGAAAGGTGCAGTAACAGGAAGTGGGAGTCTGCACCTTGAAAGGCAAGACCCCTCGTGCCTGCTTCTTCCTGGCTCCAGTAACTCTGGTTCATAGTCATACATAGAACCTCCACCTTTCACTCTCCCTTAAGATAAGAAGTCAAAAGAATCTTATGGAGGGAGACCAAACAGCCCATCAGAAAAGACAGAGACAGTGATTTTTGTAGAGTTCTCTAATAACACACTGAGGTTCTGCTGGATCAAACCCTCTCCTGGTAAAACCCATCAGTGGGCAAATTTGACCATAAACACGAGGCTTTCATGCCATGTTTTAAGGGTTTGTTTTAAAAAGAAGAAATGGACAGCCCTGGCCAGTTTGGCTCAGCGGTTAGAGCGTCGGCCTGCGGTCCGGAGAGACCCGGGTTCGGTTCCCGCTAAGGGCATGTACCTCGGTTGCAGTTTGTCCCCGGCCCTGGTTGGTTGTGCGGGTGGCAGCCACTCGATGTGCCCCTTCACGTCGATGTTTCTCTCTCTCTCTCCCTTCCTCTCTCTCCTTCCCACTCTATCTGTACAAAAAATGGAAAAATATCCTCGGGTGAGGATAAAAAAAAAAAAAGAAGAAATGGACAACAAAAGAATCGCCAACTCTTACATGTAAGAGTAGAACAGAAGTATTTTCCCATAAATAAGGTTTAAAATGTGTAACCTGCATTCATCTTTCATCAGGAAAAAGAGAAAGGAGAAATGAGTTCACCAAGAGAGGACAGTAATGGCTATGGGGGAAACAAATCCGCAGAAGAGAACAAGGAAAACCTAGACGGAGAGCTCGGCCTAAGGCTCAGAGGAAAAATGTCCCCACAGAAGCAGAGGCTCCTGGAAGGAAGCCCCGCTGGGTGGTGGTGAGAAAGGGGGTGTATGGCCGAGCACAAACTGGTTTTGAGAGTAATTTTGCAGTTCTCTTAGATGGTTTGGGAAGAATTACTGATGAAACACAGGGAATGAAGCAAATAAAATAGCAATAATAAACTCTAGGAATTAATACACACACACACAATAGGAAATGTCATCATAGGGTACAACCGAGAAGAGAATAATGTGAATATAATCACTGAGATAAAAGTTGCGTATTTATTTAACCCAGAATATGATATTAAAAATTAAAAGACTCATGAAAATAAATTGACCACATCAAAAACATTTATACAGATGTCTAAGGGAAAAGGAAGATGGGTCTTGAACAGGGAAGATGTTCTCAGACACTCGTGGGCATCAGAATCGCCTGGAGTGCTTGTTGAAACACAAATTACTGGGTCATACATGCAGTAGGTGCATTTCTAACAGCTTCCCAAGAGACACTGCGGGTGGTGGTCTGGGACTCACACTCAGACAACCCCTGCTATAGGACAGTACCCTTACACTGTTACATCAACTGAATCCTCCCTTAAAGCAGGGCTTATTTTTAATGGATCTTTGATAAAGACACTTCGGATAAGACAAATATTGTCAAAATGTAATAATCACAGCCTCACTCTCTCTTCCCTGTCCTGTATTTGCTCACTCATTGTATAATCCCTTGTTGTCTCCTAAGGGAAAGTATCTTCCCTAGTGAAAAATTGGCCCAGTTAATCCATAGCAAGAAGTAGCTTTGGGGGAAGATTATTAAAAAAAGTAGTAGTTGGGCCCTGGCCGGTTTGGCTCAGCGGTTAAAGCATCGGCCTGCGGTCCTGAGAGACCCGGGTTCGGTTCCCGCTAAGGGCATGTACCTCGGTTGCAGTTTGTCCCCGGCCCTGGTTGGTTGTGCGGGTGGCAGCCACTCGATGTGTTCCTTTCGCATCGATGTTTCTCTCTCTCTCTCTGTTCCTCTCTCTCCCTCCCACTCTACCTGAAAAAAAAAATGGAAAAATGTCCTCGGGTGAGGATAAAAAAAAAAAGTAGTAGTTGGGCCCTGGCTAGTTTTGCTCAGCAGTTAGAGCATTGGCCTGTGGAACCAAAGGTCATGGGTTTGATTCCTAGTCAATGGCATGTACCTGGGTTGCAGGTTCAATCCCCAGCCCCAGTTGGGGTCATGCAGGAGGCAACCAATCAATGTGTTTCTCTCACATCGATGTTTCTCTCTATGTCCCTTACACTCCATCTAAAAAATCAATGGAAAAATATCCTCGGGGGAAGATTAACAGCAACAACAACAAAGTACTAGTTGGTTATATGTGTATGAAATTTGATAGATGCAGGAAGATAAGTGAATTCCAATTTTGTGTTCATTTTGGCTCCTTATAGACTTCTTCGGGCACACAATAGTTTTAGATTTGTGTATGTAGATTCCTCGACCTACCATTTATGCAAGAAATGACGACTGAGTACATGAAATAGGACTGTTTTCCTGAATCACCCAGCAGCTGCTAAAAATGAAGAACAAAGAATTCCGAAGCTGAAACATGGCCCTTGCTTTCCCCCTAGAATTGAGTTTTAACTACTCTCTAAGAGTGAGAAGTTGGAAACGAGTCTAGAGCAGCAAAGAAGGGCTTTGTGTGAATTCATCTGCGCCTGATACCCGAACCTGCAGAAGCAGCCTTGGAACAACTCAGCCAGATGCAGACAGAATTAACCTGCATCCATCTCTGTGCTCCAAAAGGAAAACATCCTTAAGTCCCGAAAATAAAAGCTACGGAAAGAAATAACTTTAGGTAATCCTACTGAAGTGTGCCAATTCTTAATTGTAATACTCATCACTCTTAAATCATCCCCTACTTAATGCTCGTACTCAGTAATGCGTTTTGTTACTACCGGTTTCCTGGTGCCGGCTGTAATGTGCGTTCAGAGGAGGGGCTGGAGGTTGTTTCCATCGTAAAGCTTCCCACTTTTCAGGGGCCTTAACTACTTTTCCATAGCTTTCACATCTGCTCCTCCTGTCATTTTACCTTCAGAGCCCAGAAGAAATGCTTTGTTTTGGTTTCTTGGGGAATCCGTGACTTACTATATTTTCTAAAATAGTACAAGTTTATGGAAGGATAAGTCTCCAGTCCCATTTTCCCCTGGAGTGACTTACGTGCAGAGCTTAAGGTTAATCTCCTCCAGCACTTAGCTCTCCCTCGGGGCCACTGCAGAAGCTCGGAAAGGGGCCGGTGTGTGTTCTCTCAGTACACGCAGTGAGACCCCGCAGCGCTCTGCTCCCACCGTGCGAGCGTCATAAAGAGAGCTGCTAACTGCGCCGCCTTGGTGAGTGCGCGAGGGGGTTCCCAGGACTGTGGAAGGGTGTGCTCGTCCCTGCCCCCAAACAAAGCAGCCCTTCTCTTATGATGCCTTCCTGTGGGATGCTTCCTGAGAAGTGTGTCAGGAATCCCAGAGTAATGATCGATCGTGGGATGCCGAGTCCCAACTATCATTTAGTTTTATTTCTCATAGCTTCTCAAACATAAAAGAGCAAGGTGTGAGCGGCAGGTTGGTGGGGGACTCGTCTTTGTTTACTGCTTTTCAATAGATGCAGTACGCATCCAGCAGTTCTTAAATTTATTATGAGTAGTCTTATTTAATATTTTTGGTCACGGGCCTTTTGCAAATCTGATTAAATCCATAGACCACTTCTTCAAATGAATCATATCCTAACCTATAAACAACGTTGTGCATATTATTTCAGGAGATTCATAAACTTCCTAAAGCTCCTTTATGAACATTCCTGGTAGTGAAAACACAGTTTGGAAGTTAAAACAGGTCAAGTCTTAGATGTGCCACTTATGACCTTGTTAGCCTTGTGCAATTCGACCTTCTGAGTCTGCGAATTCTCCACTCGGAAAAGTGACGCCACAATGTGTGACCTACTTCCTTCCCTGGAGAATAAAAGTAGAGATATTCCTAATACAGTCATCCCTGTGTATTCACAGTTGGTTCCAGGACCAACATCCGTAGTGCTCTGATCTTTTATGTAAAATGGTGTAATATTTATTGGCATATAACCTACACACATCTTCTCGCATGCTTTAAATAATCTCTGAACTTATTGACCCTTGAAAAACATGTGTCTGAACTGCACTGATTCACTCCTATAAAGTTTTTTTTTCCCCAAGAAATGCCTATTCTGTTCTTGATCCACAGCTGGGAGTCTATAGATGTGTTAGGCTGACTATAGGAACTAATCTATACCATTGTGTATAGAGGACTTGAGCATCTGTGAAATTTGGTATCTGTGGGGCATTCTGAAATCAATCTCTCCATGACTACTGAGGGTTGTTAATTTTGGGATGGAGTCAAAGGATACACAAGGATTTTCAACTATGCTGAAGGTCGGTGCCCTAACCCCTACGTTGTTCAAAGGTCAGTGGTAGTTGTTATACTATGTTGTTTAGAGAAAAATGACCAAAATAAAGTCTGTGCATGTTTAGTACAGGCAAACACAGTAGGTCTAACTGCATAGTATACGTAAGAACAATATACAAACTTTTTTCTGAATATTTCCCATTTGCAGTTGGTTGAATCTACAGATGCAGAAGCTGCGGATAGATAGGCTGACTGTATTTTGATGTAATGACAACCACCACACCTGAGACAGCGCCTTGGTTTCTCCATGAGTCAGTCAGGATGCTCCAACATCTCCTGGACAAGTGGTGGGCACATGACAAAAAGTTCCAACCACCAGACAATCCTCACACCTTGAATGCAATGACATAAAGTCTGACAGTGTTTGTGCCTGATTCATTCTGACAGCTGTGCTGTGATAATAATTGCCTCTAATTCCTCCATGCAAAAGACTTCGGATAAAAACTGGTAATCGGTTGGGAATAAATAGTGCTTTTTTTGCAGTAACTTCTTGTTGTTTTTAGCTTTAATAAGTACTTTTTACTTTTTTCAATTACAGTTTACTTTCAATATTATTTTGTATTGGTTTCAGGTGTACAGCATAATGGTTAGACAATCATATACTTTGCACAGAGTTCCCTCTGATATTTCCAGTACCCACCTGGCACCATGCATAGTTATCACAATGTTATTGACTGTACTCCCTATGCCATAGTTTACATCCCTGTGACTACTTTGTAACTGCCAACTTGTGGTTCCTAATCTCTTCACCTCTTTCACCCAGTCCTCCAAATCCCCTCCCCCCTGGCAACCACCAGTCCACTCTCTGTGTCTATGAGTATGTCTCAATTTTGTTTGTTGACCTTTTTTTTCTATAGACTCCACATATAAGTGAAATCATAGGGTATCTGTCTTTCTCTGGCTAGCTTATTTCACTGAGCATAATACCCTCTGGTTCCATCTATGCTATTGCAAATAATAAGATTTCATTCTTTTTTGTGGCTGAGTAGTATTCCATTGCATATATGTACCACAGCTTTTTTATCCCCTTGTCTATCGATGGGCACTCTACATGATAGGCAGGCAGACACTCACTGATTTGACAGCTCTAGCTCTCCCCGCTAGAAGGTTCACTCTACGAGAGCAGCGACACTAGGGCATCTGTCTTTTCACTCTAGATGCCCAGCACCTGGAAGAAGAGTAACTGGCATGCAGCTCATAAATAATAAATATTTGTAGAATAAAAAGGGCAGAATGAGGTGGGATCAGTGAGGTAGGCCAGGCCCAGATTACATGGAATGTTACAGACCACGGTGAAAACACTGGATTTAATTCTCTCTTACCACTGGGCACTTTTAATCAGGTGTGATTCAATCATTGCTTAAAATTACACTCACTGTGTATTCCTCATACTTTTTAGGTCTGAAGCTCAACTTTTATAAAAGGCCCAAAACATGTAAGTAATTAAAGCATTATCTAAGAATTAGAACATGGGGAGTTATGGATCTAAGGAAAAGGTATAGCAATGAGCTAAGACTTTAAAGATATTAAAAATCTCACCTATTTCTCTCCATAAAATATTTTATGATTTGCAAAAACAATGTTTTTTTTGTTTTGTTTTTTTTTTTTTTATCCTCACCCAAGGACATTTTTCCATTTTTTACTCAGAGTGGGAAGGAGAGAGAGGAAGAGAGAGAAACATCGATGTGAAAGGGACACATCGAGTGGCTGCCACCCACACGACCCAAACAGGGCCGAGGACAAACTGCAGCCAAGGTCCATGCCCTTAGTGGGAACCGAACCTGGGTCTCTGTAGACCGCAGGCTGACGCTCTAACCGCTGAGCCAAACCATCCAGGGCCAAAAACAATGTTATTAATAAAGAGAATTTTATTAAATCTCCATGGGAGAGCCAGGCTATCTCATCTCACTCAATATTATTTCCATAAATATGTTTTACTTTTCTTGACACATTAATTACAGTTTATTATTAACAGTTTCTGGATTTATCTAATTCTAAAGATTACTTTCTTGATAAAAAAAAAAAATGTCACTTACTACAGTGAATTGAGTTGCACATAGTACCTCTGTCCGACTCCGGTGTCTGTAAGATTGAAGCTACAAGGATGAGGTTGGCATGACAGGAAGCAGAGTTGGTGACTCTGGCAAAGTTGTTCATGACAGTCATTTCCCACAGTCATACAAATCAAGTCATTTCAGGATTATCTCTTAAGGGATGGCTTATCTTAAAAAGAATTCATAGAGGATGATATTTCAGTCTAGCCCAGTTAACGTGAAAGTTAGAGAATTTGACCATAGTAAATATATTTTCAGTGCTTTCTCATTTTCTTGCTGGCTTTTCATTCCTCCTCCCCTCCTCCCCCCACCACACACACAAAACCATGAAAGTTTGTTAGTTTTAGTGCTCTTGATTAATTCATTCAAATCCATATGCCAAAGAGGTTTAATGCAAGGCTTCAAAGTCATATAATTTTGTTAATTTTTAGGATTAACTCAATATACAGAAAAATATTATAATGGACAGTGACTTTAGATTCACTTTCTTGGGCCTTGACAATAAAAGTGAAAAAAAAATTGAAGAAGTAGTTTGATTTGCCTAGATTAAGATATTCAAAGACTCAAATTAATAAGGAGGCCAGCAATAAATACAGAGAAAAATAAAGATGGTAACACAGACTGTCTAAGATACATTTATACATTTTTTTTTTTAGAAAATAGAATAAGAATTCTACCAGGAAGATCAGTGTTGGTTTATTTTATCCAAAATCCTATGGACGGTATTTTCTATCTGCTGTTCAAAGACTGACTCTTCTCTTGTTTCAGTTGGTCTTGTTTTGATGAGCATATTGCCTATTGTAACTCTAGTCATCAACAAGAAACACATCCTCTACAGCAGTGATTTTCAACAGGTTATGGCAGAGAAGAATAGCTGAACCTATGCAGCATTTTCGAACTACACAGAAAATTTCCCTGAAAGGTTATGATGCCCATTTGGCTATAAGCAACCAGAAAACAACAGGGACCTTGCCTCCTTGCCTGCCTCCATCACTTTTTGCCCAGAAATGTAACTGGCAGATGGAAAGTGTGTGGTGGGGGTTGGGGGACGCAAATATCACCTCTCTTCCCAGACCAAGGAATACCACTGTCATGATCCAATGTTACTGAAATGCATATCCTCTATTCTCAAGCGCATTGGGGCACAAGGACCATTGAGAACTATCCCTGTGAATATGACAGGGGCCTGTTACCATTTTAGATGCTTCTTTAAGGCAGAGAGAAGTCATCATAAATAACACCACTATAAACATAATACAAACTCACATGTCTTCAAACATAAACATTCCCAAAGCTTGTCTCTCTCAACTTGGGAATGAAATTTTACATGTCTGTGTTTTCTAAGTAAATTCACTGTCAACAGTTCAGAGTAGAAATGAGCCTGGATTAGAAGTCAGGACATATGGGAGCCCTTTCTTCCCTTTTAATATGGAGAAGAAGCACTACTTTATAAAACATTATTATTTTTTCCAGTTTTATTGAAAAATAAATTACATACATTATTATATAGTTTTCAGCTATTCAGTATTTCCAGTAGTTCCTTTATGTGGGTGGATTATTTTTCAGCAGCCAGTTTGCTCTTCTCTGATCGTGATCCACTTTCACTATAATCTTTTTAAAAGAAAGTCCTCAGTAGCAATACAATATGATTTTTCTGAACATTATGTTTCTTAGTATTCATTAATTATTCTCCTCACCTTTTTCTCTTAGCAAGGCATCACAAAGAAATCACAGTGTCTCTGATGCTTGCTAAAAAGTGTCCTATGATACTGAGTGCGTATTTGCAAACTGAAACAATTTGTACCAGAGATATGACGGAATGATGATAGATAGATTGACTGTTTCAGTTTTACAGACTTATATTCTCCTCAACTACATTTCTTTCTCTTTCCTTTTAGGGCTTTTATTGCTACATCCCCGACACTCCCAAGCCTGGTTTCTCTTTAATGGTTAGTTTCCTTGACAAATATATATTAAATGCCCACTAAGTGCATGAATGGAGGGCACAGCTGGTAAAATACGTTATTGTCTTTTATTCCTCAAGCCACTGGCATCTCCCCAATTTCACATCTCTTTTACCCCACAAATTCTCCAAATGTAATGTCCCATGTTTGCCTTCAATAGGTTCAATTAATATAAGAAGGTAACAATCTAACAGATGCTTTGAGTTAGAGACAGGCTTAAAAAAGATAAACCTGAGTTTCTCAACCACAGGGGTTCTGTCTGTAGGGTGCATGTCCGGAGGCATCATTGGTCATCACAACAGGAGGAGAAGATACTACCGACATCTAGTGGGTAAGGCCAGGGATACTGCTGAACATCTTACAATGCACAGGACAGCTCCCCCCAAAACAAAGAGGTGTCCAGTCCAAAGAGTCAGTAGTGCTGAGGTTGAAAAATCTTGAAAGTAATGAAAGGAGACTTCCATCTACTTTTTGATAAGGATTGGTGCAACAGACAGAGGTGAATGATCAATTTGCATTTTGACTAAAAAAAAAAAAAAGCTTAAATTTCTGAGAGATTGTTTAGCGAAAAGAACTTTCTGATTCTAAATTGTTTTAGCAAATATCCAGAGTATTTTTCTTGAATGGTTTTAAGTATACATCTGCCTAAAGGCAGTGGAGAAAATATGAGAACATTTTAAGATTTTTACAACATTATTAACATTCTGTGAATAACAGATACCAGTTTGCCAAATAAACAAGCAAAACCCAAAAGGCAGGCCACTGCTTTGGGACTTTTTCCTGGTTTTCTTTTACTGTTGGTGATTATGAAATTATCTTCTTCATATATAAATATTACATCTTCAGTCTCATCACTGCAGGTTATAATATGTGATATTACCAGCAAAATAGCCTAACATAAAAAAATCTTAGCTCATTTTGCCAAATCCATATTTGTGTTACTTCTATGTTATTAGCTGCAATTGCTATACTATTCAAAATTTATTTGTTCTCAACTGTTTGGAGTTGATTTTATATTCTTCAATATTTGAACAATAAATTGTCCTTTCGATTGATAGCTATTTTCACACAAAATACACAAGAATGCATTTTATAACAGTTCTGGTGAATGCAGGCTCCCTCTCATTTTTGAAAAGCAGACCTCATCCTTGTGGCTATGTAGTTTTTCTGTTCATCCTATTGTCTTTGCTTGTTTCTGCTGAAAATGACATTGAAAATACCATTGTAAGTAAGAAAATTTGGGTAGTTTGCAGTTGACGTTAAGAGAAGGATTGATGCCCTGGCCGGTTTGGCTCAGCGGTTAGAGCGTCGGCCTACGGTCCGGAGAGACCCAGGTTCAGTTCCCGCTAAGGGCATGTACCTTGGTTGCAGTTTGTCCCCAGCCCTGGTTGGGTCGTGTGGGTGGCAGCCACTCGATGTGTCGCTTTCACGTCGATGTTTCTCTCTCTCTCTCTCTCTCTCTCTCTCTCACTCTATCTGAACAAAATATCGAAAAATGTCCTCGGGTGAGGATTAAAAAAAAAAAAGAGAAGGATTGAAATTTGACAATTATAGTTTATAATACTTTTCATTAAACTATAGAAAGGCCCTGCATTAAACGGTATTTTGGCATTCCCTGACTATTGGGAGGGGCCATTTTGAGTGTTTTTGGTAGATTCTGTTTTTTCCCCAAGCAATAGTGATCTCTACATTCACTTACCTTGAATGTCTCCTTCTATCTTAGATTATAACTATGTATGTACTTGTTTTATCTTTCCTTTTATGCAAACTCCAGAGGGAAAAAAAAAAAAAGTGCTCTTCTCAACCTATATCTCCTGCCACACTCAGCCAAATTTTGGGACAATAGATTTGTATATATAAGTCTCTCTCTACATATATGTAGCTATGGTGTGTGTGTGTGTGTGTGTGTGTGTGTGTGTGTGTGTGTGTTCTATATCCATAATTAAAGTGAAACTCCCTTAATACTCTAGTGTAATAGAAAAAACACAGGAGTAATTCAAAAGTTTGATATGGCTCTGGCATTAATGAGCTAGGGGGCCTGAGGCAGTTCATCTAATCTTTCTGGGCATCAAGCCTTCTAGTCTATGTATGATTTTTTTATTAGCTATCCACCTAAATAGAAAGTGAGCAGTGAACTCTGTTCCCATTTTGTTTAAGAGATGAGTAGAAACAAAGGCCCCTTAGTCAGACAAAAATACCTGCTGCTGCCAGATTTAATCAGAGTCTTAAAGTCATGGTCTTCCGGAACCTGTTCCTGTGAATGGAGAAAGAGCCGATGACAGCTTGATGGCCTCCGACCCTTCTGACAGCTGCAGCTTCACGTGGCCTTTCCGGAAGGGATCCCAGAGTCCATTCCGTTCCTATAGGGCATCCAAAATGGAATATTACTGGTGCTCACTGTCCCTAGTACTAGGCAAGGCGGCAGGCGACTCGAAGAGGTTCATATAGATAAATATAAGTGTGTTGCCTCCCAAATGGGCAGCAAATCCAAGAGCAGCTGGTAATGAAACTGCTGCTGTTCAGCTACAGCCCGTCCTCCTGTACCCTGCTCTGTGATCTTGGGACTGGGACTGTGCAAAGACACTTCTCTTTTCTCTCTACTCCCTTAGGCTGTGCTAGGAGGGGGCTTAGGGGAAGAGTGGAAGGGTGGAGGAACGAAAAAGAAGTCGCTCTTTCCTCTTTGCTTTCCCTTTCTGTTCTTATCACATCCGCTGCAACACCTGGTCAAGTTTCCAGTGTTTTCTGTACTCTCAATACCAGCGTCATCATGCTCACAATCGGCCCAGCTGACTGATGCGCCCTTCCAGAGATAGTGTGAGCTCCAGAGGCCCTACTCCAAGAGTTAGTGTCCTGATAACCACAACCTTACTTGTGTGTTTTCCCCGCTGTAGCTGCTTCCTGCACTTCTATCTGCATGTTACCCTGGCCATTCCTTTTACCTTTACTGCCCTTCATACTGCCCAGGTCTTTATATTAAATGACAATTCTTCTGGCTGGATTAAAACTACTAGACCAGCTGGATGTAAATATCCAAACTGGCAGATACACAAGGCCATTAGTCAGCAATGGAAACCTAAACCTACATCTCAGACTTGAAGGTGGGACCCTACTCCGTGATGTGTACATACATATGTTTGCATGTGTGTCTATAGGGCCCAGCAAGCTAGAAAAAGACAGGCCCCAGTGTGTATAAAGTCACAAACAGCTCAGAAGCCCAAGGCAGTTTCTGATACAAAATCTTAAGGATCCTTAAGATGGCAAAATAACCCAACTGCTCACTTTATTCAGCAACATCAACCTCAAGCTATAGCAGGAAAATAAACTTGGTTTCCATGAACAAAACAGCACAACATAAAATAAACATGATAAAGTAACACGGAGAGAACAAAGGCTGTCTGTGTCTGCCACGTTGTGAGCGGTCAAGGCGAAGGCTAGCCACAGGCAGGAGTGAAAGAAAAGAGTTTTAATTTATACTCTGACATCTATTGTCTTTGGACAAAGAAGGCCTCCCCTTCACTTCAGAAATTGGCAGCAACAGTCCAGACTCCCAGGGCCCCTGCGTGACAAAATCAGGGATGTGGACCACACCGGGCAAGGAGGTAAGGAAAACAGAAGTGGGCTGAGGTACCCCTCCTGGCGCTCACTCCTCTGCTCCCTCTTAACCCTGGGCCTGGCAGATTGCAGATCTAAGGGGCCTGCCTTCTCCGACACTCTTGCCTTGAAAAGAGAAAGAAATTAAAGATGAAAACTTGTTGAGGGAATTGTCCGGAGAGGTGGAAACAGAGAGGCGTGCTAAGCACTGGTCTGTCACTCCTGGGATCTCCATCCTAGGACCAGCTGGGACACTCAGTAAGATTTACACTCACTGAAGAATCCATAAATCGCACACATCAGATTCTCCCAGCAAGAAGCAGAAAAGAAGACAAGGATTGAAAATGTGATCAGAACAAGAAGGTACAGCTTTAAACCAAAGAAGAAAACAATGTCTCCATTGGGAGGGGAGAGGGGAAAGGAAAAAAAAAAAGTATAGCATGTAAGAATATAAAATAAGATAATAAAAAAGAATAATACAATAATAATTGTAATATGTACATAAGTTATCTCGCCAATTAACAGTCATTAAAAACTTAATACATTATAAAATGCCAATAACACACATATTATGTTTTTGCCATAATAAAATAAAATTAGGAATTAATAGCAGGTTAATAAAAATCCAATAGATGGAAACTATTATCTCATTGAATAATTCTTGTATTTAAAGGCAAATTAAGAAATGCTCAAAATGAATATGATGAGCACTAAATGTGAAATTTGTGAGACAGACTAAAGCTGTAGTTAGAAAGAGTTGTAGTTAGATTTGTCAATACATTTACTACAAAACAAGAAAAGTTAAAATAAGGGAGCAAAAAATTCAATGACAGAAATTGGAAAAAAAAGCTATCAAGTCAACCCAAGACTTGGGCAGTCATGAATGAGTATCTATAGTCAGGAGAACGGGGGTTCGAAGTTGAAAATTCGGTCTCAGGCAGCCTACTTGGTGACTAGAAATGAGATGAAAGATCAACAAAGATTGAGCCAGAATCAGAATGACTGGGAGATAAATCTCCATAGTATAAAGAGAGGCATCTTTAATGTCCCTGTATGGACACTGCTTAGGTCTGGCTGAGGTAGGGGCGGAGCACACAGGTTGGGAAAATAGTGCTCGTAGCAGTTTAGTTGGGTTAAATCACAGCTTGGGAATTTGCTTTGATTGGCCTTTGGTAAGTTACTTCTCCACACATTTGTTTTCTTATCTGTTGAAAAAAGACGATAATAGATTCTACCTCATAAAACTGTTGTGAGGATTAAATATGCTGATTCATGTAAATCATTTGGAATAGTAGTAAGCATTCTATAAGTTGTTCCTATTATTACTATTACAATAAATTTTTAGAGTATTTTATAGCATATGTATACACTCAAAGGATATCTATGCATTTAATGTACAACCCAGGTACTATCGTACTGAGTAAGTTGTATTTTATTTATTTTATAATTTTTCTTTTATTGAATTTTTAGAGAGAGAGGAAGAAAGAGGGAGAGAGAGATAGAGACATTGATGAGAGAGAATATCTATTGGCTGCCTCCTGCGTGCCCCCAACTGGGGATCGGGCCCACAACGTGGGCATTTGCCCTGACCAGGAATCAAACCAATCACTTCTTGGTGCATGGGTCAACACTCAACCACTGAGCCACACCAGCCAAGCATAAGTGCTTTGTATAAATTATGTCACGCCAGTCATCTGTGACTATTTTTAACCCCATTTTAAGGGTTAAAAAATTGAGGCTCAGAAAGGTTATGTAATTAACCCCAAATCATATAATCATAAAGATGTGGTTCAAGCCACGTGTTTGTAGTTAAGAGAGCTCACATCCATTGGGGGATAATTATTGTCCCAGATGACTACACTTATTTTGAATCTTGCCATTAAGTTAATTTTCTTAAGGTCTTAGCCCAGGCTAGTTGCGCATAGCTGGCTGCTCTTCATTATTAGCTTTGTTTACATGGAATATTTTCATTAGTTTACATTTCTCAGGCTTTATTCCTATGAGATAGCATTTTTCTGAAAGATAGTAAAGGATTTGGCTCCATTTAATTAGGGTCAAAAAGATCATCTGTGCAAGAACTGATATTTAAATGAAGTTGTCCTTTGGAACTGGCCCCGGAAAGAGCTTTAAACTGTTTGAAGAATCCTGAGTTGAGAACTACCAGGGCAAATAAGAAGACGACTTTTGAGCCTTCCTGAATAAAAAGTGGCTTTTGTCAACAAGGGTAAGAATGCACATTGGAGACCTTTGAAAATGGAAAGGACATCTTCTTTTTTTAATTTGAAAATTGCATGCAAGTTGTAATACAGAAATGATAGAATCTCAAACATGTACGGAAATAGTCCTGGGACCAGAGAACTTTCCACTTGGTTTCACCTAAAATCGTATCTCAGTTGACCACTTATGCCCTATATCAATCAGGGAGGTTCTAAAGTTAGCCCAGAGCATTTTGCAGTGATCTCCCCAGAAGAGATTCATAGTGCATTTCAGAGTCTATTTCTTTAGGTTGTGATTTGAGTAATAAGAAACCCTCAAGTTCTTGAGCACAGGGTCACCACCATTTTCAAACAGAGGAAATCATCACAGTTCACACAATCTTTTCCATTGCACTCTTAGCCTCAATACAAATCTATGAATAAGCTTCGGAAAGATATTGCTATTGTTTTTGTACCATTCTTAGTTTAATAGATACTTAAAATAATGGCTTATTTTTTTTCTATCATCATGGAAAAAAGGTAGAGAACTTTGTTTTATAAACTGAAGTATGAATTTGTTTAAACAGGTTAAGCTGCTTCAAGATTGGGTGAGACATACTATCCATTCAGGCAACTATATATTCTTTATTTTAAATGGCACGAACACATAAACTAGCATAATTTGGGTCTAAAAAGTGTTGTTTACATTTGTGTTGGCAAAATGTCACCTGTTAATTAACGTTTTATATTTATTTGACTAATATCTAGATTTTTATTATGAGTCTTGTTTTTTAGTCCCTTTATGCTTTAAGCTCCAATAATCATTGATAACTGACAAATTATAAATAAGAAGATACAGTTTGCAATTGGTTATAGAAAGTCATCTTTCATTTCACTGTTTTTGTCTTATTATCATGGTGCTTTTGGTTCTAATTATTTTACATGTAGGAACAAGATTAATTCTGTGATCATTCTTGAGTTATGTGTACTTAATGGCTAACAGTACAAACAATTTACCAATCATTTGTCATTGTGAACCCCGGTCAGGGTAACATTACCAACTGTTATCTCACAGAGCATGAGGTATTGTAGCAGTAAAACAAAACAACTAAACAAACAAACACAACAACAAAATTCCAGCTTATTTTGTGGGGTGAATGAATGCAGCACAAGCAATGTCACAGCCTACCACTGTAAGAACACCTTGAAGCATGACCTAAGCCACCTGCATTGCCTTTGATGACTGTAAAATCATTGATTTGCTAACATTGGTGTATGGTTGTGGTCTGCAACACTTAGTGCACATTGTACTTACATGGGTAAGGTTTCACCATCAGATGCTGGTTGGTCCCTCTCCAGACAAACCAACATATTTGGAAGGGAGAGTCCAAGCACTGATATTTTCAAAGGATCCCCGCAGGTGAGTCTAGGATGTCGCCAGGTATGAGAATCACTGGCTGATCGCAGTGCATCTCAACATGTGGTTTCTGGAACAGCATCAGTATCACCTAAGAACTTGTAGAAATGCAAGTTCTCAGCCCCATGGCTGACCTTCTTCTGAATCATAAATTCTGGAAAGTGAGGCTCCGCAATCTATATTTTAACAAGGACCCCAGGAGTTTCTGTTGCATACTAAAGTTTGAGAACCACTGGTATAGCATAATCAGAAACCTGTCTTTTTTTTTTACTCCTCATCCAAAGATATTTTTTCCATTTGTCTTCAGATAGAGTGGGAGGGAGGGACGGGGGGAGGAAAAGATGGAGGAAGGGAGAGAGAGAGAGGGAGAGAGAGAGAGGGAGAGAGACATCGATGCGAGAGAGAGACATCGACCGGTTGCCTCCCGCATGACCCATACCAGGGCAGGACCAAACTGCTACCGAAGTACGTGCCCTTGACCAGAATCGAACCCACAACTCTTTGGTCTGCAGGCCAATGCTCTAACCACTTAGCAACTAGCCAGGGCTCAGAAACCGATCTTTTTATCTGGTTTATTGCATTAAAAAAATTTCTTGGCTGTGTTATTTCCTTTGAGAGCTGCTAAGGAGAGACCAGAGTGGGTACTTTTTATTGTACAAGAGAACCTGAGAACAGCTTCTCAGATGCCATCAAATATATGGGAAGTCTTGCTGCCTTTTTTGTATATTATGTAAACCGTTAGAATTTTAGAAGGCCCAAAATAACATCCCTATTTTTCATCTAACTTCAGAAACCAAAGAAGAAATATATCTAAGAAGCAAAAAGATAGAAAGTGGGCATTCCATGTGCATTAACATATTTACAAATCCTTCCCTTCAGTCACTGACATTGCTGGACAGGGACAGACCTCCCTTCATAGGACAGGCTTATGATTCAAAGGATGCGATAACTTAATGAAACCTACTGTAGAAAGAAAAGATCAGAGGGAAGGAGAGGAGGTATCTGAAACCAATGTGCCAAGTTTCTTCTTCTACAATCATAAATAGGTAAGTTCCTCCTTGTCTTCGGGGGGAGGGTTAGTGAAGAGACAGGGAGCAAGAAAGTAACTCTAATAGATGTCTCTATGGAAACATGAGGAGATGAGCAAAATGAATAATGATCAAGTTGATACCACAAATCTTGAATGACATCCATTCAACTCAAATTTGCTGGTCACCTACTTTCTCAGAAATTATATGAGAATGCTGTGGAGTTCAAGAATGAAAATTTAAAAATTGTGGTAGCCATGGATAAATTTGGGGAACCCTATTTATTCATGGGTAAAATTTAAATCTTGAATGCAACTGAAGTTTATATTTTGCCCATATTCAGAAGCTTGAACGTTTGAGCAGTAAATGTACTATAATTATATAAACAACAAAGATATTCTAAAACAGTTTTTCAGAATAGATACAAAGATAATTAAAATACCTCACTGATAAATAATTAATTCGTATTGTGTCTGTATGGTTTACTCTTTATCACTTTTAAGTATTTTATAAAGCTGATCCATTCACAATCCCAACAGCCTCATCTTTCAAATCCAAATAATTCTCAACAGAAAGTCCAAATCAGGGTCCTTTGAAGAACAACATATAAATAAAGGGAGTTACTGTAAAAAGGTGAGGTAGATAAGAAAAACAAGACCATATGTGAAAATCAAAACCACTTAAAATTTCAATATCTTCCAAAACCTAAAAATAGTCACACAAATGAAAATAAATGTAAATTCAAAAATAAGCTTTGCAACTTGACAATAAATCACTTGCTATTTATAGTAAAGGCAGAAGTTTTTAAAGCTGAAGAGAAAATTGCTCATCCAGCATTAAAAGATGCTTATCAAAATGTTACAGGACAGGGGTTACACATTCATATGTACCAAGATGAGGCTTTGGAGTCCCAAAGTAGAAAGAACTTGCTCAGCAGAAATGGTTTTTATGTTGCCTGTTGAGCTGCTTTAGAATCAATTCTATTTATCTTTGGTATCAGCTGTGGTTCTGCAACCGGGGATTTTTAGTCAGAAAAAAAAAATTAGAAATACTGGAATCTAAAATGTTCTTGATGATAAATATGTAATGTAACATGCTTTTTATTATTCACAGACTTTTTTTTACCTTTAATTAACTGTAATAAAATTATAATTAGATGTAATTTTTAAACTTGATTATCAGTTTAAATTAAATGTAATAACTCCATAAAGAATACTTCAACTTATACACAAAAGAAGTGATTTTTTACAGATACCTATTTTATTTTCCATATTTTCCGATATTTAATACTTAATTTTTATTAAGTAAAATAAACTTAAGAAGAAAATTTAAAAATCTGAGTGGCCTTCTATTTTTTTGCTTGAGCAATAACAACCATAACATATAAAAATATAAAATGCATATGAGCATCCACACTAAGGTCCTATTTCTCAAATAATTTGGCTAGTTTTCTGCACTTTCTAGTTCCACTTTTGTTTTTTTTATAAAATATACCAACTAGAGTAGCCCCTACCTTTTTCTTAGGATTAAATATTATCATAGAAACTCTATTTCTTGACAGTTTGATATATGGAGTACTTCAGTGTACATGGTGCAATAGACTGAATGTTTGTTTCCCCCCAAAATGTTATAGATTGCAATACTGACCCACAATACGATGGTATTAGGAAAAGGGGCTCATGGGCAGTGATTGAGTGATGTGAGTGGAGTCCTCGTGAATGAGATTAGTGCCCTTATAAAAGATCCTTCAGGAAGCTCTCTGACCCCTCCTGTCACGGGGACACACTGAGAAGGCAGCCCTCTGCGAATCCATGGTGGGCTCTCCCCAGGCCCCGAATCTGCCTGCACCTTGATCCTGGACTTCTCAGCTCCCAGAACTATGAGAAAGAAATGTTAGTTGTTTAAGCCACTAGTCTATAGTATTTTTGTTATAGCAGCCTGATTGACTAAGACATATGTGTATGTGTTTTTTACTGCTGTAAGTTTTAATATGTATTATTACTCAAAATTAATTATTCTCTATAAGGATCAGTGTTTCATCTGATGATACAATGGGAACAGTATAAAGCTGATCCATGTACAATCCGAACAGATTTAAAAGATAGAAACTAACAATACCAGAATCTCAGAGTAAACTGTGGCTGAAAACAATTTCAGTGGTTTTTCAGTGGTGCTGAAGATGAAAAAAAAATAGTGCAGGAATTATAGAACATTTGTACTTTTGTGTCTGGCTTATTTCATTTAGCATAACATTTCCAAAATTTATCCATGTTGTAGCATCTATCAGATTTATTTTCTATTATGGATGAATATTTCATTGTATGTATATGCCACCTTTTGATTATCCATTCATGTAATTGCTAAAGCTATTTCAGTAAATTTTAATGTATTTATTGACCATATTTATACCTTTTTGAAGAAATGTCTAGTTTAGTCCTTTGACCATTTTTTAATAGCGTTGTTTGTCTATATATATATATATATTTGGGATATTAAACCCTTATCAAATATGTGATTTCCAAATATTGTCTTTCATTCTGTAAATTGTCTTTTCATTCTGTTGATGATGTCTTTTGATTCAATTTTTAAAAATTTTGATCAAGTCCAATTTATCTATTCTTTCTTTTTTTATTTCATGCTTTGTCCAATATTTAGTATAAGCCAATTTATAGAGTAAAAGAGTAGATTAGAAGTTGCCAGAAATGAGGAGCTAGGGTATTGAAAGTTATTGCTTAATGGTTAAAGAGGTACTGTTTGGAGTGATGAAAGATTTTGAAATACATGGTGATGATGGTTGTACAATATTCTGAATATAATTAATGCCACTGAATTGTGTACTTGAAAATAGTTAAAATGGTAAAAATTATGTTATAGATATATTATCACAATAAAAACTGTAAAAAAAACAGTGAGAAAAATGTGGTGCAGAAGTGGTAATTTTAAAAATAATAGATGATCAGAAAGCCAAAATATTTTAATATCTGCAGTCTGTTAGTATTATGAAAGGTAAAGAAACAAATAACAGAAAGTAGGAGTACTTGGCTGTTAATTACATGTTTAGTGATTGCTGGAAAATTAGTGTTATAAATGCCTAAAACTGCTTTTTTATTCCCCTCTCGGTGTACTCTATACAGTTTGAACTAAAATAAAAAATTAACTGTCATAATTCTACAAAATTGTGTAAATTATAATAGTCAAGGAAATTCACCTTAAATAAGAAAAATAATGTTTTTCCCTTGCTGGATAAATAATTGATATAGATTTAGCATCTTTGAAATTCTGCAGTTATGGAAAAACCATGTCTCTTTCTCTAGGAGGATTTTGCAAGGTCTTTCTAGTTTCTCCTCAGCTTTATTGAGATATAATTGACATAACATTGTTTAAATTTGACATGTACAATGTAATGATTTTATGTATGCATATATTGTAAAACAATTACTACAAGGGTTAACTAATACATTCATCACCTCATGTAGTTACTATTTATTTTTGTGGTGAGAACATTTAAGATTTATTCTTATCAACTTCCAAGTATATAATACAATATTGTTAATTATAGTTATCATACTGTATATTGGAGTCTCAGAACTTATTCATCTTACAAATGACATGTTGTACCATTTACCCAACATCATCCCATTTCCCCCACCTCCCCGACCCTGGAAATCACCAGTCTACTCTCTGTTTTTATGAGTTTGTGTTTTTTAGATAAGTGATATCATATAGTATGTATCTTTTTCTGACTACTTAACTAAACGTAATGACCTCAAGGTCCACTTATATTGTTGCAAATGGCAAGATTTAGTTCAATTGTATGGATGAAAAATATTCCAGTGTGTGCACATGTGTGTGTTTGTGTGCATTTTCTTTATGCATTCATTCATCAGTGAACACTTAGTTGTATTCATGTATTTCTTCCTCTTCCATTTTTTGGAAGAGTTTAAGGATAATTGACATTAATTCTTCTTTATATATTTGGTAGAATTCACCAGTGAAACCAACTGGTCCTGGACTTTTCTTCGGAAGTTTTTGATTAGTTTCAATCCCCTTAATCAATATTGGTTTTTGAATTTTATTTCTTCATATTTAGTGTTGGTAGGTTGCATGTTTTCAAGACTGTATCCATTTTTCTAGGTTATCCAATCTATTGGTATATAATTGCTCATAGCAGTCTCTTTTACACACCATACACAACAGAGAACATCTCATCCAATAACTTAGAATACACATGCTTCTCAACTGTACTCAGAACACTTTCCAGAATAGATCATATGTTGAGACATTAAGCATTTCTTAAGAAATTTAAGAAGACTAAAATCCCCTCAAGAAGCTTTTCTAACCACAATGGTATGAATAAAAATCAATAACAGGAAAAAAACTAGAAAATTCATTTATACTTAGAAATTAAACAGCATACTCCTTAACAACCAATCGGTCAAAGAATAAACCAAAAGGGAAATCAGACAGTATCTTGAGAGAAATAAAATTAAAAACACAACACACAAAATTTATAGAATGCAGCAAAATCAGTTCTAAAAGGGAAGTAGTAGTAAATGCCTATAGTAAGAGAAAAGAGAGATCTCAAATATACAACTTAATTTTACACCTGAAGAATTAGAAAAATAAGGGTAAGCTGAACTTAAAGTTGCCCCCCCCCCAAAAAAAAGGTATTATTAAAGATTAGAGCAAAATGAATAAAACAGAGACTAGAAAGACAATAAAACTAAAAGCTGTTTTTTGAACATATAAGTAAAATTGACAAACCATTAGCTTGATTAACTAAGATAAGAGAGTGGACTCAAAGAAATTATAAATGAAAAAGGAGACATTATCACAGAACACACTGAATCATAGAGGCTACTCAAAACAATGATATGCAAGACATTTCTGAGAGCACTCTCTCTTTAATGGACCCCTTTAAAAATGTAAAGATTTCAGGGTAGCTCTGAAATGAGTTGCTGGGATGACCATGGCATGCCCTTTTGAGTTCTGAGTTCCCACCAAACTCGGCTGTTTTAGTGATTTATGTGCCATTTTCCTCCGAACTTTAGTTTGTGGCACTTCTGCTCCCTTGGTGTGAACGAGATACACTTTCTCCTTTCAACACCCCTGTCCTTACGTCCCCTTTACCTGGCTAATTTCTTATTATCCTGAGGGACTTATGTTAGAATTTATAGCTCAGGATGCTCTCCCCCACCCTCACCCTGGTTTGGTTGGTTGTCCATTTTATGCACTCTCATTACTGTTAAACTTCTTAACTCATTGTATTATAGTTTTATTTTTTTAAACTGATTTGTCTCTTGAATGCATCAAATTTCGAACTTACCAGATAGAATACTGAACATTTCTCGGGCATACCTCTTGTTGTTGCTGTGTGGATTAAGCAAATAAGTTTATTTTCGAAGTAGCAAAGTTCTAATTTCAACATGGGTCCATCTAATCCAAAGGCCATATTCCTTTCATTACATTAGGTTGCCTCATGAATGAATGCATAAACACATTTTTCAAGAATGAAAAATAAATGAAGAAATTTGTAAGATAGTCTACTCATCTCATAGAGTATAATCCAAATAATTTACATTTATAGGATAGCTTTCAAAATCCTTTAAATTAATCTAAATTGTTCATTCACATATAGAGGTCCCTTGCTCTCCAATTATGTGACATAGTATCCCAATTTTTGCTGGATGAAAATGGGGACAAAGAGTTTTTCTTAATAAAAGAAAGTCAGATGATTTTAGAGTTTAACAAAAATAAACTTACATAAAAAAATTAATAAATAAACCCAAATCCTAATAAATACCTCTTACTATCTACAACTTCTAAAAATATGTTGGCTCTAACCTGCCTCCTTCACTGCTTTCCTGGTTGGAGTCTATAATTTATAGTCTGAGCCTATAAATTAACCGTACAATTAAAGAGATGAAAGTATCTCATAGTTCAAGGGTAATCTTGGAATCTGAAGGGATTGGAAAAGGGTGTATTGCTAGAGGTTCATTTTTTTTTTTGGACATCTCAGCTCTGCTAGGTATTGCTTAGTGTTCTGCATTCTTTGAAAATCAACTTTGGATTCTGGTTACTAGAAGTTTCACATTCCTCCATCTCCAATAGAGCAACTTTCTATGAATAATAGCTCTTGTTCTCTCCCCTCATCGAGGTCATGATGTGGAGATGACACCAGGAGGCTGTCATCTGTGTAGTAGGGGCAGTGACAGGAAATATTAGGAGACTGCTGACTTCATTATCCATCTATGTTGGATCAGTTTAACTCAGGTAAATCAACAGTGTCTAATCATGCTGAGCATATGAAGAGAAAGAGGATGGCAAGTTTTCTTTTTAAATATAGAAGTAGACAAAGCAGACGAATTATCTAATTTTTTTCAAAAATAGCACTAGAGGATTGATGCTTGATTATGCTAATCACCCACTGATTTTTCTCGGTTTGAACTGAATTTAGAAATAACACTAAGGGTAATTGACACATTCATCTTCTTGCAGAAATTGGCTTAACTCTTAGGCTGGCATTCAAGGCCCTCTATAGTCTAGTGAAAATCTCAGTTTGATTTTGATCTATTATTATTTCTGGCATAAAGTTGCTTTCACATTAAAGCATCACAGACTTGCTCTGCCATTCCCAGTTCATACAAAACTGTTCATCATTTCAGGGTGAAGACTGTAGATGAACTGGTTATACGTAGAGTGTCTGACACACAGCAAGGGCCCAATACATATATTTGTTGAATAAGTTAACACTTGTTGGTTATGCTTCTTTCAGAGTTTAGTTTTGTAAGAGAACCTTATGTCTAGAATTTATGTATTACAACCCTAGGATACTCCTGAGCTTCAGGGAATCAAGGCATACTATCATATTAAGGGTATTTCACTAAAGCTGATATGTGCACTAATATTCTACTCATGTATTAATATTCTTCTCTGAGGTACAGCTTCAGAAATGTCTCTTGGCCTATTCCAAAAATGGATAAGAATTGCTGAACTGGGATGGGGACTTTTCTAACCAGTATGAGTGCCATTTTACTCTGGTTAACTGTCCGTAGATTCTGTGCACAGAGAAATGAACGCTAGAGCCTTGGCTTTGGAGTCAGACAGACTGATGTGTGCTGCCTTCTGGGCTTGTGACCCTGATAAAAGACCCAAAGTTTTTAAGCCTCATTTTATTTTCACCTATAAAATACAAATGATAATATATACCTCCCTGAATTCTGAGTATTTAGTAAATAGGCTGGTAAAGTTGTTTAGCACGCTGTCTAGCACATAGCCTTCAGTAAATGTCTGGGGCTTTTACTTTCTAGAGGCATGGAGTAAATACCTGGTTTAAATATTGCAGTATGGTGATATACTGGCATGACATGTTTAACTTCCCAGAATAGAATCCCTCTCTGTCAATAAATATTGGAAAAGGAGTTCATAGGGAAAATATAAATGGAATTCTAGTGGATATTGGACAATTTTGATTGAGTCTGGTGTCTAGAGTTATTAAAAATTTGCAGAATAGTCAAATTGCAAGTGGAATGGAATTTAAAAGTATGTCTAGTTGAAACTTCCGATAACAGAAATTTTCTACCACCCCTAAAAGGCCAAAGGCTTCAGGGTTATAGCTAACTCAAGACAGATCAATATGAATTGCAAGATCTTAAGAGATTTTATTGACCCCATGTGACCCTCAGCCTCATGGCAACAGGTCATGGAAATCTCAAATCTAGTTCATGTGGATAAATTTAGAGCAAAAGTTATACAAGTTAAAAAGCATTGTTCAATTGTAATAACTAAAATACTTAATGCTTTAAAAATATTTTTCTCTAACTCAAATTATTTTATTTCAGCCTTACAACCAACTCTATGAGGTGGGCATTATCATTCCCGTCTTAGAGATGAAGAAATTAAGGCTTGAGAACTTAAGTTGCTTAAGGTCACATAGCAAACGATAAGTGGAATCAGGATTTGAACTGAGGTGCTCTGCCTCCAGAGCCTGAACTTTTAGCTCTCTTACAAAACTGAACCAAATCTTAGCTACCTTTTGATTGATGTCTCTTCTCACACCAGTATAACCTCCAAAGTGTTGGCAAGGATGTGGGAAAGATGGAACCCTTGTGCACCATTGTTGGGAATGCAGATTGGTGAAGCCACTGTAGAAAGCAGTATGGAGTTACCTCAAAAAATTCAAAAAGGATCTGCCTATGACCTAGTGATTCTATGTTTGGGAATTCATTTGAAGAAACCTGAAACACTGATTCGAAAGAATATATTCACCCCTATGTTTAGTTATTTACAACAACCAAGATTTGGGAGCAGCTCAGTGCCCAGCAGTAGACGAGGGATAAAAGAGCCATGATACCTGCACACAGTGGTCTACTACTTGGCTATGAAAGCAGAAGGAAATCTTACCTTTTGCCACCACAGGGATGGACCTGGAGAGTATTATGCTAAGTGAAATAAGCCAGTCAGAGAAAGACAAGTACTACGTGATTTCATTTCTATGTGAAATCTAACAAAAAAAATAACAAACTAGAAACAGATTCATAGATACAGAGAACAGACTGACCGCTGTCATATGGGAGGGTGTTTGGAGGGACTGGGTGAAAAAGGTGAAGGGATTAAGCAAAAAAAACAAACCTCATAGACAGACAACAGTATGGTGATTACCAGAGGGAGAGGGAGGGAGAGAGAAGTAGAAAAGGGTAAAGGGGGGTCAAAGGGTAAATGGTGCTAGAAGGAGACTTGACTTGAGATGGTGAACACACAATACAATATACATATAATATATTATGAAATTGTACACCTGAAATCTACATAATTTTATTAACCATTGTCAACCCAATAAATTCAATAAAAATATGATCCTCACTTTATCGTAAAGACAATGCACTCTGCTGATAGAACAAACACAAATTACAGAGAGATCATATGAGAACCCTTAATAAGCCTAATAGAAGTATTTACAATACACATTTCTGCAGGGCTGTCTGAACAGTTTTGTTTAGATTTCATATTTCACTTTTTATGGCTGGTTTGATGGAAGTATTAAGAGAATAATAACATTTTGTAGCTTTTCATGATTACTATTGTATTTTCTAATAAATTGTGTATTCATTTAGATATGCTAACCAGTTTTTCTGTTTTAATAATGAAAATATCTTTTTTTACAGTGTTCAGAATGAAAATTAATATTAATATTGTTCTCCTTTGGGTTCGTAAAATGAATTTCAATATCTTCAATCAGCTGTGGAAGAAAATGATGTTGCAATAAATGGACAATATTTGGGTGTAAGTTTTAAAAGAGATAATGATCTACAATGAAAGTTGTTTTCATTAATTTAAAAATATAAAGTACTTTCATCATAAGAAAACAACATTTGTGAAATCAAATAGAGTACTTCTACTGACTGTGTTCCATTTAAATGGGCATTGTTCACAAAATACTGAGTCTTACATGGTGAAATGATTGGATCAGAATGAACTCTAGAGAGGGCTGTTTTCCATTTTCTGTATGTGACACGGTTTGTTTCATTTCCCATGTTTTATTTTGGTTTCTAAAGAAGACTAATATCAAATACCTAGTATAGCACCTTCCATAATTTGCTTCCTTCCCTCTCTCTGTATGCCAGCTGTAAGATTTAATATTAAAGCAGCATTTCCCAGTTACATGTAAGCCCCTTAAGCAATCATAACAGTCAGTAGTTCTCTATCCTAACAAAAGGTCAAGTCTGAGAAACGCATTAAGTATCCTGGAATTATGTATTTATTTTGTCCAAGACTTTGAACTTAGGTTTTTATAAATGTCATTCTCATTTATGCTAGGCATGTCTACCGGATTCCTTTATTCTCACCAATTTTTGTGAGTGTTGTTCTATAATATATATGTGGAATATAGGTGTGTGATCACCAATAAAAATGAACGTGTCTAATCTCCAAGGATAGGAACTGGCAGTGATGCTGAGAGCTGCCAGACATGAGTAACAGACAAAGTTGCAGTACAAAAAAAAAATCATAACACCTGGTTCTGGGGCGATTTGACCTTCTCATCTTTACTTTAAGATGAGGACAATCATTGTTAATCTTTCCCTGCTTTGTGTTTACATAAACATGTTATAGTGTAAATGTTGATGTTTTCAACATAATATTAATAGAACCTTGCACATCCATCTATTTGTTGACATGGTCTTAGGGTTGGATTGAATTTGAACTAAAATGTATGGTATGTACTAATAGTAAAATATTTTGAGTGGAAGTTAGAGAACCTAACAAAGGCTAGCTTGAGGAAAAAAACAAGAAATTTGTGATAAGAATGTGGGTGGTATATGAAACTAAAATGAAAAAAATTTTTATTTATTGAATATTACATTTTAATGAAGTAGAGTTTTACAGGTCCAGAGTGGCCAGGAGGCCTTGGTCCAAGGGAGGCAATCATGGAGTAAAATTTTGCTTTGAGAGGTCCATCTTGCAAATGCCTTGGGGCAGATAAGGTGGTTATTTTCAGTTAAGCAGATATCCTAAAAGATTCTTATGATGTTAAAATTAGTAGGGTCATAACTAAAGGGCCTCAAGAAGTATTTCTGACCAATTATAATTTCTAATTATTCACTTAACAATTTTAAATTTTACCAGTCATTCAATGAGACAAGATTTTCCTGCCACTTACTTCTAGGTCAGTTTGGAAAACATCTGTTTCTTAGCTAAGAAATAAGAGAGGGATCCACACAGTGATAATGGAGTGCTTTCAGAGACTGGGATTTGTCTTCAAGGAAGAAAGAGAATAATTATAGCTCAAGTTTGCCGAGTACTTACTAAGTGACAGGGACTATGCACAGAACTATTATAATTATTTTATTTAACCCTATGTGGTACGTTTTTATTACTACTGTTTTCTTACAAAAAAGTTTAAATAATTTGCCCAAATACGTACAGCTAGTAAGTGGTGAAGGAAAACCACATATCAGTCATCTATAAAACTAGGTGACACCTGAGGGCCAAATGTTACTTCACAAGAGACAAAAAAAAAAAAAAACCCACATATTTTTGTTAGAATTAAAAAAGGGTGAAGATCAGTAAATGTCTTTGCCTCTTTTACTGTAATTCTGGGAATCACACTACATTATTTTGGAAATTGATTGTAGTATGGTTCTTTGCATTTACCTTGTGTTATCCGTATTCTTATCCTTAGAGCAGATTTTCTTCACTTAGTGTGTCCTCTTGCTAACCTGTCCCCAATACAGTGTTCCCAACCCAGTGCTGCTTATCATCTTCCCAAGGACCCCACTGGTCAGATTGTCTTGTTAACAGCAGTTGGCACTGACTGAGCATCTGTGAGTGCCCGGGAAATGATTGTTGGGTGAATGAATGGATAAAGAATTGTTTTATACTGCTTTAAAAGTATCAGTGGCTTAACATTTCTTATAGAACATAATTCAAATTTATTACCATGGCCTTCAAAGTCTTTTTCAATTGGCTATATAATCTATCTCATCTCTCACTATTCACTTTTTCTTCCTATCTTATGAAACTGCATACATCAGAGACTCTCAACTTACCTCTCTCCAACAACACTTATGACAGTAGACATTCATGGCTGTGCACACTTCTGTGAGCACACCCTCTGGCATGAACAGAGAGCATGATTGGTGAGACATCGGTTAAAATTTCACCCTTTTGTCTCCCACTCAGAAAATTTTATTAGCATGCTGATGAGTGGAACTGACATGATTTTAGTGAACGCTTTCAATCCACTCTATAAAAAAAATAGAAATCTTCAGTGTACTTTATTATTTTTAAGACATGGTTTGCAAAATATCATTCCAAATATCATTGCACCACAATCACATGGTTGAGCACCATTTTTAGTAATAGTAGTTAACACTGATTGCTTGCTTCCCAAATATTGGGCACTGTGTTAAATACTTTACACATATTAATCTTCCTAACAAACTTGTGAAGTGCAAAGTACAGAGAACTCAGGTACAGAGAACCTAAGTAATTTTCTCAAGGTCATGCAATCAGTTTTATGTGCTTTTCAATTAAAAATTGTTTTAAAGTACTGAAGATGTTTGTCAACCTGCTCCCGTTCTGTCTGCACAGTCATTTCTTGCCTTGAGGGCTTATATCCAACACACGTGCAGACACACACAAACTTACACACTAAATTTTAAGGTTTTTTAGTACAAATTATATGTTTCCCAATTATACGGTCTTTTTAAAAGTAAAAAAACAATCAGCATTTCTTTAGTAGAGTAGATTCCATCGTACAGATGTGTTTGAGGCATACTTGACCCTAGTACATGAAAGTTCAGACTTGATATCATCTTTAGCACTGTTGCTTCAAGCATTGCCCTATGCCAAGGCTCAAAGGAAGTATTCCATTTTTTATTATGTCAACGAACTTGCATTTTCTCTTCCCCAATTGATCAGACCAGTCCTGTTGTGTCTGCTTCCCAGGAGAATGTGCTTTCTTCAACCTTGGTTCTAATTTGATATCTATATTGTGGTCAAATAGTTTCTGGCGTCAAAGATTATATGTAGAATTTAGTGTTACTTCCATGACTGCACAGTTATAAATCCTCTAAAATGTTTTTGTTTTTTTTTTAACAATCATTCTATTTCTTTATCTTTCATGTAATACAAAATGGAGTTGCGCATGCACAGAAGCATTTACCCATGTGTGCATGCCACACACACACGCACACACACACACATACAATATTTCTTTACAAGTATGGCTCTGGGACACTTTCCTTGGTAAGGATATTGTGTGCATCCTTTAACTTTTTTCTAAAATGCTATGGAAAATATACATTTTCTGAGTAAGATACTGGCTGAGGCAGATACTTTACTTCAGAAACGTAGTAGTTTTCCTCTGCATCTCAATGACAGCAGCTAAAGGACCCCAGTGGGTAGCAAACACTTCAGTGGAAAGACACATTTACTTCTTTATTTCCTTCTTATTTAAACAAAAATACAATATTTTTCAGTTTGTACAAACAAGCAATACATTAAGGATTGGTGAAAAACAAAATTTCTCAATTAAAATATAGAATTTGGAATGTTTCCTTTTTTACAGGTTGGTGATGTTGAAAAATGCAAGCAAGGAAATGGAGACTTAGTTTTATGACTTTGAATAAAAATTCAAAAGGATAAAGTTAATTAGGGAAACATTATTTGATAAGATAGTGAAAGGGGACGAATAAATAATATCAGAAAGGAGATAAATGTGAGCAACCTAATGAGGCAACTTTGAAAATGCAGCCAGCATTTGAACATAAATATGAAAGGGGAAGAAAGAGCAGATTCTTGTTACAATACCATAATTTTTGAAATATGGAGAGCTTTGACATTTTTAAGAAAGAATTTACAGCCTAAATATTTGGAAAATAAGAATACTTAGGGCAGGGATTCTTTACTTTGGCACCAATAACATTTAGACCGGATCATTCTTTGTGTGGGAGCTTTGGTTTGTAGATGTCTCAAGGAACCCCTCACCTCTACCCACTGCTTGCCAACAGAACACCATCTCCCTATTTAGAATAATAAAAATTGTTCAAGTCTGGCTGGTGTGGCTCACTGGTTGAGCATCGACTCATGCACCAAGAGGTCACTGGTTTGATTCCCGGTCAGGGTTGTGGGCCTGATCCCCAGTGGGGGGCATGTAGGAGGCGGTCAATCGATGTTCTCTCTCATTGATGTTTCTCTCTCTCTCTCACTTCCTCTCTCTCTAGAATCAATAAAGGGGAAAAGAAATTGTCTCAAAACCTTGAAAAATGTTGCCTAGGGAGACAAAACTCCCTCCTAGTAGAAGACAACTGACTTAAGGGAGCTGCACTTATTAATTTAGGCCAGAGGTGAAGAAAAACTGTGGATTACAATGAATTCTGACATCGAAGATATTATGAAGTGGTTTTCCATCCCACTAAAGCACAGATGAGAAGCAAATAGGATTTTTTTAAAAGGGAAAGTAGTTCTTTTGAGACTGTGCAGTGCATCTCCATCGATCGATTTCTGACAGGGATCCACAGTAAGTATACTTCTGAGGTTGAAATGTTGCCCAGTAGTGGAGCGGAATTTTTTTAATAGTGGCATTATGCCAGTAATATTTTATTAATGACTTTATTTAATTTATTATATGAAATAATTAAATATTAGGTTATTCAAACATATACCAAAGTTAATAAGAAAATACATAATATAAATGTACAATTCGCTTAGATTTGACAATATTTGGTCATATTTGCTTCAGATATATTTCTTTTTTGTTTGTTTGTTTGTTTGTTTTGCTTTTGTTGACATTATGATGTTGTTGTTACATCTAGAACATGGTCTAGCCCTATCTTGATATGGTCCCTTCCATGCTTAGGGGTAGGTCACTGATAACCTGAAGACAGTAGATATTTGTTCTGGGGATGTCTTCATTTTACATCTTGACTACGTTATTTGTACTCATGATAGCATATGGGGTTGCATTCTTGGTGTTTCTGCGTGATTTTACATAAATAACGTGTCCCTGCTTGTAACATTTTATATATTATTTTTCATTCAATGTTATATTTGCAAGATTATTCATGTTGACATATATAGACGTTTGAATATGTAGATACAATAAAATACTGTGAAGCAATTCAAATGAATGAGCTAGTTTAATCACTTATAAACAGCACAGCTACAGACCAAAGACATATACAGGCCTGTTGAGTCCATTTATCCACTACATTTGGCAGCAGGCTAGGGCATGAGCACTCCAGAGCTGAAATGCTGGACCTGCCTGTGACCCGGACATGTACAGGAAGAAGAACTGGAGCATAAGCAGGAAAATACTGTCTGTGTTTGTTTGTTTTCCAGGTGGAAGACATTCGCTTCCTAGACTCTGAGCGAGCAGCAGCAGTCAGAGAGCCAGGCACCTGGTGGGCAGAGAAGCCAGGCCCCTCTCACGGGAGCAGAGCCCTGGGGTCCTTTCCGGGGGCCTCACTGAAACCAAGCGGTGGTGTTCAGGTTTGCTGTCTTGCAAAATCGAAGAATGACTTCACGGGCCAAGAGCAAGTGATAGGGAAGTTTATTTGAAAGCCCTGGCCCGTTTGGCTCAGCCGTTAGAGCGACAGACCGTGGACTGGTTCGGTTCCCGCTAAGGGCACGCATCTCGGTTGCAGTTTGTCCCCAGCTGGGTTGGGGTTGTGTGGGTGGCAGCCAGTCGATGTGTCTTTCTAGCATTGATGTGTCTCTCTCTCTCTCTTCCCCTCTCTCTCCCTCTTGCTCTATCTGAAGATGAATGCAAAAATGTCCTCAGGTAAGGATAAAACAACAACAACAACAACAACAAAAACGACAGACAGGAGGGGACCCAAGTGGGCTGCCAGTGAGGCTCCATGGTCTAGGGGTAGACATTTGTCTTGCTAGCCTCTAACTGCTCCTTTCAAGGAATCCTGCCTTAGCAACATCTATACAAAGTAAAGCGTGTGTTTCCCACCTGTCTGGGTTCAGCCCTAGGTCATCCACAGGGCCTTAGTAGCTTTCCTTTTCTGATAATTTCAGCTTCTCCCAGACTATTAGTGAGAAGAGGAGAAACATTCTTGGAACAACCCTGTACCTGCTTTGGTTTCTTTTCTATGTTCAATTTTGGTTTTCTATCATTGTTTTAAGGTGACCTGGCTTTCTGCAAAAGGAACACACTATACTTTTGCAGGATTCATTGAGCAATCCCTTTGCCTTGCTTGCTTGAAGCCAGACTTTCTGTTTGTTTTTTTTTTTGTTTTAAATTGACCTGTGCTCCTGCCTGGAGCTTCAATTTGCATTTCTATAAAGGGAGGCCTGGAGTTTCTGTCCTGGGAGCACAATACCCATGTTGACTTTAGTTTTATTTTGAGAGATAGGGTTGCCTGCCTGTGTGCTGAGCCCCGTGTCATTTCAAGTCCCCATCTGTCTCGGCCTTCCCTTCCCCACTGCCTAACCTGTCCCTCTCTCCTTACTGCCAGCTTTGAGAAAGAAATACGTGGAAATGTCACTGGGAAGGAGCCCTACACACCACAGCAGCCTGTGTGTGACTGAGCAGCAGCTTAGCCCTGAATTGGTCTGTCTTTGACGGATGAAGCCTCAATATAAAGCCTGGGGGGCAGCCAGCATTAAAGGGTGTCTGAGAGCTGGACAAAGTTGTGGGTCAAAGGGATGTAGTTCAGTGTTTAACCCTGACCTTAGACAGAACAAACATAGTGACCAGAGCTCCAGTGACACTGGACACTGCAAACAGTAGAAAGAACACTGACAGGAAAGAGACACGCCCCTGGACATGATTGAAGGTCCTATTCGTTCAGGCCAGGGGTCCAGGCTAACAGACATGGGCACCTACAGCAGAGCCTTTTCTGAAGCACTTCAGGATCGTGCGCAGGATGATACACCTGAGGAGGCTGAGGGTCCGGTGTGTCCACTGATGGGTCCTAGCGGGAGTGGCTGTTGTTTTGCTGTTTTGATACTTTGGTTGATGCTTCTTGATTTAAAAACCTTTGACTGGTGAGATCTAGGGAATTGCCTGAAACTTTCAAAAGCAAGAAGTGTTGCTTTAAGTTCTGATGGGCATTTCTTTGGGCCTGGGAACCCTTGTCTGACACTACAGTTCTTTGAAAAGGAAGCCTTTGCTTTGAAGCTTATTATAAATGATAGGTGCAAGAAGATGTCTTTAGCAAATGTTAACATTTTAGTGGCAAGAAGGAACACAACCTGATAATTCCCAATTTAAGGCTTGTGTCGTCTAAAATGAAATTAGGATGCTTTGTTAGTTTGGGTTGTCTACAGAAGTAGGTTTTGAGGCAATGGATGTCAAAGGTGGTTTACATGGTTTCAAGGAATAGGAAAGGGAATGGAGAGAACGGAGAAAAGAAGGAAGAAAAGTCAAAGAAAATGTGCGTTATCATGTGTTGATCATCAGATCAATCCTGCCAAGACCTCCCAGGTGAATTATAGTATTGTCCACAGAAGAGACCAGCCTAAGGGCTTATTTTCTTTTTTAAACGACGGAAGGCTTATTCCCACACCATCTCCTTCCCAGGTGGTGCCTGTACTAGCTCCGAGCAAGCTCCTGTAAGAGAGCTTACAGGATGACCGAGGTGGAAAGACTGAGGTTCCTGGCACAGCGGAGATGAAGAGCTCTCTAGTTAGTAGAGGAATTCCAATACAAATGTATTGTTAATGAAATTTACAGATCCATTTCAAGTTACAAAAATGTGATTATTGATTTTGGTGAAAGGCCAAATGTCAATAGGTAGCTTCAAATGTTAAGTTGGGGGAAAAAATCGTTACCTTGAGATGGAACATTTTTTATTTGTTCAATCTAAAAGAGTCTTTGCAAAAGAGTCCATCAATTTTGGTTGGAGATACGTTATTAATTGCAGTGATTTTCAGTTTTGGAGGGGGCAAAGAGTAGTGGTAGTTTTAAGTTAATTAGGTAAATATTGCAAAAGAGCATTTTATAGAAAGATTTGAATAGTTCTTATTTTTCTTAAGTTGATATTTACTTTTAATAAAAGACTTTCAAGACATTGAATATATGTCAGTAATTTGAGAGACTGTAAAGCTATTGAAAGACATTTTTCAGGGGAATGGCTAATGTCAGATACTATACAGCCTGAAAATTTCTGATATCTTTCTGATATAAGTCTTCTCTTTGGACATTCCTTCCTATTTAGTAGCTTCATTAATTTGGGGGATTCAATATGTTTCCTCCCTCAAGGAAAATAAGGCATGATTTAATTTTTAAAGAATTGAAGTAATATTATTTTATAAAAATAGATACATTTACTTTATTTTTTTATTTAATTTTATTTAGGTGTTTTATCCACATGGCATCCCCATTAACATGCTATTCTATTGGAAAATGCCAATTTCCTAGATTAAAACAATCAAGACTGATAGAATAAGACACTTACAAAAAATAAAAATATTTTAAATAATATTAGAATAGAAAAAAATAATGGCATTCTGCATCAGTGCTATTTTCCATCCAGCCTAGCCTTCAGACTGAGGAAGGCATCAAAGAATCTGGGGTTTATTTTTACAGATGTCAAACTAAAAATTCACAGGTGTATTTTAAAATACCCATAGCATCCTAAGTGAATAATTATGACTGCTTTCCAAAAATATTTTCTAAACCCATTTATATCCCAGTAGTGGTAGTTGTTATTATTATTGTTATCATTCCACATACTCTGGCTGGAAGAAAGTTTCATGTATTTCCTTCCTTCACTGCTAAAAATAAAGTACCTTTGCTAACAAGACCTCTGGTACATCTCCTAGGGCCTAAATTAGTGAAGATTTCATCTTATTTTGCTTCTGTGTGTGTACTTAGAAAGCATATTTTTGTTTTGGGTTTCTTTATTGGGGTTAGAGAATGAAGAAAAAGTCGTGCTTACAGATTTTACCTAAAGAGCCCCCTGAACCCCATCAGGGCCTATTGAGCTGGAATGCCATGGAAGGGCTGCCCCTGATATTTACACCCACCACTTTTACAAATCTCCCAAGCCTCTGCTCTAGACATCTAAAGCTCCAAAGATCAGTGAGGATTAACAAGTACAAGTATGTTGGACAGGTTCCCAGAAGACAGATTTAGTCTTCCTTAGCCACACCCTGTTAAGGTAAAAAGAATTAACAGCAAGCTTTAACACATTTGTTGGAAAGATGTGCTGTATATAGACAGAATATATTCAAGGTCTTCTGGAGAATTTTAAAAAACCTATGAAAACCTATTGATCACTGATTTATCACAATTTTGTTGTAAACCTAAAACTGCTTTCAAAAAATAGAAATAATTAAGTAAAAACAAAATACAAAAAAAAAAAAAATGCTGGGAGTTAAGTACTCTTGTATCCCCAATATGCAAATAATATTTTAAAATGTTTAAATTATTTGTAATTAAAAACATATGAATGACAGAGTGATAGATCAATAGATAGATTACGTACCTAGATATTAAGGAATTGTTGAAAATAAGTAACTATGTAAATTACATTAAATGATAGACATTTTTCTAAGCTATTAACCATGAAAACAAACAGCCTCTAGCCATAGATAATATTTCTACAAAAGATAGTATTTCCGTGATATCTAGAGTGGTGCAGGGGGCACTAGAACAGAGGATTTTCAAAGTAATAGCAGTGAATTCTATGCTAAGCAATTTTTCCCCTTCTTTCCATTACCAACTTCCATCTACTGGACTCCTATGGAGTCCCAAGAACCAAGCCCAAGAGGTGAATAAACTGGTAAGGCTTAGAAATTATTTGGGTTTCAAAATTAACTCTAGCAATCATCTCAGAAAGATGTACCACTAAGACTTAATGAAATAAGATGTACATTTGTTTAGAATATAATAATATTGAATTTATTTAACAGTACAAAATCAATGAGAACATAGCACCCTATGTCAAAAAAGCTTGTGGCTGTATTAAAATATAAGCTAAGCATTTTGAAGAAAAGTTGAATAAGAATAAGTAGAACATAAATATTGAGATTTACTTTACAGACCAGTCATTCATGTTGTGCCTATGAAAAAATACTTTCAAAATATGTATTTAAAGTTACATTCATGGACAAACCGAAGTAAAGATACCCAATTGAATATCCATGTTAAAATATCACTTGAAAAATGGCATATTGCAAAGACTTGACTATCCTTGCTGACAGCTTCATCTTTTATGAAATAAAGCAATAAGTGCATTTACTGTTCTAAACTTGACTGTGATCAGTGATGACATAATGGCGAACTATCAGTGTTCTTGAGGAAAAAGTGAAAAAGTGACCATTGACATGGTAAAGATTATTAGAGAGGCAAAAGGGAATTTATGAACACACTTAGTTTACAAAACTCATCCTAGGGACACGATTTAATAAGAGCTTCTGCTCTGTGTTAGCTATTTCAGCAAGTTTTAAGTCCCACTCACCTAATGTCATTTGTAATGCACTAATTGGTTATGTAAGAAAAAATGGGATGAATGTTGAATAATTTTCTTCTCTTTGAGCCCAAATTATACTGAACTGCCTCAGGTCAGATGATTAAAAAATCTAATTTTTAAAACCTTTCCACTTCTGGGAATATATCATAAGAAACACTAATTTGAAAGAACATATGTTCATTGCAGCATTATGTACAATAACCAAGATTTAGAAGCATCCCAAGTGTCCATCAATAGATGAGTAGATAAAAAAGGTGTGGTACATTTACACAATAGAATACTACTCAACCAAGGAAGAAAATCTTACCCTTTGCTCCAGAATGGTTGACCTGGAGAGCATTATGATAAGTGAAATAAGCTAGTCAGAGAAAGCCAAGTACCGTATGATTACAGTCATAAATGGAATCTAATGAACAAAATAATCTATCAAGCAAAATAGAAACAAACTCATGGATAGAGAACAGACAGACAGCTGTCAGAAGGAAGGGGGAGGTTGTGGGACTGGGTGAAAAAGGTGAAGGGATTAAGAAAAAAATAGAAAAACTCAGACACAGACAACAACATGATGATTACCATAGGGCAAATGGGGAGGCAGAGAGGGTATGGGGGACTAAATGGTGATAGAAGGGTCTTGACTTGGGGTGCTGAACACAGAATACAATTTATAGATGATGTATTACAGAATTGTATACGTGAAACCTATATAATTTTCTTAACTAATGTCACCCCAATAAATTCAATAAAAAAGTAAACAACAACAATGAAAAAGCTTCTCGTCTTTAAAATCTAGTAAGGATAAGAGGACAAACTGGTGGTCGCTTTCATATCAAGCAAGTGAGAAATCACCAAGCTTCCCTTATGTGCCTACTTTATACTATGACAGTGTAGCTGAAAAGATCCATTTGATGATTCTTCATCCTTCTTTTTTTGAATTATAGTTCTTTAACTTTTCCTCACTTAAATAACTTTAACATAAACAATGAAAGATTGTACTCTAAATGTATATTTATTTCTAACCCTGAATTTTACATTTAGCCATAGTTAATTGCTTTGCCTTTAAATTCCTATCAGATGGTGCAATTTGTTCTTAATGCCTTAGCTTTCCTCGTCAGTCATACAGCTGGAGTGGAGCATGAAGACTCCATGGAGCACGTCTCTCTGGGTGAGCATTTAAAAAAAATTACAACTAGTAGGCAAAAAGCCATTTCCTCTAGTCAGACTGTAGTTATCTTGATCTAGCATGACAAATTGGTGCTCCCAGAGTGGCTGCAAAATAATCAGACTGTGACAAATGGTTTACTTATAGCAATTTGTTTCCATTTTACCCAAAAATTTCCAGTCTTAAAAAAATAAAAAGACTTTTAATGGTATTTGAACATTGTTGAAACTGAACTGCTTGAAATGGCCAAAGCTAGAATTTAGAATTATTGTAGTCTCTCATGAGATGTGACCAAGAACAGGACTTCCTGGGTTGTAAGATTACTAGAAGGAGCTCATACCTTTGTCCACTCGTGACAGAACTGAGTGATCCTCCATCCTAGGTAGAATCCTTCAAGACTTTGTTTACATCCTGGACTAAAGGGCTGTGGTATTTAGTTTGGCACAATTTATCTTCCTCAAGGGTCTGCCTCAAGCCTGGAGAGATCTGCTCTTGTTGCAATAAAGAAATGTCCACTTGGGTTTGGATTCTTCACCTCTTAGCCCCCCTTTTCTCCCATATCCTTGAGGACATATGCTGATCTTTCATCAAGTTCTCCTTTTGTCCTTGGTTGAACCCTTCATGGTGACTCACAAACTGATTCATCCCATGCCCTGATTGATCTACTTTTTTCTCTTTTACCATTTCAGTGACTCCATGGATGGTCTTCAAGTGATGCTTTCCAGGTCTTTGAAGAGAACTCTCTCTTCTGCCCTACTTTCAAAGGATTTTAGGGATTGGACATAGAACAGGCAAGGTTTAGTGTGGAGTTATCTCTGTGCCAGGCACACATCAAGTAAAGTGATGTACCTATGTTATCCCATTGCACCCTGTAAGGTCAGCATAGTTCTCCCCATTTGATAAGTCAATGTGACTCTCAGAAAGAGAACAAATTGTTGGAGATTAGGTATCTCTGAAATCTTTGTCACCTTCAGTACCATGCCTTATGTTTATTTCTCAATTCAATAGTAAGATGAAGCATTCTTGCTTTTCCATTAGTCTGTATTATTAATCAATACCAAAAAAGTGAGAAAAATATCTATATGTTAGTAGAGAAATAATTAATCTAGAAACTTAATTAAATAGGAAAATTATTTCTTAAAGCCATTGCAATGTTAAACTCCATTTCATACACATCCCAATTATAGCTATTTGCTGAACCCTGTACCTACTTGATATTTTTACATTATATTACTTCTTTACTTTTGTTGTTGTCACTTTTCTCTAGATAGGCACAGAAAAAGAAAAGTCACTAAACAAGAAATCATGTGTTGTTCTTCACTTTGAATTCTAAAAATGGCTTTGAGATATATACAACCCTTTGTTTTATCAACAAAGAAAAAAAAAGAGAGAGGGTTATTTAATACTATTTAAATAAAGATATATTTCATATTTTTTGTCATTTTTAAATGAAGTAAAAATCAGGTATAATTCTTCACACAAGACACGGTTCAAACAATCCATAGTCTATTTAATCACAGCTCCCTTGCTCAAACACCATTGCCATTCTGATTTTATATGCCCTTTACTTATATTATTTTTAAATACTATTTTCAGTCAAAATAATATAGTTTTATCATTCTAGGAAAGTAGGGTCAATATTTAAAAATGCAGATTGATGATAATGTGTAAAGAAAAACAATGATTTTCTTAATCTGCCAGGACTTCAATAATAATCCAGAAATAGTATTCAAGTATTTGTTCTCTCTTGATTTTTAGTGTAGTATTAGATATGGGCTGATTTATCAGTAGAGAACATGTCTAAAATCTATATCTTTTATTTTCATTTCTACCTCTAATATAATTCCTTTATATTATATACCTGATTTTTGGAGAATTCTCTAATTATTCAAAAATTAGAAAGGACCCATTATTGCTTAAAGTCATTGTGTTATTTATTGATTTAACTTGATTCTGGGTTTGATGACAAAGTCATTGTGGAAAAATCTTATTGTCTATACAGTACTATCTTTTTAATTCTTTGGAAAAGTTTGAAAGTTGGAGTAGGTAGACATGCTAATAGAAGGTTTTTTTTTTGGAAAATACTTTTGGCTTTGCCTAGAAAATTTAATATGCTATCAGGCCACATTATAAAAATTAGTAAAATGATTTAACACATTTATTTTCTTTTTTCCAAGAATATAACTTTTGCAGGGTGATGGATACTTAGTGCAGGGTGAAGGGAATTCTCTTTGCTACTCTCCTACCATTATGGACTGAGTAGGTATTTAGAAGCTCCTCGACTCTGCAATGACCCCAGAGTCTTCTAGTCACTTTGAATCACTATGATTTCATTAAGAGGCAAGTATTGATGTAGAGATGTGATTAGATAGACTCCTTCACATTGCTAGTAGAATATTAGACTCAAAGTGTGTCTCCCACTCTCCACCAACATGCTTGAAGTAAAGCTAGTAAAAGTAAACTGATTAAAAATAATGTGCTCCAAACTCAATTAGAGTATGAGCTTTTGAGGATCTAATCTCTACTCTTTCCAAAGATCTTGGAGAAAGTTTTGTTGAAGAGCCATTCTCTAAACCTGACAATATCTCTTTAGAAATATTTCTGAATTGAATTGTTGATATAGTTCTTCCTTCCTGGGTGTCCAGGGAGTATTCTCTTAAAACATAAATGCCCAATCAATCCATTTGAATAGTCAACATAGACCACTGCTTACTATTCTTATCAAAGTAGTAACCTTGAGGATAATTGCTCCAATTATGCCTCTCTTCCCTCTCCTGGTTAGCCACCAACCCAAATTCAAGGCCCTTCAGTTTATTACCCATTCACTTAGTATCACATTACACAATTATCCTCTCCAATTCAGTTCCTCCTTTCACAGCTGGCTTTTCCTTTTTAACAGTGGCTGCTGGAATCCACGTGTTTTTCTAGACTGCTTGATACTTTTAATCTATTCACAGAAAAATTCTGCTACCTAGTTATTGATTTGAAACCTGGATCTCATATGAAAATACCTATTTCCTTATATCCCAGTAGAGAGAAAGCTTTTTATTCTTCTGAACCCCAAGGATGGCTTAGGGTTATTACTGGTAATTTCCTTTCACTCAGTAGTTTTTATACCAAAGCAAAAACCATTCATTATTTAGGGTTTATATAACTGAGCATGCCATCATTTACTACTCTTTGTTGATGCCATGCTCTGTAATCTTGACTGCCCTTGTTCGTTCACCATGGACTTTGAAACCTAGCTCTCAGTCACCTGTATTCTCACAGTAATATCAACTGGGTAACTTGTACATGTAGATAGTCTTCCCAACAGTTAGCCTTAGTTACCTGACTTCAATATCAACATTCCTACTCCAATTCTCTTCCCTCTAAACAACCACCAAAAGAGTACAATGGACCTCATCACTCAAACTCTTGTATGAAACCCTAAAATTCAAAATGTCATCATCCTGATTACCTGCCCTTTCCAGGTCTCTCACTCCTGTTCTTTCAATTTATGAAGAACTATGGATTCTGTTTCTCCCCACTTACTCACAGTCCATCACCCTTCACAGTTTTATTTTATTTTCTCTTTTAGCTTGGCACATTAATAGTTTGTTTCAACACTTTTTTTGTTTATATACAATTACTCTCATTCCTGCACCTTAAAATTATGAAAATTTTCAAATCATCTGTCTCGTATCTAGACAACCATACACCTTATTATTTGCTGTGTCCCAGACTGTTAAATATTGTTGGAGGAAACAGAACATTTGCATAAATTAGTGCCTACTTTTTGGAGGTAGGCAATTCAAGTCCCTGGTTCTGTTCTCTCCCCAATTTCTCATATTTACGATTTCAAAACAAAGCTAATAACTTTATGCTTCCTATTCTATGACTATTTTTCTCATTTTTGAGAAGATAACTTGCCTCTTAATTTACAGAGACATTTTCGGGCAATTTTGTGTGATAAGTTCCTAACTTCACACATCCCTATTCATAAACATGTCATATTATCATCTTTTGATATAATAAATTTGTTCTTTTCCCTTTTATTTATTGATCCTGCTCCATCAAAAATAATCAGGTCTGTTTAATCTCCTACTTCAAGAGTGATTTCAGTTAGATTTCTAAAAGAAAAAGTTGTCTTTATTTTTGTTTGTTTGATGTTAAAGTTGAAATGAATGACGAGATTGTAATAAATGTCTTTGAAAGCCATAATGGGGCTGAGAGTTCCTTATGAAAGAAAGAGAAATAATTCCATAGCCAACAATATATCTTTCAAAACTAAGAGGAAGTAAAGATGTTTTCAGAAAAACAAAAGCAGAGAATTTGTCATGAAAAGACCTTTCATTCCATAAACTATAAATGTAGGAAAATAATCCCAGACAGAAGCACAGAGCCTTGAGAAGAAGTAAGAGTATCCAAAATGGTTAACATGGTAGTCAAATACAAACAATTAATGACTGTTTAAAACAACGACAGTAATAGAAATAGCTTGTGAGATGTGTAACACATGTAGTAAAAATATGACCGGAGGGATCAAGAGTTAACTGTTGTACATTTTTACATCACTCAAGAAATGATAAAACTATTAATTTCAGGGAGATTATAATAGATTAAAAACACATACTGTACTTACTTGAGAAATTTTCTAAAAGAAAAATTAAAGAATTTTTACTAAAAAGCTAATAAGAGAATATGAATCATAATAAAACAACATTTTTATTAAATTTATTGGGGTAATATTAGTTTATAACATTGTATACATTTCAAGTGTACTTTATAATACAACATCTGTAGTGTCTCTTGTGTGCTCCTCACCCAAAGTTTGTATTTGACCCAGTTTTTGCTCCTTATTTCCCCCAATCCTCTTCCCCCTCTGGTAACCACCATTCTATTATTTGTATCTATGTGTTTGGTTTTTGTTTTGTCTGTTTGTTTACTCTTTGTTTTATGTCCTACATATGAGTGAAATCATATAGTTCTTATTCGTTTCTGTCTGACATATTTCACTTAGCATAATATTCTCAGGATCCAACCATGTTGTCACAAATGACAATATTTCATCTATTTTTTTGCCTAAGTAGTATTCCATTGTATATATGTACCACATCTTCTTTATCCAATCGTCTGCCAAAGGACACTTGGGTTGTTTCCATGTTTAGGCTAGTATAAATAATGATGTAATGAGCACAGGGGTACATATATTAATAAGTATCTTCAAATTTTTCAGGTAAACACCCAGAAGAGGGGTTGCTGGGTCATATGGTAGCTTTGTTCTTAATTTTTTAATTAATTAATTTATTTTTTATTGATTTGAGAGAGAGAGGAAGGGAGAGGGAGATAGAAACATCAATGAGAGAGAATATTCACTGGCTGCCTCCTGCATGCCCCACACGGGGGATCGGGCCCAGAACCTGGGCATGTGTCCTGACTGGGAATCGAACCGGTGACCTCCTGGTGCATGGGTCAATGCTCAACCGCTGAGCCATACCAGCTGGACTGTTCTTAATTTTTTGAGGAACCTCCATACTTTCCCAACTTACATTCCCACCAGCAGGTACGAGGGTTCCCTTTTTTTCACATCTTCTTCAACAATATTTTTTTATCCAAGAAAAAAAAGAAAAAAGATTAAAGAAATTGAAAATAAAAAAAAAACAAAGTTTTGTAGTTAAACTTAAATTAGTTAGTAATTCCATTAAATGGACAAAGGACCCAAATGAAAAGACTAGATACTACAACAATACCCAACTATAAGCTGTTTACAAGATAAACTTTGAAACATGTAAAATAATAAAATAAATTATAAAAACAATGTACCAAGAAATGTAATCCGATTTATAGGTAAATGTCATTAAAGCCAAGAAGCACATTAAAGATATAGGGGATTTTTCTAAATTATAAAAGGCAATTTAATAAGAATATGAAACATCGTATAATAGAGTTAGCATGTCATTAATCAGCAGAGAAGGGGAAGAATCATTCTGGAAGAAGAGAGAAAAGGGATAGGCATGAACATCTTAAGAAATATCTGACCTTAGATCTGATGAGCACATTGGTGTTTGGATAGTTGCCAGTCATGTTTATTGAATCATTGCTTTCTGAATTACATGTTTTATAGCTATTTCTTTCTAACTTAAAAATTAAATATCACCAAGTTTCCAAAAAAAAAAAAAAGTTTAATTTTCATATTTAAATAATGTTCCTCATTCCTGGGAGCCACAGGGCTTTCCTGGGACATGTAAAATCTTACAACTTTGTAGAAGCTGCTTTTTATATAATGTGCCTGAAATTCAACATTTAATTTATTTATCTATACATGGCATTTGGCTGAATATCAACATCTGAATGATGTGAATCCATTATCAATCTAATGGAGAGGTATTGATGTTAAAATATCCAGAGAAATAAGTTATTAGTCATTTAAATAACATGTATCCATGTCTGTCTTTAATGCATGTAATGTTATTACTGCTATTTTGACTTAATATATTAGCCAAATGTATTGTTGTAGGTCATATTACTATGAGGATTTCTTCAGTTCTAATGTAAAACACTAGAAAACCTTTTTTGCAAAAAAAAAACCCTCTTATTAGCTCACTTTCCCTCTGCAAGTAAAGTTGAACATTACTTCTCAGCCTTCTCTATTTCTTTTCATTTCTATCTATATCAGTTTTCTATTTCTGATGTAACAAATTATCACAAACTTGGTGCCTTAGAACAATATATATTATTATTTTATAATTCTGGAGGTCAGAAGTCCAAAATAGGTCTCACTGGACCAAAAATCAATGTGTCAACAAGGCTTCATTTCTTTTGAATACTCTAGGGAAGAATTCACCTCCTTGCATCTTCCAGCATCTCAAGACTTCCCATATATTTCAGTGCACCTCCTTTACCTCCATCTTCAAAGCCGGCAGTATAGCATCTTCATATATCTGAGTCTAAGCTCCTGTTCTGCCTCCCTTCCACTTTAAATAACCCCAGTGATTACATTGGGCTTACCCAGACCATCCAAGAGGCTGTAGAAAAGCAGAAACTCTTACCCTTTTCAACATTGTGGATGGACTTAGAGATTATTGTGATAAGTGAAATAAGCCAGTCAGAGAAAGACAAATATCATATGATCTCATTTACATGTAGAATCTAATGAACAAAATAGACTGATGAACTAAATAGGTCCAGAGACATGAATGCATAAAACAGACTGACAGATCTCAGAGGGAAGAGGGATGGGGGTGGGGGGTTGGGAAGAGATTAAAGAACATATGTGCATAACCCATGGACACAGGCAATAGTGCAGGGAAGGCCTGGGGTGGGACAAGGGCTGGATGGGGGGAGGTAAAGTGGGGGGGGGTATCTATAATACCATCAACAATAAAAAATAAATTAAAAAAATAAAAAATGCCTGGATGGTGTGGCTCAGTGGACTGAGCATCATTCCATGGACTGAGAGGTCCCAGTTTGATTCCCCCAGTCAGGGCACATGCCCAGGTTGTGGGCTCAACCCCCAGTGGGGGTGTGCAGGTGGCCGCTGATTGATGTTCTCTCTCTTTCACATCGATGTTTATATCTCTCTCCCCCTTCCTCTCTCTCTAAAAAAATCAATAAAAAGTATATTTTATAAAAACTCTTAAAAAATTAAAATCTAACCATTAAAAAATAACAATAATAATATCTTATTTATCTGCCTGCATTCCCAGCTCGACAAAGCAGGGACCTTATTTGCCTTACTCAACATTGGTTGCATCTCCACTCCCTGGGCCAGTTCCTGGCATGTAACAGATCCCGTTCCTTGACTGAGTGATCATCCAGGAGAAACAGAGTCAACCCCATCTCCTTCACCACCACCATGACTACCAACCTCTAAAATTGTAACTCTGTACATATTTTCCAACCAGGGAAATATGTGCTTTAACTGTTTGTAGAAATATGTGCAATAAGTAAAGTAAAATGTTGGTGTCCAGCCCTTATTTTTGAGATCCACACTGATTATTCTATAATGTTAGTAGTAAGAATACAGGTCATCTGGAGACAGTGATGGGCCCCAGGAGCACCAGTGCAAAGTGTCCCCAGGCTTCACGGAGATCCGTGGTCTGGAGGCTGGCAATGGAGTGCACACCAACCACGTGGGACACTGAAGCTCAGAGACTCCGAGGAAGGTGACACAAAAGGACCACAGGGCAGAGTGATCACAGGCATGGGCACTGACGCTAAGTGTGGGAATCAGATCAACCTCCTTCCCCTTCTTTTCCAGCCTCGACTCCCACACACAAAACATCTTCGATTACAAAATAATCTTCGATTACATCTACTGAATACGTAATATCAGCTCATTAGTTCCTTGCAGTAACCAGATAAGACTGATATTACTATGAAACTCATTTTCAGTTTTTTGATGAAACAAATAATGCTTAGAGAGGTTAAGAAACTCACTGAAGAGAAAATTTACCACAAAGGAAACAGAAACTCAGAGCACTGAGAAGCAGGGATTTGTTCCAAATATTGCTTTCCCTTTTATTTATTTGTTTTTTCATATATAGATAGTAGGAATGGAAAGGATAATAATTGGGGTTTTTTCCACCATGTGCCACTCCCTGAGTCCAATTTAAAAACCGTGTGTGTGTGTGTGTGTGTGTGTGTGTAAGTGTCCATATAGATGCATAAAAGAGAGAAAAGAAAATTAAGAGTGGATTATTATTAAGTCATTATGATTAAGAAAAAACTTAGAATTTGTTGTTTTTTTTTGTTTTTTTGTTTTTTACATTCTAGTCAGCCTATCTTTAAGTTTAGAAAAAATATGCTGTAGACATTAACAGGTATCTAGGGTTTGGGGTGGAGACACGGGCTTGTGAAAGAATTCACGACTGAGAGAAGACAGAACAGGAAGGAAATGTGAACTTTCCCCATAGACAGGGGAAGGACCCATGCACTGACTGGCAATACAGAGGCAGGGAAGAAAGAGCGAGTTGCTCTTTTATTGGGGGCTTTCTGCATCAAAGGACAAGTGGGGCTTCAAGGAGATCATGTTTGAAGTCAAAGAGATGCTGCAGGTTGCCCTGAGGAGGTGCAGTTGGTTCTTCAGGAGACAGTCCTGCTGATGTTGGGGGGGGGGGGGGTCCTTATCACATCTTCTTGAGCAGGCAAGGGGGGGGGTGGGCGGGGGTAGCAGGGGATGGTTGCCAGTGAGTCACAGCCATGAGTCCAGTGTTCCGATATTCAAGCAGTTACTCTCTCCATGTCAGGTAGTCCCCTGTCCTCAGATTAGGAGAATGGGCAGCTTTCCTGAGTCAAACTCCCCCGGTGCACCTCTGCCAGCCAGGTCAGAATGGGCTTTGCTTTAATTACTACAAGGCAATCATGACTAACACTGCCAAGGACGGTTAACATGTCTTATAACTAAGGCTACTGCCCCACTATGGGTGGTTTTTTTTACTCTTCTAAAGTTTTCTATGAATTCTGATATTCTCGCCTGCCCATCCAGTTGGGAGGAAGGCGGATTGAAGGTGCAGACACCAGCCATCTCTGTGTTTAATCACCCAGTTAATAAAAGTTATTCATCACAAGAAGAGAAAAACCTGCTTTCTGTCCTTACAATACCCGCGTTTGGGGAAAACCGTGGTGAGAGTTTTCCGTGGACTGTGGAGCCATAGTTACTAAATGCATGTGATTTATCAGTTTCAGGAATAAATGACTCCCGTTGTGAGAAAAACACACAACAACTCCAGGTTGGGCTGCAGCCTAATGAGCAGTGCTGGGGAGACACCTTCTTACTGCACCTGATGACTCTCTGAGGGTCTTCGGCTCTGAGGTCAGCACATGCTCCGTTGACAGCCCACCTGCTGAGAGTCTCGCTGTTTCTACCCGCAGAACTAAGGAGCTGGCTTTTTCCCAGGACCCTGCAATTACTATCCAAATGTGGAAAAGTGAACTCGAGATTTTGAGGCTAGCCTGGTTTTTCATTGTGCCTTTTACATTTCCAAAAGGAGCTCACTCACCCTTTTAAGCTAACTGAACTTCCTTGCTTTGGGGCTGCCCGCCTGGGTTTTGCCTTTGAAGCCGAGACCTGGGAGCAGTCGTCTGCCAGCTGTGACAGGCACTCCCGGGGCTTCCGTGGGCCCCAGTCCTAAGAAAGAAGGGCCAAGGCCTCCGAGTGTGCTTTGCCATCTACCACCTTGCAGCAGAAAAGAGCAATCAGGGTTCTTTTCACAGGGTGCTCCAGGAGTGCATCCCATCGAATTAGAAGAGAGTCAAAGAGAAAAGAGAAAATAGCTTCAAAAGAGAACCCATAGCTGCAGACGTGTCTGTCCATCAGCAGGAGCCACAAGCCAATCAGAGGTGAAGCAAAACATTGTTTGAAAGGAAATGCATTGGAATCAGATGCATTTCACCAGAGTAGGAAAAGAAGGAAAAAGCTGGTCAACTGGTACAAGCTGCAGAAAAAACTGATAATCTATATATCTAAGTATATCAGTAAAGGCCAGATACACCCATCTGAATGGGCAGAATTTCTCTATGTCCAGCCAGGATTTTGCCATCCTGCTAGGCTGCTGTTCATGATCTTGCAAAACTAGCATAACCAACAGAATTAACGAAACTCTTAAATAAGGACATTAGCTAATTGGGTAGGCAAATGAAATTTAGTAATTTGTATGATTCTTTTCCCCTTTCACTCCAGTAAGAGTGTGCTTGTCCATGTTTAAAAAGTAGCAAAAGCCCGGTGTTTCTACATATAAGGAGTTCTTATACTCGCTCCAATAAATAGTGGCCAAGGTAGGATTTGCCAGGCTGTACCACACAATCTTCTGTTCAGAAAAGATCAGATTCATCTAAGTGATGGTGCTGGGTAACCTGGGGCAGGAGGGAAATGAAGACTTGGAAAAGCCAGGAGTGGCTGGACTAGACAAAACTGATTAGCTGGCAGAAATAGGGAGATAATGAACTGTGGGGAGTTTGGGGTAACAAATCTGCGATCAGTGTCATTGGTGGGGTGATAACAGGAAGCTTACTTGCTCGACACGTGTTGAGGCCTTCCAAGGGACCTATGGACAAGTCTGTAGTTGGTGGGGTGGAAAGCCCTGTGAGGAATCTTTGTAGTCTCCTGGAGAAGTAGAACCTGCCAGAAAGAACAACAATAAAGACAATGACAGTCAAGGACCAAAATTAGGCCCATCCCCATTTTTTTCTGGAGGGAGAATCCTAAACCTCCAAAGATGCCCACATTCTAATTCCTAGATTCTGTGAATGTGTTAGTTTATATGTCAAAAGGGACTTTGAAGATATGATTAAATTACAGACTTTGAGATGAGGAGATTATCCTGGATTATCTAGGTGGGCTCGATTTATGCAAGGGTCATTAAAAGAGGGAACTCAAAGTGTCAGATTTAGAGACAGTGATGTGAAAACAGAAGCAGAGGTCAGAGAGAGATTTGGAAATGTTACTTTGTTGGCTTTGAAGATAAAAGAAACCACAAGCCAAGAAATACTGTTGCTCTCAAAAGGTGGAAAAGGCAAAGAAACAGATTTTCGCCCTGGCCGGTTTGGTTCAGGGGTTAGAGCATCAGCCTGTGGTCCTGAGGGACCCGGGTTCGGTTCCCGCTAAGGGCATGTACCTCGGTTGCAGTTTGTGCCCGGCCCTGGTCAGTTGTGCGGGTGGCAGCCACTTGATGTGTCCCTTTCACATCGATGTTTCTCTCTCTCTCTCTGTTCCTCTCTCTCCCTCCCACTCTACCTGAACAAAAAAAAAAAAAAAGGAAAAATGTCCTCGGGTGAGGATAAAAAAAAAAAAAAAAAAGAAAGAAACAGATTTTCTTAGAGACACTCTGCCAAATCATTTTGGACTTCTGAACTCTAGAACTATAAGAGAATGTATCTGTGCTATTTTAAGCCAATATATTTGTGCATACTTGTTATAGTAGCAATTGAAACTAATACTGGCATCTTTTAACATAGGTATTTTTGTACAGTCTATGACTCCATGACATACTTTTGCAGCTTTTAAAAGCATATACAGGAAGTTCTGTCATTAAATACTTTAGAAAAAAAAAGCATATGCATACATACATACATATGCAGAGGGCCATGGGTATATCTTACATGAACATAGTGCTGACTAAATAGTATAATGAGAGAATCTATAACTCAATATGTATTATAAAATTGTACTATATAGTTTACTATTTGCATACCCAAAACATCGGTGGAGCTGCTTTTGGTGGAGGGGACCCATACGGGAGTAAGGAGAAAATGGGGTTAAAAAGGAAACAATCAACCAACTATTCAAGAAAGTATGAGTATCTCTACTTTTTGCACCTAATTTCAAATATTTGTAAAAGCAAAAAATATAACTATACGGTTTGTCCAAAATCTTCAAAAATTTATTTTTTCTTTATTGATTTTAGAGAAAGGAAGTGAGAGGGAGAGAGAGATAGAAACATCAATGAGAGAGAACATTGATTGGCCGCCTGCTGCATGCCCCCCACCGGGGATCAGGCCCACAACCTGGGCATGTATCTTGACTAGGAATCAAACAGGCAACCTCTTGGTGCATGGGTCAATGCTCAACCACTGAGCCACACTGGCTGGACTCCAATATCTTTTTAAATGGGAATTTAAACTCTATCTCTGCAACAGTAGATATATGAAGGGACATGATGTCAAATTCAAAACCTAAAAAAATTATAATTTATCCCAGCAAGCACACTACTTATGGAAAATTACCATATTTTATGTTTAAGCAGAATTAATGAAAATTTTGTCTACCATAATAAAATATGTCACTCAATTATTCTTTATTAGGCAGTTTTTGGATCATCACTGTTGAAATGAATACCTCACCCTCTACTCTATCACATTCTCTGCATTTTCTTGTAGAAATGAAATGCTTCACTGACTATTTTGTAAAAGTAACAATGACTCAGTAAGAGAAATGGCTCTTTAGTATGTGACTTAGACTTCGAAGAAGGAGAGCAGATTGACATTTGGTATCTAGCGATTTCTGAGTCATAGATCAACCTGATGAAAACCAGGAAGAGTCCCCTGAATCCACGTTCAAGTAAGACCTATAAAAAGAAAGATTGAAAGAGAGAGGAAGGAGAGGAAAGGAAGCAAGGAGGGAAGGAAAAGGAAAAGATCTTAAGCCCAAACTATTTTTTAAAAGCGTAACCATAATCAGTAGAATGAAATATTTTACGGATAATATCTGAGTTTTAATTGTTAAATATAAAGCTAAGGAAAATCTTGATTTACTGGAAAAATAAAAACACATCTAGATTTTGAAAAAAAAGATAATAATTAGATTGTGCAGGAAGAAGTGAGCCAAATGAGACTCTGGACATCTGATTTTAAGAAGAATTAATTTGGGAGTCTTTATATAATTCAAATAAAACTGATCTTCATATCTGTGTGTATGTGCGGTTGTGTTCTCTTATGTTACCTTTATTTTTATTTTTTATTTAATTTATTTATTTTTGTTACAGATGTTTCTCCTTTTACCCCCACTGATACACCCCTCCCACACCCTCCCTGCCCTGTCCCCAGCTTTTTTGTCCATGTCCACTGATCATGCATACATGCATATAACTTCTGTGGTTTATCTCTCCCCCCCATCCCCTCTTCTGGGAATTGTCAGTCGGTACCCCACTTCCACGTCTCTGGGATTCCCCGTTCCTCAGACTGTTATGTTCATTATATTCCAAAAATAAGTGAGATCACATGATATTTGTCTTTCTATGCTTGGCTTGTTTCACTTAGAATAATACTTTCCAGGTCCCTCCCTGACGTCTCAAAGGATAAGAGATCTTTCTTTCTTACAGCTACATAATACTCCATTGTGTATATGTAGCACCGCTTTTTTATCCATTGGTCTACTGATGGACATTTGGGATGTTTCCAGATCTTAGCTATTGTACATAGTGCTGCTATGAATATGGGAGTGCATATATTCTTTCTGATTGATGTTTCAGGCTTCTTAGGGTATATTCCTAGAAGTGAGATCACTGGGTCAAATGGCAATTCAATTTTTAATTTTTTGAGGTAACACCATATTGTTTTCCATAGTGGCTACACCAGTCTGCATTTCCACCAGCAGTGCAGTAGAGTCCCCTTTTCTGCACACCCTCGCCAGCACTTATTGTCTGATGATTTGTTGGTGGCAGCCATTCTGACAGGTGTGAAGGGGTACCTCATTGTTGTTGTAATTTGCATCTCTCTGATGATTAGTGATGTTGAGCATTTCTTCTTATGACTCTTGGCCATTTGTATGTCCTGTTTGGAGAGGTGTCTATTTAGTTCCTCTGCCCATTTTTTTAACTGGGTTCTTTGTCTTTCTTTGGTTGAGCTGTATGAGCACTCTATATATATTGGAAATTAACCCCTTATCTGATGTATCATTGGCATTATGCTTTCCCATACAATGGGTTACCTTTCCATTTTGATGATTGTATCTTTTTCTGTGCAGAACCTTTTGAGTTTGATATCCCAATGGGTTCACTTTCTCCTTTGTTTCTCTTGCCTTAGGTGATGTATCAGTGAAAATTCTGCTGCTTATGTTATGATGTCTGAAATTTTGTTGACTATATTTTCTTCTAGGATTTTTATGGATTCATGAGTCAATTTAAGTCTTTTATCCATTTTGAGTTTATTCTTATGTATGGTGTAAGTTGATGGTTTAGTTTCATTTTTTTGCATGTAGCTCTCCAATTTTCCCAATACCATTTATTAAAGAGGCTGTCTTTACTCCACTGCATGCTCTTGCCCCCTTTGTCAAGTATTAATTGAGCATATTGCCTAGGGTCCATTTCTGACTTCTCTATTCTGTTCCATTGATCTATCTGCCTGTTCTTATGCCAGTATCAGGCTGTTTTGAATACAGTGGCTTTGTAGTATAACCTGAAATCTGGTAATGTGATCCCTCCAACTTTGTTCTTTTTTCAAATTTGGTGTGGCTTTTCATGGTCTTTTTGATTCCAATATGAACTTTTGAAGTATTTGTTCTAGTTCTGTGAAGTATCTCGTTGGTATTTTGATGGGGATTGCATTGAATCTATAGATTGCTTTGGGTAGTATGGACATTTTAATGATGTTAATTCTTCCAATCCATGAACAAGGTATGTGTTCCAATTTTTTATATTTTCCTCTTTTTTTTTTAATGACCTCTAGTTTTCTGCGAATAGGTCCTTTATTTCTTTGGTTAAGTTTATTCCTAGGTATCTTAATATTTTTACTGCGATGGTAAATGGGATTGTTTTTTTAGTTTCTCTTTCTGTGAGTTCATCATTGGTGTATAAGAATGCTGTCGATTTCTTGACGTTAATTTTGTATCCTGCTACTTTTCCAAATTTATTTATTAAGTCTGGTAAATCTTTGATGGTATCTTTGGGGTTTTTTACGTATAGTATCATGTCATCTGCGAATGATGACAATTTCACTTCCTCCTGTTCCATTTGGATCAATTTATTTTTCTTCCTATCTGATTGCTGTGGCTAAGACTTCCAGTACTGTGTTAAATAAGAGTGGTGAAAGTGGGCATCCTTGTCTTATTCCTGTTCTTAAGGGAAATGCGTTTAGTTTTTGCCCATTGTGTATAATGTTGGCTGTAGGACTTTCATATATGGCCTTTATTATGTCGAGATATAATTTCTCTATTCCCAGATTGCTGAGCGTTTTTATCAGAAATGAATGCTGGATTTTGTTGAATGTTTTTTCAGCATCTATTGATATCATCATATGATTTCTATCTTTCATTTTGTTTATGTGGTGTATCACATTTATTGATTTGCAAATATTGTACCAGCCTTACACCCCTGGGATGAATTCCACTTGGTCATGATGAATAAATTTTTTGATTTATTGCTGGATTCGATTTGCTAGTATTTTGTTCAGGATTTTGGCATCTATGTTCATCAGGGATGTTGGCCTGTAGTTCTCTTTCTCTGAAGTGTTTTTTTCTGGTTTTGGAATTAGAATTATGCTGGTCTCATAAAATAAGTTTGGAACGCTTTCTTCTTCTTGAATTTTTTGAAATAGTTTGAGGAGAATGGGTATTAGTTCTTTGAATATTCAGAAAAATTCCCCCGTGAAGCCGTCTGGGCCTGGGTTTTTGTTTGCTGGGAGAATCTTTATTAACTCTTCAATTTCTTTTGTTGTTATTGGTCTGTTCAAATTTTCTGTCTCTTCCTGGTTCAGTTTTTAGAGACTATGTGTTTCTAGAAATTGGTCCATTTCACTTAGATTGTCGAATTTATTGCCATATAATTATTCATAATACTTGTTAATAATCTTTGGTATTTCTGTCAGTTATTATTTCTCCTCTTTTGTTTCTTATTTTGTGTATTTGGTTTCTCTCTCTTTGTTTCTTGGTGAGTCTAGCTAAGGGTCCATTAATCTTATTTATTTTTTCAAAGAACCAGCTCTTTGTTTCATTGATCCTTTTCATTGTTTTTTTGGTCTCCATGTCATTTATTTCTGCTCTGATCTTTACTATTTCCATTCTTCTACTTGCTCTGAGGTTTTCTTTTTGTTTGCTTTAAAGTTCTTTATGTTGTGAGGTTAGTCAATTAGAAATTTTTCTTGTTTCTTGAGGTAGGCCTGTAGTGCTATGAACTTCCTCTCAGAACTGCTTTTCCTGCATCCCATAGATTTTGTGTTGTTGTGTGTTCATTTTCATTGGTTTTCAGGAATTTTTAAATTTCTTCCTTGATCTCCATGGTAACCCATTCATTGTTCAATAACATGCTATTTAGCCTCCATGTTTTCAAATGTCGTTGCATGTTCTTATTGCAAGTGATTTGTAGTTTCATGCCATTGTGATCTGAGAAGATGCTTAATATGATTTTAATCATCTTAGCAATCATCTCATCAATCAACTTGTAGAGACTTAGTTTGTGTCCTAACATGTGGTCTATCTTTGAGAATGTCCCATGTGCAATTGAGAAGAATGTGAATTCTGCAGTTTTGTGTAATTCCTTGTAGCTATCTATTAAATCCATTTGATCTAGCACTTCATTTAGAGTTTCCTTGTTAAGTTTTTTTCTATATGATCTATCCAGTGATGTCAGGGTGTTGAAGTCCCCTGCTATGATTGAATTGTTGTTGATTTCTCTTTTGAAGTCTTCCAGATTTTTAATATATGTTGGTGCTCCTATATTTTGTGCATATGTGTTTACCGAGGTTATATCTTCCTGTTGGATAGATCCTTGCAATATTATATAGTGGCCTTCTTTGTCTCTAGTTACGTTTTTCATTTTGAAATCTATTTTATCAGATATGAGTATTGCTACCTCAGCTTTTTTTTTTTTTCCTTTCCATTTGCTTGAAAGATTTTTTTCCATCCCTTCACTTTTAACCTACGTGAGTCTTTTTTTGTGAGATGGGTCCTTTGTAAATAACATATATGTGAGTCATGTTTTCTTATCCAGTCAGCTACTCTATGTCTTTTTACCAGAACATCCAAACCATTCACATTTAAGGTGATAGTTGATATGTACTTATTTATTGCCATTTTTGTTTAGTGTGGTTCTATTTTTATTCCTATTTCTTCTACTAATTACAGTAGTCATTTTAGCATATCTTGCAGTGCTGGTTTGGTGTTAATATATCCCCTTAGCCTTTTTTTTTTTTTTTTTTTGTCTGGGAAGCTCTCTATTTGACCTTCTATTTTGAATGATAGCCTTGCTGGTTAGAGTAGTCTCAGATTCAGATCCTTGTTTTTCATTGCCTTGATTACTTCATGCTACTCCCTCTGGCCTGTAGTGTTTTTGTTGAGAAGTCAGCCGAGAGCCTTATGGGGTTTACTTTGTAGGTAACCTGTTGCTTCTCTCTCTTGCTGCCTTTAGGATTCTCTCTTTGTCTTTAATTTTTGGCATTTTAATTACTATGTTTCTTGGTGTGGGCTTGTTTGGTTTCTTCTTACTTGAGGCTCTCTGTGCTTCTTGAATTTGAATGCCTTCCTCCTTCACCGAGTTAGAAAAGTTTTCCGTCACTATTTCTTCAAATATATTCTCTAACCCTCGCCCATTTTCTTCCTCGGGGACTCCTATGATGCGAATGTTATTATAGTTCCAGTTGTCCCACAGTTCTCTTTAGCTGTCTTCCTGTTTTTTAATTGTTTTTTTTCTTTTGATTTTCTGATTGGTTGATTTTTTCTACCCTTCTTCTAATTCGCTGATCCATTCCTCAGCTTCCTCTACTCTGCTGGTTAGTCCTTCCAATGTGTTCTTAATTTCTGCTGTCATTCTTCATTTCCATTTGGTTGGTTTTCAATGTTTCTATATCTTTACTCATGGTGCTGATATCCTTACGCATGCTTTTGAGCTTCCTCAAGATCATGGCTCTGAACTCTACCTCTGAAAATTTGCTTAGCTGCATTTCATTGTTCTCACCTTTGATAGAGTTCTATTGTTCTTTCATTTGGGATTTGTTTCTTTGTTTCACCATTTTGGCTATCTCAGTGGGTTTTTGAGCCTGCCAAATTTTTCCTGTGGGTGTTGGTGTTCTGCTGTTTGTGGCTCCCTCTACTGAGTTTGGGTGTGCCTGGGTGGGCCCACCTTAAACACCACTGTCAAGTCTTACTTTCCTGGGTATATTTGCAAGCCCATGAAAGGTTCAGTTATCCTCTAGCTTTTCCCTGGAGGCTAGTAGTCTCAGTTACTAAGTGCCTTGGAATGTAGCCCTGGTGTTCTGCATAAGAGGATTTCCGAGGGTGGGATAGATGCTGGTTGTTAATGCGCCTCAATTTGCATTTCTTTTCCTCACCTGGGAAAGGCTGAATCTCCGAGGGGTGAGGAGGTTACTGCTATTTTTCCTCACAGCTCTGGGAAAGAGCACACTGGTCAACGTCCTTTGTGGCTACAACTCAGCAAAAACTCTGAGTGCCCTCCAAATCCTGGTTGTCCCCACAGAGTTCCAGCCCAGTCTGCCCTCCCTCTGTCGTAGCCCCCAGGTAAGTGGCTGTGGCTATTTTAGTGCTCTGTCCTGGCTCTCTGCGCTGTGGAGCGGGCTTGGTCTTTATTCCCCAAGGGCGCTGCTCACAGCTAAGACTGCTGCTGTCCATGGCCTCCCAGCCCATCACCCTCTCCCGCCTCCACAGATCCTACCAGTATCCCTGTTTATATGGTCCTGTCCCACTGCTTTTCTGTTGCCTTTTTCTGAGGACTTGTCTTTATTTTAGTTGTAATTTCCATTTCGTCCTGGGAGATAGTCTGTGTAGCTTCTATTTACTCTGCCTCCATTTTCGCATCCTCTCGGCGTATCTTCTGAGCTGCTGGGTGGCATAGGCCTCTCTGGTGCCTCTGCACCCTACAGGTCCCACAGGTAACTGGATCACACAGTCCCTTTGCGTACCCGGCTCTATGCCTATGTTATGGGCTGCTGGGTCACACAGGCCTCTCTGGTGCTTCAGCACCCCACAGGATCCGGGGGTAACTGGATCGCACAGTCCCTGCTGGGTGGCACAGGCCTCTCCAGTGCCCCTGCACTCTGCAGTTCCCATGGGCGGGCAAGTGGATCGCACCAGTCTCTCTGGGGCTCAGGTTTCCCACAGCATTTGTGTGCTATGGGACCGCACAGGCCTCTGTGGAGCCCCAGGTCCCACCGCTGGCGGCTGGGGAATGTTGCTGCCCCGTGGGGCTCAGCTTCTGCTCTGCCTTTGCTGTAGTTTTGGGGGATGGTCTCAGCTGCTGGTCTGTGCTTCTGTTGCCTGGGGATGGATGTCTGCTCCCCAGCCTCTGTTGCTGGGGGTATATCTCTACTCTGATTGGGCTGCCACTGCGGGGGGTGGTGCTGAGCTCCCGGCTGTTTGTAGTTTCTGTGACCGGAGCACCTTGGCAGCTCCACTACTGTGCACCGGTCTGTGTTGACACAGAGTGTCCACTGGTCTGATGGTGCCAGGTGTGCTGGTGGCTCAGGTTGCTGGGCCCTGGCCGCTCCCACTGCCTCCTCCCAGGGAAGACCCAGGATCTTCCAAAATGCTGGGACCTCCCCACAGGTGCAGGGAGAAGCCCCTGAAGGGCCGCTCACCGCGGTAGCCGGCTGCTCCGTCCCCAGCACAGGGACCTCTGCTCCGGGCTCTGCACTGCTCGGGTCTGGTCGTCCACCTTCTCGTCCACTCACACTCTCTCACACACTCACCCTCTCACACTCACCCTCTCACACTCACCCTCCCCCTGGTCCTGCCTGCCGCCGTCTTTATCCTCTAATTGTCTTATGTTACTTTTAATACAAACTATGCCTGTAACAAAACTAGCATTAAATTTCCTAAAGATAAGTCAGCTTTACCCAAACATTACACAAGTGCTATGGTGGTACCAATAAAATTTTTAAAATATTTTCTTCTAATTTTAGGATAAAACGGAATAGGCAATTTCTCTGAAAATATATGTAATTTGCAAATTCCTTGGCAGTAATTTGGAAACTTTAAATATAAAATGGATCCACGTGATGAACCAGCTGCCCAAGGGGTGAAAAGGGTTCTCTTGACAACTCTTCTCTCTTTTCATCGCTGGTAGTCGAAATATTGCTCTCTTCACCCCTAAAAGGTTAACATACCTTTCCCCTAAGATAGACATTGAGAATATAGGCTAAATAAGATTCCACCTGTGATTCAAGAGACTGCACAAATAAACACCACCAAGTAGGGAAGAAAAAAATAAAAAGCTTGCTTTCATTCCATGAGTTTTCTATGCAATGAAAACATAAAATTTTATAACCTATCTTGTCATTGAAAAACAGATAAATCCTGGGAGAGTAATGGGTAGATTATGTTAGATTGAGGTCTTTTTAATTTCTCAGTAGAGTCACAATCATCTTTTCTAATTTATAACGGAATATAATAGCTGTTTTGAAAAGTAAATTAATTTCCCAACGTAAGCTATTTTTGTTCTCTGGTGAAGATGATTCTCCTCAAATAAAATGAATCAAATTGCTCATCAACAGTGAATAATACTCACAAAAACATTCTGACAAAAAGACGGAGATGTTTCTAATATTCTCCTGCCCAGAGAAGTGACCTCAAGTGTGTTTAAGGAAGAACTAAAAAAGAAACTAATTTTGAAATGTTTTTTCGTATTTTGAAAACTAAATAACAGGCTGCTGTCTTCCTTTGTTTGGACCAGCATTCTGAGTCCACTTTCTTATTCTACAGATTTTATTTCTTCACCATCAAAATGCAACCTCAGTGGTTCCTAGTCTCTCTCAGTGGGGATCGATGCAGGACGGTGGTGTGCATATGCTTGTTACTTTTTAGAATGTAACAAATTTCCTCACTTAATAGTTCACTTGAATTTGTGCTTCTTATACAGTTGGGGCTCTTTCCTTGTTAGTGATAATAAACTATTATATTTCAATTTGATTAAATGTATTCTAGCACAGATTTAATGCCCAATGAATTTAAAGAAAAGTCTCAGAAAATTGTAGTGTGCAGTATAGTCAAATCGTGTAGAAATGAGCTTCAATAATTTTTTTCAGATGACTACAGTACCTTGGTAAGATAATTGATTTGAACAACTTGTATGATTTGATGATACAAATATTTTACCACCTTAGAACTTTAGAACATCTGTTGACGAATCAGAACTGGGGCATGTTTAGAATCTACTACATGTCTGTCATCTCTTGCTTTGCCATATTAATTAATTAATATTAATATATAGAACATGTAATTCATAAAATGGTCAAGAATCATCATTATTTTTCTCTTTCATTGCCCCTTTAAATGTTTTTTGTAGTTTTGTGCTGTCTGGTTATATCTATGTAATTATATTTTAGGTTATACAATAAAGGCTTAGTACATCAGTTTCTGATCTCAAAATATAACCAAATCAAATTTCAATTTGTTATAAAGTTTTGATTTCTCTCCTTCTGCACCTTGTGACTTTTTCGCTTGAATTCTGCTTCTATGTCCAGGTTCTTTGCCACAGAGAAACGCAGAATAAACTTCTAGCCATGATACTGATCTTTACATATTTAAAGAACGTGGCCTTTTTTTTTGTTTCTGTCTTCCATTACTCCAGGGTTGCCAGGATTTTGAAAAGGTTTGCTGGGCATTCTTTTCTTTATTTATTCCAGTAACTGTTGATCTTTTAAAAACCTATTGTCCAGGTTAACTCGATGCTATTTATGCAAATCCTTGGGCCTCCTCCTCTTTGATTCTTCCAACATTCTAAAGAGTTAAATCTGTATTTAGTCTTTGAGACCAAATTGTCCAGTGTTTGTATAACTCTTTGGTGTTGTCCATTAATTATTTCTCCTTTTTTTTCTCTTCTACTAGTAACACAATAGCCATACACAGATCTATCTGGTGATCATACCCTGCCTTTCAAATTATCTATACATTTTTAATAACATAGTAACATAAAATTACACCATATGGAGAGAATAAAGAAAGGCAGATGGTGAGAAGACTTGGGGGCAGGTGGAACATATATGTGTATGAAGTTTTTTCCTGTTACTGTTGCACAGCACTAAACTTCTATTCTACTTTCTGGCTCTTCCCATTGTCTCATTATTCCATTGCCCCCTTGCTGCCTTGGTCAGATCTCTGAGCTGTCCTACTAAAACATGCCATCTGCAAGCTCAGCTCTGTCCAGTTCTTAGCAAAGCAGGCGTCGGCCTCAGAACGTCTGGAGTCAGTCCAACTGACAACTGTTTTCATCTCTAGACATCCTTTCTCTACTACGTGTCAACGGGAGTCATCTTTTCTCCAACCGGGATAACCAGCTCTAAGCTGTATGTTACTGATTTCACTTAGTTCCTTCAGAACTTGAAACCTCACCCTGGCCCTCATCCTTAGTCTGCCGGCTTAAGCTATGAAGCATTTTCTAGCTCTTGCCAGTTTCCTCCCTACTATTGAAACAAGATCCCACTCCTATACCCTTTAGCACTGGCTAAGATCTAACTCCAAATCAGGTGGGATATCTGGGTTCTTAGGAAACTCCCTGGCTGACCATGACTATTGTCAATTTTATCGGCTAGTTGTTACTAACACCAAAACCTAGTGGCTTCACACAGCAGATTCATTTGGCTCACAATACTGGGGTTCAGCAATTGAAGCTGGGTTCAGCTAAGTCATTATTTAGTTCTCAGTTGGTCACTCATCTACATTCTGCTGTAGTTCAAGTTTGGATTGGGTTGACCCGGGCTTGTTCTAATGGAGGAGGCAGGAAATCAAGGCAGATAAGAGAGGAATTCAAGACATTTTGAGGACCAGACTCAGTAATGACGCACCATCACTTCCACCACATTCTTTTTAGCAAAACAAGTCAGCCTAGATCAGAGGGTAGGGAACCAGATGCTCCCTTTTCATGGGAGGGATTACAAAGCTTCATTGAAAATTATGTGGTTCTATGGAGGGATGCATAGTTGGGGAACCTTTTATAACCAAACACTACATGCTGCTCAGAAACATTACTGGATTGCCATGCATCGTGGGCTGCTTGGAATATGGAATACTAGTATGGAGTGATTTCACCTAATTTCACAGTGTTCTTTTGGATACCATGTTTGGACTTGTTTCTTCTACTTCTTAGGAAAATGGATGGGGAATAAAACAGAACAAAACTGCACCATGACTGATTGATCGTTTTTATACTTTCAATCCAACTCACCTCTGAATTTATTTTTTTCCCTATGGCACATTTCCTTGTACAGTACAGCCTGTCAACTGTCAAGCAATAATTAAAAATGTTTATAATAATACTTAGAAGGGACTTTTGCCCCTCCTTTGGAGCACCAGCTTAGGGAAATTGAATCAAAAGAGTTTATTAAAAAACTGAGTTAGTCAAGACAGTTATCTATCAGAATTTAAGAGCCTAAGTAATTAAAATAATAATCTTAAAACCCATGTAAAGCATTTTGACATTCTGTTCCTCCTACACTAATATCATTTCTGAGGTATATTTGGAAGCTGTCATATCTAAATATTAAAGATCAAGGTGAAGATCAATGGTGGTTTCTTATCTTTGAAATATATATAAAAAACAGATTTCTCTAAGGACATAAAATAAGATTCATCATGTAAACAAAACCAAAAAAAGGGCTGTTTATATCTCTAGTATTAAGTGGTATGCCATCAATAACCTATTAAATGACCAGCAAATCTAAATGTAAAATAAAATAAAATAAAATAAATTCATTCAAAATAAGCTAATCACCTTATTATATTAATACTTTATCATTTTTAGTAATACTTTGAGCATTAATATAATTTTTCTCATTTAATCTTTACAACATCATGAAGTAGGTATTATTATAAACAATTTATAGATTAGGAAACTGAGTTTTCAATAACTCAATTAATTTGTTCCAAAATTACAAAGTTATTAAATGGTTGGTCTAGGACTTGAAGTTCAGGCTACCCTTGAACCTGTATTCTGAGACATGTTATAATGTGGAATTTACATGAATTACTTTTTTAAAAACCTTTTTTAAAAAAATTTACTTTACATTGAATTTGTTGGAGTGACACTGGTTAACAAAATTATAAGATTTCAGGTGCACAATTTCACAACACATCTGACACTCTATTATGTGTTCACCACCCCAAGTCAAGTTTCCTTCTATCACCATTTATCCCCTACTTTACCCTCTTCTACCTCCTCAATTCCTCCTCTCCCTGGTGTACTTTTAAGTTTACTGCAGCATTATTTATAATACCCAAGACTTGGAAGCTGCCCAAGTACCCATCAATAGAGGAGTGGATAAAAAAGCTGCAGTACATTTACACAATGGAATATTACTTGGCCGTGAAAAAGAAGGGAATCTTACCTTTTGCCATAGCCGGGATGGACCTGGAGAGTATCATGCTAACTGAAATAAGCAAATCAGGGAAAGACAGGTACAATAATATTTCACTCATTTGTGGAATCTAATGAACAAAATTAACTAATAAGCAAAATAGAAATAGACTCATAGATAGAGAGCAGGCTGACAGCTGCTGGGAGAAGGGAATTTGGGGACTGGGGAGAGCAAAGGGATTGAACAAAAAAAAAAGTATATGAAGAAGTAAAATAGCTTTTAAATTAGTTGCAGTGGAAAGAATATCTTTTGTTCTGAAAACTGTACACTCCCATCTTCATGAAACTAAATCCTACTTTTTTTTTTTTTATCCTCATCCGAGGTCATTTTTTGACATTTTGTTCAGATAGAGTAGAAGGGAGAGAGAGAGAGAAACATCAACGTGAAAGGGACACATCAAGTGGTTGCCACCCGCATGACCCAACCAGGGCTGGGGACAAACTGCAACCGAGGTATGCGCCCCTAGCGGGAACCAAACCCAGTCTCTCCAGACCGCAGGCCAATGCTCTAACCGCTGAGCCAAACCGGCCAAGGCTAAATCCTGCTTTTTTAAAGAAGCTTCAGTGATGTGATCAGGAAGATTTTTAGTCATAAATATAAGTGAATTCTTTGTTACCTGGACTTCTTACTTCTAATACTCACGTTCCCGGTGCTTACTTCCAATAGTATTGATTCTATTCTGGTTTGTACTGAAGCTCCAACCATACACTAAACTTCTGAAAATTGGGAGATCTTGCATGTAGACCAGCCATATATGTAAACAGAAAGTAATATGTTTACATAGTGGGTACATAAATCTTTAAAAATAAATGTACATATACACACATATATGCATTAAGAATGAAATTTCCGCCCTGGCCGGTTTGGCTCAGCGGTTGGAGCGTCGGCCTGCGGTGCAGAGAGACCCAGGTTCGGTTCCCGCTAAGGGCACGTACCTCGGTTGCAGTTTGTCCCCCGCCCTGGTTGGTCGTGCGGGTGGCGGCCACTCGATGTGTCCCTTCACCTCGATGTTTCTCTCTCTCTCTCTTCCTCTCTCCCTCCCGCTCTATCTGAACAAAAATTGGAAAAATGTCCTCGGGTGAGGATAAAAAAAAAAAAAAAAAAAAAGAATGAAATTTCCATTTTTGATTCTTCTTAGTTTCAGCCAATCTAGAATGAGCAAATTTCTAGTGCTATTTCTACTTTCCAGGGCTTTTATAAAATGATAATTAATAAAACAGTAAGTGTTTATATGAATAAAATCACACTGATTTTGAAATTAAATAGAAATAGATTTTGGTATCTTATGAAAAGTGCTAGTTATCCAGAGTTCTGTTCTTAAATGTTAAAATACCCACCAATTATGAGGAGCAACAATAAAAGTGCATTTAACCTAGAAACAAACCATGGGCTAACCTAGTGCATCATATGATACTTTTTAATTAACACCCTAAAATGCTATATAAGCTAGTAATGGTAGCATCCAGGTGGTGGCATTTCAGGAATAAACCCTATTCTAAGGGATTAATTAGCATTTATTCAAGTATATAATAATGGAGTTTTGAAGGAAAATTGGCCCACTGGGCTTATTTACCCACTTTTTAACATATTGAGGTCATTTTATTTAACTTCATTTCTTTTAGTGCATTTCCCAGGTGCTAGAGAAAGCATTCTAATGTCTCAACATAAGATGTGATAAAACAGTGTATCTTCTTTATCATTCTTGCTGTTTTTCATTATCTTTAAAAAGACGCATAATGTTATTTTTATTAAGTAAAAAATTAAATGAGTTTAAAGTGTATACAGTATATACTTATTCAAATCCTCTTTCTGGAGACAACTGTTAATACATTTTTTGAGAATTGAGTCTAAAAATGTTTTGTGTCTATAAAACAAAACAAATATAAATTTGTATTTAGCCCAACTATTTTTTGTGTTCCTATTTGTTTTTTACCTGACATTGCTATGTTTTTAGAAGAAATCAATCAATATAAAAATGATAATGCTATCCTGGTAAGAAGAAATTATTTTGGCTAATAAACATAAAATATTTAAAGTCACAATAATAAAATAAATAGAAATTAAAATCTGATGTACCATTTTTTTTCCTGTAAGATTAGTAATTCTAAAAAATAAGTAATGATCAGATCAAGAAAAATAAATTCCCATCAAATATGAGTCATAATGCCCTGGCCAGTTTGGTTCAGCGGTTAGAGCGTTGGCCTGCGGTCTGGAGAGACCAGGGTTTGGTTCCCGCTAAGGGCATGTACCTCAGTTGCAGTTTGTCCCCGGCCCTGGCTGGGTTGTGCGGGTGGCAGCCACTCTATGTTTCCCTTTCACATCAATGTTTCTCTCTCTCTGCCCAACGTGGTAGCCACGTCGCTATCGAGCACTTTAAATGTGACTGGTGCAACCGAAAAACTACATTTTTAGATTCATTTGGTTATAAGTAACTTAATTTTAATTTCAAAACTGGCATCCAATTTAATTATTAGAAAACTTAGGGATACTTGAAAAATTGGGGTACATTTTATGGACACTAAATAACACATAAAAGTTTTCAAAGAAAACTTACTATCTAAATGAAGATGTATTATAAGTATAAAATTCACTCCAGATTTTGAGGATGTAGTATATCAAAAGAACATATCCCATCAATAAATGTTATATTCACTATGTGGTGAAAGTACAATACTTTAGATATACTGGATTAAGTAAAATACATTATATATATTTGCATGTACCTCCCCACTGGTTAAAATTACTATGTGGCTCACCTGACACTTCTAATGAACATGCTACACTGGAAGATGACGGCGTGGCTTTATGCAGAAGCCACACCCTGTAGAGGACACTTAGTACACAGGTTTCTATTGTTTGTCCATGCAACGTTTCTAACTTTTAACATTAGATGCCAGCATTTTTATGTATAACATATATATACTTTTCATCTTATATATAATTTTTGAAAAATCATGGTATCTGTCTTCTGAAAAGTTACTGGAACTGACAATGGCTACCCCCTCTAGCTAGATCCGAGCTCTTCATTGTGCACAGCCCAGCCAGCAATGAAACATAAAATCACTCTGCCAGACCTCTGCAGATGTTTGCCTTCGAAATCCTTGAGGCACATGACAGAATGATGTAAAAAAAGTGAGGGGATTTTACCCATTACATTTTTTCTTGCAAACTGTCTCTGCATTGGGGCAGTTTCCCTTTTTTTAGCTACAAAAATTGATCAACATTTCACAAGGTGAAAATGCCATTGAACATTTTAACAGCTGCTCATAAATCAGGTGACAAAGCCAGAGCTTGCTCTGTGGTACAGAAAACCCTAGTTATATTTAATACAGAGCCTGCCCCTTTAAATCCTAGGAACCTCCCAGGTCCTCTCTGCACTATTGGCCTACATGACAGGCTTTAATTAGCACAGATTTTTCACGTTCATGGATAGATTGGAAATTTGGAAGTACTTAATGAAAAAGGTCTGCTACCTTGACCACTTTGAAATTGCAGTTAGAGGACATTTGCTTGCTACAAAGATTGCCTACGAATAAATATATAAATATGAACACAAAAAATAGTTTTAGGGTTCTAAATAAAGGAATACTCATTTTGATCCACTGTTAATCCTGAAAAATGTCAGTGGCATCTTTGTGTACTACCTATGGATTGAATATAACTGCATTTTTTACATGCATTCAGGCATCATAGCTTTTCTTTTGCCTGTTGAATTAAAGAAAAAGGTTTTAAAAAATGGTGCTATTCATCTTGTACTTTAGCTTGCGCCCCATCTGTGGCATATCATCTAATAGGATACAGAGGCTAATAGGAAGACAAATAGATATATACATATGTAGGGATTCAGAATAAATCCCCCTAAAATGGCCCAGCAAACATTTGTTTACTAAATATTAAATCTCTTTATCTCTCTTGAATTGCCTTACTTCCATTTGAAGTCCCAGACCCTCCTTCTATTCAGTCAAAAATGATACTAGAAGATAAACGGTACTCAGGAAAGACCTCTTTGAAGGGGTAAAATGTGAGATAATGTTATTGGGACGTGTTCTCTGTGTCATCCCAAGAGTGGAGCTCTTAGGATGCCAAAGGAACACGAATTTCCTGTGGCCCCTGTGGTAGGATGAGGTATCGTGGAAAGGTTTACTGAAGATGTCCCTCCAAGGTCCCATCTCCTTCTGATCCACCATGAAGAAAGTTCCATCTTTTTGTCAGAAGAGCTAGAATTAAAGCCACTGCCCAGAGTCTTTACTCCATGTTAATGCACCGCCCAGTCCAGCATCTGACTAACTTAACTTGTGTTCCCAGCTGTAGTCCATAGTGTGTGGGGTCTGCATGGCCCATGGCCATGTGGCTTCTAAGGGCACAAGGCTATGGAGGCATATGGTGAGTGTGAGTCATAGAGCAAGACAATGTAAGGAAGCAGGAGCGAAATGAATAACAAGAGAGCGAGAATGTTTTGTCTTGGGGTTATAACTAGGAGCTTAACCGATAAACATTTTAGGATTTCATGCCCCTCCTACCCAATGATCTTTGTTCCCAGGTGAGACTGACAAAAAAGCACCTTCCCTACATCACCCCAACTCACTGTGTGTGCTACCATTTCCCCTTCGTTTGATCCCTTCCCCCAGTGATTTGCTGGGAATGTGGTTCCCTGGGGAGCATAAAGTTACAGCTTCCTGGTGAGGTTGCCCAGAAGACCGTGCTTATAATGTCTGGCTTCCCGTTTCCTCTCTTCCTATTTAAATATTAGCTAGCTAATGATGGTGATGACAATAAGGCTGGAGAAAGAGAAGTAGGAAGCTAGGTGAAGAGCAGAAGGTTCATGCTGAGGGAAGAGCATGTACAAAAGCCTTGAGGCAGGTATGTTTATTTATGGAACTGGGAAAAGTCCAGTATGCTGTAACACAGCTTGGCCTGGCCTCCCTCCTTGGGGGCCATGGAGCAGACCTCACTGGATACCGTCACCCTGACCCAGCACAACCCCTGCTTAACAGAGGCAGCTGGACACTGCCCTCCCAGGCGGGCTCTTCTCGTGCGCACTCAGCCCCTTGCACTCCCCCAGACCAACAAGCCTCGATGTAACCATCCGACCAGCAATACTGGAGACGTTGCTCTCCTCAGATGGATTCAAAATGTTCCCTCATTCTTTTTGGCTTTAAAAGATCTACTTTTTATCCCCTTGTCCAACTTCCTCACTCAGAGCCAAAATGTTGTGCTAAATTGGACTCCTTGCTGGCAGTAAAACTTTTCCACTCTCTGCTCATTCTTTCGTCTTTATTTTTTTTCTTTAATATTTGAAAAGAAGGAGTTAGGCAGAAAGCCGTATAGATGAATTAGGGAGGTAGATGTCTAAGAGCATCTGGTAGGAAGTTTGGATTTAATTTTAAGTGTAAAGTCAGAATATTGAAGAGTATCAAGCAGGGAATGTGGCAAATTCTAGCTATAATTTAAAATGATAATTCTCACTGTTATGCAAAAAAATGTTTGGCGATGAGTCAGAGTGGGAGCACGAGGTTGTTAGGAAGGAAGTGTGTAAGGGTAGGAGTCAGTGCGCATTAAATGAATGTGATATCAACATGTTGAATTCATATTTACTATCATGCTAACAGTAAATGTTGGCAATTTCAAGAATTGATGATGAGAAAAATCAATGTTTATTGAGTACAAGCTACTTTACATATTTCCTATATCAAATAATTGCACAAGTCTATGACTATATTATTGAGCTCATTTTACAGTTAAGAAAATGCAGACTCAGACAGGTTGCCTAAAGTCACACAGCAAGTAGCTGAGATCTAAACCAGACTATAGAATTACTGAGCTTGCACTATAAAATACGTACATTTGAACAATTAACAAGCATCGATGAGAGCCTGTTGTTTTCATTACTCAATAAAAGGAAAATAAATGAAGACCGAAAAAATTTAAGTCTTTGATTATTGTTACATAATAAAACATGAACAAGATTTATTTTTTTGTATATACACAAGAATTTAAATTATAACTCAAAAGTCTCAAGTTTTTATTTTCTATTACTTTCAATGGGACTTATAATTCAGTTCTATATCCCTTTTTTTTTTTTTTTAATCCTCACCCAAAGATATGTTTAGAGAAAGAGACAGAGAGAGAGAGAGACAGAGAAACATTGATCAGTTGCCTCCGGTATGCACCCCTACCAGGGATCGAACCCACAACCTAGGTACATGCCTTGACCTGGAATAGAACCTGGCATCTTTCGATGTATGGAACAATGCTGCAACCAACTGAGCAACCTGGCCAGAGCCAGTCCTATATCTTTAAGATAGCTTTAAGTTCTACATAAAGTTAATGAGGGAAGTCACATCACATTAAATCAAGTTTTTATTTCCTTTAAAAATCTGTAAGTAGGTGATTCAGGCCTTTTCCAAGGTGGTAATGGATAGGAGACAATGGAGGGAATCAAGCCATGGTCTAAATAAAAAACTATTGATTTGTTAGTAGCTTTGCTAAAGCTCTTTCTGTTGGGTGACTAAACATGGGTACTAGCAGGAAGATGGATTGCTAACTATTCCCATGGTTACACAAACAAGCCACCTTCTGACCTCCATGTACCCTCTGACTTCTTACCCAACCTTGATGGGTGTGAGCGAGGAAGGTGGTTTTATTCCATGTCCCAATCATACTCTGTTAGCACCTCTTTTATTCCACATTTCCTTCCTTTTGTTTGCTTTTCTATTTTAGTACCAAATTTTAGTTCAAGTTAGTCAAGAAGGCAAATTATTCTCAGCATTAGAATGGAAAAATAAGCACGCTTTTCCTTCTAAAACCTTCCACTAAGGCACACAGGTAGGCAATTGGCTACAAAAGTATCATTGTCTCAAATGGTACCTTGGAGTAGGCAAACCCACCTGCTCAAAAACAAAAAAGCGTTTCGTAACATTGGGTTTCATCCTACTTTTCTACATCTGACCCCTGCTTCACACTCTATTCTGGGAAGATAGCCCCCCGCCCCTGTGGAACTGTTTATTTCTGCCTCAACCCCCCACTTCCATGGAATTAATTAAATGATGTCATGCTTCATTTTATCTGATTTGGAAGCAATTCATCACCCCTTTGCTGGTTGTATTAGTCCAAACGATCAGCATATTAATTCATTCGTGAGAATAAGCTCAAGGGTAATTACAGTGAGGAGGTTTAATGCCTAAACGTGTTAATGTCTGTAATCAGAAGTACTTTCTCAGTGCAGAACAATTGTTAGACAATTACTGTTGGATATGATTGCCCTGGTAGACAACAGACACCGCTCAAGAGGGAAATAGCAAAAGCTTGTTTTGCAAGTATTGTATTATCAGCAAGTTCTCTCTTTCTCCCCCCAACAATGTTTTATACTATGTTCAGCTCCTGTATAGCCATCCTCGTGCTTACTCGTCACAATGTTGATTAAGTAAAAAGTTGTATTTGTTATGTAAAAGAATCATAGGAGACAGATTGGTGCTTTCTGAAAGCCTTATCTTTTTCTTTTTCTTTCTCTTCTGGTGCTTTGATTTCTTTCTGCATAGAACTACCAACTTAATAGCGTCTTTTTATTTCCCAATATGCCCGAGAGTCTCCATTATTTAATTTTTTTCTGTGTGGAGGAGATTCTTAGGTCGGACTGAAAATCAAGACCCTGGCATTTTTAACAGAGGGCAGTCCCTCTCGATTAGCAAGTTGCAATGAATTGGATAAACGCAGGGGGAAAAGTTGATTATTGATTAACAATCATTACTCTGCTGGAGTGATTTCAAATGTGAATTTGAATTTAATCTCCATTACTTTCCATTTCCTTTTTTTTACTCGACGCTTTATGATATAATTAAAAATGGAAATGCAATCATAGTTTCCTCTCTACACAGTATTGCTTTCCTGGACTTCTTTCAGAAGGTAATGGGATTGTATTTAATGGCAAAAAAAAAAACAAGAAAGGAGTTCAAATAGTCTTTTGTAATAACACATGAAGAGGGTATATTACCTTGTGTTGAAACATCCCAAAGTAGAGGCGGTTTAAGCATGTATCAGCAAGGACTCTAGTTTCACTTACTGCAACTCTCTGGTCTCCACACTCCATTCTGTGTTGGCTTTGGGCTCAGAATGGCTTCTCATAGGGTCTCCAATGGCTCTAATATCTGCAGTCCACAGTCCTCTCATGCGTGCGGGGCCTACATGGGTGCGTCCCCAAGCATCAAACGGAACATCTGGGCTCCTCTCTGATGAAGTGACAGGTATGAAATGCTATTCCCTGAATCAATAACTGTGGCCAGGAAAATGCCCTTGTCTCACTGGTTATGGTTCAGGACGAGCATGCAGCTGAAGTCTGTCAGCGGGACAAGGACAGAGTCACAGGCAAGCTCTGCTGAGCCAGGACCTGCCCTGGGAGCTGGACCAATCTCCACCAAACTGCATGACTTCTGTGCCATGGAGAAAGCATGAATGAACAGAGGTCTTTATGTACAAATAGCTTGATCATTTTGAACATAGTGATAAAGACATGCTTTCAAACTTAATATGATCAGAGATTCAATTCCAGAATCCTATCTTTAAATTTTTGTGTCAGTCACAGTTCAATCGGAAAAATGAAAATAATTCTGTGTATTCCAAGAATGAGGAGTTTTAATACAGGAAAGTTATGGGTGAAGATCAGGGAAACTGTCATAGATCATCTCAACCTGACACACTAAAGCCAGTCATCCTCAAAGGCGCACTGTGGTTCTTACATTTGCCTGTGCTCTGGTTACAACTGCCTCGGGAAAATAACCTTCACTTCTCTTCCACCTTCCAAATCTCACTGAGGAACCTCTCATTATTCATTTGAACCAGACATGGAAGGGGAAAAAATTCTGGAAAATATCATTTCTAGGTTCTCTTTTGCAATATCTTATAATGCAATGGTAGTAATATTACGTTGACACAGCCCAGCATTCAGTATTCTAATGGTTTCTTAAATGAAAATAATTAATTAAGGTATAATTCACGTAGTATACAATTTACCTATTTAACAATTCAGTAGTTTATTTTAATATACACAATGTTATCCAATCATCACGCCAATCTAATTTTTCAACATTTTCATCACCCCCAAAAAGAAATCTTGTTTCTATTAACAGTCATTCCCATTCCCACTCTCTCCTACCTCCCAGAACTGGGCAACCACTAATCTACTTTCTGTCTTTATGTATTTGTTTATTCTGGATATTTCATGAAATAGAATCATTACAATATCTGATCTTTTGTTGCTGGTTTCTTTTACTTTAGTGTTATGCTCTCATGTTTCATCCATGTGTGTCATGTTTCAGTACTTGACTCGTTTTTATTGCTGAATAATATTCCATTTTACAGATATACCTCCTTTTATGTATCCATCCTCTAGTTGATAGACATACGCATTGTTTCCACTTTTGGCTGTTATAATAGTGCTGCTATAAACACACATTTACATATGTTAGGGACATCATTTTCATTTCTCTTGGGTAATGATACTTTTTATTTTTCAAAGTCCTTTCTGTTGTGAGGTAGTTCTCTATGAGCCTTTTGTGCTCCTGATTTCTCTTTTACTGAGCCATTTCTCAGTATTATTTGTGTAGCTGGTTTGCTTGCTGCTTGTATAAAAGTTCCTGAAGCTCTAAATTTCTCAGCTGCGATGTAAAAGCACCACATGAGCAGCATCCATGAAGGTCCACCGTGCTTCCTGTGGCCTGGGGGAAGGAGACTGCTGCAACTATGCTGATGCTCATGCTACTTGCATTCCTGGAGTAATCTTGTCTACATTCAGAGCTTATGGCAAATTGTGGCAGTTTACTCTGTCCCATACTCTATGAGGTTGGAGATATTGACTCTTCCATTTTTGTCACAGTAAATATTTATTTGAATCCTCACAACAGGCTTATATGAACAAAAATTGAGGAGTAGAGAAGTCAGGTCACTTTCCATAGATCATAAAACCAAATGGATCATACCTATAACTACTGCTTTCTTCACTTATTCCTTAATTACTAATAGATAGTAATTTTTTAAAAGTAGGTCCAGTAACCAGTCCTGAAGACTTCCATTTACCTAAGTAGGGATTATAAAATAATTTAAAAGACAAAATCACAACACCCTAGAACTAGACATATTCAGATTATCTTTATTTGGTATTTCATTGTATCTCTGGACTCCTGGTTTTTCCCATTTGATCAATGTGTTTAATACTTTTCACCTAATGGAATCCCTAGATTTTAGTTGATTTACTGTTATGGTGAGTATATATCTGAATTCCTTTGCCTACATCTTTTGACTGAAGACCTATGACTTTTACCTCTCCTTAAAGTTAGCCAACTCTCTCTTGGTCCCATGTCCCCAAAAAGAATAGCATTCTATCCTGAGTTAAGATGACAAAACAATGTAATGTATGAACCAATAACTAAAGTAGTTTCCAAGATGCTTCTGTTACTATATAAAGTCCTTTCAAATCAGTATTTATGAAAGAAAATTTTTTTGTAGGAATAATTTAGAAGTTATTGATTGAAGAGATTTCTTATTTTATTTGGAACTCTACAGCCCCAGGGATTTTTGTGGTACAGGGGGCATCTCATGTAGCTGCAGGACACTGTTCTGTGCTGCTGTTTAAATAATCATGCTCTTCGCTTTCGAGCAGCTAATGGGAAAAACATTTGCACAAAAGGATATGAAATGTGCAAAACAAAACAGAGGGCTTAATGAGCTCTTTATTTTAGTGAAAACTTTAAGTGATTCATGCTCAGATTCTTTGAAAATATTAAATTCACATGGTAGTTCTAGAAATATAAATCCATGACTTAAAGTATAGTACATCTGACAATGAATTTTTACCTAGGTATCAAAAGGCCAGGGCCCTTTCCCTCATCATCTCTGTGGCCTTGGGTATACCAGTTAACCACTACAGGGCTCAGTTTTCTTCTCTGTCTAATGGACATTCATTCATTCATTCATTCAACACATTTATTCAAATATAATGAGGCCAGACTCTGTATAGAGAGGAAAGAGAGAAGAGTATTCTTAAGTATAATATAAGAATTCATTGTACAGTGAAAAACAAATTCTATAAATAATTCAATAGATTGTATTAAGGGTAATCAATATATGGGAAAACAAGTGTTGTGGAAATATGGAACTAATTTATGAAGTGAGAGAGAAAATATTCATAGAACTCATAGGAAAATTTGGTCTTAAATTTAGATTATGAATTTGCAAAGGGAAGAAGAGGGCCTTCAAAGGGTTATTGTGACAGTTAAATGGGCCAACACATATATCAATGCTTAAAATTTAAAAAAATTTGGCAGAAATTAGCACAAACTAAATATAACTACATATAAAATGAGCACTGAGCAGCCTTGAAAATACACCTTATCACCTTATATGTTCTTACCACACACCCCCATTTTCCTCTATATAAATTACTTTGTGCTCAGGGTCTTTGCAATAATTATTTAAATAATAACATTTTATATTGATTAAGCTCCTATATGTTCCAGGAACAGTTAGTGCTCGGATTTAACAATTTTTAAAAAGTTCCCACTTTCATACAGTATAATTTTAAAGGGGAGAAATTAATACAAGAAAGAAAGAAAGGGATGTAGGGAAGTAAAGAAACAATCACGCACAGTAATTACTAACTACATAATGTCAAGAACAAAGAGCAAAATAAATTATTTCATGGAGACAAAAATTTAAAAGATCAGTAATGTTTTGAATAGAATCATCAGAGAAGAACTCTGATAAAATGACATTTGAGAAGCGATTCCAAATGAAGTTAGAGAGTGAGTAAATGCAATGGTTTTGAAACACACTGTTTTAGTAAATGATGGTTCTGTTCGCCAAAATCTGCAATCCCTGCCCTTTCATCATACCCACATAGCAAAACTCCAGACTTGGGGTATCCCAACATTTGGCCCCTGTTCTTACACTGGAGCTGCTGAGAGCTACTGGAGAATATCGCACTACCAAGCAGATGAGTTCCCCTAGTCACAATCTTCTATTCAATCGAGTCCTGGATGCTAGTCAACATTTGTTCTAATTTCTCAGTGTTCTTTCCCAATCTCCACCATAGCTACCTCAAACCTTTCCCACGTTCTGCCAAACTCTGTGCCACCATCTCCTCTCCTCTTCTTCTTCCCCTTTTACGTAAATTATTATATAGAATCTACTAGGTAGGTACTTTTGCAATTTCTTGCCGTAACCACATAAAATTCTTACATATGCAATTTAATTTTCCCCCCTTCTGTTTCTCATAGGAAACGTATTAGATCCTAATAGAAAATGCCTCTCCAGTGTCATTCTAATGCTTAAAGCTATATTTGTATCAGGGGCCTCATGTACTCTTGTATCTTTAATATTTTCAACTGTATTGTTGTTGTTTTTCTATCAATACATGTGCACTTGATATTTTTGTCTCTAAAACAAATACTTCCTTAACTCCCACTTTATAGGCTTCAATCTAGCCACATATTCATTATGAACTTGATTTAATTTAGTTAAGCAAATTAGTTTGTTTAATATGTGATGGCATTGTGCTAAGCTCTGGAGATACGTTAATGAGAAAACATATAAATAAAATAAAGATGTGATGTACACTAATTAAATAATAACAGTAATAAATATCCAATTTAAAACTGTGATAAATATTTTAAAGGAAAAGTGATACTATAGGACATAACATAGTCTGGAAATTCAGAGAAGGCTTCCCTCAATGAATAATATGCTGCAAAGTAATGAATGTGGGGGAATCATTTTTCAGGTGCAGGAGCCAGCACGTGGAAATTCACAGTGTAGGAGAATCCTACAGCTCTGTTGATGGGGTGAGGAAGGCAAAGGGGCAAAGGGATCTTGGAGTAAGAAACCTGGAGAAGTAGACAGTTCTTCAACCACAGCCTTCGCTGGATATTTTAAGAAAGGAGATAGCACAATCAGTTTTCATTTCGGAAACATTTACTATACAGAGAATGAATTGGAAAATAAGAGTAGATGAAGGATAATCAGTTGTCCCAGAATTCAGACATTCAGAAAGACACAAAGGTAGATTAATTGAAAATAGTCGTAGTGATAGGAACTGATTATAAATTCAGGATAAATGTATGAAGACAAACTGAGAATGCTAGATCTATGATTGGGTGTAGGAGGGAAATATCCAGGTCGATGCCCAGTTTTTTGGCATTTGTATCTGAAAGGATGGAGTTGACTGACTGAGACGGGGTATCCTGGAGAGGACCAGCATGAAGAGGATCTATGGTCTCTCCACAGAATTTGACATGCATGATTCAGTTTCTGCTACCGAGAAGTCCTCCTCCCCTTCACCGCCAGTCCTTCCCGGAATGCTGCACACCGAGTAGCAAAAAGGAAGAAAAATGTAAAAAATATATGCTTCGTTGCTTAAAATTCAATGCTTATACTATCCAACTGACAATGTATGCATATTTTAAGCAAATTTTATAAAGTTTTATCTTTTAGAACATTTTTCAGCAATTGAATGAAATGTTGATCAGATTAAAAGTTTTCTTTATTCAAATCTATGCTTCCACACATATTCTGTCTGGTTTATTGATCTTTACATCACTTATTACCTGAATTTGAGACAATAATAATAATAATGAGCCAATTCTTGAAATATAACACTTCAATTTTCTTATAAGATGCTGTGCACTGCAGAGAAACGAACAAAAAAATCATCCAAGATAAAAAGTTTGTCAAAAAGAAAATTAGGAGATTATGAGAGAGCTCTTGTTTCCATGGTAACTACATTTCTATTATTTCCAGAAGAAGAAGGGTGTATTTTGATTTACAGGATCAAAAATATTACTAGCATGATATATAAACTTATCCAAAAGTATACATTTCTGTCCTGCAAACTGGACTGTTCATGATTATAGCTTTTGGTTTTGCTAAATATGTCTTTGCCCAAAGCAAATGTAACATTCATTATTTTTTTTAATGTATTGAAAAAATTAAAGAAATGTTAAGATTTATTTTATATTATAAAATTTCACAAAAAGTCAACTAACTTTTTAATATAAGCATTAATTTTAAAACAACTTTTAAAAATAAAGATCAGTTTAGCCCTGGCAGGTTTGGCTCAGTGGTTAGAGCGTCGGCCTGTGGTCGAGAGAGACTCGGGTTCGGTTCCCATTAAGGGCATGTACCTTGGTTGCAGTTTGTCCCGGGCCCTGGTTGATTGTGAGGGTGGCAGCCACTCGATGTGTTCCTTTCACATTGATGTTTCTCTCTCTCTCTCTCTCTCCCTCCCACTCTGTCTGAACAAAAAATGGAAAAATGTCATTGGGTAAGGACAAAAATAAATAAATAAAATAAAGATCAGTTTAGATATTTGACGTAGTTAATTCTCTGAATTTGTTTACTCAGTGCAAAATAGAAATAATATTGTTTCCCTCCTACACCCAATCATAGATCTAGCTCAAAATGTTAGATAGTAGTAATTCAATAAACACTTTAATGATAATTAAAGTAAAATATTAATAATGTAAGTGGGTTATAGTATACTAAGTAGACCATATAATTTGTTATTTAATCTTGAACCTTTAGAGAGTAAAATGTGTTAACAAAAATAATTTTAAGAAATATATATTTACTTAAATTATCTATTGAATAGCGTATTGACCTTATTTTGTTGCTAGATTTGTAAATTTTTTTCTAAAAATATAACTAATTCTATAAACATTAATGGCAAAAGTCTCATTAATAATGTGTGATATTCATTTTAGTGAATAACGTTTGCTCTTTCACACTTGATTTAATGTGAAAGGTAACCATCAATAGCCCATCTCTCTTTTCCCTAATTTTGTCTCACGAGATGCAATATCTTTCTTCGAAAACAGCAGGCAAGATTGCACTGATAAAGCACCCCTGTACACAGCGGCTTAGAATATCTGACCCAGTCTTTGCTGGTGATGGTAGAAGTATTTAATGCTGCTCTCTTTGCTGCCCATTTGTTGTGCAACTTATGTCCACTATGGCCCATGAAATACATAGAGCCACTAGACCATCAATCAGTAGGAAACCTGGGAAATTGTAGTTTATGTGTAGATGAAATATGTATGAGAATAGAGGCTGAGCAATCCTTTAGAGTAGGTGGAAAGTCGTTTTAATATTCTTGCTGTAGTGGATTTGTTTTTACTATATGATATAAATACATGCCTCTTTATTTAGTTGTTCCTTAATGCTTTTTTTAAAAAAATATATTTTTTCTTTATTGATTTGGGAGAGAGAGGAAGGGTGGGGGAGAGAGAGAGAGAGAGAGAGAGAGAGAAACATCAATGAGAAAGAACATCAACTGGCCGCCTCCTGCATGTCTCCCACTGGGGATTGGGCCCACAACCTGGGCATATGCCCTGACCAGGAATCGAACGAGCAACGTCTTGGTGCATGGGTCAATACTCAACCAGTGAGCCACACTGGCCAGGTCATTAATGCTTTTTAATATTGCAATAATTCATTTTGGCAACAATGAGCTAACATAAAAGTTCTCAATTTGTTTCTCAAGGAAGTCTAGGGTGACTTTGGAACCATCTTCTACCATATTTTAGGTAGAAGCGAGGACCAGTCTCCTGAGCCTTAAACACAGCAGTCTCCTTTTGCATTTCTTTTGAGAGGTGACAGAGCATAATGGAAAGTGACATAGTCACCCACTGTCCACTGTGCCATCTAATAGCTCTCAGCAGCACCAAGTCACCCCCACCTCCATTATTGCTCCTCTCATCGAGGCTTTTCTTCTCCACTTAAGGTATTGCAGCAACCCCTGTAGTTGGTCTGCTTGCCTCCTCTTTCACTGTTTCTGTCAATTATCCTTTTGCAGTTGAAGTGGCATCTCTTAAACAGTGACTGGATTACATATACTGACCACAGTACCTGAAATCCTCTTCTGCTCGTCTCCTCTGTTTACATAGCTAGCTTGTCTTCATGGTGTAAACAGTCTTGATTTACTTACTTCTAGTAAGACTTCTCTGAATCCCCAAATCTGAGTAAAATCTCTGTTCCTAATAGCCCCTGTTATAAACTGTTTATATCACCATGACCATCAAATTTATATGTCGAGGCCCTCCCCCTGCCTCCAATGTGAAGGTATTTGAAAGTCGAGCCTCTGTGAAGTAATTAGGCTTAGATGAGTTATGAGAGCGAGGCCCCTATGGTATTAGTGTACTTATAAGAGAAGGAAGAAACTAGAACTCTTTTCCCACCTCTATTGTCTGAGAAAACAGCAGAACACAGCTATCTACAAGCCATGAAGACAGAGTCCTCTCCAGGAACCAAATTATTTGACGCCTTGATCTTGGACATTCTAGTCTCCAGAACTGGGAGGAATAAATTTCTGTGGTTTAAGCTACCCAGTCAATGGTTTTGCTATAGCAGCCCTACTAATAGCAGCAGACTAGTGTACTTTCTTTATGTCTCCCATTCTGACATATATCTCTTTATATGTGTATAATAGATAGACAACCATGTTATTATCTGCCAAAATCATTTTCTAGGAAACTGTCCTTTCCTACTAGCATTCCCCACAATTTCTGTGGAGACCATCTATTGCAATGTGTCTCCCTCAATTCCCTGTACACACCCCACACACACACATCTAAAAATATATATCTGTAACTGATGTATCAGAGAGTATTTCAGTTGAAGTCAGTCCTAGTCTTTCTCCAGAAATTTTGGAGCTGGAAATAAAAAAGATATGTCACATCCTTTGGGCACCTAGTTAAAAAATTAAAGCAATGGAAATGTTAAAAGTCACATGTCCAGCCACAGAGAGCCAAATACTTAAAGAAGATAATCTGCTAAAAAATAAATAGAAAAATATATTCCCCTCCATATATTATTATTGGTGCCTCTAGTTGGATTTATCTATGAGACCCACTCACACCTCTAATCTTATATTTTTGAAGCTCCCCAACATCAATATAACAAATACCATTTGCAGTCAAAGAGATATTAATTTATATGTGCTGTCTATTTTATCGAACTATTAACTCCTGAACAGGGCAAGTAGCCCAATAACCTACCACTGTGTCTGTTATATAGGAATTTCTTGATAACCACTTGATAATTAATAAGCATATGGGACTATGATGAAAAGCATATACAGACCATTCAGCTAAGAGTGCCATAGAAATTTCAGTTGCCTAAAACACTGTGAACCTTCAGACGATCTGTGGGTACTAGCGTGCTAGGCTAGACTCCCACAGTAGACTCATTTTAAAGACATATCACCCAAATGTGTTTAAGTGATTACACATCATTCAAGTCTAAATTTAACTCTCATAGCTGTTGAGTTACAGGAATACAAAAAGCCAAAAACTCTTACCAAATGTTAAAACATTTTTTAATGTTTTCACTACTAAGGCTAAAAACATAAATTTCAGGAATGATGATGGTACTGAAATTGGGCCAAACCTGGTGAATATTTTGCCACAAAGAAGAGATAGAAGCAAGGTAAGTTGTTCTCAATAACTATTATGAAGACTACATGATTACAGTGAAACATAATTACTTTAGGAGTTATAAAAAATTTGATTCAGAAAGGTAGAGGAGAATCTCAGAATATAGTTCCAACACAAAAAATGGAATAATAACAGCAGTTGTTTATATAATAATTATAATTCTTAATAAACAAGTAGAAAGAATCACACAGGATGACAAATGGGAGAGAACAAGAGAGGATTGGAAAAGAAGGAGAAAGGGGGGGGAGGGGATACGACGGAATACAGTGCTGGGGGAATCCAGTAAATGGCATATAGCAGTGAAAATCAGAAACTCAAAATAGCATATGCTTAATGCGGATGACCTGGCAATCATCAATGATTTCAGTATCCATTTACAATAACCCAACATACTCTAATAATGTCTTTAGAATTTATTTTTATTTAAAATTATTTGGTATTATTATTAGAGTTGTACAATATAGTAATTTATGCTAAAAGGTATATAATGAAACTGCTCCGGTCAGTTTAGTTCTTACTATCAGTATGAAGAGCCTTTCTCAACTCTTTTCATTGAGAGACATCCTTTCTTCCCATTTTTTTACTTTTAGGCTCTTCAATGTTACAGGGCTTTTTCCTGTTGGATTCTGTGTCTACAGGACAGTACTATTTGCAAATAACTTAATTATTTTAGTTTTACAAGCTTGGTTACCTGTGGTTACTTGTTGCAATGGCATATCCCAGTACAAGAAAACAAGTTTTCAATCTATTATTTGAACCAGTGAGAATTTCTACTGTTTTAGAATAAGGGGATAATTATGGGTTTCACAAAACGTAGAGCTAATGTTGCTTTAAATAAACAAACAAAAACAGGAGTAGAGGCAAAATAAGTTCTACACCTAAAAATAAACAACAAACAAGCAAAACACTAAGCAATTTTAGAGGAAAAGTAATTGTCCATTGGCCAAGTAAAACCCAAGAAAGGAAAAAATATAATCATGTATGGAACCTGCCATTAGTACATAGAATTAAATTTCCCAAGACTATTGGTAAAATTACCCAGTAGGGTACCTTGACATTTTTTTGCGAGGTTGAACCCAAATGGAAAGATTGGCTAACCTATTCAATTCTGTATCAAAGCTCTCTGATTCTTTTCATACTCTGTGGTTGTATTATGCTAACTTACCCTGAGATTTATGGCTCCATATTCCTCTGGTGGATATTACTAAAATGAGTTCATTTTTAATAAAAATCTTACAGCTTAAGTTAAAAAAGGAAAAAGACATTTAAAAAACCTTCTTGATCTCTCATCTATATATCCACCAGATGGGTGAGATGTCTTCCAACCCAAACCTGACATGGTAGTATTTTTGACTAGTAGTTCTTAAATCTGAGAAATACACTCATGACTGCACTTTAAAACATCTTTGCAATGTTCACGGAGGTCATCTCCATTACAGCATTATTTCTGAATTTTTCATTTGCTGCCATAGGCTGTTCACATTTTATACGTCCATTTATTACTCCCAGACAGCTTACATCAGTAAATTGAAGTGGTTGTATAAAAATATTTCTCTCCGACTCATAGACAGAGAGCAAGCAGACAGCTCTGGTGGTGGGGGCTGTTGGGGGTGGGTGGAGAGATTGAGCAAAAAAGAAAAGAAGACAGAAAGAGAGCTCATGGACATGGAGCACAGTGTGGTGATTGTGGGAGGCAGGGGTGGAGGTGGAAAAGGGCATAGAGGGGAAAAATGGTGATAAAAAAATAAAATAAAATAAAAATATTTCCTAAGTCATGCATGTCTAGCCTTAACGTTATCCAAACTTTTCTGAAAAACAGAGAAAGTAAGGAAAGAATGTAAAACTGTTCTTTAGGAATACAGACCGGTTCTTATGCGCTAACTAGTCAATGTTTTCATGGCTCAGTGTTAAGATGTCAAAACCTTTAGAAAGAGTTGTCTTGTAATCCTGCTACATTCTGGCCAACTTGACCTTTAAAATTCCTTCTTTTCCAGTTATTCTCTAAGGATAGGCAGACTCGCCACCCAGTCAAACAACGTGCCTTGGCATATGTGTGAGATACCCAGGGGCCTTGGCATGCACCAGAGCACCGCCACGTGTTCATTGGCACGTCTACCTCCCCTCTAAGTGCATTCTCTTTCCTCACGTTTTCTTCATCGACCTGACATTTCATGGTGAGCATTTTCATCATACTCTTTACCACTGTTGGAAACTTGCATTATTTTATTTTATTTTTTTCAACTTGTCTGGAAAAGACACATCTTTGAATGGATTCCAGTGATTTTTTTTCTCTGTACTTACACTTGAAACCAGGTCAGCATGATTCCCCTAAAAATTCATTATCTCACCACCTGTACTGGACCTTCCATAAGGTTCATTTCTAGGTTTCCCACTTCTCTCATTCTTCACTTTTCACCAGATCATCTCTTTCCACCCATCACTTCAACTGCCACATATAACCAGATCGTCCTTACACTGTGTCCTCCAACCACTCAACTGACATATTGAACTGCCGAAAACAACATCTCAAGGGCGCCTCCGAAGCAATACCTAAAAAACTGAGTTCGTGATGATCTCTCCCAAGCAATAAAGTTCTTAATCTGTTTCTATTTGAGACAAAGGCAATTCCATTTATCCAGTTATGATAACCATACATTTTGGAATCATCCTTTACACCTCTTTTTCATCAACAAATCCAGTTATAAGAATATCAATATCTATATATGTATGTATGTGTGTGTGTGTATATATATACATATATATCTAACATCTGTATTTGTATCTGTATCTATCTGCATATCTATCTTTCTATATCTATATCTATATTTTTGCTTCCTTATATCATCAATCCCACTTGTAGTCTAAGTTGCCATCATCTCTCAGCTGGACCACTGCAAATAGTCTCTTAACTGGTCCTAGACTCTACTTTGGAACCCTTTAAACTGTTCTTTTCACTGTGCACACATAGAGTAATAGATTCCAAATGTGATTATGATCATTTAGGTCATCTACTTACACACTTCAATAACTTCCCGATATTCTTAGAAGATCAGAATCCCTAACATGATCTCTAATGGGCTGTGAAGTCTGAGCTTTATTTATTTTCCAGCATGATCTCAAATTGCTCTCTGCATTCTTCTCATTGGACACAAACCTACCCTTTCTCTGACAGAAGTCATTCAGTCTGGCCTTTACATATTCAATTTTCTCTTACTGGTATGCCCTTTCCTGCCTTCTTTGTCCAAATTATTACAACTTACCCCTTTATATTTTAGTTCAAGTGTCAGTTCCTTGAGATTCTTCTCTGGCCACCCTGATTGGCTCTAAAATTTCCCATTATAGGATTTCATAGCACAAGATAACTCTTTTTTATTACACTTAATACTCTTACAAATTGACTTTCATTTGTGTGTCTTTCCACTAGACATAAGTTCTATAGCAGCAGGAGACATGCTACTTTTATACAGCATTCATTTTTTAATCCTGACCTCTAACATAGTGTTTAGTGAACACCTCTCCAAGTTGTGTGTGTGTGTGTGTGTGTGTGTGTGTGTGTGTAGGTGGAGAAGGAATTGTTGAAGTTATTGGCAGAGATAAATTAAGAATAGATCTTTATGGTTTGAAGTCTTAATTCTCCTGTCCTTGTTTCTCATCATTATCATAATAACCATCATCATCATCATCATCAACATCATCATCATGCATTAATATTCTCTGAAAGCTTGCCATGTGCCAGGAGTTGGCTTAAGGTCTTTGCATGCATTAATCAATGTGTTACCTCATTTGCCCTTCTTTTTCTTAGGAGAAATTGAATTTTATCAAAGAGAAAGCATCAAGATGGAGTTGTACATTCAAATTCAAGGTTTTCTGATTCCTGAGCCTGAGGCCATATCACCTCACACTCTCCCAGGTCTAACTTAACCTTTACTGCTCTGGGGAACTGTCTTCAGTTTTGCCCATGAGAATTGATGCATGTTCAATCATCACTCTGAGAGCACACGCTAGTACTTTTGCATAGCATTACTTATGTCTCACTTTTATTATAGTCAATTCTTTATAACTTTCTTTTCTCTTTGAAGCAGTTACTAAATCGTGTTCCTCTCTCTATCCCCAAACAGTGCATAGAATAGTGATTTAAACACAACGTATAGACAAACTTATTAAAGTATTACATAACCATGCTTATTAAGCTGGGGTTGGGTATGGAAAAATAATGTTTCTCAAGGAAATCCATATTCCTGGGATCAGTTGCCAGAAAATTACTATTAAATCAGAATGAGCTACAGCTCAGGCATCACGTTTTTGTAAAGTTCCTGAGGACTGATCCTGTGCATAGCATGTTTGGTATTCGGGGCGGGGTGGAGACACTCACTGAAATTTGATAGGACTCCCCCAGCCCTGAGATTGGAGTCCATAACAGGAGGCTGCCATGTGGATATGTGGACATGAGGATATACTTCTGGGTCACAAATCAGAACATGAAATTTTGTAGGGACTATAGAGAGACCAAGAGGCAACTGAGGACCCTTTTGTTTGAGTCTGGGGATTTGCTTTCACTGTTTAATGTACTCCCTGTGCTATCTGTCAATTAAGAAGTGTGCATTTTAAATCAGAGACATAACTAAAGGTAATATAAAAATTTTATTAATATATCCTATTTCAAAATTTGAAATTATTCTAAAAATAATATTTAAGGGTACATTCTCTCTTTAAACAATGTCTTTTTAAAATTCAGAGGCTAATTTGCATACATTAGCATTGCAGTTCCGACTTAATAATGTTCAGCAGTATCCTGTCCAGCTGTCAATCTCTCTTAGTAAGAGTCCACCCTTCTTAGTGAGACCCATCCCTCTGTGAGGATTGTGTTCCAAGATGACACGAAAATGCAAAATTTCATTCTCTTAAAATTTTGGAAATTGATACCTATGAATAGTGTATTGGTTTCCTAATTGCTAATTTCTAGTTGTTGATATCACACATGAACACATACTTAATGGCTTATAAAAGCACATATTCATTATCTTACAGTTGTGAGGTGAAAAGACTGTGAAGCGGTCTCACGGGGCTGACAAGGTGTCAGTAGGACTGGACACTTTCTGGAGCCGCCAGGTGAGAATCTGTCCCTTGCTCTTCTCGCCTCCAGAGGCCGCCTGCTCGTGGCTCTTGGTCCCCTTGCGGCAATGCACCGCTCCAACCGCTGCTTCCATCATCACATCTCCGTCTCCGCTCTGAATTCTCCTGCCCCTATTTTATAAGGACTCTTGTGATTGTACTAGGCTTATCTAGATAATCCAGAATAATCTCGCTCATCTCAAAAATCCTTAACTTTATCACATGTGCAAAGTCTCTTTTACCTTGTAAGATAAAATATTTACAGATTCTGGGGATTGACATGAACATCTTTAGGAGGCCATTACTCAGCCTACCACAAATGGTATCTTATTTGCAAACCACCTGATGCCTGAAACCTCATATAAAACACAAGAGATTCTAGCTTTTGATCTTTTATATTATTTGTTTTGTTATTTTTATTTTCTTTTTTGGTTAATCCTCACCTGAGGATATTTTTCCATTGTTTTTTTTAGATAGAGTGGAAGGGAAGAAGGGAGAAAGAAAGAGAGGGAGGGAGAAACATCAGTGTGAGAGAGACACATTGATTGGTTGCCTCCTGCACAACACCGACTAGGGCCAGGGTTCAAACCTGCAGCCCAGGTACATGCCCTTGACTGGGAGTTGAACCCACAGCCCTTAGGTCTGAGGGCCAATGCTCTAACTGCTGAGCCAAACCAGTCAGGGTTAATGATCTTTTTAATGGAAATATATTGTATAAATAGGTAAATGATAGTGTAATATTGCAATTTATAATAAAAATATACATTGGGTCTTTTTCCCTCTTTCTGGCACAGAGCTTCTAAAATCCTTGGTGAGAGCTGTGCAAGTGTCCTGTTGTTCATTACAAACCCCCTTCAAGCACACCTGAGCTTCTGCTAACGAGGCGACGCTCTGAAAGCACCTAAGAGTGAGGACTGGCTGCCAGAGGAATTAGTGTCTTGCTTGGAGGGTTGGAACTTTTAGTCCCAACACCCCCGCCCTCCTGAAAAGGGAAGAGGGGCTGCAGGTTAAATCTACTGACAATGGATAATTATTAAGTTAATTTTGCCTAAGTAACGAAGCCTTCATAGAAACCCAAAGAGCTAAAGTTTGGAGAGCTTTCGTGTTGGTGAACATGTGGGGAATAGAGACAGTGGTGCACTCAGAGCACAGACGCACCATGCCCTTTCCCCATACCTTGTCCATGCATTGCTTCTGACTTGCTGTTCCTGAACCACATCCTTTTATAATAGACACGTAATCTAGTAAGTAAAATGTTTCTCTGAATTCTGTGAGTTGCTCTAGTAAATTAATTGAATCTAAGGAGAGGGCCATTGAAATCCCCAATCTGTAGCAGATGAATCAGAAGCACAGAGGCACTGGACTTGTGACTTTCCTTGAAGGGCGTGGGGTGGGTAGTTTTGTAGGAATGAGCACTCAACCTGGGGATCCAGCGTTACGTACAGGTAGATAGTGTCTGAATTGAGTTGAATTGTAGGACACCTAGCTAGTATCCAAGAACTGCTTGGTGGTATGAAAGAAAAAACACATATTGACATTGAGTGTAGAATATTAGATGGATAGATAAATAGATAGATAAATGGATGGATGGATGGATGGATGGATGGATGGATGGATGGATGGTGGACGGATGGACAGATGAACAAATACATACATACATACATACATACATGCATGCATATATACATACCCAGATATATATACAAAAAGTTTATACATTTCCCAAATCAACTAGTAAATCACATAGAATTCTGAGGGTTTAGAAAAGTCTCAATCAAAATGATAGTTGAGACTGAAGAAATCTCACAAGAGAGCTTCTCTATGCGCATGAAGTACTTCTCGCTGAGACAGGGGCTCCTGATTCCATAGACGTACACCCTAATTTCATAGCATTAGGAAAATTACCTTTGATAGATGTCTGCTTTTTAGTCTAAAGCATGGTTTCTTTAAGAACTGGTGTGCAGGACAGTAATATATCTTCCAATTTGTAAGATAACTAGAGATCCTTTAAATGAAATCAGAAATCATTGAGAAAAACATTTTTCTATTTGTATCCTCAAATGGCTGTAAGTAGAATTTTATACAACTTTTTTTCCCCATCCCCCTAAAAAGCCTGTATATTTAAGAATCAGGTGATAAGCATGGCTAGGAAATGCTTAAATGTCACTGTACTCACGTTATTTATAAATGTTATTTTTTTATCCCCTTTAACTTCAATTTTTTTCTTTAGTTTTTTAGAAGAAAAATAATATTTTTGAGCAGTGATGGGGTAGAGTTATTCTCTAATTTTGATATAAATTTTAGTGAACATACGTTTTTAAACAAGCCAATTAATGTTTTGAAATTCAGACTCAACTAGATGCGGCAGAGCTCACTGAAGTTGACTTGATTTAACTAAAATGAGAAACTGATTATCTGCTTGATTACTTACCGATTTTATTATGAGAGACGGAGCTTTAATCTCCTTTTTCTACCAAACCTGTTGTGGAAATTTATGGACTAGTCTCTGAAAAGTAGAGTACCCATCATTCTGCCAAGTTCTAAACCCACAGCCTGTTTTCTGGTAAACATATAAAGAACAGCCGTTCTGTAAGAATAAACAATTTTACAACGTTTCTTGCTAAGAGTGTGTTGCTTAAATTGTCAATAGAGATTGACCACATTGGAAACCAGTTAGTCCATTCTTCCCTGCCTTCATCGGAGTACCCAGCACTCTGCCAGCTGGGCAACCCCGCCACCTTCTCTTTGTTCGCTTTGGTCCAGCATTAAGGAGGGCTGGTCGCTGACTTCACTCTCACAGTGAGGAAAAGGCACACTGATGCTCCCAGCAGAACTGATTTACTGGAAACCCCCAAACTGTGTAGTTTTCTCTGCACTTGCGATCGCCCGTGATTTAAACACAGTTGTTTGGAGATTGATGGATATGAAGAAAGAAAACCCGATAATGAGTTGTGTTTGTATCATTGTTTCCGCTTGATGACGTTTATCAAGCAAAATTCAGGAGAAAAACATTTAAAGCGGGTCTGTGTGCAGCCCTCCACTTTTGCAGAGTTTCCGAAATATTTTTTCGCCACTTGTTTTCCTTTAAAATCATTATATTTTCTTTTGTGTTGTTGTTTGAGTAAATTTTGCTTTGTTTTAGTTTATTTTTCCCATCACCCATTATCCCCTCTTCCACCTCCACCCCCAACGCAGTCCCCACGCCGTTGTCCACGTCCATGAGATCCCTCTCTCTCTGTTTTGTACTTTTTTGCTCAATCCTTACCCCCCCCAACACCCTCCAACCAGAACCGCTGCCTGCTCTCTGTCGATGAGTCTGTCTCTATTTTCAAAGAACAAACACAGCTATTCCTTTCCTGAGCAGAACCACCAATACATATTTTATTCATCCACAATAGGTAGCAACTTCTCTGAACTTTTCGCCTCCTAGTTAAACAAGGTATTAAACTCTCTAGTCACCTCAAAGAATAATTTGGAGATGGTAAATTTCTGTATCACCTGGGATGCTGGTTAAGAATTCCGTCATCCTGGTCCCTCTGATATCTATGGAATCAGATGGGGAGCAAGGGAGGGTGAAAGGCGGGGCAAAGGAAGGGAGCGGAAGGGAACCCAGGGGGAAGAATCATAAAAAGAAATGAAAGAAAGAAAATAAACGCTGTAGGAGATGAGAGGAATGTAACATTTTAGCAAGCTGTCGAGGTGATTTTTCTGCATGGTAAAGTTTGAGAACTGCCAGGTACATCCCCTAGGACCCCATATAAAAAGTGTACAAGATTTCACAGTTCTGGTCTAAACGGGAAAAAATCTAATGTGAATAAACATTTTATCTTTCTGTAGTATTTTAAACATGATATTTTTTTTCTCCTAAACTTTACATTGGCCCGGACTATTGCAGTGATGTAGTATGGTGTGCAAAGATTCGAGGACTACAGTTAAAGAGTCAGAAGACAGTGGTTAGGCATTTACATTATTTACAAAGTGACTTTCCTGATAAGTCTGGTGTCCACCTAACACCATATGCAGAAATTAGAAAATTATTGACTATGTTTCCTGTGCTGTACCTACATCCCTGTGACTATTTTGTAACCATTTGTGGTCCTCAGTTCCTTCCCCTGTTCACCCAGCCACTATGCTGTGTATCTGAGACTATTATTGAATGTAAACTATAATAACTATTTTTTAATTTAAACAAAACAAAAATAATCAGATGACATGAGAATGGCAGAGGTCATTAAATATCCTTCAATCTAATTAACTTAATTAGCTCTGAACCTCTGAAAGACCCAGAAAAAAAAACTAGTTTCCCATTCTCTATGTGTTCTAGTAAAATACTTCTTCAGAAATATTATCTTTTTAAAGTAATAACAAGCAGGAAATATTTGCATTCCTATTTACATCATAACATGACTTACTTTAGAGGGAGTTGTTTTCTCCTAGAAGTTTGCTAAAATCTTATAAATAAAATAATAGTGTTTCTAATGAAGGAGTAAGAGTGAAGAGGAAAATGCAGGGAGCATTTCGAGCCTGGGGCACATTTAAATGGAATACCACAGATGGAACATTTGTTTGCCAGGGGGTGAAAAACAGGAATTAGAAGGTCACAGAGAGAAATGGAGAAAAGAAAAATGGGAGGGAATGAGGCACCATTTTTTTTTTTTTTCTTCTTTTAAATTTCCCTCATTACCAGCTCTTCCTTGAATGAGGTTTAGTTTACAAAAGATTTACCAGGAAATATTATGCTCATATTTAAATAACTGTGTACATAAAAAGTGCAGTTTCTTTGTCAAAGATAAAAGGAAAATAATTTATTATTTACTGGGGGAAAAAAGAGCCACTGTAAAAATATAATAGCACAGTGGACAGCAGTAAAACAACTCAGTAAGTGGACGGTGTAACTGTTTAAGATTAATCAGAAGTGTTTGCTTGACAATATACTGGTAAATTTTACAGTTAAAATTCCTTGTGTGCCACTTTTAGAAATTTTACATACATTAAGTATCCCTTTTGTGTGTGTGGTTTTTGCCTTGCAAAATGTGAAGTAGTAAGAGCATTTTTGTTTGCGAGTGTTAGAAACACAACTTTAGTAGCTTGAGACCCTAACTTCTTGCTTATTGATTTTTATGTTATTGCTCCTGGTTGTGAATTGTGAATTAAAAAACAAAAACAAAAACTCATTTTTATTATGACTAACAAAAGAGAAAGCCAGGAGAAAATTCAACCATCTTACCCACACCACATCCATTAGTTTATTTTTATTTTTTATATATATCTATACACAGAATTTTTTTTAAAAGTCTGTAAAAATCCAATATGTGTCACTGAAAGGCTTATAAGGACTCTTTTGATAAAGAGAGTATCTCCATTTCTCATGGAGAGGGAAGGTAGCCAGAGTGGACATTAACCTTTTCCTTGACAAAAGAATGTGTGCCTTATGATCAATAATAAATTTCAGTCAACAGTCATTGAAAAGGAAGGACTAGTGTTTCTGCTTTCAAATATCCAGCCTTTAATAAATCACTAAGTCTCATAATTTGTTTTATTACATCATTGTAGGCAGCTAGAATATGAGGTGTTGGGTTGCTGCTCCTTTGCAAAGAAGTAGAGCTCATGCGTTGTTGTTATTAGGGTTCATTGGTGATAGAGGTCAATCTGCATATATAGTTTTAGTGTTCTCAAATTTTAATTTGATAGTTTCCTGAAAAGTATGTAGATAGGGAGAAATCAAATTCTATATATACATACATTAAATAATTGGTTTTATGTTTAATAGAAAATGCGAATTTCTAAAAATATTCTCTACTAAATAAATAGCATTGCCATTTAAATCAAAACCTGGGTGGTCCCATTAGAGTAATAAGGTCTAAAGAACAATCACCATTGTCCCGGACTCAGTTTACGATTGGAAGGGGAGGACTTCTAGCCTCCTTTTTATCAGTACATTCAGTTCTCAGAGATGCTGTTTCTGACCTCTTGGGCAGCGAAGATCAAGTAGAGAGCAGTAAAAAAAAATAAAAGATTGAAAAGTACCACGAACCCAAGGGATAGTGAAATTACCAGCTGTATGATTTAGAAATTGAGACACTAATAATGACCATTTGCTATAAAAAAATTATGAGGAGTTTTGAAATTTCAGAATGAGCCCTGCCAAATGCCTTTGGGAAGAAATTCTTTTTATAACAAATATTTTATGCAGAGAAGTGCATATACTAATTTAAACTAATCCACTTATTTATTTAGTAGGTAGAGATTGCAGCTCCAAACGCCTTGGTCACAAGCAGCCCCTGTAATGCAAACCCTGTGCCGCTTTCGTTGGCTTTCCCGGCGTGCAGGCTGATGGCCAGCAAGAGGCAGTACTCTGCATATGCTGATCTCCTTGTATTTAGCCTCCAGGACAGTGTTCCTCTCAGTGCTTATTGTACACAATTGTAATTCAGAGATAGGAATTAACACCTCTAACAATACACGGGCACTAAGTGGTAAAACTGGGATACAGACCAGACTTGTCAGATGTCGACGTTTTTGCCTTTCTTCTCATGTCACTCCTGCTCGATTTGCTAGACTTGAAGAGAAAGACAAATTAACCTCTGCCATTCTTCTATTTTCTTAAAGCATTCTTTTGTTGTTTCCACTTCTTTTCTACCTAGTATAAGAATGATCGGTGATCTTCCCTGTACACTTCTATTCCCTTCCTATATCCCTGTCCCCCCCCATGCACACACATGCACACACATACACACACAGGCATCCTTTGGGCCCGGATCTTTGTGTAGAACGTGTCCTTTCCTAGCTTGTTTTTCTTTTCAAGTTATTAGTTCTTTGATCTATTCCCTCAGGTTCTTCTTTTCTAATGGATGACACAAATTCCTAATCTTAATGTAATTAAATTTTGTTCCAACTTCATCCCTTCTCACACTCAATAATCTTTACAATATATCTCTAAATTAATTTATCCACAAGATCTCTAATCACTCCTCTATAACCCAGTCAAACTACTCTTCAAATATAATTCATACATGTTCTCCTCTATGCTTTTTGCTCTATGCTTCTCCTCTATGCTCTGTATTTCAATCCTTTGGGCTATTATTTATCAAGTTCTATATTAAATTCAGACACACCTTAATGACACGCCCTCATGGCAGAACCACTGGCTTACTCCAGAGCAAGTGATCCAAGAAAAACAAAGAGTGAATAAGAGGGTGTCAAAGACAGAAGCGTATTGCCTTTAAAACCTTATTTCAGAAGTAATATATCATAATGTTTGCCAACCCTGTTACAGTGCGGTATCATTAAGAGGAGACAGGCATCACTGTGGACCTTCTGAAGTCTGGTTATACCACAGGGGAAGACAGGAGGGAGGGAAATCAAGCCACTGAACTCTTTAAGGCATAAAGTGACTGTCAGGAGATGTTCCTGAGATAAACCCAAAGAATAATTTGAATGCTGAAAGGAGGGAAAGAGAAAGAGTTAAACAAATCTCAAGTTTGTAACCTTAGACTCTCACACTGATGCCATTTAGCACAATAGGAGGGAGAGGACCTGGGTCCAGATTGGTACATGTTGTATTCTGCAGGCATGAAGCGGTGCCTCCAGATGGACATTGCAGGATTGCCTTCCTCTCGGCTTCAACATCTAGAATTCTGCTCATCTTGCAAACCTTACCTGAAGTACTTTCTTATGAACCATTTCATATCTCCAACTCCAGAAGTTATATCTCTTCCTTTGAATCCTTGTGTCATTAATTCCTTCCTCAAGGTTTATTTTATTCTGTCATATATTAAATTATGCATACATCTTCTTATTTGGATATAAACCTACTCAATCTAATTGTGCTAGAAGTGTTCTTGAGGGCAATGAGCGTGTCTTCAGGTGGCACTGAAGAATGTATAGTCTATTTTAGCGCATGGCATATTATTCTTACAGTGAACATTTGTTGAATATACTTTTAAAATCTCATCTTATTGAAGTCCTTATGAGGACAATTTCAAACAACATACAGTCAGCTAAGAGGACATTGTTTACAAAAGTATGTCTCTGTCTTCACATGGCCATTTTCTTAGAAGGACACCAGTCACATTGAATAAAAGGCTCACTCTACTCCAGTATGACCTCATGCTAACTAAATACATCTTCAACAGCCATATTTCCAAAGAAAGTCACATTTGGAGGTACTGGGGCTTAGAATTTCAATATTTCTTTGAAAGGACACAATTCAAGCCATGACATTAGTTATCAAGAAAATGAAAATTTAGAAAGCTACAATGAGATATACATTAGAATCAAGAAAATTACTAAAGTTCAAAAAACTGACAATACCAAGGGTTGACATGAAACTCAAACATTGCTTGTTGGGGGGCAAAATAGTACAAATTTAGAAAATAGCAGGTAATTTTTTATAAAATTAAGCACACACTAATGATACAACTCAGCGATCCTGTTTATAGGTATTTATCCAGTAAAAATGAAAACACAGATGCTTGAACACAATGTTCAATATATCATTTTTCCTAATAATCTCAAACTATAAACAATTCGTTGTCCGTCAACTGGTAACTGTAGTGACCAACCGTATTACCTGCAAAAAAGAGTAAAATAGTAATACATGGAACAATATAGATAAGTTTCAAAAGTGTGTCATGTTAAGTGAAATAAATAAAATGCAGAACACTACAATCTGCATTATTCCATTTATATGAAATTTAAAAAAATAACTTCTAGTGACAGTTGATCAGTGATTGTCTATGACAGGACTGGAGGAGGAGATAGCTATGAAGTGTCACAAGAAACATTTTAAAGATATTGGGAATTTTTTTTTATATCTTGATTTTTTTGTAGTGATTGTAAGATTGCATACAACTATGAAAATTCATCACAGTGTACACTTAAATGAGTATATATTATTGATTGTGAATTTGATCTCAGAGTGAGAGAGAAGTGAGTCCAAGTTGTGAACTCATCAATGCCATGGCTAATTAATATTTTAAGAATCTAAATTTCAAGCCTCTAACAAGAGACATTCTTTAAAATTAGTAGAATCTTATTCATGAATTGAAGAGTCTGAAGATAAGATTGAAATACTAATGCTGTACAGAGAAAGCACCAGCTAAAAGTAAACTAATTTCATTTTATTTTGTCATGTCATGTATGCACTGTGGGGCCAGAATGGTATCATCTAGGTAGTAGGGTAATATCTGCTGCCATGTGAGGGGCAGGCTCAATGGCTGATCTATGAAAGTCACCTTTTATTTGGACGTAGTTGCCTGAACCAGCTGGAGCCTCAACTGATTGGATCAGATACCTTCCTTGCCTGTGGTTCAGAACCTGTGCAATTGCCTTATCTCACTGCTAATAAAAATTTGGTTTGACTTAGTTGGGGCCAAGCTTCTTTACACAGAGCCTTTATCCCCAAGGTTGAGTGTACTATCTTCCAGGTTATCATCTCCTTAAGAGTCTGTGTCTGTGTGATGCTTCTGGATGAGGGCATAAAGATTTCTGTTCCCGATTCTCAGGAAAATCAGAAAGTCATCAAGAATACATGAAAACAACAATGAGGTATCATCTCACACCTGTCAGAATGGCCGCCATCAGACAACAAGTGTTCGGGAGGGTGTGGAGAAAAGGGGACTCTAGTATCCTGCCGGTGGGAATGCAGACTGGTGCAGCCACTATGGAAAACAATATGGTGCTACCTCAAAAAGTTAAAAATGGAACTCCCATTTGACCCAGTGATCCCACTTCTAGGAATATACCCTAAGAAGCCTGAAACACCAATCAGAAAGAATATATGTACCCCATGTTTGTAGCAACACTATTTACAATAGCTAAGATCTGGAAACAGCCCAAGTGTCCATCAGTAGACAAATGTATAAAAAAGCTGTGGCACATATGCACAATGGAGTACTATGCAGCTGTAAGAAAGAAAGATCTCTTATTCTTTGAGAGGACATGGAGGGACCTGGAAAGTATTATTCTAAGTGAAACAAGCCAAGCATAAAAAGACAAATACCACATGATCTCACTTATTTGTGGAATATAATGAACATAACAGTCTGAGGAATACGGTAGACCCAGAAACATGGAAGTGCAGCACAGACTGACAACCCTCAGAAGAGGGGGTGGTGAGGGGAGGGAAGAGAAACCACCACTGAACTTATAAGCATGTACGCATAACCAATGGACATGGACAATAAAGCCGGGGATGGGGGGGGGGTGGGCGTGGGAAGGAGGGTGTCAATGGGGTAAAAAAGGAGAAACATCTGTAACAAAAATAAAATTAAAAAATAAAATAAAACACATAAATAAATAAAAAAGAATACATGAAGAGTAAGGAAACTTCCCCTGGAGGACAACTTGGCATCACCTTGTCACCTCTGCACCACAGTGCTCTCAATCTTCTGGAAGTCTTCCACCATCCTGGGCGCTTATATTGAATTAATAAAAGTTCCACTGTTTTGATGTTTTCTAAGTAAAGATGAAATGTCATATATTTTCAGTTCACCCTCTTATATAATATCTGAAATGCAAATTAAACATTTTGTAAGTGAATTTACAAGAAAGTTTGTTTTGTAGATCATTTGTTAATGCTCTTTATCACCAAGTCTAGTAGATTTATTTCACATGTAATTACTGAAGAAAGCAGGTAACTTGTTGAATACTTTGTTTAAAATGATAAATCAAATAGCTAAGTCTGCGTATAGAATTTGCTTTCAGGTTTTACTTAGCAATAGAAAATGTGACTGTTTTACTTAGTTTATTTAAATTTAAATGCAAACTGGAAGAGTTCTCTAGAAATAAAGATTTTGCCTTTAAACAGAAAGGAGAAATCTCTGGTGGTATACCTATACTCATATTATTTTCTTCCCTCCTTTTCTTCCTCATAACTGATGAAAACTTTTCAACACGAAACACATTCGCCACCACTAGAAACTTTTTCAATGAATTTATAACCATGTTATCTTCCCAGACCATTTTACTTAGGACTTTCTTTCCACCAATTAATATTTAAAAATGATGGCTGCCAAAATCAAGCAAAGCTTCCTCAAAGTATATGATTTTTTTTCTCAATGTCACCAACTTCAAATCACTGAGCCAAAGACTATTCATAATTTTATTGCATTGGGTGCAAATACTTTTTGATAATAATAACCATTATGTATTCTTGGGAACTACTGAAACTCTAAGAACATTTTGTGGGGAAGAGGATTTTACAGATTAAAAATAAAACCAATTGGTAAGTATCCAAGAATAAGCTGGAAGAAGAAATGGTAATTAAATCAGATTTTAAAATACAGTGACTCACTGGTTCAACATCCTTATATAGATTCAACATCCATGGGAGGCAGATGGTTTGATGACATTTCTTTTTTTTTTTTCAATTTTTTTTCTTTATTGATTTTAGGGAGAGAGGAAGGGAGAGAGAGAGATAAAAACATCGATGAGAAAGAACATCAATTGCTGCCTCCTGCATGTCCCCCACTAGGAATTTGGCCCACAACCTGGTCATGTGCCCTGCCTGGGAATCAAACCAGCAACCTCTTGGTGCATGGGTCGATGCTCAACCAGTGAGCCACATTGGCCAGGCTGATGACATTTCTATGGCACTCTTGAATAGTACAGATTTTTTTTTTCCTTTATCCATTTCTTTCAATTTATTTCTAATTTTACTTTATTTTTATTTTATTTTGATGACATTGATTAATAAGATTACATAGTTTTTGTTTGGTTTTGTTTTGTTTTAACTTATCTTAATTGTTGAATGTATTACAGCTGTCCCCCCTTTTTCCCTCATTGATCCCCTCTTCCCCAATACCCCTCCCCCTGCCTTCCCCACACTATTATCGGTGTCCATTGGTTACGCATATATGCAGAGAAGTTTTTTTGGTTTATCTCATTCTGCCCTCCCTTCCCCCTTCTTTTTGAGGTTCATCAGTCTAACAACCAATTTGTACTTTTTTTTTTTTTTTTTTTTTTTTTTATCCTCACCCGAGGATATTTTTCTATTTTTTGTACAGATAGAGTGGGAGGGAGAGAGAGGAAGGGAGAGAGAGAGAGAAACATCGACGTGAAGGTACACATCGAGTGGCTGCCACCCGCACGACCAACCAGGGCCGGGGACAAACTGCAACCGAAGTACGTGCCCTTAGCGGGAACCGAACCCGGGTCTCTCCAGACCGCAGGCCGACGCTCTAACCGCTGAGCCAAACTGGCCAGGGCAACCAATTTGTACTTAATTCCTTCATCTTTTTCACCCATCCCCCCAGCCCCTGCCCATCTGGCAAGCAGCAAAAAGTTTTCTGTATCTATGAGTCTGTTTCTGTTCTGCTTGCTCATTTTGTTTGTAGATTCAGTTGTCGATAGATATGTATCAATTGCCATTTATTTTTTTGTTCATATTTTTGTTCTTCATCTCCTTCTAGAAGACCCTTCAACAGTTTATATAGTACTGGTTTGGTGGTGATGAACTCCTTTAGCTTTTTCTTGTCTGGAAAACTCTTGATATGTACATCGATTCAAAATGATAGCTTTGCAGGATAGAGTAATCTAGGTTGTAAATCGTTGCTTTTCATCACTTTGAATATCTCTTGCCACTCCTTTCTGGCAGGCAAAGTTTTTTTTGAGAAATCAGCTGAAGTCTTATGTGAGTTCCTTTGTAGGTAACAAACTGCTTTTCTCTTGCTGCTTTTAAGATTCTCTCTTTGTCTTTAACCTTTGGCATTTTGATGATGTGTCTTGGTGTGGACCTCTTTGGTTTCATCTTGTTTGGGATTCTGTGCTTCCTGAATTTGTATTTCTGTTTTCTTCACTAAGTTCGAGGATTCTTCTCATTATTATTCCAAATAGTTTTTCAATTGCTTGCTCTTTCTCTTCTCCTTCTGGCACCCCCATGATGTAAATGTTGGCATGCTTGAAGTTGTCCCAGAGGCTCCTTACACTATCCTCATTTTTTTGGATTCTTTTTTTTTTTGCTGTTCTGATTGGGTATTTTTTGTTTCCTTATATTCCAAATTAATGGTTTGCTTCTTGGCTTTAGCTACTCTACTATTGATCCCTTATAAATTAATCTTTTTTTCAGTTAGTGCATCCTTTATTTCTGACTTGTTCTTTTTTATGTTGATGTTCTCACTAAGTTCCTTGGAGGTCTCCTTAAGTTTCTTGAAGGCCTCAGTAAGATTCTTGAATATCCACTAAGTTCCTTGAGCATCCTCATAAGCAGCATTTTGAACTCTGCCTCTGATTGATTGCTTATCTCCATTTTGTTTAGTTCTTTTCCTGGAGTTTTGTTCTTTTCTTTCATTTGGGACATGTTTTTTCACCTCCTCATTTTGGCTACTTCCCTGTGATTGTTTGTATGTATTAGGTAGAGTTGCTATGTCGCCTAGACTTCATAAGGTGGCCTATTGTTGTAGGTGTCCTATAGAATCCAGTGCCACAGCCTCCCTGATCACCCCAGCTGGGCCCTTAAAGTGCACCCCTAGTGTGGATTGTACACCCTTCTGTTGTAATTGAGCCTTGATTGCTGTTGGCACATCAATGAGAAGAATTTCCTCAGGCTAATCAGCTGCAAGGACTGGCTATGCCCACTGACCACTGGCCTCTGACCCCCTTGGAGGATCAGCCCACAACACAGAGCAAGACTTACTTCAGCAGGGCTCTGGTGCCCACTGAGTCCACTCATTGAGTGTGCTAGTTGTGGAGGTGGTTGGGTGGTGGTGTTTCGTTGTGTTCTGAAGCTGTCCACTGGATGTGCTGGCTCTGGGGCAAGGTCAGCCACTGCCTGTGATCTATCCAGGGCCATTCGACATAAGCTACAAAGTGATCTGCTGATGGCTGCTTCTTGTACTGGGCTTGGAGGTGCCCAGGAAAAGCCAAGTTGTGAACCAAGGCTGGCCTCCTCTACTGCCAGGCCTGGGGCCACTTAACAAGAGGTATGGGGCTGCTGAGACCAGATGCTGCTTGTTTGAGAGTTTTCAGGAAAATCTGAAGGAGGATCCAAGACAGGCCAATCCTATGATAAAGCTTTGGAAACAGCATAAGTGGGCCTGAAAGTTGGGTGAAGCAGGGCCTCAGGGGATCACCAGGGCGGGGCAAATAGTGTGAGCCAGGTTGCTGGAGGCCCAGATATAGTGGCCGTCCACTGCCCCAGGGAAGAGCTCAGCAAAGGAACAAAGGCCTCCGCCAGCAAATCTGTGGGAGAGAAAGCTGCCTCTCAAGCTCTCATCCCAAGGCCGAACAATTCAGTTCTTCCTGGTATGTCTATGATGTCTTTCACGCTACCTCCCCTCCAAGCTTGGAGGGAGCAAGTTCAAGTAAGTCCATGTGCAGGCCCTTTAAGAGGAGCTGCCTGGGGCTCCAGCAGCCTCAGCCTTAGTTCCCACTGGTTTTACAGCCAGAAATTATGGGAACTTCTCTTCCTAGCACTGGAACCCTGGGCAGGGCGCCTGGTGTGGGACCAGACCCCTGTCTCCTCAGGGAGGATCTTCCCAGTTGAGGTGTCCTCCTGATTTTTATCCACCACAGGTGGGTGTGGGACCAGCCTGTCTGAGCCTCCGCCCTCCTACCAGTCTCCATGTGGCTTCTTCTTTAATCACGTAGTTGTAGGACTTACATTCAGCTCAATGTCAGGTGGTTCTGAATGATGGTTGTTCTATAGTTTAGTTGTAATGTTGATGTGGTTGTGGGAGGAGGCAATACTGTGTTTATCTAAGCTGCCATCTTGATCATAAGTCTTCGAGATTACATAGGTTTTAAGTGTACTATTTTATGATACACAATCTGTATATTGCATTATGTGCCCACCACCCAAAGTCAAACCATCTTCCACCACCATATATTTGGTCCCCTATGCCCTCTACTCCTCCCCACCTTCCTTACCTCTGGTAAACACCATACTGTTGTCTGTGTCTATTAGTTTCAGTTTTATATCCCACATATGAGTGAAATCATATGGTTCTTTGCTTTTTCTGACTGACTATGTCACTTAGCATAATGTTCTCAACGTCCATTCATGTTTTGCAATTGGAAGTATTTCATCTTTTCTTATGGCTGAGTAGTATTTTATTGCTCAACATTTTTCTTATCCTTTCATCTATTGAAAGACATCTTAGTTGTTTAAATGCCTTGTCCACTGTGAAAAGTGCTGCAATAAACATAGAAACATAGGGGTGTATATAACTTTGCAAATAAATGTTTTCAAAAAATTTCAGGTAATTAACCAGAAGAGGGATTGCTGGATCATATGGTACCTCTATTCTTAATTTTTTGAGGAACCTCCATACTGAATGTACCAGTTTACATTCTCACCAGAGTTGAATGAGAGTTCCTTTTTCTCCACATCCTCTCCCATACTTGTTATTAGTTGTCTTGTTGACAGTAGCCTTTCTAATAGATGTGAGGTGATATCTCATTGTAGTTTGGATTTGCATTTCCCTAATAGCTAGTGACTTTGAGAATCTTTTCCTATATCTGCTGGCCATTTATACCTTGAGAGTTTGTTTGGAGGTTCTAGCAGGAGAGCCCAGCTACTCGTACACCTTTGACCAAAGACCAGTCCTCTCCTCTGGGGGAAAGGGGGAGGTCATCCTCTTGAACCTAGCACACAGCTTCAGGAGGGATGCACATGGATCGATGAGGAAGGAGGGGGACACCGTCTAGCCAGCCAGATTAGCTGAATCAACTCTGGTGATCAATGGGGTGGCAGATATCGCAGCCAGATTGCCCTCACATTCTCTGTTGGCCATTTGTATGTCATTAGGGGAGAAGTGTCGGTTCAGATCCTTTATCCATTTTTTAATTGAATTGTTTTGTTTGTTTGATGTTGAGTTGTATGAGTTCTTCATGTATTTTGTATATTAACCCCCTGTTGAAGCTGTTGTTTGCAAGTATCTTCTGCCATTTGGTTAGTTGCCTTTTTGTTTTGTTGGTGGTTTCATTTGTTGAATAGAGCTTTTTAGTTTGATATAGTCCCATTCATTTACCTTTGCTTTTACTTTCCTTGCCTTTGGGGTCAAATTCATAAAATCTTCTCTACAACCAAGGTCCATAAGTTTAGTACTTATGTTTTTTTCTATGTAGTTTATTGGTTCAGATCTTATATTTAGGTCTTTGATCCATTGTGAATTAATTTTTTGTACATGGGAAAAACTGTAATCTAGTTGCATTCCCTTGTGGCTTTCCCATTTTTCCAGCCCCATTGACTGAAGAGGCTTTCCTTTCTGCACTGATTGTTTGTCAAAATTTATTTTTCCTTCTACGTGTGGTTTTATTTCTGGGCTCTCAATTATGTTGCATTGTTCTGTGTCGGTTTTTCTGTCAATACGATGCTGTTTTGATTATTATTGTCCTGTAATATAATTTGAAGTCAGGTAGGCGGGTACTTCCCGCTTCATTCTTTTTTTCTGAGGATTGCATTGATTATTCAAGATCTTTTGTTGTTTTATACAAAGGATGTGTGTGTGTGTGTGTGTGTGTGTGTGAATACATATATATATATGTGTGTGTGTGAATACATATATATGTGTGTGTGTGTGTGTGTGTGTATATATATATATATATATATAGAGAGAGAGAGAGAGAGAGAGAGAGACATTTATATGAGAGAGACACATGTATTGGTTGCCTCCTTCTTATGCCCTGACCAAAGCTGGGAATTGAACCTGCATCCCAGGTACATGCCCTTGATTGGGAATTAAACCCATGTGCCAATGCTCTAACTACTTAGCCACACTGCCCAGGGTGACATTGGGATTTTGTCACCCTGGGATTGGGATTTTGTCACCATTGGGATTTTGATGGGGATCGCATTAAATATGTATATTGCTTTTTGTAATATGGACATTTTAACTGTGTTGATTCTTCCAATCCATGAACGCAAAATCTATTTCCATTTCACTGTCTTTTAGTAATGCTTTGTAGTTCTAAGTATATAGTCCTTCACATCCTTTGTTGACTCATGTATTTTATGCTTTTTGTTGCAATTGCTAAGGGATTATTTTATTTTTTCTTTTTTTTTCCTTATTTATCATTGTTAATATATAGGGGTGCAGTGGATTTTTGTACATTGATTTTGCATCCTACAGCTTTACAGTACTGTTTATTGCTTCCAATTATTTTTTTGGTGGAGTCTTTAGGTTTTTCTACTTATAGAATCATGTTATTTGCAAAAAGTGACACCTTTACTTCTTCATTCCAAATTTGAATGCCTTTTTTTTTTTTTTTCTCTTGCCTGATTGTCCTGGCTAGGACTTTCAGTACGATGTTCAATAAGAATGATGAAAGTGGACATCTTTGTCTTGTTCCTTATCACAGAGGGAAAGCTTTCATTTTTTCATGATTGAATATGATATTGGCTGAGAGTTTGTCACATAAGGCCTTTATTACGTTGAGGTACTTTTTTCCTACATCTATTTCATTGAGTGTTTTAATCATAAATGGATTTTGTTTATTAAATGCTTTTCTGCAACTTTTGATAAGATCATATGATTTTTATTCTGTTTTGTTAATGTGGTATATTACATTAATCAATTTGCATATGTTGAACCATCCTTATGCCTCTGAAATTAACTCCACTTGATTGTGATGTATTATTGTTTTAATGTATTGTTGTATTCTATTTGCTAGTATTTCATTTAAGAATTTTGTATCTGAATTTATCAGAGATATTGGTCTGCAGTATTTTTTGGTTTTGTTTTTTTTTCATGTTATAACATGCTTTCTTTCTTTTATTTAGTGTCTTTTTTATTATTATTATCTTTATTGTTGACAATATTACAAATGTCTCTCCTTCATTTTCCCCCATTTACCCAGCTCCACCAGCTCCCGCCTTGCTCCAGTCCTTCACAACCCTATTGTCTCCGTCCATGGGTCGTGCATATATGCATATGAATTCTGTGGTTAATCTCTTCCCACGCTCACCCCTCATCCCACACCCCTTCTTTCTGAGATTTCTCAGTCTGTTTTATGTTTCCATGCTTCTGTTTCTATTTTATTCAAGAGTTTACTTTGTTCATTAGATTTTACATATAAGTGAGATCATGTGATATTTGTCTTTCTCCGACTATCTTATTTTACTTAGCATAATAATCTCTAGTTCTCTCCTTACCATCTCAAAGAGTATTAGATCCTTTTTAACAGTTGCATAGCATTTCATTGTGTAAACATACCACAGCTGTTTTTATCAATTCATCTGCTGATGGGTACTTGGCCAATATCCTTGATGAACATAGATATTAAAATCTTCAATAAAATATTAGCAAATAGGATCAAGCAATATATTAAAAAGATCAGCCCTGGCCAGTTTGGCTCAGCGGTTAGAGCGTCGGCCTGTGGTCCTGAGAGACCCGGGTTCGGTTCCCGCTAAGGGCGCGTACCTCGGTTGCAGTTTGTCCCCGGCCCTGGTCGGTTGTGCGGGTGGCAGCCACTCGATGTGTCCCTTTCACATCGATGTTTCTCTCTCTCTCTCTGTTCCTCTCTCTCCCTCCCACTCTACCTGAACAAAGAATGGAAAAATGTCCTCGGGTGAGGATAAAAAAAAAAAAAAAAAAAAGATCATACGTCATGACCAAGTGGGATTTATTCCAGGGATAACAGGCTGGTACAATATTTGCAAATCAATAAATGTGGTACATCACATGAACAAAATGAAGAATAAAAAATTACATGTTCATATCAATAAATGTAGAAAAAGCATTCGGCAAAATCCAGCACCCATTTTTTATAAAAATTCACAGCAACGTGATAATAGAGGGATCATACCCCAAAATTATAAAGGCCATATATGACAAACTAAAGTCAACATCAGACTCTATAGGCAAAAACTAAAAGTGTTTCCGTTAAGAATGGGAACGAGGCAGGGATGACCACTTTCACCAGTCTTATACAACATAATACTGAGCCACAGCAATCAGACAATTAAGAAAAGTAAAAAACATCAAAATTGGAAAGGAGGAAGTAAAACTGTCTTTATTTACAGATGATATGATATTATACATAGAAAACCCTACAGAATCCACTAAAAAACTACTAGAGCTGATAAATGAATTATGTAGTTTCTTTTTTTGTGTTATCTTTGTAAGGTTTTGGTATCAGGATTATGTTGGTCTTATAAAATATATTAGGAAATGTTGTGTCTCCATTGGTTCTTTTTCTTTGTGTTTCTGTCTTTGTTTTTGTTGGGTGGTATTCTATACTTTTTTCCCTCTGTTTCCTCTATTTTTAAGACATGTGCTTCAGTTTTGTTGTGTGTGTGTGGTTACCATTAGGTTCATGAAAATGGATGTTTCATATAGAGAGTAGCTTTTTTCTTTTGAATGCATCTAATCTTTTTGAAAATTCAGACCTTTAATCCTTACCCTTTTATGTTTCTGTTGTCACCAGTTGTCCCTGTTTATGCTGTAAGTTGTTGGTGATCTTACTCATAGTTTTGTGACTGTTAGTTCTTTGTTTCAGGTAGAATAACCCTCTTAATATTTCCTGCAATGAAGGTTTTCTGGTGATAAATTCCCTAAGCTTCTGTATGTCTAGAAAATCTTTATTCCTCATCACACCAAAGGATAACTCTGCTGGATATATTATACTTGGCTAGTAATTTCTCTCTTTCAGCAGTTTAATAGTTAGTTCCACTCTCTTCTAGCTTGTAGAGTTTCTGCTGAGAAGTCCAGTGATAACCTCATGGACTTTCCTTTACTTGTTACTTCTTTTCTCTGGCTGCCTTGAGAACTCTTCCTTTGTCACTATTTTTTGACAGTTTTAACACAATGTACCTTGGAGAAGGCCTTTTTGGATTGAGGTAATTAGGTATTCTGTTTGATTTTTTGATTTGAGGATCCAGCTCTTTCCTTAAGTTTGGGAAGTTCTCGTCAACTATTTGTTTGAAAAGGCTCTCCATTCCTTTTTCTTTCTCTTCTTCTGGTATGCCTATTATTTTTATATTGTTCCTCCTGATGGAATCAGAATGTTCTCCTAGAGTTTTTTCTTTTATTTAAAATGTATCTTTATTGTTCAAAGTATTACAGATGTCCCTTCTTTTTCTCCTCATTTGCCTCTTCTCCCAAATTCTGCCCCACTCCTGCCTTCCCCACATTATTGTCTGTGTGCATTGGTTATGCATATACACATATAAGTTATTTGGTTTATCTTTCCCTACCCACCACCCTTCCCTCTGAGGTTCATCAGTCTAACAACCAATTTGTCTTCTTAATCACTTCCCTCTTTCTTCCCATTCCCCTCAATCCCCCTATCATTTGGCAACCAATAAAACATTTTCTGTATCTACGAGTCTTTTTCTGTTCTACTTGTTCATTTTGTTTGTAGATTCAATTGTTACTAGATATGTATTTATTGCCATTTTATTGTTCATATTTTTATCTCCTTCTTCTTAAGGAAGACCCTTCAAAATATCCCAGTCAGAGATGAAGGATGTACTAACTGAAAAAATAATAATTTATAGGGAACCAATAGTAGAGTAGGTGAAGCCAAAAATCAAATAATCAATTTGGAATATAAGGAGCAAAAAATACCCAATCAGAATAGAAAAAGAAAACGTATCCAAAAAAAATGAAGATTGTGTAAGGAGCCTCTGGGATAACATGAGCATACCAACATCTGCAACATAGGGGTGCCACAAGGAGAACAGAGAGAGTAAGAAATTAAAAAACTATTTGGAAAAATAATGAGAAGAATTCTCTAACTTGGTGAAGGAAACAGAAGGAAACAGACATACAAGTCCAGGAAGCACAGAGAGTCCCAAACACAATGAACCCAAAGAGGTCCACACCAAGACACATCATAATTAAAATGCAAAAGGTTAAAGACAAAGCAATAAACTTAAAAGCAGCAAGAGAAAAGCAGTTAATTACCTACAAGGGAACTCCCCAAAGACCGTCAGTTGATTTCTCAAAAGAAACTTTGCAGGCCAGAATGGAGTGGTAAGAAATATTCAAAGTGATGAAAAACAAGGGCCTACAATCCATATTACTCTATCCTGCAAAACTATCATTTAGAATTTATGGGCATATAAAGAGCTCCCAAAGAACAAGCTAAAGGAGTTCATCACCACCAAACCAATATTATATGAGTTCTGTCCCTTTATAATGCTCAAGTTGCTCTCTTCTTTTCTTTGAATCATTTCTAAATTTCTATCGTCAATATCACTAAATATTTTCACCATTTGGTCAGCTGTTTCCTAAGCTTGCCACTTTGTTCTTGGTCTCTTTTTATTGAGTTCTTTATCTCCAGAGTGTCTGTTTGGTTCTCTTTTAAAGTTTCAATCTTTATGTTAAAGTACTCATTTTGTTTGTTGATTTGGTTTCTGAGATCATTAAACTGCCTATCTATATTGTCTTGTATCTCCTCGAGTTTCTTTTCAGTACTGCAGTCTTGAATCCTCTGTTATTTAAATCTCATATTTCCATGTCTTTAAGTTTATTTTCTGGATATTTTTTTATTTTCTTTCTAAGTTGTCTTGTTACCTTGATTATTCATGATATTTGATGAATTCCTTCTCTGTCTAGGTATCTATATATGAAAGTTATTTCTCTAATAGATTAGAATAATTCTTTCTATGATTTTCCAATAGGTAGCACTGAATCACAAGTTTTTTTAGCTTTCTTTTACTTTCAGACATTTCAGATGTCTGTGGAGTGGTGGAAAATGGTCTGTGTTCCTGGGAAGGTGAGCACCTCCCCTGTGATCTGATCATTTGAGTCCCAGGGGACCAACACCACAGGGGAATATGGTGGGCAGTTGGGCTCCAAATCCATGAAATCCCAGTGCTGTCCTCCACAGCCAGACACCCCCAGCAGTGCAGCTTCAATGTGTGGTGGTGGGGTGAACTGGGGGAACCCACTGTCCTCTTTTGTTGCTTTGCCCTCCCCTCAATGGCAACCAGCAAACATCTTTGGCATCCGCCATGTGCCTCCACCTGACCCTGGGATTGGTCACAGAGGGCATCCTTTGTTTAGGGAAAAAAGCATTTCCATAGCACTAGTTCTCGCGTTTACAGATAATACATTTTGCAATTCAACATGAAGGCTGAGGGGAGGGGAGCTCTGGGAGGTTACGGGAAGGTGTTCAGGTTCCAGGGCTTTGTTTTTTTGTCTAAAATGCTGACTGCCAGGCATCTTCACCTCTGTGCTTTGTTCCTGCCCAGTCACTGGTCTCAGCCACAGCTTGTACTGGCCACTCCCACAGGAATTATCACTAAATCTCTTTGCTCCTCCCAGCTGAAGGGAGTGCCAGCCACGGCCTTATTTCTCCTGTGAGCTCTGGGCTGAGAGGATGTGTCCGTGGCTTCATTGAGCTCTTTTCCCTCTTTTAATTTTTAAAATTATTATATAATTTTAATCCTCACCTGAGGAGAGTTTGCCATTGATTTTTTTTAGATAAAGTGGGAAAGGGGTAGAGAGACAAAGACAAAGACAGAAAGAGAGATACATCAATATGAGAAAGACACATTGATTGTTTGCCTCCTGTATGGCCCCGACCAGAGGCAGGGATTGAATTTGCAACCAAAGCACGTGCCCTTGACCGAGAATCGAACCCATGACTCTTTGATCAGTGGGCCAACACTCACCACTGAGTCACACCAGCCAGAGCTCTTCTCTCTTCTCGCTTCCCCAGTTCGCTCCCACTTGCCCACCTTTAGATGTTTCAATGTATGAATTTCTTGGACATGCCTGTGCACGAGCAGAGAATCCTCTGTTGAGTTACAGCTGTTCAAATGGTTGAAACTTCAAGGGGAGAGGCTGCGGGCATCTTTCACACCACCATGTCACTCTGCTTTTTTGTCTTTGTGGACAGGGACAATTGGCAAAAGGGGGGACATCTGTAATATTTTCAACAATCAAGGTAAATTTAAAAAATAGAAAAAATAAATGCTTGAGGGAAAAGAACAATCATTATAAATTCAATTTTTCTTAATGTTTGCTGAAGTTCATGGAATTACTAAACATAGTTTCAATTTAACTCACTGAAAGTTTTAATAAAATAATTAAGCTTGGGTTTTAGCTACCCATGAAGGTTGTCAAATAAAAAACTAATCTGGACTTAGGTAAGGAGAGACTGATTCCAAAAGACGATTGTAATGGTGGAGGAAGGGGTGGGTAAATCATTATAGCAGAGGAAGGGGGACCATTACAATAGGGTAATGGAGATATTTCAATACAGGGAAGGTAACTATTTCAATAGGGAGACTGTTAGATAGGGAGAATATTCTAACTACTTCTATCTGAAATTTTAAATAATTCAGATTTATAGAATTATTTCAAATTTCAAATAGAAAGGGTTTTCTTTTACATGGGCCAGTAAACAGAGCTAGAAAGAGCTAGGTGTGGGGGAGTCAGATGATCAGGTGGCATGATTAGACAATTCAACAGGAAATCGTTCCTTTTCTATCAGCTTGTTCTCAGAAGGGGTCCTTCAAGGCTCCTCAGTGCTCGCTAAGGCTTAAGACGGGGCCAAAGCTCAGGGCCCTTAGGAAACGAGAGAAGCTTGGCTGAAGATTGATAAGTCAGAGGGCATCTTGTCAACACTGGACAACACGGTCAAGCAATAAAACTAGTAATTTATGAGTCAAAGAATGGTAATTTGCAGGGTCTGTGTCCGGCACTGTATTAGGTAACAAGAACTCATCTAGGGTCTCATCCAAGTCGTAGGGGATGAGGCGTCTTTTGAAGTAAGCCATATCTCAGAAGACAAAGTGATGGAGGATTTCTTAACTGTCGGTTGTGCAGGAGCACAGGGCTCAGGTCAAGTTCAACATTGTCCACAAGCTATGCTGTTTTCATTTGTTTGTTTGTTTCTTAATGCAAAATTTTTTATTTAATGCATTGTTCATAACTACAAAAAAAAAAAAAAAATCTCCATGAGTTGTCAGTCTGACTGGACTGGAATAAGGAATTTCTTATTTTTCTCTTTTCCTTTTACAATACCAACTATCAGTAGGAAACCCTTAGATCTTCTGAGTGTGCCTCTGTTCACTCACTTATTTGTACATCACATGAATCTAGGAGAGTGGTGGAGAAAAAAGGCCGGATACAGATCATATTGGGTGCATTTGACTATAAACAGGAGATGGGAAGATTTTTCAAAGGATACCTGAGGTTTTTTAATGAAAGCAGGTTTTGGCTTCCCTGCTGTCCTCACAATGATTTCTGAAGCCTCAATTGCTTAAGGATCCTGTTTAGCACCTTCTGTGGGCTTTGGTCTGAGCAAAGGGAAGAGATCAAAGCCCAGCCTCCAAGCACCCTCTGCCCTTCCACATCCGGGCTCCACCTGCTGCCCTTGCTGGGGTGCAGCTCCTTTGCATGAGGAGTATGGAGACACCGGTGGGCCAGGTTCACCTTGGGTTTTAGCATCCTAATGCAAATTTTATTAGTATCGCTTTTTTTATTAGTATGATAATCCAAAGTTTTATTGCACAATGGTGTATTTTTCTTAAAAACTGCCATCTGAACACAGTGATTTGTTTCCCCTTCAATGTTAAAAAAAAATTGTGTTTAGTGAAAGATTTTACCACGGCATGTATTAAAAAATGATTTTACCTTACATAGTTGTAGTTTAGAATAATTGCAGTAGTGCTAGCTGCATCGTGGATGGAAAAACCCCAATGTGAGGGTTGCTGAAAGGTAATTTAATTTGCTAGCCACCGTGGGAGTTTTGTTGTTGTTATTGTTGTTGTCTTTTTTTAATCCTCACCTGAAGATATTTTTCCATTGATTTTTTTAAATTGTATTGATTTATTTATTTTATCCTTACCTGAGGACATTTTCCCATTTTTTGTTCAGATAGAGTAGCAGGGAGAGAAAGGAAGAGAGAGAGAGAAACATCAATGTGAGAGAGACACATTGATTGGCTGCCTTCTGCACAACCCTGACTGAAGCCAGGGATCGAGCCTGCAGCCCATGCACATGCCCTTGACTGGGAATGGAACCTGCGACCCATCAGTCCGCAGGCGGACAGTCTAACTGCTGAGCCAAACTGGCCAGGGCCACTGTTGTGTTGCCCACCCTCCTGGTCGTCTTCTCTGTCCTGTGAAGAGGTGGAAGACAAAGAGGAAAATGTTTGGTGTGGAAAATCTTTTATAACTAACAATACCATAAGTTTTTCTCAATAAAGTGATGTCGGTGCCAGCTTCGGGGACGTGATGATGGACGGTCAGGGGCTCACTGTGGAGCGAATAGAAAGCCCAGTCCCTTTGCAGCCGTGGGGGCGGTTACACAGTAAAGTATATATGAACTCGGAGCTACAGGTATTGGGACGTGAGAAAGTCCATGGTCCTTTGTTTCTGTAAAGCAAAATAAATCTGACTCCACATCTGCTTCGCACTCTCCTGAAGGTAAATCTCATGTCTGTCTTTCTGCATAAGACCTAAGTGGCTTATGAAGAGTGAAACACTCATGAATGACAACTTCAGTTTCAACCCACACAAAGCTACATAGTGACAGAAGAAGGAATAGAATTTGAGATCTTTGACTTCTGGCCTTTATTCTTCTTGTTACTGTGTGAACCTGTGTACCCTGTCTTTAACATGTTTATCTTTTTTTTTTTTTTATCCTCACCCGAGGACATTTTTCCATTTTTTGCACAGATAGAGTGGGAGGGAGAGAGAGGAAGAGAGAGGGAGAGAGAAACATCGATGTGAAAGAGACACATCGAGTGGCTGTCACCCGCACGACCAACCAGGGCCGGGGACAAACTGCAACCGAGGTACGCGCCCTTAGCGGGAACTGAACCCGGGTCTCTCCGGACCGCAGGCCGACGCTCTAACCGCTGAGCCAAACCGGCCAGGGCTTAACACGTTTATCTTATGGCTAAAGAAAAACTAGCATTGAATGATAATATTATTACAATAACCAACATTTATTGAGTTTTTACTAATTCCAGGCACAATTCTGGTTGCATTTTCTCATCACATTTTTAAAACAATGCAGTGAGGTAGGTAACATTAACATGTGATTTTGTATGTTAAACTGCATTGAACTAAACAAAGATAGAAGAAGTCAAGTCAAATGTCTAGTAAGTGAAAGATTTCTCATTTAAATGTAGTCAGACGCCCGAGCTCAACCTAATTAGATGCAGTTCCTCAAAATATAAGCAACTGACCAAATGAGTGTTAGTTATTTATTCATTTAGCAACTGTTTAAGTCAAACATTTAAGTCTCCTATGTATCCAGTTCTGAACCCAGCACTGGAGATAGACTGTAAATGAGAAGAACGAAGTCGCTGAATTTGTAGATTTCGCATTCAGATATTTGTTAAGTGTTAGAGTGCAAGGAATTAAACCAGACTTGGTGATCTCAATTGATAGGAAGTTTAACTAAAGGAAACGGGGAAGGTAAGAAATGCCAAGCAAGAGGCACACAGCTGCACAGCCGGGCCTCCTGCTGTGCAGGCCTCAGGGACAGCCCTGGGACCCTCGGGCACTCTGCTGATACCATGAGGGGGCCCCTGAGCTCCCTGAGGTTCTGAGGCTTCAGCATGGCTGCCTCTCTGCTCTGACTCCTTCCGCAGCCTCTGGATGGTTCTCACAATTCCAAGGAGAGTGTCTGACTAGATCACCTGCCACTGTGTGACACAGAAGCCTGTTAGGCAGACCTGCTGTGTCAGGTCGTATCCGGGTCGGTGTCCAGCTTCTGGGTGGCTGCTTTCTAGTCGGGTGCCAGCTCTCGCTGAGCCCACTCTGGCAAGGGTGCAGGACCAGGATAGGTAGAACCGAAAGTGAGCTGTGGGGTGAGGGGGCCCAGGGTGCCGTGTCCAGCCTCATTGCAATATTCCAATTCCATAAATTGCAAAGACTTACAATTACTTTGGTTACATAAAGACATTCATTTATTTTTAAAAATGAACGTTTTTTTTTTTTTCTTTTTGAGAATTACATGAGATCTAGGTCGGTGGAGTTGCCCAAGACACATTTTATGTGCAGTCGAATAATACTTAGCTTGACCAGATTCATTTAGCTAAAATATAAAATAAGAAGTTTCACAAAATTTCGTAGTTTTTCTTACTTTAACTGAATCCTTTCTGAGAGCCCCTTTTTTCATTTATATAGAGTACCTTTTTAAGAATTGAAGAAAAAAAATAATGATAAAAAGGACATAGTCCCCTTTCCAAAAAATGCGTGAGGAAGTCAGACAAGAAAATATGCAACAGCAATGCATAGATGAAGGCACACTCCAGATGCTGAGACGTGGCAGAGCATCCTCGAGGCGAGGGCTGAGGCGGGAGAGGGGGAAGAGGCCTCCTAGAGACAATGGCACCTCACTGACCCTGACGGACAAAGTAAGGAGGAGGAGATGAGCTTCCTAAGCAGAGAGAGTATCTAGAGTATAAGAGGCAAAGAAAGCAAAGCAGTTTGGGGAAACAGGAAAGGTTTCAGAACAGCCAAGGTGAAGAGTGCGTGGACAGTGGTAGGAAGCCCACACTTTCAGAAGGTTCTGGAAAGGTGAAAGGAGAGAGCGGGAGTCGGGCTGCCAGGAGTGGAGTCAAGAGAGAGGTTAGGATCACAGACTTTAGAATAGACAGAGGAGAACATGAGGAAAAGGCACTGATGGATTGGGAGAAAGCAGGGGTATTGATCTACAGTGATGCTGGTTGATGTTGCAGCATAAACTTATTGAGCAAAGGGAAAGAGAGGGCTGCATGGTTGGGACACGGATGAGAAGTAGAGCACACATGTTCTGACGCGGAGACAGTTCCAGATGGCGCTAACTTCGGGGATGTGGGGTATAGAAGTGAGATCTTGAGTTTGCGAAGCTGAGATGAAAATATTAAGGCCGTGTTATTAAAAGGATGTGCCTACAAACAGAAACTTCAGCTCAACTAATAGGCAGACAGGAACAGAGACAACAACTATGAACCGGTTCCACAGTCTTCGATGGGACAGTGACCCAAAAGTTACGAATTGAGTAGAGGGTGTCTCGGTTAGGAAGCATGAATGTTGCAGGAGAAAGTGTTGCAGGCAGGTAAAGGGAATTATTGTGTGGACAGAGTGTGGAAGAACAAGGAGACGAGGGGAAGGCCATAGGATAAGGGGCGAGATATGGTCTCACTCACTACGTACCATCCACATAAAAAATGAACAACAAATGTAAAGAATAACATCTGTAACCTACAATGTTGGATCTGAATCCCTCGGGGACAGGTGTATTCTGGAAATTATACTTTTTTGGGAGTTTAGGAAGATAATACTGGTCAGAATAGGTCAAACAATTTTAATTAAACAGTATCTCTGTAGCAAAATATATGTCTTTTACCCCAAGTAAGATAAAAAGCACTTATAATAATAGGGTTTCATACATTCAGACCAAGTTTTTCCGCCAGTTGTTTTCCCACAAACTTACAAAAAGTGTCTGACTTTCAGAATTTTGGAGGTTGGGAAATCTGGATGATTTGGGGATTGTAGGTCGGGCTTGTAGATCTGTAGTTCTTAGGATTAGGAGAGGCCACTGTAGAAAACTATCTCTACAGAAGGTCTACTTCACATCTCAACGCTAGTTGATTAGCAGTTGTGACTTCCAGCATCTTACATAACACCTCTATTGAATGGGTATAATCTCCTATAGAAATAAAACAGTAACAGGACCTATTTTATCAAATCTTGGGGAGCATCAACTCTGACAACACATATAAACCTCTTATCCGAGTGTTTGACATGTACTATGTGCGCAGTACATTGTTATTTATCATATTAATGGAGGCAGCCCTGAGCAGCCAGGTGCTGCTTCCTCTTGTCCGAAATCTGGCCGGGCATTTCTAGCTTTGCCAAGCACAGCGGTCTTCTAGGAAAAAGGAAACTCTACTACATAGCCCCTTCCCCAAACAGAGGAAGACCACTTGAGAATCTGAAATTAACTCTTTCCTCTGTCTAAGAGAGAGCCGCTGTCATATCAACTATAATCCTGTCCTCCAGCTAAATACTTTATAACCTTGTCACAACTTACAGCCAGTGTGGCACTGGTCACATAAAGGGGAGAAACAAGAGGTTATTTTTGTTTATCACAAAGGACATTTACTCTTGATTGACTTAACCACTTCTTGGTAACTTCTTTATTAGGCATTGAGTTAGATGTTGAGAATTTAACGATGAACAGGATCTATAGCCCTTGGTCTTAAGTATATCAAACGATAAAGAGAAACATTTAAATAAACAGTTCCAGAGGAAAGATTACTCATTGCAAGTGCTGCATGGGATGTGGAGGAAGAAGAGCGGTCATGAGAACTAGTCTGATGATGCAGGTAGACTTAGGGACTTAGGCTTCATTCTGCAGGTGATGGTCAGTCCTGAGAATAAAATGTAAACGAATAGAGTACCTGTGGTCTCATCCTTCCTTTGAAACCTCAGCTCATAAATCTGATGGATTCCAATGTCTGATTACATGGTACTATTAATTAATTGAATATTCTCTTTCTCTCTCTCTCTCTCTCTCTCTGTCTCTCTGTCTCTGTCTCTCTCTCTCTCTCTCTCTCTCTCTCTCTCTCACACACACACACACACACACACACACACACACACACACACCAGATGCTATAAATGCATGTTGCACATATTGCAAATTCCCCAGCACAGAGCCTAAGAATTAGGTGGGCAGTTCTTTTATTCACATGATTTAATATGCAAGCATTTTAGCTCACCCTGGGTAAGTGCTGAGGTCTGCCCTTCCTAAGTCAGGCACTGGTGGGCATATTTAAAAAATCACATGATAGCCTCAGACTGGATAATTTTAGCATCCTTGAATTTAGAAAGACATTTGTCATGGATAGTTCTTGTTGATTGGGAAAATTACTGGCTTCCAAAAACCTAAGAGAAATCAAGCACAAACTAACATAATAAGCAAGGCCTTTAAAACGATTGATACATTTTAAAGTACATTCTTGACGACATAAGATTTTTCCCCCCATGGATACTAAAAAGTACATAAGTCTGAAAGATAAAGAGATGTGGGTTAAAATCACAGCATAACCATTGACTTGGTGCCCTTATAAAAATGTATTTTACGACCTTAACTTAGTATCTCCACTGGAAAATTGGGTCTATTTACCTTCCAGCTAATTCTGATGTTGTGAAGAGTGAGCACTGCTGCTCTGAAGATAATAAGGTCAAATCAATAACAGTGGGTTGGATGGGTAACAATCTGAAAATTTAAAATCATAGAGATAAGACAGGCTCCCAAAAAATCAAAGTGAAAGGGGAAAAGTTTCCATGGATGCAATCCTATGACACTATAGGAAGTCAACATAAGGAAGGAGTTGGGCGTGTGCTATTTGAATGATAAAGAAAGTGACCAGGAAAGACGTAGGGGATAAAATGGCGTTGAACTGGAACTTGAAGACTAGGGAGTAGCTTGATACAGAACAGGAGAAGATCTCCTAGAAAGAAGGAGAAGCCCTGCGCATGGCTGTGTGGCAGTGAGTAGACAGTCTGGAGGTTAAGTGCAGTCAGTGGCCCAGAGCAGAGGCAGGGTGCTTGTTAGAAATGCAGAATCTCAGATCCCACCCTGACCTTCGGAGTAGAATCTGCATTGCAAAACCGTCTCTGGGCAATGCACACACACAGAAATGCTTGAGAAGGGCTGTCTTACTCAGCCTGACAACTCAGCTGGGACTAGTGTTGAGACTAGTAAGTGAATAGGTTGAGAAGCAACCATCTAATAAGTCTCCAGGGTTTTAATTTGAGTATAGGGAAGGAAAAATAATTTTCTCTTCACCATTCTAAATTCTTAGAGAAGAGCCTTGTCATAAAAGACAAGTGAACAAGAAAAACAAAACAAAAAACCAAACAAACCACAAACAAGTTTATTCATATGTAAACCTCATGCATACATGGGAAGTATTTAGGAACAAAGGAGTAACTCTCCAAGGTGGCTTCCAATTCAGGCCTAAATACCATATGAATAGGGAAAGGGGAGGGGAGATTCAGGCCTCTTAGGGGAGAATAAATGATTTTTAGAAAAGATGATGGTGCCTTTGGAAGAATCATGGGAGGTTTCTGATAAAGTTTGGGTGTGGTATCTACACCTCTCCTTTCTTGTTATTAGTCAATCTTCTCTGATTGACACAACTTCTGGGGAGTGCATTGATGGAAATCGAGTTGCTTTTGGAAGATGTGTCTTTCGGCAGATAGGTCTTTCAGAGAAAGTGTCTCCCTTAATTTTTATGTTTTCAAGTGTCTACATGTCAAAATAGTCAATATGCCAACTTGGCACACCTTGGGGTTGCATGCCCTGAACTCCTGCAGCCATATTTGGGGTTGCGTGTCCTGAACTCCTGTAGTCATATGTTGCGGTGCATGTTCTGCTACTTTTCTTGAGGAAACTGAGGTTTAACAAGGTTAAATGATTTGCTAAGCATTACACAGACACCAAGCAGGGATTAGAACCAAGACCGCTATCATACATCAAAGTCGGGGAAACAACTTTGCAGGCTGTACCACTACAGGTCAGCTCTTCCGGTCAGAGTCCCTGAGAAGGAGGTGTAAGGAATCGGGGGCGCCGCCGAATAAAACAGAGAAGAGACTGGAGAGCCAATCAGCCGAATAAACAGGGATCAGGCTTTATTGGGTGCACTCCGGGCGGGTTCACAGACTCCGGGGGTCGAGTCCTAGAAGCCGCCCTCAATGTAGGGGCTTGTGTCTTTTATATCTGCCTGTTGCAGCTGGAATTTGTCTCTTAGAGTTTGGCCCTGCGGGGGTTATGCATGGAGCCTATGGAATATGAATAGATAAGATGGGAGTTAATCTATAGCCTCGAGGCAGGCCATTCAGGGTGGGAGACAAGGCTGAGCAAGGAGACAATGGTCGAGCACTTTGCCTGGTGCCAGTTCCCCAGGCCATCGGACAGGAGGGACATAGGAATGGAAAGGAGGATGGGGAGTGACTTAAGATTTATAGAATTTATTAGTTAGTAAAATTCTCCATAGCCTTCAGGCAGATCAGAAATGAATTAAAAATTTATATCTAAGAATTTTCCTAGAAAAACCCTCCACCCAATAACATTATTATTGGAAAGAGAAAAATAATTCAATTGACTAATATCATCTCGAGATGAATTAATACTTCAACATCACAGGTCCCAATGTGGATCATAGAGGATCTATTTCTCCTACAAATTGAAGAGACTCAATATTAATGACCACGTGATTCCAAATAAAATTTTTATCTGGAAATTTGAGGCAGAAAGTAGTTCTTAAAAAAATAAAAACAAACCAGCAGTGGCCAAGCTCCCGGCAGCCCGGATTTTCAAAGCCTTCGGCCATGCTTTGCCCTCTAACAACCATTGCCAAGGGACTCGAGAGGGAAGTCAGGTCAGGCGAACGGACGATGAAGGGAGAGCCCAAGGGGAGATGAGCAAAAATAAAGAAAGAAAAAAACCAGCAGGAAAACAAATCTTCAGACAGATAAAGTTCAAACTAAAGGGAAAGAGGGACCAGAAAAAAAAAAAAGATGCAGCACTAACCAAGAAACTTACCAAGAAGGGCCTGCAAGAAAAGAAAGCAGACTCAGATGAAACAAGAGAGTGAGAAGCCACGGGTGAGCCCCAGAGAGCCACTGTGAGCCACTGTGAGCCCCAGAGAGCCACAGGTGAGCCACAGAGAGCCACTGTGAGCCCCAGAGAGCCACAGGTGAGCCACAGAGAGCCACTGTGAGCCACAGAGAGCCACGGGTGAGCCACAGAGAGCCACTGTGAGCCCCAGAGAGCCACGGTGAGCCACAGAGAGCCACTGTGAGCCCCAGAGAGCCACAGGTGAGCCACAGAGAGCCACTGTGAGCCACAGAGAGCCACGGGTGAGCCTCAGAGAGCCACTGTGAGCCACAGAGAGCCACGGGTGAGCCACTGTGTTACATGTGCTGCCTGTCCCTCCCTTCGTGTACAATCCCAAACAATGTTTTCATTAACTATTTTGTAAGTACAAGTTTTTAAGGCTATAAAAATACATTTTAGTGACTATCATCTCATCTTTGTTTTCTTTTTTTTAAAATTTATCTTTATTGTTGAAAGTAGTAAAAATATTAAAAACACATTTTTAGCCCTGGCTGGTTTGGCTCAGCGGTTAGAGTGTCAGCCTGTGGACCAGAGAGGCCCGGGTTCAGTTCCCACTAAGGGCACGTACCTTGGTTGTAGTTTGTCCCTGGCCCCAGTTGGGGTTGTGTGGGTGGCAGCAGTCAATGTGTCTGTCTCACGTTGATGTTTCTCTCTCTCTTCCACCCTCTCTCCCTCTTGATCTATCTGAAGATAAATGCAAAAATGTCCTCGGGTGAGGATCAAAAAACAAAAACAGATATAAAAACCCACATTTTAAAAAACATAGTGTAAGTGCATTAATAAATGAAATAATGTACTGATTGTTATTTCTATGCACGTGCATCCAAAAGATATTGGGATATGGATTTAATGGAGGTTTTTTCCCTGTGTGTCTAACGAGACAAAGTTTGAAAGCCAGGAGAGAACTATAAAGACAAGGAAACCAGGCATAGATTTCACCCAACATACAACTTGGGGCCTTGAGCTTTCTGTAAGTGAAAACACACATCTATTTCTGACATGTTACATCCAAGTTAACATAATCTTATATTCCAAATAAATAGTGAGAAACATGTACATTTCCAGTTCAGAGAATTAAATTTCTAGAAAATGACCTTTCCAGGTTAGTGAATGTAAAATATCGAAGTCATTTGAAAAACAAATAGTTGTCACCTAGGGAAATTGAAATATTTAAAAATATGCCTTGAAGAGCTAAATGACCTTTACTTTTTCTCACTAAATATTAAATGCTCACCTGCGTCCAGATTACACATTTATTGAGCGAGTTTGATTTGAGGGGTTCACGCATTTAGACTTAGAGCCTTTGACTTACTGAAACTCATAGCGTTACAAGGAAAGGGGGTTTGCCTAAGAAGATTTTTATCTCTGTAGCTAATGCCCCAGGACAAACATAAAAGGAACTTCACTGAGATATGATACTTTCAGCTAAAACACAGAGCAACACCACCTTCACTTGCAAAACAACTTTGCAGTTAAAAGCTGTAGTTATGTGGCCAGGGAGCTGGGTGGTTATATCAGGGTTAAGAGCGATCATGGTGTGTCTGTCTTGTTAACAGCATATTCTCACGATGAGGTAATTAGAGGTGTTTCTCTAGTGCTTCTGTCCTTGGGTTGTAGACTGTTTAATAAACATTTACTCTCCAGTGCCATAAAATGACTATTCATCATTTATATGCTAAAATAAATAATGCCTAACTAACTAGAAAGAAAATTTAAAACTTTGGTTTAAAAAAAATTACTTAAATCAGATTTCCCTTTGCCTTCTTGGAAAAGGGTCCCAATATAGCCTGAATAGCTCCCCTATCATCCAGGGTCTTGCTTTCCCTTGGATTTTGTTTCCAAGTCCTTTTGGTACAGACTGTTAGTGGAAGTTTCTTATTTTAAATTCTTCAACTGATGCTTACTTTATTGCATTCAAAGCATGGTTATTAATGTAAAAAATAAATATGAAAATAGTAGCAGTGGCTATTGTTGGAAAAGGTAGGTAATGGAGTGGAAGCAGTTTTAATGGAAGCTTGAAAGGGGGCAAGTTTGAGTTCAGCTCCCTTCAAATGGATAGCAGAGTCTCGGTGGTATTTTAATCTACACTATAATTGTATATGCCACCTTGATTTTTGGTTGAGGATAAGTGATATTCCTCTTGAAGAGCTCTAAGCCACTAAGATTGTTGGAAGAAACGTGATGATATTTGCATAATATGCATAGTTTTATTTTAAAAATGTGTAAGTGTGAGAACCTGGTCTTCAAAGCAGAGCTATTAAATCCCTATGCTTCTTATAACAGAGAATTTGGGACAATCTGTGATGGTTTCTGACTTGCAGCAGCAGCCATGGCATTGTGATGGGGGAGAAACTGGAGGGTCCCAGCACGAAGTAGCCCTGGTGCGGGCTGGCCTACTTGAGCTCTCAAGCCAACGCCGAAGGAGCGGGTTTCAAATCCCACAAGGGAGAACCACAAGGTTTTATCACAAAACGAATGCAACTCTGGACCTACTATTCGTGTTTGAGGATGAAGTAATTCAAATCAGGAAAAGATGTTTCTATGGCTTCAAAATCTGTGTCCCTGCTCGAAGGACTTCTGTGTTAAAGATGATTTTATAGGAAGAACATCTTGGCCTCCGATCTCAGACCCATTTTCTCTTGCCTAGCAATCCATCCCTCCTCACCTCTCTGGTACGGAATGAAATCTAAATTATTGTCACTTGGGTAAAATGTTGCCAGTGAGGATGAAGAATTTTCCTGTTATGGAGAAATCCTCCAGGTCCTATCTTATGGCAAAAAAATACATAAATAAAAATTAAAAATAAAACAAACAAACACGGTTTCTGTGAGAAGAGATCTCAAAGCCAGCATCCTTAGCTACAATTGTATACAGAGTTCTGAGCCCTGAACACGAGAAAGCAGAGCCTTGCCCTGTGGGTTGTTGTTTTGTTTTAAATGACTGTAGGTTTGTCCACAAAGATCCCCCCAAAGCCAGACCTGAAAATCGCGGCAAGTTAAAACATTCTTTCATACTTTGTTAAAAAATGTGCACATTGATTAACTCCAAAATTTTACTTCTAAGAATTGTCCTAAGAAAATAACGTATGATATACATGAAACACTAGAGCAATGTAGGTGTCATCATTGAAGAATTTGGTTAAACATTTAATACATCCAGACAACAGAATATGCAACTATTATCAACACATTTTTTGAAGAATGTTTATGGATGTGGATGATAGTTGTGATGTGTTTTAAAGGGGATAAAGAAGCTAATAAAACATATATAGTAAATAATCATATTTTCAAAATATTCAGTGTGGGTTTGAAGTTATATATATGAAATAGTATGATAATTACTAAATTTTTTATTCTCTTCAGTATTCTCTCATTTTCTCCAATAAACATGTATAATTTTAAAGTACAAACTAAATTAATTTTAAAAACAGCTTACCAAAGGTAGTTAAAGTACTGAGTGTGTGCTATTTCTGCTGCCTTTCTGGGGAGTTCTCATTGTGCCTAAGAAGAGCAACCCACTGGCTTCTCCTGGTTTAAAGATTCAATACAAATCTTCTCTTCCGGTTTCATCCACTTACTGGGAAAAAGAAAGAGCAGCTACTCACGGGTCTTCCTCTAGTTTACTGTTCCCAAGCAGCAGAAGAAAGATGTCCTACATGTCACAATTGTCATGTTTTAGAGCAAATTCAAAAGGTATTAATGCTCATCACCCTCTCCCTTAAGTCTTGGGTTGGGGTGGAGGAGGGGCAACCAGGGAATGCAGTATTGGGTTATATTCCCATCCTACCCCAAATACATGTCAACCCAGAAGTAAGGAAAACATTAGTGCACTGAGTCTGGTTGCTCAATCCTTGCATGTTTCCAGGGAAGCCCGAAGCCATGATTGGTCCTTGGCTAACTCCTGGGAATGTGGCCCTCAGGAAACTTTGCACATGACTGATCGATGGTGTTGTATGTACGCCTGGAGGGAAGGGGCGTGCTGTACCAGCTTGTCAGGACTGGTCAGCATGGATTTATGAAGTAGGAAGAGTGGTGCTGTTTCTGGTTCACTGTTGGGATTCTGAATTTTGGGTACCATGGTTGATTGCATAGCAGGATGTGCCTACACAATCAGTCCTTTATAAAACCTTCGGATCCCGAGACTTAAGCAGGCTTCCCTGGGCATTCATCCCCACATTTTCAAGCTAGAGGGAAAAGTGCATCTTATGTGCTTAATAAATGGGAAAGACTTGGAGGTCTGCTCCTGACTTCTCTGGACTCCTTCCAGAGCATCATTTTCCTGTTGCTCTTGCTCCTTTTGCTCTAATGAACCATAGTGGAGAACACATCTTGTGAGTTTTTCCAGTGAATCATAAAACTTCAAGGTGGCAGTCAGACCCCCAAATCATAAGCTCTTAATTCCACCCACAACTTGCATGCTGTACAGTCTGGGACAGTCTGTGTTGCCATTTCTGTTTACTACCAAGATGGCATTTGATATCTGTCCGGGGTGCACCTTCTGAACAATCTTTCTGAGCAGCTGAACCCAAGCGTCTCATCTCAACGGACGCCTCTTTCTGTCCTGTGAAGTGTTGAACTCCTGCACCCAGACCTGAGAGCCTTTCTGAGACATGTGAAGCAAAAGGCAAAACATGTGAACTAGAGAGCAATGTAACCATGATGGGATTTCCATCCTGAAGGAAAACGAGAACACCAGAGGACCTGGGCGGGGGCCGAGAGACACGGCCACAGAGAAAACCGACAGAAAACGTCACAGGGCCTAGGCTCCTGCTTCGGTTCTTTCGGTTCTTTGGTGTCAATTGATTTGGGGCAATTATTTAGGTGATACAGTCCCTGATGTTCACTGTCACGCACCCCGTGTCTTCCTGTGCCTGGAGAGTCACTGATTTCCTCCTCAGTCTTGTGTCTCTGGCTGTACAAATTTTGTTCCTTCAGCTTTTTCTCCTAGGAAATAATTTTTAGATCATGAATAATTTGTTAAACATCTCTGAGATGTTTTGAAATTTTGTATACTATGCTTCAGACATAAAGCTTCCTTGGTAACATACATTTTAGCTATTGCTATATATCTATATTGCTATGTATCTATCTACTAGAAAATCAACAACTACCATCTATGTATGTTCCTCCCTTGCACACAGGCCATCTTCATGTCCCCTATCTAGGATCATAACTACAGTTGAGAAAATAGATACATTTTTTCCAAGTATTTAGATTTCTTGGAGTTTTATTTATTTATTTTTTATCCTCACCCAAGGACATTTTTCGATATTTTGTTCAGATAGAGTGGGAGGGGGAGAGAGAGGGAGAGAAACATTGACATGAAAGGGACACATCGAGTGGTTGCCACCCACACGACCCAACCAGGGCCGGGGACAAACTGCAACCGAGGTACGATGTTCTAACCCGCTGAGCCAAACTGGCCAGGGCAATTTCTTTGAGTTTTATGAAATGGGATAATGAGGGTGGCTGGGTGCCCAGTACAGCTTCTTTTATTGCTCACTTGGAATATAAAATCTATGAATGAGATTATAATAATGGTCTCTCACTATCAAAATGATTGATTTATAATCATTATTCTTAAATAATTTAATAGCTGTTCAGGAGACTAGATTAAAAAAATAAAAGCAAATACTTTAACATGTTTGAAAAAGAATATCTTTGAGCATATCAGTTCTTTTGGAACTATTTTATTTTAATGGATTTCAAAATTTTCAGAATGTCTATCATCTTTATTCCGAAAACTTTAAATTCTCTTCAATTTATTATTCTAGTTGATACTATTAGACCTATTGTCCAATATTTTCTCTTCTTCCTTCACCTTAAAAGTATAGCTGAACCTCTGACCAGACAGGAAACAGCAAGAGCATCTGATTAGGACATTGTTATCTATCCTTTGACAACAAAAGTAGGAGTGTTACAAAATATAGTTAGAATTCCAATTCAGTCCAGATCAATATTATAATATGTTCTACAATGTCCTCTCTATTACGAAAGAAAGATGATGAAGTATTTCTTATAATTCTTCAACCTCTATAATCTTTGAATTAGCTAATGCAATTTGATAACACTAAAACAAAAACATATATTTTTTTTTACACAACAGTAGAGTCAACCCATCTGATTCTTGGAGTCTTAAGTGCCTTCAGGGTGATCACTATTTGTTCTGTCCTTCACTGTAAAAAGGAACCTGGCACATAACAAGAGTGAGGTCAATCATCCTTGTAGTGTTAAGCAATTAAATTCCTACTGTCAACAGTAAAGTACTTTTAAAATTCTCCTAAAAAATAATACATTATATGTAACCCATTGAATACCAAAATGTTCTTTTACTAGTACTATAATGTCAATAAGTACAATAACTTTATTATTATTGTAAAATTTTTCATTTGTTTTTGAAATAATGTAAGTATAGTTTCTCTCCTTCCCCTTCAGACACCTTCTTCCTCACTCTGGAGACTCCAGGAGACAGGTGGATACCAAGCACTGAGAGTAGAGAAGCAGAATGAGCCAAGATGAAGTAGGTGTGAGACAACAGGGCCTGGAGGGGGAACACACAGAAACTCAACATATCATAGCTCCTAGCAGCCATGCAAGACGCACAGTGTGCAAGACAGAGAGAGAAAAGATCCATACTGAAGAGGGAAAAGAAAACCTGATGAAGCCCTACTAAAGAAAATGTGGAAGAGATCAGGTCTACTTAGAGAGCAGTATGGCTAAGATCTAAGAGGACCCTGATGTCCTAGCCCTGTGAGTTTTGTTAAGTAATTTAGACGTTCTACATTTCAATTATTGTCATTGTAAAGCAGGACCCATGACAGCATGTGATATTTCACCAGTGGCCCAGTTTTGAAGGCATGGCTAAGAACGCAATGCTCCTTGTGGGAGGTTTGCCAAGCTCCACGCCAACACCTCTCCCCTCAGCAGGCTCCAGTACTCCTGGGTCACAGCACACACCTAACCAACTGCAAGAGGCCCCAGACATCAGATACCTAGGATGGCCTCCTTGTAGGTCAGCAGAACTATTCAAAATACTCAATCTACAGGAATCTTATAAAACCTACTAACTTTACCCATCATACCATTTAGAAGCTGTGTCCTACATTTCCAACAAGCTATTATTCTTTCCCCAGATGCACCCTGTGAGGTCCTGCATGGCAGCCTTGTCACCCATTGGCAGGGCTGTAAGTAACAAACAGTTCTGCCTTTCATTACGGTGGGGCTCATTTATTATGTCCCACCATCATCAGAAACTATCAACAGTCAAAATACAGCTGTTACCTTATAATTTATAAAGAAGACGGGAGATAAAGCAATTTGCTTAGCACAATACCTAGCCCCAATTTAATGTTTTCCCCCCTCCCAAAATTTATTTTTTTACCCTGTGTGGAACACATTCTTCAGAATATAAGATAGGAGACCTTCATGAACTAGGAAAACAAACAAGCTTGGCCTTTAAATTCACTATTTAGAAGAATACTAATTTGTTGGAAACAAACCTTCACAATGCTCATCCTTCCGCACCAATCCCACTGTCCAATCTTTGAAACTCCTTGGAAGAACTGTGATAAAGAGGGTCAAATGTACAGGACAGCATAAGAAATTAAGTAGTTTGATATCACATGAATTTATCTCCCAGTGATGCCACTTTTTGTGTGGCCTTGGACAAGAGTTATTTTTTAAATCTTTCTAATATGTACTTTCCTCATTTTTAAAAAGAGAAAAATAACAGAAACTTGGTACGCATTAAATTGAGCCAATGAGCATAGAGTTCTGCACAGAGGGCCAGACATATGGGGAGACTTTAATTAATATGTTATTATTTTAATGTGGTTGTTGTGGTAGCTGGAAATCCACAAAGATATGAGAACTTTACCCAGAGTAAAGTCAGGATGATTCAACAAATCCCATAATACATGAGCAAAGATGGTATAAAAAGGTATTTAAAGTAACTAGAACAAAATATTAAGATTTTATCTTCAAGATATGGTGCAATAGGTATATGCCTCTTACAACAAGAATTGGTGGGGCAGCTAATAGAATGTCTTTAGAGCTTGAGATCTTTATGGTACTGTTTCTAAAAGAGACAGAAAACTTGGATAATACTATTTTGTAGAACATTTTACTAACCTTGAAAATATAAGTAAGTAGAAACAGGTTTGCAAGATGGGTATTTTTCTTTTAAAAATCTATGTGTAACTTGCAAGAGCAGGTATTTCAATATTCACATGTCTCATGTGTACCATTTGGTTTACAGTCTCCTGATTGCTATCTTGTAGTGAATTGTTCTGTTTATAGCTTTAAAATTACTATCTAGGTGACCGTCTTCTGTTTCTAAATCTTAAGATGGCTGTCTAGTGGCTTTGATCCCCATGGTTTATCATGCAGCTTGATAATACTGTGGAGGGAAATACAATTAGCTAACTGTGCACCTGCTCAGTTTAGAATTTTATGAGTATAACTTGTAGTATGATTGACATCTTGGGGTTTGTAATAAAATTACTTAAAATAGAAATTCTGTAACATATAAATATATCTAAATATTTTGTGTAACATATTATCTGTGTGTGTGTGTTACATATATAGTCTTCCCAAATTGATTAACTAAAAAGTTAATCAATTGTCAATTCAGAAATCTTAAAGTATAAAACAGAAGAGAATAGTTTGTCTGAATTTTCACATTCATTTCAGTTTTTAACCATCTATTATATTGTATACTTCACAGCTTCTTCATAATATTTTTCCTCTAATCATCACTATTTTAATTGAAGTTGGTTCAGGATTAGAATCTTTGCTTTAATTATTTCTGAAGTTGTTTCCTGTGGCCATTTATCATTTAAGAAACTCTAGAAAATTTATCAACTCATTTATAAATTAAGTACTTCATGTGGGGTTTGACTTCTGTTATCATCAATTCATGTAGCACCTTGCTAGAGACCAGCATAGTTCTATGCCATGGTCTCTGATATATGTAGAGAACATGGGGCTCCTTTGCAAAATAGGTTTACCAGACCCTGAGGAAGGGGCACAACCAGTAGACTCTCCACATAATCATTTAAAAAATGTTTTTGCATCTGATTGTGTTCTATTTTTTTTTCTTTTTAAAAATTTTATTCTTCACCCGAGGATATTTTTCTATTTATCATCAGATAGAGTGGGAGGGACAAAGAGAGAGAGAGAGAGAGAGAGAGAGAGAGAGAGAGAGACATCGATGTGATACAGCCACATCGAGTGGTTGCCTCTGCATGACCCGACCAGGGCTGGGGACAAATGGCAACTGAGGCATGTGCCCTTGATCAGAATCGAACCCGTGACTCATTGGTCCATGGGCCAACATGCTAACCGTTAAGCCAAAGTGGCCAGGGCTATTTTTCTTTCTTGAATGAAATACACACAATTCCCCAGAAAAAATGATTTACTGTTGGGTAGTTTGAGGAAGTGAAGTTTTTAATTGTATCAGAAGAACATTTATCAAGGGTCTAAAAAATACCACTGGTTGTCATAAATTAAGTCATTGTGTTAGCATAAAGTACGCTCCTATCAGAATAAGGTTGCTTTTTAGCAGAGAGAGAAAAAGTGTTAACTGATTAGAGGAAGAAAGCTATTTCTTCATCAGAAGGTGAAGCTTTGAGGGTGAGTACCACCACTTAGTAATGGTCACATGACTCTAGATGTGTCTATTTTTCTTCTCTGGATAACTATAACTATTCCAACGAAAACTGTGTATTAAGTCAAATGAAGGAACATATGCAGAACAAATTTATTCATGATAAAGCAGGATCAATTAGGAAGTACTATAATTGCTATGAACTAACATGGTGCTATTGGAACTGTCAACAGTACCTTACAGCATTAGAAACACAAGTTGTTTCTTCTTCTCCCTAAGACTCTCTTCCTCAGTCTATCAATGGCTTAAAATACATAGTGCCTTGATATGTATCACTGTGAACACTATGGAATGGCTGTGATCTCAAAGAAACGGGTGTAGACATCCAAGGAAGAGAATGTGTGTGTGTCCATACACATAGCAGGTGGTGCCATCAACAGGGCCTTTAAAGACTCATAACTGAACAAGTCGAAGAGAATTCACTCCAATATTCTGCTGAAAAGTATTTCCTGTCCACTGATTCGGTTGACATCATATATAATGAAATGACCATAGCAGTTCAAAACAGTAATATAATCTTGAATGAGAAGTTATTGGAATCTTAAAGTTCTTCCAGTTCGGAGGTATGCAGGCGTGAGAAACAATATTTAGACTGGAAAAGTTAGAATGAGAGGGTGTTGAGAGATTTTTGTTCATGTCATCAGTGCCTGAAATCACGCTCACATTTCCGTGGGCTTGTCTCAAGTCACCAGTCACTTTAAGCGTGGTACCAACATTTGATACTCTTTAAAAGATTTGCCAGAACAGTTTTTGTAGACTGCCAAGAGGGCATGAAGAAAAAATGTTAGGACCCTATGATTTCACTCATATGTTGAAGCTAATGAACAAACTGAACTAACAAGCAAAACAGTGGTAAGTTCATAGACGGAGCAGGCTGACAGCCCGGGTGGGGCGTTGCTGGGAAGGGGTGGTGGGATTGGGCAAAAAATAAAAATGAGAGAAAGAACTCATGGACAGGAACCAACAGTGTGGTGATTGTGGGAGGGGGTGTGGGTGCATTTAGAGTAGGGTGTAGGGGGGATAAATGGTGATGAAAAAAATAAAATAAACATATATATTAAAAATAAAATAGAGGCATAACCCTGAAAAAATATATGAATGGTTTTTGGATACAATCTGCCCAATATTTTTCTTTTCTTTCTTCCTTTCCCTCCCTCCCTCCCTTCCTCCCTCCCTCCCTCCCTCCCTCCCTCTCTCTCTCTCTCTCTCTCTCTCTCTTTCTTTCTTTCTTTCTTTCTCTCTCTCTCTCTCTCTCTCTCTTTCTCTCTGTCTCTCTCTTTCTTTCTTTTTCTCTCTTTCTCTCTCTCTCTCCCTTCCTTCCTTCCTTCCTTCCTTCCTTCCTTCCTTCCTTCCTTCCTTCCTTCCTTCCTTCCTTCCTCTTTCCTTCTTTTTAAATTTCCATTAAAACAAACCAACCACAGTTAATTAAGCACAATCTTCACAGATAAGTCTGTGCACATCAACAGGCATGCACACGAGATGGTAAAAACATATGGAATGTATCACATTTCAAACAACCAAAGAGTTCCCAGGAATAATTAATGAGATTCATAAATGTGGGCAAAAATAAGCTCATTACATATTTTCAGATTATTAAATCAATAACAAATCTTCCACTTCCCAATTGCTTTTACTTAGAACAAATTTCTGACACAGAAGAGAAAATTCGTTTCATATTTTATTGAATTTCATTTATATTAAATTAAAAATATATTTCTGACAGATTCATGTAACAAAAAAGCAGAACAGTTTTCAAATTGTTCAGCTGGGATGATCAGTACGGAATGAGGCAAAGCAGGTCGCATTCTGTAATTGCCTTGAACAGGTACAATTCTTTCCCAAGAGCCAACAGAGGATCCTTGAGAACTAACTGAAAAACCTAATTACAGAAATTTAAAATACTGTTTGTCTCTCATTTTCAAATAACAACAGAAATAAAGGGAAGGACAAAAGAATGAGATGAAGGTTAGAGAAAGAAAAAGAATAAGGGAAATTATACTAAAAATATACCTAACATTAAAAACGTTAGTATGTGTTAAGTGCATAATCCTTCATGGATAAAGTAGGGAAAAAAAATCAAAATAACATTATACAACACACAATTGTCATATCCTATTGTGTAAGCGAGTGCAGAGGTTGAACACATCACAATAGTGCTGAACACAGAATCACAAGTAATGTCAAAATTATAACTTTCAACCAAAAGAAACAATCACAAGCCGATTACTTATATACAAATCAACCCTAAAGACAATTATGTTCCAAATAAAGATGCCCACAAAAGAAAATCAAAGCAACATTATCCTTATTTACAAATGCAACTAGCCATGTCTTTAACAAGCTATAAAAATACTATTCACATTTTCAAACATACAGTAGTATTTTGTCTGTTTATTTCAAAAGGCAGCTAACTTTGAACACTGCGATTTAAATGGAACACTGATGGCTTACCAACTAGGTATTTTTGCACCCCTGTCCTTTGAAGATACTTCACAAGAGAGGGGGCTTGTTTTCTGTCTACAAGTTAAGAACACAAGGAAATGAACACAAATGTATAAAATACCTTAAGCTTCTGTCTTTTTGGTAGTGTCTCCCTTTAACATCTGATCTATCTTAGTCAACTATTTTGATGCGTGCATGAGATGAGTGTTTGAGAGAAGATTTAACATGACTTTTTGTGTGTGTGTGTGCTATGAACTGTCTTACAGATTGGTCTCCTTTTCATTCGCTCTTGTTACAGTGGTGTTCAAGAAAGAGATGAACGAGCCAGACCGTGTGAAATTGCAGGTTTGACATGCAGCAATGCTAGCCCCTGGTGCTCACGACATGAGATGCAGACACACCAGCCAGTGAGGTGCGCGTTCAAAGTTAGCTGCCCTTGCACAGCTGCTCAGTTTAGTAATCGACCCATTTAACAGCAGTATCAGTTTATGCTACATATTTCAAAGAACCTTGCTTTAAATAAACAGCGCACATATCTACATTTAGAAAATAACTTTCGTAGTTGATTACTGGAGTAATCCCAAACGGGTTCTTGGAGTGCTATGGTGTAGTCCCTCCACCCCCCCTCCCAGCCCCTGAGAGATCCAGAAATATACAGGAAAACGACTTTCCCATTAGGGAAAACGTACAACCCTTCATTAACTGAAAAATCTGGAAATGAGATTCAAAACCCAGGTTATGTCAATATCTAGGAGGTATGATTTGCTTTCCTTCACAAGGCTACAGGCTGGGGCGAGCTTCAACATGGGGTAAAAATAGCAGTAAAGGCAAAGTGGTTTGGACAAGTCAGACTATTGCCTACAGGGATGAAACTTTGATTTCTTATATTTGTGTATTTGTAGAAATATAACCACGTCTCATGATGTGGTTAAAACTTATTAGAGTCTTGAAGAAAAATGTCCTTCAAAGCAAAAGTAGAGAAAGAATGGCAACCTAGTAGACAACACGAATTTTCATTACAGCGAAACTGCACTCATTACGTATTTCTTAGATGGATGAATGAACCAATAAAGGATTCCACGGGGTTCTCAAAGCTGAACAGCCTTTACCTTTCTGATAATAAGACTCTTCTTTTGTGGGAAAAAAAATACAGCAGCTATAAAATATTTGCGATCAGGAATAAAATAAGATAAATAAAGTAAATAAGTTAATGGGCTGGCTAAACTAACCTCTCAGTGATATGTAAGATGTTCATGAAAAGATGAAATCTAAGACTACCAAGGGCACGTGCCCATGGGGGAGTTTAAGATTCATCCCGGGGCTGACTCCTCTCAAAACCCTGCAGAGAAGGACACAGGAATCAATCTTCATGGAAAAATATGAAGGAAAAATGTTAATACCATAATGTATACTGTGTGCAGTCATTTATTTGAGAAATAATTCTCATAATAACCAAATTGCTGGGATCTTTTATGGAAAAGTCAGGCATTTGAGACCGGTGGCTAAGTCGTTATTTCACAAAACAGGGCGTGGGACCTCAGAGTCCACTATGGCTTATGAGAGTACAGCATCCAGAGGACCACTCCGGCCAGAGTGGCAGAAACGCGAGGGCAGCGAAGGTACTTGTGCCAATTGGAAAAGAAATAAGGATGGTAGTTTCCTCCAAGGTCCAGGGAGACATGGATATTTCTGTTGTTCTTAACAAAATAAGTGTGTGTAAAACTGACTGTCAAAGAGTATTTTCCAGGGAAAACACGCGACTACCCTCATGACATTGGAGCTCAGAGCCTTTTCAGCCCATGACGTAGAGAAGCATTTTCTTTTGCCCCAAACATCACCTGGCCGGGCAGAGGTGAGGCAGGGGTCTGCAAAGCTGACTCATCCTATATTTTTGCACCTCTACAAAGTCAGGGGGACTTGAACAGAGTATCTAACATTTCTCCTGTTTTATGGGGACTTTTCTATTAATGAACAGAACAAAGCAGCACATGGTGTCGAAAGCCATCTGTGCACACAAACACAGGGCGTTCCTGAGCCACACAGTGCCCGCGGCAGCTTCCTGTCTGCAACTGGAGACAGCTACCCTCCCAAGGCATCTCGAGGGCTGGAAAAGTGTATTAATTCTACCCAGAAATAAGACAAGCTGGCCTCACTGTAATGTCCGTAATATCAAGGTCTCCACTGGCCTTAGTATTTTAAAATTATACCTCGTCTGTCTCTATAATGCTATTCTTTCTTAAGCAAATGGTAACTAGAAGACATGAGTCCGCCTTTATGTCTGCCTTACACGGGTACCAGACTGTCCTTCCAAATCCATATACACCAAGAGAGGCACAGCAGAATCCTCTGTCCATAGCACATACAGGAGGGAATTGATCCGTTTGTTGTTTATTTGTTAAACACTTAGCAGCTCACACACCTGGATTTCTTATTTGCCATATTACAAATCATCAGTCTAATAACTAGAGTCCAAAGTCATGGAGATACAGCAGTTTGAAACGCTGGTTTTAGTATTTAATTATCTGAATAGTGTTAACGAATTCCTTGGTTTGTTTTTGGAAATGGGAGGTATCATGGAAAAAGAAAGAACACCTCACAAATTAAAGGTTTTGTTTGTTTACTAAATAGTACCACTCATTGTTTGTCTCTGCATAAGGTAATAGAACATTTACATTTCCCGGACTTCATTTTGGGGACCTCTCACTTAAAGTCATCAGCAACATATTTGCCTTTAAGCTCTTAAAGGTGGTGTTTGCAAAACAAATTAAAATTGTTTTCTCTTTATACTTAATACATTTAAAAATAGTAAAGGAATAGAAGGATGAGAACAAATTAATTGTAGTGCTTTAAAGCAAGTTTTCACAAGTAGAACCAGCTCTTTACCTGCCTGCTTGCAGCGAAACCTAACAAATAACAGCTCTAAATGGTAAACTTGTTTTTTGCTATGCAGAATCCATCTTACACGTTCATCTCCTGCATCTTATTTTGTTACATTATATTTTGTGGTTAATTTTCTAGGTTAATTTATTTAATAATATTAAAATCATTTAACATCTGATAACCTAACTAAATCTACATTGTACAGCATTATCCTGGTCTGCCCAGTTATATACATGCTTTCGTGATCCTTTTCTATTACCTTATGAACTACATACACTATGTTAAATAATCAACATTTATAGATGGATGAATAATTCAAGTTTTGAAATAAAGGTTAGATAGCTAGAAAAACTTGTATGTACATCCTTCCCTGTCGTGCTTAAACAACTGAATTTTTCTCTTCACTTTTGACACTTCCAGAAGCACGTTGATAGTCCCTCTGACTTCATCTAGCAGCAGAACCTCACAGTTGTTTCAAAGGTCTGTGCTTGGCATTGCGAATATCCATGGATCTTTATGCCGGTCCTGCCTTTAGAACTATTAACACGTATTATAACACTTAGAAGACTACTGTCCCTTCTCTCAAGCTACCACTACGCAGTCATTCTTCCTGATATATCAAGAAAGAATCTCATATTTTTACTCTGTACCTTTTAATGTAATTTGAGTATTGCATTTTTATGCTATTTCAAGATTATTACTTGAGAAAGAACTCTCATCCTAACTTGTGCCACTAATATTTGGGAAACCAGTTGCTGCCCCACCAGCCAGGCACCTCTGCACGGTGCAGGACGCTCGGTGGCTCTGGGTCTCCCATGGGTTAGAGGACATCTCTGCCCACCTCTCGAGGAGTTACTTCTTTACACAGCCTTTTAATTCTACAGTTGTTTTTTTGTTTTTGTTTTTTTATCAAACTTGAAAAAAGGATTCCCCAAGATAGGTACAAACTACAAAATTTGGTGATTTAAAAAATATAGTTTGTGCAATTTTAATATTAATTTTTCTGAACCTTATTTCATTGATTCTGCATACTTGCACTGATACATCTAGCCTCTGGCACATGGTGTTCCAATGTACTTTTCAGGCTTTGATTGGCATTTTAAAATTTCGCTCCACGGGGTGAAACAAGTTATACTTTGGAACAAATAAATTTATTTATTTTTCTCCTTCTCATACACCCTGAAATATGTTTTCCGAGGAGGACAAAAATAGAACAAAAGAGATACCCTTGGACAACTGAAATCGAGTATGTATTGCAGAAATCGTTCAAAAGGAGCAACACGGTGGAGCTCTTGTGGAACAGTGTGGTCATTTGGGATGACACTTGCATCTGCCTCCAGTTATTGGTGGAAGATTACCTGATGTCCAAGGGTCTTGTGTTCATAGGACAAAGGAGATTACACTCACTGAATACATTTCTATTACCTTACCAGTAAACAGTTTATTTTCCTTTTCTTCTTCAAAATAAAGGATTGTGCTTTCCATATCCCGATAAAAACATATGAATATTGTAAATCAGAAGAATCAGTTTGTGGTATCCAACAAGGGTGCTCTCAATGTTGAGTTGGTACAGATTTATCCAGAAGTTGGAGGCTTACATCTAAATTTCCATGAGTACTGACATGAGATCCCTTTTTGCTGGAGACTCCTCTGAATGGGTAAGAGAACTCTGAGCTGTTAGTCTGTGGCCCCTAAATTATTCTTGGGAAATTTATGGTTTAACTTTGAAAGAAAGGATCTCAGGACCCCCCCCCCCCTTGCTTTTCCTCATTCTTTTAGCTTACCTCACTTGTCATAACTTAGGGTGAAACCAACCCCAAATGCCTCCAAGGTTCTTAGCCAAAGACCACCATCGACTGCTGATTTTATGGTCAAGTTATGATCCAGACAGACCAACAAGGCAGTAATACAATATCCTTCTAGGTCCATTTGTGCTTAGATGATAACATTGAACCTATCCCATTTATCAACTTCAGTAACTTGTCCCAAATGAGTTCACTGGAGATCTTTTACCTAACAACTGATTTTATGATGACTACTCACAAAAAGTTCATGCAATCTTATTCTTTGAATTTATGAATAAATTCATGTGTCATTCCAAATAAATCTAGTCTAAAATTTTAAAGTTAGGAATAATATTACATTTATCTTGTTATTTTCTACATAACACAGTGGTTTTAGTAGACTCTAAACATCAGTTGAAAAAAATAAGTTGAAGGTATTGATGTATTTTCTTTTTCAAAATAAGCAGACACTTAGATATTTTTGCATTTTTTTCTCTAAACTCTCTGTTTTACCATTGAAATTGTTAGTCTAATTTCTTTCTTTTAGGTGATAGATTCAAATTTGATCCCAATATGTTAACATTAGAAAAAAATATTTTTAAAAAATCCAAATAGCTTGGGGCAGATTTTCCTGGAAAAGAGAGACAGAGTCAAGTTTCCTAATTACTAGCTGAGGTTCCCTTTTCCTGGAAACTCAGTCCTACAATTTGTTCCCATTGCTCATCTTAACTCAGCAGGAATTCTTTTAAAACAACACGTAATAAAGATGGTTCTAGAATTAGGATGCTGTATTTGAGAAAAGAGTTATTATATAAAGTATCAAAAGATTAGTATGTTGGATAATAAAATAATTACATGAGAATATTCTTCATGTTTATTTACAACTTTTGACCCAAGGAATAGCTATAAGCTATGAATGTTTGTGTATTTCTTTTTATTAAACCAATTTATGTGCAAAGAGTTACCTTCTAATTAATATAAATAGAGTCTCATACTAGAAATTCCATGAAATTCAAGCCAATCCTGACTTGCATTCCTTAATATGCAGTATACACACTGGACAACTTTCCTTGCGTAGCAAATGTGATATCACCTCTAGATAACATGCTGGCCCTGTCACCATGATCCCTGGATACTGTTCCAAAGTCCTAATTTGCTTGGTTTGGCATTTACATGGTCTTTCTTTCTATTAGCACTTTTTAAAAAAACATACTTACATTAGTTTTTTGCTGGTTACTTCCATATTGCTTCATTCAAAATCCAAAATGGAGTTCAGAAAGAGAACAAATAAAATTATAGTTTAAGTGCAAACTACATTTCTGAGTATCTGCCAGGTAGATATACCCAATCCAGTGTGTTTCTTCCAGTTCAATGGATTCCCCATTGGATCACCCCTGAAAATATCAGTAGTTTCATGAACCACACAGAACTGTCTCTTAGTTTCCCTTCTATTTTGACATTACCAACTGCTGATCAAGTACTGTCGTTTATGGAGGAGAAGAAAAGATTGAAGGATGCAAAGGAATGGCGGATGGTATATATTCAATAGTGTAAAACACAAAAGTTAGATTTGATGCTACATTTGACTAATATCTTGGCCTCCCTTTGACATTTTATATTTAAATTGTGGCCATTTTCACTATATTAAAATATTCCTTTTTAAAATTCTGTCAATTTATAGCAACACATAAGCCTTGACATTAAAAAAAAAAAAAAATCTTTGCAATTAAAAATTAAAGCCAAAAATAGGGGAGAGATTAATTTGAAGGACTAGACCAAAGCCAAAGAAAAACCAAGAAACCTCTCCAAGCACAATAACTAGTGATAACTTTGATGTAGATGAAAAAATTATGCAAGCTGAGTTAGCCATTCTTGCTCGTCAGGATAGAAACAGTTGAATAAAACTGTATTCTTGATCTGTTACTATCCTATGCTACAGAAATGGTTATCCTTTAACTTGTTCTAATATAAATTTTATTAGGACTTTCAGGGATGCTGGAACTGATAGCATGGGTCTTTCAAGACTCTGCATTAAAAATAAACAAAAAAAAAACAGAAAGAAATTTTAAAAAAGAAAAAAATCCTTGAAAATTAGTTTGACAGCAGGCAGTATCGCCTTGTATTTGCTGGTTCTCTCGCTGTTCCTGTCTCCTGTCCAACCCATGCAAGAGAAATGAAGAAACAGTGTGGTTTTTCCTGTCTTTCTCTTTCAGTCCTTCCTTCTTATGTTCAAGTTAGATAAGCGCATAACTATCATTGCATCTCTGCATCTTCCTCTGGGAAGATTCGAACTACTGGCCTTGGGAGAAGAAGGAAGAGCTAAGAGAAAGAGAGGCGGCAGGGCAATTGGAGCGGGCATGTCTTTCCACCTTGAAACCACTGCTGAGTTCACACCACAGTATTCCGGTGTCTGTAGGGCGGAGGAGGCAGCACAGTGCCTGGCTTCAGGGAGAACTCAGAGAGGTATTCGGGATTCTCTGCCACAATTGGCCGGATCCGTCCATTCTGTTTATAAAAATATTTTGTGCTGTGCTCCTGCAGGTAGTCTGGGTGCTGAAGGGTGCTCCGAGGGGGCAGGCTGTGGTTCCAGTAGTCGGGGTTGTCGAACGCTTTCTTGGCCTTCTCGGGCACAGACAGTACGGTGCTCTTCAGGTACTCGGCGTTCCCCAAGGTGTTGGCGAAGGTGTTGAGGTACAGTGGCTCGTTCACATACTCATCGTCGGCCTTCGGCGGGCCGGTGGGAGCGTTGTGATATTCAGGGTTATCCAAAGCTTGAAGGTCTCCGTTTTTCCTCCGAGACACAAAAGGGTTCTCCTCTACAGGGTTCAGATATTCTGATGGAAGACGAAAACATCAGTCAACATCTAGTATCTGGAGAAGGTCCCACAGAACAAGGCTACACAGATGGTCAGCTGCTTGGTTCAGAGCAATAAAGCCATGAACTCTCACAAAACAATTTTGTTGATGACTACTGTCGTTGAAAAAACAAAGAGGATATGGGTCTAAAATGTTAAGGACAAAACTAGGCACCAACAGGGCTGGTATCAGTTGCCTAGACCATTCTCCTTCCAATTGCATTTGTCTCTGCTACACGTGGAGCCACTTATTTAAATGCTTCTGTTTTCTAAAAGTCAATAACTTATGTTGGAAGATAAGACAAACTATCAGGGTTAAATAGCCTTTAAATGTGGAGAAATCAGAATTTGTTAAAGGATACTGGAAAATCAGCATGTCTATAGTTTAATTGCCCTCCAAGATCGATAGATGAAGTAAAAAGGTAGCATTTTTAGATCATGTGGTTTGCTGTGGTGTCTGTGTATGTAACAAGGGTTGGATTATAGATGTTCTCTAGAAATCTTTACACATAGGAAAGAAACCATCTAAGAAAACAAATGCAACTCATTAAACAAATCTGGTAGACATCTAACATGCTTCTCAAGTGACTTGCTTGATGATACATATGTTTAACAGTAAAGTATAACAATTCCCAATGGCTAGCAATAATCGCAAAATATCAAACTATTAGTGTGAATCATATGAAATATCACTATTTTGTAGGTTGAAAATGGTCAGTTAGTGGCTATTTTGTATGATTTAATCTAATGAATTGGTCGAATATAGGTACAGACCCAGAATGTTTTTAAATGCTGCTAATTAATGTTGTTCTCCTCAAGTGTAAGTCCACTCCTCTACAATATGAATACAAATATATATCCAAATATATAGTAGACCATATTTGTGTCCTGTCTTTTGTTATATACACAAAAATGACACTTGAGCTATCCCAATTTTGTTGCTTGAGATGCCGCCATTCTGAAACAAACTTTTTATCCTCCATGCTTAATCTGACATGTAGAAACATCTCATCAACTCAGGGTTATTTTTCTCTACATCTAGGCCTGCTGACATAGTTAAGTATTTAGAATTATGTGCAAATGAAAGGACAGTAAAGACTGTCTCATCATCATATATGTGCAGGACAGCTCGGTAAGGGACAAGGCCCTCTCATTTCCCCCCTGCATCCATCCTGCGAAAAAGGAAGTGTAAGAAGTATTTTTCCAGCCTTCTAGTCAGAAAACTGAGATTCCATAGTGTATGAAGGATGCAGTTAGCAATGAACTAGAATTCAGATCTTCCCTCTCCCACCGAGCGCCCATCTTGTTATACTGCCCTGTTTTAATTATTGCCCCTGAGGGAGTAGGGTGACCTTTACCTCGGATAAAATGTTTTCATGGGACAGGGGCTCAAAGCTACTGTCAAAATATATGCATGAACTTATAAGAAATTGATTTTTCTTACCTGATTCCTGAATTTCTTAATTGAAAGTATAGGAATGTCTACACTGAAATGCTCTACTCTCTGAGACCTCGGCTGGAGGAGAACATCCTTCTACAGAAACTTGGTCACTTAGTACTTAGAGGCAAAATCTAGGGATGTTCTACAGTGAGCCTGTGTGGCTGATTTGCCTTTCTTCTTGAAGATTTATGTTACCTTTTCTCAATGCAATCTATTTAATATCCAATGCAAACCTGTGTAGCAATACAGTTATACATAGAGGAGTAACTAGCCGAGCCAAGAATCTTCCCAGAGAATATTCTGCTTCAGGGGGATCTGCCAAGTCTTCTGAAAGCCTACCTTTGTGTTCCTACTCAGTTACTATAAACATCATATATTATAACATAAACATTATATAAAAGGAATACTTCTATATACCTAGATGTGTATATTTTAATAGACTACAATATGTACTTAAGGGTCCCTAAACTGCATTTTATAAAAGTGAATATAACCATATATTACAGAACATAGATGCTGACACACTGATCAGGTTTTAATAACAAACATCCATCGTCTCATTTTTGTGGTGCTGTTAACGTAGAAGGAAAGAGGGTTTTTCAAAATGTAAGTGATAATTGATTTGAGCATTTAATATTTCTACCACTTACTTTGTATAGTAGTCTCTCCTCACCCAAGGGTCAGTTCCAAGACCCCCAATGGGTGCCTGAAAATGTGGACAGTATGGAAGCCTACTGTACTGTTTTATTCCCCTGTGTATGCATAGCTTTTCACTTCCAAAAAGCACTGTATCCCTTTCCTTTGGCATCCAATTGCCAGCATTACTACTCTTGTACTTTACAACAATTATTAAGTAAAGTAAGGATTACTTGAGTACAAGCTTTGTGATACAGTGACAGTAAATCTGATAACCTAGACACAGCTATTAAGTGACTAAGGAGCGGACAGTGTACACAGCACGGATCCAGGTCCTGGGTGGGACAGATCAGGGCAGTCTGAGAGTTCATCCCATCAGTGAGAAGGGCATGCACTTTAAAACTTATACATTGTTTATATCTGAAACTTTCCATTTAATATTTTCAGACTGTGGTTCACCATGGTGACCAAAACCATGGAAAGCAAAACTATTGCAATGTTATTGTGTACTTTGTAAAATTATACACTATGAATGTTTTCAAGATGTGATGTATACATATAAGTATATGCAGGGTTAGAGCTTTAATTTTTGAGATGTATCATAGAAGAAATCCTAATTTCCTGTAATAAACTAGGTCATTTAAATGACACAATTTTAATGAATCAACCAACTCTTTTATTGGTGCCATTAAAAGTTTCAAACATTTTTGCCCAGCCGGTGTGACTCAGTGGTTGAGCATCGACTCATGCACCAAGAGGTCGCCAGTTCGATTCCCAGTCAGGGCACATGCCCAGGTTGTGGGCCAAACCCCCAGTGGGGGCCTTGGAGGAGGCGACTAAGCGATGTTCTCTCTCATCGATGTTTCTATCTTTCTCTCCCTCTCCCTTCCTCTCTCTCTAAAAATCAACAAAGAAAAAAAAAAAAAAAAAAGCTTTGGACATCTTTGCCAACAATGCCAGTCTTTACAATCTCTAGTCGATCCAATAAAACAGTGGTTCTGAGACCTTGTGATATGCTACCTCATTGAAATATTTCAGTCAAGGTATGTTTAGGTTAGTGCTTCTCAGACTTGATCGTGTTAAAAAAATGCCTGGGGATCTTGTTGAAATCCAGGCTCCTACCCAGGCGGGGCCTGAGATTCTGATTTCTACAAAGCCCTTCCCTGCTGTGGGTGCTGCTGGTTCAGACAGAATCGCCTGAATGGCAGCCGCCGAGGTCTTCTGTGGGTCACAAATGTTACCCGGCCCCGTGGTTGGCAATATCCCCTCTACACTTGCTTACTCTGATGGATGTAAATGTGGGACAGCAATCACTTCCCAACCTCCTGTTTGTACCTTGTTTGGGCTTGTCCCGCATGGGGGTCATGTAACCTTCTTCGTCCAGCTCTCCTCGTGGGCTCCGCTCCGGGGCAAACACCGTGGGGTCGGCACTGTACCTCTGGGTGCTGCTATCCTCTGGGACGTGGGGTGCCACTGGCTTGCGCAGGGTACCATTGCAGCAGGAGTCATCGAAGATCTCGGCTGAGGCCCCCTGAGCGCCCGGGGCTTCTGGGATGGTGCTGGTGGCGGCTCTGTAGGGCACGGGCACTCCCTGTTCTGCAGCGAAACCCCCATCTCGGTACACGAACTGGTTCTGTCAACAGCACAGACACGTTTGGACCAAAGTTATCGTTAGGAAGAGTTGCAAATAATGAATATTAAAAAACACAGGATGGGGAAGCTTGTCTTCCAGAGAAATGTCAGTTTTGTTTATTTTAATTGACCTTATTTCCTCTAATGGCTAATGGGTTTGAATTACAGACTAAAAACACCTACAATTACAATTTTTCACAAAAATCCAATCACGGAAACTAATTTGGAACTATATATTTTAATTTCACTAAGCACCTCCTACCACATGATCTGTAGTGTAGTGCATGTTTTTCCCCCACAATTACCCATTTGAAGGGAATTTTTTTGAAGGGAATTTTCATGACAAAGAGCAACACCACTAACTACAGACAGTTGTCATTAAGAACAGAAGCACAGCGATGCCACTCGAGTGATGGTATTTCCTTACTGCAGTCTGTTCTGTAGTTAGCATGACTTTGAGTCTCCAGGGCCTCACTGGAGAATCACCACTGAGATTCTGACTTTTTTAGCACCCAGCCTATAATCATGAAAGTTAAGAAACCCTCCTCACCTCGAAGCATAACTTATGAGCCCAGGTAAAGATCAAAAGCTACTGTTGATGCATGACATCTCAATGCTGGATTATCTACTGAAATAAAATACGTCTACCAAGGCACCTACAGAATCTACAGCAAAGTCTTAACTCACTGTTGGCAGAGGCAAAATGAGGAAATTATGGGGAGACAAGAGAGAGGACATGGTAAGCACAGACCAAAATTCCTAAAGGATGAAGGTTGATTGTGAAATACTTACTCCTGACATGGGGGTGTAGGCGGGAGGAGGGCTGTGTCCAATTTCGCTCTAATAGGAAAGAAAAATGGAATGATGGATATAATAAGAGGTAGCACAAATGGAGAAAAAAAAAAGAAAGAAAAAGAAAAGCCATATGAGTCCTATGAACCAGAGAGGAAACCATGCACAACAGTGAAGTTTGCTAGAAAATAAAATTCTATGGACTCTGACTATAAGCAAGTTTATTTATGGGTTTTGAGGAGACTAAATATTTTTATTCAATTCCTGAAAAGGAAAATTATATTAAAAAGTAAAAATTTTACATGGATTAAAAATTAAGTTGACAATGGATATTCCTCTGAATAACCCTAGAAGAAAGGGAAAAACAGTAAATGATTAACTGTAATTCTACACATGGAACAGTTTTCTTTGTTAATGTTAAATGATGGAACTGGCCACATACCATAGCATTAACTGTTCTCTTAAGAAGACACTTATCTCGTAGGAGATAGCATTGGATTTCATTGTGCCTGAAATAATTTTTTTCTATTAAGTTAACACTATTTTTCATCATCTCCGCAAAGGATCAATTTCTTAATATTTCCTTATAAAAGTGCATACTATTTTCTCTTCAGTCTTAATTTTTTTTAAGTTAAGAAACAGGAGAATATCTTGAAAAATCAATTTCTTTCCTGGAAACCTGCTTTATATACATTAGTTTTATTTATTTAGAATCAGTTAAAATCGGATTGCAGTTAAAAAATAAAGATATCTATATTCTTATAGCTTAATACTCCATCCAGCCTATGGGCTAAGTAAAAGTAGGTATAAAAATATGGTAAAATATTAAAGACAATGTTCCTTAGGGTAAGTAGAGGGGGTTGTCTAAAAACCACTTCTGTTTTTTAATGAAAAAAATTACATATATAAATTTATTCATTAAACACATTTTTCAGAACCTGTTGTCTATGCGTCAGACTCTTTTTAGGCACTGGAGATAATAAAAAAATAAAAACAGTTGATTTTATAAAGCTTGTATTCTCTGCATTCTGTCTTTGAGTGAACAGAGATGCCTAAAATAAATCTCAAAGCCAATAAAATCTTAAAACATCTATGAAATAGTTGGCAGGTGTGGCTCAGTGGTTGAGCGTTGACCCATGTACTAAGAGGTCGCTTGTTCGATTCCTGGTCAGGACACATGCCCAGGTTGTGGGCCCGATCCCCAGTGGGGGACATGCAGGAGGCGGCCAATCAATGTTCTCTCTCATCGATGTTTCTAACTCTCTCTCCCTCTCCCTTCTTCTCTCTCTAAAATCAATAAAGGAAAAAAATATGTTTAAAATAATCTATGAAATATAGCTAGATGTTATTCTAGGTCAATGTTTTTACAATTTAGAGATTCATAAAACAATCTAAGAAGAATATGCTCTCATGGAGATGAACTGTTTACTGTAAATTAATAACTACTGGATAGTAAAAGTCTTTAAATTAACTTAATCTACTGGACTAAACAAGAGACAATTTTTAAACCTCTGAGTTCTGAACAGTGAGTTTTAGCTTTCCCCAGAGTCCCTTACATGGTGGCATAGAAAATACTTATTTCTTCCCTTCTCTGATAACAAAACTTAAAAACACGTAGAAGATTCTGCCATGGAAAGTTAGAGATGTAGTTAAAACGCAATGCAGAGGAAGTGGTGCTGTGCATTAAACAGGCAGCTTGGCTGATGGTTTGCTAGAAGCTCTGAGCTCCAGTCCCAATGACAAGCGATGCGGTCAGTCTGAAACACCTCAGACCCTCATTTTCATTCTCGGCCTCTCTACCTATTCTTAGTGTAGACAAATAAGTTAATGTTTATAAATGAACTTTGAAAGCTCTGCACAGATGTAGACAATCTATGAAATTTACATATACACATCTGCTAAATCGGATTTTTAAAGCCAAGCAATTAAAATGTCAAAGCTACTCATCAAAGTGGCATTTAAAAATGCTCACCAGTTCTCCACATTACCTTAAACGCAGGTATATTTTGCTATTTTTTAGAATGATATGAAATCAAATATGTTGTTCATATAATTTCAGAAAGGGACTTTCCATATAGTCCAGTGATGTACAAAATAGAGGAATGGTGTGAGAAATACCACAACTGCCTGGTGGAACATGACTGCATTACAAACCTCGGTTTTCCCCTATCATCAGCCCTCATTATTTAAACAAGAGCAGCGGGAACCGCAGTAGACACCGGAGGTGTCACGATGCAGCGAGAGACACGGTCACTGGCCTTTTGTAACTTCCATTGTGCTAGCAAACGTTACTCGAGATTATTGGAAGAAAAGGCAACAAGGAATCGAAGCTGGAGTGAATTTCTTTCAATTCCATGTTTACATATTAGAAGATAAGGTATGACAAAATCTTAGGGAATTACCAGTGGTCCTTTGGCCTCTACTTTGCAAGAGGTGCTCTACTAGGTGATGTTGGACTAGAATCACGGCTGAGGAATCAGCCTTGACTGCTGCCCATTTCACGTTTCATAAAATCGGAGAGAGAAATGAGCAAAGGACTTACTCACAAGTCATTCTTCGGCAGGAAATGCTTTCTTATCTGTGTTCATGGTCTGGGCTAGACTAAGGCGCTGTGTTAGCAGTAAGGAGCCCTCACGCACTCGGTCGGTTCCCAGCCAGGGGGTGGGGCTGCCCCACTGGGATGCGCCCGCTGTCCCTGCGTTGACAGGTCTGTCTGTCAGCTACCTGCCAACCCTCTAGATAGACTGCCAAAGAACATCCCAGGAAGAGGAGAGGTTTTGCTTTTGCTAGTTTTCCATGTTTTTTCGAGCATTAAAATAGAAAAAATGCTAAGCAAAGCCCTTTTAGCATTCGTCATTTTTTTTTTTAGGGTTACTGGCTGCTTTTTATGTTTCTGTTGCCATTTTTTCCTTTTTTTTTTCTCTTTTTTTCTATTTTCCATGATGAAAAGCACCTCATTCATCCCCCCCTGGAAGGGCAGCGCAGCTACAAGGGAACATCTGTGAGGCCAATTAGCTGGGCTGGGAATGTGATATAATTGTTGTTTAAATATATTTAAATTACATGTTAATCACCATGTCATAATTTATAGGCTTTGAAAATAACTTTTTGTACTTGAGAGCCAAGCCGGATTTTACTTGTTTTTGCTGCTTTTAGTTTGCAAAAAGCTCTTCTCATCGCCTGTCCCCCCTAATCCCCCCCCCCCCCAGCTTCCCACATTTGAAGAGCTGAACTTTAATACTGGAGAGAATGACAGCTGCAAGTAGATTGGCTGAGTAAAAATTAAGAGCCCCACAGTCAGAGTGAGCTGGGGTGACCTTACGTTCCAAGCAGAACAAAGCGGAGCTCTCCGGTAAAAGGCTTTTGTTTCTCCACTGTGCCACTTTCTGCTGTCCGTCAAAGCCCTGGCCGCAGCTGGCCAATCAGCTAGGGAGGGGATTTCAGGTCAGCAGGATGGAGGGAGAGGGAGGGGGGCTACGAACTGGCAGGTGATAGGGAGATTTTTTTTTTTTTCCCTGGTGGGGAGATTTGTAAGGATGATGGAGAGAGTCAAGTTTAATTTTGTTGCCTTATCACTGGGACATTGTATGATTACCTTGGACCCAAACACCAGAGGTTATAGAGAAGGCAAATGTCAGCGAATATATCAAATACAGTGTTAAAAGCACTTTTCCATACATCATGTCCTAAAATTTACTTTTCAGTTGAATCATAAAGACTCGAACCTTTGTCTTATTACATGCACTTCGTTTCTCATATTTATTGTTTTAATTAAAATATTGTATTATTTGTTGTGCTTCCTGGGAAATTTTAAATTATTAACCAGATGAATTGTCTTATGATTTTTTATTTAAATATCATACAAATCTTTCTTCTTATAAAACAAACAAAAACACAAGCTTAATGCTTGACTAGTATCTAAATTAAATACGTTCTTAATGGGAGGCAGTTGTTTTATCTTCAGATAATTGTTACTATCAATACTAACTGCAGGATTAAAGTTTGAGGGCCCAGGAACGCTCCAAATTCTTTTAACTCAAATAGAATGTGTCTCTGTAAAATGTTGCAAAATCCATACACACTAATTTATTACCTAGACCCTTGTACACAGTAACTATTAAGGGTTCTCAATTTTATCCATCTGACATATATTCTTTACACTCTCGTGGGCATTTTTACATTTTCACAGGTCAGGAAACTGATAGATTTAATTTTTTTTGCATTATGTACAACTCCCAATTCATGACTCTGTCTTTTTCCTGACTGAGTTCAACATAGTAGTGTTTGAGACATCTAGATTGAGAATCTTCATTTTTCATAGACCAACCGGAATAAAACAAACAAGACGTGTCCATATACCAAACACCAGTAAAGACTGGAGTAAGCCTATTGGGTCTAGGCATCTGGCTTACACACACACACACACAACTTATACACACATATACTATACAAACACATATATTACACAAAATGTCTGTTTCTATTTATTTATGTTTATTAATGCATTTATTTATCACTTGGTTTGATTACGTAGAACATTGATTTTTTTAAAGAAAGTAGGTTTTTACTCTACACACAAAAAAATTGCCCTGGCCGGTTTGGCTCAGCGGTTAGAGCGTTGGCTTGTGGTCCAGAGAGAGCCGGTTTTGGTTCCTGCTAAGGGCACGTACCTCGGTTGTAGTTTGTCCCCAACCCTGGTTGGGTCGTGCGGGAGGCAGCCACTCGATGTGTCCCTTTCACGTCGATGTTTCTCTCTCACTCTTCCTCTCTCCCTCCCACTCTGTCTGAACAAAAAAATGAAAAAATGTCCTCAGATGAGGATAAAAAACAAACAAAAAAATAGGTAAATTAATATTAATTATATATAAATAAAAATACATAGTAATGATATAGTATGTTAATACATAAACAGATAGGTAAATACGACCTTATGAACCAGCTGAAGAAATATTAACTTGGCCTCTTATCCTTTGTTCCCTGGAACATTCTGGGTCTGTACCTATATTCGACCAATTCATTAGATTAAATCATACAAAATAGCCACTAACTGACCATTTTCAACCTACAAAATAGTGATATTTCATATGATTCACACTAATAGTTTGATATTTTTCTCAGGAGTTCCATCTACCCTATTACTGAAAATTATTTTTAACAAAGGAAAGCTATGAAAGGCATCGGTAAATATAAATGAGAGTCAATGGATTTCACAAGTTATATGGACATGGTGCCTTTTATAGACATTGATAACTCTAAGTCTATTCTCAAAGCTCCCTTAGTTATAATGTCCATTCAGTTTCATAGATGAATATATGACTACTCTTAAGAAAATTGACATATAAGAAGGGAAACTAACATGTATCATGTACCTACCATATGACACAGACTATTTTAGATTTTATTAATTTTCATAGCATTTTAAGGTCAACATCATCATTAAAACTTATGACTCCCATTTTACAGATGAGAACACTGAGGATCAGGGAAGTTAACAGTTTCCCGTGTACACACAGCCACAGGTGGCTAGCTGACTCTATTACCCCTTCATCGTGCTGCACGTAGAGTTTGACTTTCGTTTCTATTTTCTCTTCTTTTTGCCCTCCCTTTGTCCCTGGATAATACTTGAACTCTTCTGTCAGGTAAGTTCTTGTGGGTTCTCTTTCTTGGAAAAAAATAATCTCAAGGAATAACTGGAAAGACTCACTAGCCTTAGCTATGAAATACTGATAATGCTTTACAGCATTTCCCCTCCCAGCTTATTTTTATTTTAATTAGCTATAGAATTTAAGCTGAAAAGGACACTATAAGTAGAATGTTAAGTGTTAAGGATAAATATATGGAAAATATTCTTCCCTAAAAGTTTTTCTTGTTGATCTAAAATCAGTCATATACGTGTATGTGTGTATGTGTGTACATATACACATTTACCTACCTTGCCAAGAGCAAAGCCAGCCCTGAAGCAGAGGAAATATTATTGCTTACCAAAAGATATGTTTATGAAAGAAGAGAGAGAGTAACGTTGATGTAAGAGAAAGAGAGAGACACTGGGATGGGTTGCCTCCCGAACACACCCTGACCGGGACAAGCCTGCAAGCTAGGCATGTGTCCTGACTGGGAACTGAACCCGAAACCTTTTGGTATAGGAAGGACTTCCAACCTACTGGCCCACTGGGCCAGAGCGGGAATGGTTTTAAATCACTGGAGAACATAAAGATCTTCCATGGCAGCACTCTTGCTTCTGAATTTATTGTTCCTAGTCCAGGGCTTAGTCAATGACTTCCTTTTCCTGTTTGACTAAGGGTAAGTAGGCTACCGTATCCCTAGGCAGCCATTCCTGTACCCTTTCCAAATATTAGAACAAGAGGACATTCCCCTTTAAAATATTCATGCTAGATGAGTCGATAAAATGAAGCTGAAAAGTCCTCACTTTATACTTTTCTGCTTTAAGTCTCTGCTCATAGTATATAATGAAGTCAAAGAACATATTAGCACAGTCCAAAACAGAAGGGTATAAAACGTATGATTTTATATTAGCGCCAACATTCCTTAGCTTCATTCAAGATAAGCAATAAGCGTTTTGTTACCATTCTTGAGATTAGTAATCACAAGGAGTTTATATTTCTTAACCCTGGTGCAAGCTGCAAACGTTTTTTGTTTGCTGGTTTCTGGCAACTTTCTTTTGCACGTAACATTTCTTAACACAGCCTGTTGTGATATTTGAGCATTTTATCACTGAGCTACTAATTAACACATTTAGCTAGACTTTTATGGAGAAGGCTTATAAGGAGGTTTCTTAAAAGTTCTTTTCAGTTGGAGGTGGTATGACCTTTTCTCCTAAACATTTTAAACTTATTCTTAAGAATATCTAATTCAATTGCAATATCTTTTTTATTATTATTATTAATTAATTTTTGTTACAGATGTTTTTCCTTTTTCCCCCACTGAGTCCCCCCTCCCCCTCCCTCCCTGCCCTTTCCCCAGATTGTTGTCCATGCCCACTGTTCATGCATACATGCATATAAGTTCTGTGGTTTATCTCTCCCCCACCACCCCCCTCTTTAGGGTATTGTCAGTCTGTACCCCGCTTCCGCGCAATTGCAATATCTTTGTTTAAGAGAATAAAATTATTTAGCCTTCACCATACCAAATTCTTGGGTAGGTTGGTTAAGTCTTCCTGTGAAGACGTGAAATTGTCTCTCTCAGCTTAAGTGATTTTTATCCAACGTCATGAACGTTATTTAATGTAGACTTAGGCACTGAGGTCAGGAAACTTAGGAAGACAAAAATTCCATAGACTTGGAACAAATGGTGAAGTCCTTCTACCTCTGGGTTTATTACACTTTTTGCCACTAAGCCATGCGGTCTTTAACAAATTCCTTAATCTCATGGGCCCTCGGTTTATTTAACTCTGGAAAGAGGAATGGGGCTATAGAGTAGGTAATGAGAAAGTTCACTTCCAACTATCCGATTGTTTGTATGTAAAATGAATATTCTGCCTTAAGCCACAAAACGGATTATAAAATGTGATTACTGTAAAATGTGATTAGCATGAAAGCAAAGACATCTTACACATTTTCTTGCCTAAATCTTTTCAAAGTACATTAATCACTTTTTCCTTTTTTTTCTTTGTTTAAATGGAATATCTATGAAGTATCTTAGCCTTTCTGAAGGCAACATTATGTTTGGATGGTGGCTTGTGAAAACACAATTTTGAAATAAAACAATCTAATTTAAACTTTTCCTGTGACAGATGGAGATGCTACTGATGCTAGAGGTCAGGTTAATTTTTCAAGTCACAAGAATGACAATATTAGAAACAGGATTCCCTGAATCCCCACCTAATGGACATTCCATTATACTTTACAGCCACAAATTGGCATTTAATAAATGATAAAAAGTCAGTTTTAGTTTTTGAAATATATTTTTTATGTTTTTCAGAAAATAATTTTTTACTATAGCTGAAAGGATTGGCCTCAACCACTTTGGTATTTGTTTTTATTTTATTATTTTTTTAATCCTCACCCAAGAATATTTTTCCATTGATTTTTTTTTTTTTTTTTTTTTTTGAGAGAGAGTTGGAGGAGGAAGGGAAAGAGAGATAGAAACATCAATGTGAGAGAGACACACCAATTGGTTGCCTCCTACATGACCCAGACCAGGCCGGGATCAAATCTACAACTGAGGTATGTGCCCTTGACTGACTGGGAATCGAACCCACAACTCTTCGGTCCACACGCCGACACGCTAATCACTGATCCAAACCGGCCAGGGCTGTGGTATTTGTTTTTCATTGAAAAATACATTGATATACTTTTAAAGTAAATTTAATGGAACTTGATTATAAGACAGATATCAAGATTTCTTACCAAATAGGCTATAAGTTTATTAGAAGAAAGTAATACCCTAATAAAAAATTAAATACTCTAGATTAAAGGTGTTCATAATAATGATTAACCAAAAGCAGAGTTTATTAAAATGTTACTTTATTTACAAAACAGATTGCCTTCCATAGAGAGGGCGTATGTTATTTAAATAGTCTTCCTAAAAATTAGCTATTAAAAAATAGATGCATTTTTAGCGTTATAGTGTTTATATCTACCTATGACAATGTAACGAGAGGATGTATGGTTTAAAAACTAAGAAACTTATAGGGCAGGTTTGAGCTGAGTGAGAGAAAATAAACATTCTAAATTTGAATGACATTACTTTTACTTTAGAATCTGAAATGCCATTCCTGGCCCAGGTATAATACAGGGTGGGGCAAAAATAGGTTTACAGTTGTTCATATGGAAAATAATACAACAATTAAAAAATAATAATACAAGGATAAACACTCTGTTTCATGTACTCACAACTGTAAAACCTACCTTTCTCCCAACCTATATGTTTCCTTTTGTGCTATTGGTAAAGACTTATTTAAATCATAATTTTAGGCTTTGTGTATGTGTGTTTGTATGTGTGTGTGTGCACATGTGTACATGCATATGTATATGTATTCATACAAACACAAAGAAAATTAACAGCTTAAAAACCAGATAGCAAAGGTGTGTTTAACCCACTCAAAGTAAGGCATTTTCTTTGACAGGTTATTAGTTTATTTGGGGGCTTGTAATTTCTTTGTTTTTCCATTCTTCATATGTAGATACTGTTTATCAGCAAATGGCTCTCATTCACTGAAACACTATGTATGAGAGAGTGTTCTACTTAGAAATGTTTCTTTTGTGGTTATTTGAAGTCATTTTATTTACCTGCAAGTAATAAGTCAATAGGGGAATATTCCATAGTTTAACCTCTCCTTAGCAATAATCCAAGCTCGAGAGTTTTTATTATGTATTGAAAATAACAATGACAGTATTTAGGCCAATCTATGTGTGAGAATGTAAACATTATGAGGGGCATAGTTTGTGTAGTGAGAGATGGAAAACAAATAATATGGAAAATAGAAATGCAAATTTCATAAAACCAAATTTGCCATTTTCAATTGATTCAGTGTCTTAAATGATAGGTGTGGGCAACAAGCATACAATTTAACGTAACACAGAATAGGTTTTCAGTATTCAAGTCTTTTCTGTGTGGACCAGGCTGGAACTATCTACAGTTATGCTGGTTTTATGCAAACTGTTTACCAGATAAAAAGAATCTGTTACAGTGGTTGATTCATCCAATGACTGCTTTGTAAGCTACCAGGTGGCACAGCTGTCGCTGTAAGTAACAGGATTGCTAACAGTCCACCTGGAATTAGGACAGCTGGTTGGTGTGGGCTGCTCTGAATAATGTAGTATGGACACGGGGGTATAGCTACGGACAGAGCAAGCAGCACACGGCTGTCCCACCAGCCCAGAGCAAACACCAGTTACATTTCACAGAAACAGGCTGGTATTTACAACTGATCTGAACCAAAATGAGTATGAGATTGAAGGAAGCACCCCAGGAGACAAGAGCTCTCCCCAAGAGCTACAGTTGACCACAGTCTAAGCAGCATTTATCGTTTTCAAAAAGCCCCCAAATATCATTTTGCTACATATACAAAGGAAAAAGAAAACACACAGAGAATTTCTGCACCTATTTGCAAATCACTTTGGAATGTCTTAAAATAAAAATGACCAAGACTTCTTAGTTTCCTATTTATATTCTTTGCTGCCAAAGTCAACCTAGATTAGCCAAGACCGCAGTCAAAATAATTTCCTTTTAAATTGTAAAATGGCTAAAACTTTAATAAAAAAATATAAAGGAAGCAAAATATAAAATAGACCCGAAACAAGAGAATCTAGTTTAAATCCAACATGAATACCAGAAATCACCCAATCACATTCTCCTTTCAGCTAAGGTAACACAGATGGCAAGTGACTTTTCTCAAGTGCACAGCTAGACACTAACAAGAAAAAATCAATAGGCTTAATCAGAAAAACATTTTTATGGTTAGAAAAAATCTACTTGATATACCTAGATTATGTTTGCCCAACTATGTCAAGGGAAACCCAAGTGAAATTCTAAAGGAAGTGAAGTCTCATCTCAACATTGTCTCACCATGGCTGACTTCTCAACTGCAGACCCATAATTCTTTCCTTTTCTTTAACAGACTCCAGAACCCAATGAATCTTGGCCTTGTTCTATAGGAAATGTGACTATAATTATATCTTCCTCCCATCAAAGATATAACATTATGAGCCAGTAACTCACACTTGAAAACATCCTCTCTTATCTACACTCATGCTTTCTTCAGGGATTTGCTTCTAGCTGGTCACAAGGCATCCATTTAGTCTGATAATTTGGGGAATTTTTTTCATGTTGGTGTTAGTAGATCATAATGGCCCTACATCAGGTAACACTGTACTACTGAACACCAGTTCTTACCCAAATACTTAACTGTTGGCCTGACTTCTGAACTGGAGTGTTCCATGACATTTCAAGTGTCACATTTGCAAAACTGAAATGAACATCTCTTCTCCCTACACCAAATCTAATTCTCTAACATTTCTTGGCTTGATGAATGGTATCAACAATTTATCTACTTGTACTAGTCTGATATCTTAGTATCATCTTTGATTCCTCTATTTTACTCTTCCTTTCTAAGCATCCAAGGTCTGTTCAGTTGAACATCTTACCTTGAGAATCCAACCATTCTCTCTATCTCCATTGACACTCTTGTAGCTGTGGTTAAGGTGTCATATAATTTATTATTCTAACAGGAATACTTTGAGTGTAAAAAAAGTGTTACTAATAATTAAACCAGGATAATAGGAGCAAACCAGGACTCTTTAGCAACAATTGGCACATGTGATAAACTTAATTATGACATAATCTCTTGACTAGAGTACTTCAGTAGTTGCCTAATGGGTCTCCTCACCTTAGTCTTTCCCTTCACTCCATTCTAATATTCACACGTCATTCTCCTGCTTTAAAAACTATAAAGTCCCTTATTGCCTCAGGCTAAATCTACTCTCAATTTCTTATGGCATTGAAGGCATTTAGAAGCTCTTGTCTTTGTCAGTTTCTCCACCCTCCCCTCTGGCTCCCTCAGGTACCACGATGGTCCATTGCCCCTCTCACCTCCAGGCCTCTGCCTAAGATCGGATTGTTTCCACAGTGCATTTTCTCACTTCTCTGCCTTGATTATAAGTTTATCTCGTGGAAAATTATTATTGCAGTGATTATATTTAATTATTGCTTCAAAATATTTATTAATAACTTATGTGTGCCCCATATTAATACCTTATCAACTGTATTTTAATTGTTCATTTACTTCCTTAGTATGTCTTTTTCGTTGGACTCTAAATCTACTTAGAAGAGGACTTACTCTAATTTACCATCTTATCCTTGATACCGAGCACACGCCAAACACATGGACAGGGTGAATGTTCAGGAAAGGTCTATTGAATCAAAGGATGGAGACATAGGAAGATGCATTAAATCCAAAGAGAGTCTCAATTGATATGAATCTCAGGGACTCCATCCAGCCATTCAAATAGGTTTCCAAGAATATAGGACATTAACCTTCCTCAAATTATTTATTACACAAATCTTACTTTTCAGATACTCTGGGTGAGTCCTAAACTGAAATTGAGCCTTGAAACAATTATCCAAATATTGTATCTCATCGATTATACTCACTCTTTCTGTCAATCTGATAGGGGGAGGGCACGTAAGAAGAATAGGACCACAGCTGTGGAATGATTATCCACCTCACTAAGTACAGAGAAGAGGTTTTCTACCGACCCTGGGAAACTGGAGCGTGTGCTGCAAGAAGACCAACAGGACCGTAAAAAAGGTAAGACGCCTCAGCGCCCAGGTGGGTCCATTACTTGGAAAAGGAAGTACATTTTGAAAACAGACAAAGGACAGGACATTCTTTGACTTGTTTGCTCTGCCTGGACCCTGACCCCCTCCAGGAGTTTGCCTCATGAATGCTGACCGTTCTCCGGTCCCAGGAATGGGTGGAGCTGTTTTTAACATCCTAGAAAACTACCTACTTTGTTATTGGACTTCAAGGTCCTGGAAGGAGACACATGGAGCCCAGACCCGGCAGCCCGATCGTGCCCCCTCCCCTTGCACGCAGCCCCTTTGTACTTCTCCTCTATAATCAGCCAGGTAACGGGGTGTTAGAGCTGCTCCTTCCACACTGCCTGCACCACTGGAATGAACTCGCATATACGATCCAACCCCGTCTCTGCTTAATTTGGCTCAAGTAGTGACAGGCACCCCAGGCCCGCTTTGTGTCTGGTTCCAAATCAGTACTCTTTCTAGAGGCACTGTTTGAAATCTGAATTATAATGGCAAAAACAAATCGTATTCCAACCAGTAGTGAATGTTTCCAAATACAATGGACATTTCACATCTAGTTATAAAACTTCAGGATTGTTTCACCAGTATGACAGTTCTCCCTTGAAACATCTCTGCGTTTTCTAGAGGTGTAGAAAGCTCAGGCTTCAGCCTTAGCCCTGAAGGATATAAATTGTTAACTAAGAACAAAAGGAAAGACAGATCTTGAGGGTACATTGCCTGCAGGCAGATGGGAAATTTAGTTTGGGCTCATAAAATCAAACACAAATCCCTACAAGTATCTTTTTTAAGTGGGACATATCATCCACCTATATTTTTACACTGAGGAGCAGTACACAGACACCTATAGGGAAGAATCATTCACATTTTTTCAAAAGCATTTTGAAGAGAACTGTGACTGAGTAGTATAGTTATGAGTAATTACGATTCTAAATCAAAACAATAGAGTGTGGGTCACTTCCACCCAACGGCTCTGCTGCTGAGCTAAGTGTTCCTCAGAGCTTGGTGTTCTCATCTGTAAATGGGAACACCAATGTCTGTCCTGCCTGCTTTATGAGTTTCATAGGTTCATGTTCCTCTTAAATCTCTTTGGATAAAATAAATGTGTTATATACATGCACCACATGGTACTATTTCTAGTAAGTTAAGAAAATACAGCTGGATGCTAACTTGTCCAATTATCACTCACACACACCATACTAAATGCTGTAAACCAAATAAGCATACATTTCTTATATACCAGAATAAAAGTATTCATTCAGCTACATATTGATGTGTGATGATGATGAGGTTTTTTTGAAGATTTAGAAGCACATTTCATTTGAAACAACTGTCAGAAATGATTGGTGTTGTGGACGTAAATAAAATAGGGGGAAATAATTCTCTGTGCAGCAGCAAATCAAAGCGAGCCCCCTAAGAACTTTTCCTCACCTCATCACAGAAAGATGCATATTAAATGCCCAGTGATAAAATCCCTAACCAACTAACATAAATTAACGGAACGACCCAACAGTAGAGATTACGATAAACTGAAATGAAATCTTCATTGTTTTTGCTTTCTTTAGGTGATGGTGAGAGTCAATGAAATAAAAACATTAGAAATGCATGTCTCTGCCGAGTATGTGTTGGCCTTGATTTTCTTGGTTCACTTCTACTGAGCACGTGAATGCGTCCAGACCGGCTCCGAATAGGAAATGTCTCGGAATTCACGCTGAGACACCCGCAACAGGCCAAGGAGAGTCCTCAGTATGCAGAACGTGTGCTTAGATGGAAGTTTTCCTTCCCTGTGATTGCTGATCTTTCCAGGGGAGGCTGGCGCATTAAGAGAGACAAATAGTAACGCAGGAACTACTTGACTCTCTCATCCTGTTTGGTGGAAAGACCATTTCTCTCTGCCCACCTCTTTAATAAATTAAGATATGAGGCATTTTATAGATTTTTATAAGCATACTAAACAATTTAAAGAAAAACGTGTCTTTAAAGGAAGTAGCTAAATCTCAGAAAAGTGCTTAGATTTGCAACCTGAAGTAATTTGATAAATGATTTGGAGTTGGGAAAAATAAAATGGATCAGACTTTCCCACATATGATAAATCTCATGCTTTCTGCCAAGGACGACCAAACAAAAAAAAATGTACTCGACAGATAAGAAAGGCCTCTATATATTTCTCAGGCCACTTTGTCCTTTATTACACATTAATACAATTATTATTTATCATTTTAAAAGGAAGATATTAAACCAAAGTGAAGCTATGTTCCACCAAAAGAAAATATTTATACTTGAGCTTATGAATACAATCACGAATGAAAGTCTTGTTGTCTTTCTTGACATATGTGTTCAATATTCGGTACCCCAGGCTCTCTGAGGGATCTTTAGTGTTTTTATCATTTATACACATATCCAAGAGTTTTAGAAACTGTTTCTAGTTCATCTGAATCATCTTTTGGGATAACAAGCTCCTTAAATACATAACCAACCAGTTATATTAGTATCTCTTCTGTTTTATTTCTCCCAGATTTTCTTTGCAAAGTATTTAAAAGATAACTAGTAGCTCAGATTTTGCAAAACTAGTAAGTGAGCAGTGCACATTTTGATCAATCCTAGAACCGATCTCTTAAAATCTTATCAAAACGTAGGCAACCAAAAGTTCGGGAAAAAGCAGTTAGAAATAATATTCACACACTGACAGCATTTGCAGGACTTTGATCCGGTCTGTTGCCATATAAAAGCATGCTGCATGTCAACATGCAGGAGGAGAAGGTATTTCCAACAGAGCTTGACTGAAGCCCAGGTTGTGAATTATTTGCTTTGAAATACCTTCATATTACACTGCTTGAAAATTCTGGCCGAGAGAAGAGCAAAGACAAGTAGAAGCTCATCCTAAGCATACACTCAGGTAGACAGTCATACAATGTTTACCAGCTCACAAATAAATTTTTAAAAAAATGTTTTTCTTTATTGATTTTAGAGAGAGAGGAAGGGAGAGGGAGAGATAGAAACATCCATGATAGAGAAGATCAATTGGCCATCTCCTGCATGCCCCCCACTGAGGATCAGGCCCATGACATGGGCATGTGTCCTGACTGGAAATCGAACCGGTGATCTCCTGGTGCATGGATCAATGCTCAACCAGTGAGCCACACTGGCTGGGGAATACAAACAAATTTTTTTTAAATGCTGGGTCATCCCCTTTCAAAGGGAGGAAGGAAGCACAACAGATAAAGTGTTCTTTATATATTACAGTTTGGCCCACACCATCATCTTGAGTTTCTAAACAGAGAAGTCTCAAAGGAAGCTTTTCACTAACTTGTTATTTAAAATCAAGAAGACGTTCATTCCCCTTAGCCATTTCTTCCTTGTTTTCTCACCTCTACCAAGGGTGAATGTACCTTAAAGCATAGAGCTTAAAACTTCAGGCCCTCAATTGCATAGTCTGGAAAGAGCTCAGTAAAGAGGTTCACATGATTTGGTAAATTTTTAAAAAGTAAGTTTTATTTTTGGATTCATTTTCTTAGAGCCTCCACCCTACTCCCAGAGATGTATCTGGCTCCACAAAAACCTCAATCCATCCATACCCTGCACCCCTACACCTTTCCAGAGACTATTCCCTACAGTTTATTCTTTGTCAGAAGTCTGGCATCCATCCACAGCCATCCTCCCATCTAGAGGCTTCCTTGGAATACCTTTTCTAGTGGCGACTGTTCATCCCAGGATTCAACTCAGCACCAGAGCCAGGGTTACTGTGCTGTACGCTTCCAGATCATAGCTCTTCAAAATTCATTCAAACCCCTCCTCTCCTCGAGGTTCATGCTAAATGGTAATTCTATAGGTTCTCATCCTTGTGGTTATTACCTGCAGTTCTTACAGGCACTCTCCAGCACTCGGATTGTTTACTGATATCACTCAGACTGCTCAGCAACATCTGATGCGCTTGCAGCCTTTCCCCATGAAGGCCGCTGATGTCGAAGCACGACAGTTCTCTCCCTGTCTGCGATCTTACCTCCACCTCGTCTACCAGATGGCTGTGTCTTGACATCACCAGGAAAAAATCCCGTTATAGAATTTGAAAAATATATCCTTTTCTCTGGTGACAGCCTTCTCTATATTCATTTAAGTTGATTTTCTTTTTCTGATTCAATCATTTCTGCCTTTGGGGGGCTCCTCAATTAATTTCTTGACACTTTATTTTAGCAGCATGAGCTCTGAAGTAAGCTAAACATGAGTCTGAATCCTGGTAAGCTAGTCCACCTCTTCGAGTCTCCGTGTCCCTGATTTAAAATGAAGAAAGAATGCCCCGTTTTTCTGTTAGTGTGATGTTTTATACGAATGTATACAAAGAAAAACCTTTTTAACATTCAGTTTATATTAGATACATAATTGTGTAGGTAGATAAATAGATAATTAGATGAATAGATGATAGATGATACATTTTTTAAAAGAATTTACCTATATCATATGGTCAATCACTTCATTGATCTTCAATATGACCTTCATTTCCCTCAGTTTTGTACTGTTTCGGTGTAGCTGCTTCACCAGCGCTCAACTCTTGATATGGAGAATAATTATACCCTCCCTTGCTCCTCGTGCCCTTGGGACAGTGAATAACCATGCACCCAAGCAGAGGGGTGCCTCCAAAAATCTGTCTTCTGCCTTTGTTGAGTCCTAAGTCTTACTGGCCCCTCATTAGTCTTTGCTCATCTGCCTTACCAGTGAGTTATGTTTTTTGCAAGCCTTAGCCCATTTTTTAATCTTCTGACCACATCTCTGTCTCCGCCCTCTCTGAAAACAACCTTGCTTTCTATACAATAGAATAGAATCTAAACATCTCTATATTGAGTGCTCTTCAAAATAATCTCTAAATTACAGTAAAATGGACAAAATTGTACTTATTATTTGTTATTACAATTGGTCTGAATATCTCATGGGAGACAGCTACCCAAGTTTGTTAAAAACTACCAAGAGGCCTTGGTGAGGTGTTTGGAGGAGAAGGTAAATCAACCACGAGCTGAGCACCCAGGCTTTGGTAAGAGGAACAATTATGCTCCAAGACAGTGGAAAATATCTGGAGCCCTGATTAGAGAGAAGACAGTGAACAAAGCAAAGAGTGGGGGAGAGAGGGAGCGAGAAGGCTGACCCTGAGGTGCGGCCCTTGGGTCTGCACACAGGTTCTGTCTCCCGTCAGGTCCACCACACACGTGCGGCCTCCGTGGGGCTTACTCGGTGCGGGTGCCGACGAGGTTGGAAATCACAGAAAGGCTGGGGGTCAGAGCAGTGTGGGGTAGGCGCCCCGTGCAGAAAACAGCCCAGGAGGAAGGAAGAGCTAACTGCTATTTTACTGATACTCTTTGAAGTATTTTATTTGAAGTATTTCCCTCGATCCTTAAACACACCTATGGTAGATATTATTTTTGTCCTCATTTTGGAGAAACTGAGAAGTTCGGTTAGTTGGTGGTTCATGTTTGCACAGCTAATAAGTTCCGAAGCCCAGACTTAAATCCAGCCATTCAGGCCTCAGTGCCGGCGGTCTGGTGTTACACGTTGCCAGTTTACCAAGTTACTTCAATGAGTACCCCCCTCCCCCAGTGAACTAGGAGGGAAAAATGGGGAAGCCGTTTGAATGTGTTCCATTTCTAACTTTTAGGTTGAATAAAAGTTTACCCAGTGCTCAGGGGACAGAAACACCCCCATCTGACAGGATAAAATCTCAGGCTCAAATTTCCTCATGCCTAAGATTATTTCCTCCTGTCCAAGATGAAGTTATCTTTTAATGTATTGGGACTTGCTTTTCCCTAACTCCTCCTGGACTTTTCTCTGCCAGTTCTCCTGTTTCATATTATTTTCTGTCGCGATGGTTTTGCTAGCTCACTGCACGCTAAGGATGTCCAGATGCCCGTGATTCTGGGAAACATCTCTGACCCATCTTTCCCTCTCTGCTCCTGTTATGTCTCTTTTCTTCCCTTTAAACAAAAACTTTTTTTTCCAAAGAAATTCCCACTTCCTGCCTTTACTCTTCAGTCGATTGTATTTTGCTCTCCACCAGTTCCATATTCTACTAAAATAACTCAAGAAGAATTCCAATGTGTCGTAAGTCAATAATTATAATTAAAATCAAGACTTTACTTCAGTGGAGCTCTCGACACACATTCCTGAGTAGCTAGTGGCTATATCTACTCATATTTCAAGATATTATTTCTATTTCCTTATTCTGCATCCTCTGTTCTCCTATGCATGAATAACAATGTTAGCATCTTTACAATCTGCCAATTAGAAAACTTGGTGGTACCTTGACTTTTCTCTCCATCTCACACTGAAATATTCGGCTGGTACCATTCTGTCAATTTTATTCCAAAAACAGTCATTTATATCAGACTTTATGTGCTATCTCCTTTGCCATAGCAGATCATCAGTGTGCGTTAGTTTACATTTCAAAAAGCTGAATTTTTTTCACTACAAGCAAATCTAACCTTTTCACTTCCATGCTTAAGAACACCAATGTGTTCACATGATCCCTTATGCATTCTTTGTCTCTCTTGTAACATTTTCCTCATGGCATTTTATTGGCTAGCTATATATCTGTATATTTCCTTAGGGCAGGACTAGATGTGGTCCTGGTAAGCAATCATGAGATTAGATACACAGTAGACACCTCAATAAATGTTTTCTTTTTGTTTTTAATTTTTCTTATTGAGTGATTTTTAGAGAGAGAGGAAGGAATAGAGAAATGGAGAGATAGAGAGAGAGAGAGAGAGAGAGAGAGAGAGAGATCTGTTCTTCCACTGATTTATACATTCATTGGTTGATTCTTATATGTGCCCTGAAAGGGGATGGAGCCCATAACCTTGGCATATTGGGACTCTACTCTAACCAACTGAGCTACCCAGCCAGGGCCAAATGTCTTCTCAATGAATAAATGAATGAATAGACACTCTTTGATAATGACCTGAAATAATGTGTTACTTGACAGAGGTGAATAAAAATGTCTGAGCTTGAATTAGTGGATAAGCAGCTCCAAGTAAGATTATTCAGTTAGTGCTAAACAATCAAAATTAACATCAATGAAAAATTTGATAATAAGAAATTAAAAGTCAAAATTCTTTACTGATGTACTCATCTCATCTTTAAAGTACTGAGTATTATAATGATAAAACAGCAAAAACAAAAACAAAACAAAGAAAAAACACTAGCAGAAGCAGGGTGTAGAGTGTAGCCTCTGGGGATGCCAGCACCAGACTGCCTGGCTCTGTCATTCCATAGCTGTGCCTCAGTCTCCTCACATAAAAACAGACAATAATAAGAGTAAATATCTCATAAAATGTTCATGAACTTAAAGTAATAAACACTATACACTTACTATGTATCTGGCACAAAATAAGTGATGATAGACATTACCTATTATGATTTATTCTTTGAAACACATCATACTCATAAATATATGTGATTACTAAAGGTAGAGGAATGAGTTTGGTCATTTCAACCCGGGAATATTCAATGGCCTGGTCTAACACAGAACCACAGTATGTGGCTCCAATTAAAACAAGACTACATCAGACTCCAAATAAATCCATATTATGTGCATCTCAATATTTTCAGTGTGCTAAAGAATTTTAAACGTTATTATTTTCTTCCAGAGACAGAAAAATAGTAAGTATGGGTGCTACTAAACAATGCCTATGATCATTGTTGAAAAAAGCAACCGAATTTGTTTCCCTCTCTAATTTGCAGCATTTTCTCATCACAATGCAGAAAACATTTGCAGCAAAAGATACAAAGTATTTAGAATTTTCCCCATGGTGGTTTATGCTCCCCTCAGTTCATTTTTGGCTTAAGTGTAATGGCAGGCTGGCCCACAGCGCCCCAGTCAGCCCGTCTTTAGAGCATGCTGGTGTCTGAATCCCACCCCAAAGAGGGAACTTTTCATCTGCGCAGGTGAGTGAGGAAGGAGACAGACACAAGATGCTTGTGATGAAGGGATGCTCAACAGCAGAAAATGCACAAAGAAAGGCTAATGAGCAAGCCCAGCCCCCACTATGAACAGCCTTCTTCTCCACTCAGTTTCATGGAGTAATCAAAGGATATTCTGAACCTCTCAAAATGCCATCAGTCCTTATTGAGGCTGAAAAAGAACATCTCTCTCTCTCAGGTCGGTGCAGAAGTAATCATGATAGCAAGATGGCCTGAACGGGGAGCTCTCGCAGACCAAGATGGATGTGCACAAATAAATAAACATACATGCATGCATGCATACATACATAAATTCACTTCCACAAACTGTGAATGGAAAGTTGATGATCATCTCCCAATTCTATTGTGTAAAGGGGAAAGAAACCCGCCATAATGTTCTCCAGGTCTAGTACAGTACAGAATAGGCGTCCTGATGAGATGCTTTCAATAATACACAGTCAGAGCTGGGAATCTTGTGTCAACAATACTAAAAAATAGCCATCTAAATGATTTAGAAAGCACGTTAATTAACATTCAAAATCGAAGTATCATCTCTAGCTGCCCCGTCCTCCTTTCTGTTTCCTTTCCTAGATCTGATTTTTTTTTTCTTTCTATTTTTGAACAAAGGGAAAAACACCTCTTTTGATTATTCAAAAAGACTTCTTATGCTAGCTGACAATTACTCAAGAACAAAATAGGTTCAGAAAGATCAATGACATGTTCTTTTACACCAGACTGTCCTCAAACAAGCAGCATTTCTGTGGCCCGTGCTCTCCTGGTGTTGTATGTCGCCCCCGTTGTGACAAGAAGCTACAAGGATGAATCTTTATCCGTAGACAGGTCACTCAGTTTGCAGTGAGAAGACCTGACCCTGGTTTGGATCTTGAGTTACCAACCTCTTAACCAAGTTACCAAGTCATTTACTAGGTCAGGGATTCCGGTTACTGTGTTATTGGGATTCTGGTGTGAAAAATAAAATGTTATGTGTGTCAAAGTTCTTTGTTAACTTTCAAGCATTATTTAGCCATCACCTATTTTAGTCAGTTTTCCAAGAATGAGAGTTTCTCTCCGACACTTCAGTTACGTTGCGTGTAGTGCAGTTTGAGTCCTCGAAGGAGTCAAGCAAGAGGGAAGGTAATTTTCAGAATGTTACTTTCCAGGCAAAGAGTAAAAGAAGAAAGCTTCATAAAGATTGTCTGAAATATTTGTAAACCAAATGAAAGAAACTAGAACTCTGTACCAACTACTTTTAATGAACTTCATTTGAATAATTATAGGATTGTATTTACATTTTGTTTGATTGTTATTTATTAAGATGACATATTGATTTTGCATGTTCTTTAACCAAATGAAGGTTGGAACTTAAAAGCATAACTGCAGACCAGACGGATCCGAGTACACATCTCACTCTTTACCACACAAACTGGAAATTTTCAGCAGAAAGACTTTGGGTCTCAATGGTCCAGCTTCTGTTGGAAAAATGCAGTCCTGCTTTCTACTTATCCTTGTGGTGAGGGTTAAGGGCAATAAATGTAAAATAATGTAAAAGGGTAATAACACATGTAAAAGTTCATAGCAGAACCTCACACATAAATATGTGGTCAATACATGGTAGCTCTATCTCAGTTCACGTTTGAAGACTGTGAGACATTTGTGAAATGTGTAGGGATCGTTTTCCTGCCAAGCCTGTCATTACTGAGGCCCGACACAGGCGTCCTGGCTGTGCTTCCTGTTCCCTGGCCGGCTCTGTCCATTTCACCCCATCCCCCTGCACCATTAACTGCTGGCTTCAGGGAGTCTCAGAATAAACAGAGGAGGCAAAACAGAGGCGAGGCCCTGGCTTCTCTGGGCACTTCTGGAAGGAGTTTTTTAAACCAATTGATGCAAAATCTCACTAGACTTGAAGTCAAAGTCAAGATTTCCATCATTTTGACCAGGAAAAAGCAAACAAACAAACAAAAAAACCGCCAGAACCAATAAAGGACGGGGTTGAATGTGAGGTTTATGAATGCCCGACTCAGGAGAGATTCCAGCAAGGCTGTCCACGGTTCCCTCTAAAGCAAAGACACTGAGCCATGCGTTTTGTTCTCCAGCATCAGTTCACACAACTGCAAAATGACAGCCTTTGTACCAGAAGTTCTGTAAGGTGCCCTCCAGCCCTGACGCTCTGTAAGTACGTAATTACTTACACATTCACCTTACACTACAATGGGGCAGCTCAGTGGTGAGCATTACCGCACTTAGAGCTGATCTATCCAGTTGGGTCAAGGACAAACCACACTCATTAAGGGGAAATCTAGTTGGAACAGTGCCCAGAGAAGGACAGACATGCTAGAGGAAATGAAGGAAAGGGAAGTAGCAGATGAGAGAGAAAAGGGTTATGCTGGGAGTATAGTAAGGAGAGCCCAGTGTCTGTGTGTACATCCGAGTGTGAGAATTTATGTACAGGAAATAACTTTTTTTGGTGTGTGTTTCCTGCCAAACTCTTTCTTCTGCTTCCTCAACAGTGAAGCTGGGAAATTCTAAACACCTTGTTGCTACTTCAGCCTAGAGCTAGGGGGGTAGAAGGGGTCACTGATTGACCATGCTGTAAGAAATAGTCCTCCTCTGTTCCTGGTGCATGTATTTATAGACATTCGTATTTAGATTTAAACATATTGAGGGCTAGACTTTGTTTAAGGATGGAAGAGAGAAAAAATAAGTAAGATGTATTGTATAGAAAGATGTTAAAGGGACCATAGGCAGTCATTTTCTAACAGAAAAGGAAGATTCTTTAAACAATGGAAAAACTGTAGAGGAAATCACAAAATACTATAACAAGGAGGTGCTTTCCAAAGTCCAAAGCTGCTAGGAGTGATTTTTATACCTGGAGATAAAAATTGAAAAAAAAGTCTAAAAATGATCTCTTTCTTATTTAAGAAATTGAAGAAATGTTTAATTTTGTTTATAATTTCTAAACATATGGTTAAATGAAGAATCCACTGGTACTCCAGAGGGTTTATCATTATGTTTAACAAGATGTTATGGCCAAAACTTAATGAAAATCCTTAGGGAGTCAGAGAGAAACGAAAGAATAATAGCGCTGGGTAAAAAATACTTCGTTAAAGCAAAGCTTACAAAGAATAGTATAACTAAAATAATACAGCCAGATTTTAAGAAAGTCACAGATACAGAAGATATTGCACAAAAAGACACTGATATTTTGCTATATATACTCATTTGAGAGGGTGAGGGATACTTTCAGATTAGTGGAAAATTAGAGAGATCAGTACTATTTTTGATATATTTGTAATTTCCAAGAACTTGGAAGAATCAACAAATAGAATTTGACACTATGTTCTTATTTAGGAAAAGAAGACAAATTGTTAATACGTAAGCAGAGACAGCTCTTTGTTAGAATAAATCAACTACCCACTCACACCTTGAATCTAAAACCAAAAACACCAGTATGATCTATATTTTGAAAGAGATCAGTATTGGAGTAATGCTTCCAGCTCTGGGTAATTTTGTGTGTGAGAGCTAGAGAGAAGTAAAAAATAAATTTCAGGGACTGGTCAACTGGAATGACCCAGGCACTTCCTAGGATAAATGCTCAAAAATCCTTCAACCGTTTGCGACAATAGGATTATATATCATATAAAGAGAGATCTAATAAAACATATCATTCAAGTTTATCCCACTGATGAAAGTGATAGGTGCACTCGAAATAGATGAGGACAAAAATATAAAAGGAAGTAGTGATGATAAATGATCAGATGCTTGAAATATTCACTGATATTGTTCCTTACCTGGTACAACGTAAACACCATATTTAGAAATTGAGCACATTTTCAAAAGAAGTGGATGTCAAGGTGACATTGTATTAATTTCTGTGAAGCTATGAGGGCCCGAATTAGTGTCACGGCAGAAGAAACAGAAATTAGGAATTTCAGAGTTGTTTTTCAAGAAAGCCAAGATGCATTTTGTTTTGAATTGGAGGACATTAATGAGAAGCAGGAGATTTCAAAACCTGTTTCAAGCCTTCATAATACTGACCGAAAATCAGAAAATCGAAAGAAGGCCCTCCGTCTGACCTCATCAGATAACTTAAAAGAGTTCTCAAGTATGTGTAGTTCAGAAATATTAACATTTCAATACAAGGTTTCAGATAAATAATAGGCAGTATTAGCATAGTTTAGGCTTTGAATTAAAGACACCCAAAACAAAACAAAAATAAAAAATTAGGATTTTAAAATATGCTTGAAAAACTCATTTTCTTGTCTTTATGTTGGCTTTTTTTTCTTTTCGCCTTCTCTGACAAATTTTAGACCTGCTCTATCAAAACTCGACTTTTGTTTCAAGCTAGATGTTAACCCTCCAATAATAACATATCTAAAATAACTTTCTATAGCTTCTTAAGCTGATTTGATTCCTCGTCTTTTTCCTATAATATCTGGTATACTGCTTTTAGAATATTACTTCCTCAACTAGAATATAAATTCTTTGAGGGCAGAAACCTTTGTCTTGAAACTCTGTACCCTCATGTCTAACACAATGCCTAGCCCACAATAAACATTCAATGTGTTAACTCATTTAATCTTTCATTGCATAAATTGTACAATTTAAAACACTATCACTTAAATAAGAAACATAGTGTGACAAAAAATACTTATTGATATAGAATCTTTTAATAAGAAGTGCTCCTTCTTCTGGCTCAATAGATAAGATATATTCAAATGTCATATATTTTATATATATATATATATATATATATATATATATATATATATATTACTAAGCATCATATTAAGGATATTTTGCAGGAATCCTTGACATATTTTGAAAGACATATAAAACCAATATCCTGAGTCTACAATCATTTATCATCAAGTAACAGAAGTAGCAGCTGTTGTTAGAATTGATATTGACCCTTGGAAAATTTCAACCAGAGTAACCTTGTAATATCATAACAAAATTCTCCCACTACATCATTTAGCAATGAGATGCTTCCTTAACTATGCCCTTAGGTCTTTCTCTTCTCTATTCAATCACATAAGAAAAATAGTTGTATATAGAGGTAACCCAAAATACTTTTGGTCATTTTCCAATTAAATATTCTTCACAAATAAATAAAATATGAATACATAAAAAATAATCTTTATTTTGAAAAGTCTATGATAATGTATTTTTAAAATTAGAAAAAGCTTACAGGAGATCTAGTTCAATCTTCTCATCATTGAAAAGAGAAAACAGAGTCTGATTAAATAATATGGCCGAAGCTGAAGTATCAAAGCTTTTGTTTTAGAATGTGAAATTATCCAATTAGCACTGAGTGAAACAAAAGTGTTCGTTCCAAAAATAGCAAGAAGTTTAACAGTAACTTGTTATGTTAAGAATAGGACTCCAGCCCTGGCTGGTTTGGCTCAATGGTTAGAGTGTCTGCCTGTGGATGCAAAGGTCCCACGTTGGATTCCCGGTCCAAGGCGTGTACCTGGGTTGCAGGTTCAATCTCTGGCCCCAGTTGGGGTATTGCAGGAGGCAACCAGTCAATGTGTCTCTCTCACATCCATGTTTCTTTCTTTCTCTTTCTTTTTCTCTCTCTCTCTCTCTCTCTCTCTCTCTCTCTCTCTCTCTCTCCCCCCGCCCCCTTCCATTCCATTCTGTCTAAAAATCAATGGAAAAATATCCTCAGATGAGGATTAATAATGGCAACAAAAAGAACAGGACTCCATGTGGAACTATTGAAAGCTGGTAGCTCTAGCTTCGCTTTTTTTAAAAATTTTTTTAAATTGATTTTACAGAGAGAGGAAAGGAGAGGGAGAGAGAGATAGAAACATCGATGAGAGGGAACATCGATTGGCTGCCTCCTGCATGCTCCCCACTGGGGATCCCGCCCACAACCTGGGCATGTGCCCTGACCAGGAATCGAACCAGCAACCTCTTGGTGCATGGGTTGATGCTCCACCACTGAGCCACACCAGCTGGACTCTAGTTCAGCTTTTTTATCATTTGTAAGTTACCTAAGCTTTTCACAACTCAATTTCCTTAACTCTTAAAATTGGACAAATATTAGTAACAATTTCATAGAGCTTTATGAAGTAGTTAATAAATAGCAGTTAGAATAGTATCTGGGTCATAGTAAACACCCAGTAAGCTTTAGCTGATGTTATTGTTATTTTTATTATTTCATAAAATAAAAGGTCATGGTTCTGATATATTGAACTGCAAAGACAAACTCAAATAAAACTCATATTTTCAAATGTCATTATTGAGAATGACATCATTTCTGTATTGTCATTTTGCTTGAATTTCTACTAGTTTATGCATTATTAGAAACATATATTGTACAATATTATAAATCCTATAGGAAGATTTTATTTCTAATTTTTGAAATGATGAATTAGTAAAAACCTTAAAGGTAATTACAATGTCTGTGTTGACCTTACTAAAATATATTTATCACAGTTATGAAATCTTATTCGAGGGCAATGTGATGGTGGTACAAATAACACATATATAGAAATCACAGTTTTTGAGAAGTCAACTATATTGCCTACACGCAATTATTTAGAAACTGTTCAAAATTTGAGGTACCAAACTCTTATTTCCTCATTCTTTATTTCTTCTGACTACATGCTACCACATTGCAACTCTATATATCCATGCTAGGAGAGAGGAGGCCAAAAGTGGGAAAGTACGAAACTGTTCATATAGTTATTCCTTAGCAGGTCAGAAAGACATGGAGAATGTTCGTGTTGCAATCCATCTGCCATGGGTCTCCCGCTCCGCCCATATGCAGCAGCGACAGTCCCTTTGTCTTCTGCTGGCCTGTGTAGTTGAGAGTTAGCGGATACGTTTGAAAGAGGTGGGTACTTAATCTATCATCACAAATAACTGATTCTGTAACAACTGAAATGTCTTCCTCTATAAAAATGCATTGAAGCCCTGGCTGATTTAGCTCAGCGGTTAGAGCATCAGCCTGTGGTCCGGAGAGACCCGGGTTCGGTTCCCGCTAAGGGCACGTACCTCGGTTGCAGTTTGTCCCCGGCCCTGGTTGGGTCGTGCGGGTGGCAGCCACTCGATGTGTAAATTTCACGTCAATGTTTTTCTCTCTCTCTCTCTTCCTCTCTCTCCCTTCTGCTCTCTCTGAACAAAAAATAAATGAAAAAAAAGTCCTCGCATGAGGATAAAAATAAATAAATGAATAAAATAAAATAAAAATGCATTGACGATTTTACATCGAACTAGCTAATATTATTGAAGCTAAAATATCTTTAGCAATATTCATTTATTACCTACTTGTTGCTGTTGCATTTAATGTATAATTCATTACACCAAACAAACACAAATCTAGGTAACTCGGAAAGAAAAAGAAAAAACTTATCCACCTTAACGGAAAATAAATTTATGCAGAAATTTCAAAACTGTATTGAACATTTAATTGAAATGTTGAGCCCAATTTATTTAAGTGATATCCAGAGAGAAGAAAGGCAGCAATAGCACCTAAAACATCGATAGACTGTGCAAACAGACAATGGCTGGATCATATATAAAAATAGAGTCTAACCCACAACTGACAGCAATCTTCCTAGGACACCATATATACAGTACACAGCCCAGAAAGCCAATGGGCTATGTCAGACTTGCAAGAAGCTAGATTACTACCTGTACTAGCCATCCAGAAAGACCAGCAATAACTTCTGTAGCATTTGGCCCCAAATGGCCAAGACTGTTTAATAATTAACAGCTTCCTTCATTTTTATCCCCACTTTCAACTTAGGACCAATCATAGGAAGCCAAATATGCACCCCTATCTAACCACATAGGATGCCTCACTTCTAGTCAGCCCACTTACAGCTTCCCCAGGACAACATCCTCCAATCAGAACACATGTTAGTTTATTTAACTTTTAAATCTTTTAGTTATATCTCTATCTCACTGGGATGCAGGACGTATTTTTCATGTAAAAGAAAATGTAATTGAGGTCTCCATCTTTGACTCTTTCTATATCAGACCTTCCAGGGTGGGCAAATAATGTGGGGTAGTTCGGGGAGATATTTTTTAAGAAAATCACCTGGTAAATTATGTTTAGGTTGAGGCCAAGAAAAACCATATCACGAAGATGACATGTTCTAATAGCTCTGAAGCAACAACATGTGCGGTGGAGACAGACTGCATGCATCGGAATCCTGTTCCTCCGATGGCTAACCGTGCCACCTGTCAAATCACACAACTTTGTGACAAGTTTCCTCATCTTAAGATGGGAACAATAATGATAGAATCTCATGGGATTGTTGTAAAGATTAGGAGACACTATATGTGTGTTGACACACAAGAAACACTAAGTATTACTTTATTATTGCTGTCAATCTGAAATAAAGCAAATGACTTTATTCTAGAGAATGAACAGCAAGGTGAACCTTTTATTATGCCACAGGCAAGGCAAATGGAACGCTGCTTGTTCTACAGGCTACAATGTTCTTAGGTGGAGGAGAAGACTATGAGAAGATTAAGCACCATGCTTATAGATCACAGCCACTATTTCACTGCTTCTCCGTGTTACACAACGGCCAATTTTCTCAGTAACAACACTTAGCATGCTGTACTCTGTCTCTACATCTGTGTGATTCATTTATTGGGCACTATTGAAGGCAGGAGGTATGTCGAAGTCCTTTAAACCTCAAGTGTCTAATAATGCTGCACATGCAGAGATACTCAATACATGCTGAATGAATCGTGAATGCGTTTAAAAAAAACCATAAATGAATACATGATTGACAGTTTTCAGAGAAAGAATGTATTCATATAGGGTGGGTTAACTATGATAAATGAAATGTAAATTCTTTTCAGAAGCTTCTTTCAAAACTTAGATCTACATCTTCAAAATGATTAAGTAGCTCTCCTAATATTAATTTAGTTCAAAGAATTGTACAATTTTCTCTTTCTGCTTCCACTTGATAAAATATTTAATGTCTCTTAAGTGAGTGAAAGAGAGTTGCATTGGTATTATCTCTTGACTTATAAGTCAATATCATATTAAGAAAAATATAGAAAGCCTTTCTTGATATGAAATTTCATTTATAAATTTGCAATTTTATTCATCTGAATTGGTTTTAGAATTTTTAACACTAAGATTTGTTTTAACTTACTTAAAATAAAGAAAATGTTTCTCCTTCTATCTTGAAGATCTTTCAGAGTAGATATTGTATTGCCCATCCTTTTCTTCCAAAATTAACTATATATGGCAAGTTTAGCATATCTGTTATTGGTATGGTATATGGCATGTGTTTAAGGTAGCGATCACACTGATTTGAGCTATAAAATTGTTTTGTAATTTTAGCCCTTAAGTATATTTACATAATTTCATTTCTCAGTAATAATATGGTACTTGGTATAAAATTATTTCTTACCCTATTTGAGTCAATTCTTGCTCTGGAAGTGTAGATGGGAGGTGGGATGTTGAAAGCCTGAGGGACCAGGTACTCCTCAGCATCCATCATATCTTCCAAATCCTCTTCATCCAAGAGATTCTGAAAGAACTTGCTGTCGTTTGGACTAGGAAGCTTCATACGATCATCACCCTAAAGATTTGCCCATCAGACACACAAACATTAATTTGTCCCTTTATCTATGTGGCCTTTGCAGTAAATTTGTGTAACATCAAAACCAATGTTTGAAAATGCATGCACTCGTGTAAAAAGTAGTTCTTTAGCATAATTGCCAGCCAGAAAGAAGCCTATAATGTGCTCAGATATGACAAGGTAAGATAAATCTAATACAAGAAGAATATGAAAAATGTTATTAGAGTTAAATAAAGCCAAATGCTATGTTTTGAGGGAGGAAAAATCCATTTCAGATCTGAGAATCATGGTAGACTTCATTGCCAACATGGTGTTTGACTTTAAGAATAAATAACAATGGGCAATTGATTTATCAATCTTTATTTTGAGGGAGGTTTGGTCGATAGTGTAGAATTATCAGGATGGAGAGACAAGCTCTGTGATTTGTGATACTGCACAACATTGCTGAAGTGAGGGCATCAAAATAACAAATAGGAGGAGAGACACCCAAACCCCAGCTGTATTTTTTCTTACCACATCTATTTCTTATATGTAGATATTTTTCCAAAGTTATGTGTTACGTGATTTTTTTGGTAAGCAGTTTGTTAATAAAAATTAATTTGAGATAAAGATGGTTGGAAATCATTCTCTTATAATACCACCTTTTATCTTCATGTCAGACCATAGATATAAAGATAAACACTACCTTGTCTTATTGAGTATAATAAACCAAGGTCTATTTGCTTATGGTTTAAGTAAAAATCATCATAAATAAATCAGTTATAATTTTTAAATTACCCACTTCATTTTTTTCTAGTGTTAAACATAAAAACTTCTTTTGGCCTGTTATTTAATTTATATGTTATCAATTCATGTGAATCTGAGTTATGCTTAGACACTGCATATCTCCCAAAACAAATTTAAAACTATTTTCTATGAAATGAAATATCAATATTTTGAAGCTTTCATTCATTGTCTTCAATCACAGACAAGATTTAAATAAAAATCTATCATTTTTGTTCTGAAAAGGGAAGATTATAATAATGAACATGACTTACACATAATGTTATAAAAATGCTAGTCTGAGGATAAAGGCTTTTTGTGTGTGTGGATAATCATAATTACTTGGCTGTTCAATAGCAGATGCACTAGAATACTAAGGGAAGGTGCTTAGAAGTGTTCTGACATCAAGTAGAGGGCAATTTTCCCTGGTCCATGGGCTCTAACCACTGAACCAAACTGGCCAGGGCTTAAAAGGCAATTTTCCATAAGTCATTTCACATGCTATTCTGCTTAGTTAATCTATTTGTGAGTGGTGATTAACACAGTTCCAAAGTCCAGATATCATTCATGTTTTGCAGTGAGCTTGCCATTGGGAAATTCTTAAAAATCTAAGTCATAACTACTAACCTGAATAACTAAGTATCTTTGAGGGTCCCGAGCCATCCTCGAAAATTCAGCAGCCAGTTCCTTAAATTTAGGTCTACTGTCAGCATCAATCATCCAACCTAGAAATCCATATGCAATGAAAATCACTCTATTTATAAATAGCAAGAAATGGATGAGAAATTTATGAAAATACAGGCTAAAAATATTGGTTTAATAATAATCTGAAAAACAAAAACAAGCTAATGAAAGAAAGAATCCAATAGGTGAGGGTTCTACCTCAATTAGTTTGTTGACATTCATAACTAAATGAATAACAGAATATACTGTAGAATAAAAGAAACTTTTTATTTTCTTGATCTAAATATATTTAATTTTCTTTCTAGAAAAATATAACCTAGCTTAACCATATTAATATAGAATTTCAGATTTTTTTTTCCCTTAGGTATGGAGATAATTCTCTTTTAAAACTTTTCTCTGATGGTGATTGGCATATAATTTATTATTTTGTATCAGGAGTGACATGGAATAAAAGCTTTGCTTACAATGTGGTCCCTGGCACAAAGGGGAAAAGGGGAATAGAAAGCAACTTTTTAATGGTAATTTTTTCCTGGAGGGGGAAAAAAATCTAATGCAAAATGATTGGTAATGTTTGTTCAGCAGCAGCCATTGGCTTATTTTAGTATTAGCCTTTTCGGAATAAAAGTACTCTCAGCAGTTTTCAAGGTATGCATTATTATTTAGCTGGGAGTCTAGATAAAATGGGTCTTATCTCTCCAGGCTCTGTTCAGCTGATGAGACGACAAGAATAAAAGCACCAAGCTTCCCTTGATTTTCTTGCCAATGACCGTCTTCTTGGGCCTTGAAACTCCTAAAAGCAAGGTAAAACTCCCTATGATGCAAAGTGTTTCCCTCTTTTTTCATTATTTCATCAAGGAATCTAAATAAAGAATCTAAGCATCCCTGATGCTGGTTATGGGATCAAATTATATAGTGTGTATATATTTTTAAACATTCTTCCATAGATGACTTCTTATCAATGTTTGATCCAATAAAGCTATAAAGCTCATTTCTCCTCTCTCTCGAAGTTCAATTTGTATTCTTATTCTGGAAAGCCTTTGGGTATCATTTATACATCATTAATTACACCTGAATTTTTTCCCTCCTAACAAAGTTGAAATGCTCTGTAGTCTAGATGTATCCACTGACAAAAAAATTTTTTAAATGCTTTTGATGCCAAGGTGCTAATGAGAAGACAGGTGTTTCTGGAACTATTGAAACCAAAAAAGGTTAACTTCACAGCAAGGTATCAGTTTATTTCTAACTAAATATTAAGTAAATAGAACTCGGCTTAGAGAAAAGGGCACGCTGACCTGAACTGGAAAGCACACTTTCTGTTTCTTCCCTCACTGTCAGAATGTATCACACATGTCATGAATATAAATCAGGTAGACCTGGGTCCAAAGTCTCTTATTAATAAGATGCTTATTCACCTTCACCAGTTTGTTTCTTTGCTAATCCTATGCAAATCAAAAGGGGAAAACCCCAGATTACACAAGAAAGATCGCTGCAATGTTAATCTCACTTAAATTAAGTCAGAAACTCCAGAGACTTTTCTATTTCTATTTAAATTAAGATCCTAGGCTTCCAAAACACACGTCTGGGTGTAGAAAGGAGAGGGAAAAGTAAAAGAGTTAGATGTAAACAAATGATCAAATAGAAAAAAGTAAACAAATATAATCTTTTTAGTTCAATGTAGACCCATGTTTTTCTACTTCCCAGTGGGTCCTGCTAATTTCCTGTTGACTAAAAACCTATTTCCATTTAATTCTTTTTTTTTTTAGCGACCTGTTTCAAGCCTTCTTTCTTTATATTTAGATCATTTCTTTAGTCTGCTATTTTCCAATAAAAATTACTAACATTGTGACTCAATACAACCTCTTTACGAAAGACAATTAGATTGTCGTGGAAATCATAAGACTCAAAGAGAAATGAATAAGAAGAGTAAGTCATATAATGTGACTTCATAGCACAGAAGCATGATACTGCTTCATTGAAATAAGAATCACAACAAACAAGAGTTTACATGTTCATTCCACAAATAATTTTAGCCTGTTATATTTATCAATATACAGAAATATTATGCAGGTAGATTAATCTGTGCTACTACGTTACTAAGCGTGAGGGTGGTAGTGATAAGATTACTTTGCTCTCTTACATTTGACCATGACCATGTAAACGTCAATAGTGCAGATAGGAGGCTGGGGCAAACGTTCTCCTTTTTCTAGTAAGTCGGGGATTTCTCGGGTTGGAATTCCGTCATAGGGCTTTCCTCCAAATGTCATCAGTTCCCATATGGTGACTCCTAAATTGGAGATCAAATTTTTATGTAAGCATATTAACAACATACTTTTAATGACTGAGCGATACACTAACAGCAAAGGAATGCTCCCTAGCATTCAGAAACAGAATCAGAAACAGACTTGAGAAAGGCTTTTCTGATTCCTGTACCCACCTTTAGACACCCAGTGACAAAATCTTTGCGGGAAACTCAAACCTCTTACTATTCTCTTGAAATTTGTAATGGGTTGTAGAGATGATCCAAGGTGGATATCAGGATAACATTCTGTTGCCATTTATTACTTGTAAGTAATGCTGTTTGCTGACCAAGTTAAGTTTCACTACACCATATTACAGCCTATAAAACAATTTACTTACTATATAATATATATTCAGAACCAATTAAATATGATTGCAGGAATAATCCGATATTGACTAAATTCAAGATTAACAGTTTTACTATTAAAAGCCCTAGAGGCTAAACTGGGGTTGCTGAATGATTACCTTTTGTTTCGGTAAATAACTGTGGCTCTCTTTTAAACTAATGCTAAGAGAACAAGTGAAATAAAAACACATTCATTTCTTTAGCATATATGAAAACCTGAGTGAGAAATGATCTATATGTTAGATTAAATACATGTGAAGTGCGGACCACAAAACTGAAAGGAATTAATAATAGTTTTTTTCTTAGATAATGAAATCACTTTCTTGAATCATTAGAACATTGATTTTCTTGGTAAAAGCAAACACCTGAAATATTAGCTGCAGATAGCCAGCTTTGATAATGATAATGGTTTTGATTTGAGCAATAATATATCTTACAGATCTCTTCTTTATTATGATCTAATAATTATGTAATTAAAAAGGTACAGTTTTCTTAAGAATAAAGACTATAAGTTCAGAAATAGCTATCTAGGTACAACAGTATTACCAAGTGAAGTTTCATTGATGCATATATCCAGGTATCTTTTAACATAAAATGTATTAATTAGGAGTATGTTTTCTTTTCCACTGCCATCTGTAATACATTATTTATTCAAACTAAAGTCCCTTTAAAGCTCATAACACTTATATGAACATAAAATGGTGTGCTATGGAAAGTAACCTCACAGGGTGATCTGATCATAAATTCCTAATTGGGCAGTCATGTCCCAGGCATAAAACTCTTACTAAAAGATTTATCTTTGCCTTAAGCAAGCCCTGTCCATTGTTTCTATGTTTCTAGGTTAACATAACTTTGAAATAAACTGTAACAACCCTCAGAGAGTACATAATCTTATTTTTAGAGGTCATTAAAAATTTGTCTGCAATAGAGTGCCACATTAATTCAAGGAAATATAAATAGAAAAAATGGGAAAAAGGATAATATATAAATCTATCATATACAATATGATATATAAATGTATTTATATCATCTAATATATAAGTTTATATCATTTAATATATAAAAGCTTATCTATATATTAATGTATATCCCATGGTAGATACATTTATCTATTTAATCCTTACAGTTTAACAAAAAGTTTGTAAATAGTTTTCCCGTAAATTTCTAAATTTCAAACACACAACACTTTCTACTTTTAAGCCTGGTAGAATACATAAGACCTCCGATGCCATACATGTGGAGGGGGAGACAATCACTTTATAGAAATATCTAATTTCTTAAAAGATAACATATGCTTATCTGCTAAAGAGGTGTAATTTCTTTAGTGATTGAATGGTATAATTATTTTCTCTGAAAATTAAAGACAGAATTCAGCCCTTGCTGACATGGCTCAGTGGTTAAAGGTTCAGCCTGTGCACTGGAGGGTCACAGGTTCAATTCCTGGTCAAGGACATGAACCTGGGTGCAGGTTCCAGCCCTGGCTCTGGTTGGGGCACATGTGGAGGCCACAATCGACATGTCTCTCCCACACCAATGTTTCTCTCTCCCATCCCTCCACCCCTTCCACTCTCTCTAAAAGTCAATGGAAAAAATATCCTCTGGTCAGTGAGAATTACCAAAAAAAAAAAAGATAAAAACTAAGTTTAAAATTGAGTGAAGTGAATTCTATATATTTTAAGTCCCTCCACCACCTTTCTATTTTTTGGTACATGCTCCTAGCAGGAACCGAACCCGGGACTCTCTGGTCCGCAGGCTGACGCTCAACCGCTGAGCCAAACTGGCCAGGCCCTCCACCACCTTTTTTTTTTTTTTTTAAATCCTCACCCGAGGACATTTTTCCATTTTTTTTTTTGTTGTTTGTTTAGGTAGAGTGGGAGGGAGAGAGAGGAACAGAGAGAGAGAGAGAGAAACATCGATGTGAAAGGGACACATCAAGTGGCTGCCACCCGCACGACTGACCAGAGTCGGGGACAAACTGCAACCGAGGTACGCGCCCTTAGCGGGAACCGAACCTGGGTCTCTCAGGACCGCAGGCCGACGCTTTAACCGCTGAGCCAAACCAGCCAGGGCCTCCACCACCTTTTTATTTAAATAGGCAATGTACGTTTAATTTGTAAAAATGCTAGTTTTATATAATGTATTTATACTTAGAAAATATGCTGCATCATTCTCACTAATACTGGGATGGACTAAACTTGTAAAAAGTCAGACTGATGTTAAGTAGGCCATTTCAACAATTCATTTAAACGTAATTAAATAAATTTAAAAATTTAAAAATAACTCTTTTCCAGTTCATATGATTTGCTCTGTAATATGCCTGTTTACTCCAAAAGTATTTGGTAAATTAAAATTAAAGCTGCAATTAGCAATATTCTCTCTACTCTTGCCACTCACACTTGTTACTTCACCTAACTGCTTTCAGTAATTGTTCTTTGTTATAACAACAATCTCTATTTTTTTCTTATGTTAAGAGAAATTCCCATTAAAAATTTATTTTTTAAAAAATATTCATTGCACTTAGAGTTATGCTTTCAGAGTTGTTGAAAGTTAAGGCCATGAGATTCTGTGAAATTGCACCTAAAGAAAAATTGGCTAGTTCCTTTTTCAGTCAAAATGATCAGACAATTGCTGCCAAACCAAAGGTTATGGTACATGACTCAGCTCACATATTAATATATTACACTGTAGAGAACCAAGAAAGAACAAAAGGCAGGTAACAATACTATTCAAGTTTTGGTTTTTCTGAATGGAAGAGGAAAGAGTTAATTCTTTTAGAAAGCAAGCCTTATAAATAGGCATTTACAATGAAATAAAATAATTTGGCTTAAGATATTTTACATGAAACTAATATATTTATTTTTGTCTTAACCGTTTTAATTCACAGGGAAGATGTATTTACCATAGCTCCAAACATCACTCTGGTGGGTGAATTTCCTGTAGTGTATACACTCCAGAGCCATCCATTTAATTGGCATCTACAGAGAAATAAAAAGAGAAAGTTTTATAATTATATAAAACGTATTTTCTATATTGATTTCCTAAATGTGAGTGCTGCCTCAATTATATTTTTTGATTGTGTGTATTGAGAATATAAATATGCTGTATTTCAATACAGGGAGCAAATACACTGAAATTTATAAAATTCTCAAAATAAATTAAACTAAAAATATACTTATCTTTAAAAATCTTCATAAACAGTGAAAACTAAAATATTACTTCTCATCATCTTAATTTATGTAGTAATTAAGTTACTAGTTACTATTGTTTTACAATTCTAAACATCAACACATGTACTTTTAAAAATGGGGTCATACAATATATATTTTTTCCCCCAAAATGAGAGGCCTGGAATTCTCAGCTATCCCTTTTCACCCTCAGACGAATGTCAGGCTAGCAGGGGAACAGACTCTGCCCACACGTGCCTCTACCTGTCTCCTTTCAGATAATTTGGTCCCTAAAACACGTAAACTAATGAATTCCAAAGTTAGTCTGGCTTTGTTCCTCAGCCCCAAATGATCTCCCTCACCTTGGTCAGCCAGAATTGGAAATATATACCATTTTCAATACAGAAATTATATCAAAGAACATGAGAGTCAGTACAAATCCACCGTCCCTACAGGAAAAACAACCGAACTCACATACCCTGCTGCTGATGGGTGAGCAGAATGAGTTTTCAACTACAAGGAGCAGCATTATATAGCTGAAAATATAACTAGGTTCCATGGAATAAAGATAAACACTTCTACTTTGCAGTTGAAAGCTTAAAACGAAATAGGCCTTTGAAATCATGAGGTTGGCTGCTCACCAAGGTGATACCAAGGTAACTCTACGGCAGAATCATGGTATTCCGTGAAAGGGAACAGAGACACATTGAAAATAATTTCCCTATGGGCAAGGAGTTAGCTGACTTTATGGACTACAGACATTGTGTTAAAGAAGTAAGTTTAAATCACAGGTGGCTTGATAAAGACTTAATGGTTACTAGGCATTTAACGCTATAATGAATCTTGCTTTAGACAAATCTTACAGCTGTGTGTTCTCAAGACAAGTGAAGTCATGTGATTTATAGACTTCTCCTCCCATGCAATCTTGTAGTGAATTTCAAAGCTGTGGCCTCAAACTGCTGCCATAGAGTAGTAAACAGACAGATGGGCCAATAAAATCAAGGAAAAGGCCAAATAATACTACAAAACTGCAGTTGGTTTAAAAAAAAAAAATTGTGTTCTTATGCCTTGTGATTATATTTGAATATATGTGTTCCTATAAGAATGTAATATAAAAATCAATAATATGCATTTGGAAGCCTATCACTGCAAAATAGCTATACTATATATTTGGATAGCCCATGATGAATAAGGCACAGAATAAACATATTAGTTATGTGACATATGAATAACAATCTTTTTGTTAGCATTAGCTTTGGGTCACCAGAGGTTAAGGCTGCATTTGTTTTTTCATTCGGCCCCTCCTGATCTAAGTTTCCCCAGGTCAAGAAGAGGGACCTCCCCATGAAGACCACAGTGGCTGGTTGGCCAAGAATGGCAAGCTGAAAGTGGGTTAGTGGGACAGGACGAGAGCTAAGGCACGAACACATGGTGGGCTGGAGAGGCAGGAGCATGGTTGTCAGGCAGGGCCCGAGGCTGGAGGGTCAGAAAAGTTCACAGAAGCTGTGCTGTTCAGACCCCTGAGATAGAGCAAGTTACATTCTTGTGGGAAGATCAGGTAATAAATAAGGTGAATTGGTAACTAATACACTGTGATAAAGGCTAAAAACAAGTCAGATAAGACGAATCTGTTGAATGTTATAAGAGGATTAGCGGTTAAATAGGATGGCCCATCCCCCTTCGGTTCCAGGTAGTAGCCAAGCTTCTCTCTAGTCTATGAGAGAAAACATACTTTTCTGTAACAGCCCCACGCTTTTAGGCCCAAAGGGACAATTTCTATAGCACTGGATTGAAGTTTAATTTGTCTCGAGTCCCTAAGGATCCACCCACTTTCTAACACTGGGTCTGACATAGGACTGCATGGGTCCAGACATGTATTTTTTTATTTTAGCTACTTTTGAGAAATAGAGGTTCATAATATATTCTCTCTCTCTGTTTTTTCACCCTGGGCAGGAGAGAATGCAAATGGTAGGACAGAGACTTTATAATCTCTCAGACCTCAGGCTTATTTATTCTTCCTATAAAACAGGAAGAGATAAAAGGACACCATACCACGTTCACCATCAGTATTGCTCTCAGAAAGACACCCACCTTTCCTCCATCCGCGTTATACTCCTTTTCATCTCCTTCCAAGAGTCTGGCGAGGCCAAAGTCCGTGATTTTCACGTGGTTTGGAGATTTCACTAAGACATTTCGGGCGGCCAAATCGCGATGCACAAGCCGCCTCTCCTCCAGATACATCATCCCCTGAAAGACACCAAGTTCCCAACCAACGTCAGTCAACGCCTCGTCTTTTCTGTGGACTAAAAGGCAGTGTCTTAGCACTCGGTGGAAAATGCTTTGTGAAGCAGAATCCTGGAATAGATTCAAAATTAAGGAAAACCAGTGATTAAAAAAAAAAAAAAGCGAACAACAAAGAGCTGTTGGCCTTTTCTTCCAGAACTCCTATAAAGAAGAATAAATTACCTGCACATGAGCTAAATGTTAGATCATTTTTTCCCCGGAGACTTGATATTCTTTTGCAAACGCCTTCGTTAGGGAGGTATACAGGTGTCTTAGTAGATAAGCTAACATATATTTGGGCTGATCCGCACATTGCTAATTGTTTTCTTCTCAATAACTCTTGTGTCATGTCGTCCCCCCACACACCTGCTCCAAACAAATACACTGATCCAACTTTAAAAGGCAATCCTTATAAAGATTTAATGGTGCAAAATCACCATCATAGATTCTATCAAGGATGAAGATTATATTATTCTTATTCATTATGTGAAAAGTGAATTATACCCTACAGTCATTAAAAGTCAGTAATTTTCAAAAGGCTTCGATGACATTAATAGTCATTATAAGAACACAAAAATGAAATCACATAGCTTTTTAAAAATTTATTATTGAGAGTGTTAAGATGTTCCCCTTGCTTTCCCCACTGACGGTCTCCACCCTGCTTCCAGCCCCGACCCAGGCCTTTGCCACAGGACCGTGTGTCAATTGCATACACCCCTTCCCTCTGAGATGCATCACTCTGTGCCCTGCTACCATGTCTCTGGATCTATTATGTTCATCAGTTTACCTTGTTCATTTGATTCTATATGTAAGTGAGATCATTTGATGAAATCACATAGTTTTAATGACCCTCAAATTAGCCTTTAATTTGTCTTTATGCAACAAATAGGGTAATTAAAAATAAAATATATTGCTGGTTGCCAACAAGAGATATAGCTGGCTCACCCTGCAATATACACATACACACATGTATGTATCTGTATACATGTTATATGTATATATGTTATATATATGTCATCTATGTATAGATAATATATATATTAATATCTATAAAGATTGTTAATTTTTCATAGAAGCAACAATTATTGTTACCTCAGCAGGAAGAGTCATTAAACATTAGACAACAAAAAGTTTGATATAAAACCAAGGGAATGAACTCAGAGGCTTAGAGTGAATATATTTTGCTTAAATCAACATATTTTTATGAAAGAGTTAATGGGGGTTCTTTATTGGAGTATTTCAGTGGGAAAAAGAAAAGGCTGTCATCCGACAGCAAATCAGAATTATATATAAATGGTTAAAGCATACACTCATGCCAATTGCAAATCAGTGCTGTTGGCAGTTAACATTACAACTGCAGGACTTTGAAGGATGAATGGTTTCTGATATCAAAACAAAAGCTGTGGAAAACAGACACATAAATCACCCAGGTCAGAAATTATGAACCGTAGACCCAGTGCAGTGTAAAGAGAAGATTGCTTCCAACAGCATCCTGGGCCAGACTATATAAATGTCCATTAGACACGACCGGTGGAGACAGTGCCGGGTGCGGTCCAATCCGTCAGCAGTTGGGTGACACCACATGTATTAGCGTTTTCTGAAATCAACCCACGATGGGATTTATGGGGGTTTCACCCTCTTTTCCAAACAGTGCTTTCTATTTGATTATGCCAAATGGGAATTTCCTAGAATAAAGTGAATCCGAAAACATATAGCCCTTAGGTGACTTGAAGGATCAAAAATAAAGATATTACCTAAGGATAAAGTATCATCGTTAATTGTGTCCTTCTGAGAAATGTCCACAATAACATTCATTCTTCTCTCTTACCAACTTCTTATCAGAATATGGGAAGCATGTTGGCAACAAGTCAATATTCACATCCACACACAATCATAGAACACACATACTATGTACCTGGCACTGTGCTAGGCACCAGAGAGAGAAGAGTGGGTCAACGTCTAGGCATTAAAGGAGGGCAGAGTTAGATGAATAAAGTGGGCAGATGTGGAACAGAAACTCGCATGGATTGGTGTGATGCATGTAGGCATTTAAGCAGAGCTACCTTCTTGAGGAGTGTGCAGGACAGCCTAGCAAGCCTGTATGAGAGGGAGGCTTCAGAGAGACACTGCCTTCTGAGTCAGGTTTAAATAAGACCCAGCAGTTGGACAAGATGAGGGCAAAACTGCAGAGAACAGGTACATCAATAACCAGGGTACTAGCACAAAGGCGTGCGATTCCGTATTTCTGGAGAATAATGTCTAAGGGAAAGGGAGCGGTGAGTGGTGAAACTAAGAGGCTAGATCCAACAAAGGTCCCTTCCAAGTCATGGTGGAGTGTGGCCTTGCACTTTGTGCAGCCTTCAATGTGGTGATGCAGAAGTTGGTTGGAAAAGAAGAGCAAGACAATGACAGTTACCGTTGGTGTCTTGGTGCCAGTATAGAGGACAGACTGGACACACAGATAGCTCGAGTCAGGAGCCACTGCCACATCCAGAAGAAAAGGGTTGAGAGTGTGAAATAAAGGTTGCATGCTGGCAGTCAATTAGGTACATCCATTTTTCATAGATATGTTTTTTTCAGTTCCCATACCAGGCAAGTTTCAAACATTCTCCTTAGCTAATTATTACATATACACTAGTGAGGGCTCCTGGTCTTCAGTTTCAGAATCCCAGCATTCTGCTACTCATCCAGCTCCTACATACATGATTGTGTTAATCTTCAACTAAACTAGGCCGGAGGAAATATTAGGAAGCAGACAATTTCAAGGTACACACGTAAAATAAATATCCTTGGTAATTAACTGGATAACAAAGGGTAGTGAATTGAGAATAATTCTGTTTTTTTTGTATTTTGTCATTTAGATAGATAATGATTCCATGAACTAAAGGTCATCCTAATGGGAATACCATGTATACATTTCCTAAACATGTGCAGGAAAAATGACATATGCTCTACCTATAGGGACCTAACATTCACCAAGACTCTAATGACACATTCTACATTTCAAGCAAAACCTCAAAAATTCTAAAACTTCTTGAAACTCTATACACAAAGCCTCTGCAGGTGATAGTATATCCTGAAGCTTGATAATATTTGTCCATAAAAGAGTATTTTCTTCAAAATAATGAAAACTCAATTCAGGAAACCAGATGAAATCTCTTCCTCACTATTCAACCATCATTATAAGAAATGAACACAGAAGCATCTATGTCTTTACCAAACCATCGGAAGTACATTTGAATGGTTGCTGTGTGACTATGAAACATCAAAGTACAGATGAACACGTCCAAGTCCTTAATTATGAATGCCACCTTATTTCTCCGTTCACACCCTGAATCAGAGCGTTGAATCGTCTATGACTTGCTGACAACAGGTCTGTCCGCATCACAGCCATTGAGATTGGATTCCCTCACTGGAAGTCCTCACGCTCTGCTAAATTCCTTCAAAATAAAATCACTCCTTAAATCACAGTGTGATGCAATGAAGGAGACAAGAGAGTTATCAGAAAAAAGACAAAAAAACAAACTAACTGATGTCCCTTAAAAAAGTTCAAAAAGGGTTAAAGAAGAATCTTCATTATGATAGGTGGGTACTGCATTGGTTGAAAAGAAACCTTTCACTCTGCCCTTGAGCACCATCCATGCCCTTATTGCCATGCCAGCGAGCTGCACTGCATTCTGGGAACAGACTTAGAACATGGCAGACACGAAACTAAACACTTCTACTTCGGTAGATTAACTTAATCCTATGAGATGCATACTGATTTAATCCCATTTTAAATATGAGAAAACTGAGGCTGAGAGAGGTCAAGGAAGTTGCTCTAAGTCATCTGTCTAATGAGTGGTAGAACATGGATTGGATCCCCTGCTGTGGAACCCTAAATCTGCACCTTTAAGACTAACCCCTCTCTTGATGGGTCATGGGGTCATGTGGACATGTGGAAATCAATGGACACAGTGAAGTCATATAGCTTTAAAATATTCTACTAGTTTTGTAGGGAAAAAAAGTTTGATATTCTGTAAATTTCAGGGCATACTGCAGGCGATTGAGTTGTTTGCATTTATATTTAAAATAATGCTAAATGATAGAAGCTTTTATATTATAGCAGCAAATTGAACTGTGTAAACTGGAAATTCAATTCTTGTGTTGGTCCCAGGGTATGCAGGATAGTGTAGTAGGTTTGAATGCAGATTCTGGAGTCAATTGGCTGAATCAAACTCAGCTCTGCCATGTTCCGGCGGTGTGACACTCACAAGTTAATTAAAATCCCTGTCACTCACCTTCCTCCTCTCTGAAACGGCCATAATAGCACCTATCTCACAGGTTGTGGTGAAGATTAAATAGATTAATATATGTAAAGCACTTAAAGAGTAACTGGCATGAGATAAGTACAGAACAAGCATGTTTTTATTATTGCCCCATAGATTGATATAAATAGTCCTAGTGTGCACAAGAATCATTTACCCTCATTAACTTGAATTGCCTATTTCAGAAAATCTCTGAACCTCAACTAATATTTCACAGTAGGTATGCAATAAATGTTTGCAAATGGGGATGTATATACCCATAACTTACTCATCGTTATTAATGTGTAGATAGAAATTTGAGAATCATTACTGTTCAAAGTATTATTTTAATAATGATTCATCTGAGGATGCTATCATGTAAGGAGAATGAAAATTTAGAGAATCTATTAAAAGATTTGGTGCCCTCCATAAATACATCACAATTTCAGAAATGCAGTGAATATAAAGTTCATGAACAAGATAGGTCAAAAAGGTTTTGATGCTGGGGTATATTTTTCATGAGTTAATAAAGCTGTAGATCTGTGGACCAAAGTATCTGCCTCTTATCACTCAGCACTGAGGGGAGTTTTTGTTACATGAGTTTCAGGGGCATGTCTTAAAAATATGTTTCTATTGATTCTAGAAAGGGAGGGAGAGGGAGAGCGAGAGAGAAATATAGATCACTTTCTGCCAGCCCCTTACTGGGGATTGAGCCCGCACCCCAGAATTTGGTCTAACTGGAAATCAAACTGGAGACCTCTTGGTGTTTGGGACAAAGCTCAACCAACTCAGCCACACTGGCCAGGGCTTCAGGGGCATTTTGTCTACTTCTTGATCTAGGTGCTATGAGCCTGAACTTACACAAACTATTCAGAAATTATCATTACCCAAACCATTCATAATTTTACCATTTTTCATACTTGCTCAGTATTCTATACCTTTTCAAAGAATCCTTACTTATTTTCTGTTTTGCTCATACCTCTTAAAATATGCATCAATAAATACAAACTAGCTAGTAAAAGTCAAATTTTACTCTTGACTTTCAAAAATGCACTTTAATACAAAATCCAAAGATAATTTTACTACAGCTGAATTTAAAGTTTTAATCTCTGGTGAGATGATCAACTCTTTAATTTTTTAATACTAATATTGAAGAACACCTAGCAATGACCTTCTTTCCAGTCTTACGATATTTGAATCAGAGCTGTGTAGAAAAACTGTATCATTATTGTTTTAATTCAATGTGAAAATACATTCTGCCCAGCTGCTTGAAGCTAACGGAAGTCAAGAGAGACCAGACTATTTCTGACAATAAATATTTGCTTCCCATATATAGGCCACACGACAATTTTATCAAACATGTGGAGCTAAAAATTTCAAGCTACCGTCAGTTCTCACAGGCATCAATCTCTGGAGTTAGCAAGAGTGCTTTTTTTTTTTGCTTTTGCTTTTTCTGTCTTCATTCTAATAACCTGAAGCTTTCTTAATAACAGGAATCTTCAGGAAAGCTAGCTTCAAATTAAAATCACTCCTCTTTTCCACCTTTCCTTCTAAAAGCAATTCTATCCCCGAGGAAAGAAAAACCTAGCTATAATTCTCTCTACTGTTAAGGCTAAAGATATGACCATGTTCAAGGAAAGAAAGGGACATTTTTAATGAAATAACTGATTTTATCCACACAGGAAAGGAAGAGAAACTAAGGGGGCTCTATAAGTGAATCAACTGAGAAGTCTTTCATCCAGCAGAGAATGGAAGAGGAGAAAGAACACAGAACTGAGCGTGCGGGATGGATGTACTGGACATGTCGCTCACTAGGTTTATGACCACAGGTACTCATTTTACCTCTCCTATAAAAGTGACAGATTGGTCTAAATGATCTCTAGTTTTAAATTTTTATTTCATGATAGAAGGAACTGTAAAATATATCTACCTAAAATATTAAATTGTGGTCCAATAATAGAGGGAACAGTAAAAAAATGAGGTAGACTAGATGCCTCCGCTGAAATGTTTAGCCAGAGCCATGAATATGTTTCAGTAGAAGCCAGTTCAGTGCACCCAGTGTTTAAGGTGACAGACTAGAAATAAACCTGGCTACTTACTAGCTGTGTGACCTTGGTCAATTTATTTGTGTTTCACTGTCCCTATCCATTAAATGGAGGTAATGCCAGCATCTACCCTGAGGATTGCCTTGAGGAATCAATGTTTGCAAGACACCCAGAGCATTCAATATTGTAAGATACCATGGTTTGCTAAATAAACAAATAACCTCAATTTCATACCTCTTATTAAAAATACTGTTTGATCCCTGTAAAACAAAAGAATAAGCCACCAATTAAAACACCCACTGGTTACTCAGCAGTGTTAGGTGAGGTAGCTTGTGTTTCTCATTCTCTTTGTCCCCGAGTGTTCTTCCTATAACTCTTCTCAGAGGAAGAAAGCAATGACTGTCCCAGACTGGCTTGGAATAAGCAATGGCTAATTCTCACATCTTCCCGCTGCACCTACGATCTTCAAGAGATGGGGCCAGGTTGCAGTTCTTAAGGAGATTGTGAAATATTGAGGACAACCGAATTTCTGTCATTTTAATGATGTGCCATGAAAATATTACTTGTTCCTATACAAAACAGAGTCCCAATAATATTTTTAATGTATCTTTATAGTTGAAAGTATTGTGGATGTTCCTCTTTTTCCCCTCATTGTCCACCTCTACCTGCTCTCCCCACCCAGGCCTCCATCACACTATTGCCCTAATAATATATTTCACTGTGCTACGTGCATGTGAGTGCACACACGCACACGCACACGCACATGGTAGATGCTGCCGTGTGCCACCCAGAAACCTTTGCAGTTCTGCAATACCAACATACTGATGCTCTCAGCTTCTGGGTTTGCAGGCTGCTGAGGGTCCTCATGAAAATTGCATCCATTTTTCTTCACTGAAACCCCCCACCCAGCTGTAAAGGGGCCCCCTTGCTGGTGGTTTCACCATTCACAGGAGGCAGCTACATTCCGTGATGAGCTGATGCTGGGTTCCAAAGGCCATACTCTCTTGGATAGGATGAGTTATTCCCATTCCAGGGTACCCGACATGGTCGGATGAGACCACAGTTGCAATTTCATGATAGCCCATCATTTCTATGTACTGAATACTGCTTTTTACTGTCTTCTAGCTGTGGTTCCTGAGAACAGTAGCCAGATGACATCCTGCATACGAGTCAGTCTCAGAGACCATTTTCTGTGACCCAACCCAAGGAAATGTGTGTGACTTTCTTCTTCATTTTCTTTTATAATTTCAGGCACACAGAATTTCGAGCTAAGCATACTCTATAACTGATGGGTGTTATCATTGTTTCCTTCTATTCTCCACAATTCCATTCTTCTATCCATCATAAATATCCACAACAGTGTTTTTAATGCATACCCTTTCAATCCATCATGCATATTTTACTTATTTTTATCTCTCTATATATTTTTTCCTTTTTATTAAGTTGACTGGGGTGACATTGGCTAACAAAAGTATACAGGTTTCAGGTACACAATCCTTCAACACATCATCTGTACACTATATTGTGTTCACCACCCCAAGTCAAGTCTCCCTTCATCACTACTTATCCCCCCTTACTCTCCTCTTTGACGCTACCCGCACTGATTTGAGTACCTACACTGTTTGTGTAATGCTATAAATTTGCTTAACAATATAAATAATATGCTATTCAACACTAATTTCAGCATAGGACAATCTGGACATATAATAATAGCAATAGTCACTAAAAAAGATGCAACATGGAGATGTGTCTGAACACTGAAACCATATGGAGAAGATAACATATAATTGTGTGTGTTATTATTATGTATGTTTGTATATATAAAAGTTGACATTTATTTAAGCACTTTGCATATAGCACTGTTTTAAGTGCTTTGTATACAGGAACTCAGAAGGACCCAATGAGCTCTATTATTATGAATCCACTATTATTCCCATTTTAAGATGAGGGAACTGAAGACCAGAGAAGTAAGATACTTGCCCAAGGGTCACAGTTAGTACAGGACAAAACTTAGAACAAATAAGATTTGATTGCAGGCATTTTGACATCAGAATAATAATTCCATAGACTATGAAATTACATATGAAACTAACAAAAAACTGAATGATTATTATACAGTCTGAATGATTATGATACAGACAGTGGGTGCTCTAAGAACTCAATGAAATAAAAACTCTTGTGCATAATAAACACTTAAGGCTAGTAAACAGACCTCTTTAGTTTTCCTAGGTCCCCCTAGGACAGTGCTACAAATACACTTTACAAATTAACTGTCTGTAAATTGAACTATGCATTATTGACAATTTTGAGATCGCCTCTGACATTTAACTACATGTTTGTAGCTTGATTAAATTAATGATAAAACCAAAATTTTGTAAGGCTGTCCGAGCAGAAGCAATTTCTCTCTTTGCAGTAGGTGGAGCAAGTTTAAAAGTCTACAGTATTTATGATGGGGTGGAGGAAAGCAAACCCCGTGGCACTTCAGCCAACGCTGGGAGGTGATATTAGAATACCAGGAGGAGAGAATGAGGATATCATCTGCAGATCTCTGAAGCTGGCAGTGATAACACAATTTTTGATTCTTGCTCCCTACATTTTCTTCAAATACTCCTCCGACATTTTATTTGCCATCCTATACAAGATTCTGGAAATTTTCACTGAAAGAATTTGCTGGTCAGCCTCCCTGGGAATCAAACTTCGCTTCAAGAACAAGAAAATAATAATGATAAAATAAACAAGTAAACGAAGAAAGGTTAAAAAGCATTGTGAGAAGCCACTGCTTTCCTGCTAAGTAAATTACAGGTAAAAAGATCACTGGCCTGGCCCCCGCCGGTGCTCAGTGGTTAGAGCGTTGACCTGAAGCCCAAAGAGTGGCAGGTTCGATTCAGGTCAAGGGCACGTCGGTTGTGGTAGGATCCCTGCCCTGGTCAGGGTTGTGCAGGAGGCAACCAATCAATGTGTCTCTCTCACATTGTTCTTTCTCTCTCTGTCCATCCCTCCCTCCCACTCTATCTGAAAATCAATGAAAAAATATCAAAAAAAATGCTCACTGGCCTGGATCAAGAGAACACTAAACACACTACAGTTGTCCCCTCTCCCTGACCTCTTGCCAATATAACTACCGTGGCAGGAGTGAATTGTAGCGTCCACACTCTCTCAGAGAAGTACACTGAAAACAGATTACTCCTGCTCCTTAGGCAGCTGATCAATAAAAACGTGGATTGCAGTGAGGACAAAGATATCAGTGGGCTGTGCTAGTTACCCTCTGTGTCTCTGAAGAAATTAATTCAAAATCAATGAAGTATGTAACCTATTAATATAGCAACCTCTAGATTAGCAGAGGGAATTCGAGCCTTCTCTGAGTATACCTATGGTGCAAATACATTCAAACGCTATAGGGAGGAGGCTGAATATCTTACACCCTAGATATACTGAGCAGAAACAGATCATTCCTAATTTTCTGTGTTTTCCCAGAGTCGCACACTGCTAGATGAAAGCCATAAGGTTCAGTGAATGGGAATATTTTCCTTCTTCAGATAACTATATCAATTTTTATGAAGTATTTTTTTTTTACAAAGCAAAACTTCTACCATCGTGCAAAACTAAAGAATTTCAATGGCCGTTTTTATATGTGGTTTATGCATTTATTAGTTCAGGTAGCTGAATTTAGTTATAACTGCTGAATATTTTTGAATAAGTATCTTCCCCCCAAAAAGTCGTGAAAATTGTAGAACACTAGCACTCTCATGTGATCTGAACTTATTTAGTGTCCACATGTAATATTTGTTATTTACTTAAATTCTGCCTCTTATTTGGATGCCAATGGAACAGGTCCAACTGTGCAAATGCTTACCCGGCACACGTAAAACTTGCAGGGTGGTACCCACACACTTCCCACAGGACGTCAACCAGCTACTTCCCAATTGCGTGCTCTGACTCGTGCTCCTCTGCAAAATCCTCAAAAGGATCTGAACCACAGCTTGCAGTTTTCATCTCAACCCTTACAGTTGTCTGGAAGCCCAGAGTGATGCCTTTACTTTCTTTTAACCTTTGCACTCTCCCTGTGACAGAATTCTGGGCTTTGTCTCTAGTCCTTGCATAGGGACATAAGAGGAAAAGATTCTTGCTCTTCATACTTTGGCTCATTTCCTACCTCAACATCAGCATAGCAGAATCAGATATCATTGCATGATTATTAAAGGTGGATGGCCTAGGCCTATTTTAACTGGTAAGAAGCTGTCTTCTGGGTTTCTGCTGTCTTCATAGGATGTATCTCAGGAATAACGCGGATTTTACTTATCTAGGCCCAACCTGCTTGCCCCTTAGAGTTCTTTTCTAGGTATTTCTGGGGTTCCCTAGGGAGACTCCAGAAGTTCATAAATAATTCACTAGTTCTTTATCTCGGGACTATTGACTGATAGCTACAGTCACTAAGCCCCATGGACTTCCTGTCATTTTGTCATCTTCCACTCCTCTCCAACACACTTGTGCACACATGCACACCTGTGCACACATATGCATATGCATTGAACCACCTCTTCTCTCCTGTAGCCAAAGGAAGTCCTTAAGCAACTTGACTCTGCTTGTCAGTCCAGCTTCTTTACCTGGAACTCCTCAGCTGGGACTCTAAGGCCTCTCTTGTCTTTGCACATCCTGCTCCCTTTGCCTGGAACACCCCCTCACCATACACTGCTACACGCCTCCTACCATGCTTCCGACAGCCTTGGTCAGATTTAACACTCTCGGTTAGATTTACTTAAAATAAGCCCTGAGATTATTAATCATTTTTGTAAAACAACTTTCTGTGTATGACTTAATCAAAGTTACTTGATAAAGCAGAAAGCAGGTACACTATATTTATCACTTAGGCTGTGTCCTCTATGCCCAAGCTTTAGAAATACAATACAGCATGTTACATACACCATGTTATCCATTTCAGGCGAAGAGTCGAAAAACCTCAAATACATCTGTTTCCTAATTGAGCATTCATCTACTAACCTGAATAGTTTGTAAAACAATTTTTATGATAATTAAACACCAAAGTGAGGGATACAAGTAGAAGATTTTGTTTGGGCTTGTTCTAATCCTAAACGTTAAAAATGTAATCTGACCATCTTTCATTCTTTTGCTCCAAACACTTACAGGGTATAGCTTCCCGGAGTTGTGAGAGGTACGCTCCTGCTGAGATGGCATAACTCAGTCGGACCCTCTTCACAGTTACTGGTCCCATCACATTTATCAGTGATTCTCAACCTTCCTAATGCCACGACCCTTTAATACAGTTCCTGATGTTGTGATGACCCCAACCATAAAATTATTTTCGTTGTTACTTCATAACTGTAATTCTGCTACTGTTACAAATTGCCATCAGAAATACGTGTTTTCTGATGGTCTTAGGCGACCCCTGTGAAAGGGTCGTTCAACGCCCCCAAGGTGTCGCGACCCACAGGTTGAGAACTGCTGTTTTAGACACTGATACACAGTAGTTGATTGGTTGATTTCCTCCTTCTCCTACTCCACTTCTTCATCATACTGTTTCTATCACCTTTGAACCAAGAACCATATATCATGGTATTGCTATCTTTTAAGCAATAGTTCAGTTTCAGCAAAACTTTATTTTTTGTTTGCACATTTTCATTTTTTTTCATACTTATACCTAAAATGACACTTCAGCCTTGATGTTCAGGTGAAAATAGGGTAAAAAAAATAATTATTATAAGAAAAATGCTCTCTTAAAATTAATATGATTAAGTCAAATAGAGAAATCATTACAGATGCTGAAATTAGCATATCTTTAGCCTCTACTATATACTTATTGAAATTAAGCCAACTATATATTAGTTTTAAAAGGGGAAAAATTGAAGTACATGAAGAAAAAGCTATAAATCCATCACTGTACATGAAGAGTAAGAGTAAAGACAAATTAGATATTTTATGATACTCTTAAATTTCTTATAATTAAATCCCTCTTATAACATGTAGCTCTATCATTCACATTTAAGATTTTTACTTGGCCTTTTTTATGAATTTATTACATATGAAAATCAGAGCCATCTTGTATTTGTGTATATATACATGCATATTCCATTAGGTGATTAGCTACTTAAAAGAACAGGAAGAAAGAACAAGTATTCTTTATTTTCTCTTGATACTTTTCTAGCTTATTGTGTGTACAATATAGGTTGTGTGTGCAATTCACTCTATAGAAAAAAGATAAAGAAAGTTTCCTTGTTTTTCTTGTTATCTCCTGACTAGCTATTTTATGCTGATGGGTACTCTGCTAATTGTTTTACATATAATGATGAGATAGTGTTTCTTTCAAGGTATTCATAGTTTAGTGTGAGAGATTTACATGGACACAGTATAAATGTAAAGGAAGTGTTCTGAAAGTGCAGAAAAGGGGGAATGTAACCCTTTCTGTGTTGATTACAGAAGGTCTCACAGAAGAGGTGGAATTTAAGCTTGATACTGAATGAAAACTAGGTATTTAAATCTTTGGCTATAATACAGCAGCTAAAGTGTATTCTAGCAGGCTGGTGTGGCTCAGTGTATTTAGCATCATCCCAAGGACTGAGAGGTCCCGTTTCCACTCCCAGTCAGGCCACACCCCAGGTTGCGGGCTTGATCACCAGTACCGGGCGTGCAGGAGGCAGCCGATCAATGTTTCTCTCTCACATCAATGGTTCTCTCTCTCTCTCTCTCTCGCTCTCTTTCTCTCTCTCTCTCTCCCCTTTCTCTCTAAAAAATCAATAAAAACATATTAAAAAAATTAAAGTGTATTTGAGACAGGATAAAAAGCATGTGAAAGACAATGGTATGTTTGGAAAAACATACACAAAGTTCTATGAGGATGAGACGTAAGTTGACAAGAGCTAGATGTGCCAAAATTAAGTGTCTAACTTAATTGAACTACCTAATATGATGTGCAAAGGAGTCACTGAAGGTTTTGATGACAGGATGAGATTTGGAAGTTGTGTGAAGAACAGCAAGACTATAAGAGATTAGAAAAAACCAAGGAGGTTGATTATGATATTACAATACTGGCTCAGATAGGAAGAGTTCAGGTTTTGATTACCAAAATTCCAGGGAGGATAGGCATAGGATATTCCCACTCCAAAATGGAGAAATGAGAAAGAAGAAAAGGGTGATGGGTGTCAAGCAAGGCGGATTCTATCAGGTCTTCAGATCCAGAGTAGTCTTCTTTGGTTAGATGCTTTGTCTCAGGACCCATGGGGCAGTGTTGGTCCCACGGCTTTGGGCAGAGGCCATCTGAACTACCAAAGCCATGACGGGGGCCTGATAATCTCTGAATTGACTCTGGGGGCATTTTTCTCTTAAGGAAAAGTGCGCTTTTGCAACCAGATTATCTCCATCATATACCCTAGCTCTGACCAATCTGTAGAGACCACGACCTTGACCATGACCCTAACTCCCTTAGTCACCATGATTAATGATTTTTACCTCCATATAACCCATCACCTAGAAGCCACCAGGGAGCCAGGTCTCTGAGCATGAGCTCCCTGTGACTCTGGCCATGGCGGCATCTCCTTAATAAATCCTTACTTTCTTTGCTGCAAAGTTCTGTTCCTGCCTTATTGAGCATTGATGCATGCAGGCAAATGAACCCCTTCAGTCCAGTAACACTAACTTTAAGAGAAATATAGACCCTTTATCAACCACTGAAAGAGTAGCACAATGAAGTAACACACACAAGCCAAATAACTAAAATATGGATTTAATGAACTGGTGACCTTGGGCTATGAAAATCAGTGGGTTTATTTTGCTGTCAGGGAGAATTTATTTGAATAATAACTTCTATATTTCTTTATAATTGTAATAGTTTTTGGCAAACTTGGACTACCTTTATATGGCTTCACAGGATTCAATTTCATTTTTAAAACATTTAATGCAAATTTAATACTTTTATCTTTATGAGAAGACTTAGCTCAGTCTGCAATAATCAGTGTATTAATATTTTTTACTCATTCAAATAGTCCAATTCATTATTACAAAAACAGCAAGCTTCCCCAGCCTGTCATTAATTCCCACTGTTTTAATTACAAGAAAAAAAATACTCTATGGAAGGTTTTTGTGGATAATGATACTGTAAACACAATCTTATGCAATAAAATGAAATAGTTTCTTTCTACATCAATATTCTGGTACCAATACCATAGTTTTGGCACACACACACACACACAAAAAAAATCTCTTAAAATACAATGGTACTTTCTTTGAATTTAGTCACAAAGAGGCTGCTTGAAATAAGCTAATTTCAACGATTTCGAAACCACCCAAGAAAGCTACATTCAATACCAATATTTTTATAAAACAGCTCTCCGTTTATTGGAATTTGACAGATTATTTTTCTTACGGTACTCCAACCAAACTTAACTTCTGCTTCTGTGTATTATGACTGCATGTAAATGACCATCCGTATTAGAAAAGTCAAGCTATTCAAACATTGAAATAAAGTGCTACATTAGATTCACCAAGAAACAAAATCCAACTTTTGATATCCACGATTAGCAGAATGTTTCTATCAGAGCCTTTACAAAAATACTGAGCACTTTATTTTAGAATGTATGTTTCAGGGAATGTGGCTGAAGTTTTGACAAGTGAGGAGAAACTCCATAGTTTATGTTTGTTTAGCCTTAATATGATGTTATTATGTTTAACTTAAATCAGAACATATTACTGAGGGAGACTCTTCTGAATTTTCCATCCCAGAGAAGTTGAGTTTAAATCCAAGTACTGTTGGAGGTTAAATAATGGGCAATATACTCTAGCAGCCCCTTACAATCTTCTAGAGGTGATGGGCAATTGAACACATGCATGTCACTCAAATCTGTGTAACAACACACAGACATGATGCAATGCAGAGTGTGATAAAAGCTATAATGAAGATGCAAAGGTCTATGCATGCATGGGGGTGAAAGATGAAATTCGAATGGAGGATTTAGCAATGTTTGTTAACAAAAGAGAAACTTACAATATATCTTGAAGGACAAATAAAGTTTAGGAAAAAAATTCAGAGCTATATTGCATTGAAAAGTACTCTTATTTATTTTTTAAAGACTAAACACAAGAGTAGTTCAAATATTTTTTGAAACAGGGAATTACTTTACTAAACCCTTTAAAATAGGTGTGTAGGTCTATGGTAGATGTCTATTAGCACTGAGGTCATATATTATATATCTTCTTCTGAGAGATTAGTTCACTAAAAGATATGCAGAACTAAAAATTGTGAGAGATTAAAACCTTAAAGGCCACTTTCCTACTCTTACAATATTCAAAATCTCTTTAGGCGAGCTATAATATTTAAGAATACATATTCAATGTCTTTCAGTTCCCAATTAAGAAGACCAATCAATAAATGTATTAATCACTATTCTGTGTACACTTATAACATAAAATTTAATCTTCTGTATGACCTAGAATTATTTATGTCTAGATATTAATATCCACTAATACCTAATAGTGCATCCCACACATGGAGTTTGATAAATAATGTTTAAATAAATTTTTGGTGATAATTTTTTCTGAATTTCTATAAGAAGCATCTGGCAGAACTAAATAGAGTTCAACTTATAAACAAGCATCATTTTCATGTTATTACACTATTTTTCTAAAATGCTTTAAATCGAATAGTATTACTAGCAGAATATTGAAAATGGTATGAAAATAGGATGTTTCCTCAGGGATTTAACTATTTTATAAAATCCAATATATTAATTTTAATAGTCAGTCCAAAGCTCAACAGATATTTTCATCTATTAACATTTTTAGTTGAGGCATAGTTTATTAAATTAGCAGTGGTTATTCATTATAATGTAACCACAAATTGAGCTATAACTCATGAATGTGTTAACTGTTTTGTTCTGTTGAGGACAGGAGCTTATATTCACTTTTATACTCAACAGAAATAGTTCATGTGCAATATAGATTAAGTCGAGTATGAAAAAGAAAGCTCACATACCATCTGTGAAGAAATATCTGCATTCCCAATTAATATGTATCAGGTGTTACAACCCACTTCATTACTAAAGACAAGTTATAAGCTATGATTTGGGTCTAATAAAATAAAGCTCCTTTCATGGAAATGAGAAATTAACTACAGGAATATTGTAAATATTGGCTACAATATTCTTCGGCTAAAGAAGGATAACTTGATTCCCATGCAAGTTAGAGGTCTGGATGTGCCCGTGCTCAGAAGAAGATAGGAAGGGCACTGGAGAGTCTGACTAGGAATTCATTTATTATCCTAGGAGTGTTTACAGAGAGCCTACTGTAGTCTAAGCATGGTGACATAAGAGCAAGGATTCATATAAAGGTAAACACTCATATAGTACTTGTTAAGGGATCAGCCCTGTTCCAAACACTTTAGACAACAACACTGTGAAGTACATGCTACTATTATTTCCATTTTACAGATAATGAAACGGAGGCATGGAAATGTTAAGTGACTTTGCAAAAGACACACACAAAACAATACAGTTGGAATTTTAACTAGGCGATTTGGCTTCAGGTCTAAGGAACAGCATGTGCAATACTGAGGTAGCGGGATTATGAAATGTGGCAAGAGGGGAAGACATCCGCTGTGGTTGGGCAGAACTAATGAGGTGGGAGCTTGGTGTGAGACAAGGCTAGAGGGGTCCGCAGGGGCTAACACGCAGCTCAGGGGCCACTTTCAGGGTTGGACTTTTATCCTAAGGGCAATGAAGGTCGCTGGGGTGCTTTAACTGGGAAGGCTGGGAAGCAACATGACTGGGTTATATTTTGAGAAAATCTCATTGGCTACATGCAGTGAGCAGGACTGATTAGAGAGAGCAGTAGAAAATGAAAATTAGAGCTAAGAGGCTATTTCATAGTTCAAATGAGAGCTGACAGCAGCCTGCACTGGGGTTGTGGTAGTAACGGTGGTGGCGGTGAAGAGAAGTAGGTTGATGTGTAAGCTAGTTAAGAGCTAATAACAACAGTAGTTAATACCACATAGACTAGGAGCATGAGAGAGCAAGGGTCAAGGATAACGTCAGGGTTTAGTTAGTACCACTGACCAGGTGATGATAAAGGCAGGGCTAGCTTTTGCATTATTCAGGTTTCTGCCTAAATCTCCTCAGAGAACCCTTCTCCAAGCATTTAAACGAAAATGTCACCTCCCCTCTGGAAGTCTCTAAATCCTTATCCTGCTTTATTTTTTTTTTTCATAGCACTTATGATTATCTGACAATAAATAAGCATAATATTTATTTACCTGTTCATTGTCTGTTCCACCAACTGTAATGGAAGTACCATGAGGTCAGACAATTTGTCACTCGTATTTAAGTTGTACTATCTACCCTTTAGAACAATGTCTTGCATATCACAAGCAGACAGTCAGTTTTTTACTGAATGAATACAGGAGTGAAAGGAGGAGTCAGCAAATATGTAGAGAGATTAAAACTGTGGATATGGATGAGATTCTTCCCGAGAGACCGAAGAGAGGAAACACATGTGAACACTAGGCAGAAGGAAGAAACACTGGGGAAGAAAACTGGGCTGACAAATTAGGGGGATGACAGTAGAGTCCACAAAGAGCAGTGCAGAGAACCCCCAAGACAGACATCATTTGAAAACTGGAAGGACTGACGATGTCACACCCAGAAAGTCAGTACAAGAAGAGGAGAGCAGAGATGCTATTGGAATTGAAACAGGCATTTAGGAGCTCATTAGCAGTGTTGCTGGCAAAAGTTTTGCATAAGTGTTAGGGACGGAAGATAGATTAATGGTGTGAGGGAATCGGAGACGAAAATGTGGAGACTGCGAGTTTACGTGGCTATGAAAAAGTGAAGGGAGGCAGGGGCTGGGGAGGGATGAAGAGGGGAGGGATGAGGAGACCAGGGATGCAGAAAGGAACAGTGAGTATATAGAAATGATCCAGAGATGTGTCTGGATGGTGGTCATGCGAATTTGGTCAAGAGGCTAGCAAAAAAAGAACGATTCTTAGCCAGGGAAGTGGGTGGCGAGAGAGCAGGAAAGTGGGTAGAGGAACATATACAACCCAGCAAATGAACTAGGTTATATTAAGCTGGTTTAAGCAACAAGATCAAAAGAAATTTTTAAGTTTCTTTTCTTATTTTTTTATCTTCATTGTTATAACAGGAACAAGATGGAATTAAATGCAACTCCTTGTAAAGCTTCCAGGGCAGCAACATTATAGCTAAATAAAACACGGTATTCTAGACTTATGTTCCCAACTTAAGGCTATATGAAAGGATTCTGTCTCAGAAAAAGATTTGGAAAGAATTCATTTTTTAATAGTTTCAAGTAGTAGTTGTTAGTACCTAACTTAAATGCTGGGCATATAGTGGGCACTCGAAGGTATTAGATATTGAAAGTGTCAAGTTAGCAGGAGTGAACTTCGATTATCTGTAGACTTGGCTTTTTTTTCTCATACCATAGTCATCATATTTCACTACAAGTAGTACTCTTGGGAAATTTATTTTTTATTTGTACTTCTTTTAAGTGACATTCATCCAAAGAAACTGCTCTCAATATATACCGTATACTCAGAACTCAAGCACACATAATTCTGAGTTAAAGATGAACACACATATTTCTGCTAAGGAAGAAATTAAAATTTTGGTTTGTGTTTCAGGAAATACATATACATATATATAATACTTCTCATTTTCATGTATAATAAAAGAAGTATTGCCTCATATGTTTTTAATGGATTGACTAAATATTGGCCAAATTAAGTTATGGTAGGTAAAGACTACCAGATACTTCCTTCAAAATATCCATGCACTATGTATTTCTTTCTTTAAAAAAAAAAATGTCCTTGATCTCACTTATATACGGAATATAATGAACATAACAGTCTGAGGAATACAGTAGGCCCAGACACATGGAAGTGGGGCACAGACTGACATCCCTCAGAAGAGGGGATGGGGGGTGGGGGGGGTGGGAAGAGATAAACCACAGAACTTATATGCATGTATGCATGACCAATGGACATGGACAACTAAGCCGGGGACAGGGTGGAGGGGTGGGGTGGGGTGGGGGGGTGCCAATGGGGTAAAAAGGTAAAATATCTGTAACAAAAAAATAAATAAATAAATAAATTTTCAAAAACAAACAAACAAAAAAAAAATTAAAAAAAAAAATGTCTTTATTGTTTGTTGTTGTTATTCTTTACTTATTTCTTTTTTTTCTTAATTAATGTATTTTTGTTACAAATGTTTCTCTTTTTTACCCCACTGATTCCCCCCTCCCCCTCCCTTTCCACCCTCTCCGCAGCTTTGTTGTCCATGTCCATTGTTCATGCATACATGCATACAAGTTCTGTGGTTTATCTCTCCCCCCCTACTCCTTCTTCTGGGGATTGTCAGTCTGTACCCCACTTTCACGTCTCTGGGGCTACCCCATTCCTCAGACTGTTATGTTCATTATATTCCACAAGTAAGTGAGATCATAAGATACTTGTCTTTATCTGATTGGCTTGTTTCACTTAGGATGACACTTTCCAGGTCTCACCATGTCTTCTCAAAGGATAAGAGATCTTTCTTTCTTACAGCTGCATAGTACTCCGTTGTGTATATGTACAACTGCTTTTTTATCTATTCGTCTACTGATGGGCATTTGGGCTGTTTCCAGATCTTAGCAATTGTAAATAGTGCTGCTGTGAACATAGGGGTACATATATTCTTTCTGATTGGTGTTTCAGGCTTCTTAGGGTATATTCCTAGAAGTGGGATCACTGGGTCAAATGGAAGTTCAATTTTTAATTTTTTGAGGTAACACCATATTGTTTTCCATAGTGGCTGCACCAGTCTGCATTCCCACCAGGAGTGTACTAGAGTCCCCTTTTCTCCACAGCCTCACCAACACTTGTTGTTTAATGATTTGTTGATGGCGGCCATTCTGACAGGTGTGAGGTGATACCTCACTGTTGTTTTAATTTGCATCTCTCTGATGATTAGTGATGTTGAGCATTTCTTCATATGTCTCTTAGCCATTTGTATGTCCTGTTTGGAGAGGTGTCTATTTAGTTCCTCTGCCCATTTTTTAATTGGGTTCTTTGTCTTCCTTTTGTTGAGTTGTATGAGTACTCTATATGTATTGGAAATTAACCCCTTATCTGATATATCATTGGCAATGATGTTCTCCCATACAGTGGGTTGCCTTTCCATTTTGATGATTGTTTCTTTTGCTGTGCAGAAGCTTTTTAGTTTGATGTAGTCCCATGTGTTCATTTTTTCCTGTGTTTCTGTTGCCTTAGGTGATGTATCAGTAAAAATTCTGCTTCGTATGATGTCCGAAATTTTGTTGTCTACATTTTCTTCAATAATTTTTATGGTTTCATGGGTCACATTTAAGTCTTTTATCCATTTTGAGTTTATTCTTGTGTAGAGTGTAAGTTGATGGTCTAGTTTCATTTTTTTGCATGTAACTGTCTAATTTTCCCAACACCATTTATTAAGGAGGCTGTCTTTACTCCAATGTATGCTCTTGCCACCTTTGTCAAATACTAATTGAGCATATTGCCTTAGGTACATTTCTGGGTCCTCTGTTCTTTTCCACTGGTCTATATGGCTGTTCTTGTGCCAGAACCAGGCTGTTTTGATTACAATGGCTTTGTAGTATAACCTGATATCTGGTATTGTGATCCCTCCAACTTTGTTCTTTTTCAAGATTGCTGTGGCTATTTGCGGCCTTTTTTGTTCCCATATAAACTTTTGAAGTATTTGTTCTAGTTCTGTGAAATATGTCGTCGGTATTTTTATGGGGAATGCACTGAATCTATAGATTGCTTTGGGGAGTATGGACATTTTAATGATGTTAATTCTTCCAATCCATGAACAAGTTATGTGCTTCCACTTTTTTATATCTTCCTCTATTTCTTTTTTCAATGATCTGTAGTTTTCTGCAAAAAGGTCCTTTATTTCTTTAGTTAAGTTTATTCCTAGGTATCTTAATTTTTTTGTCGCAATGGTAAATGGGATTGTTTTCTTAGTTTGTCTTTCTGTGAGTTCATCATTGGTGTGTAAGAATACCATCAATTTCTTGACATTAATTTTGTATCCTGCTACTTTGCCAAATTCATTTATTAAGTCTAGTAAATTTTTGATGGAGTCTTTGGGGTTTTCTACGTATAGTATCATGTCATCTGTGAATAATGACAATTTCACTTCCTCCTGTTCCATTTGGATCACTTTTATTTTTCTTCCTATCTTATTGCTGTGGCTAAGACTTCCAGTACTATGTAAAATAAGAGTGGTGAAAGTGGGTATCCTTGCCCTGTTCCTGTTCTTAAGGGAAATGCTTTTAGTTTCTGCCCATTGAGCATGATGTTGGCTGTAGGTCTTTCATATATGGCCTTTAATATGACTAGATATAACCCTTGTATTCCCACACTGCTGAGCATTTTTATCAGAAATGGATGCTGGATTTTGTCGAAGGCTTTTTCGGCATCTATTGATATGGTCATGTGGTTTTTATTCTTCATTTTGTTTATGTGGTGTATCACATTTATTGATTTGTGAATATTATACAAGCCTTGCATCACTGGGATGAATCCCACTTGGTCATGGTGAATAATTTTTTTGATGTGTTGTTGGATCAAATTTGCTAGTATTTTTTTCAGGATTTTGGCATCTATGTTCATCAGGGATATTGGCCTTTAGTTTTCTTTTTTTGTAATGTCTTTTTCTGGTTTTAGAAATAGGATTATGCTGGCCTCATGGAGATTGGAAGTCTTCCTTCTTCTTGAATTTTTTGAAATAGTTTGAGGAGAATGGATGTTAGTTCTTTTTTGAACGTTTGGTAAAACTCCCATATGAAGCCATACGGGCCTGGGCTTTTGTTTGCTGGGAGAGTCTTGATTACATTTTCAATTTTCTGTTGTTATTGGTCTGTTCAAGTTTTCTATCTCTTCCTGTTCCAGTTTTGGGAGACTATGTGTTTCTGGAAAGTTGTCCATATCACTTAGATTGTTGAATTTGTTGCCATATAATTGTTTATAGTAGTTGTTGATGACCTTAAATGTAAATGGATTGAATGCTCCAATAAAAAGACACAGAGTAGCTGATTGGATAAGAAAACATGACTCATCTATATGTTGTTTACAAGAGACCCACCTCACAACAAAAGACTCACATAGGTTGAAAGTGAAGGGATGGAAAAAGTCTTCCAAGCAAACAGAAAGGAAAAAAAAGCTGGAGTAGCAATACTCATATCTGATAAATTAGATTTCAAAATGAAGATCATAACTAGAGACAAAGAAGGCCACTACATAATATTGAAAGGATCTCTCCAACAGGAAATTATAACCTTGATAAACATATATGCACCCAATATAGGAGCACCAAAATATATCAAAAAATCTTCTGGAAGACTTCTAAGGAGAAATCAGTAGCAATACAATCATAGCAGGGGATTTCAACAACCCGCTGACATCACTGGATAGATCCTCTAGACAAAAAAATTAGCAAGGAAACAGAGACTCTAAATGAAGCACTACACCAAATGGATTTAATAGATATCTACAGAGAATTACACTCCAAAACTACAGAATACACATCCTTATCAAGTGCACATGGGACATTCTCAAAGATAGACCACATGTTAGGGCACAAACTAAGTCTCTACAAGTTCAAGAAGACTGAAATCATATCAAGCATCTTCTCAGATCACAATGCATGAAACTAGAAATCAATTTCAACAAGAACATGCAAAGACATTTGAACACATGGAAGCTAAATAGCATGTTATTAAATAATGAATGGGTCAAGGAGGAGATCAAGCAAGAAATTAAAAACTTCCTGGAAACCAATAAAAATGAACACACAACAACACAAAACCTATGGGATACAGCAAAAGTAGTTCTGAGAGGGAAGTTCATAGCACTACAGGCCTACCTCAGGCAGCAAGGAAAATCTCTAATAGACTACCTAACCTCACAACTTAAAGAACTAGAAAGCAAACAAAAAGAAAACCCCAGAGCAAGTAGAAGGAAGGAAATAGTAAAGATCAGAGCAGAAATAAATGACATAGAGTCCAAAAAACAATTCAAAGGATCAATGAAACAAAGAGCTGGTTTTTCGAAAAGATAAACAAGATTGATGGACCATTAGCTAGACTCACCAAGAAACAAAGAGAGAGAACCCAAATGCACAAAATCAGAAATGAAAGAGGGGAAGTAACAACTGACATCACAGAAATACAAAAGATCATCAACAACTACTATGTACTATGTATTTCATAGCATAAGACCCTAATTTCATTTCAAAGACATCCAACTGATAGGAAAGTTCACTGAGTTCTACCTAAAATAATGTTATCAGTATTCATGTTCAATAATTTGATGTTTCTAATAACAGTTTACTTATAAAAACAATTCATCTAGACACATCATTGTATTGTACAGCAAACTATATTTGATTTCATCTGAGAAAAATAATAATTAAATGTCTCTCAGAGTGTTTAGAAGATATTGAAATTTTCATTTATAACATTTTCTTTGAACTTTTATAGTACATTAAATTCACGCAATACATCTTTAATTCCTTATCTATAATACTAAATCACAAGCAGAAAATCTTAGCCCAGCTTCCCAATGCTTTGCTATTGCTTTATTAATTATCATAGGTGTCTTTTTATGCAAGGTGCTAGATAAAGGTTTCAACAATGAGATGGTGACACGTCAAGAAAGGGACAAATTAACATTTGATTAAATAAAAAATTATACTACTCTCATTTAGTTGGAGTATAATTAAATTCATATATTCAAAGTTTAAGGTCTCTGAAGTCCTGAACTCATTTTCAAAGTGTGTTAAAGATACCAAAATAGTAGCTAATACTCAGGGCCACGACATATCACAACTCTAGGGAGCACTATTCACATACAAAATTTTGGTTCATTTAATTTTACCATGTTTATAACTCCTCTTGAAATTTCCCTCATGTTCCCCCTTTCATACTCTAGTACTCTTCAATTTCTTCACTAATTAATGATCATTTAACAGAAAGAAGAAAACAAGGAAAATAGAAAAGCACGAGAGAATTAATAGTGCACAATGTTTTTTACTGCATCTACTAGACAAATTTCAAATGCAAAGCTCTCAAGTTTCCCTAAACTCATGTCGTTGCATTAGCATGCTTTGGGTCTTAACTTCATAGACATGTGTTATAAATCAATACTCTTATCTCATTCATGAGGAAATAGCAGAGAAGCCGACATGGATCCCAGGACAGAAGCTGTGTTTTGTGTTGCACGAGGCTAACTAGCATTAAAAATGTGTCTATGGCAACTAAACCATCTGTTCGCTTGCTATTTTGTAGAGAGTTGTTTGTCTGCTCTAATGTACCTGTACATCCCATTTCACAAAATGCACGAGCACAGCTTCAGAGCACTGTCTAGGAAAAATAACCTAAACCCCTGAAGTTAATAGTAGTTATAGGAACAGTAAACATACAGAAACTCCACATAGCTTCACAAGTGGAGAAAGTCCAATAACCAACTATATAAATGCACACTTACATGGGTCCGTAAATAACTTTAAGCAAAGATTGCAAGTAAATCTCCAAACATTTACCTCCTATTGTACTGTGTAGTTTTCCCACCGTTTTCAACTAGTAAAATACACTCATCAGCTTTTTTTCTTAATGGGGTTAGTACTGTGCATTAGTATTAGAATAAGCCTAGTCTTTTCTTGTTTAATATATTTTAATAAAAATTATGTAATGATTATACCTGCGAAATATCTTCCTTTGTGCATATCTGGAACCTGAGAATACTTATGTAGAGAATATGAATTATGACCGATTAAGACTTAGGAGCTTATGAATACAAGTTTAGAAGGCATCGAAGAGTAGAATATTTCAGTTATAATGAAGACATTACAAAGCAGAAAATCCAGTTCATTTGAAATCCATGTATTTGATCACTGCATGTTTCACATGGCTTAGACCGTATTTTGCATGTAGGACATGTCATATGTATTTTGAAAACGAGGTACCCAATCCACTGATACTAAAAGACCTCAAACATTAAGATTCCTAGAGCAGATGCATTTCTATCCCCCTTTCTTTAAGCAATTTAAAGATTTTTTTAATCGTTACCTGAGGATATTTTTCATTGACTTTTTTTTTAGAGTGGGAAGGAAGAAGGGAGTGGGGGAGGGGAGAGAGAGAGAGAGAGAGAGAGAGAGAGAGGAGGGAGAGAGAGGTGAGAGACACATCTATTGATTGCCTCCCACACAACCCCATCTGTGATTAGGAACCGAACCTGAGACTCTTCAGTCCATGGGCTGACACTCTAGCCACTAAGCCAAACCACCCAAGGCAGCAATTTAAAGATTTTTAAGGTGATGTGAGTTAATGCAGAAAAGCAGAATTTTAAAGAGCACACATGACAAGAGAAACTGAGAGTATCAGTCAAGGGATCATCGGTTTACCTTTGAACTTCACATCTCCTACGCCTCGTTTTAATTGTTAGTATCATTGTCATTGATGTGATTTAGTGTCTGGAAAGAGAGACCCATGCGAGCTCATGACCCTTCTTGGAATAACCAACAAAGCTAATAACTTTTCCTGTTAAGCAAACAAAGACCGCGGCCAACTCGCATTTGGCTTGTCAGTGAGCCTTCCCTCCAGGGTGGTTCTGTCTCCTCCCTTTTGTACGTGGCTCACTAACCAGCACAGGGTTTGCTGTCAATATCACCTGGTGAGTTTTGAAACAATTTCCTAAATAATACTCTAACATTCTAAGAACCATTCCTTCACCGAATGTATCAGTCTTTGCTACGTAGAGCAAAGAATGTATTTTATCCTCAATAATGCTGCTTCAGTGTCCTTTTTATTTCTGTCTCCAATAAAGTCCATGAGCGCAATGAAACAGAAATTACTCTGTCTAATATGACCATCCATTTCAATAGGAAACGCTCACACACATGCAGGCAGCTTCCATTTTTTGAGTGTGTGAAAAAAAAACTTTAGCCACTGCAAGCTGAAATTCTTTAAAGGGTGTATAATAATGATTTCCTACCAGATGACTTGAGAAGTCATTTCTGAAAGTAATTCGATGGACTTGTTTTGTCATTTGAATGTCATCATAGTCCACGCGTTGCACGGGACAGGGGTTCACTGGAGTGATTGACAGCTCTCCGAGCAGTAGGTGGCAGTTCTGTTCAGCTGCCTTCTGTTTTTGTCTAGTTGGTTGGGTTTTTTGCCAAATGAATCCAGGTTTTTCATCATCAGAACCAGAAAAAAATGGAGGAAGGACATTCAAATATCCATATGTTTACATATAAAGTCCATATATATTTCTCACAATTTGGGAGTACAAGGTAAAAAGAGTACCTAAGAATCAAAATCACACACACACACACTCACACACACACGTTCATATTATCATGCTTCTTTTCTTAGCTTGTTCATATGTGATCAATTCCTTTTTATTTTGCCCTATTTTACTATTTGGAGTAAAAAAAATGACAAGCGAAATCTGTCTACAAGGGCAGTGGTCTGAAATTAGCGCTTCTGTAGCTTTAGTTTTTGCCAATTTCAAGATAGAATTTGTGTTTTCTCAGATTCTTCACAATTTACACACACCTAATGTTACCAATTCCACTAGTAATGCCTCCTCTGAGTGATTTTTTCAGAGTAGCCATAAGTTTCAGCCAGCTCACAGGCTGATGATTCAATTTCTTGAAGGATTTGCGAATTCTATGGGGATTTGCGAATTCGTTTTACTTAGTAACACACATCCACATATATACACACTCATACATGTGCAAATCAAATGTACACACTTACTGTTTATAAGTTCATGAGGATTGAGCTTTTGGGAAAGCACCTATGATAACTGAGGAATTTGAGGTAAGGCTCTTCTTTCAAATTGAATATTTTTTTCATTCATTAATGAAATGCAAAATACGGTCTAAGCCATGTGAAACGTGCAGTGATCAATTCATTAACCTCACAGGTTTGATGTAAGAAGAGAATGACATACAGTATAAAATCATTCTGTAATCAGAATTACTTTGTTTGTTTGTTTTCCTTTGTTGTTGTTATTGTTAATCCTCACCAGAGGATATGTTTTCCGTTGCTTTTTTAGAAAGAGAGGAAGGGAAGAAGGGAGGGAGAGAGAAAGATAGAGAAGGAGAAGTAGAGAGAGAAAGGAATGTCGATGTGAGAGACACATTGATTGGTTGCCTCTCACACCCCCCACCCCAACAGGGCCAGGGATAAACCTGCAACCCAGGTATGTGCCCTTGACCGGAGGATATCAAACCCTTTGGTGTGTGGGCCAGTGCTCTAACCACAGAACCACATTAGCCAGGGCACTCTGTTTTTAAAATCATTTTATGCCTATCTTTCCCTAGGCAGTAATCTTTTTAAACAATGTAAGACTATCATATGTGATTTTTCTATTATCAGCACTTAGCACAGTAGAAAATAAATATGTTTTCGTATCAATGAACGATTGAGTTTGTAATGTAAATAAAGCTGATTTGGATTTAACTCCTAATCTTCTTAAATTGAGATTATAGCAAGTACCAGCACAGCCTTTCATGCCGTTGCTAAAGACCCAATCATGCGTTAGAGGGGCCTCTGGTCCAGCGTAGGTCTCGCGTTCAATCACGGAATTTCACACCACTTATGTGCTACTTCAGATCCTTTTGCCTCGCTTGTCTCCTGGGCCTTTGGTATGTTCGATTCTGGCTGCCACTCAATGACCAGCTCTTTGTGGACTCCAGTCAGGTCAATGTACAATCAACAGGTTCTTTGACTCATCCTCACTCAAAATACCTCTCCTTATTCACCTCCCACCCCGAGACTGCCTGTTGACATGTAGACTGTGAGCTATGACCAGCTACCATACATGCACAAGCCAGAGGAGTAGAGGAGCTAGCCTACTAGGGGATGAGCCTCTGGCCAGTGGGAGGCAGGACACTGTAAATAAACTTCCCCTCAGAGGACCGTCCTGAGATATACTCATTCTGATTACAGATTCCCCCAAGAGGTGAGCAAAGATTCACCTGACTTCATCTTTCTTGAGCTTATGCTTCCTAAAAAGGAAATAGCACATACGCCTTTGCTTCAAGCTTTGCTTTAAGGAGGACCCAGGCTAAAAGACATACTACGGACAAAATAGAGAATCCAAATCAAACATACAAATGAAATCCCTCAGCCATTACCAGTACTGGCAGAATCTCCTGCAAACATTGAAATGAGCAAAGTCACAGTTTCAACTGCTCTGAGAAAGGTATAAAGGGGTGTCACTGACTCAACCAAATGTTCTGGAATATGACAGTGTCCTTTCTTCTTTTTGCCTACCTAGTAATAAAATGATTAAAATTAGAATCTTTTGAACTTAACTGAGAATTTGATTTCACTTACCATAAGCTTTATTCGTAAAAGCGCAAACTAGACTTTAGAGAAACACTTAAATCATGTTAAAAAAAAAAAAAATACTAAGATGATTTGCCTCCATTTGAATTCTCACATGACCCCAAATAATTGGTTTTATCTGTACATCCTAAGCCAGCATTTGTCAGTGTTCAGAAAAATGTTGAAATAAATGGCATCTATTTCTTTCGTAATTTGTAGCACAAATTGTTTCAAGAGAAGATGGAGGACAACAGAGCAGGAAAATACAGCTGTGGTCAATGAACTGTTTCCTTGCAGTGGGGATATTCTTTTTATTTGAACTGCCTGTTTTCCTTAATACGTTTTCTATCAAAGATGGTGTTCCCACCACTGTCCTCTGGGAAATAGAATAACATCAAGAAAAAAATAACCCAGGCACATTGGTCTCTGGGAAGAAACAGTTTATAATATTTAGCTTATCTCTTAGGTGCGTATATCTTTAGAACCAACATTGAGTTGCATCACTACAAATCATCCAACTTTTGAGCTTTCCTTTATTACCCTCTGTATAAAATCTTTTAATGTATACATATATGCACAGATTCTTGGTATAAGGCTAACGGTCAATATCAGGTCACTAATGTTGGAAGAGAACAAAAGAAATGTAAAGTTTAATTAGGGTCATAATGGAAACAGGAAAAAATGAACATAAAGTAACGATCTCCACTTTTTTTTACAGTTGTCCTGTGGGTTTCAAAATCTCTATAATAGCTAACTTTTTTATCACCTCCTCACCCAGATGCAGATCAGACTTCTAGGATTGTTTGAAAATGCCAACACTACTATGATAAATAATTGCTTTTCAAAATGTTATCGTATATTTTATTGTTATTAATAAAAACTGAAGTGTAAGCCCCACGACCTATTTTATCAGTCTCTACCTCTCTTAAATCAAATACTTTTTCTATTGCTAATAATTATCTTCTAATGTCCATGGAACTGTAATTACCTCGAAAGAACTAACAGATTTATCTTTGTAAAACTTGAGTGTTCCACATATTCCTTGGCATATAAAAGGTCAATAACCATTTCCTGAATAAATGAATGCATTTTTGTCAAACCTTAACCAGCCTATGCATCACTAGAACATTTTTCTTAGAGTGGATGCATAACCATTGTTGACTCAGAGTTGCACATCTCCAAAACATATGCACTATAAAACACCTGGAAGCAGACCATGCACATTTTAAGGATAATCACTGTTTGAAAAAACAGGTTAATTCAGTTTCCAAATCTGCATAATTTGTCCGTAGAATCTCCATCATGACAAAAATCTGATAAGTCAAAGTCTAGTCATGCACTTGTATTATGTATTATTGATAATTTCTTATATTATTGAAGGACACTGCCAGGACCCGGCTTCCTATGCAACTGATATAATCCAGATTCAAGGGAAATATTTGTCTTTTATTTTCATATTTTCCATACCTTTTTTTCATTTCAATATTATGTGAATCTTTATACATTTTTATTAGAAAATAAAATTTTATACCTAGATCACACTTCAGAGGCTGTCTAGTCCAGTCTAGTCTCAATTTAGAACCTGTAAAAGTTTCTTTCAAACACTAAGGGGAACATTGTTTCTGCATTTATGTTGCTGGAGTTCTGCACTGACTTCCTTGACCAGGTTCACTGTCCTTCGCTTTGCTCACTCACTCCTGCTCTTCCCTCCTCCATCCTTGGAAGGAGAAAATGAAGCACAGGAAGTCTGTGAGCTGATAACAGGGTTTGCATCACAGAGCGGCGGGTATTCCTGTTGGCTCCTTGGGTTCTCGTAGAGTCCGCAGGACTCCTGGCTCTTGATTAGGTCATCCTGCTTCCCAGCTCATTTAAAAGGTCATGTGGCAACTTATATATGTCATTCCCAGAGACAGGAATTGTATTCTTATATTTTTTAAAATATCACTTTAAGACAAAATAAGTCATTGTTTTTAAAAATATCAGAAAAATAAGATGTTTGATTTATTCATGGTTATCTGTATTATTATTATCAATACTAATTAGGTGAATAAAATCAAAGGTGATCACAGCGTAGCAGAAATAACATGGAAGAAAACAAATGGGCTTCAGTGTGATTTTTACTTTTTCAAGAAGTAGAGAAAAGAAAAATTATTGGAGCAGTCAGGAGAACTCGCATTTTCTTTTTAGAAGTATCCTATCTTCTCAATATCTGGACTGTAGGAAAATATTTTTTCTAATGGCTTTAAGATAGGGATACAGGCACGGACTGCTCACATACAGCACTGTCCATCTTCGAGCTGGGAAAACGCGCCGATGGCTGGGGAAGGGGGAAGGGACAGGCAAAACCGACCGCAGACATTGAAGCATAAACAGACAGAGACATGCAGTCGGGAAACATGGGCAGGCGGCTGGAAAATGAAGACGCCAGCTGAGCAGAGGTCATCAAGAAGAGTTCATTAAAAATAACAGTATAATAGTAATAAAAATAATAGCACAACCTTAACGATGGGAAAAGAGAAAATGGTAATGTGTTTTTAAGGTACTCTGGGACAACCATTTTACAAATGACTATATATTATTTTAACTTGCAAGTGGAAATAGAAACACGGATATAAAGCAAGGGCGCGTTGTACTGAGTGAGGGAGAGCTACCCATGATAATCAGTAGGAAAACCCAGAATGCAGCAGCTCACAGAAAGCAAGTTTCATGTGGTGCAGAAGGTGGAAGAGAAAAGGATTGTTTTCAGAGAAAATGATGGGAGCAGGAAGACCCAAAGAGACCGCTTGTTGTTCGACTTGGCTGGCTCCGCTTGCAATGGGCCGTTAGGCTTCGGCATTCCTGGAACAATTAGCTTTCCCAACATATGCGGTTGCCTTGGCACCCCCTTCTAAAACTCAATACTTTGGAAAAAACTATAAACTTAAGGGAGAACTATTTTATCAAATTTCCAAACATTGCATTTCAGCTATTTTTAAATAATTTGATTTTTAACCTGAAATTACACTTCTAAAGTTCAATGCCAATAATGACTTGTTTTCTCTCTTCAATCCAACCACAAGCTATATTTTCTAGTTTCCCTTTTTTATTTACATAGAAAAAAAAAAATCTGCCCAGCCAGTGTGGCTCAGTGGTTGAGCATTGACCCATGCACCAAGAGGTCACTGGTTCGATTCCCAATCAAGGCACATGCCCAGGTGTGGGCCAAATCCCCAGTGTGGGGCATGCAGGAGGTGGCCAATCGACGTTCTCTCTCATCGATGTTTCTATCTCTCCTTCTCCCTTCCTCTCTCTCTAAAATCAATAAAGAAAAAAAAAATTTTTTAAATCTATGATCACACCAGAATTAACTCTGACAGAAAACAAGTTGCTGCTCCTTAGGGATGAAGTAGCATAGAAGTGTTCTGCTACTGAATGGCTACTTGAAGAGTCACCTGCTCCAAAATTACCCTAGATAGAGCTTCTGGGGACTCCAGGGCTCACATGGAAAACACTCTTCAGTCTCACGCTGTGGTACCTTTACTTGATAATGGTTCCGGACCGAGGAAGGAACTCAGAAGCTCAGTGCTTATCTGTGCAAGTGGTAATTCTCCTTCATCTACAAAGAGCAGAGCTATAGTTTTTAGTTCCCAGGCTCCTGGCTCAAATTCCAGCAGGGGCAGTTCGTGTGCACATTGTAGAGCGACTCGTTTGATTAAGAAGGCTAATTTAATGCTGCCGCGTGGCTTTGCACAGCCACCTCAGAGGTTTTGCAGAATTTCTTCCTGGGGACTTGCAGGGAGTTTCTAAGGTGCTAGATCAGCTTTGATTCGCGAAGACTGTAGTCTCCTCGTAGCTTCATTAACCTAACTGGAAGTGAGCCTCATTTAGTATTACCCAGATGGTAAAATTGAGGTTGATTATCTGCTCTTTGGAAGCTGAAATGTGATAATGGGGCAGGCAGTACTCCACAAAGTTTAGTGGACAGAGGACACAGCTGAGAGCAATTTAAAACACAGATTACATAACCCCATGCCCAAACATTCTCACTCTCCAGATCTGAGTTAGAATCAGCACTTTTATCAAGTATCCTCCAACCTCTTCTAATAGGTCTTTTGTGGAAGTTGAAGAGTAGGTTTGACGTTTCCTCAAATGGTGGCTTCTCATCTCATCCATAACCACAGTGAAAAATCCCCCCGTGACCTTCAGACGCTACCGGATCTGACCCCATCTCCACCTCCATCTCCCCCATCACCCACTCTGCTCTAGCACACTGGCCTCTCTGCTGGTCCCCAACACCCCAGGCATGCCCCCTACTTCCTTCTGCTTTTAGCATTCTTTCTCAAGTATCTGCATGTACAGGTTCCTCACTTCCTCCATCTTATCTCATGTCATTTCTCAAGGAGAACTACCATGCTGCACAATCTAGAACTGCAAACCCCTCCACGATTCTTTCCCCTTTCCTTGCCTTCTTTTTCTCCTGAGCATGTGTGTTGTTATTTTCTGATTTCTCTCGTAGAAAGAAGATAAGCTCCTCAAAAGCAGGACTTTGTGCTCTTTTTTGCTCACTTCTATACCCCCAGCATCCAAGACAGTGCCTAGAACACAGACAACAGGCACTCACTAAATATTGACTGAGCCTATGAATTAATAATAATGGAGTCATGCAATTTTGTGGCCTTACAAGCAACTGGGGAATTTCCGCATAAGCTCTTCTGTCAGAAACAGATCTTTGCGGACACAATGCAGTTCTTCCATTTTGGCCATCTCAACAGACCCTGATCGCAAGCGCACGAGGCAGGGTGCAAATGCCAAGGTGCATTTGGAGAACAGCTGGGTGTGGGGAGGCTGACACTTTGCCAGTTTTTGCTGGGGACTAAATAGATTGTGCTTAATGCATAAGAGGAGAAACAAAACCGTCGTTAAAGTCAGAGAAGCTTGGTTTAAGTCACAGCTCCGCCATTTAGTATCTATGTGGCCAAATCACTTAAGGACTCGATTAAACAGTACATCAGTAACCTCACTCTGCATGTTCTCCTCGTCTATAAAAAGACAGCAAGAACAAATGCTCCTCCTACCCTACAGAACCGTGCAAACTAATGTGAGAGAGGGATTTTTTTGTGTGCAATGAAGTATTATTTATGAGTATAAATGGGTTTGTACTTGTCATTCACGTTTAACATTTTAACCTGATGTCACTGTGGTGGCTCCCAGTGAACCATGCCCCACTACGTCCATGAAGTCCCGCACTGACTCCGGCGTTGGCCAAGCTACTCACTCAAGCCCGTGGGATATTAGCGTTAGGAAGCACCATGCAGACAGGGGCATGATCGGTACCTGTACCTCGGAGCGTATACTCCTGACAGTCAGCTGCACGGGGGCTTGAGCTAGCCTTCCCGGCCGGGATAAACCGCGTGGAGGATACGCTTGCGGGCAGGATGCTGTCTTAGAGATTTTGGACCCAGCTGAATTGCCAGCTGAAAGTGTGAGGGGCCGCAGACACTCCATGTGGAGCGGAGGCACCTCCCAGCTGAGAGGGAACCAAGAAAAATGATAAACTGTTGTTTTAAGCCATTACGTCTGGGAGTGATTCATAATGCAGCAACAGATAACTGAAATCCCTAGGTTTCTGAGAAAGATCCTATCGCTCAAAAAAAGTGACTTCAATGGCAGAAGTTTACACACTGTATGAGGTAGGAACAAGTTATGGGAAGAGAGGAATGGAAAGGCCTTTAAAAATCCTTAACATAGCACTGGCCAGTTTGGCTCAGCGGTTAGAGCGTCGGCCTGCGGTACAGAGAGACCCGGGTTCGGTTCCCGCTAAGGGCATGTACCTCGGTTGCAATTTGTCCCCGACCCTGGTTGGGTCGTGTGGGTGGCGACCACTCAATGTCTCTCTTTCACGTCGATGTTTCTCTCTCTCTTTCTCTCCCTTCCACTCTATCTGAACAAAATATCAAAAAAATGTCGAGTGAGGATTAAAAAAAAATCCTTAACATTGAATCAGACATTGCCTATTTCTCTTACATTTGAAGCCTAAATGACAGATAGTATATAAGTTATTATTTATTCCTATAAGAAAATGAGGTCACTTATGCAAGTCACTATGAATTAAAATCTATATTGAGCAAAACTCTGCAACAAAATGTCGAACGTCAAAACTTCCCATTTGATTTTTCTAAGACTTGTCAATTGAGAGTCGCCAACCACTACCTGAGCAATTTTGAATTTTTCTACTGCAACCTAGAGTAGTCACCCCTTGGCGGGAGTCTATTGTTAATGATTAGATTGCTCAAAGGGAGCAAAATCTCAGCAACTTCCAGATTTACCAGTGGGGATCTGCACCTTGATGAATAAGGTCCATTGCTGGAATTTCAACCGGGTCTTAATCGGTCCTGAGGCTAAATTCCGGTAATCAGAGGTCAGACCTCTGGGGCTGTGATTCTTGCTTTGTGTAAGGAAAGTTCTATTTCGAAGCATTGTATCTAGCAATTGGCAAGAGGGCAGCAGCAAGCAGTGAGGTTGTGGAAGTGCAGGCAGCCACAAGGTTCTCTATTATCATTTTGTGAAAAATATTCTTAACTCAGAAGAAGCTCTGACATTTGGAAAAGAGACACTGCTAACCCTTTCCTGGAAACCTACGTCCTCCGTGCTGGCATTGCTGTTGATCACAGAAGTTTTTACTTTCTGAGCACCAAGGTCGGGATGCTCTTCGATGTGAGGTGAAAGGTGTCGTCCTACGACAAGAGAGCAACATGTTGTCATCTTTTGTGTAGCTCTCATTTTTAACCAAGAAACGCATTCATGATGCAGTGCAAAATGAACGAGTTTTCTTTTTCAGATTTGTGCTTGATGTCCTTGTTCTTGTCGAGAAACTCAAGACTCAGAGGAGGACATTTTTGTTGATTGTAGGACAGGCTGCCAAACCGGATTCTTTGCCACTTGCTTCTACGTGATGGACTTGACCTCCAACGACATTCTAAATGGAACAAAATCTGAACGTGCCATTCCCGAAACATTTAGTGGTTAAAAAAGGCGTGCCTGTGACCGCCTAGGATTTTGTTTTTGCTTGTTAATCCTCGTGTGAGGATATTTTTTTTTTCCATTGATTTTTAGAGAGAGTGAAAGGGAAGAAGGGGGAGAGAGAAAGATAGAGAGAGAGAGACATCAATATGAGAGAGACACATTCTCACATTGTGTCCTGACCTGACCAGGGCTGGGGATTGAACCTGCAACCCAGGTACATGCCCTTGACTGGAAATTGAACCCGTGACTCTTTGGTCCTAGGGCCAGTGCTCTAACTTCTGAGTCAAACCACATAGGGCCTAACTAGTACTTTTAATTTTTATGTAAGCACAATGATTCAATGACAGGAAGAGAAAAAATGACAGAAAAATACTAGTGTTGAAAGGTTTCGCAGTAATTGGAAGGGAGCAGAATCCGCCAGCTCGCAACGTCACTTTGGCATATTGGTTATTTGAGCTGTAGGCACTCATGTAGAAGCCAAGCACGTGGTGGCTTGCTCTGACTCCCCCTTATCTGCCTCTAAAGGACTCAGTTGTCGTGAATGCTCCCCGAGAGTGTCATCAACCAGGAACGATGAACTCACTTCATGGGAGAGGAGAGGAGAAGTCAACACCCTACCCAGACAAACGTCACAGACTATCCTCCATCCCACTTCTTCTCCCAAGGACCCTGTTATCTTCCTTAGAAATCATTTCCTCTCCCCTACGAGCCCTACATCTCCCTTCCCATTTTCTTCTGAAGGTGGCATCCAATCCTGAATTCTAAGCCACCTCAGGGAGTAACTTCTCCCCGAGACTCCCCCCATGTCAGTGAGGTTCACATGGGAATCAACTTGTTTGGTTTTTGTTGTCGTTGTTAATCTGTCTTTTATTACAGAGGTCTCAGGTAATAATTCAGAAGGCAGAGACTAATTATTTTTCCTCCCCAACAAACTTATTCGCACGAAGCCATCAAACGAAGAAGGTAGGCCAAGGATCTGAAATCTAGGAGCCTCCAGTTGTAATCCTCAACTGTAGGTACTGTGCTGTACTGAGGGAAATCCCACCTTATAAACCATAAGAGTGTGGGCAAATGCAGCTGTACAGTTGTTCTTATGGAAAATAATAATCCAAGAATAAACTCTTCCGCACACTCACAACTGCAAACCTACTTTGCTCTCCCCTGCCCCTCCCCCCATCTCTCTCTTTCTGTCTCTCTCACCAGCATTTAATTGCATATAGATTACTTTCCTTTACAGAATATGTAACAAGAGGCACTATTGTAAAGTACTTTTTTCTTAAATTAAAAATATTTTTTCAGGCACAACATATGATATATATTACTGGGATTTTCACATGTGCCATAGACTGGACTCCAATATCCATGTTACAACTCTTCTAAAAAAGCCTTCCTTTAGAGTAACTGGGTTTTTGTGAGACTTAAGTTCGATGATGTTTATAACCACGATTTGCAAAAGTACAGAGTAGCATGCAGATGTGCAGCCTTCCCATCAGAGGTGTTGTTGGGGGAAGACTCGATCTAATAATTTTTATGTGCTCACAATGCTTCTACCTGTCCGTGTAGTAAACTTTATCCGTGGGGAGACTCTATGGAAAAAACCGCTGTGGCAACAAAAACCACTCCCAACAGACTGCATTTCCAGGCTAATGTAGACTGCTTGGAGGCAGTGGGAGCCGGGGGCGTGGAAGGACACTGGCATCACCACATCCCCCTGAAAGGCCTCCTGGCTTGCGGGACTGAGCGCAGCCGGTGGAGGCGGCGTGGTACTGGAGGAGAGCGGCTAACGTCCCACGGAAACTGGAAACTCATTTCTCCTTCACCTGAGTGCACCAAAGGGTGATTTCTAGAGACAACAAACAACTTCAACCCTCGATCAGCAGTCAGGGGTGCGCTGACTCCCACAATACTGTGACACTGCTGATCTGGGCTTAGCTCGAGTAGACAAGTCACAAACGTACCCTTTTGAGAAACCCGCAGCGGCGATGTGAGGGCACTGCTGCCCCCAAACCTGACGCCGCCGCAGCAGAGGCCCCGGAGGAGGGAGCTGTGTGCACTGGAGTTCTCAGTGGATGGACCCCAGGCAGGGAGAGCCCCGTGTTTACATGCAAGCAGACTTGGGGGCACAGACAGCATGCCCGCCTGTCGTCCTCATGCAAACACCATTTTGGATACTAAAAAGGAAGGAGGAAGAGGCAGAGGAGAAGACAGGGCGGAGGTGCAGCCATGAAGACCTCCGTGTCGGAAGGGTGTGCTCACCCAGAAACCAGATGCTCTGGCCGAGGGAGCAAGGGAAGGGCCCCGTCACCGCCAGGGCGGGTTCTGCTAAGGGGGGCAGCCGAACGCTCGGCCCTGGGGTGAGACTCAGCAGGCGGCTGCGTGTGCAGGGCCCGGCGGTGTGTGCAGGGCCCGGCTGCGTGTGCAGGGCCTGGCTGTGTGTGCAGGGCCCGGCTGCGTGTGCAGGGCCCGGCTGTGTGTGCAGGGCCCGGCTGCGTGTGCAGGGCCCGGCTGCGTGTGCAGGGCCCGGCTGCGTGTGCAGGGCCCAGCTGCGTGTACAGGGTCCGGCTGCGTGTGCAGGGCCCGGCTGTGTGTGCAGGGCCCGGCTGCGTGTGCAGGGCCCGGCTACGTGTGCAGGGCCCGGCTGTGTGTGCAGGGTCCGGCTGCGTGTGCAGGGCCCGGCTGCGTGTGCAGGGCCCGGCTGCGTGTGCAGGGCCTGGCTGCGTGTGCAGGGCCTGGCTACGTGTGCAGGGCCTGGCTACGTGTACAGGGTCCGGCTGCGTGTGCAGGGCCCGGCTGTGTGTGCAGGGCCTGGCTGCGTGTGCAGGGTCCGGCTACGTGTGCAGGGCCCAGCTGCGTGTACAGGGTCCGGCTGCGTGTGCAGGGCCCGGCTGTGTGTGCAGGGCCTGGCTGCGTGTGCAGGGCCTGGCTACGTGTGCAGGGCCCGGCTGTGTGTGCAGGGCCCGGCTGCGTGTGCAGGGCCTGGCTACGTGTGCAGGGCCCGGCTGTGTGTGCAGGGCCCGGCTGCGTGTGCAGGGCCTGGCTGCGTGTGCAGGGCCCGGCTACGTGTGCAGGGCCTGGCTGCGTGTGCAGGGCCCGGCTGTGTGTGCAGGGCCTGGCTGCGTGTGCAGGGCCGGGGCTCGGGCTGGATGGCCAGACGGCAACAGCATGTGCGGAGGAGGGCAGGAAGCAGGAATACCACGGCGCTCTAGGAAACCTAGAGGAAACTCCTGAAGGCACACACAGAGGAGTCGGCTTGCCGGGAAAAGTGTACTTCTTGTGACAAGGGGTGGGAGAAACGTCCCCCAAACCCACACACACCACCTCAGATGAGCTCACTGGTCTTTGCACTTGGAGCAAATGGGGCGAGGAAGGACTGCAGCCGTGTCTGATGTGTAAGAAGGATAGATAAACAGAAAAACATTAAAATACGATTCATATTTTACATACCCCAAAGGTAAAATAACAGAAGAACACAGCAGTGTTTTCACCGTTAGCCTCAGGGAAGAGCGATCCCTGGGTAATTTGGCTCCTGCACAAGAACAGCAACAAAACAAAAACAACAACAAAAACCCAGCATGCTTTAAAATATATATATAGTCTATGTACATTTCCTTCTGTAAAGAACAACGATGACAACAAACATCCCGGAAAGGTGGTGAGCCCCGCACTCCGTGCACAGTGTTGTCAACTCAGCCGGCAGAGATGAGAAAGCTCCAGGCCTCTGGGGGGCTGGGGCCGAGGCTGGAGGGAGTCTGGAGCAGCAGGACCTGGTCTGCATGTAATGAGACCAGACAGAGCTGCTCAGACAAAGCATCCAGCGGCCAGCTGCCTGCCTGTCACGCTTCTCCCTCCTCTTCAGTGGCCTTCCTTATTTATTTACTTATTTATTTTTGCAATAGTGGGGAAACATGAAAAGGCTGGAGGATCTTACAGTTAGGTCAGCGGCCATGTGGGCCACAGTGGAAATATATTCACTTATTTATCTATTTATGCAACATTTATCAAAAGCTTGCCCCGTGCCCGGTGCTGTGCAGAGTGCTTGGGATGCAGTGGTAAATGAGACATGCTTTGCACTAGGGAACCGTCAAGGCGGTGGGGGAGCGAGAGGGGGACACACATAGCCACATGTACATGAGATATGCATGTATATTGCAAGCCAGCTGAGACCTCTTTCCACAAGCATGTCGATGCAAACAATACACTATGCAATTAGAGAAATATATCTTGACCAGGTTCTTTATCTTGAAATCTCAAGAAAAAAACCCAAGGGAAGGATTTTGACCTTGTGCATAAGACTGGTTAGGAACTAAAGACATTTAAAAATTTTAAAAGTTATAAAATTTGATTTGACTAGTTATTAATTAGAATATTTGTCATATCTTTGTCACATATAAGTTTTTGTCATGCAATTACAACTAAGGCAGCTAGCTTTGGATCCTGGGGAGGGACTGTAAGAGTTTATTGCCTCCTTATTTATTTATTTTTTTTTGTGGTACGTGCCGCTAGCGGGAACTGAACCCCAGAGTCTCTGGTCCGCAGGCCGACGCTCAACCATTGAGCCAAACTGGCCAGGGCACCTCCTTTCTTTTTAAGAACAGGGAAATATTTAGCAGAACTCGGATGTTGCTCCAGCAGCTTCCCAGTGGGAAACAGTCAACCTTGAGTGAGTCTAAGTAGGCTTGGAAGTGAGGCTCAACTGTTCCATCATGTAATTTTAGTAAGAGAGATACCCGAGGAACTGGGGAGTTCTGGCTGTAATCATGTACTTGAAAACATGAGGAACAAAGCACAGCACTCTCCCTCCTTTTATTTAAAATATAAAACATTTATAATTAACAATTAATCCCTCCTAAAAGCACTTAGTGCTTTCTTAAAAAATAAAATAAAAAGCTTCACTCATTGTGGTTTCCTGCAGCAAAAAGTTCATATTCAAATGGAAAGAAGTACTTATCCCACTAATGTAAAAGGTAGTAGAGCTGAAATGTAAAAATCGAGTTCCTAATTTACATTGCAAGTGTTAAGAGGACTGCGACAGTCCTCAGGGGCAACAGAGGAGAATGCACTTAGCACTAGGTCTCTGGGCTGGGCCCAGACAGGACCCTCTTCCCTCTCTGACTTCCTCCCTGTCATACCTAAGGTGTCAACTTGGACAATGTTACAGAATGCAGAGGGATAGTTTCTATTTAGAAATACATTAACTAATAAATAAAGAAGAAATGAATGAATTAGAGTATCACTATTTTAACCCCTTAATGAATTAATGGATTTGATCACCAAAGGTTAGGCACATCACAAAAATATAGGAAATCAGATATTAGATCGAGTGATGAAAGGATACAATATCATCTATCAACTTGGCTTGCAAAAACAATGAAACTGAATCAGACTTACTCTCTAGATCCAACTACCACATTAGAAGAAATACAGAAAGCAGAAGAATATGTTAAACTACACAATAATGAGGCAGTCCACAAAATTACAGCTGTGGGAAATTCTGCAAGTTAAACAATCCAGTTTCTTCAACAAATAAATTACAAAGGAAGAAAGTAGGTAGGGAGGGGTAAACCTATATATGATGGTTAATTTTATATGTCAACTTTCCTGGGCCATGGTGGACAGATATTTGGTCAAACATGATTCTGGATATCTTTGTAAAGGTGTTTTTAAAATGAATTTAATGTTTTAATTGGTGGAGGTTGAATACAGTAAATTACTCTCCATAATTTGGTGGGCGAATCCAATCACAGGTCTTAACAGAGCAAAGACTGACCTCCTCCAAGCAAGAAGGAATTCTGCCTGCAGACTGTTTGGACTTGAACTGCAGTTTTTTTTGGATCTCTAGCCTGTTGGCTTACCCTGCAGATTTAGGGTTTGTTCCAAGCTGCCACAATTGTGTGAGTCAAATAAGCCAATTCATATATATGTGTGTGTATGTATATATATATGTATGTGTGTGTGTGTGTGTGTGTGTGTATGTTATAAAAGAGATTTAAAATATATACCAAAGGAAAAAAGCAAACATAAAACATGAATTATAGTGTTTAGGGATATTCACTTGTGCTATAAAACTATAAAGGAAAACAAGGTGATGGTCATAGAAGACAAGTGAGTGGTCACCTATGGGATTGAGACAGGGCAACTGAACAGGGTGTCTAGGGTGTCTGGCAAAATCGTATTTCTTGTCCTGGGTGATGGTAACAAGGGTTCTTATCCTATATAAATATATAATTGTATGTATAGGTTTTATTTTTCCATATTTGGTTTAGATTTTATTTAAAAAGCAAGAGAGACGAGAGGAGAAGGATAATAGTTACTATTAGTAATAAGTAACTCAGATAGGAGAATTACTGCCTTAGAAAGCATACATTTGCTATGGGTTTTAAGTATTAACATTCTAAAGCAGCAATTTTTAACCTGGCTCATCTCATGGCACGCATAGAGTAATTACTAAAATTCTGCAGCATGCCAAAGAATGTAATTTTTGCTGGCCTGACCAAAAAATAGGTATAATTTTGATTCATTCATACTGGATGGCTATTGTTCTCTTGGCTATTGTCATTTTTTATTTCATAATCTAAGGGAAACGAGGTCAGGTCCCCTGACTAAATAGTCAGGTATTGCATGTTTTAAAAATTCTTGTGGCGCACCGGTTGAAAATCGCTGTTCTAGAGCAATATTAATTGCACAACATTTTGCTTAGCCTATGTGGAGCAACTGACCTATTATTTATTAGAATAAAAGCCTGACACTATAACAGCTAAATAACTTTTTGCATAATAGTTGTAACTGAGTATTTGGAGTTAGAAGTAGTAAATCAGCTCAGAAAAGGTCCCTCTGAGCAGTTCATCTACAACACCCCTTGGCTCGTGAATTCTTAGCACTTCTGGTCCACTGGACACCGGATCGCTGTCCAGGCTGCAGGTGCACATTCAGCCAAGTAAGCAGATGCCAATCCCATTTGCGCGATCACTAGAAAACAATCGATGAAGGCTACAGGGTAAAAACTGAAGAGGACGTTGGGGAAATGACACTTTCTATACCAGGATTGGTCAAGAGCTTACAGTGAAGAGAAATAATTTACTGAACCTCTAAGAATTCCTAAATTAGTATTTAAATAGCTGGGCTCAGTATCAAGCAAAGGATATCATACAGCTTGGTGTACCAGAATTAAAAGAAAGAGCTGAATTCCCAGAGGTATGCTGGCTACTTCTACTTGAATGCATCATGAGCACCGAAAACTGTGTCTGTTCATTCCTCCAAAAACAGTGTCTCTTCCTAACAACCCTGTGTTCATTCTTGGTATAACCTCCATCTGAATTTCCAGAAACAAATTCACCTTCCTCCTCACTCTTCATCTCCAGTCAGGGGCCAATGGCTTGATTCTGAAGTCTTTTACACGCCTCTTGGATCTTTTTATTTAACAAAGAAAACACCACTTGAATCTATTCACTGCTCTTCATTTTGGCTTTCAACATCCAAATTCAAGATTTTATACTTCTTGCATGGACTACTATTAGTTTCCTAACACCTCACAATGCTATTTTATCTGTTGTAATTCCTCTTGTAAAATATCATTACATTAATCCTTTTCATATGTACTAATGATAGCATGTCTCTTTTTCACAAACACAAGTCGAACCAAGAAAAAGAAACATCTTCATGCACACATTATCTATAGCATGATGTTAAAATTCCTCTGTTTGGGAATTGAAGGCTTCTTTATGCTTCCCCAACTGCACGTCTGCTTTTGTCTGTCCAGTCTCCTCTCCCTGTTCTTCAGTTACTCACTAGGGCTTCCTTCTGTATAAAACCCAAAATTTACCATCTTGTCCCTTTGTTCCTGTTGCCTCCTCTAGCTCAGGGCTTCTCAAACTGGAGCACAAACACTTGGCGGACCCACCGCGGCATGATTGCTAGACCGCAGCCAGTTTCTGATTCAGTGGGTCTGGTGTGGGGCCTGGAAATGTACATTTCCAACACTTTGCAAGGGGCTGCCACTGCTGTTGGTCTGTGGATCACGTTGGTCTGTGGATCACGTTTTCAGAACCACGGCTGACCTGAGTATGTGCCCTTCATGTCTATTTGTGCAAGAAGCCAATCACACCCGTCTGCATTCATTATCAGTCCCTCTTATTTCTGGGCAGATGCCCCAGTCCAAAGGCATCAAGGTATTTCTCTTTTCTCTGGATGCCTAAGGTGTCATCCTTCCATCTTTCTTATACCACTTAAGATAACCCATTTTCCACACGGAGTAGAATTTAATTTTCCTGATAGACTACAAGACTGCACATTTTTGAGGCTAGAATCCATGTTTAAAATTACAAAATCATAGATCCACAGTGCAAAGTACAATGTCTTATCTGTGAGACATAAAATATGTGTTTCCTGATGGGCAAAAAATACATCCGACAGCAGAGATAATGAGACCGGCACAAACATCTCCCGGTGGGAAGACCGGCTAAGGTGATAGAACGCTGTGTTCGGTGGAAGGCTGAGTTTCCACTTTGCTGGTGCCCATGCCTTGCCAAGGAATCTGGGGCTCCTGCTGTGCTCCCATCTGTGGGGACCAATTACAACGTTTGGGGGGAAAATATTGAAGCAGTTCAATTAAAGTGTTCTGTCATCTGATGAAAAGAAAAAGAGAAGGTAGCATTTGATATCCAAATATCATATATTTAACTTTGTTTCTTCTTTTTCTGCAGGGCGGGATGAATGGCAGAGCACAATGATCTTGACTAAAAAGTCCCACGGCCTGATGGGAAATGCAGAACAAGCTGGCAGGCAATGCATGCTGACCTGTGGCATCACTCGGGTCTCTGCCCAAAGACACTTGAACTTGAGTAACTGATCCGTCTGCCGTCACCGGAGCTGACTTAATCCTTTATTTCTTTTTTTCTTCTTCTTTTTTTTAAGTCACATTCAACCCCTATGTAGGGTTTTTAATCTTCACATTTTTCTCTTTGCTGTCTTTAGGGAGGTGACATGGTGTCCTCGGCGAGTCTGGGAATGAGGAATCCTGTGTTCTAGTTTTGCTGCTGCCCCTAGGTAGCTGGTGAAATACTTTATCTCCTTAGGCTTCACAGTTTATCCATCAAATGATGGGGAAGGATGTGTTCTGTTTATCTCCGGCATTTCATAAATCTACTTCTCTCTTGAGAGGAGTAACCTCCGTGGTACTCTAAGGCAATATATAATTTTCTTGAAAGGTTTAATGAAGCCTTTGAAACTAGTTTTTATTTGAGTGGGGAATAGCATGCTCATTATTTACATTATGACTTAGTATATTTAGTTCATAAACTGCCATTTCTATTATTCCGTCCATTCCATATATCAGCACGACACGGCCGCTCAAGGCAGTTAAGTGGGACTCACGACCACCCGTCAATTGATTTGCCAATTACACACCTGCATCTCCATCTCCATCTCCTTTATTCTAAATAGCATTGCTTTCAATATCAGGTCTCCATTAGGGGCTATAGGAACATGGGTGAAAGTACTTGAATACCACTTTGAACTTAGATCAAAGCACAGTGGCATATTTCAAAAGCATTCCTGAGATATTAAGAAAGAGAACTGATATGAATTAATGAAACTACAAAGTGGGGAAAAAAGCCACCTAGAGCATAGACATGTGTGCCTGATTAGGTGTCCGAGCTCATCTGTCAGCTCCAGCTTCTCACTGAAAGTGCGTACATCCCCGTTACCCTGCACGCACGCATCACCTCTCACACCTCCCCAGGGAGGGCCGAGTCCACGCAGCACTGATGCTCCAAGCTTAGGCGAGGACACGAGCTCAGAAACACTGCACAATTTGTTTAAGTTCATTCATAAGGTGACAGGACAGGGGCTGGAAACCCACTTTTTTTTCCTTACAAATCAACATCTACTGTCTGAAAATGTTGGCAAGCTGGTGAGAAAAGAGACCTGTTCACGGATTCATATTTCTTGAGAAGAGGAGATGTTGGTTAAGTAATTGTGCAATCTTCAATATAGCAACTATCACAATATATTTAGAAAAAAAGGTTGAATTAATATTACTTCAGGGTTTCATTTGTTCTGAAAAATTGTCACATGATTGGTGATGGCCTTCTAACATATTTGTGAAAGCTTCTAATATATGATCAGTAAATAAAATTGACCTCAGTTTTATATTTATGGTCAAGATGGCAGGGACAGGATTTTTCCTCCCACTTGAAACAAGTAAAATAATCAACATATATTAGCCAATGTTGTTTAGGACATTGAATACAGGCATTGAAGGAAAACAATGCACAACAGATAGTAACAAGGGAACTGAGCCCCCAGGTCGCCCCAGCCTACTGTTTGGATGAGTCTCCAGGCCATGGAGAGGGGGAGGAAACTCAAACCCAGACGAGTCGTCTCCCTGTGTTGTGGGGACATAGGGAGCTGGGGACTCCAGGCTGACAGGGAGGCGAGAGTTCACTGGGCAGCGCAGACAGAGAGAAGACAGCAGCATACAGAGAATCGCAGGAACTGCAGAGTATTTCTCCTCAGGGACTTACTGGATTCTTGATCAGGACATGGGAGTGGAGAAAATACCCAAGGCCAGGTAGAGCCATCCATAATGGTGACAGAGAACGGTGTTTGAATTTCACATCAGCCCTGAACAGTTCTTGTTCCCTATAACCAGAGCAGAAAACTCGACAGTTCGGGAAGCACTAACAAACCATGTGGTGATTGCAAGGGGAGAGGGTGGGTGGAGGGGGGAGAGGGATGGGGATAAAGGGGGGGGGGGAACTATGAAGAATCGTGACTCAGGAGGGGGGAAAATTAGCCCTATACTAAATATAGTTCTCATCTGACTTAACAAAGCTTAAAGCAAAATCTGAATGGACCAAAGTGTTTCCAAGTAACTTAGCAGCGTACCAAAGTCCAAAGATATTTATGTGAATAAAAATAATCTAGCTCTAAAAATACCTTAAAGTTTCTATTCTAGTTTCAGATCAAAGGTCACATGGTAGACACACAAAAAAGCTGAAAGATAAAATTTACAGTGAGGGGAAAATTAATCGAAATTGACTCGAAATAATACATATGATACGATACTATTTTTAGACAGTGATATTATGACTGCATTCCATATGTTTAAGAAGCAAGAGATATAGAAGACATAAAAAAGAAAAAAAATTTACTTCTAGAGAGAATGCCAAAAGATCTGGGGTGAAATATCTATCGGATGAAATTAAAAGCAGATTAAAATTGCAGAAGAATGAAATTAACGACTTAAAGACACAGAAATAAAAATTATTAAATATGAAGACTGAAAGAAAAATTAGCAGAGCACTAGTCTAAAGAAAAAAATGAAGCAGTTAAATAATGTTCGATTGGAGAAACTGAAGGGGGGGGTGGCTGATACATTTTAAAGAAATACTGGCCAAGTTTTTTTAAATTTGAGAAGAACCATAAGCCCGTAGATCCAATAATGAGACCCAGCGCCAAAAACATGAACTAAATTATTCCAAGGTCATAATAATAATTAAATTGCTTTAAATAAATATTAAAAATAATAGCAAAAACAGCCAGAGGAAAAAAGACCTGATATATATATATATATATATATATATATATATATACACACACACACACACAGATAAGGGTAACAACACATTTCTTGTTAACAATGCAAGTGAGAAAACAAGACAGAGGACAATATCTTTAAATTACTGGAAGAAAAATATATCTGTCAAACTAGAATTCTTTACTCAGAGAAAATCTTTAGAAAATAAAGATGAAGACTTTTTTAAAAAATACAGAAACTGAAAGAATTTTAAGCCAGCAGACCTGTACTATAAGAAATGTTAAAGGAAGTCCTTTAAACAGATCAAAAATTACACAAAATATGGATCTACATAAAAGAATTAATAATACCAGAAATAGTTAACTTCATTGGTAGTACACATGCTTGTTTTGTTCATTATTAATATCTCTTTCAAAGAAAATCAAGTATTTAAAGCAAAAATAACTGTATTGTGCATTTTACATATACTTAAAAAAATAACAATAGCACAAATGATAGGTAGGAGAAACTGTATATTATTATAGGGTTCTCATACTGCATGCGATGTAGTAGATAAATATTGAAGGTAAATGATGATAAATTAAAGTTATATACTGCAAACCCTAAAGATACCACTAAAATAAGGCAACAGAGAGTAATAGTTGATGATTAAACAAAGGAGATAAATGGAGTTATAGAAATATTCAGTTAATTTGAAAAAGAGAAAATAGGAACGAAGAAGAATGAAGAACACCTGGGGCAAATAGAAGTGAAATCGCAAGACAGTAGATAGAAACTCCATCACACCAAGGATCACATTAAATGGTCTAAGAGCCCGGACGTGAAGGCATGTTGTCAGGTTTAAGACAGCTCTGTATCTGGTCTATAGAAAACCCAATTTCAATATCAAGACACAAATAATTTAAAAGTGAAAGGATGGTAAATGTTATAATCTGCTAATAATTACTTGAAGAGTATGGAATGAAAACATTGATATGAGACAGAGTACATTTCAGAGTAAAGGGTATTACTATGGATAAATAGTATCATTTTATAATGACGAATGAGTCCATTCTTTAAAAAGACAAAACAACCTTAAATATTTAATAACAAAGCTTTAAAATATATAAGCAGAAACTAATGGAATTACAAGGACAACAAAAACAAACAACAAAAACAAACCCCTGCAAGTATAGTTGGAGATTTCAATATCCATCTCTCAATAATGGTTAGAACAAGTAAAAAGGAAATAATTAAGAATATAGAAGACATAAGTATTATCAATCAACTTGACCCAATCTCTAGGAATTGGTAGCACACCTATTCTCACCACTTCAACAAGTTGATTAGTCCAGTAGCGGGTACCATACCTTGCTCACACTAATATCAAAATTTTCAAATATTTTGCAATCATGACTGAGAGAGAACAATCTCTCTCATGATTGGCTGAAGCTGAAATAGAAAACTCAGCAGCCATCAGCATTCATCTTGTCTGCCAGGACTAGAGTACTGGGGGAGGCACTATGAAGAGATAAACAAACAAGGGAGAGGAGACAGAAATGATGCTCCATGGTACTCTGGCTGCTACTTCTTCTTCCTGCTAACTGCCTGCATCTCTGTGTGTGTGTCCAAGATTTTTAACTCTTAATTGATTTGTGAGACATCCCAGAACCTATTTCTGCTTCAAGCTCTAAGAACAACACACAAAGGCATACATAATGCACACAGAAAGTCCAAGTTTATTAGTCTGGTATCCAAGGTCTTGCCCACTCACTCTTCATCCATATGAACACTGACGACCAGCAGAGAATATTCTTACTCTCATAATTCATCCTCCCTGGAATACACTTGGTTTTTGTTTGTTTGTTTGTTTGCTTGTTTACTTACACTTTCTCACCCAATTCAAATTTTCTCTCTTCAAACAAGACTTCCTAGACCAACTAATTTCAGGGATGATTTTTTTTCCCTCTAGATTCTTATAGGCCATATTGTCTTTACCCTTATTTTGACACTTAGTCAATTTTCCCTTATTGTTATATCATATTTGATATAAATGTCTTATCCCCCGGTTCAGGATGTAAATTTAATAAGTGATGGGCTTTGTCTTAAATATGCTGGAACATCCTTCTCTTCAAACTTAGGAAAGTCCTATACATAACAGGTGTTGCATAAATATTTCAATTAAAGTAAGTCATTAGGGATTTGTGGGTTGCTACAGGGACTTAAGAATCAGTTTATAATTTTTTGTTTTATGACAAAATTTATTCTGATTTCAAACTGGTTTATAACAACTTTTGCAACTCAATTCATTTTTACATTGGTGTTTTTCTGTATTGTTTTTAAATGTATGTGCATATTAGAAGCATGACTATATAGTTTATTCATAACAAGTTATAACTAGGCATCGTATGTAATCACTAAAAAGTTTAGCTCTATTAGCAAATATGACTTCATCTTTCTTGAAAGTTTTATATCTGCTGATAACTGTAGATTCAAGGACTAAGAGTACCTTGCTTTTTTTCTCTTCTTAATTAATACTGCTTAATGCTGCTTCATTCCCAGGTGCAAAAAAAGACAGTTAATGAATGCTATTAATAAATGAGAAACAATATCAAATATTAATTTTTCCACTTTTTCATCTCAATATCAGAGAAGGATTTCCCTAAAGCATTCCTTTTAGTGACCTTGCTGTAAAGGGACTCTTGACTACATTTAAAACTTAAAAAGTCGCTATAAATATCCTTAGTTTTTGAGCAACCTCAGCTAGAGATTATCTCAAACAGAACAGAAATGACAGGCGTAAAGTATCTAAGATAGACAGTTTTCTATTTAAAAAGTGGAAATGAGTCTAACCATATTAGAGCCATCTTATATTCAATATGTAAGGGCTGTGGGTAGGTAGGGAGCTCAGGTTTTGATTTTAAATGGATTTATGATCAAATCCCATCTCTGCTATCACCCTACGTGACCCTGTGCAAGTCCCACAATTTCTTCAAACCTCAATTTTCCTCCTATGAAAGTTGTGGATGGTGTCAGTACCCAAATCATAGATGAAGTTTAAATAAATCAAAATAGGTTAAGTGCCCACCACATGGTAATTGCTTAATGAACTTTAGATTTAAATATTTGCAAAAAAAGTAACAATTTTATTTTATTTGGTTTGATGAGAAGATTTAGTACAAATTATCTTTCATAGTATGTACCAGCTTCATTAAAGAATGTATTTCCAAAATAATTTATTTTTAAAAACACATTTGGGAAAACTTTATTTTTTATTTTAAAAAAAGGTAAAGTTTTATGGTATCCAAACTTGAAACTGCTTATATACTATGTTAGCATAACTGGTAATAAAATTTATAAATAAAAACAAATTTAATCACTAAATCATTGTCTTTGCAACCATAATGTCAAACTGTTGAGCTAACTTTTCTTTTCTTTCTTTTTTTTCTCTTCTTCCTTCCTTCCTTCCTTCCTTCCTTCCTTCCTTCCTTCCTTCCTTCCTTCCTTCCTTTCTTCCTTCCTCTCTCTCTCTTCTTTCCTCCCTTCCTCTCCCTCTCTTTTTTTCTTCTTTCTTTCCTTCCTTTATTATTTTTTAAACCACTTTGGCACTATATGCACATATACTCAAAATGTCTCCTTCAAAGTAGCAAGTTGACATTAAAAAACAGTTCTCTTCCATTTCATTATGAAGGCCAGAATTCCTGGGACAACAGGAACAAGCAGCATTATAACGTTTCAATTAATCTAGGGCTTGGATATCACCCCTTCGCCAGGCATTTCCGAAGTTAAATATGATAAAAGGAGGCTGTACCTTCACGTAACTAAGCAGAAAGCATGGTAACTAGAGAATAGTATGTTCTTCCTGTAAGTTACCCTGACAGCAGAGGGCCGTGTGGTTACAGATGGCAGAGGACCTACACAACAACCAGTGGCCAGAGTAATTAACTGGGGTAATGAAGAGAGAGGACAAGTGTGTTCGACACAGAAGCCCTGCCCTGTCAGCATTATCATTCTCCAAGGCTTTGGAAGAACAATGCTATGCTGAGCCTTCAGTATTGCTATACATGACTACTCATGAAGAGAGTAATTAAGAAATGTCAGTGCTTCCCTGGAGAAAAATCAGCACTCATACCACACCTCATGTCTTCCCTGGAAAGATGACAATTTTTTTCCTCCCTTTTTTTTGTTTGTTGTTGTTGTTCAAAAAATACTCATGCAGTTCAAAAGCGTGAGCTAGGAACTCCTAAACAAACCCAACAACACAGTTGTTCCTTCCCTGCCTCCCAGACCCCAAGGAAAGGCTGGCCACATCCGAGCTGGATGGAAACTATTCTGAGCCTCGTGTCCCAAGTATCTCATATTTGCCAGCCCCTAGGCCGCTCTGTGTCACCTCACCCTACGCTGTGCTCGCCATGGCACTTGTCGCTATTGGACATTGTCTTTATTTATACATTTATGAATGAATTGCTGCATTTGATGTTACGTTCCAGGAGAATGGAGTCAATGCCCTTCTCGTTCAGCACTGTATTGGCAGAGCCCGATGCAGCACACAGCAGTAGTAAACGCTTAATAAATATTTATCAAATTAAAATAATTCAACAATAGTATACTGTTTAGGAGAGTCTACTATGGAGACTCACACAGGTCATAGGAGGTGAAATCCTCTGTTAAAAGCAAAAATTTTTATTTAAAATTAAAACATCAGGGTAAGCAACATATGAAGTACTACAAAACTTTTTTTTTTTTTTTTGCCTTTTCATTAAGTAGACTGAATTTAAAGTATAAAACTTACTTGACTGTTATTGCTAAGTTAGTTTACGTAAATATTTCAAAATGTCTACCAAATAAAAGTCCATCCTCATCGGGCAGATGATGACATGTCAGGAATTTTTCCTACCAAAGTGGGTTATTAAGGAAATGAAGACACAGACACTGCAGAGCAAAAAGATGAGAGCACTAATCCTGAGCTAACGAGGCTAATCAAGTCAAACAGTCTTCTCCTATTCCATTCCAACTCATTTACTCTGCATTTTGAATTAAGCATTTGTGTCTATATGGCTAATTGTAGATTTGATTCTCCAATTTGCTCTTTAATCAGATTGCATTAGAGGTAAATATTTATCTCCCCAAAGTAGTAGACTTTATGGTTGGTAAGAAACAAAAGCTAATGTTTTACATTTTCCAGGTAGATCATGTTTGGATTCAGAAAGAAAGTTGAGCTCTGACAATGAACAAGATATTTCATCAATTTGAGAGAACTTTAGCCTAAAATAGAATTGATCATAATTTTTAAATATGATTCTCTTCATCATAGCTGATTGTATATTGTTTTATTCCTTCTAAAATAAGAATAAATAGATAATAGAAACATTTTCTAACTGCAGCAGCTCCATATCACTCCATAAGGCAGTATCATGTAGCGGTAATGAGCTAAATGTGAAGAGCCAGAATGTCTTAAGTCTGAGTCCTAGCTCTTTTACTTAATAGCTTCATGACTCTGGATAGATGATTTAAACTCAGCTTCTTCAACTGCAAATTTGGAATACTAATACTATCACCTCAAAGCATTGTTGAGAGGGTTATACTGATTAAACATGTAAAATGCCTTGTGCAATAATACTACACATTAGCTATTATTGATGCTATTACACAAAATACTCATTAACTGTAAAAATGAACACAAATGTGTATAATGATAATTATTGATTTATATTTCATCATGTATTCATCGTATCAGAAACTGTGCTGGTCATTTGAGGTACACTGGAGAACAGAACAGGAGCAGCCCCAGGTTTGTGGAACATACTGGCTAGGCAAAATAACCTTAAAATACATATACACACATACTCTATGACAAATGCATATGGAAGAAAGCTGTACAGTGCTAATTTATTCATCCATTCATTCTTATTCAGCGAAAATATTTTAAGGACTAACTATATGTCACATTCAGATATATAAGGTCTTGGTATAAAAAGATGTGAATGAAAAAAACCAGGTACTAATGAGCAGTACTGAAGACAAAGAGGTTATCTGGTATACGTTCTTCAAGTACCATCAAAAAAATCAAATTTGGTCTGGTCTTTTATATCATTTCTGTTTTGTAACCTGGAAAACCATCATTATTATTTTTCTATTTTTGTATAAATCTTTAATTACTGGACTAAGCTTCTTGGGTTAATAGTTTTTAAACCCTTAGAGATTGTCAGCTCGCAGTGAAAAGAACTGAAGTCACTTGATCACTTAAGACAGTGGCAGACCCAGAGCAGGTAGTCAAAATTTAGTAGTAGAAATAATAGCTATTATAATGTAAATTATTGATATAATTATTAATATCATTATAAAAGTCAATCTTGGATCACAGACAGCCCATTATTGGTATTTTTTTCCCTCTAAATATTTTAGTTCCTAGAAATTTTCACCTAAGGAATTTCATATTATCTTATTTTCAAATATATTTTTCACTAAAAGTGAAGTTGTCATGCACCGACAATACCACCCAAGAAGTACCAAGACACACATGTAAGTGGAAAATAACTTTCATTGACTACCTTCAATGACATTGATATTCTTTTTTTTTTTGGCTTTTTTTTTTTTATTATTAATTTGTTTTTGCTACAGATATTTCTCCTTTTTTGCCCTCATCGACACCCTCTTGCCCATCCCCAGCTTTGTTGTCTATGTCCATTGGTCACGCATACATGCATATAAGTTCTGTGGTTTATCTCTCCCTCTACCAACGCCCTCTTCTCTGAGGTTTGTCAGTCTGTACCCCACCTCTATGTCTCTGGGTCAATTTTGTTCATCAGTTTATTTAGTTCATTATATTCCACAAATAAGTGAGATCATGTGATATTTGTCTTTCTCTGCTTGGCTTGTTTCACTTAACATAATACTCTCCAGGTCCCTCCATGTCATCTCAAAGGATAAGAGATCTTTTTTCCTTACAGATGCATATTATTCCATTGTGTATATGTACCATAGCTTCTTTATCCACTCATCTACTGATGGACACTTGGGTTGTTTCCAGATCTTAACTATTGTAAATAGTGCTGCTATGAACATAGGGGTATATATATTCTTTCTGATTGGTGTTTCAGGTTTCTTAGGGTGTATTCCCAGAAGTGGGATCAGTGGACAGCTACTTGAAAAAAAAAAATGAAGCTAGACTACCAACTTACACCATACACAAAAATAAACTCAAAATGAATAAAGACTTAAATGTAACTCATGAATCCATGAAAATTCTAGAAAAAAAATGCAGGCAACAAAATTTCAGACATCATATGCAACAGAATTTTCACTGATACAACACCTAAGGCAAGAGAAACTAAGGAAAAAAATGAACCCATGGGACTATATCAAATTAAAAAGCTTCTGCACAGCAAAAGAAACAACCATCAAAATAGAAAGGGAACCCACTATATGGGAGACCATAATTGCCAATGATGCATCAGATATAGGGTTAATTTGCAAAATATATAATGCTCATACAACTCAACAAAAGGAAGACAAGGAACCCAATTAAAAAATGGGCAGAGGACCTAAATAGACAACTCTCCAAACAAGACATACAAATGGCCAAGAGACATATGAAGAAATGCTCAACATCACTAATCATGAGAATGATGCAAATTAAAAAAACTATGAAGTATCACCTCACACCTGTCAGAATGACTGCCATCAACAAATCATCAAACAACAAGTGATGGCGAGGCTGTAAAGAAGAGGGGACCCTAGTGCACTGCTGGTGGGAATGCAGAGTGGTGCAGCCACTATGGAAAACACAATGATGTTACCTCAAAAAGTTAAAAATTGAACTGCCATTTGTCATTTGATATTCTTACCATCACTTAAAAGTTTTATTATAATTTTTAAGTGTGGCAAAGTTTCTGTTCTCTAGAGAACTGCTCCCTCTTATTTGAATTATCAAAATCATATAATACAACTGACCACGCCTTCCTTGAACACTTTCTGTTCTCCTGGCTTTCCTCTGGCTTCTTCATTCAGTCTCCTTTGTAGACTTTAGCCTGCCCTTGATTTCTTAACACTAGAGTTGTTGTAGGTCAGTGCTGGCCCACTTTATACACCATCTCTATGTGAGCTTGTCTAGTCCCACAGATGCCATCTCCATGGTAATAAATTTTAGGCGAACATGTTTGGGGCTTAGAATAGTGCTATGAGAGGCGGATATATATATAAGTCCAACTGCCAGTTTGACATTCCCATAGATGTCTCCCAGCCATCTCAAATTTAACATGTTCAATACTGACTTTTTTATCTCCCCAAATCCCCAAATCCACTCAACTAGATTTTTTCCAATTTCAATAAATGACAACTCTATCCAGCCATGTCAGAAATATGATACATTCCCTGTCATGTCAGAAACAGGGCATTTATACTTGATTCCTCCTTTTCCATTATTCTCACATCTAACTTGGCCAATTTTAGCCCAGTAATATATTGCCTCGATCCCTTTACTCCTACCCAGTTCCCTTCACCACCAATTTAGTCTAAGCTGCCCTCCTCTGAAATGTTTACTTCTTCTAATCTGCTCTCCATGGAGTTGTCAGAAAAAAAAAAAAAAAAAAAAACATTTAAGTGACATAAATTATGATAACCCCATACTTAAAATGCTTTTTACGGGAGTTAAGTTTGGTCCCTCAGTCCAACAAATGAGCTAGCTCCTTCTTTCGTGCCTTCTGCCCACTTTTAGTTGCTCACTAAGTTCCACTCATGTTGGGTTTTCATCTCTTCCTTAAAGGTGTCTATTTCTGGAATTGATATTTTCCTCACATTTTTGCTAACTGCTACTTATCCTTCACATCCATCCATTACAGAAAGTATTCGGAACCATAGATTTAGGTCCTTGTATTAGAATCCCTCATGAAACTCCTTTTTTCCTTTAGAGCTTTAACATGAATAACAATTATATATGCCTCCATTTATTCCTTAATAACCTATCTCTTCCACCAGGCTCTGAGTTTCATGAAGGCAGGGGTGGTTATTGGTTTCTTGTTGAACCCCCAAACCAACCAAGGAATTTCTAGCAGAACTCAATAAATACATGCTTAATAAATGAATGGTCAAGTTCAAAGAAATTAGTAATTAGTTCAACTAATCTCCTGTAGATCATGGGTAGCCCAGAGAAAGACCTTCAGGAGGTGCAAAGGAATAAAGAGGTGGGCCCAGGTTGGAGAGCTCATGCCAGCTCAAGAAAGGGAATGAGTTTGGGTGCCCGTGCTTTATGAAGTGAGGGTGTACGGGAGACCTGAGCAGGAGGCAGTGCTGAAGGCAGTGTGCATTTTCTTTCTTTTACCCCCATTACCTTCCCGTTTTCCCCCTGACAACCCAGCTCTATGAAACACTGGGGAAGAAGGAGATTTTGAATTTCGTTGTTTGTTCTCCAGAAAGCTGTTACATCACCCACATATGAGAACACATTATTCTCTACTGCAGTTGTGTGTAGATTTAAAACTAAGAAACTGTAGGGTGTTTTGGTTATTGTTCACTTAATGTGTGCTATCAGAAAGATGAAACTCCTCATTGTTAAATCCATATTCACCACAGACCCTGCTTGGATTCTCCTGTGATGCCGACTATCTGAGGGTCTCCTGCGGGATTTGTGAGGTCTCTGAAATCATTGGGTAACCATGTTTATATTTCTGGGACATAGAGTGCTCACATGAAAGGGAAGATTTATCAAAGACTGATTTAGCAGAAGTGACTGTAACAGTTCAGTAGCAATTGGTTGTGGAGGATATTGTTTTCTTTTAAATCTTTTAGAGTAAAACCAAATTTTAGAACTTGGCCAAGCCTTGAGGAGGATTTAATATGATTCTTACATTTTATAGATAAAGAAATGAGACCCAGAGAGTTACGTTGGCAGAATCAGGATGTGAATCAATATCTGCTGTCCGAATCTGACAATTGTTCAGCTGGATAAAGGACGCCAGGAAGGCATCGCCACCATTTAGTTCAACAAAACCAATATTCCTTGAAAATGCTCAGGAGTGGTTCATACATTTAATAAGTATCTAGGGTATCAATTTATTATGTCTTAGAACCTCACTCTAATTATAAATATATACTTCATCAAATATTTATCGAACACCTACTATTCTTAAGAGATTGTCAGAGGTTTGGTAATTATATCATATTATAAATAATAAATTATAAAGGTTCTGGGAATGGTAATTATACTGTAAATTAAAAATAGAATTAGAGTGTTTAGAAAGTAAAGTGTATTTTCAAATTAGAGTTTTAAAAATAAATCATAAAGGAGATCAATGAAAACATTTAAAACATTAACTGGTTGCAGAAACATCTTTTTTGTTTTGTTTTGTTTTATTCCGTCACATCATTTCTAAATCTTTTAGTAATGCCTCATTTAGGTCATGTACACAGTAGGAACTTGGTAAATATTTAATGATAATGATAATGTTAAGGCCTGAGGAGTCAGGGCCTGAGGTGGGAAGAACTGCCGACTGTACCAATCCGTTGCTATTGCTGTTGGTACTTAGGACCCTCCATTATTTGTCCAGGCAGGAACGCAGATGCTCATCGCACAGTGGCTAGTTCAGGGCAAACACCTCTCGGCAAGGATGGGTAAATTTGGTGTAAGAAAGAAGAAAGACTCAAATAGGACTTGTTTCCATCTGGATAGGATATGTTGCCACAGTTCAAGAGTGAGCAACCATTCAGAGGGCTGAACTGCTTTGGGAGCCTAGAAAAATGCTCCCATGAACATATTGATAGTGTCCATCTAAGCACTTTCAGGGGAAAAAGAGGTCTTAGCAAATGAGGGATTAAATGAGATAATACAATAATAACAATCCGCTACTCCAAACATTTTACATGCATACTGTCATTTAATCCCTATAAAAACCCAAGGAACTAGGGCTCCCATTAGCATATGATGTTTTTATTTTATTTATTTATTTAAATCCTCACCCGAAGACACTTTTGCATTTATCCTCAGGTAGAGCGGGAGGGAGAGAGGTAGAAGAGAGAGAAACATTATGTGAAAGAGACACATCGAGTGGATGCCATCCACACAACCTCCACCGGGGCTGGGGACAAACTGCAACCAAGGTACGTGCCCTTAGTGGGAACCGAACCCGGGTCTCTCGGGTCCATGGGCCGACACTCTAATCGCCGAGCCAAACCAGCCAGAGCAATATATTAGGTTTTTAAACCCAGTGAGGTAGGTTCTACTGAAGTTGGGGGAAAAGGTGTTCAATAATTTTGTACCCTGTTTATTAAGAAGTACCAAAAATAATAATAATAATAATAATAACTACATTCAAAACCAGATTATCAGACCCCAGAGCTCACTCTCTTCATCTCTATTCACACCGCCTACTTCTATCTTAAGTCACAGTAACTAACACCTGGGTAACATTTAAAAACTAGTAAATATTCATAACATAATCATGTTAGAATTAAAAAATATATAAGCTGTTGTAATTGGATTGACTATTCAACACATCCAAGTAAATTCTTTGCTTCTGATTCTTGCTCACTAAAGATGATTTAGTGACTACAGTTTAACTTTCCACATAAGGTACCTCCAGCAAGAGAAATGCTAAGTATGCACAGTAGCAATTTAGAATGCCTGATATTAGACTTTATAAATTAATAATTGACATTCAAGCTTTATATATCATTAACGGCTTTGCTTAATTTAAGTCTTCCCAGAGAAGTGGAGTCATGGGCAAGATTCTGAGTAATAAAGGTCAAACCATGAGGTCAGCTGAGAGTTTATCAGGCAGCTTTCCCTTGTGATCACTTTAAACACTTTTTTTTTTCTTTCAATATCTACAGTAATCAGAATTTCACTTTCAATTATTTATAACACACTTTTCATATCTTTATACTTTCAACATCATTAAAACACATGCTAATTTTTTCTCTTTTAGACAGAAAGCTGATTGAGGGCAAAAACAAAACAAAAAAAAAACTGCCCAATTTACTATACTGCACAAACACAATAGTAAATATATATTGTTTCCATCATCCTATTCCCTTGTTTAATTGAAAATTTCATTATTAAAATATCTGAAGAAATAATTTTCCTATAGCATGAAAAAAAGTAATTTGGAATACTGAGCAACTAAGACAAAACGAATAACCAAATGGGAAAAAATCATTATCTGGACCCCAAAATAGAAAGGAGCTATTCTTAAGATTGTTTTTATTTGCATGTAGCCCATTCCTCTTCGGAGCAGACTGTCTGGTCAGATCGCTCCGTTTTTAGGAACTGAGCCTACACTTACCACGTGATTCTCATCCATGAAATGGATCTTCATCTATACATCTTTTTGGTCACTTCTGTCCTGCAGGACTCCTTCTTCCCCTCTACAAAACTGTAACAGGAGGATCCTCCGTTTCTCCAGCTTACAAAGCTGAGCTGGAAAGTCACTGGAGTTCTGTTCCCTGTTTGCAATACCTTGGCCTCCCTCCCTTGAAGGAAAGACAGGAACACCTGCTGGTTTTCTGACCCGTGAACTTGACCTGGATGAATTGCAGGGGGTTGGATAGAAAGGTGGGTGATGGATTTCAACACCTCTGGTACTCTGTCCCAAGGAACTAGGGCTCCCATTAGCATATGATGTTTTTATTTTATTTATTTATTTAAATCCTCACCCGAAGACACTTTTGCATTTATCCTCAGGTAGAGCGGGAGGGAGAGAGGTAGAAGAGAGAGAAACATTATGTGAAAGAGACACATCGAGTGGATGCCATCCACACAACCCCACCGGGGCTGGGGACAAACTGCAACCAAGGTACGTGCCCTTAGTGGGAACCGAACCCGGGTCTCTCGGGTCCATGGGCCGACACTCTAATCGCCGAGCCAAACCAGCCAGAGCAATATATTAGGTTTTTAAACACATTGAAAATGACATGGTGTTAAAATAAATTTAGATTTGCTCATAAGAAAATTTGCATAGCAGTTCATGGTTATATTTATCTTATTCAAATTAAGCTTTATAGTTAAGCTCTTATAATCATAGGAAGTCAGCTTTTTACAGGTGGTATAAAATATACATTTTATGTAGTTTTCACCATTATAATTAAATCTCAAGACATAATGACTTTTTGAAGAAGCTCTACTTTTCAACAGTTTACAATTCTTAACTGGCTGAAGAAATCAGGAATGATTTATTTCAGGCTATATAAAGTGTTTTGTCCACCCAATTGTTTTAAAATGTGGTCTCTGAGTGGCATCAATACTTTCTGGCAATTTGCAAGAAATGCACATTCTCAGGCCTTGCCCTGACCTGCGACATGCTGGTAAAACCACTTTTCTGAAAACAAAGGCCTGATTTACAGCATTTGCTGATTTCCAGAATGTAATCTGTTTCTAGGTACTTTCACTGTAGCATCTTTACTGCAAGCATTTGCCGCATAACCAAGGGGCCATTAGACAATTTTGCTGCAAAAAATAAATAAATAAATAAAAATAAAAGAACTGATTGAAGACCTGCCGGTGTGGCTCAGTGGATTGCGCATCGTCCCAAGGAGGGAGAGGTCCTGGGTTGGTTCCCAGTCAGGCACATGCCTGGGTTGTGGGCTCGATCCCCAGTAGGGGATGTGGAGGAGGCAGCCGATTGATGTTTCTTTCTCACATCAATGTTTCTACTTCTCTCTCCCTTTTTCTCTCTCTAAAAAAGAAATCAATAAACAAAAACAAAAACATATTTAAGGACTGGTTGACAGGTGTTGTTTGATTTCATTTCTCCATTGATGTATCAATCAACCACTATAAAAAAAATAAGAGAGAGAAAATCACTGGTTGACAATTGTTTTTTGTTTATTTGCTTGGTTTCATTTCTTCATTGAAGATTCAACCCCCTTCAGCAGAATTGAGTATTTAAGCTAGTGTCAGTTTGGCTTCATTTCTCCATTGATAAAATTATTTCAGTTAGTCCTATTTTTACATTATGTATGTTAGCTAGCCTTCACAATGGTCTACACTGTGACAAGTAGACATGGTGGTGATGGTCTTATAGTAGTTAGCATTTCTTCCCAATAATGATGATTTTCCCCAAGAGTTGGTTTCTTCTTTTAAACACATTACACTGTAGGGAGATGGGAGACTGAGGACCCTTGTTCAGGATGCAGAATTGAACCCCTATTTCCCATACAATGAATACAAATGCTGAGTTGCAATCCACAAAATAAAATTAGTTATTTGTGCAGAATGGCCATGAATTGACACACATTTTAAAGACAGTCTTTTTAATTTTGTTATTCAATTTTTCATGTTTCACGTTATTTTTAATGTATATTTTTGATTTGGCATGATTTTGCCTTTTTTATGGCAAAATTGTCTTATGTCCAATTTGTTATATAGCAAATATATTTGCAGAAAAAATGCTTGCAACAAAGATGCTTATGGTGAAAATATTGGGCTCATGTAAATACCCCAAACATGGCCAGACTTCGAGCTACCAACCTTACTTATTCCAGCCCAGTGTGGGGGAAGGAATGCATAATCAGATTTGCGAGCTCTATTGAGTTGGCTTAAACCACAACTGTCCCAGAACTATGGAATCAGAAACAGTGGGGAAGGGGCCCACAAATCTGTGCTTGAACATACTTTCCAGCTGATTCTGATGAATGCCAAAGTCTGAGAACCCTTGTCCTAATCCATCCGCATTATTTTTTCAACTTTCACTCCCTAGATGACCTGATTTAGCCATAGAGTGTATTTTCCATCTGGTTACCAATAACCCATAACTCTTCATCTCCAGCCCATATGGATATATCCATCTCCACTTTGATGTCTCATTGTCACCTCAATACCACATGTCAAATGGAGAACCCGCTGTGGTCCCCCACAAACCTGAGCTAGTCTAGTTTTCCTATATTGGTAAAGGGCGCCATTGTTCATCTAGTTGCTCGTGCCAGAACCTGGAACTCACCCTTTACATACCCCCTCTCTTTACCCCTAGCAGTCATTCAGTCTCCAAGAAGTCAAATGGATACAGCTTGCTCTACCACTTCCTCATGTGTGGCTTTGAATACGTTCATTACCTCTTCATCTCTGTTTCTAAATATTGCCTACACCTATCTAATTCTCTCCATCTCCATAACCAGCTCATCCAATCCACCATAACCTTTCACATGAGACACTGAAAAAGTCTTCTGGAAAGTAATCGCTGGTTGGAATGTGTGTATATTGGGTAGAGTTGGGGACTGGGATGAACGGAGGCTGAGATGGGAGGTTACGGTGCTTGCCCAGCAGAACCGAGAGAGGCTGTTTGTAGGAAGTCCTGATATGAGGAAGAGCTTCCTTTTCTTTTCACCAATTAAATGTGATTTCTACAGTAAAGACCACTGTTATCCTAGACAGTTGGTATTCCCTAGTTAGATTTCCAATGCAGCCCTTTCCCAGGGGTAGTTAACTATTTGTGCAAAAACCTGGTATTTTCCAACACTGATCTGTCTCCTAACTGTCCCATTTCCCCTGAACCTACACATAAGTCCAGCATATATCAGGGACTCAATAAATATTTGTTCAGCATCATGATTAGCATAGAAAAATCTTAATTGTTCAAAAATTGATATTAAAATGTTATGCATTGTTTATTACAATATGTAATATAGTAAGAAAAAAGTCATAATTATTGTTTTACATTTAATGTTAACTGTTTTAATATATTCTAAAGCAATTTGGAAATAGTTTTGGTTCAATTTCAAAGATGCATGTTTTTAAAATTAACTTCACCTTATATGCATATTTCTTTTTAGGCTATTTTAGACATTCACTTTTAGAAATATTGTAAAGTTAATTTCTGCAAGGAAAAATTCACAAACATAAAATATCAATATATTTAATTCACTTTGCATTCAAATATATTTATACATTTGCCTAGCTGGGTGAAACATTCTTTATACATACCTTAATGTCAGAAAAAAATCTACAGAATTCATAGTATTTAATTAATTTTTTGGAGAACTTTTGTAAGAGTTTATTTGAGCCAAACTAATGCCATACACTGGGGAGCAAGGTCTCAAATGCTCCTTTTTAATGACTTTGGTACTGAGTGAGAAGCGAGGTGACTTGTGTATGTGTTTGTGGTTGTGTGTGTATGTTTCTACACAACACACATATGTATCATGCATATTTGCATATGTACATACAAAAAGGTGCTTGTGTGTGTGTGTGTATGGAGATATATATACACACCTTATTATTATAAAGAGTGAGCGAAAACAAACATGAAGTTCATATTTCATTTGTGACCTCCCATTTGAGTACTAAAAATGCTGCCTACAATATTGTTTAAAGGTGTCTGCGTAGCTCTGAGAAGTCAGATTAAATTCTAAGGCTACAAAACACTGCAGCAGTGAACATGCCTACCCCACAAAGTTCACTCTTCTTAACTTGCAAGATCAAAAAATACAGCAGCATCGTCTCCCCGTGGCTTGGCCCTGCTTTAATCGTGCAAGCCCAATCCATAATCCGTTCTCTAGGCAGCTGCGTTCTCTCTTTGCTCCTGGAAAACATGTTTTGCTGAACGTCTACACTAGAAAGAAGACGTTTCAGAATAACTAGCTACTTGCTATCTAACGTCTCTCTGAAATTTTGAGAGAAGCATGCAGGACTCCCATTTAAAAGATGTTTGTTTTGAGTTTTCAATCGCTTACTAGTTGAGAAAATCAAACAATATTTTCAAGTGACAGCTCCAAACTTGTGTGTGATGTCATTGGCTGCTTTCAGAGGGCAGCTGCTCATCTGACAGTCATCTCATGTACACCAGGATTCACCAGGCATATCCCTGGAAGCTATTTGAGAAAACAAATTTTGTTCTCCAAGAGCAACATGGCCAAATGTATGGCAGTTTTTAAATGGCAGAAGCAAATTCAAAACATTGGGATGTGCCTGGTTTTAAAGAAATTTTAAATATTATTTTTCTTTAAGAAATTTAATAATCATATTGATTAGAAAACATTTTTGAACAAATGAAAATATCCTCGTCTTTGATTTGGAAAACTTAGAGTATAAGATGTATCAGCAAATATGGGGGTGGGGAGCAGTAATCAAAGAGAATATGATATAAATTTAGGTTCCTGATAGGAACTACATTTATTGGACTGAGATTAATAAGCACAGTGGAATCTGTTCTTAGAGACAAAGAATAGTTATATAACAATAAATGGAAACTTTAATTAATACAACAGATTTTCTTTAGATTAAATTCTTAAGCCATTGTTGCCTGAAAAAATATATCAAAATAATTTGTGAAAAATACACTAAATATAATCTAAAATATTGTTCCTTGTAATTACTGATACATGAGAGTGTATTAATCAGTCGTTCGTGAAGAATAACTACTTCTATGAAAGAGCTGTTAGAAGTAAATTTGTCTGTATATACACACACGAAAAAAAAACGTTTCATTTTTCTCCTATTTGCAACACCCATGTTTCTTCACATACTCATTATTGTGACAACAGGTTGAATTTGCAATTCACCATCTGCCTAAATAGCATTAACCTTCCCGTAACCTCATATCATTGTTAGGCTTTGTCTGAAATTTGAATCTAATATAAGATGGTAACAAAATATATTGTCCTTTCTGTTAGGAACAAGTCCTAGGAGCCCATACAAATAATCATATGGAGATAGACATTAACATTTGAAATTCTTTCACTTAAAATGCATTAAAGAGTTCTAAAAATAATTAAAGAAACAATGAACTAGCTTTCAAATAATCTTAGCCAGAACAGATTTTAAATAATATACTGTAATAATAACAAATTTGTATAGCACCCTACAACTTACAAAGTTGTATTCGCATACTTCATTTATATTTTAAAGGGAAACCGATAGAACATGCCAAAGATATAGCCTTATACTCTCCCTACTGATAAATTTATTAGTCATTTCTTAATTCTCATTTTACTTGACTCATCAAATAGCACTAACAGAGTTGATCATTCTTTTTTTCTCCTAAAAATTTTAATTAGCTCAGTTTTCTTCCTACCTTTCAGACAGCTCTTTCTTAGGGTCTTTTGCTGGTTCTTCTTTCTCTCTCCAACCTCCTAATTTGGTTTCCTGGTGGTGAGAAATTTTTTTTTTCCTCTTTTCCACTTACTCTTACTCCCTAGGTGATTTTATTCTGTTCCATGATTATAAACACCACTCAAATACTGATGAGTTCCAAATTAGTGGCCCCTGCTTGGACTACTCCCATTAAATCTAGCCCTATATCCAACATCCTACTCGACTTGTCTACTTTGAATTTAAATGAGCCTATCAAATGTTCTAAGTCCAAATCTGGACCCCTGGTGATTTCTTCTAAAGCAGGTTATAGGCATAATCTTTGGTCAAAAACTGTCTTTCTCTAACACTGCATATCCTCTTGTTGAATTTGCCTTCAACAAATAATCCAAATGATGACTACTTTTCAATGCCTTTATCACTCCTACCATGATCCAAGGCATCATATCATGCCTCACTAGATTATTTGATTACCAGTTTCCTTGTTTTAGTCTTATCCTCTTCCTCTGTAGTCTAAACTGAGCATAGAAGCCAGAGAAATCCTATTAAGATGATGGCCATCTCATTTAATGTCTCTGTATGGAACACTGCAATAGCTATTCAGCTAACTCAGAGTAAAATCCAAAGTCCTCACTCATACCTAGAAAGCGCTCATGAACAGGCTCCTGTTACCTTCTGACTTTACCTCCTGCTACTCTGATCCTCATCATTCTGCCAGAAACATTTCTGCCTCAGGACCTCTGCCGGGATTTGTTGTGTCCTTGGCCCGTGGTACCCTCCAGACCATCATATGTTTAGCTCCCTCATTCCTTCATGTTCCCCTCAGGTATTCTCCTCAGCGATGCCATCACGGTTCCCCTCGACCAAAATGTAGACACACACATCTGCATATCCTTGACATTTCACATTCTTTTTTCCCTATTTATTTGTTCATGTTTTGCCCCCCCCACCCCTGAACCTAAACTCCTTAAAGATCATATTTACCCTAATATATCCTGAGCACCTAGAATACTTCTGGTACATAGTCGGTATTTAACAAATATTTGCTGAATGCATACATGAGCAGCATTAGAGTAGTTTACATAATGCGTATGCTGTTTCACAAATGGCAAAATCAGTTATAATAAAATATAACTGACCAATTTATTAGCATATAATATTCTAATAATGTATTTTAATAATTCTTACAGAACACAAAAACCTTTTGGAAAAGAGAAAAATGCAGACTCGAAAAAAAAAATATTGGAAATGAGCATAAGGGTGAAGTGCAATATTTTTCTGGTATTTGCTTTTACGTTCTCTTCCTTTATATTCTAAATACTTTAAAGAGAGCAAAACGAACAGTACAGCCCCAGTGTCTCAGTTTCTGACACATGATAGGCATTCACTATTTGTTGAATTATGTATCTACTCATACTGGCAACCCATAAAAAAATCATTGGTAACAAAGGAGACGTGAGAAGACGTGAGGGCATCACCTATTTCAATAGAGCTACCCCGAGGAATGGAAAAACTTTCAAGGAGAACACTACCAGAGGAAGGGAGGAGGGACATATGTTTAGCTGAAGGAGCAATAGGACTTGCTATAATTGATTGAACACAGGATGAGGAATAAAGGGATAAAAGATAGCATCCTTAAAGGAGTGATGAGGCTCTTATGAGAGAGATTATTTATTTCATGGAAAGTCCATAAATTTTAAAAAGTAAATAAAATATACTTTGCTACCTACGCTGTATAGATGTCTGATTCTAAAGGCAGAAGAGTGTAAAGTTGCTTCATTTTTCATGACATTTATTTTTGCCTACCCACCAAAGACAGGCAGGAAGAAACTTCAAAAGCCTTTATGTGCAAGTTGTTCAGCAGCAAAGTGAAATATAGACAATGAAAGAAATATTGTGGTCAAGGTTCTGTTAGTAGTTCACCCACAGGTGGCTGCCTTGTGGACCACGACCAAGACACCTGTGTACTTTAACAAAGAGGATGCTGGTACCCCAGGTAAAGCACCACAGGAGGCTTACTCATTCCCTTAGGGAGAGAAGTGTGTGTGTTGTATTGCTCTCTCTAGTTGTCCAAGTCTACTACGGTCCCTTACAATATGGTTTCATAGCGATCTGTACTTCCATCGGTGGTCAAGTCTTCATCGTGCCTTTCCGCCACGTGGCATTTGTGACTCATTGTTGGTATTCAAGCCCACTGGAGGACAGGAGAGTGGAAGTATTGTAGTCAGAGAATTACTGTTTTTTTCTCTGTCATAGACAAATGTGTAATTCATTCAAGTTTGGTAGATTAATATTAATATGTATGTGTGCAGATAATATTAATGTATACATACAATATGAATACATATTATCATCTGAACACTTTTCTTGTAGTTCTTTCCAAATTCTACCATTGCAAGTATATTGTGCACATTTCACATTCACTAAAATTCTGAGGCATTCTTAAATACACATTATGTTACATAAATGCTTTCCTAATGAACCGTTGTTTCAAGCATCGTATAATAGTATCTGGTTGGCTCCACAGTAGAAATTTCAAATGCTTCATCAAATGGCTATTCACATATTTTCTAAATTTCTCAGCAGGAAACTGGAAAAGTGATCTCTCCTGCAACAATCCTTCTCATTCAGTCATATTAACATTACACTTGCAAAGAGGCTTTACGCATGGGACAGTCTTGAAAGAAGCTGGTTATGAGCTGTGCACAAGTTCTGGGAGATGGAAGGTAGAAAGCTGTGCAAGATGAGAAAAGTTGCCACCTCCGTTGGAAATCTAACCAGACAGCACTGTTCGCAGGCAAACACTCAGTAAGAATGCGACTGGTGCCCTGGCCGGTTTGGCTCAGCGGTTAGAGCGTCGGCCTGCGGTCCGGAGACACCCGGGTTCGGTTCCCGCTAAGGGCACGTACTTCGGTTGCAGTTTGTCCCCGGCCCTGGTTGGTCGTGTGGGTGGCAGCCACTCGATGTGTCCCTTCACGTCGATGTTTCTCTCTCTCTCCCTTCCTCTCTCTCCCTCCCACTCTATCTGTACAAAAAATGGAAAAATATCCTCGGGTGAGGATAAAAACAAAATAAAAAAAAGAATGTGACTGGTGACACGTGTAACTGCCGATGCCTCCATCAGGGACACAGACGAGGAAACTCGGTGGAATTGTCTAACAACGGGTCATGGTGCAGGTCTGCCAGGTGTAGGCTCCATAAGGACAGTGTCTTCATCTGTGACATCCTCCCTTGTAACTCCACTAGCACAGAGCATGGGTAAGCATACAATCAAGTCACTCAACTGACGGATGAACAAACAAACAGTTCTGTCTGCACCCTCATCATTTCTTCTATTTATTAATTTCCTATTATGTGTCAGGCTCTGGATCAGTTACTTATGTAATTGAACCCATTTTTTTTTTTTTTTTACCAGTGTGATACCTATTTTACAGAAGAGGAACCCATGACTCAGGGAGTATAATTAATGTGTACAAATACTAAGTAGCAGAGCTGGATGAGTTGCTTATTTCCTGGATGAAAAGGATGTACCTGGGGTCTGGGGTCACCAGAATGTGTAAAATACAGAAGTGAACTAATAAAACATTTTCTGACTGATTTCAGGGTATTTTTCTTTGCTTTTGTAATGTAAACACACAAAAATAAGTTCTATGTTTGAGACTGTTGAAGCTTTTTCAAATTGAGACACGGCAATCATAAATTTGCTTTTGAGAAAAGCTTTGTTAGTTTCAAACCCAGTCGCTCATCTCTAGGGCTGTTGGAGGAACAGGTGATAGTTGTAGAGCGTGGGCACCTGGATCGCGAGGCAATGCTCTAATAATGCACAGTGCTGCACGCTACAGGGAAGTGGTGTGACTCTCTACCTACTAGCTGGGCGATGGCGTCTTCACTACATGGAACAATGGAACATGAAAGGGAAAGTGGCTGATGGAAGCGAAGGAGCCTCTGAAAATATTCAGGGTTTGTTTTCTCTATCTGCACTGGTATAGTCAGCCCTGGCCTTTTAAAAGTTCTATAATGACAGGATCATAATTTTATTCATAGTTTCTCTCCCACTTATAGCCATTTAAAAGGAGATAATTTAAGCCACATTACTTATTCAAATAATTGAGAGAATATTTCCACTGGTATATGAATAGCAACAGATATATATATATATATTTGTTAATTCTCACCTGAGGATATTTTTCCATTGATTTTTAGAAAGAGTGGAAGGGAGAGAGGGAGGGGCGGAGGAGGGAGGGAGGGAGGAAGTAACTTGGATGTGAGAGAGACACATCTATTGGTTGCCTACCACACGGAACTGACCCGGGCTAGGGATCAAATCTGCAGCCCAGGTACATACATGCCTTTGATCGGAATCAAACCTGAGACCCTTCGGTCTGCAGGCTGATGTTCCAACCACTGAGCCAAACTGGCCAGGGTGCAACAGATATTTTTTAAATTCTCACTGCTTTATATCTAGAAGATCAAGTTAGCAGAACTCTGATAATAGTCTGAAGCTTATTCACTTAAAATCAACAACAGCCCTGGCCGGTTTGGCTCAGCGGTTAGAGCGTCGGCCTGCGGTCCTGAGAGACCCGGGTTCGGTTCCCGCTAAGGGCACGTACCTCGGTTGCAGTTTGTCCCCGGCCCTGGTCGGTTGTGCGGGTGGCGACCACTCGATGTGTCCCTTCACATCGATGTTTCTCTCTCTGTGTTCCTCTCTCTCCCTCCCACTCTACCTGAACAAAAAATGGAAAAATGTCCTCGGGTGAGGATTAAAAAAAATAAATAAATAAATAAAATAAAATAAAATAAAATCAACAACAAAAAAAACTTTAAAAATAGATCATTTGATGGAAAACTGAATTATTTACCATAGTAAAGATACTTTATTTAACTTTAATTCATCAATAGGTCTGATTCCATAAAAATATGAATCTAGTTCATTAAAAATACAACCTAAATTCACTTTTCATTCCAGCCAAATGACCAAAATCTTTCTTCATTATCATTACTTTATCCTTGAATTATTGAGAATGTGCTTTTCAGGCCACGTTAAAAAATGGAAATAAACATCCAAAGAGTCACAGTTGCTAGGAATGATAAAAGAGAAACATCTTTTTTGTTTTAATATTCTCTAAGCATATCATGCTTACAATTTCTAAATTAGGTTTTTGTGGGTTAGTACTTTTTCTGCAATGTTTTGAAAGCTAAATTGTGGGAAGGGTGTTTTTCCATATCTCCCACTGTGAACGCTGGTTTGCCAGGTCATTCTAATTATTTCATTTTTTAAAGAGTGACTCCTTTAGTATAATAGGTTTGGCATTAGTGAAATTAAAGGTTGTGACTAAATAACGGTAATGGTCTAACATTTCAAAAGTAAACATTTTTCCTTTGTCTCCAAGTTTATTTTCTCTTGTTACTATAGCTAAGATTTGAAACACACATTTCACTGCAAGGCCATTATCTGTTCATAATCTGCAATTCCATTAAGAACACTACCTAGTTAATTTATACAAGGCCAGCTATAAAAAAATAAATAAAAAGATGCACACCTAGTAGAAAAGCTAGAAGGGAAGGATGCATTTATATATCTCATTTGAAATTGGGTTTATTAAAAAAATGATCTTTCCTCAAAGAAAGATTTATTAAATAGCATGACAAGACATTTGACTTGCTTCTTTTGCTTTTTAGAAAACATAATCAGATATTATTGTTTTATAATTCTCTAGTTATTTTACTTTCTTATTGTATATACAGACTTACTTAAGTACCTACATACCTAGGTAGCAATATTATATTTATGTAATGATCACAGCTATGATATAATTCATATAACCATAGTTTTCCTAAAAAGAATCATTCATTTCACTTGCTTTTATTCTAATCGTGCTACTAACATTTCTGTAAAATGTATTGTACTCCTTTAATTATTAAGTAGAATACACAAAATACAACCTAAACATTTGTGTTGCTGACTCAGGGCCATCTCTGTGGACAACAGTTCCTCTCCCCTGCTGGAGAAAAGCAACACCTTCAGGAGCTTGAGTGGTTAGGGCCGCGCGAGAAATCTCTGAGCATTCGTTAACTATTCGTTTGCATTTCTTGCTCCTCCACATTCTCGCCTTACCTCAGCTATTATTTTTCAGTACAACTAGCTTTTTATATTACTTACTTTATATATGCAAGTCTCTAGGTTAGTGTGTCTCAAAATAAAATACCATGCATGAGCTCTGGGACAGACTTTTCCCTTACCACTGCTGAGATTTTAATTTCTGAGTTTACAGCAGGATACCGCTACGCAAATAAAATATAAAAGAATGCTTATATAATTTTATTTAGTAGAAACCTCATAGAAGCCCTTTAAAGGAGCAGCATCTGGCATCTACCCTAAAGCAGCATTTTGCCCAGGTCGGGCAGGCCTTGCTCTGAGAGATGGATGCAGACTCAAGGTAGAGTTGTATCAGCTATGGAGCCACACCTCAGACTCATCTTTGACTATGTAGGTCATTGTTCTTCACTTACATTATTCATTAGTCCAAACAATCAACAGATATATACACGTCCACTATGCTGAGGCACCATAACTGAAAGTAGGGTAGATTAAAAAAATGAATTACAGATGAGTCTTCCACTGGGTTTTGCATATTACATCTTATGTATTATACATAATGAACTGCTGAAGATATGCCTTGTAGAAAGATGTACCACATAATGGCTGAAAGTAATCATTTGAAACGCATAATTTTACTCATTTTAACAACCATAATGTTCTGTCATAAAATTAGGTTGGAATCATCATGATGTATAAAACTCTGAACTATAATACTTTTATTGGCATGAGGTCAAGTGTCTTCTGAAGAACCATGACACTCCATCTAATTCACTTATTTTATGTATTTTTGTGTTGTTAATAATCACCTGAAAATATTTTTCCATTGATTTTTAGATAGAGTGGAAGAGAAGAAGGGAGATAGAGAGAACCATTGATGTGAGGGAAACACATTGATTGGTTGCCTCCTGCATGACCCCAACTGAGGTTGGATTTAAATCTGCAACAGAAGTACATGTCCTTGACCAGGAATCGAACCTGCAACCCTTTAGTCGATGGGCCCATCCTCTAACTGCTGAGCCAAACCAGCCAGGGTTCATTTATGTATTTAAAATTTCTCTTTATTTAAGAAAGGGATAACTTGCCTCTTATATAAGATTGAATGAACTTATTTAAATAGTAGAGAATATTTTATTTTTCATCAAAAACACCCTGTGTTCAAGGGACAGAAATTATGCAAAATAATAATGTGTACACATATCTGTCTATTTTTTTTTGTTGTTGTTATCCTCACCCGAGGATATTTTTCCATTTTTTTGTACAGATAGAGTGGGAAGGAGAGAGAGGAAGGAGAGAGAGAGAGAAACATCGACATGAAGGGACACATCGAGTGGCTGCCACCCGCACGACCAACCAGGGCCGGGAACAAACTGCAACCGAAGTACGTGCCCTTAGCGGGAACCGAACCCGGGTCTCTCCGGACCGCAGGCCGACGCTCTAACTGCTGAGCCAAACTGGCCAGGGCAAGACATATCTGTCTATTAAAATCCTTCTTTACCTTCCAAGATTTTTTGGTTTCCAGCCATTGACATATATTCATTTGTCAGAACACAGGTGGATGGTAAGGCAGGTACATTGGCTGGAACAGGCAGCCACAGCTTTTGTAGATAGACCTTTCCACATGGAAAAAATGAGATGAAAAACTAACTTTATGAGTCTAATAAATGCACTTTTCATGTCCTTAAAGAATATTCATATATGTGTATCCACACATATATACATATATATGATAGATAATTATTATTCAAAATAAGATTTATTTCCTACACTGTAATATCTTTAGAAATATTTAGGAATTAGAAGTGCAAACTGCTTCTCTATGGCCAAACACTATCAAACAAATTATCTGTGTTTAACAAAGGGACAAAATGTAAGTCCACATGGCACAGGGATTGGGAGACTGACAATGAGTAATAAAGTTAATTCCAAACAATAGTTACGTAATTGTGCGCATAGACCCAAACACACACACACACAATGTATACATATGTCTAAAACTGTGGCTATAGATTATATATTAATATTTAGTTTCAAAAGAAAATTTATTTTTATTTAAAGGTTTAAAAGAATACTATTCTACAAGCCTTCTAGCCCTGGTCAGTGTGTCTCATGGTTAGAGCATTGACCCATGCACTGAAGGGTCACGAGTTTGGTTCCCAGTCAAGGGTAGATATATAAATATTTATATATATAACTATATACATATTATATAAACTTCTTTTTAAAGAAAATCAGGTTGTGAAAGAAAATGTAAAGTTGATAATATACTAATTTTCCCTCTTTGATTTGAATGATTTAATGCTACATTTTTTCCATGTGGAGATAGTATTATTATATATCATATAAAATAAATGCATATGTACATAAAAAACGATAGTGCATTTTAGAATTATGCAGAGAAAGAGGCTTGAGAAGCTGTTTTCCAGATCTTTCTATGATTAGCTCCTTCACAGATTATACCAAACAATACCTCTTCCTTCCTCACGTTGAGAATTTTAGCTGAACTAGTGCAAAATCATTGTTTTCATCACTGCTGTGTCATGATTGACTCAGAAATGTACCTGGCTTTAACAAGCAATCAAAAATCAATATAAAAATGAAAAAAAAAAAAACACAAAACAAAAACAACTATTGTTAGTACTGACAATGGCTAGATATTTTTTTTGTAAAATTTGTTTTGGCTCTCTGCCTCAAGCCAAAGAAATTAATTCCTAATTGTGGAAATTTCAGATATTGTGGCAAGCTGGTTGGAAAGATTTTTAGGGACAGAAGAATCATTTCCATCCTCGTTATTTCAGCCTTTACAGCTTCAAATTTTACCTGCGTATGAGGCCTGCAACACCAAGTCTTGGCTTGAATATCTCCTAGCACACTTACATGGCTTCTTACAAACAAATCTGTTGGCCAAAAATTCAATAATTTTATCATGCAGAGGAAAACTTTGCTTGACATTTTATATACTCAAATCAGGGTAATATAACAGAAAGCTGATATGTTGAGTCAAAAACATGTTCTATAACTGTTTCCAGGTTATTTATTAATTTATAATTACCCTTCACTTCTTCTAAAGTATAAGGGCATCAGTTTGATACAAGCCCACCTAATTTACAAAACTATATCCTAAGGCCTTCCATTCTCTTCAGGATGCGTTCCAATGGAACCAAGCGAGACCTCCATTTGCAGGAGTAGACTATAGAACTTGTATCTCCGCCGTAACATGGAATGTTGAAAGCTGGTGGATTCTGTTTTATCCGAGTTCTACTGTTCATTCAATGACCTCTAAAACTAGGACCCACAATTAGATTTTCATGAAAACATGAAATGGTAAACTATGATGTTGTGATACTGATGGGAGCAATCTTTGATGGCTCATTTAAAGATCTATAATCCATAAAGAATGTTTAGCTTTGTAGATATCTCACCTAGAATATCTTGGATTTTTTTAAAGCAGATTTTTAAGGTTCTCATTGAATAAGAGGTGCGTAGCTATAGCTATTGACTTTTTAGACAGTTCATACTAAAATGTTGCACTAAAATGAACTCTGACTGTATATTTACTTTTTTTTCAAATTATTCATAGTACCTATAAAGCATGAATTTTTTTCACATGTAATGTTATCTTGAAATTGGTGTATGTTTTCAATGATATCACAGCTCTGTTAAGCACTGTGGCCATCAAAGTTCATCTCATAGTAATCTACTCACGTTGTCATTTCAGTATCGTGTCACTGTTTCAATAAATGCCTATAGTTTCAGTAGTTTGTCATTTTCTCCAAGAAATTTCCAAGATCAGAAATGTTAATATCATTTTCTTTAAGAGAAAATGACAATCTATTTATCTTTCCTTGATCCTGATTTATTTTTATATATTGCTATAATAAATTTTATTTCTTGAACCAACATTCAATAATTATTTTGATTATAAGGTAACACAGTACAACCTATATAAAACAATAAATTAAATTTATACTTTAAACCTTACTTTAAAGCAACAAGTCATTATATAAACAAACAGAGGTGTCAGAATGCTGATTGGGTTAGTTACCGCTGATTTAATAAACTGCAAGATAATTACTAAATCAATGTATTTTTAGACTAAAACTACCTAGTTGAGGCCATGCCAAATAAAATACACCATAATTTAAATAATACATTTAAAAATCTCTGAAATGCTGAGCATGTATATAACCCTTTTTATAATTTTAATGTTAGCTAGCATTGTACTTTGCACCTGGTAGGAGCTTGAAAAATATATACTAAGCTTATTATAGGTGATGTGATTAGCTAGCAGTGTCAGAGTTTTTGTTATTTTTATTGTGTTTCAAAGCAGGAGTGTGGGCATGCACTTGAATACATACAGAAAGAAATACTACACAAGAGCAATGGTGATATTGTAAGTGACACAAAAATGAAAATGGACCGTGAGTATTACTGAAAGAGAATAATATAATGGAAAATTCTTGTGACGCTATACCCTGAGAAAGCAAAACTTGAGCCATATCGACCCTAATAAGAAATGACAAACCTTGAAAAGCTATCTATAAATTTTCTTGAAAGCAGTATGCTTTTCAGATAAGTAAAATTGTTTTACATTGTTACCCACTTCTATAAAAGCCAGTTCAATTTCAGAACCCATTGTTAAATTGTGATCATATCAAAGAAGAATCTGTTCTAGAGAGCAAAAGCAATAAAAAAAAAAAGGAGATTATGTTAATAAAGCAATTGTATCTCATTACCATGGTAACTTTGAAATTAAAATATTCAGAAAAGCATTTTTTACCCTTATACTATTGTTTTGTGAGGAGCTGGTTAGTTGGATTACCAGCTCATGGAACCAAAATCCTTTTAAATGGTGTCATTTGAAAGGCAGATTATGAGATTTATATGGAACAAGAAGATCATATTCCTGTGCTTCTGGGGGGAAAAATCATGGAGAAATAGCATGCCAGAGGGTGCCCTAACCTAAACTATTGAGTGGATGTGAAGAAACCTCAAAAAGCATCAGTTTAAATTTAAAATTATTGCATAAAAGCATTTTTAGTGATAAAACATATTATGGAATTTAAATACAAAATTTCTTTGGGAAAAACTAGAAACATCCAATTTGGAATGTTGGCTGTCTTTGTGGTCTACAATCCCAGGTACCAGAATATACTAATTTGTATTGTATTTTAAGGTATAATTTAGGAACTCCGTGAGTATGAACTGAATGTCCCATGTCCCATTGGTATATTGTAGACATATAGTTCTTCTTTCCACCATTAATGTCATCTTAAACTTATTTTAGAATCCTTGGAGATCTGTTGTCATTAGAGTAAATTTCAAAGGTTGAGTCCTTTCAGCAGTGCATGAATTTCAGATCTGAAGAGTTGTCTTGGTTTATTCTTCGTAGGAAAAATTCAACACTCAAGGAAATTTGATGATAACATTCAGACATTTGTAAGTCTATTAGAAGTCACTCTTGTCTCTGAGAAGTGAACAAACCAAATGCAATACTTACAAAGTGGTTTTTACTTTCAGAACTACCTCTGAACATAGATAAAATGTGTCCTGCTAATCAATAAAAATGTGTCATTTTCTTAACAGTAAGAAAAACACATTTACTGTTCATTTCCAAAGAATGTTATGCCTTTAAGTTTTAACAAAAACAGTTAACCTCAAAGTGCAATTCTTTAAAAGGGCATTTTGTTCTGGGTAGAAACATTCTCAGCGGGTCACCCACTGCCACGTTTGGAGATTTGCATAATAACACAACTAAATACCTGACCCATCTCTGCATGTAGGAATTAATAACAAAGATCTTCCTCCCTTCTAGGTGTTCATTGCCATAGTTACCTCATAAGGTTCTGAAAATATTCTTAAATAAAGGCAGTGGCAGGCACTGGGGTAGAAATTCATCATTGACGGGGAGATACGTTTTCACGATGAGGTCAGGCTTTTGTTTCTGGGGCAGACTGAAACCACAGACAGTATTCTGATTTGGGCAGAACTCATTGCCTCTGGTTGGAGACCTGGTTCTTAGGGTCTCACACAAAACACTGGCCTACTTGAGTGTTCAGGGCTGGCTGCTTCATGCATCTGTCCTCTCAAGCCCTATAAAAGAAACTCGCGTCCACTCCCTCGGCATGCTGGGCTCTGACAGCAAGCCTGTAAGAGGGAGTACAGTGACAATATCAGAGCAAGGACCGGTGTCACCGGAACCAATGACTGCTCTCAATTCTCTAGTGACAGGCCATCTCTTCGCAAGGCCCGCTGATGAATGAAGGGCTTTGGAATATTGACGTGGAGATGAGAAGGACTCAAGCTACGGACCTTAATATTAGGAGAAATCAGGAACAGGGGAGCAAAATTCTGAGCTAGCCAGCGCGAAGAGCCATACAAAGGGCAGACATGCTGCGCTCGCTCAGAGGCGCAAAGAAGCAGGGTTCTCCTGTGTGCCTGGCGGGGATGCAGCATGGTCCGCACCTTCTGTTAAGCTATTTTGTGATATGGTATCAACAGTTTTGAAATATTAAAATATTTCGACCCCACAATTTCTTTGAGAAGAATATTTCCCAAGGAAATAATGAGAATTGTGTACAAAGAATTATGCTTAGAAATGCTTGTCCCAGTGTTAACTCGTGGTAGTGAAAAATTAAAAGGATGGTCCCTTAGGAATTTGCAGCTAAGTCAAGTATGCCATCTCCAAATGTGGAATGTCGAAATTATGTAAAACAATTTTAATGGAGAATTCTAATATTTAGTTGAAAAGCAGAGATATATGTGATACATTTATGATATAATGTCTATGTAAGACTATTCTTGTTTTATATCAAGATGGGTTGTGGGTCCTATAGGAGTTTATTAGAAATTTCTTCTCATGTATCTCGAATTTTCTGAATACCAATTACATAATATTTTCTGTTCCTGAGATTAAAGAATATTAATGTTATAGTACTGTTCCTAGGAGAGATTAAATATAGCTTACCTATACCTTTTTCATGTGAATTATTTGTAACTTTTGATCCTAGATATTTTATTTAGGGATTTATCTCCCTCTCTCTATGAAAATCCTCAGTTATTTAGGTGAGGCAGCTTCTTATGATTCGGGTATAAGATTACCTGGGAAGAACTCTGCCCTGCAAAGTCTAACAGCATTTAGATTAGAGATAGAGAAGAGAATGGGAAAATCTTTATTTTTAATCCAAAGTTTCCTTTTCAAACCCTAGGAAAAGAAACCTTGACTGCCCTTTCAGTTGCTAGAGCAATAGATATGTTTGTTTGTTTTTTAATTATTAAAAATTTTAATGTCAACATCATTGCAGGTGCCCCCCTTTCTTTGGCAGCTCCTCCCATCCTCATCTCGGCCCTTTAGCCCCCCCAAAGGAGGGAGTAATACAGTATAGGCTCAGGGCTCGAGACCATTAAAGTAACTGATGATGCTAACAGCTGAGTTTGTTTGGACATTGCACCTAATATGGAACCTATCCCAGTTTCTTAGAACACTGAAACAGACAACAGATTTCATTACAGTGGAAAAGATCAAAGTGTGGTCAGATAGGCAGAGTAGGTTACCTCTAATTCTGTCTAAAGCCATGGCATAACGAATGATTAGTGTTTTATGTTTTTCAGCATTTCCAACTTTTCTATATTCAGCATGTAACAAGAAAAAATTGGTATATTCAGAAAAAAAAAGTTGAAAAGTTCCAAATAAGTCAATCAATGACTTAGAAAATCTTCACCACATGCTAATTCACTCCTTCATTCACTCATTCAGCAAACACTTCCTTTTTGAATTATTCTCTCAGACACAGGTAGAGAGTCTGGGTTTGCTCCTTCGATGAAGCCAACTCTCTCCCATTATCAAGTTGTTCATCTCTCCACTTTCTTCACTGTGCCCCTGTGGACAGGCATTTTAGGATGAGGCTCCGACACTGGGAAAAGCCATTCACTTATACGTGGGAAAGCAGCAAACGAATCAGAATTTCTCTGCTTTACCTTTGCAGATTTCTGTTGACATTTTCCATTACTTACTGAAGATGCAATGCATTAGAAGCGAAAGCCTGTTGTAGTGGTAGCCAAGAAAATGGGTTCTAGCAACACATCTATACTTTAAAATTATAAAAATAAAACTAAATACTCTTACCTATGAAAAAAGACCTAGAACAGCCACAGCAATCTTGAAAAAGAAGAACAAAGTAGGAGGGATCACATTACCAGCTATCAGGTTAGACTACAAAGCCACTGTACTCAAAACAGCCTGGTACTGGCATAAGAACAGGGAGATAGATCAATGGAACAGAACAGAGAACCCAGAAATTGACCCAAGACAATATGCTCAATTAATATTTGACAAAGGTGGCAAGAGCATACAATGGAGTCAAACAGCCTCTTCAATAAATGGTGTTGGAAAAATTGAACAGCTACTTGCAAAAAAATAAAGTTAGACCACCGACTTACACCATACACAAAAATAAACCCAAAATGGATAAAAGACTTAAACGTAACTTGTGAATCCATGAAAATTCTAGAAGAAAATGTAGGCAACAAAATTTCAGACATCATATGCAGCAGAATTTTCACCAATACAACACCTAAGGCAAGAGAAACTAAGGAGAAAAAATGAACCCATGGGACTATATCAAATTAAAAAGCTTCTGCACAGCAAAAGAAACAACCATCAAAATAGAAAGTGAATCCACTATATGGGAGACCATAATTGCCAATGATGCATCAGATAATGGATTAATTTCCAAAATATATAGAGTACTCATACCACTCAACAAAAGGAAGACAAATAACCTAATTAAAAAATGGGCAGAGGACCTAAATAGACCCCTCTCCAAACAAGGCATACAAATGGCCAAGAGACATATGAAAAAATGCTCAACGTCGCCATCAGAGAGATGCGAATTAAAACGACTATGAGGTATCACTTCACACCTATCAGAATGGCCACCATCAACAAATCATCAAACAACAGTGTTGGTGAGGGTGTGGAGAAAAGGGGACTCTGGTCTAGTACACTGCTGGTGTAGCCACTGTGGAAAACACTATAATGTTACCTCAAAAAGTTAAAAATTAAACTGCCATTTGACCCAGTGATCCCACTTCCAGGAATATACCCTAAGAAACCTGAAACCCCAATCAGAAAGAATATATATGTACCCCTATGTTCATAGCAGCACTATTTACAATAGCTAAGATCTGTAAACAACCCAAGTGTCCATCAATAGATGAGTGGATAAAAAAGCGGTGGTACATGTACACAATGGAATACTATGCAGCAGTAAGGAAAAAAGATCTCATCCTTTGAAATGACATGGAGGGACCTGGAGAGTATTATGCTAAGAGATACAAGCCAAGCAGAAAAAGACAAATATCACATGATCTCACTTATTTGAGTAATATAATGAACTAAACAAATTTATGCACAAAATTGACCCAGAGACATAGAGGTAGGGTACAGACTGACAAACCTCAGAAGAGGGGGTATTGGGGGGAGGAGATAAATCACAGAACTTATATGCATGTATGCATGATCAATGGACATAGACAGCAAAGCTGTGGATGAGGCAGGGGGTATGGGGAAGAGGGTGTCAATGGAGGAAAAAGGAGAAACATCTGTAACAAAAACAAATTAATAAAAATAATGAAAAATAATAAAGGAGGTGAATTTTATTTTTATGTCTCCCCTGTTGATAATCACAGAGAAATGTGAAATTACAGCTTTCTTTCATATTCAAGCAGCCTCACAAATCTACCTTCTCCAAGTAGTTTTCTTTTAGATAGTCATCATTTTACAACCACCCGTTTCTTTATTTCTGTCTGGTCTGGTTGTACCAATCTAAGTATATGCCCTCACTAGTAATCACACAATGAATGTATCTATTTGTATTGCCTGTGATTCTATATTTATGTGTTTCTCGTAAGACTTCTTTTATTGCATAGTGTCTGAATATGGGCTAAGTGTCAGGTCTAGAATGATATTAAATCTTTTCTATGTGTCTCAGTTTTACAAATCTATAAAATGGACACAAAATCCTACCTACTTTACAGAGTTGACAGAAGAATTAAATCAAATAGTCCACAGAAAATCTTGTATTCAGTAGAAACTAAGTAAGTGTTAGTTATTCATCTACATCAGAGATAAGATTGATTCAGTAAGTCTTTCATTAAATTGATTGCTTATTTTGTTATTAATTTACCCTTGGCAAACTCACATTATCCCTAAAAGGTTAATCTCTAGCAAGCTTTCCTCTTCTCCCATTCAAGGGAAGGTTTTGCCTTCTTTCCAACTTCCAATCCTGACAATACCATAGGGATCTGGAAATTACTAAAGCCTCTGGCATTTTCTCATTTCCCTAAACTGTCTGCACTGAGTGAAGCTGAACTAGTTTGAATCAGCCAATTTATCTCTTTAAAACAAAACAGTTTTCTTGTTTCAAAGCATTATAATAAATAGGGTAGATACAGTTGCTATCCAAAACTGACCATACAACATTTGACTTCCAGAACATTACCACATCTATGGTGGGTGCAAGGAGAAGATATTTGAATTAAGGGGGGGGGGTCAATTTCAAGTTCAATAAATAGGAAAACTATTAAAAAATAAATAAAACATTCAATATAAATGGATACCAACGTAAAAGACCAGACAAGTATTAGAAAAAGATGGAATCAAAGATGAAATCTTATCCAATGAAAACCCATCTCTCTCTCTCTCTCTCTTTTTTTTTTTTTTTGCATTTATCTTCAGATAGAGCAAGAGAGAAAAAGGGAGGAAGAGAGAAAGAAACATTGATGTGAGAGAGACATATCGAGTGGCTGTGACCCACATGACCCCAACCAGATCTGGGGACAAACTGCAACCGAGGCATGTGCCCTTAGTGGGAACCAAACCCAGGCCCCTCTGGTCTGCAGGCCAACCGCTGAGCCAAACCAACCAGGGCAAAAACCCACCTCTCTTTTCTTCAACTAACTCTATCTGATTCCAGCCAAGTGACTATCTGCATTTGTCATTCAGAATATCAAATACTTGAACTAGTGTTTTGGCTACATCCAGTGAACACAGACAACTGGCTGTGGATTTCTCTTTTCTGTTTAAAGGTATAGATCGAGTTGACAAAGCTGGAAGACCGTTATAATTACAACCCTCTCCCATGCTCTCCACTGACATGGGCGGTATCCTAGCACAAATGACTACTGAAGTCATAGCAGTACTATTGCAGGATGACTCCAGAGAATTTCTGAATAGTAGTTTAAAGTTTCTTAAAAATGAAACCTGAAAATAGTTAGTTTCCAAATTTTGGATTAAAAACATAGAAAAAAACATAGAAAAGGTTCACAGAATTCTAGAAACAACAGAAAGGAGAAGAGGCTTGACAACAATGCTGTTTCAGGTACATCTACTCTTCTACCTTCTGAATCGATTTCCAATGGGTCATGTGTACAAATGATGTAAGAATCGGCCAGAAACAGGGGCAGTTAGCTCAATACATTTTTATTTTGAAATATTACGCAGTGTACTGTAGTAATAAGTTGTTGCTAAAGTTTATCCTAAGGTTTCAAAAGAAGTGAATGTTGGTATTTGTTTGATACCATTTGTTTTTCAAGATTTCATCAGAAGGTAACATTTTTAATAGTAGCAGGTGATTCTTCTGAAATCTTCTTCAAGTCTAATAAAATGTAAGTCTAGAAAAATGTATTTTAAGGGCTATTTCTAGCTTCCCCATATTTTCAGGCAGAGTGTCTGTTAAGAGGAGAAGGAATATTGAATGAAGAAAAGGTTATCTAGACTATATATGTTGACAATATAATTCTTAGGCCAAGTCTAGCCTTTAGCCTGTTTTGATTCTGCCTGTAGGCTAAGAATGCTTTTTATTTTTTTAAAAGGATGTTAAAACAGAAAAAAGAAGAAGAAGAAAAATATTTTACAGAGACCAAAGACCATATATGGATCACAAAGCTTAACATATTTAAAATCTGACACTTTACAGACAACATTTGCCAACCGTTGGTCTAGGAGCCAATAGCAGCAAGGAGTATTTGTTTACATGGATTTGAGCAGTAAAATTTATAAATTATCTAATCCAATAGAGTGAGAAATTTTGAATGTGTGTAAACAAGGAGAAGAATAAAAAATAATATTGGACATTATAATTAATTATTTTAATTAAAAGGAAATTAAAATTTACATAGCAGTTAGAGATAATCTGAGCAGAAAAAAGGGACCTATGTTAAACATGCCATATAATTCCCAGTTTATATCAACAGTGATTTTCACAATCAGAACATAATGTAATCAAAAGATGATCTCCATAGACCGAAGGTTACACAGTTTTATGTACCAAACTGAACAAAAAGATGAGGGAATTGCTATTTAAAAAATGGGAAGATAGATAGCTAAACTCCAAAAGTTTCAATGACTGGCATTTCTATTACTCAAAATACATTAAAGTGTTCATTCTTGCATTGTGAAATGAGAAATTACCCACTTAAACAGTACAGAAAGCAAAAACATATGCCCTTTCTTTATCCTTCCCAAATATTTGTCACTCTCTGGAGATAGCACTATTAATGTTTTTTAGATTATATGTCGCCTACATATCTTCTATGCATTTATTTATTAATGTAAATATACATATATGTAACATTGGTTGCTATTTATTTTATATAAATGAGGATATATCATATGGATCTTTTAGTACCTTACTATTTTCATTTTTTATGTTATACTGTTCCAAGTTTTTACAGTTAGGTAACATATAGATATACTCCATTATTTCTAATTGGAATTTCCCTAGGCAGGCACCATAAATAATTTCTTCTCTTTTAGATATCACCTTTCTTTTCGACATATAGATAGTTCACTACTTTGGTATTATGAATAATGGACATTCTTTTGTCCATGTCTTGTGTACTTTTAATATTTCCTCTCATTTTCCCTTGGGATCTGTTGACACTTTCAAATACCTGTTGCAAATATAATTTCAACATTATTCTTAAGCATGTTTCCTAGAAGAGCTCTTTCCTTGTTTAAAAAATTGATACTCATAATCGTTACATTATTTTAAAGTGGGACTTTGGAAAGAAAAAAACTGGCAAGTACTGAGTAATCTATTTAAATATAGATATGGGTATTGATAAGCAAAGATCCAGGATTTCCAAGTATGTGATCTTTTGCCCCAGAAAATGGTGAGCTCATTGTCATTGGAAATATCTAAATATGGACCAAGCAACCTATTTACCCCTGTAAGTCATTTCAGAGGATATTCAAGTACTCAATGAGAGGTAAGTCTAGATTACTTTTAGGAATTTCTCAAACTCGAGATACTTAAAAATATTTTTTAAGAAGTAGGGGCTAATTATTTACAGTACATGACTTTGAACTTTATTTTAAATCTATTCAGATGTGCTAAAATAACAATGAGCTAAAAAACACGGGCTGAAATCTTTGGTTAAATATGCAATAAAAACTACTTAACTTGACAAGTGCAGTAAATTTTGCTAAACATCTTGGTGCTCATGATTAGTAAAATGTAAAAATTTCTCAGGTGCTTGATGTTTCTATGATTTCATGCAAAGGGGAATTAGATATCAATAGTGCACCCATAACTATTGCTCCAACATGACTCAGTATCTATCACTGTTGCTGCAGCTGCAGAATTATCCACTGTGATTTATTCTTACCTATCCTTAGCAAATAAACCATTAGTTTTAAATCCTTCTTAAAGCAGGAATTTCTTGCTAATAGTTGCTATCATGTAAATTCTTTTGTGCAGTGTATGGTTGAGTAATGCAAGCTGAGTCTCTTTCCTTTCCTCATAGTGTTGAGACATAATTCAAAAGCATACTAATGACTTGAAATAATAGAGAAATGGTCAGTCTGCATGTTAATAAATGGCAGGGTCAACTCCGCAGATTTTCTTTTTCTCATCTTCTCTAAAAGTCAATCTCTCTCTCTCTCTCTTTCTGATAATGCTCACCTGAGGATATTTTTTCCATTGAGAGTGGAAGGGAGGGATGGGGAGAGAGAGAGAGACAGAGAGAAACATCTGTGTGAGAAAGACACATTGATTGGCTGTCTCTTGGGGATCGAACCAGCAATCCAGATACACATACCTGACCAGGAATCAAACCTGTGACCCTTCCATGTGAGAGCCTGTGCTCTATCCGCTGAGCCAGGCCAAGGCATTGCTATTTTAAAACTAAGAACAGCACTCTCTACAAGAATCTCTTTTGGTTATTAATTTTGGAAACTGTCCACACAAAATTACATAAACTTCCCATCCTCTTATAGGGCATTGTTGCATTTTGGCCCCTGATGATGATGCCTTGAAATACCCAGTGGCAACTATGACTTTGACATTTATTATACTATCTTCAGTGGGTTTTTTCCATAGTCATATGGGAACCTGCTTGTAACAGTCATAATATTAATTGCTACTATTATCTTGCTTCTCATGCTAAATGTTGGGTCAAGTGATTGGTATATGTCTAAATGAGCAGTCAGGGATGAAAAGGACAAAGGAGTAGGAGGAAAATACATGACTAGTTTGAGTCCTGCTGCATACTGAGAGGTAATTTACACAAATAGGCCAGACGAAAACAGATGGGAAGAGGGAGAGAGGGAGAGAGTTGACTAATGACACCTGACTGCCAAATGACCCTGTGGGCTTGCACACTGGCAGGACACCTAGAACTGTGCCAGCAGCCACTTGGAACTGCCCAGTGCTCACTCACATTTCATTTAACAGGCTAACCTCGGTCTTTCTATTGTTTCCATGGCTAGGGGAATTTATACAGTTTCTAATCATGATCCAGGAAATATACATTCTAACCCGGCTCTCTCCTTCTGATGCTGTGTGTTACTGAACTGTTAAGGAATTTATTGTTATACTACTCTTTGTTTCCAACAGCTAATCTGTTTCCAGCAGGAAAAACTGAGATATTTGTTCTTTTAAAAGCCTCTTTTGTAAACCTGTGTAGTGTGTGGCGCCTTTTGTGGCTTAATAAGAGCTATGGTGAAAAGAATAATTATTTATTCTGAGAACATGACTATGTTATTAAAATCTTTGTTCAGGGTAAAATACCTCTCATTCTGATAGGTAAGGAGTTTCCTGAACTGTACATATAATAGACTCCTGCCTGTCTCCTATTCCCTTTCTAACTTTTGACTTTTAATTTCCTTTCAACTGCCACATTAATGTTCCTGGATATATACTGAAATACACCCGGGACTTGGAATTAAGAATTTCAGGTAACAGTACTGGTTATACTACAAAGTAGCTAAGTGAGCTTAAACCTAACTTGGCAATCTTATGCTTAAGTTTTTCTATGTGCAAAAGAAACGAACGTATTCTCTTTTGTGCTACTGTGAAAACCATAATGAGAAAAAATATGTGTGTGTACACAAAGTATAAAATCTAGATTACTATGCTCATTGAATTTGTCTAGAATGTATTTCCAGTAAAGGTACAGAACTTCCTAGCCAACTGAAAAATTAATACCCAAAACTGAAGTCTTTTTCTTTTTTCTTTTTTTCAATCCTCACCTGAGGACATTTTTTTGTTCAGATAGAACTGAGGAAGAAAGAGAAACATTGACATGAAAGGGACACATCGAATGGCCGCCACCCACACGACCCAACCAGGGCCGGGGACAAACTGCAACCGAAGTACATGCCTTTAGCGGGAACCGAACCCGGGTCTCTCCGGACCACTGGCCGACGTTCCAACCGCTGAGCCAAACCGGCCAGGGCTGAAATCTTTCTGTATTAGCCAAGAAGCCATAGAATGTGGGTAATAATTACAGTATATGCATTTCGAAGCAGGAGTTGTGAATCTTAGAAGAGTTACACATGTTCTCGACGACAAATGATCCTTCGCTTTTTATCTTTAAGGAACAGCAAGTTATACAGGAAAAGTGATCCGGGAATACAGACTGAGGTCTGGGCCATGCTCAGTATTTCTAAACTATACCATGTTACATGACCATTATTATCATCATTTGCAAAGGAATTATCCTCCTCTCCCCTCTCCTGACCCTGCTGCCTTGTCAAAGAGATTACATTTAAACATCAAGAAAAATTGAGCTGCATTGTTGAATTTAAAATTTTTCAAGTGTAAAGGAAATTTTAGGTGCTAATCAGTTCAACATGATAATAAGATTATTTCCCTTTCCACACTCCCATCATTTCCTATCTCTGCATCTAACATGGACTCTAAGTTTATTATAAGTTATTTTGTTTAAACGGATGGACCGAGCCCACTGGGTACGGAAACAGATGAACCCTGGACAGACAGCGAAGGCTGAGGGGCCCTCCAGCAGGCAGTGAGCATGTCATGTGCTGACTGGGACGGGCAGGGCCTCAGACACGACCCACAGGCTGGAAGGAAAGCCTTGGAAAAGCCTCTCTCTCTGGGGCCCAGAGATGCCCGAGGAAGTGGTTGGGAAGAGTGGGAAGGCCAGGGACAGCCAGAATGAGGGTTCAGAAGAAAAGAGAGAAAAAATATACATGATCAGTGAAGATGATCGTAGAATTTTTTTAAAAAAAGAAGGAAGCAGGGGAGAAGGAAATCAGAACAAAGCAAGCCGTCCAAAGAATGACACAAAGCTCTAAATTGCAGGGCATGTTATGACTTGAACCAAACCCACTTGCAATTCTCTGGACCAGGTAGGGTTCTGGATAGCCTATGAACTCTCATTTTAGGGCGCTTTGACTCACAGTGCAGCATAACATCAACCACCCTCTCTCTCCACTCCTCCCAGCCAAATAAGGTAGAGCAGAGAGATCTCTGTTATGATTATTTTAAAACAAAGAGGACATACAGATGGCCAATAGACATATAAAAAAATGCTCAGCATCACTAGTCATCAGAGAAATAAATCAAAATTAAAACCACAATGAGATATGACCTCACATCTGTCAGAACGGCTGTCACCCATAAATCAACAAACCAGTGTTGACAAGGATGTGGAGAAAAGGGAACCCTCGTGCCCGGCGGGAGTGATTTCACATTGGTGCAGCCACTATGGAGAACAGAATGGAGGTTCCTCCAAAAAATAAAACTAGAACATCTTATGACCCAGCAATTCCAACTCTGGGTATTTATCCAAAGAAATCCAAAACACTAATTCAAAAAGATATATACACCCCTATGTTCATTGTAGCATCATTTACAATAGTCAAGCTATGAAAACAATGGAAGTACCCACTGACAGACAGTTAAATAAAGAAGATAAGGTACATATTTACAATGGAATACTATTCGGCCATAAAGAAATGAAATCTTACCATTTGTGACACATGGATGGACCTAGAGGGCATTATGCTAAGTCAAATACATCAGATACAGAAAGACAAATACATTGGATTTCACTTATATGTGGAATCTAAAGAACAAAATTAATGAATAAACAAAACAGAAACAGACACATAGGTACAGAGAACAAATTGATGGCTTTCAGATGGGAGGGGTGTTGGGGGCTGGGTAAAAAAGAAGGGATTAGGGAATACACATTGGTAGTTACAAAATAGTCACAAGGATGTAAAATACAGCATAGAGAATACAGTCAATAATATTATAATAGCTATATATGGTGCCAGGTATCACTTTGTAAACTATATAAATATCTGACCACTATCTTGTACACTTGAAACTAATATAAATCAATATTGAATTTCAACTGTAATTGAAAATTTTTAAAAAGACAGTTTTTCTTTATTCTTTCATTGTAGCAAGCTAATTTCATAAATTCTAAAGATGAAACACTGTAAAAGAGACACACTTAAAGTAAAAGTAAAAAAAAATTTTGTTATTTTATAAAACTATACTGAAAAATAGTGTACAAGGTAAAATGAAAGGTGTATCAACTTTGTTTGTACCCATCAATTTACCAAGAGCCTGCCGTTCTCAGAGTTCCACCATTGTATCAATTCGTCCAATGGAATTGATTGTATTTATTTTTCAAACTACTATAATGATTTATAATAATATTTGTAAATAGCACAAAGAGTAAAATATATAATTTAAGCAAAATATCAGCTCAATTTATTTGGAAAATTCTTTAACTATTTGAAATTTCTCAAAAGAATGATAACGCTTTCCTTTTAAAAAATGTAAAGAGGAAGGTTATCTCGAAACCATATAGTTTTACAGTGAGTGAGGCAGGCAAAGAAGACAATTTGGAAAGCGCTTCTCGGAGGTATAAAATGTTAAATTGTGCCCTTTCTCAGGTCAGGCCCCTCGTGTTAAAAGACATTTTCCTCCAAAAGGAAAGCTTCATATTTCTGGGTGTTTTAATATTATTGTAACTTCTTTCAGGCAAAAGAGAAGGTGGCTGGAGAAAGTATGTTTTGTTCAAGTATTTTTTTATATCAAGATAAATATAGCTTCCAAATATAACATTATGTTTAATTCAACATTAAAAATACTTTAGTGAATTTAACATTTATACCTGTGTCACATAAAATCCAAGCTGAATTGAGTTAAAGTTCGTAATAGAATATAATGAAACAGAAGTCAAAATTGCAGTTCATTTTGTATTTTATCAATAATACAAAGGCAGTCTAAATTTCCTAAATTTTCTTTTTCTTTGATCATTCCTAAGAACCCTTTAAAAGCAACCTTCTTTAAAATGTAAGATTTTATATGTGCACTTACTTTAAATCATTAACATCCTTTTTCAAAATAGAATTTGAGAAATGTAAATAAAAATAAATGGATTCTGAGTAACATATAAATTGAGGCACACTCATAAACATCAAATAATAGGTGTGCATAGCCATTCATTGATTACTGTTTACATTAACAAACATAACTATAGATTTTTAGTCATTCAGTATTTTTTTGTTCAAATGTGTTTTTACTGACTTTTTTAGAGAGAGGAATAGAAACCCAGATCTGAGAGCAAGGTCCATCGGTAGCCTCCTGCACGCCCTCTACTGGGGATCAAGCACACAATCTGGCATGTGACTGCGAATCGAACCAGGACCTCTTAGCTCATGGAACGTTGCAAAGTACACTGAGCCACGCCAGTTGGGCATCATTCAGTATTTTTTAAGCATGTAATCAGATGGCTCTTAGGTTTGAAAGATGCCCCGAATATAACCTAGCACCCACTTCTCCCACTACAAGTATCCTTGAACAACACCTCAGGCAGGAGATTATCTAAACTCTCCCTGAATACTTCCATTGACAGACAGATCATGATTTCATGAAGCCCCTCATTCTACTTCCATATGAATCAAAACATGAAGTGTGTCCTCCTCATAAATCTTCAAATCTACCTCTTTAATTTCTCTCCTTGGTCTTTTTCTACCGATTTTAAATGACAAAGAATTTTACTCTTTTTGCAAATTACAACTCTTACCCATTTTAAACACAATCATTGGGACCATTACTGTTTCCTAGACATAAAATTCCCCAGATATCACTCATATGACATGATTCTCTGACCATCAGTCTAATTTCTCTTCTCTGGATTTCATGATACCTAAATTTGATGTAGAAATAAGAATACGCAATCTCTATAACAAGGCCTCTTATTCTGGACATTGTATATCTGTTAAGGAGGGTCCATCGTGAACTAGTGTTTTCAATACTATAGCAAGGCCCTTCTATAAAAAGGTTATTGATCCAGATTTCTTAAAATGTGTGGTGTACATGGATGTGATATCCAAGGAACTTACTTTATGTGAAGTTGTATGTGTATGTTGTATGGCAGAAAGCACATCACTGCCATTGGATTATTTGATGGGCTCATGATTTCCATGCCATTCGGGACCATATTCCCTCTTCTCCATTACTATGTGGCCAGTCTCTCCTATCTTGACTGTGTATACTGACTATATGAAACGAAGTACAGGCATATGAACTTTATTCATATTTATCATAGTATCAACTCCAGATACATAGAATACTTGATTTTGTTATCTAAAAAACTATCAATTTCTGCCAGCTTTATCTAATTTAAAGCATAACTTGCATCTTCATCCATGTAATCAATAAAACATTTGAATTGAAAGGGCTAAGACTAAAATGCTCTAAAATGCTACCAGAGTCACTCAGGTTGGTGCAGGTATATCAATCAAAGTTATTTGGTAAGACTATTCTTACTAATCCAGTATTGAAATGTCTTAGTCCCATGATTTTCCATGTTCTCATCAATTGTACAAACTATGCAAATACCTTGCCAAAATAACAGATACCTTGTCTGTAGAATGTTTCTGAGCCATCCAACTAATAAACCTATAGATTTGATTGTTTTTTAAATGAGCCCATCTATGTTAAATATCAAAACCATGTGATTAATAATGGTTTTATTTATCTAGTGACTTGAATATGGTTTGCCTTCGTATCCTGCACTTAAAATACACGAATAAATGTTATTCACACACTTAAAGCTTTCTGCCCCTCCTCCCCAGCCCCCCCCCCCCCCCATTCCTGAGTTCCATAATACCTCAGGAATTCTGGATAGGGTTTCCAGAGCACACTATAAATCCTTGCAACATTAGTCATCTGAAGTCATTTGAAAGACTAAGTGACTCAGGGTATCTCTTTACTTGTCTGATGCTTCGGCGACATCCTAATATGTCTCCTCCAACCTTTTGGTGTGAAGATAATCCTCCCTAAGACAGTAGGCAGAAATAAGAGGTGCTTTGTTTATTTCCTCCTTTTTTTTTTTTGAAATGTTCTCTTTATCATGTCTTAATGTTTCTCAAGCAATGAACAATTCTTTCTTATGCTATGAACGTAACTTTTAAAAATCCTTCCTATTGCTTGTTGCATTCTACATAGCCTCAAATCATTCTGCACTATGGTTTTGTGACATTGTTATATTCAAGTTTGTGCTAGGGTTTATTACTTATCCTTGATTTTGTAAGCTGTTTTCTTGGTGCACATTCTTGATATAGCTATCAGTAATGCAACATGCCTGTTATATCCCAGTGTAGTAAGTCTTGATGCTGCTGCTGATATCAAAGGTATTGCTTTGTGTAAACAGTTCAAGCTCATTTTGCTTATTATCCATTCTCTAAGTATTATTACAAATATGCTTGCAACCATAAATATTGTCGCTGACCCACCTGCATATATGTATGTGTATGTACAGATTTTTTCCACTATACACTCATTTTGATACCACCTGCTCTGCAGTAACACTTTACAAGCTGGTATCTACCCTTTAAGCAACCGTCTGGTGGGAGAGACTGTGCAAATCATTACAATGCAATGGAATATATTATAAATGTTTTCAGTTATAAGACGGCACCGAGGAGGGGAGCAAATGACTGGTGGACGGAGAGGGAGCTGGGTAACATTGAGAAGGAGGATGGCATTTGAGCTGAGTTTTGAGTCATCACCAGAGTTAAGAGAGAATTTTCCCCCAAAAAAGATATTAAGCAAAGAAAATTGCAAGAGGTCAGACTATTTCAGGGAGGTTAAGATAAGAATTGGAAAATTACCTCTGGATTTGCTCACTGATTTTTTTTCTAAAACAGCAATTTCATTGTCTAGGTAGAGAAGTAAGAAGGAGTTTTTATTATTTTGCTTTGCTTTGTCTTTCCACTGCTGAATTATTGAGACATGAGAAATTGCATATCATTAGTGTTATGGTATAGTTAGCCTTGAATCCTGAATATATTTCATCAAAGTATTTTATATATAATATTTTATATAAATTATATAATTTCATCTTATATAATTATATGTACATATATAAGTTCTGATATTATTGATTAGTTTCTGGAAAAAGAGGTCAATTTTCTCTTTTACTTTGTAATTATGTATAAAAAACTTACACTTGCATTGTCCTTTTTGTGGAGAATGAGTAGGTGTAACGTGCTATTTCTCTAAATCCTCTATGATAGGAATCTCCAGTCAAATATATTTTTCTGGATTTTCAAAAGATATATGCTATTTCCTCACCAAGACCCTGGAGTTCTGAGAAACCACAAAAGAAAAAAAAAAAAAAACAACAACTCTGTTCTTAGATTCCATCTACACAGTTTGTTCATTTCCAAAGTCCTTCTTCCTTTTCAAAATAGAATTATAAGAATTAATTAAACTGCCTCTTGTGTTTCCATGGACTATCTTTTTAAAAAATTTATCTTTATTGTTGAAAATATTACAGCTATCCTTACTTCTTCCCCCATTGACCCCCTGCCCCTGCTCCCGCACCCCCCACCAGGCCTTCAGCCCGCTATTGTCTGTGTCCACTGGTTATGCATGTACACATGTAACTTCTTTGGTTTGTACCTTCCCGGCCCCCATCCCTCTGAGGTTCCCTCAGTCCGTCCCTTCTTCCGAGTCTCTGGTTATCTTTTAATTTCTTATTCACCACTTCAAAGTTCAAGTCCTGGGATATAGCTCTGTTATTTTAAAAACATTGTTTGTTTCACCAGAACATGCAGCTAAATGTAGGTGGAGTGGTTTCTACTATTCCCAGTAAGACAGCCCGCCACTGAGTGTTCTTGTCAGATGGTGCTGCCGCCTCCCCTTCTTCGGAAAGGGTTAGGTAGTTACCAAAGCTTAATCTTGTGTAAGAAGCCTTTGAAATTCATTATGTGAATTGTTTTATTTCTCTATGGCATAGAAGATCTTCAAGCCTTTAGCTGGTGGAATAAGTATTGATGCTTACAGCTGTTACAATTCCCAACGACGAGTGTTTTCTTTACTAGTTTGCTTTAATAGTTAAATATATCATTTCATCAGTATTATCGTTTACGAAGCTCATCAAGTTCTCACTACGTATGAGGCATCATTAAACTCTGACTATCCAGCAAGCATTGGAATAAGCTGAGTATTTGCATTTGTTCACACTGACATTGAGTGATGTTAGCGCTCATAACAGCTAGAGCAGGTAAGCACTTGTATTATTACCATTTCCAAATGAGGACCCTGAGTTTTAGAAAGATGAACTGGACCAAAGCCAAAGACGCGGTATATGGTGGAGGGAAGGTTCACATTTTAATAGTTATATTGATCCTACTGATGCCCTTACAATAATCTGGTTATTGTTTAACAGGAAAGGAGTAAAGAAGAGACCAGCAGTTGAACACACAGGTCTGTTCCCCACTAATCGACGAGGGAAGTTCAGACACATGCCCAGTAAGGTCTGAGTGATGGGGGGAGGTGCCCACCTGTCTGCCACCTTGGGAGGGAGTCAGTGGCCAGAACAGGGGTGGCCACTGCAAGTGCTCAAGGCCTGAATATTTAACCCCAGACAAAGGAAGGCCTCTCTCTCGACACTTGCCCTGCCTGTCCTCTCGGGACTCCTGTTGCAGGGGGTGCGCTCATGACCATGTGGGCTCCACAGAGTGGACTAATGGATGGAAACAAGACTGATGCTGCCCTGGACCCAGTTTGTCATGGAGTGGACACTGGATGCTGGCCCTGTTTCTAGCTCTACTGAATCCACTGCTGCATGTCTTCTAGGACTGGGTTAAGGGTCCTGGGATGTTACAGCCCCAGAAATATAACTCCATGCCAATAAAGACCATAAACTCTCCCCAGAAGGTTGTGAAAATGCTTATTTCAGTGGTACCCAAAGAACCTTATGCCCACGAGTGTCCAGGGAATCTGGCCCACTCATCCCTCTGGTAAATTACTTAGATTCTTTTGACTTTGTGGATTTCTTCTTGGACTATTTCTTTCCTTCTGCTGAGAAACTCTTCATCCTCTTTAATAAACTGGAGCACAGAGAGCATTCCTCAAGCCCTTTCCTTGCATCTCTGGAAGGCTGGTCAGCTTCCATTTAGGGCACACCTCACTGATGTGTGCCTGAGGCGGAAAGACAAACATAGCTCATGGCCTGCAGGATGCCAGCCTGCTCGGGCATTAGAATGAAGCAGTCTTGTGTGGTTTCCCCTGGATATCCTTTCTCCAAGACAGCGCAGGAGAACTCTCTGTTTGCTGTGGGCACCTGGCCGTAGGACTGTGGAATGAAAGGGAGAGAAAAAGGAACTGGGATCCTGACTTCACCCCGGTCTGTCCACCCCCCACTGCCTTCCCCGTTAGTCCGGCTGCATCCGTGCAGCTGAGTCACAGGACTTGCTGAGGCTCTTTCCTATGGTCCCGTCATACTTCTGAGCCTCAGGGGACAGACGCTGGCGAGAAGTTTTGTGCTATTGGCGTTACTGTACTTGTAAATAAATATTTAATATGATAAGTGAGCCAAGGCCAGAGGGTTGTCAGGTGAATAAACTCTGAATGGGATGTTTCTATCAGAGAGGGAGAGAAAGAGGAGTAAAGAGAGAGAGAGAGAGACATTATCATGCCAAGGGATGCAGCTTACCAAGAAGACCAAATGAAAACTGTGTGTGGGAAGGAAAGGCCAGATCAGTTTGTCAGAGCCTTTTAATTTGGGAGTCTGCTAAACTCTGAGAGGTAAGCTAGCCTATTTGCCATTTATTTTCGGTATAGTTGTTACCAGGTATTTACTAAACACAGTCATCATCCATGACCAAGTAATAGTGGGAGCTCCTTGTCCTCCTGCTCTTTTTTAAAAATATGTTTTTATTGATTTTTTTTAGAGAGAGAGAGGAAGGGAGAGAGAGAGATAAAAACATTGATGTGAGAGCGAAACATCAATCAGCCGCCTCCTGCCCATCCCCTCCTGGGGATCGAGCTCACAACCCGGCCATGTGCCCTGACCAGGAACTGAACTGGGGCCCTCAATCCATGATGCTCAATCCACTGAGCCACACTGGCCGGACTGTTGTCCTGCTCTTATTCCCTTTGCTGAGATTATCATTTGTCTCCATGCAAACTGCCCAGGAGCCTCCTACGGGCGCTCTGCCTCCCTGTATTTAGATGTTCGCAGAGTGGGCCGCTGGCAAAAAATAAACTAGTAAAACGTCGTAGATGCCAACATCTCAGGAGTCACTGTCCCCAGACATCTCTGTGGATTTCGACTAGCACCTTTAATCTGCTTTCATCATTTCAAACTTTATGCCGAATTTGAAGCCAGCCCTTAGGCCAGGCAGTGACTCCTGTGTCGCTTCACTGGATCAGGACCTGCGTAAGAAGCCTTCATGATTCCGCACCTTCTTCCACGGCCGTGCTCCTGCTAAGATACATAGAGCGGGTCGTAAAATGACGCCGTTGCATTTAACATGGCGTGTGACAACACTGCTCAGATGCCATGGGGATGTCGCCGCTGTTTACAGCACTTAGTCTGCAGTGAAACTGGTTTCGTTATGTGTCGTTCCACTTAGAGGTTCAGAAGCCACTGGCGATGCTAAGTGGGGACTTATTGTATAACTTTAATAAAATAGCATCTGCTGCATTTATACACCAGCGAAAACAGGAGGCAAGTTAGAGGTTGTCTTAAAAATTTGTATGTTAAATTTTATTCCACCCACTTTAGGGAATTGGGAATATTATTTGATAGCTTTGACTAAGAGTCAAAGGTAGTAAAACTTCTTCTGCCTAGTTTTCCCCTCATTACAGTACTTAAATACAGATTCCCCTTTACTTACACAAGAATGTGCTTTCAAGTCCTTAAAATGATAAATGACCAGAATTCTCTCAGGAGTGATTCCTCTTAAGTCCTGAAATCACAATTCTTTGAGAATATAAATGTAGCTAATTTACCTGCCTTATCTGATCCAAAGTAGGGGTTTTTAAATTTGTTCAGTCCCAACAGGGAAGAGTATATCCAGGTAGTAAATTCAGGTTAATACCTTTATTTAGAGAGGTAGAGTAATAAGCTGTCAGAATAAGGAATGCTTATTTTTACTGCCTGTGTAGTATGTGTTGTGGGGATAGAAAAATTGAGAACTATCCACATAGAAATTTCTGTTGACAAGAAATTCAATTAAGTTTTAATGGGGTTGTTTTACTGATAAAACTCCTGATCCTCATAGTTCATTCAATGTTTTAACCATTTATAAATTTCTTATCGGTGTTTCTTAGACTTACCAGTAGGGGGGAAAATACACTACCTCCAACATCTGTAGCTTTGAGAATATTATTTCTGTGGGTTGCATTTCCAGTCTTTGTTTGTTATTCTCCCTTGCTGCAATTCAATTTCTTTTAGATCCATATGGTGCCAAGTTCTTGAAAGCTCATTGTAGGAATATTAAAAATCTCAATCTCAACATCAAATTAGCCCTCAAATCATAAGGAAATAAATCCATGTGGGCTCACAAAATTTCCCCTCGGGCCTTGAGATTCTAGTTATTTGTTTCTTTGTTTCTTATGAGGAACAAATTGTTTTTAATGTTGCATTTTAAAGAGGACTTAAAATATGTAGCTGTCCCCCAAAGTATTTGACTTTAGTGGCATTTTTAAAAAACAACCATAACTTGGAAAATCTTAGTATTTGAGCGATGATAATAAAAATTGCTTTGGGCTGAAACTCTGTATTCTGCATCACAGTCCACAGGAAAATTTTACAGCTAAGAAATCAGCCTGGAAAATATGGGTTTATAATGAAAATGTTGACAGACTCTAGCAGACACTGCTGTAATATCTTGAATCTGATTTAGAAGAAGTTTTCAATAATGTTTTTCCAAGCCAGTCTTTTGGGAAATGCAAGTTTAAAGAAAAAAAGTTTCCCACTCCTGCAATGATTGATGGAAATGTAAGGAATTTGTGGCCAGACACCTCAGGGCACCTGCGGATAAGATCACAGGGACGGTAACGAGCGAGCAAGCAAGGAGACACGGCTGTCCTCCAGGTTGGGGCTAGTCACCCATTTACGGTTTCATGGCAAAGGGACATGTTGACATAAGTAGCTCATAAGTGTTGTGTGAATGATGCTGGTATATTCTCAGGTAAAGGTTGTAATGGAACAAACTACAGGTCATTTAGCTATGTTTTAATAAAAAGTTTATGGGAGGATGATAAGAGTAGCTGCGGCTAAGATGGTGATTCTAGAACTAATCAAGTCATTACATTTAAATATATATATATAACGTCTGCTCTCCTATATGCTTCACAAAATTATGGCTTATGGCTCAACGTACCTGGCCCAGGTAAACTTTTATACTTTAAATTGTACTGGTTATGATAAGAAATATAAGGTATAGTGGCCATAGTTGTTTAACTAAGTGGGAAAACTAGTTAGGCACGTTACCCAGAGATTGCTGCCTGTGTCTCAGACAGAGATGCACAGCACATGGTCCCAACCATGAGCGGAGATACCCGGGTGCAGCTAGCAGCAGCCTGCCTGTGGGGATCGCTTACTAGTAGCTCTGCGGTTCTGGACGGATTACGTAACCTCCCTCTCAGTGTTTCTCTGAAAAGTGGGAATACTGGGATCAATAATCAGAGTGATATCAACAATAGCTAATGTTATTAAGTGTGAGCATATACCTGGCATTGTGCAAGGTACTTAACATATATTAACTCATTTAAATATATAACAATATATATCTTTTATAGTTTATTGTAAGCATTAAAAGGGGTATTGCATGTAAAGCCCCTAGCCTCGTGACAAGCATAACCTCAATGCAAGAATTAGTTGATTTTATTACTACGGGACGGATCTTGTTTCATGAACACTTAGGTTAAAGACACATAAAGGTCATTACTTTCTATTATTGTTACTGCCATAAACTGTCATTGCTGAGCTATACAAAACCAAACTATTACAAAACAACCCATTCCACAAAAGCTTTGACCAGCACCAGTTAAGACTGGTTATACACCAGGGACTGGGAAGAGGTCACAAAATTCTGTCTACCCCATCACGATGAGCCATTGGCAGCACACACCTATCTGGCTCAAGGATTACCATGAACTTCTACTCTGTGGCAGAAACTGAGACAGTTCAGGCTGATGTTCTGACTTGATGTGCCGAAGCTTTAAATAAATAACCATTTAAAATGTTAAAGCATACTACATTCAACTAGACTCAAACTTTTTAAAATTATATATATATATTTTTTCTTTTTTCCCCACAAACTAAGTACCAGCACTGGATTAAGAACACTACTGATACCACAGAAGTTAGTCTAACCTTATTAGCAATATTTTATGGAATTCTTTAACCTCCTGTAGAAATTAGCTCAAAAACATTATTTTATTTAGCACTTAATGCATTCTTGGTGAAACCTTCATTAATTCTATCTCGTGTTAGCAGAATAACTTTGGCAATTTTTCATACATAGCAGAAATAATATCAAAATACGATCATTCATTTTGTTTTAAAAACAAATTTATTTTAATTTTAAAGTTCAACTCAGTCTGACATCTGATCTACAAGAGACTTCATAATAAAATCCTTGACTTAAACCTTATATGCTGCAGATTCTCATAGAGCAACCCCACCAGTAACCTGTATTCATGCTAATGTGCTGCTTGGGGACATGGTCATCGGAGTCCCTCGGTCCAGTCCTTGCCGGTGGAAGTGTACTAGCGGCGGGTGATGTAGTACCGTAATTATCCAATTAGCCTTGTCAAGGGTTAGGAGCACTGAGAATAGAAGGAGCCTGAAGCTTAAAATGGGTCCACCTGATAGATGACTGTCATTAAGCTCATCCTTTGTGCACTCTGTGATGGAGTAGATACTGCGCTCAGGTTCAGGATTCGTAATGAAGGATAAAATCTCTGACCCGTAGCCACTCCTGTTCACATGCTCAGAACCACTCAGCTCCCCTTCCTTTCCAGAAATACACACATATTCTGTCTTCATTATTCACCTAATTCCTCCTTTCTGGCTCCATGCCCTCCTGGGTTTGACGGGGCCATGTCTGTTCCGCAGCAGTGACTTTCTAAACCACTTTTCTATGATAACTGGAAGGTGCAGGGTAGATGTGTAGATGTTCCCACGAAGTAATTTAAGAGGATGTGGTTCTACATTTGCACTTTTGCGGCCTCTGATGTCACTAACTACGCACAGCCAAGGTCCTCTTCTTCATGCCCTGATCTAGGATATTTTTGTGCAAATCTATGTAAGATAGCCCATGAAATAAGACTGTCAGACTAACTAATGCTAGAATAAAACTTTGTGTTCAGAATTGTACATACCCATTGTAATGTTCGAAACACATAAGTTCAGATATTAAAAAATAGGTCATTATTACAAATATTGACCACAGTACAACCCGAGTACAATTAACAATAAAAAACTAGGAGTTGAGTGTGACTATGAAGGGATGGCATGAGGTCATAAAAACTTCTATATCTGGATTGTGGTGGTAGTTACATGAATCAACATGTGATAAAATTGCATAGAACTACACGCACGCGCGCGTGCGTACACATGAGTTTATGTTCTTGATGAACAATATCGTCTTCAAATGTACAACTGATTATTTATGCAATGTATTGAATATCTATAACAACGAAGGTTCTATATATGCACCTATATATTACAAACAAACACACAAAAACCGAATGCCAAGAAGTAAACCTAGAATATTTGAAAATTACTAGCTCATCTGAAATATTTTGTGGACTTAACAAAACCACAGAGATGTTTCTTTTTGGACTTACACCTGTACCGATGTCCAATTCCTGGGTACAATATCCTACTACATTTATTCAAGATGTCATCAGTAGAGAAATTGAGTGAAGAACAAGGAAGCCTTTCTTTAAATTTGTTGTAACTTCTTGTGAATCTACAATTATTTCAACACCGAAAGGCTGTAAAAAGAGCTATCTGGAGAATGAACTGAGAACACGTAGGTGGAAGGAAATCTGGTTTGTCTTCAGTCCCATTGAGGTTTGTCTGTTTCCAGTCACCCCCCTTGACCTCCTCATCCTTTGTTTCTCCTCCGGATAGCAAAATGCAGGTCCTATCTGCCTAAGTTACTGTAAACATTTTAAATCTGTGGGAAAATGACACTGTATGCATATATCTGCAAGATCATGCACGTATCTCACACATTTCTAAGAAGAAATATTGTAACATCCCTCTACCACCACAGTTTTAGAAACAAAGCCACAGGGAGGCATAAACTAGATGTGCCAGTCTTACTGCCCTGGTTTGGCATTTCAGAAAACCACTGTGTTCCTAAAACCTGCTACAATACCAAGCTTCCCACAGTCGTGACTAATAGGTGTACTTGTGAGCACTTTACACACCAAAAGTAAAAATTTGTCCATTCAGATAGGATAGTTTTTACTTTCCTGTCAAAAAAAAAGTACATTAAAAGTGCCAGCTAAAGCCTACATTTACAGCGAAGAAATTAAGCTCTCTACTTTCTGAAAGTGTATGATAGGTGAACAAAAACTTTTGCCTCTGTAGAGTAACTTCCAGGCTGATTTAGAGTTGCTCAGCACACCAAACAAATTCACAGGCAAAGCAAAGCAAGGGGGAAGCTTGCTATTTTATAGGTTAGACAAGAAGCAAACAACGTGATTTCTTCTCTAGGTGAGAGACCTTCATATTTCATGCAAACCCCAGGAAATAATGAAGGCTTCAGTGTAATTCTGGGACCTAGACACTAGAAACTGCCTCACTAAACTTTATTTTCATCTGGTGCAATTGAGATTCTCTTTTATCCTTTACTACCCTGTATGTATTGCTCTCCTTTAAGGCAACGAGAATTTGGCACGTAATTGAAAAGCATGAGGTTGCTTCGGGGATGGGATAAACACCATTCCAATACAGCCAGGTGCTTTGTCACCAATTTGGGAGGACGTAATGTTATTGGACATTATGATATAAAGATGGAGAGGGAAAACCATTGGTGGAAAAGTGATATTAACAAAAACACACATTGAAATGTAAACAAAAAACACCAAAGTACTAAAATAAGCTAGCTGCCTAACACTTAACATTCTATAATGGAAACAGTTCAATAGATCATTTAAAAATTATCACAAGACATATAGGCTGATTCTTTCTAATACTGAAGTAATCTTCTCATCAAAATTATAGACTAGGGACCCACAAATCTTGTGGAGCTGGGGTAAGGGATGCTGGTGGTCAGTCAGTAGACCTAGGCTGGGGCACCTGGGTGCCAGGGCCCTATATGAATTCAGGTCCTGGCTTTGACACTGAGAAGCAATGTGGTCTTGAGTGGACTCTGTCACCCATTTAGCCTTCAGTTTCCTGACCTTCAACCCTGGTACATCAGGGGGTCTCAAGCTGGTGTCTACGAGGACCCAGGGAACTCTCAGGTTCCATGAAGTCCTCTCGACACTTCTGCTGCGCTTCTGGTTTAGTTTCATTTGTTTAGATTTTCACGTAAGATTTTGCTTAACAAAACAATTGCATGCTTCAGATTTTTTATTAAATCGTAGAACTAGATGATCTTCTGGGGTTCTTCACTGTGCCAAAATTTTAACAAGTTCTGATTTTTTTTTTCCCCCTGAAAGATTCAACACGCCACAGAGGAACTTTTCTGGACGGGGTCCTTTCCATATAATTTGTCTATTGCTTTTATTTTCTTATTATACACAGCAAAACATTTTATTAAGATATCAATTTGTGTTTTGTGCTTGCTTCTTCAGAGTCAATAGGATAATCTGTGTGTTTCGCTCTGAGTTCTCTATTGATAAGGGTTTTTTTGTGTTGTTTTCTTTTCTTGGGCTGTAAGACCTAAAACTATAATTCCAAGGCACAAGCTTCATTTGGGTTTTGTCTGAGGAACTGACTTATTTCCATGTAGCAGCAGAGGTGCGGGTGGAACACAGAAGAGGCTGAACTCAACAACATGAAGAAAAAGGTTACGTTCTCCAGACTAGAGAAGGCAGGGGGATCACTGACTCCGCAGGGGTCTGGGGGGGGGGGGCACCGTCCTGTTCTCATTCTGTACCCCCAGAGGTTCCGGTCTCTCGTGGTGGGTGTGCGGGTGGGTGTACAAGCCCTGAGGGAGGAACCACAGGAGGCAGAGTTCGTGGGAATGTGTCCAGCTTAGTGGAAGGAGGAGGAGGGTTATGTGAATCAGAGCCCAGTTACACCAGTCATCCCAGCCAGCTCCGCCCAGATCAGCCGATCGCCAGACAGTCCCCTAACATGCGAGTGAGCATAGCCAAGATCCTGGGCCCTCGGCGGATCAGGCCTCGTGAGCAACAAACTCATGTTCTACGCCACAAAGAGAGGGTGACAAGTTGGAAGCGTAGTGATTGCCTGCCCCTGACAGATTGCAGGGCTCTGCTCCGTGGGGCTGGGCGGAAGCTCCCTTCTCTACCAGCTCTAAGTCAGAGAACCGGATCCTGCCCCTGCTCACAGCACCATGGGTCTTCCCATCCCCGGGGGAACCCTCCTGGGAACCTCCCAATGAACGACGGAAATGGAGTTTCGACTTTTATAGGTCAGCGCTACGTTGGAATAATTTTAATTTGGAAAAGAAGTAATGTGATATTTCTTTAATCTAGTATATCAGACCACATGTATGTCTGATTCACATGAGATAATAATGGAATATAAAAGTTAGTACAGATTAATAAAGAAATATATGTATTCCTGTTTTGTAGAAACCTTTGTCTTACTTTTCAGATCGGTATCAGTTTATTAATTAATTTAAATTTGAAAAATGCCAGTTATGTAAGCATAAGTGTTCTTATTTGGTGATGGAAAAGATGGCTCTCAAAGGTCTTGGAATGCTGATCCAGGATTCAAACCAAGATTGTATTTCCTTGGGATTCATATATTTTTCTGCTACATTATGCTATCTTTGTATAGAACTCTCATCTAAATTAATGTTGATGATAATAAATATTACATAATATATTATCATTTTACTTATATTAATATTTATTAGGCACTGAAACTTTGGTAGTAAATGTGCGTAGCTAATGCATGATCTATTTAACCCTCCCAAAAGATGGACCAGTGGAGGCTTCTGCCCATTTTATAGGTAAGGAAATCGATGCGGAGACATTGAGTAATTTGCTGAGTCATACCGATGTCAGTGCACAGTGACACGGGGACACGGTGCTTCCTTCTCAACCCTGCCCTAGCAGACTGCGGAGCAGAGCCAGTCCGTCTGCAGTGCACCAGGCCATGGTACTTGTGCTTTGTGCCTGTGTTCCCCAGGGGGAAAAAACAACCGTGAGGGCTTGATTTTCTTTCTTGAATCGTGGAGAGTAACTGCTATATCATAACTTAATATATATATTTTTTTTTAATTAATAGAGAAACAAATCTCTCTGGTTGAAAAAGACCATACATATTCTCTTTGGTATTCAAATCTCAAATATCTAATTAAGACATGAACTTAAGACTGGACAGTGATTCTGAAAAATTCACCCACCAGACTGCCTCTTGAGGAAAAAAAAAAAAATGCATCTTCATGAAATAGTCAATGACCTGTCCATTATTCTGAGTTTAGTTCTTCATTCTCAGGTTAGTCTGCAGTGTGACCCTGGGAAAGTCACTGAAGGTATTACTCTAAATATAATTTTCCTACTGAGTCAGATTTATAGCACCGAATTATCCTAAAGATATGATGACAATCCATGAGAATACATAATGCATTCAAAATTAAATAATAGCAGTAAAAATGTAAACATTAAGCAACCTTATATCCCTATCTCTCTCAAAAAGTAGTTATATGACTAGAAAAAATGATCTATTTTAATTTAAATTGTGAATGGTCATTAAATGGAATTTAGCTATCTCACTAACAGTATGGCTTCTAATTCCAATATTCCTCTTCTATTTCACCTTTATAAAATATAATAATGTCTCTGTGTCAAACATACCCAAAGCATGTGTTCTGTAAATCGGTATCCACAAACTCCTAAACATATTAAATAACATTATTATATTTTTTAATGTGATAAGGGCCAAATTTGTCTTTTTTGAGAATGTTAGTACTATTCTGCCTTTTCCCTAAACTGTCTGTTATTTTAGAATTGGGTACATTAATTTTATATGTATTATTTATTTATGTGAATATGATTGAGGTGACATATACCTCTGGTCTTGATCATATACAACTACAAAAATTTAGTATCCAGTCTATGAGTTTAATAGGCTTAAGGTACTCAGACTTGAATTTAATTTTATGTATGCAAAAGGGAATAGCTGGGTCAAATGGGGAATTACATCTCCCTGTCACTGTGTAGCTGCTGCTGGAGAAAAATGCAAAGAGGGAAGAAGGTAAGTGAAGGCTCTGCTCCTGTTACACCTTCAGGCCTTCAGGGGACTCTGCATGTGGCCAGTGGTTCTCAGCCTTCCCAGTGCTGCGACCCTTTAATACAGTTCCTCATGTAGTTGTGACCCCCAACCAAAAAATTATTTCTGTTGCTACTTCCTAACTGTAATTTTGCTACTGTTAGGTCTTAGGTGACCCCTGTGAAAGGGTCGTTCGACCCCCAAAGGGGTAGTGACCCACAGGTGGAGAACCGCTGGTATAGACGAAGAATCCATGTGTCAACACAGGGGTCCGCTCTTCTCCCAGTCACTGAGGACGGCTTTGAGTTGAGAGTTGAGAAGGGTTCTTGCCTCTTCACCCCTCCACTAACTCCCACTCTGCCACCAACAGTAAAAATAAAACTAGGTTCACAAACATCTCCCAAGGGCCCCAAAAAGTCAGGTTTCACAGTAGAATTCTCATTAGTGCCAAAAGTAGTTTGGGAACAAACACACTACAGTGTGAAATTTAAAAAGAAAGTGTAATTGCAGAAATCTGTTAAACTGGCCTGAGTCACGCTGTTCTTGAGCAATGGTGGGATCAATCTATTTGCAAAATTATGACTGCGAGTCTTTTATTTACAGGCAAAATCATTCTGGTTAAACATATTAGGTTAGTTTTCATTCTTCAAACATACAGAATGATCTTTATTTCCATTTCCTTTTGAAAGAATTTTAAGATTGGGCCAATGTATGGTTTAATCAGGCAATGAATCATCTTGACTTATACCATAGACCATTGACATATGTTTTTAGAATCATCTCTTTAACTAGTTTCAATGGGAAACTACTGAGAAAGGAAGCCGTTGGGACCGCACATCTGAATTAAACTGCAAATCAATTAGAGCTCTAGCAGGCAACCTGACAGTAAAGGAAAATAGGCCAGCAAAGCCCCGAGGAAGTTTTCAAGATTTTGAAAAATAATAGCAGCCTGTATTCAGTATTCAGGCTTTACAAATACAGTAACAACAACAGCAAAAAAAAAAAAAAATCTTCAAATAATATTTTCCTTAGAAAGGCGTCAGGAGCTTACAGCTGTGCAGTAACAGGCCGTCAACCCAATATTAACTTTTTCTAGCTTGAGATTGAAAAGCTAAAATTTTCTCTGTGCTCCTCTTCAGTTACGGACGATCTTATTAAAAAGTTACAGCTGACCTCATAACTTTACCAGGTCACTCATGGTTTCACACGTTTTGAATATTACAAATAATCCAATTTTCTAGCATGAAAATTGGAGGTCATGACAATGGCACATATAGAACAGCCTCTTAGGAAACTGTAGGAAATCAGGTGAGGATGGAAAACTCAAGTTCTTTCTTCCAAAAATCAGAACTATTTAATAGGAGATTATATCCTCCTACCCCTAGTATGGTCTAAGAACAAAATGCTTCATCTTTTATATCTGGGATTTAAAAACTGAGTGTTGTTAATCTTCACCCAAGGATATTCTTCCATTGATCTTTTAGAGAGAGTGGAAGGAAGGGAGGGAGGAAGAGAGACAGAGAGAGAGAGAGAGAGACAGAGAGACATCAATGCGAGAAAGACACATTGATTGGTTGCCTCCCACACAACCCTGATGGGACCGGGATCCAACCTGCGACCAAGGCACTAGCCCTTTACCGGAATCGAACCTGAGACCCTTCAGTCCTCAGGCCAGTGCTCTAACCACTTAGCAAACTGGCCAAGGTGAAAATTTGAGTATTTTTTTAAATGATGTTGTAACTATGTGTCTTTCCTAATTGATTTCATCTCAGGTATTATCCAAAGTAACACACATGTATATGTCTACTATATGCTGAACAGTATTTTTAGCAGATTACAAATATTATCTTATTCTCATAATTACTTTATAAAGTTAGTACTAATAGTGTCCCCATTTGTAGGGGGCACAGAGAGATTAACTAACGTGTCTAAGACCACACAGCTGGTAAGTGGTGGAGGTGGGATTTGAGCCTATTTGGTCTAGTTCTAGAGTCCATTTAACAGAAACTTGTGCCAAACCATACATTTTAAATTCTTAATTTGTAGTGTCACTCATTATCAGTCTTTATACTACATAATAATTCACAGAATGGTTGTGAGCTTCTTCTATTATCATATTTTATTTAAAAAATCACAGATTGAAAAAATTCCCATATGCATGAATATCTAGTACTTTTTCCTTAAAATGAAGTGCTGTTGGAGGAGAGTGAGTGTCTTCAAGCCCCAGCGGCTGTGTGTGTGTGTGTGTGTGTGTGTGTGTGTGTGTGTAGAAGAAGCAGTACAGAATGCCTTAGGGACCTGGCTCAGGTACCAGCGTGTGTGTGTGTGTGTGTGTGTGTGTGTGTGTGTAGAGGAAGCAGTGCAGAATGCCTTAGGGATCTGGCTCAGGTACCAGCATGTGTGTGTGTGTGTGTGTGTGTGTGTGTGTGTGTGTGTGTAGAGGAAGCAGTGCAGAATGCCTTAGGGACCTGGCTCAGGTACCAGCATGTGTGTGTGTGTGTGTGTGTGTGTGTGTGTAGAGGAAGCAGTGCAGAATGCCTTACGACCCGGCTCAGGTACCAGTTACCCAGGACAGAATCCGGGCACCTCTGTTCTTTAGGACTTCGCTTCCCCTGCGCGCATCTGGGAAGTGGGAGAACGGCAGCGGCACTGCCTATAACTAGTCCCATTAACTGTAGTCACACAGGACGCACAGGGCACCCAGCGGATGCCAGGAGCCTTAGGAAGGCTTCTCCACGTGGACCCAGTCAGCACGGGTGTTATTCACCAGGAAGCTTTTTCACGGTTGATGCAAATACGCTTTCAGAATCTGCAAAAGTGTCTTTTCAAAAAAGCTCTTTGCCCAACTTGTTAGTAACAACTGTGGAAGAAAGAATCGCCACTGTTGCCTTCCTCGGTTCACAGGGCACCTGGGAGGCCCTGGCATCCCACGCCCGGGAAATAACACGCTCGGCCCTGCTCACCAAGATACAGCAAGTTTCAAGCGACGCGCACGCAGGGAAGCCTGGCTGCCTATAAGAACAAGCACAGAAGAACTGCCGTGCTTAACTGTATTTTCTACCGCATAGCAGTGTGTAGAATAATGAACCAATGGAAGAACGGGAAAAAAAATCTTAAAATAGGGATGAAAATATTAAAAAAATTTTTTTCTTATATATAAAAACATAGATAAGTGATTCCAATGTTCACTTATTAGCGTAAATTTAATCAAGTTCTTAAATTCTCTGTGACTCACTTTCACTGTCTGTGAAACAGACGTAATGATGTTTAGTCTGATAGGTTTGTGATAAGACAAATTAATTAGTTAATAAAATATACAGTTGTCTTCACACAAAGTAAGTGCTTAATATTAGCTATTATTATTATTTCTTCTACCCATGGTTCAACTTTCCTCAGTTACATTGCAACACAAATATCGGTGGATTATTTTCCAGCCCCATCTCCTCTCCTCCCAGCTTGGTCGACCAAAAATAAAAGGGGCGGGGCGGGGGCTACACCAAAATGAACGTGGGTATCGGAGTCACGAGGCTGAGATTTCTCTTACTTCCATGAGTCTCTCTTGGTGAGAACTGAAAGCGAAGACGCCTCTAAGTTAGTGAAATAGCGATTAATAAAATACTTGTTTTCACTCAGACCATGTTATTCATACTTCATAGACATTTCTAAAACAGTTCTCTGTGTTGTGGTTTTCAGCCAGTAGCTAATAAACGAGAGTGTTTTTAAACATTCTACGATCTAGGAGTCGAGCCAGGAACCTTCCATAGGTTATTTTATTTAATCTTTGCAAATCATTATGAGGAAATGTATCTGATTTCTATTGCTGTAAATAATTTCCATCATTTTAGTGGCTTGAAATAATACGAACATGTTTTCTTACAGCCCTGGACGCCAGGACTAAGATCCACCTGGCAGGCCGGGGTTCCTTCTGGGGGTTCAAGGGCTGAACCAGTGTCCTGGCCATTGTCAGCTTCTAAAAGTAGAATAAATTCTTCAGCTTGGGGCTCTGTCCTCCGTCTTCAGACTCGGCTCTAACCCTGCTGCCGCCGGTGAATCTTCTCTCTCCCTCTGACCCTTCCACCTCCCGCCTACAAGGTTCCCTGGATTACAGTGGGCCCATCAGGATCACCCAGACAATCTCCCCATCTTCAAATCCTGATTGTAATCACATCCCCACAGTCCGTTTTCACATGTCAACAAACATTCATAGATTCTGGGGACAGTGCATAACATCTCTGGGGACAAGGGGTGCTTTTCAATCTACCACAGGTAGATACTATTCTACTTCTTTTGCAGATGGGAAAAAATATAATAATTATTAGCTCCATGTGAGAAACACAACTCAAAGAGACTGAATAACGTACTCAAACTCACAAAATTAAAAAGTGGTCATTGATAGACCGATGCAGGTCCTTCTGAAAGAAATGCTGACTTCAGACTTCACTCCACAATTCTGCACCCAAAATAGGGAGAACAGATCAAGATTCCCTCCTTAAGGGGAGATTTTAAATTTTCTTTATCACTTAAAAATATTTAATAAATATACTACTCTATATACTACTGAATATACTACTGTAAATAAGACTCAATTTTAGGTGCTGAGAGGAAACATGAGTCAGACCGGTAAGTCCCTGGCAATCCCCTATCTTCCCTTATGTTTAAATGCCTCTAGCTCCTGATTCTGTGTCTGCAGGCCTGACCAAATCCAGCTATCTAACTGACAGCTGCAGTTCCATAGTCTACAAAGGTTCTCGGTTTGCCACGTCTGGAACTGAACTTCCGATCTTTCTCCTGCAAGTAAGGCTAATCCTCAGCCCTCCCCGCCGCAGGAAGCAGCATTGCTGTGCTTCCCTCCCTGGGAGCCTGCAGCTCAGCAATGACCCAGTGCCTGGAACTTGTCTCGAAAAGATATCCTGCCCGGCGGTGTGGCTCAGCGGTTGAGCGCTGCCGGTTCGATTCCCGGTCGGGGCACATGCCCAGGTTGTGGGCCCGATCCCCAGGGGGGGCATGCAGGAGGTGGCCCATCGATGTTCTTTCTCATTAATGTTTCTATCTCTCTCCCTCTCCCTTCCTCTCTCTCTAAAATCAATAAAGAAAAAAAAATTAACAAAAATTATCCTAATTCCATTTATGTCTTACTATTTTCATGACCCCCAGACCTCTAACTGGTATCTTAATTTCCATTCTTATATTGCCTCAGTATTTTCCCTACATAAACTGGTATGCACACAAATTAGATTATGTCAACTTCATGGTAAACTACTTTAATGCCTACCTACTACATTTCAGGTATGCCTTGTTCTGCGTAGGACACTTGTGTGTCTGCTGTCCTGGAGTGTCTGGTAATACAGCCTCCGTTCACTTCGAAAAGTGTTCCATTTGGACAATAATTTACATAGTCACCATATTTATGAGTCTTTGTGTGGTCTTTTCTCTGCTTGAATTTCCTTCTCACAGCCAAAATTATTCCTTTAGACTTGGGGTCTGCCCTGGAGTTTCTCCCCATAATTATTTTTTCTTCAAAAGCTGAACCACAGTGTTTATTAGTTGTTTTGTTTGCTGAATGTCTGTTCGTGCTGTTAGGATACACAGAGGAGCAGGTCCACGCTGCTGTCGTGGACCACTAGACACTTCAGTCACCCTAGGACCTGGCACATGCTGGGTGTCCACAAATATGCATTGAAGGATTGATGACTAACTAAATTCGCCATACAGAGTTATGCAAACACACAGTATAGCATTTAAATAATAAAAGTGAGTGTAAGATACTAACGACTCTAATACAGAAGAGGAAGAATTACTTCTGTTTACACAGAGAAGTTGATTAGGGAAGTCTCCATTAAGGGAGGAAGCCCAATCAGTGTTGTTGACTGAAAAAGATTTCCAAGCAGAAGAGATGGCATTTGCAAAGGCCGTAAAGGTTTAAAATGATTATTCGGGGAACTCAAAGCAGTTACTTTTAGTCGTGTGTACAGTTGTCCACAAATGATATATTAATGTCATCTATCCCTAAGGAAAAAACCTAAATTATGAAAAACACTGCAGGAAATATAGAGAAGAGCTAAGGAATTTGAAACTTAGTTTTGTTTTCATGTATAGTGCTAGGATGATTTGAGAATTCTTATTGCATATTTAGCTCACTTTATAAATTATAGACATCCTTAGATAAGTAAGTCACTTTGTGAAGAGTTATATTTGAAACTTCATTACCATAAAGAATCCTCCCAGTTGTAAGTGTGTCATGCAATATTCACAAAATTATAATACATTGTCCATAAGAAACTATATTGAGATTTATGGTATACAAAACGAAACTGGGATTTTCCTTCAAATCATTTTTTTCGGGGGTTTTCATTTTAAGAGTTATCTTAAGTTTCTGCTTTGAGACACATATTCTTGTTCATTCTTTCACGGTTAAAAGAAACAGGTTAAGGCTACTAAAGTAACATTTTGGCATTTCTATTATACAAATGCAAAGATGACCATATCTGTAGAATTTATAGACCATCAGGTCATATTTTGATATGAGTTGAAACAGTAAATTAAAACTCATCTCAGCCCTATAAATCTAGAAGGAGAAATTTTTCAAGAACACCCTCATTATAGATAATCATAAAGGGTTTCTTGAACATGAAGAACATATATCAGAAATTGAACACTGGTGGACTGCAGGACATGAATGTTTTATTTGGCTCTCAGAGTAGTTCAAAGTTTGAGCCAAGATTTAATTTTGGAGAAGTCACATAAAACATCCAGTTTTCACCTCCCTTAGAAAAACTGAAAACTCAGAAGACTGGTGGGAAAACCAGTCTCCTACAGGAGATTAGCTGCTCTTAAGTTCACCACAGAGCCACATCCTCATCCCTGGTGCAGAGAGCCAGGCCACTTCCCTCTGCATGTCACGTGCCCGAGACCTTCTGCAGACCCGTAAAAACCCCAACCAATAAACACCAACTGCGCATCATTAAAACGTCTTAGAATCTGACCATTTGTAACACTGAGAATTGAATGTACATGCTATTTTCAAAAAATCATCTGAAAATGGAACAATGTAGACATTTGATTTCTTCCTCCTTGGATTTTGTTTGTTCACTAAACTGTGCCAAAACAAATAAAGAGCCGGATAAATCCAGGATATATCTTCAACACAAGCACATCAGGTGGTCTTAAAGCTGGTCCCCTAAGGACTAGGGACCACGGAGCCCTCTTTATACCCTTCCGCTGCTGGAGTTATGGCTTGGTTTTATGTCTTTAGATTTTCAAGTAAAATTTTACTTGACAGAACAATTTCATGACTTAATTTTTTTTTTTTAAATCATGGAACTAGTTAATCTTCTAAGGCTTTTTAATGTGCCAACATGTTAACAAGGTCGGATACTCATTTAAAAAAAAAAAGAGCCACCACCTTCACAACGCCTCTCTTCTGGATGGGGTCCTTTTTGTGGAACTTTTCTATTGCTTTCCTTTCCTTGTATATACAAAGAAAAATATTTTATTAAGATATCAATTTATGTTTTGTGCTTGCCTCTTCAGAATAAATAGAAAACTCTGTGTGTTTCTGTCTGAGTTCTCTGTCTTTGAAAAGGTTTTTAAGGGTTTTTTGTGCTGTGGGACCTAAAATTGCAATTCCAGACACAAGACTCACGGGTTTTGCTTGAGAAATTGACTTACTTCTATCTAGCAGTGGAGGTGAGGGTGGGATGTGGTCTCCCTTTCCTTATCAAACATAGGTATTTTTACTCCTAGCCAGTAAGCTATTTCTTTTATCATCTGGTCAATATAAGAACCCAAAAATATGTAAGTATATCGTGCATTAGATCTGTGGTTGGACTGCAAATACCTCCCTACAATATATCTTGTAATAGCAAATATAATATATTTGAATAGCCTAAAAAACTTGGTATGTTTTTCAATATCCAGACTGTTCTCAATCAAGGCAGTGTAAAGCAAAAAAGCCATTTCCACAGGAAGTGATGGGCACATACCTTAGCTATTTGGACACACCAGTTAAGCAGCAGCTGTGAGCCAATGTTGTCCTTGTGTTCATGGACGTACTCCAACAGGCAGCCATGGGGCATGAGCTGTGTCACCAGCTGAATGGTCGGGCTCAGACACACACCCAGCAACCGGACTAAGTGTGGATGGTCCATACTTGCCATGATCAATGCTTCCTGTTAGAAAAAATGTTACATTGTCACTTCAAAGTTCTTTACAATTGATAGTTATTTAAACTGCACTAATGGAGCTGATAAGGATTTTGAAATGTATTCTCACTCAATGAAATCAATTAAAAATGAAAATACGTTATGTTGCCATTATATTCTCAGTGATTTAGTTCAAGTAAAATTAAAAAAAAAACACAAATACTACACATTAATCAAAGTAGAAAATGTTTCAGAAGAAATGCATATAAAATTAACAGCAGTATTTTCTGTTTTGTAATGCAGACTATATTAAATGTTATTTACTGCCAGATAAGTTGAAATTAGATCCTGCTTTATACTCTGGATTTTTAACCTTTGATCTTTGGTTCATCAGTAAAATAATTTAAGCAGGTACAGTTATTTACATGTAGAATAAGGTGATCCAAACTTAAGCCACCCATTATTTATGTGGATTCAAACAGTATATACAGATACAATTTATAAATTATAAATATCAAAACTTTAACAATTATTAGCAGTATACCTATTGTGAATTTATGTGGCAGAATAAACATTTTAATAAACAATTTGCTCTTAACTTTGTCTTAGCGCAAATTTATTTTATTTTCAAAATTATAGTGACATCTTATTCATATAATTAAATTTCAGAGCAAGGTGAGACTATACAAATGTGTCTATTCCAAATTCCTAATTTCATGAAATAAGGAAACAGTTATAGATTTTTTTTAAAAATCATAATCATAAAGGCATTTTAGCTTAATGGAGATAAAATAAATTTGAGTGCATCCTAAAGTGAGTTTCTACTGAAAATTTATTTTAAATGTCTTTATTTGAATTTGAACAGATATGACCTTACACACACACACACACACACACACACAGAGGGGTGTGATACATATATTATTATCAGTTTACGTATATCAAGGTATGTTTCTTATACTATTCTTGAACAATTTCTGAAGTTTTGAAATTTTTTAAAACAAAAATCGAGGACAGAAAGCTATACTGAGCTTCTGTTAACATGGCATATTGAATACATACATCTCTTCCATTGCTCTCAATTTCACCATGCTAACAGTAAAAGAGTTCATAAAAAGCCACACACCAAAAATCCCAGAGAGGAGGAAATAAGGGAAGAATGCTAGAATAGTAAGTGGCTTATTAGTAGAAACTGGAGTTATGACTATTAACAGGCCCCATCTGTATCAACGAGGTGGAAACATTTCGGTTTTTCTTACTGTATATTTCAGTGAACATGTGAAGTAAAGCAAACCACTGTAGTTATAAGGGGAGCACAGAGAGGAATGTTGGCCAAGTTCAATTACCTATTATTCAATCTAGTATTAAGATTAATTACTTGATTAATTCACCATTTCTGAATAGAATATTAAAAGTGTAAGTCACAGGGGTCCTGTGCTGAATTGTGATATGCACACATATAAATATGCACATACACATCGACAAATAAGCAAAACATGTAATTAAATTAAATACCTAACTTAATCAAGTACCAAATTAAATATTTAATTAGACATTAAATACTAGTTACCTCATTAGCTTAAATGTATACTGATTGTATTCTCTCTATTTCTCGTCTCTAGTAGCTCTCTGTCTTTCACGTGTATAAAGGTCACCTAAGTTTATTCCAAGTGTAGCTTTCTTTTTATATATATATATATTTTTTTTCTTTATTATTGATTTTTAGAGAGAGAGGAAGGGAGAGGCAGAGAGAGAGAATCACTGATGAGAGAGAACAATGATTGGCCGCCTCCTGCATGCCCCCACTGGGGATCTGGCCCACAACCTGGGCATGTGCCCTGACCAGGAATCAAACCACTGACCTCTTGGTGCATGGGCTGATGCTCAATCACTGAGCCACACCGGCTAGGCTTCTTCTTAAAAAAAAAAATTTTTTTTCTCCTCTTTTTTTTTTTAATTGTGATTTTTTTCCATCACCTTTTATCTTCTCTATGCCATCCACTACCTCCACCCCCAAAACCACCACACTGTTGTCAATGTCCATCCATGAGTTCTCTATTGTTTCCTTTTATGGTCAATCCCTCCAGCCCCATCCCTCACTCTGTCTGCCTGCTCGATCTATGAGTCTGTCTCTATTTTGCTTGTTAGTTCAGAGTCGCTTTCTTTTTTTTATTATTATTAATTATTTATTTTTTATTTATTAATTTGTTTTTGTTACAGATGTTTCTCCTTTTTCCTCCATTGACACCCTCCTCCCTTTCCTCTACACCCCATCCCCAGCTTTGTTTTCCATGTTCATTGATCATGCATACATGCAAGTAAGTTCTATGGTTTATCTCTTCTCCCCCCAACCCCTCCTCCTCTGAGGCTTGTCAGTCTGTACCCCACCTCTATATCTCTGGGTTAATTTTGTTCAGCAGTTTGTTGAGTTCATTATGTTCCACAAATAAGTGAGATCATGTGATAGTTGTCTTTCTCTGCTTGGCTTGTTTCACTTAGCATAATACTCTCCAGGTCCCTCCATGTCATCTCAAAGGATAAGAGATCTTTCTTTATTATAGCTGCATAGTATTCCACTGTGTACATGTACCACAGCTTTTTTATCCATTCATCTACTGATGGACACTTGGGCTGTTTCCAGATCTTAGCTATTATAAATATTGCTGCTAAGAACATAGGGGTATATATATTCTTTCTGATTGGGGTTTCAGGTTTCTTAGGGTATATTCCTAGAAGTGGGATCTCTGGGTCAAATGGCAGTTCAATTTTTAACTTTTTAAGGTAACACCATAGTGTTTTACACAGTGGCTGCACCAGTCTGCATTCCCACCAGCAGCGTACTAGAGTCCCCTTTTCTCCACACCCTCCCCAACACTTGTTGTTTGATGATTTGTTGATGGTGGCCATTCTAACAGGTGTGAGGTGATACCTCATACTTGTTTTAATTTGCATCAGTCTGATGATGAGTAATGTTGAGCATTTCTTCATATGTCTCTTGGCCATTTCAGTGTAGCTTTCTTGATCCCATTCCAAGAAAACCAGGTCTAGAAGTGGATCAGGAGTCTGCATTTGTAACAAGCTTCCTAGATGAAGCCACTGCAGGAAATACAAAACTCCTAGAACATCTCCATTAAATTTGTTCCCCTATAATCCATTTCAAAAACAGTAACATGCTACAGTGTTTTGATCCTTATTATGACCCTAAAAAGAAGTCAAAAGAGGCAGCAATTCTCAGCTATAAAATGAGGACACCAGGGTGAGTAGGAGAGTTGCTGCCTCAGATCATCTGACAAGTGAGTAGCAGGATCACTTACTTTTAACACTTTGGCTTTCTGATTCTTAGTGCAGTGCAATTTATTATAATGCTTAAAATATTACATATTCTATATTAAATATCATGTTTTATGTTATATATACACATACATATATACACACACATATATACACACATACATACATATACACACATATATACATACATACATGCACACATATATGTATACATATACATGTATACACACACACACACACACACACACATATTTACTTCCTTGGGTTGCACAAGCACTTCGTACTGTAGATGCTTGTCTTGTTAACAAGAAGACAGCCCCAGACACCTGAATTAGCCATGCCTGAATAAATTGGGTCTAATTATACTTTAGTTTCTGAGATACAACTAAAATCAAACAAGAAATTGTACGCTTACAGGTAAACTGCCATCACTTGTAATAAGCTTTCAGAAAAAGCCAAAGAAACAGGTCTCTCCGATGTCCTAAGTGTGCTATTTTGTACCAGCCATTTCGTAAGATAAAGAAAATAATGAAATTTCAGGTAAAAGAGAGATTTTGAGGTTATTTCAGGCTTCTTTTTCAGCATGAAATATATAAACAGTGTTTTGGGGATTTTTTTTCTTTTACAACTCAAGGAGTAATGATAATTCTCTTCTAAATACTCATTTGAAAAGTTCACGTCAGCAGAGTGTAAAAAAATAGCTTGAAAGTTCTCTCTTAAAAAATCTATTAGTAAGTCCTGGCAAAAAAAAGCTGGGGTTGTATTAAGGAAAATTGCTCATCACACTACAAAGAGTATTTGAAACCAAATTGCAGAGTATTTGCATAATAGTGCTCTTTTTTTGAGAAAGAAAAGATGAACAAGACACTAATTATAGGTTTTATTTTTTTCATAAAGAAAATAGCAGATGGCTTTTTTGGGGGGATAGGGGAAGAGATAAAGAAATGAGAATATGGATTCATTTAGAGTGATGAGTGTGATGAAAAGGGGGAAAATCCAGTACTTTAATAATAGAGTGTTGGGTTTCAATAAATTACTCTGGGTTAAAATCCATAATGACTGCTGTTCCATATCTCAGGTGGCCCATGGAAAGAATTTTGGAATCTTTACTGTTGTCACTAAAAAAATGTCACCAAGGCCACTGGAATAAGTACAATTTGGCAGGTGCTTTATCAATTTTTCCTAAATCAAAATTATGTCTTTGTTTTCCCTTTTGCTTTATAAAATTTTTCTTAGAGGTGAATTAAAGGATTTCCTCACTGGAGATGGGGAAATGTGTAGCAGGTACTACACTGAAAACTAAACCATGAACGTTTTTCTTTATAACAAGGTCTGGTTTGTATAAGGAAAAATTTTTTTTACCCACCAGGGAATAGACAAAAAGGTCTGAAGCGTATGTAGCATTTTCCTCTCTGCTATTTGTTTCTCTGTTTCGGTCTGAAGGGAAGACGTTTCTGTACAATAATAACACTGAGCAATGCCATTTGTCACACTATGGCATGGTTTTGCCCAGCCTCCAGATCTGTATATCTTGCCACTTAAGCCTGTTTCTCAGTCATGTTGGTTAGTGGTTTCACAAAAAGACAACAAACAAACACACACACACATATGGCTAGTGAAAACTTATGGGCTATTCCGTTTTTAAAAAGTGTTAACCTCAGCCAAACTTTTACTGTTTCATTATATCTGTGGACCATGAATTCAATACCCTCCAGCTGAAAATGGGAAACAAATCTCATTTTTTTCGGGGATAAGGAGGCTACAATGGGAGACAGAGGAAAAGAAAAGATAGACAATTAATGTAGGCATAAAACCGTGCTGAATACAAGACTCAGCAGATTTATGAATCCTCAAGACAGTGATGGTGATGGTGATGGTGATGAAGAAAACAAAGAAGATAATGGTGCTGGCAGTGATGAAAAATGAAATAAAATCATTTGTCCATAATAATGTTTTACACACCTGTTTTGCTGCAGATGGTACCCAGATAATAAAATAAATGAAATCTCCATCTGCTCCCTCATGTCTAGAATAAATAATAATTTACTTGTGCAAGTCGTGAGCAGCAGTTAGACAGGCTAATTTAATGTGCCATCAATTTTAAGTCTGTCTACATTGTTCAGTGGTCTTAGCATGCCTTTCCAATCTCTTATATCATTGGGTTATTATTTTTGTGGACATCAGCAATCAAGATTAGGATCCTTCTGACTCTTAGTCATCCATTCTCCATCTCCTACATCATTCATCCATTGGGTGGCCGAATCTCAGATTTAGATATAATGATACACAATAAAGAGCACTGTGGATAACTTTACACAAGGCAAATTCTACTTTCTGGCTGTATTTTCTACATTTCCCCTATACCTCATTGCACTGAATTTCCCTCCATCCCTTTTATCTTTTCTTATCCTTCTGTTATATATTCACTCACTTAAAAACATTTATTGAGGACCTGCTGTGTGCCTGGTGCTGAGTAAAGCTGAGTCTAAAGCACCATCTCTATCCTCTTTAACCTTTCATTCGACCAAGACAGGCATCAAATAAACAGAAAAACTAAATGAATATAACACAGATGTATAAATAATTACCAATTATAGTCGAGATTATGGAGAGAACAACGAGGATGTTGTGATAAGTAATATCATGGCCGTTTCACAGTGGTTTTAGATAAAGGAAGTCAGGAAATGTGTCCTGAGATCTGAATGATAAGAAGAAGCCGGATGGACAAATACAAGAAGAGAACCTAAGAGCTTGGCAAACTCTGGAGGTTTTGAGAAGGCTGACGTGCCTGGGATTTACGAGACGCAATGGCGTGAGATGCAGGTAGGGGCCAGTCCGCGAAAGGCCGTGCAGTCATGGGAAGAAGGATGGATTATTCACTGTTTTTTATGCCTGATTTCTGTTTTGCTTCTCTCCTAACCTGCACTCCATTTTCAACTGTTACGATGAAAGCATTTACCATCATCATAGAAGTTTTTTCCATTGATTTCCCCATTTGCCACCCTTTGGCCAAGAACACTCCCAAACTTGCAAATGTTGTTAGAGAAAGGCATAGATTCATGGGGATTTGTCCTAAATCTCCTAATCGGATCCTCCAAAAAAGCCCTCTGTTTTCATTTTTAATTTCTTATTGACTCTTTACTACATGTATTATGATCTGTATCTCTGAATAGAAAAAACAGCCTTTCTAACTTTCACAGTGTTTACTTTGTAAACTGTACTGTTGCCATCATTCAATTTTTTTTTCTCTTTAGTCATGTTATCAGTGTTTCCTTCCAGTACAGCTTCAACATCACTCGATATTGTCACCTTTAAGGGGCCGCGAGTATATTTAGATGCCCCAGATTTAAAAAATAAAAGTTGCTTTAATTTTGTGATTTCTCTACTTTGGGACTATTTGCTGTTCCTACTTTAGCTATCTGTGTATTGTATCACCTTTCACTCCTCAGAGCTCTAGTTTTTCTGCAACTTTTCTGCACTCGTACCATTCAAATTCATCTGGAAAAAGTCACCAATGACCTCCTTTTCAGCAGTCAACAGGTTTGCTCTCTCATTCACACATTTTCCTGCCCGTCTGCACTATTTTACTCTACTGGACGCCCTTCTCTGTCTGATGTTATTCTACCCTAAACCTTCAGTCTCTCTGGATGCTCTTATTATTATTTACTGGCACCTGCTCTTTCCTCTCCTACTTTAAATGTGGAAATGCTACCATGGCTTTGTCCCCAATATCCTCTATTTTCACCTCTTGCGTCCACGTATTTTATACCTTTAGGAAATAAAACATAGTTAGAAAAGCACAGAATAAACTGAAAAAGTTGTTGTTTTTTATTTAGTTTAAAGTTGTTTAAGTAATATTTCTATTTAAAAAGAAAGAAAACAAAATCTATTACCAGCACATCCAAAATACCCGTCCCAAATATACCAAATATGAGAATTATGCTGTGCCTGTATTCCAAGCTTTTTCTCCCCTCATGTAATTTCACCTGTTGTCTCAAAGCAGGAGCCAATAGGTGTTTATATATGTACACCTTCCATATTGTATATCTACAGAGTCTTATTAAAGGTATTTCTTAAGTGTCTGCCGTCCTAATAATTTTTCTGGAGTAGTAGTACTAGTTGATCATTAGTCTATTACTAAATTCTTGTTGAATGTATGGCCCATAGTAAAAAATTAGTATTATTTTATTAATAAATGAACTGAATCTTTATTGCATTTCCTACTTCCCAGCCTACCTCATCCCAGGAGTCAGCCCAGTATTTCAAATGTCGCTGGTCATATTGACGTAGATATCCTACTAGACCTCAGGTTTAAGACTCCAAGTAAATTGCTCTATAAGAGATTGTCTGCTAAATCCATTCATTTTGTAAGTTTCAGAAACATTTTCTAATTCGGTTTTAAAATCTTAGATTCATATTTTGAATTCTCCTTTTTATTGTTTTCCATTCCATTCCATATTCAATAGTTTTCCAAGTCCTAATAAATGCTTATTCCAATGTGGCTCAAATACGTGCCCTTCTTTGTATTTTCATTCTGACTCCTACTTGAGTTCAGATTCACATCAGTACTGTAAAATGAATGCTGATTTTTTTTCATTAACTCCAGTCTGTTTTTGCTATAACCTACAAAAAATCTGGCATTTTTGGAGTGGTACAAAGAGAGCCTTAACACTCAATAAACATTTGCTGAATTAAATTTGATATGTTGAAAATTACAATAATTTTTTTAGTGAAGAAACTTAGACTAGGCTCCCAGTCATGACACTCATGATCTGCGGGACTGACGCAGATTCCTCTTTGCCCTGACAGATTCTCTGTCCATCCTTCTCTAATCTGCCACGTGCCCAGAGAAACTGACCCACATGCATGGTAGGAGGCTCCCTGTCTCCCAGCTTTCACTTGGGCTCAGTGAATGCAAAGCTGTAGCAGAGACTGAGCAGAGAAGTGTGAAGTTGTATTTATCCCCAGTCCTCCACTTCCTGCAGACCTCCACCAACGCCGCCGCTGGTAACTCTCCCCTTGCTCATTCAGGCCTAGCAGTTCCGTTACTAGTCTTGAGTGACTTCAAAGGTCCCAGTTACCATTCCTCAACCCTGACCATACCTTTACAAAATTCTCCTTTGTTAAACTCTCTTCCATTACTCCAACTTTGTACACCATGTATTTACTGCAGGGATTTTTCTGATGCACTAATCTTGGACAAGTCACATAACCTAACACTTATTTGTAAAATGACACGCTAGGTCACCGATGGCAAAACATGGCATGCATGGTAAACCAACCCCTCCTCAACGGACCCATGTGAACACTGCTAAGCAAATACTGCAGTAGGAGGACAATGTGTCCCAAAATATAACCACATCCTAATCCCGGGAACCTGTGAATGTTAGTTTACTCAGAAAAAGAGTCTAAACAGATATTAACAACTTAGGGGTTTTGAGATGAGGAGATCATCCTGCCTTGTCTGTGTAGGTCCCAAATGCCCTCACAAGTGTCCTGAAAACAGGAAGGGGGACTGGATACGACACGCAAAGGAGAAGACAATGTGAAGGAGGAGGTGGAGATGAGGGTGACGCAGCCACACGCCAAGGGACACCAGCAGCTGTAGGAGGCAAGAGCAGGTCTCCCCTTAGAGCTTCTAGAGGGCAGGCGGCCCCTCAACACCTCAATTTCAGAAGCCTGGTCCCAAGAAATGCCATGTCATGTATTTCTTCTTTTAAGTCACCAACTTTGTGGTAATTTGTAACAACTGCCTCAAGAAACCAGTGCCGTTCCTATATGCTTTCCTAGCTGGGCGGGTAAAGACTCAAAATCCTTCTCAACTTAACGCTTTAGGAAACCAAACCAAAACAAAACAATTTACTAGGAAGGAAAGGGGAGATCAAACATTGTTGCCTTGATTGTGTACGTATTTTTAAAATTAATGTTGCCACCAAACCGTATTAAGTTTGGATGTACTGTATCAGTGTACTCAAATGATACAGATACTATTTAATTCATTTAGAAATGAACATACATAGGCAAAGAGCTTATCACAGTGTCTGGCACACTCTTAAAATGTTAGTTATTACTGCATTTGTATTAAAGCAATTATACCTAAAGGGAATGGAATTGTTGAATAGCAAAGGCAAGGCTAAGAGTCTGGACAAAATGCTGCGGCCGCAGGGGGGTAAGTGGTCAGTTTGACCTTTTCCTCTCCAGTGGGGACATGTGGAATGCCAGGCAGGAAACCTCACTGAGGAAGGCCAAGCATTTTAGAAGCTATTCTTTTTTCAATTGAAGCCTGTGGAGAGGTGGAACTCTCTCCCCACCTTCGATATGAAGGGATCACGAACAGTTAGAAGGCCAAAACCAGCCAATGGAGTGGCAAGAGAATCACGAGGGCTATGTAAGTAACAAGCAGTAACCACCACAACAGCAGTGACAAACTCAGCCACCTGGGTTACTACGGATGACAGAGACCACGGGGCACTGGGGAACGCTCGTACAGTAGTCCCCCTTATCTGTGGTTTTGCTTTCTGCAGTTTCAGTTACTCACGGTTAACCGTGGTCTGAAAATATTCAATGGAAGATTGCACAGATAAAGATTTAATGTTTTAAATTGTGTGAAATTTTGAATAGTGTGATGAAATCTCAGGTCATCCCTCTCTGTCCTGCCCAGACACTATGACAAGTAAGTCACTTACTTACTAGCTGTCTTGGTGATCAGACTGACTGTTGGACTATCGCTTTGCTTGTTTTAAGTAACCCTTACTTTACTTAACAATGGTCCTCAGAGTACAAGAGCAGTGGCAAATATGCCAAAGAGAAGCCATATGTATGTATGCATAGGAAAAAGAGTATACGTATAGTTAGTTAAGTGCTATCTGCAAATTTAGGTAAAAACTGGGGGCCTTGGAAAGTACCCCCCTTTATAAGAGCGAACTATAGTGAATAGGGCAGAGTTACTTTCTAGCCCACTGAGTAATCATAGCAATGTTCCAGAAAGAGAAACACAGAGGTGTCTGCAATTAACATTTCAGGGCTGATACAGAAGAACAAACTCAGCAAGATCCAATTTGAATCTGTTCCAGAGGATAATACAATATGCCATATAGAATAAAAACACAAATATACTAGACATAGAATAAGTCATCTCAGACTATATGTCCTACCACTGAGGAAGAGGAAATAATTATTAACATCCACATAATGTTATCTCTATATGTGAAAATCAATTTCTTTAAGGGTTATTTAACCTGTATTTAGTTGACCTATAGCTTACCAGTTCATCATAAACATATATACGGTCCTTCTAAAATTACCTTTGAAATAATTTCTTCAGATCATAATAACAACTGCTACCATTTGTTGAATTGTGCCTGGCCCAATATTATTCTTTTTACATCTGACCTCAGTTCTCATGCAATCTTGTCTTGTCTAACAGATATTATTCTATCAGTTAAATGATAAGGAGCCGTGTTTAAAGGGATAAGCGATTTGCAAAGGTCCTGAAGTTAGCAAGTAGCCAATCTGGGATTTGAATTTGGTTCTCATTGTGTCTACAGCCAAGGTTCTTTCTACCTGGTTGTCTCCTCAGGAATTACTGTCAGGTAGGTAACCAGGTTGATCCAGCTAATTATATGGTAATTATCCTAGTGTCCTAACAGGAACTGTCACTGATAAAATTAACCCGTCACTGGGATCTGTATGATGTAATATTCCTACAGGTACTATCCTTTTTTTTTTTTCATAAATCACAATTTATCCCAATTATGAGCACAATGTATCCTCAACTACTTAAAATTAATCCTCCAATAATACAAGTAGCCTTGCAGAAAGCAACTAAAGCTGATTTGTGTCTTTCTTCTCATTTCTGCACAGGACAACTTGATTCTAGGAGTGTTTAACCAATCATTTAAAAGATTTTATTGGACTTAAGATAGATAAGAATCAAGAAATTGTGGTAATAGGTCTTATTTTATCACTAGAACTTTATGATTTGCTGTTTGGTATAGTTTACAGAAATAATACTCAATTCTGTTTTCCTAGATACTGCATCCTCTTTAAAAGAAGACAATTTACTATGCTTCTAGTTCACAAGAAAAATCTGTTAATTAATGAAAATTATATCAAACAACTAAATAAAATTAGAGCAACTGTCCCTTAATACCTAATAAAATATAAGACAATACACTGCTGGTAAAGGAGAAGACCGAATGGTGTTCCTTATGATTCAGTCAAGATAAAATAATGAGTGACTTTAATTAAGTCTTCCATTTTTTACTTACCAACGTCATGCTCGTGCAGGATAATTCGTATAAGGAAATCATTTGTGCTACTGTTTATTTTATTCTTATCTCCTCTACTTTTTATAATCAATTTAATTATTACCATCAAGATATATTAAATTTGAAACCATGATTTATATGCAAGTCCTTATATTAACTATTCATGTCAATGTTATTTTAATGTTCTACGCCTACCTCGATGTCAAGGGCATTCCAGTAGGGACAATAATGAGTAAAAACCTGCATTTGTGCTATCTATGCTTGTAGGTTTAATACAGGAGTAGTACGATTACCACTGAAGCTATGAGTCACAGGAGTGTGTGGGTCTGTGGCAAGGAGGCCGTCAGAAAGTGGTGGTGGGACATACAGCACCTCGTGAGAAATCTCCGCGAGGACAATCGGACCCTGAGCCAGCGTCGGAAGGCAGCTACTGAAAATTAACCAGTTTTATAAATGCTTAGATTTTAATTCATCTAGAAAAGGTTCATTCATCGTAATTACACTCATCACCAGCAATCTCAAACACATTGCAGGGCACTATGGTGGTTATTGGGTTATATGTTACTTCATCAGTAACTGAATGGTGTTAAGGGGTATTTGTGGGAATAGCTGGTCATCTTTCACTCACTCAAATGCAATCCTGACCGAGAATAGTTCTATATACTTCATGAGGCTATAAAAATGAAAAACACATATATTTTACTCTTAAACACAGCTAATATCCTAGTAGAAGTCCTTTAAATTTACTAAAAATAGATTATGAACATTAATAATAGTTGTGATAAATATTTATGATATAAATTTCCTAAAATAATTCACTGGAGAAAGAAATTACCTTCTAACAGAAAAAAAATTTTTGAATACACGAAAACAAAAGCTTTGCTGAGGAGAAAAATCTGAGTCTAGATATTAGTATATGGAAAGAATATGTTATGAAAGAATAAATGACATGGGTGGGTGGTGTGATGAGGAGCAAGAGATACAGACATTGATTCATTGACACCAATTCTTTCCAGGGTCTGCTGTGTCTTTTACTAGTAATGGGATAAGAAGCACGTCATCACACCGTCAAAATGTCAGGTTCTTTGGCTACATGCAGCAGAGGGTCAACAAGCCCATCCTGTGTAACAACAATTTCACATGATCTAGCACAAGGGCTGTACATTACGTTTATCCAATATAATAGGTTTCCTTTCCTCCTAGAAATAAGAAATTGGGGAGTGTTACTGCATGGGGAATACAAACAGATCAGCTTATATGCAGCATCCAGTACACAACAGAGTACAGAAAGGGGTGAAATTCAAAGATAGGCTGAGACCAGGGCTTGGAAGAGTTTAAATGATAGGCTGACATTTGAATTTTATTCTAAACAAAATGGGGACCAACTGAATGTTCTTGACCAAGGAACAGCACTGGCCCAGGATAAATCATAGGAAAAGGGTCTGGGCCCAAGAGATTGCTTGGGAGCTGCTGCAATGGATCCCAGCAGAGACAGGGAGCCCCACGGAATCTGAATGAATCTAGCTCGTCACAGACGCATTTTTAAAGAGCCTTGTGCTGTGTTTGGAGTTATTTACCTTGATTCTTTAAAAAAAAATTTCAATAAATAACAGAATTTTGAGAAATGTGTCTTGTGGATGATGAAAACCTTATCTACTAGTCAAGATAAACCTTTGTTCTGTTCTTTCTGGACAGATATGCCCTCTTTTAATCCTTCCCTGCAGAGGGTAAATGATTGGCATGTAATAGAAGTAGAATTTTGCTTCTCACAATCTTCCTTCCCATCATGCTCACAAATTGTTGTACTTCTTAAGCCTAGTGGGTGCATTTTTCCCCACCGAATTTCATGAATGTGTTGGTCAGTGAGACCCACTGCCTTGTTCACACATGCCTCTGCTTGATATGGGCACAGCAATCACCCCGCGACCAGTCGGCCAGACGATTCTGGAAAGGCAAAGGAAGTTCCAGTAGCCAATAGTCAGTGTCATGCCAAATAACGCCTTGGTTCTTTATAGATATATTCAGGAACAACTTTCCAAGTGCGGGTACAGCAACTTCTGTCTGTGGTCTCTATCAAATGTTGCTGTTACTGTTCTATCCCTACATTCGGACATATAACAAACTTGGAGGAAATTCTACTCATCTTTTCTACTGTTGATTCTTTACAGTAGTACAGCCTCCAGAATTTCTGAATCCCTTGTGTTAATATTATCTAACGTTACGGTTCTGATGGCCCAAGGGAAGGGGGAGTGTGTGTGTGTGGGGGAGATGGGCAATGGGGGGTGAGGACATCTGTAATAGTGTAAACAATAAAAATAAAGTAAAAAAATAAATAAAAATTAAAACAAAAACGACTGAACTGAGATGGAAACAGTTCTAGAAGCCTCAATGTAAGGTAATTTTGAGAGTTAAAAATAAAACTGTAATGTCAGTATCGATGATTATGAAAATTTAGAATTATTAGAAATGTTTCCATGGCACATCAACTCTGAAGATATTTTGCTTCATTTTGTTTCATCAGAGGAACCAGAAAAGTATTATTTATGATAACACACAATTTGATGGATTAAAAGGAAAAGAATTCATATATTCAGAGTAATTATTCATCTAATCTTCTAATGGTATGCAAAACCCACTGATAAGAAATAAATTCTCCATGTTTTAGGCATTTTAATTGAAATTTATATAAATTAATATTCACGGATGTGTTAAAACACATACTGGAACTTCAAAACCTAAAATTTATTTCAATTTTTAAAATCATAGTCTAGAGAGCAAGTATTTGAAGATTCTTCTAAACCAATTTCAGTGATTTCTAGCTGAAAACCATGCAATTAAATGTTAAATGTGATTAAAGATGCAATGAACTTGAGGATATTTGTACTATCAGTACAGAGTTATGGAGCTCTTTAACAGGCATTTTTTACGTCTAATATATTTTTTCTGAAAATGTGATGGAAATATGTAAATACTTCATTTAGTAGTTACTGAATGGCTTTAGATAGCTTTGAAAATCATGCCTCGGATAGTCTGATTCTGAGCTTAGAGTTTCTAATGAAACAGTGTACTTGTTAGAGAAAAACATCAAAAAATGTAATTCATTTGATCAATAAACACAAAGATTTACTTAGCATTTAATATGTATCCAGTCATATTCTAAAAACAAGAATAAATCACACATCACTTGACATTCATAAACAGTTCCATATTATAATTTTCATGTTTTTAGTCTCAACACAGATTTAAAAATTGTTATTTAGTGATTATGATGTTACAAGTATTTTTAAATAGTGCTGGGCAGTGGAAGATTGAGAGAAATGAATATTGATACTTTTTTTAAATTTCAGACTAAGCGATGGTAAATAAAAACTAGAGCTAAACACCTCAAAATAATAAACATGGATTGAAATATCATTTAAGAATTACTTATACATTACTTATATTTCAATGATTTTGAAAGTTGAGTACAATGAATTATCTTCCCTAAATAAATTATGTTTTTATTTTTAAGAGTTATATTTTCTAAAACAGATTAAAAATAAACTGTATTAAACTAGGTGCCCATTATAAAAATTGAGGATAATTAAGTGGTTACTTGTAACAAATGAATACTCATAGGATTGTATTTTATCTCCTTTAAATTAAAAGAAAAATGAAAGGGAAATTAAATCTAGAAAAATATTTCTGTAGATATGACATGTTAATATAAACACTGCAACTGATTAATAGAAAGAATACAGAAGGGCTACAGAGGTGTCTTTTTTTGTCAATTATACTAATTAACAGTATTTTTTATTTCTTTCTAGGTTCTAAAAATGTTAACTAGAAATAAGAAATTATTCTTTTGCCTTTGTCTCTCGATTTCTTTTAATTCAAAGTATATTTTGAGCACTAACTAATCTTTTCTATTACTGAATTTTAAACTTTTGTTCTGGATTTTAGCACTTAAATATTAAAACTATGTGTGTGAACAAGGAACACAAAAACATGGTTTACAGAACTGTACACTTGATATTTTACTAAATAATGTCACCCCAATAAATTTACAGTAATTAAATAATAAAATCACCCAGTAGACTAAAAACACACTTTACACTTAAGTACTCATATAGAAAAACTTAGATACATGTATCCTGATTTTAATATATATAATACATATATGTACATGTTTTGTATATATGTGTATTAACCACTTATTTCATTTTCTTCCTCCTAATAAAAAGTATTCACAGAACCATTATTTTTTAAACATTTTAGCCATGCTTTATTGGTGGTACTTATAGCAATTTTTACTATATGAAGTGGAAGTCTTTCACCACTGTATATCATATTTATATAATGTATCCTTACAATTATAATGATTAGCCCAGCTGCTGTGGCTCAGTGGGTGAGCATAGACCCATGCACCATGAGGTCACTGGTTGGATTCCAGGTCAGGACACATCCCCAGTTGTGGGCCAGATCCCCAGTGGGGGGCATGCAGGAGGCGGCTAATCGATGATCTCTCTCATCTATGTTTCTATCTCTCTCTCCCTCTCCCTTCCTCTCTCTCTAAAATCAATAAAGAAAAATTATTTTTAAAAATTATAATGATTAGGCTGTAAGACAAGCCTATAAACTTACTTATAAAGCTAGGGGGAAAAAAGTAGTACAGGTGTGGAAGTATATTTAATTATACAAAAATGTATTAAGGCTACGTGTACTAAATTTCCATAACTAAATATAATTAATTGATTAAAAATTCTATCAAAATTAATTTATTCACAATTGACAGCAAAAACAATTTAAATTGCCTCTATGAATTACAAAACAATTTTTAATCAGAATATTTAAGTATTATATTATAAATCTTTTAAAATATTACATTATTTTATTAAGTTTGATATGATTTTAAAATTTTCAATGAACTTTGCAATTATCCACAAATAGTCTGAATAAATACACTAGCTATATTAGCAAGAATATGTTGAGAAATGATGCATTTGAACAAAAAATTTTGACAAAAATATTTTCTAAAAATGTATAGTGCATTTAGCACCCAGGAAAGCACAAGTGTCTAACTGTCATTATTTAGGCCTAGACTTTCTATTCTCAAATACATAATAAGTATTATAAGTGTTATTTTGAAAAATCACTTCAAAATAAGAAGGAAGTAAAGTAAACTCTCAGTTTCTGTGAAATGAAAAATTAACTTTGGTAAACATAATCAAAGTCGTGGACTTTCAGTTTAGTGGGTTTGGATTATCATTTAAGTATCAAAATACTTAAATTTCTACAGCTTATTTTTGTTATAATTAGCCAAATTTCAAGAAATTTACCTCAAAACACTTCCTGCTTTGTTTCTATTATCTCTTCACCTTATCAAATATAATAAAGTAGAATTTCATGAGAGAGAACTTTTAAAGCATAAATGAATGCAAAATTAAAATAATAGGGAATTATTTTCTAACCAAGAGACAACATTCAGAAGACAAAAGGAATACATTAACAAATTTGACTTAAACATATTTCTACAAGACTGTTATAAATGTATCAAACGCCAAATGACAAAGAGACAATATATTTGCAACATTCATTATAAGAGTTAATTTGCTAATATATGAAGAGCTTGTAGAATTTTAGAAGCAAAAAATAACCTCTAAGAAAGTATAGGTTTGAAAAAGCAATTCACAGAAAATAAACAAAGAGTTGCCTAGTCTCACTCACAAAAAGAGAGATGGATGTTAAAAGTACAGGATTAAAAATAGTAGATGTTGAACTGGTCAGCAATTGTTTCGGTTACACCTACACCTTGTCCGAACATTTCCTCTTATTTCTGCCCAGATCCAATCCGAAAGAATGCAGGTCGAACTCTACTTCTTGAACACATTCTCCAGAACACGTACAGCGACTGCAATAGTGGTGATTTCTAGAGGATTGTCTGAGCCTATTGTAGTTTCTTTTGGTTGCTGAGTACAGGATCTCTATGCATTTAAAACCATAGTAAACTAAGAATATGGAGGTATATATTTGCCTGGGCCTTGGATTTAACTGTTCATTTCCCACAGAGAATATGCGATACTCAGTCTACCTATATTGATTAAAAACATCAGTTGAGTTTGGGTGATAAACACACAATACAACATACAGATGATATAATGTATAGTTGTATAGCTGAAAACTATATAATTTTATTAACCAATATCACCCCAATAAATTCAATGAAAAAAAGACTAATCTTTTTCATTCATTCAGGTAATATTTATTGGGAATTTGAATTATGTCCCCTCCCCCCAAAAAGGATATATTGATGTCTGAACTCCTAGTATCTCAGAATGTTACCTTATTTAAAAATAAGGTTGCCACAGATATAGTTAAGATGAATACATAATGAAGGGCTGGGCTCTAATCTAATATGACTGGAGTCTTTATAAGAAGAGTGCCATCCCGGCCCGTGTGGCTCAGGGGTTGAGCGCAGACCCATGTACCAAGAGGTCGCTGGTTCCGTTCCCGGTCAGGGCACGTGCCCAGGTTGTGGGCCTGATCCCCAGTGGGGGGCATGCAGGAGGCAGCCAATCGATGTTCTCTCTCATCAATGTTTCTATCTCTCTCTCCCTCTCCCTTCCTCTCTCTCTAAAATCAATAAAGGAAAAAAAAATAAAACGATCGCCATGTGAAGACAGAGACATGGGAAGAATATCATGTGAAGATGAAGAACGAGGGTGATACACTTACAAGCCAAGGAGTAGGTGGGGCTACCAGAAACTGGAAGAGACAAGAAAAGATCCTTCCCCAGAGACTTCTGGGAGTAGATGGCCCTGCCAACACCTTGATTTTGGACTTCTAGCTTCCAGAATTGTGTGAGAAAAATTTTGTTCCTTAAAAAAAAATAGCATATTGAAATACCGTTTGTTTTCAAAATGGGAAGAAATCTGAAGTTTTGACAACGTCCTGTCCTCTGTTACGTAGGTCATGGGGAAACAGGGGTAGCATAATTTGCTGAAGAAAAATTCCAAGTGGAATAACTTTTATAATTGGCAATCTGGGTTTGTTTATAAAAATCACAGATGTAAATTTTTTTACCTTGGAATTCCACCCCTTGAAATTATACTATAGATGTACCTTCATCATTTGAAATAACATAGGGTCTTAATTGTGGCTCTGTTTGTAATAGCAAAAGTCTGGAAACCACCTTCTTAAAATAAACACATATTAAATATATAATAATAGCCTCTATTATAGAAAAGATTGGGAAAATGTGTATGTAGAGTTTGCTATCTTGCATATAAGGCAAATACAAAGAGAAAATAGATAAAATAATGTTCAAACACTGGACACCTATAATTTCAATCTCAGCTTTGAAATTAGTATGGTGAATATTCCCCTAAGGAAGCTCTTCAGCCAACAAAATTTGGGCCAATTCCAAAGGGTTCCTGGTGTGTCAAAATATTACCATAATAATATTTGCAAATTATACTTTTTTTTTATATTTTAAAAGGTAGCCAAGGCAAAATGTATATATATTCCTATTCCTATTCCCTAAAGTAACTCATGCTCTCTTCTTGACATCTTCCCTTAGGTTTACTTTTTAATTAAAATTCAATATCCACATGTAGAAAATGTGTCAGTCTGAAAATAACTTTCAAGAATCAATATGAAAGGAAATGTAAGAATGACACTAAGTCTAAAAACATAAATCTAGTTAACATTTCAAGGATTCAGAAGTAAATGTCCATATATAATTTCCTTAAATCAACCCAGATTCAGTTCATAACAAATATGCATCCCTTCTGAGTAGACCTTCTGAGTTGGCCATCAATGTATTCTTCCCTCTTCATACTGTCCACTTTCACACCAAAGTATTTCCAGTCAGTTCCCACTTCTAAGCCCCAGGAGAAGCGATCTGTTTGAGTATTGCTAGTGGTTTGGAACTGAGATTTTATATTAAAATGACTAGCTAGGTTTTTAATTAAGTCAGTAAAAAAATGGAAAAATCGACTTGGAGTATTGTCCAAATGAAATTCCAAATTGATCACCAAATAAAAATACCTATCCTAAAGCTGATTACTATTAGATAGTTATGTTCAAAATGTGCATTTAAATTTAGCCCTATTAAAGTCATCTGAGTTCAATCATCAGAACAATGTTTCTGATCAATGTGGCCACAGTGGTTAGCATTCACTTCTGAATTATTATTATGAAAACTATTAATCTGGTCAATACATATAATTTCAAATTATTGATCTATGATTATGAAGTATTAATGATGTTAATTTTTTAATAGACACAGATATTCTGTTTGTAGAAATATTTGGTTTTTAAAAAATGGGATGAATATATAGTTGAAATAGTGAACTCTTGAAACAAAACAGTTCTCTTACTAAGGATAAATGAGTTTTCCAGGTAACTTACACTACAAAAGTCTACAGAGAGAGGTTACCCATTTAAGCTAAAAACTTTCTGTCTTATGGGACAGGAGGAGAAACAACATCAGCACTTTGTGAAACTTTCTCACGCACGGGTCTGTTATCCTACAGTAGAACCAAAATGCCAAACTACAAAAATTCCAGGAGCTACTATTTAGCAGAAGAATGAAGATATTGATTATTCCTGTATATAATTGCAATCCGTGGGGTAAATGAAACACCATTATTTAATTATTCCAATAAGCTCCTTGATTTTGACCAGCATGACATAAAAAGTCACCCGTTTCCGTTTTCAAATTATATATAACAGACATCTGTTTACCTTTCAAAGAGGAGGAGGAGGATAGGAGAAGGAAGACAACTTCATTTAACATATGAGGCTCTTCTTCATTTTTCCTGACCGTATCTTTCTGGCTTTATCCCTTGTCAGCTTCACACAGCAACTACATTTCCAGACAGGTGGTGTGATGCTACCTGCCCACATGCCAGGCCTTCCCACGCCACCACGCTGTTGCGTGTGCCATGTCTCCCTCTCACTCATGCTCTCTGACAGACTGTCTTCCTCATCCACTGCGATATAATGGAAACATCACTGCTCCTGTGAAATCATCTCCAGCTCCCGGGGGCAGAGTAAGCTCCCTGCTCTAGGCTGCACAGCATGCTCTGTGCATCACTGTTAGCGCTTACTGGTTGTTTCTCCCACTCTGCTGTGAGGTCCTCCGAGCGGGAGTGTGTCTAATAACCTTTGCGTATTTTAACAGCAAGCTCAGTGCCTGCCACTCCTTTTGTGATGACTCGAAAAGCTCTAGAACTGTGGATCAAATACACGCTCACGTGAATCCTGCTTGAAATACATAAGCTGCACAACCTCAGCGGAGCTGATGATCGCACTGAGTCTCCGCTGCCCCATTTGTCAGGATGGGCGTTACAATACCGACCTTGCTGAGGCTCTGCAGGGTGTGAGTTCTTAAAACCCTGAAGCATGATGCCAGGCATGTCGTAAACATCCCGTACGTGACCACTGCAAAGGATGCAAGAAGGGTGGCAGAGAGAGAGACGAGGATGATGGCAGCCTGCTGAAGGATGCAGAATTGAAAGAGGTCAAAGATGATGGGAAGGGACGTGCCTGTGAGAAGCACAGAGGACTTTTAGAGCAGTTCAAGGCTGGAAGAAGTGCAGGGATCCTAAGCGTGGGAAAAAGTGGGCACAACAATGAGGTGCTTCTCCATGCTGGCACCAGTGGTGGGGAGAATCCCCTTTTGCTGTGCGTGGATGGAAGCTGGCAGGTGATTTAACAGAAAGTCGAGAATGGTGGTGGTAAAACTCAAAGCTGTCATCGACTAGGTGGTGGTGGTAAGAACGTAGGTGAGGGAGCTGAAGGGACGGATGATGCGTCAGGAAAATAAAGCAGGCTTGGCAGCCAGCAGGCTTAAAGAAGAGAGGAGGCTCCGGAGCTCTGAGTTAGGCCCAGGAAATATTTAATGAAGTGTGGGAGTAAGATAAATGTTAGAAAAGGTCACTGCGGTCAAAAGCTGGAAATCTACGAGTTTGATTTCTCAGAGGTAGACAGTTTTTATTAAATACAGGACATATCTATATCTTACCCACAGAGAGTGCAATGAATTCACTGTCCCCTAGGCCTGGCCAAACCAAACACACATGCGCTCAAATCTTAGCCTTTTTGCTTCTCACTAAAGTTGCAATATTTATCAAGCTTTCTGTTCCCTGAGGCATTAAATCTAGTACTTGATATGATTCCATCTTGCATTCTTCCAAGCATATGAATGTCCGTTGGTCATGTAAAGTCAGATAACATGCAGAGATAATCTAGTACCTGACCCTCTGTCTGCATAGTTAATATTGCCCAGACATAGGTATATTTGTTGTTAGGTGGGTGATCCTCCTTCATAAAGGACTGGTTGCCCCAGCGTCTGAGATGGCCACTAGCAGACCACCTTCTGCCTACACACCCTCCAGATTCCCTCAGCTGCATACAGCCACTGACCCAAGACTAGACTCCTTCCCAGGGAGACACGATCGAATGGCTGCTGGATGCCAACTCAGGACAAGTTTGATGCTTCATCTTACCTCCAGAGCTATCAACGGGGTCAGGCAGAACAGTTGTCAAGCCTGATTTATGTCTGTCCCATCCTGTGCCCACCCCGCCCCAGCTCCCCAGCTATTGATCACAAGGGCACTGCCAAAGAACATTTTGCATAATAAATTCTCCCTCAGAGTATTCCTGGGGAATACAACCTGCAACAACCCATTTAAAAACAAACTAAGCAATCATTTTGTTTTAGCAACATTTTGTAGATATTTCAGAAATAGCTATGACATCATATATAGAATGCCTACCAATGCAGCTGGGAAATCTTGTTTAATCATATTTATTACTGTCTCCTCCGTTATGTCAGGAACTAAAGTCATGACCAAAGCAGATGTGAAACCTTATGTTAGAAATCTATTGTATTTATAGAAATGGCTAAAGCCATGCAAAAAGCAAAACGATGATAATTTAGGTAAAGGGTCTTGTTACTTTTTAATGGGCAAATTACTTGAAGAAGGGGTTTCACTTTTGCGTAATCTCGAGCTTATGACGTGACTGACAGCAAAACAAACACAATCCAAACTGCAGTAGAATAGAGATTATAAAAAATGTGGCAGGCATCTAATCTGCATAAACGTACCCAGTTTATGACAAATGTATTGCCAACCAAGGTGCAGTTTCTCTTACTGTCTTTTTGAGAATTTCTTTCTTAATTATATGTACCTGGAAAGTAGTTTAATTTATAGTCTGAGGAAATCTAGCTTATCATAATTTGTCTGAGAATAAGAATAAGTCAAATAAAGTAGGCATTTAAAGAGTATAATATCTTTTCCAGAACTTTTCATAAAATAAAGTAACAATCTGTCTAAAAGTTGTAGGCCATGGCCTGCCCAGAAAAGACAATTAATTGAACCACTTGGAGAATCAGCACTGTGAGAAGCATCTGATAACTGCTAAAGCTTATTTAGTAAAACCATTTTAAATTGCAAAAGATGAGATCACTGATAAGTCTATAGCTCAAAAATAAGTAAACAAAGACTCTTTAAAAAACAAAGACATATTAGAAAGAAAAAGTCAATAAAATGATAGAAGTAGAAATATAAACAAATAGAAACAAAATTAAAATATGGTTAAGATATCACAGTAACAGAGTACCTTGGAAACCCTGATAAAAACCAGAAGATAACAATCTAAAGCATTAACAATAAGAAAAATGATAAAACTATAAGGGACATAGAAAAAAAGATAAAAACATACTTACTAGAAAGATTTGAAATAATATTAGGAAAACACTACTACAGTTCAACCCTTTTCTAAAGACTCCAGACAAAGTTATAAGACTAGCCCTGGCCAGTTTGGCTCAGCGGTTGGAGCGTCAGCCTGCGGTCCGGAGAGACCCGGGTTCGGTTCCCGCTAAGGGCACGTACTTCAGTTGCAGTTTGTCCCCGGCCCTAGTTGGTCGTGCGGGTGGCAGCCACTCGATGTGTCCCTTCACGTCGATGTTTCTCTTTCTCTCTCCCTTCCTCTCTCTCCCTCCCACTCTATCTGTACAAAAAATGGAAAAATATCCTCGGGTGAGGATAAAAAAAAAGTTATAAGACTATATATATATATACACACACACATATATATGCACACACACATATATACACATATACTCACACACATATATATATTTATAGTCATATATATCATCCTATATATACATATTGTCATATATTATCATATATATTCATATATATGACAATACAAGACTATATATATTTAAATATTTGAACATTTTAAAATAAAATTAACATTAGTTATACTTAAAATATTTAACAAAGAAACAAAATATTAAAACTGACAGACTAGATCTAATATAAATATGAAAAATCAGAAAGATTCATTTATGTCAACAATATCCAATTAAAATATAAATGAGAAATAATATTATAATTATAATGGGAACTAAAACTACAAAATACCTAGAAGTAAGCCCAGTAAGAAAAACACTATCATTATTTAAGAAAATTATAAAGTATAGCTGAATGAAAAAATGTAATATTCTATGGATTCAGCTTCCCTAAAGTTAAACTACATCTTTTTTTCTTTTTTTATCCTCACCCGAGGACACTTTTCTTTGCATTTATCTTCAGATAGAGTGGGAGGGAGAGAGGGAGGAAGAGAGAGAGAGAAACATCAATGTGAGAGGGACACATCAAGTGGTTGCCACTCACATGACCTCAACCAGGGCTGAGGACAAACTGCAACCAAGGTACGTGCCCTTAGTGGGAACCCAACCAGGGACTCTCTGGTCCATGAACTGACGCTCTAACCGCTGAGCCGAACCAGCCAGGGCTAAACTATTTCTTTAATTCAGTTTTACATAAGATATCACTTAGGAAAGAAGGAGACATTATTGCAGCAATTAAAAATTTCACCAGGAAGGGAACATTTTCTCGATGCTCTCACTAGTAATGAGGCAATGACAGTATGCTTACCATTTCTAACATCTAAATGTACAATAAAGAAAGAGAACATCAGATAAATGGTGTTTTATTTCATTTTCTGAAGTAGGAATAGACAATTCAGCAGAACAGAAGTTTCAAAATTAGATAACTATATCCTGATCATTTAGTTATAAACTAGTTCTAAATCTATTTATGCTGGGGACTTGGATCTAAAAAATTTTTTTTCTTCTAAGAAAAAAATAACAAATAGAAAGATTTATGTTAACTCACAGTTGTCTCAAAGTTTCAAATGGAGCCCATATGTGATCTGTAAAAGCCCCTAATAAATGTCTATATTCTCTTCTCTCTTCCAGCACCCTGGGCTTCTTGGGAGCCTTCCCTACCTCTGAACAACTCTCCCTCGGTTCTAGTTCGACATTCCTGGTCTTCTCATGTTGTGTTTGCTTGTCTTAAGCTATCACCTCTTGAAACGTCCTTTCTTCTGCACATGTGGTAACTAGAGAAGGCAGCTATGTACTAATTTGAATAAGTTGAAAGATATTCCAACTTTTTTAGATTAAAATCTCAAATAGGAATGCATTCTCGTCTATGACATATAACTAAGGCAATGGGGCCTGTAGAATCAGTCAAGAAAACGGAAAAGGTCTCAAAGATATATATCAAATTCTTGATCATGATCTCTGAATTTAATTAGGATATTTATCACTTTTTACTTAAGTACTTTATGCATTTATAGTCAGAACATAATAAAATAAATGATTCATTTATACAGAATCTATTAACTTTCTTTTCCAATCCCCACACATACAGCTATTTGATGGATAATGTTTCCTTCACTGTAATTCAGCTCTCTAGCAATAAAAGCAACAAGTAAATTTTAAGGGTTAAATGTTTTTATAATATAGTAAAATGATTTCAAAGTAACATAATTATACAGGATGGTTAAATTCTCATTTTCCTGGCAAACTGGCTGCATTATATAATATTTCACAATAAATTCATAATTTAAATGTATCTTTTATATATTCATTTTCATTAGAACTATATTTAATTAAAACTTGAAATATCAAAATAGTCATTGCTTCACAAATAATCATTTAAATTTTTATTTTTTAAACTTTTGTGTCAGAATAAAACTATCATTCTAAATGATCAGGTGTTAAATGAAGTTCATCTGTGGATTTTACAATCCAGAGTCCACTTTTTCAGGATGAAATGGAACTTATCCAAATAGAAAATGTGTATGGTCTTACAATGTTATTGTTTGATGAGACGATCTTACATCTCATTAATATTCGATTACATTCAAAATGTTATAAAAACAGGGGAAAGGATAATTCAACTGAAGTAGTGGTTTTGCATGCCTGTGGGACACAGGAGGAAACCTCAGCGGGGGCCGTCTCCTGGCAGCCTCTGGACTGCAGGTATAGGCATTAGTGTGGCTGGAATACTCACTGTAGGCCTTTATGTCAGGAATACCAACTAGGGAAGACTACAGTGTTCTGGACCAAGCCTCTTTCAATGTTCTCCTCCTGCCAACACTCCCTTCTCCACCCCAGCCCCACCCGCCTCTTCCAACAGGATGGATGTTTCTAAGATCCCATACACAAATACTCTAGACAAATACTCTGCAGTTAAATCATTAGCTTTATGTTTCAAGGACCTTTACGGCAGGCTTACAAAGCTTGGACTAGAAAAGATTAAGCCTGGAAACAGGAAGATCAGAGAGAGTTCAGACTGGAAGTTTCTTTACAATTTGATGTTGGAATGAGAAACAGAAGAGAGTTGGAGATGCTTGGGTCATGGTGGATGGAACACAGGAAATAGAAGAGTTAGGTGTAGGAGTGAAGAACAGGTCAGTCTGGGGCATGTTGAAATGAGGGCCTATGAATTCTTCATGTTGTTTTAATTAGTAAGCAGTTATATATTCTGATCTAAATTTCAGAAGTAATGTCTGGGGCAAACATCTGGGAAATCTATTTTATTTTTCATCTTAGCCTGAAATATTTTTTACCACTTAAATACCCAATTTATTTTTCTTATAGAGCTTCTAGGTTAATTTTACCCATTTTTCATTTATTTTTAAAAATCCCCTAGTCCAGTGAAAATGCATACTCATATAAATATAAAAAGACATCATGTGCTAGTGAAAGAGAAACAAGACATTCTTTTCCATCCTGTTGGTGTTACTACTATTTTTTAGATTCCTGATATTCTCCAAGGCTGAATGAATTTCCCACTGTCCAAATATTTTTCAGTAATAGCCATACTAGATTTTAAGGCCCACATTTTATTTCAACAATGTGGCATAATAACCTGGCAAAAGGAGATATTTTTTGAGTCAAGTCATGAATTTGAGTATAGTCTCCTCAATTACTAGCTATGACTATTTGGGACATTTATCCCCCGTCTCAGAATTTCAGTTTCTTCATTGTAGAAACCTATTTTCTAGATTTTTATCAGATTAAACAAGGTTACATACACAGAGACCCTAGCATTTTTCCTAATATTCTCTCATGGTTGAAACAACAGTGACTTAGAATAGTCTCTTGGGCAGTCTAAGGGTGGGTATTGACCACTTAAATCTCCCTTAAGGTTATATTAACAAAATAACACTGGAAGTTAAGAAGAGACATTAAACCAGTGATTCCTGACTGTGTGTCTACACTTCAGAAAAATTACAAATGCCCAATATTAAATTAAAAATGTGGTTGAATATACATGTGTACTTTTTACGAGCAAAAAACCTATAGCTTTCATCAGTTCTTTCAAAGAATTCTCTGAACTAAAAATATTAAGAACCCCTGCTTTAAGCTCTTTTTATTTCTTCCTACACAGAAAATGTTATAAAAACATGACTAGCCATGTTAATTTCAGTTATGTTCAGCCATATATTAAGAAAATACCCTTTGAGCTACCAGTTTCATAGAAAATACTTAACTTGTTTTTTTTTTCCTCCCAACTTTTAAGTCAAAAATATATATATATTTTCTTATTCTCGCCCGAGGATATTTTTCCATTTTTTGTACAGATAGAGTGGGAGGGAGAGAGAGGAAGGGAGAGAGAGTGAGAAACATCGACGTGAAGGGACACATCGAGTGGCTGCCACCTGCACGACCAACCAGGGCCGGGGACAAACTGCAACCGCAGTACGTGCCCTTAGCGGGAACCGAACCCGGGTCTCTCCGGACCACAGGCCGACGCTCTAACCGCTGAGCCAAACTGGCCAGGGCAAGTCAAAAATATTTGATGTGTTAACATTTAAATTTGTTTTGCCATTCTGAAATTTCTTCTTTCACCTTGGTAATCTCTATAATTTTATAATTATAATTATGAAAATCCTGGGCATCATTAATATTTTTGGAGATACAGAAACTAGGGTTGGCACTGCCAACCTCCATTCTTAGACAATTTAGACTGGGCATACCAGTTCCTATAAAACTGTTCTTATACTTAAAACAAAAAGGATAACTCTTAGCTAAATATTTAAATTAATTTAATCTATGAGGATACTCAGAGAGAATTTCACTTTTATCTGTAATCTAACAGTTAGATATTGTCTTAGAATTTCTCCCTCCAGTGACTACCGTAGGTAGAATGGTAAACTACCATTTCTAGCTACAGGTGCGTCTGGTCTTTTATGTTTCCTTGTGTGGATGACAAGATCATAGCATAAGGAGCCCTCTCATTCTCAATGAACAATAATTAATTTCCAAAACACATCTAATGTTGTTCCTTATGAGGAAACTTTCTCCAAAATGGTTTGAGATTATTATATGGATGAAATTGGAGGGTACACATTCTTTCACTGTTTTTTAAACATTTTTATTTTTATTTTTGTTTGTTTGTTGTTTTTGTTTTGTTTTTATCCTCACCCAAGGACATTTTTGCATTCATCTTCAGATAGAGCAAGAAGGAGAGAGGGAGGAAGAGAGAGAGAAAAACATTGATGTGAGAGAGACACATTGAGTAGCTGCCACCCACACGACCCCAACCATGGCCGGGGACAAACTACAACCGAGGTACGTGCCCTTAGCGGGAACCGAATGCAGGACTCTGGTCCACAGGCCGATGCTCTAACCGCTGAGCCAAAGCATCCAGGGCTCTTTCACTGTACTTTAATAAACCCTATTTTTTTTAAATAAAAAATGTTAAAAGAAACTCTTAAGAGCTTTAGATTTAAATTCCTTTCAGGACTTTCAGTTTATGATGACAGATTAAGCACCTGCATTTTCTCTGCTTCTTTCCAAGCTTTGGCTTAAATGAAAGTGAAGACATTAGAAAAATACAAAACCAAAATATAAAGAGAATTAGAGGGGAAATAATAAGTGAAAAAAAAAAAAAAAGGCAGGAAAATGAAGGTAGCAAAGCTTGGAGAGCAGAATAAGTTCCGACATGACAGCTTAAAACATAAAAGCCAATTCATTCAGCAGACACCTGGACGGTATCTGCTAGAGACCTTATCACTATAGCTAGTGAAGGTAAAAGATGGGGCTGCAAACAGCAATAATAGTTAAAATCCGTATAAATAATTATTAGATTCTGATATTTTCCTCATTCAGAGGGAATAAGTGACTATTCTTCCCCATCCCTAAAGAAAGCCAGATTTTTTTTTTCTTTATTAATTTTAGAGAGAGAGGGAGAGGGTGAGAGACAGAAACATCGATGAGAGAGAACATCGACTGGCCGCCTCCTGCATGCCCCCCACTGGGGATCAGGCCCACAACCTGGGCATGTGCCCTGATTGGGAATCGAACTGGCGCCCTTTTGGTACATGGATTGACGCTTAACCACTGAGTCACACGGGCCAGGCAGAAGCTAGAGTTTTTAAAATGAAGAAACTCAACAAAAAGTATTGCCTTTAGGAACTTCAGCCACAGAGCCGACTGGGGGAGAGGAGGAGCTAGACAAAAAAGAAGTGTCTCTTCTGTTTGTTTGTTTTTCTCTACATAGTGAACAGAACTACTTGCGACTATCTCCAAAAATGCACAGCCGGGTGTATTCTTTTGCCAGACAATTAGTAGATTCTCTCTGAAAAGATAAAGGGCCCTGTAGTGGGTCCCTCAAACAAAGGTCACAAACAAAGGTCACATCTCCGCTCACAAAGAAGCTCAAATCACTAATGCTACAGACTGAATGCCCGTGTCCTCCAACATTCTTTTTTTTTTTTTTTTTATCCTCACCCGAGGACATTTTTCCATTTTTTGTACAGATAGAGTGGGAGGGAGAGAGAGGAAGGGAGAGAGAGAAACATCGACGTGAAGGGACATATCGAGTGGCTGCCACCCGCACGACCAACCAGGGCCGGGGACAAACTGCAACCAGTACGTGCCCTTAGCGGGAACCGAACCCGGGTCTCTCTGGACCGCAGGCCGACGCTCCAACCGCTGAGCCAAACCGGCCAGGGCCCAACATTCTTATGTTGACATCTTAACCGCAGTGAGCGTTCGTCCCTGGGAGAGGCCTGGCAGGTGATAAGTCAGGAGGGCAGAGCTCTCAGGAATGGTGGTGCCTTTGGAAGAGAGCCCAGGCAGTTCCCCAGGTGAGGACACAAGAAGACAGTCTCTGGGGGCCACTCTAAGAGGAAAAGGTTTCCTGCAATTTCTGGCATGTGTTAGGAGGGGTGGGGTATGCAGGTGTTGGGGGCGTGGGGAGAAGTCAGTAGCCTGGATCTGAGTATATGCATTAGAGCCCCCAGCCACGGGCCCAGGAGCCAGTTGGTCCCAACAGAGGTCAATGAGAATCTTTCTCCTAAACCCTGCTCTCCAGACTAGGGGCTCGTGGGCACTTGACAGCCGCTGGGTCGACCCTGAGATGAGAGAATTCCCGGTGGATACTTCCAGCCTTTAATTTCCTAATTCCTGAGTCCCAGCTGCATTCCTGATATTTGGGTTCCATCAGGCCATCGTTATTGTTCAAGCGGGTGTATTTAATTTACTTCTCTGATTACAGAGTCCCACATTTATAAAGAAACCTTTTCGACTCTCAAACTATCCGTCAGTTTATAACATTTTATGTTTTCTCCTTAACAAACTACAGATCAAGTCTCATAGTCTAAACACATAGGTCAATTGATATTGTAATGGCAAATTAAAATGCCAGTTATCAGGGTGTAAAATGGAAATATATTATTACTCTCCAGAGAGTGTTACATAGTAATCAACACCCTGAGAGAGAGAAACGTGATTTGAGAGTCAACACACATGCTCACTGTGGGTCACGGGCTTTTTCTAAATCTTAACGGAGCTTCTACCTATTCTTCTGTTTCTTAGGACCTTTGAAATGGTGAAACTAATTTTATTTTTACTTACAAGTATTTTACCTTGAAATTATGCCACTATTCCATATCAAACACTGACATATTCCTAAATGTAAGCACTTCTGAGAACAAGAAACGCAAATGATAAATATTACTTTATAACCCCCAAGGCCCCTTTGTCCTTGAATATGTTATGCTCTAATGCTGATTTGTAAGTCAAATAGTTTAGGTGTATACCAGGGTTCCGATTCAGCCTTATCAAACTCTTAGCACAGAGAGAACTTGTAGTATAATACCTCATCACCAAAAGGACAGCTACATAACAGAGGATCAGACTTCGAAAATGGCTTAGCTGGCAAATACGTGTTTTTAAACAGACGGCTTGGTTGACTTCCTTATCAGAACTGTCTTTCAACAAGTCTTGATTGGCTGACTGTTAACCTTGAACTAACAGTGGCCCGTTTGGAATACATTTCATTTAAGGTTTTGAAAATAATATCTTATATTATTAACAGAGACTCCTTTAAAACCTTCTTTTACTAGGCACATAATAACAATCTAGCATATACATTCCCCTTTAGAAATTGAAACATCTCTGTGTCTATCTGAATTGTTAATGGGAAAAATAGACATGCAGAGAAAATTCTTAGATAATAGGAAGTTCCGAAGCATAGGCTTCGTTTTCTTATTATGGAAAGTTGACATTAATTATTCAGGTCTCTGTGCTGAAGTATATTTTAAAGCTGGATGGTCTTCTGTTGCTTTATTACCATGATAAACGAGAGAAAATGTATTCAACACATCTGGATCACATTGAACAGCTTTTACACACATTGTTTCCATTTTGCTCTTCTGGTTTTAAGAAGTTCAAGCTTATTACGGTCTAAATTTAAAGGGAGAAAATGATTTATTGATTAAAAATGGGCAATGATATGAGCCTTGTAATAAGATAAATATTAAATTTACATCATCTTCATTCATACTAGGAAATGGTGTATTGTTCTACCTACAGGAAAAAGAGTAGGAAAAAATACCTGGAGATAGGGTTCTTTTCAGACTGAACAGTAGTTTCTGCTGGATCATATTAGAGAAATAAAAGCATTCTCACCCACTGACACCTTCTGTATTTCTAACCTTCTGAAGTCAAACAAGTCTTGGTCGATATCTTAGAATAGATTTCGTCTTAAGAGAGCTAACAGTTATTGGAACTGATTTTATCCTTCCCAGCTTATTCCCAGTTCTAAAAGTGTGCCATCCTGAAGGGAACGCCTCTCAAATGATTCAAATGAATAGAGGCTATTTTCCCATAATATCCGGAATTACTTCATGTGATTTAACATATAATGGATATTTTCATACTACTAATAATTAATTTGCTATTATATTTATTAAAATATGCCAGAATCATTAAAAAACAATATTTTATATTTATATAACATGATAAAATATTTTTAGCATATTCAACAATACTTGATGAGTCATCATTTATTATTTTTCTTTCCAAAACATGAGAGATTAGCTGGGCTGGCCACTGGACTTCCACTTATAGGTAGTAGGAACTAGAATTTAGACAAAGATCTTCTAACTCAAGAGTCTAAATTCAGTATTCTCTACATAAGAGGTCTTCTAATTAGAACTTACTACTTCTCATTAAAGCATTAAAATAAAAATAGAATTACTCTCTTTAATAAGGTTTTAATGAAGTCACCTATAAGTTTACACTGGATAATTTTAGATGCAGATGGTAGGTTTCTCTGGATAACAGATAAAGCATCTTTTGATAGCACTTTTGTTTACTCCAGGAGCAGTAGAAAGACTGTATGCCTTATTAGGAAAGCTCTTTACCTTTTAGTAAGAAAACTCTGCTAGCACAATAATATAAAAACTGTCTATAAATATCTTAATTTCCACTTGTAACAGGAATGTTATTTATTTATTTTTTTTTTATCCTCACCCGAGGACATTTTTTATTCAGATAGAGAGGGAGAGAGAAGAAGAGAGAGAGAAACATCGATGTGAAAGGGACACATCGAGTGGCTGCCACCCGCACGACCAACCAGGGCCGGGGACAAACTGCAACCGGTACGTGCCCTTAGCGGGAACCGAACCCAGGTCTCTCTGTACCGCAGGCTGACGCTCCAACCACTGAGCCAATCCGGCCAGGGCAGGAATGTTATTTCTTTAACAGCTACAAATGTCTGTGAAGTACTTAAGTACAGATTTACTATACACACACACACACACACACACACACACACACACAAGATTACTAAAGAGGTATGTAGATATTATAATATAAACCAGTTGGGGAGAAAACGTTTTGAAATGCACTATTTTTTTCTATAGGCAGTTATTTTCAATGACAATTAGATTACTAAGCAGAAGAACTGATTTATCTTAATGAATCCATTATTATTCATAGCTCTCAAAAATATGAAGATAAACTAAAATTATATTCATAAACAGCATCTGAGTTTTCTGTGTTTATAGTGTAAAAAAAAATCAGACCTTTTTCAAATATGTTCACACCTATAACCCAATAATATGGAAGAGAATTTATGTCACTCCTTTAGGTAACTACAGCCAGAAACTCTTAACAAATTAACCTCACAAGCAATAATTACATTTAAATGGAAACTAATGAGTTATCGCTTTTAAATAAAATAGAATATTTATAAACATTTTTAAAATAAATATGTTACAAACAGTAAGTTTCAGCATTTAAAGTAAGAAATGAGCACCTACATCTTAGGACTGTATTAGATTTTAATATCATATAAGAGTATTAGTGTTAAATAAATTATATGAAAATATTTGCATATTCATTTATCCTCTCCTTACATAAAGCAGTTTCCAAAAAATTAACAAATAAAACCATACAAACTCAAGATGGTTAAAAAATACATATATATGTGTATGTGCATATACACACACATACATGGCAAAGGTAAAATGAGGATAGACAAATAAACTGAAGCAAGGGTCAAGTTATTTAATACATGTATTTTAGATAAATGCATCCAAATAAACTGCAAGGCCAAATGATTTTGGTATTTCTGCACTGGTAAAGAGTGTAAAAGATTCCTAAAACCAACATTAATGATATTATTCTATTCTGCTAATCACATATCATATCATATCATACTTTCTCTGTTCCAACCTGATGAAATGTTCTCGTTACTGTCAATTTTATGTGATACTAGACACAGTTCAGTAAGTGAAGCCTCAGCCATGCTCATTACCGTTACAATCCTAGGAGTACAAAGATAGCATGGGTCTTTGCACATAGTAAGTGCTCCATAAAAGTCTAATAAAAAATTAATAAAGCTAATATCTTTTACCAATTCTCCCACAGGAAAAACAAGTATTTACTGAAACTTACTATCCAGTATATAGATACTGTGGGGGTTACAATGTGTGAAGTAGCTATTAACCAAAACACACTGATGACCTTGGTGCGGATGCAGAAATAACATACAGGTGTCAGGTGTTATTCTTTAGTGCATGCATTCCTTTAGAAAATATTAGAGGAAAGGTGTGGGATTGGGGGGTTGGAAGATGGTCGTTTTTTAACCTTGTGTTAATGCATTCTTGAATCCTGGGGGGGCGCACCTAGCCCACCCAGGTGTGTTGGGTGCTTCATTTGCATGTGACCTTGGCTTCAAGGTCTCTTCCCATAAAAAGCAAGAGACAAAGCTAGGGTGTATGCAGTAATGCCCTCTCAAGGACATAATTTACTTAATTCCACTTGTGATCTGGGGGTACCAATCTGCAAAGAAATGGGACTGCATCCAGAGATCTGGAGCATTTGCTCCCTTGCAAAGCTCGCCCTCACTCCAAGCAGCTGTGCTTGTAGTTTCATTGCGTAGCACCGGGCCGAGAGAAGGCAGAAAGGGAGTGATATAAGCTGAAATTCACTCTTCTAAAATCAACATGATGTGAAAAACTATACAATATTTTATTATTTTAAAACATCTCTATGCAAAACGATAAAATACTTTTCCTTTAATAAGAACATAGTAATACTTTCATTAAGTGAAGGAGTATTCCACATCTTCAAATGAATTCACCTTTCATTCTAAGGGAACTCCTTGCTTTAATCACAAGAATAAAGACCTCTTCTGGCTTTATAATCAAACCCCTGTGTTTGCAATCCTCCCCCAAACTCACGTTTCCTGCGGTTAATTTGCCACATGCTTGCTGGAGCTGACAATTTTTAATTTACTGGTCGGATCCACCTATTGTCTGTATGCATTATACAAAATATATTTCTGATTCACTAAAATTTCATTGTGGAGATACAAGGAAATTACACTGAATATGACTGAAATCAAGTGGGGCCTAGATCTTAATTATACATTGTCAAAAAAAATAAAAATAAAAAACCTGGCTCCCTTGGCTATTTTCTTACCAGGAAACAAATGAAAAGGGGAAATTTATTTCTGACAATAAATCCCAAACGTTTCATTTTCATTTTCCCCAAGTTAACTTTCTCACCTAGCTAAGCAGCATTTCCTGCTATTATTAGTGCTGGTCCAATATCAGCTGATCAGTATCCGTCAAACTTCTCGCTTCAGTGAGCTCAGGGACTCCCAAGGAACTCCATGTATGCCAACTTCTGCTTATAGTTTCTAATTATTTTCTAACAGATAATGGAGCATCTAGGTTCAGAGAGGTTAGATTAAATTTGTAAGTGGATCAAAACCCTAGATAAAATTGCAGTATCAAGGATCACTCTAGAAAACCCTGAGCGTTTTAGTTTTGCGATAAAGAGCCCTCGCTGATTGCTTATTTTCTGTGACAAACTGGTCTCATAATTTTACTACCTCAGAGGTGCTCATTCTTATTTCTAACCACACTGTGCCGAGCTGTACGTCAAGTGTAAGGGATGGGCACCAAAAGCATGGCCTCTTTGGGGCTGCAGCAGCATTTACAAATGTTTCAAAGACTATCTTGACATTTCTGTGGAAAAACAAACCAACCAAACACTGAGCTGTTTGCGTGGCATGCATATTACAACTGATTGCTTTAACAGGATAAAAGAAGTAGGGATATGGTAATCCTGTTACACAAACTGGTAATTATGAGTTTAAAATGTTTATGCAATACAATGTGTTATAATTCTTTTTGTTTGTATACATCAGAGGATTTGTCTGGATTTTTGTCTGCTGGGAAGTCATACATACTCAGTACGATTTTCTAATCTGAGGGCAAGACTGAGGGACATAAAAGTCACATGAAGCAATAATAAAAAAGAAGAAAATTAGGTCATTGACAGGGCTTTAAAGAGCAAGAGGACCTCTTGAGCAAACCTTGAATTCAACGAATGCAACAGGCACCCTCAGAAACTCAGAAGAAAAAAACTCAGAAGAAATAAAACTCTATAAAGGAACTGCTACTTGTTTTATTACTGTGGAAACTGTCTCTCACTTAGACACTGTGATCTTTGGAGGAGGCAGAGAGCCGTGGTATGAGAAGTAGCGGACTTTGGAGCTACGGAGATTTCTGCTGAAATCAAGGCTCTGTCTCTCCTTACTGGCTTGGTATGAGAAAGAATGACTTCAGTACTCTCTGTAAATTTCATTCTCCTCACAAAACGGACATATTAAAACCCATCTTCAGATTTTCCTTTTTCTCAGTCTAGATGCAAACAATCATTTCTTTCTTCACTTTCTAATCTGTAATTTTGATCTCGATTTTACATATTAGGTTCTGGAAAACAGAGTTTGAAAATGTCTGCTATTAATCATCGAATCACGGTAAATATGATCAAGGACACGCTAGCCTGATCCCTTCGAATTCTGGTTTTGCTTTGCCATTGAGTTCCAGTTTTTGTCCCAATGCACCACAGTACATTTTACAGATCAGGTCTCACAGTTAAATACAGGAAGGGCGAGCTGAGTGCAAAACGGTACCCGAATTCATCCTTGCTTACATAGTATCTTTAATCTAGATGGAAATGCCCCATGTGAGATCCAGGATCGCTGACCGCTGTTTCTAACTGTGGGCTCAAACTACACATGCGGACCTCGAGCAATGAGGTGAGTCTGTACCTGTCTAAGTCAGAGACTCTTTTCCTAGAGCTGCTAACCTCAGGGTAATGATGGTATGGAGGCAACGCTCAGCGTTTCTAGTCACAAATATTCCAGTGCAACCGTACTCAACTTGCTCAGTTTCCGACAGGCTATGCTTTGCAGATGGCAGACTCAAACCTCTACTCACATTGCAATGGGGCGCGGGAGAACGCGAAATTCATTTGATCATTTTGAGAAAACTGTTATAAGAAAAAGTTTGAGATATCCTTGTGACGTAGTCACTTTTGTATTATAATTTCTAGCAATACCAACCATCTACTATTGTGATAGATGACTACTTAGTGGTGTAATTAAATTTGCAAAGTCACATTAAGAAATATGATGGAGAGTCCAGCAGGTGTGCTCAGTGGTTGAGCAATGACCCATGCACCAAGAGGTGGCCGGTTCGATTCCTGGCCAGGACACATGTCCAGGTTGTGAGCCCAATCCCCAGTGGGGGGCACGCAGGAGGTAGCCAATCAATGTTCTCTCTCAAGGTTGTTTCTATCTCTCTCTCCCTTTCACTTCCTCCCTCTCTCTAAAGTCAATAAAGGAAAAAAATAATATGGTGGAGAGTATATTGACCACTTATCTATGCACTACAGTGCAGTGAATGTATATTCAGAAAATGTTACAACATAATTGTAATTCTATTATTGTAAATTATTGTATTAATAATATAATATTAATATATATTTACTCCATTATGTATATACACAGATACATATGTGTGGATACTATTTTAAGTATCACAGCATATTAAGACTGTATTTCTTGAACCAAATTATTGCTATTTAAATAACTAAAATCACCATATGTCACATAATATAAACCAAAACTTTATTCAGATGATTCCTTCATCCTACTGAAACAATATTTTGTATTCTTAAATCTATAAACAGAGCACTAACAAAAGCATCTGCATGAAGGTTTGATATGTCCAGAATAGTTTGCTGATTATCTAGAAATACCTTGTCCTGATCTTTGCTTGCTTTGTGTGCAAAAGCTTTCTACCTGAATTTTATGAATGATCTGAATATTGTAAGCAATTCTTCCTAGTGATGTAGTCAAACAGAATGGGGCTTTTCTCCTAAGCCATCATAGTTAGTAAACATCTTTCAGATTGGAGTCAGAAACTACACACGATCAATATAATTCTCTCCCAGATCTTTGGTGACCAAGCTAATTTAACAAAAGGTAGAATTGAGAGAACCGGCAAATGCCTACATTATGAAAAACAATGCCTTTAGCAGACTACTTATATCTATTCACTAAATGCGAATATTGCAGTAGACTATGTGCTCTTGAGAAATTTCCTTTCATTCACACAAATTGAAGAAATACTTTGGAAGAATAGAAGCAGTCAGAGAGCATATCAAGTTGCATGTTGAAGCTTACAGAGAAAACCCTGTGTTGGATAGGTGGTCACTTTTAGGTGCTCAAGGGAGAAATCAAGCTGGTTAGAATACAAAATGTGTCAAGTACTTTCCTATTTTCAAACTTTTTAGTACTCCCTTAGACAATATTTAAAGCTCAAGTTTGAGGGCATCTATAAATTCAGATCATTATGCTGGCAATCATTTATAAAAACAGCAGTCAATTACTTTTAGTTAGTTTTACCAAAATCTGTAATAAAATTCAAACTCTTTTTCCCCTTTTAATAAAAGATTCCATCTTTGCATCCTTACTCTTATTAAAATAGAAGTAAACAGGCAAGAGACAGGAATGGGGGTAGACACTCTAATAACAGATTGTCATTGGAGAAGCAAACCTCATGCAAAATTACTACATGAGATTCCTGGAATTTAAGGTTAAGAAGCTAAAAATAAAACCTAGTACTACCCTCCCATGTATAATGAAAACATTCACAGGGAACCATTCAGAAGGTCCCCACTAGGGGAGTTACTAGCCTCTTACAGGCATAGAAAGTCTGCAGGGCTTTCTTCTCAAAAGACATTCAGAGGGTACACTGAGTCCAACAGAGTTAAAGGCAAGGTCTATTTCCCTGTGATTTGTTAATGCTCTGGGTTTGAGACAGCAACTAAATTGATTTCGTAGAAATAAATCGTGATGAGCAATAAAAATACCTAAGGAAAATGACCCAAATACAATATGCCAAACAAAGACAGGACTCTAGGGGGGAAACATTACAAAATCAATTAGGCTAGAATTGAGAAGGCTTAGAGGAGGAATGATCAAACTCTTTTAAAAATAGAAAAACAAAACCATTCAATTAACAACGTACTTATTATTCCCTATGTGCCTATATTATTGTGCTGCCACTAGACACGCAGTGGTGGAGTTAGCAGATATCACTGCCATCAGGGACCCTGTAATCTAGTGGTGGAGAGTGGGATCCTACAATAAAAACTAGGACACATAAACATAATAACCGGTCATGACAGATGCACTAAGAAGCTTTTTGAGTGCTGTAGTAGGTTACAATTTAGACTAAGGGGTCTGGGAAGAGATCTTTGAGGAAGTGCACTTAAGCTGAGAAAATACGGATAACTAAGAGTTCATTAGGTGAAATTAGGGGAAGGGCACTCAGGGCAAAGACAGATTGTCTTGCTTGGCTTGAAAGAGGAGTGGAAAGAAAGACAGTCGAGTGGAAAGAAAGACAGTCAAGAGAAAGAAGATTGGGAAAGTAAGTAGGAGCTTTGACAGACAAAGATCCAGTATTTTACTTTACTTCATAAAGCCACTAAAAGGTTTTATTTATGTTTTGTATTGACAATTGGAAGCTATTCTCATAATTCAAACTGAAGACTGATGGCTTTGATGAAGGCGGCGGCAATGAAATGTAAAAGGAAAAATCTGCTCTCCAACTGTGTTTTTGGCACAGAATCAAAGTATTTGCTCTTGGATTTGGAAGTGGAAATTTGAAGTTTGAGAGGTTAGCACGTTGAAAGATAAATCCTAGATTTCTAATAGGGTCAAACAGTGTGACAGATGCACAAATTATTTAAATGGATAAGACTGAATGCAGCAGAGATTTGGACGAGAAGATGAAGAGGTACATTCTGAATGTGTTAAATTTGAGATGCTCCAGAGATCTCAACATGGTCGTATCAAGGACAGAGATGAGGTCAGCTTTATAAAATAAACTAGAAATGGAATCTGATCATCTCGTGAGAGGATCAAGGGGAAATGTGTAGAATGAAAGGAGATATAGAACGTGGCGCTGAGAAATTTCAATATTTCTGGGACTGCTGACTGCCAGCTTAATATTGCAAAGCAAGAACGTTGGAGATTTTGTAAGAATGTCATTATGATGCTGGGCCATGAATACAAGTTGGCTGTGTAGGGATGTGAGCACAGGTGGCCGCGGAGGGACAGTTAGAAACAGGAGAGTAAGTGAATGGGACATATCTTAGAGGATAAAATGTTCCTCACGTAAGTGCTACAGAAAAATAACTGGGGGGGCTGAACCATGTGGTTGGAGAAGAGGTGTTTGAAATCTGGCTTCCGAGGTAATGTCATTTCCGGCCAAGTTCTATACAGTAGCTGGATGGGTACAAGGACAATGACAGAAACTATAAAACAAACAATTTATCTGTTACTTGAAAATTTTTCTTTTCTTTTCACGTTAGTAGAGTTTTGACTCTAAATGCTGCTTCTAATGGAGCTTATAGATTCTCTTTCTGAGGATATTATTTTATTTTTCTAAGCAAAGTAATTATCTGAAAAATGTCTTAACTACTTTACCTTTTTTTTTTCCCTTAAGAAATAAAGGATTGGTTAAGGAACTTTCATGATCACGCTAACAGTGTAGAATCCTATGACACCCAAGTAATGGGTCTTAAAAAAAGAATTTTGCATTTAAAAAAATTTTAAATTGATGAATTATATTCATGTATGTAAGTGAGAAAAATCTATAAGGTCTAAAAATATGATTGGATTAAATTATATGAAATTTTAAAAATCCCCTATTACTATGACACAGGATCTAGCTAAGCGATACTGTTAGCCGCATGAAGCCATATGCATGAACACATTGTAATACAAAAATAGGGTTATAGAATTCTTTCAGATGATTTTGTGATAAATCCCCTATGATCTGACAGAATACATAAATTCTGCCAACAAATTCTATTTGCTTCACCCCACTGATATGCTACCAATTAGAGTTGAAACAACTCCAGTCAGGTCACTGTCAGAGGGCACTATAGAAAAGAGAAACATATAAGGAAATTCATGTGGAAATTTCTTCAAAACTGGCAACATGATAGTAGTGTAAAATAAACAGAATGTCCTATTGTGTCGGGTAAGGGGAAGAAGTTACTCTTCTGTTAATAAGACAATCATCATCTGCACAACACGCTGGGTGAGGTGAAATGCACGTCACTGCAGCACCGTCCTGGGACCTCTGTGTCCCTCGGACTGGGAAACACAAACCGATGCCTGGAGGAGTCAGCAAAGTTCAGCTGTTACTGACAAGGCACTGGGATTGATCATGGTTACAGAACTTCTTTAACCCCAACATTCTTTTTAAAAATAATAATAATTTAAAATAATTAAAAACATATGCCCTGCCTAGACAAATATAATTGTCGCGTGATAGTGGGCTTAAATATCAGGAAAAACAAATAAACAAACAAAAAACAATAACAGAGGTCTAAACTTAGAGAAAGTTAAGAACCTGTCTGATTTAAAAACATCACTGTCCCCAATTCCAAGAATCCTGTTCAATAGCCTCATTTTGAGGTATGTATTCTATACCATTTGATAGATAAAATAAAAGACAAAGTAAAATGAAGCATTTTCCCAATGAAACAGTATTATTTGAAATAAAAACTAGAAATCTATATAGATGTAGGCATTTTTCTTATAAAGGTGGACCTCTAGAGTAATTTTCTTAATGTTGCTCAATGTGGTCTTCCTTTATGGGGATGAAGAATGCGCTGGCCATTCACTGAGCAGTACGTTATTACTGTCATTATGGATCCATTAGACATATCCAGGTGAGCTGAGTAACAGCCTTCTGACCAAATTCTCCTTCTCTTGCTTTTAGTGTAGCATTTAATAGAACACAGATTGTATCTTATTTATTTTTGCCTATATTAAAAATTCTAAGAAAATACAAAAGTCCTCTTCTTTGCCCTTGGGTATCAATAGAAATGTGACATGTAGTGCATTTTCAGTATTAAATTGCTGCATTTGTATCATTTATTATAATAACCCGTAAAGCTCAGCTATATCTCATAAAACTAGCCATAGGGGTTATTGAATCTAGAATATTCTATTCTAAGTGTAAAATTTGGGGAGGGGTGGGGGTATCTAATGTTTAATAAGAGTATGCAGTTTCCACTGTTGTTGGAAGTTTTATTTTCCTTCTATAAAATGGTATAAAACACCTGCACACATGCTTAGAAATACAAATACTCACATGCACTAGTTTGCAAAAGAGACACGTAGCATGGGTCCAGCGGCCTTATCTGAGTTGGAAAGTTACGTCGGAAAGTTACGTCTAGCGTAGTTCGGTATTAGTTGATTTCCACCTGCCTTTCTTTGCCCAAGGATTCTTGCTACTAAACCCAGTTTTACCCCCCTTGGTAGGTAGGACATGCGGGAGCGCTCAACCTATGACTGGCAACTGGAGTCCTTCCATCAGCTCCCTGAGCCCTGCGAAGGGTCACCCTGGGCTGGATGCCCTGCACAGGCTGCTAGAATCTCTCCAGTGGAAAATAGGTCCCACTCACAATGGTAGCTGGCTTTAGTGGCTTCCCTGTCTCTTTTCCATACCCTCCTACTGATGGTCCTTCATCCCCAAATAAGCCACTTTCACTCAAATCCTTGTCTCACCTTCAGCTTGTGTTAGAATAATCTAGTCACATACCAACCCAGTGACTTTTAATTGAATAACCACAGGAATAGACACAACTTCAACCCAATCCTTAGGTACAAATTATAAACAATTTTGCTTACACAAACCTTTTGACTATGATGTGATTTGTTCAAGTTTTAATAATGCTCTAGACACAGAATAGATGAGCTAAAATGTAGGTATGAGATGTAGGCATATGTTTGCCTTAAAATTACACCAGGCTATTTAAAATATTAATTCACCATTAATTTTGCCTTTCAACTGTGTTTTGATCATTGCGCTAGCTTTCTACTGTTTCTAAATAAGTCATGAAAATAGTAGCAAGTGTTTGTACTTGTTATTTATCGACGATCTGCTGATAGCAATCAATCAATCTGTTCACCTTCTAGCATCTATCCATAAGGGACAATGGGCAAAGTCAAAATAGTTTCCTTCACTTTTTTATAACTTTAAAATAATAAGACTCCTTGGAGTCTGTTGGTCACCATCCACCAACCATGTAGGAAAGTGGTTCTTTTCATGGCCTTATCACAGCTTCATGTAAAATTCAGCAGAAACCTAAGACTTAAGGCTGCCTTCCCCACTCATGTTTCCATGGGAATAGACCTCAGATCAAGAAAAAAGAAATGGATGAGGTTAGGAGCTCTCAAATAATCATTCAAAATCGTGATGAGGGTTTTAGAGCTTCTTTCTTAGGTGATTATTTTGTAGCCTCTTAACCCCTTTTTGCCAGTCTGTTTCCATGGAAATATGGCAAAAATGGCTGCCCAAGCTTCCAGCAGAGATCATTAGCATTCTTGTGAATCTCAGCTTTTCCTGCAGCCTCTGCTGGGCAAGGTCTTTTTTCTATCGGTTTTACACACTAACCTACACTGTTTCTACACATTGACATTTTCTTTCTAGTTTTTACTTTCTTTCAAAATTCTCTTCACAAATTTATAGCAAGATCCAAATGATTGTGACATCAGTGAAAAAGGCTTCAGTTTTACGTTTTAATATATGAGCCAGGACGTGTTGCCACACAGTGTCAGAACTTTGAGACCTTCAGGAGGAAACATTATTTAGTTAATAGACTCAGTGTCTATTAGATGTGTGTTGGTGTTATCTTCATAACTAGCTGGTTAATATTAATAATACGAAGAGAGCAAAGGCAAGGCCAGACATTATAAACATGGTCATCTGGGAAGCTTCACCTGGGAGCTGGAGCTTCGTGCTCCCCAGGGAACCTTTGGTCTAGTCACTGCAGACCCTGGGGGAAGGGATCCAACGAAGGCGCAGAGAGACACATGCACAGTAAAGTCAGGATGACAGAGAGTCTAGCCTGGGAAAAAGAATCATTTGCTAGAAGGGTGGAGCCACTGCAAGCAACAAAATTTTGGAAGGATAAAATCCCCAGAAAGAGAGTCCTTTTGCCCCTTGTTCCCTCTTGCTCTCTTGCACCAGGACCCACATTTGCCATACGCTGGCCTGTTCTCTCTCTATAGCCACATGGACACACATAATGGAGTGCGGCTGAGAACATAAGCTAAGCTAGCCGGATGTTGGACCAGACTGGACTATTTTTTAAAATGGAACAGAGTCCGACCAGTGGGGCTCTGTGGTTGAGAGTCAACCCATGCACCAACACGTTTCTGGTTCGATTCCCGGTCAGGGCACATGCCCAGGTTGTGGGCCCAATCCCCAGTGTGGGGCATGCAGGAGGCAGCCAATCGATGTTCTCTCTCATCGATGTTTCTCTCTCTCTACCTCTCACTTCCTCTCTCTGTAAAAATCAATAAAGAAAAAATAATAATAATAAATAAATAAAGTAGAACAGAAATTCTGGGCAGTGGCCTTAATCCTGGCCCTGTTGAAAGCAAGACTGCACTTTTCCAGAGCAGGACAGGCAGAGATGGGAGGGGAACCTCTTAATTATGCATCATCTGTAAATCTTTCCACAAAACCCCACCATCCCTGGAAATTCTTTTCCTTGTGGCACCAAAGAACTCCACTTCCACCGATAACAATGGTAGATATATAACAAAGGTGATATTTGATATTTTTAGTAACTGGTAAGGCACAGCACCAACTGATCAGAAAAGCGGGTTTGTATTAGTTCTTTATCAGCCCTATTATTATCAATAATAAGTTAAACTAAGAGTAGTCCTATATAAGATTAGCATTATACCTAGATAAAATTTCTGAGGTCACAAACTGAGCTCCTAAAAAACTTACGAAAGAGCTGGCAAGAAAAACTTGGGAGAAATACATAGCAATCCATCTTTAAACAAGATATGAAAGTGTGTATGCTTGCGTAATCTTTCATACAAAGGTCATTTGAAAATCAAAAGCATTCTTAATACTGGAGACAGACTTCTGCAAGACAGGACCCCTGGCAAGATATCTGGTGTTGAAAGTGGAAAAATAACAGCATATTATGTGTATAGTTTCATTCCTCCTACCTTCTGAAATTTGCTGCATAGCCCAACCCATAATTTTTGCCAGGGGAAATCTTAAACTTCTAATTGACCTTAGAAAGTACGTTTATTATAAAATGAACTCTTGTCATTTTATCGTTAGACTTTTTACCTATAAGATTTTGATTTCTGAACTTGAATTGAAAGGAAAGGAAATTTCAGTGGGTAATCAGCTGATTTAGCTAGGTTCCTAATTTACATTTAATAGAGAATACTTACAACATTAATTAATCTCTATTGATATTTTCAACTAAATAGGTCACAGCCACAATAACATCAAGCAGTCCAAATAATTTTTCAAATCATCGTCACTGCTCCCAAATGCAGCTTGCCACACTGAAGACATGGCCTCTGGGGACAGGATTTGGCCAGCAGGCCAGCTCTGTCCTCCAGATCGTGTAAATAAAGCTTTACTGGAGCACAGTCATACTCGTTTCTGTGTTTTGTTTGGTTTGAATTGTCTATGGCTGTGTAATTACTAAAAAGACAGAGTTGAGCAGTTGCCCCAGAGACCGAATTGCCAAAAAGCCTATTTATTTTCTGTGGTCTTTTAAGCAAACGTTTGCTGACCCCGGCTCAACCCTTTCATTTTAATATACCTGTTATCAGAAACTTTGTAAGTAGTAGAGTCTTTTTTTAAATTCTAAAAGCAGTCTATTAATAATAGATAAAAATGAGAATGCCTGTGTCTGTACTTACATCCATGAATTCCACGTTGGCTTTGGGACCGGTTGTTTCATTAAGAATCTTAATAGCCACAGGAATCTTCACTGTTTCTCCTTCAGGTACCCAAATGCCCTTTGGGAGAAAAATTTTCACATTAAATCTTTATCAAGACATAGACAACATTTATAACAGAAACAAAATTTGATTTAACCACCCAACCTATTATATTCTTTAAAAAATAATTTAGAAGTTCTATATTCTTTCATTTAATCAATAAACATTTATGAAGCACCTGTTATATTACAGGTTACTCAGCAACTGTGTTGTCTGCTTTCATTATCTGATGATGGATCATACGTGTATTCTGCTTTCAAGGCATTTAATCTACTATGAAATTTAATCTCTGTCCATCAAAAGGCTTCAAATAGTGAAAAAACATTGAAATAATACATAATAATAATATTTGATGTGAATTATATCACCAGCTTCTCAAGACTTTGAGAAGGTTGTTGCAATTTTTGAACTTCAGTTGTCTCATTTGTAATTTAGAAGCTCGGACCAAGTAATATTGGAGGGTCTTTGTACCTTTAATATTATCAATTTAATTCTGAAACTAAAAAAATAAATAAATGAAAAAGCATTTTCTCACGTTCCTGAATTGATTTAAGAATTAATTCCCTAAGTTGACTACTTAAGAATTTGTTGTCAAAAGCAAGTATTAATATGTCTATATCAAGGATTTTTTTTTTTCTCTGAAATAATATAAAATATTTGTTTTGGCCATTGCCAGTTCTCTCATCCTATGGAAATATAATTATAATATCTGAACAGAATCTATATATTGGGAAATTATAAAGTAGGTAGAGTTTAAGTAAAGTACAATATTAAGTAATAGCATTTCTGTGTAAACAATTATATCCTTTGAATAAGGACAATACATTTGGTAAGGCTTAGATGGGTGCATAGATTATATAAGAATATTTGTTAAAGTGTTTTGTCCTAAATGAACACAGAAACAAATATAAGATTATATTTTTTCAAATCTCAAATTTAACTCGTTAGCACTGAAATTGAAATAACTTTCTTAGGTCAGTTTTAACACTAAAATGAAAGAAAGAAAGAAAGAAAGAAAGAAAGAAAGAAAGAAAGAAAGAAAGAAAGAAAGAAAGAAAGAAAGAAAGAAAGAAAGAGAGAGAGAGAGAGAGAGAGAGAGAGAGAGAGAGAGAAAGAAAGAGAGAAAGAAAGAGAGAGAAAGAAAGAATCTGTTATTCCTGAGCAGAACATCTATCTCTACTTCCTATCTTTCTTAACGCTAGCTGGTTGGAGTCATAAAGAAAAGATTTAAAAAATTGTTCCGCTTTGTACTTCTATGCAAAAGCATATGTATTTGTGATATGCAAAGTGTAATAATGTAAGAGAAGAACTATTAAATAGTCAAACTAATAATGGAAAAATGGATATTAACCTTTAGAAGGTGAATATAAGGGTTATATTCTTTTTAGAATGAATAGAGAAATCCATATGTCAAGTACAAAATAACAAGACAAGTTTCCTGTTCTATAACAATTTTAAAAAATTATTAATGCTTTAATGGGGGAAACACAAAAGCCCAAGATGCAGAGGATACATCTTTTCACTGATATATCTAGGGTGGGGGACAGATTTACCATTATTCAATAAGGTAACTTGAAAGGGGATTGACCTATCAAACTATTGCACCAATATTAAAATATTCCTAAAGCATACTTTTGAAGTAAAAATACAAATTCAGTGTTAACCAATTTGCACTGCTTTTTAAGTAAGTATAGTCATTAATTTCTAGGCCCAGTCAGAGGAAGATTCAACTATGCTGATACCCATAATATTGGTTCAAATCTTTTATATTTAAACACAGCATGAAATAAACACAGAAGAAATAATTAACCAAATCATTGCCAATTTTCACTTGTGTAGTCAAGAATAATTCTCTATAGTTCAGATAGTATGTCCTTATAAGAATTAACATGTTATTGAACACATAGGGTCAACCATAGACACACTGTTGGTATAATTCAAAACTACTTATGGAACATTCAATAACTTTCAATGCAAGTAATTTCAATAAAGGTACAACATCAATGACAACAGACAAATAATTGTCCTGAATAAAAATATTAATAAAGCTTTTTAAAAAATACCTAAATAGGTAATATTTCTCCCTGCTGAGGTCACAGATCATTGTTAGTCTTGAGTCATACGGTAGCCATGATTTAAATTAATATTCAATTTCCAAATCATATATTTTAAAAAATATAAGGGTGATAATATGCTGGGAATAATTAAAGATTGGGCTGTCTTTAAAATGCAAGTCCATTTTTTTTCTTTTTTCATCCTCACCCAAAGACACTTTCCCATTTTTTGTCTGGGTAGAGTGGGAGGGAGAGAGAGGAACAGAGAGAGAGAGAGAGAAACATCGATGTGAAAGGGGCACATCGAGTGGCTGCCATCTGCACGACCAACCAGGGCCGGGGACAAACCGCAACCGAGATACGTGCCCTTAGCGAGAACCGAACCCGGGTCTCTCAGGACCGCAGGCCGACGCTCTAACCGCTGAGCCAAACCGGCCAGGGCAAGTCCATTTTTCTTAGCATCATAAAAATAGAGAAACAGGATAAATTGTGTTTTTTTGAACATATAAAGAACTGATACATAGAAGGCATCAAGTCAGCCTAGAGTAGTTTTCATTCAATTATGTGATCAGTTAATAATCTTATTAACCAACATCACCCTAACAAATTCAATAAATTATTTTTATTATTATAGTATTTTTTATTTAATTTTATAAAACACACATCCTAACATATTAAGAAGCTTCAGCATTTTAACCTTAGAATAAAATAACTTTCTTTTAAAATTGGATTAATTTTGGAACAGTCAGTAGAGAAAATTAAGGTTTATATTTTAATTGTTAATGTTTTCTGTTCAAAAATATTTGTTTTAAAATAAAAAATAATGGAACATTTTAAAATGTAAAATTCATAAGATCCAATCTCTTTTAACAGATATGTTTGCAAAAATGTTTTTCATGAAGCTTTAAGAAATGCACAAAACTAGCAAAGTCAACTTGGGAACTGGAAGAATGAACACAACAAAGATTTAGCACGGACCAAGCAGAGTTTCTCATTCTTGTTATTTACCATTAAAAATAAATTCCACCACCTTTACTCTTGGGCCTGGACTCTGAATTAGTTTTGTAATTAAGCTAAATAAGTAAACATGGAAATGTCATTATTTGAACTTCCCCTTCAAGAAATGCTTCTTTATCAAAAACACATGATGTCACCCCTTCTCCTTCTGCCTGACCTGAATTTCACAAATATAGTCACTGTCTCAGTTTGTGTATAATGGTGAGTACATTAAAATAGGAAACTTTCTAGTAAATCATCATGTTACCAGGTAGAGAAAACCTGGCGGAAGAACTAGTCCTGTCCCACCAAGTCCTCAGCGTGTTTGTGCGGATTCTAGAGATTAGCTAACCGGGAGAGGTCTGGGTAGCAGGGAAGAAAAGGAGAGCGAGTGATTACAGCACATCCCCAGCCTGTCCGGATTTTGTAGCACACTGTAGGGGAAAGGAACGTGGGTGGGGCTGGGTATTTTGGATGAGGACAAAATTTGCCCAAGGGAAGATGATATCAAAAGGGGCTCTGGTGGGCACGGAGAGAAAGAACTACGCTGTGGCTTTGTCCCAGTGTGTCCTGCTTTCTCACGTTTGCATTGTTCCCAACCTGCTTAATAAAAATGAATGAATTCATCTGTGCAGCAGCATCTCCACTCTGTAAAACTTCTCTTCTCTGGATAGGAAAAGGAAGTGGGTTGGTTAAAGCAATAACTCTGGCTATTATTTAAAACACGTCTGGGATAAAACTTAATATAAGCGATGGTATATGTTATTATTATTATTATTATTATTATTTACTTACTTTATACACGGTCCCAAAAGCACCTGAGCCAAGTACTTTCACTCTTTTGAGCTCAGTTTCTTTCAAAATCCGAAGCTGAGCTTGGTTGGGCGCTGTGCCACTGGGCGTTAAGGGTTCCACCAACTAAAACAACAACAACACAGCAGGTTACAATGTTCAACGCAACAACTGTGCTTCTCTCATTCTCTGTCCCTGGCTGGTTCCCCTTCTCACGCGTACAAAACCACAGACGCACACTTTTCCTTGAGAAACAATGTTTTTGTAATGTGGATCAGTCGCCATTCCTTCAGACCCTATCCTTTGCCTGAGTGAGCTCAAGTAACAAATGTTCGTCTACCTGGAGGCATATTAGGCTAGGAGATATTTTTCCCCATTTTTTTTTTGTACAAAAATTTAGAGACCAATTAGGGGCTCTTAATTCTACTGTGTCAACCTCTTTCTTTCTTTTTGGCATCGTTAGCTAAGACTCAGAGATTTTAGTTATGTCTGCACACTCTAGTCAAGTTTTCTTTCTCATTTAAGAAGATCTGGTACATAAAAAAAAAAAAAAAAAATGCAATGCTGCCTTCTTGGCACTTAAAAGTCAGAATAAACATGTCAAAAGAGGAAACAAAAAAGAGTTATCACGATGCCGATACTCCCGAATGGTACTTCTGAAATTTTTATGTACAAATGAATTATGAGAAATTCTTGTTAAAAGGAAAGTTCTGGTTCAGCAGGTGTGAGGCTGGGGCTGAATTCTGCATTTCTCTGAACTCCAAGTGATGCCTCTGTATGACCATGGTCCCTAAATCCATTTTAAGTAACAGAACCCAGATATATCCTGGATAAAAAAAAATTCTAAAATTCTGTGCATTGATTCTAGATCATAAGCGAATGCTAGGGAATGTGAAGGAATAAAACACCACCAAGGGGTGAGGTTCATTTGGTGTGGTTTCCTAAAGGAGAAACTCTTTAAAATTGTTCTTGAGATGATAAAAGCGAATTGTCACAAAAGAGGAAACTGCCACCTGAGTCAAGAACCACTTGGACACAGAGTCAAGGACAAGGAGGGAGACCACAGGGAGTCGGAAGGGTGGGGAACACCATATCAAGATGCGAGCTGGGTGTGGCCGAGGTGGTTGAAATTAGGCTAATACTGTTAGATGTCATGGTTTAGGTGCCATTCAGTCAGAGAGGATAAATAAGCAAGGGGGATGGCAGGTGAATGTTTGCCAATTTCTTGCTTATGTGAGAAACAAATATGTAGACAATGGAGAGACTCTGGGTACCAAAAATCTCTATATCCTATGTTCAAATGTCAGGTGTTTGTCTATGCTTAAGGAAAAGGCAAGTGAAACAAATGTTATTGTTGTTTTTAAGTTAAATAACGGAGCCACATTTAAACACAAAGAGCTTGTTCTTCCTCAGAATATGGTGGTAATTACTACTACTCAACTTATCTTGAAAACCACAATATTTCACAATGTCTGTCTATAGGGCTAAGTGCACCATGGCCCTCCAGCTTGGTTATTGTCACCATGCTTCTGTGGACATCACAGTCTATTTAATTAGCTGAACAGAGTCTTGAGTGCAGGGCAGTTTAGACATGGCAAGAGTCTTGGGAAAATGATAAAACATATCAATAAACAGGTTATTTTCTAACAGTATGACAACTAATATACTTCTATTTCATTTTCAAATTTACTTTGTAAAAACACATATAACTACATTCAAGTCGCATAAAAGCAATCTCAAAACAATCACATTACTTGCTAAATCTGAAAATAGGATCTCCAGCAGAGAACCCCCTTCATTTGAATTCAACTCCGTTGTGTAGCATTTGTCTGGTAGATTTTGATACACACACTATGTGTATAATGAGGCACTTCAATGTTTTTTTAAAAATCATGTACAAAAGTCATATAAGTCATATGCAAGACTGGACACTAGATTTTAGCACTTAAGGCTAACTTTACTTAAAATATATATTATAGCCATGCTTTGACATATACAATGCAATTATTTCATATTTTGAAAGCTTCATGATTCTACCCGAGATGATCAATCTCCTGCAATTTCCTTAGGCATCATTTAAAACTCTCTTAAAACACATTTTTTTCCCAGGAATTTGAAGTATTACTCCTTTAAAAGGAGTATAGTTTCATTTGGGAGCCAGTATGGTAAAAAGTGGATTGAGTTTCCAGCCATAGCTTTGTTTACCAGGGTGACCATTCACAGGCTTAGAAAGCAACTTGCCCCTCTGCGCCCTCCTTTCACATCTGTGAAACAGGTATAGCAGTAATTACCTTGGAAGACTGTTAAAGAAGGCAGGGCTACACACCAGAGTGTGAAAACATCGGAACACTGCCTGCCATGCGCAGGCACAGAGTCTATCACTCTGCAAGCGGTGGGATCAGCTCTCGTTGATACATTACAGCATCTATCAAAGCATTAAGCTGATAGTGCATCTCAGTGTGTGTTGAAAAAATATATATATTTTCTACTTTTATTTTGGAACAGAAGAAAGACCACCCACAGTAAACGTTTTGGAAAAGTGCGTCAACTTCAAATGCATTCCAATGTACCACACTTGAACGAATTGTTCACCTCTGAGTCAGATTTCCAGCTTCAATATTAAGGATTTAAGTTGGTCTTAAAAATTCCTCTTCTATTTAGATGGTAAAGAATCATAGGTATTTACTTTTATTGAGAGAAAGATAGGAATAAATTCAACGATTATCTAATTTAACCCTAAAAGATAACTTTCTAAAAAAAAAAAAAAAAAAGATTTGCTTATGAAACCAATTAGTCTAAGTTTATTTAGTAATAAAATACCATTTCAAAGGAATTCTTAGAAGACACCATATTAACAATACAAAACACCTCTTTTCATAACAATCAGTTTTTTCTGCACAAGGTTAAGGGACAGAATCTCTCCTATTTCTTCAGTCACCTAGCTGTCCACTGCTGTTCCAAGCATTCAGTTCCTCTCCGAATCTAGTTTATTCACTTGCCAGAGTTTTCACTGACCGCCCTGGGCTAAACATGAGGGAAAATTCTATTTGCCTCCAGCGTCCTTCCTGGCTAAACTGAAAATATGCACAGTCCATGCAGTATGCTCAAACTTTTATTCACATGTGTGAGCGTGAAACCAAGTTGATCTTTGTATTTTTTATTTATTTATTTTTTATCCTCATCCGAGGACATTTTTCCATTTTTTGTTCAGGTAGAGTGGGAGGGAGAGAGAGGAACAGAGAGAGAGAGAGACATCGATGTGAAAGGGACACATGGAGTGGCTGCCACCCACACGACCAACCAGGGCCAGGGACAAACTGCAACCGAGGTATGTGCCCTTGGCGGGAACCGAACCCGGGTCTCTCCGGACCGCAGGCCGACGCTCTAACCGCTGAGCCATACCGGCCAGGGCCAAGTTGATCTTTGTAAACATCCAACTCAACTGGAAGTCACTACCATTTTTCCCATGTATAGAATTAACTCCCTATTTTAAGTTTGCACTTGTCTATTGGCGAGACAGCCCATTCTAATTTTAGAACTCCAGTCCTTAGAAAGCATTTTTAAATAAATTACCGTAAAGTAGCTTCTTATTCTTCTATATCTAATTACAACTTCTGGAGGAAAAGAGCTAAAATTTAATTCAATATTGGAGTTCAAAATTTATGAGTGAATATTTCCATTTCAGTCATTGTTAAGAGGAAAAGTCAAGACGCTCATACTGACAGTGAGGAAGAAAACAAACCCAGGGAAGGCTATGTCTCAGAACAGCTCGTCTCGGAATGGTACAGCCTGGCAGAAATGTGTGTATCAGGAGAGAGCAGTAGTATTTGAGTTCAGAAGAATCTGGTAATACATATTCTTCTGCAACTGTTTTTCCCCTGTAACCAGTAGAGTGAAAACTATCAGCTTGCTTAGAGAACTCAGTATAGCAATAGAAAAGAAATTATAATAGTATATGGTAATTTACATATTCAAAATAACTAACATGCACAACAGTAAATGCATCTCATAAATTGTGTGGCAAGGTCTGTGTGATGACAATGCTAAGCTGTACCCTGTAAGCTCAGCCTTTCACTGCTAGAAAAATGGCATCAGTGACTACCAACTTAATGACCCTCATTAAAGCATAAATTGCTTGCCTATCGCGCTTATTTTGAACCAGAGAAATTCTATTTCTAACATTTTTCTAGTTCTGCTATTGAGATATCCTCTAACCAGACCATTTCTAGTAGCAGAACAGCTCCTGTGATACCTGTAGCTTGATCATGGAACCCATCCCCCAAAGAAACAGATTTATCTTTTCCTCAATGAGGTCATTTCCTTGACCTATGCTGTTCCTCTTTAAGTTATCAACATGCCTTGATTACTTTTACTATATACTATGATTTGTTTTTATCAATTTTGTGTAACATATTATAAAATATAAACCCTCTGCCTGTCCAGTGTGGCTTAGTGGATTGAGCATCGCCCATGTACCTAGAGGTCATCGATTTGATTCCCGGTCAGGGCACATACCCAGGTTTTGGGCTCCATCCCCAGCAGGGGGCATGCAGGAGGCAGCCAATCAATGTTTCTCCCTCTTCAATATTTCTATCTCTGTCTCTTTTCCTCTCTATCTAAAAAAAAAAGTCTAGATAGATGGATAGATAGATAGATGATAGACAGATAGACAGACACACACACATACACCCTCTGCAAGAAAGTGAACAAAATAATTTTCACTTGGATTAAAAATGGAGTATCATCTAAACATTCCAAACTGAATGAAAATCCCTAAACATATGAAGAGAAGAAATAAACATGTCACCTCTGTTTCCAGGAATCTTCTTAAGGCTCTTTTCTTCTTGATGCTCTTCCTTCTCACATAAACTGCAAACGTGAGACCCATGATGACCAGGATGAAGAGCCCTCCAATGACGCCAGCAGCAATTAGAGGAGTTCTACCAGCCAGAATGGAAAAATAAAAGTATTAAGAGAGAAAAGACAGAGGAAGAGGAAAAAGCAGTTCTACATATTCACATATCACAAATCTAGTCAGTTAGAAGTAATAAAAATAAAAATGCTTTAGAGATCTAACAAAACTTTCATAGTAAAAGAGTTGCTTTTGTTACGTTTTATAATAAAAACCCATGCACGTCCAACTGATCCAGAGAGATGAGCAGCCAAGACATGCATGTCATCAACAATGCAAAATGTGGGGACAATGAAGAACGCATGCCAAAATGTTAATATAGAAGCGTCTCAAATTGTTTTAATGTTACTTTTATTGATACGTGAATGGAAAACACATTTAAATTAGATCTTGTGTTTTGTAATATTATTTTCAACATTTTCTCTAAAATAGGCTTTCTCAATAGTGGTGCTATTGGCATTTGGGGCTTGATATTGTTTGTTGCGGGGCCCTGGTAAGTGCGTTTTAGGATGTTTAGCAGCATCCTTGGTCCCTTCCACTAGACGCCTGTAGCTCCTCTCTCCTCCCATCACGACAATGTCTCCAAATACCATCAAATGTCTCCAAAAATCACCCCTCACTGAATCCCAAACCTCCATATTATGAGGGTGCTAACAAAGAGAGATGAGTTGACAAATGTGCTATTTCAAACTCTGGCAAAGGCAACTTTAGTGGGAGGAGAAAGATAAAACACTGGCTCAGACAGAGTTATGATGTCAGGACTACCTCCTATGATCAGAAGTGTGCCTCAGCATCATGCGCCCATAAAAGAGGGTTACAAATGACGTATTACATAAACTGTGGGGTTTTTTAAAATTTATTTTCGTAAAAGATGTTTCTCCTTCCCCACATTGACTCCCTCCTCCTGAACCCCTCCCACTCCATGCCCAGTTTTGTTGGCTATGTCCATCAGTTATGCATTAAACTGTATTAAAGGTACCAAAAAGGGATAAGAAAAAGATTGAGTAGAGATTTTTATTCTTAACCTTGTTAGCTAAGGCATAGTTTTGAAACTGATCATTTTTATTGTTTTTTAAGATATTTTTCCTTGCTTTAAAAATAATATTTGTGGTATTAACTTCTTGTTCCAGAGTACAGTAGTACAGTAGTTTCTTGTCAGAGCCTTAAAATATATTAATTTCACATGCCACAGCAAATAGCCTGCAGTAAAACACATCAGTGTTACCTAATACATATTTGACCATGAAGCCATGATAGATATCAAAACTAGAAAAAATTCCCTGACCGCCCATGCTTTCCATAGTAAAGATTTTATCTTATATTTTTCTGTAGAAGAAACTACTCTCTACAAATGCACTTGTTTAGAAAAAAAAATTACTTGCTCTTGCAAAATAAACTTTTGCTTAAAGACAGATCAGAAGTAATGATAGCAGATGATCCTCCATAAAACTTTAAAATTTTAAAAAGCTCTATAAAAAAATCTGTGTAACAGCTTGTATACATGAAGTCATATCTTTTAACGATTATGACTGTTATATTGTTGTATAAAATTGCAGAAAAACCTTAAAAACTAGTTCCTCCTAAAGGTTGTTTCTGACAGCAGAAAGTAATAGAGCATACTGAAATGTTTCTATAATTCAACCAAAATTTCCTAAATAAAATTTTCTAAACATACAAAACTCTATGCTGAGAAAATTAAACTATAGTATGGATACAAATTCATCATTATGATGGGTTTTTGTGCATATAAGATTGTATTTTTGAGCATGCCAGTTAAATATATATTTCAGAAAATATTATAAGTTTTCAACTCAAGGCATAATTTTTATTTCAAGTGCCTAATATATCACTGAAAAACCACTATTAAAAAAAGGTTGTCTTTTTGTTTCCTCAGGCCGATTTTCAATTGCAAAGGATTTATGTATGATTGAGAATAGTGCCCAACATTTTGTTAATTCTAGATTTGCACTAAACTCTAAACTTATCCTGCTTATTTTGCAAAGAATAAGTGAAATGTATTTATAAATATATATGTTAAGGTCACTGTAGATTATATGAAATGACCTATTTGGTATTTGTTTCCCTTTTTTCGTATTAAGAAGGATCACTAACAATAGAAAACAAGACCAGTGGGCCCTTATTGTTTCCATCAAATTCTGGTGGATACACATTTCCATGTCTTTACTAAGTTTTGTCATGGTTATAAAAATAAAATATTCAAAAACTCAATAGACAGTAACTTCTATGTTTTTTCTTGTTAGCATTTACTTTCGACCTTTCCAAAGCAGTTCTGCGGTTGATTTACATCTCATTGCTTTTCCTTCTCTTACCACTCCACAGGAATGGTAGCGGTAGAAACAACCTGAAGAAGTAAAAACCGAGTTTCAGCACCTGAAGATCATGCATAAATGTTTGTTGGACATTTGGAAGGCCACCTTTTTCATATGCAGCAGTATTTACTCTTGAAAACAAACCATTAATCACAGGAGGCAATCAAGAAAACAGTAAGAGGGGACATTCAATAAGGTGGCTTGAATGTTCACTTTAACAAGTGAATATCATGAGAAAGGTACTAATCTTGATGAAGAAGACATAATAGCCATAAAAAACAGTTGTGAGAAGCAATTCTGATTGGATTCTAGTTGGCACAAACTAGCTCTACAGATACTTTTGAGATAACTTAGAAGTTTGAGCATGAACTAATGAGATGAAACTTTACTCTCATGGAAACATGTGGACCAGAAATTGGAAAGACGGGGTTACAAAGCAGTAGGATCTCAATTAGGAAAACATTGTGTGTGTGTGTGTGTGTGTGTGTGTGTGTGTGTGTGTGTGCGCGCGCATGTATGCAAAAAGATCTGTGATAATATACAATAAGATACTAAACAGTAGCTGTCTCTGAATACTATGACTGTGTTGCTCTTATTTTTATGTTTTTATTGGTGGAAATTTTCTAAAATGTATTTCTTTCTTTTTTGAAACAAGTTTATTAAATTTACAAAAAATAAATCCTTGTCTGATAGTTTATTTTTATAACAACCTTGTTTTTTTTCTTTCTTGAATGTTTACTTGGTTATTTTCAATTAAGATTTCCTTTTCATATTCTCTGTCCACTTTTACAATCTAAGTACTTCTGCGTATTTTCTACTTATGATAGTTTAATGTATCTGAGATATTTAATTAGCACTGCTTCATATCATTAACATCATGTTTCTCAAAATCAAACTAATCTGAAAAGTTAATACTACTTACACACACCCCAATCCCCCCCGTTTTGATGCTTTGTAGATATTTGTTGTTGTAGGAGAGAATGGAAGTCCATTTCTTCCTGAAGGTTAATGCTGCACCCTTTGTGAGAACCTTTGCATGAAGAGAACATACCTTTTAAGCCGATTCTTTAAAATGCTATCCCCCAATGGGCTAATAGGGGCTATTGCCAACTAAGCTCTGTTTCTTAAAGCATTTCCTCTTCCACATGAGTCAGAGGAACTTCTCAAAGGAAGAGTGAGAGGTGACATCATTAATTAGATCATAAGGGTCAAAAACCAAAGTACCTAGAAGACTCTGTACTCCCGAGCACTGTTGGTTGTCATTGTCCTGCCCATTAAAAAGGGTTGGGAGCCCCTAAAGTATAAAAGGTAGGACACGTCAAGTGCCACGTCCAAGCTTTTACCTAAAGGATAAAATCAATTGATAGTTTACCTTATTCTGTGATTTGAAAATAGTATAATGAAACTGATTTTCAACCACTATTGATTAAGGGGATTAAAACAAAACAAAAGGACAGAACCTCAGAGACAGACAACAGTATGGTGATTAACAGGGGAAAGGGAGGGAGGGAGTAGGAGAGGGTGAGAGGGGGTAAATGGTGTTGGAAGGAGACTAGACTCAGGGTGGTGAATGCATAATACAATATACCGATAATGCATTATTTAAAAGATTATGAAACAGAAAAAAATAAATAAAAATAAAATAATGAAACTGAGATCCTCCCACTACTCATAGAAACAAATATAATAAAAATTTTCAATCACAAATGAACTTGGCTAATTTATTTAAAAGCAAATAATTTGCCTCTAAATCCTGCCTAGTATTGTCATTAAATCAAATACCTCTGAGCCTTGAGAATCATACGCCTCACTTTAGCCATGACAGTCTGACTTTGTACCAGTGTAAATATCAACAGTACTACATTCACCCATATGTGAACAATAAATGCTTATCCATCTGTTAGCCCAATTTAGAGAATCTAAGATACCAAAACTAACAAGTATTTAAAGTGTGTGTGTGTGTGTGTGTGTGTGTGTGTGTGTGTGTGTGTGTGTATAAATCATAGAGTGTCTTGGTATTAGGAAGTTTCACTTGCTGGGAAGGTAAATTATTTACTAACTGTAATAAATATATACATAACTTAAGATATATATAACTCAAATGCTTCTAAAATTATGGTTAGATGTGATGATTCTCTGTACTCCTATATAGCTTTTTAAAAGCTATAATTATGTGACATTAGCTATCATCCTATACCTTATCTTCCTTCTGAAATTTTTACAGTAGCCATCAGACAATAGCATGAATCTAGCATAAACAGGAGGTTAAGTGTATTTTTAGCAATGTACTCCATGTTTCTAAATTTGTTCTTGCTATAAGAACAATATAGTTGATCAAAAACATATTTATTCTTTATTTAAAGAAAATTCTTACAATCAGTTACCAACTGAGATAGAAAATGCAACTTTGAAAATAACATTTTCAATATCGTATTAATTATGTAAACAATTTATACATGGCAAATTCATATCAGAGGGACACAAGATTTGACTGACATCAAGGTCAAGGTACTCATGGGTTTTATATACATGCAGTGTCACGAACAATCCACTTAATTTCCAATGGGAAATAATCTAACAGAAATGAAAACACTGAAGACTTGCTAAGTGGATATAGAAAACATTCCCTTACATAGAAGTAAAACAGAAATTTATTTGGTCCTTTATGCTACCCTTAAAGTCAAGTAATTTAAATAGACTGAATATAAACTTTTCATTCTAATACTACTTGTATATTTTAATTAAAATTTCTTTTTACATGCACTGTATATTTTTACAATAACTATGCAATGTAGATCTTATAAACTCCATACTTAATATAAAGAAATAGATTATCAGTTAATATACTTGAATAAAGTCAACTGTAAATAACATTTTACATGTTAGAATCTCAAGTACATTTTTAGCTACATTATGTTGTCTCTCTTTCTACAGATGATTAAACATAATAGATGTTTTAAAGTAGATAAATATAATTCATCAAATTTTTCAAACACCTATATTTGATAGTAGAAATTTAAAAATGCACATAAATATATTCAGAGGTTCTAATAGACTCTTTGATCTTATATTTACTCACATTTACCATTGTGACTCTTGTGAGACTTTTGTTTTATCTGCACTGCTATGTTCATTGTAGTTTAAGTTTATTAAGTCCTTTATGCCCTCACTAGAGTTTGTAAGTGACATTAGTCTTTATTCACCTTCATTTCATTTATTTCCTCAGTGATCAAACAGTTAAGAGGAGTTTCTGGCTTTAAAGAACGCATTTCCCCCAAGAAAGGCAAAGACAAGCAGTGTCTATTATCCTAGTGACGGGGTCTCAGCACGCTTCTCTGTTCGTCTCCTGGGATCTGAAACAGGAGACCTTGAAACTCTGAGACTCCAGGGCAGGCGTTTGGAGGGCTACTGCCTGGGGCAAGGAGAGCCACATCAACAGGTTTATTCTCCTGCAAAGTGCGCTTATTCTGACCCAGAATCCCACCTGCTCTATAAACACGACACGTATTTTCCTTTTGAGCAAATAAATGTGATCTGGGCCAGAATCTGATGTAGACCTCGGCTGACAGTTACAGTTTTTACTTGGTAAGATCTGGGGTGTTCGTATGTCTCTATCTTTTGATGCGAATTTGAGATTCCTCTTTACATCTTTAAAATGACCCGGATATAAGTGCTGAAGCAAATGCATTGCAGCCCATTCTCCCTCTTCTTAAGCAAGTTCGAATGTTGTTTGTTTCTTCTTCAGATGTTAAGATAAACATGTTTTCCCGATATTATTTCACTATCCAAGTATTACATTTTAATACAGTGTTCCAAAGTATTTCGGTGGAGATAGTACCATTAAACCAATGTGTATTATCTGGGTTCTTTTTCCCTAGGATTCATAGCTGAGAAAAATGTCTGTTTCCTGGCAGTTCCTTCCTTCTCTTTATCGGCAATGTTTACATATGTCCATGGGCTTTTGTTTGTTTGTTATAAGTTAGGGGAAACTACACAAACATGTACATTTGACTTTTGAGGTAATCAGTCTATGGTTAAAGACACCATCCTGACAATACCTATAATTTGCCTATGAATTTTTTCCAGATGCATTGAGATGTAATTGACAAATAACTATTTCTATAAATAAAATATTGAATAGCAGTTAGACTAGAAAAAAACTTTTCTTTTTACAGGTCTTTTTATGGGCTCAGATTATTTCCATAGTTTATATCTATTAAACAGTATCATAAATGTCTATATTAGTAGAGTACTTTTATCATTGTCTACATAGTTAGAATATATAAATATGTTTAATGCCACAAACAGAACTTTTAATTAAAAAATACATTATCTACTAAGGTCTACTTCATCCTATTATGTACTCATTACATAGACATGGTAATCTGAAGCACTATGCCAATGGATTAAAAATTGTGGATAGCCCTGGCCAGGTTGGCTCAGTGGTTACATGAGCCCATGGTCCAGAGAGAAAAACTGAGGACAAAACTCTTACAACTTCAGTTGTTTTACCTACAAAATGGTTCAGCATGTTAAGGAATTTATTAGTTTCATACAAGGCAGCAAATATTACACAAACACTGCTTTATGAAAAACGTAGAGGTTAAATCATTGCAGGCACCGTTCTCTGTTCTCCTGTTAAAATTTCTTTAACCTCAAAATTGTCATTCATTCTAAGCGCTGTAATTTCAGATACCTGTGTTACCGAGATTATATCTTACTGGCAAGTTGCATGTATCTTTATCTATCAGAGCATTAAGCCACACATTTGTGCAGTGTTTATTGGGCAAAATTCCGTAATACAGACTTCAGCAATCTCATTTGCAGAGAATTTACAACCTCATTTTTTAAGTAATAGTTTGACATATTCTCTTTATATGCAATTCTGTATATAAATATCTTTAAATTTTTTAGTATGCTTTTTAGACACCTCAATCTTTGTCCTAGACAAAAACTTTTTTTAAAATAAAATGCTTATGCAAAATATTAAGGATGTGGCCTCCTTTAGTCATACCACTCTTTTTCATTCAGATAGGTTTTCTGTTTATTTTGCCCCACTGGTAGCCTCATTTCCTTCTGAGAGGACCTCCAAGTGGTCATGGAGATGTTGATAACCCTGAAGAAATCTTAAGGTTTGGAGGAAGCGAGAAGGGAGAAAGGTTTTAGGGGCAGGTACAGTTGTGGGGGAAATGCCAGGGTTTTAGACATCCTTGCAGACTCACTGAACATCTTTTGCAAGATTAAAGAATGGAAGTACTTACTTTACTAGGTGTTTTGTCTGTATGATGCCCCCAAATTCTGCCGACATAACTGATTATGCACGATGAATCTGGGGTAGGCTATACAACTGGCCCCAAGTCACAAGCTTTCTGCGTGGACAATCAAGATTTGAACCTTGACATGGTTTGCTCCAAAGCCATCTGCTTCCCTTAAAATGCGATTATAAAATTAAATGTGAAATATTCTGGTAGCAAGTCAAAAGTAAAGGGAAGCCAGGAAAAGAAGATATTTTCAAGAAGATTAGCTAGCTATTTTAATGCTTTTCATCAGTGAAAATGAGGGACAGACTAGGGAAGTATAGCGGATGAGCAGAAAAGCATTACAGAAATAGAAATAGTAAAAAATAAAAAAAGGATAAACTCAAAAGTGAGGAGATGTAAGGAGTCATCCAAGATGACTGAATCCCTATGCCTGGGTGAGTGGAAGGCTAGTGATGCCCTTCACTTGGCTACAAATGAATAAAGGAAACCTCACTTAAACTGGAGTGGGGAAGCCCAGAAGAGGGCGCTCTCACACACTACGGTATTACCCAGATCCCAGACAAAAGGACTGACACAGCAGAAGAATTTCTCCTTGCTCAGCAAAACACCTTTGTCAATGAGCTTTTCATTTGGATGCCATCAGGTTTGAGATCCGAGTTACGGCCCAACCAATGAGAAACTGCCACACTCAGCTAAGGAGAAGTCATTATCACCTTCACTTTTCCAAAAAGCCCCTCCCAGCTTCCCCTTTCTCCCCTTAAATGAAAGCTTTTCTCCTCTGTTCTCCAGACTTGCCTATGGTTTGCCATAGTTCGTTTGTTTTTTTTGTACCAAATTTCAATTATTCTGCTATTCCCAAACAAACCCATTTTACTGGTAAAATGCCTGTCTTTTTCTTGTTTTTATTTTAAGGTCAGCAATAGACATGGGAAAATCACAAGAAAGACATTTTGAAGGGAGACATTTTGAATTATTTTGAAAATGTGAATTTGAGGTGCTGAAGGATTTACTCTCAAATGTCTGTATCCACGTGTTTCTCCTGTAATTTCCAGGCTTCTAACTGGGATTATTGTATTAGTAGCACCACCTTTTTAATTAAAGAGAGCTACAGAGAGCAATGTCATTCCCGCGGATTTTTCCACTACTTTATTTTTCCCTGGGAACGCTAAACATGCAAAAGAGGAAAAACACAGTTAAAGGGCTTTTTCCCCCTCTTTTTTCTCTTATTTCCTTCCCCTGCTTTTCCTCTTGTTTTCCAGATACACTGTGATTTCATGTGGTTTGATTTATCTCATTAAAGTGAGTTCTGCTGTTTCAATCTGTTTTTGTTCTGATCTTTTTACTGACCTTTTGAGATCAATCAGCTGCAAGCGTGGCATGCCTCTGAGTGTTTAATAGTCGAACACCCTGTTCACACTTGTGTACAGAGAGCTGCTCTTCAGCTCAGGGGACATGCTGGACAGAGGTCTTAGTAAGCCTACGTGGATCTCTGTTCATTCTGAGTACTAACGGCATCCCCTTTGGGAGAATTTAAAGTTGGCCTTAAATACTAAAATTTATAAAGAAAGTTCTTTAATTAAAAAAGATAGTTACACATAGCTATTCTGAAAAAGGCTGCTATATATATGTGTGTGTGTGTGTGTGTGTATATATATATATATTATTTTTTATTTTATGATACGGTAATTTTTATAGGAACAAACTTATGTTCCAGATATAAACTACTAAAAGCTAGTAAACAGCCTCAATTTTATTGCCATTCCTGTGACCCAATTCTTTACATTTTTCTATTATATTTACAAGAATATCATATCCTGGGTCTCTTTTATACACTCTCATACTAAATTTGATTTAGTTTTTTGTAATTATTCTCCCTTGGATTCTTTATTTCTAAGTAATTTATAAGCACCATGAGATTAGCAACCATTATTTCCAATTTTTCATTGCTCTATACCTCTTAATAACATTCTCTAAGATTCTCAATAATTATCACTAAATAAATCAAATAGCAAATGGGATATTTTCCGTGATAATTTGTTTAAGAAAAATGCAATTACTCCATTTGATGAGACATTTTGGTATGTGGAACAACTGTGGGAAATAGCAAAATATGTTATTCCCAGTTATCTTCTAAGTAGTTGTCTATCATTGCTCACTTTACTTCCACTGCCTTGATTCTTGAACTAACGTCCATCACATTTTCAATCTCTGTCTCTCCACTGCTTCAGCTCTTTTCAAAGTCACCAATGGTTTCCTTGTTGTCTGTCAAATTAACAGTTGTTTCTTGCACATAATCTTTTTATTAATCCTCACCAGAGGATATGCTTTTTTTTTTTTTTTTTGAAAGAGAAAAAGAGAGAGAGAGAGAGACCTCATTGTGCGAGAGAAACATCCATCAATCGCCCCACCCCTACCGTATATGCCTAGACCAGGGACTGAATCCACAACCCGGGCCTGTGCCCTGACCGGGAAGGAACCCGCAACCTTTCAGTGCATGGGATGATGCTCCAGCCACTGAGCCACCCGGCCTGGGCGTCTTAGACATAATCTTGACCAAACAGGTAGTGAAATTTTGTAAGAGTGACCACTTCCCCTTTCTTTGAACACTGTCTTCCTTCAAGTTCCATCAGAGCACTTCTCCCAAGCTTCTCTTCCACCTGCTCAGTCCTTTTTAGACCTTTCGCAGCTTTCTCCTAATCTCCCTGAACTCCAAATGTAGGAGGTTCCCCCCACTTAAACACTGCATTTCTCTTCTCTACTTACATTTCCTCCCTAGATACGACATCATCTAACTCTCCAGCTGTGTAACCATAAGCTTCTGTCCAGACCTCTCTTCTGAATTCACATCTATTCAATTGCCTTCTTGATGTCTCTACTCAGCTATCTAATATTTCATCCTTAGAAATTCCAAAATAATCTTTAATTCCAACACCCCCTCTCCTCCCAGAAAGTATTGCCTGCTCTTCTCTAAGTCTCTCCTATTTTGGCAAATGGCAATTTAATTTTTTTTCTTTATTGATTTTAGAGAGAGAGGAAAGGAGGAAGAGAGAGAGAGAAACATTGATGAGAGAGAACATCGACTGGCCGTCTCCTGCACTCCCCCCCCCCCCCACTGGGGATCTGGCCCACAACCTGGGCTTGTGCCCTGACCTGGAATCGAACCAGCAACCTCTTGGTGCACTGAGCCACACCTGTCATGGGCAAATGGCAATTTTATCTTTCTGTTTTCCACATCTATTAAAGCTAGCCAAAAACTTACAAATATATAATCCAATCCATGATCCTTATTAAGCCTTCTCTCTCTCTCTCTCTCTCTTTTTTTAGGTACAATCCATCCCTTTGAGGGCAAATATTCTTTCTAATCTATATCATCTGCTTCTAACACATCTCATGGCCCCTACTGACTTCTAGTTTAATTTAGCTTATCTGGAAGTTCTAGAATAAAGTTGCCATTTTAAGAGTCTCATTTTCATGAGCAACGTATAAATCTCAAATAACTTAAGGGAGAGAAATAACTATATTTATTGAATATTCAATGCCGAAAGGTAAAATGATTGCATTTCCATTTTTTAAGGTACAAATATAACTCTTTTAAGTGCTGGAATTGTCACAGGCATCCTTACATTTCTTTGAAGGCACATTTACTGTCTCATGAAAAGCAGCAGCAAGTAATTGTTACATGAATAAATAACTGAATGAATAGTTTTCTTCAATAATCATTTGCACACTGTTCATTTTAAACCGTTAAAAGCACATAAATACTTCAACAGTTTCAGAACTCCCTATATATTTTTAAACTTAACGAAAGCACAATTTAAAAATATCTCTAATAAAAAGACAATGGTGAAAGATATTTATTTATTGTTCTCTGAACATGTTTAATATTTTCTTATTCCTAATCTCGTGGTGCTTGATAAAGTAATATACTCTTATAAAAGAACTGGAAACAATCTTCAAACCAGTTATTGTTTTTGTTGTAGTTTAGTTGATCTCTCCCCCCACCACACTGTGTCAAAGTCCCTGCTTGACTAAACCAACAGTCATTCCTAAACCTTCTAATTTAGTGATTTTTTAAAAAAACTATATAACTTCCCCAGCCTCTCTGCATGTTGGTGTGAACACAACACACTTCTGACCAATGAGAGGAAAGCGAAAGTTGGACAGAGAAATTCTGCGGAAAGAGAGGCACAGCGGATGGAGCTTGTCCCTCTACTTCTGTCCTTGGACGCAATGCTTAGAGCTATAGCATCAGTCTTGCTACTGCAACAGAAAGATAAGAACATTATATAAATTCTGGCCCTGATGTTACTGATCTGGGAACCAATGGCAACAACTCCCTTACTTCTAGCCTTTAGTTATTCAAAAGAATAACACAGAAAACTATCTGTTGAAGCCAACTAATATCTGGCTTTATTTTACTTTTAGTCAAGTAAGGTCCTAGCAGAAAAAAAGAGCTATGTCCAGATTTTCCATCTTTGTTCTTCTTTCTTTGCATTTTAACTGCCAGATGAATTATCTCAAGATAATCAGATTTATAAAACTAAAACATAAAACCAATGATCATTACTTTCCAGATAACAGTTAATAATCCTGGTGCATCTATTTGCCTGCTTAACTATCACAATCTCCTGGTCATTCACAAGACTTTACCTACCGCAGTCTTGACTGATTACTTGTCTTTTGGGGTGGGGGCATTGCCCTATACTTTTACAAGTACTACTAAGTAGAAGCATGTAAAGCTTCCTCAAGGATGTAGTTCCTGTATTTTGGAATTCAAATATGTTGTCATAGAAACATGCTTGTTGTCATTTGTTTCAAATTGTGATAAAATTCAAAAGCGGTAAGATGTTTTCTTCACTTATGAACCGCAAGGAAATATTGTACTGACAGATCAATAGAAACAAACAAAACACAGAGGTCATTAGCATTTAACTTGGCCAACGTGAGTATTCAATTTTTTAAATTTCTGTGTCCACAGTAGATTGAAAGTAACTCAAGGAAAAAAAATAGGGGGAGGTGCTGTTTATGTCTACTCTTTTAAATTATTTCACAGAGGACTTGGAGGGAAAAGAAAACAAACATAAACTTTGCAAAGACTTTTGATCATTATATCACTTTAAGTAATGCTTTGACATAGAATGGATTACTTTAAATACTAAGGGGAGGTTTATTGTGACCAAACTCACAAAAACACATTTAAATAATTTAATAACAATGGTTAGCAATATATCTCATTTTTAAATGTATATAAATTTCCAATCCCCAATTAAAGCACATTTCTATTTATGGGGAAACACATTTTTTCTAAAGCAATTGCTTACAAGAATGTTATGATTCTGAGGATATTCTGAATACAGACTGAGATCCATCAGATAATGTAAACAAAGGAAAAAGGGGAATCTATGTCAATTCAAACAACACTGAAATAATACAGCAAGACAAGTTTATACTGTGCCTGAAACCATTTCATTTGCATGCAATAGACAGCATTACTACCAAAGTAAAAAAAAAAAAACAATGAAACCACACATAAAAGAACACACCTACATGATTTTTCAATCTGTTCCCTGCCAATTATTTTTCTAGTATTGAAATTATGTATACTATTAATATTAGGTCATATTGTGGTACAAATTGCTTTGAACATCCAGGATATAATATTTTAAAATCTCTTTGTATTGTAAGGGGTCATTAAGTCAATAATCTAAAAGTAGTATGGAATAGACATTAATTCCTTTAAATATCTGGACTGGCGCATATCTACAAACTTTATTTTCCAGAATCTTTTAATTTTTCAGGTTACATATCCTTATTTTTCTATCTGGGATATTACCTAGGCAAATGGTTTACTTGTAATCATAACAATGCCAGATGAGCTCATGCATTTTTTTTTCCTTAGGGTAAATAGGAGAACAAGGAAGAGCAATGAATAGGCCCTGACTTCCTCTCTCTCTAGCAAGGTGTAGGTTGTTGGAGAACACTATCATCTCTTCTTGTGTACATTTTGGGGCTACTAAGTATGCATATTAGTACTTTAGTCATTGGTAAAATAACCAAAAACAAACAAACAAAACAATCTAAAGAACAATTATAAATTTAAGATGGTTTGCAATGGGCTCCAACTTACAAAATTCATGCCCGTCATTATTATCAGGCACTGATACATTAGTAATTAGAGAAAGGAGAGGGGAGGGAAGAGAGGGAAGGGGAAGGGATGAGGAGGGAAAGGGAGAAAAGAAAAAGGAAGTTTTTTGGAGCAATCCAGTCTTAGTATTTTATAAAAAGTTTAGGCATTACTATGATTCACTAAGTTATCTTTTAAGTTTTACTTACTATTTCACAACTACAAAGGATCGAATTTATCCTATAAATTGTCAAAATATAAAACATGTTTAGATGCATGTCTGTCCATCCAGGTTTACTTAAAATCAATTAGAAATTAACACCCTTTGAAAGAAGGTTGATTAAACTTCTTTATCCATTAGGTCTTCTCTATAACATGATTGTTGGCCATGAAGAAAACAATAAACTCATCAGAGGAAATTTCTGAGTCATGTCACCTTGGTAACTTTTGATGAAAAACTTTCAGCCATACTTTGATGGACTCATCAAATTATAGATATATAAAAAATATTACATATATAAATAAATGATACTGTAACTCAAATGTTTCAGTTCTGTAATTTTTAATGTATTTCCTATTTGAATTTTTGAATATTGATTAGCAACTTTGAATGGTATAATTGAATATTTTCCATGGATTATAACTGATACCTAGCTAAACATATTTTATAAGGCCAGATACACATATATATGTTATTTTCTAATTTGTAAAAATATATAAAATTAGGAATAGCCTGTGTAGCTTTCAATAGGAGAATGTTGGTACATCAAAAGAAAATCAATGCAACTGTAAGAAAGAGTTGCAATGGTCCAGAAGGCTATCCATAATGTACTATTCAATGAGTGAAGAAAGTTGCTGATAATGTGTAGAATTTTTTTTTAATAAAATTTAAATAATTTTTTTTCTTTATTGATTTTAAAGAGGGGGGGAGGGAGAGGGAGAGAGAGAGAGAGAGAGAAACATCAATGAAAGAGAACATTGATTGGCTGCCTCCTGCATGCCCCTAACTGGGGATCGGGCCCACAACCTGGGCATGTGCCCTGACCAGGAATCAAACTGGCGACCTCTTGGTGCATGGGTCAATGCCCAACCACTGAGCCACAGTGGCTGGGCAGAATATGTTTTCATATCTTTTCCATAAACAAAAACCTTTATTATTGTATATATTTTAATGTATGGATAAATGTGGAAGAAAAAACATATAAACACATACACCTATATTTAATACACTATGTATTACTTTTATAATTTAAAATTTTATTTTAAAATATATTAAAGAAAATAATTTATCTTTGAAAAGAAGGGGATCAAAACACCTACATTATTGATGGTGAACTTTACCCATCAGGGTGATGAATTCTACCTTTACTTGCTTTAGATTTAAAAGGAGAGTATATGGTACAAATTGCTAAGACAAAAATCAGTGCTTGAGGATAAATTTAGTTACATTAGTACAATCAGAAGCCAAAGATGTTTCATTTGTAAGGTGTTCGTCATCATAATTCCTTACTTAAGAGCATTTCCAGAAAAAAAAAATAGAAAAAAAGATTTCAGTATGATCTCTTGATATCCTAATGGTCTAGTCCTGCACAATTGTTGATGTTTGTAGTAATGGTCTTATTTGGAGTCACTGTTATACATCAGCTTTTGCAATTATCACTACAGGTATTGAAATCTGTTAACTTCTCATAATGCCTACAGGATGCTGTTAGATCCTGATTAGATATTTAACGGTCTTCTAATTTAATGATCCAGAGTCACTGATAGCAAATCATAACCTGTTATTTCTCAGGCAAAAATAAAATACAGTGACCTTCAGTTGGGTATGTGTAAAGTAACATTTTGTAAATTATTAATGATTTATGAATTAGTGACAGAATATTTTAAATACAAAAATTGGCACAGTTTATATTGGAATTTAATATTTGAGATCATCACCTCCTTCACACAAGCATAAACACCAAAACACACCCTTCTCCCTTTGGCATGACGACTCCATCTACAGCTTCAGAGAGAATGTAGAACATTAAACAGAAACTCTCTCAGCCTTTGTCAAGTTATGTATTTGCACCTTCTTGTATCCACTTATTCTCTCCTGATGAAATGGTGATGGGGGGGTTCCTTCCCAAGTCTAAGTCTAATCTTTTTACATTACCTTTGGTTCCTAATTCTTCTAGCTTTTTCAGAAAACTACCATGATTGATTATCTCTTTTCTCCCCTGTATCCCCAACCGTTCACTCTCTGCAGGATCTTCCAAATGAGACTCAAATTTCACCCATCTTCAAAATATATTTTTCTTGATATCATTTACTCTGCAACTATTTCCTATCTCTCTCTTTTCCTTCGGTGCAAATAACTCCAAAGACCTCAAAACTTGGCTCTCTGGATTTCCACATTTCCTTCTCATTGTTACTCCATGTCTTCAGATAGAGATTTCCATGTCTGCACATTGAATTTCCCTTTAACATCACTTGGATCTGTTCAAATAATGCCAAATTCTGCCCAGCCAGTGTGGCTCAGTGGTTGAGTGTTGACCGATGGACCAAGAGGTCACTGGTTCAATTCCCGGTCAGTGCATGTGCCCAGGTTGTGTGCTCAGTCCCCAGTTGGGGGCAGGAGGCAGCCAATCTATGGGTCTCCTTCATCGATGTTTCTATCTCTCTCTCCTCCTCCCTTCTCCTCTCTCTAAAAATCAATAATAAAATAAAATAATCCCAATTCAACACATCCACAAATAAATTCATAATCAGTTTTACCCCTCTACTGTGCCAAATCTCAGCTAATGTTACCAATATCCATCCCATTTTGAAAGCCAGAAACCCATGAATAATTATTAACCATTTCTTCTCTTAATTACTTCATTACCAGTTACATATCGAGCTCAGGAATGAATATTAAATTTTAAATATTCGCTACAGCTTCCCGCTTCTTTCTATCTCCATTCAACTTCCTGGCTCCCCAATTCCTGCTTGCTCACTTCCACTGGTTTCAGTCACCCACTCCCATTTATTCTCCTAAATATTTGTATTACCAGTAACTGTACCTCCTTCAGAATCTGTATTCACCCTCTTTCAACCGGCAGTTCTGTTCCTTTCAGTTCACCTGCTCCAGTATCACTTCTCCAACAATATTTGATGCTACTGGGAACGTCAGGCCATTGACTCTTCCATGTTTCCATCATACTTCTATCTCCCTGATGTGCCAATTCCCTCATTACTCAACTTTGTTTTTATATCGTTTTGCTGTTATCATTTTTTTCACATATTTTTTAAAAATATATTTTTATTGATTTTTAGAGAGAGAGGAAGGGAAAGAGAGAGAAACATCGGCATGAGAAACATGGATCCGCTGCCTCCTGCACGCCCCCTACTGGGGGCTGAGGGCACAACCCGGCATGTGCCCTAACTGGGAATGGAACCAGGACCTCTCAGTCCAAGGGATGATGCTCAGCCACTGAGCCACGCTGGCTGGGCTTTCATATATTTTTAACTCACTGGTCTCTACCTCCTTGCTTCATTGCTCAAATAGTAAAACTTCAATCTTAGGCAAAACCAAATTTTCAAGTACCCATACACCACTAAACAATCACACTATAACTGCATAAAACAACCGTGCTAACTGGGATCACTCTAATTTATAATTATAAATCTCAAGTGGACCCCCATCACTGCTCAGCAATACTACTATATTCTCTGATGAAGTCCTTCTTTCTTTGGTGGACTATTAATATCTTTCTTCAAATTTCCAATATTGCTTCCCCTACTATAGTCTAAGATGCTGTCCTCATTTTTAATTTCATTTAAAAACAAAGTACATGGTGAATTGCACATCTTCCCACCATCAAATTTACCTCCTACCTGCACATTTATCTGTTTTGTTACCCTAAATTCCTTCCAGTTACAATGTATACACAACCCCTGCTCCTTGCTCTGGCCAACTTCTCCACTTACATACCAAATTCCATCCTTTCCGATGACTGGAGAAAAATTTGCCTGCAGTTTTTCATTATCTCCTGAAATACACATTTTATTTTCCTTCTGAATCATCTCCATCAGGTTACAGATGTGTTATGTTTCTCAACTTAAGCAAAACAAACAAAAGCAATTCCCCTCCATTTCATGTTCTCCTCCCTTTGCAGCAAATACCTTGAAAGCTTTCTTTCTACCAGATTCTTCCATTTTTGTCTCCTCTCATCCTTTAATTAACCTGTTTCAAATCTTAACTATTGTATCCCCAATGCTCAATGGAAACAGCTTCCAACTTTTGAAGTTTCACACATAAGCTCCATTTTCTCAAATAACACTGTCAGTACTTCTTACCTGTCATCATTAGACTCGATCTCACGTCCCCTGGCTAGCAACACTTTCTACACCCGCTTTCCTGCATTCATCATTCTCTCAATCTCCGTTGCTCTGCTGTATCCTTCCGCCCTCTTCTGCCCGTTAAATGAAGTATGCTGAGGCTCGTGTGCAGTTTTCTTTGCCATCTGCACTGTCTGCCTGTGGAGTCTCACTCAATATTAATGGATGTAAATATGACTGATAATTCAGACCCCTCTCTTGAGTTTCACAGTGTTATAACTATCTGCTTATGCAAAATATTCATTCAGATATCAAATAATCTCAAGCTTACCATGTCCCCAACGGATTTTTCATTTTCCCCATAAAATTTGTTCCACTTTCTTCTGAGTTTCTTCATCTCAGTGTAAGTCATCATCTTTCACCTAATTACTCTCTTTGTCTTATAACCCTCAGCTACAGTCATTTACAATTCTTCTCATACTATGTAATCATGCAAACCTGTAATTATAAAAATGTATTGAGTAAAGATTATTTCTCTCTATTATACTATACATTTCTTAGCACAATGCCTGACATATAGTAAATACAATACATATTTACTGGCTGATTATTGTCAGACAGCATATATGGAAGAGTGGGTGTTTGGTTTTAAAAAGAATATGGCATGTTTAATTGTATCAACAGTGGGAAGAACCTTTCTTAGCATAAATAACCTCACCCTATCAAACACAAAGACTCAAATGATGCATAATCTAGGATTCGTGCTCTATCACCGAACTCATTACTACTCTCAATCAACTTCACCCCACCTCGCAAATCCTACAGCAAAAACTGGGGAGAAAAATCATTAATCAATTAGTATCAGGTCCTATGGAAGTGGTTCTCATACAAAAGCATAATAATTTTACCACATCATTCCAGAATTTATAGGTAAGTGGCACTTTAGAAAAGATATAAAAAAGAGCCTGTTAATGCTTTAGATTATTAGTCACTGATGTATTTAATAGTCACTGATGTATTAAGAATATACAAATATAAATATATATTGACATTGTGTTCCAATATACAGGAGTATATGCGCAGATCATGGGAAGTATTGCTCTACCCCAAATAAGAAATGCCAGATGTATTATTAAGCTAAAATATGTTGCGTGGAAACAAGTATTGTGAAATCCTATATATTGGAGAAAGGCTCGATAGGTAAAATAAATCTAGGGCTAAGGGAAAGACAATGGGTGAAACTGTTTAAGTAGACTGTAACATATTTAATTATCCTCATCATGCAAATAGCTCTTAACTGTTCTTCTACTCGGGAGCCAGTCTGGTAGTAAGAAAAAATACGGTCTTTAGAAGCAGACACACCTGAGCTCATATCTCTGCTCTGTCACATACTAGCTAAAGGATTTTTATAAATTGTATAATTGCTCTGAACCTGTTTTCCCATTAGTAAAATGGTAATGGTGATAATTATTTTTATATGTTTATCAAAAAATTAAATATAAAAACTTAGTACACCAGATATATATTAGGATTTTTAAAAAATAAATGGCAAAAGCAAACCTCTGGCTAAATCTGAGAAGTTTCTGGAAAAGCAACACTATTCTTAGAAAGAAATGAGAACTGATGTCGAGATTTCTCACTGGTCTTTTATTTTTTGGTGTGTAGAAAAATCTAGCTATCTACTCTGGGATTTGGATTTGGGATTTGAACTCTAGAATCTGGGATCCAGAGGTTCAAGGAAAACAAATATCTTTGGCAGTAGATTTTGCTTTGTTCATTTTAAAAAATGATTTTTTATTTCCCTCAACAAGTAAACTTTTTATGGAAGGAGGTTTTCGTTATTGTTTATTTTTACTCTACTAAAAGTAACTACAATTGTTCTATAAATGACTCACGCATACGGAATGCTTTGCTCTGGGCAGGGGAACGGAATGCCGAAAAAACTGCAATGCTACGAGCATTCGAAGTTTATTAGAGGTGCATTTCTCTTTCCTTATTCATTCTTTAGTACTGAGTTATTGTGATATTACAATGAAATTATATCACTTTGGGTTTGAAGGTGGTTGGAAGCAGAGAATGAAATCACTGTGAGAAATATCAATGGTAAATCAAAGTGCTCTCCCTTAATTAGCTCCTGCTTACATACATAGTATGGAAAAATAATTATATGTTTATGAAAGAATGATTCGTTAGGAAATGCGCTGTGGTAATAAGAAAAAAATATAAAGAGAGCAATTTGAGTTAATATGTACACATCATTTTATGTAACCACATCACAGAAGGGGGCCCCAGTTAATTAGATTCCTTTAGTTAAATAGAAAATATGAAAAAAAGAGATACTCAGGGTCTAATACAATGTAAGCTTAAGTTATATGAGAAAATAATTTTGATTCTTTTATGAATATATACACACACATTTATACACACATAACTATAAAAAACTTTGACCTATACCTAAGAAATCTTTCTGTATAGTGTAAACTTGTGACATATTAAAATTAAAACAATATTTTAATAGAAATACTGGCTACAAAACAATTTTAAGAGAGTCTGTACAATATAACTCCAAATCTTTGGGTAATTTTTAATTTAAAGGGTAAGCATTCAAATTCAGACTCAAATGATCACATTTTAGTCTCCTCTCGTAGAAATGTCTAAAATCCTTGTGGACATATGAGTGTACAGGTATGGACATTGAGTGTGGCAAACAGATGTTTGTCCTTGGCTCTGTGTGACTCATCCCATCTGTCAACTATTGAAGAGGCAAAATTAACAAATACCTTTCTGTGACTATGCAGAAGCATTTCTTCCATCATTCTTGTGTGTAAAACTGTTACCAAAATATCATTCATAGGAAAAGGGCCTACGACTTCTCCATCCAGATACAACATTCTAGAATCAAAATCTGAGACCTTCAAGGCGGGCAAGAAAAGAAAGTACTGTAATTTATATTTATATTATATTTTTATTTTATCCTTCTAAATATGTATCATAAATTCTATTTATATAATTGCATCGATGTGAGGGATGAAAAGCTTTTCGTTAGTAAGAGTATTCGACATTTCATGATGACCACTCTAGAGCAGTGCTGTTTAACAGACAGAATGCAGACCAATGTGTTATTTAAGATATTCTAGTCGACATATTTTAAAAAGATAAAATTCATTAAAATAAAAATTTATTTAACCCAATATATCCAAAATTATTAGCATTTCAACATGCAATCAATACAGCAAAAGTTCAATGAGCTAGTTTGCATTCCATGTTTTATATAGCACATCTCAATTTGCTTTAAACTCAGGTCAAGTGCTCAGTGACTACATATGGCAGGTGGTCACCATACTGAGCAGACCAGGTGTAGAGCATGCTTGGGAAGATTCACTACACTGATCAATGCACAGAAAGGCCGTGAGTTTGGTGTTAACATGGGGCAGTTCAATCCTACTTCTATCTGTAGGTTGCTGCTCACAATGGAATACTGAACACGTGAAGTCACCATGTAGAGTGAGACCTTAACTTACATAGTTAGATAAAACTAATACCTAATTGCTTGTTTCTGGTACTTTTTGAAGCAAACAAGGAATACATTTTTGAAAGTACACACATTTCTCTCATATTTAAAATGTCCTTATATGGCAAAGTTGCATGAGACACATAAAACAATTAAGGTCCTTCTTTGCATGACAAAATTAAATAGAAATGTTATATGGTTAACTGGAAAGGTTATATGCTTAACTGTCCACGGGAGGTGTGGTAAGCAGAATTCAAAGTTGGCCCCTAGGATTCTAGTCCGTGGATCGTTAGGTTCTTCTAAATGCTAAGAAAGAAAGGACCAATGGAAAACTCTAACATCAGTTCTTATTTCTTTCCCAGAAGATAGAGTGTTGTTTTTTTTAAAATATCTTCTCAGCCCAGCCAGTGTGGCTCTGTGGTTGAGCATCGACCCATGCACCAAGAGGTCGCTGGTTCGATTCCCTGTTAGGGCACATGCCCAGGTTGTGGGCCTGATCCCTAGTGGGTGGCATGTAGGAGTTGGCCAATCATTGTTCTCTCTCATCAATGTTTCTATCTCTCTCACTCTCCCTTCCTCTCTCTCTCCAAAATCAATAAAGAAAAATAAATAAATAAGTAAATAAAAATAAAAAGTCTTCTCAGATTTAGCTAGGAGCTCATGCTTTCAGAAAATCGTGTGTGTGTGTGTGTGTGTATATATATATATATATTTCAGGTATGCTATATTATCACACTTAATATTTATGATACGCATATGAATAATGATCACCCTTACCTTTTTACAAATGAGGAAATAGATTCAGGGCAATTAATTAATATATAAAATTCACTTAGTATGTGGTAGAGCAAAGATCTGAGCTCAGAGACGTCTAATTGATTGTAAGTGTACACTGCTTCCTTTTCACCAGGCTGGTTGCTGTGAGGAACAGTCAAGAGCTATTCCTATGATCTTAGGCTGAAGTAACCATGGTACATGTGTTAGGCATGATTTGAAGATGGGCCCCAGGATTCCAGCCCCTGGTATACACACAGTTAGTCAAACACTAATCTGGGTGCTGATGTGAAAGAACTTGACAGATGTAATTGAGGCCCCAAATCACTTGACTTTAATATAGGGGGTCAATCTGGTGAGCCTGATCTAATTACATGAACCTTTAAATCTTTTTCTAGAGGTCAGAGTAATAAAAACTAACAGATTCAAAGAAAAAGATGATTGGATCTCCTGCTGCTGTCTTTCAAGATGAACAGGCTACATGGCAAGAAACGCACAGGGCAAAGAGTAAGCGATGAATGGGAGCCACAGTCCTCCAACTGCAAGGTCCTGGAATCCGCCAGCAACCTGCGTGAACTTGGAAGAGGACTCGAGCTCCATCAGAGAACAAGGCCTGGTCAGCACCTGGATTTCAGCCTCCTGAGATCCTACAGAGAGAACACCGCCATGCTACTCATATACTTTTACCTATAAACATAGCTGTGTTGTTTATTTAAGCGGCTAAGTTTATAGTAATGTATCACACAGTAATAGAAAACATACAGCAATTGAACACTTCCTTCGCTTTACCTAGTTTTAAAAAAATTATTACCATTTTAGTTACCAAACATATAATCCTGATCTACGATATTTTGAGTTTTTTGGGGAAAACAATGATAGTTTTAGATGCTAATTCACTAGTATCTTCAAACTGGATCAGTTTACTTTAATATACGTGTTTACTATTTCATAATTATCCTGCCTTCTTTTTCTATATAACATTGAAAGTGCACAAATTAAGCATGCTTAAGGAGCGAACACCAGGAGTAGGTATAAAATCAAAGAGACATGCTATAGTTGGTAACCCCCATCATTTTATAGCATATTAATTCCAAGTCTTTCAATCAATAGTATTTGGGTGCAGACTAGATGAGAAAAAAAATTACCTTAGGACTCGATAGTTTGATAACTTTTGTGTCAGATTTTTAGTAGGGTGCCAGGTCAGACACCGTTTTTTTACTTACATATATAACTTGTTGTATGTATTTAATACATAGTCCTTTGGAAAGCACAGGTAAGTTCTCTTTATTGGGAATTATGTTGTTCATTTTGTCCTGGCTGCTACTTTTTCACTGCCTCTGCACATTGTCAAAGCACCTCCACCCGTAGCATCCACAGGAATTTTGCAAAGATTTATAATTGTAATTGGTACAATTTACATCGCTCTCGAAAAGATATTTGTTAGAAATAAAATGTTATGAGATATAATTTAATATTTTTAATCTACTAAATGGTAATTAAAAATCCTTAGTAATACTGATGTTATACTTACACCTCTAAATTAAGATTCATAAAAAAACATAATGCTAAAGGTCAAATCTTGGAAAAGCACATGCAAAGTACTTTAAAAACTAAATATCTGTCTAAAGAAAGAAGCAAAGTCTTCAAAAATATCTTTCACCTATTTTGCTTTTATTTTTAATAAAAGACATTGGATTGTCGATAATGAATTTCAATGAAACATAAGATATTTCAAGATAATAGACTAAGCAGTCCTGACATTTTTCAAATTCAAAAATTAATAATAAGAAAACAAAATAAGTTTTGTACCACAGAGATATGCTCAGGGGAAAAAATAAAAAGTCTATTCATAATGGCTCACTCAACTCACTGAATTTTCACTCTGACTCTTAACCAGTATAATCAGCATCTTCCCAGTTCAATAATGTTATCTTTAGATTTTCTAGTATAGTCTTAAAGCCAATGCTCTTAAAAGTCTCTTTTGACTTTCAACTGTAGTTATGACTTCTGATTATATTTTTGCAGCTAGTGGGTTTGAGTATGATAGTAACATTTCTGGGGGTCTCCAAAAGCTTTGGTAACAATGTGTGAGCATCTTGATATCATAAGTCCACTCACACAACCTTGTACCACTAAATACTTTGTTTCACGTAAGTACTTTAACTGTCTGAAGAGTAATTAACAATTGAGCTGAGATGTTTCACTCTTGCCTTATAATTCTTTGATAATTTCTGTATTTTATGAGTACTGAAAGTGTGGAACACAACGCAGCTGAAAAAGAAGGAACTCACATTTTCCTTTACTCCTTCAAACTCTAATTCAAGAGTAAATTTCATATACAGAATGTGGTGGACTGAGGAAAGACATAATAAAAAGCCTGTGTACATTTATTTATTGGACTTAGGGATCATAAACTGCCACTTATCTAAAGTAATCCTCCAGGGATGATTTTGAACATTTGATTTGGACATAAGTTATGAACTAAGCTCCTTGAGGGCAAAACACACAAAGGAAAGAGACTGTGCCGTTTGTGAAAGTAGAGCCAGGACCATTACCCCATCTCTCTCCTCTATAACAGAGGGGTCACACTGATAAAAGAGAAACTGTTATGTGGCTTCTTAGGTAATAACCAGTCCACCATAAAGTAAAAGTGTGACAAAGGCATTAAAATGTGACAGGAATATAAAACGTTTTAAATTTCTGCTCATATGAGATTTAGAGAGTTAAACTGAATTCAATGACCTATTTCATATGGTGAAGTATCTAGATTAGCCAAGTTGGAGCAAATAGCCAGATAAAAATGCTTGAACATATGTCTAGTAGTTGTCATAATTTCCATCACAAATTAAAATTACTATTAGCTTATATTTTGGATTGCTAACAAAAATCATTTTACCAATAGAGCCTTTGCTTGCAATTAATAAATTTAGGCCCTCACGAAATAAGGACTAAGATTATAAAAAAAAACCTTTGGGTATGTATTTGACAAAGAAACGAAATTAGAATAGTATCTATTGCATTTCTTTTGTTCTATTAGAATCTACATTAAAATAGCATTGTGCGAGCTAAAATAAATAGCGCCTAAAATTACTTTTAAAATCTTGCTGAACATATTTCTTCATCAGACTCTTGATGGACAAGGAAATACATCAAATATAAGTTCTATATTTTAGGTGTATAACTCTGATAAGGAAAAGATGGAGAAGTTCTAAAATAGCAAGCATCATTTTCATTGAAAGCAGTGTATTCTAGGGGGCTACAGACAACCACATTCTATCCTACACTGTCCAATCTTCCTGGAGGAAATTCCAGCAGCAGCCTGTAAGGTAAATGGAGTGTGGACAACCGATTTCACAAATTGCAGGTTTGGGAAAGAATAACGCCGCTTAGAAAATGAAAGTCAATCAAGACTGGAAACATTTTACCTGTTTTCATTTAAATCTTCAATCTTTCCTCCTGCTGGTTTAAGAAACAGCATACAGCACAGAGGGGCACGAGGGAGAATAAACTTTAAATATTTCAAAAGGGCCACACTGACACGCTCGATGTAATTTCCTGTGACCAGAAATTTTCTTCGACTAAGAAGAAAATGAGGCATTTGGGCAATCCCAGTTACAACATGTTTATGAAAGTTCAAGCTATTACTTTCTATCATGCTTTTGTCCTCCTTATATGTAAGATCCACTTTAATTAATCAAGACAAAAGCTTTAAAAAAAAACTAGCATGGAATTTATCAAAAGGTAAATGGCCTGAAATACTACTTGATTAGCGCTCTGCTTGCAATTACGCGGGCTCCCACCCCATTTCAGACACGTAAACATTGGCTGTAATATTAAGGACCCGGGAAGGGACATGCTTGTCACTGTCACTTTCCTTTCAACCTGTGTCAAAATCCCCACAGTGGTAACCACTCTTCCAAAGTGCACACGCTAAATCTTTCCTGTAAATTCCAAATTGTTTTATAAACAGCCTCTGACAAGTCAATACAACCTAAGAACAGAATCACACTGCTTTAAATTTAATTTAAAACAGTTATTAAGTTTTAAGACAGGTAATAAATATATCTAGAGTTTTCTACCATCAGTTAGGCGCCTACTATGGATTCTTTGAAATCATTATATTTAAGAGTATCATCCAAAATTTAAATGCTTAAAACCCGAGAAATTTAATACGTCAATTCTATAGTCACTAAACTATTGAATTAATGTCACACTGACACATAAAAGCTAATAGAACACAGCCTCATGAAATTTTCCAAAACATTTTCTTTCCAGTATTTCAGCTAGAGACTTAACTACCGCCAGTGCATGTGTGCTAGAAAATGGCTTCTATGCATTATCTCATTTAATCCTGACACCAATCTTACAAGGCATAAGAATTCCTGTTTTAAAAATTACCATTGTCATCTCATTTTACAGACATGAAACATGCTAGAGTCAAGACCTGAAGCCAGGCTTTCATATTGAAGAACCCCTGTTCTTTATATGTACAAAGGCAAGTAGGTTGTTTTTCACAGGAAAGGTAAGCTGATCTGTGCTATCTATACTGTTACTGGCCATACTTACCTATTTTTGACAGAGCTAATCTGAATTAAATGGATTAATCTGAGACTATAGGTAATAGTCTGGGAACCCATGCACATAACAGAATTGAAAATTCCCAAATACTTTGTTTAAATGTTGGAAATACCAAATCTATAATAAGATATTGTGAACCAAAATGGGGCTCTATGATTGATTTCACCAAAAGTAACCTCACAGGTTGATTTGCTCACAAATTCCTAAAGGGGTCGGTCATGGTGGGCGGTCATGCCCCAAGCCTATAAAAGTTTTATCTTAGCCATAAGCAAGCCCTGTCCTTTATTCTTGTGCATGTAGGTTAACACACCTTGGAAAGGCCAGAGTTAACCTCTTCTTCAGACTCCTCAGAGGCTTAACCACCCTTAAGGGAACACATAATCTTATTAACTATTAACTATTTATGTACCTTGCCTTCTTCCACCTTCATATCATCTTTCTTATGTTCCCTCCTTAATTCCAAATATATAAAAGAAACTTCAAAACTGTTGTTGCCCAGAGCATTTGAGGTCTTGCTTCCTGCCATGTCATCAGTTTGGCATACATAAACGCAAATACATTCTTATAAAAATTCTCTACAGATTTTATCTTTTGCTCATTGACAATACACTATGATTTTGAGTTATATAATCTCATTATGGCATTGAAAACCACACGTAATCTATCACCATGATTTTAATCTTTTCTCTGTCTCTATGGATGCATCGGACTGTGACCTACTGCCGCGGGTACCGGTGGCCATTATTATGACAGTGGTTCTCAAGTTGCGAAAGAAATGACTTCTCTTCCTTCATAGGACCCATCAGAAGGGTAGAGGCACCCATGAAAGCTCCCTGGGCCGCTTTGGACAACCTCCCTCCTCCCTGGGAGGGGTTCCCCATCCCAAATGTTTAAAATCCTTGATATATAGAGAAATAATAAATACCATATATTGAGTGATTTGTCTGAGCCAGGCACTGTTCTAATGACTCATTCAATTTTCACAACCAATTTGTGAATTATATTAATATTCCCATTTTATACACAAAGAAAGTGAGGCTTGGATAAATTTAAAAACTTACCCAAAGTCACACATCCAAAACAATGGTAGAGCCTAGCTTTGCCCTCAGAAAATCTGATTCCAAAGGCAGCATGGTTGGTTGAAATAATTATTTCAAAAATCATCACAACAGATGTAAAAGCACCCTTGGAAGTTATAGTAAAGAGATTCAAAGATTCAAGGAGGAAAAAGTATTTCATGAACATAAATCCATTCCAATCTAAAACAGACCTTGGCATATAAAACTTCAATTTGGGCCTGGGATGGAGGGGTATTCTCTCTCCCTCTCCCTCTCTCTCTCCCTTCTCCTCCCCCTCCTTTCCTCTCATGTGTGTTGATATTTTTTCATCATTTTGGCCTTGCTCTAAACAACCTCTTACAAACTAGTCTTGATTGTGCCCCAAGTGCCAAAGCACCACTATTGTGTAAATCACTTTACCACCTTCTTTCTTCTTAGACCTTAATGTGTATTTATTTCATTAAAATATAACATTATTAAGACATATCACTTATTTGATTGCTTTAAAAACATTTAGAGGCAAACTATCACATAGATTTAAAAACTATTATTAAATTTAATGACTTAAATGAATCTCATAAATACTATATTTAGAAAAAGAAGCCAGATGCAAAGAATACATACAATGATTCAATTTATATAATTTACATAAAGTGCAGAAACAGGGAAACTGACCTATGGTGTCAAAGTTCGGGGCAGTGGTTACCCTTGCAATGGGGCACAAGGGGATTTCTGGTTCTGATACTAGTGTGTTTCTCCTGGATCTGCCTGATGGTTACACAATGTTGCATTTGTAGAAATTCACTGAGATTTACACTTATGTTTTATGCAATTTTACACTATATATATTTCAACACAATGGTTTATATTAAAAAACAATAAGTCACCCTGGTCGAATAGCTCAGTTGATTAGAGCGCTGTCCCAATACATCAAAGTCGTGGGTTCGATAATTGGTCAGGGCACATATGAGAAGCAACCAATGAGTGTACAAATAAGTGGAACAACAAATCAATGTTTCTCTTTCTCTCTCTCTCTCCCTTCTTCTTTCTAAAAATCAATCAATAAATTTAATTTTTTTTAAATTAAAGAAAATAAAAACAATGTCATCCAAAACTCTCATTTTGCTAATTATAATTTATCACTAATTTTACCTTCCAAAAATGCAATAAATGTTTCATAAAGAAAGCTAATAATATTTCTACATAACGTTGTAAACTTAGTTTTCCTGAATAAGTGTTTTAGAAGTCAAATTTATTGAGGTATAATTTATATACAGTAAAATGCATCCTTTTTAATGTACTAAACTATGACTTTTGACAGGCACATACATTTGTGAAACCATCCTCACTGTCAGGCTACAGAACAGTTTCATTGTCCCCCCAGATGTCCTCATGCCCCTCTGTAGTGAACTTCATGCTTCGTCACCCCAGCCTTTGGTAACACTGGTCGATTATCTGTCCGTCCAGTTTTGCTTTTTCCAGAAGGCTATATAAATAGAATCATACAGTATGTGTACTTTTAAGTATAGCTTCTTTCATTTAGCCCAATGGTTTTGAGATCCATCCATGTCAGCAGTTACTTCCTTCCTATGGCAGAGTAGGGTTACAGTGTATGGATATACCACAGTTGAAGAACACTGACTCATTTCCAGTTTGGGCTGATTCCTAATGAAGCCTCTAGATTCATACTGAGGTTTCTATATGAATGTGAGTGTCATATTTTATTTTTAAATTCTAATGGGTACTTTTACCTGCACAAAATATTTTCTTTGTTGCCTTAATCTACAGTAATTTTGACACATAGAGCATATACCAGCCAGTTCGAAATAGTATAAAATTAGAAACTGAATCAAATAACAAACATTTTACAAAAATACATCAACTTTTGCAAATTCTTTCCTTAAAAATATTTCCTTTTGAAGTCATCTACAGAATTAAGAATGGAATAGTCTATTAAAGTTCTAGCTTAATTCAAAATTAGTTAATTTTGTTTAATTGTACAAAATTAACAACAATGATATTACTCGTTTGGATTCTAAAGTCATAATCAATAAAATAAGAAAAGGTAAGAAACGTGGCTTGAAAAGTAAAGTGTTAGATGCCACTTCCTAACTCTTAGTTTGACATATTGTAATGTCATCCAACTGGTTAGTACTTTTCATCCAGGATAACCAGGAAAGGATTTGAGTGACAAAATGGAAACATGGCAGATGTTACCTAGCATGTTGTGGTAAAGTGGAATGGCCCGTCCAAGGGTAGTAAATGCAGTCATGACTAGTGGGACCGCTACACCTGCAGGCAATTACAGAACAGAAAACATCATTCTCCATTCACAGTGACATGCACACACATGCACCAGTGCTCACACATGGAGCCTCCAGGAAGAACATGGGAAGCAAGCACACCAAGTACCTATCCATCAGGCCGATGCAGTCTTCAATACTTGAGCCTATGCACCTGCAGAAGATCCACATTTAAAAAAAATACAAGGGAAGACATTAGTGCTTTAAAAAAATCAATAACATATATACCAATTGTGTCAAATTCTTCATTATAATTACTAGACAATTTTGGAATACTATGAATTTAAATGCAATGAGAAGATTATTGTTGCATGGATACACAGAAATAAATTGCAAATACCACCCAAGGGAATAGCCACAGAAAAGGACATTTTACTGCATTTCTGTGTACAACTTCGAAACCCATATTGCTCATTTCTAATACTTTCAATTCATTTGCATCATTCATGATTATATATCTTGATAAATAACTTGATATATCAATGGCTATAATTGGTTTCATGCACACGGTTTGTTCTAAAAGTTCTTCGATTTATGTAAAAAAAATAAAATCAATAAAAAAAAGGAAACATGAACTATTCAATATAATATAATAACCTGATGCTTAATACTCATTAAAGATTGATTTTGGCAGAAAGTGAGTTAACATTCTTTAATGTCATTCTCATACATACTTTACATAATCACATTATTCTATTCCTTGGTTGGGACTCTTTAAACATACTTATCTTTAAACATGAATTCATTTAAAAAGCAAATTAACTGGTTTCACCATACTGCAGTTTATCTTGACACTCTCTTCTAAAAGAACTGCACCATAAAAGGCAAACAAAAACAGGTTTCTAAACTGCCAAAATATTTAACTTAAACAATAAGAAATAAATAAATCCTCTCCATGGAAAAGAATAAGTTCAGACCCAGGTAACTAAAAAACCCACTGAGATTAGAGTTTAAGTAAAATAATATAAGTACACAAAATTCAGATGTCTAGTCCCTAGAATTTCATTTTGATGTATTCTAGAAATATTATTTTCCCATCGTTCAATGTACTAGAATTGCCTTTCTTTCTATTTTTTTCCATCAAATACATTTAGCTCCAGTGCATTATCAATATTCTTCTTACAGCTATGATGTATAGAACTGTCTAATTCTGCTGGTAATGAAAATGACTTTTTCCAAGCTAAAAGTTCTTAAACAGGAAAAGAAGCTGAAGTTAAAAATCACTATATATTGAATACAAAATGTATCATATATAAAGTCAGACTGTTTATTATATCTTTAAATAACAAAATATTGGTGAACTAATATAACTATGCCTAACAGTAACTGTCACTGTATTTCTGCTTCAAAAATATGTTATAATATTCATAATAAGTGAAAAATTAAAATTGGTTTGTTTTTGTTTTAGAGATTGCTTTTGAGAGGTCAGGAAAAATTTTTACATGCAGCTATATGGAAAATACATTGTGTAAATAGTTTTTTAATAAGCAAATAAATAACTAGAGCACATAGTTTTTAATTGATACCATAATCTATAACACTTTTCTAAAATTAAAAAAATTAACTACTAAAACAGTTTCCAAATTGCCTTAAGAACTTGTTTTTTTCTAGGTTTCTAATGTTTCACATATATATGTAAAATATATATATATGTGTAAAAAAAATATATACACACACACACACACACACACAAATACCATTTTGGAAAATTAATAGTCTATTTCCAAATGAGAAATCTGAAAGCTATGGTTAATTTGTAATCTATGTCTTTATAGTAACCTTTGACAAATAAAAATATTTCAAAGTGAAATTAAACTTGAGGAGAAAGTGTGAATAACAAAATATCATTCATTCATTTAAAAACAAAAACAAAAAACAAAACCGTGTTGCATCCCTCCTCAGTGTTCCTAGTATTCTAGGAGCTGGAGGGGAGAGGGAAGATAACTTAGACCTTTGCCTATTTTTAATGAGCTTACAATTTATTTATTTATTTACTAATATGTTTTTATTACGTTTAGAGAGAGAGGAAGGGAGGGAGAGATAGAAACATCAATGTGGGACAGAAACATCCATTGGCTGCTTCCTGCACGCCCCCTACTGGGGATGGAGCCCACAACCGGGGCATGTGCCCTGACTGGGACCTCTCAGCCCATGGGACGATGCTCAGTCCACTGAGCCACACTGACTGCACTGAGCTCACAATTTAATGAAGGAGACAGATGAGGCAATAAGGGCAGGGAAAAGAAGTTAGAGCATGAAACAGAAGCCAGAATTTGAACACTGTTTGCTCAGCCACAAATTTAATGTTAAACCACCAGAGGGTTTCAAAGTAGTGACGCTGCTGGCTGGAGTTCTGCATAGATCTCTTCGTGGAGGCTGCTCAGCTGGTCAGTTGTCACCGAGAGGATTTTAGTCTGTTCCAGGGATGACGGATTAAACTAGAAAAATGGTACCTAGGACAGGGGCAAAGGAAAGGATTCAAACATATTTTGGAAGCTCTGGGGGTAAAAAAGAGAAGCTGATGGCAGATTTGGTGATGAAAGTGAAAGGGAGAGTTAAGAATGGCTAATATTTGTAACTGAGAATAGGAACCCATTCGTGAGAGACTGCAAGAGGAGGGGCATCTCTCCTTGGGCGTGCTGGGCTGAAGGGGCTGCTGATGTCAGTTTTGTGTATCTAGAGCTTGGTGCGGTTCTTCTCCGTCCAGCACGCGACGTTCCTCAGCAGCTGGCAAATGAATCTGTGGCTGGAGCGTGGGGGTGGCGGCAGAAGGCAAAGTGTAGTAATCGATTCTGAAATTGCATACAGGAACAAATTGGAATCATGTAAGTGTGTGAGATGGCTGAAGAAGAATCTACAAAGTGAGGAGGGCATAGACTGAGACTGAAACCCAAGGAACTCTGATAACTAGGCAGTAAATGTCGTAAGATGCGCCCACGACAGAAGCAGAGGGGAAAATAACCCAGTGTAATGAGTTAATCACAGCATTCTTGAAACCTGGTCAGAAGTGAACCTCAGGAGACAGGGTGATCGTCAGTGTCAAATGCAAAGAATGGTCTAGTAAGATAGGAATTATGGAGAGTGTTTCGGTTGTGTTTGTGGAGCTCACTAGAATTTAGATTGTTATAAACTGAGAAGCAAACTGAAGACAGAGGCAAGGGAAAAGGAAGGGGAGGGAATGAGGGGGCAGACGGTGTGTTCAAGAAAGTCTGTTGAGAGAAGTGTGCAGGATATTTGAGATTTAAACATATTTAAACATAAGCTGAGGATAGAAGAAAGACAAAAGGAATGAGGGTATGAAGTGGTACTATCCTTTCTAAATACAAGTCAATGTGTACTTAAAGATGTATATTCTATGTCAGCTCTGTACTTTATATAAGCAACTAATTAGCACATACAATTTATATGATTCAGCAGGATCACGAAATAATGGGAACATTAAACTTTAGAAGAGCTGAAATCTCAAATAAGAGATTGAAGAAGGATATGGAATAATACAACTTTCAACCAAATTTATATTCTAAAGTAGAAGATTTATGGAAAGATCAGAAAGAGAAATGATATTGATATAACATAAAAATATGTGGATTTCAAAGATTGAACTGTTCAAAATTTGCCAGTAACAAAGTTGAGATATTTTCACAAAATCTCCAAATTCTGAAATGAAAATGGAGGAATATTTAAAGATTTCCATTAGAATAGTGTAGACAGTAATTCCACAAGCAGCCCTTCTGTCTTCCCTCCATCAATGGAAATTACTTCACTAAATAAACTTAAAAATATAAAAATAATTGACAAAAAAGATAGAGAGGAAATTTAATAATATAAAATTATGATTCTAATATTATCAGACATTTAATAAAGTTTTAAAAGATGCCTTAAAAAATAAATATCCCAGTCCATGTCTAGAAGCCAAAATTAAATTGAAATTTATCATGGACTCTTGGGTCACTAGTGAGGAAACCATAATCCCTGGCCTTATGATCATTGACTTACATAGTACATTTAGTTTACAAGTCCTCTTTGAGGATTTCTCCATTGATGATTTCAAATATGCAAATAATTCCAAAGTTTTACATTCTTGCTCATCATTTCAATATGTGGGCAAGGGTCTCTGAAGAAGGATTTAAACTGTAAGAACGAACATTCACTGAACTGCGGCTTCCTGGTTGTCTAGAACTGAGCCTGGCCCATTTCTGAACTTGGCCATCACTTAATCTGATGCCCACTAGGTGTTTCATGAGAAACGGCTGCTAAAATAAAAGTCCTTTAGTAAAGACAAAACGACAACATTATGTTTTCTCCCTCAAGGAATATTCATGAGAATCTCCTGACAGGTGCTGAATGGATAACCTATTTTTAAAAAATATCTAAAGAACTTATTAGAGCCAATATACCTAATGTACTTTTAGAGTAGTAAATGTGCTTTTAAGGTATTAAATAGATCATTTAATTTTTAGAAATCATTCAACAGTATTCTAAGTAAGACCTTTCCTTCTTTAAAAAAAAAAAAAAAAAAAAAAGTGATTTGAAAGAGTATTTCCATTAATGTGGTTCTTGAATGATCCGGCTGACATAACATTGGCACATAAAAAGAAAAGCTGTTTCCCGAAGTGGTAAGCTCGCACTCTCTAACAGGTCAGTAATTACATGTGTTTTGGAGGGAGAATAGCCACTAGTGCTGTCCTGCAGCTGCCCTGGGATCTCTCCTGGCTCAGAGCACCCCCGTGCTGCAGGAGGGGATCTCCAAGCGTGCTGGGCAGCAGTCTATACAGGGGGCTTTAGGAAAATTAAAAATTTCTAAATTCAGTTGTGTTGCTGGGGCCACAAAACGTTCATGAAGTGAGAGGACCCGGAGGATAGGGAAGCTATTAGGAAAAAGATGGCACTACGCTAAACGTGAGCAAAAACAGAAACCCTACAGGATTGAGTCACTCATTGCGAAAACCATGTGGCTTCATTCTGTAGCAGTGAGTTTAAAAACATCTTTCTATTTACTGGGCGTTCCCAAAGGATCTGGTCAGATTTGTTTCCTATTACACCTGCCTACTCCCTTTGGGCTGACATTCAACTTTGTTGCTGCGGAAAATTGATCTCTTCATTGTCCCTCCTTCTACTTCCGCCCCACGATGGATGTTTTCTTTTATTGTCTAATCATGATTTAAAAGGGCTGAGGGGAAGACACACCAGCCACATAGGCAGACTAGGGCTCTGCGATCTCACTTTCATTTCCCTAATGGCTGCATTGTAATTAGATTTGCAAAAACAGTGAAAGGCCTCATTTTGAATGGCAACAGCTGTTGACATCAACATTATATTAAATAATTTACTGGTTTAATTTTAGCTGCAAAACAATAAAACCCTCTCGTGGATGATTATTTTAGCCTGCAAAGTTTTCTTTTTTGGTTGCTGACGCTTCTGCTCCAGCAGGACCAGTTGTTTCTTCATGAAATACCCTTAACCGGAGCGTGCCAAACACTCGCAAGGGGAGCAGTTTATTCCTCCTAGTTTCCTTGAAGCACGGCGTCTGTGTGACTATTTCAGTATTCTCAACCCCTGTGCTTATAGCTAAACAAATGAGTTGGCTTTAGCTCTTCCAAGCTGAATTGGAATTTGAATGGCACACGATGACTTTACCTTGGAGGACCTGCCACTTCACAGAGTGGCTTAAACTGATTTCTTGGCCCGCAGGAGATTGTAGCTGCATTTGCAAATTGATGTCTTCTTGGCAGAAGAGAATGTTGCTTGTTTCACTTCTCCAGTATTCCCTGACAGCTAGCCCTTAGCCTGGCAGAACAATCTCTTTATGGAACCTCATGCGTTCTTGCCAGATACAGAGTAACCGAGATGATTCTCAACAAGTGGATGCGTTTGTAGGAGTGTGTGCACATCAGTGTGGACGCTGACAGGGGGATGAGGTTTTAGGGACAGAGGGAGGTAGAGTATGTGAGACTGCTCTCAAGTCTGAAATTATTCACCTTCTGGAGGAAAGAAAAAGGAAATACCTTACTAAAAAAGATTTGTTGGAAAAAAAAACAAACAGAAAGAAATAGTGGTTGGGATTTGTTAGATAACTGACATTATTTCCTTTATAGTTCAGTGCTTTTTTTCTTTCTATAATATATCTTTGTTATTCAACTGTTATCAGTATCAAAGATACATCTGATTTTCATTCATTTTATGACACCCTTTTGAAACACAGAAAAACGTGTGCCCATCTTTGAATTGTCCTACATTAAAAAAAAAAAAAAAAGATTCTCAGTTACAGGTTAATCTGCAACAAAAGCATTTAAAAAAAAAACACTGATAATTTTATTAAAATACATATCACTAGGTTCCCTTTTGTTTTCTGCCACCATTACTTTTGCTTATATTTTGTTGATGGAGTAATCCAAGGCAGTATTTACCAAAGAGAGATAACCTTATATTAACTTGGTGTAACAACAAAGAAACAATGACAGACAACCTCTGTTAAAGATTTATTAAGCACATCTCTCCAAACTATGATCACTGTCTTTCCTGATAACTTCAAACTCCACTAAATTTGAAAGAATTTTTACACTCCATACAAAGTGTACCCGACACCAGTTCTACTTAAATCTTAAATGGTAATATTTCAAAGGGTATACATTTGATTCCTTAAGCCATTCTCTTCGAAAGGACTTCTCCTCAGTGAGCACATGAAATGTAAAGAGAACAGAATTTTGCAGGAGAACACGAAGCGTTTTGTCGCCTGTGGGGGACGCGGGCACCTGGGTGCACCTTCAGATGGGCACGGCACACGCCTCCGTCCTCGTCCGCGGATGCTTACCCTTGTGTGCAGTTCGGGTGGCACGGGTGGCACTCCCGGTCCTGATCAGCATACTTGAAAATGAAGCTGTTTGCCCCCTGCAGGCCATCTGGACATTTTTCCACGCAGTTCGGGCCATCCTTAAAATGGGAGCATTTTGTACAGTTGTCCGGTCCCTGAAGTGTGAGAAACAAAACAAAATGGACAGAGAAAAATGGGTGTCATTTCCTCTGAAATGTATCCATGTGGCTCAGTTACGGAGACTTGAGCGGGAGGACAACACTCCTCTGGGGAACTGGGGGCATCTTCAATAATACAAATGGGAGTGTTGCTCTTGTAGCTTTTTGATCAGCAGCCGTTTCCAAGGACTCTTCCAGAAAAACGTCAGCATTTTCTTTGTCACTGACTAATGGTGATATTGAAGATCAACCCTATTTGATAACAACACATTTTCCCCAGGGGCATTTTATCACAATCACTGAAAATATCAGAGATTTCTTACTAAACAGTTAATGAGGAAAAGAAAATGATAGGAATCACATAACACTGAATTTCATATAAAAGTAAGATGTTAATCCCCTTTGGTTGTCCAATGATTATTCAAACAATAAATATTAAAAATTAACATGGCTGAGTTTTCAGAAATTAGGAAGTTTAGGCCAATAAAAATTAATCTCTAAGTTACTTTCAGTACAGCTTGTGATAATGCTAAAAATCACATCATACTAAGTTTTAAGGATTTTACTAAATCACAGAACAGTACTGAGAGCCATTAAAAAATACATTCTTAAGGTCAAATATCCAAAACTTCATAATAATAAAGTAAATACATAAAACAAAAGTAATGAAGATACTTATCTAAGAATAAAGGTAATAGAAATACAGGCATGATAAATGTAAATAAACCTAACTCATATATATTTATGTTTATAATATACAATAATTTTATATGTAGTATGTAAAAGCCATACTAATAATACACATTCAATATATTAAAATATTTAAGTGTTATAGCAAAAGTAAACATTTTAAACTATATTAAACATCTCATCATTTTACAAAAAGAACTAATGGGCATTTGATTCTGGAGATAATAAACATGCAAGAAACAAGTAGTGTAGCCTCCAATCATTTTGAGAACATTTTGATTAAAAATGCTATTTTCTTTTTTTTTTTTTTTTTTAATCCTCATCCGAGGACATTTTTCCATTTTTTGTACAGACAGAGTGGGAGGGAGAGAGAGGAAGAGAGAGAGAGGGAAACATCGATGTGAAAGGGACACATCGAGTGGTTGCCACCCGCACAACCAACCAGGGCCGGGGACAAACTGCAACCGAGGTACATGCCCTTAGCGGGAACCGAACCCGGGTCTCTCCGGACCGCAGGTGGACGCTCTAACCGCTGAGCCAAACCGGCCAGGGCTAAAAATGCTATTTTCTTAAAAGACGTTCACATTTTCACATTCAGCTCTTTGAGATAATGACATTAGTTGCTTGAAATTTACTTTTAGTTATCCTTTTTGAATATGATGTTGTGTTAAGATTTCTCTTCTCTTTGACCACCTCCCTGAAACTTCTTTTCCTGACCCTCTTCTCCATAAAACCTGTCTATGTCCACATGATTCAACAATTATGGCAGTTCACACTGAACACAGTTTAGAGAAATAAGATAAAGTAAGAATAGAGAGAGATAATCCATTTTATTGGATTTATATCTACTAACAATGTGGATTTGGGAGCCAAGAGCAAACAAACTGTGTACAGAGCTATGTGTCAGGCAGGAAGTATGGGAATCAGTCTATTCATGGGAATTCGCAGCATCTTTTCAGATGTATTAACCCAAAAGCAGTTAGATTTTGCAACCTGATAACATAAGGCATCTGGAAATCAAGAAATAAAATATTTTAAAATTTAAAGTGTAAACAAGTAAAAGTAACCTGGAAGACATTTCGAGAAATCCTGAGACTGCTGAGGTTCCATCAAATACCTGTTTACATTTGTTTGTTTGTTGTTGTTGTTGTTGTTGTTGTTAATCCTTACCTGAGAATTTTTCCATGGATATTTTAGAGAGAGTAGAGGGAGGGAGGGAGAGCGGGAGAGAGAGAGGGAGAAACACTGATATGAAAGAGACACATTGATTCATTGCCTCCCTGAGGGTCAGGGATCGAACCTGAAACCCAGATATGTGTCCTTGACTGGAGTCGAAACTGTAACCCTTTGGTCCACTGGCCAATGCTCTAAGCACTTGACAACTGGCCAGGGATATATCTCTAACTTGATGTGAGAGTTAGAGCTTTGAAAAAATAAGTTATCCTATGACACCTGATCCCTGTTCAAACTGAAGTTTGCTATTGGCAATTTCTTGTTTCCTTCCAGAAAAGAATACTTCACATGCTTCCAATTTTAACACCTGCTCATGGGTACTTAGGCACGTAATGCCTTCTATTATACAAAATCATTTACTGTGCAAGTATGCTCAGTGGCATGACTTATTGTACAAGACAGGAGACATGCTGATGTTTTCTTGCAGAACACAAGAATAAAACTTACTATGAGTAAATTAGGAAGTCACGGTGGCAATTAGGAATCAGAAATTATTTGTCTATAAAGTTTTGTAATGCCAAATTATATCCAGGTAAAATCAGAAGATATAAAAATTATGAAACTAAAATTAAATTAACATTTAAACTTTACATACACTAAAATAAGATATTTTTTTGTTTCCATGTTTTTTAAAACATCTCCTATTTTATTGTATCATCATGATACAAAACCTAATACCCTAAATGGAAATAACTAAAAAAATATCCTGCCAAATCTCAAAAGGAATGAAATATACTGTTTCTCCATCTCATTCAATAATAAAGAGGTTTAAAGAAACATATGTGTGTCTAATTCTTTTATCATTATATTCCCAAAGTTTTAACAACCTAGGTTCAGCGAATGAACTAATATAATACATGCACGAATATAAAATAGAGGTGAAGACAGTGCTCTTCCTTTTCTCTGATTTTAAGCTACCCCTGGACTCAATAATTTAGACAGCCAACTATAAGATAAACTACATCCTGCATTTTTTTTCCTCAGTGACAACTGGTATTTGTCCCTAGTAGCAACTGTTAGACACAAACTGCTATTCATCAGTCTCCAGTTCTCTTCCACTTCCAGCCACATGGAATCTTGACATTCCCTTCTGCCCAGCGGTGAGGTATGTCTTGCTCTGGACAGTGACATGCAATAGAAGGGCTTTATGAGATGCAATGCTAAACTCTCCCGCCTTCCCTTCCCCTGCTGCCGTGAGGCAGGGACCCACGTGCCATAAAGTCCAAGCACCCGCGATGCTAGAGCATCACATGGAAGAGGGCTGTCTAACGACCTTTTCTAGACTTATGGTGCATTTTACACAAAAAAGATTTAAACATGTTTGTATAGGCTATGGCACTATGAGGGTTATTTGTTAAGGCAGCACAACTTTTATTACCCCGACTTTACCAGTGAGTTTAGCTTTTATAAAAATATATTTTAAAAATGAATTCCTTTCGCTATCTCTTTGGCTTATATTCTTTATTTCTTGCAAGTTTGTCTGCTTTCCCTACCTTCTTCTCACATTCCCTCCTTTATCCTTCTTGATAGTATAGGAGTAGTGAAAGAGAGGCAGAAAGGATCAACTTGTAATGAAATAAAACAAAGAACAAGAGCAGACAGACAAGGAAATAACAGCAAAGGCCTGCGCCGCTTCAAATCGGGCCCCCAGAGCCCGCTGGATTTCTGTCGCACTGCAGTAGAGTACCATTCCGTGCCACGCATGCGCCTTGTATCCAGAAGGCACTTTATCTTACTGCTTTACAGACCACTTTCCATCCCAAAGACAGATTTAGTATTTCCCTCCACTCTGTTCCTGCAACGGTTTATAAAGATTATAGTTGTATCAGTTATTTTGCTTCAATTGAATTACTTGGGCATCTCTCTCTGCTCTTCAACACTGCGATCTTCAGGGTTAACGCCACATCTTTGTTGAATACGTGATCTGGGGCCTAAATATTTAAGAACGTGAATGCTTAACTATTTAATCTCCGTTATTATTCGGCTTCAGTTACTCGGGGTGGACTGTCCACCTGGTTCCCCCGAGCAGGCTGCAAACACCTAGCGCGTGGGCGGGAACGGCCGGCACGCGCACGCGCACTGGCAGCCCCGCGCAGGCTTACCGGGCCGTGGCAGGTGAGCGCGCCCTCGTCCATCTTCTCGCACTGGGGGTCACACTCCACGCAGGTGGAGCCGTTCGCGAACTCCCGGAATTCACTGTGGAAACAGCGGCGCAGAGGTGGTGTAAGCACACAAGCTGTCAACTTAACAAATGAAGTAACATCTGCTAAAAGTCCTATTGGCAGGGTCGGTCCCCAAGTTTGCTTCTGTCTGCCAGGAGCATCAGAACCATTCCCTGGACGTTAAGGAGGAAGCTCTCCACTAGCAGGGAAGACACGGCAGCCAGATGGCTCTCCGTGCCCTCCGCTGGGCTCAACGACGGGCATTCGGGAAGCCTCTCGCTTGCTAGAGAGAGATAGCTATTTCAGAAAAAGAAAGAAAGAAAAGAGAGAAAGAAAGAAGAAGGAAAAAGTATAACTTCTGATGACCCAGCAGAACCAGTTTTTCACTTTTTAAGTAAGGCTGTCTCTGCTGGTCTCTATAAAATTTTACTTTTGGTGGAGGCTTTGTCTTTTAAACTCCGAAAGAACTGTTGTGTTTTTCTTATTGCTTAGATACATGAATGTTTCCCATTCTTGTCCTTCAAATCCCAAGACTCTTTCTTTTATTTTTGGTGAAACTTCAAAAAATGCTTTGATTTCTTTTCTTCTTTTAAAATATCTGCCTTAAAGAATTAAAGAAAATCTCCTTTATGGTAGATTTTATTTTCTTAGATTATTGATCTACTATCACAACATTTTTAAGTTTAAATTCTTTTTGAAGTAATTCTATATGGTAAAAAATAAAATAAAATTGTTTAATGGTAGCATTCTAAAACTTTCTAATTGAAATCCGGGAGGACCGTCATCCCTTCTCACAACATTACATATTGTGGCTTTTTGAATAGTAAATGTTGTCAATATAAATTCTATAATCTATATCTACTCTAAAATTTTCATTTTGATAATTGAGCATCAGTCATGCACAATATGTTTAAACCACTCTGTTCCCACTACTGTGTGAGTGAATGAAGTTCTGGGGAAAGATAATTTAGAATGTCAGTTATGAGTCATCAACAAAACCTGTCTAAATATTTATGGTTACTATATTATTTTGTGACTTGTATTATGAACTACCATTCCAAATGAAAGCATTGTGAATATGGCAATTATAGATTAATTAGGTGATAACTTCAATTTTATTTTTCCCTAGAGTGAAATAATTACTTTTTTTCATTGTGAACTATCTCATTTGGTTACTGTAAAGCCTTAATAAATGACAAGTTCAAAGAATAGGCTCTATTTTCTGTTGGATAGATTAAGATGACATCTACTCTAAGACAAAATAATTAAATTTGGTTTTTCAAAATGAATACTATAAATTGATAGTTTACTTATATATGAATGTAAATATTTAGTTCCATAGAGTTTACATTTTTAAAGTGAGGTGTAGTTTATTATGAATTAAGCATTTCATGAATTTTCATATGTTTAAATTTTCAATTACATTAAAACCAATTTTCTTTTGTATGCTTCATCCACATGAGTGCTATAAAGTACTCAACTAGAAAATCTTCAGAATATAAGGAAACCATGACCTCCTATGGGGGAGAGGTAGCTAAACTGTGAAGAGAATCAGAAGCATTATCTATTTAATGACATTATATGATAGTTACAGCAAAGCCTGTGTCATCAGCAAATTATTTCTTCTGCAAACAGGTTTCTCAGGTGACTAAAGGATTATGGTACTAAACGAAGGTCATCATTTTTATGACACTAAAATATAGGTCATGTTTATCTATCTCTTCTCTAAAATCTCCTTTCCCTCACAGAGTTGACATAAAGTGTATGTGTGATTTTTTTAAATCCTAGAGACATGCTAGCTGCCTTCTCTTCCATAAACTATACTTCCACTGGTGGGGCTCCTGGTTATCTTCCTGCTCTCCGCAGATCCTCCTTCAGTTTCTATAACTCTTACTCTTTATTATTACCGTCTCCATATTGCTCTTTTTCTTCCTGGTCCCCTAGTGATTCGACCATGACTTTGCCCGAGATCCCCTTTCACTAGAATCTGACCTAACAAATCAGTCTTCTGAGCATGAACTTTGCATACAGAGCCTGTATTACTTGTTTTCGCTGCTATACATCTTTCAGTTTGCTGTGGGTCTGCTCCCTTGGCCAGTCCTATGGTCACTAGCAAAGACTTTGAAGTCACAGCCTTCTCCAGTTTAAATCCCGGTACCCACTCTAATATGTCTAGACTTTAAATCTCTCAACTTCTCACAGCTTCAGTTTTTTAAGTATCCTCTGTAAAAGAAAAATAATGTTTCAATGAGAGGTTGCGATTATTAAATGTAAAAATGCCTACAAAGAGCTTAGCCTAGCACTCTTTTTGAAGTTTCTGTGCTGTTCTTAAAGTTTCAGAAGTGTTTAATCACAGTGCCAGATAAGAACAAATTCAGATTCCACTGCAATTAGCTTTCGCTTTCATTTTGATTGCTTATGCATTGTAGTTCAGAGTTGCCAAAATACAGTGACTCAAATGATTTGAATTTGAGTGTGAATAGCCAGAAATGGACTGATTTTCTTCTAACACTGTAAAAGTCCTCTATATCGGATTTCTTCTCTTATGATAATCACCCTCTTTCATATGGGTATGAATAATATTTTGATAAATGTCATACAGTATTTGTAATTTTTCTTTTTGGCAGTTTCTAAGGTGACTTTTCTACCTAACGATTTAATCAGCTAATACTAATGGACACAGAAAGAAAATAGTAAGAGTTTTAATGGCAAGAAGTCTAATAAGAATTTAATATCAATTTTCTCGTTTGGTAATCACAAGTATTTTATGCAGTTGGCACCATTACTATTCCCATTCCCATGGAAGAAAAGTGAGTTTACAATGATTAGATCATTTGTCCAAGGTTGGACATTTCAACTAGAAGGCGACAGAGTTAGCTTCGAATTCACTCATAAATTGTCCCATTTTAACAACTGTTTTTGTGATCCCCGGTAACACTGTACTTTTGTATTTTATAACACAAAGATTAAAATGTCTAAATCAGCCCTGGCCAGTTTGGCTCAGCTGTTAGAGCATCAATTTATGAGAGAGAGAGAGAGAGAGAGAGAGAGAGAGAGAGAGAGAGAGAGAGAGAGAGACATCCATGAGAGAGAACATCGATTGGCCACCTCCTGCATGCCCCCCACTGGGGGATCTGGCCCACAACCCCGGCACCTGCCCTGATCAGGAACTGAACCAGTGACCTCCTGGTGCATGGGTCAACACTCAATGCCCTGATCAGGAACTGAACCGGCAGGAACTGAACCGGCAACCTCCTGGTGCATGGGTCGACACTCAACCACTGAGCCACACTGGCCGGGCTTATACTTTATTTTCTAATTTTAATCTTTTTCCTCTAAATTTCATAGACAGAATTGATTTTGGTCATCTTTCAAAGAGGAGATACATCAATATCACTATGATTTAGACATTTTATTTATTTATTTATTTTTATCCTCACCCGAGGACATTTTTGCATTTATATTCAGATAGAGAGCGGGAGGGAGAGAGAGAGGAAGACAGAGAAAAACATCAACGTGAGAGAGACACATCGACTGGCCCACACGACACCAACCAGAGCCGGGGACAAACTGCAACTGAGGTACGTGCCCTTAGCGGGAACCGAACCTGGGACTCTCTGGTCCGCAGACTGATGCTCTAACTGCTGAGCCAAACTGGCCAGGGCTGATTTGGACATTTTAATCTTTCTTTTATAAAATACAAAAGTACAGTGTAACCAGGGATCACGGAAACAGTTGCTAAAATATGGCAATTTATGAGGCAGAAGAAGAAATAAAATAAATTCAAAACTGCACTTTTATAAAACTGTTGAGAGTACTTTCTGTGAGCAATGTAAACAAATGTGACTCGGGGCAATACTAAAAAATGTGTTACCACACTAATGAAGGACAACTGTGATGCATGGAATGGTATGTTATGATAAAGTGATTTTTATGAGCAAATGAGATGCCATGCAGCAAGGTGTATACTGGGTTCTATGGTAGTAGTAGAAAAAGTTTAAAATGCTTGATTGAAAATATTGCTTGGGTTATCTTTAGAAAGTGGCAGAACACTTAGAAAAACCTATTCACCTAGAAACTATGCAAGTAGTTTTTCTATAGGGCTAAACGGTTGCCAGAGGCACAGAACTGTGTGTCCTTCCTAAAACAAAATCAAATAGACATGCAACCTAAATGGAAAAAATAAATAAAAGTTATGTCTACTTGTAGATGAATATTAATAAAAAGTAGGAGAAAGATCATTGGGACATATAAGAGGAAAGATTACTTATAACAATCCATTTAATAAGGAAAATAGAAGTATAGTTTTCAATTTTGCTTAAAATAAACATCAATAATGTGTTAAGAATTATCTATTTTGTTACATGTTTTTAAAATGTGAATAACAGTCAACACACATTTGGATCTGTTATGTCCAATAATATTATTTCCTCTCTAAATAATTCTTTTTTTTTTTTTTATCCTCACCCAAGGATATTTTTCCATTTTTTGTACAGATAGAGTGGGAGGGAGAGAGAGGAAGGGAGAGAGAGAGAGAAACATCGACATGAAGGGACACATCAAGTGGCTGCCACCCGCACGACCAACCAGGGCCGGGGACAAACTGCAACCGAAATACGTGCCCTTAGCGGGAACCGAACCCAGGTCTCTCTGTACCGCAGGCCGACGCTCTAACCGCTGAGCCAAACCGGCCAGGGCTCTAAATAATTCTTATATATGTCGTTTCCTTTGTGCAACAAAAGTTGTCCTTAAAAATCTTGGCCAGAACTATCATATTTAAATTTTACAGTGTTCTTATCTTTTTAAAATCTGAGCCAAACAATACCTCAAAGGTCATGAGGTCAAGGTGACCGGTAAGCAGCCTTACCCATCATAGAGGTTACAGGAGTCCACGCAGGTACGGCCCCTGCTGAAGCGCCGGCATGACAGGCACTGGTCTGGTCCAGGTCCCCAGCAGCCGTCGCTAGAACACAGATGGTTGCACACCCTTCCTTCAGCAGCTGCAAAACACACCCAGGTCAAGAGAAATTAAGCAGAAGCTTGTGTTAGAGCTTACAATTCTCATATCAATGTTCTTAAGTAAAACATTTCTGTAGGAGTCTGCTTGAAGAGATCTATAGCAGACCGATTTGGTTGTCTGGTCCCAAGGACCCACACTGTCCCCGACGTCTTCCATATACAGAGCTCGGTCACTCTGTGTGTATGGCAACAATGTGCTTTTAATAAAACTGAACACATGTCAATTGTCTATAGCAAAACTCTAGGCAGGACGTATGACAGAAATTAACCCTCCAATTAAGGTAAGGTGCAGACCACACTTCCTCAAGCCAGCAATTTGTTCCACAATTAGACCAAACCTTGGGCTTTAATTCCATACAACGGCTTCATGAAGAAAGAGAACAAGTGATACTTGTTATAAAACAAAAAGGATATTAAAAGAGGAAATGCTAGGAAAAGAAAATATATGGAAGATAAGAGAAAAGAATAGAAATAAAAGTTTATTGGTGTCTGCTGCAGTCTAAGTGTTTTTGATTTGTGTTTCTCAAACAATTAAAGAATGTTTTTAATCAAATGGTTGAGAATCTTTTCATGGACTCATTTGATTTCCATATATCTTGTTTGGTGAAGTGTCTTCAAATCTCCTTACTCTTTTGCTTGCACGTGTGAAGTTGGGGTCACAGATTTTTTCTGTAGTGTCTGACTAAAAGAGTTATTGTCTAAAAGATTTCTGTCTTGCTGGTCTGCACCTTTCCAGGCCCTCTGGAAGAGAAAACAGGCTTTTGGTGGGGGCTTTGTTGGTGTGCACCTGTTCGTGTTTCTGAGTTGCCAATGTTTACACCTCCAAATCTGGGATATAGGAAACAAACAAACAAACAAAAACCTAGGTAACTCTCATCTGTGTGTTTCTTGGATTCCAAGGTGCCACACCTGTCTTCCTTCTTCTCTCTACCTTTCAAAACTTTTGTATGTTTCTTTTATATATAGTGTTCAGGGTTTTTAGGTGTAGTCAGCAAAAGGACTAAAGAAAAGTCTATCAGCTTCATCTTCCCAGAAGCAGAAACATACTATCTTTAAGTCCCTGCAGGCTACTTTCAAGTTACATTTTACCATGTCATGTATACTCAAGAACCTGAAAATAGGAGACTTCCATTTCTCCACTCCCTAACCTCTGAGCTGTTGGCATACATTTTACTTCTTCATATGCTATTCACCCCACACTCATAATTTTAATTTAAACATTAGATTGCCTTTGGACAAGAATGAAATAATAAGACATTTTTAAATAGATTTATCCACAGAGTACTCTTTATCTGTGTATAGAATCATATTTTCGTCTGGTATTGTTTCTTCCTAACACACTTCTTGTGATGTTTCTGGTAGTGCGGTTTCCTCCTGTGCTCTCTGGCACTGTGCAGGCGGAGGCTCCCTGGACGGTCAGCTCCGCCTCCTCAACCGAGGCTCTGGATTCTACCCGGCCTCCTGTCTGGACCAGGGCTCAGCAATGCTCTCAGGCAGTCAGCCGGGGCAGTCACCAGGCTCACTTCATTGTTTCCTCTCTCTGCTTCATTATCTGATATCGACTCCCTTGCAAGCTGTCATTTCATATATTTTGTCCATCTTTCAGTTGTTTCATGAAGGAGGGTGAATATGATGTATTTTATTCCATCCTGGCCAGAAGTAGACATCCGATATTTATTTAAAAAATCCAAAGTGAAATTACTTGCTGTTTCTTGCTTCTTGCTTCCAGACAAATGTTTTATATAGGATTTCCCCAAAGTGCCCACCGTTTCTCAGCACCCAGAAACTTTATTAAAAATACAGTTCCTTCTACTCTATTTGAACTTATTTAATTTGTAATGATTATAAATAACAGATAAAGGTAACTTTTAAAGATAATCAGAAAGAACTGAGATCAAATAGAGTGTTTCCCTGTGTATGTTGGATTGTCCCTCTTCTCAAATATATTGTTAATTTTTTAGGTAACTCGTCAATTTTTCAGAGTTTGCCTAATTGTTCTCTCCATTCTTAAAGATTTATTAAATAAAATAACATATATGTGGAGACACTTCTTTTCAAAAGTTGAGTGGTTTGATAGTCTACTTGGGAAATTCTGACAGTTTATCGTGTATCTTGATTTTAAACTAATTGTAAGAGTTCCTCCTGATTTATTTATAATGCACAGAAAGAGGGTTCTCTCGTTGTGCAAAAGAAATGTCAGTAGAAATTGAATGTTAACATAGGGCTCCTATCACTGATTTGCTAGATGTATAAGTGACTTACACTGATTTATGAAGATGCAAAAAGCAAGCAAGTTCAATCAAGCTGATGGAATATAAATGCATAAGATCAAATTCTATATAATAGATGAAGAATTTAAAAGGAACAAAGGTCAATGATATTAATGGATATAAAGTTGTAAAGTAATAACAATTTTTACAAACATTCATCCATTTTCAAGTTATTTATAAAGTGACTCATAGTCTGAAACATATATGAATTATATATAATTCTCATAGATACTTGCTGGTGGAATAAGCATGATCATCAGAGGAAATCTTGAAGAAGGGAGAAAATCATAAGTTATATGTATTACAAAACAAATTGTAAACACAAGTAGAGTATATTCAAAATCATGTTGCTCAGTGTCATGAATCTCTGACTCTTCATATTGATCACCTTTATATCAGTATGGTATAGAAAAATGATCAATGCCTCAAATTCTTTGTTTACCACTTGTCCAAGGTCCTCAAGTACATTTTTAGGCTCTGCCTTCAGGTTGTTGACAAAGCCACTGGTACCTCTTTGTTACTGCCTATTTCATAACAGTTCATCAACTTGTTGATCTATTTATTTCACCAACTCACATTATTACTTTAATTGTGGGGGTAGAAATGGACAAATGACTATTTTTGAAAGGAGGTAGGATAGTATAATATTGGGTTTTGGAATCTACAAACAGTCAACTTAATGTGAAGCCTGGTTATGTGTAATGTTCTTTTAGTTTATATTTTATGACATTTCTGGTAATGAAAAAGAATTTTTTTTTATAGTAAAAACAACAATAGAAAGACTTATTATAAAACAAAACAAAACAAACCATTTTTGTAATTTGAAAACCTCTCACTCTTGTCCCTGCACCTCCTTCTCCCAAGGGTGATGGGTCCCCATACTGTTTCCATCGCGGGTGCACCGAATTACATCCCTTCCCCCACACCTTCACCAGCACTTGCGACCTCTTCTCTTAGAAAACAGCCTTTATAACAGGTGCGAGGTGGGAGGTGGTTTCAATTTGAATTTCCCTAATGACTGGTGATGTTGAGCACATTTTCATGCATTTGTTGATCATCTGTATGTATCCTTTGGAACAATATCTATTCAGGCCTTCTGCCCATTTTTATTCAGGTTTTTTGTTGTTGTTATTGAGTTGTATGAGTTCTTTATATCACTTGGATATTAACACCTTATCAGATAGAAGATTTACAAACATTTTCTCTCATTCTGTAGGTTGCTTATTCTTTTTGTTGATTGCTTCTTTTGCTTTGAAACACTTTTAGTTTGATATAGTTCCACTTGTTTATTTTTGCTTTGTTGCTTCTGCTTTTGGTATTGTATCCATAAAATCATTGCTGAGACCAATGTCAAAAGGCCTACCTCCTATGTTTTACTTTAGGAGTATTATGGGTTTTTTTGTCTTGCATTTAAGTCCTTAATCCATTTGAGTTAACTCTTCAGACTGGTGTAAGATAGGGGTCTAATTTCATTCTTATGCCGGTCAACGTTCACTTTCTCAAGCATCATTTACTGAAGAGACTATCCTTTCCCTTTTCCTTGGTTCTCTTGTCAATATTATTTAACCATATATGTGCAGGTTTGTTTCTAGGCTTTTGATTCTGTTTTATGGGTCTATGTGTTTCTTTATTCCAGTACCACATTGTTTTGATTATTATAGCCTTGTAATATAATTTGAAATTAAGACATGGGCCTTCAGTTTTGTTCTTTCTCAAAATTGCTTTGGTTATTCAGGTTCTTTTGTGGCTCCATATGAATTTCTGTAACGCATTTTTTTTTCTATCTCTGTGAAAAAATCCCACTGGAATTTTATTTTATTATTATTTTTTTTTTATATTCACCCGAGGACATTTTTCCATTTTTTTGTTCAGATAGAGTTGGAGGGAGGGAAGGAGAAAGGGAGGGAGGGATGGAGAGAGAGAGAGAGAGAGAGAAGAGGGGGGGGAGAGAGAGAGAGAAACTTCGACGTGAAAGGAACACATCGAGTGGCTGCCTTCTGCAAGACCACAACCAGGGCGAGGGACAAACCGCAACCGAGGTACGTGCCCTTAGCGGGAACTGAGCCCGGGTCTCTTAGGACCGCAGGCTGACACTCTAACCGCTGAGCCAAACCAGCCAGGGCCATTGGAATTTTCATAAGAATTGCAGTGAATTTTCAGATGTCCTGGGGTATTATGGACATTTTAATATTTGCTCTTCCAATCCATGACCATAAGATTATCTTTCCACTTACTTGTGTTTTCTTCAATTTCATCAGTGTCTTGTAAGATTTTGGTGTAGAGATCTTTCACTTCCCTGGTTAAATGTATTAGTAACTATTGCTTAGCTGTGGGTTTGTCCCACATAGTCTTTATTATGTTAATGAATGTTCCTTCTGTATACAATTTGTTGAGAGTTTTTATCTTGAAAGGGTATTGAATATTGTCAAATGCTTTTTGGCAACTAGTGAAAAAATCATATGATTCTTTTAAATCATTCTATTAATGTGGTGTACCACATTTACTGATTTGCTTATGTTGAAGCATCTTTGCATCCCAGGCAGAAATTCCACTTGATCATATGGTGTATGATCTTTTTAATGTGCTGTTTAATTAGGTTTGCTAACATGTAAGGATTTTTACATCTTTATTTATCAGAGATATTGGCCTATAGTGTTGTTTCTGTTTTTTAAATCTCATATTATCTTTATTTGGTTTTCATATCAAAGTAATGATGGCCTTGTAAAAAGAGTGTGGGAGTATTCCTTCTTTTAAATTCTTTGGGAGGAATTGCCATTAATTCTTCTTTAAACGTTTGACAGAATTCACCATTTAAGCCATCTGGTTCTAGTCTTTTTTTGCTGAGAGGTTTTTGATTACTGATTCACTCTTCTTACTTGTTATTGATCTATTCAGATTTTTTATTCTTTGTGATTCAGACTTGAAGGTTGTATATTTCTAGAATTTGTCAATTTATTCTAGGTTCTCCAATTTGTTTGCATATAATCAATCTCTCATTGTAGTTTTTATGATCATTTCTATTTCTAAGTCTGGCTGAAGGTTTGCCAATTTTATTTATCTTTTCAAAAAATGATCATAGTTTCATTGATCTTTTCTATTGTGTTTCTATTCTCTATTTCATTTATTTTGCTCTGATCTTTGTCATCTCCTGTCCTGACAGCTTTGGTTTTAGATTGCTCTTATTTTTCTCATTCTTTGAGGTGAAAAGTTAGGTTGTCTATTTGCGATCTTTCTTTATAATATAGGCATTTATCACTATAAACTTAGCACTTCTTTTCCTGCATCACATTCATTTTGGGATCTTGTTTCAATTTCCAAGTTTTAAGATGTTTATTGACTTCCCTTTTCATTTCACCTTTGACCCAATGGTTGTTCAATGGTTTGTTGTTTAATTTATACGTATTTCTGAATTTTTCAGTCTTCCTCCTTTTACTGATTCCCAGTTTCATGCCATTGTTGTCAGAAAGGATAGCTGGTATGATTTCAATCTTTGTAAAATTGCTGAGACTTGTTTGTGACGTAACATATAATCTATTTTAGAGAACGTTCGATGTGTGCTTGGAGGAATGTGTACTGTTAGATTGAATGTTCTGTATATGTCTGCTAGGGCCATTTGATATAAAGTACAGGTCAAGTGCAAAGTTTCCTTATTGAGCTGTCTTAATGAGCTATCCATTGTTGAAAGTGGAATGTTAAAGTCCCCTAATATTATTATACTTCAGATCTGTTTAGGTGTTCTGCTGTTGATCACACACATATTTACAACTGTTATATCCTCTTGATGAATGGACTCTTCATCATTTGATGATGACCTTTGCTGTTTCGTCTCACACGTTTTACTTAAAGTCTACTTTGTCTGATCTAAGTATAGATATGCTTGTTTCCTTTTGGTTTCCAATTTATGCTCTCTTCTTTGTCGAAAATAATTTGCGTTGGGCTTCTTTCACTGAAAGAGCACTGGATTAGTTTCCCCTTACCACTGTAACAAATAATCACAAACTTTATCACTTAAAACATAAATTTAGACTCAAATTTCTGGAGGTCAGAAGTCCAAAATGAGTCTTTTGTTTTGCTCTGTTTTTCTTCACATAGCTCCATACTTATTGTGCACACTTATTTTTTATTTAAGTATAGTTGGTATATAATATGTGTTATATTCGTTTCAGCTGTACAGTGATTCAACATTTTTGTACCTTACAATGTGATCACCCTACTAATTTTGGTAGTCATCTGTCACCACTGAAACTTGTCACAATATTATGACCATACTATCCTTTACCTTTTTCACCCATTTCCCCCCTCTAGCACCCACCCCATTGGTCTCTGCTTCTATGAGTCTATTTTTGTTTTGTTTTGTTTGTTTAGATTCCACATATTAGTGAAACATGGTATTTATGTTTCCCTGTCTGTCTTATTTCACTTAGCATAATACCCTCTAGGTTAATTCATGTTGCCATAATGGCAAGATTTCATTTTGTATTGCTGTGTAATATTTCATTATATGTATATGTATATGTAGATATGGTTAGATATAGATATAATTACATATACATATATCAGATTAATCTATTCATCAATCTATAGTCACCTAGGTTGCTTCTATATCTTGGCTATTGTAACAATGCTGCAATGAACATAGCTGTGCATATATGTTTAAAGTGGAATTGCTGGGCTGTCTGGTAAACCTATTTTTAATTTTTTGAGAAATCTCCATACTATGTACCACAGTGGCTACATCATTGTGCAGTCCCACTATTAGTGCACAAAGGTTCCCTTTTTTCCCTATCCTCACCAAAACATCATTTGTTGACTTTTTGATAATAGCCATTCTGACTGGTGAGAGGAGGTATCTCACTGTGGCGTTGATCTTCATTTCCCTGATGATTCATGATGCTGCACATTTTTTCTTATGTCTGTTGGCCAACTGTATGTCTTCTTTGACGAAATATCTCGTTATGTCTTCTGCCCATTTTTTGATCAGATAGGTTATTTTATTGTTATTGAGTTGTATGTGTTCCTTATATATTTTGGATATCAATCCTTTGTTAGATATATCACTTGTGAATATATTCTCCCATTCATTAGGGGGCATTGCTGTTTTGTTGCAGGCTTCCTTTGCTGTGCAGAAGGTTTTTAGTTTGATGAAGCCCCATTTGTTCATTTTTGGTTTTGTTTCCCTTGCTTGAGTTTTAATGAGCTAAAATCAAAGTATCAGCAGGACTGATTCTTTCTGAAAGCTACAGGAAAAAAATTGTTCCCTGACTCTTCCAGCTTTTAGAGGCCATTTTGGCATTCCTCTGCTTGTAGATCCATCACTCCAACCTCTGTTTCCATGGTCACAGCACCTTCTCCTTTACTAAATCTAATCTCCCTCCTTCTCCCTCCTATGAAGACACAGGCGATTGCACTTAGGGTCCACACAGATAACCCAGATTAATCTTCCCATCTTAAGATACAGAGCTTGGTTACATATACAGAGTCCCTTTTGCCATATGAACTAGTATTCACAGATTCTGGGGATTAGGTTGTGGGCGTCCTCACAGTGGGAATTATAAAATTCTATCCAGTAAGCTCTTCAAGTAGGAAAGGTTAGACATATATAAACATGAATGACACTACAGGTCTTTGCAAAAAGTTGCAATGAGTTAAAGTATACAATTTGGGGAAGGAGGGAGTAGAAGAATAAGGGTAAGACATACCCATTCACCATGCTGAACTGGCAAAAGAGACGTTACCCAAAGTTTGTTTAGTCTTAATTTCTCTACTTACTATATTATATCTCTGACTTGGGTGGGACCTGGGAGGAAATTCTGATATAGAGACATATGACAGGCAGCGGTGATAAAATATTGAAAAATCCTCGACTATTCTTAGAACACTCAGCACATTATAAAGTACCTCTCAGAAGGCACATTGACTTAAAAAGGTAAAATAAGTTCATAAGTGTGTTATCGAAGCTCCGAAGTAAATAAAATTTAATAGCACAAATATATTGTATTACACTTAGTCGATGTGCAAGCAAGCACTAAATACCCCCCTTTATTTTTCTTGAATGGGTTCTATTAATAAAAGGAAAAAAACGAACACTGTCGATAGAGTGGTTTTTTACAGCCCATTCTTTCTCTTTGTCTCCTCAAACTGTTATTGGGTATATAGTTTTAAATTACCCAACTGTGCCTTATCCTACGAGAGGTCCTTTTTGAGAGAACAAACCCTCACAAGAGAAATGAATTACCAGGACAATGTGTTTTTAAAAGATATTTCTGACTACAGAATAATCGGGAGAAGAATGGGGGATGTTATATAGTACAGTAGAGTTTCCAAAAGGATTTCCACAGACACCTGCCTCAGAATGAGCTGGTTTGTATTAAAAATGCAGAATCCTGGGTCTTCACTGTCTGTGTTAGTTTCATTGTTATACCACTGTCTACATAAGTTTCCTAGGTCTAATGCTACAAAATGCCACAAAATGGATAGCATAGAACAACAGAAATGTATTCTCTCACAGTACTGGATTTCAAAATCAAGGTGTTGGCTTGCTGAATTCTTCTGGAGGCTCAGAGGAAGTCTTTTCTCTGCTTCTCTCCTAGCTTCTGGTGGTAGCCTGAAATCCTGGATTTTCTTGGCTTATAGCTGCATAACTCCATCCGTTGACCCTTCCATCACTTGGCTGCCTTCCCTCTGTGGGTGTGTCTGTGTCTGTATCTCTTCTCCTCTTCGCATAATGACACAAGTTACAGTGAACTGAGGGCCTGTTCTAATCCAATATAAGCTGACTTACATTTTAATTACATCTACAAAGAACCTGTCTCCATAGAAGGTCACATTCATTCTCCATGTAATATATATATTCCTTTGATAATCTTTGTGCAAAAGTATATTCTACATCAAAATATTTATCTCCTGAACCATTATACTAAAATATCATATTGTGTGGACATTTTTATAAATCACAAAGTCTTTTACTTATAAATCTGATTTTAAAATGTTTTAATTACAAGAGAAAGGGTGAAAACATTTTAGGGAGTCAAACATAGACCTTTTCATCATTTAAGATTTCAGGAGACTGCTTTTAAAAATTCTTTAATATCTAGGCTCCTATTCATTACTCTTATTTCTTTCATGTCTACCACTAATTGACATGCTACATGCAAATTTATAATTCACCACTTAGATAATATAAATTTTTCTTCTGCCTAAAACAAGAAGGCCCCTAATTTCTTGCAAAATAAGATAGTTACACTTTACAGGGTGGTGGCGAAGATTAAATAAGAATATATAGATTGAGAGATAAAGTCTAGTATTTTTTTTTCATGATTTCACTTCTGAAAGATTGCAAACACCTATATTTATTAAGAAGAGAGGGATTATTTAATAAATTATGTTTGATTAATAGCCTGATAAATTGAATATTTATAAAATTATGCCATACAAAAACTTCCAGATGGATTAAAACTTTCAACACACTTTTTAAAGTACTAGAAGAAAAAGACTAAGACTATATCAACATTATAATTATAAAAAGGAAAAGAACAATCCATCCAATTAAGTAGATAAAAAACACAAAATGTTCATCAAAACAAAATAAATTCTTAAATTAACTATAAGGCAAAGTTATACATTACACATTTAAGAGAAAAGAATTTAATGTATTTAATTTGTGATGGGCTCTTTCAAACCCAGAAGGAAAAGGCCAACTCCCAAATTGAAAATAAAAAAGCTCATGACTAAGTAATTTACAGAACAAGAAATAAAATATGATTAGTGGACATACAAATAAGAGGCTCACTGTCAACCAAAAATATAAAATATAAAATTAAAAGACATGTTTTTCAAATTTCAGATCACCAAAATTTAAAACCGTGGATAATATACAGTGTTGTAAAGAGGTTTTGGAAAATATTCCTTGTTCAAGATTGTTTAACACAATGTTCCAAAATTTATTATATAACCTCAGTTAGACAACTTCTAAGTCTTTAGCCTAAAAAATAATTACATAGTACAAATTGTTTTATGAATTGAGATTGACATTATTGCAGTACTAATACCATGAAACACAAATTAAAGTAAATAACCGTTAATATGGAACTTGTTCAATACATTTTTTATGTGCAGATTATAAAAAAGTAATGGAAGAGCTCTCTAGCTCTTCATCCCGGAGTTTCTCTCCATCTCAATCTCTTCAAACCATAAAGTCTGCTTTGAAATCTTTGACCTAACAGGGTAAATTTGCTCAAGCCACTGTCACGCTTTATAGATGAGGTAAAGGTTTTCTTTTATTGTCATTACTGTTTAAATCATGTTGAACTCCAAGAAACAGTGTTACAACCAAGGCTGCCTTTTCTTTTAAGTTATCAAGCCTACACTCAGATTTAGGTCAGAGCATTTTATGGAGTGTGTGTGTGTGTGTGTGTGTGCGTGTGTGTGTATGTTCTAGAGTTGTGTATGTGTGTATGTGTTGCATGATTACTTTGCTTAGTAAGCTTAAATCATGTTGATCTCTTAAGAGTTTATATTTCCTTAAAATGTCCTATAGTATTCACTCACATAAACAAAAAATAAATTTAATCGTATGAGTTTATACACGTGTGATCGTTCCAATGGTGAGATTAAAGAAATAAGAAGACACCTGATAGCAAAACATTTCTTACGGGATATGACTTTTAAATAGGACTAACTCATCATAACCACTAGAATATGTATTTGTAAACAGGTCATTTAAATTTTAAGTCTTTTACTTGATACTCATTAGCAAGTCAGTCCATAGTTGTGGAACTCACTGGATGCAAAACAGAGTAATACTCAGTAGAAAACCAGGAAAATTTTCAGTATTAATCAGTAAAATATCAAAGAATAAGACATAAATGGTCTGGTTATGTTCCCAGGAAAAAATTATTAACTTCAGTGTAACAAAGAAATGATAAAGTGGATTAATAAGTAGCAGAATTAGAGATAGCAAAACACCTATAGAAATGCATTTATGAAATGAACTTTTTTCTTGCACAGCATTTCACACTTTTCAGAAAAAAAGTCTTCATTTTTCCCACCACTCCCAAATGGCAAATACTCTGTTATTCTATGTTATCAAACTCACTGAAAAGCAAACAAAAAATTCAATGGGGTAAATTTCCACAAACTGAATGCAAGGAATTACTGAGATGCTCATTCAACATTTAGGTTTCCAGGTTCCATTTATATCTAATGAAATCTAAAACCCCACAAGAGTGTACGTATAATTAGGCAAGATTTGCAAATACATAATATCGTATAAAAGCATTTAATATGTTATAAAGAGTCACCTATTTGATCATTTTATACCAACCATTCTTAAGGGCTGAGGAAAAAGAAGGAACAATTCTGACCCACTATTTTTAACTGTTTGGTTCCAGGTGGAATGGGAGAAAATATTTACAGCATCTATGTTTCCGCGTCTGAGTCGTGTACTTACTACAGTTTTCCGCCTTCCTGTTGTCCCGGATCACTATTCTTTGGTTGATGGTGCTGAAGAGCGTTGTCCAGTTGATGGTGTGATAGTAGCACAGGTTGCTGTTGTCAGTGATGTAGATGTTTCCTGCACTGATTTCCTTCAGGGACTGGAACTGCAGTGAAGTGATGCCTTGCTGCTTGAGGATGAGCAGGGAGAGGCCACTAAAGAGAGGGGAGAGGGAGCATGGAGCAATAACAAATGTGTTCTGGACAGCACATTCATCCAGAGGTAGAATACAGATGTCACATCTTACTCCAAAAGAAGGGAAACAGAGCAGAAAGAGAGACGGAGTCGATGCATCTACGCTCAGAATATTAATTCTTTACATGCTATACACTGGTGGTTTTAAAAGTAATACCCAAAGGAAAAGGTTCATTTTTAGAAGTATAAATTTTAATGACATCTCTGTCTCTGTCTACACATTTGCCATTGACATCTCATCTCACTGCCTTCTCTTCGACCCCCAAACCTTGGGCCCCTCCAGGCTGAAATCCAGGGTTAAGACTAAATAATTGAACAAATGTGTATGGAATGACTTTGCATCTATCCTAAGATATTAATTATACTGTAGTTAATAGATTGAGACTGCTTTCCAGTGATACATATTGCAGAGAATGTCTTTGATATTCAGCTTTAATTTATTCAGAAACAAAAGTATAATTGTAATAGTTGAAGAATGTATAACTAAAGGTAGGAGATATTAAACATTAAAGAGAATCATGACATCAAACTTCAGTTTTACAAAATACTCAGAAGGCTTGGACAACTGGGGAAAAGGACTTCTAAAAGTTAAATAACAACTATACTGGGGGGAAAAATGATCATTTCAAAAAAATTGTTTTTATTCCAATATAGTCCACATTTTGTAATTAAGTTCCTTTTACAGCCTCTGAAGAATAAATGTATTTCCCATATTTCAATCAACTGATGGACATGATTTTACATTTTGGAGATCTAATTTGTCCCTTTCTATTTTGTTTATAAATCCAAATGTAGTTTGTGGATTGATAGCTGGATAGATAGATACATAGATAAAAATATAGATATCCATAAAATACGCGTGTGTATGTGTGTACGCAACTGCGCTATAATTCATTCTCTCAAATCTTTGCTCCCATTATGAAGACCTTGATTTGTTGATTATAATGTAAGTATAATAATGCCTTGATAGATTTATAACATTTTATTCAATGGATAGTAAAATAGATGCCTATAACACTTGACAAGATCGCATCTCTGAATTATCCATCTTTATAACACTTTCCCCCTTTACATTTTAAAACCTCTTACAGATATACCTGTTTTAATAGCAAAATTCAATGAATTTTCTATGAAATATTATTATATGATATTTGATGACAATATTGATTTCAGGCAGCACTTAGATTGAAGCATTAAAATTAAATTAAAATATCTTTATGTAAATCAGCTTTTAACTCTTCATAAACAAGATTTTCATACAGATAAAAATCCAAAATAAAATAAAAACAGTGGTTTGATAAATATTAATCCTAGTTTTATTATAGGAATAAAACTTTTTAACATTAGAACAGCGTCCTCGTGAGGCCTGGTTTTTCTGTTTATTGTAACTAGCACCGCATGTGGGGTGGTGGACCATTTCCTCAAACATCAGCTCTGTGACACGTGATTGAAATGACAGCACCAGAGATCAAATAAGAACTTCCTGGTATGGCGTTTGTGTCCTATACATTTGAGCCATTTCTAAGCCATCCAACTCTGTCTTTTAATTATAATAAAGTACGATCAGAAGAAAGGCTTAATTTTATAGTTCACATCATGCATTTCATACCTGCAAAACATTAATGTTACTCTAAGTTTTAGGTGGTTGAAAAATCCACCTGTGTATTCTGTTTACTTTGAACACCACTAGGGTGTATTTTGCTGAGCTTACATTGGGAATTAAATGTAGAAACCCAGTATTTCTAGAATCAGTAAATGAATAAGGCTGATAGCTTTGACGTAACACACATATGATGCTACTCGTGTAAGCTGGCAGACCTGCATCTTTTAATACACAAACCTACCTGTATAGTACTCTTCCACCAATGGTCACCAGGTTAGAAAATACACTGAAGTCAGTCATGTTTGGGGGCCATGACTGTATGTTCAAGAAACCTACAAAAGAATAAGATAGTTGAAAAACTCAGAATAGCATTGTCTTTGTAGCAGTGTTTAATACTGATTATTTCTTGAAATGTAAAGAAAATGTATTGAAAGATAAGAAGTAAGAAAAGGGCAGTAAGTATTTCTACTTTTAAACCATTCTATTTCCTATTTCTTCTTCCACCATTCAGTGTCTTGTCCAGCTTCAGGGCTACAATACTCAATAGATAAAGGATATCAAAATATCGAGCACCAAGAATCTATGTTGATCAGACATATGGAGGAATATAGTTGTATATGTTATAATATTTAAATAATTATTAATTTAATTTATTCTTTTAAAATAAAATATTTAGTCTAACTAGAGAGAAAAATATAATTTCAATTTCTCTGAAATCCTTTACTGCTTTATACACTTACGACATCAGTTGTCTATCTTGCATTCTAACCCTCCTCATTCGACGTTAGAGTGTCTAATAGCAAACCCATGTTTAATTCATGTCTATGAGCCTGTCCCACCTACTCAAACAGCCCTGAATATATCAGGTGCTCTATCAATATGTGCTAAATACATGCTATGCAGTACCCGAGCTCAATGTACTTCTTGGGGAAACGTGAAGAGAAAAACATGGGTTCAAAGATCAGTTGACACTTTCAAACACAGTAACACTAAACTTTCAAAGATATTTTACTCTTTAAATTCTATGGCCTTTTAAAATGTGCACAGAGAAGCCCTGGCCGGTTTGGCTCAGCAGTTAGAGCGTCGGCCTGCGGTCCAGAGAGACCCAGGTTCGATTCCCGCTAAGGGCGTGTACCTCGGTTGCAGTTTGTCCCCAGCCCTAGATGGGTTGTGCGGGTGGCAGCCACTTGATGTGTCCCTTTCATGTCGATGTTTCTCTCTCTCTCTCTTCCTCTCTATCCCTCACACTCTATTTGAACAAAAAATGGAAAAATGTCCTTGGGTGAGGATAAAATCAATCATCAATCAATCAATCGATAAAATAAAATGTGCACAGAGGCTAAGGAGTAAAGACTAGAATTGACTCTAAATTGAGTTTCTGATTCCAATATTATGTAATATTCTCAAGAAGACACTGAAATTCATATCGCTTATAGCACAATTGCACTTGAAAAAAAGTACCTGTTATCTCTCGAACTGTCCGAAAGACGTTCAGTTTCTCGGGGTCTATGGCTTCAATTGCATTGTAAGGGTCCCTAGAAAACCAAGGAGAGAAGCAATCAGATTGAAAATTAAATAAAAACATAAACAATGTGACATTATTTTAGTTAAACTGAATTTTAATTATCAATAGAAAGTTAGCGATGTCTGTCCAAATTTTTCTGTCCTCGATGTGGAAGAGAATTAAAAGGTGCCTTGAGGACTATTTTGATGACAGGGCACAAGTTCTTCATCAAAGGCTGTTCCAGATTTAGACAAATGATTCAATTTGACCATAAGGATGAAACCTCCAAATACAACAAGTCCATTTATGAACCATTTTATTATATGTTGCTTTGAATGCTTACTTTTAATTGAGAAAATGTACTTGGCAAATAAATTATGGTATGGGGTAGACACTGCCTTCCAGGTTCCTCAAACACTACATTGCAAATAGCACCTATAATTTCTTAAGAAGGATAAAAACAAACACAGAAAGTCACCTTTTTTGTTGTATCCTCACATTTACCTATGAGCAATTTTTCATATTTATAACATTGTGTAAGAGCTACTCGTCACATGAAGTAGTTAGAACAATCTTGTTCCTATCTGGTTTATGTATATTCATCTTTATAACACAGACCTATTTGCTTCCATCTATATAAATCATACTAACATTTGAAAACAAAATTTACAACACATTTAATAATACTCAAGGGTGCTGTAAATTTGAAGATTTTGAAAGTTGACATCTTCTAAGGCACACGTTGTTTTGTGAATGATGCTTTCGATATATACACAGATGCTCTGTCTTCTCAAAAGTGAACATAGAATATATTTTTAAATTAAATGGTTAACAGGTTGTTTTTCAGGGGTTTTCATCTTCAGAACAGATTTTTTTTAGGTATAAAATACTGATCACATAAACTAATTGCACACTTGAATATTTAGTCAAACGAATATAACGATACCAAACAATTCTCATTAATTCAATCAACATTTTTAGTTTTTAAGGAATACACAGTATTTTATAAATGTTTTCTTGCTTTAAAATCATTCTGTGCTATCCTGAGGAAGTAGAGACCTCATGTTAATCTATACCCTACAGAGAAAAACTGAAGTCTATTCATTGGCCACTTCTCCAAGACGGATCAAACTTTCCAAGGACAATGACCTTAGGCTTTTTTAGAAGCATGTATCCACCTGTAGAAATCAACTGAGTTTTATTCTTGCTGTGGACAGCTGTCATTTTTTAATTTTTACTATATATACAATCTTCATTTGTTTCATTTTTTTACATTAATTCTTTTTTATTTTTAATTACATTTATTGGGGTGACGTTGGCTTATAAAATTATATAGGTCCCAAGTGTATAATTTTATGACACATCACCTGTATATTGTACTGTATTCCCACCACCCCAAGTCAGATCTTCTTCCGTTACCATATGTTTGATCCCCTTTACCTTTTACTACCCCTACCACCGCCCTTCCCTCGGGTAACCACCACACTGCTGTCCGTGTCTACGTTAGGACATCCGTTGTGTTACTGATCTTTAGGAACCTTCTTTTGTGTTCAGGGAATAAACAATAAGATCTGTTGATCCAGTGGATGCAGGCTTAACAGGGCCATCAGTCAAGGTCCTCCACACTCCACTGACAGATTCGCCTATGGCCTGTTTTCTGGGAACCTGAGTCTGAATCCCTCGGCACTTATTTGTCCTAGTCTTTGAGCCTCGTAAAGACCCTGTTAGTTATAGCAGCCGTGATATCTGGGACCACCGTTAGTGGCAGCTCTCTCGACTTGATTCATTAGCATATTCTTTGACACTGAGTGCATCCCTTATCTTCAAAGGAAACAGAAAACTTTGCTTGAGTAAATTACTATTTCAAACTAAGAAGTGCAGTTGATACACTGTACAACTAGTGTAACATGGAGAGTTGTGGGAGGCTTGGAGAAACCCTGTAAATTAGTTTCCTTAAAATTCACACATAAACAACACAGATTTTCCTCAATCTGATATGAAGAGCCCTCAAGAGCTTGAAGTCTAAATTAAATGTTCTGGCAAACTTGCTCGATTTATAACTATAGATGCATAGAATGAATAACTATGCTTTTAATGAATATGAAACCAAAACAATTAAGTTAACCGTGTGGGAAAACTCTTGTTGTCATCCTATTTGATGGGCAAAGACTTCTGTATGCAGAAGAAGTATCAGTGCTAGAGTAGGGGAATGGACTTTCAACATTAGATTTCCTATGAAAAGCAGTGCATAGAAAAACTTTGGTCATATAATCACATATTCTGGCTTTATTGGAAAACACTCAAAATTCAGGGCCAGCACACAACAACAGGGCCACTTCGATCCTATACTGAGAACATGTCCAGGTGGCCGGGAATTAAGAGAATTCTGGGCTGTTCACCTGAAGCTCAAAGGACCACAAAAATTTTATATATTTAATTTCAGAGATTCAGGACTCTCATAAAATAAGCTGACAGAATCCCATTTACCAACTTCAAAGTACCTCTAAGGAGTTTCATTCTACAACCACGTGAAATCCACAGACCTCCAAAATCAAGACATTTCCTAGCTTAATTCAGAACCATGTGTGAGAACGTTACATTCACTCTGTCCCTGTGTTTAGTGATCCAATATAAAGCTCAGGACAAAGACGGAACAGCATATTTTCACAGTTACTTTGAAATTTATCTCTTCACTCAACGTAATATCACATTTCCATTGTCTTTTGTCATTGCAGTGCCATCTAATACATTCTTGTCAGTGTCTCATAGTGACACAGCATAGACACCTTTACCTGGTGAGCATTTTGTTGCTCCAAGCACACACACATAAACCATGTCTCAGGTGACAAGATTAAAAGGGGATGATTCCAATGGATAATCCTAAACACTGAGTTTTGCCTGTGGTTCCCATTCTAAATAAGGAAATAAGAGTACCTAGTCTATTTCTGGCAATCGCACTATCATACTATAAATAAACACTTTCTCTTATTTCTTCTTTAAATTACAGTTGGAGAATTAAAATCACTTTACAAAATTATACATGCACACACACACGTACACATATATGTATGTATATCATAGGTTTTCTTATCTATGATTTTTATTTCAGAACTGAAAAGGAAGTATTGAAATGCTTAAAATACGGGAGATGGACATTGGCCTGATTGGGAGGAAAACCACTTGTGTAATGCAATTCATGAGGCTGTTTTCAAATCTTTCCCCACACTGATGGGCTCGAGGACAGTTCATGTATTATATCCAGGTGAAATCAGGGGATACGAATCAAGTGGCTATGTTTTATTTCTCAGAAGACACTGTTAACATGCTATGATCTGTCATTCATGGTGATGCTTGGTTTTTAAAATCATTAAAATAGGGCTATATTGCTCTATCAAGTGCCACATGGGCATTAAGTTACATAGTTGCACCTAAATACCAACACAGGTCTCCTACTCTCTGGCCAAGGAGGCAACGAGAACTGTAAACGGACTAACAGAGCCAGTGGGGACTGTGGGAAATGTGACTGAAGGTGTTCCCTCTCAAAATGGCTAGTGCTACCTCGCTCGAGCAGATTGTTGTCATGTAACCATGTGGGCTAAGAGTAACCAAGTCCACATGTTTTTAAACGAAGTTAGAAATCTTGATCTTGAAAGAAAGTAACTGTGTGGGCCAAATATAACATATCTGGGGCAGAAAGTGTATGCATATATTATTAGCCTATCTGGCATAGACCCATATTAAGAGCTACATTTTAAGGTAAAGAAATGCTTTATAAGACCTAGAGTAATTTATTTGAGTAGAAAGAAACACTCTGTTCTATTTCTCTTGCAATTCTATTAGGACATACTTATTCAAAATGTGTTAAATTATATTGCTTCTAGAAATGCTGTGATATATGTTTAGAGTAAGATTTGGAACTGAAATATGTGAGTGATATTCTTTATCTAGCCTGTAGCACTAATATTTAGGGATTAAGTAGTAATATAGACAAATAGATAAAATATAAAGTAAAAATATTGACATTTTTATTGCAACTGAAATTCTACAAACTGGGTTGTTTTCCTAGTTAAAACCAGCAGGTGGTTCGGTAATGAAGGAGCCCAGAAATGTTACAATTTTTATTGCTAAGATGAAATTCATTTTATAGCTCTTACAACAGTACTAACTTTCCAATTTTAGCAAAAAGAGAAAAATACACGTGAGGGCAAAGAGAAGTTCTGAAAACTCAGGACAGTTTCAACTTCTTGATCTACCTTTTGTGATACACACTTTTAAAAGAATATTAGCTTATGTTCTTTTAGTTGTGGCCGGTTTGGCTCAGCAGTTAGAATGTCGGCCCACTGACCCAAGGGTCATTGGTTCGATTCCCAGTTAATAGCACAATCTACCTGGCTTGCAGGTTTGATCCCTTGCCCCTGGGAACATGGGAAGGCAACCAGTCAATGTGTCTTCCTCACATTGATGTTTCTCTCTCTCATCCCCTCCTTCCCTTCCATTCTATCTAGAAATCAATGGAAAAATATACACGGGTAAGGATTAACAACAGCAACAACAACAACAAAACCCACAAACTTATGTTGTTTTAAACTAATGGTTTAGGAATATGAATGAAATTCCACTTCAACCATTGTTATTGTTTCTCTAATCATATCTACAAAAATGTCAAGTTTGTTAAAATATACACGGGTAAGGATTAACAACAGCAACAACAACAACAAAACCCACAAACTTATGTTGTTTTAAACTAATGGTTTAGGAATATGAATGAAATTCCACTTCAACCATTGTTATTGTTTCTCTAATCATATCTACAAAAATGTCAAGTTTGTTGAAATCTACGGATTTAATGAGAAAATCCTGCAAATGCATTTTAGCTTGTATATACATTTACATTTTTTAATCTAAGTGGTCACTAATCTCATCATCTGAATGTGTCCCAAACTACAGTTTACCATGCTGGAGAAGTCTGGATTTTGACTTTGTTGGAGGAGAGCATTAATGTGGGCAGAACTCTGCTGGGACCAAGGGAATCACACAGACAAGCTAAAGACTCTCTTAAGCTTTGTCTACACTTTGTAAAATACTTTTCGGCAAAAATGTAATACTGACCCATGAATACCAGTGACAAGAAAGATCAGATTCCCATTGATCTTGGTGCAGTTTATGAATCTGTCAATGTTGCTGGAGTCCACGGTCTGAGCGGACATCAGTGACCCCGTGCCGATGCCGTCACATGCTGGAGAAACAAGAGTCACAGTGAGGAGACTGAGGAACTAGTTGCAGCCAAAAAATCATTGTATTGTCGTTATAAAATAATAGTATTTATTCATTAGAAATAAAATATATTTATCATAAGGAATAAACTGCTTTCTAACAAATAAATAAGCACTCATTCATGCAACATTTACTACTGGGCCTGCTTTCAAATACTGTCCCTGGCCTAGCGACCAGGACTCATAAGAATTATATTTTATATCAAGCCCTAGCATATACACATAACAGATACAAACCTAAAATAAGACTTTCCACAATCAGTACTTCCCCTTACTCCATAAAGTCATCTCATTTCTAATCCATCCTAAAATATTGATTGTAATATTTTTTAAATGCTGGTCACTTAAAATAATTTCATAGCCTAATGATGGTCTACAACCTACAGTTCTAAAAACACCAGTCTAAATAAGTATACACATTAAACAGAGTACTAATGATGGTGAGTTGAGTTAAATTAAGTATTATCTGTGCTTTCAAAGACTCTGCTTAAAAAAGGAAGTGTGTGTGTGGAAAGAGAAAGAGAGAGAGAGAGAGAGAATGCAGTTGAAAAGTAAGTCTGAAGTTTGTTCTTTTTTTCTGGTACGTGACCCTAGCGGGAACCGAACCCGGGACTCTCTGGTCCGCTGGGCGGTGCTCCAACTGCTGAGCCAAACCGGCCAGGGCTGAAGTTTGTTCTTTTTACAAATTTTTTTTTTTTAATCATCCTCACTCGAGGACATTTTTCCATTCTTTGTTCAGATAGAGTGGGAGGGAGAGAGAGGAACAGAGAGAGAGAGAGAAACATCGACGTGAAAGGGACACATCGAGTGGCTGCCACCCGCACGACCAACCAGGGCCGGGGACAAACTGCAACCGAGGTACATGCCCTGAGCGGGAACCGAACCCGGGTCTCTCCGGACCGCAGGCCGATGCTCTAACCGCTGAGCCAAACCGGCCAGGGCTGAAGTTTGTTCTTTTAAAAGACATTCCTGTTACTTTCTAAAGCTCAATAACATTAGAAAAAAATTGAACTGCATGTTAGTCCTGCCTAAAGTTTCAGACTGGTGAGGGATTTGAGCACCAGAGCCGGAAGGTATTTCGTCCTCCGCTACAATTCTAGAACATAAACAATCTGCAAGATGTATTTAACATGGTAAACGTCCTTGTCATTTCATATATTTATCTTTAAGAATATTTTTTAAGACCTGGAGAGTAAATGTCACGCTGCATTTCTCTGCCCCCTTTTTATTCATAGCGGATCATTTCGCACACAGTAGCAAGCACGGAATATGTGTTCTTGATGCTAAAGTAATTGTGTAAACCCTTGTTTCGCTCGTAATTTCTAAGATTTGCTGCATGTAGAATAAACCGTAACTTAATTTTTTTGTTCCTATCAAAGTTAACTCTGAGCTTTATCTGAATAATTTTAGCATATATCATTCAAAATCAGGACTAGACACTGCTGCAATAATAGATACTTTTGTGAAGTGTTCAAAGTCATGGAAAAATGTGCGTGGGGAGGCTAGGTGCAGTAGGGGTGTGCTCTGGAGGTGAACTTCGCTGGCCCATTAAAAAGTAAATGAGCCCTGTCTGGTTTGGCTCGGCCGTTGGAGGGTCGGCCCACGGACCAGAGACCCAGGTTCGGTTCCCGCTAAGGGCACATACTTCAGTTGCAGTTTGTCCCCAGCCCCGGTTGGGGTCGTGTGGATGGCAACCACTCGATGTATCTCTTTCACATTGATGTTTCTCTCTCTCCCTCACCCCCTCGCTCTATCTGAAGATAGATGCAAAAATGTGCTCGGGTGAGGATTAAAACAAATTTTTTTTTGAAAATAAATAAGTAAATAAAAAGCAAATGAAAAACCTTACGATAGGCCCCGTCAGCTATCACTCACCTTTTGGGCAAATATCAGTGCAAGGTTTACACATTTTAATCCCATTTTCCTCCACTTCCATCTTGGAACTAGGGCAGGCACGCACACAAGAACTGGAATCGACCACAAAGTTATCTGATAAAAAAGGTAAAATTAGCAATGATGTTCACGTTCAGCAAACGAGTTTACAACAAAATATTTTAGAGTGCGAAAATGACGGCCACCATCGATCGGATAGATGCCTCTTTCTCTAAAACGCCTCTCTCCAGACATCTCAACCTGAAGCAGCCCCCAGAAGCACCCACACTCACATCCTAGGGCGGTGTGTGTTAACGACAGGCGGTGCTGAGCGACCACAGCCGCACCCTGCATTGCCCCGAGACACAGAAAATGTCTTTTATAGACCTGAGAACGACATGACATCTAGCTTGTGTGTGCCAATAGTTCCACTTCATTGCATGTCAAGATGCAGGGCTGAAGCCTAAAATACTTCAGGTTCCAGAAAGCACACGTGAAGCCGAAGGTAAAGTGCTTCGGATCAAGAGAGCGCACTTCGCGTCCAGGAGGAAGTGCTGAAATGTGTGCCATCGTTCCGGGGTGCCCCGGAACCGCCCCGGAGCTGTGCCCCAGGAACAATGGAATCCGAAAGGGCGCAGCGTAAGGAAGGTCCACAGAATGAACCTGGAACCTCTCACGTCCTGACACGTGGGGGCATGTTTAGGAGCCCAGTGATCTGGGTTATGTAGGACATTCTCTTCCAGGGAAGGTCCCCTGGCTGAATTTGGAGTCTCCCACAATGAAGGGAACCACCATGCCTGCGAGGCCAGGTTGGGCTTTAAAGGCGACACCCTTGCGTGTCTGTGAGAACTGCTTCTGGCCCAGTAGTCGGTGGTGTGGAAGGTTCTGGCCCTGACAGAGGCAGGTCCAGACTGGGGTGTAAGCAACACTGTTAACTGGGTGAACCCTAAGAGGGACCATGACATTAGAAGTACGTATGGGAGGAAATATGCCATGTGGAGTAATGGGAACTCCCAGCTGGGAAATCACACCAGACACCTCTAGGATCCTCCAGCTAAGCCACGAGATCTGATCTGCAGCATAAAATTATCCGCCATGTAACAAACAGCTCCTGACATGCTCCTGGGTCATGGTAGAGACGGAGCACCTAACCCTGGGTCACTGATTGACCTTGTAGCCAGACTTGCCCCTAATAAAGTTCTGTTAGAATCGCAATGTCATAACGTTGCACAGGTTCCTCTGAAATCTGCAAGACAGAAGCAGTAGACTTGGGATTGGAGATGAGCTTCTGCAGAGACACAAGCAAACTACGTAAGTGGTTGGTCCAGACGGCACATCACGCACCCTTGTGCTGGTACCTGCCACTCAGCTCACACTCCCAGTGTGACAGGCTCAAGACAGGGCTCTTAGGTCAAGCAGAGGGAGGAGGACAAACACTGAGGTTGGTATGTGGGTGCAAACAGCTGAAAAGAGATGGCAGCTGCCCTGTGGCCTCACTAAGGAGTGGACTTCAAAGGCAGTCATGAGGAAAAATCCTACTCATGGGCATAGTTCTGGGTATGGCAAATGGACATTTACTTGGTGTGGAAGCAGCCTACGCTTAGAATAAATATGAGTGCATGAGTAGTGGCTTGCCAGGGGAAAAGAAATGCTGGAAAATCTGGAATTGAAGGGAGTCTGGGGTAGAGAAATATACATGAACCCATGTGAGTGGGCAGAATGTGTGAAGATGCTTGTATTCCAAGATACCACCCACCACAGGGCATCCTCCACAAACAGGGCACTTAGTTGACCCTGCATCTCAGCCTGATGACACCTGCCTTCCTTGCCCCGCAGGTCCTGACTCTGAGAACACTCCTTAACAACCTAATCTCTGACCTGGGGGAGCCCAGCCTGCGCAGGTGCATATACTGAAAACACGTACCCATCCCTCCTGCAAGGTCTCTGGGAATACCCCTTATTCCACATGTTTGCAGCAAGTTATGCCAAGTAGAATAAAGATTATAAAGAGCTTCATGTCAGTTAGGTTCAGGTTCTGCAGCCAAATGAGCTTTAAAAAAAATCTATTCTTTGGGATTTTTAATTTATTATTTTATTTCAGAATTCTGGATTAGAGATTGTAGAGCAGTATTTGGAAGCTAAACTTCTTTGTTTTTCCAGTTTAGCAATCATGCTTTATGAGCAAAGTCCACCAAAGATTTGACTTTTAAATAAATACTGAAGTGTTTTAAATTAGCCTGTAATTTGATAGATCTAAATTAATCTAAGAAAGGAAGTGTATGAGTTACCATATCTAAGGTAGCTAGGCATATAACTTCCCCAAATAGTTCTTAGTGTTTAGCCACTTGCCAAAATTTACGAGTTGAAAGCCTTCAGATGAGCCACTATAAAGGATAGTAAAGGAAAGGGAAACTCCAGACCCCAGATTTCCTGATACCCTTCCCCTCCAGGACAACCCCTGGGCCTTGTCCTCAGGACTTAAATAAAAGGGAAAATACTAAAAATCCCCAAAAAGCAGAGTTTTCCCTGTCTTTGGGGCGAAGCTTCATAATTTGAAGGTAGTACAATAGAAATCATTTGTCTAAGAGAAGGAAGCATTCCATCGTCTAGCTCAATCTTCCAATACTTTCAAGCCACCTATTTTGCAAAAATACTAGATGGTGAGATTCAGGGTAACTTTAGATAAGAGGTTATTAGATGAAGAACATAAGTTTGAATATGAAGGTGTTTAAAGTAGAAAAATCTCTACCGTCCTAGAGTTAGTGTCTGTAACTTTAAAAGTCTAATTCAGAGGCAAGCTCAACACACACACACACACACACACACACACACACACACGAGTGATTCTTTTAATTAATATAACATATTTAATAATAGCAACTAGAATGGTCGTTGTATTCAAAGACTTGTTTTTATATATTATCTCTCTGATCCTTATTCCCTATTCCTCTGATTCTTATAATGGGAAAGAGAGGAAAGATATGATTATTACCATCAGCATCTTAAAGGAGAGGAAATAAAAAATGAAATCATTCATTTAGAATCATGTAGCTAGGAGTGGGCAAAGAGAACCCATAGCCACTCTAGTCCCAAGCCCCCACACTCCCTGCACCATCCCAGGCACAGAGCCAAGAAAACCCTACTATTTGTAGGCTGTAGACTGTAAAGCCTTTGTCTTTTAAATGTGTATGTGAACAAATGTGATTTTTTTTAGCCTTTCCAATAGATAAAACATTAAAGAAACGTTCCAATGATCACTCCAAACAAAGAAACTGACTCAAGCAACTATCAGGACATGTTTTAGTGAATTCTTGATGAAAGTTAAGCTGGTCACTTTAAATCCCCAGGATGAATTATCAATTAGGAAAAGACCTCTTAGTATGTACTTTATGTCTATTGTTATTGTTTACTGTAAGATCTAATATTAAAACTATAATGCTATATATTCTATTACAAAGAAGTAACCAGAAATAATTTTAGGTAAAAATTCACTGGTATTAGAAGCATGCTTCATTATGCAACCTAATACCACAAAACTAATCACTTTTCTGAGAAACAGCATCATGTGCAAAACAATGCTGTGTAATGAAAACAAGGAGTTTGGAAGTCAATAAGACCACTCTAACCTCAAATACACCACTGTTTTCTTCTGAGACTTTGGTCCAGTTGCTTTAACTTTTTAAATTTAAATTTCTTTATCTTTGAAATGGTAACAAGAGTCCCCATACCCAAGGAATTCATGACATTACAAGTTTCAAGTTACAGTAAATTTACATTAAATTCTTTTGTTTTTAAAGAATGATCTAATTAATTTGGATATCCTTATCTTGTTACTTACGTGGGCATTTCTTGACACAAAACGCTCCGTAGGTGTACTTTGCGTTGAAGTTATGCTCCAGTTGAAAGGTCGTTGGGTTGTAGACAAAAGTTTGGGGGCACTGAGTAACACACGCCCCACTGTCATTGAAATTCATGCAGGCCTGCAACACAGCAAATACTAACTTATTTAAAAATGACCTTAATAATACTTGTTTACAGAAAGCACTACTGTAAGAGTTTTTAGAGAAGTTGGTGTTCTTTACTAAATATACATCAGCTTCATCAAAACTGCACAATTTGATCATGTCATAGCCATTAATGTTCAATTTTAAGGTCCAACGTGCTCAGGAATTCTACAATTTTACAAAACTGTTTTTCCAATGTCAGTAAATGAACCATCTATCGTTATTGATGCTCAATTGCTTAGTATCTATCCACTTATTTCTAAATTGAGAATTGGTTTAAATGATTAAAGTCAGATGATGGTGAAAAATCAATTACGCTCACACTTGCTCAAAGGGTTTAGGTTGAGCCTGAGAGTCTAGCACCACTAACTGCATCCCCGGGGTAGCCTTTTTAAAAAGCTGGTGTTCGGAGAGTTCCGTGGTTTAAGTGACATTCATCTTCACGGTACAGCGAGAAAACGTGATGGCCATGACAACTGGACTCACAGAAAAGGTTCTGGCTGGTGACTGGTCAAAAAGTAAATGAGGGTATGTAATGCCAAAATGTAAAGACGTAGCCACACTTCCCTCATGTTAAATAATATGATTTCCTGCATGATCTTTTCAACAACGCCACGCAATTTGGTGTGGCATTCTTGTGAGACAGTTCATTTCCGCTGACACGGATTTGTATTAAAATCTCAATTTGTTAAACTGTTCACATGCCTTTGAGAACAATTAAAAACAATTTACAACCTGAGAGTGAGGTATTAATTACATAAAAAAAGCAGAACATATGTATAAGTACACAAGAACATGTGATTATCAAAGAGTGAATGACCTAATTCTCTTAATTAAAAATATTAAACCTTCAGAGGAATAATTTAGGCCTTACAAGGAAAATTATGTGAACACAAGTAGTATTTTACAGTGATCATAAATTGCATGTATGGTGATTAATAAGCTTATTAACTTACTAACTTATTCTGTTTCCTCAAAACATTTTCTTCATCAATTGTTTTAGCAAGCACTTTATCACAAACATGACAATTCCCTGATGATGGTCTACTAGATGCAGAATCAGAACGAGAATCACTGATGATACATTATTCACTATGATGGTACTTTCCAGGAAGAATCTATTAAAAACCAATCTAGAAAACTCTGTAAGTTTTCATTCATGGCCATAAAACTTCACGTGTCCTCATAACGGCTTCACTAACATACTTTATGTAGCGCTGTGCACAGACTGCGCGGCAACGAGGGGACATGAGCCAGACGAACCAGACCAACAAAACAATGCGGCTGACACCAAGGCCTCGATCTGGCCTTCCGGAACGTTCTATAGCAGGTGCCAAAGTGGAATCACGGGGCCATTCCATAAAGTGATGAAATACACATTCTGAAGCTCTCCCGGTGCTCTGCTTGTCACAGTAATGGGACCGTGAACAGAATGGAGCGAAGCTGTGACTGCTGTTGGTGCTGCCTTTGTTACTGTCTGGGGGTTTTTAACCCTGAGCCTGTACTGCCTCCTCCTGATACAGTCTCCAACCCAAGTCTGTAGATCCGCAAGTGAAGAGGGTCTCAGTTCCAAGGCCTGCTGAGCAGCTGCTCTAAGTTTTAACATTTTAATCTTCTTTTCTTCTTCCTCGTGACTCCTTCTGCAATCCATACTCTTGTTCATTGTAGAATTAGGGTAGACAAGTTAAATTTTTTGTGGCATTAAGAAAATTCACAAATGATCATATCATAAGAGCCATTGTTTATATTTTGCTTATTTTCAGAACTAAGTGCCAATTAAAAAAAACAAACTCAATTGTGTGTGTGTGTGTGTGTGTATTCTCTGGATATTTGAGAAGAGGTAGCAAAAAAATAAATCCCTGTGTTTATTTTTAACACAAAAACTTATTTTATGAGTGTTAGCTTAAAATGGAACTAATGTTCTGTGTGTATATGACATTGCATTAACTAGAGCTCATAGAATTACTTATATGCATTCCAAAGGACCAAAAGAACTGTATCAGAGATATCAAAATATAAAGTGTCCCTACAAGTGATAAATGTTAATTTTTAGAAAGTAAAATTGTCCTCTCCTAAAATAAAAATTACACAGATAAGCATAGAATTTTGCTTCAAATATATATTGGTAAATCTCATAAATTTTGATATTAATTTGTAAACAACATAAACTAAATAGTTAACATAATAGTTACATTCATAAATGTATCTGCTATTACCTTAAATTCATATTGAAGAAATAAAATGCAAGTGCCCCAACTCAGATGACTCAATGATACAACACAAACAGGTAATCACTGTCAACTTTGGGAAGATGTATTAGTTGTTAAAGGCTGTTTCAATATGTTTCCCATTCTCTAACAAACCTCACTGGCAATACAAGTTACAGCAGAAATACAGAGAGAACAGCCCTAGTTCATCAGTAGCCACCCGATGAAAGCATGATTGTAGGAAGGCAGAGAATCCTTCTTAACCCCAAAATGGTCAAATTAGACCTTTTTAAATAAGATGGTAAAGATTCACCCAACCAGTGTGGCTCAGTGGTTGAGCGTTGACCCATGCACCAGGAGGTTGTCGGTTCAATTCCTGGTCAGGGCACATGCCCAGGTTGTGGGCCAAATCCCCAGTGGGGGCATGCAGGAGGCAGCCAATCGATGTTCTCTCTCATCGATGTTTATATCTCTCTCTCCCTCTCCTTCCTCTCTCTCTAAAATCAATAAAGGGAAAAAAAGTTGTTAAAAATTCAATGTGCCCAAGTCAAACCAAGAAGGAAGGGAAACTGAGCACCCAGACTCACAAAGCAGTCGGTGTCCTTCGGTCCTGAGCAGCCTCCAGCACATTCCCGGTGACAGCAGTCACTGACATAGGGTCCATAGCATCTGCCATCACACTGTTCTGCACACACCGTCCTTGTTACTGCAGAAGACAGATATGAAGTCTGATCAAAGTCAGCCACCAAGAGAAACGTTTAAGGTAATTTGGAGTAGCTAAGAAAAGCTGAGCTCTAGAATAACAATTTACCCGCCATTGACTAATTCAGCAAACATTTACTGAATGAGGTTTGCAACAGATCAAAATTACTGTACAGCCCTGGCCGGTTTGGCTCAGCAGTTGGAGCATCGGCCCACAGACCAGAGAGTCCCGGGTTTGGTTCCCGCTAAGGGCATGTACCTTGGTTGCAGTTTGTCCCCGGCCCCAGTTGGGGTTGTGTGGGTGGTGACCAGTCGATGTGTTTTTCTCACATCGATATTTCTCCCTCTCTCTTCCTTCTTCTCTCCTTCCTGCTCTATCTGAAGATAAATGCAAAAATGTCCTCGGGTAAGGATAAAAAAAATTACTATACAAAAACCTTCAAACTTAACACATAAATTAGTGTCCATATTCTTTCTTGTCCCAACGAATACTATTGTGCTTTCTGAAGCTCATACAATTTAGCAGGACAGAATCAGGTTTGAAATAACTGAACAAGGCACTTTGCAGATTATGAAATATGGAGCTGATTCCCACTGTGCACACTTAGGTCCTATAGCAGGTGTCCCCAGAAATAAATCTAAGATGCTCATCATTCAGTGCAAAAAGGAAAATATAAATCTTCGCATGATTCATATTATATCTTAGTTGATTCATATCAGATAGATGTCTAGATGAATAGATGGAGGGAGGGAGAGAAAGAACTAATCAATAGTAGCACAATTCTTTCTATTCCTGAGGTGTCAGTGAAATTTCTACCAAGATTCTTCAAAAGAAGACATCTGTGTGAGGAACAGAGCAACTTTATGGAAGGAAGGAAGGGAAAGAAGGAAGTAGAGAAGAAAGGAAGAAGGGAGTGAGGGAGCCGGGGAGGAAGAAAACACGTTCATATAAACACAACATAACCTTCCATTGGTCTTTTCTTATAACATCCTTCAATGAAACCTGAGAGCCATATTAAAGTATACTCAATAAACCCAATGCTACAGGCTGGGCTTCAAAATTATGGTATTGGGGGAAACAATTCTGCTTATCTCACTTATTGAAGAGATATTTTAAAAGTATTTAGAGAGAGACATTTTACAGGCCAGGTGCAGCCCGTCACTTCCTGGCTTCTGTATTTCCAATTCCGTCTTGTTTCTTCCCACTTCTTTGACCAGTTCTGCAAAGCGTCCTTCACTGTGGCTACAGCAAGGCTCTGCTCCTTAAATGTCAGTATTCCTCAGAATTGGTCATGACGATTTTCTTGGGTAGGGGCTAATGCCTGAATGAACTCATTCATCCCTTACTTTGTTGTTTGTTTTGGTTTGTTTGTTTTTGGTACGTGGCCCTAGCGGGAACCGAACCTGGGACTCTCTGGTCTGCAGGCCGAAGCTCCAACCGCTGAGCCTAACCGGCCAGAGCTCATCCCTTACTTTGCACACAACCTATCGGTGGATTACCTTCAGATCCAGATACGAATTATCTACTGAGTTACAGCACACATCCCTGCTTATCTACAGAAGTCCCCATTTAGACAGCGCAAGATGTAGAAAATGGAACGTGACTGCCTTCCCACTTCCACCCTCCTGTGTTCCTGCATCTCAATTCATGGCAGCACCGTGCATCCAGCAGCTCAGCTAGACACCGGGATGTGCTTCTATGCCCCTTCCCCTTACCATCACCTCTCACTCCGAACAAAACACCAAGTCCTAGCAACACATGCTCTTCAGTACTGCCTCTCCTCGCCAACTTCGTTCAGAAACGTCTCTGAATTACCACACAGCTTTACAGATGTTTTCTCACATCCCAATTATTCCTCCACGCTGCTCTAAGAGCAATGGCTTGAAAATAGAAGCCACAATCTAGAGAAAGCAGTGCTTTTGTATAGTATAATGGTGACCGGCCATCCCTGCAAGGAAAAAACCCATCGCGAGTGAGAAAAGTTTTTCATGGATTAGGCACCACCTCTATCTCCACCGGCCTCTCTCACCACACCCACGGTGCCTCCGCATCCAGCCACACGGGGGCGCCACTGGGATTCCCACTTTGCTCCACGGGCAGCTGCGGTTCTCACCGCTTTCTTTACAACATCTGCCTTCATGCTCAAGTCTCCTCCTGTCTAGTAAACACTCAACAATGAGATTCGGCTCAAGGGCCACTGTTGCTCTGAAACCTTTCCAGACTCATCTCCAGGCTGAGTTAGTTTGTCACGCTTGCTTCTGAACAAGGAAGAAAGTTAAGTAGGTACAGCGGGCAATGAGGTCTGGAAGCCTAGATGCATCCTCACCCTCCACCCTTGTGACATGGCCCGTTCTTGAACCACGCCGCCTTTCGCTTGGCAGTGTTTATGATGCAGTTAGTATCGGTACCTGTCTAATGGGATTGAAGGTAGAGATGCAGTTATAAAGTATTTAACAAGTCCCCTATTAATAGTGCTCAGCACTGTTAGATATGATTATTGCACTTAGCATAATGTGTTGTATTCATTTATTCCACGTTTGCTCCCCCTACTAAACTGTTAGTATAATTTATTGATGCGTATTGTCTTATTCAAGTTGTATCTTTGGTGACTAGTACTTAATACACAACAAATAAGTATTCCCTCCAAGTAAATAAATAAGTCATATGCAACCAACTCAACACATCTGTTACTTTATCAGAGAAGACAACATACACAAAGATAAAGAGGTAGGGCACTGAGAACTACAAATAGACAAATCTTGGAATATCAAGAAATAGAGCATATCAACATGCAAATAACCTAATTATTGTTAATATCTCCTATTAGACTTAAAAATATAAACAATGAAACATCAAATAGAGTTTAAACTACAAATGCACTAGGACTCATCCCGTCTTGTTTTTCATTTGAAAAACTAAAGTAACATGGTGCTTCTTACCAAAAGCTTATAGAAGATTTGAGAAAAATAAAATTTTAGGTCTGGGTTGTGAGGGCATATTTTATAACTGCAACTTCACTAACACTAAATTTTGGACTAAATAATGTATTCTGTGAGTTTTCTAGAATAAAATTCTACAAAATAAGTCAACTGGGTCTGCCCCTCTACCTTTCTTAAGGCTAAAATCTCACCTTCTCAGTAAAATTCCCCCATTTAATATTCAATCCTTTCTAAACCACTGGTTCCTGATGGACCTTGGACCCCCTCCTTCCCTCCCTCCCTCCCCCTCCTCCTCCTTCCCTCCCTCCCTCCCTCTCCTCCTCCTTCCCTCCCTCCCTCCCTCTCCTCCTCCTTCCCTCCCTCCCTCCCTCTCCTCCTCTTTCCTGTATCATTGTTATAGCATCAATCACCACCTAACGTATTTCACAACTCACTTATTACTCTTACTTTGTTTGCTGGTGTATCCCAGGATCTAGCTGGCAGTCATGTACTTTTAATTTATATTTCATATACATTATACATTATATATGAAATATACACAAATAAATGATATTCACATTATATTTATATATCATACATACATTAATGTTCCTAAATTTTACCCAAGTGGTATATTTATTTAGATCCTAATTAGTACACCATACCATATAAAGAATGCACTTCTAATAGAGAGTTTTGTAAAAAATAGATTTAAATATAATCCCTCTTTCGATTTAAAAAGGCTTTTTTTATGTAGTAAGAGCTGCTAATTAAAATAGCAGATAAATGTGAAATAAACAAATTACTAGATTTGAAATGAGTGTTATCACAGGACAGTCTATTAATTTGCTTTTAGTGGAAAGGAATTGCTCAGCTGGAAAACAGCATGAAGTGAGTCTTCAATCATATTCTTTAGGTCACATCACATCATATTTAAATCCAAGTCACAAACATTGAAGCATTAACTTCTATTTTTATCTCTATAGTGATTAAAGGTAACTTTGCCAAATGTTTATTTCTCTTTATATACTTTGGTTAATCTTTCCATAAAATGAGGAAATTAGTGTAGATAATATTTATACAAATGATTAACCATAAATTTATTTTAAAATTATTTATTAATGGTTCTTAAGATCCTTTCATTGACTATACTATTTAAATATGAAAATAATATGTTCCGAATATAATCTAACAATACAATCTTATGTTCTATAATAATTATTATACTGTGGAACTTTTAAAAATATGTATGTCAAATAACTCAATCATGTGTTGACTTTAAATTTTTCAAAATAGCTATTTCTTTTATATAGTGGTCACATATCCCATGTTTTTTCAGGAGACATTGATCTTAGGTGCGCCATTCCATTTGAGGAACATGCAAAGAAACAGCTAAGTCATTGTTAGAATTTAAAAAAATTTTTTTCTTTATTGATTTTAGAGAGAGAGGAAGGGAGAGAGAGAAAGAGATAGAAACATCAATGAGAGAGAACATCAATTGGCACCCTCCTGAATGCCCCCCACTGGGGATCAGGCCCACAACCTGGGCATGTGCCCTGACTGGGAATCGAACTGGCAACCTCTTGGTGCATAGGTTGATGCTCAGTCACTAAACCACACCAGTAGGGCAGAATTTTTAATTTAAACTATTAAACTACAAAGTATAGGATTTGTTTCAAACACAGTCTATAAATGAATTTAAAAATAAGAAGTAACAGCCCTGGCCAGTTTGGTTCAGCGGTTAGAGCATTGGCTTATGGACCAAAGCATTGTAGGTTTGATTCCAGCCAAGGGCATGTACTTCAGTGGAGGTTTGGTCCCTGGCCCTGGTCAGGGTCATGCGGGAGGCAACCAATCAATGTGTCTCTCTCATGTCAATGTTTCTGTCTCTCCCTCCCACTCCACCTGAAAATAAGTGGAAAAGTATCCTCAGGTGAGGATTTAAAAATAAATAAATAAAAAGTAACATACATTCAACACTAAAAAAACAAAACAAAACATTTTCCACCATGGTTTTCACATGCCTAACTCCAACTGAAAGTTCTATAAGCATGAAACCTTTTTTTGGAAGTGGTTGCTTGACATATAATAATTTAAGTAAGCAAAAAGGACAAAATATGCTTAATCTCTATATAGTGATTGACATAGTTAAGAAACATTTTGTTACATTGTTATGTGAGATTTGTTTTTAGAAAGAAAACATTGTCTCTATGCAATCTATTTAATGGCATTAGTTGGTTAATAAATATTACTTACTATGAATTAAACACATCAAACTATACTCGTATATTATTATAATGAAAACACAAAACAAAAAAGTTTCTGAAATCAATGAGATGACTTAACTTTGATAGGAACATTAACTTATAATTGTTTTGGTTATATTAATTTCCATCCTTGCTTGAATATTAATGCATTAGCATTTTCCCCTGTATTTAGTATCCTTTCTAAATTGCTCCATTGGATACATTAAAATATTTGGGTCAAATATTAATTAGCTTATTCATCAGTGGTACATCACTAACTGTGATTATTTAATACAAAAGGTAAAAACCTGGGAGGTTAAATGTTTATTATATTAGGGTGAGTAAACTTGAAATCGGAAATGGGAATTCATCAAAACATGCATAGGAATCAGATGTGTAGTTTAAGAAATCCAATATTCCATAGTAAGGGGATACTTCTGGGAGAATATCCATCACCTCAAAAAATTAAAGTATTTCTAAGTAGCTTTGTCATATCAGCATCTCACTAACAAAAACAATGGCTCAACTACTTCTTTAACTATAACAATAACCACACTTAGAGTTACTACCTTAGAACACATTTATTTTATTTAAAGAACTTTGGCATTTTGCTAATCAAATGTGTACCATTGCTTTCTGTGAGTTGCAAACAGGATAAAGAGCATTCATCAATGAGACACAAGAGCAAGGCAAGACGAGGGCGGTCTCAGTGTCTTCTCCCATGTTTGTCATCAGACCACTTTTCTTCCCTCCTTTCCCCTTCCTCCTTCTTCACATCCTTCATCTTCTCATGCCCGTGCCCTTTGGTTCACGTCCCTTCCTCTACCCATTGGTTCGGAAATAGGCTATGTATTAGACCATCTAATAGGAGAGGTTTCAAACTTTAACATGGAGGTTCTTGGATCATTGAAAATTTTGATGCAGTCCATATCAGTAAGACCCAAGATATTCTATTCGAACAAGCTCCCAGGTAATGTCTCTCTGGATCACAGACCTCATTTTGAGTAGCAGGATATAGAGTACTCAACAAAAATGCCCAGGAATCACCTACTTCCTATTAAGTCAGAACTACCTGCCATATTCTAGGACTTAATTTATATATATTTATTTACTCATTTATTTAGAGAGGAAGGGAGAGAGAAATAGAAACATTAACATGAGAGAGAAACATTGACTGGCTGCCTCCTCCACGCCCCCACTGGGGATCGTTTGTGCAACCCTGACCGGGAATCAAACCAGGACCTCTCGGTCCATGGAATGAGGCTCCATCCGCTGAGCCACGCTGGCCCAGCAAGGATTTCATACTTTCCATAAACTCCCCAGGTGATTCCAACATGCAATTAGAGCTGAGGGCTATTATCCTACCCAGTCAAAATGGGGAACACTCTAGTTTATTTACACCATTTGATTGATTAATTATGTCTTGAAACTTAATCCCACTGACCTCTTGCTTTAATTTCCTATTTGTTTTAAGTCCTCTATCACCAATTGGCATATCAAACAAACCAAATTAATGTGCCAGCAGGTAGAAAGATCTGGGAGGAAAGAGTCCTAGCGTGGGAGTAGAAATACTGCTTGGCAGATCCAGAAAGCAAAAACTTCAGGTAAGTATGAGACTGTCAGAAAACTGTTCTCTTCTCTCACCCAGCGGCCATCTGCATAAATCGTATCCTAGGAAGATCTCAGTCCCTTTGCTAAGCACATTCTAAAGCAAATGTAATAAATTTTTATTTTTATTTCATTCTATTTCAATTAGTATTCAATGGCCTGCCCCTCTGAGCTGCCTATGTTATTGCTGTTTATTGACTGAATTTCGACACACTGGGTCCTTGAAACACACCATGTCTGTTAAATAGATAAGACTTCAATAAAATTATTTTATTTTTTTTCCTTGATTGATTTTAGAGAGAGAAACATCAATGAAAGAGAACATCAGCTGGCTTCCTCCTGTATGCCCCCCACTGGGGATTTGGCCCACAAGCTGGGCATGTGCCCTGACCAGGAATCAAACCGGCAACCTCTTGGTGCATGGGTCGATGCTCAACCAGTGAGCCACACTGGCCGGGCTCAGTGAAATTATTTTAATGTAAGGCTGTTTTCAGTTACACACCTGGAGGTTTGAACAAGAAGAAAAATGCTTGAGTTAAAGTAGAAGTGATTTAGGTTCGATGTGAAGAAGAATTTATTAACTATTACAGTGATCAAAGCACTGTAATGAATTAGTGAATCGACATGTTAATTCCTTATTTGTTAGTATTTGAGGGAAATCTCTTCTGGATGCTTTAGGCATCCACTTAACTTGATGCAATGCTATCTAAAGGAACCCCCTAGTTCAATGACCCAGTATTTATGGTGAAATTTTGACTAAAATAATGAACACTTTGGGTTGAGTGACATACTTTTAGAAAGGTACTGAGAACATATTTTATTTATTTACTTATTATTTTTGTTGTTGAAAGTATTACAGATGTCAGAACTGATATGCACAACCAATGGACATAGACAATAGTGTGGGGAAAACAGCAGGGGGTGGGAGCAGGGAGGACGGGGTCAAAGGGGGAAGAAGAGAGGACCTCTGAGAACATCTTTTAAATGTAACAAATAAAGGTCACAGTCCATCCCAGAATCTGCATTACTTTTAAAGCAGGCCAAATATGTAGTATATCAGGTTTAACACGACAAATGCCGAACTGTGCACCACTACTTATTCTTCCAGAGGAGAATACCTGGATACCTCCGTGTGTCAGGAGCAGGCAGACTCTAAGGATCACACAGGAAGAGTTAAAGTCAGGATGCACGGCCCTCCTCGTACATTCTGATTTGGTAAGTCTGGGGAAGGGGGCGGAACATTCATTTTTTTATTGGGAGCCCCAAGTTTTTCAAAAGTACTCTTTATAAACCAAAATTTCAAAATCTTTGCTCTAAGACTCTCTCTTCTCATTTGTGAGAGGACAGCGCATGGAGGGTGAAGCATGTGCTTAGCACGCAGGGCAGAGATGGAAATGGTCTTCGACTGCTCGGTGCTTCTGATCTCGCACGAGGTCACAGACTGATTAAACCAACCACTGTTGCCACGCAGAGTGAGGTCTCAGGATATATGAGGCCATATCCTGACTTGGATGAGGAAGGAACTTTTCGCCATAAAGATTTATTAATTATTTTAACCAGTGACATAAGAACTAACACATCGAAAAAAAAACTCTGAGAAGATAATTAATTTAAAAAAAATTGAACTTAGCCGAGCAGAATTATTAAAAACTTAATTGGGCCTTCCAAACTTTCACATGTATATCCATTTTCATGTCACAGAAGAACATGTAACTGATTATCTTCTATTCTTAATTCCTAGTCAGTCTGGTGAAAGCTACTGGGGAGAAATGGCTAGGGCATGGGGAACACACCTCCACAGGTAACACAATAGAATAATCTCAAGGGCCATAACCGCTCTAATTCAGCTGAGAAGATGTGGCAAAGGCCTTATTGAAATTGACATTCAGAGTCAGTTAACAAAAGTGTGCGCAGAATTTGGCAGCTACTAATCAGGTTTGACCTTTGTCCCAGACAAATCCCTTATGACCTATGGGCTATGACATGATTATATTGTTAGTTGTATGAAATAGGAAGGACTCTTGCCTCGTCTATTCTTCATCACCAGCTGCTTTATTCATTATTTAATGAGGTTTTATTTAATCTATTTTTTAAAGGCATGTCAATGATTCACTGAGAGAACTTAAACTTGATTTTAAACTACACTCTTGGCCACCAGGGAAATTCTCCCTTATAAATAGGCAATTAACATCACCAATGTCTGTGACTCAGGATTAAAATATATATATATTGCACTCTTACATTAATTATAAAAATATCCTTGAAAGTGAATATAAGTTATTTTACATCTCTCTCATGGGACTGTATATATAGGTTTTTTTTTTTCCTCACCCGAGGACATTTTTTGATATTTTGTTCAGATAGAGTGGGAGGGAGAGAGAGAGAGAGAAACATCCATGTGAAAGGGACACATCGAGTGGTTGCCACCCACACGACCCAACAAGGGCCGGGGACAAACTGCAACCGAGACACGTTCCCTTAGCGGGAACCGAACCGGGGCCTCTCTGGTCTGGGGGCCAACGCTCCAACCGCTGAGCCAAACTGGTCAGGACTATATATAGGTTTTAGGATAATAAAAGAAGCATATATCACCCTGGCCAGTTTGGTTCAGCGGTTAGAGCATCGGCTTGCAGTCCAGAGAGACCTGGGTTCGGTTCCCGCTAAGGGCACGTATCTCGGTTGCAGTTTGTCCCCAGCCCTGGTTGGGTTGTGCGGGTGGCAACCACTCGATGTGTCCTTTTCACGTCGATGTTTCTCTCTGAACAAAATATCAAAAAATGCCCTCAGGTGAGGAGAAAAAAAAAAAAACAGCATATAAATCTAAAGGAGGAACCACTGCAGAGTTTTAAAATATTTTTTACATAAAAATTAAAGGTTGCACCTTATAGTACACAAATAAGTGATATGCTGGAGATAAAGTAATACAAAAAATGAAATCATATTCTGGACCTGGAACAAACCAAGAAATGAGGAGACATTCAACTTTTCAAAATTGCCTCACATTATAGTAGACCACCCATCTCTACATCCAGACTTGGCAGTAAACACACACACACACACACCCTATCTCTTATCCTAGTTTCCTATCCAAAATATTAAAAGATGGGAATGATCTCTCTTACTATGAAATCTGTTTTACTCTGTAATAAAAATAATCACAAAATATTAGTATGGAAAATACAGAGCCTCACATCAGGTAAGCAATGCATAAATATTTGTTGGACTAATGGATGTAATCTAATCTAAATTTCTCAATGCATCGATGAGGAAACTGACTGACTTACCTATGGACTAATCCAAAATAATACCATACATCTCTAAGAGATCTCATAACCCCTTCAAGGTTTTCCAAGCAGTTTATAGTTTTTTGTTTTTGTTTTTGTTTTTTTAACAGTATTTTAAGATTTTTAAAGAGGAAGGGACTGGGAAACATCAATGTGAGAGGGAAACATCAATCGGCGACCTCCTGCATGCCCCCTACTGGGGATTGAGCCCACAGCCTGGACATGTGTCTTGACAGGGAATCTAACTGGTGATCTCTTGGTACATGGGACAATGCCCAACAAGCTGAGCCATGCCAGCCAGGAGTTTATAGTTTCTTAACATAACAGCAAAGTATATGTCCTGTAATCAGTTTGGTAATTAAAATAACAAATGATGCTGAAATGCCAGAAAAAATATTATATTCATTAGTACGAGAAAACTAACTAGAAGTTAGTTCTGCTCAGCAAAATAATTGTGCTCCTTTCTGATATCAAATGTTGTTTTTTTCCATCAAAATGCAAACTCATTCACTTTGTTTGTCTCAGATAAGAGAATGTTCTTTTTCCTGCTTTGGGTTTTTCCTGATATGTATGTTGCTCAGTCCCCTAATGTTCAAGTTTAAATGTTTGCATTGTCAATTATTTATATTCTCGTCTGAATCAGCCTCCTTCTTTACCGAACATTTCTTTTTCTTTTTTTTTTTTAACTTTCTTTCTTTATTGATCTTAAAGAGAGAGGAAGGGAGAGGGAGAGAGGGAGAGAGAGTTAGAAACATCTATGAGAGAGAACATTGATTGGCTGCCTCCTGCTTGCCCCGCACTGAGGATTGGGCCCACAACCTGGGCATGTGCCCTGACTGGGAATCGAACCAGTGAGCTCCAGTTGCATGGGTAGATGCTCAACCACTGAGCTATACCGGCCGGGCCGAACATTTCTTCACAGCCCATTTTCAAGACTCATATTTAAAAAAATAAATAAACACTAATTCTCACTTTATCTCATGCTGTTCATTACTTTCAGAAAGCCAAGCATTTTATGAGTCATCTATACCACACATTTTCTGTTCTGTCTCAAATATATATATCACCAGCCCGTTTTCAGGATACCTCAAAATTTCTCACATTAGTTTCTAATTAGTAACTAATTATTTACTGATAAGTTCTACTTGGATAATTGAGGGATATCTAAGATTTATTAAAAGCATAACTAAGCTCCTTTATTACCATCCTCAATTCAGCCACAATACTATTCTCCTTCTATATCCTGTCTCTGTGACTACATCCATCATTGATTCAATTGCTCAAATCTTGGAACTCATCCCAAATTTCTCTTCTCTTTTTCTTCATAGCCAAATCAGCTGACTACCAAGCTTTATTGAAAATTCTACTGTCTCCCAGGCAGTGTGGCTCAGTGGACTGAACGTAGTCCCATGGACTGAGAGGTCCCAGCTGGATGCCCAGTGGGGTTGGAGGCTCAATCCCCAGTAGGGGGAGTGTGGGAAACAACTGATCTATGTTTCTCTCATACATCGATGTTGCTATCTCTCTCTCCCTTCCTCTCTATCTAAAAATCACTTAAAAACATATTTTAAAAAATCTATTGTCTACCTCTTAAATTGTCTCCCTCTCATCCTGGTTCTTTATGTGGCATCCTCTAGACCCGTTCTCTGCATGTCTGATATCTATACATTCTTCAAGGGTCAACTCAATTAAAATCTCCTCTGCTCACCCTGCCCCAAATCCCTTGCCTTGAACTCCTTAGCCAGCTTCGACTTCCCACCGCCCGCTTAGTGACCTCACTTCCTGTCATAGAGACATTGTATTATAATTCAGTACTTCTGTGACTATCACACGAATATGAAATGTTGAAGTCACAAGCCCTTAGTATTCACCTTTTATCTTTAAATCCCCACACAGTACCTGGCACTTTAAAAGCATTAATAAATGCTTGCAAATAATTATATACAAGTAAGTATGCCAACAACCTATGATGAGGAGACACTGGAGTGTTTCAAAAATACTGTGCTCGTTGTGTTACATATATAACACAATAATATAAACCAGCAACATACATCCACATGTAGAGATAAAAGGGCGATCTATATTATATATACACAGGGGTAGGCAAAGGTAGATTTACAATTGTTGGTATGGAAAATAATACAATGACTAATAAATACAAAACCACGTTTCAAGTACTCACAATGGTAAACCTACTCTTGCCAACCGTTGCATGTACATAGATGAGAGCGAGAGAGAGATGAGTGCCATGAGATCACCAGAGTCCATCTTCTCCACCAGAAGCAGATCCTAACACACAATAAGTCGGAAACCAGATGAAGACTTTGTATAGTTCCTTGAGGGGTCCACGCTGCTATGCTCCGGAGTCATTGGAAACACTTATAATATATAATTATTCACTCTGATTATGTGTAAAAAGTCTTAAAGAGCAAAATGCAGTAAAAAAAAAATGAGCAAAGAATATGAATAGAAAGTTGAAGAAAATATTTAGAAATGGTTAATAACTATTTGAAAAAAAAGATGTTGTATATCAGCTATAATCCAGGAACTATGAGTTAAGACAGGAAAATATGGTCATTGTATGAGTAATTCTTAAATGAAAAAAAAAGAGATGTCTAGTTTTGATACGGGTAAAACTATACAAGCTACTGGTGTGTGTCTAAATAGAGACAAGATTTTTGAAGAGCAATTTGTCTCTATCAAATTTGTGTATGTAAATTCACATTGATCAAACACTTCTATTTCTAGAAATCTGACTTATGGAAAAATGGCACATATAGACAAGTATATATTAAAAATGTTCATCGGTGCCCTGGCCGGTTTGGCTCAGCGGTTGGAGCGTCGGCCTGCGGTCCGGAGAGACCCAGGTGCGGTTCCCACTAAGGGCTCGAACCTCGGTTGCAGTTTGTCCCCGGCCCTGGTTGGTCGTGCGGGTGGCAGCCACTCGATGTGTCCCTTCACGTCGATGTTTCTCTCTCTCTCTCTCTCTTCCTCTCTCTCCCTCCCGCTCTATCTGAACAAAAAATGGAAAAATGTCCTCGGGTGAGGATAAAAAGAAAAAAAAAATGTTCATTGGTTGTAATTGAGACTACTACAATGTAACCTAAATGTCCATTAGTAAGGACTGGCTAAGTCAATTTCAGTGAGTCCATAACTTGAACTCTGGCAGCAGTTTTTAAATAAAGAATGAAGTTGGTGTCTACTCAAAGGGAAAGGATTTTTAAAATATAAAGCTCAATAAAATAAAAGTGATAAAATATAGTGTACCCATTTTATAAAACAATATCCCAGTATTTACATATGCTTATGTAATAAATATACACATAAGCACACACATATATATCAAACTTGATATCATATAGTAATCACTTCATGAGAAAAGATAGGTTGGGGCAAAGGTGTTCATTGACGGGGATATATTATTATATTTTAAGTTTATATACTTGAGTTATATGGATTTTTAAAAATCTATAATATGAAATAACCTATATAATTGGCCAGAGCAAATTAATTACCCCAGTGTTACAGATGAAGTTAATATTTAAAAAAATATTTAACTAGCTTATCCTAGGTTGTATAGCTTATCATAAAGTAAGGTTTTAAATTAATTTGCAGACTCCTATATATCTTCATTAACGTGTTTACATTAAGAGTCATCAACCACAGGTGTCTCACAATTTAAAGACCAAGTCGGGGTGGGGGTGGAGGAAGATAGTTTTAGAAGCTTTTTTCTTTCTTTTAATTTTTTTCTTTATTGATTTTAGAGAAAGAGGACGGAAGAGGGAGAAAGATTGAAACATTCTTGAGAGAGAACATCAATTGGCTGCCTCCTGCATGCCCCCCACTGAGGATCAGCCCCACAGCCTGGGCATGTGTCCTGACTGGGAATTGAACCTCTTGCTGCATGAGTCGATGCTCAACCACTGAGCCACACCGGCCTGGCCAGAAGTTATTTTAAATGTAACATTGAATAACTAAAATGATCTACACATATCTGCTTTACACTCTTGAAAAATAATTTGTTCTGGAGTCATTTTATGTAACAACACAATTATGAGTGATGACTAAGAAAAACTAAGATACTACTCAAACACTAAATTTATGGCAAAGACCACAGAAATAAGATCATTTTATACTTAGCATCTCATCAAACCTTATATACGACTGAGTTCAACCTACTGATTTTAGAGGAGGACACTGAGACTCAGCCAGGGCCAATGTTCAAGTCCACAATCTCAGTAATAATACAGAATTTTAAAGTGGAACCCACGAAAAGAGTTCCACCACAAACACACACTTCAAGCATATAAGGCAGAATGCTTTGAAAACATGACTTTTCTTCCCATAGAACAATTCCAGATATTTCTGACTATTCTGCTCAATTTCCTCTCAATAATCCTTCCAATGTGCTGTATTTATTCATTCTCCAATCTTGCCAATTACATAAGATTATCTCCCTGCACCAAACACCAGTTTCCATTTCTGTAGTGTATGCTCCTGATATTAAGCTTTTGATAAAGCTAGCCAAAAATCCCTTTAGAAAATATCCATTACAAATAAACATATGCTCAGCTATTGACACACTACTATTAAAACACCTAGATAAGAAGCCGGGACACGCCCCACCCATAAAGTTCCCTTTATAAAAAACCCTGGGAAACCTAGGTGATTGACAAAAAGCAGGTGATCCTGCTTTTCCATTTCCACACTAATTCCTGCTCTTATCTTTTACATTTGCCAATAAAGAGTGAACCAGTGAAACACTTGGCACCCCACACTTGACTTCAATAAGAGCAGAACCCTGTGTCCACATTCTCTCCCTCTCTCTCTCTCCCCCTCTCTCCCCCTCTCTCCTCCTCTCTCCCCATCCTTATGATCTTTTTGTGGGGCCACTGGGCGAACTATGTACTCTCCAAGACCTGTGAATAATTAGCATTGTCATTTGAAAATTACAAAGGCTGGTCCAGTCACAATGTTGGCTCTGGTCCAAAAAATATCTGTGGGGGATCACCACAGGTAGTACAGGCTGAGGTAGTGCCTCGGGCATTCCTAGAGGACAGTATCACTATCAACAGGCTCAAAGGGACACAAAACAATCCCCTCAAACTATCTATATCTATATCTATATCTATATCTATATCTATATCTATATCTATATCTATATCTATGTTTACATTATGTATAGCTAATCACCGAGTGCATACACAGGCACACACATACAAATATCCTAACTATGCAAGGAAGCAAGAATAAACATCATTTTTTTCTGTCTTTTTTAAAAAAAATTTCTTTATTGATTTTAGAGAGAGAGAGAGAAATATAGAAACATCCATGAGAGAGAACATCGATTGGCGGCCTCCTGCATGCCCTCCGACTGGGGATTTGGCCCACAACCCAGGCATGTGCCCTGACCAGGAATCAAACTAGCGACCTCTTGGTGCGTGGGTTGATGCTCAACCCTGAGCCACAGCAGCTGGGCACAGACATCATCTTTTTCAATATTTTCATTGTGTTGATAAGAAAATTTAAGGGAACTGAGGTCCTTGAAATTAAGTTAGTTTAGAGCTAGAACTACATCTCTACTCTCCTGATGCCCCCAGTCCAGTGTTCTTTTTGACCTTTTCAAACATTCATCAACTTATAGCTTAGCATTTCCAGAGAACAGGCGTAACTTTATGTATTTTTTTTATACCCCTTGAGCCTTTAGCATGGCATTAAGCAATATCTCTTGAATGACATTAAACTGTATTTTATATAGCATTTCAAATAACTATATCTCCTATAGTTAAAATGTAAAACATACAGTTCTTTGAAGTCTTCAAGAAAGGTCATCAGATTACAACAAATATTATCAACTTATAGCACTATCAACAGCATATTATAAAATATTTTTCTCTTATTTTCTACAAGTAAATTACTGGGTCTCTTTTGGAAATGTTTTAGATGGGCATAATTTTAGAAATGTAAGTAATCAGTCTATTGTAGTGTTTCCATTCGTTTTACAATATCTCCAGAAACTACAAATCCAAACAAAGGAAAATAGGAAATAACTAAAATCAACAAGAAGGTTTATGAACATGCAAAGTTATTAGTAAAATACAAGAGTTTTAATTAAAGATGTTGGCTTTTCACAAAGGCTTGAGTTACCTGATTGATGGAGCCTGCTGGGTCAGCTCGCTCTCTTTCCCCACGAGCCCCCCTTGGCCTTTCTCTGCTGGGTTTGGGTATTTACTTCATTGGCACCTTCTTTTTAAACAACATTTGTTCCACTAAGATTGTACATACAATTACACTTTACACAAACTGTATGTGTATGCATGAATGTGAGTATAATTAGTTTATTATTATACTTATAATTTCTCAGTTTGATTTTACTGCAGGAAACTTTTGGAAGTTTCACGGGGGGAAAAGCACATTTTTGTTTTGAGTTGCTACATTTTCTTACTTGCTGAAAATTCGAAGAACCAAAATGCATAATTATCTTCTTAGACTTTAATATTCTCTTCAAAGAAGTTCCAGATATTTTTAGAACAAATAAAAGTATATATGTATATAATCTAAAGTTTATCCTGGTAGAAACTGAGTCCATAAGCCAGGCCATGTTTTTTTGTTTGTTTGTTTGTTTTTTATTTTTTCCTTTTATTAAACTAAAAGTTTTAACATATTACGACTGAAAGTAATTTTGTTTGTGCACAAGTTTAATGAATTACTGAAGAAAATACTAAATAATTTCTAAGTTTTCCTTGGAAGATCTATAATGTCTGTGTTGAAACAATAAACATCAAGTGTTGTTCGGAACATGTTTTTACTTTGCCAATAACGTAAAGTGTTGCATTCACAATTATCTACACAGAAATACACTACTTCTATTAATTTAATGCTTTTGTATTTTTAATTAAAAAAATTTTTTTGAGATAATCTAGCTAGAAACAATACTGTAAAAGTAAGAGGTGCATTCCACCAGAAGTTCTCCTTTGGTGAAAATAATGTATTAGCTTTAATCAATTTCATAGACATTTCAATGGTCAGAGTAGTCTATTCACTTCAGTAGTTGAAATATGCTATTGTCAAATGCACTGTCATTTTTCAATTAGTTTCTAAGCAAGAAATGTCATCTGTAAGACAACTTAGAAGACTGAAGAGTGTATGAAGTGGTAATCAGCTGAGAATATTTTAGTTATATAGCCAGCAGTTAAAGACTATTATAATTACTTTAATGCAAAATGTATGCAAAGATTAGGGGAATCAAACTTTAATATTTTGATAATTTCTCAAAAAAAAAATTGCAGTGTCTAACTGAGATGATAGCATGTCTAGGAGGACAAAAGGAATGTGTAAAATGAAACATCCACACTGCCTAATAATAGGAGACTGCAGAGACTGACCTGATACTGTGCTCAAAGATAAAAGGGACATACAGTATCTTTTTAAATGAGATAAGTGTGTTTTATATAGCTTGCAGGGACAGAGATAACTTTGTTCTTTTAATCATTATTATTTATTTCTTACAGCTTAATCTCTTTCACACTTAAACCCATGTAACTCAGACCTCAGGACTCAGTTCTCACGACTAGAGAGAGTTGTCATTCTTACTAGTAAGCCTGCTCAATAATATTCTATAAGCTTCAGACTTTACATAGCAGATAAGTCTGTCTCCCCTGACATGACTACATTAATCCACCGAATCAATTTCCTTAAGGTTAAGCTGTGTTGTGGAGTAATGCGGCGATTTAAGTGAGCTTAAAAGGACACTCAGGTCTGAGTTACTTCCCCACACGTAAGGCAGCTCTCGGTGTCCAATCACAAGCTCCTCATTGACCTACTGCAACTGTGAGAAAAACAGTCCTGTTACGTGTCCAGGGTCATGATGCTGTGACAGCAGAAAGAATTTAAGGAGGATGAATTCAAGTCACTTTAGAAAATCAGCATCGTGAAGTAAAACAGTAAGCACTATTTACTTACTTTTAATATGTATAAAATTCTTTCCGTTGTCTAAGGTTTTTCCTTTAGAAATTTGTTTACAAAAATAATGTATATTTTAGAGAGACAATTAAAAATAGATGCTGGTTCTGCAGTTCATAGCCTGAACATTATTTAAAGATATAGGAGAACAGAACAATGACACACCTCAATTATTCAACATGCAATCAAATTTCAACGTGGCATACAAACCAGTACACAGAATAAGTTTCAAAATGTTACTAAATTTGACAAATACTTACAAACTTTCACTAAAATTCCCATCGGCGTGTCTAAGTTGTCCATAGTAAGCTGTCCATTTATCTACACTCTCCTTCCATTTCACTAGATCTATTTTAAAAACATAAAACCTCCTTCTCACTTCTTCTCTAGAAACTACTGCCACTTTCTCTGTTTCCCTTGGCATAACACCCTCTAGTTCCATCCATATAATTTCAAATCTAAACAACAAAATAAACAAAATAAAAACAGACTCATAGACACAGCAGACTGGTGTTTGCCAGAGAGGAGGGTTTTGGGGGACATGCCGAAAAGGGTGAAGGGATTAAAAAGTTCAAAGTGGTAGTCACACAGTAGTCATGGGAACGTAGGGTACATTACGGGAAAGATAGTCCATGGTATTGCCATGGCTAGGCATGGTGCTGGGGGGTACTTGAGACGGGGAGGCACTTTATAGTGTCCGTGATTGTCTAGCCACTATGCTGCACACCTGGAACTAATAAAAATAATATTGAACGTGAACTGTAATTTAAAAAAATTAAACATCTTCCTCTTCAAAAAAGGCTCCCTTCAAGCTTACTGATCTTACCAGCATTGTTATTTTCCCCATATCTCCATTCAGAGATATTCTCTCTCTGATCACCACTCTGCTTCAAGTCACCCTTACAAGTCACTCATTATCATGGATTAGTTCCCCCAGAGCCTGAATCATCTATTTAGTCTCATTGAGGATAATTACTGGCATATTTGCTGTTTTAGGAGGAGACACCTGTGGGAAGATGTCAGCATTGACATGCTGTGATGAATGAAAACTATGCTTAACATCAGTTTTCTTAGCTGAGGTGAGGAGATTTTAAATGCCTTTACCTTTCTTCCCTAATGTATGAAGACTCTCAAAGAATAAGTATCCATAAAAAAAATTTTAAAAATACAGGGCAAATCATGAAGTTGAATGCCCCCTGAGAAGCCTCCACTAAGCTGAATTGATTTCAGTCAGAGGGAAAGAAACCATTTGTGAAGCATCTAAGACTGTCCTTCAGACCTTAGGATGTCCTTTCGTGTGGCCAATCAACAAGAGCACAGTATTTTTAACACTTGCACAATGTATGCTTCCTGATTTGTAAAACCTTCTATCAGGATTCAGAGCTAAGTGCATCTCAAGTAGGCCTAAGGATAAGTAATATGCTTTAACGGACAGAAGGACCATCAGAAATCTAAAAGAAGCCTGGATAATTTCACATTAAACATTTTTTCTTTACCACGTATGTTATATCTCTGTGGTATGTCCGGAGGTTTAATGTCCCCGGAATCTCCCATGAGATCTAATTCTCCAAAAAAACATGACCTTATTTCTAAAATCCAGGTCCTACAGTAAGCAAATACATCTTTCAGTACTTTCAAAATACATTTTGCCTCAGGATGTTGGGCTCTTTAAAAATGGATAAGCAATTTACCTTTCAAGTAGTTCAGACAAGGGAAGGAGAACAGGAGGGAATGTCAAGGGCAGCCAGCCTCCATTTCAGCAGCCTCCACTGCACCCCGGGGCTTTGGCTCCTTCCATCCCAAGCCACCCGCCAGCCCCTTCACAGGTGGAGCGAGGCTGCAGGAGCTTTGCCTCCACCTCCGTTCACTGGGATTCGAGAAGGACGCTGTTTTCTAAGAGCATCTCCTTCAGTTTATTTAGTATTCGCTATTCTTTACTGGGTCCTCAGTATCTGCCGAAAACTATTTTTTAAGCATTTAAACCGCATTATTATATTGACTTCGACACCAATAGAGCAGCCTTGTGAGGTAAGTGTAATTATTTCTATGTTATAAATATGGTAACTGAGATTTAAGAAGTTAGGAAGTGGGAACAACTGGGATTTGTTTCATCCGGCTGACGTGAAGCCTGGTTTGTCGCCCACTAGGTTGCACGACACAGGATGGTACCCAGGAAACAGGGTTGACTGTCTTTACACTCAGGACAAATAGGCTGAAATTCCTGGAATCAGCTGTGTACATTTAACGTCTCCCTGAATCATTTTCTCAGCTTGTATTTCCCCAGTTGTAAAAAGTGGTTCGTGATAACTATCCTGTTTACCTGATAAGGATATTATGACAATAAATTTTAAAATGAAAATGTTCTATAAACTATCCAGATCTGTGCAAATGCATACTATTCTAAAATGTGGACTTGAGCATATCAAATACATATAAACGTTTATTGAATTTTAAATTGATCAATTCTGTGGAGCAGGCACAGTGACCACTAAGCCAATTTTAGGTTATTATAGTAAATTTAATTTCTATGCTGAAAAATTCGGTGCATTAAATGGCCTCTTGGCTAATGATATGATACATGAGCGATGGTGTGATGATCTTCTTAGTCAAGACTCCCTCTCATCCCCACTTCATGGCAAGTAACAAAACTCATTTGAATGTCCTGGCAAAACATTGTGTTTCTTAAGACTCAAAGATGGAGTGCAGCTGGACCTCGTGAAGGCCAGAGAACCAGGAGGTAGGAACAGTCAAAATGGTCTCCCTCCCTCTCTCTCTCCCTCTCTCTGATTCCCATTAGCCTCTGTGGGGCAGATTTAGTCTTCAGGGTCACTGAAGACTGGCCATTTCTGCTTCCCATTAACACATGGTTCAAAATTGAAACCTCTACTAGGTTTCATATCTCTTCAAGTTCAAGTCTCTATGTTAGTGCTGCCAGCATCTCGGGATCCCAAGTCCAGGTTCTCTGGGAGAGAATCTGATTGGCCTAGCCTGGGTCAGTATCTGCTCTTATTACAGGATTTCTTCACCTTCAGCACTACTAACATTTTGTTCTGAATAGTTATTGTTTGTTCGGTGAGAGTGGAGTGAGGCTCTCTCCTGAGCCTTGGTAAGATGCTATTAAAACACCGTCTACAAATATTATGGTGAGTCTACGTATTTCAAACAGTCCTCTAATCTTACTTTAGAATTCTGCTTAAAATTCTTGTTCACAACGTTGCTGCCCTAAAACAATGTTTCTATGAAATAAGTTAATTTAGTCTACACTGAGATACTATGCTTCTTCTAACCTTTTTCAAAGTCCCAGGTTTGATAATACACTACCGCGCCCGGGAAATAGATAAACAGCACTCACAGACATGTCTCCTGCCAAAGGACACTGTTACACACTTGACAGACAGCAAGACGTTCATGTTGGTGATCTCCATCAAATTTCTTATACACGTATCCTTGACCCTGCAATTACCACTACTACACATAATTTATATGAATAAATTCATGCACATAAGCATGAAGTGAAAAAAATCAAGGTGCATGACAGCATGCAAAGCATGCAAACATTTGAGTGAAAAATGGTCAGGGACAGATACATACACCACGAGGAAATAAAATCTCATTTTCATGTTTCTGATCACCAGAAGTCCGAAAATCTCCAATTATTAAAATCACCAATTATTAAAATGACCACTGGAAGGCTGTGCTTCCTAAGAGCTGGGCACTTACAGGTCTGGCAATGATTTTCCGTGGGTCCCCAGCATCGGCCAGTGCAGGACTGATGGCAACGCCCGCCTGTAGAAGAGGAAAAACACATGCACTTAATCTTTCGCTCTGCGACTGGGAGTACCTCCTCCCAGGAAATACTCCTGCTCCTTCATGAGGATGTTTATGTCATGCTAGAGTTGAAACGTAGCTCATAAAATGCCTGCTTAAGTAACAAAACCTTAATGTCAAATACATGTGAAGTGAAATATATCCCCTTCATATTCAAAACCCTCTCACTGTTTTATTTTTTTAAAAAAAAAAAGGAAATCAATGAATTTGTGCATTTTACCAGCTAGTAAGAAGTAAATATTTACATTAATAAGTTTCACTTTGATTACTGAACAGTAATCATGATTACTTACGATCTATTCCATTGGATATAATTTCTGAAGCTCATGGCTTACTGATACCAACAGTGATTAAGGATTAAATCAATACTTAAGAAGGTGAAGTCTATGAAAACAAGAATACGTTCTTATAAACACGTAACAAACCATCAGAGTTAAAGTTTGCATACATTAATTTAGATTATCTTTAATTGTGGGAAGTCATGAAGAGGATGTGACCATCAGTTGAACCTTGAGCTAGACCTGGGCAGTGAGAGGATCCTCACTCACCTCTTCCTGTCCTTGGAATGTACATCCTGACTAATGTCTACAAAACAGCAGCTGTTTCAACGGTGCAGCCTTGAGAGAGTAAGGTGTTGTCAAAACCATCTCGACTGAATACATGACTGAACCCAGTTGAGGCCTCTATATAAAATTTTAAGATTCTGCCCTGGCCAGTTTGGCTCAGCGGTTAGAGCGTCGGCCTGCGGTCCGGAGAGACCCGGGTTCGGTTCCCGCTAAGGGCACGTACTTCGGTTGCAGTTTGTCCCCGTCCCTGGTTGGTCGTGCGGGTGGCAGCCACTCGATGTGTCCCTTCACATCGATGTTTCTCTCTCTCTCTCCCTCCCACTCTATCTGTACAAAAAATGGACAATATCCTCGGGTGAGGATAAAAAAAAAAAAAAAAAAAAATTTAAGATGCTGGAGGGGATGTGTGGACGTCTGCTCGTCTGGTGCTCATCATCTCTCAGTGCCCTTGCGTCTGATACCTCCCACCTGCCATCTCCAGGAGACTGCCTCCTTCTTCAGCCTCTTTGCCCTCCGTGTACAGGGCCAGCGTGCAAGCCAACATCTTTATATAAAAAGTTGAAGCATTTAAACAGCTATTTTTTTTAGAAAGTTTAATTTCCTTATTTGACATCCTCCTCTAAAATTATTATTGCTACTACCTTCATTTTCAAACACCAGCCTTTCCTGTCAGCACTGGTGTCTTCCTGTCAAAGACTGTGGCTACCAGGGGTGTCTGCCTCAGCACACAGTTGTCCCACAGAAATTTCCCACAAGGACGCAACAAAAGAACATCAGCTGGAGAAATTGTGCGTAATAACTTCCTTTGAAGTCTGTTTCTGGATTTTATAGGCCTATTCTACATTTCTATGGGTACAATGGTAGAGAATGGACTTATTTTTAGAGTGAAAAGTAGACATGAAAATCTATTAAAGATGAAAGCTTTGCTATAGCATACTTATTAAACCTTCTCTATTAATTTTCTAATATTAATTGCAAGTGGGTGTATGCTTATTCAAGACATTTATTATAACATGTTGCAAAAATTATGGAACAGGGTTCTATCAGATGTTTCTATCTTTTCTTCAACCACAGTTTTTAACTCTTCAACTTGGAAGTTCTTACACCTGGGCAGTTTCTCTCTCTCTCTCTCTCTCTCTCTCTCTCTCTCTCTCTCTCTCTCTCTCTCTCTCTCTCTCTCTCTCTCCCTCCCCCCCCCCCTTATGAGACTGACTGAGTAAATGTATTAAGTGCTTTCACAGTTAAAGGACAGAATCAGCAGACACCCTCTCTCAGGCGGAACCTCACACCATCCTAATGGTCTACCCTTCTACAAATGAACAGCACTATTTCCAAGTTAATATAACACTTAGGCTCAACTCCAGTCACCTTCTTAAAAGTGTCAGGATCCTTGCCACCACAGAGTTTATTTAAAGCAATTCTGTGTGTGAAGTGCTGCCGCTGACATCACCAGCGTATAATATCCTGTCACTCGGCCATCTGTTTATTTAGATCTAAACGCATTATAACCACATAATGCAAGCTCCTTCTAGCTGACAGAAAAGGGACTCCATCTGGCCTGAACAATATAACTTTAATCAGTGATAATGATAATTGTTATTAAAAACCTACTGGAGTTCTTTTGTACAAAGCTAATAAATCTAAATTGATTTATACCAGTGGAAATTAGAAAGTACTGTGAAATAAAATGGGAAGCAGTAAAAACTTTTTTCAAGCACAGACTTTTTTATGAGAAGCAGCTCATGTTAATGTATTCCTGTAGATGTGTTAAAATCCATTAAGTGGTTGGTGTACTGAAACTATTTGAAGCAGAGGATGATCTCCCATTTACTCTATGACTTGACTAATTGTGTTTGGGCTAATAAAATATATAGCTTTATTTATTATGTCCAGAATACGATGTATAGCTGGGGGAAAAAAGCTTAGTAATATTAGACATTTTAATCATTTCAGTGTTCCCCTTTTATTGGATTACATATATTTTGCCTTCTTATATTTGTAGTTTCAATTTACTAACCCAATACCTACTTCCAGATCCAAGAGGAAATTTTGAACTTTGTTTATGGTTCTTGACAGAGTATCATGGCAACGCCCACTTAGTTGGCAATAAGTAAAATAGGGTCCCCCACTTCCCCACCCTTAAACACAAAGTTTAAATGCTTTAACCTTGACTGCCTGTATGTCATTATAGGATTTTGTTTGGTTGTTTTCATTTTTCATTCATGTTCAAATGGAAATGCCTGTTACTGCTATAAAAGGAAGCCAACAATTGCTTCTGTGCTGTGATTTTACTCTCTTACTTATATTCTCTCCACCCCTTTTGGGAACCCATCTCAGAATCCTATTTCCCCAAATGTACTGCAGCACCACTGAATGTGCTTCTATAAACGGTTGCTCATTCTGCCCTGTCCTTCATTCCATCTCCCTGCAGCTTTGACCCTTAGAATCTGCCCGGACTCCCAGGTCAGCATCTGTCCTCCAAGCTGTGCGATATATGGCACTTGTGCTAATACCATCATCACTGAGTTTTTGCAATTAAGTAAATGTCAACATCTTTGATCAAAATCTCCAACTGGAGCTATTTTTGAATTAATGCATTTGCCACCCACTCATGCCTGCAACCTTGGTTTGATTCTTATATACAATTGGGTAGTGTAGTACTATGGACTATTATGTTTACTATGTTTTAAAATATGTTTTTAGTTTTCAGTTCCAAAAATTTCTGCTGCACTAAAGTGTCAAGAGATGAGAGGGTAGATAAAGGGTTTCCTTAGTAATTATCTATCTAAAATGAAGGGGAAACCCACAAACTTTTTTCTTACCTTCCTTCCATCCATTCATCTGTAAGTATTTCCTGAGTACCTTCCATGTCCGTATATCAAGAACTATGTTAAGCATTGCAGTTACGCTGAAACAGACAGGGTTACTAGTCTAATAGAGTTTAGAATTAATTCAGCATTATTTTGAAGGGAAAAGATTTGACTATCTAATATTCACTTTCTATGGGTTTCAGGAAAAAAGCCAATAAATCTGAATGCTTAACAGCCCCCTGCTCAGAACGGAGAGCAGGCGGAAGCCAGCTTGAGCGGGGACAGTTCCAGCGTGAGCCTGGTGGCTCAGAGGTCTGCCTCATCCCTTATACAGTGATTTATCTGTGTGACATCTACAATGAAATCAGCTCAGAGCATTTCAGGGGAGAGGATGAGTATGACCTCTGGAGGGTCCCTTGTTTGTCTGTTAACAAAAAAGAGCAACAGTTTAACTGTGGCCCAATATCTTACTGGGCACTTTCTGTCCTCTGTTCTCAGATACTTCCAGAGCCCGGATTTCATGAGGGAAATGAATCATATATGTCGCTAATGTTTTAGTGTGACTCAGTTTTATACACCCCCTTTCCAGTCGTACGTTGTTTAAATGAGGGCAGCCAAAAGAGGGACTAGGCAGACACTAACCTCCAAACGGGAGAAATGCCTTAGGGCACCAAGACTTTACCAGCCGTCCGAGTCTGCCAATTCCCAGTCCGGTTCCGATTCCTGTCTATTGTTTATTGCAAAACTGTAATTCTTTTAAAACTATGCGGGAATATGCTGCTTTCAAATAAGAATCTGACCCATTCAACTCAGTGGTAGCAAAATTATTTAAATCGATATGTCTGCCTCCTGTCATTCTGGTTCAATCAAAGAAGTAAAATATAAAATAATATTGTATTGTAAAAAAATATTTCTGTAACTTTAGCAAGCATGTTAAATCTTTTAAAATAAGGGTGTTTACTGCACATCAGCATTATTTTAATTCACAGCCAGTCACCTCTGCTTTGACAGGACATTATTCATCCTAGAAGTCAGCAATATGATTAAGTACATCTTTTATGCTTGTCCAGCAGATGTTATTAAAAATGAAGATTTCGCATCCTTTTTTTAGGAATTAGAGTTCCTGAGCCACTTGGGGTTTTTTGTTTTTTTTAAATTTTTCTTCATTGATTTTAGAGAGACAGGAAGGGGGGGAGGGAGGGAAGGAAGGAGGGAGGGGGGGAGAGAGAGAGAGAGAGAGAGAGAGAAACATCCATGAGAGAGAACATCGACAGGCCGCCTCCTGCATGCCCCCACTGGGGATCTGGCCCACAACCTGGTCATATGCCCTGACTGGGAATCGAACCAGTGACCTCATGGTGCATGGGTTGACATTCAACCACTGAGCCACACCAGCTGGGCAACTTTGGGTTTTGTTGTTGTTGTTAATCCTCACCCAAGGATATCTTTTCCATTGATTTTTAGAGAGAATGGAAGAGAGGTGGGGACAGAGAGAGAGAGAGAGAAATATTGATGTGAGAGAGACACAATGATTAGTTGCCTCCTGCTCATGCCCCAACCAGGGCTGGGGATCAAACCTACAACTCAGGTACCTGCCCTTGATTAGAGTGGGAGGGAGAGGGGGGAGAGAGAGAAACATCGATGTGAGAGAGACACATCGACTTGTTGCCTCCTGCATGATTTCGACCAGGACTAGGGATTGGACTCACAAAAAAGGTACATGCCCTTTATCAGGAATCAAACCTGCGACTCTTTGGTCCATGGGTGGACACTCTAACCGCTGAGCAACACTGTCCAGTGCCTCAGTTTGCTATTTATAAGAGTCATACATACATGCTGGAAGTTTTGCTTTGTGAAACTGACAGCAGAGATGGGATTTAATTCTACCTCTGGACTGCTTTCTGCAAACAACACCAGGAGAGTTGAAGTGTTACAAAATATGAAGTCAGTGGCGACCATAAAAGATTATATCCTCAAACTGCCTTTAGCTAGAGACAATACAGTTACACCTCTGGATTCTTCTTGCAGTCCTTTTAAGCTATGGCAGTCTTGACCTCTTAAAACTGCTTTTACTGGGGAACGAATGAGAGAATAATATCTTTTTTATGACCATATAATTCAAAAGAGGGAAGCAGAACATTTATTGAAAGTCTACCCTAAGCCAGTCCCTTTCTTGGCAAGAGGATAAAAAAAAATGAAGAGTCACCGCCCTGTCCTCCAGGAGACATTAACGGGCAGGAAATAGGCAGAAAAATAGCAAGTAACGATGATAATGATAACATCTGCTCTAGGTATGCATGGCGTGGACAGGAAGGGTGTGAAAGAGGATCTGCAGAGGGGTGGGTATTTTAACTGGTCTTGAGAGTCTGCTTTGTCCAGTGGAGAAGGGGAGGGCAGGAGAGTTCCAGGCTGGTGATGAGCCTAAGCAATGACCCAGAGTCATGCTCCAGTGCAGCTCTGGAGCCACAATGAAGAGCTCAGCATCCCTGGAGCAGTTTGTATGAAACTGCTGTGGTGTGAGCTGACAGAGTACCGTGAAAGTCTTCTCAACAGGTGGGGGTTCACTCTGCGGAATCACTATGGAGTCGGTCAAGGATTTTGAGCCCTGAAATGACTTGGTTTGACCTGCAGGGCCTAAGAAGCTTGTGGCTCTGTTTCTCAAAAGTTAGTATGGACACCCGAGTAGCTTGTTCAGTAGTCTGGAGTGAGGTGCACATATGTGTATTTTGGGAAAGCAGGACCAGGGATTTTGATGATGGTGGTTTCAAGATGATAAAACATGTATAAGAAATACTGGTTTGGCCCAGCTGGTGTGGCTCACTGGTTGAGCATTGACCCATGCACCAAGAGGTCACCGGTTTGATTCCCAGTCAGGGCACATGCCCAGGTTGTGGGCCCGATCCCCAGTGGGGGCATGCAGGAGGCGACCTGTCAATGTTCTCTCTCATCGATGTTTCTCTCTCTCTCCCTCTCCCTTCCTCTCTCTCTAAAATCAATAAAGAAAAAATATTGCCCTGGCTGGTTTGGCTCAGTGGTTAGAACGTCGGCCTGCGGTCCCTAGAGACCCGGGTTTGGTTCCCACTGAGGGCACGTACTTTGGTTGCAGTTTTTCCCTGGCCCTGGTTGGGTCGTGTGGGAGGCAGCCTCTTGATGTAGATCAAGTGTTAGATCTAGTCAGATGCTTGGTAAACAAATTTACAAAATTAAACAGCATAAAATGATGCAGTCCCTCATTTCCCAGTATTTACTCTTTGACTTGTGGATATATTTCTATGGGGTTGCATTTTCCCCCCCAGCAGTCTTAGAATATACATAGCTTTTTACAAATTCAAATTATTATAAACCACCCATATTATAGTGAAGTTAAAATATGATTCCAGGAAATAATATATTAGAAGGGTTTAAAGATATCAATGTAATGTAAAATTGCTTTTTTATCAGATGTTAATATGTCCCTTGTTTTTTGTCTGACAGTTCTCATTGTCATGTGTTTATTCATGCCCACACTTTTGTTATGTAAATTGACTTTACATTTTCTCCCTGTTCCAATTCAATCTTCTTATCTTGCCTATGATTTGAAAGTTAATTATTGAATGGAAACAAACTTTTATACATTTTGCTATTCAGAAAAAAAAGATAGGCAGGTATTTTCATTGACTAGGAAGACAAAGAAAATGGAATTTTCATTTGGCAATAAATTAAATCAGGAGCTAGTATTTTGAAATGCTTTAAGTAATCCCTGAATTGAAAAAGAAATAGGTAATGTCGACCTCATCAAACTTAGTTTTTCTACAAGCACCATTATGTTATTCAATCAAACAATCTATAGAGGAAGGATTTAGACTATCATATACACTTATGTAATCAACAAGTGACTTTGAACCAAAGTGAGAAATGGAACAAGTTTAGGCTTCAACACTTCGATCTACCCTTTTCTCAGGGGCTCAACTACCTGTAGTCAATTCATGACTGCCAGAACAGCATCTCTCCTGGTACCTCCTCAGACAGGATGACTGACAGATAGCTCATAAACCAGTTTATCTGACATACAGAATTCTGCAAGATTTGAAAGTCCTGAGCCTATTTAGCGAATTTTCATTTTCCCTGAGTCCTTCTGTAAACCTAAATCAGATTTATGTAGATTTCAGTCAAAAGGAAATTTGATAATAATCTACTTAGAACTTATAATTGTTGATGATCACTTACATCTATCTGTTTGTATAGCTAGATATTACTAAAGAAAGGGAACAAAGGGAATCAGATATAAAGCCTAATAAACTAGGAGCTAAATCAGACAATGAGCCTGAGTAAGTCTAGAAGTTACAGCTTCAACCACCCCCAGGGATGCAGCATTGCCCTGCCAAGGGGATTAACACCCCTCCCTCTAGGGAGGAAGGACCAGCTTTCCAATCTCCCCAGGGTAGGACCGGTCCACTTGCCTGGACTAAGGGGGTAAGAAATAAACAATAAAAGAGAAATTCCTTTGCTGAGCACATGCCCAGTAGAAGCCAAGAAGGCACAGGGGGAGGTGCTTCTACCATGAGGTATGGCAGTAGGAAACAAGACGCTGACTATAAGGGGTGGAGCCTAGCTTGGAAAAGGACTGGATTGGATAAGGGACGCGGAACCTAGAAGATCAAGGAAAGGATTGGTTAGGTAGGAAGAGCACCTAATGCAAGCCCTGGAAGATTGGGAGGTTGACTGGTTATTTTGAAAGAGCACCTGCTCTTTCCCAACCTGGAGATGATATAACCCAAGCTAAAGATAAGCGCTCTCTCTCTCTCTCTCTCTCTCTCTCTCTCTCTCTCTCTCTCTCTCTCTCTCTCGTGCTCACTCTGTTTCTTGGAGTGTTCTCTCTCCACAGCAGCCATGTGGGCCCAGCGCTGCCTGTGGCCCTGCAGCCGCGTGGACTCCAAGCGCAGGCCCCAGGTACAAGCCTAGGCATGGCAGTGCAGCGTCAGCCAGAGCAAAGCCAGGATCAGACACTGTGCCACTAGCCAGCCAGGGACCGAGGACAAACTAGACCGCGCTGTGGCATGGCACAGCATTTCTGGGCACTGGCCTTTGTTCTGGGCTTGATGAGGACAAGGGTGGCTTTTTCCACAGCAGGATGGATGGAGATGAGACGGCAGGGACCTGGGGAAGCCTTTTATTTCTATCCCGATAAAATCTCACCATAATACCTCAACATCCCATGTGTGGTCCCTGGAAATACTTTTCCCATGACTCCGTAAAAAGACCCCATTTCCACTGACAACACAGCTACGGCCTCACGTGACCAGAAGAGTGACTGATAGTTAGAAGTAATCTGATATATATTATGCCAAAATAAAATACACATTAACACACTATTTCTCGTTGAAAAGCAGGATCTGCTAAAATGATCTCTATGATATTACTGTTCTATATATTCTATACTATTTATAGCACACCTTCAAAATCCTTTAGGCTTCTATAACCAATAGAGAGGGACTCCAAAGAGAATACTATTAAAGGGAACAAATGCATTTTTGGAAAAGGCATATTATCAATAACAACAAATGACTCAAATTTTAAGAAAAAAAAATTTTCCTGGAACACTAGAAGTTTTCATTTTGATACTGTAAACATTTCTTCTACATCAAGCAAGTAGAAAGCATTAATTAACAGTGTCAACAACGAGTAGAGTACAGGAGTTCTACCTACTGTGGAAGAGAATTAGTTCCAGTTAGTGTCAGAAACATTTCTGAACATATTAATAAAGTGGTCTGAACAAAGTGGAAAACCTTACCAACAGACTTAATGAAAATAGCCCTGGCAAGTTTGGCTCAGAGGTTAGAGCATCGGCCTGCGGTCCGGAGAGACCCGGGTTCGGTTCCTGCTAAGGGCATGTACCTCAGTTGCAGTTTGTCCCCGGCCCTGGTTGATCGTGCAGGTGGCAGCCACTCGATGTCCCTTTCATGTCAATGTTTCTCTCTCTCTCTCTTCCTCTCTCTCCCTCCCACTCTATCTGAACAAAAACAAAAAAATGTCCTCAGGTGAGGATGAAAAAAAAAAAAAAAGAAAATATTAAGATGTGTCTTCTGCATGCAGTCAACAACAGTAATAAGGACAGGTAGATTTATAAGAAATTTTAATGAACTAGCCAGGGCCACCAAGGAACATACTTTAGAGTGTAGTCTATCTATATAATACCCACTTGGCGGTCTGCAGTAAACAACCTGTTCAGTCGTATGTGGTGGCGGCTTTTCCAGGACTGTTCTAAGAATTTTATATACATTAACTCAGTTAATCCTCTTATAACCCTTATAGCTGACACGCCTCCAACATTTATCTGTGCAGTGTGGGCAGAATAGAGTGCAGGCTTATGCTTCCAACTTCTTACATAACATCTCCATTTATATGATTAGCAGACATTTAAATATTTACACATGCAAAATTTAATCCCTGATCTTCCCACCCCACCAAAAAAATTTCCCTATAAAGTCTATTTCACCTCAGTCAATGACAGCTCAACTTTTCCAGAAGCTAATGTTAAAAATGTTGCAGTAATTCTCAGTTCCTCTTTTTTCCTCACACAACCCAGATCCAAAATCATTAGCATATTCAGTTGCTCCCAACTTGAAAATGTATCTAGTGTCCAAGAATTTCCCACCACCTCCACCACTATGACACTATCATCTCTTGCTAGGTGCATGCAATACTTCCCACCCTGGCTCCTTTACAATATGTTCTCAATATAGTGGCCAGCATTATCTTTTCAGACCAGTAACTTCTCATCTCTTGCAAAGTTAAAGCCAATGGTCCTTATAATAGTCTTCCAAGCTCCGTGGTATTTGGTCATCTCTTGCATGCCTCCATAACCTTGCCTCCTACCTTTTGTCTCTTGTCTTACACTCTCATTTTAATCTCCTGCTATTCCAAGGACATAACAAAGTACACTCTCCAGTCAGGGCCCTTCTGCTGCTTCTCCCTGGACCTCTCCTTCCTGGTTCACATGCTTATATGCTTTTCTTAGAAGCCACCTTACAGCAAAGTCTTGTCTGACCCATATTGAATATTCCAGATAGATTTCCAAGATTGTATTTCTAATAGATGTTCACATAAAAGAGAAATGTGGTAAAATGCAGACAAATATAAAAGGAGAAAATAAAAATCATTCACAAGCTTTTTTTCCCCCAAAATATATATAGATATAGATATATGATAAAATAATGTAATACTCTATCTAGTTTTTTTTTTTTTTTTTTTTTTTTGGTATGTGCCCCTAGTGGAAACCGAACCCAGGACTCTCTGGTCTGCAGGCTGATGCTCCAACCGCTGAGCCAAACCAGCCAGTGTTCTATCTAGATTTTTAACCTGTATTTTCATGTTATATTTTATCCTAAACATTTTTAGGTGACATTAAATAAATATAAGTTTGGCAGATTTACCTCCCATAACACAGACATACTATATTTCAATGAACCATTTTGTGTTATGGAATATTTTGCTGGTGCATGCAGGAGATAAATATATATTTTTAAATGAAAATACACTTTAAGAAAATATTACTAATTTCATATTGTATTTTTAAGAAAATTTATAGTTCATGGAGAGATGATTTGGACAGCAGAAATAAGTTCAACATGTCTGTTTTGTATCCTTCTGGAAAACGGTGATGGGATCTGGGACAGCCATATGGATTTGTAGATGACAGGCACATGTATCAGATCACTGACAGAAGAATCGAGGTGCTGGTTGGTCTAGACTGATGTACTGGTTCTAGCAGTGTGCCCAAGGCCTCTGTACTTATCAATCATATTTGGCTTTTTAATTACTGAGTTGGATCAAAATATTGAAATAAGGGTACCATGTTTGCAAAACACACAAGTCTAGAAGGGGGTAGCAATTGCTCATGTCAACCATTCAGATTTAAAAAGTGATTGGTAGATGAAATAATGAACCAAAATTAACACTATGAAATTTAATAGGATCAATGGAAATTTCTGCATTTGGGATTTTAAATCAGTATTTCATGTACATATCAACAGATATACACACATACACAGAGTCTTTCTCACAGGAGATGAATCACAATTTCAATTCTCACTCTGATAATGGCTGTGTCATTCCTCAGGCCGATTGAATTCTCAGACTCTGTTTTTTATTTTGTATTTCAGTGTTCATCTTATACATGGATGTTTCCACAGTGCTTCACAGTCCCGTCTAGAAATCATCATCAACATTATTGAACTCACCACATCATCTACAATTTATTGAGCATTTTCCACATTCTAACTAGTAAACCAAGTGCTTCACACATAGGACCTCATTTAAATACTATTATTTGTCCCATTTTTATAGATAAGAAAACAGAAGCATCCTTAAAGTGGAGCCAGAGACTTGTTCCTTTATATCATATTAGCTCTTTCTTTACATAGCATATTTGCTTGTCAAATTTGTTTCTACTACTTTTTGTTTCTAAGTGGCATTTACTTTGATTCTATTGCTTGCTTATTAAGGGTCAGCAGTAAATGGGATAAAAAAAAATAAATGTCAAGTCAATAGAAACACATTTTAGTAAATTGGCATTTATAATCATAATGGGAAATTACAGCCCTGGTTTAGGGAAGATAAAATATTTGGAAATACTATCGAGTATGCAACCTATTTACAATATTGTCATTTATTGGTCTAAGTATTCATTAAAGTGCTGGTGAAATGCAGAAAGCACAAGCTTTAAAATCATTTTAATCTGTTCAGTTTCCACTACGTATAATTGGTGGGAGCATGAGCAAGAAACTTTTCTAGGAGCTGACTTTCCTCACTAGTAAAATACAGACGAGGATACTTCATATATATGTTAGAGGAGCCAAGTGGAAAACACATGTAAAGTATCTAGCATGTAATAAGCCTCAAATGATGTTAATTCCTCCGTCTCACAGCACTGCATATAAAAGTACGAAAGCACAACAAAGAGAGGCAAAGAGTCCGAGACAGTGATGTGACAGACAGATCAAGTAATCTGGAGACTCAAGTGTTTATGCAGACAAAGCTGAAATTATCAGTAGGTACCACAGTCAAGCAGTAGGAATGGGAGCGGGTGTGGCATCTTAGGAACTCTGACAGGCTCGGCAGACAGGAGCACGTGGCCCGGGAGGTCTCTGCAGGCCTTGGCAAAGTCTGAGATGCCAAAGGCTCAGCAGGAGTGTTACTAGCAATCCAAACACAGTGACATCACTCTGCTACCGGGGGGTCATGCTCTTGTGTATTTCAGGCTCGTGTACATGGGAGGGGAGAGAGGGTGCAGAGAATATTTCAGGGTATGTGTCAGAAACAGAGAGAGGAACCCCTGGGTAGAACAAGTCTTTACCGCAGAGGATTAGATGTTACTGCTGTTGGGGTCACTCCGTGACCCTCATGTGTGAGATTGCTAATCAGAGGTGCAAATGGATCCCTGAGGAACTGCAACCAGCCACATGTTTAGTTTGTGAGTGGTGTCACATTCAGGAGGCATGTTTCAACAGCCAAAATTCAACCAAAAGACTGTATTAAAAAACAAACAACTTGACTCCTCTCAAAGAGCATTAAACGGGATCCAAAGCCTTGCCCGTGGCCACAGTTCTAAATCTTTTCTCTCTTTTCTCGCATAACTCATTCTCTGAAGTCCCTCATTCACCACAGCCCCACCCCCAAGCACGCTCGCTTGTGCCTTCTCCACCAGGGCGCTTTCGCCCTTCTGCTCCCCTACTAACCGTCTTACCTCACCCATCAACTTAGCCTCCTCCCTGAACACTGCTTTCTCATCCGGCTTCGTGCTTGAATAACTCTCAGCCCATCTTTATTATGTGCCCTGAGTGGGCAATGCAACACTCTAGGAAGACTGTGTGTGCGTGTGTGCGTGTGTGCGTGTGTGTGTGCGTGTGTGTGTGTGGAGGTGGGAGGTAGCATTTGGTCCACACTCTAGGAAGACTGTGCGTGCGTGTGTGCGTGCGTGTGTGTGTGTGTGTGTGTGTGTGTGGAGGTGGGAGGGAGCATTTGGTCCACACTCTAGGAAGACTGTGTGTGCGTGTGTGTGTGTGTGTGTGTGTGGAGATGGGAGGGAGCGTTTGGTCCACACTCTAGGAAGACTGTGTGTGCGTGTGTGTGTGTGTGTGTGGAGATGGGAGGGAGCGTTTGGTCCACACTCTAGGAAGACTGTGTGTGCGTGTGTGTGTGTGTGTGTGTGTGTGTGTGTGTGGAGGTGGGAGGGAGCGTTTGGTCCACACTCTAGGAAGACTGTGTGCGTGTGCGTGTGTGTGTGTGTGTGTGGAGGTGGGAGGGAGTGTTTGGTCCACACTCTAGGAAGACTGTGTGTGCGTGTGCGTGTGTGTGTGTGTGTGGAGGTGGGAGGGAGTGTTTGGTCCACACTCTAGGAAGACTGTGTGTGCGTGCGTGTGTGTGTGTGTGTGGAGGTGGGAGGGAGCGTTTGGTCCACACTCTAGGAAGACTGTGTGCGTGTGTGTGCATGTGTGTGCGTGTGTGTGTGTGTGTGTGTGTGTGTGTGGAGGTGGGAGGGAGCGTTCGGTCCATTGGGCTGGAAAGATCAGGCTGGCAGACAGAATGTTGGAGCAGGTGGGAGAGGAAAACCGTGAATATTCCCACGTTTGTCATTTTATCCTGTCAGAGTAGATGTTCCTTGAGAAGCCGTGTACTGGTCTGTTTCACCACGAGCACAGAGAAGTTCCCGGTATCTGTGTGTGGCATGGTCTCCATGAGCAGTCTCTCTGTTTTCATCTGTCTTCTACTTGACAGCTCTAAGAATAGACCTATCTCCTCTATGAATTAATAAGAAATGGGTATTATCATGGGAAAACTGAAATGGATGAAATTATGACAAGCTCCTTAAAGAAAGGAACCATTTTTTTCTTCGGTTTCTGAAAGTGCTCAAAACACAGAAGGCTTCCCAGATGTAATAACCCAACGTTTCCTTCACTACGAGCCGCTATCTTCAGGCTGTAGTGCTGACCCAGCTCCTTCCACCATGAGTAAATAATGAAGGGTCTTATCATGTCTGTGGCTTGGGACTTTATAATTATAGCTGGGGCCATTAATCTTGCAGCCTGTTTCTTTATTATATCTGAGATTGAGACTGAGTTTCTGTTATAGATTGCTCGCCCGTAGTAGTCAGCTGGGGAGAAGAGACATCACGGAGACAGATAACAAAGACAAATGGGTAACAAATTGGAAAAGATTAGGTAGTTCCATGGCACTGTATTAACACACTCTCCTGAAGTACAGCAAGCAGACGTCTCCACTTGGGTCCCTACAATTCTCTCATCTGCCAAAGGGACTTAGCTATGTATGTAGATATAGATTTGCCCTGACAAGTCCTCACACTTAAATAGAAACAACCACATTAACAAACAGGCACACTTCTAAAATGCCACTGTAAGCCTAAGAAATGAAATGTGATTTTAAAATTGATGGAGGTTATAAGAAAGTGACCCAAAAGGCATTACAGTTAGTAATGAGCCTAAAATGCATTGGTGTAAGATGTTTTTATTAATTTGCCTTTGAAGTTCATACACAAACACTGAGATTCAAGAAAAATGGATTTATAATTTATTTTAAAAATAGGATTCCATCAACCAGCATTTTGATTGAGTTTATTATTATTTTTTATAATTCATTTATTTTGTTACTGTCCCCCCCTTTGACACCCTCCTTCTCGCTCCCATTCCATCCCCGCCGTCACAGTACTGCTGAGTGTGTCCACTGGTTGTACATATATGCATATAAGTTCTTTGGTTCATCTCTTCCCACCCTCCTCATCTCCCCTCCCTCTGAGGTTTGTCAGTCTGTTCCCTATTTTTATGTTGTTGATGTACTACTAGACAGAACTGGAAACTGAGTTCTTTCCCATAAAAAAAGATAAATTACTTGCAAACCACTGCGTATACACCTATTATATTCCATCACAATATGCTTTCAGCCTAAATATCAGCCCTACTACCTATCATTCTGCCCCAGGGGACTGTCTCCTAAAAAAATATTAGTGGTATTGTAACCATCTGAAATACAAATGCTCCAGATAGAACCAAGTCCCTACCAACTAGCATGTTAAAGATTTAGTCGTAGCTGAGGTATAAAGCCATTTCCTCACACAGCAAGCATTGTTCTGGGTGATGTATTTCCTACGATGACTTTGGGAGAAAAACAATACTCCTGATGAGAAAGCCTAGGCCGGAGAAGTCTGATGATTGTCCAGATGACCCAGTCAGTGGTCGGCCTAAGGTAGCCCGAGACTGGAGCCCGGGCACAAGGGCTGCAGAGTCCATCCCCTTCACCGGTATATAACCAGGTATCTAATTTACGTGAACAGATATAGAATGTAGTGGTCATGTGGGACAAAGGACAAAGCACAGAAAATAGATGAAAACCACTAGAAAGACAAACTTTAACTATGTGACAATCGGCCCGGTTCTCATCAGATAAGTGCGTGCACTGAGGAAGGCCAAGGACGTTAGGAGTTGAAATTAGGCACGAATGTTCCATGAAATCTATAGCCCAGACACTGACTCCACGTCACAAAGGGAATGGCATGTAAGGAGTTGAAAAGATGACTTTAGGTCACTCGCCAAGATCTTTGATGGCACGTGGGGAGTGAGCAGCATTTAGCAGATGACGTCAGAGGGCAGGGTGGAGGGTACTATACATGTATGTCAAAGCATTAGAATACATGACTTTCCCACCCCACTCCCCATCCCATAAATACAATTAGGTGTATTTATTGATAAATTATGAAGGGAAGCTAAGAAAAGGCTGATTACAGCCCCGGCTTTCGCATAGGTTACAAGATAAGAGGTGTCTTTATAGGAAGAGCAGATCTCCAGCTATAGCACCAGAAATGATAATAACTAATATTTATTGACACTTACTGTGTGGCAGACACTGTTTTAAGCATTTTCATCCATTATCTCAATCCTGTTCAATGTGAACAAAATTGAACAATAAAGGGGCTAAGTAATTACAGTTAGAAGTTCCTGGAGTCAAGAATTAAACTCATATAGAACCCCAGAGTTTGAACTCAGTTGTGAGGTTACTCTTTGAAGCAAAGAAGTAGAAGAATAATTGTGCCTAAAGGATGGAGATTTGAGGGCGTGGGTTGCCCTAAAACAGGGTCAGGTAAAAGGTTGTGGTAGAGAGGAAAAGAAGAGGGGAGAGGAAGGACAATATGTAATTTTTCTCACTTTATGATTATTCATTTAAATATTTTCAAAGTAACATATATTACACTCTTACCCTAAATTAATGTACTATTGATGAAACAATGTTTTTGGATCGCCCCCCCCCCCCCGATAACATGCTTGGGTTGACTGTATGGATTAACATAAATCATTTATTATTTCATAAGAATGATACAGAAATGCACAATATTTATTTACTTTTCTCTACTAACTCCAAACAGGCAGGTATCTGTCAATTATACAAAAGCCCTTAGACATTTGTTTATTCCACTGAAAACACACAGCAAATCTTTTCATTAAAATATTTGATATTTGAAATGATTCAACATAATAAAATTTAGAAATGAGAAGCAATGGTTATCTAATGTTCCATTGCTTTGAAAAACTTTTGTAGCTTTATCATTGTATTTTTTTCTATAAAGCAATTATTTTTACTTTGAAAAATACATGTTGGCAGGTAGCTACTTAGTTTTTAATTTTTTAAATACATTTTTATTGATTTTTTTTAAAGAGAGGGTAAGAGAGAGATAGAAACATCAATGTGAGAGTGAAACATCAGTGGGCTGCTCCTGCATGTCCCCCACTGGGGATCGACCCCAGAACTGGGGCATGTGCCCTGACCGGGAATCGAACTGGGACCTCTCAGTCAGTCCATGGGCCAACGTTCAGTCTGCTGAGCCACACTGCCAGGCGATAATAGCCAACTATTAATAAAGTAGTAACTGGGCCATATAGTTAACTAGTTTAATTTTGTCTTCTACTTCTTGAGTACAGAGTTTGAATTGATTCCAAGGAAAATATTTTTAAACGAAATGACCTACATCAAAATTGTTGTTTTATTAAGTATGAGAAAGTAGAAGAATAAAAGTGGCTGATCAAGACACCTAAGTTTGAGATGACATTTCCTTTGCACATTTTTAAATCAGGTGTGTTTTTTTTTTTTTCCATTTCTTTTTTTCTTTTATATATTTCTCTTACTTATACTTAATGGAAAACTTTAAAAGAAATGTCACTGCATAATTTCCATCCCATTTGTTCTTCCCTGCTTGGAAAGAGCACACCTACAATTGCCAAAAGAATCACCTCTAAATAGAACATAATTTGTTCTTGCTAGGCAGCAAAGAATTAAATAAAAGTTGCATACAGCTGCTTGCAACAATCTAGGCTTGGAAGATTGTTAAGTGGGTTAGCAGCTTGATCTCCTTATTCATGTTTCTCCAGCTCCCTGGAGAGCTGCCAGCCCCCCTGCCCCAGTCCTCCAGTGTAACCAGCAATTTCTCTTCTACTTCTGCTCCAAACTTTGAAATGCAAGTGGCTGACAGAGAGGACAGGGACAGGGGCGGGACGAATCACGCACAACTTCATCTTGGTGAATGTTATGAAAAGAGGAACGCAAAACCACAATTTTCAGTAACTTTGTAAACATCTTCCATTCACTTCAAAGTTTTCTCAGAGTGATGAAAAATTAGAGAAGGAAGGAAAACGGTACGTTCATAAATTCTACTGAATTGTGCAACTGAGTTCCACAAAACCACTTCAGTTAGTCAATAGGAATAAACACGGGAACTGTAATGAAATATATGAATGATGGTTGCAGAAGGGGACACAGACAAAGACATAATCACTCTGAACCCACCACAGAGTAAACAGATCGGAGAAAAATAGAAGACAGATAATGCTGAATGGATTCAGAATAGTTTTCATTCAATTTTACATAGTTGTTTAAACATCAAATATATAATTAGGGTTTTGTGTTTCAAAAAGTCAACTATGAAATTCTTTGTGAATCTCTTTGACATGTTTTAGGCACTTGTTATTTGAGTCAATATAAATTTGATTTGGTTTGAATTAGTATCTTTTTGAAAATTTAAGTCAGATTTTATCAACCTACTATTTCTACCCCTATACTTAATTCCTTCAGGCTGAGAATTATTTGCAAGTCTTCATATAGCAGGATGACTTAAAACTTTATACAGGGATACATTTTTTTTTAATGATAAAAGAAAATAAATTGTAAAAAATGTGACAGATCACCAGATATGTCTTACTAATAATCCTTGATTGATATTTTTGAAAAAAATATTGTGAAAAATACACATAACAAAGTTTACCATCTCAACCATTTTTAAATGTAGATTTCAGTGGGAGGCAATACATTCACATGGATGTAAAATAGAGATGCCTATAAGGTTTTAATCTTATAAATCTGAAATAATATACTAATTAAACAACTCCCTTTGCTCCCACCCCAGCCCCTGGCAGGTACCAGTATATTTCCTGTCTTTATGATTTGCACAACTCTAAGTATTGCATGTAAGTGAAATCAGAGTATTTTATTTTATTATAACTGGCTTACGTCACTTTGCATCATGTCCTCTAGGTTCATCTATGTTATAACATATGCCAGAATTTGCTTAATTAAGCCAGAATAATAGCCCATTGTATATAAATACCATATTTTGCTGATTCATTCATAAACTTTGGAATGATTTATCCTTGATTAAATTATATTGATTAGATTTTCTTGGTTGCCATAAAATTTAAACTGAGTGTGTAGTTCTTATTACCTTTTTTCACCCCAATAAGATAAATGTCATTCAATTCCAAAAATCTCCAATGCCAAAAACTCACCAATTGAAAAAATGTTAGAAATTACTAGTTAAAAGAAAACCTGATTATTCTGATTGCTTGGACTTTCTTCATTCTGTCTGAACAGTGTAAACACCTTTTTCATAACATCAGCGACTTTTAGTTAAGTAATGATACATATTTTTTTCCTAGTGAACGGCTTGTTAAAATTTACTTTAAAGTAAGTTTCAGAGAAACAATAAAATCTGAAGGCTGCTCCATACTGAATAATTTGAACCCCAGAGATCTGCTATTTCATGGAATTTTTATCTTTTCAGCCTTTCATTGGAAGACAGAAAGTTCTTATTACTAAAAATTGCAAGTTGTAAAGGTTCTCAGCGACCCCAAATGGGGCTCTTAATACCCACCTCACAGAATCCCCTTAAGAATTGGAAATAGGATTCTTTAAGTGCATGTGACACACCAGGCCCAGAAGTCACAGACACTTAAAGCATTATTATTATTGTTGTTGTTGAAATTAATAACAGAAGTTTCACATAACAACAGAGAGCTGCATATTCCATGAAAGGGGGCTCATGTGTTTGGTATATGGCTCATTTGCAGCAAGCCCATACATTCTAAGCCATTTTTAATCAGTATATGGTCTGATATATATTCATCATAATAGGCTTTGCTAATTGTTTTACTAGCATAGAAACCCTACACCGGGCCAACCAGAAAACTTGACAATAAGTAGATTCCCATCCTTTTTATGGATGTTTTACAGAGAGAGGAAGGAAGAGAGAGATCAAAACATTGGTGTGAGAAAGAAACATCGATCGGCTGCCTCCTGCAAAGCCCCCACTGAAGATGGATCCTGCAACCTGGGCATGTGCCCTGACCGGAATTGAACTGGGATCTCTCAGTCCATGGGATGATGATCGATCCACTGAGCTACACTGGCCAGGCTAGATTCCCATTCTTAAACCAAACTTACTCAGAGAGAAACTCCAGGGGTAGAATTCATTGTATGTCTAAGTCTGGAAACCGTTCATCTACTTATCTCTGGACATAAAGAACCTTGTCCTTTCATAGTGTTAGACCATAATACACAACACCTCTGCTGTCACTTTATATAACAGTAATGTTCCTTCTAACAAACCACGGTCAGGAAGATATATTTGAAGGGAGAAAACTGACCGTTGAAGAGCTAGAGCAGCAGGGTACAGAGGAGTTCATCTCTGAGGCCGAAACTCAGTTTCCTTTGAGAGGAAACATTTCTGTGAGACTATTACTCAAATAGAAGTAACGTCTATCCATTGTTCTTGCAGAAATCTTGAGTGCAAGAAGTCAATGTGAATACAGAAGCTAAGTATACTGTTTAATAATGTAAATGAAAAATGTTAACAAAATATGACCCTGAAGAGTTAGATAATTTATGTGTATAAATTTTAAGTTAAACTGCCCTGTTTCTAAAGAGGTGGTTCTTTCCTGAGTTGTGTGTGTGTGTGTGTGTGTGTTATTCATCAATTGCTGACTAGGGGCCACAATCTGGTCACACCATGCATAACGTTTAGGCTGAATTCTCTCTCTGCATCATTATAGAGATCAATGATCAGCACTGGGCAGGGCTCAGCCCAGCATAACTTCCACAGGGCTGTTGATGTTCACACACGGCAGGAGTGTACACAGCCTACTGTCAGACTTTCTAGAATTTTGACAGCTGGTTGTTAAATATAGCCATTACCAAACATTAAATTATATAAGTCCCCAATTAAATTTTGTTGAAACAAAGCTAATAATATATACTTAAAATTCACCATTTTCTGATTCATTTACTACATTTCACTATTATTTGTACAATCGAGTGTATTTACATCTTTTGAATCTGTATGGTAGAAATACTACATAATGGCATGCAAACCAGGCAACTCTTCCCAAATCCACATTAGTTGCTAAAAAAGACACAGCGATAGAAATGTTTACACCAGGGAAATAAGCAAGCTCTACAAATTAGGGTGTTTTCCCCTTATTTTTGAAGAGTGGCTGTTATACATTTACCAGCACTCCGCTGACATGTGGTATAATTTAAGAAGAAACAGTACTTTGGGAAATGCACTATTAAAACTTTTCTAAGGAGGTCACAATATATGCTTTGCCAGCATTGGGCATTCCCTTACGAAACACATTGATGTTTCCACTAATTCAGAAGCAGCAGATGAAATGAGCCTTTACCTGGAGAGGAGGTAAAGCGCCCAGGGAAAATAAAGGAGTCGGTACTTAAATTTGGAAATGGTCAGTCTGGACCTCTCTGCCCCTCCTTCCTAGAATCGTTCTTATTTTGTTAATAACTGGTCTCATTTGTACTTTGAAGGAATCGGGGTAGAGTGGATCTTAAATCATTTGAGGGCGTGCCCAGAACAGCTGTGAGGTTACTGGAGTAACTCTCAACAGAGAGTAGCTGGCAGTAAGAGGTTAAGGCCAAAGAGGAGAGACTTCAGAATTCATTCAGATTTTGTGTGATTTACATGAAAAAGGGAAATGAAAACTAACAATCACAAGCTGTTGAGACTAATATGTGTATATGTAACTGTGTACACACATTTATATTGATGTGTTTATGTATGTATTTATTATATACAAATGACTTTTATGAAAATCCTCTTCTTATGAATCTAGTCTCAAGGGCCCTCTGATATTTGTCAGATTCAAGTTCTCACTCTCTCATTAAGAATATTAACAAGATAGCAGAGAGCCATTTGGTCTCGATTTTTGAAATACGTTCCTAGATTCTGTTAGTTCTGTTAGCTAATATTCCATTTAGAATAACTGCAACTGAAATCCTAAGTGATCTTTAGTTCTTTTGTTTTTGTTTTACTATTGAGGTTCATGAAGAATCTATTTTATAGGTCTTTTCAAAAAGCTATCTTTTGAATTCATAAGGAATCATTTATCTTTTCAAATATTTTTTACATTTTTCTATTTCCATAAATTGAACTTTTATATAAAAATCCTTTAAAAAGAGTAAGCGTGACTCTATGTTTGTATTTATGTAAAACTGGATATCTGCATATATAATACATATAAACTAAAGCTGTACTGAACTGCACTGTGGGTATATTTTCCTGCTACTTTTTAAAACTCTTCTACAGAAGTTCAAACTTAGAAAAGTACTTCTATTTTATGTAAATATATTAATACCAAACAAGTAACAATGTTGGTACAATACATAATCAAGTTTAATTCTACTTTATTTTGAGAAAATTATTTTCTAGTTCAAAAAAGTTACCCATGTGAGACACAACACGTAGCATTATTAGTAAGGAGTGAGAAATTATTAGGATATATGAGTCATTAAATGAAAAATATAGTTTTAAGTTTTACTAATAGATTTAACTCAGGCAGAACCTCTGGTTTAAACAGGTAATTATTCCTGGAATTATGTTCATGAACATAATACTCTTCTGTGGATTTCCCAAATCCTGCACACGGGCACTTCTATCATTAGCTGGGTTTTGGTTTTAGGAAGCAAATGAGAATTAATGGTGCATGTGGTGTAAGATAAAGACAAGACGTGAGATGGAGGGCCCCTGAGATATGGTCCATTCGGCATCTTGGTGAGACCAAGTTTTGTAATCTCCTTCCTTTTAAAGGCTGAATAATGTTGCATTGTATGTATATATCCCATTTTTTTATCCACATACTCACTGATGAACATTCGGGGAGCTTCTACCTCTTAGCTACTGTGAATAAGGCTACTCTGAATATAGGTGTGCAACTATCTCTTTGAGGCTCCACTTTTAATATTTTGGGATATATAACAGGAAGTGGGACTGCTAGAGGATATGGTAGTTCTATTTTTAAGTTTCAAGGAACCGCCATATTATTTTCCATGCTAACTGCACTATTTTGCAATTTCACCAAAACTGCACAAGTGTGTCAGTTTCTCCACATCTTCACCCAAACTTGCTATTTTCTATTATTTTGATAGTAGTCATTCGAAAGGTGATATTTCATGATTTTCATTCGCTTTTCTCTAATAACTAGTGATGTTGACTATCTTTCCATATGCTTACTGCTATTTGTACATCATCTTTAGAGAAATGTCTATTCGAGTCCTTTGCCAGTTCCTGCATCAGGTTGTTTATTTTTCAGCTGTTGAATTGTAGGAGTTATTTTCATATTCTGGACATTAACCCCTTATCAGATTTATAAATATTTCCCCCCATTCTGTAAGTTGCCTTTTCATTCTGATTGTGTCCCTTGATGTGCATAAGTTTTAGGGTGAATGTAGACCGATGATTCGATGTTTGCTTTTGGTGTGAGATCCAGGGCTCATTGCCAAATACAATGTCATGAAGCCTCTCCTCTGTGTTTACTTCTTGCAGTTTTAGAGTTTTGGGTCTTGCCCTGGCCGGTTTGGCTCAGCGGTTAGAGCGTCGGCCTGCGGTCCGGAGAGACCCGGGTTCGGTTCCCGCTAAGGGCACGTACCTCGGTTGCAGTTTGTCCCCGGCCCTGGTTGGTCGTGCGGGTGGCAGCCACTCGATGTGTCCCTTCACGTCGATGTTTCCCTCTCTCTCTCTTCCTCTCTCTCCCTCCCACTCTACCTGAACAAAAAATGGAAAAATGTCCTCGGGTGAGGATAAAAAAAAAAAAAAATAGAGTTTTGGGTCTTATATTTAGGTCTTTAATCCATTTTGAATTAATTTTTTGAAGATTGTAAGATAAAAGTCTAACATCAGTCTTGTGGATATCCACTTTTCCCAACACCATTTGTTAAAGAAACTGCCCTTTAGAAATAATATTTATGCCTATCATGGCTTCAAAACTCCATTACATGTTAATTTTATTAGAATGTTTTATTTCATGTACAACTAAAGAAGCATATTATTCTCTCATATATTCACTTTCTAAATATCATGATAAATATATTTTAATAGAATTTATTTTTCTTGCAATTCTTTGCAACATATTTAATAAATATTTTCATATTAATTTAAAATGTATTAATTTAATGTAATACATTAAAATGTATTAATTTAAAATACAACACCTTTATTTTTGTGCCCATTTATTCATTTAAAATACATTATAAGAAGGGGACTATGGTTTCACTAGACCGTCACAAGGGTCTGTGGCCTCAAAAAAAATATATTAAGAATTCAGAGATTTTTTTTTTGTACCTGTGGAAACAGATGAAGTCTTGAACTAGAACAATGGAAATAAGAACTATCTCAGATTAAGAAATGAGCAAATTCATGATGATTTAATTAGATAGATGCCAAGATCAAGGAAAAGGTAAAGTTAGTGGTGACCACGCAATTTTAAGCTCAGGTGACTGAGCGAGTGTAGGTGGGGTGCGGCTTAGGGAGTCATCAGCGTAGATGTTGCATTTAAAACCACAGAGTGCCAGTGGTCACCCACGGGGAGAGTAGAGGAAGAAACTGCCTGAGGACCAAACCACAGGTAATCAATATTCAAAGACCAACCAATTCATTATCGCCAACTATGGTGACATGCATAGAACTAGTATGTAAAGAATAAAACTTTGATAAGCAATTGGTGGCTAATTTGTAAAGGACCATTCATTATGACTCTACTCTGCATTTATAATTTTTGTGCTTGCAATTAATTGCAGGCAAAAAGAAATGCAGCTCTAGTTGCTTAATTATAGGCACAACCATCCAAATTTGCCCTGAACAGAATAGCACAAAGAGATACCATCTGTGAGAGCACAGTAAACTTGGACCTTTTTTCCTTTCCCGTCCTGTGAGGCGGGTGGACACACTTCCTCTTGCCTTCAGCCTTGGGCATCATTCTTGCCTGATCTAGCTCATGCATTACAGGCTAGTCGCTCTAACAAGCTGACAGTCAGTGGGCCTTTCCCCTTATCAAACCATTATGCATTTTCTACACGTAATGTGCCCCAGTCGGAGCAGACTGCAAATGGAAGCCATTTCTGAAGCACATCATTTGCTTTGTTAGTGTGAACAGATTCAATCTCTTATTCACGTGTAATTTTACGAGGTAGGCAACTCGAACACTGTAAAGATGAAATCAGATACAAATTTCTGCTCAAAGGCGACAAGAAAATTCTGTTACTCTACTTTTTTAAAAAAGTGGCAGCCGTTTATTGAAAACACAGCTGTCAGTTTGATTCAAATATATTCTTATTTCCCCATTAAATTCTTAGGACCAGGATGAAACTTAATAATTGTCCCTTGGAGTTTGATTTCCTATAAAGTGTCATAACACAATCAGTACAATTTCAAATAATTATTGAACTGTGTGTTGGTAGTTACGATTTCAGGTGGGAAATATAATAGATGAGAAATATAAAACCCAAGTTAACACTTGATAAAGATTCTGTTCTCATACAAACGTCAGTAATTATAAATGTGGGGACAATAGACCTGCTTTGTGAAAATGACATCGATACCTGGCAGAAACATTTTCAAAGGTTTTAATGGTAGTCTGAATATTACTTGCTTATCATTTAATTAAACACTTTGAATCTGATAAATCCTCTGTGGTAGAAACAATACATTTTGAGAATGGAAAATTGTGTTGTTTATTTGGCTGACAAAAACCAGAATATAACATATATTTCTACTATATAACATCTATATTTCTATACTCTATTTATAGTGTTTGGGATTGTCATGAAGGTTTTAGGGATAAATGAAGGCTTAGAAATTTTAAAAGGTTCAACAGTTTTTGGGGTTTTTTTTAAATTAAAAATTACAATAAATAGGAAGGCACATTGTTGTTCTATTCCCTTTATCTCAATGGTGTGTGGGTCACAAAGAGTTGAAGCAGTAGTTAGACACCAGCCTTAATGCAACAGACAATGGGGCATATTTAGACATTGAAAATATGGTAACATAATTTAGATTTATCAAAAGGGGTCATGTTAAGAAAATGAGAATTCTAAAGAGAAAATATCAATCCAAAAAGTTAATTGGAAATAAACAATTATTCCATCATATAAAACTAAAGATTTCATTGGGTGCAATCAAAATTCAAAATATTATCAATGGCATGCAAAACAAAAGATGTTCATTTTCATAAGAGGTAGAAGAACATTTTCAGACATTAAAAAGGATAATGCTACTCACATCCCGAGCTACCATTTGTTGACACCAAAGTCAAGTTGGAAGGCCATGGGTTACGAACAATGTCTTGCCAATGAATTGTGTCTGCATAACAAAGAAATTTGTTCTGGTCTACATAGACTCCACCATTTAGGATTTCTGTGTTAAAAAAGACAAAGAGATCTGTTGTCAAACTTTTTGTTGATGAAGGTAATCAATAAAAATTATTTACTCTTAAAATATTTGCAATGTTAAATTAGAGTTACTTTGTTAATAACCATAATATTCTTGCAAAATATATGCTCCTGAGTCATATAAATTAAATGGCAGAAACTGAAAAGACAAAAAAAAAATAGAAACAAAAACAAACAAACAAACAAAACACAACACTTATAGTTCAAACATTCAGAGAGAAAACATTTTTAACGTTTTGGCATAGATGCTATCAATATCTTTTCTGTTACTTTCTTCTGAATTTGGGGTAATATTGCATATAATATTTTATAACCTGCTAATTACAATATTAAATGGTGTGTAGTTAGTGGTAATTAAATATAATTCTGCATTATTTCTAGTGAGAATATAATATGTCAGAGTATAAATTAAATAGTACTTATGTAACCAAACCCCTTTTTTAGTCATTACACTTGTTCATCTTGGATTAGTTCTTTAAAATAAATTTCCACAAGTGACATTATAAAATCATACAGTCTGACTATTTTTAAGGCTCGTGGTCCAAGTGTCAAATTTCCCTTAAGAAAAACTGTTTCAGTCAATGTGACACTGACCAGTGTCAGTAGGTAAACAATTAGCCCAAAATGGAAGCTAAAATTAATGAATGCTTCAATCACAAAGATGTTCTTTGTCTCAAATGGAATCGATAGAATTGCCAGTTATTCTTTGAGAACAGCACAGTGCAAGGTAGAACACAACCCCACACGGTTCACTGGAACAATGGCACGGCCCTGGGATGAAATGCACGAGTGTCCCTTGTCACCTGTTTCTCTATTTCACGGCATTTTCCTTGATCAAGTAACTTGTCTTCCTGAACAATGGTTGATCATATGCATTGATTCTCTTTAGGTCAGCTTTAAGTTATCCAGAAAAAAGTAAATATTTCTTCTGAAAATACTACTTTTATTATTTGAAGAAACTGATTAGAAATATACATAGTATCTTCCTGCTCAATATCACATTTCCCCCTTTTATTTAATAAAAATAATAACTTAAGATAGATCATATATAAGCCTATAAAGCATTCAGTTACAAGTAGCAAAAACCCTATTAACATTATAGGGGATGATTACTCTCACATAATAATAAGTAATCTGTAGATAGGCAGTTGCGGATATTAGTGTAGCGGCTCCCCTGTACCCACAACCTGTTTTGTGTGTTGGTTTTTTTTCTCTCCAGGCACCAGATGGCTGCTGCATGGAAAGGTGCTAGTCTGAAGGGAATCATCTCTCTGTACAGTATCCCAAGCTAAATTTTTATGAGTCAGCTAAAAACAACAAGGGCAATAAAATTTGATAGGAACAGGTGACGTCCAGCCAGCGTGGCTCAGTGTTTGAGTGTCAACCCATGTACCAAGAGGTCACTGGTTTGATTCCTGGTCAGGACACATGCCCAGGTTGTGGGCCAGATCCCCAGTGGGGAGCATGCAGGAGGTGGCAAGTTGATGTTCTCTCTCATCGATGTTTCTTTCTCTCCTTCTCACTTCCTCTCTCTCTAAAAATCAATAAAGCAAAAAAAGAAAGCAGTGAAGTTAAAAAGAAAGGAACAGGTGACATCATAAAAGGGGTATTTGTGAAAGTGAGACTGGTGGGCACATCTAAATTGCCTTACTGCATTGTGTGTGTACAATTCTCCAGATCTATTTGGCTTTGGATGGCTTCCCATATTTAAAACCACTGGTAGTGCCATCATCAATCCTCACTATTGGCTTCATTTTCTCAAGTGAGAAAAAAAGAAAGAAAGAAAGAAAGAAAGAAAGGAAAAGAAATTATATAATCTTTGTACTTCTAAAACTCTGTTCATTATTTTTCATAACCTAACCATACAACCATCATCAAAGCAGAAGGAAGATGGGAGATGTAAGAATGATTATGAAAATTAATTTCTACACTGATGTTTGGCATTAAGCTTCTATCTGAGGAATGTGGCCATTTCAAGACATTAGGGGATGTTCTTCTTCTACAGGAATAACTTTTCATTAAGTGACAAAAAAAGGAGACTTTGACTGCTATCCAAAAAATAAAGGTTATTTTTCAGTCTACATTTAGAATGTTCTACTTAAAAAACAAAAATGAAGAGAAAAGATAATAGCTCAAACACTGTAGAAAGAGTTTGTATTTTGTCAGGAGTCACATTTTAATTCTAACATTTTATACTAAAGGAACACAGCATCTGTCTCTAATTTCCTATCTAGAAATATTCAAAGAGAATCAGATTATATTATATTGAATAATAATCTCATCAAATCCCTTTTTGAACAATATTAATCTGCTACCAATATTTATATTTGTTTCTTGGAAATATTCTGTTCAAGAGCTTGGTTTATACTTTGAAAAGGATTTAGAAAGGAGGCAATAATAATTCAAGTATAATCTTACATGCTAAAATTGCAAATTAAGACCACAATCATGATCAGTCTGAATACGTTTGTCATCCTAAATTCTAAACCCAGCATCTGCTAGCAAGTCTGGTCAGGAAGATTTATAAATTTTTTTGTATTTAATGATGGATGGTTTGTTCATGTATGTGTTTATTTTCTCTGAAAAAGTGTTTTTCCTTTATGTTTGGCTTAGAACATATTCTTTGTTGAATGTCAAACCACACAATCACAAAATGTATTTTATTGACATTTATAGGAGAGTTTTAATATATATTCTATATTATATTTTCTTTTGATCAATTCGATTTCCTAATTATGTCAGGATATAATGTAAAAATGCATTCATCCATATGCATAGTTTACACTGATTTTATAACTTTATATAATTTTAAAATATTAATTTAATATGTTTTATGGGGAAATATTTAGTTAGATTTATTTCTGGAATAAGAAGATTATAGAGAAAGGAACTGAGCTATAAAAAGTTGTTAAGGCACCGAGTATTTACTGGACCAAAGGGACAACTGATGTTTTCGCCTAGGTTGACTACAGAGACTTGATTACATAGTTTGATTAGAAAGAGGGACAAGCATTAGAAAAAGAGAACAGCTTTATAAGATATTTATCTAAGGAGATACCAAAAAAAAAAAAAAAAAAAGGTCTGCCTATATTTTAGATCTCTCTTTGCTAACAAGAACAGCTGAGTTTTCCCTAAGTATTATTAAAGATTTATGGGACAGTACCATCTCTGTTATACCAAGAGTTTCCCTCTCACTGTCATGAGATAAAACAATTAGTAATTCAATTTTAAAACTATGATAAAAAAGACAATTTCTAATTTTAAGCAAGGTAAGCAAATGAGGCATAAATTTAATTGATATCCAAACGATGCATACAGTCTGGAAGAGTGAAAAGACTTAAAAAAAAAAAAAAAAGTTGAATAAGTAAATGAGTTTAAAGTAACCTCAATCCAATGTATTTCACTTCAACTGTAGATAATGTTTTGGGGTAATCTAAGAGGGACACAATTAGTTTCTTGGCCATTGGAACAGTAGGTAGAAAAAAACTACTATGAATTTTCTTATATAAGAAATATTTCCAGTAAGTTTGCAAAATAGTATTGTGTCTTCTTAATAAATGTCATGCTTAAATATAGTAAGATATAGTAAGTATGACAGTCTATGGTAAAAGTGTTTCATTGCTAAAAAATTGTAGTAAACACTTAAATATGTTTGTGTCTCAAACATTTCCTACTAGATTAACACAAGTCAAGTCAAAATATTATGTTATTTTGTATTTAAAGTGAATTGTAAGCCACACTATTCTTTAATCTGTTGAATTGAATATATATGTAGCACACACTTTATAACTAAAATATTAGCTTAAACTCTATGAATGCAGACATTTTTCAGTGCTGTATCTACAGTGTCGCACCTAGAGCGACAGGTCTTTGTTAAATTGAGCTGAGAAATAAAAGTACCATGGAATTTGCCACCAACATTGACCAGTTGTTCTTAATTTTAAATTATATTCTGATGAAATTAGGTTCAGATTAAACGTTATCTTTGCCCATAAACACTCAATAGCTCATTTGATCTGGTTCTACATTTTATTAAATCTGTTTTGTTCAAAACTGCGTCTCCGTGCAAGGCACAAGCTAGATGCACAATGACCATTTGCTTCATTAGAGAAAATCTAATACTTTGAATTTAGTAAAAATTAAAAATATATATCTAATTTTGAGGTTAGAGATTTTATAAGCTAAAAGAGAATTGACATTGTTATATAAAATGCTTTTAATTGATAATGTACAAATTTATTGCAGGCAGTGTGTTTGATATTTACAGTGCACATTTAGACATGTTCATTGGTATCCCTAAACCTATTTTGTGAAGCAAATTCAATTATTTATCAAGTGAATAGGAACAATTTTGCGCTACCCCAGACATACCAAATTCCACATACCTGTGCAAATGATCTAGCATATGCCACACAGAAGTCTAAAATCATGTTTTTATATTGAACCATAAATCTACCGCGTATCATTGCTTAAATTATTTTTGAAAAGCTCTAAAGTGCCAATATGACATTTTAAAGAGGACATAAAGTACTCCTGTCTTAGCCTTCCAATCCAAAAGAGTTGTCAATTTGACCATTTTCCCCTTGATTCACATTTGCATAAGCCTAATGAAGACAGAAATGTTTGTGTTATTTAAAGAAGTTCTTTTGTGCTCTTTATTTCTTTTCAAATGCTAGTTATTATAGTGAATTTGGGGATGAGTGACCATTAAGAGAATCATTGACATTTTGCAAATATATTCTCTCAAAAGAAAATGTACTAAAACACTGAATCATGGCTTTTTATCCTGCCCTGTATGAAATAGCCTAATTGTGATGTAGCATCCCATTGTGATGTAGCTGAAAATACAGATTAATATGACCTCCTTACTAGGCTTTGGAAGTCGACAAAATTGCTTTCAACCCCATGCAAAACTGATAACTATTTCATAAAAAAGATTGAATGTCTTTCTCTTTTTGCAAAATAAAGGTTATAATGTTAAAATGCAGTTAGCCATATTGCACTTCAGTCTATATGATTGGTATCAACAATAAACATTTTACTTCTACTCACAAAGTGACCAATCACAATAATATAAGAAAGAGCGGCCTTGACTGGTGTTGCTCAGTGATTAGAGTGTGGCCCACAGATCAAAGAGTCACTGGTTCGATTCCTGGTCAAGGGCATCTACCTCGCTTGCAGGTTTAATCCCAGCCCCAGTTAGGGTCATGTGAGAAGCAACCAACTGATGTGTCTCTCTCACATCGATGTTTCTCTCTTCCTCTCTCCCTCCCTCCCTCCTACTTTATCTAAAAAAATAAAATAAAATAAAATAAAATCAATGGATAAATGTCCTTGGGTGAGGATTAAAAAAAAGAAAGACCTAAGAAGCAAGAATGAAATACTTAGCCTCAATCCCTGATTGTACATCTAAATGTCTTGTTTTGCATGGGTTATCTACAGGTCAACCTCAGAATTACAATGATAATAAAAGTAAAGAATAGAAATTTTGCACTTGTCTTACAGGGCATATATTACAGTCACATTGTCTATCCAAGCCGAAGGTCAAGAAGTCAAAAGTGGCAAAGTCCATGTTCAAGATGAAGCTGCAGAAGCAGTTATCAGATTTTCTCAGACATAAAACCGTGCATCTTTCTCACTGTCAACACCTGAAGCCACACAAGTCTGTTGGCAGATAGCGATACAAAAGTAATATAGCTCTCATCATCTACCTGTGATACTTAATACATCATCTCTGAACAGACTTGGTCTAGGGATTCCTGTATCTTTCCCAAACCCAGACCTTTTAGCTGGGAGCACAAGGAATAGCTGCTACCCCACTGGGTCAGCCCTCAAGGTTCATTATTAATAAGCTGAGACTCTAAAGGCTAATGAGAACCTGGTGCTTGAGGAGACCATGGCTCATTCATCATCAATCAAGCTTTGAAGTTTTTATACAGATGATTTAAGGAGAGTTGAAGTGTGCAAAATTGAAATGTCACATTTGTATTGGGAGTGGGGAGAGGGTGATAATGTAAATGAGTAATGAAACCTTCTATATTTCCGCTCGATGATCAGAGTCAAAGGCTCATGGATGCAGATACCAAATGTTAGGAAATAACAGTGGACAGTTTTTCAACCAGAGCAAGGCAATTTCTAGAGAAATTATTAGATTCATTGGATAAAAATCAGCTTAAGATAGAAAATAAGAGCAACACTATCTTGGTTTCAACTCAGTGGACCTCAGTAATGTTCTCCATATTGTTCTGAAGTATTAATATACACTTTAGGGTCCACTACAATTCTCAGTTTTCATTATGATTCAACTTGAGTCCCAGCTCCCCTGAGAAGTCTACTATGGTCACCTACTTTTCAGAGGTTAACTGACCCCAATCCATACAACAAAGACTGTCAGTGGAGTCAATGCCACCTCACCGTCTTCATTCTTTTGTGTAATTGTCTTGTTACCCACATAATACTGAAGGTCCCTAGAGGGTAAGAACCATAACATACATCTTTTTGTGGACCTAGTGCCAAATAAAGTGTCAAGCACATAATAGAAATTCAAAGTGTGAGTGATTATTATGAGAGTAGTATCTGCAGAACATGACTGGCATTTGTAAAGAGTTTGTTAGTAGCTTAATTGATAGTGGGACATTAGTGTTCTCCTTATGCACTAGATGTTTACATTATAAATTACATAAAATATTGATTAAAATTTGTGTGATCTTAATGTATTAATTGTTTATATCCGTTAGGGAAGTAGTAATCCACTTAACTCGTTGATATTTTCTGGAAAACTTTCAAAATAAATTTTGGCTTGAAAACAGGATTTTCTTCTCAAATTGTTCTCTAACTTCATTTATAATTCTATGTGTGTATCAACATGCTTAATATTTTTTTTCTCTAGCATTTTCTCCTAAACTTGTGCTCTGCCTGTATTTCCTTATTTCTGGTAAAATCAGAATAACATGCCGAAAAAGTCAATTGTAGTTGAACAACACTGGTTTGAACTGTGTGGGTCAACTTATACAGGTCTTTTCAATATATACTGTAAATGTATCTTCTCTTAAAATTATCTTAATATTCTCCTTTCTCCAGCTTACCTTATTATAAAAGTACAGTATATAATATTAAAATTAAAAATATGTGTTAATTGACTTATATTTTTGGTAAGGTTGTAAGTTAACAGTAGACTATTTGTATTTAAGTTTTTGCAAAGTCAAAATTTATATGTGAAGTTTTGGCTATGCAGAAGTGTCTTCACCCCTAACCCTCATGTTGCTCAAGGATGCACTGTGCAGTCAAAACCTGAGATTTATCATTAATTTCTCCACCTCTATATGTAATCAGCCACAGTAACCTGAATAAAATTCCTCACACTGTCTATAATTTATCCCATTCTTTTTATACCCACTGCTACTCCTTAATTCATATTCTATTATAGCATACTGGACTCAACATTTTGCTTTTAACCTACCCTCTCCATAAATCCATCTTGCATATTAACATTATAATGTATTGTATGCTATAGGTATGTAGGTAGGTAGGTAGACAGATATACTTTAGTTAGGTGGGTGGGTAGATAGGTATACTACAGGTAGGTAGATAGATGATAGATAGATAGATAGATAGATAGATAGATAGATAGATAGATAGATAGACAGATCGATCGATCTGCCATGAAGGCTTTGACTGGGAAGGCAATCATACTGAATCTACTTAACTGGGTAAAATTGAGTTCAAAATCTAGTTTTCCACTTGCTAGATGTGTAAACTTGTATCCCTTTATGAGACTCGGTTCACCTCTATGAGAGTATTGTATTCACAGTATTCATTACACAGTTATTAATTATATTACATTTTATACTTACTAATTACTTAAGTAGTTGTTTACTAATTGATATAAACAAGAGGAATGTTTTTTCTAAGTATTCATTTTATTTTCTATTACTTAGTATTAGAATAGATTGTCATCTAAAAGACAGACTTTCACTTTTCTTTCATAAAAGTGTGGCTTGGTGATTCCAAGCTATTGTAGAAAAGCCACAATCACCAGGCACCCAGCTTCCACTTCGCTTTGCTGCTCCACCATCTTCGATACAAGAGGCCTCTCCATTTGGTAACATCCATGCAGGAGACAGAGGAAGCAGGAAGAGCAGAGCAGCACATGCTGTCTCCTCATGAAAGTCCCTGAAAACAGCCGCAAGACAGTTCTACTTGTATCTCCTTCATCTGAGTTCAGTCCAGGAGCCACCACTAGGCACAGAGAAAGTAGGGATCACTGTCTTTGCTTTGGGCGGCCACATGACTAGCTAAACTTTATATGCTATTTGAAGTTAGACAGTGGCAATGCACATTGGAAGACAACAAGCTGTCTCTGTCACAATACTCTACAGAAATCTTTCCTCGAGCACAGAAGAAGATGGCAGGGGCAGGACCGGAGGGAGGGTGAGTGTGTGAGAGAGTGTGAGAGAGAGTGTGAGTGGACGTGAAGGTGGACGACCAGACCCAAGCAGTGCAGAGCCCGGAGCAGAGGTCCCTGTGCTGGGGATGGAGCAGCTGTGGCCCTTCAGGGGCTTCTCCCTGCACCATGGGGAGGTCCCAGCATTTTGGAAGATCCCGGGTCTTCCATGGGAGGAGGCAGTGGGAGCGGCCAGGGCCCAGCAACCTGAGCCACCAGCACACCTGGCACCATCGAACCAGTGGACACCCTGTGTCAACACAGACTGGTGCACAGTAGTGGAGCTGCCAAGGTGCCGGTCATGGAAGCCGTGGACAGCCTGGAGCCCAGCACCATCCCCAACTGTAGCAGCCCGATCAGAGTCCAGATATACCCCCAGCAACAGAGGCTGGGGAACAGAAATCCATCTCCAGGCAACAGAAGCACAGACCAGCAGCTGAGACCATCCCCTAGAACTACAGCAAAGGCTGAGCACGAGTGGAGCCCCACGGGGCAGCAGCACTCCCCAGCTCCCAGCGGTGGGACCTGGGGCTCCACAGAGGCCTGTGCGAACCAGTGGCTCACAAGAGCAGTGGAAAGCCGGAGCCCCAGAGAGACTGGTTCCATCCAGCGGCCTGCCCACAGGAACTGCAGGGTGTAGGGGCACCACAGAGGCCTGTGTGACCCAGCAGGGACTGAGCAATCTAGTTACCCGCAGGAAGCCGTGGGGTGCTGAAGCACCAGAGAGGCCTGTGTGACCCAGCAGCCCATAACATAGGCATAGAGCCGGGTCCCCAAAGTGACTGTGCAAACCAGTTACCCCCAGGACCCGCATGGTGCGGGGGCACCGGAGAGGCCTGAGCAACCTAGATGCGCACAGGATAGGCTTGGAGGATGTGAAAATGGAAGCGGAGTGAATGGAAGCTACACAGACGATCCCCCAGGACCAAATGGAAATTACAACTAAAATAAAGACAAATACTGGGAAAAAAAAGCAACAGAAAAGCAGCAGGACAGGACCATATTACCAGGGAAACTGGTAGGATCTGTGGAGGCACAAGAGGGTGGCAGGCTGGGAACCCACTGACAGCAGCAGTCTTAGCTGTAAGGAGTGCCATTGGGGAATAAAGACCAAGCTCGCTCTACAACACAGAGAGCCAGGACAGAGCACTAAAATAGCCACAGCTGCTCACCTGAGGGCTATGGCACAGGGAGGGCAGACAGGGCTGGAACTCTGTGAGGAAAACCATGATTTGGAGGGCAGAGTTTTTGCTGAGTTGCGGCCACAAAGGTCAGTGGCCAGTGTCCTCCTTCCTAGAGCTGTGGGGAAAAGTAGCAGCGCCCACCCCTCGGACATTCAGCCTTTCCCAGGTGAGGCAAAGAAATGCAAATTGAGGCTCATTAACAATCAGCATCTATCCCACCCTCTGGCAATCCTCTTCTGCAGAACACCAGGGCTACATTTCAAAGCACTGAATAACTAAAACTACTAGCCTCCAGGAAAAAGCTAGAAGATAACTGAACCTTTCCTGGGCTTGTAAATCTACGCAGGAAAGTAAGACTTGACAGTGGTGTTTAACGTGGACCCACCAAGGCCCTTCCAAACCCAGTTGAGGGAGCCACAAAAAGCAGAACAACAACACCCACAGGGAAAATTTGGCAGGCTATAAAACCCACTGAGATAGCCAAAATTGTAAAACAAAGAAACAAATCCCAAGTAAAAGAACAAGAGAACTCTAGAAAAATGAGATAAATGAAATGCAGTTAAGCAAATTACCAGAGGTAGAGTTCAGAGCCATGATCTTGAGGAAGCTCAACAGCATGAGTAAGGACATCAGCACCATGAGTAAAGATATAGAAACATTGAAAACCAACCAAGTGGAAATGAAGAATGACATAGCAGAAATTAAGAACACATTGGAAGGACTAACCAGCAGAGTAGAGGAAGCTGAGGACCAGATCAGTGAATAAGAAGACAGAGTAGAAAAAATCACCCAATCAGAAAACCAAAAGAAAAAAATTAAAAAATAAAAAACAGGAAGATAGTTTAAGAGAACTGTGTCCAACTGGAAATGTAATAATATTTGCATATAGGAATCTCCGAAGAGGAAGAAAATGGGCAAGGGTTAGAGAATATATTTGAAGAAATAGTGACAGAAAACTTTCTTAACTTGGTGTAGGAAGAAGGCATTCAAGTTCAAGAAGCACAGAGAGCCCCAAGTAAGAGGAACCCAAACAGGCCCACACCAAAACATATAGTAATTAAAATGCCAAAAATTAAAGACAAAGAGAGACTCCTAAAGGCAGCAAGAGAGAAGCAACAGGTTACCTAAAAGGAAACCCGATAAGGCTCTCAGCTGACTTCTCAACAGAAACACTACAGGCCAGAAGGGAATGGCATGAAGAAATCAAGGTCATGAAAAACAAGGATCTGAAACCTAGACTACTCTATCCAGCAAGGCTATCATTCAAAATAGAAGGTCAAATAAAGAGCTTCCCAGACAAAAAAAAAAAAAGTCTAAGGGAATATATTAACACCAAACTAGCACTGTGAGATATGCTAAAAGGACTGCTGTAGTTAGTAGAAGAAATAGAAAGAAAAATAGAACCACACTAAACAAAAATGGCAATAAATAAGTACATATCAATTATCACCTTAAATGTGAACAGTTTGAATGTACCGATAAAAAGATACAAAATAGCTGACTAGATAAGAAAGCATGACTCACATATATGTTGTTTACAAGAGACCCACCTCACAACAAAAGACTCACATAGGTTGAAAGTGAAGAAATGAAAAAAAAAATCATTCAAGCAAACAGAAAGGAAAAAAAAAAAAAAAAAAAAGCTGGGGAAGCAATATTCATGTCTGATAAAGTAGATTTCAAAATGAAGACCATAACTAGAGACAAAGAAGGCCACTACATAACATTGAAAGGATCTATCCAACAGGAAGATATAACCTTGATAAACATATATGCACCCAATATAGGAACACCAACATATATTAAACATCTTCTGGAGGACTTCAAAGGAGAGATCAACAGCAATACAATCATAGCAGGGGACTTCAACACCCCGCTGACATCACTGGATAGATCATCTAGACAAAAAATTAACAAGGAAACCCAGACTCTAAATGAAGCACTAGACCAAATGGATTTAATAGATATCTACAGAGAATTACACCCCAAAAGTGCAGAATTCACATTCTTCTCAAGTGCACATGGGACATTCTCAAAGATAGACCACATGTTAGGGCACAAAGTAAGTCTCTACAATATCAAGAAGACTGAAATTATAACAATCATCTTCTCAGACCACAATGGCATGCAACTAGAAATCAATTGCAAGAAGAACATGCAAAGACATTTGAAAATATGGAGGCTAACTAACATGGTATTTAACAATGAATGGGTTACCACGGAGATCTAGGAAGAAATTAAAAACTTCCTGGAAACCAATGAAAATGAACACACAACAATACAAAATCTATGGGATGCAACGAAAGAAGTTCTGAGAGGAAAGTTCATAGCACTACAGGCCTACCTCAAGAAGCAAGAAAAATCTCTAATAGACTATCTAACCTCACAACTTAAAGAACAAGAAAGCAAACAAAAAGAAAACCCCAGAGCAAGTAGAAGGAAGGAAACTGTAAAGATCAGAGAAGAAATAAATGACATGGAGACCAAAAAATATTCAAAGGATCAATGAAAGAAAGAGATGGTTCTTTGAAAAGATAAACAAGATTGATAGACCCTTAGCTGGACTCACCAAGAAAAAAAAAGAGAGAGAACCCATATACACAAAATCAGAAATGATAGAGGAGAAATAATAATTGATACCACAGAAATACAAAGGAACGTTAACACATATTATGAACAATTATATGGCAACAAATTTGACAATCTAAGCGAAATGGAAAAATTTCTAGAAACACAGAGTCTCCCAAAACTGAACTGGGAAGAGTTAGAAAACTTGAACAGACCAATAACAACTAAGGAAATTGAAGCAGTAATCAAGACTCTCCCAGCAAACAAAAGCCCAGGCCTGGAAGGCTTCGCAAGGGAATTTTACTGAACATTAAACGAACTAATACCCATTATCCTCAAACTATTTCAAAAAATTCAAGAAGGAAGACTTCCAAATTCATTTTATGAGGCAGAGCATAATTCTAATTCCAACACCAGAAAAAGACCCAACAAAGAAAGAAAACTAGAGGCCAATATCCCTAATGAACAAAGATGCCAAAATCCTGAACAAAATACTAGCAAATCAAATCCAGCAATACATCAAAAAAATTATTCACCATGACCAAGTGGGATTCATCCCAGGGATGCAAGGCTGGTACAATATTCGCAAATCAATAAATGTGATACACCACATAAACTAAATGAAAGATAAAAATCATATGATCATATCAATAGATGCTGAAAATGCATTCGACAAAATCCAGCACCCATTTATGATAAAAACGCTCAACAATCTGGGAAAAGAGGGATCATATCTCGACCTAATAAAGGCCACATATGAAAGACCTACAGCCAACATAATACTCCATGGGCAAAAACTAAAAGCATTTCCCTAAAGAACAGGAACAAGCCCTGGCTGGTTTGGCTCAACGGTTAGAGCATTGGCCTGTAGTCCAGAGAGCCCCGGGTTCAGTTCCTGCTAAGAGCATGTATCTCAGTTGCAGTTTGTCCCTGGCCCTGTTTGGGTCGTGTGGATGGCAACCACTTGATGTGTCCCTTTCACATCAATGTCTCTCTCACTCTCTCCTCCTCTGAACAAAAAAATAAAAAAATGTCCTCGGGTGAGGATAAAAAAAAACAAAAAAAGAACAGAAACAAGACAAGGATGCCCACTTTTGCCACTCTTATTTAACACAGTACTGGAAGTCTGAGCCACAGCAATCAGACGGGAAGAAAAAATAAAAGGGATCCAAATTGGAAAGGAGGAAGTGAAACTGTCATTATGCGCAGATGACATGATACTATACGTAGAAAACACCAAAGACTCCATCAAAAATTTACTAGACTTAATAAATGGATTTGGCAAAGTAGCAGGATACAAAATTAATGTCAAGAAATCTATGGTATTCTTATACACCAATGATGAACTCATAGAAAGAGAAACTAAAAAATAATCTCATTTACCATTGCAGCAAAAAAATTAAGAAACCTAGGAATAAACTTAACCAAAGAAATAAGGAACCTATTCACAGAAAACTACAGGTCATTGAAAAAAGAAATAGAGGAAGATATAAAAGAGTGGAAGCACGTACCTTGTTCATGGATTGGAAGAATTAACATCATTAAAATGTCCATACACTCCAAAGCAATCTATAGATTCAATGCAATCCCCGTCAAAATACCAACGACATACTTCACAGAACTAGAACAAATACTTCAAAAGTTCATATGAAACCAAAAAGACCCCGAATAGCCACAGTAATCTTGAAAAAGAAGAACAAAGTTAGAGGGATCACATTACCAGATTTCAGGTTATACTACAAAGCCACTATAAACAAAACAGCCTGGTACTGGCACACACATAGGCATATAGACCAGTGGAATAGAGCAGAGAACCCAGAAATGGACCCTAGACAATATGCTCAATTAATATTTGACAAAGGTGGCAAAAGCATACAGTGGTGTCAAACAGCCTCTTCAATAAATGGTGTTGGGAAAATTGGACAGCTACATGCAAAAACATGAAACTAGACTATCGACTTACACCATACACAAGAATAAACTCACAATGGATAAGAGACTTAAATGTGACTCATGAATCCATAAAAATCCTAGAAGAAAATGTAGGCAACAAAATTTCAGACATCATACACAGCAGAATTTTCACTGATACATCACCTAAGGCAACAGAAACAAAGGAGAAAATGAACACGAGACTACATCAAACTCAAAAGCTTCTGCACAGCAAAAGAAGCAACCACCAAAATGGTAAGACAACCCACCCTATGGGAGACCATAATTGCCAATGATACATCAGATAAGGGGTTAATTTCCAATAAATATAGAGTGCTCATACAGATTAACAAAAGACAAAGAACCAATTAAAAAATGGGCAGAGGAACTAAATAGACACCTCTCCAAACAGGACATACAAATGGCCAAGAGACATGTGAAGCAATGCTCAACATCACTAATCATCAGAGAGATGCAAATTAAAACACCTCACACCTGTCAGAATGGCCGCTATCAACAAATCATCAAACAACAAGTGTTGGGGAGGGTGTGGAGAAAAGGGGACTCTAGTACACTGCTGGTGGAAATGCAGACTGACTATGGAAAACAATATGGTGTTACCTCAAAAAATTAAAAATTGAACTTCCATTTGACCCAGTGATCCCGCTTCTAGGAATATACCCTAAGAAGCCTGAAACACTAATCAGAAAGAATATATGTACCCCAATGTTTGTAGCAGCACTATTTACAATAGCTATGATCTGGAAACAGCGCAATTGTCCATCAGTAGACGAATGGATAAAAAAGCAGTGATACATATACACAATGGAGTACTATGCAGCTGTAAGAAAGAAACATCTCTTATCTTTTGAGAAGATATGAAGCGACCTGAAGAGTATTATCCTAAGCAAAACAAGCCAACCAGAGAAAGACAAATACCACATGATCTCACTTACTTGTGGAATATAAAGAACATAACAGTCTGAGGAATGGGGTAGGCCCAGAGACGTGGAAGTGGGGTACAGACTGACAATCCCCAGAAGAGGCGTTGGGGGGAGAGATAAACCACAGAACTTATATGCATGTGTGCATGAACAATGGACATGGACAACAAAGCTGGTGACAGTGCAGGGAGGGAGGGGGAGGGGGAATCCGTGGGAAAAAAGGAGAAACATCCGTAACAAAAATTATTTAATTAATTTAAAAAAATAAAGATATAGACCAACACAAAGAAAACAATGCATTATGGGGGAGCAGACTACATAGTTGTTGAATTTATTTCGCATTTTACCACTCAACCTATGTGGAAACTAGATAAAGAAAAAAAATTAAAAAAAATAGAAATCTTGCCTCTTCTGAATATTTGTAAAAAAATAAACCTTGTGACTTAAACAAATGTACTATTTTTTCAAACATTTTCATTGAAGCCCTGGCCAGTTTTGCTCAGTAGTTAGAGCGTCAGCCCGCGGTCCAGAGAGACCCGGGTTTGGTTCCCGCTAAGGGCACGTACCTGGGTTGCAGTTTGTCCTCGGCCCTGGTTGGGTTGTGTGGGTGGCAGCCACTCGATGTGTCCCTTTCACGTTGATGTTTCTCTCTCTTCCTCTCTCTCCCTCCTACTCTATCTGAACAAAAAATGGAAAAATATCCTTGGATGAGTATTAAAAATATATATATAAGCATTTTCATTGAAGTATAATATACATACATAGGTCATATATATGTATGTATATTATATATGTATATATCATATACAATGTATTGCTACTTAAATTACATGCAGGTATGTATACATATATGTATGTATATCATATACAACATAGTTTCATGAACTAAGCACACTTATGTGACCAGCACCCTGATGAAGATACAGAACATTCCATGACCACAGAAGCCTTCATCACGATTTCATCACCACACCATTCCCTAGCAGAACCTTCATTCTGACGTGGAACAAGATCACTTTGGTCTATTTTTGTATTTTACATAACTAGGATATTACCATATGCTTTCTTATTTGACTTTTTTTGGCTCAACACCATGTTTGGGAATTGTACCCATAGTGTAGTGTTCATTTTCACTGCTCTATCCAGGCTTGTTTTGTGGCCATTCTACTTTGACGGGCATTTGGGTAGTTTCACATATGTGTTATGACTGATGGTGCTGTTACAAACAAACTTGAATGTGCCTTTCGTGGACCAGATAGATGCATAGATTTATGTTGCATGCATACCTAGAAATAGGATCTCTGGGCCACAGTGCAATCAGTTTTCCAAGTGCTTTTATCAATTTTATTCATATTAGTAGTATATAAAAAATTTACTTGTTAATCCGTTTTGGGTTTTTTTTTTTTTTATTTAATTGTAGCCATTATGGTTGGTGAGAAGTCATATCATTTCATTTTGCACTTCTCCAATGATTAATATAGTTTAGCTTCTTAAATACTATATGAAACACAATGCACTGTGGAAAACCTAATCTCTATTTCAGGCTATTAGTGAACAATTGAATACATTGACGAACCAGGTGTTACCCTCCTAACTTTTTTTTTTTTTTTTTTGTGGGACATTAACTCAAGGTTTTGAAAATGACTCTTTAAAATGTTGAAATAATCGCTTCTCGGCCTTTTGGCTGAGATCAAGTGTAGTATCTGTCCTTATCAGTTTAAAATGTTGAAATATATCAAAACTATATCAACAATGATAAAAATAAAGAGCAAAGTATGAATTCTTGAAGACAGATGAAAACTGCACATTAAGTAAATATGTCTGTAATAAGAAAGATGAACACAATTAAAGGTATATTAAGAGAAAGGAATAAGAAATTCAATATCTTCTTGCTATTAAAGAACAGTCCTTTACATAACGATCACATATTTTTATTCCCCCATCCACCAGAAAGCCCTCATTACAGACAACAATCCTCTTAAATAACTGTTCCAAGTTTCCAGAAAATGTAATTGCTCCAGTGAAACAAATCAGTAGAGTATAATGTTTTCATTACCAATAAGGAGGATGTCATACTATACTCAGAAATGATTTGTCCATTTAATTTACAGGCTTTACTACAATAAGCCTGGGATATACTGCAAGGTCACTGGATATACTGCAAGGCCACTTTCTAATATCTCACCTACAATATTAGTTTGTATAGTTTTAATAACTCTTCTCACAGTGTGATTTCATTACTACTTCTTCTTTAGAGCACGTAGTTCAGAAAAGTATGACTTCTCCTGATGACATTAATAATAAATAATAGTGCTATAAATGTTTGTTGCAGGCAAGCTAAGACTTGCAAATATAAGATAAAGCAAGAGAAAGAAAAATGATTTAATCTTGAAAGATGATTATAACACAATTTCAAACATCAAATATTTTAAGTTTTGCTTGTGTATTAAGTTTATATAAATGGAATCATGTAGCATATATTCTTCTTGTTTTTCTTCCTCAAAATAATGGTTTTGATATATTTATTTACTTTAGTAGTTTGTTCACTTTTATTGTGTAAAATTATATTATATGAATAAGACACAATTAGCTGATCGATTAGCTCATATTTGAAGCACACCTTTGCTAGTTTTACTTGTGTGACTTCAGGAAAGTTAGTTTGTTTTCCATCCAGGTAACATGTAAACCTTCACCTATATGAAATTCCTATGTGACTTCAGTAGGGGTGGAGGTGATATACTGCAGGATAAACTCAGCAGCACACCTTGTGCACCCCATTCTATTGCCAGAGGCTTATGCCACCTCCCCGGCAACAAATGGGGATCATGATAAGAATGAAGCCTACATGTAGAGCCCATGGCCTTCTAGACTCATTCTTCATGTCATTGTAGGGACTTTTGCACTATTCTTTATTCTCATGGATTATACAACTGCCTCCTCCTCCCTTACGTTCTCTATCAGTAGGCAGAAGAGCTGGTAAGATTTGATCAATAAGATCCCATCTCAATATGGTTCTTGATGTCAAGACTGGATAATTGTTGAGGAATTCCCAAAGTTAGTTATTTAATAAGCCAGATGAGCAAGTCAAAGACCATAACTGACCTACAGACATGCTTTTCATAGACAGAGTAGAAGAATTGAGATATTTACCAATAATGATGGATTTCTGGCCTCTGTGAACATAACTGAGCTCAGGCAACGCTGGTTTACATTGTCTCTCGGTAACCCTCCTCCAGATCTGGGCCGTGACTGCTCCTTTTAACTCATACTGTTCCCCCACTCTGATCCTTAAACCTCCCTTATCCAGGAGCTTTTCGAGGTTAAAAGAATATTTTGTTCATGAGAGAATTTAAAAGAGGGGGTGTTGTATAATTCATTGTAATACTGACTCTTTAATAATAACTTAATATGTACTATATAGAAAATTTTAGAAAATTTTATGATTTTTGATTTTATGTTATTTAAGCCTATTTCCTTTCTTAGAATGCATTCTTTTTAAAAAATAAAATAAGAATTCATTAAATGAGTAATGATGTACTTTGGATTGACTTCTCTTTGACTACCTCTGAAAAGAAATGTTGGTTTATAAAAAATGTAACTTGATACATTATCCTATTATTAATACACATTTGCCACCTGTCAGCCAAATAGAGTCAATATTGCTTATTAATAAAGTTGAGCGAATGAATGGATAAGTGTATAAATAAATAAACTTCTACACTTTATCACTTTGGGATGGCTACATTGTATGAAAGGAGTTTCCCTGAAAATGTGCCAACATTTTGTCAACTTTCCGATCACATCTTATTATCCTAACTGCAATTAGAAATCTTGTGAAATTAAGAACCATTAAATTCAATGAGTTTTCAGCATCAAAAATTTGCCCAGAGGCACCCAACCAATGGGTCTGCCTAAAATTGGGTTTTCAGACTTCTCCCTCCTCTCCTCCTATTCACGTTAAAGGGAACATCTTTGCCACGAAGCTAATTAATTACACCTGCCAACAAGCAGATGGTTCTGTAGGCTTTGAAGCAGGAAACTAGCTAGGTGCATATCAGCTAGCTGGAGCTTACTTTAGTTGCAATTTAGATGATATTCCTTAAAGCTCCAGACAAAATAAAATATTAAATGATTACAAAGAAAACAACATTTTAAAATATTTTTATTTCAAAATGTATTTTAAGGTATAGGTTTATCACTCATTTTTTTCTGATCATAAAACTTTCTCTTATTTTTTATTTTGTTTAATATGTTCTTATTGATTTTTTTTAAAGAGAGAGGAAGAGAGAAATAGAAACATCAACTGGAGAGATACATCTCTCTCCTGTACCCCACCCCCGACACTGGGGAACAAGCCAGTTCCCCAGGCATGTGCCCCGACAGGGAATCAAACCAGTGACCACTCGGTGCATGGGTCTACACTCAACCACTAAGCCACACCAGCTGGGCACAAAATTTTTTTTTAAATAATGTTTTTAGCATCTAGTTTAGAACAAGACATGCCAGCTCTTGCCATCCAATTGTTCTGAGCTCTGACGTAAAATGAGAATACAGGACCAGGGCCACTTAGAAAAATTTTTAGAACAGTTTTCAAAATATTAAAGCTCTTTAGTAACTATTGTTTTTGTGTCGATGTTCAGCTGTAAGGAAAGATGTACATGTAGCAATGGTGAACTTGGCACTGAGGGCCCTAGTGGTACTCCTGCTAATGTGCCTTCTTGTATTGCTCAATGTTATGCTAATTTGGTTTATTTCTCCCTCCCTGCCCTCCTCCCCTTCTCCCTCGCTCCCTCCCCCTTTCTCTCTTCCCCTTCTCCCCGACTCCTCCTTCCTCTTAATATGTATTATCACTGGAGCTTAATTTTGTATGTAAATTCTTTTCAATATGACGTAGGTATATAAACATATGTCCTACAAAAGCACGTTAGACATAGAATATAAATGCATACAAAACAATCTATGCAATATTCTCTTTAGTAAGTTCATATTAAATTTCCTAGTTTAATTTTTTTGAATTTACAAGTAAATGTTTAATTTCCTAAAAATTTCTAAAATTATCTTCCTTAATTCTCTCTTATAAGTGAGAAAATTTTAGATAAGAACTTTATACTTTAAAATATAATAAAGTGTGATCCTTTTGTTAGAAGTGGAATAAAAATTCTTCTACATATTATATTATATTATATACTTACCTGTTTTCTAAGTACATCTATTAAGTTAATATTAATAAAATTAATGAAGTATCTTCACCTCCCATATAAAATCACCTCCCTCATTTACCATTATTTTAAATAAATTTATCTGACAGACATGTCTAAAGGCGAACACATTTGATAATATCAAACAAAGATAGGAGGATAACTTTAAAGATCTATGTTCCAAGAAGATATTTCAGTCCTCTAATAACACTGAATGCTGTGCAATTCAGTTCAGTAATTTTACCTGCAGAGAAGACACTTGGATAAAGCTATATTTAACCATGTGTTTTGATTTTGAATTCCTGTTCCTTCTATCATGAGCTTTACCTCATTTGACTTTAAAATGATTAGAAAATTAAGCTTCATATTAGAATAAACTTTCATTAATGTTATTTCACTAATTTGAATGCTTTGCTCTTTTGCTCTCTTTGTATTAATTGCTCAACAATTAATAGGAAAAAAAAACTACTATAAGAAGAATGCAGATTGGCTTAGAAGAACCAAATGCCATGCACATTTATAATACCCATTTTCATGTTTTTAAAAATAGAGTTGTAGCCTGGCTGGTGTGGTTCACTGGTTGAGTATCGACCCATGTACCAAGAGGTTGCCGGTTTGATTCCCGGTCAGGGGACATGTCCAGGTTGGGGGCCCGATCCCCAGTGGGGGCATGCAGGAGGCGACCAATCGATGTTCTTTCTCATCAATGTTTCTGTCTCTCCCTCTCCCTTCCTCTCTCTCTAAAACCAATAGTGAAAAAAAATTTTTTAAATAAAAATAGAGTTGTAAAACACATAGAGGCAGATTCTACTTAGGCTATGATTTGGGATAAGGTAATTAAAAGTTAGTTTACCCTACTCATTGAAATGAGCTTCCAAGGACTAAGCACAGAGTTCCCACAATATTTGAATACAATAAAATTGATCTTTTTTTTCTTTTTGTAATTTAGTCTTTTACTTAATTGAAGGACGTTTTGTAAGTTGGCTGAATGTTTGAAGTTTTATTGTGTTTCCTTTTCCTCTGTGTCGACTTTCGACAGAGGCAAAAGGAATATACCTCCAATGATGAGGTTGGGATCCAGTCCAGATATCTAACAGAGCCAAGAATTTTGTGTCAGTGCACAGCTTTTCATGTAGAAAAGATATCTTAAAAGCATAATTTTACCTTTCAAGTCAATAAAATATTTTCAAAAAGTACTTCAGGGAAATTATGTGAGTTCTTAATTATACTTAGAAACAGATGACATAAGGTAGAGTTGTGCCTCAGCCCTGCTTAAAATGTTGTTACCCTTTAAATTTCTCAGCCTTTCTACTATGAAAGCAGTATCGGAATTAAAAATAATTTAAAAGCAGGATTCCAATTCAGCAGTTAGAGTGAACTCTCACCAGTCACTGACCTCTCTAAACTTGTCTTTTAGGTAAAATAAGACTAGCAATGCTTACTTCCTAGGACTTCAGTAAGGATTAAGAGAAATATGCATTATGAAGATGTTCAAATAATGGCAGCATGGCCAAGAGGTGTTAGTATGAGCTGCTCCACACTGGCTTGGGTGCCTACGCAGGCCTTTGACTCCTAGCTTGATCCCTGTGTGTGTGTGTCAGGCATGTGGCACCCGGTTAATCATTCTGTGTCTCTTTTGTTATGTTTTGGGGGTACAGGGATTCCACCCAAAGGCAACTCTGAATTTAAGGATCTTCAGCAATTTTATGGGCAGCCAGAAACCATAGTATACTCACAAAGGGCACCTGGAACTCATATATGTAAGTTGAAAACATTTTTTTTTAATGAGCAAATGTAAACCCACTTATTCTCTCTTAACTTAATCACCCCGCCCCAGGTTCAGCTCTCAACAGTGTATTTATGAAAAGGGACAGAAGAAATCTACTTACCAGAGGACTTTTCTTATCTTTCCCTTACTGAGAATAATAACAGCGCATGAACTGAACATTTCCTGTATGGCAGACACTGTGGTGAGCATTAACATACATCAAACCCATTTTCTCTGCACCACTGCCCTGGGGGAGAGCTATTAATAGTATCTGTATCCGTTTGGTAGATAAAGAAACTGGACTTGGGGAAGATAACTAATGTGACTCCCACCAGTAATATATGCTGGAGTCTTGGTTACCTAGTTTGACCCCATAGCCTGTGAAATTATTTACATGCCAATAGTTTCCCTTTCTTGAATGTTGGCATCTTGAGTTGACAGAACTCTCTGACTTTGGGAGGCATTTTGGCTCTGGGGGTCACTTCTTCATGTGTAGCCTCAAAGAGCAGCCAAATAGCCCAACTAATTTTTAAATCATAGCTATTAACCCTGGAAAAGTGGAATCATTCTAAGATGGAAGTGTATTTTCATTTCGAAGACATGATAACACAGGTTACAGAGCTGTATACTGCGGCATAGTGGAGTGTGTTCTATTCGACATCAAATTGCACAATATAAAAGTAAGTTTTAAGATGGGCAAAATGTGAGTGGTACTGCTAAGAGCCATAGACTATAACGATTCATTAAAAGTAATGTAATTAGTTAGTGTAGATATTTTAAATGATCATCTTCCTTCAAATATTTTAAATACATAGCTTTAATTTTAAAATGTCTGAGCACATATAGAATATCAACATATTTTGTCTTCAAAAGTAACAACCGTTTTCCCCCCTATATAAACCAATGGTATTTTTATAGGGATTCTTGTTCCACATCTAATTATTATTACCCCTTTTGTTGATTTTGTTAAAAAGACAAAAACAAATGTAAACACAGGTGTGGAGCAACCCCCCTTCCTGCTCAGCCTGAGCTACGCAGATGTGTCGAACAGTGCCCTGTGGTTCCTAGTCAACCCATCCTACTGCGGCAAAAACGCTGCACCTCTGAAAAGGATGAGGAGAGCTCAGCTCTGTGTCCCTGTCCTCGGAATCTCATCTGACTTCTCTGAAGCACAGTGGGAGTGAGAGGAGTGAATGTCCAGGACACGCCGTGACCGGCAGAGCTTGCACCGACCTCACCTGGCAGGGGAAACCTAACAGCTCTGAATGCTGTCACCGAATGTAGTTACAGACACGCCAGGACTGGCTCTGAGGGTTTGACACCCAGGGTTACTCAGTGTGGGAGAAATAGTAAGATACAGGATTTATGATCTCGTCCTCGGGAACATTTTTATTGTATGCGATACGATAACCCGATGTTTTACTAACCAACTTGAGAAATACATTTGATATTATTTTAGTTCAATATATCTAGCTCTAAAATAGATGAGCTATGCACCAACTTAACTTATGGGAATTTCATATGACTCTTAGAAATTTCATTTGGTCTTCTTTCCTCCCCAAAGACCCATAATTCAACCCATGTGCATATATTTTTTTAAATACTTTGGATGAAGGAGTTTTTTAAACTACATTAATGATCTATTTTGAAATAACTACTATTTTTTGAGCACCTAGACTGTACTAGCTGTTTTATATATATAATTGTAATTCTCGCTGTAACCCAACAAAGTAAATATTATTCACCTTTTATAGATGATTTTATAGATAGCTCTTGTTTTATATGTGATAAACAACCTTTTATAATCATAGTAATGTAAATACTATATATGGCTTTTTAACTTTTAATCAAAGGGATATAGTGTCTTGTACAGTTAAAGGATAAAAATGTCAAGGTTAATAATATATTCTGTTCAATAGATAATGTCTAAAACTGATAAAACAATAAATAATCATATTCAAGACATAGATATATTTTGATAACCAAAGAGTTTACTGAGCTAGAATGTAGGCAAAAGAGGAGGTTGCTGATTTTAACCATGAGAATATATTATTATTACTATATTTTTAATAAATAGAGAAAAAACAAGCTGAAATAATTCAGTAATGGCCATGTATAATAGAGAGGATCTCTGAGGCCAGGGTGATACGCTATCAAGTATCAAGTGTCTTAGGTTGCAATACTATGTTGCTTTGAAACCTCTGAAGCACTGAATCTTGACAAGTAAAAATAAAAAAATCCAATAGGGATCAGTTTTATGGCACATTGCATGCTTACGTCATAGTTTGTTACAGAAAATATTCAATATTCATTCAAATTCATATGTTGCCTTTCTTCAGACGAATTCTGTGTGCTTCCCTATGTTATCCCATTTATCTTTGCATTCATTGAATGTTTTTAATAGCATCAATATTTTAAGAAACATGTTTGGGACATTTTCCTTTTGACTCTGTATCACTGTCCCTGTCCTAAAACTGTGATAGCCCAAGCATGTACACGTTAATTGACTTAGCTCTTCAAGAAAGGGCTGTATACTAGGTCTCCTGAATTCCTTCAAGAAAACTTGCAACTTGACTCTCCTAATTTTAAACATCTGACATATTTAATAATACTAATGTTAAAACTACTCTCAAAATTAATTTACTGGTGAATTAGGAAAAAAGATGGCGGGTAGGTAACCGCGGTATCCGTCCTCCCACAACCACATCAAAGTTACAACTAAACTACAGAACAACCATCATTCAGAACCGCCCGACATCAAGCTGAATGAAGTCCTACAACTACGGAATTAAAGCAGCAGCCACATTCAGACTGGTAGGAGGGCGGAGGGGCTGGGCCCACACCCACGTGTGGCGGATAAAAATCAGGAGGACACCTCGGCTGGGAGGGTCCTCCCTGAGGACTGAGGGGTCCCCGTCCCACACCAGGTGCCCCGCTCAGGGTTCCAGTGCCAGGAAGAGAGTCCCCATCACTTCTGGCTGGAAAAACCAGCGGGAACTGAGGCTCAGGGAGGATGAAGCGGCTGGAGCCCCAGGCAGCTCCTTAAAGGGCCCGCGCCCGGACTTATCGGACTCTCTCCCTCTAAGCTTGGAGGGGAGGCAGCTCGAGGGGCACCAGAGACACACAGGGAAGAACTGAGCTGTTTGGACTGGAGCGAGAGCTGGAGAGGGGGCTTTCTCAGGGCAAACATGCTGTCAGAGGCCTTTGCTCCTTTGGTGAGCCTTTCCCTGGGGAGGCAGACAGGAGCCATGTCTGGGACTCCAGCAACCTGGCTCACACTGGTAGCCCTGCCCTGCTGACTCCCTGAGGCCCCGCCCCACCCAACTTTCAGGCCACCCAAGCTGTTGCCACTTGCTTAACCATAGGATTGGCCTGTCTCAGATCCTGCTTCAGGTTTTCCTAACTCCTTTCAAACAAGCAGCATCTGGTCTCAGCAAGCCCCATACTTCTTGCTAAGTAATACACTGAAACAAACACAGGGAGGCAGCCAAAATGAGGAGACAAAGAAATAGGTCCCAAATGAAAGAACGGAAAAACCTCCAGGAAAGGAACTAAGAGAAATGGAGATAAGCAACCTAACAGACGCTGAGTTCAAAACACTGCTTATAAGGATGCTCAATGGACTTAGTGAGAACCTCAGCCAACTTAGTGAGGGTCTCAAGAGCATAAAATCGGACCAGTCAGAAATGAAGGATGCACAGTCAGAAATGAAGGAGGCACTAACTGAAATAAAGAATAATTTACACAGATTCAATGGTAGAGTACGTAAGCCAAGAAGCAAACCATCGATTTGGAATATAAGGAAGCAAAAAACAACCAATCAGAACAGCAAAAAGAAAAAGGAATCCAAAAAAATAAGGATAGTGTAAGGAGCCTCGGGGACAACTTCAGGCGTGCCAACATTCGCATCTTGGGGGTGCCAGAAGGAGAAGAGAGAGAACAAGAAATCGAAAACCTGTTTGAAACAATAATGGCAGAAAACTTTCCTAACTTGGTGAAGGAAACAGACATACAAGTCCAGGAAGTACAGAGTCCCAAACAAGATGAACCCCAAGAGGCCCACACCAAGACACATCATCATCAAAAGGCAAAAGGTTCAAGACAAAGAGAGAATCTTAAAAGCAGCAAGAGAAAAGCAGTTAGTTACCTACAAGGGAGTTCCCATAAGACTGTCAGCTGATTTCTCAAAAGAAACTTTGCAGGCCAGAAGGGAGTGGCAAGAAATATTCAGAGTGATGAAAACTAAGAACCTACAACCAAGATTACTCTATCCTGCAAAGCTGTCATTTAGAATCAATGGCCATATAAAGAGTTTCCCAGATAAGGAAAAGCTAAAGGAATTCATCACCACCAAACCATTATTATATGAAATGTTGAAGGGTCTTTTTGAAGAAAAAGATAAAAAATATGAACAAACAAAATGGCAATGAGTATATATCTATCGACTATTGAATCTACGAACAAAATGAACAAGCAGAACAGAAACATTCTCATAGATACAGAGAACATTTTGTTGGTTGCCAGATGAGAGGGGGTCTGGGGGAATGGGTGAAAAAGGTGAAGGGATTAAGAAGTACAAATTGGTTGCTAGACTGACAAACCACAAAGGGAAGGGGGGTTGGGGGGGGGGAAATAAACCAAAGAACTTATATGCATAAGCAATGGGCACAGACAACAGTGTGGGAAAAGGCAGTAGGGGGACGGGAGTGGGGAGGAGGGGGTCAATGGGGGAAAAATGAGGAACATCTGTAATACATTCAACAACAAAGATTAAAAAATAAAAATATTTTTTAAAAATTAATTAACTGGTAAGCATGAAGGACAAGTCTTAATTATTCTCTTTTAATCAGAGTATTAGACAAAAAATCATAATAAATGAACATTTGTGAGGGTATTACATATTAATGAAAATATCAGAATCTTCCAAATTTCAAACAATGTAAATTTCTGGCAAAGAAAAGTGACTTTTACAGAGTTATTGTGCCAAACAAAATAATAGCAGTTTCCATGAATTAGCTTTAACATATGTTAAAAAATATAAAGTGTTATTATTAAAATATTTTTACACCATATATATTTTTTATAAAAAAAACTATTATAGAAAGAAAAGTATTTGAATTTCCTCAGGTGTTGTGTTTTCTTATTTAGAAAATAAATTTCAGCAGTTTGCTTTGTCTCAAAAGAGTGAGGTAAGAAGCAATCTATCTAATTTCTAGAGATTTTCAGAAGTGTTAAGAAATGATAACAAAAGAAGAAAAATTTTACTTCAGAAATTTCAACATTTCAAATATTCAATTTTAAGAAGACTTCACTAGTGTAAAAAATTACATCAAAAATTTTTAATTAATTGCAAATAGCGCACAATTAAATTGCTGTATTTTTGATTGCTGTATTTTATCTTTGCATTTATAATGATGATAAAAATGTAAAAATTCTATTTAACTCAATAAAATACTTAGTGAATACATAAGTATACCTTAATATGTATTATTTATGAAGAAACATTGATAAACTTTTCTAAATGAAAAAAAAAGTTGAATGTGATATTGGAAAAAAAGTCACATACTTGAACAAGTTTTAAATAAAGTGGTTCAATTACACTAATCAACCATCTTCAAGAACCTATAAAACACACAGAACAACTAATCTCTGAACAAATAATCAGTAAGTTAATTCACAGAAAAAAAATTCTTGTGATCAGTACTTAATTTTTACTTCCTCTTTAGAAACATTGTCAGTAGTCAGCAAGCAACAGAGTTGGAAATGCTATGCTCTCAGAGCTACTATTTTTTTCTTTTTCTTTTTTTCAGGTATAATTGACATGTATCAGCATATTACTTTTAGGTGTACAACATAATGTTTCAATATTAGCATACAATGCAAAATTATCACTACAGTGAATCCAGTTACTATCTCTTCATAGACAAAGTTAATTTTTTTTTTTCTGATGAGAACTTTTAAGACTTACTCTCTTATCAGCTTTCACATATGCAGCACAGTATCATTGACTACAGTGCCCGTGCTGTACAGTCCACCCCCATGAGTTATTTATTTCAGAAGTGGGAGTTTACCATGGGAATTTTGGTAGGGATAGCAATGAATCTATAGTTTACTTTGGGTAATGTGAACATTTTAAGAATAATAATGCTTTAATGTTATTTACAATAAACCCTAAAGACCCCACCGAAAAAAATGTTCAAACTAAGAAACACATTCAGTCAAGGTGCAGTGTACAAAATCAATATACTAAAATTGGTTGCATTTCTAAACACTAAAAACAAACTATCAAAAAACGAAATTAAGAAAATGATCCTATTTACAATGGAATAAAATAGAATAAAATACCCAGGAGGGAATTTAACCAAGGAGATGACAAACCTGCACATTGAAATCTCTGAGACATTGATGAAAGAAACTGAAGGAGGTATACATGGAAAGATATTCTGTGTTCATGGGCCAGAGGTACAATTTTCTAGACGAGATGCAAAATTCCAGGCTTGAGCATAAGTGCCCATTAAAATTCTCAAGGGACCTTTCAAGGCAAGTGGAAGGTGTTTGACTCAATGTGCTGGCTTGATTTCAACTCACTAATTGTAAACAGCCTGCCTGGATAACTGTAGATTGTTTAATGCGAGAGTGTGGTTTCCTTGTTTGATGTTGGTGCCTGGATCTTCCTTTGAAAAGTGCATCTCACAGAGTTACAGGGGGATTTCTTTAGCTGATCATTTCTTCTAAACAAAAATGAAGGCCTAAGCCTGCTTAGTGTGTATCTCAAAGGCTTCAAATAATTAGAGTCCTGGAATGGAATCGATACTTAAATTTGAATACACCTATACATTCAGACAGGACCACAGGGGAAACATGAAGAACCTTTCTAATGTGGAGGTTCAACAGCGCAGTGCACCTACTTGTCAAAGGAGGTGGGGTGATCTTGGCAGAGGTGGCAGTTCTACTGCCTTTGGTGGATCTGTCTTAGGTATAGTTGTGATACATGTGACTATTACTCTACTCAAATACAAGTAGCAAATATATACATATATATTTCAATCATGCAAAAATAGCTTTTCTTTTACAGGACAAACATTGGACAGGTATCAAATTTACTCCTTACCTCTGATGCTACGGCAGAGATTGCTATTGTCACCCCACTTTCTTTCCTTCCCTTTCCTCCACAGTAATAGAGATTTGCTGGCCATCTGTTCACCAAACCACAGACTAGAGTTCCCAGTGTTCCTTGCAGCGCAGTCTGGCCACATGACAAAGTCCGGACCCATGTGGTGACTTGGGCAGAACATGTGTGCCACTTTTGGATCTTGCCTTTAAAGTAGAGTTGTGAGCACTTCTATTCCCTTCTTCAACAGCACATAATTAGAACCCCCCCTTTTTTTAATGGAGAGAAATATCTTATTATTTTTTATTAACTTAATTGAATTTATTGGAGGAACATTGGTTAATAAAACTCTATGGGTTTCAGGTGTGCAATTCTATAATACACCATCTTGTAATTTGTTTGTAATTTGTTTTCACCACCTCAAGCCAAGTCACTTCCCATCACCGTTTATCCCTGCCTTACCCTCTTCGAGCTCCCCCCATCCCTTTAACTCTGATAATCACCATACTGTACTCTATGAGTTTTGTTTGTTTTTTTCTTTGCATAATCATAAGAGCAGTATCTAAGGGACGGTAGTACCGTGAGATAGTACCTGAGTCCTAACAGTGTGGAAACAACATATAAACTTTAGACTCTTATAGAATCAATGTATTTAGGCTGCTGTAGGAGTTTTTAAAAAGTCTAGCTTGTCTAAGTCACTATTGTTAACGTGGTTCACTATATTTCATTGAGTGTATATCTTAACTATGAAGATCATTACACAACATCTCTCTCTCTCTCTTCCCATCTCTTCCATTAAATAATGTTTTACAACAGATAGTTTCTTTACAAAATTCTTTACATTACTATCAAATGAAAACTGAGCTCTTGATAAATATATTCTATTTTAAGGATATGTCAGGTACTCTGTTAAGTATTGTATGTACATGTACTCATTTAATTCACGCAACTTTTTAATTAACAAGATGCTATTATTACCTCCATTTCGTGGATGAAGAAATGGAGGGATCAAGTGGGCCAAGGCCACACCCTCTTACACAGCAGATCTGAGACACAGCCTCCAGCAGCCTGTCCATCGCAGGCCTGGATCCACATGCCAACAGCGGGGAGTCAGGTGTGCATGTGACCAGTTGGAGATCACATGCCTCATCTCTAAGTCAAAGTTGCTTCACAGTTCCAGCCACTTTATCGGAAATGTAGAATGAAGGTGAACAATTCTCAGATTCTTTTTTTTTTTTTTTTTTTTTTTGATTTATTAATTTTAGAGAGAGAGGAAGAGAGGAGGAAAGAGAGATAGAAACATCGATGAGAGAGAACATCGATTGGCTGCCTCCTGCATGCCCCCCACTGGGGATCAGGCCCACAACCTGGGCATGTGCCCTGACCGGGAATCCAACTGGAGACCTCTTGGTGTGTGGGTCGACGCTCAACCACTGAGTCACACCAGCAGGGCATCAGATTCTTTTTTTAAAAAACAAACAAACAAGCAAAACCTGAAAAATTCTATGCCTAATTATTGGGGGGGATATTTTAGATGGTTAGCAGATACTGTAAAGAGTAAAACATCTTTGGCTTCTGAGTGGAGATGTTGTAATGCATTTTGATATGATAAACACAGTCTTTACCATCTAATGGCAGAGTTAGATACATAAGAAGAACTAAAATCAGGTACCCTGAGAAGAGCCATCTCTTGCCTGACAGTCTTCATACGCCAAGAGATGTCTCCACTGAGTTTTGAATCACTAGTATTTGCTACTCAGATAAATATGGGTGTTGGGGTAGAAGGGTATTCCAATAAAAGAAAATACTAATTAACAATGGTCTCTAAATGATAAAAAGCTTATCTAATTATTTTTAAATACTGTGAATTAGGCAAGAAATAAAGACAGTCTTTCATATAATAAAATCATAATCTATGTGACTTATGAAAAAATGAGAATTCTGGCGTTAGTTCTTAGAATAATTATACTAAGGCTAATATATATATATATTTACACTAGCTTGACGCTCTCAGTGTTTATGAAAAGAAACATTGAATGCGTTTTTAAAAATGCATTCCACAGGCCCACAGTGAACCCACATTCTGTGAGGAGCGAGGTGTTCGGCTCTCTTACAGGTGAGTGGGAAGCAGGCCCACGAAGAAGAGGACGAAGGGGAGGACACAGTTCTCATTTCTCCTTAAATACTTTCCACGCGTGTTTATAAAATGTCTGCTCTAAAATGTCAAGTTTTACATTTCTAAAATTACTACGTAAAATTCATTTTCCTGTTTTCTATCAAGTTTTAAAGTAAACATGAGGAATCAAAACAAAATAAAACCGAAGTATTAGCCCAAATTATTTATCCCTTTGCCCTTCTAAGTCCTTTTCATGGTCTCTCTATAGAAAACATGTACTTCCCGGCGACTTGGCTTCCACGTGGCCATATGCATTGCTTTATCTAAAAAATGGGCAAAAGTCACAGTGTGCCCTTTCCAAGTCCAGGCCTTAAGAGGCACCATGAGGCCTCCACTTTCCCCGTTGGGCTGAGCACTAGTCATGGTGAGAGCTGCCACTGCTGTTAGCTGTGATCCCTTTACCTGAACCCGGAACCCGAAGCAAACCTGCCCCAGTGCATCTCAGCCAGACCCGAAGCTCGAAGTCCAGCCTCCCAACCAAGCCCTGCTTCAATTACCAGACCAGATCCTTAGCTAACCAGGGATTCAGAAGAATAAATCACCGTGTTTAAGCCACTGACTTTTAGTAGGTTGGTTTTTAATGCATCATTTGGGGGGCAGTAGATAATGAAAAGAACAGCTATGTGAAGATCGTCATGCAGAAAATGGCAGAAAGGACATAACCAGAAATTTCAGTTGGTGATGGATTTAGGTTTGAGAGCTGTACCATACTAGACTCATGGAAAACCTAACAAAATATTTGTATGTAACCAAGCTGCAATCAATATAAGGTATAGGGACATCTTGAAAGTTAAGTTTCCAAATAAAAAATTAAAATCAGACACTCATTTTTTGAGTGTCTAAAGCTGAAAATAAAAGCTATATGACTCTGCGTTAGGTTATGTTTCTTTTAAAACTTCTAAAAATAAATACTTGCCCCCTAAACACAATATGAAGTAATTCCCAGCAGAATTAACCCCAAATGAAGAATCTCTAGAATCTAAATCTCATCAAACATAAAACATGTTCCTTTTCCTATTGTAATGAATTTAATGACAAATAAGTTCATACTTTTTCAGAGTGTAGTAAGTCCAAATAGTTACATAGCTTAAGAATATCCATGACCAAAGATAGCCAGGGTTTCTATGTTACATATGTGATTTCTGTCCTCTGATAACTTTATTATTTTGTAATAACTGATTAATACTCTATTTACCCGTTTCCTTCATTTAAATTTTGTGGGCTCAAATGGCCAAGTCATAGTTAGTTACTCAGTGTTGATATTCATAAGAAGTAGAAAGGGGAGATGGAATAAATGATATGTCCAGTTGGAAATACAATCCGCAACAACGTGGACAACATGAACGAGAGTTGTCATGACAAAGACACTTTTGTGCAGAATGGGATGTGAGCTCAGCTGACTCTCCAGGCTCATGCTCGGGGGCCCCCACCCACTCTGTGTGCTTTACCCCCGACGGCCGGCACGGTCATGCTGCTCTCTGGCTGCCAATAATAATGACAACTATCGCTGAAAAACAGTTCAACGTTAGGGTTGCTTTCACCTCCCCCTTCAAAGTTTAAGCTACCCTGATTCTCACTCCCTTTCAGCTAATTGAGAAAAAATGCATCTGGTGAACTAAGTCCCCAAAAAAGACAAGACTACTTCATGAGATATCTGGTCCAAGAACACTTATTACTTAGCAAAGGTACCTGCACAAACTGCAGGACTGAATTAAATTATGCTGCTGAGTATCCCTGGCAGGATGGAAGGCCAGGGAAGGAAATAATTCAGGTAAGAAAAGTTTTGTATCATGCCTCAAATTGCACCATTTTGACAGTTGTTTATATGTTTATACATGATCTGCCCTGGGATGAAATGAACTCCCTTTCAATTAAATTCAACCCATAATACTCATTTATTTTCCTTGAAAAGATGAAATGCTTCTTTAAATAACTGCTCAAAGTTCATATATTCATAAGTTTTTCCCAAGTAGAATACAGAAGTTCTTTAAATGTATTATACCAGAAAGACCTGCCTTTAAAATGTTTCTTTATTTTTAAAATGTATCTCTATTGTTGAAAATATTACATATGTTTATATAGAAAAGAAAGAAACATTTGACAATAATTATTTCATGAGTAAAATTAAATAAGACCTAAGAGTAGAAAAGAGGGAGAATGAAGTACCCATTACTCCAAACTATGACTATATGTTATTTTTTCCTACTTCCAGTTTTCTATAATGGTTCATTATTTGCAAGACATGTATTTGACTTGGCCTCTGTTAATATCTCTATATTCTATATCGGCATATTGTAAAATCTCTGTATATTACCTACCATGTAGTAATGCTCTTTTAAGGCTTATTATGATTGCATTATAAATAAAGTGAATAAATCAAAAGAGAAGACCAGAACTGTTATAGCCTGACAGAGAAGATAATATATTTTTTCACAAGGGAGGAAAAGGACAGGCTATATTCTCATATCGCAAATCACTGCATGTTTTCTTTAGTAGACAAACCAAGTATGCTTTACATGGTTAAGTTTACTGAATAGTTTGAATAAAATTATAAAAAATGTAGATTTATCATCATCATAATGATACTAAGTAGTTAACAGTAATGCACATACTTATATTTATTTCCAAAGCTTTTATGAGACTACACAATTGAGAGCACATACTTATGAGCCCTTATTATTTCCTTAATGGAGCAACTCTGTACAGGCTCAAGGAAAAGAGCCAGAGATGACATTGTATAAATAGCAAAATGAATCCAATCTTTTTTTTGGTCTCTCCAGTCTTCTATAACTTAGCAACAACAAATTAAATACTAAATCCCGATTCTCTGTAACGCTATTATGAAATTTCCTATTTAACAGAATGGTTTCTAGTCCCCAGCTTATGATCTAATTATTCTGAGCATTTCAGAATTCAGGCAACTTTATTAAATACCTGTAATGGGTTGTGTGCTTTGAAGATACCTCTCTATTAATGAGAGTCATTCCCTGACCTCCAAGAATTTGTAATCGGATGGGAAAAGACGATTTTTTTTCTTTTTTCTTTTTATCCTCACCCAAGGACATTTTTCCATTTTTTGTTCAGGTAGAGTGGGATGGAGAGAGGGGAACAGAGAGAGAGAGAGAAACATCGATGTGAAAGGAACACATCGAGTGGCTGCCACCCGCACAACCGACCGGGGCCGGGGACAAACTGCAACCAAGGTACGCGCCCTTAGCGGGAACCGAACCCGGGTCTCTCAGGACCGCAGGCCAACGCTCTAACCGCTGAGCCAAACCGGCCAGGGCGAAAAGACGATTTTTTAAAAAAATTATCTACACAAACCTGAATGCTTAGTCTAGATAGAAATGTAAAATATTTGTCATATATTTATATCCAAGCATCAAAATTTATTCAATGCATATGAAGTAATCCTGTTAATTTAGGAGCTTTGACTTAGAGAAAGATCCCTAACATCATTCTTAGATCAAAACTCCCAAATCAGACGAATGTTATGAATATTAACTACATATAAGTTTCCTAAAATCAACTTATTCCATAAAATCAACTTATTGTAAGCTTCTGGGATTTCATAGAGAACGAAGAAAATGAATGAAAACATATTCAATATAAACCAACTCTGACCTTTAATATTTCAATATAGTTCAAATATATTTTGTAATGTGCTAGTTTGAGATAAGGAGAATTGCACAAAAAAATATTATGATCTAGAATCATAAAAGGCAACCCTGGCCAGTTTGACTCAGTGGTTAGAGCATCGGCCTGAGGGCCAGAGAGACCCGGGTTTGGTTCCAGCTAAGGGCATGTACCTCGGTTGCAGTTTGTCCCCGGCCCTGGTTGGGGTTGTCTGGGTGGTAACCAGTCGATGTGTCTCTCTCACATTGATGTTTCTCTCTCTCTCTTTTACCCTCTCTCCCTCCTGCTCTATCTGAAGATAAATGCAAAAAATATCCTTGAGTGAGGATTTAAAAAAATAATAAAATACATAATATTCCCTCATTCCTTTATGCCTTTTATCCACTCGATGAACACCATCCACTGTCTTGCTGGCACCGCTCCATGGAGTGGAGCTATAATTACAAGCAAACACATACATCAGCTCTGCCTTCATGGAATGAATCTTTAAAATGGTAGATTTTCCAAATGTTTAACAATGAGTTGTGAAAAAAACAAACAAAAGAACCACCTATTGTCTTTTTTTTTCATAGCTGTTATCAACCTCTCATGGCACTTCCTTTGTTACTGATGGTCTGGCTCCCTTGCTGACATAGCGGCTCCACGTGGGCATGCTTCTCCGTCTGCTTTGTCCCATCGTGCCTCCCGGGCATTTAGAACAGTGTCTACCACTGAGCAAATACTTGTTAAAGGAATAGATGAGCCTGACTTTGCTTAATACCAATACTGTGGAGAATGAGAACTAGAAACTGAAATTTAGCAAAGAGGCATTACTGTGAGACCAGGTCACCACATGCCACACCTAGTCACCTCTTCAGAACATTACCGTCAACACCAGTGTACAGACCTCAGATCCCTTCTAACCCTTCGCTTTCTGTCTATGAGTGTGTCAGTAAGTCCTCCTGCAGCAATTTTCTAGCACAACAGTTTGCTCCAAGACGTCTTTGCTGAGCTGCGTATGTGTATGACAGGACAAAGGGATGACAAAGATAGTAGACAAATTACCATGCGACAGAGTTAAAAGGGGTCAGTCATAAGGAAAATGCAAAACCAAGCACAACACTGCACGTTGACCGGAAGTAGCGCTGGCGGCCGAGCAGGGGGACCCTGGTGCTCCAGAAGGGGGGAGCAAAGCCACAGCTCTGCTCAACAACCAGGCTCTACTGGCCGGTTTCCAGTGGTGAACTTGACAATAGCTGTGTCTGTCATCACCGGTCAGGGTCCCTTATGGACAGCCTGAAGCCTAGAGGTTTTTAAGACATTACTGTGTAAATTTTGGTTTTGATCAATAAGTGGGTAATTTTGTAAAAGATAAGACAACTGATTTTTTTTCTTTAAACAGAGACAATCTTTACTTAAACCATATTAGAAGAACAGGAAAAAGGTATTATCTTGTTCAAAATAAACTAGGAGAAAACCTGGCTGACCAACAAAAATTTTCTCAGAAGACTAAAACATTGTCTGATTTGATGGGACAAACACAACAGTGGCCAGGGGAAGGCATAAAGACAGCAAACCTCAGTGCACACTAATGGACTTTGTTATAGAATTTAAATCTAACAAACTGCGGATCTCGGGGTCAATGACTTGGTAGCAGGTGAAACGTAGATGGAGTAACAGGCAGTTGTTTACTTTGAGTGTTGTCTGGAGAGACGATGAAAGATCCTTGCCTACCCTGGCCGGTTTGGCTCAGCGGTTAGAGTGTTTGGTTAGAGACCCGGGTTCGGTTCCCGCTAAGGGCATGTAACTCGGTTGCAGTTTGTCCCCGGCCCTGGTTGGTCGTGCGGGTGGCAGCCACTTGATGTGTCCCTTTCACGTTGATGTTTCTCTCTCCCTCCCACTCTATGAACAAAAAAAAAAAAAAAAAGGAAAAATGTCCTCTCGGGTGAGGATTAAAAAAAAAAAAAGAAAGATCCTTGCCTGTTAAGGAGAACTTGAAGTCTCCCATAAGGCACTGACTTACCAATTGTAATATCGTATAGCATGTTTTTTACTTATTAATATATTTTAAACCTTTTTTTTTTCTCAGATATAGGCCAAAGCTTGGCATTCAATTATAATGCACAAATACGTGAAGTCCAACCTTTCATTAAGTGATCCTACAATCTTCTCATATGGAATAATTCTCCTTAGTTATTTTAGAGAATGATCTTTTTTCTTTCTTTCTTTTTTAAAAGTCCTTTAAACCTACAAAAACAAAGAATATTGTCTCACGGGGAAAATCTTGTGGGATTTAATCAATAACAAACACTCTACTTTATTAACCATCTCTACCCATCCTCCAACAACTCCAACTCTTTTTGAAGGTTATAAAGAGGCATCAAAATATTTTTTATCATGAATGAAAATAAATTATCCAGATGAATCTCTAGAAACACTTGGCTCGATGAGATTCCCCAGGCCTCTGCCAACACCACCTGCTATGCTCACAGTCTGAGTCAGTCGTGAAAGCTGTCTACATAAAACCATTCTCATACTCATAGTGTCATGTGATCAGGAAAAGCAGTAAAGAGCCATGCAAGAAATATTTAAATGTTAATTTAGAATTTTAGTTAATTGAGAAGGGAGCATGTTTGACCCTCACATATCTTTCAATCCTGGGTGGACCTAAAATTTCATCTCATGGTCAATGAAGTCACATCTAGTGAGCAGAGTCACCCTAATTGGAGGCAGGTCCCATAACACTACTTATCATCCCTACATACTGATCACTTCTTCAACTTCCCCTTTCTAAAGGTATGACTTTGGACTTGTGTTTTTTAGATGGTTCTGCTGAAGATAAATTCTTTGCTAAGATGCATTTTAAGGAAGATTCAGCATCATGGGATGGGTCTTGATCATACTAAAAGAGAACACAAGCAAATACTGAGTCAGGCACCAGAGGCTTGACCTGCAAGGAACGTGGTGGTGTCTGAGGGACAGCACTGGGTCCCTTGGAATTGATGGGTTTGGTGAGAAAGCTCCCTAAAACTGAAATTGGGAAGAACACAAAAGACAAATAGGGAAAAAATTTATGTTCTGCTGAAAAGACCAAAGAAGTGACCCTGGCCCATTGACCAAAGAGTTAGTTTCAATTCTGGTCAAGGGCCATAACTGGGTTGTGGTTCATCCCCAGCCCTGGATGGGGTCATGCGGGAGGCAGCCAGTTGATCTCTTTCTCTCACATCAATGTTTCACTCTTTCTCTCTCTCTCTCCCTCTCACTCCATCTGAAGATAAATGGAAAATTATCCTCAGGTGAGGATTTAAAGAAAAAAAAAAAAAAAAGAACAAAGAAATGTTAAATGCAAATAGAATAAGGCCAACAATATCCTGGAAGATCTTTATGTCTACTGAAAACTTGGTTGTTAATATATATTTAGCTTTCTTCATGGGGATTTGTGAAGAAGTTGGAAGGATCAAGTGAGTTCATACAAATACATGTCTGTGTCAGAGATCCCCAAGATTCCCTACATTTGGGGATTCACGGGAGGGACTCATGAAACTCAGTTTATAGTTGTACTTATGACTAAACGTGATTACAGCAACCACAGTTAAAAAAAAAAAAAAAAAAAAGGAAAACACGCACAGGCAGATCTGGAAGAAACCATGTGCAGGGATCTGTGCTCCCTCCCTCGCATACAGGTTACACAGACAGCATTCTTCCTCCACAATGAACACGCAGGAACACGTGTGCAATGTTTCTCCAAAGGAAGCCCATTAGAGATTTTGTACCAAAACTTTTATTGGAGGCTGGTCATACACTGGGTACCCTCCACCTAACATTTACTAAAATTCCAGAGCCAGGTGTGCAGCATAAACCACATTGTGTGCACAAACAGTGCAGGGACAGTAAACCTTTATCAGCTGGGAAACAGGTGAAACACTCCAGAAATCCATGTTCTCAGGGGCCCACCAAGCAAGCAGGACCTTCTATGAGCATCAATTTCCTGTCGGTTATGTTTACTCTTTTCTGTATAATAGCAGTTGCAAAATAGTTTGTCAGATATTGTTATATGTTATGCTGATCAATCATTACAATAGTAAGTAATACATGCTAATGCTATAAATAATGTTATATAAAATTACCTTATTATATTATACATTACTTTTAGTTTTAGTAAGGAGTAATGTGTAAAATTGTTCTTTTTCCATTGTTCTTCCCTTTTTGATCCTCAAAACTGAATAAAATCCATATCCAAGCATTTTTGGTTATGTATACAATTGGCATTGCATAATTTATAAACAATATTTAATAATTTTATTAAACACTTCTTAATGAAAAAAATGTATTGTTTGAAAAAAAAATAGAAATAAAAAATTGTCCCATAAATACACCAGTGAGCCTGTGATTTGAAGGTAACTGCACTGAAGGTTTTATTTCCTGTTTGAAGGTACAGTATACAGTGGGACACCTTCAGAGATGTTGATAGAACTGAAACTAGTGAACTCTGATTTTTCACCCAAGAAAAAGCTATTTTCTAAGCATTCTACTGTGAAATTTGCTTACAGCAAGGAAAGAGAAAAGCAAAAATGATTTACCAACTAAATAAGTCAAGGCAATTTTTATATGTGTACATTCTTAGTGCTTAATGCAACTATTATACCTCTTTGTACTGGACTAAAAGATGGCTTTTAGATAATGCATCCCCAGTTGAAGACAGGAAATGTAAAATTCTTTTTAAAAAAGAAAATTTAATTGTTACTCTTTACTCTCATATATCTTCTCTGTGCCTTGAGCTGTAGTTCAACTAAAAAGGTACTTTTCGTGGAGAACAGGTATACAAGGATTTATAAGAAATAAAGCTCAATCTTTAGAGGATATACAGTACTTAGGTGATGAATACAGAACAAACTGTATTGTAAACATGAAAGTAAAGAGATACAAAATATATTCTGGTTGGTCCCCAAAACAGTTTTTAACAAGATTTTTCCAGATTCTTATATAGTACAGTTTGCATCCACACTGCAAAATGAAAGTCATGGGTCATCATTCATCATCACCATCATAACAATAGAAGTATTAATTGCATGTCTTTGACTTCATTCTTCAACAAAATCATAAATATAAAGTTGCTATAATCCAGTCCTGGCATGTTTGGTTCAGGGTTTAGAGATTTGGCCTGTGGTTCAGAGAGACCCGGGTTCAGTTCCTGCTAAGGGCATGTACCTTGGTTGCAGTTTGTACTGGCCCTGGTTGGGTTGTGCGGGTGGCAGCCACTCGATGTGTCCCTTTCATGTTGATGTTTCTCTCTCTCTCTGTCTCTCTTCCCACCACACACACACACTCTCTCTGTGCAAAAAATGGAAAAATGTCCTCGGGTGAGGATAAAAAGTAAATAAATAAATAAAGTTTCTATAATCCAAATCTCTCTCTAAATATATTGAGACATTTCTATGCATTGGTATAACAAAAATAAAATGCTTAAAACACTAGTGTAAATTAAAAACCTGTCTTAATCAAAGTATCACTGAGCTCTATTGTTTTATGTCCATAGTTTATCTAGGTCTCTAGAATAATGATCCAAAAAAAAGAGGGGGGAGGGGTGCTGTATGAACACAAGGTATTCATTGGGTTAAAGAAATAAAGTGTTAGAAGTTCTGTTTCTATTCATCATTTTAACAAAAAATAAGTAGAAATAAACCTAAGCTTTGCTAGTAATGCATAGCATGTGGACTGATGCTGGGCCCTTACTCATTAGCTGTCACAAAGTCCTGATTCTACACACTATGGAGGAATCCCAGGGGGAGAGTTGAAGCTGCAGAGAGTACAGCACAATGGCAATGATGCACTGCCTCGCCCTCATTTGACGTTTGCTTTCAGCATATTTCGACTTGCTGCAGTTTACATGCATGAGCCTGCCTACGGAAGTTCATAAATTACATTACCTAGTTGTTGTTTTTTTTCTTTTTTGACGTTAGAGAGAGAGAGAAAGAGAGAGAGAGAGAGAGAGACAGAAACATAGATGAGAGAGAACATCGATTGGTTGCCTCCTGCACGCCCCCCACTGGGGATTTGGACCACAACCTGGACACGTGCCCGAACAGGGAATTGAACTGGCGACCTCTTGGTGCATGGGTCGACGCTCAACCACTGAGCCACACTGGCTGGGCTATTGCATCTAGTTTTAATTACACTAACCCTCATGAAAAGTACAATGACTTTTAAAAGTTTCTTCAAAACCGTGGAGGAAAACACACGTGGCCAAATTACTGAGGCAGGCCCAGGACAACAGCAAGGGTGGCTGAGCTGGCCCATCCTCTGGTGTGAGTTCTTAACCACATTATGCAGTAGAAACCATGATGATGAAATCAAACCTGACAAGTAGTTGGCAAAAAATACAACAATATGAAACAAACTGTACAATATGGATTTATGTCCACTATCATTAATGGCAAACTTTGTTTCCGCAAGGTGTGGTGTTGGAAATCTTAGCTAATAATAGAATATCACTTTTATGTAATTTAAAAAGAAATACATTAATGTTTGTAAACAATGGTGAGTACTACTAAAAGTTTAGAGAACATTATGCAAGTGGACAACTGGTCAACTGCCTTTGACCAAGTCAGATATTTTAACAATGTTAAATAATAAATTTTATTTTTTCTACTTTCCCTAATGGCATGCTATGATATTTGCATAGATTGGGCAATGCCATTATATTGAAGAATGTAATTTAAATACATGTGGCCAAATTTTACACAAATCTGAGCATTAAGAATTTTAAATAATATGACATAATTTACTTTATGTAAAAATTTTCAGATAATTCTCTCCTCAAAAAAATAAATTCAAAACAGGCAAACTAAATAAATTAGTATGTTTAAGTAAATACCACTTTTACTGGTTTTCAGTGCACCAGACTTTTGTTACAGAAGGGGGTACTTTTCCAAGTGATTTTCATGATTATTGGGCTATTTCTACATTAACAGTTATTATAATCAAAATTTATTTTTACAACTATGACAATGTCAACCAATGTTCATCAAGCTACGGTTCTAATCAAGGTCTTTAAACACTAGGCCTGGCAATCAATACCATTGTATAATGTTGATAAAATACATTGAAGACAATATGAGTGCCATAGCACAGTGTGTGATGAGTTTAGAAGGTGCATCCTTTGAAATATTCACATCCTTTGAGAAAATACAATATGGCATTAAGGTAAAGTATACCACAATGGTTACACATTTTGAAAATGTGTTCTTCTTAATTTACCCTTATTCTCCAACATATTTATATAATAGTTTATTATTAATTTACTTTATTCTATTAATAAATTATGAAATGTTTAATTATATGAGGCCTTCAAAATGTTTTCCTCAAATGTAATATGACTTCCATCTACTTCTGAAATGTCACTAATTAATGTATATGTTATTATAAAGCAGAATTAACAATTGCATTTGACTTCACTAGAATTAAAAACTGTCATCACCTGCTAGGCAGTTATCATTGAAACAGCTGGAACTTGTAGCCTAGCAGTTACAATGATATGTGGTCATTTTTATTTTGCAATTTTGTTTCAATGATTATTTCAAATATGTCCCAGAATTATACCATCCTTAATGAAACATGTTTTATTTACAACCCAGCCCCAAATTCCTGAACACATCTCTGTTAAGTGAAAAGTAATGGTAGAAAATAGTAATGTATCAATTCCTGAACTAGGTTCCTACTTACAGATTATTCCTAGGTTAGTCAATTAAAACAGGTGTACTGAATTCTTACAGATATTGTTGCCTGCTGAACAAATAACAGTATTTTCATTTTTGGCATATTGAACACATAGTAAAAGAGAAAGAGATTGTCAAGATTTCCTTGTGATGACTTCTGGTAGGAGACAATGTTTATATTAGCAAACATTATTCCATATTAACATGATGAGATAGAGGTCCCAGATAAATACCTATTCTAATCTCTGTCACATAAATTTTTAAATAATGTTAGAAATTCATTCAAAAGTTGAGATAAATGTATTTACCAACATCTTTTCTGAGAAAATCCCTTTCAGGAAATAAATTACTTCTGTATATGAAAGTAGTGTCAATTAGCAGGGCTTTACACCATTCAAAACATCTGCATCCTTGTGATATTGCAAAATCATGGGTATGACACAGAACAGCCCTGCCCTTTTATTATGATACTTAAAATCAAAGGGACCAAAATGAAAATTCGTCTAAGCATTTGTTTTGTTAAGTTATTCAGGGATAGTTTTTTAAATTACAAGAGCATTTTCCTCATAGATTTATTCCAAGATTTAATTTTAACTTTGAGTAATCTAAATTTACAAGATGCCTAAACAAACAAAAAATACATTTGAATTCTTTCACAATGTAGGTGTCATATGTAGCTTTTTTCATTGTTACATTTCCAGTGATGTTAATTGTTCTTAGTGGGTAACTGGCACTCAATAAATACCTGTGGACTGAATAAACATATTATTCATATGAATAAATCCAATAATTAACATAAACTTGAACAACTCATACATTTTCTGGTGTACCTAACCATAAACTGTAAAATAGTTAAATATTTTAATGGATTATTTTATGATTATACAAAGGATTCATATATATATATATATATATATATATATATATATATATATATATATATATATATATAATGCTATCACAGAATAGGTAACATTACTCTTCTCTGTGATGTAATTTTGATCTGTTCTCATATTTCCTTTCTTACTTTCATGGTCTTTCTTTCCCTAGAATTTTTAGATGTATTTCTAAATCTATTAAGTCTAAATAAATAGATTAGTCCTAGAACTCTCTTTAGCTGTACTTCCAGAGACAGAAACACACACACACACACACACACACACACACACACAAAACCTGCTTCAAAGCATACCTGTTTTGCATAATGGCTCCACAGGTAATCCTATATCACCAATTGAGAGAGATTAGTATTTTAATTTTTTTTTTTAATATTATAAACCTTGAAAGAATAAATTAAAAGATGGCTATACTTCTAAATAAGTTTTGGATGGCAACAATGGAAATTTCTAAAAAATGTTTATATATCGCCATGCTAGTTTGATGTTTGTTATTTAATTTAGTTTTATTCTACTTTCATTTTTAATGCTATATGAAGTCTTGATGAGCAGAAATATTATTCTTAATGTTTTTTAATCTTTTTACCTACTAAAGAAAAGCTATTTGTTCTGTGGAACTATTGCAAACGAACATGCCCAGTCCATAATTCAATTGTGTATTTCACTGGTACTTGATAAATGTGGTACAGGTAAAAACCTAAGCAGGATTGACAGCCTTTCTAAGGAAACATGTAAATGTCTTAATAACAGTACTGAAATTAATGATGAACGAAGGAAATGAGATTCAGGAGGCTTAAACGAAATGTTAACTTTTCACTGAGAAAAGGAATGTGAAGGGGGCTTTGAGTCCAGCCTGTCCCCAAAGCCAATGTTTCATTTACTCCAGCTACAGTGTCTTGCAGAGGATACATTTTGTCACACAAAATCCCTGAATATGGCTCTGGCGACTTCAAATCCTATTTTGGTCTGACCCCTGGAAACACTAATGTTTTCATTACTAAATACTATTTGGATATTATTTACATAGCAGTACATATATTTGTACATTTATCTTAATAACTATTTAAATACATTATTTATTTTAAAATACTCTTAAATTAACAAATTAATTCTAAGTATGATTAAGTGATTTTCTAAATACTCTAAATCTAATAAGTATCAGAGCTGTATCTCTTGATCTAGAACTTTATTTCTCCCCCACTGAAATAGTAAGTCTTAACCCAGGAGTCTGAGATTGCATGTATAATCCTGAGTGTACTATTGAAGGATAGGCTTTATAACTTTCTACAAACTCTCAATAGACTTGATACTTCAAAACGCTTAAGAACCTGATGGTTCTTCTATAAAATAACTAATTTTCCATACTTGTGATTGCTGATTGTTCGGTTTGGTTACATCCACAATAACAATTGGTACATTAGTGTAGTATTCCAATACCTCAGAATCCCAGATCAGCACTGAACTTTAAATACAATCTCCTGAAACCTTAAGTCTATATAAAACACTAATGAACCGTGGGTATTCAACACCTGAGATTACCCAAATAACGGACACCACCCACCTCTCAGAGTGGATTTATTCTTAGGGCCTCGGCGGTCTTAGGCATGGCCTGGCATGGAAGGGCCCTTCCAGCTCTTCCAGGGGCCATGGCGCTGGTCTTGGGGAACACGCGAGGCAACATGGGCAGGCAGTGGGCTCTGAGCTGGGTGAAACCCCTTCCGTGTCCTCCTCACTGACGTGGCATCTGTTTTCATTTCCAGCCCATCCCCTTATCAAGGGCAGCTTTGCCCGGAGCTGCTGCTGCACACCGACTCATGGGAAAGCGCATATTTGTTCTCAGAAATACCAGCACTGAGACGAATTAAATCGGAAGTCCACCCCTTTTCCTCTACCCCAGTACCATGCCCCGCAATAAGAAAAAGCCCTTAGGATGTGTACAAGTCTTCCTTAAGAACCACCGATAGAGGGCTTCTCTGTTCAGGGATGCCACGTCAGGGGAGCACAGTCCCTCTGGAGGTCACACACAGAGCCCTGGCTCAGTATCTTTCCCCAACAGAAATTTTAAAGTCTTTGTTTCCCCATCTCTGCTGTGGGCGCCAGCTGCCAGCTCATGGGCCGCTCCCTCCCAGGGAATCGGTCAAGCTCTCGGAATGGTACTCCGGTGCCTCGATCACTGGCTGCAGGCCCTGTGTGGACCATGCTTAGGGATTTAAGAAACGTATATACTTCTTAGCTCCTTGTGAAGGGGTGCCTCAGTTTGACTTTAGCACATACAACTTTTTTTTCTTCATTGATTTTAGAGAGAGAGAGGAAGATAAAGGGAGAGAGAGATAGAAACATCCATGAGAGAACATCAATTGGCCGCCTCCTGCGTGCCCCCACTGGGGATCGGGACCACAACCTGGGCATGTGCCCTGACTGGGAATTGAACCTGTGACCTCTTAGTGCATGGGTCGATGCTCAACCACTGAGCCACACTGGCCGGGCAGTACATACAACTTTTGTAAAAATATTTAGAAATACTTTTCTGAACAAAAAACTTATTTAACGTTGGGCCATTTGTTTGAAAAGTTGAATACTGTACTAAACATACTGATCTACTGCAAACTTGTTCTGTCTTACCTGTTTTTGTTTGTTTTTTGTCAAAGTGCCACAAGCCTGTCCTCTCCCAAGGTCAAATAGCTATGCTACTTTGTTGTCCCTTTTGTTGTCTGGTTATCAAAGGACAGGAATGACACTTAGAATTTGATAGCATGCAAATTATTTCTTAATCTTTATGCATTCCCTGAATTGGCAATTAGCCTAAGAGATGAAAAGGGAGGAAAAGTATTATTCCTAACAAATCAGCATAGGCGATACATGCGTTTTCAATTACAACGTTGTTTAGATTTTTTCCCCTCCCATTTATAGTGAATATCATTCATGTGGTCCACTATGGGTATACTTTATCCCTGGGGCATTTTCCTATAACTGCACTAGTTTTAGCCATATCACTCATTGTAACAGCTGAGATTAATGCAGCTTTTCAACCATCTTTAAGCAAGAATAGTCAGATGCTTTAGCAGCTGCCCTGCTTCTTAAAAACTCGCTAATCCTTTAATCTTCAGACACTTTTTTTTCATAAAAGATTCACAAGCAAAACAAATGCAATATGGATCAAAAAATTTAATCAGAATGCTTAAAATGCAATTACATTCATCAGGGTGTTCTGTTAGGCTGGGTATTAAATCTGGGCTTTATTCAATATCCTCCTTTTATTATAAAGCAATATTTTTCCACTCTGTAAACCATCTGATCCCTAGGCTAATGTCCTCTCCGCTAAATATTAAAAAGAGAGAGCAGTATGAAAAATGAGATGGAGAAATATTACACTTATTTCAATGAAAAAGTTCAAAGCAGACTTTCCCTGAAATCTTGTTTTCCAACTGACCAGATAATTTGATCACCTGGAATTCTAAAGTTACACTTTCAAACAGTAGCAACAGAATCTGTTATCCTACTTTAAATGTCAAATGTATGTCCTACTCACCTCCTCAATGGAGATAAAAATGTCGACACTTTAAATTTGAAAATAATAATCCATTGTTCCAAATTCAATATTTTCAAAGTTTAAAGGGAATGCTGGTTTCTTCACAAAAGCAGAGTAGCCTTACACTTTTTTAAAATCCATCTCGGTTATATTTCTCCAATTCTCTATTTCACATCTAATAGCATTCAACTGGAACGATAGCTTTGAAATAAAGCGCTGTCCAGAACAGCATGATTTGAAACAGCTGGGCACTTCTGTTAAGTCTGTGCCCTAGCTATAACACCACAGTGGCTGGAGTTTTGTAAGACATATGGAAGTCAAGCGAAGCAGAGAGAGAGTTCCAGGAATTCACCCCGAAAAAGGCCATCCCTGGAGTGGGGAAAATGTACTCAAAGATGAAGATGCTCTGAGTCCTTAAGCTTCGTTTAATATTTAATGGATTGGTTGTAAAAATCTTTAACCTCCCAATTATGTATGAAGCCAGTTTGCCCCATTCCTCCTCCCCAAATGAGCTTCTGCAATGAAAATCATTTCTTTTCAGTTCCAATTTTTCTTCCCCATTAGGTGAAAACAGAAACAATTGGCTGGCGCATTTCCATAATCCTTTAAACAGTAATCAAACAATTATTGTAATAATGTTAAAATGTATTATATATAATTAATTTAGTTGCCACTCATTATGCTCCCAACTGGGACCATATGGAGACACGACAAGGACCAGCCAGAAGCTTCAAGGTTTCAAATGGCTCCACACACAACTGCCTGTACCTTCTCTGCACACTAGCACACTGCCACAGGCAGACACCGGCCACAGGCAGACACCACTGCACCACAACTGCCGCTGTGGCTGGTCGTGACAGCTCTCAATTTTTGAGGCCATCCTATGTGCCAGGCTTAACATCTATTTCTTACTGAGTCTTCATAATAGCATGATGATGTTGTTCAGCATGTGTTATAAACTCGCCTCACCTAGGTCCCATTGGTCTAACTTAAATATAAATGGTTATTACAATACTCATGCTGCAGACAAGAAAACTAAGAACTAGAGAGGTTATGTACCTTGAGCAAGGCCACTTGGTAAGTAAGAGACAGGCCGGGTTTCAAACCCAGGCTGTATGACTTAAGAGGCCACGCCCTCCGTTCCCAGATGAATGCGACCTTCCAATGTCAACCTTCACCTTGAACTTAATTCTCTACCTGGAACTCTGTGTCACGAGGTACTTTGAAACATCAAGATTGGAAAGTTAATGTTGTCTTCCTGACATTAGGTATAATAAGAAAATAGTCAGAAACCCTGACCTTGGCTAACGTGGATCCATTTCTGTGTAGAGGGTGCATTCCTTCCTGTCATGTGCGTGACAGGCCAAACCTGGCCTGGTGTCGCCAGAGCAACAGGAAGGGACAGAATGACACCGTCTGCAAGTAGTATCATGTGACAAGATCGAAACTGAACCTTGAATGGTGACATGGTCTTTAATCTCGTCAAGGCGCAAACCGCCGCAGGCCCACTGCCTGCCCGCCCTGCAGGTGCTCAGTGCCGCGGCTGCCCGCACCTCTGACTCAGCGAGGCCTCCTTGGGAACTGGGGAGCAGCCAGGGAGCAATATCTATTAGTCCGTGTCCTTGCATATTATTCTTCTGCTTCTAGGTTGGTTCAGAGGTGAACTGAAAAGACAGCCATCATGAACCTGGTCAAAGTTGTAAGTGTTGCAACAACAGAACAGACATTGCTCTCTGGTCATCCTGGCGCAGAAAGTATGTAGGCAGGAATCCAACGGACTGAGGGTTAGGCCCCTGGAAGTTACCCAACAGAATGCAGCACATTCTCTGAACTCTTTCTCGAGATTCCACATACAGGGGTAGTAAAGACTACTACATGAGTAACAAATAAAAGTGTGTCAAAGTACATCAGTAATTAACCAGCTGGCATGCTACAGTCGATGCTCAGCTAAACTTGTCATGTGTCAACCTTGAGTCCTTATAGTACTTAAATTGACCTCAAAGAATGATTGGTATGGTATTGAGCAAACCACATTTAACATGATTTTTCTCAGCAGATAATGGTTCAAATTTTCTGCCTAACCTAATGATTCTTACAGTCATCTATTTCTAAATACCCCTCTCATCCTTAGACCATGGACAACTGTGACTGGTGATATATAAGCAATGAGTAGAGTTTTCTTTTTCTGTGAAGAATTTGGGAGACATATATTTTCCTTATACATTTAGCATGGAAAAGTTATTTCTGATTTATAAATAGCACGTCAATATTTTTTATTACCCAATCCAGGACGATTTTGATAGTGAAAGTACGCATTAATAACTAATTTTGGGAAAACAGATGGGAGTATTCTAGGCAAACTGGAACATATGGACATCATATATATAAAGTACTGCAGAGGAGTTTGTACAATTATTGTGTATAATTCAAAGTTTGAAATAAAATTTCCACGTATTCATTATAATAGATTAAAATAATTTCAGTGAAACAATGCAAGCATTGAATTATTATAGTAATAACAGAATACTTATGTTTTAATCCAATGTTTAATTATCAAAGTTGACATACATCTTGAGCAAGATTCCTTTAAAATAAGTATATGGTGCTAACTCTTCAATCGTCTAAATATTCCTTTACAGACATATTTAAAGCCTCTTATTGTTTTAAGAGTGTGCAGCAACCAAATCATTATTTTTACGTTCCCTTTAAAAAAAATAAGATTTTATTTTACTTTTTATTCTCAATGTACAAAGTTACTGAAGTCTTATTTACAAATACAAAAAAAAAAAAAAAAAAGAACACATAGCCTCCGAATGACATTTTTATTAAGGTCATTATTCTACACTGGCATTCCAAAGAGTGGAACCCAAAATACACTGTCCTATGGCATAGCGAAGTACAAACATAAAGAAGGTAGAGAACAGCACATTTTATGAACAAACAGCATGTATTGTTTTTAAGAATGACTGCCGAGAAAAAGCCATAAAATAGCCTAATAGAAGTTTCTCCATGGATCTCAGCTTATTCATTAACCTCTTTTTATGTTGTTCGATAATAATATATCCAGAGTTGACCAGATTGTCTCTCAGGTCTTGCCTGCGGCCATGACATTCATGCTATTAACATTTCTATCTTCCATCTAAGCTTTAAGCTTCCATCACAGCTCTCATAGAACTATGTATTTATTTACTGATAGTCTCCAGTTTTTAATTACCTTTCCTTCCCAATGAGCTACAGTGGTGAGCAGCAACTTCTTATGTTAGCAGTTATCCCATGGGACTCTGCACATGCTATGTCCAACTCTGTGCTGAAATCATGCTGCATGTGGAGACTGGGTTTTTGAGTTCTTCCACTGTAAATTCATGTTCACTTATTCCCTATCAAAGCAGTAATCAAGATATTTATTCACCTGCCATATGTATTCATTTATTTTTTAAAAGGTGAGAAATAGCACCAAGGATCACAGAGAACACCATCATGAACAAGGTTTATTCTTACTCTCCAGAAAGATATAATCCCGCAAGAGGAGACAAATTATTAGAGATAACCACAGGTATTAAATAATCTATGAAAGAAGAGGTCGAGCTTTCTGCATGCATTTAGAGATCAGAGAAGATGTCTGGATGGGGGAGCTAGAGAAGACTTCTCCGTCAGTTGACCATCAACAGAGATGGTCATTTCAGATTGTAAAGCTGTCATGGATGAACCGTAGAAAGCATAAGGTGTTAAAGAATGGCATTACTTAATGTGTACGTGGGCCCGTTCGCAGTTCTTGAATCAAGAGTTCAGTATTCCTCACTGACAGGTAGGACATCACTACCTAAAATTCTTTTTCTTTTTCTTAGAACTTCAGGATATCTCTAAAAAAGTAATAATGGCAATTATGTTAAGATACTAAAGAGTTTCGATTCTGATGTGCTCACAATTATATGTATTGGGTTCAAGGCAGGACATCTGGGCCTTGCCATCTGACTCGGAGGTTGGTCTGACCCGGTCTGTTAGTCACTACAGTGGCAGAACTGCAACTCGTCTTACATTTTTTAAGAGACTCATACTCAAAATAAAATATTACTTTTACAATTAATTGATCTGTAGTAAAACGAATTACAGATAAAATGGCATACAACAGTTTTGTTTTGAATAAAAATTTGCAGAAGAAATAAAAATTTGACCTGAGAGAATGGAATTCAGAAAGAAATAAGAGCTATAAAAGAAAATTAATAAATGAGAAAATGCATCAGATAATATTGACTAATGGAGAAAATCGGTATTTTAAATATCTGCAAAAAAAAAAAAAAAAGATTTATCCAATAAAAATAAATTTGGTATAAAAAAGAAAAATGAAAAAAAATACATTAAAAAGTATATTCAGAAATTAAACTGCTTTCATACAGTTTATTCTAGAAAATAATTTTAAAGTCAGCACTTTAGGTCAAAACATAAGAAGCAAAGTATCGACTTCCGGTCAAGATGGCGGCGTAGGGAAACGCAGTATCGCGTTCTCCCACAACCACATCCAAGTTACAACAAAACTACAGAACAACCATCATCCAAAACCGCCTGAAATCAAGCTGAGTGGAAGTCCTACAACTACGGAATTAAAAAGAAAAAAAAAAAAAAGCAGCTACATCCAGACCGGTAGGAGGGGCGGCGGCGTGAGGGGTGGCAGTGGCGGCGGCGCGGCAGCGCGACGGGCTGGTCCCACACCCACGTGTGGCGGATAAAAATCAGGAGGCTCCCGCGGCTGGGAAGGTCCTTCCTGAGGACTGAGGGGTCCCTGTCCCACACCAGGTGCCCCGCTCAGGTTTCCAGTGCCAGGAAGAGAAGTCCCCATAACTTATGGCTGGAAAACCAGCAGGAACTGAGGCTCAGGGAGGCTGAGGGGCTGGAGCCCCAGGCAGCTCCTTAAAGGGCCCGCGCACGGACTTATTGGACTCTTTCCCTCTAAGCTTGGAGTGGAGGCAGCTCAAGGGGCACCAGAGACATACAGGGAAGAACTGAGCTGTTTGGCACTGGAGCGAGGGCTGGAGAGGGGGCTTCCTCGGGGACAAACGTGCTGTCAGAGGCCTTTGTTCCTTTGGTGAGCCCTTCCCTGGGGCGGCAGACAGTCGCCATATCTGGGACTCCAGCAACCTGGCTCACACTGGTAGCCCCGCCCTGCTGACTCCCTGAGGCCCCGCCCCACCCCACCCAACTTTCAGGCCCACCCAAGCTGTTGCCACTTGCTTAACCATAGGATTGGCCTTTCTTGGATCCTGCTTCAGGTTTTTCCTAAATTCTTTCAAACGAGCAGCATCGGGTCTCAGCAAGCCCTATACCTCTCATTAAGTAATACACAGAAACAAACACAGGGAGGCAGCCAAAATGAGGATACAAAGAAACAGGTCCCAAATGAAAGAACAGAACAAAACCCCAAGAAAAGAACTAAGCGAAATGGAGATAAGCAACCTAACAGATGCTGAGTTCAAAATACTGCTTATAAGGATGCTCAATGAACTCAGTGAGGGCCTCAAGAGCATAAAAAAGGACCAGTCAGAAATAATCGCTGCACAGTTAGAAACGAAGGAGGCTTTAACTGAAATAAAGAATAATTTACATAGCTTCAATAATAGAGTACGTAAATCCAAGGAGCAAACCATCGATTTGGAATATAAGGAAGCAAAAAACACCCAATCAGAACAGCAAAAAGAAAAAAGAATCCAAAACAATGAGGATAGTGTAAGGAGCCTCTGGGACAACTTCAAGCGTGCCAACATTCGCATCTTGGGGGTGCCGGAAGGAGAAGAGAGAGAACAAGAAATCGAAAACCTGTTTGAAACAATAATGGCAGAAAACTTTCCTAACTTGGTGAAGGAAACAGACATACAAGTCCAGGAAGCACAGAGAGTCCCAAACAAGATGAACCCCAAGAGGCCCACACCAAGACACATCATCATCAAAATGCAAAAGGTTCAAGACAAAGAGAGAATCTTAAAAGCAGCAAGAGACAGGCAGCTAGTTACCTACAAGGGAGTTCCCATTAGGCTGTCAGCTGATTTCTCAAAAGAAACTTTGCAGGCCAGAAGGGAGTGGCAAGACATATTCAGAGTGATGAAAACCAAGAACCTACAACCAAAATTACTCTATCCTGCAAAGCTGTCATGTAGAATCGATGGACATATAAAAACTTTCCCAGACAAGAAAAAGTTAAAGGAGTTCATCACTACCAAACCGTTATTATATGAAATGATGAAGGGTCTTTTTAAAGAAAAAGATAAAATGTATGAACAAACAAAATGGCAATGAATACATATCTATCAACAATGGAATCTACAAACAAAATGAACAGGAAGAACAGGAACATTCTCATAGATACAGAGAACATTTTGTTGGTTGCCAGTTGGGAAGGGGGTTGGGGGAATGGGTGAAAAAGGTGAAGGGATTAAGAAGCACAAATTCATTGCTAGACTGACAAACCTCAAAGGGAAAGGGGTTGGGGGGGTGGGAAGAGATAAACCAAAGAACTTATATGCATAACCAATGGACACGGACAATAGTTTGGGAAAAGGTGGGAGGGGGGCGGGAGTGGGGAGGAGGGGGTCAATGGGGGAAAAATGTGGAACATCTGTAATACATTTTACATCCAACAATAAAGATGTGGAAAAAAAAAAAAAAAAAAGAAGCAAAGTATCTACTGGGTCAAAATAAATGGTGCAAGTACTGGGAACCCATTACAGCTTTCTCCTTGGCTAACGCGGAAGAAGTCTTGCTTTTTTCATGTTCGTATTAAAAAGATTTACCACATGTTCTCGAGAATGATAAATAACAAATAGCTGTGAGTTGAATCACATGGTTACCACACAACTGAACCCTGTGCATGATCATAAAATGATTGCATTTATCAGAATCACATGGTTATCTTAGGACTAAGAGGGCACACGATGGTCCTTTCATTCAAGGTGTTTTTGATCTTATTGCGGTGACAGGGTGGGTGAAGAAGTGAACATGAGATGCACTCATAGAATCTTCAGAATACAGCAATTTCCAGACCAGTTTCTTAAAACTAGTTTCCCCAGAATTGTTCCATTTTATTTTTATGATTTTATTTTATTTTAATTTTATCGAAAGCAGAAAAGATCTGACCAGAGGCTCAGCATTCTATATGTTACCTTTAAGAAGCTCTCTGAAAAATATCTACCTTGGTAGGTGCTTGTATTACGCCAAATAAGGTCTGTGTCGCTCTTCTCTGCCATTAGGATGTTTTGCAAAATAGTCACACAGAACAACTAAAAGCATCACTGAGCCTCTGCACGCACTCCTATTCCCTTCCGCATCGGCTCCCCGTTCTGCTCCCCCTGCCTCCACGCAGTCTAGGACCAGATCCCACGTCAGCCTCTTGTGGGTCTCGAGTGCTTCCCATATCTTCACATTTTCATCCATTACTTGCGGATTAATCACCCGAAACCGTTCTTTGTCACACATCACCTCATGCTCAATCCATGGAAAAATCCTCTGACTTGAGTCAAAGGACAGTAAATGGGGAATATGTTTAAACTTTCTCCTAATGACCAACGGACATTATATCGTTTAACAGAGAGGAGGTGGTAAATATGATCTGGAATCCACACTGACACTGGCCTACATAAATCTTTGACATGCTATTTGACGGGGAGAGGTCAGTAACAGTGATCTCTAGCCCACACCAGCACAGGCACAGTAGCCAACACTTTCTGTCACTGCCATCACTAAATGCTCTGTCTACACTTCATTGGGCAAAGCTTTTATTTATTTTATTATCTGATAGCTTACGTTTATTTTGTCTAAATAAATGAAAAGGCTGTTTTACTCTTTCTCCTTTAAGATCTTACTATTTGCTGCTAGAGGTTATTCTTTTCCTAGCTTAATGCTATCAAAGGAGAAAAAGTGAGTTGTATGATCCCTTCTCTGGTGCTGTTACTGGTAGATAGAATTTAGATCTGCTTCATAAAATTAAATAAAAAGACCACCCCCACTGGCATACCAGATTAACTTTCTAAATTCTCTTTTTAAATTTATTTTTCTTTATTGATTTTAGAGAGAGAGGACGGGAAAGGAAGAGAGAACATCGATTGGCCGCCTCCTGCATGCCCCCTACTGGGAATCGAGCCCACAACCTGGGCCATGTGTTCTGATCAGGAATCGAACTGGCGACCTCTTGGTGCCTGGGTCGACGCTCAACCACTGAGCCACACGGCCGGACAACTTCCTGAACTCTCAATGTCACTGCTACTGGTCTCAGAGTCCTGTCACCACACTTACTGTTGGTCTACTATTGTCAGTGTCTGCTCCCCTGCTACTGATGTCTTGTCCTCTTCTTGGGGAGACATAGGACAATGATATAAAGGAAAGTATTCTGAGACTCCAGAACTTTCTAGTATGTATATAGTTTGAGGCTGAAAATGCAAACTAGATCTTCACATAGTTGTTTGAAAAAGACTGACTCACCCACACATTTTACTCCCCGCCCCCCTTTACTTATCTATACTCCTGCAATAAATCGATAGGTTCAGAGTGAGCAGTTTACATGGTCTTCCTTATAATTTGGAGTCTATTCTCTACCTATTTTAGTCAAGGCCTTTATTCCATGGTGACAACTTCAGTCATTTAATTCTGGAAAAACCCTAAGGTCTACTTGTATGATCAACATTAAAAATGACAATTCTCAACAACTGCCCATAATCTACTGGTAACCTCCGGCAGTTTCAGACCTTAACTCTATTAGGCAAACTGATTAGTTCTTGATGACGCAGGTCTAAAGGTCATTAGCCTCTTTCTTAATCAAAAAGAAGTACAAAATCCTCAGCTACATGAAGACAACAGCCTGACTTACTGCTACCTTTATGCAAATTTAGTTATTGACCCACAAGCAGAAACAAGTAATCCCAAATTATTCCTCTTAACCCACCCCCAAGCACACACACCAAAAACTCCCTTGTAACTATCAGAGATGTTTTTTATTTTCCTGTTTAGGATTTTACACTGTGTATGTTGAATGATAGAATATAATCTAGTTAGTTGCTTTTTCCCTCAATTTGTACACACACAGACACGCATGCACAGACGACTCATTAATAAATAAATCACTAGTTAACAATGACTCAAAAATGAGTGATTGCAAGCTTCTTCTATCAGTTTGGTTGTGTTTTTGGGTGGGGGGTAGGTTGATTCATTTTTTAACAGTTTTAAAATAATTTACGACCTATCACTCAGAATGTATAACTCTGCAGAGAAAAATAGAGCTTATCTACCAAAGGAGCAATGTTGTAGTGATTTGAATTTTCTCAATTTATAGCTTTATAATATAAATTATTAACAACAAAAAATCAGCCCTAGACCTAAATTTTATGAGACTACAAATCTATTCTCAGTGAGAAAAATACATTTTCTCGAATATTTAAATTGAATATAACTTATTAATAGAACTGTTTCTTCGTTCAGAAACATGTGAAACTGTACTTGCAATAATATGAAAGAAAACAAAATAGAGGAAGAAACAATTTAAGAGCAAGACTTGGTGTTGCACTATCAACAAATTGTTCAATGAAGATATTATTTGTAATATCACGTTATGTTACATTACAGCATTTGCATTGTTAAAACATCTACAGTAAAAATATACTGGTACATGGTGGCCAGAAATCAATAGCAGCAAAGCCTGTATTTTCTACTGAATTCATGTTCTTCTCGCTTGTGAGTGTGTGTGTGCACTCGCACGTGTTCGAAATATTCTCTCTTTAGTAGTACTTGCCAACTGACATTTTAACATTTTTCATTTTTGGGGGGGTGGGGGGGCAAGATAAAATGTTGGCAACCATACTCCAGTCCCTCCAATTAAAAGAAAAAAAGTCATTAGTCCATAAAACCTAAAAGTCTGGGAAGTATCGCTATAAAGAACCTTTTAATCTGTGCATATAGCCTGAGTTTCTGCTCCTAAAATCTGCTCTCACCCGAAAATCTCTTCATAGCAGACAAAAGAGTGGCTGTACTAAAATACATTTTATGTTGCATTACCTACTGGCCGAATAACTTGAAACTTTTTTTCCCCTCTCCTCTAGCTTTTCTTTCACATAGTTTCTGCATTTTAATCAAAACATAAAAACAAAATAAAGAATAAAAGGAAAAACTGAAAAGCCAACTTGGAATAAAAACAGACAACAATTTTATAAGCTTCAGCATATTCTGAGAACTAAGATAAAAAGCATCTTTTTAAATAAATGCCTTACCAACTATTAATACAATTAATCTACCTGAAACTGTTTTATTTTGTAAAGTCTATTACAAAGTAAATATTGGATTAAAGGTTAATGTTTTACACATTATGATAAGTAGCTCCCAAGAGGCAAAATGAAAATCTAAAAAGAGGGAATTCGAAGCTGCTGAACTCTCCACTATAAGAAAGTGCATGGATTTATTACTGCAGGATTCAAGTGCATGGGTTAGTAATTCATATTAAATCCCCTGTCGTCTGCCGATGGTAAAGGTGAGTACCTGGAGGACCAGAGAAGATGCAATTAGTGGAGGGCATGATCAATCTACGTGTGCTGTTAGTTCTGTATCTGGAGGCATGCAAATGTTTCTCAGTGTAATGCGCACACACACGTGCCCACCCGTAGGCATCACTGCACTTAGGTTTGCATGAGCATGTGTTGCTGTTAGGGGAGGAAGACTGAGGGGGCAGGGGAAAGTGAGGGAGAGAGAAAGAGACAAAACCCACAGTGCTGTAGAGACCCGCAGGTCAAGGACTGGGCAATGAAGATGCCCACACTTCACAGAGAGCGATTTTTCCTACCAGCCACAAGAACTTGGGCTAGCATTTTCACTGTTAGCTAAAACAAAAACTTAGTTGTACGTAAAAAACAAAATTCTGTGATAGAACTTAGGCAGACCATAGAAATATACTTTCTATTACAATCTGGCATGTTATATGATTTTTCCCATTCCAAATACACAATGTGTTTTTCAACGCATTGTGACCATGCTACCCTCCACCTCTCTCATGAATATATTGCTAAAATTCATTTAATGTTAATCATCAAAATTGTAAATATATTGAATTATTCAGCAAGCAATGCAATCAAAATGAACAGTCTTTGTTGTTCCTTATTCCTCATACTATCCCTTGAAATCTCTTGCTCTAGAAAAGGTCTTTTGATAGATTCTGTTCACAAATAATACAGTGACCATTACTTTTAAGAGATAACTCAATAACCACCCTGTCTGGTTCTCATGCATTATCGGACACTTGTCGAATTATAAAAATATTTGTGTATTATTCAGGTAAGTGTCTATTTTAAAACAGCATGCTATGTGTGATTAAGTTTAATATTAAAATTCCCCAAAGTGATTTTAATTTCACTTTACAATTATAGATCTATGTCTTCTGGTTATAAAACAGTTATGTACATATACAATCAACATTGACTTTATATGGAAACATTCCTTTGGTTTTATTGCAGAAATACTTTGCGGTGGTGGCTCAATTTGTGAATTGAATTGCTCATGATCTCACATTAGATATGAAAGCTGAAGGTAAGAACAGCAGACACATGCAATTAGTAGGTTATAGTCTCAGAAGTGATGAATTCTGTAAAGCTCACTTCTTCAATGTGCAATAAGCAGAAATGGTTAACAATAATGTATGAGAAATGCAAATATTTTTCCTATCACCTTTTTTTCCTATTTGTAGTAGATGTATTACTAATTCATTTCAAACTTATGTCAATGGTAAAACAAAATAAAGCTGCTGATGCAATCACTAAACATCTCTCACATGTCCCTATAATTGTGTAAAAACATAAATAGTCTTTATTTTATGCCAAAAAGCCTCTTGGCATTCATCCTAATTATATTTTAAAAATCAATTTGACTCTAGAAGCTTGTGAGAGTAGAGTCACAAGCCCATTGCTAGTAAGTCATGGAGTCTAAAGAGCTATTTCATGAATAATAATGAAAGTACACCATGGTTGTATGATGTTGGACATAATAAAAAGTATATATTGCCTTTCACTCTTTATAATTTGACTCAAAACGTGCTTTTTAATTACTCCCATTATTTTTAATAGTTCAACATTATTCTGATTAATTTCCAGCTACAGGGTCTTCAAAAGATTGTTATAAACTTAACTCTCTTAAATAGCTGCTTTCTTTGTTTCAGCAAGCATCAAGAAACTCACAAAACAAGTTTATACATGTCAAGTTTTAGATTAAAAAGAGATTGTTCCTTTTATGTGATAACAGAGTTGAAGCAAGATAAAGCCACCTCAATTATCAATGTCCCTGGGTGTTATTGCACACTACCCATCTAGATGAAGAATTACCTAGGCCTTCTAGCTTGCAAGCAATTCACACATTTAAAAGTCTGTAGTTTTCTGCATTTCTACCTTCTTGCTGGCACACTTAAAGTTTATGGAGAGTAAATATTAAAAATTTCTACTTTTCCATAGAAATACTCAATGTTATGTAATTGATATAGAGATCATTCAAAATTATCTAAATCTTAAACACTGCATTATTTACATATTAAGTGGAAGGATACTCAAGACTAGATTAACACTACCATGAGGTTAGGTTCCTTAATAAAGAACCACTAAAATCTGTGGTTTTTAAAATAAAAGGAAATACATTTCAAAAAGAATTAGGAAAAAAATCAAAGGCAATATTGATGGAATGTAAAAATAATTGGAATATCACCATTAGCAACATTATATATTTTTAAAAACCTTACTGAGCCCTGGCCAGTTTGGCTCAGCGGTTAGAGCGTCGGCCTGCGGTCTGGAGAGACCCGGGTTCGGTTCCCGCTAAGGGCATGTACCTCGGTTGCAGTTTGTCCCCAGCCCTGGTTGGTCGTGTGGGTGGCAGCCACTCGATGTGTCCCTTCACGTCGATGTTTCTCTCTCTCTCTCCCATCCTCTCTCTCCCTCCCACTCTATCTGTACAAAAAATGGAAAATATATATATATATATATATATATATCCTCGGGTGAGGATAAAAAAAAACAAAACAAAACCTTACTGATATTAGTTAGAGACTTACACTGAACATATTTTATAATTTTTATATCTATCACAGGTGATATATGCACTACACACGCACACACAAACACACACATGTGTGTGTGCGCACCCTATTTCATATTCTGAACATTGGGGAAGAAAATTATATACAATTAAAACATACATTTAGAAGGAAGTATCCTTAGAAATACAATAAGGCATTTATATCAAATCCAATATAGATGCAAGGTTCCTTAGAAGATGTAAAGTAATTCTCTATGAACCCGTTTGATTCATTTTACCTCACTGGTAATATAGCGTATACATGTGATATAACTAGCAAGGATTAGCTGTTATTTTACTAAGGCCATGATCAGTCAGACTAAGTGATTTGAGTTCGGAGGAGAAAGTTAAGTGGAGAGAAAGAAGTAGGTATTGGATTATCTTTAGGATTGGAATAGTTATGAAAAACAACGAAATCATATTATTCTAGAAAAGCTGGGGCATGAGGATTGGAGACACAAGGCAAAAAACAACTAAACCAAACAACTCAGTAGATGGGATAAGTTTTTGTGATCAATAAACAATAAGAAAATGAATACACTAGAACAGATGATCTGTAATAAAGTGGGTAATAAAATGATTATATTAAATTTTTTACTGCTCTCAAAGCCAACAAAAATATTTTTAATTCAAAGCATAGATAAATAATGTAAGGTGATTAAAAAGGGCAATTCTTTTCCTATTTTTACCTTTAACATTTTACATTACTTGCTATTTGGATCTCAGTAAATATAAAACCTGATCCTCCAGTAAAATTTTAATTGACCTCACTATTATTCAAATATTCAAATATACTATTAGTACAAGCATTAACAGTATCTTTAATATTAACATAAATGTTAATAGATACAAATATTTAAAGATACACATATAAAACTCATTCAAGATTCTGGTTACAGCCCGGCTGCTGTGGCTCAGGGGTTGAGCATCGACCCATGCTCCAAGAGGTCACTGGTTCAATTCCCAGTCAGGACACATACCCCACATACCCAGGTTGTGGGCCCGACCCCCAGTGGGGGGCATGCAGGAGGCGGCCAGGCGATGTTCTCTCTCATGGATGTTTCTATCTCTCTCTCTCCCTCTCTAAAGAAAAAATATTTTTAAAAAAAGATTCTGCTTACAGAACAATCACTAGATATAAAGAGTGTTCATTTTAAGAGAGAACTTTGAAATTTTCCAGTAATTCTTTTAAAAATTTATTTTCTTTATTGATTTTTAGAGAGAGCAGAAGGGAGAGGGAGAGAGAGAAACATCCATGAAAGAGACAACCATTGCCCGCCTCCTGCATGCCCCCCAGTGGGAATCGGGCCCACAACCTGGGCATGTGCCCTAATCAGGAATCGAACCAGCGACCTCTTGGTGCATGGGTTGATGCTCAACCACTGAGCCACACCAGCCGGGCTCCATTAACTTTTAATATGCTCCACATTTATTTGCTAAAAGAATACAACAAATTTTACGACTTTACCATAATTATATAATAATAAAAATCACAATGAACAGTAAAGGCCAAATTAATACTATAAACCCCATTTCTTATAAGCAGAAGATAAGAATATTTTTACAGTTTTCAATTCAGTTTAAAATATTACTTTTTCCTTAATATTTTTAAGAAATGATGGCATCTATTTTTGGTGCCATATCTCAGAAAACGTAATTTTCCACAGATTTCTGTATAAACATCAAGAAAAAAAGTTTGTAAGTCAAAAATAATTAGACTAATTCATGAATAGAGCACTGTATTCTTGCAACTCTTGTCTTGGTCAATTTTTGTGTCATACAGAAAAATAAAAGGAACTTTTAGAACTGTTGAAGAAAATTTGTAAATGTATAGTACAGACACGTTTATTAATTTAAAATAGTAAGTTGAACCATATAGACTTGGTGATATTTGATCATTATTTTACCTAGAAAAAAATGTTCTTATGATTCAATCTAAAAACAGCAAAATATGGGTGAAATAATATAGAGGACTGGTGCATGAAGCAGAACCAGAAAGTGGGGTTCTGACTCAATCTTGGGCCTCAGTTGGTGTTATGTCATAAGCTCTGTGCAGTCACTGGGGAAATGGCTCGAGTGAGTTATTTAATCACCTTTTCCGGGGTCCTACTTGCCTCCCTTCTGCTTTGACATACTGAGAGCTTGCTCCACACCGAGTGCTCGAGGCAGGCTCTGGGAGGCACTAGAAGTCCGGCTTCCAGCCACAGGGGCCACGACCCCCAGGCCTGCCGGGGTCCCCACAGTCCCGCCCCACCTCCAGATGTCCTCACCCCTCAGCCTCCGGAACTCTGTCCCTGCAGAGGCAGTATCCTTGCCGCTTGATTCCCTGCCACACCCCTGCTGGAGCACTGGCCCGAACCTCCCCCTTCTCTTCCCTTCCTGGCTGCTGCTGGGTGCCCTCGGGCCTTGGCGGCAGGCCCTTGATCTTCAGACTCGGCCCCCTGACTGTCATCATGGTCTGTGGGCAGTTGGGTGCTGCCCACGGGCCTGTTGGGGTTTGCAAACTCCTGCACGAATTCCCATCACAGAAATCTACTTCTTCCTCCTGGGCTCCTGTTGGCACTGCCAGCAGCTCCTTCTCTGCTGTCTAGAAGCTGGCAGTTTAGGACGGTTTGCCCCCTTAAACTTCTGCAGCAAATGACAGCAAGGTCCACAAAGCTCCGGATGCAAAAGGCGACAGGAAAAGCCTCCGCAGAGGACAGTTTCCGGGGCCAGCCACAGTGCACAGGGCTGGCGGCCACCCCGTGGGTTGGAGATGCAAGAGGCGCTGGCACCTGCCCAAATGGCATCTCCTCCAGTCTGGCACCGGAGCAGTCAGTGACAGGAACTCTGGCTGTGTCACCACCTGTCCGTCTATGGGGGATATATGTTGGGCACCCACCAAGCTGAGCACAAGGCTGCCGAACCCGTGGCCCACCCCAGGCAGGACACCAAGCCCAGGAGGGCCAGCTTGTGGGGATGCTGTGGCGAGGTCACAGGGACCAGCTCACACAGGACTGGCGCTCGGGGCAGCACCACGGGGCCCACACGGCAGCTTCCTAGGCCACCTACTGCTCCAGGACGCTCGAAACTGTACCCTGCCAGAGCCCTGGGGAGGTCAATCAGGGACACAGTCTTCCCCTGTCCGGTTTTGTTCCTGCAGCCATGGCTTCATCCAGGGCTCCAGAGTCCCGGAAACTTTCCCAGGAGTCCCTCAGCGCAACTTTAATAATCTTATTATTATTATTATTTATTGATTCCAGAGAGAGAGGAAGGGAAAGGGAGAGAGAGGCAGAGACATCGATGAAAGAGAACATTGACTGGCCGCCTCCTGCATGCTCCCCGCCAGGGATCTGGCCCACAACCCAGGTATGTGCCCTGAACCGGCATCGAACCTGTGACCTCCCGGTGAGTGGGTCAATGCTCAACCACTGAGTCACACCGACTGGACAACTTGAATAATCTTTTAGACTGAATAACTCATAATTCAAGTAGTCTTTTGATTACCACAAAACCATGCTCAATGCAGGGCATATATAAACCACTAAATGAAGTTTAGATGTACTAATTAGATCGGTGTTATTTACCATTCAACCTCCCAAACCCTCAATTCCAAACACACACACATTTACATGACAACATATTTTTGTTTAGGATTTTATGGGAGATAACATAAATAGGAAAATTGAAAGATATTTTCTGTATTATACTTATATTTCTCCTGGAATTTTATTTTGGTTAGTTTGTTATGAAAAGTTTCAATTTCTAGGAATTGTAATTTCAGACTTTGGGGCAATAGATAATGAACAACCCCAAATTTAAAATATCTAAATTGAAATGTTTAAACATGACACATCAAATCAAAACATTAAGCTCTGTATCACAGAGAATCTATCCTAGACTAGGTTACTAATTTTTCTCTGTCGTTACAAGCATTTAATTACATTTATTCAACAACAATATCATTTATTTTTAACACACTGCCATTATTTTAATCTCTCACTACCCTGTAGTTTTCCTTTCCTTATTTTGATTCTTAAAGTCATTATATTCTTAATGGTTCTTTGGTCTCAACACAATGTCGTGGTGTTAAGTTACAGTAAAAGGCATATGTTAGGAGAGAGAATCTGAAAGACAAAGAAGGGAAAGAGTGTGTGTGGGGGGGGTGACAGGCAAACAGAAAGAAACAGTGTCAGAAAAAGGTTTTTTTCATGTATTTTATAGAGAACATGGGTTTTAGTTTGTTTTAAGTAATCAGACTAGTACCTGAAACGGAGAAATCGTCAGTATACATTTGTTGAAGAAAAATTATGATAAGCATTTTAGGAAGATATGTATTAAGTAACAGGGTTAAATTAAAGAGGATAAATACTAGACTCAAAATAACCAGGTGGAAAACAAATGCCATGTTTCCATATTTACACTTCGGTGGTTCAAATCATGGTAACAAACACATCAGACGTTTCTGTCTAAGGACACCCAGGCAATGCCAGGCTCAGAAAGCACTTTGCGGAGCTAGTGTCAGAACCCCGGGGAGTCATGCCGAAGATCCCGGAGGGTTCCTCAGAGCTCGTGACACTGTAATACTGGAGAAGGACAAGCGCCTGCCTTCAGGCACACTCTCAGGACGGGGCAATCAAAGGAAAAGTCCCTTCTTATGTGCACTCTGCTTGATCAGAATTTGAAATTTAAGACTACAAACTATTTTCTACCTTATAATCAAGTGTGACTTACATAAGTGAAGGGGAAAATGCACAGATTTTCATAGATATTTAAAAAGTTCACCAGCAAAACAGTATGAGTTGCCTCTGAGACGAGTACGTACACTGTTTTTAAAAAGTATTATCTAAGCTTGTCTTCCTGGCAAATTCCCCAATTACTTGGTAATAAAAGAAATATAAATTTAAAAATATATCAAACAGAGAAAGACAAGTATCATATGATCTCACTTATTTGTGGAATATAATGAACATAACAGTCTGAGGAATGGGGTAGTCCCAGAGACGTGGAAGTGGGGTACAGACTGACAATCCCCAGAAGAGGGGGTGGGGGGGAGAGATAAACCACGGAACCTATATGCATGTATGCATGAACAATGGACACGGACAACAAAGCTGGGGACAGGGTGGGAAGGGACGGGGAGGGGGAATCAGTGGGGGGGGGAAAAGAGAAACATCTGTAACAAAAATAAATTAATTAATTAAAAAAATATATATCATCAGATCTAACACAACAAATACATTGACGTAGATTACCATTACCTAGGGTTTTTATTTTGCTTTTCAAGTGCTCTGAAATTCTAATGTGATCTGAAGGATACAAATCATCGGAACTGTCACAAAATACGAAATGTGTAAAATGGCAACCTAGTTTACACATTTTTTCAGATACTTGTTATTTTGGTCCATGTAGATAAAGACTGAGACAGTGTAGTTAATATTATTATATGTGCTATTTACTATATTTTTAAGGGTTTGATTCAGCTATACAAAGACAACAATCCAGGCAGAAAATTGGCAAATGGGCCTGAAATTCATCTTTTCTCCAGTGAAATCATCTTATAATCATTTGCAAGAAATGAACAGTTCTGTAAATACACAGATATGCATAGGGTACAATTTAAAAATTATACAACCATACACACCATCCAGGATTTAAGTGATAAAATTAGGATAACATTAATACAAAAAAATGATAAAATATGATTTAAAGATGACTGTTTAAAAACTTACAGAAGAGGCATGATATCAGAAATGGTAAGACTTAAAAAAAGCTTTAAATATCACATGGAATGCCATTTATTACATGTGCGCTCATTCCATACCATGATCATTGATCCCTGTGGCTGAGAAATTCAATGGCTTTGCTCTCAAAATCACTAGCACTCTTTTTTAAAGGAAAATATCATTTACAATCATGGCATCTGCATAGGAATGAGACAAAATACATATAACTCCTAAGGTTATCAGACCTTACTCTGCTATCCAGGACTGTATGGATTTCGGAGGGTTGTCTTGGGTAGCAGCTCTTCCTCTGATTAACGCCCAGATTTTAAATCAGACTTTTTTAGGAACGCAAGAACGTGGTATGCGTAGAGGAGGGGGACATGCGCCTACTTATAACATTGAGAGTGCATCCTGGAAAGCAGTGGAACATTGAGCTAGAGAGGAACATAAAGATAGATAAGTAGCTCTCAGTCTCACAAAAATTTTAGACTTGCAGCGATAGGAATTAGAAAATCAATGAAGCTCTGCTAACTTCTGACTCTGTTTCTCTCCTTAGGTTTTGTGAACTCAAACCATTCTTCTTCCCCTACGTGTATAGTGCTAAACATGGTTTTAGGGTGAGCGACAGGATTTTCCTAATATCTGATCCTCGGAACACAAACATTTCATATGAACCATTTAGAGTAAATGGCTCAGTGGAGATAAGCCATGCTGGGTATGTTAAGTGTGATTAAATAATACCGGATTACCTTTGAAAACCAATAGTAGCATTCATAAATGATCAGGGAAAGCTTAACTAAAGAACATTTATGCATATATGCATATAACAACCCATGGACACAGATACTAGCCTGGGGAAGGTATGCTATTGGTGGAAGGAGCAAAAAGGGAGAACTAAGGGGAGTAATCTTTAATACTGTTCACAATAAAAGAATTGATTCTCATATGTCCTGTAGGTCAGCTATTGGGTTGTTCTTTGGTTTAAAAAGCTCTAATTTATTATTTTTTTCATTAATGGTGGTTGTGGTTTATGTCTGATATTCTAGGTTGACTATTATAGAATATGTTGAATAAATGAATTAATGAATCCCTTTAAAATTACTATTTAGTGCATGGTTGATGATTTTCCACTATATCTCTCAATTTTTTTCTAACTTAATTTTTCACCAATTTCTAAATGCTTCAAGTTCATCATCTTCATCATGTTTAAATCCCAAATTTCCTCACCTCTAATAGAGTCTATTGTAACAGCCTCCTATATAGGCTCCTTACCTCAATATTTTCTAAAATATAAACATCATTATGTTACTCTCTACATCAAAATGTGTGATGACTTACCATTTCCTCCAAGATAAAGTCTCAGTATTACTGGCACAGTATATAAGCCCCCTTATCATCTTGTCTCAACAATTTTTCATTTGATATTCAATCCTTCCAATACATGAGCCCTTTGATCCAATCAGACAGAATGGTTTCAGTCCTTCCAGACACACTGCATTGCCACGAAACACAGTTTAGTACAGTGGTTAAGAGCATAAACACTGAGGCCAGATGCCTGAAGGTACACCTATATAATCGTACAATAGCTGGCGCAAGGTTGACTTTTATAAGAAAATGAAGGCTACTCCCATGGAGATTCCCTCTCCTCTCCCTGTGTGTGCTTGCCCTGCCTTCCTCCTGCTCTATGACATGCCCTCTCATCCTGTAAAATTTAGCTTAAGCCTAACTTCCTCTAACATGGCTTCTCCTACCTTCCCATTCGTGATAATATGATAATTACTGCATCTTTATTCTAGCATTTTACCACCTAGGATATTTTGGCCTGTTTACTTTCTTTCTCTACCACTGCAAATATGATTTATTAGACTAAGAGGCCAATTTGTTATTTTAGTAATCCTAGTACTTAGCATATTGCCTGGCCCCTAGGAGAATTTTCAATAAATGTTTGTTTAGACTAAATCAAGGAAAATAATGCAAATATTAAATTGCATTGCTTAAAATACAACATTGGACAAAAAACAGCTCCAACATGTATCTAAAGAACATTTTCATATTCTGTTAGAATATAATTATTGCAGTTTTTCTAGTGGAATATTATTAAAATATAACTTATATTAATAGATTTAATATATTTTTCCTATTTTATATATACATATATATATAACCCCTTCTCCCCTCAAAAAAACCCTCTTTCTACTATCTTTCAAGTCCATGGAGGCAAATGACTTATCCAGATGGTTTGTTATAATAATATGACTTCTCACAGTATCTGTCACTTAGACTGAGTCCTATTCAGTAAGGTCCACTGTCCTCCACTGTCTTCCTTGAGGTCTGACTTTTCTAGCATTCCTCTTCGTACCATTATCTTGCTTTTCTTTCTCCACTGTTTCCTTCTTCTTTCTGTTTTCCAACATTATTTTTTATAGTTACCTATATAATTCTAATAAGATTTCTAAAATTTTAATTAGAAACTATATCAATTAGCATTCCATAGATTAGGCAATACAATATTTTTCATTGTTTCTGCTGATTATCTATAAAACATTGGTTTTTGTTTACTTCTTAAGTACCAATCACTATAAAAATAACATTCTTCATTAAAGTTACGTCAAGTTTATAAGTGTCCTTAAGTTTTCTTCTTGATATAATTGTGGTATTGTATTGAAATACTTTGTCCCAACAATTCACATTATAGATACTTGTTAATAATGGATTTTTATAGTGACAGAAAGCTTTCCTAACTTGATGAAGGAAAAAGGCATACACGTTCAGGAAGCACAGAGGTGCTTGGGGTTCAGAGAGCCCCAAATAAGAAGAACCCAAAGATGCCCACACCAAGACACATCATAATTAAAACGCCAATAATTAAAGACAAAGAGAGAATCTTAAAGACAGCAAGAGAAAAGCAACAGCCTACCTTCAAAGGAGCCCCCATAAGGCTCTCAGCTGATTTCTCAACAGAAGGACTACAGGCCAGAAGGGAATGGCAAAACGTATTTAAGGTCATGAAAAACAAGGATCTGAATCCAAGACTACTCTATCCAGCAAGGCTATCATTCAAAATAGAAGGTGAAATAAAAAGCTTTCCAGTCAAAAATAAAGGAAATTTAAATTCAGCAAAATCTCTCTAACTGTATTTTCATTCATAAGCAAAGAATATCAATTTCTGTTACAAATGGCTTTTAATATTCTATCTAAAAATTACATTATGGTGATGATAATGTCAAGTAACAACTGTGGCTATTAAGCTTCTTACTAATTGTCAAACACTAAAGAATACCAAATAATACTAAATATTAAAGACTGGCAAAGACTAATAAGTTACTAATACAATTACTATTATAATAATGCTGCTAATTATTTATACTAAACACTAATAATACTAAAGAATACTAAAGCTACTCAACACAGATTCATAAGACTATATGTGATCACTGTAATACAAAGTAATGGAGAGAGAAATAAAGAAAAGAGACATTCAGCCCTGGTTGGCTTGGCTCAGCAGTTGGAGCATCGACCTGCAGACCAGAGTCGTGGGTTCAGTTCCCGCTAGGGGCATGTACCAAAAACAGGAAGGAAGGAAGGAAGGAAGGAAGGAAGGAAGGAAGGAAGGAAGGAAGGAAGGAAGGAAGGAAGGAAGGAAGGAATTCAAAGTTGAAGGAAGGTACGGAGAGATGCAGAGAGTACAAGGAGCAGGCCTCCAAATAAAAAACAGAAGATTAAATAAGCACACATTTTAATATTATGCCTTGTGAAGTCAGACATACATTTTAATAATTGCCTTTAATGATTATTCATGAATGAATTATTAATTCTCTGGACTAAAAATATCACTGCATACTTGCTAAATAACATTCCCTCAAAAGAAAAAAAAAATATATATGAAAGGGCTAAAACCTTTTACATCATTAGTACTTTTGTAAAGTCTTAGTGTTTGATCTAGTTATAATTAATGCTTGGTTTGTGAGAACATTTCCATATCACAAATTACAACATTCAGGTTCATGGATGGATTTAATGTGCACAGAGAGGTACTGTCAGTGAATTATTTTCTAGTGAGGTTATAATACAATTCTATGTGTACTAATGTATGACTTTGCATGGAATCTCTGCAAATGTCAGCTAAAAAAAAACTTAAAAAGCTGTTCTTTTCTATCTCTCTTGAGAACATTAATTGTTTGAAAATCTAGGCCTTTGTTGAAATGTTCTGAGTTAGGAATTTAAAAATCCCCCGAGAGTATAGAGAAAATAGATTTTCAAATAATCAGAAAATCTATTTCTTTTGCTGTTTTTACTTAGTAAAAAAATAAATTCAGCCATTCTAGAATATGCATATATTAAACAGCAGGTCTGTATATTTAAAGGTTAATATATAATGGTAATTGCCCATCAGAAATAAATAAAACAATTATGCAAACCTAGTTAGAAATATTTGATACCTGTTCTGTTTTGGGTAGTGATACAATTTTTATCATGTGTGTTGATTCACTGATCTTTATTGATTTTCCTGATGAACTTCTTATGTGGAGGGAAATCAGACCTGCTTTGGTCACGGAACTACAAGGTAGGCAATATTTCTTGATTAGTTCACAAGAAGAAAGCATACTTTTTTTTTTTTTTAAAGAACGATGAACTTGAATACATCAACCTATTTGTAGTTGTGCTGTGAAATAGATGTGTCACAGGTGAAATCTTAATTGACCCCCTAATGATGTTCCTTAATGGTGACGACATAGTGAGAAAGATTCAGTGGGGAAGAAGAAACGACAAAACACTTTTCTAAATTGTAGTTAGAAGCCCATGAGTAAGCTAAGCGTTTCTGTTCAACCTCACGGGGTTTAGATCGCTCCCCCACCCTCCAGAGCGCAGGCTCCAGCCCTGGGGGGGCTCCGAGAACCTCACGGCAGCTCTCACTGCTCCGGCCCAATGACCTCAAACACAGGTAAGACGTGCGCGGCTTCGCTTCTAAGAACTTATGGCGAGGTCATGAGTTCCTTGCAGCTGCGGGAAATTCTCTTAAAACAAACAAAAAAAACCTTGAAATTATATCTGGGGAGGTGCAGTACAAACTTGTCTGTAATTTCCTTCTTTCGTATAAAAAAAAGTACCAGTGTAAAATACGAAAGATTTCTAAAACTCCATTCCTAAGAGATTTCCACTATTTAGATACAGGCATGCATTTTTTTGTTGTTGTTCTACGACTTGCTTTTTTTACACTAAGTATAATTTAAGGAAACTTTTCCTTTCAAGTCAAAGTAGCTAATTCTTTTTTATAATTGCATAACATTAAAATGTATAAGCATACTCTTACTTATTTGGGGATGAGAATTTTCTTATTTTCACTATAATCAACAATTCCTCATTACATATAATTTTGCTCAGTGTGTTTTCTGTGGCACAAGTCCCTAGAAGTGAAATAACTAAGTGAAATAGTGTGTCTCAAAAATATATCACTTACAACTCTCAGTATATATGAGCTGGTATCAGAAACTTCACTTTGATTTTCCAAGTCATTAAATTAATACGTTAAGATTTTATCACATAAATGTGCTAAAAATAATTCCATGCTTTGTCAAAAAAAAATCTCATTTTGTTAGTTATATGTATAATAAGAAATAAAAACTAAATAGAGTATTTTTATATCAGTCTCTAGATCCTTTTTGTTGAGCCAATAAGAAACCTTTTAAAAAATAATATATAAAATAAAAATATGACTAAATCATTAAGATCTATTTTTATTTTTTAGTTTTGTGTTCAATTTTACTCTTTCCCTACTCTGTCTACTTTTGGCCACCACTTATACATCTTACTTCCAGAGGTTTGGTATTTTTGAAATTGTCTTAATTTTTGTTTATGTAAATACTTAAAACTAGGTATTCAAATAATAGATTTTTAATGAGTAGGTGAAGATGTATTTCCTCCAATAAACTAGATATAACTTAGGATTCGACCATGTATCATCTCTGTGTTTTTACTCTCCACAAATTGTATCTTCGTGATCCCTTTAGTGATTAGAGCGCTCTTTTCCCTACCAGAGGGATGCTTTAGGGTAGCATAAAATCCCTTCTTTATATGAGTGAAATTTTAAAAATTTATTTTGGAGAGAGAGTAAGGGAGAGAGAGAGAAACACCGATGTGAGAGAAACATCGATCTGTTGCCTTCCGTGTGTTCCTAGACTGGGGATCAAACCCCCACCCAGGTATGTGCCCTGAGCAGGAATTAGCGTACAGGAAGATGCTCAACCAACTGAGCCACGTGGGCCGGGGCATGAGTGAAGTACTGACTTTTACTACCGGCAATTTTAAGCCCTGCTATATAGGAGCACAGAGAATCCTCTCAGCTGGTTAACCATCCTCCATTCTGTAAATGACACATTTGTTATTCACTTGAAATCAAAGTTCAGCTCTTTCCTTCTGTTCACAGAATGATGTGACATATATTATATAAAAATATAAGTCACTTATTTTACTTAAAAATCATTTTAAGCCCAAAATATGTCAATTTGCCAAAACACTGCTTTGCACAAAGGTTTTTCAAAGACCACATAATGCGTACACTATTTTTCCTATTAAATACCCCCTTTTTTAAACAATAGTATGTATTGTCATGCTTAACATACAGATACAAATGAAGAGTAAGTAAAATGTTTTTAATCTAAGGGGCATGCAGGTCACATCTCTTCAAAAGAAGGCATATCTGCATTTCTTTGGTTGTCGGTTATTAATATTTCATTCATTTTCAAGCTATTGCAAATTCCCCTTGAGATATCATTAATAAAATACCATCCAAATCAGCAAGATTATAGTCAAAGTAGCCAAACTATAGAACCCTTTTAATTGCCTAGAAATTTAAAGAGTGATGAGCTCTTGCCTTTATTTCAAGAATGGAACAATTCTGTTTTATGGTTGCAAAGAGCTTAGCTTTCTCTGCTGTGTTGGTAATTTTATTATTTTTTATACTTTCCCCACTTAGATCCATTTGTTTAGTTGCCCTTTTAAAACAATAATGAGTAAATCTTAAGGTAAATAAACGAGCACATATTCTTCCGAAACAAACTTGAGAATTGACAAATACACAAGCAGTTAACATTCTAATATCAGCCTTTTGCTCCTCAGTTTCAACAGTGACACAAAGTTTTTGATCAAGAAATGTACTCAACAAATAAACTACATTAAATTTCATGAAAATATTCACATTTCAGAACTGCTCTAATCCTGTACCCACTCTAGGAATACCAAATTTGCTGATTCTGAGTAATTGTTAGCATTACACACAGAGGCATTTTTTAATTTATGTTTTAAGGCAATTCTGAAATTTCCTCTCACCCTGTTTCACTATGGCCACGCACCTGATCACCCGCATTCACTTAAAGAATGGCAAGGCAGAGAATGAAAAGAAAGCATAATTTTCATTCTTTTTTCCAGATGTTTATGCATACTAGAACCCTGTTTATTTGACATTTTTACTAGATCCCTTAGTGCAGTTAAAATGAATTCTTTTCAGTTAACAGATATTAGATATTTTCCCCCTGTCTGTATGTTATTTTTCCAGATAAATCCCAACACCAGTGTGCTCAGTGAAGGAAACCAGTCATAAGACGATGCACACTGCCCACACTATATGAAGTTCAGAAACAGGCAACATGTGTCTATGTCCACAGAAATTGAATAGGGGCCATTACAGGGGCAGGGGCTGCCTGAGAAGAGGAATAAAGGAACCTCCTGGGGGTAATACTTTGTATCCACATAGGTAAAATGTATCTACAGATATAAAGTTATTAAGCTTTACACTTAAGGTTGGTGCACTTGCCCTGGCTGGTTTGGCTCAGAGGTTAGAGCGTCGGCCTGCGGTCCAGAGAGACCCGGGTTCGGTTCCCGCTAAGGGCATGTACTTCGGTTGCAGTTTGTCCCCGGCCCTGGTCGGTCGTGCGTGTGGCAGCCACTCGATGTGTCCCTTTCACGTCGATGTTTCTCTCTCTCTCTCTCCCTCCAACTCTATCTGAACAAAAAATTGAAAAATGTCCTCAGGTGAGGATTAAAAAAAAAAAGATTGGTGCACTATGAAAACTATCACTCAGTTTTTAAAATGTTTTTCCTATGGTGCCAAGAAAACATATTGAAGTTTAAGTGAAAAAGAAATTGTGATACACTTTGTTTCTGTTTTCTACTTTCTGCTCTGACCATTCCACTTCGAATCCTATTTATTCTGCGTCTTACCCACGAAAAGCCCACTGAGGCAAAGCCTCATAATTTGTTTTCCTTTTCTTCCTTAACTATGAAAGCCCTGGTTTTTACATCTGTTAATCTCTCTTGGGCTAAGGTAAAAATCTTCCTTGTTTCCATAAAATTCAAATATTTCTCAAATTTTAAAATGTCAGGAGAGTTTCCATTAGTGACAGGGACACATCGGTGCTCGCCCGTCCGGTTCTAAGCGTCGCTCCCTGTTCTGGGGGCCCTAATACACACACAACAGAGGACGTAAGAAGAACTCACTTTGTAAAATTAGAAAACTTGACAATTATGTAAGTTGTGGATCATGTCACAGAAAAAATAATAATTTCAATTTTAAAAACCAATAAAATATAGTTGGTTTCAGCATGGTGGTAGAATTCACAAAATATGCAGAAATCAGAAGTTCACGTATCGGATCAAAAATCAAATTTTAAAAATTCTATTAATACTATGCAGAAATTAAAAGTTTTCAAAAAAAAAAAGAAAATTGGCTGAGAAATAATGAATAATCTAATAAAGGGTGCGAAGAAAATTAGTTATTCATTTTAGGGGGAAAAAAACTGATACCCTTCCATCATACAACACTTACACAAGATAAATTTTAAAATTTAATATGGAAAATAACAGTATTAGAAGAAAATATAGGACACCAACTCTATATTTTTTACTCGAAAAAGACTTTGAGTTTCTGCAAATAATAACAAGAGCGATTAAGTCCCAGTAAATGCTGGAGCTGAGACCTTAACTCAAGCTATGTAGTTCACGGATCGGCACACATCCCCATTTTTTACCTTCAGAAAGCCACACATGAAAAGAATGACAAAAGTGACTACTTAAAATCACAAATTTCTGTATGAAAATAAGACAGAATAAAAAGTTAAATTCCACCAAGAAAAAATATTTGCAACATATATGATAGATGGTAGATGAATTTTAAGCAGCACTCATAATTCACTAAAAAAAAAGAACAATAAACATCTTTTAGAACAGAAAAAAACATAAGAAACGTAGTTCTCAAAGAAAGCAATATAAATGAACAATAATCAAGTAAAATCATGTTTAACTTAAATGACAATCAAATATTCCCAAGGTTAAGCATATTGAGATACGCTGCTTTCCATATCATATTGGTAATAGACAAAGGTTGTTATTGCCATTTTGGCCAGGGTGTGGCGACACAGACACTCTCATGCACTGTATTAGAAGGACTAATTTATAAAAGTTTTTGAAAGGCAATATAAAATATGTACCCATGTTTAAAATGTGCATCGATCCCTTTGTGGTGAGACTACACTTTAAAGAGTTTAGCCTAATTAAATGAAAGGAAAATGCAGTTGGTAATTGAACTTTGCAGTAGTCATATTCGTAAAAATGAAGAATTAGAAACTAGTTAAACGTGTATCTATGTATCTATTAGAGATTGGTTAATCAAATTATAGTACATTTCCACAAATACCATTCAATAATGTAAAAGGAGAATAAACATATAATAGATAACTTTAAAATAATAATGAATGTGATTGTTTTGTCAATTACTGAAACAAACTAGTTGTCTAGAGTAAGGTTTGCTTTCTGTTCTTTGTGAAACTGGATATTAAAGTTATTCACAGAAAAACAAGAGGCACAGGAATGTTCTTAATATTTAAACAATTTTAAGATAAATGATACCCTAGAGAAATGCATTCAATGCTAATGAAGTAGCATAAGTGTCTTTATTACAATTGTATCATTACTGAAATTCTTGTCATGCTGACAAGGTTGAGAATCTGAAGTTCTTAAACTGACCCGAGGCAGCCACCTGCCTGCAATGAGGGCTTCTGATGACTGCACTCAGGTACAAGTTCTAAGGATCGAAGGGAATGGCAGAGAACTCTGAATCAACATTGAGCCAATCCTTATGCAATTTACCTTCCTTTCAGTTAGACTACATCTTTACCTACTACCTTATCTCTGTTTTGGCTTCTAATACCTGCTGATCTTCCTCTTTGTCCCACTTTCCTCCTCCAAAACACTACAGTAATCTTTAAAACGTGGAAGTTTTTGAGATGGACTTTTCTGTACCTTCTATACATGATAGAAAAATCTCAATCTGCTGCTGTCACCTAACAAATGATAATTCAGACAATGTACACAATTCTATGGACTGGTAAAGTCTCTAATTCAAATTTTGTATAGCATTTCATAGAGGAAATCAGTTCGAAATTAAAACTAAAATATGTCTCCTTATAATTTCTACCTATTGGTTCTACATTCTGCCTCTGCAACAGCAAAATATAAATATGATTGCTTTTCAATATTAGACGTGAGTCTACTTCAAGTTTCTCAATTTCCTCTCATTCTATCTTGTACCCAACAGCAGCATCTCTGGAAACCTGATCCCCGTAACCTTCCTGTTCATCTCTTGTGCCCTCACCCTCTTCCAGTTTCACCCTATGTCCAAGACCCTACGACAGTTTTATTGCCCCTACTTATCAGTTCCCTTCATTTCCTCTCTAGCTTTAACATTGCAAAAGCTACCCCACACTCTGAAGCTTGGCACGTATTGTTGTCTCTCCAAAGTCTAGTGCTCCTGCCAGCCTTCCCTGAAGCCCTATGGAAGGTGCCCTGACACCCGTCTCCTACGTTTCCTCTGTCATCATATATGAATTTCCTACTTTGGAGACTTTCATCCAGTCTATTTCTGAAGCCTAAATCTAGACTGTAAATGCAGAACCTTCTTTCAAAAGGGTCATCGTGCTCTGAGGGAATCCCCAGATATCAGTAATGTCTTCCTAACCAATATTCTCAACACACATGACATTTGCAGGACTTTGCTGTCCTGCTGCCAGCCACACCTGCCTGTCCAGAGCATCAGGCCTGACCATGCCACATGCATGATTCAGAGAGAACAGGCCTTATTCTTGATCTGTCTAATTCCATCAACCCGGTCTTGCACGCAACAGTAATGTCTTCTATCTTAAAGTAAAGGCTGTAATTTTCCAATTAGATTAAGCTGGGGAAAAAAGCAACCATAACACTATACCTCACTTTTCTTCTTTCCTGCTATGTAGGCAAACTCTGAGAAAAAAAAAATTAAACAATATTAGAATAACAATAAGAATGCTATCCTACTATCTATTTTATTCTGAAAAATAAAACAATAATAGTGCTATCCTATTTATCCTTTTATTCTGAACAGATAAAGATATTTTATTTCTAGCAATAAAATAAAAAGGAAAAGAAATTAATTCTACTTAATATACATCAATTCAGATAATGGCTTGAATACATATTTTAAAGATGTATTTACTTCTTTTTAATATTTTTAAAATCATGACTGTATGTGTGTGTGTGTGTGTGTGTTTTTTTTATCAAAGAAATGTTTAAAATTAAAACATTTTCAAAGTGTAACAAGGCCTTCAAAATCATTTCAATTTTTATCTGGCCGAAACCTTCCAAGGAGGCCCTACCACAAATTATAATTTGTTACGACAAATCAAAGAAAAATTAAGCGCATGTATTATACCAGAGAGGCCAAAAGGTTAACATTTTTTCTCCCAGGCCTGAAAGAAAGTCAATAAATGAATCTCTGAAGCGTTTACCAGAAAAGCTGCATCTTTAGTGATAGTGAAGAAAATCTACTCTGAAATTGTACCTATTAGAGAAAACAGATGGAACACAGAATAACAAAAGTTCTCTAGAGAAAATTAAAAAGCAGCTGCTATGTTTTTTTTTTTAAAGTCCAAGTGAGTTTCATCATCTTCAGTCAACCTCACACAGGAGTCAACATTACTTAAATATGGTTCTTAATGAAATAAATCTTTAAATTTCATGTCGGTATTTTAATATTGAAATTTATCTTTCACTGTTTTAGAGAACAAAGCCTGTGCCAGTTCAAAGGAGCAGTTGATGGGGAAAATTAAATCCACTTAACAAAATTTCTATAAATTGAACATTTTCTCCTGGTACAGAGTATACAATACATCAAAGACAGACAGGTGAAAACATGCTTCTAATTTTAGTGCAAAGGGTGACGAATTCTTTTCTAGATTGTGTATTTTGGGCATTTGCACTTTCCGTTCCCTCCGCCTGGAACCTACTACCCGCAGGTGTCCCCATGTTGTCTCCCTTGCTGTTTCAGGGATTAATTCAAATGCAGCCTTTCAATCACACTTTCCTCGTCCATCCTCCCCAGACTGCAAACCCCACCCAACCAGTTCCTATCCTTTCTTGGCATTTTTCTGAGCTCTGATATCTACCTTCCCACTAAAATACTCCATGAGAGCAGGATTTTGAAAATGTTTGTTTATTACTATATTCTCAGCAACAAGAATAATGTGCAGCATATGGAAGGCCCTCAATAGGCATGTGTCAGAATAAAAATGAATGAGGAAGGACACCTAGAAATTAATCATATAGTAAGCCTATAATTTTTAACTAGAATTTTTTTAAAAGTTCAGAAGAAAAAACAAACATATATTCATTGATTTAAAAAAAAAAGAGGCTAAAAGAAATGTGGAAGACAGAGAAAAATAGAAGTCATACAAAAAGGAAAAAATTGTGAGAACCTTAACAAGTTTAACTTGGCATCTCGGGGCAGGCTCTGGTGTGATTTAATTGTATCAGAGCATGCACACAAATGAAATAAGGTCTATAATGTTAAGTCAAGAAGTCTAAATTTGACCCGTATTCTTCTCTTAATCCCATATCAGCTACCGAGTCAGACCATTTCATTACTTTTATGGGCTGAACATGCTGTCCCCACCGTGCTTACGCCCGCCTCCTCTGCACACTGAAGGCCATTGAACTGCCACTGATTTACAACGAACAGACTCGAAATGGAGATTCACCATGGACGTTCACACACAGCAGCTGAAGACATCCATTTGTTCCATACCATTTTCAATTTCATTACCATCACTGTGCACCTTTAAACACTGAATTCTTGGCTTTGATCAATTAACTTATTTTTTGACATTTTTTTAAAAATTCAATACTCCCTAATAGGCTCTGACACAATGTACTCCAACTTGCATCATTTTCTTCTTCCTTCTAATTGGACCACTCTAAGTCAAGATCTGTGTACCAGTTAGAACTCTAATGCATTGGCAATCAAGAGGTAATGCGTAGCCCTAGCTAGAGTGGCTCAGCTGGCTGAGCACGGTTCCATGTACAGAAAGGTCGCTGGTTAGATTCCTGGTCAAAGCATATAGCAGGGTGCAGTTCTAGCCCCTGTCAGGGAGTGTGCTGGAGGCAACCGATTGATGTTTCTCTCTCACATCGATGTTTTTTGCTCTCTATCCCTCTCCATTCTTCTCTCTCTAAAATTAATAGAAATCATTAATAAAAGATAATGTACAGCATCCTGGTTTAGAATGTGAACACTGTAATTCACACAAATGGGAAACAATGGGAAGAAAAACAAGCAGGTTTAATCCTAGATAACCACATAGAAAGGCTATCTTATATGGGCTGGAATAAGCTTTCATGGACTTAACTGAATCCATGCTGTTCAGCACTTACTTATCTCAAACACAATACTTATCATGTCATTCATCTAATTAAAATGCAGCAGGATTCTAATTACTTCAAAAAAGAAAAAGACTGTGCCATTCATAGTCCTCTTTGATATTATTCTAATTCACCTTTTCAATTATTTTTCCCAATATAACTTTATAAACAAATCTATCTAATCATGTCTCTTCAAATGCCTATACTTTTCCTGCCTAGTTGTTCACCGTCTGATATTCAATGACTTTATCGTATACCTCCAATGTTGTTTTTCTATTTACTTGTCTATTAATTATTACACAGTTGTTGATCCAGCAAAGCTTTTCTGTTTTATTCACTGATATATCCCAAGCAATTGCAATATTACTCTGTAAATGATTTTCAAATATTTTATACTTCCAAAATGACCCTGACATTGTTTCCTCTCCATGTGTCTGATACAGATTAGGCTGTCATTAACCCTTTCCAGGAAATTATACGTCTTCTAGCTAAATGCATTCCTAATATCTCCTCAGACCCAGGAATCCTCTCTTTAGAAATGACTTCTAAAACAAAAGTCTGATCAGATAAATTTTCTCCTAGAAATCAGTCATTTCTAAGAAACTTTTATAGTCTTAGATAAGTCTACTAACTCAATTTCTTCTCCCGCCACTCTATAACCAGAGTGCTTTTCTTTGAGCTACTCTACTGAAGAGAATATTCTTTTTATTTGTAAGCACAGAACACAGGCTAGTGAGGTTTTATGAGAAATAAAATGGAAGCTCGAGGTTAGGGAAAACATGGTAAAAGATGGTGAAAGAACATAAACCCTCTCAAACAACAACTTTCAAACTTGCTTACTGTTATTTACATCGTCTCTTAAGTTTATACATACTAAACATGTACATCTATATATACAAGAATCTATATTTCACTAGAAAGTCTATGTGCATATATAAGTCTATATATGTATTTGTAAGTTCAGTGGAATATTTGTCATTACTAAATGGAATCCATTCTATTTTTATTCTATTATGTTCCCTTTATGCAGGTACAGTTCACTAAATAAATTTCACAAGCCACTTCTGAGCTCTGATGCACACTTTGAAGAAAACACATTTGCTCAAGGCATTTGAATCTTTTCTTGTGGCTGAATCGCAGCTCAGGTAACAAAGAGCAGTCTTCAGAAGGACTGGGCTTCTGGTGGTGGTTCTGCAACAGCCACGGAAAAGTGGATTGAGCTGCAATACTGAGTGAGTAAACACTACTTCAATTTTCAAAAAGAAGAGGTAAAAGTCATATTTCATAAACTACACCACTGGTAGTAGTCTAAGCTGGATAATTTAAGGAACCATTTGTGAACACAGAGAGACAGAATTTGTAATCACTAGTACCCAACATAATTTCTGTAAAACTTCATCAGATGAGACTCGGCTGCCTAGTTGCTAAGCGAGTACATTAAACAAAAGTAGTATAATTTTCAAAGGCATAACATAATAAAGGGTCCTTTCATTCCTATGACAGAGATATGATGGGGTCACTATTCCTGTTTCCTTCTTCCATGGTATGTACAACTAGGCTTCATTTCCCAGTTTCCCTTGAGTTTAGCGGGGACCATGTCACCAAGTTCTGGCCACCTGAATGTGAACTGCAAGTGTTACACACTGATCTCAGACGGCCTCCTCTTCCATGTAACCCAGACCCCTTCCTGATCCCTCTCACCAATTGATGATAACACTCGCTGTCTTGTTCCCCTCATACCTGCCTCACTAGGCACTGATTCAGATTCCTTCAATGTTCCCACTTCCTCTCTCCACAGTTGGCAGATCCAAGGTCAGTCATTCTTCTCTCTGCCTAAACTCACTCACTTAGATGTTCTCATCAAGTGCCATGGCTTTAAATACTAACTACACACAGATGACTGACAAAATACATCTTTAGCCCAGACCTCTTACTTGAACATTTGACGTACATATCTAACTGCTTCCTGAGTAATTTTGTCTCTAATAAGCATCTCAGGTTTAACATGTCTTAAACTGAACTCCTGGCTTGAGCTTCACCAATCTTCTCTGTTTGGTGATTGATAAATGCATTTTTGCAAATGCAAAAACAAAACAAAACTCAGAATCATCCATGAGTACTGTCTTCCATACCCTGAACTTAGTCCATTAGTAAATCCTTTCTCTTTGAAACGTAGCCCAAACATAACAATTCTCATCAGTATTTCCACTGCTATCACCCTGGTCCAAGCTGTCCTCATCTCTCACCTCTTGCTATTGTAGTAAGATTCTAACTGGTTTCCTTATTTCTCCTTTTCTTACATAAAGTTTGTCATCCACACAGAAGCCTGGGTGATCTATTTAAAAATGTATAGTCTTAAGAAGACTGGTATAATAATAATATCCAGAATGAGCCTTCCTAAATAACAATTGGATCATATCATTTTTCTAAACTTCATATATATGTCACTGGATCAACTTTCGAAAATGTGGGAAAAAACTGCTTAATATGCTACAAGAGAAATATGAATAGAGTTAATGTTTAGAATAATTTTGAAATGCCATCTTTTAACATAAATCAACATACCAGTTGTAGTTGTTCTTTAAAATGATAATTCCATCGCAATCTATAATCCTATTTATTTGTCCTGGTTAATAAAATATATATAATTAATTTACTTAGCCAAATCTGCCAATCTACTAGAACACCACTACTTTGGGGACTTAGCATTAATTTAAATAGTTATCACATGCACTGCAATTACATTCTTTTAATATTCTATAAATTATAATACTTGATGTTACACAAACATTATCTAAGTTTGAAGCTCTTGATTACTATGATAAATATAAATAAGAATGCATTAATACAATGAAGGGAAAGTCTAAAGGAAAAAATTACATAAGCACACACTCTAAACAGTATGCCTTATTTTACTATAGTCTTACATACACACACATAACTGTTTTAATCAAATATAAATATAATTTTATGAAAGTGTGTGCATATTTATCTTATGATAAACAGCACCAGAATGAATTATTCCTAGCTGCTACTAGAGTTTAGAGTTAGCTAAGTAGGAATATAAATAAGTTAATATATATAATGATGCATAGGAAGAGCTATTTTCATCTGGTATAATATCACAAAGTATAATTTGTTTTAAATTTATAATTAAAGTACTCCATACATATTGAAAACCAAGAATATGGAATCAGATCTTACAATGGCTCATATATATATTTTGTTTTCCCTGCACTAGCTCTTCTGAATTAGACCCAAAAGGGCTTATTTCCTTTCCTCTGCCTCAGCCTGAAGATAATCAATGCTAAGGATCCTTTATCACTTGTCTGATCCAACCCTGCTTCTTAAAAATACCTCTTATCTACAAGTTTTCTTTCTAATAAGAATAGTAAGCTTTAAAATGGAGAGACCATATTAGTACCTTCTGATATATAATAGTTTTCAAAAGTGCAAACAATAACATTGTAAACTTTAAATATATTTTCCTTTAAACTAAATTATTTCTTTATGTTTTTAATGTGATATTGCAAGTCTGCATTATTCCAAGTCTCTGGATGAAAGTTTTTATCTACAGTACTTTAATCATTTTGATATAATCACTATTCAAAGAGGATGCCTAATGACAGGATTAAACATGTTATTTCATTGGCATTTCTTTTCAACTTAATTTGTGCCTTTAGCACAGAAGAATTGGAAAATTACCTGAAGTTCACTGCCACAAATGATATTATGGAGGCGTAATAGATTTTCTTCAAGTGCCTATACATTATAGATGTAAGTTACTATGTATCTGACAAAAGTAATTTGCCAAAGAGTATTTCTAAAACTATCTTACATCTATTTATAAAGCATTTTCTGCCCATAAATTAGAATGACTATAGAAATGTTCTAACCTTTTAGAACACAGTGACAAAAATCCATTAAATGTTTAAAAAAATGTACTACTTGACTCCTTTGTAATTCTAAGAGCAAACAGCTATCTACCATTTTCAGGGTCATTAAATTAAAAATGATAAGGAAAGAAAATCATTAACTAATTTGTATTTCTCTTCTAATGGGAATAGAATTAGTAATTACTTTTGCTGATGAAACATCCTGTCGTTGGTCACTTGTGTCGAAATCACGTGCCTATGGTTCAAGGTATGGGACCTACTGACCTTCAATTTCAAAAGCTCACAGTTATATGTATAGACCAGCATGTGGAATAGAATCTTCAAGAGTATTCATCTATTTTCCTATTATCCTAAAATGTCCTTTTCCTATAATGCATTTATTTTTTTATTTTGTATAGACTTTAATCATGTTTGGCCCAGTACCTTACATATGGCAACACTCAATAAATATTTACTAAATTAATGTGTGAATCAATTAGGCATTAAAAAAAAAAGATGAGAAGCAAAGCAAAAGATTATATATTTGAGAATTTCATTCAAATATCATAAGATTCATCAAAGTTATAATGATAAGCCATTACAACTTGAACTTTTACTTAATTCATAGGACAACTTATAAGCACACAGGAATTAATTCCTTTTGCATTTCACCTGCTATTCTTACTAAAATGACGATAGAATCTATGGTTTGAAATTTCTGAAGCTACCTTCACTTTATCCACCTATTTCCTTGATAACATCCATGATCTAACTTGTCATTTATTTTATTTCAGTCATAAAATCATATTTTTTTTTTTTTTTATCCTCACCCGAGGATATTTTTTTTCCATTTTTTTTTTTGTACAGATAGAGTGGGAGGGAGAGAGAGGAAGGGAGAGAGAGAGAGAAACATCGACGTGAAGGGACACATCGAGTGGCTGCCACCCGCACGACCAACCAGGGCCGGGGACAAACTGCAACTGAAGTACGTGCCCTTAGCAGGAACCGAACCCGGGTCTCTCTGGACCGCAGGCCGACACTCTAACCGCTGAGCCAAACCGGCCAGGGCCATAAAATCATATTTTAAATTCACACAGTGCATCCATCAGTAATATTGTATATGACATTATATACTTTCAATTATAAAATTTAAGTGAAGAATAAGTTAATAGACTATTACTCTTAAACAAAATTATGAAATCAACCACAAAACAGTTTATAGAATTTTTAAAATGATATAATCTTGCCCAAACAACTGGTATAATTACACGGTAAATTTGATTTAAATAACTGTATCTCCACTGATATGAGTTTTAATTTAAATGTGTCAGAATACATTTTTAATAGGGAATTAGATCAAAACTCTAATTAACTTATAGAATTCCTTCATGGAAGAAGGCCATATCTCTGGTAAGTCGAGTTTACCACAAATCATCATTTATTTTTCTTAATTATATATTGTTATAACCCTAAGGAGAATGATATGATACAATGAAAGTGGTTGCTGTCAAGTCTAATATCTTTGTCTTAACTGGAAACCACTCAAATGTTATTTCATTGATTAAAAAAAAATTACTCTCTAGAATTAGGCAAAGAGAATTTGAACTTAACCAAAATTATAAACTTATATTGTAACCTCCTGTTACAAGCAGTGTAATTGTGCCTCTCAATCAGCAGACGAGCTGTCCTGCGCCTGTTCCTACAGAAGGGGCTGCTCTGTGCACACCGGCCGAGGTCTCAGCTTCCCATCACAGGCAGTCTTCCAAATATACATCCCAGAACTTCCTGAACTATCAGATGATCCTCCACACAAGGCATGTTTAACAAGGAGAACTTCAAAAAAAAAAAAAAAAGTTGGTGGCTCTCGCATGCTCAGTTAGAAATTCTCCTCATACTAACTGGGATTTCAGAGTGCATCAACACAGACAAAGCAGTTGTTCCCACATCTTAAAATAGCACAGACTGAACACTTAACCTTTCTGCTGCCCAGTCAGGATCTAATTACTATCTTACATTTAAACACATACTCACACAATTTTCATTTTGCATTTCTCATAATGGAATAGAACGTAGATGGAGGTAAAAAAGCTCATTGATCTTTAGAAGTCGGAGACGAGGAAAAGGGTATTCGCAAGAATGTTTAAAAATGATGTCAAACTCAAGATTTCTATTAACACGTTGGTCCTTCAAAGTAACTCTATTTTAAGTAATTACCCTTTAAGTAAAGGACTGGGTAACTCTTTAGATTATTCATGATGAGGGGTAATTATATTTTCTAATCCTGGTGTTATATTTAGCAACTTACTAAGGCTTTATAGAGGACATGAACTTGTAGGGCCCTTAGAAGAACGGTCCCTGCCCAAGATTTGTCACATGCTCACTGTTTATAAGTAACCTCGTTTGTTTACTAGACACTGTCAAGGCCTTCCCCTAGCAACAAAAACGCCCATTACCGAGGTTCAGTCAGCAGGATTGCTCTAAATGTACTGGCATTTTCTATTTTCCTGAGGAATATTTATAGGCCTATTGCTTTTTCCATTTCAAAGTTGTATATTAAGATTCAAGAACATCTCCTAAGCCAACATCACAAATCTGAAATGGAATGGCTAAATAATAAAAGTTCAAGTGCTTATGTTTAATGGGATCATAGTAACCTTTCCACTCTAAATGAGATCAGGAAACAATTTGTGTATTGAAAATCAATTAAATAGCTGTTTGTTTTTATAGATATATACTACAAAACGTTTTTTTGTTTTTTAAGTTGAAATAAATTTGGATTTCTTTCCTGTTTTTCTTTCATTGGGTCAAGCAAATGGGTGGTGCCGTGGACCACAGAAGAGCTGCTCCAGCAGAACAGGAGGACCACATTCTTGATGACAAAACCCAGAGTGTGTGCCTCAGCTCTTCTCCTTCCTGCCCCTGTGCCTGGGGTAGGTCACCTGGCTGCTCTGAAACTCTGCTCTTCACCTCTAATATGTATTGCTCTCTCTCTTTATACAGATGAAGGTAGCAAATGAGAGTGTTTCCGTGACAGTGAAAAGACCATCTGGTAATAGATACACCCGATCCCTTCCGGGCGTGGCCGGTACACAGCGTCACTCTGTGTGCGGGCGCTGATCCTGCCACCGGAGCCCACGGAGGCCGTAGCAGGGACGCTCCAAATGCCCTTCCCAACGCCTGCCCACTGCGGGGCTCCGCAGCCAGTGCCCGCCGCGGGCTCTGCCACGGGCGCCGTGTCCAGACCATCTGAAGGGGCCATCTGTGGAGAGTGCCACCCCCCACCCCAGAGGCCGAAGGCCTCGCACATCGCTGGAACCATTGTTGCCCTGAGCACATGTGACGCTGTGGGATCGGCAGAGGAAACTGACAGATCCGCTCGCCTAATCGATTGTTTTCTACATTTAATCGTCCTTGATATTAAAACTCTCGGTTGATGTTGGCACGTGTGAAGTTGGACAAAGGATGCTGTATCCACAAGTATAATTTGATAGGCAAAGAGAACGGGAAATTTTGCTTTTACGTAATCATGATAAGTACTTAATTTGGGATGTTTCTCTGTAGAAATGTAACCCTTCAGACACGGACAGATATGTACAGAATGTTGTGTGGCTCTGTTAGAAATTGTGCCCCACTTTTTTAAGTTCTTTTCATTATGACTTTTGTCAGATCTTTGGATTTCGTTATATGTTATAATATATATTTTAGTTCTAAAGCTTCATAACCTACTCAGTTCTTATACATGTAACTCGCAATTCTCTCTTCTCCCAGAATTGTTTTCCTCATTCCCATGGTGGCTTTACATCTGTGATCTCTTCATGGGATGATAGACACTTCTTTGAGGGCAGAGATTAGTATGCATTCATCTGTGGGTCCCCACAGTGACTTCTCCCTTGCCTTGCAAAAAGCAGTCAGTGACATTTGTATTAAGTGATAAATAAGTAGATATTGTGTGTAATGAAGAGGTCTAATAGCATTTTAAGAGAAGTTTTTTTTTCTAACACTAAACATTTATGCAAACCAAACAGCAAACATGTCCACCACCTGTAACATGTCACATTGGGAGAGTTTGGGCCCTATTTCACACCAGGCAATATTGCACAAAGTATTTATTGACATCAAAGAGCTATAATATAATAATAAAGTGACTAGGAAAATAATTTAAATATAACCCTATTTTAAACTAAAACATCTATTCTATGTATACAAAGAAAAACAATAGGTATTCAAAACAAATCAATTTTCTAGAAAGGATTTAATTTCTTCTTTTCCCTCTTTGTTTCAACAAATATTTATTGAATACCTGTGTTGCAAAGCAGATTTACTGAACTAATAAATAAAGTCTCAAAATTGAATAAAGTTTTCTTCTATGTATGATTAGACTATTATGGACTATTAAAATCATATATTACTGACTTAGACATTTTCATCAATGATATTACAACAGAATGATACCAGAGGAAAAAAGAAACAAAGAGAAATAACTTTAAAACTAATTCAGAAATTTTAATTGATTTTAAACCAAGTTTAAAGAGAGAAACATCGATTATTGTTCCACTTATTTTTTTAATTTAAAATATGCCTTAAATACTGTTATTTTAAACCAGTTTCTTTGGAAAACTAAGAGACTTCATTCAGTGAAACTAATTATCTCTATAACCTCAATCTGTATACCGTATTTCACTGAAATGTATTAAAAATTAATTCTGTTTAACTTTCTTCCAGAATTTTCTTCTCTCCTCTTTCCTGATTATTGCACTAACTTACAAGTCTGTTTTCCTCCAAATCCCCCACAATTTCCCCTCTTCCTCATTCTAATCAATTAGATCTTGAGATCAATATAAATGTTATCACTCACAGTTCCAAAAATATTGTTTGAATAGGCTCTCAATAATAATTGTGTGATTAGTTTAAAAATAAGCTTTGTATCTGCAACTTTATTTTAGAACAATTAAATAAACATATTGAATGAAGGTACGTCTTAATGTCCCATAGTAGTTGACCAGATTCGATCAGCTTGACTTATTCCCTGAAAAGTGATGTCAAAGTTTTAAAAAACCAACAGAAACCTTAACAAAATGTAAAAATCCAAATAAACAAGTTGTAACTGGAATCTCACTTTGAGGGAGAGACCTATTAATTGGAGTCAGATACAGGAAATTTCAAATGCTGTGTCTTCCATTCATGTGTAGAGATGCGGTTGCTTTCCTCAATATACTTCATACACTTGAATAAACTATTTAAATTTCATACATGGTTCCTATTGAAATAGGTACTCAATAAATACATAGGTGACTCTTTTTCAACAGAGAAACTCAGCAAGGAACCATGTATGAAATTTTAACTTTTAATTTTTCTCCTAGACAATATACTGTTCAGAAGAAAATGTTTCATGTTAAATGCTTATCTTTTGCTCTGCAGCAGTGACTGCATAAAATGGAAATAAGAAAATTTCACCTATACTTCAAGCTCATCTTCTTGGCTGTATGATGACCGACCAAGTTGAACAAGGAAAGAAACACAACTGGTAATAGATGCCAGAGACTTGTTCTTACGTATTTTTTTTTTTTCATGATATCAAACAGATTTTAAATTGCTTAAACTCAAAACTAGTTGAAAAAGAAAAAATGGCAACACATCAAGTCATTAACTAAATATAAAGCTATAGAAAGAATATTCTGAAAAGAGTATTGGCTGTTTAAAGACAAAGGAACACTAGGGTCAGCCATTAATGTCAAAGCAAGCAAATACCGTTCCAAGTAGCCCAGATAATGTGCATTAATAGTGGGTTTTAGCTGGATTCAGGCTGCTGCAGGTGCATGATGAGCAGCTGCAGAGGCCACACACACACACACACACACGCGCGCGCGCACACACACACGCACACACATGCACACGGAGCGTAGTAATGATCTCTCTTGAAATTTAGAGACAAAAAAACTGTAAACAGAGCAACCTCAAAAAATAATGAGCTCATATAAATGCGTAAATACTAGCTCTCCATTTCCTTGGGATTGTTTAACTCGTAACAGCCCAAGATTTTATTGGCTTTTTGAAATTGTTTTATTTTTATTTATTGATTTTAGAAAGAGAAATGGAAGAGGGAGAGGGAGGGGGGGGAGAGAGAGAGAGAGAGAGAAAGAGAGAGAGAGAGAGAGAGAGAGAGAGAGAATTTTTGTTTCACTTATTGATTCGTTCATTGGTTGATTCTTGTATGTGCCCTGACCAGGGATCAAACTGGCGACCTTGGAGCATTGGGAAGACACGCTAACCTACTGAGCTGCATGACCAGGACCAGTCCAAGATTTTGAAACATACAATGGAGACATACTTAGAATTACATTCTAGGAGAAAATTCTTTCTCCAAAATATTTACTTGCTGGTGGATCCAGAGAAATTTATCTAATTTTTCTTTACCTCGGTTTTCTCATTCTATGAAATACCTTAACATTTGAATTGATAATGAAGTCTCATTACATATAGGCCTAATATCTACACATAAAGTAGTACAGTGCCTGATTCATAATGCTAAATAAATTTAAATTATTATTTTACTATTATTATTCAACAGTCAATTAATAGTTGGGTGAAGTAATAAACAAAATTTCTTAGTTTATTATCAGACTATATTACTTGAATTCATAAAAGCCTACTTTTCTACTAATTTTCCAGTTACTCAATATATGTTTTTAATGACAGTTTTAAATAACATAAAATAGAGTGGTTATTAATTAGAAAAAAAGTGAGTAGCTCTCAATTCTACTTTTTCTATGTTAGACTTAAAGAGACTTGGTCGTCACTGACAAACCGAGAACAGTTACACTCCCTCACAGATACACAGCCAGCATTTGTGGAGGTGGGCACACTGTCTGTCAGACAGGAGGAAAGGGGGCAAGAATTTTGGTTTCCTGTTTTCATTTATTATCAAAAGTGAACAAAAATATCCTCATACATGTAAAAATCACCAACTTAAGCAAATATCTTGCCTTATTTGAGAGACCATCCAAATTTTATTGAACTTTAAAATACGTTGTAGCTGTATTAGTTTCTTTTTCTTTAAAAAAAGTATTTTTATTGATTTTTAGAGAGAGGAGAGAGGGAGAGATAGAAACATCAATGTGAGGGAGAAACATTAATAAGCTGCCTTCTGTGTATCCCCCACTGGGGATAGAGCCTGAAACCTGGGCATGTGCCCTGACCAGGAATCGAACCTGTGACCTCTTGGTGCATGGGTTGATGCTCAACCACTGAGCCACAGCAGCCAGGCTGTATTAGTTCCTGGTTGCTGCTCTAATAATTTACCACAAACTCAGTTGCTTAAAACAACACATATTTATTATCTTACCACTCTGGAGCTAACAAGTCTGACATAGATCTTGCTGGACTAAAAGCAAGATGTCAGCAGGGTTATATTTCTTCTAGATGTTCTAGAGAAGAACCTGTTTACTTGGCTCCTTTAGATTGCAGGGGTTGTCTACATTCCTTGGGTCATGACCCCCGCATCCGTGCTGAAAGCCAGCACAATAAGCCAAGTCTTTCTCGTCCTGCGTCGCTCTCCCTCTGTTCCCCTCTTCCACTTCTAAGGACCTTTGTGAATACACTGGGCCCACTAGATCATCTAGGATAATGTGACTTCTTAAGAACAACTGGTTCCAGGTTCCAGGGATTCGGATGTGTGCATCTTTGAGAGACCATTTTTCTGACTCTGACATACTTCTGATTATTTTAGAGCGATCACTAAGTTCAATGCACTTTAATATTTGTCTTAAATACTTTATGAAAAGAAGTAATAAAAAGTAAAAGTAAAAGACAGACACACACACACTTATTAATGTGTACACAACGGTCAGGATCAGCCTGATCTAAAAGGCCTCTCTGAAAAAGTGGCATTTTGAACAGCCACTTGTTTATAGGATATAAAAAATTGAAAACAGATTGGCAAAATAATTTTAGGCGAAGAGAACAGAAAGTGTAAATGCTCTGAAGAGGAGATGCGTTCGGTGCATTTGAGGAAGAGCCAGGGGCAGGGCGGTCTGCCTGCGATGGAGCGAGAGGGGAGAGGGCTCGCTTCAATTAGAGGGAGAACAGAGGTAACAACACACAGAGCTCCCTCTTATCAAACTATGATTCAGTTATATTTGACCGCAAGAGGCTTGCGATTGGAAACAGCACTATGGTTGCTGTGTGCACACAGACTTGCAAGGCACGGCGGGAAGCAGGAAGAGCAGTTTGGAGGCTTTTCTGATAATCCAGGTAAGAAACGACAATGCCTTGGACCATGATGAAAATGGAAGTGGTGAGGGAACATACAGTATTTGGATACACTTAGAATGAAGGGTGACACATTTTAGTGGTGAACAAAAGGCAAATTCAGGAAAAAAAAAAAAAAAGCAAAAGGATCCTGTACAGCCCCCACATTTTTATCCTGAGCCACTGTAAGAATACAGCTAATTTATAGAATTGGGACAAACTATAGGAAAAGCATATTTAGAAGGAAAAATCAAGAGCTCCATTTTGGACACATTAAGCTTATAGATGTCAGTAGGATTCAGCTGTCAGATGCTAAGAGTAATCCATCAATATTCATTCATTTTATGCCTCTTTATAACAGATCTCCCGAGCTGTAGCTGAACACATTTTTAGTCTCTCTTCAAGCCTGGTGTGGCTACATGACATGATAATGGCCTTTGGCGTGTAGGAGAAAGTGATATGTGCCAGCTCGGATTTGTGCCCTGAAAAAAATACTATGTATATTTCCTTTATCCTTTCTCCATTCTTGCTACTAAATGTTGGAAAAACATCGAGTTGTCCTACCAACCTTGATCATCTACATGAGAGAGACGAACTGATGTATTGCTTCAGTCAAAATATTTTGGGATCTCTTTTTTAGCAGTTTAGCTCATGCTTAATTAAATATAACATCTAAAGGAAGATAGTGACTAGGCAGCTAACTCCTGTACTGCATGACTCCATGTTCGGGGACAGTTCAAGGACAAAGATACCAGTGGGAGTCTTTAGCATCTGCATAGTATTTGAAGCCTGGGGACTGGACGAACTGTATATATCCAGCATTTTCTTTAGACAAAAATCAATTTTCTCCACATTCTTGGGTCTACTCCACTTGATGAAATAGGGCCTGATAGTATGCTTTTTGCCTTGATTATTTTTTCTTTGATTGCCACTCCACAGATGCACAGTACTGTCCAGAGTCCTGGAAAACAGATATCTCTCAAGCCCAGAGTAGAAAAGTGACCTTTTGCCTTGGAAGAAGAGCACTTCGTCTTATTATTCATTCTTTTACTATATGGATGACAGACTTTTTAAAATTTTCTACTTGGATATTTAAAAGTATGTTCTTGGTGCTAAATAATACAGGTTTCTCCCTATCAGAGGTCAGATACTGAAGAATTCAGAGGGCATAGATGTTCTGTTTGATCAAGCAATACCTACCTTTTAAATGATATCTAAGGCCCTGGCCGGTTTGGCTCAGCGGTTAGAGCATCGGCCTGCGGTCCGGAGAGACCCGGGTTCGGTTCCCGCTAAGGGCATGTACCTTGGTTGCAGTTTGTCCCCGGCCCTGGTTGGTCGTGCGGGTGGCAGCCACTCGATGTGTCCCTTTCGCGTCGATGTTTCTCTCTCTCTCTCTCTCTTCCTCTCTCTCCCTCCCACTCTATCTGTGCAAAAAATGGAAAAATGTCCTTGGGTGAGGATAAAAAATAAATAAATAAATACATGAAATCTAAGTGAATTGGGTAAACATTTTATCTTTCTAGAACCCATCAAACCCCACAACTGTCCATGGAGCTCATCATTCTGATTCACACAAGAATGCAATCAAGTCATCAGACAGAAATGTAAGTTTGGAAGTTCAAGCTCAAAGTCATCCTTTTTGAAGGACTGAACCATTGCACAAAAATAATACAACGTATTTTGCCTTGCAAATGTGTTTACTTCGTATACATCAGCCACTGAAACTTCACAGGGAATTATCATAGCCTAATCCATATATCTTTTCTTCTCTCTGACAGCTATTTTACTGAAGCATTGGAAAAGCATACTCAGGTATCTCCTTCACATACATGCATATTGCTTATACAAACAGCACAAGACAGGGAATAGATCAGAGTTTCCCCAGACTGGGAGCCAGGATTTGAACTCTGAAAGTCTCGATGGACCGTGAAAGATTACAGATGCCTTAGGTGTTGATGACCACAGGTGTAAGCATTTCAGAATATCACAGTTATAACAACACCTTGCCTTCAAATGTGTTATGCAATTACCTAAATTTTCCTGACATTTATGTATCTTTCAAAAACCTTATTATAATTTGGGACTGCAGACAGAGCATAACGTTTATTCCTTTAGAGCAAAGAACTCTGGAAACAAGAACCATTAAATAGATTTTCTTATTATTATCCTTGTGATTTCAAATCTATTGAGGAATTTTGGCTCACAAAATCTTACTTAATAAAGTCCTTCAATAATCCACTGTGAGAAAAAAAATCTATATAACTAAGTAAAATCACAGACATAACTGATTATAGATCAATATGTGTAAAACAATTGTATATGAATAAATTTAATTGGGCCATGAATCTGAACACCAACTGAATCAGGTTGTTCCCAGATTCAGCCAGCATTTTATGAAACCTATTATTCTTATCTGACATTACTGCAGTATAACAGACCGTAGTGACATTTGATTACACTCCGTTTTATTATTGCTTTGTAGCAAACTGTTCTCAACTATAAGTGATAAAAATACAGAGGCGATTATAGTACACCAGGAACACATCTTTTTGCATAGTGTGTCCAGAGTACATGAACAGCATGAACCTGGCCTCTTTATTTAGCCCATCTTGAAAAAACTGTATCACAAGTAGAGAATTTATATATTTTACAAGCAAGATAAAAGTATATTTCTAAGTTATCAAAAAGAAAAAAAATGCATAGTTTTAACTATTTTATCTGTAACTGAAAGACTGACCCGAAATGTAAAGTATCAACTACAAATATAAGTTTATAACCATGTAATTTATTAGAATATTGTATGCAAATACACAATTTATTCTAAATGCTTATATTCCTCTATGATTATTTGTTACAATAGTATTCAATGTTTTTGTAGTGGAGGGGTATTTTCTGCAATAAATATTCACAAGCTATTTGAAAACCATAAATTTTTTCCACTATTCTTTTTGACAAATATCTCCTGACAGCAAGGGAGCACAACAGTGTAGTCTTGATTTATGTGGTCAATTCCTTCAATATCTTTATTTTTTCCATGATTGTCATGAGGTTATAAATATATATATATATATATATATATATATCCATATATATCTATGTATGTGTGTGTTTGTGTGTCTCTTGTGTGTGTGCATTGCTTATCCATTTAAATACTAGATTGAGGACAAAATAACCAATATAAACTAACAAGAAGGTCTTAATTTAACTGAATTAATATACTGCCCAAAGTTTGAACAACACTTTTTATACAAATTAACTTTATAGTTTCATTCTGACTTTCCATACAATGATAACATTTTTACTTCTTTGCAAAGCAACAAAACATTATATTGATTTTTGTTAATCAGTTTAAGCTAATTGCCCATTGTCCAGATGGTAATAGCACTGGACCCACATAACAAAAATGCATTTAATATTATTTTATAAAGAGCAGTAGCTCTATATTATCACATCTCTTATCCTCCTAAAAGAAAACTCTTTTACTAAGAATTAAAGGAGTATGTTATTTTATTCATACTTGACTAAACTTAGTAGTGCCAACCAAATTGAGCCATTTCTAAGTAATAACCATCATCCCTGTTTGGGAACATCATGGCCTGAAGCATCACTGTTTATGAGAACAAAATACATTTATTTTGTTACAGATTTCTAGCTATTTTCACTAGAAAATGACTCCATAATTTATGTAAGCCAGAAATAGTTGGAGCCTGCTGTCTGTATTTCAGAAACATTCTAACATGAGTATGAGCTAAAAATAAAAGTAAATTTGAAGAACCTCATAGACATTTTTTTTTTTTCTTTCATCACCTAAATATAAGACCTAAAACAATAAATTACATGGAAGAAAACATAGGCACTAAATTCACGGTCCTTGGTCTTAAAGAGGATTTTATAAATTTGACCCCAAAGGAAGGCAAGGGAAGTAAAAGCTAAAAAAAAAAAAAAAAAAAAAAGATGAATGGGACTATAGTAAACTAAAAAACTTCTGCCCAGCCAAAGAAACCATCAACAAAGCAAAAAGGCAACGAAGTGAATGGAAGATACTTAACGAATAACAGCTCCGGCAAGGCATTAATATCCAAAATATATAAAGAACTTACACAACTCAATGACAAAAAAAAAAAACAACCCACAGACATTTTTAAAGGTAGTTTAGTTTCTCTGATAACAGAATAGACATCTTCATTTGACCACTATTCATAATTTAGCATGCCAGTATTGCATTAAAAATCTTAATGTCAATATCTGCTTAAATAAATTGCAGAAGCCTATGTAAAATAAATATAAGAAATAGTGTGGAAAATAAAATGGACCAAAATGATTCAAGTAAAAACAAAGAAGAAAGAAACTAGGAAATCGCTTTGCCGTGTTGCTTCATCCTCTGACTCTAAGCCTCAGTTTTGCATCCACAAAATTGAGATACAATATGATCTCATAAGGCTGTTGTGAGGAATGACTAAGGAAACCTATGGGAAATATAAAACTTAGGATGTGACCTTCTGTAGATAACGCATGCTTTTAAAAATATTTAAATGCAATACAGTATCTCATTGTATGAGAAAAGTGGAACCAGATTGGGAACTACTCATCCCAACGAGCCATTTTTTCTCATTTGTAAAATGAGAATGGACATTTTTTCTCATTTGTAAAATGAGGAAATTGAATGCGATGATATCTAAATTCTTATGAGTGTATAAATTACAAAATAAACCAAATCACAAGTTTCTTTGAGATGGGATTAAATATAAAATTACAAAATATCAAAATGAAAAGGAATAGTTCAAACAAAGCAATAGAAAAAAATAATTTAACAAGATAACACATTTTTAAAAATTAAAAACATATAATAAATGGAGAAAATAAGAAAAAGTTGTGAAATCTTTGGGGCCAAGAGATATAATCTGATAAAAGATTGATTAAAATAAAAAAGGTCTTGGCATAAAAGTAATAAAAATTATACAAATGAGGCCTATTTAGGCCAAGTTGAAAAATCAATAATGAAAAATATTTTTTAAAATGAATAATACATTTGGGAGTAAGCCAAGAGTGAAATACAAGAAAAGCATAAAAGTACATGTTGGGAGGAGGAATTCACTTAATGTGACCTGTTTTCCATGTCAGTAGAAAGACTAAACCTTTGTTTTTAAACAAAGGGCAGCTTCTCTTTGGGATATTATTTCATAAGTTCTTTTGTATTCAAAGTAAATGAAATCCTGGAATCAACAATACACTCACATTGAGTTTTAATATACTGATTCTTATCTAATCAGAGCTAGTAAAAACACTCAGTCAGGTAATTTTTTTAAATTAAATTTACTGGGGTGACATTGGTTAATAAGAACCTATATGTTTCAAGTATACATCTCTATGTTACAAGACCTGCATATTGCATTGTGTGCCCACCACCCAGTCAAATCTTCTGTCCCCACTAAAAAAAAAAAAAAAAAAAAAAAAATTATAAGATGTGGAACCATAAAAGATCCCAAATAGCCAAAGCAACCCTGAGAAAAAAGAACAAAGCCAGAGGTATCACAGTACCTGACTTCAAATTGTACTGCAGAGCTATAATCAAAACAGCATGGTATTGGCAGAAAAACAGACACGCAGAACAACGGAACAAAAATGAGAGCCCAGAAATAAAACCACATGTATATGGACAAATAATTTTTATAAAGGTGCCAAAAGCACACAATGAAGAAAAGAAGTTCTCTTCAATAAATGGTTCTGGGAAATTTGGAAAATCACATGCAAAAGAATGTAACTATATGACAGTTTGTCCCCTTGTATAAGAATTAATTCAAAATAGATCAAAGATTTAAATATAAGATCTGAAACAATAAATTACATAGAATAAAACATAGGTACTAAACTTAAGGACCTTTGTCATCGAGACTATTTTATGAATTTGATACCTAAGGAAAAAATAAATGAATGGGACTATATCAAACTAAAAAGATTCTACACAGCAAAAGAAACTAACAACAAACAGGCAGTCAACTGCATAAAAGATGTTTTTTGCAAACAACAGCTCTGACAAGGGATTAATATCCAAAATATATAAAGAATTCATACAACTCAACAATAAACCAAATAACAATCCAATAAAAAAATGAGTAGAGGACCTGAACAGACATTTCTCCCAAGAAGACATACAAATGGCCAACACATATAGAAAAAGATGCTCAAATTTCCCAAGCTATTAGAGAAGTTCAAATCAAAACTACAATGAGATACCACCTTACAACTGTTAGAATGGCTTGTAACAAGAAGACAGGTAATAAGTGTTGGAGATGTTATTTCTTTTAATTGTATTTAACGTTTCTCTCTTAAGGCTTTTAATACTTTATTAAATTTTTATCAAATAATTACAACTCAGCAAGAATGTTGTAAGACAGAGATAAGTATGTTTCTGAAGAGTTTTAATCAAGTAAGTAGAGATATATGTGGAAAATTAAGTGTTACCGGTGGCTTGTTAAATACATGTATAGTTAAAAGTTTATAACAGTCGAAAAATATGCATGAGCAAAATTGCACATAAATATACTTATAAGTAACATGCATTTTACATAAATATAATCCAAATAAACTGATAACTTGAAACACATTTAATTTCCTAAAGTTCACATATTTCACTGTTTTACATATTTAATCTTACCAATATTATTATTTTGCTATACCTGTTTTATGGAAGGGAAAACAGCACAGAGGAATAAGTGGTGTTTCTGGTGTACAGAACATGTTAGTACATACAAACATTCTCTTAAAATCCCAATCACAATCCTTTGGATATTGTCCATCATCTTCCTATTTAAGGTTTCTGAGAATTTTGATGAGGTGACTGGCAAGGTTAGGGTGAAGTAGAGACAAAGACTTTGAAACAGAAGACAGAATAATATTGGCTTCCCCTCTGATCAAGATATAGCTGTGCAAATATGCCAATCTTAATTTGTTTCAGAACTCTGGACTTAATCCTAATATCAATAGCCCTTTCTTATAAACATTTGATGTTCCAATACAACCAGTAAGACCTAAGTTCTTAGGTGAAGATGGACCTGTCCTAGCATTTCTTGGTGGCTAATGATTTATTTTTCCAACTTAGATTACACCATTTTTATCAAAGCAATCCTTCCTCCCTTCAAAAATGATTTTAATTAAAATGTCACCTCAACATTTTATCCTACACTAGATTAAATATTTTATTTTAATTTTTTACTTCATTTACCCAACGTTTCATTAGGGACATTATTACATTACTAGATATTTTGTTTTATTAGCACATAGCAGCCAAACTGACAAAACCCAAAGTGTATATCGAAATCCAACACTCTTATTGTTTTTAGAACAACCTTTCCTTTAAAAAAATTTTTTTCTTTATTGATTTCAGAGAGAGAGAAAGGAAGAAGGAGAGAGAGTTAGAAACATCGATGAGAGAGAACATCGATTGGCCACCTCCTGCAGGCCCCTTACTGGGGATGGGCCCACAACCTGGGCATGTGCCCTGACCAGGAATCGAACCAGTGACCTCTTGGTGCATGGGTCGACACTCAACCACTGAGCCACACTGGCCGGGCAGAACAACCTTTTCTCCATGAAATTCATATCCACTGAAACTTACAATTTAATTTAGGTATATATGTATACAACAATATAAACAATGATTTTAATATTCTTAGCTTCACAATGATTAAGATAATAATAGGAATAGCAACACTCAAAATCAATCTGCTAATATGTCTTTGAAACCTTCTTAATGCCTGGATCTGTACTGATTATTTTTAAAATACGATCTTAAAATAATTTTTGAATGCTTAGAGTTTTTTGTTTGTTTTTTTAAGCAAGAGCTTGAACAAATTTTACACAAGATATTTAATAGTAAACTAAATGTATACTGCATTATTTTAATTTTAATTTTTAATTGATTTTAGAGAGAGGAAGATATATAGAGAGAGAAACATTGATGTCAGAGAGAAATATAAATCAGTTGCCTCCTGCACATGCCCAGTTGCCTCCCACATGCACCCAAATGGGGACCAAACTGCAACCTAGGTGTGACTGACCAGGAAGCAACTGGCACCCTTCTGGTGTGCAGCACAGTGCTCCAGCCAACTGTGCCACATCGGCCAGGACATATTTGCTTTGACAATTTTATTTATTCCACTGTTCAAATGTAATAAAATTTAAATATTATTGTATATAATCTATACTAAATTAAAAATACCTAGGGTGCTAGCATTTCAGTTAGTAAAAATAAGTAATATATGCTGTCCGATGAAATTATTATTAAAAATTTTTTTTCCTTTATTGATTTTAGAGAGAGACGAAGTAAAGGGAGAGAGAGAGAAACATCAATAAGAGAGAATATCAACTGGCCGCCTCCTGCATGCCCCCCACTGGGGATCAGGCCCACAACCTGGGCATGTGTCCTGACTTGCAATCAAAGTGATGACCTCTTGGTGCAGGGGTTGACGCTCAATCACTGAGCCACACTTCTTATGAATCTAGAGATTTTATAGAAGCAGAGAAAATAATTTAAAAGTGTAGTAATATGTTATGTAAAATTATAATCAGGGGTTTAAAAAATTAAAATAAGGCCCTGGCCAGTTTGGCTCAGTGGTTAGAGCGTCGGCCTGCTGTCCAGAGAGACCCAGGTTTGGTTCCCACTAGGGGTATGTGCCTCAGTTGCAGTTTGTCCCCGGCCCTGGTTGGCAGCCACTCGATATGTCCCTTTCACATTGATGTTTCTCTCTCTCTCTCTCTCTCTCTCTCTCTCTCTCTCTTCCTCTCTTTCCCTCCCACTCTAACTGAACAAAAAAATGGAAAAATGTCCTCGGGTAAGAATAAAAAATTTAAATTAATAAATGAATAAAAAATAAATAAAAATAAAAATAAGAACACGATGTTATTTTTTTATCCAACAAATTGGGTAAAAATGTTAAGGGCTGATCTAAAGTAAATATCACAAAATAGTAAGATGAATGGATACAAAAGACCTTGGAATAATAAGAAACAGAAACTTATGTGAATGTGGAAATGTATCATGTCATTTATTCCTGGTACATATGTAAATTTGTTTATCCATTTTGCAGAACAGGTTAAAAATACCTATTAAAGGCCCAGCCAGTGTGGCTCAGTGGTTGAACGTCAACCCATGCACCAAGGGGTCCCCAGCTGGATTCCTGGTCAGGACACATGCCCAGGTTGTAGGCCACATCCCCAGTGGGGGGCATGCAGGAGGCAGCCAATCGATGTTCTCTCTCATCGATGTTTCTATCTCTCACTCCCTCTACCTTCCTCTTTCTCTAAATCAATAAAGAAAAAATGTAAAAAAAGAAAAAAAGGTTAAAATGCCTATGTACCATTTTTTACTAGGTATTATAGAGAAATATCTACACATCTGCATAAGAAGGCATGTTTAAGAATGTTTAAGAAAAGACAATAAAAAAAGATATTTTTTTGATGAGAATATTGATAATGCACTTATACCCTGGTGTATAAATACTATGAACTAGCCCTGGCTGCTTTGGCTCAGCAGTTAGAACATCAGCCCGTGGACCAGAGAGTCCTGAGTTCAGTTCCTGCTAAGGGCACGTACCTTGGTTGCAGTTTGTCCCCAGCCCCGGTTGGGGTCGTGTGGGTGGCAACCACTTGATATGTCTCTCTCACGTCGATGTTTCTCTCCCTCTCTTCCCCCCTCTCTCCCTCCCATTCTATCTGAAGATAAATGCAAAAACCTCAGGTGAGGATGAAATAAAAAAACAATAAGCCCTTGGGGCTGGGTGAGGATCATACAGCCGACACCCTCTACAAACCCTGCACCGGGGACAAATCCTGGTGTAAGAGAATAATCCTGAACTGCACTTGAGCTCTGAGAGTTTGGTGCTTATGAATGGCTTATGTCCTACGATTGACCCTGGATTGTACAGGTTTTCCTGAACGTAGTTTTCATCCTTTTCCCCTTCACATCGAGGGCCATGTTACTCACAGTTCCCCCCAAGCTGTTCTCTCCTCAATACTGAATCAAGTCGGAGGAGCTCCAGCTGGTTCTGTGAATTACTGTATTTACGAATCAGGTTTTCACGTGGCAGTTTCCAAAGTGATTAAAATATTTAACCGTTTATCAACAATAGAGAGTAGTAAGTCCTCCCTGAAGATTTCCAAGCTCCTTCCAACTGAGGAAAAGGTTCCATTCCCTCTCTCCTGTGGAACAACCACAAGATATGGAGTACGAAGACAAAAAACGTTTACTTACAGAAATGGCTATTATTCAGATACTCTTCCAAGAGGAGCCTGAGTGTGCACTCAGCCTGCGGCCGCACGGCATGGACGGCAGTCTGAGCGCACTCTAACCGTGGTGCGTGCTCCTTAACTTCTGGGCTGTGAAATGGGGCTGCTTGAAGTGCCCTAATGTTCTTATCAGTTTTAGATGGAACAGCATTTCTAATATCCTCGGTGCAATGGCTGGCTATATTGAGTCACTAAATAAGTCTTAAAAATCAACTTATAAAAATCATTAGCATTTTAAGTGGAGTCATGTTATTTTATAGAGCTTTATAAACTACATATAATATTCAATATAAATAGAATCCCTTCGAATTATAGAGTTACATGATGTCCTACGAGGATAAATCCAAAATCAAGCTAGGAATATGCTATTTATGTCATTAGATGGCATCATGTTCATGTAAATAAAAATTGAATATAATAAAGAATGGGTGGAACAAATAGAAAATAATAATAAACAGCATAAACATGCAGAGTTCTTATCTGAGCTCATATGGTCTCATGGTATTCTTTGAAGATCTCGAAATGAACAGTTTAAAATGGTCACTGACCACTGGAAGGGTTCGTACTTTTTAATGTCTTTAATTCATAATATTTAGTGTTCAGATTTTATCTGGCATAATATAAAAGTGATTACTGTTCTAGTCCTCAGGAGTGATAATTTGTTTATGGTTCCATTTCTATGCATGGTCTGTGATAAACACATCCCAGAGAATTGCTGAAATAGTACCAAGACAGGCAATTCAATATGTAGACATACTTTCATATGCTACAAAGAAAAATTCCATGAACTCTGCTAAATCTATTGATCAAAATGCTACAAAAGAATATATATTCTGCAAAATAATATTTATTCTGCAAAATCATCTTATAAAATACATAATATTATAAACAATCACTAGTTTTTTTTAATTGTACAGAGAACTACTCTATTTACTTAAAAAACTGTGTTTGTGTGTATGGGTGGGTGGGTGGGTGGGTGTGTGTGTAACAAATAACATTGTCTTAAGCTTGTTTATAAATTAATCCATTGTGGTAAAAGACAAAAAATCTGGCATAAATAACTATGGTTTTAAAAATGCAATTGACATATGCACTGGCATGAAATTGTCATTTGATTTTATTTACAGCCAATTATAAAATGAAGAATATAGTCGAATATGTCCAGTTCCAAAATAGTCCTTTAGGCTCATTGCATATCAGAAAGCATAATGGATTTGTTACTGAACTCTTGCATTATACTATAAGCTTTCACCTTTAATAGATATGCAAGTCAAGCTTATCTTTTAGTGAATATTTTTTATTTTCATTCCTCAAATTGTGTCAGTGTGCACCATTCTTCTCCCTACCATACTTGATAGATGTCATGGGTTGTAACAAGAGTATCTACTCATGCAGTAACATGCTGAGAGGTGGTACATTTCACTCAGGCTGTTTATTACTCCCAACATACAGAAAATCATTTATTGTAATCAAAGAATTTAAAAACCTCTAACTCCAATATGAATGCTTTAGCTTGGCATGTTTCAATCTTGGCGAGAACACTGCAAGATGAGTTTGCCAATATACTACACAAAGCCCCTCATCCATGCCTGCTAATCACTTTTAACTCACCTGGAGAACAAAAAGCCAGTGGTTGCCGATAGCAAGTCATTAATATTCTGGGACTTCCTTTACAGTACTCTGGCTATGATTGTGAACTGTCTCGAGACTATGAGCTTTCATATGCCTAAAAAATTGTGTTTTCTTTCCTACTTGCAGAGTGATATGTAATTAGTCTTGTTTATCACCACTTTTATGATCCGTTTCAGTAACAGAGTATGATACAGTACAGAATATAGAATTACTGAAAATGCATATTTTAACTTGTTTCGTAATATTGAAGTGTTCTTACATGACACATTATATTCAACCCAAATATATACTTTAAGCACAAATGAATAAGACATTCAAATACAAATATAATTTTAAAATAACCACTATTTTTGCCTGTGCAAGAAATGAGTAAAACTTGGTGTCAAACTTGTTAAATCATCTCACAGCATCTTTTATCACACTCAATTTCCTGATAAATACTATCGTCTTTCACACACCTTCCTGAAATTGGTTCTTTTCCTTTTATCATAACAAGCAAACTTTTAGATTGAGCTTCAGTTGTATCGCAAATTTTTTTACTCAGAGATTTCTTTTTTCCCTCCCTTTTTTGTCATTAATCCTCATAAAATATCTGAGAATATGACCTCTCTTGCTGGCTAGTGGGATCCCTTCGTGCCATGGAAATACCGCTTGGAGAGCGAGCCTTGAGCTGGGTCAGGTGTGGGAAGAACATGAACTGAGTGTAAGGATAGTATTAGATTCGTTTTTGAGATAAAAAATAAATAAATAAAAAGGATCAAACTAAAAACAAAAGTAAACAGACTGCCCAATTGTTGTGAGAGTCTAAAAATCGAGTTAGGATACCCTCCATCTCTCTCTCTCTCCATTCAACAAAGTTGTATTACATCAGTGAATGAGAGAGAGAAGATTCTTGTTCTCTTCAAATATTCCAGAAGGAACAGAAAAATAGGTTTAGAAAAAAGTCACTCCTTAATTTAAAAATAAACAAATCCATAAATAAACATATAAGAAAATATCAGATAAAGATAAGGACAATGAAGAAAAGCAAAGAGATAGTTTTGTAGAGCTGACTGGTGCAGGGCAGGGGAGCTATTCTGGGTTACACTGGATTAGATCGTCAGGGGAAGCCCACCTGGGGTCATAACTTTTGAGCTGTAATTAAATGATGAGAAGGAGCCAGCCATGGAGAGTTGGGGGAAGAAAAAACAGTCATTGACTATCTGTTACCTTTCTTCTTCTATTCTCACATATACATTTTGTTCATATATTAATGTCTATGAAACTGAGGTGCATGTTATCATTGCTGTTAGCAGAGGGCAGTCATGAATTTGCAGTAACTCCCGGCCCATGTGTGAACTAACTTGTTATTTCTGATGGCATTTTGGCACAACTTCAATGCCTTGAAGTTTAAGCTAGCAAATCATTTAAGGCTCAAATAGGAGTTAATAGGAATGTTTTTGTTTAGAAGTCTTGTACTAACTCTGTCTGGTAAAAACAAGAAATCATCACTATCAACCTTTAGAATGATGGTCAACAATGCAGAAGACTATCCCAGGAATAGACTGGAGCATTAAGTTACCAAGGCCCTTCATGGTACAGACAATGAAAACAAATAGTGGATGAGTGAGTATGGGTTATACTACTGATGGAAATAAGTTTTAGGAACATAAAACCCACTTTCTTTGCTCTTTTTTGTATTTTTATGTATGCACAAGAGGGGCATGCTGAAAATTTCTGTCTAAAAATTCTAATATTAAAAGACTGATATGTCTCAAATGTCCTAAGTGATACAAAATAATTTTATTATAGTTAAATTGTCAACATTTTTTTCTATTTAATGGTACATAAAATAACATTTCATCTTAAATTAACAGTGCCTTAAATATTGAGATCATTGCTCTTTCCAAAGCTCTGCTATTGACTAGTGAGTAAGGCAGACATAATCCCCAAATTTACAGGGTTTTTACCTTAGTGGGAAATATAAGCAATGTAACTAGGAAATTTAAATAAATTGGTCATTACAAGTTGTGATAATTATCATGAAGACATTTATAAAACTAATTATGGCAGTGCATATAAGTATAAATTTGGAAAATGGGGTGAGTTGGTGAACCTGTTAGCTCATGGGGAGGTGTAGATTGTCAGAGAAAGCTTGTCTGAAAATATCACACTTAAACTAAGACGTCAAGGAAGAGTCAGTCATGTGGAAGGTAACAGGAAAATACCAAGGAAAGAAAAGGTGTATGCAAAGTAAAGTATTTGGTGTCCTCTAGGAATGGAAAGATCTGGAAGACTGTGCATAGTGGTGGAATGAAGGGAGCACTAGCATGAAAATCACGGGGCCAGAATGAACTGAATGGGAGGCAGAGCTGGACATTACAGAACACATTAAGGAATTTGTATTTTACTCTAGCGCAAAAGCAAGGTACAGAGGGGTTTTGACTGAGGGAGTGACATCATCAGAATTATGTTTTAAAAAGGTCACTCTGGATGCCCTGAAGAGACTAGATTGTAGGTGGGCCATGAAAACTGTAGTCGCAGCTAGAAAACTACTGCAATAATACAAGTGAGAGCTAATGATGGCTGAGACCAGGATGGTGACAGTGGAGATGGAGAGAAATGAGTGGACTATAGATATATTTGAGACAGTCAGAGCACTTACTGCAATGCCGATTGAAGGGAAACAAAGATGATTTGGGGTTTCTGATTTGAGTAATCAAATGTCTGGCAATACCCGTTCGTGACATGGTAAGACCAATGGATAAACTCTTTGGGAGGTGAGAGATGAGGTTCAAGAATTTGACTTTGGAGACATTAGGCTAAAATATATATTAGTCATCCTGTGTAAATTCTATGTGTACATTTGTATTTATGAATCTGGAGTTAAGAAGAAGAATCTGATATAATGCTGGGAATTTTTTGCATATGAACATGTTTTTATAAGTCTAGTAGAGGAGGATGAGCCTGCAGAGGTGACTGAAAACAGAACATACTGAGAATATCTATCCAGCAAAGGATGGATAACTCGTTGAGAGACAGTGAAATATGACATTATCTACAGGATTTGACAACATGGAGATCATTGGCATTCTTTTTTTCTAATTCTCAACTGAGGATATATTTTTACTGATTTCAGAAAGAGGCATAGGGAGAGAGAAACATCGATGTAAGAGAAAAACATCAATGGATTACCTCCCCTATAGGTCTTGACTTGGGGCAGAACCCACAACCTTTTGGTGTACAGGTCAAAGCTCCAACCGACCAAGCCACCTGGCCAGGGCTCACTGGCTTCTTGCAAACAAACAAAGAGTTTGGTGGATTGGTGTGAAGTGAAATTTGAATAAAATGTGAGAAAATGCTAACAGAATGTGCAGAGAACTCTGAAGAGGTTTAGTTGTAAACGAGTAGACAGTTGCAGGGATTTTCAACACAAGGGGGTGTCAACCACAGACACTCTGCAAGAGCAGATCTTCACGAGACGGGAAGGAGAGTGCGCCCTGAGCGGCTCCACTGCGCAGCAGAAAGTGACGAAGTTCAAGTGAAGGTAGGAGGTGTGTGCAGCCTTCTGACTTTGCACAAGTAGGTCTAGCTTTTTAGAGATTGATCATAACCAAAATGTTAAATTGAATACTGTTCCAGTTAGGAAAGGTTCCCTCAAGTTTGCCATCCTCAAGGCCTGGCATTGGTTCCTATGTCTGAGTCCCTATTAAAAGATTTCAGAGCCCTGGCCGGTTTGGCTCAGCGGTTGGAGCGTCGGCCTGCGGTCCACAGAGACCCGGGTTCGGTTCCCGCTAAGGGCGTGTACAGCGGCTGCAGTTTGTACCGGCCCTGGTTGGGCCGTGTGAGAGGCAGCCACTCGATGTATCCCTTTCATGTCGATGTTTCTCTCTCTTTCTCTCTTCCTCCCTCTCTCCCTCCTGCTCTATCTCAAGATAAATGCAAAAAAAAAAAAAGATTTCAGAAAGACTTGCTCATGTTAATTCTCTACAGCCCAGTGGGAACTAGGCACCTTGGTAGTGGGCTATAATATATGGCAGATCTCAAAGGATAATACTTTGCAGCCAGATAGTTTTACAAGTGTGATAATAGGGAATGCCATAAATTCCTATGTAGAAAGGTCATATTACATTCATTTGCTATCCAGTAATTTTAGATATAGATAGAATGGCAGATAAAATAAAGTATCATTTAAATATTCTATAAAATAATTTTTTAATAAGAGTGCTAGATAGTATTAAATTCATCACTGAATATAGTGATTGACTACAAATTATGTTTGGACAAGAGAAACAAAAATAGCACATCTCGTAGTATACAGAGAGAAATAGGAATAAAATACTGTGGACGGTAGTGAGAGTCACAAGCAGGAATAAGTTGGTAGTATCTCGATCATGATCACACAGAGAGGAGTGACATATTTATAGCAATAAAAATGACATAGCTGATATCTAGCTCTTTTGGTGTAAAGAGAGTGAAACAAAAGCGATCTTTGAAAAGGCAGAAAAAGAGCCAGGATTCGGATTCACCTTTATCTCCATCCATCCGTTTCCCTCTCCAAGTTACCACTACTTCTAAATCTTTGTAGGAAAATACTTTTCTTTTTCTTTTTTTCTGGCAATAGAGTGTCTGAGCTTGAGAGGGTGGTTAGAGAAAATTGATAAATAATAATGGCTTAGAGACAGAACAATAAATATTGTGTATTGTGTAAAGTTTATTTTCATCACATAATCAATGAGTCTCCAAGTCAGAGGCAATAATAAAGCTTTGAAATTCAAGTATAGTTGGAAACAATTTGCTACATACACAGGGAGACAATACTGACTGCAGTTAAGAGCTATCTGGTTTGTAGGAAAATATATCATAGAAACCTCCTTACCAAAATGAGACTAAGGGTAGTGAGATTTTACCAACAGATAAACCTTTAGAAGATTAATTTATTATAAATATAACAAATGTAGTCATTTATAATATCAAATATGTAAATACTATCAATTTATCCCCGCTCCCATCATTTTTGACAGATGGGATAAGACCGCATGGGAATCAAAATAAGGCTTCTTCTCAAATTATATAAGTAAATGGTGATGTTTAGTATTGTGTGGGGTTATGTTTGGGTTTTTTAGCAATACGTATCATTGTTGTACACAGTATAAACAAAGAAGGGTGAAATAGGAAGGATTTCCATTTCATATGTTTTTTCTTTTTCTTTTGCACTCTTTTGAGTGTATAACATAATAAACTTTTTAATTGGAGGAATTGACCTTGCAATATTCTGCATTTAACCTTAAAGTTCACTCCTCCCCTTGCCGACGCAGAACTAGACAAAGGTGAAATGCAGCACTAAGGAGTTTCAAGCTTCACAGCCAGCTAAAAAGGCAAAGGCCACAGAAAACCATGATCTATTGTGGAGCGAAAGACAAAGACTCGCTGAAGGGAGGTGGGTAAGTCAGTCAGCTATGACAGGGATGTCTGAAGGCCGCATAGGTGCTCGCCTTGACAGGACCAGCAGCATGGCTGTGTAGTCAGCAGGACACACACACACACACACACACACACACACACACACACGCGTATATACACGCTTTGTTTCTCCACCTCATTACATATTAAGTATCTTTTCAGTTCTTCACTATGTTCTGCCATTAGCTGCTGGACACTACTTAAAAACACTGTGTCAGCTGTAATTGACTGAGGACCCACAAAGTAGACCCATCTTCACATACATATTTACAGAAAAAAAATACTATAGTTTGAATTCCAAGTCACTGAAATACAGACTAGGAAAGCATACTTGCTTCATTGAACATCATATTGCTTTGTGTACAATAAGCTCTTGTTGCTTTCTTGTTGGCGAGGGTGTGGAGCAAAGAGAGTCCTCATGCCCTGGTCGTGAGACTGCAGACTGGTGCAGCCACGATGAAAAACAGGATGGAGGTTCCTCATGACATTAAAAACGGATCTGCCTTATGACCAGCAATTCTGCTTCTGGGTATACAGCTGAAGAAACATGAAACACTGATTCAAAAGAATATATGCACCCCTATATATATGGCCGTGTTATTTACAATAGCCAAGGTTTGGAAGCAACCCAACTGTCAATCAATAGATGAGTGGATAGAAAAGCTGTGGTACATATATTCAATGGAGTATCAGTTGGACATAAAAAAGAATAAAAGCCTTACCATTTCTGACAGTACGGATGGACTAGAAGTTATTATGATAAGTGAAATAAGTCAGGCAGCCCTGGCCAGTTTGCCTCAGCGGTTAGAGCATCAGCCTGCGGTCCAGAGAGACCCGGGTTCGGTTCCCGCTAAGGGCACGTACCTCAGTTGTAGTTTGTCCCCGGCCCTGGTTGGCCATGCGGGTGGCAGCCACTCGATGTGTCCCTTTCATGTCAATGTTTCTCTCTCTCTCTTCCTCTCTTTCCCTCCCACTCTATCTGAACAAAAAATGGAAAAATGTCCTCGGGTGAGGATAAAAAAATAAAAAAATAAAAGAAATAAGTCAGGCAGAGGAAGACAAATGCCATATAATTGTACTTATATATGGAATCTAAAGAACAAAGTAAATGAACAAACAAAACTGAAACAGACTCAGACACAGAGAACAGGCTGATGGTTGCCAAAGAGGAGACAATAGGGACCTGGGTAAAAAAGGTGAAGGGGTTAAGAAATTCGTCTTAGTAGTCACAAAACAGTCAAAGGGATGTCAAGTACAGTATAGAAAATATAATCAATAATAATGTAATAACTATGTATGGTGCCAGGTGGGTACTGGAAATATCATGGAAACATTTTGTAAAGTATATTATTGTTTAACCACTGTTCTGTACACCTGAAAGTAATACAAAATAATATTGAATATAAAATATAATAAAACATAAAATTAAAATAATAATTTTAATTTCATGCATTGATTATCAATTATTTGCCACTGCTAATTTTTTTCTTCAAAAGCAAACCCCTGGAGGATGTTTTGAATGAAGCTATATTTATAAAAAATAAAATAAATTTAAAAAGTGCTACAGAGGTACATAAAAAATAAAGAAATATATAAAATAAAATAAATAAATAAATAAAAAGTGATGCAGAGTTGTACTTGGTGACTGAAAAGATTTTTCAGTTTGGTAATCAAAGCAAATGAAACCTGCATGGCTAGAACTACTACTGGTTTGTAGTTATTCTCCTCAGTCATGAAAAGTTTAGAAATTTCAAAAGTAGCAGGGAAAAGTGCATGCGTGATGAACTAGTGGGCATCTCAAAGTACCTGGTTCTGTCTCCTACATATGTTCTCTTCTGGAGCAAATTATTCTGTGGAATGCTTTAAGTGAAGAATCAATAGAAATTAATTATACTCTTTTCTAGATGGCAAAGAATCAATGGGCAGCAGGCCAATTTATCTCTTTTCAGCAACAACTTTCAGCAAATAGTTACTGGGAACCTAGTTCATTCCAAGGGGTCTTCCAAATGGCCCAGAAGACGTGTGGTGGAGTGAAAAGAACAAACAAGCTGTGCTTGACGGATGCCATTTGTGAGACCTCGATGCTAGTTATACAACGCTGGGTCTTGGGCCTGGGACGCAGAAGCCTGGAATTCCCATTTTAATTATGTCGAGCTAAGGAACTAAGGAAACTCTTCTCACTCTAAGTCACAACTACCCAATTTATACATACGGCTATTGTGAGAAATCAAGCTCTAAAATTTGGTTATACTGAAATTTAGAACTAACCTTGAAGTTGAAAATAGTTTAACTACATATTACGTAACTGTTTTATATTTAAGACGATAATACTGGCCAGCATTCAGTCGAAGATGCTTTTGAATCTACTTTCCGAGCAGTGGCAATAAAACTACACCCACACACTCTCACCCAGCTCCTAATAGAAATAAATGATGCAAATGTAGAACAGTATTAGTTTTATAATTCATTGCAATGAACTATGGGTTTTAGATATTATACCTATTTGTCATTATTTATTTTGTAGTAGAACTTAAAGAATGCAGTGATTGAGCGTCGACCCCTGCACCAAGAGGTCGCCAGTCCAATTTCCAGTCAGGGCACACGCCCAGGTTGTGGGCCTGGTCACGAGTGGGGAGACATGCAGGAGGCGGCCAATCAATGTTCTCTCTCATCGATCTTTCTATCTCTCTCTCCTTCTTCCTTCCTCTCTCTCTAAAATCAATACAGAAAAAAAACTTAAGAAAAAAGGATGCATCACATGAAAAATATACTCAATGCCATTAGCATACCTAATGTATTTGATACCCTGAGCAAATACTTCCTTTATATAACAAAATTATTTTCATTAATGATCATGTGGTAATCATTATTTTTCTTGATTTGCTTTTTTGGTTTAAAATAATTGATAAAAAATAAAGAATACATTATAACTTGTAATACTTTATTCAAAATCAGTAAAAAATATTTTATGTGTGAATTGAAATCTGCTAGCCTGGCCAGTGTAGGTCAGCTGCACCAAGAGGTCACTGGTTCAATTCCCAGTCAGTGCACATGCCCAGGTTGCAGGCTCAATCCCCAGTAGGGAGCGTGCAGGAGGCAGCCAATCAATGGATTGATATTTCTGTCTCTCTCTCCCTCTCCCTTCCTGTCTCTATAAAATCAATTTAAAAAAATCTGCTAGATACCAAACAAAATATTACATCTTGCAGTCTGTGCTCTATTTCACCATTATATGAATTTAAACACAAAGGGCCCCAAGTTATCACATAAAATAACAGAGTTTGGAATAACTCAATTTATATTGCTTCATGTTTATAATTGTACTCCAGTGCTATCACTGGTAATTTTGAAACTCTAGGTATATATAATACCACATATGCACAGGGATTAAAAACAGGGATATGTAAGAACACATAGGCTGGTCACATGAACTGCACTGAGAATAATTTTAAATCATTTGGAACAAAATTACTCTCCAAACTAAAGTGTTTAGCTGAGTCTCTTTGTGCAGTGGTTGATTGTAGAATTAGGAGTTTTCCAAATTAACATCTATGTAAAGCAATGCTTATTAAAGAATAACTAATTTAAATTACTAATTTAAAGTTTACACATATATTTTTAAAATTCAACAGTAATCATGGCATTTTTTAGAACATAGGTCAATAAAAATATTTTTCACTAAAGTGTATGTTATAAGTGACATGGTTTAAAATGCATAGTCTATGGTGATAATTTAGATGATTGGTTTTCATTATTGATTTCCATTCTGGGCAATGGACCCCTTAAGCTTGCCTGCAAGGTGGACGTTCCTACAATTTCACCCTTAGTGCACCACTGCTCCTATCAGTATTTTTACTAGATAAGGTATTTTCTTTCTTAGTCATAGAATTAGCATTAGCTCCTGTCATAAGACTCAAAATGCATAATGGTCCAAACATAGACTTAGAAATTTCTTGCTCATGAAATCTAAAAAATATTTACATATTCCTTTTGAGTAAGGGGTATATAAGGCATATCTCAGATTGGTAGGCAAGAGCTCGTGCTGGCAGAGAGGGAGGCGTCTCTACTCCACATAGTCATCAGGGATCCAGGCTGACCTTCACTCTGTGGCATTCACCTCTAATTGTTAAGGGGTGATCTGCATAGAGGTGAACAGCAGGAGACGTATTTGAAAATCTGTTATAGACTACACTTAAAAGCAGCATATAGACTGACTTAAACTTGGTTACATACCCAGATTTAAATGCAAAGGAGAATGGAAAATTTGTTTTAACTATATCCTCAGAAAGAGAACGTACATTGCTGAGCAACTGGTTTTCTCTACCACACTAACTTCAAATCCTTCCTATATGATTTCACAAGAATTTCCCCCGTCTCTAACACTTCCTTATCTCAACACAGCACCCACCTCCCTTTACTACAGGGCCCTCCCATAACGCCCATGTCACTTGCCTAAAATAAAATATATCATAATTGAAAGAAAGAAGGATGTTCAATTCCAGGTACAATGAATGATATTTTATAGACATTAACCGATTTTATCTAGCAACTAATATAATCGAACATTCTCTCATAAAACTCCTTTTCCTAATGATCCATACATACTGCATAATGATCACTAAACAGAGAAATATGGTTATGCAACTGCTATTATCAGCCTATCACCTACCTCTCAACAATCTAAACCCCCAAATCTAAGATTACTTTAAAAAGATGACTTTGTGTTTTTACCATCCTATCAATACTTCTTTATTTAAAACATTTTCTTCGCATTGAATGCAGTTGCATGCCCAGGAAATGTATGCCTTTATTTTGCTCCTTATATCCTTATATCCTTATATATGGGACTCCTTATATCATCCTCTAACTTTGACCAGCATACTTCTAACCTATTCCCTCAGTCACTGTTTGTTATTCCATGCACTCTTTCTCACGAGCTGCTCAGTTCTAGGTGATATTCACCTATGATGTTGTACACTAATATATAATTCCTGCCTGCCAAATATTGCATATTATTCTAATGTAATATGGACATTTTAATAAGTTACACATGAGAAAACCAGACTACTTTCTTCATGAGTAAATGGACTTTAAACTCAACGGGGCACAACATTTTAATAGAGAGAATTTAAAATTTTATTATGTGATTGTAAATGACTACAAGTAAGACTTGAATAAATTATTTCTTTTAACATAAATCATGCCATTATTGATCGGTTTAGGTTCAGGAAGACAATGGTAGAGGGTAGGGTGAAGACAGTGACTTACTGGTCAAAGTATGTTGTGCTCAGTTCTTAGAGTTCCTGTGCATTGATATTATATTTTAAAGTTAAAACATTCAACCCGTGCGGCTCAGTGGTTCAGCACCGACCCATGCACCAAGAGGTCACCAGTTGGAGTCCTGGTCAGGGCACATGCCCAGGTTATGGGCCCAGTCTCCAGTGGGGGACGTGCAGGAGGCTGCCCATCAATGTTCTCTCTCATTGATATTTCTTTCTCTCCCTCTCCCTTCCTCTCTCTCAAAAAATCAATAAAAAAAAAAATTTAGGAGAAGATGGAGGCGGGCAGGACCGGAGGGAGGGTGAGTGTGTGAGAGAGTGTGAGTGTGAGAGGGTGAGTGTGTGAGAGAGTGTGAGTGTGAGAGGGTGTGTGAGAGAGTGTGAGTGGACGAGAAGGTGGACGACCAGACCCGAGCAGTGCAGAGCCTGGAGCAGAGGTCCCTGTGCTGGGGACGGAGCAGCCGGCTACCGCGGTGAGCGGCCATTCAGGGGCTTCTCCCTGCACCGCGGGGAGGTCCCAGCATTTTGGAAGATCCCGGGTCTTCCCTGGGAGGAGGCAGTGGGAGCGGCCAGGGCCCAGCAACCTGAGCCACCAGCACCAGTGGACACTCTGTGTCAACACCTGAGCCACCTGGTACCAGTGGACACTCTGTGTCAACACAGACCGGTGCACAGTAGTGGAGCTGCCAAGGTGTCGGTAACAGAAGCCATGGACAGCCCGGAGCCCAGCACCATCCCTCACAGTAGCAAACTGATCAGAGTAGAGATATACCCCAGCAACAGAGGCTGGGGAGCAGACATCCATCCCCAGGAAACAGAAGCACAGACCAGCAGCTGAGACCCATCCCCAAGAACTACAGCAAAGGCTGAGCAGGAGCTGAGCCCCAAGGGGCAGCAGCACTCCCCAGCCCCCAGTGGCGGGACCTGGGGCTCCACAGAGGCCTGTGCAGTCCCATAGCTCACAAGAACAGTGGGAAGCCAGAGACGTAGAGGGACTGGTGCGATCCAGCTGCCCGCCCATGGGAACTACAGGGTGTGGGGGCACCAGAGAGGCCTGTGCGACCCAGCAGGGACTGTGTGATCTAGTTCCCCCCGGGACCTGCTGGGTGCTGAAGCTCCAGAGAGGCCTGTGAAACCCAGATGCACACAAGATAGGCTTGGAGGACGTGAAAATGAAGGCAGAGTGAATGGAAGCTACACAGACGACCTCCCAGGACCAAACGGAAATTACAACTAAAATAAAGACAAATCCTTGGAAAAAAAGCAACAGAATAGCCCCAGGACAGGACCATATAACCAGGGAAACTGGTAGGATCTTTGGAGGCAGGAGAGGGTGGCGGGCTGGGAGCCCACTGACAGCAGCAGTCTTAGCTGTGAGCAGCGCCCTTGGGGAATAAAGACCAAGCCCGCTCCACAGCACAGAGAGCCAGGACAGAGTGCTAAAATAGCCACAGCCACCAACCTGGGGGCTACAGCAGAGGGGGGGCAGACAGGGCTGGAACTCTGTGGGGACACCTGGGATTTGGAGGGCAATCAGTGTTTTTGCTGAGTTGCAGCCACAAAGAACGTTGGCCGGTGTGCTCCTTCCCAGAGCTGTGGGGAAAAGCATTAGCCCCACCCCACCCCCAGGAGTTTCAGCCTTTCCCAGGTGAGGCAAAGAAATGCAAATTGAGGCTCATGAACAACCAGCATCTATCCCACCCTCTGGAAATCCTCTTCTGCAGAACACCAGGGCTACATTCCAAGGCACTGAGTAACTGAGACTACTAGCCTCCAGGAAATAGCTAGAGGATAACTGAACCTTTCCTGGGCTTGCAAATCTACCCAGGAAAGTAAGACTCGATAGTGGTGTTTAACGTGAGCCCACCCAGGCTCATCCAAACTCAGGAGAGGTAGCCACAAACAGTAGAACACCAACACCCAAAGGGAAAATTTGGCAGGCTCCAAAACCCACTGAGATAGCCAAAATGGTGAAACAAAGAGAGAGAACCCTAATACACAAAATCAGAAATGAAATGGGAGAAATAATAACTGACACTACAGAAATACAAAGGATTGTGAACAAATATCATGAACATTTATACGGCAACAAATTCGATAATCTAAGCAAAATGGACAAATTTCTAGAAACACAGTCTCCCAAAACCGAACCAGGAATAGAGAGAAAACTTGAACAGACCAATAACAACAAAAGAAATTGAAGATGTGATCAAGACTCTCCCAGCAAACAAAAGCCCAGGACCAGACAGCTTCACAGGGGAATTTTACAGAACATTCAAAGAAAAACTAATACCCATTTTCCTCAAACTATTTCAAAAAATTCAAGAAGAAGGAAGACCTCCAAACTCGTTTTATGAGGCCAGCATAATTCTAATTCCAAAACCAGAAAAAGACACTACAAAGAAAGAAAACTACAGGCCAATATCCCTGATGAACATAGACGCCAAAATCCTAAACAAAATACTAGCAAATTGAATCCAGCAATACATCAAAAAATTATTCACCATGACCAAGTGGGATTCATCCCACAGATGCAAGGCTCATACAAAATTTGCAAATCAATAAATGTGATACACAACATAAACTAAATGAAAGATAAAAATCATATGATCATATCAATAGACGCTAAAAAAGCATTTGACAAAATCCAGCACCCATTTCTGATAAAAACTCTCAGCAATCTGGGAATAGAGGGATCATATCTCGACATAATAAAGGCCATATATGAAAGACCTACAGCCAACATCATACTCAATGGGCAAAAATTAAAAGCATTTCCCTTAAGAACAAGAATAAGACAAGGATGCCCACTTTCACCATTCTTATTTGACATTGTACTGGAAGTCTTAGCCGCAACAATCAGACAGGAAGAAAAAACTAAAGGGATCCAAATTGGAAAGGAGGAAGTGAAACTGTCATTATTCGCTGATGCCATGATACTATCCGAAGAAAACACCAAAGACTCCATCAAAAATTTACTAGACTTAATAAATGAATTTGGCAAAGTAGCAGGATACAAAATTAACGTCAAGAAATCAATGGCATTCTTATAGACCAATGGTGAAGTCACAGAAAGAGAGACTGAAAAAACAATCCCATTTACCATCGTGGCAAAAAAACTTAAGATACCTAGGAATAAACTTAACCAAAAAAATAAAAAACCTATTCACAGAAAACTACAGGTCATTGAAAAAAGAAATAGAGGAAGATATAAAAGAGTGGAAGCACATACCTTGTTCATGGATTGGAAGAATTAACATTGTTAAAATGTCCATACTACCCAAAGCAATCTATAGATTCAATGCAATCCCCATCAAAATACCAACGACATACTTCACAGAACTAGAACAAATACTTCAAAAGTTCATATGGAATCAAAAAGACCCCAAATAGCCACAGCAATCTTGAAAAAGAACAAAGTTGGAGGAATTGCATTATCAGATTTCAGCTTATACTACAAAGCCACTGTAATCAAAACAGCCTGGTACTGACACAAGAACAGCCAGATAGATCAATGGAACAGAATAGAGAACCCAGAAATGGACCCATGACAATATGCTCAATTAATATTTGACAAAGGTGGCAAGAGCATACAGTGGAGTAAAGACAGCCTCTTTAATAAATGGTGCTGGGAAAATTGAACAGCTACATGCAAAAAAAAAAAAAAAAAAAATGAAACTAGACTATCAACTTACACCATACACATGAATAAACTCAAAATGGATAAAAGACTTAAATGTAACTCATGATTCCATAAAAATCCTAGACGAAAATGTAAGCAACAAAATTTCAAACATCATACGCAGCAGAATTTTCACTGATATATCACCTAAAGCCATAGAAACAAAGGAGAAAATTAACACATGGGACTACATCAAACTCAAAAACTTTTGCACAGCAAAAGAAACAACCACCAAAATGGAAAGGCAACCCACTCTATGAGAGAGCATAACTGCCAATGATACATCAGATAAGGGGTTAATTTCCAATATATATAGAGTGCTCATACAGTTGAACAAAAGGAAGACAAAGAACCCAATTAAAAAATGGGCAGAGGAACTAAATAGACACATCTCCAAATAGGACATACAAATCGCTAAGAGACATAGGAAGAAATGCTCAGCATCACTAATCATCAGAGAGATGCAAATTAAAACAACAATGAGGTATCACCTCACACCTGTCAGAATGGCCGCCATCAACAAATCATCAAACAACAAGTGTTGGCGAGGGTGTGGAGAAAAGGGGACTCTAGTACACTGCTGGTGGGAATGCAGACTGGTGCAGCCACTATGGAAAACAATATGGTGCTACCTCAAAAAATTAAAAATTGAACTTCCATTTGACCCAGTGATCCCGCTTCTGGGAATATACCCTAAGAAGCCTGAAACACCAATCAGAAAGAATATATGTACCCCCATGTTCACAGCAGCACTAATTACAATAGCTAAGATCTGGAAACAGCCCAAATGTCTATCAGTAGACAAATGGATAAAAAAGCAGTGGTATGTATACAAAATGGAGTACTATGCAGCTGTAAGAAAGAAAGATCTCTTATCCTTTGAGATGACATGGAGGGACCTGGGGAGTATTATCCTAAGCGTAAGCGAAACAAGCCATGCAGAGAAAGACAAATATCATATGATCTTTTATTTGTGGAATATAATGAACATAACAGTCTGAGGAATGGGGTAGTCCCAGAGACGAAAGTTGGGTACAGACTGACAATTCCCAAAAGAGGGGGTGGGGTGGGAGAGATAAACCACGGAACTTATATGCATGTGTGCATGAACAGTGGACATGGACAACAAAGCTGGGGACAGGGCGGGGAGGGTGGGCCAGGGGGTATCAGTGGGGCAAAAAGGAGAAACTCTGTAACAATAATAAATTAATTAATTAAATAAAAAAGTAAAATAAAATAAAAATAGCTGGAAAATTTTGCATATATACAATTTTTAGAAATATGAATATATTTTGTCCATTTTACAACTATAAATATATTAGAAGAAGCAGACACTACACTTTTTAGAACATAAAGCTATAATACCATGGTCAAAGCAATGGAAAAGGCAATTGGTTTTACTTCTGGCTTCTGAAATAATAAGAATGATTCATCTACTGCCCTATTTATGTAAATAATGAGATTGTAAAGTAAATAGAGACAGCGATCAGGTTCACAATGACACAAGGCCTTCAAGCCAAACAGCATGATGACCATATGGGCTTCAGATTCTGGGAAACACCAACGTACGGTGAGGAAAATACAACCACTACACAGAATTCAAAATGATTGGGTTCTACATGTGACACTAGCTAAGCTCACTGGCTTCTGAAAAGTCATTTTTCTCTCTGGGTCTCATTTTATTGGTCAGTTGATTGTTTACTTATTTGTAAATGAAGGAATTTGATCCCTTCCATCTCTAGAATATTATACTTACTCGAGTATACATACTATTTAATCAGCGTAAATGTTGGCAAAATACAATAGTGTTTTATTATGCATTCATAAGTATTACTCAGTAAATATGTATTTTCTATCAGTATTTACTAGTTTTTGCATTTAATATGTATTATTTTCTATTAAAATAGTTTATCCTTTTATAATGTATATTTATAATGGTAGTAAATCTGTGATAACTATTTATCATACAATTCCAAGGCACTCTGAGAGAAAAGAAGGGAACATCTAAGGATTTTCTCCCCTTGGAAAATTCAGAAACAGGTCTGCCCAGAAACAACACCATTTAACCTGGGTCACACACCTAGACGTTCACACAATCCCAGTAGCAGCAAGAACTGCTCACCAAGGACAGAGGCAGGGCCCTCCTGATTTGTTAAACCTCATTGAGACCTTTGCGTCTCAATGGTCTTGTCAAATTCCATGTCCTGAATTTCATCTGTATGTAGAATTATAGTTTTGAACCTTCCCTAAGATTAGTAATTGCAACCTTTCATCAAGAGTGGTTATGTCCTTAGCAGAGCCAACCCTTCCACCACCCACTCCGGGGAACCAAACCACCCCTGGCCTGTGGAGAAGCCAGCAGTGTGAAAACATTAGGCTGCTCCTGTTTGCTCAGTTATCAAGGCCAGCCGGGGGCTATCCCTGGTAAGAGGGCTCTGGCTTCTCAACTGCGGAGCAACACTAACTTCTGACAAGATCTTTTGTGTGCAGAGATTCAGCAGCCTGCTTTCCTCCTGGGAGGGGAGAGCAGCCTCCTCGCGTTAAGCCTTGAAGATACATTCATCCTGTTTAAGCTCAGTACTGTACACAAAGTGATACAGCGTCCCGTGATTGTCTTACTCGAATGTAAGAGTTAAAAACACAGGACTCGTGATATGAAAATGATAGTATGGCACCAAACCCGTGTTTGCTTTGCAAACAAGTAACTATTTGAAGCACTTATAAAAATGTTGAATTTGGGGTCAGGTTTTTAAAATAAAAATTATCTCTATATGTATATTAAAAAGACATTTCTTCTCATCTACAGATCCCTAAACAATGTCCTACGTGAAAGTTTAAGGTGACTAGAAGCCTGGTTTCAACCTTTGATTACTTAGGTTAAGAGTAAAAAAAAAAAAATTGCCCTGGTCAGTTTGGCTCAGCGGTTGGAGTGTTGGCCTGCGGTCTGGAGAGACCAGGTTCGGTTCCCGCTAAGGGCACGTACCTCGGTTGCAGTTTGTCCCCGGCCCTGGTTGGTCATGTGGGTGGCAACCACTCGATGTGTCCCTTTTACGTCGATGTTTCTCTCTCTCTCCCATTCTATCTGAACAAAATATCGAAAAATGTCCTCAGGTGAGGATAAAAAAATAAAATAAAAAAAGAGTAAAAAAAAAAAATTATGTTATTTTAATTGTTCCCTTCGGTGGGAGAAAACTGTAAAACTAATAGTGTTAAATAAATACACAAATCAGTAAGCAGACAGACAGAAAACTTAGGTGCCTGCAGTAGGTATTCCCTTTGGTGCCAGATGTACCTGCTCTGCCTTCAGTTACTACAGTTTGTGATCTCGACTTCTGGGAATGCGATTTCACAACTCCTGACTGTTGACTGTGGCAATATCTCTATAGATACATATGCGGACGTTGAATAGTTGAATGTTTATCCTGGGAATGTGTGTGTGTGTGTGTGTGAGAGAGAGAGAGAGAGAGAGAGAGAGAGAGAGAGAGAGAGAGAGAGAAAGAAAGAGAGAGAAAGAAAATAGAAACACACAGATCATTTGTAATTTACTCTTTTATTCTTTCTCTTGGCAGGATATTTCAAAAGAAACCCGTGCATTTTAAAACATAAAAAAGAAAAAAAAAAACCAAAAGGGTTCTTGCAAGACAGACCCTAGAGCAGTCTGACAACATCAAATACAACCCCTCCAGCATGTTCTCCCGATGTGATGCCTTTGTACATCCTTCCCCGCCCAGGGCACATTTCCCCACTCTGCAAAGGTTTCAGGGCCATGTGCACAGATATAAACACATATGGATTTCTCATTGCTCATTCTGCCTAGCGAGTCCCACACTGCTTTCTATAAAAATAATTTTAGATGAAAACGAGTTCGTGCAAGCCACATATCATTTCACACGTGATTAGAAAAATTTGTAGGCTTACAAGTTGGTTATGTTGCTCCTCAGATATTGTCAGTGAAAACAAGGTGCATAGTCATGTGTCATAGTTAGAAATTATATATGCATACACCTGTATATGTGTGTATATATACATATATGCACATTACATTTCCATGAAGAGCTATAATATATATAAGTGTATATATAATATCTCTGGGTATGCACATATATATACATATGTGTATTTTCTATTTCTATATATACACATACACATACCCTCTTTTTCTATTATCGATATATAAGCCTATTTTTTCGGTCTCTTTTTGGTCTTCTTATTTGTTTTTTGCTTAATTCTAGGTATGTGTCTATATTATTTTTAAATCTGAAATACCTATGACCTGTTCACCTGTATGAATTTATTATTATAATTATTTTATAAAAGCTGATTCTATAATATAGCATAAAGGGTACTATTTTATTTACCACAACTTTTTTCTTAAGTCACAGAATTTAAAAAGTTGAAGCAAAGATATAGAAACAGTTGCTGAACACATTTTCATGCCCTGCAGACAATAAATTTGTGGTAATTATTTGCTTCCATTAGAAAATCCTTGGTCTTGTATATAGAAATAAAACACACACACACACACACACACACACACACACACACAACTATATTGGACCTCTACGGTGGTTTTGTGTGATGGGGGGCATCTAAGTTGTTAATTACCTTACTACAGGGTAAAATAATATATACAAACATATGAAGCAGGTCTACGAGCATATGAGAAATGCCACTGAGAAGTCTTCCCTAAGTCTTTATCTTTAGAGTCAAGATGCTAATTTTCGAATGCTGCCCCAAAGCTTCATGTGGTCACTGAGTCAGGAAACCAAGCTGACTCTCTGCAGGTGCCTTCTGTCCCCACCGTTCAGACAGCCACGGCTCACTTCCGTTCGCACACTCACGGAGGCCCAGCCGCGCTGTAGCGATCCAGCGGCCAAAACCCTGCCAGCACTGCCCTGCCCTTGCCTTCGGAAGTTCAAGTTCTGGAGCAAATACTGCGTTTTAATTCTTTCTAACGGCCTCAGAAACTACCTTTGCAAATAGATTTAGCTGTTTAAAATAAGTCATCAAAACATCCTTATTGCAAGTTCAGCAAGTGGGGAGGGGTGAAAATATAGTATTGTTTCTGCTTATTTAGAACAAAGTATGAAATATTTAGGCATTCAAATCCCATTCTTTCTTGTGTAATGAGGATTTCAAAGAAAGCAATGATTAATGAGTTTCAGATGCTGTATAAGAGTAATCTCTGGGGAAACAAATTCTTAGCTGAATTGGTAGCTTTACCCAGCAGGGGCATTTGAATACTTGAGAGGAACTAAGAAATTAAGAAATGAACAACAATGAATAGGATTTGCTTGGCACCACCGGGAAACTTTGGCTTAAACTCAGTATTTAAAACCAACTAAATTGGTTTTGTTGCTCAGCTCATGTTCCTCTTTGCTTTCTCCTTAAAATCCCTTCAGTGGTGTTCTCCCCCAACCTCAGGTTTCACAGTCTTATGAGGAAAGTAAAAAAATTCATTAAAAGAGTAATGATACATAGTTAAATGTCCACGCATGTGCACACTATTGTTGCAGCACATTGTTACCCTATGTTAGGAAGTAAATACACACTGAACAGTTAACCCTAAGACAGGTTCCCAGCCCGTGGAGTTGTACTTTTTAATTAAAGGCTTGAACTTCAGTTTCCAAGGGTTCAGTAAGCAAAAATGTAGAATCATTCTCTGCTTACTTGAAAGGGTTAATAGCATGTCTTTACTTGTCCTGAAAAAGGAAGTGAAGCACTAAGAAAATGTGACTCACACTTTTCCTACAACTTTTCCAAGGAGATAGGCAGCCGGCAGGTATTATCAACCGATGGAGAAAAGAAGAAAAGTAAGAATATTCTTTCATTTGAGAATTGAAAAGTCAGTACAAGAGGTTTCAGGTGATTTAGCTGATGCACAAGAGGAATGAGAGCACAGATCTCTGGTTCCCAGTGAGTCTAGGCTTTTCTAAAACCAACTACATCTGTCAATAAGCAACCACTGACCACGCCTTATACAGATGTGACGACCAAGAAAATAGTTCTTGAATAGTATGACTCCATCAAGAACAAGGGGAAACAGGAAAAGAACTAGCATCAACTTTGTGCTAATCACTATGCTAGGAAGCTTGCATACAACTTTTTTCATTCGATTCTCATTTTCAGATGAGAAAACTGAGGCACGGGGCTTAAACGGTTTTGACGTTTGCCTTGGAAGTGGCAGTGCTAGTATAAAAGTTCGCGTTTCTAAGGTTTCGTAACTCAGGCTCTTTCTCCTATTGCATGCTGCTGACGCTAGAACAGAATATGTTGGAAACACTGCTTTCATAACCTACAAACATACTTTTTCAACTAGCACACATAGACTACATTTGAACTGCGGATGATAAATCAACATTCTAAGGAAAAAGCTATACTTTTATATAATGAATCAATCATTTTACCTCTGAGCTCTATTTTGATCACTGTCTCCTCCCCCAAACTATTCCTGACCTTAAGCCCAAATCACAGAGTGTGTCCTTCATACAACAAAAGCTATTTAATTCTCTGAGATTGTTTTACATTTATGTGTGTGTGAATGAAGTGCTAATCAGAGAATTATAAATGGCAACAATCAGGGTTGGCTCTTACTTATACAAAGGTTATAGACACATATGGATTTCCAACCATGTTTGTCCTTTGTACCTCACTGATTTTATTGCATTTATTTCAGAGGACTTGGTCTACTTCACAAACTAGCTGGCTTACATCATCATTTGCAATTATAATTAGAAATGTTTTTCAAAGGAAGACCACCTTATGGCCCATCATTTTATGTTTATTTGTACCTGCAAAATTTAGAAACACAGTTTGGAGCTTTAACTTCTACTAATTTGAAGATTATGTACTTTTGTTTATTTCTTCTTTAAAAAATGGCCCTGGCCAGTTTGGCTCAGCGGTTAGAGCGTCGGCCTGAGGTCCGGAGAGACCCTGGTTCGGTTCCCGCTAAGGGCACGTACTTCGGTTGCAGTTTGTCCCCGGCCCTGGTTGGTCGTGCGGGTGGCAGCCACTCGATGTGTCCCTTCACGTCGATGTTTCTCTCTCTCTCTCCCTTCCTCTCTCTCCCTCCCACTCTATCTGTACAAAAAATGGAAAAATATCCTCGGGTGAGGATTAAAAAAAAAAAATGTAAGATCTTGTGATTCAGAAGGAAACTGTTTTAAAATCTCTGATATTGGATATCTCTAAGTCCCATTTTTAAGGAATAAAATGTAAATGAACTAAAAAGTTACATTAACTCTCTCCCTGACTTATATATAACTAATATAACTCAGGCACCATATTGACATGAAATGGTTCAACAAATACTACCGAGTTTTAAATATTTTCAACATTTTATATTTGATAATCAATCAAATGGAACACAAGAAGTCAGTGCCTACAGTAATGCATATTAAATACACAAAACAATTGGATAGCTACTCTAATTATGCAGATAATCTTCAATAAAGTCACAAAGGAGTTGATAACCTATATTGTGACCTCTGATGTCTTTATGTTACACAAAAGATAGTACGATTTTTCTTAATTTTTAAGAGTCACTTAAGCCAAGACACTAATTGTTGATTCACCCCCTCTCCCTCAGCACGATAGGCCTGCATTTGAAGCATTATATGACTTTAATTGCAAAGATTTATCATATGACATGTAATTTTTAACTACATGGAATGACAACGTCACGCATGGGTGTGAAATTCAACCACAAGGGACAGCAATGACATGGGCTGCTTCCCTGCTTTACTTAAGTTTCTACCTGTGCTGTATCAAAGGTACACCTAAAGGTAGGCCAAGTACTACCTTCATTATCTTCTCTAGCTTTGCCTTGCAAAACATACTAAACATTCTCTGAATGGCACTATAATGGTCATGTCAAATTTCACAGTGTTTGTAGATACATGATGCATTTGGATTACAACTGGTTTATGCATAAACTGTACAATTTATTTTTGTTTAATTTTCTTCCCATAGGTAAATGCAAATGCATACCTAAGCATATAAAGATTGGCATAATTTTTAAAATATTTTAAATCGTTACCTCTTTCACTTAAGTACTTTGAATAAAGTCATATTTTTAAATAACATAGTAGAAAAAACACTAAAGACCAAAAACCCCTTCCTTACCTTGACAGAACACTTAACTCCTAGAGTAAATGAAAACAAAAACAATGCACCCCAAATACAATTATCTAATATTTTGTATTCTAGTGTTAGTAAAAGAAAGGCCATAAAGTCAATTCCCAATTAGGGCATTTCATTTAATTACGTTATTATATTCTATCATTTTAGTTCTTAGTATCTGTAAGAATAAACCTAAAGAGCCTGATAAAGCGGTTTTCAATATCATAAGAAATAATTCAATGCATTTATGCAATCTGCATCACTTTTAAAATTATTTAACTTCTTGGGTAAAATACCTACACTAAGCAAAACCTCATTAAAAACTAGAAACAGCCCTGGCCGGTTTGGCTCAGCGGTTAGAGCGTCGGCCTGCGGTCCAGAGAGACCTGGGTTCAGTTCCCACTGGGGGCATGTACCTCGGATGCAGTTTGTCCCCGGCCCTGGTAGGGTCATGTGGATGGCAGCCACTCAATGTGTCCCTTTCACATCGATGTTTCTCTCTCTCTCTCTCTCTCCCTCCCACTCTATCTAAACAAAATATGGAAAAGTGTCCTCAGGTGAGGATTAAAAAAAAAACAAAAACTAAAAACAAAGAAAGACTGCATTGAAGAGATGGCAACTGAACCATATGAGTAAGTTCATAGGTTCTCATCTCATTCACACACAAAAGAAGAGGATAACATTTCAGTGTCATGTGACCTCCCTCTTTCTCAGGATCTCTATAGCATAGTGATGAAATGAACATCTGGAATTAAACTACCTTACTTCACATCTGAATTCCATACATTATTGAGTGCTCGGGGCATGCTACTTAATATTTTAAAACTGCAGTTTCTTTATCTTCAAATGGAAATAACCACAGTAATCTATTAAGTGAGGTTATTATAAAGATGGATACACCCCTATATTTCATTGCAGCATTATTCATGGTGGCCAAGTCATGGAAACAACCAAAGTATCCTTTGATAGAGGGCTGGATACAGAAGAGGTGGTACATATACACAAAGGAACACTACTTAGCCATATAAAAAGATGAAATACTGCCATTTGCGACAACATGGATGGATTTTGAGAATATCATGCTAAGCAAAACAAGTCAGACAGAAAAAGTCAATAATTATATGATTTCACTCATTAGTGAGATATAAAACTGAAAGCAATAAAAAAAAACAACCAAGAAGAACAAACAAACATAAACTCATTGATACAGACAACAGTAAGGTGGTTACCAGAGGGAAGAGGGGTGGGGAGTAGTGAAGGGTAAAGGGGGTCACATTTATGGTGAAGGAAATAAATTTGACTTTGGGTTGTGAGCACACAATGCAATACATAGATGACGTATCACAGAACTGCACATAAAAACATAATTTTATTAACCAGTGTCACCTCAATTAATTTGATTAAAAAATATAAAACTAAAATAAGTGGATGGAAAAAAACAAGACAAAAAGAGATAATGCTTATAATCCAGAGACTTCTACATAATAAATATTTATAATTACTGCTGCTAATATTATTAAAATAATGGTACATATAACCTGGACCCTATTAAGGCTTTATTATTTTTTTTCTAGCTTTATTACATTAAAAATGGCAGGTAAAGTCATTAAAACCAAATCCCACTTCTTGGAATATATCCGTAGAATCCTGAAAGACCAATTGGAAAGAATATATGCACCCCTAGGTTCATAGAGCATTATTTATAATAGTTAAGACCTAGACACAGCCCAAGTGCCCATCAGTAGACGAGTGGATTAAAAAAGCTATGGTACATTTATACAATGGAATACTACAAGGCTGTACAATAGAAGAAATCTTACCTTTTGCAACAGCATAGATGGGCCTGGAGATTATTATGCTAAGTGAAATAAACCAGTCAGATCACCCTTGTAAGTATAACCCAATGAACAAAATAAACTGATGAATAAAAGAGAAACAGAGGGATGGGTACATGGAACAGACTGACACCTGTCAGAGGGGAGAAAGAAGGTGGAAGGATTAGCCAGAGAATGTATATGCATAACACACAGACACACACAACAGTGTGGGGTGGCAGAGAAAGGGAGCGTGGGGACTGGGTGGAGGTGGCAAAGGGGAGAAAACGGGGACAGGTGTAAGAGTGTCAACAATAAAAATAAAGTAAAACACAAAACAACAAAGTTACAACAACTAAGAAAAATTCTGGTAATAAGAATAGTTTAAAAACTAGCAGAATTTATAATAGGATTCTTGATGGGACAGCACCAGATGCTGAATTATACATTATAATATAGAGCCACCCTGCTAAATATTGAAGCAGAACGTTTAAACAATTGGGGGACCCATTAAAATTAAAATAAATTATTTATTTTATTAATAGTTGTCAGAATATGCTCCTTATATATGTCATTAAAAACCTTTAATTAAAGTTTGAAGTCCTTTACTTCATAGTAGATTGAAAATTTTTAAAAATAACCTTTCTAATATTAGCCTTTTCAATATTACTGATACTATAAAATCAAATCTCTAATTTGCATCACAGAGCAAATGAAATTGAGTAAATTGAATGATCTCAGAAGGAAGAAAAAGGTTATAAATCACCATCTTTCTTTATTTTCCCTATAAATGTTTCTGGAAATTGTTATGATTATTATGATTCAATAACTAAAACAATTTGACTTAGCCTACATTAAAATTACAGCTAGAAGGTATAAAATGTATTGTACCGAATGGATCATAAAGTATGAAGGGTGGGTGAAGTGAAAATATTATGAGAGCTAGAGCAACAGAGAAAAGAAATGTATTGAATTTCTAGGTGGACTGGTGTTAGATGGGTTAAGAAGATACCAGTGAAAAGATCTCTTTTTTGTCTCTGATATTCTATCATGAATTCTCGCTCACATGTATCTCTAAGAGGGTGAAGTTTAAGAAACTTCCTAGAATAAGTGATTTTTTTATCATTTAAATAATAGTTTCATCTCTCACCAGTAGAGTCTATAAATCAGCTATATCTCAAAAAAAAAAAAAAAAACAACCCTACACACACACAATAATTCAAATTTCCTGGCTAGTAACGTTTATTACATCAAAATGTGTTGAGCCATGCAAATCCTCATTTATCTATTTCCTGATAGATATAGATAAGTAGAAAAGTCCATTAATCGTTTATGAAATATTGGCCACTTCTATTGCAACTTATATAGAATTCTACAGTGGACAGTTTCACCATTATAATAACAGTTATCTTGCTATAATTCTAGGAAAGTAATAAGAGGTTTGTTGTACCTCTATTTTCTTTACATACTACTATATTTTGTCAATTCTAAAATGCACACATTTTTACATGACTAGCTCTAAAATATTGATTCACTGTATAATTTTTACATTTAAGTTACGTTGGGCTTTCACATCTCATTGTAGTGTGTTCTACAAACTCAAAAATATTTCTTACAGTTGATGGTGACTTAGATTTAATGATAGATAGTAAATACCTATTTCAGAAGATATCTTATAGACGAGTTTATTTGTGTTTTATTTGTTATTAAATAAATATTATATTATGATAACAAACTTTGAATACATACCTGGGAATCCTAAAGACGTGGGTGATGACTATGCCTGAAATAATTCTCAACGATTTTCAATACAGCTTCTGTTATAAAAATAATTATAATCTCCTAGTCCTTACTTCTCTCAATTAAGTCATTAAGAAACAGTATTTGAGAACTATTTATCACTTATATACTTATATATTATGAAAACTGAACATGAGACTAAGAGACCTCATTTTTAAAAAGTCACATTTCTGACCCACAAATAAACCTAAGTCATGACAACTAGTAGTTTAATGCACATTAAAAAGCAATTCATGCCCTGGCTGGTTTGACTCAGTGGTTAGAGTGTCGACCTACAGTCCACAGAGACCCAGGTTCGGTTCCCGCTAAGGGCACGCACCTCAGTTGCAGTTTGTCCCCGGCCCTAGTTGGGTCGTGCAGGTGGCAACCACTCGATGTGTCCCTTTCACATCGATGTTTCTCAATCTCTCTCTCCCTCCCACTCTATCTGAACAAAAAATGGAAAAATGTCCATGGGTGATGATAGAAAAAAATAAAAGAAGTAATTCATGCCATCTAGAACACAACTGACTCAAATATAAAATACAGTTACATCCTAAATCATAAACGACACATCTTATATTTTATAATTTAACTACATAAGCCTAACATGCTTTCAGTGATTATAAAAATAGACTGTTTCTATTACCTTTTACCAAAAGCATACTTCTCCAATAATGAATAACATTGATTGCAGGAACTACATGCAATGCTCTACATGTAATTTATAAATCTATTACAGCCATCTTACAAACTGCAGATTCTCATTATACAGCTTTGAAGGTGAGATTACTGAGGCTTAGGAAGCTGAGTATCTTGCCTCAGGACAGCATGTGGACAGAGGGAGCCTGGAGCCACGGCCTGTGCTCTGAGGATCCATGATAGTCTGCATGGAAACACCCTCACCTACTGTTCGGGTTCGGTAAAATGAGGTGTCCATTCAGTGCTACCTATCTGACATGATCTCCACTAGAACATGTGGCTAAGCTGAGCTGGATTACCATTAGATAAAATTAAAAATTAATGTCCTTAATCTCACTGGCCACATTTCAGGCTTTAAGCAGACACATTTGGCTACTGGCTATTCAATTGTGCAGCACAGGTCTCCATCAGCACAGAAAGTTCTATTGGATAGTGATGTTGTAGGACGTAAAACAGATTAAAATGAAGGCACTTGACTATAAAATAATAATGATAATAATAATGAGGAAAATACTTCCCTGATGCTTTCACATAGTGGCTGGTGGATAAATATTTGTGAGAAGTTTAATATTTGCTGAGAGAAGGCAGGTATGTAGAGGTTATTTGGCAAACTTTATATCTCAGTACATCTTGAATATACAACTGGAATAAAACAAAGCTAACAAATATTTGAACTGACATCACATTCCAAAGAATCCTAAACGTTTCCTAGTAAAATGAAGAGTATTAATCAATATTTGTCAGTTATGGAAAATAGTTTAGTAACCTTGATTTTCAAAAAGCCATTGTTGAACGGCAGTGGTTATAAAATTAGTTAATAGATCTTGTCATTTTATTTAAATATTTTCTTTATTGATTTTAGAGAGAGGGAAAGAGAGAGACATATTGACGAGAGAAAACATCAACTGGTCACCTCCTGAATGCTCCCCCCTGGGGATTAGGCCCACAACCTGGGTATGTGCCCTGACCCGGAATTGAACCGGTGAACTCTTGGTTCATGGGTTGACGCTCAACTACTTAGCCACACTGGCCGGGCAGATCTTATACTTTTAAATCAAATTCAGTTTTCACAATATTATCATTTTGTGTATTCATTTATATATTTTTGTCAACTTGCCATTAATTTCCTTACATACATCCATGATGTATTCAAGTATTATACCACAATTGAAGTCAAGGTTCTTTCTAAAATATTACCTTATGATATTCTGCCTAATTTTGAATTGTTTATGTTTACAACCAATTTATTATTTCACTGACTGTGGTCTTACGTGAAGAAATTATCCTAAACATTGTTAGAAATGGCACAATACGAAGAGATGGGAAATAGATCTGGATTCCAGACAAATTGGCCCTATTAGCCATAAGACCTTGGGCCTTATACACAAAATTACAATAAACATACTTTGCCAGTCAGCATTATTGGGCTGTGTGGGGAGAAAATAATTTTAAAAGGAACCTGAAAGTATTTTATAAAATGTATAAGTCCATAACAATACATAAATTACCATGCCTTTGATAAACACTGAAAATGAACAACATGAAGCCTTGCTCCTTACCTAAGACTGACGGAGCTTTAGGGTCTGCCAAGCTTGGGGCTGTCTCTCGAACTAAACTAAATGATATCCTTACAGATATTTAAATTGCAATAGAGGCTTTTCAAAGATTGCATGCATTGTTTATTCCTTCTAAAATACAGATGCATGTTCTCCTCGAACGTGGCTCACACTGCCTCCAGAGCTCCGACTGGACCCACAATTGAGAAGGTACAATGATCCAATGATTCTGGCTGCAGCATTGCTTGGCAACTGGGATTGGATGCAGGCAGTTTGCCAGCTCTTTCTTATTTTCCCCTTTTTACTGAATTTATTGGGGAGACACTGCTTAACAAAAGTATACAGGTTTCAGGTGCACAATTTCACATCATCTGTGTGATCACCACCCCAAGTCAGGTGTCCTTCCATCACCGTTGGTATCTGCAGGCCCAATAAAGCTAATGTCCTGCCATGAGGGTGTGGGGGCAGATATTCTGATATCTTCACTGCTGTGCTCAGAATGAATTCATAGATTCATGGTGATATCTAATCAATGTCTATTATTGCATCTGGGTCCCTGAGGATCAAAGACACTCTTCCATTTTCTGAATTCATAAGCAAACAAGCATGCTTTCTCAACAAATGAGCGTTCACAAGGAAGTTTTTGTTGTTGTTCTGTTTTTTGTTTTTGTTTTCCCTTACCTTACATGTTTTCTTTCCTTAGAATAAATGTGTTTTATCTCTTAGGGGAGAGAACATACAGATCTTAGTGTGTATCTTGGGGACAACGAAGTGTAATCACAAGAAGTCCCAAACAGGAAATTTTCCTGAGAAACTGTGGTAATGTTAGTCTTGTCCCCAATTTTTCCTAAGGATGCTATAGAGTTTTAAATCAATGTAGTCCCGAGAGTGGAATCCCTTCAGGACCCCTGAATGGGACATACATCAAGGGGAGTGCTTTTTATGGCCTGAGCAGCTACTCACGACATAAAACCTGATAGCTGGAGGAGAGGGGATGGCTCTATTCCCTGTGAATCCCAACATCCCGTGCCTTTTTTGCTGCAATAACAGTCTCTAGTCTCATCACTAGGACAACAGGATGAGAAATTCCCACTTTACCTCCATTCACTTCCATAAATTCACCCATCAGTCCTCTGAAGCTGAGAGCACATCTTAGAAATTTGTTGAAATGGCCGCTCTATCTGAAACATTATTTATTACATTTCCTTTCAAATATGTATTTATGTTTTACCTGTACACAAAAACACCCTGCTTACAGTTTTCTTTCTTTCAGTTAATATACATTGTCTGGCAAGACATGCAAATGATATTCTTTAAAAATATTGACTAGAGAATCATTCTTTAGAAATTATGGAACTGATCTTAAAATTGACAACTTCATAAGAATGTACCACTATTCCAGGATTCCATCTGACTCATAGGATTTTCAGTATGTGAGTTTTGATCAAATCATTTTTCAAGTAATTTATCCTTTTCTTTAAAATTGTTTTTACTTTATTGATTTCTTTAGAGAGAGAAAAGGAGACAGAAACAGCAATGAGAGAGAACATCCTGAATGCCCCCCACTGGAGATTTGGCCCACAGCCTGGGCATGTGCCCTGACTGGGAATCGAACTGGCAACCTCTATGGCACATGGGTCAACGCTCAACCACTGAGCCACACCAGCCGGGCCAAGTAATTTATCCTTAAGTTAGGAGTATTCTTGGAATCGATGATGTCCTGTAGATATCACAATATGCTGAGTAGCTCTTCTAATGTAAATATTAATAGTACCTTGGTCAAATATAGTATCTAACAACAACTTGAACTAGGCTAGTTGAAGCCACTCAAACATTATTAAGACCTTTCACAAAGCAATTGAAGAGTGCTTAGCAACTCTAGCGTTCAGAAAAAGAACTCAGAATGAATATGCCTCTTGTTTAGGTCAAGACAAATGTTAGGGCCAATGGAGGATGAAACATGAGATGGAGATTTGAAATGAAGGGCTGGGGCAACAGGTGCTTGGCCTGAGCCGCTAAAGACAGGAGAGCAGGACTGTGGAGTGGGGGAAAACAGCAATCACACTAACAGTAGACAAATAAAAGCCTCAGGCTTCTCACTTTCAGAGAAATGATCTTATTACTTGAAGTAGTTTCAAAGCAGTATCAGAAGAGACGATGAAATTCAGAGCAGCTTTGTGTCTAAACAAGTCACCTTTCAAAGACTCAATGAAGCAACAGGAATTTACTTGAACAAGCAGAAACATATACAATTGTTTCATCAGTGTGTCCACACAAAGAGAAGCCAAAAAATAAAACAATACTAAGGAAAACTAAGGTCCTTAAGCATCCTCTCTGTGAAAGGGGCTGGGGTTGACCAGTTCCCCGCCTTATTTTATGAAGGTCTATGACAACACTGTGAGGTGCATTTCCTTTTCAGTTTTAAAGAAGACAAGAGAAACAGACTGTAAGTAGTGATCTTGCTTTTGGATAGATAATTTTTTGATTCCACATCCATGCATTATAAAATACATTGAGCCAATTACAAAGGGCCTGTCCGTTTCAATATTAGGTTACTTATTTGTCCATTACAGAATAATGTCAAGGTGGTTTGAGAAACTTAAACTTTAAAAGGTCTATGTTACTTGTACTATTTTAATTAATAGCCTATGCATATTTGAAGGCAGACATTCAGATGTAATGGTCAGATGTTACATTGTTCAAATGCAACATCATTCAGATTTATCTCTCGGACTAACATTTTATTTTATTTCTATTCTACCAGAATTCAGTAAACTTAATATATACTTTATTTTTTATTGAAGCCTCCCAAAAAATTATTGCAGCATTTTACTTATTGTTTAAAATTTTTGTTTGTCCACATCTCAAAAATAATCTAAGCAGGATGACCTAATCCACAATTAACCAAAAAATTAGAACATAAATATTAGAACCCATAAATATTAAATAAAGGCACCAATATATAAGTATGTTGGCCTTAAAATAGGAGGGCATTTGGTTAACTTTTGAAAAACATAACATATATTTGTAGCATCCAAAATTTCACATACTCAAAGAGATATTCTCATAATATATATAATAAAAATTCAAATATTTAAAATAAAATCTGGTGAGAAAAATGTACATATTCATGTATTAAATTTGTACCTAGCCCTGGCCAGTTTGGCTCAGCAGTTAGAGTGTCGGCTTGTGGACTGGAGAGTCCTGGGTTCGGTTTCCGCTAAGGGCACGTACCTCGGTTGCAGTTTGTCCCCGGCCCTGTTTGGGGTCGTGTGGGGGGCAGCCACTCAATGTGTCTCTCTCACATCGATGTTTCTCTCTCTCCCCCTCCCTCTCTCCCTCCGACTCTATCTAAAGATAAATGCAAAAAATTAAAAAAAAAATTTGTACCTAGTTTATCATCATTACAAACAGGATATAAATAGTAGAATAGACATGAACTTAGGTATTTCTCAAAGATTCCTTCGTGTTTACAATACAACATATAGATGAAGTTGTATAATATTATCCACCATTACCAATACAGGAGATAATTTTTGAATTGTAGAAATCAGAAAATAATAGTGATTTTTATGCCCCAAATAATGAAACAACCTTTAGATTTTGGCCACACAGGTGACTAAATTAGTAGAAGCTCCTCAGCTTAAGGTTGTGCATCATTAAATGTTGGTTTAGACTTGGAATAAGAATGTTTTGTTAAGAAGGAGCTGATTTTTAAAAATCAGCAAAGCATAATCATTTGGAGAGATTATTAATAAGAACCTCAGCCACTTGGAAGCGACCTTTAAAGAGGAAATACTGGATTTCTGTCCAGCTCTGTGCTGCTCTAAGGACGCAGTATCACGCGCAAAGGCTGCAGGCGAGTACATGCCTGAAGGGACATACTGGTGGAGAACGGTCTCTCCCTGACCAGAAAAGGATGATCCAGTGTAACAGGGCGCCCACAGATTGCCAAGACAGCTTCCTCACTCCCTTTCCAATTGTCCTTAGTCTCGGGACCTGCCTCTTTTCCCTCTACCTCACCCAGCCACATGGACCAGGAAAAGGAGAGCGACACTAGGAAAACAAGTTTTTCTATTAAGCTAAAAAATATGGGTGTTTCTTGTCTTTGGACACAACCACAACGGAAGTATATAAGTAAGCACTGTAGCAATGTCTACATTCCAAGGAACACCTTTTGGTGCACATCAAGCTAATTAATAAGAATGTGTAAGGTGGAAGTTAATTCATACATGTGTAAGTAGCATCCAACTCATAACCCTTATATATGAGAATCCTCATGTCAGTCGGACTTACACATTATACAAAGATAGTTTTGTAGGTGGCAAATATACTATGCTAAAGGCATACTGTTCTAAGGCCAGCGTAGCCAAAAAGCTTTCATGGGAAGCACACTCTTTGTTATAACATAACTGACATCCCCACAACTAGTCCTTGTTTTTTATCTCATTGAATGTGTTTAAAAATAAAATATTGCTTAAAAAGAAAGTTCACCAGAAATTATAATTGTTCTTGTAATGGTTGATCATTATGAAAAGTTGTTATTAGGCAAAATGGTGATGCAGATGAAAGTCTGTTCCCAGCATCTTCCTCATCTCCAAGCCCTCTTACACCTACCCACGTTTCCATTTAGGCTCCTAGTGTGTTATTTTAATTTTTACCCCAAAGGCACGTGTAGTTCCTGTCATTCAGTCAAAACGTATCTTTGCTCTGTTTTATTCCTTTTCTATTCTCCAGAAGATAAGTCAATGAAAATCATTTGGGTCAAGCGAAGAAATTAAGTATATATTGTGCTACCATGTTTTGGTAACATACTTTTATCAGTTAAAACAGTGTTCCTGACTCTGGCTGGTTTGGCTAAGTGGTTAGAGCATCATTTTGCGGACCAAGAGCTGCGTGTTCAGTTGCAGTCAAGAGCATGTCCCTGGCCCTGATCGGGGTCATGCGGGAGGCAACTGATCGCTGTGTCCCTCTCACATTGATGTTTGTCTCTCTCCCTCCCACTCTATCTAAAGGTAAATAGAAAAATATCCTCCGGTGAGGAGTTAAAAACAAACAAACAAAAAAACAGTGTTTCTGTTTCTCAAACTTTAGTAATCATCAGAATCTTTGGAGAAATTCTTACAACACAGAAATGGGCTCTATCTCTTAGTCTCATCCAGTAGGTCTCAGGTGAGGTCCAAGGATTTGCATTTCTAACAAGTGCCCAGGTGATGCTTATGCTGCTGCTCCTTTAAGAAGAGCCAAGCAGAGAAAGACAAATATCACATGATCTCACTTATTTGTGGAATATAATGAACATAACAGTCTGAGGAATGGGGTAGTCCCAGAGAGTGGAAGTCGGGTACAGACTGACAATCTCCAGAAGAGGGGGTGGTGGGGGAGAGATAAACCACAGAACTTATATGCATGTATGCATGAATAGTGGACATGGACAACAAAGGGGACAGGGTGGGGAGGGAGGGTGGAATTAGTGGGTGAAAAAGGGGAAACATCTGTAACAAAAATAAATTAATTTAAAAAAAAAAAAAAAGAAGAGTTAACAATTTCATTCACTAGGGCAGTAATCAGTGATGCGTTTGAGTACCCAGCAGATTTCTTTACTTTCCTTCACATTACACAAGGTAAATCTAAAATTAGGGCAAGCCCCGTCGCCCTATATTACTACAACATTAATTTAAAACATTTTTACTAGCTTGCTTTGTATGACACATTAAAAAACAACATGAAACACATATCATTCCACCCTGGGCAGTGTGGCTCAGTGGATTGAGCATTGTCCCACGGACTGAGAAGTCCTGGTTTGATTCCCTGTCAGGGAACATGCCCAGGTTGCAGGCTCATTCCCCAGTGACGGGTGTTGGGGGCAGCTGATCAATTTTTTTCTCTCTCTCACGTCAATGTTTCTATCTCTCCTTTCCTCTCTCTAAAAAAAAACAAAAAATCAATAAAACATATTTAAGAAAAAGAAAAACACATATCTTTCCAAAACACAAAAACAATCTTATTGAAATAAATTGCAATGTTTGCTTGTTGCTTGAATCAGGAGACTCAGAACACGTAGCAATTTAAGATAATAGTACAGAGCAAACCGTATGCCCCTTCCCACTTGATGTAAACAGGTTTCTCTTGCCCTTCCTCATACAGTCCCACACACTAACACACTCATGCTTACTGTGTAACTTCTGATTTTCCAAACTGAAGTCACACTATTGATGTTGCTTCCTAAAGTGAGATCAAGGATTCTAGACTGGCCCATAGAATAATGTCATCAACCCCCTAATAAATATATTAAAATCTCTGGAAACATTCCAAATTGTCTAAATTTTCCACCATTCATTTTATTGCACTTTAATTTATATAAAAAATTAATTATAACTTGAAGAAAACACATTTCTTTCTAAACAGTCAAGTCATTCTTCTAGTCATTTATTATTTTATTTATTTTTTAATTTAGTTTTTATCTTCACCCGAGGACATGTTTCCATTTCTTGTTCAGATAGAGTGGGAGGGAGAGAGAGGAAGAGCGAGAGAGAGAAACATTGATGTGAAAGGAACACATCGAGTGGTCGCCACCCACATGACCCAACCAGGGCCGGGGACAAACTGCAACAGAGGCACGTGCCCTTAGCGGGAACTGAACCCGGGTCTCTCTGTACCGCAGGCCGACGCTCTAACCGCTGAGCCAAACCGGCCAGGGCTCTAGTCATTTATTAATTACCCATTTCTACTACTGCACAAGCACACATTATAAGGTTTTCTGGCAGAGTAGGAAATACATGTTTAAATAATGGTGACATATTTTTTTATGACACATTAAACAACTCTCACAATCATCAGTAATACATGGTGTAAGCTAAGTAGATAATGTGTGTTTAAATGTGGCACACTTTTGATTAAATAACAATATTTTAGTATTATGATGCTAAATGTAAAAACAAATAAGAACTCTTTAAATACTAATGTTCTGTATGGAGTCTATAAATATCAGATTATGAAATAATAATATAATTCAAGTGTTATAAACTTTTTAAAACATTTTCATTTCTTCTTTTATTTCATCATAGAAAAATCATGAAGAAAACACAATTCTTATGCAACTTGTAACTAGATAATGTTATTTTTAGATTCCTAAATTCAATCATTCCATTTTTCTCTATCCATTCCAAGTGCTTCCTCCTATCATTTTTTTCCATGCAAGTAGTAATTTAGTCAAAAACCTGCTCTTTAGTAAGATAGCTATTTTTGAAACCAAAAAAAGTAAAAATGTCAATGAAAGAATCTATAAATTCTGAACAATTTGCATTTAGCATTATGTCATAATTCTATGTCAGCAATTATGGCCAAAGTAAATCACATAATCACTATTCCTTTCTTCATCCAAAATATTCCGATTTTAGCTCTCATGTCTGGCTAATTACAAAGCTACTTCTAACTTAAAATGATATATTTTACATCTACCATAAATGAAACAAATAATTTTAATACCCTGGTAACCATAATTTTATTTGTTACTTAATATTTTAAAGTAAAATATCTCTAAAGAATTTCATTTTTCAATATCAAAAAACATTACCAGTGAGTGAACTCAAATACACATAAATGCACTACATATTTTGATGCAAAATATATAAATATTAATTTAGATTAAATTAATAGTTTAAACTCCTTTATCTCACTGCAGGATGATAATTAATTACTAATTAGCACATTTTGGTTACAGGCACACATGGCAAAATTCATGATCTATGAACTATAGGAACTGATGAGATATCAGCAGGATTGCAAGGACCAATTTGCAAAACAAATTCCTAAAACGTGGTTTTTGAATCAGGACGATGGGTGGTTAGCCATGACCCGTCTCCAGTCTTAGGGGGGAAATCACTGATGACACTAAAGCATTCTGAGCAAGAATTATAGCGATATTTAGTGAGTTGCTAAACAAAAAATAAATCAAAACTGAATTAAAAATTAGATACATTTTCCAAAAATAAGGAACTGTGCGAAACACTAGATATAAGAGCTCGTGTGTTTACTGAGCTTTCAGGAGCGTGAGGGCTGCTTCACTGCAGGTTTGATGATATGGTCCACTGTTCACCTGAGACCACCAAGCACAGCATCCTTAACCCTGCTTCCTATCTCAGCTGGCAGCCTCTGAGCATTTCCTGAACAGTGTACTTCTGCTCAGCTGAGATAACAGTATGAAGGTATCCTTCAGACTGCAGTCACACTGTAACTAAAACAAGGGAATCACAGGGCATGCTTTCTCATGAAATGAATAAAGGGTAGATATTTAAATGCTTTATAGTGTTTCTCAATGTAACACATACTAAGGTGGAAACCACACACACATGCACACATACGTGTGTGTGTGTGTGTGTGTGTGTGCGTGGTAATGACAGTATATTTGGTATGCTATATATTTTCCTTACCTGTCAAGTTCTTCAGTCCAAGTTCTTGAAGTCCAAAGTTGCCATCTTTTCTGTAGTTTAAAAATATTGCCAAGGCATACCGATCCTCGTAAAGTTTTGTGCCACGAATAATGCGTAAGTTCTCCAGAGGCAGGTAGCGGAACTGATTAAGGGCCACTAACACGTAGCCTGTCACTTCGCGGATAGACTGGAAAGACAAAAACAAGTGCCTGTGTTAAAATACTACAGATGGCCTGTCAGTATATTTATGTAGTCATTTAGATAAAAATGAGACATTCAATTACATTTTTCAATGTTAATAATGCACCCATTCCACACTGTATTGTAAATGACTGCCTTGATAATACGAGATCACAAAGAGTTAAAATTTCATTTGAAATATGTGTCATATTTTTTAAGGCATGAATGTGCCTACAGTAAAATAATAGATTTTATTTTATGAAGCATTCGTCATACCTGAGATCTGAACATAATTCAAGGCATAAAGAGCTCATTTATTGACAAGACTAAAATGAGTAAGAACATATAACCATCAATCAAACTCTATATTAAAAAATGCAAACTGCTAAGCTTATCACAAATAAAACAAAGCCGTATCAGTTTGTAAATTGTGGGACTGATTTCAAACTGCTAATTGGTGTTTAACACTATAGCTGTCCAAGAATAGTTGCCTTATACATCTCTAGGGAACATACATATATGGGGATTATACATATATATAAATGCATTAAAGACATTATGGTTGCTAATTAGTCTATGACCACAATTTTTATTTCTATTGACTATTTTTTAATAATATGAGATAATTAATTGAAGGTTGATGAGACATTCTAAAGCAAAAAAGTCACAAAAAAAGCTTTAGGCTTCATTTAAAGAGACTTTGCTTGGGGTGCTGGGCGCATGATGCGGGGTGCAGATGATGTTTTGCCGAGTTGTACACGTAAACCTGAATGGTTTTGTGAACCAATGTCACCCCAATAAATGCAATTGAAAAGAAAAGAAAAAATAAATATACCTATAGTTTTTCAGTAAAAAAGGGCACGATCATAATGACAATTATGAACACGTGTCGCATTTAAAAAATTAAATATACTGTAAAAGTATTAAAATATTTCATATTATTTCAAAGTCAATTTCACTTAAGTTTAGACCTCTTCACTTCAGATGTCCCAGTGCTCAGTCCTTGGTATCTTCTTCTTGATCTGTGTCTCTATCCCGTGAATTTCAAATCTGACAATCTCCATTTACCTTCAAACTCTTCCCTCAACTCCAGACTCCTGTCCAGCTCCGTTCTCTACATCTTCACTTGAAGGCCTAACATACTTCTAAGACACATCTGTCCAAACTGACCAGGCATCTTCCTTCCACCATCTCTCCAGCAGCCTTCCTCATCTCAGATGAAGTCAATCCGTCCTTCCTGTGGTTCAGGCCCAAGTCTTGAGATCATTCTTCATTCTCCCCTCGCACACCAAATGCAATCCTTCATATTTTCCCCATATTTAAAAGGAGCAGGGATCATCCACTTCGTATGCCAGCCACTGCCTTCATGGGGGCCACAGTCATTCCTCATCGAGATTTACTGCCATAAATCTCCCTGTTTCTACTCGTGATCCCTTATGGTGTTTTCTCAGTTAAGGCTACCCCTGATCTTTAAAACATAAATCAAATCATGACACTTTAATTATTTAAACCCTGAAACAACTCATGAGTCACTCAGGATAATGCAAAGTTATTTCAATGATGAGTCAAAACCTCTATCTGGTCTGCCTGGAGCAGTAAGCACTATCCCTATTGGGCCACTACCCACTTGAAATGTTGCTAGTCAGATTGAGAGATGTGTCGTAAATGTGAAATGCATTCTGGATTTCAAAGATCCAACAGTGACATTTCATTTTAGGTAAACTGACTTGTATAAAATGGATTCTTAACGTTAACTTGACCTGGTTCTTTTTTAATTTTTCCTTGTGGCTACACAAAAAATTTTAAATTACATTTTCATGGGTATCATTATATTTCTATTAGATGGCGCTGCACTATGAAATCTGACCATCAGTTTGTTTTTTCTGATGTCTGTGTTTACTCTCCACCTTGCTCATTCTATTCCAGTTTTCCGGTCTCTCTGTTGTTCTTCTGACATGACTACTGTGGTCCTATCCCAAGGTGCTCGCTGTCCTCTTAAAGGCCTGAGTTTCTCTTCCTCTTGATATCTTCTTGGTAATTTCCTCACTACCTACAAGTTTTTGCACAAATCTCAACTTTTCAATTGAGGCCAACCTTGCCACCTTTCCTGGCTCTAACTTTTAGTACTTCTACAATAGTTCTCACTTTCTGATGTACCATACAGTTTATATATGTATTACATTTAGTAATAACAGTTTATCTCTCCCATTCCAAAAATATAGGCTTTACAAGGGCAAGAGCATTGATTTGTTCAATCATGTGCCTTATGGGACCAGAACAGTGCTGGTGCATCGTAAGAAACCAACACGTACTTGCTGAGCACTGTTCTCTGGCCACACCTTCAGCACTAGGCAAAGGCTGTGGAGTCAAGAGAAGTACTCATCTTTTCTAAACCATGCTCCAAACTCCTGTGATTCTAGACCTCCATGTGCATACAGCCCTGAGCCCTCCTCCAGTGCTTGTGATTTGACCTTTCTCAGTGCTTTTCCTGAGACAGCCAACTCCACACCAGTGTCCCTGCGCCTGGGAAGGATGGGGGGTGCAGGTGCAAATGTTTGAGGGGCGAGTGCATGTGTGGGCTCGAGTGTCCATTCACTTGTGTGCTAGGCCTCTAACGATGTAGGACAGAACTGGTTAGAGGATGAGCTAAGGACTGGAGTGCATCTTTCTCTATGCCACTATATTCCTGAGAACCAAAAACTTCTAACATGTTACCTGCCACCCAGGTTGTAATAAAGATATATTTGCCAAAGTGGAAAGAGAAAACATATTTTATTTAAAGTATCTGTTTGATTTATACTAAATAATAACACATAAACATGTAGGCCTCCATTCATACTTTTGCGCCAGGTACCACAAGTCTTAAGGATGAGCATGCTACCATTAAACACCGAGAAGAGTAGAATCCCGATGGAGCAAAGGCGGAGATGAAGAGGCATGGAACATATGAAACTACTCATGTCTGGCATCCGACTGGGAATTCGGAGTCACTTATGAGCATTAATGAGATACCATGCATTTTGGATTAAAAAGATAAGTAATAGGGGAATATAAAAGAGAGGTTAAAGGTCATAGGGACTCACACTGTTTGTATACCACAGGTTGTTTGAAATCCAGCCTTAGGCCCTACCAGTCCTCTAATGGTTGAACTGTTATCTTTCTGAATTCTTAGAAGAGAGATAATAAACATGTTTTAACAACAATTGGTCTAAATACTAAAATATTTTGTTCATTATGAAAATAGTTTGCCCTTTAATTTGTATACAATACTTAACAATTGCTTTAGGCTACAATGATAGCACTAAGATAAATGTTGGGAATGGAGGATGTATTATCAATCTTTTGTCTAAAATAAGTCATGATATCTGTCATTCTTTCTAATAGACTCACCTTTACCTTTAACTCTACTTAGGAAGTGAGTCTTCTTATCACAAGCTGTAAAAAGGCATTGGCTTATCACATGATGAAGGAATATATTAATGGGCTTAGCAGAGCAAACACAGGTGAAGCACATTCAGGTAAAAAACACAGGTGAAGCACATTCAGGCGGAGTCAGTAGGAATTTTACAGTGTATGTTGGGGGGTGAACTCTTTCTAACTATTAATTGATAAAGATGTACCAGTCAGCATGGCTTTTAAAACACACATGAGCAGCAGCTACAAAGAACCAGCAAATAATAAGGGCTCTGGTATAAAAAAGATTCTAGGTATGAGCCATAAAGAACGCTGAACACATAGAGAACGAGCAACTCAACATAGAAGAGGGAGCTCCAAGTGCCTTTAGTTACAAAAGAAAGTAAACCCTAACTAAGAACATATTTGCATTTATGCATCATCTATTGTGTTTACATTTGAATTAATCACATTGTAAAATGTATGCACTTCTAATTCTAGAGTATTACTTAAATTATTCTTAGAAACAATTTTATTTTCTTCATAAAAGTTCAGGTTAAAGCGACAGCCAGGCCTCTGTTGAGATTCAGGGGCTGGAGGAATTGTTTGTTTTAACTGAGATTCTGGTGTTGAAACTGAGTCATTTTTATTGTACATTCTGCTTGTTATTTTCTTGTCTTGCAAAATAGTATATGCAATTTGAACATTGGCTGAACAAATATCCCTCTGCTACGTGAACTCTGGACATCATTATATGTCAATGCCGAGGATACATTTGCTTGACCCACTTTGAAAAAGCCGCCAGAAGCAGGTAATACATAGCTCACCCACAGGGAATTACTTGATGATAATGAAGGTGAAGACCCTGTTCACCTTATACCATACATCCCTTTCTCCTATCCAGACAAATAATGTAAATAATAGGAAAAAAGACAACAGCAATCTCTCAACCCAAGATTTATTGCTCTAATGTTTTACGTCTGGAGGGGATCATAGAACCACTGACTTCTTAAAAAATTATAAAGGATAAATTTAAAAGTCTTATATGTAAAAGCAAAAAAGTTATGCCTTGATTTTCATCTCCTAAGTTTTCTGGTATTCATAGTCACATCCTTACAGGTACGCTTAAGACCTGTCTCAATAAGACATGAGCTACAATGCATACTGATTGCAAATAAAATCACAGGAAACAACTTGGTAATGATTGGATTACTTTCAGCTTAATGCTGATGAAGACGCCATAGTCGGATCATGACTCGGACAAACGTGCTGTGTGAAGGGAGTCTACACGGAAGCCTCCGTGTGAAGCTGGCATTCCTGCCGGGCGCTGCCAGGTTCCATTTGAAATGTATTCACAACCTGCTTGGGCACAGAAGCCATTGTCTTCAGAAACCCTGGTATAGTTGAATTGATAGTTAGGGCGTTGAGACCCGGAGTTCATCATTAATAGTTTATTTGGTTATTAGTGATTGTTGGCACAGCTTATGCAATATATCTAAACTGAATGATGGTACCAGGTAAAATTATAGATGGGACAGAAGCTTGTGTAGCATCTACTATCAGGAGTACTCAACAAACAATTTAACATCCTCTTTAAAAAAAGAGTCAATAACACAGTTAAGTTTTAATATTAGCAGCTCACTAAGCAATCCTGATACAAGTCCGAGATATCTAAAATGTCAATTGACTTTTAAAATGCCTGATAAGGTCACACAATCATTCAAGTTATCCATTGTTCCTTTTCTTTCAGGCATCAGAATCTTAGCAGCACAAAGTTTCTTGACTATCTCAGAACATTTTATGAAAGTAAAAACAACTCTTAAACAAAGATCTAAGGAAATTATAATGGCAAGAAATGTAGGCTTAATTGCCAGGCAAAACTGGGTTTAAAACCAGGTTTTTGTGCTTCTTAGCTTCATGATCTCCATCAAACTGTTTCTTCTTACTAAGCCTCAGTTTCTTCATCAGTAAAAAATAATGGCAATAGCGCTATTATAAAGGTTTTATAAAAACGAGAAGATATAATAAAAGTTTCTGACACATAGTAAGTGTTCAGTAGATGCTAGCTATTACAAATATTATCACTGATAATAGCCAAAATGAACTCTATGGAGAATCACATTTGAAAACAAAACTAATTATAATATCATTACATAAGAACTGTTGCTTTCAATTTCTTTGTTATGTAACTTTGGTATTTTTATATCTTGCCTTTTCAACTTGCAGTTTATTCTTAAATTAAAGAACTGGCTCCTTATACTATCTCTGTGTATGTTATAGCCCTTAATACGGATTCTGGCACCAAACAAATGTTCAATAATGGCTGCTGAATGGAGTGAAATTGAAAAGTTAAAAGCTATGCTTAAGGTCTTTGGAGATACCGTGTTCCATGGAAAATGTTTCATAAACGTTCTGCTAACAAAAAGTGTTGTTTGAACAACACAATCATGACTTGTGCCCAAGGACACAGTGGTGAGTAGACATTACCAGAATGCCCCAGCAAAGAGGCGACCCTGACTCTGGTTCTGGCTCAATACGTTTTAGTCCCGGGACACTGTCTATTTTGCTAACCAAAGAGTGAAAGCCCACTTGAAGATATCTCTCCCCTGTGGTGTAAGCTTCTGCTGACTATGACGGACTGATTTCCATCGGCAATGTACACTTCTACATCTGCTTTGTGCTGGGGTGAATACCACTGAAGATCACTAGAGCCTTAAGGGCTTCAAAACTCTTCTAACCCAAGGGGCAGTTCGTCTTGCCCATGGCATTTGATGGTGGAAATGAAAAGATACAGCAAAACAAAATAAATTTCACCAACTTTCCATACCATATTAACAATCAACCTAAAAAAAATACATGGTTTGTTCCAAAGGACAGATCTTTATAGGCATTTCTCTCATATAATGTTTTAAGGAAGAATGTGACATTTACAGTTAGTTACAGACTTCCTAGGATTTCCAGTGGGTGATATTAATCAAGGAATAGAAAGATTGTGTTGCTTTACTGGGCCTTCCATTTACCTCCAAATCATTCCAGAAAAAAAAAAAATCAGCATTATTTTTAAATTCCTATTTCATTTCACAACTAATAACAACTGTTAATTTTTTTGTATTTGACACAATTTCTCTATTCTTTTATTTTAGTCATTTCCTACATTTGGTCCTCCGTGGGAGTAGTGAATAGTTCCTTAAATATTCCTTTGTCTACCTTAAGATTTAAGTGATTTCACTACCTCATGAGTCCTGAAATTTTATCAATGTCTAGGAACAATTTATGTACATCAAAAGCAATTACACATTCTTGGCTAAGTGTGTAAAACTCGATTTCTTAGATTTTTCCCTACTTGATTTATACATCCGATTTTTGTTGGTTGTTTTTCTTTAATATCAACATCATTTGAAAATGTACCTCTTTACTTTTGTTAGGACCTTCTGCAGCAAGTCAATATAGTTCTGAATTCTTTAATTCTACTCCAGTGTCTTATGTCCTCATATCCAATTATATATCATCCACAAATAATACTAATATATCTCATCTGTCAAGACATTTATAACTATAATAGTGATTACTATGATCTGTAGATTTGAAATTAAATAATCTGCAGTATCACAGAAAAGAGTAAGGAGCAAAGAACTTTGAGGGTGAGGAGGCATGGGAAGAAGGCCCCTCTGCTGGTAATGACTGTTGAATTTTTGTGTTCCCTGATAGTGACAAATGGTGTAGCAAATTGTAACCTCAATATCTCAATGTAAAAGCCTCAATGAAAGGCTTTCCATTAAGTTTTCCTAGGCAATTAATTTCTGACTCTGACCCATACAGCAAGTCTGGGAATTTCTAAAGCAGAGAACATTCATAAGTGTGGCATAATATTTAGAAATTTACCAGAAAAAATATTAGTAAGCATATAGCAAACATTACATATTCCTGCTCATGTAGAGAGAAAGTGATCCACTATACCTCATTCACATGTAAAACCTCTGCTTGTGACGGTGCATTTGGCTTTGGAATCTTGCTTTCTGTTTTCCAACTTTCCTAAAAACTCTCGTAATTATGCCACTCTGGCTAGCAGGGACTCTAAGTCTCTTCTCATTAGATTTGGAAAAACAGAGTAATGTGAAATGGCATGTGGCAGAGTTGAATCCACGCTCATATTACACAGCATGAAATGACACTGTGTGGGCAGAGAATCAGATCCAATTCTTCCCTGAAAAACTGCTCACTCCCAGCCACCGGGAGCCAGTCTCTCAGGTGCTACAGCTGCTACAGTCCCTGCTTTCGAAGAATCACCGGCCATTCATTCATCGCTGGCCACTCAGCCAGCTCTCAACCTCTCAAGCCATGGCTTCCTAGCAGGGTGTACCTTAGTTCCTTGAAAAGAGGACAACTTAGCTCACCTCCCTCAAAGGAATCACCTTGTTCTTTGTCCTCCTACATTTCTGAGCCGGCCAGAGAGTTCTTAATGGTCGCCCTTCAGGTCCACATTCCCGGACAGTCCTAAATCTCCTGATCTCATCTCAAGAATATCATAGACTTCTTCCACTCAAGTTAGGTTACACAAATTAAATTGGGAGCTTTTGTAAATCCATTGATATAATCACACAAAAATCTCAACGTGTGTTTATATTACAAAAATCTGTACTGCAAAAAACTCCATCATCTCTAATTTTAAAAAAAGATATATTTTTCCATGTGTTTATGTAAACACGATTACATTTTTAAACAGAAATTACAAATTGACATTTGAACACTCTTTTATAGCTACTTGAATTATAGTATTGAATTTACTTTTGCCCAAGAGATATACACATTAAATTCCAATAATTTGGAGAGTAAAATTTAACTGAAATTAGATATACTACGTTGCAACATAGGAAGAATATTTGCAGACCTTTGAATTAAATTTTTATTAACTCTAAATAGAACTTAAAAATATAATTAGGCGTCAGCACTTTCAAACAACTGAAGCTACACATGAATCAAAGCATTGTCATGTTTACTTATATTGTACAGTTGATGAGTGTTCTCTCCACAGAGATACAAACTGTTGAGGGCAATGCAGCTCAATGATTAATTTGGATCTGCAGTCTGATTGGTTCCAGTTTGACTCTTGCCTCCATTACTTATAACCTGGCACAGGTTATTTAACTTTAATTTCTCTTCTGAATAAAAGAACAAAGTCCTGCTAAATGCTTAAAAGTTGAAGATCTTAAAAAATGATTAATTTCATTACATTGTTAGTATAATTATGCAAGTATTTGCATATAGTTTGTGTAGTTTAGGAATGGTAAATAATATGCAAGCAAATATAGATTTGATATTAAAATTAATTAATTAAACAATTGCTGTTATATGGTACATAAAGGTGCAGACTGCAGATAGTCTGTCTGCTATGGGCTGATTATAACCCCTCAGAATTCATACATTGATGTCCTAAAGTCCAGTGTCTTAGAATGTATCTGTATTCAGAGTAGGGTCTTTAAAAAGGTAACTCAGTGAAAAAGAGGTCGTTAGGGTGTCCATAATCCAACATGACTGGATTATGTCCTTAAAAGACAAAGAAATTAGGACACAGATACACATACAGGGAAGACAATGCAAAGCAACATAAGGGAAGTCGTCTACAAGCCAATGAGAAAGGCTTTAGAAGAAACCAATCTTGCTGACACTTCATTTTTATTGTTGACGCTATTCCAGATGTCCATTTCCCTGTCTTTGCCCACCTCCACCCAGCCGCGCCCCCTCCCCTGGCTTTCGCCAGCCTATGGTCTGTGTCCGTGGCTAATCTCTTCACCTGCTGACACACCGATCACAGACGTCCAGCCTCCAGAATTGAGAGAAAATAAACTTCTGTTGAAGTCACTCAGTGTGCGGTGCCTTGTTAAAGCAGTCCTAGCAAACTAATACACTGCCTGAGATCATAGTGTAGCATAGTTAACATTATATTGGGTCAATTATTTATCTTTTTGCACCTGAGATTCTTCATCTGTAACATGAAGATACTAAGGTCTCAAATTCCTATGATTATTTTGAGACTCAATTCCCTATAAGTTGTGTAAACGTATCAGAGCTCTTTTTCAAATTTTTCATTTTTTCTCTATTGATTTGAGAGAGAGAGGAAGGGAGATAGAAACATCGATGAGAGAGGACATTGATTGGTCATCTCCAGCATGCCTCCCACTGGAAAGTTGGCCCACAACCTGGGCATTTACCCTGACTGGGAATGCAACCAGCGACCTCTTGGTGCATGGGTCGATGCTCAACCATTGAGCCAAACTGGCTGGGCTGTACCACAGCTCGTTCATCCAATCATCTGCTGATGAGTACTAGGGCTGCTTCCAGTGGAATACTACTCAGCCCCAAAAAGAAGGAACTCCTTATGTTTTGCGATGGCATGAACAGAGCAGGAGAGTATTACACAAAGTGAAATAAGCCAATCAGAGAAAGAAAAGAACTATATGATTTCATTTATATGTGGAATCTGAACAAAATAAACTAACAAAAAAAGAGGAGACCAACTCATGGATACAGAGAATAGACTGACAACTGTCAGAGGGGAAAGGTTTAGGTGCTGAGTGAGAAGGGTGAAGGGATTAAGAAAAAAAAAAAAGGTTCATGGATACAGACAACAGTATAGTAATTTATAGAGGGGTAGAAGAGAGTAAAGGGGATAAATAATAATATAAGAAGACTTGACTTGGGGTGGCGAACACACAGTACAATATACACATGATGTATATACCTGAAATATACCAGAACTGTATACCTGAAAGCTATATATTTTTATTAACCAATGTCACTCCAATAAATTCAATTGAGAGAGAGAGAGAGAGAGAGAGAGAGAGAGAGAGAGAGAGAGAGAGAGAGAGAATGAAAGAAATCCCTGTAAGTGGCTTAAGAAAAGGCCTAACTTATAGCAGGCTCTCAGTACTGGTTGTAATTGCTGTCTGTTCATTCATTTGTGAATCCTGAATCTTTATACTTGTCCAACATGCTGCCTCTGTTGCATAGCCTACATAAAACTGTGTTTCTCCCTTTCTAAGTGAGTAAATTCATATCACCAAGTTTAAATAAGAAAACTTCTTGACACTATTTCAATCTAGAATTGAGAGTGACACAGTTTCAAGACCAAGGTATTTTATAAATTTTGAGGAGGAAAATGGTCTTCGTGAAATGATGTATGACAACAGCTGCCTCTTTTGAAAAGCATATGGGAAATGGCCTTTGAGAATTTGGAAGTTAGAGGTGACTGCTTTTGTGACTAGTCTGCTGTTGTTATAAATGAAAAGGGTGAGCAATTTCAGAAATAGTAGAGTCAAAGTATCAGGATTAGATTTGACAGGACTGCCAAGAACACTTTAATATCTGTGTAAATATTTGTAAAAAGAGAAGCAAAAGGCTTAATTAATTTCTAAAAAATAAATACTTATTTATGGTATCTCCAGTGATAACGAGGTCTTATGTTACTTATGATGACCTTAATATTCAAGTCAAACACATAGAGCAGATATTCTATAAATATCTGTGGATACAGTCAATACTACAGACATAACATAAATTGAGATCAGGATTTTGGAGTCTAGATATTAAAATGCTTTTCATTAAGTATGTATTTTTTTTTTTTATCCTCACCTGAGGACATTTTTGCATTTATCTTCAGAAAGAGCGGGAGAGAGGGAGAGAGGGAGAAACATAGATGAGAGAGAGACACATCAAGTGGTTGCCACCCACACAACCCCAACTGGGGCTGGGGACAAACTGCAACCGATGTATATGCCCTTAGTGGGAACCGAACCCGGGTCTCCCTGGTCCGTGGGCCGACGCTCTAACCACTGTGCCAAACTGGCCAGGGTTCATTAAGTATCTTTATGCAAGTCAAACATTTCTAAGTGGCAATATAGTATTCTTAAAAATTATATTAACTCATAATTGTTTAGTATTTTCTGCATTTAAGCATTATTATATGTCATAACATTTCTTGGACTCATTGACTCTTTGATTAAAATACTATTATCTACTTTATAAATGAACAAACAATAATGAAATAATTTGACCAAACTCAAACTGACAAAAAAAAAAAAAAATAGAGGAAATATTAAAAAACAAAAATCTGTCTTATTCCAGAGTTCAAAATCCCAATCATTTATTTTATTTTATTTTTAAATCTTTATTGTTGAATGTATTACATATGTTCCTCATTTTTCCACCATTGACCCCTCTTCCCCACTCCCGCCTTTTACCACACTATTGTCTGTGACTGTTGGTTATGCATATAAGTTCTTTGGTTTATTTCTTCCCACCCCTCCAACCCCTTTCCCTTTGAGATTTGTCAGTCTAGCAAAGAATTTGTACTTCTTAATCCCTTCACCTTTTTCACCCATTCCCCCAACCCCCCTCCCATCTGGCAACCAACAAAATGTACTCTGTATCTATGAGAATGTCTCTGTTCTGCCTGTTCATTTTGTTTGTAGATTCCATTGTCGATAGATATGTATTCATTACCATTTTGTTTGTTCATATATTTTATCTTTTTCTTCAAAAAGACCCTTCATCATTTCATATAATAATGGTTTGGTGGTGATGAACTCCTTTAACTTTTTCTTGTCTGGGAAACTCTTTATATGGCCATCAATTCTAAATGACAGCTTTGCAGGATAGAGTAATCTTGGTTCTGGGTTCTTGCTTTTCATCACTCTGAATATTTCTTGCCACTCCCTTCTGGCCTGCAAAGTTTCTTTTGAGAAATCAGCTGACAGCCTTATGGGAACTCCCTTGTATGTAACTAACTGCCTTTCTCTTACTGCTTTTAAGATTATCTCTTTGTCTTGAACCTTTTGCACTTTGATGATTATGTGTCTTGGTGTGGGCCTCTTGGGGTTCATCTTGTTTAGGACTCTCTGTGCCTCCTGGACTTGTATGTCTGTTTCCTTCACCAAGTTAGGAAAGTTTTCTACCATTATTGTTTCAAACAGGTTTTCAATTTCTTGTTCTCTCTCTTCTCCTTCTGGCACCCCCAAGATGCGAATGTTGGCACGCTTGAAGTTGTCCCAGAGGCTCCTTACACTATCCTCATTTTTTCAAATTCTTTTTTCTTTTTGCTGTTCTGACTGGGTGTTTTTTGCATCCTTATATTCCAAATCGATGGTTTGCTTCTTGGATTTACGCACTCTACTATTGAATCTGTGTAAATTATTCTTTATTTCAGTTAATGCCTCCTTCATTTCTGACTGTGCATCCATCATTTCTGACTAGTCCTTTTTTATGCTCTTGAGACCCTCACTAAGTTCACTGAGGTTCTCACTGAGTTCACCGAGCATCCTTATAAGCAGTGTTTTGAACTCAGCATCTGTTAGGTTGCTTATCTCCATTTCACTAGTTCTTTTCTTGGGGTTTGTTCTGTTCTTTCATTTGGGACCTGTTTCTTTGTCTCCTCATTTTGGTTGCCTCCCTGTGTTTGTTTCTGTGTATTACTTAATGAGAGGTATGGGGCTAGCTGAGACCAGATGCTGCTTGTTTGAAAGAATTTAGGAAAACCTGAAGCAGGATCCAAGACAGGCCAATCCTAAGGTTAAGCAACTGGCAACAGCTTGGGTGGGCCTGAAAGTTGGGCGGGGCGGGGCCTCAGGGAGTCAGCAGGGCGGGGCTACCAGTGTGAGCCAGGTTGCTGGAGTCCCAGATATGGCTTCTGTCTGCAGCCCCAGGGAAGGGCTCACCAAAGGAACAAAGGCCTCTGACAGCACATTTGTCCCTGAGGAAGCCCCCTCTCCAGCCCTCGCTCCAGTGGCAAACAGCTCAGTTCTTCCCTGTGTGTCTCTGGTGCCCCTCGAGCTGCCTCCCCTCCGAGCTTAGAGGGAGAGAGTCCGATAAGTCCGTGCGCGGGCCCTTTAAGGAGCTGCCTGGGGCTCCAGCCCCTCAGCCTCCCTGAGCCTCAGTTCCCGCTGGTTTTCCAGCCAGAAGTGATGGGGACTCTCTTCCTGGCACTGGAACCCTGAGCAGGGCATTTGGTGTGGGACGGACCCCTCAGTCCTCAGGGAGGACCTTCCCAGCCGCGGGAGCCTCCTGATTTTTATCCGCCACACGTGGGTGTGGGCCCAGCCCCTCCGCCCTCCTACCAGTCTGATGTGGCTGCTGCTTCAATTCCGTAGTTGTAGGACTTCATTCAGCTCGATATCAGGCGATTCTGAATGATGGTTGTGCTGTAGTTTAGCTGTAATTTAGATGTGGTTGTGGGAGGACGGATACCCCGTTTACCTACCCGCCATCTTGACCGGAAGTCCCAAAATCCCAATCATTTAAATGTTTACTTCTAAAATCGGTGAGCATCACTCCCTGTCGAATGTATTGATACACAGTCTGGAAGTGTGACTTAAGAAGAATGAACTCTAAGTATTCAGGTAACTGCAGCATGACTCTGATATTTCTAAATCATAAATATATTAATATGCTAAAAAAATTAAAATAAAAGTTTAAAATAGCATTCTCATGTGTGCCAAGAAATTGAATGTCTTTTCAAATGAAAATGCAGAATGGATCCAATGAGATTCTGTACACGAATGCACAATATGGAAATGGAAAAACAACCCTGATGTAAAAGGGTGGAGTACCACTTCCTGGACCAAGAATGGGAGTGGGAAAAGAAGTTTTTTTAATTTGGAGAACTACTTGGCTAAACCTGTGCTTTTTTCATTATTATTATTATTATTATTATTATTAATTTTGGGTATACAACATAGTGGTTAGAAAATCATATACTTTACAAAATATTCCCCTTGATATTTCCAGTACCCATGACACATCGTGAAGCTGTGCTTTCTTAATCAAATTTTTGAATAAGAAAATGAGACTGTTATGGTTTTTTTAATTGAGAAGTTGGATAAATTAATATCTAAAAGCAATCAGCACATACTAGGGATTTTACAAATATTCACTGGCTTCTATGCCTCAAAAAAGCCCTTAAGTCTCTGTGTTTTCCGCCTTGTCCATACATCTATCTGTCCATCCATCCAGCTATCTAATCACTTACTCCACAAATGTTTACTGTCCACCCACTATGTAAGAAGCAATGCTCTAGGTATTGGAGTCACAGAGGTGCACAGAATAGACATGGTCCCCACTCTCATGGTGCTTACTACCCTTCATCACTTACAATCTCAGTCTAATGACAAGAATGGAACTAAGATAAAAGCTCAGCCAAGAAAGATATACAGTGTCTTGAAAGCTTACTCTCATATCTTTGTTTAAGTATAAATTTTTATTTCATGCACTAAGTATTTCTTCCCCTTGTATAAAGTTATCCCGCATTCTTTCACACATTGCTGCCTTCCATTTCTGGGAAAGAATTTGCATTTTTCTTTTGATATGGTATCTTACAAAGAGATGCACTTGTGCATGTGTCTGTATATGAGTGTGTTTTCAGCAGCTTCAAATAAACAACTTCAACCTCAAACATTTTCCACCCTTTCCCCCTTTTACAGGAATTCTAAAATGACGAAATCGCATAGTGTCTTCTAAGACAGCTTATATATAATTTACAAGGTACAAATATATTGATTTCAAAATATTTTCTAAATGTCATGACTCTTTTGCCTATTTTGATTCATTCATTCTGAAAACGATATAGTGTGTTAGAAGCTATGCTTTGCTTTATGTTATTAAATACCCAGGGACCTAGCATCTAGCTTGTGGTTTTGAAATATGCTTTCATGAAACACACTTTGACATATACTTTTTTTGTTGTTGTTGGAGAAACCTCATATTCTGCGTCTGGGGCAATAAATATACAAGATGACCCTGAAACATCTCATTATACCACATAGAGATGACACTATCACAAATGACTATGGTCATGTCAAAAGGGCTCAAAAGCCAATTGGAAGAGACCCTTCCTGGCCAATGATGGGGCAATTAGAATTATAAAAAGGATAATAATAACAAATTATTGAGCCCTACAAAATATATTTTAATCTATGAGTTTCTAATAGTAGGAAATGAAATTAACTAGTCACATATGGACAATAATATAGAGCCAATTTATTTTCTTAATAAAAGAAATAAAAGAAAATAATCAAGCATTTATCCTTTATTCTTTATGAGCTATCACACTGGCTAACCAAATAATAGGTTAAATACAGCATGTCTTTATAAAGTATTCCAACAGATAAAGAAGAAAAAAGTTAAAATGTTCATTATTGGTTTATTAATTGTAACAAATTAAACAATTTTACTAATGCAGGATATGAATAAGAAAGGAAACTGAATCTGAGCTGTGTGGGAACCAGCTATACAATTTTCCTGTATACTCAAAAGTATTGTAAAAATAAATGTCTTTTAAAAATTAGAACAGTAACATTATACAATTTCTTACGAATGAATAGTTCTACATATTTAACATCAATGACTGGTCATGACAAATGACATCACAGTAGTAGGGACAGTGGATGGGAGACAATTTTGTGTGTCATTTCTGTTTGTAACAGCTTCTGTTCTGGACTATGTTTTCAGGGGCGTGAGTATTGCAAACAACATCGGAATATAATAATAGTTTCTGTCTCCAGGGCAGAGGGTCCATTTTCTGTCAGCGCTCTTTAGAAAACTGGGATTTACTAAACTCAGAGTTTTTAAACTGTGAACAAAGTCATTTTGTTCACGGGATCCACTGTGCCCACTTCCCAGTCACCCCCATGGGAGTTGTCCAGGGGGTGAGGTAAAACAGCATGAACGTGAAGTTTATGCAGATTACCGGCAACAGAGTTTCATGTCTTCTGACAACCCAAGTGCAAGGCTAAATCCTTAGCTTGCAAACAGGCTAAAACCTCAGACCCTTGGCAGTTCTCAACAACAACCTGTCACTATGGGCCTCTGGCTGACCTCACCACCACCCACAACTATACAAATGGGATTGAGCATGAATGTGTGAAAGCCCCTGGATCCAACTACCAATGCAGAGGAACTACAGAAGACAGAGGAGCATGTTCATTCTACCCTGAGTCAGCAATCAACAGAACTACAGAAAAATGTCCTAGGCTTGACTGGATAAATTATAAGGGGTTGATGGAGGGAGGAGGAACCTGTAATTCAAGGTCTTAAATTATATTTTAAAAAATCTTTATAAAAAACAAACTGGTGTCTGAGGATATATTATCTGACTATTTTAAAATTATAAATAAACACAAGAAAGCAACTTCTATAAAAGAAAGGATAGTGCTTACTTTTTTTTTAACTTATCTTTGTTGTTGAATATATTACAGATGCCCCCTACCCCCCGCACCTTTTCCCACACTATTGTCAGTGTCCATTGGTTATGCATATATACATATAAGTTCTTTGGTTTATCTCTTCCTGCTCTCCCTCCCCACTTCCCTTGAAGGTTCATCAATCTAACAATCAATTTGTTCTTAATTCCTTCACCTTTTTCAACCCCAACCCCCTCCTACCCCCTCCCATCTGGCAACCAACAAAGTTTCTCTGTATCTGTGACCCTGTTTCTGTTCTGCTTGCCCATTTTATTTGTAGATTCAATTGTTGATAGATATGTATTTATTACTATTTTATTGTTCATATTTTTGTTCTTCAAGAAGACTCGTCAACATTTCCTATAATACTGGTTTGGTGGTGATGAACTCCTTTTGCTTTTTCTTGTCTGGGAAACTCTTTATATGCCCATTGGTTCTAAATGATAGCTTTGCAGGAAAGAGTAATCTTGGTTGTAGGTTGTTGCTTTTCATCACCTAGACTATCTCTTGCCACTCCTTGACTGGGATCCGGCACACAGTTGAGTTTCTGGCAGGGCTAGCAAGGTGCATTGATAGTTATAAGAGCATATGGCTTCTAAATACTCCTTAAGCTAGGTATTTGTTCTATAAATTTTCCAGTATTTGTCTTATATTTGCAATATAAACAGTATAAAAAGTCATTAGATGGCCCGGCCAGTGTGGCTCAGTGGTTGAGCATTGACCCATGCACTAAGAGGTTGCCAGTTCAATTCCCGGTCAGGGAACATGCCCAGGTTGTGGGCCTGATCCCCAGTGGGGAGCATGCAGGAGGCGGCCAATCAATGTTCTCTCTCATTGATGTTTCCATCTCTCTCTCCCTCTCTCTTCCTCTGTCTCTCTAATATATCAATAAAGAAAAACATTTTTTTGAAAATCATCAGGTGGAAAAAACAAGGAAACTCATAAAGATGTCTCTTTATGTTTTCATGTCTTACAATTTGATGTCTAAAATTTAGAAATCAATCAATTCCAGATTGCGTGGCATTCCTCTTTCTAAAATCTTCTCTATTCAACTCAGGAAATGAATATGTTAGGAAGGCACACGTGTGCGATCTAGGCGGAGGCGATGGCATGTCTACTGGCAAGTCTCAACCCGCTGAGAGGTGCTCACAGGTCTAACAGCCCTGAATAAAAATAGGGCCAGGAAGGCAGCGGACACAATCAGAGAAAAGGTAAAGTAGAAATTCAGATGTTTATCTTTCAGGCAGTGGGGATTTAATGGTGCAGGACACAGTGAAATTAAGCTGGGGTTTTTTCATAGAATGATCTGCCTGGTTGTAGTGTAAAAATGAAGTAGGGTGATAAGAGGTTTGTCGAGAAAGGGGAAGTTAGGAAAGTTTGCCAGGTGAGAGAAGATGCGGACACAGAGTAGCTGGGCTGAGATTCAAGCCGTCTGTCCGAGGTGGAATAACAATACTTTAGTGACTTACTGGATATGGGGATTAAGGAAGAAAAAGAAACAGAAAATCACTGCAGTCTTTAGCTTGTGAGACAGAAAATTCATTAATGGGATAAAGAACTAGTTTGTGGAAAGAATTTCCCCAAATACTACATGAACTTTGGGTCACCTCAAGCTAAACTAACATTTTTTTTCTTTGTAAATGAGGATATTTTTCTGTTTATCATCAGGTAGAGTGGGAGCTAGGGAGAGGGAGGGAGGGAAGGGGGGGAGAGAGAGAGAGAAAGAGAAACATTGACTGGTTGCCTCCCACACCACCCGACCAGGGCTGGTGAACAGCAACCAAGGTAAGTGCCCTTGACCGGAATTGAACCCGCGCCTCACTGGTCTGTGGGCCGACACTCTAACCGCAGAGCCAAACCGGCCAGGGCTATATTGCCTTTTTTTTTAATTAAATTTTTTTTTTTTTTTTTAGAGAGAGAGGAAAGGAGAGATAGAAATCATCAATACGTGAGAAACGTTGATTGTCTGCCTCCTCCACAGCCCCGACAGGGGATTGAGCGGCAACCCCGGCACGTGCCCTGACCGGGACCTCTAGTCCATGGGATGGCGCTCAATCCACTGAGCCACCCCAGCTGGACATCTGGATATATTTTTCAATGTGCTTGATATGTTGTTAACTTAAATTGTTAGCACCTGTGATTTCACATATAATTATGCCTGTCGATTTACATTATACTTTACATATTATAAAACAGTGCTTCTCAACCTTGGGAGGGGGGGGGGTGTTCTTTGCTTCCCAGGGGACATTTGGCAATGTCTGGAGCCATCTACAGTAATCACACCTGGAGAGGGCTGGCATCTTGTGGGGAGAAATCTGGTATGCTACTAAATATTATATATGCACAGCACTAGACCTTGCCCAAAATGTCAATAGCATCAAGGTTGAGAAACCCTGGTATAGACTTATCAATCTGGGGCAACCGTTTAATGTTATTGCTTATAGAGATGCCTTGTGAGTTTTCTAGAATAAAAATTAACAGTGCTGTAATACACTGTTAACACAATCCATATATATTTATATATATAAATGTAAATTAATATTCTTATATTAATATCAATTTTCTTAACCTAAACTTATCATTACACATATCCAAAAACATATGCAGATAGAGGAACAGATAACTGTACAGACTGACTGACAGAGATGTCTATACGGATGGATGATGGATAGATGGATGGATAAATAAATTCATATATGTAAATTATACAAAAAATACGTGTTCTCTTTTCTCACTTTGTAACCTAATTTTGCAATAGCAGAGCTTTTTACATGGACTTTTTCTTTTCATTCACTGTTAAAAAGCTTACTTAGTGCAATGCAGGGACATTAAGATCAACAAGTTATATTTATAAACAACAAACAGACAATCAGCCATTTCCTTAACTGGCATAATTCTCTCTTCTCTCCGAGGTTTTTTTATACTACAAAAATGATATTTTATGATCTCCAAGGTGTTCTCAGTAACCACACTGGTTTAAATGTATTTTTTAAAAGACAATGTCTCCTTGATAGGAACAAAGGAAAAAACGAGCAGTCTCTTCTTAACTTTTCACAAATGCTTATGATCATTTTTTTAATTAGTCTCATGTATTGAATTCCCTTGAAACCAACCAAGAAAGGTATATGATTATTCCCCTCTCCTGAATCAACATCAGCACCTTCCAGCTGGGATGGATTTATTAATCACATCAGGCTTCAGCAGTGGTTGACACCACAGGATTACGTTCCCAAAGGTGGCTGCTAGGTTCATAATGCGCTCATTAAGGCCAGAGACACTACTATCTTTCCCATCTCCTACACAGTGAATGTGGGCACCGGCCTATTCTCATTCTAACCACCTTCTTCATCGTCTTCATCATTAGCACAGTGCTAGTGTCTTATCTGCACATTACAATTTATAAAGCCCTTCCTCAAAACACATTGAACTTTCAAACACAATTTAACAATCCACTGTATTTCAATAGATTATTTCAGAATTACATTAAGCTATAAAATGCACCAAGGCTTCACGTTAATGAACTTACAAGAATCTTAGAAAGGAACTGATACTAATACAGTTATGACAAAGGTAACATTAGATTTAACACTCTTGAATTACACTACTGAAAAACACTTCACCTACCTTTCCTAGAATTTGCTCTTTTAATCCTACATTAATTTCCTTAAGCAGGCCCCAAGCCTAGTATCTGATGCAATCTCTACTGGCTGGCGCACAAACACAAAATTTATAAAATAATTCATGCTATCTAAGGTCTGTTTAACTGACACAGTAACCTCAAATCTCTTGTAGAAAGTGTTGGTGTACAAAAAGATAGATCAAACAAATTAGGTCATGGGGATTAAGTTTCTGCAGAAGGAGGTATTCTACTGCTCAAATTAATTTCTGGTGCTGCCATTCACAGCACAACTATTGTAACTCTTACAACCATTACTTCCACTCCTATAACTGATTACTTTCATGAGCACTTACTATGTAACAGTCACTTGGCTCAGTGCTTTTATATATAATACCAAGTGTAACCCTTGTGGAGTTGTTTAGTTGGTTACAGTGTCATCCTGATATGCCAAGGTTGTGGGTTCAATCCCCAGTCAGGTCAGGGCACATACAAGAATCAAACAATGAATGAATAAATAAATAACTGGAACAACAAACCAATGTTTCTCTGTGTGTATGTGTTTGTCTCTCTCTTCCTTTCTCTCTCCAAAATCAATCAATCATAAAAATTTAAAAATAAATAAAATATTGAATTTAATTATCATTACCCCATCTTACATTTCTTTTAAAGACGTGCCTGGTCTGATTTGTTCAATTATTCAACAATTCCTCCATGGTACTCCACAGTGTAGACTGTCACCTATACGCTGACTACTGAATTTATAGTTATGCTCCTGCATTACTACAGAATCATTTATTGACACTGACATGCCATGAAAAGGGAAAAGACAATAGGGACAATATATGAAAACATTTTGTGCATTGTGAATTCTGTTGAAAAAATTACGTTTTCTGACACAGTAGCACCATACCAAAAAAAAAAATCTACTACAGGTGTTAGAAGAGTTGTTACTATTCCTACTACAATAGTAACAAAAAGTAAATATCTCACTTGAAAAAGGAAAACGTATTGTATAAAAATTATTTAAATATTGAAAAGTAATAGTTTAAATCACTGACAAGAATTGTAGTAACTTAGATATAAAGCATCAATATAATGTCTACTATTAGTTTTTTAAGTACCATAAAGATATCAATATGCATTCATCAAAAATGTTTGTCTAAAATAATCACATTTGAATAAATGCTCTGGTGTTGAAGACATTTCTCTAAATACCAGCTCCATGTTTTTATTTTACTTCAGAGACTACAGTACAAGACAGGGAAAAAAAATTCAAATTGTCTTATACAGAAGTTTTTTTAAGTAATAAATTAATATACAGAAGAAAATAAAAGTCAATACTATTTCGAGAGGAAATGAAAACACCAGAATTTGGGATTGAATAACTGTAGTAACATAGAAACTTGCAAAGGTAATCACTTCCCATGTAATTAAGAATGTCCCATGTAATGAAGAAACTCATTGGTTTCTACACATGTTTCTGGAAATTTAAGTTCTATAAAAACATTTACTTTTATTACTGTATAAAAAACATTCATTTAGTCATGTTTAAAGAAGAAAAGGAGCCCTGGCCGGTTTGGCTCAGCAGTTAGAGCCTCGGCCGGCAGTCCAGAGAGACCCGGGTTCGGTTCCCGCTGAGGGCACGTACCTCGGTTGCAGTTTGTCCCTGGCCCTGGTTGGTCGTGCAGGTGGCAGCCACTCAATGTGTCCATTTCACGTCGATGTTTCTCTCTTTCTCTCTCTTCCTCTCTCTCCCTCCCACTCTATCTGAACAAAAAATGGAAAAAAATGTCCTCAGGTGAGGATAAAAAAAAAAAATTAAAGAAGGACACATATTTATCTTTATCATCACATTTATCACATTTTTAAAAATTACCTCAATTAAAAAAATATTTCAATATCAGTGTTTTTAAAAAAAGAGTAAAATGAAATACCACTTTAAGTGACATGAGGCACATGAGTTTTTAAAAGTATTTAAAAATATGCTTTTATAAAAGTGCTTAAATACCATTGGGTGTTTAGTTTTAAGTTAATGTATTTTAAGTATTATATTAAAATTTTTGAAAATGCCACTTAATCAATATCTTATATCTATAGGCAACATGGGTTTCAGAACACATTTTGCTCATAAAGTGAATTTTAAAGCTGTTGCTACCCAAGTTTTGAATAATTTTATTTGACCCACACCCTAGGTCATGAAGTTCAGGTAGCAAATTATGTAACTTTCTTGTTTTTTGTTTTTTTAAGCAATCTCCTGTACAGTGCCTAGCACCATACTTTAAATATAATATGGTAATATGGTAATTATTAAATATTTATTGCACTGTTAAATGGGATGAAGATTCAATTTCTAACCCTCAGCTTCTGACACGTAAGGTCCTGAGGGCACAAATGCCTAAATGTGTCCTCTAAATATGCTTTTTATTAATTTGTTCAAAATTCATTCACCCCTTATTCCTTCATTCAGTAAGTATGTAATGAATCCCTGTTAAGTGCCAGGTCTAAGCTCTGTTTGAGGAATGGTTAGCTGGACAAAACAAGAAACTCTTTCTCTAAAAGCCATGCATGCAACAGGGCACAGCCCTAAGTCCAAGACAGCCGCACTGTGGGGAAAAGTGGCAAGAGGAGGGGTTTTGAGAATTTTGAGATGACACATCAGCAAATTACGACATAATGCAGAGAAAAACTCAAGTATTCCCACCTTCCTTTGCTTGTCATTTATAAACATGGTAGATAATATGGACAATTATCAATTGTCTTTCTTGAGAAGCCAACAGAGAACACCAGATTTCATTGATAAATACAGACAGAGGTTATGTATGCAGAATGTGTTCTGAAGATGGTAACAGCCCCATAATGCATGCCATCCAGCATCACACCACAGTCAAGGGAAACTGAATTAGCATTATCTGGAATTCCATTATATTGTTTTCTTATGGAATTAGAACATTTTGTCTCAGTTATTTATTCATTAGTTAAAAAAAGGTACAGGTTATCATTTATGTAGCATTATTATTTTATATCCTGGATTCAAAAATATGCCAAGGTTACATAAAGTTAATCGTATGGAATACAAACACACATTTCATTTTCCGTAGTGACCTAACTATGTAAAACAAGCTAGACTATGACCTAGTATCAATTTTTATTGAAACTCAATTTAGACTACGCAGTTATTACATTAAATTACATTCATTATACATTTCCAGTGTTCCATAATCTATGAGAGATATGCAGATTTATTTGCATACTAAAGTAATGTAATAAAAATGTCAAAATGTTTTGCAAAGTCATTTTCTTATGCTTTCTCCTTTGAACAGAATATTCTTTCTTTTTTTTTTTTTCATCACACAAACCTGTGATTCCAAACTCCTCTAGGCATCGTTGGTTTTTCAGATGTACAACACAGGCTTCAGTGAAAACACCCTCAAGTTAAACTGTGAATGGTTTGTGGACACAGTTCATGAAAATAGTTTTTCTAGTGCTTGATAGTAAAGCAAATGGAGCATCACTTCAAGAATCGCTTTGCCAGTTACCCAAATTTTTACAATGAAAAACATTAAAAACATATGTTTTAATGCATATTTTAGTTAGGTCCAAAGGGCTATGATTAACATGAAGGCATTTTTTTTTTTTTTTTTTTTTTTTATGAATTGGAGTGGAATATGAAGTGTACAGAATAGAGATTTTTCTCAGAATATTTCACCCCACCAGTTTTATTGCTTTAACAAAACAAATCTTTAATCAAAGTGTTGCAGATATATTTCATTTATTGTTGTGATATACTTTTATCAGCTGTCTAAATGTGATGAACATTTTTAAATCCTAAGCTAAAAGTAACATCCGATTGGTAAAGTAATAAAGCCATAAGGAATTTCTAAATTTCCAGATCACAACACCAGTGAGAGTAAAATCAGCAACTTCTTTGTAAGTTATGTATTGATTTCTTTTTTACTCTTCAAGATTTTTATTTTGTGGGGCAAGTGGTTACACTTGTCCGTCACATAAACAGTGGCCCATTGGTTCAGCAATGATTTCCTTTTTATTTTCTACCTCTCATTCCTTCAACTTGCTTTCTCCAAAACAAATTTCACTTCTACCCAGTGAGAATCCATTCAAATAAAAGCCAAAACCAAAATAGTAATGTACATTTCCTGATAAATGAGTTTAAAGCCTCCTTTTCCCCTTGTTTTGCCACTTCACGTATGCAACACAAATGAAGAAGCCGTATGAAAACAGATGCAACACCCCATTTTCTTCCCCACCCTCCTCACAAAATTCTTGGATCGAAACAGATGTGAAGAAGCTTTCCATCACCCAGCCACATTGAGAGAGGGATTAAAACAACACAGAGCACTTCAAACATGTATTAAACCACACCTTCTTTATGAATTCAAGTATAGTTGTCAGTCACTATTATATTAGTTGCAGGTGTACGACATCGTGATTTGACATTTGTGTATTTTAGGATGTGAGCCCGACACTAAATCCAGTAACCATCTGTCACTGTAAGCATGTTTTCTTTCGCAAGGCAGTGACAAAATTTAAGACAAGTGAAAATGATACTAAGAAGTCCAATAAAAATTTTTATCAACGATATCCCTTTACATGCAGAGTTGGATGCACAGAGGAATCTGAACAATAAAATTAAATATAAATTCATTTGGGTTTGAAAAATAAAAGTATCTATTTACCCTAAAACATTCAAGTTCTTTAAATAGAAGAGCCTGGATTACTGCTTATTGTTTATGGTTTATCGTATGTAAGAATAGAGATGCTAAGTATATACAATGATATATACATGTTTTCTTCTAAGTGCAGATTAGGTATTTCTCAACATAATTTGTGCTTTGCTGTATTCATGCAGTTGACAACTGTGGAGCGGTTGAAGACGAGATGTGACCTGAATACCAAGGCAATGCCCATCCAGTGGCCCGAGTGCCTGCAAGGCTGCTCTCCAGCCACTGCTGACCTGGACAACTCCCTGAGTGCGTTTCAAACCTCACTCTCACTTTTACTACCAGTGGCTGCAACCAGACCAGTCTCTTAGTCTTGGTAACACCAATGCCCAAGACAGCTCATGGTAAAGACTCCATGAATGTGGAAAGGAAGGAAGAAATAAAAAAGTAGGGAGAGGGGGGAAGAATGAATGGAATAATAAAGGAACATGGTAAAAATATCTAAGCTAGTTCGGAAGAACTCTTGGTTATTGTCCAAATTGTGCCAATTAGCAATATAACCTTGGGTAAATTGGTTAACCTTTCTCTTTCATTTCTAAAATAAAGGGAGTCTATTATAGAATCTCCAAGAGTCCTTCCAGCTTAAATTTTACTTTAAATTTTTTTCATTATAAAAATATTACTTTAGCTATCTAATGTGTATTGGCCTAAATATTTTCACTAAACTGAATATAAATATTCAATCACTATGATGAAATGCGTATGTTCATGAGATCCCCATAAAAACCAGTACAATCAATGACTTTAAGTTCTTACATGATCTTCATAATGCTCTTCGTAAAACTGAAATCAAGAAATATAATAATCCTCACTCTTAAATAACTGACCCTATGGAAAACAATTAAAGCATTAAAACCTGTTTCTATTTTGTCCAATGGACCCTGAATTCACTGATTTCAAAGTATTCAAATAAATAACAGCGGATACTAAAGACCTTATTTAAGGTTGAAACTGAAACCCAGCCACACTTTTTTAAAACAATTTTGTTCCTTATTGATTTGAGAGAGAGAAGAAGGGAGAAGGAGAGAGAGTTAGAAACATCGATGAGAGAGAAAATCGATTGGCCGCCTCCTGCATGCCCCACACTGGGGATTGGGCCCACAACCTGACCGGGAATCGAACTGGTGACCTCTTGGTGTGTGGGTCAATGCTCAACCCTGAGCCACACCAGCGGGGCCCAGTCACACTTTTAACTCCGGACTGAATTGTGGGGCTCCATTTTGCTCTCTTCACAGAACCTCTCCTGAAAAAGACACATGGTCAAAAATTGTTCATTACGTCATTAGTAACAGTATCCACAGGTAGGATCATTTTGTAAGTGCCAGTGCATTTATTATCAGTAACTATGCTGGTCCCCCCAAAAGTCAGTGTTTGCAATTTATGCATTCAAACATGCTTTATTTGCAACCAAACCTTTCTCTCAAAAAAGAAAGCACTGTTAAGAAAAGTGGTTTCCTTCCAACTCATCAATTATTATTCACTAATATTATTTATTTAAATTTTCTCTGCAAGCCCTGGCCAGTTTGGCTCAGCAGTTTGAGCATCAGCATGTGGACCAAGGAGTTGTGGGTTCGATTCCGATCAAGGGCACATACCTCAGTTGCATTTTGTTCACTGACCCTGACTGGGGTTGTGTGGGAGGCAGCCAATCTATGTGTCTCTCTCACATCGATGTCTCTCTCTTTCCCACTCTCTCTGAAGATAAATGGATAAAAAGTATCCTTGGGTGAGGATTTTTTAAAAAAAGGGGTTTTTTTTATTTTCTCTGTGAATCTTTTCTGTGGCTACTTGTGGATATCAAAAAATATTTAGGATTCATCTAGCATAAAAAAATATCCTTGATAATACAAACTACTACAGTTCATTTCATTTTTCCTATATTGCATTCACTTGTCCGGAATAGTCAGACAAGTTCTGTTCTCATCTTCTGTCGAAATTGAAGATAACTCATGGGAGGTTTACATATTAATGTAAAATATCATTTGAATCAGCTGAATTTTTATACCCAAAGCTGAATCAATTAAAGTAGATAAACCTCTAAGAGAGTTTAACTCTAAATCGAAAATTCATTATTCATTTCCTGGGGAATGAGCAAGGATACCTGAGGCCAGATTTCCTTAACGTTTCACGATAAAGTCTGTGTTTAATCACAGACTTCTGCAAAGAAAGTCCCAATAGTTTTCATTAATTAGCTTCATTCCTTGTTCATTCACAGAACTAAAAATATTTTTCATCCTTTATCTTAGTTGTAAAGCTCATCTATCTATCTATCTATCTATCTATCTATCTATCTATCTATCTATCTATCTATCATCTGTTTAAAGCTGCAGAATAGCATAGGTAGTTTCCACCACTGCGAACAGAAAGCGAATCAAGATCCCTAGTATGTTAGTACTCCATTAGGTTCGAAGACCCCTGAGTGCCTGAAACTGCAGACAGTACCAAACCCTACACATACTATGTATTTTCCTACGCACACATACTTATGATAAAATTTAATTTATAAATTAGGCACAGTAAGAGATTCACAATAATAACTATCTAATTGACAAGAAATGGTCAAACTTGCTTCAGGTAAAATAAGCAAACTGCCTATAACAATTTATATACCTAGTTTAGATATTTTTGTCTGTTTTTTACCCACTTTATTACTTGAAGTGTAATATAAGCTCAATAGCTTTTGAAACTGCACTAAAAACTATGATTCCTCTTTTTTGTTGTTGTTTTTTGCTGGGCTATACTAGACTTCAGATTATTTTTGACAAAATTATACTTTTGGCAATTCTGGAAATTATTTAAGATGATGTCAATTTTAAAGGAGCATGTATTTTAAAAAATATCTCTTCTTCTTTCTCTTAAGTCACTCTATCAGGCTGAGACAGCCAAGCAGTGAAAAGCAGAAGCTAGTTATTTGATAGAAGTCCAATCTCCCGTACTATAATTCATATAGCATTATTTATTATCTTCAACAAAATTTTTAACTGTTTATTTTCTTTTAAACTGGTGTTTCCCCTCACAAGCACACATGTTCCATGGAAGAGGAGACCGTGTTTACTTTTCATCCCTGATCCAGATTCCCACCTCCTACAGTTATTCCTGACTCTATAATATTTATAAATTGGAATATCAGATGATTTAAATCGCTTCGCCCACCACAAACTAACCATATAATTACTGACCCTCCCTTTTCTTTCCTAATCACAGCCATCAGATCCATTCTGCTAACAGTTTTCTTTATTATATGTTTTCAATGGTATTTCCCATCATGCAAAACCACAAGTACCGCCATGCGGCCGGGCTGTCAATATGCTGACAGTAAGAATTCTGCAACGTGACATTTAGCAGCAACATTATTTTGAAGATTCCTGAATACCATGGGACATGGTGGTCATTTTAAAACTTAAAGGAAGTTTTATACTATTGAACTTCTTCTAGGTCTGGACAAGTCCCTTGAATATAAAAGTTGAGTCTCGGTCTTGGGGAAAATGATATATAATTTACTTGTATGCTGATGCAAGAATTAGTGGAATGTGAAGTACAAAGATACAAATTTCTGCAATAAAAATGTACGTCAAATTTAGAATTAACATTCTAAAAAGTATTAAGAACTACTGAGAGGCTCTTCAAAGCCCGATTCACGGTGCATCAATATAAACAGCTCCGTCGACTGAAGTGATGATAATGGAAGTGGTTGAAAATGTTTTCTGCACTGTCTCCTTTATTGAACATTTCCTTCTCAAAACTTGACAATTAATCAGCACCATTTACATGACCACATGTATTTACTTACAGACCAGGAAAGATCTACTCCTGTCCTAGGGGCTTTTTGTCCATTTCTTTGTGTATTTGTTTTAAACAGTGCAAGTATATAAGGGGCTGTTTTCCCCGTGGGGAAAAATCGCTAATATCACAATTCTCCCTTCTTAATCAACTCATTTATACAAATGACACATCATTCAAATTAGAACAGCATGAAAACCGATCTTCCTCGGCGTTCCAAGCAGTAAATGACTGCTCCCTTTCTAGGTTTTGTTGACAGAGATGAAGTGGGGTGTCAGCATTTCATCACAAAGAGTAAAGTTCACATTTCCTGTCTAATTTAAAAAGAAACTGTGAGTTTAAGTGCTTGTATCTGTGAATCCATACTAACATTGTGAAATGGCATTACTTTAACAAAGAGCAAATAAGGGGTATACATATGTCATACAAACATGGGTAATTTGAAGTTACGCTAAGTCACAAAATGTACTCCTGCAATTAATTCTTTCTGACATTAGTGTATCTCAGTATGAGTTTTCAATATCCAGAAGATCTAGTTCTTTCAATATACCTTCCCTTTTTCATCATTATTGCAAATTAACTTTGTTTACATTTAACCAAAGAACAACATACATAGTCATTTGAACCAATATTTGCTTTCATACTGTTCTGATTTAATAGTTTGATCTCTCTCCTTGGTGACAAATGCAGCAGATGATTGCAAATTCCAAAAGTGCATGGAAGCGTATTGAAAATTCTGAGTATCAAAATCAATTACTTTTCGATTCAGGTTCTCTAAAGCAAAGTTGAATCAAATTTACAGTAGTATAAATATGACTAATAGGTTTAATAACTCCTACAATATTCTTGGTATTTGAATTCTACTGTTAAGAAGCCAATATTTTAGAAACTTACTATTTCATTCGATTCAAAGTACTGCCGTTCAGTACCTGTGGTGTGAAACCTTAGCCTCTTTGGAGGATAAAATATATGTTAAAAAATAAGAGAAACCGTCATCTTTAAGGAAGCGTATTTTCTAGTGAATGAGATAAAATATCAACAATAAAAATACGGTAAATGCAGTGAGGTGAGTTTTGTGAGAACCTAGATGGAGATAGTTTTTTTCCACTGAGGACTGACTGAGAGTGATATGAATAGAAGCTATGGAAAAACAGCAATAGTGAACTAGAAAAAAAAAGTCAATTTCAATTACACGTCATACAGTTCATATTAAGTTTAGAACTGCTTTATCTTTACAGATTTTTATTTTTTCTTTATTGATTTTAGAGAGAGAGGATGGGGGAGGGAGAGAGAGATAAGAACATCGATGAGAGAGAACATGGATGGGCCACCTCCTGCATGCCTCCCACTGGGGATCCGGCCCATAACCTGGGCATGTGCCCTGACCAGGAATCGAACCTGCAACCTCTTGATGCATGGGTGGACACTCAACCCCTGAGCCACACCAGCAGGGCTATCTTTACAGATTTTAATCACATAATCATTCCTTAAGAGTTATTCATTACTTCATTAGCAAATGCTAACTTATAATAGGACCATCTCTCACATTTTAAGTTCATTTTTTTCCATATGCTAGTGGATTTATTTTAACTTGGCAACCCTGTATGAGTTCCTCTTATATCAATATATCAGCAGAGAAAACTTGAGTATTGAAATAACCTGATAAAACAACAGCTGTTCATCAACCACCCACAACATGTGACTACATCAATTTATCTTCTAATAAATGAAAGCCTGATATAAAATGTGTGGTTCAGACCTTGTCTCTATTTTAGTTATTTATTAAAAGTGCTTTCAGTAAAGATATTTTTATGAATTTCCTAGCCAAATATATTGCTACACAAATAGACCCAAAGATAAAATATGCCCTAAACAAACATAACAAAAAATATTCCGATGAGATTCCTTTTCTTTGCACCTGTCCCACTGATCCATTTACTAAAAAAAGTTCAACTATCTAAAAGTCACACACTTCTTTCACAGGGAAGATTTGTGAGCATGCCTCCCTAATATGTGTTTATGTCATTTACACATTTTATAGATATACTACTTTACTGACATAAGAAACCTCAAAAGAAACTTATAGACACTCCCCGTTAAGGGCCATTAGTAAAACAATAAATTCAGTATTAAAAAATTTTAAACATTTATGTGTGTGTGTGTGTGTGTGTGTGTGTATATCTTTATATTGTTGATGCTTTGCACAGAAATGCCATGCAAATATTGAAGGCCACACTCTGACACTCACTCATGTCTCAACATACATTATACAGTAGGTCAACGTCCCTCATTGAAGATAGTATATGGAAATCCCTATTTCATACAATCTTCGGAATCATTTCAATCTCTTGCTGCTTCCTTGTCAGACTTGATGAGCTCATCAGTGCTTTTTATAACTTTGTGGTGTAGCTGAAGAACCCTCGGAAATGTCCTGTGGGTAACGCTTTTCTCTCCCCTCCCGACTGTATTTGTGTCATCATTTCTCTTCAACCCAAGTCTTTCTGAAAGAACTTTATGTTTGGCGAAGTGTCCGTTTGGTGAAAACTCAGTAATATTATCTACAAACCACTTTCCTAACCAGGAGCACAGTCTGCAATACAGAGAAGGGCACCGACAGCAGCCCACGTGGGCGAGGCGCCGCTGCCCCCGTGTGTGCTGGGCTCCCTCTTCTGCAGGAGCCGTTCCTGGGGAGTGCCCTGTGCGGGACTCTGCGTGCACCGGATGAGACACCCGAGCCAATCACCTGAATTTTCTCATCATTTTAGATGAAAACATGTATAAAGAACAAAATCCCAACACAGGATCTTACAGTGAAGAACACTTTGGAAACTGCTCCCCTACATTCTACTAGGGTAAACTTCCAAGACCCGAACCTACTTACAACTCTTTAGGAGCTTGTATTTGCCAACCGTTGTAAGTTTTTGTTCTTTCTTATGGCATTCGGGCCATTTGGGAACACCTCTGTCCTGTACTTACAGGCAACGACATTTTCCCAGACACACGGTGCCACCATGGTTTGTCTTGCTGTTTCCCCCGCGTGGAATGGCTTCTTTTCATCCCACTGTGCCTGAAACACTCAAGTCACTGCTCCCAATTTTTCCCTTTGGAACTTGTGTGACACACCCAAGAAGAACTGATCATCCTCTCCTGTGTCACCACTCACTGCTGTGCCGATTTCTGAAGCCTACTACAGAACTCATTCACACTGCATTCGCTTCTGAAACCCACATGGGCGTGCTCGCTCCCTCCCTCTCTCTGTCTCTGTCTCTGTCTCTGTCTCTGTCTCTGTCTCTCTCTCTCTCTCTTTGCCAGAACTCCCACTTTCTAACACAACCAGTAGCTGCTTGGTAACTGTTATTGACTGACTGACTGACTGACTGACTGACTGACTGGATAAAAAGATGACAGTAGTTTGTTTATCCACTTAGTGAAAAATGTGCCAAATATGTAAACTCTGCTGGTTAGTTAGGTTTATATCGTACTTAGGAATAAATTAAGGTGTAAGATAAACCTTAATATATGGTTACCATTGATGAGAAAATGAGAAAAATAAGACCATTAGTTATCATTATTCAATTGGAAATTGCTGAAACAGTGTTGATATAATAATAAATATAAACCTTTAAAAATAAAAAATATAACATTATGAATATAAATTAATTAAATAAATGTTGAGTACTTTATCTATTTGGATAAAAATTCATGGTTTAAAAAAATAGTGCCCCTTCTCTCCTATGATTTTCAGACTAACATGTAGGAGAAGTAGTGATCAGGCAAATACAGGTTAGTAACAATTAGTGCTATGAAGGACATGTCCCAGATGCTATAATCATGTACCAAAGACCTCATTGAGCCAGAGTTTCAAGAAGGTGACATGAGAAAGTGATCTTTTAAACACACACCTACATGAAAAGGCAGAATCAATTAAGCACAGAATAAAAAGTTCCGAGAAAAGAGGAGATCAAATTTGAGAGCCCTGATAAGGGGCCAGGGGTACGGGGTGGAGGAGGGGGGGAGCAAGAACTGTTTGGGTGTCAAACTCCCGGATGTCTGGAGTACCAAAAATAGAAATACTGTGAGATGAGAAGGATGAAGATATGAGTCTGGAACAGAGCACCTTACAAGCCACTGTCAATGAAAATTGCGGTAGACTTTGGACAAAAAGCACAGGGAGAGAAAGACCCTACAACAAAATGCAGGGCGTTCCTTGAGGAGCCCCAGGTTATCTGTTTCTACTGGGCTCTGTGCCTTTCTCTGGCTGGGTTATGTGCCACTTCATGGAGAACCTAGTTAAAAGATAAAGAGCTCATGGGGGTGCAAATTATTTCTGTCCATAAAAATGCACATGATTTTTTCCAGTAAAGATATTACTGATTTCTGGCCTGTAGAAGAGGTGATTCCCAATGCTACAGTTTTGCTAAATGATACGATTTTGTCTCTATTCAACATTCATTTCAGCTTTCCTTATTACCTATGTCTATCCTTCAGTTTCTACTTTGAAATAGTTGTAACATTTTACGTAAAGTAAATTATCTGTTTTGATGTTTGGATATAAGTTGTGACTTTCAGCATTTTGCAAATTCTTCCTTTCTTCCATATTATAGTGTTTGAATTTGATCTCAGGCACAAAAGGAAGTCACACAGAAGTTTTGAACAGGAAATGAAATGATCAGCTGTGTTGAGAGGAGAATGGATTGGAGGTGGGAAGAATTCACGTGGAAAGACAAGTTAGGAAGCTCTATGAGGATGTCAAATGAGGCGGCAATGACGGGCACAGGCGGAGTGGAACAAGCTGGATGGAGTGGTTTGAGAGATGTTTCGGAGAGTCTATGGTGCCAATGGTGGGTAAAGAAGAACGAAGAGTGGAAGAAAGTATGACCTTCATATTCTTGATAAACTGAGCCTATGGTAGTTACATTTACCTAAAAGAAAGCAGGCTTATGTAGGGAGCAACACTATATTTTCAGTAAGATCTCTGCATAGCTATGCAGTTTATTTAATCAGTGTCCAAGGGGCATTTCTTTATTGTTGGCTTATTTTGTTATGTATTTTAAAAATATTTCCACACCTTACCCAGCACACATCACTGAGAATAAAAGCACACACTACAGATAAACAAAATTAGAGTCTTTTGCACTGTATACCAACCGAGTAAATTAATGACTCCAAAACACATTATATTTAGAAATAATGGTTAAGAAAAAAAAACTGACATTTGACTCAAAGTATTAGAACTGTAGGTTAAACTTGTAAACCCAAGCATTAGAGATGATAGTCATTTATAGTCAACGAACTGTTTCATTTATTCAAACGTATTTCAAAGGATTGAGAATAAGATCTATAAGAAAATAAAAAAGTAGAAGATCTGTTGCAAAATAAACATTGTGGGACTTTATATTAATGATAATTTATAATTGTTTAACATGCTATTCACCATTATAAAGGAATAGTGATGTGTTACTGATCTGCAATTCAAATTATAAATAATGAAAACATTGTCTTTAAAATATCATATTGTTCTGTCCAAAAGTCATAATTCATGATGTTACAGTAAGCCATTTCCAAATATTCAGTAAAAATTTAAAGATTCCTTCTTGGTCAGTTATAGAAGCAGTATAAACCTGCACCTGAAGCTATCATGTGCTTACATATTAGAGTCTTTAACTGGTTTATGAATTACTGATGGCAGAAATTATTCTTTGAATTCAACATTTTCCCTCAAGGTTTAGTAATTCAATAGTCTAAAAAGACACTTAATAAATGTTAATCAGAAAAATGAAGGACAATATACAGCATATAGCTATTTCTATATTATTAAATGAAACAACCTCAAGCCATGTTAAAATTTTAACAAATAAAACTTAAAGTAATATTGTTTTCATAAATATAATTATATTTTAGAAAACTTAGGAAAAAAAGTGTGTCCATAATCCAAGAATACTAATATACTGACTGATACCCTTTTTGCTTCTGGGAAGGAAGGGTCTCAACAATTATCAGCAACTTACAATGTTACACTAGAATATGTATTTTTGAAAGATTACTCAGGTTTGTGTGCTCACTGTATATTGATAGTTGTCTGAATGTTATGGAATGAAGACAGAAATATAGAAAATGAAAAGAAGGAAGGAAGGGCCCTGGCCGGTTTGGCTTAGCAGTTAGAGCGTCGGCCCTCGGATCAAGGAGTCATGAGTTCAATTCCAGCCAAGGGCACGGACCTCAGTTGCGGTTGGTCCTCAGCCTTCCAGAGTCATGAGGGAAGCAACTGGTGGATGTGTCTCTCTACCATTGATGTTTCTCCCTCTCTCCCTCCCTCCTGCTCTATCAGAAGATAAATAGAAAAATATCCTCAGGTGAGGATCAAAAAAGAAGGAAAGATATGAAATCCATTACAAAAGGATTCTTTTTCTTTACTCTCATTTCACTGCTGAAGAACTAGATTTTCAGTAGTTGTCATACATTTAGTAAGTACAGCGAATGAAATCATAAACATAGGAATATGTCTAAATTACTTTCTAGAACAACTCTAGCAGAATAACTTTATTTATTTATTTTTATTTTTTTTTTTATCCTCACTTGAGGACATTTTTTCAATTTTTTGTTCAGATAAAGTGGGAGGAAGAGAGAGGAAGAGAGAGAGAGAGAAACATTGATGTGCAAGGGACACATCAAGTGGCTGCCACCCACACAACCCAACCAGGGCCGAGGACAAAATGCAAATGAGATACATGCCCTTAGCAGGAACTGAACCCGGGTCTCTCTGGACCGCAGGCCGAGGCTCTAACCGCTGAGCCAAATTGGCCAGGGCAGAATAACTTTAAAGTCAACCGTGTTGACCATATCAGCCAGCAGTAACAGGGTTCACAGGTGACCAGTCAAGAGGTGTAAATCTTACTTTGTCATCACACAGACTACAGTGGAATTAAAGCAAATGTTATTTCATATGCAACAAGTGTTTTAACCAATATGACAAAGAACATCAATAATATTTTATGAAATATAATAACTTAAAAATATAAATACTGATGCAAGATACTAGTTCCAACCATAAATGTGAATAAACCTAATACTCATGATTACTTTCTCCTATTTATCAAGGGATTGTGTTGCTAAATGCTTTAGTAAGTAAGATGAGATCTTTGAATAACAAACAATTTCAACTAGGTTCAGATGAACTAAATTACATTTAGATTATTAACATCATCAAAAATCGATTTAAATGAAGGCTTTCATTTTCTGATACATTTATTTCTTACCTAACTTTTCTTACACATCTTTACCTCATTAGGCTACAGAGGATGAGAGTAGGAGGCAAAAAACACAACTGTATTTCATTTCCAATACCTCATACTTTACAGCTACAAAGTAGATTGCCAATGCCTTAGACATTCGAAAATCTTAAATGATTTATGATTCATTCAATCAAAAATAAATTTTAAAGTTTGAACAAATAATAATAAATAATAATAATAAAATGTCTTGGGCATTTAAATGAGATTTTACTTAAAGTAATTAACCAGGTTAGAAACCACCATTAAAGTTTAGATTTTTAAAGGCCATGCCTTCATCTTTCTCAAATGGACTCTTGTTAGTGACATTACAGATTTCTGGTTTATATCAGTTTTAAAATGTTCTTAATATGGCCCTGGCCGGTTTGGCTCAGCGGTTAGAGCGTCGGCCTGCGGTCCGGAGAGACCCGGGTTCGGTTCCCGCTAAGGGCACGTACCTTGGTTGCAGTTTGTCCCCGGCCCTGGTTGGGTTGTGCGGGTGGCAGCCACTCGATGTGTCCCTTTCACGTCGATGTTTCTCTCTCTCTCCCTCCCACTCTATCTGTACAAAAAAATGGAAAAATATCCTCGGGTGAGGAAAAAAAAAAAAAAAAAAAAAAAAAAAAAAAATGTTCTTAATATGAAAAATAACAGTGCAATTATTTTTAATGCTCTTTGCAAACTTTACATAGGACTTGATGACAAAATAAAGCTTGATTAAAGACAAATCATTTAGTAGGCAGAAGTAAAAGATTTTCTAGAGTACAGATATGTAAACTATTAATACCTATAAGCTTATGATAAATTAATTTTCGTGGTTGTTATTAGGGTTTAAGCATGAGTTCAAACTATCACTACTTAATTTCTGATTCCTATCATTCACTAGTTTTCTAATCTTGAGCAGCTTGGCTTCTCTCCAAGCCTCATTCCCCTCATCTACAGGACAGGGATACACATCCTGGTCTCAGCAAAGTGGATCTCACAATCCCATGTCACCATAATTATGCATAAAATTGATCAGGCCCATTTGAAACTTAATTTTCGAAAATAAAAATCTATGCATGAATTTAACCAGTATTTTCTTCTTTCACTAATATAAACTTTAAGATGACATTGCCATTTTTCAGTTTCTTTTTTATTCTACATCTCCATTTATTTCCTCTTCGAATAGAACTATGACTTTAGTAGAAATCCCTAAAGGTCTTTTTTCTGCTTTTGAACAATAGAAATCACAGGAAGGTTGGACAGATGTTTACCAGATGACCTACTTTCATTAGAACGGGTGGGTTTTCAGGAAGATGTTTACATGAGTGAAGTCCCTGTAAAGCCTTTACCAGGTCCTCTTGCAAGAAAGAACCAGCAAAGTCTTCAGTTTTACCAAATACTATTTGGAATGTTCCCCCCAAGTGGAATGTTCCCCCCAATCAAAGCATTTATTTTCTTCTTTTCTAACTTTACCCACTCGTTTGATTAAAAAGTAATCCTAATACCAAATGAACTGTTCATTTGAATTTTATAATTATAATTACTTTAGACAACAGTTGCCCAATGTCATTGTTTCTTTATTTTGATCCTATGTTCCAATTATTCTATTTGTTTCTTTATAGTATTCCTTAAATATATTTTTATGTTTGTACAATAGTTCTTCTTGATTGAATTTAAAATCGTAAGGGAAAATATTTTTCTTATCGTCTCCCCCACTTATGCTATGTATTGAAATTCCTCCACCAAGACCTTCATCTCATATGATATTTTACTTTTCAGCTGTTAGTAGGTTAGTAGGGACCAGCAACTGGGATTATCCAGTAGTTTATTTACTATGCTATAAAGCATATTGATTATTCTAGCAGATTATAATGACATTCCCTAGTTACTTTATGCAAAAAAAAAAAGTATTTGGTGAATGTGGTTAATAATATATTAAAAGAGTAGTGCATTCACTTTTTCAACTCCATCCATGTTTTATTTGAATGCCGTCTTCAGAAACAGAGCTCTCATTCATTTCAAATATGAATTGGGTATATAAAATTAGGGCAAAATAGAATCATTTATCTCTCAGCTTGTATTTATCACCATATTCATAATACAAATTAGTTACATCAATAAAAGTGATATCAACAAGTAAAGATAACCTCTGAAAATAAGTTTAATTAATTTAGGGGAAAATAGATACAATATTATTATCAATGCATATTAAACCCCATTAAAATTCTTTATAAAATCAAAAAATTTATCAGACCATTTCCAATCATGAATCAGCCAGGCACTAAACAATTCTTAGTAGGCGTTTGAATAAATGTCTACTCAGAAAATGTGGAAGTGGATTATTGTGTGGGCAGTGAATTGTATAATGCTTTAGAAATGTATATTGCATTATTATAATAAAAAGCCATAAAAATGTCTTTGGGTTTAATATAGTGAGGGCTGTTGGAGTTCCTGAAAATTCAATGTATTTGTGCATATTGTAAGCATCCTACTTCTTTTCAACAAAAATGCAAATATTCCTAGAAGGTTATCTTAATATTCACACTATTTTGAAATAAACCGTGCATTTTCTATAAGATTCAACAAGATTTTTCTGAGTGCTTACTATGTGCATAGCATTGAACCAGGTTGTGAAAGCAGTAACAACAACAACAACAATAATAATAATGATGATGATAATATAAATGAACTATCCAGGCAATTCCCAATTTAGGACAATTCAACCTCTAGCAATTTGTCAAATTAAAAAAATACTCAGCCTGCTATGGCCATGTTATTTGAAGTAAGCAGGACATTCACAAATAACTTTACAACCAGTGACACTCAGTCCCCTTCTTAGGTACTCAAGTGAAAGTCCAGCCAGCACATGCAAATAGTGTCTTGGATGAGCCTCCTTTGGGTATGTCAGATGTTTCAATGTTTAGAAGATAAAAATATAAGAAGCCACTAATATGAGTACCAGGATAGAAGTTAGTAAATCCAGATAATTTTATGGGACTAGAAACTTTTAACATTATACTAAAAATACAATGAATGGCAATTTTATTTTAATTATATAAAAATCCTTCAAAGAACAAAATTCATTTGAAATTCTCACATAGAGAATTTTAAATTGTTTTTAAAATTCAGTGTATGGCTTGGTCGGTTTGGCTCAGTGGATGAAGCATCATCTCATGGACTGAGGGGTCCTAGTGTGATTCCAGGTCAGGGCACATGCCTGGGCTGTGGGCTCCATCCCCAGTAGAGGGTGTGCAGGAGGCAGCCAATACATGTTTCTCTCTCACATTGATGTTTCTCTCTCTCTCTCTCTCCCTTCCTCTCTCTCTAAAAAACAAAACAAAACAAAAAACAGTAAAAAATATTTTTAAAGATCATTTCTGTGTAAAAAGAAAAGGTCCCAGTGAGAAATAGATATACTTGCATGCCAGTGTTTCTTTGAAAAAATAAATAAATTCATTGTACTTTGTTATTAAGTAAGAATATCAAACTTTATTTTTCATAATTGTTGGAGGTATCTTTTCCCATACATGATGTTATTTAAATGTGTGTGACGCATCACTGCCTTAAGTTTTTTATTTTTTTTTTATCCTCACCCGAGGACATTTTTCCATTTATTGTTCAGATAGAGTGGGAGGGAGAGAGAGGAACAGAGAGAGAGAGAGAAAAGAAGAGAGAGAGAGAGAGAGAGAAACATCGATGTGAAAGGGACACATCAAGTGGCTGCCACCCGCACGACCGACCAGGGCCGGGGACAAACTGCAACCAAGGTACACGCCCTTAGCGGGAACCGAACCCGGGTTTCTCAGGACCGCAGGCTGATGCTCTAACCGCGGAGCCAAACTGGCCAGGGCTGCCTTAAGTTTTTATAGTCAAGTATTTCTATTTTTTATGTCTCACGCTATTATCTTAGTATTTTTTACTATCTGAAAATATTTATGTTTCTTACTACCTTAAATATTTATATTTTTATCTAGGGTGTATAGGGTTTATTTTTATACTTAACTTCTAAATATCTTCTGAATACCATACTTTCACCAAATTCTTTATATTTTTTACCAAATAATAGTTTGATGGTTTTCTTCTTTTTTTTTTCCTTCCCCCCAAAAATGTTTCTAAACAGATATGGATAACTTGTCAGTCTAGAAACGACTGTCTTTTAGATACAATAATTACAACTATACAACCCTCTTTAACTTGAAGGTAGTCCAGAGAGTCTTGGATATCACACTGGAGAGAGGAACAGAAGGTAACCAACGTGAGCAACAGCGAAAGCAGTGTAAGTGACAGAGAAGGCAGTCCTAGGAAACAGATGGAAGTCATTTTGCAAAGAACAGACTGGATTCCTAGTGCTTCGTGAAGCTGTACTCAAGAACACGGCTATCCAAAACCGCAGACTGAGATGACTAAACGTCAAGCTATTAAGGCCTCGACTGTCTGAGATTCTGCTGATGTGGATAGTAAAGCTCTCATTGGCCACAGCCATCATTCCAACAGAGAACAGTGAGCAGCATGGACCACAGACAAACTCTAAGAGAAGTCAGGCATTTCCTTTACACACATCTATTAAAGGGAACCAAGTCCAGCTGATGTGGCTCAGTGGTTGAGTGTCCACCCATGCACCAAGAGGTCACCGGTTTGATTCCCAGTCGGGACACATGCCCAGGTTGTGGGCTCGATCCCCAGTGGGGGACATGCAGGAGGCGGCCAACTGATGTTCTCTCTCATCGATGTTTCTATCTCTCTCTCTCTCTTTCCCTTCCTCTCTCTCTAAAATCAATAAAGGAAAAAAATTAAAAATAAAATAAAGGGATTCACTAATTCCTTGTTATTTTCTAGGCAATTTCTGTCAGACCAGAATAAGAATGTTTTGTAATTGGCTTTATTTAATAATGTTTAAGTCAATCAGATACAACTTATGTTCCATTATTTGATTTCTCACTCAAACTTTCTGCTCTCTATGGAAAATTTTGAGTTAAATAACTTGCTCAGAAACTTTTTTAAAAATTATATATATGTGTGTGTGTGTGTGTGTGTGTGTATAAAATTCAGGTGAATGCTAACTCATGATTAATTATAATTCTTAAGTATAAATGTGCTCGAAATCTCAGTGGTTTCTCATTACCTCTAGGATTAAAATCCAAGTTCCTCAACATTGTTTTTTTGGCCCTTGTCTTTTTATCCATATTTCTAAAACTTACCCCTCAGAAATATGGAGAGATACTGAATGCCTGATTGTCATGAAATGTGTGGCGCTTTCCCTAGGCCCGTGCACATCCCTGTCCGTGTCTGAGACACTGCCCCTAACCCGTGACTTCTCCACATTCTCTGAAGCCTCTTTAGAAAGTGGAATTCCTTCAGGTCTTAGTTGCAAGGCGACTTCACCCACAAGTATTCCCAGCTGCTAAGACTGAACTGAGAGAAACCTCTTTGTATTGGGTACTTCCATATTCATTCCATCACAGTGCATATATGCACCAGGGATTCAGGGAATACTGCTGAATAAATTAGTAATGAAGAAAGCTAAAAAGACATTTGAGATCCATAGTGGTCAATTTAATAGGCTCTAGGAGAACAGCACCATATGGTATTCTTTTTGGGGTCCACTGTATTATTCAGTGTACACCAGATTCAATATGTTCTTTGCCTCGCCATCCTAATTAGATAGGTTAGTTCTGCAGAAAACATTCCATTTCAGCTGTGAAGACTATCAAGCTAGACACTAAATAGTATCATTATTTCTGATAGTCTAAAAATAATTTAAAATAATCTTACCAGGTAGACCTTTTCTGGTAGAATTTTGTCTTTTTTGTTACATATATGCAAGACTCCATATCTTTTTATAAAGTTAAAATTTTGGTTTATCTTAATATTTTTATGTGGCAAAATATAAAATTAAGTTTAGATAGTATACTTAGTTTTATTATTTATCAGACTCTGGTAACTTTTGATAAAAAAAAAAACCAAAAAAACATATTCCTGTATTGGTCATTATTCAAAACTGAACAAAATTTTTGGATCCACCCTCTCCCTAATTTAAGAATGAAAACTGGTGGAGTATTTATAATGAGACATCACCTATTTTTGCTAGTTATGCCTACAGGGAGTAATTATCATATGTATTTAACCAGAGGAACCCCATTAGAAATCGAAAGCACCCACTGTTAAAATCTAATTAAGGTTTTTTCCCAAGCTGTAAGTTTACTTGCTCAGTAAAACAAAAAAGAAGCATTAAAAATATCTGTTTAAGACCATGGGTTTTTAAAAAAAATATTTTCTAGATAATACAATCTTTTATGTGCAAATCCTGATTATTCAGGCCTTGGGTTTACTCTCTCAGTTTGCAGTAGGAGTTGTTTGAATAGCAGGAGGAACTCGCACACGGTCACTTCCCCTGCACCGGTTTCCCTGTGTGTGTCGGTGCGTGAGGAGAGGGTCTGCTCCCTGCATGGCCATATGTGTTCCATTTAATAAATCACAATATAAAACATACATGTCTTGCTGAAACTAAGATGGATTCTGGATGCCAGAAAAGACCAAAAGGAGGTTTTCACTGTGCTTGTGAAATGGACAGTCACTCTTTGTTAAGGGTCAAGTGTCACTACAGGGGCTTGGATACCTCCCTGGGCTGTGATTAGTCATGAAGCAGAGAATGATGGAAAATCTGCAATTTACAGTCTGACCAACAGATGAAATAAGATGAAGAGGGTATTGGTTAAGGTGTCTAAATCCTTGCATGTGAATCCCTGATTTGCTGCCTTAACTGCAAGTTAGAGGAGTGTGTTTGTCCTCCGGTCTATCAAAGAAGTGATGGACCATAATTCTTTCCTGGTCAAACATTCTAAAACTCAAATGCAGCACCAGGAACACTGATTCATTCCATACCAGACAAACTTCTTCAATCTACTACTGTTTCCTTTCTTCAAAATTATCTAGTCCCTCTGGTAACTTGCACTTTAAGTATACATATTATTTACTGTAGAGCAAGTAACCTACTCAAAATCTAACTCTTGACTTCTCCGGGGAAAAAAATCAAACAATCAAGTATATTGAAATTGAAACCATCTGTAAAAGTTATAAAAGGAGATACATGTATCTTTTTTTTTTTTTTTTTTTTTTTATCCTCACCCGAGGACATTTTTCCATTTTTTGTTCAGATAGAGTGGGAGGGAGAGAGAGGAAGAGAGAGACAGAGAGAAACATCGATGTGAAGGGGCACATCAAGTGGCTGCCACCCGCACGACCAACCAGGGCCGGGGACAAACTGCAACCGAGGTACGTGCATTTAGCGGGAACCGAACCCGGGTCTCTCTGTACCGCAGGCCGACGCTCCAACCGCTGAGCCAAACCGGCCAGGGCGAGATACATGTATCTTAATAAATACATGGGAAAACTACTAAACATAAAAATAAAAGTGAACTAATTGTATATTGATGAGAAGTCTTTAATCCATTTGTAAATAAGCATGCATTAATGAAGAATTGTTCTTTAAGATTTGTCAGGATCATGTCTGGCCAGTGTGGCTCAGTGGACTGAGCATCGTCCCATGGACTGAGAGGTTCTGGTTTGATTCCTGGTCAGGCCACAGGCCTGGGTTGCAGGTTCGATCCCCAGTGGGGGACATGAAGGAGGCAGCTGATTGATGTTTCTCTCACATCGATGTTCCTCTCTCTCTCACGTCGATGTTTCTCTCTTTCCCTTCCACTCTCTCTAAAAAAATCAATAAAAACATATCTAAAAACATTTATGTATGAAAGATCTGTCAGAATCCTTTCTATTTTGAAATTATTACTTTAGAAGTTGGCTAAAATAAAGCATACTTATTTTTATTTTGTGGCATAAAAATTTGGCAAATTTCTTGATGAAATAATACAGTGTACATGGACTAAACCCTATATGAAGAAACTAAACTAATATATCCTATTAGATTGTCCTCAAATTTCTCTTTTCAAATATTCAGGTCAATGTATCATAAAAAGAATGTTAATTAAAATAGAGATATATTAGTAAAATTCAAACAGTTAAGGTAATTTAATATTTTATCATTTCTAGGGGTTCATCACATCCACATGTGTGGTGGTGGCGCTAGTATTAGTGGTGGTGCTGGTATTAGTGGTGGTGCTGGCATTGGTGGCGGTGCTGGTATTGGTGGCAGTGGTGGTATTAGTGGTGGTGCTGGTATTAGTGGCAGTGCTGGTATTGGTGGTGATGCTGGTATTAGTGGTGGTGCTGGTATTAGTGGTGGTGCTGGTATTGGTGGTAGTGCTGGTATTGGTGGTGGTGCTGGTATTGGTTGGTGGTGCTGGTATTGGTGGCGGTGCTGGCATTGGTGGTGGTGCTGGTATTGGTGGTGGTGCTGGTATTGGTGGTGATGCTGGTATTAGTGGTGGTGCTGGTATTAGTGGTGGTGCTGGTATTGGTGGTAGTGCTGGTATTGGTGGTGGTGCTGGTATTGGTTGGTGGTGCTGGTATTGGTGGCGGTGCTGGCATTGGTGGTGGTGCTGGTATTGGTGGTGGTGCTGGTATTGGTGGTGATGCTGGTATTGGTTGGTGGTGCTGGTATTGGTGGCGGTGCTGGCATTGGTGGTGGTGCTGGTATCGGTGGTGGTGCTGGCATTGGTGGTATGTTAAGTCACTCTTAAAGGATTTCATGCAGGAGGAGTATTAATATTTACTAAAAATTGGTGGGCAAGGTTTATATCAATGAAATCTCTAAAGTAAGCAGAATAGAGTAAAACCTCCATATAATGAACTAATTCGAGCCAGGGTGTGTCCATTAAAGCCAAAAATCTGTTATATAATAAAGTAGTTTTTCCAAATGTGTACGTTAAAAACTGACACATTAGTTTACTTGTTTTAACTTACGTGAACACATTGGTGTAATTAAAATTAAGTATGTATGAAAAGTTTAATTTCACAGAAATGTTTTCTATATGTATTATAGTAATTGTAAATTAATACTGATTAGGTCTAGTAAATGCGGCATTCTGGTGTGTGGCTTAGTACCCTTGAGAATGTTGGTGGGCACCATTAAAACTGCTGCAGCATACCCGGCCGGTGTGGCTCATTGGTTGAGCATCGACCCATGCACCAAGAGGTCACCAGTTTGATTCCCGGTCAGGGCACATGCCCAGGTTGTGGGCCCAATCCCCAGTGGGGGGCATGCAGGAGGCAGCCAATCGTGTTTTCTCTCATCAATGTTTCTATCTCTCCCTCTCCCTGTTGCAGAAAGTCACACCACCAGACAACAGAACCAATTATTGTACAGTGTGATCATGTGCTAACCATTCCCCGAGCATTGTTTACAGTGCTGACTCTTGGATTTAAGTATGTAAACTAGAGTTAAAGAGATATAATATTTATTTATGTTGGCGATATTACTATAGTGCTTTTTTCTAACATATAGCCTATTCACTAAAATTTGTTTAAAGTGACTGTGAATTAATAACAAAAAAATAACTTGTGAATTTAATTGTAAGCAAATCTTGGTTAAAAGCATAAAATTAACACGATGCTAATTTTCACATATGACATACAGACTGGAAATTTTGACCATGAAATCCGCAGTCCATTAAATTGAGGTCCACAAAATCAAGGGTTTACTGTAATTTAATAAGTAATATTATAATTCATAGAACAGCATAACTCAGCAGTTCCATTAATATAAAATATAGTGTTAATGTCAAATGCCGTATAAAATATTCTGATGCTGTAGACACAAAGAGTGATATCTATGTATATATATTAATTGATAAATTCTATATATCATAAATGTTTATAAACATTATTATCAAAAAGATATCACACCATTGGTACAGTGATAATAACTTTAGTCATAATTACATTGCAGGTTATTTAATGTTAGTTCATGAGTTGTTTTCCTAATCTGTCTCTTAGAACACAGATATAAATGATTTGTCACAGAAACAATAGGTATCTGTTTTCTCTCTCTCTCATTCTGTCTTTTTCTCTCTCCCCATGCCCTCCCCCCTTTCTCCTACTAACGACCAAGTATAAGGTAATGCACTTAGCACTGAGTACCAGAATCAACCATGTTGGCTTTCTTTGCCTATATTATCTTGCTTAATGGTCAATATAAAATTGATACATATTTAATCTATTTTTCTCTCCATTACCACCTAAAAATCTACAAATTATGGTATCTTTTTATACATTGTACCAGTTTTGAGATTATTCTACACACGCACACACGCGCACACACACACACACACACACACACACACACACACATGAATTTAGGTAGAATGCATTATATATTGAGTTCAAATATACCTACAAGTTACAAATATTAGAAATCATTCATGGCTGAGAATCAGTAGACTTTATTAGATAAATAATTACTTTAAAAATATATAAAAGAAGCTTTTGTTTTCTTGCTTAGGGTATGAAATTCTCACAAAATCAAAGAATGAGTTCACGGGCAAAGGGTCGAGGGAAAGCAAATGTTACTTGAAAGACAGAGACTGCAGTAAGGAGGGGACACAAGTGGGTTTGGGTAAGGCTCCTTTGTCTGGAGGTGGATACATAGTTTGCCAGCCTCCAACCAGCCTTTCAAAGAATTCTGCCTTAGCAACATCCATAGATTTTAAAGCTGGTGATTCCTGCCTAACTGGGTTCAGCGCTAAGCCACCTGTTTTTTCACAGGGCCAAACCACCGGAGGCAAGCTGCATCCTGTCGGTGGTTTACAGGCTACTACTTTCCTTACTTCATTCTGTCTTTCTTCATACCTGCCCAATCTGCCTCTGTCTCCTCAAAATGACACTAGTCCTTTGAAGTAAGATTTCTCTAACAAATGTTAATGGTCAATCCAATGCCTCTGTGTTCATAAACAAATTAGGAGTCTAACTTTGGAATTTCTTCAAAAATTATTTCTCAACCATAATACCTTGGAGGTGCTTGTAGGAATTAGATGAGATATAAGTATATTACCTTTTATACTGTGATGTACCATATAACCTTTATTTATTAATAAGAAAACATTATAAGCCATTCCTATGATTACATTTATGTCAATTTTTCTTCACTGGGGAACAAAATAATAAAAACTTCAAGTATTCAAATTAATATTGAAGCATTTAAGAAAAATCTTTTATAATAAAAATGTTTGGTCATATCCCATGCTGTATTTTTATTTCATTTCTTAGGGTATTTTATTTTTAATTAAACTAGCAAAAATCTTTGCACTGAATCATAATTAAATTTCATGAGTATTTAATAACTGAAAGTATATTCTTTTCTGACCTACAGCAGACTTTATTACATAGGAAAATTAGTTTTCTCATATAACTCTATGCCTCTCATTTATCTGATTTTATTGAGTGCCTTAATTAAAGTGACAAATTTTATTAGTAATTGATTTTGTGATAAAATAAGTAATTGTAATTAATTAGATTTTAAATTATTAGCATATATTAATTTTCTGCTAGCTTTTCGTTTTGTTTTTTTGTGTTGTTTTTTTTTAGAATGCATACTCATGGATCAAACAGTAATGCAACTTCCCCTGGACAAAAGACTACACAAAATATCTTCTTTTTCACTATTTTTAAAAGTCAGCAGTGGTCTCTTGATAAGTCTTGAACACTTCTGAATAGTTCAGACTCCTTAGCTCTATTTAATTTCAATAGCTGCAGGTGCCTTGAACTAAGAGCAATGTTCGGTTAAACAACTGAATGTACAAAATAATTAAGAGAATGGGATAAAAATCCCTGTAAAATAGCATATGCACTATTTTCTGCTTTGTGAAATAATCATGCTCATGTATATAATGAAATAAAAGTTACTTTAAATGGATCATTTTCCTTAAATTCTTTCGCTACTACTTATACATTATATTTTGTTGGAAATTGATTTATCTTTTTTAAATATGTTAATATTTGGGGATTAGAACCATATTACTTGTATATTTTTCTACAGACTCTAACTCCAGAAAGGTTACTTTGGTGGTCAGTAACAGGTCAATAATTAATTCATTTTTGTCTCTTTAAAACTTTTTTAAAAATAAAAAATAAATTAATTTTTGTCTCTTTCAAATTTTCTCAATGTTAGACCATTCAGTATGACTCTATGAAAATTAAATGTTGTATGTTGCCCTTAGTTACATTATAATAGTAACTAGAAGAATATTTGAGGTATTTCATAATTCCTTTCTAAAATACATGTTATATACATTTTCTAATCTTATGACATTTCTTATCTTAAAAGGAAGACTTTATAACTTCACTTTTTGTTTTTGTTTTGGTTTTGGTCAATCCTCACCAGAAGATATTTTTTCATTGATTTTTAGATAGAGTGGAAGGGAGGCAGGGAGAAAGAGAGAGACAAACATTGATGTGAGAGAGACACATCGACTGGTTGCCTCCTGCATGGCTCCGACCAGGGCCGGGGATGGAACTTGCAACCCAGGTACATGCCCCCAACCGGGATCAAACCTCCGACCCTTCAGTCCTCAGTCCGAGGCTCCAACCACTGAGCCAAACTGGCCAGGGCATAATCTTACTTTAAAAATGAATGCTAGAATTTATTTTTGATGTTTTTCATGTTAATAAGGAAGGAGAAATGCATCAGATAGTCTTTACTTTGATATCTGTCAATGTTTTTGACATTTGAGTGCTAAGACCAATCCTCATATCATATAGCCCAGGAGTTATTACATTGACATTGCATTTAAATGGCCAGCTATGTAACAGGGACACTAGAGAAATGAGAGGTTCGAAATAATACAATTTTCCTGTGCAGGATTGATACTCGCAAAGTTCAGGAATGGTTTTGTAATATTAATTGGCTGCCTTCTCCGCAGATGTCTGCTATTGATGATCAAGGAGGCAGGTCTGGTGGGGAAACAATGCATGAAGCCAGATGAGGGCTTGAGAGAAGGAAGATGTGGAAGTGATATTGTCCCTTCTTTAGTATCCATTTATCCTCCGCATGTAGCAAGTAACAGACTCACAGCTAATTCTGAAATAAGAACATGTGAGCAAAATGAATGCTGCGATTTAGCACAGGGGCATGGTTAATCTTTCTGAAACCGAATTCTGAACTGACTTAAATTCAAAAGTTAACAATAATCCAAAACCATGACAGTATGGTTAACGAAGTCAGAAGAAATATCTACCAAAATCTATATATAAATAAAATTACATATACAAATATATTTCATAACATATGCTTAGTTACATAAAACTATAAGGAGATAACCATTATGCAATATTGATTCTGAACATTAAAAAGATCAGAAAATTTGTTTGTTCTAAATATAAGAAAAAAGTAAATCATAACCAACAATGAGCACCAATTCACATTTTAGATAGAGAGAATGTTTAGGCATTTCTCATTTTTATACAGTATGTTTCAGTGGAAAGTAAGTATTATTTCAAAAACATAAAATTTTAAATGTTTAAAACATAAAACATTTAAAATTTTAAATGTTAAATATGTGTTTCAAACATAAAGTTGATTTAAATATGCCCTATACTATTAGATTATTTTTAATTTTGGTTTGTGAATATTAATTTAAATCTTTACATCTACTAGATTTAAAGAATTATTAACTTTTTTCCTTAAACAACAGTTGTTTTAGGCTATCATTTTAATTTCTAGATATGGACAGTGGTTATTTAAGGAAAGGATCATTGCTTCATTTCATACCAATAAGACATACCACTAAACTTTTGCATTACTTCAAGTTGTTATTTCTTTTTATTGTTCATATGTCCTGAGATGGCTGTCATTCCCAAACATATTAGAATTCTATATTTTCTGCCTTAGACTTGAATGTTTCATAGGTCATTATGTTTGCTCCCTGAGAACATTATTTATTTTCCATGGCCATTAATCAGTGTCACTTGTGCTAAGAAGCTATGCAGGGATTTCTGCCTAATAACCAAGGAAACTGTATTCATTGGTAGGGAAATCCTTAGCTACAGTTACTAAACTGCTATTAGTACAATCCTTAACAGCTCATTACCACAGGGATATGTGCAGGTACAGCGTAGCTTAAATGGGAACCACATTTAAAGAAGAAAAAGAAGTTATTTGTTTATCCTTCCCTGGCAGAGCTCAGCCCAGCAGAACAAACTCCAATATGACAGCAAGAAAAAACTGTGACAAGATGAAATAGCATCTCTTTTCTTGTTAAGAAAATGTTATGAAGCATCCAAACTAATATGTACAAATTGCTTCATCCAAGATTGATCAATATCTTGTAAGGCAACAGATGGTCTCTATCCAGGCTCAGAAGGAAATGTACTTTAAAAGTTCCATAACGAATCAAATAAGAGGTGGGCCTGCCTTCTTCCCTTCCGATCCGCCCGCCAAGATGCAGGTTTTCGTGAAGACCCTCATGGGGAAGACCCTCACTCTCAAGGTGGAACCCTCGGATACGATAGGAAATATAAAGGCCAAGATCCAGGATGAGGAAGGAATTCCTCCTGACCAGCAAAGACTGATCTTTGCCTGCAAGCAACTGGGAGATGGACGTACTCTGTCTGATGACAACACTCCAAAGGAGTCCACTCTTCATCTTGTGCTGACTTCGCGGTGGTGCTAAGGAAGGGAAGAAGAAGTCTTACACCACTCCCAAGAAGAGTAAGCATGAGAGAGAGACGGCTAAGCTGGCTGTCCTGAAATACTACAAGGTGGATGAGAATGGCAAAAGCAGTCGCCTTGGTCGGGAGTGCCCTTCAGATGAATGTGGTGCTGGAGTTTTTATGGCAGCCACTTCAACAGACATTTTGTGGCAAACATTGTCTGACCTATAGCTTCAACAAACCAGAAGATAAGTAATGTGTATATGGGTTAATAAAAGACATGAGCTAACATTTCATTGTTGGGTTTTATTCCAGTGATTTTTTTTAAAGAGTCAAATTGGTGGATCAAGTTGAAAAATTATACTTTGGCAGAATACTTCCATTATACCTAATATCAGCTGTCTAGATAATAAATCAGTTTGTGTTTCTAAAAAAAAAAGAATCAAATAAGATAAATTTAGCCTCATGTTAGAAGCATGACCATTAAATATAGCATACTTAGTAGTATTTTGGAATGTACACCTTATAATTTGGCAAAGGTTAATAAATCAATGTTGAAGGAAATGCACTTGATTTTTTACTGTTATTATAGAGATACCAGAAGGAGGAGGGGGAGGGGAAAGGAGAGGGGGAGGGAGAAAAGAGATGAGGAGAGAGAGGGGGAGGGAGAGGGGAGGGAGAGGGAGAGGGAGAGGGAGAGGGAGAGGGAGAGGGAGAGGGAGAGGGAGAGGGAGAGGGAGAGGGAGAAGAAGAAAACCATGATCAAGAGAAATCCTGTATCAAGAGTGTAGACTGGGCACAATGGTCTCCTCTATCCACACTGACAGCTCCCATTATATGACCAGAAGACGATGCTAAGTAAATTTTTTTGATATTAACAAAGCAAAACATACCAAAAGATTCTAGAAACTAGAAAGCAGATGAAATCAACTACAGTGCTAGACCTAAGGAAGCAAGAACCTAAAATGCATGCAGGACAGGGTTCCAATGCCACAGTCGCTCACAGTTGCCACAGGATGGATCAGCTGATGCAAAGCACAGAGGTCAGTACAGTCAGTTCCTTCAGAGGGGTTCACTGTGCTCTACTGAAGCCAGTTATGGCTTTGCTGTTCCCAGACCTATATGCTTGTGATGAGCAGAGGACAGCAGTCCACCTTTTCCTGAGACAAACTGAAACCAAAGGTAAACCATAACAAAAATAAATTAAACAAATAAAATGAACATACAACATGGCAAATATTAGAGAAAAAAGCGACCTCTATAAGACAGGCAACCAACAAACAGAACTAATATCCAAAAAGAAAGAAAATTTGAAAATATACGTCAAGAGAATGTGACATTTCCATGAAGCAATTGCAGTTTGTTAGGAAGGAAAAATAGAAGTCTTGGAAATTTTAAAAATGATTGTCAAAGCAAAAATCTCAGTTGACCAGCTAAATAAAAAATAAGTTGCAATGGGGAGGCAAATAGTGATTTGGAGGATTGAGCTAAAGTAATCCCCCATGGCCCTGGCCAGTGTGGCTTAGTTGATTGAGCTTTATCCCAAACACCAAGAGTCGCTGGGTTCAATTCTGGTCAGGGCACATGCTCAGGTTATGGGCTCGATCCCCAGTAGGGGTCATGGAGGAGGGAGCTGATCGATGTTTCTCTCTCTCTCTCCCTCTTTCTCTAAAAGTAAGTAAAAAAAAAATTAATAAACTAAGTGATAAAGTATTATCCAGAAAAATAAATATATGTAATTTTTAAAAAGAAGAAAAATTAAACATTTGTTTAGGTCAAATAAGTACCAATGCAAATGTTAAACAAAATCTAAAACTAAAGTCTTAAACGAGAAGGGGAATGGACTTGATAAAATGGGAAGAGGAAATGTTCACCTTTTCCCCATCTATCTATATTTACAACTAGCACATATCTCTTTGTGATAAAGAAAATATAAAACTTTTCACAAGGTAAGAAAAAAGTTGATTAAACTAATTTAAAAAATTGCTTAAGGGAGAATATATTACTGAAACAAAAATACTTTAAAAGGTGATATTCCATAAATAAAGCCAGGCGTTGGAAGAAAAGACATTATAGTACATTGTTTTAATGGAAAGAAGCTAAATTCATAATCATCAAAACTTTAAGTACTACTTAAATGCAATTCTTCCTTCAAAACAAACAAATAAAAATGCTGCCATTAAAAATCAGTTGGCTAGAGCATCGTCCCATCATGCCAAGATTGGGGGTCTGATACCTGGTCAGGGCATATACAAGAAGCAACCAATGAATGTATAAATAAGTGAAACAAATTGATATTTCTCCCTCTCCCTTCCTCTCTCTCTAAAAATCAATGGAAAAAAAAAAAAAAGAACAACAACAAAAAAAAAACAAGGGCTACAAAGAAGGAAGTATATGAAGGGCTTGGGAGAGAATAAAAATGTTGCCTATTTATTTCATTTCTCATATACATTGACTACTGCAATTATTATATAATTTGACAAACCACCAGTGGTTAAGTATTAAAACAAGTCTGAGAAATGTTTTTAATTAAACAAAAATGGAAGTCATGAACTTCAAGCATACGAAGTTAGCAGAACACAGTGTTGGAGCAGGGGGTTGAGGCAGATTGTGAACTTTGAATATCATCCTAGACCGTCGGGCTCTATCATCATGCTGTTCATGATGTGACAGTGCAAGGATTTGAGGAGGTGAGTAATGTCACTAAAACAATTATTTTAGGAACAATGAACTTATCATTTGTAGACTGTCATTTCAAGGAAAGAAAGACAGTTTACAAATCAAAACAGGAATTCAGTCACGGAGCAGACATGCTCAAGGAAAGAACAATGAGAGCAAGAATAAGAGGGAGGGAATATTAAGAGATGAAATATTTTGAAGGTAAGTAATTAGATGTGAAGAAGAGGGATAGTGAAAAGGCAAGAAAAAAAATAATGTTTCTATGTTGATTAGCTAGGAGAATGGTAATACCATAAAAAGTGACAAATAGAAATGAGAAGCATGAATCAAGGAATTTAAAAACGTGTTACATAAATTGTTCAAGGAGTCCAAAGAAACTTCGTTGAAGTGATTTAAAATCTTAGACATGAAAAACGCAAGTAACCATTGACATTGAATTTTTTTTTTTTCACTTTGAAATCCAATCCCAGGAAGTGTCTTTAATTACCATCATTCTGTGAAAAGCAGTAATGACTAAATCCATATCTTGTTTCTATCAAATTGCTTAAATCTCAGCAAACAGATATTTAAATTCGTGGTTCACTGGTGAACAGTGACTGGAAGTACTTTATTGCCTTTCTATTTTTAATTCAGGCATAATTTGTGATGAATAAGGACATTAGAATCAATGAACCATAATACTTGCAGATTTATGATCATTTTTGGCCCTCACTTTGTTTCTAGGTTTCTGATCTTAGTCAGAGGAGCTAAATGAAGATGAAGACAAAGAAGAGGGAAGGGATCCTTTGCTACATCTATGTCAATTTTTAACCCATCAAGTCAAATTAGCATCATTATAACTTAAGCATAAACATAGAAAGAGCAGTAGTAAAGGACAAAGATCAGTAATTTACTTTTACACATTTGAAGAACTGCATGTGAATGACTGGATTATTCATTCTCCTTGTCCGCATCTCAGCCCAGAGTGCTCTCGTGATAGGACAGAGTGGTCCAGTACTCAGGGTTCAGAGACAGAAAGACTAGGATTCTTATTCCAACTCTTTATTCAATGGCTGGTTAACTTGGATAAAGGGTGCACACACTTTCTGATCCTCAGTTCCCTCTATTAAGATGCCAATGCAAGTCTCTACTTCTGAGGTGGTTACAAAAGAGATAATTATGTAAAGCAGGTAGTGACTGCACTGTACGTCTTCCACAACTGTTTGATAAATGTTAACTACTGGTATAACTACTAGAGGAAAATTAGAGTACTGCTTAATAATCCAGATAAAAATAGGTAGTGGTATTGGGTATTGTTATCACAGTAGGTAAACTTTGGGAAATAAAAATTATACAACAGAGATCTTTCCAGAGAGAGAAAAAAGAAACTAAGAGGAAAATAAAACTATTTCCTGTATATGAATAAAACAGATTTTGAATCTTTGCCCTTCAGGCAGCATTTTTAGTTACCAAACGAAATCCCTTATTCTGCAAACTATGACCCTACTTTTAGGAAATACTATCCATCACCAAATAAGACACACCTAAAATTCGAGAAAGAAATTTCATTTTTGCCTCTCTCAAAGTGAGTCAACACGTTATCTTGAACCACACTAGGTACCACATACATCCTGACCCTTGTTGACACCTACAGCCCTTTAGAATATCGAGCCATAAAATTCTCTCATCTTGAAATGATTCCCCATTTCTGTCAATTAGGTTTTCAATGTCTGCCACTTCATTTCGAGGGAACTATTTCTAAACAAGTCTTCTGAATTTATTGATTTTATTTGGAAACTTGACTGTTTTATCCCAAAACGTTGACATTTCCATTACCTGGCACTGGATTAAAGAAAAGCAACATGAACCCTGGCCAGTAGCTCAGTTGGCGGATCAATAAAATCTCTCTCTCTCTCTCTCTCTCTCTCTCTCCTCTCTCTCATCCCCTCTCTCAAACCAATAAATAAGTGTTTTTTTTTTTAATGAAAGCAACATGAAAGCTTTGAATATTCCTAAACCCTGTAAAACCAAATAAGCCATAGAAAAATAGCTGGAGAAAGACTAGTTTCTACCATGCTACAGAGAAGTGTTGATCAGTTTGATTAGTCTTTGTTACTATATACCCCAAGATATGTATTACAATCTGACTTGTATTCTAAGACCATTCCCTTTTGAGTCCACCTGAACATTCCACATATATTTCTTTCCTTATGAGATTGAATTATTTAACCAAACCACATTTAGTTATTTTAGTAAGGTTAACAGTCTGGAACATCTTTTCACTAATTTTGTATTTCTCTACTTCTCATAGGTTTTTACTTAATGCTTCATTTGCATATTGCCAAACTGTTGTTTCTTTAATATATGCTATCTCAACATTGGCTACGTAACTGAATTAACTTTCATATTAAATTATCAACTACAGAAATATCTCAACTCCATAAACAAAACACAGCAGACACTAACACATTTAGATCTTTCAGGTCAACATAAAAATGAAATAAAAAATATTCACGAGGCATGAAATCCTTCTGAACATGAGTCAGTCATGCCCTGCGAACTGGAATTTAAAACCTTGCAGCCACGACCTCCAGAGGGCAGACCTGAAACATCTAAATGACCACCTTTTAGAGCAAAGGAATGGAGAACTGGGTACTGCAACCATTTATTTCTGCATTCAAATACATGTTTACCAGACACCTACAAAGTTCTAGTCAGAAATAAAAGATAGAATCTGTATAACCGATAATTGTAAGCACTTATTGGACGGCAATATACTTCAATTGTCTGTTATAGCAGGTGGGTATACAGAATACGTTATAGGCACCCTGGAAGATCAAGGGAGGCTTCTTAGAGGAGGTTATCTCCTAAGCTGAACATTAATTGATCAGACAAGGAATTTGGGGACAATGTTCCAAACCATGAGAGCAGAAAATACATAAGCCTGGAATGAAAGATTTTATAGGAATACCATAGGACGTTCAGAGGATTCTCTTACAGAATAGCAACCATACTTGATGGATTTACATGTAAAATATATAAAAGTAGCTCTTAAAATAGGCATCCGATAATATTTCCAGGTTATTGGGCCATATTTTATTTTATATACTTTTATTTTTTGCCATATATTAATGATAACTTACACTTACATATTAGGAAGAAAAGGACTTCTACAAAACTATGATTTACCTCTGAAAAAAAAAAAAGAAAGAAAAATGCCAACTTAATTTAAACTTGTACAAGCCTTATAAACTGACTCAAGCTGTAAAATAAATGATCAAAAATCATTACCTAATCAATAGCCCCATATAGAATAAGACCTGAATGTGTTGTGATAAAATAGTGTTTGGAGCTACTTAGAAGATTGTAATTCCCAAAATCGTTCCGACTACTCTTTATCCTAGAAAAATTAACTGGAACATTTTATTTATTTATTTTTTATTATTATTCTTTTTTAATCCTCACCCAAGGACATTTTCCATTTTTTGTTCAGATAGAGTGGGAAGGAGAGAGAGGAAGAGAGAGAGAGAGAAACATCGACGTGAAAGGAACACATCGAGTGGCTGCCACCCGCACGACCCAACCAGGACCAGGGACAAACTGCAACCGAGGTACGTGCCCTTAGGGGGAACTGAACCTGGGTCTCTCCGGACCGCAGGCCGACGCTCTAACCACTGAGCCAAACCGGCCAGGGCAACTCGAACATTTTAAAAGTAAGTACATAAAACAGTTTAACTTGTCTCATTAAATTATACCTGTAAAGATTTTTTTACAAAAGACTTCTTTATATAACACCAAATTTAAAAATATCTATTAAGAAATCTCAAATTAATGTTCACTTCAAAGTTCTAAAATACATAATAATGCCAAAGAGCATCAAATGTAACCTAAATTTTTTTAAAAAATTTTAAAACCTAAAAGGCAGTAAAATAAATTCATTAATAGAGTACTGGTTGTCCCCTGGCTTATAGTTTGCGGCTTGGAAACATCAACACGCCAGGTTTCATGTCATGCTCAGTGTACATCCCTTCTCTGGATTGACTAGCAAAGCAAAACTACCTCTGATAGCAAGTTTCCGGGCTTATGTAGCTTGCTAGTGTAAAAGAGAAAAGAAGAATTCTATTGCCAATGCATTCACTGAAATAATACTGTATTTCACATTCTAACTTCACAGAGAGGGACACATACTAAAATTCATCGTCAGAAAGCATTGCAGTATCACAGTTGAATTAGTAGAGTTTTCTTTATTACCTGAAATAATCATTCAACTTAAAACAAATGGCTTCAGATTTGCTGAAATATAGTTATACTACTACAAGTGCTAATAGAAATAATGTTAATAGTAATAAGCAATCAGTAGCTAACATTTATTGATTGTTCTCAATGTAACAGATCCTGTTTGGTTGTTTATATTAAATAATTTAATCCTTAAAAATTGTAATGAAGAGAGAAGTTAATAAAAGTTTAGTTAAACTGGCAATAAATCTGCTTGATTACTTATGCTGGAATTCAGGCCCTTTTTCTGTCTGCAAAAGAAATCTTTTAAGATTCAATTAGAAAATATATGGGCTACATGTTAATCTGTTTTAAAAGTATACAGAACCACAAAGGAATATTATCATCTATATATGTTCTTTAATTTTTTTCTTTTTGTTAGTATAATATCATAAAATGAGTATATACTCTCAGTTTTTACAATGAACTACCTTCTTAACATTTATTTCTAAATATAATTGTACATCAAAGGGAATACTCCAATATCGATCCTTATATTGTTCTTATTAGTAGAAAGAACAATCTGCTACATTTGAAAAATATTTACTTGAGTCAGCCTCTCTGTCTTCCTTCTAGGTATATTTTTCTACTTTGCTAACGATTTTACATTATTAGGCACAAATAGAAGAGTTGCTAAACCAATATTCTTCATATTCATAATTTTCATTTTTCCAATCCTGAAGCAGTACACAGTTCTAACAAATAGATTTTATACTTCTACCCATGATCGTTTGAAGTCACCCAGATAAAGATAAAAGGATATAATTATTAAAAATAGTAGCATACCAATTTTATAGTTATCTGACATTAAAAAGAGACAATATTTTCAAGTTTCTTTTGAATTTAAATGTCATTACAAAAACTAATTCAAAAGCCTTCCTTAATAAAAAAAAAAATTGGCATTATTCCTTAGCAAAAAATATTGCATAACAGGGTCATCACAAGCACTATTGGTAAAGGACCTTAAATATAATCAGAAAATGTTTGATGAATGCATAGAGAAATGAAAAATATTTGAAAAGCATAAACATATGTATCTATCTTGTTTTCAAAATCTTCTCAAGTTAATTCTCTTGTTTGAATGATATTTGAAGTTATCTTATTGAACTACATTTTTTTCCAACTATGTCAATGGGAATAGTACTAATTTTAATTGTGTTTGTTTATTTTTATTGCTATTATTTTGTTCAATCACTCTCTAAGTTCCTTAAAATTATAAAATGCAACTTATGATATATTAAATGTTATGTTAAAATAAACACCTTGAGCTTAAGAGAGTGTCATTTATTTTGATTCCCTAACCACAAAGACAAGATTTATTTATCCATTGAAGCAATCACTCATTGGCCAAATGTGTCCTGATTTCCAATAGGTTAGGCTCTGAGGATATAAAGATGAATAAAATGTTTTTGTTTTGTGTTTTCATTCTTGAAGAGCTCATAGTAGGTGTTTAATACAGGTCAGTTGAATGATTGGATAAATAAACAGGAAAATGTAGAAAGACTGCACATTCAATCATTGTATTCACAAATACACAGAAGCGAAAAGGCAGTGACTACATTCATTTTTAACAGTTCATAACACTGTCCTCTGTTCATGAAACCACCTATCTAAAAATGATTGGCAGGCTCATAGACTGCACTCTAAATTGGATTAAGTTCATAGGAGTATAGTCAGTGCCATCTACAATACTAGAACTTTCATAGGGAGTGAACATTACTTCAAAGTTATCAAGAATATGAATAGAATCATTTCCCCGAGAGAAATTTAGGAAACTGACAGCATTCTAAGATCTGTATTTGTCCCTAGAACACACCCATTCCGTCATTCAGTCAGAGCCACCCAAGTCAGCAGCTGCTCCCACTTACTCAGAGGACAAGATCCACACGTGACATGACATCTGTCTTAGCCCTTGGGGACACAGCGCACGTGATTAGGTCTATACTGGCAACGCTCTTTTTAGAGCTTTGGAAGAGGGCATCTATAAAACAAAAATCTTAAAAGTTCTCTGAATAGAAAAAGTTTTTCTTAGTAGAAATTGTAGTTCCATATCCATCAAAATAAAAGTAATTGAAATATTTTTATTATAGTTACCATCATGTGTTGAGAGTTAGCTCCCTCAAAAGATATTTCCAAACAATGTAACCTTTTTTGGAAAGGGTCTTTGCAGATGTAATTAAATTAAGAATGTCAGCCACGAGAAAAGATGAAGTACTGCCATTTGCAACAACTTGGATGGACCTTGAGAATATTGTGCTACGTGAAATAAGTCAGACAGATGAAGTTAGGAACCATATGATTTCACTTCTATGTGGGTTATAAAACTGAAAGAAGCAAATGAACAAATAAGAAAACACACACACACACACACACACAAACTCATAAACACAGTTAATAGTATGGTGATTACCAGAGGAAAGTAGGGTGGGGGAGGTAGTATATATATATAGTGACACAAGATGATTTGACTTTGGGTGGTAGGCATACAATTCCATATACAGATCATGTATCATAGAATTGGCACTTGAAACCTATATAATCTATCTTATTAACCAATGTCAGCCAATATATTTAATTGAAAAAACATGTAAAGGTGAGATCATCTTGGGAGATACAGGCCAGTCCTAAATTCAAGACAAGTGTCTAGGAGAAAAAATTAAAGCAATATTTGAAACATGCGGAGAAAGCCATGTGAAGACAAGGGCAGAGGTTGGAGTTGTGCAGCTGTAAACCCAAGAACATCTGGGCTACTAGAGGCTGAAGGAGCAAGAAAGGATCCACCTCTAGGAGCATGATTTAGGCCTTAATTTTGGCCTCCGGCCCCCAGAAATGTGAGATAATGAATTTCTGTTGTTTTTAGCCACCAAGTTTGTGGTTCTTTGTTACAACAGTCATCAGAAACTAATACAGTTGACAAACTGAAACAATTAAAAATAAAGTTATATTCATTGGCATAAGGGAGTTAAAGTTTGATAGTAACAGCATTATTTCAATGGGATTAGCAGGTTGTGTTTAGGATGAGGATTAAACCTGAAGATGTGACAATGAATTGAGCTCATCATTCCTCCCAATCTACCCTCCCCTTTTTATTTCCTGTCCCAGTGAGTGGTTCCATAATGTAAATAATATTCCAAAGCTGAAATTTGGGAGGTTTGCTGAGATACTTTTCTACATCCATCCCTTTGACATCCTGTTGTTCCCACATGTTTTTTAAATCATCACCCTCCCATCCACCTATATTCCTACTAGATTTATAACATCTCTTGTCTGCTGAATATTCCTTACTTTCTTCTTGTCATGGTAATGCCCCTGTCCCTCAGGCACCAGAATAATCATTCTATTGTATCCATTCACTCCCTCTTTGAACCCATATTCTCTTATCCTTATTCTATTTTACCTGTGTAGGAGTGCTCTTCAAAACATAGTCCTTATACACCTGTCTGGTCTCTTTTTTTGACCACACCAACACAGAATTGACCTGGGAAGCATTAAATGACTCCCCTGTGGCTCACTGCGTACCCTGAGACTTCTCCGTTACAGCATTATCGCACTGCTATGTAACCTGTCTCCCCTACTATACTATGTCACCCTAGAAGACAGGGATTCGGTGTGATTTGCTTTATCCTCAGAAACTAGCACTGCAGCAGGAGTCTCAAATCTAACTGGGATTTCATTATTCTGACAACACTCAGTACATGTGTTCATGTGCAGGAAAAGAAGAGTAATGATTTCTGTTGTTATTGTTATTATTATTAATACTACTATTACTTTAACTTCCCAGAAGAAAATTATGTATCTCTGAGAATGGCTAAGGAATACAGTAATGATTAGTCCAGCTCCAGGCATATAATATTAGAAGAGAGTTTCACAGATGATGTAGAAGGATTTATCATAAGCCACTCTAATATGAGGGCCTGAGTAATTATACTGGGGGTTAAATAGTGCTCACGCCCTAAACTCATGCCCACAGGGACGTGTAAATGTGATATTTTGAAATAGATATTTTGCAGATGTGATCAAGTTAAAATGAGGTCATTAGATTAGAGCAAGCCCTGAACCCAATGTGACTGCCTCCTTATGAAAAGAGGGAAATTTGGACACAGAGACATAACCACATAGACAAAAAGACCATGTAGAAATAGAAGTAGAGATTGAAGTGATGCATCTATCAGCCAAGAAATGCCAAGGATTACCAGCAACCACCAAAAGCTAGAAGAAGAAAGGAAAGATTCTTCTCCAGAGTTTTTGAAAGGACCATGACCCACCAACACATTGATTTTATACCTTTAACCTCCAGAGCCATCAGAGAAAACAATTCTCGTTTTGAGCCACTCGGCTTCTGGTACTTTGTTACAGTGGTCCTAGTAAATGTACACAGCAACAAAACATGACATGATACTGAATGTGGGGAATAACATTTTTCTGATTTCTATGTTTAACACAACTTGGATTTAATGCCCACAGACTTCAAAATTTATCACTTTGGAAACATTGGAGAAAAACTCTCTTGATCCAGACTTAGCATTGTCACTATGGATGCTGGCCAAAACAGCACTTGTAAGATGCCATTCTCAAGTGGCTTTAAGTACAGCCAACATTAACAAGAAAAGGTCAGAGCGAGAGATTATGGAATAATGTTAACATACGCAGCCTATGCAACACATCGCTGGGGCTTCCCAGACATAATTAGACAAGATTTTTTAGAAAAGCTATACATCCTTATTAAGCAGATCATGGTAAGAACCAACAGTTCATCACTGTCAGCAGCATTTTATTAATACTCTTAGTCTAGTAAAATTCAGGTTTAGTACATTTCTGGCCTCCAATAAGTGTTTGTTGAATTACTGGTTTCATCATTCATATGATGAAAGATAAGAGGAGATAGTTGTCAATGCAAAAGAAAAGATTATTTTTAAAGAAACATTCTTATTTTATGAGAAGAATGTTATTAGTTAATTCCACAAATATTTTATGAGAACTTCTCATACTACATTATGGGTGAAGGGGAAGAAAGTATCAGGTACAGAAAGAAAGCAAATGTGTTCTTTTGCAGAGGGTTCATTATCCAGTTGGTGAGGCAGACATGACAGCAAATAATGCTGATGAAATCGGTAAGAGACATACACTCGGTGCTGTGGAAGTCGAGGAGACGGTCTATAACTGTTAAGGAAGGCTTCGTAGAGGCGATGTGTGAACTGCTTTCTGAAAACTCTGAAGGTCGAAATTTTCCCTGACCAGAACATGGCAGAGTTTGCCACGGCCCAGACATTAAGAAACCATGGCATGCGCAGGGAATATGACATTATTTTGGCGGTACTAAGGTTTAGTTTAGGGCTAGTGAAAGAGAGAAGCATGTTGTGAAATACCTATGTCTTACTTTGATTTCTGTTACATTATCTTAAAGGTATGTGTGAGAGGTTGGATTAAGACCATTTCATTATATCAAGGCAAAAAGTTAAAGGCTTAATTAAAGTCATTTATTCCTTATTCATAATTGACATTTTTTTCTTCCATGTAACAAATGATTATATGTATAAATAGAACTGCATTCCTTTCTCACGCAGAAGTCTTTCTAAGTTCCCAGTGAAAACACCAGGCAGCGTTAGTTTAGTATCACTGGTGTGGGAACTAATGGCGTCCTGCTGAAGTACCTCTCTGAGAAAAGTGAGTAAAAAAATCAGTGAAAGCTTGCTTTTCCATGTTCACATCTCTCAAAATTGTTTAAGTTTCCCTGAAAACCCAAGTAGCCAGTTGTATACAATAAAAGACTGAGGTCCTAAGGTAAGTGATGTCAACAGTGGTAAGTCTTCTAGGCCAAGGGCCTGAACTCTGGGAAAGAAGATGGAGCAAAGGTTCATCGTCATTCCTAATTCATGAATTCGCCTCTAAGTACTGTTAGGAATAAAATGAGTATTTAAAAATCGGAAGAATCAGAGAGGCTTCATGGAGGAGGCATTCTTTCTTTTGGGTCTTCGACAGGCTCACTGTACTAAATTTGTGAAACAAATAAAAAAATACAAGGAAAATTATTAACATTGTATCATCAGTCATGTAATTCAATCCCAAGAAATGCTTCTCCCTGGAAACAGACTGCTAAAATTTTAACTGAGAATTCACTAGAAAAAAATTTTTTAAGTCTTAATTTCAATCCTTAGTGAAAGACAGTATTAGAATAGACAGCATCTTGGGCTCAATATTCTGAAGATTTTACCCCACTAGATCAAGGCAAGTGTAGATGTTTTTTATTTAAACAACATATTTATGTATGTTATGTATTTTAAATAGTAAAAGTGATTTTGCTTTCATGAGAGACGAAGTGTAACTTGTCACAAAAGGCAAAGAAACCTTTTCAAAAATAAAAACATTCAACAGTAGCAAAGGGCATTTAGATACTGAATAGGATAACTTGCTTTTATATGAAACATTATTCTTTTTGAAGTTTTCACCCATGTCAAACCTTCTTTGTGGAACTCGGTTTTCATCATCTCCCACAAGCAAACGATAATGCCAAGGATGTGTTTCAAACCATCAGAATGGTTCCTTACAGCAAAATACTGAATGTGTCCCCAGCCGTTCCTGCTGAACTCATTTTAATGAGCTTGGGTTATCATGTAACACATCTTAAAACTATTATTATATTGGCAGCAGCTGCTGCTGCTCAAGCTGTAGTACAAATCCTTTGCAAATTCAACTCTTACCTGCTTGGACTGCAGTTCAAACATCTTGCTTTAAAATAAAACTATTCGTGTAAATGCCCATCTTCAAATAGAGACAGGCTATGTAAAAATGACTTAAAGTGAACTTGGACAGTTAAATCTGCATTGTTCCAGGCAACTCAGAGACCCACGTGTAGATGTCAGTGGAAACGAGGAGATACGTACTCTATACTGTTGTAAACAGGGCCAATGACAAATATTTAGGCATCTGTTATCTTTAAAGTACGATATCATTGATCAAATCTGGGCACCGTTTTTGAAAAGCACTGGGTCCCAGAGAATGACAGACTCTGAGCTAGAATCTTTTCCCCACACCTCACCCCTGCCCTCCCATTCCAAAGAATCTAACGCGATACACATATTATGGTGTGTGTAGTTCAGACAATTCAAAGGTAACACAAATTACCTAAGGAAATCTAACACAGCTTGAAAGTCACAGAAAACACAACTTTATTTACATTTTTTATTTTTCTGATTAAATTAATCCACGATTATTGTAAAAATCACAAAGAAAACAGATAGATGTAAAGATATATATTTTCCTAATCATAAATACTGAATATCAGCAATTTAATCTCTCAAACTCAGACAAAATGTATCCTGCCTTTTTCCCTTTCCATACCTTGAATTTTATACTCCCTTCTTCGCCTGATAACTTACTCTCATCCACTTGTCCTTCCAGACTATACTCCACATCTCCTTGTTTCCATTAACATTTACATTCCGTATCTCCCTTGAAGGACTGTTGTCATATTGTATTATGTTAGCAATAAAACTTTAAATATACAGTATCTACTAATTATAGTATTAGCAATATTTAATGTATAAAAATGTTATGATTTATGCCCTGGCTGGTTTGGCTCAACGGTTAGAGCATCGGCCCACTGGCCAATGAGTCTCGGGTTCTATTCTGGTCAATGGCATGTACCTCAGTTGCGGTTTGATCCCAGGCCTGGTCAGGGTCATGCAGGAGACAGCCAGTCTCTCACAGCAATGTTTCTCTCTCTCCCTTCTCTCTCCTCCTCCCTCCTACTCTATCTGAAGATTAATGGAAAAGCATCCTCGGGTGAGGATAAAAAACAAGTTATGATTTATCGAACACCTACACAGGTACAACATAAACCTTCTATATAATATATATATATAATTTCTTTTAAGTATGTTTTTATTGATTTTTTAGAGAGAGAGGGAGGGAGAGAGAGACAGAAACATTGATGCGAGAGAGAAACATCCATCGGCTGCCTCCTGCACGCCCCCTACTGGGGATCGAGCCTGCAGCCCAGGCCTGTGCCCCGATGGAAGGGGCACCTCTCAGTCCATGGGATGATCCTCAATCCACTGAGCCATGCCAGCTGGGCTATCCATATATAATTTTATTTAATCAGATTTGAAAATTGATCTCAACAGTTAAGTAATATAACTAAAGTCACACAGCTAAGAGAGATATTTTTCTAAAATGCAAGTGTGTTTTTTGTCTTCCATCTTGAATGACTGTCTATTGCCCTAGGGATACAGTCTAAAACCATACCAGGGATTTCTTTTTTTTTTCCAAAGGTAACGCACCAAATCCTTTATTCAGGAGAAATAGTTTCCGTACTGAACAATCACTACATATTGGCTCCCACAGTAGTTCAAAGATAGATTTTGCTGTTTGAAATGACAGCTAGAACACACTCATCCACTAACAATGTTTTCAATTAGGCAATTAATCAAATTAGGATAATCTCTTTAATTGGCAATACTCTACCAGGTAGTCCTAACTAATTTGATAGGTAATTCCTTTTTTTTTTTCCAAGTAGTATCTTTTATTTTTTATTTATTTATTTTTTAATTAATTTTTGTTACAGATGTTTCTCCTTTTCCCCCCACTGATTCCCCCTCCCCCACCCTCCCTGCCCTTTCCCCATACCAAGGATTTCAAGGTAAATGAGAAAGTCTTACTAAATCAGATGAATGACTAACTCCCTTACGAATCTACTGCTATTTTGTGCCTGGGGCCCCTTTTCCTGACGTGCTCTTAGTTGCATTCCTTTCCTGATGTTATCATTTGGCAAATGATCAGAATATTTTTCACCATTATTGGTAATTATTTGTGTCTATCTTCTGCACACAATTAAAATCTCCCTGATTATTTCTCAATACATCTCCTCAAATGAGGGCAGTGCCCACAACCATCAACATAAAACTCGTTCCAACTCTCTCCTTATCTCCACTCCAGCGTTTAACAAATCCTTCTGAATTCCACACGTCTAAGGTCAACACGACAGACATATTTTTAAATAGCTGACTGCTTCTATATGTTTTATAAAAAATATAGTGCATTCCCTAAATTAAGATAAATAGCTATGTTTAGATTTTTAAGTCCTACAACCTCTGAACTAATATTTCATTTTCTAACACCGTCCCCCCACCAAATATGCAAAACTCTCAGATGCATTGCCTGCCAGGAATAATGTACAGAAAAAACACAACGACGTAATGTCCACAGTTGCTAAACAGTTCTTTCCTTTCAACAATGCTTGAGTTTTTTTAAAAACTCTTTTTTTTTTTTTTTCATTTTGTACGCCCCCTACTTGGTTTTCATCAACTTCACATCAGGAGAACCATCGGATAATCAATCACATAGAAACAGGTTCAGCACAAGAACAGCTCAATAACCAGTGGGAAGCAGACCCAAATCTTCAATAACCAATGAAAATCTGACTCAAATCAAAGTAAATTAACTCTAAAAATTTTAAAAGCATAAAAATGGAAGAAGCAGGAAACAATGAGAGATGATCACTTTTAATTACAGTCCAATAAGTTCACACTAAAAACTCTTATATTTGATTATTCTGGAAAATATTCACATGTAGTTCTTTTGTTTTAGTTAAATTTATGAAGAATAATCTAATAACAAATTCCACCAGTGGAAAAAAATCTGGGTTCAAATATTAGTTAATATACATAGTTAATTTTCATTTCTCTAAATCAGATTCAGCATCACTAAAGGCTTTTGCCTGATTTCAATATTAGAGGTGAGTAAAAAAGTCTTTATTTAACATGCATGATAAAGTCTTCTAGAAAAATAGGAACTGCGATTTATATTTTTAACTAATAAGGTATTTATACAGCAGTATAACCCACACATGCTTATTTACAGAGAAATAAGGATTCGACATATTTTTCATGAAAAAGTTGTTTCATTGTATTTCATCCAGAGTAGCCTTCTCAATGGTTTCAATACTAGCATCTTCAGTGGCCGATGGAAGGTCTGGATTATACTGTGTGTGACTTCAAGCAGATTGCACAAAATGTGCAGTTTTATGCTTTATAAATAATATTTATATTCCTTTTTTTTTTTACTATGCTCCATACCACTTATTTTTAAACCTAAAGATAATATATTTTCCCAAGAAATGATTTAAGGAATATACATTAAAAGAAGATGCATTTTATCCCTGCATAGTACCTGCAAAACCACACATATGAAGTTCTTTATAATATTGAACAACTGTTTTTAAGCTTATGTGTGCTCTTTTGTCCCAAAGTAAATCAAATTTCAAATATGCTATGTATTTAATTATTGCAGAGACATTAGTGGTAATTTTTACATTGCAGGTTATGATCCCTCTTCGCTGATGTATTCAGCTTCCGGAACTTTATAAATAGTGATAAGAATGGAAACTAGGAGCCACTGTTTCATATCTGTCCTCTCACGAGCCTTACAAACATGCTGTAAGGTATACAGTATGCCCATTTTCTAATAAGAAAAGGCTTAGAGAATTTAAATATCTTATTTAAAGATAGTATGCAAATTAAGATACATTTCAACTCAGTTCTGATGCAAAAGCCATGCTCTTTCCAGTAAACGATTTTGTCACATATGAAAATTTATTTTTACCCTATATCTTCTGTGTCTCCGGCATTTTAGGGAGACATTTATGAACTTTTATATACCACCCAAGACTCTTAGCACCTGGAAGCAACATTCCATATTCATCCCCCTGATTTTCAGTGATATCACAGTATTCTTAGGTAATACTTTCAGAGTACTTAAAAAAGACATGTAGCATACTCAAACTCGATATTTAAGGGTAGCTTAATAAACTTAATATTCACAAATAAATATGTCTAGGGTTTAGTGGAAGCAGAAATAATCCAGGACCCAGTGGTTGTTAATGTGGGAGATCATCCCAGAGGGGCGAGGAGAGGCAGACTCCGGGCGAGCAGAGGGGCTGGCCTCGCTTTGTGACTGGGCTTTCTCAGCTCGTGCCCCTGCTGGCACCCACCAAACAGAAGCCAGGAGGCAACACGCCCAGGAGATGCAGTCCACAGAGGGCATCCTCCCAAGGCATCAAATCAAGGAGGGGGAGGCATAACTGTTCGGGAGGGACAAGGAGAATATGCAACACAGAAGATTCCTTCACGGAATGAATGTGTCCCTATCAAGAAGGTCTTACCAAAATCCGGGGCATCTGATGAATGTATGTACGATGCCCGTGTGCTTTATACAACCTTCTTTAAACAAGAGCCACAACAGAGCTTCTAAATCCTAGTGAGAAACGAGCCTCTTTTTCCACATTTGTTTGTTCATAATCTGCCTTTTTTTCCAGAAAAGCAGTTAGAGCTATTCATAAAAATGCAAGCATAAAATACAGCAAGATAACAAGAAATGGTAAATAAGAAAATCAAGTCAAAAGGAAGGTGAGAACAGAAAAATAATGTGAGGTCAGGGATAAATCTCTTATTCTGAAATCCAAAATTAGAGAGACATGGAGCCCATATTCAATGCTATGTGTTCTAGCAATCAAAACAAGTAAGTAACTTAATCACATATATAATTCATAAGCTACATTTAAAAACTTTAAAGAGCCCTGGCCGGTTTGGCTCAGCGGTTAGAGTGTTGGCCTGTGGTCCAGAGAGACCTGGGTTCAGTTCCCGCTAAGGGCATGTACCTCAGTTGCAGTTTTTCCCTGGCCCTGGTTGGGTCGTGCGGGAGGCAGCCACTTCATGTGTCCCTTTCACATCGATGTTTCTCTCTGTCTCTCTCTTCCTCTCTCTCCCTTCCACTCTATCTGAACAAAAAATGGAAAAATGTCCTCAGGTGAGGATATAAAAACAAAAACAAAAACTGTAAAGAGCCATCTCCTTGTTTAAGAAAGTATAATTTCTAAAAGAAAGGTGATTCTTACATATGTCCTCATGGTATCTAATAAATAAATATCATCAATCACAGTATCCTTATCGTATAGCTATATTTACAGAGCATAAAATACTTGTTTGTTGCCTGAGGTTTAAGATGATGTCTTTTGTTCTGTTTTTTGTTTGTTTGTTTGTTTTCTTTTATTAAAACAAAGTACTTTCGATTATTCTGGGAGAAAGATTTCTTTAAGGTTCAGTAGAAAGTTAAACCAATCAATATACTTCACTTCACTGCACATACACTTTGCGTTTGTCCCCTAAGAAACAGACGAGGTGCAATACACCAGGACTATCCTAGAACCCAGCACAGAGTAGATGTCAATAAATATTAATTTATTAAATGACAGAATTACTCTGGCAGATTATCAGCCTGCTCATTTGTTTGAACTGATATTTCCAGACTCAGCAGTTCTTAGGTCATTTTATAATAAAACATATGTCTCTACTAAAGTTTTCTAATGTTTCCTTAAAGTTTTTTTTTATTTAATTAATTAATTTATTTTTGTTACAGATGTTTCTCCTTCGCCCCCCCCCCCACTGATTCCCCCCTGGCCCCCCTGCCCTGTCCCCAGCTTTGTTGTCCATGTCCTTTGTTCGTGCATACATGCATACAAGTTCTGTGGCTTATCTCTCCCCCCACCCCCTCTTCTGGGGATTGTCAGTCTGTAAACCTAAATTTATATACTTATACTCTACTCATTACTTATGTGCATGCAGACCAAACTAAGAAACTTTACCAAGTGTTATTGATCTCTGTGTCCTCAAGCTGCTCACAGTTCATATAGTTAAAACAGCTTCCCACAACTAACACTAACAACAACATTTCCAAGTGCCGCCAATTTCTTATACACAGCCTTATACTTACTGGCCCTAGCTGTCATCTTATTGATTTTTGTCTTCCATTTGTTATTCATTTTGGTTCATTCAATATGAGATTAGTGTCACAGAAACAAAGTCTTTCAAGTCTCTATTTTGGTGTCATTTTATTGTCCAATCAATAATTATTCTATTACTTATGACTGGAAAGTTGGATAATTGTTTTAGTTCACATTTCAAACAACTAGAGATTCTGAACTTCTGCAAACATAATGTATTTATGAATTTCCTGGAGTTTGTAGAACTAGTTTTAGAATATGGTCAGCATAATTATACAGTATTTTTTTTCAAACATTTTTAGGAAGACTCTGAATTTCTCCTTCCTGAGAGATGCTTACTTTCTAATCTCAGCTTATTATAATTTTGACCTAGAAATATATGATGAGAAAAAGATCACCTGACCTTGGGTTTCTACTAAAAAGTGATTCGACTTAACTGAATCTCTTCACCAGAGCGATCCAGCTTTATTTTTTTTCTTTCTTATTAAAAAACAAACAAACAAACAAAAAACTTGCCCTGGCTGGTTTGGCTCAGCAGTTAGAACATCAGCTCAAGGTCCAAAGGCTTGTGGGTTCAATTCCCTGTCAAGGGCATGTACCTGGGTTGCAGATTCAATTACCTGCCCCTATCAGAGTTGTGGGGGAGACGACCAACAATGTGTCTCTCTCACATCGATGTTTCTCTCCCCACCACCACCACCCCCTTTCTCTCTCCCCTCCACTCTATCTAAAACAATCAATGAAAAAATATCTTCAGGTGAGGATTAACAACAACAACAAAAACCTTGAAATTAGCAACGACTTTACATTGATGTTATCCATTTATGGAAGTTTTGCAAGCTTGCTTATTTTTTTCTTTATATATTTAATTAATAAACAGAAACCAAAAGAAAAGCTGTATTAATTTTTTTCGTTTTAGAGCTTTCTTTACCTTTTCTCATTACTAATTTTTTGAATTAATCCTTATAAGCTATATTGATCTGTAACAGACGGTTTTCTGTGCTTCAGTAATCCCTGCCTGCACTTGAAGGTTCTCGGATACTGTATTTTGGGGAGAAATGTGTGGAAATATTCTCATACTTGTGTGTGCAATTACCTGCGTGATGGCTAGGCCTTAACAGGTAATTCCAATGGCATCAAAAAATATATTTTATATGTATGTTTTACCTCAGAATTTTGTTATATGACAAATGGTCACCTAAGAAATGTTCTCCAGATTAACAGAAGTGTTTTGAAAGGCAAATTCTCCTGCTTATGCTAACATATTCTTACCTTAATGTCAATGTATACAAGTAGGTGAGAATTTAATAATTCCTTAACACGGATATTAGAAGGCTGTCTTAATGGAAGGGAAACAGGGCAGAGATGTAGAAGTTTGGGTTCTTTTTCATTTTTTTACATGGTTGTCATTCCCAGGTAGCGTACGGCTGCGGAAACTTCGCCAGAACAATCTCTGCCATGGGGCACCTGCCACGCGGGGCAAAGTAAAAACATAATAAAGAGAGAGCTTAGTCTGGAGCTTTCCACCGGACATGGACCATCACACAATTCAGGCTTTTACTCTCATCCAGTAAATCAGAGTCAAATCGCAGCTTAAGTTCTAAACATTGAAGTTATTTTACTACTTAAAACTTTTTAGTCCACTGTAGCTCATTCTGAAATTTGATCAATTATATTTTGCTAGTTCTGAAATTCTGTGATTCATCACCTTCTTAGATTGGTTAGTCTTTTTTTTAATATATATGTTGTTACTGTTGAGAGTATCATAGATGTTCTCCATCCCCCCCGTCCCCCTCCACCCAGGCCCTGAGCTTCCCCAGGCCTGTACCACACTGCCGCCTGGTCCCTGGGCGGTGCACGTACGCTATTTGATTCACCTCTCGTCCCCCTGCTGGCCTCAGATGTGTCAGTCTACTCCACGTCTTCAGGCTTCTAGATCTATTTTGTTAAGTTTATTTTTTCCCTATCTTTTTCTGTCTCTCACACACATGCGTGAGACACTATTTCTAGACATTTTTCTCTTAAAAATGCACTAGCGAAAAATCTTCAAATGACAAGTGGGGATGGCTCAGGTACAGAAAAGTCTGTTAAAGATCAGTTTAATAAAAGTATTTACAAGTGCTACTTCAAAAACTTGATATACAAATCAATAAAGAGCTCTAAAATTATAAAAAACCAATGTGGTTGCTCTATCATTCCTTATTTATAAATTTAAAATATGCAAACATGAAATTAAAGCATGCAAAAATTTGCTGAAATGAATAACATCAATGCAAAATTGCTGCTAACTTCAAGTTTCCTATTTAAAAAGAAAGATAAAATTATACTTTATTGCTCCAGTAAGGAGATTCAATTAGGTCAAATCACTCCACAGGTATCCAAAAACAGTGAAACCTAAATTGGGAAAGAAACATATCTTCTTAAAAATACAAAGGGAATGAAGATGTGTTTATAATGATTATTAGGAGAAATTATAAAATATACAATAAAACCAGACACAAAATTCTGGCTTTTTTTTTTTTGTAAGGTACATCTATTATAATTTATGAAAGGTAAGAAAGTAAAACAACTGATGCCTTAAAGATTAGCTTTCACTCTTCTTTCATTTCTAAAATTCTAATTAGATAGTTTTTTTATTCCATCTCCTATCTCTTTTGCCCTTGTCTCTGAACACATACACATACTCTGTACTGAAGATACTTTAGGTGTGAGCCAGTTAACTCTTTGCATTTCAAGTTGCATTATTTAGACTAAATGGACATATACCGTTTCATTCTTTTTCATGAATATGTTTTCCTAACCCAAATAAAACAACTGCAAACAAAATATATACAGATTATATTTGTAGTTCTTTTCTTATATATCCTTCTTCTGCCTCTGGTTCTATCTGTTTTTATTTACAAAATAGGTTGGGGTTCTTCTAAGTTTTTGCGAAGTATACTAAAAGCCAAAAGAAATTTGTTTAATTTTACTTTTAACAGGATTGCCGGTAATAACATCTCTGTGGTTTATGAGACCTCCCAGAAAAACAATTATAATAATCAATGGACACAAAGAAAATGCTTTATTTAATGACTTAGGTTTGCATATTCTAAGATAGAAATGGGCTCAAGTTTTTTCTTAGATCTTTATACTTCTAAGAATCCCTTGCTGAATTTCTTATAAGCCATTTTGATTTTTAAAGGAACTAGATAAAAAAAGTTCTGCTTCTGTTTCCAAAGCCATGTTTTTTCTTTTGCTTTTACCAAAGATCTAACCATGTCTATGACTTCTTACTCACCTCAAACTATTTTTTCCCTAAATTTTGAAATGTAAATTAGTGGGGTGACATTGATTTGCAAAACAATACAAATTCTATAAGTTGGCCCCCACACCTACATAAAATTCAAGTGACATTCAACTAATAGAAAGAAAAAGAAAAGAAAAAAGTCAAGCATTCAGAAGGAAAGAACCTACTGGTCACCTGGCCCAATACCAGTACTAAGATCTTCACTCTGAAGAGCAAGAATCAAGTTGGAGTCTAATGGAATATGAGTAGTGGAAAGTGCAGAACTATCAAGTTGTAGTAGTAACGAAAGTTCTTGAATTCAGGACAATATAGGTTAAAATTCCCTGTGATGTTAAAAAACCATTAAGATTCCTTGAGCTGTCCTCACTACAATAAAGAGCTACTGATACGTTCTTTAAAAGGGTATTTATTGATATAACATTAATTATATAGTGCATACTTAATACATGGCATCTAATATCATCAGTAGTAAAGCTAACCGTTTCAAGAAAGGGGAGGTTGAACAGGATTTATAGAGGGAAATGAATAGGGTCTTACTATCTATTGATACACATGTGAAATTATAATTGTCCATTCCTAATATCAACCAAATAAGAGAAGGCATTAAAAAAGTCCTCTGACACTCAATTTATAGACCACTATCTGAATATTAAAATATAGTTTAAATTATTATTCCTTGTTTAACAGCCTAAAAATAAATTTAGAAAATGCTTTTAGTCACATGACTTTGTATATGCCCGTATTTGTAGAGAATAAATAGATGTCAAAAGTCTTGCCCAAAGAGGAATTGTTTTTATTTAATTAATTAATTTTTTATCCTGACCCAAGGACACATTTTTTTTTTTAAATTTATCTTCAGATAGAGTGGGAGGGAGAGAAGGAGGAAGTGAGAGAGAGAAACATCGATGTGAGTGAGACAAATAGAATGGTTGGTACCCACGACCCCAACCAGGGCCGGGGACAAACTGCAACCCAGGTACGTGCCCTTAGCAGGAGCCGAACCCAGGACTCTCTGGTCCATGCGCTGAAGCTCTAACCGCTGAGCCAAACAGACCAGGTCAGAGAAATTTTTTTTTAAAATGCTGATCCTCAAAGTACATTCCTGATATATGTAGATAATCTCAATAGAAAAAAAAAAAAAAATGAATAGTTCATTTGAGCCTTAAGATTGTTTTCTTTCCTCACTAACACATCATTCAACCATACTCCTAATTATAACATATGCCTTAATATATCAGCTTATCAAGAACTTCTCAATTTAGGCAATCAACGTTTCCATGAAAAAATATCCAAGCTGACAACTGGTCAATATACTAACATTCCATTCCATTTTCTAGGACTGATCATGGGTAATCCACAGAAGACTCTTTAAGGGAAGCCCATGTGCCAAAATTTACAGAAACTCTTATTTTAGTCAAAATATAGTTAGGTCTATTTTATTCTGAAATGCCCCTAGAAAATAAAGTATGCTCAATTTTCTCTCTTTTGTGTGACTGTGGGCAAATCTCCAAACCTCTCTGAATCTTAATCCATTCTCTTGTTCATCAGAGTGGGTGGGATACAAGTATCTGTTTTTTCCCTCCCATAAAGTTTCACTGGGAATCAAAATAAACAGTGGATATGTAAATGCTTTGAAAACTGTATAACACTATACAAATACTATTATTGATGTTAATGTAAAATGGATATGTATACCAGAGCAAGCAATAGTCCTAAGGTAAAATGCAGTGATGAAAAAAAAATTGAAGGACAAGCAAAACATAGGCTTTAAAGAGAGTAACTTAAGATAGTAAGTTAACACATGCTTAATAAATATGTATTAAATAAAATAACTAATAAATATTTTATATATGAATCAGCATAAAATATATCTGAATGAAAAAATCACAATATCCAGTAATAGTAATAGAGCATAATAGTTCAAGTTAGGTATTGAAAATTGGCTTAATATTTTTACTCTAAATTATAAAGAAAATATTCATCTTTGTGCTCCATTGTACATTTAATGCATAGATGCCAGACCATCTATAACTATTTGTGGAAAGAATATTGAATGAGCCAATGAGCAAATTCTCATATTCAAAGCAAATCCTAATGTAGAAAAATGAATTTTAAGTCTATTAATTTGCTTGTAGCCACCTTAACAGTAAACTACTCCAAAAATACCATTTAAAATGTATCAGAAAACTTTGGTGGCAAGTAGTAAAACTCAAAGACGTGGCATACATGATGCTCAGTGGTGGGTACGGTCTTTCAAAACTGATCATTCTCCTCTTAAATTATCAAAACATATGCTTTGCAATATTTTTGAGTGATATATTTGCATTAACTTTTCCTAGAACCAACATATGCCAATGGCTGAAATTCAGTGCATTTATGCAATCTCAGGTACCTCTTGGAGAATGATTTTCAAGTATAGCCTCTATTTCAACACAAATAAAACTATACACAATGCTTCATACTATTTTCCAATCTAATTTTTTTCAACAAGGTAAAGAGAGATGCATTCATTAAAACAAGAAAACAAAATTGCATTTCCATAAAAATAGCATTTAATATTGTGACAATATTTCATAGATGCTGACAAAAATAATTAATACTAACTACAATTCCTAACATTTGTACTTACAAATTATTGTGCCATACCTCAACATCTCATTTAAGTCACATCGACATAAGGTATGTGGTCCAGGTATTAGATATTATGCTCAGTTTTTTCATCTATAAATAGGAGGTCATGTTTGCACTGAACATGAGGTCATGTTCTGAGCCTGAATTATTCATCTGTAAATCAAGGTTAATTAGGCACAAAACTGGAGATAGATGCATATAAACTCATACTTTAGATACCTTAATTCTAACTCTTTGGCTTTATTTATTTATTTATCTATTTATTTATTTATTTTTATCTTTATTGTTGAAACTATTACAGTTGCTCCCCCCTTTATCCCCATCAACCCTCTCCTTCCCACTCCCACTCTTTCCCACACTATTGTCTGTGTCCACTGGTTATGCATACTTGAATATAAATTCTTTGGTTTATTTCTCCCCCCTCATCCCCATTTCCTCTGAGGTTTGTCAATCCGTTTTCTACTTCCATGTCTCTGAATCAATTTTGACCATCAGCTTATTTTTTTTCATTATAGTCCATAAATAAGTGAGATCATGTGGTACTTGTCTTTCTCTGACTGGCTCATTTTGCTTAGCATAATTCTCTCCAGGTCCCTCCATGTTGTCTTAAAGGGTAAGCAATCTTTCTTTCTTATAGCTGCATAGTATTCCATTGTGTAAATGTACCACAGCTTTTTTTTTATCCACTCATCTACTGATGGACACTTGGGCTGTTTTCAAATCTGAGCTATTGTAAATAGTGCTGCTATGAACAAAGAGGTGTGTATATTCTTTCTGACTGGTGTTTCAGGCCTCTTAGGACATATTCCTAGAAGTGGGATCAGGGGTCAAATGGAAGTTCCATTTTCTAGCTCTTTGGCTTTAGTTTCCATCATTCTTGATCACTCAATTTCCATTTATTAGTTGTCTAAAAATAGAACATACTTCCATGGTGATAGTACAGACATTGTTCAGCATATGGTCCCGTGGGCAAAAACATCTGCATAGAACTGACATTTCCATAATTGTCATAAGGTTTGCAGTGATTTTCTATTTTTTGCTGAACACAGTCCACTTTTCTTCTTTGTCTTTCTACCTTTATGTGTCTGTCTCTCTTCCTCTCCTTTCCCCTCACTCCCTGCCTCTCTCTTTTATTTCAGTTTTTCTTGTATCAGTGCCATGTGTATTGAGCCAAAGCATCCATAACTGTGGACCATCCTGAATATTGTGCTCAGGCAGGCACAGTGACTTGGTGCAGGACCCATGACCCCTGAAAGGTAGGAAAGCTCCGCACATCTTCCAAATCTGTGATTGTATGGAGCTCAGGTAAGGTCAGCAAAAGGAAACGAGGAAGTTGCTAGTTCCTGTCTCCCAGCCAGCAGGCAACAACTCTGGAATTTGTCTGTGAATACCACCACTTCCTTCGACTAGTCAATGATTCCCCGATTAATTTTTCAGCTTCAAGTGCTGTGTGTTTCGTGATGCCCTGTCATGTCAGTAAGAAAAGTACAATCTTGTGACACACCAGGAGTCTGACAAGTTTGGTCCCTTTGCATTCTTTAATTGCCCAAACCCCTTGATCTGAGGAAGTGTCTCCACTAAACCCTCCCCAAACATGTCCACAACCTAACCAACTCACTCTATTACTGAAAACTAAGTTGTTGAACTGCCCTTCACCTTCTTGTAACTATCCCTGATTGGCAATGGTTAGTGTCACAAATGCAATTATGATTTCTTTCTCCTGCATTATATGAAAAGAGCCCTGATATGTATATTTCATAAACACAAATTTTCTCATCAATGATGCAACGGAAACTGGACAGAAGACTTCTCAGCTGGTTTTCTAAATTACAAAAACGATCTTTGCTCTGTTTGCCATTCTAAGCAGAGGAACTCAGCTGGTGTCAAGGGTTGGACACCACTATTTTTAGAACTATTATTTATTGAAGCTAAAAGGCTACATCACGGGATGGCATTCGTAATACCGTACACATTTCCCTTCAGTCCCCTCAATCTCCTCAATCTGCGCATTTCTTCCCTCTTCTACCTTTTAAATCACAACACAGTTAAATTTAAACACTATCTTTTCAACATTTCCTTTATGGAAATGACCACTCTTAAGAACGTTCACTTTTATATGGTGCCAAGCAGACTTACGCAGAAGAATTTATGTCCAATGTAAAATTTTATTGCAAAAATCAGTGAGTGGGAGAGGGTCATTCTAGAGGAGGATCATACGGGCAGATTTCTACACTCACAGGTAACAGCAGTTTTGAATCGCACCCAAACATAACTAAGCAACGGCTGTGTAAATTACAAAGGGCTCTCCGTGTAAGGTTTCCTAAGAGTCACACTTAAAAATTAACTCAGGATTGTATTTGAGGCTTAACTATCTAAGGCCATCAGCACGTACAAAGAGATAAATTCTGAATATTCATGATATCATGCTTTCTACAACTGGTCGATGGAGGTTATAGATTTTAGAAGCCACAAATGCTGGCTTCAGTTGGATGCCTTCATCTCCCATAGAGTCTTCCAAAAGATCGCTCCTAATCTTTTATTTTATCTGTATTCATACTTGTGAGGTTTCCTTAATGTGTCCAAACATTTTCTCAAGTTGGCCTATGTATTTCAAGTTCAGGGTAACACAGTGTTTACTCTAAGTGACTTCTGAAGTGATGTGACAAAATTTTAAACAGAATTCTACAACCCCCCTCCAAGCCTTCGCCTTTGCCTCCTGTATTCTCCACCTCCATCTCCATCCGCATTTCTCTGGCGCGCAGACGGCGGGCTGCACACGGTGCTGTCTGTCACCGCCGTTCACCCGCGGGTCTGCATGGCATCTGCTGGGCTTGCACAGAGAGCGACCTGTGTAGTGGCTGCAGCTAGCAAGCAGCCCTGGATGCTCTGTACCCAGACGGCCAAACTCAAAACTTTTTTTTTTTTTAGGAGAGAGCGCGAACACAGTTCCCCACGACCACAAACGATGCAGTCGACTTGCCCACGTTTGGGGAAACTGCAGGCGTCCGCACATGCACATCCCGAGTGCAGTGGGTAAGCCCCGCCCCGCCGAAACCCCCTTCTGGATCACCGTACGTCCCGGCCAAGTAAGTCATCGCTTCATACAAATCGTGTCCCTCTTCACTCCGTATCCAGTCGATCGCTCAAGCCTGCCCAGTCTAACTCAAACACAGCTTCCCATTTCTCTCTCCCACATCTCACTGCTACTCCAGGCCCTTCTCGCCCACCCTGCACCTGCTTCCAACCAGCTCTCAACCTTCCAACACTCTGACCTCTTCTGGTCTCTCCTATTGCTGCTAGTTTTCTCCTGCCACAAAGACTGGGTCCATCTTCTGGTTAAACATTTCTTCAGTGGCCTCTTTTAACAAACAAGTACATAAAAATCCAAATTATGTTCTCAGGAGACAGTGTTGTCTTAGTCTGGGTTCGTCTAGAAGCCCACTCTGAGTCAATGATTTAGGCACAAGCAAATTTTTGGTGAAGTGACTCCGGGAAAGAAGAGTCGGGATGAGAAAATGCAACAGGGATGAGAAAACATTGACCAGGGGTGTTTTACCAATGGAGTTGCTTCTGTTGAATCCTGCTGGAACTTTCTGCAGAGACCGAGTACCTCAGAGTCATTTAGCACCTTCCCTGAGGGAACTGGGCTTTAATCTACAATATTTGGTAACTGGTTGTGAACGATTCCTTAAGAGGTGCTAATTCTATGTATTTCTGGCTGCTCCAACTCGGCAGAGCAGATTCCAGGGGGCAAAACCTCCCAGCAAGAAATTACAGGCCCAGGCAGTTTGAAAGCGGGCCAGCAGCCACACCGGTCAAGTGCAAAGAAGATACGGAGCGGTGAGCGGAAGGACCTATCCAGTAGCACCTGTAATTCTTTAACATTTCACACTAGGCCACCTTTTCAGACTAATCACTTTTCATGGTCTGACCAGCCACCCAGCTCCGGACTCCTCTTCTCTCAGACATGATAGTTCTTTTATGATTGCATGTTCACACCCCCATTCCCGGGTCTCACTCTTTGCTTCCCAAACTCTTTGATATTAAGAAGCTGCTAAAATGTTGCTTTTTCACTAAGACCTTTCCTCTCAAGTGTTTAAGTCTTTTTCAAGATTGCAGATTATCAAATTATGGTGTATCCTGCATGATGCCAAAAACCGAGGCAAAATGTAGCTCTTTTGATCAAGCATCCAAATAGATCCAAGCAGCCCCATTTCTGAGGCATGTGCTTTTGTTCTACTTGAATGATTCATACATCATACAATCATTCTATGGCTGTGGATGTGAGGACTAAAGGAATAACATATAAAAGACATTAGAAGAGTACCTGGTACATAGTAATCATATGTGTGTAGTATTTTGTGTTTAGTACACTTAAAAATCACCCAGAAAGCATGCTAAAAATGCAGATGCCCAAACTATACCCAGAGATTCTGACTCAGGAATTGGGCTCTCAGAATCCAGATGCGTGAGTCACACCACATGATCCTCTTGGGGGCAGTCTATGGCAAGGTGGCATGACCAGATCTCTGGGTAAGATCGGGCCATCGCAACATATACCTTTTTTCTTAATGAAATTATTAACAATGACTCCTTTTACTTTTAAAAGTCCCTCAGTTTGAACAAAAATGACATGGTTACCTTACTTAGGGGCCTATTGTGATATCACTGCTCTTTAGAAAAGATAATGGTCGGATGTATGTATCGCAAAATTTTCACATAAGTTATTGTCTAATACTTTATATCTTTCTATTCCATCACATAGCAGAGAGGCGCCAAGGCGAGAACAGAAGTGATGATGAAGATTGTTATTTCAATTTCCCCACGCACTTGCCTGTCTCCTGCTGCACTAATCCCTGGTGGACGCAGACTAGGAGAGTTCAAGGGAAAGGAACTCTGCTGCCTCGCTTGAGCCTGAACATGAACAACACTGCTAAGTATATTAACATTGCTAAATGTTGTTGGAGAAAATAGAGTGCAAATCACGATTCGGGCCAATAATGAGAGTTCGGAATTTTCAAACATGCCATTTCATTTGTAGGGTAGATGCATGCCTTCTCAGATAAATCCAGGAAGATAATGAGTCCTGGCTGGTTTTTCAGTGAGCTATAGTTATTTACAGTAATGTGGTAATTGCAAGTGACATTGTAGGTCTGTGTGTTTATTCTGAACTGCCATGTTGTGGTTATAGTGCAAAACTGAGAACTACCGAAAAACATCAAATATATATGTCGAGTTAATTTTGCATTCTTTTTGCCTCTGGCTGATTAGCACTAATTAAATTTCCCACTAATAAACTCAAGATGTTATAAAGCTATATGGAAATGCCATATATGGATTCTGCTGATTATGATTTTAAAAATCCAAGCTCTTTGCACAGTCTGTTAATGTACAAAAATTACTTTATTCTACAACTACTGAAAGTTTGAAAAGGGGAGATAACATTGCAAGGCAGTGATTTTTTTCTCACTTCAGCACTGAGATTGTTTAGTTTGATATATTATTGTAAAAACTGGAAATAAAAATATGTATATTCAGTAGAGGCATAACTTTAAAGGAACCGTTTAGCAAGCTATTTTACTAGGAATAGACAATAGACCAACATATGTTTGCAATCAGCTACAAAAAATGGATAGTTTCATAGTTTTATATTCAAACAAATATTAACTGATAGAGACCGGTTTACTTAAACAGCACCTTGACCACTTTTTATAAGTATGTGTTTAAAACATCAGCTACCAGATGGAATATTTTAGATGCAGACATAATTTTCAGAAAATAGTCTGTAGAGAAAATCACATTTTTCTTTACTCAAAATAAATAAGGACAGTAGAGAAAGTACTTGTTTGGTAGCATATGATTTTTTGGGGGGAAGGAGATATTACCGTTCTAGAGATTCCTATAGGAGCTGATTCTTGTTAAGTTCGAAGATAAGGAAGTAGATGGGCAATAAAATGGTTCCTGGGATAAGAAATGTCAGAAAGAAATATGTATATGGGACTGAAAATATATTAAAAGAGAAGGGAATTTGGTTTACTTTATATTTTTTCTCTGAAAAGGAAAGGAGTAACAAAGAAGAGATGGAGGAGGGACTACTGACAAGACAGACAAACCCTCAGAGCAGAGGGAAATACTGAACTTCCAGGGAGAACCGAGAGGAGAACAGAAACGATGGGGGAGGCGGAGCAACACCGACTGTTCAATCACTGCCCTGTCTCTATCCTTCAAAACGAGATAAATGGTGGGGGAAATGGTGTTCACTACAGATATAACAATGTTCCACGTCAGTCTCTTTTATTTTTTATATTTTGGGATCATGTTTTCTAATAATCAAGTTTTTAAAAGATGCTGAGTCTAAAAACGAATTAATAAAAATATTTTATTTTTAACTCAAAGAAAGTGTTTTATTTATATGAATTTTCTTTTCTTTTTAAATGAATATGAGGGGACTGGTTTCTCCTTCAAAATCTTTTACAGTATTTATTATTTGTATATTTCTATAGGTCATCAAAGATAAATAAATTAGTGATAGCAAAATCACTTGTCTAATGAAAGTGGTAGAGGGGCCTTGGGATCTCAGAGAAGCTGGATATGTAGCTATTCATTTGTATTATTAAATAATATTTCATTAAATTTCATAATGTAGCTCAAGGCAACCAAAACAATGTCATGTCGGATTATTAAAATCAATGACAAGAACAAATCTTTATTCATTCCTCAAAGAGCCTACATATTAAAATATTAAAAGCATAAACCTTGCCCAGCAGGTGTGGCTCAGTGGTTAAGTGTTGACCCATGCACAAGAGGTCACCAGTTCAATTCCTGGCCAGGGCACATGCCCAGATTGTGGGCTCAATCCCCAGTGGGGGGCATGCAGGAGGCAGCCAATTGATGTTCTCTCTCATCGATGTTTCTAGCTCTCTCTCCCTCTATTTCCTCTCTCTCTAAAAATCAATAAAGAAAAAAATTTTTTTTAATAAAATAAAATAAAAGCATAAACCTTCTCTAAGATTTATATTTAAACACACAAGAACATTATGTACCTTCACAATACGATTCTTAAAATTAATAATAAGTATTTAAAAAATAAATTGCATCATATTGATTTTGGTTGATGAAATAGTAAAAATCACATATACGAAGGAATGACATTTATAATGTGGGATGTATCAGCAGCAATAACAAAAAAGTAACACGAACGCGGTTAGTTAAAAATACAGGCTGTACAGTCACGGAGACTTTAATATGATCTCTGCGACTTATTAGCTACTCGATCTTAGGTAAATTATTTAACATCTCTGAGCTTGAGTTTACTCGTGTGTAAAAGGGGGATATTAATACCAAATGAGGCTGTGAAGATTCTATAATGAAATAATGTAAGAAAAGTACTGTCACAAAAAGTGGAAAAAGAAATCTCAATAAATCATAAGCAATAATGAATCGTTACATTCCCTCATTTTACCACAGAATAAAACAAAACCCTTTAAACAACTGTAGATTAATGAAATGCAAACATGCACACACACACACACACACACACACACACACACACACACACACACCCCAGTCTTATTTCTTGTCTTTCAAAAGCAGTAAGGGTTCTGAAGAAACAAGCTACTGCCCCAGTCTGAAGATGGCGTGCTTCCCACTGGGTGTACACATAACAAAGATAATTAATGACGTATTAGAAAAGCTGTTTGTGTCAAGCTACTAATCTCTCTTCTCACTGTCTCATGCCTCTCCAGAGATCTCTCTGTAGAAAATATCAGTTATGCATTTTCCCTACCTTTACCTACATTTGTGTTTCTCTGTTGTCTTCTTTATGATGGCTAAGGAGGAAGGCAATCAATTAACTGCTTTTGACTATTAGGCAATTTTTACATAAGATACAAAAAAAAAAAAAAGAAATAAATAACTAGTTAGTAAAATGGCTTCATTAGCTAACACTTTGATAGAAATTTTCTCTAGTTTCTTATCCTACATGTGATAAGAAAGGGGTGATGGTTATGATTCTTTAACTGACAAAGGAAAACCTGTTCTTTAGATATAATGGTTGGTGGGGAAATAAAACCCAAGTGGTATTATAATGTATAATTATGGTATAATTATAAGGTAGTATAATTTCCTTATATCCTTCAGAAAAAGTCACTACACTACAGAGTAAAATATTAAACAAGTATTTATTTAGAGAAGTAGTTAATGGGAGTATACAAATTTAAAAGTATATCAAGTTAAATTTAGAATAAAGATTAATAAATGAAAGCATTTTGGGAAAGTAACTTATCAAATGCTAACTTTTTTGTCAACACAATCAAGATGCCATAGACTTCTTTTATTTCACAATCATAATCAAAATTATATGAACATAAATAACTTGGAAAAGATCCAATGATTTTTTTCGCATGTGACTCTAAGAAATAGACATGAACTTGATGGAAAAAAAAAAAATACTCAGCCAAAAGGACAATTTTACTTGAACAAAGTGAATTCCTACCTTTCTCAAAATTCCATTTTGTGCTTATATTTTTAGGAATTAATTCCTTAAAAACTAGGTTATATTACATTTTCCCATCTAATATCATTCCACTGACAAACAATAGGAAAGTATCTTAGACAATAGCTTAAAGACATTATCTAAATGTTAATTCATATGCTACTAGTTTAATAACAAAGAATATAAATTAGATCAATTCTCCTCTTTGAGCAGCATTGATAAAAGTGCTCTTTCTAAAATTCAACCCCAGCCATGTTAATATTTTGTTTAAAACTGTAAATGACTTCCCAGTTCCTACAGAATAAAGTCCTTACTTCTTGGCCTGAGTGGATTCTCCCTATGTAAAGGTTCATGTCTGTCTCCACTCAATCCCCTCTTTTCGAGGGGTGCATAAACACTTTATTTTTCATGTGTTTTAATTTTGCACTACAGTATTGAATGAGATTTTGCCATCATCTTTTATTCTATTCTAGGTTTTCCAAAAACAATTATTTTAATTTTCTAATAATTGGTAAGTTGACTTTTTTTTAATCATTTCAATTTTTTTCTATGTATTTTTTAAAAATTATCTTTATTGCTGAGGGTATTACAGATGTCTCCCCTTTTCCCCCCATTGACGCCCTCCAGCGTGCCCCCATCCCCTGCGCAGGCCTTCACTGCATGGTGTCTGTGGCCATTCGTTATGCATAAATTCATGTAAGTTCTTTGGTTCTTAATGTGCATTAATGTCAAATAGTTTATAGCTACATGAATATATTATGCTGCTTTACAAGGCCATAACTTTGCATCTGTTAGTCCTTCTGTCTGAGATGTCTCCTCACAAGGACCCTCATCTATCTGAAAAATATTTTTCTTTTAAAACTGAGCTCAAGAGGTGTCAACCCATGCACCAGAGGTCGCCAGTTCAATTCCCCATCAGGGCACATGCCCAGGTTGTGGGCCTGATCCCCAGTGGGGGGCATGCAGAGGCATCAATGGATGTTCTCTCTCACTGACGTTCCTCTCTCTCTCCCCCTCTCCCTTCCTCTCTCTGTAAAATCAATAAAGAAAAAAAAAATTTTAAATAATAAAACTGAGCTCAAGGGTCATCACCTTATAAAGTCTTTACTGATGTCTCCAGATAGGATCAACCTTCTCTCCCTGAACTGTAGTAATGTCATAACATAAATACATCACTCACTGCCTACATCACATCATGTTGTTTCTGTTTGCATACTGGCATATTATTAGATCATTAGATCATTAACTTTGGAGAGCAAGGGATGTTTCATTGTAATATTCTCTCACTAGCGAGTGAGCCATTTGTGGGCAAAAATATTGTTTTGTTGACTGCTCTTGCTTCAGAATCTAAAAGTCCCTGGAGTGTAGTATCAGCTCAGTAAACAGAATAAACACTTCACTGGTTAAGTAAAGGAACGAGTTCAGGTTATCCCCATTTCCTAGAAAAGTATCACACAGTCGTCAAGTAAAAAAGTTGCCAAGTTGAAATGGTTTTAAAAGGAAGTTTGATTATTTTTATTATACTTTTGGTTTCTTAGTGATCATACATATGTACCCTATCTGGGTCATGTATGTGTAAACATTTTATGGATGTAATCCCAATTCTTTATTGATTGCTTAAGTATAATATTTATATATTATATATCAACAACTAATTAATATGCTAAATAATCATCCTGGCCACAAATCAGACAAAAGCGATGTGAGATAAATTCCCTATATCAAACGCGTCACTATTTACTTGAGGTAGAAAAGAAAGCCTACAGACCTCGAACGTGCATTTCAAAGGCTTCTCCTGAACTATGAGAATGTCTCCAGTCACAATTTGATTTACACAAAAATACTAAATTCAAGTTCAATATCTTGTCAAGTATGGACAACACGAAAGCTGTAGTTGTCTCTGATGAGGAAATACAGAGCACATTTCTGAACCTTGCTTTATTTTGGAAGCATATGTTATCAAACCTTATATGTACCACATTAACCAGACCCTGTGGGACACTTAGAGAAGTACTACAAATCATGAAAAAATAAATCTTCTTTTATTATGCTTATACAGCACATAAATGTAGACCCCTTTCAAAAATATGACCTGCCACCTTTTTGATTGAAGGTTATGATTCTCTATCTGGGGATAAGGGATAAGGCCATTCCTATTGTGCAGATAAACCACCCAAGATTGAAAAATAAATACCAGAGATAATAATATTCAGCTAGATTAGAGCCACGTGGTGGAAATGATCAACAGCACTTTGGAGCTATTTCCCGGCAGAGGAAATAGGAAGGACATTAGAGAAACTTGCTCAACTATCATGTCGTTCCTATTCATTTTCACCAAAAAGCTGTCAGTCTTGAGGGTTTTCTGGCATGATGTTTGTTTCTTTTATTGTTGTTGTGATAGGTTTTATTTTGTTTTTAATCAAAGGCCTCATTTCACTTGGGGAAGGACTGGCAACATTCAGAGGAGGAGGCTGGCGGTCAGCTTGGCCCTTGTCTGTCCTTACCCAAGTCCTAAGAAAAGCATGAAGTCCAGCTCCGTCAGAGCCTGGGCATAGCTGGGAGACTGCAGATAGGACAGGGGGCCTGGTCTAAAGGGGGCTGTGAATGAGTTAGCAAGAAAAGGTAATTACGGCTTCTCCAAAACACCACCAAAACTTCTCTTTTTAAACAACTTATCTAAAGTCATTATAAATGTATTCCAAATTGTCCAAAAGTCCTTAGGTCTAGAAAATAAAGATGTAACTAATTCCACTGCTAATAACATTCAGCTTTTGCATGTCCCCTTATGTCCCACTAGGGTTAAAGTGAACACATGGGTTTTCCTCTGCAAAAGAATAGAGAAATTTCAAAGGCTTAATATCTGGTTAAAATTAGCATTCTCTGGCCCTGGCCGGTTTGGCTTAGCAGTTAGAGCATCGGCCTGCAGTCCAGAGTCCCAGGTTCAGTTCCCGCTAAGGGCATGTACCTCGGTTGCAGTTTGTCCCCGGCCCTGGTTGGTCGTGCGGGTGGCAGCCACTCGATGTGTCCCTTTCACATCGATGTTTCTCTCTCTCTCTCTCACCCTCTCTCTCTCTCTTCCTCTCTCTCCCTGTCATTCTACCTGAACAAAAAATGGAAAAATGTCCTCGAGTAGGATAAAAAATAAAAATAAATAAATAAATAAATAAATAAATAAATAAATAAATAAATAAATAGCATTCTCTGGGTGACTACTATATCTTATATCTTTGTATTTTGACATGCACTTCTTTTTTCTTTTGCATTTATCTTCAGATAGAGCAGCGGGAGAGAGAGGGGGAGGAAGACAGAGAGAGAAACATCGATGTGAGAGAGACACATCAAGTGGCTGCCACCTGCACATCCTCAACTGGGGCCAGGGACAAACTGCAACTGAGGTACGTGCCCTTAGCAGGAACTGAACTCAGGTCTCTCTGGTCCGCAGGCTGACACTCCAACCGCTGAGCCAAACCGGCCCGGGCTTGACATGCACTTCTTGTATGCAGATTCATTCTGTGAAAATTGTAAACTTTTCGAAGGAACGTGGCCAATCTCACAGAATAGATAACCACTTGAAATTCTAACCTGGATAAAAACATCTAGTCCAAAGACCAGAGTTTAGCTGGGCATCAGGGAAAGACATCAAATGCTTATCAATACACTTTCTCAAAGAGCACTACAATAGGTCAATGACTCAGAATCTCAGGGATTTTGGAGAAATTTAGCTGTTGTGTTTCTCTGCATTCAGTTATTTTATCAGAAAGCTCTCTTCTTTAATTATGTTTATATTTAAAGTACTTACTATAGCCAACACATAATTTTCAATATGGTAATAAAATACACTCTTTGGGGACAACTTTTCTTTTAAGTATATAGAAATGCATGATTCCTGCCTTAAAAAAAATGTGGAGACAGTTTTACATTTCCTTTTATGAGCACAATGTAAAATCCATTATCCTGGAATATGATCTATTACATCTGAATTATTTGTTTAGTGGGGATTATTTTTCGTCATAAAATCTATGAGAAAAATTAGATACAAATCTCATTGATTAGTTATTTGGTGATTAATTTAGTTAAGTGATAAAAATCTAACAATTCTTTAAGTTTAGTGAAATACGGCCCTGCATTTAGGCTTTTCCTAGGGTTTTTCCTGTCTGTGGTACCCAGCTCCGGTCCTAGGGCGGCCAGCACACCTGTGACTGCAGCAGAGGATGAGGATTCAAAGACATGGCTGTCTGACATCCCTCCTCCCAACGCTTTCTTGTTTGTCCACTTGGAGTGTTCCCATTCTCAAAGCTGCATGAGTTGCTTCTCCACCCCTCCCCCACCGCCACTTTTTTTCATCTTTCCAACTCCACAAGACAAGAAGAAAGACTTTCCTAGCCACTTATCTTCCTCTCTAACTAAAGGAGCAATTGGTTTGGCAAAGTTCCTTCCACTGTCACCATATCAAGAAATCATGATGTTAAATTTATAGTGATGAAGGTCAATTTTGTAATATTTATGGGTGATACTGCTCAGTTAAATACACTATATTCTCAGTTACTTAAAAAATGATCAAATGTACTCCTTATAAATCATTGTCCTTAATGTTCACTGGATATGAACATGGGAATGGTCGGGGTAAGGGAGCAAGAGTAAATTAAATATTATATAAACATGTGTGTGTTTATCATCCCTGTAATACATACATGTTTTGTTTAGAGAAAGAAACATACCTTCAGGGAAACTGGTAGTTTGTGAATTATAGCCAGTTCTTTCAACATCCTTCTTAACCCTGACTCTATCTCCAAACATAATAAAAGTTCATTCATTTACTTATTTACTTATTAAATATATGTTACAAGTGCTATGCTAGTTTTTGGAGAGCATAAAAATGAAAGAAACAATTTCTGTTTTTATGATACCTACAGTCTAGCAGAGGAAACACCTAAAAACATTAGTGAGTGTTCTGTATGTCTGTAAGGTAAATAAATGTGTAGTTATAATATGATATGCTCTGTAAGCCTGTGTGCGTGCGTGTGTGTGTGTGTGTGTGTGTGTGTGTGTTTTATAAGGACTGTAACTGTGCTATGAAGAATACTGATTATATGCCTTATATTCATTACCTTGGAGTTATTACAAACAGGACCCTTTTTAAGAGTTAGAAATAGTATCCATTTCCTTATTTTGTTAAACTAACCTCTGACAATTGTACTTTCTCACTTTTGGGGAAGCATCTTGAAGTGAGGAGGATACTTCACATGATCACATTTTGTGTCTTCAATGCTTAGTAGCTTTTTTCATTACTGAGAACAACTCTAATTAATATATTAAAAGAAAGTCTTAATTTCATGGATTTGTTATAAACATTTAAGAACTTCCTATTAGTGCTAAGCATTGTTCAGTAACTCTCTTAGGCTGAACTGCAATGATCGTAGCCAGTTTTAACTGAAAAATTACACAAGCCACCTTCTGTGATCGCCATTTCAATATCTTTTTTTTTAATTTCCCAACAACCCTGCAAGATAGAATTTATTATTATCTCTCTCACTCTAGAGAAAATACGGTTCAGAGAGGTTAATTGAGTCAGTTCCTGGGATCATTGTGGCTCCAAAGCCTTTGCTCCTTCTACTATAGAGGTGACACCTCAAAAATCCCTGAAAATAATCTGTCCTTCCAACCACAACGTCCTGATGGTATTTGTAGCCGCATGCTAAACTACAAAACACACTCAACTGCCTTCTCCCTCTGACAGAATTATGCTGTGGAAATACGCACTTTATCAAGTTTAAGTGAGCTTATTTTCTATGGTTCAGTTTTTTTCCTCCTATATTTTAAGAAGCTCAATAGAACATAAAGAAAGTAGACACCTTCCAAGTGCATGCCTATTTTATAAATGTGTGCTTTAATTTAAGAATCTAATGTTTAAATCAGTTATTTTAAAATTTGAACTATCCTAGATCATGCGTATTTTTCTCTAATTCTTCCTTTTAAATGGGTGTTGCTTTTATAATAGTTTATATTAAAGTTTAAAGTTTCACTTTTGCTGATGGAAAATAATACAGCATTATTTAATAAATTAAATAAATGTAGCTGTGCGGTTTTTTCCCGATTGATTTTAAAAAGAAAACCCTTGTATATGTTTCTCAATTATGTGGTTTATTTTCCCAATAACACATTCTGATGTAAATATTCATAAAAAAATTAAAAATTATAGTTGCTTATAAAGAATATATGAAAATATTCATATTGGTGGTTTTGTAAAACAACACAATATAATTTCAGTGGCATTATAGTCACAGAAACTTCATTCCTTTATGTTAATCTGAACACAATTTAGTAGTAGGGCATCACTATTTCTAAATCCTCTGCTCCATGTCCCACATGCACTCCCATATCTAGCCTGGTAGCTCCTACGTGTTTTCATCATAAGCATTTGGGAAATCCATACACGCCAAGTAGTATAAATTAATGAGCTTCTCTGTGAATTTCTCACTTGGGCCTTCAGGCTGTTTGTGATTAGACTCTAAACTCAGTCTGAAGTCTTTCCTCCTGGGGCCTCTCTTTATGGACTTCTCAGTGCAACCAAATTGATCGCTCTTTGCCATCTTCAGTGTTCGAATATTTAATTGCTGCTTTCTTCTGTTCCACCTCCATGGGCTATTTTATCCTTCACTATCAGTTCATTAAATCTTGCTTAACTACTCTGTTGTAATTGAATATAAAAACCTCTCAGGAGTTCTTCTAACAAACTTCTGAATAGACAACTGGGAGAACTGTAGAATTAGCAGAGTATGACACTAGACCACTTGGGTTCAAATCCCAGCTCTACCACGGCAGTACCTCAGCCAAGCCATGTTCTGCTCTGATAGACATCCCTGCTGCACAATGTATAGATAGTATTAGAATTAAAGTAGAATCAATGTGTTAATATACCTAAGATATTCAGAACAGTGTGGCACATAGGGGGGTCACTCAGCTAGTACTACAAAAATATTGGCAAATAGCTATGAAATTGTAGCTGCCTACTATCGTTAGCCAGTGTTCACTAGTTGCTGGTTTTCTTATAACACATTGAAAGGCCGTTACAGTAAATGGATATTTTGCAGCTAACAAGTTCTGAAAAAAATTCAGGTTACCCACTGATATAAAAATCAAGGGGTAACTGCCAAACATTTCTCAGAACAGCTCAGGTATGTTAAAGAATAATCATCACCACCTTCAGTATAGAGAATTGTTCACATACATTATTTCATTTTGAACATGTTTATTTATAAAGATTGTAGCTAATTTAATGACCTGGGGAATAAAAAAAAGAGTCAAAACTGAAAAAGAAATAGCAGCAACATGGATCATGTTGCATAAAAAAAAATGTAGCCACCAGTAGCATATCACATTCAAATTATTAGGCTTTCATAGAATTCACAACTGAAAAATAATAAATTATGGAAAAGGGAACCAGGAAATAGCTGTGTCAACATAGAATATCCTATTCTCTGCAAAGGTTCATCTGGAATGTCAAAGGCATGTCCTTCAATATTTAACTTGTTCACACTTTGTTCCCAATCTCAAGTTGAACAATACCTTAATTACCCAATGAAGCATTATAATTACGCTAACAGCTCCACTCTTACTTATAATTACTGCATCAACACTTTCTTTTTCATATGCTTCAATCTATACCTATTACATTGTCATGATGAAGACACATTAACATTATAATACCGTATAATTAGCTGATGAGCAATTAAATTATTCCACTGCTCTTGTTCCTCTTAGCCAAGGGGTTGCTTCCAAGCTCTATTATCTCTTCTTTCTCTTCAGTTTGCTTTAGTGGCTCCTTTACCCCCAAAACAAAGGGGCTTGTAAGCTGTATTCAAAGCATTTTGATTTCAAATTCAGAATGGATAAGTGCTCAAGTAGGTGTTGGTCAAAGACATAAACTGGCATTCTAGACATGATTAAAATTATTTTCATTTTCTTTCTGTGATAAAGAAAATTGCAAATCTATAGAACAATGGGGCATTGCAGGACCATTTTTTCTAAATGCTGATTTTTTTTTGTTGTTTTAAAAATTAAAATTATCCATAAAGTATAAGTGTTTAAAGTGTATTACATTTATTCTGGATTATAGCTCTCATTAATTATTTCATAGATACTTCAATTTAAGCTTTTCCAGAAACACTGAAGATTTGAAGATTGTGAATTTAAAATAAAATTATGTCCTGGTTTATAATGAACTACTGCAGTATGCTGCCCAATGACAGCAACCAGGTGCTTCAAGTTATTCTTCCACTTCCTTTGTTTTTCTTTATGTTACATATCAGAAGAAATCTATCCTTCTATGTGACTTGCCCAGCTGACATGAAATAAACTTCCTTTAAGTGCCCCTGCTCTTTCTTTGTGATTTTAGTCTCTGAGAAAATGGATCTCTCTCCTCGGATAAAGATTTACTTTAGCCCAAATAAACTTTAGAACTAACTGGAATACAATTTTAATGACTGCAAAATACTTGGTCTGCACATAGTTTTCACCACGATCACCTAATGCATCTATATTGCCAACTAGATCAGTTGTTTCGTTCATTATTTATGAGAACTCAATCTTTCTTAGATAATTATTTTGGAGTAACACTATGAGCTATGAAAGAAAAGTGGAATTCATTTTACAAGCAAGGCCTATTTCAATAAAATAACTTTTAAATAATATTTTATTGAATTTATGGGAGAGTGACATGGTTACTAAAATTATATAGGTTTCAGGCACACAATTCTATAATGCATCTGTATACTGTATTGTGTATTTACCACCCCAAGTCGAGTCTTCTTCCATCACCATTTATGCCCCTTTAACTTCTTCTACCTCCCCCACCACCTTTCCCTCTGGTAATAACCACACTATTATGTGTCTATGAAATTTTTTTTTGCTTAATCCCTTCACCTTTTTCACCCAGACCCCCAAACTCCACCCCACAACTGTCAGTCTGTTTTCTGTATCTATGAGTCTGTTTCTATTTTGTTCTTTTATTTTGTTCATTAGATTCCACATATAAATGAAATCATATGGTACTTGACTTTCCCTGACTGGCTGATTTCACTTAGCATATTAATCTCCAGGTCCATCCATGCTGTTACAGAAGGTTAGATTTCCTTCTTTTTGTATGGCCGAGTTGTATTCCATTGTGTAAATGTACCACAGCTTCGTTATCCACTCATCTATTGATGGACACTTGGGCTGCTTCCAAGTCTTGGCTATTGTAAACAACACTGCAATGATGAAAGGGGTGCATATATTCTTTCAAACCAGTGTTTCGGATTTCTTCAGACAAATTCCCAGAAGTGGAATTACTAGTCATAAATTAGTTTCATTTTAAAAAAATTTTAGGAAGCTCCATACTGTTTTCCACAGTGGCTACACCAATCTGCATCCCCACCAAAAATGCACTTCAATTCCCTGTTCACCACATCCTCACCAACACTTGCTGTTTCTGATTTATTGATGATAGCCATTTTGACAGGTGTGAGGCAGTATCTAATTATGGTTTTAACTTGCATTTCTCTGATAATTAGTGATGCTGAGCATCTTTTCATATGTCTATTGGTCACTTGTATGTCCTCTTCAGAGACGTGTATATTCAGTCCATTGCCCATTGTTTAATTGGATTGTTTTTGCTTTTTGGTCTTGAGTTTTATAAGTTCATTATAGAGTTTGGATATTAACCCCTTTTCAGATGTGTATCACTGGTGAATACGTTCTCCTATTAAGTGGGTTGTTTTTTTCATTGTGTTGATGGTTTCCTTTGCCGTGCAAAATAAAATACCTTGAAATTAATTGAGCCAAGGATATAAAAGACCTTTACTCGGAAATTATAAGACTCCAAAAAAAAAGAAATTGAAGACAATACAAATAAATGGAGGCATATACAATGTTCATGAGTAGGAAGAATATAAGTAAAATGTCCAAACTACCAAGCAATCTATAGATTCAACATAATTCCTATCAAGATACCAATGGTATATTTCACAGAACTAGAAAAAATATTCCAAAAATGTATGTGGAACCACAAAGACCCCAAATAGACACAGCAATCTTGAGAAAGAAGAATATAGTTGGGGAAATTATGCTACCTGACAGCAAACTATACTACAAGGCCACAGTAATCAAAACTACATGGTACTGGCATAAAAATAGACATACAGATCAATAGAAAAGAAGAGAGAGCCCAGAAATAAACCCACACCTTTATAGTCATTTAGTATTAGACAAAAGTGGCTAGAACATACAGTGGATAAAGATACTTTATTCAATACATGGTGTCAAAAAAATTGGACAGATAACATGCAAAAGAAAAGAAATTAAACCATATTCTTATATTGTATTCTTAAATTCTTACACAAGAATAAACTCAAACTGGATTAAAGACTTAAATGTAAGACTCTAAACCATAAATATCCTAGAAGAAAACACAGGTAGTCAAATCTTGGACATTCCTCAAAGCAATGTGGTTTCTGATACATCTCCTTGGGCAAAGGAAACAAAATGAAAATTAAACAAATGAGACTACATCAATACGATAACTTTTGTTGTCTCAGCTTAGTTTACTTAGCTACGAGGTAGAGGGAAATCCATTCAGTACAATTGTCCCACAGTCACAAACTTGTCTCTTTGTTAAGAAAAGACAGGTATACCCTGCCAATTATAAAAACCATTTAGGATAATTAGTATCAATATACTTGAAGAGTAATGACAAGCAAGTAACTCTGACTTGAGATAGGAGAATAATTAAGTCCTTGCTTAAGTGACAATTACTTCAGCCATAATCCTGTGAATTTTGAAGTCCTCAATCATAACTTGATACTTTTAAATTGAAAAAGACTCAGGCATTCATGAGAGTACTACTGTTTATTTTGCCTCAGATCAAAGATAATCTCTCAATCTCTGAAAAACTGTGTTAGTGCTGCCATTTACTTATTTATTTAAAATATGTTTTTATTGATTTTAGAGAGAGGAAAGGAGAAGGAGAGAAAGATAGGAGCATTGATGAGAAAGAAATATTATTGGCTTCCTCTTGCACACCCCTTAATGTGGATCATGCCAGCAACCCTGGCATGTGACCTGACCAGGAATCAAACCAGTGACCTCTTGGTACATGGGACTATGCTCAGTCCACTGAGCCACACTGGCTGGGCCCATTTATTTTTTTAATTGTGTTATGTAAAAAAGTTTATCTAGCCATTCATGAATGAGAATCTTTATGTGGAAGAGGTACTCTATATCAAATATAACTTGGTCTACTGCCAGATATTGAAGTACAAAAGTATCAAAATCCAATCAAGAGTACACTTCAGGATTTCAGGTAGAATGTTAGGTGGAATAACTTAAGATGCTCACTCCAAATTAATACATTGTAGATAAGAATCATATATTGGTTTTAATTATTTAATTATTTATATTAGATATATATATATATATCAAAAGCATGTAGCAAATAAGAGCCTGAAACTTGAATTAGGCCCTGCTCCAACACTTATTATCTGTGTGACCTTGGACAAGTTATTTAATCTTCTTAAGTCTATTCTGCAGCTATAAAATAACAGCAGAACCAATCTTGTAAGGTTACTGGAAGGATAAAATGAGAAATTTAATGTAAAGCACTTAGCACAGTGTCTAGCATAATGTGATCACTCAATAAATATTAAGTAGTATCATTATTTTATATTATCAGCTTAAAGGTTATTTTTCTTTCTGTTCTTTGAAAAACACATTGTACAAAGTTCATAATCATCAGGTGCTATAATTTCTCATAAAATATTTGATCTAGAGAATATTTTAATTTTTTCTAGTCCAAGTGCTTTATTTGCATTTTCTAGGGACATTAAAAGAATTAGTGTCCAGGTCAGTCCTACATGGTGGTGCCTCCACTCCCAGTAGTATGGTTTTTGTGTTTCCATTATTTAAAGTATTTTGTGAAATATACATACTTGGCTTATAGTTGTGTAAATTTATGGAGAGAGAGGGGAGGGGTCTAGTTAGATCTCTTTCTAATTAAATGTATTGTGGTGACATTGCTTAATAAGATTATATGGGTTTCACAGTGGCTGATGTAGCTCAGCAGTTAGAGTGTCAGCCTATACACCCAAGGGGCTGCAGGTTCGAGTCTTGGTCAAGAGTGCACCTGGATGGCAGGTTCAATCTCCGCCTGGTTGGGGTCATGTGGGAGGCAACCGTTCAATGTGTCTCTCTCACACCATTGTTTCTCTCTCCCTTTCTCTCCTTCCCTCTCTTTCTCCCCCTTCTCTCTTCCACTTTCCCTAAAAATCAATCAAAAAAACATCCTGGGGTGAGGATCAACAACAAAAAGATTATATAGGTTTCTACGATGACATACCACCTCATACCAATATATATGAAATTTTAAACATATATCCAGATTATAACATGAAAACAAAATCTAAATTTTATAATCACCTGTAGCCAAATTAGATTTTGTCATTATTCAAGATATAAAACCAACCAATTTATTTTATTCTATATAAGAAAACAAAATTCCTATTTTCAATGCTGATTATTCTGACAACTTTCAGTCGAAGTATTACGTTTTTGCTAGTCTACTTAACCTTTTTCCTTTTAAACAGAAGCTCCAGAATCGCCATATTTCTTTCACAATAAATTATTATATCAAATGGTTTCTGAAAATCTTTCTCCTATACCCGGGATTGCTTTTATTATATCAAACAAATTTTATTTAACACCTACTGGCTTTGGGAAATCCCCACATTCTTTTGAAGGCTATAAACTTTCCTCTGCTAATTATAAAACCTTTGATGGTAGTATTAAGTACTTTGAAGGAATACAATAGTTAATGATTTGTGAATGCCATCCAGATCTTACCTTGACATTCCATAAAACCGATACCTTTATGGTTGAGGAAACCCCTTAGATCCCACAATACTACAAATAGGGAAAAGGATCCTGATTGAATCTGAAAAAACTTTTACTTTTTATTGTTTCTTCTTCTTCCCAGTACCAACTAGTACCTGCTGTTTGGGGGGGAAGCTACGAATATTAACAAAACTCTCCAAAATACACAGGAATTCGGTAGCACCAGTGTCTGGCAGCAATGTGATGAACTCGATTCTAATAATGGGCCTTCTTTACTTTGTTATCAGTCATGTAGTAATAATAGTAGCCATCAAAAGCTCAAAATGCTTCATTCTCACTGTAATTTTAAAATTAATTACATATTATCTGAATCTCATATAAAATTAGTGATAATTAATTATGTTTCCTCGGCTTGACCCTGGTGCCTTGGATGCATTTAACATGGTAGTGAAACATACTGTATGAAAATGAAACTGACATCTATTCTACTGTATGGTAGTATAACTCATTCAGCTTACAAAAAAAGCATTTTGAGAAGATTCAAGTCACTACTGAAGTTGTAAGCTCAGAAAGGGTTAAGTAAGAGTTGATACTATCTGGGAATTCAAGTCACTACTGAAGTTGTAAGCTCAGAAAGGGTTAAGTAAGAGTTGATACTATCTGGAAGTGAGACTTAGTGCCAACACGAAAGGTCAATCAGAGTTAAGGGTGATAAATGAACATGAAACGTCTTCTTTCCCCGTTCTTAAAGCCACAACTGTGTCCAAGAATAGCTTTTGCAATAAAGTAGTTGCTGAAATAACCGAGAGTGACAATCAGCTCTTAACTTCAAAAGGAAACTCCGCATTCCATGATGTTTCCTTTACAAATGACCAGCAGTGAATCTCTGGCAGAGATGAGTATTCGTAGCCAATTACTGGACCACAAGGACAGAGATATCAAGCTCTTCTATTCTGTATCTTCCATAAACTCTGTGGAATGAATCACTGTAGACAGTGGTATTCAGGGATTCTCTGACCTCAGCTATCATAATTCTTATCTATATAGTCTGCCAGTGAAGAAGAGAATTTGAATAAATGAATAAAGATGGGACACTCAATCCACATTAACATTTTCCAGGCATGTGAAACAGAGGAGAAAACCCGAGAACGGTGGTTTTGAATAGAGATATGGAAAGTCTAAAAATGAAGAAACTTACTTTTTATGAGACATGATAAAAAAGCCAAAGGAAGCAGAATCACAGCAGGTCAGTGCTGCAGGGGACCTTAGAGAACAAACTAACCTCTACCCTTTACAGATGAGGGAACCGAGGCCCAGAGAGTCGAACACCTTTAACCAAATTGGCCACATCGTAAATGGTGGGACAGCTGGGAGCCCTAAAGCCTGACCCTAAAGCCTCTGCAATAACAAAACTGGTGAGGGAGTTTTTGTTGTTTATAATGTAAATGTGAGCAGTTTTGGGGAAAAAAACATTGAAGAAAAGTATAAGATGTTTCAGATCTGATATAGACCATTCCTAAATAAATTTTTTCCTACGCATTTAACAACAGCTGCCAATGCTGCCAATGTATTTATCATTTATCTTCATATTCATCAATTAATATGAAATTCTACAATAAAGAAGGACTTTGTATCACAGGCCAGTGATTTTTTTTTTTAATCCTCACCCAAGGACATTTTTCCATTTTTTGTTCAGATAGAGTGGGAGGGAGGGAGGGAAGGAGAGAGAGAGAGAGAGAGAGAGAGAGAGAGAGAGAGAGAGAGAGAGAGAGAATATCAACATGAAAGGGACACATGGAGTGGTTACCACCCGCATGATCAACCAGGGCCGGGGACAAACTGCAACCGAGGTACGTGCCCTTAGCGGGAACCGAACCCGGGTCTCTCTGGACCGCAGGCCAATGTGCTAATCGCTGAGCCAAACCGGCGAGGGCAAACCAGTGATTCTTAATTTTTCCACCAAATTGCCTCTTTGCCATTGAACAGGAGAGGAAAATTACATAGCCTGGGGATTTAGGGATCATGGCACAAATCTGTCAGATCTAATGGAGAAATTTCCTCAAAGAGTTATATTTTATCTTAAAAGAGTCATGTAGCACTTTGTATTTGCTTGTTTTCATGGGAAAATAATGTCTCCACCAAAAATGTTCAAGGTAAATTAATGTTCTAAATATGTACAAGATTTTCTTTGCCTAACCTTGCAGAATTCTATATATTCTCAGGAGTTTGTATATCTTGCCTAGACCAATTATAAGCTATTTCTCTTTTCCTATTTGGAAGTCTATTATAGAAATAAGCACAAAGAACTGAGTGCAAATATAATCCAAGCAAAAAGTGCTTTTTCTGGTTCTCTGATCCATGTAACAACAGTTCTTTTCCAAAAAGGAATATAATTTTAAGGTAAGAGCAAATTTACATTGAATTTTAACTGCATAGCTTATATTGTTTTTCTAAGGTAAAAGAGAAAATTCATTTTAATTGCCTACCTTCAAATTTATACCTAATCAAAAGTCATCTACACTTTGCAAAGTATTCAGCAATGTTAACACAAATATTTGTTTTGAACAATATGAGTATCAACTGATTAAGTAAACCTAAAATTCCAAATTATTCTCTTTTGTCACAATGGTTCATCAAAAATAAATGTGTATAGGGCAAACGTATAAATTGTAATTCATAATAATTGTAGGATTTTTCAAGGATAGAAAGCACCTTAATGTTCTTCTCACTCTGCCATCTGCCCATGCTTAAACATTCTCCACAATGTTAATTAGAAAATATATGTATTTATAGACTGCTTGACATGTGATTCTTCTAAGTCAGACACTGTTCCTATTTTCATGGAGCTTGGAGTACAGTGATCAGATAGCAAACAAATGAATAAAAATGTAATTGCAGTGGTTCTCTAGAGAATTAAAACAATGTCACATAATGAGACCGATGGGTGAAGTGAGGGTTACATTTTTTTGGGTGCTCATGAGGGGGCCTGCCTGAGAGATGATATACAAGCTGAGCCCCAAAATGACAAAAAGAACCAGACATGTAAAATCAGAATAGAAAAATTTCGGGAAAATAAAATAGCTTTACAAAGTGTCTAGGGCAGGAATAAAAAGAGTGCCACGTAGCTGGAGCAACATGGTTAAGGCAGGGGAGAGAGGATCAGAGGGATGGGCGGAAGGAAGTCCTGTAGGATTTCATTATTTCATTAAAAAAAGTATAGAACGCGGTCTTACTTTAAGTACACGGGGAACAATGGGGTATTTAAGTAGTGCAGCGATGACTTTACTTTAACTCAACTGTTTTAACTGTGTTGACAGCTGTCAAATTAAGGGCCGTGGCTGGAAATAGGAAGCTATGCTGGAAGGTCAGGTGCTTTGGACAGAGGTGCTGATGGGTGAGCTGGAGGCCAGACCATGACTTGGGGTATGTTTTAAAAAACAAAATAAAAAATCAATGGTACTTGCTGATAGTCTGTATAGTGGTGGGCGAGGAAAAGACAGAAACCAAGGATAGTCCCTAGATACCTGGCTTAGGCCACTACCTGCGGGGGGCAGTAGTGCCATAATTCGAAGTGGAAGAGAATGGTAATAGTTGGCACTGGGGAGAGGGGAGTTACAGTTCAGTTTAGACCATGTCACTTTTGAGATTTATATTCTACCCTTAAGTAAAGATGTCAGATAGAACTGAATGGAGGTGACAGGGCTGGAGAAGCATAGTTGGGGATCATGGCATATACACAATATTTAAAATCATGGGACCAGATGGAATTATCTAAAGTGAATGTATTGCCCTGGCTGGTTTGGCTCAGTGGTTGGAGTGGCCGCCCGCGGACCGGAGGGTCCGGGGTTCGGTTCCCGCTAGGGGCACATACCAAAAGAAATAAATTAATTAAATAAACAAACAAACAAATAAAAGTGAATGTATTGATAGAAAAAAAAGACTTCTGTAGGAAATAGCAGAGGAAAAGGGTCCGGTACAGATGACTGAGCCGGCAGCCTGGCCTAGCACAGCGGGGTCAGACTCCCTGCACACTCGGAGGGGCGCTCGGGGAGCCCAACAGACGTGCAGTTGCCTGCAGAATGATGTCCTTCCACCAGCTGCACTCTCTGTCCATCCATTACTACACTAACTATTCAGGCACTCCGCTGTAATCATTTAAATATGAACACTGCCGACACCAACGGCTGTCCTTCACCTCTGAGATTTGGAAACATTTGAAACAGCAGTTCTCCTAATCCGGGGACATGAGCTCACATACATTTTTGTTAGACCACCTCGTTGTGATACTATTTTATACAATTTACCCTTTCATGACGGAATGTGCATTACTTCTTCCATTTTTAAAGAGTTTAAGCATGAGAAAAAATAAAAATAGCTTTACGAAAATATATCATTAACTACAGCTTTTAAATAACATTGTTGAAATACACAATTGACACCTTTCTTTTTAACCTCCTTAAAACTCGGAATAAAAAGCAACAGCGTAATAATACAGGGTTCTGAATGGACTTGTGTTTTCCAAAGTCAGACAAAGTAATATAAATATAAATCTTATTTTGGTGTGTATCACATGGGTCTCCCGTATGGGACTCTGCCTGTAATCTTTTCTGTTGGCCCTTTGGGTGAAAATAATGAAGATATGTCTGCATCATGTCTTGTTAGAAACAGAACAAGAAAAGCCCATGTGAGATGATGAGACAATATGATAAAATTAACTAGGTGAAGAAAATAATGGAGCTAGATTATACAGAGAAAGCCTCTAAGAATTAACAGAAAAAAAGAGAAAAAAGCTGGGGGTGGGGGGAACTTTGCAGTTCCATAGAAATTAAGAAAAAGTATGACTGAATACGGGAAAAAAAAGAATCCACTGGAAAGAAAGTTCATTTTTAAAAATATTTTGAGAAAGTTAATTAGATTTCCTTCTCTACTATATATTTCATCAAATATATTTGATTTTTATCAAATTGAAAAAAGAAATTAACAAGTATACAATAAAATGAACATTTTGAAAGTTCTGGAAGGAATTTCAGCAGCTCCCTGGAAAACAAATGACTTTCAGGGCTTGAGGACCTCAAAAATGGCCATATCTTTTGATTTGGTGATTATATGTTCTCAAATCCATCCTAAGAAATATGCATCATTGGGTACAAACAATTTTCTACCCAAGGACATTTTTCCAACATAATTTGTAATTGTGAAAGTTTGAAATATTCTTAATTTAACAAAAGTAAAATGTTAAGCTTAGCAATATCCATAGACTAAAATAATATGCAACCATTATAGATATGTTGTTTAAAGAATTTTTAATGGCATATAAAAATCTTTTTGATGTAAAGCTTACTTTAGAAAATCAGTAAGATTCTCTGAATACACATTATGAACTGACAATGAGTGTGTATATCTGTGTGTGTGTGTGGGTGTTTGTATAAGAAACAGACCATACCAATTAATTTTTTCCAGGTAACAAAATTGCAGATTTTAAAATAATATTCTTTATAGATTTTGATATTTGTAAATTTTAACTCAAAAAGTATGTCTAATATTGTGAGAAAAGGATGAACAAAAAATAAAATTAAGAAACAATGTAAATTTCTGTAATGGAGGTAAATAAGATAATGCCCAAAGCGTTGACTTTGGTGACAAGAAAGCAAATTGTTGCGAGGAAGAAGACATTTTTAGTGACGTGATAAAAGCAGAAGTTAGAGTGTATAGAATACAAGAGTAAATGCAGAGTTATGAAAGGGAGTTAGTCTTGGGGATGTCCTTTTATGAACCTCGGTTATGAACAGCTAAGCAGATACAGGACAGGAAAGTCACCCTGTTAAGCCCAGTTACTAAAGAGGTCACTCAATCAATATGGGCTCTGTCCTCAAGAAACATAAGATATTACAGGGTTTTCCCCAATATTTCTCTCACTTCACTTATCTTAGCAAAGAGACTCAGGGAGAATGACCCAGCAAAATCAACTTTAATCCACTGTGCTAAGACTTCACACAAACAACTTGACCTTGCATCTTACACAGATTCCCTCATCACCAAACCGCTCTCTCCCTTTGACTCCAAGTTATATGTTAAGAAAATAACTTGAGCGATTTTCAATCCCTAATCCTTGATGTTATTAAAGCAGCAGCTGTTGAATATGCATTTAATTCTTTAAAGAAAATATCTCACTTTAACTAAAAGAAAAATTAAAAATACAGTAGTCTACATAAAAGTCACATTTCTAGATATACTCTTTAACCATTTTTAATATATTAAAAGGAGGTTATGGAAAATAACTTTTTCAATTTGTTGTATTTTAAGTAAAAATTACACATGGGAAAATTAAATGTGGAAAAAAAATTCCCCACCAGTGGTCACATAGAATATAGTAATTATGGAAAATGTGGAAATGACCCAAGACTCTACTTCAGACCCAGTAATATATCACCATTCAAAAGGGATACATCGAGTGGTTGCCACCCGCACGACCCAACCAGAGCCAGGGATAAACTGCAACCGAGGTACGTGCCCTTAACGGGAATGGAACCCGGGTCTCTCTGGACCTCAGGCTGACGCTATAACCACTGAGCAAAACCGGCCAGGGCAAGAACCAGCTTTTTGTTTCACTGATCTTTTGAATTGTTTTTTTAGTCTCTATGTCATTTATTTCTGCTCTGACCTTTACTATTTCCTTCCTCCTACTAGCTCTGGGATTTTCTTTTTGTTTAGTTTCTAGTTCTTTAAGTTGTAGGGTTAGAAATCAATTAGGAATTTTTCTTGTTTTTTGAGGTATGTCTGTAGGGCTATGAACTTCTCTCTCAAGACTGCTTTCACTGTGTCCCATAGACTTTGTGTTGCTGTGTGTTCATTTTCATCGGTTTCCAGGAAGTTTTTAATTTCTTCCTTGATCTCGTTAGTAACCATTTGTTGTTTAATAACATGCTATTTAGCCTCCAAGTGTTTGAATGTTTTTGTGTGTTTTTATTGTAATTGAGTTCTAGTTTCATGCCACTGTGATCTGAGAAGATGCTTGATATGATTTCAGTTTTATTGAATTTGTAGAGACTTGTTTTGTGTCCTAACATGTGGTCTATCTTTGAGAATGACCTATGTACACTTGAGAAGAATGTATATTCTGTAGCTTTGGGGTGAAATGTTCTGTAAATATCAATGAAGTCCAACTGACCTAGTTTGTCTTGTAAGGACTCTATGCCCTTGTTAATTTTTTGTCTAGAAGATCTATCCAGTGGTGTCAGTGGCATTTTAAAGTCACCCACTATGATTGTGTTACTATTGATCTCTCCTTTGAAGTCCTCCAGAAGTTTTTTTAATATATTTTGGTGTTATATGTTTACCAGGGTTATATCCTCTTGTTGGATTGATCCTTTTAATATTATGTAGTGACCTTCTCTGTCTCTTATGGCCCTTGTTTTGAAGTCTATCTTGTCAGATATGAGTATTTTTCCATTTCCATTCACTTGGAAAATTTTTTTTCCATCCCTTCACTTTCATCCTGTGTGAGTCTTTTGTTGTGAGGTGGGTCTCTTGTAGACAGCATATATATGGGTCTTGTTTTCTTATCTAATCAGCTACCCTATGTCTTTTGATTGGAGCATTTAAGACATTTACATTTAAGGTAATTATTGAGAGTTATTAGTTGCCATTTTAATTATTTTATGCCTGTGTGTTCTCGTTCTCTCTCTCTCTCTCTCTCTCTCTCTCTCTCTCTCTCTCTCTCTCTCCTCCTTCTTCTTCTTCTTCTTCTTACAAGAGTCCCTTCAGCATTTCTTGCAGTGCTGGTTTGGTGGTGGTAAATTCCTTCAGCTTTCTTTCATTCATGAAGCTCTTTATTTCTCCTTCAATTTTGAATGATAGCCTTGCTAGACAGTAGTCTTGTATTCAGACTCTTGCCTTACATTACTTTGTACACTTCATGCCACTCCCTTCTGGCCTGCATCATTTCTATTGAGAAATCAGCTGACAGTCTAATGGGAGCTCCCTTGTAGGTAACTTTCTGTCTCTCTCTTGCTTCCTTTAAGATTCTTTCTTTGTCTTTAATGTTTGCCATTTTTATTATGATGTGTCTAGCTGTGGGTCTTCTGGGGTTCATCTTGCTTGGGAGTTTCTGTGCTTCCTGGACTTGCGTGACTTTTTCCTTCACCAGTTTAGAGAAGTTTTCTGTCATTATTTCTTCAAACAGGTTCTCTATTTCTTTCTTGGATTCTTCTTCTAGTATCCTTATAATGTGAATGCTGTTACGTTTTGTATTGTCCCACAGCTCCCTTAAACTTTCCTCCTGCTTTTTAATTTTTTTTTTCCATTTGCTGCTCTATTTGAGTGTTTTTATCTACATTGTCTTCTAAGTCCCTGATTTGGTCTTCAGCTTCCTCTAATCTACTATTGAACCCTTCTAAGGTATTTTTCATAACCACTATGTCATTCTTTATTTCCTCTTGATTTTTATACATAGATTCTACCTCTTTATGTGTAGCTTCTACCTCTTTTTTAAAGCTGAAGTAGTTCCCAGTGAGCTCTTCATAATTCTTACTAAGTTGCTTCTAGCTCTCACCAAATTGTATGCACATCCTTAAAATCGTTGCTTTGAATTCTTTATCTGACAAGTTGCTGTCTTCCATTTCCTGTAGTTCCTTTTCTGGTGATTCTTCTTTTTCTTTATTTGGGTGTTGCTTCTTTGTCTCCCCGTTTTAGCTCTGGACCCGGCGAGGGGTGTTTGGATGTGTAGGCAGCTCACTGTATATCCAATAAGGCTACTGTGCCTCCCAGGCTGTTTTGTTGCGTGTCGCCTCTTGCCTGCTGTGGATCCTTGGAGGACTGACTACTGGGGGCTGGTATTGGTGTGTCCTGGTGGGTGCTGCTGCTGGATCACGTGGGCCCCTCTGGAGCTGTGTTCCCAGCTGGTCACTTGTGCCACCTGTAGCTGTACAGCTCAGACCCTGCTGGAGCCGTGCTCCCTGCCAGTACTGTGGGCAGCTGTGTTGCACAGGCCTCACTGGGGCCCTGGCTCCCCGCCGATCTTGTGGGCAGCTGAGTCGTACAGGCCCCGTTGGAGCCCCTGCTTCCCGCTGATCCCGTGGGGAGCTGGATCACACAGTTTCTTTGAAGACCCAGCTCTATGCCTTTCTTGTGGGCTTCTGGACTGCACAGGCCTCTGTGGAGCCCCAGGTCCCACCGCTGGCGGCTGGGGAGTGCTGCTGCCCCGTGGGGCTCAACTCGTGCTCAGCCTTTGCTGTAGTTCTTGGGGATGGTCTCAGCTGCTGGTCTGTGCTTCTGTTGCCTGGGGATGGATGTCTGCTCCCCAGCCTCAGTTGCTGGGGGGATATCTCTACTCTGATCTGGCTGCTACAGTGAGGGATGGTGCTGGGCTCCGGGCTGTCCACAGCTTCTGTTACTGGCACCTTGGCAGCTCCACTACTGTGCACCGGTCTGTGTTGACACAGGGTGTCCACTGGTACCAGGTGTGCTGGTGGCTCAGGTTGCTGGGCCCTGGCTGCTCCCACTGCCTCCTCCCAAGGAAGACCCAGGATCTTCCAAAATGCTGGGACCTCCCCACGGTGCAGGGAGAAGCCCCTGAAGGGCCGCTCTCGGCGGTAGCCGGCTGCTCATCCCCAGCACAGGGACCTCTGCTCCGGGCTCTGCACTGCTCGGGTCTGGTCGTCCACCTTCTCGTCCACTCACACTCTCTCACACACTCACCCTCTCACACTCACACTCTCTCACACACTCACACTCTCTCACACACTCACACTCTCTCACACACTCACACTCTCTCACGCACTCACACTCTCTCACACACTCACTCTCTCTCACACACTCACTCTCTCTCACACACTCACACTCTCTCACACACTCACCCTCCCTCCGGTCCTGCCTGCTGCCATCATTCTCAGATTCCACTGAAGGTTCTTCGGACCTATACAGATTTTATGTTTGAGATTTTCAAATCAATCTTTCATAGATCTGTTTACCTATTATTTGTTGTTCTTGTCGCTATTTGTATACATAACAAATTCTAGTAGCCAAATGTATATTTACATGTTCTAGTCCATTATGTGTTGGAAGACTAGAGAATCATGCTTGTGTGTATTGTGTCTACAGTGAGAATAACTATTCTATAAGCTAGCATATGACAATGTCTGAACTTAAAATAAATTATCCTTTTTGTCTGTATGCCACCAAGTATTTGAAGTTGCCAGAAGAAAATGATATATATTAAGTGAGGAGGTAACATTAGAAGAATACAAATTGTTTATATTTTAGCTTATATGTCAAAACCAGGATTGTTCTCCGCATGCAGAGCTCCTTATTAGGCAAAATGGCTGGAGAGAAGGAGACGTCTTTGTTCTCAAATAATCTTCACCCCCGGTTAGTCTAGTGAGTCTAGTGTGCAGGATTTGTACAGAATTATTCCACCTCAATGTGCAAATTAGAACTGTGGGATATGTAATGTACTACTCCCCTAGTCTACATTTCACATATAATTTACTGTGTCATTATTAGAGAACATGTGGTTTTGACTTACTTTTCCAGTAGTGGCAATTAAAATTGGAGAAGGTTTACAGATAAAAACAGTAAAAAAATATAATACTAGGAAGAATCAGGAGAGAAAGATAAGCTAGGGTCACCTTTTAAGAATAGTAGGAAGACTTTTGATAACAGATTACCCCAAAGTATCAAGTTTCCAATATCCTTCTATATTATTGCTCATGCTGCTATGCTGTCTTTCTTTTTCTTTTTGTAGAGTGTGTGTTCTGCGCCAAGACAGGATGCCTCTACTCCAGTAACTCCATGACCACCTCAAGTTCTCACACGCTAAAACTCACTGGCACAGAAGTTTAGATTTAGGGTATTTGGGAAGATCTCCTTCTACACAACCCTTTTCTACATTGCAAACATCTTAATGCCCATATCAAATACAATTACTTCATTATTTTAGCTTTCTTTGTGGAGAGAAACATTCCATTTCCCTTCGTGGTATCAAGCATGCCAAGTGATAAAACTGATAGAATGCTCTGTTAACACCTGCCATGTGCAGTGGTCATCCTGATTGGACTCTTTTTGGCCCTTTAAGACTTAAATAATTTTTTTGTACTGTGCTAAGCAACATATGATTTTTAAAAATAAAATAAAGGTGGAATATTTAAAATGGCTTTAACGCGGTCCTGTTGATATCTGAAGTAAAGACTTAAGTAGAAACCAACCCCACCACATTTTACTGTAAAATTAAATCTTACTGTCTTGATTATATGAGCTAGTTTGGAAAATAAGTGGACCAAAAGTATTATTAGAGTAACAAGAAATACTGCACCTTTCTCCCTTTTAGGCTTTTTTAAAAATTTTGCTTTCAGATAACTAAGAACCCCATAGTTGTTTTCTGTTGCTTTCAATACAAGGTGCTTAAATAATGCGGGAAAGACAATCACTACAACCTTTCCCAACCCTCCTCCGTATTCCTGCATTGCTAAGAACAAGAGGGTACATTTGCAAGCTTCCGTAATAGACAACCAGGAAACGTGAAAGAGCAGACCTTCCGTAGCCAGCAGTACTGCAAGGAGAACGCAGCCCTTCTCGGAGAACAAAGGCGCTGCCTACGAGCCCAGTGTTTGCTCTGCGCCAACATTCCCCCAGGTCTGCAGGCATGTTTAGAAAGAATGCCTGAACCTTCTATTCAGAAATTCAAAGGGAGACCTTCTAAGCTGTGAAAGGGAATATTTGGGTTGTGTCAGAGCCTAGTATTTCATGTCTTTGTTCTGTTTCAGAGTTCATATTGACATACAAATCATTCCATTTCTTTAAGTATTTTAAAGCAATTTCTTTAAATTACTCTTTAAGTGATCCCTTTAAGTGCTATAAATATTAAATGTAAAAAAATAGCTTTAGATATACTGATTAAAAGTGAGACAAGAGGCTAAATTGTTGTCAACTAAGTGGTTTTATTTAAACAGCATGAAGTCACACAGTACTTTCTAAAGTTTTTTTTTTTTTAAGTTTCCTAAAAACATTTAAAGCATATTTTCAACAATTTTCACAATATACTTAAAACTGATGTTACTTTGCCTTTTATGTGATATTATTTCTCAAATAAGGAAACTATCAAGTTCCTATATTGACAAAGAAAGTACTTTCCATCAGTAATCAGGGAATCGCAGGGATTTAGTAAGATTTTATGCTTGGTTTAAAGAACACATGAACTAAAATAACCTTATCTTAAACTATAATATGGTCACCTTCCCCTCATTCTTCCCTGTCCTTTCTCCTATGAACTTTTATTTTCTTTCACTTACCATCGTCTCTTTATTTGTAAGGTTAAATTTTATAGTAGTCCACATTTTATTTTCATTACCTATTATGGTTGTTATAATCATAATATCCTTCTGGCTTTATATGTTTAATAATTACTCAAACACCATGATGTTGGAGTACTACAAATAATAGATAAAGTATTAATAATAACTTATCCCAGAGAGTCAGACTTAATTTCGGATTCTGCCCTTAGCGCTTACAAAATCTGTGGCCTTGGTATTCTTATATGTAAAATCAGAATAATACTTAATGGGGTAGTGGTGAATGTCTAAAAGTTATCCCAATCTTAGCTTTTTAAAAACAATATTCATCATTTCTCTTTCCCAATCTGTTACTTCTCCAAAATGAGTATTTTTAAAATGGGGCAAAATGAGCTCCATAGTTTTCCAGATAAGATTCCAGAATTATAATTCATTCCCAGTGACCCAATTTAAACATCCAGTCACTCAGATCGGATAATTTATCTTTTGATAACATCTTAAAAGTCCCATTCTCCCCCATCCCTAATGCCCCCGCCCCTACTCCGGCCACAAGTGTGTCACAAAGACGGCTCTTCGCCTTCTTGCCTGGCCTTGCTGCCTCCTTCCTGCTCTTCTCGTGCTCACTCTTCACTCTGAACCCACATGAACTTTAAAAAGTGTGATCATGTGTCCAGCTTACCTCTTGCACCCTTTGTCTCATTCCCCAGACTCCTCACGCCTAGAACAGATCCTCTATCTGGCTAAGTCTTACTTATATTCAGGTTCCAAGTATCACTTCTTCAGTAGACATCTGTGATGCCCGGGTAGGCTACGTCACCCTGCATTCCTAACAAACACTACTGAAACTACTTGATAAAAGTCATTTATCCCCCATAGAGTTTGGGGTAGATGGAAGGGAATCTTAGGAGAGAACAGAAGAGAGGGAAGAAAATGAGGATTTTGAGACATGATGTCTACAGAGAAAGCTGTACAGTAACCTCCCTCCCCTACTTCCCCCACAGTGTGGGAGTTTTACACTGTGCTGTGTAGAGAGTTTATTATATGACACATGTAACTGGATGGAGGAGGAAAAATAGTATAACTCCCACCCAAGGACTAGAGAGCTAAGAACAGACTCACTGATTTTGTTATAGGAAGAGTCTACCTTCTCCCTCCATCTGAGCAAAGGATACAATCATTTTCATTTTCATTTTCATTTTCATTTTCATTCACTCAACAAAATCTTTAAACTTTTTTATTTTAGACAATGTAGATTCAAGTGCCATTGTTAACTACAGTTACTTTGTTGTACATTAGACCTACAGAACATATACTGAGCTTTGTACGTCATAACCAACATCTCCCTATTACCCTCTCTTTCTAGCCTCTGGCTACCACCATTCTATTTTCTGCTTTTATGGGAATGTTTTCCCTGGACCAGATACTGGACATACAGAATAAAAAGAAGAGATCTGGAACCATTTCAAGACCTATTCCAGAGGACATCTTGGGTGGAAGAAGGATTCTCATGAGCAGGAGATTAGGTAGAGTTGGCCACCATCGAAACAGAGGTTAGAAGGACTGGACGGCCAAGGAAATAGGAACCATCTTTAGCATCCAGAGTGTTTCCATAGCAGAGAAATTTATTGATAGAAACACTGAAGAACTCAGGATAGAGTTGCTTCTGCAAGCAGGTCTCAGGAACAAATGAAATATTCAAGAAATAACTGTGGATAACTGAACAGCTGCAGAGCCATTTGGGGGAAAGTCATGGTTACTACTGCAGTACTTAAACGTAAATACATTTCAGATGTTAAAATGTAGCACATAAAAAGAAAAAAAATTTAAATACTAAAACAAAAAATTCAAATGCATTTTTATAGGCCTGAGATTTTATCACCACTTAAAGCATGATATTAAACCCAGTAACTATAGGGGGAAAATTATAGAATTGAGAACATAATAATTAAAAATTCATAGATGGCAAAACAAAATCTAGTAATATTAACTAACTAAATAAAAAAGCCATAAATCGGTTAAAGATAGAACCCCAAATAAAAAAAGTATATACATTACTCTTGCATAATCACAGGAGCTAGAGATTAATTCAAAGAGTAGTGTCCTTTATGAATCAATCATGACTTGCCATCTATCGGGTACCACTACTGTCCATGGCTTTGGATGGCCTCCCTTAAGAGTAGCAGCTATGAAAGAACATTAAGTTGGAGGTGACTTTAGAGATTATTCTGGTTTACTCCGTATTTTACAGACAAAATAACTAAGACTTGGTGAAGTTAACTATAATAGATATATGTACAAAATGCAGTAAGAACAGGAAAAAAATCCTCCCTACTTGGAGAACAATGAGGTCAAAGAGTCAAAGAAAACTTTGCTGGTCAAGGAGCATTGCAGCTGAATTTAGAAGTTTGAGTAATAATTCTCCTATAGGACAGGGAGATTCCAGGCTGAAAACCAAACCAAATGAAAACAGTTTCTGTATCTAAATCTTTGAATATATTAGAGTGAGCCACAAAAAACTGCCTGCAAAAAGAGCACTTTCCTTGGTTAAACCTAATAGAAATGGAAGTGATTTTATTTTCTCATAATTTAGTATAATCAAAACATTATTTATAGTTCTCTAACATATTTGATAGGGCATATTCCCAGGCATTAGTCAAGCACATTTATAAGCACCTATTTTAAAACCCAGATTATTTTTCAGATAGATTCCTGTTTAACTTTTTATATAATTCTCTAATATAGTGTCAGATGTGTATTTAAAAGGCAACTCAAAATATTTGTCATGATGGGAGAAAGGGAGAGGGAGTGAAACTGTTTGAAAATGTCTGTAATGGTTTAAACAGATTAGGCGTCATTATGATCCCTCTGGGATGTCAAGGTAAAAACAAGCAAAGGTATTCACAGCTCATCAGTGAAAGTCAGGGAGCAAAGTATAGGCACTTTCTAAGAACGACTACCCAGACCCATAGAACCGGGATTAATTTACAGAATTGAATGCTCAGTTGAAATAAAAATGTGCTCATTCTCAGTGAGCTGCGGATGAAGGTGCGTGTAACAATCACAGGTCTGAACTAGAATTATTTAATAAGCAGTCTGTTTGGAAGCAATTGGTCTCCAGGGAATGTTAGGCAATTTTCCCTCAATTTGAGTTAAACTCATGCCAGAAACAGAACTCTAATGACTATTCACAGAGTGACTGCTGAACAGACTTCTCAAAAATGAATATTTGAGATGAAAGTAGCCACTATTACTCATTTAATTAGGCCTTAAAATACTCTGATTCTGGATGTGAAGAAACGGGGGTAAATTTGAAGCCCTCTGGTTGGCTCTGACTTGTAGTCTAAATTCCTGCTTAAGAATATAAAGATCAAGAGGGCTTTCAGGGAAGTACAGTGACTTCCCTGGAAAGCAATAACTACTCAACAAATCTCAGCCTCAACAGTCTTACCTAGAAAAAACAAAAAATGGTCTGGGTTTAATAGGGAGAACAGTTGTTAACTAAAGGGGGAATGGTATCCATGTGTCGTTGTCTAGGAAATGAAGCATGGATGCATGGAATTTGGATAACACCTATGTGGATTTAAGATTTCCAGCCAAAACAATCATCATAACATCAGCAATGTGATATGCCCTTAAAGTACAGTCTGATAATCTTAACATACACAGTAGGAAGAACCTAGTGCCATTGAGAGTTTCCAGGAAGGGAGTTATTTCAGTGAAGAAATAAGTTCCATTAATATTTTCTGATTCTGATTGCAACACCCTTTCTGTGGTTATAGTATCCACTAAGAAAAATTCTAAATTCACAAATGCATCAAACACTTTTTTTTTGAGAAGCAAATTTGATCTGTTCTTAGTGTTACTGGCTTTCACATATATTCAGCTTCATTTCTAACAGGGTACCCAGGTAAAATACAGCAGTGTAATTTTGCCTTAGGCATTATGTTTCAATAGAAAAGGCATTGATTTCCTATTCTGAAACTGTTATAATTTTATTTCTGTGACTTTTTCTATGATCACTGAAAAATCATTGAAGATCTCCATAACTCAGTTTTAAGAATTAGGATAGATCAATATTGTCAAAAGCTACAGAAATGCTAAGGAAAATGAGACCCAAGAAACCATCAAATTTTTTTTTTTTTTTTTTTTGCACTGTGTACTCACATGGGAGAGGTTAGCAGCAGCAGAATAACTAGTAATGATGTTCAATTGTATGGACTGAAGGATGCAGGCAGTGAAAAATTAGAACTTTCAAAGATAACCACTAGACTCTTAGAATCAGTGTAGAACCAAATGGAGACTTAGAATCATGTAGTTAAGCAAGTGGATATAAAAAAAATTCTTTATTGATTTTTAGAGAGAGAGGAAGGGAGAAGGAGAGAGAGATAGAAACATCGATTGGCCGCCTCCTGCATGCCCCCCACTGGAGGTCAGGCCCACACCCGGGCATGTGCCCTGACCGGGGATCGAACCAATGACCTCTTGGTGCACGGGTCAATGTTCAACCACTGAGCCACACTGGCCAGGTGCAAATGGATTTTATAGATAAAGAAAATATAGCCAGTACAGGGAAATAACTTCCCTAAGGTCAAAAGTTCATGAAAGGCAGAGCTGTAATTAAAACTCCCTAATTCCAATAAAATATTCTTACCAGTGCACCATAATGGATCATTAGAAAAGGGGATGGGGGAGAGATGGGTAATTGTAGTAGAGTTAAAATTTTATTACTTACATTATTTTCTGAAAGTTTTTATATCCTTGAAATACCAACAATAAGCCTTAGAGCTCTGAGATATTGCAACCTGCTTATGGAATATTTAACTGTCCCACATGAGCTATCACTAAGTACGTAATTCTTCACTAAAATTAGTGAATTGCATTGCAGTTATATATTAAAACAAAGGTTGTTCATTTAATACCACAGGCACCGGCAAACAATCCTCCACGGGGCGGGGCTTCAAGGAGGATGGAACCGGAGCTCTGCGGACACTCTCCCCCGGCACAAACAATGTAACTGATATGACTGTGGGAGTCATTAAAAGGCGGAGGTACACAAGCATTGAAAGTATCTGGATACTGTCATCAGGGCATAGGGCCAATGAAGAAACAATCATTCAAAAAATGTACCAAATCTCTACAAGAACACAGAGGGTCTATGGAGTCTGTGCTATGGAGGCATCATTACCTGCACTCGGCTCTCTGTTCTGGAAGATCCACTTAAATTACGCTCAGCTCCTTCCCGCCCAGCTCCCGGTAGGCGCCCACAGTTTTTCCCTCGAAGGGGTAGACTGCAAGCATCGTCCCCCTCCCACTTCACCCCACTCAGTGCAGCGCAGGCTGTTCCAGGCAGCCACAGCCAAGAGGACCAAGTTTCTCTGTCTCCCACCCAACCTCCACCAATAGGGCAGAAGTTCTTCCCTAGGTACAGCCGGCCAGGAATATTGGGGCCCAGGTCCCCCTCTCCTCTAGGGCAGAGGTTCCGTGGGAGGAGGGCGAATGAGACTGGCGCCCAGTAGCCCCCTCTCATTGCCAACACCTAGGGCAGCGTGTGTGTCACTCCTGGGAGAGCAGTGCAATGGCCCAGGGATTCTGCAAGGTGGAAAGGCAGACCTTTAGGTACAGTGCCCCGTACCTCTGTCTCTGGCCAGAGAATGGAGAACTCCATGCCTGAGGCCTTGCTGGAAACAACGCGAGTCTTTGTGGAGAGCCCCGAAAGGGCCGGCTCTGTGCCAGCAGGACAGAGCCCCGAGTGCAGGAGGCTGAAGGGGGGAACTAAAGCCAAGTAGGGCCCACGGGGGGTCATAGAGGAGAAAACACAGTTCAACAATAACAGCAGGAACTACCCACTTTCAGTGGTAGATTAAACAACTGAGCAGGAGATCAAGAAGGAACCAGGTCTTGAACAATAAACACAACTTGACTTGGGCATCTACGAAACATTTCACATAACAGCAGAATTCTCCTTCTTCTCAAGTGCACATGAAACATTATTCAGTATAGACCACGCAGGCCTCGATAAATTTAGGATTCAAATCACACAAAATACGTTTTCTGGCTATGATAGAATGTCATTAAAAATCAATAAAAGAAGGACATCTGGGGAATTCACATATATGTATAAATTAAAAACACTAATGAGTCAAAGAAGAAGAAATCATAAAGAAAATAAAGTACCTAAAGATAAATAAAAAATAAAAACATACAAAACACACACACACAGACACACACTCAGACACGCTATGCCTTGGCCAGTTAGTTCAGATGATTAGAGTGTTGCTCTGATACACCAAGTTTGAGGGTTCAATCCCCAGTCAGGTACATACAAGAATAAACCAAAGAATGTATAACTAAGTGGAACAACAAATCTCTCTTTCTCTTTCTCTGTCTCTCATCAATAAATTAAAAGTAAAAGACTAAATATTAAAACTGCAGCAGTGCTCAGAGTAATTTATAGTTGTGAACACCTACAGTGAAAAGATTTCAAATCAATAACCTAACTTTGCACCTTAAGAAACTAGAACAAGAAAATTAAACTAAACCCACAGCCAGCAGAAAATAAGAAACAATAAACAATAGAAATAAATGAAATAGAAAACAGAGAAAATCAACAAAACCGAAAGTTGGTTCTTTAATAAGATCAACAAATTTTTCAAATCTTTAGCTGGACTAATCAAGATAAAAAGAGAGATGACTCAAATTACAAAAATCCAAAATGGAAAGGTAGCTATCTCTACAAATCTTACAAAAATAAAAATTAATATAAGGAAATTCTATAAACAACTAATTATAAGCTCTCAATGAGATAACTTAGATGAAAATGGTAAAGTCCTCCAAATACTAAAATTACTAATAATGGCTCATGAAGAAATAAAAGGATATGAATAAAACAATAACAAAGGATTAAGTAATTTCAAAAATTCCACAGAAAAAGTCCAGACCCAACTGCTCTCACAGATAAATTCAACCAAATATTCACAAAAGAATTAATAACAACTCTTCATAAACCCTTCCAAAATATTAACAAAGAGAGAACACCTCTCAGCTATTCATTGAAACCAGTATTAATCAAATGAGATATTATGCACACACATACATACACAAGTAAACAAACAAAATAACACAAACTATAGCCCAATATTTATTATGAATATTGAGAAAGAAATCCTTAACCAAATAGTAGTAAGTCAAATTAACCATTAATAAATAGGATTATAGACCATGATAAAATATGATTAATCCCAGCAATACAAGGTTGGTTTAACATCCAAGAATAAATTAACAAATACATATTATTATTAGAATAAAGGACAAAAAACATATAATCAATTCAACTGATGCAGAAAAAGCATTTGACAAAATCCAACATCTTATTATGATAAAAATGCTACATAAACTAGTATTATAATAGACTCAAACGAACGTAGAGCATCTATCAAAATCCAGAGCAAATATTATACTTCACAATGAAAATCTGATTGTTTTCCCTCTACAAACAGGAATAAGTCAAATATGCCCACTCTTGCCATTTCCACTAAATACTATGCAAGTGGTTCTAGTCAGAACAATCAGATTTTTTTAAAAGGCATTCATACTGGAAACAAAAAGAAAACTATTTCTACTTTCAGATGGTATGATCTTGCATATAGAAAATCCCAAGCAATATGCACACATGAAAACACACTCAACTATTGAAACTAATAAATATGTTCAGCAAGATTGCAAGATAATAAACAAAATAAACTGTATTTTCTTCACAAGCAATAAAAAATACAAAAAAGTTAAGAGAACAATTAATCTTATAATTGCATTAAAATGACTAGGAATATATTTTTAAACAGAAATTCACCCTGGTTGGTTTGGCTCAATGGTTAGAGCATCGGCCTGCGGTCCAGAGAGACCCGGGTGCAGTTCCCACTAAGGGCACGTACCTTGGTTGCAGTTTGTACCAGCCCTGGTTGGGTCTGGGGGAGGCAGCCACTCAATGTGTCTCGTTCATGTCAATGATTCTCTCTCTCTCTCTCTTCCCACTCTATCTGAACAACAACAACAACAAAAATGTCCTTGGGTGAGGATAAAAAAATAAATAAATAAAATAAAATAAATTTTAAAAAATTTTTAAAAAGAATGCTTAACATTTCCAGTTTTTCCAATATGAACTAAGTTGTATACAAATTATTTTCATTACAGTATTATTTTTCAAATTTTTCTCTTAGAATTATATTTACTTCTGGTTTGGACTAGATGATAGAAAAAGCAATAGCAGTAGGACTTGGGTATGATGACTCAACGCTGACATTAACAAAGTAAGCATCTTGGGCATAGCATTTACCTCAACTTCTCTGTACACTATGGCAAAGATGTTGAAACAAGAAGACCCCTTAGATATGGTTTCTTCAGGAATCTGTCACTTTGTCTATCATGATGACCATTTCCTGGCACATACAGACAAACTTGGTATAAAATATTTGTTGAATAAAGATTTCCATAAATTGATCTTTACTACATTTCTAAGCTACTGGTGTGGTGGACTCTGCATGGATGGAAAACAACTTCAATACAAGAAGAATGAAGAACTGAATAAAAAGTCCAAACACAGTTTAAATCAATATTCATTGATTCCTGGGACACTATATTCAAAGAGCAATAAACACACGCAGATATTGAGAAGTGGCCATGGACACTAATCAAAGAGCTATGACATTTACAGGGTAATGCAGTCTCAAGTTCTTCAGAAACATTTGCATAATCAGGTGGTAGCAGCTTCATGAATGCAATTTTTGAGTACAAAAGACAATAACCTTCCACCACTGTTGAAATCATTAAAAGCTATAAACTACTGCATTACAGTGTGCAGTTTGAGATAATGTTCAATCAAAATTTATTCATGAGAAAGAATACTTTAACAATAGATTGACAAAGTATGTCATTCATCTTTTTTGGTTTGGTTGTGAAAGTAATTTGCTGTTGTTATAAGGTTATTATGATGAAACACATAACATTTGAAGTAATTGTAACATTTAGCTAAATATTCTTTTCCCAAATGATTCATTCATTGGAAAGGCACATTTAAGTTTTTAGTCTGGGTAACTCAATTTCACTTTGTTGGACTGTTAATAAAGACAATAGACATCTATTAAATGCTTTCTATGGCTGTTGTTCTTTTATATATATAAATTTTTTTCCTTTGTTGATTTTAGAGAGAGAGGAAAGGAAAGGGAGAGAGAGATAGAAACATTGATGAGAGAGAACATCAATTGGCCGCCTCCTGCATGCCCCCCACTGGGGCTTTGACCCACAACCTGGGCATGTGTCCTGACCGGGAATCAAACTGGTGACCTCTTGGTGCATGGGTCCATGCTCAACCACTGAGCCATACCGGCCGGGCCATGGCTGTTGTTCTTTTTTCAACTGTTAAGCTTTATCTTCCCAACCAAAAAAGTCAGTATTGATATTTCAGTTTTTCAGAAGGGGGAACTGAGGTGCGAGGAATTGAAATACGCTGCCAAAGTGACAGCACTTTGTGATACTCAGCACAAAGTGATAGAGAGCAGAACAACAAGGCTGAGATACAAGGAAGTTTTGACTCCAAATGTTGCTCTGTCCATAGTACTTTTCTGTCGAGTAACTTCCAAATGTTAGCATTCAGGCCAAGGACCCTGAGTAAATGACTATGTTAATTCCATGTTAATTCTACTAAACTCCACATTAATTCTACTAAACTTGATGCATAACATCATCCTCACCTGAGATTCAGAGGATCTTACTATTTCCACTTTTATGATGCTTGTTTGTTAAATCTTATGTTAATTCACTGAAACAGACCAAGAGACCCTGCTGTAGATATGCTGGCAAGCCAAAGGGTAGGACATAGAGTAGGGCGATGGTAATTCTCCAGATCCAAATGTCTAAATTTACAAATCCTCAAAATGTGATCTTTCTGAATCCACAATGTACTTACTCTCTCTCTCTCTCTGACAGCTCCATCTGTTGCAGCACAGAATGGAACTCGGAGTGTCAAAGCGTCAGAGGGGACAGTGCTGGAAGGGCTTCCCTGGAGAAGGACGCCTGTTTGCCGAAGCAAGCAAGAGGGCTGGCCGTGAGAACTCATTCACATACTGCAGGATTATTTTGGATCTGCGAGTCACATCTCGTTACAATAAACTGCAGAGCTTCCCATGAACCTGACTGCTTCTTAGTTTTGTCCCTCCTCCCCATTCTTAGCTTGTGCTCCCTTACGAGATTCATGTATTCAGCCACTTAAATGAAAAGATATATAGTAAGTGCCAACTAGTTGCCAGACCTTGGCTAGGCCCCGAAGACCAAAAGGTGAAGAAAAATAAAGCCTCTATTTCATGGAGTTTGAGTTTATTAGGGGAAATAGGATTTGATCATATTAGTAAGTATATGAATGTCTATTTAGAATTTGAATTAATACTAAGATGTATATCCACATCTATATAGCATTTAATAGGTTACTAGATACTTTGTCAAATGCCACCTTTGTGACTCTTCCCAAGAACCTGGGGAGGTAACAATTACCTCCATTTTACAAGATGATTAATACTCCTAGAATCCAAGGGCATTCGATTTGGAGGGGACACAATCCATTTGGTGTTAGGTTTCTCAAGTTCATATTCTCTCAAAATAGAGAGGAATTTTTAAGCAGCTCATAGGTGGCTGGTTCTAAAGGAGTGCTTAGTTTGGGAATTCTGGACCGAACCTCATGATCTACCTGGTACTTAATGTCTTCTCCTTTCACCAAATCATCCTCTAAACCTTGTTTGAAATGTACTGGTCACAGGGTGCTTGCAATTTCTACAGGCTTCCCACCACATCTTAGGACCATGGTAACTTGTTGCAGTCTCTAGCTAAATTGTAGATTCAAATCCAAGCCTTAGTTTCAATTAAAGGGCTCTTTTCACCATAATATAGCTATTTTTCTCTTCATACATTATAAAAATGAGCATAAAACAAGTTAAGAAATTGTCTTAAAATTAAACACTTCAAATATTAAAGTTCTATGCTTTAGAACTTCTATAATTGTTTTTTAAAAAAGAAGTACTAATTAATGGCTTTAGTTAATTCAATTTCATGCACAAGACAAGCTGTATTTATTTTGTAGCAATGCTTTAGTGGATAAAGGCTGTTGAAAACTTCATGCAGTAACCGTCTTGGGACACTGAAATATAATATTTAACATATGTATTCTAAGGGCACAGTATAACTTGGATGAAAACCAGAATAAAATTATACAGTCATTGAATTAATTATACGTTAGTTATTTTTATTAAAAAGGCTTAAACGTTTCTTAGAATGGCTGGGTCACATGAAGGAAACTGTATTAGACTTTATCTCTGTGGATAGTATATCTCATGGCCAACAAGTCAAAAATAAGTTAGAGCAACTCATATAATTTGAGGTATCCAAAAAACGATGTTCTCTGCTTTTTAAATAATTATGATTTATAAAGTCCTTGATGTAGAGAAATATATCATTTAAACATTTTTTTAAATTGTTAACACTATTACCGATTTCGCCCATTTCCCCTCCCCTTTGCCCTCCTCCACCCAGCTCCACGCCACCCCTCACCTGGCCTTCACCACACTGGTGTCTGTGTCCGTGGGCTGTGGATAAATGTCCTTTGGCTACTCTCTTCACCTTCTTTTACCCAGTCACATATTATTGCAGAGCTAACTGAACTGAAGGGCAGAACTTTGATGTAGCATTCATGGTGCTTACTGAGACGTTTCCAATGAGATATGCTTTTGAATTTTACTGCAAAGACTATTTTTGAAAAGTTCTCTTCACTTCAAAACAGAAAACAACACAAATAAATCTGTTATCGCTAATAATTAATGTTTAAGATATTTTGATATCTTCTACTGTTAACATTTATGATAACTTATCAAGTTAGAAGCTAGTAGAGATATATCTTAATTTGTTTATAATTCAAACTAAAGAGTTTTAAATTTATTCTATTGCTATATTTAAGCACATCAGAATTTAGAATGAATGACTAAACATCTTAGAAAAAAAACCAAAAGAATGAAAATATTTTATATACACATCATTTGGTATATTAATGGTGAATTTGTTATCTAATTTAATTAAAGTTTTAAAAAATATTCTAAAGGGTTAAACTAATTAGTCCATATTAACCTAATTCAAATCACAATTTATACTTGAAGTTAACGAAACATTATTTAAAAATATTTTATATTCCAAACTTTTAATTACTTCAACTTTTCACATAATTCATTATTTATTTGCAAATAGCTGCCATATACAAAGTAACTTATAGATCATAAAAAAAAAAAACGGAAATGCCTATGACAAATGCTTTGCCTTATTTTACCACATAATAAAAGAGATTGAATCAATTCAATTTGATCCAATAATATTCATTAAGTGTCTATTTTAAGCAATAACTAAACTGAACTAAACATCAGAAAATGAATTAAATGGTATTGACCACAAGTTACTCTGTGGTTTAGTGAAAGAGACAAGATGGTAAACAAATCATTAGAACACAATATAATAACTTGTCTAGTTGACATAAAATCTTTTTAAAATAAAGTGAAATGGAAGGAGAAACTAAACTCTGAGAGCACTATCATACTTGTCATCTTGGTGGAGTGCAAGGGAGAAGATCAAGAACCAGGTTATTTTTCCAAAAAGGAACCACAATATGCAAAGTCACAGAAATCAAATCGCTCATTGAAATGTCTTGTGGAAGAACAGTTTGGTTCTAAGAAATAGGATCAACACGCTCACTTCCAAGTGTTCATTTATCAAAAGGCAATTTAAGAGTAAAATGCAAGTCATAGAAAGAGAATATGTATTTGCAACACGTGTAATGTACAAAGGGCTGGTAGTCCAAGTATTTAGATTAGTTTCATAGATCAATAAGGAAAAGGGGGCCAATCCAATAAAAAATGGGCCAGAGACCTAATGAACATGTCAACAAATAATATATCTATATGGTTATTAAGTAAATGAAAAAGTACGTAACCTGATTAGAAACCTGAGAAATGCAAAATTAAACAAAAATGAGTTTCACTACACACCTAATATACTGTCTAAAAGTGAAGTTATCTACAAAAGCAAATTAGCAAGCATATGCTTATACTGGTAAATATATATTAGTGCAACCAATTAGGGGAAATTTATAATTGTCTACTAAATTTTAACTTGTGCACACCCTACGACCCAGTTTACCTAACAATACACACACATCACAAGACACATACAAAATAATTAGGGCAGCCCTGGCTGGTTTTGCTCAGTGGTTAGAGCATCAGCCCGAGGACCAATGAGTCTCGGGTTCGATTCCAGCCAAGGTCATGTACCTTGGTTGCAGTTCATCCCCAGCCCTAGTGGGGTCATGCGGGAGGCAACCAGTTGATATGACTCTATCATATTGATGTTTTTCTCTGTCTCTTTCTCTCTCCTTCCCTCCCACTCTATCTAATAAAAAATAGAAAAATATCCTCGGGTGAGGAATTAAAAAATAATAATAATTAGGACAGTGTTAGTCATAATATTCAACATTTGGAAAGAACCGAAATGTTCATTAACAGTAGAGATAATAAATAGTAATTGATAAATATAATAAAATACTATATAGCACTAAAATTAATCAACTTAGGTTACACACAGCAATATGAGTGAAGATCAGGAAAAATACTGAGCACAAGAAGGCAGACACAAAGAATATATCCAATATGATTCCATTTATATAAATTTCACAATAGGCAAAATTAAACTACAGTGTGAAGTCAGGAAAGCAGTTACTTTTGGGGTGAAACAGGACAATAATTGGGAATGGTATGCACAAGACATGCAAAATTAGCAATATTCACTTTCTTAACATGTGGCTGCCAAGAGCGTGTCTGTTTTGTTGTAATTTACGAAGTCATGTAATTCTTGTGCCCATTTCTGTATATTTCTTATATTTCACAATGTCTCTCTTTTTTTTTAAGTAATACTTGAGATCTGTCTTCCCCAAACAAGTTCACATCTTTCAATGTTATTACTATCTTATTTCAGAAACTATTAAAGTTCTGAGCATTCTCTGCTTTTTAACCTAAAATGAACCTATTATTCTGTTGGCACTCAGCAATTACCAAATTATAAAATCGCAATGGCCATAATCCAATCATTGCATTCTTGACTAAAGATAATGTAAGAAATAGTCTATCAAGAACTAAAGTAAGCCAGTCAGAAAAAGACAATACCGTATGATTTCTGCTATGTGAATCCAATGAACTAACAAGCAGAACAGTGCAGACTCATAGAGAGCAGGCTGACACCTGTGTGGGGGGGGGGGGGCGGGGTGTGTAGGTGGAGGGATTGAGCGGAAGGGAGGGAGGGAGGGAGGGAGGAAGGAAGGAAGGAAGGAAGGAAGGAAGGAAGGAAGGAAGGAAGGAAGGAAGGAAGGAAGGAAGGAAGGAAGAACTGACATAAACAACAGTGTGGTGATTGCCAGGGTGAGGAGCAGGGGTAGGGAGGAGGCTATCGTGGGTATAGTGATGGAAGGAGACTTGACCTGGGGTGGGGAACACACAATACAGTGTACAGATGATGTGTTGTGGAATTGTGCACCTGAAACCTGTATAATTTTTTAACCAGTGTCACGCCAGTAAATTAAATTTAAAAATTAATTAAAAAAAAAAAAAAAAAAAAAAAACAAGAACCAAAGTAATTCCAAAAAAAGTTACAGATTCTCTTGATCATTAGATAAAATCAGGTTACAGGAAATAGCATTATCAAATATTTAATGTTAATTTTTTTTTTTTATCCTCACCCAAGGACATTTTTCCATTTTTTGTTCAGATAGAGTGGGAGGGAGAGAAAGAGAGAGAAACATCAACATGAAAGGGACACATCAAGTGGTTGCCACCCACACGACCCAACCAGGGCCAGGGACAAACTACAACGGAGGTATGTGCCCTTAATGGGAACCGAACCCGGGTCTCTAGGGACCACAGGCCGATGCTCTAACCGCTGAGTCAAACCGGCCAGGGCTAATGTTAATTATTTGTACATTTATTACAAATATACTATAATTTTCATCTCAGGTATGGACCTGGGCCACCTCATATTGATGAACTAAATTTCATCCCAGAAACTTTATAACATTGTTTTTTGTTGTTTGTTTTGTTTTTGCTTTTAGTTTCCAAACCTTTGCATGAACCAGATTTTAGTGACATGACTAGAAAGAATCAACCCTGAATTTAGTTTTCTTCAACTTTATATATCACTTACTTGAGAATAATGCAATATACATTTCAACATGACTACGTTATAATTGATTTTAAATGTAGCGTTTCAAATGACTGGCAATTCCACATTTCTTCATTGTTACTGCTGCACTGTAAATAAACTTGTAAGAATATGATGTTCTTGGGATATCTCTGAACAGAAGTCCACAACATTTCACAAGCAGTAAGTGCCTGGGTTTGTGTTTTACGTGTTCCCTCTCTCCAGTTCTGAAGTCATTCTTCTCTCTTCTCCTAGATTTCACTAGCTACCTCCTCTATCTCTTCTACTACACTGTTTCATTTCTTGGAATGTTTCTCTCTCCTTGTTGCTATTCATGTTTCAAGGGAATGTCAAGACTTCACAGAAAGAGATCTTTTCCTCTCCTTTGGAATTATGTTCATTTTCCTGAGTTTATTTGTTGATAGTAGTCTTTTTTCCTACATATTATATAACATGTTTTTTGCAACTCTTTTTTTTTTTTTTTTTTTTATCCTCACCCGAGGACATTTTTCCATTTTTTGTTCAGGTAGAGTGGGAGGGAGAGAGAGAGAGAAACATCGACGTGAAAGGAACACATCGAGGGGCTGCCACCCGCACAACTGACCAGGGCCAGGGACAAACTGCAACCGAGGTACATGCCCTTAGCGGGAACTGAACCCGGGTCTCTCAGGACCGCAGGCCGACGCTCTAACCACTGAGCCAAACCGGCCAGGGCCGTTTTTTGCAACTCTTAATAATTAATAACATTATTGTTAATAATGTTAATACTATTGCAACTATAAAATCATATTGATATTTAGAGTGTTTTAAATATACTTAGGTACTATTCTATTTGGGGCAGTTATATATGGGGCGCATATATATGTGTATATATATACATATATATGTATAACTTTATGCAACTGTAATAATTAATATTAGTGTTTCCCATGTGCCACCCAGGAGTCTAAGTATTTTACACGTATATGTACTATCTCAGCGAGGTGAGTACTCAGTCTCTTTCCCATTTTTTCAGGTGATAAGCCCAAAGCCTAGAGACAGTAAATCATGTGCAGAAACTCTCACAGCTTTTAGGCTACCAGGGCAAGTTTCAAATCTCTATTGGTTGATGCCAAACCTCAAGTTCTTAGGTATCAACTCTTGTACTTTCTAATGGTAGATATAAACAATTCCTATATTCTAAGGACATTCTATAATTATGCTAGAAAAAGGTAGGCTTCCTGACACTTCAACAAACTGGGAGGAAAAACACCTCTAGTAAAAGTTAGATACCAGAGTTTGCACCCAATCTAACAAGCCAGCAGCTGAGCTTCACTGCATGGTGACTAATGATTAAGGTTATATTTTCATGTTACCAAACATATGACTTATTAAATTTCTAAGAGCACAAAGTATTTTCCTCCCTTGATCTAGGTTCCACTGCTAATCTATAGCTCAGATTATTTCAGTGTTCTGTATTATCTTTCAAAATCAAGACAACTATGAGTATCTTAAATGTAACAGTGCATATTATTCTCTACTATTGGAAAACATAAATTTAAATGCATATTTTACACTAGATTAATCATAACAGTGGTAATAAAAGAAAAAATCTATTGCACTACAAATTGTCTTTGCAAGGAAGGAAGGTCAGAAAACATTTTAAACACACACAGGCACACACACACACACACATATAATTGATGTGGTGGTCTTTTATTAGTTTAGAAGGGTACTATGAGTTCATTGCATACATTTCAATCGTATCAAAAATCAGAACATAAAATATAAAATTCCACTAATATCTCTACCTCTAAAGACAACCAACACACAGCTGTTTATTTGTGTAGGTGTTTGTATATCTATTCCATCCCTTCCACTATTTCATTTCCCCCCTATATATGCAGAACATAATTCATTTATCCACCTGTGATTGATCAACCTTTGTGTTCTTTTTTACTATTTAATATAATGCTATAATAAACATTTGTTTCTATTTACATTTATATAATACATACACACATATAATTTTCTGGGAAGAACAAATTATTAAGGGATATGGCCAAATTCCACCCCCCAATTTCCACTCCCCGATTATATCTATTTTTATTTCCCTATGCTTGCCTTCAATAGACATTATTATTTACATTCTTCGCAACTCTCTATATCTTTTAAAGTCTGTGTCCTCACTAATGAGCAAACCTAATGAATTAACTGACTGAGACAAAAGAACAAAGGTGCACCCCCAACACCATCAGCTGTGTCCATGAGAAGTCAACTGGAGGTGCGCATGTCTTTAATAATTGAGGTCTGTGCTGTACAGAATTTGCTGAATGACCAAGCCTTTATGATATTTTATTTTTCGGTATAATAATTCTCATAGTCTTTTAATCACCTCAGTTAGAAAAAGTTAATTATAAGAAGATTATGAACAAACTTATATAGGACTATTATATATCATCAAGCAAACAAACATCATGATAAAAACTTAGGTTAGGTGGTGTGTCTTGTATTTGCTAGGTGTCTTTTTACAAAGTATATAAGTCAGAGCAAGAGGTATAAATGCAGAAATATAACATTTTTGCTATACTATCATAACCAGGTTCAGATTCCCTGAGTCTTTTTTCCTTAATAGTGCAAAATAATCGTGTGTGTGTGTGTGTGTGTGTGTGTGTGTGTGTGTGTGTGATATGATAATGGAAGCTAGTTCTAGCCCAATGGACATGAATCTGAGGATTATTATGTAGTGGACTCTTCATTAACTATTGTTTTAAATCATGTAGATTTGTGAAACTATAATCACTTTCTATTCAGCTCATCAATCATTGAGTACCAGCTTCTCGCATAATGGGGAATTAACACAGATCTGGTCTCCTTCAATTTAAAGAAAATAGGCAAGAAAGGATAATGCATTTGAGGTGGTTGCTTAATAAATTTTTTAAGGTTAGGGTCTATAACAATATTGTTTTTCAAGTAAAGGTATTCAATTTTAGGTTTGTCATATATTATGAATATGTTTCTAGAGAAGGCTGTAAGTTTTATGTTAATTTACACATTTTGCTTCTTTAAAGCACCGCAGCCTCAGAGTTCACTGAACTGAAGACATGATAGGAATTCTGCACATGTCAAAATTCAGGAAATGAGTCCTCAACAGGGTTTATCTCATTTCATGTTTTATGACAAATAACGAAAAGTCATTCTTTACATGAGAAAATGTTCTGAAGGATTGAATTGCAAGTTTAAAAAAATAGCTTTCAACATTTTTAAAAGTTTATGAAATTATTCATAGCCTCTCCACTGGTCTCCTCCTTATCAGCTCTAACATGACAAAAGACACTGTATAGGATATATCTCATTTAACATGTTTTGAAGCATTGTTTTTGAAGTTGAATATTATTTCTAGATACTTTATTGATTAGTGAATATTTAGTCTTGTTAAACTGCCCACCGATACATTTAGTCTACACCAAAGGTCTTTAAATATTTTTTCCTGTTCAAAACATCCATGAACATATTTAGTACATGCCAAATAGTCCTTGATATTTGGTCTTGTCGAAAACATCTACACTTAGAAAATGTCCCTGGATTCAGATAGCCTATAACATTTTATATACATAAAATTTGATTACGTAATTTTTTCTTTTTTTTTCTAGTAATAGGACAGATGTCCTCACTCAAAATTATAAAATATTTCTGACAAAGTAAGAGTTTCAAAGAACTGCCAAAGGTTATTCTGATTAAGCTGAGGCATTTTCTACAAATCGGATGTTGAAGCAAATAAATCATAAAGGGATGCGTTGAGGAAAGTAGGAGTTTGTTGTCACAGAGATCAACTAGATGGCACTCGATCTGCAGGTTATGAGAGATGGAGTGCCACTGAACATCTCGGGGTGCAGTGCTTTCGGGGAACGTTGTAGCATCTGCAGTAATGTTTGCATGCCAGATAAAGAAGAGGAAGTGTTCACTCACTGAGGCATTAAAGTAAAACAAACAAGGAAACAAGCACAATAAAAACTTTAAAGAGCTTTTTTTCTGGAAGACAGTATGTGACTAATTATAAAATGTCATCACACTATATCAAAGGTACAGATCATATTATGTCCAGCAAAATCACAATGTTCCTTTTGGCTTGTGATCAGTGCTAACGGTAAGCACGTCAATGAGTGTGTTTGAGCCTGAACAAATCTGTTGGCTACAATGATACAAGTTCTTAGGGAGAGATGCTTCCAAAGGCCACACAGGTCTCCACCTTCTCCTGCTTCTATCACCACAGGATGCAGCGCTTTGGATGATTCTTTTCAAATGGTCATTGACTGCCTTCAAGCCATCTGTAAAAAGTGACATTCCTGTTTGCTTGAAGCTGAACACAACATTACATTTCCAGTGACAAATTAAGGATATATGTTTGTACTGCCTGGCAGGTGTGGCTCAGTGGTTCAGCATCGACCCATGCACCAAGAGGTCGCTGGTTCGATTCCCAGTCAGAGCACATGCCCAGGTTGTGGGCCCATCCCCCGTGAGGGGCATGCAGGAGGCGGCCAACTGATGTTTCTATATCTCTCTCCATTTCCCTTCCTCTCTCTCTAGAGTCAATAAAGAAAATAAAATTTAAAAAAAGAATATATGCATGTATTTAAGAGGTTGTCAGTTCTGAGTGTTTCATATGTGACATTAATTCTTACCGGCAGCAACCATCAGACAAGTATGAAGCAGGTCCCCTGGCAAACTTCAGCCTTCATTAGAATGAAAAGGATAACTTGCCATACACTTATGAGACTTAAACTGTAGCCAAAAATTGTCTGCGTAATAACTGCCTTGACAGAGTTCCAAAGGACAATGATAATATTAAAGATTTAATACCTAGAAGATAAAAAACAAGGTGATTTTTTTATGTTTATAAAATATTTTTTACATAAAGTGACATTCTACTAGATAAGCCACTGTAAGTCCCATGACCACTTTAAAGAGAAAATTCTATCATGTAAGGAGACCATATTAACATTTATGTAGAAAACAGAAGTTTACAACTTTTGGCTCTAGACTTGGATTATATATGTAGTAATTACTGCACTTAATTATAAATTGTTAAATATTTGTATGAAATACCTCCTCTTAAAATATCTGATATTTAATTTTTAAGAAAGAAGAAGACATTTCAATGAGATTTTTATTTGCTAACTTAAACGTGACGATATTGTTCACATGATGCTAAAATTAAAGTAATAAATGCAGATTTCAAGCAAAGACATTGAGAGATGAAGATGACTATAAAATCATATTTTATGGGAGCATTTGCATATTTCGGCATAGTGAAGTAGCACGTGCAGTTATTAGGATTGAGCTTTTCATATTAGACTATTTTTTAAAATTATTTATTTAATAATTTGTTTTTGTTACAGATGTTTCTCATTTTCCCCCCATTGACACCCTCTTGCCCTTCCCCCTCGCCCCATCTCCAGCTCTGTTGTCTATGTTCGTTGGTCATGCATACATGCATGTAAGTTCTGTGGTTTATCTCTCCCCCACAAACCCCCCTCCTCTGAGGCTTGTCAGCCTGTACCCCACCTCCATGTCTCTGGGTTAACTTTGTTCAGCGGTTTGTCTAGTTCATTATATTTCACAAATAAGTGAGATCATGTGACATTTGTCTTTCTATTTTTATGAAAGAAAATAGTTGTGGTTTTGCAAGGCATTTCTGACTTTCTATAGAAACAGCTATTTTCCACAAAGTAGATTCATACACCATTTGTTCTTAAAAACCTGAGACAACTTTCTTGGCAGTGATTTTTAGGAAGATCGTCAAGAATGTTGGTGTCCCTAAAGTATTAGAGAACTATATAGAGAGCAATGTCCCATGAGAAATAAATAACAAAAATTGCCTGGCCAGTGTGGCTCAGTGGTTGAACATTGACCCATGCACCAAGAGGTCTCCAGTTCGATTCCTGGTCAGGGCACATGCCCAGGTTGTGGACCAGATCCCCAGTGTGGGGCATGCAGGAGGCGGCCAATCGATGTTCTCTCTCATTGATGTTTCTATCTCTCTCCCCCTTTCCCTTCCTCTTTCTCTAAAATCAATAAAGAAAAAATTAGAATCTAATAAAAATAAAAGAAATAACAAAAATGTGGAAAAATGTGATTACATAATACATACAGCCATTTATACATATCTGTCAGCATTAGTGTCATATGGTAGGAACAGAAGACGACATGCCAGCAATCCCTGCTCCGGCCTTGACCAGCCTGCCTGTGTCAGCAAGCTTGACGTGTGCTCCTTTGTCACATGAGGTCTACATCACAAACACATGCAGTAGGTCCTCAACATCTACTGAGGAACGAATGAATGAGGCTAATATTTCTATAACTGAGTGTACAAGAACTAACCAGTACCATTTGGTTTTTATTAAAAGAAGCCATTACGATAAAGCACTATACACAGAAACAATAAGGGAAGGCCCACGAGTAATTAATGATCAGTGGGGACATACAGAGAACAAATCGCGACAGAGAAACCCGATCGCTGCTTCTGATAGAATCCCAGAATTAAGGGGGGAAGGGAGCACAGCACAAGTACCATATTTGGGTTTTCACCGAGTATTTAATTCGATGGTTCCTAAGCTCTGACTTGCAAAATTAATTCAAATTGGCTTGGAGATGATTATTCTCAGATGGTCTGAAAACCATTTAAAGAGCTATCAACAAGGGGTAATGACAAATGGCAACAGAAAGAGCTGGGGGGAGTGAGCTGCCGCGAAGGTTGATTTAGGTCTTGAGTTTTAGTGTCTTCATTACTACACGCAAAACGGAGTAAACAACACACCGATGCGATTCGGGAATGACACAAGGTTGGAAGGCATCCTAGACGGAGGGACAGTGAGGTAGTCAAGAAGACGCAAGTTGGAACGTAAAGAAGAACTGCACGGAAAACTGCTTGCACTGACAAGGTGAGTGTCTGCTAAAGAGGAGTTTGGGTTTATTACAAGAAACAAACCAGACAAACCTGGCGAAACAGGTGGACAAAACAGGCTAGCACAACCCCACAAGTAATGCATTACAGAAACTCCTTTCAATAAGCATGCACAGATTTTGACTCATGTTTCAATACAGGCAGATCCATACATGCAAAGGAGTCTAGGGATTACAGTTTTACCCAAATTCTGACTTTTCACACGGTACTCCGGACAGGCTAACACATATCCTTAGAGGGTGACTTCATACATTCCGCTTTTTAATTTTCCCCTATACGGATTATTGGCTGTACTTTCACACTGAGCACAGTCACCGGTCTTCTCTTCCCTCATGAGTGCAGTTCAAGCTCATGCCGGAAATACCTCCTACCCAAAAGGTAACCATGAAGGTAAACTTCTGGAAATGACTTTTGGAGTATCCATGGCACGATGCTCCCTCTTCATCTGTGCAAATAATTGAGAGTCGATTGTACACACATATAAGGAAAGTAAGGAAAGATAAATAGGAAGACAAATGACTTCCAAGAGAAGATTATTACTTTACTCCACTTTATCCCCTTCTATCGGACAACTCGACAAATGAGAGGGAGTCGAGAGTACTGGAGCAAAAATGATAAAGGCAATGAAGTCATCCACTTGTGAGAACGAATTAAGTGAGCTATCCCATGGAGTGCATCTGACAGCCACGAGCAAGCTGTAATGGGCAACACCTACTTATGGGTTGAAAATGCACAAGAGGAAAGAAATTCTTTTCATGGGATAAGGGCAATTTCCCTCTTACTCAGGTTCACAGAGAAACAGAATTACAATTGAGAGAAAATGGTGTTGCCTAAATTATTGTGAACCCATTTGATTTAGACCTCTTCAGCAAAAATATTTTTCAAGGACTAAAGAACCAGCTCTTGATCACTTGTGAGTAAAGACATTAAAAGTTGAAAGGTTTTAGTAAAACCACAGCGATTTTGAAAGGAGAGAGGCCTGAGGTTTGAATCTTGCGCCTGCCACACACGTCTTCTATATGGGGGTAGTCAAATATTCTCTTCTGCAAATGGAGAAAATTAATTTAACAATTCACAACTGTTTTTCATGAGAAAATAGAAAACCACAGAATGTCAAGATATTAAAGAGTGGGAAATGTCACATTTAGTTTTGAAATATATACAAAAATATATTTTACATATTTGAATTTTTGAAAACTAGCCTCTCTAATTGGAAGAATAGATGATAGAAAGATCATGGTATCTGAGATCATGAAGTCTTAAGTGTGACCACTTCTTCACCATTTACAAGTTATATGGCATGGGTGATGCACTTAAAATCTGAGTTTCATATTTCTCATTATAAAACTACAAAAATGCTGTCCAGTTCAATAGATTATAAGGTGCAGGGATGGGCCTAACTGATACAGAATAAGCATTTATCTTCCTTCCTTAACCCCCATTTCTATCTTTGCCCACTTACAATGTATACTTTTTCTACTTGTTTGTTTTATTTTCTTAAAAGCAAGTGTCCTTTTGGTACATGTATCAGTCTTGACATCCAAATTAAATTTGCAGTAGGGAGTGCATCCTATGTTTCTTCTCCACATTCTAACAGCTTAAAAACTCTCAAATAAGGTAAGATATTTGAAATTACTAAAGGTCAGAGTGGTACATTAATGAAAGATTATATGTTATTAGCTTAAACATTCTTACATGTGTTGTCTTTGTTTCGAGAAATCTTACAGATAAAAAGCTATACTCATACAGCTCATTCTGTTCAGCAGTGAATACAAAGGGTGATAAGTAAAAGCTTAAGCTTTTGATAATGGATGACACCCAGGCCTAAACTCGCCCTCTTTCTGCCCACCCCTGACCCTTTCTGGCTGGCACTAGCATCGGAGCCTGACATCTGACTGACAGCTGGGCTTAGCTCATCTTCTTTGCCTCTTCACTTTTGACAGCTGAAGGTCATCTTCATAGGACAAACTATTAAGTAATATAAATACATTAAAATAAAACTAAGAACTCTAAGAGCTGAGATTCCCTGTTTGCAGGAAATTTATTTTAATGCTGTTTTTTAAAAATATATTAACTACATAGTGCCTTCACCATTTCTTCAGCAAACCTGTCCTTAATGATAGGAAAATACATCTCTCCCCATCTCCCAAAACCTAATGCTTTCCCCACTGTCTGATTCTATGGAGTTCAAACATTTCTTAAATAGAAAATATTTCAGTTCTCTCGAAAGACAGCCTTTCCAGATCAACACAGGCAGGCAGTGGTTGCCCTGGAAGTATGCCGAGGAAGAGTCTGTTATAGGGAGGACAGATCAATTCCCAAGAATTTTCCACCACTAGGAACCTCAGAAGGAGAAAGAGGGACCTCCTCCGTATTTCTTGAATATTTCTGAATTGGAAATAATTACTGAGCACCTATTATGTTCCAGTTCACAATATCAAATACTAGGACTACAAAGATAACCACATCATGGCTCCTGCCCTTCGGAATATTCTAACCTAATGAGAGAAAGGGGGAGGGGCAGAAGAGATTGACGTGATAAGTGTGATGAGGTAGATGTTCACTTGAATGTAACCACAGTGTCATGGGCGAGGAAACAGCGGCCTGCAACAGCTCCGTCATTGGCCCAGCATCATACAACTTTCCAATGGCCGATGTGGACATGGAACGTGACATTAATTTGAATATAGAATCACATCTTAATTTTACAGAATTTCAACTAAAGTAGCTGTCCTCCGTAACAGACTAGGTAGGGAAAGGGAGGCATGGCTAAAATATTAAAGCAACAGCTTGCCCGTCTCTTCCAAATCTAGAAATGTTGAGAAGAAAGATCATGGGTAGGAGAACGCCTTTTCCAAAGATAAAACTTCTGGACTCAAGAGTCAAACAAATTGCTCACATTCTGGCGAAGACTACATGTGGATTCCAACAGGCTCCAATAGAGCCTGCCAGTGACGAGCCCCACCGCCCGCCGTGTGTCTGGCCTAATCACATCGGCTTGCACACTCCCAGGAAAGACGTTCACACTCGAGTGAATGTGTGTAGGTGGCACAGAGCAACGTTTCCTTAGAAAGCTCATCGGTCAATAGTTGAGATCATAGCCCTCTATAGGAACATATGGGAACTTGCCCCAAATAAAATACTGGTATCTCATGACTTGAACACATCCCGCAATCCTGCAAAGGCCATCACTGAAACACGCTTCGCTAAGTAATAAATGTGCGACACTTGGTCGAATGCTGCTTGGAGACGAAACATCATTTTCACAAATGAAGCAATTAAACCCAGAAATACAAATAATTTTACTGCCATGAGTGGCCTGCATCCGTAAATGGATGCAAGCCAAGGATTATAACTTACAATAACATTACTATTGTCGCCAATTTCTAAACTACATTCTATAGCTATAATTTTGTCATCCGTCTTTGTTTCTAAACCACATCATCATGGTTCCCGGCACATAGTAAATGCTTAACAAATGTTTTGTGAATTAATAAAATCTATTAGCTGTCCTCACCCTGCTGGGTTTCTCAGCAACACTTCGAGCAGCTTAGCGCTCTACAGTGCAGACAGCATGAGAGGTGACAATCTGCACTCGGGTGACAACAGGTCCAGACAGGAGGCCAGGAGGTAGGTCCCTAGCCTTAGCTCTGTCTGGACACTTGCATTGACTTTCCTCATCTATAAAATATATTTGCTGCATAAAATATTTCTAAGAGCTAAACTGTATTAACAGTCAAATAAGTCTTCCTTTAAAAAAAAATGTTTTATTGATTTTTAGAGAGAGAGGGAGAGCTAGTAACACCCGTGAGAGAGAAACATCAATCGGCTGCCTCCTGCACACCCCCCCACAGGGGATCGAGCCCACTACCCCAGCATGTGCCCTAACCGGGGATAGAACGAGAGACCTCTTGGTCCATGGGTTGGTGCTCAACCACTGAGCCACACCAGCTGGGCCAGTCTTCCTGGTTAAGGACATGGAAGACATCACGAATAAATTTTTAAAACAAACAAACAAAAAGGTTAAAATAACTTTACCACTTACTCGTGAACTTGGGAAATGTATTTAAGCTTTCTAAACTTGAGTTTCTTCTTTTGTTAGACAGAAATAAAAGTACTTCATAGAACTGTTACAAGAGTCCAATGAAATAATGTAAGCAAAGCTCTAGCTAGTGCCCAGTGCTCAGAGCTCAGAAATCACTACTTGTTTCTGTTGTTCTTATGACTATTCTTTGTCTGTTCTTGTTGGTGTTATATATCCGCTCTTTTCCCTGAGCCAGGAACAAGTAGAGATTTCTTCATCTAATTAGAATCTCGTGGGAAAAGCCATGAAGGAGACTAAACCCTGCAGCTTTAATATATAAAGAACAAACCAAGTAACAACACCAAAGAGTTATTGACCTGTGTGGTCTCTCAACACTTTAATAAATAGAAGCTTTCTATTACAAGCATCCTCTTATTTTATAGTAGGGCATAAATGAAATTCTAAGTCACATTAAAGGAGGCCTGGAATAATTAGGTTTATCAAAGGAAGGGATGGATTTTAAAGATTAAACAGCCGTCCTAGAAGCACAATTCTGGAAGGTAGGGCTGGATGGTAAAGGGTAAACTCATCCATTGTCCGACACAGGAATTCTGACCATCACACAAGATACCATAGTCTGCTGTTGTCCCCCATCCCTTTTACAGAGCTCCATCCTTCCTGTGGGCATGATAACAGAGTTTTTCTTTTTTTCCTGATAAGGTTGATCAGTCAGAAAAGGGTAAGAGGGAGGACAGGGATGAAGAATTTATTTTCTGTGTTTTGTTTCATAAAAACATTTTCCAGTTCTTAAAACATTTCAAAACTCAAATAAGTCCCACTTTTTCAGAAAATCTTCTCAGATTCCCCAATATGGCATAGATTTATCTCTTTGTCTTTAAATGCTTATTGCACTGTCTGGTACATGGAACAGAAGATACTATTGCAGGTCATGTAATAATAATGTAAGACCTTCATTTTACATATGAGGAAACTGAAGTAACTAATTTCTATAACTTGCCTAAAATTCCCCAGTATTTTTTTTCTATCGATATATTTGTTATGTTATCAATTTGATACATAGCTCGAGATACTTAAGCGAGAACATGACAAACATGGTCAGTGTCAACTAAGTTGTAGAGGGCTTTCCTAGAACATTCTGCAACGATGCTTCTGTCGTCCAACGTGGTTAACCAGAGTTCTTGTATAACAACAGCATCAGGCGTGTGACCGCAGCCATCTGCCTTTCTCCTCGGCTGCTGCAATGGTCTCCTCGTTCCCCTCCTGCTCTTTCCAGTCCCTTCCTAGCAGCCGGAACGATCTTTTGAAAGTATAAATCCAAATCTAAGACGTCTGTCATTGGGTTGTCAATTTCACATTCAAATCCATCGTGTCCGTGTCTACCTCTCCAGCAGCCCGAGCCAGGCTCGATCCTGGTTCAGGACTTTCACAAGGGCTGTTATGTCACATAACATCCCTCTGTGTGCGATGTTCTGTCATTCAGGTTGTGTCTTAAATGCCACCTTTTCCCAGAGCTCTCCCCTGACCCTTTAATCTAATTAGCTAGACCCACTAAACCTCTATTACTTTCATTTTAATTCTTTACAGAGCAACTGTGCCTATAAAACTTTTTCCTGTGTACACATTTGCTTTTGCTTCTGTATTTTCTGCTTTCCATCACTTTAGCCTAGATTGTGAGTTTCCTCTAAGCAGAGAACGGACCATTTTGATCACTGCTGTTACATTGGTGTCTAATAGCATACCTTGTAGATAGCAAGTGTTTAACAAATACTTTGTTGCATGAACCAATAAATAAACCATATTCAGTTGTATATATTATACATATCCAGGGTTAAAATAGAAATCATAAATTATATATCAAGTATATTAAATAACAAGATGCTAGTATATTTATGATACCAGGTTAACTCATTCTTTATGGAAACTATAGAATAAAGAATTCCCTGAAAAATCTACTACACAATTATAAATGTAGAAGTGTGATTGATTATAAAATTCTTGCAGGTTTTCAATATATTAAAAAACACCAAATTTGAGTATTGTCTTTTGGTAAAATTGTGTACTGCCACGAGCTACTCTAATGCAAGGGGCCACACAGGATTGGTGCATGTTCTTATCAATTCTGCACTAAGAAACATGTAGCAGGCAATGCTCTGATGATAGTATATTAGAGTTTGTTTGATGATGGATGATGTTTTTTGTCTGACTTTTATGATGTGAGCAATCAGAGCAGTTGTTATATAGTATTAGTGGTTCAGTTAAGAAAAACAAAACAAAGCAAATGAAAACAAAAACACTACTCTTTCAAGTGCTGAATCTGTTTGATTGAAAATACAATTGTGAAATGATAGTAAAGGTGGTTACCACTTGCTGCTATCAATTTGCGTGAATATCAGTTTTGCTAGTTTTTGGCTAAGAAAAGCAAAAATAAAGTAGTAGTACACAAGTGTTTTATCAATTATACCTCAATAAACCTAAAAACCACTATATACAAATGTCAAAATGCTATCACATTTTACATTTAAAATAGCTCTATTTTTCTGAGTGACTCTATAAAACAAATTCTATCTATTTTAAATTATAAAGTAAAACAATACCAAACAAAATGAATGTTTGAAGATTTCATTTTACACTTTGGGGAAGAAAAGTCCCAACAAACATTTAAACAACTTTTAGACTGGTGGTTAATATCAGACTTGAATCTTCTTGGCTGAACTGCGCATTTTTAAGTTTTGAGAAGATCTTCCTCACTTTCCATCTGTTCGGTTCATGCACATCACATAACAGGCGAATCTTATGTAGTTTGTGCCTACTGAGTATTTAAACTGTTCCGAAATGTCTTTCCTTGAGAAGTATAAGTTGCTTAGACCTTCCTTGTATGAGGTTGGCTTATAGGACTTCTCAAGGCCTTTGCTATCAAAGGTTTCTGATTGCTACAATATAGTGTGATCACTGAGCCGATGCCCTTCCTGGTCCGATGTGTTAGCTCTATTTTCACCTGTCAAGATTTCAGAAACCTGTACCGATCAACAGAGCCATTAGAACACGCGGCTGGTCAACAGGCTCTCAATCCAGCATCTTAATATGGATTCATCTGAAAAGACACTCTATGAAATCGTCATGAAAGACTATTAAAGGTAACACCCTTCAAGAAACTTTAAGAAAATGTGATGCAACTTAAAAGAAATAATATTAAAATAATTATAAAGCTCATTATTTGTAATCATTGCTATTCCATCAGTTATTTAATGCTTGTACTATTTCTTTTTATTTTTAATTGTTTTCTTTATTGATTTGAGAGAGAGAGATAGAAACATTGATGAGAGAGAACATCAATTGGCTGACTCCTGCATGTCCCCTCCTGGGGATCGGGACCACAACCTGGGCATGTGCCCTGACTGGGAATCGAACCGGCAACCTCTTGGTGCATGGGTCAATGCTCACCCACTGAGCCACACCAACCAGCCAGGCTGAACTATATTTCTTGAAACCTCTTCTACTTGCAGCGAGTTTAATAATCCCTCTCTTACACTCAAGTTAAAAAGTTCTGCTCTATTTAACCCTAGCATTTCAGTGTTAGAAATGCCTCTGTTGCACCCTAAAGCTTCAGTGACACTGAGATAAGGCTGGTCTAGCTTATACATGCCTCTAACCTTGGAAGTTGGTCCCAGTGCCCTGGACTCCTGCAAACGGACTCTCTTGATCTCTCCTCTGTACCTGGGTGCTCAGCCAGACATGTTGCCTGCACTTCTCAATCTTAGATGCACTTTATAATCATACCCAGAACGTAAAAACAAACAAAATACTGATGCACAGGCCAGAACTCCAGATTCTAATTTAATTCTTCTGGTGTCTGTGCATTCCATATGTTTTGTAAAAAGTGTCCCATGAAGGTACAACCTCTTCACCAGCATCTCAAGTGACTGATAATTAGAACAATGCTTTACTATAAGGTGACACTGACTCACGGGGTTTTGTTTGTTTCTTCTGTTCCTTCTCTCTACAATCTTTGATGATTTCTGATAGCTATTAAAATGAATATGGTGGCATGTGCAATGTTTATTTTATCTCACACCTCCCCCACCCAAAATAAATCTGATGTCTATTTTATGTTGTCGTGGTCACCTCCTGACTTTAAAAGCAGCTACTCAGTTCTCAGCACGAGGTCGTAACTAACCCTTCCCCCAAAATTGATGAAAATATTTGTATCCAAAATGTTATAATTGTCTAAAACAACGGAAAACAGAATATAAAGAATAACTGCATTTATTTGTGGAGTAAGAGACAGGGTGGGAGGGAGGATGAGCAAGAGAGAGGTCAAGAAGGTGTAGAGAGAAAGTTGATTAATGTTGATTGACCTGACAGGTACAGATTCTTTCCAAAACCCAAGTGTGAAGACACACCATTTCATCTTTTGCAATCGACTGACGTCATCTTAACCTAAACTTAAGTTCTATTTTGAGCCCTTTTTCCACCAGGCAGGAAAATTAAAATCTCAGATGATTAGGCAATTACCCACATCCCCTACATTTTTCCTGAGAGATTAATCTGATTTCCATTGAGCTTGCTGGAACTAGCATGAACTGAGGTGGGCTAAATGTGCTTGCAATAATGTAACCACTCTGTTCCCACCACCACTGAATACTGATACACATTTTCACATGCTCCCTGCAGAATGAGAACCATTGGACTAGCTGAAAGAGCTAATAGACAAGGGATTTGAGGACATTTTGGACCAAAAACTGGTTAAAATTCCAAAAGTAGTATGTTATGTTTTTGTGTCTGCTTTGAAAAAAAAAAAAAAGAATAAAAAATATAAACCAGAATGTTAACAGTGACTAATTTTAGATTGGGAGATTATGTGATTTTTAAAATGATTTTTGTCACCTTACTTACCCATATTTTCTAAATAAACTTGATTTATTTTATAACAAGCAACCAATTTTCAAAGCATATTTTAAAATGTAATGATGCAAAGCCAAACTCTGCATGACTGATGCAGCACCAGGACAGGGGTCTCGGCCTGCAGGTGAGTAGAAGCACACCAGGAGCAGAGGCTGATTGATTCGCACACGGGATGCCCTTCGCAGCTCCACCTCCCTTAAGGAACCTCCGTGACCTTGAAACAATGCTGATCGCTCCGGGTCACAGGTGGAGAGCTATTAGCGATGTTTAATGGGAAACGCATTTCTTTCCTCAGTCTGTCTAATGATGATCATTGTGTGTATATAATTTCCCCATATTTTGTGAAAAACATGTTCAGTGGTTCCATTTAAATACCATTAGAGAATTATACATAGTTATTAGAGTTGTAGAACAGGGACGGAGAGACTTTTCACATAAAACGAGTCTTATTTCTGCATCCGCTATTGCACTGCCTTGGTTTGATACTTCTCTCACTCAGTACAGTACTCAGAAAGTAGAATTTAGAGACTTTAAATAAAGAAACACTTTCTGCTCCCAGAGACTGAAATTGCACCAGCGTTTCCCTGTCTGTTTGCTACAACCAAGACCACAGTGACCAACGCAGGCCAGGCAAGGAGCTGAAGAGGTAAGCACCATGAAGGTTTCTCTGATGTGTGCATCTCTTACTACACCAGGAAGCAGAGATTCACGAGGCTGAGAGAAACTATATTGTTTCCAGGAAGGAGACACATCTGTAACAAAAATAAATTAATTTAAAAAAGAAAACATTAGAAAAATAGATAAATAAATAAATACAATAAAATATACTGAAATATAGAGAGATTTAAGCAACACCAGTCTGGTCTGCTTACTACTGTATCCTTCTCTACTGACACAGAAGATTACGTATGCTAAATTACTCTCTCAATAGTGAAAAAATTGTAAGGTATTGCTGGACAGTAAGATCGGTCATTGGAGAAACAATGGAGAGCTCTATGGAGACAAACTGTAGCTTATCTAACATGTTGGTCAGCGTTGTGCACTGAACTACCACATACGGTGATAGGCAGCCTTTCCCCTCTCCCCTTCCGCAGGGAACCCCCCAGTCTGTGCTCCGTTGCAGAAAGCAGGCCCCTCACCGCAGGCCAGACCCTCTCGAAGGGTAGATGAGAGAGCTTCCCAGGAGAAGAGCGTGCTACCGAAGGCCTTACATAACAATGGCGTGAAAATGTAACGCCTCAGATTTCATTCATGCAGTACTTACCACCTCACTAAGTGCTTTCAAATACAGTACGTCATTAAAACATCATGAAACCCTACAAGGTGGATAGACTCACCCTCCTTTTTTCTTTTTTTAATATATAGATAATAATAATAAGAGAATAATTGTTCTGCAAACTTGTGGTGAAAGGTAACAAGAAAGAAAACTCAGAACTTCCCAACCCAATTCATGGGACGTCTCTGGCATATATAAGCACAGGGGTTAGAGAGAAGTATATGACCAGGAAAAAATTTCATTGGAGAGGATAACAGCAAAGAAATGAGGAGTGAAGACAATGAAGTCATTTTGACTGGGTTTGAATCTTTACTCTGCCATTAACAAGCTGTAAAATTTGAGTCACATCCTTTTCAGTCTTCTGTGTAAAAGAGAAATTGCTAATTCTCACCTTGTAGTGCAATTAACATTAAATGCTTAGAAATATGGTCTATTCAGCAGTGAGTATAGCATTAAAAATATTAAAGAATGTGTTCTTATTACAATGCCATTTTGTTGCTTTTATGTAAGAAATGTGCAGATATTAGTGATCACTGAGAAAAAATAATAGATATTTTAATTCCCTAATGCATCAGAAAGAAATGTACCTGTATTTCCAGAAGAAAAAACTATGTAAGTTGTAGCACTGCTACCTAATAGTGAGATAACATGGTCCAATGACAAATTAGCAGTTTACAAATAAGACACTTTCATCCATGAATAAAACTGTGTTTGTGAGATTATAAGGCATATGTGTCATCAGGGCTAATCATTAAATTCCAATTTTTAGGAAATGAATGTATTGTGTGCATTTTATTTTCATGAAAACAGATAATTACAAAGGGCTTAAAGCTATATATCAAATTATTTCCCGCAATTACTAAGATCCTGAAAGAATACTTGTTTCTTTTCTACATCAATGTTAAAAAGTGGCATTAGCCCTGGCCGGTTTGGCTCAGCGGTTAGAGCATCAGCCTGCGGTCCACAGAGACCCGGGTTCGGTTTCCGCTAAGGGCATGTACCTTGGCTGCAGTTTGTCCCCGGCCCTGGTTGGGTCGTGTGGGTGGCGGCCACTCGATGTGTCCCTTTCACATCGATGTTTCTCTCTCTTCCTCTCTCTCCTTCCCGCTCTATCTGAGTAAAAAATGGAAAAATGTCCTCGGGTGAGGATAAAAAAAAAAAAAAAAAAGTGGCATCACTGGGAAGAAAGACTGCCTTTGCCCCAGACCACGCCCACCACCTGACTACATATGTTTCCCTGTTGCCACATCTGTAAGGCTTAGTCTGAGAAGAAACAGTTGTGAGGCATTTTCTGAGTTCTAATTTGGGAAATGTTTAAGGTACTGAAAGCAAATGGCATTTATTTGGCTTTGTATACTCTATGCCCCAGAGGCATGTGGTTATTAAAACAACTCTTGTGTTTTATTCTGCCACTTATCAAATTGATTTTATTAAACTTGTTCCTGGCTGATTTGCTATATGCCAAACTTTCTCCTGGGATCCATTTCTAAAGAATTCATAGTGGAGGTGATAACTTTGGATGGGTACATTTCAGCAAGTTCTCTGATTCTAATAAAATCCCCAAAGTTTGCATTAAACCCTAGGGGAAACACCCAAATTGTATGAATGTTTTGGAATTAAGTGCTAGGGAGATATAAGAGCAACAGAATATTAATTGTTTGGGGATACAGACCCACGAAAGTCAATTATGGAGTTTTCATTTGAATCACTGTGTCAGAAGGCAGATAATTTATAACTAAAATACTCAAAAGGAAGTATGCTTGATATACAATGGGCAGAATTTCACAACGAGAAATGAGAGCTATTTCCTACATGTCTTAATATTTTGACAAAATTGGAAATATGCAAGGAGAAAGAAAAGAGACTATTCCAACTGCAAATGATGTTCGGGTTCTGAATGTTTTTTTTAACTTAGAAAAAGAAAATGAGAATTGTGCTTCAGAGAGGAGAGAAGCCCATGTTTGGACATGGATTGAAGAGAAAGGGTGTAAGAGGTCAGATAACAAATTAGCATAGAGGAGGCCAAATCTGAGCACTAGTGATAACAAAATCCTACATTTAAAACTTGAGTAGACTTATACCAGTGAAGCTTTTATGAAGTCAAGCTATAAGTTTATGGACAAAATAGGAAGGCAAAGCAAAACAAATGCCATAGTAACTACGGGACATCCTCAGAGAATTTGGTGAAGATGTTAAATAGCATATCTCAAATGTTATTTATTAGAAAGCATCTGTTGTTCTCCTCTGAGTGATGAAAACAAAGCTAAAGGATCATTTTATTCTTCAAAGTGAAGGAGAAGTGGTAGATAACTCTAGGTTTCAGATTGCCTAAAGTTTGTTTCAGTAAACCATTGATATTCACATAGTACACATTTCATTCATTCTCTATAATACACTGACCTTTTCACATTAAACATTTTATTGTTGCTAGTTGCCAGCTCATAATTTCAGCATTATGCAAAGTAAATATCCGGCTTGAATTATCTGCTTAGCCCTTCGAAAACTAGGGCAACAAAAAGGCCAGAAAAGGTCAAGAAATGTAGGCTGAAGATGCTTAGATAAACTGGAGAGTCAGACAAGGGGCATTTGCAGGATTCTATTCAGCTGGATTCTTGAATACTTTGCTCTTCAAAAGTAACCTGTTGTTTCGCCTACCTTTCCTACATGTATCCTTCCTATTTCCATTTCTCCATTATTGTTACATCTAATATCTATGCAGTTAATGTTTAAGGAAAAAAAAATATGTAAACCAATACACAAGAAGTGATGGCTGAGGTTTGGGCAGTTACATCCCATTTAGACACGGCTTTAGGAAGTAATTCAACAAATGTTTATTTAGTACCTACTGATGAGGCCCTGTGTTAACACTGGGGATACAAGGACGAAAGACAAATGTCTCCACAAGAAGATCCCAGTTCAAAGACTGGGGTTGGAGTAGAGACAAACAGAAGAACCAACAGTCATAATTTGGTTTTTGTTACAACAGTGCGCACACAATGCTACAGAAGTTAAAGAGGAATAGCATGTCCCTTACATTGAAGAAGGCAAGGGGAATCTCTGAGCTGGGGACACTTGAGTTGAGTCACTGTCTGTGGATCTAAAGGGAGACTTCTCTTCCAGCTCTGAGCAGAAAGATCTGGAATACAGACAATTCGGGGGGGGGGGGGGACAATGAGGGCCAGACTTGAGAAAAATGCTGCCTTCTGCCCTCTACTAAATGTAAGAAACACCAGTGGGAAAAGATGAACGCTTATCTACAGCTTATCGCCGTGCTGAGTGTAAAAGTAGGTCATTCAGTCTTGGACACACTTGGAAGACAGAAAACCTCCACACCGACAACAGTACGGTGACTGCCAGAGGGAAGGGAGGTGGGGGAGGTGGAAGAGGATATAGGGGTGTACATGGTGATGGAAGGACACTTGGCTGCGAGTGCTGAGCATACCATACAATGCACAGGTGATACATTGTGGAATTATGCACATGAAACCCACATACTTGTATTAACCAATGTCACCTCAATAAATTCAACAAAAGAAAGAAAACCTCCTCTTTAATGAGATTATTTAACAGGAGATTGGAAATGGGTGCCTGTCAGTCCCTTGGAAGATGCTTTGAAAAAATAGATTTTTATTTTGTTTTCTCATGTCTTAGGAATATTTTAAAGTATTGTTTCATAATGTGATATGCAGATATACCCAAAAGAGATTCAATAAAATATACTGGGTGTTATATTTATATAAAAATTTTCTTTGAGTTTGAATAAACTCACTCTTAAAAGATTGATATCTATGAACGTTTCAAATGCACAATTTATGACTCTTGGGTTTATCCAGAAACGATACATGAAATCATGGGCAAACCAAGGGTGGGGCGGGAAATCACTCTCTAACATCTGTGCTACCCATGAAACTGCCTGCATCTGACTATGTATATTAAGAGGCCACTGCTCAAAGAAAGTCTGAGTCACAAAATTCCTCTTGAGGTACAAGAATATAATTTATCGTTTATGGTATTAAAGACTAAAGCACATGCTATCGAGTTACAAGAAAATTGATAAGAATAAAACAGTTTCTAGCAAGACCTTCTCTTCAGTAGTAAAATAGCAGATACCCTTCTCTATCTACAGTAGCTATGGGGCATTGTGATAAATGTGCCTTTTGAGCAAGGGAAGGTTCAGGTGTGCCTTGCTCTAGTTTTAATTTGCTGTTCTTAGTAACAAGGCACAATTAATGACACATCTCCCATCCACATGTAGCGTAGATAGGAAATAATGATTTCTCCTGAGGCATAAAAACACATTGTCCTTTCTTTCTCCCAGCCTCTGCCTTATCTGAAACTTTCCCTTGGCTCTAGGACGGTGCCAATTTATAATTTCACTCGTCTGTTTCAGCGTCAGCTCTGTACACCTGTACTTGGGGAATTTTTATTTTCAGGATGACTTTATCTAATTGCTTTCTTTAAATTTCCCTCTTTCTTTCTTTTCTATTCTTCCCCCCCCCCCTGCCGTGAAGTTATCAGTATTGGGGCAAATGGGGATTAGTAAGGGCTATCTACAGTGAGGGAGATATCTGAAGCCTGCTAATTCTACTTTAAAGATAACACTGACCACACAGATATCCACCTTTATCAAATCTATGCACGCAGGTGAGAAGGTAAACCATAGATATGCTCTAGATTTAAAACAGCTGTTTTATTGAGATAGGGTGATTATTTCCACATTGAAGTGAACTGCTGGCAAGGGATTATTTATCAATGGTCTTACAGTCCTTGCTGAGTATTAGGATACTGGGTGTGTGTGTGTGTGTGTGTGTTGTTTTTGAGCTGCAGGATGAATCAACAGCCTGCAATAGATCTAATTGACAGGATGACTGTTTTCAGCTAATGATTTGTTACATCAATGGACCTTATCCTGACCTCAATTACAGACATCAGCATTTACTGCAAAAGAAAGTGGCATCTAAATGTGGAGGGCAAGGTGAAGAAGAGTGGGTGGGGGAGAGAGAGCTAAGTAGATTTCTATCCCCAGTACTGAGCCAAAGATGCTGCTATAAGTTTCAAAGCCAAACATCTCTCTCCCTTTTCACTGTACTTGATACAGAAAAACAACAACATTACTTTTTATTGGCCTTATAAAGTGCTGGGATGGTGCAGCCTTAATTTTGCCATTCACATTGGTAGTTACCTTCCTACAAGTGTATTCATATAAATATTTATAGGAGTGATCTTTTTACACAATTAGAGTAAATCCACAAAGGCTCACTATGTGCTAGGCAAAATGGTAAGGTGCAGGATACAAATATAAATAAGGTACAGTTCACAATCCATATCCTCAAGAGAAAAGCCAAGTAAATATGTAACTGCAATATGGTATCATCAATGAAACAACAGAAGTGGTTTCTGGGAGCAATGGGGGTGAAAGGAAGAAGAATCACTTTGTCTGAGTGGGTGCGGGGAAGGTTGTACAGAGAAGATAAACCCTAATCAAATGCAAAGAACCTTTTAAGTGTTTAGGTAACTAGGTCTTGAATCCTTCAGAGTCATTAAAGCAAAGTTCTAGAGGGCTGCTATTCTGCAGAGACAGAGGTTTTGTTTATTCTGCTTATTGTAAGCCATAGGTAAGTAGTTAAATTTGCATTGCTAATCACCTTCCTTCGAAATGTGCTGATATTTGAGTGCTGCATATGAAATGTGTGGGTTAGTCCATTTTTAATGACTGTTTGTTTACCTAGACTTGGGTACAGCCAAGGGACCAGTCCCTGATCGATGAATCTATTAGTGAATAAGCATTTTTCCACATATGAAATTTAAATATAGAGAACTAACTTATGAGCTTTCATTGGAGGTATTAATAAACAGATATGCAATGTACAAAACACAATTTGAAGTAAAAGAAAATCCCCATCTCTGAGACATAGTAGGCACTCCAAATACAGTGACTGAATGAATCTATTTAAGAATAAAATTACAAATGAAATAACAGAAGTGGATTCTGGGAGCAACAGGGGTGAATGGAAGAAGAATCACTTTGTCTGAGTGGGTGCGGGGAAGGTTGTACAGAAAAGATAAACCCTGATCAAATGCAAAGAATCTTTTAAGTGTTTAGGTAACTAGGTCTTGACTCCTTTAGAGTCATTAAAGCAAAGTTTTAGAGGGCTGCTACTCTGCAGAGAGAGAGGTTTTGTTTATTCTGCTTATTGATCACTTTGATCAAGATAAAAACATATTTCATACTAATTTGCTTTTAACTTAGAAAAGAAAACTTTTGTTTAGAGTAAACTATTTCCCTTCCACTCTTTTCTTTAAGGTCAAATATTTCTGCTCTTCTTAAGGGTCAAAGTATTGGGCTATGTGAAATTAGTGATGAAATATTCATACCACAGGAAAAAAAAATCAATCTATACCTAGAGAAAACATATCCTAATTGACCCAGTGCTAGAATTAAATTAAAAATAAATAAATAAAAAAGTTGAAAATACTTCTATCACCTGGAATTGAAAATGAAAGCTAGACATTGCAAATGAAAGTTAGAAACCCCTTATAACAGACCCCCAAACACTACTGATTGCCCATATTTCTCTTTTATTTTATTCCTTTAAATGTTACTAGATGGTCTTTCATAAGTATGATTGGGTCGATTACAAAAAGGTTGTCAATAGCTCCGTCTCCTAGAAGCTTATTCTGTGGCCTTGCTGTCTTGTCCTCAGCGCAGCCCCATGGTTCACGTCACCACCCTTTTGAAAGGGGCAGAGTTTACCTTTCCTTTTTCTTTTTTTTTCTTTTTTTTCCCTCACCCGAGGATATTTTTCCATTTTTTGTACAGATAGAGTGGGAGGGAGAGAGAGAGAGAGAAACATCGATGTGAAAGGGATACATCGAGTGGCTGCCACCCACACGACCAACCAGGGCCGGGGACAAACTGCAACCGAGGTACGTGCCCTTAGCGGGAACCGAACCCGGGTCTCTCAGGACCGCAGGCCAACGCTCCAACCGCTGAGCCAAACCGGCCAGGGCTCCTTTTTCTTTTTTATCACAAATGCCTTTGTTTCCCACAGTATTTGTTCCACTTTAGTGTTTCCAGTCTATGATGATTTCCTTCTCAAATTAATTAAGTGTATAGATCTGCGCTTTGAACTTGCCCCTATTCCTTCCCTTTTCAGAGAAAATAGATTTTAGAAATAGAACTAGATCAGGTCAGATCAACTAGTGTTAATAATTCTGACAACCTCTAAAAAATAATGGATTTTTGTTCTTTACTAGGGATCACTTCCATAATTTTATTGTAACTCTTTCTGGTATTTGAATCTGTTTTCCTTTTTAGAAACTCATTTATCTATTGATTTTTTTTTTAAGGTTTTTATGTATTTCATCAAAAAATCCAATTTGCTTCTAAAATTAAATCATTTTGGATTTCAATAAATTGGATACACATTTAACCATTTTATTTCATTCATCTTTTTGACTCTAAGGAGTTCATGGCTTCAGAAAACAATGTGGTGTTTGTTATAATGTCTTTCATTGCTTTCCTTTTTAGGGCTAGTTTAGTCTATAACAAAAAGAGTCTTTTTCAAAGGGAGGGTTTTCCTTTTGTTTCTCTTATGCTTATACATTTTTCTAAAACATCATGTGATTGTTTAGACAATTAATAAACATTTATTGATAACCATGTGCAGAGGGCACACCATTAGACATGATATAAATATCGTAAGTAATAATACCAAAAACCTACTTGGGATAATCTCACTTTGAAAGTTTCACTGGTATCTCAAATATAGCATTTCCTAAGTTGACCTATAGATCTCTGCCATGTATTCTAACTCCATATCAATGGAACCTCTTAGATTAGATTGCCCTTCTGTTTCATTCTTCATCTAAACCACGAACATCCACACTCAATGACTATTAATTCTCTCTCCTAACCATGTTTCAAATCTGTTCATTACTTGCATATGAAAATAACTTCCATTATCCAAGCCACTATTTTCTTGTGTTTAGACTTCTGTAATAAACTAACCAGTATTTCCACTTCAGCTTTTGTTCCTCTCTATTTCTATACTCTATTAGCATACAGCAGTATTATGTCTGTCTGTCTATGCATCCATCCATCCATCCATCCATCCACCATCCAGTAAATGTAGAGGGTGCCAGTCTCTTAAGATTTAGCACTGTTTTATCTATGTTCAAGTGACAGTTTAAATGTTTACAGTTCACAATTCACCTGAAATTTACCATATGTTTGTTACAAAAATATAATATACGCATATCAAAGCATGTACACAAAATAATTGTTTAGCCTTGTAAGAGACAAAGTTAAAATCAGAAAATGCCCATTTCTTTTAATAAACTGAGAAAATAGTAAAGAGTAGAGAGTCTCCTGGAATTTTCTTTGGTTGTTTTTGCTTTGGTTTGATGTAAATTTTAAATTCCATTTTCCTCCCTAACGGTTGACAGAATCATGTACTGGATGAAATATGTCCTCTATCATGAAGTTGAAATTTTTAGTTTATTAAACATGTCTACATTAGAGGTAGCGAACAATGAATACACACTTATCTTCACTATCCTATGCTATTGTTGAAGCTGGAAAGCACCTCACAGTGAGAACAGTCACTGTTCTGTGTTTTGCACATGAAACTATCTGGCTATTCATCTTCGCTGACGGGACCGACGGATTCCCAGAGCTGGACTCCGACCATCACCTGCGGAATTCTGTAATCCTGCGCAGGCCATGGAGTGTAAGATGCTGGCGCTCAATCTCTCTCTCTTCTCTCTTCCTCATGCTCTCATCCAGGGGGAAAGATTCAAAGTAACTTGATATGTGGGAAACATGTTCTGTAGCCCCTGGAGTTTTCAACCAGAGTTGACACATTTTCTGACACATGACGCTACAGACCAGTGTGGTGAGAGTGTTCCCATGTTCAAATGGTGCACCGAGGTACACGACCGAGACGTGTGCAGGCACCTCACCGCGGCCTCTGGGGGGCGCGCCAGTGAGACGCTGGACAACTTTCACCACCAACACCCAGACGCCCAGCCAACAAAGCCCACCAACTGGGAGCTGCTGCCAGAAACCTTAGACATTCGCAGATTTTAATTAGAGGGATCTCCTTTTCAAATAAATCCTTCAAATTTTCTCAAGGTCAAATAGATAGAATTTATGAGATACTAAAATCCTTTTTCTTCCAAAAAGCTATCATTTCTGAAGATAACGGGGCACCGGATCACTCCATTGGGGAATTCGCTAAGAAACAAGGTTAGGGGACTTCGGTAAATCCCACTGGCCCCAGAACATCTCCTTCAGTAAGATTTCATCGAACTTAGAATTCTCCCGCTGTTTGAATTATATGATAAATTAATTTGCCAGATCACGGTCTCTAAGATTTGAGACCACTGCAGACACTTGAGTCCAGTGTTTCCCAAAGGCTGGTAAACGAGACAATTCCAGGCACACAGAGTACATTAAATAGCACCAAACCACATTGTATGGACATTTATCCTTCTGATTACATCAGCGAGAAAGTCTCGGCGTGGTGTCTCAGTACCTTTTACAACTGTCCAACTCTTGCCATTCTCCTTTTCTTTTCTTTTTTTTTTTTTATCCTCACCCGAGGATATTTTTCCATTTTTTGTACAGATAGAGTGGGAGGGAGAGAGAGGAAGGGAGAGAGAGAGAGAAACATCGACGTGAAGGGACACATCGAGTGGCTGCCACCTGCACAACCAACCAGGGCCGGGGACAAACTGCAACCGAAGTACGTGCCCTTAGCGGGAACTGAACCCGGGTCTCTCCGGACCGCAGGCCGACGCTCTAACCGCTGAGCCAAACTGGCCAGGGCCCCATTCTCCTTTTCTAAGGAGGAGAAAGCCTGAGGCTCAGCGTCTTCGGCAGCCGTGCTTTTTCTTTGCGTTAATGTTTCATTATTTTATATCTGTGTTGGAGAGATTGGAGTTTCATTTTTAGTAGTAATTGTGAACTTGACTGTAGAATATATTTATTCATGTAGAAATATGACAGTAAAAATTAAAAGAAGAGTACAGTTTCATGTGGGTAGCAAAAACTGCAGAGTTTAATATTGACTAAAGCTGCAAAATACTGTCTTAATGTAATATTTTCATTTTATAAAAGAAGCACTGAAAACTCAGAGAGTTAAATAATTTACACTGGATCAAACCATCAGTTGGAAAATTTGGAACCTAGGTTCTATTTTTCAATTAACTATTTAAAATAAGGACTATGTAGGAATTAGTCATGAATGTGTATATTTTAGGCAAGAAAGAATAAAGACAAAGCAAAGGCAAGAGTAACATGAGACATATATGGAGGGGACCTAAGGACAGCTCAGGGCGCAGGCTGAGATCCTTCCTGTGACATCACTCAACAAGCAAAACTGTTAGTCAAGAAAAACCAGTGAAATGCCAAGTAGCTCCAGTCAAGATAAAATCTAATAGCTGAGATGGTGGTTAATACATTTTAACCCTCCCAAGACCAACTACCCAAGCATATTAGCATTTATTAAAAGACTCTGAGAAGGAAATGCATTCAAGTTACAAGTAATGAAGTTTTAAAGAAAGAAAGATAAGCAGTGTTTTCAAGGGCCATGCTAGTTTTGTCTATACCATACCTTGATACTCTCCAAATCCCTGTTTAATACAACCTGGGTAAGAAATGACATAAATGAATAAAGTTATAATGAAAAGGCAGGAGGAGTTTTTGGATAAAGCTATGATCGTAGAAGTGTATCAGTTAAGACCAGACACCTTGATAAATCCGTCATTGGAAGGTTAGAAATGTTACTATCTGCCTTTTGAGAAGTCCAAGTGTAACTGAACAGCACAGGGTATCACGGGGTAGTAGTACAACTCTCCCAGAAAATGGGCGAGTTCAAAAGAATAAAAATGGCTCTAGGCTCTGGAAGTTTTCTACCAACTTCCTACCAAACACACAAAATCCCTTCCCTCCCTTCCTCCCTTGATTTTGTACGCACAGTGGAAAGAGCAGAACTGTGTGGCAGAAAAGGCAGTGCACGGTACAATGGATGTGAGGTTTGGACGTACAGAGATCTTGATTCAAGTCCTAGTTACACCCTCTCTCTCACTGTTTGACTTTGAAAGACACTGTCCTCCTCTGCAAAATGTTTTTAAGAGTGACAATGTCATTGAATCATTGTGAATTTATATATGAATATTATTCACCCTTAGGAAGGTAAGAGAACTAACACTCACTGGGTGCCTACAGTGTGCCAGCCTCTAAACTAATCTTTCTTTCTTGTTGCTTTATGGTGCCAACGGCCCAGTGCCTAGAAAATACAAGTTTCCTGTCCCTCTTCCTCATCTAACAAGGTGCCTCATTATATTGGTAGAATGCTCTAATTATTAGCTAAATTTTTATTTTGAGCCAAACTCGGACTCCTTTTAACTTCTGCCTAATTCTGTCTGGAACAGCTCAGAAGTAAGTCCCTCCCCTTTGCATGAGAGCCCTTCAAGTGTCTGAAAACAATCACTGTGTTTCGCTTTAGTACTCTCCTCGCCAGGGTCAACACACCCACTTCTTTCAACGGTTACTTTGGAGAGATGGCTTTCTGGAAACATACTGTCCCAACTGCCCATTATAGACACAATCCAAGTCAGTCCTTAAATGTAGGGTCTTTATCTGAACATAATAGTCCAAATATAGTCTGAGGAAAGCTGTTCTACTAACCAATGAGGTAGACCAGTGATTTCAAACTTTTTCATCTCTTGGCAAACATAAACTAATTACTAAAATTCTACAGCACACCAAAAAATATATTTTTCCCAACCTGACAAAAAAAAAAAAAAAAGTATAATTTCTTATTTGTTCACACCGGACAGCAATTGTGTTAGCTATTGTCATTTATTTGATTTTATTTTTTATTTGACAAGCTAGGGGAAAGAGGTCCGAGCCCCTGGTTAAATAATCAGGTATTGCATGTTTCAGAAATTCTTGTGGCACACCAACTGAAAATTGCTGAATTAGACTATCATTTCAGCAGTGTTCATGCTAGCAGGAACGTGACATTTTTACACGTATATTTGGGGTGGGAGGGAGGCTGAGCCACAGGACACAATTAAACAATTAAATGTCAATACAGACCGGGTTTGTTTTTGTTTGAAAACATCTTGCAGCAATTTGTCGTGAGTTTCCCTTTCAGTTAGCCACAGATCCAACGCAAGTTCTGTAATGGAGATGTAGAGGACATCACCTGCCTTAGTTATCTGTAAGCTTAAACTTTGTTGTAAATTTGTAAGGGAGTCTCTTCAGAATGTTCTGACTTTAAGGTCTAAGGTCTGACAGCTACTGACGCACGACCCTGGGCCAGTGTGTCGCCCTCCTGGGCCGCAGGGCCTCCTCAGGAAGGGCAGTTGTCCCATCTCTTCACAGGGATGGGGAGGGCCCCTCGGTGAAAAAGACAATGTGCAGTAGCAACCGCGTCCACTTGAGTCCTCCCCGTGAAGGAGGGTGTTGGAAAGGTGCCCTGGCCGGTTTGGCTCGGCGGTTGGAGCGTCGGCCTGCAGACCAGAGACTCCCGGGTTCGGTTCCCGCTAGGGGCACGTACAACAACAAAAAGGAGCCCTGGCTGGTTTGGCTCAGTGGTTAGAGCGTCGGCCTGCGGTCCTGAGAGACCCGGTTCGGTTCCCGCTAAGGGCACGTACTTGGGTTGCAGTTTGTCCCCAGCCCTGGTTGGTCGTGCGGGTGGCAGCCACTCGATGTGTCCCTTCACGTCGATGTTTCTCTCTCTCTCTCCCTTCCGCTCTCTCCCTCCCACTCTACCTGAACAAAAAATGGAAAAATATCCTCGGGTGAAGATAAAAATAAAAAATAAAAATAAATAAAAAAAACAAAAAGGAAAGGTGTCAGCATTCATGGGGTCAGCGGTCCAATATTCTTCCCAAGGAAGTAGACTCACAAATTAACTATCATGTGATGCAAATAAAGAGGAATATGGGAAAAGGGAAAAAGTTGAATCCTTCAGAAAGGGATAGGCCAGATTAAAAGCTTAGAAGAAAAAAAAAAAAGCAAAAGCAGGCAGTGAAAGTCTGAGGACTGGGTGGATTTTGGTGACCGGACAGGAAGTCAATAGCATAGGAATGTGCTAATAACAAAAGCATGTGTTAAATGAACTCCACAGTGCTTCCCATAGGCCTCTGATGTTTTATATATATATATATATATATATATTTTTTTTTCATCCTCACCCAAGGACATGTTTGCATTTATCTTCAGATAGAGCAGGAGGGAGAAAGGGAGGAAGAGAGGGAAACATTGATTTGAGAGAGACACATAGACTGGTCACCACCCACACAAGCCCAACCAGGGCCGAGGACAAACTGCAGCCTAGGTACGTGCCCTTAGCGGGAACCGAACCCGGGACTCTCTGGTCCGAAGGCCGATGCCCTAACCACTGAGCCAAACCGGCCAGGGCATTGATGTTTAATCTTTTGAGTGGGATAGCTTCACCTTAAAGACCTTTGACTTCTCTACTCAAGATTTATAAGGTACTTTTACCTCCGTATCTTCATGTTTCTGCCCTGAAACAGAATGAAAACTGGGGGCAAAATGCCCAGCTGAGTCACACCAGGCCACTGGCATCCAATAAGTCCTTTCACTGATGAGGAGGAAAATCCAAATGGGACTTCCCCAGAGCAGAGTTATCTGTGAATTTTACAATCGGGACGGCTTTAAAATTAGGCCCCGAAATAAAAATGCAGTTCCCCATCTGGGTTCTAAATGTGTTGTAATACTATTCAGTAACCCAAAGGTTACGCCAAGGTTTTCAGGGACCTGCATCTCCTCGAAGTAGGTTATTGACAAAAAAGACTTAAGCAAAACCAATCATTTGCTGAACTTAACTTCTTATCTGCTGAACCTAATTACAGAGTTAAAAAGAAAAATGCAGCAGTTTCCTGTCTTTGCAAATACAAGTGATACTGATGGATGCTTTATGAACACTTCCATCTGGCTACCCTCCTGACCTGACATTTCCCTGAGCCCGGACAGTGTACTTTAGTTGGGGGTAAAGCACATTTCCCTTGAGAGGGTTTTTCTAAAAAATGGATAGAAACTCAGGAGAGCTTCCACCAGGTATCTTTGACAAGAACTGGATCTCCTTCTTTGTTTCCATTATAGCCAGGACGACACATCTGCCCAAGTGCCCAGTTGGAGATCCCAGAGTCTTTTAGTCCCCCTCATCACTCAGCCTCTATATTCAGTATTTCGTCCTATTAATCTTTCTTTACATTGATTACTGAATGCATCACATGCTTTCGGCTGTCACTGCAACCAACTAGTTCCAGGCTTTCATCAACCTGATGTCTCGGACTAAAACAATCCCATACTACTACAAGATTAAGTTCCCCAAACAACACTTTCATGTGCATAACCTGTCATGTGTTAAAGGCTCCTCCCAATCTGTCCCAGACCTCCCTTTTCTAACTTAATGCCCTACCAAGCCCCCATTTCTTAACTCTTTCCCCATGCCAGACATTAATCCTCCTTCCTTTGATATTTTCTTGCCTCCACATTTGTGTAGTAAATTTTTTTTTCCTCACCCGAGGACATTTTTCCATTTTTTTTTTTTTTTTTGTACAGATAGAGTGGGAGGGAGAGAGAGGAAGAGAGAGAGAGGGAGACATCGATGTGAAAGGGACACATCGAGTGGCTGCCATCCGCACGACCAACCAGGGCCGGGGACAAACTGCAACCGAGGTACATGCCCTTAGCGGGAACCAAACCCGGGTCTCTCCGGACCGCAGGCGGGCGCTCTAACCGCTGAGCCAAACCGGCCAGGGCTGTGTAGTAAATTTTAAAAATTGAGTTTTTCCAAGTGGAAATATACCTAGAATTTCTCCTCTATTTTGATTCTTTAATAACTCTTATTCTTTTTCCATAACTAATTTAAGCTTTATTTCCTCTATGAGTTGATTTTTAATTTTATTTATCTATTGTGAAGTTTGGGTTTATAAAATTGAGAGGAAGATAGAGATTTCACAGGTACCCCTTGTCCCCACCTATGAATAGCTTTCCCCATTATCAGCATCACTCACCAGAATGGTGCATTTTTTCTTTTTAACCAAGAATAAACCTGCATTGACACATCATAATCTCTCAAAGTCCAAAGTTCACCTTAGGGGTTCATTCCTGGTACATTCTATGGGTTTTGACAAAAGTGTGACATGTATCCATGACTGAGTATTTTCACTGCCTTAAAAACCCACTGTGATCTGCCCGTTTATCCCTCCCAGTCTCCCCTTCCCACTCTAGCGACACTGATCTCTTTTCTCTATAGTTTTGCCTTTTTCAGAATGTTATATAGTTGAAATCATACATGATGTGGCCTTTTCAGATTGGCTTCTCTCATTTAGTAATAAGCATCTAAAGTTCTTTAGTATCTTTCAATGACCTGATAGCTCATTTCTTTTAAGTACTGAAATATATTCCATTGCACGAATGTACCACAGTTTATTTACCATTTTACCTCTTGAAGAATGTTTTTCAAGCTTTAGCAATTAAAAATAAAGCTGCAATAAATATCGGTGTGCAGGTTTTAGTTGTTGTTTTTTTGTGGACATTCAGTTCCAACACATTTGGGTAAATACCAAGGAGTGTAATTGTTGGATCATATTGCAGGATAGTATCTCTAGTTTTGTAAGAAATCCCCTAACTGCCTTTCGCATTGGCCTGTACCCGATCTTACTGGGGAGTTTTGGGTTTCAACCATTCATTAATTCATTAACTCGCGCTTTCTTTCTTGAAAGTCTTTAATTAGTCGAGAAAGTTCCTCCCTACTTTTAGTTTACTAAGAGTTTTTATCATAAATTGGTGTCAGATTTTGTCAAATGCTTTTTCTGAATGTATTCTTAAATACACATATATATTTTTTTCCATTTTTAGTCTGTTAGGTGATGGAGTGAATTAACCGCATTTCAAATGTTGGACCGGTCTTCCATGCCTGTGATACATCCTACTTGGTTATGATGTATAACTCTTTTTATACTTTTTTTTTTTTTTTTTTTTGGTTTTGACTGGCTTATATATTGTTGAGAAACGTTACATCTATGTGCATGAGATAACGGCCTGTAATTTTCTTGTAATGTCTTTGTCTGATTTTGGTAGTAGGGTGGTGCTGGCCTCATAACATGAACTAGGCAGTACTCCCTCCGCCTCTGTCTTCTGAAATATATTCTAGGGCACTGTTATAATTTCTTCCTTAAAAAATTGGTGCAATTCACCAAAGAATACATCTCAGAATAGTACTTTCTGTTTTGGAAGATTATTAATTATTGATTCAATTTCCTCAGTAAATAGAGCCTGAATTAAGCCTAACACAGGCACAGTGCCTCCCACCTGTATGTTTCAGGTATAAGTCCACCCGAACCCAAAAGGTGTAACTCTAAGGATGCCTGTAAACACTGTGTTTCTTATTACAGAGAATACAGTTTCTGTGTAACAAGATTCAGTGGGAGAAAAACCACATAACCCAGCTTATCTGCTCAAAGAACGAAAGCTGACTGAACATATATTCTCGTTTATTTCACACAATATTTATACCAGCTGATGAAAATGCAAAGTACCTCTCAGCCCAACACATTCCTACATAAAGGGACCCATGCTAATGTACGGAATGTACTACGTACCATTGGAAAGTATTAATTCGGCTTGGCTTAGGGGTGGGGGTGGAAATGGGGATACAGATTGAATTTGGGGAACGTGTTAAATTAGGGGGAATAGAGATAATTTATATTTAGAACAAGATCTTAGAACATGTGAGATTTTCCCAAAGGAGAAGGGTAAAAAGACATTCTAGAAAGGGGGAAAATGCGTAAAGAGGTATAGAGACCTTAGTGTATTCAGAGCAACGGAATATAAGGGATCGCGTTATTGGCGGCGGCCTCGGGTACCCCTGGCGGCCACGGAGACATACAGCTGTGCAGGTCACATGCGACACTCACACAGCCGTGCCCGCAAACTGGGCCGCTTACCATCCAGGGCGCCCGTATACATGGGAGTGAGCATGTACGTTACGTTTCCTAGGTTTCCACTCCACTCCACATACTATTTACTATTAACCAAATAATTTCTTGGAACATAAGATGAAAGACAACATAGATTCTACAAGACTTTAGGAAGAGAAATTTCAATGAGAAGAGTAAAAGAAAAACAATATTGTGAAATACTTTCTTTTTCTGACTAAAATAGTCATAAAGAATAAAGTAATTCACTCTTCTTGTTATTCCATTTGCTAATTCTTTTTGTTGTTATTAATCTTCATTCAAGGATATTTTTTCCCCCACTGATTTTCAGAGAGAGTGGAAGGGAGAGAGGGAGGGAGGGAGGGAGAGAGAGGCAGAGAAGGAGAGAGAGATTCTGAGATTCTGAGCCAGGAAGAAAACCTGCACCCCAGGTATGTGCCCTTGACCAGAACCGATCCCATGACCCTTTGCTTTGCAGGTCGATGCTCTAACCACAGAGCCAAACCGGCCAGGGCCAATTCACTTACCTTCTTCATTCCACAAATATTTGCTGAACAGCCACTACATGATGGACACTACACTGAATGCTAGAACTGGGCAGTGACCTAGATGTGGCCCCTGTCCTCCAGGTTATACTTAGGAGAGGGAGCAGAAATTAAACAAATACTTAAGTAACTGCTACCACGGAAGTGCACAGAGCAGCACAGGTGCTGGGAATGTAACGAGGGGAGGAATTCACTGAGACATGGAAGTCAGTCAAGTTCCTCTGAAGACATTTTTTTTTACTTTTATTAAATTTATTGGGTGATGTTGATTAATAAAATTATTTCTAAATGAATACCTGAAAGCTGAATTGAGCTTAGTCTGCATAGGAATAAGGACATGTGTCTAAGTGTGCTGGTGAGGTCTGGGAATGGAAGGGCAGTAGACCTGGAGGGAGCTGACCACATACAGAAATTAGCTGCCATCGAAAGATGCCGTGAGTTTTAATGCCCCCGCTAGTGGAAGACAGAGCTTATAGGCAGGGCCACAAAATACAAAAACTTAATAAGAATTTTGGCCACTGTCCTCTGAGGATGAAAAGTTTTAGGAAAGAAGTATAATCCAGTTTATAGTCCATATTTGCTTCTCCTTTCCTGTTTTTCTTTGAGGAACTCTTCCCCAAGCTTCACTGATCTCTCATTCATTCCTCTCATTAATGCTTCCCAATGGTGGTATCTTTTAGATTGTTGAAACGACCCCTCACTCTTAGGTAGAACATCTGTATTTTTTTTTTCAGCTTCTTAATAAACAACAAACATTTAACTTGCAATTTCACCTTTCTGAAAATAGGAAATAAGGACCACCCAAAAGCTGAAGCTCTAAGCAGCTTTGTAAAAACACACTGTTGAGTCTTCAGAACATGCACAACAGTTGTTGCCTTGGGGTTCAAAGAAGGAAAGAAGCCACGCAAGGCGTCAGAGAGAGCATCTCTCACTAAGGCACGGCCAAGTGCCAGGACCCTGATACAAACTTTTCTTTTTGAAACAGATGTGGCACTAAACTGCTTAAGATAATTTACTTCAACGTTAAATTAGGTCTTTTGATCTCCATGTAGAGATTTAATAGAAATGATTCCAAAGAGGCTTACATTTACCAAAACAAATTCCTTAATTTTTATGGCTTTCATTATATATTTAAATATAACATTTTATAGTTAAATGGGTTCAAGTTAGGGATCAGGAGAAATAATTGCAGTGTTTCTAAATGCAACAGTTTTCACATTTTATTTTTCCACTTTTGAACTTTAAATTATACTCTATGTGACTGAAGAGAGACCTTCAAAATTGATTTGATCTCATAAAACTGTTCATCAATTTTGTCTGTCCTTTTTTAAAAGAAAATAAAATGTTTTATTTTAAGATGCGGAGAGAAAAATAAAGCTAATAAAAATGTACATAATTAGGATTGTTTTATAAAAAGGTTTTATTTAGTTATATTCCAGCATTTCAGTTTTAGAAAAGGTATCCCATTGTCAAACTGCTCCTAGTTAGTCTTAAAAACTATCATCGTTTCTTCTCTCTCTTTGAACCAATGTCTTTGCTACTAATAAGTAAAAGAGGTGAAGAAATAACCCTTATACACTCAAATCCCCTGATCAAAGAGTATCTAAGAATCATAGAGTGAAATGGGTTCATTACCTGCATTTTTCTCTAATTAGGGTTAATACAAGCCTATAAAATCATTATGCTCACCATTTAAGCTGAATTTAAATACTACAACCCCCAGTGGTATAAAGGAACACTCTGCATCTGTTCAGCATCCTAATAAATTCATTTCTAATTTAAGTATATTTGCAACAAGGGCATTGTTTTCTGGAAAGTGCATTACAATTGAGGGACTTAAAAAAACTTCTATTAAGCAGTTTTAATTTTATGAATTTTCTCTTAGAAACATTATCTATGGTTATAGTAATTGACTGGACCCTAGAAAACTCTTGCTACTTAATATTTACATGTATATGAATATATATGGTCACTAATTTATAATACATGCATGTATATTTATATATTAGAATTATAAATTATATTGATACATTTCTTTTTTCTATCCTTTTAAATAGTCCCTCAAATACTTATTTTCTACTAAATGTACATCGCTTTGTAGGTACTACTGAATTTATTGTGTATTTAATATTTTTAATATAGAGAGAAGACTGTTAAATATATTTTAATATATAATTTCAGTGATTATAAAGTTTAAAAAATATGCTCATATAACTGCCAAAACAAGAATATAGACATTTTTACCTTTTGATTTATCATATAGGACTGCTGAAAAACATTAGAATTTTTAATCAATACATATTTTCAGATTAAATGGTATTTAACCTCTGAGAGAGAAGAAATATTTCCCTAGGATAAGTGCAAATTGGATAGCTTTTTCAAATGTGATAGAAATTCTATGATTAGATTTAGTACAAAAAACAAGTTTCAATTTTAAAAGCCATCTGTAAATACATACATACTAAATTGCATCTGTATTATGTTTAACAGTCTTAGAAACAGCTTTCAGAAAGGATCAAAGCTTTGAAAATTCCATTTAACCCAGAATGTCTGCTTTGACCCAACAGACATATTTAAATATTATTTTCTCTAGTTATTTTTAGTATTCTCCATCGCACCCAGCTAAAATTCTGTCATCTAAATACAGCAAATATGTGATATTTCACCACAAACATAGTTATACATGAAATTCAGACAAAACAACAACAACCCAGAAATTAAATATAAAGTTGGAACACCCTATCTATTCTCATGCTGTTTACCTGACTGACGTATTCGCGAAGGCAAAGTTTCTTTGAACATAAGGATGGTTAGTTCTAAGAACTTTGAACGTGGATCTTCATAGTCCCTTCTTGACATCTGTTCCAACTGGTGATATAGAAGAAAAGCTTACACCACTGTGGTCCATGAGTAATTAGTTATTAGACAATACACATACTTGATATAGGAATCTTATTTCCTTGCCCACCACTTAGCAAAGTTACAAATATGCCAGTTATGTATCTCACAAAGCTATTTAGGAAAACTAAAATCCAGGCTCGCTCTCCCTTACTATGCAACCCAATCAAAATGTGTGCACCGTTGAAACATGCTGTCTTAGAAAATACTGCACTTATAGTATCTTTCAGGTAAATGTGAGGATACAATACATGTGGACCCATTTTATGATGCCACAGATATTTCATTTAAATGCTGTTTTCCTCTCCAATTTTTAATGACTCTAAACTATGACTACTTTTCTTGTCCTGATTTCAATCAATCTCTCCAATGCAATCCCTCCCACATGAGCTAAAAACAATCACAGATAGGCAGTGGTAGCTAGTGTTTACACAAACTATCCAATAAATCATTTTCCAACCCAAAGGGATAAAGTGTTTCGTAAATTAGCTATTTATTTTTAAATACAAATTCTCCTATGTAGGGTTTTGCTAAACCATGCTATGCAGCGTAAAGCTTAGCCCAGGCGTATATTTAAATGTGAGTGAGAAGGATACGGGAAAACAAACTCACAAATATAAAACCAGACACTATGCTGGTGGATTTAATTCTAGTCATCTGCTTTGACGTAGGCTGGAATGTATTTCAGAATTTTATATTAAACCTGACAGGTTGCTCATCCTTACTGAAAACAGTTAGGGGATAGGCTAACACAGGGTTATTGTTGCAACTTGAAACTCATTATTGCAATATACCATTCCCGATTTTATTGTAACAAAACCTTGCTGATGAAGCCAAGGTCTTAGGTTACAGTGAGCCAATCAACAGCATGTAGTCTGGGTTACGGCTTTATTTGCATTCTTTGAAATGCTTGTCCTTAGTCCAAAGAGAAACTATGTAAGCGTGATGGAGTGTATGTTGCTTACCAGCACTGAAAAGCCAGTGCAAATTCCATGTCTTATGGAGAATAGTTGAAAAGCAACATCATCACTTATGAAGAATCCCATATATATCCAAATAAAAGATGGTGATAGTTCCATGACATTTTAAAATATTAATTAACTAGAAGACACAGATAATATTTGAATGTAAGAAAAGTATGTTTTCTTTCGTTGAAAAAAATGAGCAATGTATATGATTGCTATAAAGAAATAATTGTTTTATTTATTAAAGTTTTTGTATCCTCATCCCAGGATATGTTTTATTGATGGGAGAGAGAGAGAAAGAGAGAGAGATTGCCTCCTATATGCACTCCAACTGAAATTGAACCCACAACCCAGGTAAATGCTCTGGCATTCAACCTGTGAATCTGCAACATTTTGATGAATGGGATGATGCTCCAACCAACTGAGTCACCCTGGTAGGTTAATTGTTTTATTTATTTATTTATTTATTTATTTATTTATTTATTTATTTATCCTCACCCGAGGATATTTTTCCATTTTTTGTACAGGTAGAGTGGGAAGGAGAGAGAGGAAGGGAGAGAGAGAGAAACATCGACGCGAAGGGACACATCGAGTGGCTGCCACCCGCACGACCAACCAGGGCTGCGGACAAACTGCAACCGAGGTACGTGCCCTTAGCGGGAACCGAACCCGGGTCTCTCCGGACCGCAGGCCGATGCTCTAACCGCTGAGCCAAACTGGCCAGGGCGGGAGTTTTTTTTTAATATACAAGAAATGCCATCTAAAACTGTCTATTAAAAAATAAAACAATTGCCCTGGCCGGCTTGGCTCAGCGGTTGGAGAGTGGGCCTATGGTCTGGAGATACCCGGGTTCGGTTCCCGCTAAGGGCACGTACCTTGGTTGCAGTTTGTCCCCGGCCCTGGTTGGTCGTGCGGGTGGCAGCCACTCGATGTGTCCCTTCACGTCGATGTTTCTCTCTCTCTCTCTTCCTCTCTCTCCCTCCCGCTCTCTCTGAACAAAAAATGGAAAAATGTCCTCGGGTGAGGATAAAAAAAAAAAAAAAAAAACAAAAAACTCCCTATAGCTCTGCCAAACATGCAACAAAGGCAGCTAATGTTTTTCTAAATTCATAACAACATGTGTTATTCATTATCTGAGATTACCTTTTAAAAAATATTTTGCTTTAAAAATGTATAGTTTTTCACTTAATAAAATTATATAATTTTCAGGTGTACAATTCTATAATACATCATCTGTATATTGTATGTTCACCACCCAAAATCTAGTCTCCTCCATCACCATTTATATCCCTTAATCAATGTAACCCCAATAAATTAAATAAAAATATATTTTTAAAAGTATACTTTTTCAAAATAATTGTTTTTTTGTATCAATCATAGAACATTATTGCCACTAATTGGAAAGATGTCTTAAAGTATTAATTTATTTTTATTCATTTTTCAGTAATAAAATAGATGCATAATCATTAAGATTTAAGGCTTCTAGACTAAAGCATACAGAAGTCAAATGAATTACTGATAGTTTTAATATCCTAGGCCAGTGGATCAACTGCTAAATAAATTTATCTCTTCTTAATCCTAATAAATGTTATTTCCTAAACGATTTACACACAACAGATTAAAACAATAGATTAAAAATTAATACCTATTATGGCACTGGTTAATGTTAGTTATTAACACAACATACACACACACACACACACACACACACACACTTTGCACTATATATCACCTGCTTTACATTTAGTTGACACTGAATACTCATTTCCTTAAAGTGAATATACAAAGCAGAGAAAATAAATTTAAGGTATTTAAGGTACAAGAGCTGGTAGGTCTGGTATCGGTTTAGAAGCACTAAGTTATAAATGTCAGCAGCGGTCAGAAAGACCAATTCAGTGACACAGGAGAGATAACTCTCAAGAATTCTAATGCAGGTAAAAGATGTAATAGTTCATTCCCATTACTTGCTATATTTTGCCGTGTCTGAGAAGTTCACAGTTTAATAACTACTGTAGCAAAAATCTATGATTTTTACATCTTGCTATTTTATATTATATGGTTTAACCTATGACATCAATAAAGTACATAGTAAATACATTTTAGGGCCTTTTTCTTGCCAAATATGTGGGGTCTCAGCTGTCTAATGTTAAATATTTTCAACTAGATTTTCTATTTATAAAAAAATGTAAAAACTTGGAGATTATAACAAAGCTGAGTTAAAAGGTGTTTATAGTGGCAAGTATCAAGGTTGATATAATAAACCCATCTTGAAAAGAATAAAGAATATATTTCTAAGCATTTCAATAAAATATATTTAGTAAAGATTAATGAAGTAGCTCCAAAACTTTATAAATTTTGTTCTTTTTGTTTTTTAGATTATATGTAAGCACATCTTCAATCCAATTTCATAGGCCCACTTTTTCTCTTTTTGAGATCATGGGACATGTATAAAAAGGGATATTCTAGATATAGTTAAAAAAAACAAACAAAAAAAAACCTATCTGGTTTAAGGATAAAAGAGGAAATCACTTCAAGGCTACTACCAAGTTCCAGGAAGATCTTATGAATTCAATGAACAGAATGCAACCAGTCTTCAGAAGCAGGCTGGAACCTGGAAATTAATGCTTCACTCATCAATAATTTGGAGTAAATGAAATTTCTCTGCTCTGTCTCTATTTCAATGTGTTACCTACATTCTGCTGTCTGAATAGCTCTTTCTAACATGGAAACCACAAGGAAAAAGATGGCTGTCTCCTGGTATTTGTGTGGTCAAGAAACTGAAACAGAAACTGGATGCTCCATCACAATTTCAAATCTCAGGGGAAGGGATTCTTGCTCACCCAGCCTGTGGTTTATGCCCACACACGTGATCTGTGGTGGCCTCACAGTGAAATAACATGATGAGGGGCGCCCATAATCATTCATCTAGAGGATACCTCATATACAATACAGTGATCTATAACTACTTTTATTAAGTACTAAGAAATATAATCATTAACTTGTCCATTCAAAATATGCAATCTATTATGTTTTAGGCACTGTACTAGATACCAGCTAATCAGATAGTGAAACATATAAACAGGGTATCTGGGTAAACTGCTCTCATGAATCATAGAAATTAGTGTGGTTTCATACAAAACAACAAAACAAAACATATGACCTTGCTAAATGACACTGACCATTAGAGATGAACTTAAGTATGGAAAATCTCTTAAAAACAAAAGTAATTTATATTAAGTTTCTAAAGACAGAAACAAGTCCTATAATGAAATGTGAGATGACTACCCCTGATATCTTTCCAAACGAATTATAGATTTGGGTCATTCTTAAGAGAAAGGGAAACTGCACACCTCTATAAGAAATTGCTCAATGATTTATAGTTACATAAGCATATCTGAGGACTATGTAATCCATAGGATAGGTTAATGAACGTTTACTATTCACTCATTCAATTAACAACATTTAAAATGATAGTATAATATAAAATAACAAGATTTCTTTTACATAGACTCTACTTATTTTAATGTGTAAATTTCAGACAGATCATGTACTTTGGGATGATTCAACTCAAGCGCCTCTTTGATGAAATCTTTTCTGAAACCTTCAGAATAAGCCGTCCCTTTCTTGCCCCAGCACCCAAGCCTACCACTAACACAAAAGCATACCTTTATTCTGATTCTGACTTTTTATTTCTGTATTAACAATTATAAAATTTTATATGTGTGTGTATGTATATGTATACATATGTAATATACATGATATGTACATATACAAACATACATATTTACCAGACTTATGCGTCACACTCCTGTATCCCTCTACAAAACTATAAGATTGTTGAAATGCATTACTTGCTATTGTATCCTTGGGATAAGACAATTTGTTGAATGAATTAATTTATGTCACAATTAGAAATGGTTATTTTCCAAAGGAACAAATGATAAATGTAACAAAAAAGATGTTATTAATAAGGAAAAGAGCCTAATAGAGTTATCTTGAACTAAATACATGAAAATAGAGACATGTACATGGGTTAATACAAAGTTTACATGTACATTTAGAGATGCAACTTTGAAACCAACAATGACTGTTTTAAATATACAATGCACTTGTTGCTCCACGTGGAAACCTTGATCCCCATATTTTAATATCCCAAATATGTTCATTCTAGTAACTTATTTTTTAGTTCAAAATTCTTCCTCAAAAAGACTACCTGACCATATAGACCATGTTGCTCAAAGATCTGTATTTTATATTTTATATTTCTAAAGGTTAAAAATGAATTAAAGTCTATTTAAAAATGAATTAAAGTCTATTCTGTTACCTATAAGAACTTAAAATTATAAAAACTATAATAATCAAAATAGTTTCATGTTACTTATTTTAAAGACTGTCACTTATAATACACATGATTATATTTTGTTAATCTTCAATATATATGCTATATATCCTATTAATTCTTGTATAAGAATAAATCCTTCATTGTGCAAAGACCACAAAGCAAACAAAGCAAATAAATCATAAGAAAACAAACATCTAAGATTGCCTTAAAAATATTTTCATAACGTTTTGATCTAAGAGATTGTTTAAATTGTTTTCCCTGATTCTGAATTCATTCTCAGTTTTTCTTTTCCATGACATCATTGAGTTTCTTGGCATTTCTAAGCAAATCTACAAATCAGCTCATATACCATCAAGATTCCATTTGATATTGAATAATAAAATCTACCTAAATATAATCAATCAGGACAGGTTAAAAGCTTGTAAGAAAATTTTAATAACAAATACTCAGATTTATTACGTTGACGTGGCTGTGGTAGGATAATGTGCAAGTCTCCTTCTCAAAACAGCAAAAGAAAACGTTCCGTTCCGTTTAGGCCCTCTCATTCTATGATTTAGGTAACTTCTACCTACTTTTGATGAAAAAAAAAGGTCATAACTATACGTGTTTTTTTAAAAAGCTTTGACTCATAGAACCAGGGTTGTGTCAACCAAGCAATATAGTATAAAAAACCTCCATTCCTGTACCACACTTAACACAATTATCATTTTAAAAAACGGATATCATAAGCCTCATAATGTTATTTAGGCTTTTGAGATGGTTCATCTAGGAAGGTTATTACCATTTCTAGACATATTAATTACATTCAAAGTATCTGAAATCACTGTTTTCAACTACTTATCTAAGTATAGACGTATTAAAATTATAGCTCTCTAAATAATTTACTACCCTCTGAACAGTTCACTGCAGTATCAGCACTCAAATCATTTACGTCTTGATTTCTACAAGACAGGCCTCCTTAGAAGTGTGTAAACATTCCTGAAAACAAGATCAAAGGTACCCTACAGATGTCACATATCCTATTAATTCTTGTATGAAGAATAAATTCTTAGTTGTGCCAATGACCACATCCCCTTCTCACTTTGTCAAAGACTCTGCAGTTTAGATTTTCCAATACCTGTTTTGGTGAAAGCAAACCGTGAAAAGCTGTAGGCATTAAACTTTAATATAACCTGTTTAACAGAACAGGGATAGGTGCAAGTCAGAATACATTTGTAAAGGGACCTGGCTGTCTCTGGTTAACTTTATACACTGTATTCTCATATAGTATGGGGCAAACGTAGGTTTACAGTTGTGAGTACGCAAAACACGGAGTTTATTCTCATATTAGTATTTATTCATTATCGTATTATTTTCCATAGGTACAACTATAAACTGACTTCTGCCTCACCCTATATGCATTTATGTTGATCCACCTAAGTACCTGTCATTTCCTGTGAGTATAATTTGAAATAATTTGCAGGTTTTCAAAAACAGACATCCTTTTTCTTCTAAAGTTTATGGTCTTAGTCTCGTGGTACTATAAAATAATCAAAAATTTCCAGAGTGACAGAATAAGCAGAAAAGTTACAATTGTAGCTAAAGTTACAATTACTATCTGATTGGTCCTGTGATGCTCCTAGTTTTCCTCTGTCCTGTAATTCAGAAAAAAGACAGTCTTGCTAGATGTCACACACTACACCCTGGCAGAATCTTTACCAGGCTGGGGGCAACGGCAACCGCTCTAAATTCAGGACGCCCGTCATGATGGCTGTGCTCCTCCTGTTCCCGGTGTGTGTCGGTATCTCCTGTCTTCGGCCTGCAGACTCGGTCCAGAGGGGCACAGCCACCGAGTGCAAGCAGGCTGGCCTATCTTTACGCACAGCGACGCCACTGCTCGCTCAGAGGAGATAGAAAGAGAGCCTTACCCGCAGGAAGGAGAGGTCCCGGTTGTGCTCGATGCTGGTTATCTCCAGGTTGCCCATGACCACCTCGCAGTTCTCATAGTACTTGCGCAAGGCTCGATACTGCTGCTCCAGGTCAGAGAGGGAGCTCAGCTTGTTCTCCGTGCCTGCGCACACTGCCAAGACAAGAAGGCCAGGTCAGAGAGGGGCTCAGCTTGTTCTCTGTCCCTGCGCACACTGCCAAGACAAGAGGGCCAGGTCAGAGAGGGGGCTCAGGTCAGAGAGGGGCTCAGCTTGTTCTCTGTCCCTGCGCACACTGCCAAGACAAGAGGGCGCAGGGAGTTATGTACCTGCAATGATGTCACATCCCTCGCCCCCAGCTCTGCAGTCCGCACCCTGCTGTAATGCCCCGGGGGCAATAGTTTAAACAGCATTAAGACCCGTAACCCACACACTGATAACTTTTCTCTTTTCCACCTTTATTGACATACAGCGTTGTGGAAGTTTGGGATATATAACATGTTGATTTGATATATTTATACATATGTCGCAAAATGATTATCAATAGCTAGTTAACACCTCCATTATCTCACAAAATTACTAATTCTTTTTTGTGGTGAGAACATTTACGATGTAATCTTAGCAACTTTCAAGTAGATAATAAAATACTGTTGACTATAGTCACCAGGCTGTACATTAGATCCCCAGAACATACTCTTCTTACACTCTTAACATCTCCCCCATTTCCCCGACTCCGGGCCTCTGGACACCACCCATTCTTTTCTCTGATTCTGAGGTGGCTCTTTTAGATTCCACAGATATGTAATATTACACGTATACATTCATATAGTGCATGTACTAACAACAGAGAATAAGAAGACATAGGTTCCAGGGAAACACATAGCAAGAAAATAAATTCAAAATAATCACATTTTCTATGAGCATATAAATACACATAATTTTATTTAAACAAGATATTCTTTTGGACATATAATTCACTATTTTCTAACAGGGTACATTCTACATATGTGGATAAATGAAATCAAAAGGTGATAAAAGTAAGAATTTTATTTATTTATTTATTTATTTATTTATTTATTTATTTATTTATTTATTTTTATCCTCACCTGAGGACATTTTTCCATTTTCTGTTCAGACAGAGTGGGAGAGAGAGAGAGGAATAGAGAGAGAGAGAAACATCGACATGAAAGGGACATCAAGTGACTGCCACCCGCACGATCAACCAGGGCCCGGGGCAAACTGCAACCAAAGTACATGCCCTTAGCGGGAACCGAACCCGGGTCTCTCTGGACCGCAGGCCAACGCTCTAATCGCCGACCCAAACCGGCAGGGCTTATTTTTTAAATGATGTTTTCTATTGCAAAATAAGGGGTTCTAATTGAGTAAATCTTCTACATAATTAAATCTTGTTCTTTTAAAGCCTCAAAATACAAATACTACTTTTTAAAACACAAATATTAAATAACTTGAATTGGAACATTTATAAGTATATACTACAAGAAGATCATGTAATAAAATTTAATCATTTTTATATAAACAGGGTCATCGGTACATATATGCATCAATGTTCTGAGGTACAATGGACTGTTGATAAATGATCTCTGTTTGCCATCTTTGGGGGCATGGTGTTGAATCTGTTCACATGTGAGCACATGAGTATACAAACGTGCTCTTTGGCGGTTTGTTGATATCCTTTCTGTACTCTAAAACTCAGAGTTTTAGTTACTACTTCTCACGGCTTATATACCTTCCTAAACAAAATCTATACCATTGAATGCACCACGTTGAATCTTTAATGGACTGAAATACTATAGTACGGATCTTATAATAATAGTATGTAAAGTTTTAAAAATGGACAGTTGATAAATCTTCTTTGAGTAAGTTACATAAATACACAAAATTTAAGGCAAGATATGAAGTATAAATTTGAATACAGGAAACAGCGCTTAGTAATCATATCATATACACCTTTGAATGTCATGTGCACAGAAATGACAAAGTGGTCATGACCCTGATGTGGAGTTCAATGGAATGGGTTTCAGTACAGAAAGGAAATGTAATTCTAGATGGGTATATTCTGATAATTAGGGTAAACTTAAAGCCTGCTTTTGCCCATTGACATTAAAAAGAACAAAAGTTGAATTTAAAAGTCTTGAAGAATACTGTAGATCTTCCATCCTATTATAAACACATCAAAAAAAACACACACACACAAACATTTCTTGTCTAGATTTATAAAGCACACGAAACAGTATATTTTCTAGAAATACTCTTTAAAAGTGGAATTGTGTCCCTCTCAAAGATTTATTGAGGTCCTCACCCCTGGTAATTGTGAATGTGACCTTGTTTTGAAACAGGGTGTTTGTAGATGTAATCAAGTTAAAATGATGGTATTAAGGTGGGTCCTAATCCAAGATGACTCAAGTCTTTCCAAGAAGAGCAGAACAGTGTGAACACACAGGGAGGAAGCACGTGACCACAGCAGCAACAATGAGAGTGATGCAGCTACAATCCAAGAAATGCCAAGAACTGCCTGGCCAGTGTGGCTCAGTGGCTTGAGCATCGTCCCATGGATTGAGAGGGCCTGGTTTGATTCTGGTCAAGGCATATGCCTGGGTTGCGGGTCTGATCCCCAGTATAGGGCGTGCAGGGAGCAGCGGATCTGTTTCTCTCTCACATAGATGTTTCTCTCTCTCTAAAAAAAAAAAAATCAATAGAAAGATATTTTTTTTAAAAATGCAAGAATTCATGATCACCATCAGAAGTGAGGCAAAGACAAGGAAAGATTCTACCCAGAATCTCAAGGGAGCACGACCCTGCTGATTCCTCGGCACTGGACTTCTAGCCTCCAGAACTGTGAACGACTAAACGACTGTTGTTTCCAGCCACCTAGATTAGAGCACTTTGTTATGACAGCTCTGGAAACCAACACATAATCTTTAGACTATTTTTCTTTTAAGCCTCACACTTAATGTTAAATATCACCTCCTCTCTCCAGGGTCCTATAGCTTATCACCTCCTAGCTCTTCTCCCGGTCGCCTTTCTGAACGCCAAGTCTCTCATACACCATGCTGGAATTCATCTGTTATTTTGAGAAAGCAATTTTTGTAGAGTGATAAGGATGGGTTCCAAGACATCTAGAATCCTCAACATCCATTCTCCTCTTGACCTTCACAGTATGAAACTGCGCAATTTTAACCAGGCATTTGCTATCTCAAATAAAGATTACATTTCTCCGCTCATCTTGGAGGTAAGCTAAGCAAGGGACTAAGTTATGCCATACTGTATGATACTTTCCCAGAACTTTATCTAAAGCTTGGTTGGAGCCTGACTTGACCTTCTTTCTTCTTCACATCTTTCTCCAATCTGCTGGCTGAAATGGAACTGTGAAGACTTAAACTTGAACTACCGTCTTGGACCATAATGATGAGGGGTATGCCATAGAGAGGCTGAGAAATTAGCTAAAAAGAACCAGAGTTTTCAAACAATTGAGGTTTAACATTGTTTTATTTTCATTAACATCAGGATAATGGTGAATTTTGGTCTTAGCTGCTGAAATACTATTCATAGAAAGGATTGAATTTTAGTTGAATTGTATGTTTTTGACCTTAAGTAGTTTTAACAATTCTGCTGGCTGTTTGAATTTACTCAAATCGTAGTGAAACTACAAAATCATTTTTGTTATTGTTATTAATCCTCACCCAAGGATATTTTTCCACTGATTTTTAGACAGAGTGGAAGGGAGGGAAGGAGGAAAAGACAGAGGGGGAGGGGGGAGGGAGAAGGAGAAGGAGAGGGAGAGGGAGAGAGAGAGACAGGGAGAGGGAGAGAGGGAGAGAGGGAGAGAGGGAGAGAGAGAGAGAGAGAGAGAGAGAGAGAGAGAGAGAGAGAGAGAGAGAGAGAGAGAAATGTCTCCTGCATGACCTCAACCAGGGCCACGGATCGAACCTGCTGCGACCCTTTGGTCCTGGGCTGATGTTCTAACTGCTGAGTCAAATGGGCCAGGACTACAAAATCATTCTGGATCATCTGAACATTTTACTGCTTCTGTGGAGGTTTTCATTGTTACTAAAACCAACAAACACTAAAAAAAATAAAAAAAAAATGAATACCTATTGATGACAACTACAATACTATTCAACACAAGGAGAACAAGAAGCCACTCACTTATGTACATGATCCTTGTCATCAAGATTGACGTTCAGCTTTTTATTCAGTATATTCTAGAGACTGTCTATGAAACATCATAACCCCTGATCTTCATTTTATTACTCCCAGCAAATTAATAACAGAATATTTATAAACCTGTTAAATGTCCGTTTTAAAAAAAGGTACTATTATATGGGTTCATGAAATACAGATTTTAATTATTTTTAATTCTTTAAAGACAAGCTTATATTTTAATGCAACTCCTGATGAGACTAATGAAGCATCAATTAATTAACTTGCTGCGCCATTTCTAAAATATATTCAATGACACATAACTTATGTACAACTTGTGTTCTACAAGTTTCTTGCAAATGGAAATAAAACCCTTACTGTAAAATTGACATATTTGAAAATCAATGTGTAAACATCTAAATAAAAAGATTTCTAAAATACTTAATGTATTATTTTCTACAGAATATTAAACAAATTTTGAGTGAAAGATCTATTAATATAACTGTAATGTATTTTTGCAGGTGTTTTATTCTGCATATGTAAAAGCACACAATAGAAAACTATTATTATTAATTTTATTAAGAATAAATGTTTATATGTGAAGCCCACAAAGTCTTTAAACACTTTGAAGATAGAGGCAATATATTAATCATTATTTTGAATCTGCTGAACTATAGAGCACAGTGCTGTGCAAGAAATTGCCTTTTAATAATATTCATTTAATTGCTATAAAAACAATTATAGCTCATATTCAGATAATGACCCTCAATTCAGAACAATGCCCAGTGTTCAGTTAACAGTCAGCTGTGTTTCGTATATAACATATGAAATACATTTTTCAATAACAAAGTAATCCTCCAATAAACAGAAACTCTGATTAATCAGAAGATTCTATTTAATCATTCTGGTCTTTGGAGCTTTTACTACACACAGTTCCATTCTGGAAATATCTTTGTCTCGGTGAGAATCCCCTGTATATTTCTTTGTCTCAAGCTACCTGTAATCAATTATATATTCCTTTAAACTTGTATCTTGAAGGACAGAGTTTGTTTTATAGTTTGGATAGACGCGTAAAAATCATCGGTGTCTTCACGATGCCTTCACCGAAGGCCTCACAACTCCCATTTGTCAATCGATTTTACAATCAGGCAATGTAGACACGACAATGCTGAAACCATCAAGTTTCATTGATTTCACACAGCTGTTTATCAAACAGAATTGAAAAATCATTTTCACTAGCTAAAACAAGTTTAACAAAATTCAGCCCCCTTTCCCAACACTATTATGAAGTCCTTAAACTACAAGCTTACAACAACAGTTCAAGCTTCAAAGACCCTGACTTTACATGTGCTCTTCCGCGTTTCCATTCCGCCGGGAAGTCCAGGAGCAAGCTTATGGGAGGCCTGCAAAAGCCTGCCGACTGTTCTGTTTTGTCCAGTTCCGTGGTTAATGTAGCTATAGTTGCAAACATGGCTTTTTATTCTTCTTGACTTACTAATTACATCCAACAATGAGTGAATGACATAATCTTCATTCAGTAAAAATAAATAAATAAATAAGACTATAATTAGGATTTTTGAAGCAATATAAAAAAGTTGATAAGTAAAATTATTCATTCGGTTGATTGACAAAACATTAGAAGCAAAATGAAGAAACATTTACAATGCCCATATTTATACTAAAAAATCAGTATTGCTTTCAGGCTTGTTATGGCTTTAGAAACCAGTATGCCATTTGCATACACAAGAAAGATGAAAAAAAAAACAAAATTTAATGAAATTTTTGCCAAACTTTCAAATTGAATGCTTACATGAGCTATGAATTAAGAAATAGATAAGTATTTACTTAGCATCTACCGTTGAACTAGTATCATGAAAAAAATATATATTGATAAAAATGTCCAAGGTGTTTTGTAAGAACTCATATAATTTGTTTGTTTTTTTTGTTTTTTATAATTTTTATTTATTGATTTTAGAGAGAGAGGGAGAGATAGAAACACGATGAGAGAGAACATCGACTGGCCGCCCAGAGACTGGAATGAGCTTTTGAAAAACATAAAGTCATTCACATTACTCCCTTACTGAAAATAAGCCTAGGCTTCTAATTACACTTATTATAAAAGCCAAACCTGCCCGGCCGGTGTGGCTCACTGGTTGAGTGTCGCAGGTTCGATTCTCAGTCAGGGCACATGTCTAGGTTGTAGGCCTGATCCCCAGTGAGGGGCATGCAAGAGGTGTCTAATCAATGTTCTCTCTCATCAAATCTTCTCTCTCTCTCTCTCTCTCTCTCTCTCCCTCTCCCTTGTTCTCCCTTCCTCTCTAGAAATCAAGAGAGAGAAGAAAAAAAAAAAAGCCAAACTTATTTTTTCCCTTTTTATTGAGTTTATTTGGGTGGCACTGGTTAACTATACAGATTTCAGTTGTGTAATACAATAACACATCATCTGTACACTGTATTGTGTGTCCATCACCCCAAGTCAAGTCTCCTTCCATCACTATTTATCTCCTGTAAAAACCTACACTTCTTACCATAGCCTGTACCGATGTATATTCAGATTTTTGCTCGAAGGTCACTCTTTCAGAAAAGCCTTCTCTGACAGCCTTATCTAAATAGGTACCAGTTTACCTTACACCATATTCTGTCTTCTTTGCCTTCATTTTTGTTTTTCTGCTTTCTGAAATTACATTATACATGTGTTTGTTTACTTGTTTATTATATATCTCTATATTAGGATTGAAGCTCCGCAGTTAGCCGGTCCTTTCTGTTTAACGCCTAGAAGAGCTGACGCAGTAGACTCTATGTCAATATTTGTTGAATAAATAAATAGACTAGAGTCACTGGAAACCATAATTATGCCAGAATCACATTCTGGTTCCTCCATTTAAAAAAATATATATGTTTTTATGGATTTTTTTTTTTTTTTTTTAGCGAGAAAGGAAAGGGGAGAGATAGAAACATCCGTGTATGTGAGAGAGAACAATTGATCTGCTGCCTCCTGCACGCCCCCTACTGGGGATCAAGCCTGAAACCTGGGCATGTGCCCTGATCTGGAATTGAACCAGGACCTCTCAGTCCGTGGGAGGATGCTCAGTCCACTGAGCCACACAGGCTGGGCTGGGTCCTCCTGTGTAAAAGGCTGAATGAACTTGATCAACTCACTTCAGCACCTGGTGTCTCCATTTCTGTATCTACAAAGCAGGATTTTATGCTGAGTATTCTTAACAATAAAACCCGGCATAAACGTTAAAAACACAGGGTCTAAAGCTTGATGTCTAACGTTGAAACCTAGCTCAATCACTGACCTGCAATGTGATCTTTGAAAAGTTACCCAGACTCTCCATCATTCTATTAATTCATCTGCACATGGACATAATAACAAACATTACCTCCTAAGACTGTTGTAAGAATTAAAACAAGTCAATGCTTGTAATTTGCTTTGCACAATATCGGATTCACTAATAGAGTTAACTATTATAATTTATTTAAATGTAAAGTATAGAGTATGTGTACGTTATGCAATATTTTAAATAAAATTAAAACACAAGGCTTGCATGGTGATGTACTGAAATCAGTCCTACATGAAGGAATGAGCACTCACCAAGGACAATGGCGGTCAGGACCCCTTCACTCCGACACTTACTAGCTGTGTACACGTGGACAATTATTTTCTTCTCGTTAGTTACAATTTTCTCTTTTCTTTCCAGCTCAACAATTCTGAGATCACATTTATTTCTAAAATACTTAATTAAAATATATTCTACCCTCCATAATGGGCTGCATTCAATGGATGTCTTGAGGGGTGACACTGGGACCATATCATATAGAGTTATAAACATACACTTACCAAATTACCCAATAATTCCTAGATAAATGAAAAGTAGTTCACATAAAAATACGTACATGAGTTTTACAGTAGCACTATTCAAATTAGCCAACACTCAAAAAAAAAAACCAAATATCTTTTGACAAATGAATGATAAACAAGCTATGGTGTATCCATTCTGTGAATAGCTATAAAAATGAATATATGATGTATATGTCAAGATAGAGAATTCCCAAAGGCATTATGCTAACTGCAATAAGCTAGGCTCAAAAGGCTACATCCTACATGATTCCATTGATATGGCATTTTGGAAAAGACCAAACTACAAGGATGGAGAAAAGATTAGTAGTTGCTAGGGGAGGGGAGGGTGGAGTGAGGCTTTGACTGAAAGGTCAGGAGGGGAATTTGGAAGATGGCTCAACTGCTCTGTATACTGACCGAGATAGTGATTACATACATCTGTACATAGGTTGTAAAACTCAGAGTACAGTACACACACACACACACACACACAAAGTCAAATTTACTGTATGTAAATCAAAACACACACATTCCAGTTGGCTTATACATATGTCTAACCAAGTTAAATATGTCCCTTTTTGTGAATCTTAAAACATTCTTAATATATTTGTTCCTGGGTATTTCTGCTTTTTTCCCCATATGAAAAATTTTTGTTACATTTTAAGTTGGCTATTATTGTTACATATTTTTTTAAATCTTGATGATTTGTATATGTTTTTTCCCCCTAAGCCTGGCTATATTGCTAAATCTCTGTAGTGGGTAATTAATTATTTCCTGATTTTCTTGACTTACCCAGTCTTCAATCATATTATTGTACTTTGCTTTCTTGGCTGGTACTGGTCAGGCTTTCTAGGAAAATTGTTTTTAAGTCATAGGCACAGCGGTCATTTCTCTTTCTCCTGCCTTCGTAACATGCTTTCGTGGCTCGGCATTTCTTTATTTTAGATGTTTCAGGATCTGTCTTTACTAGGTTTCTATTTCAGATTCCAATGTTGAAGTTTATCATATACTTTGTTACTTTCAACATTTTTTTAAACTAATTAGAGTGAATTAATAATGAAGGCTAAATACTGAACCATTCCTATGTTCCTGGAAAGAACCACAGCACTTACTACTCACACAGTATTCCATCAATATACCTCTAGGTTTATTACTTTTATTTCATGTATACTTTTTTAAATGTTAAAAGTATCATCTAATGACTTTAAAATATTTGTATCAGATGTCATCACACCTAAAATGATAAATAATGGCCATTGATGTATGGAGGGTGGGACAAATGTAAATATGCAAGCACAGAATTTATTCTTGTATTATTATTTATTATTATATTATTTCCCATATAAACAACTATAAACCTACCTTTGCCTTGCCCTGCATCTTAGAAATTTTGCATTTTATATAATTAACTTGAAAAGTATTAAAGAAAAAAATTGACACCAAAATAGTGGTTTTTTTAATTTACATCACAGAAAACTAGAAATAAAGTTTTCAATGCAAAAATCAGTATCCTTTAAAAAAAAAAAAAAAAAGTGACCCTACAGTGTATTGAATCTTTATCTTTTACCACTGTTTTTATTTACCCCCATCAATGTGACAAAACAGAAAACCCGCTGAAATTAACTAAAACACTTTCTAAATGACCCTTGAGCCAAATGAAAAGGGCACTTGGCAATCAGACCTTCATAACAGATCTGTAACTAGAGAAGGCACAGACACCCATACACAGACTATATACACTGCTGGATGCTGATCCACCTAAACGCAATTCTTCTGTATTTTACCTCTTCTATTGCTGTAGGTTCATCTCTCGGTGTCTTCAAAGATGCTTAAGCTCTTCAACTCTATTGCAAGGGGAAAGGAGCTCATCATTGGAGACTGTCAAAAATATGATAGATTAAAAAATAATGCATGATTGTCTCTGTTTATGAGTGGTGTGTTCTGTGAACAGTCTGCTCTAATTGAGCCTTCTCCATATAAAAGATTATTCTTGAAATTTTTTTTTCCATTTTGTATCCCAAAGATTAACTTAGTAAAATTAAAATGACCACAAATAATTTTAAAATCTTCCTATAGATCATCATAACTGACTTGTAACTACTCATAAATTTTCATTTCCGTTCTTTAATATTTTCTTGCCTTTAAATACTTTATTGGATTTCTTTCTTAAATTATGTCTCCTAAAATCCCTATGTTGGAAGCTTAAAAACATAATAGGAACACTTCACAGATTTAGAAATTACATTTCTGTCATCTACCCTTGGAAAAAATAAGATTCCCTTTACCACTCTCTTGCCACAATTCCTTCCCTGCTGTTTTTATGTATTTATTTATTTATTATCATCTTCTCTACCCCTTGCCCCTTACAAACACAATGAGGCCTTCTTATTTACTTTGCAGTATTTCATTTTCTGTGGAAGTGCTAGGTCCTTAACTTTAATGTAGGTACTGGACTTGACAAGCAATTAGAGCAAACTATTTCCACTCATCAAGGCTTGCCAAATTAGTCATCTGCCATCTGCCCCATCATCTGGCTCTCCTTGAAGTCTTGCTGTGACTCTGGGTGCACTCTGAGAAGATTAAGAGGGACAGTGCGAAACTCCAAACTGGTGTAATGCCACCGGGAGCTACGGACGTAAACATTCACAACCATCTTTCTTCTCTAGATTATCATGCCTTCAACCATCCCCTTGTGCGGTTTAAAAAATAGAAAGAAAGAAAGAAGAAACAGCCTGCCTGGGTTGCCTTACAATGTGAGACCTTTGCTAGTCACTGTAATTAAAATAGCAGTTTGTGGGATTTTTTTTTTTTTTTCTGTTAGATGTATTTAAAAGAAGAAATTAGATGAGATGTTCTTAATGTAATGCTGGTTCTTACATATCAAGGCTGGTTTCTTAGGCTTGGTACAGATGTAATTTAAGAAAAAGGACTATGACCTTTCTATTGTCCTGGTTTCAGAATGAAGCTTTCTTTTTTGTTCTTTGCATTAGCAAATGTTCACTTGGCTGATAACATGCAATGTAATGAGTGCTTTCTTGGGACATGCAATCAAACTACGTCGGTAATGGCGAAATTGAGAAATAGCAAGGACGAAAGTGGTACTATTGCCCACACGCTCCTTTTCAAGGGTCCTCTTTCCTTCAGGTGTTCTCCAACCCAGGGCTGCCCTAGGGCAGCTGGGGCCCCTGCACGAACGCAGCCAGCTGCTCCCCCTCTGGGTGAGAGGAACATCAGGCAGAGAGGGCACATGGTTTGGCCACCAGAAGGCGGGCTGCGTTTTGCTCCCTTGTGTCTCCTTGTTCACTGCCTTTTTGCAGTGATGAACCTACAAAACCCTAAGCTGAGGCCTTGGTCCACTCCATTGGCTAGGACCATTCATCCAAACTTGCTCATTCAAGGTAAAGTTGTGTCTAAATAACTGAATATTCCTTCAAATAAAAAAGGGGCGCTATTGCTAGACTTGGGGTAAAAGGAAGGGGTGCAGCAGACATTTTGACTGAAGATGCTTTACATGTGTAAATCCTACTCTGAGACCACCCTCTAACAACATTTTTGGACATTTTATTTTGGAATTCTTTTGTCGCATACCCTCTTGGATAACAACAACAACAGAAAAAGTACCCACCTGACAGTGATACAGACTACATAATAAAATATGTCAGGTTATAAGTTATTTTAAATAGTTCTCTCCTAACACAAAGTCTATTAATCTAGAAGTCAGATTCTATAATCTCCAGTAGCTTTGTCCCTTTAAAACATATTTAGATGAGCTGTGGGTGGTTATTTTAACAACGTAATCAATTTAAATACTAATTGCAATTAGGTGTTTTATAAGGAGATAGCAATCTCTAGGACAATCTCTGTCATTCATTCATTTGTTCCGTCATGCATTTATTCAGCAAATTCTAAATGGGCAAACACAACGCATTTGTGGCTTCAGGCTAGGTGTGAAAGGAATTATAAATACAGTCTGTGTCTCATATGTATAATGTTACATTCTGATAAAAAATCCTTTGTAAAAATCTTAGAAATAATAGTAGTATACAAATTTACTTAAGTTGTTATTATAGATAATATTTCCTGACTTTGATTCACTGTCAATAAACAAGACTCACAATATCAAATGTATTTTATCTGCAATAAAATATGAATCAGAAAAAATATAGATGTAGTTTTGTATAATAAAAGATGGATATTATTTGTAAGAAGAGATTTTCTAGGAGGCCTTCCTCTGTAACAGTAGTGAATGATGTTACAAATACATCCAGCAGTATCTACATCAGAAGAAATACCACCCCTTACAAATGCTTTGTTCAGTTCGCCAGGTTTGTGAACAGCTCTGCCTACCTTTTCATTCACTTGTCAGAGAAGACAAAGAGAAATTTCTCTGATACAGACAGGAGAGATTTATTTTTTATAACTATATATAGCATTTCAGACTTAACTGTATGACTCAACATGTTGCGAGTTTTTCTTTTTGGATTTTTTTTTTATTTCATTTTATTTAATTCAGAAATAAGATACTATAGTTTTGAGATATGACCAAGATGTGCCACGGCAAATATCACCACCAACTTCTCCACAGTCTCAAGGGTTAGTTAAAAGGGCATCAAAGCCCTGGCCAATTTGGCTCAGTGGTTAGAGCGTCAGCCTGCGGTCCAGAGAGACCTGGGTTTGGTTCCTGTTAAGGGCACGTACCTCGGTTGCAGTTTGTCCCCGGCCCTGGTTGGGTCATGCGGGTGGCAGCCACTTCATGTGTCCCTTTCACGTCGATGTTTCTCTCTCTCTCTCTTCCTCCCACTCTATCTGAACAAAAAATAGAAAATTGTCCTCTGGTGAGGATAAAAAAGGGGGTGGGGGGCATCACATACTACATAGTCAGTTACTTAATTTGAAATGTTTTCCCCTGGAAGCTGGATTTAATGATCTGATGTCCTTAGAGACCCTATTTTCATTGCCCTTGGATATGTATCCAGAAGTAGGACTGTTGGATCAGATAGTAGTTCCACTTGTGATTTTTTGAGGAACTGCCACACTGTTGCCTTCAGCAGGGTACAGTGGTGGTTGTCTGGGGCTGGGGAGGGGACTGGGAGGTACTGATCAAAGGGTACCCATTTCCAGTTATAATATGAATACATTCTGGAGATCGAATAGAAAGCATGGTGGTTACAGTTAATAGTATAGTATTAAATATGTGAAGTTGCTAAGAGAGTAGATCTTAACTTTTCTCGCCATAAAAAAGAAATGGTAATTATGTCTCATGATGGAGGTGTTAGCTAAAGCTATGGTGGTAGTAATAATTTATCAATATAATATTAGTGTATCGATCCACATGCTGTACACCTTAAACTCACACAGTGTTATATGTTAATTATAGCTCAATAATGCTGGAAAAATAAAAATAAAAGCTCTGATATCCTACATGGAAGCTTTATTACACTACAGCAAAAAGTAACAAAATCGATAGTGAAATTAAATGTAAAAGTCCAACTTTTTAGTGGAATCTGCATCATTCAATCTAACCCAGAAATAAACATATTGAACATGACCTCAGAAATGTCTATATCTTTAAGAGAAATACTTTAAAAAAAAAACTTAAAAGGATATCATATTTGCTAGATAGTGATAACACATTTGAAGTTTGTTTTCATTGTGGTTTGGTAAAAAATGTTTAGGCAATAATAATAAAAGAATCAATGCTAAAATGTGTTATAAAGTGCCTAAATTATTTAATCTTAGACAACTTGGTATTACAGAATATCAAAAATATCACATTCAGCACTAAGGCATAGGAATTCTGTAGCATCAGATTCAATTTTAAAAGTAAAAAATAACCTATGATTTCTTTTCTTTATATAAAATGAGACTAGTGATAAGAAAAGAAAGACCTGAATTATAGGTTTAAAATCATTTACTACTTGCACTATCACTTTTAGTTTAATGTGAATCTTTGAAAACCTGTGCAAATAAACATAACTTCTCTATACTGTATAGCTAAAACAAAATAATTTATAATATGTAGCTGGTGAATTTCACATGTCCAAAACATATTTTCTAGAAGGTAAATACAAAATTTAAGCTAAACCACTTAAACTGTTTACACAGAGATACAAGTGGAATAGAAATATATTCTAACTAGTATTTTAATCCTGTCACAGCACAAATCTGATCTATTTCTAAAAGTTGAAAACTGCTCTTTCTGAGCATGATTTCTTTTCAATTCCTGACACAAAAAATAATATATATGTTAGGATGAATTATGCAAATAACGATTGTTTCATTACAGAATTTAGCTTCTACAGACAATTTCCACCAGGAGAAAATAGAATCAATTCTCAGTTACATTCTTTGCAAATGTTCAGTTTTCAGATGTATTTACCACCTGAATATAACTTGTGAAGAAGACAATGCAATTCAAATAATAGCTAGAGAATCTGCTTTTAAAATACACTTTCTAAGGCTCAAGTCCCATGTGGTTGCATCTTTTTTCATTGTTATGGTTTCAAAACATAAAACAACATAAAAACCCTAATACAATCAATTATTTTTCAAAGATAGTTTTAAGAATGGAGGGGTTCATGCATATGCCTATATGTGTAAATATATTAGTTGGAAAGGAAATACAATATGTTGAAATGGTTTTTCTCTGATCAGAAAATTTTCTGGTGAATTTTTTTTTAATTTGTGCTTTTAGATTTATAAAAGTTATAAGCATTTTGTGAGAGTGAATTTTATTTCAGAAAAAAAATTTTTTTTTTTAATTTTAGGAAAGGTACCTGGCCAGTATGGCTCAGTAGACTGAACGCTGTCCCATAGACCAAGAGGTCCTGGTTCAATTCCTGGTCAGGGCACAAGCCTGGGTTTTCAGCTCTATCCCCGGTAGGGGGCGTGCAGGAGGCAGCCTACTGATGTTTCTCTCCCATCGATGTTTCTATCTCTCTCCCTTCCTCTCTCTCTAAAAAAAATCAATAAAATGTATGTTTTTAAAAAAAGACAATATATTCATTTTCTGCCATGCCATTTCCTTTATAGAAATGTGTACATTAATTCAAATTATTATTAATAATACTTTTAATAATCTTGAACTTTTAACAACATTGACATTTTCTATAAAAACATGATTTTCTTGATTTTTAATGTAAACTTGAAATTTTCATTTTAACTCATTCAAAAGAAAAGTAGATGATTATTCTAAAAATAGAATGTGTTACCTAGCCATCTATAAAGGAAAGTTCAATGACAAACCAATTTTCCACCCGAGTTGAATGGGAAACATAATTGTGTGTTTATCTATGTATGTATATCTATATCTGTATGCATTATATATATATATATAGATGTAGATACACATACACATATACATAGAAATATTATAGTTTCTATATATTCTCTAGGTTTTCCTCCAGTTCATGCTATTTGATATTATACAAAATTATATAATACTGCTTCTGAAAATTAATCTCTTCTAATTTTACATTTAAATTGTATTACAGTAAATTATTAACATGAAAATGTATTATTATTAATATTAGTTCTTTTCATTGGAATATTAGTGGTGCCAGAAATTCCTCTAAGTGCTTTATATATGCATTCTCATTTAATCCACACAGCAATTATATTAAGTACCTATTATTATTACTATTATCATTATTATTATTAAGATGAAGAGAGTAAGAAAGTTAAATAATGTAACCAGAAAATTAACTAGTGGAAGACCCAAAAATCCAAATAGTTTTCTTTCGAAAGCTTAGTACAAGTTACTTGATGTATATAAATACTTGTTTCTAATTTTTTGTGTTCAGCAGTAGTATATTTGAATTGATTAAAAATGTTTACATGTTCAGGGTACCTTATCTCTTATAAATTTGGAACTACAGAGTTACATAATTAGTAGCTCTGGATTATACGAGAAGCCCATGGGGAGTGGTTTAGGGGATAGTCATTAGGTTCTAATCACATAAAGGAATGTTGGAGCAGTACAATCTCAGCAAGTGTAAGTCAGTTTTGTGACTGAAGAAACTTGGCTCCCTGATCCCCTCCCTTGGTGACTCACCCCTTCTCATTTTCAATTCCACGTTGAATTTAAAAAATTGGTGCAAAGATAGCCAGTTACTCAGGTAAACATCTAGTCAGCCGACCTAAGTCACACACAGTTCCCATAAGCTCTGCCTTCAGAATGTCTGTGGGATACACCTGGGATTCCATCAGCCACCACTGTCTGACTGTCTGGACTTCAAGTGACCACAGCTCCTATATGAGCATCGCAACAGGCTTCCATCGGATGTTTCTGCCTTTCTTCCCCTCTTCTTAGTCTATTGTATGTCACATACAAGAGATTCTATGTTTTAACCCTTAAATCAAATCACTGATCTCCTTTGTTCAAACATCTCCAATGGTTTCTCGTGCTAATCAGAATTAAAGTCCTTATCTTGATTGACAAGATGCTCATCAGTCTGAGGCCTTGCTACTTTCCTGACACCATCTCCCATGATGTCTGACACGGGACTACCGTGCTTATCTTTCAGCATTTCTATAAGTTTCCAAATACTTGGCATCAATATATGAATTTGTCTTGAGGAACAGTAACGGATTGGCATTGGTCTGTGCATGGTACTTTGAAGAACTATTCTAACACATCACGCTTTATACTTATCACTACCAGCCACACTACATCTTCATTTAGAATGTGAGCCCTACAAGGACGGAACTCTGTTTACTGCTAGTGTAGAGCGTTTGCAACTACTTGTCCCATAGCAGGTATCTGATAAATATTGAACGACTGGATAAATGGGTGGATGGATGGGTTACTACTGAGGTGTTAGAACTCTGTCTCCAATTTCTAGCTCATATGTAAACTAAATGTTATTTATCAGAATGTTAAAACCACTTTATATGTTCAACACTCTTCAGAGATCAAGTCCAGTTTATACATATAGATGAGAAAACAGGGACAAGAGAAGTTAAAGTGCTCAACCAAGGTCAAAGAGTTAGTCGGGGCAGAAAGGAAATGGGTCTCTTCATTCCGGGCTAAATCATGTGGCACAGAGCCTGTGACACACAGGGGCTCCCTGGAACTGTCCAGCTCCGTGCAAAGGGTCCCCAAGCACAATGCTGTGCAGCCAGCAGCTAAATAGTATCATGAAATCCGCGTGGTGCGTCAGAGCGTTCGTCTACACAGAAGCAGTCGATTAAACAATTAGAAACTAGATCCTTAGCAACATCATTTTATTTCAATTCCTGGTTCAATGAAGCTAAATGTCGCTTTTAAAATGGAAAGTTTGTTTTTATAGAGTCTGTTTAACAAAAGCATGCATTGTATGTATACACAAACTAACCAATAGTACATGATGAACATCATCTTCAAAAATTTTCAATTGAAGTATGCTCTTCAAGTCATATTTTGAATGTGATACTGAAATTTAAAAGAACCATGTAAAGATGACTTTGTAAACAAATAGGCTTTTTTGATGGAAATAATCACCTCTTATTTTGACTGTTTTGTAAATTCCAATGTTAAATATTATGTTTGCTTAAATATATGCACACCTGCAATTGCACTTACCAATCATGTAACAGTTAAATGCCAGTGAATTTGAATACTGAATTATTTATATAGCTATTATTATGGTTAATAAAATTTATAAAGTATTGTATAACTTATAAAGCATTTTTATTCATATTAATTTTTTTGATCCTAAGTTATTTAAGAGATGATTTTATAAGAGCAATCTCATTAATTGCCAGGAATATAAACTTTGGGTATCCTGGAAAATAGTAACTTCTGAAAGATGTTCTAAATGTTTTTAATCTAAAAATGAGATGATAAAAATTTCCCCCAACACCAGATATCTTTACCTTGGTGTTATCAGGGACCCACAGAGAAGAAGCAGTACAAATGGCATTAAGTAAAAATCGGTTGATTGAACTTTTCTATACTCATGGAAAACGTGGGAGGGGATAATAAGATCTTCAACTGACTCTGTTACAAGCCTGTTTTCCTCCTCTTTGCACACTGTTCAAATAGAAGTTAACAAGATACAGGAAAATTAACTAGAAATCAGTCAGAGACAGAAAACCGAGTTGACCACCATTGCAACTCCAGTTTATCTAAAGCTTCTGTTGGATGCAGAGCAATATTTTTTCCTCAAAATTGTAACCTTACTTTCAAAATGAATTTTCAAATACCTGTTTCACTACCTTTTATATATGAGGTCATGGAGATTATGTTAAATATTACTAATTCTTCATTACCTATGGAATCAAATCCTAGTCACCTGTTTGCTATTCAAAATTTTCCATGAAGTGAGATCCTGCTACAATATCCCTTCACCTGAATCCAAAGTTATTTTTTCCAAACAACTTTCTAAATAATCAAAAGATGGTTGAATTGTCATCTGTCCTTCAACTCACACACAATTGTTCCTTTTACTTTTTAGCTCACTTTTTTCCCCTCACTGTGAATGCTCCCAAAGTCTTTGACAAACTCACTGCCTCTAATACCAGCCTAAATAATTGTCATTGTTTTAAGAAAAGGTCTGAACTAGTCACTCAATTTATATTCCCCTAAATTTTATACCAATTTTTTTCTATGTTTACATCTTCTATATTCTAGTATTACTGGTTAGGGAGACCAGACACAGTTCAAAGACTTGTAGATTTTAGCCTAAACTAGCTAACTGTGACCCAGACAGAGAAAATAACACTAAAACTAACAGGCGAAAGTAAGACACTGAACTGCATATAGCTTAAATCTAGAATATTTTTTAAAAATTTAGTCGTAGTATTTATCTTGACTTTTATAACAGTTGATGTCTCACATTCTTACACAACTTGTGTGGAATTAAGAAAATTCTTTTGATTGAATGTTTAATCAGAAACCTTCTATAAATTTAAGAATATTTGTTTTGTGTAAGCATATGCCAACATTTTCTGAGTGCTTTTTATTTTTATTTTATTTATTTTTATCCTCATCCGAGGAATTTTTCCATTTATCTGCAAATAGAGTAGGAAAGAGGGAAAGAAGGAGACAGAGAGAGAGAGAGAAAGATATTGACGTCAGAGGGCACATCCACTGGCCACACCCACACGACCCTAACCAGGGCTGGGGACCAACGGCAACCAAGGGTCATGCCCTTGGCTGGAATCAAACCCACGACTCATTGGTCCACGGGCCGACACTCACCACTGAGCCAAACTGGCCAGGGTTCTGGCTGCTTTTAAAAATATATGAGTACACACAAAAAGGCATTTTCATTGTCCATGTGTATTAAGTTTTAAAATTGTGGTAACAGCAAGAAACTCCATCTGGTGTATCAGCCACTACAGGAAAATTTTAATGGTATTTTCATTTCCCAGAGACAGCTATACTAGTGATTGCAAAACTACTATTCACTCATCTGCAAGGGGCCCCCTTTTCCTTCATGATGACACCTTCATATTCCCCAGTCAATAGTACTTGGTACCAACTGAATTACATGTCAGGGTTGTTTCATACAAAATTAACTTTCTTTCAGTATGAGAAGAGTTTTTCATACCATCCTAAAGTTGCCTCACCTTTATAAGGACTGAAGATGAGGGGGAAAGACTCCAGTTTATAAATGACTCAGGATGGCATGACATATCGCTATAGTCTTCCTGGTATAAAACAAAGCAACAAGCCACAGGCCAGTGGCCTTCAGAGCTGCCCAGTGCACTCCCTCCGTGAATGGCCACCTACGGCAGCCAACGCAACAGCAAGCCCTGAGCCCTGTGCCTGCACCTGCAGCCTGCAGCCTGCAGCCAGCGCAGAGCAAGCCCTGAGCCCTGAGCCCTGCACCTGCACCTGCAGCCGGCGCACAGCAAGCCCTGAGCCCTGCACCTGCACCTGCACCTGCAGGCAGCACACAGCAAGCCCTGAGCCCTGCACCTGCACCTGCACCTGCAGCCGGCACACAGCAAGCCCTGAGCCCTGCACCTGCACCTGCACCTGCAGCCGGCGCACAGCAAGCCCTGAGCCCTGCACCTGCACCTGCAGCCTGCAGCCGGCGCACAGCAAGCCCTGAGCCCTGCACCTGCACCTGCAGCCTGCAGCCGGCGCACAGCAAGCCCTGAGCCCTGCACCTGCACCTGCAGCCAGCACACAGCAAGCCCTGAGCCCTGAGCCCTGCACCTGCACCTGCAGCCGGCGCACAGCAAGCCCTGAGCCCTGCACCTGCACCTGCAGCCAGCACACAGCAAGCCCTGAGCCCTGAGCCCTGCACCTGCACCTGCAGCCGGCGCACAGCAAGCCCTGAGCCCTGCACCTGCACCTGCACCTGCAGCCGGCGCACAGCAAGGACCGTTTCCTGGACTCTTCCTCTGGTGCCTTCGAAGCCCTATTTGTTAGTTCTTCACTTTGCTAACCTGTTGCAGAACACTCAGGCTTCTGGTGACCGCCGTCCCTTTCGTCCTATAAAACTTCCCCCTTGTATTGATCCGGTTCCCCTCCTCAGCACTTCGGAGCAGTCTGCTTGGGGCTGCCCTGCCCTATTCAGGCCCAGTGAACTGCTCCCAGCCTATGCCCAAGGGGACCCCAAGGGCACAGCCCACATGTGCTTCCCGGTGTGTCTCCACTAGGGACCATCAGGGAGGTCCGCTGGAAGGCTGCAGTTTCTGTTGATATCACCCCGTTTTCAACCTCAACATCAAAAAGGCGGCCAAATACTCAAGTGCCAAAAAACGCCGACAATAGAACTCTAGACGCACTGGTACTAAGCTCACAGAAAAAACAATCCTAAGTAATAGTCTTCATTTGAAAATATGCACTATTGCGTGTATTTCTTCTTTGAAAAGTCAGAACACTCCAGGGCCCAGCGTCGCCCGGGGACGTGCACTTGCAGAAAGCACTGCTTGGCTCCGAAGCAGTGAAATTCCATAGCAACGAGAGCGACACTCAAACTTCTCTAGGACTTCTACATTATTTATCTCTGAACAGCTAGGGGGCTTTTTGCAGAGAGGTCCCTAACTACTGCAAGCATTCACTCTATTTAATGCTTCTTAATTAACATTGCACAAACACCAATTCTGTGTGTGCAGTGAAGTCTTTGTATGTCCCGGATTTGCTTTCTCAATAGATTTGGAAATGCGGCCGCAGAATGGTGTGCCAGACTTCCTTCCCCACCCCAATTCCCCTCAATACCCGAGGAGCTCTGTTCAAGGATAAAGCTGGCATAGGGACAGTAAAGGGAAGAAATATGGGGGGAGGGGGCACAGAAAAATCTCTTATTATTTGCACACTTTCAAAGCAAGACTTATAATGCAATTTTTTTTAATAATTGAAAGTTTCCGTAATATGTGAACTTAACCCAGAGTCACTTAAGTGTTAGATAAGATGATCCCTAAGGTCACTGCCAGTTAACATTCTATCTGGAGAGCCCCTGAGTTGCATTCTGTAATGGGACATCGACTAAGGGTTGTTACTGCCGAAGAACACAGGATGCCACTCAAAGAATGCAACTCAGAGATAAAAGAGAAGCACCCACAAACTAGTCTCTAACTACTAGAGTGCACAACTCCAAAAAGCTCTCGGTAAACATCTGAGAGAGAAAGAAACATCTTCTCAAACAGAATTAAATAAATCAAGGTTGTATAGATTGAAAATCTCCTTCAGGGTATAAGACTTCTCAGAAATAAAATTGTATCTACTAAAATAAAATCCTGTTCATTTGAGAAACAATGTAAAGACTGGTGTTGCTGTCATCCTGTTTGAAGCTTACAAATAACCCTTGACTGGAGGAAGTGACTTCCTAAAGCACAGTGACATTAAGTTTCCTCACATTGGCAATAGTGTGAAGGTGGCATCCTTCATCTTCTCAGACCAACTATCTCTCTCCTGTGATTTGGCTTGCTTTTTTCTTCTAAGAGATGGCAAATAATTGTTGTAATACCATTGAACGAAGTTGTGACATTCACACTGTTTATTGAATTATTTTTCTGCAGACCCTGTGTTGGAATTTGCATTTATTATTAATGAATAATACATAGCACTAAACTTAAAGATTCTATTCTATTACTCCATTTATCACCAGGGGGCAGCACAATTCCCAAAGAATATTCTTTGGACTGGGGATAGAGAAAAGTTACAGCGGAAAAACTGGTACAAAGCACCGGAGCAGCTTCAGGCATGCACAGAATCCCCCCATTTCTCTCCTGCAGACTGAAAACTAGCTGGACTCAGGAAATCACGCCTACAAAGAGGAGGAAGCATGTTCCAGGGACCTCTAGCAAGCCTAACGGAATTCAAGAGGGGAGGAGGTATCATCAGGTGTGTGTGTGGTTGTGTCTTGTCTTTGTGAAGCACAAGAAGAATGAAATGATCATTTTCAGGATTCCTGTTCAGTTTGAAAGTAAACGTGACAGCAAAACATATCAATCAAATGGCACAATCCCTCCCTGATACCAGGGGAAAGAAACGTGAGACGTTCAAGTGAGCCCCACGCTTCGCAAAGCGCGGGCATGAGGGAGGGGTGGAGAGGCCATGGAACAGGAGACCTCAAAGATTTATTTTTGAAAGCTTGATTTCCTTAAAGAACTTATAGATCAAACATACCACAATTTGGTAAATGGTCCAAAAACTATTGTTTTATTTTTAATTTTTCTTTTGCTAAATGTATATGAATGATGTATGTAAAGGGTAGTTTATTATTAATGTTTTTTTATGCCTTGTCTATTCACAAAACCTAATTTCTGCTTGAAGCATCATCTTTAAAAGATTAGATATAGTCACACACAACTTTTAAACCATGAGGTTCATATCATGAATTCTTTTCTTTTAAAAAAATATATATTTATTGTCTTTATGGATTCATAAAATGAAATGGGTCATAAAAAGTTAAAAGGTGTTATAACTTTTACATGGAAATAAACAACTTATAAAATCCAATAATATCTGAAGACTACAAAGTCTACAATATCACCAAAGGGGGTAAAATATTTTACTAAACCACATGAAGACAGAAACAGCAGCACAGTAGTACATGCCATTGACAATGTTTCTCACGTTTTATCCTTATTTTCAGAGATATCGAGATGTTCTTATATTTAAAAATACAAACACACACACACATACTCCCACACACTGCCCTTCCAAAATCCCTGCTTCTGCATAAAACAATAAAATGGCTTTCTTCTTTCACCTCAAACAGAATTCATTTGTTCATTTTGTTTTATTCAGAAGCATGTTTTAACACTAAAGAAAGACTGGCAAGCAGAAAACATTAAAACAATACTGGTCTAGCAGAAGGCATTCAACAAGTATTTGCTCATGTCTAAAATACCTCAAATTGGCCAGAATTAGAGTGGGAGATGCAACTCGCAAAATGAGAGCATTTCTCTCCTAGGGCTGCTGTCATCAAGTCCCACGAAATCAGTGGCTCGGAAGAATAAATGCAGCCTCTCCGTTCCAGAAGCTAGAATTTTGAAATCAAGGTGCAATCAGGGTGACACTCCCTTCAAAGCCTGTAGGCAAGGATCCTTCCTTGACTATTGCAGCTCTGGTAGCTGGACATCTTGGCTTGTGTCATCACAAGTCTACTCTGTGTCCCCAGGTCCACAAGGTGTTCTCCTGTGTCACAGTCTTCTTACAAGGACAAGGGTCATATTGGAGTAGGAGTCTACTCACTCCAGCATGACCTCTTTTTAACTAGTGACAGTGGCAGTAACCAATTTCTAAACAAGGTCACACTCTGAGACACTGGGACTCCGGACTTCAACATATCTTTCTAGGGGACACAATATAGCCCGTAACTACTGATATTGATTTTCTCTTTTTCTGCCCTTTCTGTTTTCCCTCCATCTGCCTTTGTCTACCTTTCTTTCTCTACGTTGATATACTTTGCTCAACTGGGGACCGCCGACGCCTCCCCTACCGCTCACCTCCTGAGATTACCCATTATTTTGCTCGGCTCATTCTGCCTGTGCTTGGTTTGGCTGTGCTACTCATACAAATTACCATCATTTGCAAGAGCTGCTTACATTCATGCCTAATTATCGTGCAGTAGAATAACAATTATGCATATCATTAAATTCATGTGAGATAACCTTCAATGTAAGTTTTATTTGATTATCACACTAAACTCTGTTCATGCATCCTTGAACTTCATAGCGGGTTGCTCAGGAATGATGGCTGTCTCTGCCATTTAAAAATAATGACAGTAATATTGGCCATAACCCTAACCTCCAACAGAAATATTACTTCCATAACTTGGTACCCACCTTGGGAAAGGTTACTGCAATCAGTTCTGAATTAAATAAAACCAATATTTTATCCATTAAGTATGAATGAAAAATTTTAAGCTTCCTAATCTGCATTTGTTTTTCTGCCTGGAAAGGTACATAGTTTCACAATATAAAGCAAGTAATATTGTGATTTAACAAATATATTCTCATCTCCTCTTTAAACTTCCTAGCTGTAGAATTCTTTTAAAAATCCTGCCATTTAACAATGTATAAGTTACTTTTATTTATTTTTAAATCATATAATGTGGCAATGTGATATAAAATCATCGCTGTCACTGTATTCAACACCTACCAGGTGCACAACACCTTGGCATTCTCGTCATATACTCCAACACACTTTAACTCCCCAGGACTATCATTAGGTGGGCATTTCTAAATTACATTAATTACTATAAATTATAAAAATAGTAAATCATAATTTTAGTATATTTAGAAATGTGAAGTGGTACAAATAAAAATTATCCATAACCATACCATCCAATAATAGCTACTTGTAACGTTTATGAATATTAGTGTTGCTAAATTGGGAGGTTCCTAGTCCCACTCCTAACCAGGCAATTTTGGTCACTTCATTTACATATATATGAATGAGGATCCTGTTTTTAAAAAATTTTGTAACATGGTTTTAATTTAAAGTATATCACAAGTATTTGCTCATAAAAATGAGCATTTAATAGTTCACGTACTGTATTGGTTTTGGAAATTTAGGTTTTACAAAACGTAGTTAGGAGGTCTGCCTCTATCATGAGTCTGCTTGTGGTCAATTCTGTTCCATTACCTACTATTTTTGTGACCTTAGGCTACTTACTTAATTTTTTGCCTGGCTCAGGTTCCTCTATGAAAGGTAGTTTAATAATATTGTTTAGAACTACTGTGATGGTTAAATAAAATAATCTACACAAAGTATTTCGCACACATAGAACCTAGCACATCCTAGGGCTCAAATAAATGGTAGCTGACCATAGTCAGGTTTACAGAATGTATTACTTTCTATCACCCTCATTTGTTGACTCTCCTGGTTTTCTCTTTCTCTCTGGCCTTCCCCTTCGGTCTTCATTGTAACTGCCTTTTCCTTTGCTCTTCCATGTAAATGTTTTCCTGTAGAACTCAGGCCCCTTCCCCATTCTCTCCATCCACTCCCGGGACAATCTCATTACTCCAAGGGTTTTCATTAGTATCTATGTAATGATGGTGCCCGTGTCTCTCCAGCCACATCACTCTTTCTGAACTTTTGCCTGTATAGCTAATTGCCTCTTGCATATTTCCATTCAGAAGTCTCAAAGCACTTCAAAACCAACAGGTTCAAAACGCAACTTGTCCTTATGTCCAAATGAGCTTTTCCTCTTCTTGTAGAACTTAGCTACCCAAGGCAGAACGGTTATTTTCACTCAGCATGCTCCCTGACCCCACAGCAAATGTATCACCAAGTCATTGTGATTTTGTATCTAAAATAGTTCGTAAGTATCTTCATTTCTCTGCAACCCCACTGTCACTACCCTAGACTATCCCCTCCTATCTTTGTCCAGATCGCTCTAGTATCAATCTAATAAGATTCATGCAAGCCACTCTGCATCCATCCATATTTAAATATACACATGAATTGAAAAATAATGAAATATGAGCATGAAGCAGACTCTATGAAAATCTGTTAATAGTTTGCCTGAGCTTCTGTGATGAAGCACTTTGAAGTCTTGCATCACCCTAGCCTCTCCTGTACCCATCCAGACTTACTGCTGAGCATCACCTACCCCCACATCCATCCCTGCACAATTAGCACTCTTCACTCAACCATCCTGAACTTCCCTCAGTTTCTTCTCATGGCAGGGACTATCATTTCTACCCTTTCTTAACTAATCTGATTCTTGATCACTCTTTGGGTCTCAGTGGATGGTCAAAATATTTTTAAAAAGGAAAATCTACTGCTATATCTCCTGAGTTCCACTGAGCTCACTGACACAGTAATGATTAGTTGCACAGAAAATGTTTTTAGGAATTATTATATATTTTAAACTCAATGGAATGAATGATCTCCATTATTCAAATTCCATATATATATAAATAAATGTAATCAAATTCAGACTTACCTGGCAAGTTGGAGTTTGTACAGGGAAGTAATACTGGGTGTGAAAATGCACACATATTAATTTCAAAAAGGAGACACATGATGACATGTTTTAACACATTCCACCACTTTGCAAAAATAAATCAGGCATAAGCTGATGAACATTTTTAGTCTCCACCACAGTGGGAGCTACAGAAAACAGCCAACTCTGCAACACATTCATTTATTAGGGGGAAACCCTAATGATTGAGTTTCCATCTAATATGGAATAGGTTCTTAATTATTATTCCACCCAAACAAAGAGGACTTTTACATTATTTTTTCCACCCCTGGAACATCTTAACATACGCTATATTTAGCAACCTAATTTCCTGCCAGGTATAAGAAATATATAGATCATTAGCAAGTTTATTTTTGTTTAAATACACTTAGAAACGTAATGTCAAGAACTGAACATTAAAAGGGAGTCTTTAACGTTCTACAATGATGTTAAGACCTTTTCCTCCCTTTCTTAGGTTTCGGGGCCCAAAGCGACCCTAGACACACGCAGCCTGTGCGTACTGGAACCTTCCTGCACGGGGCCTGGGGCCGCAGTCACTCTCTAGGAGCCTGGGAAGAAAGCACAGCTCCACCAGCTGTATTCCCTGCCTCCACTCCCAGATTCCTGATTCCTCCAGTCCTGGCTGTTGGGTGTTGTGAATTGCCTTTTATTTCCAGTTCCTCCTTTCTGACCCCCAAATGCTTCCTGCCCCCTTCTACCCACGCCCTGGGAGTGGGGGTGGGGGTCATGCCATTTTCTACATGACTTTGCACTTCCTCTCACTTAAGGTAGGCTGTATTTCCACCCCAAACTGATCAGCATAACTTGGCCAATAGAATGTGTGCAGAATTGACAGCGGCTAGTCCTAAGCCTGGGCCTTGAGGCCTCGCATGGCCCTGTTGCCGTATTTTGCTTCTATCAGTCCCGTGAGAAGAACAGGTCCCAAGGAGGATGAGAGACACGGGAAGAAAACCTGAAACTGGAACCCAGCCCAGACTGGATCAGCTAATCCATACACTCATATTTGAGAATAAAAGAATTGTTGTTTCAAGCCACTGAGATCTGAGGGTGTTACTCTGTGGATAATGTTAACTGATACAGCAGCCTACCAAAAATCTTAAACTTTATTTGTCTCTTTCTTATAAATAAATCTTAGCAAAACCCCACTCGTGTTTTTCTTCTGGGTTCCCCGTACATTAAGCCCATATTAACCTTTCACAGCCAAAAACTGCTCTGCCCCACGCTGAAGGCATCTGCTCCCCAGAGTGAGAGGGACCCCGAGGCTGGAAGAAAACAAAGCCTCCTTCCAGCTGGACAAACAGAAACCCTGGAAACACCCCTCAGAGGCCGGTCACTGCCCTTCAGTACAGTCCACGCTCTTTGAAAGTTAGGCAGATTACAGAACTGTAACTGTTAATCTCAATGTAAAAATTTAAGACTATTTATAGAGTGATTCATTTAAAAATATGTCATTTAATATTCAAGAATTACTAATGACTTGTTTTAAACATTTAGCATAACACTTAGTATGCAATCTCTCCCCTATGCAACAGTAAGAAAGGGATCTTTTTAGAACATATTTCTAGAACAGTGTCCCAGGCATTTTAGTCCCAGAAAAAGTATTTGCTGCCTGGCTGAATGAATGAATTCCTCAGCAATGGCCATTCTACCGGGGGTACTGTCTTCTGCTTTAACACTGAGTTAAAACGGATATAACTTGGAAATAGAGTGGAAAGAAAGTGATTTGCTTAAAGGATTTTTTTTTTAACTGAACCACAAACTTTATCCAGGCCGGTCCCACTTAAAGATTTTCAGAAGTCATTGATTTCTCCTATAAATTAGGGAAGCTGCGATTTCACATAGAAATGATGATTGTGTGTGTCTCTCTCTGTGAGTGTGTACCATGCATTTGGTGAGTGTCCCTTGGAATAACATTTGTTTCAAAAATAAAAATTTATGTGCATAAATTTCTGCATACATTACCCACTTAAACCTATGTATCACAGTATTTAATAAGGTACAAGTTTAAAAGCCGACATATAAAAATAGCACAAAGGTATGTCTAGGCCAGTTACATCTGAGTGGCACTTAGTGTAGATTTACTCACTGCAAACCGCCCTTGAATATGTTGCCTGTCTCTTCCTGGTAAATAGCAGTGAAGGTCAGTGAATCTAATTTGACAATAATGAGTCTGCTCTGCAACGTGTTATAATATTGTATCTCTACTTTTTTTTTTTTTTTTTTTTTAAGGTATCACCCAATCAAAAAGGATGTTCAATGACACCAGGAAAACCCCAGGAGACCTGGGGAGAGTCACAGAAAAGTACTCTCTTATTTTTCTTTCCCAATCATGGAGACAGCAGAGGTTATGAACATGTTCAATATGCATTAAAACAAAACACAGCCTGATAGGAATGTTTTAATTAATAACAATTATCTTCTGCAGCATCGTGATTCAAGCCAGGTCTCCGAGCATGAAGGGGAAGCTAGACACTTGTGCTTCTTTGTGGACAGAGAGATTTTCAGCAAAGTTAATGGAAACTCAGCGGATGAATGGTGCCGGCACCACAATTCAAATGTGCTGTAAAATTACTGAAATGATTTCCATGTCACAGGACTACACCGCATTGCATTTATGATTATTACCTCTCGCTATGCTTTAGTGACATTTTGTTAGATATCTGAAAGTTTGTCTTTGTAAAAAATTGTATCTTTCAGAGAGAAAGGAGAATGCAACAAATAATAATATATTGTTATTTCTATACCAATTTCCATAAGAATATATTCTCTATATATTCTAAATATTCTCTCTCCATATAATTTCTCTATATAACATTTTCTATAATAAATAACAATAATTATTATAGAAAAGATACAAAACCTGGAGTGTTGACAAACAGCAGGGACTTCCTAGTAGCCATACCTGGCCCCACCGTCTGCAAATCTTGTTTGATATCCCAAGCTTTTATTTCTCAAAGGATAATTCTGGAACCTAATATGTGAGACTCACATTTAGTACATGTTTAAAATATATATTCTTGGGCCCTGCCCAAGACCTTTTGAGTTAGTATCACCTAGGAAAGGGCCCATAAATCTGTGTTTTCACAATCTCTCCAGATAATTCCCATAAACACTAACACTTGAGAAGCATTGTCCTTCCCCAGAGGTTCTTAAACAAGTGGACACAGAATTCAGGGGTCCGTGAACTTAGGATGAAAAAAAAATACTCCTTAATTTTCATTGGACTCTAACTGAAATGTAGCATCCCCTTGAATTATGAATGTAGTCAACAAGTCACAGTAGTGTTAAGGCGTCTGTGAGTTGTCACCAATACAAATAAGAGAGATATCTTATTGCCTGGCGGGTGTAGCTCAGTGGTTGAGCATCGATCCATGCGCCAAAAGGTCACCAGTTCGATTCCTGGTCAGGGCACATGCCCAGGTTGTGGGCCTGATCCCCAGTGGGGGGCATGCAGGAGGCGGCCAATTGATGTTCTCTCTCAGCGATGTTTCTATCTCTCTCCTTCCTCCCTCTCTCTAAAATCAATCAAGAAAAAAAAATTTTTAAAAGAGAGAGGTCCTATTTCTTTAGAGTTTTTAATGATATCTCCCAATTTTATTGACATTAACTACTTTGAAATCATGTTAGTTATTAGAGTTCTTGATTTAATGAATTATGACATGAACACATATGCTATAATATCAGAAACAATTTTAATAATATTTTGATACCTGCCTTTTAATATAACTGGTTTCTTTTGTAATTCTATGTATTTTACTTGATGGATTTGAAACCATATTTCTGAACAGAGTGCACAGGCTTCACAAGACTAACATAAGCGTCCATGACACACACGAAGGGCAACCACCCCTGCCCTGTTTCTGGGCCTTCCTCGTGTGCGGGGGGAGGGGAGAGGGGGGAGGGAGCGACATGTAAGCCGTGTCTCTGACTCAAACCAACCCTCCCTGGCATTTCCTCTGAACGGACATGGATGTGGGAGCACAGAGGAAGGTGACTGATGAAATTCCACTGTGTGTAAGAGCGGTGGGGGGAAAAGAAAAAACAAAGGAAAGCAGGAACACCTGTCAGTCATGAATGGCTTATTGGCTGAGTTCATCAGCGGGGAGCTGGATTTGATCAGTTCTGCCATGATTAGTGTCACCACAGTCAAGGGTGATTTCTGTATAAATAGAAATGGTGGATAGGAAAAGAATTCAGTCCATCCCTCTAGACTGTCTCCGTCGGCACAGACATCAGAAATTGTCAGCCCAGGGGAGCGAAAGCACACATACCCAACCAAGCCTGTAACTGTATTCAGGGCTCAAATATTTCAAACTGCAGAATATTACTTTCAACATAAGACCAAAGAACAAGCAATGTTGATTATGCAGCTTATCTAATTGTGAAAACAGCATTTGTTTATTTTTCATTGTCTTCTTTGGTAAAAGGAGGCAAACAAGTTTTATATTTTATCACTTTTACTAGAAGAGTATTTTTACCTCTAAATATGCCTCTCTCCTAACTCCGTAGCTTAATGGGTGATACTGTCTTCCAGTCAGTCATCCAGACAGTAACCCAAAGACATCCTTCTCCTCCTTCACCAAATAGATCACTAAGTCCTATTAATTTGATCTCCCTAGTATCCCTAACATGAATACAGTTCCTCTAGGTTCACTGGTACTAGGTTAGTTCAGACCATCATTTTCTCATCTAGCATTACAGGGATGGACTCCTAACTGGTCTCCTTGGCTTTAACCCTGCTTGTCTCCAACCTTTCCTCCACATGTTCCATGAACAGGCACATACCTGCACGTTAATGCACGGACAACACAACAGGACTAGATCACTGTGTGTTCGTAGGACAATACAAAGCATGTTCCTAACGATGACCCTGCATGATGAGTCAATCATTGGTGAATTATGCTCAATGTAGTATTTCTGATGATGCAGAGAAGAATGCACCTTGGGAAGTTTTACATCTAATACGGTCAGAACCAATCTTGCCATTTAAGATGGCAGGTTATTCATAAATGTTGCATAACTGAAGTCTGTTTACAAGCAGGCACATACAAACATACACTTTTCAAAGAGCAGGCAATGAGGGGACATTGGCTTTATCTCAAATGTCTGTTTGCCTTTGCACAAGTCACTTTTCACTAGGCCTTGGGTTTCTCCTCTGTTAAATACATGGAAGAGATCCATGCCTATCTTTAAAATCCCAAGCCCATGTGATAGTCTAAACAATATATCCACAAAACCTTTGATACTTCTTCTGCCTTTAGGAGTTGTAGCTCAATTCCCCCCATTTGAGTGTGGGCTGGGCTTAGTGATTACGGTCTAACAAATGGAATATGGTAGAAATGACAATATGTCCCTCCGATGGTTAGAATGTGAAAAAGACTGAGACATCAGGCTCCCATTTGGGGTACACGCTTGCTCTCTCTTTCTCTTCCTCTTTCAGACCATTCACACTGGGGAAAGTTGCCAGGCTGTGAAGATACTCAGACGACCTGTGGAGATGTCCAAATAGTGAGAAAAGCGTATTTCCAGCCAACAGCCAGCAGGACACAGGCCTGCCAATGATGTGACAGAGCTCGGAAGAGTATTCCCCGACCTAGCCACGCTGGAGGTGACCACAGCCCTAGCCCATAACTTGACTGTAACTTCCCAAGAGAAAGTGAGTTAGAATGGCTGCTAAGCCATCTCCCAACCTGCCCTGCAGACTCTGTGAGCTAACAGGTGTTGGCTGTTTTAAGATGCTTTATCATAGAGTAATTTTGTATTCAGAAAATAGATAACTAATACAGACCAGAATCCTGTTTATTATATAATTGTATGACATCACCACCTTCCTCAAGTATTTCCTTATTCATGATCCCTACACTTTTCCTAATGGCTAAGATGGCAAAATAATTGCTACAGTAGATTTACTTCTTAACTAAAATCACTGAGGTTAGAAAACAGATTTTACATTCGTATAATGTCGATTTACACATGCATTACTTATACACTTAAAAGGATTGGAGTTAATATATTTTCAATGGCAAGGAACTCATCTAAATGCCAGATGGGCTGCCTAATGCAGACCCCATGCTGTGGGAGTTGCTGGTTTCCCAAGTTGTGTATGACAGGCCAGTTGCAATTACAGCAACGCATTGTTTTCTGTCATTCTCACCGGTGCATTAATGAAAGGCGGCACAATTAAAGAAAAGATCAGACTGCTTAGGAAGACGGCAAGGCAACCAGTTTAAACAAGGAGATGAAATTAAAATCATTTCCCGAGCACGCTTTCCAATCCAGTAATTGCCGAAACTGCTCTGAAACGCTGCGCGCATCCATATTCAAGGATCTTAATATACTCAGAACCAAACTTACCATCAAAGATGCAATGATTGGCTAATATACTTTTTTTAATTACTTTATTTAAACTGGCGAACTGAGAATTTACAAAATAATAAAGGGGGAAAGACATTATTTTTAGGTTTACTCTATGTCCAAAGGCTTAACTCGGACTTTCTCTTTCCCAACAGGAGTTCCCCACATAGTCATGTCAGGCCCAAAGGCGGTCTTCCTGCTTCTCCATCTCCTGTTTCATGAAACATCCTTTTCTCTAGCCAAAGCCTTACGTTTGATTTTAACATCAGCTTTTCCGTCAGTACGGTAGCTACTTCTTACACACTTTGGGTTCAACTAATTCAAATGAGTCAAGGACCAGAGAGTGTCACGCCAAACAAAAGAATTCTGGGCTGGGGGTTGCAGACTCATCCCCATGGTTTCAGGAGCCCATGTGACAGCAATAAACACAGAGAGGGAGCAATGAAGAATTCAAAAATAATATAAAAATGATTTATAATAAGAGGCTCATAACTGTGCCTCTCTTCCACTCGATTTCCTTGTCCCCTAGTGAAAAGGGTACACCTTTCATCCACATGAGTCTCCTATAAAGAAGTGAAATATTTTTTAAAAAAATCTGTATTCATCACCTACACAGAAGTCATATAAACATATGTGAATGGGAATGAAAAATTGGAAAATAAAATAACTGTTCTATGTTGCCTTAGTGTCTAAGACCATATTTTTGTTACACTGTAATCATGGTGTGGGGACTGGTCAGATTCTATATTTTCCTATGAGAAGAGAGAGATGGATCACATCCTAAAGTCTGCTGGAAAGTCATGGGTCTAGGCACAAGGGCTTTTCCTCCTTCAGAGAATTGGAGAGAGTCTTCATGGATTTCCTTAATCAAGCTACTCGGCTATTTTCCTCCTGAGGCCCAAGACGTACTGACATCCTGGTGACCTCTTCTTAATTGGAACCTCGACCTTTGTGAGAGATCCACACAAACTTAGCCCGGCCGGGAGTGGGCTGAAGAGGGGGAAGCACTTGATTTCAAAAGCAATTACTGCAAAAAGTACAGACTCAAAGGACAGATTACAAAACTCCAAAGAGGCAGGACGAATGCTCACAAAGCCGAGAGTAAAACAAAATTAGAGAGAGAAATAATATGCATTACAAAAAGTGGTATGTTTAATACCACATAATTATTCATACATATCTCGCAGCCAGAAGAATGCAATAAAATTTTAGCATTAAAAGATAGAAGACTGCTTAAAGTAAGAGCCCAAATAATAATACTAACTCAAAATGTCTTAAATCTTCATATGCAACACAATTAAGATTATATCAAAATATAACTGTAGCCTCTCCTTCACTCATCTATGCTTATATATTTAATATTCACTGAGTATAAAAAGACAGTTTGATGATATTTTCTGTATTAATACTTTCCCATGAAAGATCTTCACACTAACGTAATTAACTTTACTAGAAATTACTACCACACTGATTTGCCTGAATTTTAATTATCTTTGCCTCTGGATAGGAGTAACCGCCTTGTGAAATACCATCAGGATAATTCCCCTATATTCTTAATGCCTCTTTTTCTCCCCCAGTTTGATAAAGTTATTAATGGTTAAAAATTAAGACTAAATAAAGTGTCCTGCCAAATTCTAAACTCTTCTATATTAGGAGTTTGTGTCTTAACTTGAGCAATTCTACCTCTAAGATTTCATTTTGTTAAAAATCTACAGTTCTTATCACCTTTCTAATCTTTTTTGGATCAACTGCCTTTTAGATAAGAAGAAAAAAATCGTATGCATTCAAAGTAAATTTTGAAGGAAAAGATAAGGAAAGTGCTTATTATTAATCCAGCCCTAGTGCTCTAGTCCTATGAGTTATATCACCATAAATGATTTTGAAATGCAAAACACTAGAACTGAATCACCACTAAGCTTTCACATTCGATAAACAGTGCAATTAGTGGTAGAAACACACTGCTACAAAGATGCCCTCGTTACTGTGGTAACTGATATGTGACCTATACATTTCTCGTTAGTTTATGCTTCTACTTCCCATCATTGCATAAATAACAATGCCAAATGTTACTGAAAATAAAGAGTAACTAGAACTCTTACACATTTTTGTGGAAATATGAAATAATGCAATCACTTTGGGAAAATAAAAAGCCTAAAATTTTCATATAAAACCAAACACTACATCTACTCTATGAGCCATCAATTCTACTGTGAGGTATTTACCAAAGAAATAAAAGCCTACACACATAAAAAGACTGTAAAGAATATTTATAGCAGCTTATTCATAATAATCCAGGTGTTCATGAAAAGAAAACCAAATGAAGTATAGTGTAGTCATATAATGGAATACTACTCAGCAATGAAAATATAAAATTACTCTTACATGTAGCAATATGAAGTTTTCAAAACTTATCTGAATAAAAGCCTTACCCAAGAGTGTATAGTGTACAATTTGAATACAAAAGAAAAACTACTCCATTCTGGAAAGAAATAAGAACAATGTTTACCTTTGGAAGTAGGGGATGGGATACACTGAGAAGGGGCATGAGGGAACTTTTTAGAGTGATGATAATGTCTCTATCTTGATAGGGGTCTGCACTACACAACTGTATGCTTTTGATAAAACACAGTGAATATACAGTTAAGATTTGTACAATTCATTGAATATAATACCACATTAAGAGAATAAACACTGTAGGCAAATACTGAACTCTATTTAATAGAGTGCATGCTGACATGTGTGGTTGGCATTGTACTGATTCTGCAATTCATTTTAAAATGCAATGGTTAGAAATGGGAAAATGCAAGCACACTAGAATGTTAGTGATAAAATACTGGTACTAGGTGTAGTGTTTCAAATTTGCTCTGTGTGATAATTTTCATAGTAGTATGTTAGGGAAAATAGCAATGCACTTATTTTCTAATGAAACAAATTAAGGAACTGATACTTTTAATAACAATTTTATAGTAACAACACCACTATAACTCTTTGGTAACCCCCTTGGATTTCTAAAAACATTTCTGTTGTTTTGTTTCCTTTCCTTGGCATTTAAGGGCAGAAATACCAAATCTTTTGACTGACATCAGCATCCTTCTGTAAACAATTTGCAAAATAGGCAATAATTCAGTTTATCTCCTTCTTTTGGAATCTCAGAACGAGAATCTCTTATCTATGAGAAAGAACCAAAAACCAATTTTATGGAATGTTTTCTGCTTTGTTTTCTCTTTTTCCACGAATTTAACAGCAGCATGCTGAGAAATAAATTTTGCCTTAAATGTTGTAATATAATAATATTTCCTTGTTAATTTCCTTTTGCTCTTAGTCACTGTACCACTCCATAAGTGTTTTTCAGGTTCTTAGTTTATAGACTTGGACAATCAAAACAGGGTGAGTGATATAACGGCACAATTCATCTCCACAAAACATCATTTTCCATTAAATTCATTTGGTAATTGCCACAAAACTTAGAGATTTTTGCTGATGCTAAAAAATCTGGAGTTCAACTCTTGTCCTAATACATGGATAAAAAATTGACTTTAATTCTTTAATCTGAAACCCAGTGATGAAAATCGGCACGCTTCTGATGAGAATTTTACTGATCAGTCTACAGTAAACTGATGATGACCCAGAGAATAATAGTTTCAAATGAGTATTAGTTTCAAATGAATTATAATTTGAGGTGGCTTGGAGGGGAAAAGACCACAGCAACTCAGCATTGTGCCCATGCTGTCACCTCTACCACAGAAAACCAGTCACACCGTTGGCAAAACGGGGCTTTGGCATAACCTGGGGCTCTCCAGCTCAGGACTAATGTCATATTTAAAGGAAAGACCTTGTGTACATGGAAAACCAAACAATTTTTGACCACTGAGCACTTGGCATATGGCGAGGCTCAATTCACATACACTGTTAGGTGTGAAAGGCACACCGGGTTGAAGCTGTAGTACGTAAAAAGGGTGCAGTATCTCATTAATAACTTCATTTTGATTGTACATTGAAATAGTAATATTTGGCTATATTTAATTAAATAAAATATATTATTATTTTAACGTGTATTATTTTTTTAATTTTTTAATCAAAAACTTTTAATTAAAAAATTTTAAAATTATACCTGGAAAGTATTGTGCTAAGTGAAATAAGCCACTCAGAGAAAGATAAGTACCACATTATTTCACTTATATGTGGGATCTAAAGAACAAAATCAACAAAACGGAAACAGGCCATAGACAGAGAACAGCCTGACAGTTGTCACAGGGACGGTGTGAAAAAGGTGGAGGGATGAAGCACAAAGGAAACCCTCCTAGACACAGACAACAGTGTGGGGATCACCAGGGGCAAGGAGGGTGGGAGGCCAAAGACGGTAACGGGGCAAAACCTGTTGATAGAAGGAGCTTTGTCTTGGGTTAGTGAACACACAATTTAGAGGATGCATTATATAACTGTACACCTGAAAGCTATATAATTTTAGTAACCAGTCGGCCCAATTAATTCAATTTTTAAAAAAGCAAACTGAACTCTGGCTTTTGTTCTGTTCTCCGATTATCTGCTTTCCATGAACCCTACCTCTCTCCCGCCAGAACGCCAGCTTCATGGGAAAAGCTGTATGTGTGGCCAACCTACTTTTAGTGCAATTGCTCAGGTAGAGACTTGACCCTTGGCAGAAACAATTTTATGTTTAAATAGGGAAAGGCATTTCTTGATTTTGAAGTCCTGTAAAAGGAAAAAATGGGTGAATAAGAAATGAGAAAACATGACTCACTCAAGTACCAAAAGTCCTGGCCTTGTTTCATATTTATCAATATTTTATTTTATATTTGAGCCTGTTTCCTAAGTCAATAGAGAATTCAGTTAATAAATTATGCTATGTCTATATCATAGTATTCAGATTTTTTAAGCCAGGCCTATCATTACTAATGCACTATGTCAAGGTTATTATTACATGGAAAAGGCGGGTTACAAAACTGTATGTGTAGCACTGTTCCACTGTAAAATATTTAAAATAATGAAATAAAATGTGTCACTTTTCCTCTCTCTGTGTATATGTTAATTATGTCTATATTTATATGTTAATTATGTCTACATTTATATGTGTTAATTATATATATATATACACATACTTCATTTCCTTTAAATAAAAACTTAATTGAGATCCTATTATAGACAGAGATGGTTCTGTATGATAGCAAAACCAAAAATAACAAAACAGACCAACCCCTGCATTCATGGAATTTATATCTAGACAAAAAGGTAAATAAAGAACAAGATTATTGCAACTTCGAGTTCATCACAATGACGGAGAGAGAATAGGAAAGGGAGATAATCAGCACTAGGTGTGGGCAGGCTACTCTGCAAGGGTAACCTTTAGCTGACACCAAAATAAAGCAATCCCAGAGCTGTGAGAATATCTCTGGGCAGAGGACCCCAAATTGAGGGAGCAGCAAGGACCAAGCGCTGCGCCACTATCCTGGAACAAAGATAAGGGCATGGTGAAGGGACAGCAAAGCAGGTGAAAGGCGATAGGAAATCATAGTAGGTCATTGCCAACAGTGTATACCGATTGTGGCTACAGCTGCCTAAAACAACAGAAAAGCTCTTGTACGTGTCAATGGCTACTGTGCTAACAGGGGCTTCCATCCAAGGCACACACACAAGTATCTTTCCTTATTGTCAGGAAATGAATCTATAAACAACTTGAACTCTAGTAGAGTGTTGGTTTTATTTTGACTGACATAAAAACAAATCCTGAGAAAAGACCCGGAGTTTCCTGGGGCTGGCTGAAGGGAGATGGGAGGGGGCAGAGGTAGAGAACAATGCCGTTTGCACATGGACAAGTCCTTTTGAAATCTCTTCCAGATAGTCAAAGAGATAAAAGAAAAGGACTACAAAGTACTACGCCAGTAGAGTGAAGGTTAAATATGAGCTCCTACTGCCATGATTTATCCACTGGAACAGCTGGGAAACTTCCGAAGTAGTTCATATATCACAGGAGTAGAGGAAGTGAGTCTGACTGTATAAACACACCTCAGGGCTGCTACTGTTCCCATTAACTGCCTGTCTCAGTAAAGGTCTGCCATTAGACAGAACCCTGCTGTAGCCGAACTGATAGAAAACTGCAGGTACAGCTGAAAATTACAGGGCAACATGTGTGTCAAGAACACTTGTGAGAGATTTTTCAGAGGAAAAGGAGTTACAGGCTATGTCTATCATGAAATCTGACATTTTTGGATTTTCATACTGTCCACACCACGTGCTATTTTGCTGTTTAGTGCTCTATCCCTGGCTTTCGTCAATTATTAAGTGTGTGCAGTCTCTCATTTCTCTAATATATCTAATGGGTTTGGAGGACTTTCCTTCAATTCCTCTTATAGTTAATGAGGACTGATGCATACAAGTTAAAATAAATAAAGACTTCAAAACAGGGTCAAGCTTCTAAGGACCAACTTTATATAAAATGGCATCAATAAACCAATATTCTCTTGCACTTACTTTCTGCTGAAAAGACAAAAGTATAACACTCTTAAAAGCCTAATGATACTTAGGAAACTCTTATCTGTTATGAGTGATTCCTGTGAAAAGAATCCCACAGATAAGTGATTCTATCTGATGATAGTAGGATCAAAAGACCACATTTGTGGGTATATTCCTGCTTGAATTGGTTCATCATTGGACAGGGACTATTTTAAGCCTTGTCTTCCTATGAGTCCTTTCCAAGTATTGCTCTGAAAATACTTTGATCACAGGCAGCCCCAGCTTGGGAAGGGTGACATTGCAGATGATTTTACAGATATCAGCTTCCTCTCCCTTTCTGCTATTGATCAATTCCATCCTGGAAACAGACTTTCTTCTTCCACAGAGAAAATGCTCCCCGGGTTCTGTTTACATTTCTCTACTTTTTTTTTTCCCCCTTAATCTTGTTCCCTAGATGATCTTCCTTGCCTCTTACAATGTCTCTATTCCACAGGATTTTGTCCTAAATGATCTCCTTTCTTCCCCGGTGATCTCATCCCATGTACACGTCAATGTCTATTTCAGGGCCTCCACGTCTGGAGCGCTCAGCCTCGTATCCAAGCTCAAGAACATATTCTTACCGCAAACCACATTTATCTTGTACCTCCTGCTTCCAACTGTTCTTTCTCTTATATTTCATAGCTTGATCAACGACTCCACATCTCTTTGGATGGTCAGCTTCCTGAGTGACCCTCTAATGCCCCTTTCTCCCATTCCTCCCACACCTCCTAACTTCTCACTAAGCTCTCTCAGTTCTACTACCCAAATGTATCTCCTCCTCTCTTCCTTGACCACTTTGCTCCTAATTCAATGTCTTCTTTCTCTTTTTGGCCCATTGCAGTTGTGCCTCCAATTCCATCCGACTCTGGCTTCTATTCTGTAAAACTTGATCATATAATCATTGGAGAGGTCACCCAATTCTTGACCTCATGTTTCCACGTCGAGGCCTCTGAGTATGAGTGAAGTTCTTCCCCATCCCTGCAATGCTGAAATAATTCATTGATCAGGAGTCTGGAAGGAAAAAAGTAAAAAAATATATATATATATTTTATATATATATCTATCAATCAGACTGGCCTTTTCATCTGCCTCTCTGAGGTTGTCCTTTCTTCAGTATTTGAAGTTTCTCTATGAAGTATTTGAAGTTCATTTCTAAAAGAAGCCTGATCTTTTGGTAGAGGAATAAGACTGATTCTGAGGTAAAATATCAGAAAGCCAGTTTGTCCACAATTTTGATCCAGTTATCGTGTTGATCTCCATCCTGAGCACATCTTTCAGTTGGTCTGAGTTGTGTGAAGGACACAGAATATTATAAACAGAAACTCTAAATCCCTACCATCACTTCCTGTTGAAAATCTTGAATTGCTCCTGTTGACTAAGGATAAATGACAAATGCTTAGCATGGCATACAGAGTCTCCATAATTTCAATCCAAACCAACTTTTTTCTTGGTTCATCTCTTATCATTCTACTCAACTCATCCAAAGCTACAAATACATCTCTTTCTCTGTGTGTGTGTGTGTGTGACCACTCTAACATTCTTAAAAACAAACTACACATTTGTTTTGGTGAGGTTTTTTTGGTGAGGCTTTGTATCTGTTGTTTCTCTGCTGGGAATGCCAGTCCCTATTCTCTGCCTGGACTGTTCTAACATTTCTTCAAGATCCAGAGTAAATATCACCATGTTGTGTGTAAAGTCTTCCTCTAAAGTCACAGAAAACATTATGCACTTTGTCTCTTTCAACCCTGGTACCAGTGACCATTCACCTTTATATTAACATATCAGCAGCAGTTAGAATATTGTCTGGAAGATAATAAGTGGGCAATGTCGGGTGAATAAAGTCCAATTCATTCCACTGATGATAAAATTGACACACGGCCTGGATCTAGACGGAACCAGGCAGGAACTTCACTTCTTTAATACAACCTGTTCTCCTTTCTTCCCTTTTGGTCCAAACTGGCCTCATCCAGCACCCTACCTCACCTGCCTACTTCTTCCTTTCATGACAACTCCCTTAATCATTAAGCCCTCAGCACAATAAGGTTCAATCGTCATCAAATAATCTTAGGAACAAAGCTTTTGGTCTGTTGACCGCAGAAACAGAGTTTTGGTCAAAGGAGAGATAACATCCAGGCCTGTTGTGTTTCAGCTCCAGACCCAGAAAAGTAGAACAACTCCCTGACCACACGCCTGTGGAATCAGACAGAACAACACCTTGGCTGACATCAGGACCAGATGCTGCAGGTTGAACATAGGTTCAACTACCGTAGTACTGGCCAATCAGTACAGATCATGACATGCACTGCCCTAGTCACCATGTGTAATGATTTTTCCCATGTGGAACCCACTGAACAGAAGCCATTGGGAAGGTAGATTTTTGTGCATTAGCTCACCTGTGACTCTGGGCTGAGCCACTTCCTCAACTAATAAACCCTAACTTTTTTGTTGCAAGTTCCTGTTCATATCTTATTGGGTTTTGATGGGTGCAGGCAAGTGGACCCTTTAGTCTGGTACTACATAACAATATCAAAGATCTTACTGGCGCAGCTGAATCTTGACGACGTTTTGAAAAGTAACTTTTTGTTACTGTCTTTTTATTGTAAAATCCCAATCCAACAAACATTAGGAGAGTTGGCTTGTTTTTCCTCCATGCAATTTGCTAAGCATTAGGGTGCTCCAAAAAATAAGTAAATAAAAAGAGTAGTCTATAGTTGCGGTTTGAAAACATTACATTCTAAAACTAGTATGATAGAAAAAACAAAGACAGACTAAAACAACAGGGTAAACAAATTCTAGGAGAAAGAAATATGTTAACACAGAAGTGGAAAAGATTACCTGGGGCTGATGGGATTGGGAATTAGAGATCAAGTTGCTGGTCCTTGGGCTGCATTTGTGCCTAGATTCATTTCCTCAAAAGTGAATAAAGACTTCTGTTAATTTGTGAGCTGCCGTTTACACGTGCTAATATGGATGCAAGTGTGAATTACTTTAAGTCAAGTTGCTATAAATCAAAGATATTAGATATTTGAGCTAGAAAGCTCCTCTCCATGGAAAATACACCAATTATAAACAACATTCTGATGATATATTTCATTAGGCGGACCCAGTTGTATTACAAAGAATGGTCTCAAATCTATACACATTTCTCAAAACATTTATTTTCCATGATATTGAGAACCCCTATATAAAGTGATGTTAATGGTATAACTGTGATGAGAGAGCAAATGTTAGGTGATAAGAAATAAATCTCAATGAATGACACCTAGAAAACTGGCCCATTAAATATAATTTTATGTATACTTCTATAAAAACGTATACCTAAAAAGGGTTATATAAATCCATACTGCTCCCTTTGAAAGAGAATGGTGGTGATACCTGCCAATGCTCACCAAAATAATTGGTTTTGCTGATCAAAAGTTTTCCTGCTGGTTTCGAAAATGTAACATCTGCCTCTGATATAACGGACCAATAATTGAAGTATACCTTATATCCTCACAGGGGCTACACTGCTGTTTTGTTTATTCTTGCCCAACTGTGAAGATAAACTTCACTAAGTACATGTGATATTCTGTCATTTCAGGATAAGCACATTTTTCCTTGGACAGATGGCTGCTGAGTGAAACACCTGGACCGTCCCAGGGCCGTGGAATTATAATCGTTGTGGATACGTGATCTCCGAAACAAGTCCACTTGTACTGAAAGCATTCTCCTCCAGAAGGCAGGGGCGGTAGGCATCTCCTTTTTCAGCTCAAAGGTAATCTACCACCTCATTTGCCTCTAAAACCATTATATTCTACGTGATAGGTTTATAGTCAGAGATTTCCCCTTCGAGGATTTCTTACTCTCAGTCTCAAAACTTACTAATCAGAAACAAAACATTATGCTATGACATTTGCAATAACACATTCATTCTTTTTAAAAAATTAAATCTATTGGCGTGACATTGGTTAATAAGATTACATAGGTTTCAAGTGTACAATTCTATGACACATGATCTGTACGTTGCCCTGTGTGCCCACCACCCAAAGTCGAATCATCTTCCATCACCATACATTTGACCCCTTTTATACTCTACTAACCCCCTTCCCTGCTGTAAGCACCAAGCAAAGGAAACTGCTATCTAAACAAAAAAGCAACCGGCTGTGTTCCATTCATTGTAAAACACAAGATAAACTCCTCACTTCTAGAACATTTTCTCTGTCACCAATTGTTTAACTCATGATCAACACATTTCCACGTATCATTTTCTAATAGCACATTATTCATGTAGAAATGTGTATTTCTAATTACATCGTCTTCTGCCTCATTTGCAAATTTCACTGCCTGTTGCCTAGATTCTTCCACAGCGCTGCGGGCCACCCAGCCTGTGCTTCCTGGCACGTGTCTGCGGGGAAGACGCAGCAAGCCCTCCAGAGCTGCATCCCCTCAATGACTCCGTTACCCTAACCACTAATAGTTATTGATGTTGGGTATTTATTGAGTGTGTTTATTTTATCAGCTAGACTCTTCATGGTGCCTCACATGTAATAAACACTTTAATACCCACAATAACCCTATGGGGTCAGAACTGTTATTTAAATTCTGCAGGTAACAGCACTGAGATCCACAGTGCTCAGATAACTTGCCCAAGGTCACGGATCCACAACAGCAGAGTCAGGACCGAAATCCAGGGAGTCTTTCTGACCACACTTCTGTACTGTTCTCCTATAACTTGACATGATTCATGATAAAGTTTAAATCTTAATTTTCTATAAAATTGTCATTTTATTTTTCAAGTGTTTAGCTCTGCTCACATCAAATAGCTGCCATGAAGATTCTTTTCTACCAGGCTATTGATAGATGTTAGATATGAGATATACAAAATATATGTATTAAATAACATACAGTCCTATACAAACACAGTCTTCAATTATTGCCTTGTGGAAACTACAAATAATGTGCTTTATTGAGATCATTTGACTGAATAGTAACACATACTGTTACTACTAATAAAAGTAAACAGATGGTTACCACCCAGTATTTCAACATATACTACCCAGTTGTACATTCATTGAGCAGAAATCTGCTTTTGCTCCTATGTACAGCAGTTATGTTTCATGGCTGACAATTATCTCATAATGAAAAACAAGTCACAATTAATAAAAATCAAAACTCATACCTGCTACATTCATTTAATGATTTAATGAACTAGCAGAGAGTTTTATGAAAAGACCTATAAAAGCAAGGTACTCAATTTCCAATTAGAATAAAAATTCATGAGTCTTCATGCTCTTAAGGGTAAAGAGAAGTCTGTTGAGCTCTTTCTTCTTCACCTTTCCTTCTACCTATAAGGGACATTTACTTTCAAAGGAAATCATGGTTGAAACCTCTCTGCTCCCTCTATGGGTTAGAAACAATATGCTGTGCAAAACACTATGTTGATGTAACATCAGAAATTATTTACATGGTATGTTTACTAAATTTGGATATCTGGCCTCTAATTATAGATATATGTGTGAAATTAACTTAATAACTTGAACAGTCCTTAAAATGAATAGATATACCTGATAACAATAATAATTAGCATTCCCCAAATACTCACTACGTGCCAGAAATATTCTAAGTCCCCATCAACTATTAACTCATTTAATTATTATAGTAACACTATGAAACCAGCAGGATTATTATCCCCCATTAATGGTGAGACTGTACGCGCAGAGAAGTTAAATAATTGTTCCAAGTCCCACAGGGATTGCTGGAGTTACAGCTGAACCAAGTGCTGTCTCTCCAGAGCATTTACCCTTGACCAGTGTGCTAGACTGCTTTTTGATTCATCCTTTCTATAAACATTTCATTTATTTCCTACTGTGTCCAGTTACAATGTTACACTACTAGTGCATGCTGGTCCCCACATGTTTTTGAACTTGTGCAATTATTTTCTTAGAGGATAAACTTTCTAGACATATACATGCTGAGGGAAAAGTGCAAGAACATTCATCTGTGTCAGGCTGGTAGGTGAAAAATGAGGTTTTAATTTGCATTTTTTTTTTTTATTCATGAGGATAAGCGTATTTTAATTCAGTTCTGTGCCAGTTGGCACAGGTTTTGAGTCTCTCTTTCCAGCTCCACCTTCAGTAACTTCAAGTTGTTAGCTGAACACTGACTGTGGGTAAAAATGTTCACACCTTGGGAAAATGTTGGAGTCTCTTAAGAGCCCACCTTCATATAAATTTACCATTTGTGTTTCTGTTTTGAATAGACTATTTTATGATTTGGCCAGGTAAAGATTTCTGCTTGGATTGCTGATTCTTACTATCTATAAGATGAATGTTTTTGTGTAGTAAATTATAATGAGAGAAAAGGATTTGTTAGCAGCTCTTGTAACTGTTATTTGAAACTTTGCCCACAGGACTTAGCCATTTGTTCAAAAATTACATAGACAAAATCTAAAGTGGAATATATTATCAGTTTCGATTTAGAATCTAACTACAAATTTGAAATAAGTCATTAGACATACCTATGTAAAAATTATATTTTAGATTTGGTTTAAGTTGTATAATATAAGTATGAGCACAATATACACCTTTTAGAAATGATATGGTATCAAAACTGGTCAAGGGACCCTTAGGTTCTGCTGTAGCATAGAGACAGACCTGAGGCTGTAATAGGAAAAAAGTAAATAAAATATTTGGATCTAAAAAAAACATTTTGATGTTCCTTTAAACACATACATACTTAGGATATGAAAGGCAAAGTACTGCAATTTTATTCTAATAACACTTTAATGTTGGTAACTGTAATATATTTTTTAAATCGTCACCCAAGGATATGTTTTTATTGACTTTGAGAGAGAAAGAGAAATATCATTTGGTTACCTCCCATACACGCTCCGACTGGGAATTGAGCCACAACCTGTTGGTATTTGGATGCTCCAGCCAGTCGAGCCACCGGGCCAGGACATTAGCTTTTATATCTTAATGCTAATGCTGCAGTATTTAAAATAAGTAGATTGAGTTATAGGTAGTCTGAAGATCGTGCAATGTAACTTGGAATTAGCAGGTGACACAATGGTTACTCGTTTTCAAACAAGAACAATATTCTTGAAGATGTATATATCTAGCGAAACATTTTCAGTTACATTATCAAAGATGAGATACGACTATATTAGTTGACATAAAACATATACATACTAGATTCGGACTTCATTCTTTAAAACTTCCCTTAAGTTTTTAAATAAATGTAACTGCTGTCATCATTTTTTAGATAACTGTGTACTTTACATTAGAATGCATTGAAATACTGTACTATGAAAAAAATTGCTAGATTTTTAGTTAATTTATAAAAGTAGACTATACAAGATTCTACCATTCCATTATACCAAAATGAAAGGACATTGTTTCAGGACAAAGAAATTAAAATTCTTTCAATAGAAAAATCCCCCAAACCAATTGACCATGAAATTCATTTACACATAGTTTTACTATTACTGGTCAAGAACAATCAGAATATTCTTATTCTTCCAAAGGTATTTTTACAGATTAACCATAGGAGAAAGGTCTATTCTTTTTCATTTTCGACACATGATTTAAGAACCTGACACTTTCTAAAAATGCCCTATTACTGCTCCTAGCATGCTCTGTTTCCACTCAGTCTGTTTTCAGAATCATTAAATCATATTTATGAAGTGACCATACACATCGCTAGCAATTTTGATAACTGCTTTTCTCCTGCCTTAGATCATTAGTGCACTGAACATTTTAAAATGAAATGAAACATTTTATGCGTCACAGAGTAAGAAATGGACGGAATCAAGGGGCATGGTTCTTGGTGTGCTCTGCTGTTGCCTAGGGCGAATTCTCATTTCCAGAACTTTGCTTAAAGTTGATCCTTTCCTAAAATGACCTGGTCTGCTTTCCTCCACCAAATCTTAAGTTCACCACTTTTGAAGGCTCAACTGAAGATGTGATCTTCTTTATTGTTTCAACCATCATTAATAACCCTCTTCCCCCCTTTGACTGCAAATACTCAGAGAGAGCTATATCACACACTATAACACTAATTCATGTGAGGTTTCAAAGTGGTCAATGTTATGTTAATTATATTAAAGTCATTTAATAAAGAAGTTATGAATTCCAATGTCTTATAACAGCGATTTTCAGCTGGGATGGTGTACATACAAGTATGCCACAAGAATTTTTTTAAAAATATTTTTTCTTTATTGATTTATTTTTAGAGTAAGAGAAAGGGAGAGGAAGAGAGAGATAAAAACATTGATGAGAACATCGGTTGGCAGCTCCTACACACCCCGCACTGGGACTTTGGCGCACAATCGAACCCGCAACCGCTCTGTGCATGGATCGATGCTCAACCTCTGAGCCACACCAGCTGGGCACCACAAGAATGTTTAAAACATGCAATGCCTGGCCATTCAGTCAGGGCCACTGACCTCTTTTCCCTTAGGTTGTCAAATAAAAAGATGGCAACAGCCAACGCAATAGCCGTCCGGTGGGAGTTAATCAAAAGTATACCTTTTTTTTTGGTCAGATCAGCAAAAAATATACCTTTCGGTATGCTCAGAATTTTAGTAATTAATTTGTGTGTGCCAGCAGATGAAAAGGTTGAAAATCGCTTTCTTATGATGCTTTAGTATTCCCTGCTCATGACAACCTCCCTGATACTTTCAACGATAGTCAAAGACTTGGCCGGCCTCTGTCCTATCAGTTTGGAGCAACTAGTAAATGCTCACAAACAGCTTAATAAATTGGGTACAGATCAACCAGATTCGTGTGTGTGTGTGTGTGTGTGTTTAGACAGGTTTGGAAGTAATGGTAAGAATGCAGCATTGCAATTTAAAGAGGGATAATCCAAAACATTGCCACATGTGCCTCCAAATTAATTCTGTCTTAATTCAGCATCAGTCCCAAGCATCAGTTCTTTCGGCTTTCTTAAAGAGAAGTCAGGTTAATTTCACAAACAGGGAAGTCAGCTTTTCTCAGCCTCTAGTATCCTGGCTTCATAAGATAACAAAATGTGTGGATTTACAAGGACCAACAGGACAACCTCACCCAAGGTAGACTATGTTTATCGACAACATCCACACAGCAGATCAGGAATTTTTCTTTAGGTAGCTGCTTGCTAAGATGCAGATTTAAAAAAACAGCCTCACCTACTTGAAATCATTTGAAGAACACAATTTTGACTGAGCTTTGTAATTTTTTGGCTATTTGGAAATGATGTTCAATTAAACTATAAATATCTCTCAAAGACAAAGATATATATGCTCTGCTAATACATTGTAAATACTTCAGATGTGTCCCAGAGAGACAGCCAGCTCTGAAGCTCATAATAGCCATGGTCGTCTCGAGGGTAGGATGCTTAGGGAGAAGATATTAAATAGGATCCACAGTCTAAATTGCTGGAGAAATAGGACCAGTCTGGGTCCTGAGTGAATGGAGGAGAAACAAGCACTGACAGAATGAGGGAGAGATTTGGCTAAAAGGGGATATAAGAGAGCCTGAAAACCCGCCAGATGTTTTCTCCGCTGTAAAGTGAGTAGGTGCGGGGGACAGAGCGGGGAAGAAAGAAGTTTACAAATTATAAGCATATTTTGGGAAAGTTTTATTTCTCTTTATGCATATAAAGTACATATTTTAATATTTTATATATACGTTTCATTGTTCTAAAAATGCAAATAAATACATTGAAATGTCTCAGGCAGTTGTCTAATGAATGTTTAAACAGTCAAGTTAATTATCTTACAACTTAAAGTAACTGGTGTTCAATCAAAACAGCTATGTTAGCATTGAATTAAAATGTTTGCTGATAAGAAATACATTCCTTTTAATTGTCTGTCACCTCACACCACCCGAGGCATTTTAAAATAAAATAGGTTTGTATCCTCCATATATATTTAAGAATTAGAATTGGATTCAATTAGAAATACAGGACTAGAAACTGGCTCCCGGGGTCATTTAGTCCATTTCTGCTGCTGGCAAGCTTCACCTAAATCATTTCAAACATATGGCTAACGACCCGGGCCATCTTTGTTAGGCAATCCCAGTTCCTGGCCGCCTGCATTAACGGTGTGTCTGCACACACACTGGTTTAACCATTCTGTCTAATTCAACCAGTCAGGAGTGTCAGACAATCCATCTACTCAGTTAACGCAGTCAAACTGCACATGTGTTCGTCTGACTTGGCTCATTTTTGGATTTACTTCATTGGTAAAGACAAGTAAAGCATTCAAACAAGGGTAGATGTAAAGAGACTATCTCTAAGCCAGGTTCGTCCTTAACATCACTAAATTGTTCCTGACCCAATTTTAATCAAATTTTACTCAACCTTCTCACCCTGGAGCAAGACTGTCTAATTATGTTTCTATTCCTAAAAGTACTGAGTGTCTCTTTTTCCCCGACTCTTTCTTTAGGTAAAGTAAACTGACGAGTCACAGAATAAAACAGGGATCAGAATGATCCAACAAGAATTCATAAGGATATCCAAGAAGAAATGTGGTCTAGTTTTTCTAAATCAACACAATTCTAAAGAACAATACTGAACAAATGGGGTGTGCAACTAAGTAACACATGTCAAAATTTGCTACATCTTTTCATTATAGTGGTTCTTTGAAGGAATAAACATTTCAGACTGGTTTCTGCCTTTATTTCCTTTTCACATTTCTGTGAAAGTGAAAACAAATTTTAAATGTGTTTATTCTTCTTTAAATTAGCATTTCTCAATTAAAATCAAATTTAAATATATAATCATAAGATTTGCATATTTTCTTTTCTTTAGCCAAAAATGGGATTTTAGGTATTGCTCAGAGACTCAACCCTAAGATAAAAATATCTGGACTTTACTTCACCCTAACGTTTAAAGAAGAAGCAGAGGAACATTGTCTATGATGACAATGTCTAAAGAACAAATGCAGAATCACGACACTTTAATAGTGTACTTTAATAGTGTATGGAACATTTTATCATTAGTGGTAATACTGAAGCTGTTATTTAAGATACTGTATTACAATTACCAGCATGTGAAATGACAATTCTCCAATTATAAATTTCAACAAGGGAAAAAAAATCATTATCCTTTCCTTATAATATGTGTTATCAATACGTACTCCACAATATGGAATTATTAAAGTTGCTTATGTTCAAAAATATCAAAATTAATTTGACAGAATATCTATCAGTCCAAAACTTGCTTAAGGTTTTAAAGATGAGATTCTTAAATATACAATGCTCAGTCTGTTACTATTTTATAAAATTAATGGTGTATAATTCCAAAGGAGAAGAGACAGTTAAGTGACTCCAACTTGAGATAACGTAATGAGTTCCTTTCAAAGCCTGTAGCCAGCGTTGGGAAGGAGAGCAAATAATAATGCAAAGGCAGATACAAATTACTCTCAGAGGCCTGAGTGATTGCAACGTGAAATATTCGAAGTGACTGTTGTGAAATACAAATAATGTGACTGAGAGCTCCTAATGTTCTGATACATGGCAATGTGTTCTCACTCATTAAAGTCTAATTTTAGTGCACTGACACTTAATAACCTCAAGAAAGAAGACATCGAATTTCAGTCTTAGAAGGTTCTTTGGTGAGATACCCTCGCAATATCTTATATACTACAAAGAAAAAATCTTCAAATCTGGGGTTACCACCCCCAACCCCGCCACAGCTCTAGCAGTCCTATCTATACCTTCATGAAGAGAGCCATTATCAACTCAGTTGCTCAGGTTGGTCAGGATGATTAGCTCTCTCTGTCAACTCAATATCCTGTGAATTCTCCCTTGCAGATGCAGATATTCAGTGTTCTCCCCCCCCCCCCTTTCTGTTTTCCCCTCCCTAGTGTTTCAACTCTATTCTAGGCTATTTTCTTTAGCCTGGACTATAGCACCTTCTTAAATGATTAAAGGATCACCACCCTCAGCACCACGCCTTGTTCTAGACCAGTTTGTTCCCTCCACGCTCTCTGCAAACTGCAAAGCTAGTGGTGGCACTGACCTCCGTGAATGTCTTCCAGGGCTTCCTATTGTCTGCGCAAACTTGGCCTTGATCACAAAGACCATCTGGCCTCTGCTACCGCCTCAGTTTCATCTAATGCCACTTCTTTCCCTGCTCAGTAGATTTCCATTGTATTTCATCTCGCTGTTTCTTTTACCTTAGCACAATCCTCTTCCCTTTTCCTATGTAGATCCTTCAGATCTCAGCCTAACTGTTATCCTTCTAGGTGCTCCTCCCTCCGGACTCCTCTGACCAGGTGAATGCCCTCTGATACGGTTCCCCACGCACTCACACTTGCAATGTGCTCATTGTCTTCCTGTTAGAACATAAGGTACCTGGGGGTAGAGACACTGTGCCTAACACATGGGCTTTTATTAAAAGAGTGTTGAACATTAAGTGAGAGATGAAAAGAAAGAGAAACAGGTTGTTTTTCTGTATGTGTCACCCCGTTGTGCTATTGGGGCTATTCTGATTATTGTGTCGTGGTTTGAATTCCCCATTCCTAGAATCAGTGGAATAAATGATGGTTCCCTTTTCTTTCTCAGTATTCAGATTTCTACTCCTGTCATGTCTTCTACTTATCCTCCCACCCTTATCTAGATTCCTAGTGTCATTTTATATCAAGACTTCTGTCAACCTCTTCACTACTGCAGATGAAAAATGCAAAATCCAAAAAACCCTGCCAGATCGTCAAGCTATCATTGTTTTTTTCTCTCCATTCTTACAATATTTGCAAGATTCTTTCTTGAGAGTGACTCGTCTCAAGATAACTAAGACTCAGAAATAATAACTTTTAATGCCCCAATTTACTAACAAGTTTATATTCCACAAGGTGCCTATTTAGTACACTAATATGTTTCACAAACGGGGTAAGTATTTTAAAATATTAGGTAGAATGCTGTATTAGACTTAATCCCATTGGAGGAAAGAGCTTTGTCTCTCATTGTAGGACTTTCACCCTAAATATCCAAGAATTGTCTATTAAAGTGCAAAATAATCACACTGATTTATTTATAACATCTTTAAATGATTAGGAAAGATAAAATTTCTAACCTTAGTACAGCACCTGTTTATACTTTAAAACCTGACTTTGACAGGTTAAAAAATATTATCTTGACAAACCAAAGGATATAACAATTATAAGATCAACTTTACTGCTAATAATACCATTTCTGATATGTTATTCAGCGTATTGGAATATGTCTGTGTAAGGTTAATGAAAGCATTCTTTTTTAATAGTAAAATTTATATAGATACAATATAAAATATTGATAGAAATAAGTACTTTCTATGTCAGAGTTCTTAACATTATTATTTCATAGTTATTGATAGCTTTACATTTTAAAAAAGTCGTTTACTGAACTGAAAAAAAAAAAAGTGATTATCTTTACTCTCCAAAGCCAGGACTTTCACAGGAGAGTCATTTAAATGGCACAACCTACTCCATAGGCTCCATCTTTTAAGAACCTGGGGCCTATGGCACTTGAGTGTATTTAGTCCAGTTGGAGTTTGAGGATTGTTCACAGAACCACCTGTTCCTCTGCAGTGAATGCTGCAGCCTTGAGGCGATGTCCATTGATGTAAAATTATGGACACTTTCATCTGAGAGAAGGAACCCACTTATTCCATTTTATATCTTAATGATGAAAACATTTACCTTAAAGATAGTTTGGCTCATTAAAGCACAGCATATGTTTATTAAATATGGTATGACTATTGAACAACTAGATACTGTTTTAAGAATTAAGAAATGAAATTCGAATCTCATTCGTGGTGAGAGCATTTTCAGAATTGTAGTTTTAAAATGTATACTATATGCTCAGTAACATATAAGATATCCAAACATGTCTGAAATAGGCTTATCTGACCAACTCCAAGTTCTCCTAAATTTCAGTGCCCCTACTTAAAGATGGGAAGAATACCGATGGTGTAGGACTAAGGACATTTAAAAACATTAAGTTAAATATCCCCCTCTATAACTATCAATTTTACTAGTAAGTACATAATTTCACTACTAAATGTGGCTCCATACAACAAAGATCTAAGGAAGTACTTCTCAAACTTTAGGCTAATCCGATGCATAGAGAGGACTTGTAATACATATCACGGATATACTCTGATTCTGTAGGGCTGCTCAAGTATTTGCACTTCTAACACTTCCCCAGATCATGCTGATGTTTTGGGGTTGGGGCCACACTTTCAGAACCACTGGTTTAAGGAATCATCCCATTTTTCTGTCACCATACATTAGTTTTTTACTTTATGTTTTAAATATACAGTGTATAGAGAAATCGAAAATTCTACAACTTGCTTGTAGGTATATGTATTCTCTTTCATTTCTTTTCATAATTCTAAGTCCTCCTAATATTAAGTCTTTAAAATAAGACAGACTAGCTGTATGAGCTGCTATTCCACATGGAAATAGAACTTGGTTTATCCTTCATACTGATTTGGGCATTGACAGCAACCATTCCTTGATATTCATAATTATGTATCTCAAATTTTCTTCTAAATATTGTAATCATACTATCATTCCAGGTATGTGGAGATTATATTTCACTCTGTATTTATCTTATGTGTCTTTTTTTTCCATCTATATTTTCCATTTTGTCATTATCTTCTTTTCAGAATTATTTGAGAAAGGCCATTGGGCAAACTGTGAGAAACAGAGGAAAAGAGAACACATAGGAAAAAAAAACAGAATGATGCCTTTGGTCTTGAGCCTTTTCTTATCATTCATGGTCTTATCATAGACACAGGCCAGATCTTTTAGAGAAGGATTCATACTGAGATGCACAGGGGGTCTCTCAGGAGCCACATCCTATATTCACTAATGGAGTGGCTTTAATTGTATTCCCAGCTAGTCCACCTGATACCTGAGAATGTTTCACAGTTGCACTGTAGACCAATCAATAACGTGATTTGATATCCATGGGGAGGAGGGGGACACCCTCTGATACTTCCTATTTTTAAACAACTAAAGTTGTTTTGTATTCCCTAAACCATATTGATCCATGGAGCTAATGATAGTTTTACCAAAGCTCCCTTTTGTAAACTCTGTCACAGAGGAAACCTTAGAAAATTACAATTAATGGCTGGGAGAACGTTGGAGACCTATTTTACCATGTGACTTTACTGCCAGCTCCTGCAACTTCCCAGACAGAGCCAGACACGCATGCCTTCCCCCTGGGTTGGGATATGGCTGGTCTGATGCAGGGGAGGAAGATGGCTGACATTATACCCCCAGGTGCTTTCTCTCCCCCCAACATGTGCCATCATGTCCATTATGAGAAGAACTGTAACATCTGAATTGGCATTGTCCCCACTTTTCCATTTCAGCAGAAATCTTAAAAAGAGGTTGTCACTAGATAGGCTCAAGTGATGCCATCTGCTTTTCCATTTGGGGAAGTGCACATAAAAATAGTAGGGGACATGGTAGGTATTTAATCAGAGGTGGACTATCTGCTCCCCAATCTTCTTCAACTTGACACCTGCTGGGTCACACACTGAATACAAATAAAAACGCAGAAAGTGACACATGAGCTCTGGTGGAAGAAATGCCACAGTGAGGTGGGTCGTTGAGCATAACAAGTACACATTTCACAATCACAATGAACCAAGGACAGAAGTTTTCATAAATGCATTAGAACTCTTAGAACAGTCTAATTCTGGTTCTCAAGAAAGTAATCCTATTACTCACATGCAAATCTAGGTTTCTAAACATACACATTTCTGCAACTACATAATGAGAATTCATATTTAAAATGGAATTGAAGAATTGTCATCAATAGATGTTTTATTTTACCTACCAATGCAATCTCCTATCTGTGGAGGTGTATGTATGAATAATTCTTTATTTGTAGCAGTAAACGTTATGTCATTACTATTATAGCTTCATTGGACCAGTCATGTTTCTAGTAGACTTTCAAGATGGTTGAGTGCTGGAGATATTTTCCCTTACAATTCCAGAGCCACACTGCTGTTTTGACAAGGGCACAAATGTAATGCACATTTCAATAAAACAGTATGGTTAGGAATTAACAGGCTAATAAAAAGGACTTTAAAGGTGCATTAAATTAGAATTTAAAATGTCTCCTGCATTTGCAGCATAAATGCTAATAAAAATATAAATCTGTTATTAGCTTTTTATAGCCATACAAAATCATAAAAGCTAAAAAGTCTTTAAGATTTATCAGCATATATCTCTAGGATGGAGAGAACAGAACAAAATTTAGTTGTGAAACAAAGGTGTTTGAGGAGAACAAATTTTTAGGGGAGAGGTGAAGAGAAGTTACACACACACACACACACACACACACAATTTCCTTTAAAAAATAATCAGTGTTACTTTGATCTATAAAGCAGCCTGCAATTGATCTATTATAAGTGTTAACGCCAATAAATATTTTCTATCCTTTAAATGACCAGAGCATTAGGCTGAGAGATTCTGCTTCAGGGGCAACACTGTAACATTACTATTTCCTCAGGGAACAGTATAGGAACTGACAATACAACCAGTCTTATTTGTTAGGATCCTACAACTTGTTAGCTATTGTGTTGTAATCTACTACCTATTCAAATGATCTACTGTTTTAGTCATAATTGAACAGATCAAATTATTACATATGGCTGGGAAATTAAAACTTTGATTCTTGGAGACAGTCAACACTGTTTCAAAATTAATGTAAAAATTAATATCTGAAGGCTTTTAAAGACTTCATATTCAGATTTTAAAATAACCCTGGCCTGTTTGGCTCAGCGTTTAGAGCATTGGCCTGAGGTCCAGACCCAGGTTCGGTTCCCGCTAAGGGCACGTAACTCGGTTGCAGTTTGTCCCCGGCCCTGGTTGGTCGTGCGGGTGGCAGCCACTCAATGTGTCCCTTTCACATCGATGTTTCTCTCTCTCTCTCTCTCCTACCCACTCTGTCTGAACAAAGAATGGAAAATAAAAATGTCCTCAGGTGAAGATAAAAAAAAAAAAGATTCTAAAATAAAAGTGACGGTTCTCAAAAAGAATATCAAAATGATATGCTTCCATCTAGTTAGCCATATGAAGAAAAACATGTTTAGGGTTCTAGGAATATAAAGATTCTAAATCAACATGGAAAAAAAGAATTGTTTATTTTTCACCTACATAAGCCATATTTATTTGGGCATACTACAATAAAAATGCATTAAAATTTTAATACAGGAAGCCTAGGGATTGTTCACACAATATCTTGAGAAGCTGAAAAATTATAGCATGCTAAGTTGCAGTAAAATCAAAATAAAAATTTTGCCCTGGTCGGTTTGGCTCAGCGGTTGGAGCATCGGCCTGCGGACCAGAGAGTCCTGGGTTTGGTTCCCACTAGGGGCACGTACCAAAACAAACAAACAAAAATATTATTTGCCCTGGCCAGTTTGGCTCAGCGGTCAGAGCGTCAGCCCGCGGACCTGAGAGACCCGGGTTTGGTTCCCACTAAGGGCATGTACCTCGGTTGCAGTTTGTCCCCAGCCCTGGTTGGGGTCGTTTGGGTGGCAACCACTTGATGTGTCTCTCTCACATCGATGTTTCTTTCTCTCTTCCTCTTTCTCTCCCTCTCGATCTATCTGAAGATAAATGCAAATAAATAAATAAATAGATAAAATAAAAATAAAAATTTTAAAAAGTATATAGTATACAAAAATTTTTGAATAAAATTTACCAATTATTTTAACAAGTATTTTTACTGTACATATTACTAGAGTCTTCAATGTCAGAATAAATTATAAGTTCAGTCATTTGACTTTTTTTCTCCTCCTTGAAAATATCAGTATGCTGCTGTTGGAAAAGATTCTGAATAGCAACAGTTTCACTTGTAAGTTGGCCTTGACAGATGACAATTACACAAGGTTCCACTTTCTAAGAAAACCAAATAAAGAAATAGTCTCATATTTAAAAAAAAAAAAAAAACCTTGAAAAATATTTATATCTTAGTCTGTTATTAATAGCTACCATTTAAGCAGATAACTGCGGTTCTCAAAAATATGCAAACCATTGTGGGCTTCCTACGTTAGAAAAGGCTAGATGTGGTTAAAGTAGATGGTAACAATTTTCTGGGGCACAATTTTTGACATGACATAAGCATAACTTATAGGTTTATTATTGTTTCCATGAACATTATCTTCATAAAGTAAAATAACACATACATGTTTAACATACCTCATACCTCACCTCTATGAATCATATTTCAAAAGCGTATTTCAAGAACTCATTTCAGAGATGCTTAAGTCCCATGCTATAAGTAACCAAGGCAACATTAAACTGACGAGAAGGAAGGGAATGCATGATTGAAAAGGCCCGATATCCACTGGTGATAACGCTTCTTACCTTCATGTCGAGACTGAGAAATCAGGCTAGGCCAAGGAAATGAAGTGTCGTTTTGTTTGTTTGTTTTATTGTAAGGTAATCCATCATGCATGCCCAGAAATATGCATTCAAAAATAAAATTATTTCGAAAGAGGTCAATATCTAGTGAGATTGATACAAGCAAATTGAATGTGGTAATTTGTAATAATTTGGCCTGAAATTTTTAAATGATGCAATTCAAACTTCCATTGTTTAAAAGGTAAGGACAGAAGGTAAGTAATCTCATAAAAGTGCTAATTCCTATATAACAGTAGTTGTTTCTGATGGCAAAATTTACATCAGTTCAAGTGACTCTGTTGACTATATCTTAAATGAATAGTGTGGTTTCTTTTTAACTTTACTTTCTCACAATTTGTCAACTCAATAATCATAATAGCTAAATTAAGTGCTGAATATGTGCAAAGTATTTTGTTAAGTGAATACTATATACCAACCCACAACCCCTTATCCAAACCCTTGGGCCAGATATGGAGAAGGTTTCAGACCTGGATTTCAGGAAATCCAGCGCGTACAACACATACAACCTGGGTTGAACAGCACCCCACATTTACACTTCAACAATTCACAGTAAAACATGAAAAGTCACAGTAAATGGGATCAATAAGACTCTAAAGAGTCTCGATTCTGTTTAGGTAAGGTTTTTTACTAACTACATTTTGGAGCCAATTTAAGAGAAAAAAAAAAAGAGATCTTTGTGGATTTTGGAAGTGTGAGTAAGTGACTGTGGACCTAGGTTTTCTCATTTAGTCCTCACTATGCACCTGTAAGACTAATGAGGTTATCACTTGATACAAGGAAACTGAGATTTAACACTAATAAACATCTCACCCATAATTACGCAACTAGTATCGTAAATGCATGCATTCTGTCTTCAGGGCCTAGGATTACATGGAGAATTGCCCACAATAAGCCTGATGATCTCAGATGTCCCTGTGTCTTTATTCCAGATTTTGCATTGCCTTTTTTCATTTGTTCGTTTAAAGCCATTTCTCATTTTAAAAAGTTAAATCAGAAGTTTATGTTTATTAAAAGCCCTGAAACTATATATAGCTAAGTAATGTTTTCTAAGAGTCTATAGAAAAGTGGGTTAAGAAGCTTTTTTTTTTTAAATTTATTTTTGTTACAGATGTTTCTCCTTTTTTTGCCCATTGACACCCTCCTCCCCATCCCCCCCGCCCCGTCCCCGGCTTTGTTGTCCATGTCCATCGGTTATGCGTACATGCATGTAAGTTCTGTGGTTTACCTCTTCCCTCCCCCCAACCCCGTCTTCTGAGGGTTGTCAGTCTGTACCCTACTTCCATGTCTCTGGGTCGGCCCTATTTCTCAGACTGTTATGTTCACTATATTCCACAAATAAGTGAGATCTTGTGATATTTGTCTTTTTCTGCTTGGTTTATTCCATCAAACAATAGTTGGCGAGGGTGTGCAGAAAAGGGGACTCTAGTACACTGCTGGTGGGAATGCAGACTGGTGCAGCCACTGTGGAAAACAATATGGTGTTACCTCAAAAAATTAAAAATTGAATTGCCACTTGACCCAATGATCCCACTTCTAGCAATATATCCTAAGAAGCCTGAAACACCAATCAGAAAGAATATATGTACCCCATGTTCATAGCAGCACTATTTACAATAGCTAAGATCTGGAAACAGCCCAAATGACCATCAGTAGATGAAGGAGCATATTTTAAAAGTCATATTTTTGTCCTTAAATTATAACTTGAAAATAATTTTAACTTACTACTATAACAAGGGAATTTTAGTAAAGTGGAAAAATACAAATTTAAAATTATGCTCTTTCCACATGTTCAACATAGCTGCCCTCAGGATCCGAAGTATATAGTTGCTTAATAGATAAGAAATTTGATAAGAGGACTCATGTGATAGCTGAGCAAACAAACCTAAGTCATAATCATATATAATAACTTGCAGAAAAGAATGCTCATATAAGAATGCTAAATTTATAGAAAAAAATCTCTTATTAAAGGAACGATTCTTATAACACTACTGAGATTAATTGAAGGTAGGAAATATACTTTTTGGAAATGTTCATTTATTTATTTATTGTTTAATCCTCACCCGAGGGTATATTTTCCATTGAATTTTAGAGATAGCTGAAGGATGGAAGGAAGAGATGGGGAGAGAGAAACATCAATGAGATGCATGCATTGACTGCCTCACACACTCAGGATTGAACCTGCAACCCAAGTTCGTGCCCTTGACCAGGAATCAAACCCTTGATGGTTCTGTGCTTGGTCTGACACTCCAACTACTGAGCCACACCAGCTAGGGCTGTTTAATTTTTTAACAGTTCATGTTTTTATGCAAATTATACATAACAAAATTTACCCTATTAATCATTTTTTGTTATGCAGTTCAGTGACATTAAGTACATTCACAGTGCTGTGTGACCATCATCCATTTCCAGAATTTTTTTCTTCTTCCTATTTGAAAACTCTGTTTCCATTAAGAAATAATTCTTCATTGCCTCTCCTGGCAAGTAGCATTCTACTTTCTGTCGCTGTGAATCTGACGACTCACAGAAGTGGAATCATACAACACTTGTTTTGTTACTGACATTTCACTTCGCATAGCGTCTTCATGGTTCACCCATGTTCACTTGCATCAGAATTTGATTTATTTTTAAGGCTGACTAATATTCCATTGTATGTATATATACCACATTTTGTTTATCTATTCATCCATAGATGTTCATTTATAGTGTTTCTGCCTCTTGCCTATTATGAACAATGCTGCTATGAACATTGATATACAAATATTTGTTCAAATCCCTGTTTTCAATTCTTTGGGTACATACTCAAAAGTGGAAATGGTAGATCATATGGCAATTCTATGTTTAATTTATTGAGTAACTACCATACTATTTTCTACAGTTGTTATACCATTTTACATTCCTACAAAAATATACTAGTTTTCCAATTTATCCACATCCTCACCAATATATGTTAGAAATGTTTTATTTTTATAATTTTATATTATCCAGGATCCTCAAACTAATTACAACTATTAACACATTACTAATCACAGATAAATACTGTAATTTATTGTTCACTTTCTAACACATTGTTCCATTCCTCATTTTTTGTTTATTTCTAGTGCAATGCAGTGTCTATTACATTAAGGTAATGGTAGCAGCTCCTTAAATTTGAATGAGTGAATGCACCTCAGAAGTAACAGTATTTATTATTTGGACAAACCTAAGTAATTTACCCCAGACTCCCAGAATTATTTAACAGGATTTGAAACAGGTACATAATAAACTTTGGAGACTCTAGTGCTTACGAGCCTCATGCTTATGGTCCCAGAGAAGGAAAGAACACCTAGACCAACATTATTCAGGCTGGATTACTTTCTAAGCTACCTGCCAGGACATGCACAGATCAATTTTAAGGCCACAAAGCATTATAGAGAGCCTGGCTTACCTTCTTGCGACTAGTGTTATCTGAGTAAGCAACTAGACTGCAGACTTGTAGGCTTCCTCAACACTGTTCATGAAAATGCTAACCAGAAACTTCAGGTTATTAGAGATGAAGAATTAGCACCACCTCAAGCCTATTTTCTTAAACCTACAAAAATGAAAGCCTGACTGACCTTCTGGTCTGAGAGACTCTGGGGACAGCCAACAGACCAATGAGGACTCCTTGAACGCCAGGCTGCTCTACATCCCTAGCACGCAGTCAGTGCACTGAAGGAAGACACGCTCCATTACAATTCATAGAGCTGAATCCGCCGCAGACATACTAAGGTAATAGGTAACTGAAACTGAAACTTTTTTTTTATCCTCACCCGAGGACATTTTTCCACTTTTTGTTCAGACAGAGTGGGAGGGAGAGAGAGAGAGAAACATCGACGTGAAAGGGACATCGAGTGGTTGCCACCCACACGACCAACCAGGGCCGGGGACAAACTGCAACCGAGGCACGAGCCCTTAGCGGGAACCGAACCTGGGTCCGCAGGCTGACGCTCTAACCGTTGAACCAAACCGGCCAGGGCAAAACTGAAACATTTTTAGTAAAACAAAAAATGTGTTGAAGATCCTTGGCCCTCTGGACTCTCCTTGTTAAAAAGTTTATAAAAGACCATGGCCACAGGCGACTATAGAACATCAGTTTCACCTCAGAAATTGGTGATGGTCTCGGTTTAACGAAAACCCCCTTCTTCCAGATGACATAAAATAGGGTAGACCTATTTAAATTTCATTCCACCTTGGGGAGATTAACCTACGTAGAGATACACAGTGGCAAATCAACTGTGACCTAAGTGACCTAAGGGACAAGGAGTCTTTAGGCAAATAGAAAAAGTCATACATCTAAACTGTTATCCCAATAATAAAGACTGCATCAAAGTCTTTCCTAGCATTTGGATCTAAATATATCTTTAGAGAAAGGTTTCAACTTTTCCATCTGAAACTTTTCAGGAAGTTAAAATTGAAAAACTATGAAGACTATTGGTTATTTCTGTTTACAATATGAATACATTTCAGTGGTACTTAATAAGAAAGTTGTAGGAAGTAAAGTTCATAGTAGTATATCATAGAGTTATTATAAGGCTTAGACACACTAATATTGGAAAAGATTTTGGAATACTGTTTGGCAGGAAAATGTTCTGCCAAAGAAACAGATTAACAGTGTTAATGAAACCAATTGGCTAACAACTTTGCAATACATATCGGTCAAAAATATATTGGAGTTAGAAGCAACTAAGATTCAAAACTGATTATGAATCACTAATATTCTCTTCCTAAAATAGAATATTTTCTCCACATTTCCTCTGTAGAGAAATATTTACACTAAAGAAAATTGAGGGGTGGTAACTAATTAGTATCATTCGACTCATTAATTAGCATTCAACATACCTATAATTAGAAAGTGTTTAATATGGTCTGCACCAGACTTATTTTATAATCCTGGCCTCAAGAATCAGTCAGAAGGATAGTATTTGTTTTTGAGTATGAAAATAGCAGTTATCAAATGTGTTTCCAGGAAGAATTTACAAGAATCTGAACTCCACTGAGCTCGAGTTGGAAGAAAAATCCATAACACTTCAGATGCATAAGCATTACATTTTTTTTTTTCTCAGAATCAGTTACTTAGATGTTGAGGAAGTTCATTTAAAATTTAACTCTCTAAGTTTTCCTTCTTTTATAACTTACCCTAATATTTAATTACCATATATTTGTTGATTATTTTCCCTCTTTCCAATGAACATATTAGCATACACGCATAACTATGTTAAATTACCTTTAAAAAACACATAAAAATCAGTGGAGCATGCTGTTTTCCTTTTCACGCTACATGAAATAGGATCTAAATATATTAGATTATTTTAAAAGGTTAGGGGAGGGTTTTTTTAGCTCTGATTCTAACACAGCTCGCTGACTGAAGCTGCTGAGTGGTGTCCATGGTCCTCTGTGTGGTACCCGGACTGCTGTAATCAGGGGTCTCCAGGGCAGATTTCATCTTCCCCACTCTCGATTTAATAAAGATTTTCAGAAGAGGTGAGAACAATAGAAGACTCTTACCTGGCTGAAGTTACATGTTTATCTATCATGTTCTTACAACCATATTGCTTCATTGGGAAGATAACTATATCAAAATATTTCCTTCGTTATAAGAGTACATTGGAATTACTGAGTCACACTCTGTTTTCTAAATTTCATCTGAAGGGCGTTCCTCTTCTTCTCCCTTCATTTCATCCTCTCTGACAACATGGTCGACCAGCCTGCAGTATCTTCCAACGGGCCTCCCCCCTGTATTTTTGGCTTGCTGTCCAGAAAGCAGTGGTTTATTGTTTAACAATATTCTGTAGAATATAAATTCTTTGAGTGTTGCCTCATCTGAAGAACTATTATGTATTCCATATGCTTACAGTCATATGTCTTTATAATTATCTGTTTGTTTTGTTGACACCTATGTGTGGCCATGTGTGCACATGTGTCTGTAAGTGTGTACGTGGAGATTGAGAAGAGAAAGCTCACAGGGAAAGACTCCCCCAAATGCGTCCTATATTCCGAACAGTGAAGGCAGCTCCGAGATGTCTGTCCAAGGAATACTAATTTGATCACAAAAACAAAAATGTAGTGTGGATTGCATTTGAAATGTGATAAACCTATTTAAATAAATACTGTATTCTATCTCCCTTCATTTAAATGGGCATTTAATTTTCTTCAACATTGTGGCGCTAACGTTTATCAGTGATGTTGAATTGTCATTGATTTGATCAAATGCGCATATTTATAATTTGCTTATTCATTTATTCAATATTTACATATGAGAGGCACTGAAGATATGTAAACTAATTTCTGTTAAACTTCTTTTTACAGATCTGCTGATTATATTAACAGTATTAACTTTTAATAAAATAAAATAGTAACAATACTATAATTTTATATAAATTATTTTATCACATAAATTATTTTATTCATTATTTATATATAATTTTACATAAATTACTAATTAATCATTTACTATGTGACAGACTCAGAGGATACAAAAGTAAACAAAAGAGTCAAAAATTTCCATTCTTGCCCTGGCCAGTTTGGCTCAGTGGCTGAGCGTTGGCCAGTGAACGCAAGGGTCATGGGTTTGACTCCCCATCAGGGACACATACTTGGGTTGCAGTTTCAATCCCCAGCCCCGGTTCGGGTCATGTGGGAGGCAACCAATCAGTGTGTCTCTCTCACGTTGATGTTTCTCTCTCTCTCTCTCTCTCTCTCTCTCTCTCTCTCTCTCTCCCCCACCCTTCCACTCTCTAAAAATCAATGGAAAAATATCTTTGGGTAAGGATTAACACACACACAAAAAGAATCCTATTCTTAAGAAGCTTATATCTAGGGAGATAAACTGACAATAAATATAAGCATATATTTTACAGTATGGGACAGTAATATATACTAAGAAGAAAAAATAATGAGAAAAGTGGGTTATAGGTTGAAATTTTTTATAGGGATGTTTCACCAGGAAAGTGGCTTTTGAGTAAAAAGCTAAAGCAAGAGAAGAAATTAACCTGGCAACTGTTCGAGGGAAACATAATCCAGACAAAGGGATTGGCGAGTAAGGACCTGTAGGCCCCAAATGGCGGGCTTGTTCGAGACCCGGTGCTGAGGCTGTCCTGGCCAGAGCCCAGGGGAGGAGGAAAGAAAAGACAAGTAAGGACGTAATGAAGGCCCAGGCCGCGGAAACACTCAGACCATGAGGAGGGTTTGGGCTCTTTGTGCATATGAGATAAAAGGCTCTGGGGGCATTTTGAAAAGAAGAATGGCATGATCTGAACGGCCTTTCCGAGAAGCACTCGATAATTTTGGAAAATATAATGATATTGTGCATATTTTGACATCATAGATCACATGAAAAGTTTATGTGAACAGCCACGAAAACAAAAACTAGTAATTAAAATCCTTGCTAAAATCTCTAATCTGAAACACATGGTGTTAATTCAATTCAAGCTCTGTTCACTTTCTACCTGTTTGTAAGGAGGGAATCAATCACTAATCAACACTTCGATATTTCTGAACTTTGTCACTCAGGTCACTGAAAGATATCACTGTCGTTATCTCCAATCTGTCACCATCAGGACATAGGAATGTGAGTTTGGGGAAGGTAAGAAATCCTTTCTAAATAAATCACTACGGACATTTACAAGTTAAGTCACATTATTAAAAGATTATTTGAGCCCTGGCCAGTTTGACTCAGTGGTTAGAGCATCGGCCTGTGGTCCAGAGAGACTGGGGTTCGGTTCCCACTAAGGCCACGACCTTGGTTGCGGTTTGTCCCCGGCCCTGGTTGGTTGTGTGGGTGGCAGCCACTCGATGTGTCCTTTTCACGTCGAAGTTTCTCTCTCTCTCTTCCTCTCTCTCCCTCCCACTCTACCTGAACAAAAAATGGAAAAATGTCCTCGGGTGAGGATTAAAAAGAAAAAAAGATTATTTGATTTATTATTCATCCTTTTTGATACTTATACATTGCCTGATTTATCAACAAACATGAATCTATAAAATTATAATAATTATAAGCATAAAGCATCAATGCCTTTAATTTTAATACTGTATATAGTAAGTGATCTGTGAAATTTATTCAGACCTATTTTTTCTAGTTTTGTAAAATTAGTAGCTGATTTTACAAAAATTATATCCTATCTTTGGTGTATTTTGCCCTCCAGTTACTAAGAATTATATTACTGCTAGAGCAAATTATTTTTCATATTAATAATTGGAAATTGACCTTTCAATAAGTCAAAAGATTGTGTTTATCCTTTTAAAATATTTTTATTAAGTAATAATCTTTTTTTTCCTAAGCAAATAAATGCTTTCTTCATTCTGTTTGGCTGTGCCTGCATAAAGAACTGTGAACGTCAACAAATGGTCCCTCCAATATCAGCGTCTGTGACTGGCTCCCAGAGATGACACCAACGCCCAACGGAAACACAGTTATAAACCTTTCTGTCTCTCCCAGGACATCATTTATTTGTAAAATTTTACACAAATCAGGTTGCCCAGTATCCATATTTTTATTGCTGCCTTTATTTCTAGCCAAATTAGGAGAGAGAAAAAACTAGAGGTGTGAGAAATTTCTGTCTCTTTCTGGATTAAAAAGAGAAAATCATTTTATAATACAATACATGAATTATTTTAAGCAAATTATACTTTTAAAATATCATATTTAGCCCTGGCTGGTATCCTCAGTGGTTAGAGCATCAGCACATGGACCAGAGTTGTGGTTTGATTCCCAGTCAAGGGCATGTGCCTGGGTTGCAGATTCCATCCCTGGCCCCAGTTGGGGTCGTGCAGGAAGCAACCGATTGATATATCTCTCACATTGATATTTCTCTCTCACTCTCTCTCTCCCTTCCTCCCTACACTCTATCTAAAAATCAATGGGAAGTATATCCTTGGTTGAGGATAAAAAATAATATATATTTACCCTGTTAAATTGTGCCATTTACCTTCTGAATTTAAAAAAAAAAAAGAAAACACTCCTCAAATATTGAAATTTAAGTTGATGCCTGCAAATCAACACCATTCAATTACTAAACACCATATCCTTCTTTGCCATAAGCATTGTTACAGTGTCAGTAACAGTGTCTTCTCTATGTGGTAGAGTCTTACAGAAAGAAGCAGATCAAGAGCCAAATAAATCAGAGAGATAAAATAGGAATAGCCAGTTTTTCACAACACATCACTATTCACCTTTTTAAAAGCCTACTCTGAGGGTAAAAGTTTTGGAAACTGATTTGGTTATTTACCATTTTAATCTGATGTCAAAACTTAGTTATAGAGCTTTCTGAACAGTATTCCTGAAGCCCAAGAGGAAACAGTAGCCAGGTTTCTGCAAGTTTCCTAATGTACGGGACAGACTCCTCTGGTGAGTTCTTACCGTTCCCAAGATACTGTTAGTAATATTTTATAATCAGTTCTGATTTCTCATAATGTTGTTGGTACAGCACTGAATTAATCAAGATTTTCAAATGTATCCATTTTTCTTCTGGCCCTGGTTCCACTGACCTGTCTTATTCTAGTAAGAGGGGCAGTGTGCCCTGTTATCTCACACTGTCCGGGACACCACTGCAGCCTCGGCACCAGCTCAGGCTGGACACACGCCAGGGAGGGGCGAGGCGGGGCAGTCAAACAATGCCTGAGAGACGGATGTCACTGGGGAAAAGTGCCTTGGTTCAAATTCCAGCATTGCCTTTCCATCTCTTGACCTTAAGCAAATTACTTAAATACATTTAGAAAATCTTTTAATGTTGGTAACTATTACATGGGCTGAAATGAAGTAATACATGCATTTAGTAGTGAGCTTTTTATGTAAAAGCTTATTGTTGTTATCTATTAAAATTAAAAAAGAAAACACAGAACTGAGGATGGCTCAGATCTGATGATACTCTGCTTTATACACACGCACTAAGAACTACCTCAATCCATCCTATAATTAAACGTTCTCTTTATCTTAGTGTTAAGGAGCTATGAGCAGTGTGATCACAGATTCTATGGATTGCAATGCACCATGTTTTCTTCTGACAAGTAAAGAAAAATTTATTTTATTAAGTCTTCATAAATATAATTAAATAAAGTGATATCTACAAATGCCTGTTCTACAGGAATTTCTAAACTGGAATTGGATACAAACATACTCGAGAAAAATTATCTTCTCAAATTATTTTATTTTGTTCCTATTGAAATGATCAACAATGCTATAATAAAACTTTTTGTCAAGAATAAAAGACTTTATATATATATAAATGGCCATATATATATATGGCCTCCTTCTGACAAGAGCAAGAAAACGTGGAATGCTGCTGGTCCGGTCACATTAAAGAAAGAAAAGAAAGCGGAGCCAATATGAACAATGACAGTAGATCATGATTTAAATTAAAAAAAGATTTTTCAACTCATAGGATTATCTATTTGTTTCCCAGTGAATAATGCTGTGTATTTGCGAGCAGCAGCATCTGTTTTTACATAATATATGAAAGAAGGGGAATTAATTTGTCTTTAAGCATGTGCTATAAAACATATTCATTGTGATCCCAAAGAACAATGAAACATTATTTCAACTGAAACGAAATCAGATCTAAGTTTATTAACATGATTCAGTGCTATATTAAATATAAACTATTAATAACAAGTATGAGAACTAAAACATTTTTGGGGGATTACTTGGGATAAGACTGCCCACACGTAATGCCTTAAACAGATTACACAGTTAGGGAACAGCACAGAATTCGTCACACGACAAACTTAGGTTTGAGATGCCACTTCTTTCCTGGTTTGGGACGAGTTGCTTGGACTCTCTACATTCAGTCTCTTCTAAAGTGAATGGAATTTTACCTGCTAGAGGTGATCATGTCCTTAAAGTGTTTAGACTAAGAACAACACTGTGTCATGTAATGAAGTGTATTTTCTTTCTTTCAGCCTGCTATTCTGTTCTAAAAAGCGTGTGAGGTTCTGAGTAGTTTTTCTTTTTTCAGGACAAGTAAACAATTAGATAAAAGACTAAATCAGACTGTACTAATGAAAGCCCCATGCTTCTTTAAAATTTACTTTTAGACAGAGAACCCAAATACAAAATATCAGAAATGAAAGAAGAGAAGTAATAACTGACACCATAGAAATACAAAGGACCGTTAACAAATATTATGAACAATTATACGGCAACAAATTCAACAATCTAAGCGAAATGGACAAATTTCTAGAAACACATAGTCTCCCAAAACTGAACCGAGAAGAGATAGAAAACTTGAACAGACCAATAACAACAAAAGAAATTGAAGATATAATCAAGACTCTCCCAGCAAACAAAAGCCCAGGCCTGGATGGCTTCACAGGGAAATTTTACCGAACAGTACCCAATCTCCTCAAACTATTTCAAAAAATTCAAGAACAAGGAAGACTTCCAAACTCGTTTTATGAGGCCAGCATAATTCAAATTCCAAAACCAGAAAAAAGACACTACAAAGAAAGAAAACTACAAGCCAATATCCCGGATGAACATAGATGCCAAAATCCTGAACAAAATACTAGCAAATCGAATCCAGCAATACACCAAAACAATTATTCACCGTGACCAAGTGGGATTCATCCCAGGGATGCAAGGCTGGTACAATATTCACAAATCAATAAATGTGATACACCACATAAACAAAATGAAAGATAAAAATCATATGATCATATCCATAGACGCTGAAAAAGCATTCAACAAAATCCTACACCCATTTCTGATAAAAACGCTCAGCAATCTGGGAATAAACATAATAAAGGCCATATATGAAAGATCTACAGCCAATATAATATTCCATGGGCAAAAACTAAAAGCATTTCCCTGAAGAACAAGAACAAGGCAAGGTTGCCCACTTTCGCCATTCTTATTTAACATAGTACTGGAAGTCTTAGCCACAGCAATCAGACAAGAAGAAAAAATAAAAGGGATCCAAATGGGAAAGGAGGAAGTGAAACTGTCATTATTTGCAGATGACATGGTACTATACGTAGAAAACCCAAAGACTCCATCAAAAATGTACTAGACTTAATAAATGAATTTGGCAAAGTAGCAGGATACAAAATTAACGTCAAAAAATCAACGGCATTCTTATACACCAAAGATGAACTCACAGAAAGAGAAACTGAAAAAACAATCCCATTTACCATCGCAACAAAAATTTAAGATACCTAGGAATAAACTTAACCAAAGAAATAAAGGACCTATTCGCAGAAAACTACAGGACATTGATAAAAAAAAAATAGAGGAAGATATAAAACAGTGGAAGCACATACCTTGTTCATGGATTGAAAGAATTAACATCATTAAAATGTCCATACTACCCAAAGCAATCTATAGATTCAATGCAATCCCCATCAAAATACCAACGACATACTTCATATGGAACCAGAAAAGACCCCAAATAGCCAAAGCAATCTTGAAAAAGAAGAACAAATTTGGAGGGATCACATTACCAGATTTCAGGTTATACTACAAAGCCACTGTAATCAAAACAGCCTGGTACTGGCACAAGAACAGGCAGATAAATCAATGGAACAGAATAGAGAACCCAGAAATTGACCCAAGACAATATGCTCAATTAATATTTGACAAAGGTGGCAAGAGCATACAATGGAGTAAAGACAGCCTCTTTAATAAATGGTGTTGGAAAAACTGGAAAGCTACATGCTAAAAAATGAAACTAGACCATCAACTTACACCACACATAAGAATCAACTCAAAATGGATAAAAAACTTAAATGTGACTCATGAATTCATAAAAATCCTAGAAGAAAATGTAGGTAACAAAATTTCAGACATCATACCCAGCAAAATTTTACTGATACAGCACCTAAGGCAACAGAAACAAAGAAGAAAATGAACATATGGGACTACATCAAACTCAAAAGCTTCTGCACAGAAAAAAACACAATCATCAAAATGGAAAGGGCACCCACTGTATGAGAGAGCATAACTGCCAATGATATATCAGATAAGGGGTTAATTTCCAATAAATATAGAGTGCCCATACAGCTCCACAAAAGGAAGACAAAGAACCCAATTAAAAAATGGGTAGAGGAACTAAATAGACACCTTTCCAAATAGGACATACAAATGGCTAAGAGACATATGAAGAAATGCTCAACATCACTAATCATCAGAGAGATGCAAATTAAAACAACAATGAGGTATCACCTCACACCTGTCAGAATGGCCGCCATCAACAAATCATCAAACAACAAGTGCTGGCGAGGGTGTGGAGAAAAGGGGACTCTAGTACACTGCTGGTGGGAATGCAGGCTGGTGCAACCACTGTGGAAAACAATATGGTGTTGCCTCAAAAAATTAAAAATGAACTGCCATTTGACCCAGTGATCCCACTTCTAGGAATATACCCTAAGAAGCCTGAATTACCCATCAGAAAGAACATATGTACCCCTATGTTCATAGCAGCACTATTTACAATAGCTAAGATATGGAAGCAACCCAAGTGTCCAATAGTAGATGAGTAGATAAAAAAGCTGTGGTACATGTACACAATGGAATACTATGCAGCTGTAAGAAAGAAAGAGCTGTTATCCTTTGAGATGACATGGAGGGACCTGGAGAGTATTATCCGAAGCAAAACAAGCCAAACAAAGAAAGACAAGTATCATATGATCTCACTTATTTGTGGAATATAATGAACATAACAGTCTGAGGAATGGGGTTGTCCCAGAGACATGGAAGTGGGGTACAGACTGACAATCCCCAGAAGAGGGGGTGGTGGGGGAGAGATAAACCACAGAACTTATATGCATGTATGCATGAACAATGGACATGGACAACAAAGCAGGAAACAGGGTGGGGAGGGGGTAATCAGTGGCGGAAAAGGAGAAACATCTGTAACAAAAATAAATTAATTAATTAAAAAATAAATAAATAAGATTTACTTTTCGAGGTCAATGTATATTATTACAAATAATGTTTCATGGTAAGCAGCTGATTGCACAAGGATTTAAATATTTGCTTATTTTGTATGATCTCTCTATCTTAGGATTTGTATCCCTTTTATTTAAGAAATATCCGTGAAGCTTGAAAACAGAAAAAGAGCCGATTGTTGATCCCTCTCTCGCACATGCCAGACCTTTTGTGTCTCACTGTCTCCATCCACTGTCCCTCTGCCTGGACGGCGCTCCCCTGTCACACCTGCAGGACCAGTTCCTTCTCTGCTTTCGGTTCTTCTCCAAAAGCCACTTTTCCAGTGACGTTTCCACATGCCCTTCTAAGATTTCAACCCATCCCCTTCTCTCATTGTCTTTCCCCTTAGTCCATCTTACTATAGTATATTACATAATGTGCTCACTTATCTTGGAGGAAGATTTCATAGATGGAAAGAAACCTTGATGAAGGAGAGACAATTTGGAAATACACAGAAATGGCTGAGGCAAGTGCTTATATCGCAGCAGGCACAACTGAGATTTAGAACGCAGGAAGAGAATTATGATAGTACAAACATTTTCTAGTCTTGAATATTTGGCCCACAATCTGGGCTTGTGCCCTGACCAGCAATCAAACTGGTGACCTCTTGGTGCGTGGGTCAATGCTCCACCACTGAGCCACACCGGCCAGGTAAGATGATGGATTTAATATGAAGATCTTGAGAATGTTAACAGATGGTTAGAGGTAGTGAGAAATCAAACACTAAGAAGACAAGCTGTACCACGTGCCGAATTTATTATCAGGGGCTGAGGTAGACAATTTAACCGAGAAACTGTCAAAATATGCCAAGAACAGTGACATCACTTTTAAAGGAGAAAAATATGCCTAACCTTTCTATTTCATAATTTCTCAACTTTAAAAAAAAGCTTTATTTAAATAAATAAATGCATAGCTTAAGAATGTTTCTTCTCTTTCATTCTTTTATACTTTCAAGAAAATATGCAAATAGTTATAAAATGTTAACTCAGAAAAAACAGTCTCCTGATATAAATTCTATATATTTTACTGGTTTGAATTGAAATAAATGTGTATATCAAAACATAAAAGAAATATTTTAGATACTTCCATTTTCTAAACTTTGATAGCCTCTGTATTATATTACAGACTTTCTGACCCCATCGTTTATTTATATGTAGATCAAAATCTTTTCTATGTAAATAAAACTACCAGAGATACTTGAAATGCTAAAAGAACTCTCTGTAACTAATTTTCTTCACATGAAACATTCTCCATAATTAGCAGCATAGTTAGACATTATCCATAAACATTTTAAAACATATATTTTTCATCTCAGTGTATATATGACATTTCTTTGACATCAAAAGAAATTAAGTTACAAAATTGTTATGCAAATGGTGACTCTGAATATATATTCCCTCAAATTTCAATACACCTTGTTTGTTCTGCTACCATAGAGAAAATAATATCTTTTGATACCCCCTCAACACTCCACAGTAGGTACTTTTTTACCAATGTACTTTCAGAGCTGCAGAGACTAGAGGTTCAGAGAGAACAAGAGTAGTATAATCACTTGCCTTTAAATTCTGACTTTCTCACTTCTTAGTGGTGCTGTGGACTAAACTGTGTCTTCCCTAAGTTCATATGCTGACGTGCTAACCCCTGATGTGACTGTTTTGGAGACAGGGCCTATAAGGGGTATCAGGAAGCAATTAGATTAAATGTGGTCATAAAGGTGGGACCCTGACTCCATAGAATTAGTGTCCTCAGAGAAGACACCAGGGAGCTGGTTTGCATGATTGTGCTTTCTCTCTCTCTCTCTCTCTCTCTCTCTCTCTTCCATGTGGGGATACAATGAGAAGGTGGATGTCTGTAAGACAGAAGACAGCTCCCATCCAAAGCGACCCTGCTGGCTCAGTGTTCTTGTACTTCTCACTTTCAGAACTTGTGGAAATAAATTTCTATTGTTTAAGCCTCTCAGCCTGTGCTATTTTGTTAGGGCAAATGAGTAATGAAAGTGTACAATTTTTAACAAGCTGCTTTAACATTTCTATGCTTCAACTTCCACAACTGTAAAAAGTATAGCAATGTACTTACATATTATGAGTAAAAGTCAGATTTGAAACATTATGTTTAAAAAATGTCTTGCACATAATACTTGCTCAGTGAATGTTATTTCCAATATTTATAGTAATTGTCATAAATATATATCTAAATATATAAAAATGTAAATAAGAGGTTGCTATTCCTGTAAAGTTTATTATCAAAATATTTCAAGTATACCTGTGCCGAATATATATACCTTTTTAGATAGAAAAACCATAAGGTGACAAAGTTCACCATTTTAAATGTAGTTGTAGAGTAATGAATTTTTTTTTCTTTACTGATTTTTAGAGAGAGAGGAAGGGAGAAAGAGGGAGAGACAGAAACACTGATGAGAGAGAACATCGATTGGCCACCTCCTGCATGCTCCCCACTGGGGATCTGACCCACAACCTGGTCATGTGCCCTGATCAGGAATCAAACAGGCGAACTCTTGGTGCATGGATCAACACCCAACCCCTGAGCCACACCAGCCAGGCAATAATAAAATATTAAATATAATTCTAAATGAAACCAGTATGGTCCATATTAAAATTAGAATTTGTTTTCAACACAATTTTTTTCTAATTTTATTTTTGTTACAGATGTTTCTCCTTTTTTACCCCGTTGACCCCCTCCTCCCCATCCTCCCACCCCATCCCCAGCTTTGTTGTCCATGTCCCTTGGTTATGCATACATGCATATAAGCTCTGTGGTTTATCTTAACCCACGCCCCACCACCCCCTCTTCAACACAAACAATTTTTAATAATAAACTTTGTCCTTCAAAATGTACAGTGTTCTCCTTTTAGATACTGCAGGGTAGTAAGAAATTTTATGGGGCAACGTTCACTGTTTCTCATCCAATACTCCAGAGTAGAGAAAAGCATCCCTCCCCTCATCCCAAAGAATGAAAGAGCTATCCCCATGTCTCTTGCTTGATTGACTGAAACCGTTCTCCAGCCTCAGGACTGCTCTCCAGCCTCAGCTAGAGTGGGAAGGAAGGCAAGCATGGAACAAGTCATTTGCTCAGTTTGTTTAGACTGTAGCTAAAAGGACATAATGGTCACTCTTGGGGACCTGAGACCTTTTCTCGTCAAATAATCCATCATAACATTACATTATGATGTGCACAGCATGCAGAAAGCAACGAAAGAAAAAATAAACAGACAACGGAAAAGAACAATGAAAGGAGCAGTAGCAATAGTACAACAGAGGTTTAGCCTCCACTTTGAACATCGTGTGAAAAACCTCTGCTATGATCGAACATTATTAATATTTACAAATAATAAAGGAATAATTTGAAATACACATTTTAAAAGTGATAAAATTAACAGAGTGAATAACAGAAAGAATGAGAATCAGTGCAACTACCAGGTCCTCATTCATCATAGGCTTTGTCTTCCACGCTTGAAATTTTCCAGCATCACTTTTGTTGACTTCAAGAGATCCTCTATCTTTATAAGATTTACAGTATTATTCTGCAGCCAACTGATTTTCATTTACATATTTTTGTTAACAACACTTATTAAACAGAGAGATAGTCAGCCCAAAAGCGGATTCAATGGATATGGACAGACAACATGGTTAAGTGGAGTGAAGTTTAAGGTAGAACAATTATTGCTAATTAGTAAAATTTTCATGTCTTTATAATGCTTCTTTTCTGTGAAAAAGGAATGGAGAGTCCGACAATGGGCACTTGGATAAAAAGTGTTCCTGTTGCCTACTCCTCGATGTCTTCCTTTAAGTCCCCTTTTCTGTTTATTCTGCAAACACTTCCTGAGTGATCTCATGTCTTCAATTATTCTCTGTGCTGAAAACTCCCTAATTGATATCTCCGAACTCGATCACACTGATGAACTCAAACCTGTCGCCCAGGCTCTGGGATGTTTGAACGTGGCCTCTCTGCGTCATCATGTCCACCCTAACATCATCAACCCTCTTTCTCTCTGAACCTATTTATTTGTCTTTTTGTGTTTTCCTTTTCTTTCAATAAGTGTCATCTCCCTCCATTCAGTTTTCCAAGCAAAGAAATAGATGGTCATCCTTGACTCTTCTCTGCTCCCCAAATCTAATTACTCACTATGTGCGGTAAATTCTACATGTTAAATGTCTCACATCCATTCTCTTCTCTTCTCCCCTTTCACCATGTCACTCCAGGCCACCTCCACTAATGCTTGCACCACGCGAGATCTCTGCCATGCATTTTTTTAAAATATTTTTTATTGATTTTTTTAGAGAGAGAGTGATAGAAACATCGATATAAGAGAAACATCCATTGGCTGCCTCCTGCATGCCCCCCACTAGGGATGGAGCCGGCAACCCAGGCATGTGCCCTGACGGGGAATCCAACGGATACCTCTCAGTCCATTGGATGACGCTCAGTCCCCTGAACCCACAGGCCGGGCCCACGCATCTTTGTTTAACTTACACTCATGCCTCAAGTATGTACTGAACAGTATTTCTGGTCAAAGCATTCCTTGGAGAAAACACACACACACATACAATAATTGTGTGTGCTGATGTATGTGCTAACTGGAATTTTTTCACAATGTATACATGTATCAAATCACAATGATGTACACTTTAAATCTTATAATTTCATGTCACTTATACTTCAATAAAGCTGAAATTTTTTCAAAAAGGATAAAAAATAAAAAATGAATATGATGGAATAATATATATAACCTCATTTAGTAAATCACTTAATTTTTTTCCATACCATTTAGGCCAAAGGTGTCAATAAATGAGAAAAAAAAATTTACATCATCGAAAGGCCTCAGATCAATTAAGAACTGAGATATACCAAAACCATTGTTTTCATGTTTTAATTAAGAAAATATTTTTGTTGAAATGTGTATAGTTGGGGTTACCTTTAGTTTAAAGTCTACATTTACGTCAAAATAAATTATTTTATGTTTTTAATATCTTCATTGGGCATTTTTAAATGGGTAAAAATATAACATCTGAAAGAAGCAACTTATACTATTTTAACAGTGTTTGTTTATTTTGAAGAAGGGTGCTCTTTCTTCCTAAGAACCCTGCTTTGCTATTTTTAAGGCTTGATGAATTCTGTCTTTAACTTCATAGTTTTTTTTCTATTGACTATATCAGAATCCCTTAAATTGTCATCATGCTGTCATTAAATAGATGTGAGGTTAGGATTTTAAAAATTGAGAGAATTCAGATATTTTTGGAATTTTTAAAATAGTTTAACCTATTTGTTTTACAAAAAGTAAGACTAAAGTTGATTGACACTGGGGATTTTCTTTAAATGATGGAGCCAAGGTAAAGAAGGTCTAAGATGAAACTGAGTATTCTGATCCAAGAACAATCTTTCAGTTACACTGACCTTTAATTCTTAATTCTATTTCCAACAAATCACAGGCTGCTATGAATAAAATATTCCACAAAGAATTTTTGTAAGTTATATTTTAAAATATTTTAAAAGCTTTAGAATAGTTTTCTGATCAATAGATATCTCTGTGATAATAAAAATATTTTATATATGTGCTGCATAACATAGTAACCAAAATCCATTTGTCTGTTGAGCACTTGCACTATGTCTAGTGCACCTAGAGAACTAAAATTTTAATTTTAACTCAATTAAACTTAAATAATTATATATGGCTAATGGCTACTGTATTAGAGAGAGCAGTTTTTAAATAAAACCAGAAGCACACATTAAATTACCTTAATTGTTTCTGTATTTCAGGAATATTATTATAGAATTGCTAATCAGATGTACCATACAATAATATTAAGGACTGTAGTCTTTAGATTTCTAAAGTCCACTTGCTCATCTCTCAATGTCTGCATCAAGATCAGTGTAACTATATACACCAGACTCCTAATGCAAATGATGGTTCAGCACTTGCATGAACGAATACCAAGAGACTGAGTTAAATAAACTCAGCATTTTATTTGTTTCAAGAATATTGTTGAGAATGTTGTTTAGTATCACCGTTATGAAAATCCATGGAATAAATTTTTCATAGGACTTGGTGCCAGGAAAAGTCATGAGATTAATAATTTATTTTACATCTCTTTTTTGTTTTTTTCTTGCTGCTAGGAAACTTAATCCAAATTTGCACTTTTAAAACTGAGTAGTCATTGATAACATATTTCTAGATAATAAATTCACCAAATGTACTGTTTTGAATTGCATTTCCCTATTTCTTGCTTTCACCTGTCTTATCTTTATCTATTTACTTCTCCTTTTACAAATACTATTTTATTTCAATATAGCTAGCTAGCTAGATGAATTTGATATTCCTTATTAAAATATATACAATGGCCAATAAGTACATAGACAATCCTAAATTTCATCAATAATTTTTAAAAAATACATTTTAAAGGCATACTGAGCTACCACTACAGTTCTAAAAGAATGGTGAATATTAAATAAACATCCCCTCAACAACAAAAAATTAAAATGATGATATCAAGTGTTGGTCAAAATGTAGTACAGGAACAACTGAAATGTCTATAGACTGCTGGTAGAAGTATAAATATGTATACTAACTTTGAAAAGCTCTCTAGCAAAATGTTTTTCTAAAATCAAGCTGAAAATATGAATAGCTATAATCAATAATTCTGCTCTGACATATAATCCTAACAGAGATGCTACATATGTGCCCTGAAAAGCACATGCACGTTGTAGACATGTATTGTATAAAGTGAGTTATAATTTCTTAAATTTTAAACATGTCGGATCTATTCTATATAGTATGAAATACAAATAAGAACATGAGAAATAACAATTTCAGAAATTCAGTTCAGGAAACATAGTTTTTATAGTTTTCTACTTTGAGGGTGAAAAGGAAAAACAAGCCTTAGAAACATTATTTTCTTCATGCTGTGAAGTCACTAATAAGGACAATACTCTGTTAGCTTAAAAATAAAATCATGTGAAGGAAATCATCATTAGCAATTTAATATGGTTATAGTTTGCATATATTATAATCACCTAATATTTAAAACCTCTATACTGAATTTTTACTTTTCCTTTGGCTATATGCCCACTTTTCATACGTTGATTTATTAATGTCCAAGGTTGCCTTGCAGTTTTATCCTTTTAGCAATAATAGATGCAATATATCACAAAAACAAATTTTTAAGAGAACATCATTAGAGTGATGTAGCACTGGTGATAAACCCCTTCACACTTGGATGAACTTAAATCAGTTTCTCTTTATTGATTTTTGGTCATAACATAATTTTAAAGTTCAACTCAGTTAATAAAAAAAGATTTGCTCTGGTGTAATGGGAAAAATTCTTGTGTTGTAAGTTTCCACTTCATTTGTGGAAGACTATTACAGTTGTATCATATATGGGTCTTGAATAGATATAGCAATGAGAATATTATTTTGTGATAATCTTTATGTATAATATCTATCCCTCCCCTTTTATTGATGTAAATTCTTCAACTCACCCTTATCATAATAGAATCCAATGATTCCATAAGTAACATTTATTAGTAAATAATTGCCTCCAATTTGTGTATATTTGTGTGTGGAGGGTAAAATGTAAAAATTCAGTATTTATCAAATGTATAAATAATATTTTAAAGTGATTTAGTTTATGCATTTCATGAAAGTATTTTAATTATTTTTTAGTATTTATATGATCATTTTCTTTAGAATGCTACATATTGTTTTTACATGGGATTGAAAGTCTTCTATGAAGAGTGGGTGGTTCTGATTTTGCAATTTGTTCATTAATCTAGTCTTAAAAATCAAGTAATCTATCTTGTTTTTAACATTATGAATCAAAGATTCAATGAAGGGTCTATCTTATCGGGAGAATTAGTTTTTTCATCCAGAATTAAGTAATTGAATGTATGTGAAAGGTTAAAAACAACAACTAGATTGTATATGAACTCAAGTAAGGATTTTAAACTTCTATTTACTGCTATTCCTCCTATGAAGCTGTGTCTCTAATAGTCCTCAGTGTTCCGCCCCTGCAGGATAACAGATCACATGTACTTGATGATCCCTGGGCTCACACATATATAGTCCACAGCATTTATAAAGTTCCCATCTCTCTATCAATAGCTCCCGGCCTTTAGTTTTTACACAAGAAAACGAAACCTAATGCAAGAGAGCAAGTGTTCACACTGTTATAATCTTGCATCAACTCTATTTTCTTAAAAAGCGAATTATTAACAAATGTATTGGCTTCATTTGTAAATATTATACAATACTCCTCACACATATATGTTAAAACTCTGCACATAAAAAAAGGGGTCCATAATAGAATAAGCAGACACTAAAGAGAAAGGTAGCATCAGACAATTAGCAATCAATAGTTTGAGGAAAATTTAAGGATAATTTTATTATTAGCTTGGATGACAGAATATATCTTTCATTGACTCTTGATTTTGACAGAAAGGCAATAGTATTTGGCTCTATTATGCATCAGCTTAAAATATATAAGATCTATATTTATTAGTTTATCTAGGATTAAAAAAAGTTCTGACCAGAGCAAAAATTCAAAATATACATCCCCAATATCTCTCCATCACCTCCTACCAAAACAGTGTCTTTGCAAGTTCAAATGTTATATAACTTTTAAAATTCACCTTAAATGTGTTCATTCATTCAACAGATCCTTATTTAGCTAGGCATGCTACATGAAGAATATAGGTGGCAGTTTAAGAGAGCAAATCTCCTCCTCAGTTAAAAGGGCAGACAGTCTGACTGAAGCAGACATGGAATCATTTGTTAGTGTAGTAAAACACGTCTATAGAGGGTGGCCAGCATATGTTTAGGCAGACAATAGACATTAGAGCATAAATTCCCAATGAAAAAAGAAGGAACTATCTCATTTCTCAGTAACCGCCACATCACCATCAGGACAGACCCAATGCATTGGAGGTAGCTGAACACAGAATCATAAATAATTGCTTTCAAATTCATGTTGTGGAGACTAGATAATTTTCTTATACTTATGCTTAATATACTTGATCTACAAAATGAGACCACTGGGACTGCTGTGAAGATTGACTGAAATAATGTGTGGAAAACACTTAGGTTCTAGAACCTAACACCTGATCAACACAGGGTAGGTTTCACCTGCTGCACCTATAACCTAAGACAGAATTTTGAGTCAATGTGTGTCGTGACCACAAAATATATATATATACATACACACACACACACACACACATACATATATATGTATGTATGTATACACACACACACACACATATATATATATTAATATTTATTTGTGAGCTAAAAACATTTAAAAATGTTTTTTTACTGAATGCCTAATACTATCAGCGTGGCTCAATGACATCACGTAACATAATTATCTTCAAAATTACCATTAGAGAAATGATGTCGTCGTTTTGCTGACAGGGGCTGCTTTATACTGGCACAGAAACTTTTCAGGTTGCACATAATTGCAGGACCTACTTTGAGTTTCAATTGGTAAGAATTTCAGTTCTGTGTGGCTTTAATTAATAACATTTGTTGTACAAATTAATTTTTTTTTTCCTGAGGAAGTGTTATTCAAAAAACTGTTGGCAACTCCATCCTTCTATAATATATAAGAAAGAAAATCTTTTCTTTCCAAAGCCTTAAATCCATTCTTCAAAGACTAAGATATCATTACTCCGGCTACAGCGATCAGCCTTCTGTCTTGTCTGTGTGTTTGCTTGTTCGTTCATAAGGAAACGAGAAGGTGAGACACGAAGGAAACAGAGGGCAGAGTCAGGCCATGTTCCCATGAGACTTAACTCTAGGAGAGAACATCTAGAATTAATAACATCTGAATCTGGAACTAGTGAACCAGCTAATTGCTTTCAACAATGTTCATCATTAATCCAGATATTGCCATTCCATTTTAGTTAAATCAGGAATTTCACACTGGCAAGAGAGAGTCTACAGCGCTCGTATCTTGCTCAAGGCTGACAGCCGTCTTTCACCGTATGCCAATGGCTCCTGCTGGCCTAAGTCAGCACTGTGACTTACCCTGTGCCTCAAAGAGATGGCAGGTCACAAAAATCTCAATTTACACTTAATACATAGAATGACATATTCAAAATTTCCAATGTAATTATGTTTACTTTTTAAAAATCCCAACCTATTTTTCAAAAGTTCATCCTATTTCCCAAACTGCTATTCAGCAGTGTTGCATGCCTCTTTGTTCACCATTCAAATGTCATTATTTAAAACACACACACACACACACACACACACACACTCACACACAGGTACTCCCTGCGGAGTACAGGAAACAGAGCGATCCCTGCTAGAGTTCATGTCTTGATGTGATGCCCAAAATTGTATGAAATAGTATTATTTTCTGGTTGCAAGAAAAGAAGGGAGACTTTGTAGAATCACAACATCATGAAGTGGCAGAGTTTAGAGATTATGGTCCAATCCCCTAAAGTTAGAAAGTAAAAGAATGAGACTCAAAGAAATTATGACTTAAAACAGTCAGTGATGGGCTAAGTCCATTTCTTACTTTGTCCTTTAAACATCATTATACTTCTGAAAAGCATATACATATAAACTAAAAGTGGAAAGGCAGTGTTTTCATGGAGTATTTTCGTAGTAATCAGTAAGGAGGTACTATTCTACCATTATATTGTAACCTTGATGTACGCACACTCACATACTTCGAAACAGTTCGGCATGAAGAAAGTCTCTAAACTACAACAGTCTTCAAAACCCTTCAACAGACATTCTTGAATTAAAAGAACAAGATTCTTTAAGCAATTCCCTCCTTTTGCAGTTGACAAGATATATCATGGTTCCAAATAGTCCACTTGGATAACCTTCCATTTCTGTTGGCTGAATTCAGAATAGCGAGCTTTGAGGGAAATAGTCCGATTTTAAATAAATTATTCATACTAGACCTGCCTGCATCAATTCTTCCACCACTTACTGAGCCTCCCTGGAAGCCATGAAGGCCAGCGGGGATTATATCACACATCTCCCGTGTTCTGACCACCCCTCCCTGAAATGATGCATCCTTTACTCCGAACCCTTGTAAACAGTAGTATAAATTGTGTGTGTAGCCAAACTGATAAAATGAAACACTCTTAGAACCAACATCGAAGCCTGCACAAACCCTCCTGTTTTGTCAATGACAACAGCCTTTTATTATAAAGTGACAGCTTTGTAAGTTCCAAAAGGAGCTTTCATTTTTTCAAAGAATATTTAATTCAGAAATTAAACACGTATTTTTTTTATCAACTTGCCAAAAAACAAAATGCATTTTTCATCATATTGCCAGAGGTGAAGCAAACTTCCAGGGCAAAAGAAGTAGACAACCTATGGCAACTATCGCAGTACCTTAAGGACAAAGAAAATACTTTTAATTTTGGATAATAAACCACTTTTGCAGCATTTCAAAGATCAAGAAACTTGCTTATCAAAACAGAATTGCGTTATCACAATGTAAAGTCCTCAGGCCATGAGACGTGCAGCAAAATCCTTCTTCTATAACTGGATCAATATTTTTGAGTATATAAATATATGTATTCATTGAGTCTCTTTCACCTACTATATTTCACATTTGCTACAAATTCTTCAACGTCACAGGAGACTGAAAGACCTAAATTACATCTAAACACATAAACACACTATGAAGTGGACACAAACATACACACACAGAAACGTTTTACTCAGCATTCTGAATACTCAGCATTGCATTGGCCTAGTTATGAAACCAGACATTTGGCTTTGTTTCCCAGTCAGAGGAGTGATAGCAGAAGATAATACATAGGGAATACTGTTCTCTAGGATCTCTTGATCCTGGAGTAATACATATTAAATGCCACCTGAATTACCTAGCGTATCTCCAGTTCCCATCTTGTTTGAGATTGCAACAAAGGATAAGCTGACAATGAGCAACCCTTTCTGCCAAAAGGTCTGGATGTACTTTTCCCTCTGGCTGGAAGGTGCTTCCCTCCCAATCAAACCCAGTGATTGTTTTTGTATTCCTTAATTTTTAGACAACTCCTAATATTGGGGGGTGGGGGGGTTCTGACCTCCTTTCCTAGGCTATATCCCCCAATTACATATTCTATGTACTTCTATACTTAATTATTATTATTGGTATGATTGCTCAATTGATATTTCAGGACTCCCTCAATGTGATATAAGCTGAGGACAAAGATCATGTTTATTTCTGACAATCATGTGTCTTTGGTTTCTAACAAAGAATATGATAAATAGAGAATATTCCATGTATTTGTTTTTGAAAAAATATTAACAACCCAATGCCAGAACTTTGTTGTCTGAAATCCAGTTTGTAGTTGACTTCAACATTACCTCCCTACTTGTTAATAAGCAAAAGCACAATTGTATGTCATGCTCTGATTTAAACATGGTTCAGGAAACAGGAGCCATATTTGAGAGGCAGTTATATGTAACTGACTATAAAAATGAAACTGCTTGGAGTTGATGGGATCAGGGGCCATGAATCTGCAATTGCTGAATTCAGATGTCAGCTGCTGGAATCGATAAAGAAGAGTATATGCTCACGAGACCTGGATGATTATGAAGCATTAAATGAACATGTTACTGCAGTTGATATGCAAGGCATTCCTTTACTAACAAGGGCATCTTTGGTTAAAATTGACTAGATCCTCAAAATAGTGAGGAAATGACCCACTATATAATTAAGGAGCTATGATTTAAAGTGTCATAATCACTTCAATTTGTCTTCACGTTACATTTTTTTTCTAGTTTCGTCTTTAAAGTAACTCAGTAATTTGATATTTTTTATGGTATTGATTTACTCTCTTCTTAGCAAATCATTTTAAAAATACTGCTATATTACTAAATCACTATTATTTGATGTCCAAGCTTTTAGCATCCATGGAAACATTATCACATTTATAATTCTTTCATTGAATCATTATTGCTTGAATTTACTCAAATTAAAGTCAGGACAATGAAATTTTTTTGTTAATGGCTTTCCAGCCAACATAATGATAAACAGATATTAGGTTAGTAGAAACCTAAAACATCTATAATAAGCTGTCAAATTTCTGTGTTTATTTATCCAGAAGTATTCAAAATCCTAGCAAGTATCTATTTCTATGCATATAAGCATTATTTGATATTGTTATAAAAATGTTTAGAGTTGAATCAATAGTATTTATTCTCTAAAATTAAGTACATTAATGCTATAATTTGAAGTTACTTAATTATATATGTATACCAAATTTAAAAAGTCAATTTAAGAATCAGATCCAATCTTTCTCCTCCTCTCAATCTACATGAACTTCAGTGTTCAAAGATGGATGGAATTGAAAATAAAGGTCACAAGTCAAGCAAAGTTAATGTATTGTGATTTTATACATGCTATGTTGCCATTATAAAGTAGATTTTTTTTTTTTTTTTTTTTTTTATCCTCACCCAAGGACATTTTTCCATTTTTTGTTCAGGTAGAGTGGGAGGGAGAGAGAGGAACAGAGAGAGAGAGAGAAACATCGATGTGAAAGGGACACATCGAGTGGCTGCCACCCGCACAACCGACCAGGGCCGGGGACAAACTGCAACCGAGGTACGTGCCCTTAGCGGGAACCGAACCCGGGTCTCTCAGGACCGCAGGCCGACGCTCTAACCGCCGAGCCAAACCGGCCAGGGCTATAAAGTAGATTTTCATGTAGATCATGAACTTGACATGTAGAAATAACTTGGGTGTGATCGACAGAACTATGCTGTATGTGTTTGAGATGGGAGGTGGACATAATGACGTCAAGTTTGTTGGTATAAATAAAAATGAAACCTAGTTTACGTCTGTTTCCAGCAAAGCAAAACTGGGAAAAGAAAGGGACACATATATTATTATTCTGCTCATCCATTTACTCCTCACTAAAAAAAAAAATAAGCGAGGGCTATTACACATCTTTGTCATACCAATATCCTGACCACAGCTCTAAGTAAACAATGACCTCCCCTCCTGAGTGGAGGACCACGCACCGGGGTGGCATGGGCAACATGCTTACAAACATATAAAGTAAGGAACAAGTAATGGATTTAGTGTCACTACACCATGTGGATGGGGATTTGGGTAAGATGCACAAAAAACGGGGTAGTAAAATGATGCAACTGGAAGTCTGCTGAAATAAAACAAGTCTTTTGATATCGGAAAGTATGTCTGAATTTGCATTTTATCTTTAAGAATGTGGGTTACCATGCCCCAGTTCTTTGTAATGTTGAAAAAATTCTAACTACCACACTAATCAATGTCAATCAAAATTCATTCCTTTTTTTGAATCATTTTTATTAAATTAATTTCTAGATTTATTATATGCCAATACATTCATATTTGAGGACTCTTAGAAGTCATTTGGATCCCTTTTTCCTCATAGAATTTTAACATATTTCACTATGGGAAAATTTTTATCTTCAAACAATTTTTATAGCTTTATATTGGAAAAGTGTGTAACAGTTCTATTACTAATATCATAAAAACCATTACTAGCATCAAGTTATAAATTTAACTCATTGAAATATTTTTTACTAGTTAAGGATGTGTTAATTCTTTGAGGCTACAAAACTAAGTATATGATAAATTTATAAAAATAACACCTCCCCGGAGGTTGGAGAGGTAATTTCTCATTGCTAACATTTACATGAGCTTAAAATAGATCGTTGGGCTATAATCTGAAAAGAGTCAATCTATCATCACTATGTATGTTGAAATATGGAAGACTGCATTGTCAGCCAAAAATAAGTCTGACCTATCACACTGTGACAAGAAAAGCAAAGTCACTGTACTATTTTGTCACATGATATGAAAAACATCTATCTTAAATAAGTGATTAGGACTTAACATAAAGAAGTCTGAATTGCCCTGGCCGGTTTGGCTCAGCGGTTAGAGCATCGGCCTGCGGTCCTGAGAGACCCGGGTTCGGTTCCCGCTGAGGGCACGTACCTCGGTTGCAGTTTGTCCCCGGCCCTGGTCGGTTGTGCGGGTGGCAGCCACTCGATGTGTCCCTTTCACATCAATGTTTCTCTCTCTCTCTCTGTTCCTCTCTCTCCCTCCCACTCTACCTGAACAAAAAAATGGAAAAATGCCCTCGGGTGAGGATAAAAAAAAAAAAAAAAAATGAAGTCTGAATTAATTAATCTGTACTCATTTTATAACAATGAAATTTTTACATTCAATATTTTCCTCTAGCAGACTTTTCTCTATTCCTCTCCCTCTCTGATTTCCACCTATTTCTTTCTTTATAGCTTCAAATCATTCCTGAAGTCACATGGTCTTTATGGTAGGCAGAATGCCAGGATGGCCCCCAGGAATCCTGCCCCCGTGATGCAACCTTAAATTTGCATGAGTCATATGAATATGCTATAATCTTACTCTCATAATTATGTTATTTTTGCTGCTTGTAGAGAAAATTTGCATATGTAATCAACAACAACAATCAGTTGACTTTGAGTTAATACAAAGGGAGATTATCCTGGGTGGGCCTGACCTAATTAGGTGAGCACTACAAAAGTTAGAGCCATTCAACACAGCAAAGATGCTCTTCTGCTGGCCTGGAACAAAGCAAATGGTCCGCCTGCAAACTGCATATGGAGCTGAGAGTGGCCTGTAGGTGCTGAGAGGAACCCTAAGCTCGCGGCCATCTGGAAACAAAGACCCCCGTCCTGCAGCTGCAAGGAGCCGAGTCCTCCGACAACCTTCATGCCCTCAGCAGAGGAACTCAGTCTCCACATGGCTGATACGTCGGTTTCAGCCTTTCGCGGCGCTGAGCAAGAAGCCCAGCCATGCTGCGCCTATAGTTCTACCTCACGGAACTCACATAATTAAATGTATGTCGTTTTTAGCAATTAGGTCAGTGGTGATTTTTACATAACAACAGGAAGCAAATACAGTCTTACTGCTTTATCTCAGTCACAGGAATTTTCTTCTCCAATAAAGAAAACAATTTATAAGTTTTAGGACAATTTACTAATTTTAACCTATTTCTAACCTATGGAAAACATAATCATTGATAAACGTATCTGCTGAATGACAGCTGTAACTTCATACTACAGCTTTATATCAGTCTCTCCAAACACCTTCAGCGACATACCCCTTTAGTCTATGTTCTGCAGAGCATAGTTATTTTTATTGTCTACTTTATGTCATAGGTGTTATCAGATTACTGTTATACTTCAAAAAAAAAAAAATGAATGGAACACTAAACAAGTTTGAGAAAAGTCAAGCTTATAAGAGCAGAGAGGTTGGCAGTCCTATCAGGACTCAGATACTTGCAGCAATGACAGGAACCTAACGTACCTCCTTTAAGTCACCCTGGGATCTGCATTAATATGTGGGAAACTAGTTCCCACATGGGAACCAGAAATGGCTGCTAAGAATATATTTCCATATAGTAAGATGGAGATTACTAGCAGCAATAAGCAGCGATATGAACTTTGACATAGCTGTAGAAGAAATAATCTTAACAAATGGAAAGCTGCCTCAGGACTTTAAAAGTAGTGATTCCTACATCTTTTTTTGTTGTTGAGAAAAGACAGTATGTGATGATCCCTTCTGTACATGAGGTGAATCTCCCTGAATGAAGCTTTGCAAACATATCCATCTCAGCATTTCTCTCAGCTCATAGACAATGATTAATTTGAATAGTTGCTTTATATACTAAGTACCAATTCCTTCAAAATAGCAGTTTTATCTTAGTCATTTTTTCTCCTCAGTGCCAATGACTGTCGATTGAGCATTGAGAGATTACACAGTACCACAAATTAAAGAAATACATTATTAGGAATCAAGTCTCTGAATGGTGCTACTTGGAGAAGACTGTTTCCTTACTTTTAGTTGGAAAAAAACAAATAGCTTTATATCAACTTGGATTCGTATACAATTAAAGCCTGTGGGCAAGAGGAGAAGTTTAAGTGAGACCCAATGGATTACTGTCTAGGATTTTAAAAACACAAGTCTTATGGGAACTTGTTCTGGATGAAAATCAATACACACTCACCTAGCATAAATAATAATGAGATTTATAGTGATGAGACAGTATGCTTTGGCATCGCGCTGTCAGAGACAGGGCGAATTCCTGGCTTTCTGCCAATCCAGCTGAGCTTAAAGGGCACGTCACAATGTTCCGATCATGTTACATAAATGAAAAGATTACACAATGTAAAAACCAATATCCCTAACTTGCTTTAAGATTCTATCTAACAACACAAAGCATTCCCTTTCACGCCTACCTCTCTGGTTCATGCGAAGCTCCTTCTGCTGGTTTCTTATCTTAAAATCAGAAATCCAAACAGGGATTTTGAAATAATCAATTTTGGTAAATAAGCCTATTTACTTCAACAGCAAGAAGCATAGACAATTATCTAAAAACTAGTGATGTGCAATTCTGGAATAAGACAACAAAAAACAGTGTAAATATCTGTGGAGGACTTTCAAACACTAAACCTGTGCTTAGAGGACTTGAGCACGGCACAGCAGTGAGGCCTCCTCAGAACACACCTCTGTCTAGGCACATCTAGTTATGATGTATGTCAGAGTACAATATAGTAGAGGAGGGGACATACTGTGTGATTAAAATCACATATTTCCAGTAGACTAAATGCACCTTCAAGATCTTCATTGGATACTTTAATTCATATATCCATTCAGCAGGAACATTTTTATGGGGCTATTGTACTCATATTGCTGCTGTCCAGAAATATAATCCTGAAGGAAGGAAGAAGCAGAGAACAGAATTCTCTCTCTTCAGAGCCTACTGTTATGTGAGATGGTAGGTAAATAAAAGCAAAGACCCCAATGAACCCCACCTGGGTGCTACAGTACAGTAGCAAGTAAATGGGGAATAAGAGTCTGTCTATATTGCACCAGACACCTGGACAAGTAAATAAAAATTCAGACAGCCAACCGGATGGTATTATATGCGTCAAAATATTGCCACATGCACAAAAGCTTTCAAATAGCTCACTTTTTAATGTAAGGTGTAGAATCACCTAGACAATAAGTGCCAACTAATTGTATCCACGAGGTGAAAATGTCTGTATGTGTGAGGTACACTGGCAAGTTTTAATACCTGGCTTAAAAGACTTAAAATCTCTAGACTTGAGCAAATGCCCAGGAGGAAAGGATATAATGAGATCCGTGAGTCTGTTTAGAATTGAAAATACTAGTAGGAATTCATGGAGAAAAGGAGAGATGGAGATTGAGAGGAGGGGTTTTCAGTGCAGGGGACACAAAACAAAAGTGAATAATGCACAGGGTTGCAATTACAGGGAAAAAACAGAGTGTAAGTGGAAAATTCACGAGGAAAAACTTACTAATAGTAATACAGGATGACAAAGTCAGGGGAGCAGGAAGAAGGAAGTTCTACATAAACATATCAGAGCAACCAACCCAGAGAAAGAGTGAAAGAAGGACTCAAGCGTGTCTTCAAATACAAATAATACCTGGGGGCCCTGGCTCCTACCATCCTTCCATCCTGTCCCTTCCCCCGATTTCATAAAGCTCTAGCCCTGGGAGCCAGAACTGGGGACGCTGAAGAGTGTGACACGAGGGAATGAACAACTATTACATTGTCATCAGAGGTGTAAGAGGAGAGAAGCTTAGCTGCTAGAACAGGAGACCCAAGAGGAAGGACCTTCTCAGTTTTGTATCCCACTGTGTCCCCAGTACCTAGACCTGTGCTCGGTGCACCATAGGCCCTGACAATTGTTAAAGAAAGAAATGAATCAATCAATCAATAAATCTTGGGTATGTCAGAAAAAAAAGAAGAAGAAGAAGAAAACGAAAAAAGCCTTGGGAGAACCTGGATGGATTGAATTTAGGCTGAGAAAAGGCTGGAGAGTGTGCTGGTCATGAGCAAGCCGCCCAGCTAGAACGGTTAAGGGAAACCATGGCTGTTCTGTCTGGAACGCTGCGGAATGGGGTCAAGGTGTCCCAAGGGAAACCGAGGCAGAGCCAGGGGCCAGTAAATCAAGCTCAGTATTTGGATTTCACAGTGCAGGCAAAGAAGGCCATGAGAACACTGTAACAGGGGGAGCCACAGTCAAGTTCATGTTAGATGACTCTCCCCTAGAAAGAGAGAAGGCATATTTAGGGCTGTCACAGTTGTCCAGGGGATAAATAACAAGGGCTTAGAAATGAGTGGTTCTGGAATGGAAGGGAGAGGAGAGGCCTCCTCTATCTGTAAAGTAAATTTCCGGGATTTTGTGTTTGATTCCACGTGAGGGTAAAAGGAAAAGAGTTGAACACAGCTGCCGCATGCCTGGTTCAAGCCAGCGGTGGGATGGAGGTCCATCAAAACGGCGTGGGACCAGGGGAAGAAGGAAAACCTATGGAAAGAGGGAGACAATGATGCTTGGACAGTGTTTGCCAAGACACCTTATGTCAGCGATCTGACCTCCCATAAAAGTAACTCCACTTTTCTGTTTGTGCACCTTCTTCCATCTAGTTTTACTGAAAGTCAGAGATAGCTGAGCATTATGATTACCGACGGGTTTTGAAGAAATTACTTCACACGAAGAATGTAGGGGAAAAAAATCAGTCATTCCAAATAAACAGAACCTTAGGGCGTCCCAGAGAAAAACAACTTTTAATACCTTGCACTTTGATCTTCAACCATTTTTAAGTCATTTGCCCGGACCCCTGACGGGCTTGTGCCTGGTGAGGCTTGGAACTTAGAAGGGCACCGCGTCCTTCCATCTCCAGGCCTGCAGACTGAAGGCGCCTGGGTACCACAGGTGAGTGCCAAAGGCAGCACTAATTAGTTGGCTCTTGTTAAATGTCTTCGAAGAAACCCGTTTTCATCAGGAAATGACAATCATACGGACACCAGGGCCTGCCAAGGTTCATTCTGGAGACGGGAAAGGGCCCGTAGCGGGGATATATCTCTTCCTTATGTTTGTCCTCAGTTCCTACATATGAGTTCTCATAGAAGTGAATGATAAAAAAAAACAAAAAGTAGCTGAAGTCAAGCAGGGGATATACTGTTTATTCTCTTTATGTTGTTACCCCTCCTGGACCAACACAGGTAATCCTGGCATCATGCATTTATTCATTTGAATAAAATCTTGCAATGAACTAGGTTAAATATCACTGGGTTCACTTTGCTTTTTTAATTTTCTCCTCATCATTAATTTAACAGTTTTAAATAAGGATTTACTCATTTTAATGTTAAATCATGCTACTATCAGCAAGACTGCCACGTAGACTGCCATTTGTTTGTTTTGTTTTCTAGTCTTCCTATCACTGGTGTGAATGTAAAGAAGCCAGAATGGAATGTTGCAACCTCATGTAGAGCGCTAAGTACAACCACTCTACAAAATCTTCATAGTAAGAATAATGCAAAGAAAACTGATTAGGGACTGCGCTTTGAGTGATTTGTCAGTTGCAGTGCTTACTAATGAATGGTCTGTTTAAAATCACTTCACCCCACTGGGATTTCATGTCTTCATATGCAAATAGGGATACCACAAATGTATTTCCGACAGGGTTATGGGAGGGTTACATGTTACAACTTATATCAAAGTGTTCTGTGGGGAGTAAATCAACATCCAAAATATGATCAAGATCGTTATTTCCACCTTAATCAGGGTTCTGAAGCTATTTCTGAAGGCAATTTTCATCAGCTTCACCTTAAGTAGTAGGATGTCATAAATGCCTCATCTGTCCCTCTGTGACCTTAGTGTCAGGCTAGTGGCTGAGCTACACCCCACTCGAAGTATTTCCTGGGGAGGAGGCTTGCTTTTATTCATAACCTCAGGGTTTTCCTCCACTTGAAAACACAATTCAACTTTATCAGGAGGTTTTTATAATGAAAATGTGGTATATTCCCTCAAACATCGAGAGGTATGAAACAGAAAATTATGTGAATAGATAAATACAAAAAAAAAGTGAAAGACACAAATTTTTTATTTGCCAGAACCCTAATACTACAGAGATTGAATAAGAAGCTTTTCAGAGGAAGAAAGTGAAATTAAATGGAAAATATTGTTACACATTACCAGGAAAAGTAATAAACAAAGAAATGAAATGGAAAAGATTGTTACACATTACCAGGAAAAGTAATAAACAAAGAGATGAAATGGAAAAGTAGCAAGATCATCTCACTAGAGGTTGTAAAATCAAGATTTTAGATGAAAATGTCCATCTTGTTAGCTTTGTGGCCATAGTAGGGTACCTTAATCTTTCTGAAGTACTATTATGAAATATTAAATTGATTTTTTCAGGGCAAATTAAACAAGTCTTATTTGATCTTCCACGGACATGGGGTAAGAATAAATGAGAACAAGGCATAAACGTTTGCTTTAAACTATGAGCTCCTCATTAAGAAAACTGGCATGGGGATTTGAATGTTTTCTTGAAATCATATACAAAAATGTAATTTTACTTCCAGGAAATTGCTAGCTATTAAATTTATGTCCATATAATTAATCATATGAAAGTATTTAAGCAACAGGGGACAGAAAACCTTGAGATTGCATAATTATATCAAAGAGTAGTAATATGTTTGAAGAAAACCTAAACATTTATCACTGTTAATGACAAATATATAGATCAATGTAACATTTTTAGGAAAAAAAAAAAAAACCCAAAAACTGATTCTAGGATCGGCAGGGGAAGTCATCTATCTAACCTACAAACTGCGCCCAAGAGCTCAGCTCCCCTTTGCACAACCACCTTCAACGATGAGAAGTCCACCCCTCCTCAAGGGAGGCATTTATTCTCAGTCAGCTCTAATTAGTATTAAGTCCTCCCTATTTTTTTTTTTTTTATCCTCACCCAAGGACATTTTTCCATTTTTTATTCATACAGAGTGGGAGGGAGAGAGAGGAACAGAGAGAGAGAGAGAGAGAGAGAGAGAAACATTGATGTGAAAGGGACACATCGAGTGGCTGCCACCCGCACGACCAACCAGGGCCGGGGACAAACTGCAACTGAGGTACGTGCCCTTAGCGGGAACTGAACCCGGGTCTCTCTGGACCGCAGGCTGACGCTCTAACCACTGAGCAAACTAGCCAGGGCAAGTCCTCCCTATTACAAGCAAAAACCTTTTTCACTGTAACTTCCACCATTACTGCCCCTTAAATTTTCAAAGAATTTCCTCTTCCCTCTTTCATATGACGGCCTTTATATTTGTGAACATGATTTCGTATCCCTCGATTTTCTCTCTCAAACTAAATATTTCACTTTAGAAAAAGTTATTATTCTTATGACTTTGTATCAGGTGTCCACACCGTCCTAGATGCTGTTTGGACAAACTGCAGTTTCAAAGCATCTCTTAAGATGCAGTGCCCAGAGGTCAGAACACATCAAGAGCATAAGATAAGAAACCGTTAAGTGTCCTAGAAGAAAACAAGCTTCTTGACATTGGCTTTGGCAATAATTTCTTGAACAGGACACCAAAAACACAGGCATCGAAAGCAAAAATCAACAAGTGGGACTTCATCAAACTATAAAGCTTCTGCACAGCAAAAGAAACAATCAACAAAATAAAAAGGCAACTTATGGAATGGGAGAAAGCATTTGTAAGCCATATGTCTGAAAGGAAATTACTATCTAACATATATAAGGAACTCATACAATTTAACAATAGCAACAAACCCAAATAGTCCAATTTAAACATGGGCAAAGGAACCAAACAGGTATTTCTATAAAGGAGACAAAGAAATGAATAACAGGTATATGAAAATATCGCTAATATCAATATCAGTAATCATCAGGGAAATGCAAATCAAAAACCACAATGAAATGTCACCTCACACTTGTTAGGCTGGCTGTTATCAATATAACAAAAGATAACAAGGATTAGTTTTTTATTGAATTTATTTGGGTGACAGTGGTTAATAAAATTATATAGGTTTCAAGAGCACAATTCTATAATACATCATCTGTATCTCGTATTGTGTGTTCACCACCCAAAGTCAAGTCTCCTTCTCACCATTTATTTCCCCTGTACCCTCTCGTACCCCTCACCGTCCTTCCCCTGGTAGTCATACTGCTGTCTGTGTCTATGTTTTTTGTGTTGTTTTTTGCTTACATCTTCACCATTTCACCCAACCCCCCAACCCCCCTCCCTGACAAAAAGGTTTCTTTACAAGGATGTGGAGAAAGGGGAACCCTTGTACACTGTTGTTGGGAACATAAATTGGTGCAGTCACTATGGAAAACAGGACGAAGTTTTCTCAATAAATTAAAAAATAGAAGTACCATAAGATTCAGGAATCCTACTTGTGGGTATATATCCAAAGGAACTAAATCAGGAGCACAGAGATATCTGCACTGTCATGTTTATTGCAGTATTACTAGTCACGGTAGCCAGAGCATGAAAGCAACCTGCGTGACCATTAACAGACGAATGCGAAAGAAAATGAGGTATATACATAACATGGAATATTTTTCAGTCTTAAAAAAGAATGGGATCTTGCCATTTGAGATAAAATGGTTAAACCCAGAGGACAATTTGCCAAGTGAAATAAGGTAGACACAAAAGGGCAAATACTACATGATATTGCTTAAATGAAGCATCTAAATAGTCAGACTCATAGAAGTAGATAGTAGACTAGTGGTTGCCAGGGCTAGGGGGAGGGAGAAACAGGGAGTTATTAGTCAAAGGTATAAAATGTCAGTTATACAAAATGAAAAAGTCCTAGAGATCTACTGTACAGCATACAGTCTATTGTTGACCACACTCTATGTATACTTAAACATTTGTTAAGAGAAAAGATCTTATGTGAAGTGCTCTTATCACAAAATTCTAATAATAGTGGTGATGGTGATATGAATAATAATAATATGGAGAAGGAGGAGGAGAAGGAAGGAAGACAAGGAGAAGGAAGAAGAAGAGAAGGAGGAAAAGAAGAAGGGGTGAAGAAATGATAATAAGGGGAAACTTTGGAGGTGATGAATATCTTTATGGCATAGACTGCAATAATTCTTTCACAAATGTACATTTATCTCCATTCTTAACAAATTGTATATATTAAACGTGTATACCTCTTTTTAAGTCAATCATATCATTAAAGTTACTTAAAAACAATACAATGAGTTGACCAATCCAGAGTGTATTAGAATGATCGCTTCTTTAAACACTACAATTTTTAAATCTTTATATTACACTGGTGAAATTTCATCATAGTTCAAGTTTATAAAATTCCAGCTCAAAATTTCACTGTGCATGCCTTCCAAATTTAAGACAGGTTTCATATCTGACTGTATCATCTTACCCAATTATATATAAATGAATAACAACATCAGCAATATGACTTAACTTGTATAGAGTATTTATGTGAACAATTCCAAGATATTACTAACTTACCCACACTTATTAAGCAACACTTAACAGAGGTAATACACATTGTCTAATTTTATCTGGTTATTAATATCAGCTATTATCTTAGAAACTGACACTAACACTATTTGTATCCACAAAGAAATTTATACATTCCAGTATAAATTTTGTTGTTTTCCCACCATTTGCTTTTGTGTGGGATATTTACCCACAGTAATTTTTTTTCTAGAGCAGTTTCAATATTTGCTATCTTACCTTTTAGGTATTGACACAATGTCTAAAATAAATCAGTAAAGTAATTGCATTGCATTGGTAAATCTACCATTTTCCATTTAAATTTAAACACAAAATAATAATTGTAGGAACTAAAGCCATTTTATTTTATCATGTTTTAATATACTATATATGCATGTTTGCATGTGTTGTGTGTAAACAGACAAAGCACACTAGTAGTAAAAATAAGATAATTTAAATATTGTGTGAAAAGTAAAGGCCAAAATTTGATCAAAACAAAAGAGTCTACTAAAAACAAAGGTCATAATTCTGTAATAAGAAAAATTATTCGATGAGAGAGAACATCGATTGGCCACCTCCTACATGCCCCCCACTGGGGATCGGGCCCACAACCTGGGCATGTGCCCTGACTGGGAATTGAACCAGCAACCTCTTGGTGCATGGGTCACTGCTCAACCAGTGAGCCATACCAACCAGGCTGATTTTAAGTATCCAAAGTAAACAAACTTAGATCTCAATTTAATGATATGCTAATTGGCCTAAAACAATAATTTGCATAACTTACTTGGGTTATATTCAAAGTACACAAAACACTTATTTTGTTAAAGAATAGAAAGCAATGATAAAACCCAAAATCTATAATATTTTATTGATCTGCTCAAATTGCTATGAATTTCATCTGTAATTAAAAATATTTTACTACATTTTACAAAAATTCACTTAGATACATACATAGAAATGTAGATACTATCTTTTCTTAAAACAAATGCAGTTATTTAATCCTTAGGAACTTTGGAGTCACCCACATGGTAACAATGCTAATGATGATGATGATGATGATAATGATGATGATGATGATGATACATGATCTGTCATCCCATCTCAAAGGTAGTTTCCCCATAAATCAATCAAACAATTAGCCAAGCAGGAATTTCTTCAAAGAACATAGACTGTTTTTAGCAGGATAAAATAAATAAACTTGTATTCAAAACTTTTGTAAATTTAAAATAACAGGTAATCCTCATTCAGTTATAAAGTGTAATGTTTTTAATTGAGTGTTTTACACTAAACTTTTAAATCATTATTAGAGGCAACATAGCAAGTTGTAAATTTTAACTGAAGCTGGTATTGCATGCTTTTTGTTTTATTTTATTTTATATTTGCTTTTTGTCATTTAAATTGTGGCACTACAATTTGGAAGCTGTACAGCTTGTTACTTTAAGACAAATCTCACCTAAGAGGATATGGCAGCGTTCCACGCTGCGGTCTGATTGCATTAGACCCAATATAGCTAAAGAAAGAAATATTTTGACAGGGGAGATTGCACTTGAACACATCAAAGTGTCAGTTCAGATCTGTGGCATCTGAAAAGCACCCTCTCCTTTTCCCCCTTGCATGAAATTTGCCACCTCTCATTGTCTTTCCAGATGGTGTGTTGTGTTCTCATCAGCTTTATTCCTAGAGAGCTCTGGTCGACATCAATCTGTTATGCCATTTTCTTGTAATACTAATGTGGCTTATTTATCAATGCCAATTAATCAATGGCACAGAACAAGGTCTTCCTTAGCAGCTAATGTAGTTTCTTTTCTTTTTTTAATATTCAAACATTTTTTTAAAGAGCAGTGACCAGATTGGCAAGCCCTGCATCTGGCAGACTGTGGCCTCTTAGGAGGCAGTCAACTGATGTAAAGGTGAAAGTGTCTCAAAATAATGATCAACAACCATATTCAGATGCTATGATTTCTGGCTGGATACTGAGGGTAATTCTATGAGATGAGAAGAGGGAATTTCATTTTTTTGTCATAGCATAGTTACCTCCACCTTCATGGCCTCAGAGCACATGTAAGAAAGAAAAACACCCTGTCACATTTGTGAATTTTTAGCCTTCTCTTAGTCTTGGTGGCACCAATGTCCATATACAAAAGATATGTGAAAGCAACCAAATCTATTCCAGTTGCACTCGATAACCGGATGGTTTGTTCAGAGTGGGCAGACTGTAGAATAGGACTTGCAAGTCATGATATTGGCAACAAATACTCATACATAAGCATAATGTTTTCAAATTTTGTTTTAAAAGATGAAAATATAAATTAAGTGATGATGAAATGCAAGTTGAAAGCCTGAAATACATAAATTAAACTATATCCACTAGAAGCAGTTCGTGGAATGAACTAGAGGGACTTGAGGTCTCTTCAAGTCCCACCGTAATCAGTGTATTTCTAAGATTATTATTTTTCCAGCACGCAGTATTGCCACTCTCAGGCTATCGGGGCCAGCTGTGCCGGCCAGGCCGGGACGTCCGGTTCTCATATAGTCACACCCAGGTCAGTTACCGCAGAGCTCTGGAACTAAGGCGACCATCCTATGCCTACTGAGTGACGCCACTACCTGTGGAATAACATAACAGCCACAGAATGAGAAGGCTCACGTTTAAGCAAGAAAAAAGAAGAAATGAGGAAAAAGAAAAAGCCCCAACAACAATAGGACTTCTCGCTAGTAATTGGGATTCAATAAGCAATTATAGCAGTGGGTTTAAGGACCTCTATTCCTAGAAGGAGCTTCTTTATCAACCTCACTACAGTTAGTAAAAGCCATGTATGTGTAATGAAAGGTGTTCTTGGAGAACATTAGAATGGACTATGTAATTCAAGTTAATTTAGTGCTCTAAAATCAGTATTTTGCACTGTGTACTTAATATTAACTATGTACACAATCTTCTGGGGAGGTGCTGGCAATGCAAAAAGCTTATCATTTCAACAATATAGTAAAAGAAATATAAAAGGGAGACAGGAGAATGGTGTAATGAAATTCATGAATAATTAGCACATGAATAAAAACAATTTTGCATTACACAGTAAAAGTTTATGAGGTATGCGAAAGAAAATAATTAAATCATAAAATACCCTTTTTGTTCCATTGTATAATTAACATTACAAATACATAATTTTTTTTCACCAGTTTCCAAAGGCAACATGGAACAAGTCTCAGCCAGAGGATGGTGGGTGTTACATAAAACGCAGAGGCGATGTCCGAAGCACTCTGACAAGACCTGCAACAGTGATCTTGCCTTTGAAAACTCTACCAGGCTGAATTTGAAAATTAACTAAAAAGATAAAATGTGGTAGAGAGGTCACTGAGAAATTAATTGTTATTAATTCTGCTTTACAGTAACCACATCATCCTAATCTGTTTCTATTTTGAAGCTCCAAAAAACAAGAGATTTAGGAGAAAAAATGTTTCCCTGGCAATCTTGTATTTCACCTTAATGTCTTTTATTTAACCCTGGTAATTTCCCTTTCTACTGTTTCACTTCCCTCGGGCTTTACCACTCCTATCATCTTCAGTCAAAGTCAGAGAAAATACCTTTTCGTCAAATGTTATGTGTCTTTTATAGTCTGGATCAAGTTTTAACTCTTCTCCAACCTTCTCTGAGGATCTCAATGACCTCCCTGCATTCGACCTTCTATCCCTGCACCACTGTTTAGCGGTTCTGTTTTTTCCATTGCAAGCTTGAACTGTTATATTGTGCTTCAATTATCTGTGCCCTGCCTCTCTCCTCTGTAATGTAATCATTCATATGTGCTCGCTAACATCAATTAAACAGTTACTATGTATCAGGCACTTGCTCTTACAAGTGATTTACATATTTTTTCCTCATTTAATCCTCACAACAACCCAAGATAGTTGGATTGTTATCATCTCCTTTTATAGATGTTGAGGTATTTGCCCAAGGTTATCAGAGTGCTGCAGGCAGGAAGCGAACTGAGGTCATTTGTCTCAAGCCATCAGAAATCCTATCCTATATTGCAAAATGTCCCACCAAATGTCAGTATGTATAAAATGGCCTAAAAAGTACAAAAAGCAAGCAAGGAGTTCAGTAAAGTTCTTTGGAATTCCACTCCAAATCTTAGTCTACAGTTTAATCAACTATAATAACTTCTATTCCTCTCTCAACCTCAAAGACTTGATAATTTAAGAAACTTAATTTATAATAGTTAAAGTGTTTTACTTTATTAAATAGCATGTACAACCATGGTACAAAGGAACTTCTTGACTTTCATATGTTCAACTTTCAGACAACTTTTACTTGTGTGCCTTTGACATTAACAACCCTTCCACCTTCATACACCATCATTATATTTCTTACATTAATGGGCAAAACAGCATGTGCAATTTTTACGATGCTGCTGCCTGCCTATTAACATTGCAGTTTGGGGAGTTAAACATATTTATCTATAAAGAAATGGTTCAACTATCTGAATGTTATTGTTTTCTATTTTATCGAACTAGAAAATTGATCCAAGTGTGAGAATTGCAACTCTACAGTTTCCACAGAAAGACAAAGACGAACATTACTGGGGTGGCTGAAAGAAAGTCTTAGCCAAACAGCTGCTCAACGTAAGTTCAACAATGAAGAGACAAAAGACAACTGAAAGAATATGAGTAAATTCTTGGAAAGCATCAAAGTATAGTATCTAAAATCTTAAATCAGAGATTTAAAAATATGTATTAGATCTTGCATAATCAAATAAAGTGTACATGCAACTACTGAGCTCCGGTTTTGTGAGAAGATACAAGAAGTACTGAATTACTGTGGCGCCAGAAAGACGGAACACAGACTGGCCTGTGTGGACTCATTTCCTATTAGTACAGACTTTGTCAAGTGATCTAACTTCTCTGAAACTCAGTTTCTTACTCTCTTCCCTTCTTGCTGCCTGATAGGAGTCTTGCAAGGATACAAGTAAAAGACATATAAACTGTAAGGCACTGCATATGTGCATATTTGTGGATGCTGTTATGAAATATATTATAATGGCTTTAATTGCCCAGTGAGTTCTGCCCCCTCACAATGTACAAAATATCCAGACACTCCAGAAGTCTATAAGTTTAGGAAAAGCGTGACTTAAAAAACAGTCATCTTACTATCTTTTAAAATAACATTTTCCTACTGTAAAATAAATACACACATGTAAAAATGTTAAAAGTCTGCAAAAAAAAAAAGTTTTAATAGATAACATTTACAAACCCTTCCACTAGTAGCACACCGGGATTTCCGTGTGTGCGCGCGCGCGTGCATTTATGTGAATCTGGATGTGCCAGTGTTTTCTTATGTTGACTGTACTGAATATATTAATTGCTATTCTGCATGGTCCTGTTCATTTTATATCATACGTGTTCCTTACTTTTGAATAGTTTAGAAAATATTTTTAATAATTGCATGGTTAACCTATGATAATGGTAAGTGAATAATCAAAAGTCATGTATAGTTTTTTTCTAAAATTTCATCCCAGAATGACTGAAAAATACTTTGCAACAGTTCGCTAACAACATCAATAATAATAAAGTCCGTATCTGGCATAACTTACACTTCACTACAGATGAAAATAGCAACTAGACGAGACTCTTGCCTGACCCTTGAAAATACTCCTTCGGGTAACTCTACCTGGTAGGGTTGTTACCACCTCTTCTCATACTTTTTACCTTCGATTTAATGCCATTGTGAAATGTGAAATTACGTCGTAGAAACACATGCAGGTTTCCTATTATGCAAAAACATCCGCAGGATGGCACGGAGCCTGGCCTGGGTTGCTCCAAGCGCTTATGGAAAACCCACCGCTGCGCCGATCCAGAGCCGAACCTGCCTGGCGCTGCCCCCTTCCACCCGGGCCTGGCCTTCCCCCTCCAACCTGGTCACCCGGCTTGTCGGGGAAGGCGCGGCAGCTCGGAGGTCCTTCTCATCGTTTTTCTTACGCTCCTGGGATCTCTCCCTGTTTTCAACCAGTTGCAAGAGGGAGGCGGGAGGAAAAGTCGGGAGCAGACAATACACCACGTGTTTCCCACGCTCAGCCAAACGCTGCGCGGCTGTAACTGTCCTAGATTCTGGGCCTCCCGAGTCAGTGCTCCTCCGCAAGCTCGGGAGGGGGCCTTGAGACTGGGCAGATGACCCTCTACGGGCCGGCTTAGGTGTGTGCTGTCGCCAGAGTTCTGTAAATGTAGATTCACTGACCTCCCTGGGTCCCTCTCTAAATCCCATGCGCTAATACAGAAATGACATATCGCCTGTCTGCAATGCACCACTCAACGCAGTAGAACATACAAGAACTAATTTATGCTAATAAGACCATTTCGGCAAGAGGAAAACTGCAAATGGCTTTGTTTTAAAAGCTCAAATTAAGTGGGTTAATATTTCATTTTAGTAGCTTGAACGTGGTGACATGACAAATAAATGTGTGTGAGGTAAAATATACTCATTGCATGTACTATTCATCCTTGGGGGGGGGACAACAGGAATGTTATCTACACTTTAATAACAAATCTTCTATATTGCATTCCAGTCACTTACTCAACAAATATGTATTGAACGCAATTAAATGAAAGACTCAGTTGAATTTGCAGGAGACAAAAAGATAAATGAGATCTAATCACCACCACCTTCAAGGAGTTTCAAGTTACTGTGAGAACCTGGAGACATTTATAAAGATCCCACATGAGATAGAGCTAAAAACTTAGTGGCACGCAGAGAATGAGAAATAATTGCCAGCCCTGGATCAGAAAGGGCCTTTTGAAGAAAGTGATATATATATATATATTTGAGCTGGGTCTTGAACGGAATTAGACATGTGAAGATGAGAGAAAAGAATTCAAGAGAAAATAATCGAAAGGAAAACACTAGGGAAGGACACCTATAGTGTAATGTACACAGCAGCACAGTTTCTTTATTTTCCGTGTGACCAGATTTCTGCTGGTGTCCAGTAAATCCGCTCAGGATTTACCATCGAAATTCCTTAAACCCCAGTTTCCTCCACTGAAAGAAACCTAGAGGATTAGATGAGATGAATATGAAGTTTCTTGTGGCTCAAAACAATGAAAACCCAAGCCATTTAGAAATCACTTTGACTAAACTGTCTAGCAAATATTTATTTTAAGAGTTTTAGGTATCAATAAATTCCTGGAAATCAAATTACCCAGAATTTGAGGAAAGACGAAGTAAAGAGCTAAATAGTGTGTCACTAGCGTTTGATTTGAATTCTGAAGGGCAGTGACGCCTTCTCACATCCTCCAGTCACGAGCTGACCTTTACCACAGCCCATGATTTGGAATCTGGACTGAGGCGTCAAGGTAGCAATCATTCCGTTTTAGAAAATGTTTGGAATTGCACCTACATGCCATAATCGTCGCTTCTAGTGGAATGTTGTATTTCTGTTGTTAAACATTTTTGTTTCATGATTGAACTATTAATATTTAATTACTTTTTGTTTTCCCTCTCTTAGGAGGTAGGAGGCCTGTTATTGAAAGTTCCTAATAATGTCATTATTCCTCGCATATTTTTAAATTTAAAGAGATCTAAATCAGAAGAGTGAAATTATATTCTCTGCTTGTTCCCCTTAAATCTATGAAGTTTTGGCTGAGTCTCCAAATTTTATGAGGAAAATATAATAGTGAAAACAAAAACACAGAAAACTATACTGACAGTGTGCCATTGCAGGACTGAGGGAAATGAATAAATGTAATGTGCTTTCCTGAAACCCTAGGTTTAAGGCGAACAACCAAATGTGTACGTATCTCTCTGATATATTTATTGAGCATAAAGCACTGTGAAAAGCCTAAGGATATTATAGTAAATGCGACAGAGAAAGCTCTCTTGTCATGGGACTTTCATTTAATTTGGCAAATGTGTGAATACAATAAACATTACAAAAAAATATTAAGTAATGGTGAGAGCGAATTTGTCTTGAGGGAGGACATTAAGTTGAGAGCTGAAAACCAAGATCTAGCCTTGGGATGATCAGGAGAAAAGTGTCCCAGACAGAAAGGACACCTGGTGTTAGTGGACTGAGACAGGTGATACCAAGGAGAACCTCAGGTTTTCATCCTGAATAGTAGGTGAATAGTAGTGATATTTGTTCAGATGGGAAAATCTCAGGATGACCAGATTTGGGAATAATTTTTATAGCTTTAATTGTAATAGCCCCAACTGGAAACATTCTAAATGCCCAACAATTGGTCAACAATAAAAAAGGATCAATTTAGTAATATAGAAGCCATAGTCATTAAATAAATAAATCTCAAAAACAATATAATTTCTTTTAAAAGCCAGACACAAAATCAAACATGTTTATTATATTATGCCACTTAAATGAACTTTCTAGAATAGTCATATTTAGAGAGACAAAAGGCAGACCAGTGGTTACCTGGGGCTGGGTGTGGGATACATTGATTGCAATCAAGCATAAACAAAATTTTAGGGTGATGGAAATGTTCCAACACAAAAATTTAGCAATGGTTGCATAACTCTGTAAGCTACCAAATTTTATTAAATTGTATACTTTAAAAAGGTATATTTCATTATATATAAGTTATATCTTAAATAATCTGTTTGAAATATAGGCCCCCTCCACAATGCTTAAAGAAAATCGAATGTTAGGATTTCTTTAACTTGTAAGCCTGACAAATACAATGATATTTAATTCAAAGTATTAGAATTGGTAAGAAAAATTGGTTGTGCCTTTAAGGGGCCTTTAATATAAGTTTTAATATTTCCTTTCATAGAAAATAATTTTAAAAAACCATACTGAATTAATTTGTTTTCTCATTTAATGTGTCATAGGAGCACTTTAGAAAATATAGTGTGTTAAAAAAAGTTTTCTACAGTGATAATTGCTGGAGTTTGAGATTTAAGCAACATTAGAGGTGTTAATATAAAATTTTATATTTCTTCATGGCTTGAGTTTTGTTTTTACTTTTAGGATTAAAAATGTAGATCCATACTTAATTTAAATATTTAAAAATGTAAATCAATAATCTAATAAAAGGTATATTCTAGTATTTAGTTTATGAGAAAATTTTTAAAATTGATTGAATAAACTTTGAACCAATGCTCAAATTTTGAATTATTTACAACTAATTTGAAGCTTCATGTGATAAATATCTATGCTACTTTTTTGTTTTGTTTTGTTTTTATAGAGAGAAAGGAAGGGAGAGAGAAATAGAAACATCTATGTGAGAGAGAAACATTGATCGGCCACTTCCTGCATGCCCCCACCTCTAGGTATCAAGCCTGCAACCCTGGCATGTACCCTGATCCCTCAGTCCATAGGATGATGCTCAATCCACTGAGCCACACCGGTTGGGCTATACTACTTTTTGTTAATTGGGGCTTTAATAATCAACATTCTTTTTGTCCTATGACAATATTGAGGTCCTCTCCTCCAGTCAAAGTATATACATTATTTGAAGCATGGTTATAATAAATGGAAGAGATTTTATATAATAAATTATAAAACTTGTTCTCAACACATTGCTATAGTGGTTATGCCATATATGATTTCTGACTGTGATATACTTAAATAGAATGCACCCACCAGTGTTACTTCGATGTCAGAAGTTTTACCAAGTCTCGACTACAAACTTGGGGTTATATTCCGCTTCTTTACTTCTCTACCATATCTCACTCAAGACACCACAAACTCAATCAACCACTGAAAGAGAAAATACAAGATGTGAGTACAAGGAGTAAAATCATATAGAAAAGTTATAGGTATCCAGCAGAGCCACTAAAATTAGACTATGGAATTGTTGCAACTACGAAGTGCTTGAAACTTTTTTCACCTTTGTATATCAATTATAGCTGCTTAGGAAACTTATTTGCTGTTTTACTTATTCTCTCTTCTAGATGTACAAGATTGCTAGATATTTAAATGTCAGCCCACTGAGTAGTAGCATTACATATTGGATTTGGGAAACCGTGATTCATGTCAGAAAATCTTAAACAAATGTAAAATGATACAATCTAAATCGATACTATTCAAATGACATTCAATCCAAACTCATGCATTCATCGATTTCTCACTATAAGACAAGAAAAGTCTGAACAAATGAATTCAGACATTGTCCCTTCACATTCTAGCCAAAGCACATAAAAGCAGCCATGTTGTTGCTGTTTTATTTTGTTTATTTTTATTTTTTAAACGCCTATAACGTTTGAAAAAACTATAAATTCAGAAAAGTTTAAAGCAAAATAGGAAAACTCCTGCACCCCTGTTCTCTCATTTTTATTTCTCAAAATAAATATATTTAACACAAACATTTCTTAAAAGATGTTGACAAATAAATAATTGTGATTGAATTTTAAATTTCTTTATATTTTGAATTCCAATAAGAACTCAATTTATATTTTAAAAGAACTATACATACAGTTTGTTGTTTTATTTCTGAAAGTGTTTTTAGGAGAAGTTTATTGAAAATTAACAGGTAGTCTATGAAGCTACAAGCTTTGTTCATTCATCCACTTGTTCGTTTGATAAATACTGTGCTTTATATGCATTACTACAGGCCCTCGAAAACAGCAGGGGATACGCCCCCACCCCCAAATCCCTGGCCTCAAATACCTCATATTCTAGTGGGGAAAGAAGGAAGAAAGTAGAAAAGATAAGCAAGTATAATATGTAATATGTAAGGAGGGCAGAAAAACTAAATACAAAGAGGATAGGTTATGTCAGGAAAGTTTCAGTTTCGACTGGATCGTCAAGATAAGGACTTTTCTGGAGAAATTATATGAAGAAAGTGAGACAGGGAGCCATTGAGATAAAGAGGAAAATCCTGTATCGGCAGAAGGAATAGCAAATGCAGAAGCCCAGGGGCAGGACTATGCTGGCAACGGTCTAGGTATAAAGGAAGGTCAGTGTACAGGAGCAAAGCAGCAAGGGAACAGTATGGAAATCAGACAATGGAGGCAAAAGTTGAAAAAGGGCACCGGCTTGAAGGCCACTGCAATAATCCAAGGAAGAGAGAAGGATGCCTCTTACATGGGGAGCAACAGTAGAGGTATTGAGATATGGCTGATTTCTAGATATATTTTGAAAATAGAACTTCAAAATTATTGGTATTTGAATGCGGGCCATGACAGAAAAAAAAGTCAACAATAACTCCCAGATGTTTGGCTTGAGCAACTGGGAGAAGTTAGCTTCTATTTACTGAGATAACTTACAAATTTGGGAGTCAGCAACATAAACATTAAATAGATAATGAAGCTAAATATGATCATAGATTTTACAAAACAATGTCCTCAAATCAGCCCCATGGTGCACTTGAGCAGTCAGAGGTAGACGAGGTGAAAACGAATGAACAGAAGAGACTGAGAAGAGCAGAAAGGCGGGAAGAACGTTGGTGGCATGAAATCCAAGTTAAAAAGTGTTTCCCGAAGAGAATTACCAGTTCTGAGGAATGCTGCTGATAAACCGCGTGAATGAACACCGTAGCCGCAGCACGCAACAAGGATGGAGGTCATGTTTTATCTCGGTAAGAGCTGCCTGGTAAGATAATGAGGTGAAATATCTGACTGGACTAGTTTCAAGAAAAGATAATGGAGAAAACTTGGAGATCGTAAAATTTAGTCATATTTCTAAGAAGGTTTTTTTTTCTTGTAAAGGAAAGAGAAAACAGGGTGGCAGCCAAAAGATGAAGTGGGGCCCAAAGCACGCTTTTCAAGGAAAGGAGAACTAGCAATATCTGTATACATTGATGATACATCAGAGAGCAGAGAATTGCTGGCCCAGTGTCTTTGAGGAAGTGACAGTAGCTGGCATTCGCCTGCTAGAGGGGGAGACTTAAAAGCATATAATTTTATCTGTAATAACAGAAGACAAGACAGTATGTAGGGAGACGGATGGCAGTGACTGTAGATGGGATGGTGAACACTTCTGTTCCGATACAGATATATGTCTTGTAAAATCTAAAAAGTTGAGAAGCGCCATTTCTCCTTAGGATATCATTTAAAGACACCAGAAACTCAGATATGCAATCAAAATATACATTAATAAAAGTAGCTTATGATAAAATTTGAATAACATCATTTACATTTCTTATAATAGCCATGGCAGTTTGACATCTGCATCCCCTGTTTTCACTGGAAAAACTCTTCACCTATATATTCCACGCTTCACTGACTTACATTTCTTAGACTCTAAGTGTCTGCAGAGTAACTCTGATTTGAAGGAACATCATGTGGTGTGGGCTGCCAAAGTGATACCACATAATCTACGACAGTTCCAGGGCCCATGAACTAAAACATCAAATTAAAACTGTGTCCCAGCTCTCTGTAAATCCTCTGATTTTCGTGTCTGGATATAAGAAAACATTAAAAGTGAGGCAATTCGGAAGATGTACCTCCAAATAATTTCAATATAAGAGTGAAGTAAATAATAATTGAAGGAATATCTCCAAATTATGCTCAGGTATTTCTGATATGACTGAAAATTCTATTGTATTTTTCGTCTCAGTTCTTCCATTTATATGCATTAAAAAAAAATAGCCCGAATAAGTCAAACCAATGCTTTTCAATTTTTGAAATACATAGAAATGACCTAGGGTCTTGTGACAATGCAGAGTGGAGTTTATAATTCCATTTCTAACAAGGTCTCTGCTCATGCCCATGTTGTAGGTTAGCAGAGCACATGGGAAGTAACAAGGGTCTAAACCAGTGCAACTTTGGCCTTTGCACAGAAGTTGAGCAAATAAATTAGTTATTTCGGGTCTAATTAGTAGGGTTCCCATTTAAACTATTAGAGTTGAGTAGAATTTTAAAAAGTTTGGTTGATCATAGATTTGCATATTTCTGGAAGGGCACATAAATATATACATACAATTTAGCCTCTAATTAAAAAAAAAAAAAAAAAATCATAATGATTCCTCAATGCGAAAGGACTTACTCCTTATTTGATTTACTTGATTATTGCCTGAAGCACAGAGCCTAATTTACCTCCAAGCCACTCACTGAAGCAACAAGGTCAAAGGAATGGAGATTCGGTTAAAATGCAGACATCTAGGTTGGACCTGACACACTGATCACGCTGCAAGGGGAACAAACAGAACAAATAGCATTGTTTAAAACTGCAACCCTGTAAGTGGCAATAAATGTTCTGCTATGACTCTGCCACGCTGTTTCTCACACCTGCTCCCACTTGCCAGGTTAGGCCAGCGCAGTCGGCTCTTCCAGCATCTGAACGAAGCCCCTCAGGGCAGCAATAACCAGGCAGCCAGCGCTGTCTCAGAAGAGCCCCTGACACAATTCCCCATGAATTCGTAATTTTGTTTATGTATATTAAAAGTATGTCAATGGGAAAACACAGCCTACTACTGATGGGAAAACTTTCTAACCTGTTTTCAAAAAGCAATAAACTCTCCCTGAAATATTATGAGAATTCAGACTCTCAGTGTTTATGTATTACAAAAGGGTAAGGGCCAGGCCAGAAAGTCTGACTGCAGAGAAACTGTCATTCTAGAGCGCTGGTTCCTACAAACCACTCTGACAGTTTCAGACTTAAATAATAGATTGTGCAGTAAATATTTTGTCATATTTTTTGAGTAAAAGCAGTACTTTGAGAAAGTCTAATTGTATTAGCACTCTCAGATGCTATTTAAGACCACACAAAGAGTAATTCATTCCCATTTAGATTTTTAACAGTTATAGTGCTTACCTTAATCTACCTTTACACATACACACACACACACACACATCCACATGTACCCATCCACCTATGCATGTATGCAAATATATATATATATATATGTTTATTATGGCATTAAATAGGGTAAAAGAGTCAATATTTTATAACAATACTTTATATCAATACATTCTTATTGTTTTATACTACTCATGAAAATAATTGTGTCCTTAATTAATATCACTGAGATGAGCAGAAACATAAGTGTGTTTTACTATAATGACCAAAAATGGCCACTCTCCAGAAAATGAAAAGTATATACATAAAAGTTGACCATTCTGCTGGGGATGAAGGAAAGAGCCATTCACCTCTTACTTAAGTGGCTTATTCAACAAATTTTCATTTTCTAACTAATATATATCCAGTTTTTCCCCAAAATATTATGTTACAAAGCATACAATTCACTTAATTGGCCAATTATTTTATTGTGCAAATAAGAAACGTAGGACAAACATATGAATACAGTATTTTTGTACTGTTAAGTCAAAGTACACTATCAGCTCTTGGTGCAAGAAGTATTTAGGAACATATTGATTCTTCCAAATCACCACATATGTACCTATAGAATATTTTACTCTGGTTTGCTGAGTCAAATATTTTCATTATCATCATCATCATCTTCAATCTTGGTTTTATTAAGGAATGAGACCAGTTGCCTCTTGGGCGGTAGTGAGTTAGGTCAAGAGAAAATTAGTCTGATGGTCAGAAATAAAGAAAGATCGTAGGTGAGGCTGTCAACATTGGAATAGAAAAGAGCAAAATGTTAGGTGCTTTCCTTTAGGAATCTCTTCAAGAGATGGAAGAGAGGTAAGGTTTTACTGAACATTTATTGAGGAGCTACATATATTAGCATTATGTAATATACTTCACTTAGTTTACTTAATCATGTCCTTAGGTAGCTAGTGTTATCCTCACATTGTAGGTGAAAAGAGATACACAGAAGGTCAGCAGCCTAATATTTCTGGGCTAGTGTGTGGTAGAATCAGAACTCCAACCTGGATCTTCATGACTTCAAATCTTAAGCATTTCCCACAATCTGATGAAATAAATGCTCTAATAAAGTTAGCAAATTTCCCAGAGAAAGTTTTGTCATAGCCTAATCAAATATCACAAAATATTACAATATTTGTGAGTAGAACAAAGCGTATCTATAGTAACCAGTATTCTAATAACTTATGTCCAAAACTTGTAGATTCCAGAAAGACTAAAACAGTATTTTATTTCCAGTTAGCTAAGGGTTTGAAATCAATGTTTGTTATTCTTTCATTTTAATCATCCCCTGAGGATATATTTACTTATTTTTTTAGAGAGAGAGACATTGATGTAAAAGAGAAATATCAATTGGTTTCCTCTCATATATGTGCTCAGACCTGTTGAACCCACAACCTAGGTATGCGCCCTAACTGGGAATCCAACCTGCAACCTTTCAGTGTACAAGACAACACTCCAACCAGCTGAGCCACCCAGCCAGTGCAATTTTTGTTATTCTTTATATGATATGGATTCTTAGCTAAGTTTGGACTTCATGAGTACTTTACTCAATTTGTTACATAATTCCGAAATAATCAGTGTTCACTTTTTCCCAGTTGGGGTCAAGATTTTTTGATAATTGCTTGAATTCCAATGAACAAGCCTTAAAAATTAGCAGACCATATCTTCTACTTTTAGTACTACTACCATTTAGTTTTTAATGCCTATAATTTTAGAAACCAAATTTCAACTCCTACTGTCAGCTTTCTCACAAGTATATATTTTTACGTCCCAAAAAGGAGATTTTATTCAAGGAATGAAAATCACTAAAACGTCAATACCATAAGAACTAACACTCAGAAAGTTTAACCAGCTTGATCAAAATTGCATAAACATTCCAGGAATTGTCAGGAATTCACTCTAAATGCAATGTCATGCTTTAAACATAAAATCAAATTCTTTAATGAAGCAAATAAACGTCTTTGTAATTTGTAACATGTATACATCATGTACTATGGAAATCTAAGGAGAAATAAAGTCAGCTCCCACTACTAAGCTGAATCTCATTAACCACATGAATATGTTTTGAAAATGTGAAGAAAATACAGTCCGGTGGTTAAGGAACTGGGACTGCCAGTCAATAAAGACGGTCTCCAATCTACCACAACTATAGTGTTCATCTTTAAGAAAACAGCCTCACTATTCCGTAAGCCAGTCAGAGAAAAACAAACACTACATGACCTCACATTTATGTGGAATTCAATGAGCAACTAAGCCGATGAACAAAATGGAAGAGAGGCATGGAGCACTGGAACAGACTGAAGGACGTCAGAGAGGAGGGGAGGAGGGTTTGGCTAAAAGAAGGTGAACGGATTAACCAAAGAACATCACAGATCATGGACACAGACAACAGTGTGGTGAAGGCCAGGGGTGGGGTGACGGGGTCTGGGTAGAGGTGGGCATAGAGGTGGAAAATGAGAGATATTTGTAACTGTGTCAAAAAAAATTTTTTAAAGGTATTTAACAATGAATCCTGGTGTGTAGAATGTGCTTGGAAATATTTATAAACCCTACTTTATTAATTATTACTTATGTAGAAAATTGCTTATAGGGATATTGATATCAACACAAATAAAAAATGTACAGTTATGATTCTTTCCCTATTCTTAGTCAAAATAGGCTACTTTTTAAAAAATACTTTTTTATTTATTGATTTTAGAGAGGAAAAGAGAGAGAAAGAGAGAGAGAAACATTAATGAGAGAGAACGTCGATTGGCCACCTCCGGGGATCAGGCGAACTGATGACCTCAACCTCTTAGTGCATAGGTTGAAAATCACCCAGTGAGCTACACCAGGCAGGCGACTTCTTTTAAATTTTGAAAGTTTTGAATTCCGCAAGTCTTGGATAATTTCATATGCTATTTGCAAAATATATTTATATTTGACTCTTTTCAAAACCTTCTCAGGGAAGACTCCTCTCCAATTACATTACCAAAAGCCAAGGAAAAATAATTTGAATTCATAAAGATCTGTTAAAAATTCAAAATTTGTTTGCCTAAACAAAACTATATCATACACTTTTAACAACACTTGCAAAAAATACCACGGATAGTCTCAGAAAAAAATGGCACATCAAATGACAAATAGCTTACGTTTTAAAGGGGTAAAAATATATCTTAATTTATCATATGAGCTATAATTTCTTGAGATGTCCATATTGTACATGTTTGTAGATTATTTAATAACTGAAAAACTATTGTGCACAATTTTTCAAATGTTTTTTAATTTCACCCTTGAAACATACCACTTTTTCCAGAACTTTGAAATAGAATAAATTTGTAAATATAATCCAAACAACACATAAAATTAAATTGCACGTGTGTATAGAAGGTAAGTTTTTTAAATTATTCCAAAAAGCCAGGGAAAATACCCTCGTCTCTTCAAAAGTAACCAAGTTTGAATAGAGCAATGGGGCTATCTAGTTAAAACTGCCTAAATAATAAAATCTGGTTCAAGACATGTGTTTTTGGAAATTATTTAGCTGGTATACATATAGCTTCAACCCGCATTTCTAGCACTTTTTTTTCTTTTCCAGTGCATATAAAACTTATGAATCGGCATATACAATTTTGGTTACTACTAAAAGCTTTTAGAACTTTCATTTAATTTATTACACACCTTGCCTATGCCTCAAAAATTATCTGAGAGGAAAGTCATACACAAAGTCACCAACAAAATCAAGAAACAAAATAAGACTCAAAGCCTACTGATACCTTCAGCTAACTATAAAATGCCTAAATTTTTTTTTATTTATGGATGAGTAGTAAAATGTAACTGTAACATTTAGGAAGTGGGTAGATGGTATTTACTGCAAAGTTCTTTTAACTTTTATTAATATTTAAAATCTTCATAATAAAATCTTAAAAAAATAAATTAGTTAATGCACTTTATCAGATCATTTAGTGTTGTGCAATATATGGATGTCAGTATTACCTTTAGTGTTTCTCACTTTTTTAAAACATGGGATGTTAAAATAACAAACTAAAAAACCTATTAACCAACACTTCCTCTTTCTACCTCATAAATTATACTTAAAAATCTATTCTGGGACAAGTACTTGGAAAACCAATGGGAGCCCTTCCAACACACACACACACACACACACACACACACACACACACACACTTTGAGAAATTCCAGGTACAGCCCATTAAATGCTCTGACCCAAACTAAAGAAAGCAAAACTTGTTTAAACAATGACTTCTGTTTCTATTGCTGAAAATTAATAAGTCAACCATGTGAATATATTTACTGGAAAAAAATAAGGACACAAATACAGATGAATTGCTTTTAAAATACAATATATATTGTATTACTGAACTAAAAGACATTCATTTAAAAATTGTGTTCATTGATTAACAATCTAAATATTTAGTGAGTTCCAGTTTTTAGAAATTGCCAAGAAATGAAAGACAATATGCCAGAATGTTTTCATTTAATTGTTCAACTGTGCACACTTAATAGTACTTTCCTAACTTTAAGTAAATTTTAAATGTCATGCTTTAATGTGAAGACTAACAGAGTAGATGAAGAAATCCACTTCTTAGACAGATATATGGGGGGGGGGGGTGCCTTATAGAATGCTCACCTTAAAAAAAGATAAGAGAACATTAAAATCTAACTTGTTTTTAAATAAAAGTGTCTTGCAAATGTCCTATCAGAACACAGTATGCTATGAAAAATTGGAAAATGGGGAACCTTTTTAAAAGGACAGCTGTAGAGCCACAAAGAAGCAGCAAAAGTGCAGAGTATTAGAAAAAATCGAAGATAAGCTTAATTTGGCCCTATTTGAAATTAGTGAGGGTTGACACCTGAAGGACTATAGATTACTGGAGTTAGAAAAAACAAAGTATAATCTAAGTTTGACTGAGTTTCCTACAAGTTTATAGAGGACAAAATTTGAGTCAGTAGCACTAGCTTACTTTAACCTGTTCATAATTCCATCAACAGTTTGGTACAGAGTGTGGCAGGTATTAGAAACAGGCTCTCTACAGAAAAATAAGACATTTTTGGAAAAGTAAAAGTTGTGGATTAAGGCCTATATATGGAAATGAGTAAATTCTGAGGATATGTCATGAAAATTCAAGTGGACTCAGTCTGAACCCAGAATGAGGAAAGCTGGGTTCGAATTCTGCCGTGGCCTTGGACAAAGCGCGAAGTCCCTCCTGCCTCTGCAAATGAGCCATTCTACTGTTCTCAGAACGTCGTTCTGCATATAAAGTGTCAGGTTTCTATAGCACCAAACTACCTGGGGCACTTGTAATTTATGACTAAGGTGATGCTTAATTATACACATAGATTACATAAAGGAATGTCATTTGATTATATAGAGAGATATTAAGGAAAATAAAGGCCAGGAATCAAATGGAGAAGAAATGAGGAATTCCTGGTGGGTTAAAATCCAGGTAATAATGAGCTATTAATAAAGATCATTCTTAGGTAGGCTGAAATAAAGGAAGTTTAAACAGAAATACAAGAACAAAAAAAGTTAACGTCTGGGTCATCACTGTTTATTTTTTAAAAATCAATCTATAAAAATATGAAGATTCAGGAAGTAGACATTGCCTTTGACAAAAAGATATCCACAAATAGAATCCATAATAATGTTTTCTTTTTTATAAAAGAAATGAAAATACTGTCTAATAATTCTACTCAAAGACTCTCCAAGAAAAGGGAGAAATAAGAGAGAGGAGCAAAGACAATTCACATATGAGGACTGAAGTTGTGAATAAAAACGGTAGTCCGTGTTCAGATGTTTTCATGACTTAGAGAAGTAAAAGGGGTAGTAATAAAAGCACATTTTCCTAAGAGCTTTGTTTTTTAATCTTATTTTGCAAGAGACAAAGTCATTAAAACTTATGTAAGTAGAATTTTTATTTCTACATTGAAGAAAAGATAAAAGTAGAAATGCATTCTGTTTTTGTGAAATTTGGAGCTTATAAATGTTTGGGTACCGTTCATTAAGAAAAAGAATATAAAACTATATGTGCAAGATTAGGTACAAACACAAATATTTATTTTTAATGAGAATGTAAATCATAATACATTACTGATATTTTGTAACTCTGACAAATATCAAAAATATTCTACATTGCACCAAAAATAGCATAATATATTTATTGCGTGATATAGCTCTATATATTTTTCCCGGGTTTTTCTTTTTCTTTTTTTGGCTGTATACTCAGATCATTTCTTCATATGACAAAGATTTTGCAAAATTACTTTTTATAGAGAGCATAGAGGGATAATTGATTCTCCTTTCTCGTGTAGATAGGTTTTGCAAGTACCTTTCACCGTCACAACCTGTAATTAGTAATGCCATGTAAATTGCTAGGATTGCTGTCAACTCGGGAAAACATCTACTGAGGTTTTCTCTATGTGAGCTGTATGCTTCAGAAGAATTTTCCACAGACCAGCTTCTGGCTGCACACATTTCAAGCCTTGTTTCTCCTCCACTACCCACATGTATCCACAGCCAGGCACCACTGTGCATGTGAATAACCCTCCACCACCTTTGGCCCTGAACTTTTGTATTATGAAGGGAAATGTTATTGAGGAGAAATCAGAATGGAAAGTGAGGTCAGTGTTAACTAATTGTGGTTAAAGTGTCTCCTACTGCAAATTTTACAAAATTATATGATTAAGTGAACCCATTGCTAGGGCCCCTCCCAAGTCTTTGAAAGAACGTAGTCTCTGCACTTCGTCTCAAAATCAACCTGCCTCTTAAAAGAAGTGGCTTTAGACAAAGAAGTACAAACAGTAAGGAACAAATGAGAGCCACAGAAAGGTGTATCTGAAATGCAGTGGGTTTGAGCAGCTGGGTCCACAGAATTATATATTTTGGCATTCTATTTTTTTTTTTTTTTTTTCTGTAACTCTATGGAACACAAATAATAAAAAGGAGAATAAGTTAGTCATTACTTGTATTTAAAGGTATATTTGGAACTATAAATTCTCATTAAACAAGAAATAAATCAATACTCCAAGAATCTCCAGGTTTATCCTGTTTGCAATTCCTATCTAGAGTGCGTTGAAGAGTACACCCCCCAATTCATGTTACCCTATTTGTAATAAAGGATTTTACAAATTTGATTAAGGTTAAGACTCACGATATGACCATAGTGGATCAGGGTGGGACCTCAATCCAATGAGAGTGTCCTTGTAAGAAAGAAAGCAGGAGAAGACACACAGACTCAGAGAAGGTGATGTGAAGATGTCAGCAGAGACTAGAGTGAATTGTCACAAACCAAATAATGCCGACGACCGCAAGCAAACAACAGAAACTAGGAGAAAAGCATGGGCACTTTTTACCTGATAGTTTCCAGAATAACCAGCCCTGCTGACACCTAGACTTGGGACTCCTGCACTGCAGAACTGTGAAAGAGTATATTTCTGTCATTCTGGCCACCTTGTTTGTGGTGATTTATTATGGCAGCACCAGGAAACTAATATACTATCTCTATAGAGAGACATATCCAAAATGGTTACCATGACATTAGATCTGTGATCTGTATGTTTATACATATACCCAAAGACCCATGAAGTAAAGGGACTCCTATCCGATGACAGGAAACACATTCGTGGAGGACTGCCACGCCCCCAATGGAGTTTCTGCCATCCCTCTGAAGCTAAGAGTCTGTTAAATGTTCAAGCTACTGAGATATCAAAAGGGAAAATAAATGATGTGTTATTTCTGGGAAAAGCTAATAATTCTATAAAGTACGTTCCTTTTCTATGAGCAATGCTATGAAAACATTAAAACAAACTGTTATGCTTGATTTGATATTATTTTCTAATTTTCAAAATCTGTTAATGTCGCATAATAAATGAATTCCAAAGACCAGGTTAACTGCCCATCCTGGGAACAGAAACCAATAAATGTAATACTTTACCATCAGAATCATCTCTTCACCTTTTTCTTTCCCATAATTATATTTCCTCACATTCTCTTGTTTTTATTTTGTACTTTAAGATTTTAACAGTATCTCGATAATCACTTCTGAGATGTCCCTGTAATTGTTAACCCCTTTTATTGGTTAATAAACATCCACGATTTGCCCACAGTGCTAAGTGTTAAAATCCTACAGTACAGCACACATGTTCTGTGTAACTTCTTTGCTCATAATGCCCGGCATAGTGCTGGGTAGCTTTTAGACTGTGTTAGATGCATATTACCTTGAAGTATATTTGTTATATCAACAATGTTGACTTCTCCACAGAAAGGTCTCGAGTTTTAGAATCACTTCAACTATAAATACTTATAGAGCACCCTATTTAAGAATATTTGCATTCATGTTAGTTCAAAATTAAACTCAAAAGCAATTTGTTTATATAGGGTTCTATAACTGTTCTGGTGGTTTCCATTCATCAAGGAAAAGCTCTAGCTGGTCATATTTAACTGTGCTGGTGGAAGGCCAAGAAACAGCTCTTCATTAACATATACTCAGTAATTACCAAAGGCACATAGACACATCTCATTTTTGCCCTGCCATTATGCTCACTGGCCTGGAAAATAGGATCGGGCCAAGTGGAACCGTCCCAAGCACATGCCCTGTATGTTCCTGGAAGGAGAGTCACACGTTGGCTCTACAGACAAGGAGTCTATGTACCTAAGCAACTCTCCCATGGACAATTTTCACAGTCCCTTGTCAAAATGATAAAGACAGGTTTACCACTATTCATTTCCATTCCACTTAAAATATCACGATTATATTAACAATGCCATTTCAACAAAAGAATGTGTTTAAATTGCTATACCCATAAATATTACAAAAAAGAAATAGCGCTCTTTCATGTTCCATTTTATGCATGAATATGAGGTAAACAAAAAAACTGAATATTATATGTAAACCTCTCCCACTCAAATCTTTATTAAATAAAAATAACACACAATAGAAAAGCAGCCTCAGTAAATCACCTTGTGAATGAACAATAAAAAGGTGTCCATGGGCCCGTTATAAGCTTTTTGTCTCAAATAAAGCAAGTCTGGATGGCCCCTGGTTTTATGATCCTTTCATCATGCTTCCACTTAGTGAGACCAGTGGAAGTGGACCACTGTCGGCTGTCTCCTGCTGAAGCTATGCTTTCCCTCAGTAGCTCCCACTGGGAGGATCCACATAGGCTGATCCTAGTATGTAGCACAAAAGGCACAGGAGAAATATGTACTCTCACTTGTTCATTCCGTCAACACATAGTCCATGCTCAGGACATTCAGTTTAAGTCAGGACCAATAACACAAGACTACTGCCCATGAAAAGCTCATGATCTAGAGGACAAGACCTAATACATATTACATGTAGTTTCTGTGGGTCTCAGTATCACACACGCATATGCATGCATCCTGGAAGCACGGTAGAGGAGAATAAACAAAACAAGCAATCATTTTACACTGTGGGAAAGGTCACAGAAACTGTCATCAAGAAGGTGAATTACAGTTGACCTTTGAACAAAGAGGGGAATAGAAGTGATGACCACCCTCACAATGGAAAATCTGCATATAACTTAAGTCGGCCCTCTGCATATGCAGATTCTCAGCTGAAGGTCAGACATACTTTATACATATATAGATGTCTCATGTGATATGTCCAATTCGTACTTTTAAAATATTGCTTTCTACAATAATATTCATATTAACAGGAACAAGCTTGTTGATAACATCATTTTTTAGAGTTTAACTAGAAAAGCCCTGAGACATAGTACTATACACATCCATTTACCCTTGTAAGATTATAAGGATCCAGAGTTTTGAAGGGAGGAATTGTTACCAAAGACTGTCACTGGCCAAGATGGTGCAGGGGGAGGTTTTTAAGTGAGGGTTCCAAAAGGTAGAAAGGTGAATGGACAGGGAGGGTCTGAACATGCCAAAACCTAGCAAGATAATTCAATAGGACAAAAAGCCCTGCCATCCCTCTCCCTATAAGAACCATGGGCTTGAACAGGAAAGAGGAATGGTCTTTGAGACTGGAGTCTACCGTTCTCCCAGGCCGTGGCACCTGAATAAACCTCTTCCCTTTAGCACCAGCAAAGAAAAAGAACTGTATTATATTTCAGAGTATATATATATGAAATGTGGCTTTTCCTTGCTTTCACATTTTAAGCACCAGCATATAATAAGACATAAAGAGTTGATTTCAGCATGTTTATTTTTAAGAAGGAAATTAAAGTGGGGATTCAGTCTTCACCATCCCTTAAATTTCCCTGGATGATCAAGCATGGGATTTCCCGCTACCTATTTTAGTGGAAAGACCTATGTGTTGAAAACTCACCCAATGTTCTTGCATAATGAAAATGTTTTGATGTTCTCAGCAAAAGATCCCATAACAAGAGTTTGCCAATTGAAACAGTTTTCCCCTCATACTGGTTTTATAATAATTCTTTTAAAAAGACTATGATATATTATTTGCTTTATCATTCAAATCAGTTTAAGAATTTGTTTCCTTATTCTCAATTTAAAATTGTTTCATATCAATTGTGAATTCAGACCTACAAGAATAGTCACTTTTCTACTGGAAAGACTAGTACCCAGTGATATATAAATCAATCAGTAATAATTGTAGAAATTCTCAAGAAAGTAATCTGAGTTTGTCACAGAATATCAATTATCTATTTTTTTCATTTTTTTCTAGATTTAATTAAATAATATTAAAACAGAGTGTGCATGTCCTAAGAAATATATTTATGAGTCCTGTCCTAAGCCGCTTACCTGCCAGGCACAGCAAGCGAGAAGTGGAGTCGATCCTGCTGGCTCTAAGGTCCCTAATGTTTCTTTAAAATATAATTATGTATTTCAGTTCCTCTCTTCACTGCTCAAAGATAACACCATCCTCTGAGTCTCAGTCAGCATAAAAATTATAATGAGTAGCTCCCCAAACTTATTAATATAACTTAAGAGACAGGAAAGGGAGACTGCAAACTATACCCCATGATGCAAGAAAACACTTCTCTGCCTAAACTGCAAACCAACAGACTGTATCTAATCCATCAATTACTTTGTCTTTGTGAATTGGTTTAAAAGGAGGTGGTAAATCATCAAACACACTTTAAATATAAAGCCAGCAGAGAGGCACATGGGGTTCTTTCATGAATCAAAGTTTTCACTTCTCCATGTCCTGTGTGTTACCGTAAGCACTGAAGCGGCCTGTAAGTATATAGGACACAGAGAGCCACTCTGCTAATCGGTCCCCACAGGCCTGGTGGTGCACTCTGCTGCAAAAGCAATTTTCATTGTGAACTCCAACACCCTTTAAGAGGATGTCAGTACTTCAAAAATAATTATATTATGGTTTGAGTGACTTAGCGCCTCTGTTGCAGTTGCAAGCACCCCTGTTCCAGTCTCTCTCCTCTTTCCTTTGCCCTTAGCTGTAGGCCTCACATGGAATTTCATTTTTTCCTGAAAACTACTATGAGGAGGAGCAATATTTTTATAGGAGGCATTAAAATTTGGGGGGGGAGGGAGTCAGTTATCTTTTGTTTAAGAATTAGATATAATGATCCAAAGTGGATGACTTCTAGGCCGAGATTTGTCGTGAGAAAGAAAGGCTTTCTGTTTTCCTGGAAACTCCACCTACGAGAAAAGTCTCCGTCAAAAATCAAACAAGAGCTGTTGTTCAGAACAGAACCACGGCAGCAGCTGCAGAGGGCCCTGCGGGTTCTTCCTCGGACCTTTCTTAGTGGGTTCTGAAGACACTTCCGATCTTTTTAAGTGAGATCTCAAGGCAGAGTTCCAGCGACACACGGATCCTTCCCGCTGCTGCTGGGCGGACGCTGCACAGGAGGGTCCCCGCGCCACCGGGCGTCCCACAGGCCAGGAAGCGCTGAGGACAGAGGCACAGCCTCCCATTTCAACTGGGGGGTGAAACTGGTGACATCATTATTAGCAAAATATCCTCAGACTATTTCTTCGCGCTAATAAAATTTATAAAAATAAAGACAATACCTGCCAACTAAGTTTGAAATTAAAACGGCAGCTAAAGTCTACCTTTTAGATTTAAAAAAGATAAAAACAAATGAATGAGAAGGAAGAGGAGGTGGGGGCTGGGAGGAGGTGGGCAAAGGTGGGGGAAATGGGGACATCTGTAATAGTGTCAACAATAAAAATAAAATTAAACGAAAACATAATTAATTCAGGCATCCCAAGGATGGTTAAGGATCTCAAGATGGTTATTATATATGTAAATTATTAGAGCCAATCATTAATTGAGTAAATGCTTAATAAATATCCTTATATTTAAAAAAAAATAAGCCCAATGATTCCCAAATAGTTTCTTTAATTTTTATTTGTCAAAAGTTGTATTTCTTTAAACATTATATATCTCTATTTTCATAATGGAAAAGCAGCCTTATTAAAAAAAAAAAGAATAAGAGATTATATTTAGTTTTCTTCACATAGTATCAGATATTATCCTCATAATACTCCTAATTTTTACTTATTTCTGTCAAACATAATGAAAAGAAACTACACTAATATATAATTTTGTACTTATTATAAACCTGAAACATGGGGCACTGAAGTCTAGATTTAGCAAATAAACAAATATCTAAATACTCAGTGTAGGTAATTAAATGCTAGTCACAGCTATTCTAAATTATAGCTGTACACACACAGAGTATAAACGTGCCAAAATATTACACACCACCAAATTCGGTTGCCTCCTATTCAACCAGCCTTAATCAAATGGGAAAAGCTAAGTTGTAGAGCTGCTTTGTGAACATGCATTTCAGTACACCATAACATTTGTGAAATTAGAACATGGAAAAAGAAGATAGCAATAAAAAAATAATAATCCCCCATGAAAATTACCAACCTACAATTTTTCAAGTGCATATTTAGGGAATATTACTACATATGGATGCATAATAATAGAGGCAAGCTCATAGGTAAAAAAAATCCCAGATTTTATAAATAAGTTAAAACAAAAACAAAACTTCAGTAACATGTTTGAATAGGTGTAGGTTGATGGTTTACCTTAGCTTATTTCAATGTATACATTTCAGGTGACTGTTTTAATAGACAGACTGGGCATTTGAATGTTTTCATTAATAATGTCAATAAAATGCACCCCCCCAAAAGAAAACACAACATTCTCATTTCTAAACCTGGCACTATTCGATCTGGCACAAGGGAATACTTACATAGCCAAATAGCAATTTAATTGTCATTTTAGGGAGCTGTTAGTAAGTTGGGGTTACATTTTAGGATAACCATGTCGAAATACAGAGTAATCATTATTTACATTTATCTAAATATCAACATTGTGCTGTGCCCAATTTACACAAATGTTTGCAGCAGAGGGCTTAACCATCACTATCGTACCAACTATCAAATGCAATTTCTAGTTAGCATGCTCCAGAAGAGAATGGGAACCATAAATGTTATCTGACATTAAAACGGTTAACTTTCTGCCCAAGGGTGAGCAGAAACGTGTGCCTCAGGTTACCATCTAGCCAAGGAAATTCACTGTAATTCTCGGTGCTGTATCCTGCAATTTGCAATAAAAGAAATAGTTTTGATTGCACTTCCATTTCTTATGCTCTGATTTAATCGGACAAAAAAAATACATATTTGCAGAAAAATAGGATAAAGTTTAATATCAGAAAAATCAAGACCTCATTGGGAACAAAAGTCCTGCAAAGTTCTTTGTAGCTCTTTGAAATATTAATTTTACTATGTGGTGTAGCCACCTGCATTGGTACCTTACAGTCCAGTATAAATACATAAATATCCATCTATTTTAGCATTTCTATCAAAACTATCAGGGACTTAGATTTTCAGCCTTATTATAATGTCTGATAATAAGTCAATATCTGTTTAAATAACTAAGAAATGGAGATGACCTGATCATTAGCAATACCAGATCTTTTTCATTAATCCTTTTTACCACACTTACATATATATAAGTGACACTCATGTAGGTAGGAAATAAGTCAGGAAAGTAATTTTTTATATTTGGTATTTTTCTAAATTATGTGTACAGTACTTTTATCTACACTTTTCAGAATGCCTTTTTGAAAATGATTCAAAAGTTATCAGAATTTTATTTTATGGTTAAAAATTTTAAGATTTCTCTTATTAAAATTAATTTTCCAGCCCTGGCTGGTTTGCCTCAGCAGTTAGAGCATCGGCCTGCGGTCCAGAGAGACCTGGGTTCAGTTCCAGCTAAGGGCACGTACCTCGGTTGCAATTTGTCCCCGGCGGTTGGGGTCTTGTGGGTGGCAGCCAGTTGATGTGTCTCTTTCACATCAATGTTTTTCTCTCTCTCTTTCTCCCTCTCTCCCTCTCACTCTATCTGAAGATGATGCAAAAATGTCCTCAGATAAGGATAAAATAAATTACTTTTTCAAAATTACAAAGCAACATCATACTTTCAGTGACTGGAAAACATCACTATGAGCTATGCATTTCTTCTAGAATGATATTTTTACAATTGCCAATGCATCTGTCTTATCTTTAGTGATCTTTTGTTCTGATAAGCAAGTGGAAATCTAACAGTCACTCCCCAATGAACTTTTCCTGATCAAAGCCTACTCCTTTTATCTCACAAATATGAACTCCACATTTAGATTTGGAATTCCTCTGGGTGGATTTAGTATAATACCAGAGAATATTTGAGGATAGCACTGTCAGGTCGATATGTATTTACAGTCTTCTTCAGATGAAACAGAAGCAAAGTCAAGAGAAGCAAAGGACAGATGCTCTAAAAAGCAAATCCTCCATTGACATTTTTAAAAGGCCTATGCCTGTCTCAAGGAACTTTGTGAAAAGTAGATCTCTGCCTAGGTTTTATATGATTCAAACTCAGTCTTCTCCAATACCCTTGATTTGCCTACCTGTTCATAAGGCAAATCTCAGATTATGATACTGATCCAGTGTCTAAAGAGCACCATTTATAAAACTTGGTTTGAGAAGTACTCCCATGATTGACCAGAGCTAACTTTTGTAATGCAGACCTGTCATCACTATGGTTCCCACGTCCCATGTTACAAAAAGGTGAAGATATGCAGCTATGCTTGGTCCAAGGTAAACACCTGAATACATTTAAGCCTTTGACTATCGTATTTCTTTATTCGAAAATGCTCTTCATGTCAAATTATACCCATCATTTGGTGTCTTGTGCTTCTTTGTCTCATTAACTCCGTGAGAAGTACTCCGTCCATTTTCAGAACTGGGGCAATATTTTCCCTGTACCATCGTCACACTCATCAAGGCTCTGTTATTGTAATTAACTGAAATGCATCTTATTTTGTGAGTAAAGTATACACTCCTTGAGCAAAGGATCTTTTCTTTTTCATGTTTATGTTTCTCATAATACATAGCACGTGATATGCAATAAGAGATTTGTAAAAGCAAATACATAGAGGTCATTGTGAACTAGTGGCCTGAGAAGAGTCCAGAGAGTAACAGCAAACACCCTGACACACTTACAAGGAGTCAGCCACTGGTCCATCGGTTTTCATACTTTCCAAGTGTCCTTAAAAAGACTTTAGGGGGTCACTAATATTATTACTCATATTTTAAAGATGTGGAAATGAAACGTGAAAAAGGAAACTAACTTGTTTAGGGGTCACATAGCTAGTAAATGGTGGAGGCAAGGATTTAAACCTAAGTAATGTGGTACCATGGTCCATATAATTAACGAAAGTATTACTTTCTCTAATTATTTCATCACAAATAAAAGATTATCCCAAGTGTTTCGAGTTTGGCTGATGTTATTCATGTGTCTCCCCCTCATGGAGTAGAGCTCCCTAGAACATACTAGTCATTCGGAAAGAATTTTTACTTGAATTAGGAAAGGAAAGATGTCACATAAGATATCTGCTCCCTCGTAGAAAGAATATTAATATCTGGAAAGCAGAATCAAAACAAATCATCACAATTTTGAAATCCAGGTTAGTGAATTGTTTTTATTCCCAAATCCAACAAGAAACTATGTTGGCACGCTTTCTGAAAAGTAGATGAGGACTTTGAGCAAAAATAGATGAGGTAATTAAACACCCATGTAGGACATATGGCCTAGAGATAGCTTCCCTCTGGAAACTAGTCATTCACAAAGGGAAGGGACGATGGGAAGGAAGATCTCCAAGAGTGTGCACTTGGATCAGGACCAATAGCATAAATTAGGAGCCTTCAGTCTTAAAGGTACAAGGACTTTTTCATACCTGTGATCATCCAGAGTCAAAATTTCCCCTCTGATCAGTTAAGTCAGTCAGTCAGTCTTGGGTCAGAGGAAAATCATTATAAAACATAGAGGATCCCCTTCCCCCCGATTATAACTCAAAATCTTTTCGTTTTCAGGCACTTCACCCCTAATTTTTGTTTTCACTATTTGTTTAATTTAATTTCTTAGAAAAGCTATGTCATAAGCCATCTGATGACTTTGTAAATGCAAAGAGCCAATGTTGTGGAACAGACAGTCTAATGACATAGTGTTTAGTGTTCCCTACAGCAGGAGACAGATGAAGAGAAACGGTGCACTGGCAACCTTAGCATAATTAAGACAAGGCTGAGTGCTTGCCACGGTGCCATTCCATTAATCTCACATCAGTGGCACCTGGCTGAAATTTATGAGATATGTAAAAGGGGCCTTTCCAACTGACCTTGATAAGGCAGAGTTATTTATCACGTGAGAGAACAGTCAGCAAGCTGGGGGAATGAGGTACATTAGAAATAAGTTGGCAGAGAGATTTAAGGGCAGAGGGATGCAATACACTTTAACTGAAAAGATCAAGAGAACTATTTCTAGTACCATGAACCTTAAGAAACCTTGATAAGTAAAACATAAAATCATACATCATGTTAATAAGCAATATATATGGGAAGGGGTAACAGTAAATGCCAAGTTTTACACTGATGCTAGTTTATTGAACTAATGGGATTTTATGACCACAATGCATTCCAAGTGATTCCCCCAAATAAGTAAGCAAAATATATCCACTGTGTGTTCCTTGAGGGCACTGTCTCCTTTTATGCATCACTGTGTTTCTGGGTTGAACCTGAAATATTTTCGTCAAAATGGATCACCAGATATCATGACTGGCCTGGCTGCATCCTGTTCTTCAATCTCCAGTTCACACATCACCTCCACTGAGAGGTGTCCCCACTCACACCATCAAAAAGACTTGCCACTCTATGGAAGTACCTTGTGTATTATCTATATATTGATCACTTGCTTTTCCTCCCACACTAAAGGTCCCGTCTTTCCTCTTCACCTTCAATACCTAGCACAGGATGTGGTAGATGCTTAATAAATAAATGTCAAATAAATGAAAGAAGGGGTGCTTATTAAATAAATTGTGGAGCTTAATAAACAGAAGAGTGTGATTATAATGCTTCAAAATATATTCTGGAAGATCTATATTTTTCTTTGAAACCACTGCATTATCAGTGGTGATAAACTGAAAAAAAGCTGATAATGACAATTCTTCACTAAGGACTTCATTGTGATCAAATTAGTCCCACTTTAATCCATTCTCAACTGTTTACATGTTTTCTAAAACCTCAGACCTTTTCTGCAGTCGCCGCGGGCGTTGTTAAACATAACGCATCTTCTTAGGCTACAACCTGCTTTGCACTTCAAATATTTCAACAAGAAAAATGGAGGGAAACAAAGAGGTTTGTCTTGTCGCTGGAATTTTGTTTACTCCCATATAAAAGGCACCGCATAAAACAGTGGTAGCTGCAATCCGTAGAAATTGCCGTAACGTAAGTGACAATTGATTTCCGTGCCCGGGTCAACTAGGCAGCATGAGGGCCCTTTATTTTATTTTTGTGAAATGGACAATTTGAAATTTCTCTTTAACTTTATAACACGTAATTGAATTTACACTTCTACTAAAACGGAGAGCGATGGATAAAACTCCACCTTTATACGATGAGATCCTTATTGTTTCTCGGGGAGGGAGAACACAGCCCGCCTTGGAATGTCACTGGGGAAAGCCACACGGGTTCGAGCAGACCTGACTGACCGGGAGGCCACATGACCGCCAATGGCTCGGTACGTTTGTTTTCAACTGTTTGGTTGGTTGGTTTAGTTTTGTTAGCTTTGATTGGTGGTTCATTGCCTTTGTACATTTAAATTTTATCATTTCATAGTTGATAATACTTCCATTCAAAAGCCCAGACAAGCTGAAATCAGCAAATCACACAAGACGATCTTTCTCGTCTTCCACTATACCTTGAAACTACTTAAATTTAGGTACCTAGGGCAGCTGTTATTTGATTTTTTCCATCTCAGTGTATCTCCTCTATGCCCTCTTCCACCTCCACCCCTCCTTTTTTCAAAATTTGTTTTCTTTATTGATTTTAGAGAGAGAGGAAGGGAGAGAGAGAGAAAAAAATCAATGAGAGAGAGTATGGACTGGCCTCCTCCTGCATGCCCCCACTGGGGATCGGGCCCACAACCTGGGCATGTGCCCTGCCCGGGAACTGAATCGGTGACCTCTTCGTGCATGAGTCGACACTCAACCACTGAGCCACACCGGCGGGATGTACACTGCAGATTATGAAATTCACACCTTCGTGATGAAAGGGTTTTAAAATTAAGTATGTCAAAATAATTAAACGTTGCTCATTCAATGTAAATTTGTGTATATTTGAATGCAATGTAACTTGATTGTTAAATATTTTATAAATAAAATGAGCTGTGAGGGTGGAAGAGAGTGAGAGAATCAATGGAATCTCTCTGCACTGTACCTGTCTCGATTAAACTGAATTTCTTTTGCTTCCTAGAACTTCTGCAGATAATAACTTAAAGATCTATAAAATATCAGACGTAATGTTTGCTGTTGAACTTATCTAAGTCTGCCAGCTCTCCCTTTAGATTTACTTATATGAATTATTAAAATTCCATAGGAAAGTATTGAAACTTCAAATAAATAATAGAATGTTGCTGATTTCTACTTGTAATGGGAATGTTTTAAGAAGGTAAAAGGGGAGATATAGTTTATATTTCACCATTATGTAACTTGATCCTATTTAATTAAAGAAAATCAGGCTCTAATTATCACCATCTCATCAATGAGTGTCCATAATGATCAAGAAGCTAATTCTATGACCAGGATATCTTATTTCTGTTCATCCTCACCCTATCCATTTTTTCCTAATTATGTCTTTACATTAATTTCATGAGATATCTTTTGTTTTCCTAATTAATCAAAAGACCTTTGGGATCATCTTCCTTCAAAAACTATGCCAATGTAAGAGGCTTATTTTTCTCTTGAAAGTTGGTGAAACTTGATCATTTTTATTGTTTGTGTTGAAATGCAAACTTTTCCCTTTAAAATTAAAATTGGAATCTCATGAATGTATGGGTAGTTTTCTACAGAGAGTACTTATATTAAGGACAAAACTTTAATCTATGAAAGGATACAAAAAGTCCTTGCAAAAATAAGCTGAAAATGCTTAATTGTAAAAGAGAAATATGATTATATGCCAATATTTTAGAAAAGAATCATCTCTCCTAACAGAACTCATTTTTAACAAAGATCAAACAACATTTAGAATAATTTTGGCCTCTGTAACTGAATTACAATAAAAAGACATTTTCCTTAAAAAATCAAAACCTGAAAACCTTCCTCAGAAGATGGAAAATAATTCTTTGGAAATAAAACAAAATCCTAAATCACAATGTGATGTGAACACAGACTGAATAAACAATGAAAGGTAGGACCTCATTATTTGTGTGAACATAAGCCATCCAGTTTGCTCCCACAAATGTAGTAGTTATTAACTAAATAGGCAATTTTTACTAGTAGCATGCTCATTAATTTGGTCCCATGGCAACCAACATATTTTTAAGACAAGACACAAAAATCTGTTCTGTCAAAACCAGGGTACCTAATGTCTCCTTGGAATGATCAATAAACGTATGAAAGAAAGAGACCCCAAATCCTTCATGTATGCTGAAAGATTAATGAACAATAAGGTGATTCAGAAATAGCTTTCCCCATAATAGGTGAAAAAATTAATGCTTAATATCTTAAATTTTCAATGATAAATTAGGCTAAAGTTTAACCAATTGCCTTTTAAACTTAAAAGCAGTTGCTCCCAAACATGCCTTGAACGTATTCTACGCATTTTTTTCCTGAAGTGAATGACATTATTTTATCTGCAACGTTGCAGTCACATAACTTGATTCATCGCGGACTCAACTACAGAACAATGCAATACGATGTTAGGGGGAAGCAAACTGCAGTGGAAAAACATGTAGAACATGTAATGAAAGCAGTGAATGGAGCTACAGGTGGACTGGAGCACTGGAAACAGAATGTCGTAATGGGGAAGAGTCCTAGAAATCAAATTGCTCAAAAATGTTATTGTAGGTTCAGTAACTGAGGCTCAGAGAAGGTAAGTGTTCTCATAATCAAAAGAATTAAATGAGATTGGTGGATGGGACATACTCTTTTCTGTACTCTCTATACTCTTCACTTTTTGACAAACAATGAAACTCGGGAGGGGAATTGGTAAGGAAAACTGGGACGGAGAGGAGGGATCACATCCTTCTAGGAATTATTTACTAAAACTCTTCTTCCCATTCCCCTAAGTGGTATCAATAAGCCCTCATTTTTCTTGTTATAAAAAAACACAGCTGTTGCCCTGGCCGGTTTGGCTCAGCGGTTAGAGCATCGGCCTGCGGTCCAGAGAGACCTGGGTTCGGTTCCCGCTAAGGGCATGTACCTCAGTTGCAGTTTGTCCCCGGCCCTGGTTGGGTCGTGTGGGTGGCAGCCACTCAAAGTGTCCCTTTCACATCGATGTTTCTCTCTCTCCCCCTCTTCCTCTCTCTCCCTCCCACTCTATCTGAACAAAACATGAAAACATGTCCTCAGGTAAGGATAAAAAACAAAAACAAAAACCATAGCTGTTATTTTGAAATGCATTTGAAAGGGCCATAGATCCCTGTTTTCTCCTCTCCCTACTCTGATTATTTACTAATTTCATTAATATAATTGAAATAATTTTTCATAAAAGATCCTGATAAATTTTCCTCCTTTCTATAATATTTAAAGCAGTATGTGATATTCTTTATTTGTAAAATGTAATAGTGAGAGGTAGAAATAATTATAAAGTTTAAAAGGCAGCCAAAGGCTGACTTTTTTCCCCCTGTAAAGGTAAAATCTTATCAGACTAAAGGACTTCCTTCTAAAATGATGAAATATAGATATTTGGAAAATGTAAATCATCTACCTATTTTTTCTTTTTAAATTTATCTTTATTGTGGAATGTATTATAGATGTCCACCTGTTTTGCCCCCTTGACCACCTCCTCCTGATCTCGCCCCCTTCCTGCCTTCCCCACATTATTGTCTGTGTCCATTGGTTTTTTTGTTTTGTTTTGTTTTTGTTTGTTTTTATCCTCACCCAGGGACATTTTTTTTCTCATTTTTTGTTCAGATAGAGTGGGAGGGAGAGAGGGGGGGCGGAGAGAGATGGAGAGAAACATCAACATGAAAGGGACACACCGAGTGGCTGCCACCCACACAATCCAACCAGGGCCAGGAACAAACTGCAACCGAGATACGTGCGCTTAGCGGGAACCAAACCCAGGTCTCTCTGGACCGCAGGCCGACACTCTAACAGCTGAGCCAAAACGACCAGGGCTGTGTCCACTGGTTTTGCATATACGCATATAAGTTCTTTGGTTTATCTCTTCCCATCCCAACTCCCCTACCCCTTTGAGGTTCGTCAGTCTAACAACCAATTTGTACTTCTTAATCCCTTCACCTTTCTTACCCATCCCCCAAACCCCCTCCCATCTGGCAACCATCAAAATGTTCTCTGTATCTATGAGTCTGTTTCTGTTCTGCTTGCTCATTTTCTTTGTAGATTCAATTGTTGATAGATATGTATTTATTGCTATTTTAGTGTTCATATTTTTGGTCTTCTTCTCCTTCAAGAAGACCCTTCAACATTTCATATAATATTGGTTTGGTGGTGATGAACTCCTTTAGTTTTATGTGGTCATCGATTCTAAATGATAGCTTTGCAGGATAAAATAACCTTGGTTGTAGGTCCTTACTTTCCATCACTTTACATATTTCTTGCCACTCCCTTCTGGCCAGCAAAGTTTCTTTTGAAAAATAGGCTGACAGTCTTATGGGAGCTCCTTTGTAGGTAACTAACTGCTTTTCTCTTGCTGCTTTTCAGATTCTCTCATTGTCTTTAATCTTTTCCATTTTGATGATGATGTGTCTTGGTGTGGGCCTCTTTGGGTTCATCTTGTTTGGAAATCTCTGTTTTTCCTGGACTTGTATGTCTGTTTCCTTCACCAAGTTAGGAAAGTTTTCTGTCATTTTTTTAAATAGGTTTTCAACTTCTTGCTCTTTCTCTTCTCCTTCTGGCACTCCCATGATGGGAATGTTGGTATGCCTGAAGTTGTCCCAGAGGCTCTTTACACTATCCTTATTTTTATTTTTTATTTTTTGCTGTTCTGATCGGGTGTTTTTTTGCTTCCTTATCTCCCAAATTGATGGTTTGCTTCTTGGCTTCACTTACTGTACTATTGATTCCCTGTGAAGTATTCTTTATTTCAGTTAGTGCATCCTTCATTTCTGACTGGTCTTTTATTATGCTCTTGAGGTCCTCACTAAGTTCCTTCATGTTCTCACGATGGTCCTTAAAATTCTAAGTTCATTGAGCAACTTCATAAGCAGTGTTTTGAACTCTTCATCTGTTAGATTGCTTATCTCCATTTTGTTTAGTTCTTTTCCTGGAGTTTATCTGTTCTTTAATTTGGGACATGTTTCTTTGTCTCCTCATTTTGGCTGCCTCCCTGTGTTTGTTTCTTTGTATTACGTAGAGTTTCTATGCCTCCTAGGCTTCCTAGGGTGGCCATAATAAGTAGGTGTCCTGTAGGGTCCAGTGGCACAGCCTCCCTGGACAGTCCAGCTATGCCCACAAGGTGTACCCTTCATATGGACTGTACCCTCTTCTGTTGCAATTGAGTTGTGATTGCTGTCAGCACATCAATGGGAGAAATTTACTCAAGCTGCCTCTCCCATGCAAGGACTGGCTATGCCCATGGACAATCAACCTCTGACTACCTTGGAGGACCAGCTGTGCAGCAGTCACCACACAGAGCAAGACTTACTTCAGCAGGGCTCTGGTACCCACTGAGTCCATTCCTTGAGTGGGTCACTTGTAGAGGTGGTTGGTGGTGGTGCTTTGACATGGTCTGAAGCTGGCCACTGGGTGTGCTGGCTCTAGGGCAAGGTCAGCCACTTCCTGTGTTCTATCCGGGGCCCCCAGCATAAGCTACAGAGCTATCTGCAGATGGCTGCTTCTTGTGCTGGGGTTGGAGGTGCCCAGGCAAAACCAAGCTGTGAACCAAGGCTCACAACTTCTAGTGCCAGGCCTGGGGCCACTTAGCGAGATATGTGGGGCTTGCTGAGGCCAGATGCTGCTTGTTTGAGAGGTTTTAGGAAAATCGGAAGCAGGAACCAAGATAGGCCAATCCTATGGTAAAGCCACTGCAAACAGCTTGGGTGGGCCCAGAAGTTGGGTGGGGCAAGGCCTCAGGTAATCGCCAGGGTGGGGCAAACTGTGGGCCAGGTTGCTGGAGTCACAGATATGGAGCCCACCTGCCAGGCTCCTGGGAGGGCTCACCAAAGGAATGTTGGTCTTTGCCAGCACGTTTGTCCGAGAGAAAGCTGCTTCTTCACCTCTCACCCTGATGCCAAACAACTCAGTTCCTCCTCATATGTCTCTGGCACCTTTCAAGCTGCCTCTCCCATGCTGGAACCTGAAGGGTGCGAGTCTGAGTAAGTCTGTGTGCGGGCCCTTTAAGAGGAGATGCCTGGGGCTCCAGAGGCCTCACCTCCCTCAGCCTCAGTTCCCGCTGATTTTTACAACCAGACATTATGGGGACTCCTCTTCCTGGCACTGGAACCCTGAGCTGAGCGGCCTGGTGTGGGACAGGGACCCCTCACCCCTCTGGGAGGACCTTCCCAGCCAACGTGTCCCCCTGATTGTTATCCGCCACACGTGGGTGTGGGACCAGCCGGTCTGTGCCTCCGCCCCTGCTACCAGTCTCAATGTGGTGGCTTCATTCATTCCGTAGTTGTAGGACTTCCATTCGGCTCGATGTCAGGTGGTTCTGAAGGATGGCTGTTCTATAGATTAGTTGTAATTCTGATGTGGTTGTGGGAGGAGGTGAGAGCGGCGTTTACACACCCGCCATCCTGACCGAAAGTCCAAAATCATCGATCTTAACACAGGTTCTTCCACAAGCACGCATTTAAAATATAGTACTAAAATATTATGTATAATATATAATATATATTAGTCAAGCTTATCCATATCATTTATATCGCTTGCACCAGCTCCCACTTTCCAGCCATTTGGGTCATTCTGTTTTGCTTTGTTTTTTAGTTCTTTGCCATTTTGTCCTCTCCTTATAAGGAAGTCCATTGTTTCTTAAAAAAAAAGTCCGCATTTATTTATGTATTTTGATTTTTTTAGAGAGAGAGGAAGGGAGAGAGAGACAGAAACATTGATGTGAGAGAGAAACATCCATTGGCTGCCTCCTGCACGCCCCCTACTGGGGATCAAGCCAGCATCCTGTGCGTGTGCCCTGACCAGGAATCCAACTGGGACCTCTCAGTCCACAGGATGATGCTCAGTCCACTCAGCCACACCAGCCAGGTGAACATTTCTGGATTTAAAGTCCTAAAATCTCTATGACACATTATGTGGTTCATTAAATACCACAGAGCTTAAATTAGTATATCATTTCCCAAACATCATCTTTCTGTTCAATTAAATTCTGTGCCTATAGGTGTGACATAGAATTTCAGGCCTATTTACCTTTCAAAATAGTATCAAGGCTAATTTGTGCAACTCTGCTTGAATGTGCTGTAAAGTTTTATATTCAAATCAATTATCTAACCCAGACTACAGAACCTCTGCCACTGGGCACACGATGAGTGTATATATGTATATATATATATGTGTGTGTGCCAGGGTATAAAAATATATCTAAAAATAATTTAAAGTCGTAGCCAACATTGCAAAGTGATAATATAGAAGTTGAATTTAAGAAAATGTCCAAACTCTCAGGTTATCATAATGTTTTCTGACAGTCACTAAATAATTCTGAAGTGGACTCTTCTACATTTGGACTATATCACATAATGTGATATTGTCCATATGAAAGATTAACCTGGCAGGAACTCAGCAGTGATTTTTTTTACCAACCCTCTCCTTTTACAGGTAAGAAAAATAAAATCCAGAAAGCTAAAGTGATTGTCAACTTGGTTACAAAGTGACTCAGGCACAGACCCATTTCCCAAATACCAGTCACAGTTATTAATAACAATCAGGCTAAAGCAGCTCGTTGACCTCTTGAAATCATTTCCTTTTTTCCAATATCTCTCTTTATGCTCCAACATCCTATGATGTGGCATTGTCACCCTAATTTATTATGGGAGGACACAGGCTCTGGGAGATGTCGTAATTGCTATAAAGTCACATACATACCTGGAGTCTGTTTATCACATTTATTTTAGAAATATTTCAAGGCAAGTAAGGGTAAATTATGTATTTGTTGTTCATGATGGACTGAAGGAATGGAATATTTTATACCACTCCATGTGTGTTTTCCCAACATGGCTAACTTCTCTCATCATTAGAGTCACTTGAGATTTTTCTGGCTCTGCCCCAGACCCACAGAATCAGAATCTCCAGGGAAGGCGCCTGGGAATTTGTATTTTTAAGTGGCTCCCCAGGTGACTCTGGTCATTAGCCAAGTTTTAGAAACCCCTGCAATACCATTGCAAGTTAACAGGATGCTGCCTTACAAGCTTAGAATGTTCTGAAACAAAAATACACCTATTGTAAAATTAACCCAATCTAGTTTCTCTCTTCTACAAACAAGCAAGATAAATGTCTTTGTCACAAGAGGGTAGACAAACTGCCAAATACCACCTATATTTCTGGGTCAGAGACAGATTGGAACTCTACCAAAGAGAACTGGGCACTGGTACTTGGTCTATTTCCATGGCAGGCACAAAACAATTCTAATCTTACTGATCTTTTCATTAAAGAATAAAGCAATCTCAGGGCATTAACTGCTGACAGTAATTCGGAGCATGGATTTCACGGATTAACCAAACCACAAACTATCTAGAACATGTCCACAGAACCACTGTTTGATAGGGTAGTACAAGATGCAAAAAAAAAAAAAATCAGTCTGACTTGAACGGTTGGGTTTAATTACTCAATATAACATTTGCCACATAAAATTCCATATGCCAATAGCTTAGCAACTGTGTCTCGGGGATGCTTAGAGATTCTGTGATACCACATAATGTGCTCAACAGCTTCCGAAGCGCTTGCACGTCCCCCTTTATCATTACAATAGAGCTGTGCCGTAGACAGGAATTTCCAACACATTGAAAGGATTATTGTAATTAAAATATATTCTTAGCAGAATGCAAAATTCTGAAGTATATCTGATTTACTTTTGGTTTCCTGCCAAACAAGATATATATCACCCCTTACACTGTGAGAGCAGTTTTAAACCCGAAAATATTCATTAGATCCCGTTTTTTAATGAAAAATAATTTATGCAACACTGATTTAAATGCTGAATTTAAGATTCAAAAAGAAAGTGAATCAAGTAATCAGGCTTCATTACTTTATATCTCAAGCTTAGAGATCCTGATTCATGTCATCAACATAGTTTCTTAGCCAAGCCAAATGCTAGATCCCTTTTCCCTGCACAACAATCTTACTGCAAGACAAATAGTGATGACAATAAAATACTACAATGAAGAGTGTGTTCACGAAAAACTGAATTTCTCAATTAATGTGATACTGGTCCACATGCTTATTAAAACTCTAATCCAAAGTTGTTCTTTACTGTGACAGTTTATTGGTAATTTTACACTTTATCCTTCCTTACGAAAGCCCGAAACTTTTAACTTTGTCTCAGCATTCTCCTTTCTGTTAGAAGGACTTCAAAGATAAACTTCAGGAAACTTTTTCTGGACAGTGAACAGAGCTAGGAACATTAGCATTGAAGACAAGGCTAGGAAAGCCAAATATTCAAATACCAGTTCCAACAAAGAGCTATTGAGACACACGATTGTTTATAAATGTTATTATTCAACTTCATATTATCAACAGGTTCCGATAACAATATAAGTTTTTCTCATGGGAGAAACTCCATCTGAGTTTCTAATTAAATAACTTCTGTATGGTTCCTTTTCTTCCCTGTACAAAAGGTCTTTTTTCCCCCTCCATTCTTGCTCGCTCTTTCTTTGTGATACTGTTTACTTCCAAGCCTGCCTCTGAACTCTCTGTCTAATTAGCTCTTGATAGATCCGCTGCCCTGTTTCCACAAACATTTAATTCTGCCGTCAGCCCCATTTACATTACAGCATGTTGCATTGTCTTTTACCAGCCTAATTTTGTTTGAGTGAATGTAAATCCCATTAAACAGTCACCTATTAGACTGTGGCATATAAACTCCAAAAGCCTCTTTCTTACAGGAGGCCCACTTGATAAAAGATTTCTGGGGCATTTCAATTTGTGGTCGACTTCAAATATTCTGTCTGCTTGAAGCTTAGGCAGCTCACTTTTTTAAAACAGGGGTAGGGAAACTTTATTCTGCCGAGGGCCATTTGGGTATTTATAACATCATTTGCGGGCCCTACAAAATTACCAACTTAAAAATTCGCCTGCTATATTGGGTCAGGCTAATTTGGTGAGGCTGGTGTTGATTTCGTGGGTCTTGCACAGCCTGCCGGCTGGAGAGTCCTCACCCCTGTTTTAAAAGTATTTGACGCAATATTTGAGTATCTTTCAACCTGTATATGCATTCCATAGCATGAAATATATAAACATCATTTGCTCATTGTCTTTGGGGGGAAAAAATTTACTTATAACTAAAACATATGTTAAATATGTATTTTCCCCCCTTGGGTTTTTTATACTCCCCTTGGTGACCTGACCGCATTATTTACAAAAGACTTTTACAAATATCAGGGTGGCCTGCAGATGGATCCCCCTGGAAAGAGATCGTCTTGAATACTAAATAACTGTGCAGAAGTCCAATAAGCATCCCTGTGTTCTGATGAGTGTACGACAGCATCCTGAGATGCAGCCCTGATAAGGCAAGCAGATATTGGATTCAGAGACAAAGTTTTCTCCTAAAACTTAAATGTGATTTGATATCCCCAAACAAAAGAAACAAGATGTAGGAGATCAGGAGAAGTTCTGAAAAGAGAAGGTAGCCAATTATCAGGGCTACTGATATTTATATCGATAAACTTATTAAGAGCTGCACCAGCTGTTTGTATCTATTTACGTGAGGGCTCAATGTGGACTTTCCCCAGAGCTGTGACTCTTCAGCACTATGGTCACATAACTGTGTGGTTTAAGGTAAGGGTGAGAATGGCTTTCTTTCCATTTCCTTCCTGGTAATAAACTCAGAAAGACACCCATGAAGTGCAAACCCTCACACATGAAATTATTTCTCACCCCTGCAGGCTTGTCAAAGCCAATATTTCAGGAAAGCACAGGTTGCCGAAGGGGACTGTGATTTTTTTTTTTTTTTTGCCTGCTGTGAGTCTCTAAGGATAACAAACATTCCAAAGGAAACTGTAGCCAAAATTGTTAATAACTTCACACAGCTTTTTTACCATGACAACAGAATCCAGAAGAAGACTGAATAGGCAATGGGTTAGGCATTAAGCCACAGCTATTCATGTAGGTATGACAATATCTTTGGCTTCAAATACTACTTATAGAATCCATCTGAATTAAGAATCAAACATGCATTAAAAAAACTTTGATAAATATATTGAATGTAAAGTGAATAATTATTAACAGACTTTCAGCTTGTTGCAATGAATATAAAAGAATAATCAGTTAAGTATTTAAACTAAATGGTTTATATTATTTTAAGAACATAAAGCAATTACAAAATGATTATCAGAATTGGATTTATACTATGAAAGTTTGCATCAATACCCACCCATAGTTATGATACCTAGTTTTTAAACTAGATATTATATAAATCTAAACTCTTGAATAATCAGGCTCAAAAATACATAGGAAGGTAGGTAAAATTTTTTTCTTGGATGGTAGGATCCTTATTTCTCTCTACATATGTTTACATTTGGGTTAATGGGCTTGATTAGATATTATATATATATGAGTCTCACATGATTGCTTCTTTTTGCCCATTCCATAGAATTAAGAATATTTTTATTCAGTTTTGATATATTCAAATAACTCATAATGGCTAACATGGGTCCTTTTGGTTGCTCCCTCATGATCACTTCAAATTTAATCGAGACCAAATTCAAAGAGAAAGGCACTTAGTGGTTTAGTGTTTCTTATTCCCAAAGACTCACTGACTAGTATTACCTCAATTCTTCTGCTTTACTAAAGCTTTTCCTTTTCCTTTTTTTTTTTTTTTTTAATTTTTTAAATTGGCTTTTAGAGAGAGAGGAAGGAAGAGTGGGAGAGAGAGAGAAACATCTATGAGAGAGAACACCGACTGGCCGCCTCCTGCACGCCCCCCAGTGGGAATTTGGTCCACAACCTGGGCATGTGCCCTGACCAGGAATTGAACTGGCGACCTCTTGGTGCATGGCAACACTCAACCACTGAGCCACACTAACTGAGCACTAAAGCTTTTCTAAAACATTAACATTATTATTGTCCAATATGACTAACTTCAAAAAAAATACTTTTTAAAGCTATAAAAATATTTTAAGTGGGCCTAGGAAAGTGATTCACAATAATTATATTAAAGAAAGTTGAAAGTCACTAAACACATGACAGTGTCTAGATCCATCTAGGTTTCTGTATAACCTGTAACATTTGTAAGAGTAACTTCAGGAACTTTTCTGTAATATTTGCATGTTATAGCAGGTCACCACACATAATCTGATGTCCAGATGGCTTACATGACCTCTCTGAGCCTTAGTTTCCTCTTTTAAAATAGAGAAAATATATATTTAAATTTGTCAAGATTAAAGAAGACAATTACATAAACAAATTGATGACTCCTTAATACAAATCATACACTATAATATATTAAAACCTGATAACTAGAGCATCTTTGATACAGTAGTGAACTGTCCCTAGCTCTCCAGAGCCACAGTGAAGACAGCCCCAACCCCACATATAACGGCACCTTTTGATACGCTCTACCATGAGCACACAGTTCTGCCTCTTAAACATGTTTTTCCCTTCACCCTTCCCCTATTAAAGGCATGTCTCATTTTTTTCCATAAGAACACAAGTGTGAAGACAGTCTGAGAACAGAACTGAATTGAACCTTTTATGTTACAATTTGGGAAATCTCTGGCTAAGAATGAAGCCAAAAGAGAGAAAAGTAGAGCTGAGAAATCAAGAAAGTGAGACAATGTCATAACGACATGATATCACCCCTGGGTCTAAATGTGCTTAAAGCCCAAACATTCCTGGACTTCCCATTTTTGTTAGCCAACAAAATCCCTGTGCTTATGCTAGTTTAGGTTTGGTTTCAATAATCTACAAGCAAATGGCCTATTATGAAAAGGTGCAGGTGACCATAGCAGGGTAAAGTGAGGATAGGCCCGTCCTCCGAGCAGAGAAAGTATCAGGAAGGCTCTGTAGAGATAAGGAAGATGTTAGTGTGGTTGAGGAACCACAAACACAATAGTATCATCACTGTCACCATAACTATAACTCTTTATGGCTTCTTCTAGGTCTTGAGGCCCCGGGAGTGATACCCCTACCTAAAAAGAGGCTCCTGACAACATTTTCATCTGCAATTTGTATTTCATTCACTCTATTGGGCTATCAAATGGAAGGACTTTTTCTAAAGGCTGATGTTATATGGAAAGTTATGAACGAGAAAGGCTTAGACATGGAGAAGAATACAGAGTCGGAGGCTTTGGTGAGCCATGAAGCCTAGAGCCCTGGGATACCCAAAGTCAGAGTAAGAAAAAGCAGCCTGGTGGCCCAGCTGAACAGAGCGCTGGAAAGGAACAACACTGAAGACACAAACTACCTAGTCCCCAATTTGCCTAAGGCCAGCCCTGGCGATACAGTTCATATACAAACTTCAAATGAAATCTGGGTGGTTGGAAATATTGCTTTCATTCAATATTAATTTCAAAATCTTGTCTTCTTAAAAAATAAATAAATAAAACGTTAAATTTGAAATCTGTCCTCCTTGTTTATTCTAATTGTTTTCGAGTAAATAGTCATAGGACAGTCTGATTGATGGTATTCTTTCTAAGTAAGGAACTGAATTGAGGAAACAAGATAGCCAGAGTATCTCTGGATACTTGACCTTTACTTTAACTAACAGTAGTTAAATTCAGCAGAATAGAAATAATTCATGAGGAAGTCTATGAGTTAGTAAATGTCTGATGGAGAATTTCATAAATGCCCAAATTCTTTACCGGTTATTCGGTGCAATGCTGGGAGATCCTGAGTCAGCCATGCTTACACAAACATGCGCCCCTTGACTATATTTCTCTGTATCTGTGGTGCCTGCTAATATAGTACCTACGTGAGACTGTTTCAATTCAAAGAGAGTTTAGCCTGAAGGAGGACAGCAGAATTGGGCCCAATGGGAGTTCTGTCTGAGTATCTGAGGGCAGACTGTGGTCTACTGGAAGGGCAGTTCCTAGCAAGGGATTTAACGGCAACAATAAAGTTTTCAGGAAGAAAGCAAGCAATTATATTATAGGGGCTTTTATCCACCCTCCATTTTCCTTAGTTGAATTATTTTGATAAAGGAAAAACCTTAATTAGAGAGATTAGTGTTTAATTATGCTATCCTGCAATCAGAGTTTCAATCTATGAGTCCTGAATATCATTCAGATTCTGTATCACACAAAATCTACAGAAGATTTAACGAAGACCAAACCTGTCAGCTTTACAAAAGGCAGTATGAAAACATAAAGTAAATATCTCCCCTATCTCTAGAATTTACATACATCCTTAACTATAAAAATGCCACATCGATGTTTAACAGGCGATAATTCACATAACCAAATTAGCAGTCATTTTTTTAATTACAAAAGGGAATATAACAAACACCTACTTTTTCCTGCATCATATTAGCATCTGTTTCAACCTTTCTATCCTTGTTTTGAAATGACACAAACCATATATGTAATATATGTGTGTGTGTGTATATATATATATTTTTTATTTCCCTCTTCTCCCATCCCAAAAGTCACCATTGTAAGTCTGCCCAGTATCCTTCTAGCTACTCTTATATGTACACATACATATATTTACATATATGTATAATAATATAGGCTTTACTTGATATGAGTGCAGTAGTTTTTACCCATCAATAATTGAGAGAAATGGAAATTTAAAATCCAGAATGTAAATTAAAAGTTATAGTTTCAGTGGGCATGGATCCTAGAAATCACCTCTTTTAATAACTATGAATTATTTGCCCAAAGGAGAGAGACTCCTTAGGGCACACACCTAATTAGTGGAAGAGTTCCAATGAAGTAAGATCTCTTACTTTCCAGTGAGATGTTTTTCCATAATGACAGGCCACCAATTGTCAACAGTCACATATCACATGCTGTGCTATATTTCTGTGTGTGTGTGTGTATGTGTTATGTGTGAGCAATGAAGGCATATTCATAGACTCACAAAGTTGACAAAGAAAAAATATCAGTGACATTTTCTTCAGTGTCACAAATATTCAACGTGTACTATGTAGTAGGCATCATGCCAAGCAGTGTAAGCACAAAGAACAAATAAGAAAAACTATCTGTTATTAATGAGCATGCAATCTAATAGAGCAAGATTGAAATCACAATCATGATGATTGTGTCATTGAGTATGAATGTGCATGCGTGTATAAAAATGACTCCTCAAAGGTTATAAGAGTATCCAGAGAAAGGGCAACTGTTTTCAGACCTTTGGCTGTCTTCTACAGCTACTCCTTCCAAATATTACCTCTACCATCCCACAATGCATAGTGAAGCAGGGAACCTATTATATGGAAGAGAGCTGGGCTTCAGCCATCTATACCTGAGTAGTAGAGTCATAACGCTTCTCTGTCCAAGCATATGTAAGACTGAGCTAGCTTTTACATGGCCCATGGAAAGTCCCAATGGACTGTACTAATTAATAAAAGAGGACATAGAGTTACATATGATTCTAAGGAACACTTATGCATATAAATTAATAGTCCTACATATATTTTAATCAGCTTCAGCATAAAACTATCATGTATTTTAGAAAGACTTTATACTACATTTCCCCCCAAATGGAAGGTGAACAATTTGCATCAAAAGATATTATTTTATTTGAAATAGAAAACAATTTTTAGCAAGAAAACTAAATGTACAATGAAAGTGAGAAATGTGTGTTTCTATCCTTACCCAATCTAAAATATATTCAAGAATGACGTTTTGCCTGGCTGGTGGCGCTCAGTGGTTGAGCACCCATGCACCCAGAGGTCACCAGTTTGATTCCTGATCAGGCACATGCTCAGGTTGTGGGCCAAACCCCCAATGCGAGGCATGCAGGAGGTGGTCAATTGATGTTCTCTCCGTTCTTCTCATCGATGTTTCTGTCTCTCTCTCCCTCTCCCTTTCTCTCTCTCTCAAAATAAATTTAAAAAAAAAATTTTTTTAAAGAATGATGCTTTGCAATAAAAGGACATTTTCCCTCATCTGATTTTCTCTCATATCATTCATATTATCTTAAAATTATAGTAATTACTTCAAATATACATATACATTTATTTCAACCTGTAGAGTTGAATATAATAACATTAGCATTGTTATTGTACCTAATCACCCTATTAAAAGTTGTGACTTTGAAATTTGTCAGAAAGATCTCTTTTAATAACTATATATATATATGTTCTACCAAAACTGTACATAAGGTATTTTAAACTCTTTAAAAACATACTTTAAAAAAATTACAAAATATTGCCTGGCTGCTGTGGCTCAGTGGTTGAGCATCAACCCATGCACCAAGAGGTCACCAGTTAAATTCCCGGTCAGGGCACATGCCCAGGTTGTGGGCTCGATCCCCAGTGGGGGGCATGTAGGAGGCAGCCAATCGATGTTCTCTCTCATCAATGTCGATATCTCCCTCCCTCTCCTTTCCTTTCTCTCTAAAATCAATAAAGAAAAAATATTTTTAAAACTTGTAAAATATGTAATACTGCCTAGATTTTTAAATTGTCTTGAATTTAGTAACATAACTGAAAGAATTAAGGATAGTATGCATTTATCCTCAGATAGAGCGGGAGGGAGAGAGGGAGGAAGAGAGAGAGAGAAACATCAATGTGAGAGAGACACATCTACTGGTTGCCACCCACACAACCCCAACCAGGGCCAGGGACAAACTGCAACCGAGGTACGTGCCCTTAGCGGGAACCGAACCCAGGTCTCTCTGGACCAAAGATTGACACTCTAACCGCTGAGCCAAACCAGCCAGGGCAAAACCAATTTTTTACATTACATTTATAAATAATGTAGCTCCCTTTGCCTAGTTTAAACAGCTTCAAAAGTCGAGTCAGGATTGTGGATGACTATTGGAAACGTGATAGAGTGTAAAATTTGGATGCATAGATGGCATTCAGGTTCACTTCCATATGCCCCGAGGGCAAAGCCAGGCATGAGGCCTTCATGTGTTACCTACTGAACTGGGTCATACGTGGCAATATTTGCTGTTTGGTCCTGTGATGAGGCAGCATGGGGAGAACCAGCTGGCCAAGGCTAATGCACCATCTGGGCTGAAAAAATATTGCCAATTTCATTGGCACAGAGGAAAGAGTGAGTTTATAATCGAGCTATAAATCACAAGCAGGTCTTGCAAGTTGTCAATTAAAAGTCTGACATATTGATGTCCTCAATGCATGGGTAACTAACTTCTTGCTTTTTAAATATCATTATTTACATAATAAAACCCTTTAAAATATCAACCTACCCCTAATTTAAAAATTACTACAAGCACCCATAAGGAACAAATCAGTACATTACAAAATGTGACCTATAACCTTAAAAAAATGAAGGTAAGACAGATTTGTTGATCACATAGCCGTGGTAGCATTCCTGAGTGTCCAAGTGATATCAAGTTTAATGTAAAAAAAAAAAAAATTTAAATTGAGAGAATTTTCACTGACTTTATTATCTTCATGTATCTTTCTGCCACAAATTAGAAAAAAATTCATACACCAGCACTTTTTTTTCATATATAAACAAAAGTATCATCTACCATAACATCATAATCTAGTAAAAAGAACATGGGTTTGGGGATCAGGTAATCTTGAGCTCAAATCCTTGCCCCATTGGTTAACAGCTCTGTGGAATTGTGCAAATTAATCACAGTGATGCTACAGTGATGGAAGGGTTAGCAGTCGTGTATGTAAAGTGACTAGAACATAACAGCTATGCAGTAAACGATAGTGTGTTACTGTGATGTAGGCAAATGATACATTTGCACAGTCTGGCTGAAATGTGTGTTGTTTCTAATCAGAGCAAATACACGAATTTTAGTCCAAAAGCAGAGAACATAAAACTCGAACTGATTAGCCTTAAAAATTTTGCCAGCCAGTCCTCAAATTCATTGTCATATTTTATGCAGTCAACTCTTATTGTTTTCATTTTTTAATTTAGTTTTTGAGATTATCACAAGCAGATAAACTCTAGGATTGAGCAATCTCTGTTGCCAGTTGTAAAAACTTCTGGGGTAATCACTGGACAAAATGACTCAATCAAGAGCTACCATTCACTGACCACTCAACATGTGAACAAGTCTATATTAGGTACTTTATAAATGTTATTTCAAATTGAAGCCATAATGATATACTAGCAATCAAGGGGACCACCATGATAGTCATCTTTCAGACTCTGATTACATTTGATCAAGGCTGAAGTATCAGGGAAGGCCAGACAGATATTATAGACTTCGTAGCTTTCTACCAATTTCTACTCATCAATATACATCCCTGGAACAATGTAGAATAATTACAGAATGGAACAAGGAAGCGGATCATGGAGAAAGTAGAGGACTGATGCTGTCCAATAAGGGAATTTTATCTACTTCGAATGCAGAAAGGAGACATTAACATATTTGATTCGAAATGCCATATTTAACAGTTCTCGAGTAATATGCAAAAACATTTCAAGGTCATATATTAGAAACTGGAGGATTATCTATATATTCAAAAGAAAATAATTACTTGAGTATACCCTTTTTATCCTCTTTCTCTCTGCTCTTGTAGTAGATAATCCACTCCCTACCCTACTCTGTGCCTCGGGAGGCTGACAGTGCACCATGTTTGCCCCTGGCTTCCACGTGAGTCTGAACAATCTGAAGAAATGTCAGGTGTTTGCAGAGTAAGAGGACAGGAACTCCAAGTACTCACTAAAGCTGGGGCCAGGGAGAGGCAAGCCAGGTGCCCAAGGTATGAAATTCAAGGAGGAACTCACTCTCAGATACTAACTATATTCATCCACCCCATTTTTGGTTCCAAGTCTGCATCCCTCAACAGCTATAGCTCCCTCCAGATAGATAATCCTTGATAATTCCAACTCTCAATCCCACAGAACTGGTCAACCCTGAGGGTGGTGATATTTCACTAATGTTGATAATCTTTGCCTCACCATCCCTTAGTTATTCTCTTACTGGTTCCCACCTCTTGAGGTTAAATTCTCTTTTATACAGGGACCGTGAATATTAAAGCATCATTTCAGAGTTTTAAATCAATTTATAAATGTGTTGTAATTCACATCTCAGTACAACTTTAGGATTACTATCATTTCTTGAGTAAACAAATATTTGTAAACACCATTATATATAAGTGGCTTTAAAATTAATTAGTATAAATATATAATCCACTTTAGGCTATCAAATAAATCTCTTTTAGCTCTCACTTAAAATGAATGCATATGCATGGTCCATGTGTGCACAGAACAAATTTTATTGAAACAAAAATCAATCTGTTTTTGGATTTAATTTCTCATTCTTCTCCATCTCTACCCAAAATGACATTTTTAATAATTAATAAAACCTTTGTTATCAAAACAGATCATTTCACAGAAGTGTGATCCTGTTTTGCCTGTTTCTTAAAAACTAACAATTTAAAATTCATTTTCTTACAAATGTTATAATGCTAAAAGATACGTGCTTTTGTTAAAGAATTATATGTCTAAAGCTAATATTTCAATTTGTAAATAACAAACCTGAATTAAATAGACATATAAAAGGCTTTTAAAATCAAACAAAATATTATATGATCTATCACTGTATAATTAAAAATAATCTTTTACTCATTTTTCGAGAAATATGTTTACTTTTGTAATATCATATAAAGTGAACAAAGTTTCCAGAAGAAAAACTTGAAAGATGATGTGTGGTGTACATACTGTGCACTCAAATATAATTTTATATTAAATGTAAATATAAAATATATAAAATTAATTTTAAAAATTTGTATTTGAATATAGAAAATGTTCCTGAAGTACATAGTGTTTTAATTATGTTTGTTTAAAAGAAAAACAATTGAACTATCTGATTATAGTTCATTCTCACTAGCTGATTTTTTTTCAAGGGGGATATTTTGGGAATTGAATATTTTATATAAAAATTAACAAAACAATTCGGTCTAGCTACATAAGGCTAGACAGAGTTTTGGATGTTCTGACTGTTCTTACTAGGGCACTGCACCTGTTCAGATGCTCACCTCTTTCGTGCCTGAATCAGTCACATTTTATACGATTTGGTAAAAGTGATAATTTTATACATGAAATATTTTACATGAGCTTTACTTCATGGAGAAATACAATCACAGGTTTGCTTATCTTTCTGTATATTCTAATTCAGAAGCTAGAAAGCGGGTATTTGCCATATTCTATCTTTCCTGTCAGGAATTAGAAAATAATATTCAATGTCTAGGAGAGAGTAATTTTCTTTTGGTTACAAAGAGAAACTTGGGAGTAGATTCCTTATTGGAGAGTAGGCTTCTTTAAGGAAACATCATGACTAGTTCCTCAGCCCATACCCAGTCCACAGTCCTTTAAAGAACCAATTTGTCCCCTGGCTGGATTGCTCAGTGGTTAGAACATGGGCCCGCAGACCAAAGAGTCGCAGGTTCAATTCCGGTACCTCAGTTGCATTTCAGTCCCTGGCCCTGGTCGGGGTCGTGCGGAGGCCCCTGGCATAGGTCCTATCTCTAGGACACTATCTATCATCTTAAGCTTGCTCATGATATTCTCTGGAACCCCTCCATATTCAAGACAGTCACTAAGAGCCTCGGTACAGAAATTAAAGAAGATGCTCTTTTGCAATAGACAGCAAAGTCAGACACAGCAAAATGATGTTTTGGTTGAGACGGGAACTGGGTGAAGGGTGCCTGATGGATAGAGAAGTTAGATCAATCGGTGCTTAAAGAAGTCCTGGAAATTGGGAGGCCAGGTCCGAAATGCCTGCTTCAAGTGGGTATATTTCCCATTCTGGAAACCGCATTAGCGTTCATGTGTTCCGTAGCAAATCCCCCCTTCATCGTGAAATACGTTTGTCCGCATGGCAACAATTATCACAGTAACAGGTAACATTTATTAGGAGCTCAGCTTTCCACGGGCCAGCTATGCGGTTAAAGGCTTTACAAAGATTATCTCATTGATTCTGCTTAGCAACCTGTGAGGTAGGTCTCAAAATCTTTACCCATTTTACACAGTCTAGGAAGTGAGGCATAATTAACAACATACCCCAGATTATACACAGCTAATAACACAAAAACATAAGCCTAATGAGTCAAACACTATGATACACTGCTTTCCTACAACACAAAGAAGGCAGGGCTAGCTCGTGATGACAGACATTGTTCTTGCCATACATTTAGGGATCACGGACCACTGAATCCTAACGATGATGCTCGTGCTATCCATGAAGAATGCAGTGGTTACCTTCTCAATTCGAAGGTACGAAGTTTATGGGAAAAGTCTAAATCATTTACAAACATCGAATAGAAAAACTAATTTATGAGACAGTCTTCATTGTTTTTAGAAAACGTGTAATAACACATACATTTTTAAGCGCACGAGTCTCTCTGCTAATATTAATCGAGTGGCAGTGGTTAACAGGAAACTGTCCTGGGTGCTGTGAAATCTTGCCTACCATCCCCTCAGATTTTCCTTTGAGCCTCGTAATAATGGCAGGGACACAGAGGTAATGATACAGCATTATTTATAAATAATAACCCCAATAATGCCAGCGTGACAGCACCATCCCAGGCATCAGCACAAGCAGCAGGCCCCTGGAAACTTAGATTTCAAGCACTAATGAGCAGTGATAGTCAACAGAACAGCAGTCTGTTGTGTGAAAAAATGGATGAATCTTTATAACAGTTTTCACAAACTATCTTTCAATTCAGTTTGTTTTATTCACAGCACTGCCGCATAGCCTGGCGGAAATTCTGTTTGTTTCCAGCTCGGCGTTTTAACCGCCGCGTCCCAGCTAGATCAGTTAGAGATGGGCTTGAAATGTGACTTGCAGAATGGAGCAATTTGGCTTTTGTATACAGTAAGGTATAAACTTATGGCCCCATATTTTCATTTCTCCTCTTTCCTTACCTAAATCATTGGAGCAAAAGTGAGAAAAGTCATTACATCCGTGAATTAATTCACCCAAGCAGTTTCCTCAAACCACAGGTTAATTTGAACTGTTCAAATATAATTACTTAAAAAGGAAAGGATTCATTACTTTTGTGGTATTTGCTGGTTCATTGCACCATTGTCAGAGATTGTCAATAAACAAATTACATCTAACACTGTGCTCTTTTGCTGAGCAGGTCTCTAGAGGATAAATACTTATACATGATGTTTTGTTTCATTTTGTGTGTGTGTGTGACCCATACTCACATGCTCCTGGTTTTAATATTTTAAAACATTCTCAACAAATTAACAATTACATAAAAGCAATTCAAGCCATCTACTATAAATAGGAATGCTAGATAAAAATGTATGTTGTTATATAATTTGCTTGTTTTTTGTGTGTTTGTTTTTTGAACTGGAGCTACATGAAATGGATTCAAAACTTTCAGCATGCTAGTATTTCTGCATTGTTCTTGCAAGAATGACCACAGCTTTGATCAGATTTATAAAGAATCCCAATTCACACACACATGCACAAAAAGTTAATAATATTACTCTAGAAAACTTTTAATAGTGACTGATAACTTAGATGTAAATTGAGATAGGACAAGGGGTTGTATCTGAAGGAAACCACGTAATGATTGCAAACTCGGTGCCAGAGTTATACAATAGACCTATTTTATCTTATGAGATGCTCAAAGATAAGGAACATATGATACCCTATTATTTTTTTCAGACGAACCATTACAAATGGACTCAGACAACCTGGGTTCTAATCTTAGCTATGCTACTGAACCATGGACAAACATATCCCTCCAATGTGCAGATATCATTATTTCCGTCTGTTTCACTCAGACATTATAAAGATACATTGTAGAAAAATGTACTAACACTTTTGCATGTGCTTAAATCACATCTCTATAAAGCAAAACCCCTTAATTCCTAACAACAGTTTTGATTCAAAGGCTGGAGAATAAAACAGATTTCCTCTCTGATTTTATTTATTAAACCATGACCATTATTCCACTAAAATGTTTCCCATAGCCCAGCTCATGTGGCTCAGGGCTTGAGTGTCAACTTGTACACCCAGAGGTCACCTGTAACCAGTCAGGGCACGTGCCCAGGTAGTGGGCCAGATTCCTAGTGGGGGGCATGCAGGAGGCAGCCAATCAATGTTCTCTCTCATCAATGTTTCTATCTCTCTCCCTCTCCCTTCCTTACTCTCTAAAATCAATAAAGGAAAAAATAAAAAAACAAAAAATAAATAAAATGTTTCCCATAAATTATGCTTAAAGATTAGGAGAGTTACATAGTTTATCTCTAGCTAGATCAATGTTATTAGATGGTATATGCCAATATGCTATTATACTTTCCAAATATCATAAACCTTTCAATTCTTCAGTCCAAGTTTTGTCCTGTTCTTACTATATCTTCTCTAGAAAAATCATACCCTGCTTTCTAAAAATCTCCAGATATTATACTACCATTCCTATTTTTTCCTTGTGCCTAGATTTTTTACAATATTAAATAAAGGCAAGCTTAATCATCACATGTCTTCTTTCGGTGCAATGCCAATGTATAATCTGAACACTTGAAATGGTTTAAAGTAAACTGATTTCAAAATCAGTGACCAATATGTTCCATCTAAACAAATAGGATAAAAAAAATTGTTAAGCTTATTCTAAAAAAATAGGTATGTACTGTATCTCACAAACTTGTCTTAGTCTATATTCTATTATGTGTCTCAGAAATGATCATCCATACAACTACCATTAACTAAACATCCATTTCGATCAAGCATAATGGTAGGTGTTGCACTTACCCTTGGTAAACATGACAAGTTTAGAACTCGTGCCAGTGGAGTAACTTTTAGAATTAAAATCCCCACATACACCTAGCCAGCATGGCTCAATGATTGAGCGTCGACCCATGCACCAAGAGGTGGCCAGTCTGATTCCTAGTCAGGGCACATGCCCAGGTTGTGGGCCAGATCCCCAGTGAGGGGCATGCAGGAGGTGGCCAATTGCTGTTCTCTCTCATCGATGTTTCTATCTCTCTCTCCTTCTCCCTTCCTCTCTCTCTAAAATCCATAAAGAACAAATGAACAAACGCAAAAATCCCCACATACTCAGTGATGATGAATATGGATTCACACAAGTCCAGGCATTACCATTCCCACAGAAAACAATATCAATGCCTCCTCCATACAACTTCCTTTACAACCCTAACACTGTGTATCGTCCTAATTCTTTGCTTCTCAAACGTGAATAATGTGGGCCAGAATCATTTGCAATCACAGGGTAAGCACTATTTTGACGTTTGGTACATGATATTACATCCTATTTGATTTATGTAAAAAATATAAAATTAACAATCCACACACAAATTTTAAGATAAAATATAAGATTTTAATAAAATGTAGGGATGTTCTCCTGTGGACACATGTGAGCATAATCACATCTTGTTGCTTTTGGAAACCCTCCCATTATCACCCTTAGCTAAGCACCTGATTTGATTTGGACTGCTTGATTCCACCATTTAGTGGACATGTGATCTTAGACAGATTACGGAAATGCTTTGAACCTCAATTTCCTCTTTTGTAATAGGATGCCACCACCATCTACATCAAGGGATGTTCACTGGGTATAATACATATCACCTGGCATGCAAAAAAATCAAAAAGCTATCCATTCTTTACACCTTCCCCTGGAGGTTATGTGCTGACAAGAAGGTAAAAATTTAAACAAATATTTATGCCCTTGCCAGTTTGGCTCCACTGTTAGAACATCAGCCTGGGGACCAAAGAGTTGAAGTTTGATTCTGGTCAATGGCATGTACCTGGGTTGCAGGTTCAATCCCCGGCCCCAGTTGGGATGTATGGAAGGGAACCAATCTATGTGTCCCTCTCACACTGATCTCTCTCTCTCTCTCTCTCTCTCCCCCCTCCCCCCCTCCCACTCTATCTGAAGATAAATGGAAAAGTATCCTTGGGTGAGGATTTTTTAAATTAAATATGTACATATATATTTAATACATTAAATTAAATAGTAAATTAACTATCTATAAATAATATACTTGTCTTCAAATAGACATAACCTATTTGTGCAAAGTTCTCCCATTTCAGAAAACTTACTTTAGCTCTATTCAGTATAACAGAATCAACTTTACAACATAGCAGCTTTTATTCCACAAACCCACATTTGAACTTACTGGCAATCAAAATAAAGGGTGAATCAGATTCCATTTTTTCACTCCATATAATTGCTACATAAGAAGGGATTAGCAAAATATGACTTTCAGGATTTCTAAGCAATCACTTTCTATATTTCTGTTAGATAAAGTGGTATCTCAAAAGTAAAATAATTTATGCAATTAAAAAAAGGCTCTGTGAACTTCCAAAAGGATAAAACATGACCTCCCATAAAACATGAATTAATATTTTAGCAATGCCTAAATAATTAGTGAAATTTTGTCTTTTGTTTTAAGATGGCAATTATTCTTAAGCAAACCAAAGTATATAAATTTGTTTTTTTTATTTCTATTTAAATGAATACTCTTCCCTTGATTTTGAAGCTATTCTCTCCATCCATGTACATAAATAATTGTTTATGCAAAGAATGATAAAGGAAATTCACCCCTCAAAGGAATATAGGAAGAAATGAAGAGAGGGAGGAGAGAGGGGATGGAGAAGTGGGGAGAAGCGAGATGAGGAAGAAAAGGGAAAATGGGGGGGGGCATAAGTTTTTATTTCCTTCTCTGTCAGGCGGAAGATTTTATGTGCATTCCAAGATGTATGTGGACCAAGGGAGGCAGATGACCCTCTTGAATGATCTATCCCATTATCACCCGACAGGGACTGCTGGATTGAGCAGAAATGTAGAGCTTTTCAGCAAAAGCAAGCATTTGTCCATATTTCCATCTCCAGGGCTTCATGGACTCCATAGCTGCAGACAGGAAGGAAAGTCAGGATTTCCCCCTATTTCACCTCACTGACAAAGCGCTACAATAACATGTATTTATATTTGATTATACCTTCAGTTTAATCACATAAGTACAGGTATGGTTCCTTAACGACAGCCATAAAGACATGTGTTCCTTCCAACCAGGCTGAAGTTCACAGGTTGGGAGCAACTTTGTTCCACTGACAATGATTTTTGTGAATCGTGAGGACAGATTCTGTTTACCCAGCACCCATTTAATATGGCTTAAGCCCTCATCCTGTAAAGAAGGGAGCTAATCTCATAGAAATCTTCCTGAATAGCATATATATCTTTGAATTCCAGATTCATTCTGTAATAGACTCCATAGTTAGGCCGTGTATTTCTAATATGTGACTACATTTCCCAAAAGTGGCATTAGTTTTGATGAGTTCAAAGCAAATGCTATTGATCACTAACTTTAAATTACACCAAGTAGCTTTAAAATAAAGACAAATGGTTGAAATCAGTGCCGTGCTCCTGTTTCAGACAGCCATGTTTCCCTGAGACAAATCGCTGGTCCTGCAAATGTTAAGTTAAAGTAGAAATGCATGGAAGAAGAAATATCCTTTATATAAAAAAATACTCTTTTAAAGCATTAAATGTAGAAACATAGAGGAAACAGGAGGAAAAAAGTATACAAAATGATTTAAAAATAGATTAACTTTCCTAACTTCCCAAGAAATAATAAAAAGTACATTATTTCCCTTTATTCTTTTTATAGCTATGCTTTGGTCTTTAAAGAGATGATAGAAATACCAGACGCTGGAGATTTCCAATCATGCGTGCACCAGCAATACAGTAGTGACCCCTTATCCACAATTACATTTTGCAAGGTTTCAGTTACCTGTGGTCAACCGTGATATGCAATATTAATGGAAAGTTCCAGAAATAAACAACTCATAAATGCTCAATTGCATAGTGTTCTGAGTAGCGTGAAGAAATCTCTATCCCTCTTCATCTCGCTAGGATGTTAATCATCTCTTTGTCCAATGTCTCCAAACTGTATGCTACCATCCCTTAGTTATTTCTTAGTCATCTCGGTTTGACACCCCATCTCCTGTCACAGTTTCGCCGTGTTTGTGTTCAAATGACCCTTAGTTTATTTAATGTTGTCTCCAAAGCACAAGAGCAGCGATGCTGGCAATTCAGGCCCGCCAAAGAGAAGCTGCAAAGTCCTTCAAGTGAACAGGTGAGCGTTCCAGACATAATAAGGAAATGCATTGTATGCCAAGAATGCTCAGTTCTACAGTAAAAAGGAATCTTCTACCTGTAAAATTGTGAAAAAAACAAAGCAATTTGTACTAGTTTGCTGAAAGACAGAGAGACTACATTAACATAAGTTTCATTACAGTGTATACTAAGAATTGTTCTATTTTATTATTAGTTATTGTTGTCAATCTCTTACTGGGCCTAATTTATAAATGCAACTTTATCATAGGTAAGTATATAGAGAAAAGACATAGTCTCTATAGGGTTCAATACTACCTGTGGTTTCAGGAGTCCGCTGGACATCCTGAAAGGTTTTCCTGGAGGATACGTGTGGGGGTGGGACAGGGACTGTCCCATAATTGAGAATGTGCCTTGGCCAAAGATGCTTCCAGCAGAATCAAAATTTGAGGATGTTTAGAAATTCAAGACGCTTCTACCTAGTATGAATGCAAAATACTCATACAGAAAAATGTCAGAAAGTACAATAAGTGAAGAGTACAGATTTGAAGAAGGTAAAAATTGAAGTTCCTAAGAAGAGAGATTAGAAGAACTTATCAGAAACAGGCAGTTTTAAAGAAAAATGTGTCTAAAAAAACATGAGAAAATGAATAAAATGTTTGTATAAACTAAACATTAGTAGCAGTGGATACTTGTTTAATATAGATTAGTAGAATTTGTATATGTGTATTTTCTAAATTTTCTATTGATTTAGTGAGAGGGAGAGAGAGAGAGAGTGGCGGGGGGGGCATCAATGTGAGAGAGAAACAGATCAGTTTCCTCCTGTACATGCCCTGACCGGGAACTGAACCCACAACCTGAGTATGTGCCCTGACCTGGAATCAAACCCACCAGCTTCCTGTGCACAGGACGATGCTCCAAACAACTGAGCCACACCAGCCAGAGCTGTACATGCGTATTAACAAAAAACATAAAATAAAACAAAAACAAGCTGATGTAAGTGGAAAATCTGTATACCGGCACCATATAGAAATTTCTTTATAAAATAATCTGGTTGAGTAGTCCCGAGAACCCCAGACACTGCTTGAAAATGGCATTAAAGTGCCTAGGAACGTCCTGAGACACGACGGCAGAGAACACAAGGAATACACTTTAAAAGAAGCTCCCACGAGAACTTAATTAATGAATATGAAAGCACTGTCTGGAACTGAGAAAGAAGGGAGGGCTAAGAACTATAAGCTTACCTATACTTTAAGTATTGCAAGTCTCTAAGTAAATGCTAGGCAACCATCCCTGACTCCATTTCCTTAAGGCCCTAGCGACTTTCCGGGTCAGGGGCACACAACTCTATTCCTCGGCCACACGCCTGCTCGGCCCTCCTTCTCCATCCCCACGAAGCTAGCTCTGAAGCTCCTCAAGTTCCACAAACTTTCTTCAACACCATTATCCTCTCTCTCTCAACCATCATTATCCTCTCTCTCTCAACGCATGACCTTGGCAGCCTCCTTTACTGAGGAAATAGAAGTCACTAGGTGAGAACTCAACTTTTAGTGCTTGTACTCACCTTTGTTTCCTAAGTCACAATGACAAGGGACCTTTTTCCAGATCAAAGCTAATTCTTCCTCTTACATGTTTTGTTTTTTAGAGAGAGAGAAAGGAAGAGAGGGAGGGAGGGAAGGTGGAAGAAAGAAAGAGAGAGAGAGAGAGAGAGAGATTTGTGGTCCATTTACTTATTTATGCATTCATTGGTTGATTTTTTATTTATTTATTTTTTTTATGTGCCCTGACCTGGGATCGAAATCACAACCTTGGCATCTCAGGACATTTCTTAACTCATCCCCTCCAGTCCCTTGTAGGATCAAAACACCTTGCACCATATATAGGTTTACTCTCTCTCCAAAGTTTCAAATCTTCTCTTCTGGCTCTATGTCTCACACCATTAGAAGCTTGCTAAAGTGTGTGTGTGTGTGTGTGTGTGTGTGTGTGTGTGTGTTTCCCATTAAAAACAACAAAAACCTAACCAACTTAATAACCGAGTCACTCTAAAGCAAACACTCTTAGTTTCTATGTCCCTCTTTCATAGACAGTCTTAACAGAGTAATCTGTCATTCTCTGCTGCCCTCCCACACTGTTCTTAAATCCACACATGCTTTGGCTCTCGCTGTGCTGAAGTTTATCGTGCTAAGGACATCAGCTGCCTCCCGAGCCAATACACATGCACCCTTCTCAGACTTCTCCTCAGAACCACTGCTCCCTTGAATTATCTGACAAAAAGTTCTGACTCCGACTTCTTTTGTGGCCTTCTTTCCAGACTGCTTTTCCTCCGCCAACCCTTCCATGTTGAGGTCCCAGAATGCTGACCTTGACTTCCTTTACGTTCTTACAGGGTATTCTTGCTGATTCTCAGAGTCCCATCATTCCAACGATAAGCTGACAAGACCAAAATCTGTTTATTCAACCTACATATTTCCACTGAGTTCTAGACATGATTATATAGCAGCTCCACTTTATCTTCCAAATGCAACTGAAACTACATGTCCAAAACTGAATAATTATCTTTTCTCCTCAAACTGGTTCTTCTGCCTCTGTCTCTTAGCTCCATAAACAGCACCTTTATCTACCCAGCCTCAAGTGCGTGAGACCTGGGCATATTCACCCTCCCCCACTCCCACCCCACCACACCCAAGCTTATTTTCAGCCTTTTTAGAAACTAAGCCAAAGCCCAGTATCCTGCATATTCTATCATCAATGAACTATTTTTACTTCCCCTAATTTACCACGCTATAGCAAACATCCATGGTCTTGGCTTTTATATCAAACTCTTCTTGCATTAAATCTACTGATACTTCATTTAAAAAAAATTTTTTTCTTTATTGATTTTAGAGAGAGAGAGAGATAGAAACACTGATGAGAGAGAACATTGATTGGCCACCTCCTGCATGCCGCCCACTGGGGATGGGCCCACAACCTGGGCATGTGCCCTGACCAGGAATCAAACCGGTGACTTCTTGGTGCATGGATCGATGCTCAACCACTGAGCCACACCAGCCAGGCCTACTGATATTTCATTTTAACTATACATTCCATACTTGAAACCAAACTCCAGATAGTACTGCCCATCCCTTCTCTGTGCCTCAATTAGAACCCTACACATTTCTAGCATGTTACCTATTTCATGTCATTACATTCATTCCCTTCTATATATTTATTTCCACATAAGATGTTGAGTGTTTTGATAGCAAGGATTTGTCTTATTCATTATATTCTCAGTACATAACACAATAGCAAGACACAGAACACACACAGTAAGCTTTTCAAGTAAGGGAAGAATATGGCAGGGGAAATTACTAAAGTGTTCTGTACAGTTGGAGGGGGGATTGTTTTACAATTTACTTTAACTTTAGAATCAATCATAGAAAGCCAATGAACCTAATTATCTCCTAATCCTTGCTGCCATTCTGAACTATACCAAAGTCTGGAAACTTTTTTTCTGATGAACTAGTAACAAAAATATTTTGAATTTCCTTGGTCAGATACCCTGGAAAATTTCTTTCACATACTAAGGTCAATATGCTTTTGGACAGTTAGGCCCCTGTCCCGGCTGGTCAGACATCAGGGTGCTCAGTTTGAAGTAAAAAATAATATCCAGCATATATTTCCACCAATCCAAGTGTCCAGATGTACTGGAAGCCACCATTGCAGAAAGTGAATCAAATGTGCCAAGTCACTGATTGAACATCAGTGACTGTGGGAGACTATTTGCATGGCATCCATTTTGCTAAAATCTGCTCTGCCATCTCCTGCCCCAAGGCAGGATACCTCTGTATACAATGTTTCTGCACTCCTTTAAGTAACCATTTACTCAGCCAGTTATGCTCTGTTTATCTTTTGTTCCACCCGGGATATTTACTTGAAATTGCTTCAGGGTGGTTACCACAAACTTATCGATTGGCAGCAAATGTTCTTGTTTTTCTGTTTCTTGCCCTATATATAGTGTGGATCTCCCCAGAATAAACAGACTTGATCAGAACCCTGTCTTGTCTCCATTTCTCCTGTCTCTTGTCCCTCCTCATCCTCACTCCCCCTCTAGAGTCCTCGTTGCTCGACCTGCGGGTCGGGTCAAGTGACCCTGTTGGTTCTTTGTGCCAGATATAAATCAGAACGAGACCAGAATCATTCCTTGCACTGATGCCACAGGAGCAGAAAATTGAAGCAAAACTTACACGGCCCTTTCCCTATGTTGTAAGGTTTGCAGATTCACTGCTCAAGAATCAGTTTTCCTAGAAACGAGAAAACCTGAAGTTCTTTACGACATCCTCAACAGAGAAGAAATGACTACACAGCAGGTCCTCAAATAGCATCATTTTGTTTTGTTGTTTTGTTATAACACTGATGAGAAGGGGGGAAAGTGTGGTGTTTGCACATTCTCCCGATGTGTGCGTGGATTTCCTCCGAGGGTTCTGCTATCCTCCCGCATCTGCTATCCTCCCGCATCTCAAATACGTGCAAGTCAGATGAATCGGTGTGTCCACCTGTCTGTGGGTGAGTGTGGGTGGGAGCGAGTGCTCCCTGCATGGAAGGGCGTCCTGTCCAGGGAGGGTCCCACTGGTGCACTGAGCTGCTGGGAGAGGCTGCCCCCTTGATCTTGAACTAGGAAAGTGGATTGGAAAATAATTACTTGACGTGTTTTTATTCGTCTTTCTTAAATGTATGTAGCGCTCCTATTTATTTCAATTTTTAATGTTAGATGCGTTTTGGGTCTTTATTTGGAAGTTTGGTGATACTTCTGTGACCTTAAATATGACTTAGGAACTGCACTCTTGTTCATATCAACTGGCCTTTGGACAAATAGTTTTGTTAGACGTCATTTCGCTTAAAGTCGCAGTTTCCAAGAACCTATTGATAATGTTATGTAAGGACTTAATATAATAGCTTATACGTTAGGGTCAATGGAGGCCATAATGTAAAATAAGCAATCTGATGAACACCCGATTTTTATATAATCAGTGAAAGGTAAGAACCTATGAAAATTACAAATTATGTAACTTCATTTTTGTGTTGTGTGTATCTGTCAGTATGTATGTGTGTATATATACATATACATAATAGGGGCAATACAGAGAAAGAAATATAAGTCTAACACTAAAACATTAATAAGGCACTACAAAGTTATTCTTCATATAAAAAAGGAAAATTTATATTCAAACTTATGAGTGCCCAACTTAGGCATAATAAATTAACATGTTTAATCATTGTATAATCACTAAGCCTTTCTCTTCATTTTTGAAATTAGATGCAGTAATAACCAATGGTTCTTTAGTACACTTAGTAGATAAAATTCTATTTCCTAAGGCATTACTCGTTTTGGGACACCTGTACCAAAAAGAAAAAGAAAAAGAAATAGTCACCTGGTTTCAGAATTAACATATGCTATTTAGTAAGTGCTTATTCTGAGCAAGATCTTTGTCAAATTCTTTCTAGAAATTATCTCATTTAATATTTTTCATGCTTTTTATCTACTTTTAATATTATTTTATAAATAAATAGTATTTAACTGGCCTAATTTTATTCCACCTATATGTTGGTTGACATCATTCCTCACCTTTATAATATAGTCATGCATTTTCTCTCACAAGGGAATCTTTAATGACATAAGTCTAAATAAAACACTTTAATATTTTGAAAACAATATCAAAATATCTCAGTATAGGAGAAAATTAAAGATAAAATATTATAACATAATTTGCTGATTTTCATTGATTAAAATACTTCCACAAATAACTAGATTACTACAATACCTAATAAAAATACATTTTTAAAGTAACCAACAAAACAACCAACTTAAATACAATGTTATAGATTATATTCCTAATTATGTCCCTAAATAGCAAGTGAACTTGGTCTGTTACCTCAAGCACACATACTTAATGAAGTAAAAATAAAAAATAAAAACTATTCAAAAAACAAAACGGTTGCCCTGGCTGGTGTGGGTCAGTTGGTTGAGCATTGTCCCAAGAGGCCTCTGTTTCAATACCAGCTGGGGTTCATACCTGAGTTGTAGGCTCCATCCACAGTTCGGGGACATGAGAGATCAATGTTTATCTCTCTCATCAAAATTTTATTTTCCTTTCTCTCTCCCTGTCCTTTCCTCTCTCTAAAATCAATAAAAACATATTAAAATAAAACACAAAATGGTTTTCTGAAAAAACATATGTATATGTGTGTGTGTGTGTGTGTTTGTGTGTGTGTGTATATATATATATTTAATATAGTCTATAACTTCTTTCTGACATCCTAAAATATGTCAGTTGAACCTACTAATATTTTTATAAGTAAATATGTCAAACTTGAAATATTTGCTTGGGCTGCTTATATATAAACATCTAATTAAGTTGTAAGTGTATATATTCATGCACTCAATACACATACACATAAAATATCAAACTCAGTACTCAAGCTAGTAGCATCAAATTCTTAAATATACGCAATAGTAGCTAATATAGAATAGCATTCTGCTCTTCTTTGATTTTTATACCAAGAAGTAAAAAAACTCTCATATCTGCCCTCATCCCCCCACCCCCCAATAGAACCATTCTATAATCTTTGGCATTTTTAATCCAGTAAGACAACCGTTTTCTTTCCATTTGGGATACAGTATTTTAAACAGGAAAAGGACTCTATAAATGAAAGTGCCCCTGAGTACACATATATACACACTCACAAACAAACCCCATCTCAGCGCTGGGACGGCAGCGAGCTTGGGCATGATGGATGGCTGGTCGCCAGAACAGTCAGCCACGGACACCCCTCTGCTTCTCCACCCCATTTCTGTATTTAATTACATGGCACTGAGAATACCAGGCAATAAAATTGCATTTCCATCCATAGCTGATTTCCTTTTAGAGCTTGTCATGTTAATAGTGAAATAAATTGCTCTAATTGCCAGCAAACTTCATCAAATTCACATTTCTTTCTTATTTTATTCAATATTTATTAAACTCCATGTCCTAACCTGCCTAGCTGGTGAAAGCCATCCAGTTTCTGAATAAATTTATATCCTAACAGTCAGTGTGGTCACGTTCTCTTTGAACTAACGTTCCAATTTGATTCTTCAAGTTTAGATGCATTTGTTCACATTGCTTTTGGAAAATCTATTATGAATAGTTGCTTATAAATTTACTTACCAACCAGTTATGATTTGACACTTAAAAACAATAAAAATTTAAACAAAAGTCAATTAAAATTCTTTATGTCTTCCATGAACATAAGATTTGACTGCACAGGCTTCTGGGTGGCATGTTCAATTGACTAAACAATATTTTGGTTTCTACATTTAATCACTCATGAAATACTTCCAACGAGCGTGTGAGCTACTTTAAGAGGTAAGAAATAAATATCACTGAATCATTAAAATGAGTAAAGAACAGACCTGACAATAAAATGCATGTCACGCTTGAAGGCAGAAGTCCTACGTGTCGGCCTGAGCTCAGTTCCCTATTACCTGTGTATTTTGTCTCATCCACTTAGTCTCCCAAAGCCTCAGTTTCCCTTTTTGCTAAGCAAGAGTTGGATCAGATGACCTGCCCGATCCCCATTAGTTCTAACATCTCTATTATTGCAATGATAAAGAAAGAAAAGATGAGGAAAGCATATAATTCACCCGAGAGCTAAGTAGTTTCTAGGATTAAATACAGACATTATTAGCACGTAGAACCCCAGGTAAAAAAAAAGAAATACTAAGAGGTTCATCTTTCCCACTACTTAAAAAATAATAATTTTGCTGATAACTGGTAGAAAGAAACAATTAAAAGCTAATTCTTTTGCAAATATGTTACAACAGTACTTCAGATTACATAAAATCTATTCTGTGCCGGTTATAAAAAAACAGGCAGCCTTTTCCTATGTGCACCAAGAATACAATGTTTAACTGTTATTCTGAAAGGTATTTCTGCAGGGATTTTAAATAATACAGACCAAGTTTGCAATTTTCTCATCATTTATCTAAATGAGAGCATAAATAATTGAGTAATAAATGCTTGCAATAAATACTTAGTTTCTAGAACTGGCCCTTTCAAATAACAATTCTTTGGAATATTTTTATCACATACATAATATGAGATTGAAGTCACAGGCTAGTGCCTAAAATACAGGGATTTTACATTATTGCTTTAAATAACAAGGTGATAATGAGGCAAAGTTAATATTTTCTTTTGTAAATAAGACTGAATTTATCTTCTGGCTCCAAAACAGGCCACCAAACACATCTTTTCTTTCTTTCTTTTTCTTTTTCTTTTTTCTTTTTTTGCATTTTTATCTTCAGATAGAGTGGGAGGGAGAGAGAAACATGGATGTGAGAGAGACACATCGAGTGGCTGCCACCCACATGACCCCAACTGGGGCCAGGGACAAACTGCAACCAAGGTACATGCCCTTAGGGGGTACCCAACCCTGGGACTCTCTGGTCTACGGGCCGATGCTCTAACTGCTGAGCCAAGCCAGCCAGGGCCAACCACATCTTGATTAAAAGTGTTCTCAAGAAGTAGTTGAAGGCTGGTTAATATTTTGAACAGTTGCTTTACATGTGGTCAAATATTCAAAGAAATAATAGATTGAAGTCCCAAAACCATGTATCATAACCAAGAAAGAGATAATTGACTTTTTAATAAAGCAGCTGCTGTTTTTTTTCTTTACCCTACCCACCCCCCCACACACAAGTCCTCTACAATCCCTGTAAAATAATGGATGCGGAGCTGACTGGGTTCAGAGGAGAGTGGTTTGATAGAAATACTTGGTTATTGACTTCAAGCATACTACCCACCAAAAAGTATACATTAAATGTTAACTGAATATCTAGTCATATTAAACTGCTCTTTCAGAATGTTACTAGCCAAATTACAACATGTATAGAATTATTTCAGAAGTAATGAAAGAATTACAAAGCATAACAGAGAAATTTCCTTTTCTAATTCATTCATTCATTCATTCAGTGCAGATGATAGCAAGACTCTTGAACATACAAAATTATATCACAGTTTTGGCACCAGTCATAACACGGTTGCAATAATCTGGTGATTATTTCACAGGAGAGGAGTAAAGGGGAGATTAGCTAATTTAACACTCCAGGTCTATTCACAGTGGATCAGTGGGGAAAGAGCCTGGACAAAGACAATTTAGACGCATGCCCAGTAAGGTCTGAGTGACAGGGGAGGTGCCTACCTGTCAGTCACACCTGGGAGTGAGTCACTGGCCAGATCAGGCATGGCCACTGCCAGCTGCGAAACCTGAATATTTAATCTCCTACAGGAAGGAAAGTGCTCTTTCCTCTCCCGCCTTCTCTCCCCCCGCCCCCCGAGCCAGACTCCTGGCTTGCAGGGCTCCCGTGCCCCACACTTGCCATGTGGCCCATGGCCATGTGAGACCCCCACAATAGACTAATGGACTGAGTCTAGACTGATCCTGATCTGGACTCAGCTGCATCATGGAACAGACACTCTGGACTCTGTCCCTGTTTCTGACTTTGATAAATCCACAGTTGCCCCTATTCCAGGACTGCGTTAAGGGAACTGGGACTTTGCAATCTCAGGACTATAACTGCATGCCAGTAAAAACCATTCATTCTCCTGTGGGAGCTTCTGAAAATTCTTATTTTAGTGGGACCCCCAAGTACCCTAAGGTGTCAGTTACACATGAATAAGTCTGAGGAAGGAGTCTTGTTAATAACATTTAAAGTTGGCATTTTCCCTGTCAAACATCTCATTCCTACCTGCATTCATTCTCCACTGACATTTCTATAAAACTCTCTGAAGGAGCATTAAAAGACCAAAAGGTATTTTGAAGTTATGTAATTTGACCTACAAACATTTTGTGTCTAAAGGATCAAAGAGTGATCAATACATACTGATAAAATATCAAACCTTTAACTCCCCTCCTCAATTAAAGAAAATAAAGGTTAGTAATGATGAATGGAAATAAAGTTGTGACCCCAATTCTTGCCATTTTTCCAATCAGGATCTTAGGTCATGAAAGTCAGGGTAAAGCTGATTAGAAGTGTTGAAGCAATGCCAACAGACTTACAGCTCTGTCACTTGGCCATGCTGGAGGATCACCGTTTTGGTAGTACAGGTAAATTGTTGCCTGTAGACATGCTGGAGAAGTTATATTAGAATTAAATTAGAATTTCATATGTGTGTGTGTGTGTGTGTGTGTGTATTTGGTAGAATTGGGGTCTATAACCCATTATTGAATAAAAATCACCCCAGCAGAAAAAAAGGAAAAAATAGTAATCTGCCTGAGGTCCCTTTCAATGTATCATAAGTATAACTGCAAAACATAACCGGAGGGAGGCTAGGATGGTCTACCAACCTGAGAATGAACATCACAAAATATTAAATTCCACCAGAGTTCACTAACCATCGGTGTACATTTCAAATCTGAGACTACAGCAAGGGTTCATGAAGTGATATGGAGACACAAAATCAATGACTTTTTTAAAAAAATTATTTGATAACTAACTTAATGTCCTCTGATTTGAGGACTTTACTTTTTACATGAACTAAGGAAACATATAGCTAAGCAATATTTTTAGTTCTAATTTTTCTAATCATTTCAAACTGTAAACATAAAAGATACAGTTTTTTTAAAGTGCACATTAGCCCTCGCTGATTTGGCTCAGGGGTTAGAGCGTCAGCCTGTAGACCAAAGAATCGCAGGTTTGATTCCGGCCAAGGGCATGTACCTTGGTTGTGGTTCATCCCTGTCCCCGGTCAGGGTTGTGCAGGAGGCAGCAAATCCATATGTGTCTCTCACATCAATGTTTTTCTTTCTCTCTCTCCCTCCTTCCCTCCCTCCCACTCTATCTGAAGATAAATGGAAAAATATCCACTGGTGAGAATTTAAAAAATAAAATAAGAAAGAAATGCACATTGTACACTCATTAGCATATTGGTTCAATAAATATTTATTTAATACTAATAATGAAATAAATATTTGACTAGGCACTTTAGGAAAGATGAATAAGACAATTTCAGTTGTAATTCTCTTTTACCTTTAAAATAAAAGCAATGACAATTACTTGTGAAATTATCATGAGAGTAAAATACCAGAATAAGATGTTTACAAAGTATCCAGCACAGTGACTGGTACATAGCAGGCACTTTATAAACATGTATTACCATTACCTGGTATAGGAAGTGAGCAAATACTCTTTAAGTATCAATTTTAAAATGAGGTAACTAGTCATTCAATAACCAAAGAGCAATGAAAGGTACTTCAGGTTAGTACTTATATAATTGCAACATGTCATTTTATTAAGTCTCAATCTGGGCCACAACTTGCAATGCCTTTATAAGCTTTGAGGGTATTTTGTCAAAGAATCAGAGACCTTTAATTCTTCGTTTTTCAGAATAAATTATGAGAGTTGTATTGTTATCAATAATGACAAGTCAGAATTTGAAAACTCTGTATAGCATATTTACTCTCGAAGATACTATCACCATATCTAACAAAAAGAAGTAAAAAACTTTTAAACTAATTAAAATGGACATCAACATGTTGGGCTTTATTTTTAATGTCAGAGTCCCATACTTGAAGTACAACCTTAAGGATCTGACTCAAAATTTTAAGGGATAATGTGACTGATTCCATAGAAATAAATACTTTTTTTTTTTTAATGTCAGCCAACTGGTTTCTATAATAAACTTCCTTTCTGTTAAATGTCAGTTTATTATCTTAAAGTCTCATACATGGACTACTATATTTGTTTATAATTATTTCATCACATCCAAAATTAAAATTCACCAGTCTCCCTGTTACAACCACAATTATTAGTGTTGATACTATTTGAATATATTTTCAATTTGCATTTTCTCTTATTCAAATATCATCACATTGAACACTGTTAATTATACCCTATTGTTTAGGACTCCATGTGAATGCCAGTTAACAGTGGCATCAGGAGAGACTGACAGCAATATCCGGCCTGCCTGTGGGAGGATTGGGGGAAGGAAGCTACAACAGTCACTGGATTAACCTATGCTACTTCTCTGAAATCTTTAATAAATATTTGTTTTGTTTTTCATACAGTCAGTATTTGTCAGTCCTTCTGGCTTATTATACTGTACATAGGCACATGCTTGAAAGCTATGATATTTCAATTTATTTACTACTGTAACATCAATGTCCTAAGTAATCCTAAACCAGCTATGGTCTCTGTGTTTGAATTTCTACAACAAAATGTACGTGGATGCATGGAACAGACTGACAGATCTGGGGGGGGGGGATTTGTATGCATATATGCATAGCCCTTGTCAGACAATAGTGTGGCTATGGCCTGGGCTGGGACAGGGCCTGAGGGCTGGTGGAGGGGCAAAGAGGGAGGATGGAGGACACCTGTAATACTGTAAACAATTGAAGAAAAAAAAGAAAAGATTGTGGAGTTAACAAAAGAAAAAAGGGAATAAAAGCAGTCAATATGTTTGTCTTCTTATTGAAAAACAAGGTTCTTAGAAGATTTAATTCCAATCAACTGCTGACAGATTTTATGTTATTGCTGTTCAACATTTGACTTTCACTTTGTTTATAATGCTTTTGACATACTTTATTATTATAAATAGTCTTCTTGAATATTTAAAGAACAGAATTCAGAAGTTTCTTTGAAAAGAAAATAATGAAATTGGGAGAAAAATACTTCATTTCCAAAAAATTAATTAAATGGTTTCTTTAAAAATATGAAAATCAGGGAATACTTATTAGCTATTCAGATTATAAAGCAGCAATTTCCAATAGAAATAAAATATGAGCCACATATATAATTTAAATTTCCTTGAAGCAAAAGTAAAAGTAAAAAAAAAAGGTGACATTGTTAAATAATATATTTTATTAAACTTAATATGCCCCAAATACTTTATAGAAACACATAATAAGCCCAGCCAGTGTGGCCCAGTGGTTGAACACTGATCCATGCACCATGAGGTCACTAGTTCAACTCCCAGTCAGGGCACATGCCCAGGTTGTGGGCCTGATCCCCAGTGGGGGCATGCAGGAGGTGGCCAGTCAAGGTTCCCTCTCAAGGATGTTTCTATCTCTATTCCTCTCCCTTCCTCTCTCTCTAAAATCAATAAAGAAAAAAATTAAAAATGAAAAAAACACATAATCAATGTAAAACATATTTAAGAGGTATTTTATATTATTTTCTTTGCCCTAAGTCTTTTAAAACTGGTGTGTCCTAAAAGCACATCTCCTTTGGACCAGCCACATGTCAAGTGCTCAATGGTTGCATGTGGCTGGTTGTTATGGTAACACAAATGTATAGAATGTAAGCTCCCTTGAGGCTAATAATACTTTACCTCGTATACTTCTCCACCTACACGACTTAGTATATTATCAGACATAGTAGAAATCCAATAAATATTTGTTAAATACATTCTTCAAATTAGCAATTTAGATTAGAGATGAGTTCATCACACTTTTAATTACAGAGAGGCTAAAACAATGTATCTGGATATTACTGGCAAAATAAGCACTAAATAAACAGAGAAATAAAAAAAATGAAGACTAAAGAATGAGAAAATAAAAGCAAAAGAAGGTGTAGACACAACAGAAAAAAGAACTAGGTATGGAATGATGAAGCACAATGCTACCAACTGTTAATGCCATTCCTCTTTAGTTTTTAAATAACTTATTAGCATAGTGTTGAATTTTAGAGACCAGGAGGCTCTCTATCGAATGTCCATTACAGCTATAAATCGAAATATCTCACTATGTTTACCACTGGTCCTTTTTACTTGCAAAGACTAAATGAACTTGTTTCTTTAAACATCAATTTCCGAAAGATAGTCTTGTCCATGTGATCAATTTCAGTCTCCTCTTCACAGGGAATGGTCTAATGTGCAGTGCAATATCCTTTTCCCAGTCAATGAAAGAACACTATGGGAACCAAGATTGTGAGCAGGAGCACAGTTACACTTGTTTTGTTTTATATCTTAAACACACTCTCGGGTCTGCTTGTACAAACCAGTATGAAGTTCTTGGAAAAGAAGCAGAGAGGTTCCCAATTATATCAATATCATCATATGCATACACATTGCCTCAAGTACTAAACCTTTTAAAAACCCAAACAGGGCAGTTTGTAAACAATGTATCGGAGACATGGAAGTAGGGAACAGATTGACAAACCTCAGAGGTAAGGGGGTTGGGGGTTGGGAAGAGATAAACCAAAGAATTTATATGCATATATGCACAACCAATGGACACAGACAATAGTTTGGGGGAGGGGGGAGCAGGAGGGAGGTGGGAGTGGGGAAGAGGAGGTCAATGGGGGTAAAAAAAAAAAAGGGAAACCATAATATTTTCAATAATAAAGACCAAAAATAGGATTTAAAATGTATACATACCAAATTAAGAAACAAAAAGGATTCTATGAGTTGAGCAGAAACAGTGAAGAAATCCTTGGGGGAAACTAGATGGACGAATCTGACAAATGCTGAGAAAGCTACATCCACACCCTAAAATGTGCAGAGGTGAAATTTTGGGGGAAGATAAGAGCAAATCCAAAGGCTCATGAACTTACGCCCTGGTAAACAAACGCAGAAAGAGGACACCCTGGGACAATTGTGAGAGCACTACATTTTAAAGACTTTTACTCCAACACTAGAAACAGTTCAGTTCTTTACCCCATTTATCAGTAAATTTTTGCCTTGAGGTAAAACTACCTCGTGGGACCCTGAAGAAAGTGAAGACCCTTCCTGAAGAGGCATAAAGTCCTGAAGTCTCTCTCAGAATTTTTTCTTTCAGATCTTAAGTGCAAATGGGGGAGGGTAGGTTGGGAAGTAGAGCAAATGGAGAGGGCTCCCTTTACCCCTTACTCGTCACGGGACTACACTGCAATGGAGCTAGTCAGAGAGAGACCCTACTTATTTGTAAAACAGGGGTTCATAACTTGCCTGTCTTCTTAATATAAGCATTATAGAGTGAAACAATTCTTGTTTTGCTGTCATATATCCGTGTGTGTGTGTGTGTGTGTGTGTGTATTTTTTAATTTATTGGAATTCTTAGGTGGTAAAATTTCCAAGAATTGTTGAATAAGAAATTATGCATGTATTTGTCCATGTATATATTTATTGATTTTCTGTATCCCAAGTACATTATAAACTCTATAAAAATAAGAATGTCTATTGATCCACAAATTCATTAACTTAGTGCTTGAGAAGTGCCAGGTACCACTTCTAGAATATATACAATTAAATAATCAAATTAAACAAGTAAACCTGCTCTACATGAATGTTTACATATGTAAGCAGTAAATGTAATTCTTTAAAAAAATTAAGACAGAATTCAGATGTACACAGAAGTAAATGATGTCTCTTCTACCGGAGTGATTAATTAAGACTACAATAGCAGAATGTATGTGAATAAGCTGAACTGAACAGCTCTGAAGTGAGCAGAGGATCCCAAACTGCTTTCTTCTCTTCCTCCCTTTCTCCTCCCTTATTGTTTTCTTCTTTGCTTCTATTCTTTTCTTCTTCCTACATCACTTCCACCTTCTCTGTATTTTATTTTTTAATTAAATCTTAGGTAGCAGATTGTTTCTAAGGAAGAAGATAACACCAATTTCTTATCATGCATGCCAAGCTCAAGGCAGGAGCAAAGATCTGACAATTGCATAGATATGCATCTTTCCACCAAATGAATGAAAAACACTGCTTCTTTCTCATCTCAACCCAACTTCTAATGAACTGACATGTAACACATTAAAAGCCAAAGCAGAAACTGAACGAGATGAAGATTATAAGGAAAAATTACTAAAATCATTCCAGTTCTAAAATTTCATAAAATTAATAAATGGGTTTCTTAAATCTTTGAGCTAGTAAGTCCTTTGTCTTGTAATTACAAAAACGGGTGTTAATGAAAAATATGTTCATGACAAAGAAACAATATCAAACTAGAGCTCTTACAACTAACTTTTGAGAAATCAATGAATTCATTCTGTCCTTGTGCATTCATGTACTGACACTTAGCTGTTGGGTTTTTTGTGTTTTTTTTTTGTATAATTTGATTGTCATATATTTTATATATTTCAGCTATGTTTCGCTTATGTGAAGAAACATACTCTCACCCCACTGTTCTTAATGTTAACTACTCCATTTTATTGACATCATGATAATACCATTGTAGTTAGCTAGTTACTACTAATAGAAAAGGAGCAAAGGGAAGGCCAGACATTATAAGCATGTTCCCTGCAAAACACTTGGGGAGGGGTCCAACAAAGGGAACATAGACGCATGCTCTGTAAAGTTGGGATGGCATAGGGAAGGTACGTGCCTGTCAGTCACACCAGGGAATGAGATGGTTGGCAAGTGCATGGGAATTTGGGACCTATAATTCCCTAAACAAAGAAGTTCATTCTCTTGGTTCCTCTTGGCACACTTGGTTCATTGCTCACGCCTGGCTTCCAAGCATTCTCCGCTGTGGCCCAGGGCCATGCAGACCCCACACACAGTGGACAGTGGACTGCAACCAGCCCGATGCTGAACTGGACCTGCCTCCAACACGGAGTGAAAACTCTGGACACTGGCTCTGATTTTCGCTCTACTTAAACTCCATCTACACTCCTCCTATGACTGGACTAGGGGAAACTGAACTATGGAAATGCAGGGACTTAACTCCACAAAAATAAAAATCACTTGTTCTCTCATGAGATTCTCAGAAAAATCCCTTTTCTTGAGATAATGCAATGACTCCACCCCCAGCAAAAACTGGGGGAGAGGAGGCACATTTTTCTCTGGTAACAATGCAACATATACATTTAAATGCCTCGATTTAAAATAATAAAGCAGCCCTGGCCGGTTTGGCTCAGCAGTTAGAGCGTCGGCCTGCGGTCCGGAGAGACCCGGGTTCAGTTCCCACTAAGGGCATGTACCTCGGTTGCAGTTTGTCCCCGGCCCTGGTTGGTCGTGCGGGTGGCAGCCACTCGATGTGTCCCTTTCACGTCGATGTTTCTCTCTCTCTCTCTCTCCCTCCCACTCTATCTGTACAAAAAATGGAAAAATGTCCTCAGGTGAGGATGAAAAAAAAGAAAGATAAAATAATAAAGCAGAATGTGATTCAGCGCTGGGCTGTATCCCACCTGTGTGCAAACAATAACTGTCCCATTTGATGAATATCATGAAATCTCTGAGAATGGCACTTTTACCACGATCTCTACACATCACTTAGTTTTGTTTTCAGGGATTATTTATTTAGGGGATTTTCTAATTATCTTTCATAGTTTCTCATTTTAAAAATATTTCTTTATTCTTAAGGAACCTGGGTAACATTTACCAATTTGGACCCATTTAAAATTTTATTAACTACTTTTTACTCTCTTCTACTAAAACATCAAGGTGTTAAATAAGATTTAACCTCAAACTTCTTGAGGTACATTTCAGCATGACGATTTCCATTTCTGACAATTTCCCCCAACCCTAATTTATTTATTTATTTAATTTTTTAATTTTTATTTTTGTTAATCCTTACCCAAGAATATTTTTCCATTAATTTTTAGATAGAATGGTGGGGTGGGGTTGAGAGAAACATCAATATGAGAGAGAAACATCAATTCGTTGCCTCCTGAATGACCCTGACCAGGACCAGAGGATCTAACCTGCAACCCAGGTACATGCCCTTGACCAGCATTTGGAGCTGTAACCTTCTGGTCTGCAGACCTGGCCATACTGGCCAGGGGCCCCTAACCTTCATTTAAATGATCCACAAATTCCAAATCCAGTCCTGGACACTCAGCTTACGAGTGAAAGGCATAGTCAAATGAATTATAAAACCAGAAAGTTCTTTCCCTAGAAAAATGTGAAATCACACTTTAAGATAAATTGGCTCAATTAGATCTTTTTTTTTTTTTTAATGATGAATGTACTAAAACACTTAGTTAGGAAAGCCTGTTATCAAGTTACTTTAAAATGAACTGAGATTGGTTTTGATATGAATATTTTGAAAAGCATTGAATTGAAATTTTTGTACTTAGACTCATGAATAAAGAGTTTTTTGAACTGTCTTTGTCTATCTTTGCATCAATGCACTGATTTTTTTTTCATCACATTTTTTTTTTCCTGCAAATGTTTTCAAAGACTCTATTCAACCAACCACCTGGTGACTTACAGCTTCCTAGGGTTGATGCCTAGAGATTTAGATAAAGTTTTGTGGAGAGTTTATATATATGTTTGCATATATCATATATATATATATATATATATATGTAATCATTTGTTTTAACTGGTGTATGTGTGTGCATACAAATTAATTCACTGGAAAAAGTGTGTTATTTTTAAATTTTACTTACACAGCATCAACAAATTTTCTGTTCTACCTAACAGTATAGACACGGGGGAAAAGGAATATTAAAATCACCATATTCTGGTGCCCTCCTTTCAAGGAGGAGCAATTTTTGAAACCTCTGAAAGTTATTTAGCATAAAAAATTGATTAGCATGTGAATTCACTTACTATTTAGGTCATTAAGAAAAACAGTGAAGGAAAGTCTCAATTAAGAATGCAAGAAGATGCCCTGGCCAGTTTGGCTCAGCGTTAGAGCATCGGCCTGCAGACCGGAGAGTCCCGGGTTCGGTTCACACTAAGGGCACATACCTCGGTTGTAGTTTGGCCCCGGGCCTGGTTGGGGTCGTGTGGGTGGCAGCCACTCAATGTGTCCCTCTCACGTCCATGTTTCTCTTTCTCTCCCCCCTCTCTCCCTCCTGCTCTATCTGAAGATAAATACAAAACAAACAAACAAAAAAATGTCCACTGGTAAGGATGAAAAAAAAAATGCAAGAAGGTGGCAGCAGGCAGGACTTGGGGGAGGGTGAGTGTGAGAGGGTGTGTGAGAGAGTGTGAGTGTGTGAGAGAGTGTGAGTGGACGAGAAGGTGGACGACCAGACCCGAGCAGTGCAGAGCCTGGAGCAGAGGTCCCTGTGCTGGGGACGGAGCAGCCGGCTACCGCGGTGAGCGGCCCTTCAGGGGCTTCTCCCTGCACCGCGGGGAGGTCCCAGCATTTTAGAAGATCCTGGGTCTTCCCTGGAAGGAGGCAGTGGGAGCGGCCAGGGCCCAGCAACCTGAGCCACCAGCACACCTGGCACCATTGGACCAGTGGACACTCTGTGTCAACACAGACCGGTGCACAGTAGTGGAGCTGCCAAGGTGCTCTGGTCACAGAAACTACAAACAGCCTGGAGCTCAGCACCACCCCCCGCAGTAGCAGCCTGATCAGAGTAGAGATATACCCCCAGCAACAGAGGTTGGGGAGCAGACATCCATCCCCAGGAAACAGAAGCACAGACCAGCAGCTGAGACCAATCCCCAAGAACTACAGCAAAGGCTGAGCAGGAGCTGAGCCCCACGGGGCAGCAGCACTCCCCAGCCCCCAGCAGTGGGACCTAGGGCTCCACAGAGGCCTGTGCTACCCAGCGACCCACAACAGCAGTGGGAAGTCAGAGCCCTAGAGGGACCAGTGCTATCCAGCTGCCCGGGGGACCTGCAGGGTGCTGGGGCACTAGTGAGGCCTGTGCAACCCAGCTGCCCACAAGATAGGTGTAGGGTCGGGTCTCCAAAGGGACTGAGCGATCGAGCTGCCCACGGGACCTGCAAGGTGCTGGGCATCAGAGAGGCCCGTGCGACCTAGCTACCCACAAGACAGGTATGGAATCGAGTCCCCAACCCACGGTATGAGCAGGGAGTGCAGATCCAACAGGGTCTGAGCTATACAGCTACAGGTGGCACCAGAGACCAGCTGGGAACACAGCTCCAGAGGGGCCCACATGATCCTGCCGCAGCACCTACAAGGACACACCAATACCAGCCCCCAGCAGTCAATCCTACAAGATCCACAGCAGGCAAGAGGCGACATGCAACAAAACAGTCTGAGAGGAACAGTAGCCTTATTTGATATACAATGAGCTACCTACACATCCAAACACCCCTGACCAGGTCTAGAGCTACCAGATGGCTAAAATGGGGTGACAAAGAAACAACACCCAAAGGGAAAAAAAGAAGAGGAATCACCAGAAAAGGAACTATAGGAAATGGAAGACAGCAAATTGTCAGATAAAGAATTCAAAGCAATGATTTTAAGGGTGCTCAAACACTTTGGTGAGAACTACAAGCAACTTAATAAGAATTATGAAGAGCTCTCTGGGAACTACTTCAGCTTTAAAAAAAAAAAGGTAGAAGCTACACATAAAAATCAAGAGGAAATAAAGAATGACATAGCAGTTATGAAAAATACCTTAGAAGGATTCAGTAGTAGATTAGAAGAAGCTGAAGACCGAATCAGGGACATAGAAGACAAGGTAGAGAAAAACACTCAAATAGAGCAGTGAATGGGAAAAAAAATTTAAGAAGGAGGAGGAAAGTTTAAGGGAGCTGTGGGACAATACAAAATGTAACAACACTCGCATTATAGGGATACTGGAAGAAGAAGAATCAGAGAAAGGAACAAAGAACCTGTTTGAAGAAATAATGACAGAAAACTTCCCTAAACTGGTGAAGGAAAAAGTCACACAAGTCCAGGAAACACAGTGTCCCAAGCAAGATGAACCCCAGAAGACCCACAGCTATATACATAATAATAAAAATGGCAAATATTAAAGACAAAGAAAAACTATTAAAGGAAGCAAGAGAAAGGTACCTACAAGGGAGCTCCCATTAGACTGTCAGCTGATTTCTCAATAGAAACGATGCAGGCCAGAAGGGAGTGGCATGAAGTGTACAAAGTAATGAAAGGCAAGGGTCTGAATCCAAGACTACTCTATCCAGCAAGGCTATCATTCAAAATTAAAGGAGAAATAAAGAGCTCCATGGATAAAAAATGGCTAAAGGAACTTACCACCACCAAACCAGCACTCCGAAAAAATGCTGAAGGGACTATTGTAAGAAGAAAAAGAAACAGAGAGAGGGGGGGGTAGGGGAACACAGGCATAAAATTAAAATGGCAACTAATAACTATCTATTAATAATTACCTTACATGTAAAGGGCTTAAATGCTCCAATCAAAAGACATAGGGTAGCTGATTGGATAAGAAAACACGACCCATATATATGCTGTCTACAAGAGACCCACCTCACAACAAAAGACTCACACAGGATGAAAGTGAAGGAATGAAAAAAAAAATTTCAAAGCAAATGACAATTTAAAAAAGCTGGTGTAGCAATACTTGTATCTGACAAGATAGACTTCAAAACGAGGGCCATAATAAGAGACAGAGAAGGTCACTACATAATATTAAAAGGATCAATCCAACAAGAGGATATAACCCTGGTAAGCATATATGCACCAAATATGGGAGCACCAAAATATATTTAAAAACTTTTGGAGGACTTGAAGGGAGAGAGAGATCAATAGCGACACGATCATAGTGGGTAATTTTAACATGCCACTGACAACACTAGATAGATCTTCTAGACAAAAAATTAACAAGGACATAGAGTTCTTACAAGACAAATCAGTTGGACTTCATTGATATTTACAGAACATTTCACCCTAAAGCTGCAGAATATACATTCTTCTCAAGTGCACATGGGTCATTCTCAAAGACAGACCACATGTTAGGACACAAAGCAAGTCTCTACAAATTCAAGAAAATTGAAATCATATCAAGCATCTTCTCAGATCACAGTGGCATGAAACTAAAATTCAATTACAATAAAAACACACAAAAACATTCAAACACTTGGAGGCTAAATAGTATGTTATTAAACAACAAATAGGTTACTAACGAGATCAAGGAAGAAATCAAAAACTTCCTGGAAACCAATGAAAATGAACACACAACACGAAATCTATGGGACACGACAAAAGCACACCTGAGAGGAAAGTTCATAGCATTACAGGCCTACCTCAAGAAATAAGAAAAATTCCTAGTTGCCTTTCTAACCCTACAACTTAAGGAACTAGAAAGTAAACAAAAAGAAAAACACAGACCTAGTAGGAGGAAGGAAATAGTAAAGGTCAGAGCAAAAATAATTGACATACAGACTAAAAAAACAATTCAAAAGATCAATGAAAGAAAAAGCTGGTTCTTCAAAAGATAAACAAAATTGATGAACCTTTAGCCAGACTCACCAAGAAACAAAAAGAGAAAAACCAAATTAAAAAAATCTGAAATGAAAGAGGAGAAGTAACAACTGATACCACAGAAATACAAAGGATCATCAAAACATACTATGAACAATTATATGCCAACAAATGGGACAATCTAGGAGAAATGGACAAACTTCTAGAAACACACAGCCTCCCAAAACTGAACCAAGAAGAGACAGAAAACTTGAACAAATAACTGCCAAGGAAATTGAAGATGTAATTAAGAAACTCCCAGCAAACAAAAGCCCAGGCCCGGATGGCTTCACAGGGGAGTTTATCAAACATTCAAAGAAGATCTAATACCCATTCTCCTAAAACTATTCAAAAAAATCCAAGAAGACAGAACACTTCCAAATTCATTTTATGAGGCTAGCATAATCCTAATTCCAATATCGGATAAAGACATTACAAAAAAAAGAAAACTATAGGCCAATGTCCCTGATAAACACAGATGCCAAAATCCTTAACAAAATATTAGCAAATCGGATTCAGCAATACATCAAAAAAATTATTCATCATGACCAAGTGGGTTTCATACCAGGCATGCAAGGATGGTACAATATTCGCAAATCCATAAATGTGATACACCACACAAACAAAAGGAACGAGAAAACCCATATGATCATATCAATAGATGCATTTGACAAAATCCAGCACTCATTTCTGATAAAAACATTCAGCAATATGGGAATAGAGGGATCATATCTCAACATAATCAACGCCGTATATGAAAAACCTACAGCCAACATCATACTCAATGGGCAAAAACTAAAAACATCCCCCTTAAGAATGGGAACAAGACAGGGATGTCCACTTTCGCCACTCTTATTTAACATAGTACTGGAAGTCTTAGCCACAGCAATCAGACATGAGGAAAAAATAAAGGGGATCCAAATTGGAAAGGAGAAAGTGAAACTGTCATTATTTGCAGATGACATGATAGTGTGCATAGAAAACCCTAAAGACTCCATCAAAAATCAATTAGACTTAATAAATAACTTTGGCAAAGTAGCAGTATACAAAATTAATGTCAAGAAATTGATAGCATTCATATACACCAATGATGAAATCACAGAAAGAGAGACTAAAAAAACAATCCCATTTACCATTGCAGCAAAATAATTAAGATACCTAGGAATAAACTTAACCAAAGAAATAAAGAACCTCTTCACAGAAAACTACAGGATATTGAAAAAAGAAATAGAGCAAGATATAAAAAAGTGGAAGCATATACCTTGTTCATGAATTGCAAGAATTAACATCATTAAAATGTTCATACTACCCAAAGCCATCTATAGATTCAATACAATCCCCATTAAAATACCAACGACATACTTCACAGAACTAGAACAAACGCTCCAAAAGTTTATATGGAACCAAAAAGACCCTGAATATCCACAGCAATCTTCACAAAGAAGAACAAAGTAGGAGGGATCACATTACCAGATTTCAGGTTATACTTCAAAGCCACTGTAATCAAAACAGCCTGGTAATGGCACAAGAACAGGCAGATAGATCAATGGAACAGAATAGAGAAACCAGAAATTGACCCAAGACAATATGCTCAATTAATATTTGACAAAGGTGGCAGAAGCATACAGTGGAGTCAAGACAGTCTCTTCAATGTATGGTGTTGGGAAAATTGAACAGTTACTTGCAAAAAAATGAAGCTAGAACACCAATTTACACCATACACAAGAATAAACTCAAAATGAATAAAAGACTTCAATGTAACTTGTGAATCCATAAAAATTCTAGAAGAAAATGCAGGCAACAAAATCTCAGACATCATACGCAGCAAAATTTTCACTGATACACCTAAGGCAACAGAAACAAAGGAGAAAATGAACACATGGGACTACATCAAACTAAAAAGCTTCTGCACAGCAAAAGAAACAACCACCAAAATGAAAAGGGATCCCACTATATGGGAGACCATAATCACCAATGATACATCAGATAAGGGGCTAATTTCCAAAATATATGGAGTCCTCATACAGCTCCACAAAAGGAAGACAAAGAACCCAATTAAAAAATGGGCAGAGGAGCTAAATAGACACCTCTCCAAACAGGACATACAAATGGCCAAGAGACATATGAAGAAATGCTCAACATCACTAATCATCAGAGAGATGCAAATTAAAACAACTCACACCTCACACCTGTCAGAATGGCCGCTATCAACAAATCATCAAACAACAAGTGTTGGTGAGGGTGTGGAGAAAAGGGGACTCTAGTACACTGCTGATGGGAATGCAGACTGGTGCAGCCACTGTGGAAAACACTATGGTGTTACCTCAAAAAGTTAAAAATTGAACTGCCATTTGACCCAGTGATCCCACTTCTAGGAATATACCCTAAGAAACCTGAAACCCCAATCAGAAAGAATGTATGTACCCCTATGTTCATAGCAGCACTATTTATAGTAGCTAAGATCTGGAAACAACCCAAGTGTCCATCAGTAGATGAGCTGTGGTAAATATACACAATGGAGTACTATGCAGCTGTAAGAAAGAAAGATCTCTTTTTTTTTATCCTTACCCCAGGACATTTTTCCAATTTTTGTACAGATAGAGTGGGAGGGGGAGAGAGAGAGAGAGAGAGCGAGAGAGAGAGAGAGAGAGAGAGAAACATCGACGTGAAAGGGACACATCGAGTGGCCGCCACCCGCACGACCAACCAGGGCCGGGGACAAACTGCAACCGAAGTACGTTCCCTTAGCGGGAACCGAACCCGGGTCTCTCCGGACCGCAGGCCAACGCTCTAACTGCGGAGCCAAACCGGCCAGGGCAGAAAGAAAGATCTCTTATCCTTTGAGATGACATGGAGGGACCTGGAGAGTATTATGCTAAGCAAAACCAGTCAAGCAGAGAAAGACAAATATCACATGATCTCACTTATTTGTGGAATATAATGAACTAAACAAACTGATGAACAAAATTAACCCAGAGATATAGAGGTAGGGTACAGACTGACAAGCCTCAGAAGAGGGGAACTGGAGGTGGGGAGAGATAAACCACAGAACTTACATGCATGTATGCATGACCAATGAAGACAGGCAACAAAGCTGGGAATGGGGATGGGAATGAGGATGGGGATGAAGGTGTCAATGGGGGAAAAATGAAAAACATCTGTAACAAAAACAAATATATAAATAAAAATAAATAAAAAATAAAAAAAGAAAGCAATGTATTTGAGCCAACTGCTTAATTGTGATCTCCATCCAGGTCTTTTAACCCAAAAAGATCCTTTCCCTTTGATTGACTCTTTTTCTATGAGAAAGTCATTATAAAACATCATCAACAATTTCTTTCACTTCTTTCAATTATTAACAGATGTAGAGAACATGAATTTAAGTTCTAATTGTATAATGGAGTGAGGCTGAATTAATTAACACCCCATTTTTTTTTAAAGCATTTAAACTAATTTATTTTTTCTTAGAAAAAAAGGCCAATCATACCTGGAGGTACCTTTATGTACTTTGAGATTATGCCAGTCATGAAGAAACAGGAGCATTCAGCATTATACATTGCAGATTATAATTACACACCAAAATAATAAACTGTGAGAACTGTAGGCAAGACTTGCAGAAAATGTTTATTATTTACAATCTTTTTAGTTCTCCTTTTAATACTGACTCTATTTTATAGCTATTGCAAATAAGACCGAAAAAATTTCAAAGAATATATAATGTTATTATGCCCTTCCAATTGTCTCCATTTTCACATTAATCCTGAGATAAAATAACCCAAGAAGTAACAATGAGCAAGTTACACATCACTTTGAGTATTTGGGTTACAGATTTGATTTCTCTTCATTAGATCAGTCTTAGAAAGGCTAGCAATTCAAGAAGGGGAACCCACAGATGGCTCTAGAGGGAATTCTAGATAACATACACACAGGTGTGTACATGCACACATCACACATAAAGTCATTATACTTCAACTCTACTAAATTTCTTTAAATTACTTTAAAAATGGCTAAATGCCATGTATAGCTTTGATTTGACCCTGATTCTATGTTGGCAACATAAATAATACACCAGAACTCTAAGAGTCTAATGTCATAGCGTCATAGCCGTGGCTTCTGTAACTTCTCTGGACATGCAAACAATCTCCCATGTCTGGGTAACAGTTATTGTGATTTTCCAAATAGTCTGTGCCACTTTGGCAGGTCACACACATAGTGATTCTTAGCTTTCCTTACTACAAAATACATCAGCCAGGTTTCAGAAATTTGCTGAGCATGGATTTTTTTTTTTTTTTTAATGTTGATGCTGAAGGAGAGAAACACATTATACAACACAACATTTCCTCACGCTGCAATGAGCGAAATGTTCTCTAAAAGCAATAACTGCATTTACAGAGGACACGTGTACACTCTGGAGCTAAACAGAAACTTGCAGTCACTCAGAAAGATTTAGCAGAGGAGTTGTATCATGAGATCCATCTTGACCTTTTAATACGTATCTCTCCAAATACTAACTAAATTAGGAAGAGGCAAAATATTGATTCCTACACTACACATTTTTTAAAAAAGGGTCCAAGAAATTGTGTGAGTTTAACAAGCATGGATTTAATGGCATGCCATGACTTTAAATGGCATTATTTTTGAGGAAAAACTTTTATTATTTTTTTCCTAATAGTTTCCTAATAGCAAGATGGCCTTTCTGGGTGGGGGAAATCACTTGATGATCTGATATCAAAGCACAGCTAACCCCCAAAGTAGTATTCAGTGAAACGTGATGGCCACGCCCTTGCACACATTCATCTGACGCACCTCCAAACCCCCACCCTCTCTGCCATCAGTCCTCTCCAGCTTTGCCTTCATCAAGCGGCCTGGCAACGCGCCTTGTTTCCAGGTGAATAAGCTTCCCGGTGAATTTACTGGGGAATCCCACGTGACCCAGTGTGAGTTCATCTCACTCTTCACAGAATCGCACTGACATAGCCCCTGGCATTCCGCTAAAAGTGGTCTGTCCACAAAATGCTGAGTGCAAGTGTGCGTTTGGCATGTATGGGGTCAGCCAAGAGGCTGGGAGCTGAGCAAGCATCCTTCCAGAAACGGAAAGACTCCGAGTGGTCAGGGAACACTGGCCTCATTGGCTGCGCAGCTACGTGTACGTACTGAGAGCAACTGAAGAACGTGGACACTGTAAGTGGACGCAATTATGGGAATTACGTCTCAGTAAAGCTTTTTTTTAACTACTTGTTTATTATAGTTGTGAGAAAAAAAGGTATTTTATCATTTATATGTGACTCAGCTAGTTAGAGGGAGTTATTTGGGCACAACTATATTGAAGATAACTAGATTAAAATCCAGAGTATTTTTGTTATTTTAGCTATTTCTAATGTGTTCTGTATTCAGTATTTTCAAAATTCTGGAGCCAATGCTTTTTAAAAAATTTAGAGTGTCTGAGAAAGCTTTTCTTTTATAAGTATTTTAATGAAAAAAAAAAAATAGCAAAGTATTTCAGTCATTTACTTACATAGGTTAAAAACATAGGTTAAAACAAAACTGTCGGAAATTCCTTCATTTCATTGTTTTCCTTTCCGATTCTTCAAAGTAGCAGAGTAAAACAGATTTATGATAAATTAAAAACTTTTGCCCAAAGATATTACATTGATCAAATCTTATATTTGATTTTTAACTCCAAAGTAAAAGTTCTCAAATTTAATTATTTTGACATCTTGTTAGAAACACGGATTCAAGACCCATAGCCAGGACTGATGCTTTGGAACTGAAGCTGTTACTCCCAAATCAGCATGACTGACAATCAAGTCGGGTGATTTTAATTCAAGTAGTTCTTAAAATACATTTTTAGAAATTAGTCATTTTTGTACCACAGTATATGGCCAAAATATATATCTTCAGCCTCAAAAAAATAATTGCACAGTATTCTTAGAAAGCTGATATTTCTAAAAAAAAAAAAAAAAAAACTTCAAGAGAGCATCTAGTTCAGAGATGAGTAAAACTATCGGGCTTTGTCATCCCTCAAGTTAATTAAAATAATGACAAACTTTCTGTGAATAGTTACCTTTGCTTCAGGTAGCCCTAGACTGCGTTCATTTTCATTGTCATAAAATCCTATAAAGCAGGTATTTTTACATTCCTAGTTACAAATTCAGTAAACTGAGGTCCAGAAGGATTACATAAATTTGCCAGAATCACACAGAAATTAACGGTACAGGCAGCACACCATAAGTTCTACATAAAAAATAAAATAAACACCGAGTTTGCATGAAAAATGTTTTTGTGCTTACGGGTTCAATATATAGTTCACCAACGTACCTGCTCAGTTGCTTGGTTTAGGCTGTGTTTTTAAATTAGGGTATTTCCATTTCTCTGATATAATTACTGTGGTAATCAGGCCTTTCTTTGATTGGCTTGTTTTGCAAAATTAGGAACACAAAATAGCATAATGAGGAAAATCTTATGCCGGAGTCTATTGTTTTATGCATTTGATTCCTTTTCTCCAAAAGGGAATGTTCTGAACTAGCTATTTCTTTTCTCAAAGTAAAAGTTGTAAGAAATAAATTGTGTTAGTCTCTATAGAAAGGGGGAAAAAAATAACACAAAAAAAAGTCACAAAGAAAATGTAATAAGATATCTTTCTTGTAAATTTAATTTTTCCTAGAACATTTTGACAGGTGGGAACAAGACAAGAGTTGTTTTTGGTTTGTGGGAAAACTGAAGTTGACCTACTCGATTGGAGTGTTAAAAAGTTGCCTTAAACCTATATAGATTGTTATTACGTTATAGTAAATAAATGTACTGAACCGAAGCATGTTTTCTAAGGTAGTTCTTAAAATACTCAGTTTTCATGGTGTAAGTCTTATTATATCCTGGCCCTCACAGCTTGAGGGGAGGAAAGGGGGCATCGCTGGGGGTAAGAGTGAAGGTGAGGGAGAGGCTTGAGGGTGCTGGCCAAGGAGACAAGCATTGGGACACAGAAAACCAGGGCAGATGACAAGGGGAGAAGGCCCCATCAGGCTCCACTCCATTTCTCTCTACCTTTTCCCAGCCTGGGACCAGGTTCCTGCGTTACCTTCCCTACATCTCAGCCCAGTGTCTTGAGAATCAAATGTAGTGATTACCATAAAGTGAATTGAAAACTGTATAGCGCAGTGACGATATATTATTATTATTATTATTATTAGTAGTAGTAGTAGTAGTAGTAGTAGTAATTTGGCTCCAAATCTTGCTCAGTAACAAAACAAAGTAAAATCTGAAGAACTCATTTTGGTTTTGTTGTATTTATAGCCTATTTATTAAACCCAATATGAAAGGCAGCAGTAGGCTCTGCTACCACAAACTGAATCAAAAACTCCCATTACAGGATTTTAATATGAGATAATTAATGGAGCAATATAGACTGATGTGATAATCTATGTTTCATATAGTCTGTGAGCTATGATAAACATATACTCTCTTTTATTAATACTATGCATGTGCTTTTTATCACAATGTTTTCAGCCTTTTGTTTCACCATTGTATAATCTGACATCTTAAGACCTCACTGACATTTAAAGTAGTTAAAGAGCAACTAAGTTAATTAACAGATTAGTTGAGGGACCGCAGATTCACTAAGTAATAAAGTCAAGCAAATGCCTGCCAAATAAATCTCTTTCTATAGAAGTTGACAAGGGCTTCACTTAATCAAAATCTAATGAAATTTGAGATCCTAAACTACTTATTGAACAGACTCTCAGAGAAAAATAATAACAAAACTTGTGTTCTTGCTAACAGCTGGGCTTAAATTTCAGAATCTTTCTAATATTAAAGTATTAGAAACAGTCCTGCAATTATTCACAGTGAAGAAGATTTCTTGGTGGTAACAGTCATGAAACACTAAACAAGAAATACATTCTTCACCATTCCTGCAAAGTACTCATAGTAGGTGACTTTGTACTTCTTACAAAAACAGATATGAATATGGAGTTCTGTCTTCTTGTAGTTGACAGTTTAGGAAGAACCACCTAAGAGAGAACAATGAGTTTTTTTGGTACATTAAATGTTCACAGATGCCACAAACTAGATACACCATTTACAGTCCTCCTTTCCCCGCAGGAGTCATTATCTACTATAACTCTGGACTTCAAAACCTGAGTTCTGACACATATATGTGAAATGCTGGAATATGGCCCTAAAATTATAGCCTTTTGTGATGAGGCAGAAACTGAAGAATGGAGTGATTTAGAATCGGAACTGATTGGAGGTCTATAGTTGTGACTTTGGGCAAATAACTCACTAATCTTAGTTCTGTTTTCCTTATCTGCATAACACAGATAGTAGGATTAATGTTGGATACAATGTTGATGTGAGCATGACTTGTGCCAATACACGAAAGGCATCTGGCATAATTTCAGTGACCTGACAGACACTCAACAAATTAACTGTCTTCCTCTTAAAATTCAGACCTCCTAATCACCTAAAAAGAACACACACACACACACACACACACACACACACACATTTTAAAACATCTTTTTACAGTGATTACTAATCTTCTAGAATATCTAGTCTTCAACTAGCTCAACAGATATTTTAATGTATATACATTTTAGAACTCCTATCACATTTATTACATGCCGATTAACCATTGGGGCAGAGTTTATTAGATGAAAATAAGTCTGTTGTAAAAGATTTCCTGGCAATTTCTTCAGTTCTATTACCCTAGCCACATGCTTATGCAGCTTTTCAAATTAATATGCTTAGATTACTAAGCGAGTAATCAGAGCAGTGAAATTCTGTGAGGAACTCAATTATGAAAGAAAACGATCACTCAAGCATCTGAGAAACTGTGGCTACATCTAATTTTGAATAGTGGGTCATTATTGATATTATGGGAGCATTCAGTACAAACACTGGATATTTAGCACCAGAATAGTATATCACTTTATACATATGGTAAACAGAACTAGCTACTTGCCAGTACTTCTGTTAAATGTTATTCTACCTAGCTGAAAAAAGAAATAATATCAATCTCAGAATCAGTACTTTAAAAAAAGACCTGATGATTGATTGATTGGAAATTGGATTGTTAACTCACATTTAAAGTAAACAATTTTAAATTTTCTACTTGAGCTAGAGTAATCCTTTATACCCTGGAACTATCTAATGTGGGGTTAGGGGCTTGGAAGATGGAAGTTTTTTAACCTTGTGTTAAGCACTCTCAACTTTGTGTTAATGCATTCTCAGAATCCTAGTGGGGGTGGGGGAGGGCTGGCCTGCCCATGTGTATTGGGTGCTTCATTTGCCTGTGAATAAGGGTCTGTTATCTTTCGCTTCAAGGTCGCTTCCCGTAGAAAGCAAGAGACAAAGCTAGGGTGTATGTTTGCAGTAATGCCATCTCAAGAAAGTAATTTACTTAAATCCACTTGTGACCTGAAGGTACCAATCTGCAAATAAATGGGATTGTGTCCAGAGATCTGGAGCATGTGCTCCCTTGCAAAGCTCCCCCTCACTCCAAGCAGCATGTGTTTGTAGTTTCATTGCATTGCACCAATCCCGGCAGGCCGAGAGACGGCAATCCAAGGAATGCAGGTTTAACACTTGCTTTCCACATATGTCTGTGTCAGAAAACATTGTAAGTACTTTGATCATCTTACATTTAGCATGCCACTACAAAAAAGCCCTCTGTAACTCAGTGAGCCATGTTCTATGTTTTTATTCATATAATAATTCTTCATTAGACTTTTACTTTCTTCAAATTAGCCATTATCCTGAGCCCAGTTGGATAAAAATGATTTTTCTAATTTTGATTTTTATCTAAGATTTAAAGCAAAGTTATTTTAATAACTTTGCCTTATCTTTTTTTTTTTGTGGTATGTGTCCCTAGCAGGAACCAAACCCGGGAGTCTCTGGTCCACAGGCCGACACTCAACCGCTGAGCCAAACTGGCCAGGGCATCTTTGCCTTATCTTTTAAGGAGCATCTGAATTAGGAGAGGTAATATAGGAAATAGCTTGAGATTATTATTTTTATTGTTCTTTCTCTGGTCTCTACTGGGGTAAGCAGTAGAGGGAAAAAAATCACTCAAAAGTGAGTGATGTCTGGCCAGTGTGGCTCAGTGGTTGGGCATCAACCCATGCACCAAGAGGTCGCCAGTTCAATTCCCAGTCAGGGCACATGCCTAGATTGTGAGTCTGATCCTCAGTAGGGGGCATGAAAGAGGCAGCCGATCCATGTTCTCTCTCATCAGTGTTTCTATTTCTCTCTCTTTCCCCCTTCCTCTCTCTCTGAAATCTCTAAATTCCTGTATGAATAATCATGACCGGTTTCCTCTCCTGCTGGACGAGAAAAGGGAAGCATGTTGCCATCGTTGTTCTTGGCACCTTCCTGGGATGCCAGGCTGACCAGAGCTAATTGAAGCCAACACAGTGAAAGGTAGATAACATTATTAAGCCTGTGGAAAAATAACCTGAATTACTCCAAACTTCCTATTATATCAAAATAATACTTTTCTATACCCATCCTTGAAGTCTCCATTTAGACAGCATCTGCGTAGTGATGTCACAGATTGAACCAAGCAGGACTAGTCCACCAGGCCCTCACTCTGAACATCTGTATAGAGCTTCATTAACTCAACCATTGTGTTTAACAGCATTACAATAAGACCCTGAACAGCTGAAGGGGGTTTTGTTGTGTTTTTATTTGTGTGGTTCATTATAGTACTGCATTCACAGAAGAGTGCCCACCACATAATTGAAATTCCATGTTTTTGGTAAATCAGTGAACAACAAGAGCACAACTAATTCTAAAAGACAGGAATTTAAAAAAATAGGTGAATCTTGCTGACATTTTTCTGCATCCTATAACTAGAATATTATTACTAACTATTTCCTTGTTATGAGGTGAGGAGGGCAGAATTCTTTGTAAAAGTGCAAAGGAAAAAATGTTCATATTAGATTTTCTGAAGTAATACTGGTTATTTATATGTGAATGGGTGAGGAATGCTGAATTCATTTTCATAAAATTTTGGGAATATGATCTTTGTTAATTTAAGGAGAGGAGCAGTCCATAACACTGAGCTCAGAAATCTGTTTTCCTCTTAAATTCTAGCATAACATTCATACAGAAAAGTATACAAGTCATAACTGTACAATTTAATGAATAAATACAAAGTAACCACATCCATGTAACCATTATCCAAGCCAAGGAGCTAAATTTTACTAGCACCCCCTAAAGACCATCTTTGGTCCTAGCCGTTAGAGTAATAAAACTTCAGTTCTTGGAATAATGCAGTTCCAAATTATTGATAGTATAATGAATAATTAATGCATATATATTCTATGTTAGAAATTTTATTCATTTTTGGAAGAACACATGGTAATCATTCTTATTTACTTTCTACTTTCTGTTCCCTTAGACACCTTAAATTCTAAGAGTAGAGTGAATGAATCTAAAGACAGTCCATAAAAAGAGATTTGTAGATTTTAAATCTGGAAAATATTCTTATATAAACTATATTCAAATTTCATCACTGATCAATCTGTCTTGTTCATCGATACAGTGAATGAATTCTTTCTCTGAAGCATGACAATGAAAACAAAAGTATTTTCATTTAGGATAAAAAAAACTGGAGAAAATAAGAAATATATTTAAAAAATGAGATTAAATCCTTCAGAAATTAGATAACTGACTGCCTGATGATTATAACAGAAATACTTTAAATCTGAAACCTATCAATCCCTGACTGTTTTTCTCTTTTCTACTTAATTAGGAAAAAAATGAAACAACTGTGTTCTTGTTTAGCTGGAACTTTGGGAAAATACACAGGGAGTTGTTGTCAATAAAGTACCAGCTGCTTCTTTGTTGCTAAGTTTATCAGAGAGTTAGCAGCAAATGTGTTTCTACAATTCATCATTCCTGTGTCGTAAGGTTTTGCAAGTAGCTGCTTAGGAGAAGCTGTAACCAAAAGCCATATTACCAAAAGCCCTATTACCCAAACTGAGCTAAAATGCAGCACAGAGATAAAGGTGTGAAATGGACTATCATTACCAACTAAAGGCACCCATTTCTTTGAAGGACTGATATTAACACATACAAGAAACATTTTTCCCTATCATTTTCCAAATAAAATTGTTTGTCCCTGATCTTATCAGCCTAATTATAGGGCTACAAACTACACCTATTACCAAGATATGTTAGAGGAAGAGTTCTGCCTATGTGTTTCATACAAGATGAGAAATGAGGGTCTCCAGAACAGAACAAATATCAGGACTAATATCTTGCTAGTTTTACCCACTATAACATACAGGGTGGGGCAAAAGTGGGTTTACAGTTGTGACTATGTGAAACACAGAGTTTATTCTTGTATAAGTATTAATCATTGTACTATTTTCCATACTAACAACTGTAAACCTACCTTTGCCCCACCCTGTAATTCAGGAATTGTGGTCTCCAAATTAGGATACTTTTAATATCCAAAATAGTCATTTGTATACATTTTAAGACAAATACTGATGAAGAAACTTGTCCCTAAAATCTTCCAACTCAAAAAGTAAAAGTTTACATACCAAGATTCTTATTATCACATCACATTTATCAACCTGCATTTGTATTAAGAAAACTATTACCTTTCTCTACCTGATCATTCTCAAATATGCATTTTAAAACTAAAGGATGATTTTAAAGACTTTTGTCCACAAGCACACATAAGACATTTTATAATAAACATAAAGATATGCTTATTGTGTATGGTAATTTAAATAAAAATTTTCTTTCTCTTGACCAAATATTTGGCGAATTGTTCACAATGATTCAATGGTTAGGCTCCTTCCACAGTCTATGTCACAAAAACTCTTTAAAACATTCTTGTGCTACCTAACGGAGGCAGGAGATCTGAGGCCACAATGACTGGTATGTTTGGGGACTTTTAGAGGAAAGCTCTTTTACATGACCATAGACCTCCTCAATCCCTATTCCGGAACCCTCTGTGCCAAACTGAGTTTTGACTTTCACCTTCTCCGAACTTCTTCATGACATGGGTGCATTTGTTTTTCGTCTATCCTTTCAGGAAGTGTTTGTTAAGAAACTATCCTGTTTATAATTAAGACTGTCATTTGCACAGATCCAGAAGGGGTGAATGTGTGGGTTAGGATATGTATGACTGGCAAGATGGAAGAATTCAGAGGTTTTAAATTCCTAAAAAGAGGAATAAGGGAATTCTAACAGTTATGCCTCCAACAAGATTCTAGGAAGTCCCATGTTAACAAAACACCTGTTCATTGAGGTATGAACAGCTTTGGTACTTTCTAGTGGAAAAACACAGATTAAGCAATTTGTGCATGGGTAGACAGTTTCTCACTTAAAATTCCTAGCACCACTGCCTCGTGTATTTTGTGAGAAAATTTAATGATTTAACATATGTAAACTATAGTGCCAATGGCATGGTAAACACTCATAAAATAACATACTATTATTGTTATTACCATGCTGGTCACTGTTCTATGTGAATCAATTACATTATTTAACTTGCTATTCATAACAGCCTTATGTAGCAAATAAAATAATTTCCATTTTATAGATGCACAAACTATGCATCAGAAAGGTTAAGCAATGTGTCCAATGTCACGATGCTAATACTTGTTGGGAATGGAATTGGAACTGAGACAATCTAAGGTCCAAGCTCTTAAATACTAAGTTATGGACTAAATCTAAAGAGGCTCTTGGAGAACCAGGCAGAGTCTGTATTTAATCGGAGAAAAACCCAGACCCAGTGTTCAAGGCAGCTCCAAATTCACACGTGTTGCCTGATCTCCTGGTGTTGAACTCCATGGGGTTCCAAAACCAACTCAAGTCACATCATCAGTTACACAGGAGAGAGAAAAATTAAGTGGTTTTGGGGGTAGGAAGAGGGAATGACTACAGCAGGGCACTGGAGATCTATTTAGGATAAATATCCTAAACTATCCCTGTAAGGGTCATTTTTCTGGAGGGGAAAAATGTCCTAAATTTGGATTATGATGTTAAGTGCACATTATTCAGTAAATTTACTAAAAGTCATTGTATTGTGCACTCACAGTGGATAAGTTTTGTATGATATAAATTATACCTCAAAAAAGCTGTGAAATCTCTTTTTTAATTTTTTTTTTTTTTTAATCCTCATCCGAGGATATTTTTTCCATTTTTTTGTTCAGATAGAGTGGGAGGGAGAGAGGAAGAGAGAGAGAGAGAGAAACATCAACGTGAAAGGGACACATCGAGTGGTTGCCACCCACACGACCAACCAGGGCCGGGGACAAAGTGCAACCGAGGTACGTGCCCTTAGCGGGAACCGAACCCGGGTCTCTCCGGACCGCAGGCCGACGCTCTAACCGCTGAGCCAAACTGGCCAGGGCTCTTTTTTAATTTTTTTAAACAAACCAAAATAAGGCAGGGCTATTTGTTTCTGCTCTAATGATCCCTGAAACCCCAAACTGGAGCTAATGATTTTGTATTTGTCAACTAGATCCATGACACTTTTGCACTGCTATGTAATAAATGGCCCTAAGATCTAGTGGCTTAAAACAACAACTTTAAAAAACAATTAATGTCACAATTCTGTGAGTGAAGAATGTGAGCAAGGCTCAACTGGACAATTATTTTGCTTCTCTAATCAGTGAGGAAACTCAGCGGTACCCATCTGGTAGACAGGTTGGCCTTCTAGATACAAGATGCTTCCAATGACATGTCTGAAACCTGGGATCAGAAGGTCAAAGATTAAGACTGCGAACCAGAGGTATTTACTACATATAACCTCTCCGTGGAGCTTAGTATTGTCACAGGATAGTGGCCTCAGAGTAGTCCAACTTCTAACATGGGGAGTCAAAGCTCTGAGAACAAATGTCCTAGTGAACACAATGGAAGATTTATGACTCACCATGGGACTCATGCAGGACTGCTTGTTTCTGTACTCTATTAGGCAAAGCAGTCACAACCCCTGCTAAATTCACAGGAAAGGGAATTAGACTTTACTACTTCTCATTGGTTAATAACAAGGTCATCCTGTAGAGTAGCATATGGGGCTGTTATGGCCATTACTTTAAAATATGCCATACTAGTGTACAATAATAACCACCATTAATGGAGATTTCTAAAAGGTCTATCACACACTATGATACGTAAACTAGGTGGAATTTGGGGGATTCATGGTGATCCTCCCAAATATTTCAAGAAATTTAGGCCAGAAACTTGCTTCATGAACAAATCCTGACTTTCAGGATATATATTATACACTTAAGATCCCTTGTGCTACTTTTTATAAAAACATTTATACATAAAAAAATTTAGTTTTATTTCCTTTAGTTTGAGATTTTAATGTGGTAGCTGAATACTACTGTGAACTGTGTCCTTATAAAATGTTCAATGCTGACTATGACCTCTTCTGGTCACATTTCCTATCCTGAATATGACATTTGATGACGTATGCCCCAAATCACCAAATTTTAAATTACAATCACAGATGCCTTACCTTAATCCAATTTTAGTAAATACATGAGTCTGTGCAGTTGACTTTGCATGTGAATACATAATTTTAGGTATATAATGAAAACAACTGGTATTTACTCAGAGAGTACCTCGTGGCATATTAACATTACCTACCAAGCAATCTGAAACTAGTTTCCTTCCTTTCACATGAACAAACATCGGTTCAAGGAGGTTTAGAAACTTTGATCTTAAAGTGAAAATATGTGCATTCGCCCCCTGATGTTGAAGCACCTCCCATTCTATCAGTATGTTTCTTGTGTCTCTGAGAGGTTGCTTCAAGGAGCAAGTAGACAGGGGCTTTCTCCTGAAGACCGGGGGGGGGGGGGTGGTTCCTCTGTCATTCTTATCTGAGAGTGGTGTTCAAACTGAGGATCCAGTGCCTCCGTTTCCAAGGAAATGGTGCTGTAGGGGGTGTTTGGCAAAGCAAGGACGGGAAGGTAAAGTTAGGCCTCAGCTTCTACGCTGTACCTCTCGTTCTTCCTTTCCTCCTCCTGATTAGATGAAAAACTTCAATGAGTAGAAAACATATGTGGGGGAAATGACATACATGTGTATTCTTAATCACTTAAAATGTCTTTGGTTATGGGCTAGCTATAGCTATAACTAATGGTACACACACATACACACATATCTTGTGTGTGTGTGTGTGTGTGTGTGTATTCTTCTGCACCCAGCAGAGGAAAGGCAAGAATCTTTGTATGCTTAGTTTTGCAGAATACTGTGTGCATCTGTTTGTATGTTTTTGCTAACGATCAAGCCTTTCCATCTCTCTTTTTTTTTTTTATCGTCACCCCAGAACATTTTTCCATTTTTTGTTCAGGTAGGGTGAGAGGGAGGGAGGGAGGGAGGGAGGGAGAGAGAGAGAGAGAGAAACATTGATGTGAAAGGGACACATCGAGTGGTTGCCACCCACACACCCCACCAGGGCCAGGGACAAACTGCAACCGAGGTACATGCCCTTAGCAGGAACCGAACCCGGGTCTCTCTGGACCACAGGCTGACGCTCTAACTGCTGAGACAAACTGGCCAGGGATAGCCTTTCCATCTCTTAACCAATGAGACTGTTTAGTTAAAGCAGGAAGTGCTACCTTGCATATCATCCGGTTCAACACTTTCTGCCACAGTCAAACAGGTAGTCTGTGGGCTGAACCTCCACTTTCTCAGTGCTAACAGTCTCCAGTACAGGCAATCTTGCAAACCAAGATAGCACACGCACGAACAGGAAAATGCTACAATAGGAACTTTTAAAGTAACAAGCAACTTAGAGAAAACCTATTCCTACCCCTTCATTTTAGATTACCAAACAAGAGCTCAGAGAAATGGAGGAGGGGGAAAGCAATCTTTTAAAGTAAATAACAGATTCCAATCTAGAGCTTCCTTCCATTATATATTGTGGTTAGAGAGAATGATCTTAAACTAAGTCAAATTAGTGTGTATGACTGATGAGAGCTTCACCTGCTCAGAAAAATAAAAAAAATTAAAATACAACTCTCTTTTGGTTCATTATAAACTCATTGAGAACAGGGATTACGTTTCACATATGTTTGCATTTCTGCATAGTGACTTACCTTAGTGCTGTTCAGCAGTTATTTGACAAATAGTCTTAAACTTAATGTCAGGTGCTAATCCAATATTTAATCACAAATAATTCTATATTCTGCTGAAGAATAGCTTCAGGAGACCCATGAAATCCTGCAACCTCTCACCTCAGGTCACCCACATACAAAGCCGTATTGGAATACCTATGGCATTTTCCAGACAAATCGACTAGTAAATGTAAGCATAATTTGTCTCTTTAGGAGAGACTATTTATATTGTTCTAAAAATGTGCCTCCCTAGGTCTGAAGGCAAAAAAAAAAACAAAACATGCTACACCTCTGCCTTCACTCTTTTAAACTAAATATAGATTATTCCAAATCTATTTTATCTGTCTTATTTTTATCTATAAGTCAACATCATCAATGCCCTCCTATTTTATTGTTCTTAGATAGAACCTTTTCAAAAGGTCTGGCATTGTTCCTGTGATCTACACAGAAAAGGATGAAAACAGTTTAATTTTTCGAACTCAATTGGCCCCCTCAGTTCCAAAAATTGGTGGTCGTTTTTTATCTTGACGCTTAGTGGAATAATTGAAAGTTTAAAAATCAGGTCAATAAAAGAATGTATGTTTGGTTTTTCTTGTGATAAGGTCTAAAAGAAAATCTGAGTTCTCTCTGTCAAAAATCACTAGCGCTGTTACAAGAACTATTGAAAACCAAGTGGTGATTTTATTCCTTCTCAAGGATTCTGCAACTGAAGAGGAGAACACGGGTCCAGGAAGAAATGATTATAAAACGAAATATTGATTAAGATGGGCTCACGACTCTAGCTTCCTTGGATGAAGAAGTACTAATAATTCCCAGAGATAATTCCTGTTGGGGTTAAAATGCAGACTATACATGTGTATACTCACACAGACACTGAAAATGAGCAGATCCGTGTAAAGCATACTCGAAGTGCACTCATTTATTCAGCAAAAAATTTATCAAGTGCCTACTGTGTACCCGGATATGCCTGGGAAAAACCTGGTTAAGACATGGGTCTGAATGTTAAGAGTTTAGAATCCCAGTAAATTAGTCTACTCATTTCTTACTTGATCTTAGATTCCCGAACCAGGGTAGTCATAACTAATCCTCCAGTAATAGTTCCAAAATCTGTTCATACAACAGTATAATCTGGGTAGCTTTTTAAAAATATATTGTGGAACCACTAATCTTAGGTTCACAATCCTTATTCCTAAGAGGAAACCACTATTGACTAATTCAGCGAAGGCACCTATTACATAAACCCATTAGAGTTACTGCTCCAAAGGGACTATTCCTATTCAGACAGAGGCATTGCCATGTCTATTAAAATTACAAGCACACTGGATTAAAGGCTTGGTCCAGGGGAGAATCTTCTTTTTAAGTAGCTTAATATCATAGTCATTTAAATTTATACCTTCTTTTAAACATAGCTCTTTAAAAAAAAAACTTAAAATATGAGTATCTGCATAATTCCACATACAGGAAAAGACTGGACAATTTAACTTATTCAGATTCACTCAATAAATTGATGGTAAAGAGACATATTTGAATTTTTTTTTACTGACATATTCTCGGTGCAAGGACAGTTCCTGGCACAAAGTAGTTGCTCAGCAATTACTTGTTGAATAAGTGAATAAACAAATCCATGAAAAATTAGCACCGAAGTTTTATTCGTTAAAATGTACTTGGTCATTTATCAGTGGCTAATGGTAGTTAATATAACATTTATTTTAGCACTTGTCATATTACAGGATAATTATTTGTTTCCATAACTGATAGACACTAAGCCTTATTTATGTAAGTCCCAGTCTTACTCAGGTCATGGCATATGGTAAAATTCAGTAGTCTACTTGAATGAATGGGTAAGTAGAACAAGCTGTCTCTTAAAATTCGTATTTAATTTGTTACAATCTGATACCAATGAATTTAGATTATATAGAAATGATTCAGATACAGTAATTTAAGTGCTCATTTCAATCCATGACAATATTCTTTATTGGTAGAGAAAACATCAATTCCAAGGGGCCATTATAAATATGTCTGGGGACCATCTTTCATTTCAGTGCTCAGACTTCATAATCAAGCAAGTAAACAGTTCCTGAATAGATCACTTTATTAAGGTTTATATTTGGATACATTTTGTGTAATATCTTAAAGAAAATACTGTCTTTTAATTTACCTTATTACTTACCAGTACTACTATTACACTTCTGAAATATATATATATATATATATATATATATATATATATATATATATATATATATATTTTATCCTCACCCGAGGACATTTTTCCATTTTTTGTTCAGATAGAGCAGGAGGGAGAGAGAGGAAGAGAGAGAGAGAGAAACATCGACGTGAAGGGACACATCGAGTGGCTGCCACCCGCACAACCAACCAGGGCCGGGGACAAACTGCAACCGAGGTACGTGCCCTTAGCAGGAACCGAACCCGGGTCTCTCAGGACTGCAGGCCGACACTCCAACTGCTGAGCCAAACCGGCCAGGGCACACTTCTGAATTCTAAATGAGACCTATTCCGTAAGACAGAGAATCTAAATATTGTCTATAGTTATAGTTATGTCTCTGTAATCTTTTTAAAGTATAAAGTATTAATAATGGAGAATGAGGGCATGTCTAATGTGTAGATGGTCTAAAAGTATATAAAGAGGAACTATGTATTTGAAGGACTTTAAAATAATGCATGGAGTAATTAAAAACCCATATTATATAATACTTAAAATTGTTTTTGACCATATTGAATTGATCATTTTTTATAAATAATACATTATTAAACAGATTACTAATTTTACTCATGCAAACAGGTTAAAAACAAATGGAGGCATAAGTACCTCCGTGAAACATGGCCTTTATAACCCATAAGAGTGATCCTGCTATGTTATTCCAGGTAGATTGGATGTTTTATGATTCATCTTTGTAAAAATAATTTATAAAATATTAAAAAAAAAACAGTAAAATCATTCCAAATCAGCAAAAAGTCCCTATATTAGAAGATGCTCATTAGTTGGATCTATTAGTAAACTTTAGATACCATATGTGTTTATTGCTCAACAGTTAAACTGCAAGAAAAAGTACACTATGCTTATCATTTAACAAAAATTAAAGTTTTGAATAACGAGCAAGAGAAATATGTTGTATGATTCCCAAGACAATATGAAATAAGAAAACTATTGATTTGTTATTTAAAAAAGAAAATCAGGTTAAAAATGTTGGCATCCATATCAAGCTCTTCAAGGAAAGTGAATAGAAATAAACACATAATAAAAAAAAATAAATTTTCTTAAGCTACCCCTAATAAGGTGAATTTTAAGTTGACTTAATCAATAACAGTTATAAGGAATACCATTACATGGTTAATATAGGGAAGGAAAAAAAGAAAAGAAAAAAGCAAAGATTTACTTAGAATTGCTAAGGAGTCCTGGCTGGTGTGGCTCAGTTGGTTGAGTGTCATCCTCCCAAAGGCCACCCAGGTGAGGGTACATGCCCAGGTTTCGGACTCAGTCCCCATTAGGTTTGTGTTCACTGTAATTTTGGCTTATCTGTGACCTCTTCCCATCAGCTTCCCTTTAACTGAGGAGTTAACTAGCTTCTTAATTTACAATATTTCTATAATGTCTCTGCCTTCTTTTCACTAAGATATGAGGTTATCATTACAGATTGAAAGCAACCTCATAAATATCTACCTTCTTTCAAATTTAAGGAATTTTATCTCCTTGATTTTTTTATTTGCCTTTCTTTCAGCATTTACGTGAGTTATATATTTTTCTTCTAAAAACAAAACTCTGCCCAAGTCCTCTTGAAAACTCATAGACACAAAATGTACTCTCGGCCAATATTGGTGTGTAGACTCTTGATGTCAATGATACACTTTTGCTACTATCCTGAAAAGTCATTTATGACATGAAGTACATTTCTTTTTATTTTGATAGCCTCAAATCACAGACAGAATTTCAGCCTCCTCTGAGGGCATGACGCTGCTCGAACTCCGTGAACTCCCTGGAAGATGTTTTTGCTTTTATAAGTGATGTTCTGGCAAGGACTTCTGAATCATAGCAGGTTGGAATAGAATGTTTTTTTGAATAATAACTGACTCTCCTCTTTCCACTAGAGATTAGGCTTCTCAAAGACAAGCAGCATTTTCATCATTTCAGACACTTCTGCATGAGTTGAGGATCTTACTGAAACACAGACTCTGAGTAAGGAGATCTGAGGGGGTCCTGAGAGTCTGTATTTCTCATGTCTGTACTGCTGACTGTGGACCATCATTGAGGAACATAAAATGTCAGTGTTGACTTGGAAACAAATTCCCTCAAGTTTCTATGAAATGTATCACATAATAACATCAGCATATGATAACTTGAACACTCTGAGTATATTCATGTCCTTCTCCCCAAATAAATTTGTATGAAGATTTCAATTTTAAGGGTTGGATCTGGTCTAACACACTCAGAGCTAAAACTATGTTGGATTACCTTTTATTTATCTATTTCTATTTGGGCTGCTATTGTCCCTCAAAGGCATTCTTTCCTTTATATCATTTGTTAAAGAAAACTTTTATACATTAGGACATGGCCAACCAATAGACCCTGGTTTTGACCTATGATAACCTTTCCAATATAATCAGGATATGATAACCCAATTTTTATAACATAATGCAAAGATTATTAAAATCACCCAGAACTAATGAAGACAGCTTTCAGATTCTTTAAATTTACACATTTATTTTAATTTATATTCAACCAATCTACCTTCATAACATTTTGGATGACACTTGTTTCTTTCAAACTGCTGCCCTCTCTCATCTCTAATAAAATAATGTGTTGCTTTAGTGTTAATAGGTATCACCAGGATGATTATTGAAAATGCTGATTCCATGCCCACCTTAGGAAAGTCTCCTTCGTTAGGTCTGGAGCGAGGCCAGGGTATCTGCATTTTAGCAAATCCCTCCTGCATGCTCGGAGTGGTCAGAAAGTTTGACAGACGCTGCCGCAGGAGCAACCCTGACCAAAGTGCCAACATCCATCCGCTCCCATTACTTACTGTGTGCCACTGTTCACTAGCTCTGTGACTAAGTTTTGCATTGTTTAAAAGACTATATTTTCAAATACTCATACTCCTCATCCACAGTTGTTTCATTTCTTTGAGTCAATGTTTTGACAATCTGCCTGGTTTCACCATTCCTTCTTGGACTAACGGCCTTAACTCGAAATCTTCCCAGGGAAGACCATTTATCCATCAAACCAAACAAGAAGTTAATGATTATGCAGGATAACTGGCATAAACTAGAATTGTTCAGAGAAGACTTCATGTCCTCCTGATCTTGAATCACAACTCAAGAGAAATCTTTTTTTTTTAATCCTCAAACGAGGACATTTTTCGATATTTTGTTCAGATAGAGTAGGAGGGAGGGAGAGGGAGAAGAAGAGGGAGAGGGAGAGAGAGACAACATCGACGTGAAAGGGACACATCGAGTGGCTGCCACCCACACGACCAACCAGGGCCGGGGACAAACTGCAACCGAGGTACGTGCCCTTAGCGGGAACCGAACCCGGGTCTCTCTGGGCCGCAGGCCGACGTTCTAACTACTGAGCCAAACTGGCCAGGGCTCAAGAGAAATCTTTAACCACATTTAAAACTCATGGCACATTGTTATCCACTGCTGGATTCTCCACCCCAATACTATCCTCGACAGAAAATTCCTGCAGGACCTCGTGTTCCGCTTCCAGCGGCCTGCTTCCTTCTCTGGCACACGCTCAGACGTTCTGATTTCCAGCAGCCATGCTCTGACGGCAGTCCTGCAGGGGAGCCCACCTCTTCAGAACCAGCCCTGTGGGCACAAACCATCCCACGGGGTGCAGTTAAGTGGGGTGTGAAATACTGTATTTATGTGTAAGGCAACATGAAGTCAAGTGCTGTTTTAATTTAGTCATTCATATCTGAAGGACCGACATCTTTAGTGTCTCTTGATGAAAAATGATAGATGAAAAGGATACACATTTTATCAAGTGAATGTTTTACCTATTTTTCATCACCTTTCTCCTAATGGTTCCAAATGTGAAACAACTTGTGATTCAGAGGAAAGAGAGAAGCACTAGGATGCGATGCATGATATGTTTCTACACACACCAGGACAACTCAGTGACAGGCACAAAACTGAGCCACTGCGTAGGCATCAGCACTGACTCATGTCACTCTCCTCTAAGTGTTGGTTTGTCTGGTCAAACAGGGAAAGGCAGTCACAGAAACAATCCTTTTCCATTTTAAAGGGATTAAAGTAAATGCAAATGGATGTTCCATGTCCATATAGAGAAATAGGTCTCATACAATGTAACATAAAATTAATTATATAAAGCGTGAAGGATGACAGATTTATACATTCTAAACACAAACTCACCTTCCTGCTTATTGTACTCAATTGGAGTATTTTAAGAGAATTAAGATGGAAATATCACCTTCAAGAAATGTTTCCAGTCCATTAGTTTAAAAGAAAGCCATAAACTAAGTTGAAAGTTGTAAAATGTAGTGTAGTATTAGTAAATCATATACTCCAGGCTAACCTTCCAGGTATGTGTTGTTTCCATAAATTAACCAGAACTGGTTTAACCCTAGGGTCAGGTTCAAGTGGTGTACACCAGCAATCAGATTACAACTTGATGCAAATTTTGTCTCATTAAAAAAGTCACATACACTGCCTCTTCATTTGCAAAATAATTGTGTACCTGGCCAAGGTCAAGGGATTTTCCTTCTATTTCTTTCAACTGACAGAGCTCAGTTTTTAAAATGCAGCCAACCTGTGGGAAAGTTTACCTAATTTATTTGCATTTGAGAAAATATCAAGGGAAAGCAAAGTTCTATAAAACTCAGAGGTGTAATTTTTTTTTGCTAATTTTATATTTTTTCATTAAAAAAAAATCATATAAAAGCATGCCTGTTTGAGATTTTGAGAGAGCATAAACTATAATATCATTCTAGCCCAGAAAATTCTCATTCCACAATTCCTAGGGAAAAAGAGAAAATCATGAATGCCAAAATAGCTATAATTCCCATTGCTTGGTTATGATATGAATTTTTAAAAAATGTCTTCAAACTGTGTTCAAAAACACAAAATTAGCTCCCAGTAGAAATGGGAGAATTATGGTGCTTTTTGGTCTTCAAGATGCATCAACACTTTAAGGCTCTTGGTTCAAATTTATATTCTAATATTTTCTGGATTTGGGATATTTTCAGTTACCTTTTCTTCTATAGTTAAATCTAATGACTTTAAAATATATATTTTTGTCAATTAGATGCTACCAAAAATTTTCTAGGTAAGCATTTCTTACATATATTCTCTTAGTTAAGATTCTTAGATAATTACAGTTGATTTAACTCACAATATTTATCTTAAATATATATGTGGGGCATATATATGGGACACTTTGCTTCATTTAGAAGATGACTCACTGCCTCACTTTTAAGTCTCCAAACGTGTTACTTAATGAGTTAATTTCATTTTGAATCTTTAATTTTTTTCCCACAAAAGACAAATAGCTGATGAGAAATATGAAACAGAAATATTTGGAGTCTTTTAAATAAAATAAAAACTAAAGTTTGCAAAAACAATTTGAAAGGAGCATGCCAAAATATTTGATATTATATAAAAATATAAAATTACTATATAAGGTATTTCTTTGTTATTCTTGATGACTGTGCTAAGTATTATCTTAGAAATAAAACTGACTTTAAACAAGATCCTTTTAACAAACTAAGTAACAATTTTGAATGTCATCCAGGAATCTCTTACATTTTTATTGATAAGTTTTATTATTTGCATACATATACCTCATAAGGTATTGTTCAAATGTTCAATTTTTAGCTACCCTTTACTTTTCTTACTATTTACAAATGATTACTTAGATTATAGTTTTAGCATCAAATTTCACTCCCTTTGTAATTCTTCAACTTGAGCTTTCTTCATTGATTATAACACCAATCTGGCTGTTCAAGTGTAAGAGCCTCTCATATTATGAAAGTAGAGACCACCTCTATTTTACTATACGCCACAGACTATTTTTGACCGAACCTGAGTCAGGCTCCTCTGAACCTCTTCTCCAGGCCCTGACCTGTCCTTGGCCAGCTTAGTCCAGAATCCTGCTGAGTCAGTTTAGCAAAGATGCCCCCACCCTTGCAACTAATCACCCTGGATTTCTGATTAAGTTCTATATCCTCCACTTTTAATATCTTATCACCCTGTCCTGTGTTCAGCAAGAATCCTGTCCAGTAGATCTAGCAAGAATTCCCCTAGTCTTGACGTTTCCTCTCATTAATTTCCCATTCCCTGACTCTTCCGCCCCACTCCTTAGCTGATCATCTCGACTTCTTGTATTCAGAGTTGAGCCTGATCTCTGTCCCCTACTGCAGAGCCCTCACGGCACTGGTCCCTTCCTCTTAAATAAAGTCTTCCTTATTGTGTCTAACAAGTTTTATAAAGTATGTTTTCAACAGAAAGTCCCAATATATGTCCTGTAAATAGTAAAAGTAAAGCATTTCTCTAGCTTTTATCTAGTTAACTCAAATGATATTACAGCAGAGCATGGCTAAACAGAGACATCCAACTGGTCAGAGGGGATCCTCATTCCCATCAGTTTGGTGTTTGAGTTTCAAAGATAGCAGGGAACTACCTAGCAAGAAAACCAACAGGACATGGATAATGCAGCTTTGAATCTTCTTAGAAGAACAACTGTAGAATTACTATTAAATAATAGAGACTAATTTTTAGAGCTAACACACTAAATGCATAGAACACTAAAGTAGCTTGACTGAACAATCCCGAGTGTTAATTAGTGAAACCAGAGTATTCTATTGCCCCTGGAGATTGGTCGTGGCAGAGGATGAGCGGCCCGAGGGAGCAGGAGTGGTCCCATTACTGCCTGATTGAGTAAATGCCTTCTGCTCTGCCAGAGAGTCTGCACCGCTTAAGTTGAACTTCATTCCTTCCTGTCAAATTTGAGGGTGGGCCGTACAATGCAACCCTTCCCCACAGAGAAGCATTAGCACTGAAATGAACTCAGGCCTGTGCACAGAGACAGAGTAGACACGGGCACACAAAGAAAGCCCACTCCTCTGTTGACCGGAGGAGCCGCAGGCATGTTTAGGAAAGCCCATTAAAGTAAGACATCAATTTCTGATTCAACACTGGCATGCGCTTGCTCAAAATTGGAGGAGAACGTCTAGAACTATATGAATGAAGTTGCAATACAAACTTTAAAATATGAACTTGGAGAACATTAGATTCATAATCCTCGGGAACTGATAGACTAAAGCTGAAGGAAAAGATGGGGGCGGGGTTTTTCTGCACCAAACTAATACAGAAAGGACAGGACTAAACACACTGCTCCACGGATGTTGGACTTGACCAGTGTGAAAAGATGACCTGCAAAAAACATTCCAGAAACATGTTCACGTCAAATTGAGACACTCACGATACTTCGTTCTTTGGGTTGCTTTAGGAAGCAATGATGACATCAAACATTTGTTATTTACTAGATTGTGATTGTGAGTCCTGCGGGAAGCAGACACCAAGGCTGCACCAGACATGTAAGCGACCTACTGCAGCAGATGCCTGAGAGGAGAACAGGTGAGTTCACAAGACCTGAACTCAGGTGTAAATCTCGTAAAGGAGAGAGGGATGCAAGGAGGACTGGGCTGGAAGAGTCTGAATCGTAGACAGCTTTGCTGTTCTAAGTTCCACGAGGCCAGTGGGGAGCCCTCAAGCCAAAGTTGCCAGAATTAGCAGCCCCACGTCTTTCTTTCAAGGATGCTTGGATTACTATCCATGCCATGCTCAGTCATTTGCTGAAAGTTGTCAGGGCAAGTGTAGTTTCAACATTTTAGTGTTCAGCAGTGACCAAGGTAGGAAACCCAAGCAGAGAATTTTTGTGGCTGCCTCATAGGTATAAGAAATTAATAAGCATCAGTTGCTATGATCATTTTTAAAAATTATTTTTGCATTATAGATTTTTATTTTTTAAACCCTGTGTATACTGGCCTCCGCTTTACATATAACAGCTCATAAATGAACATTCCATGTTATCAATTTGTAGAAAATCCTAACAAGTGGTAATTTAATTTCTAGAATACCATCATCTTTTTGTGAATATCAGAACAGGTGCAAATTTTTAATATTAAAGAAAAAAAAAGTTTTCTTTATTGATTTTTAGAGAGAGAGGAAGGGAGAGGGAGAGAGAGACAGAAACATCAATGGACTGGCCGCCTCTTCCATGTCCCCAGCTGGGGATCCGGCCCACAACCTGGGCATGTGCCCTGACGGGGAATTGAACTGGTGATCTCTTGGTGCACGAGCTGACGCTCAACCACTGAGTCACACCGGCCAGGAAAATTTTTAGTATTTTAAATGTAAAGTGTTTTTTTTTTAATTAAAGAAATGCCTGAAATTTGGGAAGATAACCTGTCAGTCTTCAATCAGAAGGGCTTCCTTTTCATCTGTTTTTCACATTAAATATCCATATGTAATCTTGGAAATGAGTTCTGTATCTAACAAAAGACTGAATACTACTGCTTTTACTAAATTTTGTCCTATTTTATTAGTTATATGGAAAATTTAAAAATGATTGTGCTTATCCTAGTAATTAGAATCATGAGTCGCATAAATATAATAAAAAGCGCCAAAAAGATGCTGAAAGTAATGGATCTTTAGCCCCATATTCATGAAATCAAAGCCATATCTTTGCATTTTCAATTATGGACGGGGAAGTTATTCATCAACAGTACTTATTCCTGCCTGATTATAAAAAAAAAAGCATTACTGTAACAAAAAGTATGCTCCACTTTTTTTTTTTTTTTTTACAAGATCATTAAACTTCTCATCTCTTTTATAAGTTATGAATGGATTATATTGTAATTCCTAAACAATGACTTCCCATTATACAATACTGGAGTTTTATAAACAGATTTTAAAAATAATCCTCTTCTTATTCATATTTAGCTTCTAAGCTATGAATAAAGAAGGCCCAAGCTTTCATATCCTCTATTTATGGGCCTGCTTTTATTTATAACTAGCGGAATTATTCCATTAATCTTTAACCCATGAATTTCTTTTTTCACTTTTTTCTGCTTGTCAAGTAACTCTCAATTCAAATGATCAACAATAAACTGAACAGTACCAACCTGAAAATATGGTATTAATAATGTTACAGATTCTTTTTTTTTTTTCATTTCATCAGCTAGGTCATCAGTAAACATGTTTAATAATTTCATACATCTTTTAAACATCATTCAAAATTCGATTGACCTTCATATCAAATTCAGGATGGAATGAACCACTAACAATACTCTTGGGACTTTAATATTTTTCTACAAGGGAATCTAAGTCTCAGGAGATTTCTACCACACACTTCCAGTAAGAATACATCATGTGGAAATAAAGTCAATGTTGAGAGAGAGAAATAAAAGCCATCGTTTGCTTTATCTATGCTTGTCATTATGTCACAGTCCAGAGTATTCAGAGGAAATTAAATTGTTATCTTTGTCCATTTTGATGGGATTAACACATGATTTCCTTATTATACTGATAAGGATGTTATAAATCACCTTGTACTGCCACATAAACTCCAAATTCATTGAATCTAGCAAAAATGTAAAATGGAGGTTTACTGAATATGGAAGAAGTCCAAGAAAGCATAGATTCCTGACTTTTAGAAGTAAAGTACCCAGAGAAAACAATCCCCCATCTCCTTCTAAGCACATCAATTCAACAAAGTGCATTACAAAAACAACCTGTAACATTAGTATCACACATAGTTACTTTCAAAGTTTTAATCAATTGGATGTGCATCTGGTCACATAAGTACATAAGAATTACTATGCCTGATTCTGCAAAGAGCTGCATGTATCTCACTAATCAGACGAGGTTACTTAGCTTTAATTTTATGTATTAATTTTTCATGCTTATGTTTATGTTTTATATTTCTACCTATGTTTATATTTACCAAACAGTTGTACTGTTGCACATATCATGCATGGCCATTCCTGAGAACTCATTTCTTATAATAAATGCTACAGAAGTAACAAAATAATTCCAATACAAAATTATTTTCCATTTTTACATAATTACTCTATCCTAAAATCTAATTCTACTTTTTAGGGGGTAAAAATTAATAATCTTAAAACAATTTCATAGAATTTGCTATTCACGGGAAACACGAAAGAAATAAGCTGTGGTTATATAGATGAGTCACTGATTTGACTAGATCACAGAAGGGAGCATTATATACCAGTATCTATTAAATGACATGCAAAAAATAATAACTCTGTGCTTAGTGCTAGTGCTCAAATATAAATAGCTAAAGTAAATTTCTGAACTTCTGTACTGTGGACATGTTGCACGTTGGAGCTCATAACTCTGTCAGAGGGCCTCTCTTGTGCAGTACAGAATATTACAGCATCCCTGGCTTCTGGCCACTAGATGCCAGTGGCATCTCCCCACACTCCACTCCCATCCTCCCACAGCTCTGTCAACCAGAAGTGTCTTCACACATTGGCAAATGTCCCCTGGGGATAAAATTCTTCTCAGCTGAGCCTGGCCAGTGTGGCTCAGTGGATTGAGCATCTTCCCATAGACTGAGAGGTGCTGGTTGGATTCCCACTCAGGGCACATGCCCAGGTTATGGACTCGATCCCCAGTAGGGGGCGTGTAGGAGGCAGCCAATCAATGTTTCTCTCTCACATTGATGTTTCTATCTCTCTCTCCCTTGCTCTCTCTCTAAAAAAAAAAAAAAAATCACTAAAAAAATATTTAAAAGATTGCTCTCAGTTGAGAAACATGTGGCTAAGTCAATAACATGTGATTAAGGTAATAATATGTGGCTAACATACAACTTGATGAGGAACAGCAATAATAATCACATAGCTAAATATGATTACTCACTATATGCTAGGCAGTATGCTGATGACTGTTATAAGTATTATTTCATTTAATTCTTGCAATAACCCTATGAGATTTCTACTGCCGTTATTTCATTCTATAGATTAAAAAAACAAAAAAACACAGTCTCAGAGTTTAAATACATGCACCAAATCCTACAACTAATAATTGTCAAATCAGATACTTTCTAAGATCTTTCTGATTTCAGAGCCAGATTCCTTTGCCACTCTACTACCTCTAATTGATCATGGGACAGTAAATTAAATGATGCCATCAACCTTAACTGCATTATTATATAGCATAAAATTAGGGGCTTTGTAGAGTTCAAATAAAGTGCAGTTTCTATTGCATGATGCATTGGGAGGACAGGAAATAAGGTTGTGTTTGCACTGTACAATCAGCATGACTTTCAAAGTCAGGACTCCTTGCAATTGCTTCTATTTCACCTTTTCTGTAGCTACTCCTTTTGTTTAACAGTCCTTAGTTGTCCTGTGCATGGTAGATAAGAAGTATACTCTTCTCTTCAGACCAGAGCCAAGTTACCATAATTTCAATTCGAAACTATAACTGTAGTTATAGCTTTTGGCTGACCTATAACACTAAATGTAATTTTAAAAGCTACTTATAACCATTGTGGATTTATATAACATCTCATCCTTGATTTCCAAGGTCACGTCCCTGTTTCTCATTGTTACACAATAAAGAACAATGTCCTCTTCACAAGAGGTTCTAGCGAATACAACACATTTTTTATTTTGATCAGTTTTTTTTAATTTTTATTTTCTTATCCACATTTAATAAATAGATGAGTATATAAAGGTACTAATGAAACTAGATTATCTTGTCAAAAGGAAGATCATTGTCCAAGCTTGAAATTGTCAATGCATATGCCCATATCCTACTTCCTGTCTCCCTTACCCCTGGGGTCTAAAAAGATGGAAGAACAAGAAAGGAAATTAATGTCACCTGTACTTCATAGGATACATAATTTTTTATTTTAAAATAAAATTAATTTTGTATATTTGTATATAGGTTTTCCCAAGGAGGCTTGGAAACATCTTTAAATTATAGTGAGGATGAAAGAAAGCTATTAGTGTACAACTAGAAAACAAAACAGGTAGATATAAAGAGCCAGAAGGTAGGAGGCTGGCATGGTCTTCCATATAATGAAGTCTCTATCACTTCCTGGGGCAGCATATACTCTACTTGATCTCATGTAAAGTTCACAGTACACTCTCATTCTGATTATGTCTTCAAGACCTATTTATGTGGCTTTATTTATTCCTCCTGACTGTTGCATGATGGGCTATTATCAGGCACCCACCACATAACAGGGTGCATACTGCTGTGAGGATGGTCCCCTTGGCTGCTCCTAGGTCCTCACTACCACAAACTGTGCTTCGGTGAACAGTCATACAAACCTCCTGAGAAGGCCTAGGTGAGAGTCTGCCTGGTTTATAGGAAAGAGTAGAAGAGCTAGGTCGCAAAATAGTGGCATATTTATTTTCACCAGTGCGTGTCTTTCTACCAGCTCCTGCAAAAGGGGAAAACCCATCAACTATGTAATTCACAGGATTCTTTGAATCCACATTCTCCACACTGTGTTCCCTGAAAAAAGAGCCCCCAAGATGTTAACAGGGATTTTAGAAGAAAGGATACCAAAGAGCAAAGTGAAAGAGGTCCTGTTAACTAGAGAGGCTGCTCAGAGCCTTTGAGCATGCTAATACTCACTGTTCATGCTCAGGAGGCAAGAAGGTGAGACAGTTGTTCCAAACATGTCTGAGCCCAAACCACATGTTTTTCAGACTCTTACAAACATCTTCTGATATATTCGTGATTTATGGAATACAGTTCAGAAAACATTGCATTAGGCAGAAACTGCTTGGAAGGAAGCATAATGAATCCTGATACTAAAACCCAAAAGAGGTGTTCCTACAGCCCACGTAAAAAGGACTATTAATGTAATCATCTATGTCTTTAACAACCCTTCACATCACATGGATATAAGGCTTTCCCCCAATATTATCTAGGAAAAATAAGGACTTAGAAAAAGCTCAGTGATGGATAGCTAGCAAAATATAGCTCAGATTCATAGCTCTCTGGTAGTCGGACTTTGGGCAGAGCACAGAGGAATGGAGGACCTAGCAAGATTTTAGCTAATCTGCCATGAATATAATTTCTCTTAGATGATAAGTGTTTGGTAGTTACTGGACAATATGAAATAAATATTCCTGGATAAATAACTGCTGTGCAGTTATTTTACACATCCAGCTAAATTTGAAGCTATAAATTAAAACAATCACATAAGGGGAGTTAAGAAATTAGGTAAAATAAATGGCTTATCTTTAAAACTGATTTTTTAAAAGTCTTATAACTGTTACACGTAAATTAAAAATGTAAATCCTAAATCATTGTTTTGATACTGTATTTCAATCAACCTAGTAAATGTGTGTTTAAGAAAAATAATTGTTCAGTTCTGAGAGAAACGTAACTAGAAAGCAGAAGGAAGGGTAACTTAGTTTAACTCTGGAAAAAATGCAAAAGTAATATAATGTATATTTTACACTGTCTACCCATTGAGAAATTCAAGGTTGCATTTACACCTAAAAATGTGTGTTCTTTCCGAAGTCCATGTATTGGAGAGTTTATTTTAGCTGATAAGTGAACTTTTCTCTAATGTTAGTTGTCTAGACAATTTAACTTCCATTTTAGACACACACTCTCAGAGGTAGAGATAGGCAGTTCTTTGTCCCCACAGATAAAATAAGCTCACAGCCAAGAATACCAGAGCCCTATTTTTGTCAAGTGCATATCAACATTTATGTTATCACCCTACACCAGCAGAACATTTAACAGATCTACCCTATCTGCATTTCCTAATTACCTGATATCTATTTTTATATTTCCTCGGTGACCCCCCTCAAATCCCATGAAGTGACATAGAATGTGGAATAAAAATGTTTTTTTAAACCAAATACATAATGTCCAGGTTTTGTGTTTTTTGTTGTTTTCTTTTAACAGAATCTGGTCTAAAGCAATTACAATTTCAAACTTAATTCATACTAAATGTGTCTGTCTTGCTTCATGGCAGGCACTAAAACATATAGTTAAATACATGTTCACATAAACTCCTCCTGAAAAAAAGATGATACAAAACGCAAACATCAAGTCGTGAAAACAAGTTGTCCAGTTGCCTTCGCACTTTATTTTACCTTGTATGGACCTCTGCCAGGGCCCCACCTTAACAATGCTCTCTGGGCCTTTCCACAACACTTGTTGAAACTTTAAAGAGCAGGGAGGACCTTATCGTTTCTAAGCCTCAGGGCCAATAGACTTAGGAAAAAAAACAGAAAGAATCTAGGGCAGAAGGAAAATAATAAGTTAACAGACAGTACAATAATGATTAGTTTTAGAAATGCCAAACTCAATTTTCCTTTCTGTTAAAACAAATCTTTTTCCAGGAACCTTTACAACAACTCAATATGCTATTTTGATTCATATTCCTCATTAACAAAAATCAAATAAAGTGGTTTCTGATATATGCGTTAGCTTGGCTTCGGGGGTGATGGAACATGGACTGGTCTGGCACGGGCTTATCTACAAGGGCCCTATCGCATCCGCCTGAGTGCTAACACTGCTCACATCACTGGGAAACATGCTTTGGCAGATTTTCCAAAACCCCGACTCTCCTCATGGAAATACTAACAAATTTCATTTTCTAGAAGTCTACTGTGCACATGAATAATAACTACAAAGGGGGAAAAAATGTAGTTAGTGCTTTACATTTAACTTACAAACAAACAAAAAAACCCAAACAATTTAATAGACAAATTATGACCAACACAACAGACAATCATTAGTTTGGAGTGTCCATGTCTCAAAGACTTCCATATTGTCCTCTGATGCTTTATTTTTTGGTAAATGAATACAACTTTTGTCAATGCTTTCAAATCATTCTTAATTTGGGGACTTAAAAAAAAATAATAGGTCATCAGAAAGCACCACTGTATCCAAACTGAATTCTGAGGAAATAAATAGGTATTGGCGAGCTTTATGGGATGAAGCGGTGTTCCCTTCTTAGATTATCAGCTTTCATTTTATACCTCTTTCCTTTAAGATTTGAAGAACTAGTACACAAAAGGGCTTTTAATTTACTAATTTTAAAAATGTAAGTAATTCAGGATACAATATTTAAATAATTTTAGTGGTCTTTTGCGGAGAAAAAGTATGAGCATAACATTTTTTTAATCCTCACCCGAGGACATTTTGCATTTATCTTCAGATAGAGTGGGAGGGAGGGGGGAGGAGGAGAGAGAGAGAAACATCGATGTGAGAGAGACATATTGACTGGATGCCACCCACACGACCCCAACCGGGGACAGGGACAAACTGCAACCGAGGTACGTGCCCTTAGCAGGAACCGAACCCAGGTCTCTCTGGTCCATGGGCCGACGCTCTAACCACTGAACCATACCGGCCAGGGTGAGAATAACATTTTATAATATAATATTGTATGTTAAAATAGAGTTTAAAGTGATCTCCAGTCCATTCAGCTGGCTTTAGACATTATGGCATCAGATCCCCACTCAGAATTTCCTATTATATGTTTCTGAATAGGAGGGTATTTTGTCAATTCCCTTATAAACCAATTAAACTATAACACTAAGCATCAAGAAATATTTTAGAACCTACAAAAAAATGAAATAATTATTTCACAATTAAAGAATGCTCATCTCAAAAGGACACAGGAAAAGAAAGAAATGGTGAAATCCTGTCACTGGAACTGTGCTCATACCTAGAAGGGACACACTTGCATGTTTCAGCATCAAATGTATATTTTCATGACACTGAGAAATGCCGAAGGAAATCTCTGGCACCTGCACTGAGAGCCAGAGAGTGTCACATATCGCTGCTGAAGATTCCTCCGAATAATCATAGAAAATGAGAATGAAGTTGAAAACACACAGTGACGAACAGAAGACTACAAAGAAAAGAAAGGAGTCAGTGTTATTACTTACAATGGTTAAGCCAGGAGGACTGCATCTGGGTATCCAAAAAGAAGAAACTCTTCCTATAATACTCAAGTTTTTTCATACATCCTCATATAATAACACACACAGAGTATCTGTTACAGATTGTGAATGAGTTGGTCCTAAAAATAAAAATGTGAAAACAGAAGAAAGTAAGCCTAGAACTCGGTGGACAGGCTCGACGAGAGATTGCCCAAGCCTAGGGCTGTGTGCTAGGAGCCCAGGGGAACACTGCGAGTCTGTTTCCTTCCGTCGGCTCAGTCTGCCAGTTGGATCACTCAGTACTGAGTTCTTGCCTCTCTGGAGCCAAAACTGCTTTCTAAAATGGATTCAAAATCTGTTTGTGATAACACTGATGACTGGCAAATAAACTTCCATAATCATAATCCAAGACTTAGGCAAAGAAATGGAGACTATAACTTGAATAATTAAGGAAGTTTTAAACCCAAATTCTGCTACATTCACATTAAAAAGACAGGAGAGTCTATGAATAAGGCCAGAAATAGGCATGGTCCTATTTAGGGATCTATGCTCTCTCAAACAAGGGATGATTGCCCAGAAGTTATCAAGAGAGGACATAATGAGTCTCAAGGGTATCAGCACAAATGTAAGTACCATAGGGTGATATTTATGGTCTTCAGAGGATAAAGACATTACTTTGATATTTTTATAAGAAAAAAAGTTGATGCCTGGCCGGTTTGGCTCTGTGGTTATAGCGTCGGCCTGCAGACCAGAGAGTCCCAAGTTCGGATCCCACTAAGGGAACGTATCTCGGTTGCAATTTGTCTCCGGCCCTGGTTGGGGTCGTGTGGGTGGCAGCCACTCGATGTGTCTCTTTCATGTCGATGATTCTCTCTCTCTCTCTTCCTTCCTCTCTCCCTCCTGCTGTATCTGAAGATAAATGCAAAAATGTCCTTGGGCGAGGATTAAAAAAAAAAAAAGTTGAGTTAATTATTCCCCATAAGTCTTAGACCTGCACTGTCCGATCGTTAGTTACTAGTCATGGGTGGCTGTTTAAATTTGAATTTGTTCATTAAGATAAAATTAGGAATTCAGTTTCCCAATCATACCAGCCACTTTTAAATTGTTCAACAGCCCTATGTGACTACCGTATTAGTGGTTACCATAACAGTACACATATTGGGAATTTCCACAAGGCAAAAATGTTATTGAATGACAACTACTTTAGATTGCATACAGCCTCTAATAGTTAAGAACATGTGACTATAAGTAACAAAACTTGACTGACATGGACAAACAGGAGTTCACTCTTTTCTTCATAGTACATTTCTGACATTAGAGTGCTAAGCGATGACATCAAGAAAGGAGGCTCTGTCTTTTTCTTCTACCACCCTGTTTTTGAAGCAATGATGAAAAATGAACCTCTTTTTTTTTTTTGCCATGTGAAGAATAGAATTTGAAAATAAAATGAACTTTCACATTATTAGTGTAAGGCACTGCAACAAAAAGTGCTAAATGTTTTTCTATTTGTTGATTTGAGAGAGAGAGAGATTGCTGTTCCACTTACGCACTCATTGGTTGCTACTCGTATGTGTCCTGACCAAATCAAACACGCAGCCTTGGTGTCTCGATGACACTCTAACCAAACAAGCTACCAGGTAGGGCCCAAAGTGCTGACATTTAATCAAAGCAGATTAATACTTCTAATATGTTCTTATTTTTGTGATTAAGCTTTTGTGATATATTTCTCATGTGGTATAATTTAACATAAAAATTAATTTTCTTATCTGTGAACATGACCATTTCTTTAAGTATTTGGACTAAGATCTTTGTCAAAACTACTCTTGTCCAATTAAATAAAGCTCAGAGTCTCAACATTTACTAAGGAATAGTATTAGATAAGACACAAATGTTTATCTATTTCATGAATTTGTAGACCCCTCTCAGGAAGACAAAAGTTTCCAAGACAAAACACATCCGAAAAAAACATATTAAACAAACCATAAATGAAATGACAAAATCAAAATAGAAAATATAAAAAAGGTATTAAAAATACAGTGTCACTACTTGCAATAAGGCTGAATTTAAAAATCTGCTCTTGCCCAGCTGGTGTGGCTCAGTGGTTGAGCATCGACCCCATGCATCAAGAGGTTGCCGGTTCGATTCCCGGTCAGGACACATGCCCAGGTTGGGAACCCGATCCCCAGTGGGGGGCATGCAGGAGGCAGCCAATTGATGTTCTTGCTCATCAATGTTTCTAGCGCTCTCTCTCTCTCTGTCTGTCTCTCTCTTCCTCTCTCTCTAAAATCAAAGAAGAGAAAAAAATTAAAAATCTGCTCTTATTATGTTCTAAGGAATACATATATGACCCCAGTTTGAAATAAAAAGCAAGCGAGGCTAAAATAGATAATGCCTTGATCTCCAGGAGACAGACAGCAGATGCCTGGGGAAGGGAAGGCATATTCTGTATTAAAGCCCTAGCCCCTAGGACCTCAGAATGTGATGAATGTGACTGTGTTTAGAGAAAGTGCCTTTAAAGAAGTGATTGACTTAGAATAAGACCATTAGGATTCGGCACTAATCCAATAGGTCTGAATCCTTTCCAGAAGAGGAAATTTGGAACCAAGGAGACCAAGGATGAGTGAGTCCGGAGGAAAACCACCATGTGAGAACCAAGAGAGGAGGAAGCAATGGACAAGCCAAGAAGAGAGTCCTCAGAAAGCAACAACCCTGCTCACACCTGATCATGGACTCCCAGCTTCCACATCTGAGAACATAGGTCTCTATTGTTTAAACCAACAGTTTGTGTTATTTTGTTATGTCAGCCTTAGCAAACTAATACAGTAGAAATGAGTGAATAGAGAGTGAATTTTTTTAGCTGTTCTAAATAGTGTGTCTTCAGAAGATTTAAAATAAATAATTTAAAAAAGAACTTGGGTTAATTATGACCTACAAGTTTTTGAAGCAAAATTTAGCCACGTGTCACATAGGGCTCTTTAAACCTAGATATATTTAAATTGATCCAATTAAAAATTTAGTTCTTCAGTCATGCTAGCCACATTTCAAATGTTTAATGGCCAAAATAGCTACTACAAGAAAATATTCATTTTCCTGATCTTTTCCCATTTGTTCCAATAATTGAACATATAAGCAGAGCATGTATGAACAGCTTGGCTGCTATAGATTATACCAACAGAGATCATGTCGCTAAAATCATACAATTGCAAATCACCCCCCATAAATATATGACCTTCAACAAAAAAAGTATTTTATAAAATAATGGTACTGGATGCCCTAAATATGAATAGAGAAATCAAGACAAAATTCTTGACCACTAAACTAGAGATTCTTCTTTGGGGGAAAAAATAATAATAATTTATTAGGTAATATTAATCAAGGTAGGTTGTTAGTTGAAATACCAAGTTAAAACATCATAAAGAAAAATGTGTTACTCTCTTAGCTACATTAAATAAAATATATTAATGTATATATGTAATACCATAAAATGAAATGAATTAAAATTTACTTGTATAACATATTTTTTGTGTGCCAAATCATACTATTCTAAACCATGAAATGAAAGCAAAAGTACACTTCATTAATAAAATGCCTGTTTAAAAATCTCAATTCTATGGTGAGTTGCCTGGCGTTCCGGAAACTTTCATACTGACACTTCACAAATCTCACTGAATATTCTTCTGTGCCAAATGGAACATTCAGACCAGTCTGGGGAAAACGTTCTGTTGGCTTTAAATTGCCTGGCAATGAATGTATGATCCTAAACTTTGATAGGGGGCCCACAATCTAATAATAAAAGGTTGATATAAATTTTTAAGGATTATTTTCTAGACAAAAACAATCTATACCAATATTTTGCTGTTATAGTTTTCTTCTGTATCTTTAAAGTTTCCTATTCTAAAAATCTATGTAGTATCTCTGAAACTGCTCTCAAGAACATAGGACAGATATTGTAAAAAATGGGGAAATAATAAAAAAAATGGGGAAGAAATCCACACTTAAACATACTTTAGTAGAGCAGATGTAAAAGGAGGTGGAGAGCAGACATCTTAAAACATCAGGCTGGACAGTCAGGTTAAGAATCAGATCATAAAGCTCTGGTACAGATTCAATATATGTGCCTTATTACATCAGGGATGCGTGACTAAGTCTGGCCAATGGGCTGAGGGGAAATATGTGTTGTAACTTCTTGGCTAATGCAGTGAAGGACCAACATACGTCCTCCATTCCTCTTTTCCTTATACGGTGACTTGGGAGACAACATGTGCTAGAGGGTGTAGCCACGAACGGAGGGGTGAGGTTGACTTATATTAATCTGTTCTATGAGAGTGATAATCCTGCACTCTGTTAAACTTTTGTTACTTTTCTGAATATATCCATCACTATGGATTATCTATTACTTGATTTATCCTGACCAATAAAGGCTTATGATTTTTTTCCTACAGAAATCTTGTTTGTTTCTTTATTGATTTAGAGAGAGATGAAGGAAGAGGGGAGAGAGATAGAAACATGGATGAAAGAGAGCATGGACTGGCCACCTCCCACCAGTTCGATTCCTGGTCAGGGCACATGCCCAGGTTGTGGGCCAAATCCCCAGTGGGGGGGCATGCAGGAGCCGGCCAGTCAATGTTCTCTCTCACTGATGTTTCTGTCTCTTTCTCCCTCTTCCTTCCTCTCTCTAAAATCATTAAAGAAAAAATTTTTTTTAAAAAAAAGACTACAGGAGAAAAAGGAAATAGAAGTTTCAGATCAGATCAATGTGTTCCACCAAATAATCTCGGGTGTTCACACATAAACTATATTGATATACTGATGTACACACTTCAACACACACACATACAGTTAGGATATTCCTGGGTTCTCATTTTTACACCAGTAATTTCACAAGTAAATATATTTTTGTCTTCAGATCTGCCGCCCAAATCTGTTTACAGAAAGAGAGCACGGTGGACAGTGGTCCCTGAAAACCAGAACTGCCCTTTTGGGGGTATTTCTAGGTCCAAGAGACTCTTTCATGGGAACTTTCATTTGCAGAAGAGAAGCAAGGGAAGGTAATTAGAAAAACAATATCGGTATAAATCAAGGCTTGTACATATGCTGGTTTTCTTTTCTTTTCCTTTATTTGTTTTGTTTCCAGGAAGTCCTTATTAACCATATACTGAATGCAAAGACGTGTGCTAGGCTTATGACTGCTCTAATGTTGAATAAGTCAGAAACCTCTGTCCTCTGGGAATAGTCTAACAGAGTAAGACTTTGATATTTAATTTAAATTGTATGCTTTAAGATTATTATCTATTTAAAATTATTTCGAATAATTTTAGAATAAAAAGTTACTAGTCAATATTTTAATAGTACAAGCTATATGTTCCAGCACAATCACTTATAAATCACATTGCATTTTATTCTCTGTATATTAGTTTACTATGTGTCATTTCAGGTGTTCTTGTATTTTATGGACAAGAATACTACATCTTTGATAACATTGTGAGGAACAATAAGAGTTTATTTTATAAATCCTAGAATTTATACTGTAGGATCCCAGGGAACTATCATCATTAAGCAAACTTTAAACGGGCCTCTCCATGGCTGGAATAAAAGTGGTCTGTGGTAAACTACAGAGTTTGCTCCCTTTGGAAAGAAAAGGGCCCTGATCTACAAACTACAAACCTGTTGCAATCCTTAAACACAGCCAGTGATGGCTGGTTGCCATTTGCCAAGCTTTAGCTGAACAGCTATGGAAAAGCCAGAGAGATAAGAAATCAGCATGTTAAAGCTTAAGGCACAGCAATATCACTAGCCATTCTCATAATCCTGAGCCCATTTTCCCAGCTTCTCAATAAAAAGCATTTTAAAATCTTGTCTGTCATTGGAATAGATTCACAGTTAGTCATCTTGTCAGTATGGAGTTGATTACAGCATTTAAATAAAACCTACCTTTTATAGGGTATATGTTATATTAACTATTATGGAATTAGAGATAGTGCAAGGAGGCAAAATTTTATATCCATAAGCACAGTGAAAATGCTGCCAACCGACATACACATCATCTGTCCGCGCCTCAGCCTCCAGCCTTTTCTAAGGAAGTTAATCATGTCAACTACAAGGGAACTTTGTAATATGCATTTCAGTCTCACTGGGGTTAAGGGAAAAGCACCAAATAATAGTAAATGAATTCCCTTTTAGGTACAGTAATACATTTCAAATGACTCCCAAAGGTAAAACAGTTATTGTTTATCTTTGCAACTATATTCAACTTTGAACATAAAAGCAATTCGACCTTTAGTATGAAAAGCTGAGTCTGTTAACAAGCCCTGTACCTTTAAAACACATTTACTGCTCTGAACTAGTTAGGGCAGACTGTTTCAGCCAGTGCTGTGAAGGGAGCAGGCAACCGTTTTGCTGTACTGATCCCACAACAACCACACAAATTACACATGTGTTTTCAGGAGAAGCAAGACCTCTTTAATCAAGGTGTGCACGCTTCTATCAGCCATGGGCAGGGCCAGATGGTCTGTCCCTGATGTCCCACCCTAAACTCTTTTTTGGTGTGTTTTTGTTTTTAATTTGGTTTACAAAGGATAAAGTGTTGCTTTTAAAAAATCTGAAGGCTATACTGATGGTATAATTCATTTCCTGCAGTTACTTCTTCCCCTTCCAATAGCAAGATTATATTTGAAGTAATCACAAAAAAATCTATTTCAAACAAAGCATGCCAACTTATCGCATAAGATGTAAGGACATGAACGAAAAGTGTTGCTTTTTGCCATCTGATGTGTTCATCTATAACAAGTTAATATATTTTACAACCTCTTTTTGTAACAGCCTATACCTGTTTCCTGGTTTTAAATCCTGATCTCACAGTACCTTTGCTTCCTAGGTGGACAGAGGGACCAGACCACCCTTTACATGACAATTAGATTTTACCAACTTTTCTCTTGGTAGTATGAGTTCTCACGTTGAGGCAAATTACTCGAACATTACCTGTAATATCATTTTTTATTTCTAAAAATAAAATGAAAATGAATGTCTTGGTTTTGCTATGTTTATAACGTGTTCATAGGAACACTTTATGGATTAAGATACGTTGTTAGGTCTTAAGAATCGAATATACATATGTTTTGTTCTAATACTATTATATTAAATAAATTTAATGGCCTAACAAAAATGTAATTTTAAACAAAATTTAAATTTTAACATATGCAAATAAAATAGTTCATAAATATAATATATAATGGTCTATATCAGTGTCTTATCTTTCAAAAATTATATGAAAAACTTTGTTATTCCAGAAGATATTTGTCTCCTGGCTTTTGCATTTCCTCCCCTTTACCCTTTGTTTACGACACAGACCATTGCTAATATTATTTCATTTGAACACTGAATTTTAAAATAAAAAGAATTCATTATCTTCAAATATTATATGGTTACCTCTTTATTATGATAAATTATAAAGTTTCTTTTGATGACATCCTCCCACTATTAAGAAAAATTAGTAAGACCAATTTATCAAACAAAGGATCGTGCTTATCCATCTAACTGTGAAGCACAAATGCTACGAGAATATGACTTTAGAAATATATGCGCAGTTGCAAAAGTCATCAACATATATTAACTTGTCATAGATAACTTGGGGAGAATAGGCAAAAAATAATGTAGCTGAAATTTCTAATGAATATTTTAGATCTGTGATTCATCAAGCTTCATGCTTTGAAATAGTTTACCTTTTCTTTTTCCCGTCTTCATTACATGGAACTACACACAGCCCACAATAAAGCCCAGAAACTGAAAATGGTCTCATAAACGCATCAACATTTTCCTTTTATCAGCTTCCTCACAGTGATTTTACCCTGAATAGTGCAGAAATGTAGCTCTCTATCAAAGGTACAGCATGCTGCCCTGCACTGGTGGGAGACATGAAACTGTTCCGACTTCCAGCCCCTCGGTTACTACGTTTCACTGCGGGAAGACCGTAGGTAAGCACAGCGGGTCCTTTCTGAGCTGGGAGGGCGGAGGTGGTCGACAAGCAATGATGGATTTCATGGTGATGGAGCCATTTGATTTCCGCTGGCTTCCTTCAGCATCTCCATTCGATTACTCTTGAAAATAGTGTACTCATTCCTTTCTCTATTTGTCAAAGTATATCTTCTGGGTCAAATCATGCTTTTTACAGCATTTCTAAATGGCTTCTTATACGTGTTTTTAAATTTTGGAAACAAATTTGCTTGACACTAATACTATTCAAACATAAAAACTGGTATTCCTATTTCCATTTCTAAAATAGTAGAGTCTTATCTTCCCACACATGAATTCATTTTAAAAAACTAAGAACTATTTTAATCCTTCCAAAAGGGGAATTCATAAAATCCTCAGTGACCTGTGCTATTCACGTTATATTAGTATTCCTTTAACTCATTCATAAGCTTAAATATTTTATCTTAAGATTCTTTCTTTTCATAACATTCTACATTTGATAGTCAGCAAACAGTATTTGTTGTGAAATGGTATAGTCAATCCTTAGCATGACTGGGTTGGACAGTATTCTGGTTTATCTATAAAATATCGACAAGTGCAGTGTGCTTGTCCAACAGACACAGAATTTGTGAGAAAACTGTACGTTCAAACAGAGGAGAATTGCGGTCAAGATGGCGGGTAGGTAACCGCGGTGTCGCGTCCTTCCACAACCACATCAAAGTCACAACTAAACTACAGAACAACCACCATTCAAAACCACCTAAAATCCAGCTGAATGGAAGTCCTACAGCTACGGAATTAAAGCAGCAGCCACATCAGACTGGTAGGAGGGCGGAGGGGCTGGGCCCACACCCACGTGTGGCGGATAAAAATCAGGAGGACACCTCGGCTGGGAAGGTCCTCCCTGAGGACTGAGGGGTCCCCGTCCCACACCAGGTGCCCCGCTCAGGGTTCCAGTGCCAGGAAGAGAGTCCCCATCACTTCTGGCTGGAAAACCAGCAGGAACTGAGGCTCAGGGAGGTTGAGGGGCTGGAGCCCCAGGCAGCTCCTTAAAGGGCCCGCGCACGGACTTATCGGACTCTCTCCCTCTAAGCTTGGAGGGGAGGCAGCTCGAGGGGCGCCAGAGACACACAGGGAAGAACTGAGCTGTTTGGCATTGGAGTGAGGGCTGGAGAGGGGGCTTTCTCAGGGACAGACATGCTGTCAGAGGCCTTTGTTCCTTTGGTGAGCCCTTCCCTGGGGCTGCAGACAGAAGCCATATCTGGGCCTCCAGCAACCTGGCTCACACTGGCCCCGCCCTGGTGACTCCCTGAGGCCCCGCCCCACCCAACTTTCAGGCCCACCCAAGCTGTTGCCACTTGCTTAACCATAGGATTGTCCTGTCTTGGATCCTGCTTCAGGTTTTCCTAAATTCTTTCAAACAAGCAGCATCTGGTCTCAGCTAGCCCCATACCTCTCGTTAAGTAATACACAGAAACAAACACAGGGAGGCAGCCAAAATGAGGAGACAAAGAAACAGGTCCCAAATGAAAGAACAGAACAAAATCCCAAGAAAAGAACTAAGCGAAATGGAGATAAGCAACCTAACAGATGCTGAGTTCAAAATACTGCTTATAAGGATGCTCAATGAACTTAGAACCTCAATGAACTTAGTGAGGGCCTCAAGAGCATAAAAAAGGACCAGTCAGAAATGATGGATGCACAGTCAGAAATGAAGGAGGCATTAACTGAAATAAAGAATAATTTACACAGATTCAATAGTAGAGTACATAAATCCAAGAAGCAAACCATTGATTTGGAATATAAGAGAGCAAAAAATGCCCAATCAGAACAGCAAAAAGGAAAAAGAATCCAAAAAATGAGGATAGTGTAAGGAGCCTCTGGGACAACTTCAAGCATGCCACCATTTGCATCTTGGGGGTGCCAGAAGGAGAAGAGAGAGAACAAGAAGTTGAAAACCTGTTTGAAACAATAATGGCCGAAAACTTTCCTAACTTGGTGAAGGAAACAGACATACAAGTCTAAGAAGCACAGAGAGTCCCAAACAAGATGAACCCCAAGAGGCCCACACCAAGTCACATCATCATCAAAATGCAAAAGGTTCAAGACTAAGAGAGAATCTTAAAAGCAGCAAGAGAAAGGCAGCTAGTTACCTACAAGGAAGTTCCCATAAGGCTGTCAGCTGATTTCTCAAAAGAAACTTTGTAGGCCAGAAGCGAGTGGCAAGAAATATTCAGTGATGAAAAGTAAGAACCTTCAACCAAGATTACTCTATCCTCCAAAGCTGTCATTTAGAATAGATGTCCATATAAAGACTTTCCCAGACAAGAAAAAGTTAAAGGAGTTCATCACCACCAAACCGTTATTATATGAAATGATGAAGGGTCTTTTTGAAGAAAAAGATAAAATATCAACAATAGAATCTACAAACAAAATGAACAGGTTGAACAGAAACATTCTCATAGATACAGAGAACATTTTGTTGGTTGCCAGATGGGAGGGGGTTTGGGGGAATGGGTGAAAAAGTGAAGGGATTAAGAAGCACAAATTCATTGCTAGACTGACAAACCTTAAAGGGAACGGGGTTGGGGCTTGGGAAGAAAGAAACCAAAGATCTTATATGCAAAAAAAAAACATAAAGAGGAGAATTATAAATGTCTGTATGGCAACAAATTCTTATTCCTTGATTATATCATCTATGTGGCATCCTCATGTATTGTAATCTAGGTTTTCAATGAGAATGCCTTGGCTGTTAAGATTTTTTCATTAGGGGAATGCTTTATATATTTATATTTGTTATCTAAATTATGAATCATTCATTTAAATAATATGGAGAAACTGTGGCATAACATAGTCTTTAGCTGGACTAAAAGATTACAAAAGCTAAATGTTGCCATTATTGATGCCTTATTATGACTGAATTAAAGAACAAAAGAAATATTCATAGTTAATAATATCTTAGTAATAACTCACCAGCATTAAACATTGGATTCTGAATCCAACTTCAATTATAAAACCTTGGGACCAAAATATGTTTATAATACATGAGAAAAAGAAAACACGGTCACTAAATGTACATTAAGTACAAATAATATATTATCCTAATTTGTGGCACAATTGTCATAAATTATTCTGTTTCAGCTCCTTCCTAGCACAAAATGCTTAACATTGCTTGTGAGAATTCCTTCTCTGGAGACCCAGAAGATGGGGGAAAATAAACTAGTCCAACATCATATTTTGCCACACGATTTCAACAGTTCTAAAAACAACAAGATTTTGAACTTCTAAATTTGACATGTGGCAGATTGATGTATGGCAGCAAATCAAAAAAATTTTTGACTTGGAGATAATATATATCATATCTCTCACTATATTCTTTTCTCCTTTATAGAAAATTAGATGATCTGCATTAAGAGAGCAGTTTTCTATTCTCCCTGACGGTTCTGACACATATGTATCAGAAACAAAGTGAAAGGTTTAGAGGGAAGTCAACCAGTAACATCTACAGCAAATTGCTGACCGTGAATTTCCAGGGTTTTGTTTTTTGGCTAATGCATCCCTTTTTCCCTAGTTTCCAACCTCACAAAGAGGAAGAGCAGAGGGCTGGCAAACACTGGCTTAATTATCCCCATCAGTCTCAGAGACAGACGCTTAAGAGTTTTAGCTGCTGTAAACACTCCCCTGATAGCAGATAAGAAATCTGCTGAAAGGAGGTTTTGTCTGGGGAAAGCTCAGGGGCACAACAGTTAATCATTAGTGCAATATTGTATATGCATTACTACATCAAAGGAAACAGAGCCCGATATTCTATTGTGAAGATTTTCTGTGTTTTCTTACAGGTAAGAAAACGAATGCTACACAGAAATAAAGGTTTTAAAAAATTACATTTGCTGCAGAAACAAAGCATGTTCTACTTTTCATTCTTTTTTTTTCCAAAAGAGAATGTCATTGTTTGGTGTTTCAATGGGTGCCTGCAGAGATGTCCATAGATTCCACTGAAGTCAAAGATGTAACTCTTGTCTCAAGAAGAATTTGCACCTTTGTATCTAAATGCATTGATTAGAACCAGAGAATATCACATAACCTTATTTTATCACAACACTAGAAGTGAACCAATGTTCCTCCATATCAGCACCGTGTTTGTCTACAGATCTATTTGTGGAAAACTGACACCTCACTGTCCCTAACAAAGAACCTTTCTTTCTATCACTTCACAATAAAGGCATCCACAATGATTCTTTAACTTAATAGACTTCTCATAGTCCCATAATCAGAGAATCTTAGAGGCTTCCAAAGCCTCAAAAATACCTTTCCAGAGATAACTTCCCCTCTCCCTCAGCCCATTGCCACTGTGTGCTGGGAAAACAAAACTTTTTGGTGTCATACACTCCCACTCCTTGCTGGTTCCCACACCCTGGCCTTAACACATGACTCTTCTGATTGGATGCCCACCCTCCAGCCCCCACCTCTCCAAGTTCACCTTTTCTGGAAACTCCCAGTCTCATCTCCGGCTGCCTTCACAAACCATCTCTGTTCTTGTTTCCCTCCTGCAACAGAAAATAATCTTTTTTCCCCTGGGAACTCCCTTAGTAACTTTTTATCATAGTAATGTCCATTCTAAAATTTGGCCATCATTAAGTGTTGCCAAATGATTCAACTTACTAAAAACTATTTTCCTTAATGATTGTTGTGTGGATATTTGGTGGGTTTTTAAAGATGGTAGGACAATCTATTTTTAACCACAAAAACTGTGGTCACCTTGTACATTTGCAGGTTTCTTAAAGGGGAAAAATTAACTAAAATTTGTAGAGGACTTACTGTGCAGAAGGCACTAGACTAAATGTTTTACATCTGAACAAACCTACATAAGATTATTAACCAGTAATGCTGCCCTATCCATGTGTGTCTAATATCATATACATTGTCCACTTTTCATTTCTGATGAAGGATTCGGTGGTATACACGGGGAGGCCTACTTAGCTAGCAGCCTGTGAATTAGTCATGGTGAGACATCTAGTCTGCTTTAGTTCTTTATATGTTCAAACTTTGCTACTGTCACATCTGATATGGCCCCCTTTTGTCAACAGAAGTTTCTCAGAGGAAATTTTTTGTTGACCTCTTAAATTATGGCCAAGTCGACAAGGATTTAAAATGAGGGAGTTCAACCTTTAAGCAAATAAAAGACATTTAAAGGGGTGAAGTTACTAAAGAGGCTAAATTTGTGTGTGTGTTTTTAACTGTTATGTTTTACAAATATATCATCTCTGTATTATCCTACTCTATCCTCAAAATGCATAAAGAAATTTTTTTTTACTATGAAAAAGTTTCAGTATAAACCAATTCTTTGTATTAAAATTTCAGTATGGTTCATATGACTAAATGAGTAAAGCTTTCATTATCTTGGTTTCAGGTCTTCAGGAAGATCCTACTATTTGTATAAAATCATATGCACCGTGTTACCGAGACACCACTAGTCAAATAAACCAGGTACTATTTCAGATTGAATGAGCACTCATGTATCTCTGAAGGCTCAAACCAAGAGAGAGTGCCTCTTTCCAGATTTGATATGTTCAGGAGGAGATGCTTTGAATGTGAACTCTATGTAAAATAATGATATCATAATTGTGTAATTTGACCTTCAAATGTATATTGCACTGCAGAATGTTATTATGAACTAACTCCTTTACTGGCACACATATGAAATAATCAATAATTCAGGCCAGACTTGCCATAATAGAAAAAGAAATCTACAGTGCATTATAGTACATGATTAGAAGAAAGATTTTCCTTATAAATGTAGAATAATGGTTAGGGCAAGGGATCTGTAGCTTGGAGGCTAATAATTAAAAATCCATTTCTGGGAACTGCTAGATATATTGCCTTAGGCCAATTATTTAACTTCCATGATCCTCCATCAGTTCATCCATAATAAAGGTATAATTAATAATATCTATCTGGCAATGCCAGACCATGAAAAACAAGTTATCATTTGATAATATAAGAAAACAGCAGAAGTATGAAAGTTTCTCTGTACATTCAGAAGAAGAGAACAGGATAACCAGCCTTTCTCACCCAAGATACTGAAGCAGAGAGACAAAGAGATCGCTGTACATATGTGGGCTCTGGGACCTGAATAACAACAGAATGGAGCTGGAATTCATTCTTTTTCTAGGTATACTAACAAGAGATTATACAAAATTAAAATTAGGACACATAATATTAGTGAAATTCATTTCTTCAGGTGTATACCTTTTGGGCCATCAAATTGATTATGTGTGGTACAATATTCTGATACCAACATTTTATATATAAATGCAGATATTAAAAGTCTGTATTTAATAATATTAAATAATAACATTTTAATAAAAAACATTTTGATTGATAAAATACATGTAATTAATTGTAGCCATATGAAGCATATGATTTGTATGTACATAACATTTAAAATAATTTCATGAGGGAAGCTTTTTCTAGGTTATAAAACAATTTGAGACACAATGTAATTAAGCATTTCAAAGAGTTATAATAAGTATCTCATATCAGTCTATACATATTTTTTTGTAACTCTGTTACAAAGTTATGAATTCAGTAACCACCATTTTGGTTTTCTTTACTAGTAGTATCTGGCAAAATCATGACTAAATACTTCCAACGATATGCTAAAATAAAGGCTTACTTAATAACCTGAAATGAATTACAAATCAATTAACTAAAGAAACAAACAAATCAGCACTAATTTTGAAGAAAAAGACTAAACTCGTATAGTATGTGCTTTTAGATCATAAAATGTGTGCTTTGTATTTTACACACATGCCCACATATTTTTTTAGCAATCATAAATTCATTTTGATGTGCTAAAAATTTAGTCCAACTCCCTTTAAAGCATAACTTGTCACTTCAGTTATTTAATGTAATTTTTCTTTCTCCTGACACGTGCCAAACATGCTCTCAGATGCTGGGTTATAATACCCGAAGAATGCTCTATCTTGTTCTTAAATTTAAAAATGGCTCATCAGTAGCCAAATGTGCTAAATAGAACACTTCATTTCATCAAAACAAAGACAGTCATTGCCAACACAATCTTTATGAGTATAAAAATAATTGATTAGAAATGTTGAATAAAATCTTGCAGTTTTAATTTTAATAAGAATATAACTTAAAACACATAACTAATGTATATCTAAATATTGTTTCAAAAATACATACTTCTAAAAAGAGCTATAATTTACCAGTTCTGATTATAAAATAATCACAATTTAAATATATGTGCAATGTCCATCTAATTTGTTTGTTTGTTTTTCCATTTGGGCCATGATTATTTTTTTAAAAAGGTATATTAACTGACTATAAACACATGAACTTAAAACATAGAAATATCTGTTTATTCATTGACTACATAATGTAGACTTTGGTTAAAAATGACTAACAGCAGATATTAGATTCAAAGTTTTGTTCTATATTCTATTATAATACCAGATATATGCACCAGATTCATATTTATGTAATGTGATACACATTGTTTTAATTTAAATATTGTTGGGTAATATAGTTTTTAAAGGTATACAATGTTTATAATTGTGATTAAATAGCACATGCAGAGATATTTTGCAAAATATGGAATATAAAAAGAATTTATTTTCATCATATTTTGTTAAGACATTAGTTAGCAAAAGACCATTTTGTATAGCTAACATTAGAGTATATATGACTGATATATATTCCACATCACTATAATTAACAACAAAAATATATTTTATGTTCTTCATTAAGAAGTAAAGTATACATGGATGCTTAAAAATAACAGAATATGTTAATATAATCACTACTTTACTGAATTGTTAATATTCCAAAATGTAATATGAAAAAATTTTAAATCCAATAATACATTTAGTTTAGAGTGAATCAAAGCCAGTCACTATGTAAAAAATAAATTAAAATAATTTACATTTGACAACTACATCTAAGGCACCTGCATTTGTTGCTTTCTTAAAAAATAAACTTACATATTCATTTGGAAAACAGTTACATAAAAATGTTCGATAATTCAATTTATATATCAGTTTGCACTGTAATATGATTTTATTGTATTTTACAACACAAGGGAAAAATAAAGACATAATTTTTGTCTACTTGACTAAATCAATAAATTCAATGAAAAAATATTATATCCCATTTATCTGCAGAATAATTGATATTTTCTTCTTTAAATGGCTATGTTGATACCAAGTAAACACAGACGCAAACTACCAGGACTTAAAAAATAAATATTTGATTTCTCAAATCACATGTTGTAAAACACAGCTCTTGGTATTTGTATTTTCTTTTCTTTTCAACCTGCCGTGATGTAATATCACAGCTAACCAAACTTCTATACATGCCTACATATAGATTTACAAACTTTTTCAAGAACTACCAATTTATTATTGCCAATAATTTCCACTATAGATTGGAACTATGACTCATAGATACTAACCAGATCATGGGGAAAAGATCAGGGGTAGGAATAATTGTTCTCACAGATGCTACCATGTTAAACGTTACAAGAGGAGCCATGAAAACCATCTGGTGAGCACTGTGGAATGGCACAATGTCACACATCTTTAGGAAGCTGGACAGTTTATTAAAGAATCTATACATAGTAAAAATGTACTTCAATTGTGGAATATTGCATATCTCATTACTGAGCTGCAACTTCTTACTTTGGCTTTGTTGAGTAGACCTAATTCCTTCTGCAATTAGCCATTCTTCTGAATCAACCTAGCATACAGCGAGTTGATTGTTTAGGGAGATGGGAGGAGAGAGAGACGGGAGGACACTCGGGAAGTGATTCAGAGCATGTATTGCCAAAAATTGTACACCGCGCATGCTATGTTTTTCCAAGTTGACCTGTGTACCCAATTAGAACCTACATTATTTTTTCTTTTAAAAAAAAAAATGAATTTCTGTCTCAAGTCCCTTGACTCCTACAATTGCTAATAAAGAATTCTCAGTCAGCAATTTGCAGAGTAGGGAAGCCAGGGATAATGGAACTGGGCAGCCTTTACATGCAAAACAAAACACCAAAGAAAGGGAATAAAAAGGCTTACAAACAATGTAAGCTCTCCCATAAGGTTTATACTTGTTTTTCTCCCTTTAAAATGTGCATGAAAAAGGTTGATCCAGTTGTGACCATAATGATGCGAAGTTTTTATCATTATGGCAAATTATATCTTCCCTATTCGGGAGATGGCAAAAAAAAAAAAAAAAGTTTTGTGGTTCATCAAAAGAAGCTGGGAAGGAGAGCCAAGGCCACTGACATTTGTGGTGGCAGATTAAGCTGTGAGCAGACTCTAAATAAATTCCATTCTCCCTTATCCCAAAATACACTATTCTGGCTATTAAGACTGACTTGCATTCTATGCATGCCAGGACACTATCCATTCAGGATCACTTATTTCAGTGGGAGACAGGGAGGGCAGTCTTCTGAACTAGGAAGCTGTAACAGATTAGTGGTGTGTGTGTGTGTGTGTAAGTAATAAACTGTTAACTATGAATGATTATAGTCTCTCCTTCAAGTTTAAATAAATCACAAATTTTGTAAAATTATCAAAATCTTTTTAAGCAAAACAGGAAAACAGAATGTCTGTTCATTTAATTTTTGAACCAGTAATTAGCCTTTCTGTCATCTTGAATACCTAACTAACATCACTCTTTAAGGAACACAAGGTTTGCAAAGACATATAACTAAATCAGCCAAACAAAAGTTTTCAAAAATATAAGCTTATACGAGAATAAAAAGCCCAAATTATCTTGTGAACTCGTATTTTCTGAAAGCTCTTTTGGGAAAAAAAATGTCTTCCCATTTGGAACAGAAATAAGAATATATAAATCATAAGACTTGGGGGAAAAACATAAAACAAATTAATTCATATAATGCAAAATAATCAGAACAATTCTAAAATGAAATTATAAAAAAAATTAAGGATCATAAGCCAAATGTCATTAAAAATATTGACAATCTATTGCAAAGTCTGTATTATTGTTCAAACTATATTAACTATAAGTTCAAAAAAAAATCTCATAATCTCATTTCAAACTTAATTTTAATGAAAATATATCCTTCACTACAAAAACTTCTATGAATTAAAATAAATAGTAACTGCATGGAGATAACAGTCTTCAATAAGTCAGTAAAATTTGTTTCTTCCATATTTAATGATAGTATTATCATATATATATAATCTACAAATCAAGAGAATGTTTTCAAGCACACTAGCACACACAGAACAAAAAATATGTTCAAATTTATAAGAACTCATAAGTAACTAAGTACCTATTGAGGAGAATAGCTTCCTGTTGAAGAAAACTGTCTTTACTCAGTTTCAGAAAGTGTGTCTTGAAGGCAAAAGCCTCCCCAATCATATCAGACAAATCAACAATGACAATTTAGCACATGACAGACAAAGCCCCTTCAAATCCAACGAAGTGCCCTAAACATATATCACATGTCATTCAATGACAGTGAGGCAAAGAAGACAGGTATCACCATCTCAAGGTGCAAGCCTTCTAAGACAATTAAATATTATTGGCAACACCTGTTTAGAGTTCATTTATGTACTAGTCACAGAATGAGAAAGAAGCATATTAGAATAGCATATCTGATGCTCACTATGACCTGTCTGATACACATTATGATCATGTTAAGAATCTTGAAAGTTTTCACTTTCTGGCCTGGTTTGTGTACGATAAGTTTGCAAATATTGTTTTCTCCAAAAAACAATTAAAATAATTAGGTCACTACTCCAGCTTCATTAGATTGCATATACATCACAGGGGGTATGAAAATTATGAGGAAAATAAAAAGAATATTGGTCTTGACCAATTCCATAGTATAAATTACACCTTTCTATGTTTAGGATACAAAGATGCATTGAAGGGAAACTTGATCACATAGTATGTATATTCAGAGAGGTCTACAGCTAGCATGCCCATACACCATTGAGCTCTTAGAACCTATTGTTTTGAAAAAATGTGAATGATAGATTTCTGTCAACATGTCCAGGTGATCATCTCATTAATGATACATATTTTTCTCAAAAGATTATCACCAATAAAATATATATATATAACTTAGAACATTTAACACCCTTTTTTGAATAATATCAAAAATTGCTTTTAAACTATTTCCTGCTTTTAACTTTATGGATTAAATCATATGATTAAGAAAGGGCATGTGCTCATTTATTAAATATATTTTAACCATTTTCTCCAATTTTATAAAAATTATAAAATTATTCAATAGTATATTTTAAAATTATTAATTATAATTGTATAAATCAATCTGAAGTTGATAAGTGGTCTCTTTAATGGACTGAATTGTGTCCCCTAAATATGCATGTTTTAGCACTAATCTAATGAGGCTATATTTAAAGATAGGTCTTTGAGAAAGTCCTAAGGTTAAACAAAATCATAAGGGTGCGCCCTCATCAAATAGAACTGGTTTCTTACTAAGAGGAAGAGACACCAGAGATCTCTCAATCTCATGCACATAGAGGAGGCCCTATGTGGACACAGAGAGATGGCTGTCATTTACAAGCCTTGGAGAGTGGCCTCGGGATAATACGCATCTTGCTGGCACCTTGGTCTTGAACTTCCAGCCTTCAGAAAGTCAATGTCTGTTGTCTAAGCCGCCCAGCACGTTGTATTTTGGTATGGCAGCCCAGCAGACTAATACTATCACAGTAAGTACTAATGTTTGTTCTTTAACTAATTAGTTATTTAAGGCCAAGGAAATCATTTAATTTCTCTGAACCTCATATTCTTTATTTTAGAAATGAGAGGGGTAGGCTAGCTAATGCTAAATATAAGACACACGCCAGCACTCTTTGTTGTCCTTGTCTAAAGTAGACACACCATTCCAGGTAACCGTATCTAAGAAATAGGACCTGTAGTCTGAGATAAGGCCTAAATTGGAAGATAAGATCTGTTAATAGAGGTAGCATTGTAGGTCCTTCTACTCCCAGTGTGGCTCATGGACCAGCAAGTCAGCACCCCCTGGAAGCTTATGAGAAATGCAGAATCTCAGACCTCACACTGACTCTGAAACAGATCTACCTTTTAACAATATCTGCAGGGTATCTTTATGTATGAAAAGCACTAACCTCAGAATTTTCTAAAAGAAAGGTAACAAAAACTGGCAAGTGACAAGCTCTAGGTGGCCCATTATATATTTTGTTTGGCTTCTAAACACTGTGTAAAATTTTTCTCAAAAAATTTACTTTATTAACTCATAAAATTATTTGTCAAAATTTAAAGTAGTGAGAGCTTATATAAATATATAAATTTGTTAATAAGTTGGAAGCTTATGTAAAAATGGGCTAACATTTCTTCATGAGACCAGCTGGAGCTCGTGTCATTGCCTGTGTGGGAAGGAAAACACCTCTCCTGTGTTCCAGGGCTCACTGGCTCTCTGCATCTATTTATGTTATCTAACCTGATACGCATTTGACTTTGTAATCCCTGTTTTTAAATTTCCTTCTCTTCCACATACCATAGGATGAAAAATAAAAAATAAATATTTAATAGTAAGATATTTTAAAATGTATAAGTATTTGTCCAAAATTAAAATTTTCATTTGTTAATTTTTAGTTTTCTGTTCCTTTTCAATATTAATTTGCTTTGTTTTAAACCTTAGCATTACTTCCTTTAATGAAAATATGTGTAGTACGATCAGCACTTAATTGTTTTAATCCATTAGTTATACATTGTTTAACCTAAATTTCTAGCAGTTTAGGAATAGTCTTTTTTCTTGAAAGAAATACACTAATTTAAATCATCTTTTTATTTCATGACTTGAAAATCTCATCTTGAAATATTTTGAAGAGCCTAGAAACATGTAAAAAATAAAAAATTAAAGAAAGATGTAGATAAAACAGTAAATAAATAGAATAATATTTATCTGACCAAAGGCTAAATTCAAGAGTATGGGAACTAGCTTGGAGAAAGCCAAAAATCTAGTTATGGTAAATGCCTTTGGAGCTACCTGGAAATATAAGGGAATTATTCATAATATACTGCCTCAAAGATGTTTTTATGAAATAAAAATAAAAACTGATACAGTCTTAGTTACATAAAATACCTTGGGCCTTGAATTTGAAATATCCAAGGGTCATGATTTTCATTAGAATTAATGAAAGTTAAGAAAATGGGTAACACTGGTAATATTATTCTCATTTTTACTTCCTATTACATTAGGTGTTTTAGTCTCCTACTCTCAAAACCCGTATCTTAGTAATAATTTAATGTTCAGAATCATGAAAGCATTTGCATTTCTATTGAAAAACATAACCCTTGGGTGCTGATGGTGTTAAATACCACGTGTATTCACATAATTTCAACCAAAATGTCAATAACACATCTTTATCACAAGTTCTATTGATCCAAGTTCTCGTTCTTCACTTTTTATCAAATACCAAAAATGTTTTACCTAATAAATTTGTCACCTCAAACTCAATATACCTACTACCTAATTTTATTTATCCCACATAACCATTTTTTAAATTAACTGACTGCTGATGTAACTAACAAGTATTATTATTTTAGAAATCACTAGGTGACTAACTGAACATAAACTTGTTATAGGGGTAAAACATGTCAAGTTCCCGGGAGTTTTTCAATGAAAGATTCTTCCACTGCCAACCACAGTGGGAAAAATGATCATGCTTTCCCCCATTTTACTGGTCCCATTAGGACCTGCCCCTTCCAAGCCTCTCACTGACGATTTTCAGATTCATCTTCGCGTATCACTACCATCATGCATTCCTGTTTAAGCATCTAAGAGTTACCATTTATAAAAAATTCAAATGTAAAATCTCTTGGTGGCCTAAGGTCTCAAAATCTGAGTATACTCTTCCTAGCTCTCTAAACACATTCTCTGCTCTATGCAATCCAGTTTCTTTACTATCTCAAATACTTGTGAATGCTCAACACTATTATTCTTCTTTGCATATTCATTTTCCATCGCCTATCTTCCCATTTACTGCTATCTCATTTTAATTAAATAAATACATATTTATTACTACTATGTGCCATATTTTAATACCCAATACAACTTCCGCTGTCCATTAAGTCTTTCCTAATGACACCAGCACTCACTCGTTTGTGACCCCCATTGCTGATCGTTTGATAGCTACCCCTTTTGGACAGCTTACTGTTGCCACATGGCCAGTGAAACAATTCACATACATAATTTCTTGTGTTCCTCTCAACCCCCCTGTGAGAGGACTATCATAATTCCCACTCCATAAATGAGTCTCAGAGCTCTCATAACACACAGTCCAAACCACAGGCGTTACCACTAGAACTAGATTGCTTTGTGTGGGTCACTACTACTTAGTGTCCCCAATTAGATTCTAAGTGCTTCGAGGACACAGAAATGGCTTATTTTTCTGTATCTTTGTAGTACTCAACACCGTGCTGACCAACTAAACGGTCATCAATAAAATTTAGTTGATAAATAAATTAAATGTCCTAGGCTATAAATTCAGGCTGCCCAGGTAATACAACTGAGACTTCTTGACCATAAAAAGTCTTATTTTGAGTTAAGAGGTTCATTCCCTTCATTCCATTTAAGAAATAGAAAAATGCATGAAAGCAATAAAGTATTAGGTAGGCAAGAAAATGGTTTGTGTAAACAACAGGAAAATTACAGAATAGTAGAGAGATTGTTTTACTATGAAAAAATTTTCCAATTTATAAAGTAAAACAGTTATAGTATTAAAATATTTTAAAGTTATAATACATTTTCTCACTTTAAATCTTTAAAAGTGGATTGCTGGCCCTGGCCAGTTTTGCTCAGTGGTTGGAGTGCCAGCCCGTAGACTGAAGGGTCTTGGGTTCTACTCCTGGTAAAGGGCACATACCTAGGTTGCAGGTTCGATCCCCCCAACCCCAGTCAGGGTCGTGCAGGAAGCAATCAATTGATGTGTCTCTCCCACACTGATGTTTCTATCTCTCTCACTCCCTTCCTCCCTTCCATCTCTCTAACAACAACAACAAAAATCAATGAATAATATCCTCAGATGAGGATTAACAAAAAATAAATTAAAAAAAAGCGGATTATTGACATAGAAGACCCGGACCTTCATTTACAATGTTGGAGAGACTGGGGCACAGGGGACCCAGAGAGCAACAGGTCAAGTGTGAACTGAGTCTCCTATCAACTAATCCTACATCTCATGTCTCCTTCCTCCATACGTAAGTAATAGATTTGGTGAAAAACAAGGACACCAGATAAAAAGAATTGCTATTTTCTCTCTTTTTTTGTCAACAGTTCCTTATGGTCCTCACAGATGCATGGATACAAATGAAATTTAAATTCAGAAGCATACACAGATTCCCACTAAATTGTCAGACTTCATCCTAAAGCAAAGTATGCAACTATAGCACAATTGATTCAATTAAAAGTGTAGGACCTCTACTGACATAGAAGAACGAACCTCATGTTGATCTTGAATCCTATCGGAATCCACGTTTGCTTTGCCCTACTTGAAAGGCCTGCCGTGGTAAGTGACTACATCTGTCCGTTAGTATAGCTATGCCCAGCTACCTGCACTTCTTGGTCCATCTTTTCTAACCCCGTGCTGTTGTACATGCTCACCCCTTGCCTGCAATAGCTTCTTTGCCTTATCACCTCTCCAGACAAGTTTAACACTATACTAAATAGTAAAACAAACCCCCCCCAAAAAAAACCCAAAATCAGTATTTGATATTGAAAGTAGCAGAGGAAACCTCCAAAGTTAACTCCATTAAAGAGTATTTTTTTTTTACTTGATGATTAAAATGATGTAAATGATAGTAATAATTGGATGTAAATGATAGTAATAATTGATGGTGACAATAGTAAATAATTTTTATTAAGTGGTTAGTATACCCCCAACTCTCTGCTGAAAGCATCATTTACATTATCTGTTATAATAACAAACATAAACCCAGCAAGGTGTTCTGTTGTCTACATTTTTGAGATTTGGAAACAAGGGTAGAGAGTTTAAAATAACTTGTCTAATACTACAACTAGTGAATGCAACTGAGCCCAGTGTGAACTCAGTTACAACTCGTTTGATGCTATAGTGTGAAGAAAACACCAGTCAAAATAATGTACTACTACAATACTTTTTGTTAAATTATCAACCAAATTATGATAATAACTCTTTTTAGGAAACATGTTAATTTTTGTTTTGCAGTCAATGAAACTGGTGGTAAATCCATAATAATAATAATATTAGTAATAGTTGTCAGCACTATTTGCTATTTTATGCGCTCAAAGATGATTCCAGGATTTTTACAGAATCCGTTACAGCTTGCTAAGCAAAGTAATAAAACATAAAAGTACTAAGAATACTTTTACAGCTGTTTAAATAACTTTAAAAGCTAAAAAGTCACAAAATAAGAGAAATTGACATTGTTTTATTTTTGCTATGAGATTGTTAAAACCTGATAAAATCAATGAATATATATTATCCATATTATATATATTATATATAATAACCTCAAATTGATTTCAATATATGTAACTAATGCACACAAAGATGTTTATGCAAAAATAAGGCACTTATACTTTTTTCATTTTCTAATTTTTAGGAAAAACAACAACAATCCTGTACTACATTTAATATCTGGCTAAACCAATTCTAAGACCCTGATAGAGACTCTTGCCTGTGAAGGAAGTCAATGATGCGTAGTAACAATCTTTACATAAAATATAGAAATCATGAACAACAAAAAATTAAGGGTACAGCCAGCACGGCTGTAATAAAACAAACAAAAAACCCCAACCATGTAAAGGGTGTGCAGACATCACTTCCTGTGATCTCTGTGAAGACTTCAGGTTTGAACATGTGTAAATGCAAACAACGTAGTGTATGTGTGTTTTCTGTTTATTTCTTTCAAAGTTATCACTTTTCATGTTTCTTCCAGGACTTCAGAAGGCTTCGATTTTGAAGGGGCCAACCGCTCTGAAAGGCTGTGAATGTAAAACACACGCACATATTTGCAGAGGAGGAGCTGGTGCGTCACAAGTCAATGAGATAAATGATGAGGATGGTGTAATTCTGTGGCTGACTTCCAGAAGGTACCCATTAATTTGCCTCTGTAGTCTGCTTTTAGAAACCAACAAGTACAGAAAATTGGATATGATTTTGGGCGATGTAATTTCCCTCAGTGACTGAGTTACTATGAATCAAAACCACAGCAGATAGTGGCCAAATTCAGAGGAGAAAGTAAGAAAGACGGTTACTTCAGATATTGCCCGAGAAGATCTTTAAATATAAATATGAGAGAAAAGCAGCAATGGCCTTTTCTGAGACTGAATTAATACTTGAATGAAATATGTTTGCTAATGATTATTTATTACATCCTGGCTAGAAGAGTATATTGGCCTGAGATGTGAAACTAAGTGGAGGTAACATATCCTCTTATCGAACAATTATTAACTTACTCCAATAAATAAAAAAATGTATAACCAAGCCAGATGAATATCATAGATATGGCAAAATCTTACAGAAGCTATCATTTTGAGTATGTTTAATCGTATTTTCAAGCCCTGGCCAGTTTGGCTCAGCGGTTAGAATGTCGGCCTGTGGTCCAGAGAGACCCGGGATCGGTTCCCGCTAAGGGCATGTACCTCGGTTGCAATTTGTCCCCAGCCCTGGTTGGTCGTGCGGGTGGCAGCCACTCGATGTGTCCCTTTCATGTTGATGTTTCTCTCTCTCTCTCTCTTCCTCCCCTCCCCCCCATTCTATCTGAACAAAAAATGGAAAAATGTCCTTGGGTGAGGATAAAAAAAAAATAGTATCTTCAAAAGTTAGCAAAGGTACTACCACAGTAATATTATTCTCTTATGTCTTTGCACTTCAAATTGATTTTCCTAAACCTAGATTATGCTGTATAATTTGGACCTCACCTTGTTATCAGCATTATGTAATGCATACAGGTGATTTTGAAAAGTTTTAATGGCTTTGTATCTATTTTATGCATATTAGAATCATATTAAAAACTACCATATCAAAAGTAAGACTTCAAATTATTATTACCTGAACATGTCTTTGAAAGAGGGAATATGCATATACATATATATATATATATATATATAGAGAGAGAGAGAGAGAGAGAGAGAGAGAGAGAGCGCGCTTATGTGATATTTCCCAAGTCATAAAGGTGGTAGTCGAATGACTGAAGTTTGGGAAGTACAGAGATGTTTCTGGTAGTTAAAAATATATTTTGAAGATGATACTAGAACACTGTCAAACACTATAAAATTATAGAAATTCAAAAGTCTCAACAGAACCAATGGTTGTTCTTTATCGGAGTCAACAAAGTAAAACAAACAAACAAAAAACACTTGCACTGAGTATGACGATCCTATCTCAGAGATGAAGACACGATCCACTATCAGACACCATTAAGCTATTTAGGAAATATTAACTGCAAGAGATATTTCTTTATGTGTGACATGAATATGGGAATCAGTCTTGACATAGTTGCCTTCATTCATTTGAACACCATCATTCAAATCACTCTTTTTTTTCTTTCCTTGGTCAAATTTCCTTTACTTTGAAATTCTCTTTAGTCATATTTATCTCTTTGATTGTCTTTTTTAGCTCCATGATTAATATATCTCCAAAGTTTTGACAATATTAACTGAATAGAGCATATATTCTATACTGGGTGGAAATTAGATTATTTCCTATGCATTACCAATGTAGTAACTAACAATTTATAAAGTTTTGTCCAAAAATGAATAAGTATTATTATTTATGATATTTTTGACACTAATTAAGTATTTAGAAGTAAAGATTTTTGTCTTATTTTAAAATAAAGAATTTAATTATTCTCAAATCCTGTAATATATTTATTATTAAAACCCCCCGATTGGCCTTTCTTTTACAATTTTGAATATTTTATAACATTATATTCATAGTAAGTAAAATCAAAGTCTACTTTCATTTACCACTCAGAATCAGGATTGAAGTATTCAATTTTTTTGTGATTTCACAGTTGAAAGCTACAAACCTTAGCTGGTGTTGTCTATCAAAATATTTTATTTGGCTATCTAAAGAATAGGGACATATTCAATGTAGTAGAGCAGCAGTAAAAATAAGGGAATCTCAGTCATTATTGTTATTCTATGCCCTTTTGTTCATGTTTTTAAATATTTTGCATTCCCATACAAAATCAAAGTAGTTGTCAGTGTGCCAGGAATTACATAATGATAAGAAACAACACAGCCATGTACAGTTCAGAAACAGTGTCTTTATTCAGATCTCCATGGATTGAGGAATGAGTGTAATGCCCTGTTTCTAGATGAGCAACAATGAAAACTTATCAATAGAAACAAACAATATACACAGAGACTCAGTGTTTGCATAGATTACCTTTAGTAACATCTGGTCAGGAATGACAACTGAGAATTATCTTGAACCCGAAAGATCTTTTTTATTTAAAAAATCTGTGTCAATGTGTTACAAAGAAAGCGATTTCCACAGCTCTTTATCTTTAATAAGCTATTTTAGGCAAAGGGAGAAAAGAAAATGAAAAAAAAAATCTAATGGACATTATCATAACAAGATAAAAATGGCACAGTGAGAAAGAATTGAAATTAATCCTTCTGCTCTGATGCGTTCAAAGACAGAGTTCAACTTTCCTATTACATTATATTTCTTTTATACAAAGCTCTTTACAGTGTGTGTGTGTGTGTGTGTGTGTGTGTGACAGGTTGAAAGCTGTGCATGACAAAACAGGGCAAGCATTTTTGAATGTTTAAAATAAAGCACAAAATAAATATGCTGCAAAACCGTACCTATCAGGCACCTGTCTCAGCCCGGCCTTTATGGTGCATAAAGCACAAAGGGACGCACTGCTAAGGAAACTAAATCTCTTTACAGCTGCCATCTATATAACATTTTATAAAATCTTATGTTTTGATTCGGCACTTGTATGGAAATGGAAATATAACACACACAAATACACACACACATATGTTATGTGATAGGAACAGACTTATAAGTGATATATTGGTTTAAGAAACTGACAATCAGGAATGTAGTTCAATTGTTTTAAGAAAGTATGCTTCATAAAAATATATTTTGAAAGCATATATTTAAAGTACACTTATTTATTAAATTTTTATGAAGCATGTTATATACATTTAAATATATTGAAATATTATTCGTTTTTCTCTCAGAAATTGTATGCCCTTTGAAAATGCATACATCTTTACCATTTGTAATTGTCACACGGCATATGCTTTTATAATTGTTAAAATTACACTGGGCATACTACAGATATTGATGATACTTGGTTTTAATTAGAAATTGAATTAAATATATTTGGTTCTTTTATTTTAATTTTACATATATATAATATTCTCAAAGTTATAAAAGGTTCATTCTCTATTTCATAACACATTCATATACTGGATGATCAGAATTTACTTAATATGAATTTTCTAAAGCAGACTATGGGCAGGAGATAGAGGGTTTCTTTTTTGTGGTCATTGTTTTGTTAAAAGTGATTACTTTTCCATAATTCAAAACATGTGATAGTTACATGTGTTCCTACATCAAATAAAATGGACAGTTAAGATTAATTACTATTCATTCATTCACTACTTAAAATGCTGACAAGCTTAAATAATTATCTATATTTCATGGAAAAAGTAACACAAATTATTCTAAAATAATGGAAATACCAAACCAGACTCCTATAAAAGAAGGTGAGTCAGTTCAGAAGGTTAGATAGAAGGTCAAAGGGGGTTAAGCTCAGAAGAAGCCATTTTGCTTTAAGTGATTAAGGAACCACTTCTAGGAAGACACCTTCACTCAGCGTTGGAGAAGTACACAGATGGTTATGCAAACACAGTCTTTCTCATCCATATAAGGGTTACCAGATAATCTTGTGTGTATATTTTGCTTCAGTGCTTGGAAAACCATACACAACCTACGAAAACGTATTACATACATAAGTGCAATGTGAAAAAGACAGTGACTTTCCATGTTTGCTCTCCCAACCTAACAACAGAGGGCTACTCAGCTCTCCAGTAACCGCAGCACGACTCCACAGCCTCCAGGTCCGCCACACCGGTAACGGGGCTTTCTGCCAAACAGGCATGTCTCCCATTGCCTCATCAGACCTAATCATAATGGAATCACAGTATGACAAAAATAAAATCAGACCCCCCCAAAAATCCAGTTGAGCTGTCTAGGGATAGCCTAAAATTAATGTAATAAAAATAAATGCACTGATGAAAACAAACTCATAGAAGCAGAGAATGAATGGTGGTTGCCAGGGGCAGCAGGTGGATGAAATGGATGTAGGGGGTCAAAAGGCACAAAAATCCAGGTATGAAACACACAGGTCTTGGGATGCAGTGTACGGCATGGTGACTATAGTTAATAATAATGTAGTGTATATCTGAAAGTTGCTAAGACAGATCTTAAAAGTTTTCATCACAAGAAAATAAAATGTAGTTCTGTGTGGTGATGGATGTTGACTTCCTGTGGTGACCATTTTTGCAATATATACAAATATCAAATCATTCTATCATACAACTGAAATTAATGGAATGTTACATGTCATTTATATCTCAATAAAATAATAAATAAATGAAATAAAACATTAAAAATAACTAAATTCACCCAAAAATGTATCATATATTTCTAGATAACCAACCTTTAACTAAGTCAGAGCTCAAAACAAGTTTTTGATATTTTAAAAACAAATATATTAAACTATCTAGAAAAAACCTATGTAAATTTTGTTCTACATATTATAATTTTTTTCACTTAATGTTAAAAATGAAGTTCCCCAGAGCCCAGAGGACCTGTGTTCTACCCGCATTCCCTCACTACTCAGTGTGGTGCATTAGCCAGGAGCACAGCATCACGTGGGGACTTGTTAGAAGTACAGACTCTCAGCCCCCAACCCAGCCCTACTGAGTCAGAACCTGCAGTTCATAGATTGCATGTACGTACCCACACATACACCTGTGTGCATATGTATGTATACACATCTAATAAAACTACTGGATTTTCATAAACCATATGTGAAAATTATGTACTTTTCCTGCAACACCACAACTTTGCAATAGGCCAATATGAAGTATATATACAATTACATATATAATATGTATATATAGGACAATAATACATATAAAAAGTAACAGCTAGTACAAAGCACTTCTTTTGTTACTTGTGTCATCTAAGAAAATTCTACGTTTACTATAATGTGGTAAGTGCATGTCACAGACTGATGTTGGAAAGTAGTTAGACGTTTCCAGTGTGCTACAGAGCTCTCAGGACAGTCGCCTTGCCCGTTGTCCTTGCTTAATCGATACTGGTTCAATTAATTGCTTTTGATATTATATGCAAGTTTTCTTAAACATTTCCTACTCCTGACTACTACTCATTTTGCCAGTATCCTTATGTTTTACTTTAGAATATAGCTGTCTCTGAATTTATGAGAGGCACTACTTGCTGGCCCCAGTGTCTACTAACCCCTAATGAATACAGAAGCTGCTGCTGCTTCTGCCCTCAAGCGAAACATCATAAAAAGTAAGAGACAGCAATTGTGACCCTATCTGTGGAAGTTTATGAGACTGATTTGCGGACAGATTGAGTTACAATGTTATTGTAACACCTCATCAAAATTCTTGTCCAGAGTTTGAGCAGTGACTTAAGACAAGTGAATTGGCCTATAACTGCTGGGATCACTTCCAGCAACTTACCCAGAGCACAGAATTACCCTTTTCAGTTAACCCCACTTACTGCTCGCTCCTTGCTGCGGCAGGGGGGTGCAGGGGGGAGGGGTCCTGGTAGTCCAGGACAGGGAGGCAAAGACTGGAGTGCCCGCTGTTCTGCTTCTGGAGACAAGACTCCTGAAACGACTGTGACATTACGCACCGAGACTGATGAAAAGGTCATGTCCAAAGACTTCACTTAATTTTCTTTTATCAACTTGAAGCCATTTAAGAGGTATATTTTAGTTTTAGAACTATTTCAATAGACCAGTATATATGCAAGAACAAGTTAACCATATTTAAGTACAAAATGACAATAATTTCTGCTGGTATACAGACATAATTACAGAATTCATCTTCACCAGTCATTTCTACCTGAAGTCAGTTTTTTAAATACAATGGAAACCAATATGGATTTTCCTGAGAAAACATCTGGCAGTTAAATATCAGGAGTGACTTTCAATATGAGAGAACATTGTAAAAGCAAAGAAAAAATCTAATTAGAATTCCTACATTAATTTTATAGGTTAAAACAAAACAAATATATATTATATATATATGTGTATATATATATTATATATATGTGTATACACACACACACACACACAATCAGTGGTTCTCAACCTTCCTAATGCCGCGACCCTTTAATACAGGTCCTCATGCTGTATGTGGGAGCATCTGCATGTGGGCGGACCCGCCTGGAGACGGATAGAGGAGCCATGTCTCTGGTCCTAAGACCATCAGAAATATGTGTTTTCCGATGATGGTCTGAGGCAACGCCTGTGAAAGGGTCGTTTGACCCCCAGGATGAGAACCGCTGAATATATAACTATATGTATGTGTGTATATACATACTAGTCAACTACAAGGGACTCCATAATATATTATTTTTTTCAAAGAGAGAGTGTAGCTGCACTCTTCATGTTTATGACTGAAAAATTTAACAATGTTTGCAAACCAACTGAAAGGTGACTCATGACTGTAAATAGAAGCCTTAAGAAAACTAATTCGCCTGTGATTGATGTAAGGGATGACAAGGTCAGAAAACAGCACATATTGGCAACAAGAAACACTTTTTTTTTGCAAAAATATACTTTAGCATATTGAATCAATGCATTATAGCTATTAGACTTAATTCTACATTTAAAATAAATCAATAGAGTGGGAAGTGGGAAGTTTGGTAAAGATATTAAAAAATAGAGCATATTAAGCTGTGACCAAGGAAATAGGTGGGTAAAGACACTGCATGAATTTCTCAACAATAAACAAACAGGTTTTCTTTTTGGAATAAACAATAAAAATCCTATTTTTCAATCTGAGTCAGCACCCAATTCAAACTTTAAAACAAGTCTATAATTGAGCACATCTGTATAAATGAAGCAACTTTATTCTTGATATAAAATAAATACTTTCAGTTATTATGTTCATAAAATAGGTTTGAGGACTTAATTCTGGCTATTCTTTCTGGTTGTGTTTTTTTCATAAGTCTGGTTGCTATTAATATTAAAACTGTAAATCACAAATTACTCAGTCATGAGAGGAAAAGGTATTAGTAGTTTTTTTCATTACTATTTTGTTTTCTCCGATATTCCACAATAGTGTAAGTTCAAGTAAAAAGAGGGGGGGGAAACCCTCAGCATCCTAGATGTAAAGAAAATAAAATTAATAACAGATAAAATTGGAAAATACAATTTATGTATTGAGAATTTTGTTTTTAAATTATCCACAACCAAGATTTGACAGTGTTCTACAATAGACTGACCAAATGTTTTATCTGCATTTAAAAATAATCTGTGCCACTTAAGTTTTTTTTTCTTTAAAAATGGCATTTTGCCTAATATCCCTATTTTTCGTATTAGCTGAAATGTTAAGATAGATGACTAGTCACTTTCTCTGTGCATCTTCCTCTGCCTATGTCCTCCCATCCTGATCCTCGGGGTTCTGTCTGTCTCTCATCTCTTCTCACTTGGTATCTTCTACTTTAATGTTTCTATCAACTTCCATGGTTTCATCTTCTAGGTTAACACCTATTTCCATACTATATTTGACCCACACATCTTTCTTAAGATTCAAATGTTATTATACTTGAATTTATATTTCAGCTCTTCTGATGTCTTATATGCACATCAAATAGTAACTGATCACACATGTCCTAGCATCTTTCTTCTGTCCCTTCTCCAGCTTTGAGGTGGGGAATGGTGCAATGACCTACTCATGTCCTCAACGCAGACATGAGATAACCATGCCCTACAGATCGGCCACAGCCATCTGGAACTCATCCCCCTCTCCCTGTACAGATCAGCAGAAAGAGTCCGCTCCTTCTCCACACCACCAGGAAAGTTCACCCTCATAAAATCAAATATACTTTTTTTTATTGTAAAATTCATTAATAAGTTTAATCACTTCCCTCCAAGGGCAAATTCCAAAGCATGAAAGGAATGGATCTAGCAACCATACTCGATGTGCTACCGTTTAGTCCACCTCGTTTGTGAATGCGCACACCACTGCCCTCCCCCCGGGGCACGTGTGCTCGCCACTCTTCTGATTCTCCGAGTACTGTCCTCGCTCTTTGTTGAAACGTTTATTCCTTTCTTTGTTTCCATAATATTAATTATATATTTGGTTCTAGGTGTTAAATTCTCTTGACATTGTGTATTTCCCCCACTGCCTCCTGCAGAGCGATAAGTTTGTCTAGTTCATCTGTATATCCCCAGTGTCTAGCATTGTGCCTGACTTTCTAGGATCCTAATATATTTTGAATGAATCCTTAAGTAAATTATAGAATAAATGAAGCAAACCAGTAATTTGGAAAGAAAGTGAGGGCCTTTAAAAATGTATCTAATTTTGTTTCTGCTCCAAAGATTAAAAAAGACAAATTTATCAGCATTAGAATACCACAGAAAGGACATAGTGTAGGTACCTTTTATGGACACAGAACCAATAATAAATAAACGTTTAGCCTTTTTCTAGATGTTAGCTAATGTCAAACATGGTTTTAAAGTTGCTAGAAGCTATAACAAGCAGAAAGCGAGGATGTACACAATTAACTGTGTTGAAGAATTCTGCTCTCGTGTCTAGAACATGATAAAACAATAACAGTTTTATGCCTGACAGACTCCATTCATTCTGCCTAGGATGAGCTCTAACTAATTTGGAAAGTTACCCTTCATTTATAGAACTTTTGTGAAGAATCTGAGAGTAAGTCATATATACATTCATTGATTTATAATCTTCGCATTGCAATAAAATGACAGCATTGCCAAATCTGGAAAACAAAAGTAAGAAGACAAAACGTATAAAACTAAATAAAATGAACAGGAATAAAAACGAAAAAGGTCTTCTAAATGCTTTGAAAAATAGAAGTATATTAACTATGGCTTTAGTGTTTTCTCTCTCAACTGAAGTCTTAATTTAATAAATATTCCCTCTATGTTGGAAACCCTTTGAAACTTGAACATCTTGAATACTCTTCATTCTAAAATTCCTGTAACAGAATTAAATGTCATACATCCAAGCATATGGTTTGATTTCTCAAGAGCATGCTTGTTTTGGTTCCTGTGGACGAGTCAGCAACAACATGATCACCAGCAAACACTGGTCCCATCTATACTATATGCAGAGCGCTGTATAATTAACTAAGTATATACAGCAAACCAAGGACCCCTGGAAGCTCACCAGCTACAATTAATATCAGTACCAGAATATTAGCAAAAATCACAACATATTGCAAGTGACTACCTTCTTGGAAAAGTCTTTAGAGGAAGTACAATGATGCTATCTAGACATCTTGATATATCAAATGGGTTTTAAGTACTTAGCAGAGGATTAATTAATAAGCACATGACTAATATGATTGTACTAACTAGAATTTTATTAAAGATACTGAGAATTTAATAAAGTAGGGAAGAAATTAATGCTCTCCTAGTGCAGTTGCAACTAGCTACAACAAAAGTACAAACTTTAGCTCTTCGTTGCATACTTTGAAAGAGAAAGTGGATGTCAAACAATTATTTCTAAAGCATTTTTGTTTGAAGTGGCCCAAATAGGAAACAGCAGATCCTTCTAAAATACTACATCTGAAGTTAAGAAGTATTTGCCACACATGAGGATGCTGAAATGAGCAACCATGTACAGGTTAAATGACTCCAGGATGGTTCCACTCATCTTGGAGCGCTCCGTGATGAGAAATCTAGAACTTGGCAGAGAGGAATCTCGAGAAGCCAGAACCCAGAGGGTGAAAACAAAGGTTAGAGGTCGTAATAATCTTCCCGAAGAGCACGGCCCAAAGTGCACTGGAATGGACAGAGCCAGGGGTGTTCGAAACAGGCTGGGACACAGCCGTAAGAAATATGATACAATTTCTCAAAAAAGAAAAACAGCCTATGAAATGTGACAACTAAATGGAGGCAAGAATGCTTAATTATGGAGCCGGTTCCATCTAAACTTGTGTCTTGATATATTGACTTAAAAAAAAAAAAAAAAAAAAGTAAAACTTCAGAGTAAATGAACCATTTCCTTCACGTGGAATATATTTGGTTCCTTTAGGTATTCATTAGTTATTGTATTATTTTTCCATAGGAACAATGGCGAACCTACTTTTGCTTCCGCCTGTAGTAGCAACCTTTCTTACATTTTGGTAAATGTGATGTAGTTACAGAATTATTACACAATATGATAAAAGGTGACACAGAGTATGACTAAGAAAATAAATATATGCATTGTAAACACATAATTATTCAGATATTATGCTACCTATTATATATATGTATATGTATAACATACAAACATAGGTATGTTGTGTCAGAAATAGGGATCAGTGTTCAATGTTGTAGCTTTCACATCAAGTTTAAATTATACACATGGAAAGCCTGAAACTACAATTTCAAAAGAAAAACTACATCTCATATTTTCCTTATTTCCTAGTTGTGCAAACAGTAATCATAAGAAATTCTAAAATATTTAGCTCTTTGGTCACTAATCCCCCAAGGGGGGTAAATAATTCACTTCCACACTCATTTATTCAACCTTGTAGCAAGTACAAGTGGAGTACTTTGCGTTGGCTAAGCACCCTCCTGGGCACTGCACGCAGCAGTGAAGAGAACAGACACGTCTCCATGGAGCTCACGTTCTAGTGCACAGCAGAAAAGCAATAGTATACATTGTTAGTAACCATTTCCTGGACACACATTATTTTCTAGGCATTGTACCAAAATGTATCTTTCTTGTGCGTGTATACACCTCTAAATGCCATTCAGAGCTTCGTGAGATTGCTAACTTTTAAACACATACAATGAAGGTTACAGAAAAGAAAACGTACTGAATTTTAGAAAATGTACTTAAAAGGGTCCAATGACTCATGTTCAAGGCCATGAATCAAACCCAGGTCTGTCTTACTCGGAAAACCCTGCTCTTAACGCTGCTCTGCTACCAAATCTATAATAAAAGCAGCAGCTCAGGGTACCAATGAGAATAGAGAGATACAGAGATACTAAGTGATTTTCCTCCTTAGGAAATGAAATGCCCAAGTTGAAGAGGTTAGAAAGAGAAATTTATTGTTTTTACTTTAGTGTATATATTCTTTTTTGTTAATCCTCACCCGAGGATATTTTTCCATTGGTTTTTTAGATAGAGTGGGAGGGAGGGAGGGAGGGAAGAAGAGAGGGGGGGGGAGGGAGAGAGAGGGAGAGAGAGAGAAAGAGAGAGAGAGAGAGAGAGAGAGAGAAAGAAACATGGATGTGAGAGAGACATATCAATTGGTTGCCTCTCCTACCATCCTGACCAGGGCCAGAGATTAAACCTGCAACTCAGGTACATGCCCTTGACCCAGAACTGAACCCACGACTCTTTCATCCACAGGCCAACACTCTAACCACTGAACCAAACTGGCCAGGGTAGCCCTGGCCAGTTTGGCTCAGCGGTTAGCGCGTCCGCCTGCGGTCCAGAGACCCGGGTTTGGTTCCCGCTAAGGGCATGTACCTGGGTTGCAGTTTGTCCCCGGCCCTGGTTGGGTTGTGCGGGTGACAGCCACTCGATGTGTCCCTTTCATGTCGATGTTTCTCTCTCTCTCTTCCTCTCTCTCCCTCCCACTCTATCTGAACAAAAAATGAAAAAATGTCCTCAGGTGAGGATAAAAAAAAAAAAAAAAGAAAACAAACTGGCCAGGGCAGAAATGTGTTACTTTAAATGAGGAAAAACTGTTAATGCAGAATCTTAAATTATAAATCCATCTGTTAAGTTATAATATAAAATATCAGGAATGTTCATTTAAAACATATTTAGAATGTATTCATACTGCAAAAGAAATTTTCACTGTTACTGAGTTTATTAAGGATTCAGATTTTGTAGTTCTTCAGGGCAGAGACCTCATTTATTAATATTTTAAGTATTATGCAAGATGGTATGAATCCATTTAAGTAGGTTAAAAAGCATTATAAATATTGTTTTACTTAATTCTGTTTTTATTGTTGTTTTAAATATAAAATATTTTCCCACCTGTTGTCTCTGGGGAAATCTGTACCCAGAAAGAAAAAAAAAAATCAATGTATAAAATATTTTTAAACTAAGAACTCTGCCAAAATGATATGTACAGAACATCTATTTTTTTTCCTTGTGCTTCATTTTTATTTCTCAAATACCACTGATGACCTAAATACTAGAAAGGAAAGCTATGCTGTGTCCTTCAATATATAATGAAGGATTATAGAATGTAATTCGCTGAAATAGAAGACTACTATATCTAAAACACATGCATTTTTCTTCAACTAAATTTATGAATACTTTCTCTAGGACACTGCTCAAAACACATCACATTTTCTTAATTTCTTTTTTTTAACATATATATATTTATTTATTTATTTTATTGATTTTAGAGAAAGAGATAGGAACATCGATGAGAGAAAACATCGATTAGCCGTCTCCTGCATGCCCCGCACTGGGTATGGGGCCTACAACCTGGGCGTGTGCCCTAACCGGGAATCGAACCGGCGACCTCTTGGTGCATGGGTTGACGCTTAATCACTGAGCTGCACCAGCTGGGCATATTAATTTCTTTACTGTTACTGGATTTTTTCCACAAGCCTTCTTTGTTCCCCCCTTTATCAGTATAAGACCGATTGGGTCAAATCTAAGTTAAGATCAGTTGCTCACAAACGTCAACTTCCAAACCTGAGTGATCATCAGTGTGTGTGATAGTGCACCTTCACAGGTATACTGTCAGATTTTAAATCGGTACAAGTTACTGATCATTGCCACTGATTCTGAAATGGTAACATCTGTTACATGCAGTTTCTTGAGTTATCCAATGCAGTATGGAACAGGATTCTTTGGACTCCTCATTAGTTGATATGCAATGTAATAAACAGCAAAGGCAAAATTCTTGCACGCTTTAATATTCATTTATCACAGAGTTTGAACAAAAGTTCAAAACTCTGGTTACCTCTCATGGCAGACAGGAGAGAAAGGCAGGGGGAAGGAGAGGGAGAAACAGTTAGCTTTATACAATACAAATCCCACTAGTGTTTTAGGATTGGTTGTAGATTTACAGGCATTTGTTATATCATAAAATGAATAAAAATAATAAAAGATAGAGGTGAGATATGCAAAGAACCAATACTGATAATGAGTAATGATGATAAATTCATTTTATTCACCTAAGTTCCTAACTACTACCATCCCTACCTGCCAACAGACCAAACCAAACAATCAAAACAAAACAAACAATAAAACTTAGGTTTGTACAACAGAAGGCTGTGGACTTATTCATTACTGGCCCTTGTAAGCATCTATGACCTGGGAGTGTTTGTGAGAGTCAAGGAACAAAAGTGGATACTTTAGTCCTCAGTGTGAAGGTCAACGCAGTGGATAAACATTGGAGTTTTTATAGATGCTTTGAGACAGTCTTATACAGTAGTGGTGATTGTGTGTTAATTACAGCTAACTTGTGGTCTGGGTCTTTTGATACCTTTTAAAATAGACTGCCAAAAATTCTACTATTTAAAATTATGCTCAGAAAGAAAGAGTTGGCAAACCACTTGTCTAGGAGACTGCAAAGAAAGGAATAGTATAGCAATATATGCCTTAAAATACTGTAATGAACTCCAGGGATTTGCTAAAAGATGTGGGGCAAATACGTATTTTGCTAGAGACTACTAGAAGTCCATCCCAATCTCAAATTCAGAATGAATCCAGAAATGATAGAGTTACTTAAACCTGTCAATGTTATTTAATTCTTACCTTGAGACACACTACAGTTTAGTGATTTGAAAGCTATATTTCCTGGATTCAAGTCAAAGCCAGCCTGACACACTAACTCGGTGACTAGAGCAAGCAAGACACCACCATTGCATCTGTCTTAATTTCTTCCTCTGAAAAATGGGGGATAATCAATTGACCAATCTCAAAGGGAAGGGGTGAGGGGAGAGATTAACCAAATAATCTATATGCACATATGCATAACCCATAGACAGAGACAATAGTGCAGTGAAGACCTGGGAGGGGGACAGGGTAGAGGGGTACAATGAAGAAAAGAAGGAGGGGCATCTGTAATACTTTCAATAATAAAGATACATTTTTTAAAAGATGTGTATATTATAATGTTATTGTGAGACTTAATAAGATATTAAATTTTTGAAATAGAATTCATGCTTCATATATCATAAGAATCCCTAAAGGTTAGATAGTATCACCTTCATAGCAGCTTCAGGGCCTGCAAAGAGCTAACTCCACGAAAAGATGCTTTCAAACTTCTAACGCGGTAGGTATTTTTATGGAACTGGCTCCCAGTAGCTACGGTCCGGCCATAGCAGGACAAACCAGTGATGCCAGTATGTATTTTATGTTTTACGTACTGACATCAGTGTTTTTAGAAGATGACTTCTTGAAAAAAAAAGTTTAACCACCTCTAATTTGTGACTTAACCTTTCTCTTTTTCTGTGGACTGAAGAGGTTAAGAGTTTTTTTTAAGTTCTTATCACAGTAACCTCCTTCTAAATTTTAACCAAATAAAAAAGTGCTTAGACATAAAATGTAAAATAAAATTATGCTGTTTTGTAATCTATTTTCAACTGACAATAACTTACTTCACTTTAATGACTGCATAGTATTTAATTATATTGGTACAGAATTATTTGTATAATCAGTTAATCACATAATTTAGATTAAAAAATCCCTTTACTGTCAAGTTTTGTGCCATTATTTAAAAACAAAACGACTGCCATTTTTTAAATAGATGTCAAAATATTTTTCTGGAATAAAGTTCTAAAAATTGAAATGGCTTAAGCCTTTTAAAAAACATATTTTGCTGCATTATCTTCCAAATGAACTGGATTTTACTAGGCGGTACTCATACGGATACTAGCCAACAGGAGACTGTCATGTTTCCTTTATCCTCTCCCCATAATGAGTCTTTTTAAATTCTGCCAATCTTACGGCCGAAGGAAATAGCTCAGTGTTACCTCCATCTGGATGTATGTCATTTCAATAGGAATATTTATCAAATTTTCCAGTTTTTATCAACAGCACAGCTACACTTTGCTCATATCTCTATCAGCCCATCTATTGTTCTTACTGGTTTTGGAGAGCTTTGGATCAACTAAGAATATTAACCATTTGTCAAATGTTTCAATTAAATTTTCTAGCCAGTCTTTTTTATTTTATTGTTGTTTATGACATTTATAGTGTTATTTTAAAATAAAATCAAAAACAAAAACCTGGTAAAATTTTACTTACAAAAATGTGGAATATGAAGTGTCACTATATTACTTCATATAGCCATTTCTCCAAAAATAGTTTTGAAGTATGTTACATGACAAAGAAAAATGTTCATGCTAATAATATGTGAAATTAATAATCAAAAAATAAAATAACATATCCATTATGACCTCAATGTTGAACAACATAATGTAGAATTTAGACAGTAAAGATAAAAATATTGGCTGTTCCATCTCTGGCCGAAGGAGTTACGGGTGATTTTTGTTGTTCTTTTTATTTTTTCCTCTTAAGCACACATGTGGTTTTATAAACCAGAAAAATGTATTAGTAAAACCGAACTTTATCAATGACAGTTTGAACCAAACATCCAACATAAGAAAAGCCGCCCTGGATGGCTTGGCTCAGTGGTTAGAGCGTCGGCCTGCGGACCAAAGAGTCCCGGGTTTGATTCCGGCTAAGGGCATGTACCTCAGTTGCAGTTTGTCCCTGGCCCCAGTTGGGGTTGTGTACGTGGCAACCAATTGATGTCTCTCTCTCTCTCTCTCTCTCTCTCTCTCTCCCCCCTTCCTTCCTCCCTCCCACTCTGTCTGAAGATAAAGGTAAAAATATCCTCATGTGAGGATTAAAAAAAAAGCTGGTAACACTTAAGGATTTCTGTACCTGTCTGTAAACATTATAAATTTCTACATCTATACAAGATACATACTTTATCCCAACAAACACATTCATACTAAATGCTGACATGATCACTGTAATTTTAATTAAATTTTATTATAACAACAAGAGTGGCAAGACTGCAGGGTAACATGTTGATTTAAAGATGGAGCTAAGGTATTTTATTGCAAGATTTGCTTATAGACAGAGCTAGTATTTTTAAAAGACAGTTCATTTAAAAAAATAATTTTACATGTCTTTCAATTTGATCATGCTATGATAATGGTATATGGGAAGCATTTAATGGAGAAACTCATTGCAAAGAAAGTGATTACACTGATCCCATTACTATTCTGAATTGAGACTTGCCAAAGTTTCCAAGACCAAAATACACTGAACATCTTTCAAGTTATATCTGAGTGTATTCATCTTCTTCATTCTAAATGGTATTATTTACTAATCCTAAATATAGAAAGAAAAAATGTGAGTATACTTCTAAGCATAGAAAGAACAGATATGAGGCAAAATTTAATTGTTCAATTATAACTGGCTCACAGACAAATATATGTATATATACAGAGATATGCATAGAAAGGTTACTTCTGTTAACACTTGTTCATGATAGAATACGATTTTTTACCATAGTGGCCAATGGAAATTTTGTCAATATATCCGCCTTTAATCGAAGAGCTGCTAAGAACAAGTCATGCCTTTTCCGATTTACAACAATGTGATAGAAAAGCTTATGTAAATGTAGCTTTTATTTCCTCACGTATTAATGTGATAGATACTCACTGAGCACTGACTATGCTTCACTCGTTGTGCTGGAAGCAGCCACCACAACACAAAGTAGAGCTGCTCGCCGCCAGGGGACCGTGCAGGGCAGTGAGTCAAGGGCAGAAACACAAGGTAACGCAGCATATGGGGTGCTGCACGTTCTCAGGAAGCATTCAGGACGCTTCCAGGGCCTACAGCCTGGGGGCAGAGAACCCCTTTCGGTGAAGCCAGTGGTGGGCTCTGCAGGCCGAAGGCGCTGTGACCAGGCAGAGGGAAGTGTCCGTGAGAGGACACTGAGAGTCATTTATGGCTAAAGATGAAAGTGGCAAGAAAAGCTGTTGAAAAGATGACAAAACACTTTAAATCTGTGCAGGAGATTGGACTTTTTCTTAGGAGCAAAACAGGAAAGGTCTCAAGATTTTCAGCAGGGAAGGGACATGATTACACTTGCACCTCGCATCAGCTTGCTGCCGTGGGGGCACCTGGATGGGCCCCGGGGCTGCAGCTGTGCGGGGCCTGGGCAGGGCGGGGGGGGGGGGGGGGGGGGGCGAAGTCCCCACCGAGGGAGCTGAACGTGGGAAACATTCAGGGAGAAAAGTCGGTAGGACTTGGTGACCGAACAGTGAAAGAGAATGCCAGACTCCCCGACATGGGTCCGAGTCTTTGTTTTTATAAAATACAGATAAGCTCAATTCCATGGTCACTAAGATAACCTGGTTTCCTAAGAGTTCTCTTGATTAAATGTTACATAATTTCTTTTTGTCGGTAAGGACTAACAATTTATTATTATATTTTTAAAATAGAGTGGGAGGGAGAGAGAGAGAGAGAAACATCAATGTGAAAGGGACACATCGAGTGGCTGCCTCCCGCACGACCAACCAGGGCCGGGGACAAACTGCAACCGAGGCGCGTGCCCTTAGCGGGAACCAAACCCGGGTCTCCCTGGACCGCAGGCCGACGCTCTAACCGCTGAGCTAAACTGGCCAGGGCAGGACTAACAATTTATTATCCAAATTTCACATTGAATTGATTTTTACTATGTATTTTTTCATATATTTAATTTGGTAATAAGTTATAAAATGAAAAAAAAAACTGCCTTAAAATAAAACATGATGCAATGTTTCTATTTCTTATATATTTTAATTTTTAAGAAATTAAAGGTAATAAAGGCTATATTTGAGTTAAATTATGCTATTTTTACAGAGCCACGGGATTGAAGCTCTGGAGCTCAAATCGAGCTAAAGGGCTAAGAATTGAGCCAACAAAAATAAAATTTTACAAACTTACTTTTACTTAATTACCTGTGCATGTACAAGACAGTTTTAACTTTCTTGTTAATTGAACAATAATTATTCACTCACACTCTATCTCCAAACTTAAACAAAAAATACAACTTTTAAAAGATAAACTGGCTGTAAAAGTAGGAATGAGTATGAAGACATTGGGTAAATAATGAAGTCTGTGTTTAATTTTTAAGAGCAGTGTTCACCAGATGAACACTTTTTAATAACTAGTTTCTAGTTAAGGTGAAATGCTGTATCTTCAGAATCCCAAACATAGCTTTCTCCAGCAACTCAACTGCCTACTTTAGATTCAGCCAGCATTTATTGAGCTAGTAGGAGAGGTGCTGGTTTAGGTTGGACTAGGAACATCCAAAAGTTAATTAATTTTGAAAAAACTCTGTTAATAATATTAACAAAAAATACCATGCCTTCCTCACAGTTATTGTAAGAATCAAGCAAGATAATATATATGAAAAGATAAAACCCAATATAAATATGGGATTAGTTCACTTTATGATTGGCTGCTAAGTGTTTTAATTAGATATGCACTTTCTATGGAAACTGGCTTGAAAGTTCATATTGATTTGAAATACAAATGATTTGTAAAAATGTTTTGTAGTTGCCATTAAAGTATATCTGCACATATAATGGTCCCCAAAAATGGATGAACGTATGCCAAAAGAAGTAAATAACATAAGCTCATATTATGAATTATTTATAATGATCAATTTCTCATCTCAGAGAAAAATCCATGATGTTTATGTATTCAAAGCTGTTATCTGTTTGTATAAAAATCATGTTATTATACAACTGTTTCTTTCTCTTCTGGCAATCTGTTAGTGAAGATTAGAGTGTGAAGTCAAGCTCTTTCCCCAGTAAAACTAAAAGCCACATATATAGGTATTAAAAATGATGATGTTGCCCTGGCCGGTTTGGCTCAGCACTTGGAGCGCTGGCCTGTAGACCAGAGAGTCCTGGGTTCGGTTCCCGCTAGGGGCACATACCAAAAAAAAAAAAAAGAAGTAAAAAATGATGATGTTCTCTACATACCTTCAGAATAGCTAACAAAAAACAGTGACATCACCAAATACTGGCAAGGATGTGGAGTGTCTAGATCACTTGTATTTTACTGGTGAGAATCTAAGATGGTACAACCACTCCAGAAATACTTTGGAAGTTTCTGATAAAACTAAATATATGTTATACATCTCAGGATAAGTACTCTTGGCCATTTATTGCAGAGATATAAGAACATGTATGCTCATACAAAATTCTGTACATTAACATTCAAAGTAGTTTTATTTATAATAGTCAAAAACTAAAATGAGTCCAGAAAACCTTCAACAGGTGAATGTTTATACAAACTACAGTTCATCTATACCTCAGAGTACTACTCAGCAACAAAAAAGAATGCATTGTTGCACACAACAACCTAGATAAAACTCAAGAGAATTATGACGGGTAAAAAAAAAAAGCCAATCCCCAAAGATTCCATATTTTATCATTCCATTTATAAAACACTTAAAATGGCAACATGTCAGAAATTAAGGATAGATTAGTAGATGCCAGTGGTTTGGGTGGGTTAGGCTTGGTAGGAAGGGGCATGGTTGTAAAAGGAGAATAAAATGAACCCTTGTGGTGCTGGAACTGTTTTGTATACTGATAGTGATGGAACCTACACAGGTGATAACACTGTATGGAACACACACACACGCATGCGTACAAATAGAATTGTCAATATATGATTATGATATTATAGTGTAGTTTTGCACAATTTTACCATTAAATGAACAAAACAAACTGATGAACAAACTAGACCCAGAGACATGGAAGTAGGGTAGAGACTGACAAACCTCAGAAGAGGGGGTGGGGTGGAGGAAAGACATAAACCACAGCACTTCTATGCATGTATGCTTAACCAATGAACACAGACAGCAATGCTGGGATGGGGGATGGGGCAAGGGGGCGTGGGGATTGGGAGGAGGGTGTCAATGGGGGAAAAAGGAGAAACATCTGTTAACAAAAATAAATTAATAAAAATAAAAATGTTATCATTAGAGTAACTGAGTAACGTCTACAAGGGATTTCTGTGTTTTATTTCTTACAATGGCAACTTACAAGTATCTCAATAAAGTCTTAATTGAAGCAACATCAGTGGTATTCCATAAATAATAGTCAGGGAACATAAAAACCTGCCTATAAATAAAGGAGATGTAAGTTGGTAAACTCTATAAACACATTTTTGTCTTATTTTGTACACAAAGAAATACTAGATAAAGAGTTAATACTTATGTCATAGCAAAATCAAAGTCACACCAAAGATAATTAACACAGCTCATTAACTTTTCTTCCTGATGTATTTTGTTTTATGTGACTGTTGTTTGATAGCAGCATATATACTTTGCTATAAATGGCCCCCATATGCTAATAAATGTTAGGGCTAAAGGACCTGTAGTTTATTTAGTTCAGAACTAAGGGAGGTTTATAAATGAATTACACCCACTATTTCACTTATTGACTCTGTAAAACAATTATTTGACATATGGTTAAAATTAATTGACCCCAATAAAGTCAAATTTCAGAACAGAAAAATGCTGTACTTCATTTTCATTACTGTAGTCACTAAAATAGATCAAACAGACTTCTTAAAAATTTTAGAAAAAATTAAATTTACTTGTTTTTCTCCCTGGTTTTATTTGTTTGACTATAAAAAGTAAATAGTTCAATGAAAGTGTGCTGTTCATATCCTCAGAAATTTTAGGAATTCCCTCAACTTAAAAAACAAATAGTAGAGCTTTAAATTCACCCATTTTAGTAGAAAACAGGATGGTGGTTCCTCAAAATATTAAAACTAAAACTACCATATGACCTAGGAATCCCAGGTCTGCATATTCATCCAAAAAAATTGAAATCAAAATCCGGAGGTGATATTTGCACCTCCACGTTCATTACAGCACTACTCAGAATAGCCAAAAAGTGTAAACCTAAATGTACATCAATAGATGAATGGATAAAGAAAATGTGGTATATACATACTATAGAAAATTATTCACTCAAAAAAGGAAAAAATCCTACCATATGCAACAATGTGGATGAACCTGGAAGACATTATACTAATGAAATAAGCCAGTCACAGAAAGATAAATACCGCTCAAACTCATAGAAGTAGAGAGCAGAATGGTGGCTGCCAGGGGCCACAGCACAGGGAAAATGAGAAGCACTTATCAATGGGTATAAAGTTTTATTCTGCAAGATAAACTAGTTCTAGAGACCTGCTGTACAACACTGTGCCTATAGTCAATAATACTGTAGGACACACTTACACATCTTTAAACTCTAGCCAGGTGCTCAGTTGGTTGGAGTGTTGTCCTATACACCAAAAGGAAGCAGGTTCCAATCCCAATTAGGGAACATACCAAGGTTGTGGGTTCTATCCCGAGGCAGGACATGTACCAGAGATAAGGCAATCTTTCTTTCTTTTCTTTCATTTTTTTTCCCTCTCTCTCCCTTCCTCTCTAAAAATAATCAATAAACATATCCTCAGGTGAGAATTAAAAAAAAAATCTTAGGCAAGCAAGATCTCATATTAAGCATTCTAACCATAATACAATAAAGTTTAAAAAGGCAAATCTGAATAATCTGAACTGGAGTTATTTCTTATCCACTGCCCTTAGGTAGGTCTGCTAGCTATCTCTACTCCTTACACCTTGATCTACTTTACGTAGCCAGTTAATAGACTGACATTTTTGGGTGGCTTGAAACTACTAAATAAAAATGATCATTGATTAACACTGTTCAATAATAGGTTTTAGAGTAAAATTAATTAAAATGCAATGATTACTCACACAAGCCATGAGAGGGGAGACAAAAGTGGAATCCTAAAATGGAAATAAAAGGTAGTATACACTATCAGTTCCAGCAGAAGCCCAAAGATAATAATTAATGTAGCAAGTTAATGGCTGAGTCAACACTAATTTCTTCCTCAAGTGATCCTTTCTTCCCCCTCTTCCTTCAATACTCAGTAAACTTCCAATTATTTTTCAAGACAAAGGTCAAATTTTGTTAATGCCCCCTGGACTACAGGCAGAAACAATCGCTCCTACCTCTGTTCCCAAAGTGTCCCTGATTACTGATTCACTTATTTCTCCCTCTGCCCTTTCATTCAACAAATATTTTTGAGCTACAACTATATGCCCGACAGTGGAATGAAAAAACAGACCCCCAAAAAGTCACTTTTCTGATCAATCTAATAGTGGTGAAGGGGAAGACAGATAATAAAGTTTTTTAAAAAGTAAAATACATGATATGTTAGTTACAGTACGTTACGTGATGAAAAGCAGGTGAAAATTAGCATGAGAGACTGATAGAAAGTATGCATTTAGGCGCGGTGTGCTCAGTTCTATATAGGACAGCATGTAAAGTCTCAGTAGGAAGGATAACATGATGATTAAAGATCTCATGAAGGTCAAGATGTGTTCTCAGAATTAACTGTGCAATTCCGTCTCCCGCAAAAGGCCGAGATTCAAGATTAAGGACTACACCTTAATCATATTGTATGCCAGCATATCGAACAGGATCGGCCACATAGACGGCACTTAGTAAGAACATGTTGAATGAAAAGTCTCCAGTTTCTTAAATTCAGCTGCCTTTAGCCTACACTGGGCCTCACTTCAGAAACTTCTTGAGCTTGAAAGCAACCCTGATGGAAATCAGCAGCACACTTAGAGCTTCCTACGCCCTCACTGCTCAGCAACTGACGGTGGACTAGGGCGATGCCTACCCAGATGTCAGAGCCCAACACATTCCGAGGACAGCGAAGAAAACAGAATCCTAAAATGTGGAGGGACAAGCCCAAGGCCACTCACAGCGTAGACGGATAGACCCCGAAATCTACCTTTTCACGGCGTAGCATGAGAGTGTTTGAAATGAATGTATTTTATCAGTTTCCATCTAACCTAATTCTGATTTTGTTCTAGGTTGTAAGCTTACTTTAAGTATCTCACACAATGACTGATATTATATTTGGCACGATCATCACTGACTTGGCACCTGTGGCTACAGATCAAGATGTTTTTGCCTTCAAATACCTGTCTGCAGTAATACCTCATGTCCTAGCAAGTCACTATACAAAGAACTCCCCGAGAGTCCAAGGGAACTACAAAAGTAGGTTCCCTTTGGACTGAAACTATGACCACAGACCTGGAACAAGCATGACCGCTCAGCGTGGGAGCATGAAATAGCCAATTTCTTGGTGCAAATGGGAACAGCATATATGGCTGAAAGCCATATTAGGAACAAAATTACTACTACTTATGTGCTGTTACAAACTGCAGATAAAAGATGATTACACATATTATAGTTATCTAGTTTTCATTATAAGGACTAAATGATTGAAGATTATAGAAAAGCCAGGCTGAATGAAGAGTACAGGACAGGTACATTAATGAAACATTTACCTTTGTTGCTCCCTGTTAAAAACCTTTCGGAAATCCCTCCTAGACTGGGAACTGACTCGCATTTGTCGTTGGGGATAATGTATTTGTGAATGCATTGGTTATTGGTTCTAAAAATACCAATACTTGCATTATAAGTCCTTCAGCAATTCTCCATTACCAAGAAAAAGTCCAAACTCCATAGAATGAGGCACAAAGTTCTCCGTGGCCGGGCTCTTCTCTCTCCCACACTCCACATCTGCCCATGCTCCGCTCTCTGCCGTTCCCTGAACATGCTTTGCTTTCAACTCCGGTTGCTCTGCCTGCATTCTCTCCTCTGTACAAATACACTCTCCTCCCAAATGGGCAAATGCCCCTATAATAGTTATCTTCATTTGGAAACCTTCCCTGACCCCCACTATCCATTCCCACAAATGAACATCTCTTCCCCCATCTAAATCCTATCACTGTTGAGCTTCTTACACTGTTTTGAAAAAAATTATTTATATATTTGTCCCTGTCACTGGACTAACACGTCTAAGTGTCTTATTCATGTTTTTAAAAGCAAAAATACTGAGCTGAATAGATTAATATAAAGCAAAAATAACAGAAACTAATATTTAGTGCTTAATAATTGTCAGGCACTCTTTCAAGGTTAGGAAACTGAGTCACAGAACATTTAAGTAATTTGATCAAAATTAACAAAGCTAGTAATATTTTTATATTACTTTATTATTATTTGAGGTACTTTTTTACATTTATTTTCAGATAGAGAGGGAGAGAGAGAGACATCAACGTGAGAGACACATTGATTGGTTGCCTCCCCCATGACCTCGACCAGAGCTGGGGACCCAACAGCAACAGAGGTATGTGCCCTTGACCCGAATTGAACCTGCAACTCTTTGGTCCACAGGCTGACGCTCTAGCCACTGAGCCACACCAGCCAAGGCTAAGCTACTTCTTGAATATATGCACTCATTTATGTTTTTAAGTAAATAAATAAATAGGCATATAGATGGATATATATTATTCCAATGTGTATATATGTATATTTATTTGTGTATACACATAACAAACTGACTTTTAAGAATGTTCAGTTCAGACTGACAAACTTTGGAGGAGGGGGGAAGGGGAAGGGATAAGATAAACCAAAGAACTTATATGCATGTATGCGTAACCAATGGACACAGACAACAATGCTTGAGGGATGGGGGGGCGGGGTAGGGAGAAGTGTGTCTGGGGGTAAAAAGGAGAAACATCTGTAACAAAAATTAATTAATTAAAAAATAAAATTAAACTAAAAATAAAAAAAGAATCAACTCTAAACAGCAGTACAAAGTAAGTTCTTTCAGTGAATCAGAAGTTTAAAAAAAGACCATTCAATAACCTAGAGATTTTCTTTCCAACAAATATATCATGGTAACCTACATACTAATTTACAAAACATTACATCACTGCATGGGGACAGTTTTTTTATGTATTGAGCTGTGTATCGAGAAGACATTTGTTGTCATGATAAGTGACACACTTAACACTATAACAGTAAAAACTTGAAAATATATGCATAGGGTTCTCATTACAAGATAAGATCTGCAAAACACTTTTTCCTGTAAAGACAATTACATGAATTTTATTTAGTCGAGGAGCAAAAATACATGCTTATAACAAGATTAAAGACTGTTTTTTAATCAGTAATATTATTTTACATGCCAAAGGTGTTTTTTATAATTTACTATTTTAATTTTTTTTTTTTATCCTCACCCGAGGACATTTTTCCATTTTTTGTTCAGATAGAGCGGGAGGGAGAGAGAGGAAGAGAGAGAGAGAGAAACATCGATGTGAAGGGACACATCGAGTGGTCGCCACCCGCACGACCAACCAGGGCCGGGGACAAACTGCAACCGAGTTATGTGCCCTTAGCGGAAACCGAACCCGGATCTCTCTGTACCGCAGGCCGACGCTCCAACCACTGAGCCAAACCGGCCAGGGCTAAAAATTATTTCTTTACTAAGTCATCTTTTCAAGGACATTAATAAATTTACTCCCTAATTGCCAAATTTAATTATGCAGAATTATGCCTTATTTTCATAAAGTATCAATTTCCATGTGCTTAAAATTGAGAAGCATGTAGCTTGGATAGGCAACACATTATTTAGAGGAACAGAAGCTGGAATAAGTGTAAAAATACATAGAAGCACAAATGTCACAGTATTATATCAAACCACATACCATTTTCTAATCTACCTGTCCTTCCTATTCCCTGTTTATAATCTCAAATGTTATCTCAAATTAAAAAATGGTAAGTAAACAACAGTAACATTTCTGTTTATGTGGAGATGCGGTTTTACAAATTCCAACTCTCTACCGATTTAAATATGAATACATTTGAATAGATATCTGTAGATTAATATTCTATATCTACTCGTCATTAACAATATTCACAGACTTTTTTTCTCTCTTCGTTTGGACACATAGTAAAACTGCACACACCAATGAATTCAGATGTGATCATGTGACTTGATTCGATCAAAGAAATATAAGAATAAAGATGTTTGGATCCACATGTCACTCCTAAGCAGAAACTTCAAGAACCAGTAGAATTTCAACATGTTCTCTTTTCCTTCTGGCACAATCGACAAAGTCTGCTCCATCAGCCCAGGTCCAGAAGTCAAGACGACGACGATGTGAAGAAGAGGACCCAGCCATTTCCCACTGCACCTTGAACACGCGGGAGAAATAAATCCTTGATGTTTCCAAATCCTTGAGATTTGTGGATATGTTTTATTATGGTATAATCTAGCCGCTCCTTAATAAAATTCTATATTTACATGTAATTATGTGTCTAAATATATACCTATGTCAGAAAATATACATCACATGTATAAACAAACTTGTTAAGAGTAAGAACTGGCAGTGTCCTGCCATTCTGCAGGTCCAATGATTGTAAAAATACGTCCAAAGTAAAAGCAGTCTGTAAGCATGATGTTCAAAGAGTTTTGTTTATCAATGTTCATGCTGAGAATTCATTGAGCATTTTCACTATTGAACTTGTAGAACGCGTTGTTGGCTCAACTGTGCTGACACCATGATTCACATTCATTAGTCTCCAACATGATGATAAATCACAGAATGAGACAATGAAAATGTTGCTCATTATGGTTCAGTAACAAATGTTTGACGAAGTCTGTGCTCTCACATCACGTCAAACACAAATTCCAAAGGCGAATGATTCTTCAGACTAAACATCACAGCACTCTGAAGTTTAAATGCATGTGTTCTAGTTACAGACACACACAAATAAATCCAGGCTTCATCTGCAGAAAATAACAAATCTAAAATAATAGACTTGTAAATTGGTAGACATTGAAGAAACTTCATGGTCTGGTTAGTTATAAAACTTGAAAGAAATAACTGTGTTTCATTTTAACTTTCTGGATTTTCAACTATTTTATAGGTATAATAACCATAAATGGAAGCAAGACATTATACATAGCTATACAACATAATAATCAGCAAAAGACCATTTCACAATGACCTTTTATTTAAAAATATATAGTAAGCCCGGCTGGTGTGGCTCAGTGGTTGAGCGTCGACCCATACACCAAGAGGTCACCGTTTGATCTCCGGTTGGGGCACATGCCCAGATTGTGGGCCAAATCCCCAGTGGGGGGCATGCAGGAGGTGGCCAATCGATATTCTCTCTCATTGATGTTTCTCTCTCTCTCCCTCCCTCCCTTCCTCACTCTCTAAAAAAAAAGAAAAAAAAATTTTTAAACAGAAATATATAGTAAGAATCACTCTTATTAATAATAAAAATTATGTACCATTTTTATTGATGCAGTGGTTAGTGTTAGAGTCTGGGTTGGGGTTAGGCAGTCAAGAAAAAGAGTAAACACATTCTAGTGCACAAACTAATATATGTAAAATTTCATAGTGTGTGTGATTCATCACAAATGAGAAAGAGGTTGTTTTACTTTTTAAAGAAACTACAGTTGAGAAGATAAATTTAAACTAAGAAAAGTTTGAGAAAATTATGTTTTATTTCCTTAAGTTTTGTATCTTAGTTTGGAAAATATAAAAGTCACTTAATGCCTGTTTTAAATTATGTATAAGACCTATCTACACCATGAAATGCATGTGTGGTCTCATTAGTAATATTCTCTTCTGATATTTTCACCTACAGCTAAGAATTATTTAAGGCAATAATGCTGAATATTTTTGGAACAATAAAAGAATAGTATATATTAGTTAAAAAGTAAAAATGTGAGTTTAAATATAAATATGTATTATTAGTAGTTATTTCATGTAAGATTGTGACACTTTTAAATAAACTAATCTTGTATTGACTATTCATCATATACATTTCTACCATATGCAAATATATTCTTCTATAGTTATATACACATATTTATATAGCTTCTCAAAGAGTAACTTTTTAAAAATTAATTTAATAGATCAGATATAGAGAAATTTTTGCATTTATTTCTATTCCATTGGTCTCAAAGTTATATTTTTCAGTGGTATAACCAATAAAGTTAGCAGGTTAAAAGTGATCTCTAAATGATGCCCCTTACCAAATTCAATGATATCATCCATCTTTATAGGATAACTTTTATTCTACCCAGAGGACTCCTATAAGTTTTAGAAACCATCAAGATGGATATTTATGAAACAAAGACTTAGAAAGACATATTGACATATATAAAGAAGGGAATTACATCAAAGTAGTTGATGATAGAAAAGATAAATATCCATTATGATGCTAATTTGATGAATAAGTACTGCTGTTAGGGAAGGGGACCTGATGGCTCTTCTCTTACCCTGGCTGGTGCTCCTACCTCCCTCACTCAGCTTGCTAATGCCACCTTCTAAAATCCTCCAGCTTTGGATCATCAAGAGAGAAATAGCAAAGTTCTTCCTTGATTGGCAAAGGAGCTAGTGTTGGAACTTGCCAAGTGTTTCAAGTGATTCTTCTCTCCTAAGTCCTTTCATGAGCTCTTTTAGGAAGTCACCTTCCCTGTCTGTCCCCTTTCCATTTAGTCAGGATTATTTTACCTAAAGTTCCCCTGACAGGGATGAATGCAACAATCAGTCCCTACTTATCTTGTAGTTTCTGCAACTTCTATCCCCAAAGGTCTTTGGGGCCCTGTAGACCGTCCTCTTGGGCAGGACTAAGATGAAGCCACCAGCTCTTCCCCAAAGCCCTCATCTGGTCCACTGGAAAGAGTTATTCTTTTTCTTGGATCAACTCTGGGAGTCCAACAATTATGTCTTGGTCACTCTAAAGTCAAGGTAATTAGTCAGACTGTCTCTTATATACAATCTACTATATCCTTCAAACAGATAAACCTACCCTTTGGTTTTCTTAAAGGTATACTCACGGAAAGAAATAGGCTCACACCCAGCCCCTCTGGAGGATGTGAGAATGGCAATCACAGCACACCAGAATTTCTCTTTGTAAATCTCCTTTAATACCTCCCTCAGTTTTGCTAGAGTGTTTAAAACTTCCACTAGCAATTTGCCCATTGCCTTCTTCTTTCCAATGGATCATGATACTCTTGTACTTTAGAATGTGGTTCCTATTGTCTTCAGGTCTCAGCCGATACATCCATCCAAATGTATTCAATTACACTTCGAATACATTTGTTTTACAAAGCAGCGTAAATGTATTTCTGTACCACGTTAGTGCATTTGATAAAGCAGATCACAAAATGTTCAGCCCCTAATTGTCAAGTGTTCTATCCACATCAGTCTGATGAATGGGATGATTCCCTCTGCACTGCTTTGTGATATGGTGATAGGGACTGAAGTAAATAGCATTTTTATGAGGCTTTCCAGGAAGAAAACTCCTTCTACACCTAGTCTCTCATTTACTTGTGATTTCAAATGAGTGGGAAAGTTAAATACCCACATACACATCTGGCTATATCATTAACATAACTCAGACTATTTAAAAGTCTCCACTGTTATATCCCATTTACTCAACTGGATAAGCCATTTTACCAAGTTTAATTTAATTAGAATGATCATAATTAATGGTGGTTGGAAGGAATACAACTATAAAGCAGTCCTATAGTTTGTATACATTGTCTTATGTTTGTTAATGGAAAGCATCTGGTTAATTTTAAAAGCCAGTAACACAAACAATATGAGTAGCACATGGTATAGCAGCAAGGCCCAGTGCTTGAAGTCATTATCCAGTTCAGGTCTGTATTCCCACCTCTCTTATTTCGACTATTGTTTTAGGTATTACCAAAGTTATTTTAACAAGCACTTACTTTTATGTGAACACATACGCATGTGTGTGCATTCACAGACAGCCATACAATACTTCAGTGATCTCCTGATAATAATGCATTATCTATAGTGCTTCTGCTCTCGAAAAAATCTCCAAAAAAATAAAACAGTATATACCAGGACAATCTATAGGAATCCAGTAAGCCCATTTCATTATTTAGATTCTTAGTTTCTCTTTAATTTGTAAAATAGGGATAAAATATCAGTTAACTAGTTGCCAGAGAGCTTGGGACACAATGCGGTGATTTATGTGCAATAGCTCCATGACATGGCACTGTTCCCTCTGAAATTTCCTGACTGCTCTCCGCGACCCTTTCCATTTCAACAATAGCATGCCTTACCAGTAGATATCACCACTTAGGAGTGCTTTATGTAGAGGGATGTTTTGTAAAACTTCTCATTTGGCAGATTCATTGCACTATAAGTGAAAGGCTATAAAAATTATATCTTCATTCGATATTCTTTTAACGAAGAACTTTAAAAAATCAAAATGATTTAATATTTGCAATTCAGCAAGCTAAATGTCTTTAGAGGCAGAGGTGTTTTGCATACCAGAAGTTCATCCACAATTTGGAAGGTGATCTTTCTCCTAGAAACCTGAAATGCTGTAAAAAAAACTTTATGTGACACTGAATTGCCTCATTCCAGAAACTCAGGGATTTATAATATGACACATTTAAAGACATTTCAAGGCTCCAATCTTAGTATTTTAAAGCAAATTGGTAAGTTAGCACTTAACTTTGAAATTTCGAATCCTAATAAAAATATGAAGTTTCACAATTCCTTCCCAGTCCTGCAATATGCAGAAATTAGAAATGCACTTAATTTTTTCATCTTTGCTTTCATCCTGTTTCATATGACTCTGAAATAGAAAGCATATTGAATTGATTTAATTCGGAACCCGCAGAAGGAAGCTGTCTAAAGACACAGAGGCTAACTTCTCGTCTGTAACTAGACTGGTTTGTCTACTGACGTAGTTGTTGTCACAGTAAATGACTACGTGCACAGATTTCTTTCTAGTTAGACATTTGGCTTGAAATAAACATTCTGAGAACTGGATCCAAACATCTACTGGGCCAAAAGTAGCCTTAAGCTCTGCCAACCTCATGCTAATTCAACGAGGAGTAACATGCTCTTTTGTTTCACAGCAAAGGAGTGTTTAAATCTATTAACTGAATCTGATGATGATTTCAGAAACACCTCTGATGAGAACATCATCCCCACTGCGGTAGGTCTGGAAGCAAATTTTCCTGTCAAACGTCATTTACTACTTGAGTATTCTAGAAGCAGATGGAAAGACCCAAGAATGGAGAGAGGAAATATTTTGGCTGTGTCATTTGATTCAGATAACCACTCATTTTACTTTGTGATAGCTATTTTATAACTCAGTGTAGAGACTGTCTTTTTCTGCAATTAGCCCTAGTCTACCTTCCTAAAGCTTCACTAAAAGCAAGACAAACTTAATAAGAAGTAGCAACATAGGTAAAAATAATTTTTATAAGGCTCTCTGTGTCACTGATCTTGGAATGCTGAATGCTTGCATTTGCATATCTTGTTATGCCATATAGCTCAATAGAATACCATCTAGAAATGGGGGTAAAATATTAGTAAATAAACAATGTAACAGAGCTATTTACATAGAAACACATGCGCGTGCACACACACACACACACACACACCCCCCAAACAGGAGACTTTCCAAATTACTTGAATATTTTTCTTTTTGTCCTCACCGAAGGACATTTTGCATTTATCTTCAGATAGAGTGGGAGGGAGAGAGGGAGGCAGAGAGAGAGAGAGAAACATCCATGTGAGAGAGATACATCAAGTGGCTGCCACCCATACGACCCCAACTGGGGCTGGGGACAAACTGCAACCGAGATACGTGCCCTTAGCATGAACCGAACCCTGGTCTCTACGGTCTGCAGGTGACACTCTAACCACTGAACCAAACCGGTCAGAGCTTGAAGACTAAAACTTTATTCTTGTCTGATCGAAATCAAATGTAATTGCTAGGAAGACACTGATATGTTGTGCATATCATTGACATACATTGATATTTTAGGACAACATAAAGAAAAAATACCTTGTTAAATAAGAATAACAATGCCTGGTTCTAAAGCACCACCACACTAATACTGTCTAAACAGCATTTCTAATGGTGTTTATCTTCCTCTTTAAAATAATAAACTAGGTGTTTGTTTTCTGTATTTATGTCAAATACAGATATGGCTCTTTATTTAGCAACATGCAACAATTGAAGAATTTCCATTTCCATTCAACTTAATGATATCATCCTTGGGACCTTAGCAAACTACAGAATTTATGAGGCCCAGTTCAAAATAAAAATGTTGGGTCCCTTATTCAAATTAAGAGTTCCAAGAGGGAGACAACAAAGCATGGGTTCCTTCTTCTAAACCCAGGGCCCTGGGTAACTACACAGACTGCAGACGCATGAAGCCAGCCACACATGGGCCCACCACCCAAACTTTCTCTTGGCTCTTGGCTTGCATTAGTATTGCTAATAGAATTGCAAAAGACATGGAGGGTAGTTACTAAAGCATCATTCCTTGTCAACTCCGTCAATGGAAAGTCACCCTCCCACTGGGTCCACCCATATCTATTTATCTGCCACATCAAAATGAACAGACTGTTGAAGACATGGCAGCAAGGATAAGAAGTGGGGGAATTAAGACACACATCCAGCCTGCCAGTTTCCTGCCTTTGATAGAAATGCACAATAGTGTACTGTTTACAACATCCTTTCATTCCTTTGCTAGAGAGGTCTGGCTCACACCACTGGAGACTTGTAAAAAGATGCAACCCCGAAGAAAAGGATTTAGAAATGTCTGCTCACTTTCAGGATCCTTTCTTCCTATATTCAGAACTTCCATGCATATATGCATAACCACTGGACACAGACAACAGTACGGTGAAGGTGGGTGGTGGGGAGTGGGGTGGAGAGTGTCAAGGAGGGGAAAAGGAGGAACATCTGTAAAATAATGAATTAAAAAGAGAAAAGATAATGAATATCTATTATATCTGAATTAAAACTCTTAAACTTCAAACTGCCTTCTTCTTGAATCAAACTCATAGAATGCATTCCCCTAAAAATGAATAAAGCCTTTAAACAAGTTTAAATGAACTGATCCATGTATCCAAACTTTGTGAGAAACCCAAATTCAACTTTTACATCATTATTAGCAATGCAGAATACTCCTGACATAGGTATGTATTCTGCTGTTCCTAAAGAAATCAGACAAGGGAATTCCTCCTTCAGTGCACTCGACAGGCACACCTCAGTAAAACCGATTATTTTACCTTTCATTTACTGTTAGGTATTTTTTTCTCAGCGTGTCAAAGCTTGACTAATCTACATGACATTTAAATATCAGCATATTTAAATCCATAATTTCAGTAGATATAACTTTATCTGGTGAGGATGTTTTTCACTTCCATTCATTCAAAGTATCATGATAGACCTTTGTTAAGAGAGTACCATAAATTGATTTACTACAGGGTATATGCTTCTAAGAAAAAAATATACTAACTAAAGAAGGAAAAAAAGATTTATACCTTCTATAAAAATCATCAGAATTAGTATTCACGATAGAAATATCAGAGATGTATTTTATTTTCCTATTTTATGAATAGCACTATCAGTCCAATGTAAGTTTATTTGAAGTTTTTTTTAAGTTGCATTTCTAGTTAAAACCAAAGTTAGATAAATACGTTAAAATTTTATTTTTATTCCATACTTTTTAGCCACAAGAATTTGTGGCAGGTATAGCAATGTCCATCAATTTCTTAGAAGAAAAATCAGGATAGTCTATTTGTTCACTTACTCTTAAACCACCGAAAATTAACAAAATAACAACTCGATAAATACATGAAAATCAGAAAGAGAAAACGAAAGCAATGGCAACATGATGCTTAACAATTGGGTAGACATAAATAAGCAATATTCAGATTTTAAATGTTCCCAATGAAAATTATTCCTCCCCTCTTTTTTTGAAACCTGATCAATTTATCAGTTAGTATTCACTTATTACAATGAATCTTTCCTGAGGGCAATTCTGTCTTAATGACACAAAAAATGAGGCATATTTCCATTTAAATTGGTACTCCCCTGACGAAAATATGACAAAGAATGCTAATAAATCCCCATCTATGTAAATGCTAATAAATTACATTTAATGTATCATAAATGTAAATATCAATGGTATGAGAAGAAATACTTACTAATATTGTAAAATCTAGTTCCCGGTATTTTTCATTTTAATTAATTTAGTTAATATTTTCCAGTGCTCTCCAAATTTAGTAATTCCAATATAATGCCTAAATATGTCATTTAAAGTACTTTAGATAATATTATTTAATGCAGTCCAAATCAATGTATTCTCCATTAGTCAGGAGTCTAAATGTTCACACCAGTTTTATGTAATAATTTTCTATTAGTAGTCTTCTTCCACTTAAAAAAATAATCAACATCTATATACAATTTAAGTTCACAAAATAAAAAGCTTTGGTTCACTGCAACTTTGGTTAAAGCATTAAGAGAATAAAAGATTAGTCAAGGTGAGAAGGAATTAAACATAATTTTCAAAATATTAAATTAATAATTTGAGAAAGCATTACCAGAGCAATTGGCATTTCTGAAGTGTTTTAACCTTGTATTAATCCATAATACTACTGTCCTATAGAATTCAGTTGATCATGATTAGGTTTATTAAATATTAAATTTCAGTGGGTGTTATAGCTTCAACATATGAATTTGGAGGTCATAAACATTCAGACTCTAACAGGCACATTTCTTATGATTTTAACATATCGTGTCGCCTGGCTTGTGTGGCTCAGTGGTTGAGCATCATCCCATGCACCAAAAAGTCACTGGTTCAATCCCCAATCAGGGTATATGCCCAGGTTGTGGGCCAAATCCCCAGTGGGGGGCATGAAGAAGGTGGCCAATTGATGTTCTCTCTCATCGATGTTTCTATGTCTTTCCCCCCTCTCCCTTCTTCTCTCTCTAAAATAAATAAAGAAAAAAAAATTTAAGGAAAAATATTGTGTGTGTGCATGTGCATGTGTGTATATATCTAGAATTCAGTCTATTCCCAGAATTGAATTTAGTATCCTATTCTATAGCTAATAGACTCCAGAATATTCATTATTTCTGAGATTCCTTAAAACTTCTTGCATTGAGATGCTATATAGACACTAAGGTAGAAAAACTTTATTGTATTATCTACTTTAAAACTAGTCTACTAGTATATACTAATTTGCTCAACATATTTCTTAAATATATGTGCTACACTAATAAATTTGTTCTATGTTCAAAGTTATCGAAATTATACTACTGAGAAATCTGAACTATCTAGTGAGCTTTTAGAAAAGATTCTGGGAATATCAGACATTCAAGCTTTTCTTTAATACATAAATAGATCATTATAATACAAATTTCCATTTTACAGTGTTCATACCTAAATCCAAATTTTGGAAATGCTATACAGAGTGTAAAGCAAAAGTAGGATTACAGTTGTGAGTACTGAAAACACAGTTTATGGTCGTATTATTGATTAATTATTGCACTATTTCCCAGACCAACAACTGTAAACCTACTTTTGTCTCACCCTGTAGACTATTCACCAAAAATACAGTCCAAATGTCTTCTCATACATTAATGTATCTCTGAAAACTGTTCCAAGAAGTAAATTAAAATTATACAATTTAATTTTCCACTTAGAAACTAATGTTTATTTTATAAGAAATGATGGGCTCTAGCCAGCCCACTATTATGTTCAATATAAATACAATTGAGATCTTAGAGTTTCACCTTAAATTTTATCTTTGCAAATACATGTATTTAGATTATTCTTTAAAATAATTTTTACTTATTTTGGAATGTCTTGTGCTTATGGCTTCAAATGCATATGCGATGTGCTTTATTTCTAGGGGAAGGAGATCTGTTAAAGACTTCCCGTTCACAAGTCAAAAGTTCGGGTCATATCCACGCAGGCCTCTGTCTTCAGACAGGGGTTTTTGCTTTTTCATTTTAAGTCCATCCTCTTATAGACATCCCTGTCTACCACCCACTCAGAAGAACAATCTCATTATTCCCAAAGTCCTGCTCTAAGTGAAAATAAATCATCCTTCCACTGTCACAAAGAGCATGGCACGGTGACAGCCAGCCTTGTTTCAGGGCTCATACCTAACATCACTGGCGCAACGGCTAAGTCCAGGCAGACGGCAAGCACCGTGGAGACGGGAGGTTCTCTTCTCAGACGTGTACAGAGCCTGGTTCAGTAAATGTATGTGTGAGAACGGACAAATTGATGAGAACAATGATTTTACTGAATTGTTTTATTTAGTTTTAAGGCTATTTGTTAGTGCAAACTTGGAGATTTCACTCTGGGCTCAGATTTCTAGGTGAAAATGTTTTATATGCTGTAAAGATGACTTGCACAAGTGAGCACATGTCTCCAGTTCACAGTGATGGCTTTTACACCCTATAGCCAGAAAGGCAAACCTTTAAAAATATTTTTTAAATTGATTTTTGAGAGAGAGAAGAAGGGAGAGAGAGAGGGAGAAGGAGAAACGTAGATGTGAGAGAGAAACATTGGTCTGCTGACTGTGGCAAGAACCCTGACCGTGACCTGGCCTTATGCCCCGACTGGGAATCAAACCAGTGACCTTTCGGTTCACAGACGCCCCTCAGCGAACTGAGCCACACCGGCCAGGGTAAAAGGCAAATTTTTTTTAATCCTCACCCAAAGACATTTTTGCATTTATCTTCAGATAGAGCGGGAGGGAGAGATGGAGGAATAGAGAGAGAGAGAAACATCAATGTGAGAGAGACACATCGACTGGTTGCCACCCACACGATCCCACCTGGGGCCAGAGATGAACTTAAACCGAGGTACGTGCCCTTAGCAGGAACCGAACCTGGGACTCTCTGGTCCGCGGGCCGACACTCTAAACGCTGAGCAAACTGGCCATGGCAAAGGCAAATATTTTTAAAAGTCTAAACAAAACTCCCCAATTAGATTATCTTAATAGATATTTATTATAAAGAATTTCAGTGGAAGTTACAGGTTATATATTAAAAGAATACAAAGACAATATTACCTTTCTCACGACATATTACTATTGTTTAACTGAAAATTCTACACTCTTGGAGATTCTATTTCTACTTACAAGAAATGGAATTGATACTTACTGATCTGTATTCACAGTCTCCATCCTGAAAAACTCCATTAGGGTCACACTGACACCTGCCAGTGATCAAACTAAAGGTTGCTTATGCTAATAAATCACATATATGCATTTAAACAATTCCAAAATTTCAATCGCCTCAATACTTTTCTTGTGTCAGCTAGTCTTCTTGTTTCTATATCTAGTTTGACAAGAAGGGCTGGAAAATTCTGTCCATTCTATATGAGAAATTACTCTCTTTGCAGGCTGCTGCTTTGGGATACTGTCATGAAATGAGAATATGGAATTCCACAACAGGTTTGGTTTCTCACATTGTAGAAGTGAGAACTAATGTTTTCCTGTAGTTCCTTAAAGGACAATAAAGTGAAAGAAGATAAGAGGTTGTTGAAACTATCCACATTACCATCTAGGAAAATTTGAAGACATGAAAAATAATGTGTTTTTCTTTAGGGTTCTCTGCTTGAGAGCATAGAAATTTGACTCAACTGCATAAATCTGTGGAATAATAAATTGGAGACATCTTCATAATTGCAAGAGATTAAAAAGTGAGCCAGTACAGTGACTAAATTTAGTTAGGATACTCTCAGAGAAGTCTGAAGAATTTAAAATTAAAAGTATATTATCCAGCCTGGCCAGTATGGCTCAGTGGTTGAGCATCAACCCATGCACCAAGAGGTTGCCGGTTCAATTCCCGGTCTAGACACATGCCCAGGTTGTGGGTCCAATCTCCAGTGGGGGCATGCAGGAGGAGGCCAATTAATGTACTCTCTCATTGATGTTTCTACTTCTCTCTCCCTCTCCCTTCCTTTCTCTCTAAAATCAATACAGGAAAGGGGGAAAAAGGGGGTATTATCCACACAATTTTGGTTCAAAGTATATACTCACATGATATATAGCACACAAACATGTAGAAAGCAGTGTCCAACTCAGGGAAGGCAAGCAGATGGTATGGTGGCATAAAAGGAAACATGCTGTTTTAATGATGTCCCCAATGATAGTGCACCACTGAAATTTATCACAGATTTAGAAACTTCATATTTGTTAAATATCGGATTTCTAATTGCTCAATGGTATAATGTATAATACGTGCTTAGTATTTGCTGTATCCTGGTGAATTGTCACAAAACTCTTTGTGCATTAAGAGATGGGGGAAAAAAATCAGTGGCTTCACAAAGTCAACAAAAGCAGAAGCAAGAATTAACAATTTGGCTTAAGTCACTTAGTCGATGGTACCAACTTTCACCAGCTGTATTCTGTGCACAATCAAAACCTCTGGCTGCCACAGGAGAGTTCTCATGGAGTCTGCCTCATCAGTGGTCTACCGTCACAGGACATAAACGAGTAGACCTTATTCAGAAAATCATTGGCCCTAGCTTTGTATTAATTTTGGTAAGAAAACAGTTACCAAGTTAGACATTAGTGTGGCTCCAAGTTAAGACATTAAAAAAATTAACTAATGCCAATGCAAATAAATAATTTAAAATTGTCAAAATTAATTCCTTTAGCTCAAACATCATTTTAATAGAATCTTTGTTATGGCTGACAGAATGAACACTATTTTAAAAACCATGGAGTGTAATAGCTTTAAAGAATTTTTGAAACTTAAAATATGCAGACTATAATAGTAGATATTATTTTATAATTTAACAAAATAAGTACCTAGCTTGTAATAAAATAAGTTGTAAAAATTTAGACTGATCTGAGTAAATAAGTACTATCGAAAGGGCTAGTAACATAATAATATTCATGACACTTCACAGAAAATATTATATGAGGACGAATAAAAACACAATGCAATTACAAGCAAAGGCAAAAATATAAGCATGCTTAGAGAAACTACTAGTCATATTTGTGACTAATGTTACAATCATCACAGGCAGTACCAAATGAAGCTTTGTAACTTAGCTACTATCTTTTAAAAAGTGACACAAGAAGGTTCCCAAAGCTGTCAGTGACTATTTGAATCACAGAAAGGTGTCATCTTTGAGATAAAGGGAGACGACCACAGGTAAAGGTTCAGCTAGTAATGTCAACAGTTGGTGACCATGGTAAAATTACATGCGTCTACAGTGGGAAAGCGTCATACAGAGCCTTTCAGTTCACAGTGCAGTTAGGAGCAGCAACTAAGTATGACATCCATGTGCCTTGTTTTTATCTACACTTGGGATGTCTGCTCGATGAGCATCTGGGTTAGTGTACAAATACCTAGATGAAAATGATGAAATGCTAATCAACTGCTACCCATACAGCATAGACAAACTATAATTATAATTCTGCATGCACATCTGTTTTTAACATTCTTTAATTAAAATCTGTGCACTTGAAGCTGTGTCTTGTTAGCTTTGCATTTGTGTGTTCAAATTTAAGGAGGGTAATAACACAATGCAAAGAGAACCTTAATTAAGGCACACTTTCACTGGGTGGGGATAGATGGTTACTTAACCATGGGATTTAAAATACTGAGCCGACATGACAAGAAGATGTGCCTGTAGTCCTGATTTTGCTCATGAGATTTTTCAAAATCACAAAAAATATATTAAAACCTGAAGAATATTTTGAAATTCTGATTTAATCATGGAAGATCAAGCTTTTCAAAAACAACAAATTCTGGAATCCAATCTATAATTATTAATCACAACTACTGTTAATCATGGTTTAATAAAAAATTTATCTTTATTAGAAATATATGTCCTTTACTCACCTTGAACTTTATTATTATTGTTGTTATCATTATTAATATTATTATTATTTTGCCTGGGTCTCTTTGGGGCTAATACAGACCTGCTGTACATCAGGCCGCCTATGGTTACAATGCACACTTAGCTATTAGAACCAAAAGAACAATCTTTGGTTTACTTTCAACCCTACAGATGGGTTATTTATTAAATAAGTATTTATTGAATATCTACCTACTGTATACCTGGCACTGCCTAGACCCTACAATGATGGCTCTCCCTGCTACTATACGGCCAACAGAGTCAGCGATATCGGTACTATTCGTTGTGCTATTCCTGTTGACTCTTCTAGTAACCTTTCAGTTAAATCATATAATCCAAAAGAAATGAGTCTAGTGCTTTTATGAATATAAAAGTCCACTTACTTATTTCCCATTCAGAAGGGAACAACTTTTCAAGGCTACATATTAAAAGAACAAAAAAAGTGCCCTGCCATTCCCAATACTTCAACTAACGGAAGTAATATGTACACTCGAACTTTGCTACATAAAGTAAGTTGATCTGTTACTGGGCCAATGAGTTGCTCTGTACTAATAGTTGTAGCTCACCTACAGTTATCAGATAAAACTCATTGGTCCTAGGTTAGCCTATGAATTGCTCTGATGTGGAAGGGGTGAACTAGGAAATTCGATATATATTTACAGAAATCCACAAATATTATGTTTACGTATGTCCATTTTCAAGAAAAAAGCCTTTCACTGATCTTTAGAATAAAAAGTATTAATTAGAAAAACAATTTGTTATTTAAAACTTAAGCATTAAAAAGTCTTCTCAAAATGAAATACATTTATATTTTTATATAATAATTTAACTGGAATTTGGTCATGCATTATGGTATAAAAGTAATATTGACTGTGGGGGTTGGGGATTTTTCAGATCTTAGGAAAATTAAATGTACTAAAAATTCATCATGCCTCTACTTCTTCCTCTTTTTCTTGGTTATCATCCCATGTATCTTTATCATTTTACGATGTACAAATTGATCTATCAGTGAATAATACTTTTAAAATTATCTGTGTTTCATTCTATTCTCCTCTAGCATTTTTTTTCTTCTAGCTGGTATATATCTTTTAAACTTTGAAACAGGAAAGTTTATGTATTTTTCATTTCTTTGTTCCTGTCCACTAAATGCTTTAGTAATCAAAATGTTGATGTGCAGAATAAGTCACTTACTCATGTGGATTATTAATTTCTCAGTTCAATTATAATCATAAAGTTTTCTTCTGAATCAATTCACATTTAAACCATATTTCTTCAGAAATGTCTTCGTACAATTCAAGACTTCTCCTTTTTTATTTATACAAAAGCTGAACTTCTTTGCAAAGTATATATTTATTTATTTTTAAATCATGCTACTTTTTTTTCTTTATTGATTTTAAAGAGAGAGGAAGGGAGACGGAGAGAGAGAAAAACATCGATGAGAGAGAGCATGCCCACCACTGGGGATCGGGCCCACAACCTGGGCATATACCCAGACTTAGAATCGAACCAGTGACCACTTGGTGTATGGGTCCATGCTCAACCACTGAGCCACACCAGCCAGGCCCAAAGTATTTATTTTAGACTAACCACTTTGGAAGTATATTATTTGTTATTGTTCTTTTCAAGTTTTAGTATGGTATCATTCCTCATGGGGGGATTAAATCATACCTCAAAATACATTATCTGATTGTTTTATTAATTCTAAAATGCATTTTATTGTGAAGTATGTATTAACATAACTATTTTAAAAGACTGTGGTTATAACATACAAATTAGGCCCCTTTTCATTGTGTATTTTCTTCTAGCCACATATCTCAATGTGTTCAATAATTTATTTCTGTGGATGAAACAAAGAATGTGATACTTTAATTGAATCTTTAAAAAAAAAATCCCATCTCTGTGTCTCTGTGTCTGTCCCTCTCTTTCTGTGCACACACGCAGGAACTCTGGAGAACTTTGATGTTAACAGTGAATACATATACACGTGAATGCACGTGTGTGTGTGTGTGTGTGTGTGTAAAACACCTATAAAGCATATAGTGAACTTTGATGCAGCAATGATGAATCTGTTCCACTATCCACACTCTTTCATGATCACCCCTTTTGAAGTAAAACCTATATTTAAAAAATAACTATTGCGCATTGTGAGTGCAATCCAGGATCACAGAAGAGAACTAAAAGCTGACGGGCCCACCACACAAGAAACAGGAGACCAGGCCTCAGGATTGCCAACACTCCAGCCAACTAGTGCTGATAGACCCCAACAGACGTAAACAAATGTTACACACTTGTGCTTGCACATGGAACTGTATTTTTCTCATAAATCTACACTGTTGATGCTTTAAGTTACCGGATGAAGTGTAAAAGGGCCTGGTGTACTTACCTGCATTATTTAATAGTGTCTACGTGTAAGAGATACTTGTTTTACACCATTTTCATAGAGAACCAATTTATCATTCCATTCCATTTCTAATGCAGTAGCCCAACCCAATCCAGAATGCATTATTGATATGGAAATGAGTGTAATTAGCAGCTTAAATGATCTGTTATTTATGATACAAGTCAGAGCTGTAAATCACCATTGGTTCACTATCATTACTATGCAAATAGAAGAAGCCAGTTAATGGTCCATGTGTTAAAAACAGGCCACTTGCATGCTCATTTGCAAATGAAAGGCAAGGGTGAGAGTTTAAGGTAGAGATGATAGTTTATCATAATGTCAGTCCTAGTCTTGGACTTAAAGAAAACCAAAACACACAAATAGTTGCACTGGTTTAAAAACTTGCCTCCTTCTCTATTGCATATTCTGCCTTGAGCACACTCTGGCACCTTCAAATTTACCTTCAGTTTCTCCTCATTGGCACAACAGGGATTGGGAATGCCTGTGAGAGGGCTTGTGAGTGTGCTGTAGTGTAGGAGACACTTTTTATGTCCTCTTATGAAATAAACAGCATCACTGGTCATACAATTCACTTCCTTTCCCTATAAACATATTAGATTTTCTTATAAGGAGGTAGAGTAGCAATGCTTTGAGTATCCAGAGACTAAAAGAAATATTACTGGGTCTTATTAGAAATTATTCGGTATACCTAAAAGGAATTGTTTTGCCTTTCTTGCTTGATCCCTGTTATTTAATTTTCCAGGAAATGTCAGTTTCTGGAAACTTTGAATGCATTCGGTACAGTCTCCAGCTTGCCTAGTAAAAAGGGAAGAAAAGCAACAAGGATATATTAAAAACTAGAAGAGGAAGAGGGTTTGAGGTCAATTGCAAATTCTGAAGCTTCACTTGCACAGATCTGATCACTTTTTTAACTATTTAGTTGACCTACAAATATATAAAACTAATAATGTCTTTGAGTTGGAGATGTCCATAGTAGATAAGATTTTAATCTCACTTAGATATATTAGCTCCATTTTTGCAACTCTATCAATATAACTGGCAAATCACTTACAGAATCTTATTTTTCTTAGTGCTAATTTTTATTAAGCTGTGGGTTCAAGAATGATTTACAAGCTGGGCAGTAATTTTACATAAGAAATGAAACTATATTTTAATATATTAATATGGTGGAAATACATTTTCCATTTCTAGGAGATGGCTAGACCGTTGGGGTCCCTCACCTCACTGGATTGTCCAATGTTAATCTTCCTTCCTGGCTTTTGTTTTTAAAACATTAAACTCATTGAGAAGATTAAACTAGAGGAAGGGTAAATAGTTTGGGGTGAGCCCCCGTAGTAGTATCAAGAAGAGAAGAAACAGGTGTATACCCAACTAACCCTGCAAGGGGAAGGGAGGTCTCAGGCATCAGAGAGGGGCAGAGGATCTTTCCTTGGGAGCATTTTTAGGAAAGGGCCTGACATCAGGAAAATGGTTGTTCATTCCCCAGTTTATGAAAGTCTTAGCAACTGATAAATGACACAATCAAATTAGGAAAATCCAAGGAAAGGTAACATAAAAGGTATTCATTTTAAAGTTCTGAGTAGTGTAGGGAAATAACAAACGACAGTGCAGGAATGGGACCAGATCATTAGAGCTGGCATCAGCCACGGGCCCCAAAAAACTAAACCACGAACAGAGAAGTTACAGAACAAGGACTGTATTTTAAAGTCAGCTTCCTTGCCCTGGCCGGTTTGGCTCAGCGGTTAGAGCGTCGGCCTGCGGTCCAGAGAGACCCGGGTTCGGTTCCCACTAAGGGCACGTACCTCGGTTGCAGTTTGTCCCCGGCCCTGGTTGGGTCATGCAGGAGGCAGCCACTCGATGTGTCCCTTTCGCATCGATTTTTCTCTCTCTTTCTCTCTCTCTCTCCCACTCTGTCTGAACAAAAAAATGGAAAAATGTCCTTGGATGAGGATTAAAATAAAATAAAATAAAATAAAATAAAATAAAGTCAGCTTCCTTCACAGCAGCAATGAACTTCTTCTATTGAAAGACAAAGACCAAAATCTACCTCACAGAGAGGAAACCAGGAGAACAAATACTCAGCCTCAATATCCTTTCTCACTCTGATCTGCTGCTGTGACTTCCCAAATGGACAAAACTAAACAGAACCCAGAAAGCAGGGGAGTCCACTCAGTTACCTACACACCAGCCTTCCACCAGGTGCAGCAGCAAAGCCAGGATTCCCAAGAAAGTAGTGGAGCCTATGTCTTCAAGGGATCACATACGTTTGGATAGATGTACATACCAGAGGTGACTTTCATGGACCAAAAAAATTATTGTCCTCTCTCAAAATTTTATAGGACATTTCACGACATTTAAAAATTTTTTTTTTTTACTTTATTGATTTGAGAGAGAAAGGGAGAGGGAGAGAGAAATAGAAACATCGATGAGAGAGAACATCAACTGGCTGTCTCCTGCATGCCCCCACTAGGGATCAGGTCCACAACCTGGGCATGTGTGCTGACCGGGAATCGAACTAGCGACCTCTTGGTGCATGGGTCGACGCTCAACCACTGAGCAACATTTTTAAGCTCTTAATACATCGTATGGATTGTCCATTATCTTTCTTCTTCTTTTCAGTATTTTGAAGTATGTCCTATTATTCTCATTTTATAGACTAGGAAACTTAGGCACAGACAGGTAGTTTTATATAACCAATTTAAATGTTTAGTTTTTTATTTCCCCAATGGAAAACTTATCATCATATTTAAGTCAAACATTAGAAAGCATTATACAGGCACACCTTAAAACAAATGCAAGCCTGATTCTAGAAGACCACAATAAAGCGCGTATCTCAAAAAAGGAAGGAAGAATCTTTCTGCTGTGGAGGATCTTTCCTCCAATTAACAAAATGTGCATCATGGGTGAAGCGAAGCACAGGAAAACAAGGTATGCGTGGATGTGGTTGTCCAGTGAATACGCTCTAGAACAGACACATACAGGTATGGATTCAGTTGCCATAATTTAATCATGTTATTTAGCAAGATAATTTTTTTTTAATCCTCACCCAAGGACATTTTTCCATATTTTGTTCAGACAGAATGGGAGGGAGAGAGAGAAACATTGACGTGAAAGGGACACATCAAGTGGTTGCCACCCGCACAACCCAACCAGGGCCGGGGACAAACTGCAACTGAGGTATGTGCCCTTAGCGGGAACTGAACCTGGGTCTCTCTGGACCGCAGGCTGATGCTCTAACCGCTGAGCCAAACCGGCCAGGGCAAGATAATTATTTTTATATTCCTCTTTGTCTCAGAAATTCCATATGCTACCTCTCAGTAATTCTTGCAGTCTCTCTATACATTTAAAATGTATCCAGAATCCCACTCTTTCTCACCACATGTGCTGCTACTATTCTGAACAAAGTCACACAATCTCTTGCCTGGATTACTGCCCTTGGCCCCCATCACTGTATTCACAACCAAAGAGCCAGGGTAGTCCTCATAGACTGTATGCCATATCAGGTCATTCCACTTCTCAGAACTCCCCAGTGGATTTCCATACATCTGAAAATAAAATCCAAAGACATTACATGCCTTCCTTCCCGTGTTATTTCAACATCTCTAATGACACTTGCATTTTCTTACCCCACCATATACATAGTAGTTCTTGCTATTTCCTGGAACGGAAGAACCATCACAGGGCCTTTGCACTTGCTGTTGTAACACCTTACACTGCTCCTTTTAAAAATTTGTTTCTTTCATTTATTCTTTAGAGAGAGGAAAGGAGAACAAGAGAAAGAGACAGAGAAACATTGATGTGAGAGAGAAACACTGACTGGTTGCCTCCAGTATGCACCCCAACCGGGGACCAAACCCACAACCTGGGCATGTGCCCTTGCCAAGAATAGAACTGGCAACCTTTTGGTGCACAGGACAAACCTCAACCAAAACAACCAGGGCTATACTGTTGTTTCAACAGTTTCTTACACTTCCCTTTGATGTTTACTCACACATCACTGTAGGTGTTTCCCTGACCACCCTATGTAAAACTACCATTTCAATATTCCAACATACATTGCACTCTTTCTTGATCTATTGTTCTCTGTAATACTTATCATCTAGTGCTCCAGATGTTTTATTGATTTTGTCTTCTTCTAAGACAACATAAACTCTACCAGGTCAAGGATTTAATCGAGAATTTTAACTGCGTTGTCCATGACTGTTTTCCAATGACTAAAACACTTGTTGAATAAAAAGTCAGGGAATGACACTGTCTTTTTGTAATCCAGGTAGTCTGTTCTTTCTCTGTGAATATCATCCTGAGGAATGACTCTCCCTGAAAGGAGGTGGGATCAAAGACGCAATGATCATAATGAAATATTAATGTTGAAGCTCACTAAGAAAGATAAATAGAATTTCGTAAGTATCAAAGCCATTTTAGACTATAATTTTAAAAGCCTTTTACCTCAATGTGTAATATGAAAGAAGAACCCATGACTTTATGTTTCTGTACAAAGCACTACTGGCTGTAATTTGCTTTTCAGTTACTATTAATATGATTCAACTGTATGTAAGCAGGAGCATGCTGCTGTACAAGGTTTGCATCCAACTGTGAATCATAGGCTACCTCTAATAATTTAATGGGTGCTCTCTCTATACATATGCTATTGGAGACGCATCCTACTAAGTGTTAAATAACTTGGCTTCTGTAAATATAGCCTTGAATTTTCTAATTTAAAGGCAAAATTAGACTTCAATATGTCTAAATGTCACCCACAACAGTAATTAGCACTTACATTAGCTTGTTAAGAATTAGTTGATAAGGACCCAATGAGATTTTTAAATCATCATTGCGAATTACTGAGCTCTATTTCCAAGAAATGTATTTTATATCACTAACGACCCATAGAAATTGTACATCACTAATGATCCACCAACATTATTTCGTTCAAGAATGACCTCTGAGAGACCTACTTTTAGTTTGCCTGTTCAATGTAGAATCACTCATGTAATTAGATTACCTCATCTCTTTCTTCAGTTATTCAGATGGGCAGAGAGAAAGGCAGCTACAAACTCCTGGAATCAACTCTAAGGCTAATAATACAGCATTTCCCACATATGTTATACAGCCTTAATTATGTGGTAGAAATTCAATACTAAAATATGAAGAGTTACATATTGTGTATTTTAAGGGCATAATATTTTAGAAACTTTATACTGAGTTTAGCCAAATTACTTCACTTTTGGGGTAGCCTTCAAAGGATAATTGATATTATCTAAAATATTTTCCAAAATTCCATTAACCCGTATTTTCATAATGGATATTGTTATCCAAGTTCCAGTTTACAGCCATTATCACGGTAACAAGTCACGTGGAAGCTACACAAAGTCTGAGAAAACTGTTTTTACCTTTCTATTAGATGTAGAACATTTTTTTCTTAAATCAATTTATACATTTTCTTTTTAATTTGAGAAAGCACAGAGGCAAATTTAACAATTCTCATTTCTGCTAGAAATTATATATGACTTCTGAAAAGGCTAACATTTTAATAGACAGAAATATCTTCACATGTAAAAACTGACAAACTAGAATGTTATAAAATTTACCTCCTCTTTTTAAAAAATGTTTTTGTAATTAATTTTGAGAGAGAGAGGAAGGAACAGGGAGGCAGAGATAGAAACATTGATGAGAAACATCATCGGCCGCCTCCTGCATACCCCTCACTGGGGATTGAGACTGCAACCCTGGCGTGTGTCCTGACTGGAATCGAACCAGCAACCTATTGGTACATAGGTCCATGCTCAACCACTGAGCCACACCAGCCAGGCAAATATTAGCTCCCATTAATACAAGTTTCACACTTTATTTCTTCTTCACTTCACACACCAGGTCCTCGACAAGAAGAATCAATCTAAGAAAACAATGGGTCCCTGACAGAAGTCCTTTCTTGGAAGAATTCTGATCTAGGTACCATTCACTGGCAGTGAAGAACACGTATCTATCTTGAAATGTAAGAAAATATCCTTTATTATTTCTTGGTTCTGTAGTAAGTCAATAGGAAGACACAACTACTCAACACAACAAATCAAACACATTGAAACCCCTATACGTGGGGTGATGCGTGGATTCCATGGGATGGCAGTGTGCTTTCTAAATCCCCAAACTGCGTTTACTGATGATTTGGTCATGCACCTTCAGACTCATTCCTTGAAAGGGGAATGCCCAAAGAGATACTTTAAGTTTGAGAATTATTTTTCTTTGTTCAGCTGTTAAATTACCACTCAGGAAACCAGTAATTCACAAAGTGAAATTACACAAGGTCACTCAACTATGTAGCTTTATGTTCTAGTTCCTGTACATGCTTGAAAAAGGCATGTTAAAACTCATTTTCCTCCTTGCAGCCAGCAAGAGAACACCGATCCACAATGGGATTTCACAGTGTGCATCTACAGTTCTGTAATCTGAATTGAGCCCTCTGCAGTTCCAAAGATTACTGTTAAATCAGGGTGGTTGTGATGAATTCTGAAACCTCATGACTGCAGAAATAGAAACATGATTTCATGTGACCAGCAAGTCTTTGAATTTGAGAGGTGCTAGAAAGAGTTACAATCAAATGACAATAACTATCATTGAAGTGCCTAGATGATGCTTAGGGAAACTACAGGTTTTTTTCCAGACTTCAGAATATTGGTGATTGAGAAAAAAATGCTAGAATTCATATTTTTACCTGTATAATACATTTGAAACATTATATATTTGGAACACCTATTTAGGGGGTATAAGAGAAAACAAAGACTTTTCTAACACAGAACCTCCGGAACCATAGGGGTATGGGTGGGAAGGGTGTGGGGGGAAAAATAACTGCACTGTGTTTGTCACAACTTGGAATCAAGGGAGTCAAAAGACCATACACGTGCGTGCGTGCACACACACACATACACACTCACTGTAGTAAACTTCACATTTTCAAAGACAATCCTGAATCTTTGTCTTGTGCCACTGGCATGGCTAGTTTTAACAATCAAAGCACACCCCATTCTCCTCCTTTTGCGAGCAGTAACTCATTTTGTAATCTCCTTGTGCTATGGAATAAAAACACCAAGACACATTCTTCTATCATGGAGATCATTCTCAGTACAACTGGGAGAAGAGATAAAAAGTGTGTGCAGCTATTGTAACAAAAATATGCAAAATATTAAGAATTTTACTGCTCAGGATTTTCCATCTTTCATAATTTTCTGAAAAACCTTTCAAGGAAAAAAAATGTTAGTGAGTCCAGAATTATCTGATCTAAAAATAACTCAAACGTTTTTCTACATAAAAGTCTATTCATCAAATAACTGGAATAACTTGCTATTTATTCATTCACATTTCTTTTAGGAAAGAAACAATGTTGTTTCTATGTCTCACAGGCTTAAAAAAAAAAAAAGGCTAAGACCTTAGAAGAGAACATTTAAAATCAAAACGTGACCAGACGAAATTATGAACATGGTGATGTTCATGTTCCTCCTAGTGACCTCTTGTTTTCAGTTACCATCTCCTACTTTCCACCTAATCCCCAGGTAAAACCTCCAGTGGGTCCATCACCACCACAAATCCCTGATCTCCATTTTTTTTTAAATCATGGGCAACACTTACATAGGAAAGGAATATTTTGCAGTGTAAGCACCTGCTTATTTTGAACATATAATGTTGCTTTTCCCTGGAATTATAAATTGGTGGCATCAAAAGACCCCCTTCCACTGACTCTAATAAACTAATATACATTCTTATTAATATTTCTAGTATGCTAAAATGAAAAAAAGGGAGAACATAATTATAAAATATATATACTTATAGAAATAAAAACGTACATAAAGTTAATGATAAAAGCTAACATCTACTGAGCACATATTAAATTTCATACTCTAGGCAAAGTATTTCTGTACATTTCCTAAATTTACTCATGTTGGCTCCTAAAATAGATATTAATATTATTTATTACATAGTCTTAAAATTATACGTAGCCCACACTTCAGAGCTACAACTTGATCCCACAGCCCTCTGATCCCAAAGTTGCTGCTCCTAACATTTATACTATAATATGAGTCACACTGTTCTAAAACTTATGAATTTATATTTAAATACACTGGTTTGAAAAAGAAAAGAAGTAATAGTCCTTTGGTATGTTACAGTAAGTTCCTAGATATGTCAGGGTGCAGAAATGATTCTTTGCTGAGAATCTTGATCAATGAAAAGCAAATTCAATACATGGCCCAAGACAAGAGAGTAAGAATAATTATAAATGCAGGGTTAGGATGTGTCATAAAAATTTGTCAATCATTGTACATGATGAAGAGAAGACCAAAAATTGATGAATAAGTTAGTACATGTGATTTCTAGAAAAGGTTTCTAATCAACACTGGCAACAAAATTAAAGAAACAATATAATATGGTTACTTTATAAGTGCTTTTTGAATGAATAAATAATTATGCATAAACACATACTTACCTACAAATGCATAATTGGTAAATTATGTTTCTATAGCTTAAACTATTAAAATAGGCAATATTTCTGATTAATATTACCTAGAAAAAAATATTAAACAGTTCTTAGGAAAATTAATTAGGACCTGGTTGAAAAAAAGCCCAAAGACATGAATTAGATATCTTGCTTATGCAGGATTTCCCAGAAACTCGTCACTTGCATCTCTTTTCCTCATTATGTTAATTGCTATAGCAAATAATGATATTTATTATTATGTAATGCCAAGACTAGAAAGTCTATAGGCCCCCAAACCTGTTTATTAAAAATGTACAAATGAAAGAATTTTATAATAATCACCTAAAATGTAAACAACTTAGATATTCCCTCCTTCAGTTTTTGTCCATATATAAGGGTGGATAAAAGTGGGTAAAATTAGCAGCCATCTTACCTAAAACATCAATCATAAATAAGAATATAAAATAATAATAATAATAAAGAGAAAATAAATAATACAAATAAATTATACAACAATTTATAAATAATAATATAAGAATAAACTCTGCTTCGTGTACTCACAACTGTTAACCTAGTTTTGGCTACCCCTGAATAAACATAATTTTACCATAACATAGATGCCATTTATGTTTTCATTTTTTACATTATGTATTGCGTGCATTTTCTCTATATGCAGTTTCTCATAAATTATATGTTGGAGGCTACAAAACATTTCATTCTGATGTCGCACCAAATTCATTTAAACATTTCCCAATTAACAGACATTTCAAAAGCAATGGTGCAATGAATATCGATTGCTCACCCCGAACCTCCTTTGTGTGGAGGACAATCCTGCCTCTGTCCCATGTAATTTTGTTTAGGAGAGAGATGGGTATCACCATGGTGTCTGCCCTGACGCACTTTCCCCGCATACTTCTCTGCTGTGTTTAGAGACAGAGAGAGAGGGGTATCACCGCGGCTGGTGCGCCCTGACGCGCTTCGCTGCACACTGCTCGGCTGTTTTAAAAACAGGGTCAGCGTGACCATCATTCAGTGTAGAATTCATTATGACTACTTGTTACCCACCCTATAAGTTCTGTCATGTTTTACAGCATATTTAAACAACAAAAATTATGAGGGAAACGTGCAAAGATTTTCTATAGACTGCAACTGTAAATATTTTCTGCAAATAGCATATGTTTGAAAGTCAACGACTCAAATGGACTTTTTTGAATTTAGTATAACTAGTAACTTTATAGTCTTAGAGCATACTATAAAAATACTGAATACAGTTACTAAATTCCTTCTTACGTGTCAGGTGTTTTATATAGGTTGTTACCAACAGTCACCACAGTCCTGCAAGGTAGACGACTCCCGTCATACAGAACACATGAACCTCAATTCTCTCCCCACATGAATACAGATAAACAGACACTAGGCAAAAAGGAAAAAAAACCTTATTTACAGATGTTATAATTATTTGCAGGGAGAAATCCTAAAAATTAACTGGAAAACTATGAGAATGAATATGATTATTCAGGATATTTTCCAGAAATAAGATAAATATATAAAAATCAATAGATTTTCATTTCCAAAGGGACAAAAAAAATCATATTCATTTTAATATAAAAAGCTATAAACTTCCCAGCAACAAACTTAATGAAAAATTCAAAAGACTTACAACAATATCTATACATTTTATTGAATAAATAGAAAATCTGAATCAATGGAATATCAAATGGGTGGGTGGGGGGGTGAGATAAAATTTGAGAAATTGGTACTGTTAGCAAACCAGAAAACCTATACACAAAGAGCTGCAAATTTTTTAAAAAGTTAAACATTGTTATACTGGCTGGAAAACAATTAGTGTAAAGAAGCAGAATAGAGAATACAGAAACAAATTTGTTTCTATATGAGAATTAAACACATGATAAAAATGGCATCTCAAATCAATGGACATGGTGAAATTTGCAGTAAATTGTGTTTTAAAAATTGGTTGTCCATTTGATATTCAGAAAGACCAAGTAACTAACCCAAATCATAAGCTGGAAAGTAAGTAGATACTAGACTTGAACTCTAAAGAACATACTTTAAACACTGCATGCCACTTTTTCTCAAAGTCGGCTTTATATACCGTCTACAAGTTCTGGCTGAGAAGAGGCTCAGCTTTCCAGATGAGTAAAATGAATCACAGGTAAAAACTGACTCAAGATTACTCTGCTGGTGGTGGTGGTGAAATAACACGTTGAATTTCGAGCTCATCCACATTCAAAATTAAATATTCTGCCTCATTTCTAACTTGGCCATAAAATGTGTTTCTATCTCTAATTCCCAGACTTTTCCATTAATTAAATCAATCTACTTGATCTTTTTTGAGAACTATTAATGCACATATTCAGCTGTGACCTAGATAAAATGTGTCTAATAGCTAATATCTATAAGGCATTTGTCGTGGTGAAGTCATAGATTCTGAGATGTGCCTTCCTCTATTTCAAAATAGCTCATTTAGATCACTAAGGTATGAAATTTTGCTGTAATAGCCTCAATTCTTTAATTTAAAACTATTCTCCAGTGTTAAAATGCATTATTTCTGAGGGAATAAACTTTATACAATATTGATCAGGCACAACTATGAAGAAAACAGAATAATGTGATAGAGTGCTTCTGGTGGAAATGGAATAAGAAAGTTTTGAGTTTAATAAAAATAATCAGAAAAGACCTTCTTGAGGAAGAGATAGCGTAGTTTATTCTAATGAGGTTCAGGGAGCCATCCAAGACCTGAAGAAAGAGTGTTCAAGAAAAACCACATAAATACAAGGATAGCCCTGCCAGTTTGGCTCATTGATAGAGTGTCCGCCCTGCAGACCAGTGAGTCGTGGGTTCGATTCCGGCCAAGGGCATGCATCCCCAGCCCTGGTCTGGGTCGTGCGGGAGGCAACCAGTCAATGTGTCCCTCTCACACTGATGTTTCTCTCTCTCTCCCCTTCTCTCCCTTTTTCTCCCTCCCACTCTATCTGAAAATAAACAAAAAAATATCCTGGGGCAAGGATTAAAAATAAATAAAGAGAGAGAGAGAAACAGAGAGAGAGAGAGAAATACAAGTATGAAAGTCCATGAGTTTATATAGAATAAGCTTATTTCACATTTGAAGGTAAAAAAAAAAAAAAGAAAACTGATGTAACAGCATGGTAAACCAGGCTGGGGAGATGTGCTAGAATATGATGCTATCAGAGAGGTAGTCAAGGTGCCCTGTAGGACATAATAACAAGTCTGCAATTCAAAACACAAAGAAAAAGCAGAGGATCTACGAGAGCCATGTTTCACAGAAATATAGTAACAATACTACACCAAACTTTTCCAAAGAGAAGAGATATCGAAAAGGTTATCCACAGGGTAGGTGAAGATCTAGCTTATCCTTCATTTTAAAGTAAAATAAAAGTTCAGTCAATTAAGCTTCATGAGCTCCACTAGTTTTTCTAAAATTTCATAATTTTAATATTGGAGTAAATATATCTAAAGTTAGGTAAACCTGAAGTGTAAATATTGAACAGAACTGAAATAATGTCTAACTCATGTGTCTCTAACATATTTGAAAAGTGTACATTGGGAGTTAATAGGAGGAAATAGCTTGAAGATTTGATTATTTTTATCAGAAAAGGGAGTCAATACCAAATAATAATAATAATAATAATAATAATAATGAATTGGTATCAAATGTTTCAAAATATAAATGAATACATCCCACCTCAAGTTTCTAGGTAATTCCTCTAAATTGTGCTTGAGCTAATCTTTCTCTCCAAAACACTATGGCTTATTAAGGTAATAAAGACTAATAATTATAAATATTTTCAAGACAACCTCCTGTGTTTTATTACTTGCTAGACTTAATATCAGGGAAATGTTTTCCATAGAGATTTTTTTTGGGAGGGGGGTTCCTTAAAAGTAACATCTGTATGTATAAATCCAATTTTTAAAAAAGGAATAAATATTAAGCACTATGATAAAGATTTAAGAGTTATACAAGTTGTAAAAAAATGCATAAATAATTTAATTGAACACTCTAGCAGTGAAGAGTAAAAGCTAATTTTCTGTCACAGTGTGCACTTAAAATCTAACTCTTCATAAAAGACGTATAGATCTATTCAACATGTGTGCGTGTGCATTTTACAGAGTATCCTAGTTTTAAAATGGTTTTATTCCACATTGGCTTACCAACTGCCCAAAACTTACACTGTCTTAATTATTTTCATATGTGCATATGAGATCTTTCACAGAATATTAAATGCTTCACAAATGGTTACTTAATTGCATTGAATGGAATCACACTATCCTTTGTCATGAAGTAGATTTCAATAGCACATTGAGTCTGGTGTTAAGCTGCCTTGTTTCAGACTCAAATCTAGTGCCTTAAGAGGTATCGGTAACTGAATTACTCAAAAGATTCCATTATGAGAAAGTCATTAAACTATTGATCCCTATGACAATTAGAGGATCCTTAAGCTAATCCAATCATGATGTTCCATTTTTTGGTCACACTTTTAAGGGTTAATTGCATGCAAAATAATAATAATAATAATAACGATTTAATGCATGCGTCAAGTCTAAAATTTTGTTCCTGTTCTGTGTACTCAACAGAGTTGACTTCTAAAGAAGACTGGAAAAGATAACCATGTAAAACTCAGTATCAGAATGTATTCCAAGTAAACAGCTATATAATTTTTAAAAATCAAACTATTTTTCAAAAACTGTTAAAAGATTTATTGATCTCACATTTGCTAATCACACAAGATGTTCCAGAATACCACCATTTGTTATCTGCAAAGCAACAGTACAAATGAATAAACTGTATCCAGCCATGTGTATAATCCTCCCTCAGTTGATCTTCAGGGCATTGTACCATAGTGGGTGTGTGACTTTTTCTGCCTCTTCTATGTAACATAAAAAAGGTATTAACTTTCACTTAAAAAGAAAGAATGAAAGAAAGAAAAAGCAGCTTCTGTTTGTACATAAATACAGGCATGGAGATTCTATGCTGCTTCCTAGGAGCAGCCAGGGAGCCAAAATAATGAGCTTAAAACCTAAAAAAAACGGTCTCTCTGGTTCAATTATTTGAAAGCAGTTACTACATAATCTCATACATGATTCTAACATATTCTTCTTTGTAAAAATGTGCTACTTTGTTTATCCACCCCAGAATTTTGTCTTTACTTTAATTACTGCTAAACTCTTTGCTCAAGATTTTATAGCTTCATCCCGATACTACCAGATTAGATTCTCTTTCTGTTTCGGTTTTGTAGTATGTGGTCACTTCAGTTACATTCAGTTTTCAACTTTTAATTTAGCCTCATTGCCTCCAACTTTTCTTCCCACGTAATGAATATAAAGTCATTTATCATTTCGTGTTTCTACTCAGTCTAAATTCTGATTTTGTATGTAGGGTTTTTACTTTTGAAAAGAAAGTGTGGCTTCTCTCATTTTCCCTTAACTCATTAAAATGTCCAAATTTCTTTTCCTAGTGCTTATATATTCTTTATTACTTAACAGCACAAAGCATCATCACTATGTATTACCTTAAGGAGATTTACTCACCAAACTGTTGTATCTTAGAAATGTATTTCCAGTTTGTCATGAAATCAGTTGCATGTTAACCAACTAAAGTGTCATTAGCAGAATTATCTTATTGCCATTGATAAACTATCAGCTGGTTTTTGAAATTTTGATGGCAGGTAGAGGTACATAATATATCGGACACAAGTCATTTTTAGTAATTTGTGATGAAAAATACTATACTTTTTATGAGTAAAATTTTTGAAAGGATAAGCTAATAAATGTACATTTCTTTTAAAAGAATGAACACTATATTTAATTATATGCAGCTTTCCCCAAGGAGATAATAGTAGCAAGTATCATCCCAAGTTATACTTGCTACCATATGTTTTCCAAACTGGATTTAATGTATTGTATATGATTATTTTGGTATTGCTTTTATGTAATTATCATAATTTGCATTATTTACATTTTTATGATTATTTACTTTAGCTTTTTGTAGACCCTATTCACAGTGCATTAACTTTTGGCCCTCAAGAGCAAAAGCTATAAAATTCTGTTCAGTGATCCATGACCAACATGGAAAATGGCATTCATGTGTATAAAACATTCTCCCACTATCAAAACTTTTATAATTACAACTCATAATTATAGGTACTCATTTATAATATATGCATAATATACATTTACTCTAGACTTGGGATATGTATATTTTTATCAAGTATATTATCCACCTATTTTTCTCCCATTCAATAAATCATCAGTGGAATGAGAAAAAGTTATGGGAATAGACTTGCCGCCTATACTCTAGTTTATTTAAAAAGAAGTACATCATTCAAAAAAAAAATTGGATTTCCGGTCAAGATGGCGGGTAGGTAACCGCGGTATCGCGTCCTCCCACAACCACATCAAAGTTACAACTAAACTACAGAACAACCATCATTCAAAACCGCCTGACATCGAGCTGAATGAAGTCCTACAGCTACGGAATTAAAGCAGCAGCCACATCAGACTGGTAGGAGGGCGGAGGGGACTTCTGGCTGGAAAACCAGCGGGAACTGAGGCTCAGGGAGGCTGAGGGGCTGGAGCCCCAGGCAGCTCCTTAAAGGGCCCGCGCATGGACTTATCGGACTCTCTCCCTCTAAGCTTGGAGGGGAGGCAGCTCGAGGGGCGCCAGAGACACACAGGGAAGAACTGAGCTATTTGGCACTGGAGCGAGGGCTGGAGAGGGGGCTTTCTCCGGGACAAACGTGCTGTCAGAGGCCTTTGTTCCTTTGGTGAGCCCTTCCCCAGGGCTGCAGACAGAAGCCATATCTGGGACTCCAGCAACCTGGTTCACACTGGTAGCCCCGCCCTGCTGACTCCCTGAGGCCCCGCCCCACCCAACTTTCAGGCCCACCCAAGCTGTTGCCAGTTGCTTAACCATAGGATTGGCCTGTCTTGGATCCTGCTTCAGGTTTTCCTAAATTCTTTCAAACAAGCAGCATCTGGTCTCAGCTAGCCCCATACCTCTCATTAAGTAATACACAGAAACAAACACAAAGAGGCAGCCAAAATGAGGAGACAAAGAAACAGGTCCCAAATGAAAGAACAGAACAAAACCCCAAGAAAAGAACTAAGCGAAATGGAGATAAGCAACCTAACAGAGGCTGAGTTCAAAATACTGCTTATAAGGATGCTCAATGAACTTAGTGAGAACCTCAGTGAACTTAGTGAGGGCCTCAAGAGCATAAAAAAGGACCAGTCAGAAATGATGGATGCACAGTCATAAATGACGGAGGCGTTAACTGCAATAAAGAATAATTTACACAGATTCAATAGTAGAGTACGTAAATCCAAGAGGCAAATCATCGATTTGGAATATAAGGAAGCAAAAAATGCCCAATCAGAACAGCAAAAAGAAAAAAAAAAGAATCCAAAAAAAATGAGGATATTGTACGAAGCCTCTGGGACAACTTCAAGTGTGCCAACATTCGCATCTTGGAGGTGCCAGAAGGAGAAGAGAGAGAACAAGAAGTTGAAAACCTGTTTGAAAAAATAATGGCAGAAAACTTTCCTAACTTGGTGAAGAAAACAGACATACAAGTCCAGGAAGCACAGGGAGTCCCAAACAAGATGAACCCCAAGAGGCCCACACCAAGACACATCATCATCAAATTGCAAAAGGTTCAAGACAAAGAGAGAATCTTAAAAGCAACAAGAGAAAAGCAGCTAGTTACCTACAAGGGAGTTCCCATAAGGCTGTCAGCTGATGAAAAGCAAGAACCTACAACCAAGATTACTCTATCCTGCAAAGCTGACATTTAGAATTGAGGGCCATGTAAAGAGTTTCCCAGACAAGAAAAAGTTAAAGGAGTTCATCACCACCAAACCATTATTATATGAAATGATGAAGGGTCTTTTTGAAGAAAAAGATAAAATATATGAACAAACAAAATGGCAATGAATACATATCTATCAACAATGGAATCTACAAACAAAATGAGCAAGCAGAACAGAAACATTCTCATAGATACAGAGAACATTTTGTTGGTTGCCAGATGGGAGGGGGTTTGGGGGAATGGGTGAAAAAGATGAAGGGATTAAGAAGTACAAATTCGCCCTGGCCGGTTTGGCTCAGCGGGGAAGAAGTACAAATTCATTGTTAGACTGACAAACCTCAAAGGGAAAGGGGTTGGGGGGTGGGAAGAAATAAACCACAGAACTTACAGGCATAACCAATGGACACAGACAATAGTGTGGGAAAAGTCGGGAGGGGGGTGGGAGTGGGGAGGAGGGGGTCAATGGAGGAAAAATGAGGAACATCTGTAATACATTCAACAATAAAGATTAAAAAAAAAATTGGCACTGAATCATTGCTGGTTACAAATTACTTGGGATGCACTTCAGAGTCGATCATGATGTCTCACAAGCCTGGGAAGGGCTAACCTAGAGTTTCATTTCAAAACCAACAGAAGTCAAGGAGCCATAGTAATAATAGTCTAAATTGAGATGTCCACCCTCTAATCCCTGGGATTTGTGAATATGTTAAACATATATGGCAAAAGGGATTTTCAGGTATGATAAAAAATAAAATGCTTGACATGGGAGATTATAATGGATTATCTGGGTGAACCCAATGAGATCCAAAAAGTATTTATAAGGGGGAAAGGAAGACAGGACCCTCAGAGTTAGAGAAAATGAGAGAAGGGCAGCTGGGGAATGAACGCAGCCAGCAGAAAGCTGACAAAGACCGTGTGGATTCTTTTCAAGGGCCTCCAGAAGGAATGTAACACTGTTGACACCTTGATTGTAGCCTAGTGAAACCCATTTTAGACTCCTGACTGCTGGAACTCTAAGATAATAAACTTGTGTTGTTTTAGGTCATTGAGGGTAATTGTTTGCTGTGGCAGCAATAACAACAGTCTTTAGGCGGTGAAGCATATTAGTATACATTGAATATGTCTCCTGAAGCATCTGACTCACTGCCTAAAGAGAACTTAGTTGACAGTGACTCTGTTACAGCACTACTTCAGTGAGATACAACAAGTATTTGGTTTACATACATGGTGATTTAATTCACTACTTCCTTCATCACATCAGAACTATCCATTTGGTTTTATTCTTCCTGTTTATCCCTACCTGCCACATAAAGGGATACTCAATGAAACCGAGGGTCCTTATGACTTTGATTCAAAATTTAAAAACAAATAAAATTTTAGCTTTAAATTCTAGCTCTAGAAATCATATTTCTCTCCAGAGAACCAGCCTTTCCCCTGAATAATCAGCAACCCCGAAGCAGCAGAAGACAGTAGCCTTGACCTGACTAATGGTCACACGTTCTGGATGTCTGGCAGGCTAAAGATAACATCTTGACTTAAGTTATGTTTCATCTCCTGACCCCTAAGGTGGAATGACCTTTCCCATGAAACCAGAGAGGGAAACACTGGAACAGTTCTCAGAACTGTTCTCAACACCTGAAGAAGTGGTTTATTACTCTTAGCTCACCTCTGACCAATCAGCTCCCAGCATGGCCCCAAACCCCTAGCCCAAAGTACCTTGTGATTGTGCCCTATATAATCTTTAACCTACATGCCCAGGGAGTTCGAGCTTTGGAGCATTAGCTTCCCATTTTCCTGGGCATAGCCATTCATAATAAAATAGCCAATATTTCTCCACTGCAGTTATCAGTATTTAGTGTTGGGCTGTGCTAGTACTGAGTAAACAAACTCTTTCTGTTGACTAACATTAATGAAAGAGAATACATAAAAAAATGGGCAGTTTAGAAGAGAAAATGAAAAGTAAAGAATATAAATAAACAATATTAATTGCTTTAAGTATAAAACTAATGTAGTCTTAATTACATTGTTTATTTAGTAATTTTAACTTAATTCTACCCATCTACATAGTCATTATCACTTCTACAGAAAAGCATATCTATTTAGTGAAAATAACCATTTCAAATTTTTCAGATAAAGATCAATCTTACAGTTCCATTCTTTCATTTTTAAAAAGTATAGGTTCTTCTACTATTGTTCTAAATTAGGAATTCTTCATTTTATAATCACGCAGCTGAAATGCAAAGTAAAATAGCACAGAAAGTAAACATTCTCTTTCCAAATAGTAAGATATATACCGTACCTTTACACTCAAAACATATCACATTATATTCCTGTTACAGTTCTATCCAGAAATTTTAAGAGACACTTTCAGAAAGAGAAAATGCTGTTATACATAATGTAATGTACTGGCTGCAACTCATTTATGTTATACAATGTGCTTCTTAATAAACAAAACTATCCTTTATATGCTAAGAAAACCAATGGAAGAGAAACGGTAGTTGCCACCTGGTCCCCATATATTTCAGGCTGATCAGCAGAGGTTGAGCCTTCCCATGTGCTACTAAATGAATACTCAGAAGACATTATAAAACACTTTAAACTGTTCAGGAAATAAGCTATACAGAGGCCTGTTTCCCTATAGACTAGCAGAAAGCTAGAGGGAGGAGAGCATTTAATGTTACATAGTGTTACTCCGCATAATTCATATCTCAAATAGGAGTGAGAAATTTAAGTGCATGGTGGTTTCCCTAGAACCTATGTCTACATTAGGTTAAGCAGAAGACAGTCATTGTTTCAATAAAACTATTGCATCTTAACACATTAAGTTTGTGAATAAATCAACAGAGAGTGATTGGAGTGATTACTATATGGTGGGCGCTCTAATATGGAGTAGAAAGTTGCCAATGAGGAATGTTTTCAATAAAAGAGAATACGTAACCTGCCTTGTTATTTTATAGTCCAGTTGTTATGAAAGCCATGAATAAAATATATTGATACAATTGTCGAGTGCCGTGTTAAACATTTTGTACATGAATAAACAACTAACCTTCTGTGGTGAAGTTCGAAAACACTACCAAAAAAAGTTGATATTTGAGCTGTGTTTACAAAAAAAAAGTGTAAAAAAAGGGATTTCTAACTGTCTCATCACGTTGAATAAAAAGCATCAACTACTTGTTTAGGCTCTGATTACTAAATAGAAGTAAGAGTTTTAAACTATATTTCAACTGAATGGCCTGAATTGATATTAACATGGCCGAGTCCTATGTAAGGGCCTCCTTATCTTCAGCTAATACCACCTATCAGCATATTTTTTGATACAGTACAAAAAAAAAAAAGATTACATGGTGATAAATATACTAGGAATTACAGTATGGCAGTTATTATTTTTTCTTTTTATTAGCTCATTGGTTAATAAATTTTACCTTAGTATCAAAATTAACCCATACCCAGTTTATCTCCAATGGTTATATATTTTAATAACCCAGCTGTATTATATAAAGAAGTTAAAGCAAAACTAGAAAACACATATTTTAGAAACATCACTGACTTCACCAAAAAAATCATTAACTCCAGCCTCTGAAGCAATGTCCCAACATATTCCAACATTTAGGTACAGCTGAAGTTCAGCAATGCAGTAAAATACTATACTTCAGTCTTGAGCATACATTCCTTTTATTTCTGTCTAGTTGCTACAGGGCACGGCTATTCATATCTACAAAGCCTGTCGGATTTACATGTGAGGGGAGAATGGGTTGAAATGAAGGTTGTATCACAAGAGAAAGCATGAAGCACAATGGAATCGAACAAGAGAACCATTGTCTGAGGCACCTCTTACGTACATTGCATGGACTGTGAGTGTCCACGTCTTTTTCAGATATTTATCGGGGCAGTTAACTATCATCCTTTTTGTTGTAGAAAATAAATGGGTAGGGGTGGGGAAAGATGTCATGAGCAGAGCAGAAAGTTATGTGTGGAATGAAGGGGGAGGATGATGGGAGGGAATAATTTACCAAGGTTCTTTAAATCATGCAAGCTTAATGACCTTGCACATTTTATTCACACATACACTTCGCCACCTCCAGAGAGACTTAAAGACTTGTGACAATGTCGGAGTCTTCTGAAAAGATTGAAGTATAATGTCTTTTAAACTCAAAAATGTAAAGCCTGTGAAAATAAAATGTAACAGTCTTTTGATACCTTTGTAGAGGGAAGGGGGGAACATAATTGTGTCTGTAATTTTTGGTTTCAAAATTACAGATGTTTTATAAACCAACACATATATCCAAATATGTAAGTAAATATGACCAGGAAACAGAGAGTACATTTAGTTTTCCTGGCCAATATACATCACTGAAATTTAACAATGGCTCAGAGTAGCTTTATGGGAATGTATTGAAGGATGTTACTGGGAAAATGAAAATTTAAATGGAGACAAGTGAGATCCTGTTATCATTTTAACACATTCAGATTTATATAGTTACATATAAATTTTAATGTCTACATATACCAATGCCTATGAATAAAGTTTAGAATCAACATCTGAAGCTGCATCTTAGAATATAAACTTACTCTAAGTTAGTTTACAAACATTTGAGCAATTAATTTCCATAAGACAGGTCTACATACTAGAAATATGAAAACAATTGAGATAAAAAATTAATTTTTTAAACCTAAATATTTCAGGACAAATCGCAGCTATTGTATACAAGAAAATGTAAAAGCTAGCATTACTCACTGGGTTCTCAACACTATATAATTTGTAACAGAAAATTTTAGTTCTCCACTACATTTGTTAATTTACTTTCCTGGAACAAACTCAGATTCTAGAATTCGACAACACTGTTCAAATTCTAGCTCTGACATTTTCTAGGAATGCAACATGGGGCAAACCATGTCACAGGTCAGAGCTAAGTCATTTCAGCTAAAAAAACAAGAATGGTATTTACCTACCTATAGCATTGTGTGAGGATGCTGTAACGGCATACAATGTTCCATGATGATATGAAGTGTCAAGCACATAACTGTATAGCTGTTAGTACTTATATCTTCCCCTCACCCCACCCTCATATAGATTCTAACTCTAGAAGTCTATTTTGAAAAGAAATCTATGTTAATTTCCCATTTGAGGTCCATGGGACAGTAGGAGATACGTGCAAAGGACTGTAGTAGAAGACAAATTTGAATTCCTGCTTTCAATAGTTGAACTATTTTTTAAATGCACAGAGGGCTATACCTACTAATTATACTTATATTAGACCAAGCAAGACAAGTTCCAAAATCAGATAACATGATTTACAGACTACTTATTAAGCTCAGTGTGTGTTTTCTTAATGGAGTTTTATATTCATCTTGTATTTATTTCATTGATAACCACCAAACTTTGATATTAACCTATTTTTGTTTGTTTGTTTTTGTGAGATTTGTGGTTAAGTAATTTGTCACCTCTTTGTATAACAAATGAGGTATGCTTTTCAATGTTCCATGGGATTATTGTATCAGGGCTTTCTGTTGTTGCCATTATTTTAAACTTTAAAAATGGTTTAACCTAGCTATCAGAGAAATGTGTTTAAGCATTGCAGGAAGAAATTGGGGGATGAGAATGTAAAAGGTCTAGTGGACTATATTCATGTTTAGGATATTAAACGTAATTTTGTCAATCTTTTAGACATCTTTCACACAGAGACAGAGTGAATATTTTCTTCCTACTCTCCAAAATCACTGGGTGCATTACAGAATTGCAAAACTTTACATGTCAACAGATACAATACTGTATTTCTTCTATAACTGACTGTGCTGAGGCACCAGAAGATGACAATTTGTCTTCTTTTTCACTGAGAAGACAGACTAATTTAGGATGATTTCTTTTTCATACAACCCAAAACATGCTGTCAAGTTGAAAGATTCAATGACTGCTTAGCATGAAGATGCCAATTTGAAAAGCCAGCTAATATCTGAGAGTTCCCCCCACTCTGATATATTTCAGAGAAGACTATTTATGCATAAACTACACATATTTTAGAATCTGCATACGAATATGAAATCTTTTGAATGATGAGCTCCTGCAGAAAGGTGAAAATTGTTTCTGCAATAAATAATATTTTATCGGTTTCCAAAATAGCTTAAAGATTCCCATGAGCCTATTATGAACACTGTTCATTAATCAAAACTTTTAATTTCTAGTAGATATAACCACTTTATATTTCTTCCAGCACTAGCTGCTGGACCAAATGAGAAAACAGGAGCAACATAATTAGTATTGTGCAAGAGTACACTAAGAAATGGTGCAGACTTGGAAAATCAATCTCACTTTTTAGGTTTGTCTCCATGTCAACAAAGTGAAGCAGTTGGATTCATTTTTGTTTAAATCTATTTTGATTCTACAATTCTTTTTTTTCTTCTTCTTCTTCTCCTCCTCCTTCTTGTTTTTTTGTTTGTTTGTTTTTGTTTTTTTCTAATATAATACATTAGAAACAATGTCTATCATCTCAGAACTCATTTTAGGGGAGAATGATATGCGGCATACATTTAAAGCAGAATGCAAAGTGTCCATATTGAGACACAAAGAAATGATCAGACTTAGCATGGCAAATCTGATCCGAATTATAAAAAATTCTTGATTCTCCCTCAAATGTCAGTTAAATCCTAACTCAATGAACCTTCCTGCTATATTGGAATGGAGGACCTCAGTATACTTTTCCATGCATAAAAAAGCAACAGCATTAATTTACGTAGCATTATTTTCTCATTCTTCTCCCACGTCTCTGACAATCAGATCACTTCCAAGGGATCACTGCCACTACCAAGTTGCATTTCTCTAGATGTGTTGCTCCAAGCACCCATTAAGCTTCTTCTCATCTCTTATCAGGTGATTTTATGTGTTCTCTTGGTTCTGATTATCAACCATGTCCTGATGATTCCCAAATCTTTATCTCAGGCTCTGACCTTTCCCCTAAATCTTACTCACATGCCTCGCTGCTTATCCACAGAGATTGCCAAGCATCTCAAACTCGGCCTAAGAAATGTGTATCACCCTCCTGACCCTACTCTCCCTCCCATTTTCTCAATCTCCATAGGAAGCTCAGCCTCGAGACACCCAACAGAAATGCCTGCAACGATGAAAAGATCCTGGATCTGCAACGTTCAGTATGACAGCTACTAGCCGCACGTGGTTGCTGAGAATGTGAAATGTGCTAAGTGGAGAACTGAATGAGTGACTGAAGATTTGATTTTGGCATTCTAAATTTCTTTATCATTAAAACAATGTTTTGGGCCCGGCCGGTGTGGCTCAGTGGCTGAGCGTCGACCCATGCACCAAGAGGTCACCAGTTCAATTCCCAGTCAGGGCACGTGACCAGGATGTGGGCCGGATCCCCAGTGGGGGGCATGCAGGAGGCAGCCAATCCATGTTCTCCATTACCAATGTTTCTATCTCTCTCCCTCTCCCTTCCTTTCTCTCTAAAAATCAATAAAGGAAAAAATAAAATTTCGGCGTATACTGAATTCTTGCTGGTTTCCATTACCAAAGATGGGAGAGAAGGAGAGACTGTGGATAAAACATAAACGATAGTAATGAGAAAATTCTAAACCTTAGATGTAACCTCAGTTTATTTTTTGTTGACCTGCATAGAAAAATGAATGTAAAAAGTTTTAATTTTAGACATCTTAGCCACAAAGCAATAGAGAATGCTAATATTAATCGACCCCATAAGAATAAAACAAGTATTAAAACAATATGTTGTTGCCCTGGCCAAATAAACCAATGAGTCTTGGGTTTGATTCCAGTCAAGGGCACGTACCTCTGTTGTGGTTCATCCTAGCCCTGGTTGGGTCATGTGGGAGGCAATCAGTTGATTTGTCTCTATCACATCGATGTTTCTCCCTGTCTTTCTCTCTCTCCCTCCCTCCCACTCTATCGAATGATAAATAGAAAAATATCCTCGGGTGAGGAATAAAAAAAAATGAGGAAAAAAAAAAAAAAACCCACAATATGTTGTTAAAAACACCACGCATTCATTTATTTATTTCACAAGTATTTATCGAGCACTTGCTGTGTTGAAGGCACCATTCTGGGTGCTGGGCATTCTGCAAACAAATAAACAGACATCAGCCATGACCTCAAATAACTGTAATACAGTGGCTTCTCTATCAAGCAGCCTTTCATTTTTGGTTTGAACATTCAAGTATTTCACAGTTGAAGGAGAATCAGGGAAAATGAATCAGGGAAAAACAAGCACAAATATTTTCTCCTGAAGAAATAGTGCTTTATCACCTAAACTACAACACACCTTTCTTTAAAGCAGTATTTTGTTTTTATTAAATCTAATCTTTTTGTAGAAACCTTTTGGAAAAAAAGAAAATCTAATTTCAAGAAATAGCTTCAAAAGAATTCTTCTAACCACCTAACATAAACTGATGTTGGTGTAAAGAATGCAATAAAAGCCCTGGCTGGTTTGGCTCAGTGGTTAGAGCATCGGCCTGCGGTCCAGAGAGACCTGGGTTCGGTTCCCGCTAAGGGCACGTACCTCGGTTGCAGTTTGTCCCCGGCCCTGGTCGGTTGTGCGGGTGGCAGCCACTCGATGTGTCCCTTTCACATCGATGTTTCTCTCTCTCTCTCTGTTCCTCTCTCTCTCTGTTCCTCTCTCTCCCTCCCACTCTACCTGAGCAAAAAATGGAAAAATGTCCTCTGGTAAGGATAAAAAAAAAAAAAAAAAATGCAATAAAATATATATGAACAACAAACTATGTAGATATATGTTTTAGTTTTAAATCACTACAACAAAACTATATTACAGTTGTCAGAAAATATGGCATGCCTTAAATAAGTATAATATTTTTGGAATACAAATACTGATGAGGTAAATAGGGTATGAGATTAAGTGGCAGGTAGAAGAAATAGAAATATGTAAGAGCTGATTAATTATTACAGAATTATACTCTGAACTGATTATTCTTCATAAGTATAAAAAGACTGAGTCTGCTCAGTGTTTCCTTCATTAGTTATCTTCTCTTAAAAAAAAAAAAAAGAAGAATACCAGGTTGATTAATTGTGAAGGTTAAGAAATAAATATTCTGCTAGAAGTATTTAAAAGCAGAAACAACTCAACAATTAAAAATTTTAAAAAGGAGTATAGTGACATTTATGCTTAACAGAATTATTTTGACAAGGTTTTTAAGAACAAGTAATATATTTTTAGTTTATGTCAAAACATATGAAAACAAAAGTTAATACAATATTGGAAAACAATATTTAATAAAACTTGGAGACACGAGGAAGACATGAAAAATGAAGCATGACTTAAAGCTTCCCAGTGCAAGCAACAGTTAGCTGGGGTAGGAGAGACCAGTTTTCCCAGCATCCTAGAGAGCGGGAGCCCCTCTCGTTCAACGCGCCCCTGTAGAGCGTCGGCACACTTCCCGGGCATCCACACCCATGTGAACTAAGGAAGAAGTAACATTCATTTTCCAGGTCAGTCATTTCCTACCGCCTCCACGTTTTCACTCACAGATCTGTTTTTCTAAGATCCAAAGGAGAAAAGCGTTTTACGTGTAGTCAAATGTTTGACAGGAAAGTTGTACAGGGGGGAGTTTGAGGCCAAATATCAGAACGCTTTGATTTTCATAGGCCAGGACACCTTTGGTGGTGTTCCTCAAGTTACTTTTTCCTCAACAGTGTTAGATTTGCACAGAATATTTTCATAATCTCAAATCTAGACCATGTTCTGTAAATTAGTTAAGGGAAGTCAGGGTTACAGTCTCTGTTAACTAAAACACATATAAGTGTTTATTTAATAGGTATATGTACTAAATCTCTCTATATATACATATAACTGGGCCATATATGAATCCAATTATTAGCAGTAATTTATTTTATCTGACAGAATTTCTAATTTTTTTTTAGGTGTTAAACTTGACACATGGATTGGTTTACTGGATAGACAAAAAAATAAATATTATTCTGGATAAATGTTCCCATATGTAGTAAAATATAATATCCCAATACCAACAACTTAAGAGGTGCAAACTAATTATTTTGTATGTGTCCCCAGCCAGTTTCATTCAATTAGTGACTCAGTTCAGTTAGGGACTTAATACATGACCCAGTTCAAAAGGTGATAATTGGCCCCTGTTTGATCCTGTAGAATTACCATCCTATCTATGATGCATGCAAAGTCGCTGGGAATTTTTAAATTTAACCTTAATTACCTTGTCTAAATATTAAATATGAAGAAGTAAGGAGAAGGGAAATGACAGGCAAGCATTCCCTGAGGTGGAACAGTTTCCCATTCGCTCTTCCGCAGTGATGCATTCTGTACACAGTGACTGCCCACCAGCAGCCAGCACCTCTCATGGAAACAGGAACTGCAGCCTCCGCTGAGCTAGCTGGAGTGATTCAACGAGAATTCCCTTTGCAAGGCAGGGTATCAGTAATCCTAGGAAGTCCCAAAATAATGACCCTCCGAGTCCTGCAATCCAATCATTTTACTTAGGAGTGACTGAAATGTTTAATCATTACTTTGAAATTAAGTAGGCTGTTATGTTCTACTTTTTGCACTATTGTGTTACATTAAAAAAAATTTTTTTTCTTTTCTTGATTTTAGAGAGAGAGGAAGGGAGAGGACGAGAAAGATAGAAACATCGATGAGAGAGAATATCGATTGGCTGCCTCCTGCATGCCCCTACTGGGGATCCGGCCCACAATCCCGGCATGTGTCCTGACCGGGAATCAAACCAGAAACCTCTTGGTACATGGATCAATGCTCAACCACTGAGCCACACCAGCCAGACCACATTTTAAAAGTTTTTTTTACAACTTGCACAAAACGACCTTGGTATATTTCTTATCTAAATAAATATATTTATTACACTAAAACCACTCTCTCTCACCCTCTCCCTCCCTCTCTCTCTCTCTCTATGAGTGAATAGTTTCAAGCCAAGTTCCATTCCAGTAGAATTATGATGCAGTCACTTCTGGATTGTTGTTGTTATTTTTCTATACATTTGTAAACAGGTAAAAACAGATGTTTTTCATAATATTTCTGGGATTAATACTTTCACATTTCAATATGGAAATATCAACAACTTAAGAGGTACAAAGAATGAATGAATGAATAAATAAATAAATAAATAAATAAATAAATAAATAAATAAATAAAGTTATATTTATAAAAGCAACAGTTCCTGTCAAGCAGTAATTCAATTTGCATAGTTAGAAGTTCATTCTATATTTTAGCCAACTATGCCAGTTTCCTAGAAGGAAATTTTGAGTCCATTTGCTTAAAATAATTTTTTAGTTACCTCCAGAACTTTATACATTTCTTTCCTCGCAAAATAAGCAGTGGTCAATAATGACATTTGCCAACAGCAATGCTTGACAAATAGTAGACGCTCAAAAATATTTGTTTAACCAATTTTAAAAAATCACTGAAGGATTACAATGTATTTAGAAAGGGAAATACAACTGAGAAAAAACTTAGAATGGGACATTTAAACTACTGCAGATGGGGAATCAATGAACTACTGGAAATAATATAAGAATGGTAGTCAAGCCAGGTTCTTACCTAGCTCTGTCATCATCTAGCTCTGTAATACTATAAAAGCCACAAGCTTAAGACAAATGTTGCCATGAAGCAGACAGGATTACAATGTTGAAGAATGAATACAGGGAGGCCAGGGAATAAGATGCCTTGGTTTGCAATCCAGCATTTATATTAGCCTCTCTGGGTTTATTTCCTCATTTTAAAAGGAGAGAGTTGAACTAAATGACCTCCTAGTTCCTTTTCATCACCAGAATATTATAATTTCATGAAGGGGACAATAAGTAATCACATAATCCAAATTGATAAAGTTAAACCCTAAAAACCTCCTAAGTTGTTTTTGTGTGTTTGTTTGTTTTAATTTACTGGAGAAGGTAAATATGAATAAACTGATGGGAACAAAAAGTGACAGTCACAGAATACCTGCTTGAATGAATGAATGGATGAATGAAGAAACAAATGAAATAATTATAAGTGGATACTTTATATCTATGATTTGGAAAGTAGCTTCCTATAAATTATGTACCCAATTCATAAATTACAGAAACCTTTGAAACACTTAGAAAGTAAATTACTCAGAATCACTAAGAGATATAAAAGGATGAGATGAGCTTCAAAGCCAAGCCTTTGGAGTCCTCTGAATGGATCAGAGAGTTAGTGTGACTTTTCCTCCACTTTCTATTTCCCTGCTTCTCCTTTTGTGGTTTTCACCAATTACACCTTAATTACTGTTCTCTGGTAATTTCAAATATATGTACACACCTTTTATCATTCTCTTCTTGCCCAGTTTGTTACAAATTTTTTTCTTCTATTTTATATCTCATTGAGAAGTGATATCGTAGTGTTAAAATTTAATATAAAATGGAGACCAGGCTTGATAATTGCCTGCACAGACAAAACCATTTCAGCCACGTAAGTAAAATGAAATCTGGCTGATTTCATGAACATAAGTGAAACTAAGGTCATTTCTTGTAAATGCCGCTGATGATCATTAAAGAAACTTACCATCTTCCTAAAAATGGTACGAGATCATCACTTTGACCCAACCTCCTCACCATCTGGAAACCCCCCATTGTAAAGACCAATTGTAACAGGTAACAACTTCCTCATTTTCACTTTATAAGCCACCGTGTAACTTCATGACCCTGAGCTTCACATCATTTTTCATTTTAGAGAGCTCCAAATTTGTGAACTATTCTTGTATGCACAATAAACTCTCATTAAGTATGTCAGCTGATTTTGTGGTTTTAATTGTGCAATTTCTGTATTTTTGACGATAAGATAAAATTTTAAGGAAGGGCTATGTCTAACCAAGATCTGAAAAAATGATAACCATACATTTTAAGTAAAGTTAGGAGAACCACCAATTTCTACAGGCCCTGAAAGTATTTAAAGTACCCAAAAAGTTCTCAAAAGTCTTTATTCGCTTTAAATAAAATCTGTTTATAACAATATTCAATAAACTATCATCTAATTTTACAAGCTTAAAAATACTATTACAATTTCAACAACAGTCATTTCCATTTTATCCTCTGAAACTATGTACTATTTTATCTGCATTAGATATTAAATAAATTGCTTTTTTTAGGGTGAATGAAAAACAGCTTAAAAGGGAGTTCTAAATATTCAAGATACTTTAAAATTCAACATCACCTTTGAACATGATAGATTTCCTTTATAATGTATCTGCCATATTACCATTTAAAAAATTACTGAATGATTACAATGCTTTCTTCTTAGGAAAATAATTATTTTTCTCTCTATTATATCAGTAAACCAATGCTGATTTGTACTATTATAAGGATCAATCAAATCTGTTTTCCAAGCCCTGGCCTGTTTGGCTCAGTAGTTAGAGCATCAATCCACAGACTAAAGGGCTGAGGGTTCAATTCCAGTCAAGGGCAGATACCTGGATTATAGATTTGATCTCTGGCCCTGGTTGGGGTATGTGGGAGGCAACCAACTGATGTTTTTCTCTCACATTGATGTTTCTCTCTGTTTCTCTGCCCCTACCCCATTCCAGTCTCTCTTAAAAAGCAATGAAAAAATATCCTCAGGTGAGAATTAACAAAACAAACAAAAAAAAATCCATTTTTCTAAAATTTTAACTGTTTCAATATTCTAAAAAAAAAAAAAAAAAAATCAAAAGAAACCAAACATACAAAAAATAGATTTATTTCTTCATATCATTTAACTCACTAAGGAAGTGCTTTTAAAAATCTATACATAATACAATGCTGGCAGTTTTCAAATAATAAACATCTCAGTACATATTCTAATCACTACAAATAGCATCATCTTATTATTGATAGATGTTCCATAAAATAGTGTTTTGAATGGTTAGGATAAAAAGACCGCAAAGTTTTCTCCCAAAATTAAACCATTATGTAATTTCTACATTTGAATATCTCTTAAGATAACATGGTTTCAGAGACTTAGGCACTTGACAACACCTGGGGACAGAATTAAATGAAGTTATGTTTTTTATAGTAATTATACACTTCCTTTTAGCACATTTGTCCCGAGGATACAGTGTCTGCTACATACATATCACTGCCACTCTCGGACTACACTGCGACTTCAGAACAATGCCACTGGGACTTGTTGGTTGCAATTCTAAGAGATGTTAGTATGTCTTGAGTTCAAATGTACTTAGCACTATAAAAAGCTGTTCAGATTTTCACTTCCTGTGTTTCTGCTTTCTAAAGATAATCATTGCACAGGTAAATCTCTTGCAGATTTCCACTATATATTAATGGTGTTAATGGTTTTGGAGGGTAAGACCTCAAACTTGAGAACAATGTGTTGATCTGTATTTGTGTTTTTAACGATATATATACATTTCAGATTCTCAGTGCCTTCAGTAATCTAATCTCACCATACACATCAACCTTTTCAATCCTACAAGGGACCAGTGTCATGGCCTCTGGGACATCTAGTGCTTATTCCTGATTCTAATACATACCGTATGTTCTTCTTTTTGGATAGAGCACCAGCTTTCTTTAGCTCTACTTATTAATTAAGCCAAACTGAACTTTTCAAAATCTTCCTAAGACTCTAGCACATATTGATTCTGACGTTCTCTGAAATTCAGTTTGCACATGTGGTCTGTAGTATCCCATTAGTTCACAGTAGGTTGTTTTTAGTTTAAGGTCTGTTCGTTATACCTCTACAAGTACAATGTAAATTTCTTGTGAAGAGAGGTCAAGTCTATTATTTCATGATTTGTTATTACCTATTCCAGACCAAGATATAACCATCTGTAAGTCCTTACACTGTTCCAAAAAAAGCAAAGATACTTTTCTGACAACACATCTAGCCTGGGCATAGTACCAGCTCCTCTGAGTTTTACCCACTCACCACCCATCATCTGATTGGCTCCAGCATGGAACAGCATCTGCCTTATTTGGGGAACCTATTTTCTAGTTACTCCAACCAAATGATTTAGGGAGGGTTGCCTAACATAGTACCAACTTTCTCTAGCTATACAGTTTTACAAATAATGAGACCTGGGCCAATCAGAGACATCCCATGAGGATTTTCTAGCTGGCATTCAGGAAAGGAGAGGACGTGGTTCTCCGAATGGCAAGGTTCAAGAGGGGCTGAAAGATGTTGGCAGCTGTGCCTGCACTCTGTAAAGGGGTCTGGGCGAGCAACACGGACCCGAGGAGAGGCACAGACAGGTGAAAAAAGGAAGGTTCCTCCACCTGATCTAGTTATTCCCGAGGTTCAAACATTTCCTTGCTCTTCCAGTGGATGGGTAGATGGAACCCTTAATGGATAGACATCAAAGGTTAACAACACAGGAAAAGGATTGCGTGTTATTTTAATGTCTTTGGTTTTTAATGTGGACATGTTCTAAATTTAGTTCAAGGGACAGATAGCATTACTGTAAAAAAAAAAAAGGTAGATACAAATAAAAGCTGTCCTTTAAAATGTAAATGATGCTACAATATATAAGTAAAATACTGATGAGATTATTACTTTTAGTCTTTTCTACAAGTAAGCTGGATACTTTATAGATCATAGACGGATGAGAAAACACAACACTTGGCCTAGACCAAGAATAACATCAACATTCCTGTAAATGTCAGGTGTGATTAGAAAAACTCGAACAGAGTTTGAGAGAGAATGAGAGCAGTTACCTTCAGTCTTATATTTTGACTAGAAGTATTTCATGAAGGAAAAACAGCTGAATGGTGCCTTCATCTCTGACCTTTGTCTTCCTACCTGAATCAGAATTAGTATCTTATAATTCATTTCTAAATTTGAGAAACAGAAAATTTCCAAGCAGTTTAAATAAATATGTTCTCTTCTTTTTAATAGCTAAAGCTTCTTTTTATTAAAACAGCTATAAGCAACTTAAAAATAAACAAATTAGGAGGAAATATTTGTAACACAAATGACAAAGGGCTAATACCCTTAACATCAGTGTTAATATAATAATATACTCATTTAAGAAATAGTATCATTCCAGTGTATGTTCATTAACACAAAATTTTAAGAAAGAGACTCGGTCCAAGGCTTTAAGCTTATCTTCCTTAAGGTACTAATCCCTGTCAACTCAAAAAATATATATTTATAAAAGCCTATGTATTGTCTCATATTTCCAATCTATATATAAAATAAAATCCCATCAGCCCTGGCTGGTTTCCTCAGTGGTTAGAGCCCATGGACCAGTGAGCTGCAGGTTTGATTTCAGGTCAAGGGCATTTGCCTTGGTTGCAGTCTGTCCCCAGCTTTGGTTGGGGTCATGGGAGAGGCTCCGGTGGACGTGTCTCTCGCACATCAATGTTTCTCTCTCTCTCTCTCCCCCCTCCCTCCCTCCCTCCCTCCCTCCTTCCCTCCCACTCTATCTGACAATATATGGAAAAATATCCTCAGGTAAGGATTTAAAAAAATTAAAAAATAAAAGAAAATCTCATCATATCACAGGTCACTGTTGCAGATGTTTGTATATGGCACAGTTTACATTTTGCTACCACAAAGTTAAGTACCAAAGGTGGTAATATTATTTAAAACTGAAAAATCTGTCAACAAGGATTAGCTCTATAATACTGTAGTTAAAATGGGAATTTTTAACATGTACCTGTAAACTTCAGTGAATAAAGAGAATTGAGTATTTGTATGTGGTTAAACTGATTACAAAGAGGAAAAAGGCTAACATTTAACCTTAACATACAGTGAAATAGGTAAGTTTAAAAGAGTGATATTAGGCATATGATTCAAAATAACATATTTATTTCATATTGCTAACATATATATTATAGGTTTACATCTTATAGCCCTAAGAATGAAGAAACCCATGATTAATATAGAAATACAATAATCAACTATAAGTAGGAATTTATTTGAATATTCTTGCTAAGGTTATTACTACTAGTAGTACTACTAAAACATCAAGTTCTGTAGTTCTGCTTCCCAGAGCAGTCTCTCCCATTTCTACAAAGAAATAACATACCTATTTAAGTGAAAAACAGTCAAATAGGTTTTTCCTCCAGCTTTATTGAAATACAATTAATGAATAAAATTGCAAAGAATTTGAAGTGTGTATCGTGGTGATTTTATACACATACCTACTGTGAAGAGTCCCACTGTCTAGGTAATTAACACATCCATCTCGACATGTTTTGTTTTGTTTTTTATGAGAATATTTAAGATCTACTCTCTTAGCAAATTTCTTTTACAGTAGCATAACAACTAGAGTCACCATACCTTATACTAGCTCCTCGGAACTTACCATCTTACAGCTGAAAGTCTATACCCTTTCTCTGTGTGTGTGTGTACACCATCTTCTTTAACATTCATTCCTTGATGGACACTTAGGCTGTTTCCCCTGTAAATAATGCTGCAGTGAACAGGGGAGTGTGGATATCTCTTTGTTATCCTGTTTTTCATCTCCTTTGGGTATAAGGACCAGATTGTTCTAAAATATGTTACTATAAGAAAAATGCTACATGTAGCCACATTCTAAAATGATCTATTCTTTCTCCATCTATCACTGGGGCAGAAATCATAAAATAAATTCAAAGTTCCATTGTGCAAACATAGATTCTTTTACTGGTAATTTATTAATGCTAATAACACTGTTAGAGTACATTTAATGCTATTATATATATTCTAGCAGTGTTGTAGCATTAACAATTTACCAATTATTATAATTATTTTCTATTTTCATGACAGTCAACAGCAAACCTAAATCACATTTGCTCAATTATCCAGTCAGTTAACAAAGATAAAAGAGAGATTTTAACTCTTCTTCTGACTCACATTAGAGACAAGGTAACTGGCACTTGAAAATCTTTACTACTATAACTGAGTAAAGTCTATTTCTGTTACAAAACTCATGAAATCCATTTGTAGATCAGCTATCTATTACTTTATAACTATGTTTAATTTGTTAGATATTTAATAATGCCAAGTATAACATGTGCCAATCAAATGCATTCAAAATAAATTACTATTCTTCAAGCTTGTCAATTGTAGGTTTGTTTTATTAATGGTATAGTACATGATGAAAGGTAGATGTATAATTTTTTTAAAAATTCAACTTGTCTACCTACTAAGGAAAGGAGAGGGAGAAAGAACTAAAATGCATTGGAACCATATATATATATATATATATATATCACTATATATATATATATCACTATATATATATATATATATATATATATATATGTATATCTAGTAGCACAACAACCCTTTGATGAAGATATTACTATTTCCATTGCACAGTTAAGGGAACAGAGCCCAGAAATGGTAAACAGACTGCACAGAACTGCACAGCTAGAAAGTGGTGTAGCTCCTTTCTATCCAGATATATGTGCCTCTGGACTCCTCCTTTTCTTTGCACTGTTGCTTCTTCACTTCTTTTACTCCTTATAAACAAATAGGCAGAAAATAAAGTCAGTAAGTAGTTAATCTGCAAAGTCTGGAGTTCCATAAATAAAATCGCCCACATGAAGTAATGTTTAATGACAGCAAAATCTGAGAGGTAGAAAGTATGTCAACGAAGAGAGCGATGCTTCTCAAACTACCTATGCTAGAAGGAACAGGTTGTTGGTTTAGTTTCAATGGCCAACTTCATCAAGTTGCTTTTCATGCTAGTTTATATGAAAGGAAATAAAGGTCTACGTAAGGTTATAAAAAATATACTGTCTTACTAGACCAGGCAGACAGAAAAACACAGGCCTGTCAACCAAGGTAGCACTCATCTTTGCTCTGGATGTCTGTGTATATACATAAAATTATTAAGCATCAACAGGCAATGTTGTTAATTAATTTTGAAAATGATAATGATCATTCTGTAGTTAAACTTATTTCATCTTTTTTATCTGACAGCTCAGGGGATATGATTTGCTAATACTGAATATATTGGTAATCACAGCAACGGGGAAAGAAGATGACTAATGTGTTTCTGTCCAAGCTGGTACATAAAGCAGCCTCCACACTTGCCATCCCAAAACGTGGCATCAGTTATAGCGGCTCCCTAAATGCATTTTGACAAAGTGAAAATTTGCTTTACATCATGAGATCTGGGCAATGACTCCAAAAAAATAGTTGTGATAATTAAATTCAGAAAACAAGGAACATGAAATAGATTTTTCCCGTAGCATAGTAAGTGGATTTGTGTGGCATCCTATATAATGACATTGTTAGTTGTTAATTTTCTTTTTTTAAGTGTTATTAATCATAAAATGAACTTAAGTACAATGGCTAAGGTAATTAGATTAGTATATATTGGCTGCTATACATAATGATCAACATTTTTTGTGATTTGGGAATAAAATTCTATTATTAATTATGGTGTATGAATGAAACTACAGCTTATTAATATTGGAATTTTCATTTATTTAGTATTTCCTTTGTTCAAAGTGCATAAAGAACATCTAATAAGAGTTTTGGTAAAGTTTTGAATTAACCAAACAGTATCTAATAAAATCTAGCAGAGCCATAACTACTGTGAAAAAACAAGTATTTCATGATATCATAAAATGAAGTATATGTTTTAATATTTTCACTAATTCTGAATAGACAAAAAATAGGTAGCTTTGATAAGTACTTTACAATAGCTAATAAAAATAAGTTGTATAAAATTTTACTTAAATACTTAATGAAATACAATATAAGAGAGCTTGAAATCATAACATATAAAATCAATATATTTTAAAATTATTTTGTTGATTACACTGTTTCCATTTAACTGCCCTGAATCAAGATAACAATAAATTAGACCTGGGTGATGGAAAAGCCAATTAATAGCCCAATATGCTTCCGAAAATACATGCAAAATAGTGGTTTATTACTGTCTTTGCTCAGCGATGTCCCAAATCTGGTACATTTGCAAATAGGAGTTCAGTAAATGATTGTTTAACTAAAACATGTTAATATAGGAGTTGCACAAGAGAAGTAAAGTCCAAAGAGCTCATCCCCTGCTCACTGAGAAGACAATGACCATGCCTGTGCACAAAGGTATTAACTTCGTATTGTCTTGGCAGAGAAAAGCTTAAACTCATGTTGGTATTACAGGAAAGGCCACCATGGTGTGGTATTTGCATCTCTCAGCTACAAAAGAAATAACCTGTGACAAACCAAAAACTTACCACAAGCCTCGGGAGGCGGGGGGGCATGAGTGTGGCAGAATCATGCTGGATACTGAAGATTTCTATGAATCAACTCTCTGAGAATGTTGGCATTGCCAAGGGCTCTGTCCGTGTGGCCGGCTGTGCGTGTCTTCTTGGTTAACTCGTGTACTCTCGTGATTTCCATACCCACAAAACTCTCCAGCCCTGCCCTCTCCCCAGAAATTCAAATTCCTATTTTCAGTTGTCTCCTGGTTAGGTATTTCCAATAGAACACTTCACAGACACCTTACACTGACCCCTGGCCAGTCACCTTTGCACAGCCTTTTCTGTTGGTGACATCAAAATCTTGCAAGCACCCAAACTGCAAAGCTTCAAAATCTTAATTCTTGGTTTTCTCTGTTATTCTCCAGATCCCTAACTTCCCTCTGGCTCCTCCCGTCATGCGGCTGCATGGACATGTACCATGAATGTAGTCACACAGGGCCTCCGGCTCAGAAGGTCCTATGCTTCTCCACTGTTCTGCTGTCAACATCTCGAAAGTGTGAATACTTTTTAAACAAGGAGCCCTGCAGTTTTGCACTGGGCCCTGCAAATGATGTGGCCAGGCCAGTCCTGCCTCCTGTGCCCTTTATCCTCTGTAAAACCTGTGTTATAGCCGCTAAACCTGCCATGAAACTTCTCATGTCCAGGTCTTCGGTCTCACTTTCCCGTCTGCTGCAAATGTCTCATTTCCTGACCAAATCCTCACTCATTGCTGGTACCACCGCCCCCAGCAAGAGCACTCCCCTAATAACACCACTGGAATAACTCTTCTGTTCCAATTATAAGACTGTATTATTATTACCTGTTTTGGTATCTCTTGTGCTCAATGAGCTCATACAGAGAAAGAAAGTGGGAATTATTTTGCAACTAATATAGTAATACACAAAACACACAGTCAAGTTTTGTTATATGTACAAAAACAGGATGAAAATAGTATCAGTGCCTGCTTTTTAAGCTCATGAGTGTGTTTTGAGAACAAAAAGATATTGGAGTTTTGTTTTTTAAGCAAATGAATACATGTATTATCAATTCTACATCCCAAATGATTTTGGAAACTATCTACTTCTCCCTAGCTTTTTCTTCACCCCCAATTAGTCTGATAGCTTCTGCCTCTGGCCTGAACTATTGTAAAGGCTTGGGTGTCTTCCTCCAATCCATTCTCTGCAAGTCAGAAGGATCTTTAAAATAAAAATTGGACTGTGTATCCATTACAATGATTCCTTGTCTACATCCTGCATATCTCAGCTCTAATATTATTTTGTTAGTGATATTTAGAATAATTACATGGCCCCATAAATTAAAACAAGTCACTCCCTATACACACACACACACACACACACACACACACACAATTATGTCTCACAACATGCTTCTTTTTAGCACTTAGCTGAGTTTGTAATTTATAACTTTTGGTAAGGTGAATTAATAAAGCTTGCCTCCCTCACTAGATCCATAACTTTGAGTTAGCGATGATGTCTATTTTGCTCCACATTCTATCACCCATACACACGGCAGATATTGGTGCCCGAAAAGAATTTGTCAAATTAATGTTGAAGAGCAGTAGTTTGTAAAGAATAAATGACATGGGAACTTCAAAGATTATCCTGATTATAGATATTCCTGTTCTCCTCTGCCCACTTCAATACAATAGTTTGTATTGGTTGGCCTGATTCATGGTTCTTCATAGTGCACTTCGCTCAGCTGCAAATACGACAGGTATCTGAGGCATTCCACAGTGTATCTGTTCAGCTGACACATCTGAGTCCTTTCCTGAAGACCCTCTGCCCCTCTGAGGACTCGCAGGAAATGATGCAGACGGCCCACCGCTTTATGAACAATAAACACCACCTCCCTCTCACACATGCATTAACACAAATTTGCACATTTTATAAATATGCAACTAGGGACTATAAAAATACTTTCCTAACTCAAACCCACAAGGCTTCAAACAGTACTTTAAACATATCCTTTGAACACAGCCACATGTGCAGAAAATGACTCAGAGAACGACTTTTCTGTGAAGCAAAGCCCAAGGACGGTCCCACTGCGAAAGCCTATACTCAGTTATGAGGGTCTCCGTAACTCTTCCTCTGCTTCTCACCGTGCTTTCAGAATGGCTGTGAGAACATGCGTTCTTGTGACTTCTACATCCCGAAGCCTCCGTTTCCCCATCTACCAAGTGGTGTAGTAATGGTACCGCCAGCATATTGTGACTGTAAAGATTAAATGAGATGATCGACATAAAACAGTATTTTTCTCAACGTAGGGCTGTCTAATAAATCTTAGCTAAAAATAAAAACTACTCGACAATGTGTTAGAGCCCGGAAATCAAAAACATGAATAAGAGGGACAGACCACTGCAGGGTTCAAACACAAAGGCAAAGGCCACAGCGGAAAGACTGTGTCTGGGCCAGGCCGTCTGATTGGTCCTCATTAGCTCCTCTCGGGCCCTTGCTTTCCTCTCTCTGCTTCTGCCGCTTCGCGATCCCTGTGCAAAATGAAACCGCCAGTCCAATCGGATAGGAATGCAGAAGGAACCGCCACGATTAATTTCACTGAGAACCAGGCGTGGAAGACAAACGAGCAGTGCACCCTCAGGACCACAAACGCTTTATATTTATCTCTATTCATCCACATGTCAATTAATGAACCAACTGGCTATACGTCTCTTAATAAAAAGTAATCATTTCCAGCGAAAGTTGCCAAGTTCCTATTATTCAAATCTTCATTCTGTGGTGACTATTAAATGAAAAGAAAACCTGCTTTTAAAAGCAATGTTTCCTTCTTGAATATTTCCACTTTATTGCTTTCGAATCGCCCAAGTTCAAATGAGACAATTAAATGCTGTGTCTTTTTTTGTTCAGAGGCGAGATGAAGGTAATTTGCTGCTTCATGCATCTGTTTCCTCGTCAGCACAGTGAGGACCAGGCTAATTAGGGGATGAAAACAATATGGTCATATGGATAGACCAGATTGCTTGTCACTCGGTTTTTCAATAACTGGGCTCTATTTTGAGGACAGGAAACAGATAGTGATTCTCTGGTGTCTCTCTTGCAAGGCATGAAAAGAAAGAACTGTGAAGTGTTCAGATGTTTACCTGCTTATTTTTAGCATTATTCCTAGGAATAATCTTACTGGGCTGAGTCATTTGTTTCATCTTTACAAGAGTATTCATTACTGGAAAGCTTCACAAGGCTGCTAACTTCCACCAAGAACATGAAATCCAACCAACTCACTGACTTTAATGCAGTATCCTGAAATATTCTATGGGCCAGAAAAATTAAATCCAAAGACAGGTAAACGTACCCCATTTTCAGAAAGTCTAATTTAACTAAGTTGACTCCGTGGGGATTAATTAACATCTGAACATATAAGATTAATTCTAGAGTGTGTACCAAGCATGCATTCTGGTGCCAGCCTGGTCTCAGTCACTTGCAGGAGGTAGACACAGTAGTTCCCTTCACAGCCTGGCTTGGAAATGTGAGCTAGAACAGTTAGATTCTCTCCCTCGGGCATCTGAAACGGGACGTTCCAAATGGAACTGTGGAAAAGACGTTGAAAACATGAATTGAGAGAATGAATGAATTTATAAGTAAGAGAAAACATGAATTTATAAGTAAGCACAGGCAAAAAATATAAATAAATATAAAATATGAGTGAGCATTGCCCAGACAGTGTGGCTCAGTTGACTGAGCATCATTTCATGTACCAGGAGGTCGCCAGTTCAATTCCTGGTCAGGACACATGCCCGGGTTGTGGGCTCAATCCCCAGTGCAGGAGGCAGCTGATCGATGTTTCTCTCTCATCGATGCTTCTGTCTCTCCCTCTCCCTGAAACCAATAAAAAAACATATTTGAAATATATATATGTGTGTGTGTGTGTATATATGTATATATATGGAAAAGGTTCTAGATGGTAGAGATAGTAGCCTAGAAAAGTACAGAGAAAAGCAGAGAGAGAGACTTCTACTCCTGACAACCCAGGGTCGGGTCCCAGTCCCCTAAAAGTTCCTGATTCCTAGTGCCCTAAAGCCTGTAGGTTCCAGTTCCAGTGGAATCTGACCGGTCTGTTTGTCCTATTCTTGGATTTTCCCCAAGACCATCATCTTCCTTATTAATGATGTTATAAGCTGAATGCTACCAACTACTCCAACTGGATTTGGTCACCAGTTTTCCAAGAGATGAGTAAAAATTGGCTGATACACATTCATTTCAATTATTGTCAGAAACCCTAAATCTCTCCAGAAGTCTCTGAAGATCCCTTTGGGGAGAGCAACAGTAATGTACTGTCTACTCTTCAGCCCTAGCTTTGGGTTCCCACTTCTACTATATTTCTCACCAACCTCCAAAGTTTGCCTTCAGCATTGTTGTGCTGCTTCTGCATTGTGACTGCCCAGCCAGGAACAATGCCAACCCCTGTACTCCCCAAAATACCACCCATTCAGAGGTGTGTGTATGGCTAACTTTATCAAAATTTGGGACCAGAAGGAGTGGTATATTACAGCAAATAACTGAAAAACCAGGCAATGCTATTCTTAAAGTCCCTCAGCCATTCTACCATAGAAGAATCTACTCACCTTCTCTCCTCAAGTTCTACTTCCCGCCATGTGGTTAGATTTGCTTTCACTCCCCTAATTTCCTATAATCAAACTCTTGTAATCTCCTAGAACTACCTCTTCCCCTTAGTTTAGCCACTCAGAATATGACCAGGAAATATGACCATCCCCATTACCTATTAAACATGCCAATTACACCACACTCTGAAAGAAACCCCTTCTCTCCCCAAGAGGAATTCTCATATTGCAATTTAAGAAAAGTAACTTTTTGCCCGGCCGGTGTGGCTCAGTGGTTGAGTGTGGACCTGTGCACCAAGAGGTTGCCAGTTCGATTCCTGGTCAGGGCACATGCCCAGGTTGTGGGCCCAGTCCCTAGTCAAGGGCATGCAGGAGGTGGCCAATCGATGTTCTCTCTCATTGATGTTTCTATCTCTCTCCCTCTCCCTTTCTCTCTCTCTAAAATCAATAAAGAAAAAAAAAATTTAATGTCCATTATCCTAAAAAAAAAGTAACTTTTTAAAAATTGAAAAAAGATTTCCAACGTTGAGATTTACTTAAGAACTATGCTTAAAAGCCATTAACTCATTTAATTCTTATATCTTCCTTGTGTTAAAGGTTCTACCAGTATCCCTATTTTAGTGACGAGGAAACTTGCTTGAGGCCAACAATGTTAGGAGGTATAGCGCTGAGCATATATGTAATAAAACCTGAACTGGCACCAGGACCTCCATTCACAGCCACTACAATCCTGCCTCTGTCTGGATGTCCCTGTCATAGAGCTGATGTGCTGATGACAGAAATGCAGTAACATTGCTCTGGGACCTGTGGTGTAGAGACCATAAGCTCTAGAACCGCCAAAAGACTAGAACAGAAAGAGGCCGATGATGAGAGAGGGTTTGATGAAAGTGAATGTCATTTTAACAGAGCACTTTATGATGATTTCTGCCTAATAGAAGGTCATGGTCCCACACAGAACATCCCCAGTGAAGTTTCATATGTTATTGAAAGACATTCCTACATTTATGATAGCTCTATTTTCTTCTGTCATATTTATAAGCAACAACAACAACAAGAAAACTTCCACAGGTATTTCTGTTTCCCAATAAAATAAAAGCAAAAGTAAATTCTCACTTCTAACCTTTATGGGGATAAATTATTACTTAGGGGAAGATCTATCTTCAGTTCTGCCTCAAGGCAAGTCGACAACATCAAAAGAAGATAACATTTAAAATACTTTCTAATAATTTTGAAAAAATAAAGCGCTTCCTATTCTATAAAATATGGCATTCCATTGAATATCAATGTAAAGCAGAGACTCTGAACGCTTGTGAAATTAGACCTTATTAACAGAAGTAGACTACTAAGTGCATTTTACTGTGAAAGCAGTGTGTGAAGGCTTGGCATGTAGACGGGCCCAAAGGAAGGCCAGTGTGGCCACAGCCCAAGGAAGAGGAGCAAGAAAAAATGAAGAAGAAAACACTGTATTAGGCTGGCCTTTCTCAGCCACAAGTCTTCAAATGAGAACGAAAGAGCTCTATTCTTATCACAACCAGTTAACAGCCGTGCCTCATTATACAACACGTGTGGCATGAAGTATGTATGTAAACACCGTGTCTGTGAACTGACTGTGGTGGGCTGTGGCTCCTGCCAATGACGGGGGACGCTGCGGAGAGGCGCACGCAGGCCACATGGGCAGCTGGCACTGCTGACATCCTGTACAGCTGCGGCATATGCCCTGAGTATCTTAAAATTATGTTGCTGCTAGTTTTACTGCCGTATTTGATTATATACTCAAGTTTATTTGGAGGCTTTTAAAAAGAGATGACTTCACACTACCAATCTTATGATCATGCAGTTAGCGACTAATGACAATGTGCTGTTTGTTCGAAAGAATATACAGTTGGAGCCAGGTTTCCTGAAGCAGCTTTTGAATTTATAGAAGCATAACTGTACTTTCAATTTTTAAGGATTTAAAAAATTTGTATTTTCTGAGAAAAAAATGAATATGCTGACATGAAGTTAGATCTATAAATTATATATATATAAAACACAAGTGATATGTTGCATTATGTTATTTAGATAGCTTATAATTATAGATATGTAAGTTATATATCACACATGAATAGGTGTATGTATATACACATATATATAAATTATTTTTGAAAGCAGATTTTAATGCGTTAATACATAAAACCTTTCCAAAGGTACAAATTGTTCATTATTTGATCATGAAAATAATTATATGCAAGTTTTATACCATACGAATTAGAAACTCGAACATAGAAAACAAAAGGAAAGAGGGACACTTTTTAATCCCAGCATGGAGAGGTTCTAGGTAGAATCTTTCTGTCTCTGCCAAAGAGGACAAAAGAGCAACTCTAATAGAAGACACTGACCTTGAACCAAATTCCAGTTCCCCCAGTATCAAACATGCTACCAGTGGGACACTTACCCCTTGAGCCTGTACCCTGTCAACTCTGAAATAGCAATACACTTTGCAAAGCTGCACCAAGATTGAAAGAGATAATATTTGATACCAAGAATAAACTCAATACCCACTTCTTCCCATCTCTTTTGGAAAATTACTTCCCAGCATGCCATGAAAGAAAGTATTCATAGCAATGGTTCCCAAAGATGAAGTACCCACAAACAATTACTATGAGCTGTTACAGAGCCATGAAGTGTTTAAGGAAAGCTAGAAAAATAACATTTTCATCAAATATTTCCACATTGAGGTAAGTCAAAAAGAGTTAAGCAGTAGTAAATTGTACTTAGGTGTTTAGTTATTGGTTTGTAAGACTTTTCCTTCCTTCCTTCCTTCCTTCCTTTCCTTTCCCTCCCTCCCTTCCTTCCTTCTATATTTTTGTTGTTGTTGTTGTTGTTTTATCCTCACCCGAGGACACTCTTCGATATTTTGTTCAGATAGAGTGGGAGGGGGGAGAGAGAGAGAGAGAGAGAAACATCGACGTGAAAGGGACACATCGAGTGGCTGCCACCCACACGACCCAACCAGGGCCGGGGACAAACTGCAACCGAGGCACGCGCCCCCAGGGGGAACGGAACCAGGGTCTCTCTGGACCACAGGCCGACGCTCCAACCGCTGAGCCAAACCGGCCAGGGCTTTTTATTTTTCATTATTGAGTTAGAGAGAGGGAGAGAGGAAGGGAGAGGGAGAGAGAGTTAGAAACATCAATGAGAGAGAACATCATGCCCCCCACCGGGCATATACCCTGACTGGGAATCGAACCGGTGACCTCTTGGTGCATGGGTCGATGCTCAACCACTGAGCCACACCAACTGGGCTGAAAGTCTTTTCTACACAACAAGCATCAATCAAACCTCGTTACCCTACAAATGATATATTATAGAATTGTACACGGAAAACCTATATAATTTTATTAACCAATGTCACCCATTATATTCAGTACTATTTTTTAATCCAAAAATAATATTCAGGAAAAAAATACATCATGAAGAAAAAACAAACAAATTTGTAAATGCAAAATGCAAACTTATGTTAATAAGGTGACAGTACACATCAGACTTCTCAGTGAACTTTCTGGAGATTTACTCTTCAGCTTAGGCATAGTTCTTTGAACATTTACAGTTCATTTGAATCTTTGCTCATACTGATGGATAAGCATGTCAGTGAATAAGATATATTTCACTTGGGAAAAAAGATATGTTAACAGGGCTTAAGTTTAAAAACCAAAACAAAGCCTGGCCAGTGTGGCTCAGTGGTTGAGCATCGACTCATGCACCGTCGGTTCTATTCCTGGTCAGGGAACATGCCCAGGTTGTGGCCCGATCCCCTGTGGGGACCATGCAGGAGGCAGCCAACTGATGTTCTCTCTCATCGATGTTTCCATCTCTCTCTCCCTCTCGCTTCCTCTCTCTCTAAAATCAATAAAGAAAAAAAATTAATAAATAAATAAAAACAAAAACAAACTAAAAATCTGACTGAATGCATTAAGTTCTGAAGAAATAACTGCACAAGTAAATTTTCTTAGGAAAAGAAATACTTCTCCTTCAGCTAGTGGGAGAATATAAATAAGGGTTTGAAGAAATTGGGAATGTGGTATAATAATCAGTCATAATTTCCATGATTTAATATAATTATTTTATTTTTTTTTTTTTTTTTTTTTTTTTTTTTTTTTTTTTTATCCTCACTTGAGGACATTTTTCCATTTTTTGTTCAGATAGAGTGGGAGAGTGAGAGAAACATCGATGTGAAAGGGACACATCGAGTGGCTGCCACCCGCACAACCCAACCAGGGCCGGGGACAAACTGCAACTGAGGTACATGCCCTTAGCGGGAACCGAACCCGGGTCTCCCTGGACCGCAGGCTGACGCTCTAACCGCTGAGCCAAACTGGCCAGGGCAATATAATTATTTTAAAATCCTTAATCAAAGTTGATTCTTATTAACATCCTGAGATAAATTTTATTAACTTAAAAATGAAAAACATTGAAACTCCAACAGGTTTATAACATTTGGGGGTTCACACAAAGGCAAATAAACCTTAGAGGAAGTTCAGCAATATACTTGCAGCTAGAACTTCCTTGTTGATATTTTGTAAGAACTTAAAGATGTGATTAAGGTTATATAGTCAGGATTTCACAAGCACTAGAATGAGTATCTTCTATTCCCTAGCCTAATACTCTTGCCACCATTCCATTGTAGTAGATAAATAGGATAGGGTTCGTGGCTGGGACCGATCACTTCGCTGCTCTCAGTGAGCCTAAAACAAGAAGACAGGTACCCACAGAGTGACCGTTTAGCCCAAGCTACTCTCAGAGCAAAAGTTGTACCATCTGCTGAGCTTCTATCCCCATCTTCCTGTGAAATTAACTAGAACAGATGACTGACATGTTGTTCTCAGTGCTCATAATTTTCAGGAAGAAAATTAAAAATATAATGAAGTAAAGGACATTCAGTATTGGTAAGGGCTATGATTATGTCTTCAAGGTGAATCCAAGTCTATCAGATGTGGTCCTCACTGAATTTCCTTTGTTAGACTGTTTCTGAACTGAAGAAAGATTCTTCTGAGAGTGTTTTTCTAATGTTAGCTTTTGTGCTCATTTTGAAATTAAGTTTTTTAAAACCTAATGAGTACTAAATATATCATTTAAATGTATATACTTATACCTACTAAACCAATTCTTAAGCAAAATGCTTTCAGGTCCATTAGCAATTCTCCACAGAAAGTATCTATAGTTCAGAAACTAGCTGTTTTCTCTCCTTTTGGCTAAAGATACTGTCCTACTTTAGATCCACATCTTCTTTTCTTGGACTCCTGCTAAAGGCTCTAGCCTCTTTCTAGCTCTATTAATTTCAAAAGCACACACTCTAATTTTGTTATTGTGTTCCTTGAACACCTCAGTTGCTTCTGGAGTAGTATTAACTTTCAATTGCTCGATCTGGGTGCTGGTCATACAGATATGTTCCGTGTGTGAGAAGGTATCAAGCTCACTCTAATGATTTGTATATTTTTCTGTGTGTGTTATACTTCATTTTTTAAAAATCTAAAAATAAAAAAACTCAGTGTCCTAAATATCAGTTATGACAGTTAAAATAAAAATCTAAAAATAAAAAAACTCAGTGTCCTAAATATCAGTTATGACAGTTACGACTTCTAGATTGCCAATTGAAATCTTCTGTATAATACACGTTAAACTCAAATAAGGGTGGAACAGAATTAAAACTTTAGTGTACCCTAAACTCAAAGCAAGATTTGCTTGTGAATAGTAGGGTGACACCCTCTTCTTCCATGATCTGAGATTTTAGTGTTTTCTCGCATCTCTGGATGAGTTCTCTGTTCACATATTCATTGTGAGGTAAATTTAAAATTGTCATAAAGTATTGATATTTTGACGTTACTAAGAGTTTTAATGAGAGGAATTTATTTTTTGTTGCTATTCAGATTTTCCTTTAGCTTCTCACCTCTTCCTTCTTGTCTTTTTATGACTTCAGGGAAAATCATTTAAAAAGTAAAGAGGTTTATAAAATAATGTAGCACATAATAATAGAAATTATTTGAATTTAAAAGGAAACAAAACTCTTTCATGTCTCTACCTGGAGGAAAAAGGAGACGGCTGGCATTGCTTCAAAGCCCTTCTATAGCAGGACTGCCTCACTTGCCCATCCTCGGCCGGCTCCCTCGCTCTCACACATCCCGCCCCCTCATGCCCTCTGCTCACACTAACCCACTTCTTTCTACAACTTCACGCTCAGTCCTCCCAGCATCCGTTTCTTCCCGTACTGCCCCTGCCACCTGGAATGGTGTGGTGGCCGCTGCCTGTTCCCAGACCTCCGTACCCCCACACTACCCAGACACGAGTTTGTTGGACAAATAGCTATGCTGGCCTGTCTCTCTGGCCAGAACAACTATCCCAGAAATGGACACGTCAGCAGAGTGCAGCCTTCTCCAAGGTTTTTCTTCTGGAGTAAACAGGAAAACAATAAAGTTGTGATTTCATTCATGGAAAAGCCAGCAAGAATAAAGACAGGACAGAAAGTAGCAGAGACAGGAGATGAGAGTGTTTTGATGCTCTAAGAACTGTGATTCCAATCACTGAGGTTCCCCCCAAAACCCCCTTGTTTTCTATAGTTCTTCTTTTAATTCTATCAGTTGCCACATCACCTACTCTGTGAAGCCCTCTCTGACAGTCTCCATCTCCAGCTCCTTACAGAAGGAAAGTCAGTCCCTGACTGCTCCGTATTGTTATCCTTTATAATAAATAACACCAACCTAAAGGTATTTGTTTTACTATCTGCATGTTCAACCAGAACTATAAACTCTTAAAAGGTGTGAGTTTATATCCAATGTAATGTCCCCTCTGAGTTTAGCACACAAGAAAATATCTCAATAACTACTAAACGAATTATAAAAATGAATTACCCAGAAAAGAATATAGAAACAGGTAAATAAAAACAGCAAGGAATTTCAAGTACTCCAATATGAATATGTCAGTTATATATGATGTTATTAAAATTGTTATAAAAAGCTAAAGTAAGTTTTATTTAAAGAGTACATGATTTGTACTACAGGCCAGTAGCACGCTACTACTCAACAAGACTGGCCCTTAAAACTAAACAACAGTCTGGCAGTCTAGAAACTTCACAGGGATAGTGGAAAACAAGATAATAGGGAAAAAATGCAAACAAAATAAGGGAGGTACAATAAGGAAATGAAAGTAAGACCGTAAGAACATTAAAGTAAGCAGGGGTATAAAACTGAAGAAAATGAGGAGAGAATGAAGGATAACACAAACATAAAACACTTACAGCTAAAACATCTACTGTGGCAGTGGGGATAAACATGACGCAACATTTACAGTCTAATTAAAGTACAACCTTATAATTGCCATAAATGTTAAACAGGTTACCCAAGATATTCTAAAATCAATATTTCCCAAACAAGTCACTCTGAAATTTCTCAATAAAAATCATTTTTGTTGTCTTTTTTGTTTTCAGGACAATCTGAATGATCAATATGAACCTCACAATGACAACTTTCAATCAAGTGTGGTCCCACACTGCAGGGACGGAATTTGCACTGACACCCCATTGCCAACATGTGGTACTTGGTTTACTGTTGTAGACTACTGAGCCACGGATGAATGAGCACCAAGTGAAAGTTGAATGATGATGAAGTTGAGCATTATGAAGTGTTGCAGGAAGTGGGGGAGGAACAGAGTCATTAGGGCAGACAGAGGCATAAACTTGGGCAACTGCAAGATCTATGCCTATGAGAGGTGGGACCACACTAACTATAGCTAAAATAACACTATTCCTTTAAAGTAACAATGTTCATTTAAAATTTTATTGGTTTTATTATTTTGCTTGTTTTAATTCATTGTATTTATTATATTTCTAGTTTTAGGGTTGGAACTAAGCTATAACACAATGAGTGTACAATTAGCTTGTTAGTTTATACTATATTAAAAATAATTTTTAAAATCACCAGAATTTAAAACAACAGTAGAGAAAGAGAAATATTCCCCACTTTGGCTTTCCACACTTTTATTCCTTTTAAAGTTTTGACTGCTATTTGTATTTGCAAAATATTATCCTTAAACATTGGTTTTTTTTATTTGTTGTTTGTTTGTTATTGATTGATTTAGAGAGAGAAGAAGGGTGAGAGACTTAGACACATTGATGAGAGAGAACATTGATTGGCCATCTCCTGCAGGCCCCCCACTGGGGATCTGACCCACAACCTGGGCATGTGCCCTGACCGGAATCCAACCCACCACCTCTTGGTGCATGGGTCGACGCTCAACCACTGAGCCACATTGGCTGGGCTTAAGCACTGTTTTATTTATCCTTACCCAAGGACATTTTTGCATTCATCTTCAGATAGAGCGGGAGAGAGAAAGGGAGGAAGAGAGAGAGAGAGAGAGATGTCGATGTGAGAGAGACACATGGACTGGCCACCACCCACACAATCCCAACCAGGGCCGGGGACAAACTGCAACTGAGGCACATGCCCTTAGCAGGAACCGAACCCGGGTCTCTCTGGTCCACAGGCCAATGCTCTAACTGCTGAGCCAAACCGGCCAGGGCTTAAGCATTGTTTTTAAATAGCATGGGCTAGAGACAATTACTGAATTCGATGATCTTTTGATACGTCTTCTAATTCTCTGATTCTACAATGATAAAGACAGTAGTGTACCAGAAATATCTGGTTTGCTTTGGGGAATAGGAAAGCAAGAGATTATAACAGCATTAAACATTCCGTTTAAAGCTATAATTCGGTAACATAAAGCATGTCCTAATGATATAGTGTCATATTTCTACATACTAAATATCTTCTTTCATTCCTATTTTCCTTAAGTTTATAATAAATGAAAAGTAGCTTTTATGTTTTATCTCATGGAAAACACACTTTAGAATCCTTATTAGAATGTATAATTGACTTAGGTAATTTTTTCTTCTACAGAAAAGAAACATAAAATGGGGTGACGAGACAAATGAAAACTAATGTTAAATGGTGTCTGTAAAGAGCTGGGATATTTCAGGAAAGAAGAAATTAGTATTTACCACATTCTACCAGGTTAAACCTTCATTTGTTTGTTTTCTTTATTCAACAAAGATATGTTGAGAATATATATGTGAGAGCAATACTCCAAGACCTGGGAATACAACTCTAAATATAGTCCATATTACATGCCCTCAAGGTGACTCGAGTGTAGAGGAGGCACTAGAGAAACAGCAAATGCCGATGGGCATGACAGCATACAAAGGCGCCCCTGAAGAGGGCCATCTAAGATATCAAGCACCAAGCTCAGTGACATTATCTCCATCTTCACTGACACCACGTAACATGGTTCTTGTTGCTCCAGTATTACTGATGAGGAAACTATGTATGATTCAGGTACATAATTTGTCTCAAATCATGACTTTGCTCCTCTTACCTTCTAGCTTTCTTGGGTTTGCTCGTTTGTGTCTCTAAACAATGACTTCTTTATCTTTCACGTTGCATGAAAACAGATACTGTCCTCTTACGCTCTCAGCCAAGCTTATTAGAAAAGTAACCTGCATTCATTTTCTCACATTGCTCACCTCCAAAGCAGGTCTCTGACGTGGCTTCTAACCCTGCCATTTCACCTAGTCGGCTCTCAGTTCACGGATAACGTCCAACCCCCCCCCTCCCCACCCCCCCACCCCGTGGCTATCTTCCAAGGTTAATTCTTTTTGACTTCTGGACACTTTGAATCACTCCCTTTGTCATGAAAGTCTATGCTCTCTTGGCTTTGAAGACACTGCTCTGCCTATCTTTTCTTGCTATTTGTTTTTGCTTTGTACTCAGTTTTCTCACTGGGATCTCCTCTGTCAGTATATTAAAGACCACCAAGGAGAACACTGGAGAGTCCTCCTGAACTTTTCACTTCCTCATCCCTCCTGAAATAAGTTCTCCAGGCTGTGAATTCCTCTATCTCCTATTAATCCTCACTGCCTTTTATGAGTTTAGGTCCTCATTCCCTCCCACCTGGACAATTAGGACAGTCGTGTAATCACACTCATCTCGATAGCACTGACCCTTACAGTCTATCATCCATGCTGTGGTCCGATGGATTTTTCTAAATCACAAATCTGCACAGGTTGCTTCTCCACTCATGCTTAAGAATAATTTATGGCCTACAAGAAACAATGTATAGAGAGTATATTTCAAATCACCCTACCAAACTGTACCATCACGATCTGGGTTACAAGGACAGAAACTGACTGATTAACTTGAGCAGCCTAGAATTGGAACTTTGCTAGATAACTTGCTGAATCCGGAGTACGTTTGGAGAAGCTCCAATAAGAACCAAAGAAGGAAAGACCCAGACAAATCCCTATCACAGAAATACTCTGCTTACAATTCTCCTCACCATTGTAACAACCACTAGACACTCATTACCTCATATCCAAACTACTGGCTTCACTGAAAATACCATGAAAAAACCTCTACTCAACCTTTCCATTTGTGTTGCTCCCCAAAAACCTAAGTTCGGAGCAGAAGTATATGAATGGTCACACACAGGTGAGGGACACAGAGGGAATAACTCCTCCCTTCTGCTTCATAATGGATGGCCACATCCTGCCACCAATCATTCTTAAGAAGCTCTCCAAAGAAGAATTTATCTGCTAGGCAATTGAAAAATGTCTCTTCACATTCCCATATAGCTCCAGCAAAATAAATTTTCTAACAGTAAAGGGAAAAAAAGAAAGTCATTAAGAATTTAAAGGAATAATTATTGGGTGTAATGGACAGAATAAGAGCATTGGCACCAATGATCTTTCCCCCTTATATCCCACAGATGGATCTGACACTCATGATTAAAGATATTTTCCTGAGGGTAGATGCAACTAGTAATGTATATCATATTAACAGCCCAGCATGACTTGTCTTTCCCTGGGAGCTCATTTTCGGTTGTTTTCTTTTCCTAAGGTGACAAGGTTGATTTAAGGCTCAATAAATGACTAAAGAAGCAAACACTGACCAAAACAACCCCAGTGACCAGGACTCAGACCCGTCTACTGCTCTGCTATAGCCCACTCTCCAAAATGCTGAGTCATAAAGATTAACAATCTATTGAACACATTTTCTCAAATCTATTAAATCAGAAATGAGGTATAGGATGTGTATCTTTCTTGGCTCATCAACTTTATCCCACAGGGAATATCTGCCTATATCAGAAATCAAAACATTAATCTTACCAGATCATGACTACTAATAAAAGTGAACTCTAAATCATTATACATTTAAATAAAGATCTATTTATTATTTAAAACTCAAACATCAGTATAGATAGGACTTACCTATTTCAGAATAGAGAAAAAAACAAAGCAATGAATCTGTATAGTCTTGCCTGCTGTATATACTGGGGTGGACAAAAGTAGGTTTACAGTTGTATGTGAAACACATAGTTTATTCTTGTATTATTATTAATTTGTTTTTCCATACAAACTGTACACCTACATTTGCCAACAACCCCTTTATATATTTTATGTTTCCAAGGTTAGCTCTTTATACACAGAACTTTAAGATAACTCTTCTACCCTGCACAATTTGCTCTGCATCTTAAAACCCAAGTCTCACCATTGCTTAAAGGGTCATGCTCCTTTATATGGTCACGAAGGCCTTCTGGTCCACCCTCCAGATTCTTCTTTTATCGCTTTCCTCATTTTTCTTGCAAAGAACATTAAAGTGTAACAATACTGAACTCCTTATAGCTCCCAAAATCCATTACACTGTTTCTAGTCCCATCTCTTACCACTCCTTGGAATGAATTGGGCACATAAATCTTCTAATTCTTCAATATTTTGCAAAAGCATCTTGGTGAAGTCTCCACTTACCTGTATCACAGCTACAGAGCATAACTAATCATTTTCTTCACTCTGTATTTCAGATGCATATTTCTATTAGTCTTTATACTATGCTTGCCATAATAGTTGAAATCTACATTATATTCACTGTTATATCCCCAAAAGGAGTACAGTGTCTGGCACATAGTGAAGTATCAAATATATAATAACAGACAGATGAAATAACTATTTAATAGCATCTCTTCGGTTTCGGCCTCCCTCTGCTTTTCATTCTTTTTATTTGTTTCTCTTTGATGTTCTCATGGACCCACTCTTTATTTCTTTCCTGCTTCTATTCTACCCAGAAAATTACACCTGAAATTTCACCTCTCTATTATTAATAAAAATATTACTTTTGACTAGACAGGGTGCTCTCTATTTACTGACAGTTTTCTAATGTAATTTCAATGCAAATTCAAAATGAATTTTAAAAAATACTGCACTCTATACGATATGTATAGTATACAAAAGTCATTTTCCATAGCAAATTTGATTTGCACATTTGATAGTGCTGTAAAACATAAAAAGTACCTGAAAATATAGTGAAGTTCAACAATATTCAGGATTTCCATATAAAACTTTTCTTTTATAACTAACAGGCTTCAAATAAATAGTCCTTTACATGTTGATGTTAGGAAACAGTCAAAAAGTAACTTTTGAAGTTTTTAGTAATTGATTTTAAGTCCCCCATGAAATCAAATGGCTCTCTGCTAAAGCTTTTTTTTTTTTTTTAATGTTAAAACGTGGCCCTGGCCCATGTGGCTCAGTAGACAGAGCGTCAGCCAGCACACTGAAGGGTCGCAGGTTCAATTCCCAGTCAAGGGCATGTACCTGGTGTGTCTCTCTTACACAGATGTTTCTCTCTTTCTCTCTCTCTCTCTCTCTCTCTCTCTCTCTCTCTCTTCCTTCCCCTTCCCTCCCTTCCACTCTCTCTAAAAATATCTTTAGGTAAGGATTAACAAAAATAAATAAAATGTTAGAAATCATTGGTATTCTTGGAAGTGAATATTATTTTTGTCTTGAAATGGATTCAACTTTTTTTTGTCCTAGGGTCATTGTAAACCTGTTTTATTCTGATACTCTTTTTTTCACAGTTACTGCTCTACTATCTTCATCCCTTTTAAAAGTGAGATGGACAAGTTTTAAAGGGTGGTGTTGTAGGGTATTCTAGCATCTAGCAGAGGCTAGCTCTGTAAATAAAACGGAAGGACTCAATGATCACCAGCAAAGAGAAGATGCAATGTCTGTAATGTTTTAGTCCTAAGACGTGAAGTTTGCAAGTCAGTTTTTTCCAAACACATCTACAACCTGTTCTATATGAATAGAGAATCTATTAGGTATAAATTTTCTTAAACACTAATAAATACTCATTCTGATTCTTAGATTCATTTTATTTTATTAATATTTAACTCTACAGAATTCAAGTTAGAAACAACACAAAATTAAAGCCTTTATAACTCAGGGTCCCCATCATTTTAAAAAGGTAACAGATTCTTCTTCTTACGGTTATAGCATCATGTTGCTGATTGCTTTTTGTTTGTTTGTTTGTATTCTTTCTGGCACCATAAAAAAAATAAAAAGGAACTAATTTCACAGAGGTTAAAAATAGAGTTTACTGCTTTATTTTTTATTATTATTTTTTTTATCCTCACCCAAGGACATTTTTCCATTTTTGTTCAGGTAGAGTGGGAGGGAGAGAGAGGAATCGAGAGAGAGAGAGAAACATCGATGTGAAAGGAACACATCGAGTGGCTGCCACCCGCACAACCAACCAGGGCCGGGGACAAACTGCAACCGAGGTACAGCGGGAACCGAACCCGGGTCTCTCCGGACCACAGGCCGACGCTCTAACCGCTGAGCCAAACCGGCCAGGGCGAGTTTACTGCTTTAAAGTGGGTGAACTTTGAAGAACATTAAGCTTGGAATAGGACTATCTTGGTAGATAATAATTTCAGTGGAATTTTTAAATTTCTTTAAGAGTATATGTAGAAGTAGATTACTGCCTTTAATTGATTCACCATCTAGAATTTTCTTCTTTTAAAATTATAGTCTAAAAAGTTATTTTTATTCCTACTACAAGAGTCTATTATTTTTGGCAAAGTCATCCTTCAATTACTAAGATATCTTCTGAAACTTAGATGCAATGCTTTATTTATGTATTCACCCTAGCAATATGAACATTCAAAAGTACTGACATTCCAAATAACACATAAAATCTGGATTGTATAAATTTCCTAACCCTGGTCTCCATTTCACAGCATTACTGAATAGTCTCCCTGTCATAAGAACAAATATTCCTTGTTGTATAAAAATGTTGCATACAAAGTAACTTTCAAGCAGACTGTTGAAGTGCTACTATTACACACACACACACACATATACATGTATATATGTGTATATATATGCACACACATTCACACACACACACATATATATACACACACATACATATATATACACACACACACACATAAAAATTTTGACATGCTCTGATGATCAAAGACAAAATAGACATAAGTTAGAGATTCAGTATTAGGAACAAAGATAATAAAAGCTCTGTCAATAAAAATAGATCTTATGAAAATATATATGAAGCTCTGAAAAAGTACTAAACTTTATTAAGGTAAAAGAAAAAATTGGTTAGAAAGTTGAAAACAGTACACTTAAAAATACTGATCTACATCTTCACTGAAATGTGGCTATCTAAACAAGAGCAATATATGAGATTTTAAATAATAGATTTTCAAAGAAACAGTAAAATATATTACAACAGTGTTTAATAACAATAAAAATAATTTTATTTGAATTTTTGAAAACCTATTATAACACTAATTGAATTGTGGTCACTCACTTAAATTTTAAAATAATTTTTAAATCTGTATTAAATTAGATTCCATACATCCTACTATCAATTGTTCTGTCAAAAAGAAAGAAAATAAACAACCTAATTTTAATATTATGACTGATTTTAAAGTAGGTATTGATTTAAATGTAATTGAAATAGTATGGCTATGTCTTTATGTGCAAAAAAAAAAAAAAAACTAAACAATGAGCAAAATAAAAATGGATATTCTGATGTAACTAGCATACATTTAAAATGACTTGATAGAACAATTATGTCCTATCTGTAAAACTCAGATATAAGGTAAAGGTGTAAGGTTCAGAGAAAGAAACCTTTACTTCAGGCTTACCTCTCCACTGATTCATTTTCAAACTTTAAACAAATCATTTAATTTCTCAAGTTTGAGTCAACCATTTACTAACACAGAATAATTGTTTCTTTTGCACAGAGGGGCTAATGCACACCCAAATCACTTATAGATTGTACAGCACAGTGTAAATAAAGGAGATAAGCTGTTATTATAGTATAAAGTAGAGATGACCAACTTTGTTTTCTTTTTCCGTAGAGTATTGGTTTATTATAAATTAATACTAAAACAAAACAAAAAAAACTAGTTCCAATACAATTATTGAGGTGTTTTTTTGTTTTTTGTTTGTTTATTATTTGGTGCTAAGAAGTCTGCTAGCTTTCTTAAATTTTAATTTCAGTGTTCAGTGTTCTGAATGAATGAGGTGTTCTTAATGATGGTATGGTGTTAAATACATTTTTACTATCTGACTCATATTTCTTGAAATCTAAATCTAACACTTGTATAAATAAAGAACCAAATTAATTATTTAAATAACTCTACAACAAAGGAACTACAGTTTATGTATCAAAGGGCTTTAATTCCTCATTGGAAGCTGTTTTTATAAAAGTCTGTCCATGTGCACGTGCACACACATGTAGATTACATACAGTTTTCCTTTGTGTGCTTTAATAATCAAAGCATCTTATTATACATATCAAATTTTGTTTATTGTTAACATTTAATGCAGAAAAATGGAAAAGTATAAAAGTACTATATTCTTTGGAAAGAATATTTATTTTATAAAGTTTTTTTATTTAAAACTACATTATTATGACATGGTAAAATTTGTTAACATTATATGTGTATACATATATATATTCCTAAAAATTTATAAATATATCAATTATTTCACTTATACTAAAAATATACTCAGTATCAGTCATATTTAGATTCCCTAGCAGTTACTTTTCAGATACTTAGTTCAAATTTCATAGCAAATTTAACATTAGCATTCTAAAATTTATTTTCTTTGAAACCACTCAAGGATTAGCATTAGAATTCACTAAAATCTAATCAACATAATTCATTCTGTTATGACACTGGAGGAAATTTTGTTGACATTCTTTAAATCTCTTTTTTGTAACTTTGCCTTTTAGTTTATGTCATGTCTTCATTACAAAATGGGATTTTAAAAGGTAATCACATTTTCGTTAATCAATTGTTCTTTTTAGTTTGAAAAAAAAAACCTTTTAATTTTTGACTGTTCAGGTAAACCAGTAATTAGTAACACATTAACAAAGACATATAAATCGGTATTATGGTAGAATGTAATAACACAAAAAAACACTTTATTAAATGTATACACACACACACACACACACATACCAGCTGGTGTGGCTCAATAGATTAAGCATTGTCCCATAAACTGAGAGATCCTGGTCCTATTCCTGGTCAGGGCACATGCCCGGGTTGCAGGCTTGATTCCCAGTAGGGGCTTGCGGGAGGCAGTTGATTGATGTTTCTCGCATCGATGTTTCTATTTCTCTCTCCCTTTCTCTCTCTCTAAAACATCAATTTTAAAAAAAAGGAATATATATATCACGAAAAATAATGGCCAACAGAACCAATATATATGTATTGAATAAGAATAATATTCATAGATGACTAATTCAAAACAAAGGCCATCTTTTTTCCAACTTGAATTGGGATAAAAAATAGATTACTTCAATAGGATAAAAACAACACACTAATCAGATTAACTTCATTCTAAGTATCATAGGTATGTTTTCCACTCATTGAGTGTTTATATTCCGAAAGAGGTAATGCTGAAATGGACATACAGAAAGACTCCACAGATACCTACCATTATTGGATATGTTTCAAGAAAACAGAAAGGCACTAGAATTAATATTAACATAACTGAATGAATTTTTGTTCTTACTACACACAAAAATGGCCTCAGTTAAAATAATTTTCTAGAGATTAGTGACCAACTGAGGTTAATGGCCTGAAACTATACGTTAGGCAATTAACTCCACCCAGTCATTCATTAATCCCCAAGAAATAGCCAGATCTACAATTGCTACTGCTCAATTATAACCCAAATGGAACCATGAGAGCAGCAACATGATTGGCTAATGTGAAAATATTAAGTTCTCCATGAATGCCTTGTACATATTAATTAAAACTGCATCACCCTTTTTAAAAAGTCATATGCTGATATTTCTTTTCTATTTTCAGATCATAATAGCAATAATGACTTTGGTGCTGGGCATTTTCTGGAAATGAACGGCAGCAGATGTTAATGGTCCTTGGCTGTACCTTGAGCCATCCACTCCTCTCTGTTAGTCATTAATCCCTATGAAATGCCCAGCTATTGCTTAATTAACTTTATAACACAGTTAATGCAGCTATGACACGACAGAATGATTTTTATTTATAAGCTTACAAAAAACAAAACCTTTAACTCAAAAGGGTCTTGTAAAAATCCAGTTTTCGATTTCTGAAACATGCACTGAACATTAAGAATGGGGAGGGGCGCTAGAAAGATGGAGGGCTAGGGAAACCAAAAGCTCATCTTCCCAAGAAAAACAATAAACAAGCAACTACACACTGAAGAAAATAACTCAGGGGAAGCTCTCGACGACAACAAAGCCGCAAAACCTCGGTGGAGCTAAAAAACTGAGGATGGCCACAAAGGGAAGGACAAGGAGCCCACACCTGTGATCCCCATTCGCGGCTCCAGAGAACTTGAAGCCAGGAGGGCGCGTCCCAGAGGAATTTCACTCCGAGGAAAGGTGAGCAGACTCCAGCGGGCCTTACTGCCGTGCATGTTCGTGGTCTTCGCTGAGAGGACTCCCACATCCTTCACCAGTGTTGATCGAAGCTGAGGACTGCCTGAGTCCCCTCAGGGCCTCCATTCTTTGGTGATAAAGCTGTTGCTGTGGTTGCTCATGGACTTGGCTTCTGGGGCCCCAAGAGCTTCTGTGTCCCAATATCTCAGACACACCCCAGCACCTCGCCATATCTGGGACCAGAGCTGCCACTGCTCTGCACCCCACCTGTGGGTCCCTGGTCTTGGTTCAGAACCCTCACTGACAGGACCACCATGTCACTGCTGTGAATCCCAGTTCCATCCCAGACAGGGACTCTGATGGGTCATGGCCAGGAAATGCTGCCACTGTCCTAAGCCCAGCTTTACTGTGAACAATTATTGGTCAACAAATAAACATGTTGAAGAGGGTGTATTCCTAGAAACATGCAAGACTATCAAGACTAAATCACAAAGAAATAGAAAATCTGAACAGAACAATCATGATTAAGGAGATTGAATCTGTAGCAAAAAAAAACCTCACATCACAAAAAAATCCAGGACCAGGTGCTTTCCCAGTGAATTCTACCAAATATTTAAAAAAGAGAATTAATGCCAATCCTCTTCAAACTCTTCCAAAAATTGAAAAGAAATGAACACTCCCAAACTCATTTTACAAGGCCAGCATTAACCCTGCTACCAAAGTCAGAAAAGAACACTGTGAGAAAAGAAAATTACAGACCAATATCCCTGATGAATATTAATGCAAAAACGTTCAACCAAATATTAGCAAACTGAATTCAGCAGCATATTAAAAGAGTCATTCATGCCTGGCTGGTATGGCTCAGTGGTTGAGCAGTGACCCATGCACCAAGAGGTCATGGGTTTGATTTCCGGTCAGGGCACATGCCTGGGTTCCAGGCTTGATCCCGGGTAGGGGACGTGCAGTAGGCAGCTGATCAATGTTGATGTCTCTCATCAATGTGTCTATCTCTCTCTCCCTTTCCCTTCCTCTCTAATAAAAGTCAATAAAAACTTTTTTTTTTTTTTAAAGAGTCATTCACCATGATCAAGGGGAATTTATCCCAGGGATGCAAGGATGTTTCAACATGCATAAGTAAATAAATGGGACATATTACTTTAATAGAATAAAAGATAAAAAATATCATAATCATTGATATAGATATGGAAAAATGCATTTTATCAAATAAAACAAACTTCCATGATGAAACCCTCAATAAATTGGGTACGGGTACAAAAGGAACATACCTCATCAAAATGAAGGTTGTATACAACAAACCCATAGCTAACATCATACTCAATGGTGAAAGACTGAAAGTAGTTACTGTAAGATCAGGAATAAGGCAAGGGCACCCACTCTCACCAATTTCATTCAACACAGTACCTGAAGGCCTAGATAGAGCAATTAGGCAACATAAAGAGATAACAGGCATCCAAACTGGAATGAAAGAAGTAAAACTATCATTATTTGCAGATGATACGATACTTAGAAAACCCTGAAGACTCTACTAAGAAATTCTTATAACTAATAAATTCAGTAAAGTTGCAGGATACAAAATCAATATATAAAAATCAGTTGCATCTACAGATTCAATGCAATGCCCCCAGAAGTCAAATAACATTTTTCATAAAAATAGAAAAACAATACTAAAATCTGCATTCAACCACAAAAGACCCTGAATATACAAAGCAATCTTGAGAAAGAGGAACATAGCTGAAGGCATAACACTTGTTTTAAACTATATTACAAAGTTATAGTAATCCAAACAGTATGGTAGTGACATAAAACTGGCCCAAAGACCAGTGAAACTGTCAAGAGAGCCCAGACATAAACCTATGCATATATGATCAAATAATATTTGACAAGGGTGCCAAGAATACATAATAGGGAGTGGACAGTCTCTAATAAATGGTTATCGGGGAAACTGAATATTCACATGCAAAAGAATAAAACTGCCCTGGCCGGTTTGGCTCAGTGGTTAGAGCATCGGCCTGCGGTCCGGGGAGACCCGGGTTCGGTTCCCGCTAAGGGCATGTACTTCGGTTGCAGTTTGTCCCTGGCCCTGGTTGGTAGTGCGGGTGGCAGCCACTCGATGTGTCCCTTCACGTCGATGTTTCTGTCTCTCTCTCCCTTCCTCTCTCTCCCTCCCACTCTATCTATACAAAAAATGGAAAAATATCCTCGGGTGAGGATAAAAAAAAAAAAAGAATAAAACTGGACCTGTACATTACTTTACTCACAAAAATTAACTAAAATGGATTAAGGTTTTAAACATAACACCAAAAACCATACAACTCTTAGAAGAAAATATTGGTGGTGGGAGAGGCAACCTTGACATTGGTCTTAACCATATATATATATATATATATATATATATATATATATATTCCCATTCTCCAACCTTCCTCCCTTTTGGCAATCATGAACTTGTTCCCTATATCTATGGGTATTTTCTGCTTTGTTTTGTTCATTTATTAGTTTTGTATTTTTAGATTCCACATATAAATGAAATAATATGGTATTTCTTTCTCTGATATTTCATTTAGCATAATACTTTCTAGGTCTATCTATATTGTCACAAATAGCAAGATTTCAAAACTTTTATAGCTAAATAATATCCTATTGTGGAGTATTTATATATATATATATCTTTTATCCACTCATCTACTGATGGGGCTCTAGGTGGCTTCCATATCTTGTCTATGATTTCTTACATAAGACAACTACAGCAGAGGTAATAAAGGCTAAAATAAATCAGTGGGACTATAAACAAAAGAACTTCTGCATAGTAAAGGAAACAATCATATGTTGAAAAGGCAACCTACAATATGAGAAAATATTTGCAAATCATAAATCTGATAAGGAGTTAATATTAAAAATATATTAATAACTCATGTAACTTAATAGCAAAAAAAAAAAAAAAAAAAAAGCAAACAATCCAATTTTTTTTAAAAATGGGCAAACGACCTGAATAGACATTTTTCCAAAGAAGACATACAAATGACCAACAGGTATATAAAAAGTTGCTCAACATCACTAATAATTAGCTAAATAAAACTCAACCTCACACCTGTTACAATGGCTATTGCCAAAAAGATAAGAGACAAATGTTGGTGAGGATGTAAGAAAAGGGAACACTTACAAACTGTTGGTGGGAATCTAAACTAGTATGGCTGTTATGGAAAACAGCATGGAGGTTCCTGAAAAACTAAAAGATAAAAAAAATATCGCCCTGGTCAGTTTGGGTCAGCGGTTAAAGCAATGGCCCATGGACCAAAGAGTCACAGATTCGATTCTGGTCAAGGGCACGTATCTTTCCTTGGTTGCGGTTCCCTGCCGTGATCAGGAATGTGTGGGAGGCAACGAATCAATGTGTCTCTCTCACTGATGTTTCTTTCTTTCTCTCCCCCCAACCCTTTCTCGCTCTATCTGAAGATTATTGGAAAAATATCCTAGGATGAGGATTTAAAAAAAAAGAAAGGTAAAATACTATATGATCCAGAAATTCCATTCCTGAGTATACACCCAACATTTTTAAAAAGTTATCTGAATACCCATGTTCATTGCAGCATTATTTACAATAGCCAAGATATGGAAACTACCTAAATATCTTTCAATGGATGAATGGATAAAAAAATGATATCTATACATATAAGAATTATTATTTAGCCATAAAAAAAAAAAAAAAGAAGAAGGAAATCGCCCAGTGTGGCTCAGTGGATTGAGCATTGTCCCATGGACTGAGAGTTGGATTCCTAGTCAGGGCACATGCTCGGGTTGTAGTCTTGATCCCCAGTAGGGGGTGTGCAGGAGACAGCAGATGGACATTTCTATCTCACATCAATGTTTCTATTTTTCTCTCCCTTCCTCTCTCACTAAAAAATTAATATAAACATTAAAAAAAAAAAAAAAAAAAAAAACACAACACATTCATGACAACATGGAGAAATCTGGAGAGTATTGTACTAAGTGAAATTAGCCAGAAAAAGAAAGACAAAAATCCTCTATGGTGTCACTTAAGTGTGGAATTATTTTTTAAAATCTGATTTCATAGAGACTGAGAATGGAATGGTGATTACCAGGGGCTGGAGAACAGGGGAAATGGGGTGATATAAGTCAAAGGGTACACATCTCAATTCTAAGAAGTTCTGAGGATAGAATGTACAGCATGGTGACTGTAATTAATAATATGGTGTGCATATTTATAATTTGCTGAGAATAGATTTTGAGCGATCTCACCACACACATACAAAGTTATCTATGTTAGTTAGTGGGATTATGGATGTGTTAATTATCTTGATCTTGTTAATCGTTCTATAATGTTTTTATATATCAAATAATCATATTGTACACTTTAAATATACACCATTATAATTGTCAATTATTCTCAGTAAAATTTAAAAAATAATTAAGAATGACAAATTTCTTTCTAGTTGTGGGATCAGAATAAAAGCTATGATTTAATAATCCAAATGAGTAATGTAGGATTATATTAATATTGAAGAGATACATAATTATACTAAAATGGTAGGGTTGTCTGTTCTTTCCTTTTCAAAATTTTAGTAAAAATCTCCTAAAATCCAGATGTTTTTTTGCAGCTTTCACAGATTATAAAAACACAGTGTTTTCAGTTTTATATATGTGTTGTGACAATGTGTAGAATTACAGCTTTAAAATTTTTTGATGTGAAAAGAACCTAGACATCATTGAGCCCAATGCCTGTTTCTACAGATGAGGTAGTAAGAAATTCCGAGGAGCAGAGTAAACTAGCTTGAGTCATGTGGTTACTGCAGAACAACAGGGAAGAAGCTGTCTGTCTCCTCTCCTCCAGCTTGATCACCTTTCACCAACCTATGACATCTGGACGCATAGATTACAGCTCTGCCTGTCAGGGTTGTTGACAATTGCTATACTTCACCTAAACTTGTCAAATGAACAGCCAGGTTTCTTGAAACTAGGGAGTGATCATTTGTAGTCAAATTTTGCTCTTTTGGAGAGTTTTTTGTTTTGTTTTTTAATCCTCACCCAAGGATATTTTTACATTTATCTTCAGATAGAATGGGAGTGAGGAAGAAAGGGGGGGGAGAGGGAGAGAGAGAGAGAGACATCGATGTGAAAGAGACACATTGATTGGTTGCCACCTACATGACCTCAAGCAGGGTCGAGGACATACCACAACCAAGGTATGTGCCCTTGGTTGGAATCGATCCTGGGACTCCCTGGTCCTCAGGCTGATGCTGTAACCACTAAGCCAAATCGGCCAAGGCTGGAGAGTTTTTAAAGCTAGCTTTAAAAAAATGGCTATGAAAATTCTTACTTCAATTTACACCGAATTTTAATTAGCAAACTTTTTAAAGTTTCTTCCTATTCGCTTAGTTTTCATGTACTAAGGACATTTTAGGAGACCCTAAGTGGGGAATGTGTTCAGGTTATTAAGCTATAACAATATGTGTTTTTTTGTTGTTGATAGTATTAAGCAGAAAATCCTACTAGTGACTAATAAAATTTTTTTTCCTTGCAAATCTTAATGTTTTTGGTTTTGTTTTACATTGAATGTTTAAATTAATTAAACCTCAGATTAATTTTTTTAAAAAAGAGCCCTGGCCGGTTTGGCTCAGTGGTTAGAGCGTCCGCCTGCGGTCCGGAAAGACCCGGGTTCGGTTCCCGCTAAGGGCATGTACCTCGGTTGCAGTTTGTCCCCGGCCCTGGTTGGTCGTGCAGGTGGCGACCACTCGATGTGTCCCTTTCACATCGATGTTTCCCTCTCTCTCTCTTCCTCTCTTTCCCTCCCACTCTGTCTGTACAAACAATGGAAAAATGTCCTCAGATGAGGATTAAAAAAAAAAAGAAATTTGAAGTTAGAAAGAACTGTGGGAAATAATGCATTTCAGACTGCTCTTCATGTATAACCCAAAGCTACCTTTTAGGAAGATCTAGCCATAATAAAAGATTATCCTAATTCCCTGTTACAATACTTATTCTGATGCTTATTTTTGTCATTATGTTTGTCGAACCTATTTTTTCCTCATTAAAACCTTGATGAAATAAAAAAGAAAGTATTGTGTTTATGTAAGAAACCCCCTTCCTCCCTCTCACATGTGACTTCTCTCTGTTCTGCATGACTCCCTTTGTAAACAGGTCCCATGAATGGGAATCACTTACTTGGGTCGCAGTATTTTCAACTTGATAAGTTTTAGCGCCTATTCTTCCTCAAGGGGAAAAAAGAAATTGCATTAAATGGCAAACCTACTATTTTATTAGCCTATTAAGGGGGCATTTTCCAATCCTACTAGCAGCTAATTAAAGGAACACAGTATCTGTCTCAAACCATCTGGTCCACTAGACACTGTTGACAAGTGTATCTGTTTTCATGCTGCATATAGTTAAACTTTTTAAGTTAATACTTAGCCATGGGAGAAAGCTACCTGGCTGATCATGTGCTTTGCCTCACCTGACAGCACTTGTGAGAGCGCCACTGATGCCTAAAACTACCCTTGGCACGTAATTACAGCCTTTAGGAACCATCAGACCCAGAATATATTAACTTTCCTACAAAATCAAGATCTCTTAAATTACATAGAGGAGTGTCACACATGTGCCTAATTAGAAAGTTAGGATTCCACTCTTACCTATTAAGCATATGGTTTGCAAATGTAAAAGTGTACTATGTATTACTATTTATTGTGTTCATTAATTTTTACATATTTCAGTTTTATTTTGCTGATTCCCCTCACAAAAATAACAACCAAAAGTTTAAGTTATGACTTTTACAATTACATTGTAAAATTTTGATTTAAAATCACATATAAAAAACTGAACAAAGTTAATGTTTCTATAAATACAGGTGTCTTGGAACATGAGATTCAATTCCAATGCTATGATAGGGATATAAAAATGTTAAATACATACAAAATGGATGGAGTTGTTATTTCACTCTAAACATTTTAGGATGGATGAAAATTATCTGAACAGAGAATAGAAGTAGAGGATAAGTTTTAAATAAGAAAGACAAAATACAGTTGATTGTTAGTTCCCCAAATCCAAAAACATGTATATTGTACAGATTATGGTCTACATGCATGCCCATGTGCACACACACACACACACACACACACAATCAATCAATAAATCAATTTAAGAGTAATTCTTCAGTCTTGAATGAATCACACCATTACTTGCAAATATTAGTAAAAGTATCAGAAAACCGGAGCCTGATAGAAACTCATTGGTCTATATATTGAATAGAGACACCTGTCAGCCTAAAATTTTGATGAACTATAGTTCACAATAATTAGATTTTCAAGTCTTCCCATCACATGACTTAATGGGAGACAATTAGGAAAAAATTTCTCCTCGTGTAACCTTGATGATACATTTTTTTTTTTTTCTGATTCAAGTACATTTGATTTTCTTTTCTTTTTTTTTTTTCAGTTTATTTATTTATTTATTTTTTTGCAGGAGAAATTGTTTAATCCGTTTTATATAGCAAATATTAAATCTGTTGCTTGATTTGCAGTTTAGTTTTTTTTCTTAATTTATTTATTTTTGTTACAGATGTTTCTCCTTTTCATTATTTTTAAATGCAAGTAAATATTTGATATTCCATTTTCATTTCCCAATCACTGAAAAGAAAAACAAAATAAATATCAAGTCTATCTCCATGCTGACTTTATAAAGTTATTTAAATATGAAAACAGTATGATTTGAACATTCTACTAAAATGTTTTCCTCATTTGCTTAGATTCTTGTCCTACACATCCACTTATTTTTTCAGATCATGGGTAATACTTTTTTGTATTATTTGTTTTAAAATAACTACATTAGGGATATCTGAATGAATATTACCTTTCGTTTTAAATAGTAGTTTTCTTGTTTTTCTTTATCACAATAAGAATCCATCTAAACTGAGAATTATTAGACTTAAACCCAATATTTGTCCATTCATTAACCGGGATATGAACTGCTTAAGATATGAGAAGTATGAATATTTTAGTGAGCCAGTATGTAAATATCACTAGTAGATTCAAAATGTGGAAACTTGACCAAATACCTTTGACAATGATATAAACATCTGGAGGCGGTTCAGGAAATCCAACCACTTTTAATGTCAATATGCTCTTGCTCCATTTCATGAAGGAAATATTACTTTACCATTCAGAATTTACCTAAAGTATCAATCAGTTCCAAAAAAAGAGAACTACTGAAAGATCTGTAAAGAAAATAAAAAAGGTCTTTTTGATATCTTTATAATACCATAAATATTTAAGGGCATGATATAGCAGATGGAAAACCGGAGGCGAGTGACCAAATTCAGTAAGAAAACAGGCTATTTTTCCTGCATAAGGAAAACCAAGTAACTTGCACACACTTTCAAATTGAGGATATTTACATAAACTTCATATTTCCAAATGTAGTATTTGTATAATTTTATTAACCAACATCATTCCAGTAAATTTCATTTAAAAATGGATTAAGACTTCCGGTCAAGATGGCGGGTAGGTAAACGGGGTATCGGTCCTCCCACAACCACATCAAAGTTACAACTAAACTACAGAACAACCATCATTCAGAACCACCTGACATCGAGCTGAATGAAGTCTTACAACTACGGAATTAAAGCAGCAGCCACATCAGACTGGTAGGAGGGTGGAGGGGCTGGGCCCACACCCACGTGTGGCGGAGAAAAATCAGGAGGGCACCTCGGCTGGGAAGGTCCTCCCTGAGGACTGAGGGGTCCCCGTCCCACACCAGGTGCCCAGCTCACGGTTCCAGTGCCAGGAGGAGAATCCCCATCACTTCTGGCTGGAAAACCAGCGGGAACTGAGGCTCAGGGAGGCTGAGGGGCTGAAGCCCCAGGCAGCTCCTTAAAGGGCCCGCGCACGGACTTATCGGACTCTCTCCCTCTAAGCTTGGAGGGGAGGCAGCTCGAGGGGCACCAGAGACACACAGGGAAGAACTGAGCTGTTTGGCTCAAGGCAAGAACTGGAGAGACAGCTTTCTCCTGGACAGACGTGCTGGAAGGAGGCCTTTGTTCCTTTGGTGAGCCCTTCCCTGGGGCTGAAGACAGCCGCCATACCTGGGACTCCAGCAACCTGGCTCACACTGGTAGCCCCGCCCTGGTGCTTCCCTGAGGCCCCGCCCCACCCCACCCAACTTTCAGGCCCACCCAAGCTGTTGCCACTTGCTTAACCATAGGATTGGCCTGTCTTGGATCCTGCTTCAGGTTTTCCTAAATTCTTTCAAACAAGCAGCATCTGGTCTCAGCGAGCCCCATACCGCTCTTTAAGTAATACACAGAAACAAACACAGGGAGCAAGCCAAAATGAGGAGACAAAGAAACACGTCCCAAATGAAAAAACAGAACAAAACACCAACAAAAGAACTAAGCGAAATGGAGATAAGCAACCTAACAGATGCTGAGTTCAAAACACTGCTTATAAGGATGCTCAATGAACTTAGTGAGAACCTCAGTGAACTTAGTGAGGGCCTCAAGAGCATAAAAAAGGACCAGTCAGAAATGATGGATGCACAGTCAGAAATGGAGGCATTAACTGAAATAAAGAATAATTTACACAGACATTTTCAATAGTAGAGTACGTAAATCCAAGAGGCAAACCATTGATTTGGAATATAAGGAAGCAAAAAATGCCCAATCAGAACAGCAAAAAGAAAAAAGAATCCAAATAAATGAGGATAGTGTAAGGAGACAACTTCAAGTGTGCCAACATTCGCATCTTGCGGGTGCCAGAAGGAGAAGAGCAAGAAGAAGAAATTGAAAACCTGCTTGAAACAATAATGGCAAAAAACTTTCCTAACTTGGCAAAGGAAACAGATATACAAGTCCAGGAAGCACAGAGAGTCCCAAACAAGATGAACCCCAAGTGGCCCACACCAAGACACATCATCATCAAATTGTAAAAGGTTCAAGACAAAGAGAGAATCTTAAAAGCAGCAAGAGAAAAGCAGCTAGTTACCTACAAGAGAGTTCCCATAAGGCTGTCAGCTGATTTCTCAAAAGAAACTTTGCAGGCCAGAAGGGAATGACAAGAAATATTCACAGTGATGAAAACCAAGAACCAACAACCAAGATTACTCTATCCTGCAAAGCTGACATTTAGAATCGATGGCCATATAAAGAGTTTCCCAGACAAGAAAAAGTTAAAGGAGTTCATCACCACCAAACCGTTATTATATGAAATTATGAAGGGTCTTTTTGAAGAAAAAGATGAACAAACAAAATGGCAATGAATACATATCTATCGACAATGGAATCTACAAACAAAGTGAACAAGCAGACAGAAACATTCTCATAGATACAGAGAACATTTTGTTGGTTGCCAGATGGGAGGGGGTTGGGGGAATGGGTGAAAAAGGTGAAGGGATTAAGAAGTACAAATTCATTGCTCGACTGACAAACCTCAAAGGGAAAGGGGTTGGGGGGTGGGAAGAAATAAACCAAATAACTTATATGCATAACCAGTGGACACAGACAATAGTGTGGGAAAAGGTAGGAGGGGGGCGGGAGTAGGGAAGAGGGGGTCAATGGGGGAAAAATGAGGAACATCTGTAATACATTCAACAATAAAGATTTTTTTAAAAAAGAAAAAGAAAAAAATAAATAAAAATGTATTAATTTTTTTAAGTTAAAAATCCACAACAGTTAATTGCAACAGTGAAGTCATCACCTTTGATAGGACCTGTATTTTCCAGCCCCTACCGCTTCCTACTACCTATCTCCCTAATATATTACACCCAGCCAATCATTATTTATATTTCCATCCTACAGGGAAATATACACCTAATAAGTTTGGTGTATGTGTATCACACACACACACACACACACACACACACACGAACTTCTGATGAATGTAAGGATTTTATATTCTCCTACCCAAACTTCCTGCATACAACTTTTTTGAACCTCCAGTCTTTCGAATGAAGATATCCACAAATAAAATCACTACTGTCTACTAAGTCAAGGCAGGCGATTCATTTTTCTCGCATCTTTATTTTTGGAGAGTGAGTTACACTTCCCAACTTGATTAATTTGACATTATATTTAAGCTATTTAAATCCTAAAATCTATTAGAGTACACTATAGCCAATATAGAATGAAAAAAATAAATTCCTTTCAATCTCTAAATGCCAAAAAACTCAGATATATTCCTTTTGCAAAATTAGTTCAACTATTTTCAGACAATTTCTATTATTTTCATTACATCTATATTCCACCTTAGGGCCAGGAATTTCACCATGATTAATAACTTTATTCTATGCAATTATGATTAATTACATTCTTTCATTTATGGAATCACCCAAAGTATAGTGAGATAGTATTTTTATGATAATGCATTAATATTTAGATCTTTCTGGAAATCCATCAGGATATGTAAGAGTTCTGTAAGAAATAAGTTTCATAACCTTTACAACCTCACCTGTTTCACTTATAAAAAAGCATTTTCTTTGTTTTCAGAGATCTTAATTTGTAGTGATAATTAACAGTGGTGTATAGAAGACAAAGCACATAAACCAATGAAGCCTCAAAATCACCTAAGCAATTGAAAAATTACATTCCTAGGCCCATATATATTGAGATTCTGATCAAGTATATCTCAGTAAGTCAATAAATCAAAATCTCTCAGAGTAGGACTCTGGCCATAGTATTTTATTTAAAGCTTCTTATATGATTATAATTTTCAGTATGGTTGAGAACCACTGGCATAGATAAAAACAGTAACATTTAAAAATGCCTCTCCTGAATTATTAGGATATTAATAAAAAGGCTTAGCTCAATTAATCATCTATGAGTTGGCTATGTTAAAACTGTAGACTACTAAGAGAAGTCTACAATCTAATTGGAGAGTCAGAATACTTAACATGCATGGATAATACTAAATTATAAAGTATTTAAATCAGCCCTTTCCAGTAATCCAGTGCTGTTTTACTGACCCTTTCTTTCCTATGAGTTAGACAATACAAAAATTACTGAAAGGTTTAAAAACTAATGCAAAACATATTTTATTGTTGATGTACTAGTCAACAGAATAGTTTTCTAGGTAGAGAAATTGTGAATAAACCCAGTGTTTGCTATTCATAAGATTATTTAGAGAAATGAGAATATTTGGTCAGCAAAGGCTATTGCAGTACCTGTTATGAGCCTGTAGAAGTCTGGACAGAAGTTGTAGCCTAAATGCAGATGAATGAACTGGTCTAAGAAATTGTCAAAGGATTACTGACAAAAAAGAGGGGGGTAAGATGACAGTATGGAATCAATACCTGTAACCAGTCATGTCTGAAGTAATGCTGGAATAGTGGTTCCTTTGGCATAGACAAGAACACACAAATTTGGGCAGCGGGGGGAGGGGGGAAATTATTTTTGGAGAAATTAGGATTGGTTTATATCTGTTGAAGTTAACATGACTGGATACACTTAATTGGAAATATTCAGAGGATAACTGGAGACTGAGTAAAAATAAATCAGAAGATATAGACAAGAGAAAATCAAGAATTTATCCATACTATCTCTCTGCCTCAAGTCGTATTTCAGGGAGCAAAGGTCACTCTATACATGACTCCTCATACTGAGATAACCATTTATCAAAACATGTTAAATACAAAACATGCTGAATACCAATTGCTAATATATATAGTTAATTTCCTCTGAATTATTTTTTTCTTGGAGAAACAATGTCTAATGCACAAAAAGTCAGTTTAGTATTTTAAACTCACTTTTATTGATCAAATGAGTAAAAGAATATGGACTGCCTTGGGTACATTATCTACCATTCCATTGACATGTCTTTGAACGATGATGTTTCCTTCTTTATTGTATGGGTTTCCATTATCAGGATTCACACACACAGTTTAGCTCTCCTTCCTCGGGGCTGGTTACCTATCTGTCCTAATCACCCAGTAATTAAAATAAAAACCACTCCAGATAATTGGCAGTCTTTTCTAATTGAAAAGTGGGTAGATAATCATTGGCCCAAGGAAATGCCCCCTGCTCATACAGTAATATAAACTACCATCTGTCTATTAAATTAGTCATTGTGAAATATTAACATATAAATGACTACTATAGAGGTATTATAAAAGGAGTCCCAGCACTTAATTATTTTTTTTTTCCCCATTTTGTTGACTCTCTGATTTCTTCCTAGGGAATGATAAGGAAATTTATTCTAAGCCGATGAGGGCGGGGACAATGACTTTTGTCATGCAACACAGACACATTTAGATGATTTATAACTACCTTTGCCATACAAAGTATTTGCTCTCCAGTGAATCACATAAATGTTAAACCCAAAAGCTAGAATAAACTACACAGAAACATTCAATTCACTTATAGAGCTGGGAGATCCAAATTTGCACATTGACTTCCAAGGAAAATAGAAGTAAAAGAGGCAAAGAAAGTACGTTTCAAAATGATAAAGGCCTGTCCACTAAAGTAGAAAATCCCTGGAATAAACCTGCACAAGCTGAGGAGGTAGCCTATCCTTCCTGTTTGAATTAGAAAAGAGGGGGAAATTCGTAAATGCCCATAGACCCCATAGACGTGAAGAGAACCAACAGGCATCATGAAGGATGTAACCTGATTCTGTGCTTTGTGTAGACAGTGTGCTACCACACTGTCTTTGTAGACACAACAAATACCAGTAGCAGATCTTCATTTAGAGAGGGCAAAGATAACTAGTTATACATCTAATGACACAAATCAGACAAATGCAGCATGAGTAGAGTCTCCTTCTCCAGTCCAAGTCAATCCTGGCACTGAAAGAATGCCCTCCCAAATTCTCCATTCTGACTTCAGAACTTGGGCATCAGTGTTCGTCTGTTGGCTGGCATGCAGTAGGCCCTGTGAAATGAATAACTATATTTGAATGTGAAGTGATGATACTCTAGACAAGGTCAAACCCCATTCATGTAAATACTCATCAATTGATTTGGCAGAAATTACTTAAGACACTTGGTAAGTCAAACTAGCTCAATACCTATCTAATAAATTAAGAGACAAACAGAACTGCAATGAAAGAAAAACAACAACAACAAATACATATCTTAAAGATTTTGGATTTAGGACACAAGTTTTTGTAACAAGGGCAAGACTTGACTCTGGAAACCACACCTATCTAGAAATATTTGCTCTAGTTGAAAGATGGAAGAACTACTCTCCCTACACACCATCATTCACTGCCCTGGACAATAAAAAGATTAAGTTCAGTCCTGACTTTTCTTCACAGAACCTGACATAAACTATAGAGTATTTTTGAGACCTAGAAATAACTGATGAAGAAAAAAGCTTTTCAAATCTAACACTATAAATGAATGATCCAGAATTATATTTGACTAAGGATCTCAGGTCTCTGAAAGGTAAATGGAAAAATAAATTTTGTTATTAAAACTTCAGTTATATATATATTTATCTTTATTGTTGAAAGTATTACAGATATACCACCTCCCCACCCCAACCCTCACCCTCGGACTTCACCACACTATTGTCTGTGTCCATCAGTTTTATCTTTTTATACTTAGTTGTAATATGTTTTTTTTTCTCCTCTAGATAATTTTATGTACAAAGAAAAGTAGCATGTAAATCACGTTGTTTCTGTTAATTAATGAAAAACTGTAGTTTTCCTGAAAGTGAACTCTCATGGATTATTTACATTCTAAGTCTCATGACATTAAAGTATGCAGCACACTGTTTCCTTTATAAACGTATAACCATAATTATATTAGATTTCCGAGGACTTAAATAACCAAGATGCAAAAATATTAAATTACCAGAGAGATACATCAGCATAGGTAAACACTAGAGAAATGATAGTCTCTCTCTCTCTCCTCTATCTTCGATATCACACACATACATACATAAATATACACACACATGCACACATACAAACACACTATAAACTGTATATTGGTGTTCCCCAAAATTCATGTTGAAACCTGTACCCCAATATGATGGTCTTACAAAGTAGGGCCTTGGAAGGAGATTAGGTCATGAGAGGGGAGCCCTCCTGAGTGGATTGGTGCTATTACAAAGGTGTAAGTGGGCTCGCACCACACACCAAATCTGCTGGCACCTCATTTTTGCCTCCCCCCCCAATTATTTTACTTGTTTACTCAAAGTTTGTAATTTCTTACCTTAACAAATTCAACCATGAAGCAATCTTACTCGGTTAAAATCTTCAAAATTAGCACCTGCTGATTACAAAGAAAATCAAGTATATGTGAAGTCTGTGTCCTAACTGCCCCTAAATTTAGGTGTGCTGAATAAATATTTCTCTCTTTGTATGCTTTGTACCACGGCTAAAATACACATTTTTTTTCTGGATAGCTACGTCTTTTCCCTGCATTGTGCTAGGCACTTCTTACACATTATATCATTTAATGTTCATAATAACCCTGTGAGGTAGGTATAGTTTTCCCATTATATAATGGAGTGTACTCTGACAAATAGAAGAGTAATAATTTGCCCAGGGTTACATAGCTTATACATGCCTGAGCAATTTAATCCCTCTCCAATATAACGGAGGATCTTGCCAATTATGTTTCCTAGCGGAGATTCTGCTGGAGGTTTACCAAACCCACTCCTAAGCATACCGCTTGAACATACTTCCCTTGGAGTTGAGTATTCCAAGGGTATTTGGAATTAAATTGCAGTCAAGAGAATATGGGCAAAAATGTCACTTTCAGGCTTAGCTCACAGGAATGTCCCACACGCAACCTGCCATTCTCTTTCCCCCGTCTGGCTGCAGGTCTCCACCAGGGTACACCGAGAATCCCGGGAGGACTGGAGAACTGTAGGAAGCAGTTCCATCAGAAACATCTGCACTGAACTGCTATGCAATGGAAAATAAACCCGAGTGGGTCAAACCACTACAGTATAAAGGTTTTAATGTTCTATCATCTGTGAATACCTTATGTCGTCTTATAGTTACCAAATCAAAATACAACTTTGACTCTCGAGTTTTTAATATAAAAATATTCAATTAAAATTTAACATATATTTTTCTAACACTCTCAACCTTGCCCTGATAGCATCCAGTGATAGACAGTATGACCTCTTCTACTGGAAACACAGATGTTAAGTAATCACTGTAACTTGAAGCCTGGCTGGTGTGGCTCAGTGGACTGGCATCATCCCATGAACCAAGAGGTCCGGGTTTGTTCCCGGTCAGGGTACATGCCTAGGCTGCGGGCTGATCCCCAGTGAGAGGTGTGCAGGAGGCAACCGATCAGTGTTTCTCTCTCATGTGGATGCTTCTCTCTCTCTCTCTAAAAAAATCAATAAAAAGATACATTTTTTTTTAATGGTAACTTGAAGACAGGAAGTCCAAATGAACTGCATTCTTATCACTTCAAATTCAAACAGCATCTAAATGCAGTTTTCAAGTGATGTCTAGATACTTTTTTTTTATATAGCAAATCCAGGTGTCAGAGATAATAAATGAACGGTTTATTTGATGCCCATAGTACTTTAAAGAAATCAGTACAAGCCCCCAAGGGAAAAAAGCAACAGCATACTCACAAGCATTTCATCATCTGAAGTTGATATAACAATGCTGACAAGTACAAAAGACAACTCCTTTGTTCTGTCCTGCTGTGTCATGTTATAAGAAAACACTAAGCACCGTGTGACCTTTAGAGGAACAGCCAAAAAGTAGCTTGCTCTGTGGTGTTTCACACAGATAGTTTTGAATTTTTGAATGTTCTGATTTTTGCCAGGTGTGGCCAAAGTTATGTCCTAAGGGATTTCGGGCATGAAGAGAAAAGAACGCTGATGCATTAAACAAATGGAAGGGGAAAGATTGGAAGGAAAGTTCACTGCTTGTGGAAAACGAATCTAGTTGTTAAGTATCTGTATGTAGGCTCCTTGAAATTTCCATCTAGTAAATATTAGTTATAAAATTGGTACACACACACACACACATACATGTGCATGCCATGGTTAGCATTAGACCATATGGAGACTATCTGCTAATCCATTTATTCTATACTCCTTTTTCAAGTATTTACTACTTTCATGCTCCTCACTGACTGACTAGAGACTCCTAGTGTAACTGTCCCAAATTCCAGTCCCACGAAATGTCAGTATAGTACAGAGCCCATACTGATTCAAAGATGGTACATATAAGTGATAGGTAGATTCTGTCTTATTTTTAGATATCCATCACCACTTTCAAGGAGCAGAGTTAGCTATATTTTTATTAGGCACCTCTTCTTCTAAGATTAATTCCTTAAGTTTATAAATAATATACATTGGAATTACCTTAAAATATATTTTTTAATCTTTAGAGTAAGCATTAAAAATAATACAAAAACAACATAAGTATTTAGGGGAGATATAAAAAAACTAATAATAATAATATGACATGAGTAAGAAAATCCTTTGTTTCTAACTCAAGACTCCCATTTCTTCTGACACCATCTATGTATCACACCGTAACAGGCTACTTATTAGCATGTAAGCAGGGTAAAATTAAATTTCAGACACATATTATTATGTGGGAATTAAGTTTGGTTAACTTTAATGTTATCAACCTGACAAGCTATTATTAGTATATATAAGGACAAACTATTCAACAGAATTCACCTATGAGCACATGGAATTGTGTCATAATTTAGTACACATTTTATGGATCAATTATTCCAGAGAGAAATTTTTAAAATTTCTAATTTCTCAGTCAAATTCAAAGATACCTAAAAAGAAGTTAATTTTGTAATACATACATGTATCAAATTATGTTGCATACCTTTAACTTCTACAATATTATATGTCAATTATCTCAATAATGCTGGAAAGAATAAATTAAAAGAAGCTAAACGCGTACTTAAAAGCATAAGATTCTTTACATATTTAATCGAATAATCACAGAGTAAACAGACAGTTGGAATGCTAGCAGAGAACCCAAGGCCACCACAAATTTAACCTCTTAAATGATGTATAAAGTCCAGGAGCATCTAAATATATATGTTCAGAGTATGTATATATATAACTATCATAGTGAATAATGATGCTAATTTCAGCATTCTAGAACATTTTCTTTAGTAGTCTTTCTAAAAGGCTCTTAAAATTCACAATGGCAATTATGCAGTCTTCCCTCAAGCATTTTTTTTCTTATATTTAAAAGATGAGAATATTTCTGAAATTTTTCCAGTATTGCTTTTATTGCATCTCCAAATTTTTCTTCTTCATCATCTGCCAATTCCAATAATCAACTGCTTCTGCACTCTTGAGCCTGACAAGAACCTCGGAAAATCCGTAAGTCTTTGAATTAATGTGACATTTATTTTCTAATATCCTTTGGCCTTTCTCATTTCTTGTTGTATCTTTTCACATATGCTGAAATTCCAGCTCAATTCTTCCTCAAGTTTCGATTTCCAGAATAATTCCCTAAAAGCTGATACTGGGAACAACCTACATAAATGTTTGCTCCTAGTATTTTGCCAGTGTCTTTAGAAATGGTAAATGATAAGTAATTGTATAAAAAGCTATTACCCAAGCATGATGAGAACAAAGAAATAACTGCAATTTTTTAAAAATCTCAGTATAGCCCTGGCCGGTTTGGCTCAGCGGTTAGAGCGTCGGCCTGTGGTCCAGAGATACCCGGGTTCAGTTCCCGCTGGGGGCATGTGCCTCGGTTGCAGTTTGTCCCCGGCCCTGGTTGGTTGTGCGGGTGGCAGCCACTCGATGTGTCCCTTTCACATCGATATTTCTCTCTCTCTCTCTGTTCCTCTCTCTCCCTCCCACTCTACCTGAACAAAAAATGGGGAAAAAAAAAAAAAAAAATCTCAGTATATAGGGAAAAGTGAGATTTAGAAGTTTACCATACCATTTCTTAACAGTTATTACAATCTCTCTTTTATTATGACTCTTGCTCATTTGTTATAATATTCTATTCATAATATTGCTTTTGTACATAGATAACACTATGGTCTGAACTAATAGCAATAGAGTCAAATTCTATTGATGTTATTACCAGTCATTATCCACATGTCTTTGTTGCTCTAACATCTAAGGGATTACTAATTTTCACATTTCTTTCTTTACTGATTTTAGAGAGAGAGGAAGTGAAAGGAAGAGAGAGATAGAAACATCGATGAGAGAGAACATCAATTGGCCGCCTCCTGCATGCCCCCACTGGGGATTTGGCCCACAAGTGGGGCATGTGCCCTGACCAGGAATCAAACCAGTGACCTCTTGGTGCATGGGTCAATGCTCAACCACTGAGTCACACTGGCCAGGCTGTTTCTTTAATTTTTTAATAAAAATTATTGCAAGTGTTCTGTGGTTCATCATCATGAATTATCACTATTAGAATTACTTGCAAATAGCTTACTTAAAATAAGTTTACATTACAGATGCTTATTATAGAGTATCAAATGGGAAGATCTATATACCTAGGTCTGGAGTCAAACAAACATGAATTTAAATACGCCTCCACTGTTTACTAGCTATATAAGCTTAGGAAAACTATTGTTCTCTAAACATCCTCATTTCTTCATCAGTAATATGTGGACGAAAATTCCTACTTTGCAGAATGTTTTTCATATTGTAATGAAATATTTTATATAAAGTATCTATCACAAAACCTGGCATATAGTCTGTGTTCCAAAAATAACACTAAACACAACTATTGTTACTGATACCACATATTCATTATTAAATGAATTAGACATTGTTGAGATATGCATATGAGTTTTATTTTCATTAGAAATTATCTTATCCTAATGAAGCAGTTTAGTAAATCTGAGATCTTTAGACCACTTTCGATACTTAATTAACAAGCAGTTAACAATGAAAAACACCAAGAATTAGTTACCGAACATTAGCATGTAATACGCACTTATAAAAACATTCAAACTGTAACATAAAAAATAAAAATGTGCCCAGCCGGTGTGGCTCAGTGGATTGAGTGTCATCCCATGGACTGAGAGGTCCTGGTTCGATTCCTGGTCAGGGCACATGCCCAGGTTGCAGGCTTGATCTCCAGTAGGTGTCATGCAAGAGGCAGCCGATCAATGTTTCTCTCTCACATTGATGTTTCTATCTCTCTCTCCCCTCCTCTCTCTCTAAAAAATAAATAAAAACATATATAAAATTAAAGTAAAATAAAAATGTAAATTAAAAAAACACTTAACATTTAATACTGCAAAAATTTTCAGTCTAAAAAGACATGCCCGGTTACAGTTCACTTTGCTCTCTAAATGTATTTTCTTACATATGACCCCCTAAAAACCCAAGTTTGAACTACACAGGTCTTCTTATACATTGATTTTTTTTTTCCAATAAATATAAAGTCAGCCCTCCTTATTTCTGGGTTTCTCATTCATTCATTCATTCATTCAACCAACCAACCAACCATGGATGGAAACCAGTATTTCTGATTCATGTATGCAGAGGGAGGACCGTATGCAGAGTCCTACCCATTTATTGAAGGAAGTTCAGCAAAGGCAGATTTTGGTATCTGCAGGGGGTCCTAGAACCGATCCCCCTATGGATAGTAATGGATGGTTATAGTTAAGTTTTTGAAGAATCAATAGTTTGCCCGGCCAGTGTGTCTCGTTGGATGAGTGTCGACCCATGCACCAAGAGGTTGCTGGTTCAATTCCTGGTCAGGACACATGCCCAGGTTGTGGGTCAAATTCCCAGTGGGGAGCACACAGGAGGTGGCCAATCAATGTTCTCTCTCATTGATGTTTCTGTCTCTCTCTCCCTCTCCCTTCCTCTCTCTCTAGAATCAATAAAGAAAAAAAAAAAAGTAAAAAAGAATCAAAAGTTATACGTGGATTTTTTTACTACACGGGGATCAGGGCCCCTAACAGCCTCCGCTGTTCAAGGATCAACTGTAATTACTTACCTAAGACTTAACTTCTAGACATTACTCAAAAGCATAATCATTTACCTCTAGGTAAGATGATTACATAACTACTCCCATCTAATATATTAATTCAACAATAAGTTTGGGTAACTTCCAGTATGGCTATTGTGTAATATAAATAAAAATGAAATGTACAGTAGTCTACATGTTTATATAAACTACAGAAGTAGTAAACTGGCTTGACAGGTACAAAAGAAGGAAGAAAATTATATAGGTAGCGCAAGCATTTTAAAACATTTCATGGACTAAGATCTTTGTGACCTTGCCAACTTGCATCTCCTGGATTTCAGTTATAAATAGGATTTGGTAAAAGTGTTTTTCATAATCAATGATACTATTTGTTAAGACATTTAAAAATTACAGGAAAAAAAATTTAGTACAACAGTATGGCATTGTAGAAATGAAGTTAATTATCAGACTATGAAATTCCTTATGAATTTCATAATAAGGACCACATAAATGCCTATACATGGAATATCAGGGCAAGTCCTATTTTGTACATTATACTTATCTGATTGAACAGCGTAAAATCGTATGTCAATCTTGAACATTTTAAGTGAAACATTTGCCAACATAAACACTTCCTTCATATTCTACCACTAAAATGTTTATCTGGAAAAATTATATCTGGAAGAACCTAATAGTCATTTGTCACAGTAGTTCAAATGCCCATTAATTAATAGAAAGTTGAAGTAAAATTATTTTTCAAATATATGTGGAATCTCTAGGAATATAAAATGACTTTATTAGGTTCATGACTATTTGATTTATAGCCAAATAAATCTTAACAAAATACTAAGAAGAAAATACTCCAAACATGCAATGCAATAACTTATGTGTCAGCGATTAGTGCATTTTCTCATGTATGGCAGGAATCAATAAATAGATATTTTAAATGAAAAAAAAAAGTTAATACTTCTCCAAATTGAGTATTTCTACCTGAAAACATATTAAAAAGTTAGACAATACAGATGTATAATACAAGCTGTGGCCAGTGTGGCTCAACTGGTTGGACATCATTCTGGGCAACAAAGGTCGCCTGTTCTATTCTGAGTCAGGGCACATGCCCAGGTTGTGGGCTCATCCCTGGTAGGTGGGTGCAGGAGGCAGCGGATGAATATTTTGCTCTTACATTGATATCTCTCTCTCTCTCTCCTGCTCCTCTTCCACTCTCTCTAAAAATTAATAATAATAATGATAATAATAAAAGATGTACAGGACCAAAGATGCCACTTCAGTTTTAATTTCCTTTTTATCTTTTCTCAAACTATTTTAGACCTTCTACAAAGTAGAGTGTTCAGGGAATAAGGGACACATATATATATATAAAAGAGCCAAATACTTCTATTATTTCTCTTGTAACTATTACAAAATCTAGGACAACTTTAAAACAATGAAATTACACAACAAAGGTTTGGCACTCATAACTGTGTTTTGTATAACTCTCAGCAGCTCACCTTTTAGTCTTTCGTCTCCATTCTCACCTCTTTCAGAGCGAGATTGTCTAACACTAATAGACCCCTGACTTGTCCTTCACACTTATCTATTTCTTCCTCATGGCCACAAAGCAGGAGGTAACTTAAAATGAGGAGGAAAATATTTGAATGAATCTGCTACTTACATAGCTGAGCAAATAAATCAAATAACATTTGAACATTTAGGACTTGTATCAGTTAAAACAGTTTGGCTGAAAAGGTGGCTAAAAAGACACAGAATTTAATTCCTCGATTATAGAAGGTCCAGAGATGGAGATACTCCAGGGTGGGTCCCAGTGCTCAAAAACGTCATGGAGAATCTAGCCACGTGTCTTTCACGTCTGCCTTTCTTTGGCTGCCATCAGTGTCTTCACCGGGCACCACCAGATGGGCTTCCACAAGTCCAGGTATCACGTGCTGACATGTGATAGAGAAATTATGATTCTCCCCCCAGGAACGGGAGACACCTCAACTAAATTTTATTCCGCCAGCAAGAAGTAAGTAAAGGGAGCCACTGTTGAAATATCCACTAATAGTTCCCACCACATGCCTTTGGAGTCAGGGGAAATTGAACTTAAATTCCCACTTGGTATTTTATGAATTTTGCAACTTGACGCAATTACTCAACCTCTGTTGACAAGCTGTAGATGTAGATATAGAATATAGATACAAATACAGATACTAGATAAATTTTTAAAGTCTTTGTTGTAGGAAATATATAAATATTTGTGTGAAAGTGCCTAGCACAAAGCCTGATACATGGTAAAAGCCCATCAATATTATTTCATCTGGTTTCTTTAATCTTTCGGCCTTCCTCAGCCCTTTCCTTACTACAATCGAAGCCCAGTAACTATCTAAGGGGTTTCACCTAAATTTCAGTCTGTCTCCAAAATTCTCAAGTCTAAAAAGTCTTAGACATTTCAGCCATTTTTACAAAGCCCTTTAGACTTTGTACTTTAATATTTCATTTTTAATATTATACTATGCTAAATATCAGGATTGCTACATATTAGTTTATGTGGACCGTGGATCATGTACCTGCCCACCACAAACACACACACACACACACACACACTCTCTCTCTCTCTCCCTCTCTTTCTCTCTCTCTCTCTCTCTCAGATGATAAATTCCGTAAGTTAAACCAGCATATATACCCTATCAATTACTTTAAGAAAACAAACACAACAAGCCCCAGGTTGGATATAAGTTTCCTGTGACCTGCCTCACATTTTCAGTCTCATCCTTTGCCCATCGCTGACATACGTAAGCTTTAACTACACTGAATTCATTGTCCACTACACTTCCCACGATGATTTCCAGTTTCTTTCAGCATGCTGTTGCAGGTTCTTCTGTCTGGAACACCCTCCCTACCCCTCTGCATTTGACCAGTATTTGTCCATCTTCATGACTCATTTCAGAACCACCTTCCCCTCAAATCTTTCCAACCTCCAGGAGTTAATGTGCCTGTTTTTCATTCCAGAACATATTTTGCTTACCCTTTATCATTAAATACTGAAGGTGGCTGTTTTTACATTTGCCTTCTTCACTGGAATCTTTTTTCTTTCTTTTTTTTTTTTTTTTTCAGATAGAGCGGGAAGGAGAGAGAGGAAGAGAGGAAGAGAGAGAAACATCGATGTGAAAGGGACACATCGAGTGGCCACCACCCATACGTCCCAACCAGGGCCGGGGACAAACTGCAGCCAAGGTACATGCCCTTAGCGGGAACCGAACCCGGGTCTCTGTGGACCGCAGGCTGACGCTCTAACCGCTGAGCCAAACTGGCCAGGGCTTCACTGGAATCTTTATGTTAATTACATCAGATACTCCTCCTGCTGCAATTCCACATACAGAAGTAGTCACTCAATAAATGGGGGTGAATGAAATGAAATAAATGTTTTGTACCTTCAGTACTTTGAAATGGAACACTAAAGACAAAGTATCTTATATAAAGCAATGTAAAAATTTTAAACAGAGCATTAAAAATTATCACCTAAAAATTCTGATACAAAATACAGTAATATTTCTCAGGTAGTATTTACCGTGAGCTACATGTCATGCTGAGTGCTTTATATGCATTTGCCTATATGATCACTCAAACAACCCAGGAAGTAGTATTTTCCCCATTGTAAAGATGAGGCTACTAAGGCACAGAGAAGTTAATTAAGTTTTCCAAGATCACACAGCTAGCATGTCCCAAAACTCAAAATTTAACTCAGATTGGTTGACCCTAAAGCTCATGTGTTAGTTATTATACTCTAGAAGAGAGACCATTCATTCTTCATGTTACCTTATTTATCTATTCTTAATTGGAAATGGTCTCAGAGACCTCCAAGACAATTAAATTTTACAGGAAAACAAACAAATAATCACTTCTACAGAATGAGAAGACAACAGAACATCTTATTCCAATTAACTTTTTACTCCCTTCATTAAAATTCATGTTTGCTCACCATTGACAGCACCTGTCCGGATATATTGCACTAAAATTGTTAAATCATGCTTTGCTACACTGAGGTAAAACCTCCTAAAAAAAGTACTGACCACATATTTCCTTAAACAAAATGCCCAATTTTTACTATTATATAATTCCTCCCTCTTGACGTAGAATGTTAAGGATTACATTTACTATAAAAAAATTTAGTGAGTTGTTTTTAAAGCAGTGATATGCACATTTTTAAAATTTTATTATTATTGTTTAAATATGATCCTGCATTCACATAATTCTCAATGTTATTCAAATACAATAGTTTTCATATGCACCCATATAGTATATGCATGCAACAAATTTAGTCATATCTGTTAAAAAATAAATTCATTATGGCATTTAGAAGTAATCTGTTGCAAAGGAGAAAACAACAGAACAACAGGAAAAAAATAAATTTAGTCACCTACATATATATTGCTGCAAATATTTCATTAACATGGGGAGATAAACAGCTTATAGTATAGGGGACAAAAAGTGTGGAAATATTTTCTAAAGATTATAAATATTTAATTTCAATATATGTTAGTAAACATGCACTGGTTTATACACTTGAAAATATAAAATAATAAATAAGAAAAGACTAACTTCATAAGTATCAAAACAGAAGCCTGTATAAGGACAGGAAAGTCAATGCTTTGGGATGTGCACGCATGTGGCTTAGAGCTTCGACTGCACACTGAACACAGAGGTTTCCTTTGTGGCAAAAATATCAAGTGTTGTATACAGAACACTTCCAGGATCAATGTATCACTACTCAATATTTGATACGTATTAGTTACAACATTTCTGGTTAAATAAATGATCGAAATTAGTACTATTATGTGAGGTCAGATTAAAGATTTTTGAAAATGTTTAATTTCATGCATTGATGTAAATAATTAGGGGGGAAATGGAAAAATAGATATATTTTTATTTCCTTCTGGGAAGTAATTTTTAAAAAGTGACTGTAAATTTAGAAAAGGTAAACAGATGTTGTAGCTAAAGAACACATGCACAGCCCAGGGACTCAGACAGTAGTGTGGTGAGGGCCCAGGCAGGGCGCAGGCTGGGTGAGGTGGGCAAACTGGGGAAATGGGCGTTGTCTGCAAAAGGGTCAACAATAAAAATGTAAATAAAAAACAGATATTCATGAATTCATGCTATCATATATAATACTACTAAAAATCAGAGTGTTTAAAATTTAATGTAATTTAAAAGAGATTAAATTAGAGTTAGTTCACAATATACATAACTCTTAAGAATACTCTCAGGAAATAACATTATTATAGAGATATCTTACACATAAAGATTAAGATGAAAAATAAAAATTTAATTAGTATATTGACATTCAAACTATTCATGTCTACAATTAGGAAACCTAAATAAAAAACAAATCTAAAATATTGTAAAAGAAATAAATTTCTAAATGGTTGACAAAAGAATAAAGTAGTAAAAACTTTCTTCAGAGTAACAAAGCAATGAATAAAAAAGCTTACGTTTTCCTTAATTTTTGACCTTTCATAAATTTTTTTCTGATAAATAATCGCAATTATATAAAAAGATTTGTCTAAAGTTTGTTCTCTGAAACAAAGGAGAACAATTAAAATTGAAAAATAAAGGCTGACATAAAGGAATGTAGTAAATTGTTTCCAAAGAATGGAAAAAAATGTACCACTAAATATGTTGGTATAAATAAGAATCCCGGATATAAAATATATACAAGGTATGAAATCAATAAAGAACTTGGTTTGAACTATAAAAGAAAATGCAATATAATTTTTGTAAAAATTACAATCGACACACACAGACACATACATACACTCACGTGCATATTAAAAGACATTTATCACCATGCACAATATATTAGTGCAAAGCACAAGTGGTGGTTTTTCCTAAGTGATGAGATTACAAATTAAATTTTCCTCACTTTTGTGCATATTAATCTTGTTAAATAATTATTTTCATAATAATAAAGAAGTTATAGTTTAAATGTACAAAATAGAATGCATTGTAGAAACTGTCTAAAATAGTTACAGGGGTAATGCAAATATGTCAGATGATATGGTTCCAGTGTTTTCCACTAATCGGCTGCCTATTTTTAGGCAAATAACATCTCTGAACGTTACATTTATTTTCTGTAAAATAACTGGAAAAATGATTATTTTAAGAACTCTTTCTGCAAACAATTCCAAGTCTCATATATATTAGAAACAGAGTAAACATTAAGACATTAATATGGTAATGACCAAAATAATCTGCAATCTCAGTAAACTGTACTGAATTTATGTGTTTATTTATAAAAATCACCCATAAGTTCTCAGCATCTCAAGTGTTGTTGCTACTGATGTTCTTTTATGGATGACAAATATATTAAATCCTATAGCCCTGACTTTTTATATGAATTGAAATCTAATTACGGATCCAGGGCCAAATATCCTGGGTCTTTGTCTTTGTCCATCAGGCTGTCTGATCCCACTGCTGTGCAGTGCCTGTTAGGTGCTGGACAGATGAATGGCTAGGCAGAATGTATAAGTAAGTACAATGCACTGAATCCCATTGAACTATGTTTGCGTGACTTCCATAAATTTCAATGAGATCAGTCTGAGCAAAGGCTTTAATTTCAGGCTGACAATCACTGCGAACTTTTCTATATTCTCTATAGTATATCATCTGTTGGAAGTCTTCGAATAACAATGATTGTGAATCACAATAAAAAATTAAAAATATTTTAATATTTTTCTTGAGGAAGAATGTAAAGTTCTTAGTTTTAGTTTGTTCTATAGCATATAGTTTTTTTCTTTATTAAACATTTCAGTGCTTATAATTTATAAAAATTTCATTCAGTGTGCAGTGTTTTAATTCAATTACACTGGAATTTTTAGGACAGTAGAGGGTAATATGAAGATAATATTGTCATATCTTGAATTAGAAAAGCTCTAATCACATCCTTGTATGAAAACAGTTTTTATTACCACTGCATCATTATGCTCAATCAATAAAAATTTCTCAGTATGATGTTTTACCTGTTGATGACATGTTAACAGAAAAAATATACAGAACTCAGGGAAATGGAAATAGACTGTTTACTGTATATCCCCCATACCATTATCATCAGTACATTCCAAATGCTTAGAACACAAGGAGTTATTGGCAGCTTGTTGAGTGGTAAATTCAACATAATAAAAGTAGTCAGTGTAAACTCTTGCTTGTTGGCATGAGAGGGACTGCAATCCAAGGTCGGTCCTTTTTTTCCTTTCTCTTCTCTCTTCTTCTCTCTCCAGCCATGGAAAGAGAGCTCAGTTATTTCTGCATGGGTGCAAGGTGAATGAGGCTGTCACTTCTCCTAGCAGGGCTATTTATTACAGGTCACTGACATAATACAGCTATTTTTTAAATAAAAATAAGTTATATAGCATTATCTCACTTACACGGGAATTTGAAAGATATGTGCAGAGTGTTATTTATTTATACAGAAGGCTGCCAAGCGAGAGGCATCATCTTGCTTTGAGAGGCCTCCTGCTGGAAAACTGAGCAACCCTGTCATTCTAAGAATTAAAGCGCTGCACACTGCATGAAAGAAAACATGACACTGCCCTACAGTGTGGAGCTCTTCCGCTTTTCAACCTGTAAAAATAAGTTATACCAGTAAGAACAAAACTTAGAAAATATCAAAGTGTATCACGGAGAATATCTATGTAGTTTTAACCGTTCTCAGCTATGAGATATGTACATTATATACATTTAATGTACAGTTTCTGATGACAACATCGCAGACCTCCTTTGACCATCAACCAGTCTAATACACTAGTAAATTAATTGACAAGGAATTGATTTTCTAGATAAGTACATCTCAGAGTGTAGGTTTCAAGGGACAGAGAGTCTATCCCTAGAAAAAATAGTCTTAGGAAACGTAATTATAATCATTGGCTCTGATTTCAAGCCATAGATATGACACCAACTAGTTTTTCCTCCATAATATACTCACTGCAAATTATATTCATGAATGAATGTTATTTCTCAATTACAAATTATATAATTTCATCTTGGAATTTCCCAAGACCCACCTAAAAGTCTTGGGAAATGACTGGATATAATAGTGTTAGGGCTACTGAATAAAATTCAACATTTGTATACTGGTAAAAACTACAGAGCAACACAATGTTCTAAGAAAACAATAGCGATGCATGAAATCACTAAGAATCAAAATATCTGTGTAAAGCTAAACCCCTTTGGGTGTTACGAGGCCCTGCAAGGTACAGTTTTGATCGCTGGTGTGAAGGACAACTTCAGCAATCCACTTTTACTTAATAATTTCTAAGTAGGTTAGAGAATCGAGAGCTCAAGTTCAATGACCATGTTCCCAGCTGAAGTACAGGACCAGGAGAGAGAACTGGCCAGAAGGAACCACTCCTGTGCTGGGGCAGTATCACTGGCCCAGCCTCCGACTCCACATTGGACATCTGCTGGAGAAACAGTGAGCGAGGCGGGAGGCTGGGGGTGGGGGTGAATGTAAGGTCTCAGGACATGAATAGTTGCATGTCAGGCAATAATCCTAGGGAAGATTTCTTTCACAAGTCCTGGGACTATTCCAAATAGAGATCACAGTCAAAGGGACAGCTGTTTATAACCTCCTCTGAAATATTTATCCGGGGCTCCCACTGCTACCATTCTGTGTGTTCCCGGAATCGCATGCACCGAGGTTCCTCATCAAGATTTCTGGTCAAGAAGAATGAAAAACCTATAAAACCCGAATTGCTTTTCTAAACTTTATTTCTTAAAGTGCAAATAAATCCAGAAAGCTTGCTCTCCTCCTTCTTAGCAATATAATGTAGTATATATCATTCATCCCTGAATTTTTTTTAAAGTACAATAAATTCTTAGTGGCAATAATTTAAAATCTTATCATTATTAGAACACAAGAACTGATTTAAACTATCATTTACACGTTTTGCATAATATAGATATACCCAAAATGATCAAACAATGCACACAACTTCCCAAATCTCTCTTTTTTTAATTTTTTTTTTATTGCAAATCATCATCTTTTTCAGGAATATATTGATGGTGATAGCAACCTTGGTGATATTAAAGCGACTGCATGAAAAGATAAAAGGTAAATAAAATGGCTATTGGAAATTGGCCTCACTAAAGGCTGAGGAAAATAATTCATTTTCAAAATCAATAGTTTCCTGCTTTAAAGCTGTATTCATTTCAGGCAGATATTTACACAGACAACTCACTTTAGTGCATTTGCAAAAACTAAATAAGGGCACAAAACGACTTGAAGTAAAATAAAACAAAATAAAGTTTAGAAATACAAAGTGCTACACACAGATGATGACTATATAGCAAATCAATATTGAAGGAAGCGAGTGACACAATTAGAATCACAACAAATTCCTCCAAATGTACAAGAAGAAAAGAGGAAAACTGCTTTGACATTGGGTGGCAGAGGTTGGGGCAGGGTGTTAATTCATAAGTACATGAAACCTAACAAATGCCATAGTACTTTAAAGTCAAAATTGGTCTCAAAACTGATAGAAAGTGACTGTCCTTTTCTAATGGGAAAGGCACTCTCTCCGCTGGTTTTTAAGTAGGATATCGACGGGCAAGGAAAGATTAAAGACTGCTTTGTAAGAACAGAATGAGTTGGTTCCTGATTCATGGATGCAATTAGAACCACTCAGGGGTGGAGAAGAACTGGATCTAAAACAAAAGCCAGCATGGAGGGAGATAAAGGAAGGAGAGACGGCGGCATGTTATGTGCTGGTCATTTCATCTCCAGCAGTGTAATTTACCCTGTTCAATATCTCTGCTTTTCTCATAAACTCAGCATATTGTCTTTCTTCAAATTCAAGCCTTGAATGTTAATTACTCTAATTTCCATTACCTCACCACCCTCACTGTAGAATAGGACTAATTCAAATTACACCACCAAGTACCTGGTAAAGGTTACCATAGTAACAACTATTGTCTTTTATAGAATGCATTCATGAAGTCTAATCTGCTCGTGGCATCTTCATTTAAAATATGTATATCAGGACATCTTAATTGGATAAATATCTTTGTAAATGTCTTTGGATTCAATTATGCAGATAACACTTTTGTCCTCTAAATTTGTGATCAACCATAGGTTAAAGAGAGTGCTATGTTAATGATAAATAATAATGAAATCCATGGGGGAAATCAGTGGTATTCGCTTGGATTATGGTTTAATATTCCAATTATTGGTTTGCATTTAAGCAAGAAAATTATAGTTGTAGATACATAAAATCTTGATACCAAAGTCAACATTCTACATCTAAAAAAATACATTAAAATTTTTTAAAGGTATTGGAAAGTTATAATCATTTTTTGTGTTGAGATCCTCACATCTAAAATTTTCAGTATTGCAACTGCTATGAGGTATTTATTTCAAGGGTATAACGCATAGTTTGTCCCAGAAACTCTAATAGAAACCTAATCGCACATCCCTCCGGCCCGTTATTTTGAATAACACTTTTCGGCTGAAGAAGATTAACACGCGATGAAGCTTGTGCAGTAAATTTCTACCTACCTCTCAGGCTCAAGATGACAGCCAAAATCTTTTTAAATTTTTTTATTTAGTCTCAAAATGGGCCATTTGAGACACCCTTAAAAATGTCCAGATTTGCAAATTGGAGAAAGAACTATTTTCTTTTATTTTATCCTCACCCGAGGACACTTTTTTCAATATTTTGTTCAGATAGAGTGGGAGGGGGAGAGAAAGACAGAGAGAAACATTGACATGAAAGGGACACATCGAGTGGTTGCCACCCACACGCCCCAACCAGGGCCGGGGACAAACTGCAAACTGCAACCGAGGTACGTGCCCTTAGCAGGAATGGAAGAACCCAGGTCTCTCCGGACCACAGGCCGGCACTCTAACCGCTGAGCCAAACCAGCCAGGGCTTAACTATTTTCTTGATCTAACTCACTGGCTGTACGAAATTTGAGGTTGTTGCAAGAAAGTAAGTAGCTAGGTTCTAAGAGCAAAAACTGCCCTTTCCATGATTAATACTATGTCTATACATATAAAGTTTTTAGGTGTTTCGATGTTCACCGATCAGTGAGCACTACTGACAAAACTCTGGGTTAAAAACTTGATGAGGATAGGCGTAGCTTTTATCTGATGCCTTAATTGTCTAAAGGCATGTGTAAAAACCATGCATAGGGAAAGCACTTAATAATCACAACACTTTTCAGACTATTTTCCATGTGGCAACCTCTGTTCCGTATCTGTATACAGACCTTGAAGACTGTGCTTTAGCATGCAAAAGTGTTTCCAAAAATACTCAGTTAGACGTTATATTCATTGCGCTCTCTCTTGAAAAGTTTAAATGCCTATGAAAGGTAACATAAAAAAGTTATCTCATAAATTTGATTAAAAACCATTTTCTCTTGAAGGCGCTTTAAAAAACAATAAGGATGAAAGGACACAGGGTTTCAGTTTGCCAGGTAAACATAAATCTTTGGAACAAAACTGTCTCTCTAAGTGCTTTTTTTAAAAAATACCAAAACTATAAAAACAGAATATGAAGGAAAAATGATTTGTGAAATCTGCCCCTCAGAGAGAGCCAAATTCTTCCCTACAGAGCCTACTTACAGTACTCACACCAGTCTATACATACAATGATTCTACAAATCAATGTTGTATCATGTTCATAAGCACAACGTAAATTCAGATTAGGAGAGAGAGAAAGCCCGTGGTCTTCTCGCATTCAATGTTTTATAACTTTAAATTTATGAAGCTTCAGCCTGACTGGTGTGGCTCAATAGATTGAGTGTCATCCCATGGACTGAGAGGTTCCAGTTTGATTCCCAGTCAGGTCACATGCCAAGGTTGCAGGCTAGATCCCCAGTAGGGGGCATGCAGGAGGCAGCTGATGGATGTTTCTCACATCAATATTTCTATTTCTCTCCCTTCCTCTCTCTCTAAAACATCAATGAAATAAAAAAATGTTAAGTTTATGATGCTTCATTTTTTTTGCTTTTAACTGTCTTAGCTACCATACTACTATAATAATACTATAGCATACATAATTAACATTTATTGAGCATTTACTATGTGATTGACACTGTTTTACATACACTATCTCATGTAATCCTCACAGCTATAAAATTATTATTAATATTAGATCCCAGTTTTAAAGAAAAAAAATTGAAGCTTAAAAAGATTAAATAATTAACCCATCTTTACATTATTAGAATTCAAACATGGGCTATTCATTCTTAAGTCCCTCTGTCTAACCTCTACTTCAACTCTGCAATATTTTACTTAATATTGTCAATTTTAAAAAGTGACTAATCTGGCCCTGGCCAGTTTGGCTCAGCGGTTAGAGTGTTGGCCTGCAGTCCAGAGAGACCCAGGTTTGGTTCCCACTAAGGGTGCGTACCTCAGTTGCAGTTTGTCCCCAGCCCCGGCTGGGGTCATGCGGCAGGCAGCCACTCGATGTGTCCCTTTCATGTTGATGTCTCTCTCTCTCTCTCCCTCCCACTCTACCTAAACAAAAATGGAAAAATGTCCTCAGGTGAGGATAAAAACAAACAAACAAACAAAAATACTAAAAAGTGACTAATCTGGTTACTCTATTTGAGGTATCCTAGTTTCAATTGTAATGTAACAATAGAAAATTAGCATATGCTGTTAATATACTTGATTCTGTTTCCAAGTTTGGCATTTTCATAAATATACCTGGTTATTGATAATTATTGTGGACATCAAACAAAATACCTGTTAATAGAATAAAATAGTTAACCAATCTATATTGTCAACGTACTTAGAGGTTTTAGTTTATTTTCGTATATAAAATATTGACATTGGGATAATGCAAAATGAAGAGCTAGGAGTTTGGGCATCGCTGATCTGTCACCTGCCCAGACGTGTGCCACCTGGTCAGCTATTTAATCTCTCTAAGCGTCTGTTTCCTCGCCTGTAAAACAAGGGCAGCAGTGTCCATGTTAGGAAGATTAGGTGAAATATCACATCTTAGTGTGCTTATCACTGTTTCTGACACAGCAGGCCTTTAATAAATGTTAGATATTATGATTTCTTGGCTTTTTACCAAATGCAGAGTTAATGTGTACTGTTATAGTAATTTATACCAATTAAGATAAGATGAATCTCAGAGGGAAGGGAGGGGGTGGGAAGTAATTAACCAAAGCATTTATATGCATATATGCATAACCCAGGGACACAGACAACAGTGAGGTGAAGGCAGGGGGGACAGGAGCAGGGTGGAGGGGGTCAATGGTGTGGGGGAAGGAGGGATATCTGTAATATTTTCAACAATAATGACAGATTTTTTTTAAAAAAAAGAACATTAAATTGTGAAAAGAGAAAAGTAAAACATTGAACAGATGTGGGTGGAGACACTGGGATATCCGAATCAAGACATTCACAGGGCAGTGGCAACAGGAAGGCCCGAGCTCTGGACAGAGAGGTAGGAGCTCAGAACCATCTACAAAGAAGTGAGCTGGGGGAAGGTATCCAGAGACTGAGACAAAGTGGGAATGAATAGGATCAAGGCTAGACAGAAGCTTAAGAAAGACTTTTTTGTTTAGTGGGTTGTCTTCACTCATTGTCTATTTAACCGTAAATAACCAAAATCTAAGTCTAAAGTACACCCCCAAACAGCCAAGTGGATTACAGACTACCGCCTCTGCACAGTGGCTCTGTGTCTTGGCCAATTATATTATTCTGAGCCCCAGTTTCCTTATCTTCAAAGTGGATATAATATTACCTGCCATTCAGGTTTTAGGGACGCTGGAGGGACTGCACAGAAGTACTGGCATGGACACCATGCTTGGCGTAGCGGAGGCTTTAAAATGCATGTAGACTGCAGACAGGGGAGAGGTGGTAAGTCAGAAAGACTGGCATAAGCCATCTATGACAGGACTGTAGTTTTCATGCTAGGAGAACCTAATATAATGTTTTTTAAATATGACCACAAAAGACAAAAGCAAATTATTGTATTTAGTGTATCTTACAGTCTGTACCTAAAAGAGTTAGTAAAAGAGATTGAAATGGCCCTGGCCGGGTGGCTCAGTTAGTTGGAGCATTGTTCCCTGCACCAAAAGGGTAGTTGCTGGTTTGATTCCTGGTCAGGGCACATACCTAGGTTGCAGGTTCAGTCCCTGGTCTGGGTGCATATGGGAGGCAACCAGTCAATGTTTCTCTCTCACACTGATGTGTCTCTCTATCTCCCTCTCCCTTCTTCTCTCTCTAAAAATCAATACAAACATATCCTAGGGTGAGGATTAAAAAAATAAAGAGGGAGTCCAGCCCGTGTGGCTCAGTGGTTGAGCATCGACCCATGCACCAAGAGGTCGCCAGTTCAATTCCCGGTCAGGACACATGCCCAGATTGTGGGCCCGATCCCCAGTGGGAGGCATGCAGGAAGCGGCCAATTGATATTCTCTCTCATCAATGTTTCTATCTCTCTCCCCCTCTCACTTTCTCTCTCTCTAAAATCAATAAAAGGAAAAAAAATAAATTAATTAATTAAAAGGGAGACAGACTGAAATGTCAAAGGTCTTAAAATAAAATATTTCCAAAACTAATAAAGAGCATTTTGATATGTAACTGAAATAATTGCATGCGTGCCTTCATCTTTCTGTATCCTTTTGCTTTTCAGTTCTTTAGGAAAGAACTCCTCTTTCTCCATTTCTCTACAATTTATCCTCTACTCTCAACTGGAAGCCCACACTCTCCCTTCCTGCTCTGAGTCTGCTTACAGACTCCTCCCTCTGGTTGTGTTAGATCCAATCGTATAAAAAAATACGTGCTGGAATAACCCAGGTGCACAATGAAATACATATTTTTTAAGCTTGTATATCTTTATTTTATGTTCTCTGGTTTTTAAAATTGAGAATAATTTGTGACAGTACATTAGCTTAGAGAGATAAATGTCTAGCATAAAGACTGTTGAGAAAAAAATAAAAATTTTTTTTATATTTAAAAAAATAATAAAATAAAAACCTTTAAAGGATCCTTCACAGATCCCCTGACCTATGAAGAGAAGGTATGATGGTGAAAAGCATTTGGAGGGGAATCCTAGCCACAGAGACAGGAGCTGGTGTTCCATGCCTGTGTTTTGGAGCCCAGGAAAGGCTATTTGGGCATGGTGTGCTTGTGACAGACTTGGTGGGAAGGCCCTCAGAAGCCATCAACCCAATCCCCATCCCCAACATCGCTGGCCAGTTGTTCTTCAGCTGCCTCACTCATTCCCTATCATCACAGAAGAGGTAAGATCAGAGCCTACCACCCCACACATGAAGGAACTCACCACCTCCCAAGACAGCCCAGTCCAACTTTGGAAAGTTCTAACTGTGAGAAACTCCTTGATGGTGTTCAACCGAAATCTGATGCCTTACAATTTCAAACAGCTGTTAATGTTTCTGTTCTCCAAGGCTACACAGAACAGTGCTAATCCCTCTTGTATGTAACAGCCCTTCAACTTTTGAAGATAGCTATCACGTCCCCTTCCCAAGCCTCCTCTTTTCACGCTTGGCATCTACTTCTCCTTAATCATTCTTCAAATGAAAGAGTACTCCGTGTAATACCGTTTTCTTTGCAAAAAAAAAAAAAAAAAAATCACATATTTAAGTTAACAAGGGTATAATAATTTAGCCGATAATAATAACTCATAACTTCTATCACAACATCACACTTTAATTGTGTAAAAAGAAATTTTAAGTTCAATGTCTTCTTCTCCTTATCCAACACAAATATAAAGAGTATGTGGACTGCCCTCAAGGGATAGTCCCATGTCTTAAGTGACTTAATACACGCACGTGGGACAGCTGGCACCTTGCCAGATAGTTGTTCATTGGGATTAATAATATAAGCATGTAATGTGGTTATTACCACACATATTATGGCAATCACAAATTCAAATTGTGATTCTTCAGTAGCCCAATTATTAGACCTATGACCCACCAGTATCCACACTGACTTCTAGAATTCATAGTGTCTGCTTTATTGAAGTCCTTTGGCCACACGCATGTGATTTTTCTCCTAGGCTAATTGCATCTGTGCACCAGGCACTCTGTCTATCATTTCCAAGCCATTTCTTCTCATACCTCAAGTCAAATAAAAAAGCACCTATGTTGTAAAACACAATTTAGAAATATGCCTTCTTCAAACTAACTAATTCTTAATTGTGGCCCCCAAGTTAGTAGAATACTATTCATATTCATAATCCTTTAAAATACTATAAATTTTTTATTATGTATAAGAGTAACAAAGTATGTAATAGCTATAATGGCAAAGACACATAAAAATGGACCACAGCATATGCCAAAGCAGAGATCTGAAGATCCATCACTGTGCCAAGTATTAATTCATTAGCTGTTTGATCTGCAAAAATTTGAGGAAGCAGTGCTGGGAAGGGATCTAGGAAAATCAATCAGAACATTCAGAACAGAATGCATTTCAGTATTTTAACAATCAGTATAATTATTAGAAACAGGTCTTGAATATTAGTCCTTATAACAGGACACACTTTCCTTTTTGCTCATACCTTTAATACAAGGGTTTATAGGATTTTGAAAATGCCAAAAAAAGTCTCCACATTCTTAATATAAATCAAAAATAATCATTGAAGTTATTTTTTTTTTCATATATTGAAGAGGGGAGCATTGAAAAGCATTTGATCTTGACTCGGTATAAAATCAAAGATGTCGTTAGTTTAAAACCTTCATGTGCTATATCAGCACATATACAATTACTATGAACTTTAATCAAGAGAGAAGCTGTCTGAAAAAAATTAACCTTGAAATAACCACTGGAAATATGATGAGATGAACAATTCATGAATATGAGAATTATTCTCTATAGTAAGCTTGATTATGGAGAATGGAGTCTTGAGCTATGATAAAGCTCAAGCAGATATCTGAATAATGTTAAAACTTTTCAGATACAATGCACTGTGCTAGAAAATACTTTTGGGAATTCCCAAATATGGATATTAATGTACAAATGCCTGGCTTTTTCTAGAATCACATTCCCATCGAGTATGACCATTTTTCCACACAAGTTAGTCTCATTTAGAAATTTCTCTAAAATTTCTTTTGGATGATGGCACTTCTTCACAGACTAAGGTCTGGGATTTAGGGTTTTTTTGTTTTGTTTTATAGCCACTTCTTGAGTGGATCCCATTCTGTTGACTTCTACATCCAATGAATGACTAATTCCAGGGTGTGAGTCTAACCATACACCAGATTCAAATCACAAAATTACCATAAAATAATGGGATTTCTGATACACTTACAAGTAAACAAAATCCTTGAATACCAAAACACCACTATGTCCTTGAAAGAAAGATATTTTTGATGTTTTGACATATTGTATTTTCTGCAGACCTGGAATAATTGCAATGTTTTTGTTTTTCCTTTTTTTTCTCATTAATAAATATAACTTCACAGTGCTCATCTTGCCGGTGAGAAATATGGTACTTACAGAAATTTATTTTTATATAGCCTATAAATATTGAGTAAAAGCCGTTAAACTGTGGGAGACCAACTTCATCGGCACCTTTCAAAGAGTGACCGAGTCCGTTTGTTGGAGTAAAATAGCATGTATCAGATCTAAATTTGCTAAACAAAATTAGCTGCGTGCCATTCTATTTGTCTTATCTCTTTCTCTGGCTCACGGTGTGCTAATTCTGGGCACAAGCAATATAGTAAGTACAGGAAAAAAATAATGAATGCCCCTTTCACCAACAGTTTTATAAAATGTTTTGTCTATTTCAATTTATCTCAAAGCCGTTTATACTTTCAAATTTCACCCTGCACTTAAAAAAAAAAAAGGAAGGAAGGAAAAGGCCACTAAAGAATTATATCTGAATACCAATCACTTCAGTTTCTATAAATTCCAAGTATACTTTTAGAGGTTCTGATATATCACCAGAGACAATGGGGCTGCTAAATTTGAAGTTAAAACAACTGTGAAATATTATTAACTGTTTAGTTGATATTTTTACATAGTAAAATTGTGACTTGAAATACTCATTTTTTTATTATTACTAAAATGTGGTAATAGATTAGTTAAAATATGAACACATATCGGAGCTATCTGAGCACTGACGCTAATTTAGATGCATTGTTTTATTCACAGCTGGTAATAATGTTTATTGTAGTTAAAATGGGTGCATTTAACTTAGCCAAAGAATAAAAGTCAAAGATAGATTATGTGCTAAATAAAAAATGATTAAAAATTAAAAGTGCTGTATTTCCAGAGGTAGGCCCTTAGGAATATAGCTTTTATACACCCAAACTGGCAAGATTCTTTTAAATCACACTCAACCACTGCACACTATACAACTGCATAACAGACAGGATTACATGACCCATTTTTAAAATATGATGTCAAGATATATATATATCTATATATGCATTAGCCATGTTTATATTTAGAGAGAAATATTCTGAAGAGTATCTTTATACAATGCATTATTTTACACAAAGATATGCTGAAGTCCTTTACAGTGTGATTTTACTGCGTGTGACAATTTTTTTCTCTCGAAACAATGCATCCTTCTATATAAATAGTGGACTTTACATCCAGTAGAAAAAAAAATAAAAATTATATAATTACACCCAAAATTCACAGTAATAGGGGATAATGTTGCTTCCTAAAATACATAATTTTCAAAGGTAGGCAGATTTTTCATAAAGTTGTTTTTTTTTAAGGCTCCAGCATTAGAGCCCCTCTCTTGCATTGGTGCATCCCGAGGTTTTGTACTTAATTTGCATTTCCATTTCTGTATTGCTTTTAAAGAGGTTGCCCAAGTTGTATAAACACATGCCTGGAAACCCTGGATAGGTCTCTGCTTTGAAGTTTTCTCAAGAAGACAAGGCTTATATGATGGTTTGCTTAGCACGCAGAAAGAAAGCCCTCCGGAGAACGTCATGGAGGAGGAGCATAGTAACCCAAAGGAGAACTCCTTAAATGGTTGATATATTGGGCAAGTTCCTCCATGTGGCTACACAGAAAGCAAAAACAGCTGCTGACCTGGGGGCAGATGGATTTGGGCGAGCTAAACATGCCCTTCTCTCCCGGTGGAGCAGGTAGAGAGAGGAGCCCCACCCCCGGGGGCACCACAGGCTCAGTCTCTGGGAGAAGCTCTGGGGCAGCTGAGAAGTACAGCAGAGCCACTGGCCCTCAGAACAAGGCAGACACGCACCTGGGACGGTGCACCAGCCGGGCTTCACCCTTGCATACTACTTCTTTGTATCTCTGTGTCCTTATCTGCAAAGGAGGAACAGTGATTCCTGACTCAAACTTTCTCCTCAGGTATTCTTACAGGGAAAAGAATCAGGCAAGTTCTAAGGGAATTTATGACAGAGGTCTGGGTGCCTCCATTGCCCAGGTCTCTCAAGAACAGATTACTCTGCGGACTGTTAGGGGGTGGTTTGAAAGCTCTATTAACTCTTTCAGGCCATTATTAAGTTAAGATACAATTAGAGCACCATAGTGACTTAGAAAGGTTGACAGTTTCTCAGTATCTGCGAAGCTGAGAGGAAATGTCTGGAAGAGCATTTTCACTGGCAGAATCTGACTGTATAAATACTAAATTAATTTCACCAGTTGTCATTATGCACCAAGAATCACATAAAAGAGCAGCCACGAGAATCCCAGTCACCTTTCAGCTCAGTTATGTTGCAAGGGCTTCCTTTATAGGATACTTGTGAATCTGTAGGCATATGTCTAGTTGTCTATTTTAAGACACTGAGAGGTTTTAGGAATAAGAAACCTGTATTGTCACATATATCTAGGATTTGAAAATGCCACATTCTGTTAGAACCCCCCCCCCTTTTTTTTTCATAAAATACTATTATATTAGCATTTCTCTGGAGGCAGATATTCCTCCCAAGGGTATGGAAAATCACTTAGTAACATATTTTTTGTATTGTGCTTTATTGGCCTTGTCTAACCATCTTTTAAAAAAAAGAGGAAAGTTGGCATCATGAATTTCTTATATGTCCTCCTCACTTCCTAACATGGTCCTGAAATACAATGATGGGTTAGTACATGATTACTGCTTACACTTATTGGATGGTGAGCACACCATGATATGAAACTTGTCAATAACCAATGTTACCCCAATAAACTTAATTTTAAAAAATTTTAAAATGGGAGATAAGAAATAGCAATGTAATGTCTATATAAAAATAGTGGACTACAAAATATTTACATGTTTAAGAATGATATTCACATATACTTAACTCACCAAAAATAAAACCAACAGAAATACTTTGTATCATATTATGAGCAGGCTCTAAAAATGGGAATGGGGACAAATGATATACTCTTGGAAACGCTCCATTGAAAGAAATACCCTAGGAAGCTCGAGAAAGCAACTAAAGAAACTCCCAGGGTAAACATGTCTAACATCTATTATTAAGAATTCTATAATTATGTTTTTAGAACAGCTTACTTTGTGCACTATATGGTTTAATTACAAATAATAAGTATCTGTAAGTGAGCTTAAAATTGTGTCAGTAAATGTATGTTATTCTTTCATTAAAAAATATATTTTTAAAGAGCTTACTAGGTATGTGGTACCACATTAATCTTTGCAGGGGATAAAAACTCTTGCTTTTAAAAAGTTGAAAGCATAGTATGGTTTGAGATTAAACTCCAGGTAAGTGGTATAGATAAGGTATTTAGAGTCTATGTGGGTAGTCAGTGAAGGAAGATGTAATGATGAGGTGTGCCTTAATGTAGAACACAGAGTCCACAGTTGGGACAGGCATAAGCATCAGATGAACCACAGATCCCAGGGAAAGGGGTTGGCAAAGGCAAAGACAACAGGCAAGGTACTGCCATGGAATACTGACTAGGTAAGCCTGAATCTTAGAATACCTGGCAAGAAACTCTTAAGACTGGATTAAAAGGAAAATGGATGACTATTTTAAGAGGCTTTGGGTTTTACAAGGGGAATACATTTTAAATCTTTTAAATAGAAACTGAGATGATAACAGCATTATCTTAGAAATGGTCATCAGGCAGTGGCAAGGGAGAAGACTTAGAGCTAAGAGGGCATCAAACAAGGGAACCAGTAAAAAGGATCTTGCAATAACCCCGCTCTGAGGTTTTTAAGGACTGGATGAGGTCAATAAAAATGTTAAGGAATAGACTTTAATAAACCATGCAATCAAATTGCCTTTATAAAAAACCCAAAAATGTGTTTAACTGCTCCAATTCTAGACAAAATGATCAGACAAAGGAACTTCTAAAAATGAAAGTGCATGTCTAAAAGAAATACGATTCTGTTTTATTTCTGTTTGGTTTTCATAGGTCCCTATAGAAACAAATTCATATTGCCTAAGCCTACAGGGAAAAATAGAAAATGAAGACAAAAATAATCAGTAAAAGGAAAGTTCATGTAAAGCAAAATATTCACTGCCATCCATGACCTCAATTATACACCACCCTGCCAGTGAAGGGGACCATCCCGAAATACAGATTTGTACAACTTATTACGAAAGCTATAGCCATGCCACATACAGTCACTAAAGCTAGAGAATTCATAGCCTTTTTGCTTTTTCTTTCGGTCCTAACCAGATATGAAATATACTCAGAAGACCACAGAAACCCAGCAAATGCATCTTTTGAAGGCAGGTTTAGAACCCCCACTTGTATCCTAACGACTTGAAACCTGGATGTCCACCTAGACTAGACCTACATGGCACCAGACAGACAGCAGTAAAAGTTGGAAGAGTAATAAAGATGTAGTAGGTGTAAGTGATTATGTACAAGTCTGATCGTTTTGGGAAACAAACTAGTGGTTATCACACAGTTCATTTTCTTCTCTTTAAACACCTTTAGACTATGTTACAAATGAAATATATACAGTCATAGAGCCTTGCTTTCTATTACTTTAACTCTCTGGATTCAGACACTGAATCTTACATATTCTTATTGACCTCGAGAATTTTTCATTAATCCCTACAATACTGGAAATAACGTGATTGACAATGATACTGACCTACTTCTACCTCTCAAGATAGTGGTTTAATGCTGTTGCACTGGAAGTTACATAGTATCTATGTTAATGTCTTACAGGGTCCATTCTCATCTCAAATTCCTAACAGGACGTGACTTTCCCTGCCAAAACAAGTATCAACCCTCCTTTCTGTCACTATGGTCCATGAGAATGATGACCCTGACTGAAAAAGCTCCAGTGCTTGAGGAAAGTCAGAGGTAACCAGAGAGAGTTAAGCTGAAGTCAACAATGCAAATTCACAAGGCCCAAAGGCAGCAGCTTGCAGAAGCCAACTAGAAAGAGGCAAATGTACAATAGAACCTCATTTATAAGTCTTAGTAGTCAAACTTAGCTTATGCACTTATGGAAAGAACACAATTGTGATCTTCGTAGGGGCCTGCAGAAAAAAGATAACCCAACAAAAACAGTGCAAAATATATATAACTTGGATCCAAGGATGGGAGTGGACAAATCTGAAGAATTCCCACGGATTTGCTAATTAAGTGTCCCATCAACTAATCGGTGACAAGACGACCACTGTTTATCCTTTATAATCCATTTTCTTTAAGCATGCTTATCAGTTAATTAAAGAATTAAGAAATAATCATTCTCTACTTATTGGTCATCTGTATAAGTCTCACATAAAATAAACTCTTAAAGGTGCTTCAGACACAAAAACTAGTGTGGACATTTCTTATCTGACTTTTAGGGTCCAAATGCTATGTCCAGAATAGACCCTTCCAATTAAACTGATCCTCTTACAGAACTATATTAACAAAGGTGCTTTATTTTTTAATCTCAATCTGCTGTAAATTATAAAATGCAAACAATGATTACCTCCGAAATATAAATTAAAGATGATGATCCCACAGTCCTCCCCTTGAAAAAAACTTCACAGTCTGATAATTAGGTTCATGGTTCCAATCCATTTGTTTTCATTTCAATTTTGCAATTCCCTTTTAAAACAACAGAGCCTTGTATTTATTTATTTTTAACTGTCTGGAACTTTTCAAGTATGACTACGTATGTTGAAGAAAATGCATTGGTGTCAGGAGGTGTCAACTAACTTATATCATCTAACTTCCCAGTGCTCTCAGTTTTCCCAGTTACAAATGAGAGCACTATGCCTGGCCGGTGTGGCTCAGCTGTTGAGTGTCTACCCATGCACCAAGAGGTCGCCGGTTCAATTCCTGCCCAGGGCACATGCCCAGGTTGTGGACCCAATCCCTAGTGGGGCTTGTGCAGGAGGCAGCCAATCAATGTTCTATGTCACTTATGTTTCTCTCTCTCTGTCTCTCTTTCTCTCTCAATCCCTTCCTCTCTCTCTAAAATCAATAAAGAAAAAAAAATGTTTTTTAGTGAGAGGACTAAATCCATGGTTCCTAATTAGTGCTAGGTTTCTGTGAAGCCAGCACAGGAGAACAGAGGAAAGAGTGGAAGACAACTGGGGGAGCACACAGTCAGGGGCACAAAGCTGTCTTCTCACCGCAGCTATAACAAAGCACTCCCCTCACCCAACCCCCATTTACCTGTTTCATTTACTTATTTGTTTCCCCCATTTTTTATCCTCACCCAAGGACATTTTTCCATTTTTTGTTCAGATAGAGTGAGAGAGAGAGAGAGAGAGAGAGAGAGAAACATCGACGTGAAGGGACACATCGAGTGGCTGCCACCCACACGACCAACCAGGGCCGGGGACAAACTGCAACCGAGGTACATGCCCTTAGAGGGAACCGAACCCGGGTCTCTCTGAACCGTAGGCCGACACTCTAAGCGCTGAGCCAAACCGGCCAGGGCCCCATTTTTGTCCAGATAGAGTGAGAGGGTGAGAGAGGAAGAGAGAGAGAAAGAGAGAAACATCAACATGAAAGGGACACACCAAATGGCTGCCTCCTGCACAACCCCAACCAGGGTCGGGGACGAATCACAACTGAGGTACTTGCCCTTGACTGGAATTGAACCCGTGGCTCCTTGGTCTGCAGACCAATGCTCTCACTGCTGAGCCAAACCAGCCAGGGCCCATTTACCTGTTTTAAATACCAGGGCAATGCACCCGAATTCACTTGAAAAAAGAGACCCACCTCTAAAAAGAACTGAAGTGCAATGAATTTCTTTTTCTCAAAAGTCTAAACATCCTTCTCCTAACTAAATTTTTTTAATCAAATTCATTGTTTAGGTATCAGTTTCTGCTACACTAATGGAGATGAAGAAATTGAGGCATAGAGCAAGAAGTCAAATCCAAGATCACACAGAAAATTACTGTATGACCAGAATCCAATTCTCCTCTTTTATTCTGATGCTTTCTTCTGTAGCATCACACAACAGCGGGGCTGCTGCACTACTCACAGCCCAGGCCTGTACTTATCCCATTAAATTCTATGTGGCTGCTGCCCCCTGGAGTTGTGCAAAAACACAGGCTTCCAGAACAACCCCTTATTCAAATGAAAATAACTCTAAAACAATTACTACATGTTCAAAAAAGCACTTTAGAATTAGGCCCCAAAATATTCATATATTTCACTTCTGTGTAATAAACATGAGGCCGTTCTCTTCCCTCTTGAAAAATCAGTACAAAGAGAAAGCACTAGTCTACCTGTGTCATCTAAAACAAGGACGTAGCTTTAAAGCTTTGATTAAACCACTGGAAAATAGGTCAATTTCTTTAACAAACATGTCTGAATTACCAACAACTCAGAAAAAGAGAAAAAGTCATATACAATGAAATCTGAAGAGACCACAGAGCAAGTGTGAAAAGTAATATTTGGGGTAAATGGCCTCAAATACAAACACTTTATAGTTAACCTCTCTATTTCATTAAGACAGATGCTCTTGTAACAGAGAAGGTCTGCTAGAAACTCTACATTATGTTTATTAACATGTGTACATGTTTTCAGTATATAAATTAACTTGTTACTGGAATGTACCACAATACAACATTTTTCCAGAAAACTGCTATACAGTGGAGAGAGAGAGAGTACACTACATGCATGTCCCCCCAGGGCACACAAGCCAAGTGACAAACACATGGAGTAAATTGCTCAAGGTATAAAGAAGAAATACAGGAACTGTCCCCACAATGTAAGGATGCTGATTTAAACCACCTGGTTATGTCCTGTGTCACACCCACAAAATAGGCACTCAAAATCTTCAAATTATGCAGGAGAGCTACAGCTTCAGGGAACATTGATTTAAAATCTTTTCATTACCAAAAAAAAAAAAAGAAAAGAAAAGAAAAATTAAATTATTTGTCATTACAAACTGTAAACTCCAATCAATAGCTGTATTAGAAACCATGAAATGTAAGGTTTTACTCCTACTGCCCAACATTTATTATAATTTAGAAAATGAGTATTCGAGAAAAGAAACGTTGGTTCCATATGGTCAAATGTAACATAGTACAATGTTTCTAAAATGATACAACCCCGAGAAAAGTTTATAATATGATTAATTTCTAGCCTTCACAATATACTCAGTAGATCATTGTAAAAGATAACAATGGAATATAATTGACAATTGCATTTTGTTGAACAGCTGTGGGCTTGAACATGCATAAGCTCGTTTCAATGTAAATATTAACAGCTCTATAAAACTGTATTTGTCAAAAAGGGTGAAATCAAGCAGCAAGGGCCAACAGGTTTGCAGGTAACAGAACATCTTTTTTGCTCATTCATCGCATTTATGTTTCAGGTACTTACAAATTACACATGGATATCCAACAGCAGCAGAGCACTGTAAAAAGCAAAAACGTGCTGCTATTTTTAATACATATTATATTTTCTGAAAAACTGGTTTGAAATAATATACAAATGACACCACTTTAAAGTATTGCAATATCTAAGGCACCCTAATTCAATTTATTGTCTAAAAGGTACACCTTAATAGTCATTAATCCCAAGATGTCTCTAATCACCAAGCTTCAGAGAATATTCAGAAAGACCTCCAACTGCCTGCATCTCTAGCATTTTTTCAAATGCCAGTGATCAACTGTCCTTCCTTGGTCAAGAGGAGAAAAGAGGGAGAGTAAAAGGGAAAAAGGGACTTCTCTGTAGAAGGATTTGGCCTTGGAGTCAGGACTTTTAAGATGTGTTAGTGATCTTGGATCGATGCCTTTTTATTTTCTTTCAGGAATAAATCTGAGCAATGGAATGGCTTGTGATTGTCCAGCCAACCAGCCATAGCAGATTTATCAGAAAGAAAGAATGAAAACTGGCTCAGAGGACTCCTGCGGTGGCTGAGTGGCAGGTTGCTGGTAAAAACACACACAAAAAGGATACCCTCAGTGGTGGAGGGGAAAATATTCACTTGTGTAAACTCAATAAACAATAAGATGTAAAAAAAAAGAAAAATCTATGGTTATGGAAAGGGTGAATGCATAAGACAGATGATAAATAGTACTTCTATTTAAGAACCAAAGGGATGAAAGCTCATGAATACTAAATATTCTAATCCACTTTAAGGAGGAAATATGATTTCCCCTCCAATGAATGCAAACTCTAAAATTCAGCCACAGCAAACTTACTGTGTTCAGGTTAGAGTAAAAATTAGGCAAGTTTTCCACAAAGTACATGCCCTGGTAAATATTCTAACGTAATTTCTTAATTAAGACAAATTTCCAGTGACTAGATGAAAAAATATACATAAAGCAGTAAGTGCTTTAAATTTTTTTTAAAAAATCACTTTCGATGTATGCATGATTAAAATTTTTAAAAACTAGTTTCATTTAAGAAAATTAGAAAACAGGAATCATAACACAACCAAGAGTCTCCATTTTTATCACAATTGTCCATATTAGAGTGTTTTCAAGTGATGTGCAGTTATAGTGATAGGTATAAATTTATTAAGAAGCATGCATTCTAAAGAAAAATTAACACTTTCCTAAAAGTCCACTTCGACATATATAAGTTCAAAATTAAAAGAAAAAACAAAAAGTAAACAGTGCACCCATAGGTGTACTTACAGCAAACACATGTAGAAAAAGCACTGTGTGTATACACACACACACACACACACACATATATTTAACATCTTTTTCATTTTCTAATTAAGTTTTATTAACCCTTTTTTTCTCAAATGTGAAAACAACCCATAAGATTGGAGATGTATCTTAAATAGGTAGGAAAATGTAAGTTATTTTATAGAATGTAAAGCAGAACCAAGTTACTTGCAAATCAGAAATGAGAACTGCACTAGCTCATCACATATCTATTAAGGTAAGACTATCACTTCAGTACTACTATATAGTTCATTTCAATACAAAGATAATATTAATTATTTTTCAGTTATACCAGGAAGACAGAAATTTTGGAATTATTCTTTTTAGTGGTCAAGGCTTTATAGTAACCATATAAAGGGCCCTTAGCTATAATATTTCTTGATAAAATGAATCACTGGAAATGAGGCAAAGTCCTTCCAACTTACGAAAAACAATCGCCTTCTCTAAAGCTGATTTTTTTCCAAGCAAAAGAAGGAAAAACAAAAACAGGTCCTCTTCAGTTACAATTATTTTAAGAAATATCTTAAATCTATACAAGAGAATGGTCACCTCCCCCCATATTTTTATTCTATTCACATAGAGCAGTAAATAAGGTGCATTCCTTCTGCTTCTTAAGAAATTAGCATTTCAAAAATATGCCGCTTTCCCCTGAACTCCAAGCGTGTCTAATAATGCGAGAAGCAGATTGTCTTCCCTCGTTTCCTTAATTTGTTTCATCTAAAAGCAATTCACTCAACATCTTGTCGCCCTCTGGCAGCTTAGTTTACTTATCCGCACTTAATTTCTCATTTGGACCAAAACAAACTCCTCCAAACTGCTACTGACTGCTAACCACGAGAGGGGAGACGCAATATGTATTTACTCGGGAACATACAGCCACACATAGGCAGCCACAAATACACATCTTCCCTCACATCCCAGACAGTAACTTGGTTTTAGAAAAAGCACTACATTAAAACCAGCTGAACTCCCCTGCCAGGTGCGTCGGGGTGAGGCTGGGGTAGGATGAGAAAAGAAGTCCCCAGGGGCATTTACAGTTCCCAGTGGATCACCTTAGCATGCGTGTTGCAATTATACCAGGGATGCACCCGACAGCTTTTCTTTGTGCGGCCCTTTCATCTAGATCACTTTGTGTTTTGAACAAGTGAGGCTCGCCTTTGTGTCCCCAGAATTTCAAGTACAGAGTCACACACGGAACAACAATGGCACGCTAATCCTCGCGTTCTAAATGGGCTCACTTGTGGGTCTGACAATTCGCGGGGGGGAAGCGGGAAGAGACCAGCTGCAGAACTAATTTGGATTACATTCCTTGCAGAAATTCTGAAAAGGGCTTTTCGGCATAGCTCAACCCGAGCCATACATACAGTTAATACCAAATTGCTGCGGACTCAGAGCCGGGTCCCCCAGCGGCTGAAGCTGAACTAGACAGCCCCCAGTAGGTCGCCTCCTAGAAATTCCTCTCGGCTAAGTCTGCCTGTCGGCCGCAACTGCTTTTGAATGGGTCAATGTGCATAATCAACCCATTGAGGGAAAATATGAAGGGACTCAGAGTGGAGAGGGAGACAAAAAAGGGATGTATCTAAGAGGCCGCTTGGAATCTCAAGTCCGTGTTGGTGTAATTCCGGAGGTGGCTGGAGCGCGGGACCTGGTATGCATGAAGAATTTCAGAGTAACTGGGAGGGTGCAAACGACCAGTACAAACGATGCACATTGTGCCATTCGAAGGTCATTTTGCAAAGCTCTATGATTGTAACTTGTTATTTACTAGGCAAGGCAAGGAGGGGGAGGCGGCGGCGGCGGGGGAGGAGCGGGAAAACTGCAGCGCGCTGTTTTCTTGGTGAGGTCAGAAGGACACCCTCCCGGGGCCTAAAGCTCTCCCTATCGCCACTCCCGGGGGCTTTATCTCCTGTAGTTGCCTCCCACGCTCCCGCGAGCAGCCCCGGATGGTTCTGGAAATCTCTCAGGCTCTCCCTTGGCCGCGTCGGACACCGATTCTCTTCGGTCCTTTCTTGTCCCACTATCATCCGCTGGAAACTCAAGTGTCAGAAACTTTGAGCTCCCTCGCACTGCAGGTGCTGTCATCAGCCCTGGCCGCCGCGACGCGCCAGCCCCACCGCGCTGCCTCTCGGGGGTCACTTAGCCTTTTGCCTGTCCAGGTAGCTGGGGCTGAAGCTCTCCCACAAACAGTGGCCGCGCACCCCGCACTGCCGCACCCGCCTCGGGTTCAATCAATTCGCGCGACGGGTCGGCTCGGTAGCCGCACTGGGCTGTAAACAGAGAAGTTGGAGGGACTCTGGCCAATAGCGAGTTTAACTTCAGAAAAACTCTTCCTGGAGCCAAACCCAGCAACCCACGGGAAGGCCGGGCTCCCGGCTCAAGTATGTCAACCTTTTTTTTTTTTTTTTTTAAAGAGGTCAGGCAAGCAGGCTATCTCCCTTCAAGTCACTCGAGAGCTCCGGGCCGCCAGCCCAGGAGGCCGGAGTTCCGGGTCCCCGGCCGGGGCGCGCCCGCCCGCAGCTGCAGCCGCCCAGGCTGGGCTCCAGTCGGGTCTGACCCAACGGGGCGCGCAGTGGCCGCGGGCAGCACACACAGGTGCAAAGCCCGTCCTCCAAGCTCCACTCTCCACGGTCCTCCGGCACAGAAGGGCCCAGCGGGCACCGCCCCGGGACTCCAGTCCTTCCCGGGCCCAGGCGGTGCGCGCTTCGCCCAGGCTTCTTCCCTCGGGGGCCCAGACGCAGAGAGGAGCGTCTCCTCTACCTCGGGGTTGGGTCTCCCATGTCCCATACAACAGGCGCGACCAGAAGGGATCCAGCTCAGGCTCACAGAAAACGCGCGAGGATCCAGCTCAGGCTCACAGAAAACGCGCGAGTAAGGAAAAAGGGGGGTTAAGGAGAGAGGAAAAGGAGACAGGGGTGCAGAGTGTTTTTTCCACGATAAATAAAAAGCGGGCACACACAGAGGGTAAGTTTAGGGACAGAATGAGAGGCGACCAAGAGCCCAAGGAAGAGGACCCGGTAGTGTTCCCTCCTCTCCTGAGAGCGGGTGGGTGTCAGGGTGGGCGAAGGGGGCGAGGGAGCCACCCAGGCAGCCAAGCCAGCCGCAGCAGGTTTGACAACTGGAGGACAAGAAGGAACCACGACCCACCTGACTGAGAAGCGCTGGGCTGGACGGTCCCCGCTGCTACCAGAAGGCTCACCCAGACGCACAGCCCTGTCGCCAGCTTCATTTTTTGGAAGTCTCAGATCCTGTGCTGACAGTTACATGTCCAAATGGCATATCCCCTTTCGGGCACGCGGAGGAGATCCGGCAGCCAGGCGCGCGTGGGGGCGCGAGGGGGACTGGCGCGTCGCGCGCGCGGTGCACCGGCTCCAAGAGCAGGCGACCGAGTCCGCGATCGCAGGTCCAGGGCCGGGGACCGGAGGAGGGGGAGACGGTGCGCGTGAGTGTGCGCGTGTGAGAGGGTGCTCGAGTGATTGAGCGTGGAGCTCCTGGCCGGACTGTGCAGCTATTTCCCCGTGTGATCGTTCGCTCTCTCCTTCCCTCCTCACTTTCTTGCTTTCTCACTGGTCGGGCAACAATCAAAAGGAAGGGGGGAAAAGGTTTCCAAAAAAAGTTGATTGCAAAGAGGCGGTAGGTTTCCGGCCTCTCGCCCCAGCCGGGCTATGTTCGGCTCTCCTTTTGGTTTCCTTGCACCTCCAGTCCAAATTGGGAAGAAAGTGGGGAGGGGGAAGCTTCTTGCTTCTTCTCCCCTTATCCAGTCCTTTCTCCTGTCAGCTTTCCTCACACTTGTCCGGCGGCTGCGGTAATTAAAGCTCCAAGCGTCATTTCCAACGCTTCGCAGTCTCCAGCTGCAGCCCCACGGAGAAATTAATAAGACTCCGGAGGAGAAAAAAAAAAAAAAGGTGGAGGGGGGCAGATAAAACAAACCTCCACGCAATCAGGCTGGCTCTGCTCAGCCGCGCAAACCCCGCCCCCGTTCTGACCCAAGGCCACGCCTTTTCCCCCCGCTCCCTCCCCCAAAGGGAAATCTTATTGGCTCAGCCACTCCCCAAAATCAGCGGCCTCTGGAGTTGGGAAAACACCTGTCAGGGCGCGGGAGCGTGGTCGTGTGGGCGGGGGAAGCTGGATTTAAAGGGCTCACCGGAGGCCACGGATTGAATGAAACAGAGGTCTGGGACAGCTGGCCCGCGGAGAGCCAGACCACTGGAAGGATGCTTACAAAAAATATATTCTTTTTTTATAAAAAGAAATTCACTATTTTTTACCCCCATTTCCCCACAGTGCTCATCCAAATACCAGACTTTCCCTGGAAATAGGAGAAAATAAAACGTTGCTTCAGGCATGAAGCCTCCACAATTCTGCCCCCCCCCTCATTCTCCACACTCAGAAATTACTTTAAAAGCTGGGTCAGTATCTAATAGGCTCTGAAGATTAGGTAGTCCTAAAGATATCACTTGTCGCCCTGGCCGGTTTGGCTCAGCGGTTTAGAGCGTCGGCCTGCGGTCCGGAGAGACCCGGGTTCGGTTCCCGCTAAGAGCACGTACTTCGGTTGCAGTTTGTCCCCGGCCCTGGTTGGTCGTGCGGGTGGCAGCCACTCGATGTGTCCCTTCACGTCGATGTTTCTCTCTCTCTCTCCCTTCCTCTCTCTCCCTCCCTCTCTATCTGTACAAAAAATGGAAAGGGTGAGGATAAAAAAAAAAAGATATCACCTATCTTCCCACTCTCCTCCCATTCCCATCCCCCCAAACTGACCTTACCCTGAGTCAAAATACAGTTTCACACTAGCAGAACTACATCCTTTGATGTTTAACTTGATGGGTCTTTTCCTTCTTCCCTTGGACTCTAGGATAAACGGTTCATTCTCATGAAGTAGATTATAGTCCAAAGCTACCAATTTGTTATAAAGGGCCAGAACACTTGTCCCAGGCCTGAGCCGTTCAGTCTGCAAGAAATTAAGATGGTCACCTCAGGATAGAACCCACCTCAAATGATCATTCTACAGTGAGCCCAGCTTTAGACCTCCTCACGGTCTCATTCTGCAAAGTTCACCCTTCCCAATCTCCAGGTCATTGCTAGCTATGGAAGTTCCTGGGTTTTTCTTGATCTAAAATATCCTGGGATTGAGTCATATCAGAATACATATTGCTTGCCTTTTGCAGCTCTGAAACGGTACCCTGGGCAGAGGCTAGACTCTCATGATGGTAGTAGGTTATTGGTTTGCTATTTGCACAGGCATTCTACAGGTGAATTGTTTTTCATTTTCAGTTTCTAAAAAAGCAGCAAGTGCATAAGTAAAATGTATCAGGAGTACTTAAAAATCCAGCCACCTTGCCTCCCACTTAACATTTGAGACCTTCCCATTCCTGCCCCACAACTTTTATCTGTAGCTTTGTCCCCATAGAATTTTCATGGATCTAAGAACAGAGAGAAACAGCAGCCTCATCCCAGAAGCCTGAAGTCTTCCCTTTCTTAGACCCACAGCAAGTAACAGGTACAGAGAGGAGGCCAAACAAACTGAGCATATTGTTTTGCACAGAAGCAGCCTCAGGCCTGGAGAAACTAAGCCTAGATCCATGTCAATGGTGACTTGATGGCACTGATTGAAGAAGAACTATGAATATTGCTCTTTAGGATTATCTTTACTTTTTTTTATCACCCTCTCCTTTTGTTTTCTTTTGTTTTCTTTTCTTTCATTCAATCTTTTATCAGTCCCCTTTCCTTAAATCCCCTACTGCTCCCTATGATGACTCTCAAATACTCTTTTCCATGAAAGCTACTTCTTTTAAAATTACCATTCTGTTCCCCAGAATAACAATTTAAATTATTAAAACAAAAGAAAACAAGCAAAACAAAAACTTCTGGGTTTTGGAAAATTTTAAGTTTATATTTACAAAAAAAAGAAGTCTTATTTATAATAATTGTAAGAAGTGAAGAAATTGATGGTGTATTTTAGCTTAAATTGAGGGAAAAAAATAAGAAATACAATATTTGGGGGCTTTTCTACTTGTGTCTATTGTGATAATTTATTCCCTCATCAATTTTAATGCTCTTCATTGGAAGGAACTCTCCTATATACCTTGGTCTCCCTCATACATCTAAAATAATTCTTGGCAAGAGAGGGATTTTAATAATATTCATTGGTTAAAAAAAATTAGTCTATTTTTTTTTTTTTAGATGCTAGTCATCCCATACTAGATATACACCAATTAAATTACTTGACCTATCCATAATTGGCCTCTAATTCTCAATTTGTTCTGCCTGGACACCACTGTTGAAACAATGATTGATACCCGGTCAAAGTTGGGTATCTGACCAGCAGCCTATAAAATGAGTTGACATGAAGCTCTAACCACAAAACATCCTATGCTCCATAGTGACTGGTCTACCCAGAGTCTAGCTCACAGGAAACCCTAGAGACTCAAATACAAAGATGGTAGCCTGTGTGTGCAAACCAGAAGACTGGGAAAGTAGAAGCCATGAGCTAGAGTCAAGATTGAATTCTTTATGTGTCTTCTCATTGGCTTCCCATCTAAACTGACATCTAAACATCATAGGGAAGGAACATCAGAGTAGGGGACATTGGCTACCTGATGTGAAAACAGCATGTTAACTGAATTGCTAGAGGATTTCTGAGATGAATCTCTTCACTTTCCCATGTATCCTTATAATCCCTATCAGTTGAATTAACTAAAATATATTGCTGTTACTTGCAACCTGGAAAAATACAAATCTTGGTAATCAATCTTGTGACTTGGCAAATCACAAGTGAATATCTAGAATTATCTGCTCAGTACTCCTTTTCTAGGAACTGCACTTCATTTTTAACTTGGATCTGCCTCCATGGTAAAACAATCCCCACTCCTTCTTCTAAGTTGGACCAATAGAAAGTCCTTGGTCACTGTTGATTGGTTGAGAGATGGGCACTCCCCCTGAGTCTCTTCTTTGGGAATTTGTGCATGGGAAGGAAACAGTTAATATTCAGTCATTCACGGGTATCTTTTGAGTTCTAAAAGTCCACAGCTTATTTGTTTCCTTCTATGAAAAGGTGATCAGGCTACAATGATAAAGAATGAGGCTGCCATTTTAAAGGAGCAAAAGTCCAGATAGGTCTAGAGAATGCTCAGTAAGTATCCTCCTACGGCTTCGTTGTTCAAACCCCTTTTTCCTTATGCTAGTTCAGTTTTTGTTTTTGTTACTTGAAACCAGAGTAGCATGAAACTGTAAAAGAACATCTACAACTTGAGTGAGATCATATATATAGGCCATGATGCCCCTTATGGGAGATATCCTGGTATGGCCCATTTTTTTAGTTTCCCTTCCCAGTTTTTCACGATTTCCCATGGCTGAAGCCATAACCCCAACACAGAAATTCCTTTAACCTTTGTCCCTTCTCAATATCCTTTATTTACTTCATCTCTTCCTTTAGTAGCAGACTTCAAGGGGAGTCTTGACAGACACCATGAATGACAATACTGCTGGTGGGAGAAAAGAATGCATTGATCTCTGAGTTCAATGTTGAATTAGATACATTGCCCCAGTCTTATAGTTCATTCCAGTCTTTAACTTGTTCCTAAACTGTCCCTAAAGGTAAGACTAGAGCTTGCTGCTTTAAACATTTTGCTTAGCTATGAATATAAATTTGGGATAAAAATCAACCAAGAAAGAAAACAAGATGCTATGACAATTCAACTGTCTTCTCCTGAACATTTAAAAATATAGGATTCTAATTTCCCTCCCATCATCATCTTCCTCATCATCTAAGTTATCTTGTGATCACAAGTCACTTATTTCATGTATGTGAGCCCAATGCCTCACCTTTAAAGAAAAAGATTATGTTCCAAATCTAAAACTTCACGAGTCTATGATTTACTGATCACCTACTAAATGTAAGTCATAATTTGCACAGACTTCAATTGTTTCTTATATATATTTCCTCTTTTTTCCCCACTTAACCACACACAGCTCTTCTTATGGGGCATAAACACAGACACATCTTAAAATGCCCTAGGGAAATATCAAAATAAGCTCACTCCTATATTATTTCGAAGATATCAAGACTATGGATTCATCTTTACTATTCTATCAGCCAAGAAGAAAGTTTGGTACTTCTTGGTACTGAAATTTTGGTACTGAACAAATCAGGTTCAGTACTATGATGATCAGTCATATGACAGGTTCTTTTGTTAATTAACTAGTACTTGAAATAACATCTTTGCTCTTAACCCTCAGAGTTCTGACATTCTCTGATATTTTGGTAGTGTTCAATGTTTCAAAGATTTTTAAAAAATCAAAAGTTCAAGCATTTTTAGAAATGCACGAATGTACATTAATTGCAGAAATATTTTTGTTATCATAGTTAATTTAATACCTAAAGAGGTGGACTTCACTTTTGGTTAATAAAAGTTGTTTTCTTTCTATGTGCATGATTAAGCCTTAATTTTTAAAGTGCTAAGGAGGAGTGATTGGACATAAATCAAATCTATGCTACTTTTATGTCCATTCATCATTGTCTGTCCAAGTTCTTATAGACATTTTTTTGGTTTGTGGTTGAAACTGCAAACTGATGTCAGCTCCATGGACAGAGTATTCTTTTCCAAAGTTATTCATGCAAAAATAATTTTCCTGGTGAAACCTTTTCCTGTTGTATATCTGCTTAATATATTTTCTTAACCTAAGTTCATGGTTTCTTCTTATGCTTTGTAATTTTAAAAACAAAGTCAATCTTCAATATCAGTTGACAATTAAAAATTAAAAAGAAAATGAAAATTTCTATTTTCTTTTTGCATGTGTATGTATTTATGAATAAGTTAACAAACGAGTTTACTTATTGAGGCTATGGTTGTACCTGGCCTGAAATCTGAACCAAGATAAAGTTTGCTAGTTTCTTTTTCAGGTAGCCTCTTATGTTTCACTTCCTTCTGTATTCTTAACTTAGCAAAGAGCTTGATCGGGGTATGGTCAGCACATAGATTTGTCAATATAATCCGAAGTTACACTTGCCATGCGTGCAAAAAATAGATGTTATTCTGACTGAGGTCACAAAGAGTTCTTAAAATTTTTCTTGAACTCCTGCCAAGTAGTCAACTAAAGGAATCAGTTAGAAACCACGTATTTTCTTCTCAGCTTAGTATAGGAGTGGATGAGCCCTCAAACTTCAACAAACAGCTCGAATAGCTCAGAAATGGTCCTAAACTCCTTGAGTTGTCTTCTTTCAACATGTTAATAGCCCAGTACCCCCTTGCCTGATCAATTACCTCGCAGTATAATCCAGTTCCCTTTCTTTTATTGTAGTTCTCCAATTCCCTTAATGCCCATCCTCACCAGCCTCTCCTCACCTCTAAAAATAATCTGTCAAGGAGGCCCAAGCCATCTGGTGGGTTCTCTTCTTGGTCCTGGCCCCACATGAATGACAGTTCTCTACTTTCCCAGGTTATGCATGACAGAGAATATTATTCTCTATGCTCCAAAATATTTAATACTATAATTTACAAGTTAAGAAGGTCCAGCATATAAACTTGGAATTTTTTAATCTTACAAAGTAGTAGCTAAAACATTACAGGAGAGAATAGCAAAAGTTAAACTTGATGCATCATGTTTGACGACAAAGGAGAAAGTTCTAATAAAAGGATGTGTGCTGGTATTTATATATTTTCTACAGAAGTGTGGTTATTAATTTATATTGATCTATAAATGTTTTCCCTTTTGATGTGCCATAAAGGTCCCTAAAGACTCTACAAAAAACAAACACTGGTTGGTATGTTTTGCTTTTGAGGTTTCAGTTTATCATTTAAGAAATTTAACCATGAATATATTTTGATTCATATCTATATCTGAATATTTAAACTGCAGATACAACAAATATATTATTAATGTACTACTATATCAAAGCAATGTGGCTTAAGAAAAATACAACTATCCCAACAGCTGATAATACTGAACTCAAAAATAGCAGCATCTAATATAATTGTATTAAGATAGGGAAAGGTGAGGTTGGGCAATATTTGAATTTGACGTTAGAACATTCATTTTTACAAAAATAATTTAATAAGGAAAAAAACTAAAGCTATATAAAGCCAGAGGAATATTTTTTGTTCAATGAAACTTTACCTAACTATATTTAGGAATATTTACTTAAACAATTTTTAAACAACACAGACTTTCTCAAATATATTGTCAATATAAAATCATTTAATAGTATTAATAGTATGCAGTGCCACAATGTATACTGAACATTTCTGATTTTTCATCATGAGCTTAACTTTTAAAATAAAACTAAGTCTTAAGCAATTGATATTACTCTGTATAAATTGAATGAAGAAACACTACACTTGCCCTAGCAGGTTTGGCTCAGCGGGTTAGAGCATCAACCTGCAGACTGAAGAGTCGTGGGTTCGATGCTGGTCAAGGGCACCTAGGTTTTGGTTCAGTCCCAGCCCTGGTCGGGGTCATGTGGGAGGCAACCAATCAATGTGTTTCTCTCACGTCAATGTTTCTCTCTCTCTCGCTCCCCCTCCCTCGCACTCTATCTGAAGGTAAACAGAAAAATATCCTTGGGTGGCCCTGGCCAGTTTTGCTCAGTGGTTGAGCGTCAGCCTGAGGACCAGAGTCCCAGGTTCGGTTCCTGCTAGGGACACATACCACACAAAAAAAAAAAAAATCCTAGGGTGAAGATTAAAAAAAAAACACTCCACTAGATTCTTCTTTGTAATATTTGCTTACATTGCATAATGAATCGTTATTAACAAATTTGTGTATTTTATGTACATGTTCAGGAAAATGATATTAACAGTTATTGTGATATAAGGTATTAATATTTATCTTAGCTAATGGTACATGTACACTGGCTCCACATTTTTTCTCGGTAGACATTTCAGGTAAACACTGAGAGAAAGAGAAAAATGTTCTTTGTCTAATCAAACACTGAAAGAAAATAAAACAATTGTGATAATTTATTGTTGTCTATTAGAGTGAGTGAGAGGATAGGAGCGGTCTGCTTCATAAAGCTTAATGTGACTTTGCTAAATGAATACTTTTAAACAAATGGAATTATTCTGTGTCTTATTGTATCTACTTATCACTCCATTTAGGAACTCCCAACACACTGGAGAAGATGGTATGCACTTTACTGAGAATCTAATGATCACTGAAGATATATTCTCTATCCAGTATTTATTTTCAAAATATTATTCTGAATACTGTCATAGTGTTCTTTGAATAATAAATCTCACAGAATATTACCTGAAGAGCATAAATCAGTGATAGCATTTACACAAAATTCAAAACTAATTTTCCTTTTGTCTTAAAGTGATTTTATTCAGTATAATGTTATTTTCTAGTATGTGAAGTAAAATAAATATATTAGACACTAACACATAGAATATGTATATGCATATATCTATAATTTCACCCAAACTTTTGCTATAAGTAAAATGAAAAGCATTACTTTCAACTATCTTTTAATAGCTGAAATAGTATTCTATTGCATTTTTTACAGTTTAGTATGACACTGACATTTAAAATTTCAAAGTAAATATTTCTAGAAGTATGATCTCTCTCCTTTACCTTTTCCCACATTTTCCCCCATCAAGAGATTGCTTTCTAAAGAAAATGATTCTACTTTATTTTTATTTATTTATTAATTTTTTATCCTTACCCAAAGACATTTTTCCATTTTTTGTTCAGATAGAGTGGGAGGGAGAGAGAGGAAGAGAGACAGAGAGAGAGAGAGAGAGAGAGAGAAACATCGACATGAAAGGGACACATGGAGTGGCTGCCACCCGCATGACAACCAGGGCCGGGGTCAAACTGCAACCGAGGTACATGCCCTTAGCAGGAACCGAACCCGGGTCTCTCTGGATCGCAGGCTGACACTCTAACCGTTGAGCCAAACCGGCCAGGGCTCTACTTTTATTTTTAAATGAGGAATGAAGAAAATAAAAATGCATTGAGCACTGCACTGCAAAACCCTTTGTGAGGCCAGCAAATATCAATGACAGACAATGTTAAATACAAAGGCGATCAAAAGACAGACAATAAAGGTATCATATTTTAAAATAATAAGGAAAAATACATGTTTTAGGTAATTGGAATATTTTATGCATCTATGCAATTACATTACATATTCAAATGTATGACTTAAAAAGGGTTATCCTCTTGAAACTCTCCTGTTTCAATATGTTTGAAGTAAATAGAAATTCACTATTAATGTAAAATTGGCACTTTTATCATTATGTTTTAACCACATAAATAAAATCGACATAGCTGGCAAGATAAAAATAATTATTTCAGGCCTGGACAGTGTTGCTCAATTGGTTGTAGCACTGGAAGATCACAAGTTCAATTCCCAGTCTGGGCACTTACCCTGGCTGTGGGCTTGGTCCCAGGTCGGGGATCGTATGGGAGGCAACTGATAGATTGTGTGTCTCTCACACTGATGTTTCTCTTTCTTTCTCCAATTATTATCATTTCAAATATTGAAACGGGAACAGTGGCTGTGTACGCCTGCCTTTCAGCAAACAATGACTAATGGTGCTGGCTAAAACCACACCTTCGGGATTGGAAGGCGCGGACCCTGAGAAGACACGAGGTGGGTCCCACTCCCTCGGCCTTCAGTGTGCACTCATCAGAAGTGTTTGCTATGCAATTCCTGTCGGACAAAGCAATTACAGTTATCCCTACACTGACCTCATGTTTATTTATTACTTCAGCTTTTTAGTCCCAAACCTTGGCTGATCTGTTTTCAAACACACACAATTTTTATGTTGCTTTGTAAAGGTACACAGCACAGTTATTTTTAATGTATTTGTACGTGGTATAAATGGGGAAGCTGTGTAACTCCCTCAATCTGCAATGCGGTGCTTAGTGAGTCTGCGTAATATTCCAGTGACTGGCTGCTAGTGCAAACTACTTTCACCCTAGGGTCTTTGTTAGGACAAAGAGGCCCTTCTAATAGCTTAAGGCCAAGACACCTTGTTTAGTCATACTCTGCACAATTAGCTGATAAATAATGGATACTGTCAACTACAGTACACTAAGCAGAAAGTGAAAAGCATCTTTATAGCAGAGTGGTTAAAAAAGTAAAAGATATCAAAAAGTTCATGGCTGACCATTTATTTATATATTTTCTCAAATTCACCAGCCCTCAGCAAGTACAACTCATTCATGTAGAGGGTTGGAGTCATCAAGTAAAATAGTTGGAAGGCATGCATCCACAGTCAGTAACAGCAACAATGCTCTTTAACTGGCTAATATTATATTGCCACAGGAATTCCCATTTTGTGACTTCTGGTTGAGCAACAGTGGCATCCAGTGGCCAGATCATTGTTTCCACCCTCAAAGTGTCCCTGGCAGTTCAGGCGAACAGTACTGAAAGCTTCAGATGTATTTAGCCTAAGCACAGGAATTCGCTAGGGAAAGCAAATCAAATGCCTCCGTTTCCAGAGCAACCCAGGATCAAGTCTAGGTCATGAGATTGGACTCTAATGACTACCTGAGACTGGCAATATCTCTAACACTGCTTAATAGCATCAATTTAGGATACCTATTTACTGGCCACTGTGTATGCTCAGGATGACTCCGTTAACTATAACCTTGCTATACTAGAAAATGTCCCTACAATGAACAAGACACCAATTCCATTGAAAAAAATCCCACAAAATCAAAGGCTGTAAAAATAAGCTAATAACATGCACTCAGAGTTCATTTTGTACAAAAGTGTTCTGATGACCCCAGGTGTTAAATGTGACCCCTAGTATTTATATGCAATCCATGGGTGACATTTGGGTACAGGTTAGTATTGTGGCGGTATAAGGAGTCCTGAACCTAGAAGGCGTTTGCCCCAGGTCTTTTGTTTACCGGCAAGTCCAACAAACCTCTGAACTCAATTATATCTTCCTCCCAGGGGTTTATGAGGCTTCAATGTGATAAATAAAAAGCTGCCAGCACAATGTTTGACCAAGGGTAGGTGCTCAGTAATGAAGAGGCCAGGAACACAAGTTAGGCACCCAAACTTCCTGCGTTCAAATCCTAGGTCTGGCACTTACTGGCTGTGTAATCCGGGGTAAGTCATTTTCCCAACCTGGGCTTCTTTCCCATATATAAAATAGGGGATAATAGTAGTATCTTTCTCCTAGGATTATACTAGTTTTAAATAAAATAGTGCATTCAAATTTTTAGAACAATTCCTGGCATATAGAAAATATTCAATAAATACCCCATGTTCAATGTTGCAGTCTTTACATACAAAAAAAAAAAGGTTATTAAGAGCAACAGTGAGGAATGCTCTATCATTTCTTCCCCGGTTATGATTATATTTATCCCTGAACTGTTCCCTATGTAATAAATAAGATTAATGACATATTTTTCACGAGGGGAAACCATGATGAGAAGCACAGTGTATGTGGAGATAGGACTTGATCAAAGCTAATCGACAACATCTAAGCAGAACCTTAAGAAGTGGGGAGGACTGTCTGATTCAGGAAAAAGAAACAGCAATAGCCTGGGAGGGGAGATGGAAATGTACAAAATGCATCTGAGAATGAGAAAGAGAGAGAAAGAGAAAGAGTAATTGATTCTGGAAGTTAAGAAGTAATTGAACCAATACTTATTTTATCAAAGCTTTTCATATGCAACCTTGTTAAGTAAGACAAACTTAAGTACTACCTGCATCTTCCACTCTTGTCTTACCCCGTTTGATACAGAATCACAGCAATTTATAACTGGCAGGAACTTAGATTTGCAAGAGTTTCATTCAGTAAGGTCAGTTACAATATCAACGACGCCACTCCTGTTCCCTGTACTGCTACCTGCAGGTTCTCTTTTAGGGAGTGCTAAAGATACTAATGCAGAATGCGTTTACAGGTAGGTACCCTGGAGAAGGGTCTTCAGACCTTTAGCTGCTTACTTCTACCTGGATGAGGCTTTAGGTGGCCTCTGCTCTTTTTCTCTCTTCCTCCTTCCTCTTCTATCTTCAGGACAAATTAATCTCGGCTTCTCTCCAGGATGCTTCAATGAAACAAACATTAGAAAAAATAACTGTTAGAATACTTATTAAGTGTTTCCCACAGCATGCCAGGTTGTCATATAGTCAAGTTTATTACTTGATTCTAACCTAGGTCATTATTTTTCAATAAAAATAATTGATTAAAAAAAATGAAACTAGAGTATCAAAATCCAAATGAATCTGAGCATGAGGCACGTCTGGCTACAACACGAGATGCTGACTGGGAGAACAGTGAATCTGGAGAATGAAGTATAAGAACCTAGCGAGCAGGGAATGGTCCAGAAGCAGCTGGCCACAGATCGATGAAACAAGGCACAGCATCCAAAATGCTGAGCCAATTCTGATAAGACTCATTGGAAGCATGGGACTCCCTACAGAAAGCAGAAAGCAGCCTTTGTCCCAGACATTCCATTCAGAAATCAAGCAAAGAGGCAATCTTAGTCACATTCAAGAGAAACAGACAGTTTTATTTGGTAGGAACTAAACCAAAACAAGGACTTTCCAACTAGACCAAGAAGCCCACTTTTACATCTCAAAAGTATACCACTATTATTAAGACATTCTTTACGCTGTTACTCATTTCTATATTCCTTATCTATTCAAATGTAAATAGCCTACAGAAATGAAAACATTAAATCAATAATCCTTTAGTATAAACTCAATTCATCACATGCCTTTCAATAAAGAGGAGGAACTAGTGACAGAAAAAAGTAGGTGGGAGTTGATGAACACAGGAAACAAGGGAATTAGGAGCCACTTCAGGCAAATACACTTTTCTTACTCAAAAGAAATCTCCAAAGCTATCAAACTAAGCACATCATCAGACAACTGCCTGAGAACACATTAAACTCTTGGCCAACATTTTTTCCCCTAAAGGCTCGACTCAGTTTTACTTACAGAAGCTGTCGTAAGCACAGAAATATGCAAACACGGCCATTAAAGAGTAGGATGAGAAAATGGTCTTCGGTAGCACAGTTCTAAATGAAGAACTCTAATTTTTTCACGTCACCTGTAAGGAAAACAGCCACCAATAATAGCTACTTTTCACCTAAAACAGAAGTACAGAAACCTTCTGCAATGTATGCTAGCTTCTCTATATTTCTTTTCAACTTGTTTCAGGAAGTCATATGAGCACAAGGCATTTTATAGCAGGCTAAAAGCAAAAAACGCAAAATAGAAATGCACTCCATGGCCACAAGATATTCCAAAACACCGCAGAAATCATTCCGGATGGGGGTGCTGCTTCTGTGCCTTGCGCGTACAATGGGACCCTATGCCAGGCAACAAAGAAGTGAGTGATTGGCTAAATAAACAGGCACTTCCCTTGTAGTCTCTCTTGAAGGGAAAGTGGTTGTTATTAAGTATGCACTGTATTGAATAGCGCAATTCAATTGAAGTGAGCTTTATGGTAAAGAATTTTCACAAAACAAAACAAAACACAAGTTTCTTGACTGTTTAGAAATAGAACATATTTTCAAGAGCATCTTGATAACAGGTTGTGTGTGGGCTGTCAGCTGGCTTTGGCCGATGAAAGCAATCATGATTCAGCATTCTTGGAAGAAAAACTGGGATGTAAAAATCCTCAATAAATATTTTCAAAACATGCGAAATACAGGAACACATTCTGCTGTCGGTTTGTGGAAGAGCTGGGGAGAAAGACTGTGCTTAAAATTATGAGTCTGGATGTTCCTTTTCTGTTCTCTTCCAAACAGCACAGCAAAAGGCCTTGATGTATAATTTGTTTCCCTGAATTCTCTGGTTACTAGAGAGGATCTGCAATAGATACAGTGTTGATATCAGATTTATTTTCAGGATTTAAGCGATGATGTCAGGACAAGTGGCAGAGCCACACTAAGCAACGAGTGGATTGTGAAGTCAGCTTATCCTCACAGCACCTATTGTCACTTTGTTTACAAAACAATGGCTTGCCTATTTCAGGAACAAGAGTGTGTGTTTGTGTCCTTTGTGATTTCATCAGTGAAGAAAGCTTTCCAAAAAAGTGAGTTTCTTAGCTTATAATGAATTAACATATATTATATGTAAATATATGAGTGTGTGTGCTGTGTGTGGCTGAAACAGTATTATTTAGGACTCATATGCTGCCAAATTATCAATCATTAAAAATAAATAACTGATAAATAATAGGAGAGAGAGCCCTTACGTTACGGTAGATACAGCAAAAGATTAGTGTTGCGAACTGATAGTCTTTGACAGTATCTCGTTGACAGGCTATTTCTGAGAACAGGTGTAAAAGTTAATGTTCATAAGAGAAGAATTGAAAGGGAGATGCTCGTTTAACGGTAGTGGTGTGGTATTTGCCACTGAGGAAGTTGTCTTCAGCCAAGGGATGGTGAGTTATAATCCAAAGATGGTACTTCCTAATCAAAGGGGTCTGAGATGGACAGTGTCTTCATGCACCTGGAAACATGTTCTCGAGAAATATGCCTATTATTGAACTAGACTTTCAATATTAGATATTAAGCAAGTGTATTAGTGTGTGTGTGTGTGTGTTACTGATAGATGGATAGATGGGAAGGAAGGAAGGAAGGAAGGAAGGAAGGAAGGAAGGAAGGAAGGAAGGAAGGAAGGAAGGAAGGAAGGAAGGGACATGGGCTGTGTGGGCAACAGTTGACACCAGAATTTATAAGGTTAGGAAACTTCTCATCTGAAACATCAATTGGACACTTTATAACCACTGTATCAAAATCCCTTTAAAAAGGAAGAAACCCAAACCAGGTGTGCTTCGGAGGCCTGTCAGAGACGGCAGGGCTACAGAGGGTTGGCTTGAACCCCACTCCAAATGACGAAACCAGTGCCTTTCCTGCGATGCCACAGGAACCTGTGCTCTCTGCCCTCGGACCTCTCAGTGGTGGCTCTTTGCAGCCATTTCAAGTCTCACACCCTCAACAAAGGCTCCGAATAAGAAAATCAGAACAACTATCCTAAAATACGGGTGAGGGAAGAATTGATTTTCTGTCTGCCAAATTCAACTACAAAAGCTTTAGGGACTCTTGTGTATAGACATAGAACACAATCATCAGGAAACAGAGATGGGATGTTTTAAGAAATCCTAAATGTATTCCTTAAGAAAAGAAAGTTAAGTGCTCAGATGCAGAGATAACATACTTTGTAGCCAAGTACAGCAGTACTTTGACTCACAAGTGTATGTGTGTGGGTGGGAAATATTATCACAGTATGGTTTGCCCCCATCCATACCCAAATTAGAATAGACTTGACACTCATTTTGCAAATTTTGTAGTTTGCAAGGCCCGGACAATTGCTTTGAATGTTAAAACATCACATGTATCAACTGAATCTCTCAACTTGTTTTATTTAATAAATACCACATGAGTTTCACTAAAACCACGGCACTTTTAATTCATTGTTTCAACTAATCAACTACCTAGGGCATCTGCGATGCTAGCCACTTTATTAAACTGTCCCATAGGACACAAATAATAGGGCTGCTATCTACAGCACTGCACAATTATGCGCCACCATGACTCGTAAATGGGGTAAAATGCGGGTAAAATGCCTGATAACTCAGTTGGTTACTGTACAGTTTTCATAAAATCAGGACTGTGATTCTGCCAGATACAGATTATTGAAGACTTGTACACAACAACTACCACAATTATCAAGATCAGTCCATTTATTTTCTTACAAAGGTTACCTTTGCTCATGGCCAGACATCTCCCAAATGAAAGAGGCTGGTTCTGAGAAGAAAGATACAAGAGCTGATTTAATGAATTTTATCTTTGTCCCGATGTGCAGGCAGGGGCAAGGAGGAAATTTGGGGGGAAACTCTGGGTGTCAATTTCACCAAAATTACTTCCATTCACAACATGTAAATACATTCATCGCTTGATAAAATGGGAAGCTAAATTCATAATGTTGGCTGTACTTCTGTATCTAAATAACTTAAAATTGAAATGACTTGGCATAATTGAACACTTTGTTGTAACAGTTCTTCTTAGTTGCTGATAAGGAAGGGCGAGAGCTATATGAACTTTCCTGTGGTTCTAGGTGCTGCTGGCTTTCGAACCAGTAGCATGTCAGATGTCACTGAGAGCCCTTCTACCTCCTAAGAACTGGTATGAGAAAAATCTGGAGAGGGAGGAAAATCGCATGCTCAGCAAGCACACCCCCAGAAAAAGGGGTGCTTCACCTTAAACTTTGCACAATGTGAATTATAAATTCTATCTTGGTTTTGGCTATTTCACATCACAGCTACACACCATCTAAACGTGTCCAAGGGAAACAATGCCTTTGATGTCTTCAAATAACCACTTAATTCAGTGAAAGTAATGACAGTTATTCAAATAGTTGAAATCTTTTCAGTTATCTTACTCTAATTATTTATGCCTTACTTTACAAATCAAAGGGGTTTATTATCATTTAGAGCTACAGTATCTTTATCCCACTGCTATCAAGAGAAGATTCCCTGTCTTGCCTGAAGTTATACTGAGCTGGAATAAAGATTTCCCTTGTTCCAGTAAAAGCCATCTTGCCAATTGCTTCTCACACCTCAGCTCCACAGCGACCCAATCCCAAGGCAAATGCCCTCAAATTAACCAAACAACAAAACAACTCGCCCAGGTTCCTAGACACGGTGCTGTCCTAATCCTCATCCGGTGCCCCGAGCTAACCAACCCATCCACCCAACCAATCAGAACACACAAAACAAAGCCACCACTCCACACAGGAAGTGTCCCCAAGTTACCGATGCAACCAACCAACTAATCCAAATTACTGCCCCCCCACCCCCAGCTCACAAACAACTAAAATACTATCTGGAATGAACAAAACAAAGAACTAGATGACTTCCCCTGGAATAACAACGAATCAAGAGAAAAAAATTACCTATTTTAAATGTAACATTAGAAAATTAACCCAAAAAATAGTCATAAAATCACAGTATATGCTTTTAGAACGTATTATTTTCTGGACTTAGTTTCATTCTACCATCAAATAAATAATATGAAATTTGCCTTGATTTCATATTAATCAGCCAGGAAGAAACTGAAATCCTTGCTACGTCAGATTTCTTATTGATCCTAACGAGGTGCCACGAAGCTCTAAGATCTCCTATACATCAGCTTTGATCATCTACAGAATGCAGATAGGTTCAGAATGAATAAATTAAGATTTATAAGTTTTGCTTCCTGTTTCAGCAAACAAGATATAATATAAAATGTAGAGATTATAAAGAAAAACCATATACAGACATAGCTTGGAGTATTGAAGGTTCAGTTCCAGACCATCTCAATAAAGCAAATATTGCAATGAAGCAAGTCACACAAATTTTTGGTTTCCTAGTGCATATAAAAGTTATGTTTATACTGTTGTCTATTAATATGCAATAGCATTATGCTATCCATCACCTGAGCCTATTGGAAAAATGATGCCTGTGGATGGATTTGCTCAACACAGGGTTGCCACAAACCTTCAATTTGTAAAACACACAATATCTACAAAGTGCAATAAAGCAAAGCACAACAAAACAAGGTGTGTCTGCATAAAAATCATTCACATGCATTGTTTAATAACCTTAATTTCTAAAGTGCCCCAATATTATTCTCAACAAATGATCAAGAGTCTTAAAAAAGAAAATAGTAATTATCGAGACTATTTGAACCTACACTCTTTCCCACGTAATCACCATATCGAATCTGCTGGCTCTTCCCCTGAATCAACTGAGTAAAGCATCTGTAGCAATCCAAAATCAATCAAATTTGTGACACAAAGCACAAGCCATATTTACTATTCTTAGTGGTAGTTCGTTGATGGATACGCTAGCTAATATATATATATATATGTGTGTGTGTGTGTGTGTATATATATATATTTGTATATATATATAATATATATGTGAATACCACCACTGCATATGTTCCCATATTATACAAGGCTAACCCTGCCAGAAGCCTGTACGTACTGTATCTGTTCAAAATATATTTCTGAGAAAAACTGCTTGGAATGGCCACTGAAATGTTTCCTGTTTTCCAGACAAAAGCCAAGTTGTGTTTTTAAAAACTCAACCATGGGTTAAACTTAACTTTGCTGACCATCAACCCGTTACATCTGACGGCATCGCCTTTTCCCTTTTCTTCTCTTTTTAAAATAAGAAATGCATCTATGCTACATATTTGGTGTTTTCACATGATGCCTCTGACAAGAATCTGGAGGACTGATCGTGGAATCACCAGCAGCAAGAACAAGACTCTAGTCATTTTCTTTTACGTCTGAAGCTGTTACCTTGGACTCTGAATCCCTCCATAATTTCTGATAGTTTTACAGATGGGAATGGTGGCATATCAAGGAGAAATTAAATTTCATCACTTTGGCTTTAACACGTACACTATAAAAGTGACAGCTTGGTGCACTGTAGCTGACAGTTCCCATTAACTAGAAGCTAATGTTGCAGAGTCAGTCCAAACACCCAGTCACGGCCTCTGGCGACAGGAAGGTCCCCTTCATACTAGGATTCTCACACCTGCCCCTCCTCCCATGGGAAACAAAAGCTATAAATATTTTCCACCAGTTTCCTCCTCAAAGTGATATAATGAATATTTACACACTGGAACCCTTTTTCTACCCTGAATCTTCTTGGAAAAATATCTCCACTGATACAATGTATTGGTCTGAGCAGGTGACTCAAGCGGGCCCTCCTTCCCTTCATAATAAAGAATTGCATGTACTGGGTTTAAGATTCAGTTTTTGAGTCACTGGTAAACAATAGATAAAAAGGGAGAAAACATGTTTTGAACATTCTTGTGAATGTTTTGTGAACATTTTTATGATTTGGTATGAAATATCACAAAAAGCAGCTAAAAAAAAGTTACAAAATGGATATGGCATGAGAAATATTTTGAATTGGACTTCATAAAGAAATTAAATACTAAACGGACTTGCTGAAAATCTAAGTACAGAAGACTATTTAAAAAAAACAAATCAATTTTTGAAAGTCTTTATGTTCATTTAACATGCTTTCTGAGTACTAGTTGTGGGCCCTAGGTGCTGTGAGTTTGTACTTGTCAGTAGTGGGAAGGGAGGGAGAGGCCTATAATACAGAGAAGCTGTCACTGTTTACAAAGGGCTGACATAGTTAGGAAACTTGCAAATCGTGTTTCTCAGAAGCTGTGGCAGAGCAGAGATTAAGAGCAGAAACAGGAGAGCTAAACTGCCTAGGGCCAGGTTCAGCAGTGTCTCTACCCAGGAGGCAGCCTTGAGTAAGTTATTTAACTTCTCTGTACTAGAGTTTCCCTCTGTAAAATGGGGATAAGAATAGTACCCAGTTGAGTTTTAGAATTAAATCAACTAATATTTGAAAAATGCTTAGAGCAGTGCAAATAGTGAAATAAGAATATATTTAATGTTATTTAGTGAACAATACAGGAAACTAATGATAAACCAAAGATGGCTCTTGTCCTCGTGCAGGTCTGCCTACTCAGGAAGAGACAGGTAAGTGATTTTAAAAATTCCAAGAATGGCCCTGGCCGGTTTGGCTCAGCGGTTGGAGTGTCGGCCTGTGGTACAGAGAGACCCGGGTTCAGTTCCCACTAAGGGCACGTACCTCGGTTGCAGTTTGTCCCCGGCCCTGGTTGGTCGTGCGGGTGGCAGCCACTCGATGTGTCCCTTCACATCGATGTTTCTCTTCCTCTCTCTCCCTCCCGCTCTATCTGAACAAAAAATGGAAAAATGTCCTCGGGTGAGGATAAAAAAAAAAAAAAATTCCAAGAATGTGGGCAATTGCAAAGTTCAAGATATGCATAAGGTACCCTGGGAACACAAAGGGAAGATCTTCCCAATTAGAATAAACGGAGGGAATTGGAGAATGTTCCAAAAGGGTTCCCAGAGAAGTGAAGTTTAGTAGGACACTTGAAGAATGAATAGGAGTTGCCAACACGGAGAGTTCCAGGGGACTGGTTTGCGCATTTTAAGCAGAGAGACCAGAATGTGTCACAGCCAAGGATTGAAATACTTGGCATATTTGTGTCTTAGAAGCTATTTTGGTATGTGTAGATTACAGAGCACACTACACAGCAGAAGACGGAAAGGTCGTGAAGTGCCTTGTGATAAGAAGTTTGGAGTTGATCGTGTTGGATGAGAGTGGACTTGAAGGATTATAAGGAGGGAGTGTTATGGTAATATTTACATTTTAGAAATATTACATGAGCATCAGAATTGAGAATGGATGGAAGGGAAGTGACAGTAGTGATCTAGAGACCAGTTGGTTATTATAATTCCTAAGGTTAATACATAATCAAGGACAGGATTCCAAAGAGATAGAAAAGAATCTACAGAGCCAATTCTATGGTTAGACTGGGAGTGGAATTAAGTGGGGGGAAGAGTCAATGTTGTTTCCAAGTCTGGCCTGGGACACTGGACTGATGAAATATCTTTCCCCAAGGAACAGAATGTAAGAGCAAGCAACATCTCTACAGAAATATAATGAGTTTGACACTTATTTAAGGTTGATTTCTAAGATATATGTTTGGAGCCAGAAAATAATTCTAGATTTGGATTCATGTTCAAGACCCCAGGCCAAGCATCATTACTTTCAGGGTTCTTCCTTGAAATCCCACGTTGATTTAAATGTTGATTTTCCGTGTAGGATTCTATAGCACACTTAACTGTATAATTTACAGTTACTGCAATTTTATGTTTACACCTACATCCCTTCATTTATTCATTCTATCATTTATTCATACAAATGTTTTAAAAGACATATCCCATGTTACACACAGGCTAGATGCTAAGAACTCTCAGTGAACAGTACCATTGTGAACATTCAGCCTAACAAGAAAAGCAGATCCTGAGTTAATGCTTATTAAGTTGGATAAAATCAATTTGGGGATGATAAGTTTAAATGGTATGGATCTTGAACATGCATAACATAGTTTTAGAAAATGAGAGGTAAAAATAGACATGCTGAGTGAGAATGGGGAAACCCCAATATCCCCAATATGTAAACAGTGAATAAACTCAGGAAGGAGAGTAAAAAGCATAAAGCTGGATCCCGTAGAAGAAAGAGCATAAAATTATAATTTTTTAAGCCAAGGAAGTAGAGTTCCAATGAGTGAATAATTCAGGGTCAAGTGATGCAGAGGTCACTGAAAAACAACCCTACAGAGAACCAATTGGACCTAGTGTGGAGGGCAGAATTCGGTCTCCATGATCTTCATCCCCTGCTCTTACTCCTGTGAATTTATTAGGTTACATAAGAGATATAATTAAGGTTATTAATCAAATAAACTTGGACTTAATCTAGTCACATTGCCCCTAAAAAAGCAGAGATCTTTCTTCAACTGGTAGCAGAAAGGGTGGCCGATATTTAAACCAAAGATTCCACATCCTGATGTTGGCTTGAAGATGAAAGGGGCTGCTTATCAAAAAATAGGAAACCTCGGTCCTACAGCAAGAAGGAACTGTATTGTTCCAATATCCTGAACGAACTTGGAAAGCAGTCATCTCCAGCACTTCTAGATAAAAGGCCATCCCTGTAGGCTCCTTGATTTCAATAAAGGACTCAACTAAGCCATGCTGTGCCTGGACATCTGACCCACAGAACTATGAGACAGCACATTTTTGTTGCTTTAATCACAATGTTTTCAGTAATTGGTCAGGACAGCTGTAATGAAATCTGCCAGTCCTCTCCAGGACTGCACAATGTGTCCTGAGCATGGAACATTCCCTTATAAGGTGGGTGTTGGAGCAGTTGATTGGCTCCAGATTCTTCTTCCTTCTCAGGAGGAATATTTCCTTTGTTCTAAGTATGCAGTGAACTTCCTTATATTGCTTATGTGTGTGTGAAATGGACCTGGCCAGCTCCACCACAAGGTAAGTGGTCTTAGCTTGCAGCATGAGAAAGGTACCTGCCCTCCCCGTTGCCCTATGTCGGCTATCAGGAGGGACCTGCCGGACAAGCTTAAACTAGAGATGCTGATCTTACTACATCTCTTTTTTCTGTGAGTAAAGCCTCGTTCCAATCCTTGTGTGTGGAGCCTTCTTGGTAACTCCAAATCCATAGAAGATGCAGTTGGCTGAGGTCTGTGGGCTCCTACTTCTAGTGCTTGGCACTGTGATAACATTTGTCCTTCTCCATCTGGACTTGGAATTAATAGCTGGATCTTCCTAGTTAGCAACAGCAACAGAAAACTAATACAGCCAGTGTGATGGTGGATTTCATGTGTCAATTTGACTGGGCTAAGGGATGCCTATATAGCTGGCAAAACATAATTTCTTCTTTTGTCATTGAGGGTGTCTCTGGAAGAGATTTTTATATGAATCAGTCGACTGAGTAAACGTCACCCTCACCCATGCAGGTGGGCATCACCCAATCCGCTGAGGGCCTGAATAGAATGAAAACACCGAGGAAGAAAGAATTCCTTCTTCTTTTGCCCTCAGACATCAGTGCTCCTGCTTGGGCCTCTGACCTCGGACTGAATTATATCTCCAGATTTCTTGGTTCTCCAGTTTGCAGACAGCAGATCATTGCACTTCTCAGCCTCCATAATTCCTATAATAACCCCTCTTATATATACCTGTATATTTTCTATTGTTCTGTTTATCTGGTGAACACTGGCTCTTGCACCTGGAAACTATGAATCAATAAAGGGGTGATGCTGAGAGACCTTCAGTATTATACCCGGGCCGAGAGGCCACCTGGAGTGAGAAGGGGGTGGGAGACGTGGAGGGAGAGGAGCTCCTCCCTCCATAATTTCATTTCTATAGTAGTTTCCACTGTGCTCTATACAATTTTTGCAAGATACTTCATAACGGCAATTTGTTGACTTTCACCTTTCCCTCCCTGAAATACCACCTAATTCAATGAGCTTAAATCCATTTGCATATTTGATATACATGTTCTTCCTCTCTCTATAGATAACTAAGAAAGATATGAATCAAATAGAACAGGCCAAGACCAACCTTCAAGGGTCAAGATAAATTGAAAAATATGCACTTACTATGTGCTTGCTAAATGTCAAAAGGTCTCAAAAGAAATCTCTTCGAAGCACCTTCCTAGAATTCAATATAGAAAAACACACGACTAAAAGAACTCTTATGTTGCACTGTGAAGCAGATTCTCTTTACTTGAATTTCCAATTTCATTTTTCCATAATTATATTTAAGTACATAAAAATTATTGTGGCAATTTTCATGCAAACCACATAAAAACATAATTAATTTCAAACAATATTTAAAACTAAAAGTTAACTCCAAAAATAGTAAGAATGACACTAATTCTGAAACATGTTTTCTTGTCTATTTATAACATATACATGCTTACAAACATACAAGTATGGGTTGTGTATAGTTATAGTTACAGTTCTGTATGTGTGTGTGTAATTCTTTGGTAAAAATATAAAAATCATATTTCAGAAAATGTTTTTGATTTGTACTCTTTAGATTTGATATAATACCAGTTTAATAGACATGGATTTAATTTCTGCTACGTGTAAACTTCTCACTACTAGGCAACTTGGGGTGATATTAAAATGAATAGAAGACAATTCCTGATCTCCAAAGTCCACATTTTAGATGAAAATTCAAAAATTTTGCAACTATATATACAGGACTATCAGATGGATTTTACATAATTCATCAGGTTCATTCCATGTTTGCTAGCTAAGATGGCCCCAGAAATAATGAAACTACTTCTAGTTCTTTTCTCTGCAGGAATGGGTTATTTATTCCTGTTTCTTGTCATTCAGTAACTATTACAAACCCTGCTTCTATGGATTCAATTGAATCCAACAAACGTGCTATAGGCCAGGTGTTATGTCCAACCCTGAAGTGTAAAAGCTCTGTCATAAGACAAGCGTCTTCCCTCAAGGAGCTGACTTTCGAATACATGCTCCACTACGTGCCAGACTGATAAGCCAAGGACTATTTAGCCACATACCATTAAATCTTTGTTTTTCTTTTTGTATTTTCTATTTTACTTACATAATTTCTAATTGTACCTACATGGTAAATAACTTAGAAGATTTTTGTCATCATTATATCAATTTGTCATCATTATATAAAATGAGCTATAAATGTATTGTAATTTCTTCATAAATTTGAAATCACACTAGTTTATGTTTACATGTATGCCTACCTCAATAATTTAGAAATATAAAGGGTAATCGGTATGATGTCTTCAGAGACATGATGTCATAATCTTAAAAACCCTTAGTGTCTGGAACCTGGCACATTATTTATACCTACTCCATGTAATTTATGAAATATTTTCTCATATGTGTGTTGTTATGTGATTTAATTCTATTCATAACAATTTAGAAATAATTTTCGGGAACAAAGGTACTAAACTGGTATGTAGAAGCCATAGACATTTTCATCTACACATATAGCTTTAGACAAGTCACATTTTATTTTATTTTTAAAGTTTCATTTGTTACACCCTATCATTATGTGTCATATACATACAATAAAGAACAAATTCAAAGAATGCCTTGAATTCTTAAAAAAATAGTTAAGATTATTGCACTGTGTAATATACTTGATAAATTTGGTAATTTAAATTGTTAAAATAAAAAGCTATGATTTTTCTCTCTTTTAAAATAATGTACAAAGGTTTGAATAAACAACTTAATCTAAGTCATAGGAGGCAAAAGTTGTGTCGATGCTCTGACCTGGTGGATTGCTAAAAATAACTCTGATAAAACTGCCCTGGTTTGACAATAACTATCTCTCTTCTTTTCTCTCGTTTTCCCTCTTTCTTTCTCCTTCTTCCTTTTTTTTTTTTTACAATGGAATCATTGTAGAAAATCTATAAAAAGTATATTGTCTTTAGTTTTCAACATACAGATATATTTTTGTCCTTGAAGGAAAATAGCAAAAATAATGTGACATAAAACAAACATACTGTCTTCCTTAAAAAATAATTTTGAGAGATACATTTGCCTATAATCTTGTCTTTACATCCATCTGACTGACTTCTTCCTTGTCTGTGTGCCTCTGCATTAAAATTCAAATACAAAATGAAGCATACATTTTATAACGGCTGTGGGAATCATGCTCCCATTATTTGTCCAACATGTAAATGTTGACACTGTTTTTTTTATGTATTTTTACTTCATTCATGATATTACATAGCTTAGTAATCCCCCACATAGAAAAAGACTGCACTAAGGTTACCAATGGTCAGCTTATATTTTTACATCATACTTCTACAAGTCAGAAAAGTTAATTTTATCTAGAAGTCCATCATGATCACCTAGCAGGTCTCTCCTATTTCTACCAAGAATAAAATGCAACCTAGCCAACTAATTTGCATTGTAATCTAATTTTGAAATTACTTTATCAGTACAATAACAAATTCAATAGAGCTTTTGTCTTATTGATGAAAAGGGAATCGACTTGGTTAGGGAGTACATAACATTTTTAATTAAATTTGTGTTATTATTGTCCTTACACTCAAAGGGCCTGGTGACGGCAATGTTCCATGGAGGAAAATAATATTGCTATAATAACAGCAATAGTCATGAAAATTTAATAACATTTTCACTGAGACTTGATGACATAACATCATTATTTACATACTTTGTAGGGAGGAGTTAAAATAATCAATAAGAATATTTACCAAATAAAGACACTTCTAGAAATTGGGAAGACAGAGATGGGACAAACAGGACTCATCCCTGAAACCTAGTTGAAAAGGCAGATATTACATATACACAGATAAATAACAACAAATTGGCCAATTATGAGATGTTTGTGAGTCAGGTTATTGGGCAACGATGTGAAGAGACCTTTGAAAAGAGGGAAATGAGTCTAGGCAGGAAAGGATACAGCTGTAGACATGTATGTAACTTGTTAAGATGACAATACGTAGACCAGGAAATGGTGCAGATGATTCAAATGGGAGGCCTATGTGGACTTAGTCTGGAAGGGTTACCTGAGCCAGACTGTGGACCATTTGAAAGTATAACTAAGGAGAAAAGGGTAAGTTGTTTAGGAATTTGGATATGACTGCATGATAATTTCAGTGGGAATTTAAAGAGATTGAAGGAGGCCAAGTTTATTTTTCTAAGAAGAATTTGTAGAATTTAGTAACTGAAGGAGACGGTAATGGAATGAAAGGAGTCAATAATGACATCCAGGGTTTAAGCATGGGTGACTTGGAAAATGAAGACATCATTTCTCTGTAAATAATTATTAGGAGTAGTTTTCCCAAAGTACAGCTAGGAGTTTTTTAACAGAAAACCCACTTAACATTTAGGGTGAAACAAATCACTCTAGTTGCGGATTCTGTGAGAATTGCAACTGTTAATTTATAAATATTGACAATGAGGAGCATTAGAAACAGAGAGACAGTGTATACGAGTTGTTTCTGTGTGTTCTGTGTGCGTTTCTGTGTTCTTAGCCTTCTTGTAAATAATTTTAGAAGTTCTCCATGTAATGTTGAACAGCAGCACTTATGTTATGGTTCATGTAATCCATAAAAGTCTTATAAGAATTCTATGCATTTCTGAGAGTTTACCTAATCATATCATTTTAACTACTTTTGAGCACTTAATTAAAGGTTTGAAAGTTTAAAAAAGAGTCAAGACTGCCGAACAAAACTAGACATTCTAAGAAGCCCAATGCTTATTCAACATTAAAGGAGAAACAAAATAAATCTAGGACCATGATCAAGAAGAGCAGAGAATATTAAAGAAAGAAAAGAACAAATTGGGATTTAAAGAGCGAAATGCCCTGAAATCAATCAAAGAGCAATAGTCGATGTGAACATCACCAAGCGCAATCAAGCGTGCAAGGGCAGAGCTCAGGAGATGATTGTAAACCCATGAGCGTTGCAAAACAAGGTCTTGGGGGCAAGAACCAAACACATCGAATAAAGGCAATCAGATATAAATTAAAACTATCGATAAGATATTCTAAAATAGCACGTATACCCCAACTGTAATAGACTAAAATTTAGTAGGCCATCCAACCCTGAATAAAGATTAAAATGGGCTTTTCTCAGGATATAATTTAAAAGATTACCCAGAAGAAACTACCATGGAAAAAATGAGTTTCATTTAAAACATGGATAAAGTATTCCATACTCCTCTTTTGTGTGGAGAACAAGTCTACTGCAATTTAAAACTCTTTGCAATGGATTTCCTCAAGGCCCAAGTTTATCCTGGGTTTAGTTACAAAACATGACATTCTCTGCACATAGAAGTAAACGTCCTGCAATGATCTAAAGATCCCAAAGGTGAGTAATAAACCTACAAGACGCCATAAAATAACTTAGGCACTGGTTGTTGTTGTTTTGTTTTTTGTTTTTTTGTATATGCCCCTAGTGGGAACCGAACCAGGGACTCTGGTCTGCAGGCCGATGCTCCAAACGCTGAGCCAAAGTGGCCAGGGCGGCACTGGTTGTTAACGTGGGTAAAATATATGCAAAGGAGTAGCTCAGCTAGGCAGACTTTGAGCAGGTGCGCCTGTCTTTTGCAGAACCTGCTTTTATTCACCACATCTGTCTTTGATCATAGATTCCCTGCCAGCATGTCTGCTATGAAAAAAGGTATCCAGTAAACGTGCATTACGTAAATTAGTATCTATGTATCTGCAATTTGCAGAAGTAGTAAAGATGATTGTAATCTTTAAAAGTAAAAAGAAAAAACTGTTTCAGAAATATTTACTTTTGCATTTGTAGTGTTACATTTTTTGAAGGGACCAACAACACGCTAAGCCCTTGAAGCGTTCATATGGAACTAACCAACGTCACTCTTTCTCTTTTCTGACATAACTGAACTTCTAAAGCTTGCCTGAGTTAGCTTCATAATTTCATTCTGACTCACACATCCTCAGGGCAGCTCATTTTTCTTATGCCAACCATTCTGGAGTTCTTGCCGTAAGTCTCTATGACCAAACACTATCTTCTACTTCTTTTTTCTTAAACCTCTAACATAAGGCATTGAAAACCCAGTCTCGGTCATCTTCCTTTTTGTTTCTGAGTGTTTTAAATATGCTGGACAAAACTGCTTTATATATACTTAATTTTACTGCATATTCATTTAGTCTTTTACTAACAGGTTTACATTTTGTTTTACTTTTAAATCCTTACCCGAAGAGACCTTACTGAGTTTTGAGAGAGGGGAAGATAGAGAACATCAGCTGGTTGCCTTCACGTGTGCCCTGACCAGCGACCACACCCCAGACTTTCAGAGCCTGGGACCAAGCTCCAACCAGCTGAGCCACTCTGGCCAGGGCCGGGACCATGCTGTACCTGCAGAAAGGCAAAGGGAACACTGGACGCGCCGCGGAGCCCGAGACAGGTGACAGTGCTTCTAGAAGTGAGCATGTGTGTGCAGACACGGTCCTGGTTCCCGATACACGCACACATTACCGGCATCCTCGTGAGAGTAGAGAGCTTGCCGTGAGGCATGCCAGATATTCCACAGCATTTCGGGGTTACACATTTCGATACATTTTATTGAGCAAACCAACTTAAGGTAATTTTAAGTGCTATGGTTTGACCTCCCTTGGGCTTCAATCAGAAGGTCTGTGTGAAAAGAGGAACAGTCCGGTGAGAGGGCAGCCGCAACCGTCTATGAGCGGCACACGCACCTGGTCGTGGTGTGCAGTCGTTTAAGCACTTGTACAAGCCAGTCCGAGTTTAGTTTATTTGAAGCAGCATTAATACATAAAGATCCATGCTAGCATTTTTATTAGAAGTTTTCCATATAGAAATACTACAGAATTGAACCAGTAACAACTATTACCTTCTTCTAGGTGAGCTCTAGTGACCATCATACAACAAACAAACAAACAAACAAAAACATATTTGATCCAAGGAAGGAAACCAAAGGAGTATGAGCTTAATTGGTTAATGTGGCTATTGGCATTCTTACAATAATAAGAAGCTATTGACTTAAATAAACTACATTTTTGTTTTCAGATGTGTTGCTTGCCAGATAATCCCCTTTTGTGCTAAAATAGTCTAAAATCAACTATAAAAAAATGTTGTCTAACTTTCCTTTGAAAATGTTCAAGTAGTAGTAAGATATAAGAAATAATATAAGTAAAGAAAGTGTAACATGAAAGTCAAATATTGCGAGAAGATTTGATTCAAAAATACAGGTAGGGTGAATTTTCACTCTTTTACCATATGAAATATTGTTGGTACTTCATATGTTAACCAAACCAACTAAAACACACATGCATGAAGCAGAACATGAGGAAAATTAAAATAAAATGTTTATAAAATTTACCAGTGATGTTGTTCTTTGATGCGGGCAGAATAAAGGCATTAGCCACTGCAAAGAAAGGCAAGTATTATATTTATCAGCTTTTCACACACCAAAATTTTTGGTTGTTTTCTACTTACACTATATACAAATCAGCCTAGATTTCCTACAGTATCATTTTAAATTAAGATAGTTTGTGTGATGAAATGCAGTTCTTAAATATTACTGTACTTTGATATAACAATGAGAAATTAAATAATTATTAAGCCCCTCACACAAAACAACAAATACTCTATATATAGGATTCCTGGGGGGGAAAAATAGGTTTTTGAAATATTTTTGGTGACACAGATTAAAAACAACAGAGATTTTAAATTAAATTTATAGTGTCATGCAGTCAAGAGTAAATCCTGATCAGGTATTCTTAATTTGTATTTCTGTGTAGTCTTTCAATTGAATAATTAAAAACAAACAGTTAACACTTCTTTTTGGAAAGTTGGCCTTTATAAAATTATGCAATCCCATTTTCTTTTATCTTAAAAGTCTGTGTGTGTGTGTGTGTGTGTGTTCATTTCCAAACCAGAGAAAGCTGTTTCTTCTTCCTCCCCTGCCCCCAACATCTACAGTGGAAGAGGTTTGCAAAGCTAACTCCTTTCTAAGAAAGGGCAGCACTGACCCCTAGTGGACATATGACACACCAAAATAGTAGAAAAGGAAGAAATAGCATACAATTTTAAATAAAACAATTCAGTAACAGGAGTTTTAACATATTAATATATTGAGGGTTAGAACTGTACCTGGATGCCACCCACTTTTCAAACAACAATTGTTTGCACATGATATTGGTAGACAACCACGATGTGTTAAAGCAATGAAATCAAAAGATCAATGGCTTTGCTTCTACTTCATTAGATATAAACTATATGTTACTGTTGTCATTGCTGTGAGCATGGAAAATGTCACTCACTAAGATTCCATGGCATAGTGCTTTGTGATAATCATTTAAATGTAAACCCAAATACCCCACTAGATTATGATTATGTATTCTTCGTCTATGTTCTTGTAGCATTATTCCTTTCCCTTCATAGCACTTGTCACAAGTTTTAATTATATTACTATGACAATTTGCTAAAAACCTATTTCATACACCAAATATGTGAGGGCAGAAATGACCTCTAAATATTCATCACTGTATCCACAGTACTTAGCATTGTGTCTGGCACAAGGTAGCAACACAGGATATTCTGATGCCAGAGAAGTAACTCATTAAGAATAGAGGTGGGACCAAGCTAAATTCTCATAGTTTCAGGCTAATTTCCCATTTAATATGCAGCCACTTACCTAACGACGAGTCACAAAAACAACAAACACTCTCAGCTCTCTCTTGGTCGAGCCTTCCAGGTTTCAGCACGCTTCTCCCTTTCATAGCATCCTTGTCCTTCAACAGGACATTATCTGTTAGCTTTTGCATCCCCCTTCTTTCTTATGCCTTGAAGTGTTCCTGTTTTTGGTGACGCCTCTAGTTACAGGTGATTTGATTTTAGAAGTTAATGGTCTACCTCTTCCAGAGGGGATACATTCCTAATTCCTTGCCATAGCAATTTCTTAGCACTATGATTACTTAAAATTCTGTATGACTTTGTAATGTTTCCCTTGAAAACACTTCTTAGAGTATGCCTAAGAAAATGCCAAAAGTTCAGTTGTCCCTTCCATTAAATACGTTCAGCCCCCTAATAACTGACTCGGTCGTGAGTCTTTGTCAGGGATGGTAAATTAACACTATCCTGGGACTATTAGCTAACCCCGACTTTCCTTACGACACCAAGGTGGCTTTGCACTAAGTTTGAACATTGCGACATAATTTGCTTTTGGAAATATAATTAGAGGATTCGTTCAAATGCAATTGGTACATAGGGGAGATTTTGGTATAGCACAGAAATCCCTTTAATTCTTACATGACTTTCAGAGCACACTAAAGCTCTGACCTATCAAGCAGGCCAAGACACAAAACAGACAGCTGAATACAGAAAACATGGCGATGTAAGTATTCTAGGCCTGTCCTTCGATCCATCCTTCTTGGTTCAGTTGAGCCACATACTATGTGACTATTGGAAGTTCTGCATAATTTGCTTTGCCTTTGGACCTCAGCAGCTCCACCCACTTCTTAGACCTGCTTTCATCCAGGTGCATCCCTCCCCACCCTGGTTTTTAAAGTCCTATATTTAAAGTAGTGTATATTTATTTGAAATTCAATATGCCATTTAGACTTTTTGTTTGTTTGTTTTTAGATCTGGTATTATTTTTGTTAGTGTTCTGTTCACTAAACTGCAAAGGTTTTGAGTTTCCTGTTCCGACCCTATATTTCCCCTACATTCCCTATTATTCTTGGAGTGTTACTCAACAAATCATGAGGTTTCTCAGGAATGCACATATCCTATGTAACAGACTGTGGTAAGCAGAGTATTGGTTCCCCAAAGAGGTCCAGGTTCTAATCGGTGGAACTGGGAAATATGTTATCTTACATGGCAAACGAGAATTAAGGTTGCGGATACACTTAAGATTACGAATCAACCGATGTTGAGATGGGGAAATTATTGTGAATTTTATGAGTGGGTCCAATCTAATGACTGAATCCTAAAAATCAGAAGAAGGGAAGTCATTGGGAAAGTGATCCTCCATTGCAGACTGTAAAAGTGGAGGAGGCGCAATGAGCTGAGAAATGCAGTCAGCCTCCAGAGCTGGAGAGGGCAAGGAATCTACCTCTCCCCCGATGCTTCTAGCCCTGGCACAGCTTGGTTTAGCCTAGGGAGACCCGTCCATCTCAGACTTCTGACCTGCCGAGCCGTAAGATAATACATTTGTCTTGTTTACCCATCACATTCGTGGTCATTTATTACAGCGGCGACAGAAAACGAACACATGGACGCATCTTCAAATTACTGCTTTTATTGCTGCTACTAATGTAATATCTAATTTAGCACAATTGCATCTGAAAAATTTAAAGTTAGAATTGATTTTATTAGTTTAGTAGGAGATAGATATTTCAAAATTCCCTTTATACGTTTGGGTTGATTCAGGAGTAACAAATAACAATTAGACCTACATTGCGATTTATTCAACAACAATACTCCTTTAGTGTAACCAGGACGGTTCAAGGTAAAATGATTGTATGTAGTATGTATACATTTCCACACACACACATACAAACACACAGACACAGATTTGGAGACACACCAATGCCCCTCCATTACAAGCATATGAGACGCAGGATTAGCTTCCTAATAACTTAATCATCACTAGCCCATAACCTGATATCTACATTTCAAAGGGGCCCTACACAATTTCCCACCTAACGTTTCCTTTGAACATCATCTGATGTTCGATACACCTCTTCATACCCACCTCCTCTTAAAAATATTCCTGAATTCTATTCCCTTTTCTCCAACTCTTGATAATGAATTAATTGATGTTAATGAATTAAGGGAGATGCTATATTTTCTTTAATTAAATAATGTAGTTTTAATAGATCCTTCAGGGAATATTCACTTAACCCTTGGCTTTAAGTGATATGACTTTCAGAAGATAATATTGAGCAGGTGGAATTTTTCATCCTTAAAAGCACAGGTGGTCAACCTTAATTGCAAGGCTGGAGCCCATGCATCTAACAAACTCACTGTTTAACCCCAGCTAATTAGCAGCATTTTTCTCTGTCTCTGAAACAGATTAATGGATGACTGATGAAGTTCACTGTTCTTAAAAGAAAGTACAAATCTCACAGTTTTTTGGGATAATTTAACTGAAAGACTTCAAGATATATTGATTTATAATCTTAAATGTAGCTGTTTTACCTATAAGAGATTTAAAGGAATATATAAATTTTATTCTCACCTGAGGACATTTTTGCATGTATCTTCAGATAGAGCAGAAGGGAGAGAGGGAGGAAGAGAGAGAGAAACATCGACGTGAGAGAAACACATCAAGTGTTTACCACCCACACAACTCGAACTTAGGCCAAAGACAAACTGCAACCGAGGTACGTGCCTTTAGCGGGAACTGAACCTGGATCTCTCTGGTCGGCGGGCCGACGCTCTAACCGCTGAGCCAGGACACTATTTATATTTGATGGACTTTCCTATAAAAGAGATTTTGGACTTGCTTTGTTTATGACCAGAAGGCAGGGATAGAATCAAATGTAAAGCTAGAAAAAAAGCAAATCCATTTGCAATATGATGAAATGTCTAAAACATATTGACGCTGACAGTGGTTTCCTCAAGGGGTTCAACGCCCCTATAGTGCTAAGTATTTAATCAGATATTAGATGACATTAAACAGGAATACATGCTGTAGAACTTAGCTATTCGCAGTGGACTTTATGGGTTGAACTCACAGAGCTCTGTTCTGGGCTCAGACAGCCTTATCCAGAACTGGTCTCTTTCTACCTTCGTCTCTGCTTCCAAAGTATTGACTTTGCTCAGGGAAACTCTCTCCTACTGAAGTTGGCAAGACAGACACCAGCAGTTGGAAGTTACCATCTAATCTTCGCAGCCGCTCCGGCTAGGACAGAGCTTCACGTTCTGGATAATAGCTCCGAAAGGGACTCTGCTGTGCCTCATGTGTATCATGGACCACAACAGGGCATAAGCAGGAGAACTCTTTTGATTGACCAGAGCCGTATTGACAGTAAGGGGCTGAGGGCATGAGCAGTTACTCCGAAGCTCAAGGACTGAGAGTGAGGAGCAGAGGCTCCCTGAGAACACCGGAGGAGTATCATAGCACCGGGGAGAATGGATGCCCGGCAGCCAAAAGCAACGAATACTGTTTGTCGGGAGACTTTGATTTCTCAAGATTCTGCGGTTTATAAAGTTCTTTCTGTCTCAAAATTAAATTGATATAAAAGGTATTTTCTAAGAACTTCAGGTTAAATTTTAATTTAGAAGGAAAATTAGTGTCCTTTGTTCAAAAGTACATTTTCATTGATATGAGATTCTTATATGAAATACTCAGTATTACTAAGGATGGGAATTTACGATGTATCAACTTCAAAAAGGAGGTACTCCAGGTAACGTTATAAAATCTTGATAAGCAATATTGCACATTGTATATTTGCATCTTGTAGAAAGTATTCCTGACATTTATCCAATTTGTGTTTGTGTTTCTTTCATAGAAAGGAGGAATGCTAAAAAATAAAGTGATAGCCGTGGCCGGTTTGGCTCAGCGGTTGGAGCATCGGCCTGCGGACCAGAGAGTCCCAGGTTTGGTTCCCGTTAGGGGCACATACCAAAAAAATAAAAATAAAAAAATAAGTAAGTAAATAAATAAATAAAGTGATAATCTTTGGGGCTTCTATTATTTTTTCCTTTATTGATTTTATAGAGAGAGAAAGTGAGAGGGAGAGAAAGATAGAAACATCGATGAGAGAGAACAATGACTGGCCGCCTCCTGCATGCCCCCCACTGGGGATCAGGCCCACAACCTGGGCATGTGTCCTGACCGGGAATCGAACAGGCGAGCCTGTGGTGCATGGGTGGGAGCTCAACCACTGAGCCACACCGGCGGGACTGGGGCTTCTATTTGTCAAAATAAAATAATTTTTCAAACACCTACTAATAAGACTTAAATTTCTTTCAGTTGGGATGATGTAATATGGATTGCTCAATTAGATTCAGAATTGGCCTCACAGAAATCTATGAATATTATATTGCTTTCTAAAAGATCTTTTGCCAATGAAAGAAAAGCATTAATACTGAGAAAGTCAAAACCTTCCATAACCTTCTCTGGCCCCCCACCCAAATATAACTCTGAACAATATGGTGTTTAATGCCACAAAATTGTTAATGCATCTATAAATATTGCTGCTAACTTCAGAAGCCACTGAATTCCATTTTGGGCTAATATTCCATAGAGCAGCATAGTGTAGGGATTAAAGGTACAGTCTGGTACCCAGCTATCTAGGATCACATCCCATCTCTAACACCTACCAGCTGGCTCACCTCCAGCTGAGGATAATGACTGCTACCTCAAAGAAGTATTATGAAGGTTAAATGAATTAATATTAAAAAAATCTTTTAAAGTAGCATACATCACATCATAAATGCGCAATAAAAATAGTTCATTTTTTTCTTTCCAATTTGGTGTCTGTTGTTTGCAAAGAAATATACAGCATTAATGGACACAAAGAACAATGTGGTGAAGGTGAGGGGGTGGGGGCAGGGGTGGGGAGGGGAATGTCATTGGGTGAAAAAAAGACATCTGTAATACTTTCAACAATAAAGATATGTATATGTGCATATATATATATATATATATATCTTCATTATGTAATAGAGGAGGTGGTCTGCTCATAACTGTCTGTCTCTCTTTGGGGATTAATTGATATGATGTGACATAACATGATATAATATAATTTATAAAAATATAGAGCTTAAGAGTTCTTTTTATTTCTTATACTTTATTTCTTCTTCAAATAGCTCTGTTTTGCAGATTAGATTATTCATTGAATACATTGTACTCAATGCTTTGAAGTATGAAAGTAAAATAATTGACCATATTTATCTTGCCTCTTCTTTTGTGACTCTGGGTTTATAAATAAGTATTCTGTCACCCAAGAATGGAAAATTCAACACATTCAATTTCACAGCAAGAAAATATGTTTTTAAAATTAGATGTCATTTTTAAATGAAGTATCATTTTCGCCTACTTCTTTTTTCATATTAGCTGAGAAATTCTGGCAGTAAAAGAAAAAAAATTATATTTGATATACAATAGCTTCATTTATTTTATACAGATAAAACTAAGTAAGGAGTTATTCGTAGATTTTTTTTTTTTTTGTAATTCCCTTGACCCTCATCATCTAACTGCATTGCAGTCACTGGCCCAGCCTCGCCGGTAGCTTGGGAGGCTGGCTCACAGCTCTGTGAGGAGGGGCAGAACCCAAGCCAATATGGATCCATGAGGTGAGCTGTAAAGTTAACTGCATTCACATGGTTTTATCGAAGATTATTCTCAGAACTATTATGCAAAATCCTGGCTATTTGTTATTTGTAAAAGCTGTTAACTCTTGCCAATCTTAAGACATTCCAGTTTAGCAAGTAAACTGAGCAGCCATGTGCTTTTGTGTTTTAGTTGCCTGATTGACACTCATTAGCCAGGGCTCTCTCTGGGATTTGATAGGTCTGTTTAAATCGAGGGACAGCCAATTCCATCCTGCTTTCCTGGACGCCCGCAGAGAAACCTGGCTCCTCTAGGAACACAGACAATCTCATGAGGAAAAGGAGAGCATCTACCCCACAATTACACTTTAAATTGTAATTGAGACTAAATAATACTTTAGATACACAGTTTATATATATTTCTTCTTTTAAACTTTTCTTATATTTAATAAGAGATATTGGCCTAAAAATGCTTCTTGAAATATTTCTGCTAAAACACATAGGCCACAAACTCTTGATTAGTTCAAAAATTGAGCTAAATATACTTTATTCTCTCAAATGTAGATAATTACAATGACATGACAAAGGGGAATCTTTGACTAAATGATACCAACACACACACACACACACACGAATATAAACAAAGAATGCATGCATGGTATGACATATTTGATTATTTAAAATAGGTTACTCCCTTACACTCAACTTTGCACTGAACTATATATGCTATACTTATGTGTTATAGTTTGATACCTATTTGCAAATAGGTGTCAGTGTTTTGATATTAAAATTTATTTTAGCCCTGCCGGTATGGTTCAGTGGCTGAGCGTCGACCCATGCATCAAGAGATTGCTGGCTTGATTCCCGGTCAGAGCACATGCCCAGGTTGTGGGCCCGATCCCCAGTGGGGGGCAGGCAGGAGGTGGCCCATCGATGTTCTCTCTCATCACTGTTTCTATCTCTTGCTCCCTCCCTCTAAAAATCAATAAAGAAAAAAAATTTTTACTTTATTTTACAGTGTGGTCTAAATGATATAATCTAAAACCTGATTTTTAAAAAAGTAGGTGAATACATTAATCCACACAAGTAACAAGAAAACAGGAAACATGTAACTATAAGTCACATCTAAATATGTTGTAAAGCTATGATTTTACTGTGACATAAAATAATTTTTGATAATGTGCGGTTAGTGACATCTATAAAAATTTTTATAGTGTTTTTACTCTGATAAAGACTGTGTATATACCAAGTTTCAGTCTAGGAGAAAATTTTTATAACTCAATTACAATCCCCAAAATAGGAACTGAACCTGAAAAATGCAAGAAACTCCTTAACTATAGCCTCACAAACAGGAATCTATAAAAACTTGATAGTGTATATGAATTGGAGTTGAGTGTACTGTGTAATTATCTCAGACAGCACTTCGCTTCTGTCAAGGGTGGGGCAACAGCTAGGAAAAACTGAGCATAGCTAATTCTTAAGAATTCAGATGTATAAAAAAATTGCATTTCCTGCCTTGTGATCCAACAAATTTAGTATGTGCATTTGGGGCTGTAATTTCTTCTTTTTGAAAAATAAGCTGTTTTTCTGAAATTACTTAACATCTTCCAAACACTGTAAAATAAGCTGAATTTTTAAAGAGAGATGAAAGAATTTATCTCAGCTGGCCACCAATATTCAGGAAACAAGGGCTTCAGGAAAAAAAATCATTTGATGCTTTCAAATTGCTGTTAGATGAAAAACATGATTTAAGTTGGTGCAATACATAGTTTAGAAAAAGAAAGACAGACTACAGAATCATTTGTTTGGCTTAGAAACAATCATTTTTGTTATTGATGTATAAGTTCTCCCCAACTGGGTTGCAAGACTTTGTAAGTTGAAATCACCTTATGTACAGTTTTACTTATACGATTAATAACTGTAGATGATAATAGCCTTGGTGACACTACCCACTCACTCCATCATTTTTTCTTGTTAATTGTAGATAATTTTATTTGTATTTTTGTTCTTTCATAATATTTTTGTAACAAATTTCATCTTTTTCTTTCTTGTTTTCCTGTGCTGTCTGTATAGGGTTCTATTCTCATTTATATGTATCTGTTATAATTTAAGTATTATAATGAAAAATATGTATTTGTTCCCAACTTTGCATTTATACACCCAAAATATGACCTTCTTTGCCTTACCCCCAGTATGTGTCATATTTCAGATTTATTGAAAAATCAGGATTAGCAATAATGAAAGAGTAAAAAATAAATTTATTATTGCTAATTCTGTAAATGTATATATTTTTTATTAATTTATTTTTGTTACAGATGTTTCTCCTTTTTTCCCCATTGATACCCTTCTCCCCATCCCCCCACCCTGTCCCCAGCTTTGTTGTCCATGTCCATCAGTTATGCGTACATGCATATAAGTTCTGTGGTTTATCTCTTCCCTCCCCGCCCCCCACTTTTGAGGGTTGTCAGTCTGTACCCTACTTCTACATCTCTGGGTCTACCCTGTTCCTCAGACTCTTATGTTCATTATATTCCACAAATAAGTGAGATCATGTGATATTTGTCTTTCTCTGCTTGGCTTATTTTGCTTGGGATAATACTCTCCAGGTCCCTCCATGTCGTCCCCAAGGATAAGAGATCCTTCTTTCTTACAGCTGCATAGTACTCTGTTGAGTATATGTACCACATATTTTTTATATTGATGGAAAGTGCTGTTTTATTTTTTACAAGGTGAAATTTCATTTCTACAATAATTTGTTAGATGGTAGCAATTTAATTTTATAAGTAATTCTCTTTGATGGGTCAAAAAGCTATCCTGACACCTTCTTGTAACTTAGAAGTACAGAAAATATGTTGTACAGTACATAGTGAAGAGACTCTTATCTGGATCACTGTCACAGAAAGTTATTCACAGAAACCTTTAGTAATAATTATTATTTGATCTATAAACAATTATTTTGCAATAGTCTGCATGACTTACCTAGAAATATTGTCCATCAGTAAATCATTGTTTGTGGGTTAAACAATCTTTGACATTTAAATTACAAAAAGGCCATTAAAATATTATTACTGCTTAAAGAACAATTAATCAGTGCTACCATCCATCCTCCTCTATCACATGAAATGATAGAGAGCGTCTCTAAAATCCCTGGCCAATATTTAAAAGCCTTCAGCATGCCTCTTGTAGCTTCCTGTGGAATAATTGAGGAAGGTAGGGGAAATGAGGAAGGAAGCAAAAGTGAGGGAAAAAGGGAGGGAGGGAGGGAGGGAGGAGGAAGGGGGAAGGAGAGAGGAAGGGAGAAAGGACCAAGTGAAGGAGCAAATACGCAAAAGTATTAATTAATTTCAGAGACATACCATTTCAGGATCCTAGTGTGAATATTTCAGGTTGATGTCTTCAAACTACATTAAATAAAAAATTAAATATTCTTCCCAGGGTCCTAAATCCATTTTAAAATTGTGGCTCCTAACTTTTACGTTTTATATATTTTTAAATGGCTATTGTGGTGTTGGCTATTTGCCAAGTAATACAGTAAGTACAGTAGACTCCCCTTCTCTGTGGTTTCAGTCATCTGCAGTCAACCATGATCCAAAAATATTAAATTTCCTCAACTGTAGACATTGTCTACTCCTGACATACCACCCTCGGCACATCATGGATGGATGACACTCCTCCTGACATACCATCAGAAGGTCAACAGTAGCCTGACATGATATCACAATGTCTGTCATTCATCTCCCCCATCTCATCATGTGGACATTGTATCATCTCACATCATCACAAGAAGAAGACTGAGTACAGTACAATATGTTTTTAGAGACAGAGAGAGAGAAAGACCACATTCACATAACCTGTATTATAGTATTTTGTTATATTGTTCTATTTTATTATTAGCTATTGTTAATCTTTTACTGGGCCTAATTTAAAAAGTAAACTTTATCATAGGTACATATATACACTTAGGAAAAACATAGTATATGTAAGAGTTAGTACTACCCACTGTTTCAAGCATCTGCTGGAGGTGGGTCTTAGAACATATCCCTTGTGCGTAAGGGGGTATTACTATATTGGTAAACCCCAAATGTTCTATATAACATTTGTTTCATGAAGGTCCTTTCTATAAATATGTTATTTTCCCTCAACTTCTCTATTTTCACCCCATAAGCATACTTCTTAAATTACCCCATTTAACCATCACAATACCATATATAATCCACTCTCTAGGTGACACTCTGAAGTCTGCCTTTGGGGGCTCAGAGAGAATGCAGGGCAGAGAACAGAACATCTCATTTTGAAGTCTACAATCTATAACACCAAGTGCGAGTGGAATGAAAGGCACTAATGTTCAGATATTCTGGAGTTTTGATGAATAAGATGAAATATTCAACACCCAGTATTGCAAACTAAGTTTGCCAGAGCCCAGAGATAATAGTATTTATTAAATATCTTTAAGCACTTTCTATGAGCAAAACTTGGTGTTCACAACTCGATAAGGGAAACACAGAGAAACATCTCCTCCTCTCCCAAATGAGATTACAATCCAGCAGTAAGATCAACAAGTGACTAACTAAAGATCGACTATAAATACCGTAACAAAGACATTAATAAATTACCACTAAGGGATCCCAGAAGGAAGTGTGTGTATCTGTTGAAGGCAAGGGCGCAGGATTCATCAAAAGCATGTGCCTTGGATGACAGACTCCAGACAAAGTCTGGTCATCTCATTTTACATGAGGGCTGGAAGTCTGTATTTTTATGTGGCCTATCTTTCTACAATGTTGGAAATTAAAAAAAAAAAAAAATGTGTCACAGGCTGAATTTAGTACATGACCAGCGATGCGCCAACTTGAGAACACAGCAGAGGCAGTATATTCAGAAATACCGTTAAAAGAAGCAACACAGGATTTGGGATCACAACATGGAAAGCTTTGTAACACTTAGGATTTTATCCTTCACGGATAGCAAATGCGAACAAATGAAGAGTTGTTAATGGAGGCACGAAATGAAATGACTAAAGGGATGCTAAGAAAGCTGCGGTTGGCAGCAGCATGTAGATTGGGTTGGCAGGCTCAACTGAAAGAAGAATAAATCACTTAGGAGGCTGTTGGAATAGACCGAGAAGGATGTGTGACACGGTGACAGCAGTGGCAATGGACAGAAGGGACAGGGATGGTAGTTACAGTGTAGAAATACCCTCAGAGTGCATAACATGCGGCTACGCTCTTTTTTCCTAATCTAATAAATCTTCACATAAAATTAATTTTTTGAAAAGCAAGCTAGTTATATACATAGCTAAAAACATTTCCAGGCACAAAGTAGGCATTACAATAAGCATCCAACTATTTAAAACAATACCACTGGAGTAGATAGTCCCTGCTTTGCGAATATAGCATCTCCCACTGACTTCCTTTACCAATCCCGTTCACCTCCCTCTTCAGAACCGCTCCATCAGAAAGTGAGACTTCAAATTACATAGTGCCAGATGTTTACACTATAGCAGATATAACTTCACAGAAGAGAAGATTTTCAACAAGCTTTTGGTGAAACAATCACTTGGTGGGATAACCCCTTGGTCAGAATTATTGTCTCTTCATTGCCCTTATAACAGTTGTTTACAGCTAATTTTTTAGCACAGATATAGGTAAAGAGACATATTCACATATCTTCTGTTTATTAAATATGTAGATGTATGTATAACACTGAAATATACTATAGATAAAATATGGCTACTAAAGTCTAAGCTTTCTTTCATTTGTTGATTTCATGGAACCAAGTAGAATATCTTTTTATAAGCATCACTTAAGTGTCTGTTATATTAAAATAAATTTCCAATATTCTAAGTAACCCCTTTACCCCACCACAATATTTGGATAAAGGTGACATTATTCAGAAATATGGGTGCAGTTGAGACAAAAAAGCTAAACTCTCTCAACTAGTTCTTTTTATTACCCCTTTAAATCTGAAACATCTAACCCTCTCCTCCCTTCAGGTACTCTGAGCCTAAGAATAAAGCTTCTGGGTTGTGTGCTATGAAAACAGCACCCCAAGCCCCATGGGGATTTGCAACTCTAAATGTCTGGTTTGGGATAGGAAAATCCTTCTTGCTTTTTCATTGAATTTCATCTACATCTATTGGATATCTTCTTCTTCCAAGAGAACCAGGCAACCTGGCCAGACAGAGTAGTAACACTCGAATATTTTACTGTAGCATAAAGAAGTCAACTCTAGAAAACTTTAAGGACAGATGTTAGTGTTACAATTAGCAAGTTTAGCCATAAAAAATTATACTTTCAAGAAGTCATTCAGACTGAGCCAAGCCAATAAAATGGCTGTAAGAGGTAGCTAAAAGTTGGCGAGATGATTAATGTGTTTCCCTTCCCACTCAGAGATTTTACTAATGTTGATTTCCATATGAAAGTTAAGATACCTGCTGCCCCCCACCTCGAGAAAACAAAAACCCCACAACTTTTGCTCTGACATAATTGTAGAGTTGCTTGGACAGGACCAACAACCAACCAACCAAGAGGTTCAATTGCTCACTCAGCCACTCCTGGTTCAAAGAAACCTGCTCACCATTGTGAGACTTGGCTCAACTCAGCACTGATAGTGCATCTTATCTGCCAGCATGCCATGAACTTCCAAGGTTCTGTTTTTATGTTATATCAAGAATTCTCTTACACTTGCTATCATGCCTTCAAAAATGCACATTATACAATTCTAATCTAACAGCAAGGAGTGGTCTAGAAGAAAAATCTTCCCATATTAATTATAGCAAGAAATTTTGATCATATAACCCATTAGTTTTTCATTAAAATTACTGGACCTTTAAACTGTGAAATCACATCTCTTTTAAGTAAGTAGCAGCTTTTTATCATCTCCAGTACCAGAAAATTTAGGGACCCAAAAGCATTGCAATTATTACTTTACAGTAGGTAGTTACATTTTGAATCCCTACTGTTGCAAATTTTTCTCTGCTTTGTGGTGTTGTAATTTCCTATTATTTCCCAACATACATGCTTAGCTTTTTTTCATTGGGAAAATAGGAAATGTGTTAAGTATCTTCTAGCACACAGAGCACAAACATTGAGTAGTACTGAGTGTTACAGTGCAAGGAGTATAACATATACAAGGAGAAATGGAAGGAAATAAGTAACAACAATAGTATTAGATACGAAACAACTGCTTGGTTTAAAAAACAGATAATCTCTGGAAGGAATGGTAATGTGGAAATAATTCTGAACTTTAAAGATTTCTGTTCTATTGCTGTGTCTCTGCCTGTTAGTGTGTGGTGTTTGGCTCATGACTTCATCTACTAGACCAAATGGGAAAAAAATAAAAAGCCCTCAAAGCTAGGGGGCCAAGCTTACACTTAGCAGAGTGCCAGACGCATATTATTTTAGTAAGTGTAGATTAAAAAGCTAAATTTATAAAATTGGAATAAAATTATTTACTTTACAGTGTGGTTATAAAGATCACATAAGTACAATCATTTTAACCTGTAGATCATACATAAATTATACATAAATATAAAATATTTCACTATCTCATGACCAGAAATATGTTTTGTATATTATGCTTTGTATATTAAGTTTTGTTAGCAGCCTTACTTAGTTTCTTTGAATATATTCTCAGTATATGTATATATGATATAATATTTACATATATATGTACATATATATATTCAATTCATCTAAACCTGTTTGTCCTCATCTATAAATTTTTTTAAAAAACCTACTGTGTTAATTATCTTCGATAATTTTTTCAGTTGTATCTTTTATGAGCAATCAATTTATAATTTAATATTGTGTATGAATATTCAATCACTTATATAAATATCAGATGCAACATTCAGTAGATTTTTAAAATTTCTCAATGTAAGTGATATTTTCAGTAAACATCAAGATTATATGGCTTTTTTTTTCTTCATGGAATATTCTGTTTATTGTAATACAGAAACCAAAATCACAATGACTCTATCATAATATATACATCATAATTTTTAAAAAGATAAAGATTTATCAAAATAAACTATCAAAATTTCATAAAACCAAAATTTCAAAAAACTAGCAAAAAATGTATTAATCACTGAATGTCATGCTCAAACAATTTGAAAAGATAGTTTAGATATATTAACATTCCCTGACCTCAAGACATTTACAAAGTAAGTGATGAGACCAGCCTATCCTATAAGAGACAAAAGCAATTAATTCAAGACAGATTATAACAAAAAAAGGGAGTTATGGAGAATCTAAATGCTATTGAAACTCAGATAAGAAGTGATTCAACAGGACAAAGGAAGTGGAAGACATGTCAGGAAATAAAAACCTGAAAGATAAATGAAATTTGACAAAAAAACCAGTGAACAGAACAGTGCGGGCAAGAGGAACATAAACCAAGCTGTGGAAGAAGAAATGACCTGATTTGTTTTTTGAAAGTGAAGAAGTCAAGTCTCACAATAACTGAGCATGTGTTTGGGAAAATAACAGGAAATAGGATAGGTAGGAAAATGAAACACATATACTATAGGGACTCCTGGAAGAATTATAAGTTCAGGAGTAACACATAGGCATGTAGTGAGTGGGGTTGTGTGTGGAGGGGGTCAATGGGGGAAAAGGGGGACATCTGTAATACTGTCAACAATAAAGAAGATAAATTTAAAATAAAAAGAACAGCTAGGAAGGAGCTGCAACCACTAATGTGCACTCATGGGAATGAAGAAGAGACAGTGTAAGAGTCTCACCTGCAGGTCAACCAACAAATGATCTCTCTTCGTCTTCAATCCACCTGACAGCCTGTGGGTTCTTACCTTTCCTTTGATCCAGTGACATAATTTTTCAGGCACTAGGTGTCACTGTTCCACCTGAGCATAAAATCTAGGCATTTCCAAGTGCCAGGTGCATCTGCCTAATTACATCTACCTGTGTGTAGATCGGAGTTCACATCACTTTAAAATAAAGCGCTAGGGATGTGCACCTGCTGCAGTCTAAAGCAAAAACGGCTCTGAAGTTCTCTGTGACACACTCTGAAAGTCTTTTTTTGTAAAGAGAAAATAAAATAAAATAATTTAATTCAACAGAAAAATGAAGGGAAATTAAGCAGTTATACCATTGAAAAATAGGAAAATTTCTACCATACATGGACAGATTTTGCTAATTTTTATACATACAAAATAAAACTATCATTTCTTCAGAATGAATATTTGATTTATCTTGTGAACCTATGTATAAAGAATCCTACATAATTTTCTTTTATCTGTCCAGGATCCTTTTCTGAATCCCTCATTGGGCCTAGTCATGAAGGTATGGCCAGACACAAGCACATGTGTGCGCACACACACACACAAACACACACACACACAAAATCTAAGGGACGAATCAACTCTGTCTTCTGATTTAGGTTTGATCAATTGGACACTCTTTGGGGCTTTGAGTCTTGAGTGAATGAGACAGGATCTGGGAACTGTTAGAGGAGTTCCTTTAGGGCCAGTAGGGGTGCTACGCTGATGCTGACCAGGCTGTCCCTGCTAAGGGACCGTCACTACACTTCTTATGGCTGATCATTCTAAAGCCCCTGTGATTGATTCCTGCGTCTCCCCACACCTGCCAATCCAGCTTCCTGCTCAGTCCATGAGTCTTCCATCCCAATAGCACCACAATCCTGACACACACATACTAGCCTTACAATAAATTTCATTTTCCTTACAGTACACAGGGCCGGTCACTGCTGCTTGCAATGAAACAAAACAAACACCTAAATCCACAGTTTAGAGAACAATACAGATACTGAGCCGATATTAAGCTGTCAGCTTTGCCTTGTCAAGTTCATACCTGTTGAACTTCTAGGGTTGGAGAAACATAAAGAAAAATGTTCTCGAGAAGGAAATCTTCTGGGCTCCTGGTCAATAGAAACCCCAGTTCCGAACTGTAGCAGCCTTTTCCCCAGAAGTGTCCAGGCACTCAACAACCTCAACCTGTTAGGTCCTAGTTTTTGAGCATTGGTCTTTGCACACCACACTTGCATTTCCCTGGGAGATCTGAAGGACTTGAAAGACAAAGCAACTGTACTTTGAAAATTACTGGCAATACAGTCCGCTATCAAAGCCTCCATAGAACGCTGCAGGAATGCTTCCATTTTTTACAATGTGTTTTTATTGATTTTTTAGAGTGAAGAAGGGAGAGAGAGATAGAAACATTGATGTGAGAGAGAAACATTCATTGGCTGCCTCCTGCACGCCCCCCACGGAGGATTGAGACCACTATCCGGGCATGTGCCCTGACTGGGAATCAAACCCGGACCCTTCAGTTCCTGGGGCAACGCGCAATCCACTGAGCCACACCGCCCGGGCACAGGCCCAGAAGCTAGGAAAGACTGGCCTGGAAGCAGTCTCCTGCCCCAACCCTGATGTTACGATTTCTCTCCGAGCAGTAACGGGGTGTGATTGAAAGGTCAGGGATTTAGGTACAGGCGTACGTACCCAAATCAGCTGTGGATTATTCATGCTAACTTTGAAAATTTACAAATTCCCTGAGTCTCAAGTGTCTTTTTTCCAATGGGAGAAAAACGTGCTGCTTCTCAGGGTGGCTGAGAAGGAGACGTGAAGGTCCCTGCAAGGAGGACACTAGAAATGTAATTTCACTTCCTATGTTTTGTGTCTCCCCCCATTCCCAACCACCCCAAGGAACCCGGTCTGGAGGCTCCGGATGTGTGCACCCAGAAGTGATGGCCAATAGCAAATGGAGCATGGAAAAGAACCACACGTTAAACAGCTTTGCGTCAATCACAGAATTACTAACTTTTAGAGCTTCAGAGAAATCTTATTGATTTTACACATATGAGGAACTAATGCAGAGAATTGTGTCGTCCCCTCCCCCCAGGTCTTAGTTAATTAATAACTAGAAGCATTTAAGTGTTTTATTTCACATAAATTTCCAATCAATATTTTTTTTACATTACTATAACAGCATGATATGAAAATAGGATCCATTAAAAGGTATCTGTAGCATAATTACCCTTGCTCAAGGAATTTGCCTTTTGAAATACTGACAGAGAGACGAACATACAATATTATTCAAAAGTTTTTTGTTTTTTTTTCCAAAAGACATTCCTACTTTACTCAAGTCACATACTGCTGACGTCCACCTGGACAGGTGTCACGACTTGAGTCCGCAGAGACTGCAAGGACAGAAATGTCTGGACACTCAGTTCTGCTCTTCCTTACACTGTTCTGGTTTAAAACATTAGAAAACACAGAGAAATAGAAAGAAGCAAATAAAAGTCTTTCTAAATCCAACCACCAAAAATAATACCTGTTCCATCATTGCTTTCTCTAGGCTCACGGTTCTCTCCCTAATATGAATATTTGACAAAACTGTGATTACACAATGCATATGTTTCACAGTCCTTTGTAGTTGTTCACATGTACAGAGGGCTCCCTTTGAAAGGAGTAATGGCCCAAAGTTCCTCAGGACTTCAGAGGAAATCTGGTTGAACTATGTTGATGAGGTAGAGATCCATCAACAAGCCCAAGTCCTTCTTTCTATCCCAAAGGATCACTGTGGAGAAGAAAATATAAGCACAATACAGTGAGTGACTGTTGGCTCTTTATATGCCCCTCCCCAATAAAAAATGATTTCTCAACAAAAAAGACACCTAAAATACATGTGCAGATAAAGGATTACAAATATTAAAGCAGAGTTTATAAGTCATATAGCCTTGATATCTCCCTATGCTGTATAAGTAGGTGTAAATCTCTACAGTAAAGTAACATTACTAAGTTCAGAAAGGCAACGTAACTTTAAATCTTATGCACATACTGATGTACAAATATGAAGATAGAGTGAAAGTCAAAGATACTAATAAACTTTAAGTGTTAAAATAATGTGATTATTGGATTGGATTACTCTGGAGTGTTGCCTTATATTAAATTTTTTTTTAAATGTGGATACATTCTATGAGGACAGGACCAGGTCTGTCTTGTACACTGGTGTATCTATAATACCTCTGTGTATCTCTAGTCCCTAGCACACACCTTCAATAAAGGAGTTGCTTAATAAACAGCTGTTTAATGAATATATCCAACTCAATATCCTCCGCAATTAAAAAACAATAAAAGCTCAAAAGCCCATATTCCAAAATTAACAATTTAAGACTCTGAAATTAATTTTCACTTATTGTAATTATGCACCAATTAATGAACATAATTAAAATACTTACTGGTCGGTTTGGGTCAGCAGTTAGAGCGTTAGCCTGTGGTCCAGAGAGAACCGGGTTCGGTTCCTGCTGAGGGCACGTAACTCGGTTGCGGTTTGTGCCCGGCCCTGGTTGGTCGTAAGGGTGGCAGCCACTCGATGTGTCTCTTTCACATTGATGTTTCTCTCTCTCTCTCTCTTCCTCTCTCCTTCCTACTCTATCTGAACAAAAAATGGAAAAATGTCCTCGGGTGAGGATTAAATAAATAAATAAATAAAATATTTATTGAGACTCAGTGCATAGGCAAAGGAAAAGCATATACCATTATGTTAAAGAGTATATTTTCTAATTAAGAAATATGCCTGATGCGGGAAAAGTGACTATTTTAAAATAAATAATGAAGCCATTTAGAGGAGACCAAGTTTATAATATTTGGCAGGCAAATTTCTCATGTTGCTCCCCATTAATAGACCCTTCCCTGATCTTAACTTCATGCTAGAATTGCATGACCATGCTTTCCAGTTGCTTAATGTATAACAGATTCAAATTTATGTCAAAGAGAAGCGTCCAGGACTTCAGAGGAAATCTGGTTGAACTAAGTTGATGAATGGGCCTGTGATAAGGAAAAGGTGGATTAAACACCAGGGTCCTGGAGTGGGGACACCCAAGACAGGCAGGAACAGAGAGAAGATCAATATTTATCTGATAATTTACCTATATTTTTCCCTACTGTCCAATGTGGTTGCCTAAAAATGAAATGACATAAAATTCCCAATATTCCTAACTCTTACACAGTGCCTGACCGGAAAAATGTTAAGAAGACATTTGTTGTATTTCCTTCTATTTATGTTACAGCATATAAACTGTGTTAAAACAATTTTTAAAGCCAAGGACCAGGAATCATTTTTTAAAAATCATTAAGTCTATATTGTTTTTCTCATCCCATCAAATAATTTTTTTTCTATTTTTATGAACTCATCATAGATTATACCACATTGAAGAACAAAGAGAATAGCTAACCTTTTGTTATTAATGACGTAGAACCTAGTGGTTGATAAAGAAAATCATTCATTCATTGCTATACGTAACAAGCTAAGTATTGATTTTCAGTTCAGTAGCTTGTACCAGCTCTGATCACAAAGAGAGAACGCTCTGGAGGGAAATTGATGAAACACCAGCAGAAAAAATGATCAATGTTCACAATGGCAGGGCGTTCCTCCCCACTCAGGTGCCACAAAGGTCATACAGATTCTCAGCAAAGCAGAAAATTATAAAAATGTCCTCAAAGGGCAAAGCCAGTACTTATATATATAAGGTAATGCTGAAGATTAAATATAAGGTAATGCTGAAGACTTTTATCTGCTCTGCCAGTGGGTGTAGTTGTGTGTGGGTGTGAAGATGAATATAGGCAATTAATTGGTTCTGTTTTCTCAGGTACCTTAAGCGGTTTAATTTTTTTTTTTTTTAATTAGGAGACATAGAATCTCTTAAAATCCAATTTCTTGCCCAGCTGGTATGGCTCAGTGGTTGAGCATCAACCCATGCACTAAGAGGTCGCTGGTTCGATTCCTGGTCAGGGCACATGCCCAGGTTGTGGGCCAGATCCCCAGGGGCGGGCAGGCAGGAGGTGGCCAATCGATATTCTCTCTCATCAATGTTTCTGTCTCTCTCCCCCTCTCCCTTCCTCTCTCTAAAATCAATAAAGAAAAAATTTTTTTTTAAATATCCAATTTCTTGGCCATGCTCCGAAAAACTCTTGATGGTTTTTATGATCAATTTGTTTAAAAAAATAAAAAGTATCATTACTTCATGCATACAAGCCTTAAAAAGGATTAAGTTAAAAGAGGCCCCCTCAAATGTCACTGGGAAATAAAATTTGGCCTTGGAATGGATTCTATGGAGGATGAGAAACATGACTCTCATGTTTGTTTCTCATTCCTGAGCTACAATTAGAATGAACATTTAAAGGGTTCTAATAAAAAATACAATGAGCAATCATTAAAATTAAGTGTGGTGTAGGGAAGGAACAAAAATGTATACATTTCTTTGGGGGATTATGCCATGTACATTTTCTCACATGGGACTGTAACCTTTAGTTCCTCAACTATTCTTCCATCTCCTCCTTTCGATCAATATGATTTAACTCAGCAACACTGACTGATCTCTGATAGGTTCTTTTTATTGGACTCCTCGCTTGTCCAAATTGCTCTTGTCCAACACTAGAATTACAGATATTCTGCTGTGGCAAAACATTCGGTCACAAGCAAATCCCACCTCCAAGCCCAGGATTATAGTAGAGGAGAAGACAGCGACAAACACATTGGGGCCCTTGAGAATGCACCCCCTAAACTCCTCTGTGGCCCTCTTTCTTCCCATCCTCAGTGAAAGTCTTTAGCTATGGCTGTCTATAAATTCATCCCCACTGGACAATCCCTGAAGGACCAGGTAGGATTATTGATGGGGTAGCCTACGTAGTATATACAATTTAAGTCAACTCAATGAGATAAACTTGATATTTATTTCAAGGCAAGAAATTGAAGTGCAATTCAAAGTTTTAAAACTAATTGTGAAATAGATTTTATCAACTATTTCAAGTAGAATGAAACAAGAAGCAGAACTAATTGCTATTTCCTGCCTATAATCTTACTGCTTGATTTACACAGGCACTAGATTACTAACCTATGGTATAAATTTGATCTACAACATTGTTCAATATATGCATCCATGATGGATGTTTTCCCAAATGGATGTTTTCATGTTTCATAAACATACTGAACACATCAAGCATTCAAACAAATCCAGAAAAATGTGGAGTTCAATATTAGTTTGGGATATTTTTTCTGAGTTAAACAAACACTGCTATGAATAGCTGATGAATGGTTTATTATAAATCAAAGTATGTATAGCAAAGAAAATATGTGGAAGAAATGAGCATTGTCATGATCCTTTTTCTAGAACACTTTAAAGAGAACATTTAACAATTTGAGTATATCAATTGTTAATTTGTAAAGAAATGACTCTACTATTCTGTCAGAGTTTGAAGAAAGTCTGTAGCATTCTAAATAGTTCTTATTAATGGAAATAATAGGTATCATTTAGTGAACACCTATGTCATTGACAGTGCCAAGCACTTTATATATATTTATCTTTTTATCTTGTTAATTCTTACCCTATCAACCTCTAAATAATTATGATAAAATTCTCAATTTACTTTTTAATTTTCAGTGAGAAGGCCATAAACTAAGAGACAAATTAAAAGAAATACTTGATAATATCACCACGATTGCTAATTAAATAGTGTGATTTCAGCTATGCCAATATAGATAGGATGCTGTTGTAATTAACCTAGCTATTAATAACAAGAAAGGAGCAAAGAGAAGGCTAAATATTATAGGCATGTCATTTGAGCAGTTTCACCAGGTACCTAAAGCTGTACACTCCCCAGGGAACCACTGGTCTATTCCCTGCAGATCTCTGGGGGAAGGGCCTGGAAAGGGAGGAGAACAGACACATGCCCAGTAAAGCTGAGGTGACATAAAGAAGGTGCTTACTGTCAGTCACATCTGGGAACAGAGGTCATTGGTCAGAATGGGTGTGGCCACTGCAAGCATGAGAAGGTTCGGGATAGGTAATTCCCTGAACTAGAAACTTGTGCTCTTGGTTTCTCTTGGTTCCTCTTATGCTCTTGGGACACTTATTGTTGAGGGTGTGTTCTCCTGCATTCGCCCACACACACTGGATTAATGGACTGCGGCCAGCCGGATGCAGAACTGGACCTGGATGCTACATGGAACAGAAACTCTGGACACTGGTTTTGCTTTTAGCTTTACTGAAGCCCCAGCTACACTTCTTCTGTGACTGGAATGGGACTTTGGATGCCCTGGGATGTAATTCCATGCAAATAAAAAATCATTCTTCCTCCTGTTTGAATCTCAGGAAGTTCTTTCTTTTGAAATATTGTAAGGACCCCAACCCAGCACCCAGTGGGGAAGAGGACATCCCAATATCTCTGATAAAAGGTATACTGTACCACAGTGGAATAATAAAACTGAGCCAGTAGACACTAGAAAATGACTTTTGATAGATCAACCCTAAAGTAGCAAGGACCTTAGAGATCACTGAATCCAGTGCTTTGATATTGGGGAAGCTAAAGCACAAAGAGATTGATTTGTCCAAAGTCAAACAGTGAATCAATTGTTTGATTTGCCCAAAGTCAAACAGGTATGAATAAGATTAAGCATTATAGTTTTGGAATTAATTCTGAAACACAGAATTTTCCAAGTGAAATTTTCCCTTTAAAGCTAAAATTTTTTTCAACTTCTTTGAAAAAATTAGTCAGACCTTCAGAAATTGTGTTTTTGGTTTGATTGGTTCTTACCCATTGTGTGTATTTGTGTGTGTTCTGTGTGTCACTGAAGATCAGAAGTATCACCAAAAGATCCAAAAAGCTATATACCAGAAAAGTTCTCTTTTGGGTTGTACTTCTATTTTTGAACAGTGAAAAATCTATTGAAATTCTCTGTAAAATCTACATACATCAGTCTACATACCAAAGACAAATGTACTCTTTCTTGCCTACATAATGCTGAGTTCATCGGCCATAAAGGAATATCAAATGAGGTATGATTTATTTCCTTTACATCCAAATGGATAATTTTAAGGCTCATTAAAATTATAATTTCATTTTGATGGGTGAGTGAAGATGGTGGTAGCTTCCCCAGCTGGTTTCTTTCATTTTCATATTTGTTACCACAAAAGCTTTATTAATTATCTGCTGAGATTTTTATTATGATAATGACAATCAAGGAATAACAATTTTGTTTTTCAAGAAATACATGAAAGCTATTAATTTGGCCAAGTAATTAAAACAAGACAGCAAGAAAGTATAGTAATATGCATTCCATATAAACAATTAAATGGAAGTTAGATAGGGACTTTGAGATGATGGATAGGTTAAAATACCTTTTTGCCCTATTAACAAAGAAAAAGTTAAAACATCATATTATCAATCTAACTATTTCTTTAAATTTAATCTTATGGATATGGATACTGAGTTTGAGGCTTTTAAAAGTGTAATTAAATAATATTATAGGCAATATGATTGAAAGCTCTAGAGTTGAGCTACCTAAATTAGTACCCAACCTTCGGTAAGTTACCTGAGTTTTCATCAGTCCTGAGTAATATTAGCAACCATCTCATTGACTTGGAATAATGATTAAAAGTAAAACATTCAGAATGGCTACTGGAACATAGTAAGCTCTCCATAAATGTAGACTGTTAATTATTATTAAAATATATTCACTGTACATACATTAATATGTGCAAATCTTATATAAATAGTTTTACATAAATTAGAATAACAAGTCATCCATAAACATAATAATGTTTACTTTTACTATTTAGTAAACAAATATAAACATATCTAAATCAAAATCAGCAAATAATCCAATTTGACTCATTTGTAGCAACAACTTTTGCTACTGGCAGCACAAACATAGTTTTCTTTTGAACTGGACAAAAGTTCCCAACCTCTAGGATCCTGATTACAAGACTGCTTATTTTGCCCCTAAGGTAGTCCTGTCATATCAGCAAAGCAAAAGGGACCATCGTGTCAATTTGCAATATCATTATTGTCAGTCTTCTCCTAGATTAGCTGACCAGAAGTCACTCTTCTTTGGGTGAAATGATATAAAAGAATCACAATAATGAATTGCCATCAAAAGTTGGTTTTCAGACCTCTTCCATCTACAGTCTCCCTGTCTCAGGGGATGGAAATTCCATCATTCAGTTGCTCAGGCAAAATCCTTACAGCCATCATGAACTCTCTAGGTCCACATCCGACCTCGCCGTGACTTCTGTCAGCTATCCCTTTGGAACATATTCAGGATCCAACCATTTCCTGTGGCTCCCACTGCTACGCTCGAGCCTGGGGCATCAGTGCTCCTGCCTGGATTAGCACAGTAGCCTCCCAAGTTCTCTCGACTTCACCTTTACTCCTCCACATTCTATTCCCAACTTGACAGCCAGTTTTCCTTCCAAATACATAAGTCAGACCCCATGACTCCTTGCTCAAAACCCTTCAATGATCCTGCCTTGCACTCAGTAAGAAGTCACAATCCTTTCAATAGCTCCACAGCCCTAGATAATCTTATTCCTTGTTGTCTCTCTGGCCTCACTTTTACTCTTCTCCACCTTGTTCACCCTGTGCACCCTTCACATTGTAACCATTCTTTCTGTCCTGTGAATGAGCCAAGTACATTCTCACCCTTGGACCATGAGAGGCTATTCCTTGTGCCTGGAATGCACTTTCCACCCATGGCTAACACCCTCGTCCCCTTCACACCTTTGTTCAAATGCCACCATCGTGTTAAGGCTTCCTGTGGCCACTGAATATCTCAGGAAATCCTCCCTCACCTACTTGGACATTCTTTGTGGCACTTCCCACTTTCTAACATAATGTATCATTATGTTCATTATTTATTGTCTATCTGTGCTGGAATGTTTGTTTTAGGAGAACAGAGGTCCATGCTTTGTTCATGGATGTATCCCAAGCACCTAGGGGAGTACATCAGTCAGCAAACATTTGGTTGATTAAGGAGTGTACTATTGTAAAGATCATATCTGCAGGCTTTCATGAGTGACTGAATGTAGTAAAGTGAGGGAACATGTAGAGACAGGGAGGAAGGGAGGAAAATGGACAACTCCAAGGCTTTTACCCTGCGATTTTGACAGTCTTTTCTTATAAAAATAGTCCTTGGTGTAGAAATCCACTGAAAACTACCCCTTCGGGTTTGCAGTTTACAACTCAACCAGTCAATGTTATGCCTAATAGAAAATTACCCAATAAAACTTGAATCTCATAGTTAAATCAGCAGTTACATTTTCACACAGAAGAGACTGATAAATTTATCCTGAGGTGTTAAAAATACATGGAGATCACTATAAAAAAGACATGCAGGAATAATATTTAACTCTTCTTTCCTCCAGTTTGTGCTACACTTGGCCTTAGAAGAAGATGTAGAAATGGCACAGTACAGTTCATTTTTAAATAATAAAATACCACATTTCTCTCCCCATACTTTCTTGTTTCCAGAGGGGACAGGTTGGCTGAAGAAAGTTAAGGTAATAGGGATTAAATGTGCTGATCTCATAACTCATTTACTATACATGGGAAATATAAACAAGATTTATTAGTTTATATTTATATCATTTTATTTAAAATAAAGTACATTATTTAATTAGTATATTAAATTTCATTTTATACATACTATGGCTGCTCATTATACTAGCAACAGATAGGGATGAAAAACAAGAATCTTAAGACTCAAATAAGACAGCAAGCACCTTAAAGGCAGTAACCGTACCTTAATATTGCTATATTCTTATCTGAATTAACCATAGATTGGCATACACAATAAAAGTTTGGAAGATATGAGTGGATGGATTAAATAAGAGACTAATTACAGTTTAAATACTAGCTATATTGTACACCTGGTTTTGAGGCAAGATGAGCTCATAGAGATACCTTAAATCACAAATCTAGCCCTGGCCCATGTGGCTCAGTTGGTTGAGTGTTGTCCCATGCACTGAAAGGTCGCAATTAGATTCCTGGTCAGGGCACATGCCCAGGTTGTGGGTTTGATCACTGGTCAGGGTGCCTGTGGGAGGCAGCCAATCGATGCTTCTCTCTCTCCCACTCCTTCTAAAAAGAAATCAATAAAAACATATTTTTAAAAATTATAAATCTAGGAAACTGCAATATTGTTTTATTAATCATAGCAATTCTTTTTACAGCATAGTTTACAATGGGCATTTTATTGTCAAAGTCCTGGAAGGAAATAGAAAACGTATTGAAATTTGCTAATTGAAGACAATTTAATAAAAAGGGCTAAGTACAAAGGTTGTGGATGGGTTTATGCAAGAGATACAGGAAGAAATAGTTTCCCAGGGGAGCCATTATCACCCCTGGGCCTGAAAAGTTACCGGGTAATTCCAGAGAATAATTCCACAGAGAAGGCTGCTTGACAGGAGTTGGGCAAATTTCCTAGAAAAATTAATACCCTGAACTTTTCTCCCATGTTCCCCTCTCCTGTTGCTGCTGCCTCCCACTGGAAGCCAAGGGCAAGGAAAGCCACGGGAGTGATCTGTGGCGGCCCACCTCCGAGGGCACAGACAGGCGGGAGAGGGTGGACAGTAAACTGAATATGCAAATAGAACACATCAAGCACAGGTAAAACCACGCTTTCCACTAAAGATGGCACGAATCCATGTCACAGCAATTCCTCAGTCACTGAATAAAGCAAATTAAAATGTTTCCTTGATGTATGCAAATGACCACTGACTTCAATGGGAACTGGGTCTCGTCTTTAGAAAATGTATACATGTGCAAAATACACATTTTTACAACGATAATAAAATGATTACAGAAACAGGTAAAAAATGATCTATTAGAAACCAAATGGATACATGCTTAAAATATTTTATACTGAAAATTGATTATAAAAAACTTCCATAAATTTATTACCACCTGGCATTTCTATAAAAATAAAACTTTCCATTAATATCTTATGAATATTTTAGGGCTAATTTTACAATTACATTTCCACTAATACGTTGCACCCTTTGTGTGGACTTGATGCCATTCTGTTGTAATTGAGTCTTGATTGCTGTTGGCACATCAGTGGGAAGGTTTACTCAGGCTGGTCAGCTTCAAGGACTGGCTGTGCCCACTGCCCACTGACCTCTGACTACCTTGGATAATCAGCTGTGCAGGGCCCACCACACAGAGCGAGACTTACTTCAGCAGGGCTTGAGTACCCCTAAGTCCACTCCTTGAGTGTGTCACTTGTGGAGGTGGCTGGGTGGTGGTGCTTCAATGTGGTCTGAAGCTGTCCACTGGGTGGCTGGCTCTAGGGCAAGGTCAGCCCCTGCCTGTGTTCTACCTGGGGCCACCAGGCATAAGCTACAAAGTGATCTGCAGATGGCTGCTTCTTGTGCTGGGCTTAGAGATGCCCAAGTGAAGCCAAGCTGTGAACCAAGGCTGTCTGCTTCTAGTGACAGGCCTGGAGCCACTTAGCAAGAGGTATGGTGCTCGCTGTGGCCAGATGCTGCTTGTTTGAGAGAATTTAGGAAAATCTGAAGCATGAGCCAAAACAGGCCAATCTCATGTTATAGCTGCTGTAAACAGCTTGGGTGGCCTGAAAGTTGGGTGGCCAGGGTCTCAGGGAATCACCAGGGCGGGGCTGCCAGTGTGAGCCAGGTTGCTGGAGTCCCAGATATGGCGCCCATCTGCTGGCCCCATTGGGGAAGGGCTCAGCAAAGGAACAAAGGCCTCCTTCCAGCACGTCTGTCCAGGAGAAAGCTGTCTCTCCAGTTCTTGCCTTGAGCCAAACAGCTCAGTTCTTCCCTGTGTGTCTCTGGTGCCCCTCGAGCTGCCTCCCCTCTGAGCTTAGAGGGAGAGAGTCCGATAAGTCCGTGCGCGGGCCCTTTAAGGAGCTGCCTGGGGCTCCAGCCCCTCAGCCTCCCTGAGCCTCAGTTCCCGCTGGTTTTGCAGCCAGAAGTGATGGGGACTCTCTTCCTGGCACTGGAACCCTGAGCGGGGCACCTGGTGTGGGACGGGGACTCCTCAGTCCTCAGGGAGGACCCTCCCAGCCGAGGTGTCCTCCTGATTTTTATCCGCCACACGTGGGTGTGGGACCAGCCCGTCCGCCTCCGCCCTCCTACCAGTCTGATGTGGCTGCTGTTTTAATCCCGTAGCTGTAGGACTTCATTCAGCTGGATTTCAGGTGGTCCTGAATGATGGTTGTTCTGTAGTTTAGTTGTGACTCTGATGTGGTTGTGGGAGGACGGATACCGCGGTTACCTACCCGCCATCTTGACCGGAAGTGGTCAGTTTATTTTGTTCATTAGATTCCACATATAAGTGAGGTCATATGGTATTTGTATCTCTCTGACTGGCTTATTTCACTTAGCATAATAATCTCCAGGTCCATCTATGCTGTTTCAAAAGGTAAGATTTCTTTTTTGTTGTTGTTTTAATAGTTAAGTAGTACTCCATTGTGTATATGTACCACAGCTTTTTATCCACTCCCCTCCCGACGGGCACTGGGCTGTTTCCAGATCTTGGCTACCGCAAATAATGCTGCAACAGACATAGGGATGCATATATTTTTTCGAATAAATGTTTCAGGTTTCTTAGGATATATTCCCAGAAGTGGGATCGCTAGGTCAAAAGGCAGTTCCATTTTTAATTTTTTTAGGAAACTCCATACTGCTTTCCAAGTGGCTGTGCCAGTCTGCATTCCCAGTGCACGAAGGTTCCTTTTCTCCACATCCTGGCCAGCACTCGTTTGTTGATTTATTGATGATAGCCATTCTGACAGGTGTGAGGTGATATCTCATTGTGGTTTTAATTTGCATCTCTCTGATGATTAGCGATGTTGGGCATTTTTTCATATGTCTATTGGCCATCTGTATGTCCTTTTTGGAGAAGTGTCTATTCAAATCCTTTGCTCATTTTTTATTTTTTTATTTTTATTTTTTTATCCTCACCCAAGGATATTTTTCCATTTTTTGTACAGATAGAGTGGGAGGGAGAGAGAGGAAGGGAGAGAGAGAGAGAAACATTGACGTGAAGGGACACATCGAGTGGCTGCCACTCGCACGACCAACCTGGGCCGGGGACAAACTGCAACCGAGGTACATGCCCTTAGCGGGAACTGAACCCGGGTCTCTCAGGACCGCAGGCCAACGCTCTAACCGCTGAGCCAAACTGGCCAGGGCCTTTGCTCATTTTTTCATTGGTTGTCTTCCTATTGAGTTGTATAAGTTCTTTATATACTTTGGAGATTAACCCTTTACCACAGGTGTTTCATGTGCCTTTTTCTCATTGCTGATTTTGCTTTGTATCCTTTCACTGAAATGTCATAGTCATGATATGACTGTATCAGGAGTCCCATCTGTCCTAGTAAATCGCCTTAGCTGGAGGTGATCTTGGGGATCACCAACACAAATGGGCATCAGGCCCCTCCCGCATTGTAGAATAGGGGTCTAATTAAGGAATTTCCCTCACTCCTATGGTGCAATCTTCATGTAGCCTGCCCAGTGACTCTGAATAATCACATTGGTTATGTACCAGTGACTGCTGCATGTCTTGAATTCTTCTCTTTTCTAACGGGAGATTTATTGCAGTTGTCCTATGTCAGCTCTGACATCAAAATCTGGGTGTGCCTGTACTGTGTCTCGGCTTCTAACCTGCCTGCTAGATCAGCGTGGTGCTGCCCTGACGCTCTGCAAGCCACACTTCTGCCTTGCCAGCTGCTTCCCTGTTAAGCTGCAGCACAAGGAGAGACTACAGGCTGGAAAAGAAAGAAGATACACTATAGTTCACGTGTGCTTCATGTTTCTCTCTGTGCCCCTTCAGCCTCATGTTTTCACACTGGAAATGACAGTCCATTCCAGAAGCACAGTTGAGTCCACTTTGTAGGTTTTCCAAACAGAACCAGCTTCACTGAAGCTCTCAGAGGTACCAATGCCAGCTGAGCAATGTGCCTTTCTTAGAGGTGGGGGCCCCAGCCCTACAGGCCCTCCTCTTAACTTAAAATTTTGGGGGGGATACAATTCAACCCACAACACTGGCAACAGAACCTAGTGTGATGTACACCCCTCCCAGGTCTGGCCCATAAGAACACCCATATTGTATGTTCTTTCCCCACTTCTTCCTCTTAGATACAAGCCCCATGGACCTTGAAATCCACATGTTGAGGACACCTGGAACCCTAAACGGTTATATGGGTAGAATCCCAAATGCCACCTCATCCTTATGTCGATTGGAGTCTGTAACAGAGAAACATCTATTTTACTGAGCCACTGAGATTTCTGCATCTATTTGTTATAGCACCTAGTATTATACAACTTTAACTAATACAACTACTAAGTTCAAAGGAAAGATCATTAACTTGAAAAGAGTATAACTGTTTCACTTTAATACTTATATTATACTTATATATATCTAATCACCTCTAAGCAAAGTGTGGCCAGAGGGCAAGATTTATGTTTCATCATTTATCTCCTACACATTCTAGCACAATGTAAGCATTCAAAAGTATTTGTTCAATTGAATAAAGGAAAATAAAAGTCAAAGCCAACAGGGAAATTATATTAATACAGATTCAGTATGCACTGATTCATTGTGACTGTCATAATTCTTAACTAACCAATTTAAATAATTTTCTTTAAATTAAACCTATTAATTTCAATGAAATCGTCCATTCAAAAGAGTAAAGATGATCTATGCATAGAAAGCCTAAGAAAAATGACTCCAAATGACTTCATCTGGCCCTCAGACCACAGAACTAATACATTAATTGGCAATACTAACACTGAAAGGATGATGAGACACGTGCACAGAATCGAAAGTCAAAGAACATAAGCCAAGGGATCAGATGATAGGTTTCTTGAGTAAATATAAAGGGAAAAAAATTATAATGGACATTTAGACACTTGTATAAAAAAGCACTGGTGAAGTTTCCCGAAGGAATGTAATATCTAAACTGAAATTGTTTCTAAACCTAAAAATAAACTTTCAGTTCTTAATGAAAGTGTGATATAAATCACTAAAAGCACAAGCACTCTTCACTGTTTGAGAAAGGATAGGGTTAAATTATAGGGCCATCTGAAAAAGTAAAAATTCCAGAAATTTTAGCAAAGGGAAAAACATTGTATTGCCCCATAAAACTTCAAAAACTTATGTGTAAAAATACATAGTCTTATGTATAAAAATAAACAATTGAAAGGAAAACCAATTTGAATTTTCAAATTTCTAGAAAATGCAGGAACACTATTGTGATAAACTTATGTGATTAGTAACTAGTGAGTCAGTATAAATCAGCCACTCATTTTGAATATTTCAGGTACTTGGAAAGAAAAATATCATTAAAATCTTCAATCATATTGCTAATCTGAGATAATTTCCCCATTTTCTGGTAAAAGGTAGTACTAATTGGAAGGCTACATTCGCCTTCCACTATGTAATCACGATTTTCAACACAAATCTAGGAAATTGAGTTTCTGAAAATAGCATGAATGATAAATGAATAATGCTTTTGGTTCAGATAGATAATAGTGGCTGGAATGACTGTCCAAGTAACTATTTTGATGAAAATTATTGAATCGCGACCAAAGTAAGTGCAAAACAAAACAACAAAACGTCATTTGCCACAGTATGAAATGATATCATTCATGATAATAAGACAAAAATAAGGGAGATGGGGTACAACATACTGTTGAGTGTGTAAAATATTAATATGGACACTTTTGAAAGCTAGAAAGTTGAATGGAAATACATGGACATTACAGAGATTTAAAAGCACTAGATGTGCCCTGCCGATTTGGTTCAGTGGTTGGAGCATCGGCCCGCGGACCAGAGAAACCCAGGTTTGGTTTGTACCTTGGTTGCAGTTTGTCCCTGGCCCCGGTTGGGGTCATGTGGGTGGCAGCCACTTGTTGTGTCTCTCTCACATTGATATTTCTCTCTCTTTCTCCCCCTCTCTCCCTCCCGCTTTATCTGAAGATAAATACAAAAATGTCTTTGGGTGAGGATAAAAAAAAAAAAAGAAAAAAATTTTAAATAAATAAATAAAAGCACTAGATGTAAATTTAGATAAGGAAAAGACAATACTTTGTCTGGAAGGCAAAGCTACTCTTCTTTCTCTTAATCTGAGCAAAACAGAGTTACTACCTTTTCTCCTTTTGAATTGAAAGGAATAAGACAGTCTGAACACATGTCAGGAGCAAATATGTATTCCGTACTCACCAGAAATGAAATGCTAAAACACACTTTGGAGAAAGAGGATTATGAATAGGAGAAATTCAGCTTGCTCTAGATTCTTGAAAATATCAACTAATAGCTAAACAAACAAATTTTAGTAAAATAAAAAATAAAACTTATGGGCATTTATAGCATTTATGGTCACCTTTTACAAGTCAATTAAGCTCTCTGAAACTCAACTTTCCTGTCTGTGAAAAGGAGAAATAATGACAAATTGCTGGAATGTATGAAAATATCGGCACATCCTCCAGAATATCTTCCAGTTCACCTTTTCTTTGCAGAACTTATATTTGTTCACAGCACCCAAATTTCAAAGAATGTACATATTTCTCAAAATAATAATTTTGGCTAATGTCTACAAAAGAAAAGTGTACATGTCAAAGCTCACTACATTTTTGATAAAATGATTTGTGGACAAGATCTTGAATTACCTTCCAAATACAATTGTTAGACCATCAAAATCACATGTGGACCTTTTGAAAACCAAGTGTCAACAAAGGAAATACCTACTATGTTCCCACACATATGAACACTATGTGGGAATCAATATATTGACTGGTGATCAATTCATGATAGTTTAATTATTTTACTTTCTAATGTGATTGGGTGTTACACATAGGCAATTTACTTTGCTTTATTTACCTTTTAGGACATTGACTGGAGGCTTTGGGTGACAAATTACACATTAAAATATTTCACTTTTTTTTTTACAGAAAGGGAAATGCTCTACCAGTTAGTATTATTGTACATTGCATCTGATCTTCGTGACATCCAGCAGGTGATGCCTATATATCCAAAATAACTGCCACTCAGCAGGGGATCAAAATATGTGAGGAATCTCATTGCAAGCCATAATCAGAGACAGAACATCCTTCATCCCTATCTATTTTTGAGAATGGTGTTGCTAAACATAGCATAATAGAATATTTACCTCTAGAACTGTCATTAAAAGAAGTCCATTTGGTTGACAGCAAAGAAAACCATCCACAAAATAGACTTCTTTAATGACAGTTCCAGGAGGTAAATATTCGATTATACTATGTTTAGCAACACCATGCTCAAGAATAGATAGTGATGAAGGATGTTTTCTCTCCCCCATCATAGAGAACAGGCTAACAGCTGTTGGGGGGTAGGGCTTGGGGGCTGGGTAGGGGGATTGAAGGATTGAGAAAAAAGAAAAAAAAAGAATAAACTCATGGACATGGATAACAGTGTGGTGGTTGCTGAGGGGAGGGAGATGGAGAAGGGTAAAGGGGGGCTAAATGGTGATGGACGGAGACTTGACTTGGGGTGGTGAACATACAATACAGTGTACAGATGATGTGTTGTGGAATTGTGCACCTGAAACCTGTATAATTTTGTTAATCAGTCTCCTCCCAATAAATTCAACATAAAGAAAATTTAAAAATGTAAATAAAAAAATAAAAAGCTAAAAGAAGTCCATACTTGAAATTATAATACATTATTATTATTATTATTTTTGATCCTCACCCTAGGACATTTTTGCATTTATCTTCAGATACAGAGGTGGGAGGGAAACATCGATGTGAGAGAGACACAGCGACTGGTTGCCACCCACATGACCTCAACTGGGGCCAGGGACAAACTGCAACCTAGGAACGTGCCCTTAGTGGGAACCAAACCCAGGACTCTCTGATCCGTGGGCCGATGCTCTAACTGCTGAACCAAACCGGCCAGGGCTGATACCATTATTTTTAAATGAAATTCAAATAGAGTCTATTTTTGATTGTTAAAAAGTGTTATTTTGTCAAAAACATACTAAATTGCTTTCAATATTGTTTGATGGGTATGTATAAAAATACAAACGTGTGCTCTTTTTAGTGGGAATAGTTTGTGTTCACGTAGAGCTGCCACATTTTCACGTAAGACTTTGTGACCTGTTGCCAAATTTTATTATTCTTGTGTCTCTGCTGCGACTGCCAAGCATCATATCTATAAAGACACTCTCTCTCAGAAAGAAGTCACACAGTGCTAAGAATAGCTAGCTAAACAGAGGCTCTGAAGACAACTGCGTGGCCGTGGTTTTCCTGTGGCAATGTTAAGGATCATCTTATCATCTAGGTTATAACCGCATTCACCTATTTGTTATTGCCTTAACAAGCATTTTGTGATGTTTAATCTATTTGTAATATTTAATGATATTGGTATTATGAAGTTGTGGTTATGTTTTGAGCTATTCTATATATGAATTAATTTATGATTATTTTTAATAATTAAAAATCACATATTTGTCCTTCCTATAAAAATAACATTTTTTCCTTAAAATCCTCATGAAAGTAATGTGAAGAAACATAGCTTGAAAGATAGCCAATGAAAGAAGAGCAGAAATAGAAATGTGTCCTAAGGGTTAAAAAATTACAGTTAGCTATAGTAAGCACTCCAATATTTTTTTATAGCCCCACTCTTCTGTAGTTTCCACACTCAATCTTTACTGTCTCTTTTGATGTAATTATTTTGCCCCAAATTGGCCATTTTGAAGTAATGGAAATACATGATAGAATTGTAGAAATGACATGTTACTTAGAGACCGTTAGGTACGAGTTTTATACACTCATTCCCATCTCCATATTCTCAGGAGAGATTCCCTGGGTCCCTTAGCAGGCACTCAAAGCACGATATAGAGAAATATATGAACTGATCTAGTCCATTGTTTTCTAACCCTTTTCACATCATAGAGCACATGGAAAAAATATCATTTTGGATGGCACTCTTGGGTAAATGAAAGAGGCTACATACACATGGCCAAAGGTCAATGGTTCAAAGTCTCTGGCCAGCCTAGGCCTTGTCCTGCTGCCTCGAGGGCTGAAACCATCAATATCTTGATCCACCTCTCACTCATTCTTGGCATGCCAAGTAGGAATCTCACAAGTGACAATTTGTAAAAGATCAATACATATTAGTGTCCTATTGCTAGTCAGGGTAGCCATGAACAGGTGCACTGAAATCAAAGAATAGTTTTTTAATGGAGACTGTTAGAAAAATGTTCATGCCATTCAAGCTATGCGAGAAGTGTCTACACCCATTGTGTACATGCCCAGGCAAGGATGGGCCAAGACACAGCAGTGTGGCCCCTTCGCGGATTGGCTGTCAACCAGTTTCACCCTGATGTGTGTTGAAAGGAAGGAAAAGTAATTAACGAGGGCAGATGTTCCATCACGTCCAGCAGGAGCTGCGCATTCCTCTTCTGCCAGGCAGTTCCCACAGCTCAGAGGGAGAGCCCGAGACAGGCGGTCAGGCATCCCTGGCACCGGGCCTCCAACACGGGGCCGTGACTGCTTCTTCCACCTCGTACAACCTACGCGTCCCTTCTGTAAGCCACTGGTTTGTGCAGGAAACCCAACCTGTCAACTCTGTGTGTCTCTCTAACGTCACACGCATTTTATAGAGGAGAAGAGGGGCTGGGAGAGATCACGCGGTTCATGCAACCTGCTCCAGCCATTTTTGCAGAGGAAGGACTGGAACCGGGAAGGATGACCTCAGCCGCGAGACCACTGAAAGACACCAATCCCAGCTCCCTGCAAGAACAAGCGCCATTGCCAGAAGTGTTCTAAATCTCTAAAGCCCAGCTCTTAATGTGTTCTGAAGAAAACTTACTAGAAAACACTAAAACAAAATGCATTTATTTTTTACAAACTAGTATTGTTAAAGTTACATACATTATTTATTTGTTTTCCTATGGAAATGAGTTTTAATTACATATAGAAGATATATTAATATATACATTGATATATGTGTGTGTGTGTGTGTGTATGTATATATGCAGCAGTAACATGAAATCAGAGCTCTGGCATTTGCTCTTGGATGTATAATGCCTTTGATATCTTAGTAACCCATAATGGGATCTAGCTACCATTTGACTTTTGAGTATTTGACATACTCCTTAGATGTTTGATGAGATTCTGCTTTCATACCTCAGGGTCATTTTCAAGACCTCAAATACTTAACTGCATTAAGTAATTCATCCTGTGCTCCGTGACTTTGTTAGCACTAAATGTTGTCCTCCACTTGATACGTAAAGAAAAGAAAGACAAATAGATGAGTTGGGAAAAGAACACTATCGGAATGCCATGCAGTATGAGTGACTTTTATCTTCTATCCTCTTTGTTGTATTAAGGATGAAACACCTCCATAGGGCCATAACCTTGGGCTGAAATGTTTCATGTTCTCTTTGGAATATTTTTGTTCAATTATCAGAAACATCAATTTATCAGCAAAACGAATACAAGTCCCTTGGTTCACATTCATCCAACTTCATTAATGAACAAGGCATAAATTATCATTACCCTGAAACGACTTTTAACACAAGGGTGTTCCCTTTATTACGCTAGCATTTAAATAATGTGCTTTCCTTCATGTAATCACCACAGACAAAATCAACACCAAAAATGCTGTCAAGCTTGTTGAGCTGCATGTATGGAGTGGAGCTCTTACATAACAGGAGATACTCTATCAACTCTAACATCAGAATACTGTGGCAGGGGTGGGAATGAAGTGAATTTTAACTGGCCTGTGAGGGGAAAATAAACTCATTAAGAAGGAACATCTTGGATCAGCAAAGTTCTGACTCATGTTGTAAAAGGAAACTTCCTAATTCTCACACTACACCCTTCTCCCTGGGTCAGCAATAATCAAATCAGGGTAGGTATCTCAAGGAGTCAGTAGAGCATTTCATTGCTTTATTTAATATACATTGTAAACCATCTCCTATGCATGTCAGAAACTATTAAATAAAATAGACAAAGTGCATGCCTTTGTGAAGTCTGCATTCTAAATATACAACACCCCAGCTGACGACGAGTACAGCAAGGAGATGGAATGATGGGGTCGAGGCGGACTCGCCCATAAGGTTGTGAGGACGATCTTACAAGAGTTAGCTGAAGTGTCATGAAACTGGTGTAGGTGGGGAGGTGGATATGGAAGTGGAGAAATGAGGGGGAAAAAAAGTTTTTCCATTGCTGTATTTTCTCAGAGGAAAGAAAAGCAACAGGATCAGCTGACCGTGAACAGGAAAGAGGGAGTGTTGAACGTTTGAGGATCAAGAGGAAGGTGTAGCAATCACTTGTCTTGGGGACTGAACTGACCTGGGAGAAGCAGAATGTGTGCTGGACAACACTGAGGGACAGCCTCACAGCTGTTTTCACTTCAGACTAGGATCAGTCCGGGAGCACGGGTTATTCTCTAGCCACAGGGAGCTGCGTGGGTGCAGGTGGAGAGGTGGAATGGATCAGCTCTGGGGGTTGGGGCAGGAACTCCAGGAGAGAGCAGCGAGGAAGCTGGGGGCGCCTGCAGTCACTGATCACAGAATGCGGGACAAGGCGACGAGGACAGGGTAAGATGCTAGGAAGTAGCTTGACTGGGCAATGGATCAGAAACCCTGGTGTGGCTGAGTGAACTTGGAGTAAAGCCTACAGAGCTAAAAGATAACTTGATTTCTGTGCCAGAACGTTAAGAAAAGGCCTTGAGAAGGTTGGAAATGCAGTCTAAATGCTGGGTAAACACAGCGATCAAGTCTTTCTCCTGAGTGCCTAGTAAAGCTCTCAGGAGGAACAAGCAAACAAATGAAATAAAACCAAAAAGTATCCACTTTATCCGGAGAAATACAACCATGAGCATTGCTTTTTGTCCCCAGGGACCAGTGTTGGTGAGTTGAAAAACATATATAACAGTCTGATGCTGCTAGAGATTAAAATCAGACTCTTATACTTTGATTTCCTGGTATAAATTCCTTTCCACACTGAACCAAACTAAATCATTCTCTTTATCTGAAATCTCAGCACAGATCATTGTTCTAGGTGTATCTTTTTTTAAAAATCCTGATAAGTGGAACTTGTTCACCAAACTATAAGATCATTGTTTGTCTTATGTTACCTAGAAAAACTGTTTTTTTTTTCTGTGATTATTGAGCCCTGGTGGGTAGTTTATATGCTTTCTCTCGCTTCTTTTCCTTCTTGCTTGTTCTAAGCCTTTTCTCATATCACGTTTTGAAAGATAATTTTGACATCTAGTTTTTCTTAGCAGATGGGGGAGTGAGTCTGAAACTAATGAGTAAAACTTACATTAGCATTTTCTATCTTTAATTATGATTATGGACATAAAGGTTTATGTAAACATTCTCCAGTTGAGTGACATACATACATTAAAAGATTGAAAAGACAGAGATGCATCTTGTCACACGCCCCCTCCCCAACCCAAATAAAGTAACTTTGAGGCAAGATGTTCTTCTGTCAATAAAACACATGGTCTGCACAGAATGGATGGGACTTAACTAAGCCTGTGGGTGCAGAAGACTAGGTAACAGAGAGGTGCACTACAGCCCCTTGAGTAAAGGAAGCCACTCCACAATGGGGACTCTCCCCTCTCCTGCGATATCTGACAGAAAATAGCAAAAACTTATCCTGAACTTTAAAAGGACGTGGAACAAACATAAAAAAGTGAAGTCTCCGACAACTTGGATACATAATTGCAGTGATGCTCTTTCACTTTTTGTAACAGGCATCTGCACCTCTGGAGCAATGAAGCGGCCAGTCAGCAAGAAGAAAGCCTTTCCCATTTGGCAAAAGTAAACCTAGCATTTATAAAATATTTTTTATTATGGAAAAAATATATAAAAATAACAGAAAATCATACACTAGGTACTTAGGTATATTTCGTGCACCTCCATTCCCTCTCTCTCCTCTCCTACCCCCTCAACTTTCTCCCTTCTCTTTTTCCTCTAAAACTAAACTATTGCAGAGATGGCCTTCCTTTCTCCTTCCTTCTGTTTTCATACTCAGAAATAATCTCCTCCATCGCAAAGTTGTTTTTCCTTAGTCCTACGGATGCTTTTTCAGACGTCTCCACAAACAACGCACCATGTGTTTTGTTTTTCATATATGGCAAATTATATCTAATTATATGTATCCTTTGGCAACGCGACATATTATTTTTGAGAAATATGCAGAAATAGCATTATTTGGAAGTGTGACCTTTTGAAGGTAATTGGTTTAGATGAGGTTGTGAGGGTGCAGACCCAGTGGGATTAGTGCCTTTGTAAGAAGAGAGCCGAGAGCTCCCCTCTGCCTCCAGCAGGGGCGGCGTCTGTCTCCGTATCAGGAAGGGGGCACTCGCCAGACACCAGGTCTGTTGGCACCTTGACTGTGGACTTCCCATTCTCCCAAACTGTGAAAAATAAATGTCTGTGAGTCAAGCCACTGGTATTTTATTATAGCAGCCTAAATGATCTCGGACAAAGAGGAACACTTTATTAAATCTAATTCCTTCATTTTAACTGCTGTAGTGTAATATTCCACCTAGTGAAGAAACTGCCCTGTATTTGTTCATTCACCTCAGAGTAGGGTTGCCAGAACAGGCAATTCTACTTCTTATGGACAACTATGTTATTTCCACATTTTTTCTCTTGCAAACAGGGCTGTAGTAAACATCCTTGAACCCATGAATGAATTAGCTGAAGGTAGACACCAAAAGAGAAATTTCTGGGTTTAAGTATATGAATATCCCTTATACTATATATCACAAAATGGTTTAAGTAAAGACACCTTCTTATACCTGGTACTACGAAACTGTTCTCCACAGTAATTTATACCCTAACAACAACAACTAAGGATTCCTGTTTCTTCTATCTCCACTCATACGAATAGTAACATGATACTACTATTACCTTTTCCATTCTGTTAAAATTTTGAGCAAAATTCTCACTTGTTTAGTTCAACATAATTTATTTTGGGATACCTACATAAACAAATGAACACCTTCACTATTACCTTCATTAGTATAAATCATCAAAGTGAAATGTATAAATCACCAAGATTCTGTGAAATGTAAGCGTAGGTTTGTCACTAAACAAAATGCACTGGATCAGACAAATATGAAAAAGTTAAAAGTAACCTTAATTTAATTTAAAGGTGGTAACTATGTGAAACTGGTATTTACTCAGTCACTAGTAAATTAAAATAATACTAATTGCACGGCCGTTGTGGCTCAGTGGTTGAGCGTTGACCCATGCAGCAAGAGGTCACTGGTTCGATTCCCGGTCAGGGCACATGCCCAGGTTGGGGCCTAGTCCCCGGTGGGGGGCATGCAGGAGGTGGACAATCGATGTTCTCTCTCATCAATGTTTCTATCTCTCCCCTTCCTTCCTCTCTCTCTCTCTAAAAAAAAAGATCAATAAAGAAAAAAATAATATTAATTGCCAAGTACTAGTCATTGTTTTAGGCTCTATTACATATATTAACTCTGTTAATCATCAAAAACTCTGAATTATCTCCATTTTATAGACAAAGACCCAGCCAAAGATTGGGTTATGTGCTCAAGTTAAATAAATGGAAGAATCAGAGTGGGAACCTAGAGTTTGTGCTTATAATCACAACAGAGTGTCCTTTAAGAAGATAAACAAATAGATTTTAACTTAAATGTGATAACATAACAAAACGTCAATATTCATACTGCCTTCTTTGATGATGGCCCCTTGTTAGAGATTGTGTTACATGGACTCTTAAAGTATTTATTTCAATGGTTTTAGTAAACTGCTTCAGATATAGAATTTGCTGAATTTATTAAGAGCTTATGTTGAAAAGTGATCATACACTCTGACATGGAGAAATTGTTTTCTTCAGAAAGAAAGAAAAATTTTATTGAACATGCATTATTTGTTCATATCAAATTACCTTATCTCATTTAATGCACAAGATGGCGCTGAAAAATAGACACTGTTCCCTGTGTTTTATAGAAGAGGAAAACAAGACCCAGGAATATCCTAGAACTTGATCAAGATTACACAACTATTGCCCTGGCCGGTTTGGCTCAGCGGTTGGAGCGTCGGCCTGCGGTACAGAGAGACCCGCGTTCGGTTCCCGCTAAGGGCACGTACCTCGGTTGCAGTTTGTCCCCGGCCCTGGTTGGTTGTGCGGGTGGCAGCCACTCGATGTGTCCCTTCACGTCGATGTTTCTCTCTCTCTCTCTTCCTTTCTCTCCCTCCCGCTCTATCTGAACAAAAAATGGAAAAATGTCCTCAGGTGAGGATTAAAAAAAAAAAAAAAGATTATATACAACTATTAGCTAAAAGGTCTGGAGTCCAAACATAATCATTATTATGCTTTTCCTAAGATTGCAAATCAAATTCATTTGAATTGTTTGATATATTTTATTTATATGTAGTGTAATAACTAAACCACTGTTGTAAATGTTTAATAATATAGTTACTCAATACAAAGGCATCAGAATTCCACAGGAGAAAAGAAATCTGTGAGTTACACTGGTCATTTGAATCCTGAAAACATACGAAGACTAGAGCTTCCCAATTACATTGTGCATCTCTGAGGGTGGTATGATGTTTAATTCCCCAAATAAATACGTTAGAGAAATTCTAAAAATGTCCTAAACTCTCTACATGTTTCCAGTGAGCACTGAAATAATTAGCCAGGAGTTTTGGGGAAATTCAAACACTTAAATACAGACTTCTCCATCACCACTAAATGTTGAACAAAATGAAGTAATGAGGCCTTTGTCTTGCCTGAAATCAGTAAAACTGGGATCTCCTGACTACCAGTTATCTTCTCTAGAACATTCTAGCATGAATGAAACTAAGCTCTGAATCAGAAGATTTGGTTCTAATTTTAGTTCTACTGCTAGCTGGTTCCAGGAGGTGGGGGAAACATTTCAGATATTTGGGACTCAGTGTTCTCTTCTACAAAGGAAGACGTTAAATGGCTGACTGGAGGGTGTCTTCGGGTTTTAACGTTCTAGGCTGCCTGCAGCTTCTGTTAGTTTTCACTTTAGAAAATCGCCGTGCTCAGAGTCCTGTGGAAAATGTATTTGTTACAGCCTGGCTGGATTTATAATGTCTACGTTAGTCTGTCAGGATACTTTCGGATCGATTATGTTGAAATATTCCACGTGTGGGAATATTCCGCAGATATGCACTCCAAGAATGTGTGAAGTATGTTACAAAGTACAAAACAGGAAAACCACCTGATTGCCTAAGCTCTTTTGCTCCCTTCCTCCCTGCTTCCTTCCTCTCTTCCTCCCTTCCTTCCTACTTTCTGTAAGAATTAAGCATCTACTCTGTGACAGGCATGGAGAAAAACGAAAATTCTTAGAGTTAAACCTACCACAGCTGGTGTTTTTATCTGTAGTTCTCTTCCTTCCTGCTCGAATGTAAACACCAGGGAGGCAGAGATCTTAGTGTTGTTCAGTGATGATCACTGGTGATGTCTTTATACTGGGCTTCAGTGACTTACTTCTTAAAGCACTTAAACCTCCTTCTCTATTACAAGTCTCTTTGTTTCTAGCTGTCTCAAGGATGCTCAACATCACATCACCAGCTTCAGGGCCTGGTATTATCTAGAACCAAGTGTCCTTTCCCGCGGCTGCCTGCCACACAGTGAGAACTCCTGTCATTTCATCTCGAATCTTTTTCCTTTTCTTCATTATTTGATTCATCAACCATCACTTTTCAGCAGTTGGTTATTCTTAATGTTTTAAAGGTCATTATTCATCTGACTAAAATTTTTAAGTAAATATATATATATATATATATATATATATATATATATATATACGCACACACACACACACGTTTGGCATCTTATTTCAGGGATTTTTTAAACACCCAAAGTCCCTGGACCATACCAGGGTTAAGAAGTCCTAATTTTTAAAGAATGGGTTACATAAGTGGTATATATAAAGACACACAGAAACAACAGAGTTTTACACACACACACACACATATTAGAAGCCTATAGTATGTCATATACTTTCATTTCATTTTATCAAACCTCTCATATTTCTTCAGTAACATAAAACTACTTCTTGAAGAAAGCAAAATCACTCATTCATACCTCAGCTTGGATATCTAAATGGTTTGGAAGCAGCGACTGTTAAGGTTTGCTGTTAAAATGGATGTTCACAGCTGCCCTGATTGGTGTGAGACACCGAGCATGGCAGGGATCTTGTAGAAAGAGTTGTTTTCTGTTGTACCAAATCCATTCATCTCGAAGCTGCTTCCTCCAGACTTCTTATTCAGACACCCATCCGTGCTTCTGATGTGAATCTGGATTGCTACTCCATCTGATAATCCCGATCATGACAACAACAACAACAACATAGTTACAACACAATAGGACACTCCTGTTTGTTCAGTCAGGGTGCCCTCGGGTTTCCATGGCAATTTTCTCCCCTGTTCCCATGTTCAACCTTTTCTACCCAGTAAGGCACAGTGAGATTCTTTAACTTATTAATGCCATACTTCTTTTTCTTATTCATTGTATTGGTTGTTTTCCTTTGCCCTCTCTCCTTCCCTGTCTTTCATGCCATGATCTCGTTCTCACATATCTCCTTTTCTACTTTGACATGCTCTCGTCTCCCTTCTCAGCCTGTTATTTCTTTTGTGTCTATCTTCAAAACAGCGATCGTATTCCAACAGAGGTCCTATCATCTTAAAACCAGTTTAACAGTCAAAGTGCCCCTCATTCATAAAGTTAGATTGCTATCTTGCCAGGATATCTGCAAATATGATCAAGCCCAAATGCCTCCACATGGAACACTCGCCATGTTGTCAAGACAACCTGTCAAAGTTGGTTTAAGTGTCATTTCTATATGGAAGAGCTGCATATCCTTTGGTTAAAATCAAGAACATTAGATTCATTGCTGTAAATTTTCACACTAGATTCACTTCAAGCTTCCAAACTGAAAGTAATCAAACTTAATAGCAGTATAAAACATGAGAATTTTGCTAATCTGGTGAAAAAAAAATATGGTTGATACAGAAGATATATAGCAATGGAAGTTATTACTTATGACTGATATTTTAAAAGCTACTAGTACTTTGTGGATTGCTTTTGAGAGATTAATATTTGAAATTTGGGTGTGTAATGATGAGATCCTTACTATCTATAGAGATGGTAGTAGAATCCGTTCTGAATTAACGGCATTTATTTCTTAGATAAATCCAATAATCCTTCAAATAAATATTAAATGTCAAACCAAAGGAAGCTTTGATAAGAGTGAAATTTTATTACTGTTCTGATCATTTCATCTCTCTTTTCTGAAAGGTTTCAATGATTCATTGATTCAGAAGGCTTTATATGCCCTTGTGTGATCTAAAAACCTCTTTTCACTTTGTTCAGTACCCTACGACTAATACCTACACTGGGTACTGAATTATTGACAGAGTAAAAAATGCTTTGAAAATCTTTCTTCTTGCCCAGCTGGTGTGCAAGAGGCAGCCAATCAATGTTTCTCGCTCACATTTATCTTTCCTTCTTTCACTCTCTCCCTCGCTCTCTCTAAAAAAAAAAATCAATGTAACATATTAAAAAAAAGAAAATCTTCTTAAAAGCCATCTCTTCTACTCTTTCTCATATCTAGACTCTATCCTGTCATGCCTCTTTACAAATAATTCCAGTGTAGCTTTTGACTATCCCCTTTTGTTTTTTCCTGTTTTATAAATCTCAATTGCTTCCATCTCTGGCCTGCTACCAGGACTTCTTTGGCATTAATGTGGAAGAACTGTGATTCAAACAATATTCAGTGAGCTTTCTAATTCAGTGATGTGTACCTAGTGCTCTTAGGATTCCAATTACTCAAATGTAGACAGGGCTTCTGCGAGTTCACCCATGGACTTCAGAGTGTCCAAAAGCACACCTGAAATCACATGGCAAATTGTAAGTTTATGTTCGCATATGCATTTTTATGAGGGAAAGAGCCAGTAACTGGCATCACACTGGCAAAGTAAATATTACCAAAAATTGTCAAGGACCATTACTACTTTAGGTCATAATATAACATTGCAAAGCATTTATGGTGAGGTGGAAAAAAGCTGATTTGAGCCAAAAGAGCTGATTTTTAAATCCCAAGGTTTTCCTACCAGGGTATATGAGAAAATACACAGGGTGGGGCAAAAGTGGGTTTACATCTGTGAATATGCAAAACACAGAGTTTATGCTTGTATTATTATTTATTTATTATTGTATTATTTTCCATACAAACAATTATAATCCTATTTTTCCCTACCATGTATAGGCATTATGTATCTTACTATACATTTTAGAATATACTAATGATTGATAATTCTAGAAAACAGTGAAGTCTATTACAGGAAATTAAAAACTAAATGCAGGCAAAATCATTAATAGTAATTCCATTTAGAATATGTCACTGCTGTGAATTAATTTCCACATAATATTCCTCTACGAACTGACAAGGCAGGTTTTTTTTTAACAGGATGCATCATCTCTAAGAGACAAGAATAGAAAGAAAAAAAAGTAAGTAAATTCTAGAAAAAAATACTGTGTTTGGTACAATTTGTACTATAAATACTTGGATAAGTCATCGCCTCTAGGTTATAAATTCCTTGAAACAGGAAAGTTTAACAAACATCTTTAAAATATATGATTAGCATTGATTCAGTTTAGCAGGACCTCGATAAATCAATGGACATATTTCCTAAGGGCTTTTCAAAATCGAATTGGGAGTTATCTCCCTACACATGAAAAACTTCTCTAGTACATATGAAGAACAACTGCTCATTAGGTAAAGATAGAAAATGAGTTTTAGGCAGAGAAACCTAAAGCAATTGAAAATCTGTAACAAATCCTTAACTCAGTACATTAACGGATACCGAACCCAGGGGGAAAAATCCCTTAAACCCAGTGGGGTCTCAGTGGGTAATCTGAACTTCAAAGAAGCAACAGACCAGCTAAAGGGAAAAGATACACCCAGGAAAATGATAAATCAAGAAGGAAAACATGTTAAGAAAAAAATTACTCTTCTAAAATAAGTACTCCTCTGAAAACTTTATTTACTGGAAGATTAAGCTAATGTTCAGTGGACTTAATTGAGCTGTCAACTTAGAACTCCACCCAATTAAGTTTGTTTGGAAGGAGAAACCTCTGCCTCAAGTCACTGAATTCCAGTTCACGGTCCCCAAACACGTGGGGGTTTCCAGCTCGGGTGAATGACTAACATTATTCGGAGTTCGGTGGTGGGAGGTGAAGGAGGTTTCCCTAACACCTCCAACGCTGTTACTGTAAGCATTTGCTCTTGTCTGCAAAACGTACTGGGCGTCTTCTTCACACACAGCACGGTGTTAGGTGCTGGCGACACGAGCAGCTGCCAGAAGGTGTCATGACAACCAACGCGAGGCAGGGCTGGGGTGGCAGGAAAACTGGAGCACAGAGAACACCACTCACTCAGCAGAGTTAGGCAAGGATATTGACGAAGTGACAGGCAGCACTTTCGGGGCAGCTGACTCAGGGGCTGAGTCAGACTTAATTTGCTCTCGGCCTGGAAAGGCCTGACAAGAAGTGAGGCCTGAGAAGGCCACGGTAAGGGTGCCAGAGTGTTTCAGCTCAGGCATGACAAGCCAAGCTAGCCTGGGGCTCAGAAAGATAAATACTCGCTCAAGTGGACTGTGGCTGGAAAGTGGAAAAAATCAGGGCTCCACAGGCCAAGGAATAAGCAGAGGCAGTGGGGCAGGATCCAGGCCTGAGTAACAGCGGGAGCACGCTCTGCAGCAAGGCTGGAGGTCCGCTAGCATTCGGTGCAGTATTTTAATGGGGAACCACCATCACGTGATGAAAGCCCGCCTTCACTCTGTAAAGGTGAACGGGTCCTGCAGACACATTTCCAATAGACATACATCACTGCCCTTGCTATCATAAAACTAGTTCCAGACACAAGAAGGTATCATGTTGAGCCCTGTGGAGGATACAAGGATGAGAAAAACATGGTCACTGCCATGAACATTTTTATAGTCCAAGAAAAAGATAAATCTGAAGACAAAGTTTGCAGTTTTATAGGAGAAGTGCCGGGTGAGTGGACGTGGGTAGCCAGGCCAAAAATGACAGAATGGCGAACATCCAGGGAAGGACAATGGCACTGAGGTCACCGTGGCAAACAGTACCTAACACAGGGCTAACATTTCAAACAAATATTTCCTTCAGAGAGAGAAAGGTCCTGCCAATAGCAGATGGAGAACTGAAAAGATTGCCCGCTTAGTGAAGCAGTAATGGGAGCGAGTGCTGTTGACACATCACTTCAGCCACACCTGCACCAGAGAAATGACACCTGGGCACCAAGTGTGCGCGGACGTGTGTGTGTGCATGCGTGTGTGTGCGGGCATGCGTCAGCGTTCTTAAAAATTAAAAGTCTTCTTTAAATACTTTCATTCCTGTTCTTATTATCCCAAAGAGATGTTAGTAACCTGTGATTTTAAGAAGTCTATGTCATTTGTTGTATACTTGTCTCCATTTACTTTTTTTTTTCTGGAATAGAAATGAAAATGTACCTTGGAGACGCACAATTGCTACTTTTCTCCTTCCACCAGGAAGCTATGTTCATGTTCTTAGGTAACAAATACAAAATGCCAATAAAACTCAAACGGACCATTTGAAAATAAAAAAGTGTGCCCAGGCCAGTTTGGCTCAGCGATTAGAGTGTCGGCCCAAGAACCAAAGAATCATACACTTGACTCTGGTCAAGGGCACGTACCTCGGTTACAGTTTGGTCCCTGGCCCTGGTTGGCGTCATGTGGGAGGCAACTAGTTGATGTGTCTCTCTCACATCAATGTTTCTCTCTCTCTCTCCCCCGGCGCCCTCCCTCCCACTCTATCTGAAAATCAATGGAAAAATATCCTGCGGTGAAGAGTAAAAAAAAAAATTGTGTCTAAATAAATCATAAGTTCCAAACAGAAAATGTGCTCTCTCACTTGTTTTAAACTGTATAAGTCAATATATACTAAATAAAGAGTGGAGATTTGGTAAACACAATCTTAGAAAAAATAATTCTTTAATGAAGTAGTTGAAAACCCAATTCTGATACCGTAAAGGAATTGATTTTATCATAGGATCTCTGAAGACTGAGTTCAGCTGCTCAAGACAGTCAATGCTCTCTCATGAATCAGAACAATGGGTGTGGTAATGGAGAATTGTGAAAATTGGAAAGAGACAAAATTATTTCAGAAGACATAATTATACAACTGGAAAATTACAAGCAAATCAAATGAAAAACTTCGGTGGATGGAAAAAAAAGGGGGGGGGGAGTTAGGACCCCTATGTCTGCCATAGAGATTACGAAGAGTTTCAAGAATTGTCATGAGAGCCGTGTGAAGGTCCAATAACATGTCCATGAGTCTTCCCGTCATCAGCCCATCACTCCCTTGCACGGTCAGGTTGACCATTTTACACTTTTTAAACTGTTTTTATTCTTAGATATGTATTGGTTAATTTATATCAATGATTGGTTCCTAATTAAAAACCAGAAGAATGGATGTTGAAACACAACCTCTTTTTACATGATTATAGAAAATTTGATATTTTGGAAATTTACTTAAGATGATTCATTCGTTTATTCAAAAATTATAGAATAAATGTCTATACAGCATATCAGACATTATTCTAAATGTTGGGTCTAAATGAACAAAACAAGATTTCTATTCTCGTGGATTTTATGGTATCATTGGTGAGATAATAAGTAAATAGAGAAATAAATACACAATTATAAACAGGGTTATTATAAAAAAATGAATAAGGTGCAATAAGAACATAAATTGGAAGTCAGGTAAGACACCTCTGAAAAAAATGAATAAGATGAGAAGAAAATGATAAAAATTTGGAGCACTACAAAGAAAGAAATAAAGAAGAGGTTGGTGTAATTGGGAAACAAAACAATATCACTGTAGCTAGAGCTTGGCAGCCAGAAGAAATCTGCAGTGACAGACTCTTGTTGTTCCAAGTAAGGAATTAGACTTTTATTCTAAGTGCAGTTTGGCACCATTAAGAAACAGAATGAAGGCGTGTGTATTTTCAATGGTTATTATGACTTCTACGTAGAAATGGCTAACAGGGTGGCAAGGATGGATGTAGGGGAGCCACTAGGAGGATTTGCTGTACTCCAGGGAAAAACGGACTGTGGTTAAGAGCTATAAGCAAACTACAGCATGACATGGACCATGGTGGGGGCAGAAGAGAGGGAGAGAAGTGGACATGTTTGAGAGGCCCAGCCGGGTGCCGGGGCGGTGAGACCAGAGTAGACTATTAGGGCCCTAGGATCCTGGAAACACTGGGTTTCCGTTTGCAGCACGTAGAACCGACAGAGACGAATCAAAACTTGTCAAAGTGTGGACAGGTGGGCCATCCAAACAAGCTGTTAATCAGAAAGGGCAAAACCAAACATGGCTTATAAATAAGAATAAATTGAACATAAATGTCACAGAGCAAATGAGGTCAAACGTTAAAGATAAGAAAGAAGTGAGAAGCCTGGTTTAAAACAGGCTCATTTCTTAGAGCCAGTTATCACTTTGCGGAAACTTTATTATTATGGTTCCAGAAAAAAAGAGAGAAGGATATCCCTGAGGCCTTAAAAAATGTTTGAACTTGGAATAAACCTAATGTTTTTATCAGTTACTAAGTACCAGGCTTTTTACAAGCATTACCTCATTTAACCCTCTCCACCATTTCAACAGTGTACTACTGACAGCCAGATAATTTTCAATTTTTAAAAAAAATTTTTTATTAATTTATTTTTGTTACAGATGTTTCTCCTTTTTTCCCCATTGACACCCTCCTCCCCCTCCCCCCCCTCCCCCGGCTTTGTTGTCCATGTCCATCAGTTATGTGTACATGCATATAAGTTCCGTGGTTTATCTCTTCCCTCTCCCCACCACCCCCTCTTTTGAGGGTTGTCAGTCTGTACCCTACTTCCACGTCTCTGTGTCTACCTATTCATCAGACTGTTATGTTCATTATATTTCACAAATAAGTGAGATCATGTGATATTTGTCTTTCTCTGCTTGGCTTGTTTCGCTTAGGATAATACTTTCCAGGTCCCTCCATGTCGTCTCAAATGATAAGAGATCTTTCTTTCTTACAGCTGCATAGTACTCCATTGTGTATATGTACCACAGCTTTTTAATCTATTTGTCTACTGATGGACACTTGGGCTGTTTCCAGATCTTAGCTATTGTGAATAGTGCTGCTATGAACATGGGGGTACATATATTCTTTCTGATTGGTGTTTCAGGCTTCTTAGGGTATATTCCTAGAAGTGGGATCACTGGGTCAAATGGCAGTTCAATTTTTAATTTTTTGAGGTAACACCATAGTGTTTTCCACAGTGGCTGCACCAGTCTGCATTCCCACCAGCAGTGTACCAGAGTACCCTCTTCTTCATACCCTCGCCAACACTTGTTGTTTGATCCTTTGTTGATGGTGGACATTCTGACAGATGTGAGGTGATACCTCATTGTTGTTTTAATTTGCATCTCTCTGATGATTAGTGACTTTGAGCATATGTCTCTTGGCCATTTGTATGTCCTGTTTGGAGAGGTGTCTATTTAGCTCTTCTGCTCATTTTTTAATTGGGTTCTTTGTCCTCCTTTTGTTGAGTTGTATGAGCACTCTATGTATAATGGAAGTTAACCCCTTATCTGATGTATCATTGGCAGTTATTCTCTCCCATAGAGTGGGTAGCCTTTCCGTTTTGATAATTGTATCTTTTGCTGTGCAGAAGCTTTCTAGTTTGATGTAGTCCCATGTGTTCATTTGTTTCTGTCAATTTTTTTAAATAAAAATCTTGTTCAAGCAAAAAATTAGTTGATCGCTCTATATCAATTTTGATTATCTCCTCCCCCTTCTGCGATCATAAAATCATCCCCATCTTAGAAATTTAAAAAAAGTGTAGTGCAGTTTGGTGGAAGATGGGAACAGAGGTCTTATGTGCAGGAAATACAAAGGAGAAAAACACTTTCATTATGAAATAGCACAGAAGAAAATAGTTACAATGCAAACACTCAAATCCACAAACTGCTGAACAAAGTTAACCCAGAGACATAGAGGTGGGGTACAGACTGACAAGCCTCAGAGGAGGGGGGCATTTGTGGGGGACAGATAAACCACAGAACTTACATGCATGTGTGCATGACCAATGAACATAGACAACAAAGCTGAGGACGGGGCAGGGGGGAAGGGGATGAGCATGTCAATGGGGGGAAAAATGAGAAACATCTGTAACAAAAACAAATTAATAAATGAAAAAGTTTTTTAAAATCCGCTAATGTTAAAGAACCATTCCCAAAATGCCTATCTTTGGAGACATTTACACAAAATGAAATATAATAAGGTAATCTAAGAAACCAGCAGAGAGCGGATGTTTAATTTGGGCGGGGTGTGGAGGGTGGGTGCTACCAGGTGGTAGCCACTAGTTTTCAGTTGCAGCTAATGTTAAAAAGGACCCTGAGATCTATGGGAGACATTTAAAGCTACATCCTTGGAACTGTACAAAACAGGGTTACATTTCTTCTACATGGTCAGAGTGCACAAATGCTACTACATTAAGTGGAAATTATAGAGAGGTTGACTTCAATTCATAAGGCTTCCAATTATGGAATCAGATCCGTTCGTTTTCAAAGACCAGCAACTCTAGTTTATGGGCTCCAACAATCCCCCGCTCAAATTCTAAAGCACCCCGGTGCTTTACTTCTGACAGACCTCCAGAGGAGAGGTTCAGAAAGACATGGCCGTCTGACCTAAGATGTCTCTGACTGTTGGATTTTAGGAGACATGAACAGGTTATAAACCCTCTCTGAATGGTTCTAATAGAGTATAGCTTCAGAGGCTACCAGTTCAATGGAGATGCCCTAATAATTCACCATCGCTCACTGACCCTCCTCTGCCCTGTAAATACAACGTGATTATAGTTGAGTCAGGTGCGTGTCCTCAGGGGCACTAGCTGGCCCTGCCCACCATTCTCACAGGTCATGGTCTGTAGACTCTACAGGGACAGGACACACTCTGCTACCTCCTCTCCTAATTCTCATCATTCCTCTACTTTCGACAATTTTGAAGCCATTATTTAGTCAAACTGAAAACTTCAAACCTTTAGAAAACCCTACAAAACCTGTCAACTAGGGATTTGCTCACTTGCAAGTAGCAAACATTAGTAATAATAAGTGCAGAGACTATTCAAGTGAAGGGGGTATTCATCTCATAACAAGAAGGCCAAACCTAGGTATGTAGGGGCTTGTGCAGCAGCTAAGCAATGACACTGGGAGTATTTCACCTTTTCACAGTCCTTAAAAAGTATTTTTTGTCATTGAGATTTCAGGATGGTTGCTGCACCCCCAGACGTCATATCTTTATGTTTTCATTCCAGACATGAGAAGGAGTAAGTATAAAGGAGTCTCGGCAGGTTAATCTATCTTTTTCTTTCTTTCCTTTTTAATCAGGAAAGGAAAAGACCTTCCAAGAAACTCCAGCCAGAAGTTTTCAACCTATAGCTCATTGTCCAGAACTATCACAAAGCTAATTCTAGCGGCAAGGAGACTAAAAAAATGTATATTTAGCAAAATATGTAACTGGGATTTTATAAATAAAGAAGTAGGCAACTAGTAAATATTCACCACAGAGAGAAATCAGTCTATGGAAGCATTCTTAAGGGTCAATTCTTGATTTAAAATTTAAGTTGATAGTTATTGTTATGTTTTGGAGGAGAAAAGATAAGACTATACTACTAGTATGATTATGATGTATGGAGTGGTCAAGTCACCAAAAGAAAGCACTTACATCTTCTACTTAATCTTCTACCCTTATAGTTGAAACTGTGGTATCAACGTAGACTGAACATGAGACTCCCCTGAGGAAATCTATAAAATACAGATGCTTGGGTTCCACTCCTAGAAATTCTGATTTCATTCATCCTGAGTTAAGGCTGTGCAGGAGGAGGTTTTAACCTTCCCCAGGTGACTCTCCTGCACAACTGAGTTTAAAACCACCGACTTAAACCAATTCTAGAAAAATGAGAGCTGCCCTATAACACAGCATAGTCACCGGAAGACATACCTGTAGAAAGTGGGCCTTTCCTTTGGGGCCCAGATACACAACAGATTCCCCAGCGCTTCGGGAAGCATCATGGGTCACCTTAATATACTGGGGCAATGCCCCGCCTGCTCTCTGCGTGCAGTTCCAAACACTTCCATTCCTGCTAACCTGCTAATCACAGAGGAGAGCTGTCTCCTTGGGCCCTGCTTGCTTTTGAGAATAAAATGCTTCAACTGTGTGCTTGGCTAGACTTTCCATTAGGAAAAAAAAAAAAAACTCTCACTATCTCTCTCTATCCAGGAGACCTCAACAGGTGACCTCAACAGGTGACCTACAGGTGTTAAAGTTTCCCACACATTCTGATGGAAAAATTGAAAAGGATTTTAAGGAGACACCACCACTGGAAAGAGAAAGACCAAAACTAAGAGACTTACAGAGACTTACATGGAGGTGAAACTATTACAAGAAATATACACATATACACGTGTACTCACACACACATAAGCACATATATATTACATCTCAGGTGGACAGCACTGGGTTAATCTTCACCCTTACCTTTTCATTTAATTTATTATTTCATTTGCTTTTAACCAATAAAATGAACACTTATAACATCATGACCTAACCCAAGGCGTAGAATATTACCTATTAGTTCATCATGTACTACTTCTCTATCTCTTCTTTTCAATCCTCTTGCACAGAGACAACTGCCATTCTAAATTTGGAGATTTTATTTTATTTATAGATTTATTACATAAATATGCCTAAGAATTGTTTAGTTTTGTTTGCCTTGTAAACTTCAAAGGGACTGAACCTAATGTTACTAAGATTGATGCACAAAGGTGCTGTGAATTCACTCATTTTCACTCTTTTATAATAAAACTGAATGTTGGCGAGGATGTGGAGAAAGGGGGACTCTAGTACACTGCTGGTGGGAATGCAGACTGGTGCAGCCACTGTGGAAAACACTATGGTGTTACCTCAAAAGGTTAAAAATGGAACTGCCATTTGAGCCAGTGATCCCACTTCTAGGAATATACCCTAAGAAGCCTGAAACACCAATCAGAAAGAATATATGTACCCCCATGTTCATAGCAGCACTATTTACAATAGCTAAGATGTGGAAACAGCCCAAGTGTCCATCAGTAGATGAGTGGATAAAAAAGCTGTGGTACATGTACACAATGGAGTTCTATGCAGCTGTAAGAAAGAAAGATCTCTTATCCTTTGAGATGACATGGAGGGATCTGGAGAATATTATCCTAAGCGAAACAAGCCAAGCAGAGAAAGACAAATACCACATGATCTCACTTATTTGTGGAATATAATGAACTAAACAAACTGATGAACAAAATGGACCCAGAGACTTAGAGGTAGGGTACATACTGATAAACTTCAGAAAAGGGAGTGTTGGGGGGGTAGATAAACAGAACTTACATGCATGTACGCATAACCAATGGATATAGACAACAAAGCTGGGGATGAGGCGGGGGGTGATGGGGGGAGGCAATGAGGGTAAAAATAGAAACATCTGTAACAAAAACAATTAAAAATAATTTTTAAAAAACCAGAATGTAGCACAATTTATTATTCCCTTGCCCACGAGTGGGCATTTGGATGATTGGCAGTTTTCGCTGTTTCCAACAGTGTTTCTGTGCATCTCCTAGTGCACACCTGCAGGGCTTCCTCTTCGGTACAGGCTAGCTCCCGTCGGGGACAGACAAGTCCAGATCCTGGAGATAGTCAACTTAACAAAAGAAAGGCATGCTGTTCTCCATTTAAAAGGAAATCTCAATTGTTTCAAGTTTGGGGTCAATTTTTGCCAATCAAAAGAGTGTAAAATGGTTTTCCAGTGACATCTTGGGGTTCTTAAGAAGACATTAGAGTCTATAAAGGTTTTCCTTAGCATAAAAATAGATGCTGGGTCTAGATGAATTTCATTGCTGTCTATCATTAAAAAAGCACATAATTGTGATAATAATATTCAACAATACAAAACATTTTGAAAGTATCTCCACAGTTAAATGTACAGACCTTAGACTCTAAATTTAATTTTAAACTCCCAAAGGGAAGATAGATAGATAGATAGATAGATAGATAGATAGATAGATAGATAGATAATAGACAGACAGACAGATATATTTCACTTATGGATACTAATAAAAAATTCTGAATCACTATTCCAACAGTAAGTTGAATCCAGTGATGTATTAATACAATCATGTATTATGACTAAGTGATATTTTCCTGGGAATGTAGAAATATATCACTTTAGGAAATCTATTAAGGTGATTTATTCCATCAGAAAATTACAAAGAAAAATCAAATGAATACATAACTAGATATTGAACTTTGATAAAAAACATAGCAGGCTATTAAATTTAAGTAAAACAGAATAGAATGAAACTACCCAAACATCAGACATATTCACATATCCATGAGTTGGAAAATTCCTTAAGGACCATTATAGTATTTGTTCATTTTTATCTTCATTATCCAAATTTCATCAACTTAGTGGAAATGCAGAGGAAAAAAATATGTATTCCAGTTTTCTTCCAATTAAAAAGAAAATCTAAAACCATGGGAGAAAAATGATGTAATCATGGAAGTTATGATGCAATACAAATAAAAGGGAAGACTCATTGAAGTCTGAGAAGTGAAAAGACAATTGATCAGGGCCATCCACACTCTTGTCTTGTGATTGTTAAGATATAGCACATGCTAAATAAATAGCCTTGTACATAAATATTCTCATAAATATATGAGAATAACCTTGACAGCTTTCCTAACATTTCCATCTCATTAACTTCTAAGAGTCTCTGGCATTAATGCTACTATGAAGGACCGTCACACACCCTTGCCTGCCTGCAGTCATTGCACAAGTACATCCAGGAGGTCACAGAAACCTGGAAAGTACTTTATTAAGCCACAGGCAAATCCTCTTGTCGATCCTAATGCAATTTAATGTGCGCTGCTGGTGCTTAATTTGATTCAACCTTTTTCTTGACTGATTTTTGTTCTATACCATCTATATTTTTATGAACTTCTGCCTTGTGAAATAATTGGCACCTGAGTTCTCAGCAGGCTCCTAGTGAAAGCCTTTCACTTTTATACCTTCTTCCTCAGACACCGAACTACAAATTACCTTCCTTAACTAAAATACCTATGTCCATACATGCACACAAATATACACTCACACACACGCACAGTCTAGATTGAAACCTAACCCATTAAAACTTGTGAAATTCTGTTTTTCTCCCAGTATACAACATTTTCAAATCATGCTAGGTTAATGGGAAGGCAAAGCCATGTGACTGAATGCTACTGGTAAATTGCTAGGAAAAGGGGACTTACTTCTCAGTTGTTGGCATTTAAAATGTATATTTTCAACAACTGTTAAAAATAACAGCTAACGTGTGAATTCAAATGCCAGCGCTCCAAGCTCCAAGCATGAAGCTGGGAGGGGAGAGAGCTGCACTATTCTCATTACAGTCAAGAGCTGTTCTTGCACTCGAAGGAGAGACAAGGTTTGGGTACTTCTATTTTATGTAAGACTTAGAACATTGTTGCTTTTTCTTACATTAATTTATACCTGCCAGGTGGAAATAGTGTGTGTTATGCTTCAGAAATCACACCTTTTCCATCAAATGTTCATCTTATAGTAAACTGAAATCACCAAAAAAAATCTTATATATATTCATTCTTAAACCACAGAATCCTTTTGAAATAGGGCAATAAGAAAAATAGCTGTAAACATTCTGAGAAAATTACATTAACCACTGTACCCCCTAGTTTCTAATCTTTATTTTTAATTTATTTTTTACTATTGAGAGTATTACATATGTCTCACACTTTCCCTGCTTCAGCCCCCTCCACCTGGCTCCCACCCCACCCCAGGCCTCCACTGCACTTTTTTTTTTTTTTGGTGGTACGTGCCCCTAGCGGGAACCGAACCTGGGACTCTCTGGTCCGCAGGCCGATGCTCAACCACTGAGCCAAACTGTCCAGGGCGTCCACTGCAGTATTAGATTCCTGTTCATTAGATTCCACCTATAAGTGAGATCATGTGATATGCTGACATGCAGATGGTATTCTCTTTTTTCCCTAGGATCGGAGATACAGAAATAATTCTTAAGACGTATACTAAGTTAAATTCTTATGTGATACTGGGAAGTCTTGAAATAAGCCTTGCAACAATCACTATAACAACACCACCACACACAAAAGAAAAAAAATTAAATTCTATTAAAGGGATTTAAATTTTTATTAACTCCATAGTGTTTTTTAATAGCTGGTGTATGTCCATATGATTACTTGAGATAATAAGTGGGTATTATCTGCTTCTGAATAACCGCTTATTAATGGTAGCTATTTATTGAGCATTATAACATGTTACTGTACTACAATATGCTGCAAATACTTTACCTCTGTCTTTCCAAACACCACTATAGGATACATCCATTATATCTTGTTGACATAAAACAAGAAACCCAGAGACTTAACACGCCCAAAGCCTCACAGCATAAAATTGATCCAACGTCAGATTAAAAACTCTAGGGCACCACTTCTGATCCAACAGACTATGGGCTGAAAAGAAAAACTGTTGGAATCACACACATATATGACATCCTTCTGCTTCAGTAAATTGTTCTTGGGAAAGAGAGTGGGAATAATTCAGTGGCCAGACAGATCTGCTAAAACTGTCAACAATGCTGGCAACATTGTTGTTGTTGATGGTGATGATGACTTGATGTTTAAGAATCCAGGCACTGAATCAGGTTTCACAAACCGATACCCTTTGAAGCTGCAATTTAACTCCTAAGTACTCATCTAAGATTAATTAATATGTCTGCCCAAAGTCACACAAAAATGTCCACAGCAGCTTGATTTATAAAAGACTAAACCTAGAAACAACCCAGATGTAGTTCAACAACAGAATGGGTCAATTTTGATATAATCATACCATGGAACACAACAAAACAATTGAAAAGAATAAGCTACTGATACACATCCAGCAACATGAGATTAATCTCACAGACAGGAGGAGGAGTGAAAGAAGCCAGATGCAAAACACTCCATGTTGTTGAACTGAATTTGTATGAAGTCCCGACAGAGCACAGCGAATATCCCGGGTTAAGAGTCAGACCAGCGGCTATGCAAGCAGAGGGAGGGAGAGCACCTCCTGGAAGGGCCATGACGGAGGCTTCTGAGGGATGTAAATAATTCCTATCTCGATCTTCATGGTTGTCATAGGAGGCTATACGCGTATAAAGTTTTCTCAAACTGTACACATAAGATTTACCCATTTTACTATGTGAGCTCTGCTTCAACTAAAAGAAGATAATAATGTAGCCACCAGAGTTAAGTGCAGGTTTAAAGTCATGGCTGCAGCTTTGAATACAGACCTTGACTTCTCTGGGCCTCAGTTCCTTATTGGAATAAGGGTGATGAGAGTATATATCTAATGCATAAGGTTGTTGTGCAAACAAAATAAATAATAACTGTGAAGATCCAGGCATGGCCCTTGGAACATATTTTGACACTTACTACATGTCAGGTCCTGTACTCATTATTTTAGGTCCAAAGGCTTACTTAAGCCTCAAAATAACCTTACGAAGAAAATATGACTTCATTTTGTTGGTAAGGAGATAGCTTCAGAGAGGTTATATCATTCATAAAATGTTCCTGAGATTAGTTTGTACACAGAAAAACTAGAATTCAATCCAGATCTATTGGCTCCAAAGTCACCTTTACCCCATTCTACCTCACATGTCTACATCTTCTGCACTTTTTCCTGATGAAATAAGTAGGTGGCAGAGTCGTCTATAAATGGTGCATGAAGTGATAGGAAGTCTCCCCTAGAACCAGGAGTAAAGATCCCTACATTAGTGAAAGAAAGGCACCAAGACAAAAATTTAAATGATGAAACAATACATGTGGTTTTTATAAAATAAACTAAATGAAATGAAAATGTAAATGATTAAGTATAAGTCAGTTTTTGAAATGGCGTAAGCCTCTAAAAGTGTAAAGAGATGTCCGAAGACATTTTAAAACACCCGAGAAATTGTAGGACAATTTGTCTTCCATCAATGTATTGGAATGAACAAGTTTTTCTATAGAATACAGAAGTAATTGCTGGTACAGTATATGTTCTCCGTGTAAGGCACTGTCCTAAGTTTTTCGCGTTCACTGGCTTATTTACACCTTACAACAATTCCATAGAATTCCCATTTTACAGCTGAGAAAACTAAGGCACAGAGCAGTTCAGAACCTCAAATTGGCACAAATGAGCAGTGGAACCAGTATTAGAAATCAGTGGAGATTTAGTCAGAGCCGGGATGAGTTTGGGAAGTACTTTGTACTTCCATCTCCAATTACGGTTTCATCTGGTAGTGTGTGACATTCATGTAGGGCGAAAAGAGTTCTTATTTTCATACATGCACTAATCTGAAAGACAACCAGTACTAACTGGTCTTGTCTTTTCCCAGTCTTTCCAGACACAACAAAACTGATGTACCCCTTCCAGGACTACACGGAGGCTCCTTGGACACAAATGGTTAGGGATGGTGGGAAGACTACTGTGCTGACTACTTGGTGTGCCAGCTGCAGCATCTGAGATGCATAAAACATGTGGAAAAAATTATAGACACTGTTCCATTTCACTAGACACAGATATGACTAAGGAACTAATTATAGTACAGGAATATACATTAATAATAATTATTCCGCTATGTCATTTTAAGTTTTCAGATATATATGCAATTTTTTGCTTTAGCCTACAAGAATACATATATTTCAAAAAATATTTATTTTTGAAAAAAGGTTTTAATATAACCATACCATATTAAATACATACCATATATTTCTTTAATCTGTCAGGATATAAGTAACTATTTCAAGAAACTGTGGACTGTTAATTATGGTCAGTGCTCTCTTTTGCTTTCAAAGGCAGACTCTGTGACGATACACTGCATGGTTTCCTGCCGGTGGGTCTGCTCTGTCTCGATGATCCATTCCAGGAATACTGATTTCTCTCTCAACCTCTCCCTGAATTAGTCATTCAAGTCCTCTCGTTCTACTTGACATGAACTTGGATATTTTTTTATTTCAAAAGACCCACAGGGCACTTAGACCCTTGATGCTGCCAAGACAGATTTTAGTTCTGGGACAGATTTATCTCTAAAGGTTGGCACCTCTTCCTTGATGAGCACTATCAAACGGTCTTTGGGCTTTTGCCTGGTCACAGGATTAACCAGGAGAAGAGGGAGGAAAAAAACTCTATTCAACATACACAGACAGATGACTAAATGCAGCTTTATATCCATCGTATTTTATGTATTAGCAATCACTTTACTTCAAATCTTCAAGGAAAAGATTATGTTCAAATAGATTTCAAAATAGATATAAAATTGGTCATTATAAACCTATCACCTTTTGCTTTGGTAAATGAGTCTTCCATTTTATTTCTCCTCTGCCACATTGCAAATACTGCATGTCAAGATGCTTCATAAGTATTTGACATCTCTTTTAATTCAGTGTGACCACTAAATTGGGCAAGATTCCACTTCATTGAAGTCAACAATACTGACCTCTCCAGCCATTATCTTGGAGGTGAGTCACTCAAGTGAAATTTTCACATGTAAACTTGTCTTAGTAGCCATGCCTTTGCTTCTCACTCAACATTTCAGCACTCTAGACTAGCCATTTTCAACGCATGTGCTACAAGAATGTTTAAAACATGCAATACCTGACTATTTAGTCAGGGGCATCAATCTCTTCTCTCTTATACTGTCAAATAAAACATGACAACAGCCAATAGAACAATAGCACTCTCACCACACAAGCAGAAAAAATTAAAAAGTCACCTATGTTAACTGTGTGAGGTGATGGGTGTACCAATTATCTTGATCTTGGTAAACATTCTGCAATGTATATGTATATGAAATTATCACGTTGTACATTTTATATTTGTTAATCATTCATCAGTAAAGTTAGAAAAATAACTGTCAGTTAATAGATTTCATATGACGTCTTCATTGAACATCACAACAATCTTACCAAATAGATGTAGTTGGTATTAGTGATATTACTTAATAAGAGGAAACTCAGATGCTTCTAGACATTATTTCCTCCTGAATGCATATTTCTTTCCATTTTCATACAGGCCCAAATTAAATAATAAAGTCTACAATCTGGCAACACAAGGATCCATCTGCGATTTAATCTAGGTTCTAATATTTAACCTTGTCTTTGTGAGCAAACCCAATGCAGTAGAACCCCTCTACACTGACTGTCCTGTAAGTGTCCTACTAGGTTAACTTTAATTAACAATTTCTATTTTCTCTGTCAAGCAGTAACTAATGTACACTGAACACTGAATGAGCCCAGCTCACAGGGACCCCAGAGGTTAAGTGTATAAAAAATCAGTAGTGTTTGTTCCAAATCCTGTCATACCAGCTGCACCTGCTATTAGAATTCTGTAATTTAATAGATATTACATAAATAGTTATATTGAAAGCAATATTTATAGAGTGGTTACTGTGTTACTTGCATCACTTTATGTACTTTATGTGAATTAATCCACTTAACAACAACCTGTGAGGTAGACACTACTATGATTCCCCTCAGAAAACTGAGGCCCAAAGAAGGTAGAACATGTTTCCAATCGCGCAGGCAGTAAGTTGCAGATTTCAATGCAAACAATCTAACTCCAGAATCCATGAATATTCATAACTGCCATGCTAATTACAGTGCAAAAAGAATTACTTCTATTAAAACTAAATTAATTTCAAAAACATGTATAAAATGTTCACAGCAACATTATTCACCATAGTCAAAAGTAGAAACAATCCAAAAATCATCAACTAATGAATGAATAAACAAAATGTGGTATATCCATACAATGGAATATTATGGTCATAAAAATGCGTGAACACAGATACGTGTTATATTATGGATGCCTGGAAAATATTATGCTAAGTGGAAAAGCAAAACACAAAGGCCACAGACACAATGTTTGATTCCATTTATATGAAATACCCAGTACAGGCAGCTCCACGGGGACACAAAGTAGACTGGGGGTTGCCTAGGGCTAGGGGTTTGGGCACAAAGGGAGACTGACTGCCAACGGGTATAGGGATTCTTTTTGGAGTAACACATATGTTCTAAAATTGACTGTGGTAATGGTTGTATAACTCTATGACTAAATTAAAAACCATTGTATTTAGGGGGAGGAGCAGAACTAAATTAATTGCTTTGAAAAGAATCGATAAAGATGGCTTGCTAGAAGACAGAGTCCAGTGGGAAAAGACTTAGAAAAAAACAAAAATCCATAAGGATTCTGCAATTGTCCTCACCTCTTGCTTCATTTAAAACAAACTAAAAGGGGATCATAAAGGTATATGGATGTGGGTATTATTAGAAAGAAAAGGCATAAACCCAATAAAGCAATACCTAAAGCACTAGGGCATCTGTGACTAGGAAAGCATGGGGAATCAGGAAACATTTCAAAGAAGGAGTGATACTTGAGTTGATTACTAAACGTCTTCTGAACAGTGCTCACCAAATACTGAAAAACTCAGATGGTTTCCCAAACAGAAGTATGAACGCAATCTGACCAGGGTATGGCTAAAAGCTCTGTGGACCTGGACCTTAAGGCAAGTCCGGAGAAGGAAAGAGGAAGGAGATGCGAATGGACATGGTACATCGGGGGAAAATGTCTTTCTAAGGATTCTACACCTGAATTTGTCAGTCCAGGAGATCCGACAAAGATATGTAAGTGAGGACCAATCAGGGATGCAGGCTCCCTTGTGTTAAAGAGAAGGGGCTCTGGTTGCATTGCCAACGAACTGGAGGAGAAAACACTGGAGGCACAGAAACCGACTTTGTGGTTCTTTGCTATCAAAGCAGGAAATGCTGAGACCCAAACCACAGCACTGACTAGAAGATGGACAGGAGGGGATGTGAGGATGGCTTTATATAGAATAAAAAGAGCTTAGTGGCAGTGTTAGGTAGGTAGCTAGATATTAACAAAGGAAGGGAGCAAAGGAAACCAGACATTATTAAGCATAATCAACTAGGGAGCATATGCCTGCTTGCTTCCCTAGGAAGTAACAGCCTCACTCACTCCCCAGGGGACCACAGGTCTGCCTCCCAGAGATCACTGGGGGAAGGGACAGAACAACAATGCTCAAGCTCAGCACATGTGCAGTAAGAGCCAAAACGGTGACCACAGAGGCCTGTCTGTCTAGCCTGGGAAAGGGAAATCAATTGGTTAGGAGGTGGACCCATTAGAAGCCTGGGAAAGCTTGGAAGGTTGAATTGGCACCTGGTCTCTCTTTCTCTCGCTCGCTCGCTCTCTCCCTCTTCCAGTAACACACGTGCACTCCAAGTTCAGGCCTGGACACAGTGCCAGTCGAATGGCAGCTGGGAACACTGACTAAGCTGGCTCGATGGGGAGCAAGGCTGGGCAGGCCTAGCCTTGGCACGGCACAGAATCTCTGCACACTGGCCCTGTTTCCGGGCCTGATGAAGGCAAGACTGGACTTTTCCATGGCAGGACGGACAGAGATGGGACACAGGAAATGCAGGGGCACTGTTTTAATGTTGCATTTGGTCCACAAATAAATCTTACCACACCATACCCTCCCATACGTGGGTCCCTGAAACACCTTTCCAGAAATCCTGTGAAAGGACACAGTTTCCACTGACAAGAACAAGATTAAAGGATAAACCCTATGAGGACAGGAAGCAGTTGGTTTTGCTCACAGGATTACCCCCAGAGCCTGTCCAAGCCCCTGAAAAGCATCTAATGTCCAATATCTGTTGAATACATAAATGGCTGCTGAATGTGCAGGAGGGAAGGGGCAAGAAGACCCTCAGGATAATTCTCTTATTTTCTAGTATTATTTTCTAGGCCTGATAATGATATCTTGACATGGAGGTGGAGATGGCAAGAGAGGTCAACCGTGAAATGGTAAATTTGGTAGCACTGCTTGGGATTGAAGTAGCTGAAAATAAGACACTGGTGAAAATCTACCACATGAAACTTGGAAACATAGGCTGGAGTTCCAAAAAGGAAGGAGGGCTGTGGGTGCAGGTCTCAGGAGGACTTGAGGTAAAGGACAGCTGAACTGTGCGCATCAGTGGACTCAAACCAGTTAGGTCTTCCATGAAAGGGAGAAGAATTTCAGGGGTGGTAGCTTGGAAAGCTGAGGGAAAAGGAAGAGGAAACAAGGCAGACTGTAGAACACCCCCAGAATTAGTGAGGGATGGCACTGGGAAGTTTGAGAGGAGTGTTAACATTGGGGCTTCTGACCGGAATGCAAAGGCAGATGTCTCCACGTTGACTGAAAACCTACGTGGCAGGAGAAAGGTGGTTTCTTCAGTTGGCATGACAACACCTGTCAGGAGCATCCTAAGCTAACCTGTTAGAATTTTTTTTTTCTTTCTAGACCATAAGTTTTCTGATATGACATTAAAATACTGCCTACCATAAAGCACTGCTTTTGAGATTTTAATTTTAAGTGAGAAAACAATCCAGTAAAAAGACTGGTCTATTTGCAAATTAAATCATGATGACCAGCATGAACTCACAGGAACAAGAACAGGGCTGAAGGAAAGAAAGACAGTGCCAGTCACGATTTAACTAATTAAATAAAACTAAGTTTAGGGAGTGGGATCTAGGAAAGGGAGACCCAAAGGACAAGGAAACTCCGGCTTCTCTCTCGCCCAGGCCTGAGGGAAAGTACATCGACTCCAGGTATCCACTCTCATTCTGTCCTCAGAAACAGCTTTGAAGTAGGAGGGGTAATTCATTGCTATATCTACAATTACCTGCAGGAATATCTCTCAATATCATGCAATTTCTTTTTTTTTTTTTTATGATTTAATGACCTGTAGCCAAGCTCTTTACCCGTCATTGTTTCTGGAAGGACCTGCCCAAGTGTCGTAACCTTCTGACGAAACTCCGAACAGTCAGCCAGCATCTCCTTCTCCAACATTAACATCTTTCCCTAGGGACACAGGAAGGCAAGAGCAGTCCCACCACCACTGGTGTCCTCGTTGAGTCACTTGTTATCAGCATCAATGATAGACTAAGAGAACATTCATTCATCAAAGAATTTTATTGACTGTCTACTATGTGTTAGGCATTCTGTTGAATACTTTGTCTACTGGATACATCAGAGATTAAGACAGACACAGCCCTTCCCTTGTAGAGATCAGTGAGAAAGGAATATAGGAGGATAAATAAAGGGATCAATTACTTTTGCAATGTGATAAGTGTTATGATCAAAGCTGAATCCACTCCAAACTCACTGGCTCCTTGCTCTTCTTCACATGTGCCAGGCATGCTCCTACCTCAGAGCTTCTGCTTTTGCTGTTCCCCGTTAACTGTATAATTCATCCGCTTCTCTCTTTAAGATTCTTTTAAGATGTATACAGATGTTGTTACTGGAATAAAGGGGTCTGTTCACCTGTTCACATCAAAGTCCAATAAAAAATAAAGAGCAGTTTCCAGCAGAGAAAGTGGAGGTTTATTAGTTGAGGAAATGGCACCAAGCCCAGAGTCACAGGTGAGCTACATCTAAAAGACCTGGCTCCCCTGGTGGCCTCCAGGGCATGGGTTATATAAGGGAACACTTATTAATCATGGTGACTCTAGGAGTTGGGTTCATGAGCTCTACTGGTTGGATGGGGCCAAGGTAGCTAGTAGTTGATCGTTGCAGCAGGTCCTGGTGTCAGCCATGGCATTTTTCTGTCTGGTTTTATGAGAATGTAGTCTGTGGGGTCCTTCAGCTTTCATGGGCCTGGGGCTGACACACCACTGAAGTCAAGATGTTATCTTTAGCTTGACCAAACCTCTGTTTCTGTGGTCCACAGACCTGAGCCTTCGATACGGACCAGAATCTGATGACCTAAGGACTTAATGATTAAAGAAGGGAGTGGACGGACAGACTGAGAAAGGGTTAAAGAAATGGAGCTTCTTTGTGGTTACAATGTCACCGTCTCAGGACTGTTTTCACCACGCCACTGAAAACTGTAGTTTTTACTTCCCAACTTTCCATCCCGTACCTTGCTTCATTTGTCTGCCTAGCACTTACCACCTTCTATTATAGTATACAATCTAATTATTTATTTTATTTTCTGTACTAGAATGTAAGCATTGTAATTAGAGACATTTGTCTGTTATATTAATTGATTTATCCCACATCTAGAATAGTTCCTGGTACACAGATGATAACCTTTTTTTTTTTTTTAAATCCTCACCCAAGGATATGTTCATTGATTTTTAGAGAGAGAAAGAGAAGAGAAAGAGAAGAAACATTGATTGATTGGCCCCAACCAGGGATCAAACCCACAACCTAGATGTGTGCCCTGACTGAGAATCGAACCTGCAACCTTTTGGTGTACGGATGATGCTCCAACCAACTGAGCCACTCAGCCAGGTCGATGCTCTTTCTAAGATGGATAAAATGGGAGTAAGTAAGCAAAGACAATTTTAGATTCGGGGGCAGAGGTCCGGGGAATCAGAGACTTGCAGAGGAGCTGCGATCAAGAATGAACGAGAGCTGGCCTGGACAAGGGAACTCCAGTGGAGAAGAGAGAATAGGAGAGTCTAAGAAATGTTTTGGAGATATAATTGACCACATTTGCTGATGGATTCTACTGAGACACGAAGAGGAGTGTGGAACTGAGAAAGACTCCTAAGGTTTCTAGCTTAAGAATCAGATTTCAGTAACAATATCTAGGAATTCCAGCAAGAATAAAGTGCTACAACTGTATTGCAAAATGAAAGAAACAGAAATGAGAGAAAGCATTTGTTAAATTGACTGACTGTCTCCGAAGTCTACTGTCTAGTTTCTGTTTTTTTCCAAAGATTTCCTTGAGTTCAAGCTTGCAGTCCATGTGGCTTAGCCTGCTTGTGTCTTTTATTCTGTTGAAGGGAAAAAGTAAATGTTTCATATACACGTTCCTTGCTTCCCCTTCTGTTTGTATGCACTCATTACGTTACTGATGCTACTTCACTCTAACTCCTCAGCAGTCCTGTTGTGTCTCTGTTGCTACTACTTATGAGCAATCCAAGGCTCGAACAGGCTATATATTTTGGCAAACATCACTTCGCTAGTAAGTGTGGGATCTAGCATTCAAACCCAGGGATGTTTGTTCCCAAACTGCTTTTTCTTTCATGCCATGCTACTTCTGATAGTTTAAACACTCTATATTCTGATTCCATTTATAGGAAATTTCTAAAAAAGGCAAAACTATAACACAGAAAGCAGGCCAGTGATTGGATGCATCTGGAAGCAGGAGTGTGGGCAGACTGCAAACCGGCAAGAGGGAACTTCTTGGGGTGAGGGGTGTGCTCTAAAACTGGAGTGTGGTGAAGGCTGACAGTTGTATAACTTCACTAAAACTCATTGACCTCTACATTTAAAATGGGTGAACTTGCCCTGGCTGGTTTGGCTCAACGGTTAGAGCGTTGGACTGTGGTCTCGAGAGACCCGGGTTTGGTTCCCGCTAAGGGCATGTACCTCGGTTGCAGTTTGTCCCCGGCCCTGGATGGGTCATGCGGGAGGCAGCCACTCAATGTGTCCCTTTCACGTCGATGTTTTTTTTCTCTCTCTCTCCCTTCCACTCTATCTGAACAAAAAAGATGGAAAAATGTCCTAAGATGAGGATAAAAAATAAAATAAAAATAAAGAAATAAATAAAATGGGTGAATTCATGTTATGTAAACTATACCTCAATAAAGCTGTTTTAAAATAAAAATAAATAAATAATAAATTACTTGAAATTCAAAGCAGCAAAGCATCCCCACTTTCCTGCCAGTTTTACCTTATATGCATTATTAATTATTTTATAGTGCTTTTGTTTATATTGAGACTAATATTAAAATAGCTGTTGGGTTTTCCTGAGGGAATCCTACCTAGGCCAGGTGGACAGTGGGAAGAGGCTAAGGATTAACTTCCCCTGAGATTGAAGATTGACTGTGACTCCAATAATCACTTTTTAAAAAAAGAACAGATTGTAGCTTATTTATTAACCAAATCATACCGGATAGTATCATCTTATTAAAAATTTTTCTCCTATGATCTGATTGTAGAAGAGGAAGTCTCTATTGTCATTTAAATAGGGACACTTTAATTATGAGTAAATGACATTTTATCACATTTTCATCTCCAATGCCTATAAAAAGATATCTGATTGGAATATATAATGGTTTGCAGCCTCATGAGCAGTCACATTATAGCTCACACTACAAAATAATGAAAAAAGAAGAAAAGAGGTCCTTTCTTCATTTGACTTGGGATATAATAATCTGAGTTTTATCCCTTAAACATTAAATAAAATGCTTCAAATTCAGAAAAAAAAGTCTGTATATGTAATTATTTACCTAAATCCTATATATTTTTAGTCTGACCAAAATGAAGCAAAATGAATAGATAACTGTATTTCAGGCTATCTTTAAACATGAAAGTTCCATCAATCAGTTGACATTTTCTTTTCTTTTTACAATTCTCTATTATAAATGGTATATAGAATAGTACATATATTTATTCATTTTCAAAATGCATATTAATATGAGAATAAAAAATGTAACTAGAACCCTGAATACTGATCACAATATGTGTTATTCACTGAACATGAATCTAATGCATGAAATAACTTATGTTTGTAGGTGTAAGTTAGGAATAGGGCAGGAAAAATAATTTTATTTTTAGTTTTAAAATAACAGGTAGTATTTAAATTACCAAAATAGAGTGAGATACATTAGCAAATAATATTGACTGTTGCTTTGGGACATCATCAATATCTCTTGTTTACAATATAATTACTAAGGGAAGAGATAATCAGCATCTGGAATTTAAAATTATATTGCTATTTCTTTCATTCCATTCTTGTAAATATAATTAAAATATGTGAAAAATTGCTTCAGGTCGCTAAAAGAAGTGCAAGCATATATTATTCCACAAGGTGGCGGAAGGATACCGTATGTTCTTCTTTTGTGAGGGTTCAAAATGTGTTGTACTATTTAATCCTCTTTATTCTGTGGTCATAGTGTTTTGTGTCACAAAGAGTCACACTTCAAAGAGCCATCTTTTTCTCGAGCAGGACGTGCTGGTACACAAGCACATTACATGCAAAAGTACAATGGAATCAGAACAGTTCCAAGAAAATAAATTTCAAACCTTTTCAGTATCCTCTTCTGAGAGGTTATCGCTTTGACTTTATTGCTCTGGATTCTCTCTAAATACACGTGTAGCAAATGCTTTTGCATTTGCAGTTTTAAAACATATTTACAAACTGTGTTTAGAGAACCCTCCTTCACCTGTGTCCAAGGATAATAATTTCCTAATAAGTGCGAACCACAGATCCTCAAAGGCTTTGTGATTTGTAATGACCAGAAGGAAACTACTTTCCTTTACTTCCAAAAATCCATCCTAGTCCTATCTAAGGGGGATAATGTGCTTAAAATTCCACTTTCAGAGAATTATTCTTTTAGGTAAAATATTACCTTCTGTACTTGGTCTTTGAAAACACAAACCTTTCCCCTAGGGTTACACTAAATCTCTAGCACCCCTCTTACTGGCTGTGTGACCTTGGGTAACTTACTTAAACTTTCTGTTTCAATTTCCCCGTATGTGAAATGGAGGAAATAATAGAACGTACCTCATATGGCTGTTCTGGGAATTCATGTAGGTGAGGTAATTCGCATAAAACACCTTGCTCAGAACTCGGCACACCACAAGACCCCACAATTGGTAGCTATTGCGATGGTCATGATGAACAGCTTGGCATGTTTCTCAATAAACTTTTGTTCCATGCTTGGACTAAGGCCGTGGAAGAAGAGAACCAGGCAGTGGAGGACTTCAAAGCAAATTCTGTGGGGCAGTTGTGTTTGGTGGTGACCATGTGCTGTGATGTTCTCTACGGCTGTGTCTTCCCAGCATTTCAGCTAGGCCCGTCCCAGACTTTCATCGGGAGGTATTTTGCATTTCTTTCCTTTATCCCACCTACACCTACTCGACAAGACGCCTGAGCTCATCCAGAAAAAGAAACCTATCTCTCCATCCTTTCTGTGGCCCCTCTCCCAAATGTACTATTTAATCAATATCCTCACGGTGCCTATCAGCTTGGGGATCTCTATTCAACATTGATCAGCAGCACAGAAGGCTTGTTGTCTCCCAGTATCTTAGTAGGTCTAGACCAGTACCCAAGATCAATACCCAAGCTCTCCCACAGCTCAGGATTAGTTTTATCTTGCCGGGATGTGTAAGCTTCACCAAATAGGGGCCATTGATTAGCCTGACTGGGAGCCAAATGTCCCTCCAGCAGTGTGTTAAAGTATCAAGGAAGGTGATTCTGTTTCTATGTCTCTGTAGTTCATACAATTCAGCTACAAATAAGCAGAAGAAATAAACCCATGTCAGGAGTCCAACCTCCTAATTTTTGAATTAGAAAACACATTCACCACTTGTGTATTAATTCTTGCCCGATAATTTAAAAATATGTAAGAGCAATGGCAGAAGAAATGTAACTGCTGACATTCACAGTTAAGGTGGTGACAATAGTATAATCCCAAGACTAAATCCGCTGAGTGACACGGGCCCTGCACATGTTCACTTGGGCTCCGGATTGGGGATTGCTACACACTGTGCCGATGCCGAGAGAATGAAATGTTCCCGCTTCTCAAAGATGCTCCACAGACCGTCCAGAGGCCCAAGAGGTGAACATTATTTTCATAACAATGTTAAGACATGGTCTGCCCTTTTCATTCTCTCTGTCACAAATGCACTGTGGAATTCTCCAGAAGCTACGTGAAAAGTGATAATGTCACCGCCCTGACAGCTAATGGATGTGTGTATTCTCATGCTTTAAAAAGCTCTTGGTTTTAGTTTCCAATATAGTAAATAAAGCAGACCTAATCTACATAAACTACAAAAATCTACATAATTGTCATAAATTGACACACAGGTCTCTGGGGTCGTCTATAATTTTTACGTAGTGGAGAACGTTCCTGAGACCAGGACATTGGAAAACTGCCACTCCAGGCCATGTTTAATTTTTTTGTGTAGCACTAATGACTTACTCAGCTCATAAAATAAAATATTCAAGAGCTATAGCTTAGAATTCTGACTCCTGACTTATTTTTTTAAACATTTAAAAACGAAATTTCCAGTAACAGAAAATTGCACTGATTCATAGGAGATCCCTGTATCAAGCTTTCCCTCAAGTGAAGAATTTGCTGAATGACCGCCGGATACCAATCCAATATTTTAGAAAGGTATTTTTGTGTCTTTTCTGATGACAAGTAAAATGTATCTATTTTTAGATGAAATACTAAGCTGAAGTAGATGTACACAGCAATGTAAATAGATCTTCAAAACAAAGTGCAGGGTAAAAAAAAAAAAAAAAAATCTACAGCACAGTATCACTCCCCTAAGTTGAAAATGCAAGCACACACAGCAGCAACACATGTTTCACAAGTCACAACACATGTTTCACAAGTCAAGGTTGTGAACGCCATGCCACTGAAGACTGACTATAGACAACAGGGGAATGAGAAGGAGGCCTGGAGATCAAGGAAAGAAATAAAAGATATTTCAGAGACTGAGATAATCATATGGTATGAGTGAGGAGTATGAGCGCTCACATCTACTGCTAAGGTACAGACACCAAAAAAGACCGAAAAGGAGAAAGAAAAATGAATGACCACTAACCCACCATTCAGAGATCACTATTGTTACCATTTGGCGGCCATCATGATAGCCTTTCTTTTTTCTCTGCTGAGTAATACTTTTTTCTGCACTTGATATACTTACATCATTAACATTTCTTGTTATACATATTTATTTCAAAGAGGCTTCAAGCACTTCTAATATTCTATAATACGATCCATCATTTTAAACCATTAACAAATGGGTTATAATGATTTCTAATATTTGCTGTTTTGAATAACAGTAAATAGACATATTTGCCGACCTATATCCCTCAGATAAATCCCACTAAATAATTTATTTTAGCCCTGGCCTGTTTGGCTCAGCAGTTAGAGCATCAGCCCGAGGTCCAGAGAGACCAGGGTTCAGTTCCTGCTAAGGGCATGTACCTTGGTTGCAGCTTGTCCCCAGCCCCAGTTGGGGTCGTGTGGGTGGCAACCACTTGATGTGTCTCTCTCACATCGATGTTTCTCTCTCTTTTCCTTCCTCTCTCCCTCTTGCTCTATCTAAAGATTAATACAAAAGTGTCCTCAGGTGAGAATTAAAAAAATAATAATAATAATAATTTCTTTTAGGACAGAGGGAATAAATTTAGTTGTTTCTTGATATAAATCACAAAACTGATTTCCAAAGAGATTGTCCCAATTTTACTCTGTCACCATCAATATACGACAATGCTGTCAGATTCTCTCTCACCAACTCTAAGAATCCACCTTTCTTCTGGTCATTCCAGTTTGACCAGAACAACATGGAACCATAATGGCTCTCTTAATCTTTCTTTCATAACTAACGAGGTCAAATATGTTATGATATTTTCATTGGCCATCTGAATTTCTTCTCTTGTGTACTGTCCAAACTTTATGCCATGTTACTCTTAACACAACACGTGAAGACACCTTTGTAACCAGTGCATTCTGGTGTCATTTTGTAAAGAAAATGTAATAACTTTCAATTAGCCATATTTCAATTAGGAAAATCAATACAGTTTCATGGAGTTCAAATTGTAGGCCAAAATCTTTGTCTCCAGATTTAGGAAATAAAGTAAAAAAAAAAAAAATCATAAATACTTGGTGCTGATTATTCTCCATCTGTCCCAGATCCGTTCTGTCCCAGATCCATCTCAGCCCTGCTCTGTGCCCTTGGAGGCTGACCTCTACGAAAGTCATCCCATGCCCCCCTTGCCCTCTGGCTTCTGGTGGGGTTTGGCCATGAGGGCCGCCACGAGGTCAGAACACAGAAGTCTAGAAGCCCTCTCACGCCTGGCCTGTTTTCTAAGTGTTGGCCTGGTTACTTACACTACGGCTTCTGTTATGCAGACCTATTTTCATAATTCCAATTCTCAGTTGGGCTCAGTAACTATTATTTGTGGCCCCTGAGCTTGGCTTACAGAGGTAATAGATGCCTTTTGTTGCCAGTCTAACTGTGCTTCGATCACCCTCGTTCTCTTAAATCTGGTCACACTTTTGTAAACAGTACCTTCATTAAAACATGTCTTCATCAGCCCCTACTGAATGCACTCGGTTCTTGCTGGCCCTCTGACAGATATACTGATTAAATTCACTATCTGGTTTACGTATAGGACTCTCTGATACTTGATTCATCAAAAACATCTTATTCAATATTAATTGAGCCTCTACTTGCTCTTTCCTTCCCCTTCCTAACATGGACAGGTTTTTGTTTAAATGTTCAAAACCCTTAACGCGTTCCAATTTTCACACCTGCAAATGTGATGACAATTAAAATTCTCTATAACTTACCTCTCCCTGTGTGATCTGTCTCCACTCCTTAACCCTGCACCTTCGGCCTCACCGCGTCAGCGCTGTCTGCAGAGCATGTCAGACTTCTTCCCCACCTTTGTCACTGCTCAGCGAGTTTTATTCACTTGCTAGGACACTTTCATTTGGTTTTTTTTCACCCTAAAACTAAGCTAACGTTTAAAATACTGGGTGAGGCAAAAGTAGGTTTACAGTTGTTTGTATGGAAAAGAATACAATAATTAATGAACAATAGGACAAGAATAAGCTCTGTTTTGCGTACTTCCAACCGAAAACCAACGCTTGCCCCACCCTGCCCTGCTCTCTTCCTGCCGCCCCTCCCAAGTCTGCACACATAGGGGTGGGTCTCCTCCTGCACTTCTTTCCCAGTAATCTGAGGCCTCAGTCAAGTGTGGTGAGGTCTCAACCTTATATCTGGGGTGTCTTTGATGTCAGAGAATTTCTAGTTTTGCTGTTTTTTGTTTGTTTGTTTGTTTTCTTCACCAGATTCCTCATGATACTGAGCATACAGTGATGTTCACAAAAAACTTGAGAGCTAATGTGGGAAAGGATTTAGCTCATATAAAACAATAAAACAGGAATAGGCACTATTGACCTGTAAGAATAAATCAGTCTTTAGAAATTAAAATCTGACTTAGTATAGGATATTAAGTATATGATTTAATTTTAAAACAGATGAGCTGGTATTTTGTTTGAAATAATAAAAAGGAGGTGCTCCAGTCCTCAAATACAAGTAGAACCACACATGGTATTTACACGGCTATTCATATGGAAACTGAGTCACACTCTGGAGGCTACTTAATAGAGTTCCAGTTTTTGACGTTCTTCATGAAAGTAGCTAAAGATTCACAAGCAACCTAGGCCTGAGTTTTTTCCTGCAAATTCCACAGCACACATCTGTGTGTTCAGAACGTGGAGGCTACACGGCCTCACACGCATGACCGAATGTGACGCAGGCCAGGCTCAGCCGACCGCCACAGCCAGCAGCCTCCGCAGCTGCCTCCTGGCAGGGTCCCCGGTCCCAGCTGCACAGGGAAGCACTGGGGAGCGCACAGGAAGCACAGCTGTGCTCCCAGACACAGCTGTGCATCAGAAAAATGACTGGGCGGGGCTCTTCTTAGCAAAGCCCACCCATTGTAGTAGGTCCAAATGAATGGGATCTGGTAACTTGGTCCGAATGAGCATAGTATCTTTGAGGCCAGGAGCAAAGGGCATAAATCTACAAATTATATTATCAGTTGCTGTTCAGCTTCAGAATAAAGGAGTCGGTGCATTTTCTCTCTTTCCCACACAACACACACACACACACACACACACTCACACACACTTGCTGTATTTTGTTTTGTTTCTTTGTGGAGTTAAGCTCTCTGGATTATCACTTGAACTGACACTAGTCTGAGTTTGCACTGACCCTGAAGGAAGCTTTAGAACCTGCTCAGCTAAACCGAGAAAAAGTAAGGCAAGAAAAAAGAAAGCTTAATCTTTCTATGAATGTAGCCAAGGAAGCACAAACTAAAATCGCACAAATAATAACCGCTAGCTCAGCCTTTCAGTGACAACTAACCTTTCTGGATAACTAGTGTATCAACATCTATTCAACGAAGTATTTGTTGTGTGTCTACAATGTGAAAGGCCCTTAAACACAAATTTAGATTTTTTTTTTCTAAATGTGGAGAAAGAACACTACAAAAAAAGGCTGGTAAGAATACTTTTCATATTAGTGAAGTTAATCTGTGTAACTTTGGGAAAAGATGCCTTCCAGATCCACTTTTATATGTTTTCAGAAAAATTATTTAGTCTTTAAGTTAACAAACTTTCAGTTCATATCTGTGCTGCTACTAATACACACACACACACACACACACACACACATAGTGTTCATATTTATACTGCTACTAATATTTATTTTATATATTATATACTATACTATATACTATATTATATGGCATTCCTTATATTTTGGAAAGTTTATACAAACCCTACAAGTCTAATTTATTTTGAAGCTTGCATTGTTTTCTAAAGCAATAAAACAACAGTATTTTACTTGAGTCTATTTTTAATTCGTGAAAGAGTCCCAGACACCTTACAAATTGTTTTCTCAAAATCTATTCAAATTGATAAATTTAATAACTGTTTATTATTTACATAAAATTATACAGATGATGCAAACATTAAAAAAGTAAGTGGATACTGAGTTAGTAAGATTTGAAAATAAAAGCTAAATAATATTTGCCTTTTTTCTCTCTGATAACTACTCCCCATTTTCCTGGAATGTTATGTGGCCCTGGCCCTGCCTAAAATCGGTGTCCTGACAATGACTGGATTTATGATGCTTTTCCATACACCGAATGCTTGGTTTTTATGTGAGGTGCATGAATAGTGCAGGGTAGGAAGCTGGCTGTATCACACTCCAGAAGAGGTTTCTGTCAGAATTCACTCATCAATATCCGTACAAAGTGTTATGCCGACTCTTGCTTTAAAAATCAAATCAATTTTTTAAAAAGATTGATAGTGACTCGTCAGATATTCAGTGAGACCCAGAAAGAAAGCATTCACTTGACAATGCCCACATTTTATATGTCTCAAATGACATTGGCATTTTTGCTCCATTCTGTACACACACTTAGTTAGTGTTGTCATTATGAGTTCATCAGCCGCTCCATTAACAAAAATATTCTCTTTCCTGCTTTTTTCCTGGCACAGGCTTCTTCCTCCTCTCTGCCCACATAAGTCCTCTTCCAGTAACTAATCTCCATCATCCTGGCAGTGAGAATCTGAGTGTTTAGTGTGAGATGTAAGAGAAAGATGGGACCCTAAGTGCTGGTCCTTTCGCTCTGAAACACAGAATTAAAACCACATATCACTCCTTCCTACAAAGTCTCCGCTCATTACATTTATTTTAAACATAACTATCTGCACTAGAAATAACCACGTTGCTACGCGTCGGAATGCAGATGAGAGCCGAGGAGCTGACTGGTGTAATTTTGGTAACAACTTGGGCTGCACTCTGCTCTGTGAATGAGGGCATGATGGGAATGCATATTTGGACTCAACTGTGATAAAAAAAACACCTTCCAGTTCTGCCCTTCTCTCAAACTGATAATCATGCAATAGGAAATTATAATGAAGGTGAGAAGGAAAAGAAATGTTTATAACCGGGTCTTCGTTTCGATGGAGGGAAACGGAAACGTCGACCCCAAGTCCTCCTTCGCACGAAGGCCTGGAGAAGTGACTTCGTGAAACCGCCGGATCCAGAGGAGAATCCGAGTCAGGTGCTTCCCTGTTCCGATCCCGGGATGTCCGGGAGTGTTCAGAGGGGAAGCCTGGAACCTCCAATCAGTGAAATCCTGCAGTAAATGCAAGCAGCCACAGAACTCAGAAAGGAGAAAGGGGATCACAAAGACAACTTATTCGCAAAGGAGGCAAGTGAAGAAAGGTACACTGCCGCCAAGTATTCAGCCCAGACTGAAGGAGGCTTGAACATGTTAATTAGTGCTTTCCCGTAGATGGAGAGTGTGAGTACATATTCTTCTCACCTGTCTGGAGATGAAAGAAAAGCTTGCATATATATAATACTGTACTATACAGGGAGGGGCAAAAGTAGGTTTACAGTTATTCATGTGGAAAATGATACAATAATTAGTAAATAATAATACAAGAATAAACTCTACATTTTACATACTCACAGCTGTGAACCTCGGCCCCCCCTGTAAATTCATACATGCTCTATATAATGCTAAAGGAAAAAATTCCCTGAGTAGAATGGATTACCATAAAGGGTGGTGGAAATTCATTTTTAAGTTTCTTATTTGCTTGAATAGATTTGGACCCAAAGAGAGGGGTGAAATACCTACACTTCAGTGTTTCCAGTGAAATTATTAGGAATATACTCAAGTTCTGAGTCATAAGCTCCTGAAAGTAAATCTTATCACAAGCCTCCAGTCAAGAGAGGAAAGCATGTGCTTCTGTTACACATTCGTCCAGAGGACAATTTAATTTGTCACTTACTTTCCACACTGTTTATAAGGAACACAGAATAGACTCAAGTAACTGAATTGGTGTACGGGGGCACTTAGTGACCCAAATCAACATACGCAGATTGCCCACTCCATTTAAAAATAATAATAATAATAATAATAATAACACGTCTGGTAGTTAAGGGTAGCTTATAGGTCTAAAACTTTCCAGCCAATTCTTTGTGTCTTTCACCCTAATTCATCACGAGTTTGCCAACCACTATTAAAACACTCTCACGTCTAAATGCAAAGGCCCATATCCTGACATTGATCCAAGTGCGGAACTCCCATTGAAGTCGATGAGAGTGTTGCATAGAAATCAATGACAGGATATGGACCTCAAAGCTGGACCATCTCTCCCTTGGAACCGTTTTTTCATTGACACTCAGAAATTTGAGAGTCTTACAAGAAACAAGACACATAAAGCAGAGAACTTGCAGATGAGCTCCATGGTTTGCTGCTCCTCCTCTGGCAACATTTATTGGGGGTTAGATGCCAATTGTATGTAAAAGGGGGGGACTGTAAAAGTGCCAACTTCAGCAGCAGCGATGTGCTTGACTAGAATTGCATCTCTCGCTGTGTAGGTGAGCAGGCCTCATTAGAATCGCAGACGCTGTTTTGGCAAAGACGCTGCCTTAGGAACTGAATGAGTTCTTTTTCCAGCTCTGTTCTGTGACTGTGAATTGGCAGTCACAAAATACTTGACAAAGTATACCTCGTAGTCAAAACTTGAATAATAGTGAACATTTCATAGTGTAATTTCCAATAACAAACTATGTGATTTATTCTGCCATGCAACCAAAGCTAGAAATAATCCTTTAGATTTAAACTGAGTCTTTCTTCTAGTGAATGCAAAGCATCTGGGGCACATTAAAGGTGATTCCTTTTAGCAAACAGTCTTGAACACAGTTTTCAAAGATCTTTAAGGATGTGCAAACATCTTCAAATAAACAAAAAAAAATGCATTTCTTTCTTACCACCGCTGCTTTATCTACAAACATAAGGGAAAGAGAAAATGACTTCGAGATTGAAGTAAATCAAGATTGTTTTTCTAAAAGAACTGCTTTGATTTATGTTCTTGCTCATAATATTAGCCCATATCTAAGTGAACAGCCAATAGCTACCTTGGCCTTGATTCCTTCTAGGTCAATTGGATGGGTTGTCTAGAATCAGTGGTTCTCAGATTTTAGCTCGCTTTAGAATCACCTGCAGGGCCTGTTAAAATACAAGTTGCTGGGTCCACCTCCGCGGTTTCGGATAGTGCAGGTATGGGCTGGGGGAGCGCTGCAGCCAATAAGCATGTGTTTGCTCTCAGAACACTGAGAAAAGGCTACCTTCTGAGTCCCTTCTAGCGAAAACAGTATTATTCTATATGTATATGCCAAATTAGGAAGGCTAAGACAAATGTCCTAGGGACAGAAAACAGATACCAGGGACAAAGACATCACAGAGGTAATGCCATAGAGGCCCTAGTCAGCTAACCTTTTAGATTCTTTGTTTTAAGGCAAAAACCAATGCCCAGACGGCCTTCCATCCTAAACTTACCCTGTGTTGTAACACCTTTGGGTTGAGGTTATTTTCTTTGGTATAAGAACAGCAGATGCCCTCCTTCCTATATATGGATAAACCCTATAGACAGAAAGAACTTGGTAAGATTTATAAAATTACTTTGTAGTATTTTGATTAAGTGCCTACTCATCAAGGTATATATCCTGTAGCTATATACTTCATTAATAAGATTTTACATATGTGTTAGAATGATAGAATCTAGTTTAGTATTATTCATTACATTGAGAAAAGTTAATGCACATAAGAAATATACACTTTGCCTCACTGAAAGCTCCAGTTTGAGAGACCACCGAACCTTTCAAGACCCTTGAGTTCTTCACAAAAGCGTCATTGGTAAGGATCACAGTATTTGAATTACGGGTGAAGTAAAGGGTTCCTTCCAAATTCAGGGTACCTACTCTTCTGGAAAATCACTGAACACTGAAAAGAAATTGTGTGTGTGTGTGTGTGTGTGTGTGTGTGTTTCAGCTCTTCATCTGCAAAGGGAAAATGTTGCTGGAATGGGTGATTTCTAGGGAAGGCTTTTCCAGTTCTAAATGCTTTATGATTTATGGTTTAGAACTACAAAGCTGACCCAGGTGTCTATCATGTCAAAAATTCCGTAAGAACACACAGTTTATATTCTAGATTGATATTATAAATCACTTCATTCTTAGTCTCCTAAATGCCCTCCTATTTCTTTTTATCTGACAATACAGTGCTCTTCTCAGGGTAGACCTCATGGCAACTCTTCTCATCACAAAACAAAAGTAAATAAAACATAAAGAACTGGTTCTCCTTGATATCTGAAAAAATGTGAAGTATTCCTCTGTTTTGACCATTTATTAACATTCTTCGTATTATTTTTTTTTTCATTATCGGAAGGATAGGGTATGGGAAATTACTTTCTCTGATTATTTGTGTATTTTTATATACTACATAAGTCCCTGTGAGTGCTAAAATTATAACCCTTTATAATTGGCAGACATTAATTACTGAAATTGTACTAGAATTTTCATGTAATTTTACATCAGAGCCACATGAATACTGAATACATTAATCATGTTTGGAATATCAATGGGAGAATTTAATTTCCAACTATTAAAATATGCAAGAACTTGTATTAATATAATAAAAAGGAGATATGCAGATTCCTGAGTCCTATATCACAAGTAATATGTCTGTTTATGTTCAAGTGTATTAAGTCTGGAACAACTGTTCTCCACCCATTGAAATTAATCCAGGCTCCTCTTCCTACAGGGTCAGAAGAGTGGAAGGGAAGAGTCCAAGCATGGAAAAGCTCCCCGGCATGGGTGGAAAGCACAGAGCAAGACAGTATCACAAGCATCCTCAATAAACTCAACCTGCTGACACCCTTATTTCTGCAGTTCTCCCAAACACCTGAGCTTATAACCTAAAGGCATTTTCAGCTCCCTACCCCATGGCACACATTCTGTAGACTCAACCACCATAATCTCTCTTTAGATTAGAATTTTTAAACTTGGGATCCATGAATGACCTCATGATGTCTGTAAACATATGAAATTAACATGCAAAATTGCATATGCATGTAGGGACATCCTTTCTGAGGAACGAGTCTATAGCTTTTATCAGATTCTCAAGGACTATCATTCAAGAAGTTCAATTCCACTGTCACCAAGCAAGGCTGGGCCCAGTGTTCCCTTTTTGGATATCAGCACACTTCCCATCCAGTAGCTCCTGACTCAGTCTTGTACTGTCTTCATCTACCCCAAGTGCTATTGCCAAAGTCAGCTTCCTGAAGCTCATAATCAGCTATGTTAATTTCTCCTGTTCACTAACTTCCAGGGCTCCCCTAGTGCCCACTGAATAAAGCCCAAATTCCTGGGCGCAGACACCACGTCTTATTCATCTTTATATCCTCGGTATCTAGTTGGCTCAAGAGATTTTTGCTTTTGAGTTCTCGTGATGTCAGAAACCTTGTGTGTCCCAACTCCAACCTATCTTTCCAGGATTATCTGCCACTACTTCCAACCAGGTCTATTTGACTTCTGTTAATTTTCTGAACATAATCCATGTTTTTTTTCTCCATCCTTGCATCTTTTAACTTTGGTTTTTGCCCTTAAACTGGGGTCTTTTATGACCTCTACTCACCCAGACAATTTCTACCTGATGAAATCGTATCCATCCTTCAATACTTAAAAAAATGCTCCTCATGAAGCTGCCTAAGCTCTGTCTCCCTGTGAGAAAGAGTCCCTTTCTTCTATCGACTCTGTGTACATTCTTTAGGACTTTTCATTTATTAAGCACATAGCATTCAAATTTTAATACTGAATACATCATTTATATAGTTTACATACCGCATTACACTCTACCCTGCTTAAAGGCAAGGATTTTGTTTTATTTTTTTCTTCCCCACAAAACATAACTAACACTCATGCATCATAATATTCAACACAGACCTGCTGAAGAAGTGAATGAAAGAATAAATGAACACAGAACCACTGATTTTCAGATTTGTTTAAGATTAAGGTATGAGGTCAGTACTGGTTTTCCTGATGAAGAGTATGAGGTTCAGAAAGACAGAAAGAGAGCGTCACAAGATCACAGAGCCAGTGGGCTGGAACTCGTGCATCTGAGCTTGAACTAAGACTGCCCACCACACAAGGATGACACTTTTTTGAACCAAAAAAAAAAAAAAGTAGTTAGATGTGTTTGTTTTCAGCAACAATGATCTTGTTGCTTTTATAATTCCAAATGTTGGCGTAACCATTTGTTACCTGTGTGGCCATTTTACTTAGTTTGCTCGTTTGTAAACTAGGGTCAGACTGAGCGCTCTCTATTCTTCCCTTCCAGCTGAGAAGCTTGACTTGCTCTGTCACCTCATCCCTCTTTCTCTCCAGCAAAGAAGGCAACTTCCCCAGGTTTTCCCAAGTTTCCTGGTGTCGCACGTATTCTGTGTTCTTTTTTTGTCTTTCCTTTATTGATTTTAGAGAGAAAAGAATGGAGAGAGAAAGACAGATAAAAACATTGATGAGAGAGAACATCGACTGGCCGCCTCCTGCATGCCCCCACTGGGGATTTGGCTCACAACTGAACATGTGCCCTAACCGGGAATCGAACCTGTGACCTCTTGGTGCATGGGTTGATGCTCAACCACTGCGTCACACCGGCCAGGCACCTGCTCTGTATTCTAAGTGAAGCCTGGTTAAGAGTAGGGGGTAATAAACACAATAGATGGGATCGAAGAATTCATATGTAAAAAGTTGGGCTTGATCAAGAGTTTAAAAATATTTTAAATAAAAGATCTGTTAAGACACTTAAAAATTCAAATAACTGGGGGAAAAGGTGAATTCTACAGATCTGATACCTAACCTATGAAGCTCTATTATGGGAAACTCTTGCATGTCTCTTCACTGTGACAAATACAGGAGTAGGCAGAAGTAGGTTTACAGGTGTGAGTACACAAAACAGTTTATTCTCATTTTATTATTTTTATTAATGATTGTATTATTTATTATGATTATTAACCTACTTTTGCCCACACCTGTATGTAAAGCAAAACAAGGTTTAAATCCAAATGGCTCTGAGTTCTACCCCACAATCAAAAGTGTACCTATTTATCTTTCATTCTTAATATTCCAGTTATGAACAGAAAATTCTTCTCTCCCACCTTGGGGTACATGATGAGCCATTCTAATTCTTAGTATCTCTTCCATGTATAGGTTTTCTTTTTTCATCCTCATCCGAGGACATTTTTGCATTTATATTCAGATAGAGTGGGAGGGAGAGAGGGAGGAAGAGAAAGAGAGAAACATCGAAGGGTGAGGTACGTGCCCTTAGCGGGAACCGAACCCGGGACTCTCTGGTCCGCGGGCCGACACTCTAACCGCTGAGCCAAACTGGCCAGGGCCCATGTATAGGTTTTCAGACATAAATACTTGCTCACAAGTCAGACACACAGCATGCTGGTCCACCCTATTTCCACTCTGTTGCCCACACGTTACATTGTGGTTTCTTCCAATTTATATATTCTACCCTACAAGGAAGGCATTCTCTCTCCACTCAATTCCAACACGAAGTCCTGGGCAAAGGACTGGCATTGCTGCTGGCTGCTGCAGTTTCCTGTCCTGTATACTTCTTTCTTTAGTGATCTTATGTGATACACTTGCAGCTTGAACAGGCCCACATCCGTTCCTTGATAATAAATGTCTGCCGTGCATAGTCTTCAAAAGAACACCCGTTGTCCGCTTTAAGGGAAGCATACACTAGAGAGAACAATAGGTTCCATGTTCCAATAAGAGGGTAGCAGAATCGGATAATAAAAGCTACTGGGGGAGATGAGCACTACAAAGAATCAAATTGGCCCACTTATTAGTCAAGAGACCAAATGAATCACTTTAAGGTCTCTGCACTGAGCAGAGGGAACACAATCTCATGCTTTCTAAATTTGTTTCACAAATTTATTACCTTCTCTCAGGATACATTGATTTTCAGTTGACTTGATATCAGGGTCTTTAAGTCCAATCTAATTTATTATATTTTTCTGCCTGAGCAAAACAGTAACAGGTGATCATAAGGGAAATTAATCCTCAATGTCACTGCAAAGTACAAACAGCCTTATAACTCAAAAGGTTGCCCCATTCACAGTAGCTATTTGCTGTTATATTCTCCCAAAAGAGCAAACAATAATGAACTTAATGTGGTAACTTATTAAGATAAGGTGCTGCCTATGCACACAGGTAGCTTATGGTTTTCTTCATACACATATATACGTATATACAGATATAAATATATACCCATTTATTTATATTTTGGATTAATATTCTTTATCTTCCTTAAAGTATAAACATCTATGCATGTGCATGTGGATATATGCATACTATATTATTGAGAGATGTGTGTAAAGACACACATACAAACAGAAGAGGATAACTGTGTTTCAAACTGGGAGGAGCCCTGTGCCTACGGAAGGAGCTCGGTCTCGTTAGGCCTTAAAACACAGGTGAGCTCACTGTCACTCGGACGGGTTGTTACATAGTCGCGGACCTGCCACTCATTTTGAATGTACTAGAGATTGTACTACAGATCGAGATGTTGGGGCCACGTGACATAATGCATTAAAAGTAGTCACGGTATCATATAAAGTAACTCCTAGACTGGGGCGGCAATGTTGAGGTACGAGAAATACGGTAAGTAGCGCATGCACTGTACGAGACCCAGCAGGCCCTCGGCCCAGAGAGGCAAAGCACCCTGCCCGCCACCCAAGCCCAGCTCCCTGCGGAAATGTCTGTCTGCTCTAAATTTTAATAAATTTTTTAAAAAAATACCCCCATTCCACATTCCACCTAATAACACAGAAAAATGTTTTCCCACTGATGGGCCATCAATCTGCCCACAGACCAGCCTGCTGCTCTTCTGAGCTGCGCTGAACAAGGGGAGAGTTCAGTACAGCGCAGAGTGCTGGGAAGGTGGCCAGAGAATATCCACTGTTTGCAAATGCAAATTGGGAACTAACTCCACCGTTTTTCAGCATCAAAAGCCAAGGCCTTGTCTTTGAGTTAAAGGCATGTGTTTTGGAACCTCACGTTCCTACCACCTGGATGTCCCTCTGATCTTGTCGGCTGAGAGGACCATTTTCTTCACTATTTTTTTTTATCCTCACCCGAGGACATTTTTCCATTTTTTGTACAGATAGAGTGGGAGGGAGGGAGAAGAAGGGAGAGAGAGAAACATCGACGTGAAGGGACACATCAAGTGGCTGCCACCCGCACAACCAACCAGGGCCGGGGACAAACTGCAACCGAAGTACGTGCCCTTAGCGGGAACCGAACCCGGGTCTCTCCGGACCACAGGCTGACGCTCTAACCGCTGAGCCAAACCGGCCAGGGCCATTTTCTTCACTATTAAATACAATGCACGACCGCCCAGCTCGGATTCGATGGGAAACCCAGGCTCCCTTCATTCCACGTCAAACCTACAAAGATTGTCAGAGTATTTTTTATCTCCTGGTCACCGCTTGGGCTGACGCTCTTTGGCTTTCACTGAATTCAGGCCTCTCTCTTCTATATAAGGAAGCAGCAGACATTCTGAAATCATCAGGGTCTATTTCCTTTGTACAACCATAGTAAATTAGAGGCTGACAGAGCACAGCACAGGACAAACTCAATCCAAGAATTGCAGATCAACAACAAAAATTAGTTATAAATGCATTACAGCTCTTATTTATGTCACTCAAAAACCATCACTGTGAACTGAACACAACCCACAGACAATCTCACCAAACCCCCTATGTTTCTTCTCCAAATCTATAGTACCCTAGAGTTGTTTTGCGGTCCTTTCACAATTTAAATTCCAAAATCTCTTCCAGAAGTCCCATTCCAGGTGAACTTCTTGTCACTTTCTCCCCTCCACGATTTCCTGCTTCTCTAGTTCTTCCCTGTACCTCTTCTTCCAATTGTGCACCACGATCTCAAAGGAACTGGGCAGGAACAAGTGAAAGAAGTCGACAGCGATACCCTCTCCTGAAACAGGTAGGCACTGGCTGGAAATATCTCCGTATAGTACTGATGGTACCCAGAGCCACCTAAGAAAGTGACAGATCTAAGCAAGGAGATCCAAGAGTGATCAGAAATCCACTGGTAAACAGAAAATAACAGAGAACCATCCAAAAAGTACTTATGTCCAGGAGACAGATCTGAGCAAACACATTAGCCCCAGTAACAGTCCAACTTTAAACCATAAGAAATCCAAAAGACAACAAATGTAGCCAGAGAGTTTTAAACTATTGTCCAATTCCTGATGCTAGCTGTGGTCATCATAAAATCAAATAAACATTACAAATCTAAGAGGAGGTTGGGTGGAAATGTTCCTGTTGCTCAGAAATTAGCAAAGACTCACAGGAGAGTGAAGGGATTAAGCAAAGGAAAAAAAGAAAGACTCATGGACAACAGTGTGGTGACTGCCAAAGGGAGGGAGCGGTGCGGGGAGGTAGAAGGTAGAGGGGGATAGATAAATGATGACAGAAGGAGACTTTCCCGAGGTGGTCAACACACAACACAATATACAGATGATGTGTTGTAGAATTATATACCTGAAACCAGTATAATTTCATTAACCAATGTCACCCCAATAAATTAAATAAAAATAAGATTTTGAAAAGAAATCAGTAGATTATATATACCTGACATTCTAAAGACAGTAGTCACTAGTGGGCTGTGGCGTCTCAGGCATTTCCACCGGAGCCTTAATAAAAAAGCAGCATCAGTCCTATTAAAATCAACTTACGCCCTGCCCTGATAACTCCACCAGTAACATGTGAGAAGGAATGAGAAGGAAACTGAGCAGTGACGTCTGGATGGGAGTTATCAGCCTGCTTCAAAATGCAGTCATGGTGACTAGAGGCCAAGTGAGATGCAGCCTCCAGGAGAATCACTGTAGCGTCTTGGGGAAGGGGACAGGAGAGAACGCATCTTTCTCACCAACCGAATGCCTGCTGCAGGCCCTCCTAGGGCTGTCCTCAGTGTACAGGGGAGTGAGTGTAAGGAGGGAGTTTGTGGAAGAGCCTGACAGATTCCCAAACTTGGGAGGTGTATAATTCCATAGATAACGCAACGTCCATCTCCTCTGGACAGCCCTGATGGAAGCAGGCTTGCTGAACGACCTCAGGGAGAAGGGCAACAAGTGTTTTCACACAGGTCACCTGTCAATAAAATAGGCTCATCCTAAATGTCATTCTCAGAGGCAGATGTTTTAATGACTTCCTATCACTTAGAGGAGCCAGAAGAATTAGAGCCAGTAGACCAAGCAACATTTACACCGACATTTTCAAATGCTTCTTTTCTAATAGTCTCCATTTTTTTCTTTTCTTTATCTTTCATGTTGTGTCTGGCGCCACTGCTTAATGGTGCTATAACGCAAGTTTCGGTTGCCTACGGGGTAATTCCAGCATGTCCTCCTCTATAGTATTTTCTTCATGAGATCGCAGGTGCAAACTAGCCCCTAAATGGGTCCACTTGGATCCAACTCTGCCTTGGCCTAAACCATCACCATCTCTCACCTGGAGTTCTGCAACAGTCTCCAAAGTCGTCTTTCTGCTTCTAGTCCTGCCTCTCTTATCCACTTCCTCTCCACATTGCAATAAAAGTAATTTCCGTACAATATAAAATGAATCCTGGCCTGTCTTTGGAAATCGAATAGAATCCAAACTCCTCACCTTGCCTAACAATACCGGCATGATTTAGCTTCTACCTCCCACTCTGACCTCACCTCTTTGACCAAATGGCTTATTGGGTGATCCTCCAACTTTTCTTCTGCCACTGTCTTCTCCCGAGTCTGTGCTGCATCTACAGCTTTCTTCTCTGAGCCTCTGTCATATGTGAAACTCTTTTTCAGTCTATTTCTTTCATTTTCCTCTGGATGATTGACTCCTGTTTTGGAAGGTCTTAGCTAAGGGACATCTCTTCAGAAAAGGTGTCTTTGACCACTCAATCTAAAGTTAGCTCCTCCTGCTATTTTCTGCCAGAATATCATGGAAGTAGGCAGAGGGGAATTGTTCATATCACTGATCACAATTTTTCATTGAATATTAGAATATATATTTTCTCAGCTCTTATTTCTCATTATATCACTGATCACAGTTTTAATTGAATATTTGAATATATGTGTTCTCAGTTTTTATTTCTCATCCATAGGGATAAGAAATTAAATCTAAGATTGTTGGAAATTTCAAAGTACAGGGAAAAGAGGCTGTGATGGATTGGTGGCTGATGAAGGAAAGTCTTAGAGAAAGAGGTAAGAGCAGCAGAAGTGTTCATGGCCATGGGTAAAGGAGAAGGAAAAAGAAACCGTATGCTTTCAATGTCAAAACACCTTCCAGTAAATAACCTACCTCTTCAGTGAAGGAGGAAATAAGAGCGAGCATCAAAACAGCAACATGCTGTGCTTCGGAAGGAGGAAAGAGGTCAAACAGCTACCAAAGCAAATGGGAAAGAAAGCTGATTAGGGACATTCAAAATGGATTTGAAGTTCTACCAAACCAAGTCTTCATTTAGTTATCCATTCCATAAATATGTATTGAGTTCCAACTTAGTACCAGCCAATATATTTGTTTCTAGTATCACAGAGACAAATAGGCACTTAGTTGTGAAAAATCACCTGGGGTTGAATGAGAGGGAAGGAGCTTTGTATCATCCATGGTGTCTAAACACCCATCCACCTCACTTGGTTCTCTTTGGCTCTGGTCAGAAATGAGGCTTAGGTCACGGACATTCCCTTTCTCAGGGTGGGCTCTTCTATTTCGCAAAAGTAACATGCCAGGATTTACTGTATGAAATTCACAAATCCTTCATTATATGAACTTGTGATGTTTGAAGATTTGGCAAAACATCCCCATTTCTCCTTCATTGACCTTCCTCTCCCTCCATTTCCATAGGGCCTTTAAGTACTTGTCATCCAAGGAAGAGGAAAAACTTTGGTTATCCCATAGTTTTCTATGAGAGATATATAAACTAAATTATAATAGCAATACTCAAGTCATAAAAGTAAAACATAATTATTTATATTATACGTCAATATTTTTTCATGAATAACACCAATACTAGTCCTGCAATCTGGCCACCACTTTACCTGCTCAAGCAGTCTTGGCTTTGCTGCAGCCCAGGTTAACTCCTCCTGGACTCGAACAAGTCAGACCATCCCTGTGGCTGCGGCTGAAGGACAGCAGCCTGGAATTCTCTCTCCCATTCCCTTTACTTTGCAAAGCCTATCGTTTATCTACACTTCATCACAAGCCCTATATTTTTGACATTCCAAACAGCTCTAACGCCCCTGAGAATTCTAGAATATGCAAAATTGATAACATCTCTTGTAATAGTCAAATTTTAAATTGATGGTGCTGAGTTTAAAAGATAACGGTTCCCCAAATCCCCAAAATAATTAGCCCCACATAAACAATTAAAATATGCAAGCCCTTGAAAATTTAAGGCTGGGTAAATAGGCTCTGACTGAGATTAAAAAACAAAATAAATATCAGAAGACTAAAAGCACCTGAAGTCAAAAAGGGGGGGATGGGTGCGTTTAGATCTTCCGGTTAAAAATTAAATCAATATTTAATGCAAACTCATCAGAAGCCACACCAGTGTTGGGAAATAGCCGGGCTGTGTTGACTCAGAAGGCTCACTCCATCTCTCAGGAATGCAAGCTGTGAAAGGCAGCCTGAGAGATGAGCTGATCTCCCCATAAACACAGGCTCTGAGTCAGCCTGAATGCTCATGATTTTCATGCCAGACACATACACTTTCAGCTGGAGGGCATTTGTTGAGGGCTGCCGTGGAGAATGCCCACACTCAGAAAAAAATGCACCCCCATGGCAACCACTAACGAGTGAAATACAAACCCACTAATCAGGATTTGGAAATTGTAAAAAACAGTATGATTTGGTATTCTGAAGTAATTCCAGGTATACAAACAAAAACAGATCTGGAAATACAGGCTGGATACTTCAGGTGTTAACCAAGCTACCCTGCCTGCATGGTCCTTGGGAATTTGCCCGAATAGACAAGCTCTGGGGGCTCGAATCTAATTTTTTAACATCCCTGGACTGTGCTCCTCACACCATGTCAACAACATTTAGCAGAGGGGGTTTCTTTGGGTTGGTGTGTTGGGACCTATATCATGCCAACCAAAATCTGTCTGTGGAAAGAAGACACCTACCTACCTCTAAGTGAGAACCACAGGAAAATGAGAAACCAGCTACAAACCGGCATCTTCCCCAACATTTCTCATCATTTCCGACTGCTCCCTCACCCTAGCTATTGGCCCAAATAACTGACTGTTTCGTGGAAGTAATAGAAACTGGTGTTTAAAAAAAAAAAAAAAAAGTGCCCTGCTATTAAATTGTAAAAAGAATTCCTGACTTCCATCTCCACTACTTATCGTACCTTTGACAAGGGGTGGGCAAACCAAGTAACCAATTTGAGTCTCCTTTTCCCAACTGGCAAAGCAGGGAATCAAATGCTTGCTTTACTAGAATGTATTCAATATCTGTTGTACACTTACTATGTGCCAGGATCTGTAGTAGGTGGCATGCTGGGTACAGTTACTATTTTAGGCAACTCACCATTTTTTTAGGGAGGAAGGCAAGCATCCAAACATACAAATAAAATGTAACTAAATTAATAAAAACTGTCATGAATAAAAAGGAGTACACATTGGAGAAAAAAAAATCCCAACAACAGGGAGATGTAACTTAACCTGGGAGAGCATCTTCTTAGGGAATAACATTTAAGCAAGGAGGGTGGGAAGGCAGGGAGTGGAGAGAACATTCCAAGACAAGGGAATAACATATGCAAAGGCCCCAAGGCAAGGAGGAGTCTGACATGGTCCAAGAACAGCAAGAAATCTCTGTGGTTACAGAGAGGGGAGAGAGGCAAGAGATAAGGCTTGTGGTGTTATTACAAGAATCAAAGAGAAATGTGTGTGAACATGCTTTGCAGAGCACAAAGCCCGGTACCACTGTGAGAACTGACACCGTCTTCAGTATTTCAGGAGTCTTGTCCTTAGCTCCAGAAGCAGCCGGTCAGAACAACAACAACAAAACAGTTGAACACAAAGTTTACCTCTTCTTCTATCCTTCCTAAATGGACCATTTCTCTCCTCTTTGCCATCCACCAAAGTGTCACATTTTCAATTTGCAATGATATTAAAAGTCTTAAAACAAGACCTGATTATTTCTCCTTCATGTACCCAAGGGGCTTCTTCAAAGCCAGAGAGGAGAAATTGCTGAAGCTCTTTTATGTCCAGGCAACCAATTCGAAAAGCAAAACCGAACGCAAACGAGTGGGGAAGGGCTAGACACACACGCTCTCTGCCCACTGTCTCCATCTCTGACACTCATTCTCCAGTGGGCTTTTAAAAATGGAATGTGAAGAGATGGTGGGCTGGGCTCATTTGCACACACCCATTTATTCATTCACTCAGCAAATATTTATTCCCTGCCTATCTCTGTGATGCTAAATACAGGGATTCAGAAATGAATTTTATTACACTGATTTAGTGTCACAATTATCCAGATGAATCAAGAAACTGGAGGCAGATTTCTTAACATTTAATTTAGGTCCTTATCTCCTTGATATAAAAAGAGTGTTAACCCTTAAGGTGATTTCAATTCCAGCTTCACTCGGGCATCAAGAATGCTTAAAGCCGCCCTGGCCGGATTGGCTCAGCGGTTAGAGCGTCAGCCTGCGGTCCGGAGAGACCCGGGTTCGGTTCCCGCTAAGGGCATGTACCTCGGTAGCGGTTTGTCCCCGGCCCTGGTTGGTCGTGCGGGTGGCAGCCACTCGATGTGTCCCTTTCACATCGATGTTTCTCTCTCTCTCTCTCTCTCTCCCTCCTGCTCTGTCTGAACAAAGAATGAAAAAGTGTCCTAGGGTGAGGATTAAAAAAAAAAGAATGCTTAAAGCCAAGGGTCAGGAATGGGGAGGGAGGAGGGAGGAGGGAGGAGGGAGGAGAAGGGGAGGGGGGAGGGGGGAGGGGGGACGGGGAGGGGGGAGGGGGGACGGGGAGGGGGAGGGGGAGGGGGGAGGGGAGGGGGGAGGGGGGAGGGGGGGAGGGGGAGGGGGAGGGGGGAGGGGAGGGGGAGGCAGGAAGGGAGGCAGAGGACCTAGCAAAGGCATGGGAGTGGGTGAGCACTGATGTGCACACAGATATGCTGACGACAGTGTACGTGAACAGTGTACTTGAAGGTGAGCTCACTTTTCCTCGCTGAAGAGTATCAGGAGACAGCCTTGCTTGGAAGAGATTCTTAAACCAAAGTCATCAATAAAGCTTGCGCCTACTTTCAATACATGCTGTCTGCAGACTATTATGCCTTGTCTCCCATACGCTGAATACCTTGGAAAACCCAGCTGACAGTGATGCAGGAGACACGAGGCAACGGCTGCCCCGAGAAACAGCAGGAAAGGGCCGCTTCCGAAAGTCCCGCAGGAGACAGGGCAGGGGAAACAGAGAGGAAGCGTCATGCCCGCGGGCGACGGGAACTGGGAACAGGGGGCTGTGCCCGAGGAAAGTATGAAATCGGTTAGGTATGCCCGAAACCAACAAGGAGCACAGAGATTTAGAATAATTCGTAAATCACAGGAGGAACGCTGCGGAAGCTTAGCATAATCTCTCCGTTTATCGGCCAGTTTCTGCACAGGGAGCAAAGGGGACTCGTGGCGGAGGAAGCTGCTAGATGCAGAATCTGGGTTGGGTTTGGTTTCGTTTTCCCAGCAAAAACAACAACAAGGTGAAGCCTGGCAACGGGCAGAAACCGGGAAAGAGGCATGTCAAGAGCTCAGCTAGTTAGAGGTTTGCCCTTGAAACGGGGACGGTCTCATGTTCTATGCAATGTCACTAAATAAAATTTAGATATCATACATGGTGAAATGTTCTAAGACACAAAAAGACTACTGCCGATAAACACATCACAGGTACGTGGCGGCTCCGTGCCCGGCGACGGGAGGAAGAAGACAACAGCTCTTCTCAGGTCCCCCCCTTGCTTGGCCATTTTTGACCAATTATCAGCTGCGCTCCTTTTAGTTATACAACCACCGCAAACAGTCCTGCAATCGCTCACAGCACTTCGTCACAGTCACTTCGCTATCTGTTCCAAATTACAATTTTGACTCTTTAACGTGTAAAAATTTAGACTGGATGTTCCCTGAGAAACGCCACCGCTCGCGGGCCATCACAGCCACCGTGCGTGCCAAAAATGCTTTCAACAGATTTACCAAGTGTTCAAGTGAGATTAAATCGATGTGAAAGACCCAAGTCCTTGCCACCAGGAGGGAATGGACGCTGTCAGTCTCCTCTGAACACACATTAAATATTTATCTAATTGGAAAAGCCAACTGTTGGGGGGAAAGGTCCATTTGTATTTACAAAAGGCAAACTGCTTCATACTTGAGGATTTATTTTTACCTCGTCAGCCAACAGGCGTGAGGAATCATTGTCAGGCGTGTCTACAGGACCCGCTCAGCTGCCGGTCTAGGTGGACACGCCTGCGGACAGGAAAAATCACTTGTGAACACGCAGAGAAACGGGCCCGAGAGAGAGGCAGTGAGGAGCCCGCCGCTGGGCGGGAAGTTCTTGCCCACTGACCGGATTCAGAGCCCAGAAGGAACTGTGTGACTGCCCCCAGGCTGTGAACCGATCATTCAACTCAATCTCAGAATTGAAACCAAGGTGTGCTTTTTATTACTTGATAGCAATTTTTTTTTTCGGTACGTGCCCCTAGCGGAAACCGAACCCAGAACTCTCTGGTCCGCAGGCCGATGCTCCAACCGCTGAGCCAAACCGGCCAGGGCTGATAACAAATTATTAATGATGAAATATAATCTTGGCTTCTTTCATCAAAAACTAACTTCTCGCCCTGGCTGGTTTGGCTCAGTGGTTAAAGCTTTGGCCCATGGATCAGAAAGTCCTGGGTTCGGTTCCCGCTGAGGGCATGTACCGTGGTTGCAGTTTGTCCTTGGCCCCTGTTGGGTCATGTGGGTGGCAGCCAATCAGTGTGTCTCCCTCATGTCAATGTTTCTCTCTCTCTCTCTCTTCCCCCCCCTCTCCCTCCTGCTCTATCTGAGGAAAAGTGCAAAAATGTCCTCAGGTGAGGATAAAAAACAAAATAAAACAAAAAAACTAATTTCTCCAATCAAAAGGCACATTACCAACCCCAGTGCCAGGCTTTGTTCTCTCTGATTTAGACAATTTAAATGATTTCTTAATCGGTCTCTCTTTCCCCTAATCTCTCTCTTGTCAATCCATCTCCTCGAAGGTCAGGATATCTATCTTCCTAAAAAGCAAATCTAATGTAAGAATTGTTTTCCTCCCAGTCATGCTACAGGACACAGCCCAACTCCCCACCGTACACTGCCACCACACACCTGCCCAGCAACCTCACCCTCCCACTAGGGTTTCCTGACTCCGCCACTCCCCCTCCTGAACACCTGTGCACCTCCCAATGCCTGCACTCCACTCTCGTGTCTCCTCTGCCTGGAACACCCTCTCCTCACCTGCACCTGTCAAAACCCTACTCTTTTATTCATTATATTCCACAAATAAGTGAGATCGCGTGGTATTTGTCTTTCTCTCTCCATGTCCCTCCTTGCCGTCTCAAAGGATACAAGATCTTTCTCAAGGCTGCATAATGTTCCACTGTGTATAGGTAACACAGCTTTTTTATCCACTCATCTTTTATTTGTGGAATATAATGAATAAAAAAAGCTAAACAAAATAGACCCAGAGACAGAGAAAGGGGTACGGTTCAGACTGACAAACCTCAGAGGTGGGGGTAGGGATGAGATAAACCAAAGAACTTATATGCATGTATGCGTAACCAATGGACACAGACAACAATACTTGGCGGGGGGCAGGGGGGTAGGGGAAAAAGGAGAAACATCTGTAAGAAAAATTAATTAATTAAAAAAACAACAACTCTACTCTTTCAGGAACAAAACCTCATCCTCATCGCCTTCAAAATGCCAGTCCGTTTTGTACACGCTGTCTTTAAACACGGGATTTGCTGTCGTTGGGCGACATGCCAGGTAAACCTTTACTCTGTGTGCCACCCAACGAGAAGTCTCAAAACATCTTCTGTGTACCTCACGTAAGGCGGATTAGGTCAGATTTATGTTGCTTCTCTGGACCATTTCCCCTCGGGGAGGTATTCTGGTCTTTGAGATTAAACTCATCCCTCCGGTCAACCCCAGTGTCTGAGAAAGGTAAGCACTCAGGTGTCTGCGGGTGGCACTGCCGTGCAGACATGTGCGTTAGCGGGACGGCCAAGTTCAAGCTCCTCGGAGTCATCCGAGGTCCCACAGAACCGTTTCTGAAGCCCATCCAGTCTAATGGTTTTAAAACTGCTCGTTTCTGTTTGGTTTGTTTGTCTCCAAGTTTATTTCAAAGTTCCAGTCAATGGAAACTGGACGGAGCCCATCCATTTGCTTCTCACTCCCATCCCCCACCCTTAAAGGGGGTCTGAAGAACATGGTTTGAAATCCACTTTGCAAAAGTTACAAACTACAGAGGAAGATATTCACCCAAAATGGTAATACCAGGACTTTCTACTATTTCTAAGTTGTATCCGAAGCTGTCATTGCACAACTACATATTGTTGCGTGCAGTGAGTTCTTAGAATATGAGAACTAGCTTACGGTTTATCCGGGGATGTTAGATGGTCTCTAGCAACAGCCAGTCCCTAATATGCCTATTTTAAAAAGTATTCTGGCCCTGGCCGGTTTGGCTCAGCGGTTGGAGCGTTGGCCTGCGGTACAGAGAGACCCGGGTTCGATTCCCCCTAAGGGCACGTACCTCGGTTGCAGTTTGTCCCCGGCCCTGGTCGGTCGTGCAGGTGGCAGCCCCTCGATGTGTCCCTTTCACATCGATGTTTCTCTCTCTCTCTCTTCCTCTCTCTCCCTCCCGCTCTATCTGAACAAAAAAAATGGAAAAATGTCCTCGGGTGAGGATAAAAAAAAAAAAAAGTATTCTGGAGAACGGCTTGTTTAAAGCAAGGGAGTACAGTGCTGACGTGCCCAGGTCTGAAGTCAGGTCTCTTGAATTCATTTGTCCACAATGCCACTTACTAGCTTACCCAGGCTCTCTTTTTCTCAGTCTCCTCATTTATAAAATGCAGCAAAAATTGTACCTGGTAGAGTTTGGGTAAGTATACAACAATGTCTAGCGAGAATGAGCTTAATAAAACCACCACATACGTGTTCAGTTAATAATACACTGGGGTTTGTCAAGGTCCGTGATGAGGAAGACAAATGAAGAGCATCATGGGTGCCACTGGCTGCAGTCAGTGCTTCTCAGATGAAAAAATCATGTGCCCGTTGAGACGGTGAATATTCGCATGCTGCTTAAAGTCTGCATTGCCCAATTTATTAATCCAAAGACTCCGTCAAGTGATTTCACTATTCCCTTCCATTAAAGTGAACTATCCAATGATAATGCAAAATGTCAAAGCCTGTAGGAGCACATTTATGCTTCCAGTTGGTGAGTCCTGCCAAGTGACAACATAGTTCCCCAAATGCCCAGTAAATGTTCCCGCCGCCCAGCGTGAGGTTCCTGCCCGGGGACCGCGGTCTTGCTCGGGGACCGCTACTCCCCAGGCTCCTCGGCAGCCTGTGCTGATGTCACCACTCAGGTCCAGGAACTCCGCGGAACGAACGTCTGCCAGGGAAAGGTCAGCGTCTGAGCGAAGAACCGGAGCTCGACACAAGAGCAAACCTCTTCCACGTAGCTAAGCTGAAAGTAAAACATCCTGCTGATCGTATCGCTGGGAGAACAAACAAAGGGTTGTCTTGGAGCTCCCTATTAACGCATTTCACTGGACTGGAAAGGCAGAGAGCAGACCTGGATCCTGAAACAAAGGGAAGCCGTGGATGGTGGCCGTGGTCACACATTTGGAAATGCGGTCAACAGTCGGCTGGGTTTTCAGGTGTTTCTGCAGCGGTGAGGTCAAGTCCTTTCCGTCTCTCATGACCGCACTCAGCACAGCCCCAGCGTGTGTGTTGCCTGTCTCGGGTGCCTTGTGGGACCCAAATAATTGTGGATGACACTCGGAGTCAGAAGAAGGAAGTCTCTCTTCCAGCAGGAATGAAGACAGGCTCACATCCATCAGAGGAACCCACAAACCAGTGGTTCTCAAATTTAAAAATGTAAAAGAATTATCTTAGAAGTTTATTAGAATGCATAATCTCCGCTGCAATGAAAGGGTGACTCTGTGTTTACTGCTTCACACTTGACCACTTTTAGATCCCTGCCCTTCCCCTGCCTGGTCCTCCTTTGGGCAACCACGTGTAGAGCACACGTGTGCCTCTCGCTCTGTGGCACTGGAGGGGAGTTCAGATGTTCCGAGCTACACCCTCACACTACACACTCTCCTCCACCCACTCCAGAGCCACCCGCAGGCCCAGGCCACTCGCTGCTTGTTTCCCTCCAGACCTGTCCCGAGGCCTCCCCTTGGAGAACCCTGCTGCTCTTTGCTGTGTGCACAATAGGCTTCATTTCCTATCCACTGGTGCTTGTGTGACCTGCGTCCTAACATCCATGAAGTCTTCAGCTCGGGCTGTTCAGGGTCCAGCAGAGGTTTCTAGGAGCCCAAATAAAACTCAAGTCCAGAGATCCTGATTCAGTAACAGATGGGAATGGAGGACTGGACCTGGGACCACAAACCCACAATCAAACCACTATCCCAGGTTAATCTGTTTCAGGCCATTCACAGAGCGTTTAAACCACCCTTACTCTCCTCTTCAATCTCCAACAGAAAGTTGCATCCCTGCCCTTCCCCTTCCCCACTCCAGACTTTACGGTACACTTTTATGACCGCTCTTTCTTTACCATGCAGGTAGCCTCTTATAAATTTTCTACCAGATAACACCTGGATAAGGTGGGACAGGGAGAGGTGCTAACTGGAAAGTGTCTAGTTGGGGCTCAGTTTCCTGAAGGCATGGCCCTGTTTCCCTTGAGATGTTTCTTGAGGACATACCTCCATCTTAAATTCTAAGTAATATAATTATCTCAGGTTTAACTAATAAGTGAAGTGACTTTATAAGGTTGTTAGTTGGTAACAATGTTCCCAATTCATTAGAATTAGAGCAGAGCTCCTTGGCTGGACACAGGCTGAGTGATCCAATGAACTTTGGGACGTTGGGTACCTCCCTGCTACCAATACTACAGTGGTGGCCTTTTTGCATAAGCTCATTTTCTAGGGTGGGAGTAAAGGTAGGGAAGGTCAGGAGATGAAGATAGTGGGACATGGTATTTAGGAAGAAAAGCAGTGGCGGACTAAGAACAAAAGAGTGTGGCTCAGCCCCACATCTCGGCCGTGCTCAGAGAGAGCGAGCCTTCTTCCTATTTCTGTTTAGATCAACATTATGATTCTGGAGCAGTGAGACCTTCCAAGAATACAAGTTGTTAGTACCTCAAGGATTTTCAGCTTTGCAAGCACAGGAGGAAGCAAGGCAAGGATGCAGCCCGAGTGCCAATGTAGACACCAAATATCTTCGAGTGACTTTGTTGGCGACGGACATCGACGGGGGCTCCAGACACAAAGTACCGAAGGGACTTGTTCATGGACCACACTGGAAACCCAAGGCTGACATGCTTTGACAGTAAAGAAAGCACCAAGCTAGGAACCCAACTCACAGAGTGCATGCATGTTAATGGTCTGTCGTCAACCTTCATCAGTTATGTGAGTTGTGCAATGAAAATAAAACCAGTAAGTCCTCTGTGTGAAATTGACTGCACTTCAGGAGAAAGTGTCTGTAACTCAGCAGTCTCAGTCTTTCAGCTTTAATCAAAAGTTGGCCTGAGGCAATTAATAATGGTGAGAAATAGTCCTAGGTGCCCGCTAATCGCCAGTCCCCATCCAGTCTCCATGATTTACCTGATGGCAGCCTACCGGATTTCCATTGTGTATGTTTCCAAGCCAATTCTTTGCTCAATGCCATCCCTCTTGGATTCTATCACAATTATTCACATGTATTTTATTAGCTGAATTGTTCTAGTAGTTTTCCACATATCATCCCGCAAGTCTTTTTGGATGGTAGGGGGATATAAGTAATCAACAATTTAGTAAGCATTTATTCAGGGGCATTCTTTCTCAACCTTATGATTCAAACTATAAAGTAGGTGCTTTATATAGAACAGTGTGTGAAATTACTTAAAACTTGGAATTTTTAATATACCTTTGACCTTTGTCATCTTTACTAAGAATGGTGCCACATATGCAACTGAATGTAACCATTTACAAAATCTGGGGGAACAGCAGCCACCAGAAACCCACACACCTGCTTGCTCACAGCGACTGACCCGGGGACTGCGCTTGCTGCCTGGTTCTCGGGCCACCGCCCTTCAGTAGGAGAAAGTAGAATGTTCCCAACCAGACTGTCATTTTCATTGCATCTTATATTGAAATAGCTACGTTTACGATACAAAGGCCAGTTGGGAAACCCTCGGGATGTCACGGGCAGTCGCTGGGAGGGCTGTGCCCCCGGAGCGTGGCTGACTAATGGGCAAAGCCGGAGGCACCCGTGCCCCGCTCTTCCGTAGCTGAGCAATGAGGTCAGAAACAGTCACGTGGGCCTGTGAGTACACGTGGACAAACCAGTCTCCAACACCAAAGAAGCACAATCTAGAAACTGAGACTCAGTAGACTGTTGAATACCAGTTGCTGTCTTAAAAACGGAGTCACCCTGAAAAGGTCACAGTGTACTATCTGAGGGTAGCTTGAAACCCGAAATAACATGAAAAGTTTGGCAAGGTTCATCTGAGCCACAGACGACACTCCAATGTGTGCTTGAGGGATTTCATCAGCACCCATATGGACTAGTGGTTCTACAAAGATTAATGTCTACGAAGACTGAGGTGACACTTTGGGAACTACTCTTGTAAGGGAAGGGCTTCCAAGTGAAAGACAAATGTAAAATAGGTGTTAACCAAAAGGCTCTCACAGGGGACGAAGCAAGATAACGATTTTTCATGAACCATGTCTCTTCAAAGCAGAAACAGGATCTGCCTGATGCAAATAAACTTTTGCATCTAAAAGCCTTGGTGTTTTAAAAACCAAGTTACACCTCAGTCTAAAATAAGGTCTTGATCTTGAAAACAAAACACAAACAATTCTTTTCAAGGTAGAGCTTATTTTTTTAGTGCCATTTCAGAATGAAATATATTATTATTTTTTACTTCCAATTTTTAAAAAATATTTTTTCTTTATTGATTTTAGACAGAGAGGATGGGGGGGGAGAGAGAGAGAGACAGAAACATCGATGAGAGAGAACATCAAATGGCTGCCTCCCGCATGCCCCCCACTGGGGATCTGGCCCATAAACTGGGCATGTGCCCTGACTGGGAATCGAACCAGCGATCTCTTGGTGCATGGGTCGACGCTCAACCAGTGAGCTACACTGGCTGGGCTTATTTCCAAACTTTAATTTCAGTATATATGTATTCCTTTCTCAGACAAGAGTTTTTCTTAGAAAAACACAAGTTTAAAAGCCCTCCCTTCATAATTCTAAATTAAGACATGTCAAGGGTAGAAATTTTAGGAAATGCACAAAAGAAAAAAAAAAGGGGGATACAAAAAAAACCCCCCCAATACTCAGGAGAAGAAGAGAAAAGTGAACACCTAGGCTTACGTTACAAAACCACAGACACATGGGGGAGCGCACAGGTCGGGGACAGCAGAGCCCCTCTGGACCCCTCTCTCCACGTGCTCGCCAGCTCCGTGTCAGCCGCAGTCTCTCCCCTGTGTGCATGGACACGTACCACAGACACATGGGGGAGTGCCCAGGTCGGGGACAGCAGAGCCCCTCTGGATCCCTCTCTCCCACGTGCTCGCCAGCTCCGTGTCAGCCGCCGTCTCTCCCCTGTGTGCATGGACACGTGTGGGCAGCTCAGAGCTTCCAGCCTAAGAGCTCACGACCAGAGGACATAAGCAGCCTTTACCTCTAACTCTGGTTAGAAAAACGCCAGGGAAGTCCCTGGGCAACTCAGCACGGGTCCCACTCTTGTGACTGGACCACCTGCTATGGTCCACCCTGCATGGCACCACCAGAAACATGGCTCTCCCTGGGGGGAGGGGGGTAATTCTGACTGTCAGCCACCATCACAACCACATGATCAGAACTGGGCAGAAGTTCCTTCGGAGCAAGCAAACAATAACTATTTACTCCCCAAAGTATTTATAGTTAACTACTCTGATTACTCCATGTGTGTTCTTTTTATTTAAACCTACATACCAATTTTATATGTATGTACGTGTGTGTATGTGTGTGTGTGTGTATGTGTGTATATCTATCTATCTATCTATCTATTCTTTTCCTATTCCTAAGAAGTACACTTTGTATTTCTGCACTTGTTAAACAACTTTTTTAAATGTACATGTTTCGTACAAAGTGAGTTGTAAACTATTTTTTGTTTCACAGACAAAAATACCACAAAATTTTTTTCTGGCACAAAATGCCATGTCTGTAATTCTCAAAGACACAACAGAAATATTTGTACATACATGACATTTCCTTTGGGTACAGCCACCGAACTTTAAAATTCAGAATTTCATTCAAAGAGGCAGAATATAAATTTGGGACACAGAAATGACGCTGTCATTGTCTTGGAAAACAACAGAGAGAAAAAATATATTTCTGACAAATCAGTAAGAACATATCTTCAAAATCTGCTTTTCCTATGTTATTCTAAAGTGAATTCTAAGCTGAGGAGTTTAAAAAAACAAAAACAACAACTGAGTGCTGAGTCAATGCCACGTCGGCTGTGTTGAAAGATGTCATTAAGAGATCACGTCAGCCTCTCGTGACCTTCCAGGTGGGTCAGATTGCTCAGGGCAGCCACATGGACGCTAGCCAGCCATGCTCTGGAGAGCAAGTTTCTGACCTCAAAGGGAGAGTATTTTCAACCTCAGGTCAGAAGGAGGCAACATAAAAAAAAAATCTTTCTAAAGCAAGGGTACACCTTGAAACTGACAAGCAAGAAAGGGCACTGAATTAACATCAAATAAGGACTTGGCGTTAGGGAGAGAGCAGACCTAGAGGTCACTGGAGACAGCCGCAGCCAGGAGGGCAGAGCAGGCCTGTCACTTGACAGCAAGAGCAGAGAGTCCCTTTCCTGGAATATCACTGGTACAACGCTACCATATGGATTATGTAACCAAAGAGTCATGCCTTAGAAACAAGTACAAACCTGATATACAATTTCCTTTAGTTGAAACGCGCAAGCACCTTCCATGGGTTTCTCACATCTCTTCTTCTGTGTTGTGATAGAAGTCTTTTGTTTGTGTATGGACCAAGGTAACAGGGAAACCGGGAAGGAAGGCAGGGCACCAAATGGCAAAGAAGGATTAAACAACAACAAAAAAAGTCTGGCCTGTAGCCACTTGCACCTGGTGGAGAGTGTCAGGAAAAACCACAGGTTTATGCCCGGGGCTTTGAAAGTTCAAAAAAAAAAAAAAAATCTATTAATTCTTTCAACAAATATTTATTGAGTATCCACTGCCTATCAGACAGTTTGCTGGAGGTAGGGATGCAAAGGTGTGGAAGCCACAGAGGAGACAAATAAAGGTTTGGTGGTGGTATATAGTACTATAAAACCTAGAAGAGGGAGCATTGCACTCTAGCTGGTAAAATAAAGAAAGGTCCAGAACCAAGCTATTAAAAAAAAAAAAAAAAAAGGCACAATATACTGTGTACAACTAAGGCCAAATCCAAAGACTAGATTTGAATTTAGAAGCTACCAATGGGTAAGGAAGTCGTGCCCAAACAGATTTGTTACAGATGTTGAGTGCTTCCTGCTTTGGGATGGGCAAGAAACATGAAGATAACAAGTGAAGTGCATTTTGCTGAGACCAGGAAGTACAGAGGACCATGGAAACTAAACCTAAAAAATAATGAAAAGAACACTTGAAAGATTTAATGGCTGAAAACGGTGGTGAGTTTAGAATGAGACAGAAGAGGTCGGTGCATTGTTCATTTTCGAGATAACAGTTCACCAGCGCGATGTAAGGTTTGCTCCCTTCAGTCTAGAAATCTTCCGAAAGAGTAACGAGAGTCCGGGTTCGCCCCTTATTCTCCAAGACTTACGACACAGAAAACTTAAAGAATTCTTCCAGGCTCCCCATTTTCTTATCTCCTGCCATGACCTCTTCAAAGTCTTTGATCAATTGAAAGGAATGTGTGGGTGGTGTGTAACCTTTAGAAACATTTTTCTGCCAATTTACTGGAGGGAAGTTTTCTTTTTCTTTTCTCCCCTTGCCCTGAGTTCTGCACAAAACCTCGCCTTGCGCGGTGTTCAAAGCAGCCCAGAGTCATCCTTGAAAGACTCCAGTGAAAACAGAAGGGGATGAGGCTGTGAAACCAGACAGCACCCCTTCAAAACCAGATTTCTTGTGGCCCCAAACAATCCGGTCTCTTTGTGTGGGATGTCTAGTGGTTGGTGAGTCATGTTACCGGGTGTATTTATAGACCACGAATTAAAAATAAACAAATAAAAGCAGTTATCACTTCTTGAGAGTCTCAGACTGAGCAAAGAGAATAGCCAGAGGAATGTTTGAAAATCACAAATGTTGCTATTACGAGAGAGCAGGCTAAATTCAACAGGGCAGCCTAGGATGAAAGAGTTCCTTACAAACCAGGGATTCGGCTGAGCCCTCTGCAGACCACGAGATGCTTCATAGAGTGGCTGCACTTGAATGATGATCAATAAAATTTTTGTGGAATCACCAGTAACGATTGTTGATGAACAAGTTGATTCACGTATCTCTTCCCATTTCAGTTTGAAATATGCATGGTGTATAAGAATGGTATTCCGTTACACTAAGTTTTCTTTTTATATTCACTGTACACTGAAGTTATTTTTATAAAATGTAATAATTAGACTCATGGCAGCTATTAACCTGTTGATCTGATAACCTAGTTAGCAACTAATAATCTGAACTGAAAAGGTTTTCTTATTTTGGGAGCTCAGAACCCCTCAACTTGAACTGCTTCCCAGAGCAAGTTCCTCTCACAGAAAACAAGAACCTAGTGAGAGACCCAAAAGACACTCTCAGTTTTAAAATAGGAAAAGTTAGCCCTGGCCAGTTTGGCTCAGCGGTTAGAGCGCCCACCTGCGGTCCGGAGAGACCCGGGTTCGGTTCCCGCTAAGGGCATGTACCTTGGTTGCAGTTTGTCCCCGGCCCTGGTTGGTCGTGCGGGTGGCAGCCACTCGATGTGTCCCTTTCACATCGATGTTTCTCACTCTCTCTCTTCCTATCTCTCCCTCCCACTCTGTCTGTACAAAAAATGGAAAAATGTCCTCGGGTGAGGATAAAAAATAAAATAAAATAAAATAAAATAGGAAAAGTTAGATAGTGATGGAGAGATGGATGTAAAGCATAATATACACTTCAAGAAAAGACAGTATCAACCGTGGGATGTACTTAGACAGTACAGTGGATGAGGAAGAGAACTTACATTAATATTTATTTTGTCTTAGAAATTAAATCTTACTAATATTTACTATGTAGATTCAAAATAGCATATATATTCAATATATGCATATTTGTGGGTTTTGTGTTCATATATGTTTCTCTGGTTGGCTTTTGCTATTCATTGACTTTTTATATCTGTCTGTTTTGTTTATTGATGTTTCCCAAGTTTTAGAAGAAGGCTGAGATAAGGAAGTATTCAAAAACTTTTTTGGAATAAACTGGAATGCACTTGATACAAAGACTGAAGACTACTAGCTTAAAAGGAAGTGGGATCAAGATGAGGTATTTTTAAATGATTAAAACAGATTCAAGCACCAAATTTTCTTATGCTTTTGTCAGACTGTATCGATAAGAAAGATATGTATCAATGGTTAGATCAAGCAAAAAATTCAAGGCCTAAAACAGGCCTCTCAATGGGCCGGAGAGGGAACTACCTTCTGTACCGAGTCGGACACCAGAGGAGACCAGGGGAAGCGGTGGTGATGCAGGAGGGCCCGGGGGAGCCTGTGCGCCCCAGGAGTCCTGAACCCATACAAACCCCAACCACCCTCGCCAAAGAGACACTGGCCTGCCTGGAGTCCACCTGAAGCCAGACAGGAACATTTCCCACATTTTCTCAATGTGAAACGGAAAATCTTAGACTTTCTTCAACTTCATGCATGACAACAGCACAAGAATCAAACAACTATATGAAACCAAGTTTCTTAGCACCTGTGAATCTACCTTCTGTATTCTAGAAAGTATTTTCTTTAAATAAATGAATTACCACTGCTACTATAGTTGAAACAGAAAATAATGTGACAATTAACTATTGAAAGAAAAAGGTGAATTGTAAGGACAGAAACCAATCCTGAGAGACTGTGTTTGTATAACTTCTGTCTTCCAATGAGATGCGTAGCCTTTACAAGCTACACCTTGACTTTGGCAGTACCAAGTGCCTGTGCTAAGACTAAAAGAACATGTCCAAGAGTACAGAGTAAAATAAGCAAATCTTAAAATAATCCCCGTGTGTCTAGGTATAGAGTCTAATATCTTATTATTTTTAACAAGTAGGGGAAATTCCTTTTTCATTCAGCAACTATCTCAATTTCATGATGTAATGAATTATGGATTGTTCTAGTAATAAGAGTGTTGAGTAGCCATTTTCAATTTCAATACCAAAAGACTTATAACGTTTTCTTTTAAATAAATACAGTGTCCATGTGATCACATGAAACATCAGAATAAGTAACAGGAATAAACAGATGATTAACAAAGGCAGATAAAGGAAAATATGAGCTCTTTAAATGGTCAAAGCAGCCCTGGCTGGTTTGGCTCAGTGGTTAGAGCGTCGGCCTGCGGTCCAGAGAGACCCGGGTTCGGTTCCTGCTAAGGGCACATATCTTGGTTGCAGTTTGTCCCCGGCCCTGGATGGGTCGTGAGGGTGGCAGCCACTCAATGTGTCCCTTTCACATCGATGTTTCTCTCTCTCTCTCTCTCTCTCTTCCTCTCTCTCCCTCCCACTCTATCTGAATAAAAAATGGGAAAATGTCCTTCGGTGAGGATAAAAAAAAAGGGTCAAAGAAAATGTTCAAGTAGCTAGAGCTCTTTACATTCACTCTGAGGCTTTCTGAAAGCTCCTTTGGGGGCAAACACCCTTCCAAGTAGTTTCTTTTTGTATCCAGACGTATGCAATCTTTCAGTGCTTCCACTGATTTTATTTAGAGAGAGAGAGGGAGCAAAACATCAACGTGAGAGAGAAACATTGCCCTGTGGCTTCCCACACTCAGGAACCCCAAACCTGGGTATATTTCTCAACCCTTCTGCTGCGTTACTGTTTAAATCGAGAAAACACTTCCTTTGCCTGCTTACCAGCAGGTGCCTGAATATGCAGAAGGGATGAAGTTCCAAGTGGAAGGTACTTCCCAGTACCTAGTAACTTGCAGTTCTAAATGCTGGGCTGTTTGCACATCGGAAAGGGAGTTTTTAAACATGCACAGGCATTTTGTATTAAAAAAAATATCCTGTGAGGCTTTTCTTTAGAATGGGGGGAGATTATAAAATATATTTCATTATAAGCTGGGATCTTAGGTATAAATCAGTTTGTTGTTGCTGTTCTCTTAGAGAAAACTTTTATTCAAGGTTAAATTGATGATACCACTAAGCAAAATAATGGAAATATGGAAGATGTAATTCTTGCTAGACCTTCTTCTGCTTTCACTGTGAAGTTTTACTCACTCATTCATAATCTGTAGTTCCCTTTTCCAGAAGCATTTAAATTTTATTTATTACTTAAATGTTTTTATTGTTTTTCTTTGTGTGTGTTTGTTTTGTTTTGTTTTTAAGAGAGAGAGGGAGAGGAAGAGAGAGAGAGAGAAACATTGATGTGAGAGAGAAACATTTATCAATTGCCTCCCACTCACACTCCGACTGGGTATCCAACCCGAAACCTAGGTATGTGCCCTGACCAGGAATTGAACTGGTGACCTTTTGGTGCATGGGACAAACTGAACAATACCAGCCAGGGCCAGAAGCAGTTAAATTTTAAAGAGAGCATCTAAGCTCCAAACAGACCTAGAGATCCAACACAATCCTAATGAAAATGCCCAGAAGGTTTTTCTTTGCTCAGAATTGATAAGCTGATTCTGAAAATTATATGGAAATACAAATAACCTAGAATCATCAAAGCAATTTTTTAAAAAGAACAAATTTGAAAGAATTCCATTACCTAATTTGAAGAATTACTATCAAGCTAATGTAATCAAGACACTGTGGTAGGAGCAAAAATTAAATATATAGGGAATGGGATAGAAAGTCCAGAAATAGAACCAGAAGTCTTATGGTTTTATACAAAAGAGCCAGGCAAGTCTTTTTAATATACTGGAATATATATATATATATATATATACACACACACACACACACACACACACACACACACATACATCTATACATATATATACATATACATATACATACACACACACACATGTGGGAGAGACAGCGGATGCACGTTTCTGTCTCACATCCATGTTCCCCCCCCCCTCTCTCTCCTAAGTTCAATAAAAAATAAAAATAAAATGAATTGACAATACCAAGTGTTGTCAAGAATGGAAAGCAACTGGAAATCTCAGACACCGCAGGTGGGAATATACAATGGTACAACTACTTTGTAAAACTTATTTTGTTTTGTTTTGTTTTCCTATTTTAAGTTAAACTGCCCATATGACCCAACTTATGGCTCCTAGTTATTTACCCAAGTGAAAATGTAAGCATATGTCCACAAAAATACCTGTATATAAAGACTCATAGAAGCTTTATTCATAATTGTCAAAAACTGAAACCAACACAAAATCCATTAACAGTTGCACAAGTAAACAAGATACAGGATATTCACACAATTGAACACTACTCAATGATAAAACGGAATGAACTACTGATATATGCAACAAGCTGCTGAAGCTGAGAATCATTGTGCTCAGTTATACACGTGTATAGCATGCTGGCCAGGTCAGGAAGAGTAGCAGAAGTGGAGGCTAGATAGGAAGAGACTCACAACTCTGAATAAGCTTGCACGTAAGTGAGCTGGAATGTACCACGTCGACAGCTAATTTATCACACCAGGGCATGGAAATGCTATAATTAGCTCTAGCAGCAGGAAGACTAGTGCAAACACTCTCCGCAATGAAATTATGCAAAATAAAAGAATAAGGAATAATAACTACATTCAAGATAGTTCTCACCTCTTAGGTAATGCAAGTCATTGTTCTGGTCCTGGGCTAGAGGGTGCTCACTATAGTATTATGCTTTAGACTTTGGTATCTCACATGGGTCGAACATCATGTTATTAAGAAGGAAAGTTATATGGACAGAATCATAAATGAAAAAACCTGCAGATAAAGTTTGTACAAAATGTGATAAAGGCTGGTGCAGAATGGGGTAGTGGAAATGGACGTGGGTAGCAGCAAGGTTGCTGAGTCGGAAAAGGGGATGAAAGAGAAGGAACATTTGGAGATGACTTCTAGGACTAGCTCAGGAAATTACATGAAAGAGAAAGCCATCTTCTTACTGAAACATATTTGAGAGAAGGACTCCCCTCTGTCTTTCAAAGTCGTAAAATAAACGTGACCATCTACTTGACCTGTACAGAGAGTTAACCCAGGGTCCTATAAAACCTCAAATGTAAAGGCCACTATGAGCACAGGTAATAATATTACCACTCCAAGGAAACATGTGTATGTATTTGTGATAACATAATAGTTGTTTTAAATATTAGCACAGGTTATAAGAAATTCTTTAAAATCCTCGACAGTTTGTTCTTCCACCTGCAGGGGTTGACTATCATTCCACCTTTTCGACTGAATTACCCATATATTAAGTGGCCCGGCCGCTCTACTTAACTATCCCACACACTACGAAACCTGAAGCTAACAGCCTGAAAACAGACGGTCAAATTTCAGGGCACGTGAAAACTCCTGTTCCTACCACAGAGCTGCAGGAAAGGCTTCGTTGAATCCTACCAGGCTCTCACCTCCCACCTGCGGCCTGGGACAGACAGCTTTTCAGTCTTACTTGCCCTGCCCCTGGCTGCACCGGAAGTGAATAAGGAAAGCCAAGGATTTTTGTCAAAGATGACCGGGAGATGACCAAGAAAATGTGCTCTGATGAAATTCTCAAGGCAAGTTCACATTTTAGTTAATGATCCAAGTGTTCTCTTTGCCTTTATTAGAGCTTTGGGCACCACACAATGAGTCAATCCTAGATATTGACCCTAAATACGGGGGTTTTACAGCCTTGTCTACTGCTGTCTCCATGTCCCGGAGCCCTGTGGATTAGCAGGTGTTGAGACAGACACACATTGAACATCTGCCAGGGTCAGAGCTGGAGAAAGCATCTCGAGACGAATCTTAGCGTTCAATGGAGAAGTCTGAAAATATTGGCTTTTAATTATGTTCTTAACAGATAATGAAATCAGGACTTGTATTTAAGCCTAGTTATCAGTTATTTTGTTTTAAATTAGAGTAACATACAGTAATTTGGCAAGTGTCAAGAAATCCTGAATTATAGGTGGATAGAAAAGCATGGGTAGGTCCTTGCTTACACTTCCTCCCTGGCATATACACAAATCAAACACTATACTTACAGAAATGAGTCTAACTTCCCTTTCCTTTTGAAAATCTGTTTTATATCCTTGGTCAGTATTTTTCCTTTCTGTCGTCATTTTTACTGCCATGAGTCAAGTGAATGATCGTCACAACAATCTTTTCGTTAGCTTCATTGTTGTCTCTCTCTCTCTCTCTCTCTCTCTCTCTCTCTCTCACACACACACACACACACACACACACGGAAGAGTTCCTAATGTGTTAATACTCTTTCACATCATTTAGTGACCACTCCTATACCATTTCATATTAATATTTAGACTAATGAGATCATGTATTAAAACACATTTTAGGACAACTATTGCCATACAATATTACCGTTTGAATGCAATAAGCTGAGCTTATGCTTTATTAACTTATTTTGATTCATTTTAATCTAACCTTTATTGAACTTATACTAACACTTGGTACTCCTGACTAGAAACTATAAGGACTATTAAAAAATGAGATTCTTCAATCTGTTACTTCTGAATAATCTGACCGAAAAAACTGCAGACATACCCATGACATGAATAGGGATGCATTTAAGATAAAGTAGAGCAAGTGATCTATCTGAGAGAATGTGAAATTATCAGTATAGAGGGACCCAGGAAAATAAAGTCTTTAATTATAGCTGAGGACAGTATGCATAAACTTCAGATGCTTTTCCTTAACTCATTCCTGGGACTTAGGATACAGTACTTAAAAAAATTAAATGAAAAAAATCGAAATCAGAAGTCTTGGTTAGGTTGGTGTCCCAGGCTGCGATAAAAATTAGCAGATACTGGTGGTTTACATGGCAAACATTTATTTCTCACAGTTCTACAGGCCGGGAAGTCTGCGATTATTCTGGAAGATTCGCTGTCTACTGGGGGCCTGCTCCCTGGTACAGGGATGGCTATGTCCTCACATGGCAGAAAAGAACAGAGCTCTCTGGGGTCTCTTCTACAATGGCCTCAACCCCACTTATGAGGGCTCCACTCTCATGACCTAATCACCTCCCACAGGCCCCACCTCCTAATACCGTCCCAACGGGGTTATGATGACAACGTATGAAATAGGGGGATACAAATATTCGTTCTATAACAGCTGGTGACACAGTAGTCCTGACATGGGCCCCGAGGTTTCAAGACAGGTAATGAAATAGTTATGGACCCTATCAATCATAAAGGAAGACACAAAGAGGGAATCTTTAAAAACTTGTTGAGGAAAATGGTAATACTAGCAACCTTTCCTGAGATTTCATGACAGGGATATCCTCTGGAAGGCCTGTTTAACAGACAGATCCTTTGGTGAGATTTATTCCAGAGACTGGAAGACAAACTCACAAGTGTGCGTGTGTGTGTGTGTGTGTGTGTGTGTGTGTGATTCAATAACTTGACTATGAATTTTAGCTTAGTTCTACCAAAAGGTGCTATCAAAATTATATCAGAGTTTTATAAAATAAAAGCTACATTGATGGATTCTCCCTGAATAGGACCTACTCTTGACTAGGCTCAGTGCAATCTGCTCTGGTAGTTTGGATGAGACAGGTGCCTTTACATACTGAAAACGATTTTGGTCATGGATTTTGTCATATGGAGCCAGGCTCGTTCGGAAACGAGGTGATGGCGTCGCCCTGGCAGGCTTCTGAAGTCTGCTCCTCCTGGGCAGGAAACCCTGACCTGGGGCCCGGTTGCTTTACCAGGAGCATAATTGTTTAATGTGCAGGTTGTCAGGTTTCATTTTCCTGGTGCTGCTGTACTTGCAGAAATGTGGCGAGTGAGTTAGAAGAGAGGCCAGCTGGGAGGAGAAATCGATGCTTGGCGAGTAGCACCTCCCCGCCCCAGACGCCTCTGACGAGCTCGGCCCTCGCCTTTCCTCCTTCTCCGTTTCCCTCCCGCAGCACGTCACAGCCTTCAATTCAAAGTCCTGCTTGAAGGTCCCCAAATGCACAGGGACTTACCTTAAGGTTTTCTGATACCTACTAGATAATTTCACCTGCCGTCCCACCAGAATCTCAATCTCAGTACATCTAAAATTAAACCAATTAGCTTCCCTGAAAAGCCAGCCCCTTTCCTGACTCCTATATCCCTGTTAATCGCCCGACCATATACAGTGATACCTCGGTTCTCGAACATAATTCGTTCCAGGAGGACGGTCGAGAACCGAATTGTTCGAGAACCGAAGCAATGAAACCAATAGGAAAGCGTGACTCCACAAAGCGTGACTCTCTCTCTGCACTCACACTGATGGCGCAAGCAAGGCGCGCTGGGCCGAATGAACGCCATTCGGCTCAACTCGGCTCATCTCGGAAGTTCGAGTTCCAAATATTTGTTCGGATTCCGAGACAAAAGTTTCTCGAATCTCCATTTGGTCGAAAACCGAGGCGTTCGAGAACCGAGGTATCACTGTATACCCATTTAGACCTGAGCCTTCAAACCAACTTTTGACAGAATAAAGGGAACTAATTGAATGGAGTGTCAGGAAAGCCCCCAATGAAATGTGAAGTAGTAGGAATTAACATAAAACTTAGGAACCTGTCTAAATTGTACTCTGCCTAATGAATACATTCTAAATATTTTGCTCATACCAGACTGTGCCCCAAATTTAGTTATGAAGTTCAAAGTAATTCTCAAAAATCTTGAATTTCCTAATATCTGAGCCATGTGCAGTGCTAATAAAACAGAAGGTTGGTAGAATAAAGAAACATTTTTTTAAAACCACATGGAGCCCTGGCTGATTTGGCTCAGCAGATAGATAGAGCATAGGCCCGTGGACCAAAGAGTGGTGGGTTTGATTTTGGTCAAGTGCATGTACCTCTGTTGTGGTTCCTCCCTGGCCCTCATTGGGGTCGTGCAGGAGGCAGCCAATCCATGTGTCTCTCTCACATCGCTGTTTCTCTCTCTCTCTCTCTCTCTCTCTCCCCCTCCCTCCCACTCTGTCTGAAAATGAATGAAAAAATATTGTCGGGTGAGGATTAAAAAAAAAAGAAAATGAAAAACCACATGGAAACAGACTACAGTACAGTGACTGCCAGAGGGAAGGGGTTGGGGGAGGGGAGAGGGCAAAGGGAGGGTAAATGGTGACGGAAAGAGACTTGACTTCGGTTGGTGAGCTCACCATGCAGTGTGCAGATGATGTGTTACGGAATTGTATATTTGAAACCTATATGGTTTCATTAACCAATGTCACCCCAATAAATTCAATTAAAAAAAAATAAAGAAACATGAGTGTTAAAGAGTAAGAATTTGCCAAAAGTTTCTAATACTATTCATGGAAGATGGCGCCCTGAGAGCGAATGTTTGTTTTAAACATCTTGGCAGACGTCCCCTGACAACAGAGAAGAATGCATTAATCCATCATGACTTGATTATACAAACCATTTAGACCATCAAAACTTCTCCTCCAATTAGCTGTCTCTCTAATTATTTCCACATACACTTGACATACCAGACAGGCATCAGAACAAACGGAGACAATGCCATCTACTGCAGGGTATCACGGACATTCAATGCTGGATGAGTTGCGACTAAGAGTTGGATGTGTCTGGTGCGTGGCATAAGCGATGCATTGTACCCTCACCACAGCTAACCTCTTCAGCATGTGTTTGCCAAGTCCACAGTTGCTGTGGGGGCCTGGAGAGCGGTTTGATTGTCAGAAGACAAGCAGCGCCACGTGTCTTTATCGTTCCCATTTAATCAGTTCCAGGTGGAGGCCTTACCTCCACCACTGGATCACTTAAGGTCCCTGGGACCAAGCCAGTGCGAAAAGGTGTTGATACTCCCGCTTTCAAGGAGGCGGGTTCCGCAGCATCTCGGTCTGCCGCTGCCATCTCGGCCACTGCACTTTGCTGCCTCGTGGGGACAGGGACTGGATACTCGTGTTCCTACCTGCCCAGAGCTGCAATTCTGAGTCCAAGAAAGGCCGTGCCAGGTAAGCCCGGTCCTTCAAGAGAAGACTATTACCCAGCACCTCTCTTCTCGATGGGCCAGGCTTAGCCTCATGCTTCCCACGCTCCAGCTCTCAAGGTCGCAGCTCAAGGTGGCCTGTCCTTGCAGCCCCGCAAGCAGCCTTTCTCACCTCGGTCCCAGAACTCACCCAGCACAGGCCAGGTCTCTGCCTTACTGGAACCTGAAATGATTCTCTCTCCCCAAGTGTCTGTTTCCACTCCATGGGCAGACGACTTTCCTTTCTGTCTACCTCTTCCATTCCAGGGTAATAGTTTTAACTACCTATCAGGATCTCAAGGTGTTATACTTCAGGGAATCGGAAGGGTCTCAATGTCTTCCTTAGAGAGAAAAAACACAGGTCTTACACATAAAAATTTCAGTTTACTTTCTCATATTGGATAATTTAATTCCTTTATAATATGCGATCCCATCTCAAGAACAGATCGGAGGTCTTCTTGCAGCAGAAAAACAAACAAACAATATATTCTCAAGTTAATTTCTAAATGGGCCACCCTGCTACATAGACATGCGTGTTTAATGTTAATTTCTAAATGGGTCACGCTACCACTGAGATCAAGGGTGTGTGACAGATCTGGGGTAGGTAACAGAAGGTGAATTTTAAGAATGAAGAATAGACACTTGGAGATAATTCACCAGGGAAAGGAGTGGAGTTGGCTGGAGATCTGGACTTGGAAGAGTCAGAGGGCGCTGGTAGTTTAGGTGACAGTTTGAAGCTGATCTGTGCTTTGCACCACGGGAAAGAAAAAGTGCTGTGGGGGTTGCGTGTGTGTGTGTGTGTGTGTGTGTGTGTGTTGTTGTTGTTGTTGTCAGTTTCTCCGAACTAGATTAATTCTGGCTCAACTCATACAACTATTAGTTTTTGGAACCTCCAAGCTGAGAATCCAAATCTAGAACCATTGTAAACAAAGGGGCATTCACGTGGTGAGCACGTATTGAGTCTTCTTTCAGATTTCCCTTTATTTCATTTTCTCCATTTCTTATTGTTATCATCATATTCCAAGCCTCAATGCCTCAATTAATTGTCCTTTCTCGATCCAATGACTGTTACACAGTGCTTCCAACTCACCTTTTGGACTCCATTTCTTGAACAATATTTGATGAACATCATGTGAATGACTCACAGCATCAACTAAATTAATAAAGGCAACACCAAATGAGTCATGTTTTCATGTCAATGTTGCAAATGATACTACATCTAAAAATTCCTTTCAGTACCAATTAGTTAATTTAACCACTACTTAAATGTAAACTTTAGGAATGGCCAGTCTCCACGGTCTTTGACTAGGCAGGTGCTACCCGCTACCAGACCTGCCGGCGGTGTGTGCACACGGCAGTGTCCTGTGAGGCCGCTACCGTCCTGCCAGATTCAATTCTATAATTTATGTAGACAAAACACAAATCAAATAAGTGAAATGGATACCACAAAAAGAAAATCGATCTCATAGACATGGGCTCTGAGATAAAACAATTTTCATTCAAGTGTCACTCATTCATGTTATAAGATATTCAATGCTGAGACACTGGGGGAAGAAAATCTAATCTGGCTTTGCTCCAGTTTCTAGCAAGTTCCACTTATTAGGTATGTGACATTGGTTGTGCTATATTATGCTGTGGTCTCCTCATCTGGAATGAAGTAAAACTTCTACCAGCTCCAGAGTTATTAAGATAATTTAAAACAATCCATATAAAGCTAAAATCGCCTAGGCCAGAGTGAGTGCTCAATCAATGTCAGCTATTATCACGTGGCAACTACTGAGCCAATACTGTGGCGATGCACTAACACGATAAAACCGATCAAAATGAAAATACTGACCATCCATTTTATTTCAGAGACTAAACTGTGCAAAATAAACTGATAAACAAATCTGGATCTAAAAAGTGGCAGTGATTTTCTAGGTTGCAAATGAGTCCAATTTTGTATTTATTTGGGTTTAGAACATATGAATCTACTGTACATGCTAATCATTTGTGATCTCAAATAAGTCCAGTGTGTAAACATTGGGAGTTTGCACAGGGAATAAAGCTGTGGCACGCTCTCTCTGACGCACATCTCTGACCCATCCAGCTGAGGTGGGATGGCAGATCTAACACCTACTCAGAAACCTAAGGGTCCTGCACCCTGGTTCAGCCCTCACAACCTAATTTTCTGAAACCTGCAGATGTGTGGATGATTCACTGAATTTTTTCACTTTCTCTCTCAATATGTCATTTCAGGTCAACGCAGCACAGAGCTTCTAAAGGCCTTAGTGCTGATGGGGTAATAAACATTTAAATAAACAATTTAGATTCCTGATGGTCACGCTGATACCTTTTTAAAAGAGAACAAGTCAAAACAATTGAAAACAAAACTTCCATTTCCTCTTATTATTAATTGAAATGCTTTTTATTAATGGTAATAGAAGAAATGCGTTGACTAGTCGGACTGCTAAGTGTCCTTATCAAGTGCTGATAAGCTGCAAGAAATTGCCCTTCCTAGTGCAGTGTAACCTGAATGCTTCTGCACTTGCATCGGCTCAGATAAGCTACACCAAATTATCTCTCCCGCCACAGCTGTGTCACCTGAATGCAATTAACACCTTATTACGTGTTAAGGCATTTCTTCAGGTAATAAATTAGTCATGGCTCAGTACCTTGCAACACTTCTTTAGTACAGTACTTGATACTCTCACTGTAGGCTATGCAAAATGCTACAAAAATTAAATAAATTCTTTAGGCAGTACAATTACATGGATACTTTTATATTCGTCTCAGTGACGCTGATTGCACAAGTGGCCAGAGGGTGGAAGGCAATAAATCAACCAGGCTCTTATGCCTCCAGAGGTTTTTTGGATTCAGGCAAAGTTAGTGTCAGGAAGCTGCTAGTACATTTCTGGAAATTCTTCATTAAGTTTAAGTCACTAAACCATTGTTTTAGAAGTTTACCTCCCCCCACTTTCAAAGCTACACTGAACATCATAAGATACCACAAGTTAACTATAAACATTTTAATTTAAAAATTGAAAGATAAATGCTAAGCAGCTAAAATACTTCGTATACATAATGTACTTAATATACTTCAGATACATAAATAATTTCAAAATTTTTGAGCCATTTACATATTTAAAAACTTTACCCATTTGAAAATATCCCTCTCCATTTTTGTTCTACAAGTTAAAACCCCGATACTAACACACTGTAAAGAAGAATGAATGGATAAAATATCATATGTATATGATGTATATAAGTTAAATAGGTTTAACCCACACAACACAAATTTTAAAGTAATCTATGTTTGCATTTCTTTGGAGATTCAAATTTTCTACCTGTTTCCCTTCCCTTCCCCTAAAGGCAGGCACTGAATTTACAATTTGTAACATCGGTTCTTCCAAGGGAACTGGAGAACCTTCCCTAGGTTCACATGATAGAAGTTATAAGATACTTGGTTTTCCACTAAATATGAGCTGGAGTTCCACTGCTGTAGACTGAGTTTGCAGTGTGCATGCACACAGTAGCAAAGAAGTCAAAAGTTTTTGCAAGCAAGTGTCTCTTCAGAATTTGCCTGCCTATATTTTTAAATGTAAGTGATATGATATTTCTTTCCTTGTCAGGAAACTAGGCACTAGTATTAAGTGCCACATAAATAGCTAATTGGGTGGAACAATCAAAAGATTCCATAAACCCCCTCTCAGGCGGGAACCTCTGAGACAAGCTACCGGGGAATGTGGGTCATGTGTTTAATCGTCTTTTTCTGTTCATATAAAATCAATATTTCTTAATAAACTACAGATTGGCAGTTTTTAACTTGCCCATTACACTACAAATTAGGCCCTGGCCAGTTTGGCTCAGCAGTTAGAGCCTCTGCCTGCAGACCGGAGAGACCCGGGTTCAGTTCCCACTAAGGGCACGTACCTCGGTTGCAGTTTGTCCCCGGCCCCGGTTGGGTTGTGTGGGTGGCAGCCACTCGATGTGTCCCTTTCACATCGATGTTTCTGCCTTTCTGCCTTTCTGCCTCTCTCTTCCTCCCACTCTCCCTCCCGCTCTATCTGAAGATAAATGCAAAACTGTCCTTGGGTGAGGATAAAAAATAAAATAAACTACAAATCAGATCATGATCACAAATTCTATTAGAAGGTTAAGATCATTCTAGTCCACTTCCTCATATTACAGTTGAGAAACTAAAATCCAAGGAGGTTAAATGACATACTCAAGGTCATATAGTGAGAACTCGGATCTTATGATGCCTCACCTGAAGCTTCTATCATTACATTATTAGGGGTGTGTGTGTATGTGTGTCTGCATGTGCACTGCCTTCCAAAGAACCTTTGGACACTATGTTCTATTACTTGTTTCTAGGAATTTAATTTTGTAGATTAAAGCATATTTTTTACTCATATACCATGTCCTATATTTAACATGGATTTTGATTTGGGTCCCATTATAGTGGCTACAACAGTATAAAATACCTGCCTTATATTCTGATAATTTTTATCCTATGAGCATTCAGAATATTTCCCCATCATTTTTGGATTAAGGGATAGTATGCTTCAGAATTAGTACTTAATTATTCTTTGAGGCCAGTAGTATTTTTCCCAAGTAACAGCTACTGGTGTCTACAGGAATGATTAGTTATGTAGTAATCAGGTGCCTTTATCTATTCCCACGCTCAATGCTGTTCTTGAAAAACCTCTCTGAGATTTGACAAATACCAACAAAAATTAAAACTGTTTTTCCCGCCCTGGAGAGTTTGGCTCAGCGGTTGGAGCATCGGCCTGCAGACTAGGGAGTCCTGGGGTTGGTTCCCGCTAGGGGCATGTACAAAAAAAAAAGTTTTTCCCGAATGTCTAAGGAGAGATACCTATATCCCTGCCAATAAATAATCAATGTATGAATGAAAATATACCTTGAATATGGTTAAGGGTTTTTTCTGTACACTGATTTTAAGCTTCCAGAAATATATATTATAGAAATCAAGATACAGCTAAATTATAAACCAATTCTGAACTAACTGCAATTAAAAGCTGTTTTTAAAAATACTAGTTCAACTTCATTATTTGAGCATTGTGAGAAAATAATACAGTAGTAAAGCACCATAACTGTAAAAAGTGAGCTTCTTTTTAAAAGGTTTTTCTTAGAACTTTCTGAATGCTATTTAAATTATCTTTATTTTTTTCATAGATATCAAGCATTCCTTATATTTTTTCCATTTATGGAAAAAAATGTTTATAATGGCATTTTCTAAAATAAGTAACATGAAGAAAACCTTACAAGTTAGAAAACTGTGAAATAAATCATGGCACTTAGTTCTACTTTATTACTTTTGCTTATTTTCCAAGTTCCCTTAATGAGTATCTATTGCTTTTATATTTCTAAATAAAGGCTTTAGAAATATTTTCTAGTGTCCTTTAACAGAAGTAAAATGAAAGTGTTCAAGTGAACTGCAATATTATCTTTTACTATCGACAGTAGCTATGTCATGAATGGATGCTGAGACAGACTGTATTTCCCAAAGTCAGCCACTGTCATATATGTCATCTCACGTGCTCTTCTTGCAACATGCCATCGAGTGGTGAAGTCTATATCCACTTTGTTAGAACATTTTTAAGCACCTCTAAAAACTAGAGTATGTTGAAATCAGAGTATACTGACATCTTTATGATTTCCAAGGTTAGGTCATAAAATGCCATACATGGCCACCTTGGGTTTTTTGTTTTGTTTTGAAAATGTTCTTTCTTAAAACTCTGCTACTACCAATGTGGAGATGTTACTGTGGACAGTCAGTGAGCACTAGGGAGTCGTAGATGAGACTAATTAAATAGTTCTTTGCTATAACAGAGGTGTAAGCATACAGGTCATTAAATCATTCACTCATACAGTGGCATAAACAGTAAGTAAGTGCATGTTAAGAGACATCTAACCAAGTCTTGGGTTTGGAATAGGAGAGAAAAGTCTTGGTTGGTTTACACAAAAAGGTAGTATCTAAGCTGATCCCCAAACAGCACATGAAACTGCACTGGATAAACAGACAAGTTTTAAGATGGTCCAGGTAGAATTATAGCCTATCTAGAAGCTCAGAGTAGAAGAAAAGTATGATGTATTGAGAAAACTACAAGTAATTCAGTTTGTCCGGAGCTTACACTGTGAGGAGCAAATGGTAGTAGATAAGCCTGAGCAGGGAAGCAGGACCACACAAGATATAACACAAATATCTTTCTGTATTTAGCTTTTATGCTGTGATTTTGAAGTGTTTTAGATAAGGAAGTGTCATGATCAAACTATTTTTCTCTTAGGATGGAAGCAAAAAGACAATTAGAAGGGAGTTTGCATTGATCTAGGAAAAAGACAATTCTGGCCTCAAAAAAAAAAAAAAAAAAAATAGAGACAATGGAAATACAGAGTAGTGGATAGAAAAATTCAGCTTATGTTAAGCTAGAAACATCAAGGATATATTTGTTTATTTGTTGATTGTGGGGATGAGGAAGCACAAAATTAAGAATTAAGAACATACCAGAGTATCTGACTTGAACAACAGAACTTGGTGGTGATAATCTCGGCAACAAGAAACACAAGCAGAATATTTGGTTGAGGTGGGGTGAAGTGAGGCATCTATTTATAGACATGTTGACTTGGAAATGTCCCAGGGAACATGCAAGTGGAGATATTAAGGAGGTTCTTGGCTCTCGAGTTCAGGGAAATGATCATTCTAGAGCTCATGGTTTGGAGACCAACGGTTTACAAATGGTTCTTGAAACATCATGAATTAGTGAGATCATCTTGCAAGAATGTGTCAAGTGAGAGTTGTAGAGGAGTAAGTAGATAAAACCAGTATTATTTATGGGTAGGGTAGTAAAAGGTAAACATTCAGGAGGTGGGAAAAAACACAATCATAAAGGTAAGAGGATGTCCACAAGAGAGTGAGGTCATAGAAATAAAGAAATTAGAACTGCTTATCAAACAAACTGTCAATAGTTCAAACGCATAAAGAGAAATCAGCCAAGTGAACATTGGAAAAGGTCCATTTAATTTAGCCTTTCTTCTTGCTAGTTCTAAATATCCAATATATGGTAAATTTAATTAGAGACATATAGTGATTTCCTAGGTCTCGTAAAGTATAGGAAATGGTCTTTGGAATAGGAATTCATGTAATCTGATGCACAGTCCTATGCAAAAGGTTCTAAAACATACAGGCAAAGCAAATAATCTTGTTATTTTCCTACAGGGCATTTTATAATATCACATTGTCCAACCTTTATCATTTTTAAGTAGACATATAAGTTTCACATAATTAAAAGTTTTGCATTCCATGTGCGATTCTTTAAAGCCTTCATCAGTTTGTCAATTAACAAACAAACTAAAAACCTCGTTGATTCTAGTTATGCCTGGAAGCTTGATGTCCCTAATAAAAAGGTTTCTTACATAAATAAAAGGAAATGCCCTCAAGAACTGACTTTCTCTGACTCCCCAAATTATAAATCCGTGATTGCTGTTCCTGAGTACATTCAATCCTTTCCAGTGCAAAGCAGAGAGGGAATTTTTTAGTCCCTGAACTATAATATCCCTGTGTTTAACCACACTGATCTACATGCTATATCCAACGATGGACAGCAATGGGGGACACACAACCCAAACCGACTCTCACAATTGCTGCGGATACTTCTCTACATTTGTCAAGGCTCACTCACCACATCCAGCAGAGGAGAAATCCAGAATATGGGCAACAAAATGCACTCACACCGAAGGTGGTTTTATTGCTCGCAAGTGCAACATGTTTTGTTCAAATGCAATATATAAATAACATAAATTCATCATTCTAACATTCGTTTATGAGATGAGTAGGTGGCTGCACCAGGTAGGGCCACACCTCAGGATCACTCTTAAAAATCTACTACCACCACCACAACAAAAAAAGACAAGATACAGTTGTGTAAGGAATTATTTCAAAGGACAGTTACTGAGTTTCTAACGTCAGTGCTAAGCACTAAGGACGCATATGTACTTTACAAGAACGCCAAGTGGGAGACCTGAATCACAAAAGGGGAAAGTGGAAAGGGCCTCTGCACTGTACGGCATGTCAAGAGACACTGCTGGTTGTCCACTCAAATCCTTTCTCCCCTTGGCTCCCCAGATACCCAGCCTCCTGTCTCCAGCAAAGACTTCAAAGGTGGCAAGCCTCAGACCCACTTCCGAAGAATAAGTTCTAATTATTAGGAGGCAATCATCTGTACTGATTCCCCTGGCCAGTGACTGGTTTCATTCAATGAGAGAGGAGACTTCTGCTGAGGTCTTTTGGAAAATGCTTCCTCAAAAGTAATGAGAATCATATAGGAAATAAGTATATACATTGCACTGATGTAATTGTGTCATGATAGGAGGTCAGGTTCTGTTGCTGCCATTTCATGGCTGTGAGAGCTGCTAAGGACTAGCAAACCCCCTGGGAATAGCAGGGAAAGGAAAACTACACACACATGCGCGTGCACACTAGCTGCTGCTGACGTCTTCAAACCACAACTTCTTGTTATGGTAGATTAATAAACTGTTCATGTTGTTTAAATCCTATGAGTCAGACTTTTCTGCTTACTGCTGCCAAATGCATTCTTACCAACACAAATACACTTGATTCACAAATGAGGTGTTAGAGACCCTGAGAGCTGAAGAGATCTTCCAGGTGTCAGACCACTAGCTGTATGTAGTATTCTTAGTAGCCGATCTCCTTTCAAATCAACGGCTATCACATCTGAGATGGTGACTTTCCACCAAGGCTAACCGATCACACTGAGTTATCCACTGCCTTGGCGTAGAAACCACCTTTCCCATTTCCATTAGTGCTGATCACAGGTCTTAGCAATTACCCAGAAACAGGTATGCTCATCATGAACTAACACCAAGATAGAAGTTTCCATGAAATAAGTTCCGATCCATGACACATGTAATCAGGTGTAGCCATGTGGTGATATTTATCACCTTAGCTAGCAAAGGTGGAGCCTTGAACGTTTAATAGTTTGAAAGTTTAAAAGCAATTTTTTTTTTATATTCCAAAATATTAGGCTCATTCTTGATTTTACTAATGTATTATTAGAATTTAAAAAGATTTTGTGTTGATTTATTACTGATATAATGTGATACACATCGATTTAACACAATTTTCCAATAGATATAAATCCTAAGACAAAATGTATTACATGGATGGACTGATGTATGTCAGAAACTGGTTAGGGTAAGAAGGGTGTCAGTGTAAGGGTAAGCTGAATCGTGAGGAATCATAGCCCAAATACAGTAAGAAAGGCATGTATGTGGGATCAGAATCCATAGGAGACTAAATACACAGGAAATTGATCAAATAAGTAAATGCTTTAAGAATAGTAGAAGTCATCTTTTTAGTAGGAAGAGAAAGTTACAGATGCGGAAAGGGAAAAAACTAGAATTAACAGGGAGGTGATACTGGATTAGAACTGAAGTACTGGTTTGAACTTATAATTTTCAGTATATACATATGAGTAGAAACAAATATTTAAATGTATGTTTCACTTCCGGTCAAGATGGCCGGTAGGTAAACGTGGTGTCGCGTCCTCCCACAACAACATCAAAGTTACAACTAAACTACAGAATAATCATCATTCAAAACCGCCTGACATCAAGCTGAATGAAGTCCTACAACTACGGAATTAAAGCAGCTACATCCAGACTGGTAGGAGGGGCGGAGGTGGACAGACTAGTCCCACACCCACGTGTGGCAGATAAAAATCAGGAGGACACCTCGGCTGGGAAGTTCTCCCTGAGGACTGAGGGGTCCCTGTCCCACACCAGGTGCCCCGCTCAGGGTTCCAGTGCCAGGAAGAGAGTCCCCATCACTTCTGGCTGCAAAACCAGCGGGAACTGAGGCTCAGGGAGGCTGAGGGGCTGGAGCCCCAGGCAGCTCCTTAAAGGGCCCGCGTACAGACTTATCGGACTCTCTCCCTCTAAGCTCGGAGGGGAGGCAGCTCGAGGGGCGCCAGAGAAATACAGGGAAGAACTGAGCTGTTTGGCACTGGAGCGAGGGCTGGAGAGGGGGCTTTCTCCGGGACAAACGTGCTGTCAGAGGCCTTTGTTCCTTTGGTGAGCCCTTCCCGGGGGGCGGCAAACAGCCGCCATATCTGGGACTCCAGCAACCTGGCTCACACTGGTAGCCCCGCCCTGCTGCCTCCCTGAGACCCCGCCCCACCCAACTTTCAGGCCCACCCAAGCTGTTGCCACTTGCTTAACCACAGGATTGGCCTGTCTTGGATCCTGCTTCAGGTTTTCCTAAATTCTTTCAAACAAGCAGGATCTGGTTTCAGTGAGCCCCATACCTCTCGTTAAGTAATACACAGAAACAAACACAGGGAGGCAGCCAAAATGAGGAGACAAAGAAACAGGTCCCAAATGAAAAGACAGAACATAACTCTAGGAAAAGAACTAAGCAAAATGGAGATAAGCAATCTAAAAGATGCTGAGTTCAAACTACTGCTTATAAGGATGCTCAATGAACTTAGTGAGAACTTCAGTGAACTTAGTGAGGGCCTCAAGAGCATAAAAAAGGACCAGTCAGAAATGATGGATGCACAGTCAGAAATGAAAGAGGCATTAACTGAAATAAAGAATAATTTACACAGATTCAATAGTAGAGTACGTAAATCCAAGAAGCAAACCATCGATTTGGAATATAAGGAAGCAAAAAGCACCCAATCAGAACAGCAAAAAGAAAAAAGAATCCAAAAAAAGGAGGATAGTGTAAGGAGCCTCTGGGACAACTTTAAGCGTGCCAACATTTGCATCTTGGGGATGCCAGAAGGAGAAGAGAGAGAACAAGAAATTGAAAACCTGTTTGAAACAATAATGGCAGAAAACTTTCCTAACTTGGTGAAGGAAACAGATATACAAGTCCAGGAAGCACAGGGAGTCCCAAACAAGATGAACCCTAAGAGGTCCACACCAAGACACATCATCATCAAAATGCAAAAGGTTCAAGACAGAGAATCTTAAAAGCAGCAAGAGAAAAGCAGTTAGTTACCTACAGGGGAGTTCACAGAAGGCTGTCAGTTGATTTCTCAAAAGAAACTTGCAGGCCAGAAGGAAGTGGCAAGAAATATTCAGAGTGATGAAAAGCAAGAACCTACAACCAAGATTACTCTATCCTGCAAAGCTGTCATTTAGAATCGATGAACATATAAAGAGTTTCTCAGACAAGAAAAAGTTAAAGGAGTTCATCACCACCAAACCGTTATATGAAATAATGAAGGGTCTTTTTGAAGAAAAAGATAAAATATATGAACAATCAAAATGGCAATGAAGTGCAGGGTCGACGCTCAGCCACTGAGCCACACTGGCCGGGTGCCCTAGCTAGGTGGGAATGCAGACTGGTGCAGCCGCTATGGAAAACAATATGGTGCTACCTCAAAAAATTAAAAATTAAACTTCCATTTGACCCAGGGATCCCACTGCAGGGAATATACCCTAAGAAGCCTGAAACACCAATCAGGAAGAATATATGTACCCCCATGTTCATAGCAGCACTATTTACAATAGCTAAGATCTGGAAACAGCCCAAGTGTCCACCAGTAGACGAATGGATAAAAAAGCTGTGGTACATATACACAATGGAGTACTATGCAGCGGTAAGAAAGAAAGATCTCTTATCCTTTGAGACGACATGGAGGGACCTGGAAAGTATTATCCTAAGTGAAAGAAGTCAAGCGGAAAAAGACAAATACCACATGATCTCACTTATATACAGAATATAATGAACATAACAGTCTGAGGAATACAGTAGACCCAGAAACATGGAAGTAGGGCACAGACTGACATCCCTCAGAAGAGGGGGTGGGGGGGTGGGAAGAGATATACCACAGAACTTATATGCATTATGCATGACCAATGGACATGGACAACTAAGCCGGGGACAGGGTGGAGGGGGGGTGGGGTGGGGGGTGCCAATGGGGTAAAAAGGTAAAATATCTGTAACAAAAAAATAAATAAAAAATTCATTTAAAAAGACAAACAAACAAACAAAAAAAACAAAATGGCAATGAATATGTATCTATCGACAATGGAATCTACAAACAAAATGAACAGGCAGAACAGAAACATTCTCATAGATACAGAGAACATTTTGTTGGTTGCCAGATGGGAGGGGGGTTGGGGGAATGGGTGAAAAAGGTGAAGGGATTAAGAAGCACAAATTCATTGCTAGAATGACAAACCTCAAAGGGAAAGGTGTTGGGGGGTGGGAAGAAATAAACCAAAGAACTTATATGCATAACCAATGGACACAGACAATAGTGTGGAAAAAGGCAGGAGGGGGGTGGGAGTGGGGAGGAGGGGGTCAATGGGGGAAAAATGAGGAACATCTGTAATACATTCAACAATAAAGATTTTTTAAAAAGAAATGAAAAAAATAAAATAAATGTATGTTTGCAAACATATGCATATATATTTACATACATATGTAAACATGCTTGCATGCATGAGCACACACAGGTGTGCACACACACATATGTTGGTAAATAAGCATAACCATACGAATACTTCCTAGTTCATCTACTAAGAGAGCCTGGGGCAGTGACACTTCAGTTGCACTGAGCACACCTAGCACCCAGGTTATAGAACCAAGGCTCCTTGGAGAAATGGTTGATACCAGTGCTGGGACAAGAAAAGTGCAAAATAAGCCTGGAACATCTTGTGCTCGAAAGTAAGAAAACGTTCAGCTAATTATGGGGGACTTTTCAAAAGGATATAGAAGCCAGCTTGATGGGGTTTTCACTGGTCAAACCTTGGAAGTTTCAACATCAAAATAGGAAACTAAATCCATAGGGATATTAATAAATAAAGAAGAAATGGAAAGTTGGTGAAGAACAGAATATTTACATAGTTACAAAGTACCACCCCACAAAACATTTAACACTTACAAAGAGGAAAAGTAACTTTACAAGGGGAAAACCGGCAGACACACCTTAATCCTGCAATCAAAGTGAACACCATCAGTAATGCAACAAATCAAACTGTGCACAACGAACAGAATCAATGAGAAGGGCACAGTATTATTTCTGTGACATCCCCATAAAAAATACCTAAATCTAATCCTGGCAGATTATTTTAAAATGTAGGTTTTATTTTTATAAAGGTAGGGTGAAGCCAACATATCAAGACATGATTACGACTGAAAAGACAGTTTGTCATTCACAGTTCCTAGAAGGAGGGGGCATGAGGCGTCATGCAGGGCCACATGGGGAAGTACAAAGGTTGAACTGGAGACGGAGGAGCAAGGGGAACGTGTGGGCAAGTGCTTTTGTTGTAGGATTGGCTAATTTGAACAATTTCAGCGGGCTCTGGAGTAGGGTTACCTCTAGTCATTCTAGGCATAGCAGCTGAAAGATGAGAGAAGAGGAATATGGCCTCTTGGAGTAGAAGAGCCAGATAGTGGTGGTGGTTCCCAGCAAGGCCTCTGAATTGGTTGGTTTGCATATGAAAGACTCTTCTCTGTCTCAAAGAATAAGACTGCCCTGGGAGGGGTAGTCTCCTCAGTCTGCAAGGCCCCAGATGTTGGGGAACATTAAAAATATGCAAAATAAGCAAACACAGTTAACACAGAGATTTCAGACAAACTCAAGTTGGGGAGCATTCTTAAAAAATGTGATCATCAGAAGAGTGAAAATCATGAAAGTCAAAGGAACATTTAGGAACTGTTCTAGATTGCAGAAACTAGACTTGACAACTAACTCAATGCCACGTGGGAACTGGATCCTTGGGCGATAAGTGGAAGCCCGGGGGAGAGCTGAATGGAGTCTGAGGTTGACCTGTAGCAATGGTCCCTTTCTGATTTTGACTGCTGTCTTATGGTTATGTAGGAGAATACCTTTGCTTTTAGGAGAATCCCACTGATCAGGGGAAAGCTTTTTATATCATACTTGCAACTTTCCTGCAAGTCTTCAAATGTTTCTGAATTTAAAAGATATTTATATTAAAATATAACATAAAAGAGCATAAAAGGGTTCAATTGTTATATTTTACATTCAAAAAATATCCTTAGAATTTGTATCTTGAATCTTGACTTTTTCTTACGAACTACAATAGCCTCAGACACTCTACCACATGTGTTTCACAGCATGATGGCAGGTCCTCCAATTCCCAGTGTGGAATGACAAGAAAACAAGTTAAGGGAGTGAGGACAGGATAGGTCTCAGCAAGAAAATATGCTAATCCAGGCTGAGTGAGGACAGGATAGGTCTCAGCAAGAAAATATGCTAATCCAGGCTGAGACTGCTCAGGGTAAGCAAGCCCCTCGGACGTCAGTAGCCTCTGCTGGGACAAACAATGTCAATTCCTCCCAAAAGCAAGCACAAGGAAGAGGACAAAGAACAAGCAGCAGCTGTAAACTTCAACCAGGTTTAGGAATACAGGTGCGACCCCACCATTTCCTATCTCTGTATGATTCGTCCCTTCTTGTGTGGACAGAGCTGGGCTCTCTTTGTCCACCCCAGGTCTGTGTTTTGGGGGTTGTTGATTGTCCATGAACACACTCTGGCTGTTACCTTTCCACCAGTCTCACACGGCTTCTCTTCAGATAGAACAAGAAAGCACTGGAATGAGATGCCAGCAGGCTAATTTTTACTGATTTCTAGGTTTAACTGAAGATGACCTAGCTTCTCTTGGGGTGCTGATTTTTGTTTGTTTGTTTGTTTTTTCTGTTTGGTACTTAGTACAGTGTTGTTTTCTTTGTCTTTTTAAAAAATTTATCTTTATTGTTTAAAGTATTACAGATGTCCGTTCCCACTCTCATCCCCACCCCACCTTCACCGCACTGTTGTTTGTGTCCACTGCTTATGTATATATGCATATAAATTTTTTGGTTTATCTCTTCCTGTCCCCCCTCCCTCCCTTCCCTCTGAGGTTTGTCAGTATACTCCCTAGTTCAATGACTCTGGATCTATTTTGTTCGTCAATTTAATTTGTTCATTAGATTCCACATAAAAGTGAGATCATGTGATGTTTGTCTTTCTCTGACTGGCTTATTTCACTTAGCATAGTACTTTCAAGTTCCCTTCCGGTCATCTCAAAGGATGAGAGATCTTTCTTACAGCTGTACAGTATTCCATAGTGTATATGTACCACAGCTTTTTTATCCACTCATATATTGATGAGCATTTGGGCTGTTTCCAGATCTTACCTATTGTAAATAGTGCTGCTATGAACATAGGGGTACATATACTCATTTTTTAAAAAACTTGCTAGTTAATTTAGTACATCTGCTCAGATATTTTTAAACACTTTTTTTCTTTATTCATTTTAGAGAGAGAGGAAAGGAGAGGGAGAGAGACAGAAACATCAATGAGAGAAAACATCGACTGGCTGCCTCCTGCATGCCCTGCACTGGGGATGTGGCCCATAATCTGGGCATGTGTCCTGACCAGGAATGGAATCAGCGACCTCTTGGTGCATGGGTCGACACTCAACCACTGAGCCACACCAGCCGGGCAACTCTCTCTGATCAGTGTTTCAGGCTGCTTAGGGTATATTCCCAGAAGTAGGATCACTGGGTCAAATGGCAGTTACATTTTAAATTTTTGGGGGAAACACCATATTGTTTCCCAAAGTGGCTGCCACAGTCTGCATTCCCACCAGCAGTGTAATGGAGTACCCTTCTCTCCACACCCTCGGCAGCATTTGTTGTTTGAGGATTTGATGATAGCAGCCATTCTGGCAGGTGTGAAGTCATACTTCATAGTCTTTTCAATTTGCATCTCTTCAATGATTAGAGACAATGAGCATTATTTCACATGTCTCTTTTGCATTCATCTTCAGATACAGTGAGAGGGAGAGAGGGAGGAAGAGAGAGAGAAACATCAATGTGAGAGAGACACTTCGACTGGCTGCCACCCACACAATCCCAACCAAGGCCAGGAACAAACTGCAACTGAGGTATGTGCCTTTAGCAAGAACCAAACCCAGGTCTCTCTGGACCACTCTAACCGCTGAGCCAAACCAGCCAGGGCCTTTTGCACATTTTTAAATTGGATTGTTTGTCTTCCTTTTACTCAGCTTTATGAGTACACTGGATATTTTAGAAATTAACTCCTTGACCAAAGTATCATTGGCAAATATGTTCTCCAATATAGTGGGTTCCCTTTTCATTTCGATGCTGGTTTCTTTTGCTATGCAGAAGTTTTTCAGTTAGATGTAGTCCCACTTATTATTCGTTTCTTTCGCCCTTGACAATGTATCAGTGAAAATTCTACTACATGTGATGTCTGAGATTTTGCTGCCTACATTTTCTTCTAGGATTGTCATGGTTTCATGAGTTATGTTTAAATCTTTTATCCATTTTGAGTTTATTATTGTGTATGGTGTAAGTTGGTGGTCTAGTTTCATTTTTTTGCATGTAGTTGTCCAATTTTACCAACATCATTTATTGAAGAGACTGTCTATTCATTGTATGCTCTTGACTCCTTTTCAAATATTATTTAAGCATTATGTCTTGGGTTGATTTCTGTGTTCTCTGTTCTGTTCCATTGATCTATATCCATTCACCTATTCCTGTGCCAGAACCAGGCTGTTTTTATTATGATGGCTTTGTAGTATAACCTAATATCCAGTATTGTGATCCCTCCAACTTTGTTATTTTTCGAGATTGTTGTGGCTATTCAGGGTCTTTTTTGGTTTCACATAAGTTTTTGGAGTATTTGTTCTAGATCTGTGAAATATGCCAGTGGTATTTTAACAGGGATTGGGTTTTGATCTTTAATTCAAGTCTATTTTTGACAGGTTTGCTCTTGGTCTTCATCTGACCTGGGTACTAGACTTCCAGAATATTCCTCTGTATCACCATCCCTCCCTATACCTTGTAGTATAGGGGTCAGCAAACACCTTACCTCTTTCCAGAGATATCCCAGAGTAGGCCATGTCTTCTACTCCAACATTCTAGATTTACTTTCATATCATTAAAATTGTTCTGGGTAAAGGAATTTTCTGTTCATCAACTCATACCATATATTATTTGTGACAGAACAACACACCTCCTACTCAAATCTACATCTTATAACAACACAATCAATATCCACTCCTGCAGACCAGAATATTATACATTCAGTGACAATTTCCTCAGCATCCGCTATGAATTAGGCACTCACTATTCGAAGCATTTAGGATATATCAGTGAGGGAAATAGAAACAAATCACTGCTTACTTGAGGTTTTTGTCTACTAGAAAAGAAAATGAATAAGCAATGAATAATATGATGACTAAATTATGAAAATAATAAAATAATTTGTAAATGATGACTTATAAATTAATAATGGAAATGAATAAAAAATAACAAAGAAATTACAGCATGTGCAGAAAGGTGATACGTGCCATGGCAAAAAATAAAAATGGTGGATCAGGGGAAGGGGGATTGGAATTACTGGGTTTGGGATGGCCCCCCCAAAAAAAAGTGACACATAATTTAAATTATGATAATACACGAGTCTGTGATAAGAGGTAGTCAGTTTTAATAATAGAAAGCTTAGTGTGGTGGATGATTTGTCCTGAGCCTCTATCTCCAGGTCCATGGAGGGGAAAATGGATGAAACTGAGCTGGGGGAAGTACAGAGCAATTCACATAACTTTCCAGAGATAGCAGAGAGGTAAGCAGCACAAAATGCAGAAGAAAACAAGACGAGGGGGGGCAGAGACCCTGAAGGAAGAATTCCTGTATGCTATCCAAGGGAAATTCAGAATTGCCTGATGGGTAGTAAGTTGAGGAAGGAAGACCAGGCATTTTTTGCACCATTCCCTAGATCCCTCAGTCTTCTTGATTGCCTATTGGTAAGATTTTTCTGGAAAAGAACCATCTCTTCTTTTCCTACCCTTATTTATCAAGGTCACTAATGATCTCCAGGTTACTATATCTAATTGCCAATTCTCAGTCTTCATCTTACTTCACTTCTCAATAGCATTTGTGTGACTACTGCTTCCATTAAATACTCTTTACTTAATTGGCTTCACAGTATCCACACATTCTCTTTTGCTCTTCATACTCTCTAGTCCCATTTCTTGGTCACCTTTGTTGCTTCTTCCATAGCTTCTTAACCTCTAAATGTTACAGTGATCCAGTCCTCTGTATCTATACTCACCACTAAAGAAACAGTATGTAGGCTCATGGTTTTAAATACCATCTCAATGATGATGGCTGCCAAATTCATAACTCTATCCCTGAACTTGGCCTGTTACTCAACATTTCCACTTGGCTGTCTAAAGGCCATTTCCAATTTACCATGTACAAACTAAACTTCATTTCCTCCCTCCACCAACCCTGCTTCCAACACACACACACACACACACACACACACACACACACCTGTGCTCCTCTGGACTTTCCAATCTTGGTAAATAATAACTTCATTCATCCAGTTGCTGAATCTAAAATTCCTGGCATTATCCTTTGCTCCTCGGAGAATACCTCCTTCTCTGAGACTTGGCATACGCTGATACTCTGCAGAAAATGTCTTCCCTCCCTCCATCTACACAGCTCACTCCATCCTTTTCTTCAGGTCTCCGTTCAAATGTTGCCTCCTCAGAGAGCTCTTTTATGATGAAACTTCTGAAAGTAGGATCCTCTGTCCATACCTCACCCCTTGCTTTATTTTTTTCACAAAACTTTCACTATATGAAATACAATATGTTTTAAAATTATTTATTTATTGCCTGTATCTTATAATAGACAAGAAGCTGCAGGGATTTTGAGTTTGTATATCTCTATGACTAAGAATAGTGCCTGTTCTATAGATGTTCACCACAAATTTTTAGAATTAATATACAAGAGAAATTAGGTTATAAAATTTAGTTATAGGATGTACAAGCATTAGGCTGAATTTATTACTGAGATATCAATGGTGTCTGTGTATTGCTATCTGAAAGCAAAACCACCTGTTACTTGTGGGTAATTGCAACAAAAATCATAAGTAAAGCTTAATGAATGCCCACAATCCTTGGGAAAGCTTCTGATCATAGATATTTGCTGTCCAACATGGTAGCCTTTAGCCACACATGGCTATTTAGACTTAAATTAAATTAAAATTCAGTTTCTCAGTCGCACTCACCACATATCAAGTGCTCAATAACCGCAGCTAACTAGTGCCTACAGTATGGACATTTTCATCATTGCGGAAAGTTCTATTGAACAGCACTTGTAGATTAACACATGCTTTTGCCACATGTAAAGCTTACAATTACTTAGCTCTTTTCCTCCCTCATAACTGGCAACATGTCAATAGGTCTGCTGTTTAGGTATTTCAGTGTTTCCCTGCTGGAGTTGTCACAACCTTTCAAGGGACCCACTTCCATAAGAGTGTGTGTGTGCGCGCGCACAGAAACGCAAGAACACAGGATTTTTGTATTTTTTTTTCCTGAGAGGAAATACTTTTGCTCACTTTAGTCTTTTGACATTGTATGTTCTATAGGATTTTATTTCACTGAAACTACAAATTTTTATTGAATGCCTTCTATATGAAGATCCCCATGTTTGTCCTGCAAGGGATAGAGAGTATACAAGCAACAATTAGATGTGCAAGATGACTTGGAAAAGGGAATGAATAAAGATGATGAAGTCTGTTACACTACAGCTAGCGACCTGAAGTAAAATAGCGATGTGGGCAAGTAACTGAAGAACCTTGGCAGAAATTAAAGACAATATACAGAAAACGCCAACCAGCTGTAAGGGCGGACTGGACATGGATGACAAGAAGGAATACAAGCCAGCTGTAACTCGAGTTGTTTGGGTTCCTACACTGTGCCCTGCGCCAGCATTAAAGCAGCCAGAGCTCAGGAGATTAAAGTATTACTGATGAAAACAGGCAAATCAGGTGTGAAAGGAAAGTTCTTAGAGGATTAAATAATACTGTTTTTGAAACACTAATGATGAGATATCCAGCTGACCTGAAGGGCAAAGGTTTAAAAATCATCTCTAAAAATCTGTAAGACTAAATGAAAAGGCCAAAGACAACAAGGAAGGGAAAAACACCAGTGTTTTTCCTCTTCGTGGCCATCAGCATCTTTCAGTTTTTTAGTCTATATTTATGTCTTCCTCATCATCCCCAAGTCAATGTGTTGCCAATTTTCGCTAGGTCTGTAATCCAAGCTTGCATCATAAATCAAACTTTCTATTCATAGCACTGTGGTATTGTACGCTAAAGAATTCTCATAATTTGTCTTCTTCTTTGTACAATCTCCTAATTACCCTGATGAACAGAAACGTATTTTTATACTGTGGAAATGTACATGTAAAGTGTGTATATTTTGGAACATAGCCCAGTTAAACTGTAGTAACATAACCCATTAATGTATAGTTGTTTACATGCATCTCAGGAAATTAATGGTGTCTTTCAGGTTGAACAAGTACTACAAAAGCAACTGAGTTTGTAGTTTAAACTCTGAACTGATGGTTGCTTTTGATGTTGAACCTGAGAAATAGCATTTTAAAAAAAGTAAGAAAGGTAAAGGCCTATTTTTTTGCTAAAGACAAATGACATATACATATTTCTGTGAGGTTGTGACAGAGCAATTTAAATTATTATATCTCTTGATGTTTAATGTGTATTTGTATGCACATTTTTACATTTCACATCACTTCATTTTAAGAACTTAGCTCAATAGGACCATATTGTGCCATGATTTGAGTGACGGTGGTCTACTTCAAAAGAAACAAAAATAAATAAATAAAACAAAACAAAAAACAAAAGATATATATATACACAAATAAATAAAACTTCAAATAATTTAGATGCTATTTAGAAAGAGTACATGATTAATAATGAATGAGTTATTTTTATGGCAAAATTTAGTGTGCCAAGGAAATACAACAAAGGGAACTTAGCCTTGTCTGGGGTATCAGAGAATCTCCCTAGCAAGTTGTTTCCATCTGAATCCCAAAGGGTGAGTAGGAGCAATCCAAAAGAAGAGGAAGAAGGAAGCAGGATCCAGGTACAGGCAACAGATTCTATTCCCACAACCTTCCAAGATAAATGAATAAAGTCACATCATAGCCTTTCAGAAATTTATGTGAGCCACTTGAAAACTAAAATCACAAGTATAAAACTATATGATTCTGTTAAATACAAGAATACAAACTTTTAAATCTAATCATCTTAATGTGTAAAACACATGAGAATATAGTAACTACTACAAAAACTGGGGGGATTATTTTACAAAGAAGAAAAAACACTTTTTTCCTGCTCCTTGAAACAGCACTAATCAATTAGAGAATTTTCTTTTCTTTTTTATAAAATTTTTCTTTATTGATTACGAAGAGAGAGGGAGAAAGAGAAAGAAACAACGATGAGAGATAACACCGATTGGCTGCTTCCTGCATGCCCCCCCAGGGGATGTGGCCCACAACCTGGACATGTGCCCTGACTGGGAATCGAACCAGCAACCTCTTAGTACATGGGTCAATGCTCAATCACTGAACCACACTGGCCAGGCCAGAGAACTTTATTTTCTACATTAAGTCACATTTTCTACTCAGACTAAAAACTAGCCCCCAGGGACAAGAAAAACATATAATAAGAGGACTATCTTTTCCCAAAGAAGATATATATCCCTAATGATTTCTAATATTTATAAACCCCAGCTTAAAAAACAGCACTCTAAAACTCTGGAAAAAAATTGATACATATGTCTAAATAGTAACTAAAGTAGACAACAGCTAGAAATCTATAATTTTGGTGTGATTTCAGTTGCATTTATACAGATCAGGTTACTATACTATTGGAATCTTCCTGCTTCTAGACCATCAAAATGAACAAAAAGCATCTTTGAACTGTTACCTATTTTGAATGCATTTCTGTACATGTGTCTCTCACATGTACAGTTTTAAGTTCCAACCTATATTAGCAAATGTGATCCTGGTCTTTTTGTTCCAGGAAGGAGAGTATCATTATTAGAAAAATAAAATCCCTTAAATATTTGCCATATTATTATAACACTTAAAGTCATTATAACTAAACAAATAGTAAAAATATTAAATTAAATATAATTTTTAAATATTAACAAAGCACCTGCTAGCCTACAATTTAATGATTTTTAAAAAATCAATCAACTTTATATAGTCCAATTATTTTAATAAAATACAGGTTATGGAGAACTGGCTTTGAATCCCTGCCCCACTCTGCTACATTACTTTGGGCTAATTGCCTGATCTCCTTGAACTTTAGTTTCTTACTCAGTATAGCATGAACAAAAACAATAATCTCTAATCTGTACATTTTATTGTAGAATTAGATTAAGTACCTAGACATTTTGGGCAATAAACATTATTGTATTCCCCCTTCCTTTCCTTAAAGTGTTAGGTTGAATTCCACTAATGACAATAAAGTCCACAACTAAGATGGGGAAATTAACATGTTAGTAAGGACCACATTATAAACACACTTTATCTCTCCATAAATGAATTAGTCCTCATTATTAATTTTAAAATTCTTATGCTCTCACTAAATATTACTCTACATTAATGTTGTCAAAATTAACATTTACTCATTACAAAATAGTTGATAAATTGAAAGAGTACTTAAGGTCTTTGTGAGCCTTTACATTTTGCTTTATTTTTGTTTGCCCATTCAGCATATGAAGAATGATCAATTGTCTAAGGCCAAATTTCAGTATGAATGCAATAGAGATATTCTATTTTCCTCAAATATTTTCACAGAGTTATGATTTTTAAATTATACTTGCACTAAGACACACATAAGGCTTAATTGGGTTATGACACTTTGTAGGTGATTGCTATTGACTTCTCATGGTGCATGTAGGTGTTAAAGTTGCTTGGGGCTATAGCTTTACTAATATCCACCGAAAGTGTATTACTTTAAAATCTGTAGAGAATGTACTACATATACAATCAAAGAATATCAAGATACATAGTCTGCTTAAAAAAACAAAAACAAAAACAACTTTGTAAAGACTTGAGACTTTTTTGGAGTTCACAAATTTCTTATTTGTTTTTCACAGCAATTTATATGTTCAGTTAGATACAACTTGAGAAATCTCTCATCTCTATGGGGTGATTTTTATATAAAACTAAACCCATAAAAATAAATGATATTTACACATTTTAGAATGATTTTACAAAAGATTAAAACTAGAGTTTAAATCAAAGAAAATGGGAAAAATAATAATTTCTATAGTTGTTTAAATTATTATGACATACAATATATTAGTTTCAAGTGTAAAACAGAATAGTTCAATATATGTATATATTGTGAAATTATCACCACAATAAGTCTAGTTAACATCCATTATCACACACATTACAAATATTTTTCTTGTGATGAGAACTTTTAAAAACTACTTTCCTTATTATCATAAACTTAATAAATATTTGGATAAAATTAGATATTATAAAATAGTACCACAGATCTACTAATCCCAAATGGCAACCATTTATTATATCTCATCCATAACATTATGAAAGGTGTTTAAAATATATTTTACTATTTTGTTTGTAAAGGCTACGAGATGGGAATAATTATTATTATGTTAACAGATAAAGAAACTGAAGCTTGAGGAGTTTAAGAAATTTGCTTAAGCTCACACAACTAGTTACTGAAAAAAATATCTACATTCAGGTATTTCTAATTCTAAAATTCAAGTTTTTTCTATTTCCAAGATTAGGAGCAAAGTTATAAAATTCTAAAATTCAAGTTTTTTCTATTTCCAAGATTAGGAGCAAAGTTATAATTTTTCAGTGTGTTTTGGTAGATAGGATCTTCGGTTATAGCCACAAAATCAAAACCACTACAGAATTAAGTATATTTGTTGTATGTTAAAAAGATTCTGTGTTATGTTATAGAAATCAGAAGTAGACTCAGAATCCGGAAACTGTTCTAATCCAAATGCTTTTAGGTAATATAGTTATTATATTTATTACTATATAAATTTCAACAAAGCAATTGATTTAAGAAGAAGCCTTATTACCGGCAATCCAGTCCAATCTCTCCAAGCACTAAAATTCTATTAGATGCAAGTGACTTCCTAGATATTTTTGCATAGATTTAATGTTTTTATTGTTTAAAAATTATAAAAACAATATATACTAAAATATAAATATATATAGTAAAGGTCTAAAATTTCTTCTTTCCAATTTTCTAACTAAAAACAGTAAACTCTGGGGTAGTGGGTGGGGGGGCGGGAGATATAGCCAGAAAAGCTCCATATTTTATGGTGTAGTTAAAAAGTTTTTATTAAATTCTAACATACATACAACAGAGAAAAGTGGACAATTTGTAATTAGATAGCTGAAGAATTAAGGTAAAGTGAATGCATACATGTAATCATCACCCAGATTCAGAAATAGAATATTGTAAGTATCCCAAAATCCCCCTTCATGCCATCTCCCAAACATCACTCTCTCCTTCCTCCTTAGAGATGGCTCTTATCCCGAATCCTAACTCCATGAACTCCTTTGCCTCGATAAATGTGATCATACAAAATGTGTTCTTCTGTGTCATGCAACATTATGCTTGTAAAATTTATCCATAGTAGAAAATGTAACAATTATTTATTTATTTTTTATTTATTCATTTATTTTTATCCTCACCCAAGGACATTTTTCCATTTTTTGTTCAGATAGACTGGCAGGGAGGGAGGGCAGGAGGGAGGGAGGGGGAGAGAGAGAGAGAGAGAAACATTGACGTGAAAGGGACACATCGAGTGGCTGCCACCCGCACGACCCAACCAGGGCCGGGGACAAACTGCAACCGAGGTACGTGCCCTTAACGGGAACTGAACCCGGGTCTCTCTGGACTGCAGGCCGATACTCTAACCGCTGAACCAAAGTGGCCAGGGCTATTTATTTTATTACTATGAAATTTTAGCTATATATAAATATGGAAGTTGTAGAGAGAATATACTGTATTCTATTATTTTTAAATATCACAATTTATGTATCCATCCTACTGTTGATGGACATTTGGGTTATTGCTACATTTGGGATATTAAGTATAATGCCTACAAATACTGTGTTCAAGTTTTTTTTAATTTTAAACAGTTTTCAGTTACAGTTGACATTCAATATTGTATTTGTTTTAGGTATACAGCATAGTGGTTAGACATTTATATAAATTACAAAGTGATCCCCCCAATAAGTCTTGCACCCACCTGACACCACATATTATTATTACAATATTATTGACTATATTCCCTGAGCTATACTTCACTTTCTCGTAACTATTTTGTAACTGCCAATTTGTACTTAATCCCTTCATCTTTTTCACCCAGCCCCTCAAACCCCCACATCTGGCACCCATCAGCTAGCTCTCTTCAGTTGTGAGTTTGCTTCTGCCTTGTTTGTTCATTTATTTTGTTTTTTAGATTACACATATAAGTGAAATCATGTGGTATTTATCTTTCTCTGCCGACCTATTTCACTTAGCACAACACCCAGTCATGTGTAATTACAACAGCAAAAGGGATACACACACACACACACACACAAAGTTAAAAAAAAAAAAAAATGTCCAAAACATAAATGTGGAGGGAGTGAGTAAAAATGGTAGTGGTTATAGAATGTGTTCAAATTTAAGTAAACATCAACTTAAAATAGACTGCTATAAACACAGCTTGGTATATATAAAGCACAGGGTAACCACAGACCAAACTATGCAAGAGATATACAAGAAATAAAGATAGAAGAATCCAAATACAGCTCTACAGTGAGTCAACGACATACAAGACAGCCAGAAAATAAGAAAGGAACAGAGAAGAACTACAAAAAAAAAAGAAAAAAAAGAAAATGGCAGTAACATAACAATCATAATTACTTTAAATGTAAATGGATTAAATGTTCCATTCAAAGGACAAATGGATAAGAAGTGGTACCTGTATACAATGGAATACTACTCAGACAAAAATAAAAGAATGAAGTTTTTTGTAAAACATGGATGGACCTAGAGAGTATTGTTTAAGTTTTTTGATGCACATATCTTTGTATTATTGTTGAGTATTTATATAGAGGTGTATTTGCCATACCATTTACTATGTTCAATCTTAGGAGATAAGCCAGTTTTTCAATTTTATAGACTTTGGCTCCAAAACTTGGCTCCTACCAGCTGAGACTGTGAGAATCCCAGTTGTTCTGTACCTTTCCTGACAGCATAAATCTGAAATTTTAAAAAATTAGCCAATTTTGGTGGGTATATAGAGGTCTATCATTGTGATTTTAATGTTCTTATCCCTAATAGCTATTTTCATGTGTTTATTGGAGCTTTGGATATCCTCTTGGGAACTATCATGTATTTTGTCCATTTAATACATTATTTTGTCTCTAATTTTGTTACTGTTTTGCAGGATCTTGTATATTTTTATTCTTACATATAAGCGCTACGTGGCTTTTCTTATTTTTCGTTAATGATGCCTTTCAACGATCAAAAGCTTTCCATACATTGGTAAAGACTGGTTAATCAGACTACATTAAAATAATACCATTTATAACCACATCTAAAACATAAAATGCCTAGGAATAAATAAATCTAATAAAATCTGTAAAAGACATATTCTCAGAGAACTGAAAGCCGCTACTGATAGGAGTTTTGAAAGACCAAAGTAGCCCTGGCTGGTTTGGCTCAGTGGTTAGAGCGTCAGCCTGTGGTCCAGAGAGACCCGGCTTCAGTTCCCACTAAGGGCACGTACCTCGGTTGCAGTTTGTCCCCAGTCCTAGATGGGTCGTGCGGGTGGCAACCACTTGATGTGTCCCTTTCACGTTGATGTCTCTCTCTCTCTCTCTTCCTCTCTCTCCCTCCCACTCTATCTGAACAAAAAATGGAAAAATGTCCTCGAGTGAGGATAAAAAAAAAGAAAAGAAAAGAAAAACCAAAGTAAATGGAAGGATATGCGGATATGCCATGGTCATAGTAACATAGACTTAAATTGTTAAGGTGTCAGTTCCCCCCAGGTTATGCACAGATTCAATGCAATCCAAATTTTAAAATGAGTAAGTTTTCCGGGTGAGTTTGAAATAAACTGGTTATAAAATTTTTATGGATATACAAAGAGCCAAGAATATCAAAGGTAATCTCGAGGAAGCAGAGAGAAATCGATGCTATATACCAAAACTTATTAGAAAGCTAAACTATTTAAGATAATGCAGCACTGACAGAAAGATAGACAACCAGCCTAATGAAACAGAATAGTGAGTCCAGAAACAGTCACATATATGTTCAGCCTTGATTTATGACAAAAGGGAGCAGCTGGGAAGAGAATGCCCTTTCGATCAATGGTGCTGGGTCAACTGGCTATCAGAATGAGTGCATGCTGTTCCAAACTTTCCTTTCTTCCTGCTTAACCATACATTTTAGCAGGCTTTGCATATTCACACTTACAAGTCTAATTTAATTTTAATAGCTACATAATAGTTTATTGTATGAATATATCTCAACCAATTCACCCATTCCCATCTTGATTGCTGTTCAGCTTGTTTCCAGTTCTTCCTGTGGACACTTCTGTACGTGTATCTGTAATATAACATTCTAGAAATAGAATGTTAAATCAAAGAGTGCGTGAATTGAAAGTTGACATACTTCCCTCCAAAAGGCCACCACTACATATGCTCTTACCAAGAGCTTCTGAAAGTGCCCAGATTGTAACACAAAAGACAGATGTTCCTATTTGTTCCACTTTTACTGCTCATGACTCACAAAGGGCTTTGTGAACACATTTAATCATATTAACCACTGATAAGTTAGAATGAAAGTAATGCTGACTCTGCAGAGATTGAAAGGGCTGGCAGAGCAAACAGGATGAAATAAAGTGCGTGCAAAAGTGATCTCAGAGCATGGGGAGCACAGGCAGAGAAACGCCCTTCGCGAAAAGAGGAAGACCTAGGACCTGCAGCCAGTCTTGGGCTCGGAGGTGAAGGCTACATCGAGAGGCAATATGCTGACTGCAAGTAAAGTGGCTTCAATTTCTATTCTGATGAAATTACACCCAATTGCCAGAAATTGAGTAAATTGTCATGTCATCAAGGAATTTTGTAGCATTGAATATTGTGTGGCATTTAAATAAGTGGGTCATCTGCTGGGGTGCAGAAATCTCATTAAAGGTTTTCATTGGAATGGCATTTTTGTAACTGGGTTGGACTTTTATTGCACCCAAGCAATTGAGTTAGTGCTGCCCTCCTTGAAAAATATGACTCCTTTCTTTCAAATTATACAAATTCTTCTCCCATCTTTCAAGGTTCATCTCAAGCCCCATTTTCTCCCTGAACGTTTCCTCATAACTCCATTCCACATTGGCAGAATTTTTCTGGCAATTCAGGGTTATACTTTACCAAGTGCCCCTTTGTAGTAGCCTTCCATTATTTCATGTCTAATTGCATCATGCATACCGATTGTTTTACCAAAATTTTCTGTGAGAGAAGGACGAGATGGGAGTCTATCTTATGCACGTTTATTGTACCAGGCACTTTAGTGTGATATTTAATCATCACAGCTACTCCCTAAGATATGTATTATTATCCCGTTTTTCATATGAGAAAATAGAATTCCACAGATACTATACGCCTTGCTTGTTCACACCGTACGTAAGGGACTCTCAGATTCAAATGTAAGCTAACTTTATTCCCGAGTCCCTCACCACGGTATCTTTCCAGACACTGCTCAGTAGGCTTTTTGTGTTGTAGAAATTGTACCTCGTCCCTATGGGCATTTGATCTGTGACATCGGCACAACCACCACCACGAGAGTGGAAAGGTCAGGGCTCCAGGAACTGGGAACTAGAGCCCCAATCTGACCACGTTGCTCTGAACACCAGTCTCTTCTCTCTTTTGAGACACACATATGAAATCTGTCCAACTAGCAACCAGTCTGCATACAGCACATTCAACGCCGCGTGTTTTTCAGAAGTAGTGCACAAAAGTGCTCGCATTGGGCTGTAGAGCAAAAAGAAATCTGGTTTTGAATCCAGTTTATACCACCCTTGAGCCATCCTAATTTCAGCATTATTTAATTTATGTAAATGGTTTAAGAATCACCATCTCACTGGATCATTAAAAGAATTAAATGGGATTATATATGTGAAATTTTTAGCATACTGTTGGCCCATAGGAAGTGCTTCATAAAACTATCATCTGTACTCATACCCACTGGATTAACAGAAAATAGGCATCTATGCTATAGTACAGTAATAATTGCACATAAGCATAGAAAAAAGTTTTGGAAAAGGGAAAACTGTTATTTTCATTTCATTTAGTCTTGGTGTCTGACATTTAGTAGGCCAAAGGTCAAAGTACCGATTAGGCTATGGTTATAATTCATGGCTGTGCAGTCAAAATTTTTTTGCCAACTTACAAGGGAAAAGGAAATCACCTTTCCCTGAATTGACTGGAAAATGCGTTTATCACATAAGGTTATCTCAGTTACCAGTTTTTGTTTTATCACAAAATGTAGTATAATGATGAGTAGCGAGAGACATTCTGACTCAAGTCCTAAAGACACACATTTTGAGAATACTGTGTATTAGCTAAGATAATAAAAATGTAAAATTATCTTATTTCCTCACTTTGTCTCTATTTAAGTAACAAAAATGAAGCTAGACAGATCTAGAACCAGAGGAACTGACTCGGATAAAAATGGTGAACTCGCTTTCTCTTGCTGAGAAGGTTTTTAAAATTCATCAGAAAAACACATTACTTTTATTTATTTATTTATTATCCTCACCCGAGGCCATTTTTCCACTTTTTGTTCAGATAGAGTGGGAGGGAGAGAGAGGAAGAGAGGGGGGGGGGAGGGAGAGAGAGAGAGAGAGAGAGAGAGAGAGAGAGAGAAAATCATCGATGTGAAAAGGACACATCAAGTGGCTGCCACCCACACGACCCAACCAGGGCCGGGGACAAACTGCAACCGAGGTACATGCCCTTAGCGGGAACCGAACCCGGGTCTCTCTGGACCGCAGGCCGACGCTCTAACCGCTGAGCCAAACCGGCCAGGGCAGAAAAACACATTACTTTTAAATGAGGTCCCACGTCAACATATGCTCTAACATTTCTGCAGAGATATGCAATGTCACAGAGCCTCTGTCTGTGACACTATATTGTATATATATGTATATATAGCATTTATTTTACTTTGCTGTTGACACTATTACAGATGTCCCCTATTTCCACCCGCTCTGCCCACCTGCACCCAGGCCCCAAGCCCCATGCCTCCTCCCCTGGCCTTCATCACACTATTGTCTGTGTCCATGGCCTATGCATGTAAGTTATTTGGTTAATCTCTTCACCTTCTTTTATCCAGTGCCCCCGACTCGCCTCCCCTCTGAGATCTGTTCCATGTATCCATGCCTCAGGTTCTATTTTATTCGTCAGTTTATTTTGTTCCTTAGATTCCACAGATAAGTCATATTTTTAAAGTTCTCTTATATGAAAAGTATCTAAAGGATGCAGATTCAACTGAGTCAAACTTTACCCCGAAATCTTGTACACTTCTTCGAAGGAACCTTCTTGAATGCTGGCCTGTCAAGCCAAGCACAACTATTCTCGAAAGAAAAAAAAAAAAGGACAGCAGGAGTTAAATTTGATTTTCATTAACATTAAGGGAAATTTCTTGCCCCATTTAGCTAATATCTTAGTTGGTACAGTGTGACAAACAAATTTTAGTTGTTAAAATATATTATACCTGTTTTAAATTGCATCTCCCAGTAGCCACAGGCTCAATAGTTGGTTGAATTCAATTTGAGTTTCCAGGGGCTGTTAATGGGTAGGCTTTTCTATTTATTCTCTTAATTGTTCTCTATCTAAATTATCACTGATGAAATCTATGTGCACTACATTCCCACATAATCAGAAGGTCTAAACAATTCTTCCTCTTCAGGATAATGATATGGAACTAAAGGCCCATAAAAATCTTGAGAGATAGATTTTTGTTGTTGCTGTCATTGTTTTTATAATGTGGCACATTTAATTTCAAAACAAACTGAGTGTTATAATGTGTGCTGTTTGACTAACACAGTGTATTTCTAGCACTAGGATGCCCTTTCAAACCTTTAAAATGCAAATTTTTTGTACTGAGTACAGCTTTATAATTAATGTGTTATGTGTATGACATGACACTGATATGTCAATTTTTAATTAATTACAGAGTTTATGATATAATAGCTACAGTAAAATGCAATGATTTGGAAAGCAAAATCTATACCAATCATTTCCAGCAGAGGTCTCTAGAGAGCAACTAAAGTTATGGAAATAAGGAATATATGTTTAGTAATTTAAATACAAATTTTAACTCTTCAGCTTTAGGTGAGCCCTTTCTTTTCACCCACGCCCCCTTTCTCTTTTGATGTCTGTGTGCCTTTATCAGATAAAAGGCTGTCTCAAAAACTGATCAGAAGTAGACATAAGAGAACAGGTTAATCCCAAACGCACCGGTGTAATGTGTCACAAAACAGACAATGTAATTATCTCAGCAGCCTGTTTAACCAGCTAATTCGGCAGCTTTGCATACCAGGGGTGAGCTCATCTGTTCACTATATTACCAGCCAGGACGTTTTTCACCACGATCACTACAGGTTCACAAAGGCTTGCAAAAGCCTGAGGACTGTTTCTTTGAATGTGGTATAACAGCTTTTTGCAATCTTTTATTGATAGGGAAGCAACAGACTAACAAAGAGAAGAAAATGGAGATTAGTGTTGCACAATAACAAAAAAAAAATGCAGTCAATGACATAAATCTCTGTACATGTTCATTTCAAATGAAATATACTCTCTTTACTGGGTATCCCCGGAGAAATGCTAAACGATTTAACAGAAATGTGATTTTGATGGCAAAGATGTATAAATCTGGTTATGCTTTTCTCAGAAGTAAATTTATGGGCCCCACACGCATCCTGTGTTTTGTTAATACCAGCACTGTTCGCGGTAATCGGTGTCGGCTTTAGAGACACGTTGACCTGGGCTGGGTTCCTAGTTCTTCGACTTTTTCATCCTCTTATCTTGAGCAAGTTAGCCCCACATTTTCCTAAACTTTAAAATGTGAATAATGCCTATATACTGCATGATCAGTGAAGGGCTTAAATCATATGTCAGGGAAATACCACAATGAAATAGATAAATAGTAACTATTTTATTTCATAATGTACACACATATGTAACACACACAAAAATTACATACACAGACACATAAATATGCATTAGATATACATTTGACCCTTGAACAATGCATAGATTGGGATGCTAACTCCCACACAGCTGAAAATCCACATATAACTTTTGACTTCCCCAAAACTTCACTACAGTTGTTCTCAGTAGCTGTAGAGATGGGTTCCAAGGCCCCGATGGATATTAAACCTGTGGATGCTCAAGTTCCCCATATAAAAATGGAATGGTCAATGCACAGAGTCAGCCCTCCGCATCCACAGACTCCCAACCACAGATTGAAAACAGTACAGGTATTTATTTGGAAAAAAAAATCTGCTGTAAGGGCCCATGGAGTTCAAATCTATGTTGTTCAGAGTCAACTGTATATGTAACTTGGTAAAAAAAAAAAAAAAATATATATATATATATATATATATATATATATATATATTTAAATTTAATTAACCTAAACCTCAGGAAAAATTCAGCTATTTTTCTGAGTCTATTCCTTAAAATGACCATCACACTGACCACAGGTGACAACACCATGTAACATGCAAGTCCAGCAACTAGCACAGTGTCCCAACTATGACTAATTTGTTGAGTACATTAAACATAAACTAGAGGAAGAAAAATACTGCAGAATATATATTAGTCAACAATACTGACAATATTTTAGAGTGTTGTGTTTTGCTGTTCAATATTTTCAACAAACTAAACTTTTATATCAAAGGACAGTAAGTTCTGGTTAGATGTAGCTTGGATGTAGGTTATACTTTGGATGTCCCATGTGTCATTTGAGACTGAATGACAACAGTGGCTGGAGAATCAAACTCTTAGACAATAATTAAAATCATCTTAAAGGTGAGGCAGAGACAAAAAAAGGTTCTGATTTATAGTAAAGTCTGTGGAAAAGCCTATCACTACTGGAACATGATGGGAAAACTCAAATAGGTTACAAATGAGGTGTGAAATGCCCAAGTTGATGACATGGGAAATCTCCATAGACAGGGAGCTGTCCAGGAAATAGACTTCAGAGCGAGCCAAGCACCATCTATCAAAGGCTCATGGTGTAGAAGTCTCAGATCTTCACTAAGTTCAAAATCAGGGAGGGAGCGGGGAGGGACCAGAAGGTCTCCCTGCCTTTGGCTTCCATTTGCCTCTCCACAGAGACTTTTCTCCACACATCAGCTGAAACAAAAACTGGGTTATCCAGCTCTTCCACCCTAGACTCTCCTACAAACTGTGCTATGACTGTCCATCTACATCTCCAAGTTATTTCAAACCACTCTCATTTCAAATCGCTCAACTGAGACCATATTGGCCTCATTGCTCTTTTCTTTTATGACAGCCCGGGGCATTTTTATCTGCCATTAACTGTCAGTAAGTCTCTTCCTGACTTGTGCAAGGCTTGCTTCTTCACTCCACTTGCCCAAGTCCCTCTCAAATGTCACCTCCTTACAAAGGTCTTATCTGACCACCGTGTCGGAACAGCAACTCCGGGCCTTCTCTGCCTTTTAACGCTGCTTTTCTTGCCTTCTTAGCACTGGCCTGGACTCAGTTAACAGTATGTATTTGCTTATGAATTTACCATCTCTCACCCCACCAGAATATTAGCCCAGTGAGATAAAGGATTTATTTCACTCACTGGTTGGTCCCCAGTGCCCGAAGAGGTCCGTAGCACAGCTATAGGGACCCCTGAGTGAAGTGCTCCTCCAGACAGATCTTTCTCGAGCTCTTCCCCGCATGATGGGTGCAGAGACTCGACACACTGGCAAGAAGAGTGGCTGCCAAAGAACGTGCAGCCTGAAGCCACGCTGCAGCACCTGCGAGGCCACGGGAAGAAAAGAGGCGTGGCCAGGAAACCTTGGCCTTGATCACGTCTCCTGTTGGGCAGTTTGGCTCCACTCACCACCTGGGCTTTACCAGATGGAACTGTTCTGCAGGGCAGCTTGGAGCCTCTAGCAGATCACATGCGGAAAGACGAAACGACAGGCGGGCTTTCGGAGGTGTGGGCGCTCTTAGCACGTCCGACTTCGCAGCTGCCTGGGAACCTGTGGTCCCTCGCGGTTCTCATGGGGGCCTTCGCTGTAAAGTTATTTATTGAATTTCTTTGAAGTCGCTGAATGTGTTTTGCTCATTCTAGTTTCGTGTTGTACAGTAATCATGAATTTCCATGTTCTACTCACTGCTGTCATTAATCTGTCAGCTCCTTAAGCAGGGTAGGGCCTAGATTTTAACTCGACTTTGATTATAATGTCTGGAACCCTGTGGCTCCTGAGAAAAAGTGGTCTAGTAAACAAAAACTTTTAGAAGTGAACGAAAAGGACCGAATGTTAAAGCTGCTGAAGTATTTTTACAACTGAGATTCATACCATATTTCCAAAAGTAATTTAACATGTCAGGATAATACTTCTGTGATATGAAAGAGGTCCAGGAAAAATATCTGTCTCAGCCATTAATGAGAAGTACCAGACACTGATTTTACCTGTAGAATCCTCAATATACCCCTGGCAGGGTCCCATTATTATCATTCCTAACTTGCAGGTGGGGAAATTGAGACAAAAATAGTTAAGCATCTTGCTGAGAACCACACAGCTAATAAGTGCCAGGATTTGTATCCTAATCATATCAATAACTCTCTTTGGAGACCTTCAGTGTCTACTCTTAGACTGATATTCTGTTATTTCAAATTTTATTTTCTCCATATTCTTTTATCATTAATGCCCAATTCCTACTTCTCTCTTCTAACAATCAAGTTATTATCACTAAATTAAGAACTTAAATGTTGCAGAACTTCAGTAAGTTTTAAATATCAAACTCTTAAAACGTACTTTGTAATAAATGTGTATGCCCCAAAAAAGTATGAGGTGGGTTAACAAAGGCTAATGTTGTCCTTGGGGAGGTAGAATTTAAATTTCATAAGAGTCTCCTAAGCCTATTTAACAAAGAAAAAAATGTTGCCATCTTTTCGTAAAACCTGCATTTCAAGGCACTTCTGTGATTTATGAATTTCTCTCCCATCTAGAACGAGTGATATATAGCTGGAGTCTAATTCATTCCAACTCATCACGTGTTTTGTAACTCCATATCACCTTTCAAAATCAATAGGCAGCTAACACTAGTGAAGAGACGTATTCAGGTTTGAAAGAAGATAAAAATTAGACTGTTATTCTTTGTATGGGAATCTTTTAACATATTTTCATATGGTATCAGGGAAAACACCTTAACTTGTTTTCTAGACTCACTGTCCAAATCTTCAGCCTCTGTATAATTTACCTTACACTAAGCCAGTGGGCAATATTAATTTGTATAAATTAAAAGGGATAATTAGTTTATTACTAAGTATCTGTGGCAAAGATCCGTGTTCTATAAGTAGTAACTATGTGTACCAAATTAATAGCCCCTTCCTCAAACCTTTATTTAAAAATTTTCTTAATTTTATTTTGCTATCATATAATTTATATAGTTCTGTCCACAAAGCTCATCATGTTGAACTGCCTTTCCTTTATTCACATTATTTGCTCATTTACTCAACAAATATTGATTAAGAGCCTATTCTAATGGGCTCCATGCCTGCCTGCTATACTGGCACACTGTGGCACCTGAGAAAATAGTTCCCCAGTAAACAAAAATGTTAAAAATGTGTGAAAATGGTAAAGAAAGAACAGACACCAAGAGTGAAACAGAATGGGCAAAGGCACCTCTGAATGCCATTATTATTATAAGATACACGAATAGTCACAACTTCTTGGCATATGCTACCTACAGGGCTAGGACTTGTGACTGAAGAAAAGGATGTAACACTTTGCAGATCACATCAACCCTTTCCATCAACGAAGGTAAAATGTAAATATGTCAGCACTCCTTTGGTGATGGTTTAGGTGTGTTTGGAAAGGCAGAGAAATGGGTTAATTTCTGAACCCAAAGTCCTGGTATTGCCTGCAAAAGGGACCGTATGAGATGAGGCGTCTGCGTGCCCAGGTCAGCAGTTCATCCCCTTAGGTTAAAGCACCATGGTAAGAATAGTAGGAGGTAATGTCGAAAGTGCAATTTGGCGGAGGTGTTAAAAGCTGTGGTTGGCAGGTCTCGGAGCAGAAGAGTAGCAAGGTCAGAACTGGGCTCTTAAAAGATTCATCTGGCAACACGATAGAGAATGAATTGGGGAGGGGAGGAGTGACGCAGAGAGGCTAAAGAAGGGCGCGGATGCCAAACCCAGTGAAGGTCTGAACTGGAAGAGCCGAGTACGAATGTATAGGTAAGAAAAGGTGCTGCAGAAAGAGAAGTCAGCCCTGGGAAACATCAGATTTGGGCCGGGAAGAATCTTCTCATGTCTTAAAGACGACCATTTTTTTTTAACATTTGTCCCAGTAAAGGTTTGATAATGACAAACCAATACAAGGATTTTTTAAGGTTTCCTTATCTAAGTCTCTAGTGAAATAGAATTGACTGTGTAGGAAATGTTAACATTTATTTAAAATAAGGTATATAATAATCATATGTTAAATATTATATTTCTGTATTGTTAAAAATAATTTTAATGACATATTAATATTTATTGAGCACTTACAAGATAGCATGTTAAGATGTACCAGAAAGGCCCTGGCCAGTTTGGCTCAGCGGTTGGAGCGTTGGCCTGCGGACCACAGAGTCCCGAGTTCAGTTCCCGCTAGTGGCATGTACTAAAAAAAAAAAAAAGATGTACCAGAAAGCATATTAAAGATTAAACATATTACAGTCATTACCTAGTTAAAACCACAACAAATTTACAGGTAAGTCCAGTTATTATCCTCTTTTTACAAGTAAGAAAATGAAAAATTAGAGACCTTAAGCAACATTAAGCTACAATTTGAACTCAGCTCTCAGGCTGCAGCATGAGCACTCAGTCGAAGTTACATGTGAAACAATGATTACTTCCCCTTGAAGACCAAAGAAGTCACAGTTTGTCCTACCTACTTAGCAAGATGAAATCTTCAAGTCTTTTATTCGCATCTAATGAACGTCTACGGCACTCTACCATGTGCCAACCTGTTTCAGATGTTTAGACACTGAATTCTTAAGCACTAAATTACATTCACTAAGTCATATACATCTTGATTATTCTGAGAATCTGTTTCTAATAATCATTAAAGTCCCAAGTTTTAAGAACAAATGAATTCCTTTGTCTTTGTAAACTAAAGCAGATTAAAGGATATTCCTATCACAGTATCATCTCTCATTCAAGTTCTGAAATTATTTTTTTTACGTGGGTGAAAATGAGGTAGAGGAGTAACTAGTAGGAAGGTAGTTGAATCTATTCCTGCATGGAATACGTAAGAGCAATTAGAATAACCTACCATGAGGGATTTTAATTTTTAAAATAATCTAGTGAGGGGAAATGGGGAATCAGGAGTGGGAGGAAAAATCAGGGACTGAGAATGGTAACCTTAGCAAAAGCCCCCACTCACAGGTAATGACCAACTACCTCTGTCTCCTAATTCCTTAATCCTACATTCACCCTCCCCCTGAACTCTCATATTAAATCCATCCCTATTTAGAAGGCATATCACGAATGTTAGATCCATAGCTCATCAGGGCAAATCTGCTACGTTCATATTTCAAAAAACAGATTGTTATCTTGTTTTGTTTTCTTTCCATCCTGTTTTTCCTGAAACAAGCTTTCTCCTCTATGTTTTCCCTTCACCGATGGGTCTGTATTATTAAACTGGATGTTACACTTTGACAAAGGTTTGAAAAAAGGTATGTGAGGAAAAACTCTTACAGTGACTACTAAATATATCATACCTTGCTTGCATTTTCCTATGGATTAATCTCCAGACACATTTTTACCCCTGACTTAACTCTTATTTTTTAACAATGTCGTGACCTTTGTCCTGATACTTGCCCAGATCTGTTTATTCATTTCTTGGCAAGTTGTACCTTCCTTCCTTTAGGCTACAGAAGAACTCTGGCCTTACTCTCTTTCTACCTCTCCATTCTCCAAACCAATCCCATCCGAAAGTCTCCCATCAGCCAGCTGAGGTTGACTATGAACATAGATGCGAGCTAGGCATCGTGGTGAGACAAGCTAAAGATGGTCAGAGATCCAGATCAAAATAGTAATGGACAGAATAGAATACTGGATAGAGTCTGAATCAAGAAATCTAAAAATCATTGAGGTGTGGTATAAACAAGCATCTCAACAGGCATAAACAGAAAATAGGAATGAACCTAGGTCAAGGACATGGTAACATATCTCCTATTCTGATTACAAATGTCCTTCTTGGTGTGGATGACCTTGACTGCTTTGAATCAGCATTATAAAGGTACTTTTTGATGATTATTTAAATAGGTATAGAGCTACATATTTTAACACTCACCATTAACTTTCATAGTAATCACGCACCCAAAAATATAATGTATTTACCTTACACTGGTAGTTTTGCCCCTAAAACATGTGAGCATCTTTGCATATGTCTGCTCACTCAGAAATCAATTATAATTTAGTGTTAACTAAATAGTAATTACTCTGTAACAAACAAAACTTTGCCTAACTAAATTTTTTCAAGTTTTTCTCACACAATAAAATGCTAAATGCTATCATCTGTCAAATGATATGTAAATTTCATAACCTATTGGTGCGACCAGGAATGGGCAGTTCAGGAGATTAAGAGGAAAGAAATCGCCGAGCCTGTTCTGCACCACAGTTAGAGGGAAGAATGCAGATTCGTCCTCATTTCTGCCAGCATCGCCATGCCAAGCGTGTTACCTGCCCCCCTCCGATGCCGACTCCTCATGTACTACATACCACACAAGGGCTAATTGTGATGTTGTAGGTAAGACTACAGGAGATCCTCTGGAAAACATATCTATAAAAGCACAGCGTATTATAATTAAGACAATTTCCACAGCCTTGAAATCCTCGAAAGGCCCCAGGCTTGGTTTGGTTTGGTGCCAGAATATATCAGGTTGACAGCCAACAATCATTGTGTTTTTTTTTTTTAATGAAGGGAAGCCTTCTGGCACACCATTCCTGCATGTTACATCACCACACTACCGTGGGAGTCTCAGGAGTTGTTTCCATGGATTTAAGTCAGCACTCGGTGTAAAAAGCACTCGGTATAAAACGACATGCTGACAGGTGAGCACAGGGCAGTCCGTTTTACCTGGGCAGGTAGGGTGCATCACGTGGATGAATGGAGAGATCTGGACCGCAGAGGGGAATGGGAGTGAGGTAGTCAGGAAAACGACAGAGGGCACTCAAAGAGACAAATTCTAGTGAAACAAGGTCAGGAAAGACTTTTTTTAAGGGTTGGAGAAAGGAGCATATTCACCTAAATGGCAGGAGCCAGAAAAGAGAACAGATTAAAGACACAGTTGAGCCCAGCTGGTGTGGCTCAGCGGTTGAGCACCAATCCATGCACCAATCGCTCGTTTGATTCCCCATCAGGGCACATGCCCAGGTTGTGGGCCAAATCCCCAGTGGAGGGCATGCAGGAGGCAGCCAATCAATGTTCTCTGTCTTTGATGTTTCTCTCTCTCTCCCTCTCCCCTCTTCTCTCTCTAAAGTCAATAAAGAAAAAAAAATTTTTTTAAATAGACACAGTTGACAAAGCAGAGTGCTGGGTACATTTTTAATCCACTGATGCATTCAGCTATTACCTGGATTCTGGGACTAATTATTTGTTCAAAGAGAATGCCCTAAGCTCTAGGTGAGCATCTGAGACTTAAGTCACCCTTACTGATTTCTGCTACTTTCTGAATTTGTGATAGCTGCTAGTTTCTAGATTCTGGCTTTATCCCTTGTGTTCAAACCCTTAACTTGAGCCCCAGTTCCTACAAATCATTCTCTTATACCAAGTTCCCACCTTGATTCGTTTCCAAGAATCCTTGATCTCTCTAGAAGAAAGACTGTCACCTCACGCTCCACTTTCGTCTCTGGTGTGGTGAACAGGCTTTTTACTGCCTGTTTTACAGCCATTCCCCTACCCAGTCCTCCTGGTAAACATAACCCTAATTCTATACAAGTCTCAAGTGACCGTATGTGTTCAGGGCTACTGAGCGCCTTCCCACCCCAGGCAGGGGAATTTTATTTAGTCACAGCTAGTTATATAAATTCCACTCCCCCGGACAGTGATGTGTTTTCAAAGGGGAGGTGTCCAAATTCTCATCGTCTGCTGGTCTTCTAAAAAAGAGTAAGTCCTGGAAGAAACATCTCAATGTTTTCTATTTGACATGGCTGTGCCTACACAGATTACATGGCATATGGACATATCTAGTGCCCATGAAAGAAGACGAGATTGCTGAGCAAGAAGAGGGAGAGAACCTGGGTCACTGGAATATTTTTCAGCCTTAGAACAACCTACCTTCAGTCTTCTTGTTATGTGAGATAATTGGTTAACTTGAATACACATTATTGAGCTTTCTGTTTCTTTAAACAAAAAATTTTCCAAGTGACATAGTGCAGAAATAAAGGCTGTGAAAAACTATTGAGATCATACTACATATCAGATATTTATATGTCCTGAGTTAATTTTTTTAATATTAGAAATAGTAGCTAATGTTGATTGAACAGACTATATGCTGAAGTTTCCCAAGTTTTTCTATATAAATAAACTCATTTAATTCTAACAACAGCACTCTGATGTAGCTACTGATATCACCATTTCCTAACAATTTACTTACAGATCATCAGAATATTTATACTAGAGGACAATTAAGAGAACGTATGAAACCATTATTCTTTATGACTTATGTATAAAAGCCTTCTAGGACCAGTTAGTTCAGCGGTCCCCTAAGACCATGGGAAAACACATATTTCCAATGGCGATTCATAACAGTAGCAAAATTACAGTTGTGAAGTAGCAACAAAAATAATTTTATGGTTGGGGGGTCACCACAACATGAGGAACTGTATTAAAGGGTCACAGCATTGGGAAGGTTGAGAACCACTGAGTTAGTTGTTATTAAACTTCAGTAAATTCATACCACAGAAAACCTCTGCATTTTGATTTCATTTTTATAACAATGCAGTGAGGTTCATATGTGATCCCCATTTAAAAGTAGGTTGACTCAGAACCCTACGTTTTCCACATGAAGCTGGAAGACACCAAAGCCTGACACGAAATTCTACTACACATCCTTAGTGTTGCTTCTACACGTCCTTGACGCCAGTTTCCTAGACTTAGCTTTCCTCTGAGGGATATAGTGTCACAGGACAGCACGGGGCTGTGAGCACAGACCGAAAATAAGGCGAGACTGGTCAATCCTTAGTGCGTCTATTAACTGATAAGCTAAGACAGATGACTCAGGTACTCGAGTCTGTATTATTATCTGTAAAAGACAAAAGCACCTAGCCCAGATTATTGTAAGCACTGCATTGGATCAGTGATTTCCAACAGGTGTGCTGCAGGGATGTCTAAACCATGTGATAGCTGACTATCAGAGGCACTGACCTCTTCTCCCTGAGGTTGTCAAATAAAAATAAGACAACAGCCAACACAGCAATAGCCGTCTGGTGTGAACGAATAAAAAGCATACCTTTTATTTTTGTCAGATTAGCAAAAAATATATTTTTGGTGTGCCGCAGAATTTTAGTAATTAGTTTATGTGTGCCATGAGATGAAAAAGATTGAAAATCACAGAATTAGATAATACCTGTATAACACATTGCAAATGTCAATACCAATTTAGATATGTAAAAAGCAAACCTTTATTTGTATTATTACTGCCACAGCAAAATACACAGGCAATTTTTAAAAGTTGCATCATAGAATTTGAGGAATGTGACAGACGGCAGAGATGAAATGTTGTGATATCCTACTATCAAGGGGTGAAGTTTACCTAATTAAATAACTAGTTCAGGGCAACATATAGAAATGCTCTTCTTACGAGTTACCTTTAAAAAGCTAAATACAGTGAATTGATATCACTGTTCATAATAATCATTTGAAATTAATGACCAGTTAACTCAACACTGCAACACAGCTCCACAGAGGAGAAAAGAAGAGCACACCTAGTTAAAATTTCAGAACATGGTAATCTTCACTGCATTTTATCATACCTGACTGACAACTCTGCAGTGTTCCATAGTTGAAAGAATACCAAACTTGGAATCAAAAGAGGTAACTGGGATCAAGCCCCTTCTCCACTATCAGGTCTGTAACAGTGCCAGTCCTTTACCATCTCTAAGTCTCAGCTTCTTTATCTTGAAAACAGAGGTGGTGACTTAGCCTTAGCCCTTCGCTTATCACACAGGATGATTCTAGTAATCAAAAGTATATGCAGAAGACTTTTATACGTTGAAATGCACAGTCTACTTGTAAGGAAAATAATAAACATTTCAGTAAATACAAACGGTGAAAACTTCAGACTCTGCATTCTATAGCATGTGAAGTTATTTTCTTCCCTGGGGACTCATTTCTTATTCTGAAGCATCAGCAGCCTTTTTGAAACCGCATGGAACTAACAGAGCACAGTGCCATGGACGCTGCAGACCCGACCAGAGCCTTCTGATGATGATGATCTGTGAAGGTTTCCCATCCACAGAGCTGCTCGCACTGTGCTCACTAGGTTGACAGAATCACGCTCTGCGTTTAGCTAGTGATCATCGGTTTGAGCCAAGGTTAGAAATCACTCAATCAAGAAACCACTCAGTCACTCTGTCTAGAAAACAAATGGATTAGAGAAGAAAAACCAAGATGACTCAGACCCAATTCTGAAAGTGTTTTTAATAGGGCATTGATTTAGCTTCTAGTGAATATTTACTAAAAATAAAAAATAATATTGGGAACACTCTTTGTGAAGTATCTTCCAGACAGCTGTGGCATCTGAGAAACACTTGGAACACTGCATATAAAAATTACAGAAATAATAGCGTCATCCTTATCTATGATTCTTTTTCTCATTTCAAAGACCTTGAATAAAATGAGCTATTTTTCAGGAATGTTCAGAAAGCTCTAGAAATTAGTAAATTGGACTCTACTATTCACTAATCTATTATTTTAATTTTCAGTTGGTATAAAAGTCCACAATTCTTTTTCCCCACAGAAACCATGATTTAAATACTGATTATGATTAGCTTTGCAGACTGGCCCAAAAATTGACAGCAAACTCACTGTAATACGAAATGGAAGGTGCTTCTCAGAAGGCTAAGGTGATCATCCACATTTTCAGTGGACACCACAAAAGAGCCAAAACACCCGGCTCAGTGGCTCAGTGGTTGAGTGACGACTCCTGCACCAAGAGGTCGCCAGTTCGATTCTTGGTCAGGGCACATGTCCAGGTGATGGGCCCAATCCCCAGTGGGGGGTATGCAGGAGGCAGCCAATCAATGTTCTCTCTCATCGGTGTTTCCATCTCTCTCTCCCTCTCCCTTCCTCTCTCTCTAAAATCAATAAAAACAGAGACCAGCAGCTGAAAAAACTATAGCAAAAGCTGAGAAGAAGTTGAGCCTCACGGGGCGGCAGCACTCCCCAGCCTTCAGCCGCGGGACCTGGGGCTCCACAGAGGCCTGTGTGGTCCAGTAGCTCACAAGAGCAGTGGGAAGCCGAAGCCCCAGAGGGACTGGTGCGATCCAGCTGCCTGTCCACCGGACCTGCAGGGTGCGGGGGCACCAGAGAGGCCTGTGCAACCCAGCAAAGACTGTGCGATCCAGTTACCCGTGGGACCTGCAGGGTGCGGGGGCACCAGAGAGGCCTGTGCAACCCAGCAAAGACTGTGCGATCCAGTTACCCGTGGGACCTGCGGGGTGCTGAGCACCAGAGAGGCCTGTGTGACTCAGCATGGACTGTGCCATCTAGTTACCCACAGGACCTGTGGGGTACTGAGCACCAGAGAAGCCTGTGTGACCTAGCAGCCCATAACCTAGGCATAGAGCCAGGTCCCCAAAGGGACTGTGCGATCCAGTTACCCCCCCCCCCCCGCAGGACCTGCAGGGTGTGGGGGAACCAGAGAGGCCTGTGCGACCCAGCTGCACACAAGACAGGCACAGAGGATGGGAAAATGGAGGCAGAGTGAATGGAAGCTACACAGATGATCTCCCAGGACCAAATGGGAATTACAACTAAAATAAAGACAAATCCTCAGAAAAAAGCAACAGAAAAGCAGCAGGACAGGACCATATTACCAGGGAAACTGGTAGGAGCTGGGGCAGCGTGAGAGGGTGGCAGGCTGGGAGCCCACGGACAGCAGCAGTCTTAGCTGTGAGCAGCGCCCTTGGGGAATAAACACCAAGCCAGCTCCACAACACAGGGAGCCTGAACAGAGCACTAAAATAGCCACAGCCACTCACCTGGGGGCTACAGCAGAGGGAGGGCAGACTGGGCTGGAACTCTGTGGGGACAACTGGGATTTGGAGGGCACTCAGAGTTGCAGCCACAAAGGACGGAGGCCAGTGTGTTCCTTCCCAGAGCTGTGAAGAAAAGAAGCAGCCACTCCCCCACCTTCGGAGATTCAACCTTTCCCAGGTGAGGCAAAGAAATGAAAATTGAGGCTCATTAACAACCAGCATCTATCCCACCCTCTGGAAATCCTCTTATGGAGAACACCAGGGCTACATTCCAAGGTACTGAGTAACTGAGCCTACTAGCCATCAGGAAAAAGCTGGAGGATAACTGAACCTTTCCTGGGCTTGCAAATCTACCCAGGAAAGTAAGACATGACAGTGGTGTTTAATGTGGGCCCACCCAGGCCCATTCAAACCCAGTACACCACAGGGAGCCACAAACAGCAGAACACCAACACCCACAGGGAAAATTTGCCAGGCTCCAAAACCCACTGAGATAGCCAAAATGGTGAAACAAAGAAACAAATCCCAAATGAAAGAACAAGAGAACTCTATCGAAAATGAGATAAATGAAATGCAGTAAAGCAAATTATCAGAAGTAGAGTTCAGAGCCATGATCTTGAAGAAGCTCAACAGCATGAGTAAGGACATCAGCACCATCAGTAAAGACATAGAAAATTTGAAAACCAACCAAGTGGAAATGAAGAATGACAAAGCAGAAATTAAGAACACATTGGAAGGACTAACCAGCAGAGTAGAGGAAGCTGAGGACCGGATCAGTGAATTAGAAGACAGGGTAGAAAAAAATCAACCAATCGGAAAACCAAAAGGAAAAAACAATTAAAAAACAGGAAGATAGCCCTGGCCAGTTTGGCTCAGTGGTTAGAGCGCTGACCTGCAGTTCGGAGAGACCTGGGTTTGGTTTTTGCTAAGGGCGCGTACCTTGGTTGCAGTTTGTCCCCAGCCCTGGTTGGGTTGTGCAGGTGGCAGCCACTTGATGTGTCCTTTTCACGTTGATGTTTCTCTCTTTCTCTTCCTCTCTCTCCCTCCCACTCTATCTGAACACAAAATGGAAAAATGTCCTCAGCGAGGATTAAAAACAAAAACAAAAACAGGAAGATAGCTTAAGAGAACTGTGGAACAACTGGAAACGTAGTAACATTTGCATCATAGTTGTCTCCGAAGAGGAAGAAAATGGCCAAGGATTAGAGAATATATCTGAAGAAATAGTGAGAGAAAACTTTCCTAACTTGGTGAAGGAAGAAGGCATTCAAGTTCAAGAAGCACAGAGAATCCCAAGTAAGAAGAACCCAAACAGGCCCATACCAAGACACATAGTATTTAAAATGCCAAAAATTAAAGACAAAGAGAGAATCCTAAAGGCAGCAAAAGATAAGCAACAGGTTACCTACAAAGGAAACCCCATAAGGCTCTCAGCAGAGTTCTCAACAGAAACACTACAGGCCAGAAGGGAATGGCATGAAGTAATCAAGGTCATGAAAAACAAGGATCTGAATCCAAGACTACTCTATCCAGCAAGGCTTTCATTCAAAATAGAAGGTCAAATAAAGAGCTTCCCAGACAAAAAAAAAAAAAAAAAAAAAAAAAGGCTAAGGGAATATATTAACATCAAACCAGCATTGCAAGATATGCTAAAAAGACTGCTGTAATTAGTAGAAGAAATAGGAAGAAAAATAGAACCACACTAAACAAAAATGGCAATAAATAAATACATATCAATTATCACCTTAAATGCGAATGGTTTGAATGCTCTGATAAAAAGACACAGAGTAGCTGACTGGATAAGAAAGCATGACTCATCTATATGTTGTTTACAAGAGACCCACCTCACAACAAAAGACTCACATAGGTTGAAAGTGAAGGAATGGAAAAAAATCTTTCAAGCAAACAGAAAGCAAAAAAGAAGCTGGGGTAGCAATACTCATATCTGATAAAGTAGATTTCAAAATGAAGGCCATAACTAGAAACAAAGAAGGCCATTACATAATATTGAAAGGCTCTATCTAACAGGAAGATATAACCTTGGTAAACATACATGCACCCAATATAGGAGCACCGACATATATTAAAAATCTTCTGGAGGACTTCAAAGGAGAAATCAACAGCAATACAATCATAGTAGCGGACTTCAACACTCCGCTAACATCACTGAATAGATCATCTAAACAAAAAATTAACAAGGAAACACAGACTCTAAATGAAGCGTTAGATCAAATGGATTTAATAGATATCTACAGAGAATTACACTCCAAAACTGCAGAATTCACATTCTTCTCAAGTGCACATAGGACATTCTCAAAGATAGACCACATGTTAGGGCACAATCTAAGTCTCTACAAGTTCAAGAAGACTGAAATCATATCAAGCATCTTCTCAGATCACAATGGCATGAAACTAGAAATCAATTGCAACAAGAACATGCAAAGACATTTGAAAACATGGAGGCTAAATAGCATGTCATTGAACAATAAATACGTTACCATGGAGATCAAGGAAGAAATTTAAAAATTCCTGGAAACCAATGAAAATGAACGCACAATAACACAAAATCTATGGGATGCAGCGAAAGCAGTTCTGAGAGGGAAGTTCATAGCACTAAAGGCCTACCTCGAGAAACAAGAAAAATTTCTAATAGACTATCTAACCTCACAACTTAAAGAACTACAAAGTAAACCAAAAAAGGAAGGAAATAGTAAAGAACAGAGCAGAAATAAATGACATGGAACCAAAAAAACAATTCAAAGGATCAATGAAACAAAGAGCTGGTTTTTTGAAAAAATAAACAAGATTGATGGACCCTGAGCTAGACTCACCAAGAAACAGAGAGAACCCAAATACACAAAGTCAGAAATAAAAGAGGAGAAATAATAACTGACACCACAGAAATACAAAAGATTGTTAACAAATATTATGAACAATTATATGGAAAAAAATTTGACAATCTAAGCAAAATGGACAAATTTCTAGAAACACATAGTCTCCCAAAACTGAACTAGGAAGAGATAGAAAACTTGAACAGACCAATAACAACAGAAGAAACTGAAGAGTTAATCAAGACTCTCCCAGCAAACAAAAGCCCAGGCCCAGACAGCTTCACCGGGGAATTTTTCTGAACATTCAAAGAACTAATACCCATTCTCCTCAAACTATTTCAAAAAATTCAAGAAGAAGAAAGACTTCCAAACTCATTTTATGAGGGAGGCCAGCATAATTCTAATTCCAAAACCAGAAAAAGACACTACAAAGAAAGAAAACTACAGGCCAATATCCCTGATGAACACAGATGCCAAAATCCTGAACAAAATACTAGCAAATAGGATCCAGCAATACATCAAAAAAATTATTCACCATGACCAAGTGGGATTCATTCCAGGGTTGCAAGGCTGGTACCATATGCACAAATCAATAAATGTGATACACCACATAAACAAAATGAACGATAAAAATCATATGATCATATCAATAGATGCTGAAAAAGCATTCGACAAAATACAGCACCCATTTCTGATAAAAACGCTCAGCAATCTGGGAATAGAGGGATCCTATCTTGACATAATAAAGGCTATATATGAAAGACCTACAGCCAACATCATACTCAATGGGCAAAAATTAAAAGCATTTCCCTTAAGAACAAGAACAAGACAAGGTTGCCCACTTTTGCCACTCTTATTTAACACAGTACTGGAAGTCTTAGTCACAGCAATCAGACATGAACAAAAAATAAAAGGGATCCAAATTGGAAAGGAGGAAGTGAAACTGTCATTATTCGCAGATGACATACTATTATACGCAGAAAACCCCAAAGACTCCATCAAAAATTTACTAGACTTAATAAGTGAATTTGGCAAAGTAGCAGGATACAAAATTAACATCAAGAAATTAATGGCATTATTATACACCAATGATGAACTCACAGAAAGAGAAACTAAAAAAACAATCCCATTTACCATCACAGTAAAAATTAAGATACCTAGGAATAAACTTAACCAAAGAAATTAAGGACCTGTTCGCAGAAAACTACAGGTCATTGAAAAAAGAAATACAGAAAGATATAAAAAAGTGGAAGCACATACCTTGTTCATGGATTGGAAGAAATAACATCATTAAAATGTCCATACTACCCAAAGCAATCTATAGATTCAATGCAATCCCCATCAAAATACCAATGACATACTTCACAGAACTAGAACAAATACTTCAAAAATTCATATGGAACCAAAAAAGACCCCGAATATCCACAGCAATCTTGAAAAAGAAGAACAAAGTTGGAGGGATCACATTACCAGATTTCAGGTTATACTACAAAGCCACTGTAATCAACCCAGCCTGGTACTGGCACAAGAACAGGCAGATAGATCAATGGAACAGAATAGAGAACCCAGAAATGGACCCAAGGCAATATGCTCAATTAATATTTGACAAAGGTGGCAAGAGCGTACAGTGAAGTAAAGACAGCCTCTTTAATAAATGGTGTTGGGAAAATTGGGCAGCTACATGCAAAAAAAAAGAAAAAAGAAACTAGACCATCAACGTACACCATACACAAGAATAAACTCAAAATGGATAAAAGACTTAAATGTGACTCATGAATCCATAAAAATCCTAGAAGAAACTGTAGGCAACAAAATTTCAGACATCATACACAGCAGAATTTTCACTGATACATCACCTAAGGCAATAGAAACAAAGGAGGAAATGAACACATGGGACTACATCAAACTCAAAAGCTTCTGCACAGCAAAAGAAACAACCACCAAAATGGAAAGGCAGCCCACTCTGTTGGAGAGCTTAAATGCCAATGATACATCAGATAAGGGATTAATTTCCAATGTATATAGAGTGCTCATACAGCTCAATAAAAGGAAGACAAAGAGCCCAATTAAAAAATGGGCAGAGGAACTAAATAGACACCTCTCCAAACAGGACATACAAATGGCTAAGAGACATATGAAGAAATGCTCAACATCACTAATCATCAGAGAGATGCAAATTAAAACAATGAGGTATCACCTCACACCTGTCAGAATGGCCGCCATCAACAAATCATCAAACAACAAGTGTTGGCGAGGGTGTGGAGAAAAGGGGACTCTAGTACACTGCTGGTGGGAATGCAGACTGGTGCACCACTATGGAAAACAATATGGTGTTACCTCAAAAAATTAAAAATTGAATTGCCATTTGACCCAGTGATCCCACTTCTAGGAATATACCCTAAGAAGTCTGAAACACCAATCAGAAAGAATATATGTAGCCCCATGTTCATAGCAGCACTATTTACAATAGCTAAGATCTGGAAACAGCCCAAGTGTCCATCAGTAGACGAAAGGATAAAAAATCAGTGGTACATATACACAATGGAGTACTATGCAACTGTAAGAAAGAAGGATCTCTTATCCTTTGAGATGACATGGAGGGACCTGGAGAGTATTATCCTAAGCGAAAGAAGCCAAACAGAGAAAGACAAATACCACATGATCTCACTTATTTGTGGAATATAATGAACATAATAGTCTGAGGAATGGGGTAGTCCGAGAGACATGGAAGTGGGGTACAGACTGACAATCCCCAGAAGAGGGGGTGGGGGAGAGATAAACCACAGAACCTATATGCATGTGTGCATGAACAATGGACATGGACAACAAAGCTGGGGACAGGGCGGGGAGGGAAGGGGAGGAGGGTATCAGTGGGAGAAAAAGGAGAATCATCTGTAACAAAAATAAATAAATTAATTAATTTTTAAAAATAAAATCAAATAAAGACAAAAATAAATTAAAAGAGCCAGAACGAACCAGGAGCAAGAGGGTCACATACCAAATCTGGAGTCCTGTTTGAAGAGGAATGTGTCCAGGAAAGACCAGTGAGTGAATTGTATACAAACTTACCTCCATCTTTTCCTTCACAGCCAGGAATGTAAAAGGGCAGACTATATTGGCTGAGTAGTCTCCTGTTCACTTAAAAACGTGTTATGTAATATTTTATAATGCAAACGGAGATAACCAGTTTGGAGATGTTACAAACAGAGTATACATCTAGGACTACAATTATTTTATTTTAGGGAATGCAAATACCTAGCTATTCAAGGAAATGTCAAACTGTTTTCTCACATTACGGTACCAGTTTACTATCCCATCAGCATTATATACATTTTCACATTGTTCTCTATCATTCCAAACTTGATGCAGATTTCTTGATTTTTGTCAGTCTAATGGGTATGAAATTATATCTGAATATGTTCTTAACTCACATTTTTATGACTATCAAAGAGATTGAGCACCTTTTTTTTCATTTAGCCCTCATTTTATTTCATGTCTGTTTATTCCATTTGTCTATTTTTCTATTAGGGTGCTTGTTTTTCTTACTGATTTATATGGACTTTTAAATATATATGTAATATTGGAAACTAACCCTTTGTTAGTTAAATAGTTAAATGTGTTGCAAATTTTGTCTCCAGTTTACTGCTTGTCTTCTTACTTTATTTATGTACCTTTTGATGAACGGAAACTTCAATATAGTTAAATGTATCAGTCTTTTCTCGTGTGTTAGTGCTTTTTGTTTCTTATTTAAATACTCCTTTCTTACCAAGAAGGCATGAGATGTTCTGCTTTATTTTTTTCTAAAAGATGTACATTTTCACATTTAAGCCTTTAATCTACCTGGAATTGGTTTCTGAGCATGATGTGGTCCTCCAGTAACTTTTCAATCCATGTGTTTCTAATCGTCCTGCACTCTTCCCCCCAAATCACTGGTTCAGGTCACGACTAGCTTTCATGTTATCAAATCCAATGAACAATTTCCTGTCTCTGATTTTTTTTTTTTTTTTTTTTTTTTGCAGCATTTAAGAATCTCTAGAACGTTTTCCTTTTTGAAACTCTGTCTCACTTTCTCTGTTACATTACTCTTCCCCAACTTTCTTTTCACTTCTTGATGATGGTTGTTGGTCTTCATTGTCCTCTCCATGTGTGACTTGGGGCTGCCTCTGCAACCACACTTCTTCTCATCTGTGTGGTCTTTTCCAGTGTCCTCCTCAGATATCTCAAAATAAACACTTTTAAAAGAGAACCTTTCTTCCATTCCTCCACCTTCCAAAATCTGCTCCTCTTGCTCTGTCATCTCACCCAGAGATTGACACCCTCCACCTGGTCAGCCGCTTAGAACTAGGAAGCCATCCTCCACGTTTCCCTTGCTGCCACTCTCCTTCATTCTCTACACCTAATAAATCACCTCGTCCTAAGAACTCTCCCTTCTCATGTGTGCAGACTCCTCTCCATTCCCTTTGCTAATGCTTAGTTCAAGGACCCGTCACTTTCTCCTTGGGTTTCTGCAGTAGCCATTTAAATTGTCTTCCTGGAGCCAGACTGGTCCTCCAGAAGCCATCATCTGCACGTATCAGAGAGATCTTCATAAAACGCAAATCGGATCATGAGGCAGGAAGGGAAAGCCCTATCCTCATATGTACATAATGCCTACACCCCTGAACCCTCACACTGCTCCAGCCCACACGTGTGGGTACAGCACTCCACACACAGACGGCCATCACAGACACTGCTGCTGAGCTGTCACCCTTGCATTGGGGGGGATGCTTGCCAGTTCCTGGCTCACCGAGCTGCCTCCACAATATGGATTTTCACCTTAGCCCCTTCTCCCTTTACCGAAATTACCGCTGTGGATCCTCTTCTTACCCCTATAACTCTGATCTCTGAAACTCCCTTCCCACAACTAAATAACTCAATGAATCTAAATTCTTCACCAAATGTTCTCTATTGCTCCTCATCTGAGCTCAAAGCTGGCTCACCTGAAGATATATCATCAACCATCTCAGGTCATGCTGGTACTTTCCTTATCCAATGCATGCTGTGGGTTCTGCAGACAGTCCCTGTCATCCTTGCTCCTCACCACCACTGCCAGGCTGTGACTGCTCCACCTTTATTTAAAATACCCTGCTCCTTTGAGACCTCTGTCATTCAGCTGTATGAACCTATATTCCTCACTGTGGCTTTGTCTATAGACTTTCTGATCCTCTCCCCATTCACTGACAATTTTACTACCTGGCACAGTTTTGCTTTGTTTTTATTTAATCCTCACCTGAGAATGCATTTCTATTGATTTGAGAGAGAGAGGAAGGGAGAAGGAAAGAGAGAGAAACATCAATCGGCTGCCTCCCATGTGCACCCCGACTGGGGATCAAACTCGCTATCTGGGTATATGCTCTGACCAGGAATCGAACCCTCAATCCTTCGGTACACAGGATAGCAATTGAGCCACATCAGCCAGGGCTTGCAGTCTTCTTCACATCGTGAACACTTTCATCATTATGGGTGTCATCAACGTTTACATAGATAACGCATCTAAACCTGGACTGCTCATTTCGTGACCTAATCCACAGTAACCTCCTACTTCACTCCTGTAGTGTTCTCTGTGAACCTCCTGAGCAACCTTGTTCTTTCATATAGCTCCACATCCTTTCTACACTACATTCCTTCCAAAACCATCTCCAGCCAGACAAATACCATCCTGATATAAAGAGTGAGATTTATATCTAACTCTTTCTGGCTCTCTCCATGTGAATATCTTCTGAACTCCTGGAACTCAACACTGAATTCTTTATATGCATCTGTCTTCAAACCCCCTTCTCTTCCTCCATTACACCATATCTCAGAAACGGTACCACCATCCATCCAGCTGCCAAAGGAGTCTTTGTTTCCTGTTCGTTCATTCTCTACGTTAAATCAATCATCAAGTCACCACCTCCTAAATATATCTCCAACCCCTTCCTTCCTTCCATCCTCATGCCACCATCCTAAATCAAACTGTACTTCCTCGCCTGAGATAGCAGCATCCCTCTGATGAGTTCCTCTTTCTACTTTCTTTGTTTGAGCATAGTTTCACATGGCACAGCAGGACACATGTTCTAAAAATGCAGATCTTGTCACGGCCCCTGTTAAAATCCCTTGATAAACTTAGCACTTCTTCCCTGATATGAAGTGGAGTTTTTGGGAGGGGGTACAGTGATGGCTCCCAAATGTTCTTGTTTTCCTGGGTCAAGAACACAAAAGGAATCTGGATGCCTGTATGAAACCGTCTTTCACTTCAGGCTAAAGCTGTACTTACCCATAAGCATGAGAGGCTCTCTAAGGGGGGTGTAGAAACCCAGGAGCAACACGTCCACACTCTTCCACTAACCTCCCCACCATCCTCATGGCCCGCCTCAGAAACTTTTAGCCCTTTTGAAATCTGTGTCCTCTTTCCTCTTAAGTATTTTTTATGCCCCCTCTGGCTCATTCTCAGGGTCATACTTCTTGTGGAAGTTGACCATCAGCTTTGCCAGATGGGGGTGGAGAGCTGCAAGGAAGGCGGGCTCCCCTCAGTGGTGGGCTCCCCTTGAGTAGCACCTGCAAGATAATCAGTATTTTCACATTGGTGCAGTTTTATTATCTCTTGTTATGTTAACGGGCTGTCTGTCTCTCCTTTGCGCCAGCTAAAATATGCTTGATTTCAGAAAGAGAAAGAGAAAAAACGTATTTTTTAATGTAGCCATGTTTTTGTAGAACTGCCCTCAGTATAATTATTAATGTCCACATGTTCTGTCTCATCGCCCCCCATGCTCCTGACCTGACCCTTACAGTAGCCGGCGATTCCCCTTCCGTGTCCGGCCAGCACTCACAACTTTCCCATGCACTGACAGCTTCATTCTGTAGGGACCTGTGACCGCCTGATACTTTCTCATTTAAATGAGAAAGCAATATGTGCACTTCAGTGTGCCTGGTCAGTGTTTGGGGCAGGGCGAAAGTGACGGAATGTTGTCATACTCAGGAGCAGCCTTCGACCGACTACGGATGAGAAGTGGTGGATAAATGCCCCCGTTTCCTAACCCTTGAATGGAACAATGTGAAGAATGTTCTACACAGTCTTTCAGCGGTTCCCTGTGGGGTTGTGCCCTAGTGACCCTAAGAGGCAATCTGGTCATTAATGTACCCTTTATTGGTTTTGCAAACTTCTCAGTTCCTCTTCTCCCCAGAACATACAAAAGCTTTTTCAGACAACGTCTCAAAAAACTACTTGCAATGGAATCCTTGATCTCAAGGTCTGCTTGTGAGAGAACCCAATTTTAAACAATCAGTACCAGAAAAAGGCCTACGGAGCAAACATTCAGGACTGGGTTTTGGAACTGGATCATTCAGTAGTCAGATGGCAACAAGAACCCCACTGCTGGTAACAAGTGGACTGGTGATAACCCCTAACATGCTGTGGCATCACTATTACTAAATAATTCTTTGGTCTCATTTTTTTTTTTTTTTTTTTTTTAAGTAATGTCATTATTACTAAATGCTTAGTCTTACTTTTTTAAAAAATGTTTTCACTAATTTTTTTTTTAGAGAGAGAAGAAGGGAGAGAGAGATAGAAACATCAATAGGCTGCCTCCTGCAACCCCCACCAGGAATCGAGCCTGTAACCCAGGTATGTGCCCTGACTAGGAATCAAACCAGGACCTCTTAATCCGAGGGATGATGCCCAATCCACTGAGCCACATCAGCTGGGTTTAGGTCTCACTTTTGATGAATTTGGGTCATGTAGAGATAGGAAGGAAGTGATGATCTTGACTGTGAAACTGGTTGGCTACTATTAACAGCCACAGAAGCACTAAAAGAAGAAAATGATACTTTTAGGCCAACCATCCGCAGGGCTCAGGGTAAAGCGAGAATGCCTTCATTGCAGCATTTAAAAATACTCTTATTCCCCATTGCCAGAGGGCAGACATGGCTTTAAATCAGGCCCAAAGCTGGATTGCAGGAGTGGAAGAAAGAGTTTCAGAGGCAGCTAAATTCAAATCTTCAAAGTCTCCTATGCCAATGTCAGGAAAGAAACAAGCTCCTATGAGGTAGGATGGAGACATTTCAGTGAATTTGCTTGAGGACTTTGAACCTTCAGATTTCTCTGGGCAGGCAAAAGTGGCTCCCTCCACTTGCTAGAGGGAGCAGGCTCCTACTGCCTGATTCCATGAAACACCCTCCCCTGCCTAAGGCAAATGACTTGCATGAGGATGACGACCTCCTTAAGATCTACGCATGCCTCACATCACTGCTTCTGCACCAGCAATTAGGGTCACATCTCAGCATCATCTGAATAGGGAAGTAATACCCCCACCATGGGAGGAAAGCAAATATTCACCAGGAACTAGGAAAAGAGGTCTGGTGTTAATGAGGTGATGGATGGGACTTGCAGGTAGAAATATTAGCTATATAGTTGACAGTCTATCAATATAGGAGACCTTGTCTGTGTCTCTAGTTTAGTGTCCTAATAGGAATGGTGTTAATATTTTACTGCAAGGTCTATTTGAAGCTTAAAAACAACAACGGCCAACAGATTAGGAAACAGAAATGACACAACAGCCTTGATAAAGTTCTGACAAAGGGGTCAGAGGTCTTAGAAATTTGCAAATGCTAAGATTAATTTACTACATAAGATGAGAAAGCTCAGTTTTCTGTGGTCCCCCTGGAGGACAGAAGTAGGGCAGAAAAAAACTTCCTTCACTAAAACGACAGTGAATAAGAAGTGCACTAGTCGGTGGGTCACCAGCATCATTAAAAGCTCAGTGGAGGCTGTTCTCGATAGGCCAGGCTTGATGGTAGGAGATGCTGTAATAAGTGTCAATGGGGATGTCAGGATTCTGTAACAGTAGAGGCCAGATGGTGACAGTTATAGTATATGGCAACAAGGCCAAAAAGGCAGAGCTATAGGCCTTGGTCTGCAGTATTTGAAGTAATGGATAATAGATTATTGGTGTTTCTTTTGAAGATCTAGATGGTCAGTCAGCCTATGAGTGTGTAATTTGACCACCACAACAAAAAGATCAAGAAAAGTTAAGCAAAGCTAATATCAGTTACTGCAATGGAAAAGCATAATTCCTCACCAAGTTTCCATACTTGAATCAGTTTTCTGACCCAAGGCCCCTTGAAAGAACAGGACAGTTGCCTTGAGGAAGGACTCCAGGATGCAACACATGTATACAATAAGTCTTTCCCGCAATCCTTTCTTAGGGTGACCCAAGGACATTTATCAAAGCCATTGTATACTGGGAAGAAGGGAATATTCAAATTTTCTGAGAGCCACTGAAAACAAGGTCCATCTGACATTGATATGCGAGGTCCCAGTATGCAGTCACAGATCCCATTCAAGGGAAAGCATATGGAGAGCAGTTAATAATCGGAGTCCTGGTCAAGTACACCTTACTGTGGTGTCCTCTTATCCTCTGGTCACTTACTTGAATCTTATGTGCATAATTTTGTTTGATATTTTTGGTTATTGGCAGAATCGCCACAATAGTTCCCTAACATGTGGACTTAAAGTCATTATTATAATAAAGGCTGACTGAAACTATCCATCTCCAACCCCCACGCAGACCAGGATCGTAAATTAAAAGTAATACTTTATTTGGGGTAAATTGCAAAGAATTGTGACACCCTCAAAGATTAAATAATGCAGGTATGATGTGTCTCACTCACCCTCATTTAATTCACTGGTCTGACTCTGAAAAAGCAGATGGATCAAGGCAGGTCTTAACAGGAAATACTGTGAGAATAAATATAGAGATATATTCTGTCACTGGTCCTGCTTCCTGACACAAAGCTTCTAAATCCATTGGAATTCCTTGGGTGACAGTAGTGTCTTTTGTTCAAATGAGGCAAAGCTTGGTGGGCTCTCAGGCTGGGGCTGGTCACTGGAAAGACCAAACCATGATCAGACTGTTAGAATTTTCAGCCCCACTCCCCATTCTCCAGAGGGGGAGAGGGGGTGGAAAAGGATTAATGATCCAACATACCTATGTGATGAAGCCTCTTTAAAAATCCCCCGGGTTAGAGTAACAGTAAGTAAACTGTTTCCCTGAGATCTGTGAGCCACTCGAACAGATTAATTGTACCCGAAGGAGGAGGGGTGGGAACTTCCAGTTCGTAGCTGGTCAGACGCATAGGTGACAACCTGGACTTGCAGCTGACATCTAGGGTACGGGGAGCTTGTAGGACTGAGCTCTTCATGTGTTGCATCTGCTGCTATCTCCGGGTAGATAGTCAGAATGGAGTAAATTGTAGGACATCCAGCCAGTGTGTCACAAAATCGCTTGGTGTGGGAAAACCCCACACATGGCTGGTGTCCAAAGGGTTGTAAAAATGGTGGTAGTGTGAGAGTACAGGAGAAATACAGGGATAGTGTGGCTTTTCTACTCAAAGACACGACTGTGGACGCTTTGCCAGATGTGTTTCACTAGGAGAGATCAACACAAACTCTGGAATTTGATATGAGGCTACCGATCCAGAGACTGCATCCCTTTCCATCACAATCAAGAGCAGTTTGCTTTCACATGGGTGGACACCAGTACCTATTTATCACCTTGCCTCAAGCCTAAATGAACTCTTCTGCCCTCTGTCATAGTATAGTCCAAAAGAGCTTCTATAATCTTGATTTTTTTTCACAAACATCACACTGACCTAATATATAAATGGATCTGAAGTGCAGGAAGTGACTTACACCTGTGACACTGGTAAGTTACATGTGAACCAGAGGGTGACAGATAGACCTTAAAATGATTGAAGATCCTGTCATATTGGTAAGGTTTTCAGATATTCACTGCCTGGAGATATTGTTGGATATCTCCTCAAAGTTAAAAGACAATTTCTCACACCTTGTCCTTCTACTACTAAGAAAGAAGCAGAACACTTAATGGTGTCCTTATATTTCTGACAGAGCGTATACCACACCTGGAACCACTGCTCCTCACTCACAGGGTAATATAGAGTCTCCAAATTTGACTGAAGGTCTGGGAAAGAAAAAGAGCTCTATAGAAAACTAAGGCTGCCTTTCAAGCAGACCTTCCACTTGGCCACCTGAGCCATCAGATTCCATTTTACTAGAGAGATCTGAGCTAAACGAAAAAGCTACGCTGAATCTCAGATGTACGAGTAAGGCCTCTTCTTGGCAGCAGAGAATGGTTAAAAAGTAGCTCCGGGTATGCCACTAATAGAGACTACGTACATGGACCCTAGTAGAGGCTAAATGCACCATCATGGGAAATGCAGAGGCAAGCAACTAAAAATGCCCATCTGAAGTGGCCACCTTCAGACACCCATGTCATAAACCCAGTAGAAATCCATAGTGCAGTGGAAATGGGAATTGGGTGCTAAAGGCCCAGATGGTACAAGTCAACATAAAAAAGTGGTTCAGACCTACCCTCTCCTTCAATTCGCACATATGGCTGTATAAGGCCTTTCTTATGGCCCAATGGGTCAACTCTTTTTTTTTTAATCCTCACCTGAGGACATTTTTCCATTTTTTATTCAGATAGAGTGGGAGGGAGAGAGAGAGAAAGAGAGAGAGAGAGAGAAACATCGATGTGAAAGGGACATATCAAGTGGCTGCCACCCGCACGACCAACCAGGGCCCAATGGGTCAACTCTTTATATTGAGGTGGGCCAGAAATAAGTGCTGATTCACTACAACCCAAGTCCGGGATGGCCCTGAAAGACTGTGGTGAAGGCAAATTGAACAGTATACCTGATCATCAGCTTCATGTGGAGGGAGAACCAAAAACTAAGGCCATTGAGAGATGAAGAGAAGCTCTGAGTAATCCCTCTCTCCCCCCAGCCCTCCCCCAAGCCAAGCAACTCAAACCAGCAAACATATTGACTAAGATAAGGGGAATCTAGAATAATTGGTAAAGGACACAAATGATATAGTTCAAATTTGGCCTCAGAACCAACTGCAGCAGCAGGGTCCATAGCTTGTCCCACTATCTCTTCCACTGTAGGTCTTTTTTTATTTTATTTTAATATGACCAAGGACCTTGAAGATCCATTGACAGAAGAGAGAGGACCCAGTATGAAATAGTATCCGAACACTTTCACTGCAAGCGTCCGTAACGCTGCATGGGTGCTTTCTCTGGCTACAGGAACTTGCTCAATTCCCAGGTCGGACATGCTGGCCGACCTGGGAATGTTGGGGAGTTAACACCCTTAAGAACAGCCCTTGATAAATTACAGATGGAATTTGATGGATACATAGCCTGGTTCCACACCCCTCAGATATCACAATTCTGAGGCATGTTCTTCACAGTCTTCCAGAGGTCCACAGTGGGACTGAACCCCAATATTTCAAAAAAGGTAACCTGGTCATTAATGCTTTCTGTACTGATTTTTTTATGTTCCCAATCTTACTTCTCTGCTCTCCTTGGATCATGTTCCAAATAAACTACGTTCACTCAAATCCCTGTCTCAGAATCGACTGAGGAATCCAACCAAAGACTACACGAACTTTATTTTAGATGCTCCGTCATTCCCTGCTCTGTTTTCTCTCCTGGTACATGTTCCCCACTTATCAACAGCTACCTCCCAGTTCTCCTAGCCAAGTTCTATTTGTGTTTTCAGTCTTAGCATAAAGATTATTTCCTTAAGAAGCTGACTCTAGCCCTGGCCGGTTTGGCTCAGTGGTTAGAGCGTCGGCCTGCAGTCCGGAGAGACCCGGGTTCGGTTGCCGCTAAGGGCATGTACCTCGGTTGCAGTTTGTCCCCGGCCCTGGTTGGTCGTGCGGGTGGCAGCCACTCGATGTGTCCTTTCACATCGATGTTTCTCTCTCTCTCTCTTCCTCTCTCTCCCTCCCACTCTATCTGTACAAAAACTGGAAAAATGTCTTTGGGTGAGGAAAAAAAAAAAAGAAGCTGACTCTAATCCCAGGACAAATTGGATTCTGGAAATGTATGTATTCTCTCCTAGCTTTCCACGGGTCCCCTGTCACAGCACCATTGTACTGTTATTGTCCATCTTTATTTTCCAATCAACTGTGAGTATTAAGAAAACAGAGATGATGTCTTTGTTCACAACAAATCCCAAATGTCAAGCACAGGGCTGGTATACAGTAGGTACTCAATAAATATTTGTTGAATGAAGTTACATACAAACTAAACTTAATACAATGGCTTCCCTCTACCTCAGTTTAGGAAAGTCTCATCCCCTCTAATCTAATCTCCAGCTAGTCCCTTAGATGCACCCTTCACCCCAGGGAATTAGCTTTCTTGCAGTTCCCTACATTCATCATGTTCAGTTATATTGCCAAGCCTTTGCCCATCTGTTTCTTCTGCTATTCTAGGATCCCCCTCCTCTTCCCCTAGCTTATTTCTACTCATCGTTAAGGTCTCATTAAGTATTACCATCTCTGGAAAATTTTCCATAATGCCCTATAATACTTAGAGGTCTCTGCTCCCAAAGAACCTGGAGCATAATTCCATAATAATTATTTAATATACTATAATCATTTTTGAACACCCTCCCCCAAAGAAAACCTGTATGCTGCCAAGAAATCAATTTTTGAGTGTTTTGTTTTTATACAGTGATTATTACAGTACCTGGGTTTGAAAAAGTATGTGCTTGACAAATATTTTCTGGCTAAAAGTAAATATAAAGTATTATTAAAGAACTAAGGATGTTTGTCCTGGGAAGGAGAAGTCATAAGGAAAGCTGGACCTCTGTTCTCAAGTGCGCAAGGGCCATGGAGAAAGAAGCCAGCTTTACAACTGAGGCCCTTTCTCCCGTATTATAGCTCATTGTTTTCTGACTTTGCAGGATTAGATGCTATAAATGTTTAAAAGAAAGAAAGGAAAAAAAGAAAGAAAGAAAGAAAGCGTGTTCATTACAACTGCTGGTGTGTGTACTTCCTTATAACAATTACTAAATACTGCTGTTGGCAGTCGTTAACAGTTTGATGTGTATCTATACTTGTCAATAACAAAGGGCCTGGAATCTAGCTGCCTGGGTTCCAACGTCAGCTCCGCCTCCTAATAGTGGCACAACCTTGCCTCCTTAGCTGAGGCCCTTCCTAGGCTTCATGGTCCAGAGAACACCTACTGGAGAGTCATAACATTGCTCGTTAGTCTACCATGTGCATAGGTGGGAGGATGCTGTAAAGGGGGGCGTTTGAAAACCTGAGAAGGCATAAGGAAGTTCTAAATTCTCAGTTTACTTTGCCAGAGCCTGCGGCCCCCATAAACAAGAGTTAAAAGCAGTTCCCCAAGGCCCACTCTGCGGTTTGGTGTGGAGAAAGCACTCTTCCCATTGTCCGTATTGTCCAGCACCGGGTTCACCAGCACCACCGCTCCCCACACAGGACGTGTCAAACCGTGTGCACAGCAGCTCTTTGCAGAAACAGACCTCACCTTCTTCCTAATGAAGCCGTTATACTGTATTTTATCCCTCGTTTCACCGCCAATTTGATTCCTTTCGGCAGTGTTTTGGGTTACCTAAATCCAAGATTTAGAAAAAGAAATTGATACAGAGATTGAGTTGGATCTCTCAAGCAGAAGGGTCACTTTGAAATTCTCTAAGGACATTAGTTTAAGAACTGGAATTCAACAATGAAGTCTCCTAAAAATTTATGGGTCTTACTGCATTATTCTTTACCATTCTTTAAACGCAAACTGCGTAGAACACTAAAACCTCAATTAGCAGCGAATTGTGCTCTCCCAGAAGCATGGAGACAAGTTGCAGCTCTTAGAACAACTCTATTAAGTTAATTGTACATTTTTTCACTGTCACTATACTCTCTTCTTCTAGGTACTAATTAAAATTCGCTCCTCTGAAAACACTATTTGGAATTTCCAGCTGGAAGTCTTACGTGGTCTTATTCATAAGATGGCCACATTCATACAATCGCTCATTTCTGCATTTACAGCCTCTACATTGTATATCACTCTCGTCATTTGTGTGCATGAGTAGGAGGGACTTGTCTTCTAAGAGGTAAACCCACTGGTTTAAATTGCCAGAGAAATTACATGTGAGAACTCTAAAGTTCTCCTTGCCATGAAGACCTTTCAATTGTTCGTTCTCTCTCTCTCTCTCTCTCTCTCTCTCTCTCTCTCTCTCCCCCCTCCCCCACCCCCCCACCCCCATGGATAAGAGAAAAAGAAAACTCTTTGGAGCCAAGTAAACAAAAGCTCAAACTATTGTAATTGACAGACATGCCCCCTAGATTGTTATTAAATATGCTATAAAAATATTTTTTTTTCCCCTCACCCGAGGATATTTTTCCATTTTTTGTACAGATAGAGTGGGAGGGAGAGAGAGGAAGGGAGAGAGAGAGAGAGAGAAACATCGACGTGAAGGGACACATCAAGTGGCTGCCACCCGCACGACTAACCAGGGCCGGGGACAAACTGCAACCGAAGTACGTGCCCTTAGCGGGAACCGAACCCGGGTCTCTCTGGACCACAGGCCGACGCTCCAACCGCTGAGCCAAACTGGCCAGGGCAATATGCTATAAAAATCTTTTAATAAACATTTGCTCAGTGAATCTTTAAAGTATCTCTTTTTCTAGTTCTACCCTTGGGAGCTCATTTTAGAATCCTGAGTAAATCTTTTAGCCTTGAATCCTTCTCTTTTTGTACCTATACAGTCAAGGGTTGACAGAAATCTGATCTCATGGACTGCTCTGAGAACCCCATGTTAAAGCCACCAGGAGACAAGTTCTCAAGCTGCAGTCTGTGTACCAAGCATGCTTCTCCTGGTGAGCTAGACGGTTTGGGGCACGCATGTTAGCTTCCTGCCAGTTCACTGTCCTCGTTGGCCATGACCGCTCGTACTCCACTAAACAGTCAGAGAAGCAGGCACTGAAGAGTGGTGGGGTCGGCATGCTTCAGAAGGTAATCCACATTTCAGTGTTTTATTTACTTAATTTTTTTCAACAGAGAATGTGGTGTCTGCTAGAAATTTTGTTCTCTGAGTACAAATTTGAAGAATCCCAGGAGTTTACAGTCAGTATTTATACTATGAGAACAGAATTTACACTATTTGTATCCATGCCCCCCAAAGCCTCAGAGATAAAAAATGTGCCCTATTTATGAGTTATTTCATAGAACTTATTTATTATAATAGAAGTGTCTATTATACTGGGCTAAATTGTGATTCCTTTCTCTATAATCTCTGTCTTCCCAGAAAATGTTATAAGATAAAGAACTCTTCTTTGGTCTCCTCATTTCCCTTGTCCATTTTATGTGGTAGATGGTTCATGGCCTCAGGTTCCTCCTATCCAGGTAGGCATCTGTCTTGGTAATGTGACTTCTCCCATCTGGTGGTGGAGTTTATTTTTCTGCTCCTTGGAATACGGGCTAACCTTGTGACTTTCTTTGATGGAATGTGTCAGAAGTGATGCTCAAGTTCAGGTGTCTAAATCTTAAGAGGCTTTGAGGCTTTTGCCTTTGTTCTCCTGAAATACTGCCCTGAAAGCCAGTCTAGCCTACTGAAGAAACAGAAGATACACGGAGACCTGAAGTGACCCAGCCGACATGTGCCCAGTCACCAACTGCCACTTTGGACAATCCAGCCAATCCCCTGGCCGAATATAGTTACAACTCAGGGCAAAGCAGTGGAGGAATCACCTTAACCCACAGAATTGCAAGAAATCACACATCAGTTTGTTTTAACAAAGTCACTAAATTTCGGAGTGGTTTGTATACAGAAATAGATAACTGGAACATCTTATGTGAAAGTCCCCTTTTCTTCCGTTCACTCTGGTTTTCTGGTGTATCCAGGATACTAACAGCTTATGCCTCTCACATCTCCAACTCTGCAGAAAGTGAGAATATAAAAGTCTGAACCTGTGATGAATGCTTTTCAACTTCTACTGGTTGAACCTACGCTGCTAAAATGCGTATCTGGGTTTTGAGTTTTCACCATTGTATGTGAATCATTGTTGGTCATCAGAAAGGGCCAAAGGTCAAAGAAAATGTATTTTCTTCATTATTTAGGAATAAGTCTTCCAATGTCATTTACCTGTAAATTCAAGATATGGAAGGGTGAATACCCATGGGTCACTAGCAAACCGTGTGAAGTGAGAAGCAGGTTTAGGATTTTAGGACAATGAGTCTCAGTCTAATGTTTTACTCTAATGATAGCCTGTGGTGGTCTAATTCTCATCCTTCTGCCCTCATCTGGAAAGAAGGAGCCATCCCGGCAAATGCCTTTGTAGTTTTTTGGAAGAGATGCAATCTGATCGTGGCCGTAAATGTAACCTATGAAATATTAGGGTCTTGATATTACTTTAAATCTTTTCCTCACCTTCCAGTGGTCATGGTGTGAAATAAGTAAGTAAGTAAGTAAGTAAGTAAATAAATAAATAAATAAATAAATAAATAGTAAGCCATCACTGCAAGTATTCAGTGACAATTTTGTGATTTGTTTGTTCTACCTGCCTGGAAACTGCTTCAAGACAAAATAAGCAAGGATTCTGTGAGCACATAAGTGCTGTTTTGTTAAGAGTAGATTAAAAAAAGAAAGATAACAATGTGGTCTAGAGGTTTCCACATGCATCTGAGTATCAGCAACTCTGGCTGTAATCTCACTCAACTGTCTTTCTGGCAGACTCAGATTACTTAAGAAAAATTACCTAACTTCTCTCTGTCTCATTTTTTCTATCCATAAATTGGAAGAAAATGCCCTTACTGCATAGTGAGAATTTTACAAACTAATTGCTATCTATCAACACCCTGGAGATACAAATTATAATTACCCCAAACACACGCACATATAGACATGCACTAATACACAAATAATTGTACCATCAATATATTCTCTCCTTTTTTGTATTTTATTGTTTTTTTCCTTTACTTATTTTATTTTTCCACATCACCATTTATCCTCCCATACTTTCTTCTACTTCAACACCCCCCCCCCCCTTAACCACACTGTCATCAGTATTTTTTCATCATTCAAAATCTTAGGAAAAAATTAAGATAGGAGCATGGAAGTTTATGATTTTTCTTTTCCCGTTTCAAAGGCATCCCACCCCTAGTTCAGCAGCACGGAGGAAGATTTGTTGTTAGCTCCTATGCTGGGCTGTGATTCAAATTCCCGGGGTTAGTGGCAGCATCTCAAGAGAGATTCTCAGAGATTTTCAAAGCTCCATTTTCTTTTAATTAGCTCCCTCTCTGCCTCAGGCAACAAGTTCAGGGAATCAATAGGTGAGAGTGAATACAGACTTTGTAGGTATCAGGAGCTATGGTTTGTTGGGACTTGTCAGACCCAGGATTCAGGTTTCAGGAGGTAACCATCGCTGGTCCAAGAATATTCAGAAAGGAGATTTCAAACCGAAGCAGCTGGCTGATGTCTGGAGACTATCAGACCATGACTCCCAGACAGGGACTGCGGTTCCTTTCAAACACATGTTGGACCTGCTCGAGTCACCAAAGCTCCAGGGTAGCCCTCCAGGCTTGCAGACCTAGCCAGACACTGGTTAAAAGTTAATATCACACTCGAGAGCAGCTACAAGCATGAATTCAACTGAGGTAGGAAAACACTCATGGGGAGATTCTCAGCTCCACACACTATCCATTCCCCCACCGCTCTTATTATTTCTTCTGTCCTCATAAGGCTTTCTCTGCACCCCAAAGCTATCTTGACTAACACTGGCTATACTGTTACTTTGTTAGGTATACATTTAATTGGTGGTGCTCTTCTCCTTTACTTATTATAAACATGAACTGCATAGAGACTAACAGCTCTGCTAAGTGAGACAGTGGACTTGCTTCTGGAGTTCAAACCTCGAATGAACAGTCCCTGCCACTCAGGTGTTGCAACACTTGTTCTGGAACAAACTACACAAAGGCAAAGGCAGAACATCTGGGATTCTTGGTGAGCTTTCATTATTTACTCTGGGAATGCAACATCAAAATTCCTTTTATAAAAAATCAGATTAAGTGACATGGGAAAAAATAGAAAAAGACAAAGCCTTGGTAATAGATCAGTCAGTAGCCAGTATCAGGTGACAGGAAATAACCAGTAGGCCCTATTCTGTATGGAAGCATCAAGTAGTACAACCCTGAATGTTTGTCTAAAACAATCATAACACATGATATCTAAAAAGTTAGGAAATAGAGGCAAACAATTTTAAAAGTATGCTACGTATTTTTTTTTTTTTTTAGTTTGCTTGAAATATTTTGGAGTGTAATACCTCTAAGTTTCAAACAATGAGTTTCATTTTTAATCTAAAAAATACATTGAATATACACTTGAGTATCCAAAAAGTCTGGAAACACAGAGAAAGTAGTGCATTTATTTGTTTTCGTTTTGTTTCTTTCAGATGAACACGTGAACCCATGGCTTTAAATTTCAAAATACTTCAGCTGAAATTCTCTGCCACTTTCCAATTCCGTCCCAACCACAGACTTGGCTATTTCTTAAACTCTGGGGATAGGAGAAAATAAGAGGGCCGTGCCCAGACTTAGATTTAAGGAAAGTTAACTACACCAAATCAACTCCTCTCTGACCATTCTTAGTCACCCACAGGTTATTGCTGAGTCCGTCCAGCCTTTTGATAGAAAGTGAACATAAAAACCCCATGTCAGGTCTGACCTGGGGTGTCTGTAAGAGCAGAGAGGGGCCAGCCACAGACCTCACTTGTGTGACTCAGAGGGGTCTATACTCTCTGCTTCCAAATAACAAAACTGAAGAAATCGTCAACCACGGCTGGAAATCCTATGACCCTTTACTTTGAACCATTGTTACTTTTCTTCACATTTACCCAACAAATCTCTCTACCTTTCATAATTCCCCACCCCAAGACATGGCACAAACAATCAAAGCAATGAGGTACACCTATGCAGACGACAGCACTTGTTAAAATCATTTAATCCTGTAATATCTGGATAGCCAGTCAAGCAGGCATGTCAGCTAAGTGATAAACTAATCACAGCTCACTGTAACATATTAGATGCACTGTCACTCTGTAGTGCCCTCTGTGGGTGTCACAAGTAAATAAATAAATAAAGTTTCTGAATCTGCAAAATGAGGATTAGATTCTGTAATCTGATGAACACCCAAAGAGACATAGTCCTAATTTTTTTTTTTTTTTTAACTCTGTCTAGGCTTGTCTCGGAGAGGAGAGAGCCCTGGAGTAGGTCAGACTTTGTCCACAGCTCAAATTGTGTCAGGCTGTTTTGATCATCCGCCACAGAGTGTTGCTTGCAAAGGCATACTCCCATTTTTCAAAATTTTGCTGTCCCAAATTCGGCTTTTGCTTGTCCAGATTTTATCTTTACAATGTCCTATATCTATGAGCACTTTCAGAATTAGATTTGAACCAAACCCTAAAAAAGGACAGAAGCATCACTCAAATTCCATGGCTTTTCAAAGAAATATAAAAGAAATTCAATTTTTTTGTTTTGTTTTGTTTTCTGTTAATCCTCACCCGAGGATATTTTTCATTGATTTTTTAGATAGAGTGGGAGGGAGAGGGGAGGGGAGGGAAGGAGAGAGAGAAACACTGACGTGAAAGAGACACATCAATTGGTTGCCTCCCACCGGATTGACCCTGCAACGCAGGTTCATGCCCTTGATCAGGAATCGAACCCCAGACCCTTCAGTCTGAGGGCCGACACTCCAACCGCTGAAGCAAACAGGCCAGGGTAGGAGTTAAAATGTTTCAGTCATCCAGCACAGCTTGAAGGAGATCTTGCTCTAACATCTGGGTCTAATCGTTTTTGGTGTTTTCTTTCCCCTTTCTGATCACATTTCTATCTTCTTTATTTCATTTTCCTTTAAATTGGTGGGTACATCTGACAGCCCTAGAAAGAGAGGCCCTAATAGCAGTGTCAGGGGCCAAGCCCCGAGCGGGCCTGTCTCCGTCCCCCTGCGTCTCAGCAAGGGCTGTGCCGACGTCTAACTTTAGCGTCTGGCTGGGCCCCAGCACCGGCAAGTGGCGCTGGGCCAGCGAGGAGCACAAAGCCAGGCGGTGGGTGCGCGGACGCATCTGGCTCCTCTTGTTTTTCCCTTCTCGGCTATCAGGTAAATAAGGTAGCTATTAGGTAAATAAGGTAGTTATTAAATGATGACTCCCGTGAAGCCTGCAATTTGAGCGCTCACATTCCACCTTCCAGCGGGGCTCAGGCTCCGCGGCGGGCAGCCTTTGGACAACGTGTGCTGCGAAAACCTGTTTGACTTCTACTTACGACTCTCGGAGGCTGGATCTCAACCTGTTTCCTCCCGAGACCAGGATGGATCCGTGCGGCATGTCTGCTGGCAGGCTTGCAGACGTGGAAAGTTCAGAGCCGGTCCGTCTGCAGCGGCTGGCCCCTGCGTGAGCGTGTCGCTCGGCCCCTCCACGCGGCTGGGCCGGAGCACTCGGGCCTCCCGACTCCGCTCCTTCACCCACAGAAACCACATTTCCTCTCACTCCTTCTCACTTCACCAGTCCGCAAACCCTCTAACTGCCCCTGGAAGATGGAGCTATTTCCCGACATCTCCACAAATATAACAGAAAGCTTTCGTGGTCTCCTGGAACCCAACTTATAACCATAGGCACGCCTTGTGCGACCGAGGAAATCACTCATCCCTCCGGCTGTCCAGTTCAGGATTCTCTGCAATAGACCATGGTGCGTGGACGTGAGGGCTGAGGGCTGACGCTGTGGATTTCAGGGGAAGCAGGCACAGATACGAAATCAGCGAAAACAATGCCAGATGTCAATGCTTTCATCTTTCCAAGTATATAGCTCCTTTACTCCTTTTGAAAGACCCTACATTTTGCTTGCTTTCTGGAGGAAAAGCTCTTTCCCTCTGGTCTCAGAAGAGCTCTACATAAGTCTGATTTAAAACAAAACTCAGCAATATAATTAGGAGCTCAGAAACCCTACATAAATACATGAAGTAGCAATAAGTAGTTTTATCCTTTATTATTAATACAAACCTTGCAGTTCTAAAATGCTTTTGCATACTGTATTAATACATCTCGAGAACCTCCTTTGGTTCTCTTGGTCATCTATCCCATTTTAGGCACCAAAGTGACCACCTAACTGCTGAGGACTCTGGTCAGCACCCCACAGGTGCAGCTGGACAGCACTCTGCCCCCGAACCCCCTCTCACTTCCCACTCACAGCGGTTGAGACTTCAGGCTGAGGACAGGGAGCGAACCTACTCTCCACTCACACATGCGCAACCCAGAGTGTGGGAGGGTGAGCACCCTGTATTCGCTTCCTGAGGCTGCCATAACAAAGTACCGTAGACTGGATAACTTAAACAATATACATTTATGCTCCCACAGTTCTAGAGGCTGGAAATTCAAGCTCAAGGTATCATCAAATTTGGTTTCTTCTGAGGCCACTCTCCTTGACTTGCAAATAGCTGCCTACTTGCTACGGCCTCACAGTCTTTCCTCTGTGTCCACACACCCCTGGTGTCTCTCTGTCCAAATTTCCTCTTCTTATAAAGACACCAGTCAGATTGAAATAGGGCTCATCCTAAAGGCCTTACTTTAACTTAATCACACTTTTAAAGCCCTATCTCCAAACAGAGTGATATTCAGAGATATTGGGGATTAGCCTTTCAACACACTGATTTGGAGGGAACCTATGAGTGACCAATGGGGAAAGGAAACTGATGAATCAATTCTCTCATTCTTCCTTTAGACAGATGGTCCAGATTTACATTTAATGGGAAGGGTTTTAGACAGTATTCTTTGTGATCAAACAAGCAGGCACTTATAACAAGGGACCACTAGCAAGTCACACTGATGTTGACTTTCCTTCCTTCTTAGCCTGGCTTCCCTGTCCCTCCTTCCTTCCAGTTCCCAGGATCACAAATGCCAACAAACAAACAAACAAACAAACAAACAAACGCGCACACAGGCTCTGCTTCTTGGAGAGCCCAGGCTAAAACAGATAAGTTATCTCACGTCATCTTTACAACAACCATGCCAGTTGTGCCTTTTTACTTTTACTTCACAAATAAAGAAACAGAAGAACCAGAGAAGATTAATGACTCGCACAGAGTCACACAGCTAGTAAGCTAGAGTCAGAACTCTGATTTAAATCTTCTGACACCCAATCCCGCACGATTTCCCAGGTACCATAATATCATCTAGCAATTCTATATGCATAATCTGATGAAATTTGATTTCCATTTCCCGTACCACGTTTTAAAATGACTTAAATGGACTATAGATAAGACATCCCAAGTATATAATTCATCTCCCTATTATTTAAATGTTATGCCTTTCCTTTCTCCCCAAAACTAAGAGTTTGATATTTCTTTTTTCAAAGCTTACCTATATCTGATATTATTCTTTCTTTTTGTTTTTTTGTTTTGTTTTGTTTTTATATCCTTGACATTTTTCCATTTCTTGTTCAGATAGAGTGGGAGGGAGAGAGAGAGGGAGAGAGAGATGGAGAGAAACATCAACGTGAAAGGGACACATTGAGTGGTTGCCACCCACACAACCCAACCAGGGCCAGGGACAAACTGCAACAGAGGTACGTGCCCTTAGCGGGAACCGAACCTGGGTCTATCTGGACCGCAGGCCAACGCTCTAACCACTGAGCCAAACCAGCCAGGGCTGATATTATTCTTTCTTTAATAACACTTATATAAGTTACAATATCTTTATTGGTACTATCACAAACTATGCCTTTGCAAGCAAACCATATCTCACAGTCAAATTAGTGAGGCTCTTATACCTTAATCAAAGCTTAACAGTGTAATCGTTCATTAAATATAAGAGTAATTTACTGTCCTACTATGCAATCATTATTGTTTCCTGAAAATCTGATGAGAGGAGGTACAATAAATGCAAACTGAAATATTGCCTGTAGAAGGTTATTTATTATTTCTTCCAGCTAAAAACATTCATAACAGAAATTTATTGGTCCATACTCCCTTCATTATAAATATTTTATGTTCTGCCTCAGGGAACCATGTCTTAGCATTTAAATGTCTCAATCTTGTGTCAGTAACAGGAAGAACAAGTTCACTGGGTGAAATTTTTGCCCTTTACTTCAGAATGTTATAATAATAATAGGCTATAAATATGTTATAATTATGCCTTTGATCACTGCTGTAGTTTTCTACTCGGAATGAATTCAATTCAAAACTAAAGCTGAGCTGGTAGACAAAAATGACAGTACTTACCTTGAGCTAAAATTTTGCTAGGAGCCATAATAATATAGTAAAAATATTTAGAGTGGCAAGGATAATACTATACCATTTCTCCTCTTCTACATTAATGAAAAGTGGCACCCACACCTATCAATGTCTTTGCAGTGGTTTGCATTTATGTAAAGCTTGATATTCTTAGTACTTTCATATCCTGATCACCACAATAACCTTTGAAGCACTGAGCAGTTCCAAAATTCTCCATTGCTCAAAGGAAAAAAAAAAACAAAAACAAAAAACAGGTTCAGATAGTTGCGGATGTGTAATTTTTGTTTTAATTAAAAATTTTTAAATCATGAGATACAGTAAAATTGCCCAACGATGTGAATCGGTCTCCTCTCCTCTGCCCGTCCGGAGTGTGGGGGCAGAGGGCCTGGCAGAGAGGGGAGGACGGAGCTGTGTCAGAACAGCAGGTGACAAGCAGCCCTGTCTGGGCGTGGGGATGTGAGACAGTGGGGGTGTCCGGCGCTGGCTACACTCACCCAGATCCTGCCCCCTGTGTGATGCCTGCAGAACAGATACCAGACCGGCTGTCGCTTTCCTGGAGGCCCCAGCCCGCTATGGTACCAAGAGCTGCCCTCACTGATACCACGTTCGTTAATGAATATTTTGCATTTCCAACTGTAAGACCCTCCAGAGATCTTGACCACAGTTGTTCTCTTCCAAATAAAATCTGGACATACACTTCTGAGACCCGTTTAACATATGGGGGCACACAGGAAGAAGAAAGACTGAATTCATTTCAGAGACAACTGTATTCAGCCATGAAATTACCCATACAGGAAATACACTAAGGAAGGACTAGCCTCTTTAGTAGACACAAATATCTTGACATAAAACTTCCGGGGGGGGGGGGGGAAGTAATTTGAAGAACAGGTGATTCTTGAGAGCTTGACTCGGGCCTTCTTGGTCACTGAATTTTCCTGCATAACCCTGTGAGCCGACAGGCCCTCACGTGTATTCCTGAAAACAGTGGTTCCTCTGGATAGAAACAGGGCTACATGCACAGTATTCTGAGATCAGATGATCAAATGCTGATCCCCTGAAACAGTCTGTTGAAAAAGCGAAGCTGAATTGATCGCATAAATGAGGAAGATGGCTACTTTGAAGCAGGGAGGACAAAGGGGGGATACTTAAGAGATTTGAGGGATCTGGTTCAAGGAGGGGCGTGGTTAGGATTGTAGAGGGTCCAAGAGATCATAGGGTTGGTGAACACAGCATGGATATGATTACAAAGAGACTCTTGAGGAGTTAGCTTTCCTCTCATGCCACAGTATCCTGAGAAACAGTATTCACTCAGGTGAGGGCACATGGAGTATTTAGAAAAGTGAATTTTCTGGATGTTCTTAAAATGAACAATAAAGTTATTTGCAACTTTAATGGATATGATTACAAAGAGACTCTTGAGGAATTAGCTTTCCTCTGATGCCACAGTATCCTGAGAAACAGTATTCACTCAGGTGAGGGCACATGGAGTATTTAGAAAACTGAATTTTCTGGATGTTCTTAAAATGAACAATAAAGTTATTTGCAACTTTAATGGCCTAGGCAAGTCTGACTGAAGAGTAGAATCATGTAACGAAGAGAGCTACCTAGTAACGTTAATGTAGTGTGTAGCCCATAAACTTGTCGGGGCAAATGGTTGGGATTCTCAACATAAATTTAGGAATTAACAAAGTTAAGCAAATGTTTTTACCATGGAACTTTTCAGATTCTTTATTATGTCAATGTACATGCAATTTTCAAGGAAGGAGTATATAATAAATAGAATTTGCTAAACATTTATCACAGAATATTCTTCTTTTAGTCTTTCGAAAATGAAATCTGCCCTGGCCAGTTTGGCTCACTGCTTAGAGCGTTGGCCTGCAGACCGGGGGTAGTGGGGGAGGGGGTTGAGTGTTCAATTCCTAGTCAAGGGTATGTACCTGGGTTGCAGGTTCAATCCCGGCCCTGGTTGGGGTCTTGTGGGAGGCAACTAATCCATGCATCTCTCTCTCTTCCCCTTTCCCTCCCTTCTATCTAAAAATCAATGGAAAAATATCCTCGGGTGTGGATTTAAAAAAAAACCAAAACACGAAATCTGCCAGGACTAGCATCCCATGGAATATTAGTTGCAGAATCAATGACAAAGGCTTTAGGATGGTTATTAAAATAAAAAAATTGTAACTGTAAAACCCAAAGTAAGCAGTTTTATTTAAAGGAGAGAAGACACTGAAGTCTTAAGCAACCATCACAATGGCATCGGAGATGGAATCAGCTCATGAGTTCAACACGACCAGAGTGTGTCAGGGATAGGAATGAGGGTCACAGCACCAGTGGCTGAGGAGGGACGTGGAGCAGTGAGCTATGTTGCTTAGCTAATAAAATCAGTTATGGACCTTTTTTAAAAAAATATGTTTTTATTGATTTTTTAGAGAGGGAAGACGGGAGAGATAGAAACATCGATGTGGGAGAAACATCAATCGGCAGCCTTCTGCATGCCCCCCACTGGGGATCAGTCCCAGGACTTGGGCATGTGCCCTGACTGGGAATTGAACCGGTGACCTCTTGGTGCATGGGTCAACACTCAACCAGTGAGCCACAGTGGCTAGACTGGGCTAGAAATTTTTTAATGTCCTCAATTTACCTTACACTGTCAGTATTGAATTGTTACAGTGATAATACTCTTATTATATGCTACTCTTCTATGAGGCAAGAAACCCTGCTTACTAAAAGTAAACAACAGTGACAATAGCATTTCATCTTTATACACTCATAATTTAAATGACCATAGAGCAGGCTAATTAACAACAAAATCACAGGCCCTCTAATTAGTCTGGGATTGGTAAATGGCACTGCAAAATGACATTCCCTCATCTCACAGTGACGAGAGGTCCGTCACTATTTTATGACAGGAGCATGTCCATTATTTAAAACAAAACACTAAATGTGGATTTATGGTGAAACCGTAGAGGAAGTAAATAACTTTTTTTTTAAATACCAATGCAAAAAATAAATTAAATATTTACTTAGGGGGAAAAAAAAAGGTAGTCTTTATTTTTATGCCAGGAAACACTGAGTCAATTCCAGGAGATACAGAGATGACTCCAGGAGTGCACATAAATGTAACTCTAAGTGTGCAGTTGCAAATGAAGCCACAGAGGAAGAAAAGGACCATAGAGTCTACAGAAATCAATGTGGTTATGGAGATCAGATTTTTAAGGGACATATATAAACCCAAACATCGCTGGCCTTGCTCACGGTTGTTCTGAGCATGATGCTACATGCAATGCAGCAACTGCCAAGAAAGCAATGCAAAGTAATTCAGGTCTTGTTTTTTTTTTAATTTTTTTTCTTTATTGATTTTAGAAAGAGTGCAAGGGAGAGGAAGAGCGAGACAGAAACATCGATGAGAGAGAACATCAATGGGCCACCTCCTGCATGCCCCCCACCCCCCCCCCGCTGGGGATTTGGCCTACAACATGGGCATGTGCCATGACTGGGAATTAAACCGGCGACCTCTTGGTGCATAGGTTGATGCTCAACCTCTGAGCCACACCGGCCGGGCTTGTAATTCAGGTCTTTATGGAAGTCTCTTAAGAGAAAATATATGGAAATGACATACATCTAATCTCCTCATCTGTCTTCAGGTCAGTTATTTCCCTAACACTTACCATCTTCCCGTTTTCTTCTCTGCAACTCTTCCCTAAAACCCTTTCACGTTTTAGTCCAAGCAGGAATGCCTATTACCACTCTCGTTCTAGGTTTTTTCCCATTGAAAATCAATCTGGTGTTTCTCTGTTCTAAGGACCCAACCAAATGTTAAAAGGCCAAACCTTAAAGGTGCAAGAATAATAAAGAATTCTTCCCTCAGCCCTGGCCAGTTTGGCTCAGCGGTTAGAGTGTCGGCCTGTGGTCCAGAGAGACCCGGGTTCGGTTCCCGCTAAGGGCATGTGCCTTGGTTGCAGTTTGTCCGCGGCCCTGGTTGGGTTGTGCGGGTGGCAGCCACTCAATGTGTACCTTTCACGTTGATGTTTCTCTCTCCCTCTCTCTCCCTCCCACTCTATCTGAACAAAAATGGAAGAATGTCCTCGGGTGAGAATTAAAAAAAAAAAAGAATTCTTCCCTCAGAGAGCTAGAGGCAAGTAGGGGCTGACAATGTCTCTGGACCTGTATGTTAATATATTTGTCCTCTCAGTGTGTTCAAAGGAGGAAATGAAAGAAATGTAGGCAAGAATTCGTATCAGAGGGTGACAAAGAACTGATAGGTAGTTTCAGGATGTTTACCAAAAAATAAATTTAAAAAATTAATAGTCTTTTAAGCCTTGATCAGAGCAAGTAGAAAGTAAGGAAGAGAATGTTCTCTGTTCAAGGCCATTTAATACTTTCACAGATGACAAAAGAGAAAGCAAACCTTTCTATGGACTGAAAAAAAAACCAAAAGATATCAGTAAGAAGGAATTAATTGGAACTCTAGCTGGGGAAGGGTAGGTAAGCTTCAGATCTTGAATAATCTCTAAAGGTCATAAGGAACTTGCAAATAAGATCATTAAACCAAATATTGACAGCGACCTCTGAGAGGCTACCAAGAACAGTAAAGGGGCCCTGGCTGGTTTGGCTCAGCAGCTGGAGCAAGGGCCCAAGGACTGAAGGGTCGCAGATTCAATTCCCAATCAAGGGCATGTACCTTGGTTGCAGGTTCGATCTCTGGGCCCAGTCGGGATCATGCAGGAGGCAACCAATTAATGTGTCTCTCTCACCTCTCTCTCTCTCTCCGTCCCTCCCTCCCTCCCTGCCTTCCACTCTCTCTTAAAGTCAATGGGAAAATATCCTCAGATGAGGATTAATAAGAGAAAAAAAAAAAAAGAACAGTAAAGGAAATAAAACTGTAGATAGACAAATACCAACCAATTTTGGAATCTAGGATGAAGGGATATTTGACAAATTAGAGACAAGGGTTGCATTGGTTTCAGCTAAGATTTTACAATCTTTTATATGAAGAAATTGGTTTGGAGAACCTAAAGAAGCAATTATCACTAGGAGACAATAAAAACTCAAAAAAGAAATCAGACTGTTCTCCTTTGTTTCTGTGTTAGGCGGGGTCCTGGCAGGGAAGAGATGGCTCCACAACCAGAGGGTAACGGAAGAGTGCTTACAGAAGGGGGTCTTCACGAGAGCGTGAGGGCATGGGTGCAGGGAATGCGGAGAGGGGCAACTGTATAGCCTCGTACCACCCAACACACAGGGTATATACATAATTTGTGGGCCGAAGGAAAAAGTAATAATCCAAAGCCCTTTATTAAAAAATTATTTATAACTGCAAGACAGGGACAGCAGAGTGTTAAATCAATCATGGGTCTTTATATGACTACACAGCCTGCAAGCCCAATGCAGTTATCCCTGACCCTTAGGTTTCAAGGCACAAGCAGGAAAATATACGTCTTTATCCAAAGAACAGTCCATTGGAGAGACATCGGGGCCTTTGGTAGAAGAACAGAGCCACTTATACTAAGCCACTGATTATCTGTGGCTGTGAAGAGAGGGATCTGGGGAAACACATACCTTAAACTCATTTTTTTTTTTGCACCCTTACCCAAGGATATTTTTCCATTGATTTTTTAGATAGAGTGGAAGAGGTGGGAGAGAGAGAGGAAGAGGGACATCAGTGTGAGAGAAACACATCAATTGGTGGCCCAGACGGGCATGGAAGATGCAACCCAGGTACGTGCCCTTGACTGGGAATTGAACCCGAGACCATTGGGTCCATAGGACAATGCTCTAACCACTGAGCAAAACCAGTCAGGGCCTTAATCTCATTCTTCTCCTGCAGGACAATGGAATTCAGTTAACACAGAGCATGGAGGGCAGCTTCCAGGGGCACAAAGCAGGGTGGAGAGTGGACTGGGAGAGGCAGAGAGATTATCCTGCATACCTCTGTGACGTGACCATGCTAATCAACCTGTGAAACATGGTAACCCTCATCTACAAAGACTTCAGGAAGGGGTTTGAAACAATTTGTCAGCAGCTCCTTTTGGACAATATGGAGAAGCAAAAATAACTATGTGGATCAATAATAGGTTAAACAACGATATCCAAAGTCTACTGAAAATTAGTTAACTGTAAACCTGGAGTTGTTTGTGTACCCCAATTCCTTCACTCCATCCTATCCAGTTCAGCACTTTTACTATTGACTTGCAGATCTGAAGGAATACTATCAAAGCTTGGTTTACTGATGGCTGACTGGGACAGTGATTAACCAGAATGAAAGAATTAGAATCCCAAAAGATCTTGACAATCTGTCACAATGAGATAAAAAGATCTTGGCCAGCTGGAGGAATCAAATAAATCTAATAGTAGTAAATCTTAGGATTTGTCTCAAAAAGTTCAAAAAGCCAGTGGCACAGGTTTGGAAAAGAGAACACAATACAAATGACTCAGGCAGTTTAGTGGAAGGTCAAGTCAATGTGAGTCATGAGTGTTGTGGATCCTCCAGAAAAAGAGATTAGGGTTTAGGCAGCATTAACTGAACAAAGGAGGTGATGATCCCAACCTGGGATTGTGTTGATCAAACCACACCTAGAACTGGGTTTATTTTGAATGTCATATATGACTTGTGATGTACTCTATGAAGAGTAACTAGGATAGGAAAAGAGACTTATGAAGTAGGGCTGATGACGAGGTAATCTGACTTTAAATAACTGACTCAAATGACAATTTGAATGTGATAGTTCTAAGAATACTGCTCAATCAGCAGACAAAAGAAGAGCAAAGGACATAGAGGAGATCAAAGATATATGTGAGGGAATGTGGGCAACTCTTGCCTCCTTAGTTCCTCCCTCTGAATTTGTCGAGTTAAGAATCTACCCAGACAGAGGACCCTAGAAGCAAAAGTTCACTGCCTTTTGGAAGGGAAAGGGGTCATCTTTCCACAGGAATCCACTTGATGATCACATACAGAAATTCTTGGTAGGCCCATTTGAAGACTGAGCCACACACTAACAGAACAGAACTATTTCTTAGTAGTAATAACTGGAGAGATTTTGAACCTATAATAAGAGACCATTCAGGAGAGTAACAGTATTCAAATTGTATCCAAATATACCAAAGACTGCCATACGGAAGAATTATAATCATTGTCTATTACTAGCTCAAAGAATAAAACAGGATCATTTAAAAGAAAGTCAGCCAACTGTTTTTAAAGGTCCGATTTTCTGAGGACAAAGTGGTCTGCCATGGAAAGCAGAAGGTCCCCCACAGCTAAACATGAATTACATAGTGACATAGTCCAGATGACTCTAGCAGACATGTGATTTAGGCAAATCCAGCATTAGATGGGTATTTAAAGTCGTTTGTAAGACCACTTCCAAGGCTGAGCTTCCACAGTTCACTCTTTCATTCAGTAAGCGTTTACTAAGTACCAGCCACAAAGCCGATATGGTCCTAAGAACTGAGAATACAACAACACATAGAAACAAGCCATTTCCTCATGGAGCTTAAATCCTGATGAGAGAGGTAGAAAATAAACAATTAATAAAATGTCGGGTAGCAGTGGTAAATCTTGCAAAAAAAACCAGGGAGAGGAGTTCAGGTGAAGGGAAAGGAGAAATGGAGATGATGGTCAGGAAAGGCCTCTCCCACCACTGTGCTCATCTCTTTATCATTCTAACCTTCTCTAAATCATCCATACTCGTTTCTTTTTAAGGCTGTCATCATTTTTTTCCTTATGCTGATTACCCTCCATCTGGTTTACTTTTTAACTCCTAAACCCAGATAACCTTATATTTTAAAACCAGAAGAAAGTAGTGAATCAATCATAGTGGAATTTAAAAATACAATGTGCCTAATACTTGTAATTTCATTTAGAATCACAATGTGGGTATTGTCATACATCTTGTATATAGTACACTTCTCCTTCCCCACCAACTAATACTTTATAATATTTGGGCTCAGACCTGTCTTTCTAATCCCAGATTCTTTCTTTCAGGAGGAAATGCAAACACTCATTGACCTATGCCTCTTGCCCATCTCAAGAAAGTTTTCTTTATCTCCCCTTCATCTATGCCATTGTCTTTATTGAATGAATACATTAAAAAATCTTGATATTTATTAGAAATTTTTATTTTATGACATAGGAGGAATCATGATACTTTGATGCCCATTTCTAAGCAAATCTACTATTAGACAAGGAAATTAAGAAAATAAAGCAGTGTTATATTCTAAATTGCAAAGCTAAGAGTACAAAACAATTGGACTACAGACTCAAATTAGACTCACACAAACAAAATAACATTTCTTGCTTCCTTCCTTTTTTTAACTACTTTTTTTATCCTTACCTGAGGATATATTTTTATTGATTTTAGGGAAAGAGAGAAAAAAAAAATTGATGTAAGAGGGAAACATTGATCAGTTGCCTCCCATACATGCCCCAACCAGGGATTGAACCTGAAACCTAGGTATATGGGATGACACTCCAACCAACTGAGCAACCCAGCCAGGGCTTCTCTGGTATTCTCATGTAGCTGAAGCACAGGGAAATACTTGAAGGATTAGAGGGTAGAAAAGATGACCAGGATAAGATACTACAATGTGTGAACAAGTTGTTTCAACTTTCTAGTCATAGATTCACAGAGTCATACATTGTAATGAGGAGAAACTTCCTTTAGAGATCATTTACTCCTCCGGCTACCCATGCTGCCAACCCTGTCTTACACAAACAGCCTTAGCGAGATGACATTAATTGTGCATGATCACACACTTATTTCCACAACATAATTAAGTGGATGGTATTTGGATAACAGACAAGCACAGTTCTCTTACTTTCCTGTTGCTCCTGATAACATTGAAATTATAGGAAAATTTTATTTTAAATAGAAATTATCAGTATTAGAATACAAAGAAGAGATTCTGTTGACAGTTTAAGAAAATACCAGAAGAGAAAAAGTAGACAAGGTCTAGTGATTGGAGAAATCACAGCAGGCAACTATGGTCTCAAATACCCTAAGTAGGAGGGAGAAGGGGTCTGGTTTTTCAAAGAATTTTCAAAGATTCTCCATGCTCGGAATTAATAATTAGAAAAATAAAGACTAGATTGTACAAAAATGTCAGAGTAATTAAAGAATCACACTAGAAAGTACCAGCATGAAGTTAGATAGAGGCAGGAAGTAAAGGTTGGAATTTTGGTTGGAGAGAATTCATTAACATGGTCTAACTCAAGACTTAGATTCAATGTTATGCCCTTTTCAACCTTTCCTGACTTATTTCCCTTTCTCCTCATTATCATCAAAAATATTATTGTTAGGGTAGTATTTAAATAAATTGTAGTACCTCCATTCAATAAAATACCATTGAGCCATTTAAAGGAAGGAGCTATGTCCTGGCCAGTTTGGCTCAGCCGGTAGAGCGTTGGCCTGAGGTCCATAGAGATCTGGGTTCGGTTCCTGCTAAGGGCGCATGCCTCGGTTGCAGTTTGTCCCGGCCCTGGTTGGTGGTGTGGGTGGCAGCCACTCGGTGTGTCCCTTTCACATCGATGTTTCTCTCTCTCTCTCTCTCTCTCTCTCTCTCTCTCTCTCTCTCTCTCTTCCTCTCACTGTATCTGAACAAAAAATGGAAAAATGTCCTCAGGTGAGTATAAAAAATAAAGGAAGGAAGGAAGGAAGGGGCTATATCTCATTCATAGGAAACAGGGAAAGGTACATTTCAGACATCCGTATGTACCACCACCTTGGATGCTGTGCCTCAGCTGTCATGGAGACATTCCACTGTCCTAAGGCCTTGCCATACCTTGCCCCTTCTACCTCAGGGCTTTCTTGATGTTGATGAATTGTCAGTGGTAGGGGGATCCATTTGGTGCTCACACACTGGCAATTTGGAATTAGAGGGGGAATGGATACCCTATGTAGTGAACACACTTTTGACATATGGGAGATATGATCTGACAGATACACATTTTTCTTCCTCCATCTCGGAGATAAACTGTTCTGAGATGAAGTAGTTTATTCAGACTTTGGAAAGATGACCCCTTGAGATCACACTATCAGCTATAACTGACAACCACAGCAGCCATCCCATCATACTTGTCCTCCTTTCTTCCCCAGCTCACCCCCACTTCTCTGGGACGGTACTTGAAGCTTCGTTATCTAGGGAACTTGATCCAAGGTTAGATGTTGGTTATATACTATCTTATGAAAAGTAAGTTGCAGAGTAATATGGAGGCTGGCAAATATTATGTAATGAAATATATAAGTATAATCACATTTAAACATATTGCTTGTAAAGGCATAAAAGATGTCTGAATGGTTATACAGGCAATTTTTGAGAATGTGTAGGAGTAAAAAAAAAAGATATGAAGTATTTATTATACTTCTTTACTTAAGTTTTTAAACTTGCCTATGACAACGAATTTCAAGCGGTGTGCCCCAATAATTTTTAAAACATGCAATACCTGACTATTTAGTCAGGGGCACTGACCTCTTTTCCCTTAGATTGTCAAATAAAAAAATGACAACAGCCAACACAACAATAGCCATCTGGTGTAAATGCCCTGCCTTGAACCATAAATATATAGATTATATAACAGAGTTGCATTTTATTGGTCATATTGCATAATAAGGTTGCATCTGATTCATTAATTCTTGGTACCAGAAATCCTTATATACAAGTATAGGCACCTGATTTTTTAAAAAGTCACTTTGGAGTAAAAAGGTAGGTAATTACTATTATTATATTTTTTGTAACTCAATTAAAATCATATCTATTTCTTTTGTCATATCGGTAAAAAACACATTTTCTGTTGTACCACAGAATTTTAGTAGTTTATGTGTGCCATGAGATGAAAAAGGTTGAAAATCGCTGACCTATTACATTTGTAATTTTAAAGAATACTAAAAAAAGAAAAATATTATAAAATCAGCTAATATGACAGTATAATACTTTAAATTGAACATGTTGCAGGTTTTTGTGTTATTAATAAAACATTTTAGGGACTAGAAACAAAAGAGTTGACTAAAACCGTCATGTCGGAAAACGAGTTGGAATAAGCGCTCACAGCTTTTCCTAGCCGCGTTAACATTCAGTGGTCCTAAAACGAAATGTTTCTGTACTTACAGCAGGGAAAACAATGCAAAGCAATGTCCTTCACAGGTTGTACTTATACAACGCAAAAGTAAATGCAAATCTCTCAATTAACTGATTTTTTAAAAAACAATGTAAATAAACATGCAGATGAAATATTCTTAAAAACTTAACTAGCTGGCCCTGGCCGGTTTGGCTCAGTGGTCAGAACTTGGGCCTGCAGTCCGGAGAGGCCCAGGTTCGGTTCCTGCTAAGGGCACGTACCCCGATTGCAGTTTGTCCCCTGTGTGGGTGGCAACCACTCGATGTGTCTCTCTCACATCGATGTTTCTCTCTCTCTCTTTTCTTCCCTCTCCTCCTCTCGCTCTATATGAAGATAAATGCAAAAAATGTCCTTGGGTGAGGATAAAAAAAAAACAACTTAACTAGCTAAATGACAGTACTGATTTCATTTGTGCTCTAAAGACAGAGCCAGGCTCTTTATCGTTGTAAGAAAATTTTAGCTCCATAAGAGAAAACAGAAAGTGATCTTTCCTCTAATTACATTAGATTTAAAAATTGTTTCCTGTAATGTGTATTTGGGCATATAAAAACTATAATGATATTCTAATAAATATAATACTTCTTTAGCTATTCATGCATGTGTTCTTATGACATAGTATGGGGGTGTCTTTATCATCATAACTTGGTTCAAAACTCTTTTTTCTTCATTTTATGCTAAAAGTGGGAAATTATCCCCCAGAGAAAAGGTAGTAAGTATGTCCATGAAGTACTGGACAGAAGGTGATTATATGTAAGTTATTCTGTTGACTTTATTTCCATTTAGTTATTACCTTTATATTTTTAAATATGTTTTTATTGATATTAGAGAGTGAGGAAGGGAGAGGGAGAGAGAGAAAAACACTGATATGAGAGAGAAACATCAATTGTCTGCCTCCTGCATGCACATCACTGACCAGGGATCAAGCCTGAAACCTGGGCACGTGCCCTGTCCCCGAGTCAAACTGGTGACCTTTTGGTGCATGCGCAATGCTCAACCAACTGAGCCACACCAGCCAGGACAGTTATTACCTTTAAAATGTAATATGCAAACAAACCACTTCGTTTCCACAAAATAAAATTTCAGGTAATTCTTATGTGCACTATTGAATAATTTGTTTGCTTTCATCACATTAAGGACAAACAATTGTTTTGGGGGAGGGTCCAAAAATAAATTGCTAAACAACTATAAACCACACTTTTGTTTGCAGTGAAAGTAGGAGACTTTGAAGACCCCACTAATAAATTTGTAAAATATAAAATGAAATTACCACACCAGTTGATTTATAACTAGTTTTTAAAATGTATAGAAAAAATGTAGAGAAAGTAAGTAGACAAGTGCAATTCTTGATAATACTTATGCATGTTGTTTATGAATTTTATGATTTTTGAATTTATATTTATGTGCATAACTAAAAATAACTACAGTGGCTGTAAAATAAGTTATTTCATATGAATGTCTTCATGAGTGATAAATATAACAATCATAGGGAATTTTAAAATGAGATTGTTTCAAATACATCAAAAATTGTTCCAGGAAGTTTGCATCTCAGACCAAGGCTAGAAACAGGGAGATCAGAGTTATTTCAGCAGGAAGCCCACATCTCTAATCAAGGATGAAGAGGCTAAGGTGGCACAGGCTAGAAGCTCACATCCATGCCTGAAGATGAAGGAGGCCTGCATGATATAGCTTGGAGCTATATCCATATCCAAGGAGGAGAGAGACAAGGCTTTATACAACCACGAAAGTCATACCTAGGTTACTCATATCTTTATCATAAAGTAAATTGGCCACTGATAGTGGGAATATAAAATGAACTACTCTGGAAAACAGTGTGGGCATTTCCTAAAGCACTACATTTGCAATGATTATACAATCCAGCAATCATAGCTCTAGGCTATCTTATCCCAGAGAAATGAAAACCTCTCAGGGGTGGGGAACCTTTTTTCTGCCAAGGGCCGTTTGGATATTTATAACATCATTCCAGGGCCTTACAAAATTATCAACTTAAAAGTTAGCCTGCTATATTTGGTCAGGCTAATTTGGTGAGGCTGGTGACGTTAGCTGGTATTGATTTTGCCAGCCTTATATAGCCTGAGAGCCGGACAGGTTCCCCACCTCTGACAGGTTCTCACAAAAACCTGTGTTAAGATGTTCACAGCGGCGAGATCTGTAATAGCCACAAACTGGAAACAACCCAACAATGACCTTTTGAAACGTGAATGGCTAAACTGAATGTGGTACATCCATGTTATAGAATAGAGCTCAGCAAATATTGCCACATCTGTGCCCCTGGGAAACTCACTTCCTAATGCAGGAAAAGGATGGTTAGGGTTTATAAAGTGGATATACTGGATGAATCCCCAGAGAACCCTGATGAATCTCCAAAGAATGATGTTGGGAAGGAAAAGTCAATTCCCCAATGTTATATATTGTACAATTCCCATTATATAGAATTCCCAAAATGGCAGAATTCCGGAAATTGGGAACAGTTTTAGCTGCTGCCAGACATTAGGGAAATGGGGAAGGAGGGAGGTGATGTAGTGAGCAAAAGGCACCTCGCATGAAGAAATGGTGTGTACATTGCACGTATCGAGGTCAACATCCTGGTTGTGACACTGTATTATAGTTTTCCAAAATTTTATCCATGGCGAAAGTGGGTAAATGGTATATGAGAATCTCTCTGTATTATTTCTTACAACTGGATGAGAATCCATGATGACATGACAATAAGTAGTTTCAGCAAAAGAACAGAACAGAAAAACAGAGCTGAACCATGTAGCATTTGCACAGTGCCAATCACAGCTTGGAAATCCTGGCGCTAGATAGTCCCCGGTGTGACTCTCCCTTTGGAACTCACATCTCTCCCAGCGGGGTCATTCTCCAAAGCCACAAGTACAGGAGGTGGCTCGGGAGAACCCAGATAGCAATGAAGAAACTGAGAAATTCTTAAGTAGCACTAGGAAGGCATACAGAAGGCAAGAGCCGCACAGAGGCATCCCAGATGAGACAGCGGTAAAACGAAAGCAGGCAGTCAAGTGGATGGGCCCAGAAGTACAAGCCAACAGCAACCCAGGCCTGGGGTACCGAGGCAATGCACATGCGCCGATGCACTGGCCGAAAGCGCTCACTCCCAGGCCAGAAGGGCAGGTTCCCGCTGGGGTTCTGCGCCTCCACTCCGCCAGGTGGAGCTTCCTCCGGCACAAGAGCCTCCGGGGTTCAGAGGTCACGCACGTACGGGGCCAAAATCCACTTCGGCTGAGGAGGGTGTGGAAGCCCGCCCGGCGCCTCCCTTCCCTTCTCCTCGCCGCGCGGGGCAGCATTCCACCCAGCCCACGCCGGCCCGCCGCCCTCTTTCCAGGGCGCCCGCCTCACCCGAGCTCTCCTCCGACCCCGACGACAGGCAGGAGCTGGGGCGCCCGCCGGCCTCGCGCCACATGGCCCACCTGCGCGCCTGCGAAGTCCGCCAGCTGCTGCACAACAAGTTCGTGGTGGTCATGGGGGACTCGGTGCAGAGGGCCGTGTACAAGGACCTGGTGGTCCTGCTGCAGAAGGACTGCCTGCTGTCGACCAGCCAGCTGAAGGCCAAGGGTGAGCTGACCTTCGAGGGGGACGTACTGCTGGAGGGCGGCCGGTGGGGCCGCATGCACAATGGCACCCACTACCGCGAGGTCCGCCAGTTCCGCTCGGGCCACCACCTGCTGCGTTTCTACTTCCTCACCCGCGTGTACTCCCAGTACGTCGTGGACGTGCTGGAAGAGCTGCGCCGGGGCCAGCACGCCCCGGACGTGGTCGTCATCAACTCCTGCCTCTGGGACCTCTCGAGGTACGGCCCGGACTTCCGGAGGGGCTACCGCGAGGACCTGGAGAGCCTGTTCGGGCTCCTGGGCCAGGTGCTGCCCGCGTCCTGCCTCCTGGTGTGGAACACGGCCATGCCGGTGGCCGAGGTGGTCTCGGGCGGCTTCCTCTTGCCCGAGCAGCAGCTCCGGGGTGCCCACCTGCGGCTGGACGTGATGGAGGCCAACTTCTACAGCTCGCTAGAGGCCAGCAGGCACGGCTTCGACGTGCTGGACCTGCATTTCCACTTCCGCCATGCGGGGCAGCACCGGCAGCGCGACGGCGTGCACTGGGACCAGCGCGCGCACCGCCACCTCTCCCAGCTGCTGCTGGCGCACGTGGCCGACGCCTGGGGCGTGGACCTCCCGCTCCGCTACTCGGTGGGCAGGTGGCTCAGGGATGGGCCCGGCGGCAGAAGTGCAGACCCGGCAGGAGGGAGGCGGCACCGGGACAGCAGAAGTGACTCAGGCCAGCAGGCCTTGCCCAGGCCCCCACATAGGTCGTGGTCTGCCCGCGTCCCACGACGACCTTCTACGCCCATTGCCCAAACGCGACCTCTGTTCTCGCACTATGGCCAAGGCACCTTTGTGCCTTCCCACCCATCTTTACAGCCCCGGCAGTTCTACAATAACATTTCAACGCTCCAGGTGGAATACACTGGCGAAGCAAGCTCGAGGATTGGCCTCGAGCAGCGCCTGGGTCCCATCCGCAGAGTTTCTATCCAGCACCGGAGCAGAGGGTCTCCTCCTTACCCGTCCCAGCGCCCCAGCAGGCCACGCAGACGCCGGCAAAGGCACACCCATAGGCAAGACCCCAGTAGCCAGACCGAAACCTAGGCTCCTCCCAGCACAGTCAATGGGCTGAACAGACTGCTGGACTTCTCTCGCCCAGGCCTAGTCTTCAGCAGCCCTGCCATGGTGAGGTTTCCTTAGGCTTCTTACTCTCACTGGAGAATAGTCTCACACGTTCTTCTTTGCCAGAGCCTCCAGAGCACATACTGGTGAGGGGGCAAAATCCCAGACTACCACACCATGCTCAGTTTAGCATTTGTACAGAAATGAACTCTAAATGAGAAGTACACACACACACACACACACACACACACACACACTCTCGGCTGTCTTAACTGAATATGTCTTCGAATAGCAAGTATTCTCTCCGTAGATATTCTTCCTTAAAAAAGGGGGGAAATGTTGATCCTTAAAAATTACCAAAACATTTTTATTAAGACTACAATATCACCACTAGTTTTTACATATACTTGTAGAACTTAATCCTCAACGTTTTCATCATAAGTTGTCCTGCAGATTCTTTAATTAAAATGATCTTCCTCAACATAACACTTATCCTTTAAAAAAAAAAAGGATTCCATTCACTAATGAAAGATTTTTTCTTTCTGTTCGAAACAGAAATTTTTATTTTTTTGTACAATTTTAGATTTATAGCAAAACGGAGAGGAAAGTAGAGTTTCCGTGTGCTTCCCCTACATGGACTCTCCCACTGTCAGCATCCCACACCAAGATGGTACAAATGTTATTTTCTGTGAAACTACATTGTGCATCATTATCAGTCCAAATACAGTTTTAGGTTTAGGTTGCACTCTTTGTGTTGCACATTCTGTGGTTATATGTATGATATATATCCAACATTCTAGTATTATACAGAATTGATTCACTGCCATAAAATTCCTCTCTGCACCTCCTCTTCATCCTATCCCTGCCCTACCCTTGGCAACCACCTATCCATAACTGTCTCCATAATACTGCCTTTTCTAGAATGTTATATAGTCGGAATCATACAATAAGTAGCTTTTTCAGATTTGCTTTTTTTTCCCCCTTAGTAATAGGCATTTAATGTTCTCCCATGTCTTTTCATGACTTACTAGCCATTTCCTTTTAGTTGTGAATACTATTCCATCACTGGATATACCACTGTTGATCCACTTACCTGCTGAGAAACATCTTAGTTGCTGCCAAGTTTTGGCAATTATGAATAAAGCTGTTTTAAATATTCATGTACGGGTTTTTGTGTGGATAAAAGTTTTCTACTCCTTTGGGTAAATACCAAGGAATATGATTGTTGGATCATATGATAAGAATATGTTTAGTTTTATAAGAAACTGCCAAACTGTCTTCCAAAGTGACTGTACCATTTTTCATTCCCATCAGCAGTGTGTGAATTTCTGTTGCTCCACATCCTTGGCAGCATTTGGTGTTAGTGTATTGGATTTCCCCCATTCTAATAGGTATGTGGTGGTTTCTCATTTCAGTCTGCAGTTCCCTAATGATGGGATACTGAGCATCTTTCCATGTTCATATTTGCCATCTGTATATCGTCTTGATGAGGTGCCTATTCAGAACGTTTGGCCATTTTTACTTAGTTGTTTGTTTACATATTGTTGAGTTTTAAGGGTTTTTTGTATATTTTGGATAATAGTATTTTATCAGATATGTCTTTTAGAAATATTTTCTCCCAGTCTGTGGCTGTCTTCTCATTTTCTTGACAGTGTATTTTAAAGAGCAGAAGTTTTGTTTTGTTTTGTTTTGTTGTTGACACTATTACAGATATCCCTCAGATTCCCCTCTTAACCCACCTCCATCCAGCCCCCGCCCTCCCATCCCTCTGGCCATCACCACACTGTTGTCTGTGTCCATGGGTTATGTATATGTGTTGTTTGGCTAATCTCTTCACCTTCTTTTATCCAGTCCTCTGCATCCCCCTCCCTCTGACCTCTGTCATCCTGTTCCATATCCATGCCTCTGGTTCTATTTTGTTCATCCGTTCATTTTGTTCATTAGATTTCACATATAAATTAGATCATATGGTATTTATCTTTCTCTGCCTGGTTTATTTCGCTTAGTGTAATAATCTGTAGGTCCATCCATGCTATCACAAAAGGTATGATGAGTCCTTCATTTTACAACCACGTAGTTTTTAATTTTAATGAAGTCCAACTTATCAGCTGTTCCATTCATGGATTGTACCTTTTGTTTTGTATCTAAAAAGTTATCACCAAACCCAAGATCATCTAGTTTTATGTTATATTCTAGGAGTTTTTTAGTTTTGTATTTTACATTTAGGGTCATGATCCATTTTGAATTAATATTTGCAAAGGGCATAAAGTCTGCCTGGCTTCATTCGTTTGCATGTGGATGTCCATTTAATCTAGTACCATTTATTTCCCAAAGTCAGATATTGTCAGTCCTACTTTTTTTTTTTTCTTTTTCTTCAATATTATATTGACTATTCTGGGTCTTTGGTTCTCCAGATAAACTTTAGAGTAAGCTTGTGAATATCCACAAATAGCTTGCTGGGATATTCATTGGGATCGCACTGAATCTGTAAATCAAATTGGAAAGAATTGACATCTTGACAGTTTTGAATACCCATGAATATGGAATATCTCTCCATTTTGTTCTTTGATTTTTTTTATCAGGATTTTGTAGTTTTCTTTATATCTTGTACATATTTTGTTAGCTTGATACCTGTTTTATTTGGGGAGGATGCTATAATAAATGGCATTGTATTTTCTATTTTATTTTAAGTTCAAGTTGCTCATTGCTGGTATATAGAAAACCCGTTGACATATTTATATTTACCTTATATCATGCATCCTTAATGTAATCATTTACTGTTTTCAGAATAGTTTTACTGATTCTCCCAGATTTTTACATAGACAGTCATGCCATCTGCTAACAAGTACAGTTTTCTTTTTCTCCAATATGTATACCTTTTATTTCCTTTTCTTGTCTTATTGCATTCTCTAAGTCTCCCAGTACAGTGTTGAAAAGGAGTAGTAAGAGGGGACAATCTTTCCTTCCTCTTGATCTTAGTGAGAAAATGTATAGTTTCACCATTAAGTAAGAAGTTAACTGTAGGTTTCTATATATGTTTTTTAATCAAGTTGAGGATATTCCCAAATTTCTGGTTGACTAAGTTTTTATGATAAATGGGGATTGGTATGAACATGTGATTTTTCTTCTGTAGCTCGTTGATATGATGGATTACATTAATTCCATTTTTGGATGTTGAACCAGCTTTTCATATATGAAATAAATCCCACTTGGTCATGGTGCATAATTTTTTTTATACATTTTTGGGCTTGATTTACTAATATTATGTTGAAGATTATGACATTTATATTCTTGGAAGATACTGGTCTCTAATGTTATTTTCTTGCATTGTCTTTGTCTGACTTTGGGGTTAGGGTAATGCTGGCCTCATAGAATGAGTATTGAAGTATTCCCTCAGCTTCTAACTTCTAGAGGAGATTGTAGAGAATTTGTTGTCATTTCTTTCATAAATGTTTGGTGGAATTAACCAGAGAACCCATTTAGATCTGGTGCTTTCTGTTTTGTTATATTAACTATATGTCTATTCAGATTGTTTCTTGTGAGTTTTGTCAATATTGTATCTTTCAAGGAATTGGTTCATTTCATCTAGATAAATAAATTGTGGACAATAGAGTTGTTTATAATGTTCTTACTTACTATTCTTTTGATGTCCACGAGATCTACAGTGATGTCACCTCTTTCATTTTCGATTTAATAATTTGTGTCCTCTCTCTTTTTCTCTTAGTTTTTCTGGCTTTACTAATTTTTTTTTTTTAAACCAGTTTGGGGTTTAATTGATTTTCTTTATGGATTTTCTGTTTTAAATTTCTTTGTTTTCTGCTCTAATTTTTTTTCTTCTGCTTTAGATTTAATTTTCATTTCTTTTTCTAGTTCTCTAAGGTGGAAGCTTAGATTGTTGATTTTAGATATTTCTTCTTTCCTAATACTTTCAAATACTGTTATAGATTTCCTTTTAATCACTATTTTGCTATATTCTGCAAATTTTGAGGAGTTATATTTTAGTTGAAATATTTTTAAATATCTCAAGATTTCTCCTTTGACCCAAACATTATTTAAAGATGTATTATTTAATCTCCAAGTATTTGGGGATTTTTAAAGCTATTCTTCTGTTACGATTTCTAGGATAATTCCACTGTAGTCTGAGAGTAGACGTTGTGTGATTTCTAGCTATAATTTGTTAAGTGTGTTTTATGGTCCAAAATGTGGTCTAGCTTGGTGAGTGTTCCATGTGAACTTGAGAAGAATGTTTATTAAGTTTTTTAAATTAAATTTAATTTTTTTCATCACCATTTATCCCCTCTATGCCCTCTTTCACCTCTATCCTATCCTGCTCTTCTTGAATGTAGTATTCTTTAGCTGTCATTTGTATTCAGTTGTTTGATGATGCTGAGGAGTTCAACTATGTCCTTACTGATTTTCTGCCTGCTGGATATGCCCATTACTGACAGAAGGTATTGAAGTCTCCAACTACAATAGTAGATTCATCTATTTCTCCTTGCAGTTCTATCAGTTTATGTATGCCTCATGTATTTTGACACTCTTTTGTTAGGTGAATACACATTAAGGATTGTTATGTCTTCTTAGATAAGTGGCCCTTTATCATCATGTGATGTCCTTCTTTATCCCTGATAATTTTCCTTGCTTTCCTTCTTTGATTAGTGTTAGCATGATATATCTCTCTCCATCCCTTTACTTTTAAGCTCTGTGTGTCTTTATATTTAAAATGGACATCTTGTATATAACATGTAGTTGGAACTTCTGATCTAATCTGACAATTTCTGTCTCTTAATTGGTGTCTTTAGACTATTGACATTAACATGATTATTGATGTAATAAGATTAACGTGGATCATATTAGTAATTATTTTCTGTCTGTTGCCCTTGTTCTTTGCTTTTGTTCTCATTTTTGTCTTTCTCTCTTTTCCTCTCTTTTGTGGTTTTAATTGAGCATTTTGTGTGATTTTATTTCTCTTTTCTTAGCACATCAATTATTACTTGTTTTTTTATAAGTGACAGCTTTCAAATAACACTGCTTCATGGGTAGTGCAAGGTTATCCACATACCAAACACATTGTTGCTTTTATTATTATGAACAAACTGTAATCTGTTCAATCATTTATGAATAAAAGAATAAAAGTTTTTAACTTACTCCTCTAATGCTCTTCTTTAAATAGATTAAGTTTCTGACATGTCATTTTCTTCTTCTTTGAAAAACTTTAACATTTCTTGCAAAATAAATCTACTGACAACAAGTTCCTTCAATTTTTGCTTGCCTGAGAAAGTGTGTCTTCCTTCATTTCAAAGGATAATTTCATAGGGTACAGATTTCTAGGTTAGTGTTTGTTTTTACTCTCAACACTTTATATATTTCACTCTCTCTGCATTTCTGAAAAGTTCAGTACAATTCTTACCCTTGCTCTTCTATAGAGAAGGTGTTTCCTCTGGCGTTTTTCAAGATTTTTTCTTTATCTTTGATTATCTGCAGTTTAAATATGATATACATAAATGTCGATTTTTTTTTTTTTTTTACATTTATCTTGCCTGATGTTCTCTGAATTTAGTGGATCTGTGGTTTAGTTTCTTACACCAAACGGGAAATTGTCAGTCTTTATTGCTTCAAAATGTTTTGTTTGTTTCTTGCTTTTTCTTCTTCTCTGGTATTCCCATTATGCCTGTGTTAAACCTTTGTAGTTGTCCCACAGTTCTTCAATATTGTTACTTTTTTTTCTTCTTTCAGCCACTCTTCTCTTTGCTTTTTAGTTCCGGAATCGGTGTTGACATATCCTTAAGCTCACTGATTCTTCCCTCAGCTGTGTCAGTCTACTAATGAGCCCATCAAAGGCAGTCTTTACTTCTGTTACGGCATTTTTTATTTCTACAGTTCTTATTTTTTTCTTAGAATTTCCGTCTCTCTGCTTACATGGCCCATCTGTTCTTGCATGTTGTCTGCTTTTCTTTAAAGCCCAAAGCATATTAATCATAGTTGTTTTAAATTCCCAGTCTGATAATTACAACATCCCTACCATATCTGAGTCTGGTTCTGGTGCTTTCTCTGTCCCTTTAAACTGTAATCTTTGCCTTTTAATATGCTTTTAATTTGATTGAAAGCTAGACATGATGTACTGGGCAAAGAAGCTGTGATAAATAAGCTGTGATCTGGGTAGGGTGGAGGTCAGGGTAGGAAGCGTTCTATAGTAATTGTGTCTCTGTCTTTTAGTGAACCTAAGCCTCTGGACTGTGTATGACCTTCACAGGTATTTTTTATTCCCTCCCTTCACCTTAGATGGGACAGGATGACTAGAGGGACCTGGAGTTGGATATTTCCCTTCTGTCAAGTTGATTGGGCTTTGAAATATCCCAGTAGATTAGGTTCTGGTAAAATGGTTCTTCTTGAGGACAGACCTGTAAAGGACAGGGAGGTCTGGCACACTTCAGTATTGCTACTTTTCCTGCTCTCTGCCCAAATCATGGCAAGAGTTTTCTGTCATTTTCACTGTGAGAACCTGGTAGGGCTCCTGGAGGTAAAACTCACAGAAGTGTTGGGGCTTTCCTGGAAATGTTTGCTTTCAGATTTATTCTTACTGAGCTTCTAGCAAATTTTCAATTACAGCTTAGGTTTTCCTACCCTAGTTCTCACAAAGGTTCTGCTTGTGGGTTTGTGTTTCACTAAGTTGTGATTTTCTGTCTGCCTGTCTCTCCAGTTTTGGGGACAGCGATTTGCCCCGTGACCTCAATTCTCTGACACATCTAAGGAAGGGTGTTGATTTTCAGCTTGTTCGGCGTTTTGCTTGTCAGAATGGAGTGATGACTGCTTACGTACTGGACCAGAAACCAGAAGTCTGGTCTAGCACATTTTGAACTGGCCCAGAAAAATAAAGCATATCGCAGTATAAACTTGAATACTCGCCAAATAAACTCTCATAGTCTTCGTGTGTGTGTGTGTGTGTGTGTGTGTGTGTGTGTGTTTATTCTTGAACACTAGCTCCTCCTTTCATAGTTTTTGCATTTTTTTAAAGTTTTGATTTAAAAATTAGTATACTTCCTTATCAACTCTCCTTGGTTGGAATTTTGCTTCTAATTACCTGTGTGAGGAACACTACCCCCTGTGCGATACGACCAAGTACAGACTTCCAGCAGCCCACCCTCAATCTCTGTCTTTGTATCCTTTCTCCAGTTTAAGTGTGGTCGTCATCTTGGGTTAGAAGCCCTTCTGCCAGGCCACATGGCAAAGTAATGGCAAAGTGAACATCATCACACATTCAGCTTTATTATATGAACAGGAAATTAAAGAAAACATGTCCTCAATAATCAATGCTGTGGAGTTTCTGTAATGAAAGGGGGAGACTAACACATCATGATGTCAAGTGCTTTCAGGGAATAAAGATATTATACGAAAAGAAATATGGCTGAACATTTGCTCACTGTTATGTCCATGCTGGGCCCCCTTACATCTCACTTGCCGTAATTCTCTGTGTCAGGTTACTTTGAAAAAGGTTCCATTCTCTCCCCATCCTTTGTTAGACTCTCCCCACATTTACATGGGCCCGTAAACTTGCTAATGCATGACCATGGCGGGACCAAAGCGCATCTCGGTGTATCTTGTGTCACCGTGCACCCATCAATCCACCAAGGATGGAGAAAAGACTACAGCCCTACACCCTCCTTACGGGGTTTTTGCATGCCGCCTAATTTCACTGCGTCTGTCAAGTCGTTCTTTATCGGAGAGTGTAACAGCCTTTGAGTGCACGGTGCTCTATCACTTACATAAGTGATTGTGTAATAGGGGTTATATTGATCTTTCTGGTGTGTGCTCTAAAGTGGCTGGCATCAAAAGCCAGTGAGGCAGCCAGTTTGAGCAGTATGGGTCATTTACAAACTTCAGGATGAAATGCCGCAAGATGCCAGGGAAAACGTTTTTGTTTTTCCAGAGGGAACCATAGTTCATGAAGTGTGGTTAACGTACCATATTTGTATCCCCTTAAAATCATTTTATAACCACACTGAGTGCCTCTAAACATTAAATATATTTTATAAGTAGTTGGTTAACTAGCTGTTGTGTGCTTTAAATAGTAAATAAAATGGAAAGGCACTAAACAGTGACTATATTTCATAGAGTAAGATGCTTTTTCAGCCACTCAATAATTCTCAATGTTAGGAAAAATTGATTTTCTAACTGCTGAGTGCCTCTAAAAATTAGCATCTTATCTTCCTAAGGGGATGCTTTTCAGTTAGCCTCTTTTCTTTCAGCTTTTGACTTAATGATTTCTGAGGTTCTCTCCTTTCTAAAAACTTCTGAAGTTCTGTTGGACTACAATTTCACTTGGACAGATATGTAATTTACTGGGTAAAATATAAAACAGAAAAATTGTATCTTACCTTTTCAAATATTTATTTAGAAAGAAATAGTTCTTCACTCACTCTCTGTTCCTTATGTCCCACCAAACCTCTCTCCCCTCGAGACCAGGGCTGCATGGAGGGACCTGGGACACTGCCATTAGACCTTAAGAGCACTAATTTCCTTCACAGGGCACATCTGAGTGGTGGATGCATTTTGCGTTTGTGAAAGCCTAACAAGGGAAAGGAATTCCCTAAGAGGTGGTAATAGTCACATATCTTCATGGCAAATTAAATCTTTTCCCCAGTTCTTTATAAATTCTGGCCTTTCAGAAAATCAAATTGCCAATGCTAAGACCTTCCAGACAGATGTAATAATATCTCATAGCATCACAAAAACTGAGAACTAAAATAATCAGGCATTCTACAATTACAGGAAATAGGATTAAAGAAGATTCAACTAGCCCTGGCAGGTTGGGCTCAGCGGTTAGAGCGTCAGCCCTCAGAACCAAAGAGTCTCAGGTTTGATTCTGGTCAAGGGCATGTATCTCAGTTGCGGTTCTGTCCCATCTCTGTTTGGGGTCATGCAGGAGGCAAACAATATGTCTCTTTTCTCTTTTACATCAATGTTTCTCTCTCTCTCTCTCTCTCTCTCTCCACACACACACACACCTCCTTCTCCCTCCCTCCCTCCCTCTCTCCTTCCTCCCACTCTATCTGAAGATAAATGGAAAAGTATCCTCTGGTGAGGATTTCAAAAAAATAAAAAGAAAAACTCAACTCCTGGTGCCTAAACTACAACCAGCTGGGTGACCCTGGGATGTCATAGAGCCTCCTTGAGTAACCTGTGGTAACCTTGTCATTGTAACCTCATCAGTAAAATAATATGGTTGGAGCTGGATTAGAACCTGGCTGCTGGATAATTTCCATGAGCTCCTTTTAGATCTAATAATTTAAATTTTTTTTCTAGCCCCTCATTACTGTGTCTCAGGTGTGCTTAGCAGTTCCACAGCAGTTGGTGACTGGCATGTTGAAGCCTGAGGAAGAGCTGATAAGCATCAAACTTCCTGGGACATGTGCTTATATTTAGAAAGAATGCTAAGATTGAGTAAAATTCTTCTCAGATACACCCTCAAAATTCCCACTGATGTCACTGGGAACTATGCGGGATCAGATGAGGACAGGTTTCTGATTTGGGGCCAAACCCAGTGATGAGCTGGCACTTAGTTATTCACGTTAAACTGATATGGTCTCCTGTTTCATAGGCTTGAGCGAAGATGTGACCAAGGACAACACACTCCCAGGAGACTGTAAGCTGTCTGTGGTGAGGGTGTTCTCTGAGTCACCATTTTATCCTTAGCATTCAGTCAACAGCATTTTCTCAGCAAACATTTGTGGAACTAAACTGAATCGCTTCAGCAAACATAGACTACCAGACAGACATACAAACTGTGTAAAATGGAAAATCCCACAAGACTTGAGCTATCACTCAATATAAGCCCTCTATTAAATAGTGTTATAAGAGAAACATCATGAAAATCATAATTTTCCAATGAAGGAATCATTTTGCTGATTGGATCCAGAAACTGCTTTTCCACCCAAAAAGCAGAGTAAGCTCTCACCCCCGCTCAAATTTACATATTCAAAAATGCAGAAGAGAAAAAGAGAGAATGCAAATCTGAATGATATAGGATGGAGTTTCACCTTACTACTGAAGTAAGCAATAGTAATTAACATTGACAGTGTAATCTGTGTCAGCTATTGTTCTAAGAGCTCTATATGTATTATCTAATTTAAATCTTATTCGAAACCTATTAGGTAGACATTATTATTACCATTTTCTAGATAAGAGAAAAAAGCACCAGTATTTTTTTAAGAACCTCAAAGCTTAGGTAACTTAGAAGACAGGTGACTGAATCTATAGTAGTCATCATAGATAGCTCTATATTTAAAATCTAAAATTCTAGTGGTCAATCATCATTCAAATAAAAATATTCTTCAATTAATATTAAACTCCATGATGTGAGAAAGCATTATAGAAAAGAACAGTATGAAACACAGGAAATGAGTCAGTAAACCAGAAGTCAAAAGTGATGTGGCCAGGAAAAGAAACAATTACCATGGCCACAATTGGAGAAAGATTTTATCTGTCTCGATGGGTATGATCTCAGTAAGTATAATCCCAGTGAACAGGGTATGTGTATGTTCATATCTTTTGGTGCATTGGAAAAACAAAGAGGCCAGCAATTATATATACAAAAGGGCTCCCCCCCCCCCCAGGGCTGGCCCTAGGCAAAATTGTTGACTATAATGGAGTAATGGGCTATATTTCAGATCTGGGTACAAATTGTCATTCTGTTGCCAACTGGTCACATGACCTTGGACAGAAAGGTCAATAAATCTCTCAAAGGCTCAGTTTCCCTCAGGTGGTAAATGAAGGGCATGGGCTCAACAAACTCAAATGCTCCTTCAAATTCTAAAGGTCCATGTCTTGGATGGATGGTTTCTATTGGTGTCCTCCTGGATCTTATTTCTTACCTGTCTCTGACCCAATTCATCTGCTCCTTTTTAAGTCTCCTTATAGTTCTCTTCCTTCTTGTGAAACATGTATCAGTCAGGATTCCAGCAGGCAACAGGGTACATTCAAACAAAGATAACCCAAGATGATTTAGTAAAAGGACTAAGAACGAAGGTGTAGAGAAGATACAGTGTAATTCCTTGGATGAGGGAGCAGTTAGGCTCTAGAAGGAGAGAGATGTGTAGAGAGGACCACTTTGAGAAGAACTGTGATTTTGGAATCAAGGAAATAAATAACCAAAATTCATACTTCTTTCTTCTGATATCCTACTGGGGCTCCACATGTGATGGACCCAACTAGACACAGGAATAAAGGGATTTTGTTGATGCGGTTTGCATGGCTTAATCACAAAGGGCACAAAATGGGCAGAGGGTAGATAATACTATTGGGAGAGAAGATGGAAGATTTATAGCAGACATTCTTAAGGAAGGCTCTACTATCGATCCATCAATTACAGGTCAGGATAAATCATGTCAGTGTGTTGAAGATGTTACACATACCTTTAGTCCTTTCTGAAAAATAAATAATGCTGCCCGGTTGGTGTGGCTCACTGGTTGAGCATCGACCCATGTACCAAGCAGTCACTGGTTTGATTCCCAGTCAGGGCACATGCCCAGGTTGTAGGCCCAATCCCCAATGCGGGGCATGCAGGAGGAGGCCAATTGATGTTCTCTCTCATTGATGTTTCTATCTCTCCCTCTTCCTTTCTCTCTCTCTCAAATCAATTAAAAAAATAAATTAAAAATAAATGAATAGATAATGCATATGCATAAAAATAAAAGAAGTAAATGACTTCAAGAATAAAAGCCTTCTTAGTAAAGTCTTCCTTCCACACCTCTGCCATAATACCCAGCCTGTCCTTCTCACTCCCACACCTTGTCTGCTCCCATCACCTTGAAGTGCCTCTTTGAGAAGCAGAAAAACATGAGAAGACCTCCAGGACACTGCAGTCCAGGTCAGACACAATTTGCCTAGCTAACCTTGGCAGGATTTCACTTACACCCTCTCAGCCAACACTTGTGTGCAGCTCACCACCTGCACGGGGTCCACAGCTGCCCTGACAGAGGCCCAAGTCCTCGTCTGAAGAGCAACCATAGCTACCTGCTATATTTTCATTCTTCCTTTTAATGTTGGAGTGCAAACTCATGTGAAGATTTGGGGAGAACAGGTGAGCAAACAAGAAGAGAAGCGTGAACATGACTTTGAGCCATCTACTCATTGTTAGCTGGCGCCATCTACTTCACCTAGGTAGAAGACCAGCCCTGAATACCTTTTTTGGTGTTTAGTCAACAAATGTTTGTTGAAGCATGCAATGTGTCAGGCACGGACCTAGGTTCAAAATGAGTGGAAAAGATCGCTACAAACATTGTTAACCAGTGAGACTAACAAATGAGTCTAGTGAAGCACTAAGTGCTATGGGGGGAAATGTAGGCTAAGGGGCTTAGGGCGGGGTGGGGTGTGTTTATAATAGCTGATCATAAAGGGCACTGTAGAAATTGATCACAGAACTGAAGGAGGTAAAGGACCAAGCTACACATGTATTTGGGGGAAAAGTACAAAATACTCGAGTTTGGAGGTAGGTACATGTTGTATATTCAATGAGTAGTAAGAAGTAGAAGGATTGAGTTGGGGAGTTGGTAGCTGGTTAGCTTACTGGAGACTGAAGTTATAGCCCTAGCCTTGTAGGCCATAGCAAGGACTTCAGTTTTTATAGAAAGTGAGATGAAAACATGGGGAAATGATGTGATATCATTAAAAGGACCAATCTGCTACTGGATTGAGAATAGGGAGGAAGCCAGATATAATGAGTTAAGATATGATTATACATCCAAACTCCTTTTCAAGGTTTGGGCAAGGAGGCTTTTGATGGAGGTGGTGAGAAAAGATTGATTTGGTATATATTTGGGGGTTAAAGCCTCAGGTTTTGCTGCTGGATTGGATGCAAGGTGTGAGGAAGAGGAAAGAGGCAAGGAAAACTAAGTTTTTTGTCCCAGCAACCAGAATATTACCTAAGTGATTACAGTCCAACACCTTTCTTTCCTCAACATAATCTGTTGAACATTGAAGGTAGTTGCGGCACTACATAACTTATTAGCACACCCAAAAAAGAAAAAAAAAATTATATCCTAATATTTACTTCTCACTTCTTAAGATGTGTTGAAGTCATTTAAAATATGAAAACCCAAATAAAGCCAAAGAGTTGGAATGGAAATAGTAACATGAACAAATAGGACTGAGACACGTAAAAACCTAGTGATCCACTTCTCCAACCTGAAAGTCGGACTCCCTGCTGCTAATTCCCTCTTCCACTCATCTGCTGGGTCTCAGTTCCCAGGTCAGTGCCCCACCCTCTCCCCAAACTCTTTCCCTATTGGGAAATAAGGTTTGTTTTAAACTAGAAGGTTTACATTTTTCTCCCAACCCTTTCTCCCTCAAATGAATACTCTTGCTGAGCTGATACTCCTCTGTGTTCTGAAGGACCCCCCGTCTGCTTCCCAGGGACCCTTAGGCATAGTCTTAATATGGTAGGGAAGGAACAAACATACCTCTCTTCTCCCTACCTAAAGGAATGTGTGAGAGTCACTTCCTTTGAGCCATTGCCCTGACACCTAATGTTTTGACAGGGGACTAATGAACACACTGTCAGGTTCAACCAGACTTCTGTGTTCCTCATAGGCATCTCAGAACTTAAAGTCATCAGCACTGAGGTTACTCACCTTTCCAAAGAGTTTCTAAGGTGAGCTTCTTGCTTAGGCACCAGACCAGGCTGACGGCATTGGCATTGAGTCCTTAATGCTCTCAGCTTAGGGTTTGCTGAAGCCCTGGGAGTTGCTCCTAGGAGAGGGTCAGAAAGCACTACATGATGTCATCTAACCTGTAAGACTTGAGGAACTAGAATTAGAGGAATGGAAATACCTTAGAGTCCAGAGTCCAGTGTCCATGCCCAACTTCCCATGGCCCTGGTCTCAAAACCTGGGTCTGATGAGAAAGCTAAATACACTTTAAATAAGGGAAACAAACTAAGCAGTTCAGCCTGCCAGGGACGTGAGGTCTCCCTTAGTAAGGAAACCTAGTAAATCTTTCTTTTAAGGTAGTGGGGAGAAGCAGAGTCCTCAGACCCTTTTCATGGAATTATACCAGAAGAGCCAAGAGAAACTAGGCAGCCAGACATACCCATTCCTGAAGCAGAAGTCAGCAAATGGCAACACAATACTATGGTCACCCTCCCCCCAATACAAACTCTGACCTGTTTGTGACAATACAGGGACACCTGACATCCTCCTCAGAATGAGTCACAAACACTGGCATGACTATCTTTGACAACAGTCCCCAGAGCTATCCTCTGACATCTAGACATCATTTTGACATAGACATTCCCTTAAAAATAATTTTTATTGATCACTTATTATGTTCAAGGGACTATATGGTTTCTTTCCATACAGGTCATGGTAACTTTAGCGAGAGCCCTTGTTTTCCTTAAGTTATCCGCTGCTTATCCAGAGTAGACTTTTCTTCCCCTAATTCTAAACCTCCGCCAATCCACAATGTTTTTCAGATGTTCAGGAGTAACTCGGTTGGTGATGGGGGAAGTTCAGAATATGTCCGAATCTAATGAAAATGACTTGGAGAGACAACGTAGCCCAGAGATTGAGCTCTAGTTTCACCTTCTAGTCTTGTTTATTAATAATAACAGGTTCTCTATTACCTCTTAAATAGTTAAATTAATTTAGATCTTGTCCCATTCTGAAGCTTAGACTGAATCAGATAAACAGGGCTCAATGGGGATGCCCCAGTATAGTTGTATAGGGCAGGCTACGGCTTCTTCTCCACAGATCCTATGACTGGGAGACACCAGGGCGGGGCTGAAAGCCTCTAAGAACCCAAAGACTGAGGGTGTGACAGACACTCCTCCCGCACCCCAATCTCTGGTGTTTGAGCTGTCAAGTAATGGTTCCTGAAGACTCCAGCTGTGCCTCTCACTGGAGGTCAGAAGGTGCTTCATTTTCTTTGTCACCCTACACCCAGCAGGGGCCTGGCATGCGGCCGGTGCTCAGCAGGCCCTGGGAGAGCCTGGGCAAGGAGAAAAGGATGCATGTTTAAGCACACGATTAGACCAGGGAGTATGTTTGTGAATATATATTTTCCTGTGCTATCTCTTCTGTTCTCAATCTCAATGTGATCTGTGAGTCTTTTATTATTTAATTTTTATCCTATTAATTATTTTCTCTAATGGGAATAAACTATGAGAACGAGGATTTTTCTTTTTCTTTATTTATTTTTTTCCTTTTCATGGCAGCAAGCACAGGGTTAGCAGAGGCTTTAAAATATTTGTGATTTGATGATTTACTTGCCACGAATACTTTCCTATATTGAGTTCAAATCTAAATCAAGGAAAAATTTTAGTGTAAAATATTTTCTAAATTAATCTATATCTAGCAGCTTTTATTTTTCTTTTCTTTTTATTTTATTTTATTTTTATCCTCACCCAGGACATTTTTCCATTTTTTGTTCATGTAGAGTGGGAGGGAGAGAGAGGAACAAAGAGAGAGAAACATCGACGTGAAAGGAACACATTGAGTGGCTGCCACCTGCACGACTCACCAGAGCCAGGGACAAACTGCAACCGAGGTTCGTGCCCTTAGCGGGAACCGAACCAGCTCTAACCGCTGAGCCAAACCGGCCAGGAGGACTCTTTCTTTCTTTCTTTTTTTGGTACATGCCCCTAGCCACTAGGGCCCAGCGGGAACTGAACCTGGGACTCTCTGGTCCGCAGGCTGACGCTCCAACCACTGAGCCAAACCGGCCAGGGCCTATTTCTCTTTTTTAAAATTGCCTTCAGATTTGCAGAATCATGTCTATTGATAAACATTTCTGTTTTCTAAAAATTATTTGACATAGATTTCATGTGGACTTTTCAAGTGATTTTCCATAACACCTAAATTATTAACTTAAAAGTTTGAGTGCATATTTAAATACAACATTCTAAAGTAGCTTCTAATTTTTTTTCTAGGATCTATTATTACACTTTCATTTATCAGTGAAAGGATAAGTTGTTTGGAATAAGTTTTCTAATTAAAAAATTTTAAGTTATATACACACCCCAAAGAGCCAACAGCTTTAATCTCTAAAATTTGTAGATATTCAGAATAGAATTGTCTTAATCTACTTATAAATTCAAGGAACAAGACTCTTCTTGATTTTCTTGCTATGTGGTACTAGATGAAATCATTGTTAATAATAAGAAGGACAAGTTAACACTTCATCCCTATTAACATGTAGCGATCTAGATAACGACGGAGATCAAAGTAACAGAATTCCTTACATGTTGTGAGAGTGAAAACAACAAACAGGCTGTTGTTCTAGGAAACAATTTTTAAAACTTGAGGTTTGGTTAAATTCTAAGTTTATTTATTAATTCAGTAAATTAGCATGGTTGATTTAAAGTTGCAGGTTATGAAAATCCCTTTTCTGTAGATTGTGTTCCTGAAGCAAAAACCAACAAATATGTCCTGAGTGTTTACTATCTACATTGTCCTATTAGGTGCTGGTGGTGATAGATAAAAAGAACCATATAACATAACTCATTATTATCCACGTGAAAATTATAATCATGTTAAAAATAATAATATTATGTACAAAGTTATAATACCAACTAGTAGTTCATATTTCCCATGTTCTTATTCTTTCTTAAAATCCCCAAGAAGCAGCATGTGATAATGAAAACAGCATTTAAAAATTGGCAGAAAGAGTAGGCCCACATAATTATTTAACCTGTAAAACTCAAGCAGTTGTTTAAAATATATTTCATAGGCATAACAAACTATTGAGATTGTAGGTATTAAAACTCAGACAATTAGAAAAGTAACGGAGGGAGTTGAATAAAAGAATGTTCAACATCGTACTCCTAGAGGAAAGGGCCTTGGTACGAGGAAAGGTACCCAGAACCAGGGGAGTTCGATTGGATAGCTCCCATCTCCCTAGACCCTGCAGAGTACAGAACCCTCATGGGTGCATCCTTATTCATGTTTTTCACATCACACAGAAGCAGGAGCCAGCTTTGAAATTCCAGGTAAAGAATAGGACTTTAGGTATCAAATGGATGTACACATAAAGAAGTCCTTTCAGGAACTAGAGACTGAACTGTTGTGCAACCAGAGAGGCTAACGGACCAGGAGAGACCCTGAAGTATATCGTTCTCTATGTGTGCAATAATCTCTGTAAGAAGGTAGTAACAACGATGGATGGATGTCTGTACTCATCTAAAAAGACTATTTTAAAGAAAGGGGGGGAAAAGCAAACCAAAATAGATTTTGCCCAAACTGTTATGAAAGCCTATCAAAATGAAATTTGGGATTGTTTGTGATTTATAAACTGTATTTTTTAAAGGTATTTGAGCGAGCCCTGGCCAGGTGGCTCGTTTGACTGGAGTATCCTCCTGCACACCAGAAGGTTTCAGGTTCTGTTCCTGGTCAGGACACATACCTAGGCTACAGGTTCAATGACCAGTCAGAGCACGTATGGGAGGTAACCAATCAGTGTTTCTCTCTCACATCAATGTTGCTCTCTCTCTCTCTCTCTGAAACATATCCTTGGGTGAGGATTAAAAAAAAATAATAAAAATGAAAAACAAATTTTTTTAAAAAGCGGACCAAAAAGAAGTACTAGAACATGTTTTCTTATAAAAATCTTGTAAGCAGAAAGAAGTGTTCTTTTTATTAGCAGGGTCACAGTCACCTTCATTGTGGAGTGTGGAACACCTTGTGTTTGGGTAGAGAGGAAAATGGAGGGCAGGTAATTATCAAGTGAGAAGCACTTACCTCCTGTCAGAATACAGGAGATGTTGGAAAATTCTTACTTGTTTAGTTATCAAGGAAACTAAATGAAGATGAGGGATTAATAGAACTCATTTTTAGAAACAGGAACAGTACAGAAAACCATAAAGATGGACAGAACTATTGCCACTAAAAATCAAATGATTTGAGAGAGGGGAACAGATAGCAGAAGCTAAGAAGTTTAAGCTTCAGGACTTCAATCCATGAACAATGGAGGGACCATTAACCTTCTTTGCAGGGCCAGGAAGACCAAGGAATGGGGCCAATTGGAGAATATGAATAAAACCCCTTTTCAATATTTATCTCTGTCAAGGTGCATAAGTCAAGTCAAAGGAATGTCGACAACAACAGAATCTAACAAGCCAAGTAAGAAACTGCTACAGTTTGGCTCAGCAGTTAGAGCATCAGCCCGTCAGTCCAAAGGCTCACTTCCCAGTCAGGGGCATGTACCTGGGTTGCAGGTTCAATCACCAGCCCGGTAGAGGGTGGTTGTGCAGGAGGCAATCGATCAATGTATCTCTCTCACATAGATGTTTCTCTCTCTCTCTCTCTCTCTCTCTCTCTCTCTCTCTCTCTCTCTCTCTCTCTCTCCTGCCCTTCCACTCTATCTAAAAATCAATGGAAAAATATCCTCAGGTAAGAATTAACCATAAAATAAGAAACTACTATAACTCAGACATGATGTTATTGGGTGCACAAGAAAACGGCACAACCTTTGTGGGTATGGGAAGAATTTTTCCTCCATGGGAAATATAATAATTCTGTTTTAGAAACACTGATTCGCGGTACAGGAGGAACCCCAGGTGAAGATTTATAGTGGGAAATTGAAACTTGGGGTCTGGAACTCAGGATAGCCGTCATGGCCAGAGGTATAGCTGGTGTCATCAGGTGAGGTGATGGTTGACTCATACAGGGGAAGTGTCCTCGGAAGAAGATGAAGAGGAGCAGAAGGTCAAGATTGATACCTGCATCAATGGACGAGATGGATAAAGGGAGAGTGTTTGAAGAGCAGAGAAGAAGAATGTCTTGATAAATGGGAATGGAAGCAGGAGAGGCACCAGGGAAATCTCCATAGTTATGGAATGAGGCAGCGAAGGCAAAGAGAAATGAGAAAAATTGGTGATGGTAGTGGTGACAGCAGGAGTGCAAGGGAGTAAATAATAATGATTGGGGGAAGGGGGAGGAAATTACTAGAGAAGTTCAGTAGTGAAAACCAGAAGAAACTTGGGAGATCAACATCTAACATCCAGACACGCCATACGGGGGGCTGCCCAATGAAACTCCTTAAAATGCAACTTTGCACCCATTTTCCACAATGAAAAGCAAATGGTGGCTCCTCACCACTCCTCAGATTCAGTTTGCCTCTCCTTATTCCAGCAGCCAAAACCCTTCGCAACAACGGGGACTTGCCTGTTTCTTCCCTTCTGCGCTCGTACTTCTACTGCAGTTAAACTGATCACCGTTGCCCCTTTGACGTTTGTGGTCTCAGCACCATCGCCGTTCAACTTCTTTTAACACGCTCTTCCTTAAGCCTCCTGTTGAATAACTGCCCCATTTCTTCATGCACTGGCTCTGGAAAGAACACTTCTGATATCATTCCTGTGATACCTAATATTTCGAGGGAAGGAATACTGATAGTACTAACGTCTGTCTGCTCTCCTTGTCCTCTAAGTCACATATCCCAAATCAATTCATTTTTCCAATGTTGGCTTCCACACCCAGACTTTAGAACTTGGCTGAACAAAGTTGCATATTTGGTTCATTTTAATGTCTCCTACCAAGACAATGCCCTTAATGCACTTAGTAGGCCATTGTACCTCTCCTTTAACTCAGCCCCATTCTCCCCAACTTCTTCAAATCACCCCCTCATTTTCACCACCACCCTTCCACCTCAGCCCATTCCCCAGCATTTTGGCTTAGTCAGCAGAAATTATTTCCTTTGGTGAGAATTCCTTCAACTTTCCCTCCTGCCCTTATCCACACCCATCTTTAAGGTATTTCCTAGAGGAAGAACTTTCTTTTCTCCCAATAACTTCTATGCTCTCAGTCTCAGGTTCTCCCATTTATAACAACTACCTTCTTCACCAAGGCAAGTTTCTCCTCAAACTTTCACCCTCCCTCTCTTCCTTTTAAAGCAAGTTCCTTGAATGAATCTGTGCTCCCCTCCCCTCCCCTCCCCCTCCCCTCTCTGCCCCTGTCCTCCCCTCCCTCCCCTTACCTCTCCTCTCTCCTCCCCTCCCCTCCCATCCCCTCCCCTCCCCTTACCTCTCCTCCCCTCCCTTCTCCTCCCCTCCCCTCCCCTTACCTCCCCTCCCCTCCCTTCTCCTCCCCTCCCCTCCCCTTACCTCCCCTTACCTCTCCTCTCCCTCCTCCCCTCCCCTACCCTCCCCTCCCCTCCCCTTACCTCTCCTCTCCCTCCTCCTCTCCCCTCCCCTCCCCTCCCCTCCCCTTACCTCTCCTCTCCTCTCCTGTCTCCACTGTCTCTCCATTCAGTGCTCAATCCATTATAATCAGGTTTCTGCCCCTCCATCCTTTGAATCCCCTCTCTTCAGGGTCACCAGCCTCCTCATAATAATCAAATCCAGTGACCTGTATCTGTAACATTTAAGTCGACCACAAAGTGGCTCCTTTTCAAGAGGCCACTGTCATGCACAACGGGGTGCTTTCTTGCATCTCCTCCTATGTCCAGCGTTGCTTTTCCTCTTGTACTCTTTCTTCACCTCTTTTTGGGGCTACCCCATCCATGCAAATCACTCACCCCTGCCTTTCAGTCCTTGCTGACCGTAAGAACCACCTGGGTAGTATTTTAAAAGGCAAATGCGTGCAATCCACCTGCAGAGGTTCCAGTTCATTCAGCGGAACTGAGTGGAGCCCAGGCAGACTCTGTTTCAAGCTTCCCAAAGGATTCCAATGTGGACCTGTGGTTGAAAACAACTACTTAGTCTGGCCGGTGTGCTCACTGGTTGAGCATCGACCCATGCACCAAGAGGTCGCCGGTTCGATTCCCAGTCAGGGCACAGGCCCGTGTTGTGGGCCAGATCTTCAGTAGGGGGCGTGCAGGAGGCCGCCATTCAATGTTCTTTCTCATCAATGTTTTCATCTCTCTCTCCTCACTTCCTCTCTCTCTAAAATCAATAAAGGAAAATTATAATAATAATACGACTGCCTTACATTCTGCTTCCCAAATTTGTCTCCTCCGAGGAATCACCTGGGCAGTTGTTAAATAAACTATATCGAGATACCACCTCCTTGATATTCTAGTTGAGTAAGGCAAAATTCAGAAGCCAAAAAGTAACCAGGGACTCTCTCTTCCACTCACATCTGTTGGGCAACATTTACAACCATAACGTTTTTGAGCATCTGCTATGTATTGGATAACACATTTCTTTTCTATTATGGGTGACCCTCAAGCTAAGAGCCTATGCACTCTGAGAGTGGTTTTCAAACATTACTTGTTTGTTTATGTCTCCTTTATTTGACTATGAGTTGCTGCAGGGCAGAGATTCTATCTTAATTCATTTTTATATGAATTTTATATGAACCAGCAAATTGTCTAGTACATTTTAAACATCTATGTTAAAACATTTTGAGGAAATGATTGACACATTTGTTTTGTCTAGTACATATTAGCTTCAAAATAAATACATATATTTGTGAAATAATGAATAAATAAATTATTTTTATATATCATCTCTGTTTCTAATGCAGATACAGATGGTGTTCTAAACCTTTTATATTCTTGGCACTTACACAAATTAGGCCAATGTTCATAATGATGAAGGAAAACTTTCTGTAGTCTGCATTTTTACCTGTAAAATTTTCTGTGTTATTATGTGATTTATATTTTTTGTTTTTTTATTTCCCAGGTGTTTTTCTCTTGGCACTGATTACAACTTGGCCAAATGACTTATGCTTTTTATGGTATGCTTTTGAATCCTCTTTGTGGGAGGTATAAAGCACATGAACTTTGGGGGTCAAACACATTTGGACTTCTGACTCTTTTCTTCTCATTTGTATAATGGGAAGAAGCCATACTTGTGATTTTTAATGATAAAACAAGTTCTGGCCTGAAAATTTAATTTATTTTGTTTCAGAATAAATGCTCCTATGAGAAAAAATATATAATATATAAATCCAATGGACAGTCTTTCTTTAGTTAATTTTCTCACTGGCCCAACCATCTTATATGTGACTATATTTTCATTAATCCTTATATTTTCCCCCAAAATCTTAGAAAATGTTGGGTCTCTCTTCCAATTCAAGCCTAACTAATCCACCTGTGCCTTTAATCACATTTGTTCCTTCTAGAATGTGCCACATTCTTTGTCTGTCTGGAAAACTCTGGTCCCCTCAAAACCCTACTGATACAGGCTTAGGCATTTCTCCCTCTATATTACCTCTCTCTGGACACAGGTTTTTTTATCTTTGTCCCTGTCCTAATGGACTGTAATTTTGATTTACAAGTTCCGTCCAGTAGCTTTCAAGCCACTCTAGGGCAAAGACGAAGTTTTATTCATTTTTCATCTCCCGGAGCTGAGTGCAATGCTGAAGTGTAGATATTGGCGGAACTGAATTACTCCGGTTATCTGACTTTCACTCCATCCTTACCCTCAGTTCTTCCCAAACCCCACACCCTCACTATCCTGCACCACTCGGAGACAGAAAAAGAGCTCGACGTTCAAATCTTTGCTGAACCTTTTTGTTTTTAACTGTGAAATTAAAGATTAATAGACCTGCATACAGTGTTGTTTATAAAATGAAGTGAAATCATGGATGTGAACAGCTCAGCACAATAAGTTCTCAGTAATTGCCAATCATGTGGTGCTTATCATAATTCTGGAACTGTTTTGTTTTGTTTTGTTTTGGACTACAGGGTTCCTCGTGAATCGAGGTGCTGAGAGGCAGGCCTCTGGAGCAGTCAGACCCGGAGCAAAGCCACGCCTTTCTTTTTTGGCACTTCTATCACAGACCTGAAATCCCTCTTCTCACCTTTTGTGCTTTCTTGAGTATTTAGGGAAATGATGAGCAGGCTGAGTAATCCTTTCGGCAGATAACACAATCTTGTTCGTGGACTAATCCCATCATGCCCTACATTCCTGTTTACTTCAGTCACCCCCCAGAACCATGTCATCTCTGTTTCTTGAACTCTCATCCCCGCATGGATTTTAACATCCCCTAATTGGGAGCAACCTTCCGCTCCCTCATTCTCCCTCAAGTCCTTGCAGTGTGCCCCTGGATTCCTGGTAACTCGGCCACTTACTTACTGGAATTCTTCGTTAAATATTCTCTCCAATTTCCTGCTCTAAAGCCTGGTGCCCTTGTGCACACTGCATCCCCTGTCCCCTCCCAAAAGGTGGTATTTCTTTTCCTCTTATATCTCATCCATCTTGAGGGGTAATTGTTCTCCTCTGTTTCTGTTGGGATTTCCAAACCAATACTGCCTCCTTCCTTTAAAAAACAATCCCAGCTCCTTTGAAGTTCATGCCATATGGCAACCTCCTATCAGAGCATCCTCCCCCCAGGCCCCGATCCGTCGTGTGCAGACACAGAGGTCACCCCTCATCATTCAGGGAAAATTTAGCAGGTAACTCACAGACTCTCCACCGTCACTCTGCGGTCATCCTCAGTGTTTTGATGTCTGTGTATCTCCCATCGTGCAGAATCCTCTCCGTATCTGGGGCATGTCCAGAGATCTTTTCCTCCTCATGTCCAGAGATCTTTTCCTCACCACCCTCAGCCACCTTCGCCCAGGTGATGTCCCAGATCTTGTGCCACCAACCACAGAAACACCCCACTTTGTAATTTCCTCTTTTTATTTATTGCCAGTTAATCCCTTTCATAGGCCACCCAAAGATTCTTCAATTCCATGGACAGACTGGTCCTATGAACTTTTACCTTTCATCCTCTTCACATCCTCACTTCCCTCCTACCCTGATATGAAAGACATCATTGCAATCACTCCTCACGCAATTCCTTCCCAACATTGCTCCCTCTATTCCTTTACTGTACAGTTGCCTGAGACAGACTCCACCTGGTTGAATCCAGCTTTTACTTATTTTGTGCCTGACTCTGAGAAGCTGGACATGATTTGAGAAGACATATGGTCACGCTGACCTGCCTCACTTAAAATGTCACTGCTACAGGGGGTCCCTGGTGCTCTCAGCTGCCCCATTGCCTGTCCCGGGTCATGTTACCTCGTCACTCTCCAAAATGACTCTTTCACCACTATCCTTTCCCTTCAAAATCCTTAATGCACTTTCTGCTCTTCTGTACTTCAGCTGATGCCCTTATTTTATACTTTACTGCTAAAGTAGCAGCAATCAGAAAAGAATATCCACATGTTCCCACCACCCAGTGTAGACTTCACTGTATCACTACTAAGCACTTTGCTTTCCTTCCTGTGGCAATGGTTGTACTCAAAGCGAAAGTCAACCCATCACCTCGCACCTGTTAGAATGGCTGGTACAAAAAAGATAAGAGATAACAAGTGTTAGGAGGTGGGGAAAGGACCCTTGTACACTGTTGGTGGTACTGTAAAATCGTACAGCCATCATGGAGAACAGTATGGAGGCTCCTCAGAGTATTAAAAATGGAGCTGCTGTATGGTCCAGCAATCCCACTTCCGGTGTATATACAAAGGAAATGGAGTCAGTTATCTAGAGAAGATATCTTCATTCTCACGTTTGTTGTAGCAGTGTTCACAATAGCCAAGCTATAGAAACCACTTGTGTCTGCCCACACATGAATGGATGGATAAAGAAAATGTTATATATAGTAATGTCATATATCTGTGTACATATAAACATACACACATACATCATTCAGCCATGAAAAGGAAGGAAATCTTGCCATTTGTGACAACATGGATGGACCTCGAGGACATTATGCTGAGGGAAATAAGCCAGATATAGAAAGACAAATACTGCATGATCTCACTTATATGTGAATTTAAAATAGTTAAACTCATAGCATCACCGAGTAGAATGACGGTTGCCAGGAACTGGGGGAAATAGGGAGATGCTGGTTAAGGAGTACAAAGTTTCAGTTATGCAACATGTTAAGTTCTGGACATCTAGTGCACAGTATGGTGACTACAGTTACCGACACTGTACTGCGTACTTGAAATCTGCTACGAGGGTATACCTTAAGTGTTCTCATCACACACAGGAAACAGTAACCGTGTGAAGTGGTACATATGTTAACTAGTTTGATTGTGGTGATCATTTTACAATGTATACTGATATCAAAACATCAGGCCGAACACCTTAAATATATACAATTTGTATTTGTCAGTGATACCTCAATGAAGCCAAACAGAAAATAAAGTCAACTCTTTCACAATTTAATCATTTTACGGTTTATCCACTGGACACCCTTCCCAGTCTCTTTACTTGAAGGCTTTGTTTCTATTAATTTTCCCAACCTGTTTTGAATTAGCACGTGTTCCTTATCTACTGGGGTCCAGTATGCTATCAACTCCCATCTTAGAACAAGTCAAAACAGACTTTCTTTGATTTCACATCACCATCCTTTGTGTCCATTTTCGCTTTCCCATTTCTGCTCTTTTCCACAAAACGGACACAGATGTCGTCTGTACCAGTGTCTCCACCTCCCTCCCCCCTGAAGGCTCTGCAGCCAGGCGCTCAGACCCAGCTCGGTGAAAACTGCTCGTCCACCTTGTCTTCTCATCGCCAAGTCCAAGGACGAGACGAGACTCCTCGCCCTCCAGCAGCATTGGACGTGGTTGACCACCACTTCCTACTTGAAGTATTTCATATTCTCAGCTTCTTAAATATTTATTCCCATTGTCTCCCACCTCAGTGCCCTCCTAACTTCTGGATTTTTCCCGTTAATGTATTCTCAACGCAGCAGCCAAACTGATAGGGAAGAACCGTGAGGTGAGTTCACAGATCTGCTCAACGAAACTCCATGGCCTCCTAGATCACTGAGAAATTTGAAAGGTCGTCCAGTGTTTTCTAAGGTTCTAGCTAATATGACTTGATTTTTGCCGACTAAACCAGTCACCACCCCCCTCCTAGGTAGCTCTGTTTCAGTCCTGTAGGCTCCTTGATCTCCCAGAATATGCCAGGTATACTCTCTTCTGCCTCAGGGCCTTTGTACATGCTGGTTTCTGTCTGAAAGGCAGTACTCTAAATAGCAGAGTGGTTGGCTCCCCAATTCATTTAGGTCTCTTTCCAGATGTCACCTTTCACATGAGAACGTCTTAAAAATGGCAATGCTCTCCTTGGTAGCCACTTTTTAATCAATTAACCTGTTTTGTTTGTCCGCACGGAGCTTAATAGCACCCGATACGTAACATTTTAGTTATTTGCTTGTTTGTTTGTTGTTTCTCGCCCACATAAAATCAAAGCCTCTGAGACCAGACGCAGTAATGTTTTTCCTTCTCACGGACACACCACCAGCAGCTGGCAGTATGTCTGGCACAATAAATATTGTTGGACGACTAAACAAAACCTTCTTTGGAATGTCTATATTCCTGTGTGCAGTAGACAAATGCTTTCCTGAAGTCGTTCAGCATATTTATACACAACTTAAACCAAATCTTTTCCACAGAACACTGAGAATTTAGGCCAACAGGTTGGCCACAGCCCTCTGTGAAATGTCTTCCCTCTGTCCTACCACGGCATTTCTTGATTCGCCCTTAAAACTCTCTCCATTTCCCACAAAACGCAGGGTGGTTAAAGTTCAAAATTAATAAAAATAAGAATGATTGGAGCAGGGAAGAAGAAAAAAAGAGATAATAAAAGGAGAAACTATTAAAGAAATATAAAATGAGAAAATTGTAAAGAAACTCATAAACTTCTCAGAACTGTATTTGGGGAAACAAGATCATGCAGAAGAATTTGGGAAGAAGACCCCTCCACAAGAGTGTACTCTCTACCCCCCTTTCTCTCTGGTAGATCTGGGCCATGCTCTGTGATGCAGAAGGAAGGACAAGCCTTTGGCCTCAGTTTCTAGCTGTCTGAGCCCAGGTAAGGATAAACAGGCTAGGCCCAAGGCAAAACTGTCAAGTGGAAAAACTTAGCTGATGTCTGGAAATTCCCTTTTCTCTGCTCCTTCCCAGTCTGGAGATATTCTCCCTTTGCTTCCAGTGCGAATACCCTTGTGCTTCTAAAAAGTCTTCCTTGTGTCAAAAACTAAAACGGTCTTAGAATATTTATCTCCAGGTTGTCATTTCACTTTTACTTCACTTAAATAGTAAAGACCATGCCGATTTTGAATTGTCCCAATAACTGATCTGATCTCCCATCAGATAGCACGGCAACATATTAGAACTGATCCCGTCCGGAAGGCTCAGGCCAGCCCGGTGTCTTAAAGCGGCGCTTTCATGTAAATGCTCAGTGTCTCTGGGTAAAATTCCTAGCCTCCTGGTTTCCTCCTCTTGGCATGCAGATGCCTGTGACCCCATAGCAGAGGGGGGAGGGGGGCTGATTCTAGTGTTTTCCTTTCCGTTTTCACAGGTTCTGGCTTCAGAGTAACTCATTCGTTCTGTTTCTCGAGTTGTGCAGGCCCATCTGCCTTTGGCTGGAGCTGGCGGGTGGTGCCCAGAGCTCAGCTTCCTGGCCCGCTGCTCCTCTTTGCCCCCCGATGAGCCCTCGGCTTATTCATCCGTCCTTCAGCAGCTCCGTTCTCCCTCACTCTGGAATGCAGGGACTTCTGGGTTCCCGGTGTGAGAAGCAGAGGCACAGACGTGCTGCCCCCGGCGTCCCTCTCCACCTCCTGTCACCATGTCAGCTCCCCTGCTGCTGGGCCGCGCTGGGTGTGAGGATGCTTCCCCCACGCCAGGGAGGCATGCCCCCGACGCGGCGATGCCAGGCTCCCTGTCAGGATGTTTCCATGGCCCGCTGCACACACGTGGGCCCTGAAGTGGAGGGAACCCAGGACGCTGGCAGCTTCCCATCCTCTCTGCCCCCTTCCCGTCCCCACACTGCACGGGCCGGAGTCCCTCTCCGCCTGCGGACGCAACGGTCCCTTTAACAAGAAACCATTTTGTCACTGCTTTTCCTACTCCGAAATGGAAATCACAGATAATATAACTCTCCTCACATAACTTCAAAAATCAATATTATATTCTCACTGTAATAAAAACAGAAAAAAAAGCGAAAGTAATTTACTCTTTATGTATTTCAAAATGAAAACGAATGCTTGGTCGTAACTGTAAGCAAAGACCCTGACTTGATCTGGCGGTTAAGCCCCTATGCAGAATCACCTGAATGTGACTGTCACAAACATAAATGCGGCACTGGGGACACACTCCAGGAGTGCTCAGCCGAGGAGATCCTGAAGGAGTGACCAAATCTCAATACACTTGCACATGAAACAACGGTGATTTTCTTACAATTTCTACTGGAGTACACTTCTGAAAAATTTAGTGCATAGTAAACTGGGCAAAAAAGACTTTCTGTTTTTATGCCCAATAACTTTAAACATGTTTTTGTATCTGTCCATGGCTCAGGATACTACTTAGTTTCAGCGAGCTGGCCACTCATCCTAGCTGTCCGGAATCCCTGAGCTCCACTCACCAAACAAAACCTGACCTCAGAGCATCATATGGCAACAATAACAAAAAACGGTCCGTTTTTCAAAATGCTCCCTAAGGGTGATTTTCAACCTATTATAAGAATTACTTCTCTGCATCATTTCCTCCTTCTTCACTTCAGGAGACTCACGGGGCAGCTGTCACTCAGAGGAGGTGTCCGCTTGTCTCTTACCGTGAGAAGCGCTGCCCAAGATCTGAGTGTGCTCATTACATAACTGCAGTTATGTAGTTTCCTCCTGAAGAGAAAAATGCGTTCAGTCTTTACACCCCAACCTCAATCTCTGTTCGCACTGGACCTCATTTCTATTAGCATACCCAGACACTAGCTCATTAACTGTTTTATGCTGATTTATTCATTTGATATTTTCCAAATTACCAAAGCAATATATGACTGGTAACAAGTTAAGCAATAGAATGTCGACTACAAAAAAGATTTCCCTCTTCTCTCATTTGATTTTCTCTTCTATACACAAGCATACCCTCATATACACACATTCACATGCAAACACATGTGCACACACATGCACACACTTTGATTTGATTATTTTAAAATTGAAATAGTACTATATTCTACACATTATCCTGGGTGTCCTCTTATCAAGTTAACATTATCTTTTGGCCACCCAAAAAACTGTAGAAATTAACTTTTTATTTATTTATTTATTTTTCTTTATTAATTTGTTCTTGTTACAGATGTTTCTCATTTTTCCCCCATTGACACCCTCCTCCCCTTCCCCCCTGCCCCATCCCCAGCTCTGTTGTCTATGTTCATTGGTCATGCACACATGCATGTAAGTTCTATGGTTTATCTCTTCCCCCACAAACCCCCCTCCTCTGAGGCTTGTCAGCCTGTAGCCCACCTCCATGTCTCTGGGTTAATTTTGTTCAGCAGTTTTTACAGTTCATTATATTCCACAAATAAGTGAGATCATGTGATTTTTGTCTTTCTCTGCTTGGCTTGTTTCACTTAGCATAATACTCTCTAGGTCGTTTCATGCCATCTCAAAGGACAAGAGATCTTTCTTTCTTACAGCTGCATAGTATTCCATTGTGTATATGGACCACAATTTTTTAATCCATTCATCTACTGATGGACATTTGGGTTGTTTCCAGATCTTAGCTATTGTAAATAGTGCTGCTATGAACATAGGGGTACATATATTCTTTCTGATTGGTGTTTCAGGCTTCTTAGGGTATATTCCTAGAAGTGGGATCACTGGGTCAAATGGAAGTTCAATTTTTAACTTTTTGAGGTAACACCATATTGTTTTCCATAGTGGCTACACCAGTCTGCATACCCACCAGCAGTGCACTAGAGTCCCCTTTTCTCCACACCCTCGCCAACACTTGTTTGATGATTTGTTGATGGCGGCCATTCTGACAGGTGTGAGGTGATACCTCATAGTCCTTTTAATTTGCATCTCTCTGATGATTAGTGATGTTGAGCACAGAAATTAACTTTTTAAATAAATAACATATAAATGCAAAGTTGTATACCCTCACATGCACTGGCATGTAAAAGTATGTATAAATAGGGTTCTATCATGCTACTTTCCAAGGAAGTTATTTTTACCTTTCACCCCACTCCTCCCCTCCTCTTCTCCCCTCTGCCTGCTACATCCTTCTCTAGCCTTTTTCTTTTTCTATAATTAATGCCCATTGTTCACAACATGAATCTCTAATTTCGATTCTACAAGTTATTTTGCTTTTTATTAGCCACCCTGACCCAAACTCTTTCCTCATGATTTTAATCTCTTGTATCAGTTACTCTGTGCTTTATGGCATTTCTTCCCTTGATCTTGAAAGTCATATATTCAAATTTAGATCCCAACATTCTTCATGCCATCCACTGATATATATATATATATAGTTTTCCAATCACTTTGAAAGGTAGAAAGTCTTGCCCAGCCGGTGTGGCTCAGTGGTTGAGCGTCAACCCATGCACCACGAGGTCCTGGTTCAATTTCCAGTCAGGGCACATGCCCAGGTTGTGGGCCAAATCCCCAGGAAGCAGCCAATCGATGTCCTTTCTCATTGATGTTTCTCTCTCTCTCTCTCTCCCCCCCCTTCCTCTCTCTCTAAAATCAATAAAGAAAACAATTAAAGGTAGAAAGGCTTTTTGTACTAGAGTACATCTCCTTATTTGCTATTGTTTTTCTATAGTGTTCAAGTTGCTGTTTGTCCTGTCCATCATCTTTATCCCATTAGGTTTCATCAGGACACCTGTTCTGAGTTTTTCTCATTCTTCCTATCCCAGGAAGCTGGGTCCCTGTCTGTGTTTTGTTGTTTTCATGTGTCCACTCACTGGGGCCCAAGCAAGCTTTGGAGCATCATATATCGTCTGAAGCACACCTGTCGCTGCCCCCACAGGCTCCCAGTGTAGCCCAGTTGCCTGCTGGTCCCCACTAGGATGCCCGGGGGAAGAGCCCCAGCTCCCAGGCTCCTCAGGCAGCCTCCAGGCTCCAGGAGGCAGATGAGCTCAGTCACTTGTTCAGCTGGTCCCCAACTCCGTGAGGGCCCAGGAGACCACACTCACTCAAGCAGGTTATACCAACTTTTATCTTAGGGGTCCTCAGAACCCCACAACTCAGCTCCCCCTCAGAACACAGGGTACTCTTCCAGAGCAGTCTCCAGCCTCCACCCACCCCGTCCCAGCCCTCGGGAGTGAAAGGACAGTGGCCGTCCTCCCGTCTGAGCGCTGACAGCGCCCAGCCTCTCTGGTACTCGGAGGGCCAGCTCTGCCTTTGGTTTGGCTCAGAAGAGGAGAATGGGAGCGGTTAAGATGTATGTCATTTTCTCAGGACCCCCCCAAGGTGGTTGTTTCTGATAGCAGAATTAGAAGGCCTTTGAGAGAAAGAAATAGGTCTATTTATCTTCCTAACTCTCTCAGGGACCAGTTTCTTCATGTTTTTGCAATAGAGATATAACTATTTATTGTAAAATAGAGAGAATACCACCTATTATAAGAGTTAAATGAGGGAGTGAGGGATGAGTGAAATGTGTGAAGGGCACAAACTTCCAGGTATAAAATAAATACCTCATAGGATCTAATGTACAGCATGGTGACTAAAGTTAACCGTACTGTATCACATATTTGAAAATTACTAGGAAAAGATCTTAAAAAGTATCCTGTGTAACTATGTATGATGACAGATGTCAATTGGATTTATTGTGGTGATCATTTCACAATGTATACAAATATCAAATCACTGTGCTATAGACCTGAAAGTAAAATAATGCCAATTACACCACAATTAAAAAAGGGTTTAAATAAGACATCATGGGCTACACCCCTGGCATGGTGCTTGGTCCATGGTGCTCAGTTAGTAATTATCAACACCCCTTCTGCCTCGGGTGCCTTGACACCGCACCTCAGTACATAGAGAGCTCTCCAGAATAGTTATGGACTGAGGGCTTGTAAATATTAGACCCAAAGGAAAACTTGAACCAAAGTGAGCAGCAAAATAGTATGATAATAAAAATTTTGTTTCTTTATTCATAAATTCAATATGTTTTATTGTCCATGATGCCAACATAAGAGCATATTAGTAGATTATATAAACAGCATCAGATACTACAGGTATTTTTCAAATTTATGATGGAATCCAAACTTCAAAATATTGTATAGTCATAGTTTGGAACTATGCCAATATGACCAGAAAAAAAAAACAAAAGTGCGTAACCATAGCTGGAGGACCAACTTTGTAGAAGGCCATGAAATTCCTTCTAAATAAAGTATACCAAGGGACTGTTCTGGAAACAGGACTATAATATGTTTCTCGATTTCCATTGCACATCAGCAGGCCCATCTCCTAACACATCCAGTTAATCAGGAATATAATTACTCTTCATGGTGACCAGTTGCCTCCTCATTAGCTCTGGGAAGACAAAGTAATGATGCAAAAAGTGGCTTAAGTACTATTTTCCCTAGAATAGAAAGAGACACATGGCTCTCAAAAGTCCTTTGGGTTTGTGTACTATTGCTCAATGTCTCCTGACATTATTTTTTCACAAATTTCTCTTTAATAATAAGGGTTCCTACCCATTCACTCTTTTGCATATTCTGGGCAGTGAGCATTCATTAGAGTGAACAGCTCTGTCACACAGAGACAGGAGCAGAAACGGAAGGGAGGGAACCGCAGAAAACAACCACGACCCACTGTGGTTGGCCAGTGCTCCTCAGAAGAGGGATGGGCAAGGAGAACATGGGTTGGTTCTAGGCAGGATCATGGTATAGGTAGCTCCCATTTTCCTACCATAACTCAACTGCCTCTTTAATCTTCCTGCTCTTCCAAGTAAGTTCCTTCATCCAACAATTATTTGAGTGTGTACCTGTTATATACCATGCACTATTCTATGCTGTAGGAATTAGATTAAAAGACATAGCTATTATCTTTTGGGTTCTTCAAGTATTTTTTAGAAACAGAAAACACACAAAAATTTCTGCACAGTTGGGAGCACTGCTGTAAATAAGTGCAGAAACTTCCCATGGGAACAACAGAAAGAGCTAAGGGCTCAATGCATATTAGGGACTCAGTAAATATTGAACAAAAGCATAAATGAATGAGTAAATTAATTAGAGACCTTCAGAGTCAGGAACATTTCACACACACACACACACACACACACACACACACACTTGCACAGAACTTTGAGGAAAGCAAGAGTTTTATGGGAATTCAGAAGAAGGAGAGGGTCTTAAGAAGAGTATAAGGCAAGTGTAAATTCAGAAGGTACTACACATCATTTACATGGCTGGAAATTAAAGATCCAACCTCCTGAGAGGGACAGTTGGCAGGAGACTCATTGAGATCCTTGAAGACCATAAGAAGAATTGTAAATGTTATCCTATAGGTTAAGGGTTAGCCCTTGGAGAATGTTGAACAGAGAAGTGAAATGCAAACTTTACCTTTAATGAAGAATACTTCTAGTTGGTCTGTGTTCCAGAAAGCTTTGAAAAATAAAGGAAGCAGAGAGACAGTAAAATGCCCCCACAATAGTCCCAGGGGGGTGATAGTTGACATCTACAACTGGGTCATGGAAGTAAGGATGGAAAGTAGGGAGATGCTTAGAATATTCAGGAGGAAGAATGAACATGTTTGATGGGATATGGAGGGTGAGACATAGGGATCGAGAAAAACCCAGACTCCTCTTGCTTGAGCAATACATCAATCAGGACTAACAGAAAAGGCATCTTATTAAGAATGGATTGGACTGTGGCCAGAAAGGTGCCGAGAGAGCAGAAGGCTGCTTACTGTGCATTCTATAAATACAGAGGGTCCCCTAGGCACCCACTGCAGCTCTGTCAATGAGTTTAAGCATCATGCAGGCTGGTAGATGAACTCTTCTGGCTATAGACTAGACTATGAACAGAACTCAGCATCACAGAGCCGAACCCTCCCTCTCTTTCACCCTTCCCAAGATCTCTGTAGCGACACTGCGGGAAGGTTTCCTCTGAGGCCCTCTCAACCTTGACTCATCTACAGTTTCCCCTCAGAGTCCATGGACTACCCTGAATGCACTACGTACTCTCCACATCAGCTTTACTGACTTGGTCCATAAAAACCACTTGCATTGGAAAATGCATGGTTGAGAAAATCAATACCTTCTGGAAAAATTAAAGCCAGGCACGATGGTCCTAAGTGAACTTATTAAAGCTGTGACTATTTTTTTTTAACTATAATTAAAATAAAAGTGTGTGGAAGGATATTTACATTTTATATACTACCTACAATTATTGAGGACTTTCTCTAGCCTAGCACTGCATATTCTCATTTCATTTGGTCCTCACAGCCCTATAAGTTAGGTGTTATTGTTACTCCTGGTTAATAATAAACACTATGCAATTATTTTTATTTGCATTTTATTCTTCATTATAAACATTTAAGAATTTACCTTTTCTTCTCTACAATTTCAACCAGATACTTATTGATAAATTTTATTGGTTGCATGTAATATAAATACTAAAATGTGTTCTCTATATCCCTTCAACTAAACGTTTAATACCTTTCTGGTATTATGATCTGTAGTTATTTATTTTCACCTCCTACATTTCACCACAGTCCCAGAGGTGGAGAATAACTTTGGTATTTGTGGTGGAAAAAACTTCACTGAGTTCTGAATTTTTTAACTCCCCCTTAAAAGGGAGGCATAAAATGTTGGTTCTATCCATGATAAAGTCACTCCAAAGCAGATGAGTCCTCTTGACATACCACTTGTAAGTGAAGTTGGAAGATCTCTAACACAGGATGTAGCTTTCCACGTCTCCTAAGTTTATCCCCAACAGTTCTATTCCTGTTCTGTAGCTAACTTGATCTCCATTTTCTGTTTTGATGTTTAGTTCTCTTTCTAATTATTGCTAAGAGAAACAAACGGAAATCCAGGCCTATGGTAGGACCTAAATGTACCCAAATGCCCAAATATGGAAAAACTAAAACTGACATAAATTAAGATAAAGTAACATGTCATGCCCATAAAATGAAATGTTGATGAGAAATTACTGTATTTCTCTGTCACTTGAAAAAATGTCCAGGCTTTTTTTGTTTTGTCTGAACAACATCTACTCCCCCCTTCTTCTGGTAACAGGAACGAACACCTCTTCCACTTCCCCACCATGAGGCTTAAGAGGGACTGACTCAACCTCACGAGTAGCCGGATGCCCTTTAAAGTGAATTTGGCCAAGACGTAGTCAAGGGGCAATGGTCGAGCACAGTTAGATCCAATAAAGTAAGATTGCTAGACTCAAGTGATTATTCAGAGCATTTCATACCCCGGCTCTGTAATTACTCGGGGATGGGTGCGTATCACAAAAAGAGCCGATGGTAGCCATTCCAGGAACACTGGCCAAAGTGACAAGGACAGATGAACTTTGATTCTTACGACGTTACTGAGATAAATTCAGGATACTTGCCATCTTTGCCACCATTTGAATATTGTCTGCCTAGGAATTAAGAAAACAGCAAAGTTGAGAGCCAAAATGAATCTGACAACATTGTTAAATTATCTAGATCCAGGCATAACCCAAGGCATATATCTCCAAAACTTGCATTTGTAGGAGTCAGTAAACTTATTTTGGGCCTAAGCTCTTTTGAATTTCTATCACTTACAACCAAGAATCCTAGATTGCCCAGTAAGGTAGTAATTCTCTAAACTACAGTTCAAGCTATGTATTCCCTACCTAAACTTCCTGCAAATTTGCATGGGGTAGAGAATTGGGGGATGTGAAGTAAGAATCTTCTAGTTGTAGGTTATGCCCTGGCTGGTTTGGCTCGGTGGTTAGAGTGTCAGCCTGTGGTCCAGAGAGGCCCAGGTTCTGTTCCCACTAAGGGCACGTACCTCGGTTGCAGTTTGTCCCCTGCCCTGGTTGGGTTGTGCAGGAGGCAGCCACTCGATGTGTCCCTTTCACATCGATGTTTCTCTTTCTCTTCCTCTCTCTCCCTCCCACTCTGTCTGAACAAAAGATGGAAAAATGTCCTTGGGTAAGGATTAAAAAAAAAAAAAATAGTTGTAGGTTATACGCTGGTATAACTGCATGCTTCCAAAATAAGTGAAAGAATTAGGCAAACTATTTGTGAACACCTCTGAACACTAACAAAGTGTGCTCTATTGGCATTAAAAAGAACTTTGGAATCTTATGTAGTCAGCATAATGTGCTATGGTTGCTAGACCACTCAAGTCTGGCAATTTCATTTTAGTAGATCAATTCTGCCCCGCTATTGCTCCTAGGCTACAACTTGGCCAAGTTTCACTCTGAAGGGCATTTATGGCACCGATCCAAACCCTTTCACAGCAGAAGCTGAATGCTAATGGAATTGTTGTGATTTAAAACTGTGAAACACAATCTATTTTTCAATGAAGGAAACAAAAACTATAACCACAAATATTTCCAGTTGCTTAACTCAACCTTGAAGGATATTTTTGCATTTTAATTCATTATTTAATAATGAGAGATACTGTAAAAGGGTGTCAGAACATCAGATTAGAGGACCTGGGTTCCTGTTTTTGGCAATGCCACCTACTAGTTGGGTGACCTAGTGCAAACTATTTAACATCTTATAGCATGGATGTTAAAAGAGAAGGTGCTTGCAAAATGTTTTTGAATTTTTTTTTTTTTGGCTTGTTTTTTTTTTTTTTCCCCCTGAACCTGGCACATAGAGAGTGTTCAATAAATGGCTGTTGTTGCAATTATTATTGGTATTAATGCTAGGAATAGTGTTATTACTACTAGAGTATAATCTTGTTCTTCAGTTTCAGTGATGGGAATTTTTTGCATTCATAAGTTTTGTTTTCTTCCTTTCTCCCCCTATCCTTTTTTCCCCTTCCTTCTTTTTCTTTCTTCCTTCTGTTTTTCCTTTATTTTTCCACCTTCTAGGCTGTCAGTTCAAACTATCAAAAGAATTTGCTCTCGGAGAAATATTAGGTTTAATAGAAAAAAGATGGCCTTTACTCACTGATGTTTCTATATCTCTCTCCTTCTCCCTCTCTCTCTCTCTAAATATCAGTACAGAAAATTTTTTTAAAAAAATAAATGCCAACAAACTTTTCAGAAATATAATTATGCAAAATGATTCATACATCTAAGTATCTAAAGCATATCTCCCAAGTCACATACATTGATTTATAGGTTGCAAATTTTCAAAATTTCATAAGTAAATAAAATTTTGTTTTTAAAATATACCTTGCATTTTGCAAATAAAGGTAGAGAAGTTGCTTTCTACTATCAAAAAGAAAATAATATTACCTATTTAGAAAACAAAGATTTTTTTTTTGTTACATAATGAAGAAACAGAATCTCTAAGATTATCTCAACTTTTATTGCATACATACTATATATTATAACTTTAAAAAACATTTTACAGCCCTCGCCAGTTTGGCTCAGCAGTTAGAGTGTCAGCCCACGGACCAAAGGGCCATGGGTTTGATTCTTGGTTAAGGACGAATACCTGGGTTTCGGGTTCAATCCCCGGCCCCGGTCAGGGACAATGAATCCATGTGTCTCTCCCACAGTGACTTTAATCTCTCTCTCCCTCCTTTCCACTCTATTTAAAAATCAATGGAAAAATATCCTCAAGTGAGGATCAAATATATATGTATATGTATATGTATACACACACACACACTATATATATATATACAATATATATAATTTTATAGCATCATCCAACAAAAATAAAACCGGGAAAAATGTAGGATTCTCATTAAAACAACACTAGTTTGCAGAAGAGGAGAGGAGAGAATCATTCTGGTGTGTAAAGAGGCAAGGTTAGAGTAAGGGAGAAAATCTAGGAATTTCTGGGGTATCAATGTAAGACATGATGACTAATACCAGAATCATAGCAGTGAATAGTGGGAAAAGTAGGTGGATTTAGGAGACTGTATGGAGTGAGGTGATAGAACTCATTGATGGATTAGTTCTGGAGTATGAGGTAGAAAGAGAAATCATGAATAACTCCTAGGTTTTGGGGTTGAGTGATTAGAAAGACTGTGATGTCACTTATTGAAGTGGGGAAAATTTATATTGCAAGTCAAGTAGATATGTCCCAAGCAGGATGCAGATAAATGATGTTCCAAACACAGGTAACATCACGTGCCAAGGCAAAAAGGCCTTACGTAGCCTGGCATGCCCATGGAAGGAGAGTATGTCGGAGAGGGAGGGCATGGGGAGTGTAGAGTGAGGATAAGGCGGGTTGGCAGGGCTCCAGACATTTAGGTTGGAGAGGGAGAGTGGACCGTACGGGTTTAAAGCAGCTAGCCTTCTACAGAACAAATTTTAAAATTCAGAAATAAAGATGCTGCAACAAAAGTATTGGTTATGCATATTTCATTAATTTGCACATAGATCTCCAAACTAAAAACAAAACACTGGTAAAATTAATGTTACAAAATAGAATATAAATATTATACACATACGATAATGAAAAATTGTATCACCAGCAAGAATCAAACTAAAGGAGTTTGGAAGGCAAGAGTGAAGGATACTCTCTAACACTTGCAGGAGGCTCATTTTCTTAAGAATTCTAACAACTCAGTCCTCACAAAGCACTTCTGAAGTACCTGCTGCTATTCTTACTGTAGTATAGTTGAGGAAACTGAGGCATGGAGAGCTTAAGAAATATGCCCAAATTTATACAGTTGCTGAGTGACAGAGATAGGATTTGAATGAAGCATTTTGTTATCAGAATCCACATCTTTCAACCACTTTTTAAAGGGCTATTCTCTAAAGAGGACGGGAATCTTTGATAACAGGGAATCAATTTAAACTGAGTGCAACTGAACATGAGTTTAAAAGAACTCCATCTTAATTATTTCATAAATGATGAATCCATATTTATCTGAAGTTTAAAAACTACTACCGTTTTAATCTGATTTCCTTTTTTCTATTAAATTCCTTTCAAGTGCAATTAGATCAAATGCATTTTATTCAAATATTCCACTGTTATGAAATTATTTTAACAAATCTCCTTTCCTCTCAACTTATCTCCTTGAACTGGAATTAGGTTTGCAAAGTGGTAACAGTGGTTACACTTGTGCTTCGGTGTTTCCAATGATTTGTTGCTAGTTTTCTTTATTTATTGATTTTAAATTATAGAATTTTTATCCTTTCAATAAACCATAAAGTCATTATTATAATTAAAAATATGGTGGAATGGGGATGGGAATGAGAAAATCATACCATTCACTGGATGATTTGTTCTGTTCTAAAATGGAAAGACTAGTCATCTCCAACCCAGAACAAACCTCTTCTCTGTGTTATAAACGTTACTTCCATATATAAAAATAATAACTGTCTCCTTTTCACTGCACTACTTGTAAAAATTTAAATACTTTGTCATTCACTAGTGGGGAATACATATACATTAGATAACAGTGGAAAAGCACTCTACACAAACAGTGAGCCAAGGGGTAAATTTGCTCAAGTCTCATGGCTATTGAATTATTTAAGGAAGAAAAGGTAAGTTTTGCCCTGGCTGGTTTTGCTCAGTGGTTAGAGCATCAGCCCGCAGACCAGAGAGGCCTGGGTTTGGTTCCCGCTAAGGGCACGTACCTCGGTTGCAGTTTGTTCCTGGCCCTGGTTGGGGTCGTGTGGGTGGCTTCGGCTTGATGTGTCTCTCTCGCATCAATGTTTCTCTCTCTCTCTCCCTCCTGCTCTATCTGAAGATAAATGCAAAAAAAAAAAAAAAGGTTAGTTTCTTGAAAAAATCTGATCATTTGTATAACAAAGAGAAAAGAATAATGATCTGTAATAAGAAATACTGTTGTAACAGAAATTATACTTAGATTCAGGGATTTGGACTCTGGTCCTGGTTCTGTAACTGAACTCTCAAGGACTTGGTCAAACCATTTTTCTGGGAATTTGTTTCTACAAAATAAGTGGTGAAACTAAATTATCTTAACTTTTAACAAAAAACTTTGGAGATTAAGCTCATACATTTATTTCTGCCTCTTCCCTAAAATAAACAACATAAAACAGGCATAAGACCGCCAAAAAAGACATGTGAAGAAATAGCAGAACCCAAAAGAAGTAAAACATTTGGAAAGTGAATTGATAAATAATGACTGACATCAAAATACAAGGAGGGAGAAGGTAAGGCGAATAAGAAACAAGATAATGTTTTAAAGGCTTAGGAATTGCCCACTCCAGGTACTTCTAAAATTGCAGGGCATAGTGCAAAATGGAGTTGGTTTAGTTTTGTTTTTGTTTTTTTAAATCCTCACCCGAGGACATTTTCCCACTTATCTTCAGTCAGAGTTGGGGGGGCGGTGAGAGAGAGAGAAACATTGATGTGAGAGAGACACATCAACTGGTTACCTCCCACATGAACCCGACCAGGGCTGGGTACCGAACTATAACCGAGATTCGTGCCATTGACTGGAATTGAACCTGCGACTCTTCGGTCCGCAGGCTGACTGTCTAACTGCTGAGCCAAACCAGCCAGGGCGGGATTGGTTGAGTTTTTAAATAAATAATTATATATCTGGATCCCCTTTCCTTATTGGTTTCTCAGGCCACTAACCCTTTTATTCTAGCAGTGGACTGGAGGGGATTTGCATTCTGCAGACATTGCACAGACTGGCTCTGTACTTAAGGAATCAGGCCCAATGGAGGAGGGACGTCAGGAGGGAAGAGCATTAAATAAGAGTGTCCATTCTAATTGGTCCAACTCTCAACACCCACCCCATTCTGCATCTAGTGCTTCAGCTTTTTAAGACCTGACTCTCCATTAAACCATATGAAATTTCAATATTCAAACCATTTTTAACCTATAGAAAATTACGATTTCATATTAATCAACTTCACACAAACATCAAAGGATCATTAAACATTTTTAAAAAGTCTCAAACATTAAAGGAAGAATCCAAATAATATAGATAAAACAGGATAAAAGAAACATACAAAAATTATTAACCATTATATTTATGAAATGAGAAAAATATCCTATAATTTTTAAAAGCAACAATAAGAAGTCATGAAATACATATTAGAAAATAAAAAAGACAACTGTAGAAATTAAAAGTTAATGAAAATAAAGTTAGGGAAAAAAGGTAAGAAAACTGGATTAAAAGATATAATTGTAAAAAATTGAGACAGTTAAAACTGTAGAACATTTCCGGAACTAAATGATGTGACTTCCCAGACTGACATGACTCTCAAGATCTCGTACAAGGATTTGAAAAATATCAATATGAAAGGGATCCCTGTGAAATGTCAGAACTTCATATAGAAAAAAAAAAAAAATGCTAAAAGCTTTCAGAGGCGGAAAAAACAATCAGAACATATGAACACAAACTTTTTAACAAAAAGCAACAGTGGAAACTAGAAGTTCGTGGTACAATTCATTCAAAGTTTTGAATAAAACATTATTTCTAATCTATTACCCTCTATATACTCAAATCAACTATGAATCAAGCATGCAAGTAAAAGAAAAGCATTTTTTCAGGCATAGACTTTAAGACATTTATCACTTATGGATATTTTTCTGGAAATTATTTGATCATAGTTTGTACCAACATGAGGAAGGAAAACAGAAAAGCTGAAGAAACGTCTTAGGATATTAATTAAAAGAAGCCTCAGGATGACAGTGGCATTGAAGGCCTAGAGGTGAAAAGTCCAGATTGTAACTGGATAAAACAACACTCCCAAAGGCATAACTCAAATAATGAAATGATACTTAACTAAAAAAAACAGATTAAATGGAGAATCTTAGCTTTGTTAGAAAAGTTAGATTAATGGCTGGTATATATGAAACCAAACAACAAAGGCAAGTGTAAACTTCAGGAAAAACAAAAAATTGTGTAAGAGGCACAATGCAATTTTCACTATATTAGTCATCTCTAAATAATATTTCCATAATAATAATATCAGTAATCTAATCTCTGAATATTTACTTAACTCCAAATGGTAAAATATCTCTATTGGCAGAATAGGAAGAAGTAGAGTGTACTGAGTGCATGTCGGAGAGGATGCGGCAGGAATGACAGAGCACAGGTGTACAGAGCTTAATTCTCATCTTTAATAACAGGAAGTTCACAGATAATGTCTAAAAGTAAAGAATAAGAAAATACTAATAAATCATGCTACTCAAAAATATAGACTTAAATACTAGAATGTATAGCTAAAAGTATTGCAGATGGTTGCCATGGGACAGAAGGAAGTGGAAAGGAATTGGTTGTGTCAGGGTTCTGCTGTTTTTTATTATAAACTCAGTAGTATTATTTGACTTTTAAAACATATATTTATATAATCTCTTCTAGCATGTATATTTTACCATTAAAAATTTTTTTTTTTTGTATATCTATGGAAGCAGTGGTCGCACCTAAAAATGTGGCACAGAAACTTGATCTTTGGATACAAAAGAATCACATTCTCATGATATAGTTTCAAGTCAGGAAGAGAAACATATTTTTGAAAATAAAGTGATTGAGCCCAGCTGGTGAGGCTCAGTGAATTGAGCGTTATCCCATGGACTGAGAGGTCCTGGTTCGATTCCCAGTCAGGGCACATGCCTTGGGTTGCGGGCTCAATCCCCAGTAGGCAGTGTGCAGGAGACAGCCGATTGATGTTTCTCTCTCATATCAATGTTTTTCTCTCTCTTTCCTTTCCTCTCTCTCTAAAAAATCAATGCATCATATTAAAAAAATAAAGAAAAAATAAAGTGATCACATAAAGTTTGATTAGCAAGTACCTACCTTTAAATAAAATTTCATCAGATAAAGTCTAAGTAGCTAGAAAATCCTGAAACTAGGTTTTAAACTTCATTAGCAGCAGTTTCAACTCATCCCTCCCGTTTCCCCAGTAATTAAGTTTGCCGAAAATTAACTGAGGTTACAATCTATCATTTTTTTCTAAAGTGATGATTTAATCTATACATAGTATAGGGTCATGACCTTATTCACTGTTTATCCAAGTTGTAAGTGATAGTTTGGGAACAGACAGGTTATTTGAATCTATTTAATTCTTCTGTACCTTTCCCCATGGTGTGACCTCCTATGACCTCCTTACTGGCCCAAGTGAGCCTTCATTAAGGAGCCCATAAGGGAAGCTACTATTTAATGATACTTAGGTTCTTAAAAAGTTTGCCTCTGTCAGAAGGACACCCTACACACACACACACACACACACACACACTCCCACTCACAGTAGTATGTCAAAATGACAAAGTCATAAAGGAACATATGTGCTCTATACGTTTTTGTTTTGCCTCTATCAACAAGTTACTTATTCCATTAATGCTTATAGAATTGTCTAATCCCTTAAGCCATGTTCAATTATATGTTATAATTATTTCCCACATGAGTGATTTCTGTACAGTACTTAATACTACCAAACACACATTTACTCTTGCTACCTATAAATTAATTCATAGCTACATGAAGCTTTCTCTTGCCCTTTTATTCAATTGAAAAAAATAAAAAATAATGTATCCTGTAAAGGGTTCTTAAAGTGTGTTGTTCATTTTTTTCTCACCCTTCAAGAAAAACTCGGTAATGTAGTCATCAGCTAGTACACATGTAAAGCATACTCAAGATGTGACGACTCTTTCACTCGCCATTGAGGTAAATCCATACTATGGAGGGGATGTCCTCATGCCACATCACCATTGCTATGCAGGGGTCTTAGGGCACTTTGTGACCTAGAGACAAGTGCTTGTTCACAGGAACCGCCTTTCTCCTGAAGGAGGAAAATTAAGAAGTTACGATTTCTTGCATTGTACCCATTTTCTCTATATGGACCCACTGTGATCAAAGTTTTCACGCACAAAAAAAGTGGACAAACTGATGCTTCCTATCTTTTTCAAATTCCGAATCCACTGCAATTTAGATTACTACGAATAAAAATGCAATCAAAGTGTAGCTACAGGAACAGAGTGTTCAGGACTGAATCTTCTGGGATGAGGAAGGAAAGGCAATGACGGTGGATCATCAGATACTCGGAAGGTCTGATGCTTCGTCCACTAACTTTTTTTTTAAATCCTCACCTGAGGACATCTTTCCATTTTTTGTTCAGATAGAGTGGGAGGGAGAGAGAGAAAGAGAAACATCGATGTGAAAGGGACACATTGAGTGGCTGCCACCCACATGACCCAACCAGGGCCAGGGACAAACTGCAACCGAGGTACGTGCCCTTAGCGGGAACCGAACCCGGGTCTCTCTGGATCGCAGGCTGATGCTCTAACCGCTGAGCCAAACTGGCCAGGGTGTGTCCACTAACTCTTGATGTATATTAATCTATGTTAAGAAAGGGAAGTTCAAACACAGCCTAAGCTATTGCTATACACTTTCCCCCAGGAGTTCTATATGACCATGAAAGGCAAAGGAAAACAGAAAACTGTATTGACAGAAAAATCAGTTATGGTAAATAAAAATGCAAGAGCTGTGCTTTAGCGGGTATACACTATCCTTGCTGAGAAAAGAAAGAGAACACGAGAAGATGTAAAGCAATAAAGGAAAAAGCCTTGTCAAGAGACTTTTGGACAAAAAGTAAAATGGGGATAGATAGCTTTCAGATTACAAGTGTATATACGTAGGAGACTATGGGGCATAATATCTGAAATAAGAGTTGACCTAAAACATTTGGGACCTGTGGTTACTGCTCATGATGAATAGCTTTGACTAAGGAATGAGAATATCAGACTACAGCATTCAGGGACCAAAGTGTCCCTTGATGTTGTATTTTTTGCTTATGTGCATTACATTAAAGTCACATCATTTTGTGTGAACTGTTCTCTTTGCAACTTGGTTTGTTTTCTTTAATTTTATAGTTATAATTCTCCTAATGAGCAGACCCTACATTCTATGATGTCAACAAAAACTACTGATATAGTGAAACCTTAAAAACAGTTTTGACAGTCCTAATAACCTCTGATATGCCTTTTACCTTATGCAAGTTTTATTTTCCCATATTTGTCCTTAATAGCCATGGAGGTAGAGATGATCAAAATTCCCATGACACAACCAGTATGGCATAAACTTCAGTTTGGCATTGCTTAGGAAGCCGTATCTTATCAGAGTGCAAAAATCAGAGCAGATATAACATAATTTGAAAAAAAAAATTCTTAAACTTTTTTTTTTATCACAAAGTAATATTTAATGATGCATTGGAATAAAATAACAGGAAACTGCCATAGAGGGCTGAGGATGGAAAACAACCCCGCACTGCAAGGAGAGGCATAAACACAGGCAGGCTGATGGGAGATGCAAACCCAGCTTCTGCTCAGTAGCTCTGTCGTGCTCTGCACTGGGAGTCCTGGCAAGACCACAGCTCTGTGACTGCCAGGAGAGGAGGGCTGCTCACAGAACCATCATAAGTGTGGCACCATCTGGTGACAGAATGAATAAAAACCACAACCAGCGCTGATTAAATGTGCATGAATTCTATGGCCAAAGAAGGGGGAGGAGGAAGCAGGGAATGGAGGTGAAGTGGCTGCATCCCCTCATGTTTCATACTCTGGCACTCCATCCCATTTCATTCCAGCCACCAGCTCCCACATTAACCTTTTCCCCACCACCAGATTTATGGAAAATCCAACTGAAGAAAAATCAGGGTGTGTTTAACTTTGGCGTGAGAAATAGATGCATTTTGAGCACGTTTTTAAGCTTGAAACAGTTCTCAAGATGTCTTTGCTCTCTCTTAGGACTTGAAAAGTCATTACTTCCTCTTTGTTTAAAAAAAAAAAATGAAAGGAAAATTCAATATTTTTAAGATTTTACCACCTGGAGCCAGAACTTGGTTTATAGGCTCTTTATTATTTAATTTTAGAACTGCCTGTACACCATTAATGTGAAGTACAGAGAAAGATGCTTATACAGTCACAGGAATGTGATGAAAGGACATCGGAGAATAATTAACTAAGTATCCAACTTGTTTCAAAGACACCCAGTGTAGTTGCAGGTAGAGTGCAGAGCAGGTCACCACAAAATCCATTCTGTCAACAGGAAGCCAGGGCAAGAAAAACCTTTAGGTTTTGGATTGGTTTGCTTTGGTTGGTTTGGGTTTGGGTTTGGCTTCTTTTGGTTTGGTTTGGTAATGCAAATGATCCTATTGGTACTTAGGTGTCAGTTGTTATAATAAAAGAACAATGAAGTCTGTGCTTCAAAAGAGGCTGTTTGCTTGACATTCTGAAAGTCTGTAGCTTTTCTAAACAGTATGGCTGGACCTAAATAAAAAAAAAATTCTGTAGGAAGATGCTCTTGACTCTCCAGAAATCCTTTAGGCTACAGGGTTGGGCAAATTCTCTAAGTGTTTTACTGCACAGCTGAGGGAAGGTGGCTTCGGTGGATTAGGGTCTCCCTGCCCTAAGGGGACTCCTCTGACTCCAGTAGGGGAGGAGGAAAGATTCGCAAACCCCAAGAAATTACTGCTCTATGTCTGGGAAGTGTGATGATTTGTGTTTTCTTAAACAAACCCTTTTGCCTGTTTCAGCTACCTTGTGCATGATTACTAGAAAAAGCATCACAGTGGACGGTAGGGGGACCCAGTGATAAAAGCAACCTGCTTTTATTCATTCCTTCATTTATTCATTCACCTACTTTCTTACTCAACAATTTATTGACTAGATTCTTAGTGCCAGGTATTATTTTGCTAGGTAATAGAAAACTGATGAAGATGGAAGGAAGGAAGGAAGGAAGGAAGGAAGGAAGGAAGGAAGGAAGGAAGGAAGGAAGGAAGGAAGGAAGGAAGGAAGGGAGGGAGGGAGGAAGGGAGGGAGGAAGAGGGAGGGGGGGAAGGAGAGGGAGGGGGAAGGAAGTCAGGCAGGCAGTCATGGTCTTTGCTATCATAGAGTCTATAATACAGAGATTGAGGCAGACATTAAACATCACACATTAAACATTGCACAAATATTGCAAAGTTTATTATTCTGCATTGGTTTAGTCTAAGAGGGAAGAGTACTGAGTGAGAAGAAAGTATATAAAGCAGGCCCTGGTGCTAACATCTTTCATTGTCATATAGTTTGTAAAATGCTTGCACATGTGAAATCTCATTAAGCTCAGAGGACAACCCTGGGAGGGAGGGAGAGTGGTCACTAATTCCATAGCACCGATGAAGGCCACAGGCTGGGGTTAAGTACATCTGTAAAGGCCAGGTAGCTGGGGGAACCCTGGGCCATCAGTAGGGTCTAGGACCTTCTTCAACATTCTTTTCCTCATGTCACACTGCCTGTCATTTTTAATATTTTTTTTATTTTTTATTTTTTTTAATCCTCACACGAGGACATTTTTCCATTTTTCGTTCTGATAGAGTGGGAGGGAGAGAGAGGAAGAGAGAGAGAGAGAGAAACATCGACGTGAAAGGGACACATCGAGTGGCTGCCACCCGCACAACCAACCAGGGCCGGGGACAAACTGCAACCGGGGTACGTGCCCTTAGAGGGAACCGAACCTGGGTCTCTCTGGACCGCAGGCCGACGCTCTAACCGCTGAGCCAAACCGGCCAGGGCTGCCTGTCATTTTTTAATGTAGCCATTTTTAAAGTGAAACATTTGAGCCCTGGCCAGTTTGGCTCAGCGGTTAGAGCGTCGGCCTGCGGTCCAGAGAGACCTGGGTTCGGTTCCCGCTAAGGGCACGTACCTCGGTTGCAGTTTGTCCCCGGCCCTGGTTGGTCGTGCGGGAGGCAGCCACTCGATATGTCCCTTTCACGTCGATGTTTCTCTCTCTCTTCCTCTCTCTCCCTCCCACTCTACCTGAACAACAACAACAACAACAACAACAAAAAATGGAAAAATGTCCTCGGGTAAGGATAAGAAAATAAATAAATAAAGTGAAACATTTGAGGAAGTTGTCAATTTTGTCGGTTTGTCCCACACAACAACGGTCTTCAGCAGAAACAGCATTTCTTATAACCTAGGTGTTTACGTTTAAGACATTTGCCCAAAGTTACCCAGCTCATTCCAACCTAAAATAATGGCAATTTGGGTATAAATGTCTCCCCGCTTGCAGAACTGGACGGATGTGCTTCACTGTGGATATGAAACACCTGCGTGGTCATCGGCCTCCCACAAGCTAACTTCCTTCTCTACAGAATGGCTAAATAGACCAACTACAGACAATCAAATGTTCACACACACACCCATAGAATCAGGCCCTAGAGATTGTCTACTATCTGGACAACACTAGTAGTCTACTGAAAAGACACTCAACAATCTTTTGATTGCCCATTACAAAAGTCTTTCACCATAATGACTGTTACTGTCCTTGTCATCTGCGCTGGCCAGCAGAATCAGGTGGATTCTTTGATGACACATATTCATCATGAATATAGTGAAATAAGTGATTCTTAGTCTATTCTCCGCAAATGCACTAATACACACATTCTACAAATTCAGCCATATGCAAGACAAATGAGAAAACAAATAAGTTTCATAATCTCCTTTTAAAAATGTAAAGAAAAAAAGTATTTTATTTTTACATTAAAAATGTGTACCTTGGATAAGTAATTTATTTTTTTCTGCTACTTTATTTGAAAAATGAAATAATTGTCCTGCTCACCTCAGAGAGGTATTGAAAGGATTAAGAAACACATGTGACATGTTGAAATGTATAAATTCCTTTTTTTCAATTTTTATTAATTTTTGTTACAGATGTTTCTCCTCCCCACCCCACCCCCGCAGGCCCCCTCCTCCCCAATCTGCCCCCCACACCCTAGCATTGTTGTCTATGTCCATTGGTTATGCATACATGCATATAAATTCTTTGGTTCATCTTTAAAAAGGGAAGTTATTTCACTGCAGTTAAGCTATGTACTGGGGAAGACAAAGCAGGGGCTAGGAGCCAAGAGACCTGAGTCCACCGCTTCTCTTTCCATAAACTAGTTGTTTAATTTGAGAAGCTACTAAACCTCTGTTTATCTGTAAAATAAGAGAATTAAAATCTCTCATTCTTTCCAGTTCAAAATTAATCTAGATCCTAGCACATTAATAGATGACAATAGAAAGGAAAAAATACAATGGTAATTCTCTTGAAGAGAATCAACAAGCACTTGTTGACCGCCTGCCCCTGTGATTTAACAATGAGTAACACCTAGCCGTGCCCTCAGGGAGTTCGCCCTGTTTGCAAATCTGTGCCTGGGCTTAGTTTAGGCTCCCAGGAAGGAGACTGAGTGGGGCAAGACAGGGACAAACCCTAACCTCCCGAAGCCTTCATCTGCTCCTTAGCACCTTTAAGCAACAACCTCAGAATATAGTGCCTGTTCACTTCTTCTGCCTCCTAGGTTGTGCATAAAATGTCTCTAGTAGCCACCCTGGCTGGGTGTCGGCCCGAGGACCAATGAGTTTCAGATTCTATTTGGTCAAGAGCATGTACCTTGGTTACAGTTCCTCCTCAGTCCTGGTCAGGTTGTGGGAGAGGCAACCAGTTGATGTGGCTCTATCACATCAATACTTCTCTCTCTCTCTCTTTCTCTCTCTCTCTCTCTCCCTCCCTCCCTCCCACTCTGTCTAATGATAAATAGAAAAAAAAAAATGATTCTAGTAGCCAATCCGAATCTAAAACATATAGAAATATACTTTCAATTTAGCTAAATTGACAGTATGAAAATACCATGATGTAGCCTTAGTCAATTAAGCATGTATATAATTCTCCTTTAACCACTTAGTTCCTAGACAAAGATAATAGCGAAAGCATGCTTTCATCTCTAGGATAAGGCAACCACCACTTATTCAGCTGAAAACATGCTAAACCTCCCTCCATAAGAGAATACAAAATCACTTTGTCCTTAGATGACGTCCATTCCTCTTCTGAGTCATCTATTGACATCTTGTCATTTAAATTGATAAACTGTTATGTAAGGTTAACTACTTTGACACATCATATTTGGTAGAGAAAGAGGAGGAGGGTTCTGGGCTATAAACAGTCCTGTCTATATTAGGTTTTTGTATTTTTTCATTATTATTTATCATAAGATGGAAGTACTAAGAGGACTTACAAGGGGTCTCCTTAATTCCAGACACAGCCCTCACCCACCTTGTGAAGCAGCCTCCCAAGTTTCCTTGATCATTACAATCAATCACTCCCACCGTATAGCATACTCCCATTGTATGCCTTTTTGTTTATTGGCATGAGGAGCCCAAGGTGGGAAAATGGCATTTTCCACTGCTAGTTTCATGAAACCAGTGTTCTGTTTCCTATGGAAGCATTTCCCCCTGGGAACCAAGATTTCTAGACCAACCAGTCCCAAAGTTGTGGAGATGGAGCAGACATTTTGCTCTTATCTATTATAGGTAAGATAAAAGGAGTTATTCCCATTTGTACCCTTTGGCTGCCAGAGCCAAACCCTGACAATTGGAGAAGAGTGACATTTGTCACTGGCTTAGAGCGTGTACTGTATCTTCAAAGATATTTCCACCGCCTCACAGTGTGCCCCCCACCCCAGCCGCTGGTGCTAGGACTACGCCATCAAAGCGCCACTTCCCCATTCTATCAAGTCAGCTGCTTCAGCAGAACGTATCTTCAGAGAGTATAGCATTTGTCAGGTTGTTGATAAAGATGCCAGGGGATGTGTACATTTACTCCAGCAACAAAAATCACATGTGGAATTGCAGCTACAATTGGAGTCACCAGCTAAGTAAATTTATTATAATCTCCTGTCATTCTTCAAGGTTCATCTGTCTTCTGCTCAGAACAAATAGACAAGTTGAATGGGAATATGGTAGGAATCACCACCTCTGAACCTTTCAAATACTTGGTGTGTCACCGATCTCGGCAATCCCTCCAAGAATGCAATATTGATCATGGTTTGCTATCTTTTTTTTTTTTTTTAATCCTCACCTGAGGATATTTTTCTATTTATCTTCAAATACAGTGGGAGGGAGGAAGAGAGAGGGAGAGAGAGAGAAACATCAATGTGAGAGAGACACATCAACTGGCTGCCTCCAGCACGACCCCGACCAGGGCTGGGGACAAACTGCAACCAACGTAGGTGCCCTTGACCGGAATTGAACCCGAGACTCACTGATCCATGGGCCAATGCTCTAGCTGCTGAGCCAAATCAGCCAGGGCTGGTTAACTATCTTTGCATGCCAGCTGCAATGGCTTCCATGTGGCCTTTTCTGCTATAGTAGCCAATGTGAGGATTCCAAAATTTGCAGGGTACATCCATTTCAACTATCTAACCTGAAACTGGGGAGAAACTCCACAGGCAGCATTTATGGACTGAGATCATTGCATTTGGGGACACTCTGGGCCCAAACCAACATTCCATCAATTAGTCAAACCTCGGTTCTCAAATGTCTCCCATCTGGAACATTTTGGTTCTCGACTAATTGGACCCAGGAACCCCTTCATGCTGATATCTCAGCATGACAAAAAGTATCTCTCAGGAAACAAACAAAGGAGAGAATGCACAATGCTAAACCTCATGTTGTTAACATCTCAGGAAATTGTGCTGTGACTATTTTAGTGTTTTGGGGTTATATTTTTTTCTGCCAAATCAATGATCAGCACAATTTTAAAACATAACGAGGCCATCAAGAATGCTGAATGTTGCTAAGGGTGTGAAAGTGCTCATGAAACAACAATCACAGGCAATTTAAGAGGTAGAAAAATTGTTGATTTGGATAAATGAAAGCAGTTAGCTGGTGATAGAATTTTGGAGGCAATGGTATGTGGAAAAGCTAAGATGCTGCATACTGACCTCCTGAAAGACACCCCTGAAATGAGTTCTGACAGTAATTTATTTAAGGCTAGTAGGGGGTGGTTCAATAAATTTAAGAAAAGAAGTGTTTATTTATAGATTCAATAGTACATTAGACATGGACTGTATATAAGAAAGGTTAAAACAGGGAATCATTTGTGGGTCTGGAATGGATAAATTCAATTTACATTATTTCTAAAGGAATAAGATGATTCTGTTTTTGAATCAATTGTTTCTCAAATAGCCTTCGGAATGAATTAAGTTTGAGAACTGAGCTTCCACTGTACCTGACCTTCCTAAGCCCTATTCTCAATGGTGAACCATAGTAACATTTGAGTTTCCAGGAACTAATGTCATGTCAGAGACAGTGTCTAGTAATCCCTAAACAATCTGATTATTTACCCTTTCCCAATGAATATTCATGCTGCTGAGTATCCTCGGTTCCCACTGAAGAATGCTAGGAGGAAAAATATCCAGTAAATTTTTGGCTATAGAGCAGGGTTCTTCCTCAAAGGAATCTGGACTCCCCTTTGTTCAAGAACTCCGAGCCTATCTACTGGCCCAAGTCTGGGAATTCGTTCAAGGACTGATCATAACTCTCTCTTGTGGTGACTCACATCAGACTTCTGTTAACAAAGTCTAGAGCTTTTCTACTTTATTAAATAAAACTCCAGGAGCTGCCAACTGGTTTCAGTTTTAGGGCCATCATTATCATATAGCCAATATCAAAGGTCTATGTGGGTTAAGTCATCCTAATTACTACCTTGCTTGTGACAGTGTACTCATCACATCCACATTGTCTTTGATAATTACAAGCAGCCACTATCCTTTGCCATCCAGTAATTCCCATGATCTCCACTGCACTCCAAGAGTTAAGTTTTATGGCAAGCATTCCCCTCTCATTTCTGGCCGAGAGAGAACATCCACCATAAAGCTGGTCAGAGATGCCAGAGCTCTCCTCACGAATATATTTCTTGAAGCCTTGCACAGCCCTGGGATAGGGAACGTCCCCTGGACCTTTCTAAAGTTATGGGATGTATGAGCAGGACTTCTATAATAATCCAGTCTAGCATTCCAATCTCTCTAAGCCTTTGAATACCTTCTCTACAGTATTCTGAGGAAGCTCTAGCATTACAGTTTCATTTCATGTAAATTAACTTTGGGTCTAGGTTCCAGTCAACTTGTCAACTACATTGTTAGAATTTTTCTTCACTGTTCAAGGTATCCCCATGAACCCAGAATCTCTACATAGTGCACCCTTTTTAACAAATTCAGCCTGATTCAACATTATTGACTTCCAACCTAATCCAACTTGCTTAGCTAGGAGCCACATCACTTTTTCCCTAGTTGTTCAGTACATTTAAAAGCAAGCAATGTATCCCATTATACACTTATCTTGACTAGAATGTTCCATAGCAGAAACTTGATAGTCCTAAAGCCCTGCCTCTTTTAGTACTTGATATAGAGATCAAAAGTAAGCATCTAAATAATTGTGTTTACTGGTTATTATATAGATTACGGGTGTCTCTTTTGTCACTGGCCATCAAATCTAATAAGATCAGGGTACCAATTGCAGGCACACATCTTTAATTTTCTTTTGCCCTGGATCTTTACACTTCCATTACAAATTATTTCAGCGATTTGTGTTTAATCAGGGATGCAGAACAACTACAATATTATAGAATAAAGAATTTGTTGGAGAATTACACCTGGCTTATACAATCGTGGAAGAGCCTGAGGTCATAAAGGTCTGCAAATGATCAGAAAGAAGTCACCTACCAGCCTTGCTCTGAGTAAACCAGTTGAGTTTTCAGGAAGCTACGCGTGGCCGCGTGCTGTTGTGGACCATGAAGTGGGCTGATGCAGAATCTATGGGAGGCTGTGATCCTTTTTGGATATTGTTTCTGTGTTTTCACGGCAAAGCATCTGGTGGTGGGCCCTGCATAGCTCTTGATCAGAAGCACCAGATGCTGGGAAGAACTGGATGCAGAATGGAAAAGGCAGGAGCACAGTGAGACAAGTAGGAAACAGGTTGGCTTATTTAAGACAGTGGAGAAGAGAAGTGTGGCTGGAGGTAGAAAAAAAAAAAAAAGAGTAGAAGTTAATTCAAGATGAAGTTGCAAAGATAGAAACAATTCAAATCACACTGGAGGGCCTTACTGGAATTTGCAAGTTATTCTAAGTGTGTTGGGAAGCCACTGAAGGGTTTCTTAATAAATCTGATCATTATCACTACCATCATATTTATTTACTTTGTGCCAGGGACTGTGGTAAACATTTTACATAAATATTCACCATACATTTACTGAGCATCTACTATGCGCTAGACATTATGCTGGATACCAGAGATTTACTGGTGAACAAGGCTGTTGCATTTAACCCTCACAGTAGCTCAGTGAGATAAGAAACTGAGGCATGGGAGGGAAGAGTTAAATGAAATTGCTGGAAGTTATCCAACTAGAAATTTACAAGTCAAGTATTTGGACTTTGCTCAGTCATATTCCCATGGCTTTCTTTTTAAGCAGCCGTCTATCTGCCTCCCATGCTGTTATGTAAACACTCAGATAAACCCAAGGAATAAATCACTGGGGTATGATTAATTTCTTAATCTCTTCATGGTCCTCAGTTCTCTCTGCCTGTGTCAATGTGTGCATCTTAGGTTATAAATTTCACTTGAGCAAGGAAATGAGACAGCCTTGAGTATGTGAAGTGTCCTTTGCAGAATTCAGAGCAATTAAGTTTACCAGCTCTCAGTTCATCATGTGCGCGGTGCACGCTGAGCAGGTACCTGGCCGTCCATCACGAGTCGTGAAGTTCCACATTATACTGGCCATGCTCAGTGGGGTGATACATCTTATTCGAATCATATCGTTTTGTCATGTTCTCTTTCCTTAAATAGGAAGTATAATCATAAGCATTTAAAAGCAGTTTTGTTTTGTTTTTTAAGTTTCTCACTGACTCTAAGAAAAAAAGTTAAATTCATGCTGAATATATTAAACCAGCATTGGACAGATAAAAATCTAAATTTGGTTGTCATAACTGTCAGGACATTTAGAAACCAAATAACTCACACCCTGCTAATTGCTTTTATGTTCATTTATCCAAGAGACGTGAGTCATCGCTCACAGATTCCTCATTATGAATGACTTAACACCTTGTTGATGACAGAGCTCTGTGTTATGCTTACAGAAACTCTCCAGGATGCATTTCGTTCAAAATAATTCTAAGTCTCTCTGATTGGAGTTTATCTGATAAACCTGTATTTCTTCTCAGCAATAGGTGACCTAGGGCCTGACCTAGCTGCCTGTCTTTTCTGTATCCAAAGCGTTGTTCAGAAGCCAGAAAAATGGAATTTCTGAACTTTTTGCTGCAGAGTGTTGATGTGGTGATGACAGATTCATCTGGGCACTTGACTGCTGAAACTCCGTTTTGGAAGCATGTTTTCTTTTCAGCAAGGGACCCAAAACACCATGAAACACAATGGAGACACGAAAATCCATGCAGTACATATCTGAGTCTATTAAAACAAGGGCCACCCCATTCCAGAGCATTCAAGAAGTTGTTACATCACTAGTAGAAGTCTAGATATACTTTTCTTAATTGGGTATTAAATACAAGGAATTATTCCAGGACCGAGCACGCAGAACTAATATAAATGTAACTCACAGAATATAATGTTTTACATATTTATTGACAGAAAATACCTGCTTATTCAGATTCGGATTTTATCAAGATTTGCATACACGCAGTAACAAAACATTTTGATTGATCCTTGATCCCTCCACATTTTGTAGAACTGGAAATCACAGCTTTCCTGAACCACTACCGTGCCAGCATTTCCTCCCCATCCCCGGGCGTAACTCAGTCCGGGGAAGCAGGTGCTTGAAGCCTGAAACAAACGTATAGTTTAGACCTATTTTGGGCAAGTATTTCTTTGGTCTAATTTTTTTGTTTTTCTTAACACCATCAGCTGTTCATTATAGGGACCACGTTGGGTTGTCCATGTGAAAAATTAGGCACAAGGTTGGTTTTCCAAGAATTCAGCTATGGGGACTAATCCTTGACTCCCCTAAAACAACTCTGAATGACTCTCTCCTGCGTATCTGGGAATGCCACACCGAGGAAAGATTGACACATAATCAAAACAGAATTCATGTATTTATTCAGCAGAGGGAGTGGTAGTGCACAATGTCTGGAACATTATTCCACAGGGAGGATCCAGCAATGGGGATCAATCTTTCTGCTGAGTCAAACGTTGGCTTCTCTTCTGAGAAGTCTGATCCATGCACGTCAACAAGTGCTATACACAATCATCGATTTTGTTATGTGAGTGTCTTGCCAGTAGACGCTAGTAAAAATATTAAAATATTTTTTCTTTAAAGGGGGAACTTTCCTGGTATTACTGCCATTAATATTTATGTTATCATAAATGTGGTGCTTCAAAAGTATCCCAAGTTTGTCTAAAATAAAGAATAGGTTTTCTGTTTTTTGTAAGTGGAAATGAGGGTACGCATAGCTTAAGATCATAGGGTTGACCAGCAGGCAGAGCCAGTAAGAAAACAATGCCTACCCTATTATTTTATTCCTACCACAATAAGTCACCCCTTCTGGAAACCCCTTCATAAAACAGAACTTGCACTCGAGGCCTGATGCAATTTTTTTTTTTTTTTTTTTATCATATTAAGAGTTCTTGGAGCTCAATTTCATTCAGTTTATGCATCTCTATGCAATAAATTCAAGATAAATTTTAGTTGAGACTTCATTAGGACCCACTGGAATTAAACAATCTCTACTGAGCAATTACTAAAATCTCTCAATAAATTTCAAAATTGTCTAAAATATTTTAGTAATAGATCTTATGGGAAGGAAATAATTTCTCACTCTCTTCCTTCATCTGTCCCTCCCTCCTTCCCTCATTTTTTCTTCCCTCCCTTCCCTTCTTTCTCCTCCCCTCCCTCCCTTTCTTCCTTCTTTCTTACCTTCCCTCCCTCCTTCCCTCCCTCTTTCTTTTTCTCCTCTTTCTTCTTGTTGGCCTTATTGCTTACTGAGACAAGAAATCGCATTACATTCATAAAAAGTGGTTGCCATATCAAACTACCACATTATTATAAATTACTCTGTACACTGTAATATAGATTCCTTCCCTCACATCCCTGCTCATGCTCTTCCCGCCGCCTCACTGTTCACCAGGAGACAAGTGCATCTGTCACAGCTAATAATCTCCTATAGTGCAGGGATTCTCAATGCCAATCGAAGTCACTCTAGAGCAGTGTAAATTCCGGTTATTAAAGGGAGGGGGCTCACTATGTTAAAAGACATCGGATACTGTCTGTTTTACTGACACATACGTCCACAACCATAGAAATAGTCCACACTACAACTCGGGTTGATAGTTTCATTTCTGCATGAATAAGGAAATTAAAACCTTACTGTCAGAGTCCTCTTATTACAGCAAGTTCACTTCCTCGAGCAAAAGTTTAGGAATTTTTTAAAAACCAGTGTGTAGCCGGGATCAGGAACCAGGAAGCGTGGAGTAAAGCAGACCGCAATCAGAAAGCAGTACTTGGTTACCAAGCACTGGGCAGGACCAGACAGGCTGGGGACCTGCTTCCCGGTTGTTAGAACACGGGTCAGTCATCCAGGGTTAGCGCGGCCCAGAGCAGGGGCTGGGTGGGAGGGGCAGGGGCCAAGCGAGGAAACAAATGCATGTGAAGAATATTGTATTCGTGATTCTCTCATGAGGCCACAGATACAGAAAGGTCATCATTCAAATTAGTTAAGTGTCTGTAGACATGGGCTGGCAATGCATTGCTGATCACTGGCATCGGAGTCTATTCTTTTCATAGATTTAAAAATAAAGAATTGGCATGGAAGATTATACAGTACAACTTTCACCGTTTCTAGAGCACAGGGATAAAATGGTAGTGTTTTATTTTGCAAATAAGGTAACTTCACTGGGGAAAAAAAGACTACTTTTCAGAATCTTATCAATAAAGTTGCAACAAGGACATAATCCTGATGGTAGTTAAATGAGTAAAGACACAGCCATATGCTCTACTTTTTTTCTTTCTTTCATTTGATACTATTGTTAAAACACCTAAGATGAAGTGTAGAAAAGCAAATTAATTCATTCATCCGTGCTTCCAACAAATACCAGGTTTGGACTGTAGATTTGGGGGTCATCAACTAACGAGGTAGTAGAAGCTGCGGGCCTTAGACACAGTGTACCATGATTGTAACTCATGATTTCAGACCCAGTTGTGTTATATGCTACGACTAAGCTAAGTGAAATGAAGATTAAGAACTGACCTTTGGATTTAGCAACATGAGGATTGTTAGTGACTTTGACAAGTGTAGTCATTTTGGGGGTGGGGGTGCGTGTGATGAAAGACTGGTTAGAGTAAGTTCAAGAGAGAGTGAGAGAAGTTCAAGGCTGCAGGTGTACCCAACATTTCCAGTGACTTTGAACAGGGAAGAGGAATGGAACATTAGCTGGGATACCACTGGTCCAAAGATGGCTCTTTAAGATGGGAGAATAACAGTACCATGTTTGCATGTCGATAAGAAGAATCCAGAGGAGATGGGAGTAGTGGTGATGTAGGCGAGACAGAGGAAAAAAACTGCAGGGATGACAGGCATCTCTCAGTAGACAAGAGTGGATAGGATCTCGGATCTAGGCGGGGGAAGTGGCCCCTGCTAAGAGCCCAGAGAGTATTAGCGGAGAAAGCTCCCAGTAAGTAGTTGTGAATGGATTTTAAAATGCTAAGTATGTCCTTTCTCAAGCTGTCAATGTCTCTCTATTCTTCTTAATATGTGTGTATATATTCCGACTTGTTCTTCTGTCATTTAAAATGTAGTTCAGAATTCAGGTAGGGTAAATAGGCATCTCAAAGGAATGAACTCACACATTAATGTCTATGGGAACTATAGGCAGACCATGTGACAAGCAGGCTGCTTTTGGTCTGATACTGCCGCAAACTATCCTCCAATGAAGACACAGTTAGTGAAATATCTGCCGACATGAGGACACAGAGAACTGACTCTTTCTCGGGATATTCCTCTCATTAGTTCAGGGTATCCTGAAGCAGGTAGGAAAAGTGAGAGCTTTGGAAAATAATTCTTCAAAGGTTGCACATTCCTGATGCCTCTTTATCCACCAGGCTGCTTGGCGAGGTGCAGACTGATAGTGTGATGAGAGCGTGGAGTGCATCATTCCCCCAAAGATTAGCATGGCCCCATTTCATGAAAGATCTTATATATCTGAGCTTTTCCCTGAAGAGTATGGAATCGGTTCCTCCCACGTGAATCACGTTGACATTTAAAGAGTTCATGGCACCAAGAGGAAGGTAAAGCCCATTACTGTAAAAGGAAAATGTCGTAACCCTCATGGAATGTTCCTGGATTTCTGCCACACAGAGGAAGGGACATGCAGTGGGAGCAACAAGGAAAAACAGTCATCCGTGTGATGAGCAGCCAATCACGCCACCTCGGGTTTGAGGTCATCGAGGCAGTGATGGCAGTCCCTGCACAGGTTGGGCTCCAGGGCCAGAGCCTTGACCATCCTATCATCATCTACACAATGGGAGATCCACGGGGTTAAGAAACACAAGCCCTTCCTTTGCTTACGCCCCTAAAGAGTAAAATAGACATTGGTAAATATTTGTTTAAGAAAGATTCCTTCTGATAGCCGAACTGGATGCCTTTTCAGAGTAACCACAGAGGTAGGATTAGAAGTGTCGGGCGGACAGGAGGAGGTGGCGGAGAAGGGACGCGGGTGTTACCATGGACAGCCGGAATCCTGCTCTGCTGGTGCGTTAGCCTCTGCTACCTGGGAATCTTTTAATTGCCACAAAGCCCCATTTCTGGGTGAACACAATGGGCTCCTTCTGAAAGGAGGAGGGGGAAGAGGACAAAGGACAGAGAAGTAGCCTTCTCATTCAGGGAAACTGGAAGGTAGCTCGCACTTTATCAGCTGGGAAAAAGGTTTTAAATTCCCAGGACTTAAAGTTAGGCACCCCCCCCCCCCCCCACCAACCCATCCTGTTAGATTGTCATATGTTCTTTGAGAAAATGAAAATACTGTATCTGAAAGATGCAAAAAGAGCCGATGTATTCAGAACGACCAGGACTAAAGCTCAAGCCATCACATTAAAGAGAAGGAGGGAGGAGGGAATGTCTCAAGTTCCTTCGTTATACATGGCATTTCTGGCTTAAAAGAAAAATGAACTTTGCCCCCCCTCCCTGTCCCCGCCCCATGTCATTGGAACTGTCTCAGAGAAGGAAACTAACTGTCCACCCATGTCGAAGCTCTCTTAGCCCACAGGCCAGGCTAGACCGCTTGGGCTTAGTTGAGCGCCACCGGCTAAATGTAACCAAGTGGCTTTCTTGTTCCTGAGTGCGAAGGCAAACAGCAGGCAGAGGTGCTGTGCTCTGGTTCCTTTTAATCCATTTTTAATTATAGCATCAACACAGGGCACACAGCGATGGGAGATTTCAGCGGATTGTTCTGGCAGGTAGCAGCTTGTTTCTGACTAACTTATTTTCTTTCTTTTTTCTGAAGGAATTTTTTTATTTGAAAGGCCATTGTCCATCTTATTAAATTAATTACTATTTTTCTAAGGTGGTAAGAAGTCTTAGATTTAGAGTAAGCAATGTAAAGCAAGGGCTATTCTTTTTTGTAAAAATGATGCAAAGATGGAGATATAAGTAAAGGCTTTTGCACTTTTTCAAACATAACTTATTGAAATAATTTACATCGTATATTTTAATAAATTTATATTCCACAAGGATGAGAAAAAATTAAACTGCAATATTAAACAAGTACAATAAACAAATAACAGCTTTATTTATTTTTAATTAAAAAAAATTTTTTTTTCCTTTATTGATTTAGAGAGAGAAGAAATGAAACGGAGAGAGAGACAGAAACATTAATGAGAGAGAACATTGATTGGCCGCCTCCTGCATGCCCCCCACTGGGGGTCCGGCCCACAATCTGGGCATGTGCCCTGACAGGAAATCGAACCGGCAACCTCTTGATGCATGGGTCAATGCTCAAACACTGAGCCACACTGGCCAGACCAAATAACAGCTTTAAATTCAATGATGTTCACTTTCAATATAGGTAGTATCTCCCCAATGTTTCTATATTTTTGTAATCATCATTATTATTTCACATGTATGTAGTAATTTTTAATTAATAAAATACTCATAATGATATCTTATCTTCATAAGCCTATAGAACCTCATTATTCCCACTTAATAGGGAGATTGAATGACTTGCCCAAAGTCATACAGCTAATCATAAACGGAAGAGTTAGAATTTGAATGTAGACTTCCAGCCCCAAATTTAGTCATTTTATGCTATGAACACAGTACATTCTTTTAAAATATGTTTTTGAATTATTTATTTATTTATTTATTTAGAGAGAGAGAGAGAGTGAGCAACATTGATGTGAGAGAGAAACATTGATCGGCTGCCTCTGCACGCCCCCTACTGGGGATCAAGCCCACAACCAGGGCATGTGCCCTGACTGGGGGACCTCTCATCCCATGGGACAACGCTTAATCTACGGAACCACACTGGCCAGGCTAAATTTTTGAATATTCCTCATTTTCATATTTGCCCCCAAGTCCCATTCTCTTGCTACCATACACAGAAGAGTATTATGCTGAGCGAAATAAGCCAGTCAGAAAAAGACAAGTACCACACGATCTCACTTATTTATGGTTTATCATGAACAAAATAGATCCTGAGTTATGGAGGTAGGGAACAGATTGACAAACCTCAGAGGGATGGGGGTTCGGGGGAATGGGGTGGGAAGAAATAAACCAAAGAACTTTTATGCATATATGCACAACCAATGGACACAGACATTGGTTTGGGGAAGGCAGGAGGGGGGTGGGAGCGGGGAGGAGGGGGTCAGTGGAGGAAAACAGGGGGGACATCTGTAATACTTTCAACAATTTAAAAAAAAAAAAAAGAAAAGAGACAACATAAAAAAGAAAGGTAAACAGATTAACCTTGGGTTAGTATTTCACTAGGGCAAAATTTATTAGCTATCTCCTTTATACCTACTTTTCATCAAGCATTTCTAAAGTGTGTCAGACAAAGTTTAACTTATTCAATTAGGATGTGCTTTCATAGGCTACTTAATCTGTCTGGACCTGATTTCTAAATTTACAAAATGGGAACAATAATTGCAACTCTTAGAATTATTTAGATATGTTTAAGCAAAACTCTATCTTTATCATTATGCTTTATTTTTAATTAGAAACACATCATAAGCATTCATTAATTTAATATTCTTTTTACGAGCTGACAAGATTTTATTGCAAATGTCATTAATAGTCTAGGCTCTTATCCAATATAACTCAGAGGTAACTTCAGAAAGACACATAGGCAAAACGATTTTTCAAAAAATAAAAGGGAAAAAAAGAATTCCTTATTTTTCTATGACATGATAATCAGCAGGGGGGATTAGCAATCACTTAAGTGTTTTTAGAATAATTACATTTGGGGATGCTGCAAAATTTCAAGCTTAGCTTGACCTTTTGGTGTTTGAGTTTGTCTGCTTTTGGCATAGATCATTTCCTGACTTTAAAGACATCAGGCAGCTCTTACCAATAAACATTTTAATTATTCAACTTGCATAAATGACTTGAAGACATATGGAATCAATTTCCCACACAGTATTCATTGGTTAAAAATTGCGAGAAGAATCACTTTGCTAACATGGATTTGATTTTCTTGAACTTCCCATTTCATGGGCCTGAAGGTAGAGAGACTCCTGTTAGACCTTGAACAGCACAAACAGAATGAACTACAGAGCCAGGGCAATCTGAACTGTTTCAGGTATTATTAGCAAGCAATCCCTTTGTATCACACAATATATTTAACTTTATCACTGCCCTTCCCCTACCTACCGCTTAACACACACTCATATTATCCTTTAAACCGATACCAAAACTCCTCAAGATAAATCAAGTGCACGACAGCCCATAGACCATCAAAGAGAGCCAAAATGTATCATTTGTTGTAATGTTCATTTTACATGGAATTTTGATGGAAAAAATAAACCAAACCCCAGTTGATAATAAAATTTATTGTGAAGGTTACCAAATATCAAATCCCCAGTGCTTACTGTGCTCCAAATTTCTCTGTTACATGATTTCCACTACTTGTTTTCTATGTATGAATTCCAAGTCATTGGGAAATATAACCCTGCTGTTCTCTCACTTATTTTTTTCTGTCTCTTCACTTAAGAGCACTGAGCATCATGTGGACTGTGTGGGATTAGAGCACTTGGGATGAAAATCTAGTGGGAGTCAAGACAGCAACAGTTATGCTGAAATGAAAGTCTGGCATACATACAAAACCCTCTACCAAATCTTTCCCTTCTCCAGTTTTGGCCATATTCTCATATATTATGAACATTCTTTTTGCTATTCCTTGGCGCGATTTAATTTTGTGACACAATAATTTTAAAATTCATTATATTTCAACTGGTGTACCCTTAGAACTTTAGTAGAAAACACATCATCAGATTTGAAATGGTACAGACTGAAGCAAGGTCAACCATCATACTGACCACCGGTCACCAAATTTCCCAGTATAAAGATTAAGTCCCTTGATTTCTCAGTGTGGATAGGAATGAAACTAGCCACAGGATTTAAATGGGTTTTGTGTTCTTTGTTTGCATTTACAGTTGATTTTCATTGTTGGCAGATTCTGTTTGTGAATTCCCCTACTCACTAAAATGTATTTGCAACCCCCAAAGTCAATACTCACAGTGCTTTGTGGTCATTCATGGACGTGTGCAGAGCAACAGCAAACCCGAGTCACCCCAAAAAGCACATCGCCAGCTGAAGCAGAACAAAGCAAAGTGTCAGCTCCCACTCTGAGTGTGTCTCTTCTGTGGTGCATACAGGGCACATTGTTTTTGCATTTTGTGCTCTTTGTTGGGAATCAGTGTTGAAAATGATCCCCAAGCACAGAGATGAAGAGCTGTCTACCATTTCTAAGTCAAAGCAGAGCTGATGGGCTTTCTGGAGAAAATACGTATGTTAGGAAAGTTTTGTTCAAACAAAAGTTACAGAGCTTATCAATCAACAATAATATTACACAAGGTGCCTTTGCACAGAAACATACACAAAACAAGGTTATGTACTAATTGGTTGATAAAAGTGTGATGAGATTTGTAGGAACCTAACTCTGTATTTCCCCTAGGAGCAATGGTTTAGTATTCCAGGAAATTTGATAGAACAGAACTACTGCAAATAAGGAGAACTGGCGATAGATATGACATGTTTATCATCTTTAGAAAAGGTCAAAGGGTTTAGAGGAAGGTTAATAGGTAGGTTTTTTTTTTTTTCTTTTAATGAGGCGCTGTTTTACCATATATATCATGCTCAACACATTATAACTTTTTTTATTTATGACTTTCAATTTTTGAAAAGCCAGATCTTACTTAATTTCCTCTTACTATTGATAGCTTTTCATTGAAGATATTTTCTTTTTTGTTGTTAATCCTTACCTGATGATATTTTTCCGTTGATTTTTTTTTTAGATAGAGTGGAAGGGAGAGAGGGAGAGAGAGAGAAAGAGAAATATCAATGTGATAGAATCACATCCATTGGTTGACTCCTGTAAGACCCTGACTGGGGCTGGTGATCAAGCCTGCAACCCAGGTATGTGCCCTTGACTGGAATTGAACCCTCGACCCTTCATTCTGTAGGCCGATGCTCTAACCACTGAGCAAAACCAGACAGGGCTGAAGATATTTTCTAAGCTAAAGCTCATTGAAGAGTGCCCTGTCCAGGGTCCCTGGTTGTGTCTACTTGAGCACAGGATGGACCGCTCTGCAGCCCTCCAGGCGATACATCCCTTCCTTGACAAGAGTGTGGCTGCCTGAAGCAGAAGAGGGCCTTCCCACTCAAGTAAGGGGCGAATGCAGCTGATCGATTCCCGCATGTGCAAGTTCACCTTTCTGAGTTTCTCCTTCTCTCTCCACTTGTTAAAGGAAAATAATAATATCAACTTACAAAGGAAAACGTTTTCTTGTATTAAAACCAAATCTAGAAGCCCACAGTCATGCAAGAAGCAGCTGGGTGCTGAGATGGGTGAACAAGACTGCTCATGGCGTGGCCCCCAGTTTATCTTTCTACGAGGTGGTCTCGTTTTTACCTCCACTGCCAGCGGGGTGAGGGGCCCCCCAAGGCTGGCTGTCCTCCTTAGCTGATCCCAAGGTGGCCTCTTGTTTCCATTTAGGAAAACTGAGGCAGAGGGCAACTTGCCTACACTATTGAGGGCAACAAAGGGCTAGGAGACCTAGGAGGGAGCCTCTTGGGTGGCTCATTTGATGGCTTCCCTCATGTGGAACAAGGCCAGAAACTAGAGTGTCAAAAATCCAGCGGAATAGAGTAAGCATGTGAGACTTAGACTGCAGATTCTTCGAAATGGCATTTGGAATCTTATCAGGGCTGAGTTCTAGTTAGCAGTCAGGAATTGAATCAGAAATCAGTGTGTGAGTGAGGCTTCTGTTATTTTTTTTCTCTTTTCGTGTTTTTTTTTTTCCTTTATTATTTGGTAAAGTCCCTTTGAAATCAGCAGCCTAGAAAAAAAAAGTCCTAGTTGTGCCAATGAACCAAGTTTTGGATTTCTGACCATGGAAAAGGATATATCTGGAGATGGGAGATAAACATAGTATTGAGGACAGCAATGTTAATGAGTGGCATCCAAGAAACTTTAGGGGACAGAGATCTTTGGCTAGGCATACTTCCCTAGTAGGAAGACTATGAAAGTAGCTGTCACAAGAACTAACTATGACAATATATGTGCAATGGTTTAGATATGCAAGTCTTTCTGAAATATTTTTACAAGTATACACACATATGCTAAAATTAGATAATGTTTTTTAGAACTTTTCATAAGGAACTTACCAAAGTTCTACTGGAAAGGGGGAGGGTGATATGGTCATTATTTAAAAATTGTAGCCAGTAATTCCATCCATCCCGCTTAAACACATCGTGCAATATAATCATATTTTTGAAATAAAATCTGTGGTAGGAACAATTATTCCTATTTTTCTGAAGGCAAAGAAATAGCATGGGCATATTTTGAAATCATGAGTAGAGTTTAAATTAGGACTGAAAACTGTTGGCTCCTATACCCTATCAATGATCAATAAAACTTGTCACATGAATTAATGCCATTGGTTGAATTCTACTGCTCCCTAAAATATGTCACATTTTGTAATTTTCAAGTCTAAAAAAAATCTGTTCAGTGCCCATTGCAGGACAATAGAAAAAACACTTCTTTAAATCGTGTCAAGTGACCCTTGCTGGCTGGTAGAACCAGGGAAAAGGGGATCAGAGCCACCAATTTGCTTCCTGATTCAGAAAATGACTCATTGAGGAACTTTGTGAACGTTGCCTAACCTTTTCGCATTTCAGTTTCTACAGCTGAAAAACAGGGATAATATTTGTTCACCTTACAATGGTAAATGCTCTAGAAGTGTTAAAAAAAAAAATTAATCTCCTATCAAGGGACAGTAAAGCTGGTTTTTCATGTACTTGAGATATCACTGACACATTCACAAAACAGTTTCTGCCAAAGTTGTATGGTTAATGCTTCCAGATCACCTCCCCAAACACCACATTGTGCACTGAACTTTCTGTCCTGCCCTGAATCAGAATGGTAATCACGGTGGGGTGTGTCCAACATGACTGATGAGGCTCATGGAGAAGCCTGTATCGCTCACCTGTCAGAGTGATTTCTGTGCGGTTGTCAAGGAAGACAAAACTAAACAGAAGGGAAAAGATCTGTACAGTGGGAATCAACTCCCTCCTTGAATCTCGAGTCCGGAAAATGTGACTCAAATTAGGAAAAAGACCATTTCCTTTGCAGTCTTCTTGCCACAATATACAACTATTCTGTTTCCCTCATATCCTCGGTGCCCATCATCTAGGAAAATCATCTGCAAGTTCTTGCTTGTACTCTGCTTATTATCATCTTCCCTTCCTAATACGTTTGCTTTTCTTCTGTTTTTAAAGAATAGTTACTTGTGATGGTTCACTCGGGATCTTTCGATTCCTGTTACTTGACCTATCGATAGTTTGCCCATTATTCCCACAGATGGCAATAATCACAGTTCATTAAAGTCTCCACATCACTTCGAATGGCTTACTCTGAATTATCTATTGCTGATATGGAGCTTTACCTTTAAGGGCCAAATTTCAATATAGCTTAAGTAGACAGGGACAGGATGTCATTACCACAAAGAGAGTCTGTCACCAGGATAGGTATGGAATTGACATCAGAAAACCCACTGGGGTTGTCACGCACAACTAGAGAAAAACACAGCTCCAAACTGAGCAACAGGGCTATTTAGAAAATAATTAAGATTTTTATATTATGAAAAGAAAGGAGATTTTCCCCCCCAATGTATACATCTTGAGAGGGAAAATAATACTGTGACTTTTCTCAAACACCAATTGCCTGCTGAAACACAAAAGAACATTTTCAAACTTTGAACTGTGATTTAATATCATTGCTTTCAGAGCTCAGTGAATGGCCTCATCCATAAAGACTAAACTTGGATATTTTTCTTGGCTTCACTCTTCGTTACACATCAGAGCAGGGCCATTAATGGTCACATTTATGTGTCAAGAAGTATGGCAATCTGAACATAAATATTAAATCCACATATGACCAGAAGTAAATAAAACTGGATGGCCAGTGTGTATTGGGCATGCTATCAAGATATTTAGACATTGACAATGTGGTGTATCCTACCCAGAAAACTTAGACCAAATTTCAGGAGTAATTTTGTTTGATGCCAGTATTTTCCAACCCGCTCTTCTTAAAGTATATGATAAATTTATTTTGTACTGCCAAAAAGTTTTGTTTGAAAATTGCTGCTTACTCTACACAACTCTTTCTTGAATATTCTTTTTTTTTTTATCCTCACCCAAGGACATTTTTCCATTTTTTGTTCAGATAGAGTGGTGGGAGGGAGAGAGGAGGAGGAGGAGGAGGAGGGGGGAGAGAGAGAGAGAGATGTGAAAGGGACACGACCAACCAGGGCCAGGGACGAACTGCAACCGAGGTACGTGCCCTTAGTGGGAACTGAACCTGGGTCTTTCTGGACCACAGGCCGACGCTCTAACCTCTGGGCAAAACTGGCCAGGGCTCTTGAATATTCTTAATGCTAATTACTCCAAAGTTATGTAGAAGGCAGAATTACTTAACCAAGGAACACCCTTATTTTTATTTCTCTGGAAGTATCTAATAGAAGCTCTCAGATCCTCTGATTGGAAAATACTATTCTAGACTTAATTTTTCAATCCCTTTAATGTGGGCTTGAACTTCTGACTCTACTCCTTCATCTTTGATTCCTTCAACATATTCTAAAATGTATAGTTATATTTTAAACAACTTCCCTCTTAGCGGAGACCTACTTTAGGTGTGACCTGGGAAAGAGTTAACTGCAATTCCCTTTTCTTCGGAATCTTCCCTTAAAGAACGTGTGGGCAAGCAGCTTCCTTGTTTTGATGGTGAGCAAACAGAGTATTTGTTTAACTGAATCAGATATACCAGCATCAGAAACTTCCATTTTCTACAATAAAGATGATCCCAAAGGCCAAAAAGGAAAAAGTGGGTTAGGTGATTTTTTTCCTTCATTTTTTACATATTCTGTTTAAAGAGCTTCTACCAAAGATACACAAAAAATGAGGGTGGGATGCAGGGGCGCAAAGACAGGGCGGCTCTTCTCTGTTCATTCTCAAGCCCTTGAGCACTGAGCAGCCCCGCGCAGGTGGCCCTGGAGATGTGACTTAGCAGTGAATTTAGGCAGAAGCTGGAATGTGGTCTAGCAATTCTCTTTAAAAAAGAAAGTGCATAAAGTTCATAATACTTTCCTTGATGGATATTAGAGGTTTTTTTTTCCCCCTTTTTCTCACCCTTCCCCTCATGCTCTTCTCTTCCCTTTTCAGTATAACTTGAATTTCTCTTTTAGTTTTGTTAGGCATGATTTTGCTTTCACTTTTGCAGTTAGGAACACAGACTCAGAGAGCCACAGAAAGTTTTGAAAGCCTATTTTCACATACATTTTCCACCCCAAACTCAAATCCATTCTTCCAAGGATACGTGCAGTTTAGTATATGATTCTCATATATCGTGGAGATATTGTTGGTGGAGTGGTGACATTCTCAAGTGTTCCAGTCCCCATTCTAAAGGTGGAGGACAGAATACAGAGGGCAGATGACTTATGCATTGTTACAGAGTGAGTCACCGATTTCCCTGGAAGAGGGAGACATTTTTCCCTATCCATTGATCTAAACTTTATTTCTCTGATTTTTGCCCTGAATTTTGTACCCATTGTGAAGCATACTTAGATGATTTAGAGAAATACACACACACACACACACACACACACACACACACACGGACACCTGTGCATTACTGTAGCATTATCCTTGAATTTTTTCAAACATTTAATTAGCATTTGTACCAGGTCAATGCTAGTTTCCCTGTTATGTAAACCCACACCCATGCTAACAGTCTCTCGGGTTAGGAACACAGTGATAATATGACTATTTGGTTTCGGTGTTTGTGTACAGGGAGCCAGCCCCGGGTCATTTCCAGGAAAAAAGTTAAAGATTCTAAGGAGAGGTTCACCAGTAAAAAGGGCTGTTCTCTCCAAAAAAGAAGAAGAGGAAGAAAAAGAAGGAGAAGAAGAGGAAGAGGAGGAGGAAGGGGAAGAGGAGGAGGAAGGGGAAGAGGAGGAGGAAGGGGAAGAGGAGGAGGAAGAGAAGGAGCAGCAACTATGATCAGGGGTCAAGGGAATATAGAATATCAAAAATAGAGAATGAAGCAATTCACCATGCCGTCAAGAAAGCAGTAAAGCTAAATTTGGAGGGCACTGAATAACTGACTCCGTGAGAACTCTGTGTGCTTAGGGAGAGGAAGGACACCCAGTTTAGGAGACATACCATCCACAAGGCAGCTGGGGCCACCCTGCCCCCTTGAAATTTACATGATACTTGTGCAAACTCCCCCAACTCTAAGGCCCATGTACATCCAGGGCTGCTCCTGTGATTTCTGCAAATTTCTACAGGGCAATATACCCCATGACTTCCTCTGCTTCTCTGCAGCTGTGTCTCTACTAAGGTCTCTTACAAGCACAGAGATGATACTCTGCCCTTCCCAGATTTCCACCAAACACTACCTCCATCATAAGAGATGTATGGATAGGACCCAGAGCACGCAGTAGGGCTGGGAAAGCGCTAATGGGGTTTACACTAAAATAATGCAAATGCCTTCCAATCAAACGTTAAGAAGCCCCACTCTTAAATACTCAAATGTCCGATTTTACACAGACAACCTCCCCCGTGCCCACTCTGCCATACCCCAGAAATCCTGGCTGCGTGTTCGCTTGCTCTTCCAGCCGTGTAGCCCTTGGCAGGTACTTCCCAGAGGCTCCCCACGTTCTTCTCCTTGTTTGATCACGCTCATCCCATCACCTGCTCTCTTCTCAGCAGCAGCAACAGCTACTGTTCAGTTTCCTAAGCTAGAGCCCTTGCCCTCAGGGCCACTTTCTGGCCCAAGCAGCCAATGCTGCTTTTTCCTAAACAGTGGATCCCAGGGCCCCCTCTTTACAGACGGAACCTCACTCAGGTCACAGTTTCTCCAGGGCCACTCAGCGCTGCTTCTTGCGAAGGGCCGATGCCACTGAGAGACCTCCTTTGTGAAAAGTTATTCATCGAATTCAGGTGCTCACTCACAGTCTTTTGCTAATCTCCTGTCGCATTGAAGTTGATGAAAAAATTAAGCTACAAAAACTTGCCCCACGTGTATCTGATATCCCCACGGAGACCTCCCACACCACGGAGCAGCACAGCAAGTGGGGGTGGGGGGGTAGAGGGCCATAGGTCCGCACTGCATGGGCCAGGTCTGAATTCTGGCTCTGTTCTCCCCACTGTGTCCCTTGGGGCAACCCCTTGCTTGTAGGTGCCTCAGTTTCCTCACCTGTAAAAGAGCAGAACCTACCTTGGTCTACAGACTAAATGAGTGAATGTGGATGCAGCATTTTGAACGTGCCTGACACCTATCAGTGTGAGCCGGTTTTGTTTTAACTTGGCCCGATGACAAAAGTCTGGGGAAGAGCTGGGCAGAGCACAGACAGACAGCAACAGAGCGTGTTTGGCACAACTTTTCCCCACGGGAGGCAGAAGAGACGGTTGATGTCGCTACTGTAAGAGCTTGGAAAACTCCACTCAGGAATTGATGCTCTGGGCAGGCTTTTTGATTGCAAGCATTGTAGGTAGAAAACTAGGGTCTCTCCAGCTCCAGTGCTTAACATCTGGGCCTTAAAAAAAAACACACAAAAAAACAGGGCTTTCATTTATAAGTGAATTTGCCTATTTTTCATAGGAATTGTTTTGATTGAAATGGATTTCCATTCTTGTGTCATCGTCCTTCAGTTTCTGAACAAAGTGCACCTAAAATTCCTGAGGTGAAAATTTAAATCATCAATTTATATGCTCAGCCTTGGGCTTGTGCTCTCTCTCTGAAGAATGCCCCTGTTGTAATCTCATGTCCATGTAGTCCTTGGCATATAGTACATGCTCAGTAATCACCAGGTGGCTTGATTTTCATCTTTAAAAGAAAAAGACACCGAAAGAACTGTGTTAAAAGATGGGTAATTTTCACACAGGTTTAGTTGCAGCAGCAACAGCAGCAATTTAGGTAGCTTTTCCATCCAATTCTGGAGGGACTTAATCACTGGGGTGCGCATGTTAATTTGCTGCACTTTTAACCACGCAGGAGTCTTAGGTCTGTGAGTAACCAGTGAGAAAGGAATATACTTGTTCTCATTCTCAACTGTCCTAGGATAAATCGTGTTCTATTCACTGATGCCAGAAAAAAAAATCAATAGAAACCATCGGAGTAAAAATATTCATTATTTGTGAGGGAGAAAGAAGCAGAAAAACAAATAGGAAGATAAAAAAGCATGACGCTGGGGAACCACGGAGAGAAAGTCAAAGCCTCCCAGAGTCCGGCTGCTCGGTCCCATGAACACCATTTGCACAAACACGTGAAATACCATCCCTGGAATTGTGCAAAAGGTGGTCTTGATGAATACCTTTGGTGTTTTAAAGTTTAAGTGACCTGCTTTACGGTCACAAACAGTTCATTCATTTCCCTGTGCTTCAGTGTTCATTTGGGGTGATCACATTTAAAATAAGAACCAATGGACGGAGACAACAATACTGTGAAGGAGGGGCGGGAGCAGGGAGGAGGGTGTCAATGAGGGGAAAAGGAGAAACATTGTAACCAAAATAAATTAATTAAAAAATAAATAAATAAAATTGAGTTTTGACTGTGAAAAAAAAAAAGAATATATATATGTGTGTATGTGTGTGTATATAAAGAGAGATATAGATATATTATATATATATTATTTACTGTGTCTATCACCTGTCTAAGCAGTTTATACATATTAGTTTATTTGATTTTTACAAAAACTCATGAGATAGGTACTCCTATGCCCATTTTACAGATGAGAACACTGAAGTTAGGAAAGCACTCGAGGTCATACCGCTAATTAGTAGTAGAGCTGGGATTCAAATTCATGTGGTCAGGGTTTAGAGTCTGAGGTTCTACAATGCTGCCTGATTTATTAGGCCCTAGGGCATGCCAGGGCACCATGTTACTATTCATGGCCATTGTGATCGATGCCAACATTTCCTGGTTGAGTAGACTGAGCATGAGCATTTCGATTAGAATTTTGGAGAGAATAATACAAGAGATATCTTGTCACCAAAGACCGTGGAGTTGTCTGACCGCAACACAGAGCTCCAGATAGCCACTCATTGAACAAATTCAGAAAAATTGGATGTTAAATCTTTCTTAACATGCTACTGGGCATTCTGGGAAATCAGAGACAAAATATGTGAGCTGTTCACATCTAGAGTCTATCTGGAGCCATACGTGCTGAGAGCTGGGAGCTCTCATGATGATTGGCTCCCCATGTCCCCAGCACACGCACAAAAGACAGTGAGCCAAAGCGAATACAGTCTTCTCCAGGTAGGAGGTCCCGCATGGCTTCAGATCCTACCAGGAAGCTTTATTCACACCCTGGATTTTAAGTCATTATACTCCTTTGTCTCATCTCTCATGTCTCCTTTGTGGGACGATTAGAAAGAAATAGCCACGATTGTTAGGTGCTTTCAGAGTCTCATTTGGATGCTTCCTTGTTAATGTAAGACAGTCATTTTTACTTTAAAGTCTCATCATAAAATCTTTGATTGTCATTTGTTTTCCTTCGAAGAGTGTAATTTCCACTAGAAAGTATGAGAGGGTTATCGTAAAATATTTTAGACTGTGTGATGGTTAGGTTTAAGCAAAAAGCATAGAGAAAGCAAAGAAATAAACAAAGGGATATTTTAGGGTTTTTTTTTTTTTAAGACAAACAAAGCCCCACCTTAGAGAGTATCAGAGCAGAATAGTTCTTAAAGGATTACTTGGCCCTCAACCCTTGGGAATTCTCAGTTCTGTGGTGTTTGCTTTTGTCTCCCAACAGAGGTGTGGTATGAAGGGGGTCACATAGAAGGTGAGTAAGACATTGAATGCTCCACTTCCTCACTATGAGGTAACACTCTGCAGTCAAACCAGGTGAGCTGAAATAACTGGATGTGCTTCTCCATGGAGCTAGTACATTTTATTTAACACTTCCTCAATGATTCTTATTCCCTGACTGGAGCATTCTCTACTACTGCCAATTATAGGAGGATGGAGGGAGTCAAAACACCTCCAAAAAAAGAAAATGGCAAAGAAATAGAATAATATTTTGTGTTATCTATAAAAGAGATAAATTCATAATACGTTATGTATACTTGAATGAGTTAGAGGTTTGCAGCTTGGTCTAATAAGGAAATGGTAACAATGAGCTTTTAGTTTCTTAAAATCAGATTGGCTTAACCACCATTGGTGGTATAAAGTTAACTATCACATATTTGGTGGAGAACACCTGTTTAGGAAATCAGGTAATGATGTCGAATAAAATGTAAGCCAAGATGAGTCTCAGTTCCCTAATCTACAAAATAGGGGCCCGAACCAAATTATCTGTAGGAACAATTATTGTGTGGAAAACTCTGACTGTATCTCAGAATTCCTTAATTCATAAATATATACTATATACTTAGTCACTGCGAACAAAAGCAATTGAGTAGTATTTATATTTCACTACAATTGCATTGAAAGCCTATCCTTGAACTGTAGACAGAATAAAGGAATCAGAGTTTTCAAACACAACAGTATAGGGGCAATGTAAGATAGACACCAAAACTTTTGATGAAGCTCTCCTACAGATGCCCTACTAGAATTTCTTTTTTTTTTTTTTTAACATTTTATTTATTTATTTTATTAATTTTTTTTTTTGTTACAGATGTTTCTCTTTTTTGCCCCCCATTGACTCCCTCCTTCCTATCCCCTCCCACCCCGTCTCGTTTTGTTGTCTATGTCCATCGGTTACGCATACATGCATATAAGTTCTGTGGTTTATCCCTTCCCTCCCCCAGTTAGAACTTTCTTAATGGCGATTTATCCTTGAGAAGTTCACATATAAATTACAGACTACCTGTACTAAGATCACAATCAGAATTTATTTCTAGTAGAACACTTTTATTTCCTCTATTAAGATAAGCCCAGAAACTCAAACAATCTAAGAAATGGGGACTGCTTGGAGTTGCCAATGTAATCAAACTCCTTTTTGTAAAAGAAAACTTGCGTATTCTAAAAGGATTATATCAGTCGGCTGACAAGTTCTTGAGCATAAAAACCCATTTAAGCAGACCTAAATAGAGTGGAGTCTATTGCTAAAAGGAATTGATTCACCCAACTCTATCACCCCCCCCCCCCCCCCCAGTTCACCTCCTACGCTTGCCACACCTTCTCATCTTTTTCTGAAGCTCTTCCAATTCTAGTTAGGTTTCAAATAAATTTTGGCATCCTCCTCCAACAGCTAGTACTGAGCACAATTGGAAGACAGCCTGGTCCACTGGGAAGATCTTCCTATGAGTTCTCTGCCATTTAATAGCTAGGTGACTTTGGACAAATTGTTTACATCCTCTAGCTCACCCTCTACGTAACTGGAATAATAGCATTTACTTTGCAGGATTGTTGTGAATCGTCATCAATTAAATGTAGGTGAAGTATTTAACATCACAATGGTATTCAATAAATAAACTAATTCTACCTGGAATTAAGAAATTCCATAGGATTTGAACATATAATCTGATCATGTCATTTCCTACTTTAAATTTGTTTTCTTTATTTTTATTGTTGACACTATTGGAGATATTTCTGCCCCCCCCCTTACCCCCTCCACCCAGCTCCTGCTGCTCTTCATCACCACACTGTTATCTGTGTCCATGAGTTATACGTATATGTTCTTGGGCTAATCCTTTCACCTTTTTCACCCAGCCCCCCAACACCCCTCCCCTGTGACAGGTGCCTGTTCTCTGTATCCATGAGTCTGTCTCCACTTTGTCAGTTTTTGTTCATTAGATTTCACATATAAGTGAGATCATGTGGTATTTGTCTTTCTCTGATTGGCTTATTTCACTTAGCATAATAATCTCCAGGTCCCTCCATGCTGTCACCAAAAGGTAAGATTTACAAGGCTGTAAGAAAAGAAGAAAATCTACTTTAAAATTTTAATGAGTCCTTCTTGTTCTAAAGATTCCAGTCTTCTTTACATAGCTTAAAACATCCTTCCTGCTGTGATTCTGATCTCTCGTGTTACGGGTCCCCACACCTTTCATTGCATTCTGTGGCCCAATCATACCGAGGGCATTGTTGTGGTTTTTGTGTTATGCTCAGGGAAAATCCATGCATGCTCTTTCCTGAAACTCACCCATTCCCTCCCTGGCCAACAGTTAACCCCTAGTTACCTCTAGGCTTCATTTAGTCATGGCTACATTCAATGCCTTCAATAGAGTTCCTGAACCAGCCTAGATTATGAGTTACCATCACACCCTTCATTTCTTCTATCATAGTACTTGTCACACTATTTTAGGATTTCCTAGTCAGTTGTCTGTATCTCCCTTACACTTTTTTTTTTTAATTTTTTTTTTTTATCCTCACCCCAGGACAGTTTTTCATATTTTGTTCAGATAGAGTGGGAGGGAGAGAGAGAGAGAGAGAGAGAAACATCGACGTGAAAGGGACACATCGAGTGGCTGCCACCCGCACGACCCAACCAGGGCCGGGGACAAACTGCAACCGAGGTACATGCCCTTAGCGGGAACCGAACCCGGGTCTCTCAGGACCGCAGGCCGATGCTTTAACTGCTGAGCCAAACCGGTCAGGGCTCCCTTACACTTTGAATTCATGGGGAGCTGGATTGTGTCTGTTTTGTTACCTCACCATAGCCTAGCAACATACCTGGTACATACTATGTGATTACTAAATAAGTCTCAGTAGACAAATGAATGTGTAGTCTCTGACTTCCGTTCCAGTTGCATGACTTCAGGGAGCCATGAGAAAGACGAGCTTCCTGTTTCTTTCCTGCGGACCACTCCCAGCCCAATAGGAAAGGAGCACGTGGGTTACACGGAATGCTTAGTTGTTAAAAGAAATTCTGCAGATGGGCAGAAAACAGGTGAAGATACTCGTTCCCAAGAGGTCAGTCTTGGAGATTCAGGCTTGATTAGTAGAAAGAGGTGATTTTTATAAATTTAATTCTTAAAAATATGTAGTGTACATACAGGCTAGAGCAAAAGTAGGTTTATAGTTATGAGTATGGGAAACAGAATTTATTCTTGTATCATTACTTATTTATTATTTTATTAATTTTCATACTAAATACAATAAATCTACTTTTGCCCCACCCTGTATGGTATGCTTCGAATTATATATGTATATGTACTTATACAGAGGAAAAATACTGGAAAAAATTTCAATTAAGCATCTCTAGTTATTGTTAATTTTCTTAGTCCTGTATTTTCTGTATAGGCAAATGTGCTACAATGCCCATGCATTAATGATATATTTTTAAAAAATTAATGAAGATAAAATCTTAAAAACCTCAAGATTTTATATGTGCCAGGTACAAGAAGAGAATTCTGGGAAGCCACTGATTTTTTTTTTTCTTCTTTTTAATTTCTATTTGTTACTTCCTTAAGTTACTATTTCCCCTAGATGTTCAACTCCCCAGGCTAGACACTGGTTCCTCTGCAGAGAAGCCTGTGGGGCCCTCCACCTCCCACCGTCTTCAGGATGCACATCCTTTACAAAGTCCTCCCAGGTCAGGGCATCGTCCAGAGAGCACGGTCTTTCTCCCCCTTCCAGCGCAGTCCTTCAGCATCTAGTCTAAGGTCTATTTTCTCTGTTCCTTTACTGTTCTCTTTGGGGGCCATTCTGTTCCCGAATTTCCCAACTATATTTTTTTGCTCCTTAAAATTAGCAGCTTGCTTTTCACTGGTTTCATGACTTTTAGGATGGCACTGGACACAGAGGAGAATGTTCCAAAATAATATTGATTCACTGAATATTGCATAAGAAGATGCATTCTACAACATATTAGCAAAGAAGAGGGCCGGTCTGTTAACTCCCAGGATGTAGGTGATCACTTCCTGATTTTTTAGGTCATTATGGGGTTTGGAACTCAAGTATGTTCCTTTACCAAGTGCAATAAAAGACACATTTTAATTTAAAGAGCAAAGTTTTTCTTTTGTTTGTTTGCTATTATTATTATTATTTTTTAATTACCTAGCTTTGAAAATTATTATGAGACCTTGCATATATAAAGTATGTTACTTGTAAAGACAAGGGAAAAATACAATCAAATAACAGTGTTATATTACCAGATCTTCAGTGGGCTCTTATCTGTCTACTAAAGTAAATTTTAAAAGAGTGCATCAATAACTTTGAATCACAGAATATTTCCTGCTGAATATTATGACAGGAGTTATTTAAAAATGGAAAGTGAGAAAATATTTTTTCCTTTTAAGGCATTCCAGTGTATTAGAAATATGGATTTAAGTTAGAACTTTAATCACTGGTTCAGTTTAATATATTACAATTTTGTGCATAATCATGTATTGTGTATTATCAAATTCATTTTGCTGATTGCTATTGATGGTTCACACTAATTGCTCTTTAAAAAAAATAAAAATAAGAGGCCTTTTAATTTCTGGTATTACCAGGAAGAGAAGATCTCAGTCTTAGGTAGCACCCTGGGGAGGACAGAGAGTATTTCATGGAGACCTGCAAATGGTCAACCAGATAGCTTCATAACCATTTGGAAATGATCAACATTCTTTGGTGCTGTACCTAGAGTCCTGAATTAACTTGAAATGACACAATGATATTTTTTTCCCAAGTCTTAACATGCTTCTTTATCTGAGCAAACTTGCAAGGATTGGAGAGAAAGTAAGTTAATACCACCACTCTGACCCTCATTCAAACCTCTAGGTTTGGCAGACGCAGATTGAGAGTACAGTACTGATGCCCTGCACATAGGAGGCAATGTTTGTTTATGTCACACTTTAAGAATCAAAAAGCTATCCAGAGGAATCTAGCCAATGCTTACCTCACTGCAGTCGGAGGCTACATTCAGCAATACCACTCAGAATAACCAGCAGCGATACTTAAAAACAATATGCTCCCTTAGAAGAAGAAGGAAATAGGTATGAGAGTAACATCAAAGGCTCTGATTTCCCTTTCTTTCTGCAAAATGGGAACACTGCCTCTTGTCACCGAGCCATTGGAATGTTGAGGAGACAATAAGCATCTGACAAGGATTTAGGGTGAAAGGTGCTATGTGAGTTCAAGGTGTTTGCTAATGTTATTACCCAATCTATTCTGGCCCAATGTGGAAACAAAAGCAACTTCTATTACAAATAACACATGTTGCTGAAATAACCTTAGGAAAGAAAGAATGAATGCATCTACAAAGGCAAATAGCTATCAGCTAGATTACTAAAACTTCATGTTGAGGTTGTAAGCTCTTAACACTAAAACCAATATTCTTTTAATTTAGGGAACAATCATTTTGGGAAGAAAAGTAGGCAACTTATTTTCTGCCTATGAAAAAGTGACATTTCTAGGTGCATATCAACAAATATATTTACAAAGCAGTTTCTAATGAAAGACTGTATTAAGTAGAAGACTCCTTGAGCAGATTTATTTATTTATTTATTTATTTATTTATTTATTTATTTATTTTTTATCCTCACCCGAGGACATTTTTCCATTTTTTGTACAGATAGAGTGGGAGGGAGAGAGAGGAAGAGAGAGAGAGAGAGAAACATCGATGTGAAAGGGACACATTGAGTGGCTGCCACCTGCACGACCAACCAGGGCCGGGGACAAACTGCAACCGGGGTACATGCCCTTCGAGGGAACCGAACCCGGGTCTCTCCGGACCACAGGCCAACGCTCTAACCGCTGAGCCAAACTGGCCAGGGCGAGCAGATTTTTTTAGAAAGGGATATGTAAGGAGAGGTCCATGTGTGAACTCAAGAAATACTCCAGACTTAACTTCAGAGATTCGCTTAGGATCTTAGACACAGACAAAGTCCAAAGATATATATATATAATATTTAATTTATTATATATTTTTTAAAAATTTTATCACTATTAAACATTAAATATATATTTAAATATATACAAATTTTAACTGAGAACAGCTATGACACTACCATTGGCCTTTAGGCAGTCTTCCAATCAGCTTCTAAAGGCATAATGCTACATCGTCTGCCCATAGACAGCTAGTTATCTTGGGTTCAGGCGAGCATAAATGTCTCTTCCCCACTCCTAATATTTCCCACCATGAGGGTTCTCCACTAGTATAGAAGTCCTGACATTTCTATCCTCAGAGCAAGAAAGAATCATTTAATTTTATTGAGCCCCCATCTCCCAATTCTCCTGGGAGCTGGGTGCCTACAGAAAGTGTACACTCCACTCTCCTATTTCAGACCCCAAGTTTTGGAGGAGGGCTACGTTGTCCAATGCTGGGCATAGAGCAGGCAAGTCTCTCTGAATCTGAAGTTCATTTATTAGTAAACCCATTCTGCAAAATCATCTTTATCAGTGAGGAACTGATACTTTGTTCATCTATTGTACTCTTTTCTTTTTCAATATTCTCAACTGAGGAAGGCAGATGCCCTTGGCCTTGAGCCCCCTAAAGATTCCAACAACCCACAAACACAATGGAAGGTATACCTGGCTTTTCTAGGCCAAAGGATAGAAAGCTAACCTGGGTCTCTAAAGGCTCGGGATAAAATATCACAGATAGGAACTCAGCAAAGTTAAACTCAGTCATTAGAAAATGGAATTGAGTGTTTTTCGTGTGGCTCCTGTAACAAGTCACCATAAACTCAGTGACTTAGAACAACAGAAATTTAGTCTCCCACAGTTCTAGAGGACAGAAGGTCAAAATCAGTGTCACTGGGCCTAAACAGGGATTTGGCAGGGCCATCTGTCTCTGAAGGCTTTCAGGGAGAATCTGGTCCTTGCTTCTTCTAACTTCTAGTGGCTGCCAACTTCCTTTGGCTCGTGGTTGCATCTCTCCAGTTTGCCTCCCTGATCACATTGCTGCCTCCTCCTCTTGGTGTGTTAAGTCTCCCTCTGCCTCCCTCTTAAAAGGACCTGTGTGGCTGTATTTAGGGCCCACTCTGATAATGTGAGGACTCTCGTCTAAAAATCCTTAACTTAGTTACACCTACAAAGACCATTTTTCTATTTAATGTAACATTTACAGACTCTAAAGATTAGGACCTAATATCTTCAGTAACTATTTTTCAGCCAACCACACACATTTAGTAGTCATAAATAAATATCATTTATTTTGCTTCTTCTTCATTCTGGAATTCATAATGTAAGATACTAAAATATAGTATCACAGTCTAGTATCACAGTCTTAGAGAATCAAGATAAATTCATCCTAGACTTGGACCAAGCAAATGATATTGAGAAAGATTGTATCATACAGTGATCACCTTTTCTGTGCATGTGTGTGACATACCAAATTTCCAAATACACATATAATTTTTTACTTGTTCTGTAGCAAAGTATGAATTTAAAGAAAAATTAAATGATCTTTACATATATGACTAATATTATAAACTCAGGACCATAGTTACCTACAATACTAACTTTAAAATTCTGGTTAAAGCATTTACTGAAACAATTCAAGGATTAAGAATCAAATCCTTTGTTATTCATGTATATGGAGCATATGATGAAATTATTCACAGATGGATATGAAATTTGCATTTTACTAATAAGTTATAGAAAAGATTCACCTTTTAGCTAAGAACCATTGCCTCTAACATACACTCAATTTCATTCTCCTTTTTCTACCAGTATTTAGTGGTTTATGTGTTGTCATGTTCCACCAACATTCCAAAGATTTGTCATTTGGCCAGAGTTATTGGTTACACTAAGATGTGTAGGAGACAGCAAGTCATGGTGAAGGACAGACTCTGTGTCTACTAAGCACTCTCACTAGCTAAGAAACTTGTACTCAAGACCACACACACGTTGTTGCAGTGAAGACAGGCTATGCTCTGATAACAAGTAGACCTGCACATTCAGCGTCTCAGGGAACAAGACATGGATTTCTCCCCTCATGTAACAAGCCTGGGTGGAAGTTCCAGATCAGTGGGGCTGAGCTCTGCGCTGTCACTCAGAAGACCAGTATGACAGGGGCGCTGTGGTCCTTTCAAGGTAGCTGTGGTTGGCTTCTACTCAGGAAGCCAAATATGGACAGTCACATAAGAGCACACGAGTGCAGCCCTGGTCGGTTTGGCTCAGCGATTAGAGCGTCGGCCTGCGGTCCAGAGAGACACGGGTTCGATTCCCACTAAGGGCATGTACCTTGGTTGCAGTTTATCCCTGCCCTGGTTGGGTCGTGTGGGTGGCAGCCACTCAGTCACGTCGATGCTTCTCTCTCTCTCTCCCTCCCACTTTATCTGAACAAAAAATAGAAAAATGTCCTCGGGTGAGGATAAAAAAAAAAAAAAAAAAGCACATGAATGCAAAAACTCTAGCAGATGGCCACACATAAACTGCAAGGGAGCCTGGGAAACAGAGAGTAGCTGTGCACTCAGGAAGAAGAGGAGAGGGGCCTTTGTGAAGAGCTTGCAGTCTGTGCCACATGCACTATACAAACTTCGTCTCGGAAGAACAGAAGATCACTGCACATGTACTGATCATGTACTCTCTACCCGTAATTCAGTAGCGGAGAGGAAAAGAAAGAAATGGTGTATTTTATTATAATTATTCCATATAGTAGTTTATATAAATTGTCTCAAATGATGGCAGTGCAGGGGTTATTATTTTTTCAGTAAATTTTAGAATTATATAGTATACAGGATGTGGGGAGAGTAGGTGTACAGTTGAAAGTATGCAAAACAGTTTATTCTTATATTATTATTGATGAATGATTGTATCATTTTCCATACAAATAACTGTAGACGTACTTTTGCCCCACCCTGTATGTTGAGAAGCTTTTCTCTATTCAGTTCTTCATTCTATTGAGGGAGAAAATAGGCCAAGGAAGTTAAACTTTTCTCAAGGGGCCCAGGCTGGGTTCCAAGAGCTAAACAAGGGCTGATAACCGGTGGGGCTGGCCTTCTGCGGAACGAAGAGAAGAACAGAAGAATTCCAAGTCTGTCTCCCAGGCACAGGAAGGACCAGGAAGCTAGGAAATCCCCAATTTTCAAGTCCACTGAGCAGAATACAAGAACAGGGTCAAAAACAAAGATTTCTCCATTGAGAACTGGGCAACGTGGAGCAGTCTGGTCTGCAGGCAGGCTAGCCTGGAAAGAGGCCCAGGGGCCATGGCGCGCTTGGAAGGACGGTCGCTCTGGACCCTGAAGGAGCTGAGGCTTTGACATTCCAGCCCCGCACTGAGCCTGCGGTCTGTCCTCTCCCTGCATTTGGAGAAAGGTAATCTGAAGATAAGTCACTCACATTACGAGAATGCTGATCTGGGGTAAGTCATGAAAGGGGAAAAACCAACAAGTCACAGATAAAATCAGTAGAACCACCTGTAGGACCCTTTGTAGAAAGAGAAATGAGCTTTCATGGAGAAGCAATGGTAGGGCATGGCATGGGAATTAAGTGCACAAAATTTGGATTGAAAAAGTTTGATTAAATTCCTGTCCCAGGACCTAGGTAGGGCAAGTGATGTATTCTCTTGAAATCTTAGTCTCTAGTAAAATGGTAGATAAAAATAATACCTAAGTCATATACTTTATTTCTTCAATTTAAATAAAAGGATGTTTAACTGTTTTTAATAAGGTATAGGAACTCAACATATAACCAGCTTAATATATCAAAGAATGGAATTTTTTTTCTTTTGTGCTGGGTATAAAACTGTCCCTTATATCTAATAGTCAATCAATCATTCAACCAAATCTTGCCCATGACCTCTTAGTCTCTATTGAGTATAAGGTGGGGTTTAAGTGACAACTGACATAGGTAGCAAAGTAATATGTTAATTTAGGACATGTCCTTTCAGACGTGAGTTTTCTCCTGCAAACCTAGGTATATTTTAAAGATCTTGAGAAAATCAATACTATAAAAAATGTTATAGTCCAAGTTATGTGGAAGACAATGTCCACACGAGATATCTCTCAGCATTCTTTCATGTGAGATGCATCATATGCTGAGAATTCATGATTCTCTGCAATTTATTTAATGTTTCCAAAACAGACCATCATCTTTATTGTTTTACCATGACTCTGTCCAGATCAGTCTAAATTTCATTTTAAGGACTCCTGGCTCTTTCTTAGGAACCCATCATCACTGGGCATGCCTATACATCTTCTGGCAAACTGTGAGAACAGTGTTGTTGGCAATTGTGAGAACAAAAGAAGATTTTTCTAAAGGTGATGAGGCAAAGAGGGAAAGCAAATGGCCCTGAGAACCAGGGACAAATGTCAAGGAAATTGATCTCTCATCTTAGCTCCCTGAGGCCCAAAGATGAGGGGTATGTGCCAGTTCATTGCCTCATAAAAAACCAACAGAGAAGGATCCAGCTGATTACTCACTGAAGATGACTTGGAGAAGGAATTTGCAGGCTTTGGGAAGGGGAGTTGCAACATAAGAGGAAGATAAAATTCACTGGTGTGATAAATAAGAGACCTCCCAAATGCACTGGGCAAATTATTGGCATCTTCAGATGACTGCAAAAATTGTTTTATAATAATTGTACTAACTAGATGCATTAAGGATCTATCTAGTATGTATCCAGGACTATGCTAAGTATTTCACAGGCTTTCCTTCGGTTCATATTGTACCCCTAAGAACCAGGCACCACTATTGTCCCCATTGAACAATAGCTGAGGTTTGCTGAGGTTTACAGAGGTTAGGTCCTTAGTGTTGAGTAACTTTATGGAATACAAAGTCCAAAGCAAAAATCACTTAGTCAGAACCTAGCTAGGGAAAGAAGTCTGCTCATGAGTGAACTTTTCAGTGATACTTAAATCCTAAGAAAGCATGACTCACATCCTCGTGGATGAATTGATAACTAGTTTTGGGTCTGGAAAGGCATGTTTCTCTGAGGTCCCACTGTAGTACTTTCAAAAGGGGTTCCCTCTGAGGTACTTCGTCTATTAGCATCAGCGAAGGATCTCAGAGGATGACTGGTTTTCAGTGACTATGACCTGCAAGCCACAGTTGACTCATTCTCTTCAGAAATAACAACCTGATTCATCAGGTCTCTTTTTAACATTAATTATATTTAACATCTGACATCCCCTTCACCCTTTCTTCACAGCATTGCATACTAGGCAGAAAACGAGACAAGCCAAACCCAGGATATGATTAAAATAATCATTGCTTATTAGTGATTTCAAGTGAAAATGGAACAATGTCAACATCCCATGAAGTAAAAAAAAAAAAATCCCATGAAGTAAAAAAAAAAAATTTGTAAGGTAAAAGTTAAAGAACATTAAGTGCTTTTTCTTAATGTTTGATGTTTCTCTCTCTCTCTCAAATCAATAAATACACCCTCAAGTGAGGATAAATAAGTAAATAAAACTAGCTGCCTTCTACACCCTCGTGAAACTGCAAAATGACTTACAATGAATAGCTAAGGCTTCTAAAATTGTCACCAATGTTTGCATAATAAAATATGCCCTGTCCTTTCATTAAAAGTGATTGGTAGTTTGAACCCCTGATGTCAGTATGCAGAAAGGTGTCAGGAGCACTGCATCAGATAAACTAAGCTGGAAAGAACCCCTTTTTCCCCTAAATAAAACAAAAGTGCCTGTGGGGAACAGCTGTTGTTTTTGCCAGTCCAGCATCTATCTCTTCCCCTGGACAATGCCCCTCTGATTTTCTGGGAATCTGCCCAGCCCCATCATGTACCACCCTGGTGGGACCATCAAACTGGGTCAGAGTGCAAGGGGTGGTTGGCACCTCTCCCCCAACCCTACTCTCACTTGCCAAGACCAATCAAATAGAAATCCTAGAAATTTGGCCTAAGGACAGATCATGGTTGGAGGTGAGTTGATTACAACTCTCCAAAGAGAGTATCCCTAATTATTTACCCAGATCTCTGTCACTAGTCTGTTTTTTTTTTTTTTTTTTTATCCTCACCCAAGGATATTTTTCCATTTTTTGTACAGATACAGTGGGAGGGAGAGAGAGGAAGGGAGAGAGAGAGAGAAACATCGATGTGAAGGGACACATCGAGTGGCTGCCACCCGCACGACCAACCAGGGCCGGGGACAAACTGCAACCGAAGTACGTGCCCTTAGCGGGAACCGAACCCGGGTCTCTCGGGACCGCAGGCCGACGCTCTAACCGCTGAGCCAAACTGGTCAGATCTCTGTCACTATTCTGCTCTGTCTCTCTGAAGTTCTGTTTTTGCTTCCGTTTCTTAGGTATCGGGAGTTGCTCTACATTCTTCTACAAAATTCCACTTCCCTTTTAGTCAGTCAATTCCTGTTGCTTGCATTACAATGCAGGTAGATACTGTTATTAATCCCATTTTACCAAAATTTAGGAAGATGAAATAAGTCCCTCAAGGTCACACAGCAAGTAGGTGATACATACTGTAAGTGAATTCAAGACAGTCTGAAATCCAAGTCAGAGCTAGTAAATAATTAACCTCCAGGGGACTAGGACTAAGTCCTTTCAGATACGTTGTTTCTGAAGCAGGCAGCATAGAGTTTGGTATATTTTAGATGTTCAAAAGTTTGTAGTGGAGTGTATTTTAACTAAATCAAGACAGAAGGGCTCCACTCCAGTAAGTGGTAACACTGAAGGTCAAGTTAACATCCTGTTCATTTTTTCCATTAAACCCATCACTTGAGATGATTCATATCATAGGCACCACTGTACCTCATCATCCCTTCTTTAGGACAACTTAACACCAATCCCAAAAACCAAAGGCACACACAGGCAGGAGAGTGACATGAGCACACGCCTGTTGCATGTGCATGTGTGTGTTATTTACTGGAGACTCCTATTAAGTATTCAGAGTCTTCTCAGCCTCCATTTCTTTTTCAAATGACAGCACTTATATATTTTTTATTATGATGTTCTGAATATTTTAATGTAAGCATATATTGGAATTTAGCCTCATTTTTCATTTCCTCATATTTACCCTTTCACTATTACTTTGCATCTTGTAATAACCTCTTTTATACAAATGGTATGGGATGATGACAGATTGTTTACTTCTTTTATTTATTTCCAAACAGACAATCTCTACTGGATGCATCATTCACTTGTGTTTTACTCTTTTCTACCCAGTGTCTTTTTTAAATTTGCATTTATTGAAGAGAGAGAGAGAGAGAGAGAGACGCATCGATTTATTGTTCTACTTACTTATGTAGTCATTGGTTGATTTCTTTTTTTTATCCTCACCCGAGGACATTTTTTCCCACTTTTTGTTCAGATAGAGCAGGAGGGAGAGAGAGAGTAAGAGAGAGAGAGAAACATCGATGTGAAAGGGACATATTGAGTGGCTACCACCCACACAACCAACCGAGGCCGGGGACAAACTGCAACCGAGGTATGCGCCCTTAGCGGGAACCAAACCCGGGTTTCTCTGGACCATAGGCCGATGCTCTAACTGCTGAGCCAAACCAGCCAGAACCATTCGTTGATTTTTATATATGCCCTGACCAGACATTGAACCCACAATCTTGGCATATAAGGACAATGCTCTAGCCAACTGAGCTACAAGGCCAGGGCCTCTACCCAATGTCTTGACAGGAAAACTACAGCTCTTGATTTCAAAAGACTTTCCACTTGGCTTCCTTGGAATTCTCACCTCCATGGTACCTCTTGTAGGAGATAATCTAGTTGAAAGGTCCTGGTTGAATTACCTAAATCCCTTGACCTCTTCTTATCAAGCTTTTACCTATGCCAAGTACAACTAATGGTAGCATTTTATAAATAATTACATCAAATGCTTATCAGATTTCAAATGCTGAAATGCCATCTCTTAATATTAGCAAAAAGGCTGCTCATGTTGTCTCTGACAAACTCATAATGCTTACCTCAAATGCTGTTTTCTGGATGAATAGTGATTTCCCCTTAATTTTTGTCCTATGATTTTGAAAATTCTTGACAATCCATGCCCAGAACAATGATTAGGAGGCAATATGCACGGAACCATTCGAAAACAGTTCCAGAATGCCCTGTTCTCCTTCTCCAGGCCAGGCCTCATGTCTTCAGAGGCTCGGCACTGTCTTTGGTTGCTCTTTGGTTCAAGCAATATGAACTACACAGTGACGTTCCCTCTTCAAAGTGTGGTCCTCACAGTAGCAATCGCACCACTTGGGAATGCAGAACTCCATTCCGCCCTGCGCTTCCTGAATTGGAATCTGAATTTTAACCAGCTTCTCAGGCAACTTTAAAAGGGTGAATCTAATGTGTCTATGCTAAATGATTGGTAGTGAGTACTTGGGTAAACAGTACTAAGATGAAATCTTCATCGAAATTTGGGCTCAATGGGAGGAGTGACAGAATGGACCAATAAGAGTGTGATTATCTTAGGAGTGGGATACGCTCATTGCAATGCCAGTCAAACCCTTCTTGTTAATTCTTCTTCCTCTTCTATCAAATAAACTTGATCTTGAATGTTTCCACATCCATGCTTTCCACGTTCTGTTGTCAAGACTAACTTTGCATTGTCCTGCAAAGGTAATACGTGTTTACTTAATGTACTACACAGGGTTCTCCAAAGGAACAGAACCTATAGGATGAAGATGCATATGAATACGGAATTGGCTCATGTAACTATGGAGGCTGGCAAGTCTCCCAAAATCTTCAGGGTGAGTCAGCACCCTGGAGATCCCTTAGTTTAGTCTTAGTCTGAGTCTGAAGGCTGAGAACCAGGAGAACTTATGGTGTAAGCTTCAGTCCAAAGGTTGGTAGGGTCAAGACTCAGGAAAATCTTATGTTTCAGTTTGAGTTTGAAGGTAGGAAAAAAATTATGTTGCAGTTTGAAGGCAGGCAGGCAGAAAGAACTCTGTCTTCCTCAGGGGAAGGTCAGCCTTCTTAGTTAGGCCTTCAGCTGATTGGATAAGGCCCACCTACCTTAGAAAGGGCAGTCCCTTTTCTTCATTCTACTGATTTAAATATTAATCTTGTGAAATTCCAATGGGTGGGAGAGGGATGCAGGGATGGGAAGAGATAAACCAAAGAACTTATATGCATATATGCACAACCAACAGACACAGACAATAGTGTGGGGAAGGCGGGGGTGGGGTGGGGGTGGGAGCAGGAAGGAGGGGGTCATGGGGGAAAAAGAGGGTACAGCCATAATACTTTCAACAATAAAGATAAAGAAAAGATGTGGTACATATACCCAATAGAATACTATTCAGCCATAAAAAAGAAGGAAATCTTACTTTTTGTGATGTCATGGATAGACCTGGAGAGTATTATGCTAAGTGAAATAAGCCTGTCAGAGAAGGACAAGTACCATATCTAATTTCACTTACACATGTAATCTAATGAACAAGATAAATGAACAGAGTGGAGAGAGACTCATGGATACAGAGAACAGACTGACAGCTGTCAGAGGGGAGGGGATGAGGAGCTGGGTGAAAAGGATGAAGGGATTAAGCAAAGAAAAAGAAAGACTCATGGATACAGACAATGGTGATTGCCCGAGGGAAGGGAGGTGTGGGGGGAGGAGAAGAAGATAAAGGGGGGATAAATGGTGATGGAAGGAGAGCTGACTTGGGGTGATAAACACACAAGACAATATATAGATGATGTATTGTAGAACTGTATACCTGAAACCTGTATACTTTTATTAATCAATGTCAACTCCATAAATTCCACTAAAAATAAATAAATAAATGTTAACTTATCTAGAAATCCTCAGGACAATGTTTGGCCAAATATCTGGGCATCCCTTGAACCAGTGACACTGACACATAAAATAACTATCACACCGATCATGTGCCCATTCCCGAGAATTTTCCCCCTTCCACCACACATCTTTCAAGGCAGAGACCAAGGCCTGTGTTTTCCGAGAAGCTTTCCTTCAGTTCCCTTCGGGGATTCCCTTCTTGTCTTCGCTGCCTTTAGCATTTAAAGAGCCAATACCACATGCTAGCCTAGGATGATTTACCATCTCTCATTTTCCACTCTTGTTCCTGGTATATCAGACTTGTTCCACCTGACTGGTAGCATCCTACAGGCAGGAATGCTTTCCTATTTTACTACAAAGCTCACAGTATCCAGATGCTCCCCAAATCCTGGATACTTGATTTTTTATTTATTGTCACAGTTAGAAAATACTGAGCTCTCCCTTCTACAAGGAGCACTTGCCACGAACGTGAGCATGGTTGCCATGTATGTACTAACAGGACCCTCTTGGAGACAGCCAGGATGTTGAGTTTGTAGAGCACCATTGTTTGAGTACACACAGTGACACCCCTTCAGAATTTGCCTTAACTTGGATTCCCACCCTGACACAGGTTTTGCTGAAAAGCCCCGGGAACTAGCGTGTTCATGCATGTAACCCACATGATACTGAGTGGGGAGCAATTCTACTGCGATGTGAGAGCTGGGCTTCGGGAGGAGGTTGATGACAGGACGTGAGGAGGACGCAGGTGCTCCGCAGCAAAAAAGACTCCGCCCAGAGTCCCTGTAGGAAATGACTTCCCACCCAAAGCAGTTTAAAATGCTCGTAGATCGGCTCCCTTCAGCAAATCACAGATGGCCCATGGCAGAAGAGATAAGACAAGGGGGACAAGAGAGTGCAGGGCGCTGAGGGGCTGCAGTGCCTCCCAGGACAGTCACTGGCTCTCTCAAGCACACCTGGAGCAGGCTGCGCGCACACACCGGGAGAATCAGGAGACAGTGGGAGAAACACGTCCTGAAGACCAGAGTCTGTCATTGACTAGTGATGCTGCTGGTCTGGGCATCGGTGTGTGTCCTCACCGCAGCTGCCCGGGCCAGGCTGGCCACACTCTCTCTGACAACAGCACCAGAGCATCAGCTTTCGATTCTCGATGAATTAATTCCCACACCTGTGCCTCTTTCCCAGGTACTTTTCCCTGGTAAAAATGTACCTCACCCTTGCTTTCTAGATTGTCTACACTTTAAAGAGAAAAGAGAACACTTTTCTTGTTAACCAGTTGTTTGGGGAGACCTGCCCTACTATTCACTGAGTCTAGAACAAAAATACAAACGAATATCTATATACTATATGTTTAAATATTGAAAAGTTAAAGCCAGCAGATGTTTAATGAAATATATTCCAACCTATGTTCTTGCCTAGAAAGCCAACTTCAAATTTAAGGACATCATAGCCATTAGGTATACTTCTATCCAAAATAAAAATAGCTGTTCAACCACTAGGCTGTATGCCTGAAACCAACACAAAATAAAAGCAAAAACAAAAATAATGATAAAATAAAATTTTATAGACCCCCCAATTCCTAAAAAAAAGAAAGAAAAGAATCCCTAGCTATCCTTGATCAAAATCTTGGGAGATGGAACAGAATCTTTGGAGGATGGAACAGAATCTTTGGACAAGACAACGAGGCTAATGCAGGTCCAATGAGCGCAGGGTCTCTGGAATCCAGACAGTGGTCTCCAGAGGGGGCGCGGGCTCAGGGAAGGGGCACAGCGGGCAGGTAACTAGAGTCAGATGTCGAATGCAGGAGCCCAGAGGAGGGCACCATCTCCCCCAGGTCCAAGGACAGGACTGAGACTGGGTGGGAGGCAGGCAGAGGCCCTGTATAGCAGAACAATTTGCCACAGCACAGCACAGCACAGCAGAGGAAACACAGACAATACAACACAGTGGAAAATTCGCACACATACTCCTCAGGTCAGAGAGTTAAAAGCTGCAGGGTCAGGAAATTTCCACACAAGCAAACAGGCATCTGGTCTTGTCAGCAGACATCAGAGGGAACTCAAGTCCTTCCACACGGAGCAACTGGGAAAAACTCCACGTATAAAACGCACTTGGGGTCAAATCCATCAGTAAGAATTCAGGCCTGTCTGTGATTTTTTTCACTCAGGACCCTGAAACAAGATGCAGACCCTGAAAATGTCCAGACTAGGGCTTGGGGAAGAGGATTGCCAGACTTTAGAGAAAGAAACATCCAGACCACCCGAAGTCAGAAATCCTGTTCTTGGTTACAGACACTGTGACATATCGTGATGGTGTCCCGACCAGTAAAATCGTACATTGCTCCCCTTTCAGAGTCAGGACTGAGTATATCCCCTAGTTATCTATTTGACTGTTCGGAGTTGCAGTATTTATAGTTACTTACGTCAGCTCAGGAGAGGCGACGGTGCCCATCTTTTCTCGTCCCTGACTCCAGTGACCTTGGATGGTGACTTGAAACTAGCCTTGGTGGGAGTGTTTTAACACCATAGAGACTGGCAAACACCACGGATCGGGGCTTCTCTTCCCGAGGAGAGCCTTCACTTAACACATTTACCAGCACATAACTGCACCAAGCCAAACGTGGGTCAAAGTATCAGATGATTGGCTCTCTCCCTCTGTGATGCTAATTTATGATACACTACATATTTACTACACATGCGAGCATAACTTATATGCTTGTATCTAAATTTCCAAATACTGATGTTTCTTGCTCATAACCTTTGAAAACAAAATCTAAAGTATGAGCGAGAAATAGCAGTATTTAAAAACTATTAGTGTCTGTTCTCAGATTATTTTATCTAAATGTGATTTTTAATAAATGATTTATTGCCCAGAAAGGTAAGACAAATTAGTTCTGTGCTTAGGAAAAAGGGGGGAGATTATATTTCTGCCCCTGGTCAGAAAGTGCTCCTTAGCTTTTGAGAATAATTTTGAAAACAGCACAAAAGCATTCTCACGTTGATGGTTTCACTCTGGGGTTTATTTTCTGAAAATGCCTGAAGCTCCCAATCCAAAAAAAAAAAAAAAAAAAAAAAGCAGGTGTGTGTGCATTTCCTATGGGAGTCTGTTATCCCTTCAGTTCCCTTCTTCTGTAAGAAATTTTTAAAAATCAAGTTTCCTCCTTCAAGTCATGCTTCGACACGCCAAGGGCAGACACCCCGCACCTGCTCAGCCTTCTCTGCACATCAGTCATCATGAACTGGAAGGAAGGCTTTGGGAGGGAAGAGAGAAGGATGATCACCAGCCCCCTGAGGAGCTGGGCACGGCCTCGGTGGTTTTAGACGTCTGCAGGCATAGCTACACGAGGCGGAAAAGTCAGAACTGCAGGGTAAACGCCCCACATAACTCCTTCACTGGGAATAAGGATGAAGGGCAGTGTTCATGGTTTGTCAGCTTTCACCCAGTTTGCAGAATACTAAACCCGTGTGCACGGCTCCATCCTCGTTCTGATTTATCTGCAACATCTGTGGGGAAAACCACAGGCGAGAAAGAAATGACCCTGACAACTTCTTTTACCCAAAGTGCTGTTGACATCTCTCAGTGTTCTTGTCTATACTTGTTCTGAAAACACATTCGTGGTGTTGAATTGGAAAGTTTCTCATTTGAATTTTCTATAACAGTTCTGACCTGGCTGGGGTTAATTTGTCTAATAAAAAGTAAGTATTTTGATGTCTTAATGAGATTGTAAGGAATAAATATCTTCTTCAGAGTAAAGCTTGGACTGTAGACGCCTGTTAAATTACTGTGCAAGGTTTACTAATGGCCCCTCAGTCTGTCCGCATCCTGATCTCCAGAACCAGTGAATATGTGATGTTACATGACTCAAGGGACTTTGGAGGCGTGGCTATCTTAAGGATCTTAAAGCGGGGAGAGTATCCCAGTTATCCAGATGGGCCCAGTGCAGTCAGGAGGGTCCTTCTGAGGAGGGATTTAAATACTGTGCTGCTGTTTTTGAATATGGAGCAAGGGTGGCGAATCAAGGAGAGAGCAGCCCGCTCCAGAGGCAGGCACCCCGCCGACGCCTCGCTGCTGGCCCAGTGGAAGCATCCTGGACTTCAGATGCAGAACTGTCGGAGCATCCATGTGTTGTTTTAAGCCACTCATTTGTTACAGCAACAGTACAAAATGATTATAGTTACACAGCCAAAGTGAAAAATCGGTTCCACTTTTACAGGCAACGGCATCTGAAGTTCACAAGCTCAGAGACCACGGGATTAGGGTTCACGACACCCTGTGACTGTCACAATTATATGCAAATGACTATCCAGATTTTATTCCCCAAGCACCTGTATTTCAGCAGCACTTTTTATTTGGACACTAAAGGATGGTTTTTAGCGTTAAGGAAAAATGCACTGATAGCATCAGGAGACACAGGTACACGTGAAACACGAACACAGAGTCCGCACAGCTGAGGCAGCTGAGCCGCCAGTTAATTACGGTAACTTGACTTTTTGATGAGTGAACGCTCGCAGTGTGTGCAATGGATCGTGTGTGCACGTGCGTTTGAAAGCTGGAAAGGCTGTGGGAAGCAAAAGAACCCATTTTAAGAATGTTTTATTAAGACGACGTAGAGGGGGAAATGAGGGACATCTGTAATCCCGGGAGATATCCGTAATACCATCAACAATTTTTTAAAAGACGACAAGGTAAAGCAAAGTTTGAGTACTCACCCCCACAAAGGGAGGGGGCGGGGCCAGGGTGCGCGGGGAGGGGGCAGCTCAGCTGTCACTGGTGCGTGAGCGCGAAGAGGGAAGCTGATTGGACCCTGACTGCACACGTTCCGGCGAGTATACGCACGGGAGGCACACGCTCACAGTGAGCCAGAAACCCATGGAAGAATATTGGTTTTAACTAATTTTTCTCTGACCTAAGAAATCACAAGGCAAAAGAATTCTGCAAGGAGGAGGCGTACCTGGGGCCAAGCTTGTCGTTCTTGTTGTCTTCACACGTTGGATGAATGTGGACCCACCTGGAGGAACGGGGACTGGTCCAATGCGGCATCCAGCTTGGAGAAAGGCACCTGAGGTCCACCTGCTGTGAAATAAGCAGAAATGAGGCTTAGATGTCAGGTGGCCGTTTCTGAAGTCTGCTACCTTGAGGGGACTTGGGGAAGCTACCCCGGATTTGGGGATGGAGCAGCACCAATCCTGATCCAGCCATTTCTCTTTGTTTAGCCAGTAGACAGCTGTGCAGGGCTCTCTGGACAGAAGTCTCAGAACCGTGTGATGAGCCAAGCATAGTAGCAAATAGGCTTGAACCCGCCGAGGTGAAGTTGGTGTGGGAGATCCTCAGAAAAGCAGGGATTGCTGTCAGTTTTTCCACGAGCACCAAAAGCTGGAAACTACTGTCTAGGTGACTAGATGCGGGTCTCCTGATGCCCATTCTTGGAGGCGCTGCGTTAATTTTCACCGACTCCACTCAGTTGCTCCCAACACACTATTCTCACTTTGCAGCAGTGACCAGTGTCTCCAGCTCTTCCTCCCACATCTACCTGGCTGACTCTGCTGTTAAAAATTGTGTATGGGAGCAGCATACCCCACACCAGCGCCCTCTCTCCTTCCCCACCCACGTTATTAAGCTGCTCCATTTAGGCCTCAAAGTAGTGATTTATCAACTGTATTGTTTCAGAGGTCCATTTTAAAATCGAATAAAAGATGTTCAATCCTCCCACACGACCCAAACAGAAGACTGTATGAATTCACATAATTATACAGCAAATGCCACATATGTTTGCAGGAGTTCATGAACCCCCCCACTCCCCAAAGGCCACTAATGAAAGCCCATGTGAAAAAGCCCTTGCCTTAAAGGATTGTTTCACCCTCTTGTAGGGTTGGTTGCCAAGAGTTTTAAAAAGGGAGAGAGAGGGCGTGCAATGATGCGTGCGCCTTTTCCTTTTAGATAGCTCGGATCTCTCTACGAGCTGTTGAAGAGTTGAAAAGCAAATAAACGTCAACAGTTCTGAATCCCAACATTGTTTAATGACAACCTTCCCATGTTTGCCAACTTGCTGCTTAACAACAATCCTGTTGACACTGTGTAAAAAGCTTTCCAGGTCCTCCCAGGTAAATAACCCACTCCTACCGATCCCACTGAACTTTTCAAACACGGAATTCACGAAGATGAGTCATTCTCTTTGCCAAACGTACCTTGACATAGTACAGTTTTTACTTCTTCATGAGATATTTTCATGAACTAACCTCAGCAAAGACAGTTCTAAGAAAGCATCCATTTTATGTGAAACTCTGTAACTAAAATGAAATGAATCAAGTGTCCATGTTTATGAACACTGCCAACGTCTAACTTTTCGGAACCATCCCATTCTGTGTTGTTCTCGTATGTTTGGCACCTGACCCTTTGGACAGGTGAAACGCTTTCTTAACATTTTCATTTGCTGCTGAACTCTCACCGAACTATGTAGAAGGCAGTGATGTGTGATGTCACTGGGAACGAGGAGGTAAAAGTATGTGACTGAAATGACAGCAGTCATCAGTCCATTGTAAATAAATGGCAGTCGTGGTAGGTTTCCTGAGGAAGAAAAAGAGCCAGTGAGAGTCAAAGGAAGCAGGACTTCAGATGAAGAACAGACAATTATGGAGTGGACGGCAGATAAACAGCATTGTGCCCTTCTTGCTGGCTCCACTGCAAAGGTAATTCAATCGCTTAATTTGATCCTCTCAGTACAACCTGGCCAGGAGCCCGAGGCAGGAGCAAAGCAGCAGAGAGCTAACCCAGGGAAGCAGAGGGTGGGGTGCGGAATGTGTTGGGTTGGCTAACCAGGCCCTTCCCTAACAGCCAAGAAGGAAATGGATTACCTGTGGCTGTGACTAAGAGGCCTGTGGCCAACAGGACCAGTTGCCTGCGTAGAAACCTGCCAAGAAGTATAAGAATAGTTCCAGCTTTCACGGTGGTTTCGCTCAAGTTTGCAAACAGGTGGAAATATCTGGGAAAGTCAGGTGACGGTTTTCACTATAAATGGCAAAAGAAAATAGAAATGTTTTCCCAAAGTCAAAGTGATTAAGTTGCTAGAACCAACCTTAAATGCCAGAGCTCAGAATGGAGGTAGACAGATCACCAAAGGCAGGTTCCCAGCATAAGGTAAGAGGAGCTGGAATTGGAATACTGTATAAAACGATTTTGAGGAAGAGGTATGTTGGATGTAATTTAATCCCCCTGGACTCTCCAGGGGCTTCGCAGAGCTTCGATGTGGTTATCTGACTTACCTAAGGTGCTATAGTTAGTGGCAAACCTAATAGCCTCCAAAGTCCCTGAGGACTGGTTCAGGGACCCAGGACATGGAGAAATGGATACAACAGGATGGGATAATGGAAAACAGCGGTTGACTAACAACTGAAGAAGTTATACATTAGTGAGAAAACTTCAACTGTAATCAGCTGTGAGCATAATTTAGAATGAATTTTAGTGCTTTTTTTTCCCCCCCATGGTTCTTTAAAACTTTTTTGGAGGGGGGATAGAAACCTTATTTTTGAAAAAAACCACATTCTAGTCACTCTTTCTGTAAACTTGCCTGCAGAAAAAAAAAAATACAATCGTTATAGTGAAGGGGTTTTACCACTACAAACGTCAAGAAAATGACATGATCTATGCAGTTCCTCTTATTTAAGAAGAAAGTTTGTAGAAATGTCATTCAACGATTTGGCCATATTGTAAATGATTTAAAATGAAGACTTCTAATTATTTCTATCTATAAATTGAGAACAAATTTTAAATCAAGCAGCATTATTAGATTCTAATATTGCCATGAACTTTAAGGAGTTCATGGTCTATAAACGTGTAGTAAAAAAGAAGGACACCTTGACTTTATTGATAATATTTTAAAAAAACTCTTCTAGAACCTTTTCCAAAGTATTTTAATATTATATCACACAAAAGTAGGGAAAATACCTCTAGGTAGTTTTCTGTGGTTTTATTAAGAAGCATCATCACTTGGACTTTTATTATTATTATCACTGTATTATTGAATCAGGAAAAATCAACCTCTGTTCTATACATGTAAAATTTACCTTACGTCATTATTTCAGATGTCATTTTCTGGAAATTTGTAGTAGTAAAACCTCACCACTATAACTATCGTTTTGGTGCTCTGGATATAGAAAGAATGATTAAAAGGTACTTTTTTTTTTTTCAGTTTACTTAGTCTACAAGAAATGTGTGATGTCTTCTTTTTGTGTACTTACATCAGAGGGATGAGCAGATCCTCTGAGAACCACCACATAAAATATTTATGACTTCTCGGACATATGGAACATCAAAAGTCAGGGATGCTGTAATTATTAGTTGGATATTTTTTGAATAGTAACAGATCTTCATGTGCTATTTTTTTCCATTTAGTTTATAACTTATATTTAAAAATTAGTACAACTTTAGGGAAAATATAACTAAATAAAATTTTAATCTATTTAAAAGCTCAACTGTTTAATTCTTTAAGTGTTTTATTTTTTTATTTAATTAATTTATTTTTGTTACAGATGTTTCTCCTTTTTCCCCCCAACTGATACCCCCTCCCCCACCCTCTCTGCACCCTATCACACCTGTCAGAATGGCCACCATCAACAAATCATCAAACTACAAGTGCTGGCGAGGGTATGGAGAAAAGGGGACTCTAATACACTGCTGGTGGGAATGCAGACTGGTACAGCCACTATGGAAAACAATATGGTGTTACCTCAAAAATTAAAAATTGAACTGCCATTTGACCCAGTGATCCCACTTCTAGGAATATACCCTAAGAAGCCTGAAACACCAATCAGAAAAAATATATGTACCCCCATGTTTGTAGCAGCACTATTTACAATAGCTAAGATCTGGAAACAGCCCAAGTGTCCACCAGTAGACGAATGGATAAAAAAGCTGTGGTACATATACACAATGAAGTACTATGCAGCTGTAAGAAAGAAAGATCTCTTATCCTTTGAGATGACATGGAGGGACCTGGAAAGTATAATCCTAAGCAAAACAAGCCAAGCAGAGAAAGACAAGTATCATATGATCTCACTTATTTGTGGAACATAATGAACATAATAGTCTGAGGAATGGGGTAGTCCCAGAGACGTGGAAGTGGGGTACAGACTGATAATCCCCAGAAGAGGGGGTACTGGGGGAGAGATAAACCACAGAACTTATATCATGTATGCATGAACAGTGGACATGGACAATAAGAGGTACTTTTAAAAAATATGGACCCTAACTCAAAACAAAGCTCAAGAACCATAAAATTAGGTCTAAAACATGGTTCAGACGTGGCGCTCTTCTCACTAATTTGTAGTCTCAAATGTTGTTTATCTACAAGCGGATTTCCATGGCCTTGGATTCGAACACATCCCATTGACCACCGATGTAATGACACCAGGCTGTGAAGAGGCTACGGGAGCCCCAAGCTCAGCGTCACATCAGGTGACTCCGGAAAGAATTCACGAAAGAAGTGAACCTGTTCTTTTGATGTTCATAATTTTCTTTCTATAAGAGAAATTTAATTTTATATGACTATTTAGGTATTTCAATAACAAAAATGAACTAGTTGAAAATAAGCCAGTGTTCGTGCCCACGAAGCATTTGGACACAAAGAAAGCACTGTCTAAGCACTCTGAATCCCTCCGATGAGGAATATGACAAATGGCGAGTGTTGTACCAGTATGATTTGTATTACTGTTAATCACCAAAGCCTGAAGGGTAAAACCTTATCCAAACACTGTCTTCATAAGAGATGAAATGGAAAGAAATATCAATGGAATCTTTATAAGCTATAAACTCAGAACCTCAAGAGTATTTTCAGAGAACAGCACAACACACCGCCTCACTTATTGTTCAGAAATACTGTGAACAGACGATTCTATAGTGTTTGAAATGGGAAGCACAGAGAGAGGAAGGTGTGTTGTGGAGCTAAGCACAGTGAGCGTGGCTATTTAAGGACCAGGTGCTGTTTCCTAAGCATGAAAAGGCAACAGCAATGACCAAGCAAGTGCTGAATGTGTTCTGCCAGGATTTAGGAATAAGCTGATGAGGTTCCAAACAGAGTGACTCTGCATATCACTTCCATCCCCGAGAAACTGCCCCGGCCAAGTGTCTCAATTATGTTTCCAGTTGAATGATCAGAAAATAAGCGTTAATCAGAGCACTGACTTACCCTCCAGAGAACTTCCATATTACTCATGGTATTTAGCCCATTTTAATTCCAAAAATGCAAAGAAGCCGGGGAAGAGTCAGAGTTCAGCTTTGGTTGTTGGTTCTTAGAACTTACTCAAGACAACCTACAAATGCCAAGACCTTTTCTGTTGTCATCCTTTTAAAAAACATTATATTAACTTGCATTACTCCTTTGAACACAGATTGAATTTCTTTATTTTTATTTAAAAATTTTTATTTTCTTTAATAATTTGAGAGAGAGAGGAAGGGAGAGGGAGAGATAGAAACATCAAAGAGAGAACATCGATTGGCCGCCTCCTGCATGCCCCCCACATGTGGGGGATTTGGCCCACAACCTGGGCATGTACCCTGACCAGGAATTGAACTGGCAACCTCTTGGTGCATGGGTCAATGCTCAACCACTGAGCCACACTGGCTGGGCTAGATTGAGTCTCTTTAAATTAACACAAACATTAAAAAAAAAATCAACACAAACTTTTAGGATTTTTATTTAATTTGGTTAATGAAATTCTATGTTTCTTGTATTCATTAGAGCCCTACACATTACAGGCTTCTTTGAGCCTTCTGCTAATGTGCGCACGCCGGCTGCAGCTCTGCACTGTTCTGCTCATATGTTCCTGTTCTTCTTGATGGCAAATGGTCTAGTTCATATATTTCCATGGTACCAAGAAATGGGCAAACCCACTCAGGGTTTAAAGTATACATTTTAATAGTAATCTCCAGGTATTAATAACCTTAACATTTTATTTAGGTAATACAATGAATAATACCCATTATAATTCCCTTAGTGCTATGTATAATGTATTTTTCTAAATATAGAATGAAGAAATATTACACATTTATAATACAAGGTGAATTCAAGATGTGGACAGGGCGCTGTAAATATTTAATCATAAACAAACAGGCCCATAAAGAAAAGAGTTTGTTGAAAGAAAGGAAGTAATGATGGAGAGAGGACAGAGAGCATCCATTTGATCTCCAGTAAAGTTGCATGAATATAATCTTGAATATCACTTTAGTGAGGAAACAGTAACGTAAAAACAATAATGATAAAAGGATGTGTCATTAAAAATCAATCTCAATTTTATACTCATTTATAAAAATCTTTTGGAGTAGAAAAAGACAGCTCAGATGGAAGAGAGTAGCAGTCTGAGCAGGCAGTCATTCATTCATTCATTCATTCAAGTACTCAGTACTCACTAAACAAAGAGGAAGGCATTTGAAGGAGAAGAGTTTCCTTTCCCTTTCTTAGACTTCAACCTTCAAATCTAAGACTAGACCTCTAAAATGTTTAGGCACCCACTTATCCAGACAAACATGTGTGCATACACACTGCTGTTTGTGTGTGTGTCTCTGTTCACATGCACATTGCTGTTGGGGATGTTGTTGATGAAGAGGTGATACACAGGATAGGCACAGAGTGGGCCTGTTCCCTGTATATCTATAAGCTGAAAGCATTTGACCAATCCCTCTGAAATGTGGCCAACTCTCAATGTGTTTATTAGTTCCTTCGCTGATGTATTCAGCATTGTTGCCTTCAGAGTATTCACTGTGAACCGTCCATAGCCCAAGCACGGCCCTCAGAACAGCTGTCTTCCTTTTGAAGAGCTGTCAGGCTGGGAAGTGAGTTCTGTAAGTCTACAGAGGAAGTAACTCAGATATACCTCAGTGTATTTTGCTAATGTATAAATGATGACTTGTAACAATAAATAAATAAATGAAAGGAGAAAAATCTGGGTCTTGAAACAAAAATATTATCAAAATTAGATATCCCCCAAGGGTCTATTAGTCTTAAATGCACAGTTAGTGATTAAATTAGGAATAAGCTTCTAGGCAGTAAAAAAAAAAAAAAAAGCAAACTGTGAAAGAGAACACAACGAAGAGGGTAATTTATCTGTTTTTACATTGAAAATCCATCTAAAGGCAAGCCTGCTTCCTTGCACACCTCTTCTCTGTCTCCTAGAAATAAGAGGGCTTTTTCAATAAAATTATAAATCTCTATTTTTTTTCTTTTTCTTTGTGGTACATGCCCCTAGCAGGAACCGAACCTGGGACTCTCTAGTCCGCAGGCTGATGCTCAACTGCTGAGCCAAACTGGCCAGGGCTGAATCTCTGTTCTTATCCAAACCAGGAACCCAAGTCTGAAATACACATCTTGGCAGCTGACAAATACTTCGAAAGGAAATTTTGATGGATTTTCTCTTTTAAGCCAGTTCCCTTTAAGAAACTAGAATTATGCTTTATGTGTAAGTCTATAACAAAAACTCAATAAAAGAGAAATAAATAATTCTCTTCTCCAGAGATGACTTTGCCTGAAGAGGACTGTAGCGTGATATACCTGTTCTGCCACCCCCAGGTTTTGCTCAGGGGAATAGGATGGTATCTGAGTTTGCATGGGCACCCTTCCTACCTATATTCCAGCCCGTGATTGCTGGAGTATTCCAGGCATCAGTTGAGATGCACTGTCTTCTTTCATTCAAATAGAATGGACTTGTCCGGCCGGTGTGGCTCAGTGGTGGAGCGTCGACCCATGCACCAAGAGGTCGCCAGTTTGATTCCAGGTCAGGGCACAGCCCAGGTTGTGGGCCCGATCCCCAGTAAGGGGCATGCAGGAGGCAGCCAATCAATGTTGTCTGTCATCAATATTTCTCTTTGTCTTGCTCCCTCTCACTTTCTCTCTCTATGACATCAATAAAAACAAACAAACAAAAACAAAAAAACCCAAATCGAATGGACTTGAATCTTATCCCCTATATGGTGGGAGTTCAACATTCCTCATAGATTTTCCAGAATTTTGGAAGGGGAGAGGAGGAAAGGGTAAGGAGGGCATGTGCGTTGGCTGGTCACTCTTGTCTGAACTGCTGCTTTACAATTGGCTATGGACAGAGATGCCCTCCCCAGGAACTGGTCTGCACTGGACCATGTCCCCCAGCACAGTATATATAGAACTAAAATATCATTCACACTAGTCTTGTGAACGTGTAGAACTCCTTAATGAAAGCTTTAAAGAAAACAAGAAAACGTGTGTAGTTAGCCTCACAGGGCCTCTTCTTCAAAGTTTTATGCAGAACAGTTCTGCTCCCCAGCCTAGCATAACACAAGACACATCAACATGCCAGCCTGAACAGAGGGCTGTATACTCCTGCTCATTCCTGTGGCAGGACCACAGAGGTGCACTGAAATTCTACACTTTGTTCATTCTGGTCGCCCCACCTCCCTCACCGTCACATTCTTCAGGGAAGGGAACACTATTAATTGATTTCTACTGATGAGTTTCGTCACTCCCCATATAAGCCAAGTTAGCTATAAGTGGGTGTTAATTAACAGTTGGCTTTTTTTTTTTTTTCTGTTAAAATAGATGGTTCTCAGTATTATAGATTTCATTTTTCCTGCCACAGGATCACAAGCAAAGCCCTCTCCATATTGACTGGCTGTGGACCAGCTATGGGTTGCCCATAATTATAATGTCGAGCTACAAACCGCTATTGATCATGCTAATCAAGGAAATAAAAGAAACTTTGAGTTTCTTGAGTATGTACTCTGTATCTAGCACAGTCCATGTTCACAACAACAAGAAATATAAGATAGTTTCTTTTTTTTTTTTTTTATCCTCACCCAAGGACATTTTTCCATTTCTTCTTCAGGTAGAGTGGGGTGGGGAGAGAGAGGAACAGAGAGAGAGAGAGAAACATCGATGTGAAAGGGACACATCGAGTGGCTGCCACCCACACAACCGACCAGGGCTGGGGACAAACTGCAACCGAAGTACATGCCCTTAGCGGGAACCGAACCCGGGTCTCTCCGGACCGCAGGCAGACGCTCTAACCGCTGAGCCAAACCGGCCAGGGCAAGATAGTTTCCAATATTATAGATTAGTAGGCTGAGATTTCTCCTAATCTATATCCTAGGAGAAATAACTTGCATAAAACCATGTGGTTATTGGGGGCAAAGCGGGGGACTGAACCCAGATCTTCAAGATCACGTACCTTTCATTATATCCCAGTGCTAGGAGAAAAAGATGTGAAACTCTACAGTAGTCCCCTTGTTCATGGGGAATACATTCTCAGAACCCCAGCAGGTGCCTGAAACTGTGGATAGTATCGAACCCTCTATATAGAGTTTTTCTTATACTTACATACCCATGATAAAGTTTAATGTACAAATTAGGCACAGGAAGAGATTAATAACAGCGATAATAAAAACAGAACAATTTTAACCATATACTGTGATGAAAGTTATGTGAGAGTGGGCATTGATTTCAGGGGAGCCCCGCTGAAGTCCTCGAACTGGGCCAATGCTTTCTGGCGCACTACGTGGCCATCAGTTGAAACACATTTTCTGTCCGTGCCCCTCCCCCCCCCCCCAGGAGGAATGCCTTTCCATCGTGACTCAGCACGGACCACCCACTGTGGCTATGACGTCGGCAGGTGGAGGTACAACCGCAAAACCAGCACACGTTTCCTTATGCTCCTGTACACCGTCATGGGCAGAAGGTTGCGTTTTCACCATAGATCTTAGCAACCTTGGTAGATTTTTGTTTTAATTAAGTTGAGAACTTTATCGTTTCATTTAAAGGTAGTACTTTGTGGCTTCTCTCGGATATGCCCGAATTTCCAGCATCATTTGTCTTGTGCTTTGGGACCATTATTAAGTAACGTAAGGATTGTGTGAACACAAGCACGGTGCTTATGTGACAGGGGATCTGATAACCGAGTCAGCTACGATGTAAGTGATGAATGGGTGGCGAGCATGTGCAACATATGCTGGACATGTTCTGGACAAAGGGAGGAGTCACGTCCTGAGCAGGACTGAGCATGAGCTCATCATGCTACTCAGAAAGGCGCACACTTGGAAACCTGTGCGTTATTTATTGGATTGTCCACGTCTGCAATGTTCCATTTCATATTTCCAGATCACAGCTGACCGTGGATGACCGAAACTGTGGAAAGCAAGGATGGGGAGGTGGTTCATACATTTTCCAATATTTAACCCCCAACCCCAGGGAACGGTGTTTCTTTAGCTTCTCAAACAGCCTCTCAGACTCTCCCAGCAGGTGAGTAGGTCTCCTGGTCAGCAGCCAGGAGGAAATGGCCCGATGAGTCCAAAGGAACCCTTCCCCCTTCCTCGTACTGGGCTGGAGCACATCCAGGCCTTCATTTCAAGGGCCCGTAAGTAAGTACTGAGTTAAGAGAGACCCTAAAGTGGATTGGTCAATTGCATATTTGAAATACTTAGAAAACTAAATTTTTAGATCTACGATAGGTTTGAGGGAGGTGAGAGGATCTCTTGACTGGAGACAAGAAACGTGATCTGGTGGTAGCTGTGGGCTCCCCTGCATCCATCTGTACATGGACAGCCCCCCTTTTGCTGCCTTTAGAAAACCAGTTAAGCAAGAATGGAGAAACGTGGCATTGTGACTGGCCTACTGTTTGTGTGGGTGTGTGTTTGTTGTGGCAAAATATGTCTAACATAAAATGGTTACATTTAAATGTATCTTTCAGGAGCATTAAGTATATTCACACCGCCATAGAACCATCACCACTAGCTAGCCAGGACGTTATCATCCCAGACTGAACCCCACACCCATCAAACAATCACTTACCATTTCTCCCACCTTCTAGCCCCAGTAACCACTCTGCTACTTTCTGTCTCTATGAACGAGACTATCACAGGTACCTCATCCAAGTGGAATCACACAATGTCTGTCGTTGGTGTTGGGCTTGTTTCGCTTAGCAAAAGGTCTTCGATGTCTGCCGTACTGTTCTGGTTGTGCTACCGAGTGTCGCTTCTCTTTGTGACACTGGACAGTGGCAATGACTTCTCTAGGCTGAGATGCACGGTTTGGGCTGAGGTGAAGAAACTGGATCAACACACAGATTAACCAAGTCAGAATAATGTTTGTCTTCATGCACATTGGCCCTTGAGGAGGTCATCAAAATTCAAAGTGACAAAAGGAGAGCTTTATGTATGCATTTGGGTTGTGTACATGGTAATATTTTAAAACTAGGAATGTGTATTAAATTTCTATTCTAGTAAAGATTTACCAAGCCTTTGCTTTATCTCAAGAGAATGAGATAAAGATTCTGTTCTCTATAAAAACAATGTGACAATTTTGTTTCTTAGGCTCATCATAGCCATTATCATGAAAATCACTCTGAAATATATTATATAGGATAAGATAACTGAAGAGTTGAAAATAAAGGTTTTACTGGTGCCATCAATGAATATTACTCCTAGGAAAGAAAGTCATGCCTATTAAAAGGAAAGCATTGTGATTTAATATAATGGAAAATACATTAAGAACGATGCTTTTCTGGTGAAATAATGCTTAGAACTCAGTCAACAAAACAAGCCAAATTGCTGTAAAAAGTTAAAATGTCGTATTTCACCAAGTCTGAGACACACACTTTTTTTCTCCTTTTAGATCTCTAAGTAGAAAGACATCTTACAATCTATAGCTGAAATTTGATAGATAGAATAACACAAATATCATTCTTTCTTTCTTGGGGTTATTTGCCTTTCTTTTAAGAGAAAGTTTTTAACATTTTGTGTGTGTGTGTGTGTGTGTGCTTTTTTTAAAGAACTGCTTGTGAGTTTTCCACCGTCTGGTGTGATGATTCCATGAGCCTGGGATTTAAATGGTGCAGATCTGACCTTTACTTTATTCCTCGTTGGGACCATCACTGAGGAGGACCTGCGGTGACGCAGAAACAACGTCTGGAAGCGGAGATGTGCAACCCCAGCCTTGTCTGCAGAAGACGGAACAGCCCTGCCTGTGTTTGAATCTTACCTAGCTGTGTGATCTGGGACAGATTACTTCTGCCTCTATGTGCCTCAGTTTCCTCACGTAGTGAATACTGGTATCTACATCTGGTATTAAGAGGATTAAGTGAAGTTAATGTAAGTACAGCACCTTACAATGATGCCCGGCACACATTGAATACTCTCACCTGTTACCTGCCACCACTGACGCTCACTTCCTTAGTCTCTCTCTAGGCTCATGTGTTTAACTATGTCCCTTACTTGGGACAACTCCCCAAACGATATCTTCAGCATGGCCTTTCCCCTGAACACTCGGTATCTATACCCAGCTATTTATTCCACAAGAATATCTAATGATATTTCAACATTAACAGGTCTGTGGAACAACTCTCAATTTCTTGACCATCAAATTGTTTCTTCTCCAATTTTCCTGATCTCCACAGATGGCCCTAGATCATCCTTAAGTCTCCCTGTTGCTCTATCACACCTCATATCCAAGCTACCGGCAAAGCCTGTCCATTCTACTTTCAAAATATATCCAGATTTGACCATTTCTCATTACCTTCCATGTACTTATTCTGGTTCAAACTACCAACTTTCTTGAACAACTGGAGCAGCTTCCTACTGATTTCTCAGCTTCCTTCCACCTTGCTTCCTAAATTATTTTATCAAGAGTGGTTCCTTTATCATTATTTATTTTTATGTTTTTTTAGAGAGAGAGGAAGGTATAGAGAGATAGAAACATCGACGTGAAAGAGAAACATCTATCGTCTGCCTCCTGCACGCCCCCTACTGGGGATCAAGCCCACAGCTTGGGCATGTGTTCTGAGCGGGAATCAAACCGGGACCTCTCAGTCCATGTGATGACGCACAACCTACTGAGCCACACCGACTGGGCAAGAATGGTCCCTTTAAATTGTGACCCATTGTCATGGAACCCCTTTGCTGAACATCCTGCAGTCATCCTCCCTCCCTCTCAGCATAAAGCTTAAAACCAAGCGCAACCTATCAGGGGGGACCTGACCTGGCCCCACACGACCCCTTACACCTCCTCTTCTCTCTCTTCACTCTGCTCTGGCCACTTTGATGTCTTCCAACGGCGCGTGCGTCATCCTGCTCTTGCTGGCTTGTCTCTCCACAAACATCAGGAAGGCTCACTCCTTCCCTTCCTCCAGGTCTTAGCAGCCCGGCCTCCCTGCCCGGACGACCATGTGGCAAGAGCACCATCTCCCTCCCACTTCACTTCTCTTCCTCGCACCGGCCGCCACCTGCTGCGTTACCCACTTATTTGTCTTTCTCCTTGAGATCAGGGACATTTTGTTCAGGCTGTACCCCTGGGGCCTAGCACAGTACCTAGCACGCAATGGGAAATCAGTAAACAGTGCATAAATGAATAAAATAACCAATGTGTCACTTTCCAAGGATGACTTTGTTGGAACCCTCATTTGAGTGACTGGATTTCCCACTGCAAATGGATTTGCATTTATTTTATGGGTCCAAACCATTTTAAGATTGGGTTAAAAGCGGTTTGCCTTTTTTTCCCCCTCTTCCCTATCCCCTATCATATTTTCCTCCTGAGATTTGGATACTGTTCTCGTACTCACTTGTTCAGAGCCAATCAATGTCACCCTGTCGTCTGCCGAAGTGGTTGCCGAGTGATGATGAGGCATTTCATCCCTCCGGGAGCTTCCAGGGCCGCCTGTGGGGCACGTGCAGGTGCTGGCGGCTACGGGGGGAATCTGAAACAGTCTCCCGCCAGGGAGCGGAGACAGGAGCGTCCAGACTCTGGTCAGCTCAGAGGGCTTTCAAGTCCTCCCTGCAGTCCTTGTGCCGACCTGCAGTGCTCATGAAAGCCGGGGACCCCGGAGAGTTTGCTGCAGTCTGATGCAAAGGGTCCCCGCAGAACTTCAACCGAAACTGCAGAGAGAGTCTGGGTCTCTGGTGACGAAGGTCATCATACACTTTTATAACTTAATTTCGAATAAAATGTTATTTGAACCAAGAGAAAAATCCCTTGCGGGTTCTCTCGTTAGAGCAGGAGCAATAAAGAAATCAGCCTTTTCTCATTAAGGTGACATTTCTTTTCATACCGTAGAACGAATCTGATGATTTTTAGCAATGTGGTGACAGCGGTCTGCTGAGGCTGCGAGGACACGACGACCTAGGCCGGGTGGAGTAAATAAGCATAATTTAGTTTCTGCAGTTCTGGAGGCTGGGTCGGCCGAGATGAAGGAGCCCAGGGGTTCGGTTCCCGGAGAGAGCCTGCTCCCCGGCTTCTGGTTCTGAGCTCACACGGCCTTTTCTCAGTGCAGGGACAGCAAGGGGAGAGCTGCTCCCTCTTACCAGGCCACTAACCTCAGCACGAGGGTCCCACACTCAAATCTAAACCTAAACCTGCATTTCCCAAAGGCCACACTTCCAAATACCAGCACATCAGGGGCTAGGGCTTCACTATATAATGGGGGGGGGGAGGGATTACGCAGACATTCTGCCCTTCACAGTGGTTAAGAGTTTTGAAGGCAGAGCGCTGTGGATTGAAATCTTGGTTGAGATCATTACTGAGTGTGTTTAGGCAACTTACTCAACTTTTCTAAGCCTCGGTGTTTAAACCTGTGAAATGGGCAGCCAGCCACCTCACTGAATCCTGTTGGTGAAGCGCTCAGCCAGTCGTCTCTGCAGAGCACATCTCAGATGGGGCTGGCATTTTTATCTTTCCAATGCCTCTCTTGACCTTGTGGGATCACTAAAAACATTCAGGGAGCTACTCCACTTATAATAAAATATAGGCGGAGTGTTCATTTCTGGTTTGTAGTGTATTAAAATGTAAAATGTATCATCCCTCAAATGGAAAACGGCTTTATAGGTTCCCGAACTCTTATTTTAAGGTGCCAATTTTCATATTATATAGGAACTTTATCAAATGTTATTTTACAAATATATAAGGAAATAAAGTATTCGATTGTGAAAATTCTATTGTATACTTACACAGAAATACTATAGCTTATTTTTAATCTAATTTGAAAGTAGAAACTAAACATTTGCTGACTAATATATACTATTTTTATTTTATTTATATGAAGAGCCTACCTTAGTTCTATGCCTATAAAATATGTTTAAGAAATATTGCCCTAGCCAGTTTGGCTCAACAGTTAGAGTGTCGGCCCATGGACCAGAGAGTCCCAGGTTCGGTTCCCGCTAAAGGTATGTACCTTGGCTGCAGTTTGTCCCCAGTCCTGGTTGGGGTCATGTGGGTGGCAACCAGTCGATGTGGCTCTCTCACATTGATGTTTCTCCCTCTCTTTCTCCCTCTCTCCCTCCCGCTCTATCTGAAGATAAATACAAAATTGTCCTCGGGTGAGGATAAAAAAAAAGAAAAAGAAATATTAACCTCCCTTCACCCCAATAACTATGTAAACTTCAACATCACCTAAATTTTATATAGAAGCCCATGATAAAAATGTTAACATTTCAATTTTTTAGATATTGGTTTATACTTTACACTATCCATTTGCCCATCTGCCTGACTTGTACCATTTCTAATGCAGACAGTAAGAAGTGATTCCTTATGTTCTGTGATCCAGGGTGGTCCCTTTAAGCTGTTAATCATTGCTATGTCACTCTTCTGCTGTAATGGTCACTGTCTGCCAAGGTTCAGCAATTTATTAATGGAGCCAACATCTATCACATGTCTGCTGTGTACCAGGCACTGTTCTAGATGGTGAGCCTACAGTAGTGAGTAAGACAGAGAAGGTCTCTTCCCTGAAGATGATTAAATTCCAGTATAGAATGACAGATTATACACAAGCAAACAAACAATGACGACAATGTCAGATTTTCAAAACAGCTAGAAAATGTTGAAAAATCATGAACAGCAGTAGCATATGTTCCTTTACATTGCTGGTTAGGGGAGGCCCCCAGAGATGGGACCATCTGAGCAAAAGCCTGAAATTGGAACTGAAGCAACCGGCCAGGTGAAAAGTCAAGATAAAACACTGTGTTGAGAGGGGAGGGCAAACCTAAGGCCCTTGAGCCAGATATGAGTGTAGCAAGTTCAAAGACCAGTGGGTAGACCAGAAGGGCTGCAAGCATAATGAATAAACACATCCAGGGGGAGACAGTGGGTGAAGCAGGCAGGGCCCAGATTATTTAGTGTCATGTTAGTTCAAAGGAGAATGTTTAGATTTTATTCTAAATTCAATCAGAAGCCAAAGAAGATTTTTAAGCAGGTGATGACATAATTTTACTATGTGCTCAAACAGTAAACTTGGCAATTGTGTGCTTTATCCGCTGCAGAAGGGAACAAAAGCTGGGTGTCGGGTTGGTGGCTATTTTCATAATGCAGGCCAGAGCTAATGGGGTTCAGATGAAGATGTTAGTACACATAAAGAGAAGGGGAGAGCCTTGGCCGGTTTGGCTCAGCGGTTGGAGCATCAGCCTGAGGACCAATGAGTCGTGGGTTTGATTCTGGCCAAGGGCACATACCTCGGTTGCAGTTCATTCCTGGCCCCGGTAGGGGTTGTGCAGGAGGCAACCAGTTGATGTGTCCCTCTCACATTGATGTTTCTCTCTCTCTCTCCCTCTCTCACCCTTCCACTCTATCTGATAATAAATTTAAAAATAGCCTCAGGTGAAGATTACAATAAAGAGAGAGAAGGGGAGAAATTAGAGACCCTTAGATATTGAACTTGAATAAATGAAAAAATAAATTGGTGGAGGGGGAAGCTTAGCACAGGTTTTGACAAGATGAAGATATTATCTTTTTTATCCTCACCCAAGGCCATTTTTTCAGTTTTTTGTTCAGACAGAGCGGGAGGGAGAGAGAGGAAGAGAGAGAGAGAGAAACATCAACAGGAAGGGGACACATCGAGTGGCTGCCACCCGCATGACCCAAACAGGGCCGGGGACAAACTGCAACCGAGGTACGTGCCCTTAGCGGGAACCGAACCCAGGTCTCTCTAGACTGCAGGCCAACGCTCTAACCACTTAGCTAACTGGCCAGGGTGACAAGATGAAGAGTTTTCTTTTTACTGTGTTAAACTTTATATGTTTATACTATACAAGTAGAAATGTCAAACACACTGCTGGATATGGGTCAAGGCTAAAGAACACATTAGGAGCTCAAGGCAACTAGGAGGAATGCAAATTCACTGGGCTTGGAGAAAGTACACCCTCAACATTGAGAGGTCTCATTTATAAGAAGAAACCAGCAAAAAAGAATAGAGATTTGTCAGAAGTGGGAGAAAAACCGAAGAATGCGTAATTGAATAGCAATGATTCCTAGCAGTTCTGTGCCAAACGCTGCTTTAATTGCCTTAAACTAATTTAATTCTTACAATTTCAAGAGCTAGGTGCCATTATTATACCATTTTACAGACAGGAAAACTGAGGCACAACAAATTAACCATTTTGACAAGTTTATGCTGCTCATAAGTGGCAGATCTTGTACTCAAATCCATGCTCTCTAATTCCAAGGGCCATGTTCTTTTTTAAAAATGTATAGTTTTTTGGTTTTTTTTTTTAGATAGAGAGGAAGGGAGAGGGGAGAGAGAGAGAGAGAAACATCAATGAGAGAGAAAAATCAATTGGTTGCCTCCTGCACACCCCCGACTGGGGGTCAAGCCCACAACCTGGGCTTGTGCCCTCACTGGGAATCGAACCAGCGACCTCTCGGTGTATGGGTCAACACTCAATCCACTGAACCACACCAGCCAGGCGGAAGGCCATATTGTTAAGGAGAACTCAATATTGTTCTCTGATTTGCAAAGGAAAAGTAGCTTTTCCATTCCCTAAAAAAAAAAAAAAAAAGTGTCAGATTTTACTGAGAGACAAAATAAGAAGACAGGAAAGCATTCCTTGTCTTTGTAAAATGGAGACAGGCTGCTTCAGGGGAGGTGGCTCTCTCAGGGTGACGCTGGTAACAGAAGACAGCCAGATGGGTTAACAAGTGAGCCGGGAGCGGGAAGTGGAGACCACAGCCATAGGCAGCTCCTGCGCACAGTTCTGTCAAGAGCAGAACAAAGCCATGGGGCTGTCGCACGGCAGGGAGCTGGAACTCAAAAGAGGTGTGTCGGATAGGTCGTCTTGGAAGCAGATTTTTAAACGAAAATAAAAGTACAAGAGAGTTACTGGGATGATGCCTTTGACATATAATGGGGATGGAGCAGGAGTAGGCAGGGAAAGCCTTTAGAAAGTGACACAGGTTTGATACCTGTGGAAGAAGAGGGGAGAGGATGGGGATTCGGTGGGGGGATCACGGTGTAGCTCTGAGAGCCTCATCCCCAGTCGGGAACTCTGTTACGAAGACTGCTCATAGAGGGGTCCCCATGAGGCGGCATCGCCAGGATTGAGGACCTTGTCATGCTCAATTATTGGCGGGACTTATCTGGGAAAAGCCTTGCCTTGGCTGAAATGCTGTGCTGGCCCCCAAGGTGCTGCAGCGCATGCTCTTGGTTAACTGAACTCCCTGCAGCTGATCAGCAAGATCTTTCTTCAAGGCAGACAGGAGTGGCAACCTCCATGGGCACAGCAGGAGGGTGATTTGTTTTCTATATGGGCTTCAAAATGTGTGTGTGCTGATGAGAATCAAGATATAACAGAGATAACACATTTAAAAATTCACACAGGACTTACCTCTATCTTACCGGTGCCTCTGACACCAACATTCTGGACAAAAGAATTCTTTCCCAGAGTCCATGTCAGTAAAACCAACAAAAGTATTCTTAAATATATAAAAATCATTAACATAGGAGCTATCTATTTCATTGCATGTCAAATCTGGACATTGAACTCCTACAACTCAATATCAAACAAGCAAACACTTGGTTAAGAAATAGGCAGTGAGTCCGGCCAGTGTGGCTCACTGGTTGAGCGTTGACCCATGTGCCAAGAGTCACCAGTTCGATTACCAGTCAGGACACATGCCCAGGTTGTGGGCCCGATCCCCAGTGGGTGGCCAATCGATGTTCTCTCTCATCAATGTTTCTATCGCTCTCTCCCTCACACTTCCCCTCCATCTAAAATCAATAAAGGAGGAAAAAAAAAAAGAAATAGGCAGTGACTTGAATTGACATTTCTCTAAAGAAGACATAAATGGCCAGGAGGTACATAAAAATATATTCAACATCTGAGAAATGCAAATCAAAACAACAATGAGATAGATATCACCTCCACCTGTTAGGATGGCTATTTTTTTTTTTAAAGAAGTGTTTTATAGACATTGGAATCCTTATGCACTGTTGGTGGGAATATAATAATGGTTCAGCCACTCTGCAAAACAGTATGGAGGTTCATAAAAAAAGAAAAAATAGAACTATTTCTAGTAATCCCACTTCTGGGTAGTTATCTAAAATAATTGAAATAAGAATCTCCATGAGATATTTGCTCTCCTATGTTCATTGCAGCATATTCACAGTATTCAAGAAATGGCAACACCTACTGATGAGTGGATAAAGGAAATGTGGCATATGCATAAAATGGAATATTACTCAGTCTTAAAAAAGGTATTCCTGCCCTAAGGGACAACACAGGTAAGCTTTGAGGACATTACGCTAAGTGAAATAAGCCAGTCCCAGAAGGACAAATACTTCATGATTCCTCTTACATGAAGATTATAAAATAACCAAACTCACAGAAGCAGGGAGCAGAACAGTGGGTGCCAGGGGCTGGAGAAAGGAAGAAATGGCGAGCTGCTCTTCGAAGAGTGGAGGGTCAGCTGTGCATACGTTCTGGAGATCTGTACAGCATAACAGCGATAGTCAACAATACTGTATTGTACAGTAAAGATTTTGTTAAGAGAGTAGATCTCAGGTTCAGTGTTCTTATCACAGGTTTTATAAAACTATATAAAAAGAATATGGATTCTCTTGAGCAAAAAAATAATGAAGGTGTCTAAATCAGGGCTCCCCAGTTTGAGGCCAAATTTATGTGGCCGTGACATATGCTGTGAGAATCAGTCTGAAGTAGAGCATGCCCACAGACTTAACTCTGTCCCCTCTCAAAAGTCAGGCCAACTTACATAACCAAATACTAACTTCATGTTCCTCGTGAATATTTAATTTCATCTAGGGAGTTCAAAACACTTGGTAAATAGGTAAATGTCATTAACACTTGCTTACTGTGTCCATGAAATGGTGATATAAAGATGCAAATAAAAATCTTGAGCTGGAAGACACCAAAGCAAATCACATGAAGAGTTCACTGCCCAGAACTGTATTTTAATAAATCTAAAACCCTTTATGAGACTGAGATGATCATAAAGCAGTCATCAAACATGAGTCAAAAGTACTGAGAGCTCTGTGCAAAACATTAGTCGTTGCCGGCTCAGCTGGACACGGGGTCAGTTGCACAGGTTGCAAAAATGTTTTTGGGGATTTGTGCTGTGTATGATTTCCCTGGACGGAAATGAAAGACTAAATGCTTTTTGATTGATTGCTGTTATGAAACACACACACACACACACACACACACACACCCCACAAAAGTTAAAAACCCTCACTGATTACCAAGCCACAATATTTTTATACTAGATCAAAGTGCATACACATTTTAAAATCCACACAGCACTTGTGAAACAATACTTTAATATATTTTTTTCTCAGGGTAATGGGCTTCTCATTAGAAGCAGAATAATTCCTGAGATAGCAATTGTTTGGGGGATCCTTGGTGAAAATTTTTCTAGTAATCTGAGGCAGCATTAAGGCGATACTACAACAAGCGGACGGAAATATTCACGGCTTCTCTCTGTTCCCTGGGCGTTTAGATGGGTAATCCCACATGGTTAAAATACTTGTTATGCATGGTAGAGAATGATTCCAAAACAATAGAAATCACCAAGGAATAGTAGGAGGGAGTTAAAAATGAAGGGAACCTTGCTTTTCTGAGGAGAGAGTTGCCAGCAGTCCCGGCCGCTGGTTGCCAATACTGTGTCCTCTGCAACCATCCCAGACGCTAACTTGGCTCAAGCCCCTGACTATGGAAGAATTTAGTTGACTCAACTTGTTTCATCACAGGAATGATCTCAGCACAGATGACTGCCTACTTACCCTCCGAGGTGCCGCAGCTCGCTCCGCTGCTGCAGGGCCATCGGTCTGGGAATGATTAGGGGGAGGGGAGTGGGACAAGAGCGAGGTGTAAACCTCGCGAGTGGCCCATGGTCGCAGGTGCAAGTTGCCGCCCCCGTGCCCCTTCGAGAACAATGGGCAACAGGAGCTTCTCACCACCTTGCCGGTGTGGAGGCATCTCCTCCTGGGGAGAACAGGGTGCTGGGCCTGGGTCAGCCTCTCGGCAATGCTACGAGGGCTTCGTTGGCACGAGGACCCCGAAAAGTAAGACCGAACAGGTCTCCGACTCATAAACTAGGAACAGTGTCTCTGAGAGCCAAACCGACTTTGTGCACGCAGGCAGTGGGGTTACATGAATGCCACACACTCTTCGTGAAAGGTAAACTTCTCCTGGCTGAAGAGAACAGTAATTATTCAAAATTCCTGAAGTAGGCCAACCGTTTGTCCAGAAGGCAAAGAAATCCAGCTTGACTGGCTTCCACTCGAAACCAGTGTCGGGTTCCTGACCTGTGAGCCCCCGGAACAATATTAGATGGAAGAGGAGGGGTGCTCTCCCTAGTCTTTCTCCCTCTCCTCCCCCCGCCCGCTCTGAGCAGGCAGTGTGGTTAGGTTCGCACTCACAGATTATCTGCAGAGGGAATTGTTAGATTCTATTAGGGACTTTCATCCCTTATAGATTGGATAATATATATATTTTTTATTTCCCTTTCTTAAAGTGATCGTGTTCAGTCAGGGAGATCTTTCTTTACTTCAGGTCGAGCTGGCCTATAGTGTGCACATTGTTATGGGTGCGTTCTAACGGTTCGCTTGGAAGAAGACATCACGTGCTCCTCACGACCTACTGCCTTCTTTTTCTGAGTGTTTTCTGAGTGCGACTGGTGACCATGGGTCCCAGAAAACTGAAGACAAGTGAGGAATGAGACTTCGTTGTCTAAAGCAGCGTCTCTTACAATGTGGGACTTTTTCTTTTAAAACGGGAAAATGAAGGTTTAGTACGTGTGCATGGGGAAGTCACCTAGTGGTGGCAATTCCATGAAAATGCCGAAGACAGACAGCACTGGGCACGCAGGCATTTTAGAGGAGAAGGGGGGCGGGTGTGGGATTTCCGAAGTGAGGACGGTGGTCTACAGGTGGTTGGGGACGAACAGAGCACACAGGGCAAGCAAACCCCTGCTAGTCGACTCAGGAAGCACGGGGCGCGGGCACCTCCTCAGGGGACCTGCGTGAAGCTCTCCCACTACCACACTTCATTCAAATTAGCCTGAGGTGACCTCTTGAGTTCTCCGTCCTGAAGCAGGTAACTCTCTAAATCTCTTGGGCAGGAAAAAGGGGGGGGGAGGTCAAAATTCATGGGATGTGACAGATTTCCTTGCAAAAATTGATAACAACTAGGAAGGTTCCTTGGAGAGAGAAAAAAAGTGTTTATATGCTCACCAACAACGGTAGAGCATTTCATTATGTAGGATCTCAGGAGTTTTAGAACCCTCCTGGCATGTATAACAGTCCCTCACCCACAAGTTTATGAATATTAGATGAGTCTCATAGAAAGAAAAGGTAGAAATGTTTTCTTCTACCACGTGTTGGGGGACTTTGCGTGCCCCACTACCCCTAACCATGGCCGAAGTCTTTAGGTCTTTGTAGTCAGCCCATTGCTCTGAGCTCAGCTGTGGAGAAATAGAGGCCAGGCTTCAGCAGCAATGACTCGATTCTGCATGTGTGCTGGTTATGAAGCAGATGCTCTACCCTCTCTTCCTCTAAGAGTCGAGTTCTTAAAACTGCAGCCACAAACAACACATTGCACAACTCACTCAGAGCGCTCAGGAATTCACGCACGAGAAACATGCACGGGGCTTCACGACCGGCTCTCGCTGGGTGGCTTCACAGTTGTCTATACGAAATGATCTGTCAGTTTTAGCTTTGACTATAGAAAACACATAGCTGCGTCTTGATCCATTCTTCGTAATAAGCAGCTTGGATAATACTCCTACTCCTGATTTCAAAGATGAAAAGTATCTGGAGAAAGAACTACCCTCTTTCTTCTCGAGACATTTCCTCCAGGGCAAGCCGAAGGTACGCTGGGAAAAGTGAAGAGGAAAAGCTTATCATTTTTCCATCCATAGTATCCTGAGCTGTCAATTCAGCACCTTTCACAAGAACTAAACCTACTTTAAAAAGAGAGAGAGAGAGAGCTTGAAAGTGTTGTACCATTAGCTATTCTGATTCTAGTCCATGCCAGGAAGCAAAGGTTCTTATTATACCATGTTCTATTTTTGATCTAATCCGTATCAACAGCCTGAAGTCTCAGCATGGTAATGCTGGGGAAATTCTTTGATGATAATTGGAAAGTGCACTGCTGTGCCCCTTAAGTTATACAATCTGACTGTCACTGGGAGTGTCATTTGGGCTCTGAAGAGCCGGGATAGGAAAGGTGGGCATCTGAAGTCAATGTGGAGGCTACAGGAGCAAGTCAGAGCCTCCTGTGGAAGTTCTCGCATTGGTCAGGCCGGGATATAGAAGGAAGAAGGTGTGCTTCTCCACCCTGACACTTCAGAGCCCCAAGACACCTCGGTGCATCATTCAAACGCCCAGACAGCACTGCCTCGTCTCTGTGTGCAGACAACACAGGGGAAGGAAAGTCGCACTCCACAGCAGTTATTGAAAACAGTTACATCTGACACCAGGCGTTAAAACCTGGTACCTTCTTGTCGTGATGAAGATTGTAACAAGAACAGGAAATGGCACAGCACAAATCCGTTTTCGTGATAATGATCTCATGAATGCAAAGAGCATAGGAAATGGAACAAATGTAACCCATTCCATTACCACCTTCAAAGGGTAACCTCCTTGTCCTAGTCACATGCCCTACTTATGGTCCAAGCACAAAGGAAACAGAAAGGCTGACAGTGACACCGGGGAGCAACACAGCCCCCGCTTACTGTGTGCATCTGTGTGTTTTCACACGTGTCTTCCCTCCTTGGCTCTCTGCTGCCCTGGAGAATTCCTTACAGCTCATTCCCTGACTTTGACCCGAAGAAAGCAGGTCAGACACAGGCGAACAAAGAAACCCGAAAACCAGGGAGTCATCTGGGAATACGACTCCCCTCACCACCCTTTATCAGGATGAGGGAACCCTGACCGCCTCCTAAATGGAAGCGGTAAACAAAGGAGGAGACTGAATGCCTTTCTTCCTTCTAAACCTCAAGGCTTCTCAGCTTCTGGGGGAAAATGAAGCTTCTGTGTCAGGGTGTGTTCTCTCTCCCCTATCTAAAGAGGTTGCAACTTGATGAGGGCTCATCTGAAAGTACAAAGGAAGGTCTCAGGGACACAAGGAAGCCAGAACTTGAGGTCAAGCCGGCCAGGTCAGAGTTGGTGCGCCATCCCTCTCCCCTGACCTGGCCCTCTTGACGGGAGAGCCTGCGTCCCTTGGGACGCGGTGCAAGGAACGCTCCGTGCAGTTCATAACTACGCACCTCACCCCAGGATGACTGCTTCCGACATGAGGGGGAGTATCGAGGAATGGTGGCCGGGTTTGCCAAATCAAGGCTAGAGGAAAGGAGAGCCCATTGCCTGAGCCCTGTGCCCACACCCTGCCCCCACCGCATGTCGCTGCCTCTGCTCAGAGGGCTGGGAAGGCCTGCGTGGCACCTTGGAGTGCGCCTGTGTCTTCTCCTGCCGGGGATTTGTCCAGGCAAGCAGGGCCGACTATACTTTACATTTCAGACATCGTGGGTGTCTGTCCTTTCCAGACGAGATTTCAATTACAAAATGACCCTGGCTGGTTAATGAGGAATGCAATCATGTTCCTTGCCCTGGTTATGTGTCACTTGTCAAGTGATGCTGGGAGATTCCCAGCGGTTTCACATCTTGAGATAGCATTTGGTGGCTCCCTATCAGATGCCAGGCACAAGTTTTCTGTGGGGCACATCAGTTTCCTAAGTACCATATCTTGATCCCCAAGACAGATTACATTGAAATTTTATTTTCAAAGAAAAGAATGAAACCCTAAGTTTCAAATGGCCTAAAATTAAAAGTAGGTGATGAGCATTGAAGAAAAAAAAAAAAAATCATTTGAGGACAATCCTAGCTGAGAAAAAGAATATACTGAAAAACTGGTTAAGTAGTTGCTCAGCTCTATTGCCTTCCTAGGAGGTTTGAACTGTATATGGCTATGATGAATCACGACATGCTTGTTTTATATGTCTAAAAACACACTCTTTTAAATAAAAAAGTGACATGACTGGTATCACTAGAATCTAGGTATAATTATTAAATATATAATTATTAAATATACCCCCAATTTTGTTTTTACTGTTTTTATCCTGTCTTTTTCATTCCCAAGTGGGAGCATATATGAAAACATACCTTTACAGCACAGCCATTTCTTTTTATTTTTTCACTGTTCTACGGGAGACACTGTGGGTGTTGAACAATATAACCGAAATGAGAGGTGAACGAGGAGGCAGAGCTGTGTAGCCTGGAGGTGAACCCCGGGCATCTCTGAGCCCCAGTTCTCTCCTTTGTAAAGTGGAAGGAGCTGGGTCTATTTGAGAGCGACTGTTCCCTCCGGTTCTAAAATCTAAGAGGTGTTGGGTTTCTACACAATCTAAACCCGTGACAGAGACATCACCAGTATTTGTTGTCGTTTTTCTGTGGATGTTTGATGAACATGTTGAAAGTCTTTCTTTTAGGAGGGATTCTCTTCTCCTTTGATGGATGTTAAAGCTGCAGGTCCGCTCTTTCTTGCCTATAGTTCTTTATTCTTACAGACGAGAGTTACTTGGAGAGTCAATGTGTTTGTTCAGTGTCTACTTCTAAGGAATAAACACCTAAGAATGGGAAAGAAAATCATGGAATGAGTTTTACGGAAAGTTTGCAAAGCACAAAATAGACCTGGGTAAAGACAGGAGGAGGGTGTTAGTTAGGACACTGACTGCAAAATCTCCAAAGCAAGGCAATCCTATTTTTAAGAACAACAACTGACTAAAGGGAGAAATAAGAGTTTGCAGACATAAAGATGTAGGCTATACTTGCGAAGGAGACTTTTAATTGCTGCTAAGCAATCGCACATCAGTATTATTTTTAAAACCTCAACCATTCTCTGGACATATCATTAGAAATAAAATGTTAGAAATAATTTTCCAATTCAGAAGCGTAAGCCAGAAACAACTTTTCTACTGCGTATAATGCCACCCATGGGTAACCCTGAAATACCCTAACCAGAGCTACCCAGCTGGCAGGGCTGCTGCCCGTCCTCTGCCACCCCCTGCTCCGGCACTCTCTTGGGTAACCCGAGTCTATTTCAAAGGCTTTCACACTGTGGCACCAGAGATAAGAATTGTCTCGGGCTTGCGCAGACAATGCGTACTGACCACAGCAAGGTGCCATTTCCCATCCTAGAAGTGGTATCAACCGAAAAGGGAACTTTCTTCGATCTTATCCAGGGACTTCATGCCATTTTCAATTACTCCACTTCGGCATCCTATTTCCCAACTCCACAGTCATGTTGGTTGGCTGCTTATCTGAACGCTTGAGGTTATTTGATGAAATTATTTCTCATCTAGAAAAATTAACGAGGGATTCGAAGCACTCATTTTGCGGTGCCTCCTATGCAAAGACAAACTGGTAAGAAGATGTCATCTCTGTTAGTAGCTTGTGACCAGCATGCCTGTCTGTGAATCAAGTGATATCTTCTAATAAGACTTTAGACTTGTGGTTTTATCCTAAATTGGGCTTTAAGGCCAAGATGACTCTGGCTAATCTAATAAATTGGTGACTGAGCAGATGCGACCTTGTTGCCAAAGATTAGGAAGACTATGAAAAAAAGTAAACCAAACGCTACAAAAACTGTAACATTACGACCGAGTACAGAAATAACTAAAAGAATACAAAAGGGCACAGAAAAATAGTTCTCCCAAAGATTGTTTTTTCCCTGTCCCACTTTCCAGTACAAAGTGTCATATTCTTACACATTTGGGAATCCTAGTTGTTCTGTAGGAAGATAGGAGACAGAATTAATGTGAGTTGCAGTGGACATTAGAGAGCTGTACCATATAGGAGAAGGTTAGTATTTCCCATCTCAGCTACGAACTTCTGCATCTGATCACACATCAACGTAGGTTTTATTTATGAACCCCGGGAAATATGTTTCAATGAGAGTCTGATGCTCATATCAATGCATTTGAGCTGTGGTGAGAAGCCTAAGTTGTGTGTTCTGGGGCAGTGCCTACATCTGAGATAATCTAATAAAAATCAATTAAATACACAGTATTAGGTTCACATGACTGCACAGAACACATCTCTAAACTCACTTTAAGCAAGGAAAAGGTGCACTGGTCAAGCTGGAAATAGGTGCATCGCTATCTCTGAAAATGGCCAAAGGGCTCCATTTGCCTTTACAAAAATGAGAGAGGCTTTATGAATAAAGTGGATTTTGAGCTGAGTATTGAAAAAAGTTTAGAAATGACTGTAGAGGAGAGTATGGTTAAAGTCCAGGTCATGGAGAAGCAGGTAGGGAAAATAGAGCAATAGCCAGGTATAACAACGGGAATGTTGATAGATGACCTCAAAACCCAATTCAGGCACTTAAGGGATTTTCAGTAAAGAATTATGTGATCCCAGCAATGGAAACCAGTTAGTAGCGTTTAGATGAACATATCTGTAGCAAAAAGGGTCTTGAATATGAAGGGTGAACCAAGAAACAGTAGCTTACATCAAAGATAATCAAAACTCAGAGGAGAAATGTGACTGAAACAATATAGAAGAGCAAAATAGTATACATGTGACAAACTCTGACATTATTAGGAACTGGAATTCACTGGGGCCTGATATCTCTGAATGGTCTGGGAACAGAACAGACTGCTGCTGGGGGTCAAAGGCTGGCTCCGTCCACAGCTCACAGAATTAGGCACCCTTCCCCTCGCTGACCCCCTCCCACACCTTTGCCAACAGATTTTATTCTACTTTTAACTAAGTAAAGTTTGGCATACAAAATTGAATTATATGATATATAATCTTATACTTTTATGATTCAAAAGGAACTTCAGTTTCTTATAATGTCTTAAGTTTATTGTTAAAAATGTTGACAGGGATGAGCAGGGAGAGGGCCAAATTATGTTTAACAATTATTGGGCATCTTCGAGGTTGAAGACGATGCACGGGGCTTTGTGTGTTTTTCTACGGATTGAATTGTTGTGCTATAGAGATTCTCCAGTTCATTTTTTGGTTTTAAAGAAAGTTCTTCACTGCACATGATGTATAATATTGTACAACTTAATTTTTTGAAAGAAGGAATGATCTGGGGCAAAAACTGGTGTGAAATGGCAGTCACAGGAGAATGGGAGCTTAAGAAAAAATTAAAAATTTAGGGATTTGTTGGACAAATTTAACATAAAACTCTATAAGCTACCTAGATAGCAATTTTACTTAAAGAAGGAAGGAAGGAAGGAAGGAAGGAAGGAAGGAAGGAAGGAAGGAAGGGAGGGAGGAAGGGAGGGAGGAAGGAAGGGAGGAAGGGAGGGAGGAAGGGAGAGAGGGAGAAAGACAGAGAGAGAGAGAGAGAGAAAGAAAGAAAGAAAGAAAGAAAGAAAGAAAGAAAGAAAGAAAGAAAGAAAAGGATCCCACAAAGATCCTTTTAATGTTAGAACTGGAAAGTTCTGTAGATGTGCATGTTGGATTTTAGAAATATTAGGGCAGAAATGCTAATATTTTGAATCATCTGCTGCAGTTCTTGGGCATTACTGCAGTAATTCTAACCTACTTCTGTTTCCTGGGGGCGATGAGTGAATTTTTGTACGATTAGGACTCTTGAGCAATATTAGCATAGATGTAAGATAATATTAAGAAAGACTCATATTTCTGCATGAGACTGGAAGCTAGGCCTTTATCTTTAGATATCTTGATTGGAAGATTCATTAGCTATAATGGAAGTGTATTTTGAGTCCACAAACACTGAGCACACTGATGTGTAGGTCACAGTGCACGTTACGAAAGGAGCATCACGTTGAAAGCCCTGACGATGCATTAAAAATGGTTTTTAAATTTATTTTTATATTTATTTATTTATTTATTTATTTATTTATTTATTTATTTATTTTTTATCCTCACCCGAGGACATTTTTCCATTTTTTGTTCAGATAGAGTGGGAGGGAGAGAGAGGAAGAGAGAGAGAGAAACATCGATGTGAAGGGACACATCGAGTGGCTGCCACCCTCATGACCAACCAGGGCCGGGGACAAACTGCAACCGAGGTACGTGCCCTTAGCAGGAACCAAATCCGGGTCTCTCTGTACCGCAGGCCGATGCTCCAACCGCTGAGCCAAACAGGCCAGGGCTAAATTTATTTTTAGAGAGAAAGGAAGGGAGAGGGAGAAATAACCACCTATGTGAGAGATGTGAGAGCAAAACACAGATCCGCTTCCTCCTGCGGCCCCTACTGGGGAGCAAACCCCCAATCCAGGCATGTGCCTGAGCAGGAAGCAAACTGGCAGCCTTTTGGTGCACAGGGTCACACCCAACCAACTGAGCCAGAGGCCAGGGCTGAAGATGCATGTTTTTCCTAAGATACTTCCCATTAAGATCGCACATACTAGTTCTCCAGAAGAGATATGCTGATGTGTCAATTACTCTACATTCCCTAGCACTTTTTGAGGGGTCTCTCGTGCATGGGACTGGAAAAGACAATAATTCCAGGTCACATTAAGCAAGCAAAAAATGTTTGATGTCTTTCAAATTAAATAATAAAAGCACAGTTGCCAAGCAATGACAGATATTACAGGTGAAAAAAATATACCAAATATATGAATTTCTGCCCAATATTATGTTGTGTTTTTTTTTTAATCCTCACCTGAGGACACTTTTCCATTTTTTGTTCAGATGGGGTGGGGGGGGGAGAAAGAGAGAGAGAGAGAGAAACATTGACGTGAAAGGGACACATAGAGCAGTCGCCACCCGCACGACCCAACCAGGGCCGGGGACAAACTGAAACCGATGTACGTGCCCTTAGCGGGAACCGGAACCCGGGTTTCTCTGGACCACAGGCCGATGCTCTAACCGCTGAGCCAAACTAGCCAAGGCCCAATATTATGGTTTTTTTTTTTTTGTCTGTTTTATCCTCACCCGAGGACATTTTTTTCATTTTTTGTTCAGACAGAGTGGGAGGGAGAGAGAAGAAGAGAGAAAGAGAGAGAAACATCAATGTGAAAGGGACACATCGAGTGGCTGCCACCCGCACGACCAACCAGGGCCGGGGACAAACTGCAACCGAAGTACATGCCCTTAGCGGGAACCGAACCCGGGTCTCTCTGGACCGCGGGCCGACGCTCTAACCGCTGAGCCAAACTGGCCAGGGCCCAATATTATGTTTTAATCTGCTTTAAGTAATAGAGCAAACTAAATTGGAATTTCTAAAATTGCTATGTGTAATTACAAAAAAAAAAGAAAAAAAATCATGTATTCTAGGTATATGATATTTTGGTATCATAGACCAGTTTTTATGCTGCCCTTTTCGCAGACTATGTCATATGTTAAAAGGTGTGGAAGCAGGGAATTCCCCTAAGGGAAGGCTGCAGAAGTATAGGGGTTCACCCAGTATTCTACATGGTATATTAGCATCCATGGAACACACCTAGCAGGAAACTTTATATTTATTTCCGGTAACATCAAATGACGTGTTGTGTTGAGAATTACAGGCATATTTATAACAATCAATATAATTCAGTTAAAATAAAAATGTAAAAACCAATATAAATTCAGTCAAACCCTGAACTCAGGATACTCAAAACTATAAATGGCATCTACGACCATCTAGACAACTTCTGAAAGTCTGATCAAGCACAGCTAATGCTTAGCAGCCGGACGGGAAGTCCTTTCTCCAGTTTTCTTTACTCTAACGCATTCCACTACCATTTCAGTGATCTTTCCAATAGTGCTTTCAAGTTTAATTGAGCTTAAATGTACCATATGTAAGCACAGAATTCATGACTTGGAAACGTAGAGACGCAGAAGTGCACAGATTTAGAGAGACTAGAATATCACTTGGCATTTGGATAAAAGTGTTTTCCCGCAGTGTACTCTCAAACCCATTACCTTGTTTTATTTTGACAACATTACTACGATATGGGCAAATCTGGCCTTTAGAATTATTCACATTTCTCTGTAGAAAATGAGTTTGCTACCTGCCCAAGGAGAGAGAGATGGAATTTGTATTCCGACAACTCGACCACCTTGATGTTCTTTCAACAAAGTGTGCTGCCTGCCTTTTAAAGGTAGATGCAGAATGGACTTCAGCAAAAGGTTGGAAATGACCCTGAAAAGAAGAAATTAATTTCGTGAAGAGACAGCCAGGGAGCTTGTCAGGTGAAGGTCATGCGGTGTTGTTACTGGGTTGGTTTGGCCAACACTTGTAATCCAACCCCTTATGCTTGGGAGAAATAACATCTTCTCTGCGGTATTTTCTGTATGTGTTACATGCTTTGAAAAGTATTCTTTACTATGGATCTCAGAAAGAAGCTTCAAATATCTGAATGTCAGTGGGTCATGACACAAATTCCTCCTGACCACTATCCTCACCCTTTCCCCCTAAAATCACCCTTGTCTTCGTTTCCAGCCTGGAGGTCCGTGACGTTTGACAAAAGGAAGTGACTATATTTACAGTATCGATGTCCTTCTTAGAAAGACGTCCTACACATGCCCTGCCTTCCATATGGCCGTGTCCTGAGAACATACATCATCTTCTTACGAAGGGAAGGTCTTTATGCCAGTTACCACAGATATGATTGGGAAATGGTTCTTTTCTAGGAATTTTGGCTGAAGGTCATTTCTGTTTTCATCTCTTTAGAGAAATAAAACATTATGTTCGTTAAAAAAAACTGATGAGGCAGGGAGAGGTGTGTTATGTGTTTCTGGGCCCAGAAGCTCCTACAGTAGGAACTGCACTAAAATGTCAACGTGCAACACTCCATTCCTGCGGCCAGAATGCCAGTGTATTGTCTGAAGCTCTAAAAATGATTGCTACTTACACTGTTAAAAAAACAAAACAAAAATAAAACTCCTTCGCTGGTTTCCTAAACGATTATGGTAATCAGGCAAGTTCAAACTAAGCTAAGCATAAAGACGCTGAACTTCATAGTCGAGGTCCTGAACCTTTCAAAACTGCTTCCCACAGCAAGATTTTAAGTACTGTAAGGGTTAGGAGTGATGACATCCTGTATTTCTGTCACCCCTCCACCACCATCTATCACCATTCTGGACAAACAATAGATGCTCTATACATGCCTGGCTTTCAAACAATTGCTAAAATCATCTACCTCTTCCTTGCCCTCATAATGATTTATTTTTGCCAAACCACACCGATGGGAGGTTATTTCCATGTTTGTCAATTAACACACTTAAGAATTAAACATTGAGTTTAATAGGGAAGGAGGATGCCAGAACTGGCTGATGGGAATAGGGATTAATTCTGAAATAATGAAAGGGTGTAGCCTTAGCAGCGATCGTCAGTTTCATGCTCACAAGGAATGATGAGTGGGAAATTTGTGACACCTGACTAAAAATCAATGCTCCTGGAAGGTGATATAATAGCTCTAAGTTGGGGGGGAAGAAAGTACAGGGGAAATCAAAGCTGACACCGTGAAACTGCACAGAAAGAAGTAGGTAGAATAATGACAATGTCAAGCAACTAACGGAGCTAACGAGGCATAATGTGACGGCACTAAAGAGCTCACGTCTTCTAAAACAACCAGTTAATTTAGCTGACTGATTTGCCTACTCACCTTTTCTACTTAGTCTCTTAGGGACATCTGGGTGGTCCCCTTGTATCAGACTTTGTATCATTTCTCAGAAAATTCTCAAAGTAATACTTACTCTAAGAAGGATACACTTGAAAACAGGAAATGAATGTTCAACTTCAGGCCTATCACTTACTCATTAAAGTGATCACCTAACCCCAAAACAATTCCCAAAGTTGTGAAAATATGAAGAAAAGTGATATGGACATAAAATGTACAGCTCTATTTTTTTCTGGCCCCAAGGGGGTGGGGGGAAACATTAAAATGTAATAATTTGCAGTTTGTGAAGAGAGAAAACTTAATATTTGATGTAAAAGCCTGCACTTGTGCTATACTTTCTTTATGTTAAATTACTCCTCATTCCTGTTTTGATTGTAGGAGACTCATCACATTCTTCCACCTCAGTAGTAGGAGGTGGGTGCAGAGGTGCGAAAGGGAAACAGGAATGAAAGGGACGCTGAAGACCTCGGGAGCCGCCCAGCCAACTTCAGACGAGACCGGGCGCTCAGGGTGGTTTGGCCGTGGACGGCCCAGCCAACTTCAAACCGCAGTGTTACCGTTTTGCGGGTCGCACTGCATCCTTCTCTGAAAGCCGATTTGATTTGGCTAGATGATAGGCATCTCCTTTGGTGAGTTAAAGGGTCTCAAACAATGAGATGTTGTATCTTGGTTAAGCTGATAATTTGTCCTACTTAAGCAAGTGATGCAAATTTCCTTGCAAAGCTGCGTGCTCATTAGCTCATAATTAGGGTAATAAACCTGGAATCACCAAACAGATCAGTGAAACATCACAGTGCTGTACGTGAGAGCAAGCTTATCCTACCCTCCAGAAACCATTAGAGAGTGTGCAGAAATCTCTTTAAATTCTGAACGTAACCCTATAGGTAATTATCATAAATTTCACTCCTAGGAAGCTGAGGGTATGAAGATACTTGGGGGTGGGGGGAGCGCTGGATGAAAGAAGGTGAATGGATTAAGCAAAAAACATATATATTAAGCAAAAAAAACACATATATATTATAACACATATATATAAAACCCAGAGACACAGACATAGTGTGGCGATAGCCAGAGGGAAAGGGGGGTGGGTGTGGGTGAGGGGGGAAAAGGGGGAGAAGGGGTGGGGGGAATAGGGAAAGAGATGGGTACAGTGCACATACGATGTTTAGTTGAGTTGTACACTCGAAACCTGTATGGTTTTGTGAACAAATGCATCCCCCCCAAATTCAATAAAAAATAAATAAAATATTTAAATAGTTCTATGCAAATATATTTGTCTTTAGAATTTTTCTCTTCCCTCTTCCTCCTTAAAAAACAAATCCTTACCATGTTGGATCTGCTATAGTTTATATAGTGATAATTCCTTTACACTGAAATAGAAGGTATTTCCTACCTCCAGTTTTTTGTGTCCAAGCGCCAAAAAGTTTAGCGTTCACATTTTTACGTATGAACTTTATTCTGTCTGTAGAAGAAAACCACAACTGTATTTCAATAGCATACTGTGCATGGCCCCTGGAAAAACTAAATGCTGCTGAAATGTGGTGAATCCCATAAAGGCTATTTTATGTCTGTTCTCATTAAAAAAAATACAGTCCGTGGGAAAACTATACCTTCTAAATGTATTTCTTCATATAAAGAATACTTGTAATTCTAAAACATGTTTATGAATTATCTTTTAGTGGGTCCTTGACATAAATTTTCATACATAGACATTTTTGCAAGTAAGCACTTACTGTGCTGCTGGGGGAACCAGTGGCCTGGAGGTACTGAGCAATTAGTGAGAGTTCACACGGTGAGTCAAATACCATGTCAAGAAGACAGCCCAGTAGAAAACTCTACAAAGCGCAAAGTCTACACTCCACCCTCAGGTATACAGAATTCTGGGGTGGATGGATAACTTGAACTACTCTTGAGACAAGAAAGAACTTCGAAGGCAGGAGAAATCCAGCAATTCTGCTTTCTATTTCTTTAACAAGAATGGTAATTCCATACAGCTTACTTTATCCGTACCGTACGCTACACCTTTCATTCTGCTCTGCTTGCAACAGTCAGTCAGTACATTGTTTACAAATACGTCCCCTCCCCCCTCGAAGCTGATACTAGCCTAAATTTCGCCTGTACATGCTAAGTATTTTCTGTTTATTTCTGAGCTCCACCCAACTTGTTCATTGTCCTCATTACTCAAGATTTAGAAAAAGTTGATTCATGTTAGTACCGCACCACGAAGATGGACTAAAACTAACTTCAAGGTTAGAAGGTAGACATCTCTTTTCTATAGGAAAACCTGGACTTGCTCTTAGACTCCATGTTTGTCCTCACCTGTGTAACACTTGTGAACAACTGCATTTCTTTGTGGTTTACGTTACCACTGAGATGTTTCTTTTTGCTTGGAAAGTGGTATATTGAGGCCCTAATCTTTGCAATCTTAGCAGAGGAGACAAGATAGACTCTTCAGTGCTCTATTGACTACAGACAAATTCTTACCACTGAAATAGAAATGCATATGCAACTATCTGTTTGGATTTCTTAAGGGACTGAAAAGAAACTACTAGAAATTTATAAAATTAGAAATATGTGTCCTTCTTTGAAAGAACAACACAAAGCTAAATAAAGCAGACATGACATCTCTTGATCTTTTATCCTTATAAGGGAAGCGCAGTGGGTCTTCGCGTGTGCTTCGCGTGTGCTTCGTGTGTGCAGAAGCACTCATCACGGAACAGTAGCTAAACGAGCAAATAAGCAGGTGGGCTCAAATGTAGTTTTATTTTGGATTTAACTCCTCAAAGTTCTTTAGTAGTCTAGCTGCAATTAAAATATTCAGAATGCTATATGTAGGTAGGACAACTAAATCCAGTCATTGTTAATGAATCATGTTGGAACTTGAATTCTCCTCTAGCCGTTACCTTTTTAAAAATCAATTTAAATATGTCAACTGAAGAAATGCAGTTGTTCACAAGTATATGTCTTTTTAATTACCAAAGACATACATAACCATTACCTTATCCTTATTTGTAGTAAATAGTGCTAATTTACATTCTGCCAATATATTCCACTTTGTATCTTAGCCTTTTGGCGAAGTCAAAATACGCTATGAATTGTAGTGTGTTCATCCTTGTCATAGATGCCTTCCCAGACAAACTATCTCTGTTTAATTTAACAGCCATCAGTTTTTGAAACTAGCAGAAATACCCTGCCATTTTCCAAACACACACACACAGCAGGCCCACAGACGCCATTTAGTGGTAAAGGATTTAAGTCCAGAATGATCTCTCACTGGGGCTGGGGGACAACAGAAATATGTCACCAGAGCTAATATAAGGGAAGAGAGGAACTACTCTTAAGTACTGAAAGCCAGTTCATACACATGGTAGACACCAGGTGTGATCGTGATGGAAATGAGCTAGACTTTGTGTAGGTTGCTAGGGGGACAGAAAGGAAATGAAAATAAGAAGAAAGATGAGGGCTAATACAGAAAATACCAAGTATTGCGAAGTTTCTACCTTCAGGACTTCATCGACACTCCTGAGCACACTCCAGGGGAGGCCATCCTGCTGCTTGGTTCTCTCTTCCACGCCTCCCTGAACTCCAAGGCCACAGGTCCCCCCGCACCCATGTCGTATTCCTACGTGTTATCAGCACTGTTGCTTAAACAAAAGGAGCTAAAGCCAGAAAAGAGACCCTCCTACCCCCAAATACCCACTCCCATCTCAAGTGTTCTGTTCTATAAACTGGGTTCCTATGATTTATTGTGTATCATAAAAAGAAGAACATAATATGATTTCCCCCCCTAAATTTAGAAGCTTCATATTTGCGGTGGGAACTTGGACATGAAGTAAAGAATAATCTCTAGGCTTGTCACGGATTCGGTCCATGGCTCCTTTGGCTGCCTCTTCATTGTCATCGAAGACAGAAAATACTAAATGCGTGGGATCTTTCTAGTTTCGCGAACACAAAGAATTCAGTACATCCACGTTGTCTTTAGATCTCAGCCCCAATTCTGTCCTCTTTTTGCCTCTTGGGATCTCAGCTAGAAAACTCTCTGGCCCTCCCCACGGGTCGGGGTCGCACTCTTCTGGGCGTGTCTGTCAGGTGCTGCTCTCTTGGGGGGGGGGGCTTTACATTTAACCCTTGCAGGGAGTTCTGCCTCTTGAAGCTCTGTCCCTAAGACATTTCAGTTATTGCATCATGTTGACTTGAGAGCCTGGCTCCGAGGGCACACTTCCTCCACCGAGTTTGAGATAGAGGAAGTGGCAGTGGAGGGTGACTTCTGCTCTCACCCGTGTTCTTTTTGCAGCGGAGCCGGAGTAGAAGTTGCTCTACTGCCGAACACCCGTTTGCAGGAGGCACAGATAACAACAGAACTTGGGGCCGGTTCGAAATCCCTCTGGTCCAAACTGAGACACGGAACTCCTGATGCATAAGCAGGGTTTTATTCTGCTTCTAAACCAGGCCCTACCTCTCTTTAAAAAAAAAAAAAAAAAAAAGACTTTACTGGGGTGACATTAGTTAATAAGATTATATAGGTTTCAAGTGTGCAATTCTATCATACGTCATCTGGATATTGCCCTGTGTATTCACCACCCAAAGTCAAGTCTCTTTCCACCACCGTGTAGCCCCCTTTGACCCTCTTCTACGTCCCCACCCCAGGCCCAGCTCTCTGCTCCCTGTTGCGATGCCCACGGGCACGTGGATCTTGAAGCGGCTGGGAGAGCTGTGGAATATGTGCATGTCCTACAAGGCTGGTGACGCATAGCTCACGAGCTAGTGTTGGAGGCAGACATTGTCTTTTTCCTTTAGACCAATTCAGGAAAAACTGTGTACAGGCCGCTTAGAAAAAAGTCAGTATGAGAATTGCTTCATTTGGTTTTGTGAGAGCAACTATATTCACTCGACATAGATTACTTATTTAACGTCAGGAACAAACACTGGAGCCACTTTTAGTTACTGACATGTTGACATTTGTCATCACACAGGGCACCTCTCTAACTGCGCACTGAAAATACGCCCTCTGTCACACGGAGAGCCAGGGAGTCACTCATCGCGAACCTGCAGTCCGGCCCCGAAGCTCTCGGAAGCCCAGAACAAGGAACGTCAGTACGTTTATGAAGGGAGGACTAATTCCTTTGGAAGCGAGGACACAGCACTTCAAACTGAGTCACGTGAGAAAGTGGAAATGGAGGATGTGACCCGGGCATCTAATGATTGACACAAGGGTGGATGTGAAGATCGTCTCGCCCCACCTCCCAGGAACCAGATCAGTCACATGACTTCTCAGGGCATCTCGCGGCCAAAGCCCGGGCGTCAGACCAGCTCCACGTGATGACTGGCTCCAGCGTCCCGCCGATCGGGCACCAGGCCTGTGTCCATCTCTTCGCCACCATGTTCTGTCCACAGGATTGGGACGCTTCACGGAAAGGTAAATGGATCTGCTCATCTCTACAAGCCGCTCAGATCAGTACTTGCCACTGATCTGCACTGAATAAATGATAAACTTCTTCCTGCAACTCTCCTTTGCTGAGAGACATTTTATTTTATTTCATTATTATTTTTTATCCTCACCTGAGGACATTTTTCCATTTTTTGTTCAGATAGAGTGGCAGGGAAAGAGAGGAACAAAGAGAGAGAGAGAGAGAGAGAGAGAGAGAGACATCGACGTGAAAGGGACACATCGAGTGGTTGGCACCTACACGACCCAACCAGGGCCGGGGACAAACTGCAACCGAGGTACGTGCCCTTAGCGGGAACCGAACCCGGGTCTCTCTGGACCGCAGGCCGACGCTCTAACTGCTGAGCCAAACCAGCCAGGGCTGCTGGGAGACATTTTAATTTTTCTATGACTTTTAGAATCATTTAAAGAATGTAGAGATCGCTTCCGTGGACACACCATTCCTGAAAGAAATAGCATCCCTGTACATTTTAGAATGATTATGTAAAATAAATTTAATTTTAGTTCTTGTTTGACATTGAAGTGGGTCTTTAGCATGAACGTAGGCCAGACCGGAAAACATGTAGTAACTCAGCACGTTGGACGAGCATTCGCGATCTGGCTAAGCCTTGAGGAATGGGAGAAAAGGGAAGTGAAATATCCCCCCCATTCAGAGATAACACCTCCCCACCCTGCTTGTAACAGACAGCTCTGCAGTTTGCAAAGGACAAGGGATAGACGGAAAGATAAGAAAAAGATGACCTTTTCTTTTTTTGGCAGCCCTGCCTTTCTTAGAATTCATCTTCCCATTAATGTCTTCCTTTCTCTTTGTAGCTCTCTGCCTGTCATTCAGCGCCAAGCTCTTCATGAAAATTTCCCAAGGTTCCCACTGCACAGCCACCTCTTAGTCTCCTAAAGTCCTGGAATGTGTTGTCATCCCATTCCTGTGGATATCAATCCCGAGGCACATTCTGAGAACTCCTCTGCTGCTTTCATAGTTGGCTATCATTTTCCCTGTGTTAATATTTTGTTTCCCAACTAGACGGTAAGGAGCTTCAAGTTTTTCTTGTTTAATTGGTTGACCAAAGAAAGAAGAGGAACGGCAAGGCAGAGAAAGAAAGTAAACACCGTAACTCAGAAGAATTTGCCAGAACAACTCAAATACCAGTGTGGCTCCGCAAGCCCCACCCCAAAACTAAGCAGGATGGGAACAGCCAAAGCACAGCCATAACAAAGCTCAGTAAATATTAAGCTTGTCTTGGAATATTGCAATAGATCCCCAGATAATCTCCATACCTCCAATCGCTCCTGTCCAATTCATTCTCCTCATGATGGTTCAAATGATCTTACCTATGTTAGGCTCTCAATAACCAGGTGTTTTTACTGAATTTATTAAGCATATATTCTGTGCAAAGGTGATTCAAATGATTATACCAGTGTTGAGCTATAAGTGAGAAGGTAAAGCGTTGGCAATGTAAAGAGTAAGAAACTCAATTTGGAAAGCAGGGTTTCAGTATGAAGTATGCAGGTCATTGCTAAATTCATCAGTATGACTGCAAAGTAGGGATGGCTTTTATTCATCCCTCTCAACACCAGGGCAAAATAATAATTATTTATCTATCTACACCACTCTATATACAACATACAACTTGATCATTAATTGTCTTACTGGAATTATGCTGATGTTAGAAACTATAATTTGGGAAACATTATACATTACATAGATTCATTTAATCAATCAACAAGTAGACACTCAGTACCCACTACATTCCACACACCAAGGCTGAAAAAATGCAACCGAAGCAAAACAAATACTGAGATGTTATGAGAGCCATGCTTTTGATTAACTATGACAAACTAAATGCCTATAGGTAAAAACATACCTTTGGAATTAGTCAGGGTCCAGGCATGAAACAGATGGCATATGAAAACCAGGAAAGTTTGAGAAGAGTCTCATGTCCCTTTTCTGAGCTGGGAAGAAGGAAGATTCGGGGCCGGTGCAGAGCTAGCACCAGGGCAGGGCAGAGGGGGGTGCTGGGACCTGGGGGTAAGTAGGGTGCTACTGAAGAGGCCGTAGGACAGAGCTGAACCCCGGGAACCCCATGGGGCCAGGGCCTGAGGCATCCATAACCCGGTGGCACTTTGAGCATTCCCTCATCTGCCTGTCTGGATGTCAGAGGCAGGGCTCACTGACGGGCCCACACTTCAGCCTCCAAGGCCATAGGCAGTGTGGACAGTGGAGGACAGAACCAGAAGTGACGTTTTCAGCCTCCTTTAAAACCGTAGCACAAAAAGCTCAACGGGTTAAGAAGTACAAACTGGAAGTTACAGAATAGTCATGGGGATGTAAGGCACAGCACTGGGAATATAGTCAATAATATTATAATAACCACATATGGTGCTGGGGGGTACTGGAAATATTGGGGGCAACACTTTGTAAAGTTTATGACTGTCTAACAATGATGGTACCTGAAGCCAATATAAAATAATATTGAATGAAACTGTAATTGAAAAATAAAATTTACATTACAAAATGCTTTATTGTAAGTTCTATGCAGCCAGAATGGGTTGGTGAGCAGACCTTTGAATGAGTGATTTTTAAAACAGCACAATAATATTCTGCTGAGATTCCTACGGTAAGTGCCAGAGAAGCTGTCAACAGTGATGTTATTGATAGAAAATAGAAAATTAATGAAGCCAGAAGAAAAAGACCAATTCGAACTTGGTTTGGCTGTGTAGAACTTCTAATTTCAGCCATATATGTTAATTGCTTGCCATTTATGCCTAATTACCATGTAGTATAATAATGTGTATCATTAAACATGTGCCAAATTAACTGGACAATACTAACTTTGCAATGTTAACGTGACACCATTAGCTAGGTCCAAGACTGGACAGTTTTTATAGGTTTTGACTCCTGTAGGGTCTCTTCCTCTCTTTTCACTCAAAGAAAGTATTTGCTTCCATGACATTCTCCCCAATCACATAATTTCCAGAGTCCTAGGCAATGAATACAATATTTTTTTGTGGCTGATCCTCTAGCAGTCAGGTGACGTAATGTAGCAGTGCCTAGAGCCAAACCAAAGCCCAGGATTGGGTTATCAACTAATTCTAGCCATGATATAGAGCAAGAGAAGGTTCCTGCCAGACCCTTTATAGCTCTTCAGTCACAGGACTCAGTATGCAGCTAACCGCTACCAGGAGGGTCAGCTGGGCAAGGGGTGTGCTATCTTTAGCAAATGTATCCTGGTCACCGAGACCACATTCCTTTTTGCACTTGAACTAATTCTTGATGGGAGCACAGAGCTGGAGACAAGCTGATGCACCCTCAGACAGCAATGAGTAAGGTTATTGTGACGTTGCAGTCCTACGTATTTGCATTTCCAGGAATGACTCAGAGAACTCATTACCGAGTCTGCATTCACTCTAAGGATTTATCACAACTTTTTTCCCTTCTACCTTGATAAATTGAGAACAGATATAGTCCACAAATTCTAGATCCTTTAAATTGCCAGACAGCCACGGCCTGAAATATACTTTAAGTTGTTCTAAAAAGGCACAGTTCAATTATATCAAAAAGCCATAATTCAGCAGTGGGCTTAATACTATAATTAAAGTATTCCAAGGTACTATGTGATATGCATTTAAAGGATTAATTTACTTTAAAGAGAGGTTCCCTTTGATCCCCGTGAATAGCTGAGTTCCTATCCCTCACTTCTGGAGAAGGCTCTGTGCTCACAAATTTAAAAGTGTAAGCATGTGCCGAACATGAACCATATTTCATACCCTCACAAGGTATCAAGAACTGGAGGGGTTCCACTCCTCCTGAGGGAATCCACTTTTAGCACCACAGAACTCCTCCCGGTTACTGTCTCCTTCCAGGTCGTCACTGATGATCAGGACGGGGGATGGTGGCATTAAGGCTTAGTATGCACTGAACAAAAGCAACTTGGCGATGTGGAGAAAGGCTAATTGTTGCCTTTACACTTCATCCTTGCGTGCGGATACACGACCTGACCTCTCAGTGGTTTGTCACTGCTGTGCAGAGGGCACTGCTCAGTTAATCACTTCAATGTCAACAGGCATTCACTGACCATCAATGGAAGACAAAGGATGGAAATAAGACAGCTGGGGATGTTTTTTAATGGGTTAAGAACACTTATTATTTAACAGTACAAGAAATATAACTACCCTGTACTGCTTGCCTGTGTTCTACTAAATACCTAAATCCAACAGGTTATTTAATTCTTTGAGCAACCATGTAAGGTAAACATATACCTACTACATAGATGAGGCAAGGAAATGGGAACAGAAACAAATCTATTCATGATGATGGCATATCTAGGAGGAAGAACCTGGATTCGAGACTACATCTATCTAGTTCTAAAGTGCATGCCCTTTCCACTACTCTGTCAGCCTTAGCAATGCCTTGCAGACATCCAGTGATGGCTGTGTTTTTCCTCCATGGAGATTTCCCCATTACCTTGCACACACAGACCCACAGTTTATCCCAGATTGTTTTCCTGCCCTCTGTTCCTTGTAAAGCATCTGACTCAGAGTAATCTTCCTGAAGCAGCGAGACACTGAGATTAATGAAGTAGAAGTACTATTATGTCACATGGGACAGTGACCTAAGGGCCGTGGTCAGATTACAGCCTGCAAAGGTCACATTTTGGGGGTCAGAGGGAATGAGTAATATAATGCATTCTTCTATCGAGATCAGTTTTAAAAATAATGTCAGAACGTCCAGTCATTCATGGTTTCTAAGAAATCTGCCTGCAAAAGAGTTTTTTCTTCTCTCTCAAAGCTTAAAATAATCCACGTAGGTGCTCTGCAACCCATCATTTTGGGAAGACTGTCAGGAGTTAACAATTACAGATTTCTTTCCAAGGCTCACTCTGGCACCTGTGCCTTAGATCCCGTCACTTCCAAATTCCTCTAGGAACTTGTTTCCACATGTTTTACCTTCATCTCTAGAATCTTCCGTGTTCTTCTTCATTCCCCTTTTATTTTTTCTGCCTTCAAACTTCACCCAGAAAAACTTTGAGTTGGTTCAGCTGTCCCCTCCAGCTAGCGTCTCATTTCTCTCATTTTCATTTGCCGGCTTTTAAGACAAGAGGTTTCAATGTGCTGCTGTCATCTCTGCTTCACGCAGCCTCCCGTCGGCCCTGACATTCTGGCTCCCACCTCCCTACCCTCTGTGGTTCAGTGGTTTTCTCTCTGCCAAGCACATTGGACAGACTTCATTCCTGTGAGAGCTGTGTCATGTTGTTCTAACTGCTCACCCTCCTTTGAAACACTAGCTTTATTCTTGGTTTCTTTTTGTCTCTTCCTCTGACTTTCAGTAGCTCTCTGTCCTGTTTTCCGTGTGTGTGTGTGTGTGTGTGTGTACATTTATTTTCTTCTATTTTAGAGCTTCTATGTAGTGATGGCTTCATAAGTTTATTAATCTTCTTAGTGGCTTTATTGAGATATCAATGGCATACAGTAAACTGAACATGTTTAAAGTATTCAACTGGATGTTTTGGTATATTTACATACTCATGAAACTATCATCACAATAAAGATAGTGAACATATCCATCAACCCAAAAGATCTCTCATGACCCTTAGTGATCACTCTCTCTGTTCTCTTCTCTAACTACCACCCACTTCATCCCTAAGCAATAATGACGAGTGAAATGAATAAATCCCATGGTAATATATTTACATTTTAGAAGATGAGTAAACTGACCTGCAAAGGCCTGTATGTTTTATATTCCCACCCGCAGTTTATGACTTTCAGTTCCTCCACATCCTTCCTAACACTTGCGATGGTCAATATTTTAATTTTAACTATTCTAATGTATGCGTATTAGTATCTCATTGTAGTTTTAATTTGCATTTTGCCAATGAAAATGATGTTGAACATCTTTACATCTTTTCATGTGTTTGCTGTCTGTACCTCTTCTCTGGTGAAGTGTCTTTTTTAACCTTTACCAGTTTGTGTGTGTGTGTGTTGTTTTTGTTTGTTTGTTTTCTCATGCTGGGTTTCAGAATTCTTATTTATTCTGGATAAAAGTTATTTATCAGATATATGATTTTCAAATACTTTTCTTTCAGTTTGAGACTTTCTTCTTAACAGTGTCTTTCAAAATGTTTTTAATTTTGATGAAATCAAATTTTTCCAAAACTTTTTTTGATGGGTAATGTTTTGGTGTTATATGTAAGAAACCTTTACCTAACTTCAAATAAAAAAAAATTATGTTTCACTTCAGAAATTTTAATTTTAACTGTTATATTTAGGGCTGTAATCCAATTTTAGTTGAAATTTATACATAATATGTGAGGTATTCAACGGTCATTTTATGGCTTAAGGGTATCCATTTGCTAAAAAGAATATCCTTTCATTATTGAATTATGTCAAAAATCCGTTACTTGTATGTGTATGAATTTCCTTCTATTTAATTTCATTGGTGTATTTGTCTACTATTATACCAATATCACAACATCTTCACTACTGTAGCTTTATAAGAAACCTTAAAATCAGGTGGTGTTGGCCTTCAACGTTGCTCTTCTTCCCCTTCCTTTTAAAATTCCCCAGCTGTGGCTATTCCTGTTGGTACTATTGTTGGCTTGAACTTTTCTCTCTAAGTGTAAATGGCCTTAGTGATTCTGGAAACTTTCTCACAATTTCCACAAACACTTTTTTTTGCTAAAGCCTCTAAAAAAAAAAGCAGAACTAATAGGCCCAGCTTCTCCTTTAAGTTCTAGGCCTATAGGTCTTCCAATTTATAGACATTTCTAGTGGAAATCTGATTTCTTCAAGCTCTGGACATTTGTGAAGTTCTCATCTGACACTGCCCATGAGTTCTCCCTCCCAGTTTCATAGGTTAGCCCTTCTACAATTCTTCTCAGTGACACTCAGACCTGAAACGTCTCCGTTGACTTAGCTATGTCCTACTTTTCCTAATCTAATAAATCACACCATACACTGGCCATGTACTTTTTTATTTAAAATACATTTCATGAATCATATCAAGCATCTTCTCAGACCACAATGCTATGAAACTGGAAATCAATTACAAGAAAAAAACGGAAAAATACATAAATACATGGAGGTTAAATAATATGTGACAAAATAATACGTGGGTTAATAATGAGAGCAAGGAAAAAATTAAAATGAGACAAGTGAAAACAAAAACACAGCAACACAAAATCTATGGGACACAGTGAAAGTAATCCTAAGAGGGAAATCCATAGTCTACCTCAAGAAACAAGAAAAATCTCTAACAGTCTAACTGTACACTTAAAAGAACTATAAAAGGAATAACAAACAAAGGCCAGAGTAAGTAAAAGGAATGAAATAAAATAGATAAGAGTCTAGAAAAATACAATATAAAAATACAATATAAAAAATCAGTGAAACCAAGAACTAGTTCTTTGAAAACATAAACATTTAACCAGATGGATAAACATTTAACCAGACCTATCAAGAAAAAAGAGAGAGAGGATGCAAATAAATAAAATCAGAAATGAAAGAGAAGTAACAACTGACATCACAGAAATAAAAAGGATTATAAAAATATTACTCACAACTATATGCCATCAAATTGTATAATCTGGAACAAATAGATAAATTGTATAATTTGTATAATCTGGAACAAACAGATAAATTCCTAGAAACATACAATCTTTCAAAACTGAATAAAAAAGAAACAGAAAATCTGAACAGACCAATTATAACTAATGACGTCGAAGCAATAATTTAAAAACTCCCAATAAAAAAAGTCCTGAACTGTATAGCTTCACAGGTGAATTTTACAAAACATTCTAAGAACTAACACCTATTTTCTCAAACTATTTCAAGAAATTCATGTAACTTAGAATAGCAGGAACATTCCTCAACATAATAAAGGCCATATACAACAAGCCCGCAGCTAAACATACTCAACAAGGAAAAACAAAATAATTTCCCTTAAAATCAGAAATAAGACAGGGATGTATGGTTTCACCACTCTTATTCAACATAGTATTGGAAGGCTTAGCCACAGTAATCAAATGAGAAGAAAAAAAAATCTAAATTAGAAAGGAAAAAGTAAAACTCATTATTTGTAGATGCCATGATATTGTATATAACCATAAAGATTCTACTCAAAAACTGCTAGAACTGATAAATAAATCAGTAAAGTAGCAGGATACAAAATAAACACTCAGAAATCAGTTGCATTTTGACACACCAAAAATGAACTCACAGAAAGGAAAACTAAGAAAACAATCCTACTTATAATTGCACTAAAACATTACCTAGGAATAAATTTAACCAAGAATAAATTTAACTGTACTCAGAAAATTATAAGAAACTGAAGAAGATACAAATAAATGGAAGCATATACTGTGTTCATGGATAGGAAGAATTAACATCATTAAAATGTCAATAATATCCAAAGCAATCTACTGATGCAATGCAATTCCTATTAAAATATCAATGGCGTGTTTCACAGAAATAGAAAAAAATATTCCAAAAATGTATATGAAAACACAAAAACCCTGAATAACCACAACAATCTTGAGAAAGTAGAACAAAGAGGAACCACACTACCTGATACCAAACTATACAAAAAGATCATAGCAATCAAATCAGTACGGTACTGGCATAAAAATAGACACATAGAACAATGAAATAGAATAGAGAGCCCAGAAATAAACTCATGCCTGTATAATCAATTAATATAGGACAAGGTAGGCAAGAACATGCAATGTGATAAAGGCAGTCTATTCAATAAATAGTGCTGGAAAAATTTCACAGATACAAACAAAAAATGAAACTTAGATAACCTTCTTACACTACATATAAGAATACACTCAAAACAGATTAAAGTCTTAAATGTTAGACTTTAACATTTAAAACTTCTAGAGGAAAACATAGGCAGTACAATCTCTGACATTTCTCTTAGCAATATTTTTTTCTGATATATCACCTTAGACAAGGGAAACAAAAGAAAAAATAAACAAATGGGACTACATCGAACTAAAACTTTTTGCACAGTAAAGGAAACTATCAACAAAAAGACCCCCTATTGAATGATACATGGTATTTGCCAATGATACATCCAATAAGGGTTTAATATCCAAAATTTATAAAGAACGTGTACAATCGACATCCAAGAAACAAACAATCCAATTAAAAATGGGCAGAGAGCCTGAATAGACACTTTTCCAAAGAGGACATACAGATGGCCAATAAACATGAAAACATGTTCAATGTCACTAGTCATTAAAGAAATGCAAATTAAAACCATAATGAGACATTACTTCACATCTATCAGAATGGCTATCATCAGTGAATCACAACACAGCAAGCGCTGGCAAGGATGTGGAGAAAAGGGAACCGCCTGCACTGTGAGTGGGAATGCAGACTGGTACAGCCAGTGTGGAAGTTTCTCAAAAAATTAAAAATAGAATTGCCTTCTGACCCCATGATTCCACTTCTGGGTATACCATATGCACAGAAATTCAAACCACTAAATCAAAAGCATATAGTGCAACACTGTTCATTGCCACATTATTTACAATAGCCAAGCTATGGAAGCAACCCAAATGCCCATCAATAGATGAGTAGATAAAAAATTAGTGGCACATATATACAATGGAATAATACTTGGCCATAAAAAAGAATAAAATCATACCATTTGTGACAGTGTGGATGGACCTACAGGGTATTATGCTCAGTGAAATAAGTCATAGAAAGAAAAATACCGTATGATTTCACTTATATGTAGAATCTAAAGAGCAAAATAAATGAGCAAACAAAATAGAAATGGACTTATAGATACAGAGAACAGACTGATGGTTGCCACAGTAGAGGGGGGTGGGGGACTGGGTGAAAAAGTGAAGGGATTAAGAAGTACAAATTGGGCCCTGGCCCGTGTGGCTCAGTTGGTTGGGCATCGCCCCAAGCACCAGGAGGTGGCCGGTTCAATTCCTGGTCAGGGTCACGTGCCTTGGGTATGGGCTTAATTCCTGATGGGGGGCATGCAGGAGGCAGCCAATCAATGTTGTACTCTCACATCAATGTTTCTTTCTCCCTCTCCCTCTCTCTCTAAAAGTCAACAAACTATTCTTTTATTTATTTATTTAAGTACAAATTGGTCATTGCGAAACAGTCATGTTGACGTAAATACGGAATAGGGAATATAGTCAATACTATTTTAATAACTATGCATAATGACAGGTGGGTACTTGAAATATTGAAGGGACTACATTGTAAACTAACACAAAATAATACCGAATGTAAACTGTAATTGAAAAGTAAAATTTAAAAAATAGAGTATCTAAAAATCCTCAAACACAATATATGTGTAAAGCATGGTTCCTCTCCTCCATTCTCACAGTTAATTCCCAGCCCCAGTGTCTCGTGTCTGAACGACTGACTGAAAGCCAAGCTGAGCAGTCCACTTCCAGACTCTCTCTGCCCCAAGCCATTTTCTCAGACTTATCTTTCCAAAGCAAATTTGTTCTAAGGTCAAACCCTCACCCAGAAGTTTCCCTTTCTAGTTTTCTTTCCCTTTAACTTTCTTCTTCTAACTCGCTCCTGTCTAGCTGGTTTTTTGTTTGTTTGTTTTTACTCTCATTTACACATAAAACTGGCCAGTTTTGTAGAAAATATTTTCTAAGTAGAAGAGGACTTCTAGTTACATTCATTTAAGGACTTTGTAGAAATGCGGTGAAATCCGGGAACTATCACAGAATTTGGTCCCTAGTCCTACTACTCTATTTCAACTGGACTCTTAGAGTTTTCTGCACTCGATTTAAACTGTACTTTTAGACTGAAAGAAACCTGACCATTGACAATGAATAATTTTTTTTAAACTTTCCCCTTGTCCTGTAGTCATACGAGAACCTACTGTTGGTTTTAACAAATAACAAAAAAGGTCTAGTAAAAATTATCTCATGTCTCTAAGACAAGAAGTAGACCAGTGGTGACTAGCATTCTGTAGTAAAGAGGACAAATCCCTGTGACTGTAGGCGACTTTTCAGGAGTGACAGGTTACTGAAGATCCCCTTTCTTCAATTAAAAGTTCAACTAATGTAATTAAGCTCAACTTAGCTCGATGACTCTTTAGATGTCCCAGCCCTAATTGAAAGTCATGGGAAAGTAACATTTACTATAGTTGAAACAAAAATTTAAAAGTTTACTTTCTTATGATATTTAGTAGAAGAGATTTGAAGTGAAATATTTTCTAGTAATATGATTCTCCTTTAAGAGAAGCAATATTTGAATATCAATTATTTTGAGAATAAAAGAACTAGTGCAACACTGTTTAAGGATACAGAGGGACATGAACTAAGAAATGCACCTTCTCCTGAATGTGGCGAACTCACCATGAAATCATTAATGCTATCCAAATACCATATGAGGGGGCAACATCACCATTGGTTATTCTGGCACTAAATTGTTTATTCTTTAAACTCAGATATTTATCTATTTTCCCATTAGCACCTAACAAAATACTTTATACATGGTAAGCATTTAATATGTATTTAAAACGTTTAATTCAATGATCCTTTCCCCCCAATATTAATACCATTGACACAGTTTTAAAAACTGGCCTCAAAGGATCAATTAGATTCCTAATTTGCCTGAAGAAAAAAGTAAAAAGAGGAAGTATAGTTCTAGATTCAATCTTTTCTAAGCTAAGAAAATAAAACGAGAGACCTAAGTCAGAGCAGGACACCTGTTTGATAATTTTCTGATGTGTAATGTAGATTTATTTATAAATGCTAAAATGTAAAAATTATGCAAACAAAGCCCATCAGCATGTTGTAATATAGAATAATTTTCTTCCGAGGATCACAAGTTCTTTTGGAAAGTCTCCCATATTTTCAAGGACAGGCAGGTTCAGGTACAGGAGTTTGTGTGGGGTAAAGGTGTCATAACCAGAACATGGTGTTTACAACACTGGGCCCTGTATAACCTCACACGGTGCAACTTCATAGCTGTTTCAAATGACAGAAGAACTGAGTTTCCTAGAATTCTCATGAATAGCAGGAGACTAGCTTGTAATTTTTCCTTCCCACTTCATGCACAGGAAACAAGGGTCAAAGAAGGGCAGTGGCGCAGTCAACCTCACGCAGCCAGCTCGCCGAAGCCCCGCCTGACCACGGAGAGCTGTACTGCAGTAACTTTCACCTGCTCGGGAACCAGCAGGAAAGTGCAATGCTTTGTTTGGACGAAAACACAGGAATTCAGCTAAGCCAAACCAAACAGCTTAGCCAAGATGATTCAGCTTATTAGGACTTGGGCAGGTGGGGGGGGGGGGGGGGGGGGGGGTTGGGGGAGGGGAAGCAAGAAAACAAACAAACAATCAAACAATCAAACAAACAAACAAACAAACAAACAAAAAAACCCCCTCTATTCCTCTGACAACCCAATTCCCCTTTGCCAAAAAATCAACAGGAAATTTTAACTAAAATATATATGTGATGATGTAGAGCAGGAGGAATAAAAGTTGAAGAGAGACTTGGGAATAAATCCAGTGACACACTGTCTGTGCAGCGTGATTTCTGATCATTTTAGAGAGAGGATTTGAACGTGAAGAGGTGGACACAGGCTTTAAAAGGAATGGAGGGGACACACGAGAGCGAGCCTGTCCATTTAAGCATGTTCTGCTCCCAGTCCGCGCTGCTCATCTGAAAACAAGAAGTAGAGCAGGTCAGGAAAGGGGTTATGGTTAACACTGCGCGATGGAAGATAAGCAGCCAGGCAGTTAGAAGCCAAAGCATTTTATCTGGAGGAGCAGGTCTGGCCTTGTTTCCATCACGATAAGAATGCGATCGGAGAGCCCGTCTGTCTGTAGACTAGGATGGGGTGGCCGAGCTGAAGAGCGGGCACCGGGAAGTTGGGGGGCTTAGTTATGGAGTTGTGGCAAACCACGCGTGTGGCGATAAGTCTCTCCCTGGGGTCATACATCCACCTGAACTCTGAAGTGTTACACTTGTCTGTTCAGATAACATGGCTGTGTTTCTTTCCAGTATGAAGAGTTAAATATCTAGAGAGTGTAGGTGAAAGGCTTATTACCCTCATCTAAAATCTGAAGACAGTGACTAACTGACTGATACGCTGGGTCCCAGCCTGGAGGAAAAGGCCTGAACTTAACTCCTCTTTCAATGGTGTGTTGCTTTTATTCTGAAGCACAGTCCGTTCCGAATTTCTTTTTGAAGTTGTTTTCACTTCAGGTCCTTTTTCTCTGTTTTTAACAAATTACAATTATAGGAGCTTCTACTTTCGTACGGCTCTAATTTGATGGCGTAACTGGTTCAGACATGGTTTTGTAAAAAATGTAATTATTAAGGGCCTGGCTAGGTAGCTCGTTGGTTAGAGCGCCCTCCAATACGCCAAGGTTGCGGGTGGATCCCCGGTCAAAGCGTGTGCAAGAATCAGTCAATGAATGCATAAATAACTGCAACAACAAATCAATGCTTCTCTCTCTCTCTCTAAAATCAATCAATTAAAAAAAACAAATTAAATATAATGATTAAAATTGACAAAGTCCTAAGGTCACCAGCTTTGGTCTTGATGTTCCTGTATGAGAGCCATGGCTGCTTGTTTTCCTGGGATGTTGTTATTCCTTCTAGTATTTCAGTCCATCATAGAACCAAGAAATCAGAAATTCAACATTACAGAAATTATTTTTTAATAGGCCTTTAAAATTATTTTAGCTACAGCACTGACCATCAGGAACGGTGTCCAGAATGCTCTACTAAAAGAGATTTTTTTTTTCTAGAATGTTCCCTATTTAAATGTTTTCTTCTTTTAGTTCTTAGCCTTGGAGACTCAGTAGAGTTGAGCAGGTAGTGAAAGTCTGAGGCCGGAAACAATTTTGATTATGGTAATAGTAGTCATAGTAATAATAACAGCCTTCGTTTATAGGAAGGCTCCCAGGTGGCAGGACTCTGCTAAGAATTTTATCTATGCTGCTTCCACGTTGGTGATAAACACACCCTCGCTACTAAGCCCCGACTCTACCTGCTTTCACAGACAAGTTCTGCCAAAGAATAATTATCACTTGCTATTCTATATCCTGACCTCCTCTCGAATGCTTTTATTTTTTTTCTTATCTTAAAAATGTTTCTCTCTCTCTTTTTCTAAATATATATACACATATATGTATATATATGCATGAATTATATATATAATTTAGAAATGTGTAAAAAATAAAAAGCAAAGTAAATTAAATTCATGATCCAACTATCCATACATGAGCACTTTGATACATAGTGTCCTAAAAACATTCATGCATATACAATACCTATGTACTAATTCTTTATTTACAAATAGAGTCATTCCATTTAGTTGGTTCAGAACTATTTTCTAATAATAATCTATTCATATCTTTCCATAATGTTAAACAGTTAACTACATGCTTTTTCTTAGTTGCCTGCTATCACAAGGTGTGGATATATAAGTTTTTTCATCAATCTTACCATTGACTATTGGTTATTTTTTGTCTGTACTTAACAAATACTCAATAGAAATAATTTATAGTATTGCTTACTTAATTCTTATAAAACATAATTAAGCTATAATAACCTTATTGATAGTAGTAATCTTTTTACTGTTCATAGATAAAGAAACTGAGGCACAGAGAGGTTAAGTAGCTTGTCCCAGGTCACAGAGCTAGTAAATGGCAGATGGCAGCTTGTCTGGCTCAGGAGGGAGAGCTCTTAACTACGGTGCTATCGTTGTTGTCATAAGCAACGCTGCCATGAACGCCCATTTCTCATTTTTCCTTAGAAAAATCCCTGGAACGAGAACGCTGCCTTTTCAAACGCATTGGCAATTGACCATTAAAGGACTGATACTCTTCTTTCCTACAAGCTGTGTATTTCCAGACCACAGACAATACTACATGTTAAAATTTGATATAAAATCTCATGCTGTTTTAACTTATATTTCTTATTCATAATCCTCTTAATCTAGTGGACTGTGTCCATCGTCTTCCTTGAGCACTCTGTAGCATCTGGTACTATTTGATCACATCCTTGCTTCTCAACTCTCACGCTTCAGCGTGATTCACCCTTTGCTACTCCCTTCTAACTGGTATTGCACAGATACTGCTCTCTGACCTCCTTTTTAATTTTAGTGTTTCTCAGCTCTCCACTTGATTCCCCTCTCATGTTACAGTCTTCTCTATTCCCGTGACTTTTATAATTTAAATGCTAATGCCTGAAAAAGTATCTCCTCCCAGGCCTCTCCCCTAAATTCTATACTTAAATATGTAACTATCTATTGACATCTTCACGAGGGATATTCTCCAGACTTTTAAAAACAGAATATGTTTAAAACAGAGCTCACCATTCCCCCTGAATTTGCTCAACTTGTATTTATCATCAGAATTTGATGTTACCATCACATAACAACCAAACAACAAATGTGAGATACATTCTAGACTTGCAATACAGTATAGGGTGATGAACAGTAAGGATTTTGAATCAGGTAACTCTGGGTTTGAACCTTACCTATGCACCTTAAAATCAGGGTGACCTTGGGAAACTTGCTTAAACTCTCTAAACTCCACTTCTATTATTTATAAAATGAGGATAAAAATACCTGCTTTGCAAGGTTGTTGAGAAGATGAAATGGGATGATGCATTGTTCTTATTGGAGTTCCTGATATACTCAAAGTATTTAATAAAGAGTGTTGCTATTTTGAGGATAATGTCTCACCTCTCACATCCAATCAGTTTCTGAATCCTGTTGCTTCTAACTCTGCAACTTTGCCCCAACAATACTTTCTCTCTTTACCATCGTACTGATAATACCTAATTAGGATCGAGTCATCTCTGCTTCCATGGTTGCAATGTTCTCTAACTTAATAATCCTCAACTTTTGATCCTGACATCAACACAGAGGATGGATGATGCTCACATGTGAGTCACTCCCTCAGGCATAGTCAATGTTAAGTGTAATTCTAGAGGTTAATAACGCCGACCTTTTCTTTCCCATGCTGCTAGAAAACATACTGGAATAAAAGTAAGAGCGACGTTATTGAAGAGGTTAACTTGAATCTGCTCCAGTTTACATTTTTAAGTCTTCTGCAAGTTTGGGTACCGTGTTTTCAGTAGCAAACTACTTGGAGCACATCTGTGTGCCGCTGCATTATGGTCAAAAACGTTGTGTTGCCCTGGCTGGTTTGGCTCAGCGGTTAGAGCGTCGGCCTGCGGTCCAGAGAGACCCGGGTTCGGTTCCCGCTAAGGGCATGTACCTCGGTTGCAGTTTGTCCCCGACCCTGGTTGGTTGTGCGGGTGGCAGCCACTTGATATGTCCCTTTTACATCGATGTTTCTCTCTCTCTCTCTCCCTCCCACTCTCTCTGAACAAAAAAATGGAAAAATGTACTCGGGTGAGGATTAAAAAAAAAGCGTTGTGTTAACCAGCTTCTTTTGCCAATTCTCTCACCCTGCACTACTTCCATCCTCTACACTGTTGGCAAAGTTAGCCAGTTTTTATTATGCAGATTTTACCACTTGCCCAGCATTTAAAAAAAATTTATATGTTTTTATTGATTTTTTTTAGAGAGAGAGGAAGGAGGAAAGAGAGAGAGCAACATAGATGTGAGAAACATCAATTGGCTGCCTCCTGCATGCCCCCTACTGGGGATTGAGCACAAAATCCAGGCAGGTGCCCTGACCGGGAATCGAACCAGGACCTCTTAAGTCCATGGGAGGATGCTCAGTCCACTGAGCCACACCAGCCGGGCTTGCCCAGCATTTTTATGAGATAAATGTCAACCTCCTTTAGGTTGGCATCCAAGACCTTCCAGACATAGCCTTTTTTATTTTTAGTTTTCCTTTATTGATTTTAGAGAGAGAGGAAGTGAGAGAGATAGAAACATCAATGAGAGAGAACATCAATTGGCCGCCTCCTGCATGCCCCCCACTGGGGATAAGGCCCACAACCTGGACACGTGTCCTGACCGGGAATCGAACTGGGGACCTCATGGTGCATGGGTCGATGCTCAACAACTGAGCCACACTGGCTGGACCAGACATAGCCTTTTTTAAAGCTTCTTCAGGCTTTTCTCTTTCTATACTTCACCTTAAAACAGCAGGTGACTCAAAACAGCATGATAATGGCATTTTCATTTCCCCTTTTCCATCTCCCTCTCTCTCTTCATCCCGCTATAGTGTGCCCGTCCCTTTGGCTCCAGATGCCTCTTTGACTGTGTCCTTCACCCCGGGCACCTATGACCTATATGTATATACTGCCAAGTGTACTGTGCATTTTTCACTCCATGGCAATGAGCACTTTGAACACTCCCCTTCCTCCTAACTCTCTGGCTGCATCTTTATTAATCACATTTTTGGCGTCTTGTTCCATCCCATACTTCAATATTCTTCCACAAGGTCTCCTTCCCATACAGTTTTCTTTACTTCTCTGTTCTTCTGTTCGTTCTTTATATTCTATTAACTGTCTTTGGGAGATTATCCTAAGCATTAAGGTTTCAATTACCATCTGTATGCAGATGCCAACGAATCCTCAATTTCTGAGAGCCTTTCTTCTTTCCTGAACCCTGTATGTCCAACTGCTCACAGGACTTCCCCACCCGATGGTCTATGACATCAGCACAGTGTTTCAGAAGGGACTTCATCATCCCCTACCATCTCAACTAACCTTTTTCTTATTCAAGTTGCACATTTCTATAAATGGCACCACCCACCCAATACCTTAAGCCAGAAATATAGGACAATCTATATTTGACTTCTTCCACTCTTTTTTGAGCCCTAAATTTCAACCAGTTTGCATATTTTATTGATTACACCTCATCGATATCTCCAAAATCTGTCACATATCTCCAAATCCATTGCTACCACCTTAATCCAGGTTGTCATTATATTACTGAGAATAATTTATCTTCTTCCTCTAACTTAGCTCTTCACCAACCCATTCTCCCCACTCAAGTAGTTATTTTACCTCAATCCAAATCCATCAATATAGCACTTAAATTAAAACCCTTCAAGGCAAAGTTCAGACTCAACATGACTTATAAGGCTCTCCGAAACCTGAGTCTGGTCCCACCTAACAGTCCAGATGACTTGCCATGTCCACTCTCACCACCCTGTGGTCCAGCTACACCGAACACCCTTCAGGCCCTCCTGTCTCTGTCTGTCCCTGTTTTGCCTACACGACATGCTCCCCTCTCACTACTCTCTTCCTTTTCCAGGCTTACTCCTACTCCAGAGTTCCTGTTCCCTAGGATTGATTGTCTCCCTACTATAGATCTCCAAGACTCCAGCACTTTCCATATCATTACATCAGGTTTCTTTTTTAGAAGCTCTTACTCATATGATCACTAATACTTAAAGTACATTCAAATTGAAGAACTATAAAAATAATATCTAAATTCATTAAACATTAATTTTCAACCCAATACATTTAAATGCACACTCATTCAACATTTTTTTTTTTTTTTTAAATGTAGAGCTATGGCCTTAAATTTGGAGATGGCTCCATTATAGACCATTCAATTTTTCTTTACCATTGTATACTCTGTATAAATTCTAGTTTCACTTTATTTAAAGTGGAATGAAAACTTAAAAATATTTGCAAACCAATCTGAATGTAGAATTTTCTAGATCATTGAGAATTTTTTTCTGAGTCTTTTCTGGTTGTATCTCCTATATGTTATTTTGATAGAAACATTTTTAAAGATTCTCCTTTACTTAGTCCTTCCAAAATATTCAACTTAATTTGCAAGGAAACAAGTCTTCCATCTTACACTCTGTTCTATTGAATTATGTAAGCAATGTTTAATTAGTACATGGTTACAATAATAAGTCAACTGTCCTAAATAGTTTGGGCATAAACACAACTGATTCTTGGCAAGCATGCAGCTCCAGCACTGAGGTACAGCCTACTGGCTGAGAGGTTTAACTGAGCTCTGAATATTAATCAGTTTGTTTTGCAGAGGCAATTGGTAGTACTGGTTGAACTGCCAAGGCAGTTAACTGGGGGTCTGTTAAGAGTATTCTGAGGATTGTTATCTCTCTTCCACATTGACTCCAAGCACTGTGAGGACAGGAGAACCATGCATGTATTAGAAAAAGACCATCTCTCTTTTTATTCACTGCTGTGTTCTCCACCACATACTGGGCACACAATAAATATTTGCTGAAGGACTGAACATAGTATTAAATATGTTGGCTACCTACCCCTTCACTCTATTCTTCCTCCAGGACAGTTCAAGTGTCAACCACTTTAAACAGCCTGACTCTCCTGACTGATCTCCCCATCCTCCAAAGTAAAATGCTTAACTTCCCTTTTTCTGCCCCATTGCCTTCCACACCTCCTCCCAGTATACCACTTTACAGTACCCCTACTATTACTACTTGTTTCTGTTTCTCTTCAATCCATTGCCTATGAATTAATGAAGGCAGGAAATCATTTTTATTTTCCTATCTGGTGTTTATTATCTGAATGGCACATGCTATTTATCCAAAGAAATGAATTCATAAATAAATGAATAAATAAAATAGCTCTAACAGATAGGTATTCTCGTCACAACTTTAGATGAGGAAACTGAGGCCAGTAAGTTCAATGATCTTAAATAATATTATAAAGCAATAAGTCTTAGGTTCTCCTTGGTCTGTGGACCCCAAAGTTCCTGCTGTCTTTCAACTCTATTATGTCCCCTTCAATCACCTAGTGAGATAAAACCTCTTTTAGTAATGGAACAAAAGCATTTCCTGGTCCCAATCGATTCTTACTCGCCAGCCATGTATGAATATGAATATTTTCTTTGCTTGATGTTTTATAGACTCGTAGGTAAACAGCAAGGAGGAAGGGAGGATGAGGAATGCGTAGGAAAAAGGATACAGACCTGAGCAATAAGGAAAGTATGTGGTTTGAATGAGAGGAATGAGGAGGTTGAGGTGGGACAGAGATGACATAAAGCCAGACCCAAATGTATAGATTTATCCTATGGCAATGCTTAACTCACAGAATAAGAACATTTGTATAAATTATCCATGCCATTGTTCCCCTCCGTGGAGGATACAGAATTCCCCGTATGTGGTTTGGGAAGGCTTCCTGGAGTAGATTGATTTCAAGTGGTATCTTGAATGGTAGGGAACATGCAGCTCAGTGTTTGGAAAAAGAGACGTACTGCAGGCTGAAAGGCCAATGACACCGAAGGAACTGACAGATGAAAACCAGGTAAATCGCGGCGATGGACAGAGTGAAGAAAGAGCCATTGAAATACACTGAGCAGTGGGGAATCTCCAGAGTCAAGAGAAGAAAAAGAGAACATCTTTTTTTTTTTTTTAAATCCTCACCAGAGGATATTTTCCACTGATTTTTAGAGAGAGTGGAAGGGAGGGAGGTAGAGAGAGAGACATCCATTGGTTGCCTCCCACACGATCCTGGGGGCCAGGGATTGAACCTGCAACCCAGGTATGTGCCCTTGACCAGGACTCGAACCCAAGACCCGTCAGTCCTCGAGCCAGCACTCTAACCACTGAGCCAAACCAGCCAGAGCAAGAACATCTTTTTATTAATGATTTTCCTTGACCTCCAACGCCACACTGACCTTTGCATTCATCTTTGATTTTGTCCAAAGTAGACTTGCTTAATACTTGTACCAAGTTCTTCAAATACTGCACCTCATGCAAATGTCCTTGATCCCAACCAGTAATTCATATTTTAGAAAATTCAGACCAAAAATCAATTTTACAATTTTCTTAATACTTCTATGACTACTTTTCTTTCTGTATGCTTACTAATGTAGAGGTTCAACATTTTGGGTTTCCCCACAAATTAATTCTCTTCCGTCCATCCAGGACATACTACAATCCTTCCTAGCTCTACTCATTTTTAGTTTTATATGGCAAAAGTATATGTCCCTGTGGTCACTTTATTCCATATCACTCCTGTAACATTCTCTCTTTTATTTTCCTCACTATTCACAAAATCCCTTAACCCGCAAGCATGACAGGTCAGTGGTCTCTCATCTCACCAATTCCCAATTCACTTGCATCATTTTACCATACATTTCCTTCTCCTAAAATCAAACTGGCTATCTTCACTTAAAAATAAAAAATCATCTAAAAACATAAAATATAAATATTATTTCAATATACTTTTTAAAATCTTCACGTTCGAATCCCTGGTCTGTCGCTCGTTAACGTCGTAGACCTAGGCAAACCACTATGTCCTTTCAAGCCTCGTGCCACTCATCTTAGCTGACAAGGCTGACAACGGCATCTGACTGCTCTGAGGATGGAATAAGAAAGACGAAATCCCCACAGCAGCTGTTATATGATAAGGACTTAGACGGTAGCAGCGGTCATTATTACACAGGAACGTTTATATAGTTGACTTCAATTACTAGGATAGATCATAAATCTGCTATTGAGCCCTTGGAATGTAACGAGTCAAAACTGAGATGCGCTACACGTATAAAATGCAAACTATGTTTCAAAGGCTTTATAAAAACAAGGAAGGTAAAATATGTTATATATTTTTATATGTTTACATGTTAAAATGATGATGTTTTAGATATGCTGGATTAAATAAAGTACATTAAAATGAATTTCACTTGTTTAAATTTTTAATGTGGCTATTAGTAAAAACGTAAGTTACGTATGTAGCTTGTATTTGGGGCACATCTGCATTTCCATTCACAGCACTGCTATAGGTGATGATAATCACACACTCAGGAGTGGGTTTAGTTTTACTGAGAAGTCCTACCATAACCTTTCTATTTCAGGTGAAATGTCACTCATAACGAACATTTGTTATTCTTATAATATATACACTTTTAAAATATTTTGAAACCTTGTATTAAAGATACATAGAAGGTTATATTTTAGGATTATAAAAATTTTTAAATACGTTTTTATTGATTTTCTAGAGAGAAAAGAAGGGAGAGAGAGATGGAAACATCGATCTGAGAAACATTGATTGGCTGCCTCCTGCATGCCCTGTACCACGAATCAGGCCCGCAACCCAGGCATGTGCCCTGACCAGGAATCTAACTGGGACCTCTCAGTCCACGGGACGATGCTCGATCCACTGAGCCACACCAGTTGGGCAGGATTACAGATTTTAAATGATTGATCAATAAACTATACTTTGAAATTCTTCTGATATGATATTTATCAAATGTCCTTATATAGCCTATGAAAATAATATTTAAGATTTACTTGGTCATCATATATTTATGTACCCAATAAATTGTAGTAACTGAAGATCTGCATGACAATAAATGGAAAACTTAATTTATTTCACGACAAGGCATGCAGGTTACCAGAAGATCAATAATAACTTGTGGTTAAAATGTGGTCCTTGAGAAGCCTATGTAAGTAAAAGAAATTGTCTAAAAGCTGTGTTGAATATAGGGCTGTTCTTTGTACATTCTGCCTCTTAGTGTGACCTTGAGCTTCACCTGAGTGTGATGAATCCCTAGTCTCCAGTCATGTGATTAAAACTAGTGGTGGAGAAAAAAAACATGTATAAACAAATCCACTAGAAGACTCCTAATGAAGGCCTGTTTCTATCTCTGCAAATTGAGATGATCTCCAATAACCTCTAGCTCAAAATAAGATGATACTCTATGGCATATTCAAATGAGTGTGAACAGACACCTAGTTTTTACATTTATAGATGCCACAAGTTTTTAAAGAATAATTTTTCAATATTAGTCTACCCTATAGATCACAAAGAGAATCAAGAAACTGCTCAAACGCTCATGAGAGAAGAGACACAGAACTAGACCCCCCATCGCCCAGCTCAGCGGAGGCACCCGGGGCCTTCCTCTGTCTGGCCGAGCAGTGCTCCATGTCTGTGCGGGTTTGGGCTCTGGTTTTGCTCATTGTTTCTCTTTCTTAGACACATTCAAATTCAGAGGAACTGAAAATTGAAGTATATTTCCCTTAAAATCCCTCTCACACAATGTCAACCTAACTTTTTAGTTGCCTTTTGACAACATCCCAACAAAATTTCCAAAAACTCTTGCAAATACCACCTTTCCTATGAAGCCATTCTTGGTCCATACACCTTCTCCCACTATGTGTGCCCAGGTTACCTGTACCTTTGTTTTGACCACTGGTGACACCTTTTCTTTACAGTCATTTTTATACAGTCTTATTCTTTCAACTGTTTTGTGCTTTCCTTAATAGAACTCTTTTTATACTTTTCACTTCAACCCTCCTGTGTTTAAATACATATGTATTTTTTAAAATAAAAACTTAAGCTCAGATCCCTCTCCTGATTATTAACCCATCATCTCCAATTTCCTATCAGACATCTCCACTTGAAGGCCATACTGGTATTTCGCACTCAACATGCTCAATTTATTCCTCATCTCTGTAACCCTCAAATCTATTTCTCCCTCTGAGCTCAGTAAATGGTAACATCATACATCTACTTTTCCAACTCAGAAACTAGGGTATCATTCTTATTTATCCTTCTTCCTCACTATCCACCTACAATTGATCAACAGTCCAGAATGGTCTGCCTTTTAAATATCTTTGAAATCTAACCACTTCTCTCCACTTCCAGACCCACTGCCGTAGCCCAATTCACCATTGTCTTTACCCAGGATTTACAGAAGCAGATTCTCCATCCCATCTGGCATCCCTCCAAACTAATCTCATATTCAAGCCCAAGTAATTTTTGCAAATCTAATCATGTCACTCCCAATAGAACTTTCATTGGTCCTTGTTTCCCTGCTATGATGTCAAATTCCTTGAGTTAGAGAAACAAAGCCCTAAAACCTGACTCGATTCATCACTCCAGCTTCTTACCTGGCTATGGCTTCTCATCCCACGCTCCAGACATATTGAAATGAACATGCAATCCCCTGAGGGTAGCCATTCATATTTATTCTCTCTTCTGTTTTCTTCTCTCTCTGACGCTCATTTGTCCTCTCCCCTGTGTCTGTCTGTCTGTCTCTCTCTCCATTCTTCCCTTCAGTACTTTATACATGTCTTCCCTCTGCTTAGACCACATCTTCTATCTTCCTCTCTTACCTTTCCATCTTCATCAAATTTACTTGCATGCAGCCCTTTGGACTCAGCTTAGATGTCACTTCTACAAGGATACATTTCCTTACTCCAAGGCTAATTAGGTTTGCCTTGATGTTTTATTCCTAATTATTTATTTGTTTCCTCACTGCAAGACAATTTCCTGAATATGGGGACTGGGTCTTAATCAATATTATATTCTAACCGCCCAGTCTGGCACATGGAAGTACTGAATAAATAAAGGAACTCCCCACAGAACTTAGTGAAGGGACTGCGTGTACTCAACACTGCAATCCCTTACATTTTAAGGTTATTTTACCAGTGAATACTGTAACAGAAACCAACCGTGCAGACCGAGATAGCATAGAACATGAACTCAATTTTAATTTTGGAAATTAAATAATCTGTATATTCTATCATCTTTAAGTCTCATTCTATAGGCTAATTCTGTTGACATTTGCTTAAACTTCTCCAAGGATAAAAAGTGACATTGCCAAGAATCCCAGAATCAATTATGTTCACTGGGCCACAATCCTAGAATGAAAATGTGAATATATTGCTTCAGACTTGTCTTTTGTTCCTCTAGTACTATTTACCAAGTAAATTTCCAGGGTTCTCAAAAGAAAAAGAACACAAATGAACATCTTCCATCTTCAAATGAAAACAATTTACTCCATTTACCTTAAGAGAAGAAGGTTTAAATTTAGATTTCAAAATGTGTATGTTCTTTCATAACTATATCTTCTACATTCTCTGTTTAATATTATTCAATGAAATGATCAAAGATATTTTTCAAGTTGAGACTCTATGTCGGCTTACTCATGGTAAAATATCAGAAGGCCTTGCTATGTCATAAATTAGGTGTTACTACATATAAATCAGGCCTGTTGTGTACACTGTGATAAATGGAATGGGGTAAGTCACTCACTCTTACTGTCATTCAGACGGCCAGTGATGTCGCTGTCCTTGTTCCTCCAAATTAGTTTTATTACGGAGTTCTACTATAATAACTAGACAAATGGGATGAATTCAGACCTCACAGACCAAAACAAATTTAGAAGCTAAAGCCCTTTTCTCTTCCGAGATGATTACATTTGTAATTTACATGGTCTCAAATAGTAAAAATAAGTCTTACTTCAAAATAAAAAAAGTAGGGAAAGTATTTGATTCTGAGAAATACAAGGGTTATTTATAACTCAGCCTCCAGAGAATTAAAGAACAAACAGCAGATACACAGAAACCAGAGCCTACAGATTTAAAATGTAACAAGTGAATAAATTGTATTAGTTGTACTTTAACCCTGTGCTGGGTGTAGGTGACGCTCACTGTCCCAACAGCAGGCTCCATTACTGACACGTGACAGCTTCGATGCACTGGGTTTCCATGGGGCACTAGCATCACCCAAAGCCACTATGTATAAACTTCTATGTGCTTACCCATAACTGTCATTGGGTTATACACACATTGGTAATGTGGCTGGCAAGGCCCACTGGTATTAATGAGCTACATGATCACCAAAAGTAAAACACATACCCTTCATTATCTTGGTCAGTTTTGCTGGCTATTTTTTTTTGAACTGGGCTAATTGTACCATGCTTCCCGAGTCTGACACAGGAGTATAACATAACTACCCCAAGCAGATTGGAACCTACTTCATCTTAAACAAAACAAAACAAAACAAAAATGAAACCACATCATTAAGATAGTTTATAGTGATGGAACAATATGTTAGTAAATTTTTATATAGCCCCAAAGTCACCACAGCATATCAAGTTCTTTGGTGTTAAAATTTCGTGATTTTCAACCTTTTCCATCTTACGGCACATCGAAACTAATTACTACAATTCTGAAGCACATCAAAAAATATATTTTTTGCCGATCTAACATAAAAATATAGGTATTAATTTTGATTCATTCATACTGTATGGCTACTGTTGTGTTGGATGTTGTGATTTTTTTTTTTTGACAATCAAAGAAAAAAGAGGTCAGTGCCCTGGCATGTTTAAAAAATGTTTGCAGTACACCAGTTCAAAATGCTCTAAGAATTCAAAATACATTAGCACAAATGAGCATTTTATTAAAGGTGGGGGATATCATATTGAATATGGTAGCTGATTTCTCAAGATAATGATGAATAATAATTATTTAAAAAGCCAAACACATTTTTATAATTAAAGCAGAAAATGTGTTTAAGCATACTATAATTTAAATAGATAATTCCGTGTGCCCATTTTAGAGTTTCTATTAAGAGATATTATACCATAGAGTTCATCTTTATTCAAAAGAATTAGGCCATGACCCACTTCATATCTCAAAGACCCAGGAAAGCTACTAGCACCCTTCTTGGGGAATGAAGTGATGTCATCCCTTTACCCATGCCGTCTGCATGCTTCCTATTCGAGCTGTTCCCATGCTCATTATGTGATCAAGTGATCAAGGTTCTTAGCTACAAGAAGACTTGTCAAAACTTTGAAGAAGAAAGGAGAAGACTCTGGTGGCCCACAAAACGTATCAGCGTTACAGGATAGCCTGTAACTAACTGCCATTGGTTAGAATGACTACAAAGTACTTTGGCTAAGAGTTTGGAAAAACATGAGTCATTTGCTGTCTGTTTTTTTTTTTTTCCCTTTGAGTGTTATCAAGTGATAGTAATATATACGCATGTTACAATCTGAAGCAAATAAATAAATAAATAAACCAGTGAAGGAAGGTGCGGCGGGAAGACAAAGAATAGACTGTATGAAGGCCAAATATCAGGTTACTTACATTGTCAGAGGAAGACAAGGGGAGCATGATGGCAGGCGTAACCACAGCAACCATCCTTGAAGACTGGGGAGACTTGTCAGGTCAAAGTGAAGGAATTCCAAAGATTGTACATGTCTCATTCCTAAGAGCAGACAACAGGAAGTCAGACTCTATTGTAAATCTCTCTCTTCACGATGGATAGAGTTGGGACTGTGGTTGAAACTTGGTGCTACAGAAATAACAGTAAAGAGGTAAGCCAGTCCTGGTTTAAGCACCTAAGAAGAACAAGCATAATGTCCAGGCTGCTCACTGAGTTTGGAAGATATAATAAAATGACAACTCATCTCTGCAAACATTTGGATATCATACCCAGAGCTTCCAGTAATGATAACTTCATATTACTCATGATGAGTCAGCTCAAGGTTTTTAAATAGAAAAGAATCAGAAAACAAAGCATAAACATTAGAATTATATTTTGCAGTAAGAAAAAATATGAGTATAGGGATATAGCTAAAGTGTTTTAGAAATGGGCAAAGAATTTAATCAATTATGAAGAAAACATTTTGAATAATCTAAAGTCCACACTTATTTAAATCAAGTATAAAAAAAAGAGTCTTTAGAAGATCTGGTTAGAATAATTTATCTATTTTTTAAAATTTCTGTAGAAAAACTTTAATTCCAGGTTACTTTTGCCCTGCTACTTTATGTTGTATTTCTGTTCTTCATTCATCTGTTTAAAAATTAGAATAAGCAAAACATTACTTATAGGTATGTCTCTGAAACATTATTTTTTGTTATCTACTACTTTATAATATTTGCTATCTTAGTCTTTTCGGGCGATGATAACAAACCACCACAGGCTAGGTAGCTAGTTCATAAACGACAGACATTTCTTTCTCACAGTTCTGGAGGCTGGAAGAACGCAATCGAGATGCCAGCAAGGTCACGTTCGGGCGAAGGTCCTCTTTCTGGTCCAAAGGTGGTATCTTTCCGCTGTCAGAACGCAGAAGGAACTAGGAAGCTCTGTGGGGTCTGTTTAATAGAAGCGTTAATCCCATTTATCAGGACTCTACTCTCATGACCTAATCACCCCCAAAGATCATCAAATTGGCATTAAGATTTCAACACATGAATTTGGGAGGTTGGGTTACAAATATTCAGACAATAGATTGACTATGCCCCTGTATTAATGGTGCTTATCAGTCAAATGCCAAATAAATATCTTTAGAAAATAAACACTGGACTAAGTGTGTTTGGAATTTGTTTCTAGTTCTAGCTTTTTCACTTATTTGTGGTGTTTATGAACAAAATCACACCAGCTAGAACCTGTTTCCATATCAATAAAATAAAGTATCAGACACCCTACACATCCCATGAGAATTTTGAGACTAAAACTGATGAGGCCATTAACAATCGTGCTGGTTTGTAAAGTACTTGTAAAAGGGGGGAGGGGGGCATATGTTCTGGTTGCATTAATTCCTCATATTGACAGAGACTGTGTTCAAGTTTGTGCATCAGAACTGTGATAGGGTGAAGAAGAGACAGCAAACGGTATAAAACATGCGCAGTGAAGAGAGGGGGAGGGTACCAAGGTTGCCATGGACACAGAGGAGGAGGGGGCGAGAAAGGAGCTGGACAGAAATGTAGATGACTCACACGACATGAGAAAAACCGGGGAAAGGAGGGAAAAGTAGGGAAGAAAAGGCCACCCACTCCCTGAACGGGGATATTTCACTTCCGAGATGCACACCCACTTCCACTGCCCTGCTAGCCGGCGGCCCCGGCCCTTCCCCACTTTGGAAAGGGGAATGTCAGCCGCACCGGCTCGTCATTTGCAAGAGCAGTGCTAGCCACAGCCCTTTAACGCTGGGAATCCCCAGCCAGAACGAAGGCGGACCGGGCACTGCCAGGCTATGGGCTTCCCTCCCCGCCCTCTAGTCATTCTCCTACTCCCCCCCCCCCCCAAGGGCTCTCATGCACACCCCGTGGGGACGGCCGATTCTGGCCCCCGTCTCTGCCAGTAGAGCCCAATACAGACCTCTTACCTTACTTCTTCATCTTTGGCTCTTCCTGCAGCATATGCCTGGCCAGTGTGGCTCAGTGGTTGAGAGTCATCCACGCACCAAGAGGTCGCTGGTTCCATTCCCGGTCAGGGCACATGTGCAGGTTGTGGGCCGGATCCCCAGTGGGGGGGCACACAGGAGGGGGCCAATAGATGTTCTCTCTCATCAATGTTTCCATCTCTCTCTCCCTCTCCCTTCCTCTCTCTCAAGTCAATTTTAAAAGTTAAAAAAAAAAAAAGTTGCATCTTTGCATATGTTCTAATTGGTCAGATGAGTCATACAGCTCTTTTAAGGGTTTCTAGAACAAGCAACTCCACACCAATATGAGCAATATCTGTTTTTACCGTTTTAAGGGATGCATCCCATATCTGATAAAATTTCAAGTTAGAGGCAGTTGGTCTGATCCAGGATGACTCTCGGATGATAAGCAGAGTACGGGCAAAAAGAAAACAGCTAACCCTTCTTTTTCTCAGATCTGGGCATATTTTTATTTTCTAGAATCTCCGCCTACTTCTGCCCATTTTTGTATGGATTATGGACTTTTATCTTCTTTGTCAATGCCTCCCACCTGCCTATTAGGCTTGTTTATGGAAGAACTGCACCCCCTCAGTTTTTGTGGCCAACTGGAGAAAGGCAGCAATGTTTATTTTCACCAGTTGTATCCTAATTGATATCTTAATGAGAAGTTACAATAATCACACTGGCAACTGTTAGTAGGGCTATTAACAAAACACAAGGTTTTGTTGGAAGTTTAATGGGTCCATGTTAGAAACCCCTATAAGAGGTAGAGTTGCTAAAATGCTAAATGAACTGCCTTCACCAGGTGGCTCACACCCTAAGGACAGCCCTTTGACTTGAACATATTGATAACAATTCTAACAATCATATCAAGATTTCAATTATTTACCATTTCCCTGACCCTACTGCAACAGAAAAATCAAGAACATATGGCATGTTTTTTTTTTTTTTTAAAACTTGTTTATTTTGCTCTTGTCAATACTATGTCAAAAATATTTCATGCTGATCTTGAAAGGACCCCTCATAAATTAATACTACAGAGTACTTTATTCAGCTCATCCTGTTTTTGTCTTGGAAGTTCCTCTGTTTGCACCTCCCCCCATATGTTAGTATTTTGAATTAAAGATGGTCAAGGAAATAAAATTTCATTTGAATTTGTAGTATTTTTCATTCCGTGTAGCTTGCGGAAGTGAAATTATTGGGAAATTAAAGGTCCATGAAATTCTGTGAATACTCACTGTTGAAGGAAAATCCTTACAGCTCTCTCAGATGTGATGGTGGACTTTAAATTGGCAAGGGGGATGAGCAAATAGCTAAAGCTAAACGACTCTGCAAATCCTAAATGCCCTTTTACATTCTGAAGATATCTGTAACAGAACAAACTCCTTTTGTTAAAACGAACTTCGTTTGTAAAATCTGAGAGAGTATCATGACTCGCATAGTCATAGTATAGCATGAAGCAGAACAGACCACCACGTTTTTGCCAATGTGACTGAACAATCTCTATTACTTACACTTCAATCTTGGTCTGACTCCTAAGAAAGGCTGGTTTCTAACATGGTTGGTGAACATTACTTGGGCTGCTTGTGTAATTCACTGTGTACTTTGGAACAAATCACAACCATCTTCCCTCAGGTCTCACTTTTTTTCTTCCATAAACAGGGGACAATACAAACCTCTCAGATTTAAGGGCAAAATAAGATAGAAACTTTCTAAAGAGATTCCATCCTTAACAGATGATGGGATGCTTGGTTCTCTGCTCTGGTGGGTGACACAGTAACGAAGGGGATTGCTGAGATCACACGTATCCAAGTCTCAGGGTCAGGTAGTGTGACACGCATACACGATGGCCAGGGTCACTTAAATTAGCCAGATGCTATTCAACAAATTAATCTTCTGCATTTGGAAGATGTTTGTGTACAGAATTTTCACCAGAAAGTTTTTATAGCAAACTTTTATGTCAGAAGTTTATTTTATTGGTAAAATATTAAATAATATACAGAATTAAAAACTGCACTTACACTTCTGAGAAGAAATAAATCTTGGACAAATTATATGCTTGTTCCTGAGATTCCCTAAATTTATTCCAGTAGCTGTGCACTCAGACAGTACAAACCTTTATAATATAATCCTTTTCACAAAGTATTACAAAGTTTCTGCAGCTTTTTAGTTGTACACACATACAGACACACACTCACACATGCATATACAACACTCATACACGTATACACAGTACCCACATACATGCACAGAACATGTATGTGTGTGCATTAAAAAACAAAGAAAATACAAGTCCCATGATTTAGTCTGCAGTGATATCAGAGGTCTCCAATTGGTATATAGCAGAGTGACTTGTCACACAGCTGCAAAGACTTTCAGTATTTCCATAGTAAACCTCATTTTCTGAGGTATGGTAATTGAGCCTTAAAAAAACTACATTACACTGAGCAAACCTGACATACAAGGTCTGGAATTTCAATTTTACATATATATTTATATATATTTCTTTTTTTAAACAATAGCTTTATTTTCCCAAATTATTAGTTTGAAAAAAAAATGAGGTTTACTGGTTTGACCTATTTTTTTTTTTTTTTTTTTTTTTGCTTCTACAACTCAAAATATCCTAGAAACTGTCAAGCAATTAGTTTTTAAAGTAGTCTAATTACCTTTGGTATTGTTAAAGAAAAAAAATCTAAAATGGCCAAGACACATACTATACAAATGCAGTAACTGCCTTTAAGAGAAATGCCAAAGAAATGTCATCTTTTAACAAAATATGTATTTACATTACAGCAGTTTTACTACAGGGACACAGGTATAAAAAAAGAAAACCAACAAACTGCATATAAATAGGTATGATACGAAAAATACTTCTTACTTAAATTTGTATGAAAACAGGAGTGCTCCAAATATTTCTTAAAAATTTTCTCCAATAACTGATAGGCAAGTGTTTAAAACTGAGCTAAGTGCTTTGCTTTCATTTTAAAATTCATTTTCAAAAGGAGAAAATTGAAATAAAAAATATTAGTTTCTTCATTTAAAACACTGAGCAAGGGTCTAAGAAGAAAATTCAGTCTTTTCGAGTTTAGGACACACTTCTCAGGCAAGATTCCTAATTTCAGTGGGAACTGAGCCTAAATAGAGGCGCCATGAGATGAGCTCAATGGTTTGCACATTCTCTGATGTTTTGACTGTGGAGTGTTCTTCTCTTTGTTTGTTGCGTCCTTTACCTAACATACCATGATTTTCAAGGGTTTCTTTTTTCATTCACTAAAGAAGACTAAGGTCAGAAAACAAAACAAACAAATAACCAACCATAGTTTTTAAGACTTCAAGGAAAGTATTGCACTTGTACAGAAATAAAAGAAAAATATCATTTAAACTAAATAGCAGAAGCAATCATTCTGGAACTGCAAATAACACATGGTCTAAAAGTTCCAACGATTAAGAGCAACTACGGAGCCTGGAGAGCCCCTTCTGAACCTGGAACATTATAGTAACGTTAAAGCATTTTCTCCCAACTGGGAAAGAGTTAAGACTTTTGCTTTAAATTTTTAACATCTTCCTAAATACTTGCAAAAATTGTTTACTCTCTCATAATATACACTTTAGGAGGAAAACCAAATCAGAACACAAAATTCAACAAAAAGGAAGGCAAACATACCATATTATGATTACATAATCTCTGAAGTCATATTTTAGGTACCCAATATTTGAAAGTGAAAGTAACACAAAGGTTAAATCCCTTACCATTTTTAATCCAACTACTTTTCTTTTTTTAATATAAAACTACACTTGAGTATAAAAATATGTCAGCAGATTATACAGCCAACAAAATTCACACACAAAAAATTAAGACCTAAGAGACCCACGAATTAGAAATAAGAGTTGACCTAATCTTCAAACTAGTAGGGGGAAAAGAGCAGAGAAGTCCAAAGACAGTGATGGAAGGGACATGGACAGAGAGGACAAACGAGGTGGAGGGGCGTAGACAACATTTAAGAAGAGACGACAAAGAGAATTTTGTTACACAGAAGGGGAAATGATTTATGTCCAAAATCTGAGAGTGCTTGACAGTCAATGTTTTAAAATCACAGTTTCAGAAATTGAACTACTTAAAAAAATAAACACAAAAGAATAAAACAACAAAAACAGAACCCAGAGTCCTTCCCTTATTACAGTGTATTCAATTTTTAAAAGTCATTTCCAGTAAATTAAATTAAGTAGAATCCTGGTAAGTGCATAGTAGGGGATTCAGTGACCTCGCCCATCTGAGAAACTTTCCTTACTGTGTGTCACTTGAGGTAATTTGAAGGCCCAATTAACTGCAAACTGGCTTATCTGTATCTATAGGAAGTTACATGCTATACTTTATGTGGTTTAGCAGAGGGCCTCTAAATTCTATATTTTATTCACAATAAAAAGGACATTTTAGAAAACTAGTCATTCACATACCATTCTCTGTATGGGATAAAAGGTTAATTCACAACAAATTTATACAGAAAATATACAAATGCAATGTTAGGGGAGAAAACCCCCATAAACAGAATTAAGAACTTATTTCTAAGAGTGTATGTGAAAAATATCCACAGACTTACAGTACAGCAAGAGAAAACTAAAAAGCCAGAATGTTACATAAAAACCTTATGGAAATTTCAAAATTTTAGGTTTCTGCAATACATGTAAAAATATTTAAGGTGTCATTATTTGGCCTAGCAATACACTATGATAAAAAGAAACACTAGCATATCACAGCTTCTTGGTCATATGACATTTGCTTTGTATAACAAGCAGCTCATTATTATTATTTTAAAAAGCTGTCATATCCTAACACATTCACTGCAAGTAACACACAACCATGGTAGGAAACCATCTGAGATTATGCTTTGGAGAACAGCAACGTGATGTGACTGTGCAGTTTTGTTTTGTCCAAGGAGAATTAACTGCCTGCTTCTCTACATTATTCCATTAAACACACACAGATTAGAAGACAGAGGTTCTGAGACTAGCACACTGCTAGTCAATAGAAGAAATTCCAAAACAATACTTTGTTGTATTGAGCAAAGATTCCAAGAATAAAGCCTTGTATGATATTAGAATTTACTTTTCCTTAAGAACAAAACAAAACACATACCATAATGCAATTCACAGCTAAAATTTCCCTCTACCTCATATTTCACCTGCATAATCTTGAAACAACATCCAGAAACACTATCTAACTAAAATCTGGTTTCAAAATTTCCTTTTACTTTGCACAGATGAGCTAAAGGTCTCTGTATTGGAAATTCTTCTAACAGTGTTTCCCTAAGAACATGAAGATAAATTATATAGTACTCAATTTTAAGTGATTTTAAAAAATACATAAGTGTTGTACAAGAGCGAATCAACACTCTCAAAATGCATTTTAAAAAGGCACCAATATAAAAAAATTTTTTTCTAAGTATTTAATACATTAAATTCAGGATCTTAAGAGACCAGTTACTGTATATTTTAATTATTTTGCAGAAACTGGAGGTTTAAAAACATTTCTAAGATAACTTTCACATATACAAACTACAATTTCACCACCACTTTTTTTTTCCTGTGCATTTGGGGAATTTCTGTTTTAGAAGAGTCTTTATAAAACAGTACTTACTAAAATAATATATAAAATATAACTAAAGATCACAAATGCAACATTCCTTTTTGAAAAATGAACAATTTAAAGTTTAAAAATAACATAGCCAGTACCTCAAAATCTAAGTTCTGTCTTGAAACTAAGAGCATACAGTTTTTTAGATTGTACTTTTGCAGCCTTTTCTTTTTCTACCTTAAGGAACCATTTTGGAGATAAAATTAACTAACACTGGAAAATAAACAGACCAATTTTCATCAAAATACCTTCACTGATGTAAATATTGTCAAACATTTACATAAACCACCATTAAGCCTTCTCGGTGGTTTTGTGAGGAGTGTAACTCAGACACAAAACAATATCAAGCTCACGAACATATTCTTGTCTTTCTCTATTTGTCAACATATAAGTTAACTTCTTTTCTGTATCTTCCTATCCAAAAGTAATTAGTTTCTTTCACTTTGGAGGTTATATCAAATCAGCTAAATACTCTACTTTTTTTGACTGTTTTGATTTCTTCTGAAGTAGATTGTAAAGACCCATGCTTCAATAGTTGCAATTAGTCCCAAACACACACTAGTGACTTTAACAGCTCTTAATACGACTTGGTAACAAGTGCGACTACTGGTATTAACAGCAATTAACTCTCCCTACCTCTCTTACAGCACACCTGAGCACTCCAATTGCTTCTTTTCATGATTTTCCTTAAAAGAATGAATGTGTGTATACATAGTTGCTTGTATGCATGTAGAATGGAAGAGATACTCCCTACTTTGTAGCCAAATCTGAACACTGGTCTCCCATTCTCCCATTTTGTCCCTCCAGAAAATCTTCAACGGAATGTTTCGACAACTTGACATTGCTGCCAATCTGCTTATTGGTCACTTTCACTATTTTACAAAGCCAGGTTAGAATGGCTTTTTAAGTGACTGACCACTATTAAGAGAGAGGTTGCACACTTCTCCAACAAGAGCTGGAGATAAAATGCTGGGCAAAATTAGGGCAAAGCAATATGATGAATTTCTGATTTTTTTTTTTTGCCAAAATGGAAAACACATAAACTAACCCATTTTCATGCCCCTCAAATTTTCTGTTTTGTAAAATCTCACCTGAATAAACTGGGACTGTACCTGTCCTGTAAAACTTGATTTATTTGGTGCCTGACCCTCATACTTATTTTTAGGTGCCACCACCTTGCTTATTTCCTGTTGTGAAGAAGAGGCATGCAATCCAGCCACCCAGATTTCTCCAGAAAACCGTGAGTCCACCCAAATTCTTCCTAACCTACACACCTGAATTGACCTTGTCCTCATTTGCCCGGCCACGCCCTGAGCCATCTTTCCCTCTTTCTGGCCCACATATCATGAGGCTAAGAAAGTACGAGCACACACTTGGAGCAAGTGCACTCTCATAAATACAAAGCCCCTTCAAAGAAACAGGTTCCCCAAAAGATGGAATCAGAAAAGGAGCGTGCATGATTCTGTCTTCGCGGGGTACGACACAACTCTTGAGAGCCGCCTAAGTTCCGTTTTATCCCAGGGCAGGTACAGAGTTGTTCACAGAGCACAACAAACCGTAAGTAGGAAGAGCATCCCAGGCAATGCCAGCAAAAATTCACACACAGCTGCACTCAGAAACATACTGACTGCCATCCAAATGTTTCTTTAAATTACAGTTTAACACAAAATCACTCATTTCAATTATTTACCTACCACCAAAAGGGGGGAAAAATCTATTAAGCATGAGTAGTTAGGGTGGGAGGGGTGGAGTCTCAAAGACACGCTTTACCCTTGAATAAATTGCATGTTCAGAACGTGCCAATGTGCCAAAGCGTGCGGGGAAAAGAACGACAGTTGACAGTCTACTGAAAACATTCCACATCTCTGTTTTGGTGCTTCTCTGAGATTTAAAGAAACAGTTTGGACATTTCTCCTAAAATAATTACAACAGGGGTAGTGAAAGGAGCGGTGTTGGAACCACTTTCGCTTAGCTCTGGCTGGGTTAGTGCTTAGAAGTTGCTTAAATAAGCAGACGGTAAACCAGAAAATGAGTGAAGAGCAGTATCCAGGCCAGGACTGTTCATCTGTCCAGAGTTCTCTAGTCTTGCTAATTCTCACATCATCCTGTATCAAGAAACAGAGTGTCTGCAACCTAGTTAAAGATTTTTCCCAGCAGCTATCAGTGACTGCTAACAGTATCCATAGACAGTTATCAGGTAATCCGGTCTCGGTCAGGCTTGCCCTCTCTAAACACAAGCAGCGAGTTCTGCCTCCAAGTATATTCCCTCAAATGATTTGAATCAATCTCACTGGGTTGCTTCCCTCGAATGCTGTAGGACAGCAAAGAACAGACAGCAGCCATACACATGCACGTGAACTCTGGTAACATGTACGGATTAAAGAAAGAGAAATTCTAAGGAGCCGAGATTCATTTCTGACAAAGACTTATACAGAGTTGAAAGTTTTTTGAGACCAAAAATGTGCAGGACACAGTCATTTTTGCTTGGAGGGTTGGTAGCATTCTATACTCCAAGAAGGGTAAATATATATTTTTCTGTTCTATCTGTAATCCAGTAGGTAACACAGAAGTTCCCTTTCTTTGCACCAAAAGTGCCAGATGTTATTATTGAATAAATAGCCCTAGTTCCATAACGTTACAGGGTTCAAGTTACACATTCAGATCAAATTAGCAATTGCTCCGAGGAGAGCTGGAAAGAAATAGCCTACAGTAAGGTATGTATGACCTTCTATGGGGAGAGCAAAAGATGAATGGACTATGGACAGAACACTGGGTGGTCACAGCTTGAAAAAACACAAGTGAAAAGAGAAATATACCAGAACAGGGATTTCTGAGTGGGTTTTTCCCCCTACTGTTAGCCTAATTATATTTTTCTGCTGACCGATTAACACTGATTAAATGCTGATAAAGTGACAATCGTAAGCGTACTTTTAGAAACAAATACGTATACTCTGCGGCCATCACGTTACAACGCTAAAAGGAAACTTCCTAAACGAATTTATGAAAAGTGGAGGTCCCTTCTGAAACTACTGACGGCCTCTTAGCCACTCTTAGACCATATGTTATTCTGAAAACTAGATACAAATACTATTCATTAAAGGTGTTAAAAGTAAGGCTGCCAGGGTGTCTATAAAATGCCAGTCATCAAAACTATGGAAAAAACAGTGCTTAAGTTTAGAAAAATAAGATCACAGGACCTCAGATGTATTGTGTGACCCTCACTACCTGTAGTTGAAAAGGTCTGCTATATGGTACAGTGTATAACATACCGTATTATAAATTCCATAGGGAAAGTAAACATAGAACCCACAACAACTCATCCAAGGAGTTATCATTGAAAATAACCATGTGTTTTTGTTCCATGATCTCTGGAGGAGGAAAAAAACAAAAAAACATTTTACATTTTGAAACAAATTTTTCTTTGAAGCGTGAAATTACTTACGCCATTTTAAACTGCGTAAGTCCTGCCCAGAGAACTAAGCTTTCCTGCCTTCAGTCATAATTCTGAACATCAGTGGCAAATCAGAATCTCTTAGGTGAATCTATATGAATCAATCAATTTTTTTTCAAAGCACGATATGCCTCAGATCTATGCATGGCAGAAACGAACTGCTCTTAAAATTCCCACAAAGTAAAGAAGCCAAGTTATCAAGAAACAAGATCCCCTGTCCCTGTCCCTTCTGTTTCTTCCTAATTGTAATTAGGCAGAGCAAAGACACTGCAACCACAAAATAAGAATTAATGACAGTAATAATATTTTTAAAAAAAGGTATGTCAACATCTTAGGGAAGGTGGGATTGTAAGTGCAGTATTTCTTCATGTGCAGTTTGTTACTTCATAGGGGTCCCTTTGGAATGAAAAGGCCTAGTGGAATGTGTGCTCCCCTCGAACAATGTGTGATGAAAACTCATAACGGTCCTGGCTTCTGTAGCCACAGATGTTGCATTCCAGTGGGTCCCGGTAGCCATGGCAACCCATGTGAATGGTGTACATGACGTGGTCTAGGAAAAGGACTCGGCAGTGCTCACACTTAAAGGCCCTAATCTGTTCTCCTTCTCCATTGAAGACTTTGTAGATGTCCTTCAGAGAGCCCTTAGGAGCCTTGGTGGTGTCCAAAGCCTTGACATCCTCCTTCATGTAAGCTGGGCTTTGTTTCCTCTTGGGATTTAAGGCAGGGTTTCCTTGGTAGGACTGGTGGTCATCATGGCTGCTTTCTGAGTCAGTAGAATCCAGGCAGCTATTGCTGGGAGAGGCCTCTCTTTCCTGGGGTCGACTCTTTGGTCTGATGAGAGAGATAGGGCCATCCATGTTGTTTTCATGACTATCGGAGGTTTCCCTGCTAATGGGTCTTTCTATCCTATTTGGATGATAGACCTGAGAATAAGCTGAGCTTATAACTGGGGCCACCTCAGCGATTGTGCTTGGCGGGTGCTGCATCAGAGGGTGAAGGGCCTCAGCTCCAAGGTAGGTGATTGCATTGTTGATGGCTTGGTCCATCATATGAGACTGCATCAGCTCAGCCTCCTTCTCATATGTTAAGTTCATATCAAAGTGAATGTCTGGGTAGCTGAATCGCATGAGCTTTTCCCCTGAAAGAGAGAGGGGAAGAAAAGCAAAAAGGAAAACAAAAAAGACACAGCAAAATTAGTGGCTGGATTAAAAATATAAAAGTACAAAGCTAACTAATCAAATCCACTTCCCACAACATGGTATATCTTGTTCTTTAGATCAAGTATTTACGCTCTTTGACTCTGCTGAGACTCACAAACACTCTAAACCTGCAAAGGGGATTAGTAATAAAAATTTCAAAAGCCATTTGTACTTGTTCTAATGCCCTTGTGAAAATGCATCTAGTCTGAAAAGTGTAACTGGGTGTAGTATTACCTTATTTTCATTCACTATTAAAATTTCCACTTGTCTAGAGCTTATAGAGCAAATATAGGAGAAAGAAAAAAATACCAGGCAAAAATAAGTCAGAGACTATGCATGTTTTTGCATATTGTAAACATCAGTGACCAAGCCACTAAGACTATAAAATCTAGAGTGATCTGGTTATAAATGGTCACCTCGCCCTGGCTGGTTTGGCTCTGGGGTTGGAGCATTGGCCTGCGGTCTGGAGAGACCCGGGTTCAGTTCCAGCTAAGGGCGCGTACCTCGGTTGCAGTTTGTCCCGGGCCCTGGTTGGGTCGTGTGGGTGGCAACCACTCGATGTGTCCCTTTCATGTCGATGTTTCTCTCTCTTTCTCTCCCTCCTACTCTATCTGAACAAAATGTCAAAAAATGTCCTTGGGTGAGGATTAAAAAAAAAAACAATGGTCACCTCACTTTGTGTAGGGTTGATTTGGTTGATTTAGGTGCTACATGAAAAAACAATTACAGAGCTGACATATTTCATTCTGGAGAGTTCAAAAGAGTCCCAATAAAAATACTGTTATAAGATGTACTGTCTGATAAAGTGAACAAAATTTTGGGCTATTTTAAAACAGCAGTTACTTACAAATGTATTTATAAATTTGGAAAATACTACGTTTTGTTGTTTTGTATCTCAAAAAGGATAATTATTCATTTTTATATCACCCTTTCTTATTGAGACATGTATGCAATGGTTCTGGTATGATCCACTGTCCATTTTCCTATACTTTCCCTTGACTGAAGTATAACTGTAGTTTTTCCTTCAATATTTACTTCAATTAATTTAATTTTACTTCAATATAACATCTAAATATTAACTAGAAAAAAGAGTTTGGTGCATAGAGTATGAGAAGTAATTTCTCTCCTTCAAATATGACCAACTTTAGACAGAATATTTTATCTTTTTAAATTTCTGCCACTAAAACAAAGTAGTCTCCTATTAGTTACCTAGTTCTGATAGGTGAATCTTACAAAGTAATGCCTCTTAAAATATATGTGCACTTCTTATCCATGTTGTAGATGAACGCCTCACTTGTAACGTGGGTGGGAAATATTGACCCAGAGAACTGCATTCTGGAAAAGCACTTTCAAGTAGCTGGTATTATCTCAGGTTTAAGAAAGGTCCCCAAAGTGAGATCAGGCTAATGACCAGAGCATGAAAATGGAAGGGAAAAAATGAGAAAGCATTTTGTGGTATCCAATTTAAGACACTGCAATGTCGTAAGTTTAAAAGTTAAGCTACACAAACCTAATCTATATCCTCAAAGAGTCTACAGTTTAGAGGGGGTGACAGTGGTTTAGGGATCATTTATAATACAGTGTGAAACGGGTGATGGGGTCAAATTAAAGGAATTCATATCTCCTATGAGGGGGGTAAAGTAAGACTTTTTGAAGGCGGTGGCATCAGAGAAATGAGTCTGATGGCAAATATTAGCCAAGTAAAGGAATGTGGGATGGAGCAGAAGGTAATAAGACTCAGAGGCAGCAGGTGTGAAAATACATAGAAAGATGAAGTCATAAAACCGAGGGCGTATTCAACGGCTGAGAAATTTGAATTTGTATCCTGAGAGCAACAGCAATGAAAGGATTAAACAAGGAAATGACTTGACTAGAGAGTTATTTGGCAAGATGGTTTAGAAAGCTTTGCTGTGGAGACCAAGGTGGTCTAACTAGCACAGTGTCAGTGGAAATGGAGAAAATTCGATGGAATGGAGAGAAACAGAAAACATAGGTACTAGGGCTTGGTGATTATCTAGACATAGAGAATGAAGGGAAAAAAAGTTTGGATGTTAATTAGATTAAAACGATGATGAATTCAGGTCGGGAAGACTATGAGTAACTGTCATGTCCAGTAGGTACTGAGGTATAGTCTCGAACTCAGGAGAGAGATCTGGCCTTCAGATGTAGAGATGAGAGTCACCAGTTGATAGAAAGTAACTTCTTAAGCCATGGGGATACGTGTATCACCCACGAATAGGTCAAGTGTGAAGGACTGAAATCCCGTAACAGAAACTGAAAGAACACCAAGATTTTTATGCCTGCCCACAGACCAGGGCAAGTGGGATTCTTGCACTAAACCCCGTATTTAGAGAGCCCTGGGCCTTGCTCCTTATGGATGAGGAATGTGCAGGGCCAAGGGAATGTGCCTATCTAGAGCTTACTCCCTTGACCACACTCTGTACCCTCAAAGTCCTTGCCCTGAGCTTGCACCTAGGGTTAGCGGTCCTCGCCAGAGGGTCCATCCTCCAGAGTAACAATGGTGCTGCTGGAACGTATACTCTGAGGCCTGAGGAATGGCCAACACACTCCTCTTCATGCACAACACGTGGGTACAATGTGAACAGAACTGGATGTGCAGGCTGAGGTGTCTACACATGTATGCTTGAGTCTCCTTTTGAAATTGGACACAACCAAGAATGTGTCCACAGAGAGGCCAGGCTCCTGGCCAGAGGGTGTTCCGCTCTGACTGCTGCCAAGGTCTGCTGTGGAACTCCAAGGAATCCGAGAATTCAATGTTTATTTGAACTGAGTCTTCTAAGTTGAAGGGTAAAACATAACAGTTTTTCACCTTGAGTTATATTAAAATACTTAAGCATATGAATGGAGTCCTCCATTAGTACTTTTGTCCCCATTTGCATAGCTAATAAAGAATACTGAGAAGGAGCAGTCACAGAAGCTGGAAGAGATGCAAAAGAGGTCAATGTCATAGAAACCAAGGAACGAGAGTATTTCAAAAGGAATTAAACAGTAGTGGCAAATGCTCTCTAGGAGTTGTGTCAGACAGTCTCTAAGGTCCCAGGGAAGCTGGTGGTGATGTCCATGAGAACACATCCAATAAAGCTCAGGGAAGAACGCCAGGCAGCAAAGTCTGGGGTACAAGGAGAAAGAAAGAAATTACGGAAAACAAGCATAGAGAACTCTTTCAAGAACTCCATCTTCGAAGACATGTAGAATGTAGATGGTCCCTGGAAGGAGTATTGGGTCTGAGGGAAGATTTCTTTTAATCATGATAGTTTATCACATTAAATGCTGACATGAAAATACCAATAGAGGTGAGAAACTGAAATACAAGTGAGGAAGAGAAAAAATAATAGTGTAAGTATTTGGGGGCCTGGGATAGGAGAATTCCAGAGCACACTTAGAGGAATTTACTTTAGTCAGAAAGAAACACACACTTTTTTTTCTCTGAAACAAGGAGAAAAGAAGGAAGTATTCAGGTGGGTGCACATGGTCCCATAGGGTTAGTGAAATTGCTCTGAAATCACTTCAACTGGTTTTACTCCCCGTGAATTTAGATACAATATCAGCAAGAAGTGAGACCGCATGTTTGCAGAGAGTGAAGGAAGCTTGAAATGGCCCCAGTGGTGAGCAGCAGGGAAGACTCTTCAGGGATACATCAAAGCATGGATGTTACACAGCATGGGTGGGACAAACGGATGTTTGAGACCAGTTAATTCATTTAGTTTTGGTGACATCAGTTTGAAGGCTGTGAGATGATGTCCAAAAGCACTAGCAGCTATGCAGATACGGCTGCACTAGAGAGAGGGGTTTCCCCAGGAGAAGATGATCGAAGGACAACAGATCAGGAGAGTCAGGAATATTGGCAAAGGAGCAGAAGAGTGATGAGCCATGGACTCGAAGCTGGACGAGAAAGGAGAGGAGACAGACTGATACACAGAAAGTGCGGAGATCACTGGCCCGGATGGCTGGAGACGGTCAAAGAGCGGCATTTAACCGAGGGGCACAGTAAAAGGGAATTTACAGTAAGGGTGGAATGACGAAATTTTTGTTTCAGATGCAGAAATGGTTACTATGCAAATGTTATATATATGACTGTTAGTGTAGAACCCAAATAAAGAAAAAACCATCAAATTCCTAATAAAAAATCGAATGTCATTACTTTAGAATCAAAATGCAAATTAAAAAATCTGTCCCTCTTTTCTAAGGAATGTAATGAGATCAAATTGAGGGCAGCATTTCTAAGTCATAAAAAAAAACCCAAAAACATGAAAATGTTTCAAAAGGCAGAACTAAACAAATGCAAAAGATAGAAAAATAGGAATAAATTTTATATTTTCCCAAATATACTAGTGTCTAGTTGAGATATAGGCATTTAATGAACATCCATCAAATTAATCAATTTTTAAAGTAGATAAACGGCCATTTAAAAAATGTTGTTTATTAAAAGAAAGAAAGAGACGGAAATAAACGTCACCGAGGGCCCATGGCAGGCCTTCGTGTGTCCTCGGAAGGGCCTCCACTGACCTACGCTAAAGGGTGGTCCTTAGAGCTATCCTCAGCCTTCTTTCCACAGGCTCTGTTAATTAATCTCCCCAGCTTCCTTAAAGTGGTATTTTGGTGATTTGTTAGTTCTTTAGTTTTAGGTTGAAAGGAAACCATCTCGAAATGTTTACTGGAGTAACAGAATTTTATTACCCTTTCCTCCCTGAAATAACCAAAGAAAAGATGTTCTCCTGATCACCATTCAACTCCCACAAGACATTCCACAATGATTTTTAGAATAGAATGTGAATATTTTTTATTTATTATCATTTCTACCCTATATAAGATCTATAAAAGTAGATAATACATATACAATCAACAACAATTCTTTATATTCAATCTGTATTATTCACATGGTCTTTTTAAAAGTTAGACGCTTTCTGTATCCTCAGAGATACTTATGACTTATGGTATGCAGAATGGTGCCAACTCTGAGTGTATCGAAGAACATCTAAGGGGTTGGAAATGAAAAAGTAAAGTCCAATACATCATATTTAATCTTTTCAGTTCAAAATCACAGGCTGGATAAAACAAAGATCAAAATATGAAACACAGATCCAAATAGGAAGCATCTTGGATGGAGGTTGCGGCATTATTTTTCTAATGCAGAATTAAAAGAAAAAAGGATTTCTCTTTATCCTAGATCAAATACTAAGAACACTAATATCATGTAAAGAAAAGAGTTCAAAAACCTGGTACTAAAGCAAATTTTAAAACACAATCAAAACTGGCTTATAGGCTACACTACTTCTCTTAAGTGTTACAATTCTTTAAATGAACATTTTATTTTTAGATGCTATTCCACCTTATACATCATTTTGAGATAGCAACTTACTACTATCAGTCTTTCCTTCATCTCTCTTTCTTAACCTCATATACTTATATACGAGAAAGAGGGAGGGAGGGGGAGGGAGGGAGGGAGGAAGGGAGGGAGAGGGGGGGAGAGAGAGAGAGAGAGAGAGAGAGAGAGAGAGAAAGCAAAAGTATGGTACACGTAGAGTGGAATCAGTAGAAAAGAAAAGAGATTTATGTTTATTTCATGAACTGAAATACACCACATATATTTCTAACACATGGGAACATGTCTTTGCCTATTAAAATCACCTTTTTAAAGAAATACAAGCATTTGTGATGCTTACCCACAAACTTTTGTGGAGTGGAGCTTTTACGTTTTCCCATATTCCCCGTGAGCTTCTCTATGACAGCAGGTCTCTCAAAAGGCACCAGAGAAATATTGTTGTCCATAATAGGCTCTTGTTCCTTACAATCTTCTATAGGAGGTACTATATAAAACCATACAAAAAATGCAATCTGATAATTTCTTCAACACTTGACAGATAAGAAACTGAATTTGCCAGGTCTATATGTGTTATACAAACATAAGCTAGTATGCTTGAGTAAAAACAAGTAGCAAGATCCCTCCAGGGTTCAAGTGCCTGGTAGCTTTACTCTCACACACAGAAGATTTCCTTTTATCTGGGTCTCTCTCAGATCAATGACATAAACTGTTGCCACTATTATTGGCGGCAAACATGTTCATCTTGTTTCTTAGCTTATGCCTCTGAAAGTGTTTTTAACATTGATTAAAATCAATACTACTTTAAGACTGCACTATTCTCAAGGCTTTTGGAGTTTATTTTTGTAAAACAATTTAAGCAAGTCAACTAGTTTTGGAGGAAAGCATCAACAGACACAGAATAACAGCACAATATTTAACCAGTTTTTTTTTCTCCACCCATGTATTTTCTTGTAACAGATTTTCTATCTGATGAGCTGAATGAGCTGGTAGCCTCGTTGGCAGTACCTCAATACCTGTGCAAAGCAGCCTTTATGAAGGAGATCCCATTCTGAACACGCATAGTCAACTGTGGCAGCTTCACAGTTGTAATTTATTTTAAAAAGAGCTCTTCAGCAGGATAAAATAATCCATTTCCAAACTGGCATCTTTGCTCACTAAACTGCTCTAATTCATTCAACATAAACTTTCCCATGCTGCTCTGCCTTCATCCCATTTGTTTCGTTGCTTTAGGCTAATATCCTAACTCATAGGTTAGTGTGTGTGTGTATATATATATATATACACACACACACACAGTGTAGACAAAGAACTTAAAGAAGTTGTTTTTTAATAAAAATATTCTCAAAGAACATTTAACTAAGGACAGATTTAACTGAGTAACATCTGAGACAGATTGAGATCCATTGATTAGAACTGATGCTCACAGGAAAGACCATAACTTACAGCTTCTTGATTACTGTTGCTTTCTCCACTTGTACCTGTGCCAATAATGTTTGGAAACCCAAGGGTTTCATATCTTAGGATATCTTCACTTGTTCAGCATGCACTGTAAAATTACTTATTCTGCTCCTTGCATTTGTAAAGGATAGTTCCACTGTGTGAAATGCAAGGCATTCTCATTTATAAGGGTGGACACCAAAATAAAGTGAGAAAGCAAGAGATGAAAGTTAAGAAAATCCAGTGCACAATTCAGGTGACCTAGTTAATAAGCAATACAGGTTGCAGATTAAAAAAAAAAAAGAAAAATGGCATCAGAAAATTGTTTTCGTAAATTGGACACACTTAAAGAGATCAACATTCAATCTAAGTTTGGGGTTAACCTAATATAGTTTGGTAGATGGGCCAGAAAAATTTAATCTTAATCTTTGTTTATAACAGGTCCTCTGGTTATGAACGGCAAGTGATTCTGCAATTACTGGATGTTAATTTGGAAAAAAAAAATTCCAAGAATGAGATACAGAAACAAGGAAACAATTAGCTCATTTTCTATACTGATATACTTAGTAATATTATCGAGTGGAAAAAGTCTGCCCTCCCTACATTTTACAAAAGATCATGTATCCTATGTTAGAAACACCTAAAATAAAAATAAAAATAAAAACTTAAAAAGTAAAGCAAAGAAGGAAGACCACAGAATTCAAATAAGGGGGACAGGAGGAAGAAATGGCTGTGATGTGGTGAAATCCATGTAACAGATTCAGATTACTGCCAAATTCTTAACTTTCCTTTTGGGTGGTGGATTTATAGGCACTTATTACATTATTTCAAAAGTACCTATTGACCAAAAAACTATAGATCAAAGATGAAAACATGTCATGGACCAAGATCCAAAATGAAAGAAGAAAAGAAGAAAAAAAAAGTTTGTTGTTGTTAATTTTGCTAAAAAACAGCAAAACTGGTTAACAGGGTTTGCCCCCAAACTGAATATACTAATTAGTTTTGAAATGAGTTGTGTAACACTTAGCAGTTTTGCTCTAAGTTTCACCTTGAATTGTCATATTTGCACACATTTAACATTCAGAACGAAACCTGGGTGTGGGAACTGCCCCACACCACATCCACCTCAATTCAGACGATCTGTCCCAAGTTCAATGAAGCTCATGTGAACTGAGAACAATGACTTTTGCAGTGCTCTGGTCTAAATTCCACTTTACAAAAGCCCTTTACATATCAAATACTGATCTCGTTTCTATCATATTGACAACAATAACAACAACAACAAGAGCTGAGACATGTGTTAAGTACTGTTATAAGGGTTTGCATTTAATAATTCATTTAATGCTTTCAAGCACCCCCTGAGATAGGCACATTTACCTTCTCCAAACTGGGAAACAAAAGAGCCACGATGTTCGGTTATTTCCTCAGGCTTACATCTAGTTAGTAAGGAATATACGAGTTGAATCTAGCTGGTCAGGCTCCGGAAACAGGCTCTTGGCCACTATGCTATAGTATTCTTTATAGACGTACTTTGAATTTTGACTTTATATAACAAGTATGACATATTTTTATGGTCTGCCATTGGGTAAAGATCTGATACATTTTCTCAATTACATAACTAATCTGAATTTTTTGCTTTGATGAAATAAAAATGTTTCTGGATATACAGGGGGTGGGCAAAAGTAGGTTTATAATTGTGAGTATGTGAAACACGAGTTTATTCTTGTATTATTATTAATTATTGCGTTATTTTCCATATGAACCTACTTCTGCCCACTGCTGTATACTATTTGACACAAAATGAGCTTTCTTGTTAACTCAACAGTGCATTACTCCCATTGTGAGGCATTCACCTAGGCTGAGAAAAGACCAATATGCTAACTTGACTTGTTAGAGCAAACTTCAAAACCAAGTATCTTCCTTGAAGTTATTTTTGAAGTTATAAAACAGGATAATAATAGATTTATGCTTGCATCGTTTCATTATCTCATCTCATTGATAAGTCATAAAGACAGAACCATAGTGTTCCCAACATACAGCAATTATACTGAACAATCCACTGAAATTTCCAATTCCAAGAACACACAGTTGTGAGAGATCTAGACTAGGTCATCTGTCTGTCCCACGGCCAGAAGAGGGCAGGGCGCAGGGCACCCAGACCGACAGTTCTGCATGGCTTCGTGCAAGGCGAGACAGTTCTCTAAAGGGAAATGAGAGTCTTGTTATCAAAAGAAGGAGGAAGGTATGTAGGGCAGGCAAAAACTACAGATGACTTCTATGCTGTCCCTCATTTTTCCATGTTGCTGAATCTAAAAGAAACTTTTTAGTTACCTTAGTTATTTTCTTGAGAACATTGGACAATGCTGATGCTTGCTTTGGGTTTCGAGAAATCACTCTTTCCATCAAGCCTCCTGCTCTTACTCATCTTCATGGCTTTTTTGTTTTCTTCCTGGTGTGCTCTTCTAGATGTCTCACTCTATACTCACCCGTATAACTCGATAAAACCTGCTACTCCAGGCTACTATCTATACAACGATGGCTCCCACAACCTGATTTCCTACTCAGCCCTCTCTCCAGTTGAATATATATATATATGTTTGACTTCTTCTTAGTTTCACTTGGCATTCTCTCACAGGTACTTAAAAGATAATTTGTTCAAAAGCAAAAATCTCTGTTTCCCTCTGCAAACTTTCTCCTATTTCCCTAATTTCCATCTCAGTGAATGGCACTACTATCTACCTGGTCATCCGTGCTAGATAACTGGCACATCCTAGATTTCTTCCTTTCACTCAGTCTCTTGCCCCTCCTCTTCCCTACCAAATGTTTTAGGTTCTACATCTATAGTCGCTGCATAGTGCAGGCTTCTCTGCATAGTGCAGGCTTCTAAGCTCAACTCAATCAATCAGTTGACTGTTGCAATGGTCTACTTGCCTCTATTTCGACTCTTTTGATCTAGCTCCTACATATCTAGCAATAAAATATTAATCTAACAATGTTTTTTAGGATACATTACGAATTCTTTACTTAGCACAACAGGCCCTTGATGCCCTGTTCATAGCCTATATCTCTAGCCTTACCACCGTCCAGTTTTTCTTGCCCTTACATACTCTCCAATTATACGTAGCTGCTTCTAGGTCCTTGACCCATCATGCTCTTTTAGACTTCCATTTCTTCATACACACTCTTCTCTCTGTATGAAACATGCTTCTCGACTTAATCAGCTGGCTTCCTTGCCTTTTAAAGGTCTATTCAAACATAACTTTTCCTAGAAATGGATGCCCAGTGTCATTTAGATATCTGCCTTCTGTGCCCCCATAATACTTATCATAGGTTCTAACTGTTGGTTTACTGGTCAATTCTTTCCAATTGTTTTCAATTGACCTTAGAGACCTAGACTAGGTCATCTGTCCATTTTATGTGACTTTGTATCTATGGTACCTTTCATGATGTGAGACAAATGTCCTAGTCAATGGATGTTTCCTGAATGACTTAATGAAGAAAATGTCACCCAATGAAGATAGTTTGGAAAAACTCACTAGAAAGTGTACAGATTCCCAATATGTCTCCATACTTGCAATAAAGAAATTCTCTTTATCATACAATTCAAACCATAAATTTAAAAAAATATATATTTTTTTCTTTAAAGTTGGCTATCTTTCCAATTCATACTTTCATTTTTGTCTTTAGGCAGGAAAGGGGGGGGGGGTTAATTATATACTTTGATTTTTAAAGCTGTTTCTGCAAGCTGATCAGACTTGAAAAATGAGCATAAAATAACTTTAAAATAAGATAATCTGCCATAAAAGCAAATTCATTATTATCTTTGTTTTCAAAACTACTAGTTGTTATTTTTCCCTTTCCATCGAACTAAACTCTATTCCACCTGCTGAGTACGTCTTCAGCGCTGCCCGTCCTCTTCTCCTCGGCGGCTCGCTTCCCAGCAATCCCAGCGTGCCAGTCAGGCACCCATCCTGTACTCTACGCTGGTGACAGTTTTCTTTAGAAGACACACATTTCATTACCCCAGTGAAATCCCAACTTGGAACAGCATAGAAGTCTTTATCTTTACTTCACAGCCTATTTCAATCTCACTTCCTACCACTCCTTCAGCTCCAACCATGTTCAACTTCCAGGAACCTGTCCATGCTCTTTCATACCCTAAGTCTTAGCCGAGGGCAGCTCTCTGCCTGGACAATGCATTCTCTGCGGACCTGCCCAGTCTATGCACTTCTCATCCTCGTGCACGGAGAAAACACTGCACGGAAGAAGCTTTCCTTGACCCCTCCAGACGGAGTTAGATCAGTTCAGCATCTGTGCACCTAGAGAAGCACAAATACGCCTTTATACCGCACTTGATTTGTTTTATTTTAAGTATGTATCTCCTACCAGATAATAAATGCAAGAAAGAAATTGTAAAAAAAGAAAAGAAAGAAAAAAAGAAAAGGAGGGCTATTTGTAATACTTTCAACAATAAAGATAAACAAATTAAAAAAGAAATGGTGTCTATTCCATTTATCTTTATATCCCCAGAACGTTCCGTAGAGTTTGGCACAGAAGCTTCCTGAAGTGAAGGAATGCCACTTTGACTTCAGACACCTTCTCACTAGAAGAGCCACGTGGGGAAGAATGGGCTTTGGCAAAGAGAGGCTAGGGAATATAACTATGTCAGATATGAAAATAGAATAGTAATTAATTTCAATGATCTAACAGTAACCACAAGTACAGCAACCCCCACACATACCGTGAGGAGAAAAGACAAAAACAAAACAAAAAAACAGAAAAGATGTAACAAGATAGTAAGAGGGAAGGGGTTAAAAATGATCTCATTGAGGCTCTGTTTAAAAGGGATACCAAACAAAATATATGAGACAAAGTATATGAGACAAAGTTATTGATGAACTCTAACAGCATTTACCCATCTTTTTCTCTCTTATGGCACTTATCAGTTCCTACCTCAACCATCAATTCCCCACTGAGTATGTTAACAAAGGGAAAACGAGATTCAGGATAATATCAAATAATCATTACAATATACCTAAAAAAAGTACAAGCAGTAAATATCATTAATATAACCTGAGGTGGTTAAATTAATATCCAGTATTGAAGAACAAATATTTGGGTCTATAAATAATATTGAACCTTCCCTCTCCCCACCTCCTCCTTGGCTTTGCTCCTGCTCTCCCATTCCCAAGGGTCTCCTCCACTTTCCCAGTCTCCCTCCTCTCGTAAAGTTTCAGAGCTACCTGCAAAGAGCTAAGCAAATGAAAAATGGGTTTGATGCTGAGGTTGCAGTTGTTTAGAAAAACGTCTTCCCCCCTCCCAAAATACACCTGTTTAAACTGCTTGTCAGCACTTACTCTATAACTGGTTAATCTGCCAACAGATAGTTAAATGTTGACTATATTTATGTATACCTATCTCCCTATGACAATCTCAAGTCTTCTTGTGAGATTCTCTTTCATTCAGATGTGTATGCAACACAGAGTTGCAAAAATAACTGTAAACAGAAAAATGAATGAATAGAATTAATAACCCAATCAAATGTCAAAACTGCAATAAGAGAACATTATAAGGAAAAGGTAGCAGTGCCATAAGGTGTCTTTGACATGGCCCCAAACCTCTATTAGCAACCCTGCCTCAAGTCACCTCTGCAACCAACAATTTAAACAGAAATATTATGCTCAGTAGGCAAATGAAACCTCCAATGCCTAAATTAATGCCAGTAAGTAACATAACTTTAAAGGGGATTGAATAATTACTACTTCTTAATATTTCATGCCCAGAAATGTAATAGTAAAAAGAACTATTTACTGGGTGTTTATTGCACACCCAGTAACATTTCATTCCCATGCCAAGCCTATGAGTAACACACTCAGACACCGCACAGCCAGACTAAGTTTGCTGGAATCACACCATTTTAACCTCTATGGTCTAGAGCCTATGATACCCTCACAAGCCCAGGTAATGCAAGCTTGCAATATCAAATTTATTAAGGCTTAAAACAGAAAGGTTTTTAATTTTTTTAGTTAATAATGATAATATAATAAAAAATGGACTCATAATGATGAAAGAATTACATCTTTATATTAAAGAATTCTTTATATTATATAAACTACCCTCAATGCAAAGAAATGCTCCAATTATTCATGGTAACAAAATATTTTAATTAAAAAGAATTCCCAACAACATATAATCACTAGCTATTCAAGAAGCACAGTTCCACAGTATATAAAATATGCACGATATAAAACAAAAACCCCACAAATAATCTGAGGTTGTCTATAAATCACTCAATAGATCTTTATACTTTAAAAGTAACTAGCATAGCATTTTCTAATTATATGATTTAATTTTGGTCAACTCTTTTTTATATGACAAACACAAAAATGTTAATAGGTTAAGATTTCTGTATGCACTTGTATGAATAATAAAATAAAAATATATAATTAACAGGACAAGACAAGATGGCTCCAAATCCGAGGAACTGAAATGAACAGCCTTCTGTGTAAGGCTGCTTTATAACATTCGTCTTTCAATTATAGAGAATTCTGCACTGATACCTCTTAGAGACTGCCTTCCTACCGGCTGCTGTGTACTGTGGAGATCGGGATGTTTGGCTTGGCTTTTGATCTCTGTAAAGCGGTGCCTAATTTTGATCTACTTTGTGCCCCACACTTATAGAAAGCAAAATCAGTAATTTCCAAGAACATTCACAAGAAAAATTGGAGGAAGTTCCAATGATATCACTGATCAGTTACCTAAGAGAAATGGAAATGCACAGATAACCAATGACATCTTTTAGGAAACCTGTAGACGTGTGTGGAACCACGTCTAACAATTTGGAAGAATAAACAGTACCTTCCTTTGGTCTATTCAAGGTCACCTGCCATTATTATATTAATTCAAACACGTTATGAGAAATAATTTCCGAGTATCACAAAAATTCAATATACCTTGTTTGCAAAGTGTCCCAAAGCTCAACTCACTTAAAGGTAATCCTGTACCAGGTTAATGTGATCCAAAACTGTTTGAAACAAAGTACGATTTGATGCCCGTGCCGAAGGGCAGACAGAACTATTTAACCCAGGAGGCATGGCAGGTGGCAGAGAGGAGCAGGGAGGGGCGGCCGCTGTTTCTACCCACCGTGGTGACTCATGACCTGGCCCGAGGCCTCCATGCCGACGTTCTGGAGATAGTTGTGGCAGCGCTCCTTGTGCTCCTCCAGGGAACTGCGCTGCTTGTAGCTTCGTCCACAGTAGTTGCACTTGTGAGGTTTACCCACTGTGAACAGAATTCAAGATTAGGGTGCTGTCAGTCTCATCCAAAGCAAATTCAACAGCTCAGTTTTGATAGTGTGGAGGAAGCATTTATATGCTTTTCAGACTTCAATCTCTTCCTCCTCCACACCCCGATTCAGATAATAAATCTCCACCAAGACTGAGACAGAAAAGAAGATAAGGCAGATCGTACCTTTGGTGATAGGGGACATACGGAATCAAATTCATGCTCTGACTGTAGCCTAGATGATCAGTCTTCAAATTATCTGACTCTCAACACTACCAGTTCCTCTTACACAGTTCTCTCAGCTTTGACTCGTTCAAAAGACAAATCAGGAGTGCTTTACATATATAACGAGAATTATTTTTCTAGTTAACTTTGGGGGGAGGGTGTAGTAAGGACAGAAAACTTTACTGGAGTAAACTAAAATGCAACAACTTGAAATGCCATTGTTTAATGAAAAAGTTATTCATGAGTACCAAGAAAACTAAAAGGAATTCAAGTGATGAGAAAAAGTACAGATAAAAGCAGGGTTTCTTTTTTCTTTCCGCCCTGGTAATAACTTCATACATGCAAAACTTTGCAGCAGATAAAGGGTATTCTCCCACACCAGCACTGTTCTTATATTACCAAGAAGTAACCTGCTAGGTGCTTTGAGTCAGGATTATTAACAATAACCACTAAAGCCCTAACATATTTAGTTATGCGATGATAGTAATATTTTCCAACACATTTCACATTCAGGAAATAAATTCTTTCCTAATAGCCGGAGAGCCCTAAGTCAGTATATATACCTGGTAAAATACTGCGATGACTGCACTAAAAACAAACAAAAACAACTTTACAAAAGAAGAAAAAAACACATTTATGAAAAGAGGCATGATTTAATGTATGACTCTTCACAAGGATATCAAGGGCACTTTGATTCTTGGTTTTGAACAGTAACAGGACAAACGTACACCACCAGGTGGTCTGTGCCAAAGCCCTCAGAGTAAAGACAGCGTGAATCAGATCAGGGGCTCTCATTCGACTCCCTTAGGAATCACTCTATTTTGTCCAAAAGACAAGCAGACAACTCTTTTTCATGGCCAAATACAGCATTCCTGACGCCAGTCTCCTTACAAACCCCTGCTATGACACTGTTATAAGTGGACTGAAATATTGTAACAAGGCAAGGATTCGTAGGTACATATAAGCTTCACTATACTGATTTTTGTTTTAAACAAAACCTTTAGATTGTATCTGTAAAAAAGTACATACACATAATCTAAAATAAGTTGTTTCATTATTATATTTTTTGTAAACTATCTTCAATAACAAAATCTTCTAAGGCATGATTACTCATTTCTAAAAATACTAGGCAAAGTAACTTCTATTATTCAAAACCAAGGATTTCTGAGAAGTGGAAGCCAGGTACCTGTGTACATTATGAAAAATTTGTATCGCTGTGTTAAGAGCATTAAAAAAATACAAGAAAATGCTTTCAGTCAAAAACATTTTGTGCAAAGAATATAAATATATTTACATGTAATCACATTCTAAGACAAGGGGCTACACGTAACACAAAGCCTTTGTTTGCTATAACCACTACTTGATTTGGGAATCTTTGGTCCTGCTTCTCTAGAAATAAGCGAGGAATTGGCAATGAACAATTCTTTGGCCAATTACTACTTATTAAGCACAGGCACTGAAGTTCATTGCCCAACATAAACCAGTTCTGCCATCTTCCTCTTCCTCGTACTATTCCTGAACAACTTCGTCCTATGGTACCATTTCACTGAGAACATAACCTCCTATACTTTCTCCCCCTTATTTATACAAGCAAACTTGATGCCTTCTCAACTTAATTAAAACGTAGTTCCCTTGTACTCCCCCGGCTCACAATCCTGTATAAACTCCAACTCACCGGACCAGGGGGAAACGACGACACACTCTTTAACGCTCGAGTAAAGACTCGTTTTCACTCCCCTCGTTTTTGACGTCTACCCATTCGCTTTACTTCAGCTTCTTCCATTTTGTTATGTTTTAAAACATCACTCTTTCCTTTGCATCCCATCCTTGTTCTCGGCGAGTCCAAGGAATTTGGTAACATTTTCTAAAGTTAGTAACCCCAAGTCTCCTAATTCTTCATCTGCATTCCATTCCAGCCATCTACATAGTGGGAGACAGGTTGACTTTGACATCTCCCAACTATTTTACCTCCAAGAGACGTGCTCTGGACATGCTCTGCCTCTTCCCTGGCATCAGTGCCTACGGATGAAGAGCCTTCTGGGATCAACACTGTGATGAGGCTGGACTGTAAAATGGAGCACAGAGCTCATGGTGCCTACCCTCATGCCACACAGTCGGCTGAGGTAGACAGGCATTTAACAAATACACAATGTATCACAAACTGTGGTAGATTCTGCAGAGCAAATGAATGCTGTGCTGGTATATCATGGGGAACCAAATTAGGCTGAGAAGGCTGGACAGGAGGGTAGGAACATCTACGCTGACGACTGAAGGGAAAGGAGAAGTTGGATAATAGGGGGCAGAGGTGGAGCAGAGGAGGGGCTGTGCTTCAAAACTTCCGGGAACTGCCGTCATCTCTTTCTATTTGTTGTCACGGCCTGAGCGCCTTCAAAGTCTAGATCATGCCCTTACAAGTCTTTTGAAAATTATTTCCAAACATCATTAACAATCCTTGCCAAATTTAATGGCACTACTACCTCCACAAGAGACCACTGCCTGTCACTTCTTTGATAGTTCTTAAAAATCACACACATGAAAATATTGTTTATGTTGACTCTCTCTGAGTTTATCTGTGTAATACTTACAAACTTACGAGTTAATATGTATAACATGTATATTTATTGAAGAGAACCAGTATTTTGTTATCATTTTTATAAATATTATTACACATTTTCACCATCTAAAACACCTTCATTCTGATATTACTGAAGCACTTTAAAAGTCATCAATAAATTGCCTGGCCGGTGTGGCTCAGAGGTTGAGCATGGACACATGAACCAAGAGGTTGCCTGTTCAATTCCCAGTCAGGGCACATGCCCAGGTTGTGTGCCCGATTCCTAGTTGGGGGCATGCAGGAGGCGGGCAATCGATGTTCTCTCTCATCAATGTTTCTATCTCTCTCTCTCTCCCTCTCCCATCCTCTCTCTCTAAAAATCAATAAAGAAAAAAAATTTTAAGTTATCAATAAATAGCCTGTGAATCACTAAATACAATGGACTTCAACCAATCCCAAATATGCCTAATTTCTAGGTCCTTATCAAACTTTCATGTGTCTTGGATCTCCTGTTTTATTTATCATCTGGGATCAGAGAAGAGGTTGAGAAGCCATTGAGGGTAACACACTACCCTCAATGGCTTCTCAACCTCTTCTCTGGCAAATACATATGTACCTCCAGATTTTGTTCCCAGTACAGTAGTCTCTCTCTTTCCCTCTAGATTAAGTCCTCATTTCTACAAAATGTCCAAATATGCCTGGAATAATTTCCCATCATTTTAAGCTCCTACTTGTCATTTAAATCTTTTTAAAAATGATCATGGTGAACCCACAAAGACAGTTTTCTCCTCTGTGTTTGCACATTGCTCTCTTCACTCTGTTGATACATATGCTAATTACATTTTACTTATCCATTTGATAACTATTTCTCTAATCCAAACAATGAACTTTGTCATAAGCACAGAGGTCACGGTTCACACAATTTTGAATTTAGTACTTATTACACTTAATAAAAGATACTTGATACGTATTTGCCGAATGACTGTACTTGAAGCTCATGCTTCCAAATATCTTCTAAGTACACTGTACTGCTTCGTGCATATTCCTCTGAAATGTAAAACTCAACACATCCATTTTAAAATTGGCTTTATTAAGGTATAACTTACATAAAATCAAATACACCCACTTTAAGTGTATAGTTAAGGAGTTTGGTGTGTTTAGTTTTGTAAACCACCACAAATAAAATATAGAACATTTCCATCACCCTATAAAATGATCTCTTGCTCCTTAGCACCAATTCCCTTCCCCATACTTGGTCCGTGGCAACCTCGGATCTGTTTCTGTCACTACAGTTTTGCCTTTTTAAAGAGTTCATATAAACTGAATCAGGCAGTATGTAGTCTTTTTGTGTCTGGCTTATTTCACTCACCATGCTGTTGCATGTATTGGTAGCTGGTTCCTTTTTATTGCTGAGCAATATGCCCCTGAATGACTATACCACATTTTGTTTATCCATTCATTACTTTGGGTTGTTTCTAGTTTATGGCCATTAGGCATAAAGCTTCTACAAACATTTACAGGCAAGCCTTTGTTTTCATTTCTTTTCGGTAAATACCTAGAAGTGGGATTGTGGGTCATATGGTAGATATCTGATTAATTTTACAAGAAAGTGCCTGTACCACTGTGCATTTCCACAAGCAATAATGTATATTAGAGTTAACAACTAACTGTTCCACATCCATGCCAACACAGTATTGTCGATCTTTTTTTATTTTTATGTTACCCATTCTAGTAGGTATGCAGTGGTATCTCATGGTGTTTTTGTGTTTTCCTAATGTCTCATGAGACTAACCTTTGCCCTTCCCATTTCATATATTTTCTTAGGTGAATTATCTGTTCAAACCTTTTGCCCATTTTCTTTTACTGTATCTCTAATTTTATTATTGCATTGCAAGAATTCTTTACTTATTCTACATACAAGTCTTTCCTTAGGTATATGCTTTGCAAATATTTTTTATAAATGTGTTTTGCTTTTTTTTTGAATTTCTATTGAAGAACTGAGTTTTCAATTTTGAGTAAGTCCAATTTATCAATATTTTCTTCTGTGCTTTGTGTGTATTGTATGCAAGAGATCTTTGACTAACCAAATATCAGAATAATTTTCTCCTTTGATTTATTCTAGAAGTTGTATGTTTTAGCTCTTACATTTAGGTCTCTGACTCATTCAACTTAATTTTTGTATATGGTGTAAAGTAAAGCCAATGTTTTAGGTCCTTTTATGGAAATTATCCTTTTCTCCTTAAATTATCTTAGTACTTTTGTTGAAAGTCAGTTGATCATATACTTTTACTTTTATTTATTGACTCTCTATATATTCTACTAATCTCTATGTGTATCCTTCACCCTAAAGGTCTTACTAATAGATTTAATCTTCATAAGAAGTATAAATCATCCAACTTTAATTTTTTTTTCAAAATTATTTAGGCTATTTTAAGTCTTCTGTACTTCCAACAAATTTTTGGAATCAGTTTGTCAGTTTCACAAAAATGACTGCTAGGATTTTGATTGGGATTGCATTGAACTGGTAGGCTAAAATTCAGGAGAAGTAACATCTTAATAGTACTGAATTGCTTAAACCATGGTCATGCTATTTTTATTTATTTATTGATTTATTTATTGATTTATTTATTGATTTATTTATTGATTTATTTTCCTCACCTGAGGACATTTTTCCATTTTTTGTTCAGATAGAGTGGGAGGAAGAGAGAGGGAGGGAGGGAGAGAGAGAGAGAGAGAGAGAGAAAGAAACATCGGCATGAAAGGGAAACATCAAGTGGCCACCTCCCGCACGCACGACGCTACCAGGGCCAAGGACAAACTGCAAGCAAGGTACATGTCCTTAGCAAGAACCAAACCCCGGTCTCTCTGGACCGCAGGCTGATGCTCTAACCACTGAGCAAAACTGGCCAAGGCCATGGTCATGCTATTATCATACTATTTATTTAGGTCTTCTTTAATTTCTCTCAGCAATGTTTTATAATTTTTCTTGCACATAATGACAAATATATCTCTAAATGTTTTATATAGTATTAAATGCACCTCTATGTATTGCATATATTTTTGCACACTATAATAAATGCCATTGCTTTCTAAATTCCATTTTCAATTGTCCATTGCTAGTTTACAGAAGTACACTTGCTTTCTTCATATTGACCCTGAACAACATAAATAAAATCAATTGTTAGTTTTATATTTTTTGGCCTATTCCATGGTATTTTCTATGTAGATAATTATATCAACTGAAACTTAATATAGTTTTACTTATTCTTTCCCAAGTTGTCTTTTATTCCTTTCTGTTTCCATACTCCATTGATCAGACTCCACTATAAGGAATATTGCTATATAATTTTCTTTTATTGTAGCATCTTTTGGTATTAGGGTAATGCTGAACTCATATAATTAATTAGGAAGTATTATTTCCCACTTTTATACTCTAGAAGAATTTGTTACATAAATGTTTCCTTAAATTATTTCTTCCTTAAATATTTGACAGAATTTATAAGGGAAATCATCTGGAGTTTTCTTTTTGGGAAGGTTTTTTTCACTATAATATCAAAACCTGGAATAAATATAAAGCTATTCAGAGTATTTCTTTTTGAAGGAGCATCAATGATTTCCGTTTCAATGAACTTATTTATTTCATCTGCTCCTTTTATTAACATAAACATGTTAATAATATTCCTGTATTATATTTGCAGTTCTTATAGGAGTTTTAGTGATGTCCTATTTTCATTTCTGATGTTGATAAATTGAGTGTTCTCTCTTAGTATTAATTTTGGCTTGAGGATTATCCATTTCACTCATCTTTTCACAGAATCAATCTTTGATTTCATTGGTTTTTCTATTATTTTCTGCCTTCTCTTTCACTGTTGTCTGTCTTTATCATTATCATTATTATTTCCTTACTTTACACACTCTATATTTAATTTGCTCTTCTTTTATAATTTCTTAAGAAGGGAGCTTAATTAATTAGTTTGAGATCTCTTTATTTTTTTAATATAAGCACTTAATGCTACACATTTCCCTCCAAGTACCACTTCTATTCTTATGTTCATGTTTTCCTTTATATTCTTAATCATACAGAATTATAATTACACCAGCTATTTTATCAACCTTGTCTGCTATTCCACCATTTGGTCATTTCTGGGTCTGCTTCTACTGATTTATTTTTCTAACAACTATGGGTAATATTTTCTACCTTCTTTGCATATTTTTTAATTTTTTTAATGAGATGCTAGATATTAAGAATTTTACATCAGTAGATTCTAGATTTCTTTAGTTTGTTGTATTTCTTTCAAGTGTATTTTTTCTGCTATGCTGTTACATTTCTTGTAACCAATTTGATCCTTTTGATATTTGCTTTTATGCTTTAAGGCAGATCCAGAACATGCTTTAATATAAAGACTAATTTAGCCCCAGCACTAAGATGATAACCTTCTGAAGACTTTATTCAATTACCTGCATGTTACAAAATCTTCCACCTTGGCTGGTGATAATGAACTATTCTGGCCCTGCATAAGCTCCAGGAATTGTCTGAGGTTATGCTTTCTGGTGTTTCTCTTCCTAGGTAGTTTCCTGATACATGTAAGTACATAACCATTTTGCAAAAGATTTAAGGGGCACTCTGCAAAACTGCAGAGCTTTCTCTGTGCAGTTATTTCCTGTCTGACACTCTGCCTTCCACAGTCTAAGCACACAGGTCTCCCCGGACTCCTCAATTCAGCGAGACTGCTCTGTTTGGGTTTGCTGTTCTTGAACCGTGGCCTGGAAACTGCCTCCCGGAAGTATGCTGGAGTGATCCTAGAACTCACCACCTTTGTTTGCTTCTCTCAGGGACCACAGTCCTGCAGTGGCTATTGTTCAGTATTTAAATGTCATTTAATGTACTTTATCTAGTATTCTAGTTGTTCAAGGCAGGAGGGTAAAGATGATCCCAAATATTTCATCACGATTGGAAGCAAAAGCTGTATTTTAAATTAGATTTAATCCAAGAAAGTTAAGATTAAGAAACACCTGCCCTTATACTCCTAAGAACCCCATATACCTACCCAAAAGGAAAAACAAATCAAATAGCCATACAAAATTTTAAAGTAGGAATGTTTACCATAAATTCATAGGGAGTTATGAAGATAAATAGCACAACCAAGTTTTGTTCACTTATATTTTCTTGAAATATGTGACTTCAAGAGTTATCCTAGTGAAACCTATAAAACAAATTACAATGGCACTAATATATGTGGTAAATGTTTTACTCTTAATATAGATGTACAAGCACATCTATATAAAGAAAATATATTTACCATTTGTCATAACACATATAACACCAGCAACAGAGTATTATGCATATATCCATTCATTTTCCTTTAATAAAATTAAATGCACTCACTTTCCTTTACATACTTATAATGCAAAAAATGGAAACTTGGCAGTTGCTTACATAATTATAAATTCAACTGAAGAAAGATGAGTACTAAAATGTGCAAATGACATTAAACTTTCTTCTGATTTTAGTGCCCATAAGTTGTAATTTGCCTGAGTCAGTGGTCCGTTTTATTGTCTAAGCCCCTATACAAACAGCTTTAATGTTCTTTTTTTTTTTTTTTTTTTTATCCTCACCCAAGGACATTTTTCCATTTTTTGTTCAGATAGAGCGGGAGGGAGAGAGAGGGAGAGAGAGAGGGAAACATCGATGTGAAGGGACACATCGAGTGGCTGCCACCCGCATGACCAACCAGGGCCGGGGACAAACTGCAACCGAGGTATGTGCCCCTAGCGGGAACCGAACCCGGGTCTCTGTACCGCAGGCTGACGCTCCAACCGCTGAGCCAAACCGGCCAGGGCAGCTTTAATGTTCTTGATCACTAAGGTTATACTGCTGGTCTCACAAAAGGTTTTGCCGATTCATACTCACACTACTAGCGTATGAGTTATTTTACCACACTGTCAACAAGAACTCTCATTAAAATTATAAATTCTCCACAAATGTACTAAGCCTGTGATCCTCAAATTGTAGCAAGGTGCTTTGTGGACGCTGAAGCAAACTCTTAGGAAGGATATTTTAAAGTAAGACCAAAAAAGGGTATTTCAAATATTTGAAGGAAATGATAATTTTCAACACCCATCAGACACAATGCAAATTCCTTAAATTCCTTACTTACAGTTTCAACCCTGCATCACATTACACTTCTTCTTCTTTTTTTTTTTTTAATTCTATTGAATTTATCAGGGTAACATCAGTTAATAAAATTATATGGGTTTCAAGTGTTCAAGTCTATCATACATCATCTGTATACTATACCATGTGTTCACTATCCCAAGTCAAGTCTCCTCCATCACCATTTATCCCCCCCCATCCTCTTCTACCTCCCCCATAAATACTTGTTATTTGGACCTGACCACTTACTAAATAAAACTGTTAGATATTTCTTTTAGGCTTAAAGGCACTGTAGAAAAAAATTATTAAGACATGAAGGCACTGTGAACCAAGAAAGTTTGGGAACCTATGTGCTAGGCAATGTAATATAATTTGTACTTATTTTTCATTTCTTTTTAATGTGAAACTGAACATTGAACAAAAAACAATTAGCCATTTGTATGCCATCCTTTCAAATTTTTTATTCAATACTTTTACCTATTTACCAGTTATATTCTTATTGCTAATATCTTTCTCATCACTTTGTTCAATCTCTGTATCTATAAATGCCAATAACCCTTTTATTTATTTCTTATATTTAATTTATACTTTTTTGAAGTCTGGATTTTTTGGTTTGTTTTGTTTTAATTTGTTTTTCTTTATTGATTTTAGAGAGAGAGGAAGAAAGAGGGGGAGAAAGACAGAAACATCGATGAGATAGGACATCGACTGGCCGCCTCCTGCATGACCCCCACTGGTGATTGGGCCCCACAACGTGGGCATGTGCCCTGACCAGGAATCGAACCAGCGCCTTCTTGGTGCATGGGTCGATGCTCAACCATTGAGCCACACCAACCGGGCTGAAGTCTGGATGTTTTTACTTTTCATGTGGTTAAAAATATTGATAATTTTTCCCTTTATGATTTATTTTATTGTTTCAAATTCTACAATTCTACCCAATATTGTTTTGAGAAATATCCACACCTACTTTTTTCTAAATTGCTAGAAGTTTTAATAAGCCCAGGCTTTTCTTTTTTGTGAAATGTTTATGTGAGAAGATTTTAGAAGGGAAACAAATTCCTACCTGAAGAGTGAGCGACTTTGCAAAGAGAACCTCTATTATACTAAACCATTACAGTATAACTAGGTTTCTGTCAAAAATTATCACAGTGAAATAACTTTTATCTCTCTAGGCAGATTTTTCCAGTGGCATTTGGGGAGGGGGAAACGTTAAATGTTCAAACAAATCTGTGAGCCAGTACTTTTAAGGTGGATTTCATAGAGACCACATGAGCATTTCAAAGGCTCTTTTTGATGTTTAGATTCAACAACAAAACAAGCAAACAAACAAAACTTGTTTAACCTAATGTTTCCCCCAAATTACTTTAAATGTAACATATTTAAGCAACTATTACCCTCCCAAGAAAATATCTTTTCTGTAGATGTACTTTGAGAGAAAATGCACTACGAAAATAAAATAGGCATGTACAACTGGCATTAATGTACTTCACTGTTCTTTTATGAAATTTGCCAAGTGTTGGGCAAGAAAATATAATTCCTTTATAAATTTATTTAACATATATTTATTCAGCACCTTCAGGTGCTGTATGGATAACCTTGAACAAGACAGACATTATCCTTGTGTTCAAACAGCCAACATTACTTCACAATTCAAATATGTCCAGTTGTTTTATAATAACATTAATTTTCAAATTAATTTGATTGATTAATGAATATGAGAAAAGTAGCCACAGAAATTATGAAGGTGCAAAGAATTAGAATGCAACAAGGAGATGGAGAAATAGAAATCTATGGCACAAGGGAGGTGCAGTGTATTTGAAACTGCTTTGTGTTGCAAAGGTACAAAACACTCATCATGGGGAATACAAAGCAAACAGAAAGCCAAGTAAGAACTTCTGTGGCATATAGAATAAATTAATAATACAATCACATGAATTTTCCTTTTAGATACGATTTCTGTTCATTCTTCAAGCAGTTTTTCTTATCTGACTTTCCAATATAACTCAGGTAAGTAAGCAAGGCTTTCAAATATAATTCTAATCTAAATAAGCAAGAAATGTGTACATTAAATAGGTCCATTCAATTTGGAAAAAGACAACTTGTTCTAATTTATGGAGTATTCATATAGAGTAAATAATGTGTGTGTATCTGTGTCCATAGTATAGTTTTATACTTGGTTTCTAATTTATAGCCCTGACACTTACCAGCTGTGGGTGAACCCTAGCTTAAGTTAAATAAGTCAACAGCTGTCCAAACTCACGGCAATTTTTGAAAAATTTTAAAATATGCAAATGGAAAACTTAACAAGGTCCATGACACACAGTAAGTGCTCAATAAACAGCATCTCTCCCCCCATTAGTACTCACCACCTTCTAACTTACTATACAGTTCACGTATTTATTGTGTTACTGCTGAATGCCTGTCTCCCTTCATTCGACTGTGAGTGCCATAGACCAAGATCTTTTTTTCTTCACTGCTATATCTCAAGTGCCTCGAAAAATGCCTGGCACGGAGATACTCAAGAAACACGTGTCGAATGAATAAATGTCACTTCATTATCAGAGCATTTTCAGGCTTCTTCACCTGGCATGCAGACTTTTCAGCCGGAAGAGGCCCTCACCTCTGTGTGTTATGTTTATTTTCTAGGAGTGAGTGAAAAGAGTACTCTTGGGCTACATCTAATTTCACAAGGAAAAAAAAAATCTAAAAGTATTTATTTTTGTGATTCACAAACTTCAAAAATATGCATGGGTTGACCTTATAGAAACTAGAACAGCTCAGTGTTTTTCTTCCATTTCTTACTATAAATTTTTTTTTTTTTTAGAACAAGTACATTATACCATAAGGCTTTCCTCATTCAATTAATCAACAATGTGTTTGTATTACCTATGATGTGCCAAGCGCTAATCAAGGAGCTGGGGAACATGGTGATAAGATAGAGGAGGTCCACATCGCACTGAGCGTTCATTAGAATGATGGGGGTTGAGGGGCAGCAGGGTGGAGTCAGGCAACAGATGCATGAACAAAAAGCCAAGCTAACCGCAGATTCTGATAGAAGCTTTACAAGACTTTAAGATAGAGCCAGGAAGATAGTAACTAGGAGGATGCTTTGGTAGGGTGCTGATAGAAGGCCACCATCTCCAAGGAGATGGCATTTAAAGCAAGTATCTGAAGGATAACGAGGCAATCATGCCAAGAACTGGGGAAGGAGCTGAAGGTAGACTTCTAGGATCATCAGCACAAGATACCAAGGGGGGCAAAGGATAAAGGGACCTAGATTGGCAAAGAAAGCACAGTGGTATGTGATTGGACAGGTGGGCAGAATTCCCAATGGCCATGATAAGCAGTTTGATTTTTTCATGAGAGCAATGGGAAGCCATTAAGATATTTCAAGTAGAGGAATGACATGATTTAAAATGGGTTTTAAAATAACATTCTGGCTCCTATGTGGAGGATAGATTGGGAAGTAGGAGAAGTATGGCTGGTGACTAACAGCACAGGTGCTGGAGTCAGAAGGACAGGGTTTATATCCTGACTTTTCCTGAGTGTGTTAGAAGATGTATACAAGAGGAGTATGTAGTTATAACAGAAAGATGTTTACTGTATCAGAGCATAACTTTTAAAAAGTACTCTCACAAGGATAATTTTATACTATTCATAGTTTTTTAAATTTTATTCTAAATTTCTATATGTCATCAAACATTATGGAACATTTTTGTGTATTTGAGCATGATTTGATTTTTAGTGTTCTTTTGTTTGTTATTTTGCTTTTTTTTTTAAAGACTATTTTATTGATTTTAAAATAGAGAAGAAGGAAGAGGAAGAGGGAAATAGAAACATTGATGTGAGAGCACAATATTGATTGGCTGCCTCCTCCACGCCCCCTGCCGGGGAGTGAGCCTGCAGCCTTTCAGTCTATGGACTGATGTTCTAACCACTTAACCAACTGGCCAGGGAAGATCTTTCACTCTTATCCATTTGCTTATTATCATATTTCTGTACAATGTACATATTTCTGTACAAAGGGATACCACTCTGATAGATGGCATATGATACCTTAAATCAGTGGTTCTCCACCTTCCTAATGCCATGACCGTTTAATATAGTTCCTCATTTTGTGCTGCCCCCCAAGCATAAAATTATTTTCATTGATATGTCATAACTGTAATTTTGCTACTGTTATGTCTTAGGCGACCCTGTGAAGAGTCATTCAACCCCCAAAGGGGTCGCGGCCCACAGGTTGAGAACCAGTACCTTAAATAAAAATGTAATTATTTCTCTATATATTTCATATTCTTATAATGAATGATATTGGTTTTTATGTACCTCATTTATAGGACTTTCTAACATTTGGGAGTTTACTTACAAGATGTGGCAAGATAGTACATGCTGTGGACAAACAGGTTTCCTTGACTCATATACATGGATCACATAGGAAAATAAAAGGAGAGGGTGGAGGTTGGCTTCCCCCACCTCTCCTTTAAAAAAACACAACAAAAACCCAGTGTGATGTGCCCTTTTGGACACCGAGTGAGTAATGAAGCTGGCGTGCGGCCCTTCCACTTCTGCCCTGGAATTTCAAAGAGGCCAGGCCCGTAGGCTCTGAGACGTGAAAGGGAAGATGTGAACTGGTCCCAAGGTCAGACTGTCCACACAGCATCCGCATAGGGTGGGAACAGGGACAGCAAACTTGGGAATGAGCACCATGTCTGGAGAAGACTGAGAAGAAGGAGAAATGGGGCTGTGACTCTAGCCCTTTTTTTTTTTTTTTTTAGAGCTCCTGAGGATAGCAAAAGGTAAGGAGGAAAGTTTCCAGCAGTAAACTGATCTAGTTAGTGCTTTTGCACCACAGTGAAGAACCTATCGGATGAGTATGTGTTACAGACCAAAGACTTCTCTTTAATAACTCTGTCTAGAAATAAGTGTCCAAAATGTAAACCTGGACTACTGCTATTTGAAAATTTTCCATTTAAAATATGCTCTCCTATGTTATTTAAAATTCGAAATGTTTATATAAAGGACATAGTGTAGACTATGAAATGATTATTCGTTTGGGGGGAAAAAGGTGTTCCTGTGGATTGTTTCACCTACTGACCTGACCGAAAGAAGCCCCACCCCCCAAATAAAATTCCAATGGGCAGGGCTTAAGTGTGTGGTTTAAGAGTCAGGAATGAAGACACTAATTACATCTCCTCTCTGCAGTATTTACTGCAAAGCGTACAGAGGTGCAGAGAAGACACCATGGGCTAAACCAGTATTTGGATTTCATGGGTGAAATCAGCATAGCACAGTTATGTAAATCATGTGTGCAACTGACACAGCTTGTGTAATTATCAGTGTAATACACCTCTATCAACCACCTCCAGGAAGCAGAGGAGGGGGTGGAGGGTGGAGAAAGTTCACACTTGGGAGATCACCCAGAAAGTGGGCCAGGTGCCAGGTCTATAATCAGGTGAGAACAGTTCCTTCCCATGGGAAGCCTGCAGGACAAATTATACTACACTTAATGCACCATCACTGTTATGAATGAGTTGTACTAGATTCAATTTCTGAACCAGCATAATTGAATCCAGTATGTCTATCATTATATACTGGCCCATGAATTAGTATTTTTTAAATGGATCTCTTTGGAAAATCTAGTAGAAAAGTCATACTGATCAGGTTTTAACATAATATCAATATGGCCCAGCCGGTGTGGCTCAGTAGCTGAGCATCAACCCATGCACCAAGAGGTCGCCAGTTTGATTTTGGTCAGGGCACATGCCCAAGGCAGATGCTACTTTTGAACTTTATTTCTAAGAAACTTGAATATGAGGAGAAAGCTATCTCTTCTTACTAGCTTCCTTGAGAGCCTGTAGTTGATACTTTAAAAAATTCCTATTGGTTAGTTTAACACTCTACTAAAGGTAAATATCCATATATATTCAAGAGGGGCTGAGTCATAATATTTTATTTTATTTGATAGGGGCATAACTGAAAAAGAAAAACTAGAATTTCAAATAAAAGGCAAACTTTTTTTTTTTTTTTTATCCTCACCCGAGGATATTTTTCCATTTTTTGTACAGATAGAGTGGGAGGGAGAGAGAGGAAGGAAAGGAGAGAGAGAGAGAAACATCGACGTGAAGGGACACATTGAGTGGTTGCCACCCGCACGACCAACCAGGGCCGGGGACAAACTGCAACCGAAGTACGTGCCCTTAGCGGGAACCGAACCCGGGTCTCCCCGGACCGCAGGCCGACGCTCTAACCGCTGAGCCAAACTGGCCAGGGCTAAAAGGCAAACTTTTAAGTGAGTTTGCAGGAGTGTATTATTTAACTGATAAATTTAAAATAAATCAGTATTAGTAACAAATACAAGCATTCAATATTTCTGATATCTTTTTTAGGGATAAAATAAAGTCCTTGGAATTACAGGGTCTAGAAAAATAAAAAGACAGCCCTTACAAAAAGAACTAAAAATGTACGACGAGAAGAGTGCTGTTGTTGATTTAACAGATGGATATTTATGTGGTACATCTGGTCCAGTTCCTTTTTATAGGACAAAATAGGTTCAACCCGACAATCAGACATACAGAACAAACCTCTTAAGCTGCAAACGGTCAAACATTGAACAGGTTATAAAGTAGTGTTGTAAAATTCAACATTCCTGAGGTGTTTGGAAATAAACTAGATATTTGTTCACAAATGTGGACTTAGTGACCCTAAGTCAAAAGAAGACTTGGACACTGGAAAGTTCCTCCAATAGCTACTACTCCAGGGTTATCTGATACAGATATGCAGCCCTGCACAGCAAAATGTCGTTTTAGTCAATGATGGGCCACATGTATGACGGCGGTCCCATAAGATGAGAACAGAGCTGAAAAATTCCCACCACCCAGGGATGTCCTAGCCATTGTGCCAGTGGTAATGAAGGATAGCACATACAATTACAGAGGTAGGCTATACCTTCTAGGTTTGGGAAGCCATTCTCTATGATGTTCGCACAACAACAAAATCGCCAGATGACACATTTCTCTGAATGTATCCCCTATTGTAAAGCAGCACAAGACTGTATCAGATAAACTATTTTTACAAAGTATTTATTTTTAGGTGATATATCCAAATAAAAAAATTACATCATATACAGAATACTGGTTTAATTGGAAGCAAAGGTTTTACTTAGAATTTTATAGCAGGTCTTACTAAAATATGAAGTAATTCTTATTTTCTTAAAATTAGATGAACAAAAAAATCTTAGAAAATTCCTGCACTGATCTGCTTATTCAGTGACATTTTATTTATTATCTTGGTATAATACATTAGTGTTAAAAAAAACAACAACAAAAAAACAAGCATCTTAAAAATATGGTAGTGTTAAGGAATATTTGGCTTTTGTAGAATACAAGAAACAATGAACAAATTTCTTTGAAACATTGGAAGTTTTCATTTTCAAATGTTTCTAAAAGATTCAATTTTCATGCAATATATACTTTTTAATAATAATCTGAATCTAGTACAATCCAATGGCCAAAGGTGAATTTTAGATATGCCATAAAAACATTAGAGACTGTGTGAGAAGCCTATTAATGTTTCTTTTTATAATTTATACAAAGGAATTTATAACACATATATAGTATTAAGTGTCCATATATTAAAAATACATAGTCGCCCTGGCCGGTTTGGCTCAGCTGTTAGAGCGTCGGCCTGTGGTCTGGAGAGACCCGGGTTCGGTTCCCGCTAAGGGCATGTATCTTGGCTGCGGTTTGTCCCCGGCCCTGGTTGGGTCGTGCGGGTGGTGGCCACTCGATGTGTTCCTTCACATCGATGTTTCTCTCTCTCTCTCCCACTCTATCTGAATAAAAAATGAAACAATGTCCTCGGGTGAGGATAAAAAAAAAAAAACATACTCTTTTATTTTGTTTTGTTTTTATCCTCACCGGAGGACATTTTTGCATTTATCTTCAGATAGAGTGGGAGGGAGAGAGGGAAGAAAAGAGAGAGAGAACCAATGACGTGAGAGAGACACACCGACTGGTTGCCACCCACATGACCCCAACCGGGGCTGGGGACAAACTGCAACTGAAGTATGTGCCCTTGGTGGGAACCGAACCCGGGACTCTCTGGTCCGTGGGCCGATGCTCTAACCGCTGAACCAAACCGGCCAGGGCTAAAATTACATACTCTTCTATTCTGTTTTAAATATATAATCTGGGAACAGTACTGGAGTATGTGAAAAATATACCTGAAATACTAATGAGAAAGAAATATGCAGATTTAAAAGATAACAAGTAGTTAAACATTGTTTTGATTCATAGGGGTCCAGGGCTTCACTGAAACATGATTTCCCAGTATATTGGGTATAATAAAGACAAAAGGGGTAATATATATATCTATATCTATACACACACACACACACACACACACAAAATGTACAAAAACTAATCAAATTTCTAGGAATGAAAGAACTATAATCACTTGTAAAACTAAAACTGTAATAGAGAAAACTAATTTAAAATCATTCTTAGCAGGCACACTGATTTAATGATTCCTTATTAAAACCTTTAAAATACTATGCTATGTTATAAAGTTATATAAAGAAAATTAGACGATTTTTGTGGTAAATCTTAAGATTAAGAAGTAGACAGTTTAAAATAGATACCAGCACCTTTTGCTTTCTCACAACCTTATATAAGATACAAGGTTGGGACATATTTATAAAAGTGTCATTTATTTTCTCACTGGGCTAAAAATCTTCAGCTGATATACTGCTGATGATACATTTCAATTCTGTATCTTTCTCTCCTTTCCCTCTCCTCCCACTAGCTCTTAAAATGTCATTTAAATTTCACATGGAAAAAGATATTTTTTTCTCCCTCTCTCAGCCATTCATTTTGTTCTGAATGTTGCAAAGGGACAAAAGTAGAAAAAGGGTTACAATTCCAGACATGCTTGAGTTTAGCCAACATAATTGCACTATAATAAAGGAATTCTAATAAAATGTTCAGCATTAAGACAAACTGAATAGCTTGAAATAGCCTACAATATATAGAAATATTTTAAAAAATCAAACACTAAAGATCACTGTACAAATAAAACTTAGATTGTGTCATTTTATTTCCTGAATGGAAAATATTCCAGAGTTAAGATACAGCACTGCCATAAACCAAAGTAGGAAAGGTTATGATTTCTTCCATCATTATCTTAAGAAGTGGGGAATAAAGTATAGGGGTTGTTGACAGGAATTATTTGCTACGGAAAAAAAATCACCTGCTGTTGTTTTTATATATTTCCCCCAAAAATAAAATAAAATTATACTCTTTAAAAATTATTGCTAGAAAACAAACTTTTCCATGGCAAATACTGGTAAATACTATCAAAGAATATTTGCTCTGTAAAGGGCTCTGATTTTTTATTTGTAAAACTCTGCATTCTTTCAAAATTTAAAAATGTTATCAATGACCATAGTAAAAATTTAAAACATGCAAGCAAATCAAGTAGACTGGATTGGTACATTTAATCCCATTTTATATTCCAGTATGATGGAGAGAAAAGTCAACATTGTTTTATACTTCTGCTGGTTTTCAGTAAGACAAATGGAGCTTTTTCAAAAATACTTATTAAAAGGGAATGTATTGTTCAGTGTCTATTGATATGATCATATGGTTTTTACTTTCATTTCGTTTATGTGGTATATCACATTTATTGATTTGCAAATATTGTATCAGCCTTCAAAATACAGCACCCATTTCTGATAAAAACACTCAGCAATGTGGAAATAGAGGGACTATATCTCAACATAACAAAGGCCATATATGAAAAACCTACAGCAATATCATACTCCATAGGCAAAAATTAAAAGCATTTCCCTTAAGAACAGGAACAAGACAGGGATGCCCACTTTCACCACTCTTATTTAACACAGTAATGGAAGTCTCAGCCATAGCAATTACACAAGAAGAAATAATAAAAGTGATCCAAATTGAGAAGGAGGAAGTGAAACTGTCCTTATTAGCAGACGACATAATATTGTACATAGAAAACCCTAAAGACTCAATAAAAAATCTATTAGATTTAATAAATGAATTTGGCAAAGTAGCAGATACAAAATTAATATTTAGAAATTGATGGCATTCTTATACATCAATAATGAACACTCAAAAAGGAAACTAAAAAAACAATCCCAATTATCATTGTAAAAACAACAACAACAAAATACCTAGGAATAAACTTAACCAAGAAGGTAAAAGACCTGTTCTCAGAAAACTACAGGATATTGAAAAAAAATAGAGGAAGATATAAAAAAGTGGAAACATACACCATGTTCATGGATTGGAAAAATCAACATCATTAAAATGTCCATACTACAAAAGCAATCTATAGATTTAATGCAATCCTTATTAAAGTATCAACAGCATATTTCACAGATGTAGAACAAATACTCCAAAAGTTTATATGGAACCAAAGAGCCACAGCAATCTTGAAAAAGAACAACAAAGTAGGAGGGATCACAACACCAGATATCATTATACTACAAAGCCATCGTAATAAAAACAGCCTGGTACTGGCATAATAACAGGCATATAGATCAATGGAACAGAACAGAGAACCCAGAATTGACCCAAGACAGTATGCCCAATTAATATTTGACAAATGAGGCTAGAGCATACAATGGAGAGAAAAAAAACATCTCTTCAATAAATAGTGTTGGGAAAATTAGACAGCTATATGCAAAAAAATGAAATTAGACTAGACCAATTTACACCATACACAAGAATAAACTCAAAGTGGATAAAATACTTAAATGTAACCCATGAAACCATAAAAATCCTAGAAGAAAAAGTAGACACAAAAATCTCAGACATCATATATATCGGAATTTCCACTGATATACTGCCTAGGGTATAAGAAACAAAGGGAAAAATTAATAACTAGGACTATATCAAACTAAAAAGCTTCTGCATGGCAAAAGAAACCAGCATTAAAATGAAAAGGAAACCCACACTCTGGGAGAACATATTTGCCAACGATACATTGGATAAGGGGTTACTATCCAAAATATATGGAGTACTCATACAACTCAACAAAAGGAAGACAAAAATCCAATTAGAAATGGGTGGAGGTCCTGAATAGACACTTCTCCAAACAGGACATACAAATGGCCAGGAGACATATGAAAAAATGCTCAACATCTCTAATCATCAGAGATGCAAATTAAAACAACTATGAGAGCCCGGCTGGTGTGGTTCAGTGGTTGAGCATAGACCCATGCAACAAGAGGTCACCGGTTTGATTCCGTCCAGGGCACATGTCCGTCCAGGTTGCGGGCCTGATCCCACAGTGAGGGGCATGCAGGAGGTGGCCAACTGATGTTCTCGTTCATTGATGTTTCTATCTCTCTCTGCTCTCCCTTCCTCTCTCTCTCTCAAAAATAAAAAGATTATGAGATATCACCTCACACCTGCCTGAATGGTGGCCATCAGCAAATCCTCAAACAATAAGTGCTGGTGAGGTTGTGGGAAAAGGGGACTCTAGTACAATGCTGGTGGGAATGCAGACTAGTCAGCCATTATGAGAAACAATATTGTGTTTCCTCAAAAAATTAAAAATGGAACTGCCATTTGACGCCAGTGATCCCACTATTTGTAATGTATCCTAAGAAGCCTGAAACACCAATCAGGAAGAATATATGCACCCCTATGTTCATAGCAGTGCTATTCAAAATAGCTAAGATCTGGAAACAGCCCAAGTGCCCATCAGTAGATGAGTGGATAAAAAAAGCTGTGGTACATTTACACAATGGAATACTAAGTAGCTGTAGGAAAGAAAGATCTCTTACCCTTTGAGATGACATGGAGGGACCTAGAGAGTATTATGCTAAGTGAAATAAGCCAGTCAGAGAAAGACAAATATCACATGATCTCACTTATTTATGAAAAATCATGAACAAAATAAGCTGTCAACCAAAATACATCCAGAGTCATTGAAGTAGGGAACAGACTAACAAGCCTCAGAGGGAAGGGTGCCAGAAGGATGTGAAGAGATAAACCAAAGAACGTATATGTGTATATGCACAACCAATGGACACGGACATTAGGTTGGGGAAAACAGGAGGGGGGTGAAAGTGCGGAGGAGGGGTCAAAGGGAGGAAAGGGGGGACATCTGTAATACTTTCAACAACAATAATACATAAATAAATGAATACAACTAAAGCAATTTAAAAAAAGGAAATGTATTTTGGCAGAACAAACTATGTCTGGAACCACAAGTGGAAGATCAGAAACTACCTATATCAGGGTCTCTCTTAGATTTAGGTTAGTTAGCAAATAGTAGCAGAAAATAATAATGGCACTGTGAAGATCATCTGAAAACCTCAACTTAAAACCTATTTCATGTAATGCAACTCTGTTTTAAAGGTTACAACAAACTATAGCAAACAAAAGAAGTGGGGAGTGGGGAACACTCTGTTTAAAGATTTGATAATAGGGACTGATCAGCAAGTCATAGGAGAAAAATAACACACTGTATTCAGCATCATATAATACTAGTAGTATAGGGAGACCTGAAGATTAAATTAAGTGACTTGTTAAGGTCACATAGCTAATTTGCAGTGTGCCCATTCTAAAACGTAGGGGCTGTTATCATTTATCCCATAGCACAAAGTACAGAATTTTGAGTTGGACTCCAGGCTCTGCCTGCATGACCTCTCTGTGCCTCAGTACTTTCACCTATAAAATAATAGTGACAGCGAGAATCTCTCCTGACTGACTCTCTCTCTCCATTCCCTTTGAGAAACATACTGATGTTGACGTGAAACGCGATTTCCTGACCCTCATGGGCCTCTCTTTAGTATGCCCACATAAATACTTTCAGCAACTGAACTGGACACTCACTAGGAGTCAGTCATCATTCTAGCTCTATCTATTCATGCTGGCTATATCTGTTATTGTAATTATGTAAATTATTAAAATATACTTTTTCCAATAAAATAAGTACAAAAAGAATGTTCTTTCTATAAAAACTAATTGCATCACTTTAGAAAAGTTCAGCAAAGATGAGTTGATAAAAACAAATCCTAAAGAGGTGGGTAAAGATAATCAAAGAATGTATACCGTATGTCATCTATTTTTCTAAGTGTCTTATTCATTTTCGAATTGATATATATATATAAAAGCTCACAGAAACGTAAGTGCACGTCAACTCTGGCCTCATTTTCACCAACCTACTAGATGGAACATTTTCACATTTAAAATAGAGGAAATGGAGATGCAGTAATACTACTATGGAACACAGGAACTAACTAAAACAAAATAATAAACAGTCATTACCCAAAGTGGGGTTGGGGTAGGGTGGAGCAAAATACCTTCTACTACTAATAATGGTCATAAAAAATTGAAATAACTACATTACACTTAATACCCTATACTAGTTATTTTAAGCACTAGTTTTAAAATTTTAGTCAATCGGTGGCATAGTCTCTGTTTTGCCTCTATTGCCATTTTCACCCTTCTTTGCTCTGCTCTGCTCCTGCAGAAACCTAATTTCTATTGGATTAATCAATAGGCCCCTTTGTCCTCTGGTTTCTATTTAAGGTGAGTTAGTGTGAGGCATCAGCAAGAGATTGGAGGGTGGAAAGAGTGAGGTCAAGGTGTTTATTCCTCAGTCACAGATTAACAGGTGTGCATTCCTCCACTGAAGGTCGGTGTTCAAGAAGTCTCCTACCTCTCTTAACTCCACTGACCTCTCCATTCCCTTGCCTCTTTACTTGCTAATTACTTCCTGCTATTGCTAGCCTCAGAGTGCTTCAACCATCCCTTGTTGGTTTCCTTTATGCCTAACCATTCTCTTGTAAATCCGTCCTTCCAGAGATGTCTTCATTTTTTTCCCATTTGAGTATCTTACTGTTTTCCTGTCAGGACCCTGATTGATAGTTATGGGTAGCCAAAGTCCATCAAAGTGACATTCTGCTATTGGGTTGCTCTTGTTTGAAGAGAACAGCATGGCCTCCTTACCAGGGTGATAATAGAATACTGGTAAGTCTAGGCACGTGTTGGCAGCATGATTACTCAGATTATCACTGGTGGTGGCATGGAATGAAGCATAGATGCACAACAAGGCTATAGGTGCTGTAGCCTTTAGATGCTAAAGCAAAAATGGTGGTGTGTAGTGTAAGATTGTGGTGTGGCATAACTACAATAGCCCAAAAAATGCAAAGGAGAAAGTACAAATCAAAGGCCTCAAATGCTCAAATCAGAGCAGAGGTAAAATCTCAGAAAGTTTCTCGGCTCTAAAATAGTCCCTATGTACTGAAGCCTCAAATAAAGCTACACGTCAACTCCAAAATCTGATTTAAAGGCTTATGAAATAGCCATGCTAAATAAAATGGACAGTGCCAATACTACTGGCCTTGATAATGGTGTCCTGATAGGAAAGGGTGCAACAGGGGATGGTACTACCTGATCAAATACTGAGGAGACCCAGACTGTTGAACCCCCCAAACATTCCTGAACAATTCTTACAAGAAAACACAACCCTCCTCCTTCTCCACCCTTCCACCTAAGGAACCCAACACTCCCACAAATCAGTATTCCCACATACTGTAATAAGAAGACTTCCAACTGCTTCAGTTGAGGCAGGAACCCAAACAGAGAGCGGCAGCTCTTAACCCTATGACCTCTCGTGGACCCCAGGCTCATAACAAGTTAGATTGCAGCCAGCCAAAAACCAAGGCCTGACCCAGGAGGTGAGACCCTTTGTCAAATCTTTGTCAATTTGTATGAGCAGGGGTCTAGCTTTCACGTAAGGGAATGGAATGGATTGCTTCTAAGGGTTTTTTATACCAAGGAGATGAACTGAAGTGGTAGATCAGGCCAAATGTATCAATATACGTGCATTCACCTGGGATTTGGGATTTAGCACAGTGCCCTGGGCAGGTGGGAGTGACTGATTAATCGAATCCTTGATTCAATGCTGGCTTATATAGAGAAAAGTAGAAATGCCAACGTTTTTCTGGAAGAAGTCCAGAAGCTCAAGTGAGTAAGAATATTGAAAAGGATCTCGTATGAATCACCCTGTTCAGCCTGTCCCTTACCATACCCCCGGTGGACCCCTCCCTTCACCAAATCATTACATGGGTGAGGAAAGGACCAGCGTGCTTGAAAAGCTGTGGGTAACTGTCTCCTCTGGGCTGGAGAGAACGATGACAGATGTGCCACAAGGCCTGGGCCCCGATTTCAACGTTCAGGGGTGGGCAGAAGTAGGCGTACAGTTGTTCGTATGGACAAAGACGTGCGGGTCCGGATTATTACAATAGCTTCATTAACTGGTTCCCGTATTCACAGCTCTAAACCTACTTTTGCCCAGCCCCGTATTTTATTTAATCAAAAATATTCAACATGTGGCACTAGCATATTTAGGTGTTTAACAGCCATATGAGGTTAACAGCCACCACATTAGACACCACAGTCATAGAACTATCACCTCTTTCCAGATAGTAACTAAAACTGAAAGACGGTGGGTGGTGATGCCCTCTACATTCCCATTTAAATCATGTTTCTAGGTTAATGTGAGGCCGGATGAATGCAGACTTAATCACCTCATAAATGCCAAAAGCAGATGCCATTTCTATCTGTACCTTCACTGGATCACATTAAAATAGCCCCTGACACCAGGTATGAAGGTATTAACAATTTCTTTTAAAAATAATTCCTTATCAACAAAGATAATCAGAAGCAGTTGGCCTTCACATTACAGGAACAGCATACTTTCGCTATCTTACCTGAAGGTTAGGTCAACTTTCTTCTCTTTGTCATAATATAGTCCAAACAAATCTCGTTCATCTTGACATCCCACAGAACATCAAGCTGGAACATTACATTCATGGTATCATACTGACTGGACTTGAGGAGCAGGAAGCAGTAAATACCTAAGATACCTCGGGAAGGTACACGCCAGAGGCCAGGAGATAACCTCCGAGGAAGTTCAGAAACTTGCGGCACTGGTGAAACGCTAAGGCCAGTGGCCGGGGCAGCTCGAAACGGATCCCCCACAGCAGATGACAGGCCGCTGCACCTTGCATGTTTCATGCTGAAGAAGGAGGCACAGATGCGGTGCCCTCTTTCGATTTTGGAGAAGAAATTCCACATGGGGCAGCTGCTCCGATGCAGGAACCAGACATGCTCGGGGCTGCGGTGCAGGAGGACCGGGGCAAGAAGAGGGCCTGTCGCCTGCCTCTGCTGTGGCGGGAGCTGCCCTATCCCCACGGCTGTAACTCCAGCAATGCAATGATTTTTGAAATTGTCTGTGACTGTAAAACATCTGTCAATGGAGGCATCAGAGTGAAGACTTTTTTTTTTTTTTTTAATTAAAGACATGCGATCTTGTACCAATAATTATTCTCCACTTTAATGGCTTCTCCTAACTTGCTATTGGACTCTGTTTAAGACTGAGAGTACTACTGCACCATGGGACTCCAAATGACTATGTGGCCCAAACTACATAAAATGAACTAGGTGTTATCTGACTCAATAAAACATCGAATAGGTTGTCCACAAGAGCATTTCATAGTTAAATGAACTGGGACCATGCAGATTTGGGAAGCCCAAGTATACTTCATGATCAAGTAGCCCAAGTGTCCCTGACACCAGCTACTACTGCTTCACAATCTCTCCTCAGGCCACTGTGTGGCCTCACTGGGTGTTCTCAGCGGCCAACAAGTGGAGGATGCATCTGTGTGGACCTACTTCATAAATGGATTGGTAGTTGCTATGAGCTGTGACCGCTGTGTTACCTGCACACTGAGGGGGCTGGCCCTGAAATACAGTAGTGAAAGGATATCCCCCAGTAGAATTTCAGACTGTACCCTTTGCATAAGGAGCGATATCTGAGGTAATGATACATGCTATGACCTATAGTCAAGGACTTGGAAGAACAAGACTGGAAAACCGGTGACAGAGATCTGAGAGAGAGTTGTGTGAACGAATCTCAGAATGAGTATGGAGTGTGATGACCTGCCAGTGGGAATTCCCTCCAGAAGGTGCCCACAGGGGAGAAGGCTCTTATAGAGTATCTGACGGGTGACCCAAACCAATTAGACAAGCTATTTTACAAATGTCAGTCAGACTCTTCACCTAGCTACTCTTGTGACTACTCAAGGAAGTGGCCCATGTACAAAGTGACAAGGAGGCAACAGAGATGAAATCTATGTACAGATTCAACAACTTGGCCTTTTCCCTCTCTATACTTGATTTACTCCCACCACTGACAGGTTCACAACTTTCTAATGCCAAAACCCTGATACGGTACCATACCCCAGGGGGTTAACCAGACAATTGGTAGCAGGCAGGTTACAACTTTCACTATGAAGGAGGGAGAAATGTATCCTCTTAGGATATAATAGATATGCAGGATATAGATTTATATCCCCTTCCTTCAATACTTTTGCAAGGTCCTCTATACACGAATTTAACAGAATGCCCTACCAAGTACCATGGTATTTCTTAAAATATTGCCTTCACCCAGGAAACTCATTTTACAGCAAAGGAAATACAGCAATGGACTCAAACCTACATATTTCACTGGTCATACTTCATGTCCCATCACTCAGAATCACCTGGCTAGAGCAGGGGTAAAATGGCCTGCCAGTGGAGAAGTTTGGGAGTATTCTACAGGACATGATAACTGCGTAACGCCATGTCCTCCACAGCTGCGACGCATGAGTCTGAGAACAAAGACGCTGAGCCAGGAGTGGTCGCAATACATCCAATAACTCATGTAAAGAAATTTTACTTCCTGTGCTGAAATCTTGGGATGGGTGGTTTTGGACAATTCAGTGCCCCAAGGGAAGAATGTTTCCACCACGGATCAGAGTTCTGGTACTGTTGTTTTGGATACTGAGACCACTTTGTGGCTATTTGGGGGCATCTCAAGCTCCTGAACTCTGGGGAGAGAAGTCGGCTATTGTTTGGTAATTTTTCCAGATTACTAACATGATCTGGGGTCGTTGCTGTATGATAGGGGCAAATACAACCATGATGGGAGTTCAGGAGATTCACTGGAGCACCCCTTAAGAAAACTTGCCCGATAATCTTGGTTATTAAAAAACTGCCTTAATCCTGCTTATTGTAAAACTGCAGGAATCTGAGAAAGACAAGACCACCAGTACCCTGAACTTCTAGAAATAAGGTTTGGGTCACCCATCGGATAATGAAACCTGGCCAGCCCAGGAGCTAAAAAGAGGGTGAAGGGAAGACAGTTGGTAGTAGAATAGCACTATCATGATCAATGTGAGGTTTCTGACCAGTGAAGCATGGACTTCAGCAGCTTTGTTTCATGTTTATTATGAAAAACATTGGTGATGGCTAATATTTTAGATTACAGTTGGAAGGATGACTAAATTGATATCAGCCCTTGATGATGTGGTAGCTGAATGATAGATACCTCTCTCCCTCATCACTCCATTAAACTCTCTTTAATTAGCCACATCTTACGCTGTTTAGATAGCTGTAAAAACCATGCCTTGATATACCAAACTGCAAAATCAGCATGATTGTAGTTATAGGAACCATGGTGTTCTTTTAGTTTCTTTGATTTTATTTTTTTTTAACCTCAAAGTAGCAATATATTTATATGTAAAATATGCAATTTCACAGAAACAGCTTCAATGTATACACATAAACTTTACAATTACCCAGAACCATGTAAATAGGTTAAGGACCTGGCCTGACCAAAGCTAATGGGAGTGGGCTACTTCTGGAGTGACATCTTTCCCTCCCCTCACTATCACCCACCAACCAGGTGCCTCAGATGGGCCATGCCCAATTTGCATAAATAAGTTAATTGCAGCTGCTCAGTTCAATCTACCACAAAATCCAAGGTGTCCTGACTTGTGAGACACCACCCAAAGGGATAGATCTATTAAAAGAACAAAAAGGAAATCAAGGAAACAGAAATTGTGATGAAGACTGAATGTCTTCCAGAGGTGTCACTGGGCACTGACCCTTCTAAGAATATAGCAATTGCCAGGTAAAGAAACATGTGTACACTAAGCCATAATATCAAAAGGAACACAATTTTATAAAGAATGAAACATGTTTACATTTCTTTTTGTCTCAACTTCATACAATAGATATGTTCATGAAAACCTATGTTTTACATAATCCTTGGTCAACTTGACAACACTTTAATAAGCTAGCTAAAGAAAATAACTCATATCTTAAAAATTTTTCAATAAAGAATAATTTTTATAATAAAAATACCACTTTAAGATAAAGTTTTCATAGCATAATTTCAAAATAAAATATTTATAGTTGGAAATATGTGAATTACTTTGAGTCAGGGAGGAAAGTAAAATATATAAAGTGTGTTGTTTTAATGCTTACATTAATTTCACCTTTCTGTAACTGCCCCAAATTTGAGTTAATATCTAAATAGTTTAACATATTTCACACTCATGTTAAAAAAGCCTTGAAACTTAATGGGAAAAATGTAAAGAAAGATAATACAAGCATTACCTCACAGTCCACAGCACTAAAACAACTTGTCAAAGTAGATGAAAACATCACTTCCATCGTATCTTTATATCAAAATTAAATCTTAATATGTCACCGGGAATAGAAGGAGCACATAAAAGTAGCATGAGAGTATTCTAGATTAATTTTCCACCTTTAACTTCTAGGTTATGGCAATTGATGCTAAAAGTCAAATAAGATTCATTCAGATTTCTAGCCATTTCTTCTCTTTTAAGTACTATATTCTAGCATTAAAAAAAAATCAAACTTTTTCCAGATATTTAATGATAATTTATGAAGCAGAGAAAAGTTTTGAGAACATCCAAAGACTATAGTTTGAGAGATAAAGAAACAAGACTTAAAAGGAAATATAATATACTTTAATAGCCAATTTTCTAATAAGCATATTTTCAAGTTTAAAAATAGCAACATTTGACTTCCTACTGAGATCCCAGCCTGGTTGTTGTAATCGGTCAAAAAAAATAATAATAATAATAATAATAACCACAGCTTTCATCTCCTCTATTGTAACATCAGCAACTGTGATACTTCACATTATCCTGGATTAATCATAATTATTGTGCTAATAATTATAAAATTGAAAAATTTATGTAATAGCTGTTCTCCTAAATAAAATGAGACATGTCAGTTGACAGGGCTCTTCTTTGCCAAGTCTAGAAGGGCCAGCTGCATCTTGCAAGATTGATCAGTTAGTCAATATACACAAGTAAAAATACTGTCTAGGTCATTCCCAGCCATGTTCCAAAGCTGTAAGTTACTGTGTGTTATCAATGGCACTCTCCTGAATCTCCAATGTTAGCTTTCTTCTCAAAGAGCTGCCGACACTTACCAGAGTGGGTCCTGAGGTGTCCTGTGAGGGCGTCCCTTCTCCTACACGCATAGCTACAGAAAGGACATTTGAACGGCTTCTCCCCAGAGTGTAACTTGATGTGTCTCAGAAGATTGCCCTTCTGAGTAAAGGAAGCTCCACACTGGTTACAGTGGAAGGGACGCTCACCTGCCGGAAGGGAAGGAGACGAGAAAAGTCAGGTGGGTGGTGTGCAAGTGACTAACTCTCCATATCCTGTTAACTAGAACCAGTCCTCCGTGCTGGGGACATTTACCTCCCTTCTAAGTCTTCCAAACCCTTACCTCCCTAGAGTTTGCTTTGCAAATACGAAGTCTCAAACTTTAGGTCAAGTGTCATTTCCCCCATCACTTTGCATGTAATATTTCAGTCCTCATAGTGACATAACTAATCAGGCATCTATACTTTCAATTTACAAATGAAATTGAAGCACAAGTATCAAAGTGTCTGATTAGAGTCCCAGAGCTAGTAAGTACTCAACCTGATCATTAATCTTGGTCGGTTTGACTATATCTTGCTCTCTTTATTGTACCATGCTCTCTTTGAAACTAACATACATTTTGAGTTGAAAGGGACCTTTAGTCTAACTCTCTCATTTAGCTGATTTCTTAACAGGGGGCAAGAGAGGTTCAGTGAATGAACCATGTTACAAAGCTCATTACCACAAAATCTCTAAAGATTTTGAGGTCTCTCAGTTCTCCTACTCACCAACAGAAAAAGCTTGGGCAAAATTTTGTATAATCCAAGAAAATTATTCATTCAAACATTTCTTATATACTATCTTTATGCTGTCAAAATCATTTGTTTGATAGGAATCTTTTCTCCTATTACTGATATTGCTATAAAACTGTTTAAGTCATAATTATCAGCTCAGTCTATTGCCATCACCTGGCTGTCACCAAACATAAACACAGGTTGTTGATGATGGAGTAAAATGAACAAGTGGATCAAATTGATAACATTAATCAAATCATGAAGAAAATACTATTATTTTAAGTTTATCTATTTCTAAAGATAGACATGAAACATATAAATTAATATATAAACAGTATAAATATATATTAAAGCTTGAAATTTAGAATAAAAATAAAATTAAAAAACGATTCCCTTTTGGTTAAACTGGACCATTTCTGAATTTGAAGTTAGATAAAGATGACAATTTTAATAGTTAAAAAAATTTTTGAACTGAATTGTCATGTTTCATATCTTTAACTAAAACATAATAATAGTGAATAATCCAACCTCAATATTTTAGGGTTACCTTTAATATATAATGCAAACTCAGTGATTCTTTTAAATTTAAAAAATATAGGAAGCATAAAGAAAAAAAAGAATTGGTCCCTTTCTAGCAGCTGCCACTGAATATTCTATCATATAGATTTGATATAAACACTAAAGAAATTGAAAAATTGATAATGAGTTGTACCTTGAATTCTGTAGTACATGCTGGTTTTGAAATTTATTAAGATTCATACCAAAAAGGTGTAATCTCTATGTGTGTAGCAAGGGTTAAGTTTTTTTCTTAAGAAATCTGGATATCTTATGAGCTAAGTCTACAAAATGTCCTATACTGGAGTATAAGGTTGGAAAAATTATCTGTCACATTAAAGTTGCCTTATATTTGATCTTTAGTTAACTTTTCTGATTCATTTGCTACTACTGACAAGTTAAATCAATGCTAAATGCAGTTTATAAGAGAAATACTTGACCTAAAACTTCTCAAATGCAGTATTTCAAAATATTCAACAATTTAAAATAAATACTTGTTTATTTTATACATACATATGCACACACACATGCACACACGCATATAAACTTAAATAAATTCTCTGACATTTTTCCCCAATGAAGTAGCATTCTACAACATTTTTAAAATCAGGGTTTTATTTTCCACTACCCACCCCTGCCATGGAAATAGTAATAAAAGGAAGGAGGAGGCACTTTCTTCATGAAATTAAATTTCTAGACAGTAGAAAAATAGCAAATTTAAATAATAATTTTCACTCCAAATATTTTATTTTACTTTTGAAATCTGTCTTTGTAGAATTTCCCAAGCAAGTAACAAATCAGTATATAATAACGTTAAAATGAATTAAATTAGGGTGGTGAACAAAAACATCTGAAATGTTTGCCTTTGGAAAATATACCACTAACATGTTAATCAGATTTTCTTGAAGCCTCTCACAATTCAAGTGTTTTAAAATTATGATTTAGAGAACTGAATTTATCATTTAATATAATGCTAATCTAAAAACTAAAAAATAATAAGAATAACTTTTCAAAATAATTTTTAAATTAATCTAATTGAGTTTATCAGACAAATGGCAGAGTAATTTAGCATTTTAAGTTTTTTAAAATTGATTTTGAGAGAGAGAGAAAGGGAGAGGGAGAAAGGGAGAAACATCATGTGAGAGTCAAACATCATGGGCTGCCTCCTGCACTCCCCCTACCAGGGACTGAGCGGGTAACCTGGGCATGTGCCCTGGCCTGGCATCAATCAGCAACCTTTTAGTCCACAGGATGAGACCTAACCAATTGAGCCACACTGGCCAGGGCAGCAATTTAGTTTTTACATTTACAAATATTCTAGACATCATCAGATATTTTTCAATAAGAACTGCTTCTGAATTTATATAATCATTCTTAAAGGGGCAGGAAAAACAAAAGAGGACCTAGGTATATCGGGAAATACTGCCACGTTGCTGAGTGCATAGGCTGAGAGTGGAGGCGCCTGCTATGTTCCCATGGCCGTGGGGAGTGAAGAGGCATCATGGAAGTGAGCGGTCACACTTCCATTTTGGATAAGAGGGAAGAGGCAATGTTAATAATGTACTCTGATTTCAATCAGATGAACCTTTGAAGAATACAGATCTGCTTTACATGAATTGTCTTAATTTTCTTTTTAATTCTTGTATACTAATTCTATGGTTTTACTCTTTTGGGGCTGAAATCTTCTTAACCACTCTTAATGTCTTAATTATGTAAATGGTAATTATTTCCACAACCCTCTATTTTTTTTTTTTTTTGCATGTGTCCCACACTAAATCTAGGTGGAATTACAGTGAAAACCCTGGATAAACTACCGTTGCAGTCAAGGATAAAAACAGAGTTTAACTTAATGAGGTTTTTTTGTTTTTGTTTTTGTTTTTAGTATATGTCCTTATAATACAAGAGGAGTCATATCCAAATCTGTTTAATAACAAATAAAAAATAAGTAGACTGACTAATTTTTTTCTATAAAGCTATCCCTATAAAATGTGAGCAATCCTCTTATTAAATGCTTTGGGATTTTCTTGGAATAGAAATTTACAGAAATATGTGTAAAATGATCTGATAAGTAAGCAAAAGGTTCAGTTAACTACCTGTATTGTCTATGTAACTTGAAATAACCCATCTCAATTATTTCTTTTTTAATAATTTTTTTTTCAATAAATAGACTGAGTCAACAGATTTTTTTTAAGTCGGTTTGGACCCTGTCGGAAAAAAATAATAATGTTCTTCTTCAGATGTAAATAAAAGCAAATTTCAGATATACCCCACAAATTTACTAAAAACATTAATGACATTATAGAGTAATTCAATTAAAAAATCAAAGTAGGCTATTGTGTCTGTGATAACTAATCCTCTCCTGTAAGTGGGTACAAATCCTGGGTTAACAACTCTGGATCCATTCTCATTCTGTTTGTTTTATAACTCAATCTATGAATCTACTCAAGGACCATTTTTAGTTATTCAATGGATGAAGTTATCTATTATTCTTATTATGGAATAAATTGTATTTCAATATTTTATGTATTTTCATAAACATATTCCTAGATCTGTATTTAAATATTCAATTGACATGCAAGTGTACATGCAACAATTTGCTTTGGTGAATCGAAAACAGTGGGTGTTTGTGTGCTGGATAGAACAATAATCCATGAATGTGAAAAATCAGCGCATGGAGACAGGGCCATGGAGCAGAAGGGCTCCACAAAGCTTTGGTGTACAAAGTACTGTGCTGAAAGCTTGAAGTTACAAAGATGAGAGTACTCTCCATCAAAGAGGGGCACAATTAAGGATATTCTGTATTTATAATGTTTACGTCAATTCGAGTTTATGCATAAATTGATTTACTGCCCCTACTTCTTTTCTCCTCTCTATTCTCAATGAAGAGTGCCTGGTGTATCCGATGAAAATATTACCTGATTACCTACTACAGTAGCAACAGCAAAGAAATAACACCAACCCATAAATAAAATACTGGAATTGGCACTTTAGTAGAGTTTGAAAGGGAAAGAAGAAGTGAATTGGATGTGATACTCCATATCATTTACTGAACTGGGTACTTGTGTATCTTTTTTCACAATCAATTTTATATTAGATATTTTATGAGCTAAAAATACATATGTTTCCCAAAGGATTTATAAAGATTTAAGATAGTGCATTTTATACTAGTTCTAAATAACTGGTGAGAGGAGGAAGTTCTAAAATGAACACCATAGTTCATGGTATTAAGGAGAAAACATCTGATGACTGACTAGATTCTGACTGCATTTTTTTTCAATCTAGTTTAAATTGAAGAAATACAAGAAGACATTCTATTCTAGTATTAAAATGGAGTAGAAAAGGTCATGACCCACTCAGATGTATAAACTGGGTCAGCAGAAATACTTACAGAAATAGCTAATTTAAAATATATCGCAATTTCAAGGTCAACAAAGTGGTAGGTATGCCCTGCTCCTCTTTGAATGACTATTACTTTAACAACACTTTCCATAGCTGAGGAAAGTGTAAGAATTTTTACAATACTCAAATAAACATTCATTAACAGTAAAAGTTCATACAGTTGCAAAAGTACTTTAAATGGTTTATTTAGTCCATTCTCCTTGCTTTTACTAGCTGAGTGAATCTCATAATTCTAGGACTTGTGGAAATCTGTATAATCATTTAGAAACATTTCCCATGTCAGTGAGAAAATTTTAGAATCAAAATAACCCAAGTCTACTACAGTAGTAAATATTAAATGGACAGCAGAATAGGTATGTAATTATTACTGCTTACAAAGCAACAATCCTCATGGAAATCACTGCAGACAGTGCAACATTGATTGACCTAAATTTTCAAGAGAGCATACTCTTTGAATTTTCTTAACTCAGAGCACAAAAGGTTTATTAAAATTTTACAAAAATTGTTTTTAGCACATTTTTCAGCTTTAAAATGAATACTATAGGCAATTCAACTGAAAAGGCACTAGACTAATTTTGTTTTGTTTGTATTGTTGATAGCTGGCAGAGTTAGAAATCTGGATGAACATCTTCTTCCTCAACATAATCAGAGATAATATATTATAACTTTGTACAACTCTTCTTTTAGAACTGCAGTTAGAATTATTTCATGAGCATGGGAGAAAAGTAGACTCATTCTCTTACAGTCTTTTCCTTTTTCATCTTATCAAATATGATATCCAAGCTCGATCTTTTAACTTTTCCATGAGACATTTTATAAAATGAAAGGAAGAGAACATTTTCACTAATAACATAAATATTACTATAAAATTTTTAATCTAGATATTTTAAAATATAAGGCTATTTAAATGGAAATTCAAAACTAAACAAAAATGTAGAAATGTTACTGCTTGTATGGTTGGAATAGTTTTAAATCCTTATAAAGTTGACAATATTGATTAAAATAACACTGATTTTACCATACAATTTCTTACTATAATTTTTTAAATGTCAGCCTTATAATGATTCTTCATCATAAAATGTAGGTATATTGATATACCAAGCACTGTATATTTGAACAAAACCACTCTGGGCATCATAAAACCTTGGCTCTAGCCTCATAATGCCCTTAACCTCATAAGGGATAATGCATCAATCATGACTGCTTTGGGCTTCAGTTTCTTCCTGAGTAAATGAGAGGGGTAGACTAAAAACTTCATTGTACCTTGTATCTCTCATGTTTGAAGCACCTACGAATCATTTACAAATCAATATTTTAAATACATTTATTATAATTTATTTCTCTTCCAGTAGAGTGTCATATTTTAAAGTTCTGGGTATATTAGTTATCGGTATTTTGCTAAATACTACTACTTTGCATTATGCTTAAAATTAGCGTCATTTTTAAATCAATTTTCATATGAACTTGAAACCTTTTTTAGGAGTCAACTATCTGCCACAATCACATTTCTGATTTTTTTTCCCCCAAAGGACTTGAAGAGATTTAAATAAGGCCTTTTCATTCGGCTGGTTTTTCACATCACTCAAATATCTAAAAATATATATTAAATCAATCTGAGGTCTCTTCTCACCCTATTTCACGATTACAGATCCCTACCTGTACACCCACCACTCTGTTATACCGCACCCTACACACCTTACAAAAAATTACATGAAGTTGATGAAATCCTCAAACTGGGGAAAATAAACATCTGCCTGCTACAGAGATTCATGGTAGGTAAAGACTGTTTGGAAATTGTATTCCAAGAAATTAACTAGGTAAGGAGAAAATGATCTGCCCCTATATAAATGCATGAGTACCATTTTAGAGTATAAACTCTTAGCTAGCAAACTATATTACCTGCCCATGGGTATGGTAAAATATGTATAGAAATACAAAAGGATTAAGTTACACAATGAAATTCTCCTCTACCTTTTGAACCCTTATCATATTATTGCTATATTAAGAACTGTGGAAACTGAATCCCAAACTTCTTTTCTGATATGCTATTCAGATTTGAAGGCTGGAAGTCAAGACCCAGGCTACTCTGCTTTTCAGCAATCCAATACTAGCAGAATTCTGAAAAGGTAGTTTCACCATTGCCACCCCTGAATGAAAAGGAAAAAGAATAGATGTCAGGTAATATCAACATCAGATGTCACAGGCAGTCATCAGGTTATTCTTTCAGCTGCTTACCAGTGTGACTCCTTTTATGTACCATAAGCACATTGGGCCCAATGCAAACCATGCCACAGACGTCACATTTCAGTTTACCATTCGGAAGCCGGATTCCTCCCTCGCCTTGAAGCTCCTGGACTTTCCTGTTGTCAGCCACCTCGCTGCTCTCAATTAGGGGTTCTTCTAGGCTGCTACCCTCATCATGGCCCCTGATCTCGTCTTCGCGGCTCAGGGGTTTCCTGTCACACTCTTCATCACTCTGCATTTCTAGCTTTACTGAATTTGCTGTAATTTAAAAAGAAGTAAGAAGATATTTTAAATGCATGTTATGTGGCGTTACCTAAATCTCTCTTCACCTCCTGCCATTCTGTTAACATGGCTGGAAATGCGGCGTTATTCACCACTGCAATGTCAACACATACTGCACTCTATGATATTTAAGTAAAGCTTGGACATGAACGTGAAGACGGCCCAGGAAAGCTCTAAGAGACCAGAATGACACTTCATTCGTGTACACATTCTTTCTTTTCTTAAAATTAAATTTATTGGGGTGACATCGGTTAATGAGATTATACAGATTTCAAGTGTATGGTTCTATGATACATCATCTGTATATTGCGTTATGTGTCTACCATCCAAAGTCAAATCTTCTTCTGTCACTATATATTGGACCCCCTTGACCCTTTACTACTCCAACACCGCCCCTCTTCCCTCTGGAAACCACCATCCTATTGTCTGTGTCTATCAGTTTCCATTCGTTTACTGTTCTTGTTTGTTCATTTGTTGCTTTCAGTTTTATATCCCACATATGAGTGAAATCAGTTATATACTTTTAAAGCAAGTCTCTAAATAATTCTGATATTGGCTTTTCAGTTTGTCATTAAGGCTACTGAGACTGAGGTAGGATTATGGAAGAGACAAGATTTGATATTGATAAATCCACTGAGCCTTATCTTTTCTTACTTTAACAATCATTTTACACACACACACACACACACACACACACACACACCCCTCACAGTCTGTGTTTCACATAGAGAATTTGTGTTTAGTAAACCTGCTCTGAACTGAGCAAGAGAAATAACACAGGATACTAGTGCAGTAAATGTGTTAGACATATGAAGGCACACTGTCAAGGCCAATATCCTAAAAGCAGACTAAACACATACATTCAGTTAAGAGCGGTATAAATGTAGAGCAGAGTACACAGACCTCACATGCTCTTAAGCTACTCTGCTTTCTTTTCCTATATGAGAAATGTTCTTCAGAGTATTTCAACTTGAACATGTGCACACGGAAAAGCAATGAATGACAGGGATGGCGCAGCCTGCATGCACGTACTTGTGACTGTTAAGAAACTGACTGCCTTCTGTTTGCTGTTTTTGGATCATCCTACAGAAAAGTTGGAATTTTGTTAGCACAGCCCTCATTCTGGATGCTGACAGAGTCTTCTCACAAAGCAGAAGCACGTTTTAAATCAATGCCAGTTATGTATCTAGTAATCTTGAAAATTTCTTAAGAAATCATATCAATGTTACTGAGCAAAACAATTTATTTGGCATTACTTGAACAGAAGAAATATTTTCATAAAAAAGAAGTTTTTCGCACCACCACTGTTTTCTTAGAGAAAGCACACATTCTGTGATTTGTCATTAGTACTTATGGGTAGTGCTACCAAAATGGCTCTTCCCTTGTTCCCTCCATGGAACTCCCCCACCAACTAGAACACGGATCTAGACTGGCTTTGACATTTACTACCAGTATAATCTTGAACTAATCATTTAACCTCTGAGTCTTAAGTCTTTCATTTGCAGAGAAGAGATGAATTCAGACTACAGAATGAAGTTTGAACAGAATAGTTTAGCTATTCAGACCGAGGGTCCCGGAACCTGGATTTGAACACTAGCAATACTACTGAGTACAAGCAGCTGTCACCTTCTGAAAGTTAATGAGTTCTCTTCGTCCTCTATCAAGATGGGGATGATAATGATGGTGCTCACTTCACAGAGCTGATGTAAGCATTCAACGAGGAAATATTAAAAATGGGCTTGGCTGTTACTTTTCTCTGGACACACAGCACTCTAGTCCATAAGGTCTTTGTGCAGATTAATTAATTTATAGGATGTAAAACCACTCTGAGATCTAAAAGGGATATATAGCCTTTCTATCCCCATCTCCAATAGAACAGCAACTACACTGAGTTTTACCCTATTCACAAATTAGTACTGCTCTACTAATTTTTCAGAAGAGTAGGGACAGTATTTTATCCATCTTAATATCCCCAACAAAATCTAGAAATTTGTGGCATAGGTATTCCAGGCAATATTCAGTTAGGTGTTTTACTTAATTCTTTTTAAAAATCTTTTTTTAAACTTGTTTTATATGTTCAAAGAATCTATGAACATAGCAAAGAAAAATTAATCAACATAAAGCGTGAAAAACGAAGTCTTTTTCTACCCATAGTTTCTACCCTCAGTTCCAGTCTCAAACGCAACCATTATCTTCATTGTCTAGTTCAGTATTGTGTGTGTACATGTGTGTACATATATACAGTCTCTTTCTTACAAAAATTGGACTGTGTAATTCACCTTACTTCAAGCTTGCTTTCTTCATTTAAAAATATCTGTTTAATGTTTTCCATTATTAGTACTCAGAAAGCTATATTGTTCTTTTTTAATACCTACATGAATTCCAGTTTACAAATGTATTGTAATTTACTCATCTAAGTTCTGTCAATAGAAATTTAAAATGATTTCTTATTAACTGCTATTATAGACATTATTGTATAATACCACAAAGAAATAACAATCTGATAAATAATAATTGGTATTTTTCTCTAGTATTTAATCTGCTTTTTTATTATGAGTTATGTTGTGTATCATCTTTATGTTTAAATTTGTTTTTTTTTTTATTTTTTTTGTTTTTTTTTATCCTCACCCGAGGATATTTTTCCATTTTTTTTTTGTACAGATAGAGTGGGAGGGAGAGAGAGGAAGGAAGGGAGAGAGAGAGAAACATCGACGTGAAGGGACACATCGAGTGGCTGCCACCCGCACAACCAACCAGGGCCGGGGACAAACTGCAACCGAAGTACATGCCCTTAGCGGGAACCGAACCCGGGTCTCTAACCACTGAGCCAAACTGGCCAGGGCTAAATTTGTTTTTTTTTTAAACTATCAAAGTTCTTTGCCCATTTTTCTAAGTTGTCAGTCTTAGCTCACTGTATTTAAGTGCTTTATATACTAAGGAACTTAGCTCAGTTTGATATGTCTAGAAAATATTTTGGTTTATCTTTTTATTCAAGGGTATATTTTAACATGCATGCTAATTATAAATTTTTAATTTTTTAATGCTTCAATCATGGCTTCTGGATTTAATAAGTTTTTTCATTCTCCAAGAAATTCTTCTATGATATTTTTTTTCTGGGAAGGAATATTTTTCTGATCAGTGTATAACATTATTTGGTTACCATATATAATCCAATGTTTCACTCATAATTGTCATTTGAAGAAAAAATTGAGAGCAAAACAAATAAAAAGTATGATTTTATATATGAGCAAATTGTCCCATACATTTATTTTAAGTGATGTACTAAAAACTACAAACTTCACAACTGTCATCATTTATATTTCTGACCTAGACAACATCTGATAAGATGTATCTGACTGGGATTTGAACCCACAACTGTTTGATGTATGGGATGACACTAAAACCAACTGAGTGACCCAGCCAGGGCTGCAACCTATTTTTATATATACATATCATATATTAAAATTTCCATATATGGTGGCCTATGTACTAACAAAATCCCATCCTAATTAATTTTTAACCCATCTCACTAAAATTAGGTTGAAATTATAAGATAAAGAACAATTAATTAAACAAAGTAGTCTTTAAATGTTAACAGTGAAATAGAAAAGAATTTTACCTACTCAAAGAACATAAATTCTGGTAGAATTTATTTTCAATGTTTAAGATGTTTCTAATTCATGCAGAACACCTATATTTTAAATCATTAATGATTAAACTCAAGTGCTTGGTAAACAAGTATACTCTAAATTATACTTTATATATTACACAAGAGTTGTATTATGATTATTTGTAGCTATACTATATAAAGCTGTTATAATTATAAATCACTATTTAATCATTAAGTATATTAGTTATCAAACATATGAAATTAAATTCTCATTCTTCATTATATATATATTTTTTTACAACTTGGTAACAAGAAGACATTTTCATAAATGTGCTCATGTCTATAAAGATGAGAACTTGTTAGTGTAGTGAAATCAAATATTGTTATTATAAATCTCAATCCTAACAGTTATTTTTAAGCTGTTTCCTTGATATGAAATAAAAAAATTCAGGCATATCTGTGGAAATTTATAATTATTATGTACTGTCAAGCAATACATCTTAATAAAAACAATATTTTGTCAGGACAAATTATTAGAGTAAAAAGGGAATACAAAATAAGCTTCAATTAATTATCAATTTGTTATTCTAGTATGTATTTAAATATTACCAATGATAAATAATGATATTTAATAGAGGTATCTTTTCTCTTAACTTAAATATCTTAACTTTAAAACAAAAAATCACTAATGTTACAGCATTAATGATCAAGAAGATATTAACTAATTATTATATTGATTTTTTTAGTAAACTCAGCTTTGTGAACAAATTGAAAGGAAAATAATAATTAATAGAAAAATATTTATGATCAATTTTACATAGAAAAAGCTTTAAATATATTTCAGGATAAAAAGTTTGACATATGTATTTATTAAAAAAATTTGCTTCTTGACAAAAACACACTTATGAATTAAAGTTTTTCCCCTCTCCTTTTGCTTACAAAATACTATTCTTGAACATTAGAATATAGCTTAAGATTCTATAAAAACATGTAGTTTAATTACTTCCATTTACAAATGATCACACCAATGCTAAGAGGTAAACAGACTTAGGAGCTCTTGTTATGAATGACTCTCATATTTTCAATCTCAAAGTTTCTTCAATAACCATACTGGGTTCTAACACTCAAAGGCTTCATAATTATCACAGTTTCAAGATACATAATACTGAATGGATTAAGTTACACTAAATTTGTCTTTAATTCACTAATGTGGTATTAAATAAAGTGATATCAAAATAAAGGTATTTATTTGCACAGGCAAACAAATAGAGATCATTGTAAAAAAAAAAAAAAAAAAAGTGTGTGTGTGTGTGTGTGTGTATAAAACCAAATGGTAAAGAACTATTTTGTGAAGCTGTTTAAAATAAATTACTTTGATTCAGTCTATATCTTAATTAAAATTTTCTTCACCACTATACTTTAAAAATTTTTTTAATAATTTAAAACCCAAATGTACAAAATGTATACTATTTAAAAATAAAATGTACAATGTTGTTACATACACTCATATACCTCACACTCATAGAAATCATCCACCTCAATGAATAAGAAACAAAGACCAAAATTGAATTTGCTTAATAAATATTGGCTGGCTCAGTGATTTTTAAAGTCGCTGCTTGTCTGATACTTTGTGTTAAGTGATTCTGAAGGTTTAAGACAAAAAAGCTGAAGATTATTAACTTAAATAAGAAACCATTATTAACAGGATAGTATGTACTCAGATAAAGGTCCTAACAGAGTTCATAAATAAGAACAGTATGGAAAATATTTTAATACTATATATAATTTGGCTACATAATAAATTCATTGACCTGAACAGTACCTAAAAGTTAAACAGCTTTTCCTTAAAAATTGGGCATTTACTCCTTTTACTCCGTATTTTTGCCAAGTTACCCACCTAGGTGATACAGCAAAGATTTTGCAATGTCTGGCTAATGATGTCTTCAACTAATGAAATTCTTAACTTTAAGATTTTGGAGGAAAATATTTTTATATTCATAATAAAATATAGTCACTTAATTATGAGTGATCAAATTGAAGAAATATGCTCAAGCCTCATCCTTAGCATTTGGTTTTCATAGATAACCCTATGATTTTTAAATGTCAAGTTTTGGAAATATCATAGAGACCAGATTCTAAAATATTATCATTAAAATATTTCTAAATATCGAAATTAAACTTTTTGCAACTTAAAACTTTATTTTTAGGATGAGTTGATCCTATTAACTAACCCATGATAGACTATTCAAATATCCTAGCCAGGAAAATAATACAAAGGTATTATGATTTGTTTGCTGTATTTGAAAAGATGCAATATTGATTGATCAAATAGAACATTAAAAAAAAAGCTTTCTAGATGAAATACCATCAAATTAGTGATTTATTTCTGTTTAGTTTTCAATTTTTTTTTTCATTTTAAAGGAAGAGAATACTATGAGAATTTTATTAATAAAATATTTGTTTCACAGTATTGAAAAAGATAACTAAAATATCATTCTTTACTTACTAAATTGGGGGAAAAAAATCTTTCAGGTATGATGTTTAAATGGATTTTATATGCTTGGTTCCATTGTGTGATAATTCAAAATGACACTTAAAGGTAGTTATTACTTACAAGCATCAATTTCTCCCTGTCTATGCCAGGTACTTAAAATGGTGTTATACACACTAATTGAATCGATATGTGTATCTAATAATTGGTTGAAGTTGCTTCTGAGCTCATATATCTTTCTCTCACTTAAACTTTTGAAACAGAAACACTACACATGATTAACTCCATGTTAACAGCCAGCAGCTGTTAAAATAATGTGTTAGAAAAACAAACTGCTTTCAAAACTCTTATTTACTAAGAACTTACCAACAGTCTAAACAATTAAAGTAAAAGCATCACAACAAAAAGTGTTTTAAGGTATGTGCAGCTTTTTTAAATGTCCTCAACAAAATTTCACACAATATAAAACCTTTATTTAACTATGAATAAATAAATGGGTAAGTCTTACGAAATGGCTCCCTCACAACATCCTTCAAGTATTCATCTTATAAATGGCTGGACAAGTCCAGACATTGGCTGTCACGGAACTGCAGCTGAGCCACTGTGGGTAGCATTCTGCGTCTGCACATCACGTCACGTCACTCATTTTCTCCCTCTCCGCTCTCTTCTCTCTCCCATATAGTTAGTTATATATTTTTAAAGCCCCTTAAAGAGCTAGATTAAGACAGTGCTGATTTCTGAAATACTGTTATTCTTCTGCGAATAGTGTGGTAGAAAGTCACCCTGTACCTGAAGGCAAGAAACCAGGGTCTTTACCTCTTCTTCTACCACTTAACTCACTGAGGAACTTTGGGAAATTTATTTCGACTTAGTCAACTTCATTATCTGAAATACGGAGAATACACTTATGTTCCTAAAAATATTAGGTTAGATAAAATAGTCTCTTTACACTAAGGATTTAGGATCCTAATAATAATGATGATAATAATAGAAAATTGCAACTTTTATTATATTTTATTTAAAAATATTTTTTTCTTTATTGATTTGAGAGAGAGAGGAAGTGAGAGGGGGAGAGAGAGAGAAACATCGATGAGAAAGAACATCGACTGGCCGTCTCCTGCATGCCCCACACGGGGGATTGGGCCCACAACTTGGGCATGTGTCCTGACTGGGAATCAAACCAGCGACCTCTTGGTGCATGAGTCGATGCTCAACCACTGAGCCACACAGGCTGGACTTTATTATATTTTTTATAATTAAAAAAGACATATGCTGTCTCATTTGTTGGGCAGTCATAGATAAACAAAGACAGGCATGGATGTTAAGTGACATTCTCAAGGACACAATGTTAGTAAATGTGAGACTAATAGCAACTCAAGATCTGCCTCTTAGCCTAGCTATGACATGATACTGGCTCTCCAATTAAACAAGTAACTAATATTAGTTCTATAGTTAGGACAAATATCAGTCATAGGTGAAGAGATCTCTCAGATGCTACAAAGCTATATCAATCAGTTGAAGAGGATACTAGGAATTTAAGTCCACAAAGGTCAGACAGAAGAAAGATACTATAAGTTTCCATAGACTGACCTACTGAATTAACACTTTCTGTTAAGTCTGGAATGCATATACCCACTCAAAACAACTACCTCTTAATTTTTCTTTGGATAATAGAAAAATTATCTTTTCTTAAGGAAGGGACAGATCCATGTGGTACAATTAGTTCCTAAAGAACAGCTCAATAGTCAATCCTCTCCCCGCCCCCCACTTTTTCCATGTCCCTTCTACGACTTACCCGTGATGGGTAAAGACTGCTCTTTGAGGAATAAGTCAATATAATCCATTTTAATCTCTAAACAAACACATTATGAAGGATGGCACTCTAGAACTTCCTTTGTGGTCAACTTTGACAGTCTTATATCAATTATTATTATAAAGATAAATCATAACTATGAGCAGCTCACATAGCATTTCACTTGCATTTAAAGAGATCTTCACAACAAAATAAATACAAAAAATGTCCTTTCTACCTCCTTAAATAAAAGTAAAACAAAGGCGGGCAAGACATTTGACTCCCTGATGGTCACCCACAATATATGAAACCTTATATAGCATGCTCATCAGCAGATGCAAATTCACTGACCAGCACAGCATAGAACAAGAATGATGTTTCTATTTTTTTTGGCAGACAAACTTCATGAGAAATGTGCAATGTGGAGAAAATAAGCCTAGTTTAAATAGAAATGCCACAGGCAAACAATAGTCTATCCCTTTTTTCATCTTTTAAATGAATGATCTGCCAAGTCCTAAAGATCAATATCTACCATGTCTTCCATATCCAACTCTTTTCTAGCACCTTCACAGGCAACGCACAATTTCAACAGCTTTCTAACTAGTCCTTTCCTTTGGTCTTTTGCCACACTCCACTCCTCCAATTCATCCTATGTTCAGTTGTTACATCAATCTTCCTAAAGCAAATCTCCTATTACTTTTTTCTTTTTTTTCTAAAACACATCTTGAATGACTGCCTGCTTTCAACAACTTAAATACAAAGGTCTTGGTGTGGAATTTAAGGTCATTCACAGCACAGCCCCATCATACCCCCTGGCTGTGTGTCCTATCAGTCCCTTGTTATTCATACCTTTTCCAGTCATCTTCTCCTTCTTCCTGGAACTCATCCTGTACATCTCTGCTTACTTATGTTCCCTGGCTCCTGTCATTATTTACTGGAATCCTTCCTCTGTTTCTATCACCATCAGCATACTGTTCAAGGTAGCTTATCTGCTACCTTTTTTTCATGAAGTGTTGCCTGAACATGGACACACTGCAGTGATTTTTATCAGTGTATTTGCCCTAACTCAAGACTCCCTACAGTGTACGGTCCTTACTCCCTGTAGTGGAAGATCCTTGAATGGAAATGTCTTTATGCAGTTTTAAAACTATCTCACCTTTACATGCCCTAGGTGCTCAATATATGTTTGTTGAACTGCTGTTGCTGATTTTCTGTGCGTTGCCTGACATAATCATGATGGACACTCTGTGAGGCAAATATTGTCCTCGTTTTACAGATGAGAAAACTAAACTTCAGAATGGTGACACCGATTACATATCCAAGTCACATTTCTATTCAAAGCCAGATCTAAGGCTGGAACCCAGAACTAACTGATGACCAAATTCTTGCTACCCTCTCTTTGCCACCAAAAGCAAAGCAGTGACTAAGTACTAATAAATAAAAGAAACTGACAGTATGCTAAAGAAAAGTAACTTTGAATCAATGTGTGTCATCTGACATGTTTTTTACTGCATGTCTAATACAGGTGTAGTCGTTTGCCAGCTGTAAGTAAAGAAAAATTTGTCTGCGAGCCTGCCTTGGAAGAAGACCAGCTTACACTGCCAGGTTTTCTGAGCATGGATTTTATTTCATATAAGAGCAATCTACTTTGAGCTGGTGTTTGGCAACCATCTTCTTAATATAACTGGGAAGTCTATGAAGCAAATTACAATGTGAAATTATCTCTTTAATAAGGGGAGTATAAACATTTTTAACCAAACTTCTCTAAGAAGTAAAATCGTTGCTATACAATCCAGCTGAGTGGGCATATTCCGGCAGGGATCCACACACTGGCGTGCCAGAGGTCACTAAGGACGCTTAAACCAGGTCAGAAGGCAGTGCTGCATGCACGCTGGAGAGAGAGATAAGAAAGAGAGCAGGGTTTCTATTACCAGGCAACAGCAACGGAGGGAAGAACCAAAGCCCCGAGAAGCATTTCAGCAGCTTTACTGGGTCTCTGAGCTAAAGTGAAGATGAACTCAACAGCTTTCTACACCCTGGGTTCAAATATGGCTACGCTGGTTGCCAGAATCTGGAACATCCTTACTGACAACCAAGGCTACAGACTTCTTTCCCTGGTGTTCTCCCATCAACACTTCACTAATGGTATGAAATAAACAGTCAACATTTGGCCCTGGATACAGGATTGGTCAGTTAAAAAGGTATAACCAATAAAATGTATGAAGTAGTAACAAAGAAGAAAAAGCTTGTAGTAGTAACGAAAAAAAATAAATCTGGACAACCACCCAGCTCAATTTAACCGACCAGTATTTCTTTTCCAGCGTAGCAGTTGTTTTTTGTTTGTTTGTTCGTTTTTCAATTCTCATCCCTAGGTTCCTACCCTTACTCAAAAATAATTACAAAACAACCAGATGAATAATAGAATGATAGATTAGAATACTGGTGTTTAAGTTCTTTACATGTGCAAACATTAAGAAGTCACTTAATACCTACCCATTTCTTACTATGTAAAGTGAGGATAATATTCTTACATAAAATCCCTGAGATTGGGAAAGCATGCAGTCACTTATAGCTGGCAGTACAGCTCACAGTTAAGAGTAAGAAATCTAGATTCAGTGCCCTGACGTCTAAGGCCAGGTTCTTTCATTAATTAGCCACCTGACCTTACAAAACCTGTCTCATTTTTCTCATCTATAAAATCAAGGTAATGATAACACCTCCCTCCTAGGGCTGTTCTGAGTTTTAAATACAATTGTATATACAATCCTCTTAGAGCTATTTTATGTCTTATTCGAAGATCTACCATATGAAAGGATATCACAAAATATATACTATCAAACAAATATAACTGCAGGGGTACACTTACTACAGGGAAGTGCCGGGAAGATACAGAAAGCTTCCTAAAGGAAGTGGCATTTAAGATAGTACTTCCAGGTTGGATATGCTTTATGTAATAACACACGGCACTCAAGACTGGGGGTAAGCACAAAGAGGAAAAGGCACGAATCTGTGTTGGTTTTGAGCGATACCACTTCTTCTGGAAGGCATACGTTTAACAGGTAACATATATAGAAAATGTTCTAAAATCAGAGTTTAAAATAGAATAAACATAAGAGAATTAATGTTTGAAGGGCAGTGATTTCAAAGATGAGTGTTGTCAGCTTATTAACAGACTTGTGTTTTTTACGAAGGAGGAAACTCCTTAGAATGTTTCATCCATCCCTTCAGTTATTCACCGAGCAGCTGCTCTGCACCAGGCACCACAAAGAGCAGAGAGTAAAACAAACACAGCGCCCTCCTACATGACATGTATGCATATATGTGTATGTGGAGGTATATATGTACATGTGTCTGTATGTTTTGCTTTTATAAATGAGCAACTATGCACAGTAAAATACTGTGGTGAGAAATACAGTGACTTGTAAGCTCTCATCCCAGAATATGTTACTACTATAAAATCTCAGTGCAAAATATAGAGCAGAAATAATCAAGAAATACTCTCATAAGATCACTATTTCAAAAAATTAGCTTCTTCTGAATTGCAGGTAGTTACTTTATGCGTGTCATCTATCTGTGAACTGAAGAACTGAAGTTTTGGTCATTCAATGAGGAGTCTATCTCCATGTTTTGGGCATTTTTTAGGCAGCTTTCTAAAGCTCACAACTAAAGTGTATGAAATATTCTTTAGTGATGACAGTTCTATGTATCATAGAAAGCAAATTAAACAAACACGACCAACATAGTTAATGGGCACACAACAGCTTGAAAACAAAAAAGCTGGTAAAGGTAAGTTATTACACTTATCAGATGTAAGAGAATTCCTTATTCATTTAAAAATATGATTTTTAAAATATTTCATGTTTTCTGGTCAGATCATAAGTAGACTAAATATATACAAACTGAGTTTTATTTCTCCTTCTATTAATTTAAGATTTAGTGCTGATATTGCATCTTTGTAAAGGGGCAAGTTACGGAGCTTCCTTAACTGTGAAATGGAGATCATTCTACGCATTTAAGCAGGTACAATAATTAAAAGCCAACCTGCCTGAAGCCAAGGTTCTTGAGGTCCCTTCAGTCTGTGGATATATGATTCCAGGATATAACCAGATTATGATCGAAATTTTATGTAAATATATTTTGTGGAATAGGTAGTTATTAGCTGCTTAGTGTCTCAACATATATTTCTTTATACAAAATATCACTGGCAATACTGATGTCAAGGAGTTTACCCCCTTATGGATTTTTCTAGGAGTTTTATGATTTCAGGTTTTAAATTGAAGTTTTTAACCCATTTTGAGTTGATTTATGTGTATGGTGTAAGATAGGTCTCCAGCTTCATTCTTGTGCATGTGGCTGTCCTGTTTTCCCACACTGTTTACTGAAGAAACGAGCTTTTCCCTATGTGTATTCTTGTCTCTTTTGTGGTAAATTAATTGACCATTTATGCATGGGCTTATTTCTGGGCTCCCTATTCTATTTATCTGTGTGTCTAATTTGTAGCCCCAAACCATACTGTTTTGATTACCATAGCTTTGTAATATAGTTTAAAATCAAGAAGTGTAATGCATCCAGCCTTTTTTGTCCCTTTCTCAACGAGTGCTTTGGCTATTCAGGGTCCTTTGCGGTTCTATACAAATATTAGGACTATTTATCTTTCTGTGAAAAATGCCATTAGAAATTTGATAAAGATTGCATTGAGTCTGTAGAATGCTTTGGGTAGTATGAATACACTGACAAAATTAATTCTTCCAATCCATTAGCATAGCATAGCTTTTCATTCATTTGTGTTTTCTTAAATTTCTTTTACCAATGTCTTATAGTTTTCAGTGTACAGATCTTTCATTTCCTTGGTTAAATTTATCCCTAAGTGTTTTATTCTTTTTAATGCAGTAAAAATGGGATTTTTTAAATTAATTACTCTTTCTGATAGTTCATTGTTAGTGCATAGAAATATTAACTGATTTTTTGCATATTGATTTTGTACCATACAACTTTACTGAATTTGGTGATCAGTTCTAATAGTTTTTTGATGGAGTCTTTAGGGTTCTCTATATATAATGTCACATCGTAAGTAAATATTTACTTCTTTCTTTCTGATTAGGAAGCCATTTATTTCTTTTTCTTGCATGATAGCCAAGACATGAAAACAGCCTAAGGTGTTTCAACAAATGAATGGACAAATATGTGATATATATATTGCCCAGCTGGTGTGGCTCAGTGGTTGAGCATCGACCCATGCACCAAGAGATCGCCAGTTTGATTCAGTCAGGGCAGTTTGATTCCAAGTTGTGGGCTCAATCCCCAGTGGTGGGAGGCATGCAGGAGGCAGCCAATCGATGTTCTCTCTCATTGATGTTTCTATCTCTCTCTCCCTCTCCCTTCCTCTCTCTCTAAAATCAATAAAGAAAAAAAAAAAGAGTGCTGGTTCAGCCTCCATTAAAAAAAAAAAGATGTGAGAGATGTATATGTATATCTGTGTGTGTATAATATATATACACATGTGCATACATGCAATGGGATACAATTTGGCCATGAGAATAAAAGGAAACCCTGATGTTTACAACAACATGGATGGACCTTAAGGGACTCATGCTAAGTGAAATAAGCCAGAAAGACAAATACTACAAGGTACCATTTAAATGTGGAATCTTAAAAAAGTCAAACTCACAGAAACAGAGAGCAGAAAAATATGTTGCCAGGTGATAGAGGATAGGAAAAATAGGAAGAGGATGGTAAAAGGGTACACACTTTCAGCTATAAAATATACAAAGTCTGAGGATCTAATGTATAATATGGCAACTACAGCTGATAACACTGTACTGTATAATTAAAATTTTCTAAGAGTTTAGCATTTGAATGTATTCACCAAAAAGAAAAAACTATATATGTGTGTGTGTGTGTGTGTATGTGTGTGTGTGTGTGTGTGTATATATATATATATATAGTGATGAATGTGTTAATTAACTAAGAAGAAAGAATTCTTTCATGATGTTTACATATATCAAATCATCACAATGTACATTTTAAATATATGATGATTTTGTCAATTATACTTCAATAAAACTAAAAAACATTCAGGAACAATTTAAAAATGAATACATTTCTTTATACAAAATCTGTTCCTAAATTTGGTATTCAGATGAAGATCTATTTTTATATCACATATTTAAAACCTCTGGCTTAAAAACAGCATTCCTAAATGTATGTCTTGGTGTACTTCAGAAGGTCATAGGTAAAGGCATGTTTAAATGTAAATGTACACATATACACAGCGCATTCATTGATAACCTGGTCGGCATGTGCACAGGGTGTTCTTAACTGAGCAGAAGCCAGGACCATGCAATGAATATGCTGTCCCCATGTGTTCTGTTCAGTTGAATATTAGCTGGCATCCAGCAGGGGAAAAAAGCAAAACAAACACAACATCCTTAAAACTTAAATAAAAATTTTTTTAAAAGTGCTACAATAACTTTCACAAAAAGCATAAAATTCTTAACCAAATACTGTTGTGAAGACTCTTAAATTTTTCCTTTTTTGTACGTTGTCCCTGTAAGGATGTAAACCCTGCCATTTTGTATGGTTTGAGGATGCTTGCAGGTCCCCTCCCCATCTGGGACCAGAAGGCAAATTGCAGGTTTCCAAGGAGGGGGATGCTGTTTAGTAGGAACTGCCTCAGCTCTTCACATGGATTATTCCAAGCCCAGGGACACCAGCTACTTTGCTGCTGTGACAACCGCCACCGGGTTTTGTACTTTAAGTTAGTGAAAATATACAAGTTGTAAGTTTCAGAAGCCTAGAATCTTCATTTGCTTGAAGACAATAAACACAGGAACCAGTAAAAGTCATTTTACTTCTTTTCCACTTTCAAAATTAATTTTATTATTTTAGGGGCACAAGAATGCCCAAACGTACATTTTTGTCACATTCATCTCACGAAGCTCACTGTCCCTGTCCACACTCCTAGGAGTTTGCCTTTTTTCAAGGCAAGGGCATGGTTACCAAAGGCACCTCATTCTGTGGAAGCTGTCAGCAATTACTGCAATGAATTTCAAATCTTTTTTCTCTAACTACTGTGCTACTCTAGAGATAATGACACAACTTCTCCCTGCTTTAAAATGTCAAGCTGACCACTCAGAAATTCAAACGAGGTTTCTCCAGGAAGGCCCAAATGATGAGACATTTTATGAGCTTTCCGTTTCAGCTCCTGTTCCATTACTACACTGCCTCACACCTTCATAGCCGAGCCACCTTCTCGGACAAGCTGAAACTCAAACAAACCACAAAAGCTGCCACCCGAAAAAAGTTAACAATATGTCCCTGGCAAGAGTTAGGCATATTTATGTATTTTTTTTTGTTTAATCTGAAACTATCATTGGAATTGATTTAATTTTCTTGCCCATAGTACTACTGTCAGTCGTTTAAACCTATAGCATGACTAATTGACCTAATGGCCAGGAAGACTTCCTTTAATTGTGCAATACTATTTTAAAAATTATATGCCCGGTATATTCTATTATTTTCATGCATTTCAGAATTAAATTTACTTTCAACTTTCATATTGAGAGAAAAATAAAATAGCTCTCCAAAATTTGAACTACCTTAAATTCATAAAACTGTTAACTCCTAGCCGACACTAGAATTACAGATTTACGAGGCTAATAAGAATACAATAAAATCTTGATGTAGTTTTTCAGATAATATAGAGAGCATATGACTTATAATTTTAACTATGCCCAATTCTGGCAAAGAGAGACACATTCTTTATAAAAGAGATATGTATAGATCAAGTAAGGTTTGAATTGCGAATCTTCAACCGCACAAAGCAAAAATAAATTAAGGCATAAGATCCTGATGAGTAGATTTTACATACAGAAAACTTAGCTTCTTTTTTCAGATATTAAAATTCTTATAACTGCTTTCTAATGCAGAGTGTGTGCTTGGGATCACACTGGGTGTACTCCAAGATCAGGGAATTCACTGGCTTTCATTATGCCCCCTTCACATCCTCCCTTTCCCATAAAAATAGATAGATAAGCACATGTATTTGTTCATTCACTGTGTACCTATAGGGTACAACATACACACTAGACACTGCTAAGCATTAGTGATACAAAGGTTAACAAGACAGGTGTGGCCTGCACACTGGTTGCAGATGGAGAGTATCCCAATAATCGAAGTAGTTCTCTAACTGGAACAGAGTGACAAAATATATGGAGTTTGAGAGGAAGAAAAAGACAGGAGAGGCAATCATGGTGTCCAGGTCTCTCAAAATAGTAACACTGAAACAGAAAGATTTTAAGGATCTAAAAGGTTAAATCTGGTGCCAATGGGGCCACAGGGAATCATTCATTATGTGTGTCAGTTTGAAATGCCTTGCAATGGAAAAAGTAGATGGAAAGCCAGGACGACGTACTAACATTTAGTGAAGGCTCATTTTGTTGGGTGTCCTTCAACATTAGCCATTTAATTTCCAAACAAATATTTTCTTCGTCATAATGCATAGTAATACCGTACCTCTGAACCAGCCAAATATCCTCATAATGTATATCACTGGCTACAAAGAGAACCAAATGGGGCCGGGGACCCAACCTCCACAAATAGGGAAATTCAATGTTCATTTTCTGTTGATGGGCCATCTTAAGACACTCATATTTTACTAAGTACCAAACAAATATTTGTTAGTAACTGACCTCAGAATAAAGGTATACTACATTAAGCAAAACACAATTCATTTACTGAGTAATATGCAAATAAATGAAATGCAACAAAATAAAGATAAAAGTGCAAAAACTTGAAGAGAAAAGGAAGTGAATTAAATGCATGGGTCCAGGAATTTAACTTTAATGCCTGCTTTTAAGGTGGCAAAGGTGTGAGTGTTCATTTATATTGCAGATATATCTAGGTACCCATTTGTAGCAGATATTCTGCTAAACACTAAAGATACAGTGAGCATTAAATCAGACAGAGTCTTTGCTTTCATATTCTGCACATATCAGGTGAAGACAAGAGGATAAGGCAACCCTGCAAGAGTCTGTTTTTGTGGAGAGAGGAGGTAAAGGCAAAGAATTTGGAACAAGAAAGGCTCAGAGCACTCACTACAATTCCTGGAACTAAGGACTCGTAACCCTACCATATATCCAATTATCAGAAACAACTTTGTTCCATTACTGTTTTACTGATGTGAATTTTTGTTTTAGTACACAAAAAAACAAAACAAAACAAAAACAAAAAACAGTGGTATTTTCAGATTAAAATATACATGTACATATAAATTGGCACATTTCACTAATAATCCCTACAATGTCTCCGCCACAGATACAAGCAAATTATCTAACTGCCTTTTTTCATCAGGAAGGAAGCAACATGAGCAAACACCCCCAAACTAGAATAAAACACACAATTTGAAAGACAACCTAAAATGAAATCTCTTCAACCCACTCTATTCACCATCATTATATACAAGATCACTCTGACAAGTAATAGAACATTTGGTCAAAAAGTAATAGCTTGTTTAAAATTTCTACCTGCTGATAATAGTTGCAAGCTTTCACTATGCTGCCATATTATTAGTCTTAATGAAAATCACTTGTCAGTTCCATTTTGAAACAGTGAATTCTTGCTCTGCATGACAAGGGTAAAATTAAAACCTCTTTTTTTTTTCATAATCAAGTAAACTAATGATGAAAAATAAAAAAGAAGTTGGTCAGTCAGAAACTGCTGCTACTAACTGGTAAAAACAAATTAGTTTTAGATTCCTTTCCTTTGCCCTTTTTTCTGTTACTACAAGTGACCTCTTCAAATGTTATCAGTCAGCTGCTGGGTTTTTTTTAAAACTCATCTGTCCCCAGCAAATACACTGAGTAAAACTGGCTGAAATATGTAGTACCACACAATGGTAAGGAATAATGCAGTAGATAAGTCTAAAATGTATTTCTACCCCAGATGCAGGTTTTATTTTGTTATAATTCATTGGCTATTAAACCTGACCTATTGTGGAATATGTCACCAGGCAGCTCATTCTGAAAGAGAGAAGACAAAGATGCCTGTTTACATATCTTGACTTTAGTTATGAACTTCTATAAGCCTTGGTGAATTTTAACACTCTTGAAAGTCAGCCTACTGAGGGAAGGGGTCATATTCATTTATTTTTTATCCCCATTACAAGGGTATCTTTTTCAATCCCAGTATATTAGGCACATTACACTTTTTATTTTCTAGTGTTCTTGGTTTAAGCTTTTACTGAAAAGTGTTCAACATAGCAACCCAATAAAAATTAAATATGGTTTAGCAGATGACAAGAAAATTCAACTGAAATGACACCTGAACATGATAAAGTCCAGGGTACCAAAATCCATCCAGTTGGACCTTAAATTTATGTTATATTCTATATATTTTATTCTACTTAATGGTCTTCTATCCTCTCAAATGATATCTAGTCAATGTTTCACTTATTCATTCATTTGAGAGTACATAAATTTAACAAATATTAGCATACTTATTATCCAGTACAAATACAGTACTGTCCTGGGTGCAACAAGGTTTAAAAAAGAGTTAGATATAAATAATTTCCTTAAAAACCTTAAAACCCAGTGAAACCATAATGTGCCATAAGTCCACACTCTTCATTATTAGATGGAAGGGGAAAATGAAAACTGTTTTTTCCACTCCGTGAGAAACATCACAAATAAAGGTTAATAAAGGAAACTAGTGTAGTTATGTGATACTAGGAAATAATATACAATAAACCAATCATAGAAATAGAATCACAATGCCTACATTTTAGTGCTGGTTAGTAAAGGACTTCAGTGAGTAAAAACATGTATCTTAGTTTCTCAATGAGTAAATGGAAATAAACTAACTCCATAGAACAACTTTACAAAAGTCAAGCAGAAAACACTTCCAGGGAAGGATTATACAAATGTTTTCTCATAATCATAAAAATTTTTCTTAGTTATGACACAGAATTAATTATTCAACACTTGATGGGCAATTGATAGACAGTATGTTACACCTCGGAAGGATGTACCTCTTATACCACAAAAAGAGCAGCAGCAGATCAACTTACACTTTTATCTTTCCAAAATGCAAAGGTCAAAGTAAATATATAAAATTCAAATCAGGTAAGTGAAAACCACATTTGCTTCTAAAGAACCAGAGGTTGGTACAAACTTTTAAATAACATAAAGAAATTCAGAATGATATGAACTATCTCTAAAACAAAATCTAAAGGTTAAGAAAAAATAAACTTCAATTTCACATATTAATCCCAGGGGTTCTGAAACGTGTACCTATTTACCCCAATTTCTATAACTATATTTCTTGAATGTATGTATTTCAACATCCTCTCAAACTTAATAAAGTAACAATCATTTTCTTATTTTGTTGAAAATGTCCAGAGCATTGATCTAAATATCAGACCATTTATTATAAAATAGCAAAAAAGAAAAAAAGAACTTTGAGACAGATCCATCTTTAACTGAAAACAGAACACAATATTTGTTTCTCATTCTTCTTCGCTAGTAACCAAACATAAACCTAAATAAAAAGAAATACATACATCGCCCTGGCCAGTTTGGCTCAGCGGTTAGAGCGTCGGTCTGCGGTCCGGAGAGACCCGGGTTCGGTTCCCGCTAAGGGCACGTACTTCGGTTGCAGTTTGTCCCCGGCCTGGTTGGTCGTGCGGGTGGCAGCCACTCGATGTGTCCCTTCACATCGATGTTTCTCTCTCTCTCTCCCTTCCTCTCTCTCCCTCCCACTCTATCTGTACAAAAAATGGAAAAATATCCTCGGGTGAGGATAAAAAAAACAAAAAACATTTATTTTGACATGTTTGTACACCAATATTTATGTAAAAGATGAAAATTCAGACTGAATATTAGTTAGAACGGACAAAAGCAGAATAAAACTTGTCTCTTTTAAAAGACTTACAGAGCATTAATCACACGTAGAAGCTCACGTTAAATTTCAGCTCATGTAGCACAGAGTTTCTGTGCTACATGCTCCAATATCTACTACATTTTGCTGGAGAAATAGTAGAAGAAATTTTGTGAAACTATTCCAATTATGAAAAAAAAAATCCCATATATAGTTTGTAAAAATTTCACTCATCAAAAGTTTTAGCCTATTAATAGAGTGATATAGAAAATTATTACAATTTTATTTAAAGGCTCTCTAAATTCAAGCCTAATTTATTCACTACAGAGAGATAAGCATGAGTTCTGATCATAAAAGAACACTTTGTTTTCTTAGAACTAACTTTTAGTAATTTTGGATTTGACTATGTGTATACTTTTTCTAGGGAGCAATTCTAAAATGGCATATAAATCAATTGTTTCTCAGCTAATTACCATACACACACCCTGTTAAGAACATGACACAGTCAATTCAAATACAGATTTTAAAACACAGAGACACAATAGTAACTCTGTTTTTAAAATCACTATTTGTAAAAATTAATATAGATTTTCTTTTTCCCAAGACTTTTCTACACATGACATCATTTAAACTAAAACTAGATTTTTGTAAATAGGAAAAAAAGGAATTAAACTCCATAAAGCCCAAGTACTAAAATTAAAATATTTCCAAGGATGAAGTTGTCCTATGGATTACTACATAGTTTATCTCTTATATAGAAAACAACTACTTGTAGATATTCTAGTTCTTCCAAAACACTGAAACAGTATAGGATTCCCACTGTATAATGTCATCTCTAAAAATAATAATGATATGGTAGTCACACACTGTTGACATCTACACCGTATTTAATAGTATGATTTGTCAGGGAGGGACTGTGGGGTGATGGTTCTCAATTTACTTTTTACTCTTAGTGCAGCTGCATCTAAGTAAAATGTTTGGAAGCGTATCAGAAACTCAGTATACTTTAAAAACATATAGGGTTAGTTTTTTGGGGGGGAATGCTGATATAGTATGACAAGTGACCCAGATAGACAGCCCTTTGAGGTTGTCTACTGGTTGACTGTGGTTGAAATGAGGGGCAGGCTTAAGTTGTAAATGATGGCTGATGGCTGTCTCCTGTACATGATTGTTGGGATGGCTGTCCCATATTTTATATACTGGAATAAAAATTTCTATAAATTATCATAACTAAAAGTAAATATTCTAAATTAAGTCTCACTTTGAAGTCATATGGTTTCTGTCTTGGCAACTGTACCTTTAGAAGATTACTTAAGACAGGAGCCATGAGACTTGAGGAAGGACAAGGAAGTATGTAACATATGGGTCTAGTTGCCTCTAACCTTCAGTATAGGGTTTTTTCTTTCCTTGATTGCAGTAGAAAGACCTCATTTTCATAGCATACTATTCTTGATACTTTCTGTAAAGACACTTTTCATTAAAAATTCTCTCATGAGGTATTTAACTGGGAGCTGGGAGGCTAAGGTGCTCAGGTCCTGGCTCTTCAGTGACTTTAACTGTGTGACCTTGGGCAAGTCACGTAACCTCTCTGTGCTTCAGTCTCCCTATCTTGTAAAATGGGAGTAATACCGACCTCACAGGGTTGTTGTGGGGATTAATCAGATACAATGTTTGTAAAGCATCTAAAGGTCTTGAAGAAGGTGCTATATAAATAGAAAATAATATCTATTAAAGTTGTTTTATATGTGAAAAAAATAAAATAAAAATAAAAATGATAATTGTAAATACAAGATATAACTAAGATATGAATAAGAGAACTATTTGGAGGCAAATAATGTATATCCGGTACATACTGCTAATATGAAGATTTAATATGATAGTTGGCCATGAAATTCTATTGTCATAGCATCCACCTATGTATCTAGGATTTGTACTTTGTCCTTTATTTAATTACAACAAATAAAGTATGTTCAGTGTTTTTAACAACTTAGAAAATCAGAAAGTATATAACTAAGATATGATTTTTTTAAAAATCTAGTTACCTTAAAATAAAATACTGTTACACGTTGGCAGGAGTTTACCAAAAGGTCTGTGGAACATTTTATGTAGGCTGAGCTGCTTAAGAATGATAGACATTTCCATCTTACATATGTAAAATTCACCAACTCCGGTGCAGAAAAGGCTTCTTTTAATTATTTCTTAGTGACTTAATTTTCCAATTTCAGAATTCTAACATCAAGTGAATATCATAATGGAGGACAAATTATGTATACTAACTTGTCATTGGTTTATATCAGTGTTTCTTATGATGTACTCCTGAAAAGTACACAGTTTCCATCATATGCTAAGTCGAAGAATTCCATAACTAAAGTAAAATAATACTGGTCTTTTCCCATCACAGAAAGTTAATTTCTAGAACTTTCCAATTTTAAATTTTTATAAGAATTTATATTAAACAACTGTCATTAACTACCTTTAATCTAAAGTGAATGTAACAAACACAAAATATTTGAAAGTAGCAAATAATATGAATGACAAAAATAGAAAACTGTCTAGAATGTTTAGTTAGAGTTTTGGTTTTTGGTTTCTGTTGTGTGTTTTTTTTAACTGACCTGTGGGCTTCTAGTTGTGATTTCCTTCTTTATATTTATAGAAAGAAAGAAAAAAAAAAAGATCATGTTCAAAGCTACTCTGAATGATAGAATCATTCTTCATTTGTCTCTAAAATCTAGTTTGTTTTTGTTTTTACCCATAATGTATCTGTGCTGGAACAGGAGATCTTATATTACTTTTTTGCTGTAAAGCGTTATGATCCCAGGAGGAATCCCACTGGTAAATCTCCATATCCTCAACTCTTCCACTGTAAACAGAGCCCCATGTGTCCTTTAAAAAAGCAATTCATGAATACATGGATTTATGTTTAGTTATGTGAATTTTAGAAGTGTAGTAAAAATGGCTGAAATTGTTACAGAAATTTGAATATATGGATAGCAATATTCGGCATTCTTGAAATATTAATAGAAAAATACACTTTTTTAAAAAAAATGGAGGATTTCCCCCCTCCTTTATATTGTATTTGTTTTTTGATCGCAGCAACAATTATGTTCTTTTCAGAAACAAATTCTGTCTTATAAAGAATAGAAGACTATTACGTCTGAATTTATATTATAATGTAACTCATACTAAGGTAGTTCCATATAGTTCTCAAGAATTGTCAAATGTGCCATCTCGTTAGCTCTTCACACTACAATACGAGGATATGCACTTCCTATACATATAGGAAACTGAATCCCCAAACACTCACCTGACCTGAATAAAATAACATAGTTAGTAAATTGAAGAACTAGGGGTTTGATTTTGATTTGGTGGTTCTGTTTTTAATCTAAATGCTGTATTTTTTCTTCCCTTTGAAATGTGAGGTCAGAAAAGAAATTTTACATTTTGGTGAAATAAAGTGAGTGGCTACCTAATTTTGATCATTAAATTCTCAATTATCTGCCTCATAAGCATGGGGCAAAAGAGCAATCCACCAAAGAGAGAGAACTCTGCTGTCATTTCTTGAGACACCAAGTTCATTCTTCTCTCTTATGTCAACCTTACAACCAAACAGTCTTCTCTGAGAGTTTTCTTTTTCCAGATCTAAGGACATCTGCATGCTAGGTACCAACTTCTGAAATACAAGGTTGGCATAAAAGAACCAGCCCATCATCATGAGATTAATTCAACTGAAAAACTGCTAATACTGCATTTGTTGTTGTTGTTGTTGTTTTCCTACCATCTTCTTTATTTTGAGGGGTGAAGTGAAAGTGTCTATCAGCAAGAGTCTCCATCCATAAACCACCATCATAAATGTCTTGCCAACAGAGGAAGCTCATATTGCTTCACTAGAGTTGGGCAGGATATATTTGCCAGTCCATGTAAAACTGTGTCAAGTGTGAATAAAATGGGTAAAGTTATGTCATTTCCTCCACTGTTTACTTTGTAGCCACTTCCATTTTTCCCAAAGTGCTAACAACCTTAAGGCATCTAATTAGTGCCCATGTGTTTTTCTACTCTATAGTCCGTCCATTACATAATATATCCTAAAAGAGCACTCTGTGTATTCTTTCCTATCATCTGCAAAAATAAAAAGGCACCTATCATTTTCCCCACTCATTGGAACCCTTCCAAAAGCTCCTAAGAAATTAATTACTTAATTTGATTCAACTGATGAGCTATTATTAGCATAAAACTTAACACTTAAAAATCATGTGTACCCCAAGTCTACATCATATAACTTATAAATAAAAAGTTCAAAGGAACAAAATGAAATAAAAATACTCAGAAGAAAAAGTAATATATACTATATATATATATACACTATAATGTATACTATATACCCTCATGTGTGTGTGTGTATCTGTATGTGTGTGTGTATACATATATGTACACACACATATACATATAGTATGTCCAGTTCTGATGTGAAAGAGAAAGTCTTTTGCTCGCCCAGTAACTTACAAACATTGTATTAGTGAACTTCCAAAGAAGTTGGAGATTTGATTTAAAATAATCTATGAGGGAAAGTGGTTTCGGTATAGCTAAAAGAAGGTTAACAATGAATTACTAATTACGAAATCTGAGTGATGGAAACATGAGAGTTCATTAAACACCTACTCTCCACATATTCAAAATTTTCATATTAAAAGAGAAAAGGGGAAGAAAAAATCAATCAATTGATCAATCAATCAGTCCAAGTGCATGTAATGAAAATGCAGCAAGTATAATTCAGAAAGAACCTTGAAAATTGTTGAAATAAAAAATAAGTGATCAAAAAGAGAAAACAACCTTATAGGGTAAAATGCAAGAGATTAATAAGACTGTAGGTGAAATCTGAGAGAATTAAATGTTTAGAAAACGCTTTCAAAGAATTTCTCAACTCTAGTAAATTTTCATAGATTTGATGAAAACTTTTTAGAGGAACTGTTTTAGTTTTCTAAACAGTGACCAATTTAAGATGAAATATTTGCATTAGCCATGGAAAGAAATGGTTTGACACTATATGGTAGAAAACATATCAATGACTCAAAACCCTTACTAACTCTAATAAACCTTAATAATTGCAACCCATGGTGCGGGGCACTTACTGAGTTTTCTCCAGAATCTATTTAAATAAGAGATGGAATGTTTGGCACAGTCTTGATTTATTCTTAAATTAGTTCTCATCATTAAAAGTCCTTTTTATAAACAACAGTTTTAGTGTTAGGCTAGGGTTTATTTTTTTTAGGATAAATCTATTAAAATTGATAAAAAGCAATTCGAGTTTTGTTGATTTGTCCAACATTTACTAAGTTAGGCAGAGTCATGAGTCCATAGGCTGGAGAGATCAATAAAGCAGAAGCAGTGCCCATGATACTCAAGTGGAGACACATCGGGGGCTGGGAAGAGCACCAGAGCTGGTTCAGGAAGACTCCCAGCCCAGGAAGCTAGCTGCCCAGTGGTCATCCGAGGAATCAGCAAACAGGAACATGGCCCAAAGGTACATGGAATTCATGATATTATCCGGAATAGAAGGAAAGAAGGACAGGCATATGAGTATGTCATTATTAGATTCAATTCAACCAGTATCCACACTAACCTCAAAGCAGATACAAGACAAGATGACTGGAAAAGATCCAAAATAAAGTAGCAAAAGTCATTCATTCTTTTAAATACGTATTGAACTATAAAGTCCAGTAGAGACCGAAAGTCAACAAATAATGAGACTATGGCATGATTAGTGCATTTACAGAGGCATAAACTTACAGATAGGAAAGGATGACCAAAGAAGTTTCGAAGGTTACTAAACTCTATCTTTTTTTTTATTGACTTGAGAGAGACAGAGAGAGAAAGGGAGAGAGAGAAAGACATCGATTTGTTACTCCTCTTATTTATCATTCACTGGTTGATTCTTGTACATGCCCTGACCAGGACTAGAACTCCCGACCATGGTGTATTGGGACGATGCTCTAACCAACTGAGCTCCCTGGCCAGGGCCTAAATTCCATCTTGAAACATAAGGAGGTGGCCAGTCAAACTGGGTGGGAGGACATCCAGGCAGAGGGAATATCTACAAATGCGTGAAGTATAAAAAGAAGGAGTACAAACAGCATTGGTCAGAAACTAGTCATAGGAAAAGGGGCCTTTAAGGGCAACACTCAAAACCCTAGGAGTGAACCACAAATTCAGGCCCTGACCACACAGCTCCTGATGTCTCTCTGCTTAGTGTCCAGAATAATGAATGATCCTTACACTCAAGAATTTTATAGCCAAATTAAATAAATAAAACAGTTATCTAAATTTAAGAACACATATATAAGGTACGACAAGTGGTTTCTTTTGTTTTGTATACTTTTTCAGTAGCTTATCTTACATGTTATATGCATGACACAAGTGATAAGATTTAAAATAAGAATAATACTGGAAAAAAAGGATTAGAATCCTGCTTGTGATGGCAATGAAACCAATCCTCTGACCAGTCAGTTCTAAAACTCTAAGTCTGTAGGGTTGGGTCTTATACACATTCAATCACCATCCCAACATCATTCAAATTCCTCAAAGCCCCCAGTATATGAGATGCAAGGAATACTTACACCACCTGAATGTACCTATTATGAAGTAAGAGTTAAAAATGTCCTTCTTCAAAGTTGGGTGAATATGTGAGTAAGAAATACCTGCTGTAAACTCTGCACAAATACTAAAAGGGTTCATAAATGTTAGTGACAATTGTTTTGGGTGGGATTTTTCAGCAAATTAAGTTAATATAGCCATTAAAGCTGGGGACATTTTCACTACCTTTGATTATTCAAGTTTTCCATCTTCATTCTGAAATATGCTTGCAAAATATAATTTAAAAGCAGAGATTTTATTTTGTTTTGCAATTTTTTAGCAATTCATTTAAGTCCCAGAAAAGCATTTTGTATTTTCCTTCATGTGTCTGCTTATAGGAGAGTAATTTTATACCTCTGATATAAGACAAGGAATTTTCTACTTCAGTTAAAATAAACCATATAGAAGAAAAACTATTAAAAAGTATAGCACAGAAGGCAAAAAAAAATAGCAAAATTAAGTAACAAAAACATTCTGCTTTTACCGTGTTTCAAGTTTAAATAACTTGCATAAACTCTAGAGGAACAATTAAATTTTGGAGTGAGGCCTTGGATTAAATACCTAAAGTGATACTTATCATTAACCAATTATACAAGTCTGTCTAAGCCATAATAAAGTGAGAACAATCTGTGGAACCCAACCATCTTGATTTCAAACCCAAATGCCATTTATCAGCTATTTATCCTGGGACAAATTAGTTGGTCTGTTTCCCTCTTCTAGAATGTTTCCCTGGTTTAAAAAACTGACATAACAACAGCTGCTTCCCAGAGGTACTTTAAGCATTAAGTGGTATAAACTACATGAAATTTCCTCACATAGGGTCTAGCACACTGTGGTAATTCTGTTCCTCACTCTTTCTCTAAAGGTTTCTCCTAAACTACAGTTTGCTCAAACAATATTAGTTTAGTTCCTTTGGTCAGTGTTAGAAAAGTGCTTAGTAATTCATTTTAATATAGTCTGGGACAAGGAAATGAACATATATCAGATCTTATAGAAGTAACAAAGTATACGAAAAACATTTCTGAAACAATCATAAAATTATAAAATGTATGAATAAAAAAAAAAAAATCACCTAAGTCACTCTAAAACAGAAATGTACTTGAGTAGAAAAAAATCATGATGTTTCCCTAACCTTTAAGTTCTGAGATGGCAGGTAACACGTCTATCTCAGTGACCTGATGTCTTCTTTTTTTTTTTTTTTTTTGCATTTATCATCAGATAGAGCGGGAGGGAGAGAGGAAGAGAGAGAAAGATCAATGTGAGAGAGACATATTGAGTGGTCACCACCCACACAAACTGCAACCGAGGTACGTGCCCCCTGTGGGGATTGAACCCGGGCCTCTCTGGTCTGTGGGCTGACGCTCTAACCACTGAGCAAAACCGGCCAGGGCAGTCACCTGATGTCTTCTTAACACCATGGCCGGTATAAGGCTCGTAGCAGATGGTCCATTAATATGGATGTGTGTATAAAGAAATGATTAAATTAATGTGCAAATGACACTGAAATCCACTTTCCCATCAAAAATTAAGAGGCTTCAATCTCAGGAAATCCTCTTTGTTACTCATTTAAAACCTCTGACATTTATAGCTTTTCAAGTAAAACAAGTTCCCTCAACCATCACCTTAAATATTTTCTCAGGTGCTACAAACTCCCAAGATCTTGTTGGGATGAGCATCATTAGAAGGCATTTCATATGCGAAAAATATTACATGACTTCTCTCATTTGAAAAGTAGCAACATTAAACTTTGTTGAGTCCTGGTTTACAATCTTTGCAGCTCTCCCCAGTTTCCCCACCACGCACGGTATAACATTCTTTGCTCATGGAATATGTACTGCTTTCCATTGAACGCCCTTGTTTTTCCTTATTTTTCTTCCTTCATCATTCCAGATCCAACCTCAACATTATTTCCCGAAAGAATACCCCTTTCTGGACCAATTTTGACAAAATTAATGGCTGCTATCAAAGTAGTGACTGTATACACTGTCTCTTCTATTAAATGGTGCACTGTGCCCTGAGAACAATCTCATTCATTTCTGCATTCCAACCACTTAACACAGTCGCAGGCACACAGTGTGATATTCAGAAAATGTTCACTGCATCAGATGGAATCCTTCTAACATTATCTTTCTGATTTGTTATAAAAACATTAAGAAACAGTTGATGTTAAAAGCCACTTTTAGTAAGCCCTTAAACAATAAAAAGATAAGCTCCTCCTTTTATTAAAAGGTGCTCAAGAGCAGCTAAATATCCTCCGGACTGTGCACTACCCAACAGAAAGGCTTTTGGACGTATGCTCACATTACCAGCCAAATTTGCCAGGAAGGTTAGCGAGACTTTTGACACCTTAGAGGACGAATGGCATGCATGTGAGCATATTAACATTAACTATTAACATATCTCCATGTGATTTCATTGAAATGGGGCTTTGTTTTTTGTTTTTGTTTTGTGGGTTTTTAAATTTTGTTTTGTTTTTAATCTGGTTTAGGAATTTTTCATCACATCCTGATTCCAGAAACTCTTTTAAAGCTTATTTACAAAAGCCAGTAAAACTGGAGTTTATTCATCAACCCTTGGGAGTCGGTGTGCTGGTTTCACTGTGGTGTAATAAAAGAATGAGAGAGTGGATATCTACTCGGCAAAGGTGTTGCAGCATTAATGATAGGGAAACTGACCTGAGAAAAACACTTGAAACCCACAACATAACCTGTAGAACGAAGGAGGTGACATGACGTTGGGTCAGCCCGCTCGTCAACACAATGCACTCTTTTTAAGAATTATCCTGACGTGTAACTTTACGGTTCGTTAATATACAGAAGAGCAGGTCTCTATTCTTGATATCCTTAAGGAGGCTGCAGTCTTGTTAATGATAGGTGTCAAGATCTCCAAAAGAGATGGACTTTGCTCACTGGAAAATGTCGAGACTTTCCGGGATCGCTCCGGCCAAGTTCTTAAACTTGAGAAGGTGGTGATTAAAAGTTAGCAAGTGGCTCTGTAGTGGTGAGATGTGAGGTAAAGAATAATTGCTAACCCAAACTACAGGCAACACCGAATAGTAACCTCACTGAATTACAGAACTCAAGACTGCTTAGTATAGGAATCATCACCCCACTAAGAAGAGGAATTACTTGGACTTAGCAAACTTTTGAATTTTTACTTAAACACTATTCTAATGCATCATATGTGCTTCTGTACTCAGCAATACTTCTCAGTGCTTAAATATAACTCTGAAACGTAAGCATGTTGGATCCAGGGAAAGAATCTCTGGAATGCTGTAACTGTTTGGATAGCTCCTATCCTGCAAATACCTGCATCCAGAAAAAAATAAAGGCTGGAAGAAAGCTGCACATGTTACTAACTTACCAGTATTAAGTACCTCAAATATATAGTTTTAACAATGTAAAACAATCTATGACATGAGGTATGATTCACACACACACACACACACACACACACACACACAAGAAAATAGCTCTAAATTTCCTTAATCAAGAATGTCACCTGTGATTGCGGGGAAGCCGAATGATCTTGGTGTGGCATTAAGTGAGTCCAGGTGACTGCCAGGAGTCCAGTCATTTTTCACACATAAACACTAGCCGTAGCGGGGGCAGCTCTCTGTGCTTCCACATCCCTACAGATGTTCAGAGACTTCTGGACCTTCCGCAGCAGAAACCACAGAGACTAACCATTCTTTTGGAGAGACACCCCCACCCCTTATACAAGAAGGCACCAGCCCAGCAGCCCCTGGCTGTGCTCAAGGAAGGAATTCTAGGAATGGGGAAAGGAATGGCATATTCCCTAGAGAGGTTAGGCTGGAATGGGGATGGAGGGGGAGGAAAAGAGGGCACCCTTCACGTCCCTGTCAGTCAACTATTATTAACTCTTATGCTGATGGAATGGAATCTAACCTTATACTGGCCACGTCTGGCTTTCTTCCAGGTTCAGCATGATAGCCAAAGAAGAGACAAGTTTTACTAAGTGACCTAGCCTTTGTTCCTTAAAGATGTCTGTAATAATGCAATAGGAAGCGTCTGGACCTAACATTCTCTAGTACATGTTTACTCCTTTTTAAAAAAGAATTTTTTCATAATACCAGTACACTAAAGTAGTAAACTTAGGTTTTAAAACAAAGGGTAGGGGAAGTGAAATCAGCAGAAAACCTGAGCAAATAAAGGTCTTGGTACACAATACAGTAAGGTTTGCCTTAATAGAGCAGAAAGAAAATGTGATCCTAAACACTACCCATCGCTGCATTTTGACTCATTACTTCTGTGTGAATTTTGATTTGCATAAAATTATGGCAGATCTTATGAGGAACCAAATACTTACATCACTAATCATATTCACAATTCTGAAAATCCCCCACATGTGCCTATAAAATTCAAGACAATAATTTTAGTATTTTGTAGTTCTTTGAGATATAAAAACACAACTCATTTAAATAAGAAAAAATCACTGTGTGCATGTGTGTCTGTGTCAAACGATGAGCTTTATTATTGTTCATTTATACACTATCTCATTCCAAAATGTTTAAAATCTGCTTTAAGAATAATATCTATTTTGAAAAAACAAACAAAAAATAACAATAACTAAAGATATTTAATAGGTTCTAATTACATTCCAGGCACTGTTCTAGAAATTTCACAAACATTATCTAATGCAACCAGCAAACAACTCAGTGTAATAAGGAACCTTATGTCCATTTACAGATAAAGTCACCAAGTCTTAAAAAATTAAGTAACTTGCCAAGTTTTATAATTAGTAAGTAGCAAAGTCTTAAAGAATAAGGATCTGGAAAGAAAAAGAAACATAAAGATGGTGGGGGGGGGGGTGTAGGACACATAAAAGATATGCCACACATGTCAGGAGGAAAGTTCATACATGGTGTTCGAAATGTCTATCAGCTTGGATTACAATGTAAGGAGTTTCATAATTGCACGACCCTGTAAGAGCATTCTGGATCTCTAGTCCTTTTGGTTAAGAGTCAAGATCTCTATCTGCATGGCATAGAAAAGAATCTCAAACTTCACCTGTTCAAAAGAGAGCTCTTCACTCCCCAAATCCACTCTTCCCCCAAGCCTTCCAATGTCAGCAAATGACATGACTATTCACTGTGTTGTTTAGGCCCCAAACCAGCAAACATTCCTGACACCTCTTTTTGCCTCACATGCCACTTCCAATCCATCAGCAAACCCAACAGGTCTATTTACACAGTACATCTGACCTGCCATCTCCACTGCCCTTGCCCTGGCTGGACCCACCACCATCTTTCACATAGGTCACTTCTATACAGGCCTCCTTCACATCGTTTTGCTTACACTGCAGCCCCCTTCGTCCACTGTCCAGAGTCCTCAGAGTGCCCTTTCTTCCCATTTACACCACCATAATCACACTGGTCTTGCTGTGCCTCAAATACATCAACTATGCAAAGTTTTCCAATTCTCAAGAATGATCCCAATCCATCTTAAATTAGTAAATCTAATACTTTATGTAACAGAACATTGTTGGCTCACAGATAGGGGGCCCAAAAAGTAATCTCCACTCTTTAGCACCAAATCTGTTTGTAGCTATTCATGTGCATGAGAACCTTTGTTCTGTAAAGGGCAGAAGAGGTGGAAAATTAAACTAAAATAACAGATAAGTACAGAGGTGGAAAGGCAGCCTAGAATCTGTTCCCTGTGGGACGACTTGCCTGAGATTAAGTCCTAACAATAGAGGAATAAGGGCCAAATTATGATGGAACTGTGTTTCATGAGAAATGAAATTCTGGAAAAGAGAGTATGGCCGGAAACTGATCAAGAGGCACTTCCTGGTATTCTGGCACTAAGAATATTTGATTAAGAACTAGATAACATGGCATGGCACAGAGTTGGAGGAAAGGGGTCCTACAAAAAATCTCAGAACCCACATATGGGATCCTTGATGTGTGCACTGCCTTTCTCCTTAGAGGTACTGACAGCAAAGGGTCTCTGTCATGAACTTCTTGAGCTGCAGAGGTGGGAATCTGGAAGCCAGAGGAGAAATGGCAGGCAATTTGTGGTAGGGACAGCTGAGAGAATGACTTCCAGACATATGTGAAGTGACAGTAGACTTCCAGAGGCCACTAGGAAATGGTCACTCTGTGAAGGTGGCTCATTTCCATGTATCAGGCTAGTGGGGATACTATCAGGGAGTATGAACTACCTTCATCTGCTCACTAGAATATATGTGTCTTCATGTGGAAGTCATAAGCTGATAAGGTCTCAAGCACATGAGTTTACTTACAGTCGTTTGGTTCTGCCTATAAGTGAAGTCCATCCTTTTCCTTTCTCTAAGCTTTCTAATGGAGACTGAACAAACATGACCTTTTGTGTCTCCAGCTCTAGGTTCATTTACATTGACATTCATACTTTTATATGATGCTCTGGCCGTACACAGAGAGAACTATGCAATGATATGGTTGTATACCATACTTCATTTACACCAAGAAATAAACTAATTTAAAAATAAAGATTTTTTAAAAAATTGCAGATGTAATCAATTAAGGTATGACTGGTATCCTTATAAAGAGGGAAAATTGAAATGCAGACATGCACACAGGGAAAAAGACATGTGAACATGAAGACAAAGTTTAGGGTGATGCATCTACAAGCCAAACAATGCCAAGAAAACCACCAGCAGCTAGTGAAGAGGCGTGAAAGATTCTCCCTCACAGCCCTCAGAAGGAACCAACACTGCTGACACCTTGACCTTAGACTTCTAGCCACCAGAACTGTGAAACAATAAACTTTTAGGGTCTAAGCAACTCAGTTTGTGGAACTCAAGCTCAGATGACATACACCTCATTAACTTCAAAGGATATGTAGAAGTGATCAAGAAACTACTGCAAGAATCTTTTGAAATACTTCAGAGAAGAGGAAGGGTACCAGAGCACCAGAGGTGGGCTCATGTTATAAGTTTTAAAGGCAAAGGAGTGAATTCTGCAGATCTCACATAAGAAAGCTTACAATGAACCCATAAAAATTAGTTGGCAAATGTTTTTGTAACATTAAGAAAAGTTCCAATATGAGTTCATTAAGAATATTTTTTATTGTTGACTCAACTATTAGATGGGAGATAAAGAAAATGTGGACTTTGTTCATCCTAAACTTAATTACACATTTGAAGAAACCTCTCATGATATTCTTGAGGTCAAAATGTTGAAATATGCAGGAAATAATATGAGTTAGATATATTCATAACAGGTTGAACAACCACGCCCAAAGAGTGTTGATGCATGAAAAGATGCTAACTTAAAAGAGAGGTCTCAAGTTGTATGCTACAGGGCTATTTTGACAAGATTGAAAAAAACATGCAAGGCACGTTTATCAAACCTGTGGATGACACACAGCTGATAAGGAAACCTGATCCTCTAAATGGCTGAGTCTGTATTCCAGAAATCATCTGAGGAATCAATGGAGAAATTAGGGACGTTTAACTAGGGAAAAAAGAACAGGAAAGGTAGATATGAAAGCTCAAGGCTAGATCTGTGGAAGATATAGGATCAATGCAATTCTTGTAGGAAAGACCGGAAATTTTAACAAAAGAAAGAATATTTCATTTTTATTGATCACTATCACTCTACTTCTAATCAATATGATATTTTACTTAACTATTACTGGTTTCTTCACATCCACTAGTTTCCCCATTTCTTCCCCTTTCATTTCCAATCTATTTTCTAAAAAAAAAGTCAGGTCATCTTTTATAAACTATAACCCTAATGACATGCTCCATCATTTTAAGATGCAATTATGGTCATATTAAAATTTTTACTTTAAATATAACTGGTTGGAACTCTCATTTGCCCTGGAAGTGCATTCTACGTACCATACTTCACGAAGTAGTGGGAAGCACTAATTAGTTCGCTACTCCCAAGGCTACTGGTCTTCTACCACCCATCAGTGCTGCTCCACCTGGCTCCCTGCTCGAACCACACAAGCTGGATGATCTGGTTTCACTCGAAGCCTAGCTCAGCCATGGGTGCTCTGACTCTACAGTTTGCACTTAGTAATAGCAGCTGCTCTTCCTCAGCGTACAAACTACCTTGATGACACCTATACAATTTTCCGGCATCATCCCTATGATCTCTAAAGCTCTTCTGAGTGTTGGTTTTCACCCTGAATTCCCCCTTTCTGTCCTCAAGTAAATTTTTCCTTAAAGTAATTATATTTCAGCATTCTCCTCACTGTCTTTATCTGAGACTGTTTTTTTTTTTTTTCTGGGTCAGGGCCACACAGCTCCATCCCAACACAGACCAGGTACTAGTACTTTCTCTCCCAGAAGGCCCTGAGCATTTTATGTAAAGTGGCCTCCTCCTGTCCAGGAACCAGCTGCACTGAGCAGAACACACCTGCATTCTCAAGGAGTGGCAGCCTTTTAGTAATGAAGTCAGAAAACTTTCTACTGCAAGACAATGGCTGTGCATTTGCTCTACATTAAGAAAGTCATTTGAGAAATACAAAAAACTTAGCCTTTCTAAATGTAAAAACCTGCCCCCTTGCCCCTGCAAAAAATAAATAAATAAAATGGCCAAACCAGTGTTCAAAACTTTCCAAAAGCTGCTCAGTGCATTTGGATAAAAATTCAAACATCTTTCCATGATCTACAAGGAAGTACATATTATATGGCTCGTGCCTGACTCTCCAGCCACATGTCCCAACCTCATCCTTTTCTCAAGTACTAGGCCCACCTGCCTTCTTCCACTTCTTTGTTGAATGAGGACCTCTTTCTCGTAACTCAGGGCCTTTGCACACATACATATACTAGTCTCTCATATACCATGGCTCTGGGAGTTTCCCCTCCTTACTTCTTCTGTGCTTAAATGTTACCTCTTCTAAATATTCAAAAGAAATTAAGGCCCCTGGTTCTTTTTCATTGCCCCATTATTTCCTTCACAGTACCTACCATAAATCATTACTACACATTCCTGTGCGTACTTACATGTTTAATGTCTTCACCACACTGGACTGTAAGCTCCATAAGGACAGTCGTATCTGTTTTGATCATTACTATAAAGAAAGTTCAGTGCCGGGCATACAGTAAACATCAAGAAATATTTCATTAAATAAGTGGATAATAACTAGAAGTGCCCAACAACAGAACCATCACCTTTACAGGCTTGGAAAAAACCTTCATTGTACATGCCAGGTTTTGTAGACAGAATTCCTGAAGTAGAAAGAAACATCAACCACATATACCCTCGCTTTCTCTTTCTAGAACTAATACTTCTTAGGAGACAGGCTGCTATATGGGTCCCAAGAAGAAAAGGTCACTATAATCTGGGAAGCTGGCAAAGTTTCACGGGGAATTATCTGAGACAGAACTGACTGAACGTAAAGGAAATGTCTGGCTTGGAACGGCACAAGACAGAGAATTTCAAAGGTGTGACAATGAACAAAGGTCAACTTTAAAAGGGAAAGGAGCACACCTTGTGTGGGAAGCTCAGTCTGGCTCCATTTGAGACAGGCATGGGACCTCGGGTTAAGCAGCAATAGTGAGGCCAGTCAATAAAGGGTCTGAACTGAGTGCCATCTCTCGCTCCGAGGAAGAGTCATCTAGATATAATAAATATGTTAGAGGAAAAAGTAGCTTAGTTAAGGTCAGGAGGAGGCTACTTTACTTACCTATCACAATAATGATGAAGCTGGAAGTACAGACAGGAGAGATGTTCTATATATTTAACAATGATGGTACATAAGTGGGTACACTAGAGAATCTACAGTTCTCACAAGCCATGGCCCAGGAAGCCCATGGCTTTGGAAGCCCAGACGAGGACTCAGCATTTGCTGGGGAAGAAGATTACTCAAGGGACTTGGGCAAAAGGCTGTTTCTTGAACTTGTACAAAAAAAGTATTTTAAATGTTTAGCAACCAGTGCAACTATACCTATGCATACTGAGTGAATGTCAGCCCAAGGTAAAAGAAGCCCAGATGAGACAAGGAACTGTAGGATGAGAGAGAATTGTAATCTGTTGAGCTTAAAATGGGTAGAGTTATTTCTAAACGTTCTAAAGGCAGCTACAAACATAAATCTTAAATTCAGAACTGGACTCAAAATTATAGATTTGGGGAAAATCAGTACAAATAAACTCTTTAAGTAAGTGAACATTACAATGAATGATTGTCAGTATTTAGGATAAAGTAAATTAAAATTGACCAAAATATAGCAATAAATTAAACATTAGAATGTTATATAATATTGCAATACACAAGTCACTAAATACACTCAAGATTCACTTGAGTCTATGAGATGATAACCTGGAAAATAGGTGCAGAAGAGCCTAGAAATACTGGAGAAGAAGGAATAGCTGAAAACTCAAAATAACATACCCCTTTCCCGTAAGTTGCTTGATCTATAGAGGATCATACTCTAAACTGGACACAAATTTCACAAACAACAGCTAAAAGGCTGACCTAAAAAGGTCCAAGAAAAGCAAATCAAGCTTGGCCCCCCTAATAAAAAGGCAAAAATTATATGTAAACTTTAATGTTTTTTCTATGATTATCAAAGCAGTAAGTCCTTATTATATAAAACTGGTATACAAATATGGAATCTTTGTTTTTAATCCTTACCCTATAATATATTTTTACTGATTTGAGAGAGGAGGGGAGAAGGAGAGAGAAACATTGATGTGAGAGACAAACATCGATCTGTTGTCTCCCGCAGGCACCCTGACGGGGAATTGAATCCAAAACCGAGGCATGTGCCCTGACTGAGAATCAAACCTCTCACCCTACGGTGCTTGGGATGAAGGTCTAACCAACTGAGCCACACCGGCCAGGGCAACTGTGAAGTCATTTTAGATATTCAAGTTAACTATGATAATTCTAAAATATTTCAGTAGTTCTAAATAATCAGATTTATAAATTGATACACAATATTTTAAAACATCTTAGGGAATAACCAATCATGTCTAAAGAATTAAAGTAAAATTCCATCTCTGCTATAATTACCAAATAGATTTTAAAGACTAACTCTACAGCTAAGTAAATAGTTGCATTGAACAATCTATTAGTACCAATTCTCTTCCTCAGAAATTTCTCTATTTTTAATTGTTTACTTTTGCTGACAGACAATGTTTTAAATCCCAAGGTTCATTCCTGATTTAATATTTTTAAGTACCAGGAGATCTCCACATTTAGCCTTTATGTGCAGTAGATGACTGACTTAGATGACTTTTAGGATCAATTATATGCATGAGATTCTATGACTTAATGAAATATCATTAAACTTGACTAATAACCTCTTTAAGTCCTGCTTTCTTCATGTATAAGGGGGAACAGTGAGTCCCGTAGTAAAGGTTATTGTATTATAGAACCTGGCACAGAGCACACAGAGATGATCAATAAATGTTCTTCTCTGTCCCTTTACTCATTGCTTTCCTACCCTTCCCTCTATCAGTATATAGTTGCTGGCAAAGCAATTATTTATTTGTAATTAAGCATGTGACAAAATATGATATAATTATTTATTTATTTAACAAAATGAACTAACAAGCAAAACAGAGACAGGCTCGGAGAGAGAGAGCAGGCTGACAGCTGAGGAGGGAGGTCGGGAGGGTTGGGTGGAGGGAGGTGGAGAAGGTACAGGGGAGATGAATGGTGATGGAAGGAAACTTGACCTGGGTGGTGAACATACAATACAGTGCATAGATGATGTGTTGTAGAACTGAGCACCTGAAACCTGTATAATTTTGTTAACCAGTGTTAGTCCAATACATTTAGTAAATAAAGAGCCCTGGCCGGTGTGGATCAGTTGCTAGGAGCATCATCTCCTGCACTGCAAGGTCATGGGTTTGATTCCCTGTCAAGGCACATACCTAGTTTGCAGTTCAAAACATGTCCTTGGGTGAGAATTAAAAACAAAACAAAACAAGGAATAAAGAAGATATAACTATATATTCATGATATCCATTACCAAACATCTTTACTCCCTATTTAGGGTTACATGTAATCTGCCCAAGTACAGGACCATAAAAAGGATCCTTTTCCAAGTCAGTATTGAAAAACAAAAGACACTATGTATTAGAGTACTTTTTGCAAAGGTACAGTTGATATATATTCATTAACTTCATAAAATCCACCAAAGTTAGGTCAGCTATGGTATCTGTGGTTCTAGACCTTCTCTCTGCAGCAAAATTATTTAGGGGAATTAAAGAAACATTACACATGCCTGAGCCCCACCCTTGAAGATTCTGATTAAATTGGTCTGGGGTGAAAGCCAGTGATGAAGCTGAGATTAGAATCCAAATCTCCAATTTCAGAAATTATAAGAAAATCTCACTCCAGAGTCACAAGAGGTTTGAGTGTGTGATATTACATAACCTGGAAATATTTAAACACAGTATTGAGGCAGACAGCACATTTAATCTGCATTTAACCTTATACCAAATGCTGACAGTCAACAAAAGGTCACCCTTACTATTGCCACAAATGGTCTTTCCATCCTAATACCTAATTACAGAACTAAGTATTTCCTTTGCTTCTTATTCTGAAGAAAATAAAAAAGTCCTCACATTCACACATAAAAATGAGTAATTACTTTTTCTACATAAGGAGAAATAAGTCTTCATAACTAATCTATTTGATACATAAATGAACAGAAGAGAAAAAGATGTGAACAGAATCGCTGCCTCAGGTGATGTGCTCTCCAAAGCAAAGCGCTCTCTCTGTGTCCTGGTTAAAACCTGTTTGTCTGGGGATTGGCTCAGCTGCTCCAGTTCTAGCTTCCCAGCCTTCCAAGGTGTTGACATGACCTCAGTTGTCTCTTCGCTGAGTTGGATCCAATGAACAAAATCCAACACAGGCAGGCACTTGTTTCTCCATCATGCAGTGCCTTCAAGGGAATCAGAGCCAGTCACCTCTTCTAGTCTTGCCCTTGATAGTTTTTATCCTTAATCTTTTAACACTGTCTAAAGGCTATCAGGCAGATGGGCACCTGAATGACCAGTGATAGAACTGACCAAATGAAGACAAGCAAAATATAAGTCTAACTAAATATTAGCTAGTTGAAGTAGAGTATTTTAGAGAGGAAAAATATCTAGTAATCCAACTGATATTTAGTACCCAGCAACTAATAAAGATCAGAAGGCTTATTTCATTGCGGGCTCTACATGAGGGAAGTCATCCATCCTACCTCTCCCATGTGTCCCCCTCCTTTCTTCCTTCATTCCTTCCTTTTTCTCACTTGCAAAGGTAAAGAGAAAACAGATCATTGAAGAAGCTTAAGGAGAAAAATACCATAAGTTTTCCTTTTTTAGATGCAAATATTGTATACATGGTTTTTGAGAGTCAAGTAACTGTGACCACATAAAGAGAAGGAATGCGCTAAAAAACCAAGCTCATCTCCTTTTTGGAAAGAAGTCTTCTACCTTACAAACAGGATCAAGTATAATGTGAACATATTATCCCTAAAAGTTTGCATCTATCCATAATTGGTAGTTACAGACTCTGAGGTCAAAGTCAACATGTGTGACAAAGTCTCACCTTAATCTCTGACCAGCTACCAATGAAGATCTGTAACTACCTGAGCCTTCTTCACCTGCCTCTAACTAGCTCCTGATTTTAGAGCATAATACATATAAAACTATAGAAATCTACTATAAAATCATCTTTTTCCTCCTTCTATTACTAAAAACATAAAGTCCTAAAAATCTAGAATGGAAATGAGAAAATACCATCTCCTATCCTAACACAAGAAATTTACAAGTATAACAATCCTTCCCCCATCCTCATCTTTAAAATGAGGCTAATATGGAACCAACCCCCTTGCATTTTTTGTTGTTGTTGTTTTTAATTCATTGATTTTCTAGAGAGAGAGGAAGGGAGAGAGAGAGAAGCATTGATGTGAGAGAGAAACATCGATCGGCTGCCTCCTGCACACCCCTTACTGGGGATCGAGCCCGAAAACTAGGCATGTGCCCTGACCAGAAATCAAAACAAGACCTTTCAGTCCTTGGGACAACACTCAATCCACTGAGCCACACTGGCTGGGCTTCCTTGAGCTTTTATAGCAATGAGGGAGATAAAGCAAACCTACTGTACCTGGCACACTGTAAGCATTTAATAAATGATACTTATTAGACACGAGTAAAAGCTCTGCTGCTTTAGAGACAATGAAGAGTTGGCTTTCATTTTCACTTTAGTTTCCTTTATAAAAAGCATATGGTTATCTATGTAAATATAAGTTATATATGTGCTATTAGTCATATAAGTTGGCTTGGGATATGTTTCTATTATAATGTATAGCATTTAAGATAACAGACACTAAGCACATAGACGACTCGCCTTAGGTCTTTAAAGCAGTGCCTGTCAAACTGTGAAAAAGAACCACATTTTTATCTAATTTCCAATTTGTTGCAAATGCCTCTTATTATACAATAAAAGTGAAACTTGAAATATATAAAATACAAGCTCCGAATTTTTATTACTGTCAAATTTTTATAAAAGTTTTAAATACTCATTTTCTTTATTTATCTCAAGGTAAACAGGTAACAAGACACTGCCTGGTCCACTAACATTTTTAACACTGTTACAAAGGATGCTTGATTTTAGGAATGAATGGAGAGTGGCTCTTTTGTAATAAAACAAACTAAAATTAAAAACTAAAAATTCTCTTACTAATGATGTTCCACTTACACTGACGTCAACTCAAATTAGATATTAATTTAAAAATATACAGGCGCCCTGGCCGGGTGGCTCAGTTGGTTGGAGTGTTGTCCTATAAACCAAAAGGTTGTGGGTTCAATTCCAGCTCAGGGCACATACCTAGGTTTGGGGTTCAATCCCTAGGCGGGGTGTGTACAGGAGGCAACTGATTGATATTTCTCTTTCTGTCTCTCTCTCCTTCTCTTCTTCTCTCTCTCAAATCAATAAAACCATATCCTCAGGTGAGGATAAAAAAAATACACAGGAAAATAGCCAGTATTCCATATTGACCCATCATAAAAATCACATATTTGATAACACTATCGTAAAAGGTTATTGAATGAAGCGACGGGATTTTAACTTAATACTGATTTAGTACAGAGCACTTCAGAAAACTTCTATACTGTAGAGCAGTCAGTAAATAAAATATAAAACCAAACAATAAGAGTAATCTCAAAGGTCCACATTTAAATTATTGATGAAGTTCTTTACACTAAGAAAACTACTTTGGAACACTTAGTAACTTTAAAAGAACCTTTTGCTACTCCAGGTAGTATTAAAAAAAAAAAAAAAAAAAAAGATGTCTATGTACCTGGATAGCATTATTAAAGAGAAATCCCAATAGTATAAAGCCAACAAAGTGAATAATATATTTAAAAGTTTGATTTTATTATAGAATAAAAATGCTCATTATGTATTTTCTTTTCTTTTATGGTTTCAACACAATCTCTTATTAGTTTTGTCATTATTGCAATAACAATATAGACCCTAGCTACACAGTTGAACTCTATCTATCTATCTATCTATCTATCTATCTATCTATCTATCTATCTATCTATCTATCGTCCCTTTATTGGTGAAACAAAATCTCTTATATCCCTATTCCTAAGAAGAGATACAATAAAACAAAGTGAAATGGAATAAAAACATTCTTGTGTCTATAATGATAAAATTTGGTTTATCAGTAAATCACTTTATACCTATCAAGCCTGCCTTAAAAGAAATCTCAAAAATCATGAAATGTTTTTGTTGGTTATTTATATCGCCATGTAGTGACTGAACTGGAGAGAAAGATAAGAGGCAGTCTCTAAACCAGCATTACTCATTAGTCTTCCACTCAAAGAGTTTTTCTTCTCTCAGAATTCGGACTAAGTGCCCTCACCCACGGCCGGCCAGGAAAGGCATCGGGGATGAAATGGAGCAGATGCCTTTATCCAACCTGCCCCAAGAACGCCCCAGGAAAAGGACGGCTGCTACATAAGCTCTCTTCACACGGAGGCTTTTCTGGTGACTGACACTACCTACTATGGAAATGACTGTGATTGCATAAACAAATTAGTGTTAAGTGGGGAAAAGCCTTTCCTAGGCACAAATTAAATTTATATTTCATTTCACAAAGCAATGATTAAAATGGCCACAAATGAAAATAACTCTAAGACCCTCACATCAAAGGCCACAATCAACTATCAAGTGCATAACAGCCAGTGCCCTTCACGGTCCTTTCCATCAGTCTCTGCATCCCGACATCCACGAGACACAGTACAGTGTGTTCCACGTTCGGTGCACGACGCTGATGCTAGGAGCTGCTGCTAGCACGAATCAGGAGCACGGATGATAGTACATTCACACCTAAAGTGCAGAGGAACATTCTGACCACTTTTTCCTCACTTTGAGCTCCGTGTAAAGGACAGGAAATAATGTCATTCGTCCTTCAACAAATAAACCTGCCATTTCAGATAACTGATCCATGACCAGTCGCTGGTATTCAAACTGGCACTTAGAAGAACAGCGTCACCATGCAAGCCAACAGGAAGTGATTTCCAGACTTAGACTGCATCTGCTACCTAGATTTTTTTTATACAACTGAGACAGAAGCACATACAATACAACAATCCATACATATTTTTAAAGTTGTGACAACTTCATTTTCTCAACTATAATATACTTCACTGGAAAGTGTAAGGGGCATCTTTCAGATGGTAAAAGTGTTTAACCCCAGAAATAAGGGACTACTTTCTATTCCCAGGAAAGCCAAGGTGTGGTATTGTTAGCAGTTGTCAAGGTATCTGTTTGCTCAACTTTTATCTAGATGGAGCAAAGGTATTAAGCTCTTGAAGCATAAAGTAAAAGAGGGAAAGGACAAAAATTAAGACTGGATTTTCAATAGTGGACGAAAAGGTAAGTGCAGTAGAGTACTTGACCACTTCATGTAGTACAAACACCATAAATCAGAGCAGCTCAAAATTCACCCGGACAAGTTGAGAAGTTGTTTTTGCACCTTTTCTTTGTTTCCAACATACAAACACTATGGAATTTTAAAAAGAAATAAGATGTCAATCTCTTAAGATTTCAATAACTCATCATCAGAAGCCAACAAAAAGAATGCATAAAAACCCACTGCATACAGCAAAGTGATTTTAATATATATAATATTTAGGGGAAAGGGTCTCAGTTATATACAATCTATAGAAAACACACTGTTTAACTAGCAATGAAACAGTTCAGTCTTTCTGTCCCATCTCAGCTGTACAAGAGGAAGGGAGGTGGAGAAAGCAAGTGTTTCCTCAGCATCATCTGCGGTTGCGCACGAGCAAGTGTGACGCGTTGACACAGAATCAAGTGCGACAGACAGGCAAACTGAATTTTTTTATTCTAGAATAGAGTAGGGTTGGCCATCATGGAAACATCGAGAGGGAAAATGGCATGTAGGCAAAGAGTAATCGGAGGCCCCAGTCCATACAGTGATCACAACAATAATAATATACATAAATGATTGAGTGCCTATTTGTTTAAAAAACTAAGCACCTAAATATTCCAAATATACAGGGGGCTTAAACATACGTCTAATGATGACAATCTTAACAAGTCTAAGTATTATCACTTCTGTTTATGTAGGTATGACAACTGAGGCTCAGAGATATTAATTTATTCATACGAGGTCACTCAGTATCTAGTTATTCTTTTAGGTAAATAACAACAGAAGGTAATAAATGATTATAGCTAGACATAGATATACGTACATTTATCACAGCCGACCAAACACTTGAACTTTGACATATGACTGTCTCCAAAGCCTGGACTGATAATTTTAAAAATTATAAAAGGCTAATCAAAAAATATTTTACTAATTACAAAAGATAATGTTATGATTTATCAAATCAACAGACTAAAATGGAAACAATATGACTTTAATGGGTATTTGATACATGTACTATATTGAGCTAAAGAATAAATGAGTAAGTACAAGATAACAAAAGATAAATAGGCCTTTTTCTAAGGAAAGAAGAGGAGATCCCTTCAACCTTTCTGATTATTGCCTCCATCTTGTGAAAGGAAATGTCTTCTTACCATAAAATTACTTCTTGATAGTCAATAAATGTTTGTTTTGTAAACTTTGGATAATCAGGAAAAATAAAAATGTAATACAATATTTGAAGAGAGCTTAAGAATAAGCTTTTTAAAGAAGTATACAGACTTGCTATAAAGATGTTAATTTTTATAAATGACAATTATTACAGAAATACTTTAAAATTCAGAAACATTGCAAAAGTTTTTATTAATCATGAATACAGATATTATATTTATAGAAAAATGTTAAAATTACTTTAAAGTTTTTAAGAATACTCTATAGCAGCAGCAGTTCTCAACCTGTGGGTCGCGACCCCTTTGGGGGTCAACGACCCTTTCACAGGGATCACCTAAGACCATATATTTCTGATGGCAATTCATAGCAGTAGCAAAATTACAGTTATGAAGCAGCAACAAAAATAATTTTATGGTTGGGGGTCACCACAACATGAGGAACTGTATTAAAGGGTCACAGCATTAGGAAGGTTGAGAAACACTGCCCTACAGTATTTTGAAACGTACTGATTAAAGGAATGCTAATTATGTCATATAAATGGTACATTTAGAAGATGTACATATTTTCTGCATAAAAATGTTGTTTTCTTGCCCTGGCCGGTTTGGCTCAGCAGTTGGAGCATCGGCCTGCGGACCAGAGAGTCCCAGGTTCAGTTGCCACTAGGGGTATGTACCAAAAAAAGGTTGTTTTCTTTATTGTAATGCTAATACACTTCAGATTCTATTTGTAATATAGATAAAATGGAAAGCAAAAAAGGCAGTTAACTATTCTAGGCACTGAAAACTGTCAGAAAAAATATTATTAGTATAGTTAAAACAGAAGCTGTTAGTTTCTTAGGCTACCATACAAGTGTTTAAAAGTTTTGTTTTGCTGTGGTTTTTAAGCTTAGTGTAAGCTCTCTACCACTGCTTCCAACAGACAAAAAAACAAAAACAAAAAAAACAAAGAGTTAAAACTCAAATGCAACAGTAAACCACAGGGCAGAGACCAGGCTCTCTCAGCCCATTCCTTAACAAACTTGTTGCCAGTCCTGTCTGCACCATCCTAACTCCTATGTTTCTCTGGCCTCAAGCCAAAAGTATCATTTTACGGGGAGTGAAGAAAAAGAGTTTCATTCTTCCAATCTTGTACTACTTTCACCCCGACCTTGTAATCTTGTTTTTCCACATTTCTAACTGCTCAAACAAAAGCCTTCCCCCTGAAATATTCATAAATGACAGGGAAAAGAAGAGAATGGGAAGGAGATGTTCTCTTTATAGATAGTACTCGAAGTACTGGGCACTATTTTAAACGCTGATAAGGGCAATCATGGAAGCCGGACCGTGCATCCAATTAATTCAGGTAATGTCTCCATTGTTCCACATTGCCATGGTCTGGTGACAGGAACCCCAACTAGAACAAGCTTGCCCTGCATTTTCCTTTGCATTTAGATGCCAACTTTGATAAAGTCACGCCTTAAAAGATCCACACAGCATGCAGCACACAGATAGCAATAAAGCCTTCAGCCATTCCCATACTCAGATAAGTAAAAAGGAAAGGAAATCAGCACAACACTTACATACACAAACAGAGACACACAGCCAACCCCTTTGTAACTATGGCTATCTAGATCCTTTCTTACACCAGGGACCTACCTGGATCCAACAACAAAAATAGTGGAGTGAGTCCATCCCTCCCCCATCCTTGCTTCAAACCCAGAATTTTCTCAGAGGAGCTCATTGCTTTCTGCCACTGGTCTCCTTTGTGGAATGTCCAAATTAATTCCTCATTGCTCTTTTTCTTTCAATTCCAGTGACTCCCTGAAATGTCCAATTCCTGACCCTTTATTCCCCTGAACCTCCCAAAAGACGGGACTCCTCTCCTATGGCAGAGTTCTCTCCCATGAGCTACCCATAGAAACCAACTCCCCCACTGCCTTCCCTCCCAACATTCCCCAAAGATCCAATCCTCTCCTCCCTTGATGTTTTCCTTTCCAGCTGTTCCCTAAAGAAACTGACATCACTCTTACTGAAAAGACAGAAGAGGTCTGGGAAGGGGAGGAGAGAATACCACTGTAGGAACACACACACACACACACACACACACACACACACACACGAGATGAGGGAATGGTATTGGTCTGGGAAGGGGAGGAGAGAATACCACTGTAGGAACACACACACACACACACACACACACACGAGATGAGGGAATGGTATTGGTCTGGGAAGGGGAGGAGAGAATACCACTGTAGGAACACACACACACACACACACACAGGAGATGAGGGAATGGTATTGGTCTGGGAAGGGGAGGAGAGAATACCACTGTAGGAACACACACACACACACACACACACACACACACGATGAGGGAATGGTATTGGTCTGGGAAGGGGAGGAGAGAATACCACTGTAGGAACACACACACACACACACACACACACACACACACACACACGAGATGAGGGAATGGTATTGGTCTGGGAAGGGGAGGAGAGAATACCACTGTAGGAACACACACACACACACACACACACACACACACACACACACGAGATGAGGGAATGGTATTGGTCTGGGAAGGGGAGGAGAGAATACCACTGTAGGAACACACACACACACACACACACACACACACACACACGAGATGAGGGAATGGTATTGGTCTGGGAAGGGGAGGAGAGAATACCACTGTAGGAACACACACACACACACACACACACACACACACACACGAGATGAGGGAATGGTATTGGTCTGGGAAGGGGAGGAGAGAATACCACTGTAGGAACACACACACACACACACACACACACACACACACACGAGATGAGGGAATGGTATTGGTCTGGGAAGGGGAGGAGAGAATACCACTGTAGGAACACACACACACACACACACACACACACACACACACACGAGATGAGGGAATGGTATTGGTCTGGGAAGGGGAGGAGAGAATACCACTGTAGGAACACACACACACACACACACACACACACACACGAGATGAGGGAATGGTATTGGTCTGGGAAGGGGAGGAGAGAATACCACTGTAGGAACACACACACACACACACACACACACACACAGGAGATGAGGGAATGGTATTGGTCTGGGAAGGGGAGGAGAGAATACCACTGTAGGAACACACACACACACACACACACACACACACACACACGAGATGAGGGAATGGTATTGGTCTGGGAAGGGGAGGAGAGAATACCACTGTAGGAACACACACACACACACACACACACACACAGGAGATGAGGGAATGGTATTGGTCTGGGAAGGGGAGGAGAGAATACCACTGTAGGAACACACACACACACACACACACACACACACAGGAGATGAGGGAATGGTATTGGTCTGGGAAGGGGAGGAGAGAATACCACTGTAGGAACACACACACACACACACACACACACACACACACACACACACAGGAGATGAAGGAATGGTATTTAATTCCTGAACCGGTTTTTCTCTTATCTGAAAGTTTTGTTTATACACATTACATCATATCACCTCTGATAGACTCAAATTTTCCCAAATGCCTTGATGAAATAATTTCTATCTAAAACAAAACAACCCAACTTACAGAAAGCTTGACAACTTACTAAATTGTAACCAAAGTTAAAGAACTAAAGTGCAAAGACCCTTTTTTTTTTACCTCCAATCAGACACTGGAAATCAAAATTCTGGAGGGGAAAAAAGGCTTTAGCCAAACTATTGGCAAATTGGCACCATGGACAAAACCTCTAGAGTGAGAATGCTATGCTCACAATTTAACCAAACTGTATTTCAGAAAAACTCTATTTCACTGTAATGTTTGCACTAAGATTTTAGAGTTTTGAAACTATGTCTTTTACACTATTTAATTTTTGCCTTCTTCAGATAATAAAACATCTCTGGGGCAAAAGATAAATTTATAATCTTTTGGATAACATTTCCTTCTTTATTTTCTTTATTTTTAATACAATTAGAATTATTCCATTGTTTTCTTTTTAAGATGCAAGTTCCTAAACGTACTTTATTTAAATTTTTAAACTTCGCAATTGGCTAGTTCTCCGGGGTGGGGGTGGGGGGACGTGTTATTATAATGACTGAAAATAATAAATCAAATAATTCATATTTAAATATTTTTTACAATAATCCTATTTTAAAATTTTTCTTCTGTGGTTTCTAAACAAATAAGACACAGAAAGAGGGAACCAAACTCTTCTCCTTTTTAACTTAGGATACCCTTGTTTTTCAACTACATTTACGAAAAAAAATTTTTTTCTTTGGCCCTGGCCAGTTTGCTAAATGGTTAGAGCATCAGCCCATAGACCAAAGAGTCTCTAGTTTGATTCTGGTCAAGGGCAAGTGTAGTTTGGTCCCCAGCCCTGGCCTGAGTTGTGCGGGAGGAAACCAATCGATGAGTCTCTCACATCAATGTTTCTCTCTCTCTCTCCCTCCCTCCCACTCTATAAGAAGATAAATGGAAAAGTGTCCTCAGGTGATGATTTAAAAAATATATATATGTATTATTTGTAGGTTTTCCATACTGATACCAAATACCTAACAGCCCTTTTCCACTAAGAAAAATCTAAAAGTAAAACATCTCAAGTCTCACTTTTATATATCTTGTTCATATTTAGTACTATGATGAACATATTAAATAATGTATATATTTAAGATGTAATTAATATGTAATACTTAGAAAACAGTACTTAAAAGTGATTCTCCAATTTTTGAAATATTTTAGAGCTAAAAGATTTTTTAAAATTCTAATGTAATTTTTGTTTGAAGAATCTACCTTTGCACCTATCAAGTAAGTCACTGTATGATAAAGAACAGATATATCCTAGACCTCTCTCAACAATATCTTAGAGAATTTCAAAAAAAGAACAGAACATGGTTGAGCATAATGCATGCTGAATTGGAAGTGAAAAGACTTGAAGTTACTATTTATTACCTGTGTAGCCTTGGACAATTCCCTAACTTGACTGAGTCTGCTTCACATCTCTAAAATGAAAGGGGTTGAAAAATCCCTCAAAAGCACTGATTAAGTGAAATGAAAACATTCAGGGGCATGATCCTAAATTAGACCAAAGGTGACAAAGACAATAGGGTCACTAAATTGAATTCTCAGGAGAATGGAGTGACTACAAATTTTTTAAAAGTGACTGAAATTACTAAATAGAAAGCTACAAGACATCACTTTCAATGTTCAGTTTACTGACTATTCCCCAAAGTATTCAAAATGGGTGTTATGTCTGATGTCAACTAGAATATAACACCAGCTGCTAAGAAATGAATAATGAGGACTATAAGATGTATAATTATTTCGTTGGAAAGTAGTGAATTTTTAACAAGTAAACAGAAGTATAGAAGAACTTGACACATTTGTTTTAAATTTCTCTTCCATTTACAGAGCACAAAATAACTTCTCACATTAGCCTAATGTGCTACTTTGACCACCCCCGAGGCCCTGTGATCTGCATTTGGTCTGAATAAGCATAATCACATGCATGAAAGAAAGAGGGATCACCTTCTAAAAACCCTTAGTGTGTTGACCAAGGGGGTAAACATACAATACAATACACCGGTGATTATACAAATGTATACCTGAAACCTATATAATTTTATTAACCAATGTCACCTCAATGAATTTTTAAAAGTTAAAAACAAAACAAATCAACAAACCCTCTGTGTGGCCCACACTTTCGGAGAGCTGAGCTCCACGCTGAGCTCCACGCTGGGCTAATGAACTGATGTGACCTGAGATCTGATCCCACTGCAGCAGCCTTCAGGCCTTCGCGGTGGTGTTACTTTACCAAAATAAACCCCTCCTCGATCCACCAAAGTGCCAAGAGTACTTCCAGGTGCCAACTTCTACTCTTCTGGAATAAGATTCCACTAACAAAGTTCATATAGCTTTGAACTGTTTCTCTTTAGTAGGTGCATAGATTTAGATTCTACTCATCCTAAAATCCATTTTCAAAGTATAAACACACTGCCTGCAATACATGTTCATTGTAGAAAATCTGGAAATCTAGAAAAGAACATAGAACAAACAAACACGACAATTCCAAGACTCAAAGATGACCACTATAGTTGATGTACATTCCTCCTACCTTTCCATATTTATAAAATACATATACATAAGTGATATCCTACTAAATAAATGTGTGCAGCCTTTGAAATTTATTTTGTAAAATTCCTATGCCATTATAATCTTTTTTTTTTTTTATCCTCACCCGAGGACATTTTTGTATTTATTTTCAGATAGAGCAGGAGGGAGAGAGGGAGGAAGACAGAGAGTGAGAAACATCGATGTGAGAGAGATACATCGACTGGCTGCCACCCACACAAGCCCAACCAGGACCGGGGAAAAGCTGCAACCGAGCATGTGCCCTTAGCGGGAACCGAACCTGGGACTTGCGAGGCCGCGGGCTGACACTCTAACTACTGAGCAAACTGTCCAGGGCCATTATAATCTTTATGAACCTACTTTTTCATAAGTGCATCTTATTTGTTCGATTTTTTAAAACAATCAGCCATAATCTTGTATTTCAAAGAATTTAAATGGAATAGTTAATTTTCCATATCAAATATTCAATTTGAGATTATTTTAAAAGTGATTTTAACAGTTGATCCTATCAGGCTCTTAGTAAATGAAAAATGCAAGTAGAGCCAAATTTATACCATTAAAAACTTTGTCATCAACTCCCCCTTTATTTTATTCAAATAAATACAATATTATAAGTAGGGGCAACCTGTTCGTATTGCCTTGTCAACATTCACCTTGGTATTTTAAGGCCGTATATCATAATTAACATAATCACGGGCATAACAAATGCTTGTATTCAGTATTTATTATGCTAAGTGTTTTATAAAGATGTTCATTCTAATCTTGACCACCACTCTATGAGGTAAGTATTGGTATCTTACTTGCAAATTAAGAAACAAACTTTCTGAAATGTTAAATAATTCACAGAACTATTAAATAAATCCTACCAAAACTTACGATGTAGCTTTTGAATGCCATAGTGAACAGATGTTCAGTGTTCTCACTGGTGTTTATGTCCTCTACATTAACACTAATGAAAACAAACCCCTAACCCTACCACTACTACCATCATCTAGCATCACACTTTGAATTGCTATATACTCCAAGGAGATAAGCATAAGCAAAGTAAAATATAATACAGAGATTTTAATGATACAATTTTCAGAGTTGCATGTTATATAAAAAGGTCCAGTAATTTTATTTATTTATTTACTTTTAAATCCTCATCCAAGGATATTTTCCCATTTATCTTCAAATAGAGTAGAAGGGAGGAAGGGAGATGAGGGAGGGGGAGAGAGAGAGAGAGAAACATTGATGTGAAAAAGATACATGGACTGGTTACTCCTGCATGACCCCGACCAGGGCCAGGGACAAACTGCAACCAAGGTACATGCCCTTGGCCAGAATCAAACCCAAGACTCTTTGGTCCATGGGCCGATGTTCTAACTGCTGAGCTAAACTGTCCAGGGCATCCAGTAATTTTTAAAATTAATTCTAGTCCTAAAAATGCTTGTTCAACTGGTTATTGACATTGAGTGCTATGGTTCATTTGTTATTTTTAGTGTGCGTCCTTTCTTTCTTTCTCTCTCTCTCTCTCTTTCTTTCTTTCTTTCTTTCTTTCTTTCTTTCTTTCTTACTTTTGCTGTTATTCAATAGATATATATTTGCGTGGTTCAAAAAATTTAAGATATATAGTGAAAAGTCTTCCTTTAAAAAAGTATATAATGGAAAGTCTTGCCTCTATCCCAACCCCCTATGTCATCAGCTGTGAACCCACTTTATACTCCAAAGTGAATAACCAGCTTATTGCTTTCTTATATGTTTTCCAATATTTTTAATATAACTACCAGCAATTTCTCTTTTTTTGTACAAATGTAACTTATTTTATTCTGCTCTTGCTTTTTTCCTAACGTAGCAATATAGTTTGGAAAATTTTCCATATTCATAAGGTTCCTCAATTTTTTGTATGCCTACATACATTCCATTATTGATGCACCTAATTTACTGAATCAGTTCTCTACTGATGGACATTATCTGCAAAATGTTTTCCAACTTTTGCTATTAAAAACAATGTGGCCATGAATAAATTTGTATACTTAACATTTTACAAATATACTATAAGATAAATTTGTAGAAATAGGAATACTAAATCAAAGCTCATATGCTTTTGTTCCAATTTACATTCATACCACCTCATATCCCACCAACAATGCATGAAAATCCTAGTTTCCTTGTAGCCTTATCTCTTACATAGTATGCTCTTACATATTTGGATTTTTGCTAATGTACTGCATTTGTTTTTCATTGATTTCAGAGCCAGGAAGGGAAAGGGAGAGGGAGACAGAGAGACATCAGTGTGAGAGAAACACCGATCGCCTGCCTCTAGCATGTGCTCCAACCGGGGATCAAACCACAATCTGGGTATGTGCCCTGACCAGAAACTGAACCCACCACCTTTTGGTGTACGGAACGACACTCCAACCAACCTAGCCACACAGGCCAGGGCTAATGTATTGCACTTAAAAAAAGTTCTGTCACTGTAGTCTTAGATTTCCTCTATTTAAAAAGAACTTTAGAAACTTTACATGTCTAAAAGCCAGTGACATTTTTCCGTGAACTACGTGCTAATATAACCAGGTTTACATTAGGTCTTCTTGGTCAATTACTAGGAGCTGCTATGTGTTAAAGTTTTATAAATTTAAGTACATTAATCTCTTTAAATGGATTTTTGGATTTTGAATTTTATTTAAAAAGGGCTTCTCCATTCTTAGACCATAAGATATTCATATTTTCTTCCACTACTTTTACGGTTTCATCTTTCACATTTAAATCTTTGTTCCAATTTCTGATGTTTAATATGAGATAAGGATGATGTGTCTACCTGCCAAAGAATATGGTATCTCATCCCATTTTAAGTATTCTTCTGTGTATTCTTTAATATAAATATTATGCAATTAAATAAAATATACATTAATTTTGAGCTTCCCTATTATTGAGTTAGTATGTTGTTTGTGATTATTTTCAACTGGTTCTCTGAGGGTGGTGGAAATAAAATCTTACCATCTGTAAATAACAATTGTTTTACCACTTCCTTTCTAACTTTCATGCCCTATTCTCTCCCTTTTAAAGAATGGCACTGGCGGTTTCCTCCACACAATAGTAAATAACAGTGAAGAAATGAGCCAAATTGGTTCTTATTTCTGATGCTAGTGAGTATACCTCATGTGTTTTCCCATCAATCATAACGGCTTGGAGGATAATATAAATATAGTGCCACCCCATTGAAGAAGTCTCCTTTAAATACTCTTTTATTGAGTGAAAGAATGTTTGTTAATTTTTGTCATATGTCTTTTCAGTGTCCTTAGAAATAATCCTATGATTTTTATAATTAGTTCAATACAATAAATATAAGCAAATTTCCTACTACTGAACCATCTTTGCATTGCTGAAATAAACACCACTTGTAGATAATATATCATTACTTTCATGGAATCCAGATTATTAACTTATATTTTTAGAAACTATCACTTATTTTGGACTATATTATTATTTGATAGTATTAAACTACAAGAGGCCAAGTCTTAAAGCAATAAAACAATGCCAACCAGAAAATTTGGGGGAGGACAATTTGAATTTTGATTGGGAATTGGATATAAACTAATTGATTGTAACAGACAGGTACAGTTCAATTGATTAAGAACTGTGGGACTAATATTTTCAGTCCTTTACCACAGGGAAATTTTATGTTGAGCAGAAGCCTTTTAGCCTAACACTGTGTGAGGAGTTTTTAAACTTAATAGTACATTCATTCAACTTAATAAATATTTACTGGACATCTATTTTCAAGGCATGGAATGGCTCTATAGTGTAGTTCAGTGGCTTACAAATGTTTTTTGACCTAGTTACACAATTACAAATACATTTTTTATTGCAACTCAATATACATCTACATCTATGTGTGTCTAAAAATAGGTGTAAATTTATAAAAATGGTTTCATAAAACAATAATTATAATTATTACACATAATGTATATACACGATGATCTATTTTTATTCCATATTATTTTTATTAAAATGGTAGTTCAAACACACTATATTTATTTCCAGCCCATAATAAGTTACAATCTGTACTTTGGAAAATATTGTCACACAGGCTAAGAACAGGGATTCTAGCTTTGAATACCACCTCTTCTTTTTAATGGCTTTTAACTGTGTATCTGTGATTTATCCATAAGATGATGAGGGCAACAGTATCCACCTCATAGGATTTTATAAAGATTAAATGAGTCAATACTTGTAAATGCATGTTTCAATAATGACTATAACTGGTTTAACAAAATATTTCCCTTGACTCTACAGTTGCCAAAAGAAAAATCGCATCACTAAAATACGAAAATTGAGAAAAAAAAATCATTAAAAATACAGACTTTTTATCACCAATTAGAAATAATTATGAACATTCCAAAATGATCTAAATGTCTGATCTGGACCATGGCTTCCCCTCCAAGGTCTTGAAGACAATCAATAAATATGCATTAAGGTCATCGTTTTCCCTTTATATACAGATGCACATAAGTAAAGCCCCTAAAAGTCCTCTTAGAGTTATGAAACCAATGAGCATGCTAAAATTTTATAATTTACCAGTACATTAGAAAGAAGTCACCATATGTATGACTCTCAATTAGATACTTTTTAACTATCCCACAGTAACACACCAATATCTCTGGCAGATATTTTATGCTCCAGATTTTCATATCTGTAAACTGGATAAGAAACATTTTTATGTCACATTTCTTAAAGAAAATGATGAAAACTTTCTAGCTTATTGCCAAGCCCCTTACTCCTTACTACTTCTGATAGAGTAATGAAAGAGGTAACAGTACACTCAACATAACTATAGGTATGTCATAAGGACCAAGTCCTGGAATCCATGGGTTTAACGTCTTTTACCCAGAACTCCTACTAGAGAAGTTGGTGGCACCAAGAGAGTTGGTCTGAACAAATATCCTCCCAAGGAACAGAGAGAACTTTACTTCTTCAGATTTATGTGCAAATTATTTTATTAAGTTTATTTTTCTATTACAGTTTACATCCAATATTATTTTGTATTAGTTTCAGGTGTACAGCATAGTGGTTACATAACCATATACTTTACATTGTGGTCCCCTTTATACATTGTGGTACCCACCTGGCACCATATGTATCATTACAATATTAGCGATTATATTCCCTATGGTGTACTTTACATCCTGGGACTATTTTGTGACTACCAATTCGTAGTTCTTAATCCCCTCTGGCAATCATCGATCTGTTCTCTGTATCTATCAGTCTATTTCTATTTTTTTGTTTGGTTTATTTTATATGCAAATTCTTAGGGGATTCAAAATGAAGTGGAGATGAGCAGGCAATAAAGATCTGTATGATAAAGAAAAAATAATTAAAAAAAAAAGATCTGTATGAAAGGGTATAGGTAAGCAGTGATCATTCCCATAATAATTTTCAAAAAAAAAAAAGTGAGTATTTCTGTTTCATCCACCAAGACTAATCTACACCCAGCTGGCTCTTGGCACAGCTGTAGCAATGGACAATCCAGAAAATATATGCACGTACAACTCTAAATCTGCCTGAAATGGTAGGCAGAGAGTACCCTAATCTTTAGATAAACATCTGGAATCCAGCACGGAGGAAAGAGTAATCTCATTCCCTCCTTAATTCCCAGTATTCCAGGGCCTCTCCAAAGTGAACTTTGGAGCTAATAGAGAATAGGTATTTACTAGACATAATTTCACTGTTCCATCAACTTTTGGAATCCATCCACTATACCTATCAAATGATATTAATATTTAGGTTCCCTCTGGTAAACACACCACATTAATTATAAGTAAAATCTCCAGAAACCCCCTAACTATGCAAGTGCCCATTCCTCCAAAGAACAAAGAGAAAGTCATGTTTGAAAGTTTGTTTACTGAAGTAAAAAGATTTGCTTTTCCTCCTCTCCCTCTCTGCAATTTACCTACTGACATTCGGTACGTGTTTTTCTAATTGTGGTTGAGGGATGGAGAAAGGTGTGTGTTTTGTTTGGTTTTAGCACGTTCCTGAACCTTACTACGATTATATTCTTAAATTTGGCGTCTGTTCATCAAGGAGGAGCAGGGTACACGAGTTTGATAGAAATAAAGCTAAATGGATAATTTTATGCTTATCACATGGATGGCAAGTGCTAGCAGGCTAACAGAACACCTATCTCCCACTGAAACTACACCACCACCCTCCTCCTAACATACCTATAGCAATCGGTCCTGCTTAATGCAGCCTTGTTCTCTGCCCTTAAATGACTCCCTGAGTTCCTTCAACATCCATAACCAACTCCCAAGTTTAGGTTCAAGTAAGAGCTGACTGAAATTTTTTCACATATTTTCAGTGCTCGTATTTGCTAATGATGACAATAAGTTTCTTGAAAAAAAAAAAAAAAATACAGCATCTTTAGTTTCTTCAGAGAAATCTAAAATCTGATCTTCTTCTAAAATTAAAACGTGTGTGTGTGTTGTAGGAACAAAGGTTTTTTTTTTTTTTTTACTCTGATAAGTACTCTGATAGTTTTACTTGGATAGATTCTAATATAATTGTTACAGAAAAATCTGAAAGAGTATTTTGATCAAGTAAAATATTAAAAGAGAAAGACTAGGTTTAGGGGTTTCTTTCTTTCTTTTTTTTTTTTTTACTTTCATGTTTACCCACTGATTCACTGTTGGGTGGAATTGAGAAATGTAATTATTAATGATCAGATTACTTGACATCACTGTACAAACTGAATGCAGTCATAACATAAAAGTATATAAAAGAGTATGTGAAACCTAGGTAAGAAATTCCTCATAAAGTCCCCCGAAAGTGTGAAGATCCAATCCCCCAAGGCATCTAATGTAAAGATTTTGATCAAAGCATAAGCTTCTTAAGAAACAAAAACAGAAACCTATTCAAGGAACGTTTTCTAGAATTAAAGCAAAAGCATATTAATTCTTAAAAACTGTAAAAGAGCAGTTTCAATCATACTCTAAGAAGGCATTTTCACAGCTAAATTAGATAACGCTGTGCTCAGGAACTGTGAAAAAGCTGTATAATAAATATATACAATCACATGCATTATGATAAATCATATTTCATGTTGTTATATAGGTCCTAATCTAATTTTATTCACTCACTATTCAATAAATGTACTGAACTTTTACTTTTTGCAAGAGAAGAGCCTAGAAAAATAAAATTACACATTTTTATGACTTAGATATGAACTGGCCCTCGTTTGAGTTAGGAGGAAGGAATATAGTGACAGGAGAGGGAAATAAGACTTCTAGTCCCCCCCTAAATAAACATGCTACCCTATTAAATAAAATTCTATAGGCTTGAAACAATGGAAGAATTAAACCTCAGATGGAACACTGCCTTTTATTTCTCTGTCACCCTGGGAAAATGTCTGTGTTCATAGTGAGGTCTCTCAGTATGATAGCAGACTAATCGGTACAGGTTCTTGAGATAATGGAAGCTCACCTGGCTAACCAGGCAGCCTGCCCATCAACTTCAGATCCACATATCTCCCAAATTACAATCAGAGACTGTGTTCACACCCTGAAACCAATCCATCACTCTCATCTCCTGCCTTAAAAATAAATTAAAGGGATAGGTGAAGGCACTGCATGACTCAAACCATGTGGATCTCAACAAATATGTCCTATTTACTAAGAGGAAATAGTCATAATTGGCATTAGACCAAGTTTTCCCCATCAAAACTAAAAGATAATTTCTACACTACAGGCCAACTGTCAATAAACCAAGAAAATCTGATCATTTACCCAGCATTAACATACTTAGATCTCATTTTACTTCAAAACATCTTAGAACAGAAATAGCTCAGAATGACACAGTTTGGGTGTATGACAGAAAAAACAGCTGTGTGACATCAGAGCTTTCTTACTTTGCAGAGCAGGTACACAGAAGCAGGGTAGAACTCTTAGATTATATGCAAAGTACTAAAACTATACCTGATACATAGTAAATGCTATGTAAGAATTTCTGCTGTTATATTTTACATAGCAATTGGCTCTGATTGTGATATTGTGAGCACTTCTCCTTCTTTTTTAACTTATGCATATTTTCTCTTTCTGCTTAATTAACCTGCATTCATTCTATTAAAAACATTTACAATAAAGAGATGTAATTTACTTTTTTTTTTTTTTTTAAATCCTCACCCGAGGACATTTTTCCATTTTTTGTTCTGATAGAGTGGGAGGGAGAGAGAGGAAGAGAGAGAGAGAGAAACATCGACGTGAAGGGACACATCGAGTGGCTGCCACCCTCACGACCAACCAGGGCCGGGGACAAACTGCAACCGAGGTACGTGCCCTTAGCGGGAACTGAACCCAGGTCTCTCTGTACCGCAGGCCGACGCTCCAACCGCTGAGCCAAACCGGCCAGGGCTAAAGAGATGTAATTTAAATATTGTTTATTAAATTATCATTTTTGCATCCAATAATCACAATCCAGGAAAATTAACTTGTATTATAAATCCTTCAAATAACTGGGATACCCAATTAATTTTTACGCAATGGCATTTAAGGTAAAATTTGTTATAAAAAAAGCCCAGAAATAAAGGTATATAGGAAAGAAAAGAAATAGTAAAAGTTTAGACATCAGAGTTTTCTGTGCTCTACTATGAAAAAAATATAGTAATTCCATAAAATCTCCTGACTCCAAAAAAAAGGAACCAATGTGCATACGAGCCGTCGTATTTAACAGTCTCCCTACCTCAGAAAGAAGCAGGAGCCTCTGCCACTCACCCCGCAGTTCTTTGATAAAAGCATTTCATATTTTTACAAGATCACTTACTGGGTGCCCAAACTCTGCTAACAGTGCCATGCTTCGTCTCACCTAATCCTCCCAACAGCCTTATGAGAGAAGTGTCCTTCCCAATCTTTAGGCAGAGGGAGATGAAGCACAGAGAGTTTAAGTAACTTATCCAAGGTCACACAGCTGACTAGTGGAGCCAGGATTTGAACCTAGGCAGATCCTGGCCCCCAGCTTCCAGGCACTAGTTACTGAGCATCTACTGTGTGTAAAATGCTAAGCACATCAAGGAACTGCTGACTGCCCAATAGTCAGGACCCCTGATCTGCTGAGGCCGGGGTCTCTTAACAACTACTCTCAGTCCATCCTCTTCCGATTTTCAATTCAAGCCCTTATCTCAGGAAGCACAGTCACTGTAACTTCACAGATCACGACGACCCCCAGAACTCTAACTGCCAAAGCTCTGTTCCCATGTCCAGCTCTACAGGGAAAAATGTGTTCCCCAACTTCTGATTTGTGATTTAAAATGTATTTCCTCATAAAAGCTTAGTGTGCATAATACTATTAATACTATCCATCAGATAAATGTTATATTAACTGAGCCTTTTCATTGGTTATTTGGAAAATTTAACCACCATTTTACCATGGTTTTAAATAAAAAGTGCATTCCTTTATTGCCTCATTTTATTTTTAATATTATCATACAAAAAAAATGAGCCTTTCCACCCCTTTAGTATCCAGTTCTACAACACGTATAGATTCATGTAACCACCATCATAATCAGGATACAGAACAAAAATATAGTCTTAATAAAAAAGAAAAGAGGTTAATAAATGAACTTAAAGGCAATCCCTGTTATATTATAAATAGTTCTTGCTCTGTGTCTTCCAGCTGATCAGGTTTTCCCTCCTTCCCAGGACAAATGCACTGAATAGCAAAACAGAAAGGCTTGGTATATTTTAAAAATATATATTTTTACAGCTGTAACATTTTATTCTTTATAGATATTTAGAAGCTGGGGTTTTATAGGGGCTTCACCAAAACAGGTGCATGTCTTTCCATGGTAGAGTTTCCACCAGAGTGGAAGTTATGAAATGAGCACACCTTTCCCACACTACGCATGCCTGGACACTGCTGACCCACAAAGTCTGGGAGGAGGTCTCCGAGCAGAGGTTATCAAGTGTGTATTTAGACAGTATTCAAAAACATTGGGAAATGTGTTCTTTATTTATAAAACTATAACCAGAAGTTCCTCATATTAAAACAAAAGTAAACAATACAAACTCCAACAAAATGAAAAAGGTAGTTTCAAATCTTATTATTAGCTCAAGCTTTGTATGGGTTACAGGTGCTGCCTGAGGCTTTCTCACCACCCTCTCCCCTCAAAATAAAATTATTTGGCATGGGTAAAAGAATGGCCAAGTCACTTCCATCCTAACATTCACTAACACTTTTCTCACCACAAAGTTAGTGCTGATATTCTGTACTCATAAATAAAAAGTCTCGACTCAGGTCTGGTACCACCAGTGGGCTAAGAGAAGTTACTTAATGTCATTAACTTAGTAGAAAGCAAATGAATAATATTCACAGTCCCAACTTCTCCTCCATACCCTCCAGTGTGATCTGATGCATGAAATTCCCATTATTAGAAATGTATTACTGTGACTTGAGACTTTTCTATTTCTAGAAAAACCTCTACTAAAACATATATGCTACTATAAGACAACAGCAATCCATTTAACTATGTCACTCTTTAAAAATGTCAGCTTTAAATGAGTTTACTTGAATTGTTCTATGACAGAACGGAAGGCAAAAGTTCCTAGTGCTTTAGACAGGTGTTGATTGGATAAAGAGGGATTGTGGAGACACATGTCAGAATCACGCAACCCTGAAAGGAAGCCAGGACTGAGTGGGACAGTGAAGTAGCAAGAAAGTACCACAAGGGAAGTGGGTTTCTAAAGAGTGTGAAGAAAGAAGAAAGAATAGCAGAAGGGGCCCAGAGACAATTCACTTACTCCACTAAAGCTAGCCTTATCTGCATAACCTTTGCAGGGGCGCTGGCGCCATGCCCCTTCCTGGGTTCTAAGTACTCTTCCCACCACAACCTCTTTTTTTTTTCTAATGAAATAGGTCAACTTGACAAAGGGCAAATGACTGAGCTGAAACAAATTTCCCTAGGTTTAGCCAGAGGAAGTTTCATTAGAGATGAAAACCATGAGCCAGCACAAACAGGACTGATGAAAGTGTGGGAGAGGAGAAATATGAGAAGGACAAAGAAGAAAGGGTGTACCACTGTTATTATTCTGTTACAGATGACACATATAAGGAAGTCCATAGGAATTGTGCTTATTAATAGTCTAGCCTACTGTGAGGCCCAGCTACAGACATTCCATCTTGGCTGGCTCCAAATTACAAGAATAACCATGAAGCAAGACCTGAACGGGCTTGAGTGCTGGGTGCATGGCTCGCTCTACAGATCTGGATTCAGAGGGTGCCATCCTAAGTGGATCTCTACTGCATCCTGTTCACATTAGGGCAGGTGACATCAGGTCAGATTTGGCCTTTACTGCTTGATCTCTGTCCTCGTTGCCCTACCACAGCTAACGGAGACATCTCCGCCTCTCTTTCTTCAAAGGCAGCCCTCCTCTCCCATCCACTTCATCCAAGGCCATTGACTCACCCTTACTCATATGATCATAAAACACTGGGGAGGGGTGTACCTACTCTGTGGCAGGTACAGTCAGATTATAGGTATAGAGGTGAACAAGATACAGTCTCTGCCCTGGAGGATCTTAAAGTCTAATATGGGAGGCACATAAGACAATAAGGATAGACTACAGTAAATAATAATAGAAAATATGTACATAATCAGTGCTACTAGGAGACAGGGGAGTAACTAAAGTTCTGAAGAAGCAGTAACATCTGGTCTTTAAGATGGATTGGGAGCTTGCCTCGCTGAGAACAAGAGACAGAAGTTCAATGAAAAGGGTTATGCAAAGAGAAAGCAACATCAAAGAACATGTGTTCAGGACATGGCAAGTGTTGTGGCTGAAACACCATATATGTGAAAGGGAATTTCAGATGAAAATAAACTGATAGATTGTTGTTTAATAAAGGGTGTAGCATAAAATTCTAAAGAGCTTGCTAGTTCTTTATAGGTAACATAACTCTGTAGCTCCCCATAGGTAAGGGGATTCATGAAGGTTTTCAGGAAGGGGACTGACGAAATTATAGAAATAAGTGACAAGACACAGAAAACAATGATTAATTCTATGAATATAAATAAAAAGTAAATGACCTCCAATGCTTCCTAAGAAACCAGTGTACCCTCTGCCTTAATCATATGGATATAACTGGAAAACTCTGTTATGTTTGCCTGAATGTACCCAACTTACATCTAATGTATCCAACTGGTATTTTATTTTTAATTTAGTTGACCCCTCTATGCTAAATTTCATTCTCGAAAAGGAAGAGTACATTCTTCTCTATCCTATATACAATATTTTTCATAAAGTATTCAATAATCCCTCATTAACTGTTAGATAATCATCCTATAGGGTCTACTCTATATATCAATTTTATGCTTTCTGATTCTATTTCTACCTATTCTATTATATCTATTGATCCTATTGTGTTCTCTGATCCTATTTCTAGTCTATTTCCACAGACAATTGGAGAAACATAAGGTCAACCACGTAAGTGTTTGCACAAGTACATTGAAAACGTGCATCTCCTCTTCCCTTTTGGCTCAAGCTCATGGGGATATGGCTTCCTATCTTACAGGCAGATCAGTACCTGGGTGCCATGCTGACACCATTAGCTATATTTCTTACATTCGGTAGTAATTCAATGTGGAAGTTGGAGTCCCTGTAAAACTGTTTAGTAGATCATATAGGATAGTCCTGGAATTCTACCAATATTCTTTCTGTCATTCAGGGTGCTGTAAGTGAAAGGAACCTAATGAAATTTTTGTGATTACTCTTGGAATAACTGCTCTTGGCAGACTGGTCACTATGTGATTTGATAGCTTCTTTGAGGTACAATCAAGAAAAACAAAACAATAGCAATAGTTCTTATAACCATAGCATTGCTTAAATCTGATCATTATTACACTTCTGTACAGACAGCTAAGTCGAATAATGTCACCATTCTTAAGAGTTCCTTCTCAGTTTGGTTAGGACTGAGCACTAATCAACTGTTGAAATCTAAACTGATATTTCTGAAGTGTCAACAGATGCACCAGCTCCCTGGCTGAAACAGGAACGTGCGTCTATTTTTTGTAAACAGGCTGAAGGAACATGACTGAGAGAGACATGGAGAGAGAAAATATTCAGTTTCATAAAATGCAGTGTGAAAAGGATGCACATGGTTTTACAAAACATCCCAAACAAAATAACCTGGAAGGCCAAGAAAAAGGAAAATGACCAAATGTGAGTAGAAAAAGAGTAATAAGAGAGAAAAAGAGTAAAGACCTTTTACCTACTGCAATAAAAAATGTAATATATATTTACATATTTGTTTTTTGGGTGTTGTGTGTTTTTTGTGCTTGAAAAGAGCAATCTCCACCTTCCCTCCATCCCCTGCAAACCCTCAAGACACAGTTCGATCAAATGCTTACACCAGCACAGAAAAGAAAGGGGCGTGTTACCGTCTGATGGTACAAGTGTAATTCCTTAGCTCCTGGAACCATTCACCACCCTACCCCAATGCAGTCCTTTCCAAGTCCCTGCACATATACCACAGGTGTGCATTGGAGATGTGCAGGTTCAGTTCCAGACCACAAAAAGAGAATATCATAACAACAGTCATAATCTTTTTGCTGGTGGAGTGCCTTCCTTCAATTTGTAAAAAGCGCCACATCTGTGAAGTGCACTAAAGCGAAGCCCAATAAAATGAGATATGCCTGTTCTTTCAGTGTTTCCTAAACCTGCCCGATCATCAAAATCACAGGTTCCTTCCTTGAAGATTTGACTCTGTACACCTTGGGTGAGGCGTGGGACTCCATTTTTACAAGCATCCCAGAATGATTCTTATGATCAAGCAAGTTTGGAAAACAAAGAACCCTGTGGCTCTTTGAAGTAACTGTTTTTGAAATAATTTGGTTGCAAAGATTATTCTTTGCTGAGAACTGTGTAATGTCCCTGGCAATGATGGTACTATGTGAACTTGCTGAAGCACCCTTATCAAATCTTCAGTGACATAAATGAAGGGGCTAACACATTTCCTACACATGTATCCAATCATTGAATAGCCAGTGAATCCCCTAATTAGATAATTCTCCAACATAAAGCAAAGACAGGTCTGATAAAACCTAGCCTGGCGAAATCAAGAGCAGCTCCCACCCTGCCACAGGTGATCCGGAGCACAGCACTCTCTGCAGCTCGCGAGTGTCAGCTCCTCCGCAAATGTTCACACACAGACAAAGCCAGCTAATTTCCCTGTTCAATGTGAGTCACCATCATGATGATTTAGATTTGCTTAGGTGCACATATTGAAATATATGCTTCCCAGCACAATTTCATATCCAATTACAACAGTAAATCCAATAAAGGCACAGTTAAACTGCCACTCAGGCAAGAAAGACCTACAAAGTCATAAGCCAATTCAAATATTCTCAGGGGAACACATGTGGGTGCCTAGAGCCCTTGTCAAGGGACTCTATGTTATCTTTTTCACCTAGGAATTTTTCATACAAAATTTCAGCTGAAAAATGTTGGTAACTTTCCACATCCTGGACTAAATGACTCCCTGGAACATGATTCCATTTCTTTCATGTATGTTTTCAATACCTCTCTATATTCCTCTTCACTTTTAAATCTTACTTTTGTCTCAAAGCATCAAAGCACAAAGCCAAAATTTTACAGTGCGTTGGGAATAGAAACGATTAAAAACATTTTATTGATTGATTTGAGAGAGAGGGTGGGGGGAACATCGAGTTGTTGTTCCACTATTTATGCATTCATTGGTTGATTCTTGTATGTGCCCAGACTGGGAACTGAACCCAAAACCTTGATATATTGGAATGATGTTCTAGTTAACTGAGCTACCTGGCCAGATTCTGAATTAGAAAACTAATCAATGGATTTCTGTCCTCAAAACACGCATAGTTTCCAGGGAAATCAGTATTTTAACTATGATTTAATCTAAACTGTTAAATAAAAGACAAAGTTATTTGAGAATAAAATAACTAAAAGTAACACTGATAAAATGTAAATTACTGAAAATAAAGTCAGTTTTTGTTATGTTTTGTTTTTGTTATTTAACCATACTTAAATGGTTTACTTGTTCTGTATGGGTAAAGATGTAAAAATATTTACATATACATATGTTCAGCATAACATCTGCAGCATTATTCAGGAAAAGAAATTATGATAGTCTTTTAAAGACAAGAGCCAACACAGAACTTTAAAAACCTACATGAAATCCTAATCCACAAGCACAAATATAGAACAAAGCATCTAAAACTCCCCTTAGATATTTAGTTTGTGTCTTAGTAAAACAGTAACATTCCAGAGAGGCAGATGAGGGCTCAATATAAAGAAGAACCTTCTAAGAATTAGAGCCGATCAACAATGCACCAGTGGACTTCCTTCCTCCGCACTGAAGGGGTCAAGCAAAATCCCCGAGACCACCTGGCATGCATGCTGCCAAGGATATGCTAGCTTTGTTTAGGAAGTTGTTCTAAATGACCTCTGGGGTCACTTCCAAGTCAGTGTTTTGATTCATCAGTGGTGAGAAGAATGACATGAGTACACACACACACACACACACACACACACACAGCCCCAGAAGAAAACTTGGAAGCTTGATATTTTTAAGTGTTTTATAGAATAAAGCAAAGGAAGAATTAGCCACATCATCACACCAATATTTTAGAGAAGTGAGAAAGGGAAAAAGATACAATTTCGTTCTACCTCGGAATTCTCTTTGAGTCAAAGAACAAGTTCTTGGTGACCTTAAGCCTATTCTCTAATAGGCCCCAGCAATCTAGTTCTTGGGACAGATGGGGGGTTCAGAAACTACAGAACATATTCAGATGCACAATTTCTCATGAAAAACACATCTGTCATGCAAAGAACCTTCTCTGCTCTCAAGCCTATTTCAGTTTCCAATGTAAGTAAAACACAGGGCAAGTCCGAACCTAGTACTTCCCTGAAAAAGTATACAAGAAAACAAACAGACACAGTGCTAGATATCAGGCCTCTCAGGAGAAGGCTGAGCCTGGGAGTTTCCAGGCAATTCAACTTGCTTATCAATTGACAGGCTTATCAATCTACCAATCTTGAAATAGGAAAGAAAGGGACATTGGGTCTGACCCAGGCAGCTCCTTATCCCCCTACGCCTTATATAACGTTTCCCCTTATACCTCACCAAGCACTTAAATGTAATCAATCAAATAATTTCTTTAAGTAATTAAAGAAATTACTTAATTACTTATTTTTCTTTCTTATTTTTCTTTCCTCATTCTTTGCTTGCTACTTCTACTCTTTAAATACAGTCTTTTCTCCTTAAAAGAACTGCTGTTACATAAGTAGCCAAATTTCATAATATAACAATTAAGATTTCATTACCCTTTGAACTTTATTGAAATGCTATGCTAAATACCTTGGAAGGGTTTGTTACAGGATTTATCAAAATGAACCAGAAAATAAAAGCAGATACATCTTCTGCTGTAGCATATTTAACATTTGGAAGTTTTTACTTAACATCAAAGAATCAGTAGTCTCCTGTTTAATTTTCCTCAATGGACAGACCCCAAATAAAACTTTTTCTTCCTTTTCCTAGTTCTTGGTAGAGTTTTTAATTTTAATTTTTCCTGAATGATGAAGAAGAAACATTCTTCAGGGGCAGAAATTAAACACAGACACTTCTGCCAAAAAACATGAAATAATGTTTAAGGAACCATAATTGAGAAATGTCAAATATTCCTCGATACTATTTTCCCCTCTCAGATTAACAAAAATTGATAAAGTTCAGTGTTGTCAAAGGTATAGTGGAAATCAGTAAGCTTTTCAAAAGGCAATATGATCATACTTTATCCACCACAGATTGGTCACTGCAGATTTCTTGACATAGTAAATCTGTAGCCAAGCTATCCTAAGGATATATGCTAAGGTGAATTGACAAAGACATTCACGCTAAAATTGTTCATGTAATAGCAAAAACCTAGACACTAAATGCTTCTCAGTGAAGGACTAGCTAAGTAAATCATGGTATATCCTCAATATGTAATGGAATTAAAAGTGTTGATATAAAAAAAGAAATCCCAATTGGAAAATCAAGCCCTAAGTCAGTATGCACAATGTAACCCTATTTGTATCCAAAGAAAAAAATATGTATATAAATTTGTTAGTCTGCATACTAGCTGAACTAGCCCAAGTACATGCTGACTAAGTATAGAAGGATAATTAAGAAATGGGTAACATGTCCTGGCCAGTATGGCTCAGCGGTTAAGAGTGTCAGCCGGTCGACCAAGACCAAAGAGTTGCTGGTTTGATTCAGGTCAAAGGCATGTACCTCAGTTGCAGTTTGGTCCCCAGCCCTGGTGAGGGTCATGCGGGAGGCAACCATTTGATGTGTCTCTCTCACACCAATGTTTCTTTCTCTCTCTCTCTCCCCCCACTCCCTTCCTCACACTGTATCTGAAGATAAATGGAAAAAACAATATCCTTGGGTGAGGATTAAAAAAAAGAAAGAAAGAAAAGAAATTGGTAACAGGAGAAATTGAGGACTGGGATTATCTGGGCAGTGGTGCTTCTACTTCTCATCTTCTATCTTTCTACACTGTTTTAACTTTATGCTCTGTTCCTACACCATTTTATTTCTAATCTTCACTTAGACTACTCTTCAGCCCCAAACCATGGCAGAGTTTTGTAACACTGGCCACATCCCCTGTGGGATGGAGCTCACTGCCCACACCCCCATCCCCAGCGCTATCATGCCGTAACACCCAAGTCCCAGTTCGGAACTTACGTAATGGATGGTTTCAGAGCCGACATTTCCCACACCACGTTTCTTCTTTCTTCACATCCTTATGTTATTTGTGCTGATTTCTGACTTTTCTTTCTCTAAAATATAAGCTCATCTGAGAGCAGGATCCATGATGACATAATCTTTGCTTCCCCCAATGACATCCAGCACAGTGCTCAGTAGGTACCACAAATAAATAAATGATAGATTTGTTTTTATGAGATTACAGCCTTAAAGTTAAGATTTTATTTTTAAAAGGAAGAATCTACTACTCTCCTGATCAAGCTGATTTAGTAAAGAATCACCTCCATATTACAGGAAAAAAGACCGAGATACTTTAAACTTGTAAGCATTTTGCCATTAAACAACTAATTAAAAGATGGAGAAAGGGAGACAAAAACATTAAAAGAGGTCTAAATACACTTTTTTAAATGTTAAAAAAAATATGCAGTCTTTTAGTAGGTGCGCAAATGGGGCAAGATAATACAGGCAAAGAAAAAAAAAGGATCTGATTGAAGAAAAAAAATGTTATAAATCCCTTCATTTCCAATAGTGTCAACTACAATTTTTTTAAAAAAGGCATTGGTTTCAGCTCTGGGTACACATTTATAACAGTGAATAGGAACTACACATCAGAATGGAATGATTATTGATTTCTTAATGGATTACTGCTGCACAAATTTACACTCACCAAGAAACCATCAATCTTTGGGTAATAATTATAAACCTATCACAGTACATACAGCATTCTGACTGAATTGAAACTTACTGCTATCTGCCGGGAAATGACCAATTTTCTATTTCTCCAGCTCCAACCACAATACAGAATGGTGAGCAGCTACTTACATCAAATGCTATTACAGGACATGGTTTGTAACAGCCACAGCATGCACCATCTGTAAATTGCTATTAGAGAGGTAAACAATCAGGTCCTAGTGGACACTTTTCTTATTATTCATTAGTTCTGAAAACTGTAAATAAAATGGGCATAAGGCAGTTACACTTGTCAAAGGCCTATCATTACTGGCAGGTTGTGGAGAAGGATCAAGGGCAAACAGTACATTAACTGAACTAATGTTGTCCTGACTCTACATTCTAATTTCAAACCGCTCCCAAAATGGGCATCAGAAGTGTCAAACCACTAAGCTACAGAGGTTAGGTCTCTTTCTACACCCCATGTATGTTCTCGGTGAATTGCATTTTTACTAAATACCAAGTGGAACAACATTACGATTAAGGTATTATTTTCCAAAAAGAAAACCATGTTACACCAGTTCTACCTAGTAGTCTTAATCATTGGATAAAAATGTGATCCAGTATTAATCAATTTAGTTTCTAGTCCTTATTGTTCTCCAGCTATGGGCTTCAGATTGCACCATGTCCTTCCAGAGAGTCAACCCCATTCTGCATACCTTATTGATCTTTGTTATGTCTATATAGTCATGGAATGAAGACAATCCAGCCAAATAAAGGTTATGTGGAATCAACAGTATACTTGTTTTCCTTTTCTCTTTAGATTCTAATCTATCATCAAATTTTTGGTTAGATATATCAGTATTCTTTTCTAAAAAGTTATAACTTGCAATTTTTCCACACAATTAACTAACTTAAAAAAATATGTATTTCCAAAACATCCTAGGAACTAAAGAAATGAGTTTTGATTGCTTTTATAAAGTGTTTCCTTTCTTAAGTACTAAGAGACTATTAAATTACCATAATAATCAGCCACAATAATTAAAATACTATTAAGAGTAATATAAAATTAAATGGAAAAGCTAAATAAAGTTATTATAAAATATAAAATTAAATGGAAAAGCTAAATAAAGTTATCATTATAAAATAGAATAGATTTTTGAAACAGTGAAATTTTCAGATGGCAAACTTGGTGTTTTTTGTTTGTTTAATGGAAAAGAATATTCTAAATGTGTAACATTTAACAATCAAATCAGAAAAATAAACATTCTCTAGAAGGCAAGAGATAACTTTAGACTGAGTTGACATTACTTATATTTCAAGTAGGAACCATATCTAATAAGTATAAAAAACATATGCATATTTACAATCTACAAACAATAATAATTGTGCAAGAAAATGAGCTAAGTGTTTATGTTAGTTATTGCATTTATTTATTAAAACCTTAAGATAGGCATTATTATTTATAGCTGAGGGAACTGAATGTAAAAAATCTAAAGAACATTCCCAAGGTCACATAGTTGGAAAAACAATTCCCAAAATGCAACCTTAAAGGAAAGAAGCAGAGCCAATACTTGACCCCAAGTCTATAGAATTGAAAGTCAGTACTCTTAACGGCTTCCACTGGACCTCATCCAAAAATATGAGAACTGCTACATTCACAGGTATGTTCCAGACCACACAGATACCCCATATTTTTAATAAGTGAAGTAAATAAATAAATGGGCAAACAAAGGAATGAGCATATTATGTAAGGGAAATAACACCAGGCCAAGGACCAGAAGACAAGGTTTTAAGCCATTGTTCTGCTACACTCTCCTATGTGCACTTGAGCCTCAGTACACAGATTTCTATAATATAGGCTTTGGGAGGGTTGTTACAGCGTGAACTACTGTTGTTTATTATATAGGTATGCACACACACATAATTCTATTGGTAAAAGGAAAAGGATAGGGATTTAGTTGGCCCTTGGGCCCACATTTATTATTTACTATGTTCATGGCCCTATTCTGGGTGTTGGGGCTGCATCAGTGACCAAGAAAATGTCCTTCAAGTGTGTATTGGGAGAAGAGATAAACAGATGAGATAATTTCAGATAATATTTAGTATAACAAAAAAAAGAAAATAGGGTAATTTAATAGAATGCCAAAAAGGGACATATTTACATAGGGTGCTTAGGAAAAGCCCATTCAAGGAGTTACAATTGAGTTGAGCCCATTAAAGGAGTTACAAGGAGGTGCCCGAGCCAGTTTAGCTCAGTGGTTAGAGCATTGGCCCAAGGACCAAAGAACCTTGGGTTCAATTCCGGTCAAGGGTACATACCTTGGTTGCGGTTCGGTCCCTGGCCCTGGCCGAGGTCATGCGGGAGGCAACCAATCAATGTGTCTCTCTCACAATGATGTTTCTCTCTTTCTCTCTCTGAAGATAAATGGAAAAATATCCTTGAGTGAGGGTTTAAAAAAAAGAAAAGAAGGAGGCTTTCATGAAATTTTATAAAGGAAGAGTGTTCCAATGAGAAGGAACAAAAAAGCAAATAGACCCTCAAATGGAAATGAACTTGCCATGTCCAAGGAGAAGAGAGATGGAAGGTGTTTTGAGAGGTTAACGAACAAGAAGAGGATGTCAGAGATGGAGGCAGCAGCCACATACTTCAGAATCTTACAGACTTTAGAAGGGAATTTTAATGTTATTCTAGTTTTAACAGAAAATGTTTGTAGTTAAAGCCAAGGACTGTAAAATCTGACTTACATTCCAGGAAGTCCAGCTCTGCCTACCATGGGTTATTGGGGAGGGAGGGGCAAGAATGAAGGCAAGAAGAACAGGTGTAAGTTTTCAGGACAAGTTAGGCCTGGGGCATAATGATGGTTGCTCAGACCAAGGTGGTAGCAGTGAGCGTGGTGAGAGTTATGTAAAGCAGAATGCAGTTCAGAAGTAAACTGAGAAAGAGAGGAAAGGACCTAAGGATTGAGACATAAGGGCTGCTCATAGATGAAGGTGATTCTTTTATCTCAATAGCCAGCTATCTAGGAAATCAAAACACTAAAGAAACACTTGGAAATAAATGCTAATCACTAAGCCCAGGGTCTCTCATAGAAAACAAAGAAATAAAAACACCCGGCCCAGTCGGTGTGACTCAGTGGTTGAGCATTGACCCATGCACCAAGAGGTCGCCGGTTCGATTCCCAGTCAGGACACACAGTCAGACTGTGGGCCCAATCCCCAGTTGGGGGCATGCAGGAGGCGGTCAATTGATGTTCTCTCTCATTGATGTTTCTATCTCTCTTTCCCTCTCCCTACCTCTCTCTCTAAAATCAATAAAGAAAAATTATTTAAAAATAAATAAAAACACCAAATTCAATGAACGAGAGCATTTTAAAGCAATACAATGCTTTATTATAAAGTGATAAGTATGATTAATAAGCATCAATCACCAGTTGTACCCATCCAGATACATGATCCTGAAGATATATTCATATCCAAAATATCCTGCCAGTTTGGCTCAGCAGTTAGAACCTCGGCCCGAGGACCAGATCCGCAGGTTCGATTCAGGTCAAGGGCATGTACCTCAGTTGTGGTTTGCTCCCTGCCCCTGGTCGGGGTTGGGGTCGGGGTCAGGGTCGTGCAGGAGGCAAACAGTCAATGTGTCTCTCTCACAACAGTGTTTCTCTCTCTCTCTCTCTCTCCCCCTCTCCCTCCCACTCTATCTGAAGATAAAAATAGAAAAATATCCTCGGGTGAGGATTTTTAAAAAAATCCATGACCTCGACACTTCAAAAGCAAGCATTAGAGGGAGTATGGAAGTTCCCTACCATTTTGAAGAACTACCAGGGCAGGTAACAATGCAGTTTAATTGATTAAAAACACCTTAGCCCTGGCTGGTTTGGCTCAGCGGTTAGAGCGTCGGCCGGCCTGCAGTACAGAGAGACCCGGGTTTGGTTCCCGCTAAGGGCGTGTGCCTGGGTTGCAGTTTGTCCCCGGCCCTGGTTGGTTGTGCGGGTGGCAGCCGCTAGGTGTGTTCCTTTCGCATGGATGTTTCTCTCTCTCTCTCTCTGTTCCTCTCTCTCCCTCCCACTCTACCTGAACAAAAAAGTGGAAAAATGTCCTCAGGGGAGGATAAAAAAAATAAATAAATAAAAAATAAAAAAAATAAAAACACCTTATTAGTAGCTAAGAATGTTTTATAGTAATTCAACTCCAACCACTCACACAGTAAAGAAGAAAGTGGCAAATAGAAAATTGCTGATTACAAAGGGTTCTTTTCCACATAAAAATGCAGATGACCTGTTATCATTGAATTGCCACTGTGCAGATGCCAGCACTTCCAGTTCAGTAAGGATTTAAGTACAGTGCTTTCCTATCTATGCCAGTTAAAGATTATGGGCTGAATTTATAGAACCTTATGCTCAGCCAACTACATTTCAGAAGCTTCCAAATAACATACCATTTTGTTGTAACATTTAAAGAAAATAAAGAAAAAACAAGGAAGGGAAGCAATAAAAAGATTGCTTCTTAAGAAGATGATCTGTTAGAATGTAAACATTAAGATTTGGCATTCTCCAAGCTATTAAATACACTGACTTATCTTTCATAGCTATAGGAATGACTACAAAAAAATGTCTGTAAAACGAGATAATGACTGTTGATCTAAAATTGCTTGGACACATTTAAACAATATTTCAAGAAAGGATTCAGATAAAAACTGGCGGGGGCTGGGGGTGATCTTTGTAAAAGTTGTGTATCTGATCCTAGGTCCTATTATAATAGTTATACCATGGACAAAAGTGATAGTTATCACAATTGCTCTAAGAGAATTGAGGCCTGGACTTACAATCTAGCATAAGCAGAACTGTGTACAGTTTCAAGGAAGTCATTTGATTCAAAGGTTCTTAAATGATCTTTGGGATTTAACTACCAGATAAGAGTTGACTAAACGCAACAGAAGTATTACATCCCATTTTCATGTGTGTCTACTAAATGGCCAGGTTAGAATTTGAAAAATCTTGAATCATGAATATTAGAAATTTTCATTAGTCAAAATAATAATGATAATAGAAATACGTAACTTTAAAACTATAAACTTTCTCAACAATGCCTCTTACCTCTTCTTACCAACAACCAAAATGATCAAAGTGAATTTCAATTACATATATACATATAATCAAGATTCTCTACAGTCTTTTCAAGTTTTCCATAAAATCTCTCTATATATTCTATCATGACACTGGCCTGAAAAGACCTATTTTTATGAAGCCACGTGAAGTTTCTCAGTATCTGAAGCATTTAGTCCAACAAAGTATTCTGCTTGAATGAGTGCTGAGAACAGTTAAGAGTCTAAGCTAGAACTAACTTTAGAGCATTTATTTTGTAACTGCTTCGTGGATGAAAAAAACTACCTGGGTGATTTGGACTCTGGGATCCTCAGCACACATAGTGCTGAAGTGATCACATCCATGGGGTTAGTCTGAGTAATAACACTAGAATCCTGACTGAGATATGTCTCTAATGTCAGATAACCAACACATAATAACTCATAACATATTTAAAAATCAATAGGCAACCTTCTTAATAGAGAGACAAGTATGTTTAAGGCACTGTGCTAGCTAGGTTCTGTGGAAAAGAGAAACCAGTATTTCTTGAATTATTTCTTGAAATGTGTTAGGCACCATGAAAGAAATTTCACTGAAAGTATTTTATTAATCCTCTCAACAACCCTAAGAGATAAGCACTAACGTCCCCTACTTTACAAATGAGGAAATGAACAATAATACACAGCACAGCCAAGATGTAAATCCAAGTCTGTTCAACTCTCAGGTCAAGCTCTGCCTGCTGCCCTCAGGCTGCAGAGACTTCATCCTTTTCCCTGCCCTGGAGGACATTCCAGTCATATAGGGGAGATAAGATATACTCAAGTCTAGGAATAAGGTAAGATAGGAGAGGAACTGATAAAGCTTTCCTAGGTTTTTAGAGAAGAAACTATTCCTAGATCAAAAAGGATCATCTGTTTTCCAGGCCTCTTGAACTGTCACTATGCTAAAAGTAACCCCGATGCAAGAAAAGTTAAATTCCAGACGTGTAAAGCAAAATATGTATCTTTAAGTGATCTCATTGAGATTTACAGAGATTTCTGCCCCTTTGAGCCAAATGACCTATGGGTAGCCTGTTTATAGCTCATCTGCTGTGAGATCTTTTTAAATGAGCATCTACTTTTTTCCTTGATTGCTCACAGGGAAAAGGGAAAAAATGGACATTCCTGTGGTCTGACACATAACGTGTTCTCAGAATTCCGGATACGAGCAGAGAGATGCATCATGATGTAGGACACACGGCACCATGAGCATGGAAGCTCACGAAATCTCAGAACCATGCTGGGAATTCACTCACCAACACACCTAGACAATAAGTAAACAAGTTCCTGCTGAAAGACCACTCTGGTCCAGGTCACAGGGAGGCACACCTAGCAGTCCAGTCCTGCCGCCAAACAGCTCTGAAGGGCCATCCTCAAATGAAATGCATAATTACCATTTCTATGATATCCCTCACAAACAAAGGTTTATTTGTGATTCACTTTGATTAGGTCATTTTAATTTCATTTCTTTAGTAACTGATTTGAATAAACAGAATTGATAACTGCCTATCAGCACACACATCAAACAAGGACCATCTGACAGCACTCAGAAGGAAAGCAAAAAATATCATCAGTGATGTAGATAGCCTGTGTTTTATCGGCAGTGCTTGGGAATTTTTTTTTTTTTTATTCTTGTTGATAAAAAGCAGACTAAACGCATGTCTTTCTGAGAAGGAAGACTATTTAATACAACATGTTGGTGGGAGCTGTTTCTTAGTTGTTTGATTCAATTTGTTTCTCATACTCTTTATATCTAACAAAAAATAATAGCTACCATTCTGGGTAACTCACCACATGCCAGTCACCATTCTAGAGATTTACATAGATTATTTCTAATGCTTGCCACTATTCTGAGAAGGCAGATATTAATGTCTCTGTTTTACAAACTGAGACTCCAAGAGATGAAGTATCTGTCTAAGTTTCACACATTCGCTATATATCAGGGCTCACTTTTTTATACTACAGTGAGAAGGGAGGAAAATTCAATTCTTTAATTAAAAAAAAAAATATATATATATATATATATATATATATGTTTATTATTTTCTAGTAACAAATAAAATGCATTCATAATACCAGGAAGAGTAGATTCCTCTGAGACTATTTAAATAAATATCAAGGTTAAGTTTTAATGAGCACACTGTATGTTAGATGTGAAAGCATTTTGAATTATATAAAGTATCTTGTAAATAAAACGTTACTTTTAATAGGCTTATAAAAAGTTTGTTTTCTTAAGCAAGTTAAATGTACTCTGATCTTGTTTTTTGTACTTATGGACTTAGCAAACCTTTCCTTTAACAATGATACATGTGCAAACTTCATCTCTGATACTTTTTACTGTGGTATTATCACAAGGTTAATTGTGAAGAGTGTTCTAGTGGGCAAAAGCCACCCTGGGAATTCTAAATCTCTGGTGGAGTAGCATCTCAAGAAAGTCTTTGGAAACACCCAGGGCTCGTGTCTTAGATACTTTAGAAGGAAAATGGAAAAATAACAGATCAGAGAACAAAAACTGGATGCAAAACCCCATCTCATCTGCTCAATATCAAGTTCCTTCTTCACTGCCACCTCCCAAGAGGAAACAAAACGAAAAGAAAGCAGAGAAAGCTCTTACTGTGTCTGGCAGGCTTATGGTGTCCCTAACGCCCCAACACTCTTTCCCACTACGGTGAAGTACAAAGGCAGTTGAACAAGACCAAAGTTTACTGCATTAGTGATAATGTAGGAACACAACCACTTAGGATATCATTCACACACTGCATATATTACATAGTCACTTTCACAAAATATAAGGAGCAACAGATTAGTCCAGGGTGGCCATCAGTAACATTACTGGTTTCCGACAGCGAACCATCTGCACTTGGTACAACCGACTATTACACGGATTTAGTTTTTCAGTCTTTCTAGTCTGGAACCCTTGGGACTCCAGTTTTTTTCCCCAGTGTGGCCCATCTTCCACTCCCTGGCTTTCAGATATCTGAAGTTCACTTCTTTCTACTGAATCTCGGTATTTATTTATCTTCCATCTTCTACCAGAAACCACTCTAACCTTGTGGCCAAATTCCTCATCATTCAAGCAGGTAGCTTCCCTAATGAACTTGTAAGTTCAGATTGTCCTTTATTTGTGCTTTCTAAAAGAAGAGAAAGAAGGAGGGAAAGACCCTATTTTTTCATTTGCCCGATTCCTAACTCTACATCTACTAATGGGAGTGGAATCTGTGACTTGCCCCTCACATCTGGATTCACCCTTGTTACTCTTTCTTTCTTTTCAACTAGGTCTCTCCTATGTTCTCTATACTTCACACCTCTAAAAGGTGTGAAGATAAAAGACTATGTCTCTTTTTAAAAAGTAAACATGATTTCTCTCTCTCTCTCTTTTTTTTTTTACAAGGAGTAGTATTCCACTGTGTAAATGTACTATAGCTTGCTTTTATCCACCCATCTACTGATGGACATTAGATGGAACTGAAGGGCATCATGCTAAACGAAATAAGCCACAAATATCATATGGTTTCACTCATATGTGGAATCTAATAAACAAAATAAACTAACAAATAAAATAGAAAAAGACCATAGATAGAAAACAGACTGACAGCTGTCGGGGGGGGGGGGGGGGGCGGGAGAAAAAGGTGAAGGGATTAAGCACAAACAAACAAACACCTCATAGATGGAAGGAGACTAGACTTGGGGTTGTGAACACACAATATAATATACAGATGCTATACTATAGAATTATACTCTTGAAACCTATATAATTTTATTAACCAATGTCACCCCAATAGATTCAATGAACAAGAAAAAAAAAAGTGAACATTATCATCATATACAGTGTATAACAGACTATCTGAGTATAAGTTTTAACTTATTCTACTCAGATTTCTTCTAGCACCATAATGCTACAGTGTCCCCTTACCAGTGCCAGAAGTACTTACATGTACACTGTTTACAACATATGCTATGAATGAATATCACTCAAAAATACAGGGTATATAACTCTATTTGGACATTCCACTGTATTATAGTCATTAAGAAAATATCTTCAGACTAAATCTAAAATAATATTCAGTAAATCTGTAGACAGCATTGGTATATGACAATACCCCTAATCGGTATTTATCATCAATGGCAGTAGTCCATTTCGATGCATCTATAATACCTAGAATTTTGAAGTTAGAGCTATATCATCACAGATATCATTGGCTCTCTTACAGAAGAACTCCATATATTATTTATTTGAGAAGATAGTTGACTGTTTTAGTTTCTTTTTTAAATTACATAAGTAAAAGATATTTTGAAAAAAAGAAAAAAAAGATCCAAATAATGCAGATCTATTTAGAATAAACAATTTAATACCCGGTTTACCTGTACATAATCCAAAGTAAACTCTATCAATAGTTCAATATTTCCTTGTACCTACTTTATTCTTTGCACATATAGACATGTGCAATCCACACACACACACTCACATGTTTTGAAACATAAATGGCACTTTATATATCCAGTTGTATGAAAGTAATTGTTTAGTTAACTGTAGCTTCCCTGAATTACTGAAAAAATTATCTCTGTACAAATTTGTTACCAGCTATTGGACTCAAACTGTGAGATCAACTAAACTACTCAAAGTTATAAAAAATGTTTTATGCAAACAGCCTTACTAATAACAATTTATGTATAATAATTTATTTTATTTGTTGGGGGCTAGGGGGTGTTTCTTTTTTGTTTGTTTTTGTTTTCAAGAAACTGAATCCAAAAATTGTCATTAGGTCATTAATCTGTCATAGTTCAGACAGATGGTGATGTGTAATTCATATTTTGAGAGTTTAAAAACAGCAGACTCACAAAAATATCTCGTATTTCCTTTTCTAGTTCTCAGTTATATCCAAACAAAATCTATTATTCCTCTCAAATATTTTGAAAACATAGTAAAATTCATTTTATATTTTAAAATATTATATTAGAATCAGTGTTTTTAAAATGTTTGCAATTTTAAAGCAGTGCCTAAGACAATTATGTTCTATTTCCTATTTTTAATACCTAAAATACTTTTAATGATCTAAGAAATCATTTCTAATACAAAAAACAATGGACCTATTTTAATCAGTAATGAAATATATATCTTCAAGCCTAAAAGGTATAGATAAAAATGGTTCTTTTTCCGTCAAAAAGGTAACATATTGAAAATAAAGCAATCTATGTCTGACCAAAGATATTAACATGTCTGATTAAAAGACTTGTAAGACATCTTATAAAAGAAATACATTTCTATATGAAAATATTACTTGTTAATGTTTGTTTTAAACAACAATAGGATCTTCATGAAAAATGACCACAACAGAAAATGTTTTACATAGTTGCAGAAGAAATGATGCCTCTTTTAGAACTAAACTAGAAATTCTTAAAGTTAACTCAAGGTAAACAGAGCAACATAATACTCTACCACTTCAAAATATGACCAAGCCCTGTGAACTGATGTCTTAGTAAGAAGTAGGTAGAGTTGACATAGTCAAGTGTAAGGAGAGTTACAACTACGATGATAATATGAGAGCAATGACAAAAATGTCAAAGGTGCAGATACCCAGAATATTAATTTATTAGAACGTGACTTTACACTGATTAATTATGTGCTCCTCAAAATATCTGCAGTGCATGAGAAAAGTTAATTGAGGCATTTCATTTTGCACATGCTACTAAAAGTAGTTTTTAAAAAAGTGATAAAGAACCGGTTTTAAAGTTATAAGCGTGTGGACTACAAATTCTAAATTTTCTATATAAAGTTAATAGTAAGTAATGAAGATGATGATAATAACTATAAAATATTCACGGAAACATTACATTAACTTGGATCACTGAACATGACTGTATAGAATTGGAAAACTTAAGAGCTGTTTAGAATCTTAGAGATCACCTTTGGTGCTGATCTGAAGATTACAAAGTCCTTTTTGGAGTAAGACATGCTAAAAATAAATGCATACCTACACAGAGAAAACAAGGAAATTAGGATTTCAGAGTTATTTCAACGCCTAAGAAATCAGGTTTCCAAATTTCCTCAAATAGGTCGGAAGTACATTATTTAAATACACATGTGCAACATGCTAATCATAAATAGTTCCTTAATTCAGTAAATAATGACTGGGTTTCTACAATGCACCAGAATGACACTGTATACTGGGGATGAAGAGAGAAATGAAGCATGGACATTTTCCTCAGACTCCCAACTGCCAAGTCTACAATGAACTTCTTTGTAGTAATGTGTGGCCCCAAAATAAAGCTGTATACTTTGAAAAATATTTTTAAATTCACACTCAGTCATTAAGATAGACTTCCCTATTTACTAACCTAAAATACTATAATTTTCTATGAAATCTCTTTGCTGTAGTCAGACTACTTCATTGATTTCATGAAACTGGTGAGACATTTGCTCCTGCTGACCTATAAACTAGCTCTTCTGAATCCCCAGCTAACGTAAGGTGTCTTACTCAGGTGGCAGTGCTATTTTCCACCTTCATCTATAATAGATATTAATACCTCTTAAACCACATCACCCATCAACATTTCTGTGAATGGAATTTGATGTTATGGTTATAATTGGGGTATTCGTTACAGGCATTATAAGATTGCTTTATACAGTTAAGCTAGAAAATCAACATTTAAGAAATGTGAAATTACATTACAGAAAATGAATGAATCCTAGGCCTGCAAGAATTGGTTGTAACCTGAACATATATAGTAATATGAGTTAAAGAATGCAACTGAGGGGTCTAGCCAAGGAAGCTGGGGTGGGGGTGGGGGTGGGGGGATGAAGTATTTTGGCTGAGCCTATAACCATGTCTATCCACGAAAGAAGGAATTGGATAAAGGTCTTCAACCATAATGATCCAAATGGGAAAATGTTCAGTATCTAATGTGATGCTGAACATATTAGGCTCTCTTAGTCTGATGCCATTAAATATTTGAATTATATAGCTAACTCCCTTTGTATGACTTTGCTTCCTTTCCAAATGACTTTGTTGATTACCCATACAGATGGGTTCACAGTAACAAAATGATCTAGTCAAGCCCACTGGAGTGATCCAGATCCTATGTTATTTGGTTGTGGGGTTTTGTCTGTTTTATTTGTAGTCAAAATATGGACATACATTGGTATTCTGGTTTTAAAGGTCAATTTTATAGAGTTGTTTAATGTGAGCCAGCCCTGAGATACGGGTATACTCTAACTGTGCCACCAATCAAGTTTAGGAACTTGCATGGCTGAGAGCCAAATCTTGCATTATAAATATTTCTTGGGGTAATGTTACCCTGTGGGAACCTATGTGAAAAGCTGGTAGTATTTTTGTCTGTTTCATTTTGCATTCTCAAATGTATACATTTTTAAAGAACTGTTGATGGCAAAAGGTGAGAAGCAATTCCTTCATCTATAATGGATATGAATCATGACGAACACTTCATACTTATTTGCTTCTAAATGCAAGAGGACTATCTCAAATAAATATCTAAAAAAAAAAAATCTCAAATAAAACATGAATTCATTTGAACCCTGAAAGACAATGTCCTTCTCTACCAAGAACACGAACATGCTTCTCGGGCCCCAGCATCGGCAGTGCGTCACACAAAGTAAGTGCTTAATAAATGTTGGCTGGATCGATGTTTGAAAGATGAAAAATGTCTCTCTGGAGAGCTGAATCTCCACATACAGGAAATCTCAGATGAAGTATTTCCATCATTAACATTCATTTGGAATTCTATGGTGTCTCGGGTAATCAGAGCTTACATTTTTAAGATGAAGTTCCATAACAGATAGTTTGAGGCAATAAATATGTTAGTTAAGATGTTTTTTTTTATATTACACATTCCCCTCTAGGTCATTTTACCCCAGGGGGCACAACAGTATAAGCTTTTTAAAAAATTAAGTATATACCAAACCATTTTCAAATAATATATATCATGTATGTATATTTATCTCAAATTTTTCAAAAAGACTCTGGATAAAACTATTAAATTACTCAACTACTAATGTGGCAGATGTAGTCAGTATTTAGTTAACAAATCATTCCTTATATATTTTAAATTATATATTTATAAAGAATTAGGTTACAGATTAAAGATAAATCATAACAGTAGAGGCATTGGAGTATATGGCATACATTAGCCTTATGATTTTAAAAAATGTATAACCATAAAAGTTATGATATTAAATATATCATAAAATTTTAAGGAGAAGGGCTGGCATATTTTGTTTAAAATTAGTGAGTCAATCACATCAACTAATCCAACTTCTGAGACTAGCATAAAAGGACTCCATTAAGCAAAGAGAGCTCATTAAAACCTGTGCTCATACATTTCAATATAGAATTTTGATTTAATGGGGCAGTAAGGAATGTAAGGTCACTAATCAAATGCTGAGAATTACTTAGGAAAGAATTTTTAAGAAATACTAAACTATTGTTAAAGTAATACAGGAGGAGAAGAAACTAAACCACAAGACACCTATTAGATTTCTCTAATTAGGAAAATTCACACTTGAGTCTAATCTATCCACCTGCCTGATTGCTATCCTTTCCCAAATTCTACAGGTACTTCAAACTCTCCGTTTTAGTTAAATCCAGAATTAAAGTAAACTAAATATTTTCCTGGAGACCTGCTCCAGTATTTCCTATCTCCCCTGATGGAACCTATCACCATCTATCAAGTAATTCAGGGGTCATCGTGAACTTCTTCCTCACCTTTATCCTACTATCCAAGTCCTGTCCACTTTAAGCTAAAGTGGATTCCAAAATCCTTCTCTTCCCTATTATCCCCATCACCACTAGCCCTCATGACTTCTCACTCAATCATTGCAAGAGCCTGTTAAAGAAGCCCCTGCCTCTAGACTAGTCCCCATTCAAATCTTTTTTCCCACATTGCAGTCAGTGTGATTCATTTCAATCAACAGACAAGTCATCTGTTTTGGCTCCCTTGAAAATGAAATCCAAGTTTCCTCTTGTATAAAATAGGCCAGTATCTTGCCCTGATTAGTTCTCCAGAGTCATCTCTGGCCTCAGATTCCTAGACTCCAACTTTACAAGTCTAGAAATACCAACCTGCTTATATTTCCCAGACATATCTGTTATTTCCCAGCTATCACTGTGGGTGAGTTTACTGAAAAAGCCTTCTACTTCTCTCCTAAATCCTATTCATTTAATATGTCTCAGCTCAAGCAGCCCCTCCTAGGAAGTCTTCAGAACTAGTACTCTCCCCACCCCATCCCCCATAATAAGTAGAACACCGTGCTGACCACAGTGCGACACCCTGTTTAGGTGTCTTTCAAACTAGAGTGGGCTCCGGGAGGGCAAGGATGGCGTACTATGCACCTCTGGATTCACCCGACAGTGCCTGGCACGTAAATGGCAGCTTATCGGCATTTATTGAATTTATCAACTAGAACAGTACTGCAATATGTCAAAGGTCTGCACGTGATCATAATATTTTAAACTAACTTCAAATGTAAAACACCCAAACTATCCACCCGCAAAAGGCACAATTAGCAACAATCAGGCCTACCACTTGATTAGCATTATCACATTGAGAATTTATGGTACCACCAGCGGCATGAAGAAAGTGCAACTTTAGCTGCAGACTTCCTAAGAAAGAATTGGTCCTAGATATGGACAGGTTCCTTTTACATTAAGAGGACTCTTTCTTTTTTCCACTCTTAATGACCAGTGTCTTTGGAGCACCAATAGCAAGTAATGCATTTTCTTTGCATATAACCAAAACCATTAAAACTCAGGAACATGGAAAACCAGTAAAAAGAGTTTCTAATATCCAGACAAACTTATTTTTTAACCAAAATCTTCATAGATGCTTTAAATAATAGAGGGTTTTTTTTTCCTTCAATTTTTACCCTAAATTATTAGCCATGCCTGCCTCTTTTTCATGGACCTATGTAGTAAAAAGGAGAGAACAAAAGACCTGAATTTCAAACAGATCTGGATCTGACAAAAACTCTTTTCCTTATGAGTCATGGGACAGTGGGAAAGTAACCCGACTGCTCTGATAGCAGCAGTGATTATTTATTGGATAAGCCAGAAACTGTGCTAAGCGTTTTGAATATATTGACTCATTCCAACCTCACCAAAGTCCACTGAGGTAGGGATTGCTTATCCTCATTCTCCAGATAAGGAAACTGGAGCTCAGAGATGTGAAGTAACACGTCTAAGGTCACACAGTAAGTTAGTGGCAAAGTAAGAATTCTAACACAGGCCCATATAACTCCAAAGCCCGTATTTTTAACCACTTTACAATCTATTGCTACCGAGCCTCAGTTTTCTGTATTATAAAATACAGTAACTATTAATCTGGCAGAGCTGTTATGGAAACTGAGATAATATGCATACATATAGCATAGTTCTAATAGCATCCTATGTACACTCAGAAATTATGCCTCCCTTCCCTTCTCTCATTCCAGTAGTGATTAAACATTTATAATAAGGGAAACCGTTCCTAAATACCCCTTACCTTGTTCAAAGCAGAAATATTCTCAGTATTGATTAATTCACAGAAGAAAAGACTACCAGATCAATAAGCAGATTTGATATAAACAGTTATAAAGGAAAAGAGCAAAGAAAAATAACATACTTGACTCATTTTAGGACTGTGACCCTGCTATTGATCTTTCAGAATATCATTAGATCAACATATATCCATATTCAAAGTCAGGGGAGAAGAGCATGAGACCCGGAGGTCTCAGTTCACTGGGGCTTGAAGGAAGACTCCCAATAGAGTCTAATAAGTCTGGTTAAAAATTTTTTTTAAAATCTACTTCCAGTGGGGAAGACTGATTTGGGAAAAGAGGCAATAAGAATAATACTTCTATAATAAGTTGTTTTGTTTCTCGAAGACAAACCTTTATTCTTACTCTGAAGCAGCCTAAAAATGGGGGGGTAGAAAGGAAAAAAAATACAGCATTTTTGGTGTTAATTCCCTGCACATACATACTTCCTTTGGTTCCTTTTTTCTTTTTTCTTTTGGTACACAGCCATGACACTAACCTCTACTAAGGTGTAAAGAAATCAAATCAAACGTTTTAAGAAAAATTTCCTAACAAGCAAATACTAAGACATGTTGGGTATCTTAACACAAACCTCAGTACTGCAATTCAAAACAGTAAGTTTTTCCATCAAGCCCACCTGATGTGATATTAGGGTGTATCCTCTGGAAATCCAACCAAGGGTGACTGCCAAACTAAGCTATAGACGACAACTCAGATAGCTGGTGAGTCCCATAACATAAGTTATTTTTTAAAAGTGCTCTAGAGCAAGACTATCTGATATTATTCCACCCTCATAACAACTCTCTCTACTTCTGGAATACTGCTTTTATCACCAAAACATGGGACAGTATTGGACACGGTGGGATCCTGAGATAATGGCATTGCAGAGAAATATCAGTTAAGCAATCCAACTAACTTACAAGGTAATATCAGTTTTATGTCCCAATTCTGACAACTTCTTCCTTTTGCTAAAGGACCTAAAAGGCCGACTGATTTCTTGAAGCTTCCATTTCCACATACGAAAAATGGAAATCGTAATATATTCTGCTTCACTGGTTTCTAAAAATGGAAACTAGCTAAGAAAAAAATAAATAAATGCGAAGCACTCTGTAAAGGATAAACCAGATTCCCTGACCTGATTATTGGTCAGAGTCCTGTAAAACTAGAATTACTACTTCTTTCAATTCCATACATGCCATCTGGCCATCAAACTGACTGATAAATAGTATTGACTTCTAACTTGATCCATGTAAAGATTTTAAAGTACTAGAAACAAAGTTTGTGTCAGGATACATTTTCATACCATTTAACCATCTCCAAATAGAATTTACTCACTGGCATTATAAAAGTAAATGATAAGAAAAGTAAAATTAATTACAATTTTTTGAACCCAATTTTTTTCAAAATAGTCAGCAGCTGGTATAGACCAATTTGAAACCAATACTGAAGCAACTTTGCAAGAACTGGAAATGAGCTAAACCAGAAACAGAAGGAATCACAAAGCAAGTCTCATCTGATGAGCCGAAACACAATATGGATTATTTTTATATTGTTCTGTCTGAGTTGTCTGTCTCAGATTCTTAACTTCCAGGAGCTATTTTTAAAATAACTTAACACTGTGTATTTCCAGTAGCCATCAAGGCATATACTGTCATCCCTGACACCGAAGATTGTCAGCAGACTCAACATGTACACTAATGATCTCAGGCAACAATGCTCACCTTCCTATCAAAGAGATCTTTATTCCAGAAGAAAAAGTCTAAAGTTCTCTAAGAAAATTCACTCTAAAACATAGGACACAGTCATTATAAAATGCTAAGACCACTAATACTTCTAACTTCTTTTTAAGATTATCTTACATACTGAGTTTTAAAACCCAAACTGTCAGTCATTATAACATTTTTAGTTCTCTCCCAAGTCGCCGATGCTCTCTTCTAGCCCTGTCAAATAATGATAGCTGCTGTCATTATTTATTATACAATAGCTGGCAGCAAGTTGTACATATACTCTTCATCTTAGAATAGTCGTCACATAACCGAAACAAATGATTACGACCTTATAGTAAAACTGACCCCTTTCCTGAACCCAAAATAAAGCAACTATCACATCTTATCAATATTTTACTGCCAGAATAGTAGTTATTTTATACAAATCAAACGTTTAAATTGTTTTACTTTTTTCTAAACTTTTAAAATAACTTTCCCCCTTACACATATACTCTTGTCCTCTCCTGTTTGCTACTGAAGGCTATCAGAAAGAGTGTCACCTTTACTTTTGGCTTTAATACTTTCACTCAAAATTGCAATTCTGTTTTTGGGAGCGACAGTCCTTCAGGAAGTATACATGAAGATATAAAGAATGCAAAAAACAAAATAAGTTCTTTTCATTTACTAAAGTCAAGAATGCATGTAAAGGCATTTACGAAAACCAGTGATTTCAGACTCAAGTGATTTGCAGGTCACATGTACACAAAATTATTTCAAGTTACAGAAAAATATGAGTGACAGATTCTTGGTCTCTTGTTCAAATTAATAGACAAGAGTCTCTCTCTATCACTTTCTGCTTTGGCAATCTCAAATGCTGATATTCTCCTAGATCTAACAGAAAGGAAAAATGGGTATCTTCTCCATCTAAAACCTAAGTGGGTAACCTAGATACTGTAAATAGAGGCTACATAAAGGATGCAAGACAGCTCTGAAGTGAGAGCCAAATATTTAACCTGTAATGCTTTGGAAAAGAACACAAAAACACGTGCAGCTTAGTCAAAAACCATACTAACATGAAATCGCCACAGGCTAGTAAGTTAAAAAAATAATAAACCCTCTTTACCAAACACAATTTTACTGTTATTGGGTGTGAAAAGCTCGAACGTCAAAAGCACAGCTCTTATTTGTTCAAACTAATCATGCCTGCACTCTGCACTATATATTTAAAATAAATGAGTGAACTACATTCTTAAAGCCAGTACTTGCTAAGCCAGGATCAAATTCACAAATAAAGGAGGCAATTAACCAATTAAAAAACACTTTCCTGCTGATATTCTAGTGGTAGCTAGGGGATGACAGTCAAAAGTCTATGATTAACATTAATATCTACTCCCTATATTCAACATTTCTAAAGGCAAGAGTTAAATAGTTGGCTAATAGAAATAGCATATTCATCTATCTTTACTCTTTAGGAAACTACACAAAAATTACCTGAGAAGTAAAAATCTATTCTACCAAAGAACTAATAACATTGTTAAAATGTAAAAATTTTACTGACTAGATTACATTAATAGTATAACTTTTACCAAATCAATAGCCAACTGCCAAAAATAAGTTAATGCTACAGGATCCATTATAAGAGATTAGCACTATAATTTAGTATACATTCACTCACTATTAATTTTTCTTTCTACATGACTACTTCTAGAATTTCAATGACTACTTCTAGAATAAAATCTTCCTAGGAAGTGTTTCCCATTACTGAAAAGAAAGAAAACTATTAAATAAGTAAATTCACGTAGTTTAATAAAAAATTCAAGTCAATAGCTAGAATCACTTAAAGTTAATGAATTGCAAAATGTATTCAATAGTACTCTATATATTTTTGCTTACAATTCAGTAGTCTTTATTACTTCCAAAGCTAGTAGCTTTATAGTAACCTTAAGTTTTGAAAACTGTAAGAGAGAATTGGAAAGGAAATTTTCATCTCTTAAAAAAGGAAAGAAAATGCCTCGCCTTCACATATCACCCAATTAGAAAACTTCTAAGTTAAATAAGTTAAATATAAGTCAGACGTCCTTTCTGTACAAGAATATAACATACACCAAAACTATAAGGGAAACACAAGATTTCAAATTATGTTTGAGTAATACTAGAGCATTTGCACTTGGTAACTAAACTGATAAAATATTATAAGAGAAAACAAATCATATTCTTAAAGTGTTTTTTCTTCTGTCACAATAGCATGTAAGTTGCTCTTTTATTACATAAAAATGTTTACTACATCAATGAATGACTCTTCATAAAAAAACAGTAGCCAAAACTGTCTATTCCTATAAGTTCAAAACATCCTTCCAAATTTTCTCAATTCTTCTCTGAACAATCCTAAACAAAATGCTTTTACTTTGTTAGAAAAATGGATGTAAATGAGTTCCACAAATTTTCAATTACACTTCACTTCCAACACTTTAGAGGAGAAACTTACACAGGCTAAAAAAAAAAAAAAAAAAAAAGCAAGTAACACTGCAATTCTACCACTGATGGATTAGCTTTGAACCAAGGCAATATAAAATTATTTGATTTTTTACTGTGAAGAGTCCTTTGGAAGTGACGTGATTCCATCTTTTCTTTTTTTTAATACAACAACAACAACAAACCTAGTCATAAACCTGACAAGTCAAAACAATAACCAGAAGAGCCTAACATTTCTTACCTGATACAGGTAAGCACCAGCTCCCAAATGCCACCTTGGGATAGTTCAGACTAGTAAGCAGACTCATGTTTTATGATACTAGAATGAACAGGAATAAATCTCTGTTGTTCTTTCTTTAGCAAAATCTATAGCAGCAGCTATACCACAATGTGAGAGGACCCCACAGACCTAACAAATTCAAGGCTGTCGCTAGAGAAATAGGGAAAGAAAAAAACATAAAAAGAAGACTTACTGCTTGTCATGTGACTTGGTGAGGCATGCTGTCCATTGGGTGTGCTTGAGGTGAGGTCAATTGCCATATTGGAGTGCTCCCTTTCAGGTGAAAGCTCATTGTCACCTGCTTTCACAAAATAAAATCTTTTGGTCTCTGTTCACTGTCACATAAAATCTAATTACCAACTTTTTTCATGTAGTGGCATGAAGAGCCTTGCAATTGTAATCTAATATGTTTTTCCTTAAAAGAAGCTGTAAGAAAATATCATTTAGAAATAGATAGTAAATGAATGAAATGACCGAAAGCCACAACCAGTCCACAATAAAAAAATTACAAAATTTCATTATCACAATAATCTTAATTGTAAAGTAAGAGGAATTGGGGGTAGTTGATTCCTAAAGTATTCTTTAAAAAAGCTAAGTTTCTTTTAAAATCGAATTTAATCATTGAGCATACACTCTTTATAATGAGCATTTTCCAAAATGCTGGCTATCAGAAAGTTGGATGTTTGAAAGGAGAGTTGGCTAAAAACATGTCAACTTAAGGAAGCTACTAATTCTCTTTCACAACATGTGTCCAAAAATTAGGCTACAAAGCAGTAAATATTTAGTGCACACCATATTAGTAGACATATATGTAACCTGACCTACTGTAAACTTAGGTAATATAATCAAGCAGGAAAGTGTGGATCTGCTAAGCTACTACTGATTTACATGTTATCCTTAATACAGTAAGGATATTTCTATATTTCCTTCTATTTCACTGTCTGATGTTATTTTCTCAAACTCATTTCAAGGTGAAATTACAAACAGATAGAAAAGAAGATTATAGAATCCGTAATACAGTCTTAGAATTGAGAAGTTAAAATACTGGTAGTATAAAGGCATAATTTTATTACTCATAAAGAAAATTAATGAAAATGAATACTTACATGTTATATAGCCATCAATAGCCTCTGTTTCCATAGTCAAAGTGCAGTGCTGAAATACAAAAGATTATACACTTAACACAATGATTCCTTTCAGTGCTGCCATTAAATGCTTAACTTATTTGAAGCTCCAAGCAGTTAGCCCATGTTGCTGCTGCTGCAACCTGTGCCCAAGAAACATACTACAGTGTACTGTATGTGCTCATTTGCAAGTCACTGAACTCTTTCTGCAAATGATCTGATTCCTGCTGGAGATAGGATAGGAAAGATAAGTGTGCTGTGAGATGAGCTGTAGCGAGAAAGGGATGACTCTCTAAGTTAGAATTTACTTGGTTCAAAGAAAAAAAAAAAAATAGGGGGTCACATCTCCAACGTGCCAGCTTGAAACGGGATTTAAGTATTTTACCACTCACTACTTCCCACAATCACACTGCAGTTTGAGGACTTCCCTAGTATACAGATAGCTCTATTCACAATTGTTGCAAGTTGGTTCATCATGTTCTAAGAGGGAGAGGGGAGGACAAACAAACATAAGAAAACAAAACAAAACAAAAAACTTAGTGCCCAAGAGTGTCTCTAAGATTCCTGCCGCAGTTACCCAACTCCGAACTTGTATTGACATTTTAGCCTACCCCAAGTTCTGTGTAAGCACCTGTTAAATGCAACCTTAATTTCCTTGCCAGACCGTGGTTGGATACAAATGCCAAGCTTACTTAATACATACTGATTTTGAAAATTTCATAAACTTTTTGCTGTTGGGAAGGGAATCACTTTCTTAAAGTTTGGGGAATTATTCTCATGCACCAGTGACGCAAAACAAGAACTTAATTCTCAGAAACAAAAGTAAATTGTATGAGATGACACCCCCTAGCTTTGATTTCACATAATGAAAAGATCGATAAGCTAACTGTATTCTTTGAAGGAAAAAGTTTAAAGAATTGACATGTCCTGAGGAGGTTTTACTTTTTTTTCCCCTTTGGCCCTGGTCCTTTTTGCCTTTAGTTTCAAAACTCTCACTGCACCAGCAGCTAAATTATTCACAATGAGCCATTTCTGTATTGATCGCCAAGTATATTTAGCCCTGGCTCCTGGAATTTCTCCATTACTTACTGGAAAACAGGCAGCTTCACTTCTTGTCTCCAAAACCACTTCCCTTCTCCCTCCCCTCCCCTTCTTCACCACCACCCTCCCTACCCCCCCCAAAAAACTTTTCTTTCTTTCTTTCTGGAATAATCAGATCAAATTCCCAACTCAGCCACTACATAGCACTTAAATTTCAACCTGCTGTACTGTTATCAAATTCTTTCAAATTATGATTACATAAGGCTTTAAAGAAAGGCATCCGTAAAGTTTAAAAGGGGCGCAGTTTCTTCGGATATTTTACAAATGAGTTTATCCCTTTAAAAATGTACACATTTAACACACACATTAAAAAGAAAGAAACATCAGGGAGAAGCGAAAGAAGTCTGCCCCATCAGTGAAATGGTTATTAACCCTCAGAGAAGGAGAAAAAGAAAAAGAAAAGGAGAAAGAGAAACGAAATGTACATACAAAAGAAATTGTCCTTTGATTAAAAAAGATTCATCACCATTTCCAGCTCTGTCGGGAGATCTCAGCTTCTTCTAACCCCTCAAAGAGGAGGTGACAATGTCGGGCTGAAGATAAACGGAGAGAGAAAGAAAGAAGTTTTTTGTGTTCCCCCCTTCTCTCTTTCCCTCCCTTGCCCCCCTCCAAGCCAAGCCCCCTGCAGAGTTCAAGGCGAGGAGGAAGGAAAAGCACTTTACAGGTGGGTCATTCCGAGCCCAAATCCAGCAAACAGATCGGCTGATAAACAAAACCAAGAAATGAGAGAGAAGGAACACCCCCCTTCTCCTCCTCCTCCACCTCCTCCTCCTTCTACCCCTCCCCCTCGTCCCTTTGGGATGGTCTAGTAGGAAAAGTCACTCAGGAATGGCACCACGTACTTTCAGGAAAGAGGAAAAAAAAAAAAAGGAGAGAGAGAGAGAGGTCAGTCAGTGCTACAGCAATGCGATTAACAAGAAGAGAAAAAACTTGATCCACCGGTTCTTTAAGAATCGACCAAAAGCTAAGACAAGAAAACTGAAAGAAAAGGGGGGGGGGGGGGTTAGACGGGAGGGACAGTCAGGCAGAACCCAGCAAGGAACCTAGGCCAACTTCCCAAGACTGTTTTTCGCCCTTGGCAAATAAATAAATAAATAAATAGATAAAAAATAAATCTTAATTCCATCTCTTTCGCCCATACCAGAACCTGTCAAAGTGATTTAACTGCTGCCTCTTTTTTTTTTTTTTGGCGTGTCATACCTGTTTTGTTTTGTTTTTAAATTCCAACAGGACCCGAATATTACCCTCGATCTGGACAGCTGCAATTTATGCCAGGCTACCCAGTCTTTCTTGGAATTCAAGTTAAAACAAAGCAAAACAAGTCCAAATCCATGACAGCTACAGAGATGAGAACTGATTAATCGATTAACATCCCAGAAACAGATTACAAGGAGGGGACGATAAATTAAGGCAGAGGACATCATCTTCCAGCCGATTCCCTGAGCGTCCTTTACAGACATTATCGCCCTAATCATAACCACAAGCCATCCCTCCCAGAGAAGAAAAAAATCTACATTATTATTGTTATTACTGGTTAACAGCAACAAGTCATTTGATCACATCACAGTGCAAAACGAGATGCTATATAATTACACTTAACTTTGAAAACACTCCCCCCCCTTTGCAAATCAGACACACATATTTATAGAGAATCTATGAATACGAAGACAAATAAAACAAGAGCTGTTCTTCACCACGCAAAAGCCAAACGGAGATTTACCTCAGCAGTGCATGCAGTAAAATAATCCCATCACCCTTTTGTTTGTGTTTACTGTTAGTGTGTCCTCTCTGTTTCTTTCTTTCCTGTGCCTAACGTGTGTTTGTGCACTGCAGTTGGTGGTGGAAACTAAGGCAGTGGATCTGTAGCTAAGGGTAATCCTGTTTTTACTTCCTCCATCTTCAGCGAGGAGCAGGGTTAGCCCGGGACAGCTGGTCAAACCCCGAGAAACCGATCCGCCGCAGCCGGAGCACATCTCCCCCGCCGGCCGGGCTCGCGCAGACGCCCGCGGGCGGAGGGCGGGCTGGCGGCGGCCGCGGGCAGCGGAGCGCGGGCGTGCGTGCGCGCGCGCGTGCGTGCGTCCGTGCGGGCCTGGGCGCCTGTGCGTGTGTGAGTGTGAGAGTGTGCGCGCGCCGGCCGGGCCAGGGCGCGTGTCTGCGCGCAGGGCCGCTCGGCGCGCTCGGCAATCGATTACAGGACAAGTGCTGCCCCGGCGGCTCGGCGACGCGCGCCCTGCCTCGCGCCCACCCGCGCGCCCGGCGGCGTCGCCCCCCGCCCGGCGGACCCCGCCCCCAACGGGGGCACCAGGTAACCCGCTTCCGAGAATGCCACCGCGACCCCAGCCCACTCCCCCCGAGTCACAATAAAGCTCACGTTCTGTGCCCCGCGGGAAGGAACGATTGCAGCGGCGAGGGGAGGCTCATTTCGGCCGCGTGAAGTTTTCTTCCCAACTGGGATTTGTGGTGAGGCCGGGCGACGGGAGCGCACGGCGATCCGGGCGCCCGGCGGAGCTGCGGGCTGGCGTCCTGGCCCGAGTCGGGCTGTGCGCGTGGACCCACCCACTCGGGCTTCGCAATAAACTATGCGGTGCGATTTCAGTGAACGGCACCCGGATAGAGCAGGACACGAAACAGGATACAGGGGTCCTCGGGAATGGATTGGGAAGGAAATTCAGGTCTGAGATGAAGCTCAACTATTACTATTTTGGAAGTGCTTTCCAGTGCAAGTTTAAAATTAGAGTGTTTGCTGGCGTTTTCTCCCCCGGGCAGCCGCCACCTCCACCAAAGTCAGAGGGACGCGTGAGGGTCCAAAATGTTCTTAGGAGCAAAGTGTTGCCCATCAATAGCATCAATTAGTGATCGCACAGTTTTATTTGGGGGGGGGGGGAAGAACTTAAATAGATCGTCATGTTAAATGCTTGTTCTTGCTACAGAGAGTAGTAGCATTTAGCATTTTTCTTGACCGCATTTACAAAAAGGGGGAATAGAGACTTCTGTAATTAAAGGGAAAAGGAAAATGAAAGGAGCGGAAAATACTGAACAGGGTAGTCTGGGTGGCTTAAGTTTAAAAACACATGAAATTATTAGGACCGCCAAACAGCATTTCTGAGAAACCATCTCACAGCTTGCGAAGAAAATCAATGCTGAAGAGTAGTAGCAGGCTCCGAACTCGAACCCCTCCTCTCAAGAATCCCAGAAATAGTTGCTGAGTTGCTTTTTTCTTTTTTTCTTTTTTTTTTTTCTGCTGAGGATAGAAAATGATACATTGAAAATAAAATCATAAACTATATCTTGAGCACCAGTATGTATGTCTGGAAAATTTTGGATCATGTCTTTCCTTTAGATTTTGCGATGGGAAAGAAATTCATTCACATTGATACATACCAAGTAATGGATACCACATAACTTGTATAATGCTTTATTTACATTTTATAATGAATTACTTTTTAAAACTTTATTAAACGATTGTAACCAATAGGCTGATTATTAAATTATGAAAAATGCTAGTTGGTGCCATACTTGAAAACAAGATTAACCAATATTCATTGGAAAGCAAATCATTTGGGCTCAGGCTGTCAATGACTTTATGACGATTTTAAGAAAAATTGCAGTTCCAGTGACATGTTGGTAAATAAAGCCAGTTTTTTGTAAACCTGTCAATTACGTTAATAAAAGTAATTTTTTTGAAGTTAAATTTGGGAAAGAACCTGAAATTTCACAAAGCACTTTAATCATCCCAGTAAATAGCAAATATTTTCATTTTAAATTATCTTAGAAGAGTGGAATGTAGATTCTCAGTATATAAAGGGTAACATAACTTCTTTAAATTGTCATAATTCCCTCCTAAAAACAAAGGCTAGGTGTTTAGGTATCTACAGAGTTATGGAGATCCTTAGAAAAGATGAATTAAGACATTGAAAATTAAGATGAAATGTCTGGATAGTTGAAGCAACTTCATTCTTTAATACAAGACGAGTCATTGTGAAGTCGTCAAGAATCACCCTAAAGTTGCTCCAAGCTACCACAGTTGATAAAGCCCTTGCCTCCTGGCTGATTAGAGCTTAATTTAGCTCCCTTGAAAGACTATCCTTTCCATGAGTTACTTTCATTGGCTTCCTAATCACCAGAGGCACACTCTCTCCCTCTAGTGGCTGAGTGTTCAGACACTTGGTGACTGTCTCCCCAAGAATGAGGGATTTGGGCAGGGGGCAGTGGCTTCCAGATTTTAGGATAACAAATGACAACTTCTGAGAATTAGACCATTTGGGGAAACTTGTCCCTCTTTTTAACATCCTATATTCCTTTCTCACTTGCAGATCATGGCCCATCCAGTTTACCCCAAAGAAGTCAAGGTTATATTTACATACTGAAACTAAGGGTTATATTTCATCCTCTGCAGTCCTGGCTCTGAGACTCATAATTCCACTTATGAGAAGGGACCTTTGTATAAACTGTAGTAATTCACTTTGTTCACAGTTTTTCTCAACAGTATTTTATAGTGGTTACAGAACCACTATCTTTTACCATAACTTCACTGCACACATTTTAAAAGTACACATATAGTTAGACTATGCATATAAATGTACTACCAAGGAAGTACAGTACCATCCTCTTTGCCCATTGTATCCACCTGGACAATTAAAATTTCACTTTAGGGATGGAAGTGAGGAAGTGAAGAGAAAATATACCTGACCCCCACCATTTTTCACATAACTAGTTCTTTCTGATCTCTTTTGTCCTATTCTGAAATTACACCTTCCCAGCACCAACCCATATATTAGCACCTTGCACATTTCCTTCACTATACAGTTTGTAAATATTTCATTCATTTGTTGAGTTTAAAAGACAAACTCCCCCACTAGAATGTTATCTTTTTAAGGGCAGAGATTATGCGTGTCCTGCTAACAATTGTTTTCTGTGAACTATCAAAATGTTTGGCATGAGTTGTTACTCAATAAACATTTGCTGAATGGATGAATATGGAGCTAATCACATACCTGGTTTCCATGTGTTTAACTGTTTTCAAGGGACAAAAATGGGTAAATATCAATGATACATTCTCATTCCATAAAGATTTGGTCAGCCCTGGACAGTATGGCTGAATTGGTCGGGCATCCTCTGGTATATGGAGGTTGCTGGTTAAATTCCCGGTAGGAGGTGTGCCAGAGGTAGTGGATCGATGTTTCTCTCTCTCTCTCTCTCCCCCTCTGCCTTCCTCTCTCTCTAAAAAAATCAATAGCAAATATTTTTTTAAGAGAATTTGGTCAAATCTTCGAGCATAAGTCATATTACAAATACAGTATACTTAGCTCTGGCTTATGGTTCATGTGGAGAACGCAATATAATATAAATTGGTACAAGTATAAATAGTAAAAGTGATTAAAATTATATCGAATAAAATTTTGAGTAAAATACATATATGTACCCCTCTGTTTCATAAACAAGTGGTTTTGTGTTGATACCTGATAATTCATGAACCAGGTTGACCATCGAGGAATGCAACAGATTTCATTCTACAACCACTAAATGCAATTAGCAAAAGAAAAATTTTAAAGGGCAGCATAGCTAAAAAGTACATTATTGAGCATTAATTCTGTTGTATTTGGATGGTTCATTTTATCTGTTTTACATTTAAAAGCCTTAGTACCCTTTAAAGGAATTTGGATAAAAGTTCATTTTTTTGTTCAAGGAATTAACTCCCATGTTTTCAAGTTTGGGTTTTGTTTATACCAGAGGGTAGAAGAGGACAATTCGAAGCATTGCAGTACTTTCCTAATATTCAGGAAAAAATATTTGGAAATTAATTGTAGATTTTTTTTTTTTATTTAGATGGCTCTATTGTTCTAGCTATAGAACATCGTCCAGAGTAAGTGCCCTAAAATCACCTGAATCTTTGTAAAAGTTGAGATTAACAGGCACAATGTTTTAAGACTGATTGCTTGTTTTATTTTTGTCAGGTGGTGGTGTTCTCTTTGAAGCAGTGTTCTCTTTTTAAGAGGGATGTGAAACAATGGTCTCACTTTCTCCTGTCGACCTAGATTGGCACTATGAAGAAGCAAGGAAGCCAGAATTTGAGCCTCGATTTCAAAGAAAATATTCTAAGATACCAAATCCAGTTCATAAATAAGGCATAGTAATATCTCATAGTGACAACTTTGCCTCCCTGGCTGCACTGATGGTCTGGGTGGGGTCTGTCCAGGTGATGTGTGAGTCATACGTGGTAAGGGTCTTCTCATTCTCTCCACCTTGAACAATAGTATCTTTTAACAGTTCTTAAGAGTGTCACATTGCAATGAGAGATAAGGCTCTTGTACCTAGAAAAGGTAACATTATGACTTAAATTTACACTCTGATAGAATAATATCAGATTTCTTCTGGAGAGCACATTTTGATGTAGAACAGATGATAAGCTATCTCTATCACAAATGAGAATTATAAATTGAGGGAGTTAAACTTAGACCAAGGGAGTGAAGACCAGAGAGGTTTTTGAATAAAAATGAAAGCACACATTTTTAAAGAAGTCACTAAAAGCTATCATAGTTATTTTAAAATGTAGATGTGTTCAGCATTTGAGGAAATGAGTTCTATTAATGCAAAAATGAAACAACTTTGAGCTGGGTCAGGTGTAGATTGTTGATGCTCAAAAAACAATTCTAAAAGATATTGGGAAGGACATTTTCCTTAGAAACCCTAAAATTATTGAATTTTTAAAAAGTATAATGCGGTCATTGGAATCTCCAATAAAGTGTTAGTACAAGGAAATAAAAAGATGATAAAACTTTTTGAAGACACAGCTCATGAAGAGACAGAGGTTAACAGTAAAAGGAGAATACATCGTCTAGTGCGTGTTAATTTAGATGCAGGATAATAACCACCCAAGAGGAAAAGAAGGAAAACCAAAAATGATTATTGGCTTTGGAACTGGGAGGTGAAAATAGGGCAGACTAGCCTAAAGATCTGTAACACCAGTGGCTGGATTCTGCTGGAGGTAACCACAGTCTGAAACAGGATGATGACAGGTTGCATCTCAAGGGGAATATTTGGTATATAAGCCAGTGCTGGTAGGAGTATGATCCTATTGTTTTAATCCTTTGAAAAACTCCTAGAATTACATGTCCAGTGTTTGTGAGAAGCCTTAACTCTTTGTTCACCCAATCCTTTCACAATACAGCAGAGTCTAATCGCATGTTTAAACAATCTTGTACAGACTGAAGAAAATAGAAGAGCGCATTACAAACAAAGTGGCAACCTAGGGAATTCAGAGCTACACAGGGATAGAAATGGAGAGCCATTTCCTGCTTGGTAACTCCGAAAGGGGCCTGCGGTGTGGCAGAGGGGAATGAATCAAAGAAAGGTCATTTACAGGTAGTCAAGTCAAATGTCACCTCCTCCAATTCTCATGACTTGTGGTTTAGAGAAAGGTTAGCTTAATATAGAGGTGATTGTGGCATTCTGAACTGTCTTCAGACAAGATATGTGACTCCATCAGTAACCCCCCCACCAGCAGTTATGTTCAAAAAGATACTTAAAACTTGACGTCATGGTGAGGTACTAGACACCTGGGAAAGTCCCACTTGTTAGACTGAGGATAGCATCAAAAGTCCTATAAACTATATTCCAGAAACTGCTTCCTTGGCAGACCAGTTTTGAAGTATACCATTATTGAGAAATAAATCCTGTGCAGTATCTATAGCACTTTAGAATGATGATCTAACCGATTTCAGTGAAGTTGGAGCATCAGTGGACTAGGAAAGCTGTATATATAATCATTAAGGCATTTATGTTATGCCAGGCATCACGAGAGTCACCTTACGTGCTTTATCCCATTTAGCCCTCACAGCCATTTTTAAGAAAGGTAATATCAGACCCATGTTCACGAGAAGAAATTGAAGCTCGAAGATACTATTATTTTGTCCAGGGTCTCACAATGTCAGAGTTGGACTCAAAGGCATGTGTTCTAGAAAGCCCATATAATAACCACCGTGTTATACTGTCTCCTAACTAGCCACATATATTTATTAATCATACAAACCTGTTGCTGTAGTTAAATCCAGCTCTTTGAGTAACAACCTGTTGGGTAACATACCAGTATTGAACCACTTGAAAAGAAAACTGAATGTCCACAGTCTTCTAGAAGGTTCATCAAATGTGTGATCAGCACAAAGTCTACCAAATCCAGTGTCTGTCTGTGTGTGGAACGTGACCTATTTGACATCTAATGCTTTAACTTCAGATGGGCACCTGTGCCTACCTTTTCTTCTTCCGTCAAGCGAGTGACATGAGGGAACCACTGAGAGAGAATTAAATGATAACCATCCCATAAAGAATCGAGTAATAATTAATGGTGGTAAAGAAATACAGTCAAGAATTTAAATTAAAATTCTGCATACCCAAACATATATGCACATTTTGTTGGAAGGGGGTCATTTCCGATTCATTGCTCTCAGAAACATATGCATCATACTTCTCCCTTGTGTAGACTACCTATATGCAAAGAATGAATTACTGATTTTCTGTGGTGAACACTGTGATTTAAATGGCTATGGTATTTTTAAATGACACTTTGGATTTCAAGAAACATTTGCTAGTGGAGAGCACGTCTCAGTGTGCAGTAGAAGTCAATATGTACATTTTCCTGGGATCCATTAAGGGAAGCCTGGGAGACTGGGACTTTCCTCTCAGTTTTAATTTACTGATACAGTGAGTACTGGAGTAGAGAAATAAAACTGTACTGTTTTAGTTTGGTTTTTTTTCTGTCCCAGTTTGCACAGATATGGAGGTTACATATTTGTTCTTTCATAGCAGGGTTTTTGGTTTTTTTTCCCTCAAAACAAAAAGAAGTTAATACTTTTATTTGATACCAGAAATACCATTTATGAAATTGATCAATGGCTTTGGGGGAACTTTGCTTTAGGGCATTTGAGCAGCCTTCCCTAATAGAGAAGAGCTTCCCCAAAGATTAGGGATGGTCAACGGACAAAACGAACATAGGGCCCGGTGTACTTATAGTCTTAAAAATAATGTTTCCTGACATGTTAGAGAATGAACGCTTAACAGAAGACCAGTTAAATATTTAAGCAATAGTCATGCTCCTTCCTAATCTAACAGATGAGACAGGGTACCCCTCTCCCCGGTCTAGGAATATTGCCTTCGGATGTCCTTTCTGATGTACAGGTAGACACTGCAGTTTTGGGGGACCTGGCTCCATTAGACAGCCTGTCAGACATAGAACCCCGTGATCAATTCAAATCCACCACGAGCAACTATGATATTTTTTTCACTTTCCATGTTATTTTCCTATGTGGGGAGAATATACTTGACAATTATGTTTTTCTTTATAAACAAAAGCTGTTTGGGGGTTTTTGCACAGTCATTTCTTATGAGTTTAGACATGTTTAGTTGTCCTTTTTAAGAACAATAGTGGACCTCTGAACTTGAGTTTCTTTAACCCCACAAGGCTAAAGGCCAGGCCCTGGACAGTGAAGCTCACAAAGGCCATGCCTTTCTGTGCATGACCCTTGTCATGTGGCCAGACTTCTCTCCTGACCCTGGAGAATATCATGGACTCATTCTTTTGCATGCTTTGGAACCTCAGTGAATCATCCAACCTGCGTCCAGCCGGCCTACTTCAGGAGATTCATGAGGGACAGCAGCATTTTTCACAATGGCTGTCTAAATGGAGCCATTCAGAGGCCTGAGAGGAAAACCAGGAGGTCTGAGGAGAGAGGAAGAGATTAACAGCAAATAACGCCTGCAGTGACAACGGCAGAAAACAGGTCAGATTGCTGAGGAGGAAATGGGAAGTGAAGGATAAAGGCTGTGTGTACAGACACTAATTTCAGTTTTATTTAGCTATAAAAGGAAAAGCAGAAGCTAGCAGCTGGGGGGGGGGGCGGTTAAGGCAATTTTTGTTTCTAAGTAAAATTTCAGCGTGTCTCAATGCTAATGAGAAGATACCAATAGCAATTAAGACATTGAGTAAAGAAGAAAATTGGTGAAATGAGGTCCCTGAGGGGACAGGGTAAAAAAGATCCAGGGGACAAGTTAAATAACTAGCTTCACATAGGAGAGGGGCACCTCATGTACTGAAGAGAAGCAAGAAAGGATGAGTACAAATGCAAGGAAGTTACTTGACATGATGGGAAGTTAAGGACACTTTGAAGAGGGTGTCAGTGTTATTTCTGAGAGGTGAAAAATGACTGGGTTGAACATTTAAGAAGAGTGAATAAGCTTGAAATAGTTGCTGTAAAGAATGTGAAAGAAACAAATTAAAAAAATATGAAAAGCTTGGGCAGAATAGAGGTACCCGTTGAGGTACCACAAATAATCCATCAGTATTCTTGGTGCTATACCTAAACTCACAGTCCAGCTTTAGTCTCAGAAAACATGAAAAGATTGATCCAGTATAAAAATTTGCCAGGTGGGGAGCTGGAAGACACGGGATCAAAGCAGTTTAGTTTAATTGAAAGAATTACATTTCAGTAATGGACCATGAGTAGACTCTACAGAGAAGGATACTAATAGACAGTGTACGGAAGAATGGGAAAAGTAGAGGGATATAGAAACCTTGGAATCCCAGTGAGTTTGAAGAACTTGTCTAAGAAGGAATACTGAGTGAGAGAGAAGAAAGTATAGAGGACTGTGAATAAAAACTTAATATTTCTCTCAGGGGAGGAGAGTGGGAGTAGGGATGAGATAAACCAAAGAATTTATATGCATGTATGCATAACCAATGGACATAGACACAGTGCTGGGGAGGGGGGCAGAGGTCTGGAGGAGGGGTGTCTGGGGGGGAGAGGAGAAATATCTGTAACAAAAACAAATTAATAAAAATTATATATATATATATTTCTGATGGAGTACAAGATGCCAGGATCCATAATAGAGGATAGAAAATCATGGCCTCTAGGAGTTGGATTATCAGAAAAGTGATAGGTGAATCAGGAGATTGTCTTGGATCTTGAAGAATAGAGGAAGGTACTGAACTAGTTGCTGAAGGCTTTGAAGAATGAGTCTGTAATAAACTGATAAATAACAGCAAGGAAGAAGGGTAATAACAGGTAGCAGAAAACAAGGAGCATCAGAGGAACTGGAGTTTCATACAGAAGTGTAAATGCGGTGAAAGTGGTCTGGGATTGTCTGGGAGCCGCTGACCCCATTTTCTAACTCTGAGCTCGGTGAATCATAGGAAAATGAGTGGCCTTCACGTGTGAGGACTGTATGCAGGGTGACCACATCACCCGGTTTGCCAGTAACAATCCTGGCATAATGGTTAATAGTAGCCCCATTTACTCTTAAAGGTGCCCCGATTTCTTTAAGTTATATGTCCATCCCACTTTAAAGGGGAGTAGTGGCCCCGAGGAAGAGCTCTTTCATGTAGGAAATACATTTTTCTTTTTTTTTTTTAAATAAGTGAGAGGATGTAGGGTAGATTTGCTGGCCCATTTGTTTTGCTCGAGAGAGTAGTTTCAAGGACTAGAGTAAGAAAGGTTTGGGAGCAGGTGGAGTGTTGGGATACTGAATCAGAGGAGAGGAGACAGCATGTCATGTTTGAATCTGGAGTGTGGAAGAGATGAGCTGACTTCACTCGGAGCTCCAGTCTGTCATTTCAATCTCCCATCAACATCATGCCTCCTTCAATCTAGAGTCAGAGGAATAGTCATGCCTTCAGAGGTCCAATGTGCCTCTTCTTATCTATATCTTTACATTGAGCCAGAGATAGCAGCAGTCACTGTAGTCCAAGGTGAAGGATGAAAGTGTCCAGTTCCTGCAGATCCATTGCCATAACGCGGCTCCTAATTGGGATGATGGCCTCCTAACACTTGCTTTCCCTTGCACTTAGGTTTGGAGAGTTCTTTCTTCTAAGCTTTGGCAGATTGGGCTTTCTCCCTGCCAACTCGACTCCATCACTTCTTTCAAAAATCAGGGTAAGAAAACAAGGGAGCTTAAGCCACTGGATCGTATAAAGACTGGTTTATTCATCGAAGTCACTAGATATTGCCAAGCATTGTGCACTGAATGCTGATGAAGAAAGGAATAGTTAAGTTAAATGATGACAGTGCCAAAAGCAAACAGACATTAATAGCTTTGCTAAAAGCAAAATACTCTTATGTCAGTACTCAGAGCCATAGGCTAAAATGCACCTTCAAAGACCAACATAACATGTAGTCAAATTGGAATTGAAGATTCTTTTTTAAAACACAAAATAGTCCCACTTCTACTGAACACAGAAATTCCCATTACAGCATCTTCATAGGAGAGCTTTATGTCAATGGAGTCATTTGTATTTAAGTCTGCAAATATGTTCTGCAATACAACTGAGGCATTAAGTTTATCAATGTAGTTTATGGAAATACGGATAAAGCCATTTTCCTGAGCTATGGACATTCATCAATCACCATGACAAATAAATATATAAGTTAAAATGAGTGGTTTTCATTCACGTTCTAAAAGATATTCAATCCTATTTAGAAATAGATTGTTCACAGGGATTCTGAGAGTCGTAAGCGTGCAGCATCAATTAAAAAAATGAATCACTTATTTAAAAATCTATACACAATTTTTCAGAACTACCTCATGATAAGAAATCATCCCAGCTGCCTGAAACTGTGGTTCACAAACTTGTTTACCGTACCCAGGTTCTCCACAGGTTTCAGATAGTTCTATTTAGTTACTTATTTCCTCGCTCCACAGCATTCTAAACTGGACTCACGCCCCACCCTGGGATTCCCACGCCATCCTGGGGAATATCAGGGTACTGGAAGTGTTGTAGCAACTTGAAAATTATTCCCCACAACAGTGTTTTCCAAATGTCAGGTTGTAACCCATCAGTGAAGTATATATTTAGTGTCTCACAACCAGTATTTTTAAAAAGTGAAATAGAATGGAATAGAGTATATCCCATACAAAAGGGATAAGTGTAAAAGGTGAATGGTGATTTCACAAATACACCTATCTACTGGGTCATCACATAAAATGTATCCTCTAAGGATTGCATAATCAAAAAACAAATAAATGTTGAAAGCCACTGTTTAAGAAAATAAAACAGTTGGGGTGAGTTACTTTACAGGAATATACAGCACTCATGCACTACTACATATAGCAACACGGATAACATCCAGAAATATGTATGTTGGGTGAAATAAGCCAATTGTAAAAGGATTCTTACATTAATTGTTAGAAACATTGCAAACAATATTGTGTATTCTTTACTTACATATGTATATGTAGTAAAAGTATAGTAAAATGGAAAAGAAAAATACCACTTCCATAATAGCCGTAACCCCTGGGTTGAGAGGGAGAAGGAAGGGATGTACCTGCAGTGTTTGATTTCTTAATAATCAAAATTCTAGAAGTCAGGAGGCTGTGTTCTGTTTCACTCTGATTGATTCACTTCATTTCTCTGGTCCTTATTCCTCCATATGTGAAATGAAAGGATAGCAGAGTAATCAAAGTGTACAGCTAGAAGGAGAGGCGGAATTGAGTAGTAAAGATGTGTTTCAATCCTATATCATTCGACCCAGAACATTTAAATAATTTCTCAACGTTAACCAGCTAGTTAGTGGTAGAAGTCAGGCCAGATAGCAGCCATGTCATCTAGAATGACAGCCATTCATTCTCTACCAAATAACTCTGCCTTTGATGAAAGATACCAGGACTTGGCATCATTTTATGAAGTTAAGAGTTTACCATTATCCTCATAGTCCCCATATAAAGTGGGCCTAGTGGACAGTGGTTCTCTAGTGCAACTGAAGGGAAGAATGGATGCTTTGAAAAGGCCAAATTTAATTAAATCTATGTATGTTTTTATTGTTAACTATTGAAAGAAGTTAAGACCACTGTTTTCTTGTGGCCTTTCATCTGAGGTTAAATGATTGATAGTAGCCCTGTCTGGTGTCCTGTAGTTTTTTTTTAATTTATAAACTAGAAAACAGGCTGGTGTTCTGTTCAAAGCTGATTTGTGGTCACTGTTAGAAGCTGATTATTGATTGATCCCTAATACTTCCTAAAATAATTTGCAGTCTCAGTAAATTCAGAGAACAATAAGATGGAAAACTATATATAACATAAATGAAGCCAGGAAGCAAAGGGGAAAAAGCATCAAGAAATTCTGGTGCCTTGGCTGGTTTGGCTCAGCAGTTAGAGCGTGGGCCTGTGGACTCAAGGGTCTCAGGTTCACGGGTTTGATTCCCGGTCAAGGACACATACCTGGGTTGCAGGTTTGATCTCTGCCCCGGTCAGGGTTGTGCTGGAGGCAACCAATTAATGTGTCTCTCTCACATTGATGTTTCTCTCCCCACCCCCCATTCTCTCTAAAAAAAATCAATGGAAAAATATCCTTAAGTGAAGATTAACCAAAAAAATCCGGTTATGAAAAAGCTACACTTAAGCACAATGCTTAGTTCTGAACTCACAACCAGGCAAAAGATGAATGGATCTAAATGTCTAGGAAGCCTGTGAAACCATCAGCCCAAACACACATTTCCCGGCTCAGTGCTCTGAGAGGATTGGACCCAGGTGATACCGAAGGAGATGTTCTTGATGCCACAGTGACTGAAAGCCTTCTCTCAGAAGGCTATGGGTCAAACCCCAGCGGGACCACTTCATGGTGACTGCACAGTTGAGCACATTTCTTTCTCTTTCGGTTCCTCATCTACTAAAAGTGGATAGTAATAATAGAATTTACCTCACAAGGTTAAAAAAACAACAATTAAATAAGGATTAAATGAGCTAATATTTATAACTGATCAAATCAAGGCTGAGAACGACCCTGTACCCTGTTTAGGGTTATGTTGTGTTTCTTTAATAAATTAAGCAACCAAATATTCTGAAAAGTGGTTTTGCAAAGGACATTGTTAAATGAATGTGATTGCAGTTGCACAGCTAATTATTGCAGTATCATCAAAGCAGACCATTGCTCCATACCTTATTTTTCTATTGATTTTCTTCCTAATTAAAAAAAATATTTCCATTTTTACAAAAGAAAAATAAACATATTCTCTCCCACATGGATTGGAATACCCATTTCTCATGCTTACTCTTCAAAATGCAACCCTCCTAATACAATGTCAGATTCAGATCTTTAAAAAAGAAAAATACTGTAGGTTTTTTATGGTTGTATTTTTTTTTTTCATTTATTTTTCTTTATTTTTTTTTTTTTGGAGAGGGAGAGAGAGATAGAAACATCAATGAGAGAGAACATCGATTGGCTGCCTCCTGCATGCCCCCACCTGGGATTGGGCCCACAACCTGGGCATGTGCCCTGACTGGAAATGGAACTGGCAACCTCTTGGTGCCTGGGTCAACACTCAACCAGTGAGCCACACTGGCCGGGCCAGATTCAGATCATTTTATACAGCTCTTAGTCAGCTGTAAGTTAGATCATCTGTGTCACTGCCAAGAAAACCGTGCATAGCAGCGAACTGCTAAGTTAACCCACTCTCGTGCAGCGTGCAAGGTGTACAGTAACTTGCAAACTAAGGATCTCTCCCAGTTGTTGTTTGTTCATCCTCACTGGGAGTCCTTACAATAAAAAATGTTGACTTAAGCACTTTTTAATGAAATCAAAGATAAAAAATGAAAAACTAATTACAGACAGAAACCTTTGCATATGAAAGGACAACATATTCTGTCACTATTATGAGCAGCTTTAGTTCTGTTGACTCATGAAACCACATTTTATCTTATTTGTGCCCCTGAACTCTGTTGCTACCAAACATTATAAATACAGGCTTTGTAATTCCACTTAGGTTAACTTAGTATCTACTATCTACATCAATAATGTTTTCATTTAGCTCACAATGACGTATATTTTTCTATGCATATGTCTCTTATCTCCCTTACAATCTTAGAGCAATTTTAGAGAAAGACTGGGTCATTATTTTTTATAAGGTTCTTATTTCTTAACACACTGATTTGCACAGATTTAGTACTATCTTTGTTAATAAAATTACCATAGAGATGGAATCCTTCATCAATAAAGTGTATAAAATAGTCCGATGCTGTGTAGTCATTCATTCTTTAAAAAGCCCTTTCATGTATTTTTCTTTCTCTTTTTTATTTTCAAATATCTATGCTATTTTTTAAATTTAGGCCTTTACACTTTGTGTAAATCAACTAAGCTATTATTGTCTTTTGCACTTATTAAACAAACAATTCTTTGGTGTCTTCTAAATCTTTATAGTGTTTATAAAAAGCTTGTCTTAAGGTTTTTAGTCCTCCGTTTTAGAAGTTATAGTATTTCAGTTCTCACTAGACACCTCAAACATTGGTGTCCATTTAGAGTACTTTATTCTTATTATGTACTTTAAAAAAGTGAGTGTGAGGGGGGAGTAGGGGGAGGAAGAGGAGGGTGCAGGGGTAAATGGATAAATGGAGATGTGAGGAGACGTGACTTGGGGTGGTGAACACACAGTACAGTGTACAGAGGATGTGTTGTGCACCTGAAACCTGTAGGATTTTGTTAATCACTGTCACCTCAATAAAGTCAATACATGGGCGGGGGCAGGAGGGAGATTCAACATTAGAAACAACCCAGCTGGGTTCCAGTCTAGAATTAAAAAAAAAAAAAAAGGATAGTTTAAATAGAACATAACAAAGAAGCAGAATGAGGCAGAGGATTGTCCAAGTGCTCCCGTAAATCTCTAGGCCCCTTCATCATTCATTTCCAAGGACGGAGTATTCTAATTTATGTAATCTTTTGCCCCAAGGACTTTTCATCAGATAAACTGAATTGCTCTACACTCCAAAATAATAAAATAGTGTATGACTTTAGTATGATCACAGAACTAAAACTAGGATAAAAGTCTAGCTTTCAGAAATACCTGTTACTTATTATCAATATTTTTTAATTCAGGCTAGATAACTTAGTGAACTTTTAACTTTTACTCTATATTTTTCTTTTATGTAATTCTAGTATTTTGCATGTCTCAATGAAATTGACAAATTCAGTGTTCATTTATATAAAAATGAATAATTAGCTTTGACATTAAAATAAAAGTAAAATTAAATGTATATGCTACTATTTAATAGTAATGAAGAATTCTAGCCCAGTGTATCTTAGTGTTATCTTTCATGTTTTCATTTAAATGATTGTTCAATAGTAGATTTCTTTCAAAGAAATATATTTTAGGAATTGTCAGAATTGTTAGTTTGTCTCTTTTCTACTCAGTTCATTTAGCTATATAATATTTATAAAGTTTTATTGATGACTCAGTGTTGCAAGTTGGATGGAGAAATTTTTTTTGTTTTTGTTTTTTCTGCAAGGAGTGAGAACTTTATTATAATTAATTTTATTCCATTATTTAAACTTTGAAAAATTCTAAGAAATATTTGAGGTTTTGGTGGGTGATAATTGAGAATCTGAAGAATTAATTTAGGAGGTATCATCAAGTGAGCATCAAAGTATAGGATTAAGTTTAAAGTGATGTAATGAAAGTGTTGTAATATATTTTGACACAGCCCATTCATTTGATATATTGTTTATCCTGTCTATGCATTTCAGGAGGTCATAGTCATAAACTTTGAATAGCCTCTTCAAAAATCTCTAATAATTGAAGTAAAATTAATTGTGATGTAAAGCAATAAAATTGTAAAAAAGAAAAAAATACTATAGCTTGCAGATTATTAATTGTTACTGAGCTTTGATTCTTTACTAAAAGTTGATATGTTGCTACCCATCTCCATGGACAGAATAATGTGTTTTAGAAAAATTATCCAATGCATCTTATAATAAAAGTGAAAAGGTCTTTTCAATAGAATTAATAAATTATTGCTTAGATTTATTTTTAACAAAGCAATTTTATCAAGCTTTATCTAGCTAAGTACAATAACAACAATAGGGGGAAATCAGAATCTCTCATTACCTGCTTCTGTAATTGTGCATGCATAGTGTGCTTGGAGCCTTTGAAAGGAGACCGTGCCACCTGCATACTAATTTTGTGAGAACTGTAATTTCACGTCTGCTATCCACGTTCAAGCTGCTTGTGCTGTTGAGGAGCAGCTGAGTCTTTATAGAAAACTTTGTAAAACATTCTATTTAGAAGCAATTCCTATTCTTTACATTATGTGCTCTGGGTATTTTTCTTCTTTTGTGTTTTATTTTGAGAACATTTGTATGAAAACAAGATCTTTGTTTCTTATAAGCACATCTGCTCTTGCTTCTTGTAGATGATGAGAAGTCATCCTCCTCTGTGACATCATAATCATCTCCATGGCAACCAGTTTGGGTTACTTTTCTTGAAACTATAATAAAAAGGTACAGAATGTCAACAATGGCAAAGTGTTTAACTCAAAATTGATACATAATAACTTCCCAGTTCTCTGCACCCCCTGATTTGGTCTGTTCATTTCGAAGCACCAGATCTCTAACCTAAGGCTTTTAATTCCCTTAAAATGCATGAGACTGTCAATTCCAATAGTCCACGATGTAGAGAAAGGATCGAATTCCTGAGGAAACAAATTCTGAGTGACCAACCTCATTGTACCTCAATGCCCTGTCACATAGCTTGCCTAGTGCAAGTTCAACGAGGGAAGAAATAAACGAGACCTTAGTGGTCTGTTTTACAGTAAATAATGATACAGATTTGAATAACAGCTGAAAGGCTCTTGAAGACCTTTACTTGAAATGATTTTATGAACAGGCACTGCATTTACTCAACCATGTCAATGCTGTCACACCTGGGATGAAATGTGGCCAGACAGACCACAGAACATAATCACCTGGATCGTGAGCCAAGGCTACTGAAGAGAACTAGAACTTGGAATAGACTCAGTGCAAGTTCTACTGCATCGGTATTTGTCAAAATTGTGAAATTTTAGTCGCAATAATTGAACAACCCATAAAGAAATATTTACTTTCTGTGCATAGCATGGTATCGGGGATGCTGTGTGATATAAGGTTAATATACACACAATCCCTGACGCCCCGAGCCCTTCTTTGATATTAACGCCTAATTATTGGTATCACCTTTCCTTTCAGCACTAACATATGTTTTATTTAAGTCATTTCCCCTTGTGTTTAAACAGTTTTATTTTTGAAAGTGTACATGTTTGCCTGGGGCAGAGTGGCTAAGTTGATTGAGCATTGTCCTATGCACCAAAAGGTTGCTGGTTGGATTCCTGATCAGGGTATGTAGGAAAGGCAACAGATCTCTCTCTCTCTCTCTCTCTCTCTCTCTCTCTCTCTCCTCAGGTGAGGATTAAAATAAAAATAAATAAAAAGTGTGCATGTTTGATATGAACCACATTAGTTCAGGATAGTTGGTGAGCTGAACCTGGATAAACTGTTCTATGTTGAATACTAAAGAAATTTGGTGGGGAGAGAGCTCAGAGACAGCTACTGTCTGGGCACACTTGGATTCACAGTCAGTGATAAGACACATGATCTTGTACCTGGGTATGAAGCAAGGGTCAGTGATACTGGCACCAGTACTAAGGACAAAGCATCTAAATTAAGGGAAGAAGGCCCAGGGAATCTATCTAAACAGAGTTGGGAAGTGTTGGGTGAAGGTGAAAATGGCAGACAAATAGTAGAGGTCTAAGTAGGGGAACGGGCAATATTGTAGAGGTCCACCTGCATGAACCAGGAGCCCAGTCAAACAAGTCTGAACTCAGATAAAGGATAGCCATTCATGTAGCGTTGTGGGATGAGGCAGGAGCAATAGAGAGGGTCTGAAGTGTTAAGTGCCCCGTGATTGAGTAGTTTATGCATATTCACGTGTGTATTCATGTATTCACCCATTCAGTGCTAAACACTATTAGACACAAGGGTTAATAAAACTAACAAAGTTGACCTTATGAAACATTGTTCTGGGTAAACAAATGAATTAATTCTTAAGTGTATAATTAAAATGTGCATTATGTGTCATGAAGGAAATAAACAAGGTGTCATGATGAGGAATAAAGAAGTGGAGAGGGGAGCTCCGTAGGTATCACTGAAGGTATCTCCGAGAATATAACGTTGATTTTATTTATCTTCTTGACTCAACTCCTTACCCCAGCCATTGTGGCCCAACAACTTTAAAACTTTAGCTATTTAACATAAACATCCATGGCTAGCCTTATTCCCATGTTTTGTAATCAACCAGTGGGCTCCCTGCACCCAGTCATTGCCACCAACAAAATCTCTTTCACACTCCTGAGTGATCCCCTATGTCTGTCCACTTTCCAAGATCAGCTGACATCCTTAACTTGATTTGTCTTAAGCCCCCATGATGATAAGTCCCTGAGTTAAAAGTAGCTTATTCTGAGGGTAGAAATTTCTTCTATTCAGAAGAGGCTAACATTTGTAATAAAGAAGCCCAAATATCACATTAGAAGTTCGTGTGTTGTTCAAAACATTTGGTGAGATTCAGGACCTCTCTGAACTAGCTCTGTCATCTCTTTGGGATATGAGTCCTCTGCAGGCTTTTCTGCATGTTCCTGGCAGACAAGGGAAGGAGAACGGATCATGGGGGAAGTTTGTATTGGCCAGGCATGGGACCGCTGTCCATCCCTGCTGCCCACATTCCGCTGGAAAGAATTCAGTCTTATGACATGCCAAACTATTTTTTCCCATGAAGGAAAAAATAATAGGTTTTGGTGAGCACAATAATGTCTCTTTTTATTCACCCATAACTTCATTTCACTCTTTTCCCCCCACAAAGAACGTACGTATCCTTTCCCCAAGTGAGATCACCCAGGGCCCCATCCCATCCACATCACAGAATCTAACTCAAAGTTCAGAATCTCCAGGCTCATGTCTGTTGTGACCCTCTCAGGACCGGTCAGGACTGGCCTCACAGGTGTGTAACCTGTGTGGTTGCATGGTTTTCTACACTCAGGTGGACCCTTGCAATTGGTGTAATGCTCTGCTCTCACTGTCATGAAATTACTAGTCATTTCATCTTGAAACATGTGCCTTGTAAGTGAATCTTGGATAATGGAGCAGGCACACGAGCAGAGCAGACATGCGCACCACGTGTGTCTTCCATTCCTTGCTACCGCTTCTCATACAGCGTTTGTGTTGAACCATAAGCACAGAATTCGGTGGATTTATGATGCTTGGGACTCAGTGTGAGAAGAGGTAAGCATGTTATATCGATGATTGAGTGAGCAGGGCCCTGACAACCCTAAGCGCGCATACTTCCCATTTAAACCAAAGACTTGCTTCAAAAACAGAAAGAAGATAATGCTGTTCTAAGAAACACAAAAAAACAAACTTTATTATACTCTGTTTTCTTGTGCTAGCTTTCCCTGAACTAGCCAACCACTTACACTGAAATGATGTCATAGGAAGAAAGGGAAAAATAAAGAAAGCATAGTTTCTTCTTTTATCCCTTCCTTACTCATCTATAAGCCAAAGGTAGAGAGTATTGAAAGAATGTGCGCACATTGAGAAGCAAAACAAGAACAGTTGAATTCGTTGTATGCCGTCTTCCACTCTTCTGGTGAGAACTAATGTATGTTCGAGTCACCAAATAAGAATCGTGTAATTTCAGCAGTTCTGCATTTGAGTTAAATGCTGTTGTATTTCCATTTAAAACTGGCAATGCACAACAAAAACATGAAGAGTAAAATTAAATACTTATTTAGAATGACATTAAGGAGCAAATATAAAATACCATGATAAATCAAACATACTGTAAAAGCAAGGGTAATGCTTTTATAGTTTAGTGTCTTTAAGGCCAAGTTTTCCCTAGTTATTGAACAAGGGGCCCTGCATTTTCATTTTGCACTGGTCTCCACGAATTATGCAACCTTCCCTGGGTCTGGTGCTCCATGTCCTCTCCCAAGTAGAACTGCAATAAAAGCTTCTGATCAGAAGAGGGACGAATAAAACACACATAGCAGTTAACGACCTATAGAAATTGTTAAATTCTTTTGGGTAGACGATGTTAAGGGTGACTACCCAAGATGTAGACAGTTTCTTGTTCTGTCTCCTGTTCTTCTTTCTGTGGGTCTGGGCTCCTCTCTCGAAATATCTTCCTTAGCCATGATCCTCCCCAGAAATACAGAATGAGTGTTCAGGAATCTTCTCTCCTGTGGACGATGCGGCATTCATGTCTCCCTGTCCACAGGTAGTTATAAGGCCTTTAAAAAAATTTTTTTAAAGCCCTGCCCTACGGTTTCTTTGGCACTACTATTTCTTCTTCAGAAATTTTAGTACGTTCCTGATCTATTTGCTTTCAGTTAGTTCCATGTGCCAAAGTTTTTTGTTTGTTTGTTTTGTTTTTATAGTTATTAAACTTGCTTTATTCTCTATTTCCTGGTCCCCATGTTTTTCCTTCAACTTAAAGGCAGGTACCTTGAGACAATGTGAAACAATATGTTCAGGAGGAAAAGTACCTCTCTTAATCTGATGTTTACTGAGTTTGAGAAATCTCACTGGCCCTTTTGTTATTCGAGGCTCTATTTTATTTCAGGTCTCAGAGCTATCCACTTTTCAACCTTGAGAGGTCCTTGAGCCCTAAACTTTCTCTTGTTGCCTGTTTCTGCTTGAAAAACCTCCCAAACCTACCTGAATGTATGTCTTTCTTGCTTAAGTATGGCCAACACGTGACTGCAGTGACAGGTCCAACGACTTCCCCCAGATCTGCAGTCGGGGGATGGGTGGTGTGCCTTCCACGTCACCATGACGGTGTCACCGAACACTCCCTGTGTCCAGCAGAGCCCTGCGGATGCCCAGCCTGCTCTGCTGTGTTTTCACCTTCTGCTGGCCGGTCACTAAGCCAATGCCATTCATTTCTGGGTTTTGTTATAACAGCAGCACATGCCAAAGTACCAATTTCTGTGCTTATCAAGGTAGGATAGCTGCTGTAACTAAACACTAAAACCTCAGTGCCTTAATATACCAGGTTTACATTCATTTACATACTATGTTACCGTGAGTTTATGATGAGTGACATACGTTCAGCAATGAAGAGAACCAAGCAGGTTCCTTCCATGTTTGATGATTTTATTTTGTACTATCAAAACTTATATTTTTGAAATCTTCGCTTAAATGTTTTTGTTGAAGCAATTAAAAGGCTTGTTTAGAAGTTCGGTGTATTTTAATACTTGCATTTAGTAGCTGTCATAGTTGAAAAAGAGCCGTCACAACCAGAGGTAGAACCAAATGGAAGAAATGTTTATTTGCATGCACTAAAAAAAATAATGAGCCCTGGTCAGTGTGGCTCAGTTGGTTGAAGATCCTTCCATGCACTGAAAGGCTGCCAGTTCGATTCTCGGTCAGGGCACATGCCCGAGTTGCAGACTTGATCACCAACAGGGGGTGAGCAGGAAGCAGCTGATTCATGTTTCGCTCTCACATGAATGTTTCTCTCTCTCTCCCTCTTCCTTCCTCTCTCTCTAAAAATCAATTTTAAAAATCTTTTAAAAATAATAATGATATTCAATTTTTAATTATTTTTTTATCCTCACCCGAGGACATTTTTGCATTTATCTTCAGATAGAATGGGAGGGAGGGAGAAAGAGAGAAAGAGAGAGAGAGAGAGAGAATCATCGATGTGAGAGAGACACATTGAATGGTTGCCACCCACATGATCCCAGCTGGGGCTGGGGACAAACCACAACTGAGGTACGTGCCCTTAGCGGGAACCAAACCCGGGACTTTCTGGTCCACAGGCCGACGCTCTAACCGCTGAGCAAAACAGGCCAGGGTATGATATTCAATTGTTTATCCTATTTATAATTTACACAAAAATGTAATGAAAATTTTATTTGTAAATTTAAATTTTCATCTTCCCTGATGTCAGTTAGTAGGTCTTTCAACATAATTAAAAGATTGACTGTTTCATTTTTGACAAATGCACTTTAAACCCATTGAAATATTTTTAAGCATGTCAGAAAATTCTGTTTTTAAATTTTCTAGATATCAACATATGAGAGGTGTTGTTAAAGATGACAGTTACTGCCCTGGCTGGGTAGCTCAGTTGGTTACAGCATTGTCCCAATATGTTAATCCCTGGTCAGGGCACATACAAGAATCAACCAACAAATGCACAAATTAGTGGAACAATAAATCAATGTTTCTCTCTCTCTCTTCCTTTCTTTCTCTCAAATCAATCAATAAATAAAAAATAAAGATGACAGTTGCTTACACTGTTTTAGTTAGAAAAAAATATATATAGTAGAAATTATTCCAAAAATTCCTTTTGAAAATGCAGCTTTCATAGCATGAGATTCTTTTTAAAAGCAATTGGTATTTTACTCATTGTTAAAACATCACCTCTACTTCAAAGGGACTGATTATTTAACTTTTGCAGGTGCTTATTAGGCAGTACAGCCACCGACTAGCTCAGAAAATGTAAGCAACCAGAAGCTGACAGTCAAGGGAGCCCTTGGGTAGAGCCCATTGAGATCAGTCACCCAGGGCACAGAGGACAGTAAAAAGGGTTGAAAAATAGATCTGAAGGAATCAGTGAAAGATATTTGATAACACCCATAAAATCACTTACTCATACACAGACTGAAAGTGAATGAATGATCCTGGCCGGAAGCTCACGGATTAGAACATCCTCTTGTTAACACCAAGGTTGCAGTTTGATCCCTGGTCAGGGCACATATAAGAAGCTACCAATGAATGCATAAATAAGTGGAACAACAAATCAATCTGTCTCACACGCACTCTCTCTCACCCTCCCTCTCCCTTCATCTCTCTCTAAAATCAATCAATATTTTTTTACAGAACATGAATGAATGAATGAATGAGAGTGTCACTGCCAAGGCCTCTGGTTGTGGAACTCTTATACTTCCCTTAAAGAACTGCAAATTATCATATGTGACATAAGAATATTGGAGTCTCAGATAGAGCCTCTTTTCTAAACAAAGATAATAAAATGACATGTGACATATAAAGACAAATTATTTTTATTACAAAAATTTTGTTTAGAGAATTTAGGTTACTATGAGAGAAAAATGGACCTGCTAATGAGGCCCCAGAATGAGCAGACTTAGCCAGTCTAGGCGTTGCTATACTAGGTATGACTGATCGCTTTGGGTTAGAGGAGTGGAGAGACCAAGGATTTGATGAGCAAAGTGTGAGAAAACAGTGTTCCCTTTACCACAAAGATACTGAACAAATAGATCTGGTGAGGATGCCAGGGTTAACCAAAATACTCAATATCAGTACATTTTAATGTATTTCTTTTTAGATAAAAATACATGTAAGTACAAGTTGTAACATTTTCTTACTTTAAACCCAATAAATTTTTCTCTAGACCTTTTAAGGTACAGGTACTACACCACTTTTCACACCATTTGACTAAAAAGTACACTATTGGACCACATTAGACTATGGGACCCAGCTAGCAAGGTTACTCCTAGCTTGGTTCCTGGCCAAAGCCAAGAAGAATCTCATATCCTGTGCTTAGTTTTCCTCTAAACAATGTTGACTGTTATCAAGGTGTAGCAGAGTCAGCTTAGCCCAGTGCCCTCCCAGCCGAGCTACAGGCCCATCTTCCACTGAGCCTGTTCTCTGGGTCTCTGTGGATAACTTAGCATCCACCTGTCACCACTGCTCAGCTCTAAGAGCTCTAAGCTGAGTGGTATCGACAGTATGTCAGCCTTATAGTTACATATGGAGGCCAACACATCATGTCAATGCATTCGGTCTTTTCTCTATGTGGAAGGAAGGTTAGAATGACTTTTTTTTTTTTAATCTGCTTACCTCTCAGCAAATCAAGCAAGACATTTTAAAAGAGATAGAAAGAACATTTTATAATGTAGTTTATACGATGAATAGGATTTTATGTTTGTATCCAAAGCTTCATAGTAAAGAGATTCTGAAGCAACAGAAAGACTAAAATGAGAGCCCCAATGATATTTACACACTCTTCTACCTTTTTTTTTTTTTGCCAGAAACTATTAAAACAAAAAATTTTTTTTTAAATTTTAGAACAGTTTTAGATTTATAGAAAAAGTTGCAAAGATAGTATAGGTAGAACGTAGAATTTGCACTCAGTTCCAAGCCCATTTTTAAATATTTTGTTTGTTTATTTGATTGGATTGGTTTGCTGTTCATTTTTAAAAATTATGTGCATTTAATGTTACTTTAACAGCTCAGGACAGTAGTTCTAATATTTGTGTAAAAGATACCACTGCCGTATTCCGGGAATTTAGTTAAGAATTCTGCTTAATTAGAATAAGAATTCAGAGCTATGGCCTCTGGCCTTCTTAACTAGATTTAGGAGTTTAAAACTGCCCCTCTGAGCAAATATTTTAGGAACTGATGAACATTCAGCTTCATTTAAGATACAGCTTGTCAGCAATATACCCCCGAGACTGACCATTTCTATTTATTTCTTAATGACAGTGAACCTGGAGTCTACTGGAGTTCCTTGTCAGCCCCAGAAAAAGAAAGGCTAGGAAAGTCATCAGTTTTTGGATAAGTTTGAAGCAGCTTAAAAGCCTGCTGCCTAATAACCCAAAGAAGAGAATGAATGAACTTGAAATGAGGGAGTATGACCACCCCTTTGCCACTCAAACTGATACAATTGTAATTACCTAGTTATTAATAATAGAAAAAGAATAAAGGGAAACCAGACATTATAACCATGTCATTTGGGAGCTTCACCAGGAAGCTGCAATCTCATACACCCCAGGGAACCACCTGCCCAGTCCCCACAGACCACTGGGGGAAAGAGTCCAACAAAGGGGAGATAGACACACGCCCAATAAAATTGGGGTGACAAAGGGAAGATACTTGCCTCTCAGTCTAGCCTGGGCAATCATGGATTGGCCAGAATGGGCATGGCCACTGCAAGCCTGCAAAAATTTGGAACTATTTAATCCCCTAAACAAAGGAATTCTCCCTCTTGGCTCTGGGCTCTCGTGAGACTCTCTCATTCCTGCCTCCTGGCATTTACCAGTGGTTTCTCCACAGCCATGTGGCCCTGGAGACCCCACATGCAATGGACTGATGGACTGCAGTGGGGAACTCAAACTATATAGCCTTACACTGAATTGGGCTCTACTCCAACATGGAAAGAAAACTCTTGTCACTGGCTCTGATTTTAGCCCTACTGAAGGCAAAATGGGACTTCCTCCCTTCTTCCTTCGGAGGACAGAGGGAACTGGGACTCCGAAAGTCGGGGATTTAATTCCACAGAAATAAAGCTTTCTACAATATCTCATCCTCCCATGGGGGGCCTCAGAACCTGTTATTCCAGAGGTACCCCAAGAACTCCACTTTCACTGGTAACTACACCTCTTACCATTAGGACATAAGCCTTGGGGGATGAGTTCCTAATTCCCAAGTAGAAATTGTGCCTGGCACGTGGTTAGCACTCAATGAAAGAAACTTGGTTACTCCTACTCTGTGGAAAGAATGAGAAGAGGCTGCTGGTTTGTCAACAGGAAAAAGATGCCTTAGGAGAAGGCTCTCCGTGATTTAGCTTCCTAGTTTTAAACTTGTGGATTCTGCAGGAAAAAATACATACATGATTCAAGAAGCAAACAAAAGTCAACAGTCCCTGTATGGAACATGCGGAATCATTTCTTATTAAAATATAGAGCATCCAAATGATGGAGTGTATTGTGCAGTTGAGGATGGCCACCGGCTAAGGGAGTATTCAGTGTAAATTGTCAGTAGAGGTCCATGGTGCTGATCACATATGGGCATAGAGAGCAATGAACAATGACCCCCACAGGGGATTCTTAGTATCTAGGATGGATTTGAAACTACCTGTGGTAGGGGATGGAATTTGGTGTAAAAAAGTTGGTGGATTCCCTTTTTTTTCTTTTTTTTTACATTATGAAACATTAAGTCTGTATAAGCTGTTTGTTGCAAAATATATTTGTTGATATTCCATGTAATCGTTACTGAAATGCTTTGGGGTCAGTGTGCAGTATTTTGCAATTTTAGGTAGCCATCTAGTCACATAATAATCTCTTAGACTAATTATTTCCCTTTATGTTATTGATATTTGATAATATTATTTAGTATTTCTTAGTAAGTGCTCAGCAGAGTGCAGAATACTTTGTTTTAATCTTTATTTATTTTTTATTATTTATTATTTTTTTAGATAGAGTGGAAGGGAGGGAGGGGGAGAGAAAGAGAGAGAGAGAGAGAAACATCAATATGAGACAGACACATCATTGGTTGCCTCCCACATGATCCTGACCAGGGCCAGGGATTGAACCTGCCACCCAGGTACATGCCCTTGACCAGGAATCGAACCCGAGACCCTTTGGACTACAGGCTGACACTCTAACCACTTAGCCAAACTGGCCAGGGCATTTTCTCTAATCTTTAAAACAACTCCCTATGGTTGGTAGCAATACAATCTTCATTTTAAAGATGAGGAACTGAATTTTAGAGAAAAGTTAAAAAACTTGCCTGTTCTTACACATATAATAAGCTGGCTTCAAATCAGACTTTTAAAAAATTCTAAGCTTGCAAAAAAAAATTGTTTAATTAACTTGTATGATTTCTTTCGATACTGTTCCATTATTCCATCATTAAACAGTGTAGTAGAACTAAGTTGTTCTCCATTTACTGTATTCAGCAGTTCTATGCTATGTCCTTCTTAGGGTCTTAGCACTGTGTAGAGCATACAAACACACAAAAAAGACATATGGAAAAAGAAATGTTTTGGACCGAAAAAAAAAAATGGCGGCAGAATGAATGGAAGCTACACAGACCATCTCCCAGGACCACACTATAATTACAACGAAAATAAAGACAAATCGTCAGGAAGGGGCAACCGAAAGGCAGCCTGGAGGACCACACAACCAGGAACACTGACTCAATCCTGGTAGGCTTGCGAGGACGCCAGAGGGGGCCGGGAGCCCACGGTCCGCAACGGCCTGGGCTGGGACCAGGGGACTCGGCTGGGACCAGAGGTCTCGGCTGGGTCCTACGATCTCGGCTGGGTGCTACACCCTCGGCAGGGTCCTGCAACCTTGGCTGCGGCCAGCAGCCTCGTCTGGAAGCTGCTGCTGCCTTGGCTGGGTCCTGCTACCTCTGCTGGGGCCTGCGGCCTCGGCTGGAAGCTGCACCCTCAGCTGGGGGTTACGCCTTCGGCTGGTGCCGCAGCCTTGGCCGCCCTTAGCTCGGAGCAGCGCCCTCGGGTTAAAGTCCCAGGTGGCTCCACGAAACAGAGCCCGGACAGAGGCTAAATTGGCAGCAGCCACTCACCTTGGGCTCCAGCAGAGGGAAGGCAGACTGGACTGGAACTGTGTGGGGACACTCAGGATTTGGAGGGTTCTCAGAGCTTTTGCTGAGTGCAGCCACACAGGACTGTGGTCATCTTACCCTTTCCCAGGGCCCTGGGGAGAGGCGGTGGCCCCTCCCTCGGAGATTCAACCCCACCTGGTGGCCATTGAAATGCTAATTGAGGCCCATTAACAACAAGCATCTGTCCCACCCTTGGGAAATCCTCTTACACTGAGCACCTGAGGGAGTTTTTTACTCAACTCAGAAACCAAGGGTCTTCAGGTGACCTCTACTAATAGCCTCCAGGCAAAAAACCTAGAGGATGACTACCATTCCCTGGGACATGAGCACCATGAGCAAAGACATAGAAATGTTGTAAATCAACCAGTTGGAGATTTAAAACAACCAAGACGAAATGAAGAATGACATATCAGCAATGAAAAACACATTGGAAGGTCTAAAAAGCAGAGTAGAGGAAGCTGATGACCGGATTAGTGAATTAGAAGACAGGGTAGAAAAAAATCAACCAATCAGAAAACCAAAAGGACAAAATAATTAAAATACAGGAAGACAGCTTAAGAGAACTGAGGGACAACTGGAAACATAATAATGTTTGTATCATAGGAGTCCCCGGAAAAGAAGAAAATGAGCAAGGGTTAAAGAATATATTCAAAGAAATAGTGACAAAAAACTTCCCTAATTTGGTGAAGGAAGAAGGCATTCAAGTTCAAGAAGCACAGAAAGCCCCAAGTAAGAAGAACCCAAAAGGGCCAAAACTAAGACACATATTAATCAAACTGCCAAAAATTAAAGACAAAGAGAGAATCCTAAAAGCAGCAAGAGAGAAGCAACAGGTTACCTACAAAGGAAACCCCATAAGGCACTCAGCTGATTTCTCACAAGAAACACTACAGGCCAGAAGGGAATGGCATGAAGTAATCAAGGTCATGAAAAACAAGGATCTGAATCCACGACTACTCTACCCAGCAAGGCTATCATTCAAAACAGAAGGTCAAATAAAGAGCTTCCCAGACAAAAAAAGGCTAAGGGAATACATTAGCACCAAACCAGCACTGCAAGAAATGTTAAAAGGACTGCTGTAATTAGCAGGAGAAATGGGAAGAAAAACAGAACCACACTAAACAAAAATGGCAATAAATAAGTACATATCAATAATCACCTTAAATGTAAATGGATTGAATGCTCCCATAAAAAGACACAGAGTAGCTGATTGGATAAGAAAGCATGACTCGTCTATATGTTGTTTACAAGAGACCCACCTCACAACAAAAGACTCACGTAGGTTGAAAGGGAAGGAATGAAAAAAAATCTTCCAAGCAAACGGAAAGGAAAAAAAAAGCTGGGGTAGCAATACACATATCTGATCAAATAGATTTCAAAATGAAGGCCTTAACTAGAGACAAAGAAGACCACTACATAATATTGAAAGGATCTATCCAACAGGAAGGTATATCCTTGGTAAACATATATGCACCCAATATAGGAGCACCAAAATATATCAAAAATCTTCTGGAGGACTTCAAAGGAGAAAGCAATAGCAATACAATCATAGCAGGGGACTTCAACACCCCACTGACATCACTGGATAGATCCTCTAGACAAAAAATTAGCAAGGAAACAGAGACTCTAAATGAAGCACTAGACCAAATGAATTTAATAGATATCTACAGAGAATTACACCCCCAAACTACAGAATTCACATTCTTCTCAAGTACACATGGGACATTCTCCAAGATAGACCACATGTTAGGGCACAAACTAAGTCTCTACAAGATCAATAATACTGAAATCATATCAAGCATCTTCTCAGATCACAATGGCATGAAACTAGACATCAATTGCAAGAAGAACGTACAAAGACATTTGAACACATGGAAACTAAATAGCAAGTTATTAAACAAGGAAGGGGTTACCGAGGAGATAAGGAAGAAATTAAAAACTTCCTGGAAACCAATGAAATTGAACACACAACAACAAAAAATCTATTGGATGCAGCGAAAGCAGTTCTGAGAGGGAAGTTCATAGCACTACAGGCCTACCTCAAAAAACAAGAAAAATCTCTAATAGACTATCTAACCACACAACTTAAAGAACTAGAGAGCAAACAAAAAGAAAACCCCAGAGCAAGTAGAAATAAGGAAATAGTAAAGATCAGAGCAGAAATAAACGACATAGAGGCCAAAAAAGCAATTCAAAGGATCAATGAAATCAAGAGATGGTTTTTTGAAAAGATAAACAAGATTGATGGATGCTTTACTAGACTCACGAAGAAACAAAGAGAGAGAACCCAAATACACAAAATCAGAAATGAAAGAAAAGTAACAACTGACACCACAGAAATACAAAAGATCGTTAACAACTACTATGAACAGTTATATGGCAACAAATTCAACAATCTAAGCAAAATGGACAAATTTCTAGAAACACATAGCCTCCCAAAACTGGACCAGGAAGAGATAGAAAACTTGAACAGACCAATAACAACAGAAGAAATTGAAGATGTAATCAAGACTCTCCCAGCAAACAAAAGCTCAGGCCCAAATGGCTTCACGGGGGAGTTTTACCGAACATTCAAAGAAGAACTAACACCCATTCTCCTCAAACTATTTCAAAAAATTCAAGAAGAAGGAAGACTTCCAAACTTGTTTTATGAAGCCAGAATAATTCTAATTCCAAAACCAGAAAAAGACACTACAAAGAAAGAAAACTACAGGCCAATATCTCTGATGAACATAGATGCCAAAATCCTGAACAAAATATTAGCAAATCAGATCCAGCAATACACCAAAAAAATTATCCACCATGACCAAGTGGGATTCATCCTAGGGATGCAAACCTGGTGCAATATTTGCAAATCAATAAATGTGATACACCACAGAAATAAAATGAAGAATAAAAACCACATGATCATATCAATAGATGCCAAAAAAGCCTTCGACAAAATCCAGCATCCATTTCTGATAAAAACGCGCAGCAATGTGGGAATAGAAGGATCATATCTCGACATAATAAAGGCCATATATGAAAGACCTACAGCCAACATCATACTCAATGGGCAAAAACTAAAAGCATATTCCTTAAGAACAGGAACAAGGGAAGGATGCCCACTTTTGCCACTCTTATTTAACATAGTACTGGAAGTCTTAACCACAGCAATCAGACAGGAAGAAAAAATAAAAGAGATCCAAATTGGAAAGGAGGAAGTGAAACTGTCATTATTAGCAGATGACATGATATTATACATAGAAAATGCCAAAGACTCCATCAAAAATGTACTAGACTTAATAAATGAATTTGGCAAAGTAGCAGGATACAAAATTAACATCAACAAATCGATGGCATTCTTATACACCAATGATGAACTCACAGAAAGAGAAACTAAGAAAACAATGCCATTTACCATTGCGGCAAAAAAATTAAGATACCTAGGAATAAACTTAGCCAAAGAAATAAAGGACCTATTTGCAGAAAACTACAGGTCATTGAAAAAAGAAATAGAGAAAGATATAAAAAAGTGGAAGCACATACCCTGTTCATGGATTGGAACAATTAACATCATTAAAATGTCCATATTACCCAAAGCAATCTATAGATTCAATGCAATCCCCATCAAAATACCAACGGCATACTTCACAGAATTAGAACAAGTACTTCAAAAGTTCATATGGAACCAAAAAAGACCTCAAATAGCCACAGCAATCTTAAAAAAGAAGAACAAAGTTGGAGGGATCACATTACCAGATTTCAGGTTATACTACAAAGCCACTGTAATCAAAACAGCCTGGTACTGGCACAAGAACAGGCATATAGACCAGTGGAACAGAACAGAGAACCCAGAAATGGACCCAAGGCAATATGCTCAATTAATATTTGACAAAGGTGGCAAGAGCATACAGTGGAGTAAGGACAGCCTCTTTTATAAATGGTGTTGGGAAAACTGGATAGCTACATGCAAAAAAATGAAACTAGACCATCAACTTACACCCTACACAAGAATAAACTCAAAATAGTGCTGCTATGAAATGCTCAACATCACTAATCATCAGAGAGATGCAAATTAAAACAACAATGAGGTATCACCTCACACCTGTCAGAATGGCCGCCATCAACAAATCATCAAACAAGTATTGGTGAGGGTGTGGAGAAAAGGGGACTCTAGTACACTGCTGGTGGGAATGCAGACTGGTGCAGCCACTATGGAAAACAATATGGTGTTACCTCAAAAAATTAAAAATTGAACTTCCATTTGACCCAGTGATCCCACTTCTAGGAATATACCCTAAGAAGCCTGAAACACCAATCAGAAAGAATATATGTACCCCCATGTTTGTAGCAGCACTATTTACAATAGCTAAGATCTGAAAACAGCCCAAGTGTCCATCAGTAGACGAATGGATAAAAAAGCAGTGGTACATATACACAATGGCGTACTATGCAGCTGTAAGAAAGAAAGATCTCTTATCCTTTGAGACTACATGGAGGACCTGAAAAGTATCACCCTAAGTGAAACAAGCCAAACAGAGAAAGACAAGTATCATATGATCTCACTTATTTGTGGAATATAATGAACATAACAGTCTGAGGAATGGGGTAGTCCCAGAGACGTGGAAGTGGGGTACAGACTGACAATCCTCAGAAGAGGGGGTGGTGGGGGAGAGATAAACCACAGAACTTATATGCATGTATGCATGAACAATGGACATGGACAACAAAGCTGGGGAAAGGGCAGGGAGGGAGAGAAAGGAGGAAATCAATGGGGGGAAAAGGAGAAACATCTGTAACAAAAATTAATTTAAAAAAAAGGAAAGACATAGACCCTGCCCGTAGGGATCTTATATGCTTGAGAATAAGAGTTAATACTTGCATATGACAAATTAAGTAGTTATAAACTATGATAAAATTTCCATTGAGTGGTTAGAAAATGCCATAAAGTGCAGAAGAGGGACTACTCCACTTGAATGGAGCAGGGAAAGTTGTGCTGCAAGTATGTTTAAAACATGCAATACCTGGCTGTTCAGTCAGGGTCACTGACCTCTTTTCCTTTAGACTTTCAAATAAAACCATCACAACAGCCAACACAACAATAGCCACCTAGTGTGAATGAATCAAAATTATACCTATTTTTTTTTTTTGTCAGATTGGCATGAGGTATATATTTTTTGGTGTGCTGCAGAATCTTAGTAATTAGTTTATGTGTGCCATGAGATAAAAAAGGCTGAAAATTGCTGCCTTGGAGAGTGAATAAATTTGTGTAAATGTAGAAGTAGGAATAACTTACTTCTTCCAACAGGAAAGAGAGTGAAAAAAATTAAAAGGTAATAATAATCACTGGTGTGTGCGTGGGGTAGTAATTAAAACAGTTTAACCAGAATGGACAATTTGTATTGAAGACAAGTCAGAGAAACTGAAAATTAGAACCATGTAAGGAAGGTCTGAAGGGCCAGCCAAAGCTTTACCTTTGTGGGGCAGGGGGGTGAGCTGGGACTTAGAAGGTTGTAGCAAGAAGGTCTCCTGTGCAGGCTGAAGGGAAAGGAATCAAACGATTAGGCTGTGGATGGGGGAGAAGAGTAGCTACAGTGGCAATGGGGCAGGTGGTAGGTAAATTTATGGTCAGAGAGGGACAGGATCCAGAGAGAAATCTTGGTAAGTCTGAACCCTGTGAGAATGTCACCTTCAAAGAGTGAGCCATGTTGTTGGAGAGCCATTATAAAGAAGACACATAGCTTAACACATTTGAAGAAAGCAGAGAATTATAAACTCATTATACAATGTGAACCAATTTGAAACTGCTGCTGATGACACCCGTTTTAAATACCAAGAATAACTGTGAGCTGGCATCTGAAATTCTGAAACCAGCAAGGAAGGGTCAGTGTTTCTTGGGGCAGGAGAGAGGTAGACGGAGAAAAGAAAGAAGGAAATGCAGAAAGGTTAGAAAGTGGTGTTAGATATTCTAAACATTGAAGAAAAATGGAATAATAATGATGAGGTAAGTATGTGAAGACCCACAAATCAGTCAATTACTCTTTTCTTCATGGAGCGGTATGGAAAGGGTAAGCGAGGGTGTAATTTTCACAAGAGACTAAATACATGCTGTGATTTTTTTCTAAAAAAAGAAAAAATCTTGCTTAAGAAGAGTGGTTAATTAAATAGGATTAAAAATGATAACTCCACTTTATTTCACATTTAAATTGGTGACAATTATAACTGTGCAAGAACTTTATATCGGTGAAGGACAATTTTATAATATATAGTTGGAAAAAAGTGGACTTCCTGTTGGGAATGGAAACAGAGAAGATAGCATCATATTTGAGAGTCCGGAAGTGGTGGGGGTGGGGTTGGACCTCAGGTAGCAGGAATTAGGGACAGAAGTTCGTTCAGAGGTCTCTGAAGAACATCAAAGACATTTCCAGGCACGGACTATCAGGAAATGCAAGATTCTTCACAAACGAGGGCACACATGGGTCCCCTTCCACGTCCACAATAAAAGTCTCAGAGTGCACTAAGCACCCACTTTTACTGATCAGCTTTCAGTTTTGAGCACCTAGACTTTGGGAACTTCCCCGGGGAAGGAGGGGGAGGAAAGGATGATTCTTGATAAGATGTAGGAGTCAAAACAACTCTACCTCAGGTAGCATCATTCTCTGCCTGAATCTGAATGATTCTCTGGGGGACCTGAAAAACTGACATTTCATTGTGTCTTCACTCCAGTAAATTGAAAATAACGGTGCCCTTCACTTACTGAAAGATTTTGAAGTAAAGAATAAATTGTTATGTATTTATTTCTTGTTCTTCAATAGTTATCTCAAATGCCACTGCTTGTATAGCATAGTCATACTCGGTTGCTGCCTTGTATCATTTCCACACTACCCTTATTTATCTAGAAATTAAGCCAGTCCTGCTGCCCTAAAGTTGGACTTTTATTAGGTCATGCCAATCTAAGTGATACAGCCATGGGTCCCCTTAGAGTAGAGATGAGTTCATGAATGATGGGTTATGAAAATCAAGGCCTACACCTATTTAACCCTTGGGATTCCCCTGGTCAGAGAGATTGTCCAAGGGTGAGCAGTGGGCAGTCCCAAGGAAGTCCAAAGCTTCAACTGGTGTTTGGGGTAAAAAATGATTAGTCAGCCCTGGCCGGTTTGGCTCAGCGGTTAGATCATCGGCCTGTGGTCCGGAGAGACCCAGGTTCGGTTCCCGCTAAGGGCATGCACCTCGGTTGCAGTTTGTCCCCGGCCCTGGTTGGGTCGTGTGGGTGGCAGCCACTCGATGTGTCCCTTTCACATCGATGTTTCTCTCTCTCTCTCTTCCTCCCACTCTATCTCAACAAAATGTTGAAAAATGTCCTCTGGTGAGGATTAAAAACAAAATTAAAAAAAAAAAAGATTAGTCAACTCATCATTCTCTCTCTCCCTCACACACTCTTATTGTGGTTATTGATAACCATTTTGTAACCATAAGGTTAACAAGCCTTGAAATACATTTGTCACTTAAAGAGAACCGAAGAGAAAAACAAAACCGCTACTTGTGAATACAAAGAGCTGCTTGGTCAAGTTTTACCCGGAACTCGCACTACCGGGAGGATTTTGAGTTTGTGAGTCAATAAGTTATTGTCGAGGCTCCTTAAGTATCATAACCAAGGCACCTTTCTGAATTACATTTATACTCATATACTAAAATATTTTATTTTTTCTACGTATTTGAATCTCTGCACTTGCTGTCTGGCACTGATTTTATTTACCTACATTTCTTATCTTTCTGCACAGATATTGAGCTCCTTGAGGGCAAGGACTGCAATTTACATATTTCTCTGCATCTGCCAGCCTTCCGAATACTGCTCTGCATACGGTAGTACTTAACAAATATTTGCAAAGTGAATAAATCGAACGTGTGCACTTGATCTCATTATTGCCATACTGTAGTTAACATATTAATAATTCTAAAACTGTTGAATAAACTGAATATGAAACTATCATTGTTTATTGTTTGATATTTTATTTATTCGTTTCTTTCTCTTCCTTGCTATAGTAAATGCTGTAACGATGTTGTTTTTGTTTTCTTTTTTGCTTTCTTTCCCATGGACCACAAAAATTCCTAAGATGTCATGACAGTTTATTTAAAGTTCCAAAGATTAGCAAGAAATAATTATTGTTATCAGCTCTATTGATGTAATTCTAGCCAAAAGCTGAGTATCTGGACATGTTTCTTAGCTGATGCAGCCTTATCTTTGGTAAAAAGGAGATTTAAGTTAGGATTTGGCTACCCTGAAGATAGCCCAAGGCAAAGAGATCTGCCTTGCTTTCAGTTCAACCTTGAGTCTTACTAGATATCTGACCTTGGCAGAATTATTTCGTTACTCTTGGTCTCAGTCTTCTCATCTCTAAAATGGAGGTCATTATGCTATCAATCTAATAAGATTGTGATAAGGATCAAATAAGTTAATCAAAGTATAAAGCACATAGGTTAATTTTAGTTATCATAAATTATAAGTAATATTTTTTCTTCTCCATCTACCCCCCTTCCTTCTTATTATTCTAAAATATTATTCTGCTATTGTTAATACCATCCAAGTTGGGAAACAATGCAGTTTTTTTTTTTTTTTCCATGAAAAAAACAACAATAGTATTTCTACTTTCAGGTGCTATAAAACATAGTATTTGCTGTTTCACACTAAAAAAAAATAATCTTCTCATATACTCTGTAGATAAATAAAACCTGATTGTACTCTTTTTCAGTCATATACCAATACAACAAACTAATCTACAAATGAGAAAACTAAAGATGAGACATGCCCTAGAAGAGAATAGCAAAGTTATAAAAAGTCAGATAATTATATTAATATAAGATAATTTTTCAATAAGGTAACACACACTGACTTCAAAAGAAATTTAGCAATAAAATGTTTTTAATTCATAAAAAATAGAGTTAAAAAATCAATTTTATTTTTATTTTACTTCCCTGTTTAATAAAGTTAAATTGAAATTATGTAATTCCCTTTTATTGAAATTTTCAGAGATAATTATATACACACATGCAGTTGTAAGAAATAATACAGAGAAATCGTTTATACATTTTGTTCTGTGCCTCCCCATGGTAACATTTTACAAAACTATTATATAATATCACAACCAGGATGTTGACATTGATTCAATCCACCAACCTTCGTCGAATTGCCAGTGTCACTTGTCCTCATTTTTGAGAGTATACATGGGAACACATGTGTGGAATTCTTTACATTTTTCTGTGTTCCTTCTTGCATTCACCATTGTGGTCAAAACAGTGAGCAATTTCAATAACACACCTGCTTGCAATCAGTCCTCCCTGTACTTACTTTTTAAACTAAAAATAAGTGAATGATACTTTTAAAAAATGAATAAATAAGCAAACCAACCTTGTGAATCAAGTACCCCAACATCACTGCCACTAGATTACAAGGGATCAGATTTATTTGCAAAGGTTATGTGCTTCTGATGGACATTTCCCTGAGCAACACTCAGTAGCAAACACTTTTGGCTCTGTATTTTTATGAATATACGTACATTTCTCTAGCATCTCCATATTTTTATTTCTTTGTCTAGAGTAGATTTGAGAATCCAGAAACTCATTTTTTTAATTTACTCTGCATTTAATTATCTTTTATTAGAACTACAGGGATTTATTAATTTTATTAACATCAGACCAGTGACTTTGGTATCTTAACCAACCCAAAATCTTATGTCAATTTTTCTACACAGCATTTTATCCATGTTTATCAGATAACAAGACATTAAAGTCCATGTATGGAAAATATTAAAACACAAATTCATACTACATTTTATTTTTATTTTATTTATTTATTTTTTAATCCTCACCCGAGGACATTTTTCCATTTTTGGTTCAGAGAGAGAGAGAGAGAGAGAGAGAGAGAGAGAGAGAGAGAGAGAAACATTGATGTGAAAGGGACACATCGAGTGGCTGCCTCCCGCACGACCAACCAGAGCCGGGGACAAACTTCAACCGAGGTACCTGCCCTTAGCAGGAACCGAACCCGGGTCTCTCTGGATCGCAGGCCGACGCTCTAACCGCTGAGCCAAACCGACCAGGGCTTATTTGTATTTTAAGTAGAAAAAGATGTTTAATGTATTCTTAACATAAAATATTAAAATAAACATGATCACTAGATGGTCATTATCCTTGAAGAGTAAAATTATAGTCAGAAATACCTGTAGGCCAATAAATGCATTGACCAGGTGTGAGAAATCATAGGACCCTTCAAATGAGCGGCAGCCAGAGGGCAGTAAGGAAGATGGACTGAGCGGCTGCCGGAGCCTGTGAGTGATGTCGGGGCACAGGCACAGGCGCAGGGGGTTCAGGGCGCTGGAGAACGGCCGCGCTGTTTCCTTCCCAGGCATCAGTGCCGTCTGCTGAGGCAATCTCTCGAGGTTTTTTCACCAGGAAATGAAAATAAGCCCATTATTCGTAAGAGATTAAATATTGATCATGATTTTATATTTATTTCATATTAAAATCTATATGTAAGTGCTTCATTATTGAGTTCAGTTTCTGTATGATTGTTCAGTTCAAGACGCAACACAAAAGAATTTGCTTCTCACTATCCTCATAAAAATTATTAATACTGCATCATAAAAGGATGGGGATCACGTTCCGTGTCGTTTTGTGAGGGGAAGAGTATGAGATTTAGCTCTCGTCAGAAAAGAACTGTTGATAAGTGGACGGTCGACCCGATGAAGTACTGGAGGCAAAAGAACAGAAAGGAAAGGTGTTGGGTGTGCGGGGGTCCTGCTCCGCCAGGGGCAAGCAGAACACTCAAACCCTGGTGCCTCAGCTCTTCCTTTGTAAAATGCAACACTACTACTACCCCTGCCACCGCTACTACTACTGTCCACTTCATAGGGTTTGTGCAGGTTCAATTAGTTGATACCCGTATAGCACTTAAAAGACTTCCAAGTATGGTCCTGGCCGGTTTGGCTCAGCGGTGAGAGCATCATCCTAAGGTCCAGAGTAGACCTGGGTTCGGTTCCGGCTAAGGGTGCGTACCTCAGTTGCAGTTTGTCCCCGGCCCTGGTTGGTCATGCAGGTGGCAGCCACTTGATGTGTCCCTTTCACATCGATGTTTCTCTCTCTCTCTTTCTCCTGCTCTATCTGAATAAAAAGTGGAAAAATGTCCTTGGGTGAGGATTAAAAAAAAAAAAGACTCCCAAGTATGTATCAATAGCTCAATAAATGAGCTGTGACTAAACAAGACATATTTACAAAAGTAATCTCAGCTTTTATTCTGAGTGCCTTAATTATGTGAAATGGTACTAAAAATGGTATTTATAAGAGTTAAGAGAGCAGTCTCCAAGATCTTGCAGTAATGCTCTGAAACAATTGTTTGAATTAGCTGAGTTTGCTATGAGAATTGCTTCTTTGTTGTCAGAATTAGCAACCAGCAACTCGACTCTGTCTGTATACAATAGAACTACACTAAAACCTAAATAAAAGTTTCTAACTCTCCTCTATGTGTTGCTTAAGGAGCAATATCCAGAGATTTCAGAGTACTGCAAAATTGTACGAGTAAACAAGTGTAGTAGCAACATTGTGGTAGAACGGGTATATAGGCTGTTAGCCTGGGTATGCTATTTCATTTCTCTTTCTTTTATTTCTTCTGTCGTTTCTCTATTAGACATTTCCCAGCACCTTGCTAAACATTATTGCTTATTTATCATATACCATATTTAATACCAAGCATGGCATTGTATTGATCAACCCATTATGTCTTTCCAGCTTGTCCATCTACTCTATTCTGATGGTTTTACACATTAGCTTTTTTGAATGATGCTGTAATTTGATTCAGAGTCTCCTGGTACATACCACTACTTGAGAATATATTAGGTACTTCAGTAAGCTACTCTCTGGGCAAACAGTAGGTTTGCTTTTACCTGTCAATCACTCCTTATTTTCCTGTGTAAACTTCTCTTCCTCTGCCTGCCTTTTACATGTTTTTCTTCATATTTTTATTCTAGATTCTCTTCAAATCCTAATCTTCATTGTCTGCTTGGATGATCTCTTCTTCAGTAGCTCCAATTATCATTTATATGGTAAATGACTCCAAAATCTAAACCACTAGGCTAGTCCTCTCTGTTACTGGCCTTACAATAATTCCATATGGATGTCCTACAGAAATGTAAATTTAGTGTGACCACACTGAACTAATTACCCCTCCCCCCAAGCTTATCTATTGCAGAAATGGCATAAACATGTAAATTATCCTTAGCTTCTCCCTTCACTGAACTTCCATAGCCAAATCTCTCACCCGGAGGAAACCATCTTACAACAACTCTAATTAGTCCCTTTCTCTCCATCTCTATTTTTACTATCCTATTCCAGGCCACCAGCATCCTTTGCTTAATTATTGTAAATCTTTCCAAATGGTTTTCCTCCACCCAACATATTCTCCAGGATGCTGTCAGAGTGATCTGTCTTAAGAGTGAATCTAATGGTGTCCCTCTTCCATTTAAAACCATTCCATAACTTTTTGCTCTCAGAATAGAATTCAAACTCTTTGTTTCAACTCTTAAGGCCCTTTATGGCTTGGAACATCCAAGAGTCAAGATGTTTAATGGTGAAAGCATAAGCTTTGAGATTCTATGCCTGGATTTGGATCTTAACTATTCCTTCATCCATCCATCCATCCATCCATCCATCCATCCATCCATCCATTATGGAGTAACCACTGTGTGCCTAGCACAGTCCTTGCCTCTATGAACACAGCAGTGAAAAAAACAGAGATTAGTCTGCTCTTCTAGAGCTTTCATTCTAATAATTAACAAGAGAACGAGTGTGGCATGTCAGACAGTGTTGGGGTCCTTGAGAGCAGAGGTTGTGACGAGTTTGATGTCCATGTTTAGTGGCATTCAGAGCTGGAAAAAAGAAGGCACATCCCCAAGGTAGAGGAGTATTGAATACAGTCGTATGCCTCTGAACAATACATTCTGAGAAATGCTTTGTAGGCAATGTTGTCATTGTGCGAACATTATAGAGTGCATTTACACAGACCTAGACGACCTAGATGGAATAGCCTACCCACACACCATGGTTATATGATATAGCCCATTGCTCCTGGGCTGCTAGCCTTTATGTCATGTTACTGTGCAAACCAACCCAAGATTAAGTCAAGCACAAGAGAAAATGATGCAATCAGTGGGTGGTAAACATGAATGATGCAAGGCTGCTACCAGCATAAACAACATACTGTTTTATAGCAAACATTTTTTATAGGTAAAAAGAATATACTATAAAATAAAAATGAAACATGTAGTGTAATAAATCTATAAACCAATAACATAGTTGTTTATTATAACTATCAAATATTATATACTATACATAATTGTAAGTGCTATACTTTTATATGACTGGCACATAATCAGTCTCTTTATACTAGCATCACCACAAACACACATTATGTGTGACATTAAGACAGTTACGACATCACTAGGTAATAGGACTTTTCCACCTCCATTGTAACTATGGGACCACTGTCCTATATGCAGTTCGTGGTTGACTAAAACATTATGTGGTGCACAGCTAGAAACTTTTTTCCCCCAACTAAGATTATCTTGGGGCTAAGTGTCTCTGGGACACTTTAAATTTTATGTATTTTAGTAACTCAAAGGATCTCTAGCTACTGTGTGTAGAAGAGACTATGGAGAGGAAATGAGAGTGGAAGAAGGGAAATGGTTAAAAGACTATTTGCAGTCATCCAGGACACAGAAAATTAAATTGCTAATGATGGGCACGAAGAGTGGCTTGACTCTCAGCATATTCCTAAAGTGAAGCCCACAGGACTTGATGGACTAGGTTGACGGATAGGAGAAGAGAGAAAAGCATCAAGGATTATTTGAAGGCTTTGACTTGAGACAGTACAAGTAGTGGAGCCATTCGTTGAGATGGAAAAGAAGCAGAAAGATATTATGTCGGAGGGGGAAATCAAAGATCAAGAACTTGCTAAGGTACCTGGTACACGTCCAAGAAGAGGTGTCCAATAGACATCTGGCATTCAGGTGACTGGTTTGGACTGGAATAGAGCATTGGCTGACATTTGCGTATATGGCTTTAAAGCCATGGGATTCAGTGAGCTTATGAGAGAATGGGTGTTTATCAGGAGTGTGCTAATAAATGTTTAATGAATGATTCTGCATGAAAAAGAACTTCTATCAGCATATTAGTCTACCCCTTTCGACAAGACTTCTCTCTCTAATGGGCCACGGTCCCCACAACCCACGTAACTGTGCATACGGACTTACATAAGCCCTGTTCACTCTTCTACACTGTCTGTCTGGCCCCTTTGCCATTGGAGTTTGTTAAACAGGAGTAGGCCTGTTTCCTGGGTCCTTTTCTGTTTGCTCATTTACTCCATGCTTTACATGCTCTTTGTCTTAATGTCACATTGTTGGTGAAATCACGTCATTATTCCCAGCTTCCTCAGATCCAGGCCAGGGGCAGCTGTGATAGCAAAAGGACAGGCTAGAAACATTCCACTTTCTAAATAGGTGTTTCAGTGCATGTAAAGATTATGCTTCATTGCCTTGAAATTCTTTCATTTCTTCATGTTGAACTTGAAGTTGGTACACTGTCTATAGCTGTTGGGTGTGGGTGGCTTAGGACTTGTGTTTTCAAGAGAAATCACCAGGTTGCCTTGAATAAAAATATACATGTTTTGAGTTATTTTCTTGGAGAGGACAATATTGGTATAAGGAATGTTGAAACATTGAGGTTTGGTAAGTTCTCAAAGTTGAGACCAATAGGTTGAAAGAGATATCTAAAAAATCCTTTTCAAAATATGGTAAAGATGACTCATTTTACCTTATATCTTTTACGTAAAGCAATACTTTCAGATATAATAAAAAGAGCCACAAAGGTAATTTATTATGGAAATGATTTAGTGTAGAAAAATTATATTCCAAATTGACATGAACCAGATTTGTCAGTAGGTGAATGAAAGGATCACAGAGTTACAATTGAATGCTAAACACCACCTGAATTAATTGCTCTCTTACTGAGGGCATAAGGTTAGCTTTCAGCCATATGCCGTAATTTTTTTTAAGCGATTTTTACTCTTGTCTGGAAGATGTATGAAGTATAACTAAAAAGCAATGAAAAATATTTCACATTAAACCCAGAATCATTACTCTATATCAAATAGAGACCATAATTTTCTCTTTTTACATTTTTATCCCTCTGTCTTGTTCTCTCTGCTCCACCTACCTTTCCTTGCATGGGTTGACATATATTGTAATATTTTTCTTTATTCTACAGAGCACAGATATAATCTCCTGTGTGGCACTCAGTATCTCCAAGACCTAGGATGCTTCTTGAGAGATATGGTACTGTTTTGAGGTAAGTGATAGCATGAAACTGCATTCGCTACCTCATTTGTGAAAATCATGCAAGTCCCAGCTATGTGGTAAGCAGTTGCTGGTAAAAACACAATCCTATTGGTTCTCACAATTGATGCTTACAAAAACAAGAAATAATTCTAACCATGCTCATCCCTCTTTTAGGACTTAAGTGGTAAGAAAGAATTCTCTGTTTTATGAGTTTTAGTAGTACTATATGTATTATATTTAGATATTTTTACTGCTATGTTTTTATAGCACAACAACTTAAGAGGTTTATTTTCTTTCTTTCTTTAATATTTTGGTATTTACTTATTTATTTATTTCAATTATATTTTTAATTGTTGGAAATATTACAGATACTTCCCACTTTTTCCCCCATTTACCCCCTCCTCCCCACTCCTATCCCCCTCCTGTTTTCCCCAACCTATTGTCTGTGTCCTTTGGTTGTGCATATATGTATATAAGTTCTTTGGTTTATCTCTCCCACCCGCCCCACCCCCCATCCCTCTAAGCTTTGTTAGTCTCTTCCTTACTTCTATGACTCTGAATCTATTTTGGCTGACAGCTTATGTTGTTCATGATATTCTATATATAAGTGAGAGCATGTGGTACTTGTCTTTCTCTGACTGGCTTATTTCGCTTACCATAATGCTCTCCAGGTCTCTCCGTGTTGTCTCAAAAGGTAAGAGATCTTTCTTTCATGCAGCTGCATAGTATTCCATTGTGTAAATGTACCACAGCTCTTTTATCCATTTATCTACTGATGGGCATTTGGGCTGTTCCCAGATCTTAGCTATTATAAATAGTGCTAGGGGTGCATATATTCTTCCTCGTTGTTGTTTTAGGCTTCTTAGGATATATTCCAAGAAGTGGGATCACTGGGATCACAGTTCCATTTTTAATTTTTTTGAGGAAACACCATATTGTTTCCCACAGTGGCTGCTCCGGTCTGCATTCCTGCCAGCAGTGTACTAGAGTCCCCTTGTTTCCACTTTCTCACCAGCACTTGTTGTTTATTTGTTGATGGTGGCCATTCTGACAGGTGTGAGGTGATACTACATAGTCATTTAAATTTGCATCTCTCTGATGATTAGAGATGTTGAACATTTTTTCATATGTCTCTTGGTCATTTGTATGTCCTATTTGGAGAAATGTCTACTCAGGTCCTCTCCAATTTTTTAATTGGATTGTTTGTCTTTCTTTTGTTGAGCTTTATCAGTACCCTATATATCTTGAATATTAACCAAAATATATCTGATTTATCATTGGCAAATATGTTCTCCCAGGGAGTGAGTTCCCTTTTCATTTTGATGCTGTTTTCTTTTGCCATGCAGAAAATTTTTAGTTTGATGTAGTCCCATTTATTAATTGTTTCCTTTGTTTCTCTTGCCCTAGGCAATGTCTCAGTGAAAATTCTGATATGTATGATGTCTAAGATTTTTCTGCCTACATTTTCTTCTAGAATTTTTATGGTTTCACAAATTACATTTCAATCTGTTATCCATTTTGAAAATAGTCTGGTGTATGGTGTAAGTTGATGGTCTAGTTTCATTTTTTTTTTTTTTTTTGCATGTAGCTGTCCAATTTTTCAACACTGTTTATTGAAGAGACTGTCTCCATTGTATGCTCTAACCTCCTTTGTCGAATATTAATTGTGCATACTCTCTTGGGTTGATTTCTGGGTTCTCTGTTCTGTTCCATTGGTCTATATGCCTGTTCTTGTGCCAGTACCAGGCTGTTTTGTTTACAACGGCTTTGTAGTTTAACTTGACCCCTCCTACTTTGTTCTTTTTCAAGATTGCTGTGGCTAGTCAGGGTCTTTTATGGTTACATATAAACTTTTGGAGTGTTTGTTTTAGAGATGTGAACTATGCCATTGGTACTTTAATAGGGATTGCATTGAATCTGTAGATTGCTTTGGGTAGTATGAACATTTTAATGAGGTTGATTTTTCCAATCCATGAACATAGTATATATTTCCACATGTTATATCTTCCTCTATTTCTTTTATCAATGCGCTGTAGTTTTCTGAGAACAGTTCTTTTACCTCCTTGGTTAAGTTTATTCCTAAATATTTTTTGTTGTTGTTGCAATGGTGAATGGGATTTGTTTCTTTTTCTTTTTTTTAGTTTCCCTTTCGGAGTGCTTATTAGTTATGTATAAGAATGCCATCAATTTCTGGAAGTTAATTTTGTATCCTGCTACTTTGCCAAATTTATTTATTATATTTAGTAGATTTTTGATGCAGTCTCTAGGGTTTTCTATGTACAATATCGTGTCATCTACAAATAATGACAGTTTCACTTCCTCCTTTCCAATTTGGAGCCCTTTTATTATTTTTTTCTTGTCTAAACATTGTGCTTCAGACTTCCAGCACTACATTAAGTATGAGTGGAGAAAGCGGGCATCCCTGTCTTACTCCTGTTCTTAAGTGGAATGCTTTTAGTTTTTGCCCATTGGGTGTGATGTTGGTTGTGGATTTTTTCATACATGGCCTTTGTTATGTTGAGATATGATCTCTCTATTCCTACTTTGCTGAACATTTTTATCAGAAATGGTTGCTGGATTTTTTCAAATGCTTTTTCAGTGTTAATTGATATGATCATATGATTTTTATCTTTCATGTTGTTTATGTGGTATATCACATTCATTGATTTGAAAATATCTTACCAGCCTTGCATTCCTGGGATGAATCCCACTTGGTCATGGTGAATATTTTTTAAAATATATTGCTGGATTTGATTTGCTTATATTTTGTTGAGGATTTTGGCATCCGTGTTCATCAGGAATATTGGCCTGTAGTTTTCTTTCTTTGGAGTGTCTTACCTGGTTTTGGCATTAAGATTGTGCTGGCCTCATAAAAAGAGCTTGGAAGTTTTCCATTCTCTTGAATTTTTTGAAATAGTTTGAGGAGAATGGGTGTTACTTCTTATTTAAATGTTTGGTAAACCTGCCCTGTGAAGCCATCCAGACCCAGGCTTTTGTTTGCTGGGAGTTCATTTATTACAGTTTCAATTTCTTTAGTTGTTATTGGTCTGTTCAAGTTTTCTGACTCTTCCTGGTTCAGTTTTGGGAGACTTTGTGATTCTAGAAAGTTGTCCCTTTCTCCTAGGTTGTCCAATTTGTTGGTGTATAATTGTTCATAGTATTTTCTAACAATGCTTTATATCTCTGTCACATTAGTTGTTACTTTTTCTCTTTTGTTTTTGATTTTGTTTATTTTGGTCCTCTGTCTTTGGTTCTTGGTGAGTCTCGCTAAATGTTCATCAATCTTGTTTATCTTTTCAAAGAACCAGCTCTTTGTTTCATTGATCTTTTGAATTGTTTTTTGAGTCACTATATCATTTATTTCTGCTCTGAGCTTTACTATGTATTTCCTTCTACTTGCTCTGAGTTTTTCTTTTTGTTTGCTTTCTAGTTCTTTATGTTGTAATGTTAAATGGTCTAGTAGAAATTTTTCTTGTTTCTTGAGGTAAGCCTATAATAGGGCTATGAATTTCAACTTTTGCTGTGTCCCATAGATTTTGTTTGTGTGTTCATTTTTATTTATTTCCTGAAAGTTTTTTTTATTTCTTCCTTGATCTCCTTGGTAATCCATTCATTGTTTAATAACATGCTGTTTTGCCTCCATGTGTTTGAATGTTTTTGAGTGTTTTTATTTTAATTAATTTCTAGTTTCATGCCACTGTGATCTGAAAGAATGATTGATATGATTTCTTCTTGAACTTGTAGAGACTTAGTTTTGGTCCTAACATGTAGCCTATCTTTGAGAATGTCTCATGTGCACTTAAGAGGTTTACTTTCTTATACATGTGTCTGTGAGTGTGTGTGTGTGTGTGTGTGTGTCTGTTTCTACTTTTATTAGTAGAATGCTAGGAATGCATCCTTGTGGCAGATGAGTCCACATGGAGTATGAGAATTTTTCACCTAGTATTTTACAATACCTATAAAAGAAGACATCCTTACACCATTTTGTTTACATTTTTCAATAAAAGGTAAGCTTTAACAAGGGTGCTCCCAGTTAAATTTAAATTATTTGTTCTACTTGAGAATACCTTTGGAATTAAACTTTCTGAGGTGCTTATTAATCTATACATTAATCATAAACTGCTTGACCTTAATCAACTTCCCTTCTATCTATTAGTCAAAATTCATAGTTTGTTTTTAAAATAACTTAAGGAACATGATCTAATTCATGCTAAACTTCCATTGACTTTTACTGGAGTCAGTGAAATTTTGTCAGACATCCAGAATCTAATTTGTTGCTACATCCCAGAATACAAACTACAAACGAGAAACTGGTGAACTTTGTGCCATATAGCAGGTTAATGTTCTTTTAATGTTTTCCTGGTCTCAATGGGATATTTTGATAAATACATAGCATTTATAATGACATTTAGATTCCTGGTAGATAAGTATTAATTTATAATATATACATATCCTTAATGATTGTATTATATAAAATATTAATATTATCATTTATTATTGCCATTATTGTTATTTCTTAACATTAGTTTCTAGGCACCCTAGTTAAATGGAGTCTGGGTACAGAAACAATAAATTCTTGCTGATTGTTCATTCCTAAAATATCTAGGCATAAATTTAATGTTGATATTGAGTAGCTGCGACATGTTCCTCATACACATGAAAATGAATGAAAGGTTACCTCAAGTAGGATGAATCAAAAGGAAGTTAATGATTCCAGAACGATGGCAGCAAAGAGCACACATGTCACCCAATCAAAAAACTACCTCTGTGACAAAGTAAAGGAACCACAGGGGTAAGGTAGAGTGGAATGGGGGGTGGTGGGGACACTTATTTAGGAAATGTTACCACACGCAGACCACAACGTCAAAGAATTTCTTCCAAACAAAGTAGAGTTTAGAAGCCAATGAAAGGAAGATACCACTTCTTTAGAGCATCCCAGTCTTAGGGGAAGTAGAGGAAATCCTGTCAAGTCCTGCTAATATTCAAGGACCAAGACTGGAGACACAGGCCGAGTCTGAAAAAGGATGGGGACCTGGAGCCTCTCTCCAAGCACAGTTCAGTAACATTCCTAGGCCAGGCTGGCATCCCTGGAATGTGAAGTGAGTTTCCAGCCCCTCCACACTTTGTTCCTCTGATCTGGCTTTTCGATGGTTTCTGGAGTTCCCTCAGATGAAGGAGGGGATCTACCTCATAGGAAGGGGTAGGTCTCAGATGGAGAGGGTCGGGAATAACAGGACCAGTGGAAGTGGAGGAGAAAGTATCATTCACAGAGTGAAACTTCTTTTAAAAAAAAGAGGAAGCAGCACCAACCCCAGAAAACTGAAGCCAAGGTGACAGAAAAAAGTTTAGCTCTGCAGTTACTTACCCCCAGTTCCGCTCCTGAACCACTGATTACCGGGTGTGTGTTGCTGAGAGAGCTTCTTAACCTGTTTGTGACTCAGTTTCCTCATCTAGCATATGAGGATAATAAACACCCAACATGTAAGATTAAATGATACTGTCATTTGTACAAAAAGGGTCAATGACGGCACCTAGCACATACTAAATGTTCCATAAATGCTGATTGCTTGAATTAAATTATATAATTTAATACACTAGTCTACAGTATTAAATTAAATATTATTATTATTATTATTAAATCTAAATAAAAATGGGCTTACACAACCCATTTATTTAAAAGATAAACCCCCTTGCCATGACTGGTTCGGCTCAGCGGTTAGAGCACCAGCCCACAGACCAAAGAGTCATGAATTCGATTCTGGTCAAGGGCATGTACCTGGGGGGTGGTTCAATCCCTGGCCTTGGTTGGGGTCATGCGGGACACAACCAATCGACGTATCTCTCTCACATTGATGTTTCTTTCTCTTTCTCCCTTTCTCCCTTCCTCCCACTCTATCTGAAAATCAATGAAAAAATATCATTGGGTGAGGATTTTAAAAAAGAAATAAAAGATGAATGCTCAAATTAGGTTGGAAACAGTCTCTGGGGTGTTGAAAAGAGAGACCACTAAAACAAAGTGACTCAGAGTAAAAAGTAAAAGGACAGTGTGACAGAAAGCTAATTGCTGTTGCCCAGTCTCAATCACTCTGTGGAAGATGATCCCACCCACAAGATAAAGGCCAAGGTCCTCACCCCTTGACTCTGCACCCACACCCCACCTTTCGCTGCAGCTTTTTGGGTGAGGGGTGGACACAACCAAGGAGAACCAGCCATGGTCTGGCTAGTGGCCTGTGCTTTGTGTCCTGGCTTAAAAGGTTACAGAGGGGATCATATTCATTTCTTACATTTGGGGAATTAATGAGCTGAGTGGAAGGGTACTGTTGGGGCCCATTGGCACCTCTGTGTGGCCTTAAATGAAGTATGGCAGGGACAGGGACACAGGGACGGAAGCTTGTCCAGTGGGGACAGACAAGGAAACGCATGAACAGTGTCTCTCTCCTACAGGAAGTGGTTTCTGCACCTGCTTCCGGCTCTGAGCCACTAAGTGACACAGCAGTGTCCTCTATCACACTGTGTTTCTTTGGCTAAGGCTGGGCTCCTGAACAGGAACAGTGTTATCCCGGAGAATGAAGGGAGCTGGGAGTTTTTGGTGCCTGGGCCTCCCTGAGGTATTTTCTGGTGCCTGTCCCCTCCCAGGTGTGATGAGACTTCCTTTTACAAATCTATCCTGTGACCAAAGCTTGGAATGCAGGATGGGATTTTGGAAGTAAAGGCAGATTAAGGAAGAAAGACCCTTCACTGTGACTTCTAACTGATATTTCCCTTCAGGGCCCGGAGGCTTAAGCCTTTATTTCTAGAAGAATGGGGAGAGGAGGAGCTAGTTCTCTATGTTGCTAAGCAACCAAAGCTTTGCAGGCTGCGTTCTCAGGTCATGTTTGCAGCTATTGAGAATCTGTGTGACAAGGTGATGTAGCAATGCAGGGAGAAGCCTCTCATTTCAAAATTTCTGGCCCTGTATTTTGTTCTCAAGAACGAAATGGATTGAAAGCCTATCCAAGTTTTCCTTAATGGTATTTTTAGAAATAAGCCAGTCCCCAGGAGGAGGGATGAATTTCAGACTCAAACCAACACAGCAGGGCATCTTATCTTCCCATGCAAAGTGCAGGCCCAGGACAAAGAATGCCAGGAATCAACTTAACAAGAAATATATACAACCTGTATGAAGAAAAAGACAAGCCAATAAACCAGATGAAGGACATGAAAGGATGTTAGAATGAATGTAGACATTATATGTTTTGTTGGGAGGACAGGTATTATAAAGGTGCGAATTTTCTACAAATGTATATGTAAATATAACACAGAGATCCTCTCTTTTTTTTCCTTTTTTTTTTTTTTTTTTTACACATGACAATATAATCCTCATTTATTTGGAAAACTACATATGTAGGGATGTATAGAAGCATTCAGAGAAAGAAGAGTAATGAGTAGGAATTTACCAAAAATATATGAAACCATATCGTTAAGCTATGACAATTGGAAAAGTACAATACTGTGTGGTACCAGCACAGAATAAACAGGCAGATCAATGCAAGAGATTAAAGAACCCTGGAGCAGACATAAATGGGAATTTAGCAAGCACCGTAGGTGACATTTCAAATCAGTGTATTGAATGAATTTTCAAGAACTATTTTGAAACAAACGGGTTAGCATTTGCAAACATATGAAGTTGAAACTCCACCTCCATTTACACCAAAATAAATCTTAACTTTATTTTGAGATGTAAAATTAGAGATTTAAATTGGGGGGAAAAAATAAGATCACAAATTATGAGAAGAAAATTTGGATGAATAATGTTGTAACCCCGAGGTGGGGAAGTTTATCGGGCAGTTTGAGCTACGGAACACGATACCACAGACTGAGTGACTTAAAGCACAGACATTTATTTCTCGCAGTCCTGGAGGCTGAAGTCCAAGATCAAGGGGTGAGCAGGGTCTGTGTCTTCTGAGGCTTCCTGGTGGCCCCCTTTCCACTGTGTCCTCAAAACGCATGTTGGAACCCTAATGCACAGGGTTTGAAGAGACAATCTTTAAAGAGTGTTTTAAGTTGAGGACATGAGGGTGGGTGCTGATCCAATATGACTGGTGTTCTTACAGGAAGAGAAACAGTCCCCGGAAATGCACGTGCACAGAGAAAGGCCATTCGAGGAAATAACAGCAATCGTACTTTCTAAGTATTACTTCAGAGGCAGAAAACAATCATTAATTTCACTAATAATAAAATAATAAAAATCTCATCTTTCCGTGATGGGATTTGTTTTTAAGAATGGGTAAGTCCCAGCATTTGGGAGAGTACAGGGATGCTAGTATGTACAACTGGACTCCCACTGTGCTGGTGGGAGAGTAACCTGATAAAATACTGTGCAGGGCAATTTGGAGATTTGTAACATATTAAAAGAATGTATATATCTCTCCATATCTTCGACTCTATCCTAAAGAAATATTCTGATGGGTGAGCAAAAATGTATGTGCAGAAATGTAAGATTATTCCAGATAATGAATATAAAAAATAAATTTGATGTTAGTAAATGGGGAATTGGATGAACCCATTAAGATACCAGTTATACAATGGAATACTCTTTCGTCATTAAGAAATATATAGTGGATCAGTTCTTTGGATAGGGACCTGGACTCTCTAAGATGCAATGCTAAGTAAGAAATAGCCAGTTTATAATATGTTTCCATTTTTGTAAAAAATATAAATAGTAGTACACATGTTGAAAAGTGGTATGTATAGTCTGAGTTGCTTACATTGTACGTATGGTATTTTTGCTAATCAGAAAAGGAAGCTATTTTTTTCAAAAAAGCAACCATTTGTGGAGATGCCTTTAGAAAAAACATATTCTATACACTGAAAATATATTTAAAATATGCAAAAGCATATTTTTGAAATGACAGAAAATAAAAGTAGATAAAAGACTCTTGCTTGAGAAAGTTAGGTCTATTGGTTTAAACATCTGGGGAACAGGGATCCAGCGTTTTCCTGTGAAAGTTTCATGCTGTCTGCAGACGGAACGTGGCACTGAGCAGGGCCCTGCACCGACGAGTTGAGAAGCATCCTGCCATCAACCAAGCTCCTCCGCACCGAGCAGGTGTGTCCCCAGTGGAGGTGAGTGCCCAGTATGGAGACGTGCGCAGCAGATTTTTAAAATTGTCAACACAGGCTCTTAAAACTAAAGAAACTTTTACCTTTTCTCTTTCTTATCACATGAAGTATTGCTCATGAAGCAAGCTATTGAGTTGCTTAGTTTTTTGTTTTGTTTTTTTATAAGGGGCATATTTTATTTTAGAAGCTCAAACGTGTTTACATTACATATGATATAAAAGGTTCTTTGTTGGCAATCTATGTTATACTTTATATTATATGACTGTTGCGAATTTTAACTTTTTTCTTTCCTAATAAGTAAAAAGTATATTTAAACCTATGCAAAGTTCACTTTTTGCAGACTCAATGCTCAGTCTGTTGTGTTGATCCCCTAACATACCCATGATGCTAACACTGGCATTTCAAACGTGAGTGAAACAGTATACCGAATGATTTTCAGCAAGCCCAGTGCCAGGTGCTGAAAACATATTTTTATGCATCATGAGTCCATGTAAGTACCAGCAGGTATGACTTTTGCACTTAGTATTGAAGAGAAAATCAACAAGGAAGAAATGAATATTAGGCTTGGAATACACCTTATGCTCTTCACTAAGCCCCATTTCTGTTTTTCTCTCTTTCTTTCTTTCTTTTTTATTTTTTAAAGGGTAAGCGCAGAGTTGCAGCCACATCTTCAAGTCTGCTTTCAGACATGTGTGATGCATGTTGAGGGAAGCACCAAGAAAGGGCTGAGAACTCTGTAAGAGAGGGAACGCATCGGAGAGAAGGCAGTATGTAAGGAAATACAGACCCTGTGACAGGTGAAATCCAAACCTTGGGAGCCAAAAAGGAAAATGCAGACAAACAGAAAGGTTGGAGGAGGAGATTGGTAAGTGCCGAGGCAATGTAGTATTTAGAAGTTCTTAACTGCGGTCACTGTCCATCTTTCCCCCAAAAACGTATCCAACAGCATTGCTTTGCTTTTTCCTGATGAACATACTGTTTTAATTCGTGACATTTTGAGTCCAGTGCTGCACTGGAAATTCCCATTATGTATGTATTATATTTTAGAAAGATAACACTTGCTTCTTTGAGTATATTATATATAGATCTAACATTAGCAAAGATTATCTAAAGAGAGATCAAAGCAATGTCATTTGCTTAAAATATTAAGATATTGAAAAAGAAGCAAAAATATGAGTAATTTAAGCCACCCAAAAAGTAAATTTTTATATGGGAAGAAGTATACATTTTTGGGAGATTATAATGGAAAAAAATCAGAAGTGAGCTTTTAAGAAATTTTCTGAATGTCACAGATAATTATTCAGTCAACCAATATGTGTTAAATGGGCACAAGATTCGGGTCACTACTCCTGTTTCTTAATTTATATATTGTGCTTAAAGAAATCTAGCCCCCAACAGGTTTATCATAAAAATGTTGCATGAAAATAACTGTTAAATAATTGCAAAACCAAATGTATATTAAAATAAGCATATGTACATATATTACTAAAAAAATATTTAAAAGCATTTAAATTTAAATTAAATAATGTCTATAAATCAATTTGGCAAATTTTTTAACATGAAAACTTGTCTTTAATTTTTCTTTTATGTTTTAAGAGTTCATGTGTTCTCAATCCATTTATAAACTGCTTTTTAACGGGTAGCTTAAAAAACTTTCCACTTTATGCTCTTTTTTTTAAATGTCAGGATGTCAGCAACTTGAGACATTTATGATCAGTCTTTTCAACTTTTACTATACTTATTTCATATACATAACTTGTTATTTAGAACGCATACTTGCCCTTTAAAAGCATTTTGAAATGAATACAGATATGCACAGTTTTCAGATTGTAAAAGGTATAATTTCTTTTCTTTTTTTTTTTTTAGGTAATTGATAAAACTGCTCTATTAAAAACATTGGTAAAATTCAACCTTTTTTTTTTAAAGGGAAGTTTCTAAATTTGAGAATGTAAAGGTTAGATGGAAATCACTGTAATTATGTATTATAAACACATTTTAAGTACTAATGAAATGATCCCAAATGAAATGATTATAAACTCAAAATTATTCCTGAGAGTCAATGGACTTTAAACAAAATTCAATATGTAAATAGTTACATATTCTTCTTTAGTCTAGGAAGTAATAATACTGTCACTTTGAGCATTTGGGGATATGACTTTATAACTTTGACTCTTGTATTTGTATACCAATTAACAGTGTTCAAAGCCCTCTTATGTATTTATCTAATTTTACTATTATATAATGTTTTTGTTCTGATGAACTATCACCCTCACCATTCTGGTGTGGAAACTAAGAGTTATTTATTCTATCAACCCTCATATGTTAACTGACTCTTGTACACCAGTGTGCTAGACTCTGGGGATACCAAAGTAACAGGACATCACCCATGACCCCAAAGGTTTAGCAATGATGACCATGAAGTATAAACATTGCAAAGGTGTGTGGGATGTGCTGGGAATACATTGGAAAGAAAACAAATCTAAGATTGGCTCAAGAAAGGCATCTTTACAAAGGTGAGGGCTGAGCCAAGAATCATGAACGATCATTAGGCAAAAATGAGCAGCGAAAAAATGTGACTTTTTTTTCCCCTAGAAATAGCAGCCTGGGCAGAGGTAACCAAGGACAGAGTATTTTGCCCTTTCTGGGAACAACTAAAGAGCCCCAGAGGCCCATTTGGGTTGGGATAGGAGAGAGGAGAGGAAGTGGTCAGGGACGGGACAGGAGAGATGTCCAAAGGCTAGATTACGATGAGCTTTTTACGCCCTGTTAAATGGACTTCATACTGAAGAGTGTGGAGAACCAGTAAAACGCATCAGATTTGATTCTTTAAAGAAAACCTTATGGTTTGGAGAGGGGGCGGGATCTTTTGGAGAGGCAGTTGTAATAAACCAGATACAAAAATGATAAGCGTCCAAACTAAGAGAGAAATAGACCATGTTAAGTTTAAGACATTAAATCAGCGATTTCCAACCAGTGTGCTGCAAGAGGCCCAGGGTGCTGCAAAGGATGTTAAAACATGCTGTGCCTGCCCCGGCCGCTTGGCTCAGCAGCTAGGACGTTGGCCCATGGACAGAAGAGTCTCAGGTTCAAGTCAGGGGCAAGTACCTTGGTTGAGGGTTTGATCCCCAATTCTGGTCGGGGTGGTATGGGAGGTAACCAATCGATGTGTCTCTCTCACATCTCTCCGTCTCTCCCTCTCTCTTTCCCCTCCCTCCCATTCTATCTAAAAAATCAGTGAAAAAATATCCTCAGGTGAGGATAAAAAAAATAAAAATAAAACATACAATACCTGAGACTTTAGTCAGGGGCACTGACCTCTTTTCCCTTAGATTGTCAAATAAAAAAATGACAACAGCAAACACAACACTAGCTGTCTGGTGTGAATGATTCAAACTTGCACATGTTTTTTGTCAGATCGGCAAAAAATGTATCTTTTGGTGTGGTGCAGAATTTCAGAACTTAGTTCATGTGTGCCATGAGATGAAGAAGACTGAAAACTGCTGCATTAAACAATTGCTCAACTTGGGAATATATTTCTATAATTCACAATGTAAATAAGTCAAAGTGAAAAAGCCATGTAAACACTTAGTTCAGGTGTCAAGAGTTACTTGTTAAGTGCAACATAACAATGAAATTTTAGAAAGAATGACTAAGAACAGCCAAGAAAGTTTTCAAAAATTAACTTAGAAAATAGGGGACTTGCATTATAAGATATCAAAACACTATAAAACTGCCATGATAAAACAATATGATTTGATACAGAAAGAGCCAGATCAATGGGGCAGACCTCCGAAACAGTAACAATAAATGTTTGCATTTCCTAAATCATCATAAGCAAAATTAAAAGGTAAAAAAACTAGAAAATTACATTCAGCATATAAGAAAGATAATGGATTTATTCATAACTTTAATGAATAAAGATCTCTTGCAATCACATAAAAAATGGATATAACACAAAAGCTAAAAACTTCTCCAAATATAAATAAATGGCAAAAGCACATTCTTATTCAATAAAGTCCAAATGTATTCTCATGTTAAGAATAAAATCCAAATTTATTGAGTTAAAAATTATAGCAGGGATAGGCCATTTTTACATATTGAATTACCTAGCAGTGAAAATCATCTCAAACCTTAATGGGCACATGCACACAGTCCTCATGAGCGTGAACACATGAGCGTAAGCTGAAAAATCTTTCTGAAGAGCAGTTTTAGAAATGTGTGTTTAAACCTTAAAAATATGCTTTGACTCGGCAATTCCAGATACAGGAATTTATCCTAGGAAAACATAAATATGAAAACAAATGTCAAGTGTTTGCCTGTGTTCCCCCAAAGCAGCCCCGGAAACAAAGCTGTCTGGGTGAGTCCTTTAGGGGAGTGTTATCCCAGGGAGCAGAAGTGAGGACAAAGGAAGGAAGGAACGAGCCGGCACAAGGACACATGACCAATTCAACCACCATTACGGGCAAGAGGGTGTTTGATAGCGTAAGATCATCTGAAAAGTCATATAACGTGGTTCAGGCTTCCAATCTGTGAAAGAAAGAAACAGCACTCAGGTGCCTACTCCCATCTCTCACTGGGCAAAAGTGCAGCCCATAGGAAGTTAACTCTACAACATTTCCAGGTGGCACGTAAGCAGCTCCTCCATGTGCCCCATCCTTCCAGTGACCCAAATCCAGCTCGAGGGTCATTCTACCTGGGACTGAGGGGAGGTGCTGTCAGGATGCACCTGACTTAACTGCTCAGTGTCCTTGAATGGCCTGAAATATAAGGTTGGCGGGATCTGATGTGGTACACAGATGATAAGCCAACAAAGCCCATCCTTTGCAATACTGACATGTGCTTGTGTTCTTTTTTTTTTTTTTTTTTATCCTCACCCGAGGACATTTTCCCATTTTTTATTCAGACAGAGAAAGGGGGAGGGGGGAGACATCGACGTGAAAGGGACACATTGAGTGGCTGCCACCTGCACGACCCAACCAGGGCTGGGGACAAACTGCAACCGAAGTACATGCCCTTAGTGGGAACCGAACCCGGGTCTCTCTGGTCTGCAGGCTGACGCTCTAACCGCTGAGCCAAACCAGCCAGGGCTGCTTGTGTTCTTTATTGCGTAGAGCTCTCGGCTATGTTATGGGGCCTTCATTTTGGGGAGAATAAATTGCCTTCATGTCTCCCCTGAAAGAGGAGAGGTACAAGTCAAATTTGCCAGAGAACCTTTTAAGGTGAAAGAGAGTCACAGTCCCTGCAAAGAGTTAATATGAGAAGATGACCGAACAAAATATAAAACGGTCTTGAAAAACAAGACCGAACAAAATATAAAACATCTTACCATTTCCACTGATGTTGCTTGTCCGGAGATTTTTAACTGATATCATTTTCCTTTTTCACCAATTAAAGATTTCCCTCATCACTAGCCAGCACTAGTGATTTCCCTTAGAGTGGAAAGGGATCCAATATAATCAATCTGCCCCCAAACGGCTGACTGACCTCCTTGAGGAGTGATGTGACAGCACCTGTTGCTCCGTGCTGATGGTCTGGTCATTCGGCAGTGGCAGCAACTGGGTCATTCTTGACGAGAGGAGGCAATACTACTGGGTTCGTGTATTGTCTCCATCTCTGCCGCTGTAGCCACTGCATTCCTAGCACTGGTCTTACTAAGGTCAGAGTCAAGCTGTTATCTCAGGCTAAGTCATTCCGTTATTTGTGGTGGATGTGTCCTGGTGGGCACTGAAATTGGGCACAAATCCTCATGCTTTGTGCCCAGTGGGACAAGTCCCATCACATGCCTCTGTCACACCTGTCATCTATTTTCTTGTCATACTTGTTCTTTTTAGATCACTGAAAAACCAGCCTAACCATGTGCCACTGTGTAGGGCTCTCTAAATATCCTCACCCTGGGTCATTTTTCCTTCCATATGAATTCAACAACCCAGTGTATGCTCACCATCTTCCCACTGGGAGAATGTCCCTTTACCGGTCTCGTTTAAGTCACCCCAGAGAAGTGCTACAATGCAGCATCAAACCATTTATAGTTAATTTCAAAATACTGACCCATCTGTGAGGCAAACCCATTACTTTCCTTCTCCATCAGCTGGTCTTTAGAGAAGACCCTCCACCACCTTTGGTTTGAAATCATAAAGAGGCAATGATGCAACAGAGTGGTCGACATGGAGCATCTGGGCCACAGGCTCCTGCTTAAAGAGGATACCCTGGCAGGCCCCAGATCCGTGGGCCCCTACACCTTTGACAGGTGTTGTAGGTCCTTGAATTTTTTTGGATCTTAGCATCTAAACTTTGACGGCCATGCATCCTCCTAGGGAATCATCTGCTCACCAGGTCCAACAGTGTGATGTCATTTACAGAGGACATCAATCAGTAACCTAACCTCAGAAATCTTGTTGCATCATTTCTGCTGCATTATGTTCATAAAAGCAGTCACAAGCCTGCCCAGATCCAAACTCCCACCCCTTGATAAGAGATTGACAAGTTTCTAGGGTAGTGTGTGGGATAAGAAATAATAGGGTCATCTTTGGAAAATATCTGTCACATGCATTTTCTGGACTCACATAATCCATTTTTACATTCTCACCTCCACAAGTGTTTTGTCCACTTTCTTAATATCATTCCAAGGAAAGTCTGACATCAACAGTCATCTCATTTGTTTAGGACAAGTTTCAAGAAGCCATCCCAGGGGAGTATTAGAAGCAGCTCTAAATATTCTTTTTTTTTTTTATCCTCACCTGAGGACATTTTTGCATTTATCTTCAGATAGAGCAGGGGGTGGGGTGGGGGAGAAACATCGACTGGTTGCCACCCACACGGCCAGGGACAAACTGCAACCCAGGTACGTGCCCTTAGAGGGAACCAAACCTAGGACTCTGGTCCGTGGGCCAGTGCTCTAACCTCTGAACCAAACCAGCCAGGGCTAAACATTCTTGACAAGATGTTGGATTTTGAGTTATAGATGTGTATTCCATGTCAAAAAATTGTCCTTGATCCAAACTCTTATTCCAACATCTTGGTTATCCATGCCTGCAAGCTATTCCTATGTGTTTTCCTGAATCCTGCATATGTATATATAAATGCCATGTCCTGCAATTCCTCAGTGTTTAAGCTCATTGTCCCAAGAGCAGGGCCTGTACATGGTAGTCAATAAGATATTTGACTCTGGTTATTGGCCTGGAGACAATGACACATTGCAAGGGCAGGTCTTACATCACCATGCAAGACACTAGCCTCAGGTGAGGGGGTCCTTGCCATTTCTCCATGCAAGGGAAGCATCTTCTGTTTTGGCAAAAGGATTGCTTCAGCAAAATTGTAGTTTCAGGGAAATGTAAGAGTTTGTGATTCTCAAGCTTCACCTATATGGGCCCTGACTCTGATATGAAAGATATGTCCAGACACTGCCTCCTACTCTGATTTAAGCTCTGCCATCCTTACCATTGTATCTTGAGCCTGATATGCAGCCAAGTGGGCCCTGTAGCGGGAGGAGATGAGATTCTCCATCAAGCAGCCATAGAGGCTGAGTTTCCTAGTTTGCTACCTTTAACAACTATTATAAGGCTTCATTAATTTATTCAAGGTTTCCAGCACAGTTAACAAAAGGTAGCTTATACCACAATCCTTACAAATATAGTCATTATAATTGCCCTTACCCTATTCAGGTGTCCTACCTTCTTCTACTTTTACCTCGTTTCAATCAGCCAAAGGAGGAAGCCTTAGTAACTGTGATGACATTACTGCGTGCGTGCGTGCGTGTGTATGAGGGGGGTATCCTCATTGATGTCTGAGTAATCCAGCTCTAAGATCCTATTTGCATGATATAATTTCTAAGATTATTCCTGATACCATCTTTCTTGATTTATTCCCCATAGAGCATAATATAAAGCAAAGGATAATATATACGATTTATTTGGAGAAGTCTAGTCAAGGGAAGCAAAAACAAACAAAACAGGAAAATCACTATGGAGAGCTGGTTACTAAACCCTGAATAGCCATCTGAGAAACCTTATAAAATGTTTATCAGGTCTGCTTATCTTGGAAGAGAAAGGTACTAAGCATATATTTCCCAATTTTCATTTCTATTGGTCACAAATTCAGCCCAAGAAGTGTAGCCCGAGGTGAGTCCCTGGAATCTCATGCCTTAGAGACAATGACGAATTCCTGGAATGGGAAGTGGACTCAACTCAGGTACCTGAGGCAAATACTATCTGGTTTCATCTGTGTGAAGCTGGCCAGAGCCTGTGCTGCCGCAGAAGTGTCTGAAATAAAGACAGAGCAGAATGAAAGGATCTAAAGCCGTGCTTAAGAGGTGTCCAACACTATGATCAGAAGAACATTCATCATATTATCAAAGAAGTGAAAGCAATGTAAACTCCCAGCATTTCAAGTTTGTTAAATAAATGGTGGTGTGTCCATTTAATGAAGTACTGAGTCCCTAACCAAAAACACATTAATAGAAGTATATGTGTTGATATAAAAATATTCACAATACTTTTTATTTATTTATTTTTTTATCCTCACCTGAGGATATTTTTCCATTTTTTGTACAGATAAAGTGGGAGGGAGAGAGAGGAAGGGAGAGAGAGAGAGAAACATCGACGTGAAGGGACACATCGAGTGGCTGCCACCCGCACGACCAACCAGGGCCGGGAACAAACTGCAACCGAAGTACGCGCCCTTAGCGGGAACCGAACCCGGGTCTCTCCGGACCGCAGGCCGACGCCGGCCAGGGCTCACAATACTTTTTAAATCAGAAAATCTGGTTATTTGGCAATGTACAACCTGATTTAATAAAGTCAATTCTGTTCTGTTTCATTTCCTCATTCTTGGGAATGACTAAGATTTATATACTTTTTTCATTTTTTTTCTATGTATCTTGCTATTGTGGTTCTACTCAGGCTATAGAAGACCTTACTTTCTTTCTAGAAATTACTTCTAATTTCCTACCAATATAGAATTTCAATAATAATAATAACATTTTTTTTCCCCGTCTCTTCTTCCTTCTGTTCCTCCTCATTCTTTTGTTCTTCTCAATAGATACTGCAACTGCAGGATAGAAGATAATGAACTAACGTTTCTTTTGAATGAAATTTTCCTTTTCTAAGATTTCTTATCAGTTACTCTATCCGTTGTATTAGTCAGCTTGAACTGGCAAAACAAAATACCATCGTCTGGGTGGCTAAACAGGAGGGATTTATTTCCCAGAGTTCCAGAAGCTGGGAAGTCCAACAAGAAGGTGCCGTTCATTAGATGCCGTAGGGAGGGCTCTCTTCCTAGCTTGCAGTGTCCTTTAATGACAAACAGAGATTGAGGAAGCAAGCTCTCTGGTGTCTCCTTATAAGGACACTAATCCCAAATCTAATTATCTCTCAAAGGCCCCAAATATCTTCAAATATCATCACATATTTGGAAAGACACAGTTCAGTCCATAGTACCTGTAATAACTGATTTTATAAAATCATAGACTCTTAGACTAGAATGGAATTTAGAGGGAATTCGATTCAACCTTTTATTCAAAAGTAGGGATTCTGGCTATAAAATTTATGAGAAATGATGGTGGTACTATTTATTTATTTATTATTATTTTTTAAAATATTTTTTCATTGATTTTTTTTTTTTTAGAGAGGAAGAGAGAAACATTGATGTGAGAGAGAAACATTCATTGGCTGCCTCCTGCACGCCCCCTACTGGGGATCAAGTTCACAACCCCGGGCATGTGCCCTGACCGGGAATCAAACTGGGACCCCTCAGTCCCTGGGACAATGCTCAGTCCACTGAACCACACCAGCTGGGCTATATTTAACTTATTAATTCTTAGACATAGAATGTTTAATAGCTTAGAAGATTCTTTTCATATGGTATATTTGTCTCTCAGGATCAGACAATCCTGAAGACAAATTATTTTCAAAATCTTAATACTAAAAATAACATTGGGCACTTATATTGTTCTTACAAGGCGCTGTGCATAATTCCAAGCACTATTCAAATGTTAACACACTTAATCCTCACTCTGACCCTATAATATAAATGCTACTAGTATCCTCATCGTCCAGGTGAAGAAACTGAGGCACATAGAATTCAAGTAATTTGTTCAAGGTCACATGGTTAGTAAGTCGTGGAACTGGGATTTGAAATCCAGCTGTCTGGCTCCCGAGACTGTCCTCTCTGACAATTACATAAAGAAAATCATTTCCACAGCTTCCACTTTTATTTCCTTCCATCTCGTTTACCATTGCTCCTTCATTTTCCATAAGGTTTCTGTGGTCTCTAGGCCAAATGAGATTCCAAAAATAACAGTTTTAATTTTCAAATCGAGGGCATGATTTCTAAATGGACCAAGTTATTTTTGTGAACCCTACATAAAATTCAGGAACAGAACTTAGGGAAGGAACTTCCAGATGGCAGTAAATCTCCACAGTTCAGTAATTAAGCCTTTTGAGAATGTTACTCCGTTATAGAGCCACCGTCTGATTAACTGTACAATATCAATTATATCAAATGGTGCTACTTTAATTCTGTCAAAATTCAGAGAAATCTGACATGCTGACACGAGACTCTGTGAAGTGTGATAATGAGCTGCCAAGTGTCATAAAGTGCCATGGGAGGGGGGGAAGGCACCCTTGCTTTCAGACTAAAGATGTTTCTTTTTTCCTTTATTCATTTCAGAGTATGCTTTATTAAACAGCACGAACATCCAGAGACGTACACTTCTCCTGTTTGAAATCAACAGCCTAATCGTTTTTAGTTTTTGTGAATGAAGTTCAAGGGATATAAGCCAAAGTTATAAAAGAAAATAAATAGAGCATTTATTTTTGGTTAAGAATCATTATCTATCTAGAAAATTAGAGCCTTATACCTTTGTTTCCAGATTCCTATGAAGAATGGTTCTCAGAAAGTTAACTTTAACTTTCCAGAAGTTAAAAGTTTGACTTGCCTAATTTTACAGTGGCAGACACTTGTCTGGTCATTAAGGACAAATCCAGGCTGTTTAAATAGCAAAGCTGGAGTTGTGAAGTGACAGGATCTTTCAACAAAGTTTGGCTTTCTTTAAAAGAAAGGCATGCCCTTTTCATTAAAAAAAAAAAAAAAATAGAAGAGACTTTATTAGAAGCACAATATCATCAAATGTAAGAGCTTAAGGTTTTATCAATAAAGTAATAAGAATAGTTAAAAGGCACAGGCCACTTAGTTTTGATTTTTCCATCATTACTTTAATGCAATGTTCAAATATTTAAATTTTTCTGCTTGTGTCCTGAAGAGGACAAAAGAAACTCTTTATTATGACTCAGAAAGATGTCCTTAATGAGCACTCTACCATGGAAAATTCATTCCCTTTCATGTAGACAGTGATCATCTCTTTCTGTACAACGACCATATATGTACTTCTTGACCTCCTTTTTACCTCCTTTCACGCATTTACAGTTAATTTCTGGGTATTTCCATTCAGAAATCACAACACCCCAATGTCTAAATTCAACTCAAATGTCTAAAACTTAACTCATCAGTTTTTTTTTCAGCCTTCTCCCAACTTTGTTGTCTCCCTCTCTTTCCTGTAGTCAGGAGAATCATCATTTTCCAAGTTGCCCAAAGTTGAAACCTCATAGTCTTCTTGTCTTACCCCAATCTTTTTTTTTTTATCCTCACCCGAGGATATTTTTCCATTTTTTGTACAGATAGAGTGGGAGGGAGAGAGAGGAAGGGAGAGAGAGAGAGAAACATCAATGTGAAGGGTCACATTGAGTGGCTGCCACCCGCACGACCAACCAGGGCCGGGGACAAACTGCAACCGAAGTACGTGCCCTTAGCGGGAACCGAACCCGGGTCTCTCCGGACCGCAGGCCGACGCTCTAACCGCTGAGCCAAACTGGCCAGGGTTTACCTCAATCTTAATACCCTACAGATTTATAACCTACTTATTGAACCTTTTGAACTCAATAGGATATAAATCCAAAGAAAGGTTTTATTTTTCTTGAATCATTGCTTTCAATCGACAATCAAAACTTTGCATCTCTTAATGGCATTTGGAGACAGTTCCAGTCTCGCGGAGCTCCTGTGCCATCATTGGTGATGTTCCTCCTCTCCCAGAGCTCTTCATCCCCTGTGGTCATTCTCCCTGCTGCTCCTCTCCTCGCCGGCCAAGTTTTCTCCATAGGTACCAGCAAGACGGGTTAAACCTTTCATTTGTGTTTATTGGCTCACAGGAAACACAGGCGTTCTGACAATGATAAATAGTTGAGTATCTGACTGATACATTATCTTCCGGTCTTTGTCTTATCATTTTTCACGTGTATATTTATCTTGGCTCTAGTAGGCTCAGGTTAAAATAAAAAGTCCATTGGCTGAACTGGATGATGTCACTCTCCACTTGTGGCAGACATTTTTAATTTTATGATTAATATTCTTGAACTTCTTCTTTTGTTGGTCTTTGGTATGGGAAGCACCTTTCCTATCCCACTGTCTTCTTCTGTCTATGGTGAGCCAGGGGGTGGAGGCGTAGGGTAAATAAAAATCATAGCACTTTACTTCTCCTGTGTATTCTGTTTATATAGTTAGTAAGGCAGGGTACAGCTGACATAATAGCTGCCTACTAGGTAATTGTACCAGCTTAGCTTTGGTACTTCGAGATCCCATCACATTCTTAGAAATCAGAAAGTGCATTTCAGTGATGTCACTTACCAACTTCCCTGATCTACATGGGTTGGATTTTACACTGCTATTTAAAGATACTAGTGGCCTCTTCTCATGCAGTTCTCAATATTTTAAAGTAAGGAGCATACTCTGAGTCCTCAGGTGAGACATGAAAAGGACATATGATATATATAATTTGACATTTCCTTCTTCCTAAGCTTTTGGATTACTTCCTCTACATTATGCTAGGGAAACTATGGAATCTTACCTTCATTAGCCATCATCCATCACTGAATCTATGTTTCAGTTAAGCAAACAAATGAATTTAAATTCAGCTATTGGAGCTTACACACTGAACTAAAAATTTTTGAACAGCACATCACATTGATAACTTTGGTCTGATCCAAAGTCTATTCCATCCATGTGCTCTAACATTGATAGAATTCATAATCTTCAGAAAATTGTCAACATAAATTAGCAAAATATCACAGTTCAGTAGATATGGTCAAGCTTTGTACTTTCCCCTGGGAGGTATGCTTGGATTTGACTCTGGTTATAGGCCTGGAATCAAGGAAGAGTTTTGGAGGGTGTTGAGAAGGATAAGCTTTACCTTGCAAGGTAACTGCATTAGTGAGGTTGGTTGTTACAGGGTCCTCACATGAGGAAATGGTTGTCTTCTCAGAGAGCAGAGAAATAGCTACTTCTGCTGGGAAGGGAGGTTCAGGGAGATTCCACAGCTCCAGGTTTTCCATTTGTCTGAGTGCACTCAGATGTGCTCGGTCCATTTATTCCCAATCAAATTCTAACTTTTACACAAAAGATTTGGCAGTTCTGTGAATCCAAGTTATATTTTAATACCATAAAATGCTCAGTTGTTGGGTCTAAATTCTAGCCATTTCTGCTCTATACCTAACTAAGTTATCATTCAACAAACATTTCTAAATAAAGACAATGAAAGTTTAATATTCAAAGACCTTGTGGAGAGTACCATGTACTAGGATAGTAATAGATGTGTGTGGTGATTGCAGAGGAGGAGGGGGCGGGTTGAGGTGGGAGAGGGCATCGAGGGGATAAATAGTGGCATAAAAAACAAAGAAATTGCTTCGTCAGTGTGGCTAAGGGGACTGAGCATCGTTCCATGGACTGACAGTCCTGGTTCAATTCCTGGTCAGGGCACGTGCCCAGGTTTTGGGCTTGATTCCCAGTGGGGGATGTGTAGGAGGCAGCCAATCAGTGTTTCTTTCTCATATCGATATTTCTATCTCTCTCTTCCTAAAAAATCAATAAAAACATATTTTGAAAAAATAAAGTAAAAAAAAAAAGAATGTAAGGAACAATGTTGGGCAAAGAAATTGGTGAAGACTTAAGCAAATCAAATCAAATAGTGAGTGTTAAAAAGAAACTGATTTGGGGGAACCTTCAAAGTAAAGAACAACTAAAATACTAGATGTGACAGATTTGATGATTATTCAACAAATACTCACTTTCTACTCTCCACTCTTCACATGCACGGGAGGAATATACTTCTCAACCAAAACAATGCCGGGCTTAAACCTGGAACTTTCTTTGGCTAATGAAATGCTAACAATTGTAATGAGAAAAAAAGCTTGAAATGTGCATTCTTGTTGTTCTTGCTCTCTCGATTTTTCTAATGAGAAGAGTATGCTTAGAGGTAGCCACGGGTTTGAGGAAGACAAGAGACACCTGGAGCAGATATGGATCAAATGCCCGGTGTGGACCCAGTGTTAGTCCAGCCTCGCTCAGCCATAACCACATGAGTAAGAAATGATTTCTTATGGTTGAGTGTTCCTGGAACTGTGTATATGTCGATTAGGCAGCAATACCTGATACATCACATACTAACAGATATATTAGTTGCAAAAGCAGGGAAAATTGGATTTAAAACATGCTTAGTTCTTTGTATTGTTTGCGAGAAGAAGTATTGGATAACATTTAAAATTATTCTTGCTTTATTTTAGAAAATGTAATATATGAATATACACAATTGAAAATATACTGAGGGTATTCAGTGAAAAGTATTTTCCTTCCCACAGTTATTTCACAGGTGCCCATTTCCTCTCTCCAGAGCCAGCCACTGCTACGAGTTTCTTAGGTATACTTCCAGAGATATTTTGTACATATTCACTCATTTGCCTAAGGGTATATGCAAAAATAGTAACATAGCATAAACCCACATACTATTTCTTCTATTTTTTTTTTTTTATTAAACTGCATAATTGGAGATTGTTCTGTATCAGTACACATAAGGATGTTTAATTAAAAAAAAAACACATACTTATTATTTGAAGTAAATGATTAATTAGTCCCCACTGTACAGTGATTACCTTTAAATTTTGTTAATCAAGTAAATGTTTTATATAATAAGAATAATCACTACAAGTATAAAATTAAAATATATAAATTTCTAAATTAGTCAACGAAAAAAGAAAGAAAAAAAGTCAATCTGCCCAGTAGAAGGCAGGAAGAATGGCAAAATATTGAAGAAAATGCATAGTAAATGCAAAGTTCAAATAATACGGTAGAAACAAATCCAAATACTCTAGGTAGCACCATCATAATGCGTATTTTCAGCATAACTGGTTAGAAGATGAAGATTTCCAAACAAATTTTATAAGTTGCACAAAACATTCACTTAAAACATGATTGAAAGTATAGAGGTAGAAAAAGAATTATCACGAAATAATTACCAAAAGCTCTCTGGCAAGTATTAAATAAACAAGAAAAAATAAACTTTAAGAAAATAATTATTCGTGTTAATAGGGTATGCATTTAATCATAGAACTTCAATTCACTGGAAAGATAAAACATTTCTGAGACTGTGGCATATAACAACATTGTTTCAAATATATAAAGCAAAATGAACAGAATTATAAGAAGAACTTTTCAAATCCATCACATGTGAATAATTTAACACCTTGCTCAGAAGTTAATAAATTCAAGCTAAGCAAAAAGTGGTAATGGTACAGAAAATTTTAATAACACAGTTAAAAACTCAATTTATTGGTCAGTATAGGCCTTCAAAACAAACAGAATATACATTCTTTTCAATAACATATGAATTATTTATAAAAATAAACTATCTATTAGTTTCAGAGGAAACCCCCATAAATTATATAAATTTATAAAATAGATAAGGAAAGAAAGCTCCTAGTCCTATCTTGGCAAACTAGGAAACTACATTCTAAACAACTGTGGGTGAAAAAATAAATAATAGTATAAATTATAAATTTAGACCTGAATATCAGTAAATGTATTATATTACAAATTTATGTGACACAGTTACAGAAGTCCTTAGAGAGATATTTTTAGTTATATATAACTAAATATAACTATATATATATATAAAAACAAGAAAGATAAAAAATAATGAGATAAACATTGAACTTAGGGAGTTAGAATAAGAACAACAGAATAAAAACAAGAAAGCAGAAAATAATAAGCAAATGCAGAGATTAAGAAAATAAAATATAAACAAAGAAGAGCAATAAAATAAAAGCTAGTTAAGACTGGCAAAATTTATTAAGAACAAAAAGAGAAGATACAAATAACCCATATTAGGAAGGAAGATGGGGACATAACTACAATAAATTAATGATGTATATTTGTTGGTTTATATAAAGGTACAGTTGAAAAAAAATACTAGATTCTTCTATGCTGTTCATTTGATGTCCACTTGTTTTGAAGCTACAAAGAACTGTTAAAATCTCTTTAAATAGCACAGCATCACTGCCTCTGACAAACAGTCACAGAGGTTTAGTTGGGGGCACACATTAGTGCTGTTTTCTGGTGCACCTTCAAATACAACTTCAATGTATTATAGCTGGGTGGGAGTCTGCACTGGCCTAGGGACCACTGTGAGAGGACTGAGCGCGTGCGCGCAGGAGGTCCCACTTATCCCTTTGGCGTCTATATAATCTTTCATGATTCCATTTTTCTTGTGTTGAAAGACTAGTCCATTGACAGCCCTTCTCAGATAATTTCTTTCTACTCTCAGTCTTTCCCTCCATTTACCAAAGACCTATCTTGAAGAACTGCATAGTTAGAAAGAAAACAATGAACTAAGTTGGTCATAATTCACATAAATTTTATTTTAATGGAATTATAGGCATTGAACAGAGTGAAATGGGCAAAGTATTTTTAAATGCGTAAGGGTTTTAAGTACTCAGAAACATCATGCAAGTCGTTTTCCCTTGGGGCTGACCTTGCAAAACTGATGTCATGAAGTTCTTAGGTAGTGTTTCTAATTCACCTCAATCCAAGCTTTATGACTTAAAAATACATAGAATTTGTTTTTGAAAGAAATTGCAGATGAATGAGTACAACTTTATCTACATGACTAAAAAAAATGCAACAGGTTGAGTCTGGGTTAGAAATCGAGGCCAACTCCTTTGGATAACTTCTGGCTAATGCAGAAAAAGGGACGGCCAGAACCAGTTTGAGCAAGTCCAACTGCTAAGTGAGTCACCAGAAGCTACAATGCTAATCTTTTTTTTTTTTTTTAATACCTGATTGTTTTTCATTCAGGTTTCCTCCAGGGTCAAATAGAGTTTCAGCATTCCAAGAAGAAAGATGGAAGTACCTCCTTATTGTAGAACACTTTGTCTTCATGTCACAAATATTGATGCATATATTCAACCAACTGCTATTTCCTGGCAAGAATGTTTCAAGAGGATCTTCTCTATTTACATTTCACATGAAGGAAAGAGTACTGTCCCTTGAGAAAGCAATTTCTTCATTAGTATAGGTTCTGTATCTGACCATTTTGCAAACTCTGAAGGTAAAGAATAAGACTACATGAAGCAATTTTTTGTGGTTCACTACCAAAAATTTTTTTAGGAGTTCATTACAAAACTGAAATCAGAACTTGTGAATCTACACTATGAAGTATTCCATAGCTTGAAGATCAGATTCCCTATTTCAATACATGGCTACTTCTTCTGTGTTAACTAAGGAATCTTATCAATATATGTGTTTAAAATGGAAGAAGAATATAACTATATATATTTTTTAAGTCACAGGTGACTTTTTTTTTTTACTATTTAGTATCTCTCAGCCCCTGAAAACACATCATCTCCTTACACAACCATTATCATTATCTCCATGTTACAGATGAGGAAAAGAGGCTTAAAGAGGTGAGAGAGGACTTTCAGAATAATAAGAACTCTCTATCTGGCAAAAAAACAAAAACAAAAACAAAAAATTGGTAAAAATTATAAAAAGCATTCATGTAACACTTGAGAAATTGTCCTAAGGGCATACAGCAAATGGGGAAGCATTCATTCAAGAAAATCTACCAGATCTCTGCAAAAGCAGTGAGAGTCTAGCATTTGAACCATGACTCACTCCATTATTCACTTGGTTGTGTAAACTCAGTCCCAGTGTGAGCATGTAAGAGGGAGTGCCTTTGCTCCCCAGCTTTCTGTCTGGGGCTCCAATATCTTCCTGTGAGGAACGGGCTACCAGAAGTGCTTATTACCCCTCCAGACCCATGGTACAGAAGTAGGCATGGCCGAGAAGACTTCCTTACCCATTCAGCCACCGTTTGTAAGGTAGGAACTCTGTACTTGTCACAACAGACCAAGAATATTGAGGCCCTGATTGTAACCCTCCACCCTCTTCTTCTGTCTCACTCGTAGGGTTGAATTTATATGTTGAAAAAGTCAAGCCAAGAATACTGGAGGCGGCCGCCACTTGCCCCCATGATCACTTGTAGAATGGAAGTGTCACTCTGGAAAGGCAGGCCCCACTCCCAGCTCTGGTGCCGTGGCACAGGAGTCCCTCAAGGCCACAAGGAGGAAGAGCTCTGCCACCCTGAAGGGACTGATCTTATCTGGAACAGAGAGTGGAGAACTCCATACCCACGGCTGTTGTCATGAACAACAGAGATCTTGGTGGAGATCAATCAGGAGGGGACTAGTAGCTCTAACACAAGCAAAATCGCCAAGTAGTCAGAAGTTTAATAGGCAGAGTAAGGAAAGGGACAGGCAAGAAAAGCCCTCAGGATTCCAGTGAACCTTGGGAGTCAAAAGTTTGTGCACATAATTGAGGTTGCACATACTCAGGAATAATCCACCTCAATTGCTTGGGATTGGTTTACTTCCTTCATTGACTACTCCTTTCTTTTTTCCGTTTTCTGCTTTTTAGTATATATGTCAGTAACTGTTATCCTACACCTGCTTCACCATGTGTGATGGGAGTAGATTTACAGATCCAAAGACATTTTGCCTCCAAATGGACCATACCCATCATCTTAATCATATCTGATTTAGATGATCTAGATGATATTTGGAACTTTGAGCAGGTGATATTTAGATGACATTTTGTTGTAAAAAGTTGAGCCTTTGGGGGATTTTGGAATGGGATGAATGTACTTTGCATATGGAATGTACATGAATCTTTGGGAGTCCGGTGGCGAATTGTGGTACACTAAATCTTGGCCCCTACAAAGTTGTCCACATCCTAATCTCTGGAACCTGCTAATGTTACCTTATATGGCAATCAGGTCTTTGCAGATATAAGTTAAAGATAGTCAGATGGGGAGGTTATCCTGGTTTCTCTAGGTAGATCCAATGTCATCATAAAGGTCTTCATAAGAAGGATGCAGGAAGATCAGACAGGTAGGTGTCAAAAGGGACTACAAATTGTACCAAGTGTGGACTACAAGAAATTTTATGGGAAGGAAGAAGCAGGAGAGTTTAGTGGCTTTATTTTCTATGAGAAACTTCTTGAACTAAAGCGTAAGCTACCAAAGACTCTTTATACTAAAGCTATTTCACTCCATGGATACACAGAACAGGTGTACCCTTTCTTATGGAAGGTTGCTATGCAACTGTATCTAGTATGCTTTTTAAAAATGTTCTTATTGATGTTTTAGAGAGAGAGGAAGGGAGAGATAGATAGAAACATTGACGTGAGAGAAACATTGATTGGCTGCCTCCTGCACACCCTCTGCTGGGGATCAAGCCCACAACCCAGGCATGTGCCCTGACCAGGAATCGAACCAGGACCTCTCAGTCCATGGGGTGACACTCAATCCACTGAGCCACACTGGCTGGGTTCTGGTATGCCTTTCTACTGTTGTTCCTTCATGTAAGGGATTTTTCATATATGTGAACAATTATGTAACAAATATAATGTTCTTTGTTCTACTCAATTAGTTCTTTACTGACAAATGTGAATACAGTTTTCAAGAATATGAACAAACTTTTACAAAGTCTAAGTGGAAGGTCTGTGTGTCCTGTTCGGGGTGGCTCAGCTGGCTGGGTGTCATTGCACGCACCAGCAGGTTGTGCTCTCACATAGATGTTTCTTTCTCTCTCCTTCTCCCCTCCTCTCTCTCTCAAACTCAATAAACTATTCTTTAAAAATCTAAAATAAAACAAAATAAAGTAAAATCAGGTCTGTGTGTCAACAGAGCCCGTGTTTCTTTGGTGCACCACATTCACAGCATCACAAAATGGGCAATTTAATATTCTGTCTTTTCCTACTGCAAAGAAGTACTTGCTTTTTGGTTTCTGAATGAGCTTTATCTGTCTACATATTTCTGTTGCTCTTCATGTATAGCCACGTACAATGTATTCTGAGCTATTCTGGCACCTGAAATTATCCCCTAGTTTTTTCATGTGAGCACCTATTTATATTTGAAAGCCATCTAACTAGAATCTGGGCGCTGTGTAAGGCAGGTATTTTTATAGAATGCAAGCAGGTAGGGTAAATGTATAGAGTAGGTCAAGTGTGAGACAATGTAAGTAATGTTGGACAGAGAGAGCCAATGTTTGCCCAATATTCATTCTTCTTTTTATCTTTAACAATAGAACCTCGCGTTTTAATGTGGGTACATGAATTCTTGGAATAATATCTTCATTTTGAAGCTTTCATTACAGCTAGGAGTGGCCCTGCATCAGAGCTCTGGACTCGTTGCAGCTAGGAGTGACCCTGCATCAGAGCTCTGGACTCGTTGCAGCTAGGCGTGGCCCTGCATCAGAGTTCTGGACTCATTGCAGCTAGGCGTGGCCCTGCATCAGAGTTCTGGACTCATTGCAGCTAGGAGTGGCCCTGCATCAGAGCTCTGGACTCATTGCAGCTAGGCGTGGCCCTGCATCAGAGCTCTGGACTCGTTGCAGCTAGGAGTGGCCCTGCATCAGAATTCTGGACTCGTTGCAGCTAAGAGTGGCCCTGCATCAGAGTTCTGGACTCGTTGCAGCTAGGCGTGGCCCTGCATCAGAGCTCTGGACTCGTTGCAGCTAGGCGTGGCCCTGCATCAGAGTTCTGGACTCGTTGCAGCTAGGCGTGGCCCTGCATCAGAGCTCTGGACTCGTTGCAGCTAGGAGTGGCCCTGCATCAGAATTCTGGACTCGTTGCAGCTAAGAGTGGCCCTGCATCAGAGTTCTGGACTCCTTGCAGCTAGGCGTGGCCCTGCATCAGAGTTCTGGACTCGTTGCAGCTAGGCGTGGCCCTGCATCAGAGTTCTGGACTCGTTGCAGCTAGGAGTGGCCCTGCATCAGAGCTCTGGACAGCAGTATGCAGGAGCCAGCCAGGCTTGGGAGAGTCAATTGTGCACATCTCTCTTCATCTCTGTTCAATGAGGTCAAGTTGGTAGTTTGAAATCTGCCATAGCCAGAGTATTTACACATGAAAATTGAAGGGTAATTTATCAAACATTTACCAACACACTACTGTTTTGGGACAATGAGTTATATACTGCATACTCTTTTTAAAATATCTTACAGAAGCCCCTTCAACTTTTTTCTTCCATCTTTCTCCATCCTGCTGCTTGGAAGGCGAGGTGAGGAGGGCTGCTAGAGCATCCTGCTGCTTCGAAGGCGGGAGGAGACCAGGTCCTTGATGACGAGGAAGAACCGTAGTATTTGCTCACTGCCAGGTAATGTCGCTGCCGCTGGTCTGGGCACGGTCCTTTGAGAACCACTATTACTTTGGTTTTCATTATATGAAGCTGCATCAAATCACAGCTGATGGTGTTAGGAGATTCTGGTGAACTTGAGAAAACACATCTCATCAGAAGGCATATTCATATTTGAGTTTTTAAGACCTGGGGCTGACCAGTGGTGCACACCCACTGGCCTCGCAAGCAACTGTGGAATAGAGTGGGAAGTACTGCAGCCGTGGCCCATGGAAAGCACGCTGTTGTCAGCAACTGAGGCCTCCCACCTCAGAAAAGGAATAAAGGGAAGACAATATATGCATGAATAAATTAATAGAGAATTAGGATAGGTATCAGGAGTCACTAGTGTGGAGATTGGAGCAGTTGATCCATGCACCACTCAAACTTGCTTGGATCTTTGCCCATTCCAATGCATGTTGGCTCCCGGTATGTTTTCACTCTTAAATTGTCAGCCTCCCGTCTTTTTGTGGGAGGGTTTGCCTCAGGCTGTGAGACTTCATTTTTCTCCACTTTAGTAGAAGTACTTGGGGTTTTACATCTCCCCAGGCACAATTCTTAGCCAGTGATTGACAGGTGCATAGGTGTATGTATTCCACCTACCTTGTCTTGGTCAGGACGAAGTAGAAGCATGACCTACCCCTGTGGGACAAAGCCAGAGTTACCCTCCATAACATTGCTTGATAACACATCCCACTTACTCTCCTTACCTTACTGGTCCCATTTCTCTACTTACACATCAGTTTGGTGTTTTTTTTCTGGGAACTTAGTATTAATCATATTCACAAGAACCCTCACTTCAGAGTCTGTTTATAGGAAACCCAACTTAAGACAGAGATAATACGAATTTTCATCTTCTCCTGCAAAGCAGTGACAGAATCGAGAGAAATCAGTCATCTTGTTCTATCTGCTTGAGTCTGAGCTTTCTCCCGTGAGATGTCTCAGATATCTAGATGTGGTTGGGGAGAAAACCATCTCATTTTGTACATCAAGATTCATTTAGCAAGTTGGAAATATGTGTCTCGACTTCAGGAGAGAGGTCAGGCCCAGAGATATATTAAACTGAAACAGCTGGGTTGTCCACTCAAAACGTGGGAGTAAGGCTGATTTACTTTTCTATGAACTACTGTCCATCTTCTCCTAATTTTAAAATTCAGTACAGCTGTGAGTTTCATTAAATGTTTATGATCCTATTATAGGATATATTTTTAGCCTCAATAAAAGGAAGTTGATAAAGCTTCATTGTCTGTCGTTTCAGAGGAAGAGTAAAAAAATCTACCAAGTGAGTCTATAATATGTCACCGTAAATCTATTTCCCAAGCCTTTGTCTCTCTCCGACATCAAAGATAAATGACTATCACTAGAATTAATATCTCAAATATATCATGATTCTTCAACATTATTAGCCAAAAGGCTGTTATAAAAACTTCACTAAAATAGAATTTGATTTTCTTTCTATGAACTGTAAGGGGGACTGTGATTTTTTACTACGGTACCTGTGGTGGAACTGTCTTCCATATTAACTCGGCAGGTTTTCTTGGAGGCATAAAATATTTTTTTATATGTGAGAAAGAAAATTATCAGATATAGTGACACAATTGTTCTGTTTTTCTTTTGAAAACCATGACCATTTAGATCACTTAGCTAGAAGAAGTTAGTATCACTTTCTGTCACCGAGCCTGGCTTTCAGGTGGCATGAGTTTGGCAGCAAAACAATACAGCTCAATTGACCTAGGGAGAGCTCGTGAGAAACATCCTCGAAATATGTGAAGGACTCCTACACTCCTACTAGATGCAAAGAATAATTTTAGTGTTGGTTTCTTTGCACTATTGTGAGTTACGAACGTAATTTCCCTGGAAATGTGTGCCCATGTAAATAAAAGCTCCTGTAATAGTTGCTATGGAACTAGTTGCTACACTAATTTTTGCAGGGACATGCGTCTGTAAGACACTGAAAACTGCTTCTATCATTTGGGGCTGAGGAAGAAAAAAAACGGAGAGTGGCAAAAAAAAAAAAAAAAAAGAAAGTATTTGCAAGTGTTAGTTACACTTCAAAATTCTAATATTTTCCTATAAAATTTTTTATATTCTTCTAATGGTGGTAATATCTAAAAAGAATGTATTTTATAATATTATTCTCTACATCTACACCAATGAAAATATATTTTAACTTTTGGAATCATGACTTCTTTTATTTTAAAAATTATATTATGATTTGGGTATATAGGCAGAGCCGTATAGTACTGGCCCATATTAAGTTTTAAAAATGTGCTTCTTTCGTTTCAGATATTTACTAATGGAGGCAAAACTGAAAAATAATGAAAGAATGCTTTCCTATCCTACGTCCCTGAGGATTTTAGGGATTTTTATGCTTTGTCTATTCTACAAAAGCTTGTCTCTAAGAGGGGAGTCGTTGATGTAGAAAAGCCTCCACCCAAATATGATGCCAGGGACACTGTCTACCATCCCTCGCCCCGCCTTCACGTTATCTTTACTCTCCATATTTTCCCTCTTGATTTTTAACTTTTTCTATTTACCTTGGAAACTTCCTCAAATTTATTCTGACGCGACACTGAGGCATGCTATAGAAATAAAACTAAAACGAATGCTAAATAAAGGCTGCACAACAATGGATATAATTTCATTTTTAGAGATGAGAATGTTTTTAGAACAGAGAGGTGCGTGACTTGCCTCCATGTATTAGCAATTTTTTTTAGCTGCAAATTTGGCCTAAAACTCAGCCACTTCAGACTCTTGACCCAATATTTCTTTCAGTGGATCCCAGCTTTTCTGGGGACATCTGTGAAATCATGCGTTGGTGATGACCATAACACTAAGTGTCTTAGTTTTGTATTTTAAAAACTATTTTTTATTTTAAGAAAAACACACTATTTGCATTCTGAAACATATTCCTTTCCAAGTTCGAAAGCATAGGTCTTAAAAGTGGGTGAAATATGTTTACCAGCTACCAGTCTCTTCCTGACCGAAGAAAAGCCCCCCATGAAACAGAAGAATAAATGTGAAGCCCACCATACGAGGTGGCTGAAGGAAAGAGACACTTGTTAGAGTGGTTGAGTACCGTTTGAAAAAAAAGAAAAACAACTCAGGGGAAAATACTGAAAACAATCAAACTTCTTTGTGTCAATATAATTACTTTTCCATTATATCATTGTCGACCCTTCCCTCAAGCCCCTGTTTGCAAACTTTTATTCTCATAAATGAAGCATGCAATGGGCAATGGAATTTAGTTTCCGCATTACGTTGGAGTTTTATTTTTAATATGAAGATCAGATGCATGAAAGGATATGAGTCGGGTTATAATTAGAACGACATCGTTTTTTGAAACTTCAGAATTTTTTTCACAATTTTTAATTTTCTCAGACTTCCTGGATATCCAACTTGACCTACTCAGAAAGATTTTTATCATTAAATTCTAGATTTTGAAAATGTTTCTTCATAATGCTTTGTTTCTTTTTTAAGTCAATGTTTATATTTAAAACCTGAATTTTAAAAATGAAATGTGTCAGTAAATAACTCTTAAGTCAAAATAATGAATTAAACAACTACAGAAAACTGGTGTGTACTCTGATTAAATACGGTGTTATTTGAATGAGAGAAGAAATCTGTTCTATTTTCATGGAGGGAAACGAAAAACTAATAGAGAAAAAGGTGACCGAATGATTTTCCATTCAATAGCTATTTCCCTGTTGTTGAAATTGCTTTTAGAATTAGTGTTCTATTTTTATTATTCTTCTTTCTGCCTATGTTTGACATTTTTTGAAAGTTTTCTGCATCAGATATGTTGAACCTTTTGTGTATATTTCTTTCACATATATTATTCAGAATATGTGCTGCCTAATTGAAATAGAAAATTTTATATCATAAACCTTTTATCCATTCAAAATTTATCTATGGTTATAATTAAATAACCACCTTTAGAAGCTCAAAATTCAAAATGATAAAAGGGTATGTTTTAAATTTACTACCTATTAAGTGGGAGGGGAGATATTGGAGAATGATAGTTAATATAAATACATTTAGAAATAATATCATTTTAACTATTCATCACTATTGAAAGAACCACTTGGAAAAAAAAATTTAAGAAACTAGCTGCTTAACTATAGGCAGGTTATTTGACATTTCCAAGTGTCATTTTTTCCCTAAAGGTAATAATATGAGGTATTGAACTAGATGAATTGCAAAATCTCTTTCAACTTTAACCTTACAAATGACATCTTTTTCAACATTCTCATTTTAAAACTATTTAAGATAAGGAATAGGAATATGGGGATATGCTCCTCTCTGTATTTGCCCAAACCTAATATACTTTGGAAGGGAGTACATTGTATCAATCTGGTCAGGCTATCTGTGCGTTTTGTGTTTTTACTGTGCATAACAGAGGCAGTCGAAAGAGTAGTCGGAAAACGTGATTAATAAACAAAACGAAACAGAGGCTGTAAAGTAAGGACGTGAACATGACCTGAGAGGTTAGGAAGGAAGAATTCAGTATTGGACTATGAAAGGATATGATCATCTTTGGTTCAAAAGAAACAACTGTTATTAAGAAAGGTATAGCAGAGTTGTATGCTAAAAAAATATATTCCTTCATTAAAATCTACAGAATTATGGAGTAGCTTGTGTGAAGCTACAAGATTAGAAACAAAATTAGGCAGCAAATCATAGTAGTTACCGGACTGCACTTGGAAGTTCGATTGCCTGGCTCCTTTCTGAATGTGTCACTTAGAGCTGGGACCACAGGCGATTTATTTAATTCCTCTGTGCTTCAAATTCTTTACCTATAGAATGTGGGTGATGATAGTATCTTCCTCCAGGGTTGCTGTGAGGACTAAATAAGATTAAACATATATATCCTGGCATAAAGGAAGTGTTCAATAAATATGAACTATTCTTATCACTGTAGACATACACTAGAGAGAGTCTGACCGAAGAAAGTGAATAGATCGAATTCACCTTGTGCAAATGACAAAGTGAGATTTCAAGTACACATTCAATTGAAAATCTCATTTCTCGAAAGCAGAGCATTTGATAAATTTTTGTCTTATCTCACTGATAGTTTTATCCAGTCAAAGGTGAAGAAAATTATTAGGGAAATTGGTACAAGCGACCCGGCCTGTGTATTTGCATATTGGAGGCATTAAAAAAAAAAAAAAAGAACAAAGTATTGAAAAGAACCAGGGTAATTTCCCAGGAAATTACTGACAGAATCAGATTTTAAAGTGGCAAGACACGAGAAGAAAGGCCACACACTTAAATATTATGGTGATGCTGACTGTCAGGAAAATGTCAGAGGCGCTGAAGTCTAAAATGAACTGTGATATATAAAAAATGTTAAGGTTAACAAAAATCTTAAAATATGTAAGGCAGTTTACAGATATGCAGAATTACTATGCAATTCTATACAGAGCGGCACGAAGTAGGTTTACAGTTGTGAGAATGAAAAACACAGAATTTATTCTTGCTTTATTATTCATTCATTATTGTGTTATTTTCCATATGAGCATCTGTAAACCTGCGTTAGCCCAGCCCCAACCCTGTGTATTCTTTGCCAAAAGGCTGTTAACGAGCAAAGCTTGACTCCTGCTGGTGAAGGAGGTGATCAAGCCAGTGTTTGTTGTTGTGGTGGTGGTGGTTAGAAAGAATTCAAGTAGTGAACCCCTTCCACTTGAGATTCCGAGCTGGCGGACTTTGCTGGGATGAGCTGAGGTACCCTTGACCTAGGTCTTGTAGCATATAAAGGCAATTTCTTCTTAAGATGAAGCCAGCACCCTGGCCGGTTTGGCTCAGCGGTTAGAGGTCTGCCCATGGACCAGAGAGACCAGGGTTCGGTTCCCGCTAAAGGCACGCACCTCGGTTGCAGTTTGTCCCCGGCCCTGGTTGGGTCGTGCGGGTGGCAGCCACTCGATGTGTCCCTCTCACGTCGATGTTTCTCTCTCTCTCTTCCTGCCTCTCTCCCTCCCACTCTATCTGAAGATAAATGCAAAAAAAAAAAAAAAAAAAAAAAATGTCCTTGGGTGAGGATTCAAATAAATAAATAAAAAAGATGAAGTCAGCATAGGGGTAGGGGGAAATGTGGCTGCTGGGCTGACCCCTAGATGGGTCAGACGGGCGGATTAGAAAGAATTAGAAAGTTCGTTCTGCGTCCTTAAGGAATGGCGACCACATGTTGTCCCTGTCAACCTGGAGAAGACTATGTAAGGCTATCCAACCAGCCTGAACACTGGCAACCTTGACTGAGGGGAACCCTGAGAAAGGGTTTTGCCAGTAGAGGTTTCAGAAATGATAATGGCAGAAGTAGCATTTAATATTGTCAGCTGGTTCAGCGGTTGGAGCATCGACCCGCAGACCAGAGAGTCCTGGGTTCGGTTCCTGCTAAGGGCATGTACCTCGGTTGTGGTTTGTCCCCGGCCCTGGTTGGGGTTGTGTGGGTGGCAGCCACTCCATATTTCTCTCTCACATCGATGTTTCTCTCTCTCTCCCTCCAGCTCTGTCTGAAGATAAATGCAAAAATGTCCTCGGATGAGGACTAAAAACAACAACAACATAATATCGTCAGCTGTGAAAGGTTTCAGCAGGCAGGGGGAATGCTCTCTCACTAGCCAGATGGAAGCAAATGCAAGCATGACTTCTACTAGCCAGACTTCACACCAAACACCAGGCCTTGGGGTCGACGCCCCTGCAGCCTCGGGGCTCCGTGCTCTAGCACAGTTACCGTCGAGAGGCGACTATGACTCCTCCAGCTTCAAGGGGGCAGGTGTAATCTCTGGCTTGAGTGTTGAGAGAATACAATCAAGCTGACACTTTGAATATAAATAAGCTTGGGGAGACTCTGTGAGAAGAGACCGAAAGTCCAGCTTTCTATTAATCAAGGAGAGGCAGCCGGGAACAATGCTTCTCAAACTCGTTGAAAGACCATTGCTACCTCAACCCCGTTTGGACAGATACCTCTGCAAAGTAACAAGAATGTCTTCCCTGAAAACGAAAATTTTAAAAAAGATACAGCATATAAAGCACTTTTTTTTATTATTATTATTAGATCCAACGAACAAAATCAGAATTCAGTAAATATGACACCTGTAACAATTACAAGTTGCCCAGCTTGTTCATTGTGTAGGCGCGCACAGGTGATTAATATACTTACACACTTAACTAGAACACTGAACAATATCTTAGCCAGTACTTCTTGTCCTTGGCACCTGTGGTACATGTTGAAAATGTCAACGTATTTGCAGTGCTGTGGAGTAACTAGAGGAGATTACTTAGCCACGGTGGGCTCCTCCCAGCCATCCCGGACTGAGACACACCTCTAAACCTGGGGAAAAAATAAGGCTAAACTTTGTGGTCACCAAAGACCATGCTGAAAGGAAGCTTCTTCTGCTCCCTTCCCCTGTGGGCTGCGCTGTGCGAGAAAGAATGCTTAGTTGCAATCCTTATTTACAAAGAGTCTCATTCTCTGTGACCAACTAATTGCAGGCAACATCTGAAGCCTTGAAACAAATCTTATTCTACATAATGTAAGTGGCTACACACTTGGATTCATAGGGAAAACGCGTTCATGAAGAACCTGACCGAAGGTAACACTGTTGGCCACATACAGCCCGACCAGGAGCCCGATTTGTAATGCTGAAATTCTTTTATTAAGATCCACTCTTCTTAATATATTACCCTTCACGTTAAGAAGAGTTTCCACTAAATTTCATTTATGCCACATTTTTATTTTACATTTAATTTAATGGGCAGTATCAACTTTTATGGTCACTGTTTTTCAATGTTTCAGACTCGAAGGACATTGGTAAGTGCTGATTTGACAGAAAGCGCACAGGCCGCAAATGGCGTGGTCAGGGCTGGACTCCGGAATGCCTCATCCCACTGCAAAGGTCCTGTCACATAGCAAGAAATCAAGATCTCCCTTTATTCTCTTCCATGACCCAGGCGAGATGAGGCCCGTCCGCCTCGTGGAAGAAGCCAAGGCATTACAGCGCTGCGAACGGGAGCAATAAAGCAGGTTTATAGACGCCTTCTGCGGAGCAGGTGGGTTCCTGCAGTGATGGGTCTGAAATCACACAGCCAGGCGAGGAGCCCCGGCAAACGCCTGAGAGTGTGCGCTCCATGGCCAGAAGTCTGCATCTGCCTCTGGCCTCGCCCTTTATCAGTCGTTTTTTATTAGATGGTGAAGTTTTCTACAATGATATGGTGGGTTTTTTTTTTTGTTTTAATTTTTTTTCTTTATTGATGTTTATAGAGAGAGTAAGGGAGAGGGAGAGATAGAAACATCGATGAGAGAGAACATTGATTGGCCGCCTCCTGCATCCCCCCACTGGGATTTGGCCCACAACCTGGGCATGTGCCCTGACCGGGAATTGAACCAGTGACCTCTTAGTGCATGGGTCCACACTCAACACTGAGCCACACTGGCCGGGCTACAATGATGGTGTTTTTCTTCATGTCATCATTCTGCAAATTAAGTAAATTGATACACTTAGAGCCCAGATAATTGTAAGTGCTGGGTAAGTGTTAGTTAGATTAATTCGAACAACCCCACACCAGTGTGCCCCTAAGGAAAACATACAGAAAATTCTTCTTATATCACATTGAGTATTCATATATCTGAAGAAATGGAAATGACCAAGGCTATTCTGCGATAGGCTTCCTGTTGGGTTTTTTCTTTCTTTTTATTATTTGTATTTTCTTTGAGTAAGAAAAGGCCATATTTTATTCCCTCATTAATGCCAACCCATGTTATTCAAAATGTGTATCAGATTACTTAGCCAGGTTGCCTGCCGTCATTGATCACAGAAGATAATGGCCCAGCCGTGTGAGGTTTTCAGCGGGTTTCAGAGTTGGCCTTTCTGGCATCGCACGGCTGGTATTTATTGGGCACAGGTTATGTGCCCCGAGAAGGACTTTTCATTTGGCAAATTAGGGAGCCTCAGTTTCTTTATTGAGAAACTGGGCATAATTCCTACCTGGTAGGGCTACTGTGACCATTAAATAGAAAAATTCACGCTACCTGCTTAAAAGAGAAGACGCCAAACCCATGTCTGCCACGCAGATTTTTATTCAGTTCCAGGGCTACCAAATGCTCTTTCCTGCTACTCTCCTTGCGGAAAACTGTGTCCTTTTCAAGTGTATGGGTAAGTATCCTATTGCGTGTGGAAATCAAAGAGGCACAAGTCTAAAAATATGTAACCTGGATTCTATTCCTGGCCTACCTACAGACTCCTGTTAACTCATTAATATGTGTATGCCTCGATTTCTTTACGTAGACGGAGAGAATTAACTCCTTCTCCACCACTCAGGAATTTTGGAGCAATGACTTGAGTATCCCAAAACCCTGCGTTCTCTTGATAAAAGCAATATGCATATTCAGGGCTTAGACTACTAGGTCGCATATGCTTCGGTTTAAAAGGTGCTTTGGTGACAGAAAAGGGGTTTTATCTCTATGCTTATAAACAGGAAACCCTGTTTATTGCATTGGAATTTACTTTTTGGATAACAGTTTGAGTTTTTCTAGACAACGTTTCTGATGCTGAACTTTTACAAAATTAAAAAAGTGGTTGCGCTAACAAAAAGAAACTTAGCAAATACCCACTGTGCTCTGGTGACCTTATGCCAAGGTAGACAAGATTTCAAGAAACACTGTCTCGGGTCACAGATTCGGCTGCTTGTTGCACTCAATTCATTAGTGGCAGGTAAATAACCTCCAGTTTGGAAGTGGAAAAGGGGAATATTTACTTTTAAAATTATTTCTCCACCAGGCCCTTTTGCTTTCTTTTTATGATCCTAGCTTTCTCTACAAATATTGTATAATCAGGGCATGATAGTCACCTATGGATACAAGTATAAATATACGTTTAATAAGAATATTCATGCTAGGACTTCACCTCCAGAAATTCAGATGCAGTTTGGGTTGTCCTGGGAACCTATACATTTAAAATAATTTACAGGTGAGTCTAAAAATGTGTCTTTAATTAAACTGGATTGGGGGCTTTTATAGACCTTTTTATCTGAGGGAAGGTTAGCTCTGCCCCAGCCTTGGCAGCCCATCTGTAGAGAACATTCTATTGATTCCCCAGAAATTTTGTTTTCCAATCTTCTGTGTGTGTGTGTGTGTGTGTGTGTGTATGTGTGTGTGTGTGTGTGTGTGTAGAGCAAAAAGTAGGGATGTGGAAGAGAATGAACAGAACATCTTGATTTAGGAGCCCAGCACTAAGCGCACCTGCTTGTCAACTAGATCTGCTTTCGTGTTCTCGTGTCTTACCTTTATTCCTCACGGAATTTTCCCTAACGAGTGGGTGTCATCGATACCACTTAGGCACTGAGGGTTCTCTGCTAGAGTCTGACAGCATTCCATGACAGCCCAGTGTCACGTTAACAAACATATGTTTATTGCATGTAGTGTTTCCTTGGACTCTGACATTTTCTGATTTGCTATGATTACACTATTCCTTAAGATTAGTGTAGTATCCACTCCCGAGGGCTGTTGTAGAAAATATAGACATGGATGAGCAAAGCACTTTATAATCTTGAAAGTGACAGACAAATGTTGAATCTAACTAAAAATCAGCTTCTCAAATATAATGATCCGTAGGGTGCTAAACTTGAGGACATTTTACTATGTCCATTTACTAAATCCTCACCTTTTAGAAAAAGTTACGGTAGTTTTCTGAGAGAACGCGACTTGCCTTCATTAGAAGAAATTGTTCAAAGTAACTGTAAAAAATAAAAAGTTCACAAAACATTACCAAAGTACTATATGGTGATTTTAACAAAGGCCAGCAATGCAGTCCTTGAAAAAATAAAAATAATTGTTCCTACCCTGCTCTGTACCCCTTGTTCTAGAGGCACTCAGAATGAATATGTTGATGTCCACTATTTGGGGATTTTATTTACACATATAAACAATCTCACTCCCCTCAACCAGAGTTTATTTTTCTTTGAGCAAAAATGATCCCTTTTTACATAGGAAAAATGTTCTCCACAAATGTTTCAAGGCACATCTACGTTAGATGTCTGCCGCTCAAACTTACAATGTGCTTGTGCTAGTTTTTTGACTCTGAGGCTATCAAGAGTGAAAAGCTGTTCCTACCCAATTTTTCTAAGTGTCAGGGAAACGAACACCTGTTTTCATGTCTTTGAATCTCTGCGTCTCCCCAGGGGATCAAGCTTTTACTCAGGGGATTTCTGGTTGGGGGGAAAGGGTCTGCACCACAGTCTCACTCTAAGTGATTATTATCACTCCGGTAAGTTTCCACTGTGGCTGCTGGGTGCAGGCTGCCAACACATTTGAAGTCAGCAGGGGACCGTTAGAAACCTCCCCTTTGCTGCGAGGAGCTGTAGAAACCTCTGCTTCTCTGAAGCACACTTGCAACCTGCGGTCAGTCGCTTCTCTTTTTCATGCAGTGCTGTTTTAAACTGTCTTCTATCCCGCGGAGCAAAACATACCTAACACAAAACAGTACAGACAAGCCCCAGGAGTGTTTTTGAATTTTCCTCTGCTAATCTCATTGTTAATGGTGTGAGGTCTTGCCAGGAGCCACTGCGGTTTACACACACTAAATAACATCACATTCACACACTTAGAAACAATTAATATCAAGCATCAAATCAAAGTCTAGTTTGATGCAAAACCTAGACTAGTGGGCTTTTCTACCTGTCTGATGGAAAAAGTATTTCTTTACAGGCTGCTGAATGCTATAAAAGGAGGTGTACTTAGTAATCTATAGAAGATACAGGATGCTATGCTTAATAATGACATAATTGCTTAAATTGCATGCTGTGAAGTCTGCATATTAGATTATCAGCAAAAGATTATCCCTTTTAAAACTAAAAAAAAAAAAAAAAGCACTCTCCAGTAGTGAGTGGAAAGTGATTCAAATCTACATCCCCTTATCTACGTGTGTCCTTAGCTGGCCATGAACTTAGCACTTCCATTCCTATTTGGTATGAATTGAAATGATGTTGTCCTTGGTTGAGAGCGTTGATTCTTCTACCAAATGAGACTAAGGTAGAATTATCATTTACATTAGGAGTTTCAGGAGAAATTAAAAAGTCATATAAATCAAAAGTCTTCTGCAGCCAGTTATCCCCAAACCACCCAGGAGTTTTAATCTTCAATTAAAATATTTTAAAATTCTCACTGTATGCAAAACAAGGTATTAAATCTGCATCATAACAGTTCTCATTCCTCTTCTCATGTAGTTCTAAAACTTATGGTGGAGACAAATTAAATTCTATCATCAACTGACTACTGAAACAATAGTGTATAATGGTGATGAGGTATGTCCGAAGGCTATTTGTTTATGTATTCCTTTCCCTACTAATAAATCATAATATTATAAAGCATAAACCTAGAAAAACTATTGTGATGAAAAAATAATAGCAGTAATAATTTTATCATTTTCATGACTCAAGAGAACCAGACCAGTAGTTAAGTAAAAAACAAACAAAAGACCATTAGTTTGAAAAAATATATATATAAAAGCATCATTTTTTCAATGTATTGTTCATCGATGTTGCCATTTAATTTTATCTTTGGCACTTGTTCTTAAAAGCATTGAATTCATTATTTGCAGCACTAAGGCTGATTATGGGGGTTTAGAATTTCATTATCACTTTAATGTGATTTAAGACCAAGTATTTAGCTTTCAGAACTTTTTGGGCTCCTCTGAAAATGATACAATTATTTCTATCCCATTGCTTTGCTTTAATACTAAGCAAGGCTTCTGGGCAGGAGAGGACAGCTCTGTGCCCCGTCCCTCCCTCCAGGAACACGGTCGCTGTGTCCACACTAACCTCCGTCTCCAAGGAGGAGGGGCAGTACTCCGACTGGTCTGGACTCTTCTTGATTCATTCTTGATATTCTTGGTTTTTATATTCCAAGTGCTCTTTCTCTTTCTCCCCTTCTTAGGTGCCCTGGCCTTTTGTGTTCCTGTGAGTTCAGCCTTCCAGAGAGTTATAAAAAAGGGAAGACCTGATGCAAGCATAGGACACAACTCTGATCATCTCAGGGGGCGATTTGTAAATGACACAGGATTCATGGGTCTGAGGTCCCACATTTCTGCTGGAGGGGGTGCTTAGGGGCAGGAAGTAGCCAGTGGGGATAGAGCATCCCCACATGAGTTGGCTGTTGCTCACCATCTCTCAGTTTATTTCACTCAGACTGTACTTAGGAGGAATTCTTTCAGGAAGTGTTCAGTTAGCTGCTAGAGCTTCTTAATTGTCTGTGTGTTGAGAAATAATATTGTTTGTTGTGTTTCCATGGATATTTCATTGGGAAATATTTCATCGGAAAGGCTAGGGAAACTAAATCACATATGGTTAATTAACTGCCAGAGTGAACCCAAAGTCTCTTGAATTGAAAGTATTTTCTACACAAGTATCACATGCTTACTGTGGAAAAATTAGAAGGAGGTGATTAAAAGTCATGAATACATTCTCACCATTTTATATGGCTATTGTTAAAATGTTATTATATATTCTTTTAGAATATGTGGTTTATAGGCCAATAGATAATAAATCTATATTAATATTATCTGTTACTATTACATATAATATCTATTATACATTCATTATATCATAGAATATAAAATATAAAAACAGTTTCATAACTCACCTTTTAATTTAACATATATAAACCTTTCTATGTCAATAAATACATTTTTACAACAATACTCTTAGTTGTTATAAGATATTCCAATTTCCCATTGTTTTTGTTTTCCCTGACCATACCATATATTTTTCAATGTATTTATTATTGATGTTGCCATTTGATTCAGCAATTATAATTAAAGTTTTAAAGCATAGAGATATTCTTTTTAATATCTAAATTCTATCCAATAAATGCATCTCATTTTCAGTATCACTATGAATACTTTGTCCAGTGTACGCTTTCAGTGGTATCAATATTTGCCTGTCCAATGTAAGTAAAGTGTAGGGTTCAGTCATTTTGTCACCATGGTTTTGCATATTTATGTATATTTACAGTTGCAGTTAACCCACTCTGACCTATAGATCCTGGCCCGAGAGTCTCAAGTCATGTTTGTTCTGTGTTCAATTGGAAGCTACATCAAAATGATAGGTAACATATGAATTTTTAAATGTACAACAGAACGAAGGGAAATTTATTAAAATTAATTGTTTTCACAGATAATGCTAACATATTTATAAGTAATTAGATGGGAAGTTTTTTTTGCTGATTCATGTTATTATAAATATTGATATATATTTCTGTCTCAAATCTCTTAAGTCAAAAGTTTTTTTACTTAGTCTTTAAGATGAAACTAAGTAGATTTATCACACATGCGATATTAAAACAGTGCTTCTGGCAGCAACTTGAGATACCCATGAAATGTTCCATGTCGATTTATTCTCATTCTGCCCGGTTCACCACCCTCATGGTTCAGGGAACCACAGAGAATGAATTTCCTGAAATGGTAACTTTGGGTTTCAAGAAATCACTTTGTGTCAAATCATTCATTATTCAGAGACAACTCCTGTTCTTACTCTGCTATTCCTCAGACCCCGCTGAGTGACCCAAACTCCCAGTCTCTATTACGAGGGGCAATTCTCTCTGGACCACAAGCCGACGCTCTAACCGCTGAGCAAACTGGCCAGGGCGACTAGGGGCAATACTAGGGGTAACCATTCCCCGAATCAGGAGAGTAAATGGTTCTTTTCTTTTTGGAATAGGCAAATGCTCTCGAAACCTATATTCCCATCATGGGGAGGGATGTTAACTTGAGGAAATGTAGCAAGTGTCTGTGTGTGTGGGGTGGGGGAAGGGTCAGTTAGATTTCTTTTTCACATGGGGAAGGTAGTATCATTCCCTGTTCCTTTTTTTTTTTAAATGAAGGAGTGAGAGAGGCCAGAGGGAACTGTTTGGACACATTTGATAATCGATTCAAGGGTCCACATGGTTTTCCCAGCTCTGTGTTTATGCATCTAAGTGTGAAAATTAGATCAATAAATGCACAAATGCCTTTTGTTTCTTTAATTAATCTGATTGTGCCAGTGAAGAGGCCTTTAAGTGCATTGTACTCCCTTTCACATTCAGATCAGTACACTGTCATATTTTAATATTCTCTTTTACAATGGGGGAAAGAGAGCCTCCCTCAAGCCCGTGACAGGAGAGGCTCTGAAATGAGCCAACCGGCTGTGGAGATATTGCGGCACCTCCTTGATGAAGAAGTAATCTAGTTTGATGGATGTCTTTATTTCTGTCTTAATCACAGCATGCCAGACTAGCGATACATGTGTTTCACTTTGGTTAATTACCTGGAACACACGCACAATACAGAGCTTTACTTCAATTAATTACTCCGAATTTCAAGGCATTTAGGAGAGACCGCACCAAAAATATCTGTTAGCGTCCTTAGACAAATCTAATGAATTTTAGGGGAACTTGATGTAACAGCATTCTCTGGGTCTAGGTTTTCTGCTATCATAGTGAAAAAATCTGGAAATATAAACATGTAAAACATAAAACAATAAATCAGATAATTGGATGACCTAATATCCTGTCTTTAGCTATAGTCATTACCTGAGGGTTCACAGAACAGTGAAAAACTATTAGATGAACTGTGCTGTGGTTATAGGAAAAAAAGAAAATGCATGTGTTCTTACTCATACATTGATCTACCACTTATGATCCGAATCATAAATTTCATTAGTGAGTATTCTGTTGTGCTAGTCTTGGAAAAGTTTATAGATTTAAGACAAAGTTATTTGCTCACTTTTCTTATTTTTTTAATCCTCACCAGAGTACATTTTTATATTTATCTTCAGACAGAATGGGAGGGAGAGAGAGAGAGAGAGAAACATGGATGTGAGAGAGACACATCAACTGGCTGCCACCTGCATGACCCCATGACCCCAACAGGGGCCGGAAACAAACTGCCCTTGGCCCAAATTGAACCCCGGACTCTTTGGTCCATGGGCCGACACTCTAACTGCTGAGCCAAACCTGCCAGGGCTATTTGCTCATTTTTATTGTATGTGCAAAACACGATGTTCTAAACAATGCCTGATAACTTGGTACCATGTAAATAAGCAATTAGAGTTCCTTATAGTTAACAACAAAAATAATCTTTAACTGACTGTGCTCTGAGAAAAGCTTCAAGATTGAGGTATCATCGTCATCCACCTCCTCCTCCTCATCATCATCATCATAGAATGTGAACTCTAAAGAAATAGGCTAAACGTACAACAAAAAGCATTCTAAGCCTCAGGTTCACTTCTCAGTGGCCAAGGCTGGTACTGGTAAGTATACCCTGGAGAGAAGGCAGAGCGCTAACATGGATGCTGGAGTTCACAAGAAAGGTACCGTGAAGAAACACGAAACCAAAAGTAACATAATCAAGTGAAAATCAGAATTCATTAGAAATAACAGTGGCTGGGTAAAGAAAAAATGTGATGGGAAAGGCAATAGGAAGGGTGTATAAAATCAGGTGAAGAAATCTATTAAAATTATTGAAACAGGATGATGGAACAAATGATACGTCTGGGACACTGCTAGGGCACTAGAACAATGTAAATTGTCAATCATGCAAATACAGGCACTAAAAATGTGTCTGTCCCAGCTTGATCATTTTTCATGGGCAGCATTACAGAGATCTCTGTGAAAGAAGGAAGGACATACTTTTATCTATTTTATTTTTTTCTATTTACTTTTTGCTTTTATGTCTTTTATTTTACTTTTCCCATCACCATGATCCCCCCCCCATGCTCTCTTCCACCTGCGCTCCCACCCCGCAATCACCACACTATTGTCCTTGTCCATGAGGGCTCTCTCTTTGTAGCTAAATAACCCCGCTGCCCTTCCCCCATTTACCTATTTTATTTTAAAGGTTATTTCTGTTTTTAGAAGTGCTGGACAGGCTGAACTGGGAGGAACCCACCAAAAGTGCTACACAGAAACTGGTAAGAACTTACCCCTCTCTGGGTATTTCATAAGTAAAGATGCAATGTCGATTATATATATATATTTAGTGTCCTAACACCAAACCTCAATGGCCTTAGTTTAATGTCTGCACTTTGATAGAAGATGTATCTTTACTCCATTTATATCCTACCTTCAGGGCAAAATTATTTATCCAATAAAATAATGGTCACAGGAACTTTGAATGTGGAAAACATTGTCAAAGAACTGTCTTCCTGGTTCCACTTTGACTTCTTTGCTAAATGAGCATTTAAAAGCCATTGAAAAAGAAAGCGAAGCAAATCAAAACAAAACCAAAAAATTTTAGGCGCCTTAACAGCCTTCAAAAACTCTACTCAAACATCTTCTATTGACAATAAACAGGGAAACCACCAATTAGTTTCACAGGTTAAGTTTACAGTATAACACAAGTTTAAGAACCAGTCCTAAAAAAACAGCTGATGAAAATACCTTATGAATCGCTGGTGTTTTCTTGAGAAAGAATAGGGATAACACAGTTGAAGGGATGGCTGTTTTCTGACTTTCGTTGGAAAATCTAAATTCCAACATAGTTGTTAGATGAGACTGCACAATCCAATTCTCCTCTTATTGACAATGGAATTTGGCTTCGGGTAAGTGACTACATTACTCATTTGTTAGTTATTCTTTGAACAAAAGCAGTTTTGTTGCTCAACCTAGAATCTGAACAGATTAATGTCTAACACCCTTTGCACTAAGGCTTGGGGTAAGGCCAACACCATCTTCAGAGTTCAAGAGTTAGTGCCACAATATTGGATCTGCATATAAGATTTATTCACATTCTGCCCTGGCCAGTGTGGCTCAGTTGGTTGAGCACTGTCCCAGAAGTTCTCAGGTTCGATTCCGGTCAGGGCACATGCCTGGGTTTCCAGCTTGACCCCCAGTAGGGGGCGTGCAGGAGACAGCCAATCTATGTTTCCCTCTTACAGAGATGTTTCTCTCTCTATCTACCTCTCCCTTCTTCTCTCTCTAAAAGTCAATAATAAAACAAAATTAAAGAAAGATATTCAGTATCCATGAGCTGCAAAATATACAAATAACTGCTTCTGAGATAACTTATTTTTTAACTTTTCTGTGGTCATTCAATGGAAAGTTCAATTTTTCTAAAGCCAAGATGTTGTGTGCCCTACCGACACAAGAACAATTAGAAATGACTCACATTATAAAAATAGCAACCATTCCAAAATATTCTAGAATGAGACAAAGAATATTCTGGAATGAGATGAAGTATAATATGTCACTTTTATCCCCAAATTATAATGAACTATCTAGATAACCAAACAAGTGAGGCAGTTTGTTCTAGTGTACAGATACACTGGTTAATAAATGCAAGAAACAGTTGTAAATGCCAAGTCCTCATGAAGGGTAAAAATAAGGTAGATTTTCCATAGCGTGTATGTTGAAACCAGGCACATGTTGAAGACTTATTTTCATATCAGAACAATGATAGTGGCTGTGGTCTTTGGTTTTTATTTTAAAATAAGTATATATCAAAATGGAATAAAAAAGACAAAGATAATTGTTTAGTTGTTGTTTCCACTTTTATATGACTTCGAGCTCCGACCGGGTATTGCGACTGCAACCTGGGCATGTGCCCTGACTGGGAATTGAACCAGCGACTGTTAGGTGCATGGGATGGTGCTTGACCAACTGAGCCACACTGGCCAAGGCAATCCCTAACTTTTAAAAAATATCGAATCTGCAAAATAAGTAAATGTTGCAACTGTTTAACTCATTGCCTATTTGTTTTGGACATTTCTGCTTTAAAACATAGTCATTTGGGGAAATCTCCTGCTAATGTATAACACATAGAATGTGAGGATATGCATTGACACACCATAAAATAAGTATAATTAGAGAAATTTTTGTTAGTGAAAATCAATAAGCATTCAAAAGTGAAATATCTATCAATCTTTACCTACATATATACATACATAACATAACATTTATATACAAGCCCCCATTAGCCCAAGGAACATTAGAAATAGTATGTATTTTTTATTTGAATCTGTTTTCACCCTATTTTTGTATGAAGAGGTTTTTATCAAATAATAGCAGATATTAAATATAAATATTTATTGAATTTGTAAAAGTATTTGTTTCACATACTTAAAATAATGCTCTGTATTCAAGAATGATTTCATTTATTTTCAGATATGACATTAATTTTGGAAAATATGTTGCTTTTATTTTAAAACCATCTTGCCAATGTAGTTCGGTCTACCCATTATTGAAAAAAGATTTTAAATTAAAAGGTGATCCTTATTTTTCTTTTCTTTTTTTTTAAATTCTCACCTGAGGACATTTTTGCATTTATCTTCAGATAGAGAGGGAGGGAGAAAGGGAGGAGGAGAGAGAGAGAAACATTAACGTGAGAGAGACACATCGAATGGTTGCCACCCACATGACCCCAACCGGGGCCGGGGACAAACTACAACCAAGGTACGTGCCTTTAGCAGGAACCGAACCTGGACCGTGGGCCGATGCTCTAACTGCTGAGCCAAACTGGACAGGGTGATCCTTATTTTTAAATTTAAATAACAACAGCTATTGAACATCCATCTTTTGGATATCCCCAGAATAGAAAGAAAAGAAAGTTGAGTCCCATTTTCTCCACACCCTCGCCAACACTTGTTGTTTGATGATTTGTTGATGGCGGTCATTCTGGCAGGTGTGAGGTGATACCGCATTGTTGTCTAATTTGCATCTCTCTGATGGCCTCTAGTGCACTGCTGGTGGGAATGCAGACTGGTGCAGCCACTATGGAAAACAATATGGTGTTACCTCAAAAAATTAAAAATTGAACTTCCATTTGACCCAGTGATCCCACTTCTAGGAATATACCCTAAGAAGCGTGAAACACCAAACAGAAAGAATATATGTACCCCCATGTTCATAGCAGCACTATTTACAATAGCTAAGATCTGGAAACAGCCCAAGTGTCCATCAGTAGACAAATGGATAAAAAAGCAGTGGTACATATACACAATGGAGTACTATGCAGCGGTAAGAAAGAAAGATCTCTTATCCTTTGAGATGACATGGAGGGACCTGGAAAGTATTATCCTAAGCGAAAGAAGCCAAGCAGAGAAAAACAAGTATCACATGATCTCACTTATTTGTGGAATATAATGACCATAACAGTCTGAAGAACAGAATAGTCCCAGAGATGTGGAAGTAGGGTACAGACAGACAATCCCCAGAAGGAGGGGTCAGGGGGAGATATAAACCACAGAACTTACATGCATGTGTGCATGACCAATGAACATGGACAACAAAGGTGGGGACAGGGTGGGGAGGGAGGGGGAGGAGGGCATCAATGGAGGAAAAATAAAGGAGAAACATCTGTAATAAAAGAAAATAAATAAATAAATAAATAAATAAATAAATAAATAAAAATTAAAAAAGAAAGTTGAGTTAAAACTAAGCAATGTATATTGACACAGTAAGTTGCCTAACCTTGTTTCTTAAAACCCCTCTGTAACTAGTAATGATATTTTCCTGGGATAAATTAGGTCCAGGGTAGCAAATTTCTGGGGACCAGGCATGTAAGTTCCTTGTAGAGTTGCTGGGTTGGCATCAGATTTTAAATGAGATGTTGGCATACCTTCAGTTTTGTTTTGTTTTTCCTTAAATGCCGTGCTCATCTAGCAAATCCATTGGCCTCCCTAATAGCTTAGGCAGAATGACCGAATTAAAATGAATATACAACACTGCTTTTCTAGTGGCATAAGTCTGTGGACCCATATTTTTATGCACAGACACCAAGGATTTATTATTTCAACCATACAAACAAATGATCAAAAAGTCATATGCACATTTCAAAAATAATTAGGTCATCAGAAATGACAGTGACTGACTGGAGAAGTCGTGTTTGCTGAAAGAGAGGTGCCAGATGTGAGGCCATCCTGATGATTTGCTATCGGCTTGTTATACACGTTCCTACCTATTACATCGGTTGTATTTGAGCTTTCGCTTTTGTAAAATATAGACACAGTATGCAATAGAGACCCAGGTAAAGAAGTAATTTGAAGAAGTAGATTAATACAAGTGAATTATCTATGGTCAGTGCTGAAATTCATTTCTGTCCTTCCTTCAGTATTCCCACTTGTTTAAATAAAGCGTCCTAGACCATGGTTATTAACATTGACACTTGACCAAGAAGCAGACGTTGACTTCACTGAGGGAACAGAAACCTCACTGTGTCATGATTTCAGGACTGATATCAGCCAGTGGTTGTCTAAGCTATCTTTGTTTTCTTTATCTTCTACTTTTCATGACAACTACATAAAGTCAAGGTTTACTGAAGTGATGCGCCAGGTTCATCCTCCTCATGTTTCCCCATCTGACCTGGTTGTCTTGCTGCAGTACCAGCTTTGGGTTGTCACCCTCACACCACCATCCCATGCCTAGCCCCTGATGTTTCAGGTGCGCGTTAAGTCAACACCTGTGGTGTTACCACAGGCTGCACCCCTAAGTAAGACCGACTGGGTAATGAGGAGGGGCCTCGCAGACCATGGAGCCCAAGGGGGCGAAGCACTCTCAAAGTCAAGAGACTTTTAGCAAGAATCCTTCACCAAAGGTCTAGGCAACCTAGGAGTCAAAGCGAGGAAGGTAGTCAAGGGCTTGGGGACTTAGAGGAAAGTCTTAAGTGTTAGGAAAGTGTTGGGGAATAAGTCTGCATTTCAGTCCTAGAGCAACTACCGTCTTGAACAAGTCCCACAGCAGAAGTACGACCAGCAAGGTAGAAGCAAGAATCTGCTCCCAGGACTTCCGGTCAAGATGGCGGGAGGTAACCGCGGTATCCGTCCTCCCACAACCACATCAGAGTCACAACTAAACTACAGAACGACCGTCATTCAGAACCGCCTGACATCGAGCTGAATGAAGTCCTACAGCTACGGAATTAAAGCAGCAGCCACATCAGACTGGTAGGAGGGTGGAGGGGCTGGGCCCACACCCATGTGTGGCGGATAAAAATCAGGAGGGCACCTCGGCTGGGAAGGTCCTTCCTGAGGACTGAGGGGTCCCCGTCCCACACCAGGTGCCCTGCTCAGGGTTCCAGTGCCAGGAAGAGAATCCCCATCACTTCTGACTGGAAAACCAGCGGGAACTGAGGCTCAGGGAGGCTGAGGGGCTGGAGCCCCAGGCAGCTCCTTAAAGGGCCCGCGCACGGACTTATCGGACTCTCTCCCTCTAAGCTTGGAGGGGAGGCAGCTCGAGGGGCACCAGAGACATAAAGGGAAGAACTGAGCTGTTTGGCACTGGAGCGAGGGCTGGAGAGGGGGCTTTCTCCGGGACAAACGTGCTGTCAGAGGCCTTTGTTCCTTTGGTGAGCCCTTCCCTGGGGCGGCAGACAGCTGCCATATCTGGGACTCCAGCAACCTGGCTCACACTGGTAGCCCCGCCCTGGTGGTTCCCTGAGGCCCCACCCCACCCAACTTCCAGGCCCACCCAAGCTGTGGCCAGTTGCTTAACCATAGGATTGGCCTGTCTTGGATCCTGCTTCAGGTTTTCCTAAATTCTTTCAAATGAGCAGCATCTGGTCTCAGCTAGCCCCATACCTCTCATTAAGTAATACACAGAAACAAACACAGGGAGGCAGCCAAAATGAGGAGACAAAGAAACAGGTCCCAAATGAAAGAACAGAACAAAACCCCAAGAAAAGAACTAAGTGAAATGGAGATAAGCAACCTAACAGATGCTGAGTTCAAAATACTGCTTATAAGGATGCTCTTTGAACTTAGTGAGATCCTCAGTGAACTTAGTGAGGGCCTCAAGAGCATAAAAAAGGACCTGTCAGAAATGATGGATGCACAGTCAGAAATGAAGGAGGCACTAACTGAAATAAAGAATAATTTACACATATTCAATAGTAGAGTAGGTAAAGCCAAGAAGCAAACCATTGCTTTGGAATATAAGGAAGCAAAAAACGCCCAATCAGAACAGCAAAAAGAAAAAAGAATCCAAAAAAAGGAGGATAGTGTAAGGAGCCTCTGGGACAACTTCAACTGTGCCAACATTCACATCTTGGGGGTGCCAAAAGGAGAAGAGCAAGAACAAGAAATCAAAAACCTATTTGAAACAATAATGGCAGAAAACTTCCCTAACTTGGTGAAGGAAACAGACATACAAGTCTAGGAAGCACAGAGAGTCTCAAACAAGATGAACCCCAAGAGGCCCACACCAAGACACATCATCATCAAAATGCAAAAGGTTCAAGACAAAGAGAGAATCTTAAAAGCAGCAAGAGAAAAGCAGTTAGTTACCTACAAGGGAGTTCCCATAAGACTGTCAGCTGATTTCTCAAAAGAAACTTTGCAGGCCAGAAGGGAGTGGCAAGAAATATTCAGAGCGATGAAAAGTAAAAATCTACAACCAAGATGACTCTATCCTGCAAAGCTGTCATTTAGAATCAATGGCTATATAAAGAGTTTCCCAGACAAGGAAAAGCTAAAGGAATTCATCACCACCAAACCATTATTATATGAAATGTTGAAGGGTCTTCTTGAAGAAAAAGATAAAAAATATGAACAAACAAAATGGCAATGAATATATATATATATCGACAATTGAATCTACGAACAAAATGAACAAGCAGAACAGAAACAATCTCATAGATACAGAGAACATTTTGTTGGTTGCCAGATGGGAGGTGGGGTTGGGGGAATGGGTGAAAAAGGTGAAGGGATTAAGAAGTACAAATTGGTTGCTAGACTGACAAACCTCAAAGGGAAGGGGGGTTGAGGGGTGGGAAGAAATAAACCAAAGAACTTATATGCATAACCAATGGACACAGACAACAGCGTGGGAAAAGGCAGGAGGGGGATGAGAGTGGGGAGGAGGGGGTCAATGGGGGAAAATGAGAAACATCTGTAATACATTCAACAATAAATATTTAAAAAAAAAAAAAAAAAAGAATCTGCTCCCAGAAGGGAGAACAAAGATGTCTAGTCTTCAGTTCTAAGGTTCTTAACTTCTTAAGTCAAGAAACTACTGTTTAGGAGCTGGGTTTAAGATCAGATAGAGATTTGGTTCCAAGCTGACTCTGTGGATTCTTAAAGACTTCCTGTCTAGCATGAAAGATTTATTCCACAATCAGATACCAGAGGTCAGAATTCAGTTGATCTGCTCAAGATCATAAGCTAGATTGTGCTGGAGCCGAAATGAGATTCTAGGAGTTCACCTCTCACATCGAGGCTCTTTCTTCCACACCAGAGAGGCACATAGAAATATCTGATTGTTTTTGACATGTTCACTCCTCACTGTTGTTTGATTACTACAAAAAGTATTAGTAATTAGAGTCATTATATTGGAGATATAAGATGAGGCAATATAAAAACACATCTGGTAAAAATATATACAAATTTGTCTTAGATTTTCAGAAAGCCTCAGAATTGATGGATTTTTCTGATTATTATTTATACATCTCTCTGAACCTATTATAGATGAACAATCACAAGATTTTCTGATTGGAAAATTCCATTATAAGCAAATTACTATATAATACATAATATATCCATTTTACTAAAAAATTTTCCTTTACTTTCATTCTCCAAACTTGGCATTAAAGAAATTTCTTGAGATTTTATTTTATCGTGGTCTGAACTTTCCTGTGCTATGATCACCCTACTTACAAAGTTTTGAATGAAAAGTTTATACAGAGTAGATTCCTGCATGACTGAAAATTCAACCATTAATTCAAAGCTATGACTATTCTACCCAGTCACAATTGTATATATAATTTTATGTTCTGTTTTTGCCTTATAACCTTTAAAGTTACCATAGACCCCTCTTGTCATACATGAAATCATCATTCCACCTCGATCTTGTGAAATTGATATGAAAAGAACAAATATTTTTTATATTAACCAAAACACAAAACCAACTATGATTTCTAAGTTTAGCAGATGATGGTACTTTGGAGATGAATTGCTGTATTACAGCTTCATAGCCTCAGCTATCTCAGGGTTTTGTTCGCTTTAAACAGAATTGATTTTTTTAAACAGCAGAATCGTTGAGTTTTCTGACCTTCATGGGCCCAGGACATTGATATTACGGTTTCATTGCACTACACAGAAGCACACTGCAGAGCTACAGTGGGCACTGCCCTGAGCTGGAGAGTGGCCCTGGCGTCCAGGGGCCTGGGACCGCGGGGGTGGGGACGGAGAGGAGGTGGGCCAAGGCGGGAGGTTTCTGAGCACTTTTCTGCCCCTGCGAGTATCAATTCAGGCAATCCACCGAAACAGGAGATTTTTATGTGATCATGTCTACCAACCAGAAAAGAAATAAAAAATAAAAAATGAATGGCATGTCCGGAGATTGGGAAACATATTTGAAAGAGCTGGAAAGAGAAGGAGAAGATGTTATGGGAGAATATTTATAACAAGTTGAAGTTGACGCTGACTGCTGAAAACACGACTCACGAATCAGCAGCCTGAGCACCAACGGGGACGCAGAAGTGCAGACTCCTGGCCGGGATTTGCGTTTTACCACTGTCCCCAGGTAGGCAGTGTGCACGTTCATGTCGGAGATAAAGTTAGGGCAGCCTTATTGTTTTTTGTTTTTTTCACTTAAAAATGAATAAAAATAAACATTCAGACATTACTGAAACTGCTTACAAACGTTTCCTTTAAAGTTTGAATTTTAACGCTTTAGAACTATGGGGAAGGGTTAGAGATCTCACCAAAATTGGGTTCTTCTTTCTCGTTCTCTCCCAATTTTCTTCCCATGAAGTATTTAATTATCAAGGTATTTATCAAGTCGGCCCGGTCAAAGGGTCCCATTAAATGTTCTATACTAATATTAAAATATGTTATTTTAATGGATTAGAATGAACTATGGTTTTGCTTTTTTAAATTACAACTGTGCTTCTCCCCAGGTTTTTGTTGTCGGATGGCGAATTTTTCTTTTACAACACTATTTTTAATAAATATGTGAAAATAAAGGATCGAGATTGCTTTACAACTGCCTCCACTGTTGACTAGATTATGGTGCCACACACCTTATTCTGTTTTGTTTAATTTTAAGCTGCTCATTACCCAGCCTAACCTAATTATTTAACTAGTCTTGACTTCAAATGCCTCTTAATGATGGCCAGAAAATTCAAATCCGTAACCCAAAGTCAAGTTTTGACATAGAAACTAATGTTGAAAAAAATGGGCTACCAGCATAAAAAGCAGTTCCCACAGTTTCCAAAAAATATTTTTATCAAGGGCAGTGTTAAGTGGGGTAAATGTCAATTTCCCCAGGTGTCTACTTTCAAAGAGTTTGCTTTCAGACATATATACAATCCTGATACATTTGCTAAAATATTCATTTTGTGGTCTTGAATATATGTCAAATAGCTGAAGAAAAAAAGGTAAAATTCAAATTGTACCCCTGATTTTTGGATGAAAATTTGAGTCACAGGTGGGAAACAGAGTAAAGCAGTTTACTATAAAAATGATAGAAGGTTCTAGGTCAAGTTGACTATTGGAAATAAAGCCACTATCATGTTTCTTCAAATATTAGGATACAGTGGCAAGGGTTTTTATTATACACAGGGTACCACGTACTTTATAAATCACCACATCTGCTGACATTCAATTATATTCAGTCTTATTAATATGAACTGCAGAGTGTTTTCAGGTGTCTACTGGCAGTAAAACCAGCCCTTTCATTAAAAAGACTTGGCATTCACACATGGCCCAAGAGTTCACAAAATACCTTTAAACATCCAAGGTATAAATGCTAATCATTTTTAAATGTTTCAGAATACGAACTAAATTCCTAAGAACTTCAAAAATAAACACCTGCCGGTATGCCTACAGCCTGATTAAGATAAAAAAGCAGAACTTGTGCAAATCAGGTAGTGATTTCCCCAAGAAAATGTAGTTTGTCCACACCTTTTTCTATATGATCTTTATGTATTTTGCACAATAATACATTTTCATAAATGGATCTGGTGCATTTATAAAGTAATCTCAGTGTCTCTAGAAGAGGATACAACTGTCTTCGTTTTGTCATTCCAGATTAATAACCGCTGTGCAGAATAGGTACGGTTGAATGATAAGAATCAACATTTTACCATACTCACACTATCAGGGACTGTGGACTCATCTTTTCTCTCTCCATTTCTTACATTCTCTTCCAGATGAAGAATCCGTATGCATGCCTGTTAGATCAGAGTTTTAAAACACTGGCTATATTTGAGTCAGTTATAAACCTATAGATTCCTGGACCTGTGCACAGGTATTCTGATTTAAGGTTCTGTAGGATGTTCACAGAGGGCATTGTTGTTTGGTTGTTGTTATTATTTTAATTATTCCCTAGTAATTCTAAAGGAATAAAGATTGAGAACCACTCTTAGGTCATGGTTATTGGTTGCTGAAAGTCTCTGTATAATTTTGCAAGTAATAGAAGAGTGAAAAGTAATTCTTTGAAGATGTTTTTAAGACTACAAGAAATTTTATGGACATTTATATGAACTGCACAATCTTTTGAGATTTATTTACATATATATCCATATATATATGCAATATATGTACTTGGTTGAATATTATACCCCTTATTTACATAGGAATAAATATTTTATTTGAATTTGTTTTGAAACCATCTATTCAAAGCAAGGGAACTTCAAACCTTAAAAGTATTCTCTCAGGTATGGAAGCACCTTGATGAGAAATGTTTATGCATGACCACAAGGGGGTGCTAATGATCTGTGAATGTAAAAGGTGTAATTCAGAATTAAATTGGTATTTATACATACAGGTTGAAATCATTTGCTATAAGCACATTTTCCTTTTCTCGGAAATAAATGTATGATTTATAGTGACAGCAACATAAACTGCTTCCTAGACTGTATATATAATTTCTACCTGCCTACAATGTTGTAATAGTTTCTCTTTCTTCTGAAAACAATTTCTAGAGATGTTACTTAAGTTTTCTAATTAAAATGCTTAACTATTGTTATACTACAGAATTGTTAAATATATTTCAAAGGAACAGATAAGAATATTTTCAACATCTAATTTTTAAAATATTTCTAATGCATAATTTATTTTCCATGAAAATATCATAGTTTTATCAAAATAAAAAGTAACTTTATCTTTCTTATGACTCTAAATGACTCTGAGCATATTTAATTCATTTTTTACCTAATTTATGAAACTCAGAATTGAAATGGGTTCAGAATTTACAAATGTTAAATAATTTTTTGGTCATTTTAAGAATTTGAGGAGAAATGTTTTACTTGGTTTGGACTTAAAATAGGTAATAATTTTCCAAAACTTAATTTTGTAATAAAACAACATTCTAAAATATAAATAGATAAATCATTTATGGAATTTACTTCAATATACATTATGAATGCCTTTTTTTTTAAGTGCTGGGATTTCATGAATTAAAAAAATGTGCAGTTTAGTGAATTTTAAAAAAGTGCAGTTTAGAGAATTTAAAAATATTACTATAGTGGAGATTAAGAGATTTGTAATTCCTGCTCCCTTCTGGCCCTCCTCCCCAGTACCATCATGTTAAGGCCTCAGGATGAAACATCTTCCCATGTAGGAAGACACAAGCATCCACCTTTTAAAGAGTAGAATTTCCATGAAGCATAGTGAGTTTGTAAGGCAAGCCTGAGTTGTGGCTTCCAAACAGAAGATATTCGACTCCTTTGTAAAATATGAATATGAGTGAAGCAGAGGAGAGATTTGAACTAAACCTCAAAAACATATTTTTTAGTACAGTATTCCAAAAACAGTTTGCTTACTCTGGAATGACTTCCTAGCCCCCCGTCCTCCGGTGGTCCGGCGGGCTGGTATCACAGTGAGTTCCTCACATGTATGTTGAACTGCTTCCTCCGAAGACCTTTGCCTCCACGGGTGCTTTCCCATTTCATCATGTGCAGACTTACGTGCATTCTGTGTGTGAGGACCTAGGCTGAATCAACTCTGAGGCTGGCCTGTGCTTCAGAAAGTTAAACATAGTTAAAAGTCTTCAGAGATGAAACCAAATATGGTTATTGGCATTGTCACTGAAATCAAGATTTTCCTGCTGCTGAGATTCTGACTATTGCAGAAATAGCCGCACGAATTTAGGTCACTGCTGCCCGGACTGTTAGCTTGGGCTCAGGACTCCAGTCGCCTGGTCTCACCACCAGCATCCTGAGGCAGGGATGTCATGGGGTGACTTGCTTAGATGCCTTCTCCTTACTGCTGAGGCCTCTGGTGGATGTTTAGACCTCACTATGCACCATGTGGTTGGATACTATGGATTCTGATACTTGCGTACATTTTTCGACTTGAATCAATCACTTGGATGTAGATACTTCCCAGACTACTTCCATACTGACCTTGACTCCCCAGCCTTGAGGGCATGTGACTTCCCCAGGGTCCACATGACACTGATACCCGTCTAGCTAACTGTCTGTTCCACCTTTGTCAGGCCGGGCTCCCCTATGTCCCAAGTGCAATGGGGTCATTCTCCTGTGTTCCTACTTCCTACACTGGCATTTCCTTTTTTTTTTTAATTTTTTTTATTTCATCATCTACTGAATACCTAACTCTAAAGACACCATCCTTTTCCACTTCCTAAAGCTACTGTTTCACTAGGACCTTTCCCTGCAAACAGAATGTTCCTCCGTCTTATTACAGAGTCTCCCCCGTCTCTTCGTATCCTGGCTCGGTCTTTGTCGCTCCGCTTTCAAGCAGATCTTCCCTTCTTTGCTTTCTATCTGGAAGGCTCACTTAGCTTCAGTCCTGGGGCAGATCATTAATTCAAGAGGAGTCCGTTAGGATCTGCTATTTGAGATAAGCCTGCTGCCTGCATTTGATTTTATTTGCATGGGAATTATTTTTAAAAAGTTGATAGCTATGTACGTGCTCACATCAGTGAATGTGCCAAAGTTAAGTTTCACTTAAGTTTATAGTGGATGGAAACTGAATGGAAGGAAAGAAAAAATAGGAGGGCATCTGGTTTCTTTTGTGCTTCAGGACAGATACACGCAACTGATAATATAATATAATATAATATAATATAATATAATATAATATAATATAATATAATATAATATAAAGGAGCAAAAATGTAACAGAAAAATGGAACGAAGCTGTTCACCCAGCACACAAATTCCAGTTCACTTCTGTGATTGGCGGGCCGGGGGGTATTCAGAGAACCCCTTGAGCTGAATTTTAGTCTTAATACTCCAGCATTCCTGAGGATGCTTTGCCTTGGGGTTAGAGAGTCAGAATGAAATAAAGAAAGAAAATGGACCCCCGGGAACCCTGGGCAAGGTAAAAACCGGTTTGTGTTATGGAAATGGATGGAAAGATTTGATAACTCCTCAAACACCCCAGTGAAACGTGCCTTCAGGTGGCAGAAGCGGGGCTTTCCGCCATAGATCAGCTCCTGTGTAGTGATAGCTTACTCCCTCCATTCATCGCTGGGCCTTCTACACCACAGTAAGGGGGTTTCTGAAGTTTAATAGTGAGGACTTCTCAGGGCGTTTATGTTGGCTCATAACCGACAAAGGATGTGAGTATCTGAGGGGCGCAGCCGTGTTCTTTAACTGGCAGATAAGATTATGATCTGCAATGGTCAAGTTAACGCCAGCAAGGTGCATGTAATAGGGAGACGTCCCATCCTTTATCACATCCCAGTATAGACCTTGGAAATACTCAGCATTAAAAAAAATATGGCAGAATATTCTTCTTTAAAAAATGTTTTTTTCTTTATTGATTTTAGAGAGAGGAAGGGAGAGGGAGAGAGAGTTGGAAACATCGATGAGAGAGAACATCGACTGGCTGCCTCCTGCATGCCCCCCACTGGGGATTTGGCCCACAACCTGGGCATGTGTCCTGACCAGGAATCGAACCAGCGACCTCCTGGTGCATAAGTCAATGCTCAGTCACTGAACCACACTGGCCGGGCTGGCAAAATATTCTTGATTTCAAATTTTTAAAACAAGCTTAAAGACAACACTACTTGTCTAATTGTAGTAGCACTAATGATGTCAATGGGCTTCACAAGTATAAGACACGACTCCAGGTCACACTTTATGTATAAAAAAATATATTTGTTGACTAAAGCCTATGGGTTTTTCCCAGGCCTGGTTGATGTTGCCGTTGTCTGGGTTACCCTCAGTGACGAACCTAACAAATGCAATTAGCCTTTTTATTAAAAGTCCATGTTTGTATTTTATTTATCTGGGGACTTCCAAATGTATCTCTTCTATAGGATAGTTAATATAGAAAGTACATTAAGGAATTCACAATTACCATTTAAAACTCATTATTGGCAAAGTGTGGCAGCAATACAGTCAGGTTATAAACACATCGATGCTTCCTTTACTACCTCGCCTTGTGCAGTTTGCTCCAAGAACGAATTCTCCAAATTTAACAAGGGAAATTTCATTGCTAATTAGATTTAGAAAATAGTCTGGAAACTAATGGGAAAAACACCAATTTTAAGAAGAGGGGGCAATTTGTTTAAAAGTATCCATGAAATCTTTACTGCAACCATATAAGGTATATTTTCGATTTGTTTTTCAATAATGTTTGTAGAAACAGTACTTTAAATAATATACATATGCATACAAAAACAACTGGTGAAAAAGTATAGAATGGACTTCCTATCCATGTGTAAAGAGTGTGCCCATATTCCTGTCCTGTATATTTTAGAGAATTGATACTTATCACATCATTTTAAGATTTTTATCATAATATTGGTGTTAAAATCGAAGTCGTTTTAAATGATACTGTACTTTGACAGTAGATGGCACTATTGTCATTTTCTAAAATGGGCTGTGTCAGCTGGCAGAGACCCACAGGTGCACATATTCTCATTTAGGAGGAGAGAAGACCATCCAAGAATCAATCTAGAAAGTCATTATTAATTTGAACTGACATCAAAGTGTCATTCTCTGTTTTAAAAGCACAAAATTTCCCTCACACCTTTGCTATTAACTCACTGCTACATGCGGATAGCCTAAAATTCTTTTATGTGTAATGATTTTCTTTTAAATGATTTCAGCGCTTTCGCTGGCCTAAGAGAACAAAGTCTTACAGAAACGACACAAAGAAAAAAATCTCTTTCTTCATGATAAGGCTACTAATAGTCTTTCTTCATCTTTGATATTTAGTATGCCTTTCAATTGTATTTCAACAGCATTCAATAGCATTACAATTATACATGTAAAGATTAGAATAAATTCAGTTTTCATTAGGAAGGTTATCTGTTCTTACAGTTTGTTACAAATTGCTGAACTGACCTCCTATTGGCTCTTTTGTCAATCTGAAATCCATTCACTGCTACTTTTTATCCAAAGCAAATAAAACAATCAGACCAACAACAACAAAACTTAGTTCACTACCTTTCCCTGCAATGGATATGCTGTTTCTATTGTCCAGTTTAATACCAAGTCTGCCATTAGTCAGTAGTGAATGAATTAGCAGGTTGAAAATGTGGCCATGATTGACATGCGCAATTGGATTTCTAAGCATTTCTCTGAAAGTCCTTGCAAATGTTCCTTTCACAGGAGCAGTTAAGCACGTCAGTCTCTTCTTGCAAAGTTTTGGTTTTACTCCAATCAAAAAGATAGGATTGCCATCTTAGGATTTTCATTCTCCTTTAATCATGGATATCGAGTTTGCCTTCCTAGAATTTTCATGGTTGATTGATGGTGTGAAATAATGTAGCGATGTAAGAATAATTTGGAGACAACTCCACCGAGATTGTTTTTGTTTTATTTGTTGTTGAGCTTCCTTCTAATTCAGAAAATTGATGCATGACTATTACATTTGGGCCTGTGTATATGTGTATAATTTTCTTCTACATAGTGAGGATGTCTTTCCTCTGCTTCAAAGACATATTTTATTCCAAGTAATTTAGGTATAATGAGGGCACCCTGTGATTTCCCTATTCATTATATCTCCTCTACTACGAGAGCCAAGAAAGAAGACTAACTTTTGAATATCTGATTTGACAATCTCATATTGAAACAGAAATGGTATACACAAAGAAGGAACGTTTTCTAGGAATATTCAAAGAGATGGGAGATTGTATTTTGTTTAGATGCCTAATATCATGCATCTTGACTATCCCATAGGTATGGCTGAATCGGGGCCAAATTACTGTTATTTTTTATATTTAGGATTGAAATTAGATGCCAAATAGCCTGCTGCGGGTGTTATATGCTTCAGCCTTATTAATAAATGGAGCAACCTGAGACACAATTATCTCTAATTTCTATTTCACTTTGGTTCAGTTCCATCAGGTTCAAGGCTTTGACCTCTTGTTTTCATCAGAACCCATTAAGACATGCCTTTTTTCTCTTTAGATTTGTTAGGTGCTATCTTACATGTAAAAAAGGAAATGTCTATGTGTTCCTTAGAGTGAAGGAATGTTCTTATTTCTCTTTGTGCCCCATGATCAGTATGATGCTTCATACAGGCCAGTATATTGCTTAGGAAATATTTATTAAATCTTTTATTAGGACAGCTGGCTGTCTGATAAACCTGGCAATTTACTCCCGAATGTTTAATCTATCCGGGGCTAGCCACATCAGCTTGTCTAGTAAGTGTATTATTGCTTCTCTCTTCTACCCTCTCAAGAGACCGAGAAGTTCCTGAAAAAAACAAAACAAAAAACAAAACAGTTTATTTTGTTTTATTTGCCTTATGTGCCTGTCTTTAAAAAATATCTGGAGATTTTTTTTGTAGGGTTGCAATTACTTTTTTAATTTGAGACTTCATCAGGACAATATAAAAGATCAGTGAGACGTGTTGGAACCATGTATGTATCTAATGCATGATTTTTCACAATCTACACACCCACAGGTGCAATCATATAAGTAAACTTAGAAAATGTGATCTAGTTATGCCCAGGCAAGTGCAGTTATTTCTAAGATTCCTCTCAGGCACTTGAGGTTTAAACTTTGTTCAATTCAGGACTAGGCCTCTTTCCCTCTTTCTGTCTGAATTTGATTTTAAATCGTGGAGATTCCAGAGGCTTCCAAGGCTGGTTTCACCAGTCCTCTGCGGGCCAGATGTGCGATCGGGCTTTAACCTTGGCACCTGCTATGACCTGATAGGTCTCATTTGCTCCTGAGGAAAGGGCTCAAGCCTCCTGTTACTGGGGTGTCCCATCCTCACAGCGAGGTAGCATTCGCTAAGTCTCTTTCCTTTCTCTGTCTGGTAACTTCTGCACTTCGCTCACAGACACCGAGAAGGGGCAGCCTGTCGCGCACTGCTCTGTGGTGGCGGAGGGCTGCTGAGCGGCCTCGGGGGCCCACCTCTGCCCTGCAGCCATCTCTGCTCCGTGGGGTAGTGGCCAGTGTGAGGGTCCTGCTTGCAGATATTCCCGACCGACAGCGAGCCATCTGTCTTTCCTCTCGAGGCATCGAGCTTCTTTACACATCTCTTCACCTGCGCCTGCTCGCCGCCACCCACTCACCGCGCAGGAGAACAGGATCCAGAACTTTCCGCACCAGGGAGTCAGTCTGTCGCTTGGCCTCCTTGGGTTCTCTGGAAGCTCCTATTTCATCTACATTGTTGGCCGACAGCAAAGCAAAACCAGCACCCTTCTCCGCAGGCCTTCTTGAATACTCTGCACCCAGGCTGGATTTTCAGCGCTTCAGGGAAGACGTTGCTCTGGGCTTTCTGGTTTTCCCGTTGACACCCGTCCCTGTGACAAGGCTGGCGTCGGGGGCACAGGTGTGTGCTGGGCAGAGGCGCCCGCTCCCGTCTCAGGGACCCACCCTGTCCTGACAGCGTGATAAACTGCAAGGAAAGGGCGCGAGCAACTTCAAGCGTCTTTGTGACAACTCCATAAAGAATCGTTTTCTTTTTACGGGTGAGAAACGAGATTCAGGAAGATCAGGAGGTCAGAGCAACAAGTTACAGACAGGTGTGATGGCAGTGTGAAGTCAACGTAACCTGTCAATTTTCTCTCACTGGGATATTAGGGAAAATTTTAGGCACAAATGCCACCCCTGGTTGCAGTGTGGTTTTCTCCTGCCGTGACCCAGGCTGCATCATCTGCTCAACGAGCTGGGATGGTCGGCAGTCTCAGTCTGATTCACACTGGGCCAGGTCAGACGGCTCTAAGCGGTATCAGCACCGTTACAGTCATTACAAGCTCATCCTCTCTCAGGACTCTTAGTACGGCCAGGGTTTCTCAACTTTGCCACCACTGACATTGGGTACCAGGTCGTATTTGGACCAGTTCAGGCGATGTGGACTGTTGCGGACCGTCCTGCGTGTAACACAGCGTCCGTGACCTGCAGCTCCTGGATGCCGTGAGCACTCCCTGCAGTCATGACAATGGAACATGTCTGCAGACATTGCCCCGAGTCCCTCTGGGGCAAAGCTTCCCACCTCCCATTAAGGACTACTGCATAGGTTTTTACATCTCTAACTCGACTATACGATGCTGTCCGAGTTATTTCTACATTTTATTCAAGGTTCCCAAACTGTGTGACGGCTTACAATCTGTCTGGGGGCAGATTCCAGTGGTTAGGGCTTGGAGTTCGTGTCCGTTTGGGCTCCCTCTTTAAGGTAAAGAATACAGAATTTTATAAAAATAAAACTAAGCATAAAAGTTAATAATTATTTTAAATGAGAAACATTTACAAGAAATTACAAATTTTAAAAAGCTGACAAATAACATAGATATTACAAAATCCAGGAAAAATATAATATATTTATTAATTAGCTGTTTATGACATTCATTTTGGACCACATGTTTAAGTATCTGTTCTTTGATAACAGATGAGCAAAAATATTATTTTCTTTTTTTTTTTTTTTATCCTCAACCGAGGACATTGTTCGATATTTTGTTCAGATAGAGTGGGAGGGAGGGGGAGAGAGAGAGAGAGAGAGAGAGAGAAACATCGATGTGAAAGGGACACATCGAGTGGTCGCCACCCACACGACCCAACCAGGGCCGGGGACAAACTGCAACCGAGGTACGTGCCTTTAGCGGGAACCGAACCTGGGTCTCTCCAGACCGCAGGCCAACGCTCTAACCGCTGAGCCAAACCAGCCCGGGCTAAAATATTATTTTCTTATAGCGGGAATAGATAATCTTGTTTTTCTACTACGAGTAAAATGACCTTTGTTTGTTATTATTGATATTTTTTTCTTCCTTTTTTAATTTAATTTTATTTTTGTTACAGATATCTCTCCTTTTTTACCCCATTGACACCCTCTTCCCCACCCCATCCCCGGCTTTGTTGTCCATGTCCATTGGTTATGCATACATGCATATAAGTTCTGTGGTTTATCTCTTCCCACCCCCGTCACCCCCTCTTCTGAGGGTTGTCAGTCTGTACCCTACTTCTGTGTTTCTGGGTCTACCCTATTGCTCAGACTGTTATGCTTATTATATTCCATATATAAGTGAGATCATGTGGTATTTGTCTTTTTCTGCTTGGCTTATTTCACTTAGGATAATACTTTCCAGGCCCCTCCATGTCATCTCAAAGGATAAGAGATCTTTCTTTCTTACAGCTGCATAGTACTCCATTGTGTATATGTACCACTGCTTTTTTATCCATTCGTCTACTGATGGACACTTGGGCTGTTTCCAGATCTTAGCTATTGTAAATAGTGCTGCTACAAACATATATTTTGTACATATATTCCTTCTGATTGGTGTTTCAGGCTTCTTAGGGTATATTCCTAGAAGTGGGATCACTGGGTCAAATGGAAGTTCAACTTTTAATTTTTTGAGGTAACACCATATTGTTTTCCATAGTGGCTGCACCAGTCTGCATTCCCACCAGCAGGGCACTAGAGTCCCCTCTTCTTCACACCCTCGCCAACACTTGTTGTTTGATGATTTGTTGATGGCGGCCATTCTGACAGGTGTGAGGTGATACCTCATTATTGTTTTAATTTGCATCTCTCTGATGATTAGTGATGTTGAGCATTTCCTCATATGTCTCTTGGCCATTTGTATGTCCTGTTAGGAGAGGTGTCTATTCAGCTCCTCTGCCCATTTTTTAATTGGGTTCTTTGTATTCCTTTTGTTGAGTTGTATGAGCACTCTATATATTTTGGAAATTAACCCCTTATCTGATGTATCATTGGCAATGATATTCACCCATACAGTGGGTTGCCTTTCCATTTTCATGGTTGTTTCTTTTGCTGTGCAGAAGCTCTTTAGTAGTCCCATGTGTTCATTTTTTCCTTTGTTTCTGTTGCCTTAGGTGATGTATCAGTGAAAATTCTGCTGCGTATGATGTCCAAAATTTTGTTGCCTACAGTTTCTTCTAGCATTTTTATGGATTTATGGATCACATTTAAGTCTTTTATCCATCTTGAGTTTATTTTTGTGTATGGTGTAAGTTGATGGTCTAGTTTCATTTTTTTTGCATGCAGCTGTCCAATTTTCCCAACACCATTTATTAAAGAGGCTGTCTTTACTCCACTTTATGCTCTTGCCACCTTTGTCAAATATTAATTGAGCGTATTGCCTTGGGTCCATTTCTGGGTTTTCAGTTCTGTTCCACTGGTCTATATGCCTGTTCTTGTGCCAGTACCAGGCTGTTTTGGTTACAGTCGCTTTGTAGTATAACCTGATATCTGGTATTGTGATCCCACCTACTTTGTCCTTCTTTTTCAAAATTGCTGTTGCTATTTGGAGTCTTTTATGGTTCCAAATGAACTTTTGAAGTATTTGTTCTAGTTCTGTGAAATATATCGTTGGTATTTTGATGGGGATTGCATTGAATCTATAGATTGCTTTGGGTAGTATGGACATTTTAATGATGTTAATTCTCCCAATCCATGAACAAGGTATGTGGTTCCACTTTTTTATATCTGCCTCTATTTCTTTTTCAGTGTCCTGTAGTTTTCTGGAAATAGGTCCTTTATTTCTTTGGTTAAGTTTATTCCTAGGTATCTTAATTTTTTTGCCGCGATGGTAAATGGGATTGGTTTTTTTTTTTCCAGTTTCTCTTTCTGTGAGTTCATCATTGGTGTATACGAATGCCGTTGATTTCTTGATGTTAATTTTGTATCCTGCTACTTTTCCAAATTCATTTATTTTTATTTATTTATTTATTTTTTTACTTTATCACTACAAATTTTATTCAGAAACCCATCTTTTTAAAAAAAAATTCCCATTATGAACTGGTTTGGTCAATCAACTACAACACTTTCTAGCAGACATACGGTAAAAACGGCCTGGCTCAGAATCGCCCAGATCTCTCACGATCTCTTGACCGCCTCCTGTCACGTTCCCATCCCCCACCGCCTCCACCTCCTCCGCCACCGCTGCCAGCACCATGGTCTCTCGACCGAGAGCGGCGCTTCCCGACCTGGACCTCGATCAATGCTTCTTGCACCGGCGCCCGTACAGCTCCCGCCGCAGCTCTCTGGAAATGGGCTTCAGATGCATGAAGTTGCAGAAGTCGCCTCGGGTACAGTCCCCCATTTCATACTGGTGGCAGCAGGCTTCTACTTGCTCTGGGGTTTTCTTTTTGTTTGCTTTCTAATTCTTTAAGGTGTGAGGTTAGACAGTCAATTAGAACTATTTCTTGTTTCTTGAGGTAGGCCTGTAGTGCTATGAACTTCCCTATCAAAACTGCTTTTGCTGCTTCCCACAGATATTTTTTTGTTGTTGTGTGTTCATTTTCATTGGTTTCCAGGTAGTTTTTAATCTTTTCCTTGATCTCCTTGGTAACCCATTCATTGTTTAATAACATACTATTTAGCTTCCATGTGTTCAAATGTCTTTGCATGTTTTTGTTGCAATTGATTTCTAGTTTCATGCCATTGTGATCTGAGAAGATGCCTGATATGATTTCAATCTTCTTGAACTTGTAGAGATTTAGTTTGTGTCCTATTATGTGGTCTATCTTTGAGAATGTCCCATGTGCACTTGAGAAGAATGTGTATTCTGTAGTTTTGGGGTGTAATTCTCTGTAGATATCTATTAAATCCATTTGGTCTAGTGCTTCATTTAGAGTCTCTGTTTCCTTGCTAATTTTTTGTCTAGAGGATCTGTCCAGTGGTGTCAACGGGGAGTTGAAGTCCCCTGCTATGATTGTATTGCTGTTGATTTCTCCTTGGAAGTCCTCCAGAAGATTTTTAATATATTTTGGTGCACCTATATTGGGTGCATATATGTTTATCAAGGTTATATCTTCGTGTTGGATAGATCCTTTCAATATTATGTAGTGGCCTTCTTTGTCTCTAGTTATGGTCTTCATTTTGAAATCCATTTTATCAGATATGAGTATTGCTACCCCAGCTTTTTTTTGCTTTCCATTTGTTTGGAAAATTTTTTTCCATCTCTTCACATTCAACCTATGTGAGTCTTTTGTTGTGAGGTAGGTCTCTTGTAAGCAACATGTAGATGAGACATGCTTTCTTATCCAAACAGCTACTCTGTGTCTTTTTATCGGAGCATTCAGTGCATTTACATTTAAGGTGATTATTGATATGTACTTATTTATTGCCATTTTTGTTTAGTGTGGTTATATTTTTCTTCCTATTTCTTCTACTAATTACAGCAGTACTTTTAACATTTATTGTAGTGCTGGTTTGGTGCTAATGTATTCCCTTAGCCTTTTTTTTTTTGTCTGGGAAGCTCTTTATTTGACCTTCTATTTTGAATGACAGCCTTGCTGGGTAGAGTAGTCTTGGATTCAGATCCTTCTTTTTCATGACCTTGATTACTTCATGCCATTCCCTTCTGGCCTGTAGTGTTTCTTGTGAGAAGTCAGCTGAGAGCCTTATGGGGTTTCCTTTGTAAGTAACCTGTTGCTTGTCTCTTGCTGCTTTTAGGATTCTCTTTTTGTCTTTAATTTTTGGCAGTTTTATTACTATGTGTCTTGGTGTGGGCCCATTTGGGTTCTTCTTACTTGGGACTCTCTGTGCTTCTTGAACTTGAATGCCTTCTTCCTTCACCAAATTAGGGTAGTTTTCTGTCACTATTTCTTTCAATATATTCTTTAACCCTTGGTCATTTTCTTCTTTTTCGGGGACTCCTATGATGAGAATATTATTACATTTCCAGTTGTCTTACAGTTCTCTTAAGCTGTCTTCCTGTTTTTTAATCGTTTTTTCCTTTTGGTTTTCTGATTGGTTGATTTTTTTCTACTCTGTCTTCTAATTCACTAATCCGGTCCTCAGCTTCCTCTACTCTGCTCTTTAGACCTTCCAATGTGTTCTTTATTTGTGATATGTCACTCTTGATCTCTTCCTAGAGGTTTTTAATTTCCAATAGGTTTATTTTCAGCATCTCTATGTCCTTACACATGCTGTTGAGCTTCCTCAAGATCATGGCTCTGAATTCTAGCTCTGTTAACATGCCTAACTGCTCCACATTGATATAATCTTTGTTAGAGGTCTCTTGTTCTTTCATTTGGCTTTTGTTTCTGTGTTTCACCGTTTTGGCTATCACAGTGGGCCTTGGAGCCTGCCAAGTTTTCCCTGTGGGTTGTTGGTGTTCTGCTGTTTGCGGCCCCCTCTCCTGGGTTTGGATTAGGCAGGGAGGACCCACGTTAAACACCACTGTCAAGTCTTACTTTCCTGGTTAGAGTTGCTAGCCCAGGAATGGTTTTGTTATCCTCTAGCTTTTTGCCTGGAGGCTAGCAGTCCACGTTACTTGAAGAGTTTTCTCCTTTCAGCATTGCTACAGGTTGGAGTCCTGTTCAAGAATTGTAATAAATTCTATGTCAGTGATTGCCATCAGAAAAAAAAAAGGACAAAATATGAGGAGTGTTTAACAATAATTAATAATAATAAATGTGGCATTATTGAGTTTAGTCAGAGTAGGAGGGCATTTCTGTTTTGAAGAGTCAACCAAGAGAAGTGAAGTCTTCACTCTCAATTTTACAGGTTTGATTATTGAAAGAATCTTCCACAGACCAGATTCTAGATCTGCTCAGTTCAGTACTTTTTCTTCTTCTATTCCACACATGTTTCCAGTACCTGACGCCACAGGACACATTCTTATAGGCGTACAACCTCTCCTCTGTCTTTTCACATTATTGTCATGATCCTGCGTAAGTCAGCAAGGGGCACATTGGGTACCCCAGGAAGGCCAGCAAAACCTTAATTACACACTGCAGTGGACTGTGGACCAAGTGAACACAGCCCGCTTCACCCAAACTAAATCTATTCTCAACTCACCTTGCCCTCAGCTGGATCCCCAAAATTCCAGTGGCCACCTTAGTAACCCCTTAAATAAAGTGATAATATCACAGGGAGGACATGCGAGTGGAAAGAGACTGATGTCTTCACTGATGGCAGTTAAAACATTTCATTTTTTTGTAAATTTTACCAAAATTTATCTCAGTGAAAATGCATACCAATGGCCTCTCCCAGAGCTTTGGAAGTGACATGGGTCTGAAACCTTAACTTCACTAGTGTAAAGCAAAGCAAACACATTTTAATAACAGCTGCTGCTGTGGGAAAGATGGTGGGGAGGTGGTGGAGGGGAGAGACCTGAGACAGGAGATTATACTGGGCCACAGGAAACAGACAACGGACAGCTCAGACTTTCTAATAATACCTCCTCACTCCAACGCTATATAGACCACAAAGTATTTTGTAACATTTATGACACATGGTGCATTCCCACTGGGTGAATGATTTGGTCTGTTCTAGAATTTCTTAAAAATGGAACCAAACAGTATATATGTTATTGTAACTGCCTTTTTTTTTTTTTTAAACTCAGCATATTGTTCTTGAGATTCATCCTTGTTGATGCAGGTCTATCAATTATTTCTTTCTTTCCCAGCTGAGTCATATTTCAGTGAATATTGGGCCATGGTTTGTTTATCCATGCATCTGTTGATGGACATCTGGGTCACTTCCGGTCCTTGGGCATTAGAGGTATAACTGCTATGAATGTTAGTATAAGTCCTTATGTGGCTGTGTGTTCCACTTTTCCTGAGGTAAGTGCCTACATTAAATCAAATGGCAAGCATATGTTTAAGGAAATATCATGGGCAGGTTACTTCATTTCTCTGTATCTCAGCTTCCTCAGTTTCTGTAAATGGAGATTTTACTATCTAATGTAGGGTGCAATAAGAATGATCCACACAGAATGGTGAGCACCATGCCTGGCACACAATAAGCATTCAATACATGGAAAGATGGAAGCTATTATTTAGATAAAGACGTTCTCTAGGACAGATTAAAATGGAGGCTCAGTTATTTGGGGTGTAGGGTTGCTTCCTAGATGGGAATGAAAATAAGTTGTCTGGAGCCCACTGTCAGGGTTCTAATCCCTGCCTCATCACTTGTTTGCTTGGCATCTCTAGGAAAATTCTTAACTTCTCTGTGCATAGTTCTATCTGTAAAATTAGACAGAATGCTGTACTACTAGTAGTATTGACATTATTATTATTATTATTATTACTGTTATTATATTCAGATCTTAAAGAAAGTTCCTTATATTGGAAAGGCATATTGTTGAAACAGATTTTGTATAGCTTGATAATTAAACAAAAGAGGCAAACTGCATTTCGTAATTGACTCCCACGTGAAAGGTTTGTGATAACTGTAAGTGACTGTCTCCATCTGCTGCTCCTTGGAAAGGCCCTGATGCTGTAGAACACGTTTCCCTATAACCCTCCGCTTTTGTGATATCACTCAGTCAAAGCCCTCCCTCAGGGAGATTTTTCTATTTTTACAATCTAGTTGGTATTTATGGGAATAAGTTGATAGAGATCTCTTTTTCCCCCCTTAGATGCTCTGTGAGATTTATGTAATTTAGGATTTTGTTGTGAGGCTTCTGACAGGTGCGGGAGGACATGGGAGTGTAGTGGCCCTCTGAGATGTGAAACAGTCTGTGATGCATCTAGACTGTTTATAGTCGAATTTCTGTAGCACATAAAATACCAAAAGCTCGAAGTTTGCCCTACCTGGTAAGGCACTGCCTGCAGAGAGGTTGCCGCGGTACTGGGAAGGGCTGGATCGACAGGGAAATGAAGGCGCTGCTATGATGTGGAGGAGGGGCGCTTGCTTAGACAAATTTGCATCAGAATTATTTCTGTCAGCAAGAATAGAGATATTATGTGAACTGATCCCAGGAGGCGTGTTGGGGATCAGTAAAGTATCCTTTAGTCAGTAAAATATCCTTCACTTTGCAAATCACCACATCTTCATTTTGTGTCTTTTTTTTTTTTTTTTAATACTCACCCGAGGACATTTTTTGATATTTTGTTCAGTTAGAGTGGGAGGGAGAGAGAGAGAGAAACATTGACATGAAAGGGACACATCGAGTGGCTGCCTCCCACATGACCCAAACAGGGCCGGGGACAAACTGCAACCGAGGTACATGTCCTTAACGAGAACTGAACCCGGGTCTCTCTGGACCACAGGCCGACGCTCCAACCTCTGAGCCAAACCAGCCAGGGCTCATTTTGTGTCTTGATGTTACAGATTTCGCTTTTCTATTTTGGAAATAAGATACAATAAAAATATGTCCAACTAATTTTAGTGAAATATAATGATCAGCAATAACCTTATAATTGCTTTACTAGGAACATGCAATAATAAAACTAGTATCCTTATTTTGCCTGTCAAATTATAAAAATCTTCTCATTTCGATTGGTGCCTAGGTTTTAAAAATTCAAGAAAAGACTGTCTTCAGTGAATGCTTTTGAGGAATTTATTCTCTGGCTTAGGAATTCTTAGACTGGAGAATAAATGTAGTCAGTTCATTCATTCATTCATTCATGCATGCATTTATTCATTCACCAAATACTTACTGAGGGACTACCAGTTGATAGGCACTATTCTGGACACTGGAACAACAGAACTGAAAAAATAAAGTCACTTCTTGGTGGTAAAAATAGGCACTAAACCAATAGGAAAACAAATATATGCAAATTGCAAGTAGAAGATATAAATAGAATATATAAAGAAATAGAAGATACAAAGAAAATACTATGTAAGATGCTTTTCTGAGGTAACAGATTTCCAGGAGGACTTTAAGCCAGAATGAGACAGCTTTGTCCAAGGAACAGGCAGAAGATCCTTACGGCTGGATCAAGGAATGAGAGGGTGAGTGGACACATTCCCCAGCACAACCCCAAACCACCAAAGAAACGACTCTCTCACTTGGGGTACATGGGGGGAGAGGCAAAGGGTGAGGTAAAAACAAGGGTTAGGTTGTAGGAGTGGCAAGAATATAATAAGAACTACCTTGTATATTCAATATAATTATTATGACTACTTTTTAATTCTTCTTCTCTGCTATGGTCTCAATGTTTATGTCCCCCAAAGTTCATGTGTTGAAATCTTAACCTCCAAAGGTAATAATATTAGTAGGTGGGGTCTTTTGGAGTACTGAAATCTTGAGAGTAGACTTCTCAGAATGGCATTAGTGACTTATAAAAGACACCCCAAAGAGTTCCCTTGCCCCTTCCACCATGTGAATATACAGGAGAAGGTGCTGCTCATGAACCAGGAAGAGGGCCCTAGTGGGAACCTGACCATGCTGACTCCTTGACCTTGGACAGCCCAGCCTCCAGAACTGTGAGAAATGCATTCCACCCAGTCTGTGGTATTTTGATGTAGCAGCCCAAATGGACCAAAACACTCTCTATTAATCCAATATTTTGACCAAATGACTTATAATTCTTTGTCAATATTCCTTTCTTCCCTGTTTTTGCACTTTTGCTTCTCTGCCTTTCTGTACCAGCCAAGGTTTCTTTCCTTTCCCATGTTTTCCCTAAACTTTATATTTTTAAAGTGAAGTTCAAAACTAGATCTTTCATGAAGCCTGATTGGTTCATCCTCTGAATTCCCCATGACTTGTGGCATGTACCATCTTTGTGCACCTATTTCCTGCTGTGTATTCTATAATTGTTGTCCTCCCAGTGACTGCCAGAGGGCAGAGGTCATGTGTCACTCATCATGGATAGTTTGCAGTGTCTAACAAAGAGTGTTGGTTTTGTTGGATGTACTCACACTATGGCTGAACAAAAGAAGTACATCTGTTGACTTTTATAGCAACACTCCTATTACTTCCAAATTGAATTTTCTGCAACTATGTATCTCTGATGCCAGCTACCCCACCAGGGGTACAGGAGAAGTCCAGGATAATTTCAAATAAATGAAACAGTTATTAGTATTATATTATTATAATTTAATAGAAATATTATATAAGGTTTTAAACAAATAATAGTTAATAGAAAGAGGGTGAAAAGTAGTGGGGATGTACCATATTTCTGTGTTTTCACATATAATATAAGTCATTTTTATAGAAGTGTATGACAGGAAACTGGTAAAATGTGGAAATATTTATGTTACTGTTTTTTTAGAGCTAATGGCTTCTGTTGAACTTTTTAGAATTAAAGTTTAGCTTCAGAATATTTATTTTCTTAATATGAGATTGTGTTTCAGCAATACTGCTTGTTCTTCTATCTATTCTTATCATGTATTCATTAAGTAGAGTTAATAAATGACTGCCATTGTCGTGAAAGTCAAAAAAGTGCTTTATCACCAGGTCGTTAATTATATCAGTACTTTTTCTTGGCTACAAGTAGAATGTGGGCACAATAATTTGACACCCTTATCCTTTTTGGGCTAATATTTTGTCTTTTGGCCAAAACCACTTTAGAATTTTCTTCTTTAAACATAAGGAACCATAACTATGCATGGATAATTTTGACTTAAATTATTAATTATTTTAATGTGAATTTTAAAATAATTATTTTGTAGCTTATAAGTCACCATGCATTCATTAGTTTTCTTACAGCTATACTCAAAACATAGTGCATGTTCATGGGAGCAAAAAACATTGCAGATTTAGAAACAGTAATTGAGAGCTTGGAAAGAAACAAGGAAGGTATAACTTGAACAGGGAGAGCTCTTTGGGACTTCTTGAATAATCAAGGGGGCACTGAATCTGTTTGATTTCATAGACAGTGTCATATAAATTCTAAGATTCTTACATCTTCATTATAAGTTGATATATATATATATATATATAGTGTATAATATATATTGTGATTTAAGTGATTTAGTATAGAAACAATCTCATGTGAAATTAATATTTCAGTATTTTCTAGTTTTTTTGATTGGCCGAATGCTGAAAATTTCATCAGATTCTAAGTCTAGAAACTGATTTGTGAAAATGTTATAATAAATGACGTAGGGGAGAAACTATCTATGTTAATCATACTTTAGTACTTTATTATGTTTGCACAGAAGCTTTCTAATTTGCCAGGCCATCTCTGACTGAGGCTGGTTTGAAAACTAAATTTGAATGTTTCTTTCAAAAGATTTGGTAGGTTGCAATTGCGAAGTCCTAATTCTTCAGTCCTTGTTGCGGGCTCATGGCAGACGCTTCCTTGACTTGATTTTACAGCTTTGGATAGATTTCTGGATTGAATATATGAATTTTACTTTGGCCAAGGGGGATTTTAGTAGATGTGACATTCCTGTGTGCTGTAATGTGTGTATTGTGTATCTCTATTACTGTGTGACATATCTCAGCCCAGTATTACCAATGCTATGTGTGGGCTGGTCCTTGTGGTGCTTATTACGATTGCAAGATGCCCTCAGCAATAGTCATTAGGAGACTTTGAAACCAAACAAACAAAAAAAGGTTTACTATTTAGAAGTCCTGAAAATTGCGCGGTGCACCGAGGGCCACACAGCAGAGGTCTGAATGGGTGGGGGAGGGGAGAGAGCGCCAGAACTGGGCTTGGGGTTTTGCTTTTATTGCTGTTGAGGATGGGGGCCTAAGGTTTCCTGAGCTCAGTGTTTATTGGTGAATTTAAAATATAAGAGCAGAAAGTTACAGTTTAGGAAGAGAAAAAACAAGCCACCCAAATGGTCAGTTATCTAAAGCAACCCAAATCTCTAAAAACAAAAGAGCTTAGGGGGTGGAGCATCCTTTATTGAGTCTGCTGGCTGGCAATGTGTTTATTAGAGATAGTCATCTTTGAAGTGGGTGCCTTTTTATCAAAGTGGGTGCCTAAGTAAACAAAGCTTAAGTCAGGCACTTGCCTTACAAAGAGAAAACCCAGCTCTCGGGCTTACACTGCAGACATGTACAATCCTGAAACGTGCCTGAGTGGTTGCATTTGTCCATCTTTTGCTCTCTGTTTTTATCAAGAAAAGAACATGCTGTGTGTGGCCTCTTATCAAGGAGGATGAAAGGCACATGGAAAATACTTGGATTCAATGCAGACTTTAGAGTCAATCCTAACTGAGTCTAGCCCAGATCAGCTGAATCACAGTTGTCTCACACATGCTTAAGGAAGAAAGAAAGTCTTACTGTTGTCTGTTCTTGAGTTTTGGAGAGTTTGTAAGGCCACACTTTTTGGGCAATAGCTGACTGATACGGGTTCAACATGTTCTAATTGATTAGTAGAGCTTGAGTTTCATTTCACTAATGAGAAAAATGAAATATTAACTGATTAAGTGATTTTTCCTAAGGTCAGATCAAACCTCAGAAAGTAATCTGAGACTGGCTTTGTCTACATTACTTTGAGCCAAGAAATTTTAAATCAGACTCTATACCAATCAACGTCTTTGTTGTTTACTTCAAAAGATTCCTGCAAAGAAATTTTTTTTTTTTTTCTGGGCAAACAGTTTGCTTATCTGGGCAAATAACGATCTCATCAGAATGCCCATTTGCTCATTACAACAAACAACTCAACTATGAGGACATCAATGAATTTATCAAAACTTACCTTAAGCCCAGGCTTGGTGGCTCAGTTGGTTGGAGCATCATCCCATACACAAGAAGGTGGCACGTCCCATTCCAGGGTGCAGGTTCGAGCTCTGGTTGGGTGGGTACTGAGGGCAATCAATGAATGTTTCTCTCTCACATTGATGTTTCTGTCTCCCTTCCTCTCTCTCTAAAAATCAGTGAAAACAAACAAAAAACCCCAAGCAAACAACAACAAAAAAACTTACTTTAGACTTTCACTCAGATCCTAAATTATTAGGGTTAACTTTATCTAATTCTAACTAGATATCCCCTGAAAGACCCACCTTAAACCACTCTCAAGAAGGCTCTAAAACTCTAAATATTCTTCTTCATCTCAATGTCTGAAATGCTACAAAAACTGTCAAGATGATAATCTTCTTTGTTGAAGTAAATTTAATGCACTTAGCTTTGTTTAATCAACCGTTTAAAAAATTTTATTTCCTGAGTGGTCTTGGTAAAAATTAAAAGTTAACATATTTTAGAATTATTCTGTTGAGCATTACTTAATACATTCATTAATAAGAATAGCAAAAACCTAGATATGAGTATTGGCTTCCAGTTCTCTTTGCTCTATTATTAACTTACATATTAATCTATGCATCAGGGTGGCATCTGTAAAAGTAAGGAAGAAAATCATCTTTAATTTTCTATGTCTAGAATTCTGAGATCAAACAAATATGTAAGAAAATTACTGGAACAATTTTTTTTATGTGTTCTTGATATTTTTTAATAGGAAGTGCACAAATTCTAACATAATTTAAAAAGGATTAATTATTTTTTGTGTATAATAAGCATCTTTAAAAACACTGGTATAATGTATCCTTGAAATTAGAGGATTTTTTGTTATAAATATTAGATTAAGAGTCTGAATCTAGCCCAGCTGATGTGGCTCAGTGATTGAGCGTCGACCCATGCACCAAGAGGTTGCCTGTTTGATTCTGGGTCAGGGCACATGCCTAGGTTGTGGGCCCAATCTCCATTGGGGCCATGCAGGAGGCCAATCGATGTTCTCTTTCATCAATGTTTCTATCTCTCTCTCCCTCTTCTTTCCTCTCTCTCTAAAATCATGAAAGAGAAAAAAAAAAGATTTAAGTTGAATCTAAATATATTATTTTTAAGATGCTAATTTTCTCCCCTAGAGTGATAACATTTCACCCATTTAGATACACTAGCAAGCAATATTATCTACCCCGAATAGAAGTTCTACCTCTAATATAAAGGATATATCATACCAGTATTTTTAAAGATACTTATTATACATAAAAAATAATAACTTATTTTAAAATTATGTTACAATTTGTGCACTTCCTATTAAAAGATATTAAGATTCAACACATAAAAAAATTGTTCCAGAAGGTAAGCAAGCACGGTTCCTACTAAAGAAATATCACTTAGCTTAATGACACCTTGTTTCTTTTGGTCTTCCATTGGAAATGTTCATTATTATCTTGCACACAATTCTGACACATTCTCTACATCAGTGATTTTCAACTGGTGCGCCACAAGAACTTTTAAAACATGCAATACCTGACTATTTAGTCAGGGTGACCTCTTCTCCCTTAGATTGTCAAATAGAAAAATGACAACAGCCAACCAACAATAGTCATCTGATGTGCATGAATCAAAATTATACCTATTTTTTGTTAGGTAGGCAAAAAATATATTTTTTGGTGTGCCACAGAATTTTAGTAATTAGTTTATGTGTACCATGCGATGAGAAAGGTTGAAAATCGCTGCTTGCATATTAGAAGAAACCAAAGCTCTAGAGCAATGTTATATGTCAGTATATTAATAGCATGTGGAAGTAGGAGAGGGGGATTTATTTATAAAGGAGGGAACCACATAATTATTATTATTTTTTTTGGTGGTACGTGCTCCTTGCAGGAACTGAACCCGGGACTCTCTGGTCCGTAGGCCAACGCTCAAACTGGCCATTATTTTAAAAAATTTGTTTTTCTTTATTGATTTTAGAGAGAGAGGAAGGGAGAGGGAATGAGAGATAGAAACATTGATGAGAAAGAACATGGTGCCCCCCACTGGGGATCAGGCCCACAACCTGGGCATGTGCCCTGACTGGGAATTGAACTGGTGACCTCTTGGTGCATGGGTCGACGCTCCACCACTGAGCCACACCAGCCAGGCAGGAACCACATAATTATTAAAAGCAGCTATAAAACTGCAATGTACAAAGACTATAGATATTTAAAATGGGTCAGTTTTACACACCTTTGATTTATAGACAGTGAAATAGCAGATGTTCATAATAATGGTGCTCCATTATCCAGAAGCCAATTTACAGTTTCAGCAAAATTATTTAAGGATTAAGAGAAATGTACAATACCTTTCAGAAACATACACATACTTAAATTTTGCTTTTTAACCTTTAAAGATAAAATATTATATGCTTGTAACATCTGACCATGCAAAATGACAACTTAGAGTTCAGGATAGCTGGGGTTTTGCAATACTTAGCTTTCTGAAATGTTTTCTGTTTGCTATCTCTAAGTTTTATCCCCCATTTTACATATTCCTTTGATATTTTATAAATAATTAGTATTTTCACATTGGCAGGGATTGAACTTTGCCTTTGACTTTGATTTCCACCACCCGTTTTATTTCCACCCTCTTCCTTTCCTTTCGAAACTCATTATTTCAAATACATCAGGAAGACCTTCCGCGTGATGCACCGAACAAAGGTCACCTCTAAATAGGAAAATGTTACACTTTGATTTAATCTGTTTTTGCTGCGGAGGTAAATTCAATTGAGAGAGTTTTTTTTTTTCTTCTTCTTCTAAATCAAACGCTTTCATTTCTTATGAGTGAGACACAGATTGATTACCCTTTGTGCTTCCATTGAAATGATTTCATAACCTTAGCAGCAATAGTCTAGTCTCTTTGGAGGGAGGTCATATTGGAAGATAACTTTCAAGTCAGTTGTTGCCTGATTTCAATATTCTTATCAGCTTAACTGCAATATCTTTAATATGTAAAATAATTAGGGTGTTTACACAACTTATCAGAAGCTTTTAGAGAATGAGCATTCAAATTTTTTTTACTGCTTAGCTGCACACCAAGAAGATGGATATAGAAATGGATAAAAGAGAAAATAAAGAAAAAATTCATACTCTCAAACAGATGATAGTTGAGATGAATGAGAAAAAAGTTGTATTTTAGAATTGACAGATGAAAATATCCTAGCACAATAACCATTGCTATGTCAAAAGGAAAAATACATCTATTTAAAAAAAAAAAAAAAAGTGTTGATATATTCCTGATCTAATGCTGATTTAAAAAAAAAACTTATTTCAATTAACAATGGTTTGGGCAATTGATTTATGGTTTGAATTCTCTACAATTCAATTTTTGATAGGCTGAATAATAACCTTACTAGCCACAGTTCTGTGGCTTTTAGGTATACAGTTGTATTAGTTTGAGAGCAAATATATTTTAAAATAAGTGAAATAGCATACTAACTTCTACAAAATCAGTTACTAATGCCCATTTTTGGATAGTGTCATACTATATCTCTTACCTTATATAAATATATTTTGTCCTCTTCATACCAAACACGGTTTGTGTGTACACATTTATTTAAACATTAGATTGAAATGAAGTTGAAATAATTATATGTTTTTAGAATAAGACTATCATAAAGATAAATAGATACTTCCTGTAGTCTTAGAAAATCAAGACTATGAGTTGACTAATCACAGCATTATAATTCACATCAAATTTGGTGATGCGATAGTCAAGTGTTTCACATATTTTGAGTGTAATGAAAACCATATTAAACTTGGCACATTTGCTATTTCACTGTCCGTTTTACTACATTTGGGGCTGTTTATTTGAGAAGTTATGGTACTCTCATCTCACGGGCTGACCTGTTCGAATATTTTCTCACTAGGGTTTTAGCTCTACTGGGAGAAGAATTATCTTCTATTTCAAAATACATATAAATGAAAATAAAGTAATCATTATAGTGAAATTTACTTTATTGGTGGCTGGGAAACACTTTGAGGACCAGTGCTCGTAGGTTTCCTGTTCTTGCTCGCTCAACCCGGAAAAAGTTGAAAGAAAAACACAACGGCACCAAAAATCCAGGGTAGGACACCGCGAAGTGCTTCAGAGGAAACGGGGTCCCCCCTACTGTTACACCAGCAGTTGAACTTGGCTGCTCTGCTAAGCCCCAGGAGGCATAGTGGTCTTCATTTGTTGGGAAACTAGCAGAAAATATGTGATAGGGCATCGGTTCTTCAACTTGCGTACATCAGAGTGATCTGGACAGCTTGTTATGATACAGCATTAGCAATTCTGACTTAATAAGACTCACTTGGACCCCGTAATTTGCATCTCCAGCTGGTTCCCAAGTGATTCTGCTGCTGGTTTGAGCACTACACTTCGAGAACAACTTGGGAGAAAGATGTTTGATAGGTACCTTCACATTATGTGATCAGCTAACAGTTTTAAATAGAAACTCAATTTGATGTTAAGAAAAATTTAAACTTAGTTTCAAAATGTATTCCATATGGTTACATGCCATCAAGTAACATAGAGTCCTCTTTAAATTTTTGAAATTCTTTTTCTTCTAGGTAGGAAAACTCAAGCTGTGTCTTTTTCTCATCCCTCATTGTTTGGGTAACATTTTCAAATTTCATGCTATTCTATATTGCTGGAACAGTTATTCTTTCTTGAATACTTTTCCAAATTAGAATGATCAATTAGATTGTCAGGTTCTTGGAACAAGGATCCATGTACTATTTATTTTTGAATCCCTATTTGCTTCCTAGGACTGAGCATTGTACATAGAAAAAAATCAATAAATATGTATTGTATTGCATATTACACTTTTTACTTTTCTCTCTTCTGAGAGTAAAAAAAAAAAAAAAAAGTCACATATGGACTTTTTGATAGTCTAAAATTTGCAAGTAAATGAGGCAAAAAAAAACCAAAAAAAAAAACCAAACAACAAACCAAAAAAACCACGAGAACGGGAAGATCAGAAGGCCAATAATGTTAGCGTAGGTAGTTAGCTCTTAAGAAAGGGAGGGAGTGAATGGAATCAGACATCAAGCCTAATACACTAGGGAGCTGAATCGGACGTTAAGGCTCATTCACCAGGATGCCATAGCATTCTCAGGCTCCCAGGGACCACCACATCCTCCCTAGAAGGGACTTAATCCCAGAGCAATTTCCGAGTGGGCAGGAAGAATCACCCTGTGGTAAAACAGGTTCAGTACAACTGGCAGGTGGCAGATCTCAGGATTATGGGGTGGGGAGGATGGGACAAGTGTTTTGCTAGGTGCATGCAGGGTAGGAACTTTGGGGCATGTGCAGTAGGAGCTAAAATAGAGCATAAGGGGGCAAAGCCTAGCCTGGAAAAGGATCGGGTTAGATAAGGATGCACAACCACAATTTACAGGAAAGGAATTGTCTAGGGGAAAGGCCTAATACAAGCTGGAGAAAAACCCAGGAAGTGGGTTGGATCATTGGAAAGAAAGCCTGCTCGTTCTGAAAACCAAGAAAATATACAGAGGATTATATTATATCTGGACCAGTTGCTGCTAGAGTCTGCCTTCCCTCTACATCCCTGGAGGTGTTTTATTTCCCTTCACCCCAATAAATCTTGCCTCTGTGTGTGTGTGTGTGTGTGTGTGTGTGTGTGTGTATTTCCTTTATTGATTTTAGAGAGAGAAGAAGTGAGAGGGAGAGAGAGATAGAAACATCGATGAGAGAGAACATCAATGAGAGAGAACATCAATGGGCCGCCTCCCGCATGCCCCTCACTGGAGATTTGGCCCACAGCCTGGGCATGTGCCCTGACCAGGAATTGAACCGGCAACCTCTTGATGCATGGGCCGAAGCTCAACCACTGAGCCACACCAGCTGGACATTGCCACTATGTTTAAATTTCTCCCATGCACGTACCTTTTGAAATTCCTTTTTTGCAACACTACAGGAACCCATTTTCATCAGCACAAAAGAAGTGTGGAGGAAGAGAAGGTAATATGCAATAATTAAACCTGAATCAACAGGGATCTTAACTTATTAAGTCCAGCCCTTGCCCGTTTGGCTCAGCAGTTAGAGCATCTGCTCGAGGACTGAAGGGTCTTGGGTTCAATACTGGTCAAGCGCACATATCTTGGTTGCAGGTTTAATCCTGGCCCTGGTTGGGATCATGCAGGAGGCTATCAATCGATGTGTCTCTTTCAACACATCAATATTTCTCTCTCTCTCTCTCTCTCCCTCCCTCCCAATCTCTCTAAAAAAAAAAAATCAATGAAAAAATATCCTTGGGTGAGGATTAACAACAACAAAAACGTCATTTATTTGAATGTTCCAGGTTTCTTTATTACTTATTTGGTGTTTTATAGTGCAATATACCAAGAGGAAGCAATCAATGCAGATCTATTGATCAAAAATAAGTTAGAACAGAACAAAAAACTAAATAGTATGTTACCTGAAAATAGTTTTTAGAGAAAACTGATTAAATTCAGTAACTATTAAATAAGTCAAATGAAATGAAATCATAAACAGTTCTTCACATGACAAAATGAAGGGATTTAAGTCAAGGAACTCATCATAATTGGGAGTTGTTATATGTAAAATATTTTCTCAAGTGCAAGAATCTCATCTCTATAAAAGGTAGAGTAAATGATTTGTCGTACTTTAATATATGTTTGAAATATTTCATGATATAAAATTATAAAATGTAATTGAAAGACATAAAATAAAATTAAATAAATGGAAAGCTGTCTACTATATTCTTGGACAGGAAAACATATTACTAGGAAGTCAATTCTAAAATAAAAAATATATATATATTTAATGCAGTGCTAATTAGAATACCAATGTGGTTTTGCAGGAGGTTTAAATAATATTAATGTTGCCCTGGCCGGTTTTGCTCAGTGGTTAGAGCATCGGCCTGTGGTCCAGAGAGACTCAGGTTCAGTTCCTGCTAAGGGCACGTACCTTGGTTGCAGTTTGTCCCTGGCCCTGGATGGGTTGTGCGGGAGGCAGCCACTAGATGTGTCCCTTTCACATCGATGTTTCTATCTCTCTTCCCCTCTTTCCCTCCCACTCCATCTGAACAAAAAATGAAAAAATGTCCTCGGGTGAGGATAAAAAATAAATAAATAAATAATATTAATGCTTATTGCCTAAAATGAACTAGAAATAAAAGAGACAAAGGAAAAAGGACATGATATTCTAGATATCAGGACATCAAAACTGAAAACCCACTAAGCACAAATCAATATAGTATTGGTATAGAAATAGAATAACAAGTTCTAGGAATACAGTATTTCATAGATAACTGTTACTAAAGTGAGAATTTAATATATAAAATGATGCATTCAATGAAAAAGAATAAAATTTTTAAAAATTTGTTATTGGCTATCTATATGAAAGAAATAAAATTAGAATCTATTTTGTCTCCTACATAAAAATAAACTCCAGATAAATTAAACTTTTAAATATGGAAAATAGAAGAACTTAGAGAGTTTTTAAAATTTAGAAGTATTATGGTAAGCAAAATAAGCTAGTCAAAGACAAGTGTCACATGATCTCACTTATATGGAAAATCTAATGAAGAAAATAAAATGCTGAATAAAATAGATTCAGAGACATGGAATCAGGAAACAGACTGAGGAATCTCAGAGGGAAGGGGAGTCGTGGGGGCAGGAAGGAATAAACCAAAGAACTTATATACATATATGATATATGCATAACCAATGGACACAGACAATAGTGTGGGTAAGGAGGGTGTCACTAGGGGCAAAGAGAGGGGACATCTGTAATACTTTCAACAATAAAGATGAATTTAAAAAAATTTAAAAGTGTGATTATAATATATACATTTTGGCAAAATACTCTTAAGACTGCAAACCCCCAAAATATATAAGAAAATATAGCCATAATTTACTATAGAGAAATTGAATTTTGAAATTTCAAAATATAGGATAAATAATATCAATAACAAGATGATAAATGTAGACAAATATTTGTGACAGCATTGATATGCTAAGACCTAATATCAATCATGTATCAACAGCCCTCACAAGTTGGCAAAAAATGTAGAAAAGAGGAAAAAGATCATGGACACTTAATAATATGGTAAATTGAAATAGCACCAATATAGAAAGGCATTATAGTTCATTAATTGTCAGGGAATAAAAATTAATGTGATATTGAGATGCCATGTCACCCCCAGCAGAGAGTCCGACATTAAAAAAGAAAGCTAGAAAACACAAGGCAGGCAGGACCGGAGGAAGGGTGAGTGTGTGAGAAAGTGTGAGAGAGTGTGAGTGGACGCGAAGGTGGACGACCAAACCTGAGCAGTGCAGAGCCTGGAGCAGAGGTTCCTGTGCTGTGGATGAAGCAGCTGGCTACCGTGGTGAGCGGCCCTTCAGGGGCTTCTCCCTGCACCACGGGGAGGTCCCACCAGTTTGGAAGATCCCTGGTCTTCCCTGGGAGGAGGCAGTGGGAGTAGCCAGGGCCCAGCAATCTCAGCCACCAGCGTACCTGGCACCATCGGACCAGTGGACACTGTGTCAACATAGACCAGTGCACAGTAGTAGAGCTGCCAAGGTGCCAATTGTGGAAGCTGCAGACAGCCCGGAGCCCAGCACCATCCCCCATAGTAGCAGCCCAATCACAGTCCAGATATAGCCCCAGCAACAGAGGCGGGGGAGCAGACATGCATCCCCAGACAACAGAAGCACAGACCAGCAGCTGAGACCCATCCCCAAAAACTACAGCAAAGGCTGAGCAGAAGTTGAGCCTCACGGAGCAGCAGCACTCCCCAGCCACCAGTCTCCACAGAGGCCTCTGGGTCTCCACAGAGGCCTGTGTGGTCCAGCAGCTCACAAGAGCAGTGGGAAGCCAGAGCCCAAGAGGGACTAGTGCGATCTAGCTGCCTGCCCTTGGGACCTGCAGGGTGTGGGGGCACCAGAGAAGCCTGTGTGACCCAGCAGCTTACAGGAATGGTGAGAAGCCTGAACCTAGAGGGACTGGTGCAGTCCAGCTGCCCGCCCTTGGGACCTGAAGGGTGCGGGGGCACCAGAGAGGCCTGTGTGACCCAGCAGGGACTGTGAAATCCAGTTAACCACAAGACTTGCGGGGTGCTGAAGCACCAGACAGGCCTGTGCAACCCAGTAGCCCATAACATAGGCATAGAGCCGGGTCCCCAAACGGACTGTGTGAGCCAGTTACTCACAGGACCTGCAGAGTGTGGGGGTCACTGGAGAGGCCTGTGTGACCCAGCTGTGCACAAGATAGGTAAAGAGGATGTGAAAATGGAGGTGGAGTGAATGGAAGCTACGCAGATGATCTCCCAGGACCAAATAGGAATTACAACTAAAATAAAAACAAATCCTTGGAAAAAAGCAACAGAAAAACAGCAGGACAGGACCATATAACCGGGGAAACTGGTAGGATCTGTGGAGACGCGAGAGGGTGGCAAACTGGGAGCCCACTGACAGCAGCAGTCTTAGCTGTGAGCAGTGCCCTTGGGGAATACAGACCAAACCACTCCACAGCACAGAGATCTGGGACAGAGTGCTAAAATAGCCACAGCCACCAACCTGGGGGCTAAGGCAGAGGGAGGGCAGACTAGGCTGGAACTCTGTGAAGACACTGAGGATTTGGAGGGCACTCAGAGTTTTTGCTGAGTTGCAGCCACAAAGAATGGTGGCCAGTGTGCTCCTTTGAAGAGCTGTGGGGAAAAATAACAGCCCCTCCACCCCCTGGAGATTCAGCCTTTCCCAGGTGAGGCAAAGAAATGCAAATTGAGGCTCATTAACAACCAGCATCTATCCCACCCTCTGGAAATCCTCTAATGCAGAAAGCCAGGGCTACATTCCAAGGCACTGAGTAACTGAGACTACTAACCTCCAGGAAAAAGCTAGAGGATAACTAAATCTTTCCTGGGCTTGCAAATATACTCAAGAAAGTAAGACTTGACAGTGGTGTTTAACATGGGCCCACCCAGGCTCATCCAAACCCACTAGAGGGAGCCACAAACAGCAGAACACCAACATCCACAGGGAAAATTTGGCCACTACAAAACCCACTGAGATAGCCAAAATGGTGAAACAAAGAAACAAATCTCAAATGAAAGAACAAGAGAAATCTATCGAAGATGAGACAAATGAAATGAAGAATAACATAGAAATAAAGAACACAATAGAAGGACTAACCAGCAGAGTACAGGAAGCTGAGGACGGAATCAGTGAATTAGAAGACAGGGTAGAAAAAAATCAACCAATCAGAAAACCAAAAGTCAAAAACAATTTAAAAACAGGAAGACAGCGTAAGAGACCTGTGGGACAACTGAAAACGTAATAACATTTGCATCATAGGAGTCCCCGAAGAGGAAGATAATGGGCAAGGGTTAGAGAATATATTTGAAGAAACAGTGACAGAAAAGTTTTCCAACTTGGTGAAGGAAGAAGGCATTCAAGTTCAAGAAGCACAAAGAGCCCCAAGTAAGAAGAATCCAAACAGGCCCACACCAAGACACAAAGTAATGAAAATGCCAAAAATTAAAGCCAAAGCTAGAATCCTAAAGGCAGCAAGAGATAAGCAACAGGTTACCTACAAAGCAACCCCCAAAAGGCTCTTGGCTACTTCTGAACAGAAACATTACAGGTCAGAAGGGAATGGCATGAAGTAATCAAGGTCATGAAAAATAAGGATCTGAATCCAAGACTACTCTACCCAGCAAGGCTGTCATTCAAAATAGAAGGTCAAATAAAGAGATTTTCAGACAAAATAAGGCTAAGAGAATATATTAACCCTAAACCAGCACTGCAAGATATGCTAAAAGAACTGCTGTAATTAGTAGAATAAATATGAAGAAAAATAGAACCACACTAAACAAAACTGGCAATAAATAAGTACATATCAATTATCACCTTAAATGTGAATGGTTTGAATATTCCGATAAAAAGACATGGAGTAGCTGCCTGGATAAGAAAACATGATTCACATATATGTTGTTTACAGAAGACACACCTCACAACAAAAGACCCACATAGGTTAAAAGTGAAGGGATGGAAAAAATCTTTCAAGCAAATGGAAAGCAAAAAAAGCTGGGGTAGCAATACTCATATCTGATAAAGTAGATTTCAAAATGAAGGCCATAACTAGAGACAAAGAAGGCCACTACATAATATTGAAGGGATCTATCCAACAGCAAGATATAACCTTGGTAAACATATATGCACCCAGTAGAGGAGCACCAACATATATTAAAAATCTTCTGGAGGACTTCAAAGGAGAAATACACAGCAATACAACCATAACAGGGATCTTCAACACCCCACTGACATCACTGGATAGATCATATAGGGAAAAAATTAACAAGGAAACACTGATTCTAAATGAAGTGCTAGACAAATGGATTTCATAAATATATACAGAGAATTACACCCCAAAACTGCAGAATTCACATTCTTCTCAAGTGCACATGGGACATTCTCAAAGATAGACCACATGTTAGGACACAAACTAAATCTCTACAAGTTCAAGAAGATTGAAATAATGTTAAGCATCTTCTCAGATCACAATGGCATGAAACTAGAAATCAATTGCAACAAGAACATGTAAAGACATTTGAAAACATGGAGGCTAAATAGCATGTTATTGAACAATGAATGGGTTATCATAGAGATCAAGGAAGAGATTAAAAACCTCCTGGAAACTAATGAAAATGAACACACAACAACACAAAATCTATGGGATGCAGTGAAAGCAGTTCTGAGAGGGAAGTTCATAGCACTACAGGCCCACCTCAAGAAACAAGAAAACTTTCTAATTGACTGACTTCACAACTTAAAGAACCAGAAAGCAAACAAAAAGAAAACCCCAGAGCAAGTAGAAGGAAGGAAATAGTAAAGATCAGAGCAGAAATAAATGACATGGAGACCAAAAAACAAAAAACAAAAACAATTCAAAGGATCAACGAAACAAAGAGCTGGTTCTTTGAAAAGATAAACAAGATTGATGGACCCTTAGCAGACTCACCAAGAAACAGATAGAACCCAAATACACAAAATCAGAAATGAAAGAAGAGAAATAATAACTGACACCACAGAAATACAAAGGATTGTGAACAAATATTATGAACAATTATACGGCAAGAAATTCAACAATCTAAGCGAAATGGACAAATTTCTAGAAACACATGGTCTCCCAAAATAGAATCGGGAAGAAATAGAAAACTTGAACAGACCAACAACAACAAAAGGAATTGAAGAGGTAATCAACACTCTCCCAGCAAACAAAAGCCCAGGCCTGGACAGCTTCACAGGGGAATTTTACCGAACATTCAAAGAAGAACTAATACCCATTCTCCTCAAACTATTGCAAAAAATTCAAGAAGAAAGACTTCCAAACTCGTTTTATGAGGCCAGCATAATTCTAATTCCAAAACCAGAAAAAGACACTACAAAGAAAGAAAACTACAGACTTATATCCCTGGTGAACATAGATGCCAAAATCCTGAACAAAATACTAGCAAATCGAATCCAGCAATACATCAAAAAAATTATTCACCATGATCAAGTGGGATTCATCCCAGGGCTACAAGGCTGCTACAATATTCGCAAATCAAAAAATGTGATATACCACATAAACAAAATGAAAGATAAAAATCATATGATCATATCAATAGATGCTGAAAAAGCATTCGACAAAATACAGCACCCATTTCTGATAAAAATGCTTAGCAATGTGGGAATAGAGGGATCATATCTCAACATAATAAAGGCCATATATGACAGACCTATAGCCAACATCATACTCAATGGGCATAAATTAAAAGCATTTCCCTTAATAATAGTAACAAGACAAGGATGCCCACTTTTGCCACTCTTATTTAACACAGTGCTGGAAGTCTTAGCCACAGCAATCAGAAAGGAAGAAAAAATAAAAGAGATTCAAATTGGAAAGGAGGAAGTGAAACTGTCATTATTTGCAGATCACATGATACTATACATAGAAAACCCCAAAGACTCCATCAAAAATATACTACTCTTAATAAATGAATTTGGCAAAGTACCAGGGTACAAAATTAATGTCAAGAAATTAATGGCGTTCTTATACACCAATGATGAACTCACAGAAAGAGAAACTAAGAAAACAATCCCAGTGACCATCGCAGCAAAAAATTTGATACCTAGAAATAAACTTAACCAAAGAAATAAAGGACCCATTTGCAGAAAATTACAGGTCATTGAAAAAAGAAATAGAGGAAGATATAAAAAAGTGGAAGCACATACCTTGTTCATGGATCGGAAGAATTAACACCATTAAAATGTCCATACTATCCAAAGCAATTTATCGATTTAATGCAATCCCCATCAAAATACCAATGACATACTTCACAGAACTAGAACAAATACTACAAAAGTTCATATGGACCCAAAAAAGACCCTGAATAATTATAGCAATACTGAAAAAGAAGAACGAAGTAGGAAGGATCACATGACCCAATTTCAGGTTATACTACAAAGCCACTGTAATCAAAACAGCCTAGTACTGGCACAAGAACAGGCAGATAGATCAATGGAACAGAATAGAGAACCCAGAAATGGACTGAAGACAATATGCTCAATTAATATTTGACAAAGGTGGCAAGAGCACACAGTGGAGTCAAGACAGCCTCTTTAATAAATGGCGTTGAGAAAATTGGACAGCTACATACAAAGAAAAATGAAACTAGATCATCAACTTACACCACACACACAAATAAACTCAAGATGGATAAAAGACTTAAATGTGATCCATGAACCCATAAAAATGCTAGAAGAAACTGTAGGCAACAAAATTTTGGACATCATACGCAGCAGAATTTTCACTGATACATCACCTAAGGCAACAGAAACAAAGGAAAAAATGAACACATGGGACTACTAAAGAGCTTCTGCACAGCAAAAGAAACAACCATCAAAATGGAAAGCCAACCCACTGTATGGGTGAATATCATTGCCAATGATACATCAGATAAGGGGTTAATTTCCAAAATATATAGAGTACTCATACAACTCAACAAAAGGAATACAAAGAACCCAATTAAAAAATGGGCAGAGGAGCTGAATAGACACCTCTCCTAACAGGACATACAAATGGCCAAGAGACATATGAGGAAATGCTCAACATCACTAATCATCAGAGAGATGCAAATTAAAACAACAATGAGGTATCACCTCACACCTGTCAGAATGGCCGCCATCAACAAATCATCAAACAACAAGTGTTGGCGAGGGTGTGGAGAAAAGGGGATTCTGGTACACTGCTGGTGGGAATGCAGACTGGTGCAGCCACTATGGAAAACAATATGGTGTTACCTCAAAAAATTAAAAGTTGAACTTCCATTTGATCCAGTGATCCCACTTCTAGGAATATACCCTAAGAAGCCTGAAACACCAATCAGAAGGAATATATGTACAAAATATATGTTTGTAGCAGCACTATTTACAATAGCTAAGATCTGGAAACAGCCCAAGTGTCCATCAGTAGACGAATGGATAAAAAAGCAGTGGTACATATACACAATACTATGCAGCTGTAAGAAAGAAAGATCTCTTATCCTTTGAGATGACATGGGGGGACCTGGAAAGTATTATCCTAAGTGAAATAAGCCAAGCAGAAAAAGACAAATACCACACGATCTCACTTATATATGGAATATAATGAGCATAACAGTCTGAGGAATAGAGTAGACCCAGAAACACATAAGTAGGGTAGACTGACAACCCTCAGAAGACGGGGTGATGGGGGTGGGAAGAGATAAACCACAGAACTTATGTGCATGTATGCATAACCAATGGACATGGACAACAAATCTGGGGACAGGGCAGGTTGGGAGGGGGAGGGGGAATCAGTTGGGGGGAAAAGGAGAAACATCTGTAACAAAAATAAATCAATTAATTAAAAAAAAGAAAGAAAGTTATACCTGTATACAATACAGATATAAAGGCGAGGTTTTCCCAATTTCTGGGGTAATGTAATCTGGCAACAACTATTGAAATTAAAAGTCAATATATCCTTTGATCCAGATTTGTCATGCTACACAATCTATAGAAATCAAAGTACCACTAATTACATTTATATGTACATGGATTTTATCCTAATATTGCTTATGGTAGAAGGGTAAATAAATAACATTATATGCACATTAAATAATAATATGCAGCCACTCAAAAAGTAAACTTTACTTATTCACATAAGCCAGTCTCCGTTCCCCTGGGAGCAAGCTGTTGCTGGGTAGATAGTCAAGCTGTGGTCTCCTTTACCTACTTCCTTGACCCACCTGGTTATGTATGTGACTAGAGAGTCTGCTCAGTGTCTGGAGGTTGCTATGCCGTGTAATCGGGCACACTCAGCAAGAACATAAAGTGGGCTACAAATGAGCTTGGGGAATATCTAGAAGGATATGGTATTTTTAACACGGATAACCTTGGCAAGAGTGAGCTGATGTGGAAGAAATGGTTAGGAGATAGGAAAGAATGAGGCAAACAGAAAAGGAATGAAAGAGAGTGCATTTAACAAACACAGATGATCACATATATATGTGTACATATATGCATTTATTTATAATTATATATGTAATTAAAAGTGTATGTTACAAAGAGTTTTTAAAAAAATTCAGTACCTAACAATTTGGCCATTTAATCTCTTGTTTAAATTCTTCAGTAGCCTATTGACTTTAGGATGAGGCCCACATACCTTGAGATGGCCTATAGTTGCTTCCATGCAGAATTCCTGCTGACTCTTCATTCTTACCTTTGGATGTATTCACTGATCTACACCAGACATTCTGCGTTCTGTGGCTATGCCAAGGGGCACCAAGCAAGAAAAGCCACACGTCCACTTATTGATGTGCTAACCTTTAGTCATATTATAGTTGATTTAGAAATGTGATTTTAAAAGGATATGTATCTTCCCTTATTACAATTTGGAGTTCCACATTGTTCTAAAGAATGCTATAAAAAGCTCTGCTCAATATGCAAATATTTCAGCACTTCTATTAAATTTGATCCATCAACACAACCTAAGCATTAGCTTTTAATATATAATGGTTCTTGGTTACTCTGAAGAAGACCTCTATGAATACTACCAATAAGAAAACAGTTGGGAAATTTTGCCAGAATAGAGAATTTTAGAATTCTTTTTGAGCCTTTAATTAGTTGCATTTAATTAAAAAAAAAACAACAACTCATTTTAAAACATTAACTACAAAAAATTCAAATGTTTTATGTTTTATTATGTATGTGAAAGACATTTCTACACAATATTTCAATGATGGATTGACTGAAGGAATCCCAGAGATAGAAAATGAGAGGGGGAACACTTCCTGAGGAGTATATGGTACATTCCTCCCTTCCACTGTAGTCAGATTTGTTTAGAAAGAAGGCGAGATAATTGTTCTCACTTCCTGGCCGGGTGGAGTGCCAAGGCTTGATATAAGTCCAGAGTATTGGCCTGAAGTCTGCTTAGGCAGATTATGATGTAGCAACAGAGACAATTACTATATAGCCACTAAAAAAGAATGTGTCGTTTCTCTACAAACTGACATGGATCAATTTCTGAAATGCATTGTTAAGAAATCTATATTATTTGTTTAGAATTTAGTAAAATTTGTTGGAAATCCTAACCCTGAACGAGCATGTTAACTCCAAGGGAAGGGTTTTCATTACTGCTGCTCCAAGTTGAAAGGAGGAGACATTGGTGACCCCAGGGCTGGTCCTGCCATACCAGAGCCAGTGGCATGCCTCCGGGGATTTCATTCCATTACCACTGTCTAAATGAGAGTTTTTGCAAGTTACTGTTTCTGCATCTCAGTTTCCTCGCCCCTCCTTCAGTGAGTGTTTCAAAGCATAGTTGTGGGATCAAATGAAGCATCCAGATAAAGCATCAATCAGTGTGTTAGCTATCATCCTTCCCTTTTTCGTCATTGAAAAGCCAACAATAATCCTGAAATTGCTCTTACAGTAAGGCCCTGTATTGTGCCTAGCTCCTTGCTGCAAGAAGTAGATGCCTTCATGTGGGTGGCGACACCATGGCCCCAGAGGTATGGGTGTGTGGGCAATAGAGGCTGAGAGGGCTTTGGGTGGTGGTGGGCAGTTGCTAAGTGGTTTTCACAATCACAGAGCCAGGTAGAAATACAGACTTCTAGAAGTATTTTCCAAATTACTTCTCACTCTTGGAAACCCAAATTGTGAATAATCTTATTGAAAAGAGCTTGTTTTCCATGACTGAAACTTTTTTAGAACAAAAAATATTTATTTTTTCCTAAATTAAAATATGTAATCCAGTAGCCATTGGACTTTCTGGAATGTTATTTAAAAATTCTTCATCATCCAGCAATAATTCTCATCCTTCTCCATCTCTGAGAGGAATGGTCCTATTCACATGTCTTCTGGCTGCTAAGTTCACGCATATGAATATTTTCGATGCAATTTCTTTTTAAATATTTCAAATGTCTCTATGTAAAACAAAATGCTGTTTTAAGACATTGACTGTTTAATGTATATAAATATAAAACTGGTAATAAAAGAGTACATTTACATAAGTAAACTTTATCTGGATTTTGGGGTTATTAAAAAGTTTAAAAGTAATATTCTGTGGTAAATGCAAGTGTAACATTAGAGAATACTGGTAAGAGGTGTGTTTCTGCAGATTTCTGGTAAACCAGGGAAATCGTAGCCTTCATTCTTGTCAGCTTACTTGTGTCATCCTTGTCCCAGGTCCCTTTCTTCTGCTCTAGTTTGTCATCAGCAACCTCCAGAGTCCCTCTGAAATTCTCCTGACTCACAGATTATTTTTCTCCTGCATATTTTACCAAAACTCCAGAAGCAACTGCTTGTGCCCAATTAACTTACAAAATTATTGATAAATATAAAACAAGTAAGTCCTCAAGTCAAGGTATGTCTATGTCAGGTTGGAAGAAGTTGCCTCCAGTGCTTAAGTCAATTTATTTACATAAAAAAATCGAATCAAAGTAAGTTATAAAGCAAGTACAAATATTGAACTGAAGAATTTGCTTATTATAACAAATACGTTATTTTTTCATTACAATGATTGAAATACGATGAACTCTTCTTTTTTTTTTTTTTTTTTATCCTCACCCGAGGACATTTTTCCATTTTTTGTTCAGGTAGAGTGGGAGGGAGAGAGAGGAACAGAGAGAGAGACATCGATGTGAAAGGAACACATCGAGCGGCTGCCACCCGCACAACCGACCAGGGCCGGGGACAAACTGCAACCGAGGTACATGCCCTTAGCGGAAACCGAACCCGGGTCTCTCAGGACTGCAGGCCGATGCTCTAACCGCTGAACCAAACCGGCCAGGGCCGATGAACTCTTCTCACCTGTCTTGGATTTCCCCCCATTACCTACCATTTTATCCGTTAACCTCATGCTCCCTGAATTTGTGACTTGTGTGGCTCTATGCTTTGCTTCTGGACACTGGGCTTACACTCAGCCTTCTAACTTGGATCTCAGCATTAAATTCCAACATTTCCAGGAAATAACCATTCTGGATCCAATGTGCTAACTGGCCTATCCCCTACCAGCCCTACTTTCCCACTGGAGGAACAAAACAAGTTGTCGTTTTAAAAAAGGAAAAATTTGAACTCGGCTTTCTATCATCCCAAAAGAATTGAGCATTGTAGGTATTTGTCTCAGAGCAAAGGAAGAGAGATTTTCTCTCCTCTCCTCCCTTTTCCTCCCTTTCCCTCTTCTTCCCACCTCTCCCTCCTCCCCCTCCCCTCTCCCTCCTCCCCCTCCCCTCTCCCTCCTCCCCCTCCCCTCTCCCTCCTCCCCCTCCCCTCTCCCTCCTCCCCCTCCCCTCTCCACCCCTCCCCCTCCCCTCTCCACCCCTCCCCATCCCCCTCCCTTCTCCTCCCCTCCCCTCTTCTTTTTTTTCCTTGGCTTGCTTTCTTGGTTTTTTCTTCCTTCTTTATTTCTAGTGGTGTGGATAATTGTGGACATGCTAAGAAATATGTCAATTAGGGATTATACAATGTTTTAGATAAATCCAAATGAACCTGCAATTCCTGAAGAAAGCTCCATCTAAAAAGGCTGTCTTGAAAATTCCTGTATACCTCACTGAATATTTTATGTAGCAAGCCTCACCGGTCAAAGTTATCATTCGATGTGCATTCTATGTTCATCGCCAGGAACTGTCATGATGGTCTCCCAAGTCCGACTTCCTTTTCTACTTGCCCCTTCCCCAACTACTACCTCCAATCTGTCACTTCTCTCCGCACCGTTCCTCTCTCCTTCCAATCACTGCCACTGCCGTACCCTTTACCCATTTTTTTTTTAGCCTCAATCGAGGACATTTTTGCATTTATCTTCGGATAGAGTGAGAGGGAGAGAGGGACGAAGAGAGAGAGAGAGAAACATCAATGCGAGCGACACATCGACTGGCTGCCACCCACACGACCCAACCGGGGCCAAGGATGAACCGCAACCGAGGTACATGCCCTTAGCGGGAACCGAACCCGGGACTCTCTGGTCCATGGGCCGACCCTCTAACCACTGAGCCAAACCGGCCAGGGAAACAATTTTTATCTTTCTGTTCTCAGTCTGTAGATGAGGAAGCGCCTGACTAGTGGACGAGATAGAGGAGGGTGCCCTTTACTTCTAAAATAACCCACTCGGTTTCTTACTATCTGTAAAAACAACCTACTTTTTTTTTTTTTTTTTCCTATTTACGTGGGGAGAAAAGCTTTCCGGTCTAAACACACATAGACACTTTATAGCAGACATTTAAAAAAGTCTTTGTCAGTAAAGGAGATCTTCAAATAGTGTGAAAATAATAAAAATTTTCTGTAGGTCAGTGTATCCGTGTGGACGTGTTGAATGGCAAGTGACAGAAAGTCCAACAGAAAATTAAACAAAAGTAACTTATTATTTCAAATAACAGAAAGGCCCAGGGATGAGTTTTGTTTAGATGACACTAAAATCAACATTCCAGGAATCAAAAATAAATTTTTAGTTTTAGAATAACTAATAATTTGTAAAGATAACATAGAAAGTCTTTATATGCCCACACCCAGTTTTCCCTATTGTCAATATTTTAAATTAATATGATACATTTGTCATGTCTGATGGACCAATATGAATACATTATTATTAGCTAAAGTCTATACTTTATTTGGATGTCTGGGATCCCACAGTACATTTTGTCATGTCTCCTCAGGTGCCTCTTGGCTGTGAGGGTCTCTCACACTTGACTTGCTTTTGATGATGACGACTGTTTTGAGGGACTCTAGGGAGGTAGGTTGTAAAACCCGCCTTGCTTAGGATTTGTCTCATGTTTTTCTCATGATTACTCTGGGGTTATGTGTTTTTGAGATAGTGTTCATCAGGTTTCTCCACTGTCAAGTTATTCTTTTCCTCACCTCCCCACGTTGTACTCTTTGGAAGGAATTAACCACGTGCAGTGCCCACGCGAGGAGTGGAAGTTACGCTCTACTCCTGAGATGTGGAGCAACTGCATATATTACTTGAAATTCTTCTGCACAGAACGTGTGTCCATGTTCCTCTGTTTCTGTGTTTATCTGATCTTTTATTTATATCAGTATGGACCCACAGATACTTGTTTTGGGTCATGCTCCAATGCTACTTTATTTATTTTGTTGCTCAGCTTTGTATAATTTGGGGTGGTCTTTCAGTTGGTTCCTGTGTCTTTTTGATGTATCCCCATATTTGTGAGTTTTTTGGGGGGTGTTTTTTACTTTCTGGCACTGTAAGATTCTCCGTGCTTATTTTGTACATTCTCAGTTCAGCCTAGATTTGGCCATTTTCCCAGTAGCCACCCCCTTTATTAGAAAATGGTATTAGAAACCAAGGTATGGGTGCTAGGTGTGCTTATTGCTATGAGGGTACTGTTGCTTCAAGGACTTGTCAGCTGCCAGAGCAAGGACACACACACACAGACACACAGACAACACACTCAGACATACACACACACACTGTGATTTTATCTGGAATAAAGTTTTCTTTTTCTTTCACCCACGTCGTATTGCATATTAGAAAAAATAGACCAAAGCTCTAGAGCAAGGTTATATGTAGTCGTATTAATAGCATGTGGAAGTAGGAGAGGGGGGTTTATTTACAAAGGAGGGAACCACATAATTGTTTTTAAAATTTTGTTTTTGTTGATTTTAGAGAGAGAGGAAGGGAGAGGGAGAGGGAGAGAGAGATAGAAACATTGATGAGAGAGAACATTGATTGGCTGTCTCCTGCATGCCCCCCACTGGGGATTTGGCTCACAACTTGGGCATGTGCCCTGACAAGGACTCAAACTGGTGACTTCTTGAGGTATGGGTCGATGCTCAACCACTGAGCCACACCAGCTGGGTTCATTTCCTCCTTTTAGGTTGCAGGCTAACTTATGAACTGATCACTGTAGCCAAGCAAAAGGAGATATTTATGTGAGGTCATGGGATCCTCACTGTAAGAGTAATGACAGTGTTTGAACTATACAAGCTTAAAACATAGGAGACACAGATTTTAAAGTTGTTGATACTAAAAAAAGGGGGGGATATAGCTGTATGTTTGAAAATGATAATTTCCACCATAGTCAATTACTACTACTTATATGAATTCTGAAATTCTAAAACTGTCTACCACCTACTGTGAGGTTTTGAAAGAAAATAAGGTAGTTGTTTTTTTTGTTTGTTTTTGTTTTTTAATGCATCAGTAAATGGCTTGGATTCTATTGAAAGCAAATGAACATTCATAACTCCTGAAAATTGAATAGTACTTTACTACATTTTTGTATATGAGCATTCTCTGCTTTGAAACTACAAATGCAAAGAATACATCCATTGTCAGATTACTTTCTGGTTTTGCTTTTAAAAATAATTTCACTTTTACAAAAATGGAACATTTTGGTTTGGAGAAAATAAAATCTTTGTGATTGTTACTTCATTTTGTTGGTCTCCATTGGTTTTCTTTATTTACCTCTTTTAGGAATATATTCAAAAGTAAACTATATAGATTGCTGTTCGTTCATCAAAATGAAATGTTCAGGCACTTTATCTTTTTCCACTTTAAGGAAGTTTGTAAAATATTTTTAAAAAGAAAAAAATATAAGATGGAAAGACTATAGGATAGCATTAAAGTTCAAACTTTTAGTATTATTTAGAGTTCTGTTTTTTCCTAGTAAGGTTTCATGCCAGTTTTAAAATTAAACCAGCAATTAACAAAAGAAAAAAATGGAAAAGAATTATTTTAAAATTAATCTTCTGCAAATACATATTAGTTTTAAGATTCTAGCAATCACCACAAAAGGTGGCATCTTATTTTTTTAAAAAATCTGAAGGCAATTATCGGTTCTGTTTACATTTAAAATTATTATTTTTATTTTACTGCTTTAAATAATATTACCCATTCATTGTAGAGATCTAAACATTTACAAAATAATAGATACTTCTAATTTGAATTTTTAAATGCACCGTTGCTTAGGTTCCTGTGACGTGTTCAAATTGTAGCTGAGCCACAAATATCTTGTGTGACTTCTAAATTTAAATTCCATGAAAGAGACATTAAATTGGGAACTCTGAATTTAAACTGTGGTTATCTGAAACCCTTAGATAATTGAACTTCCAGAATTAAAAGAAAATTTTTTTTGAGGAGTGCAGTAATGGTACAATTTTGAGTTACTAGAATTTATATATATATTTTTAGCTTTATTTATTTATTTATTTTTATTTTTTAATCTTTGTTGTTGAATGTATTACAGATGTTCCTCATTTTCCCCCCATTACCCCCCTCTTCCCCACTCCTGACCCCCCTCCTGCCTTTTCCCACACTGTTGTCTGTGTCCATTGGTTATGCATATATGCATATAAGTTCTTTGGTTTATTTCTTACCACTCCCCAAACCCCCTTCCCTTTGAGATTTGTCAGTCTAGCAACCAATTTGTACTTCTTAATTCCTTTACCTTTTTCACCCATTCCCCCAACCCCGTCTCCCTTCTGGCACCCAACAAAATGTTCTCTATATCTGTGAGAATATTTCTGTTCTGCTTGTTCATTTTGTTTGTAGATTCCATTGTTGATAGATGTGTATTCATTGCCATTTTGTTTGTTCATATTTTTTATCTTTTTCTTCAAGAAGACCCTTCAACATTTCATATAATAATGGTTTGGTGGTGATAAACTCCTTTAGCTTTTCCTTGTCTGGGAAACTCTTTATATGGCCATCCATTCTAAATGAGAGCTTTGCAGGATAGAGTAATCTTGGTTGTAGGTTCTTGCTTTTCATCACTCTGAATGTTTCTTGCCACTCCCTTCTGGCCTGCAAAGTTTCTTTTGAGAAATCAGCCGACAGCCTTATGGGAACTCCCTTGTAGGTAACTAACTGCTTTTCTCTTGCTGCTTTTAAGATTCTCTCTGTCTTGAACCTTTTGCATTTTGATGATGATATGTCTTGGTGTGAGCCTCTTGGGGTTCATTATGTATTTATTTTTGAGACTCTCTCTGCTTCCTGGGCTTGTATGTCTGTTTCCTTCACCAAGTTAGGAAAGTTTTCTGCCATTATTGTTTCAAATAGGTTTTCGATTTCTTGTTCTCTCTCTTCTCCTTCTGGCATCCCCAAGATGAGAATGTTGGCATGCTTGAAGTTGTCCCAGAGGCTTCTTACACTATCCTCCTTTTTTTTGGATTCTTTTTTCTTTTTGCTGTTCTGATTGGGTGTTTTTTTGCTTCCTTATATTCCAAAGCGATGGTTTGCTTCTTGGCTTTACCTACTCTACTATTGAATCTGTAGAAATTATTCTTTATTTCAGTTAGTGCCTCCTTCATTTCTGACCGTGCATCCTTCATTTCTGACAGGTCCTTTTTTATGCTCTTGAGGCCCTCACTAAGTTCACTGAGGTTCTCACTAAGTTCATTGAGCATTCTTATAAGCAGTATTTTGAACTCAGCATCTGTTAGGTTGCTTATCTCCAATCCGCTTAGTTCTTTTCCTGGGGTTTTTATTCTGTTCTTTTATTTGGGACCTGTTTCTTTGTCTCCTCATTTTGGCTTCCTCCCTGTGTTTGTTTCTATGTATTGCTTAATGAGAGGTATGGGGCTAGCTGAGACCAGATGCTGTTTGTTTGAAAGAATTTAGGAAAACCTGAAGCAGGATCCAAGACAGGCCAATCCTATGGTTAAGCAACTGGCAACAGCTTGGGTGGGCCTGAAAGTTGGGTGGGGCGGGGCCTCAGGGAGTCACCAGGGCGGGGCTACCAGTGTGAGCCAGGTTGCTGGAGTCCCAGATATGGCGGCTGTCTGCCACCCCAGGGAAGGGCTCACCAAAGGAACAAAGGCCTCTGACAGCACATTTGTCCTGGAGAAAGCCCCCTCTCCAGCCCTCGTGCCAATGCCAAACAGCTCAGTTCTTCCGTGTATGTCTCTGGTGCCCCTCGAGCTGCCTCCCCTCCAAGCTTAGAGGGAGCGAGTCCGCTAAGTCCGTGCGTGGGCTCTTTAGGGAGCTGCCTGGGGCTCCAGCCCCTCAGCCTCCCTGAGCCTCAGTTCCCGCTGTTTTTTCCAGCCAGAAGTGATGGGGACTCTCTTCCTGGCACTGGAACCGTGAGCGGGGCACCTGGTGTGAGACGGGGACCCTTCAGTCCTCAGGGAGGACCTTCCCAGCCGAGGTGTCCTCCTGATTTTTATCCACCACACGTGGATGTGGGACCAGCCTGTCTGCCTCCACCCCTTGATGTGGCTGTTTCTTTAATTCCGTAGTTGTAGGACTTCATTCAACTTGATTTCAGGCGGTTCTGAATGATGGTTGCTCTGTAGTTTAGTTGTAACTTTGATGTGGTTGTGGGTGGACGCGATAGCGTTTACCTACCAGCCATCTTGACCGGGTCTTTTTAGCTCTTTTGACAAGAGTCTTTCCCACCTCTTCTCTATCTTAAGCAGTGAATACTTGCCATATTTGTTTATTTTCTTGTGACTCTATTAAAATCTTTTTTTTAAGTGCTGGATATTTCTCAAAATATTTGAGTTTTGTCTTTAAAATGATCTTATATATTTAAGTTCCTTACCAACATAACATCCATTTTTGAATCAGCATACCACTTAATAGTTTAAGTCAATTTTATTGACAAATATTTATTGAAAATATTTTATATACTGGACATGATGATGATAATGTGTGTTTTACATATTTCATTTACTCTTTATATTTCAGTAAGGTTGGTATTATATTCTCAGGTTTAGAGAAGAGGACACTAAGGCTCAGAGAGCTTAAGTTCATTAAGGTCATACAGAAGAGCCAGGATTTAAACCTATCTGTAGAACATGACATACTTCATCTAAAAATTAAGAGACATTGTAACAAACAAAAGAAAAAAAATCTAAGTAAACATTAATTGTTCAGAGAGCCTCCCCTCCATGGTTTTCTTATGCTCCTACTTGCCCTGCTGGGTATACAAGGCCCTGACCACCCCTCCCCCTGGCCATTTGGTCTTGTGTTTACAGGAAACAACCTTGGAGGACCGGGCAAGGCCTCACTTTTGAACAGAGAGCAGGTTTTCTATGAAAGCAGTGGATCCCCTGGTATCAGAATTCCTATTCTGTATTTGCAGCCTCTTAGAATTATTCCTTGCATTTAATGAGCACTCAGGATTTGTTTGATGTGAGGCATAAAGTACAAAGAGTAGGTTATTTAAAAAATATACCAGGACTGAATTCTCCAAATACTATGTCTGTAACCCTTGATTATTTAAAAAAACAAAATAATTAACTTCAATAGAAATAACATTCATTTCTTAGTGTCTACTACGTACTTGGTGAGTTCTTCATTCTTTATGTTGTTTTACCCCTTGCAATAACTCTCTAAGGTAGGTAATCATTTTTCATCAAGAAATGGGCCCAGCAGATGCTTGCTTCTGATATATATATATATGCAATATTAATCTGCGGAAGATTCCATCATAGAGAAACGACTGCACATGATTGGGCAAATACCACTGAGTATACGTTGTTGGCTTTATCTTGGCAAGAAAGAACGGTCCAAATACTATTCCAAGTCCCAGTGTATGAAATCAAAGTCAAGACAGATGTCTAGATAAATGTTTTAAAGGAGCACAAGAATAGATTTGACTAAGTCAATCACCCTATTTATTTAATGTTAAGCATCTGAGGGTTGTAGTTCCCCAGGGTCAGTCTCTCAATCATGATTTCTAGGCTTTTTTTATTTTTTCCCTTCCAGGCACTGACAATCTTCCTCTTTTCCAGGAGTTTTCCCTGAGGCTAACTGGGGCTCAACACACATCTAAATGCCAGCGCACTGATGATGGGCATGTAAAAACTAAGAGAAAAGCAATTTAGGAAAGAAAATAAAGTGAGAAAGAAATGAGGGTCAAACCTAAAGAAAACCAAGCTACCTTGGTTAGAAACTGTGTGTAATGCAAGCCAACTATTTCTTGCATTTTATTTCTTGCAGTCTAGGAGAAGCGTCCGAACTCTCAGGGTTACTAGGCAACGGCGTTGCCGTGGTAACCCGGGAAGCTCACAGGGCACCAACCAGTAACGCTGGGCGCAGCCTTTCGGTGCCTGGAGCTGGCCTGGTGGGAGGGGTGAGGGAGTGTCAGGCTCTCGCGAGAGCTGCGTGGGGTCGTTGGCAAGCGTCTTCGACGTTGATCCTACGGACGCGATGGACCGGTAGGGGGCCAGTTCCCAGAAAGACGCGATGGCTGCTCAGCAGCGGACGTCCGACTCGCCCTTGCGTGCTCTGGAAGAAGCGCTGGGCATGGGCTTGGCGGCCGCCGGGGACGCCGAGGGCACCTACTACCTGGAGCGTATCCTTCCCGTGTGGGCGCGGCGCCAGGGGCCGGCCGCCCTAACGTGTATTAGGGCCAGTGCCCGGGCTTCCCACCGGGGGGCGCCCTTGAGGCTTGGGGCCGCCCAGGGAACCGAGACGCCTGTTGGACCTCAGTGACGTCTGTCTCTGCCACCGAAACCCCCAGTATAGCCACCAGTGGGCTTTCCCACTGACTGCGAGTGTGAGGCTGCCGCACGCCTTTGGAAGAAGAGTTGGAAGACTTGCGGGAGTTCCGTGCTTAGTAACCTCTGCGTAAACTTTGGATAAAAGTTTTGCGTGAAGGTGGCACAACAAACAGATGCAGCCCTCCTTTTGGCTTAGCGGTTTTTCCTAAATAAGCCCTCAAACTTGCAGAACACCGTCGGAACAGTCAGTTGAGAAAGGAGATTAGGGAACGAGCCTTTGGGCTTGCAATGAGCTGAAGTTCAGAATATCCAATGCATGTCCAATGCTTAAGAAAGATTTTTGTTTTGGAAGCATCAGCCTTCCTGGATAGTTTCAATTTGGGCTATTTAATAATAAGAACTTTTTCTTCTTTAGCAACTAAATGATGTGCTGGTGAGCTGACAGGGCTCAGAGGTGTTGGGAAGAAGGCAGAAAGTGATTATCAATGGACATGGCAGAAAAATGGAATAGTCATATTTGGATAATTAAGTTCACTATTTCTTGTGTAAAACTTTTGAGCTCCCTTCCATCCCCAGAGGGGACGTGTATGGGAGGCAACCCGGTGATGTTTGTCTGACTCTCTTTTCCTTCCCCTCTCTCTGAACAATCAGTAAAACATATCCTTAGGTGAGGACTAAAAACAACAACAACAAAAATTCAGCTCCCCTCCTCAAGGCATGTAGATTAATTCTACTGCAGAGATGGGAAGGATTCATGAGAAACAGATGTCTATACCTTTCTTCAGGCTAGTAGGAGGGAGATGGTTTATCTGTTTTAGTCTCAAAGATATCAAGAAAACTCCAAAATCTACCTTATGTATTTATGTTTGTCCTGCTATACTTACTCCAGCTCTAGTTCAAGACTTCAGAGACCCAGCAGTACTTCATTTTGAGCTCTGGCAAACTGATTAACGTATCTGACTCGGGCTCAGTACACATCCCTGCTACAGGGAGCTTTGAAGTACATAGTTGGAAAGATGAAAGAAAATATGTAGTATTTCACTCGAGGCAAACATGAGTTTTCCCAGGTATATAAGTTTGAATATTTGGGAATCAATTTGAATGGAATATGTGGGTGCTTTAGTGTTTTAAATGAGGTTCTATACTCTGTTTTTATAGCTCTGTTAAGCTGCTTTTTTTTTTTTTATCAATAGTCCTTTTTAAATTAAAAAACAAGTTAACATTTCTTTCACAACTATCTACACCAAGTATAAAGTTACCCAGTATCCTTGCTAATGAATGTGAATCAGGCATCTTACCATTTTTGTCTGCAAAAAATGATTTCTATAACACATAGTTTAATTTTTAACATGAGACAAACACAGTGAGGTAACTTTTTGCAAACATTTTGTGAAATAAATGGTATGACTCCAAAATAGCACAGCTTTCAGCAATGAAAATCATGTGTACTTAATTGGCAGGATCATCACTGAGTCACAACTGCCAGCATATAGTATTTTGCACAAAACTGTCTTACAGAGACTTCCCTTGATAATCACATTTGCAAATATAAGCAACTCCAGCATTTCTGAATTTCATTATTTAGTTTGTGAATTATCTGGGCCCTTTGCTTTTCTTTCACCTCTCTTTGCTTTACTGACTACTATTTTGGGTTTCAACCAAAGAGTAGTTAGGAAATAATAAAGCTAAGCATTTAACCAGTCAATTTTCCTATATCTAGTGCAACGTTCAGGTAAGGTTTAGTCATGGGAGAGACTTTAACTCTTAGGTTTGAGGATTACTTCTGAATGCCAATTATCCCTGTGTCCCTGGGCTCGCTAACATGCATAATTAAGAGTTGACTGTATAATGTTATTTGACATTGTTTCTTAAGGCAATTATGATAGTTGCTGAAGTGAGACTTTCTTGGGTTTAAAGTCTTTAGCTCTCAGGTAATTGAGCTATTGCAGTGGATAAATAAAAGTTATAATATGCAAAAACGAATCAGAAATCTGATGTTCTGTACTTTGCACATATACCGTATCACTTCTAGTCTACTTCATTTAGTATTGGACTCCCTTCATTTATGACAGAACATTTGCTCCTAGAACGCAAGACATAAGCTATCAGTACTAAGCAAGGCTTTGAAAGATGTTGACTCAAATTCTCTAGAAAATTAGACTTTTCTTTGTTTTTAATCATTTACACATAAAGAACCATGTACACACTAATGTGGCCCAAACCAGAAATATAGCCAGGATCCACCATGGGGGCAATGGCTTCATTAGGGACCCACATTCTTTAAAAAATTTTATTATTATTATTTTTTTCTTTGTTGATTTTAGAGAGAGGAAGGGAGAGGGAGAGATAGACAGAAACATCGATGAGAGAGGACATCAATTGGCCACCTCCTGCATGCCCCACACTGGGGATCGGGCCCACAAGCACTAAGCCACACCAGCCAGGCTAGACCCTACATTCTTTACAACAGTTTAGAGAATGTGTTCAGGAAAAAGATTTCTTACCCCTGTAACACCCCTCCCTTGTAACCTCCTAGCTGTAATAGTGCCACCTGTTTCTCTTCTGAAGCACTCTCAGCATTATTTCTTTTATGTTTTAAACTTCCAGACGATGAGATACAAACACACATAATGTAGTTCTTATTTTGCTATCTCCAGAGCTTTAAGAAATCTGCTCATGGAGTGCATAAGTCCTTTGGAAAACTCTTCATAAGAAAGGTAATTGCAGCATTGGAGAATATAAGGTTAGATTTTAACTAAGTGATCTGTACAGGGCTGAGTAGGTGTATCTAGAATTTGTAAAGAAGGTTGGTTGTCTTTTAGAAATCAGTACAATTTGGGTGAAGTTTTCAATTCCAGTAGTGACTCCGGGCTACCTATTAATTTGTGGCTGTGGACATTTGGGAGTGCCCATTTCCAGCTGGGAGATGCAGGTAGGAATGAATAGTACTAAGAAAGAGTCCTGGAATTCCTGACTAGGAAAGTGAGGCCCACAAAGTGTTTTTACATTTTTCTTTTAATGTTTTTATTGATTTTTAGAGAGGGAGGAAAGAAGAGGGTGAGATAGAAACATCAATGCGAGAGAAATATTGATCGGCTGCTTCCTGCACGCCCCCTACTGGTGATGGAACATGCAGTCCAGGCATGCGCCCTGACCGGGAATTGAACCAGCGACCTCTTGGTGCATCGGTTGATGTTCAACCAATGAACTGTCCATACCAGCTGGGCCAGAGTGTTGTTTTTATCTACCTCCCTTTGCGCTGATTCTCTGCTCCCCTAACTATCTTTTGATTATTATATCATCTTTCTAAGTATTCTGATACTAAGAATTTGGCTCCTTAGATAGGGCATAAGTTTGCTGGACACTGAAAAGGTGTTTTCTGGCCCCAACAGCAATCTCTGAACAACAGTTTCTTTTCTTTAAAAATTTATTAATTGATTTTAGAGAGAGAGGAAAGGGGAGAGAAAGAGGAACATCACTTTGTTGTTCCACTTATTTATCCATTCATTGGTTGACTCTTGTATGTGCCCAGATTGGCGATCAGACTCACAACTTTAGTGCATTGGGATGGTGCTCTAACCAACTTAACTACTCGGCCAGGACCCTGAACAGCAGTTTCTGAGAAGTGAGTGAGTTAAGCCAGCCCTTAGAGTCAGCTCCAAAGTTAACTGTTCCTGAAAATGCAAAATTAAGGATTCCAGACCCTGAAATTTGGTGATTATGCTAAACTGATACCCATCTAAGATGGGTGCTTGTCTTTTTAAGTGACATCCCTAGCCAATCTTTCATTGCAATAATGTACTGTTCACCAATAACTTTGTATAATTAAAATTGAACTTTTGTCATTTAAAAATATTTTATTATACCTTTTAACATCTTTAAAATTTTTTCCCTCTGTTATGTTACTCTTCTGGAGTGTTTATACGATTCAGTGAAAAGATACTGTGAAATCCTTAGTAATCATTATCTACTCAAGTTGTGTATTTCTTATTAACAGTGGGACACTAAATTTGCCCATGGATACTTACCTGCACCCTACTTATGGTCAAATAAAAAGGAAAGGCAATCTGAATGTAGCATCTAGACCAAGAGGCATGTTACTAAGGCCAGAGTGCTGAATTTTACATGCACGGAATTCATAGGCTATTTGGAGGGGAAAAATTGTGTTTCATTCTGTGTCCTCTAGTCCAGGCAAACTTTAATGTGAATATGAATCAAAGATACGGATCTTTAAATGAAGGTTCTAATTCAGCAAGTCCAGTCAGGGCTGAGATTCTTCTGCATTGCTAACAAATCCCAAGTGCTGCTGGTAAGAACTGTAATAGGAGTTGCAAGGCTGAATACAAATACCTAAACCATTAACCTTTATATTTGCAGATAGAGGTGCAATGTGTAGAGTTGATACCTTTGTATCTACTGGCTTACAAATTGGAAACGTACCCCATCAATCATGGTGAAAAGTATGAGTCTTATGTATAGAAAGAAATGTCTTTTCCGGTTTCTGAGGCAGATGTGCTGCAGCTGTGAAGGGGGGGGGGGGGGCTAGGACACTTCCCTTCTTGGCAGCCGAAATGGTAGTGAGGTGGTGGCTTCCCCGAGGTGTTAATGAGGACTCGGTGGGGAAGGCTGCAGGAAGCAGACCCCGTGGGGGAGCTCAGCAAGAGTGCCCGTCAGTCCCCATCTTTGGATGACTTCATGCAGTTAACTTCCTTTATTTAAACTGGAGTTCTTAAGAAAGTGAACACGGCTGTGATGTTTGCTATTACCAGTACTTTTCTTTTATTTCAATTTAGTAAGTAAAATGTTGATTACGGAGGAGCCAGCCTAGATTTTAGATTGCCTCTGTGTACATTGGCTCCGTGGCGATGGCAAAGATTACAAAGCAATTTCAGGCTATAGCAGCTTTGGGAAATCATGTGAAATATAATTAGCTATATGCTTCACTCCACTTCTTTACAAAGATGCCGCTGCTGGCAGCGATCACTACCTAGTGAGGTGCTGGTGGGAGAGGCTGGGGTGTGAGGAGCCGTGTATGCTGCTCACGTCTAAAAATGCGTGGTTTCTTTCTGGTGGTGATCCTTGTGGAGAACCTTGTTTGTGACAGGGTCATAACCACTGGCACCTCAAGTCCACCGTTAGACCAGCTGAAACACTTCTCCGAGGCTTCATGCAGTTGTGTCTTCCATAGCACTGGGACGGGTTTAGGGTTCCCTGGCAGTTTCCGTGTGCGCGTATGTTGGCCTACTTTCCGATAGGATCTAGAAGGTCAGGATCGGCTGAAGCTTCTGCTAGTGCAAAAAGTGCCAAAGAGTTCCCCGTGGTGACTGAGTACCAGAGAGCTGATGTGTACTCTGCAAACTCACGGACACTGTTACATCCCTTCCAGGGCAAGTGGAGAGGTGGAGGAGTCGGACCCTTGGTTGGAGCCTGGGCTGTGACTCTGGGACACAGAACCTGGCTGGGAAGTAGGCAGTGTTATGGACCGTGGCTGCAGACCAGGGAGGGAAGGAGCCACAACAGCTCCCTTGGCAAGAGCAGGCTGGGAAACCAGGCGCAGTGTTAAGTGTCAAGTCAAGCTCAACAGGCAGAAAGGCAAGGAGCAGATCTGAGGGGAACAGGGTGGAAAAGACGAATTTCAGCGATGTTCTTTGAAGGAATATTAGGTCGATAACAGGAAGGGAATTTTGTAAGGGCTCAGATCAGTTTGGCGTTAAGAAACTGACTTTAAGCCAGATGCCAGCTTATGTTCTGCAGTAGAAAAATAACTGCATGACAGTTGTCACCAGCATAATTGTGTGAACATTTCCTGGACAGCAGGATCACCTAAAAGATTAGATTAGAGATGAGAAAGTTTCCCAGTAAAAGTAGAACCACGGTAAAGATTTTATCTTTCAGGTAATTGTGTTGAATTTTCTATTTCCACTCTGGCAATTCTGCTTCTCAAGTAGTGCTTTTCACACGTGGTAGTCTGTCAGATTCTGCCTCACTCTGTCTTTCTGGCTGCCCCGAGGGCCAAGGGGATCAATATCTGTACAATCCACAGTGTCCTCTTTCTGAGAAACTGGGAGTATAATTTATTCATGCTCTGAAACCAGAAATTGTTCTGTATCTGCTGAGAAACTCATCTCTTTTCATTGGATGGATATTGAATTGGTATCTGATTATATTCCCCTTTTCACCCTGACTGCGGGAAGCTTAGAGTCAAACCCATGTCTTACATTTAACGAAAGTGTGGGACCTATGGCATGTACTACATCTTTACCTTTATCCTACTTCTACTAGTTTCCTTTCTCTTCAAATTTTTATATTCATTTATTTTTGTATTTTGTAATGGGTGCATATTTGTGCATGGTCACATCACTTTGGGACTTTACCTGCATTTGTCCATGTGCTGCTAGCCAGCTAGTCAGATGCATGCCAACATACATGCCAACGTACATGCCAACATACATGCCAATGTACATGCTAACATACATGCCAACGTACATTGATGTCTTCAGTAGCACCGCAACAGCACATTTCAACTGAGTTGCTTTTGGCAAGATTTTCTGTTCAGTTCATATTATCAATACTAAAAATATCAATCAAGGAGGATACCAGCTCTATTTTAGGTATTTGTCCTTTTCTTGACATTTTCTCTCATTAATCTCTCACCCTGGGTTACTTTAATCTGGGTCTGCAGAACTTTCATCCCTCCTTTAAGGTCTTCAAATTGAGCTATTTAAACAATTTCATTTAGTCCTTGGTTCTATAATTCTTAAGAGTTTGGAAAACAAATAGGTAAGAGTTTATTACCTAGGACATTGGCAAAAATTGCATTTTCCTATAGCATAACTGTAGAAATATTATGTGTAGTAGAAAATTCTTGACATTTGTATTCAAGAAACGTATCTTTGTCACTCGTAGCTATGTGATTTTGGGCAAATCTGTTCATCTCTTTGATTCAATCTCTCTCTTTCAATATGGAGACGACTGTGTCTGTGCATTTCAATCTCACAAGGTTGTTATGAGAATGAATATGATTCTGTTCCATGTGGCAATGCTTCTTAAACTTTATAGAGTGATACTTTTCCTCACCCAAGGATATTTTTCCATTGATTTTTTTTTCAGATGGAGTGGGAGGGAGGGAGGAAGAGAGAAACATCCATGTGAGAGAGACACATTGACCAGCTGCCTCCTGCATGACCCCGACCGGTCATGACCCAGGTTTGTGATCTTGATAGGGAATCGAACCCGCAACTCTTCGGTCCCCGGGCTGATGCTCTAACACCAAGCCAAACTGGCCAGAGCAACAAATCGGTAGTTATTTTTTCTTAGTCTCCTTTGATTGTGTGAAAAGAGAATATTTTACTAATGATTAAAATCCATTGTTTAGAATGTTTTTCTGGGTAGCATATACAGGTGTTGTTAGATATTTCCAAAGCTTTTAGGGAAAATCACTTTTTCTCTCTACATACTGCTATGTTTAGCAACCTTTGCTTTCACCTTTCTCCTCACAATAATCTTGTCATCAGTTGGTTTATTTACAGTTATAAAATCTGTCCAAATCATTATAGAATATTTACTTTTTTGTGAAATTTTTATGGTATGAACAGTAATGAAGGATAGCATTGTTCTTCTGGAGACTTAATGACAAATGATTGCTTACAAAATCAGTTTCTAATAGTTGTCTCTCAGAAGGGAGCATGCTTTACCATAAAAAAAAGAAAAGAGGCTGACTCTTATTTTTTGCAACAGCATGAATGGACCTGCAGGTTATTGTGCTAAGTGAAATAAGCCAGTCAGAGAAAAACAAATATCATATGATCTCACATGCGGAATCTAATGAACAAAATAAAATGATGAACAAAAATAGGAACAGAGGCATGGATGCATGGAACAGACTGACAGCTGTCAGAGGGAAGTGGGGAGGGTGGACTGGATGAAAGAAGGTGAGGGATTAGCCAAAGAACTTATATGCATAACCCATAGACACAGACAACAGTATAGCGATGGCCAGAGGGAAGGGGGCGTGGGCTGGGTAGAGAGGGAAAAGGGGGAGGAGAGGGGGACATCTGTAATAGTGTCACCAATAAAGTTTAGAAATAAGAGGCTGACTTCCTGTATCTGATATTCAGGAAATTTTATCTCATTAAGTGAAAATGTGTCAAATAAATGTAAATCTAGAAGGAGGAAGATTTAGAATGTCTCTTGTCCATTTATCTTAATATATGGGGGAACTGGGCCATGGGAGACTTACGAGAATTTTTCTGCAGGTACTCATGTCTTTCCAGACCATGGAAAATAATAACAAATACTGTATATAGCCTTTACTGTAAGCCAGTACTGTAAGCCATGCACTTACATGAATGACTTACATGTTACCCCTTGAATACTCTTGAAACCCTATAAGGTAGTATAGTAGCCAGCCTACAACACGAGGCCCAGTGCCTCCCATCTCTTGGTGTAAATGTTCTTGTGTAGTGTCCTCATACTAGGGTTGACCTGTGTAACCAAATGGGATACTGAATAAATGGTGATGTGTGACGTCTGAGGCTGTTCATAAAAGATATTGTGGCTTTCATTTTGTTTTCTTGATGGCTTATTCTGGAGGTAGCTGGCCACCACCTTTCGAGGAGTTAAGAAGCCTGGGGGATAGCCAACAATATCACTGAACCTTCAGGAGTAGATTCTCTTGCCACACTTAAGCCTTCGGGTGACTACAACCCTGAATGCTATCTTGACGGAGACCTCATGAGTGACCCCAATCAAAATGCTCCAGGCCAGCCACTGCTGAATTCTTTATGACAGAAACTATGAGATAATGGGTGCTTATTGTTTTTTTAAGTCCAAAGTTTTTGTGAGTTTGTTATACAGTAATAAGAAAAAGAAAATACTGAATTTCTTACCTAGAAATGAGGTTCCAGCATAAGAAACACCTTAAAGTATCAGAGTGGCTTTGCAAAAGAGCACTGGACAAATTTGGAAGTACTTTAAGTAAGTTGTTGGTAAAAGGTAGTACTTCACTCCTGGTACTAGGTAACGGTAAGTTTAAGGGTGTGGGGTGGACTGCAGATAAGCAACTTTTTTTTTTTTTTTTGGTGGTTGCTTAGTCTCCTTTTAATTAGTTATTTTTTGGTAGAAATTTTTACCATGTTATTGGGAGAGACACTAATGTTTAACAATGAAATACGGGCCCTTTCCCAGGTATCTGGTTCCTGAGGGTTGGTCCTAACTGAACTAGGATTAAGTGTCTTCTCAAATAATAAGGCAAACACTAAAGAGTTACTGCTTAGGAGGGGCTGAGTAACAAGAGTGCATTACCTATCTTTAGAGGTTTTAAACCCTGGAAAATAATTGGCACACACCTCAAGTATGTACATGCACAGAAAGCCCATACAAATCCACAGGAGAGGTGGGAGCATAGTGCACTTCTGGGGCTCATTCCCAGCTCCGTTCGGTCCTAGCTGTGCGATCGCGTGCCTTGAAGTCCTGGCCTGTAAAATGGAGATAATGATGGCTCAAGCCTCACTGGTAGGATGAGGATGAAATGAACTACTACACGCAAAACCCTTAGGACAGCATCTAGTTTCTATTAAATACTCTGTGTTATCAGTTCTTATTACAAACAACATAAGTTGTTATATACACCTTCAGCTAACTCTGGGAGACAGACTAGCAGAGACAATTTCTTATAACCAGCAGCAAAATGAAAAGTAGGCTAATCTCATCTTTGATTTTTATAACCATTACTGTATATTAAAGTGTTTAATTTCATACCTTTTAAACTTGGCATAACTGATTCTGTACATTTGAAGAAAATAGTAAACCTCCCAATCAACAAAATAGCTGTTTTCATTTATAAGTAGAGTATTTATAATTCTAAAAGCCTTACAGCAGTGCTGTTAGAATTTTTATTAGAGTCATTTCTGATGTTTTAATACTTATTTCTTGATAATTTGTGAACTACTGAATTATGATTACTGTATAGTATGTATTTGCTTGACAATTAGGTTGCCTTTCCTGAGAAGAGAGTTTAGTTTTAAAATTGAGAAATACATATAAGAAAAAAAAGAGATTTAAATAACTTTCATTGATGAAACCTTTGAAATCTATTATCTCAACGAGTGAGTGAAATAATTAAATCCAACACTATTTTAAGGCCAAGTTAATTTTAAGTATAATGATTTTATTTCATATATTTTGAAGTTAAAACTTGACAAGACATTCAGAGGTCACCGTGACTGAAGCATCTGAAGATGACTGTGAATATGAAGAGGTCATTTGTTTGTTTTGGGTGCTCTGTAAATTCATTATGGTGGTTCTGGAGAAATATTTATTTATTTATTTCTTAAGAGTTGCTAGTTTTGCAATTGATTTTAGCTAATCTCAGCTGGTTAAGAATGAGGTGTGGAGATTCTATTTAAAAAATTTAAATTGGTTAAAATGTCTGGCTTTTTGAGCTTTCCTGTTAATTGTCCTTCAGAGTCACCTCCTTATCACCTGCCTTAGGGATCCACACTACAGACTCTCCTCTGTGTCTAATAGACCTTTACTGTCGTCCAGTGTGCTCCTGCCTGGGTTTCCGAAATTTCCACTGCCCAACGAGTGCAGATCCTGTGCTTCTTTCTAGCCTGACTCCACCTCTGTCTCCTGTGCTGACTGTCTCCAACCTTCCCTTTTCTTCCCTGTTCCGGCGGGACCCATCGTTGGTTCTGAGGTTGGAGGATGCAGACTCTCCCAGAGGGCAGAGGCTGGGAACGAAGCTGTGGATGCAAGCCTGGTGATTTCCAGCCTGGGCAAGCAGGACACAGGACACACACACAACACAGGCTTTGTATTGCTGCTGCTGTCACGGAGACAGTATTGACACATACGACATGAGTTCCATAATTGTAAAGGACTTAAAACGCTGATGAGCACATAAGCATGCGATAATTGTTAACTATCATTAATATCATAGTTAGATTTGATTAGATTCTTACAAGAGCTTAACATTCAGGCAGTGAACTTTATTATTTTGATAAACTGGAGATTTGTAGTTGCTAGTAGTAGTGAAGAAAGAGTAATGGGGGGGGGGGACTGGAAGAGGAGAGAATGGTGGCATTTAGATGGCCTAACATTTCTCTCGGCACGGTTGTTAGTCTACACTTGTCACTATAGATAAAAGCATTGCCCATACACTAATATTAAGTTTGTTACAAGTGACGTTGAGTGATGTTTAGAAGAAAGGCAGAAAGCTTCCTGCTTATTATATATTCATTTTTCATAGATCTTCAAAATGACATGGTATCTTACATGAAATACATTTCTTTGATCCTTTGTTTTGTGAAGAAAAATTAGTTCTGAAATGAAATAATGTATTTTACTACTCTTGCTAACACTTCCTGTCCTCTTTCTCTGTGATTTAGATACCCGATGACAATTTTAGCATTCCAGAAGGTGAAGAAGATCTGGCGAAAGCCACTCAGATGGTTCAAGAACAGGTTACAGACACTCAAATTCTGGTGAGAATTTTGAATACAACCGTAGCCTATACTTTAGCAGTGATAACTTTTTATGTGACATTTTGAAAGTTATTACATTTCAAGTACTTCACTTTACTTACTAAATGCAACCCTATCTAACTTGTTTCTCTATCATCAAACCTTCGCTTTAGGTAAGTAGTCATATTTACTCTTCTTTGGTTTGTTGTTTTCCACGTCGTGGTCACTCTTGCATAGCTTTGCAATAAATGACACTACCCCTCAGAATTCTGCCTATTTAGCATCACTGGAGAGTAAACCAAGGATTTGCAACACTCATATACAGAATTCAGTATTGTGTACAGATTATACAATCTGCTTTGAAAGCATTCTCTTTTTTTTTTTTTCATGGAAGTTATTTAGGTCACAGGGAATGCTTAATATATTACGCTATTTTTTCCTTGTGAGGCTTATGAACTAATTTCACTAAAGAATATGGTGAGGGATGCTTTCTGATTATAATACCATCAAGTTAAAAGTATATACAATGATGATATTCCTGTGAAAATGGAAACTCATTTAAAAATTGATAAAAATATTCCCTGGCTGCTTTGGATCAGCAGTTAGAGCATCAGTCCACTGGCCGGAGAATTTTGGGTTCAATTCCCGGTCAAGAGCATGTACCTAGGTTGCAGGTTTGTTTCCTGGCCCTGGGTTGGGGTCATGAGGAAGTCAGCCATTCAATGTGTCTCTCACATTGAAGTTTCTCTTTCTTTCTCTCTCTCTCCCCCCCTTCTTCCTCTCCCATTCTATCTTAAAAAAAAAAATCAATGGGAAAAATATTCCTCAGGTGAGGATTAACAACAACAAAAAATTGATAGAAATTTAATGATGATAACAATAATTTTTTAAGGTGCTTAATATTTCATACCAACACTAATTAAGAAGGATGCTTTTAAAAAATTATATAACTTCCTGTTGAGAAATGTGGAGGAAATTGTGATACTTTTATTTAGTTATAGATTTGACTTCCTCAGTGCTAAATAGTGTGTGATAGACTTCACTCCACATTCTGCCCTGTGTCAGTCTTTTCATATTTTGTAGACTTTCTCTGTCTAGAAAACCAGTAACTCCTTTCTAAAATACTGTCTGTTCAAAATAAAAATAAAAACGCTCAAGAGGATGAGTTTCTGAATCTAGAAGTGATTATATTCTGTTATAAATGGAGGACCCTGCTCATAGTAAACTGCATTCTCTAATATATCCTGTGAATATAGTTCTTTTTACATAGACACAAAGCAAAGGATACTACATAAACTTATTAGTCTTTTGGCTATCTCAATGCAATAATTCATAGGAATACTTTTAAAATGCAGAATTTTGAATGATGAGCAGTGAATAAACGTATCAGTTGCATGATATATTTATTCACTGTTCATCATCTTTCATCTTGCTTTACATCATTAAGTAAAGAAGGATTTAAAAAAAATACACTATGTGTACCACTCATTCGTTTTGGTACTTGGCGCATAGGAGGTACTGAATGAATAGCAGTTGAGTAAGTGAATGGATAAATGAATCATTGAATGAAAATATTATGACCCAAACTGTAATTGCTTCTTTCTGTCTGGTATCATGCTGTGTGTTTGCAAATCCAAAGCTGCATCCAAGGAGGACAGTTGGGGAAGAAATATAATGGAGTAGCTCTCACATCTACTGTGCTGAATACCAGTAGTTCTTCTCTTATCAATTCTTTTATCATAACCATGAAGAGTTAACTTTCTAGATTTCTAGTGTTTTTATAGCTGGTTGATTTTCATTTAAGTTCTGTGTACCTGTTTTTTGAGTTCTTTGGAGGAACATGCTATACAGGAAATTTATAAAAATTTTACGTCAGCCTTAAAAATTAAATATAGGTTCGTTTTATGATAAGCATATCAGTTATGTATTTCTGGTTGTCCACCTTCATGTCCACTCACACTCTCTCACACTCACCTCCCCCCCCCAGTCCTGCCCGCTGCCATCTTTTGTTTGTAGTTTTATATATTTTTAATGGTGTAGTGTTTGCATATGATGGACGCACATCCTCCCACATACTTAATTTTTTAAAATGTTTTTATTAATTATTTTAGAGAGAGAGGAAGGGAGAGAGACATAGAAGTGCCAATGTGAGCGAGAAACATCCATCAGCTGCCTCCTGTACGCCTCCTCCTGGGGATCGAGCCCACAACCGGGCTGTGCCCTGACCGGGAATCAGACCGGACCTCTCAGCCCACGGGCAGCGCCCAGCCTGCTGAGCCACGCCGGCTGCCAGGGAGGGCTTTTAAAATGTTCATTAATGATCGCAAGTGAAAGGTCATTATGCTAGAAAACGTAAGTATCTTTAAAATAGTTGGGATATAGTTAAAACATTATTGAAGTAGTTGAAATAATTGAAAGTTCAAAATAATACAAATAGTATTTTTGTTAAATTAACAAAACTTTAATAAATAGTTGACATTTAAAAAAATTCTTAAGATTTTCTTTATACATTGGTAATCGAGTTGAAAAATTTGAGAATTGATTGCTTATTTTACTTCATAAACTTTAAAGTTCACTATCAGTTTCCTTAATATGTTCAGTGGTTCTGAACTCTGAAATAAAATATAGTTTCATTATATTTAAAATGATTATTTAAAAAATTAAGAAGGTAGAAAATGTTATTAATCTGTAACAAAAGTGCGATTTGGTTACACTGTCAGGTATTTCTAGAAACTAAAGTCTTTTTTCTAAGTATGAATATAAGTAGAGATAGGATTCAAAATACATTTATATTCCTTAGAGATGTTCATATGTAATTTTATGAAAAAGTATCTACTCACATTGAAGCTAGGTTTTCCCCTCTTAACTGTAAGCCTTCTTATTAATACTATTATTGCCATTTTTGGGGATGTAATTCTTTTTTTTTTTTTTATCCTCACCCAAGGATATTTTTCCATTTTTTTGTACAGATAGAGTGGGAGGGAGAGAGAGTGAGACACATCGATGTGAAGGGACACATCGAGTGGCTGCCACCCGCACGACCAACCAGGGCCGGGGACAAACTGCAACCGAAGTACGTGCCCTTAGCGGGAACTGAACCCGGGTCTCTCTGGACCGCAGGCCAACGCTCTAACTGCTGAGCCAAACTGGCCAGGGCGGGGATGTAATTCTTTAGCTCCTTTGGGTCTTGGTTTTTGTTTTGGTAATTATTGAGGTACACTCTCAAAGGTATTTTGTAATGCTATAATTCTTTAATGACTTATAATTTTTGTAAAATTAAAACTATGATCTGTAGAGATCACAGAAGGAAGGCACTCAAATTCATACAATTCTTAGGTTTCCTGACATCTCCTCGCCCTCCTTCACCTCTTCATCCTCTGTGAATATAAGGCATTTCTTTGAAATATTCAGATGTTTTTGGTTTTTGTAGAAGACTATTTGATGACTGAACAAAACTGTTGTGTTGTTTAACATGTTTATAAGTACTTCTGGAAGTACTGCTGGAATTCTTCTGAGGTTTGTGTTGTCCGCCATTTTCTAACTACATATGTCTATGTTGGATTTTCTTCATATGGCTCAGCCAAGAAAACAAATTGCAATAGACTGATGCAGAAGCATCTATTGGGATCAGATATCTCCTCTACATACTCAAGAGATTCGCAAAACTTTGTCACAGTGCCACTCTTCATACTGATTTTTTTTTTCATTTTTGTAAAATGTAGTCCTGTTTTACAAAAATATTTTAGTCTATATTACTGGGTAAAAGTTTTAATACGGTTACTTATAAATATTTAAAAGTTTAATTTCTAATACAGTAACTATTGATAGATACAATCCATAAAAACAAAAGGTCTCTGTAGTCCTCGATACTTTTTTGATTGTGTTTTAGAGTAGAGGGAGGAAATGAGGGGGCGGGTATGGTATCATTCGGCTGCCTCCTGCAGGCCTCTACCGAGGATCAGCCGCAACCCAGGCATGGGCCCTGCTGGGGAGTCCGTCTGGCAACCTTCTGGTGCACAGGACACCGCCAGCCAACTGAGCCCCACTGGCCTTGGCCTCAATGCTTTTTAAGGGTATAAATGTGTACTGAGAACATAAAGTTTGAGAATTTTTATAGAATTTTATTCTAAGATATTTTCCAATATATTGATTAAGAGTTTTTATCAAATATTTTTCTTGTTAAGAATTATGTTGTTATAATAAAAGAGTAGTCTAGGATTAGTAAGTTTGTATTCCTTTTATTTAGACCTTGGTCTAATGAAGGATCCGTGCCTTTATATTAAATTTTACATATTATAAATGCTCATGAATTAAATATGAAAATAATTTTCATTACTTTTATAGGCCCTTATAAGAAATATAAAATTTATACTACTTATAAATTGCTAAGTCATAATAAACAGCAATTCATCTTATTGTGTTCCTAGTCCCTTGATGAATCCATTTAATTTCAGTTAAGGCATAAGGCTACTTTTACCCAAAGCCTTCCTTATAGATTCTCCAAGCTAGTGTATTTGATTTAGTGTGAGTTAAAGAGTTGATGAAATGAAATCCCAAATAAAATGAGATTTATGCTTTAAGACCCCTTGGATTTTATTTATTTTCTTTATCACTAGTCAACAACAGTTCTCAAAGGACCTCACTAACTTAGGAAGAATTCAGAAGTATTCAAGACACTTAGTTTTCCTGTGTGGTACAGTTATTCTTTGCTATTTAATTAGTGCATAAGCCCTATCAGATTTGATGTTCTCAACATCTCTCATTTCCTCCTTGCCTTTGCTGTTCACTTGGTCTACCTCAGATTGACCGCCTGTCTTCTCTCATTGGCACTACTACTACATGCTGCTGGTGCTTTGGTCCTTTTACTTCCACCTAAGAGATGTTTCTAAACACAGATTTGAATTGATTACTGCTCTGCTTAAATCCCCAGGGTGCTTCTGTCTATGCTTCTGATGTGTTTTTTTTTTTTTTTTCTTTTTCTTTTGCCTTGAGCTTCCTTTCATCCTTTTTCATCCACTGAACTTTCTCTTCTTTTGTAAATTCCAGCCCAAGTATCTCCTTAACAAAGCCTTTATTCACCTACTCAAGACATGTGAAATGCCTTGGTCACTTTACTGAGCAGCTCTCTATTGCTGCACTCATTACACTATCTAGAACCTCTCTACTTAGAAAAACTCTAATTTAGCCCTGGCCGGTTTGGCTCAGCGGTTGGAGCATCGGCCTGCGGTCCGGAGAGACCCGGGTTCGGTTCCCGCTAAGGGCACGTACTTCGGTTGCACTTTGTACCCGGCCCTGGTTGGTCGTGCGGGTGGCAGACACTCGATGTGTTCCTTCACGTCGATGTTTCTCTCTCTCTCTCCCTTCCTCTCTCTCTCCCTCCCACTCTATCTGTACAAAAAATGGAAAAATATCCTCGGGTGAGGATAAAAAAAAAACGAAAAAAAAAAAAAAAGAAAAACTCTAATTTATAGCTTTCATAGGTAAAGCTAAGCTATATGCTAGGGTCACCTCTGTCACCAACAGCTTTCTGAGCCACAGGTAGGTGGAATATATTTTTTAGTTCAACAGTCTTCAAAGTGAGGCATATTTTGCTAGGTAGTGGAGTGCTTGCTTTTTGTGCTTATTCTGAAGAACTTTATTAATATCACTAAGTTAGTTATAAAGCTATAAGAGTTGTATAGAATGTGTAATTGATATAAGGTGCAGTGGAAGATTATATAGAATTGTTAGTATGTGTATCCGATGTATTTAGGAAGAGAAAGGAAACGTGTTTAAGAGGACAGGGATCTACCAGGTATGTTGCAAACACACAGCAACATACACACAGCAGCCCACAGTCATCTTAAGAAACTAAAGTAGATACATTCTCTTCTTTCCTCCTGTGTTCCTGATTCCTTCAACTATCATCCATATGATATTATAAAATATCATATTCAAATTTATTGACCCAAAACTCCAAGGTAACATTTATTATTGTATAATGAATGTTTGCCTCCAGCTGTATTATGCCCTCACCTAACAATTCTATATAATCTTCCACTGCAGTGCAAAGACTTGACATCTCATGATGTTTCATGTAAGGTCCTGAATATAATCAACATTGTTATAGAACATCCTTTAAAAATAATATTAGAAAAGGGATTCTAAATTGTTCTGCTCAAGTTTAAAAAAATATATTATAAAGCCCTATTCCTTTCAGGAATTTTCTGTAGCCCCCAAATTTGCTTCAACTCACCACTATTTTGGATATCATAGCACCTGAAAGTAATTAACATCAGGGTCAAATTATGTATAGTATTTTTGAAAAGAACTTTTAGGGCAACAAAGATTATTTTTCTTTCCTGTATTTCTATGTAACCATTCTGTGCATCCTGTGAACCTGGTATGTAACCACTGCCAGTGTAGGAGGAGAAGTAGGAAGGAGAGGTCCACTGCTGAGTTTGTGTGTGTGAAACTAGATCTGTCTTCCACATGATCAGCAGTTAGACGAAGAAGTCCTTGCCAATGAAAAGAAAATGAATACAGTCTGGAGACAATGATGCTGTTGTCTTTTCTTAAGAATCTCTTTGTTCTTTGATTTATTTTATACACTGAATTATGTGATATTGTTTTTATGGCTGTCTTACTTTCATATCTCACTTGCTGAAATATCACCATTTTCCTAGTTTAGGTGCCTGCAAACTTGTTTTCTCAAGGGTCATATAGTAAATATTTTACGTTTCGAGGGCCATATTGTCTATCTCAACAAAAATAGTTGAAAAAAATGAACAAATGAGTGAATGAATCAATGTCATTAATCAAAGATTTGATTTTTTCAGAATTAATTGTGCATTTAAATTTCAGGAGCAGAAAACAGTTCTTCCTTCAAAGCCTGTCGTACCTGAAGTAATAGAAGATTTTCTCTGCAATTTCCTGATCAAAATGGGAATGACCAGAACTCTTGATTGCTTTCAATCTGAATGGTAAACAATTATGTAGATAAATAATTCTCTAGAAATACTAACAACATTTTATTTAATTAATTAATTTATTTTTATTTTTTATTAATTAATTTTTTGTTACAGATGTTTCTCCTTTCCCCCCCCCCACTGATTCCTCCCTCCTCCTCCCTCCCTGCCCTGTCCCCAGCTTTGTTGTCCATGTCCATTGTTCATGCACACATGCATATAAGTTCTGTGGTTTATCTCTCCCCCACCACCCCCTCTTCTGGGGATTGTCAGTCTGTACCCCACTTCCACGTCTCTGGGACTACCCTATTCCTGAGACTGTTATGCTCATTATATTCCACAAATAAGTGAGATTATATGATACTTGTCTTTCTCTGTTTGGCTTGTTTCAGTTAGGATGATACTTTCCAGGTCCCTCCATGTCGTCTCAAAGGATAAGAGATCTTTCTTTCTTACAGCTGTGTAGTACTCCATTGTGTATATGAACCACTGCTTTTTTATCCATTCGTCTACTGATGGACACTTGGGCTGTTTCCAGATCTTAGCTATTGTAAATAGTGCTGCTATGAACATGGGGGTACATATATTCTTTCTGATTGGTGTTTCAGGCTTCTTAGGGCATATTCCTAGAAGTGGGATCACTGGGTCAAATGGAAGTTCAATTTTTAATTTTTTGAGGTAACACCATATTGTTTTCCATAGTGGCTGCACCAGTCTGCATTCCCACCAGCAGTGTACCAGAGTCCCCTCTTCTTCACACCCTCACCAACACTTGTTTGATGATTTGTTGATGGTGGCCATTCTGACAGGTGTGAGGTGATACCCCATTGTTGTTTTAATTTGCATCTCTCTGATGATTAGTGATGTTGAGCATTTCCTCATATGTCTCTTGGCCATTTGTATGTCCTGTTTGGAGAGGTGTCTATTTATTTCCTCTGCCCATTTTTCAATTGGGTTCTTTGTCTTCCTTTTGTTGAGTTATATGAGCACTCTATATATATTGGAAATTAACCCCTTATCTGATATATCATTGGCAATTATGCTCTCCCATACAGTGGGTTGCCTTTCTGTTTTGATGATTGTATCTTCTGCTGTGCAGAAGCTTTTGAGTTTGATGTAGTCCCATGTGTTCATTTTCTCCTTTGTTTCTATTGCCTTGGGTGATGTGTCAGTGAAAATTCTGCTGTGTATGATGTCTGAAATTTTGTTGCCTACAGTTTCTTCTAGGATTTTTATGGATTCATGAGTCACACATTTAAGTCTTTTATCCATTTTGAGTTTATTCTTGTGTAGGGTGTAAGTTGATGGTCTAGTTTCATTTTAGAAACACTAACAACATTTTAACATGCACACTTTTAATCCTGTCATAAGACTAATGTCAGTCAGTTTGTGCAAAATGGATGAAATGGATGGAAACCTTTCCCATCCCCACTACTGAAACCAAAACACACACACTCCCGCACCCAAACACATAAATGCTCATAATCAGAATATTAGTTTCAAATAAATTTATAGTAAGCATCTTTCTGAAATAAAAAAAATTAGGTGATTTTTAAAAGTCAAGAAAATGGAATATCTCCTGGAGTTATATACTATAGCACAAAGCTATTTTATGAAATACCTTTTCTAATATCTTCTGCATAATTAGTAAGGGTATTATTTCCTGCATTAAGACATTGTACTTTGCTTGTTTTACTTATAGTGTAACGGCCTGCCTTTCTCCACTCACACACACGATTCATTCGTTTTCTATAAATTTTCCTTCATGTAGAAGTAAGTGGGAACATTGTCAAATAATGCCTAGAGACAGTATTTTCTTGCTATAATTGAACATTTTGATAACGTACTGGTGATAAATTTCAGCAGGCATGCTGTCTTGATTCATTTGCTGCAGCAGTGATGTCACTAGACATGTTTTCAGTGCCCTGTTCTTTAACAAAGCAGTATTACATAACTGGATATGAAAACATGTTTGATCTTTAAACACCACTGCATATAACAGAGGGAATGAGATGATATGTAAAGATGTTTTTCAAGATGGGAATCTTGAAAGAAAATGTCAATAAAGGTGCTTTTTATCTTGATTTAGACCGAGAAAACATAAGAACTATTTTGATTTAGAGTCCAAATTTGTATCTGTTTTTCATATTGGCTTGAGGAATCATAGGACCAGAACTAAACTTTTGCAACTGTACTATATCTTTCTTGTGAAAGGCCCTCTGCTTCTAGTGATAAGTTAGGATGGTGCTGGGGATTCCAACATCTTCAATTTGGGCAGTAGTCAAGGGCATTTTGTCTTTGTTGGTGAAATATTTCTCTAACTCTGCAAACATGGAAAAAAGATTCTCATTTGTTGCTTACTACCTGTACGACTGTTTTTCTGTCTTTCATATTCTATGCCTTAAGTGACATCACGGAGGAAAAATAATGCTTCCTCCTCTTGCACGATTTCCATGTGCACTGGAACTCTGTTGGTTAGTCAGCATTGTGGCAGTGGTATATACGCAGATCGTATGAAAGCCCGTGCACTTTCTCCATGAAATATATGCATGTACTCCATTTCTATATCATTGTAATTAGTTAATGGACCTTGTGGTGACTATTAAGACCATTAATGCAAATTTACTGGCAGTAATTTATTGACAATTCTATTGGTAGTAAATTTTGTTTCCAGTTCTTAATACTTACATATTAACAGTTTTCAGTCTTATTCTAAGGGTAAGGAGGAAGGAATAAAGAAGACCAGGATATTTCTTTAAAATACACACACAATTGCACCTGACAGAAAACCAAAATATCTTCTGTAGGAAAGAAAAGATTTTACTGAGAACTATATTTTCACAGTTTGTAGATTAAAATGACTAATTATCTTACAGTATCATAATAGTCTTAATGAGTTTAAAGTCATCATTGGTATTTTTATATGGATAGTATAAATTTTGCTTGATAAGTAACTTTTGAATGTCCTGAGCTATATATGTTATAATATGTGTTATGTTGTGTTATGTTTAATTGTTACTTATTTTTACCACTTATTAATTTATTTACATAGCATTTAATATAGAGGACTCTATATCATTATTTTCTTATTGAAATAAGTGTTTTAGTGATTTTTCTCTGGATTAAGTAAAGCAAGTTTCTGAAAACCAATTTTATGCTCAGAAAAGCTTTATTTTTCAATATTTCAATCAACCCTTATGTCTTTTCTTCTGAGATAAGTTTAAATCACATCCTAAATATAGATAAAGTAGGAATTTATGATTAAATGGTTATCTATTTGGTATTTTAGAAATTGTGGAAAATATTAATATGATTCAATTATCTTAACCTTTTGAATATTCTGTAGGGCTTTTCTTGCTTTTTAAAAAAAATTCAGATAACATATGTAACATAGAAGTATATGACTATTAATTTGTAATAATAATAAAGTTAAGATTTTAATATGAAAATACTGATTAAACATTTTAAAACTAATGTTTAGCCCACCCATAGCACGTTTTATAGAGATTTGTTTACTAATACTTTATTACTTGAAATGTTTTTTATGTTGTGATTGTTTTTTTATTTAGTTTTATTAATTTCTATATTTAATTATTAAAATTATAGTTATTTACAAATCTGTAAATTATTCTCTGATATGTCGTCTTATTTCACTGAGGACATAGAAGTCCCATGACTCTGGCTCCCTCTCATCAACCTGCTGCCTCTGTCCCCAGGTATTCCCTTCCACCTGTCACAGGGGTGTCACCATACACACTGTCATCAAAGGCCACCCCTCCTCTTCCCTGCTGGAGCCGAGCTCCTCAGGCCTACTCAAGGACATTGCTCCTGCAGGTGTCCCCTCTTTCCTGCATTGCTGACTTTCCCCCTTTGTGCTAGGTCATTCCCATAAGCGTGCAGATGTGCAATACGATGTCTTATATCAAAAAAGAAGAAGAAATGAAAACCATACCTTGAACTCCAAATCCTTTTCTAGGTTCATCTTGATTTATTGGCTCTATATCTCCTTGGAAGCATTTGTTGCCACTTCCTCCTTTCCAGCTCTCTCCTACCTGCTCTGGGTCCACTTTCATCCCCATGACTCTGCTGAAATCCTTTCAGGGACTTCGCCAGACTCAGCCATTGACGCCAGTGCTCCTCTGTGCGCCCCCTTGCAGTTTGTCCCTGCGTTCATGCCTTCCTTCTCGCAGCACTTGATTCGCTCGGTTCCTGAGCCACAGCCTCGTATTCTCTTTGCTGCTTTCTTAGTCTCTAGTAGTAGTTCCTTTTCTTCCCATTCTCAAAACAGTCCTAGGATGTTTTTCATTTTTCTCTTTACATTCACTCTCTAGCTGGCCTCATCCAGTCTTGTGACTTTAAATAGTACCTATTCCCTTATGATTCCCAAATTTAAATTGTGTGTCCTGACATTTTTCCTGAACTTGGGACATGTATACCCAGTGTTCATCTTCACTTGACTATCTACTCGACATTGCATTTCACATGAATAGAACCAGTTCCTTGATTTCTTTAACCACCAGTTCATACTGCATTTGTCCCCATCTCAGTAAATGGCTGTCGCTCACCCAAAAACCCTTGACTTGTCTTCCTAACCAACATCTGACAGCTGATCTAGAAGAGACTCCTGCTGGCTCCACCTCTCCAGCACATTCAGAAGGGACCCTTTTCCCTGATCTCTGCAGCTACCAGGTTTGTTCACGCCACGCTCTCTGTCTCCTGGACTAGTGCAGCGACCTCTGAACTATCTCTAATTCTCCTCTTGCTCCTCTAGAGTTAGTTTCTTTTTTTTTTTTTATCCTCACCTGAGGACATTTTTCCATTTTTTGTTCAGATAGAGTGGGAGGGAGAGAGAGAGAGAGAGAAACATCGACGTGAAGGGACACATCGAGTGGCTGCCACCTGCACGACCAACCAGGGCTGGGGACAAACTGCAACCGAGGTACATGCCCTTAGCGGGAACCGAACCCAGGTCTCTCTGGACTACAGGCTGACGCTCTAACTGCTGGGCCAAACCAGGCAGGGCAAGAGTTAGTTTCTTTAAACAGATGCCAGACAAATCTTTTTAAAACATAAATCTGATCAGTGTCACGTGGCTTCAGTCAGATTGCGAGTAAAATCACATTCCTCTCTCTGGCTCCCTGCTGTCTTCTTGACCGGTCTTCCCTAACCACTCTCTCCCTTGTCCAGTTAGTTGGTTCCGATTCCAGATGCTCTGGATATACTGGCTTTTTGCTCTTTATCGTACATGCCAAGTGCTTCCTTGTCTCAGGCCTTTATCTGCTTTTCTATCAGCCGAGAAGGCTCCTCTCCCACATATCCACATGGCTTAGTCCCTCCGTTCCTTTAGTTCTCTGCTCAAATATCCCTTCCTTTTTTCTGGCCATCCTATATGACCCTAACCCCCATCACTGTCCACTTCAGTCTCTCTGTTCCTCTTATCCTGCTTTATTTTACTTCATGTAGAACACATCACCGTCCACAGGAGAATGGAAAGTTATTAGATAGGGACTTGAACCTTTTTGTTAATTTCACCAGTGTCTAGGTTAGTGCATGAAACATAGGAGATGTTCACTTATATTTTATTCACCTGATTGATACTAGTATGTAGAAATTCATAAATTATTATGTAAAATATGCTATGAATGTTGACATTTTAATTCATATGAGTAATATTGCAACTAATTTCTATAAATATTCCCTGAGACTTAACTTTTTGAGTAGTACATAAATTAAGCAAATTTTTAGAAAGAAACAACATAAAGCCTTTGGTCTCATTTTTTCATAGGTATGAATTAATACAGAAGGGAGTGACTGAACTTACAGATGTTGGGAATGTCCCAGATATCTATACCCAGTATATGCTTTTAGAAAATGAAAACAAAAATTTGAAGAACGACTTGAAGCACTACAGACAGGCAGCTGAGTATGTTAATTTTTAAATGAATTTTTTTCATTTGTGCCAAATAAAAGGAAAATGTTGAATGAGGCTAATATGTGGATGGTGGTTAATATACCAGAGCTGCATTCTGGAGAACTGAATTATATGTAAGTTGTAGTTGGAAAGAGTGTGAAAGACTTCGCTTGCAAATTAATTAAACATATGACCAGAACTCTCACAACTGCAACTCATCAATAAGAGTGGAATGCGGGGGGATGTGTAGGAGATGGTTAATTTACTATATAACATTCACTTCCTTATGTATTTTGATAAGCTTTTCATGATTTGTCAAATCTTCCCCTGTGAGGATAAGCTAATTTCTGAAATAATAATAACATTATAGAAAACAGAGGAAGGAAGAAGCTAGCGTATTCCTCATAGAGGGATTTCAGTATTTGAAAATTTCCCAAAGAAATTGTTATTTAGTAATTTTCCAACCTGAACTTATGCATAGATGAAAAACTTAACAAAGCCAAATCTCTCTGCATATTTCTTTTTTCTAAAATTAATGGAAGACATGCAATTTTGGGTGAACAAATTTAGATAAACAGATAGTATTGTTCTGACAAAGACAAATACATGAATGTGTTGACCTGTGTGAATCTCCTCATCTGAAACGATGTTAGATGGAAAATCAGGGCTGAAGTATGGAGACAGTTCAAGTGTTGTTCATTAATTTTTATTAAACATATTTGAAGAAGGGCTTTCTTTGTTAAAGAATCATATTAAAACAAAAATTGGATTAAAAATACCATATTGGAACATATTTTTATGATCTTTGTAAAACAGTTTACTGTAAAGAAATAAGACTTAATAGTGCATACTGAAGGAAATATTTAAAATAAGCTCCTATTGCCCTGGCTGGTTTGGCTCAGCGGTTAGAGTGTCAGCCTACAGACCAGAGAGGCCTGGGTTCGGTTCCCACTAAGGGCACGTACCTTGGTTGCAGTTTGTCCCTGGCCCCGGTTGGGGTCGTGTGGGTGGCAACCAGTTGATGTATCTCTCTCACGTTGAAGTTTCTCTCTCTCTCTCGCTCTCTCTCCCCCTTCCTCTCTCCCTCCTGCTTTCTCAAGATAAATGCAAAAATGTCCTCGGGTGAAGATAAAAAAAATAGAATAAAAAATAAAATAAGCTCCTATTTTTGAAAGGTGGTTGTAAATAAAAGACAGTTTGTATTGCCATTTATTCAATACTTATAGAAATCTTTTTGCAAACTATACAAATTTCATATTATCTATGGATGTACTATTTGGCATTTTACATTTTGAGTAGACGTGTATGATGATCCACAGAATAATATGTTCCTAGAAGCAGCATTCTGTCTATCCTCGGTGCCATTTCTCAGAAGTGGTTTGCGCTGTTGGCCCTGACGCACTGCGATGTGCAGACAGCTAATGGAAGCGCTGGGAATCTGACGCAGCACGTTTTCCGGAGAGCTGCCTGGAATACTGCTGCAGCCCCTGCACCCTCTGAATTACTGCCTGAGTTGGCTGGCTTTCTTCGGAATAGAGCCTCTGTGTGCAATGAGTTTTGTCCCAGTGACACTAAATGATCATTGTTGATTATTTGTTGTTTGTGGAGTATTATATTTATTATAACACCATGTAAAATATCAGCAGTGAAATTATTAACTTAATGTTAAAAAAGCCATGATTAAAACTGATATCACTCAAATTAAATCTGTTTTTTGGTTTATGTTTATTAATGTATCAGATTACTAAATGTTTATAAAACATACTCTATTTACTGAAATATATTTTTACTTTCAGCAATTTATGGTTATCTTTCAAATATATCAATTTGATATAATTAAACTTGAACAAATTATAAAAGGAAAATATTTACTTTCCTGACATGGAAAATTTGAAGGAAAGATGATTGACCCTTAGTAGATGCTTAATATTTGTATCATTGAGTGAATATTAAGCACATTGTCATTTCACGGTACGTTTTGGTGAAGTGTGTGACTGTAGCCTAATTCTATTGGAAACATTCTCAGAAAGTGGAGAATGAAATTTTGTTAAAAAATTCCTTAAAATATATCTGTTATGCCACAAGTTTACTCCAAACTGTGATGTTTCATCATACAGGTTTTAAAATTTGACTTGTGAGGATATTTTTTTCAATAGGAATCAATGATAAACATGGGATTCCCTAAAGTTTTTCCTTTTAGGATTAAGGCTATTTCTTAAAGCCATATAAGTATAGATGTTAAGTGCTTTTCTAATAATAAACAATATTTAATATGCAAAAGTGTCAGGTTACATATCTGATATCTGTTGTCTTGATTATACTGGTAGTATTTAATGATATATCTAGAAAAATCAGAGAGGTCATAAAGCTATAAGCTTAATACTTATCTAGGGGGAGTTGCCTTGGAAAAAGGACTGAACTTAAAGTTCAAACACTTAGCTTCCAATATTCTGCTACTTATTAACTCAGCTTTCTTATTGTTAAACTGGGAGTAATTATACATAATGTTATTAACTCCTAGGGAGTGATGTGATAATTAAAAGAGACAATCTATATTAAAGAGCTGTGTAAATCACAAAGTGCTTTGAAAATGTCAGCTATTATTATCAATATCTCTAACGGCTGTCATCCCTAGTAGATTTTTTTAAGTCCTCACATTAACATTTTTAAGAAATTCAGCAGTGATGAAGCATGAAAGAAGAAATGAAAAGGGAAAATATTTCACTCTAGAATATCATTTGAATTGCTATAATTAAAAATGAAATTGTCTTTCAGTTGTAAGCAATGCCAATTTTAGGACAGAGGTCTTCCCCTGTACTTGCTACAAATGTAGATTATACTCTAAAATTTAAAATTTGGTGTGTGGGGTGTATATGTATATATAGTGACATGTTAATGAGATTTTTTGTGATAATTGCTAATAATATATATATATATAAAATGTTGTATACCTGAAACTAATACATTGTTATATGTCAATTATACCTTGATTTAAAAAGTTTGAGAAATAACTTCTGGAAATTTTCCTTATAGATGTTTTGAAGAGGAATATGTATTATTAAGAAAATATTTATAGTTACATTAAAGTAAAAGTATAATATGTATTAGATACTGGAGAGGAATGATATATATAGTAGTTTGACATTCTTCTTTGGAAAAGGAGAATATAACTGTACTTTTATATGGAATGTAGATCAATATTTTAAATGCAGAGGTCTATAATTAAAGTGACCTGCTGCACATTTGTAGAGAATTATTGGTGGAAGAAAGACTAGATCTTTCACAGTTAAGACACTATTGTGCAAACCCTGTTTTATTTGGTAGTTGACATTCCGCAATATTCACCTCAGTCTGAGGCCCATAAAAACTGTTAAGAGTTGTATTAATTAGGAACCTTTTTGTTTGTGTTGTTTCTTTTCTTGACTCACATTTTCTGTCTTACTCTCATAATGTAGAGATTATATATTCTCAATTTGATGGTTTACTCCTAAAAACATCTTTGTACTTGTACTTTAACATCCTGTAGCCTGGCTTTCACCCCTCCAATTCTGCTGATTCTCCTTCCTGCCCTCCCTCTGGATCTAAGGAAATGAGGGAGATGGAGAACATTATTATATCCTGTGTAACCTTCTTACAGATCGATTTAGCTGGTTACAATACAGTATAATGAAGTCAAACAAGCTCCTTCTGGGACAGTTATGTCCCAACATCTGCTGTTACCAAACTCTGCGTTACTAATCCCACTCAGACTTTGGTTCAGAACAGATATCAGATCAGGTGTTATGGATAGAGCAGCACAAATTCGTGATGCTCTGCCTCTTATTAGAAAAGAGAATATAATTTTTCTCACTCCTCATACGTAAGTGTGGTAATATCACCCATCCTTGAGGGAAGCATTCTGAAGTGTTCAGCACAACGTCTGGCACATGTTAAGTACCCAGTAAAGTATAAATCAGTATTCTGTATTACACAATACTTTTTTCTTTCATAACAGTCACTACAGTTTACAGTTATATAATTATATATTCTGTTTCCTTATTCGTTTTCTCTATACTTCTATAAACATGATGGAGGCAATGATTGTGCTGGTCTTACCCATCGTGTATAATGCGTGTAGTACCTAATATATAGTGAATGTTAAGTGGGTAGAATAACATCATCACCATCTTCATCAACCTATTATTATTAACAGCAGCAGCAGTAACACGGAATAAACAACCAAGTGTGGTATTTCTTCCAGAGGGCACGGCATAACAATTTATTTATTTACCTGCTTCAACATTTTAACTCTGAAAAATAACTAGCATGTAGAAAATGAACAAAATAGAATTTTACACCTCATGGACCTATCAGACAGTTTTGACACAAAATTTTTCTGCCATTATTTCAATTCTATCCCCAGCAAAGCCCTACTTACTCTACACACAGCATATTACATTTTAGAGTTAATATGTATGAGTTGAAATGTACAAGTCTTAGCTATATATTTTCATGAACAGGTGATGTTTTATATACCCATCTTGATCAAATATTTCTATCAAGAAATCGTCCTCAGTCATCTCCGGTCCTGGCAATCACTATTTTGATATTTTTCACCTTAGATTAGTTTTGCCTGTTTGAGAATTTGACAAATGGCATCACAAAATGTTTAATGTTTGTGTTTGGCATCTTACACTTAGCATAAAGTCTGTAAAATGTATGTATGGTTTTGTGTTTATCACTGATATGTTCCCCTTTATTGCTGAGTACTATTCAAACTATATACCTCAATTTATAATTCCTTTTTCTATTGTTTTGTTTCCAATTGTGGTTGTTATGAACAATACTGTTATGAACATTTGTGGGAATAAGTTTTCTTTATTTTGAATAAAAAGTTAGGAGTAGAATTTCTAGATCAAAGGGTAAACGTATGTTTAACTGTATAGAAAACTGCCGGTCATTCTTCAACATGCAAGTTTGGCCATTTTGCATTCTCAATAGCAATGTATGAGAGGCCCAGTCTCTTAACATTGTCTCCACATCAAATGTTGTTAGTCTTTTTAACTGTAGTGGTTATGTAGTGGCAGCTTGTTTAAATATTCATTTTCCTGATAACTAATTATATTGAACACATTTTTTTTTTATCCTCACTCGAGGACACTTTTCAATATTTTGTTCAGATAGAGTGGGAGGGAGAGAGAGAAACATCGACGTGAAAGGGACACATTGAGTGGCTGCCACCCACATGACCCAACCAGGGCCGGGGACAAACTGCAACCAAGGGACGCGCCCCTAGCGGGAACTGAACCCGGGTCTCTCTGGACCGCAGGTCCAGACTCTAACCGCTGAGCCATATTGGCCAGGGCTTGAACACATTTTTGAGTGCTTAATGGCTGTTCATTTATCCTGCTTTTGTGTAAATCTTTGGCCCATTTTTGGATTGTTTCTTTTTGTTGAGTTATAAGAGTTCTTTATATATTCTGGATACAAATTCTTTTTCAGAATATTATACTTTCTCCCAGTTCATGGCTTGACTCCTCAACTTTTTAATGGTGTTTTTGGATGAGGAGAAATTTTAAATTTGATAAAGTCGAACATCTTTTTTATAGTATTGGTTTTGATATTTTGTCTGAGATACCATTGCCTATTTCTAGGTTACAAAGATATTCTTTTACATTTTCTTCTAAAACCTTTAAAGATTAAAATATTTATTTCAGCTGATGAACTCTCTGTAGCTTTTGTGTATGGTGTCAGGTAGGATACAGAGGTTAATTTTTATGGGAATATTCAGTTGTTTCAGCATGATTCTTAAAATGGTTTTTCATTCTTCAATGAAAATTTTTGGCATTTTTGTTGAAAATCAATTGATGCTGTAGTTGTGAGTATATTTCCAGTTCTATTCTGTTCCATTCATCTGTTTGTGTATCCTCCTGCAAATACCATATTATTGATTGCTATTACTTTAACTTCTTTTTAAAAAACAATAAAACAATAACATTTTGGGGGTAACATTGGTTAATGACTTTATATAAGTTCCAAAAGCACAATTCTAAAATACATCATGTATATATTGAGTTGTGTGCTCACTGCTCAAAATGTAGTCTCCCTCCATCACCATGGTTTTGAGCCCTTTACCCTCCCTCCACCTTTCAGTTTTGAAGTCAAATGGTATTAGTCCTTTAGCTTTGTTTTTTTGTAAAGAACGTTTGGTGATTATAGATTCTTTGTATTTCCTTATAAGTTTTAGAGTCACTTTGTGAATTTCTATAGGAAGATAGGTGTGGAATTAGCGTTGGAATTTAGTTGAATCTATAACTTAATTTGAGAAGAGAGAGAACAAAGATTTACATATACATACATTTTTGGTGGGTGAAGGATTGATTTATTCATAAGTTTTAGTCTTCTATTTAAATATTTCTCTATACTTTCTTTTTAATACTGTATGTTTATGAAAGAGCTTGAAATGTATGCCAGTTACATCTGATTATTTAATGTGTGTTTTGTTTTCGCATTGTGAGCTCCATGTAATGGGGACTGTGTGTTGTGTTCATCATGTCCCTGTGTGTTGTGTTCATCATGTCCCTGTGTCTTGTGTTCATCATGTCCCTGTGTGTTGTGTTCATCATGTCCCTGTGTCTTGTGTTCATCATGTCCCTGTGTGTTGTGTTCATCATGTCCCTGTGTGTTGTGTTCATCATGTCCCTGTGTCTTGTGTTCATCATGTCCCTGTGTGTTGTGTTCATCATGTCCCTGTGTGTTGTGTTCATCATGTCCCTGTGTCTTGTGTTCATCATGTCCCTGTGTGTTGTGTTCATCATGTCCCTGTGTGTTGTGTTCATCATGTCCCTGTGTCTTGTGTTCATCATGTCCCTGTCTATCGCTGTTCCTGGCAAATAGGTGGGGCATAAATGAACGTGTGCTTTTAACACTGTGGCTCTTTATTTAAGCTTTTAATTATTTTTAGAGTATTTAATTGATGACTTTTGCCCTTTCATGGAATTCCTTTGTAGTGGGTGTCATTTTCCTTTCATGATGGGAATTTAAACAACTTTCCATAAAGCTAAGTGTTGCCCTATTTAGAGTACGATCTTTCTTTGTTGGGTTATTATGTTCAGAGAATACAATGCAGACCAGAAAAGTGTTGTTGAGAGGCTTGAAGAATTGGCAGAAAATAATACTGACTAGGATTATTAAGTAAAAGATAAAAACGTACCATTTAAAAAATAATGAAATAGTTTCTTTTACCTTCTCCTAGCAAAAATAAACATAAAAAAATTATAATTAAATTGCAATTAATTTTGAGGAAAAATTAAGCACTTTACTAAGGGGCCCTAATTTCACTTACAAAATTCACTTCCATAAAAAAGTCAAAGAGTACCCAGCATTTCCAAAGGCTCATTTAATATAATGACTCAGTAAAAAACAATGTGGAAGTAAAGATAACAATGAAGCCCATAACATTTTATGCTTTTGTGTTTAGGTAATTGCTTGTTAAATTAAGGAAGTATTTTTTCTGGACATGGGTATACCCCTTTCATTTTTGGTTAAGCATATAATGAAAGTTTTCCTCTAATCTGGTTCAATTCCATTTTGTCTATTCAAAAATTATTTCAATATTAATTTTAGTTCATTTATAACCAATAATTCATTTATAACCAATTTAAGACATTTAGAGAATTGGTAATCATATACTATTATCAGGAAATGCATTGATTTAAGTTTGCAAATGTAAAAGGATTTGACAATGCTTGCTTGCTTTGATTAGTGCAGGTAAACAAGAAAATGCTTATATGCTTTCTTTTCCCAAATTATTATAACAAAATAACCCAATAAACCTATTATTAAGTATTTACTCCAAAATATGTAGTTGAAACTACTCAGCTAATAAAATTATTTTCCTGGGGAATTCACTTAAAATAATTTTTTAGAGAGCACACTATTAAATCGCATTCATAGGTGGAAATGTGGAATTTTGGGGACAGTGTTTTTATAGTGTGACAAAAATATAAGTATCTTAATATTTTATACATTAACTGTAGATTTGGCTATGCTGGTTTCCTGAAATGGGGACATTAGATAGTCATTCTGCCATCTGCTTAACAGAAGAAGCATGTAAAAGATGTAAAAGTATGTTCTTTATGATATACAAATCTAAATAGAATGTTTCACTGAATAACACTTCCTTCATTATACTTGAAATAGAATCTCTATTTGCTTTCTGTCTTAATAAAAGTTTATTTTTAACACAAACATGCTCTGCTATTATAATGAGAAATACTACATAGGTTAAAATATTAATTGCTTATGAATATTTTAAACTGTATTTTTTAGTACTACTTTTATTTTCCTTTTATTAAGCAGATGGGCAGTAGGAAGGTCATAATAGGAGAAACATCACCATGAAATGAATTTAAATTGTTTTACTGAGTAGACTTCATTTGTGCAAACAGAAAGCAGGTCCCAGAAAACCAATTTAATGGTCAGAAAAACTTTAAGGTCTAATACTTCAATCAATTCCTATGCTTTCCTTTCTTGGATGAGTACAAATAGGCTTCTAATGTATATTTAAAGGGTGGGTTGATGCAATGCTTCATATTTGTGGTTCAGCTCAAGAAACTTTGCAGCATTATTTTTCTACATACAAGGTGGGGCAAAAGTGGCTTTGCAGTTGTGAGTATGCGAAACACAGTTTATTCTCTTTTTTTTTTCACTTTTTTCCCCCTCCATTCTTTATTCAGATAGAGCGGGAGGGAGAGAGAGGAAGACACACAGAGAGAAACATCGACACGAAAGGGACACATCGAGTGGCTGCCACCCGCATGACCAACCAGGGCCAGGGACAAACTGCAACCGAGGTACCTGCCCTTAGTGGGAACCGAACCCGGGTTTCTCTGGATCACAGGCCGACACTCTAACCACTGAGCCAAACTGGCCAGGGCCACAGTTTATTCTTGTATTATTATTTATTAATTATTCTGTTATTTTCTATACGAACAACTGCAAACCTACTTTTGCCCCACCCTGTATTTTTTTAACCTATTATGGCTTTATATTTTAGATAAGACAAATAAAACATAAATTCATTTATATAATTTATCAAGTTGTTGAAAGTAAGGTAGTCTCAGTAGATGTAAAATTGATGTTCATAAAAGTTTAAAATCTTTATAAAGATAGTTTTCCTAATGATCATGAATTTTGATATTTTGGGTCCAGTAGAGGATATTACCTATTGGTATGATCCCTGTTTTAGGTCGATAAATCTAGTTGTTAGAGGGCTTGAATGTGTCTTTTCTACTATACGAAATAGTAATAGTAATATGATGATGATGATGACTACAGTAACATTCACTGAGTATTTTCTATGTGACAGACAGTGTACAGTCGTCCCTCACCGCTCTGCGCTTCGACTTTCACGAGAGTGAAGCCGGGCAAGTGGAAGCGTGTAGCGGGGGGGACGACTGCGTGGAAGTAAAGAACCTACTTGGCGGAAATGCATTGATCTGGTAGAGTCTGGAACTGGTTAACCACGATAAATGAAGGCCTACTGTATAAGCCACTTTACACGTTATCTTCTAATCAAAATGAATGAGAATTCAGATGTTGTTGTCTTGTATTTGCACAACTAAATGTCAAGCTAGCCATTTGCTTTTTCCAATCTCTCTACTTCAACTCTCCCCTTCTCTTCATGCACTAATCATTAGTCACATGGTGATGGTGAGGGGTTCTCTCTCTTTTGGTCCATCTTTATTCACACACAGAATGTTAAAACCTGGAAAGAATACATTATTTGTTCATATAATAATCGGCGTATTGCTCAGATGATTTTTCAAGACTGAATATTTTAATGAATATTTTGTTTTACTTTCAAGATGTTGGCATTGAAATCAAATTGAGGTGAGATGGTGGAAGTAGACCATGAGTACTGTTTATTTACATGTAATAAACACTACAACCGTGGTAGTAAAAAAAGAATCATACAGGTCATTCTCCCTAAAAAGAGGAGGGTAGGGGAGGAAAAAAGAAGGAAACTTGGAAGAATAAACAGGCCATTTTCAGCATAAGCCACAGCTAGGACTTGCTCTTGCAGCAAGAAATCTCACTGATCATAATGTGCTCCATCGGGAGCCTGAAAACCTAACCTCTTCCCACTTCTTTGGGAGCATCCCAGTTACTGCTCCTACGTGATGACTCTGACATGGCTCCTAAAGCAGAAACCTATTTGCGTGCATTCATTTTATTTTAAGCTGAGTTTTGAAATACTGTGATACAGAGAAGCCGATTTATTCCATTCCGATCATCTTGTGAGATGTCAGCACTCTAATTCAGTTTATCTATTTCCAGAACGTGAGAGTTTCAATGCAGTAGCACTTTGTCATTTAACTAAGACTGTTAGATGACTGCTTTTTCATTTTAAATTATATTTTACATTTTTATATTGAAAGTACCATATTATGGGGGTGGGTGAAATATTTTCATTAATTTTTCACATACAGCCTGGGCTTAAAATGAATATTTCTCTTTATGCCAGGGATTTGCAGAAGATATGACTAGTTGAAGAACACTTTTGTATTACAGCACTGAATTTGAAGTCATTCCTCATCCAACCACCAATTATTTTAGTAATATGATCTGCAGGTGGTGTGTATTTCTCATATGCAATACCAGAATAAAATTTTTGGTTTTCAGAACTTACCTGCTTTCTTTTCCACAGTTATCAGAACCAAGAAACTCAGTGCATTCTCTTTTAACTATGTGTTCAAGCAAGTTCAGAATTGCATTTTGTAGTCTTTTTCTTGTAATTATTTTGAATTATTCTATTTCATATCTATTTCAGTTTTTGTAAACAAATTCTTTTTGGAAGTAGATGAATTACAAGTTACTTTGGCAGCATACCTTTCATTTTTCTTTACTTAAATAATGTGATGAATGCTGTTTTTGAAAGGACAGGTTTCGGCCCATTCATCCCCCATCTCGATATATATTATGTTGCTTGGGGTCCTTCAATGAGAACTATAATGGAATCTTTGTTTTTCAGTTTTCTTTTGAATTGCTCAATAGTGGATTTTAACTGATAACTAACTTTTAAAGAGCGGAATTAGCAAAGATGTTTAAAGTTATTATTATTTTTCAGCAAGGCTAAAGAAAGTTTGTTGAAAATTCAGAAAGAACGTGATTTTCATCGAATGCACCACAGGCGGATAGTCCAAGAAAAAAACAAATTAATTAATGACTTCAAAGGGTAAGCTGCTAATATTTGTTGGCATAATTACTAAAGAGTTATTTAATTAGTGTGGAGCGACTTGGTTATGGCAGAAGTTTTCAGGTAGGTTATTTATTCAACATTTCCTGAGCATATACTGTGTGCCAAACACAGCACTATGCATCTGACGTCCAAAGGTGACTGAGTTCAGCCGCTGGCTGTCCGTTCGCTGCTGTCTGCCAGGGAGCTCGGGCACTGCGGCTTTGCTGAGGGCTGGCTGTCATTTCTTCTGTTTCTAAGAGGTACGCCAGGAGTGAGTTCCTCTCGTTTGTTGGAGTTTTTTGCTCTGGTACTTGTAAAATTCAGTGTCTTAAGAAAGTGGTCAGGGTCAATGAATTATTGTGTATCTATTCCTGGTTTATAGCCCTTTTCATCAAGTACCTAAGTTCAGTCTTTGGGGTACTCTTCTGGTCCCTGTTGGTACGTGCTTATTAATTCTTGGAGCAGTTTGGATGTATAGTATCTTTCTAGTCGGACCATTAGCTGGCAGTCAGGAGAGGAGGAAGCAGATAGAAGTGACTTCAGGAGGACATCTTTTACCCTGTGGTGGAGAGATCTCTGAAGCATCATTTTCTAAAGAAAGAGGGCCACTTCTGCAAACCCACAGGTCCAGAGGAGTGGGGCAATAGAACTAACATCCTTAGGGCATCCTGAGGACCAGAGAAAAAGAGAGAATTTTATATTGATAAAAGAAATCAATTCCTCAGGAAGACATAGCATGTATGAATCTAATGTAAGCGTTTCAAAATATATGGAGCAAAATCTGATAAAATAGAAAGGAAATATGAATATTTCCACATTTGCAGTAGGAGATTTTACCCCCTTTAGCAATTTGCAGAAAAATAGGCAACATTCCTCTAAGTCTATAGAACAAGATAAATTAATTGAGCCTAATTGACCTTTCTTGAAATCTACTTTGGATTTTTCAAGTGCACATGGAATGTTCATCAAAATAGGTCATATGCTGAGCCTTAAAATAAGTCTGTCTATTAATTTCAAAGAGTTGATGTCATGCAAAGTATGTATGTTCTCTGATTAAACCAAATTAAGTTAAAAATTGATGACACAAAGTTCTGTGGAAAATTCCTAGTTACATACCTGGAAATTAAATAGTACTCTTCTGAATAACACAAGTCAACAAAGAAAATGAGAAAATATTTTGAACTGGCTGATTTAAAATGCAGCATTTCAAAGGTGTGGAATGAAGCCAAAGCAATGTTTAAAATAAAATTGATAGCTTTAAATTCTTATATTAGAAAATAAGAAAATATTAAACCAGTGATCTAATCTTGCACCTTAGAAGCTCCAAAAACCAAATTAAATATGAAGAAAGAAAAAGAAATGAAACAATAAAAATAAGACTTGTAACCAATAAACTAGCAAAGGGACAAACATAAGAAAAAATCAACAAACTCATATATTGGTTGTTTTATAAATATAATAAAACTGACAAAAATTGATAATAGAATTATAATAGAATTGAGAAATTCTAGGTAGAATAATACTTACCAAATGTTGGTAAGTTGGAGTATAAATTAAAACCCATCAATTCATCTATGTATTTTTTCCTAAGAAATGAAGATCTATAACCAAAACATAGCTTACGTGACTGGTATGAATGGTCATAGCAACTTTATTCATAATAGCCTCGAACTGATAACAACTTCATCAGCAGAATATTGCACAAACACATTTTGGATTATACATACAAGGAAATACTAAAGGTAAAAAAACAATGAATTATTGATATAGACAACAACATGAAAGAACCTGAAAAATTATGCTGACTGAAAGAAGCCAGTTTCAAAAGAGAACATAGTCTATGATTCCAAATATATGAAGTTCTAGAATCTCCTGAGATGTTGAAAATGCTCTGTCTTTTACTAACAATGTGGAGTACCCGGGCATGCATATTTATGAAAATTCTAAACTGTAACATTTAAGGTCTGTATATTTTACTCCATGTTAATTACACTTCAACATAAAAGTAAAAAAGTTTTGAAAACATTTTCAAGTACAACAGATTCTTAGAGGTGTTTATAACATAAGTTAAATCAATTATTCTACGAGATATCAAAATATTTTTATACTTGTTTCTTAATATGAGGTTATCAAACTTATTTTCAAGACCATTTTAAAGTTTACTTTCATGTGGATGACACTTTCTGTTTAGTCATCTGTTGTTTGTAACCTTTGTCTTTTTGAAAATTGTTTCTGAATTAGTGAAAGGAACACACCATTTCTCTCTCTCGGTGAACAGCAATGCTCTTCTGAATGCATGTTTGAATTCAGAGAAATGTTACTTTCCACACCCACCCAGGTTGCAGGGAGGTCGTATGCCATATAATACTTCTTGCACTTCTTGGTTCTGTTGTGTTGACCTTTATGTGGTTATTCATTTTTTTAACCAATGCCAAAATATTGTTTAGATGTTAAATGGAAATCACTGATTTAGCTGAATTACCCTTTAAGATGCCCTTTATTTTTCACAGGTTGAAGTTACATTATGCATCTTATGAACCAACTATAAGGGTTTTACTTGAAAAACACCACACTTTACTGAGGCAGAAAATGCTCACCTCCTTGGAAAGAGACCGAGCAGTTGAGCAGGTAAAAAGACTATCACAGGTAACTCGAAGGGATTTTCACCGTTTATTTTTTGTAACAAAATTAGAAGTCTTGCTTTTGTTTCTGAGACAGATTTTAAAAGTTTCCACCAACTGTCATGTGGTAAAAATGATTCATTTGGAAACATTAGACAAAGTATTTTATCTGTTTGAAACCTGTTAAGATTTGTAATAGGTAAAATATTGTTGAATTAAAACAAAATTTTATAGGAAATTATTGAAATATAGATGAAGAAAAAAACTCAGACTTTGTGGTCACAGAAACTTGAGTTTAAATGCCAGTTTTGACAGCTATAAACATGGATCTTAGTTAAACACATTGAACTCAGATTTCTCATATATAAAGTGTAGCCACAACGCCTACCTTTTAATATTGCTTTGAAAATTGCTTGTGATATTGAATAAAATTTTCCTGCAATTTACTCCTAAGTAAGTATTGGCACAACTAGTGATTGACTCAATTTTTCATTATTTTTGTTATTGACACCCTTTTCCATTCTTCCCATACTCTTAGGCTTAGGGCAGAATTGAGAATCTCTTACAGTTTTCAAGAAACATAAAACAGAAGTATTATGGGCCACATTAAAAATATGTAGCAGTTTATTTGAAAATATAAAACGGAATCTATGCTTAACATTTTTTAGTGCTTTCTGGAAATACCCATTTTTAGCCAAACTTTCAGTATCTGCAAAAACTTACACAATGGTTAAACTCTTTCTTTGAATTATTTGATCAAGACATGCTTTAATCAAGTGAATTTTGCCTTTTCTTGAGGCAATTTTTGGCTGCTAAAATGCAAAACATCACTTGTGATTCTTTGTGTTTGAATTTTAATTTTGTATTCTTGAATGTTTGAATTGCATTATTAGTAATATTGCATAAAATGTGTTTAATACTAACTTAAAAATTTTTATGGCAGCCCTGGCCAGTTTGGCTCAGCGGTTAGTGCGTCGGCCTGCGGTACAGAGAGACCCGGGTTCGGTTCCCGCTAGGGGCACGTGCCTCCGTTGCAGTTTGTCCCTGGCCCTGGTTGGTCGTGCGGGTGGCGACCACTCGATGTGTCCCTTCACATCGATGTTTCTCTCTCTCTCTCTCTTCCTCTCTCTCCCTTCCGCTCTGTCTGAACAAAAAATGCAAAAATGTCCTCGGGTGAGGATAAAAAAAAAAAAAAAAATTTTATGGCATTTTATGTCACATCTTCAGAAATTCATCTCCTTTCTACTTCCCCCTCCCCTCCCCCTCCCCCTTCCCCTCCCCCTCCTCCTCCTTCTCCTTCTCCTCCTTCTTCATTTAATCCTTACCAGAGGTATTTTTTTGTTTATCTTCAGATAGAGTGGGAGGGAGAGAGGGGGAGAGAAAGGGAGAGAGAGAGAAACAGATGTGAGAGAGACAAATCGACTGGTTGCTTCCCGAATGACCCTGACCAGGGCCCTGGACAAACTGCAACTGAGGTAGTACGTGCCCTTGGCTGGAATTGAACCCTTGACTCGTTGGTCTGCAGGCCGACGCTCTATCTCTGAGCCAAAATGGCCAGGGCTCCTTTCTCCTTTTTATGAAACCTGCTTCCAGCCTTCTAGTAGGAGCCACAGCTCTGCATCTGGGTTCAGGTAGTTCCTTCTTCTTATCTTGCCGTGGGACCAACTTAGACCTTGCTACCCATCTTATTCTTCCTTTCTCCCCTGTCTTACCTTCTCCAAGGAGGAAGCCATCAGTGACCCGGTGGCTCATTCCCAAGGGACCACGTATGTTTTGGCATGGCTGGCAGACCGCTCAGACTGAGTTTCACCATTCAGGGATATCAGGGCCCCTCAGGCATCCATGCTGGCGAGTGCCCACACTCCCCTCCGGGCTGTTGATTTCTCCCTCTGCAGCCTGGCCAGGTCGGATCTGTCACTCCTGTTGTGTGTGACTAGAGCCAAGTGGTCTTCCTGGAAGGGCCATCAGTTCTCTTATGTCTGATGTGAGGGGTGTTTCTCTGGGTCGGTCAAAGGCATGTTGAGAACACATTTAAGCCACACACAGGCTCTGGGTTTCACGTTGCTCCTCGTTGGTTTGGGAGTGGGACGTGTGAGCTCCAGCGTGCTGCCAAGTAGCCACATGAACATGCAGGTCGTTTTACATGCATGTCTGTTTTCTCACCTGTTAGATAAAACAACTTGCCCTATAGTTGATATTTATCTGAAATGGAAACGTGTCTAAAAAAGTAACACTGCTCTCTGTGTGGGGCAGGGTTGAATTTTACACACTACCGTTCAGATGTACAAAGACTTTTATCTTTATTATCTGCAGCTTCTTTTCCCCTTGAACCCCTACTCCTGCTGAAGGCAAAGGAAAACAACCTGCTATTAAAGACTATTCAGATCTTTCTGGGTTACAACAGCTTCTGAGTTTAACAGGATGTTATATTAACTGACTGTTTAGCTAAAACATAACTTGTCAGTGCTAATTTTCTGTTTTCATATGGGGCACCCTCTTCTCCACGTTCTTTCCCCGATGATTCCTAGCACAAGGGGTGCTTCGGTGTCCGCGTGGCCCGCACTGCACGCTGCCCTCCTGGCCTTCACTTTCTTTCTTGTGAGGTGCCACTGGTTTGGCCATATCCCTGGCTTGAGGTACAAGGTTCTGAGTGATTCTCTTGAGTGAGCCTTACATGCCTTGCTGAATGCAAAGCCGCTCTGCTGCAGCATCTGTGAGATCCTTGTACCTGTGGCCTCATTTTCCTGACTGTCCTTCTTTTGCTGGTTCAGTGCTTCAAATGTTAACATTTTTTTATGTGCCCTATTGAGACTTGGTGAGACTTCTGATTTCCTTATACTGCAAATACAAGCCATGGGCAATTTAGAGACTACTTAGCATCTATCTACATAGACACACCTCCTTTAGTCAATTTTCAAATACTGCCTGGAGGGTATTATGTTTTTCCTAGCGCAGTGCAAAATAGGAAAGTCTCTTTAATGGGATGTCAGTGTCCTAGACAATTCCATGAAAAACTAGGAGAATGTGTAGTCTATGCTTGGGAGTGTCCCTGGACTGTCTGGCTTTATGTGCCCTTTGCTTCCAGCTGGCCTCATTTAGATGTTTAGCTTGAGAGGTGATTTAGGGTACTCATATCTGACCTCTTGCTTTTTCTCCCTCTCAGGCACAGAACCCTGTATACTTCTTTGTTCCATTGGATTGGATATATTTCTGTCCTCTTTCACGTTATCAGTCATTCTGCATCCCCACTTGTCCCAGTTAGTTTTAATTTACACCAGTTATCACAGGGCAGTAATTAATATCTTTTATTTTCATTCTAAAATTCTAATTAGGAAGATCCTACTGAGGAAATTCTAAAGAGTTTATTTTTTGTTAGGATTTAGAAATAACTTTCCTCTCTTTATTGATTCTGCTCTTCAAAAACAGTCGATTCACTACAATTTGAAAGTCAGGTTTGAGTAGGAGATGCCGTTTCCGCCACCATGGGTTTTCCTGAGGCCACTGCTGATTCTAGGCACTCGGGTGCTCTTCTTGATCCTTTTCACGGCTTCCAGTGGGCACTGGGCAGAGCAGCTGCATCCTCAGGACGCATTCAGCATTGTACAGTTCCCTCACATCACCAGACCTTGTTCATTTTCCAAATGGGTACATGACTGATGGGGCCTATGAAATATGGTCAGGATCCTAGTTACGAGAAAGGCTGATACATATAGTGAAAGATGGAAGAGTCACAGTTCACTAAATACAGGGTTCTGAGTGGCCAAAATGACTTAGATATTTCTTACACCAATCTACCCCTAGCATCAGTGAGCACATTCTCAAAATTGGGACAGAGAATATGGCCTCAGGCCTATCAGGTCTGCCTGTGGAGAACAAGCCGAGGTTATCATCAATGGGCTGAACCTTCGGGGGAACCCTTCATACAAAGGATGATTTATTACCAACCCAGTCTTTTTCCTCCCTTCCTTCCTTCCTTCCTTCCTTTCTTCCTTCCTTCCTTCCTTCCTTCCTTCCTTCCTTCCTTCCTTCCTTCCTTCCTTCCTTCCTTCCTTCCTTCCTTCCTTCTTTCTTTTTTACTGTTGAGGCATTTTTATCAGGTGTTCAGGTATACCTTGGGTATGTAGCCATGGATTAGCCTTTTAACTCGAATCTAGTAGTGTGTCATGAAGCTGTGGAATGAATTGATTGTGAAAACATATTGCAATATAAGTGAAGCTATATTCAAATATATTTGAAAAGTTCCTCTATGATCCAACATGGAAGATACCAATTTTTATGCTTCTTTCTTTATTATGTCTCAGTGTTTTGATGTAGATATGCACTGAGAATTTCCTTCTAACCAAACTTTTATGATGTGAACTTAGAACAGGACGGAGTATATTGTGTTTTCTATCTGGATTCCTAATCATTGCTTCCTTAAAAACTTTATTTTAATGAACATTAAGCTCATTATTTTTTTCTTTAAATGTATAGAACTCTCAAATACCTTGCATGGAGAAGGCTTAGAATGTAAACTTTAAAAATGATGTTTATTTTGTATATGAAAGAGTGAAAGTATACTGTGAAATGACGAATATCTAATATGTGCTTTCAGATTATTTTGTTAGATAATAAACAGTGTAACAACTTTTTAGTTTATTTAAATCTTTAAATAAATCTGTAATTTAATTAAGTTGGACAGATGTCCAGAATTCTGAATTAGAGCCCTATCTTTGAAGAAAGATAAAATGTAGTTTATTTGTTTAAGCATACAAGTTTAATAAATTGTATTTTATCTTTTTTTTTTTTTTTGATCACAAGGGCTCTAATTAAGGAGATATTCTAAACTAAATATATATATTCTTAGGTATGTCTGCTGAAAAAAATCTAGATGTAATTATACTCCAGTAATAATGAGTAAACCCTATGCTCAGGTGTTGGTTTCTCGTACTGTTCTTCAATAAAAGAAAATAGGGCTTCTCGTAGAAGTGGCTGGTTGTGGGCTGGGCAGGGAAATACCAAATGTGTCCAGAGCATTTGGAGTATCTTATTGTGCCAGGAAGTTAGGAAGTGTTCAAAATGGAAGAAAAGGAAGAAAGGAAGCAAACAAAAAAGGTGAAAGGAAGAAGGAAGGAAGGAAGGAAGGAAGGAAGGAAGGAAGGAAGGAAGGAAGGAAGGAAGGAAGGAAAGAAGGAAAGAAGGAAAGAAGGAAAGAGGGAAGGAAATACCCAACAAAAAGTGGGGTATGTCAAGGGGTTTGTTGTGGGCAACTACAGAGGTCGATGGACCACCAACCAAATTTGCTTTGGATGTTGAGCCTGATGATGCCATGCGCACACCAAGAGGGTATGAAGAGAATACGCTCATTACCTACATACTTGCATTTTCTGGGGAGAACAGCACCTGCCTACCTTGCAGGTTTGAAATGGTTGAAAGAGCAAGGAAAGGGGACTAGCTCGGGGTTTTATTGTGGTTAGAATCAGGGGCCTGGGTGAGAGTTCTCAGGTACAATTAGGGGCTTGCATGGTTTGAATCTTCTGCCAGTGCTGAAGGAGGGATCCCCCAGGTTTTCTTATCTGCTTGCCCAGATGTGGGGCCCAATAGTTAAAAACTATTAGCCATAAAACACCAAAAAATGGAGTCCGATTCATTATAGAAATCAGTCTGAAAGAATTCACGGTGGTCAAATTTGGAGCAATTTGAGCAAGAAAAACAATAATGTCGTTTTGGATTATAACTAAAAGTATAAAATAAATGTTTATAATAATATAATGATCTAAATAAATGGGAGATGAAAGAATAAAATGGAGAAGAAAAGTATCTCCTCCAAGAAGAATTCCGGATGACATCTGTAGATAATCTTTCTCTCAAGGAGGTGGAGCTTAACCCCTAAGCTGTTAAGTGTTGGCTACACTTGCTGACTTGCTTCTAGAAGTTCATTGAAAACAGGGAAAAAAACAAGTTTACATTGGAGAAAGCTGGCAAATGCTGCTTCAGGAAGGTGACCAAGGTTACTGTCAACGTGTTTAATCATGTTGATGGCATGTACCCTTGATGTGATATGCTGATAGTGGAATGTCTCCTCTGTGGTGTTTCTCCCCAAACTCATCACTCCAGTCTAACCATGAGGAAACATCAGACAAACCCAAATTTATGGACATTTTGTGAAATAGTTCTCAGCCAGTGTTCCTCAAGACACAATGACCAAATGTAAGGTCGTATTGTGGATAGGTTCCTGGAAAGGATGAAGGATATTAAGAAAACATTAATGAAATTAGAATAAAATATGGACTTCTCTTAATAATAATGTAACAAATATTAGTTCATTACTTGTGACAAGTACCACAGTAATGTATGACACGAGCAAGGGAAACGGTGCAAGTGTACAGGGACTCTGTACCATATTTGCAGCTTTTATGTCAAGTTTACACTATTTTAAATAAGAGGTGCATTTAAACATTTATATAATGCCTTTGGCATCCAAGAATAATATAAAAATTTTACTCCCTTTTTACTCAGGCATTTCATGAGCAGTAATCTAATGTTACAATTTATTATCTGCTATTTTCTATTAATAAAGAAATATAGCTACTCAGTAGAAGTAGAGAAATGTGTATATTTGTACATATTAAACAGATGGTATTTTGTGATGGCATAATCTTATACAATGAGGGATGTGATACCTTTTTAAGGCTGAAATTTAATTTAAGTATATTGTTCAGGAAATACAGGGAAATGGTGTGCCACCGAAGTAACAAATGTTCTTAATTACAATATATGTTTAATAAAACAAGGAGTCTCTGTGGGTGGAAAATGAGCTAAGAGTTTTAGGAATAACAATAGTTTCTTCATATTTCACTTCCCAACTAATACCTACCTCATCTTTTAAGGACATAAAGATGAGTTAAGTTGTTGTGAAGCAATTTCAACAGAAGAGAAACTTCTCTCAAAGTACAGATCTGAATATTATTATTATTCAGAGTGTGCAGTGAGTGTTCATGGTTCAGGAAACTATGCTGTAAAATGCTTGCTTCAGTCCTGGCCAGGTGCTCCGTTGGTTAGAACGTTGTCCTGGATTGATTCCAGATCAGGGCAGAAACCTAGGTTATGGGTTCGATTCCTGGTCAGGGCATGTATGGGAGGCAACCAATTGATGTTTCTCTCTCTCTGCTCCTTTCTCTTTCTCTAAAAATTCAATAAAAACATATCCTTGGATTAGGATTAAAAATAAATTAATGTTTCAAATGATTACCCATAATAGGTACTTAATAATTGCCTGTGGAATTCAATTTAAACCTAATACTATGTTTTTCTTTTGTTGCCATTTATGTTTAATAATTTGAAATACACAGGACTTAATTCAAGAGATATTAATTTTTTACCCTGGCTGGTCTGGCTCAGAGGTTGGAGTATCGGCCTGTGGACCAGAGAGTCCTGGGTTTGGTTCCCGCTAGGGGCACATACCAAAAAAAAAGAGAGATATTAATTTTTTAAATATTTTGCAATTAATACTTAAACATTACAGTTTTAAACTTTTTTGAGTCACTTAGTTTATAACCCCATCTCTTTGGATTTTACTTTTTAGATTTCTGGACTTCGAACAACAATAAGGAATGTGGAACCAGGGCAAAGTTACCAAGCTTCTAAAATTGGAGGTAAAAGTACAGTACGGCAAAACTAATTTAATACTCGTCGGTGATTTCACAACCTTATCAGAGCTCAAAATTCTAGTGATATTTAAACGTGAATAAATGGTGTGGTAACTGTTTTATAAATTAACATTTTAATGAAAAGATCAAGGGGAAGTATGGATGATATACTCTATAGGCTAATTTTAGAGAAAAATATGAGTAAACCATAATGGGTGGATTTCTGGGCGTAATAGAGTGTCTGGTACCAGACTAATCTTTTCCCCATAAATAACTCTAAAGTTAGACTATATATATGAGGCAGTACTTGTAAACATTGGAAAACAGCACCGTCACGGAAGGCAAGAGAAAGAAGGAAAATTGATAAGTGGAGCTCCAGCATCACCACGACTGTGTCTGGGGAATTTTCCCCACTAAACTCCGTGGAGATGGAGGTCAAGGCGAGCGTGGCCATCCTGCACGAACTGAAGGCGGGCTGCGGAAGCTCTAGGGTGCCCTGGAAAGGGCACCGGATCGGAGATACTGCCGTGAGCGGTGGCCCAGCTTGTGAAGGAGTTTACTACGAATCCTTAACTGATGGCTGGACCATACGTGCAGGACTTGCTGAGACTCAGTCAGAGAGAAGATTCTGTAGGAGTCAGAGGAGACCAGAGACTCCAGAGGTCAAGCAGGGATGGCAGAGTTGGAGTTCTAGCCGTGCCTGGATGGAGAGATCCCTTTAACACCCTGGTAACATCATACTGACATCCAGTATCCTGTATCCACCCTATTAAACCCAAAACAAAGCTACACAAAACTCCTAGACGAAATAGAGTTGACAGTTTGAATCTTGCCAAGTTAGAGGACCTTGAGAAATATTTCCATGGATCCACCAGGCAGGGTATAAAAGTTAAGCTTCAAGATTCAAGGGGACCAAAAACACTGTGTGCTAGAACAAAAATCAGTACCCTTCAGAGGAAGACAGTTGTCCAGATTCTTTATAATCTCTCACCTATATTTCTCGGTAGATAATTATCGTTTTCTAGATATGTTATAGAAACTTGAAAATATGAGCAACAATCAAGACAAAAAGCAGTAACTGGAAACCTACACTGGTACGGCTATGTGTTAGATTTATCAAATACAAGTATTAAAGAGGCTATTTTGAATATGATCAAGGATTTACAGGAAAATCTGACATCAATAAGTGAAGAGATAGGGAATCTTGGCAGATAAATGGACCCCCCCCCAAAAAAGGAAATAGAAATTCTAATACTGAAAAATACAGCTACAATAAAATTGAATACTTCTAAACAGATTGCAGATTACAGAAATGTCAGTTTATTTTAAGAGATCAGTAAAAATAATCAGTTCTAAAGAAGAAATAAAAATTTAAAGAAAATCTGTTTACTTAACATTTATGTAATTAGAGTCCAAAGGAGAAAAGCATGGGAATGAAGCATAAAAATATTTAAGCAAAAGATGACCTAAAGTTTTCCAAGCTTGATGTAAAATATAAATTTACCTATCAAAAACAAAAAGCGTCTAAGTATAAACACAAAGAAAATCATGCCTGGATACATCATATTCAAATTGTTGGAAAGTTAAATGAAAAAAATCATGAAAGCCGCGAGAAAGAAAAGCCGTATCACATAATGGGGAACAACAATATAAATAAAGGCTCATTACAAAGAGACATGGTGGAAGCTAGGAGGAACAATGACATGACATCTTTAAAATGTGGAAAAATTTTAATTCGGAATTTTATATGCAATAAACATATTCTTCAAATATTAGGGTGAAAAGCAGGCATTTTAACATAATGAAAGCGAGAGAGATTGTTGCACACCATTCTGAAGTACAGCAAATACTGAAGGATTTTCTTTGGGTGAAAGAAAATGCCAGAAGGAAACTCAGATCCGGAGGACGGAATACAGAGATATAGAAGTGCCAAATTCTAGTTAATACAAAGGTTACATTTTTCTCTTCTTAATTTTTGTAAAAGAAAATTACTGGTAAAAATTAGGTAATGTTTATCAGGCATGTAAAAGAGAAAATCATTTTGGGGTAATGTTCCATATCTTGAGTTTGGTGGTGGGTATATGCCTCCTGCTTATCTTTGATAAAACTTTTCTAACTCTAAATTTTAAAAGTATGCATTTTATTGTATGTAAATTATACCTCAATGAAGTCAATTTAAAAAAGAATGATGAAAACTCTAAATAGAAAGACTTTGAAATAGTATATATTTTTTTAATAATTTATTTTTGTTACAGATATTTCTCCTTTTTCCCTCATTGACACTCTCCTCCCCATTCCGCCACCCCTTCCCCAGCTTTGTTGTCTATGTCCATTGGTTATGTGTACATGCATATAAGTTCTGTGGTTTATCTCTTTCCCCCCCAAACCCTCCTCTTCTTGGGTTTGTCAGTTGTTTATTTTCTTAATAAACAACATCCTGTTATTTCCAGGTGACTATTCATTGTGTTCTCTACTTAATTAAGACTTAAAAAATATGTAGCATTGATATATTTGAAATGTTTTTCTTAGCCTTGGTTCAGTGGTTTCTTTCCTAACATTTTATGTTAAAGAAATACCAGTTATGTTCATTGATGCCTGAAAAGGTTGCTATGAACACGGCTGTTTATTGCAGTCATATCTATAGTAACAAAACAATGCAAGCAGTCTTAACCTTTGACCACAAGTGACTGTCTAAATACAGTTGATGATACAATACTAGAAACTCTTTAAAAATCATGCATAAGAAAATGCTCATGTTTATTATGTTAATATAATGTTAAGAAATAAAAACATTTATATAGAATGAGGGCATGTCTGTTAAATATATGTGTGAAGAATGATTAGAAGATGCACAAAAATTGTGTAAACAATTTTCTGTGTATGATGTGATTATTTTCTACATATTTTGCTTACTGAATTTGAATATATATGTTTTTTAAAAAATAAAAACTAATTTTAATATATAGATAACTTTTAAGTATATAATCAGATATAAATATGAAAGGATAATATTAAATTATTATAAACTTAGGAACATGAGCTCTCCAAATGACTAAAGGTGTGAAAAATAATATAAATAGGCTTAAAGGTTGAGGAACTTTGTGCACTTGGTTGATGCTGCATCAGATACTCTCTAATGCTACATTCTACTCTTTGTGTATAAAATCTATAGTTTGTGATTTTATGTTTATCCTTGACATCTCTATTAAAATTAACTAATGAAGTTACAGATAACTTCTTTATGAAATTATCTCCTGATATTTAATATAATTAAAAAATGAACACATTGCATGTTTTTCTAAGATGACATTTATAAGTTTTTGGAAGATCAATTTGTAATTATATTTTGATCTGTGATATATTGAAGTGGCTTTTGATCAAAGGGAACACCTTTCCATCCAATGTGAAGACAAAGGTTTTTTTAGTTGAATAATTCTCATTACCTGCCTCAAATTAATTTCTTAAATCCTGTCCTGAATAATGTTTGTGCTCCTTATAAACATGCACTGTGGTTTTAGATATGGGACTTGCAGTACCTTTTCCTAAGCTTCTGGTGTCAGCATTTGACTGTGTGATCTGAGCATCTGTCACCACTCTGATTGCCTCATCAACTTGGAACCTTACTTAGCCAGCGGTTGTAATTTGAAAAGATGTTGGATTTATTGGTCAAGTCGTTGTTCCTCATGAAACCCTGCTCTCCTTCACAATAATTTTTATGTATTTCACATCCTCCCGCTTCCTTTGATTTTAGTTTATTTATTTTTTTTAATCCTCACCCAAAGATACGTTTTATGGATTTTAGAGGGACAGAAATAGAGAGGAAGAGAGAGAGAGAGAGAGAGAGAGAGAGAGAGAGAGAGAGAGAGAAAGAAACAGAACATTGAGTGGCTGTCTACCATACACACCCAATTGGGGATCAAACCTGAAACCTGGGTATCTGGGTATGTGCCCTGACTGGGAATGGAACCCATGATCTTTCATTGTATGGGAGGACATTCCAACCAACTGAGCCAGCTGGCCAGGCCTCAGTTTAATATTAAAAATATTTTATCGCCCGGCTGGTGTGGCTCAGCGGTTGAACGTCGACTCGAGCACCCAGAGTCGCCTGTTTGATTCCCAGTCAGGGCACATGCGCAGGTTGTGGGCCACATCCCCAGTGGGGGCATGCAGGAGGCAGCCTGTTGATGTTCTCTCTCATCAATGTTTCTATCTCTCTCCCTCTCCTTTCTTCTCTCTCTAAAAATCAATAAAGAAAAAAGAATTAAAAATATTTTATCAATATGTTTTCTCTCTGTTATCTGCCTATCCATTTACTTTGGGCAGTAGAAATTCTTCAGATTAAAATTGTATTCACTCTGTAATTAGGAAACAATGAATTGATTGTCATTTAAGTTGAACTTTGGGAAAAAGACAAATTCATTGTTATTTAATTTATGTTTAGGGAATAAGACAAATATTGGACTCATTTAGAGTAGAATTATCAAAGAATTTTAAGCATGCCATGATTTTGGACTAAAGTGGGGTGCCACTTTTAAAATGGTAAAATATATTTTAAAAGTTATCCATTTAATTGCTGCCACCCAGATAGAATATTATTATTATTTTAGCACTCAACTGTCTCACCTGAAAAAAAGGTTTTTAATTCTATACTTATTCTTATATGGCATGTAGAATAATAGAACGATTCCTAGGAGAAAGTGACAGCGAATTGTTATCTACTAGATATTTGAAGTGACAATTTTTTTTTTATCTTCAACCGAGGACATTTTTTTTTTCTTTTATCTTCAGATAGAGCAGGAGGGAGAGAGGGAGGAAGAGAGAGAGAAGCATCAATGTGAGAGACACACATCAACTGGCTGCCACCCACATGACCCCAACTGGGGCAGAGGACAAACTGCAACCAAGGTATATGCCTTTAGCAGGAACTGAACCCAGGACTCTCTGGTCCGCGGGCCGATACTCTAACTGCTGAGCCAAACCAGCCAGGGCAAAGTGACAGTTTTTTGTTATTTTTTGTTGTTGTTATGAGAAGTAATATGTATCATATTTACAAGAAACTACACAGAAAACACTTAAGTATTACATAGTATAAGATAAAACTTTTTTGTACAGTTTACTTAATTTCAAAGTTTATGAATATGCTGGTTTTGATTGTCATGTTTGTGTTAATTAATTTATATCACTTTGATTTTTTTTGTAAGGTTGCAATTTGAATGCAATAATGTGTATTTTCAAAGCACATTATAAAGATACATATAATTGTATTTTAATATAACTTGTGATTTATGATAGGGAATTATGAATTCAAGATTAACAACTAGAAATTGGAAATGTTTGATGAGGCTCACAACTGTGAGAGATGGCTTCAGAGCTTCACAGAGGAAATAGCTATCCTACATAGTGTAAAGTATTCCTTAAGGGTTTTTGTTTAATTAATTGCTGCTTTTTTAAAGTTCAGTATTTAGTTGCTGTGCAAAATTGCATTACTAGATGCCGTTTTGTATGTTTACATGGAGTATGTGGTCTAGTTTAGAATGAACTGCTGTCCTTTCAAATGTAGCTTCTCCTGTTTACCTCTGTTTTATTTTGAATTCCAGTTAGACCTACTCATTTTAGCTAGCAAGTGTCCTCATCTTTTAGATATTGTCTAGTTATCTTTTTGGACTAGGTTATGGATTATTTCTTCACAACCTTTTTTTCAGTAAAATAATTCTTTTTTCAGCTGCATGTAATCTACAAGGAAGTTAGGGACTAGCATATTGGAGATACTTAAGTGCTTATTTGTTACATGAATATATTCATGTATTTCTGATATTTAAGCAGGGACCTGAACATGTTCAGTTCACGCTGGTTAGGTGTGTGCATACATCAAGGAATAGTTGAATGGGTGAAATTTAGCAGTAGAGGTACAATAAATAAAATTTCTGTAAGGGAAAATGTGTGTCTTTGTTTATTTGATGTGTACTCTATTTCTCTTAAGGATTTGTACCTTTCTTAGGTGTTGATTGTGCCCCATTAATGTTTAGGGAACTGCATAGCACCACTTTAATGTCTGGGACTCTCCGTTCTCCAAACCTCTGTGTAAGGAAAAGTGATGTTTATTTGATGGAGAGTGGAGATTACATTTATTATTGCTGCAGTGAGAAATACTGAGAAATGTTATTTCTCTGGCAATTCCACATGCATTCTATTGTATCTGTTCTCATGTTTTGGCTCCAAATGTTGATTTTTTTCCCCTAAAATATTATTAAAATCTGAATTTCTGTAATTTTATTTTTCTTGTGGAGCAATTACATGGAATCACAAACCAAATTCTTTTTGTTTTTTGACATTCATTTTTTATTCTTACCATTATTTTTTGTTTCTTGCTTTTTATTTTATTTCTCTTATGAAGTGGTGCTTAGTAATGTTTTGCATACTCCCTGCGATCTGCTCCTGCTCCTAGAATTACCTGCTGAAACCCTGGGTTCCCCTTTCTTCACTGCAGTTATTTCTATGCAAGTGCTCCTCGTATATGAAAGGAATGAAAGGTAACGGCCATCACAGGGTTATTGACAGGATTTCATAAAATATTAAGTGTAAATTGTTTAGATTGGAGGCTGTTGTAGAGTTAAAGATCAGTTAGGCATAAATGGTTAATTATTATTATTCTATAATATTATCATTATTTAGGTTGTCACCCTTGGCCAGTGAAGAGAATACTTTTCCTGACTCTCAGCGAGCTGTCATTATTGCCTTTCCCCCACACTTGGGCTTCCCAGATGCTGTGAAACTTCAACTTGTAGCAACATTTGGATCTCCAAGTGTTTGAAGTGTTTCATGAACTTTCCTGTAAAACTGAGTTATATAACATTCGGTTTTTATGTTACTGTGAGAGTTCTTTTGAGGATTTTCTCTTTTGTCCGGAACAGGTAGTGAATAGGAAAAATTAATTAGATCAGGGAAGAAACAAATCGCCACCCATGTGTCCCCTGGCCTTTCTAACCCCAGAGTCTTTGAGGGCCTTGGCATCAAAACCTCCCGATATCTTTGTGTTCATTATCTTTTCTCTTTATGCACATAGAGATATAATTTAGAACATTGTTATTTCTTTTATTTATGAGTTAATGGTTATATCCTTATTATTTATTTGAAATTGGTGTGCTGTTTAGAAATACAACGGAGATTTTTGTATATTTAAACATGTATACCAATATGGGAAGATGTGAAAAGGAAAGAGATTTTCCCTGTCACTTACATTTTCTCACAGATGATACCATTAGGACTGTTCTTTATGTCCAAGCGTTAGGAGACCAATTTACAACTGCATTCGGATATTACGGCGTGTTCCTTTCTGTTTTTCTGAACATCTAGAAGCATAGAGAATGCTATTTTATTAGGACAATATTCTTTTTTCAATTTCTCATTTAGTTCCAGTTGTGAAATTTTGTTACTGCTCACCATTCCTTCCTTTGACCCCCTACGGCTTCCTTTATAAGCACAGGCGACCTCATGGTAACAGGAATTGGGACGTGATGTGATTGGAGACAGGCTCCTAAGCTCTCCCACTGTCTTGCCATTTCATTGACCTTTCAGTAACGTCAGCCTGCATTTTTGGGAAATGCATTTGAGACTTTTCTTATGACATTTTGGTATAGTTTTAATATTATTTGTTTAAAAATAAATTGATCGCGACTTTGGCTTTCATAGGTTTGGTTCTGTTTCTTATGGACAAAGAGTATAACTAGTGAGAATACATGTATTATCTTGTAGTTGTTCCTGACTGTGAAAGGGAGCGTGCCCCAGAGGATCCTGCTCAGAGAGGTCTTCGTGAAGCCAGGGAACAAAACAAAAATAAGACAAAGATGAAAGATGATACAAAGGTACGATATTTATTTTTGTTTCCATTAATTTATTTTTAAAAATGTGTTTTTATTGATTTTTCAGAGAGAGAGGGAGAGAAAAAAACATCAATGTGAGACAGAACATCATCGGCTGCCTCCTGCCGCCCCCTCCTGGAGATTGAGCCTGCCCCCCGGGCTGTGTCCTGACTGGGAATCAAAACAGGACCTCAGTCCATGGGACAACGCTCAGTCCACTGAGCCAGACTATCCAGGTTGTTTGCATTAATTTATACTTAGCTCAGATCTTCAGATCCACGGACTCCTGGGGTATCATTATTTTACTGGAAAAGGAGTTTAGAACACGTGGACTTGAGCCCCTTGGTGTAGTGACAGAAAATGGATGTCCCCACATGTTATGTAACTAGTTAATGAGGGTCACACTGCTTAGTGGCAGAGACGGCTCAGTGAATCCCTCTGCCATGTTCCCCAATTTAAGCGTGGCCACGTCTGCTCACCTGCTCACTTTTCTGCTTAAAATTTCCTCTGTCCAAAAGAAATAACTCCCAGATCATTCCTTATTTATTTTCTCATAGTATAACTTCTAACTTTTCTTAGTCTTCTTTAAAAGTAGAATGGAAAGAATTGTGTAGCATTTAAGAACCTCCTTGATTCTGAGTGCCTTTGCTTCACAGTCAGGCTGATAGTTAAAATCTTCTGTAATGATTACACAGAAATTGGTATTAAAAATACCTGGTCAGACCAAGAGATAAAAATTGAGGATGAAGGAAAATTACATAAAACCCATGAGGGGTTTTAGTTTCTTGTTATGAAAATTGAATAAAAGTCTAGCTGAGGTAATGTGTTTTTTCCTTAAAGTATTTATCTTTGAGTTCTAAAATATCTGGCATTCATTAAAAAGTGGACACATTCACAATTGTAATATTTTTAGCAGTAATTCTAAAAGAACAACCGATTTTTATGAATTCAAATAATATAATAATTTAGTTAGCTAAGATCAGTAAAACTTTTTCCCTCAATGGTATTCATTGGAATTTAGTATTTTATATAATATTTGAATAAAATACAGACTAAATGCTTTTGGGTTATACTAAGGTTTTGATAGTCTTTTGATGATTTTCAGATTGGTATTTTACTGTCACTCTTATCACTATTGGTTTATGGATTTATGGTATCACTATTAATGTATGGATTACTCTTTATTATCACTATTAGTTTGTGGATTTATGGTATCACTATTAATGTATGGATTACACTTTATTATCACTATTAGTTTGTGGATTTATGGTATCACTATTAATGTATGGATTACACTTTATTATCACTATTAGTTTGTGGATTTATGGTATCACTATTAATGTATGGATTACACTTTATTATCACTATTAGTTCGTGGATCTATGTATCACTATTAATGTATGGATGATCCTTTATTATCACTATTAGTTCATGGATCTATGGTATCACTATTAATGTATGGATGATCCTTTATTATCACTATTAGTTTGTGGATCTATGGTGTCTGTGGTAGATCCGCTCTCCTTGCCAGCCAGCTTCCCCCTCTGCCAGCATCTTCCAGTCGACCGACCTCCCTTTTTGCCACCGCTCCCCACCTGCCTTTCATCTGAGTCTCAGCCAAAGCGAGCAGTGGTGGAGGATGACAGCTGCTGTCAGTGAATAGCGCTTGTTCTTATCTGGGTAATTTTTGTTTATCTCCACTGAGGTTAGTAGTTCAGGGAGCAAATAAAGCACTCAGGAATATAAAAAAAAATAGCATTAAGGATTTGAGATGTGATGATGGTGATTGTCATCAGGAACATTTCATCTTATAACAACATCAGCATTCTCTTTCAGGTGGTAAGTCATACTTGAAAATGATTTCTTGATTCATTCCCTACGTGCTTATGGCTTGTAAGACTTGACGTTAGCAATACAGTGGTTTTTTATTGATAGAAAGGTACTGAAATATAGGACAGGTACATTCCATATTTCTGCATAGTATATTTTTTGGTGTTTCATTAATTTAATATAGTACCTGTAACATGATGAAAAAATGCAGGCCTTACAAAAAAACTAAAGTGAAGAATATAGTGAATTCTTCCTCTCTTCACTGAGTTATCATTTTTACTAATAATTTATTTTTTTTCCTGCAAGTTTGAACACTTTAACCAACATCTCCCCAGTTCTCCCACATCTCTGTCCCTGGTAAGCACCACTCTCCACTCTATTTCTACACATATATGTGATACCACACACTGTTCTTTCTCTGTCTGGCTTAACCTCTTGTAGCATAATGCCCTAAAGACCCACCTACGTTGTCTGAAACAGAAGGAGGTCCTTTCTCATGACTGGGTGATATTCCATTCCACTGTGTGTGTGTGTGTGTGTGTGTGTGCGCACCACATCTTGTTTATGCGTGTATCCATTGACAGACACTTAGGTTGTTTCCATATCATGTGAATAAGCCTGCAGTGAACTTAAGAATGCAGATACCTCTTCAAGGTCCTGTTTTCATTTCCTTTGGAAATGTATCTAGAAGTGGGATTGCTGGATCATATAGTAGCCCGATTTTTCATTTTTTTGAGGGACCTCCACGCCGTTTTCCATAGTGGCTACACAAATTTACATTCCCTCCAGCAGTGTACAAGGGTTCCTTTTTCTCCACTTCCTCACAAATACTTATCTCTTGTCTTCCTGATGATAGCCATTCTAACAGGTGTGAACTAATGTCTCGCTGTAGTTGTGATTTGCATATCCCTGTGGAGCATTTTTTTCATATACCTGTTGACCATTGGTATGTTTTTCTTTTGAAATGTCTATTCATTTTCTCTGCCTGTATTTTAATTAGATTATTTATTTTATTTGTTATTGAGCTGTATGAGTTTTTTAATATATTCAGATATTTACCCATTATCAGATACGTGGTTTGCAAATATTTTTTCACCTTTCATTTTATTTATTCAATTTTTTTGCTGTGCAGAAGATTTTGTTTAATGAAGTGTCACTTGATTTTTTTCTACGTTGCTTGTGCTTTTGGTGTTATATCCAAATAAATCATTGATAAGAACAATGTCATGGGGCTTTTTTCCTGTTTTTTTCTAGGGGTTTTATAATTTCAGGTCTTACATTTAAGTCTTTAATACATTTCTAGTTTATTTTTTTATAGATGGTATGAAATAAGGATCCAATTTTATTTTCCTGCATGTGGTCATCCAGTTTTCCCAAAACTATTTATTGAACCACAGAGTATTCTTGGCTCTCTTGTCAATTATCTGTTGACTGTATTTGTGGGAGTTTGTTTCTGGGCTTTCTATTTTGTTCCATTTGTCTATGTGTCTATTTTTATGTCATTACTATACTGTTTCAATTACTGTAGCTCTGTAGTACAGTTTGAAATCAGCAATGTGATGCCTCCAGCTTTTTTGTTCTTTCTTGGGATCGCTTAGAATTTAGGGTCTTTGTGATTCTATGCAGATTTTAAGATTTTTTTCCAATGAAAAATGCCACTGGAATTTTGATAGGGATTCCATTGAATCTGTATATGGTGTTACGTAAAATACGGGTCTGAGAGAATGTAAAAAGGGGCCGACAATGCCATCATTACACTAAGAGTGTATTAAGGGAACTTACATATGAGGTGTCTCTCTGGTGGCAACCAGATGACATGGGTTCCTCCTCCATGCTGCATGGTAGGCACTAAGGGGTCCTATAGGACTGAGTGGGATGAGGATGGGTACTGGGGCCTGACCTCCCTCAGAACAGGGGGAGATTCCTTACATGCTTTCCCAGGGCAGCGCTACAGCCTGTTCAGGAACCAACTCAAACCTTACTGCAGGGCATAAGGGGGGGTGGGTTGGACAGTCTCTGAGGAGGTTGTAGGGAAGCAATCTCTGCTCTGGCTAGGATCTAGATGGCAGGTCCTGCAGAGGGCAGGCAGTGGTCATGTCACGGAGCAGTCTCTCCTCCACAGATGGCGTTTTGGATGTGTGGACATTTCACAACATTAATTCTTCTGATCCATGAACATGGGAATATCTTTCCATTTGTGTCTCCTTATTTTCATCAATGCCTTTTAGGTTTCATTGTACAGATTTTTTCACTTGATTCAGTTTTTTCTAATTAGTTTATTGTTTTTTATGCTATTGTGAATGGAATTGCCTTCTTTATTTCTTTTTTAGATATTTTATTGTTAGTGCATAGAAACAACTAACTTCTATATTTTATATTCTGTAAGTTTATTGAATTAGTTGATAAGTTCTAACAGGTTTTTGGTTGAATCTTTAGGATTTTCTATACATAAGATCATAACATTTGAAAATAAAGACAGTTTAACTGTTTCATTTCTGACTTAGGTGGCTTTTATTTCTTTATCTTGCTTAATTGCTCTCTCCAGGACTTCTAATACTATGTTGCATAAGAGTGGTGTGAATGGGCACCTTGTCTTGTTCCTGACCCTGGAGGAAAAGCTATCAGCCTTTCACTGTTGAATATGATGTTATCTGTGGGTTTCTTGTATATGGCCTTTATTATATTGAGGTATGTTTCTTAAATATCCAATTCGTTGAGGGTTTATATTATGAAAGAATGTAGAACTTTGTCAGATCCTTTTCTTGTATCTATGGAGATGATATTACTGTGATATCATACTATTTGCTTATGTTGAACCATCCTTACATCTCAGGGATAAATCACACTTTATCATGGTATATGATCCTTTTTATGTATTGTTGAATATGGTTTGCTAATACTTTGTTGAGAATTTTTGAATTTATATTGTCCAGAGATATTAGTACATAGTTTCCTTGTAGTGCCCTATTTTGGTCTTTGTATTAATGTAATGCTGGGTTTGTAAAATGAGTTTGGGAGTGTTTCATCCTCTTCAGTTTTTTGGAAGATTTTGAGAAGGATCGGTGTTAAATCGTCTATAAATATGTGGTGGAATTTACCATCTGGTCCTGGCCTTTTTATTTCTCCATTCCTTTCCTTATCTTTATATCAGTGAGACTTCTGATCATTTTAAACTGATAAGGACAGCAAGCACATTTAAGTGAAAAATTTAAAAAGTTTTTCTCTTGTTTACTTCTGTCTGAGATGTGTTTGTACAAAAATGTTTTACAAGTGTATTATTGTGGAGGACACAAATAATGAAGTAGTGTGAACAACCTCGTGGTCCCAGTTCATTGTGACCCAGCTGAGTGGTGGGAGGGGCCGGCCCCGCCCCGGCCCCGCCCAGTCCCAGGGAGGGCGGGAGCCTGTGGAACCCTGAGGATTTTATGAGGAGCAGGAACCGCCCAGGTCAGGGGTGGTCTCTGGAGCACAGTTTGAGGTAATGAGGGGCAGGGGGACCCTGGCAGGTGAGAAGGACAAGCAGCAGCTGCTAAGACTGGCTGGGAAGATGTCACTAGCACTTGGGGACAGTTTTCGATTACTGATGTATGAATCTAGTTACATGAGTGTGTTCTGGTTTTCTGTTTCTTCATGATTCAGTCATGGGAAATAAGTTGTATGTTTCTTGGAATCTGTCCACTTCTTCTAGATACTCATTTGTTGGCTTATAATTGTTCATAGCATTCTCGTATGTCCTGTATATTTCTGTGCTGTAAGTTGTATTATCTTCTCTTTCATTTCTGATTATATTTATTTGAGTTTCTGTGTTTTTTTCCCCTCAGTCTAGCTAAATGCTGATTTTTATTTATCTTTAAAGAACAGTGCTTAGTTGTGATCTTTTCTATTGCTTTTCTGGGTTTGTAAAGCCATAAGCAACTCATCTTGAAGTTTCATTTGCAGAACAAATTTACTTGCGTTAAATGTATATTTTGGTGATCTGGTGAGGATTATGGGGACTTTTTTTTCTTTATTGATTTTAGAGAGAGAGGAAAGGAGAGGGAAAGAGAGAGAGAAACATCGATAAGAAAGAACAGTGATTGGCTGCCTCCTGCATGCCCTCCACTGGGATTTTGTCCACAACCTGGGCATGTGCCCTGACTGGGAATCAAACCAGTGACCTCTTGGTGCATGGGTCGATGCTCAACCACTGAGCCGCACCAGCCAGGTTATGGGGGCTTTCTAAAACCGGTCTCCATGGACTGTCTTAGAAGCCTTCTAGATTGTCTTTAATAATCTACTCTGTATGGCATTGAGAAGTTCTTCCTAAAATATGCCTCTATAAACTGGTCTTCTTTAGACATCTGTATTTTGTTATTTTTCAAGTCTGTTAGTCATCTGATCTCTGATATGTCATTATTACTTCCTTTATATATTTCTATAACATTATAAAATCCCTTCTATAAGGTTAAGTCAATATGAGAATATACTTTGTCCTGCCGGTTTGGCTCAGCAGTTAGAGCATCATCCTGGGACTGAAGGGTCTCGATTCTGGTCAAGGGCATGTACCTGGGTTGCAAGTTCAGTCCTGGCCCCATTCTGGGTTGTGCGTGAGGCAACTCATCGATGTATCTCTCTCATACTGATGTTTCTCTCTCTTTTTCTCTCCACCCATCTCCCTCCCTCCTTCCCTTCCAGCCTCCACCCCCCACCCCCAAAATCAATGGAAAAATATGCTCACACGAGGATTAACAACAACAACAAAAAATAACAACAACAAAAGAAAATGAGGCTATACTTTACAGTTAATTCATATATTTTAAACTCTTTTATCTTGAATCAAGGGAGACAATTTGTGTGAACCCTGGGAAAGCACTTTCTTCTATCTTTCAGCTAACCAGTAGATTACCAAAATAGCCAGTGGGTTCGGTTTTGTAAAAATAACTATATATTGCAACAATTTCCTTCCACCTGCGAAACGTATTTTACTTTAGCAGGGGTGGGGTACTTCTGGCCTGTGCCTACGAAATCAATGCCAACATCATATGCCAACATCATATGCCTCACCAAACTAGCCTAACCAAAATAACAGGCTAATTTTTAAGTTGATAATTTTGTATGGCCTGCAAATGTTATAAATATCCAAATGGCCCTTGGCAGAAAAATGGTTCCCCACCCTGTAGGGAACTAAGAGCCATTGCACCGTTAACTGGATACTTTTTATAACCGTATTAGTCACAGTTAGGAGAAAAAAATTATTACTTAAGTTGGACTTTGAATAGTAATACACATGAAACTTTCAATGTGCTAGTGTATTAGAGAGAAGTAGAATGGAAGAATTCCATATAGATTTGAATAGTTTTAAAAGGTAATATTTATGTGTAGAATTTATTTTTCATTGTAGGGGGAAAAAGAATCATGCAGCATCCACTGTAGTTCAAATCTGTTTTTTTTTTAAATTAATTTATTTTTGTTAAAGATGTTTCTCCTTTTTCCCCCATTGACACCCTCCTCCTGATCCCGCCCCCTCCCCTCCCAGCATTGTTGTCTATGTCCATGGCTATGCTTCTATGCATATAAGTTCTTTGCTTATCTTTCCTCCCCCCTTGCTCCCCTCCTCTGAGGTTTGTCAGTCTGAACCCTATTTCTATGTCTCTGGGTCTGTTTTTTGTTCATTGTATTCTACAGATAAGTGAGATCATGTGATACTTGTTTTTCGCTGACTGGCTTATTTCGCTTAGCATAAAACTGTTGTTTTAATGACTTCTTTAAGATTTAAATTTGGAGCTTACAATCACAATTCTTATACATTCAATTTTTATATATTAAAAACCTACCACTTACCCTCATCCTGTGTCCAGACCTGTACTCAGTGATTATGCAAGAAAAGAGAAGCAGCACCACTGAAAGTATTTCGAGAAAGTGGGGAGAAAGAAAGATAAGGGATTACTAACTCGTTCCTTCCATCCTTTTACTGCCTGATTTAATTCTTCTGGTATTTTTGGTTGGAGTACAGATATGTTTTAAATGAAAAAAAAAATCTATCTAGATTATTAGCCTTCCACATGTAAACAGATTTATGTTCTTGTTATCCCTTATATATGTCTTCTGGAAAACATGTTTTAAAGCATTGTAAAGATATCAAGAAAATATATTTCTTCTCCAAATGGATAGTAACAGAGGACATATTGGGGAGAATATATAAACCTAAAATAAAGTTTTAAAAATATTTAACAGATATTCAAATGCTGTTAAAAGATAAACAAAAAAATACCTCTTATATTTTGGGAAATATTCATATTATTTCGATTTATAAATAAAATATTAAAATATTATTAAAGAAACAAAGAACTAATACATACTAAAATTTTTAAATTACTTATCCAGGCAATAGCTAGTTTAGCAACAACTATTCAGAACTTATTGTAAGAAAAGTTTTAACTAAAGTTTAGATACTTCCCTTAAAATAGCTTTTAAGTTCAATTAATAAAGTTACATTGTTTTTAATCATTAATTTTATATTTATTAGTCAATACATTGTTTTCAAAAAATATACATATAAATTTTGTTGAGTGAGCAAAAAATATAATGTAGAACTTTCATACCTTATCCTTGCATAAGTAACTATCCTTTCCCTTCAGGATAGCGTCTGTTGTCATACCGCACAATGTACTTTTGCAGAAACTGTTTGAGACTATTAATTACTTTGAAGCCTAATCTGTATTTTAAACTCAAGTCTACCACTTATTACTTGTACACACTTGGGCAAATACTTAACTTCTACTTCCAGTTCTGTAAACTGGAATGAATGTTATGTACGTCAAAGGGATTATAATCACGATTTGATGAAATAATATATGTAATATATCCGGCATAGTGCCTATTTAGAATTGACACTTATGCAATGATAGTGTTTCTGTAGAAGAGATTATTTACATAATGCTTAATTGTTAATACTATTTCATTCTTTTGTATGAAAATGATATAGGTAATACTGAATAGAAGTTTGTTAGACTTCTAGATTCATTCCTTTTAAACCTTTTTTTGTCATTTCATTATACATTATATGTCTTGAATAATCAGTCAAAGGCTTTCTATGATTGTATGTGTGGTTTTCCTAATTCAAATTATATACAAAAAGAGATATGGAAATTAGAGTATTGTGGTACTAATATGATGTTCTAATGTTTGCTGTTATATGTTAGAATGTGCTGTTAGATTCATAAAAATTGTACATCTCAACTTCTTTAGGGACTATTCTGTATTTTGATTCACTTAATGAAAAAATCAAATCTTATTTAATCTTTGTCATGACATCTGCCAGTGATTATATAAACTAGATTACAGTTTAAATATGATGAAAATATGAAGAGGAGAGAAAGAGTTTCTTCAGCTCTGATATGACAGTGTATAACATGATGACGTATTGTGCCACACTGGTTATGATAATGGCATACTTCAAGAGCAGTTAAGTGCTCTTACATACCTATACTTTGTACTTATTAGAGGGAATTTAGTTGCATTTTGTATAGTATTCTTGAACATTGCTATGTAGTTATTATTATTATTTAGCGTAAAGTATCACAGTGACTCTGGCTTCAACTCAAGATCTGGTTGACATTTGGCTGGTAATTGTAAATATTACATTAGGATGTTAAATTATTCTATTTATTAGACATAAAGTTGCTAACATGGAAATTAGTGTTTGCATTTTTTTAGACTTCAGAAATATGAAAGGTACTAAAAAGTGTATAACCATGTGCAAAAGGGAATTTTAATGCCTATAATTTGAAGAAAATGTTGAATGTCTTCAACAGTTGAAATAATTTATTAAAAATCCCTGAGGAGATATATTAATCAAAATATTTATTCATACAATCCCGCCATGTTAAATACATAAGGATTAGCCAAATTGTTTATAAATCTGTTCTGTGTAGAAAGTGAAATAAATGGAAATATATTATTGCACTAAATATGTTCTACTTACATGAAAACAAATAAATGTGAATCAGAATTAAGAAATACTAATTATTCTCAGGTTTTAATTCTAACATTTATTTTGAATTAAGCATAAGCATGGATTAATTAGAAAATAAAATGAAATTACAATAAAAAGTGCTTAGGATTTTGAAAACTTCAGTCAATATCAATATCTACATTATCTATGTATATTTAAGAATAAAATTTCATGAAACATTATGTATTTGTGCATTAAATATACAACAGTTTTAAAAGTAAATACTTTCAAGTAATATTTAGTTTCAAAGTATTATGTGTATATTTGAATATAGTATATTAATTACATTAAACATATATATAAGTAAACAAGTTAAAGTAATATATAATATATGTGGTCTTCTGCAGTTTGCTTTTTTCATTTGGTATTTTGTTTCTAAGATTGTTGCTATATGTGGCTATATAGTTTATTTTAAAAGATTTACCTTTCTATTTTCTATTAATGCACGCTCAGTTTGTTTCCAAAGTCTTGGTTTAGTAAACAGTGCTGCCGTGAATATTCTTGTACGTCTTTAGGTACATGTATGGAGGAGTGGAGTTGTTGGATCACTGGGGGTGAGAATTTTACTAGATAGTGTCAAATGCTTTTCCAAATTAGTTGAATGAACATATTTACAAATCCACACAGTTGCTCTTACTCTGTACTCTTTGATTCTTGATTTTTGCCAATCTAATGGGTAAGATATTACCTATTGGGTCTTAATTTTAATTTTTCTGTTTAATAATTCAATTAAACATGTTCTCCTTTGTTTATAAGCAATTCTTCATTTATTAGCAAGCTTCTATGAAATATTAGTTTATAAATTTGCCCATTTTTTATTAGGTCATCGATCTTCTATCTGCCATGCATCTTAGATATTAATTTTTTTATGAAGTAAATGCATGACAGATATCTTGTCCTAAATGGTGACTTATGTTTTCTATTTTTGTAGCGTCCTTTAGTGAATAGAAGTGCATTCTGTCATGTTTTAGAACTAAAATATATACAATTTTTATTTTTTAAAAAGTAGCCCAGAAAAATGTTCTTCATTTTAATGTAGTCAAATTTGTCAATTTCTTATATGGTAAAATTTATTGATGCTTGAGATTCCTTCCTATCCCAAGGCCATAATGCGTTGTATATTTTCTTTTAGTATTTCTGTTTATTATTTATTTATTCCTTTATCAAATATTTCAGTGTGTAATTCCTAAAAACATAGGCATTCTCTTTTTTTATCCTCACCCGAGGACATTTTTCCACTTTTTGTTCAGATAGAGTGGGAGGGAGAGAGAGGAAGAAAGAGAGAGAGAGAGAAACATCGATGTGAAAGGGACACATTGAGTGGCTGCCACCCACACGACCAACCAGGACCGGGGACAAACTGCAACCGAGGTACATGCCCTTAGCGGGAACCGAACCTGGGTCTCCCGGGGCCGCAGGCTGACGCTCTAACCGCTGAGCCAAACTGGCCAGGGCGGCATTCTCTTTTATAAACACATGATGTATAATTATTTAAATCAAGAAGTTAACATTTTATAATACTATTATTTAATCTATAGAATTTATTTAAATTTTATTGTGTTCCACCAATGTCTGTAATTTTTTTAAAACTAACCTTTGCATTTTGATGTAGTTGCCAACTCAGGTGCAGTTGTAAGAGATAATACAGAGAGATCTTGTGTACTCTTCATCTGCTTTCCTCCAATGGTAACATTTTAGAAAACTGAAAGTACAATATCACAATCTAGATATTGACCTCGATACAGTCAAAGTGTAGAACAGTTCCATCACCACAAGGACCTCAGCATTGTCCTTTTATATTTACACCCAACTTGCCTCCACCCGATGCCCCCTTTTTCTAACCTTAGACAAGCACTAATCTGTTCTCCATCTTCATAATTTTGTCATTTCAATATTGCTATTTAAATGGAAATCATGCTATTTAACTTTTGAGTGTTGACTTCCATACTCACCATAATTTCTTGAGACTCATCTAAGCTATTACATGGACCAATAGTTCATTCTTTTCGTACTGCTGAGTAGTTGCTAATTCTCTTAAATATTTGGCTGACTTCTCCAATGAAACCGTCTGGGCCGGAAAGATTTCTTTTTGGGAGATTTTCAATTAAAATTTTAATTTCTTTAATGGTTATAGAACTATTCAGATACTTTCATTTTGAATTTCAGTAGTTTTGGTTTCTGAGGAATTGGTCCTTTCTAAATTGTCAAATTTATGATCTTGAAATCATTTATATTTCTTTATTATACTTTTAATGACTACAAAATCTATAGTGATATTCTCTGTTTCATGATTGGTATTTATTTGTGTCTTTTCCCTTTTGTTAGTATTGCTGTATAGAGTTTTATTAATTTTACAGATGAAAAAGTTTTTTTTTGTTTGTTTTCTTAGCTGCATCCCACCTATTTGTATATGGTGTATTTTTATCTTTCATTCATTTCTGTATATTTTTATTTTCTTTGAGAATTCCTCTTTGATCCATGGGTTATACAGACGTGTGTTGTTTAATTTTCATGTATTTAAGAAGTTTCCCTGTTGTCTTTTCTTTGTAGTTTGATTTGATTATGGTCAGAGAACACATTAGCTTTTACTAGTAGGTTAAGGGTGAGACCTGAGTCACCTTCTTGCATTGGGTAGGGGTGGTAAAATATTCAACCGCTGTGCTGTTCTTCAGCCCTGGCATCGCTAACTGCTTACCTGCCTCCTGCCACTGTTCAGGGTTCTGTTGTGGTTGTGTTTCACTTCATTTCCAGGGTTTATAGTGGTACTTATGAAGCAGGAGCAGGCGGAGATACAGTCTACACCGTCTGGTCTGGACTGGACGTATCTTCATATAATTTGCTTTCCAATTTTAAATATTTAATCTCTTTGGAATATTTTAAAATGTGGAATGTAGAAGGAATCCAACCTCACTTTTTTTTTTTTTTTTTTCCCAGATAATTGCTTGTCTCAGGCAATTTATTATATGTTTCTTTTTTTTAACCACCAATACTCTGTCATTTACATAGTTTCTATATTTACATGGTCTTGCTTCTGGACTTTGTTTTATGTTCCACCAGTAAGTTTTACTCCTGTTGCAGTATCATACTTTTAATTATTATAGTTGTTAATAAAGTTTGGATATATATCAGGGACATTTTCTTGACCTTATTCTTCAGAGTAATTTAGCTATTCTATACTTCTCTGTAAATTTTAAAATAGGCTTGCCAAAATCCTAAAGAATTTATTTCTTGGCACTTTTATTGAAATAACTTTGGTTTTATGGATGAGTGTACACATAAATGAAATCTTTATGATAGTGTTTTAATGCATGAATGAACATAGTTTTTCTCCCCATATGTTGAGAGTTTTTACATGTATTTCAATAACATTTTTATACTTTTCTCCATGCAGACTTTGTACATGTTTTAGTTAAATGCAATTTTGACTACCTTATAAATTTTGCTGTTATAAATACTATTTACAAGCAGTTCAAATAAATAACTTTTCCCTTTGTCGGCTTTGAGGCCTCCTTCAACAGAAATTGAGAGGAAGCCAATGAGCTCAGAGCAAGATCAACCCTCTGTCCAACCCGATGCCTCCATCAGCCGTTGTTGAGAGGGACCTCTCAGACTTGGAATAAGACCACACCTCTGCAGGGCACTGTGGGCCGTAGACAACAGAGTACCTGAGCACTCTGAGCAAGGCTGCCCAAATACAGAACATCATGCCTTTGTCAGCACGAGCCAGATGGGAGATTCCGAGAAGCACTTGTCCGTGGTCTGTCTCTGCCAGTTCTCTCTTCACCATCATACCCTTTATTCATGTTATTTTTACTCTTCAGAAGGAGCCTAGTCCTCCCAGTTCATCATTTATTTCAGAACTCTGATTCTCCCTAAGGCTCCTTATATTACCCTTTTTGACCCCATTTCTCTTTCCCCTTTCTGACTTCCAAAACTTTTTCTCTGTACTCTCTGGAACTCAAGATTATAGATCAGAAAAATCCTCTGTATTTTCAGCTTATGTGAATATTCTCTTTAGATTCTGTGCTAATGGAAATCTAGCTTTTCCCTAGTTATAGTTTCTCCTGAAGCCAGTGAGTTCTGGTAAATGTTTAACAATCAGTTCCTTGGGGGGTAGGGGGAGAAAAAGCCTTAATTTGTCATGTTTTCCAGTTTCTGTGCTATGGATAAATCGGAACCATTTGAGCTGCCATCTTGCTTCACTAAAAGTGGAGTTGGAAGGACGCCCAGAGTCAGCCACCTGAGACAGCTCTAGCATACCCTGTCATACCCTGTCATACCCTGTCATACCCTGTCATGCAGTACTGTTCAGGCTGACTGGTCTCCACTCCCCACTGAACCATAGCTTTGGACCTGGAGGTGAGAAAATTGTGCCCTTTGCTTCTCATTGTTTATTTCTGTTTCTTCTGCTCTCTCTGATGGCCACACCCTGCCTTGAATGTCACATTATTGGATTATTCCACTTATTATAATACTTTATTATAAGTACTTCTTAGGTCATTTTTTTGGTCAATTCAAACAATCAAGTCCTATGACATTGTCAGTTTCTTAAAACCAGTCCTTCTAGAATTCTTCATTATTAAATGTTCACATGGATGGTTCTTTTAACGTGCTGGACTTGCAGTTCCTTGACAGCCTCTTTGTAGTGATCCTGTTCTCCATCCATCTCAGCCACTCACTTTCTGGTCATTTCCTAGGCCTTGTTATTGCCAATAGTGCCATCATTTTTCACTTTCTTTACTGCTTGCTTCTCATCGCCCAGACTCTGCATGTTGGGATGCTCTGCATTTTGGGACCTCTTTCTGCTGTCATCACTACGGGGGGATTTCAGCCCACATCAACTCCTTCATTTACATTTTCAACTGAGGTCTCTTTCCTGGACTCTAGCTTTATATATTTAGCTGCTTACTTGGACCCTGCAGTTAGACATCGGTCCCTCACTAAAGCTGTCTTTTGAAGTTTTCTCCATCTGAATGAATGGAAACTCCATCCTTCTAGTTACTTAGCCCGAAAACTGGAGTTGTACTTGAGTTGTTCCTCCCTTAATATTCCACATGAAATATGATAAATAAATCCTTTTGGTTCTGTCTTTGAAAAATTCCATACTTCCATCTTTGGTCACCACCAGCACTGCTGTGCCCTGTTTGTTCGTTTTCTCATCATCTGTGGCTTGCATGATTGCAGTAGCCCCCTAACTGGTCTCTGACTTTATGTTTTCCTTCTGGCTCTTTTGAAAGCAGCAACAAGAGTGATCCTCTTAAAACAAGTCTGTCCATAACATTTTTTTTCCAGTTGAAAACATTGTAGTGGCTTCTTTTTCAGAGTTATAAGTAAAGTCATTATAGCCTCTGAGAGCCTACATGATCTGGCACATTTTTAGCTCTTTGACCTTACCCCTGGTTACCACATCTTTCACTCAGCTGCAGCCACTGTAGCCCCCTATCTGTTTGTAGAACACTCCAGACATGTTCTTGCCAACAGCTTTTGTACTTGAGGTTTTCTCTGTCTGAGTTATCTTCCCTCCTCTATCCTCAAGGTTCATCCCCTTACTTCCTTTAAAGGTATACCCAGATGTCTTCTTTCAGCTCCATAGCTGCCCACTCTGATGTTCATGCTGCCTCTCATTCCCCACACCCTCCTGAGGCCTCTTGGCTGCTTTGCCTTTTCTCCTTACATGTCTACCTAGATTCCTCTTATGCATCTGTGTCGTACTTAATAACTTGTTTATTGCATTGCTTCCCCACTAGAATGTAAGCTCCATGAGAGCAGATTATTTATGTGTTTTATTCACTGGTATATTCTTAGTGCCTACGACATAACTGGCAAGTAGCAGTTATGCTATAAACATTTGTGTTTGAATGAATGTGCAAATGAAAAAATGGTTTCTGTTAGTTATTGTTATGTAGATATGAAATTGATTAAGTTGATCATAAATTCAGTGGCCTTGCTCAACTCTATTTCAACAGTTTGTAGTTTATTTTTTATTTTTATGTGAATCATATCATCTATGAACAATGATAGTTGTGATTTTCCTTTTTGGATTCTGGAAAATTTTATGTATATTTCTTATCTTTGTGCATTGTCTGGACCTCTAAAGAGTGGTTAAAAGGAAGTGGTTGGAGTAAGCATTTTTATATTGTTTTTGATTTTAAAGGAAATACTGCTGATGTTTGGACATGGAAAATGGTATTTGTTGTCTTCAGTAAATATTTTCTATTAAGCTAAGAAAGTTCCCTATACTTCCACATTTGCTAAGTTTATTTGTTTGTGTTTTATCAAGTTAGTGTTAATTTTTAAAATCAGAAATGAATGATAAATTTTACATTATGTTTAAGTGTTAAGATTTTATTTTGTCATGAATAAATATTAAATTTTTTACTTCTGAGATGATTATCTCCATTAATATTTTAATGTGATAAAGGACATAATGTATTTTCTAAAGTAAACATTCTCTTTCATTATTGGGCTAAAATTACCTTATTCATTTGTTATTTGATTTATATGTCACTGCATTTAGTTCAGTTTTTTTTCTATTTTATGAAGAAAATTGGAGTTGAGTTTTTTTTTTGTTTTTTTTTTAAATAACTGTCTTTTTATAATTTTGGTATCATTGAATGAGTTGAGGAATATTCCCTCTTTGTCTCTTCTTTGAAAGAGTTTTTATATTATGGAAGACCTATTACATAATGTATGGTAGAAACCTTAAAACTAATAAGAGCTGGTATGTATTTATGGGAACATTTTATTCTATGGATTCAGAATTTTTAAGAAAATAGAACTATAAAGGTTATATTTTCTTGAATCAATTTTTATAAGTTAGCAAGTAATATATTTAGATGAATGTAACCATTTTGCCTTCAGTTTCAAATTTACCAGCATGAAGATATTTGCCATATTTTTTATCTTTTAAATCTCTAATGGATGCATAGTTATATTTTCTTTTTATTTTTGATTTTTATTTCTCTTCTGTTTTACAGTCACTCCCTAACATCCTCTCATCTCATCTCTTATCTGTCTTCCTGGAGATATATGAATTTATTAGTATTTTGAAGATTCAACTTATGAGTTTTGTAATTCTCTACGTCTACTATGTATCTTTACTTATATATAACATTTTAAATTTGGTTCAGTTTTAAGTATTTTAAGGTTTGCATTATGATTTTTTCTTTGTCCTATGGTTTATTTAGAGGGTATTTTTAATTTTATGTGTTGCATGGGTTTTGGGTTATCTTTTTTGGTTATTATATATTTCTATTTTGAAATAAATCATAGAGTGTATGGTCTGTATGAAATAAATTCTTGAAAAATGTTGGGAGTTGCTATGGCAGAGATTGCTAGTTTTCCAGCAAAACATATATATTTTTATTCCATAGTTTCTATGATATAGCTAGATGTATAGTTAATTACTATATTTCTAAGCCTCCTTTGCACTCAGATATGACCACAGTACTAAATTTTGTCAGTGAAATATGTGTTTACTTGGTGTATGCCTGTGGAATTATTTTTCAGAAATGTTTACTCTTTTCCCTCATTTTCAAGGAAGAATACTATTTCCCTGACACAGAGCTTTGTCATGTGCTTATTTTGGCCAATGATAACTTAAGAAATCAGACACAACAGAGGATTGAGATGAGCTTGGACATTTGGGTTTGCTCTTGTACCTTTGCCTTTGATATAAGGCTATGCCTCAGCTAATCTCTGGTTCAGCGAAAGACAGGATCAGTGCCTCCATATTGGGCTCACTCCATATCAGCTGACCTTCAGGTGACCCACAGTTATTTGGCACGAGCCAAATGAATGCTTTTGTTGTACAACCCCAAGATATTGTTATTGCTAATTGTTACTAATTGATATAGCGTCACTTCTATGGTCTGGTCCTAAAGAATCATATGCTAGCCCTGGCCGGTTTGGCTCCGCGGTTGGAGCGTCGGCCTGCGGTCCAGAGAGACCCGGGTTCGGTTCCCATTGAGGGCATGTACGTCAGTTGCAGTTTGTCCCCGGCCCTGGTTGGGTCATGCGGGTGGCAGCCACTTGATTTGTCCCTTTCATGTCAATGTTTCTCTCTCTCTCTTCCTCTCTTTCCCTCCCACTCTATCTGAACAAGGAAATGGAAAAATGTCCTCAGGTGAGGATAAAGAAAGAAAAAAGAATCATTCGCTAGAACTGTTTTATATTTATTTCCCTTAAGTTTGTATAGAGCAATGATGTACCTGTAACCCATTTTTTTTTTTTTTTTTTAATCTCACCTGAGCACATTTTTTCGTTTTTTGTTCAAATAGAGTGGGAGGGAGAGAAAGGAATAGAGAGAGAAATATCAACGTGAAAGGGACACATCGAGTGGCTGCCACCTGCACCACCCAACCAGGGCCGGGGACAAACTGCAACTGAGGTACATGCCCTTAGCGGGAACCGAACCCGGGTCTCTCTAGACCGCAGGCTACCTGTAACCCATCTTTGACCATGCAGACCATGCATTATCTTAATACACTATTACACACTATTAATATAAATTATATCTTAATAGTATATTAGATAAGAAAAGCACCAAATATAATATTCAGGTAACATCTGCTCATAAGATAGAAAATTGTTATAAATTAGCCCTGGCCGGTTTGGCTCAGCGGTTAGAGCGTCGGCCTGCGGTCCTGAGAGACCCGGGTTCGGTTCCCGCTAAGGGCATGTACCTCGGTTGCATTTTGTCCCCGGTCCTTCTCTCCTTCCCACTCTACCTGAACAAAAAAATGGGAAAATGTCCTCGGGTGAGGATTAAAAAAAAAAAAAAAAAAAAAAAAAAAGAAAATTGTTAGAAATTAGTATATTAACAAAGAAAATTTGGCATTTAATGGCTCTAAGGCAGTTTTTTACTACTAAATATTTGAGTTTTTGAAAAAAATAATCCTTACTTGAGGATATGTGTTTACTGAGGAAGGAGGTGGAAGGGGGAGAGAGAGAGAGAGAGAGAGAGAGAGAGAGAGAGAGAGAGAGACATCTATGTGGGAGGAAGACTGATCAGTTGCCTCCTGTACATGCCCCAACCCAGGCTCAAATCCACAACCTAGGTATGTGCCCCACCTGGAAAGTGAACCTACACCTATTGGTATATAGGATGATGCTCCATCAACTGAGCACCTGGACAGCGCTAAGACTTTTTAGAGCAGTTTTAGGTTCACAGCAAAATTGAGAGGAAGGTGCATACATTTCCACATGCCCCCAGACCCAAAACATTCATAGCTTTCCTCACATCATCCCCTACCAAAGTGGTACATTTGTTACAATCAGTGAATCTACACTGACAGTTCATAGTCACCAAAGTCCTTAGTTTTCATTATGGATCATTCTTGGTGTGGTACATTATGTAGGTTGTACAAATAAATAATAACATGTATTCATCACTATGGTATTATATCAAGTATTTTCTCTGCCCTAAAAAGTACTCTTGTGTTCCATCCATTCATTCTTCCCCCACTGATCCCTGTCAACCACTGATCTTTTTTACTGTCTCTATAGTTTTGTCTTTTTCACAACATCATGTATTTGCAATTATATCATATGTAGCCTTTTCAGATTGGGGTTTTTTTTTACTTAATGTACATTAAACATTACTCCATGTATTTTCACGGCTTGATAACTCATTTCTTTTTAGTGCTGAATAATATTCCATTGCCTGGATGTACCACAGGATTTTTATTTATTCACCTATCAAGAAACATCTTGGTTGCTTCCAAATTTCGGCAATAATGTATAAAGTTACTATAAATATTCACGTGCAGGTTTTTGTGTGAATGTAAGTTTTTACTTCCTAGAGTATATACCAAAGGGCATAATTGCTATATATTTAGTTTTATAAGAAACTGCCAAAATATTTTGCAAAGCTGCTATGCTTGCATTTTCACCAGCAAGGAATGAGAGTCCCTGTTGCTCCACACCCTCGCCCATCATGTAGTGTTGTCAGTACCCTGCATTTTTTCTGTTCTGAATGGTATAATTTTGATATCTCACTGATATTTAATTTGCATTTCCTTGAGGACATATGATGTAGAACATCTTTTCATATACTCTTTTGCCATTTGTGAGGGGTCTGTTTATATTTTTGGTCCAGTTTTTGTTGTTGTTTTTTGGTTTTTTATTGCCGAGTTTTAAGAGGTTTTTTTTTTGTATATATTGGAGAAAAGTGTTTATCAGATATTTGTTTTACAAATATTTTCCAGTCAGTGACTCTCATTCTCTTCATATTGTCTTTTGCAAAGCAGAAGTTTTTAAATTTTAATGAAACCTACCTTATCAATTATCTTTCCCCATGAATCATGTCTGGTGGCGTATCTAAATAGGCATTGCCGTACCCATGTCCTCTGGGGTTTCATGTTACCATTTAGGAGTTTTCTAGTTTTCATTTTACATTTAAGTCTGTGATCCGTTTTGTATTAACTTTTGTGAAGGATGTAATGTCTGTGTCTACATTCACTTTTGTTTGCACGTAGATGTACAGTTGTTCTGGCACCATTTGTTGAAAAGACTTTCTGCTCCGTGATATTGCCTTTGTGATAGGACTATGTTAGGCACTATTTGCAAATTTAACTCTTATTACCCATGCTTCACTGTGAATCAATATTTACTTGAGTCATCATTCCATTCAAAGATTTTTACCTCCTTTTCTTTTTTTAACAAACACAAAACATTGCAACTTATTGTTTTTCAATTTTTAAGTGGTTAGGAATTAGTAAAGATGATGTAAATGCAGGAAAATTTCTTATTTATTAAAGTGGAACATATTATTTTAATTTTGATTTTTAGTACTTGATTTGCCTGTTTTGGAAAGAGGTATTGATGAATCAGACATGATATCTTTCTTCAACGTAAAATTAGATTTTTAAAAATGTCTTATAGTGTTCATCTCTATTTTACTAGTCACTGCTCTCTGTGAATATATAAATAAAATTTAATGTCTCTGAACTGTACCCCCTCCATGAAAATTTTTGGTCATAGTTCCCTCTTCTTGCTTCCTCGGTCAATATTTTCCAGTCATTTTTTTATCCTTCCTTAATATCCCCCCCCCTTTTTTTTTATCCTTGCGGAATTATAACTTTTTATTTTTCTTTATATTAAATGTTTTAGCCATTACTTGGCTTCTCATGCTTACCACCATTTTCTCCTTAATATGTTCATAGAAAAGATTATTTTAGTGGCATTAATTTGAGTCAAATAAAAACGAGCAGTTGCTATGAGTCATTGTAAGGACACATTCTCTCCACTGTGGCAGTACCTTGGACTCTGTGTCGCACTGTCACATGCAAACATGTGCAGTAGTGGAACGAGTTATGTGCAGTTCTCTTCCTGCCCTTAGAGCAGACGAACAGATGATAGGTTACAGTTATTGTAATCCCTGGGAACAATACTGCTCTCTCAGTTAATACCAGATAAAATGATACATTTATTTAATCAAACATTAAACAACAGCAGAGGCAGTGTACATGGGTTTGCAGTTTTCATTCGTACTGTATCTCAGCTGCATTGTTGCCTAGCGTGTGACATATCTCCCACTGATGTTTGTGATGCGTGTCAAAGTGGCAGCGATGTGTATTGCTTTCTTTTGGAACTTAATGTTCATGGAGAATAAACCCCAGATAAATGATGCATTTGATCTGATGATGAAGGATAAGAGCATTGATATGTACTGTTCGGAAAAATCTATCACAAGTCACTGTCAGATAATCCCTAGAGTGTGTGCTTACAAGTTTATATGCCGTATTTTTCTTCAGAGACTGATATTACCCATTTTTGAGATGACAAAAAGAGAGCGGAAGAAAATGGGTTGCCACAGGAAGCAAAAATGAGTGCATTATCACTCACAAAATGTGTTATTGTAAACTGAAAGGCACATGTACACATTTTTATTTTGAAAGATAAAGGCCATGAAGGATTTTTACAATTTACACAGCAATGAAAATGTGAATATAGGAATCACGTGAGTTGCCTTAATACTCTTGAAGAAATTAAATGTTTCCCAAGGTAATTCTGTGCAATCATATATTGGATTATTCTGTATTACATAAGGTTCTTGTATTTCTTTTAATAATCTAAGCCTTATAGAGTTTCTGGAAACATTAAATATTTGGTATCAAATGTCTTCTGGCTTATTTTCAAAACTTTTGTTAGCTTAAAAAAATTTTTTTTTGAAAAGGGAATCATGCTTTCCCAAAGGCAATTAAAAAAAAGAAAAGAAAAGAAACCATACCCCTAAGCATGCATGCTTACACACATACACAAGGCCACCAGGCTGTTTTTTCCATACATGGATAGGAAAATCAGAAATGGGACCAAATGTCACGGAGCTACTTTCCAGTCATGCTCTTTTTCACTTCTGTCCCCAAGACAGCAGACTCCCATAGGCTGTGCATTTTACTCTTCGGCTGACATGGAGTTAATGATGCTTCTGCATCAAAGCCTAGCCTGGTACTGTCTTTTCCTTCCTGGTACAAGCCTCGGGAGGACAGTACATGATCTCAGAGCCTTAGCTTCCAGAGGCAGACACAATGTCAACAACAGCAGCCCTCTGTGATGACAACTCAGACTTTCTGTGACTTTTCCTCCCGGTCCCAGCTCTTACCTTGGAGAAAGGCTGTTTGCTGTCCAGTGCTGCTTTCACATCACGTTGCCTCGAACTCTAGAGGCTTGTGCTTATTGACTTACTTCCTGAGACGGAGGAGTAACGGTCTGGCTACTTTTGGTTTAATATCTTTATCTCTTTGGGGGTTGGGGGTAGATCATTCTTCTTTCTGGTTTGTGTTTGCTAGAACAAAGTCATCTCTTATGCTACATTTAAGCAAACAAACAAACAAACAAACAAACTCATGCTACCTAAAATCTAAATGTTTATCTGGCCTTAGCTTCTCTTTCTTTTTTCAAGGGTAGAATAAAGTATGCCAAAGAAAACACCCATTCTCAGGCCAAAACTATCTTTACTTTATGTTCAACTCCCAATATTAGTCATAAACAAAAATAATATTTAAGAAATATTTCAATGCAGACACTTTAAATATGTTATTACAGTTTGTTTCTTTGAGCAATCCCAAAAGAGGAAATGTTATTCCCATTTTGTATTTAAGGGTACTAAAGTCCAGACTTTTTTATTTGTATCAGATTATCTAATCAGTTTGGAGCAAAAATAAGCTCAAATTCAAAGGCCCTGCCCCAAAGCCTTTGCTCTCTCCTTCATTACCCAGTCTTTCTTCATTTGCGTCATTATAACGAGGGTCCTTAGTGAAAACAAGTATTATGAAAGATATTTTTAGAGAACAATTCAGCAGTGGGCACATTCTGTATTCAGAGCTGGCCTTAAACATCATGGAACTTTAAGATATGATGTGGGTACCCAAAGGGCACTTGGCGTGGAAAACTTAATTTCCCTGTGTACCGGTTCTAGAGATAGAGAGATCAGGGCATAGAGCACAGGTTATCTTAGAGGAAAGGCAGTCTAGTCGGGATTCTGCAGTGGATGCTTTGAGCCTTAAAGGGGCAACATGAGAGGAGTCTGAAAGAGGAGACAAAGGTGGGCCGGGGAGGGCTCACACTTCACTGCTTCCTGAACGGTCCAGGCTGGGTCCTTGTTAGCAGCAGGGACAGGCGTAGATGAAATAACTTCTGGAAGTGAAATAATTTCTGTGCAAGAATGTCATTTTTTCCCATTGTAGACACAACAATTGCAATCTACATTTAATCATATTCATTTTTAAAACCTGACTTTATGACCTAATACGAAAAGATGGACACAATTGTTCTTTGCATTGGCAGTCGTATTAAAATTCATTACTGAACCACTTAGTAAAAGGAGAAGTCTTCTCTTTATAGCTGAGATACTGAAGGAGTTATCTTTTTTAAATATTATTTTAAAGTATGCTCTTCTATTCTATTAAATAAGCCATCTTTACCTTAGAAAATGTTGATTTTCTGATGCCTAAACGATGCTAATGATACGAAAAGGACATGGTACATTTAGGATGATCTGTTTCATACAAATGGGGATTCATTCCGGAGATGCCTCATTCCTCACACGTTGTCAAAGGTGTCCTTATAGAATGCAGGATTTTAACTCCTCCTAGGCTCTGGGCTTAGGAGGGAAACCTCTCTCAGGCTGAAAATGCACTCTCTGAGTTTCATTTATTTTTTGCCATGGATTTTGGAGAGGCTTTATAGTTTGGAGATTGTTAGAACATAAGAAAGATGTGTGGACTTCAATATCAGTAAGGTGTCTAGTGTTTTTTTTGTCAGGATTAAGGGATACACTCAAGCCAGAAGGAGAATGTATGGTTTATATGAACCTTATTGAAGCAAGAGTTCTGTATCTCCACTTCTGTAATCTGGAAATTCTATATCATATTCTGTTAGCATTCTGTTTACTATTTTATTAACATTCTATACAATTTCTCAGTACATTAATTAACTAGTGAATTTTAAAAATCCAAAATCTTATTTCATATGCTCATATGGTATTTTACAATGTTAAATGTGGAGGTATTTATCACTCAGTTAAAGGAAACAGGTTCCCTGGAAAGATAGTTGATGCCAGGGCTGGAGCAGGGAACATGTATGATAAGCCTAGAATATGTTATAGTGTCAGGAAGCAAAGGACAAAAACATGTGGGCATACAAAAGGGACATCGGACATAGGTATTAACCTGAAGACGCTACAAATGAACAAAGCTGTTAGCAATTTGAACAGAATCACATGATATTTTATTATAACTCCAAGTATAAAATATGTAGCCCTGAGTCAATACTGATAAAACTAGATTTAAACAGATGATTAAATAAAAGGACAGGGACAAATCTTCATTATAGAAAGACTCCAAAATAAGAACATTTTCCATGTCATTCAGTGTTTCACAATATCATTTTTAATAATTATCTAGCTAGTACACCATATTTGGGTATAGCATAATTTATTTGGAACATATATTTTAATATTTATGCTTTCTTCTCTTTTTCCTTAATATAACAATTAATAGCCACTCAAATTGATATATATATCTTTAGTCAGTTACCGATTTCTGTACCAGGGTTTTGTGGTTGTAGTAGCAGAAACTTTGGTAACTTAGTAAAAGTATAACAATTTATTGGAAGACACAAGAAAATTCACACTAATAAAGAAAAATTTTAAGCTCCAGGTTTGGGAAGGTGAGAAACCACAGTATTTTACTCCTGGGATGAATAAGTTGTGTTGTTTCTCAGTCTTTAGGTCAATTGGCTCAATGTTAACATTCTTGGTCGCTTATCTTGGGTTATCCCTTAGAAGTCAAGGTGCTGTGGATGACTCCAACCAGCCAAGACTGCATGCTAATGCAGGAGTCATCCTTCCAAGCTCGGTCTGACTGCTGAAACCAGAATAAGGGGAAATGGACTGGAGTCACAAAAATGAAGGCCTTTGCTTCATCACCATGCCATAACCTCCTCGGCGTGGAATTTTATGTGTAACGGTATATACATGTAAAGTTTTTATATCCATTGTAAATTTTACCTCAGGAAAAGATACACCAGTTATACTTCCAACCATATGATTTCACTAATTTGTGGGATGTAAAACTAAAAGCAACAAACAAGAAAAACTGTTAGACACAGACAGAAGTGTGGTGGTTACCAGAGGGAAATGGGTCTGGACTAGTAAGAGGTAAACAGAGTCAAATATATAAGATTTGACTTTGGGTACTGGGCATAAAATGCAATATACAGAGGATGTTTCATAGAAATGTACACTTGAAACCTATGCAATCTTATTAACCATTGTTACCCCAAAGATTTAATTACAAAAATAAAATAAAAATGAGAAGGTTCTCATTTTCTCATATTTTCACCAAATATGTGTCTAGCGTATTTGCCAATGGGACAAAAGAAAAATATTTTTATTGTTAATTAGCATTTTTGGTTATTAGTGAATTAAACATTTTGTTTATAGGGCATTTGCAGTTTTGATTTAATGAAAATATAAACATGTCCTTTATTTTCCAGCTTTGCGATTTATAAATGATTAAATAAGGATACTAACCCCATCTTCTGGGTACATGGCAAATAATATTGGCAGTTTTCTATTATTATTTTAAATTGGTTAATGGTAATGTTCATCAAAGACATTTAAAAAATTTTTGTGTCAAATTCATCACTTTAGTATTTTATTAGATTTTTAATTTAATTTTTTTTCAATTACACTTGACACTTCTTATATTTATTTCAGGCACACCAAATAGTGGTTAGACTTTTATATAATTTTAAAAGAAATCCCCCTGATAAGTTTAGCACCCACCTGGCACCATGAATAGTTATTACAATATCATTGACTAAATTCCCTATGCTGTACTTTACATGTCCATGACTATCTGTAATTACCAATTTGTATTTTTTTTTTTTTTTTACCAATTTGTATTTTTTAATCCCTTCACCTATTTCACCCAGTCCTCCAATCCCCCTCCCTTCTGGCCACCATTAGTCTGTTCTCTGTATCTCTGAGTCTGTTTCAGTTTTGTTTGTTTATTTTGTTCTTTGAATTTCACATATGATACTTGTCTTTCTCTGACTTCTTAAACTTAGCATAATGCCCCCTAGCTCTATCCATACTGTTACACATGGTAAGATTTCATTCTTTTTTATGGCCAAGTTGTATTCTATTGTATGTATGTACCCTCTCAGTTCATTACTAGATTATTTTATTGAAAATATTTTGATATTTTCATAAAAATTATTCTTCACCCAAATATTGTAAAAGCAACCACATTTTCTTCTAGTACTTTTATATCTGTAATTTATCTGTAATTTATTTTGGCATATCTGGTATGAGATTACAATTTAGCTCTTTTTCCTACAGCTAGCAGGTGGTTCATTTTTCTTCAATTTGCACACGCCAAAAATGTTCTCAAAATATGTATTATATATTAGCACTACTGACTAGTTTCTATAATGCTTTTCTTTTTATCTATATCTTTGCTTCTCTGGCTGTGAGGCAAATTATAACCTTTTCTTGTGTACCATCATCTGTATAAATTTTCTCCATGAACTGTTCTTTAAAGGGTTAGACTAGTATGGTGGGTACCAGAGAGAAGGGAGTAGGGAGTAGTAAAAGGGTAAAGGGGAACAAATATATGGTGACGGATGATGATTTAACTTTGGGTGGTGGGCGCACAATACAATATACAGATCATGTATCATAGAAATGTACACTTGAAACCTATATGCTTTAATTAACAATGTCACATCAGCCCAGCTGGTGTGGCTCAGTGGTTGAGCATCGACCCATGCACCAAAGGTCGCTGGTTAGATTCCCAGTCAGGGCACATGCCCAGGTTGTGGGCCAGATCCCCACTGAGGGGCTTGCAGGAGGCGGCCAGTTGATGTTCTCTCTCATCGATGTTTCTCTCTCTCTCTCTCCCTTCCTCTCTCTCTAAAATCAATAAAGAAAAAAATTAAAAGAAACAAAAAACAAAGAAAAACAATGTCACACCAATGAAATTAATTTTTAAAAAGTAAAAGGTTAGAAGTGGCATATATACATCCTGTTTTAAAAGGCCACACTCATTGGGATCGTTCTTTTGAGATTATGCTCCTTGAATGAATAGCCATTTTTCTAATATAAATGGAGTCAAAGATTGAATTTCAAATGATTCTTTATCGATTTGTGTCTCCAAAGCAATGAAAGCAAGGACAATGTTGGTACTCTCCAGAGATAATTGCTGTATTAAATTATAGGAATATATTTCATGGTATCTCAACTCTAGATGTTAAAACCGAACATCTTGTCTGCTTTATAATGATTGTTTAGGAAAAATTGCTGTGGCAAATGGCTATCATTAAAATATACAGTGCAAATTTAATTTCCTTTGCTGAATATAAAATTCACCTAAGAAATAGTGCATCTTATTTTCAACTTAGTGATTTTGAGGGAAATAGTACTGAATGGAGAATAAAAGGCCTTGTCTCTTATTATGTAGTTAAATCAAACAAATAATCAAATGCTGACATAGAAAAGCAATGGGATAAAATGTATTGAAGAATAACGATTATTTCATTTAGTTATTTGGGCATTTTTCATTCATATGGAGCTCAGTGATATCACATTGCACCAATTGTCCAGGACAGAGAACAAATCTAAACACACTTGACTGCAGCAAATTATCTATTTTAATATGTTCCATCAAACAACAAGGTCACGCAGTGTATTTAGGGCCACAGCTGGCAGTCTTTGAAATATGTACCCAGACTCTCTTTATAATCCTAGCACTACTAGCTGGCTGTGTAATCTTGGACAAGTAATTTAATCTTTGTCTTTTTGAACCAGCTCACCTTCTACGTAGTCCCCTCTTTTCTTCCTATAAAAGGCAGGTATACTTCTTATTCCTCATATCCTTTATATCTTATAATTCCTATGTGCAGATCAACTTAGATGTCTGAGAACTAACCTAGTCATTCTGAAAATTACAGACAGATGTAGCTGGAAGAACATAGAATCATAAGTCCTGAGTTTTAGTCTAAGTTCTTTTATTTATCAACCATTTAGTGTTAAGTAAATTACTTAATCACATTTGCTGCAGTTTTTTTAAAAAAAATTTTATCAGTGATGTGTGTGATGTGAATAGGACTGAATTGTGCAACTGAAACAATTTTAGGGTTTTTCAGACTTGAGAGCATGAGAAGTGTCTGGCTAGTGGAATCACAGGGTCAGGAGGGAGATGCCACGGAGGTCAACACTGCTTTGTTCTGAAAGCATTTACTTCAGACCTGTATGTCAAGCAATATAGAGACTGGACATGGAGAAAATTGTGTAGTGGATAACCAGTCTGTATGTGCACAACCAATCTGTATGATTTAACGCAAATAGAATTGCTTTTACTATAATTGTATTATTTAATTATTTTAATTGTATCATGCAGTTCAACTTGACTTAAGGTCTTAGCCAGTCGAATGGCTTGTAAGTTATTTGAAGCTCAGAAATACTGATTATATGGCATTATTGATTGCATTTCTACCTGTTACCCACAACTAGCTAATCTTTATCTGAAATATTATTTCTTTCCTAACACCATTTAAGGCCAGTTTAAATACCACTCAGTTCTTTTATTTTTCTGGGAACATTTGCATTAGCCACCAGTAGTGGCACCTTTGGGCTAAATCGTTTACATTTCTTGGAAGTTTCAGGTTTTTCATTCTCAGGATAGTGCCAAATACTATGCAAAAATTAAATCTCTCGTAGCTTAAAGATTTTGATGAAAAGTACGAAGTTTAGAGTCATACAGCTCATGCCTGTCTCCCACTAACCTGGGAACCTTGGGCAAATTAATTTCTCTGACCTTTGATTTTATTATCTATAAAATCAGGATTACAATACCCCCTTTAAATAACTTTCATTAGAGTTAAACAATAAAATGTCTGCATAATGTTTAGTCATAGCAAGGGGATAACTTGAGAGATTGCTTGCTGGAATTTGGCAAGCAAGGTTGTTTTTTTTTGTTTTTTTTATCCTATTATAATTATTTTTAAGCTTGGGTAGACTGCTGAAGGTTTGATTTTTCTGATTTGTGTGTGTGTGTGTGTGTGTGTGTGTGTGTGTGCTCTTCTGTATTATTTTATGGGTAAATATTGTGATATGCTGTCATGGGCATTATTCTTAAACTTTTGCATTCAATATTTTGAGGCAATATGCAGAAATATTGGAATTGTTTTATCTTCCTAATGAATTAAAGTTATTAATACCATGGATATTTTTTACTTGTTTTAGACCTTTGTATTAAAGTCTTATATTATTCTAGCCAGATAAGATATCTTTTAGGTGTTTGCTTGGTAATTTTTTTTTTCTTTTACTGTTTTTGTGTCCGTATATTTTAGTTCTGAATCTTGAAGAGCAAATGCGTGAATTTTGCTGTTTCTTCCTGACAGCCTATTTATTTTGAAGAGAGCAGTTAGTCTTCTTATAGTCAATGAAATAGACTATATTGGGATAAAGTTTACGATCTGATTTTATTTTTATTTGTCCTTGTCACATTGTCATAAATTAGACTTTGGTAAATGCTGAAACATTAAAATGTTTGGATTCTTATTAATACAGAACATTGATGGTGAGATCCACAGACGAAGGAGGCATAAGCCTCTGTTGTGCAGATGCAGAGAGTGCTGGATCTCTGACTCCGAGCCATCCGAGGCCACTGCTAAACAACCGGCAGACTGTGGGGGTGGGGTATGGAATTCCTACAAAGGCAATTTATATCAAACGGGGTGCATGTAACTGTGCAGATAGTATAGTATATCGAATGAATTTTACCTGCACAGATTGTGTTCCGTCACTCCTAATTGACACCCACAGCCATCATTTTTAGGCACAATTACTAGAGATTGGCCGGCATCGCATTCTAGTCCTTTCTTAAAAGTTAGATACAAAGCAAAATCCTGATTGTATTTGGGGGAGATATCTTGTTTGTTGGAGTTTTGTATCAGGAGTCTTATAAAGATTTAAGAAAAACAAATGAGTGCATTTTTATTTTGTAATTATTTTATGTCAAGGCACTGTGACTCTAGTAAACAAGGTATTTGAGCTATTTTGTTGTCCTAATACAGCCATATGGACAAAGTAATAATAAAAATAAAATAATAATAATAGGCAAAAGAAAATATGAGATACACCAATGCAACAATATATGTGAAAGGTCTTTGTAAACTTTATAATGCCCTAATAATGAGTACTGTTCTCACTGACGGAGAAATTGCATCAGTGTGGCTTCGTTTGTTGTTGGAGCCTGTAAACATGAAAGTGATGGTACCTAGTGTTTACAAAGTATTCACCCACTTCCTAAGCTCTGATCAGAAGGAACAGTTCTCTTTAGGTACCTGTAAACTCTGTGAGGTCATATTTACCATATCCCTGTATTCCCAGGCATCTAGCACAATTAATACATTGTGCATATTAGTACATTGTTCTGAATGAATTAAATAGAAACCATGTGACTGTTCTGTAAATTTCTGCTTTATTTCCACTTTGTGAGTGGGGGATGAAGCTAAGATGAAGAAGGAGTCATTTAATTATTATCCATTTTCTGAATACTCTTAGGAAACTTCAATTAAACCCTTAGTTCTAAATAATCCCAACTAAAAATATTTAGCAAGTTTAATAAGTTATAAATCAGAAATAGGGATAGAAAATTGGCAATCAATCTATAACTTTGGCCCTCCTTCTGTTGACATTCCTCAAAATTAAATAATTATTCTGTAAGTTTATCAACATTTAGAATTCATTCTAATTCACCTAAAAATGTATTCTCCATTTTTATTTTTGAACCACACTAAACTCCTTATGTGTTGGAACATGCCATGTTCACCCCCTCCTTCAGGTCTGTGACCTTCCTGTCCTCTTTGCCCAGAATGCTCTTCTCCTAAATATCCTTATTGTCAACTCCACCACTGTCTTCAGCTCTTCGCTCAGATGTCACCTAGGCTTACCAGGTCACTTTGTGTACCTTTTCACAACCATTTCCCACAACACACTGTCTTCCTGCCCAGTACGCCCCCAGTCCCTCTGACTCTGCTCTTTTTCTTTCTTTTCATAGTAGCTTTTGCGTTCTGCTATTTTATGCGACTTACTTATTGTTTATTGTTTATATAATGTCTTCCCAATATACTTTAAACTACCTGTGGGCCAGGATGTTTGTTTTTCTGTTTGCACTTGGTATAGTGCCTGGTAAATTAAGATTATTGATACATATTTGTCAAATGACTCATTGAAAAACCCCAACATTTGGCTCCCTTTGCAACAAAAAAAGTACTGTCTTTAACATGGGGATTTTGTCCATATGATTATCATTCTGCTGATTGGAATTGTGCGTCAACTGGCAGTTTCAGTGAGAAGCAGATGGATCCCTCAGCTTCTACCGCCGTCACCACCCCACTGTCTTCACGGTACTGACTTGTATGCATCGGAATTGACATTCGCATTTCTGCTTTTGTTTTTCTTACATTAAAGTGAAGGGAAAAGTTAATTACATATTGTACTCATGTCTTTACTAAAAGGTGGAATATGGGAGTCAAGAAGGAGCAAAAAAGTTATATATTTACTAAAAAAGTGGAGATAAGTTTATGTCTGTGTTATTTATGAAGTGGAAATTTAATCTATATATTAAATGTCTAAAATGTATATCTTTCATTACCCACCTATTAATTCATTTGAATTATCTTTCTGATACCTCACCTTTGAATGTCTGACCCTGTTCTACATAGTCCCAATTGCATCCTTCTTTAAAATTCAAAGGTGAGAAGGGTCATTGAAGCATATAATGACAAAAAGAAGATAAATATTGCAGAAGATACTGCTAACAGCGCGTACCTTGAGTAACTCAAAGTAGAAGTTAGTTTTTTTTACGGTGGAGCCTCATGACGTCGTAAGTTATCAAGCTGCGAGCAGACTATCCTCGTGAACGTCCATGAGCTGAGATGGTGTCACTTTAGGCGCAGGCTTGCACTTCTGTCTGGACATGTAAAGCAAACAGAGGCCAGGGCAGAAGTATTAGGCCAGTCCCCTTGGCCCCATTCATGCAAATAACTTATCCTTGCTACAACAGTTTCCTATCACCGAGGAATGGAAGCAGATGAAACCAGTGAGGAGATATAGCAATAATTATCCATGCGTTCTATCCACAAAAATGAATCCTAAAATCCTTGCCATTTCCTGAATAATGCCATAACTCAAATAGATGAAGTGGAAATTGGTGATTTGGTAAATCTGTCGAAAACAGGGCCGCCGATCACCCACGCTGCCCCATTGTTGACTCTTGCAAGAAGCGTCGTCAGGTGCTGCTTCATTATGGTGCCACGTTCTGAGCCTGCCTGTGCTTTCCAACCGTCTCATCATTGCATTCTCCCTCTCCTCCACCGTGTTCGAGTCTGCAGCACTCTCATGCGCTTACAACAGTGTTAAACACAAGTTGTGATGTGCTGCATAGCAATATTTTACATGTAATATATAATTGATACTTGTTAGATATTTACATTATTGCGTAACAAGCTTTATCTAAAGGTAAAATTGGATGACTTAATTTTTATTAAATTACACATTAATTTAATAGCACTAAACTCAGGATATGATAGCTGAGTTAAGTGTTGCAATTTCAATTACAAAAATGCATGTTTATTCTTAATGTTGGAAGCCCGCCAACTTGAGAATATATTAGGCAGGGAGTGCAACTGGACAGCTCATCAATTCCACAGTTTCTAGCTGGTCAGTTGTATCTTCAGGCAAATTTAACCTCTGTAGGACTTATTCTTGGTCTCTACTTCATAGAGTTCACACAGTTGTTTATTTTAAGTGAAAATCACCACGAGAGAGCTATAATCCAAGTGTCATTTAAATTTCTGTACCTATCAATTTTAGCTTAAATGCTGCTAAGTGAGGATAATTAATGAAGGCTTAGAAAGCATTCATTTTCAAATAAAACTGCTTGTGGAGAATTGCCTTACTTTACAAACCTAGATTGTTTTTTCCTGGCAAACATCCAATTCATTGACTTCTGTCATGTTTCAATTAACTGCTTCCATTTTTGTGTCAAATAGAATTTAAAAAGATGTTATAACCATTTTCTTCCAATAGTGAACTGACCTGTTTTAAAACCACTGGGAAAATAAACAGCTATATTATAATAACTGTGCATAAGCAATAACTACATACTGTATGAGTTACCCCGTGGCCTCCTTGTATTCTTCGTGGGTTTTGATTAGCATCTGTTCAGGCTCCTGAGTACCGGGGGAGCCACCGGAGGACGGCTTCCAGAGGAGGTGAAGGGTACGCAACCAGCTGTGTTTGAAAATGCAGAAATGATTACAAAGTGAAATAAAAAGCATGCAGAGTTAGTTACTTAGTATTTTGACACACTTTCTTCTGGTTGCACATTTGTAGATAGATAGATAGATAGATAGATAGATAGATGAAAGGTAGACCACACATATGTCCTCTATATTATATGAACATTTTTCTATGTTCATAAATATTCTTTGTTAATATAATAATTTATAGCTAAATAGTGTCTCATTACGTGGATGCATGGTGTTCTAGAATTCAATTAATGTCTTTTTTTATTGGAATTTATGTGTTTTAAGTACCATAGATACTGATCCATAGATATTCTTATATATACACCCTAGCAGATTAGTCTGAATATTTCCTTAGGACACATTTTTAGAAATAGACTTACTGATAGAGGGCATTTAGTCATTTTTTAATATGTTTGGTACATATGACCAAATTTATTAATTGAATGTTTAGATCAATTTATATTACTGCATACAATGTAGGAGAGTACCTGTATCGATGCCTTTCACCAATTTCCTCATTTGAAAATATAGTTTACCAATTTTCAAATGAATAACATGTCTTTCGTTATTTTAATTTGTATTCATTAATTATTAGTGAGATTGTATCTTTTTACGTGTTTGCTGACTACTTTATGGGTGACTTGTATATCCATAATCTCTACCTTTTCTTTTAAAGAGTTAACTTTTTAATGATTTATTTAAGAATTTCTTTGTATGTAATTATACTATTACTTTAACATACCAATATTTTTCCTGGTAATTTTTAATTTGCATTTTATAAACTTAAAAAATATGTAATAAAATATTACTTTTTTACTTCATAATTTCTTACTTAATATGTTTAGAAAGGGCTTCCATATTTCAAGATTATATAAATATTTACTTATATTTACTTTCTGATTTTTTATGATATCCTTTTTTAAAAAAAACATGGAACTCTAATACATCTGGAATTAATTAGGGAGCAGAATAAGATGCAATAGTCTACCATTTCTTCCCAAACAGTTAAACCAGTTTTCACAGCTTTTATTAAATAATCCATATTGAGTCTTCTGGAGACTTCAGTCATCAAAAATGTAGACTTACCCCTCTAAGGAAGTCAACAACATGGAACTGCATCACAGGCAAAGAGATCTGTTAAAAATCTAAGAGAAGTTAGCCCTGGCCGGTTTGGCTCAGCAGTTGGAGCATTGGCCTGTGGACCAGAGAGTCCTGGGTTCAGTTCCCTCTAGGGGCATATACCAAAAAAAAAAAAAAAAAAATCTAAGAGAAGTTATGAATCTACTCATCATTCCCTATATTTTTAAGTCAAGCAATTTTTGATGTCTGCTCTATTAGTTTATGGAACAAATAAGCAGGTTAGTCTAGAAATATATTTTAAGAATATAATGAACTAGAAGATTTCCAAGTGATAGTTTATTAAATATACATTTCATTTTGTTAGCCTCTTTGCTTTAGCCTAATTTGATATGGGTCAAAGAATGGGTCAGTGATAGCTTTAAAATGCACTAAAACTACTTTGTGTGATATAATCCTATAGAGTAGAAATTTTAAAGCATAATTAGAACTTTAGGGGTATTACATCATAAATTCTTAAATACATGTGAAGACAGCATTTTCCAAGTATAATTCTCATGTCAACTTAGGCCACAGTAATGCAAACAAACATAAAGGTCAAGAAACTGAACCAATACATCGGTAAGCAAGGCTCTCCCTGACTCACTCTCGTGTTCATACTTAGACTGTGAATGTCGGTTAGCTCAATCAAGTCTTGCTGATAATGTCAGCTGTCAGTCATTCCTAGGTAGTGATGCATGAAGTTTGTCAGCAGGCGATGGACCACTGGAGTGATGAATGAAATAATGAGGGCACAGAAGCCTGAGCTAAACTTCTCTATCTCTGATCGTTTCCTCTTCACAGGGGGGATTTAAGACAAGGAGAGAAACACTACATTGAAAAATGCATTTTAATGTAGTTATTTAATTCTCTGTCTTAAAACATCTTTTAAACTTGTATTTAAAAAAATTTAATTAAATGACCAATGATTAATCATCATTATATCCCAACTGTGGTCAGTATAAACAGTGTTAGCTGCTGCAACAGGTAAGCCCCTGAATCCCGAGTGCTTTTTCAGTGAAGGTTCCTCCTTAACTTGGTGGTGGTGTGATTCCTCTGTGAGGCTGTCCCCTATTTAGTGACATGGATGTGGGCAGCCATGCTGTTACTACACCATCAGGACATATTTCTAAAGTCATTGTGGTGGAGGAAGAGAAATGGTGAACAATGCCGGGTCTTTAAAGGCGAGGACTGGAAGTTTACATCATTTCCACTCACTTCCTGTTTTTAGAACGTAATCACTTTAACTCAATTTAACTGCAAGGAGGGCTGGGAAATGCAGAAGAGGTCTTCACAGTCTCTGTGACGTCTACCAAACTTGTTTTATTTTGAATTGTCATTTAAATCTAGGCTTTTACCCATATCATATCATAGGTTGTGTTGCTTCTGCAAGGACGGCTGTGTTTAGCTGGGATTGCCGTTAGTAGACCTTTGCTGATCTTGTAAATCTTCTTTTAAATAGTTGTTCAGTTATTATTACATTTTCCTATATTTTTATCAGTGACACTAAGTAGGCTGTAGTTGATTAAGTTTTATTAAACCTACTTGATTAGATTTTATTACATGCCTTATTGTATTACTTTTATATAATGATTGGTTTAACAGTGCTTGTAGAAATTACTGTAGATAATAAATTTATGGTTCTAGATATTTCCACGTAGTCAAAAATTATATAAGTCTGGGCTCTGATCTACCTTTCTGTATTTTCCAACATGACAGTTTTGAACTCAAGCTACATTATTAAAATGAAGTATCAGTACAACAATAGGAAAATGGGCAAAAAGCACAAATATGCAGTTCAGAAAAGTGAAGTACAAAAATAAATAAGAAACACAGAAGTAGTTTAACCCAATCAGTGAATTTAAGAAACATAAATGAATACAGTTTTATATATGAATTAGCAAAAATTTTTTCCATAGAGTTCTTACCTTATAGATATAATTTTTGTCTACGGTGTTCTCATATGCAAGGGCCACAAGGAGGGGATTTTGTCTGTTTTGTTCAGTGATATTTTGTAGGAACTGAAACCTGTGCCTGTCATGAAATAGATACTCAATAATAAATGTCAGTTAAATAATTACTGAGTGGATTATTTTAAATAGGACTGTTTGTGTGTGCACATGCCCACGTGCACAGGTAACAAAGATGTAATGAGCTGCACCCAGTAATATACGACTGGCTGGAGTATAAATTTGTACAATATTTCTGAAGAACAATTAATGAGGTATATTTTTGTTAAATTCTATTCAAACTATTATGTATTTATACTTCTAGAACTGTGCTTTAGGGATATAATCAGTGAAGTGCAGATTTACAGACAGACTACTACTCTGTTTGTAGTATTGATAATTATAAAAGAGAAAAATAACCAAATGTGAAATAAAATATGGTATTTATCATTCTTTCAAAGCAGAGTAAATAATGTGAAAATGCTAAATGAAAACTGGAGGATGGATAATAGAGTATGATCTCCATTTGGTAAAACTGAGAAAAAAAGGCACATAAATTATTAAACCATTGTTATTAGTAATTATAACTGGATGGTGAGAATAAGATCCCTTTTATTTTTCTTTGTAGTGTTAGGAAATGCATAAAATTTCTGTATGAATATGTATTACTTTATTAATTGCAAAATATTTTATTCATAAATTTTTTCTGCTCTGAGCATATGTTAAAGCATCTATTGCAATGCAGTCTCTATGAAGACAAGTCTTTTTATCTGCTTGGTACATTGGTGGGTTCCTCATGCCAAGAGTAATGATAAGTGTTTTTTGAATAAATGAATGAGCACACAAATGAATGATATGCCTCCATCTTTAAAGGCAATTTAAAACCATTAAATGTAAGAGGATTAAATACTTCCTTTTCTTGTAGAATTGAGCAATTAACTCATCATTAAGTGTTAATTAAGTGCCTATTTATATCTTATCTTCTTCCACTGAGGAGAGACTATCGTCCAGTGGACTGAAAATATCTGTGATCTCTGGTTAGAGTTTGCTTGGTGGGGAGGGAGTTGACCAACACATGGCACACGTGGATTCTAATGAATGTGAGATTTAAAATAATTGTGACAGAAATCTTTTACTTTTGGTAAGTGCCTTTAAGTTAGCCCCGTGTCCTCAGATTTAAAAGAAGAAAATCATAATTAATTAATTAGCAAATGGTATTATTTTGCTACTCAATGACAGTGTTTTTAGTTTATCATTTATGGAGTACAAGGGGAGTATAAGAATAATCACAGATTTTGCTAACATTACTGTTGGGAATGGGAAGCTCACTGAAAAAGTGTGATTGAATAATATCAGACAACACTATATTGTGCTTCCTGTATTCAATATGGGAATGGTTTCAAATAATTTTTATCATGCAACATTCAGTTTAGAGGTATGCAAATAGACGTGTGCCTTATTTAAAAAATGTATTTTTTGCATATTTTCTCAAAACTAAAAGAAAGGTCTTAAGGCAAGCCTTGAAGAAATATAATAATAATGTTTATGTTGTAATTTAGTATTAAATAAGACAATATTAATGTGTACAGTGATAAGGTTATTTTACACAGAGCTTTTGCTTTATTTTTTCTATAGGATTCAGAATTTCCCATATATATGCAACCAAATCCAAACCAGTATTTCTATAAAGAAAATGATTGTCCAGCAAAATTCGACTACACGCCGAATACCATATTTAGACTTCATGAACTTCCAGTGAGCTGGTAGGATTCTTGATGTCTTTTAATGCCTTTGAGACTTATTGTCATGTCTAATGTGGTACTCTTATAGACACTTATGGTTGAAGTAGTTCACTCGTAGCCTGTTTCCAAACTGCTCATCATAACAGTGAAAGAATCTACTTATAGCTCCTGCAAGAATCTTAAAACTAATTGGTTGAGGCACTTGGCGACAGTACCTCTTTAAGTGCCCTACTGTTTGTATTTATTATAGAGGTTGCAGTTCTGGCTTAACATAAAGAACAAGTCATTTTTAGAGAGGTTTGTATGATTTATTCTAAAGATAGGATCTTAGCAACTATGCAATTTGTTTGTTTACTTTACTTACAAATTTGCCTTTTTATCAAAATTTTTTTTATCAGAACAAATCATTAATTTTATTTGTTTTAACGGCCATAGTTTTGCTAACCATAATCACATTGGTTTAAAGACAAAACTTATTTCTTGGTATTTATTTAAAAAGCATTATTTTATGAATCCGCATATTTGTATTCAGAAAACATTTTAAATTTTGTAAAATTCTTAGTATTCAGAGTTTTTGAGGAAAAGGTTTCTGTGGAGAGTCTATAAATATGCATTCTGTCATATAGTTCTGTGGTACTTTTGTAGATTGTCATGGGTATATTATTTTGATTACAGTTTAGGTAAGTAATATTACTTTCTTGCATTTGTTCATATAATCCCAAGTTTATGTCATCAATTTTTAAGAACTGTAACATTGCACAAAAATGTATGTCAAACATTATGTAATTTCTCCTGTCATGCTTAATGAGGACAAATGTCTTAGAATAGGATGTTAACCAACTGTTAATACCTTACATGCATTTACCTGTGATGAGTATTTTGTTTTCATTTGCAGTTTGCTTTTGATGACTATGTGTAAGTTACTTTCTAAACCCTATCTGTTCGGTTATTTCCCTGTAGCAATAATATTGTCTGTGGTACCTTATCTCAGAGCATGGCAGATATGATCTTATCCACTGTGATCAAAACCAGTAGGTTAATGAATTGAAAAGTTCTGTTAGTAAAGAGGACCATAAAAATGGATGCATTCACACCTTTAGTATTCTATTTTGACTTACCAGTGCATTTGCATTTCCATGCCTGTCTTCTGATATAAGGCCGTGGACTTTTCTTTAAGTAACTCTTGATTGTAATTCCACACCGTATTTCTTGCACAAACTATACCAGTAATGCATCATCTACAATTTCAGTTTTGTTGATTCTTTAATCCGAAACAAGAACTTCAGTCACTCAGCAGATTATCTTCCTAACTTTCCAAAGCATTAATTTAATTGTTACGGACAGCAGTATTCCTTGTCACAGTCATATTTCATCACCTTGATTAATCTTAAATTACATTACAGTAGCAAACACAACTGAATTATAAGGAGATGAGGAACAAACTCCTTTAACTCTTTGTGATCCTGGACCTTGGCTGGAGGGAGCTGCCTGTGCTGGGCTACTTGGTTGCCCTCTGAAAGCTCTGAGCAGTGTGGTTCAGTGAGTAGGGCTAGTGTGTTTTACAGACAGAATGGGAAATGTTGGTCGGTGAATCCAACAACTAAGTGAAGGGAAAAGCTTGTATTAAATGAAAATGTAGAGAAAAGAAAGAAGGAAACATTTGTAACTCTTAGTCAAAGACAAAATATGGATTTTAGATTAATTTATTTTTAGCCTTTGGAAATACAGCTGCCCTGGTAACTATCCCTGCAACCCAGGAAATAATTGTATCTGCCACAATCTTCACTAGCTAGCCCATTAGGAGAGAAGACTCTGGTATTATGAGTTAGGCAGTAAAAAAGAAAACAAAAACAAAAAATCACTAGTAGAAAGAATAAACACTAATTTTTTTAGAGTAAAATACCTCAAAGGAAGATTAAGCTGTGACTTGGGGACAACTCATTGACCTGGGCCTTTTCGTCCTTGTCTTCATTTCCAATTATTCACAGTTTCTGCTTCCTTATCCTGCTATTTTTGTTGGCATGTTTTTGTTTCTTTTATTTCTCTCCAACCTGTTTTATCTTACTTCTTTCTCTGTATTCATGTTCTGTACTACCAAGCCTTAACTAGCCATTATATAAAATTCCGTTGTAAATTTTTAGTGTTTCCTCAAATAATTTCCTATTTTCTATTCTTAATATAAAAACCAAATCAACGCTTCCTTCATCCTGCATACACACACAGAGGCTAGGTACTTTATAGGTTTTTAATATAATGCTTATTGACTAAATTATGTTTCTTTAAGGCATGAAAAAAAGTTTTTGTTTTATAATGACTGTGAATTTATTTATTTATTTTTGTTTCTCTGACCACCAATAAAAATCAAGTCCTTCTGCTATGGTATAGAGGTTCCTTAACTTCATCATAATATCAATAATAGTAATGACAGTGATAATGAAAGAGCATCAGTAATAACAATGAACTGTGTTTTGCTAAATGTCTATAAATGCCCAGATTTGGCTACTTGGACACTACCTTTGACCTTTGTATTTCTGCTAAGCAGTTATGATTTCCCCCATTCTCTCTCTTTCTCTCAAACACACACACACATGCACACACACATTCCTCTACCCTACTACACACACAGCCATTCACACACACAAATGAGGCTCAGAAGTCTTGAAAATTACAGAGATTTTATATCAGGTCTGGTTAACTCAAGAGCAAACTATCAAATAATAAGCTACACATTATTTAAATAAAAATAGTAAGGAAATAGTCTCTACTTTTACAATTGGGCATATAATTTTGCCAGTAATGTACAACTTTATGACCTATGCATTTAACCAAATTACTTTTTTTTTTTTCCCTGACAAGCATGGCCTAGGAAAATTGCTTTAAACTTAAATATTAAAATAATTAATTATATTTGTTTAAGTGCAGAACTTATAAATTATATGTCCTTTCTTTGGAAAAACAGATTTATTAAAATATATTTTTGCCACATTTTTCTAATAAGGGTATAATAAAATAAATGAATATTAAATTTTATATAATTTAAAAATTCCTAATGTCTTACTAATTTTTTTGAATTATCAAAGGTAAAGATCTTAGAGTTTCATGAATCTTAAAGAATATTACCCTTAGGAGGATAACAATTACATATAAATACAAATATTTGTAATCATTACTTATCAGTAGTGGACAGAATAATTTAAAACATTTTCTATAATATAAAGATATTAGTTTTGTTTTGTAATTTACTATCTCCTGGTTTGGTAGCTTTCTTTCAAAGTACTCACTATTCAGTTAACTTTCATTAAATAATGATACTATTTATGCCATTAACTTTTAAAAAGTAAGAGGTACAGGAATTTACAGTAAATGTAAACATACATTTTAATGACCTATTTATCTTGTTGGGTGTGCTCCATGAATAGATAGATCATCTCATTAGGAGAGTAGATCTTGAATATATTTCAGATTATCTTTAGTGCCCTTACATGTATCTGTCTGCAGCTTTAAGTTAAGTTTTTTAGACTTTGTGGGCTTGTTAGCAGCTGTCATCTTCTAGGTGTTCTGATTTGTATTTTGGATCAACTTACAACTAACATTATAGAAAGGGCTTTTCATTGGTCACAGATGATGCACAAAGCATTTTCAATTCCAGTATTTTATAGACTCAGAGAGAGACCTGTAGTTGCCCTTCTGGGTTATACTGTTTTTTTTATTCTATTTTAATTATCTAGATCCATAGTAATAACCACAGTGACCTACAAGAAGACATTGTTGGACATATTAAAATTATATATAGCAATTATGTGCAGTACCATCAATGCATAATAATCCCACCTATTAAATAAGGTTGATAAAAATGAAACTATACTTGTCTCTCTTAGGACATAGTTTCAGTTTTTGAAAACAACAAGTTATTCAGTTTTTGCATAAAACTTTTTTGGAGTATATTTCCGTGATAAGGCAAGTCAAATTTTCATAGAATGACAATGCAGTAACACTATTCCAGTAAATATAGAAGCCATCCTTCAGTCCACCTTTTGCTTAGCTACTTACTGGTATTTCCCGTTACTACTGTGTAGTAGAAGGGGATATGGAAGTTAAAGCCACTGGTGAATCTTTATAAATGCAGAATGTCAGTGAGGGTGGCTTAGGGCAAGTATCAATATACCTTTTTTCTCTTTAACAGTTTATTTAGTATTTCAGACAACATTATATTCACATATGTACTTATAATTCAGTTTGAATACTTAGAGGTAGAAAGATTTGATGAAGTATTGGTAATCACCGGTTATAGCAATTCCTGCCATTACTTAGTGGGTCGCCTCACCTAAACTCGCCATGACCTTTTCTTTAATCCATGGTAAAGTTGGTGCATATGGAACGGTATCTCATAATTTAGTTTTTTCCTATTGTTCACAATTACATGGTCAATGGGATACAAACATCAGTGCTTGTACTGATAAGTTTAGATCTTACAACCAATTGTGGCATTTTTTTATATGGCCATAACTAGGATTACATTGTCATGTTCATTTTATATTATTACATTTTTATATCAATAGTGTTTTATAATATAAAAGTAAATAAACTTTTTTATTAGTCTTATTTATACATCCAACATACATAACAATATTTATGCTCTGAACTTTCATTTAAAACTACTGACATTATTGCAAAGCGATAACTATTAACTCAGAGTACCTCATAAAATGGGATATTTTAATGTAAATATCTTGTGAGCACGTCAAACTTAGCAGATCTCAAAGCCAGTTAATTTCCTCTTTCCATTATCCCTTTCCCCCACACCCTCACCTGCTTCTTGCTCCCATTTTGTTAGTGTAACTATCATGCATGTTCACCTAAGATGATCTGTGAATTTTAAGTTCTTCTCCTTATCACTGTCACATTTAGTCAGTCACTTAACTCTGTTCATTCTATACCCCAAATGAGTTGTTCAGCCATGGATTTTTGTCAAAGACTGTCATCTGTCATTTAGGCTTCGCCAACAACTCCCTCCCTACTGGTCTCTCTCTGCCTCTAGTTTCTCCAACTCAAATGTGTCCTCCTTCTATCATATAGTAATCTTTCTAGAATGATTTATCTGTTTTTGCTTTAAAATCTTTAATTATACATCAAGCCCTCACTTGGCTCTTCCCAATCTAGCTTGAACCTATTTTTCTAGCTCTGTTGTACACCCTTGCCTCTATACTACTATGTTCTAGACTCAGTGAAATCTTTTATTCACATTTTGGCTCCTATTTCTTTTGCTTCATGCATTTACTCCATTTTATATTTGCAAATACTTAAGCAGTCTATAGAAATCTCATCTATACATGAAACCTCCTTTCTGTTATCTTGGTACTAGATGTAAGTACCAAGATATACATAATGCAGGGGCACACAAAACAAGTTCTGTTGAGTCCAGTGATTTATTTATGTGTCATTTTCTCCCATTCCTTCAACAAGGACTCTTGAGCACATATATCATGTTTCACTATGAATAACCCCTGACATAGAGGAGGTACCTAGTATGTGCTGAAGGAATGACTACATGGATTGCGTGAAAATAGTGTGTGCAGTTACAGTTCTATAGCCATCTTTTATGTTTTAATTTTTTTAAGGTTTCACATGTCATGTGTTTAATGGAAAACAAAATGTTAAATGAACAGTCTAGTAAATAAATTTTTACTATTTCTGTTTCAGATCATATAGTTTTTTCTTCAAAATCTGTACATATTCTCATGACATTTTCAAAACTAGATCTTGATATGATTTTGATCAATTAATCCTACAGGGTAAGCTCTATAGGATTCAGATTCAAATTTAGCAGCATCTTTTTTTTGAGTTTTATAGCCATCCTTTAAAAATATATTATCCATGTATAATCTAGGTATCATGTGATGTCATCCTGTTCTTTAAATTTAATTTGGCTCGAATGTTCAATGTAAATATCCATGATCTAATTTTTCTGCTCACAGACATAGCTATAACTAGCATACTCTGTGCAAGTAGGGTCGCTATTAACCCTGCTTTCAGAGTGACTAGAGCTACCTCTAGCATGCACTCACAGCTCAGTTCTTTCTCATTGGGCAACAAGCATAGAAGAGGCCACTTTCTGGGGTTTCTGACTCTCACCTGTCTGTATCCTTGTCAGTCCCCCATTCTATCGGTAGTTTCTCCTCCCAGTTCCTGTACATGTGATTTTTTTTTTATCCTCACTCGAGGACATTTTTCCATTTTTTGTTCAGATAGAGTGGGAGAGAGAGAGAGAGAGAGAGAGAGAGAGAGAGAGAGAGAGAGAAACATCGACGTGAAAGGGACACATCGAGTGGTTGCCACCCACCTGACCCAACCAGGGCTGGGGACAAACTGCAACCGAGGTACATGCCCTTAGCGGAAACCGAACCCGGGTCTCTCTGGACCACAGGCCAATGCTCTAACCGCTGAGCCAAACCAGCCACGGCCACATATGATTTTTTAAAAGCATTCCAAAGATTGTCACTGGATTCCTCACTTTTCTGCTTTTTCTCACACATTTGACTTCCTTGATTTGTTTTCAAATTCTGACAGCTGAGCAATGCTTAACCGTGACCTCTGCGACCCGGAACCAGGGCTTTCGCACAGTCACCTCCCAGATCTATTCCTCACCTGTCCAACCCGATTTTCTTGGCAACTGTATTTCAGATTGTTCTCCACCTGAGGAGTGAGGATCTGCCTGACAAATCTGAAGGATGGTTTTATGGAGAAATTCAATAGCAAATATAAATGTAGATATACTGCCTATTCTTGAACGAATCCACGAATTTAGGAGTATTCAATTGGTAAAGATATGTGAGAATGAAAATCAGGCATTCTGGGTACCTTTGATAGAGGAATGTCACGCATAGTGGTCAGGGGTTGGTAAAATGTAGTAAAAATCTTCTCCCCTTTTCCAGTTAGATCACCATCGAGGAGGATGTGCATGGATTTGGTGCATGGATTTGGTCAAGGCCAAGGACATGACTGGGCCACATTGCTAAAATTTGGAGCTAAATGTGAGAGGAGAATAAGTGAACTAGAATTGGGACAAACACATCTATCCCCTTTATTTTCTTAGTTCATTAAATAATTGTACATTAAATTCCTACCATGTGTCAGACCAAGTTCTAAAGTGATGAGATGGGGAGGGAGTGAGGAGAGGTTTACGTGTTTCTGTTATCACTGCGACTGTAAGAACTGGAGACCCAATTATAGACTGTGGACCTAAAAGAAATGGGTGGAGGAGGACTAATGTTATTTTAGGCCCCAGGGTGGGGTTGCTTAGATCTGGGAAAAAGGAATTCACGTGTCAAATCTGGGAGTAAGCTTAAATAGTTTACATTTACTCAGACTGTTCTTTCTGAATATTTTCTTCGGAAGAAGGTAATGATGCCTGAGTAAGGATGTGTATCTGCTAGTTTCCAAACAGCTCTAGCTCCTAATTACATGAAGTGATGAATGGAAAGGGGCAAAATATGTTTAAATTATGTGTGTTGAGGGTAATGAACAATATGATTTATGATATAGAAAGTAGGCGTTGCCTGGACAAATGCTTGGGTAATTTTGGGAGAGGGAGAGCGCACTGGCTGGCCTGTGTTTAAATCGTGTTAACACCGCCCTGTGTCCTTGGTCAAGTTACTTAACCTATTTATCTCCATTTCTTTGCATTGATCCTATGAACTTGGACAAGTTATTTAACCTCTATTGACCTCTATTCCGAAAAAACTGAGAATTATTATTATACCTACCCAACAGGATTGTTATGATATTTAAGTGAATTAATATTTGTAAATAACTTAGCATAGTGTAAGTACTAAATGTGTTTATTTAATAATAAATAACTTAAAGGTCTAAAATGAATGGCCGAATTACATCACTTCTGTTAGGAAATTTCTGCAGATAAAACAAACTTTATAATTTTTGGTAAGGGATATTTTATATTTCAAGATAAGATAATTTTATACTTACAAGTTTTTGGGTTAACTAAAAAATTTAGTTATATGAGGTTAAGAACAAAAACATTTTTAGATTATTTTACATCAGTAGTTTAAATTAAGGAATTAAGAAATGTCATGATCTTATTTAAATCTAGAGGAATAAAATAAAAGTATAATTTTACTTATATTCTACATTGTCAAAAACTAAAGGAGTTAAAATACACATTTAATAAAGTAAAATATAATAAATTAAAATGATTAACTAAAAACATGAAAAATGAAAAATAAAACTTAGAGTGATAGTTTATTGTTCTTTGGAAACGCTCTGTGTTTTTCTTCCTATGTAGGAAAAAATCCCGTTTTTCCCTGCTGTGTGTTTCTCGTTTACCTTTAGAGAGAACACTTTTTGTCACCAAATGTGCCCATGTTTTTATTCCCACACCAGGCAATTCTCTGTGACATCAGCTGGGTGTCCTATAAGTCACCTCAATTCTGATACCGTCTACCCAGAGACAGCATCAGATTCCACAGGGTAATGGTTCAGCTCTACAAGATTGTTTTCCCCACCCACACCCCCGACTTTGGACACCAGTTGCGAGTCCAGGTTGTTACCTGTACTTCTTACTGACTGGCTATAAATCAGTTCCCTAGGCACCTCTTCATGGTTGATTAATTTGCTAGAGAGGCTCACAGAATTTAGGGAAATGTTTATTCCAGTTTACTCAGGAAAATGATAAAGAATATAGATGAACATCTAGATGAAAAGATGCCGCAAGGTCTGGGAATTCCTCGTATAGGAACTTCTGTCCTTGTGAAGTTGGGGTATGTCACCCTCCCAGTATGTGGATGTGTTTACCAACCTGGAAACTCTCTGAACCCCACACTTTTTGGGTTTTATGGAGGCCTCATCATGAAGGCATAATTGATTAGTAACTCCATGGCCATCCTTTTCCCTTCTCAAGAGAATGGCATGGCAGGAAGCGTGGGAAAGGCGGATTCTCATTTTGGATTGGTCTTCGTGGTTATCAGCCCCCATCGCAGAGCCACCCAAGCGCCCACCCAGAGTTTTGCCTTATTAAAACAAAAGATACTCCTATCACTAAGAAAATTAAAGGGTGTCAGGAGCCCTGTGTTGGGAATTAACTCAAAGACCAAATTTTAAAACAAAAGATGCTCCCGTCACTTAGGAAATTACAAGGGTTTTAGGAGCAATGTGCCAGGAACAAGGCGGTGGGGGTCGGGGGGTGGGCAGGGCAGAGACCAACATATATTTTCTATTATCTCACAATTATGCAAAGTTAATATCAAATGATACTAATCATTTGCTAGAGAGACACCATAATTTTTACTTGATGCTGTTAGCAGTAACCCACCACCTTTACGTTGTTTACTTTGAGAATCTCAGGAAGACATTGGGTGGGACGCTCAGCCTTTGTCTTTAAGCCATAGCTTCGCCCTTATGGAAGAATCTGCTCCTGTTAGGAGCTACTTGCCTCCGAGCTGAAAAACCTGGTTCCTCCATTCTGGGGAAGATCCCACCTTGCCCAAAACAAATTTCATCCAGATTGTAATACTCTGTTCTTAGGAACCTTCAAAGAGTGACCATTGTCTACAGGAAAAAAAGTTTTAATTCTTTAACGAGGCTCACGAGACCTTTCCTTACCTGGTTCTTGCTTACCTGTCCAACTCCGTGTTCCCACACTCTGCACTCCAAATGTTTCAGGAGCCAGACCTCTTCAAATGCTGGTGGCTTAAACCAAAGGCACTAGATTATTTCTTGTGATTTTGGGTGTTGATTGGGCTCAGCCATTCGGTTCTGTTCCATGTGGCTGAGCTGAGGTCATTCACTCAGCTGTTAGATGTGAAGTTCAAGGAAACCAACATGTTTGGTGTCTTCGTGTCCTCCCCAGTCTTCTCCCTCTGTCCATGGGATATCCATGCTGCAGGATTTCCTCACGTGGCCGCTGCCACTCTACAGGATATCCTGGATTGCCTGACAGCATGATCGCTGGCTCCCAAAGGTTAGGAAGAAGTTGCTACTCCTCTTAGACATGGGCTCTGAGCCCAGAAGTCCCAGAGTGGTGATTTTTGTTGCATTCTACTGGAGAGTCATAGACCAGCCAAGACTCAAGGGGAGGGAATAGGTTCATTTTGATGGATGGAGTGGCATGTGCACACAGGGAAAGAAGGAATTTTGGGACCATTTTTGGATGTTATCTGCCCTATCAATAATGCTGATTTTAATTAGCTACATTGATTTCTGAACATATCATTTTTTTCCTTGCTTTCAAGTGCTATGTAATCTTTTACAACTGCTGGAGTCACTTGGCTTTGTCAAGAAGCCTCTCTTGCCAGCGAATTTAAATTACTTTCTCCTCCCATGGGATTTCAAAAAGTGGTAGTCTTTAAAAAAAAGAGAGAGGAAAAAAATATATAGTGTATATATCACAGTTACCCACTTAGATGTCTGAAAATCTGACTGTCCTACTGGTTATCAGCTTCTGTGGGAAAAGAACCAGGCCTCCTTAACCACAGAATCCTAATGCATAATACAGCTTGTGACACATAGTTGGCTCTTAAAACATAGTTGTTGGATAAACAAATGAATAAATGAACGAATTCCTAGATGAAGGAGAGTTTGCAGGTTTTCTGGCCAAATATGGAGAAACTCTGAAGCCTCCCTGACAGATATAAATTAGCTAGTTTCTCAACCTTAGACATTCATTCCCCAATTGCACCATGAGCCTCATGGAATTTTAATAACACATTTTTACTACCTATCTGTTTATATACAATGACCCTTCAGAGGTTCACAAATCATTGCAATATCTAATATTTTTTTGCTAACCAATTCTTGCCTCTTTGGAAGAGGATGATATTGTCCTCCTTGAAAGTACATAAGTTAGGCAGTGGGTGAAAACATTTCAGTGTTGAATCCTTCAAAATGAAGAGGGTTTCGGTTTTGCTTTTTGGCTACCTTCTCTATGTGCATCACTGTCTACTTTTTGCAATCTTCCCTTTTAGTCTTCTTCACTCCACCTATAAAAAATGTCATGTTGACATTACCTTCGAATGTTCTGAAAGGCTCTATTTTGGAAGAATGTTTGACAGTGCAACAACCATTCCCATTGCTCTTTGCCATCCCTCATCCCCTTAAGGTCTGATTCAGCCAAAATGTCACCTAAATATTCTGAGATGAGGTGGGCCTTTCCTTTTTGGGGAAACCTCATGAAAAGGCTGAGAACCCATTTATGAAGGTCATGAGAATGTTGCGGGGACAGCTGAGGGACCAGGGCTCCGACTTCCCTTTTTACTAGCAGCTCCATGCTACTCTTAAAATAAATCATAAAATAAGAATACTTTTGTGACAAGGAATAAAGGGATATTTTAAAATGCAAGTGAATTAGTAAAATCTAGAAGTTTAAGAGTTTAAAAAAATAAAATGTGGTAATAGAAACATAAAACATCTTTAAATTCCAATCAAGGAAAAATACTAAGAAATAAAATTGAGAGGTATTTAATAAACAAATTAGTAGATTAAATACTTAAAAGAAGAAGCCAGAAAATAGAAAAATTAAATGAGAAGGTTAAAAATAACAATGGCTTTTAGTGTGAAAATGAAGACAGAGGTGTTTTCTTTTGGTACCTTATAAACAAAAATATTTGCTAGAAAATATAAAGAAGACCAGGTGAAAATAGGGAGAGTAAAAATAAAAGATACAGTGAATCAGTGGAAGTTGGAAAACATAGTAATTTAAAACAACCAGCCCAAATCAAAGCAATTGGAAAAACAAACAAGCAAAATGGTAAGGTGCTAAAATTGTACATGCTGTAAAGATATAGGAAAATAAGGTAGAAAAATAGAGAGTATGTAAGTACTCCAAGACATAGGTGAGGTTGGATACTGGCTAATTGTCTTTATGGAGATGTCCAAGATGCACATCTGTGCAAATCACATTTTTCTGTCACCCTGACCTGTGCCTACCTATCACTGAGACTTAGACTTACTCTGGTTGGCCCTCCGGACATTTCCATTGACAGGAATGTGCTCATTGTCCCACAGTCTTTTGCTCTCAGGCTTGCTTCACAGCCTAAACAGCTACTTACTTTCATTCAAGGAGGAGCATTCAAGCGCAGGCATTCATTCAAAATTTTATTTGTATCATGGACACTTTAGAAATCCTTACCATTTATAGCAGCGACTGTTTTGTATAAACGTAAGTAGATCTTTCTACTTGACAGCTGTGCCCTTTCATTTTACCTGGATTTCACAGATTATATATAATGTAGATTTCGATTTGAAGAGTGATGTTATAGAAATAGAAAGGAGGTATCAATTTCAAATGTTCAGTGTCACAAGTACTAGGTGTGACATTTATGTGTCAACGTATTTTCTTTTTATAGTTATACACACATACAGTTTTCTTTTTACCTTTGCAATTATTTGGAGATATTGAATAAAATTCTGCTATACTGTATTCTGATCCTATCACTCTGCAATTCTTACTCTACTATGCAAATGCATTTTATTGGCCTTTCTTGTATTTCAAAAGGTTGTGTAGTTGGAATATTGGTATTAACCATATAGATTTGTCAACAGTACTGTATTATGTGTTATGTAAAGCAAAGTAGTGCTTGTTTGGACAGGGTGAAGGAGTTAATGATAATAAGCATAGTTTAGAACTGCAGGAAAAGTAACTAAATGTTACATAATTATATACAACTTTTGGCAACTTTGTAAGTTTAGGGATGACCTTTATTTAAGTATATTATTTTTTAAAAAACAGAAATACTTTTATTCTTTTTCTTGTTATAAGAATGATACATGCTCCCCCTTGATTTACCCTTCAAATACTAAAGCAGATAAACACTAATACCACTTTAGGGAACTATTTTCCTTTCAGAAACCCTTTGGAAGCCACCCTTGCCAAACCCTGTTAGAATCATATTATGATGACTGTTTTAAACTTGCTTTATGCAGCTAACACATTGTGGATATCCTTGTATGTTAAGTATTCCATCCTTGTTTAGATATTTGATTAATAGTAACACATTAATATTTAATAACTTAATTATTTAATCATTTTATAAATAGCACAGATGTGATTATATTCTACATGGATCTCTGTGTACTTAATTATTGAATTTAAATTCCTTTATTATTGACATCTTGCATTTTTATATCTGTATTAGATATTTATGAACGCTATATATTTCTAGGGTTAAACTACTTTATCAAAGTTAACTACAGTCTATTTCTATGAATTTTTCTTTATACTTACTCATGCTTAATTTAAACCAATAACACTAGACGTGACATTATTTATTGATACAATAATATTTGTACACCAAATGTATGAAGATTGCATTTTCATGATCTGAAAGTGAATATACATTACTTTTTACCTAAGGGCCTCCTGTGCCTTTTCCACTATTACCCTGCTGACCTCCTGCAAGGTCGCTCAGACTCGCGGTGACTGAAACTCCCCCGTCACGCCTCCTGCTCGTGTGCCAGCTCTCCCTGTTCTGGGCTCATTCTGTAACTTCCTTGATGGTCATTTTAGAGACTATTTGTCACCTGGGCCACGCTGGGATCCCATCTGCTACCAGTGTAAGGCGGGCACTTAATTTTGAGTATGACTGAAAATACAACATAAATTGGTTTAAAAGGGTAAGGGAATTATTGGATCCGTTAACTGAAAAGATTAGAAGTAGGAGCAGCTTCAGATCCAAATTGATTCACTGTTTTTAAAATATCAAAAGTACTTTATTTCATGGTTTTTCTGCCATTTCATCTGTATAGGCTTTGTCCTAAGGCTCCAAGCTCTCCTTTAATGGGAGCAAAAGGTTGAAAAGTTCTAGGCTTCATTTGCGTTCACAGAGCCATGCAGGGAGGGCAAAGGAAGTTCCTTCTCCTGCGAGTGAGGTCAAAGGCCTCCCCGTGCTTCATCCACTGACTGCATGAAGTGCCGTCCCAGGGTTGAAAACTGTGACCTTGGAGAATGACTGTCTTGAGATAAAGCATTCAGGACTTACCTTGGAGGTGGGGATGATATCAGTCCACATGTCTGATAATAGAAAGACTAGCTTCTTAAAAGAAAAGAAAACAGAAGCCTGGTGTTGTTGCAGAGAGAAGGAGTGTTGCTGCCCTGTGCAGGCGTCCATCTCGGCCAGGACTGCCTGCTGATCGGCCAGCCCCGGCCGCTCCGTCCCCGAGTGGTAGCGTACTCCCACACGGCCAACTCGTGTCTCTGGGTGCTTGCTCTCGTATTTGTTTTGAAGGCCTGTTTATATCATTGTGTAGTAAAAAGAAAATTACCACAGGTATCAGGCTGTCAGCCATTTATTAGACGACATTTATCCAGTGCACTCCGGATATTGTGCTAGGTCCTGAACAGATCAAGCAAAAGAAAATACTTTTCAGGATAGTTGCAAGGATTAAATGAAATGATCTACATACTAGTACATGACATGACCCCGGAGCATGGTACGTGTTCGACAGTGCTAGTCTGTTGTTTCTCCCTCTTTGCAATGTCCATCCTCTTCCTCTGACCTGGTCTCCTGCTCCTCCTGCTGGTCCTCCGCTCCGCAAAGTAGTGACCTGAGATGGGGCTTCTATCACCTATGAACATATCTTAAGACAGTTTGCCTACTAAGTTACACCCGTAAGTATTGCTGTACCTGCTGACCGTCATCTTTGATTTCTGGTGCACAAACTTTACAGAACTATGTGTGGATTAAGTGAGAAACATATATATTTTATAGAAAATGTTTGTTTAATACAATATGCTTATGTCTGTCTAGCTATAATTAATATGTAATGTAACTTTATTCCTAATAATTGGATATATTTCTAATACATAAAACTCATGTATAATTTTTTTATTTTAATTTTTTTATTCTCACCCGAGGACATTCCTCCATTTTTTTGTTCAGATAGAGTGGGAAGGAGAAAGAGGAGGTGAGAGAGAGAGAGAGAGAGAGAGAGAGAGAGGGATGCATCGAGTGGCTGCCTCCCACATGACCCAACCAGGGCCGGGGACAAACTGCAACTGAGGTACGTGCCCTTAGCAGGAACCGAACCCGGGTCTCTCTGGACCACAGGCTGCCGCTCTAACTGCTGAGGCAAACCGGCCAGGGCTAAACTCATGTATTATTTATTTTATATTTGCTTTATCATTTAGTGATGTTAAATTGCTATTCATATAATTCTGATTTACAAAAATGACTCATGATAATAATAGAGTTTTAATTTTAATTATGAAAGTCTTAAAAATTGCTTCTGGTTATTAAAATATAAAAAATACTAAATGATGTATTAAATGTAGGTATGTGTGAGTATGAGGACTAATATAAAAAGCTCACCTTTCTTCCTACCCATCACTCAAGGTCAATGTTAAGTGTGTCACTTCCTCAGAGAGAGCTTCCCAGATCCACAAGGGAATAATCCACATTATTCCCTATACAGCACTGTTTCTTTTCTTTTTTTTTTTTTTTATCCTCACCTGAGGACATTTTTCCATTTTTTGTTCAGATAGAGTGGGAGGGAGACAGAGGAACAGAGAGAGAGAGAGAAACATCGATGTGAAAGGGACACACCGAGTGGCTGCCACCCGCACGACCGACCAGGGCCGGGGACAAACTGGAACCGAGGTACGCTCCCTTAGCGGGAACCGAACCCGGGTCTCTCAGGACCGCAGGCCGACGCTCTAACCGCTGAGCCAAACTGGCCAGGGCTGTTTCTTTTCTTCATAGCTTAAACCCTGAAGCTGAAGTTGTTTTTAACAATTTGTCTGTTTCATGCAAAGCAGTCCTATCACGTATTCAGATGTTTACACATTGATTTACATTTAGAATGACTGGACAGAACATTTTAGATGATATCATTAACTTTTTATATCAAACTAAACAAAGGTAGACAGCTCAGGTAGGGTCTGAATTTCTTGAGCAGGAATGAATTTCAAACGCTACCACTTTTAAAAAATCAATGAAAAAGATAACATGGTTTGAAGGCCAGTTTCAGAGAAAATACCATTGTTTCCAGATTTGGAAAATATATAGAGTTAATTAAATCACACATTGTCTTCTTGGACTGTAATTCTGCATTTTTGGTAGTAGTGTTTTGAAGTAAATTGGTTATAAAAGCTAAATTTGATTTAAGAAGATAAATATTAGATTCTCCTACTGCATAATTATTATTTATTTTATTTTATTATATTTTTTCTTTAACCCTGAGGCACATTGGAAAGGATTGTGGCTACTTAGAAAGGGCTTTTGTATCCTGATTTACTTGTTCTCTGGAAGTTTTATCCTTGATATAACAAAGCCTTTCTAACATTACATTTAAAAGTTTCCTACTATCAAGCTTAAATTATTCTAGTGGTCCGTCTCACCTTTCAAAAGTACAGTATTGTATTTCCTTTAGGGTCTTGTGGTCATTCCAGTCTCATCTTTAATAGATATAAAGCAGTAGGGTAAGGTTATGTAAAACAGAGGGATTAATCTATAAATAAGGAAATATAAAAGTATAATTTTTCTAAACTCTTAATTTTTGTTGAAGTGTTTGTAGCACAATACTCTGATTCTAAGCTGTGTTTTTTTTTTTTGTTTGTTTGTTTTTTTTGTTTTTTTTTAAGAAGCCCAGTAAAACATTATAGATGTGTAACTTCCCCTTTGGAAGAAAAACGAAATAAAATATCACGTCTTTTTTGTACATAATGCAGGTTATTAGCTTGATTAGGTAAAGCAGCAAGAATCATGGTTATTAACATGCAGGCATTATACATAGAGTCTGTTATTGCAATGATGAAACTATTTTCAATGGCACTGGAAAGTCAGTGATATGTAGAAATGAATATAAAGAAGAAAAAAACAGCCCAGCTGGTGTGGCTCAGTGGTTGAGTGTCGACCCATGCACCAGGAGGTCACTTGTTTGATTCCCGGTCAGGACACATTCTCAGGTTGTGGGCCAAATCCCTAGTGAGAGGCATGCAGGAGGCAGCCAAATTAATGTTCTCGCTCATCGATGTTTCTGTCTCTCTCCCTCTCCCTTCCTCTCTCTCTAAAATCAATAAAGAAAAAACATTTTTTTTAAAAGAAGACAAAAATCAAATAAGACTTTTAGACAATGTGGTATATAGATTTATTTATTCTACTCCAAAAATGTACTATGTAATATGACAAATAAAATTCACGCGCACGAGAGAGCAGAGACTTGAACAAGGTGAACCTCATTTGTCAGTTTATATTGAAGAACGAGTTGGTCTCTGCCCTCAAGCTCAGCGCTCTAAACCCATCAGGTCACGTGAAAGAATTGCTTCATAATTACTGAAGAAAAAGAAAAAAGTAGAGGATTGAGAGCTGTTGATTAGCATCACCTGGCATAAAGTTTATCTGTATAAATTGATGTTTTAATCTGTAGTACAGGAAGGATGGAGCTTGGATGCGTAAGCCAAGGGGAACAGCCCAATGTTGTGCCGGCCAGGGTGACTCCAACCTGTTATCCCTAGCTGTTTTACCAAACACTAGGAGGATTTTCCAAAAGTGAGTATCCCCCATCATATATTACTCCTTCCTGATGAACAAAACATGGGACATCTTCTTCTGGGATGTCCTGTGTTCGGTAGGACCTGGAAGTTTTTAATCCCCATTGCCTTTAAAGGGTCTACCAACACACATATCTAGTATTTGACTACCTCTGCATTGCCCACCAAGACTTGAAATAGCCCATCCTACCATTGATAACCCTCATTATCCTCAGCTTTCTTCTCCTTCATCTATCTTGGTTGTATCAGCACGGGTAGTTCTCTGGAACCTGCCGAGGCCAGTTGTGAACTCTGCAGTTAACTAGTTTTTAAAGCTATGCCACGTTTAATGATATCTATTCCTTGACTCTCTTGTGTACTCTCCTCTCTCTCTCCTCTCTCTCTCTCTCTCTCTCTCTCTCTCTCTCTCTCTCTCTCTCTCTCTCTCTCTCTCCCTCTCTCTCTCTCTCTCTCTCCTGTAGGAGTAAGTTTGATTACCTGACTTCCTGACCTTTTGTCCTCGCTGTTTTGCACATTCTCTGTGCTTCTCTATGCTCTGTACTTGCAAAGATTCGCGACCAAGCTAACAAGGGCATGCGCTGTGCCTGTCATTCTGTGCTTTCCGTGGTCACCTCACTTTGAGGACAGGGACCTGTCAGCTCTCTAGAAGTCCCTTTTATATCTCTGCTTCCAATATTCTATTCTTATACATGTCCTCAGGCAATTTGAGTTGCAGAGACTTATATAATAAAAATTTATTTCTCACTCAAACCTGCTCAGTGGAGATTTTCCCATTTGGAAAGCTTTCCCGAGCATCTGTTCTCCAAGTGGTGACTCAGGGAATCTCAAGGATTTCGGATCTTCCTATTTTTGTAACACTGGCATCTTCAACACTTGGCCTTTAAGGTTCTCAGAAGGGCAACAAGAGAATGGAACATCCCTCTGGGGTTTTAGGGTCAGTCCTGGGACTGTTACATACCACCAGGCCTTAGTCACAGGATGCTGAGTTAGCTGCATGGGACACTGGGTAATGTGTGCTAAGGTTAGTAAGAGCATAGCTGGATCTCTGTCATGTCATCTTTCTGTTTTATACTCTGCCTGCTTCCCTTTGTGTTTATGACCACAGCAGCAAATGTATGTCCAATAGGGAAGAGAGAGAAAGCCTTTCTTCTAACCATGGACTGTAAGTCATTCCTTGCAGCTTTGGTCACAAAGCAGATGCTGTATGGAGAGCCGGATACGTGGACAAATCAGGATTCTATCAGGGAAGAAGAGACAGTGAATAGATGACAGACAGGTCCGCTGTGAGTATCAGAGAGAGCCAGAGCAGAATGGTGTCACAAAACCCAAAAGGAGAGAGATTTGAAAAGATGGAGTGGTCATTTATTTTTCACACAGTTCTGTAAGAGTAGAAGTTTAAAGAGGCTGATTTTGGAAATTAGATGGTCCTTAGTAAATTCACTCTAAGTAGTCCCCCCACCCCCAATTCCTGGGATTCTTTCCTACATTATGGTTTACTGAGGAGTTCATGGTTGCTGAGGAACCATGGTATTCATTCATAAGGCTTCCTTCTGTGAAGTTGACTTTCTTTCCTAAATTAATATTTTAGAGAAAGTTTAGGCTCAATACAATGAATACTGAACTGTAAATGTCATATAAAAATATTATGATACTTATACTTTACTTCATTAAAAAGCCAGTTCTATTCATATTTAGCATAGTGTCAGTATATTATTTATAATTTTTAACTTTTTATATTTTCATAGGTCTAAAGTGAAATATAATTTATAAAATTGAAATTACTTATGATACTGCAGATACAAGCCTATGTTAATTGCTCTAATAACCCACATAATTAATTATTATGCATTCCTAAAATGGATTGCCATTAAGTTATTTTACTATGATGAATGTAATCATTTTGATAATATAAGTAATCTACACATTTTTCTAGATTAATCACAGATGCTGATCTAAGGCAGTTTTAATGTGATGAATTACATTAGTTCACTTATTATCGGCACCAAGTGTCTTTAAATGCTCTTAATAATCATATTCAAATTTTATCACTTAGAAGTAAATTTATTTTTTATTCAAAATAACATATCTAAGATGATTTATTTTCTATAAAGCATATAACTTGTATGTACTCATGAAATGAACTAAATAAATATTCAAACTATTAAATAAATAGTTTAGCTTTATAAAAAACCATGCTATCTTTATAAAAGGTCTTCCTAATATCTTACTTAACAGGAAAACCCACCATGTAACATCCCAGTTTTTAACATCACATTGATGACTTTCTGTTACCAAAGGATGAAAATAAAATTCCTCTATACTTTACCCCCCAGCTTCACGCCCCACGACTCTCAAATGGAGTGATCCCTGAGCCTTGCTTATGTGTCTGTTCTGTGCTCGACACAACCATAATGTGAGTCAAATATTCCTGAAATATTAACTGATTGTTTTTATCACAGCAGTTCCTTTTTCTTGTTGCCTTTATTCCAGCTGAAGTAGCTTGGCTCTGTACTTCTTCCTAGGGGAAAAAAATGTTACAGAAAAAATAGAGAGGGAAAAATAGGAGAATCATTCTTAGGAGAACTTGGGCTCAAGGGAACAGAAGAGGCTCATGGCTTAGTTAAAACACATTAGAAACATACCCTCTCCTTTTACATGGAGATGAGTTGATTGGGTCTAAGAATATGAGAGATCTGGCCCCCAGTTCCTAAGTATAGCCCCAGGGATACGACAAGACCCCAGAAGAGAAATTGCTGCCTGGTGTGACTAGGCAGAGAGCATCACAGCGTTTCAGCCCTCCGCCGTGGAGTGGGAATTGCTCAATGACTCCTGTGTCACCAGAAGCTGAACCCAACAGGCCACAGGACAAGAACCAGAAGTTGTCATTGAGACTTTTTGTGAACTGTCAACACATTGTTCTAGTGATGCCAATAAAACCAGAGATGTTTAGTTTCTTAGAGTCTCATCACCAGTACTGATGTAAAATGGGAAGCCCTAAGAAATTAGGCTCAAAGGATAAATTCAGTTAAGACAGAAAAAGATAAAGAAGCTACATTTCTTGTGCACATGAAATTATACTCTGAAATTCCCGTCAGCTGTGGAAATTTATACCTAGTTCTTTGTGTGTGTTTAAGTAATGGTATAATAAAAATCATCAATTCACCGCCTAGGTTCAATCATTTTCTTCATTTATTAGGTGCCCATATATTTTACTAATGTTTGATAACAAAATGAAACCTAAGATCTTTTGTAGCATTCTTTTTTCTTGACAAATGAACCGATGTTAATGCTTTTTTACTTTTAAAGAAAATGATCTACATTTCTTACTTTATCTGTAAGGAATGACTCTAGGTTAAAGATTGCTTTATAATTACTCATATGTCTTTCAATCATGGATTTATAAACCCACTGATTCTAGAATATCTATTTAGCTATTATTATGTGTCAGGCATTATTACAGATGATGGGATTACAGAAGTAAAGATAGTCCCTGTACTCAAACTGGAGTTATATAGTTATAAAAACCATAAAATAGTCAGAGTAAGGGACCACCTACAGCAAACTGTGGGTAGTGCAGAATGTCAGAAAAGCTCCATTTTGAGTTGGTCTTTGAATATAAGCATTAAGAAACATACACATTAGATGAGAACATTTTCTCAAGAACATAATTTGGTTGCTTTTTTTTTAAATGGAAAAAGTTTCAATGCAATGGATATTCACATTAATGAATTTATTTAATGCATTATGATATACTATTAATTTTTGCATTAGAAACATTTTTGAAATGTTGACTATAAAGCTTGTAACTTTATGCCAACTCATCCCCTTACATTTTCTTATTGACTTAACATTTTGTCCTTGAGCCATGCTTAAGAATTTTAACATTTACTCCGAGGAACGATATATCTTTACCACTGTCGAATGCCTTTGTATTTAATTCTCCTGTAGAATTCATGCAAGAAAATAAAATGAAAACAAATGTGTTTTTATAATATAGTATTTGTTTTGGGTTGAATTGTGTCCCCCAAAGAGCTATGTTGAAGTCCTAATTTCTGATACCTGTGAATGTGATCATATTTGGAAATAAGATGTTTACTGATGTGATCAAATTAAAGTCATACTGGATTAGGATGGGCCTGATCTAATATGACTGGTGTCCTTGTAATAAGAGAAGACACACACACACACACACACACACACACACACACACACACACCATGTGAAAATGGAGGCAGAAATTGATGTAATGTTGCCACAAGCCAAGGGATGACAAGGACTATGGGCAACCACCCGAAGTTAGGACGGAGCCATGGACAGTTTCTCCTCCCTCTCAGCTTCTCAAAGGAAGGTGCCTTGTCCACAGCTTGATTTCAAACTTCTAGCCTCCAGAACTGTGAGGGAATAAATTTCTGTACTTTTTCTTCTTTTTTTATTGATTCTAGTAAGAGGAAGGAAGAAAGAGAGAGAGAGAGGAGAGAGAGAGAAACATCGATGAGAGACATCGATGAGAGAACATCAACTGGCCGCCTCTAGCATGCCCCCTGACTGGGGATTTGGTCCATAACCTGAGCATGTGCCCCAACCAGAAATCAAACTGACAACCTCCCGGTGCATGGGTGGATGCTCAACCACTGAGTCTTACCGGCCGGGCTAAATTTCTGTTCTTTTGAGTCACCCACTTTGTGCTACTTTGTTATAACAACCCTACAACTTTGACTTTCTCATAGAGTACTTGGAAATAAAAATTTCCCCCAAGAAAACAAAAAAGCATTTTAATGACTTGTAATTATTTTATATAACTTTCCAAGTAAATTAGTGTCACAGCAGGGTTGTCTGAAAGCAGTCACTGAGATAGAGTTTGGGCATGATCAGGAGCTAGTATCACCCTTAGACTTGGGCCAACTGGCCCCCTGCTCTTGCTCTGAGACTCAGAGGGTCCTTCCATTTAGAGTGACACCCTTGAGATTTTTAACTCCTCAGCTGGTGTCTGGGGCTGACAGTGGCATCCGCTGGACAACATAGGCGGCTGAGTGCTCCATCCTCATTTCTCCTTTTTGGGATCTTTTCTGATTTTCTATCCTGTGTGTGGATTCAGCAGATGCCCTGAGGAGAGCCTGAACTTGTGCTTATGGACTCTTTTTAGGACCCCAAAGTGAGGAGGTTCCAGGAAGGTGGTCCATGAATTGCTCCTGCTTTCTGGTATAGCAGTTCTTTTACAGGATCACACTGGGTTGGGCTTCCAGATGGACTTGACATGCTGATTTGGGGCAACTTCTCACTCATATTGGACATAGAACAATTCAGGAATCTGGGTGTAGAGTCTTGTCCGTCCATCTCTGTCTCTGCTCTTCCCTGTCCACCTTCTGACTTGCAGTGCGAATTCCAGTCTGTAGCATCCAGGGACAGTCATTCACCTTCTCCTTAGGCTGGGAAGCATGTTGCAGACAGTCTCCCAGAATGGCAGGCCTGTCTCCTCTGAAGGCCTTTGGTACTGGTGCTGTGCAAAGCCAGTGGCCCTTGGCCTTTCTTCTGTCCAGTCCATATGGTGATACCATGCACTTCTGAGTGACATTTAAGCTGAACCTGAAAATGGACAGAGATCCCTTGCGTGAGTGGGACTCCTCATGGGCCCCTTGCCTATCCTCCCTGATGCTGGTGGTGTGTAAAAAGCCAGGGTCAACATCGAAAGAGATAATATCTAGAACTGCACTGATTATGGCCTAAATAAGTCAACAGCAGTCATATTTGAAAACATGTTTTGTGTTTATGTTATTTTCATGCGTAATGTGTGGCTTTACAAGTATGTGTTACCTACCATTCCAAACGATAAGGTTAACATGACCACAAAATAAATTATTGTTCATATTTTTCTGCATGTTCTGGGTAAGACTTGCATTTGTGGTCAGTGTCAGTGAGCCACAGAAGTATCCCTTTAGAGTATCATTGGCAGCCAGTATTCATGATGGATGATGCAATGTCAGGAGCAGTAATGTAAGCGTCAGACAGTAAGTGGAATCAGTACTGCAGAGCCAAGAGTATCTATAATGTTCAAGATAAACAAGTCTAAAGAGCAATGGCATTGTGGGTAATAATAGCAGAGCTTTTTCCTGGGACTGAAGGAAGGAAATTAGCCACAAATGGCACATTTGAGAGCAGAGAACAAAGCGATGGTTCCAGAACCAGAACCAGAAAGATGAAGCCTAGACACTGTGAAGGATAGCAGACAATGCAGAGATATTTCTGTACTCTTCATTCTAAATACGTGTTCATAAGTCATTGACCTTTACCTGAGACAATATATTTTAAATAAAATTGTTAATGTAGACAGGAACCTCAAAATGATATTTGCCCTGGGTTGTGTATCCTCTAGGTGTAGCCCCGTAGGAGGGAGGAATGAGGGGAGCAGGATTGGGCCCAGGGAAAAGTTCACGAAGCTTCAGCCAACCCAGCAGGGTTATGCCCCTCATTTGACTGAGACGGTCTTGCCTTTAACCCCGTGTCTCTCTCAGGCACTGACCTCTGCAGGTATATGAACTTGGGCAAGGTGGCCCTCTGCAAGACCCGAAGAAGCCAATAGCTGGGAACGCGGTGCTGGGCATCCTTTGAAATGGGGATCTGGTGGCATGTCTTGTGTCCACACAGTTATGATGGCAGGTTCCAATATTAGAGAGCTTTGTCAATGGAGTGTGGGTGTGTTCTAAAATGCTTAAAACTAACAAACAAACCAAAAACATACATAATTGAATATGCTTTCAAAATTATGAACAGGCAGAGAAGCGAAGAATGATGAACAACTTAGTGCCTATTAATAGCTCATCATTAAATTAAAAAATGCTTTGTCACAAAATTGATTTTTAAATTAGCAATTAATTTGAAATTAGTGTTCTAATTTTCAAGCGTCTAATTTTCTACATCACTTCTTCCTCACCCCTGGGCTTTAAAGTGTTTTCTTAAATATTTAATATATTACTAATTTTTAACTAGTTATAACTTTTATAAATAGCCAGGTCATACATGTATATGTGTTAAAAGAAATAAGCAAAGAATATTCCAATTATTAAAATAATAAAATAACATCTCTGTGCTCTAATTCTTCTCACATCAAATTCTCATTCTCTGAAATCAAATACTTATACCTGTTTGCCTTTTATTTATCTGAACATGTCTACATAACTATCTTTTAAAATTCATTTTTTAATTTTAAACTTTGTTTATTCATTTTTTAATAATGAAGACCCCCCTTACTTAAATCATCACACACTTCTTTTTCCTCCACTCACCCACATACTCCCTCAGCCTACCAATTTATACCGTAAGTTTCCATTAAGCCAGTATGCGCTATTTACATCACAGGACTGGAAGTGTTGTCTGCCGCTAAACCAAGTAGCAGTACTATTCTCTGTGCCATCTTCTTCTTGGAGACACGTCATTCCTGCAACTCGTGCTGTTCCCGTCTGGCCCGCTGGCTTCCTGGCCGGCTGCACAGCTGTCACCTCAGGGCCCTTCTCAGGAGCATGCCGGGAAATTGCTTGGCCTCTCTACTAAATCCCATTCTCGGGACACCATGTTTTGTTCTCTCGTGATTTATCCCCTCATTCGGATGCTGTCCACTGAAGGAGAGACTTTCTAAGTCCCCAGGGTTGATAGCTGGCTCTGTGAAATAAACTGGAAACAGGCAGATGAACGCGAGGAAAGGTATACAGATGTATTCATTTTTAATATCATGTGCACAAGGACATCAGTGGCAAAAAGAAAAGAATACCCTATAGGAAGTGGGGTTTGAGAGCTTATGCACTGTCTCAATGTGGGAAGTGTGGTGGGGATGGAGGCCTCTGCGGAGAGGCAGTGATTTTTAGAAAAGATGAATGGGCCCTTAGAAGGATAGTTGGGGTTGTGGGGGGCATGACAGCTTGAGACAAAGTCTGTCTGGGTGTGGTGTTGACTTCTAGTGTCCTCTGCTGTGGTGAGTCCGTCTGCGGTGAAACCCCCGGAGGGGAGTTCTGAGCCTAATTCCTTTTGGAGAATCTGTCTTTAGGCAGCTGAGGGCAGCTCAGAGAAAGCCTCTCCTACGTCGGCTGTTTCCCGTGCTTCAGCTCAAAATAATCTATGACAAAAAGGCATACTGTAAGGTGGCTGTTTTTGCCACTTCCAACATTGGATGTATGACAATGAATGAAGGCAAAGAAAAAGGTTTCGAGAACTTGAAATTCTGAAAATGTCGTTATTCTTCATACCTTGATCAAAAACAACTTTTCCTCACAGTGTTGAATTAGTATTACTACTACAGTGTCTTGAAGCTTAAGCATGTGTATGGGGCTTGTCTGAAAGGCCTCATCATGAAGTTGGGACTCTCAAAAGTTCATAATCCACAGGTGTTTTCTCTAGGCTGATTTGTGTTTTCTAGAAAAGAAGCATCCAACGCCCTACTTTGGCTGAAGGGGAGAAGAAGATGTCTAACTTGTCTCATTATTCAAATTTAATTTCAGTTCATCCCTCTCTTGTCAGTGTCTCCCTTCCTGGAGGCCTGACCCTCTTTGGTTCAGTGTCTTCAGAGGGTAAACCTTTCACCTTCTGCCAGGGAGGTTGGATAGGCTAGGGAGGGACATCGGGGAATCTGTGGTTGGTGTCGTTTCGACACTCTGTCAATTTCCAGCTGTACTCAGTGCCTCACATGCCCCATGTCTTCAGGGTATGACGGAAAGATTGTTGCTTCTTGTGCTTATTACCCCTGCGAGCCGTTTGCTTTCAGCCTTCTCTGCACCGCTAGACTGATTAACATTCATAGGCTTTGCAGTTTCCAAAATTTTGTCTTCTCTCCACTGCTGTCACTCTTTATGTTTTCTATGACTTTGTGGGATTTAAAAAATCTATTTTCTATTGTAATTTTTGTTGAGTTTTAAGGTGAGGAGTTAAACATGTACAGTCAATGTGTCATTAAATCACACTTCTGATCAACAACTTCAGTGACATATCTGCCTTTTTGGTCCCTCTACTAAAATATTTCTTTTCCTGAAATTGTGAATATCAATGATAGTACAAACTTGTGATCAGATGTGGTAGTGAATGTTTTTTATTTCATTTTCTATTTTAAAGGTATCCTAAATGTGTGTATATGTATATATGTGTGTGTGTGTGTATATATATATGTGTGTATATATGTATATGTATATATGTGTGTGTGTGTATGTATATGTGTGTGTCTGTATACACACACACACACACATATACAGGGGTAGGCAAAAGTGGGTAAATAATAACAACAACAACAATAATAATAACTAATAAAATAATACATAAATAATAATACAAGAACAAACTCTATGTTTTGCATACTTACAACTGTAAACCGATATTTTCCCCTAGGTATGTAATTTATATTTTAACATAAATGTTTAGTTTTGCATACATAACCACACTTGAGTGTATATATTTTTAAAAATTGATTTGCTTTCTCAGTACAGAAAAAGTTCTGCTTTCATTTCCCCCAAAATATTTGAAATCTCACATTCACCACGATTCATTCTTTGGTTCTCAATTTTTATGGGTTTATTTCATTTTTTCCTGCAAATAATATGACTATGAATTGAAACTTAGAATGAAAATCTCATCATCATTGGGCCTATTGAACAGTAAACACATTTGGAATCTTAACATTAATGAGCCATCTTAATTCCCTCCTTGATTGCTATCCACATTGTATTTGGTATCGGTATATGGTTTTGTTTTTGTTTTTAATTTTTAAAAATATTTTGCTATGAGCTGTAGCGAAGTACTGAGCAATACCTCAGGTTTTGTTTTTGTTTAGGGAAATATCAATATCAGGAAATTATTTTCTTCTAAAGGTATACCAATTTGCAAAAATCTTGTTCGAAATTCTGCTCCTTAACAGTATAAGCATTACAGCCCTGGCTGGTGTGGCTCAGTTGGTTGAGCATCACCCTGGGCACCGAAAAGTTACTGCTTCCCTTCCTTGTCCAAGCACATACTGGAGGCAACTGATCAATGTTTCTCTCTCACATCAATATTTCTCTCTCTCTCTCTCTCCACCCTCCCCCCAAATAAAATTTTAAAACAGCATTATATTTGAAGGGTGGAGTACATTTAGGAAGATCCCTTCAATTGGAAGAACAAAACAAAATTTTATAAATTATTATGCTGTGTTTCTAGATCTCATTTCTATTTTTATCACAGTCAGAATATAAATTTGCATTACTTAATGCTTACTTGGGTCAAATAGTCTTAGAAAATATTTATAGTCATATTATTTTAGCATGAACCATAAGGATAATTTTTTAATTCTCTACTTTTTATTCCAAAAAACGATTTGATTTGAGGAGGGGCTTGATGACCCAAGGAAATTGACGTTATGAAAATGAATTCAATTTGTTGACTATGAATTTCACTTTATATTGACCAGTTGAATTTCTGAAACTTGAATACTCTTTCATACTAAGCTATAATTTTACTTTCTAAGTATTTGAAACCAGATAATATAACTCTTACTCTACTATCTTCTAATCATTCATAGTTATTTAATTGGTAAGTTATTCAAAGATTAACCTTGTATTTTAATAATAGTAAGTAATATAATTAAGTAATATTAAGTAATAATATTAAGTAATATAAGACATATGTGTTCATATTTTTTCTATAAATTATAGAACTAATATAAGAATATAGACATTATTTGCCTCATTTATTTCCCTGTATACCACTATGAATGTAAGTAATTATTCTTAGAAATTTGTTTTTCTGTGTCATATAATACCTATTTATATAAATATAGCTTTGATGTACATGCATATAATAGTAAACATGAAAATTAACATATATATGAAAATTAACATATATATGAAAATTAGCATAATATGAATATGAGTCAAATACAGTCACCTATGTTTCATATGTACACAAAACACAACTCATATATGGGTGTAGGTAATGTGTACACACTCTCTGTGTATACATGTAGATGTGTGTTTTTAACGCCAGATTAAGCACAAAGCTTCAAACCCCCCCCCCCAACCCCCACCTCCTTGCCTTATTCTTCTGCAGCATACATTCACTTTTACTGAGTGGTTAGGGTAAGGCTGACACTTTTCAGGCTGAAAGACAGAAGCATTTGTCTTCACAGACAAACAATTTGGGAGTATTTTCCTGGGGTTTCAAGACACTTGCTCTAATGCAATTCTCATTCTCTTAGGAAGCACCAGCAACATCTGGCATCTTCTTACTGAATTTCCGTGTAATGAACCAAAAGGCACTACAGGTTGATTATAATATGTATTTAAAAATTCATGCAAAAATTATTTTTGAAATTAAAAAAGGATTATTTTGCATAAATTTTAAAAGAAGGAACATTATTTTTATTCTAAATATGAATATAATGTTTTTCTGTTAGAAACTATAAAAATATGAGATAATATCAAGAAGAAATAGTATCTGAGATAATTGGCACTGATATTTTATATATGTCCTTTATCATAGTTATGCCTAAACATGCATTACATATCTTTGGTGGGTATATTTGGAATCATGTAGTTTATATTTATGGCCTTTTTTTGCTTAATTATGAATGGCATTTTACATGTCATTAAAATATATGAAACAGCTTGATGGCTTGGTTTTTAATAGATTCATGATATTCCTTTGATATATTCTGATATGAAATAACCCTCTATTGCTGAATACTTATTACTGAATTCCATATGTTCAAGACCCTAAAAGTTTAGGCATGTTAGGTAGAGGCAAAGAACAAAAAAGACACAAATGCAGCACCTGGTGGTGGCAACCACAGTGTCTGGCATAAAATATGTCGAGTATGTCTATTCATTATTCTTTGCATTTTTGCTATGTCCCATTCTGAGATAAAATATTCACCAACCTTCTTGTAATTTCTTCAAAATTTCAATTCCATATTGAAATACCACCTGAAATGTATCTTGTATGGTGTGAAGTAGGATCGAATTTACTTTTCTACATTATTAAATAATATTCAGAACATTAATTATATTGTCTGTCACTTTATTATTTATTTGAAATGCCAGTTTTTAACATTTATTAGTGCAAATATATATTATTGTCTGTTTTTTCTCCCTTCCAGTAAGCAAAGCTACCTTTATTCAAGACATTTTTCTGTATCTTGATTTCAGTTTGGCTTAATTTAATATCTATATACTAGTTGTACTTATACTTGTTCTGCTTCTTGGTATTATAATTTATTCCATCATAATATCTAATTGTCTACTGTCCTGATAGTTGGTTTTGTTATATTTGCGTGAGTATCTCAGGAGGTCTGCTTCATTGCGTAGTTCACGTACATGGCAGCAAATATTCTTCAGTTCATTGTTATATCCAACTATTCCTTCTTTAATTCAGGAAGTGTCAGTTGGGTTTATTCACTCATTTTTTATATGTTTTTATTGATTTTAGAGAGAAAGGAAGGGAAAGAGAGAGAGAGAAACATTGATGAGGGAGACACATCAACATTGATTGGCTGCCTCCTGCAGCCCCCCCCCCCCCCATGGGATGGAGCCTACAACCCAGGCACATGCCCTGACCAGGAATCGAACTGGCAACATATTGGCCCATGGATCAATGCTCAACCACTGAGCCACACTGGCTGGGCTATTCACTCATTATTTTATTCTTTCACTTATTCATGATTTAGTTCAATACTGGTATTAGTAATATCAAAAACATACTATCTCACCTGGCCAGAGTGGTTCAGTGGGTTGAGCATTGTCTTGTGCACTGAAAGGTTACTGGTTCAATTCCCCATCAGGCACAAACTTGAGTTGTGAGTTTAGTCCCCTGTTGGGATGTGTATGGGAGGTAACCATTCAATGTTTCTCTCTCACACCTATGTTTCTCTCTTCCTTCCTATCTCTCTAAAAAAAAAAAAAAAAAATCAATGAAAACATATCCTCTATTGAGGGTTAATAGCAAAAAAAAAAAAAATCCAAAAAACTACCCAATAAGCTGTTGCATAGGACAACCACCTCAATGAACTTTTCTCAATGATGTCACTAACTGTGATTTATCAATCATGATAATCTTAACAAGGACCAGAAAAATAAAAACAATGTATACTAAGTACATATATTACTAATTAAAAGATGAGGCACATTTCCACTGATAAGATGCAAAGGCAAACAGAAAGAAAAAATACTGAAGTAATTCACCTAATTATGTCTCCGATCATTGACTTAATGCTACTGAATATAGTCCTCAACTTGTTTTTTCTCCATTTACCCAATGCTATGTATTTCCTTTTCTTACTTGAATCATGAAAATATTTGTGTCATAGAGGGAGAACAAATTAAACCCAAAGTACACAGAAGAAAGGAAAAAATAAAATAAATTGATAAAATAGAAAACAGGGAAAGAATAGACATCCATGAAATGAAAGGCTGGTTCTTTGAGAAGATCTACAAAATTGATAAGTGTCTAGCCAGACTTATTAGAACAAAGAAGAGAATATTCAAATTACCAGTATAAAAAATGAGATAGGATCTGTCACTACAGATTCTACAAACATTTAAAAGAAAATTAGGAAACATTAAAAATTATAGCCAATAAATTCAATAACATATGAAATTTACAAATTCCTTAAAAGGAAGAAACTATTAAAACCTACTCAAGTAGAAATAGATGCCCGACTCTTTATTAAATAAATTGGTGAGGTTCAGCATCTCATTCTAAGTTTATTGCTTTTTTATGAATGTCTTCTTCAGATATTTTGTCCATTTGTTTATTGAACTCATTATTTTTCATTTTATATGTTGAATTTTATTAATTATTTTATATAATCTTACTTTGTCAATTTTAGATGTTGCAGGTAAATTCTCCCTACAAATGTTCTATTGCTTAATATTGTCCATGGTGCACTTTATGAAACAAAACTTTATTTTTGTGTATTGAAATCTATTAAATTTCTCCTCATGAATTTTACTTTTGGGTCTTATTTAAATCTCTTCTTAACCCTAGATGAAAGAGATACTCACACATTTTCATTTATTTATTTTTTATAGTTTTGCTATTTAGATGTATGTCTTTATTCCTCTATATTCCAATTTGTTTGAAATTTAATATAGCAATTCATCTTCATACTGTTAATTTTCTGATCTTACTATTCTGTTTCACTGGGCACTCTGTTTTTGACCAGTTCTATTATTGTGGCTGTTTAATGTACTTTTATGGTTGCTTCATGAGCCTCCCCAATTCCTTTGCTTTGCCCCCCACAAATGTGAAGTTCTTCATAGACTTCCATTTTTCCAAAAACACTTTTGATTAAATATATTGATTTCCAATAATAATAATAACAACTACAACAACAAAACAAAACACAAAAAACCACTATCACCAACAAAATAGAAGAAAAGACTTCCACAGGAAATTTTAATTGGAATTGTGTTGAATTTAACAGGTTAATTTGGAGATAATTAGAAAAATTACAATGCTAAATGTTTTTTTATCCATACACATGGTATAACTTTGTACATACCTTCTTTAAAATCTTTTAATAAAAGGTTTACATATTTCTTAATCAAGGTTGTGCACACTTTACTTAATTTCTTTGATAAATTCCTCACAATTGTCTTGCCTTCTCTTTCAAGAATGCATATTAGTCAAATGTTGAACCTATTTAATTGGCTTTCTGATTTTTATTCTCTCCCATTCAATTTTTTCCCCTATTTTCCCACTATTAATAATTTATTTGATTTTATCTTTCAAACATTTAATTACAATTTTAATTTTAATACATATTTTAATTTTCAAGACCTTTTTTGTTGTCTGAGTCGGTATAATATAATTTAATTATAATTGAAATAATCAGAATGTTGCCATTGTAATTAGCTACTTACTAATATTAATAATAGAACAGAAGCAAAGGAAAGGCCAGATATTATAAACATAGCCATCTTGGCAGCTTCACCAGAAAGCTGCGACTTTATAGTCCCCAGGAAATCATGGGTCCATTCCCTGCAAATCACTGGGGGAAGGGTCCCAACAATGGGGGAGATGGGTACATGCACTGTGAAGTTGGGGTAACATAGGGTAGGTGCTTGCCTGTCAGTCTAGCCTGGAACAAATATAATTGTCTAGAGAGGGTAGAGTCACTGCAAGCTGGCGAAATCTTAGAAGGTTAAAATCTGCAGACCAGTAATTCCTCTCTTGTTCCTCTTGCTTCACTGCTGCTTTCTTGTACTTGCTCATGCCTCTTGCATAGCCGCATGGCCCTAGGAGCCGCATGACCCGTGGCCATGTGGACCCCGCACATAATGGCCTACGGCTGGGAACACAAGCAAGCTTGCCCAATGCTGGATGGACTGTGCGAATATGGAGTGTAAACTGGACAGCGGCTTTGATCCTAGCTCTGCCGGAGACACAGCTGGGCATTTCGCTTGGTGGGGTGGAGGGAGACGGGACTTTAGGAACTCAGGGTTCTAATTCCACACAAACAACACTCATTCTCCCATGCGAGTCTCTCAGAAAATTCCTTTTCTTGTGACATCGCAAGAAACTCACTTCCACCAGTAACAGATGGGGTCACGAAGAGCACCCCACTAATAACAAGAAGAATTCCATAAATGTTTCAGATTAAATGTGTTTCTATGATAATATATACAAATGTTTAGTAAAAATAATTTAACAGTCATTTTACCAAGTGTGCTAGACAAAAGGGAAAGACATTTTTGCAGGTAAGAAATAAAATAATAAAAGAAAAGAAATAAAATGAAAAAATAAAATAGAACCCTATGATAATAGAAGTGAATGGTAAGTGCTATAAACAAAAATATAGCAATAAGGACATAGTGACAGATTAGAAGGATATTTTAAATAGGCTCAAGGAAGTCTCTTCCTGTTACTTAACATTTCCTTTTTTGGAAAAAAAAAAAAAAAATCTTAACACAAGGATCACATGAATCACTGAAAAAATTCACTTGAAAATAAAATTGATACTTGTAATGGTTAGTAGGGGTTATAATTACTTTACAAGAAGAATATCTCTCCTCTTTGTTTCCCTGCCTTTGGAGAATGGGAAAAATAAAGCTGTTTAATGAATGTGTGGTTTAAATACCTTTTGGAAATTTAGTTGCTATTGAAAAAGCTGTATAATGCAGCTATATTCCTTTGTTTATGGAGACGGAGTCGAGAAAGAAAGAAACCCGAGGCTAATGGAAATAGATTACATCTCACTTATGGGGCATAGATTAAAATAATGAATTTTATTGTGTAATTCCCTTCAGAAATCAAACTAAATATCATTTACTTTTTCTATTTAAGTAATAGCCTTAGGGCTTTAAAAATCGTTATCAGAAGATAACCTAATATATCATTGATATAGTTTCTTCCTATCATAGTATCATTGACAAAATATGTTAGCAATATCACCTTTTATAGTGTTGAAATAAGATAGAAAAAGGCTCCCAAATGCATTTTTTTCCTAGTAAAATAGTCCTGGAATATTATCTATTGTCTTGCTTTGTTTTGTTAAAAGAAAAACAATTTCAAATACTTTCCTGTGCATTGCTTTAAAAAATGATGATTTACTTGGTCTACTTAAATTAATAACTTACTATCTTTTAAGTATTTTGCAGATATTTATTATATAATAGTCATTTAATTTAAAAATTATCCAATGTGAGTGCTTTTCTACTAAAATCTCTAAACAAATACTAAACTATTTTAACCTCATTTTTTATACCTATTGTAAAGAATTGTATTTGACATACAGGAATGTTTTTAAAGTTTTAAAGCTTTTTTCTTATCTTTTACTACTATAATCAATGACATTTACTTATGATGTTTTGCACATAGAAATCTATAGAGAATAGTCCCAGAAGTGAAATTACTGAATACAAAGGTCTAGGCTTTTGTAATTAAATCACAGATGTGGTTTCACAGTTGAATATATAAAACTAAGTTCTCAGTGAAACGGCCCCGCCCCCACCCTCACCATGGTCCTGCCCCTCCACCAAATCTCTGTATCTCATTTGGAAATAAACATTTCCTGTTTCTTGTGTATACAAAGGCATCTGCAGGTGAATGCAATCCCTATCTTCATAACACGTTTGTGATGTCAGATGCTTCCTAGACTTATTGTGGTGATTATGTCATTAGATACATAAATGCTGAATAACTATGCTGTACACCTAACACTAATATAATGCTGTATATTAACTATACTTTAATAAAAATGTAAGATATATTTTTATTGTCAAGATTACAAATCTATTAAACTATTAGCAAGACACTATGCTTCTGTCATAAATCACAGAAAGGTGTTAACACTTTTAGTTCTTTGAGCTATTTGGAAATATGCAGAATTTCTCTTTCAGTTTGTTTTGGTTTTTCGTTATAGAACATTTTAAACACTCATAAAAATAGAATGGTGCAACGAACCTCCATGCACCATTACTTGGCTTCAAACACCGTCAGCTTTATATCATTTAAAATTGTTGCCCTTTCTCTCCTTCTTTCCTGAAACCTTTTAAAGAAAATCTTGACATCATGTAATTTTACTCATAAATACTTCAGTATGTATCTCTAATAGATGAAAAACTTTAAAAACATAATTATAATAGCATTATTACATAAACAATATTTACAATAATTCCTTAATATCTAAGAGATGGTCTTCATTCAATTTCGTTCAGCTGTGTAGAATTAATTTTAGCCATACAAACAGTGAATGAAGTATTCAAGAAATAAGACTATTAATTTTAACCTTTAAAAAAAGTAAGAAGAAAATTATGGATACTAGTTTTCTATGCCTTTATTTTCTAAAGCAAAATAACTGTCATCCTAAAGAAATCACCTCTAAATTGTCTCCACAATTTGCAAATGGAAGAGTGTGTTTATTCTCATTTCAACTTAGAAGGTCAACAAGTACATACAATTCTTGCTTTGTGATGGCAATGTGATGTCATGCAGTTTTCAGAGAAAGAATGTAATTATTGTCAGGAGCATTAAATCACTCTAGGTAATTGCAGCCATTTTTAAGGAAAAACAAGAGGAAATGGAAATCTCACAGGTAAAAAAAATTAACAGCTATATGGCTTACGTTGTTCCTTGTTATTCAACCATCCAAATTACCGTAGAATGATCAAGACAAATATAAATTACATTACATATCTAAAAAGCATATTCCAGTTTTATAAAAAATGTTTGTCTGAATATTTACATATTTTATCTAAATAACAAATTGTGTGACTTAGACTTTGAATATTCGTTATTTTTTTAAAAGTTTTCTTAGTATATTTGTAAAATTATAGCACACATTTTAACTTTTATTAGTTTCACAGTGAGAGATGTGGAGTATGCCGAAAAATATGCAAAACCTTATAAAATTTTGATTGGCTTTTTTTTTTTACCTAAAAATATAATTTCCTAGTGGAGTATACGATTAAATTCATAGACAATCATTTTATCATTATAAGTATGTAAATACATATTTATTTCATTTGAACACCAAAAACTGGCTAATGACCAACAAGGGAACACTTCGAATTAGTCATATATTACTTTATGAGTGCTAATTAGTATTTTAAAGACATTATCCTGCTAGATGCTTATAATTGTTATAGGTATTTTGTTGCATTTTTTCTTTTATTAGGCCATAAATCCTACATACATAAACATCAACTATACAAGCCAAGTGAGATTCAAAGGTAAAAATGCAAACTGTTACCTACTCCATGCAGCCTGAATATAGACATACATTTCTTGTATGTTGCTTGTATGTTTTAAATATTGAATTGTGTGTACAGTGTTTCTAGTGTTCATGTAGGAAACACACACGAGAAATTATATTATCATGTCCACTTTAATTACTCTCTTATTTACCTTTTATTTTGAAACCTCTATAGAATGAAAGAAGTGTTTATTAGGTTTGTGGATGACAGTCTAGAACATAATGAAATGTTAGGATATGGAGGGCCATAAACAATAGTGAAATGTTTATTATTTAGAGAAAAATAAAGCTAGAAACCATGGTTGGAAAATCTCTAACTCCTTGAACAAAACCAATAATGTGTATATAGACTTCCCTTCATATGAAGAAAATCCATATATATTTCAAGCAGTTTTAGCATGGGGAAGATTCTCTACGTAGTATTAGTGGAATTAAGTTTCAGCAAACCTCAAAAACAGAATTTTATAATTTTAATACATGGCATGGAAATAAAAATTTAAACAGCATCGAGGAATAAAAATAATTGGAAGAGACGCAATCTTAATCCACATTTCATTTCCTTTCCTTAAATATAGCTCCTTTTGACCGTCTCTGTTTAGTTCTGGTGATACAGTTTGTGTATTTGTGTAGTTCCCTTTATCCTGTACTTCTGCCACTTAAGAATTTAGGTTTTAGACAAATTTCATATGATCTCACTGATTTGTGGAATATAATGAACATAACAGTTTGAGGACAATCCCCTAAGGAGTGGGGAGGTGGGAGAGGGATGAACCACAGAACTTATATGCATGTATGCATGAACAGTGGACATGGACAACAATCTGGGGAAGGGGCAGGGAGGGAAGGGGGAGGGGTGAATCAGTGGGGGAAAAAAGGAGAATCATTTGTAACAAAAATTAATCAATAAAAAAAAAAAAGAATTTAGGTTTTGCTTTTGTTTTATCAATTGGATATATTTATAAATTTAATAAAAGTTAACATTTATTTCTCTATCCATCTTTTTTTAAGTTATCTTTGGCTTCACATGAAGCATTATGAGGAATTTATCATGTAACTTTCTTCTAATCTCCCTTCGCATCTCAAATTCTGTTTGATATACTAGTACTTTAATAATTTCAGATAGTAAAACGTATCAGCTTCAATTATCTTCAATTTTTTTATAGTAGATTCATTCTGAAAATTGATTTTAATAAATATCATTTATAGTATTAGGATTATTTAGCTACTATTATCTATGTAATGTAGTTGGGCTTCTGTATAAAATAAGTATAATTCTTTACCTCTAATAAAACTTTTCTGCCTGAGGGGTATATGCATACATGTAGAGCAATAGGATTCTCTTTTCTTTTTAAAAATAATTTATTTTTTAATTATAGTTGACATACAACATTGTATTAGTTATTGATGTACAATGCAGTGATTAGACATTTATGTAACTTATGAAATGATCATTCTGATAAATCTAGTACCCATCTGACATCATACATAGTTATTACAATATTATTGAATGTATTTCCTATCCTATACTTTACATCCCAATGACTGTTCTGGAATTACCAATTTATACTTCTTAATCCATTCACCTTTTTCACCTGTCTTCCCAACCTCCCCTCCATCTGGCAACTGTCAAAATGTTCTCTGTATCTATGAGTCTGCTTTTGTTCTGCTTCTTCAGTTATTATTATTATTATTATTATTATATTCCACATAAAATGAATTATATGGAATTTGTGTTTCTCTAACTTATTTCACTCAGCATAATGCCCTCTAGGTCCATCCATGTTGCAGAGGGCAAGATTTTATTCTTTTTTTTATGGCTGGGTCATGTTCCATTTTATATATGCATCGTTTCTTCTTCATTCATTCATCTATTGGTGGACACTTAGGTTGCTTTCATTGCTTGGGGGGTATTGTAGATAATGCTACAATGAAAATATGAATGTATATGTCTTTTCAATTTAATATTTTGGGTTTATTCATATAAATACTCAATAGTGGAATTGCTGGGTCCTTCTTATCTCTTGTTCATAGCCTTTGGTGTAAAAGTCTGTTTTGTTTGTTATAAGTATTACTACCCCAGCTTTTGTTTTGTTTTGCTTCCATTTTCATGAAATATCTTTTTCTATCTCCTTACTTTAGTCTTTGTGTGTCTTTCAATCCGGTGAGTCTTTTGTAGACAGCATATGTAAGGGTCTTGTTTTGTTATCCATTCAACCATTGTATGTCTTTGGTTTGGGGCATATAATCCATTTGCATTTAAAGTAATTGTCAATAGATATATATTTATTGCCATTTTATTCATATTTTGATCTTTTTCCCTTGAACATTTCTTATAATCTAGTTTGGTGTTGATTAATTCCTTTAATTTTTTCTTGTCTGGGAAGCTTTTTATCTGTCATTTGATTCTAAATAATAGTTTTGTGGGATAATCTTGACTGTAGGTCCTTGCTTTTCATCAATTTGATTATTCCATGCCAATCTCTTCTGGCCTGAAAGGTTTCTGTTGAGAAATCAGCTGATGGTCTTATTGGAGCTGGACTATCTTTTCTTAAATTTGATCTCTTGTTTAGAGCCATGCCATAATTTTATTTGATGTTTGAACAAGGAGTTTTAAAACCAGTGTTCTTTTTTTTCTTGATGAATTTCCAATTGCATTTGTTTTTATTCTTTGACAGAAAAAAAATGTCTTGTCATATTACTAATCTACTCTAGTTCTTTTATCATATTCTGTCTTGAATGTGCTAATCAGTAATAAGTGTTACCAGATTCTTTGGCCTATCTTATATTCAATTTTCTTGAATTCCAATTTATGCCTATGAATTCCTCTGTCTTGAACTCCTTATTCATTTCGTTTGAGTAAAAATGTCTTCCAGTGATTTAAAAGAAAACAAAAAGAACATGGAGATAGATTTTCTAAATTCTTAAATGTCTTCTTTTGCTTTTATATTTCATTGATGATTCTGTTGCCAGAAAAATCAATATTCAAAATCGTTCTATAGGATGTTGAAGATATTTTTCTATTGTCTTTCAGAATTCAGAGTTGCTAAGAAATAATCAAAGTTAACTGACTTTTTCTTGGGAGAAGTTTCTATGTTTTTCTCAGAGAATATTCTCTTGTTCCTTGTTCTGAAATTTAGCCAGATATGCCTAAGTATGTGGAGTTTTTTTTTGTTTGTTTGTTTTGTTTTTGCCTTCTGGGACGTCTTTAATTGTAAAGACTCCTATCTACATTTAGCTTTTGAACAATTCATGCTATGTCTTTAATTATTCCCTCTCTTCTCTTATTTCTGTTCCCTCTTTCTTGAAGGTATTTTTACTGACGTCGACCTTTGTGAACAAAAAAGGGGGCCACACACTAATCCTGACAAGCTTAGGGGGAGGCCTGCATGGGGGGCCTTGCAAACTCGGAGACCACAAGGAACCACACAGGATGGTCTGAACATAAAAGTTCCTAACAAAAGTCCGTCTTGGCAGGTCGTCACATCCCAATCCTGTAGCTTCTTTGACAAAGGTCAGTCTTTATCTTAACTGAGCTTGTTTATTGTCTTTTGCATCTGAGATAATATGTTCTGAAAATGTCAGAGTAATCCCTTTTTTTCCAGACCCCTCAGGTTACAACCACAGCACCAGAACACAAGACCACAGAGCCTCTCATTGTTATCTTATTCCCGGAATACCATCTCTATGTGCTGTAAATGTGAATTATTATCTCTCTTGTACCCACCAAGGTAAAGGAAGTTTGTGTCTCTCCGTTTTATTCTTTATCCACTCTCTAGAGACTTCCTCACTTTGCTTTCTCCCACCTCCCTATACTACTACCAGTGATTTCATTTAACTGTGCTTATGTCCATGTCCTCCTTTAAGTGTAATGTATAAAACAAGCTGAAAAATAACGATTCTCTGGAGCATTTTCCCAGGCCATTGAGATTTTTGCTCCATAGCAATTGTCATCATTTGGGATCAAATAAACTCAAAAAGTTATTTATAAATTTGGACATTTCTTACATTGATACCTTCTTGAATTGATCTTTTATTTCTCTCTTTCTATATTCCATCATTCTAATCTTTTCCACTACATTAGGGAATTTTTTTTTTTAGTATTTACATTGATTTTAATTTATTTTTACAATTTATAGTTTTAACTTCTATGAACTCTTATTTTCTGATTACTTCTTTTAAGTTATATATTTTTTTCATGTATATAGATGTCATTTTGGATCTTTCTGAGAATGCCAATTACAATTTGTTTCTGAACTTCGAATTGCTTGTTTTCTGTCTCATCAGAATGTTCTTTGTCTTTCTATTTTCTCTTGCTTTTGTTCTAGTTTTATCCTTAGGGTTTACTGTTTGTACATATTTATAAATGAAGGAATAAATGGATTCATATAGATGGTTTGATTTGTTTTCCTCTGCTATTGTATTACGCTCCTCTGAATGGCTGAGCTGATTTCAAAGACATGCAGATGGACAAACTTGCTCTCTTCACCTGCCAAAATGGAGAGAGAATTAAAAGGGGAGCTTTGTCACTAAAAAGAATAAAGCATCCACCTTTATTAAGCCTTCTCTTGTGCTGACCTGAGCTATGACTTCCTCCGTTCGCTTGGGTTAATCTGCCTGTGCTATCCCATTCAGCTTCTCTGCACGTCTACAGAGGTCTTTGTTACTTGCTATTATTTCTATGGTTGAAAGATGGGAAGAGGTCGCAGAGGGCAATACAAGTATCTGGCTCATCACCTTGAACCAGAAATTTCAAAAATATTTGAGAATATTTTAATCATAAAATTATGTGAAGTAACTTAATATAGGTAAATTATTTTAAATGAAATCACTGATAAATTACTGTGGTGACAACTTGTAATACATACCTTTCAGCACATGAAACAATTACAAAAGTAGTTCACTATGTAACAATTATCAGCACCTCCTAACATTTATGAACACATCTCACAGGTCAAGCTCTGCTATGAGTACATTTATTAATTTCATTCATATATACAAGAATCTTGTGAATTTTATATTGCTATTAATTTCATTTTATAGATTATGGAATCAAACCTAGATCCATTAAGATTTGTCCAAGGTGAAAACAGTAAATGACAGAGCCAAGATCTGATCCTGTAGTCTAGTCCCTGAGCCTGCACACTTACAGCAATACTGGGATGGAAATGTTCCAAAAATAAAATTACATGTGAAAATTAAGAATAACTTACTGGTTGTGTTATGGTCACTAATATAAAAACATTTAATTTCAACAAATTTAGTGATAACTTTTTTTTAGAGGAGTTGTTCAATGTGATGTGTCATGTCACTTTCTGTGGCAAGAACATTAGCTATAAATCTACTCCCAGTAATACCACACACTAGTTCTACAACTAGTGTCAATGTATTTACCTTCTCTGCTCTTCAGTTTTTTTCTGTTACATGTTTATTCCATTCTTCATTAAATATGTATTAAATGTACCTTCCAGTCTCCATTCTAAGAGTGTAGGAGACAGCAATGACCAGAAGACAAAGTTATTTTCTTTACAGAATTTAGATTCCAGTGGGAAAAACTGTCTGTAAGTAAATACAAACTCAATATGGACTTCTATTTTCTGCAGTGAAACTAGCTTGTTTCTTCTATTTAGAACTAGGAACCTGGGCAAAATATAAAACATCAACTGTTAGATGTCATGGGAGAGCTACCCAAGTAGCAAGATTTGCAGAAGTCAAAATCATGGAGAGAAGGGAAACCTAAATAGTTGAAACTGACAGTTGAAGCTGCTTTACCCCTTGCTGATTTCAATTCCAAAGCATCTGTTGAGAGGCTGAGTATCTGAGCAGGAACAGACCAGGGATTTCAGCAACCCAAAATTGGAAATAATCAGAGCCTACAAACGGACAAGCCCTCTTACAACACCCCTGGCTTTCGGTTGAGTCCTTGAAGGGCTACAGCCAAGGGGTAAGAATCAGCCAGTGGTAGCCCAGGTCTCACAAGCCCCGAAGGTCAGTTTTGAATTAGTTCAGAGCTATAAAGGTAATCTGTCCCTAGCCCAGCTGAATGCCAAAGCAAAGGAGAACATATCGATGGTTCTAAGCAATGATGGAGACGTTTTGGTAGAATAGGGAGTAGGGGAGGAAAATGCTAGTTCTGCTGAGGGTGTGTTGAGTTAAACGACGACGGGGTCCATACTGAGTTGGGAAGGAAGTGAAAACAGGAAAGGATTCAGACGGGGAGAACAGGAAATGTTTTAAAACGGGAAGGGGGGGGTGGGTCATGGTGACTAGATACAGAACATTGTACTCAGAAAGCTGGTTTTCCCAGTTGAACAGTTTAAGGACTGAGTGCTGACAAATTTAGATATGGCAAAGTGGTTGCTGAAGTGAAGGAAAGATGATTGAACAAGAAGAAACCAAGAAACTGCATGCAATGAGGTAGTGGGAGGAATTATCCAAATTGAATGGTGCAGTTTAATGGAATGCTGGCAGGATTAAGTTAAGAGGAAGTCAGTGCCTCCCTGAAGCAGAAGTATTTAAAAGTCATGTAATTTCCATTTTTTTCTAAGGATATTTCAATTTTAACAGGAGAAACACTCAGAAGGAAAAAACAAAACCTTTATTCTTCGACTGAGGATTATTTTTCTCCTCTTCTCGTCTGTGTTTTTTTATTCTTCAATCCTTAATTTTTATGAAAAAGCAACATAATTTGAGGAAGAGGATTTTTCAGTTACTATAAAAATTAGAAAATGTATTGAGAGAAGGAAAGCTTAAAATTCATAACTATTATTATAATGATAAGTAAATTGCTATTCTTTACAGTAATTTTTGACAACGAAATAATGACCTAAACTTGCTGTGCAACATCTGGTATACCTTCTGTGGACTAAAAATCAATTAGAATTTTTAATTTTTGTGTGTGTAACATCTGCCTAGCAATTTGATTCAAAGCCAAATTCAGTGGTGTTCCTGGTGATGGTGTAGAAAAGATACACTTATGGCTTAATAAACTGCCCTTTACTAGAGTGTACAGATTAAAAATATTTGGCTTGGCTTTCTTGATTTGCTTACCAGATTTAATTCATGTAATTAGTAGTATACCTGTTCTATTTAATAGATTGTGAAAACCAACATGCGAATTTATTGTTTAATTTTCCTGTAGCACTTGATTTTCTTATCAAACTGTTTTTCAGAGTTGGCAAATAGTTTAAAATAATCCCCATATAATTAATTGCTGATGATACGATTTTCATCATTCTGGCCAGTCTTGAGCCATTGCCAGTGCTGTTTAAATCTTCTGATTAGGAGAGTCAGATGCAAATAGAAATATAATGGAGTGACCAAAATCTCTAGAGACAAAGTTGGATGCTCTTTTCTAACCAACGCAGATTCTAATCAACTCAGATGTCAGTTTTTAATCCTTGATTAATTATAATAATCTATGATGATCATTTTTACTGCTCTGTGATAGTTTCTAACAATCCTGTTCTTCAATAGGATGCTATTATTTAAAGAGAAAATGTAAATAAAACTCTTTAACCAGAACTGACAATACTCTGTAGGTGATTGGTGCATGCTCTTGACCTCTGTTGCTTGTATTCTAAATATAATGGATTTGGTAAACAGTAGCCATTTCTCAATGCTGAAAGCTTGGCCATTACTTTGCACTTTCATAAAATTGTCTTGAAATATTGACCTATCTGCTCCTTGTTGCTCTAATTGCTGTGAGGATCTCCTTCCCATGTATGTTTTGTAGGTCACATGTCTGTGGTCTGTGATTTCTTCTTCATTTTTAGAATGTTTGATTCTCTTAATTTTGTCATAAATTTGTATGCATATTTATGTAGGTGATACAAAAATACTTTGTGATTTCAAAGCATTTCTACAGACTTTGAATAGGTAGATAATAATTTGAACATATTCATGAAATAGTCATGAAAACTTTACAGTGTAGGGTGATTTTAACCAGTGTGCATCAAACTTTACTGTGTATACATGTCGCCTGGGCATTGTGTTAAAAAGTCAGGTTTAGATTTAGTAGGAATGAATTGAGCTCTGATATTATGCATTTCTAATCAACTCTCTGGTGAGGCCTGTGCTGCTGGTTCTTGGACTATAATTTGAGAACTAAAGACATAAATAACTTCCTGTTTTGATATATTTGGTTATATTTTCACCAAGTAAAACTATGACTATTAAGTGAGTACATTAATTTTCTCTAGTGTAGATAATACACTAATATTCTATCCTTTAACCATAAAACTTCTTAGAAAAACAACCTCATCTTGTTTCTCCAGTTTTTTCCATCAACTCTTCTGAGACCACTTACAATCAAATTTATGCCCACAGTACTTTCCGTGACTATTCTCTTAATGTTCTGTATCAACACTCATCTCCAAACCAAGATTGTTTATGTTCATTGCTTATAGAAAATTAGGGGGTTAGGGCAAATCCAAGATTTCAAGGAGACCAGTAACAGTCTACATCAGAGTAATTGTGATAGAATTAGACATTGGTATTTAAAGAGCTGAACTTGGTGTTTGGGAAGGGAGGAAATCTCATGTGCTAAGATGTATATCATGGGCTGAACACCTAAAGTTACACATGACTATGTTCTTGTGCTGCTAGATAATGTTAAACCACACTAGTTGGATTCATACTAATACCTCACTCTTACTTGTGAGGATTGCCCTATACGTCTTTCATATGTACATAATCACACATACATATTCAAGGTATTATAAACTGTACCAGGTTAGGTTCATTTCCCCCTTGGTCAGTTGTGAACCAGAGGACAAGTTATGATGTACAGCACTGGCCAGCATCTACTCAGTAGCTCTTTATATACACGCGTAAAATATGCACATGAACAAATGATGGCCCACACCAGTTTCTGCAGTTCGCCCTCCCATTTGAACACTGAGGTCAGTGTATGATGAATACCCATGGCCATTGTCCATTTTTCCCATTAGGCCTCCTCCTTATTAGATAGTCCTAACATCTGTTTGCACTGAGAAGGAACCTAACTCTTGTAGCCCTTTCTTTGCTTCTCCCATAAACAAATACCCCCATGAACTATCATCTATCAGCACTATACTACTAGTTTCTCTAAAACCCTGGAGTTATAACTACCTACCTATGAAATGAGCGAGGAGAAGACACTGCAAGCCAGGCAATACCTGTATTCCAGACTGGATGCATTGGCTTCAGCATCAGGAGACCGGCTGTGAGTCTGTATTCTCTCAAACAGCCCACAGTAATTCTTATAGTTTATAGGGCTTGGTGTGAGGGGAGTGTAATTATGTTGATGCCTTGAAAATAATCTTAAAAGCATTGAAATTATATTTTATAAATTAATGGGCATTTATTAAAATTTTGTATTTTTCTTTTTTATCCATTAAAGAAAGATGCATAACTTCCTTACTTCAATTGACGATTAAATTTTCATAAGTCTGACATTGAAAATGATCAATTATAGCTTCCAAAGGAAGCTTCTTCATAATGGTATTATATATGAATTTTTTCCAGTAACTTTCACTCTAAGCACAGGCTGTTTAATAAAATGTTGACACATTATTGGTCTATGAATTATCATGCCAGCATTCAATTGCTAGATTTCAAAATAATTGTGTATTAGATTATTATTCATTCAGTTCATCAGATAAGTTGTTCAGATATCCTTATCAATGTTATAGTTTATTTTCATTAGTCAGTACACTGTAAATGGACATAGCTCAGTTACTTTGGGTGCTCCTCTACATTTTATGAGGTGTGAAGTCAGTCGAGCACCATGCTCATTTTTCACCAAGAGGGGCTGCCTGTCATTTATTACTCATGGTATTTTTTTCTCCCGAGTCCTCCCTCCATTATAAATTGGAATTTCTGATAATGAGCATATACCAGCAGCCCATAAAACAACAGCTGATTCCTATGCTATTCATACTACATTTTAATTTTCTTTTATATTTTATTTAGAAATTCATTTTTTCAAAATTAAAAAAGTGCAAGATACAATTTTTCTTTCTTCTCCTTAGCTAAGTATAATCATAAACACATCATTAATACATGCTATAAAGAGTGCATTTCAATAAGAGATTGACATTTTATGTTGCTTATGGGAAAAAAAGGGAAGCAGGTTTTAAATTGAAAAAGAAATCTGCCCTGGCAACAAAAGCCCAGATGGCTAGAAGTATGTCGTTGGTCTAAATACTCTGCCTGACTTGAGCATTATTATAAGCTCAAAATTTTAACCAAGCATATTTTAGTCATCTTCATTTCATTCAAGGGTCTTTGGTTCCAAGAAACAGAAATCTACTCAGAGTAGCTTAAATATTGAAGGATGCACAACTATTGTGGAAATGAATAACAACAGGGCATTCTGGAGACAGGGGCTGAGATATTGAAGATAGAGAAGATGACTGATTCTTGCTCTCTCCCTGGGGCCTCTAGCTCTCTGCTTCATCCTTCCTTCTCCATGTTTGCTCCAGTCTCCTCGAAGAAGAAGGGGATTCCTCTGTTTACATTAGATTTTTTTTCTTTGTGTTAACTAAAACTATGGCATCGTCTTGATTCTCATAACAATCTTGATTCTGTGTGGCCAAATATCCACCTTCACTCCAATCAACTGTGATAGAAAAAGAGGCAAGACATATGATTCAACCAGCCAAAGAACAATTCATACGAAAGGGGCTGCTTTTTGACAAGTTTCCTAAACATGACCACCACTGTAATCTGCTGCTTTGATCTATGTATATCTTAGAACTATAATAGTTATTCACAAACAATATTTTCTTTAATGAAAAGAGCATAGGATCTTAAAGGTCTTGTATCCTTTTTTTTTTTTATTAATTAATTTTTGTTACGGATGTTTCTCCTTTTCCCCCCACTGATTCCTCCCTCCTCCTCCCTCCCTGCCTTGTCCTCAGTTTGTTGTCCATGTCCACTGTTCATGCATACATGCATATAAGTTCTGTGGTTTATCTCTCCCCCACCACCCCCCTCTTTAGGGGATTGTCAATCTGTACCCCACTTCCGCGTCTCTGGAACTACCCCATTCCTCAGACTGTTATGTTCATTATATTCCACAAATAAGTGAGATCATATGAAACTTGTCTTTCTCTGTTTGGCTTGTTTCACTTAGGATGATACTTTCAAGGTCCCTCCATGTAGTCTCAAAGGATAAGAGATCTTTCTTTCTTACAGCTGCGTAGTACTCCATTACACAATGGACCACTGCTTTTTTATCCATTCGTCTACTGATGGACACTTGGGCTGTTTCCAGATCTTAGCTATTGTAAATAGTGCTGCTACAAACATGGAGGTACATATATTATTTCTGATTGGTGTTTCAGGCTTCTTAGGGTATATTCCTAGAAGTGGGATCACTGGGTCAAATGGAAGGTCTTGTATACTTTTAATGTTGATGATTAAAAATTCAGAAATGATAACAATAATCAGTAAAAGACACTTAACAAGAAATTATTTAGAGTGTGAGAGAACTACTCTGTAAATTAATATCAAATAACAAAACATAAGGTGCTGTTTTAGTTTGGGCTGCTATAACAGATACCATACACTGAGTGGCTTATAAATAAAATACATTGTATTTCTCACAGTTCTGGAGGTGGGAATTCTGAGATCAGGGTGCCAGCAAGGTCAAGTTCTGTGGAGTCCCCCTTTGGACTTGCAGACTGCCGACTTCCCCTTGTATCTTCATATAACAGAGAACAGAAAGAGGAAGCAAGCTGGCTAGTGATACTTACAAGGGCACTAATCCTATTCCTGAGGGCTCCACCCTCATGACCTCATTAATCTTTCCCAAAGGTTCCACCCCTTGATACCTTGGAATTGGGTAATAGGGTTTCAACATATTCATTTTGGGGGGAACATAAACATTCAGTCCATAATAGGTGTTGAGCTATCTATACTTAGCCACTGAAATTATATCAGCTATGTAAAAATAGACTTATATAATTTATTTTTTCTTATATTTTTACATATGTCATATAAAGTTAAAAAAATTAATATTTGAAAGTTTTAAATGATATAAACATCTTATGAAAAATATGTATAGTAAATTCTTATGTTATGGTACTACAAATAAAAACCTAGGTTTTCATACATATTTTAGAGAAAAATGCCTCTTTAATGAAATAAGAGTAACTCTTATTTCAGGAAAACAAAGATTTTACTAGTTTTTAATTTATTAATGTGGAGACAGAATAAAAAGACATTTTATCTGTTGATATTTTATAGAGATGTTGTTGTTTCTTTAAAAAAAAAGTTATGATACCCTGGCTGGTGTGGCTCAGTGGTTGAGCATTGACCCATGGCACCAAGAGGTCGTCAGTTCGATTCCCGGTCAGGGCACATGCCCATGTTGTGGGCCCGATCTCCAGAGGGGGGCATGCAGGAGGCGGCCAGTTGATGTTCTCTGTCATTGATATTTCTATCTCTCTCTTCCTCTCCCTTCCTCGCTCTCCAAAAATCAATAAAGAAAAATAAAAGTAAATATGATAGTATATATCAGTTTTTCCCCTAGAAAATTTGTTCTTTTTTCATAGATGACCAGAGCTCCATCCCATTTTTTTAAAATGTACTATTAACATAGCTCTGGAAAAATTAACAGTAGTTGCCTAGGTAACATTTGTGTTTTATTATAAAAATCAATTTAAATATTTCTCACTGCAAAAACAATTTTAAGAACCTGCATGTTTTAAGATTAAAGAAACAAAACAACCGAATCATTGTTCTGTTGTGTAAATTTTAGAGTAATGTCCTCAAAGTATTCCTCCTGTATGTCTCCAGTTAGCTGTTTCCTGTTGTTCTTTTCCTTCTACAATACCTTCTGTAGATCAGTTTCATCTGAGAAAAATTGAGGTTTAATTTATAGTGCCAATTCATTTTTTTTATTACTTTTGTTCCATAAGAAGAAATTCTTTGGTTCTCGGAGACACTTGTGCAAATCTGAGCAGGGCCAGGGCAGAGCAGGTTCTACTGCAGACAGTGATGGCCGCCCTTCGGCCGCTTCCTCCAGGTTAGGCCAGGCACCCAGAGGCTTGTACTTGCATCTCTTAGGTCTCAACATCTCGGTAACAAGATATCACCTATTCTGTCACAGAAGAATCGTATTTCTAATCCATGGTGTGATTTTGACTTTATTACTTTAAAAAAACAAACAAACAACTATCTAAATAGTGGTAATTCTCATTGATTTGCATTTAACCAGAACTACTTATACTTTTCTTGATACTTTATGCTGAAAAAAACAAAATAACTTATAGGTAAATTCTATTATTCTCTTCATGTGGATATCTGAAGATGGAGTCATTTTATTGTGTTTTTCTTTAGATATGATTTATCTCTACTATTCTTTCTTATGATCCGTTCCATGTGCATTTAATTGATTTGAGTATATTCAATTGAATGCATTTGAGTTGATACAATCTATAATTTTATGTGCAATTTTTCAATAACATCTCTATATTAGTAGTCAAAGTAATACGATTAGAGATAAAGTCATTGCTTTTCATTCCCCTGGCTCTCCTGATCAGCAACTTTCTATCTGTGATCTAATATTAATTGACATTGTGATCATGTATGATATCAAGATAAAAATAACAGTTGTGCTGATGATGATTGTACATAAATATCAGAAGATTGATGTTGTGTATCTGAACATCATTATATATCTCTAATTCAATGGCAAAGTGTGTCTAAGATTTAATTACAATTTATGTTGCTAGATTATTTCCCAAAAGACTGGATTGATTCACAAACCCACCAACAGTGGATAAAGCACATTTTTAAAACTCCTTGCCAGTATTCACGTTATTGTTCTTTAAAACTTTTTCCACTTAGAATGAAAAAATTGTTCATTGCTATTTTAACTTGCTTTTCTTTTGCTAACAGTGAGATAGAACATCTTTTGACAAGTATATCGATGATGTACATTTCCTCTTCTGTGGAAGTCCTATTTGTATTCTTGCTTTTTTTTTTATTAGTTTGCTGTTTTTGTATAAATTTATAGGTATTTCTTGCCCACTCACTTATTTATATGCAGTGGTTTTGCAGCTATATTTCCCAGCTTATCATTGTTCTGTTTTTGCCATTTAAACAATATGATTTATGTAGTAAAGTAAGTGTACTTTTTCTTTATGGATTTCTTCCTGTTCTGCTTAAAAAGATTTCTTCTAATTCAAATTAACTGTTTATTCTTTTTTTGGTTTTTACATTTAAATATAAGGACATCATCAGTTTTACAAATAAAGACATAGAAAGTGCAACAACTTTGTTGAGTAACTGCAATTCCTAAACACCCTGGCTATATTTATCATGACCGTTGTAATAATGTATCTATTGAACATGTGTTATCTGCTCTATTAAACATGTGTTATCAAAAGCCTGGCAAACTTTTCCCCCTCTCTGCTATTTAGAGACCCTGATTTTTTAATATTTTTTAAAGCAAACCACATTTTTCAACCATGTACTGTTTGATCTCACTCCCAAGTCCAAGTTGATCTTGATTGGCTAAGCTAATGGTCACATCTCACTGGGGTCCAGTTAGAGCGAGGGGATCTCTATAGCATGCTGGGGTGGGCGTGGAGCGGGGTGGAGAGGAGGGCTAGCAAAAAGAAGCCGTTCATCACTTTTCTCTTGATTTTGTGAGGATAAGATGTAAACCTTACGAGTTATTTGTAGCCATCTTGCTAAGGCGATAAAAGCCAGCCAAAGGTGGCACTACTGCTAAAGCATAGCTCGGGCATAGACGCTGTGCTGTGTGAGGTGTGAACCCAGCCCCCTGAAGCTGCTCTAACAACGGAGCTTTCATTGAAAGGGCAGGCGAGTTCCTCGTTACATGAAGCCATATTCTCAGCGGTCCTCTTCCCTCTCCTGTACCTTATAATGAGTCATTGAAGACATTCCCTAATGATGCAATGTGAACTGTAGAGGGGGCGAGAATCTCATACCTCCGTATTCTAACACGACTTACCTTTTGAGCTTCTTTAATATAAATATTATTATAATTAATATACAATAGAAAGGCTTAACTTTTACTCTTGAAATAGTTTTAAGAGAGAACAACCACTCTGAGGACCATGGGACCTTTAATACTGTTCAGAACCTTCTCTGTACGTGCTTCAAATTTATAGTTAGATAACTTTTCATCCTAGATGAAAACTTAAATTATTTTTAACATCACCACAGAGTAAATATCTTACTTTAATGCATAGCATTTAGTTTTTAACAACCAAGTGTGGTAGGGAAAAACATAGTTATTTTTCACAATTGGCCCCAAATTATTTTTTTTACACAAAAGCATTCTCTAACAGGAAGACTGCGGAGTGCACAACGTGGGCCATGAAACGAGGCCCTGAGCTCATGGCCTGAAAGGGACAGGCAGACATAGCTGAAAATGTGCTGAGTCAGAAGCTGCAGGGATTGGGATTAGGCTAAAACTAAGAGAGAAGTAGAAAACACAGCTCGGTCAAAACAGGAGTTTTTGGTATTTAACTTTAAGTTGTTTTCTGTGCTAGAGAAATGCGTTTTAGAAAGGCCACAATGGCCCTGGCCGGTTTGGCTCAACGGTTAGAGTGTCGGCCTGTGGTCCAGAGAGACCCAGGTTCGGTTCCCTCTAAGGGCACGTACCTTGGTTGCAGTTTGTCCCCGTCCCTGGTTGGTCGTGCGGGTGGCAGCCACTCGATGTGTCCCTTTCACATCAATATTTCTCTCTCTCTCTCCCTCCCTCTCTCCCTCTCTCTCTCTCTTTCTCTCTCTCTTCCTCTCCCTCTCTCTCACTCTACCTGAACAAAAAATGGAAAAATGTCCTAAGGTGAGGATAAAAAGAAAAAAAAAAAGAAAGGGCACATTGTGCATGGGTGGGCATGTTGCTCAATGAAGCAAATTCAGCAGCAGGAGGTCATTGGTGACTTGTGACCATCACTAAAAGTATTATTATTATACGTTTTGTGGAAAAGAAAGAACTTTGCTTACTTACTCTTTTGGTCTAATCTGTTTACATTTTTGTATAAGGTAACACTGTTCTGCAATAAGAACAATGATCATTTTTATTTAGAAGTTCTTTGTTCTGGCACCAATAACTAATTACATAAATAGCTGGGAGGTCAGTTTCTGGAAGCAATACTATAAATGTTAGAACACATTTTTTTTTTTAAAGATGATATGAAACCTATAACTCAAATGAAAAACTGGAAAAGGCACATCAATATTTATTGAATGTTATTTCATGTTTTATTTAATGGCAAATTGATAGCTACTGTCATTTTAGCAAATTAGACCATTGTTTCTATATCTTATTTCTATTGTTTCAAATATGAGTACTTTATATGCAAAATAAAGTAGAGTGTGTTTAACAGGGAAAAAACTAATATGCTATATTGACAAGTAAATTAAATTGACTGCTCTATTTCAGATTAAAATTTTTTTTTTTTGGTGCCAAAAATACATTTTCCTGCGTTAGGGTGGGGAGGGGGGACAAACCAGTCTTTTTTCCTGATGGAATTAAACACATATCAACTTGTCAGGGCATGAACAGTTTGCATCTAGTTTTGAAAATAGTTACACTGAATCCAAACACAAGTAGATGGTACACTATTTAATATTTTCTCAGATGTTTGATACTGGTTGGCAAAATTTCTTTCAATATTTATTGCAACTGCTCTTGGAAATACCACTTGTGGTATAGTATTTTTCCAAATCCCCATTAACCATTTTGGCTTTCTTTAGAAACAACATAAAGGTATTTAGGAATAACATAAAGGTATTTAGAAATAACATAAAGAAAACCGTGTTGCATTTTTTCCCTCAAATGCTTGTGTAATGCTTTATGCATTCCTAACACTTTATGTAAGACTGAAAATAAAGGGATTATGTCCAAGACACATGACAAAAGAGTAGATGTTGGTGTTTTTTCAGATAACTAAGGCTGAAAAACACACCATTTTGTCTGAGGTTTCAGTAACTAAATATTAAAACATTTTACTCATTGCCTTTTGTAAAGAAAGAAATGGGTCTCTATGTAGTTATTTTATCCCCAAATTGGGTCCTCATTATGATTTCTTGATTGCTTCTTTAAATAATTCAAATAGACAATGAAAAACGAAATTTTGTTGGAAAATCTGGATTTCTCTGATATTTTTAAAGCAACTTGAGTTGTTTTATAGAAACTATTAGTACAGATATTAAAAATAATTATAGGTTTCAAAGGATAACAATAGATTACAACCAAGATGACTGCAGACTCTTCCACTCAGCCTTTGGCTAAAGAAAAAAACACCTGCTATTCGGACATTTTTTTGAAAAGTCATGGAATAATCTCATTGTAAAAATGTAATTTTTAATAAGTTGATATGACAGCCAACTTCTGATGCTCTCAGGCACCCAGCAGATGGCCGAGTCTTCTAACGTACAGTATTGGCTAAATCTATTCGACTTGTTTTTATCCTGCTAGTTACTTACTCTTTGTTGGAATTTTTATATGATCAGCCTGTGATGCCAACTTCTGGGGAATGTAGTTGGGTTACTGCCCTTGGAGCCTTCCAACCACAATGGGGATATATTGTGACTTAGATAGAAAAATGGGTAAACAATGGTGAGGCTGCAGAGGAAAATCAGAGTTGCCCAGGATATTATTATTCACAGATATATCACAGATATATTTTGAAGTATTTTCTATCCAAGAAAATGTATCAAACTATATATGAAAGAAAGAAAGAAAGAGAGAAAGAGAGAAAGAAAGAGAGAAAGAAGAAAGAAAGAGAGAAAGAAAGAAAGAAAGAAAGAAAGAAAGAAAGAAGAAAGAAGAAAGAAAGAGGGAGAGGAGAAGGAGAGGGAGAGGGAGAGGGAGAGGAGGAGGGAGAGGAGGAGGGAGAGGGAGAGGAGAGGAGAGGAGAGGAGAGGAGAGGAAAACAAAATGACATACATAGGGCCGACTTTTGAAGAGAGGATTGGGAAAATGATATTATAAATCTAGGTGATATATTCTTCGAAGAAGGAATTTAGCCATTTCAGCAACTCATTCATCAGCATTATTCACTGATGTCTTCACTTTAAGGATTTATTGGCAGCTAAGAAATATGTTTTAATAGTAATGAGCCCAGCTAGCATGTGTTTTGGTGTGTTGGAGGAAGTATGGCTAAAAGGAGCTCTTCACTTTTAAAAAAGTTGATTAACAATAGCCTTTAAAGGACTCTTAAAATAAAATATCCTGACTTTTATTTGTGAATGATGAAAGATTTTTCAGAAGAATAAAGACTTCTTTGAAGACAACCAAATATGACCACATATTTCTTGCTAAACATATTAATTCTATCCATGCAATTTATAGCAAGTTTTTTTCTCTTTAATTTCACTCCTTTAAAATATAGCAATGTTTTCCCTTCTTGGAGAGGTAAAATACAGGCTGTGTCTAATCAAAAAATTAATTTGTAAACATTTATATTTGCATAAATTTAACCTTAACATATAATTTTGAGAAGTGACAGAACTGTCAGAACTGGTTTGAGTTATGACTCCTGTTCATGACGAAGTAGTACCAAACAAGATTAAAAGGGACTGCTTTTGAAACGCTTATTACCTTTTCCCCCTGTTTTTTTTTTTCCTTTTAAATGAAAGCATTTAAAGCAAGCATCTCTGTAACATATTATAATATTACGGTGATGAATGCATTGAAGTATACCATACATTCAAGGTGCTATTTTTAGGGTTTACATAGAAAGAAATAGTAACATACAACTCAAATGCTTCTTAGCTATAGCAATCTCTGTTATTTGAAATCTTTCTGGATCACATTTTAGTAGACAGTTGCTAATATTTGAAATAACTTTATATTTTAAACATAAGATTACAGCCATGCACACACAGTAAAGTCATACAGCACTGCAGAACGTACATGTTTGAGGCAGCACAGGCATAAACAAACCTATTGTGCTCCAGTTTCATAAACGTACAACACAGAAAACTGCAGAAGTAGTCCATTCCACCAAGGTTTGTGCAAGTGTACTCTTTGGTGTTTGTACAATAACAAAATCACCTATCTACACACTTCTCAGGATGTATCCTGTCACATGACTGTAAATATAAAATTCTACATTGAATATATGCTCCTTAAAAATATTTAAAGAGTTATACAGGTAGAGAAAGGCTAGAAAATGGACTGATGAAGAGAATCCTAGATTACAATAAGATAAACCCATATTATTTCACTAACCATATTGTAATATTTATTTAATTTTATAAATGACTTATTACTCAATCTCCAAATGATCTTTTTAATGAAGTAGATATGTAAAATGAAATGTAACATTCAATTTGAGTCTTGGGTAACCTAAGATTAATGATTCATCTCGGATTTTTTTAAAGATTAAAATCTCTTTACCTACTCCACCATAGAAAATCTGAGTATTTTTCCTTTGTAGTTCAAGAGTCTTGCGGGTAATCTGCCTAGCTAGTAAGAATGACTATAGGTCATCCTAGTTCATGAATTGTGCTTGAATTGGTAACCTTCATTGTTGAATTCTATTTTTGCAGAACTACCACAGCATGTATGAGTAGATTTTTAAAATTAGAATCATGAAAAGTTAGCCTGGCCTTAATGCTGTAAACTAAAAATGATATTATATTTCTCCAATTTAAAATATACTTTGACATATGATTATGCTGTGAAAGATGACAAAGGTGGAACCATATTGAAATAGAGCAAGAGTAGTCATTTCAGAAGAACTGCTCTGCATGTCTTGTTTTCTTTATCTTCTACATTGGCTTAGACCACCAACATTCCAAGAAGTCAGTAAGAACTAGAATATCCTGATTGTCCGACAAATGAAATTGGACTTTGCCCATGATCAAATTGCTAGCCATTCAATGAGGTCCTTTTGCTTGATGACCGAATCTCAAACCAATCTATGAAGTACAAATCTAACCTTACCTCATCTTGCACCAATGAACTCTGTTTTGATACAACCTAACTCATTTCTTCCATATTTTGTTGTATCTCTGAGACCTTCTCCTGATGGATTGGGGTGGGGTAACACTATTTGTGCTTCTGCCTGCATCTGTACTTCCTGAACTACAATTCCTTTGACCCCAAATTAAGCTTTTTTTCTTCTTTTTTTAGATAGAATGGGGGGGGAGAGAGAGAGAGAGAGAGAGAGAGAGAGAGAGAAACATCGATGTGAGAGAGACACATTGATTGGTTGCCTTCCACATGACCTGCAACTCAGGTACATGCCCTTGACCTGGAATTGAACCTGTGACCATTTGGTCTGAGGGCTGATGCTCTAACTGTTGAGCCAAACTGGTTTGGGCCCAAATTAAGCTTTTTGTTTGATTATTGCCTTCTAGATATTTACTTTGATGGTGCCCTATAGCTCTAACATATTAAATATCTTAATAGAAATGTACAATGAGCAAGTATTTTTATTTTGTACCTATAAAATAGGGAGTTTTAAAAAAGGGAAATAGATTGGCAATAGGTAAGTTCTAAAATCTATTAGTATAAGCAGTCCTTTAGCTTTGTTCAGTATATACACTTATAACTCTAATACCTGGTTGAGTAAATTATTTATATTGCAATGTTTATTTGGAAAAAATTCTAGATATAATTTAAACTTTTCCAGTGGACTTCCATAGTTTGGGGCATTTCACCCTCTTGAATTCATTCTAGCTTATCTTTTATTACTTTCACTCTGAGGAAGTGGCAAATATTTGTTTTGTAGATGAAAAAAATGTGACCTAGTTATGAGATTTGTCAAATACTTCAACTATTGATGCTAAGTCAATTTATAACATGGTGATCATATAAATGTCCTTAATACCATTATAAAACATTTTAAATGATATGTTTAGCAAAAATTGTTTCTGATGAACACTTAGCTACCCAGAATATCCTATAGCTATTCTGTAAACATCTCTTTAAGCAATAAACAAAATATTTTGTCCTTTAAACTATTTTAAAGTAGTATTTAACTTTATTTTAATTAGGATCTTTATAGGTATTCTGTTTATAGTACTACCATTGTATAGAGAAAATGTATGAAATATGAAATAAAGAAAAAATCTTATAGAAAATGGAATAACTATTGACGTTAGGAACAATTTTATGTTGCCTAACTTTTAACAAATTTAATATTTTTGAAGAGGTTTATACCTTTTTAAGATTTTGCATTAAAGTCCACTATGTGCTAAGTTTCATGCTAGCTTTTAAGTATTCCTCCGTTAAAGGCTTTGTTCTTGAGCCCCAGGAGTTCATAGTAAGAGAAGAAATGAACAACTTAATACAACTAAAATTTGAAATATTAAGTGCTATAAATGCAAATAACAAGGGAGGAATTCCTAAGTAAGCCCCAGGGTAGAGTTAATCAGAGAAGGTATTTTGAGAGGATGATTGTTGAATTGATTATTTTATAATTGATTCCAGGACTTGGAGGTGAGCTGGGCAGTAGAAAGAAAGTGGATGATGATGAAGGGAAGCAAAGAGAAAGGGCCATGTTTTGGGAAGACCTAGAAATATAGAAAAGCATATGTTTATAGAGAGAACTGCAAGAGACTGAATATGTTGAAACAATGCATAGTTGTAATAAAGATCTGCAGGAAAACAAGTATTGTTAGAACAAAATTTAAGTATGACAGATGAGAGTAAAGTGGTAGGGACAGGCATACCACAGTTAATGCTGTATGCTATCCATACAAATAAGTTTAAAATTTACTTTATAGTTAACTTACAGTCATTGATGGATTTCATGCAAAGGAATGACATGATGACATACATTTTATTTTATTTTTTAATATTTTTTATTTTTATTTATTTATTATTTATTTATTTATTTTAATTAATTTATTTTTGTTACAGATGTTTCTCCTTTTCCCCCCAATTGTCCCCTCCTCCTCCCCCCTTTCCACCTTGTCCCCAGCTTTGTTGTCCATGTCCATTGTTCATGCATACATGCATATAAGTTCTGTGGTTTATCTCTCCCCCACTAGCCCCACTTCTGGGATTGTCAGTCTGTACCCCACTTCCATGATGATGACATACATTTTAAAGAAGAGGGCTAGAAATTATTAATATTGGAGGCAGAGAGATAAGATATAATAGAAATTCTACTGAGAAGGAAAGATATTCTGTACTAAGGTAACTTCTTTGGGAGTAGAAGTGCATAGACCAATATAAAAGAATTTTGTGAGTAGAAACAAGATTGAATGCTTACAGTGAAAAAGAGAGAAAAGTCTTAGTGTCCACCTTGGTTCATTGAGTGGATGGTAGTATCATTCCTTAAAATTAGGTGCATAAGAAGAAAGCTGGATGGTGGGGGTGGGGAAGACAGTGCATGGGAAGTGAAGATCACGAACAGAAAATTGGATATACATCTGAATCTTAAGACAATTGTTTGTGATTTAAAGATGTAAATTTAGGAGTCATTTAATGTTTTTCCCATGTATTTCTATTGTTAGATCGATAGGGAAAATTGTGCTCCTGTGGATTTAAAAATTGCTACCTACTCATTGTAAAATTATTTTTTATTCAGGCAATCCATTAAATATCAAAGGCACATGAATAATTTAAAACACTTTCATTTAGTTCATTTCCTCCTGTTCATCTTTATTAATAGAACATTGATATGTTGTCTGTTACTTATCAGTCAAGAAGACACATCCTCATAAGCTTATATTAACAGGAAATTGAATATACACCATTACAATGAAGGCCTATAGTAATTTAATATACCAATGACTTAGACTGTTGGAAAACTTTAAAATTATTTTTAAGAAAAACAGTAGCCACCTGATATATTTGTGATATTTTTCTCTTGACATGAAAACCCAGAAGCACAACATAATGACATTGTACTAAAACTTCTCATTTGCTTTGAGAAAACACAATTTAATAGCAAAGTATCAGAAAGTACAATCAATTCCCACATCAAAGTTCTTACATAGTAGAAAATTACTGGTTTAAAAAAATGATTTCTGCTGGCTCTCAGCCTGCCGGGATTGGTGCAACACAATGAAACTACAAGCACACACTGCTTGGAGTGAAGGGGAGTTTTGCAATGTAGCAAATGCTCTAGATCTCTGGATGTAGTCCCATTTATTTGCAGATTGGTACCCCCAGGTCACAAGTGGATTTAAGTAAATTATTTCCTTGAGATGGCATTACTGCAGACATATACCCTAGCTTTGTCTCTTGCTTTTTATGGGAAGAGACCTTGAAGCCAAAAGATAACAAATCCTTATTCACATGCAAATGAAGCACCCAATACACATGGGCAGGCCAGGTTCCCTGGGGCTAGGATTCCAAGAATGCATTAACACAAGGTTGAGAGTGCTTAACACAAGGTTAAAAAATGTCCATCTTCCAATCCCCAACCCCACAGATATCAAATTTAATGATAATCGATCAACTTTCTTGAAATAGCCTTATTGCTGATAATTATTTTTTTAAAATATTATTATAGGTTTTATAGAAAAATAAACAAAAATAAATTGTTTACTAGATACAATACTATTTTGTGAACAAAAAATAATGAATAACAGAATACTTACTTTATTATGGTCATGTATAGTTTCCTCAATTTTGTTGGGCTAATGTAGATTGCCCAAATTCTTTAAAATAGCAGAAAATTAGATTACAATGTGGATGAGCAAAGAGAAATATCTCTGTATTATGACTTTATATAAACCTTTATATATCCTCGTATTTGAAATATTTTGTCTACAATTTCCTTTGCTGAATCTCTAAGTATTTTATTAATAAACAAATGAAAGGAGCACCCAGGCCGGTTTGGCTCAGCAGTTACAGCGTTGGCCTGTGGTCCAGAGAGACCCGGGCTCGGTTCCCACTAAGGGCACGTACCTTGGTTGCAGTTTGTCCCTGGCCCTGGTTGGGTCGTGCGGGTGGCAGCCACTCGATGTGTCCCTTTCATATCGATGTTTCTCTCTCTCTCCTTCTCTCTTCCTCCCACTCTATCTGAACAAAAAATGTCCTTGTGTGAGGATAAAAATAAATAAAATAAAAATAAAAATAAACAAATGAAAGGAGCTAATTTTTCAAGTCAGTTAAAAGATTTCTAAATTTAAATGTTAACTATTAAGATTGACTCCTTATTCTTCTCAATATTGCACCTTGTAAATTGCTACAGATTTCATAACACAGATTGGAGCAGGTGGGACTGTAGCTAAGATGATGACATATCAAGTTGCTTGAACCATTTCCTGTGCCTGCGTAGACCCCACTTCCCATCTTTTCTTCCCCAAACTATCACAGAGTCACTTTCCTTGAGAATAATTTTCCTTGAATATTAGGAATTCTGGGTGCTCTATTGAGTTTAAAATTTTGTCACCTCAAGATTAATAGTATTCCCTGCCATTCTTTTTCAGATCTGCATAGTTATGAAACTTTTAAAGTAATAATGTTGCTGTCCTACTTGATCCTCAACAAACTTGAGAGTCAAAAAAGACGCATTAATGTGGAAAGGTCACAGCATTTGCTGTGAAAAACATGCTAGAAAATGGCTGGTTTCCTACAAAGGCTATAACACCTACATTTCAACAGTTTTTACATATAACTGGAGTACATTTTTGTTCCAGTCTGGTCATCTTTACCTTCCAGGTTACAGGAAGCACTAAGATCTGTCACAGGAGATGTATTACATTCCAGAGCACATGTCCTAAAATCAGTTCATTATCTGCTTATGTTAAAGAAATTTCCATTTTGGCCTTTAACAATAATACTGTATTTTGAAAATTTTTAGTCATTCATACTTCTAGGAACAGTTCTACAAAACTCTAATTTCTGTGTTCTTTGCCACTATCAATAGACTACTAACTTACAGCAATGTGTTTCAAGGGAAGACAATGCTTCTAATATAGGAAGGCTATAAGCCTCAAATTTAGGGAAGATATTCCAATATACATTGTAAAATTGAATAGTTATTCAATTACAGTTGTTGTATATCTTTTAGGACATCTTAAAAGGTCACCACAGTTAAAATGCATTGACCCATATCTCTAATTTTCCTTTGAAATTTGATTTACATTAAAAAGTAATGCAAATTAAAAGTGTTCACCATTACAGAGTAAGGGCTTAAACATATGAAAACATTTTTGAAAAGGATCTCTAATTCCAGACATATAAAAATAAAACTGTGCTTTATTCTGGATTGTGAAGCGTAACTATGTAAAATTTATAAAGAATGGCATTTACAAACATACACATACATATATACATAATCATAAAACGGGTGTACATGATCTACTCATGTTTGAAATAAATACCTTTTTGATTGAATCCATCTAGGGTTTTATCTGTTATTCATCCTGATATTTTAGCTTTCTATTAGAAAAAAAAATAAATACAGGATTTATATTTGTTCTGAAGTTTTACTTAAAAAGTTAAAACTTATAAAAGCTACATAGTCAGTAGGTCAAACTATTGGTTGAAAACCGCAAATACATCTAATAAATATCTATGTCCTTGTCCTACCCCTTGATGTTCAATATTCTGTGAAGCATTTCTCAATCTGAACAATCAGGGTAATAGACTAGATGACTCCTTAGTCTCTTTGGACTTTAAAGTTCTATTGAGAACTGTTAGTCCTTCACAAGAAGGATCTTAAGTTGCAGATGCGAACTGTTATCCATGTCCATTCTGCATTGAAGGGGGGAAGTTCAGAGTTTGAATGGTGCTAATGATGCTCCTTGCTGTGCAACACAGAGCAAGCAATTTGAGGAGGATGATACGGATGAATCTCTAGAATGGAATAACCACTTTGTGAAGCTGAATACACTAATCCTATATCAGGCAGCACTCACAGAGACCCTCTCTGCCTATTCTGACAGACAAGTATAATATATGGTCATGTATTAAATACTTTTAAAAACTACATCAATCTCTACTTTACTGGGTATCACCTTCCCCCCCATCACGCCCACCATGTTTGTCTGAGTTTCCTTTATTCCTGCTTTTATATGATTAGGTAAAACAGTGTAATAAACCTATTTTTTCCCTACTTGGAAGATAATGTATTGGCATTGGTCAAATTTATGGAATGATAATCATAACTTTAACTATCTGGAAAATGCCTTTTTCCTTCTCTATTTTTTTCCTATTGATTCATATATGTCACATTTGTGCTCCTGAGCTCTTAGTATGACAATATACTTTTAAAGATGTTTTTATTTGCAAAATTTGAGATATGTTTACTTTGGGCTCCCAATACAAATTATTGCAATTAGTGATTTTACATTTATTTCTAACTATTTCAGTCCTCAAAGCAGGGCCTTGGAAAATGTATATCTGGGACCTGATATAGAGCCAGACATGTAGGAGACAATCAACAGATATTTGTTGAATTGAATCAAACTGAGCTTTTTATTCTATTTAAAACCTTAATCTTAAATATATGTGCTGTTTTAAAAATATTCTCCAGTGTTTTAATGTACTTTTAAATGACTGAATAACATAAAGATTAAAATGATGTGGTACTTCACTTAGTATTATAATATAAATATCCATGTCTGTCTATTATCTATCTATCTATCTATCTATCTATCTATCTATCTATCTATCTATCTACCTACCTATCTATCACCTATCTATCTATATCTAGATTAGCCCATGGTTTTAGAGGGTTTCTTTGACCTTCAAGAGTCAATGTTTGACACATTATAAATGTAACTGTACTGTTAAATAAGTATAATTGATGAGTTTCCTGAGGGGAGAGAAATCATACTTAAATTTTAGATCATAACCTAGAAGCATGACATAATTTAACTTTGAAGTATGCAAATTATAGGCTGCTATCCCGTCAAAAATAAGAATAACAAACTCAAAAGAATTCACATTCTCACCTATGAATTCCTCTTACTAATAATGGTTATGCAATTAGTTACAACTCATTGGGATTTTGTGGTGAAAAATTTAACACAATGTTGTTACTTTCATTATTAATATCATTGTTTTTGTCAAGCTTGATGACAATTGGATTTATCCAGCTGGAAAAAGTTAGACAAAGACAGATAGACAGGTAACTCTTTATTGTTAATTAGTTTAGAAAAAAATGCAGCTTTTCTTTTAGTATATATCAAACTTGACACATTTTGTACTTTCTAAGATTACTTTAAAATGTTTTATGTGGGTAATTGTCAGAAGTTTAGGTAATTTCAGTTTAAGATAGTTATGGACCTAATAGTATTAGAATTTTCTTATTATACCACATAAAGATCTTTGTCTCTAAAGGCATATGACACTAGAGTAGAAATATGTATTTCTAGACATTGAATAAATTATATTGCTACTTTAAGTAATATACTGGATTTTCAGTTCGAACTAGGCCAGCAAATATTACAATCTAAACATTCTGAGGCTTCTTTTGTTATATCCTCTGAAAATAATAATCAACTAATCCTTGTATATAAATGGTAGAAATAATTATTGTGCAAATTAGATGGCAATTTTTATTAAAGTTGAATATATTCTATAGATTATTACATGTATTATCAATGATATAGTAAAGTGAACATCATGTACTACATCAATGTGCTTTTGTGCTTTATTAATTACTGACTGAAAGTTAATGTTTATCACGTCTCCTCCAGATAGTTCATTTTGCGATGAGATGCCAAATCACAAAAGTGAAATTACCAGCAACATCTTTGTTTTACTTCTTATTTACTTCTTATTCAAAGATCAAACTGATAATATATCAGTGAAATAGAATAATACATTTTAATTTAACAAGCAAAAGTCCAGGCACATTTTTCTGTGGGGAATAATACCTCCTTGATTGAAAGCAGAAGGAGGCTGTAAGCTTTTGGGTAAAAGGTGCAGAACTTTTATATTCTGATTTGAACCCTGAATAATTGGGTAGTATACTTATCTCTCTTAAAATATGATTTATTTTAAAATGTTGTGGTTTTTAGGACACTTAACAGGTAACTTTTATGAACATAGCATTGTGGGTGTGCATTTAAAGGCTGGTTTATAGCCTTCACTTCAGATCACAGCAGTATCATTTCAGAACATACTCACTTTTGAGTGTATAGCCTGAGCTCCCTAAGTCTCAGGCCTCTCTCCCACCTAATTTCAGCTGATAGTCTTATAAGAATATGATTAAATAAATTTTCAAAGGTAAACAACCAGAGTACAAAATTTTTAGTTTGGATGCTCATTTACTTATTTTTGACACTGGGGATATTATGGTAAATTACGGTTAAGGATCCTAAAATGGGCCCAGTCATCCTAGTGGATTGTGTGGTATTGGAAGCTAAAGAAAAGGAGATTTGTGAAAGTCAGAGGTCACAGAGTGAGCGAGCTCTCAGATGGCATACACCAACTATGAAGACAGTGCCGCTGGCCGTCATAGTGCATGTTATCAGGTCTTTGAAATGAAATGCACTTTCATAAATCTGATTCCATAGTCAATAAGCAAGTTTCTGATTATTTGACCCTCCTCCCTCAATAGTTTCTTTCTTTTAGAGATGATGTTCCATCAGCTAAGCAATGGCTAGTCAATCACTTCCCTGTTTATGAAAGGGTTGGCGGTTATAAAAACATTTTGCTGGAGACTTGTGAAAATAAAATGATCAGAATGCAAATATAAAATATTACATTTCAAGATATTATAAACTGTCTTTTTAAAACAGGCACAAACTAAAATAAAACTGGTATGAGAATCTGCCTCAGTAAATTATGTTGCCCAAGGTTTTCCAAATTGAATATAACAATTCAGTAGGGCCTTGTGCTGTAGAAGAGTTTGGTGCTTGAACTCTGATTTATTGTGAACGACATTCATTTATTTATTCATCCATTTACATCTTTCTTGTTAATTCAACACATAACTACTGCTTGCATTTTTTATCGAAGCACTTTGGTGTTTACTTGGAGATACAGTGTTAGCTATAAATTCCAGGTGTCTACCCTCATGGAGCTTATAGTCTACCTACTACATATGTAACATATATAATTATATATTGTTATGAATTTCCATTCTTAATTTATGTGGTAGCCACAGTTCTACAAATATCAGACTTTTTAAAATAATTTTTTTTTACATAGCTATTCAAGGTTACTGAATTGCATACTAAAAACAGGATGTACAAAAGCAGTAATTTCTAAATTGTAGAAATTTGCTAGAAGTTAGGATTTTAATTAAAAATTTTACCTTGATTTTGTATTTGATAGAATCTCTTTTTTTTTCCTAAGGTTAATTTATTTTAGTATCACTGTTGGCTAATTACATATAGTAACTACAGTCCATGAGCTTTGTTTCTCCGAAATCTTGACAAATTGCCACCATTATATTTAATAAACAGAAAGATACTGCTATAAATTATACAGATTATTTTTATCACACAGTGTCCAGGTGCTAGAATCAATAACAACATGTATATATTGAGTGGTTTTAAATGCCTTTTGAGGTAATCAAATTAATCTTTGTTAATAACGTGTCAAGCAATATGGTACTGGTTACGGAGGCAAGCCTGCCAGATGCCAGCTTCCCTGGAATGTGAAATTCGGGGTACTCAGCACTGATGATCACTGGGAGAGTTCCAGATGATGGAAGACTGGGAGCCCAACTGACTCTTGAAACTTAACCATATTATAAGAATGATTTGAACTACTCTCATGAATTGCTTCTTCCATGTTCTATATTGTAATTTTTGTTCAAAGGAAAGTTTTCAGACTGAAGTCAATCAAGATATCAAATGAAATAAGAAACTTAGAAATGCACAAACTCTTTTTTTAGGGGGCTGCAGCGTGTTTCAGTAATAGGTTCTAAAGAAGAAGTATAGCTACCTTCTGGTATGAGTCGTCATGGTACATAAACTTTGGTGGGAAAACAAACTGTGGACAACCTAGAAACCTTTTGCCTTTGAAAATGAAATATTTGACTCTGAAAGTTGACCTTTAGAAAGTATTAGCTTTATGTCATCAAAATTGAGCAAACGTGTATTAGGAAAGGTTATGTCTCTTTAGTGTCACTTTGTTATATTATCAAATACTTATGCTCTGTTTATTCATTAAGAAGTCACAATTAAAATACTCTTTTCAGAATTTAAAGACATGATAAACATACATATTTTAAAATTTTAGTTTACTTGTGATTATGTGAAAATAAAAATAGTCTGATGTTTACTGAGTGGAGGGACAATTATCAAGGAAATTTTTCTGTAGGGCTCAGTGAGAATTGTAAACTTTTTTTTAACCTATTGTCTTAATATCAACTAGAATCTATCATTCCAAATTACCTGCAGGCTTATTGAAATAAATTATTGACTAGAAGTTCACCCTCCCTTAAATTTTGTTTACCTTTGTATTTTTGCATTCAATTTAATTTGATTTTGTATAAAACATTGGGAAACCTGAATTATCATAATTTCTTAGCTAATCCCCTTTCCCCCATGGCTCTAACCAGATAGGATTGATTCGTAGATCTGAAAACTGGAGATGGAAAGCAATAGTGTAATTCCAGTCTAAGCTTGAAGGACTGAGCAGCAGGAGAGCCTACAGCATCCACTCCAATGCGAGCCCAAACTGAAGGCAGGATAATAATACGTTGTCCCAGCTCAAAGGCAGTCAGGCAGAGAGAGTAAATTCTTCCTTACTCAGCCTTTTGTTCTGTTGAGGCATTGAACAGATTGGATGAGGTCCACCTATGTTGAGGTGGGAAATCTACTTAGTCTAATAATTCATTGTTAGTGTCATCCAGAAACATCCTCACAGATACAATGTCAAACCAAATATCTGGTCACCCTGTGACCTAGTCAGGTTGACACATAAAACTAATCATCACAAGTTCTTTACACACACACACACACACACACACACACACACACACACACTATACAGTTTGGATTTGCAATATTCCAGCTTATTGTTCTTCTTTAAGAAATATAGAATCTTGAGGATTATCCAAGTTTTCAGTTATGGATTCTCTGTACCTTCTTTTAGTTCTTTCTTTTTCCTAAATGTCTCAGAACCATCAAGGTCAGAGTTAATTTTTCCTTATTGTAATGAAGGCTTTGGACTTCTGGGTAAACTTGAAGGAGGCATTCATCATCTATTTGCTTAACTGATATTTATTGAGTTCTTCAATCTCCAGACTCTGTAGCAGGCACCGGATCTGCCTCATCTGGCTAACTGGAAGTACAGATAAGTTGTCTTTTCAAAACTAAGTATCTTTGAGTTATCAACTTTACCCATCAACTTGTTGCTATAATTGAGTTGTTGATGACAATATGATAAATAGGAATGATAATGTACTGTTGGGGGAAGTACACATTGTACTTTTGAAGAACATTTTGGCAGTACTTAGTGAAATTAATCAACATATACCTTGGAATTCAATGATTGAATTTTCTCCCCAAAGTTTTGGACAAATGCAAAGACATACCCTCTCTGTCTGTCTCTCTGTCTATCTCTCTGTCTCTGTGTGTCTGTGTATGTTCATTATAGATTGAGGAACTAGCTACAACTTTAAGTGTTCAACACTAGGATACATGATGAACTGTATATATCAAGAGTTCTGATCCTGGCCAGCGTGGCTCAGTTGGTTGGGTGTTGTGCCATGGACCAAAAGGTTGCTGGTTTGATTACCGGTCAGGGTACCTACCTGGGTTGCGGGCTTGATTCCTGATGGGGGGCTTTCAGGAGGCAGCTGATTGGTGTTTCTCTTTCTCTCTCCCTCTCCATTCTTCTCTCTCCAAAAAAATCAATAAAATATTTAAAATTGAAAAAAAGAATATTCTGAATAGAAGGTATGCTAAATAGTGTTTCCAAAATAGCTTAGTTATTGAAATTTTGTTGGCTGAGCTATATCTATGTCTTGGGAGAATGGGGTTATGGAATTATACAAAGCTAGGTGTGTTTTGGTAACATAAGATGCAGTTCTCAGCGTTTATTAGAATTTTTAATGCCATGCAAGGGGTTGATTAAATTAAACTCTCATGCGTCTGCATTTTTTTAACAAATTTCATGTAGAGCAATGCAAAATTTATTAAGATACATGGCATCTCTTTTTCACTTTCCATCTTACCCTGCACCTCTCAGTGCTAGCAATCATCGACAGGCATCAGTAGGCCTCAGTCAGTCTGAAGCAGAAAGAGGGGATGGAATTTACTTTCTTCTCAGTTCCCCCGCTGATGCCATGCCTGGTGCAGATATCTTGGCCTCTCTGTCATCAGTCCTCTGGAGCTATCAGAGGGTGAATACCCATCACAACAGCCCTGTTACTGTCCTTGGAGACTAGATTCCCATTTCTCGAATCAGGGTAAGCAGTCTATCCATCTGCTTGATCACAAAGTCTGGGACTAGTCCCAGGTAGGTCATTACATAAACTTGTCATTTATGTTTCGGAAAGGTTTGCTGCTTTATTAGTTCACCCATGAAACTCCTTCATTGTGTTTTCATAAGACATTTTGGGTCATTAATATGTGAAGATTTGTTACTATAACACTCTCAGTGTGTAATTTATGTCTATAGCAAAGAGAATTTATGACTTAAATTGCTTGAAAACACCAATACAGGAATTATTGGTAGTGAGTTCCATAACAATTTACCTAATAGTGGAGTAGAGGATGAGGGAGGGAATCAATACTTCCTTTGAACATCTTGTTGCTAAGGACTATGCTAAGTGATTTTATAAATTTACATTAATTCTAAAAATAATCCTTCAACATTGGAATTATTAGAACCACTTTACTGATGAATAACCTCAGAATCTCAGAGTGATAAAGTGATTTCCCCAAAATCAAGTTGATAGACTTCATCTGCAAATATGAATTGAACACCTACCTGGGGAGTTACTCTAGTGAGATGAAATAGACAATAAGCATAGTTGCAATCCTTGTGATTAGCCAGGTGAGGAAAGCTCACCAATGAAAATACCAAAATTGTTATTAGGAGTAAATAGTGTATTTGGCTTCTGAAGATTTTGCTGACTGGAGCTATGCTTTTAAAAAACTTTATTTTGCAAGTGTAGACATGATAGTCTACTAACATGAAATAATCTTATAGTTTTAGCTAAGTGATTTATTGTATTATTATTTAACTGTGCAAAATATTAGTTCAGACTTGTAAATAGTGGCAATTATGCTAAGAGTACAGAATTAGAAGAGAGCTGTGGGTAATAAAGTACATATCGTGCTATATGGTTTACAAAATGATTGTCACTGTGCGCGGTTATCACAGTAACTGTGAATTTACAGTAATCTCCCTTGGTTTCACTTTCTAAAGTATCAGTTACCCATGGTCAACCTCAGTCCAAAAATATTAAATGAAAAACTCCAGAAATAAATAATTCCTAAGTTACACTGTGTGCTGTTCTAAGTAGCTTGATGAAATCTCAACCACCCTGCTCTGTTCTGCCTGGGATGTGCATCATCCCTTTGTCCGGGGATCCAGGCTATCTACCCTATGTGCCCATTGCTCGCTGGCAGCCGTGTAGGTTAGCAGACGGACTGTCATGGTATCACAGTGCTGTGTTCGCCCAACCCTTGTTTTACTTAATAATGTCCCCAAAGCAAAGAGTTGTGATGCTGATAATTCAGTTCTGCCAAAAAGAAGTCATAAAATGCTTCCTTTAAGTAAAAATGTATGTATGTATAGGAGAAACAAACAAAAACAAAGCATAGTAAATATAGTGCTTGGTATTATTTCTGGTTTCAGGCATCTACTTGAGGGTCTTGGAATGTATCCCAAACAGATAAGGGGGAACTACTATCATCCCTTTTGCCTGTGAGGAAACCTGAGATCAATCTGGTTAATGGATGCTCAGACACACAAGTAGTAAGTGGCAGAATAAGGATTCAAACCCACTCCCTCTAGTGCCCTTTTCAGAGATCTTTTCAAGACACCCAGAGAGTATGTGAACTCACTTCCTATTTCTCTGCATGTGGAAAGAAATATCCTCCAGCAAATTGTTCTGTCTAATTTAATTGCATAATGAAGCAGATTATAGTATAAATTAATGTGTTGGCACAGTTAACTATTTCTTATTTACTTTTCTTTCCCTATGGAATCTGCGACTCTGCAGGAGGCTTTTTTAAATGGAAACATCCCATTAACTTCCTGAACACAGAGGTGGGGAGAAACAGCAGTGAGCATAGGCCTCAGGCACCCTGAAAAGATGCCACCTTAGACATAGGAGAGCTGTCTTCGTGTAAGGAGGGTGGCAACAGGGGAGACTAGAACATAGTCTTGCTTACTTTTCCTCAAAATGTGATCTGCTTCAGAATTATTAAGCATGCAGATTCCTGGCTTTCAGCCCAAACTACTAAATCTGAATCTCATATCCGGGTTTCAAATGTGCCATTTTTAAAGGCTCCCTAGGTAACCCCCGCCCCCCCTTCAGACACATTAAGTATCAGGACTCTGAGAATCTACTTCATTCTGAGTCAATATACTTTTGTTAGGGTACTTGCACTGGCGTACTCTTGCTAATTTAAACAAACTGGAATGAACTGAGAGCTCTCAAAACTGAATTGAGGCAGCAGCAGCACCGGGAACAGGAAGCGACCCAGTTGATCCTTGGGGTCTAGGAAGCACAAACTACAGCGTGAACAATTTGTTCAAGACATTGCAGCTCAGACTGAATGGACATCAATCATTTTCAGTGTCTCTGCCGTCCAGGTGTATCACAAGTCAGCACTAGTCCGCGGTCCGGTGGGGAGCTGGGGCTCTGAAGAACAGGCGGGGTCCCCTAGGGAAACGATAATTCCAGAATGGGACCCGGACACCATTAGGAAAGGGAAGTGATGCTGAGCGGTCCAGACAACTGCGCTCTCTGTAGCACGTGGGGTTCAGTTTCCTCACTGCGGAGGCCGAATGTTGCACTCTGCAGGCCCCTTCTTAGATCCGGCCTGGAGAGGCCTCCGCTTATGGGAACAGCGGGCATCCCATGCCATCAAGTGAATGAGTGCCGAAGCTTTGAAATGCCCTTTGGTGGTGGTTTGTGACACACAGCGTTTTCTTGTGCACGCTAATTATTTCCCTGCCCTCACCACAAGGGAGCCTGTTAAGTTTTAAGCTGTAACCCCTAGTTTGATTAATTCAATAATGTTTTGTTGTAAAAAGATAGCAGATATAAATCACTTTGTCTGTGGAGTGGTGCCCACTTTAGTTAGTTATTGATTGAAGTTTAATGATTCATATATCTTATAGCCTGTCTGCCATTAGATTTCCGTTGTCTGCCCTCTGCCTTAACACTCCCTCTACCTAGAATCTCCTCCAGTGCATCACAGAGTGGGCTCCTGATTATCATTAATATTTTAGCTCACCTGGAATTTTCTCAAAGAGCCCTTTTCCAAGGATCAAATCTCCATAGTCATCCTCACCCCGGCCCCTGCTTTCCACCCTGCCCTCACTGCCTAACCTCTCCCTAGTTGATTACCACGTTTCCTTCTTAGCACTTTTTATTATTTGATATCATTTATTGGTGCATTGGGTTCCTTGTCTGATATGCGTTAGCATATTAATCTCCTGTTCCCTCCACACACACCCAAATAAACTGAAAAGGGTCTTGTCTTCTTCATCTTGGTATGCTTACCACTCACTCATTTAGAGTAGAACTTAATGGATTTATGTTTTGTTTGGAATACATAGACTCATAGACTTCCTAATGCTATTCTCCTTGGCGGGTTCTTCGAAGTCTCCTCCCATACCAGCTCGAACCACATCTGACCATTCATCCCGTGTCTTAGACACACCACGGTGCTCTAGAATTTGCTGAAATGCTGTGTATGCTCTTCATTCTCCAGGAGAATTGCTGTTTCCTTTGCCTCCACAAAGAAGTTGAGAGAGAATGGGGGGGGGGGGGGTCACAGGGTAGATTGGGTTGTTCGACCTTTGACATCCCATTATTTTTTTGTCTCTTTTGTTAATTTTTAGTTTTTGCTAAATTTCTTTTCCAGATTTCCTTGCCTTTTCTTGGTAAGGGTTTACTGTGCCTTGTACAAATCAGTAATTTAAATACAATTATTTGCTTAGTAATTAGTTCTAATAATGGCAGTTGGCTCACATAAACAAAGTTAAGCATTTTAAGTTAAAGCAAGCATTTTTTCCTGAACTTAACCTTTTAAAATAACTTAAATTTACCTTTAAAATATAAGTGAACAACTATTATAACTTTAAAGCAAAATGTAAGTTAGTTTCAACACAATTCAGTAGTGTTTAAATTTTAGCCAATAATTAGGAAAGATGAGAGGTGAAGCATTATAAACTGAGATGATTAAGGTATTATTTATACTTTTATTGTCAAATATAATTATATATAACTATACAAATATATAATATTAATTTCATATATAAAATTATTTAAATATATCATATATTTAATTGAATATAATTTTATAATTTTATTTTACTTTATATTTTTTACAATAAATAGTACCATTAAACCTACAGATAAATTCCTGTGCCTATAAAATTCAACACAACAGGGATTTTACATTCAAAGGCATGGTCTTTCTGAAGAGTCTCTGTAAGCCCATTCTTAACTATTGGGACAATTGAAAAATGTCATTCTCTGTTGATTTATACCAAGTTTGATTTATCTTTTTTTAAAATTAAAAGCTAGTTTTATTATTTTGCTTCAGTTTTTTAAGGGAAACGGGAAGGCGTGTTTGCATAGCTTTATTGAAATATAATTTGATATAAAGTTAGGATTTTGATAGCGAAAAGGAAAGAACTTAGATTTCATTATTTAGCTTTAAAAATTAAATAAATGGTACATATTTAAATTGGTCTTTATTTGTGAGTCAGTGAATTGTGACCATGAGTGTTCATAGTTTTCTAGTGGAGATACTATGAAAATTTTACTACATTTTTAAATTTATGCTAAAATTATTTTATGATTCTATGCATTTATAGAATTTGGAAGAGAGATCAATGAGCATAGTTTGAGTAGGTCGATTTATTTTTAGATTTCTGGTTACTAACATAATATTTAAATTCAATTTATCCCATTTAAAAGATAATCTCATCAAATGTTAATTATTACTTTTAAAAAATGTTTTTATTGATTTTATTTATTTATTTATTTTTATCCTCACCTGAGGGGTTTTTTTTTGTTTTTGTTTTTTGCATTTATCTTCAGACATAGCGGGAGGGAGAGAGACAGGAAGAGAGAGAGAAAAACATTAATGTGAGAGACACACATTGAGTGGTTGCCACTCACACGACCCCAACCAGGGCGAGGACAAACTGCAACTGAGGTACGTGCCCTTAGCAAGAACCGATCCCAGGACTTTCTGGTCTGTAGGCTGATGCTCTAACCGCTGAGCCAAACTGGCCAAGGCTGTTTTTATTGATTTTAGACAGAGGAAGGGAGAAGGGGAGATAGATAGAAACATCAATGAGAGAGTAACATTGATCCACTGCCTCCTGCTGGCCCCTAGCAGGGATTGAGCCTGCAACCCAGGCATGTGCCCTAATGGAGAATCAAACTGGCGACCTCTTAGTGCATGGGACATGCTCAACCAACTGAGCCACATTGGCTGGGCAATTATTACTTTTTAGTATAATTACTGCTTTTATCAGAGAATAATACAAAGTATATATCATTTGTCTTCCATGTATATTCATGTGAAATTCTTGGAAGTGAAACAATTAGTGTTTCACACTTCAGTTCATGGGATTGGAATGCTATAGGAAAAACAGAATACTGTGACATTTCCTACCTATTTTAAAGAAATGTTCATATTAAAATTATAATAATTACTATAATCAGGAAAAATAACTTTGAGGGCATTTTTGGCTAATTATGTGTCAGAAAATAACCAAATGTGTTAACTTCATTATTTAAAATACAAGTTTTGTTACTTGTGTAATATATGAGAGTTTATGTGTATTAGTATATTTCATTTATAAGGTACAATGTATTTTATTAATTAGTAATCTGTATTTGAAGAAGAGCTTTATTTTTGTATTTCAGTCCTTCAAGTTCCAAAGTGACACTATATGATCATAAGCCCTTAGAGTTTACTATCTATTTGGGGATCTGAAACACCCTCTGAAAAGACATATAACAATGTAAGCAATATACTTCACAAGTAAGGCAAATATTATATATAAATGTCAATCTATTTTTAGAAAGAAAGTGCTGTGCTATTAGAAGAGGCTAATGTTAGTTTGACTATTGTGAAAACCTTCAAGATAGATGAAAGAATTTTAATGGGCAGAGAAAATTGTTCACTATCAGGAGGCAGAATATTGATGGATGAGACTCTCAAGAAAGAGTTGATAGAGGGAGATAGAAAAGGAAATAGAAACATCCCAGGAGACAGAGGGGATGTGGATATGATCAAAGAGTATAACTTGTGTATGGAATAGTGAGATAATTTGAAAAGGTAGTTTAGAATATATTATATGGAATCTCAAGAGTTTAATTATTGTAATTGTATACTTTAGCAAAAGTGGGTCATTTAAAGTTTTTTAAGTCTTTGGACGATATTTGCAGAGAAAGATTGGATATGTTAATTTTCAAAGTGTGTCCACAGACGGACCTCCTCATAAAATTATCTGGGGAGTTGCTAAAAAACATGCATATTCAAGGTCCCTAAGCCCAAGCCTTCAGTGGGTCTCAGAAGGACCCAGGACTCTGCATTTGCAAGATCTTCTCCAATTACTTATTTCACTGTGAAGTCCCAGAGCCACTGAAGGAGAGACCAGAGCCCGTGGAGCTTTGCTTTGGGGTTGCTGGGGCCCCAGGATCTCACGCCCCTCTCCAGGGATTGTCTTCACTGCGGAGCATCTCAAACATTCTAACTTAACAACACACCTGAACAACTGAAGATGATTCTATTTTTCTATGCTGAATCTGAAATCAGAAATTGTGAATCTCTCACAACCTGTGTTCAGAGCCTAGACCCTCAAAGAACATTATTAGTCCCCTTTATTTAATTGTCACCATATTAATCAGGACTACTGGTTGCTTGCAATAGAATTCATGGAATATACAAACTCAGCCATTCCATTTCCCTAACTATAGGATACATTTTACATTTTTTGTGCGAAGAAGTTAGGAGTTTCACATGGGATTTTGTTTTCAAGGTTTCTTTATTTTATTTTATTTTTTTAAAAAGTATAGGTCCAAAATAACATTTAAGAAAAGAAATGCAACCCCCATATTTTTAACTACTGATGCAATGATTTGAATCATTGGTATAATGTCATGTGTAAAGTAGGCACACGTGGAATGAATAATGAAGGCCTTACTTTGTAGTTCAAGAATTTGTAATGGTTTCTCCTTTATTATTTACCCTTTGTAAAATCAAATCACTGATCCTTGGTATTAACCAAAGGAATTGAACACTTGTGTCCACACAAAAACCTACACGTGGATATGTATTCAAATTGCCAAAACATGGAAGAAACCAACATGTCCTTCAGTGGGTTAGTGGATTAATTAATAAACTGTGGTACATCCAGGCAGTGCAATATAATTCAGCGCTAAAAAAAAAGAGCTATCAAACCATGTAAAGACATGGATTGCTAAGTGAAAGAAGCCAATCTGAAAAGGCTACATACTATATGACTTCAACTTAATGACAGTCTAGAAAAGGCAAATCTAAGGAGACAGTAAAAACATCAGTGGTTTCTAGGGTTGGGTGAGGGACAGATAACCACAGAGGATGTTTAAGGCAATGAAAACAGTCCGTATGATACCATAGTGATGGATGGATGTCATTATACGTTTGTCTAGATCTATAGAATGTACAGTACCAGGAGTGAGTTATAATGGTGATTATGATGTGTCATTATAGGGTTATCAATAGTAACACATGTACCCATCTAGTGGGGGGTGTTAATACCGGGGAAGGCTGTGCATGTGAGGAAATCTCTGTAGCCTCTTAATATTAATGTGAAGCTAAAGCTGCTCTAAAAAAGAAAAAGTCTTAAAACAAGAAACACACCATTCTGTGTCCTCCAATAGCTCGATGTTGATATTTGATATTTGAAGAGGCTGTAGCCTATGACTGCTGAGTGCAAGTCTGTCATGAAAGATGCTCTGTGAAGTTAAACGCTGACTTTGTTTTCTCTGCGAATTGATTGCTCATGTAAAAGCAGTTTCTAACACTGCTGCTGCTTAAGATATAGACCTATATGAATTCTTTTTAGTCATAATACATGTGAGTTGTTCCCCCCCACCACGTTAACCAGTTTTTAAACTCTCTGGACACCACTGATTGGCCAGCAATTCAATTCGGTTCTAACACTAACTACCCAGAGTTAGCACAGACTCCCCAGCTTAAAGGCTCAGTCTCACAAGACACCCCCACTTCAGATGCCAGTCACAAGTCCCATGTTGCCACCTGTAGTTCTGACCAACAGGCCATAAATTCAGGGCGTTCTTACAACCCCCTCCTTAGGTTCCATAATTTTCTAGAGCAACTCACAGAAGTCATGAAAAGTGCTTTACTTACTGTTCCTTGCTGTTGTGCATTGTACACGATAAACAGAAGAGATGCATAGGGCATGGGGTGGGGGAGGAGCATGATCTTCCAAAACCTCCTCAGGCTTGATGTGTCCATGAGCCCAGCACCTCTCGGAACCACATCAGTGAGAGGGTTTTATGGAGGTTTTATTACATACGCATAATTGATTAAATTAGTCACTGGTGATTAAATCGATCTCCAGCTCCCCTCCCCTCTGCAGAGATCAGGTGTGGAGCTAAAAGTTCCAACCGTCTGATCACACCTTAGTCTGTCTGGTGACCAGCACCTTAGGGGCTCCTAGACACCAGTCACCTCATCAGCATGCAGATGACACAGGAGACACTCAGCATTCTGGAGATTTCCTAGAGATTTAGGGGCAATGCGCCAGCAAGCTGGGACAACGACCAATATATATCTCCTATTGTATCACAACCACCACTTACTTTCCTTTTAAAAAATGAAACCATTACTGGTTTCTCGTGTTGTATAAAACATTTTCACTATGCTGTCACTAAATTGAAGGTAAAATTTTATTATTTTGCTTCAACTGTGAATTCTAGCTTCTGTTGTAATAGATAAAATAAAGATAGACAAGTAACATATTAGAGGACTCTGGAAGATATTCATGAAGCATCCACCTGTAGGCTAATGTGGAGTAGGCAGGGATTTCTTATTAGCATTCTACTTTTATATGACGTGCCTATTTTATATCGTGCTCTTCTTTCCATTGTCTGAGTCTGAAGAAATGGCAGCTTTCTCCCTAGCAATTAAACTACTCTCCTTTTTTTTTTTTTTTTTTTAAAGAAGAATGTGCATTTATTTGAACTGCTTTGATAAATAATTTAAGTGGATGAAAGAGGAAGATTGTTCCAGTAATAAATTTTTAACCAGGAGTAGGTTAGGTACTTTGAAAAGCTATAGTAATGCATATAAACCATATCGGTTAATATTTTAAAACAGGCATAAAAATCATAAAAGATGTGTTCATCATAATCCAAGACATACCAGAGTAAACATCAATGAGTCTACCCCATCTCCAACTATAACTGTCTCAATATTCAAGTTCTGTAACAATAAATATGTTCTCAAGTAGGACTCTTAGACATTTATCAGTCTATTATTGGTAGATTAGCATCCTTCCTTTGTGGTACATATTGAACAATGTAATAAACTAATAAAATTAAAAGGCACTTCATTCACCCTGGCTGGGTTGCTCAGTGGTTAGAGCATCGGCTTGTGGACCGAAGGGTTGAAGGTTCGATTCCCAGTCAAGGGCAGGTCCCTGAGTTGCAGGTTCCATCCCCAGCCCCAGTCGAGGTCCAGTGGGAGACCAATCAATGTGTCTCTTTCACATTGATGTTTCTCTCTCCCTCTCCCCCTCCCTCCCTCTCACACCATCTAAAAGTAATCAATGGAAAAGTATCCTCAGGTGAGGATCAACAATAACAAAAAAGGGCACTTAATTAGATTAACTGCATGACGCTTCCTTAGTGATTAAATAAACTATGATAAACATATTTATGCCAATTTAAGGAAAATACTTTTTCTGTATCTTTGAATTTCTTTTTAAATATCTGAAAACCTTGTAGAAGTTAAAATAGCGGAAAACTATCTGCATTCTGGGTTTTGATGATCAGTATTCTAAATTACAAATGCTTGTACTTGAACAAATTATATTATGGTAATTTTTTCCTTTAAAGGGAGAATATCAATGGTGGGAGAATAATGCAGGCTATTTATCATCATATTTGAAAAAGTAGAATAACAATAAAACCCATTTAGGAGACACATTAATCTCCCGTGTGACTCCAGAAGCAAGCTGAATTTTAAAAAGCATCTTCAGAAATTATTTGAAACCTACCTCCTCTGTTCTCTAAGGCTATCTCTCTAACATTCTTTTAGAAAGTTAAGACATTTAGACTAAGGCAGTGTTGGGTGCTTATGTTTTAAGGAGTGACAAAGTAGAAAAGTTTGGAGGAAATCCCTGCTTGGAGCCTTGAAAAGAAGTAACAGTAGGGGAGTAGTCGATTACAATGATGAAAGTCATGTCTTCCTTTTGCACATCGCTGACTGCTAAGTGACAGGTGGGGTTTGAACCCAGGTTTGTCCGAATCAAGGACCCACACCTTTGACCACAGTATCTTGATACCGTGTGTAGGAAGGTATTTTGTTGAGCCAGATAACCAGAGTTCAACCCCCTACTCTATGCATGATCATGGACATGCATACCATGGTGCATGATCGTGGACACGTGACTTAAACCCTGTGTCTCAGTTTTTTCAGCTCTAAGTGGAGGTGATGATAGCAGCAATAGTACTTAACTTATAAGGTTGTTGTGGGGATTAAGTGAACTCATACCTTTAAAGCTCTCAGAATGATTGATGGAACATAATAAGTGCCCAAGCAATTTAGCAAGTAGACTAAAGTAGTTACCCAAGGGTATGTTTGTCATCAATCTTACGAGTGTTTTCTGGAAATTCCTGTTGTTCACGGTTACATATTTCTATGTTTAATGAATGTATGGTCCCTTGAGTACAAGTTGAAGTGGCTTTTTTTTTTTTTCCCTGTACTTTTTGCCATTTGAGAAACTAGAAAGTGTAAGTTTCCGATTCAGAAACAAGTTTGTCTTTGCCGTTCTCAGCAGAGGCCAGATTTCTTCCACGTTGAGCCTCGGCACCTGGTGCTACTTTGCCAACACCCTTCTGCCTGGGTTTGCGCAGCGCCAGCTACGTCGCTCATGGTCCCTCCTCCTGGCACCTCCCGAGAGCCGTCCCTGCCCATCCAGCCTGATACTGTACTGTCATGACAATTCCTTCCCATCACTCTAGCCTATTGCTGTGCATCGTGTTTCTGTCTTTTACCCTAGTTGTCATTCTCACGTGTAATAAATGAGTGTCTGTTACCTGTTTATCCTCTGATTTCCGGGCTTGAATGTAAGTTACTGGAGGGCAGAGATCAAGCCCTGGGTAGGCCGTTTACTGTTAATCTGACTCCTGAGGAGTATTGTGCTTTTCATGGTCTTCTAGGTACAAGTTAGAAACGTATACTCTCCATTCCTTACTGCTTACCTAGAACTTGGCTATGGGGGGAAAAGAAGAAAAATGTGAAAGTCTCCGAATCATCTGTAGTTCTATCTATTCTTGGAGGTATTCTTTGTTTATTCCAAATTTTTAACCGGCCATCATCAGCCTGGTTATCTGGCATCATTTTGCCACTCATAAAACTGTAGAATTACTTTTAATAGAACTGTGTTTTCACAGTGTGTCCTAGCCCACCCCGAGGAATGTTATATAAGACCCAGACGTGTACAACTTACTGTTATTATTTCCGAAGCTGTGTAATGAAGGGTTTGACGTGGGTCCTCAATATAGGTAGCTTATGGAAACAGAATACAGCTTTAAGTGGTTAAAGCAGAAGGAATTTTAATGCAGGGCCGTGGTTATACGGGTAATGGAAACACAGAAGACAAACGAGAAAGTAGTGAAAGACTGGCTACCATGGCGAGGCTGCGGGGACCGAGTGAGTGGGCGACATCCCTGAATCCAGAGGGTCGGCCCTTCCGGAGGAGGAAGCTGAACTGGGTGGTGACATCCAGGGCCAGGGGCACACAGGCCGTGCCACATTTCAGAGACTCGTATTAGCAGCTGGGAAAGAAATACCCCGGCTGCTCCTGTTCTGTCCCCTCCGATCTCCAGCCAGCACTTGCCATTGGCTGAAGCTGCAAGTCAGCTGTTAGGAGCAGCTCCTGGAGGAACTGACTTTCATATCACAGTTCTGAGCCGAGGAGGGGAGGAGTGAGGAACGGATCACAGGCCACCTGGCCCAGGACTGGCGTTCCACTCCACGAGGAATCATAGTTCAAATTGTACTCAGTCCTCGGGATGGGAAGTAGGTGTAGCCTTTCACGGCAGCTGAGTTTTTTAACTATATAACAGGCACTAAGATATGCTACTCATCAAGGTTCTCCTCGTGTGTTGGTTTTTAAAGAACACAAAGTCATGTTTATGGCTCTCTGTTGGCATCCTGCACAGGAGTCTTCAGGAATATATCTCGAGTCCTGCACTTATCCCCAGATGTATTCCCTGAATACAGTCAGTCACTTGGCTACAACTGTGGGCTAGTAGCACATGTAGTCCCTGTTGGCAATGGCTCTGGCTCTGTGAAAGAGGCTACTTGGTACCATCCTGACCAGTCTGCCCATTGCCTTTCTAGACGGTTGAAGAGACAAGGTCAGCAATTGTCACATCCTGAGTTTCTCTTAGAAGTCTGGGTGTCTGACTCTAAATCTTATGCTCTTTCATTTATGCTGACATTATAATATTCCTTTCTAAGTTTTCTCCAACCCTTAGCTTATGTATTGCTTCCTCTGAGAAACTTATTGCCTTATTATCTCTGTCACAGCACTTAGAATGCTGTAATAGGACATTGACCTTGCTCTTTCTCTTAGATACTTTGAAGGTAGGTGCATTGTTATTTATAGCTTTATTTTCAGTACATTGTTTAACGCATACAATGTGCTCAATGGAAAAGCTTTAAATACATTAGTGCATAAAGGAATCAATTAGTAAATAAAATGAGTTACAGTGAACACCCATATACTCACCACCTCGATTCTACAATGAACATAAAAAATAATAATAAATAAATAAAATGAGTACCTTGGTTAAGTTAGTCCAGTTCCCTTATCGATGGGGTAAATAACATATTTAATATTTTTACTGGTGGCATTTATTTAAATATAAATATTACCAAAATTCAAAATCACCCAGATCATTAGGAGAAATGTAATATCACTCGGAAAAACTGAATTAAATTAAGACTAGTTATGAAATGTGAACTTTGCAAATCATCCAAGTCAAGAAATAGAAGATGGGACTTACGAGTAAAACACGTTGTGCTGATCTACACGTCATACTGATATGCAAAATAAATGAGTCTGCTCTGCACTGTGCTATGATCAGGCACTAGACACTTATATTTTTTAACCAATTTTATAAATCTGGCATATACCTCTTTGGTGAAATTGTACACTTCTTTGAATAATGACCATATAGATGGGCAGTAAGACTCTTCATAAGAGTTTATATATAAAGATAATAAAGAGGCTAAAGCCCTCAATGCATACAAATTTCAAAAGACCAGCTGTCTTTTTAGGTGCACAGAAGAGTCGTTAGTTAATAGGTAGAATTTGCTTTGTGCTTTACTAGACTTCTGGGAGGAATCTGGAGTCCCATTTGGCTCGTGGGGATGTGTGTCACACTGCAGACATTTGGACCCTGACCTCGTAATAAGAGGCTGCAAAGCTAGATGCTGAGAAAACGTGATCTCATGATTGAGCCATAACTGTTCAAAGATGTGGGAAATTGGCTGTGATAACACTGAACGATGAAAACTCAGCTAGGATTAAAAGAGCACCACCTTATTCACTGAGTACATGTAACTGAGGACATGACAATATGCACGAGGCAGTGCGAAGGCCTTTGTGCTTCTTTCTCTTTGGATAGAATTGTGTAAAGTACTACACTTTTAACAATGCTGTAAGTTTCCACTGGTGACTTTGCTGGATTGGGGAGAAAGAGACGTATTCCTTTGGATGTTGTGATTGAAGGAAAGAATTGTATCAGTGATGGTGAGAAGCTCTTGTGCTGTTTTGTGGTATGACAGCTGGACCAGAGAGGGTGACTTCAATGTAAAGATGGGCTATGCTGTGTTTGAGGTTTAAGGTATTTATACTATGGGTAAATTTATTATCTGAAATGTTTTATTGACACACTATTTATTTGTATATCTGGTAGCTCATTCATTTGTCCATTTATTTATTCTCATTCTTTCAACAGTCAATTACTGAGTTCCTTTATTTTTAGACACTAGTAATAAGGTGACACGGTGCTCCAAGAATCCGTGGTTTGGTAAAGGAGAAAGACAACTAAAATAATACAAATTAAATTGCTAAAACAATTGATAAACTGCCTTGAGAAGAGAAAGCAGGAAATGATTAATTTTGTGTGGGAAATTTCAGATGTCAAAGGGAGAGTCTTTAGTAGAGATGATTCTATTTGAGCAGAGGCTGACATGATGAGTAGCATTCCTCCAATTACTGAAAGAAGAAAGTCCTGGTAGACAAGAAGAAATTATCACTCTGTGGTCTAAAACAATAAGCAGTATTTATTTCAGTGTCGGATACTATGCAACTAGCTTTGAGATCACTGAGTCATGAAGGCTGATTTGAACCTAAACCCCCTCTGCTCCATTGCAACCGTCTGCCCGACCATGTGAGGAAGATGCTCTATAGAGCATGATGGTGTATCACTTGCAATCCTTTCAATACTGTGGCTCTCTCTTATATTATATCGGTGTCACAATTACTTCTATACTAGTATTGTCCTTAATTATAAGTTTCTGTCTTATCTTTTCCTCCATGTGTCTGGAGGAAAAGATTGCACAGTGTTTGGTCCATGGTAGTTGGCTGAATAAGACAGTCTGGCTATGCCTTCGTAGGAAGTGAGGCCTATAGGAATTGGAATGCAGAAATCAATGTAACATGTGTGTATCTTTATTGAAGGTACTTTGGTCTGAAACAAAAAAAAAAAAAGACTCTAATAATAATATTTATTTAATAGTTGTCAAATCACATAGATTAACATGGCAATGATTCTATAACAAGAATGTCTAAATTTAAATGTGTAAATATGGATCAATTTCAAATTGAACTAACTGGGAAAACTATACTTCCTTAGCAAATACAGAGCTTATATTGGTACTCAAACGATGTATGCAGTTTTTAATGCCTTTTTACTTATATTTTTGTTTAAAAGAGACAATTAGTTCAATGATATCAATTACAGGATTTAATTATTTTGTAAGTAGATTAACCCACCTAACCTTTTTAATGTTGTTTTGAGAAAGGAGGAAAATATAGATGTGTGCATTTTAATTTTTAGATCATTATTTCTAGAATAGAGAGTAGCTATGTTTTTTGTTTCTGATTTTTTTTTTATCCTCACCCGAGGACATTTTTTGATATTTTGTTCAGAGAGAGTGGGAGGGAGAGAGAGAGAGAGAGAAACATCGACGTGAAAGGGACACATCGAGTGGCTGCCACCCACATGACCCAACCAGGTCTGGGATCAAACTGCAACCGAGGTACGTGCCCTTAGCGGGAACCGAACCCGGATCTCTCTGGACCGCAGGCCAACACTCTAACCACTGAGCCAAACCAGCCAGGGCTGTTTTTGGTACATGTATCGTCTGTGAAAGAATATCATAAAGTATTCTACTAATTTCAGTAGTTATTAATTCTAGGTATAAAAATATATTAACATAAAACATTTCATATCTGCTAAGAGCTTCAATCATAAATAATAATGTTGATAGTGATCACTATGAACTTCCTGATTTTAATTTAAACAAATTTTTAATTGTTGAAAGTATTACAGATGTCTTCTTTTATCCCCTATTGACCCCATCCTTCCTGCTAATTGAAATTAAATTTTTGTTATTTATAATATTTTTTTGATTATGGTAAATAATATTTATCATATTTAAGTTATTTTTGCCTATGCCTATTTTTTAAATTTATCTTTACTGTTGAAAGCATTACAGATGCCCCCCCCCCCATTTTTCCCCATTGACCCCTCCACCTCACACACAGGATTTATTTCATCTTTGCCATAATCCTTGCAGGTGGAGATTATTGTCCCCATTTGACAGGGAGGAAACAAGCTCACGGAGTTTAAGAAACTTTCCAAGGCCCATTAGTTACAGTTGGTGAAAGGCCATCGAAACCCTCCTCCTTCTCACTCGGAGTCTGCGCACTTTTCCTCAGCCAGCCCCTGGCGCTCCGGGTCTCTGTGCCCCTCCCCTCACTGTGCGCTGGTACATTTCCTCCAGTCTTTCCCTACTTGTGTTACCTGCATGATGTCTCCTCCATCCAGGTTTTTTATATAATGCTTATGTTAAGAATGTATCTATATTAACATGAATGGTTAATATGTTCTTGGATGGCTAATGATTTTGTTTGATTTTTATCCCTCTTTTGTCTGTTTTGTGAGAAGCTTGTAAAATTTTCTTTGTTTTAAGTTTTTGGGAACACTTGGATTTCAGGAATTTGGTAATAATATACCTAACACTATTTTTTTTTTCTCTCATTCTTTGTGTCTCCATTGTTGATCATTTTGATCTAGAAACTTCATTCATTTTAGACAAGTAAAACTTTCTTCAATATTTGCCTTTCCTGCAACAATTCTTCATTTTTTCTGGAAATTCAGTTATTCACAGTTTAGTTTTCCTGGGTTTAACCCTTGAGTCTGATGTTCTCATGTTTTTTCCCCCTGTGATATCCATCTGCAGTGTCTTGGCTCTATGCCTTCAGATATCCTTCCATTTAATACTCCAGATAGCTCCTATGGTTCTCGATCATGGTCATTATTCAATTCTGCATCTTTTTGCTTCTGATTATTATTATTATTATTATTTTAGTTCCCCAAACAGTTATCTTTTGTTTGGAACTCTGTCTTTCTAATAGAGACTCAAAAATGGTTCTCCATATAAACAATAAGAACAATAAAAGAGACAAAATTTGACTTCTACTTAATCCATACACAAAGACCTACTCTAGATAATGCTAGGGATGAAACATCAAATAAAATTATAAAACCTTTTGTAGAGTGTTAAAGGCAGATTGTCTTTTAAAACTTGGGAGGGGGGTGTAAGAAGTTCTTAAATAAGACATAAAAACAACTATAAAATAAAAGATGGGTAAATTTGATTATGTTGGGATTAGTAACTTTTGATCTATAAAAGACACATTAAAGAAGTTAAGAGATAAATTACAGACCAAGAGAAGGCACTTATTACACACAACCAGCAAAGTACTAAATATCAAGTATATCTAGATAAATCCTACAACTTAATAAAAAAGCACAAATAATTCAGTTAAAAATGGGCATAAATCATGAATGAATGGCACTTTACAGAAGAGGAAATTTATCTTACTAGTAAACATATGAAGAAATTTTTGGACTCCAGGGTGATCAGAGAATTACATATTATACCATAATGAGCCTATTTTACATCCATTTGATTGGGGGAAAAAATAAAAAGCTCAATTATACCAAGTGATTAAGAAGATGTGAGTCCTCAGGGTCTCTTGCACATTGTCTCTCTAAATATAAATTGGTACAAATGGTTTGGAAAGCAGTTTGGTATAGTTTTTCTTACCAAGTGTAGTTTTTTCTTACCTAATGATGAAGTAATTCAGGCGATAAATTCAGCAGGAAATCTTTCCTGTGTACACTGGCGACATGCACAAGGATGTTCAGAGCAGCTGTCTTCACAATAGCAAATATGTGGAAGCAAGTCAAATGCTTCACAACAGGAGGGTGGCTGAATATAGCGGAATAGACGGTTAGAAAGCAGTAAAATAAATAAACTACAATGGCTGGATGGTTAATTTCATGGGTCAATTTGACTGGGCTAAAGGATGCCCAGATAGCAAGTAAAACATTATTTCTGGATTCATTGTGGGAGATTGGCATTGAATCTGTAGACTGAGTAAAGAAGATTGCCTTAACCTATGCATGTGGGCATCAGCTAATCCACTGAGGGCCTGAACAGAGCACAGAGGTGGAAGAGGGCACGTTTATCTCTCCGCTTGAGCTGGAACAGCCGTCTTCTCCTGCCCTCACACATCAGTGCTCGCAGTTCTCCGGGCTTCAGCATCAGACAGGGGCTTGTACCATCAATCCCTTGGTTCTCAGACCTTCCTATTCAGACTGAATTACATCATCAATTTTTCTGGTACTCCAGTTTACAGACACCAGATCGTGGGACCCCATGGCCTCCATAATCGCATGAGCCAAATCATATAAAAAAAATCTCCTCTTATGTTTATTGGTTCTGTTCTCTGGAGAACCCTGACTAATACAAATGGTATGCAACAGTTTGCACGAATCCTAGCAATATAAACCGAGCAATTTAAACAGAATGCAATTTAAATGAAAATAAATTTTTATTAAGAAATGTAGATGAGCCCAGCCAGTGTGGCTCAGTGGTTGAGTGTTGACCCATGCACCAAGAGGTCTCTGGTTCGATTCCCGGTCAGGCACATGCCCAGGTGTGGGCCAAATCCCCAGTGGGAGGCATGCAGGAGGAGGCCAGTCGATGTTAGCTCTCATCAATGTTTCTATCTCTCTCTCCCTCTTTCTTCCTCTCTCTCTAAAATTAATAAAGAAAAAAAAAAACCTGTTTAAGTAAAAAAAAAAAAAATTAATGTAGATGACGTAAAACTCTGTGGAAAAGAATGAAAGAGAATGACAACTCAGGCCCCAAAATGGTTATTCTCTTGGGAGAGGGTTGAGAGGGAATGGATATGGGAAGACCACATGAATAGCTGTCAGTGATTGGTGACATCCCGCTTTTGCATTGTGTATGGCGGACTCTTAGTTACTTATAACACTACTCGGAAAGGATGAACAAATAAATAAAACATGGCCATGCATGAACAAGGTATGAAATGTTACACACAAAGACCTGTGATTGATTAAATCCTATATACCATGGTATAGAACAAAAAGTTGCTGTTATTTCCTCCAGGGTTATTTTTCTAGAGATCAGTTCCTTCTCATTTGTTTTGAGCCCTTTCAGGAGCATGCTATTACTTTGTCCATTTATTTAGGACTCAGGTAGAGCTGCTGCTGTACCTTACATGATGGGGATCCCTAGAGTGGTGAATGGTTCATTTGCTCTGCTCCTTTTGGTCTTTGATTTAGCAACAGGCAAATTGGGAGTTCCTTGTTGAGGCTCTCACAGGGAAAGCATCTCGGCTCACCTGTCTCCCTGTAGTCTCCTGGCCTCAGTCATGTAGGGAACCTGGCAGATCCTCTTCAAGCCCTGCAGGGCAGCCAGACTAGACACACCAACACGACATATGGCACACTTCCCCAGATCTGAGCATCTCTGTAGACAAAGTTCTTGCCGGGATCTGCCTCAGCCCATTCTCAACCATGAGGCTCTGTTTGCCCTGAGAGGTCAAGTCATGCCCCGCATATCAGGGATGAAGGCTCAGTAGCCTCCTCTAATTCATCCCTCCTTTTTGGCCATAGCAGCTTGGCTCAGAAGAGGCAGACTTGGTGGACTTGAGAGTAAAGGGGAGCGCAGAGATTAAAACATTACTTTTCCAGAAATGTCTACTATCTGAAAAGATTCCTTTAGTTTCAGTATGGTTTTCATTTTCATAGAATTACCAGCTCAAAATTACAAATAAATTCTATTTTTTCTCATCTACTTATCTGTCTCTTCATTCACTCATTTGTTAAGAATGTTTATTCTCCTTCATTTTCTAGTCTTGAATATCTTTCAATTCAAACTTTGCAAAATAAAGGAGAGAAAACGCTCCAAAAATAGCTAGCAAGCAAAGTTTTAACATTTACAGTTGGCAGAGCAGATTTAAGAATAATCTAAGTTTGTGAATGACTACAAAGGGTGTTAATTAAGTAGCAGGTGTTTCATCACCTATGTCTATATGAGAAAACTGAAGCACAGACGTAGATATCCATAGTTTGTGTAACAAAACTATATTCATTGGGTTCCATCTGCCACATTAACCTCAAACCACACTTAGTACCAGCCAATTAACACCTTGATTAAGCTATACACCACCTGCAACTCCAGCAATGTAATGAATTTACTAACTTTTATATAAAAACCCATTGTAATACCTAGATTAAAAAAGCATAGTGAAAATGGGAGAAGAATCCACACATCAGCTTTAGCTCGTTCACACACACGCTCTAAGGCGTGCACACTACTCCTTTCATCTCTGCTTGCCTCTTCATTTCTTCACTCTCTCAGACATGGGAGATCTCGTTGAAGGGCGTCCAGGCTTGCAAAGCAACGAACTGCAAGTAGAAAAGAACATTATTCTGTTCCCCCAAATCAGATTTGAAAAATAAATACCAGGTGAGTAATTTAATTTGCCTAGCCCAGGTCACATGCTGTTCTAAGCAGGATTGGGTACCCTGGTTGACCCACTTAGATTAGCAGAAGCCACCCTGGCCGGTTTGGCTCAGCGGTTAGAGCGTCGGCCTGTGGTCCAGAGAGACCCGGGTTCGGTCCCCGCTAAGGGCACGTACCTCGGTTGCAGTTTGTCCCCGGCCCTGGTTGGTCATGAGGGTGGCAGCCACTTGATGTGTCCCTTTCACATCGATGTTTTTTTTTCTCTCTCTCCCACTCTATCTGAACAAAATATGGAAAAATGTCCTCAGGTGAGGATTAAAAATAAATAAATAAATAAATAAATAAATAAATATTAACAGAAGCCAGCAGGGAGAAGCCATAACGAACAAATTAAACCTGTAGGACAATTGATGTATGTGTATATTGTTGGAAGTACAATGTAAATTCTCTGTCTCATTTTTTAAATAAAATCTAATTTATTCATATACTGGGGAAAAAACAGTGATTGTCCATCACAGAAAACTGTGGTATCAGTTAAATTATTTTTTAGTAGAAAAATGACATTTTGATTAGTGAGTTCATCACACCTGACCTAGTAGCAACACACAGGATTTATTGGAAGGGAGAGACCTGGAAAAATAAGAGGCTATTGTGATCATCCAGATGTAATGATATAAAGGGAGCAGAGTCAGAGTTGAAGGATGGGTCTGTTTCCAGAGGGAGGTTTACAACGAGGGGCTAGGTGGGTGGCGACTAGTCTATTCATTCTGCCTCATGATTGCAACAGTTGCGGATGCGTTTTTTCTCAAGTGATTATGAGAAGTCATGCCCCGTTATGATTAAAAAGTCAAGGAGAGTGCAGGAAGATAGGAAATGCAAGAACAGCAAAATAAACTAAAGTAAAAATAGATTTGATTCTGCACAGCTCCTTTTATTCAGGAGCTCCTTGCAGTTTGTTCTCCGGGACTACGAGGAGAGATCCATCCAGGTATCCAGGACTCGCCCTCAGAGCACATTCTTACTAAAGGGGCCCAGAGACTGCGATGGCCTTAAGTATTATCATTTCATAAGAATCTTTCTATAAAAAGAAAGAAAACAAAGTTCCTGAATTTCATTATATTCTGCTCTCAAGAGGGAGAAAGGCAGTTTTTAATTTATTTCATGTCTACTAAAACTTAATTTTAAAGTCCTTTGCTTATTCTGAAATAGTGTGCAGATAAATGTAAAAGTCTAATAAACAGCCCCTGAAATGTAATGAAATAAACGATTTGTAGCAGGGATTTGATCATATGTAATTTGTGGGGTTGATTAAGTAATCTCTCTAAGCCTGTTTCATAGTATCCGGTGCTGGAACTTGAAGTTTTCAGAGAAGGCATTTGAGAAGGGAAGATGGATGTAAACTGAGGAGTTCAAAGAAGATGCACTCCCAGGAAGGAACTGGAACCCAGAGCGTGGACTGGGCATGTGTCAGTTCTCGTGTCTCCCAGCCTTGATAATGTGGATGCCCTGCAAGAGAAGTTGGTACCCTTTGTGTCAGAGCTAAACACACACCTGGCCCAGATACTGGAGGCGGATCCAAGGGAGGGTGGAGAAATTATTTGCCTGACTGCTACCTGTGCCAGAAAGATGAGCAGGCAGATGGATGACCATGTGTATAATGTGCAGAAACACCTGCTGACCCCGCCCTGACATTCCAGGATTAACAAAGAATATGAGTACCACTTTACTCCTGTCTTAAAATTTTATGGGATAATATACCTCTCTTGGTCCATCCTCATTGAAAATATACAGAGGAGGGAATTATGGCAAATAGTTCAACCTGGCCCAGTAGAGACATTTTACAGCCACTACACTTTACAGTTTTCAACCTACTAGCTCTCCACATACTTTTAATCTGTAGTCAGTCTGCAAGTAAAGGCATGCTTTTGTCTAATGTGAAAATATGACACAAATATCCTGCCTTATAACTGAACATATGCTTATTCTCCCCCCCCCCCCCCCGCCATGGTATACCAAGTTCCATTTAAACACATGTTGTCTTCTTTTAGCTGATTTACACTCTCCCTTTGATATTCTATAAGTGAGTATATATGTGTGTGTGTGTGTTTTAATTAATATTTACACATTGTATGTGAGGTACTGGGGGAATGGGAAGAAACAACCCTTGTTTTATATACACACACACTTACACACAGGCATACTTCACGCTCATACAAAACGTTCATTCATATCAAAATAACAAAGAAATACACAATTATAGGCTTGCAGTTATAAATTCTGCAGTTGGTCTTAAAGGTTGCACATGTGTGTGAGTGTGTGCACAAGCACATATACACACTTTGTTGCAAGGATTTAACCATATGCAGTTATAGAAGTTGGTTACAACAGACTCCATGAGCCTGTTGAGCCTGTTGATTTTTCATCTGATTCTGGATCTTGAAGTCTGCAGGATAGGCAGTCAGGAAGGACAAAGAAGCAAAATCTAAAGTGAGAGCAAACAAAGAGAACCTGAAACCCACAAGCATGAGCTGATGCCCACGAGGACAGACTGGAGCACCTGTCAGTTCTCATTCTCCCAACCTTGATGATCTGGGTGTCCTGCGGGAGAAATGGGTACTTCCTTCTTGAAAGTGAGCACAGAATCTGAGAAGGAAGATCCAGGGGAAGGCAGAGAAGTCAGAGGCCCCCCTGCTGCTCCATTCCAACCAGTAGGAACCAGCAGCTATGTGATAACCTGTGAGAGCTATAAAAATGCACCTCTTGACTCTGCCCCAACCTCCGCAGAGAAGAGGGAACAACATGGCCTCTTCCCTCTAAATCACATGCAAAATGCCTCTAGTGGGCCACTCTAGTCTGAAACATACAGGAGAGGGAACTCCAGGAAACGCAGTTTACCCTGTTAATCTGCTCCACTTCAAACACAATAAGTGACAGGTAATGTTTACAATTAAATTTAGCCCTGGCCGGTTTGGCTCAGCGGTTGGGGTGTCGGCCTGAGGACCAGAGAGTCCCAGGTTCGGTTCCGCTAGGGGCACATACAAAAAAATAAAAATAAAAAATAAAAAATTTAATTTAATTTAAATAAGACCTTATCTGTGACAGTCTGGACTTTCTGTTTCTTCGTATCTTGAATCACTGGAATGTAATTATTCTCCAAGTTTTTCTTCATCATTTCACTGAAATTCCCACATACCTGATATGATAGAATTCTCTCTTTTCAAGTCTTTAAAATATTCTGGTAACCTGATGCAGTGTCTTTTTATTTTTACTAATGCTAAAACAGAGTTTGTTGGGTTTATGTTTTCCACCTCAATTTTATGTTTCATTCTTGTTAATAAATTGAGTCTATAAAACAAGTACAAGTACACTATTAAGTATATTAAGTCACTGGTTGGATTTGTAAACGTACACAAAACAATATTTTTTAAAACAGCATTGTAAAATCCTAACAATGTTGAGTTTTCTTTAAAAGATGCAGTCCATTGTCATACTTAAAAGACTCACTTATCAGGTTAGCCGCTTATGGAGGTGGCTTTGATGAAGCTACTTGATTTTTCTCTCTCTCAGTTCCCTTGTCTGTAAAGTAGTCACTTTGCAGGGGTTCAATGAGGTGCCATAAGTGCTCCTTGAGCATTAACTATATTGTTCTTTTACAACAATATCGTATTTTACTCTGTATATGATAGCTTGTAAAAATAGTTTTTCAATAAAAAGAAAATCATAGTTACTTGAAGTAAATTACAAAAGTTGCTCTCTTCCATTTTTATGCATGAATGCAAGTTTGGATACTTTCAGAAACTTTCAAAGTCCTTTTAACAGCACGTCTTACAGAGGTATTAGTTCCAGGGTCTTGAAGTCTCTTCCTTGGAAAGTTCTTTATACAGAGAAAGACTATGATCATAGGAAATGTGTAGTCCTAAATCTCCTCTTAAAATTAAAGTTCCCTTTGCTACTGGTTCACTGTCACAATCTCATCTTCATGAAGAAAGAATCTTTGTAATCATCCTAGTTCCCCTTTAAATGTTTTAGGGGGAGAAAGAAACAGGAAACGTTAGTAGAGGTTTCAGTATTGTATTGATGAAGGTCAAGAATGAGTCTTTTCACCTGGAATTTCTCCTTTGATTTTCAAAAAAAACAAAAATGTGGTATATTGTGTGAATTAGCTACTCAAAATCTATTCACAATTCTTGTATCATTTGTTTTTTATTACTTTACAGAGAGGAAAGCCGAAATTGTTCCTTACATTCAGGGTTACTCATGCAACACGCTTCTTTCTGGTCATGAGGAAGGGCTTTTTTCCTGGTTAAAAGGCCCCATTTCACCAGGAGAAGATCTTTTGCCTTTTCTCCTTCCCCTGCTATAAAATCTTACATGACTACATCTCCTTCAGTCTCATCTTGAGCCCTCTCCTCTCTCTGGCCCCCATGCTCCTCCTTCCTTCCATCTGCTCAAGATGCACCCTGGTCTCAGAACACCCTTGTCAGTGATCCCCTCCTCCTGGTATCAGATTACTAGTTCCTTCCTCATGAAGCAGCACCCCTTCTTCCCAATCTCCTCCAGACGAGCTCGGGCTCCTCCCTTCATGTGTTTCTGTATGGCCCTCATCACACCTTCTTGTATGGGGTGCAGTTATCTGGTTATGAGCCACAGGCAGCAGGCACATCTGTCTTGTTTATTCCTGTGCCCTAAAGAGCCAGCATTTAATGAGCCAGGCATCGTGGACAAGCACTGTTCTAACCACTGTACCTGTACCGACTTACGCTGTGTTCATTGCAATGTCCTATTACACAGGCGGGGCAACTGAGGCAGAGAAAAGTTCAATAGTAGGTGAGCGGCAGAGCTGGATCCAATGCAGGCAGCTTGCTCCAGAGCCTCCGTGCTTACCCATGGTGATCTGTGACCTCTCTAGAAATGTGCTAAAGAGTGAGAGAGTTGGACTGGTTTCTGTGAAAAGCGACACTGAGAGCCATTCTGCTGTGCAATAGAGCACGTTATAAATGTTTAAAATATTTTCTGTACTCTATTTAGCGTACCTGATGTCTAAATATATATTGATTTTACAGATTTCTTTAGCTACATCTCTTTGTTATGTTTGAAAGCAGTTCTCGAGTATTAAAATGTATGAGAAATACTCTAGAAACCTTTAGAAAGTACATATTCTCAGATATTCTGATTTAGCAGTATGAAGGTTAGGGCCCAGTAATCTTAAAATATATATACCCCAACAAACTTACTGATATAATGGGTTCACTGATCAATATTTAGATGAAAAATAATTGCCTTAATGAATATAAAAAAGCTAAAACAGATTTTGTGTTATAAATTCTGTAATTGTAAAGTTAAGATATTCACATGATCAAAATTTTAAAATATAGAACCCTCTTTTAAAACATCCCAGTGTCTGGAGCTATTATTTTTATTTTTAGATTTGTTCTGGATGATATGACTAAAAATGATACTGTGAGTGTTACAAACCAAAGTAGACTAATCAAGACTCCTAAGAAGTGATTTTTGATTCATAAACAACCTGCTGGGCTTTTTATACACAGTTCAGCACAGTAAACAATGCTATCTCAAAATGAGGCAAAAGGATTGTTTTTCTATTTTAATATATTACAGTTGTTGCTTTTGTCCATTGTGTATATATTGTACTTATTTTATTGAAGTATTGTTAGTTGCATTTAACTCTATGAATATGAAAAGTTGAACAAAACTAATTGTCCCTTGCTGTTTATTTATGTTTGTGTATACATTCATGCATGTACATAGGTATGAATGCATGTATGTAGATCAGCATGTATGCACTTATAGATGTGTGTATATATTAAGCGGTCTTAGTCCATGATGGTGCTAGGCCCCTGGTTGATGATTCACCATTGTTTTGTGTATTATTACACATCACTTTCTATTTTAAATGTATGTTTGATGTACATAAAGTTTACCTAATTATGAAAAGAAAAGTTGGATAATCTTTGTGAAATATACCTTGATAGAATTTAAATGAAAGTTTTCATAGATGTTAATAAGCATTTCCCTTGGTTCTCAATGACCTTATAGATTGCCTTCTCACTGAATAGAATTTTTTTCAGATTGAGTAAAAATTGAAAAGAAATATATATATATTCTAATATTTATTGCTATGTATATAGTTTAATTAAGATCAACATTTAATTTGATAATCAGATTATATAAAATATTTGCCTTTCTTTAGAATAAATGTAATTATAGAAACAAACTCATTGGGCTTCTCTATCATATCTCAGTTTATTCTGTTTTACATAGATGGATCAATATTTTATGTGCCTTGATATGTAAAAATAGGATATTCTGCTTTGTTTCTGTAGGTTGAAAATGGAGTTTGAATAATGCCTAATGTAGCTTTAAGGTTATACTGCCACCTTAATACAAACATATCCTTCATCATTCAAGTTCATCTTTTGTTTAAAAGGTCATTTTTAAAAGCAGTAACATTTTAATGACAATGTAATTATTTTTTTAATATTTTAGTTTGTTTTATTTAGGTTTAGTTATCAGTGAATAAAATATAGACAATGGTTTCTGAATTAAGCCACATTGCAATTATCCAGGAGAACTTGGTTTCCCTATGAGGACATGTACCATCTTTTTTCCTCCTCCTCAACAATGGTGTTATTGTCATACAGCACAATGTTATGGTTATTATGTATTACTCTGGGTTACTTTCTCAGGACTTCGAATTAATATACAGTGTGTGTGTGTGTGTGTGTGTGTGTATAAAATTATTTTTCGCTAGTCCCTGTTTCAGTCTGTAACTTGCAATAACAGTAAATCTTATTAAAACCTTCTGTAGCAGAGACACTAGTCTAGATGCTAAGGTTCAAGGGTGAACAAATCAAATAGTCTCTTTACTCATGGACTATACAGAATTGGTGGGGCGTGGGTGAGAAATAGACACCAGTCCTTGCAAGAGTAAATATAGAGTTGAACTCTGAAGCATGAGTAGCAGTTAACAGCTTGGATGTGGGGTTACTATTCCCCGAACAAAAGGAGTCACCCGGGACAGACCGGGAAGACCGCGTGGAGAGTGCACACAGACCCTTCCTGGAACTGAAGAAAGCCAGCATGGGGAACAGTCAGAACCAGGAGGGACAGGGGGAGCGATAAAGCTAGAGTGGGTGGCAGAGTTAGTTCCTTTCTCAAGGGCAAAAGAAAGCCCACGATAGCAGTGCAGTTAAAATCTTTGCAGTATCTGATAGGAATTTAATTATCGCCAATGTGCTTACCTATATATCACATATTAAATAAGGGGGCTTCATTTGAAATCTGAATATAATACTTGGTGTGGATTAATTCATAATGGATATGTTCTTTTCATGGTATTTAGTAATATTCCTTTTTTAAAGGATCTTATAGTTTAGTTGGGTAAACTATATACAAATAAACTTGATTTCAGAATATTTTAAGTATCAAAAGTTAGCAGCAAGTCATTGTGACAGATTATGAATTGCTGAGTTATCTAAAAGGATTTGGAAAGGAAGAATAAAATAATAAATTGAATATTTCAAGAGGATATATAATCTACATTATAGATGGGTTCAAGAATGAATAAGACAGGATGATTCTGGGAAAATGGTGGAATAAGAAACACCAGAAATCTGTCTCCCTATTTAGACAACAGTTGCTCTGGCGGAAACTGTCTGATGTAACTATTTGGAACTCTAGTCTATTGAAGTCTTGCAACTTTCAGGGGAGAGCTTGGAAGATAAATTGTGGGTAATTTTGGTCAATTTCAGCTCTTAGCATAGTAGAGGCTATCCATCCCTGATGTCCCAACTCATGGCAGACAGTGGTGCATAAATTATTTGTATAATGGATTAAAAAAAAAAAAAGGAAGGATATTTTACACTGAGCTCTTAGTCCCTCCTGAGTACTATGACTGTGGCTCTGAAATTTTTTTTTTAGCTGTATAAGAATATATAAAAATGTGTTTATATGAAAGCATTCAGCAATCTATGCTTTTCAAATAATATAAATAGTAAGTGATCTTTAAAGACAGTAACCAAATGAATCAATTAAATCGATGCATTTCATATTTAAAATTAACTAACATTTTAAAAACAAGATCAAGGCTTTTTATCATTTTAAACCTAGTGAAATGGTTGCTCTCAAACACACTTAGGTGTATTGTGATTGCTAAAGCGTTTCTGGAAAGCAATTTGGTAATGTGTGTACCATGGGGTATAAAAACATTCACCCATTTTACCCAGCAATTACATTCTGACAATATTTCACAAGAAACAGTAAAACAGTCCTATAAGGATTCATTAATAAAAATGTTTTATGAATTATTTTTATTTCTTAAATAACATCTGACAACAACCTAAATGTCTAAAATTACAGAGTTGGGTAAGAGAATAATGGTTAATATATTTGATAGGCTATTATTCAAACCATAAAAATAGTGTGTACAAAGACTTTAATGGCATTAAAAGAGGTTCATGATGTTAGGTTAACTGAAGAAAGTAGGACATTCAGCTCTATCTGTGGTGTACAGAGTGTATCAGTTTTCTATTGCCACTATAAGAAATACCTTCGACCTTAGTTGAAATAACACAAATGTATTGTCTTACGTATCTGGAAGGCAGAAATCTAAAATGGACCTCAGTGACTCATGCCGTCGAGGTGTTGGCAGGGCCGGTTCCTTCTGGAGGCCGTAGAGGAGAATTTCCTTCCCACACGGTTCTTGGAGCCTGTCCTCATCCTTCACTCATCTCCCTTCAGGGCGGAGTTGTGTCTCCCTCTGCTTCTGTGACCACATCCTCCAGCACTGACTCTTCAGTCTCATTCTTCAAGGACCCTGGCGGTGACATTAGGCTCACCCAGATCATTCAGGATCTCTCGTCATCTCAAGATTCTTAATCTAATCACATTTGCAAATTGCTTTTGCCCAGTAGGGTGACATATTTATAGGTCCTTGGAATTAGAATGTGGGCATCGTTGGGGGGATTACATTCTGCCCACCACACACAGGATGACCATATTTATTGCTGAAACTGGGATACTTTTTAATTCCAAAAGATTTTTTAAAAATGTATTGTTGACAGTAGTACAGATGTCCCCCATTTTCCCTCCCTTTGCCCTCCTCCACCTAGCCCCGGCCCCCACCCTATACTCTTGATTGTGAAAGAGGACACTATTGATAATTACTTCAGGGCAACAAAGGTGAGCAGGAGCTGTTCTTGAGAAACCTAGGTAAGTGGTCACCCACGTACACAAGGAGAGTGATGAGCAAAGATAAGCTGTCTGAGTTCGATCAGATTTGCATTTTTGAAAGGGACCTGTTTGTGTTATCTTGGGAAAATGTAATCTTTTCTCCCATTTCCTTATAGCTTATATTTGAGCATATTTAATTAAAATTTTTATTTTAAAAGAATACATCTTATTTATATTTAGATAATTTTTTATGTTTTAGTTATGATAATGGTGCTTTTTAAAAATGCACATACTATTGGCTTTAGAGACACAAGGACACACTATAAGTTCTATTAAAATAATTCAGGGACTCATCCATGCATGCAATAATTATGATTGTGAGCACCCGAGGAAAATTAGTGTGTAATGTCTTAATTAAAGTGTGGCAACACAATTTTATTTACAGATTGAATTCTATTAAATCTTCAGAAGGTTATATTTTTATTTTACTCTCGTGTAATTAATATTTAGTATAGCTCTTTGGGTAACACATTGCATTATTAATGCACATTTTGTGAGAAATATAATAGTATGTAAAAAAGTCTCTTTGGAAGATAGCCCATAAATTTTGTTATTATATTAAAATGCAAATTTTGCCTCTGGCTTAACAATTTAAAATACTTATGAGTTGCATTTTTGCTTGTTTAGAGGTATTAGCTGAGGGAAAAAAATGTTAAAAATCTGTTTGATTTTTTGCATGGGGATGTGTTTTCACATTTTTAAATTGGAGTTGGGAACCTTTCCCAGTAGCATTCTTAACTCATAGATATGATGTGAATACTGTGTTGGCTTTAAATCCTGCTCTTGTTTTCTTTAGAAAACTGATTTGTATTAGTAGCATATTACCAAGCTACATGGCTATTAAAGTTTGAACCTTGGGACATAAGAGTAAAAATTTCAAACTCTTATTATTGCTCTTTTGAAAGGACGTTGTTATTTTGGCTGTGGTAGTCCCTGTAAGGCAGCCTCTAAGAACAACACCATTTATCTTAGTTTAGCTATGAGAAGTCCACAGAAATCCTTTCTTCATCTTTTAAAATAAGCTTTCAAAAATATCCACAAGTAGAAAACTATTGTTAAGCACAAAATTCTGTAATGTGTGGTAACACCAAATAGATCTTGGTGCTGAGCCTTTTTTATTAACAAAAAGAATGAAGGAGAAAATAAAAACTCCCCAAACTTTTTATTCCTTAACGCTAACATAGGGTGAAATGAGTCCTCTACCAGTCCTAGTGTTTCTTGGATTGGGAGTGAAAATCCTCTGAGTTTAATGAGAGGTATTCTGTGGGGATAAGAGGAAGTAGGTTTCCTAACGGTAGGTAGTAGCTTATTAACACAGTACTGTTGCCCAGGCAAACACCTTTGCTCTGTCCTCGCATTCGCTTCCTCTCATTCATTCTCACTTCCTGCAACAGAGACTACGCCTCTCAGTGACTGTGTGCTCCTGAGTGTAACCAGAGAGCACCAACCTTTGCAACACCTGCATTTGTGCTGCTTCCTCCTGGATGATTAGATTTACACATTGAAAATGGCCCCCTTCTACGTTTTCTTTTGGCAAACATGTTCGATCTAATTCTTAAAATACATCTGAAAGCAATTGTTGAATAGCTAATATGTGTTGCATAGAGTAATTTCATTACTGGGAAGCACTTTTAAAAAACTAGTACTAGTAATTAGCTTCATATCACAAAATTAATGCTTCTCATAAACTCTTGTATTATTCTTATAATATAAAATTGAAGAAGAGGGTTATTTTATTTCGTTTTAAATAACTTACTATTTATTTATTTTTTTCAAAGGATAATTTTGCAATGATTTTTAGCCCTTTCAAAATCAAAGTTTTTCTCCTCGAGTTTAAATATTATTATGCCTTGTGTCCCGGGAAACAGGAGAGGCTGCCACGTACTGATAATGCGTGCATTCATGTTCTAAGGCTCGCTCTCTGACGCCTGTGGCCCACTAATTTGTTCACCCTAGCATACAAATATACAACTTCTCTCTCGTGTGTTACTTCTAGTTTTTAATTGTGTTTGTAATATTTTGGAATGTCTCAAATCAGCAAACAAAATAAAAGCCATTAGAAAATTTAAAAAATTGGAATTTCAAGACAGAAAGATAGATGATTCTCCCACGATAAACTAGGGGAGGTCAGAATTGTTTCTCCAAGTCTTTCTAAAAGCCTCCCTACACATTAGGAATCACCACATAGTTACTGCAAAGTGACTTTAGTTCTGGAAACTACTATGAAAACGATGCACTGGTATTATTCGTGATCAATCCCTAGATTCTTTTCAAATTGAAAGAGGCTCAAAAGTACATAAAGTAGTTATAAGGCGGTATATGGAATAGTCTTCTTTTTGATCATTGTGTTTTTAATATACTAAAAAATATGACTGCTGTATTAAAACATAACTGACTAATATTGTTTAATATACAGCTAAAGAATATAAGTGAAAAGGTAAATCACTTTAAAGAAAACATTAAGGAAAATATGGGACAGTTAGAGCTTGGCCATGGCAGTCACTCTGAGGTTGTAACGTGCCTCTTGGCGGTTCAGGAAAGGGTGGTCCGGGGCAGCCCTCTCAGACCACAGGTATTCATAATTCTTCCAAGGAGCCGAGATTTCGCAAAGGTTTCTTGGAACAAGAGACCTTGTTCTGGGGAGAAACACATGACTAGGATGTAGATTTTAACAGTCACCAAGATAGCACTTTGGAACTGAGCGTTCACCACATGGAGCTTGGCCTCTCTCCGCTCTGCGGCCTCCCATGGCTTGTTGCCTCTTCCACAAGACTTCTTCCTTTATCAGTCCTTTCGTCTGTTACTGAGGCATTGGCTCGTGCCTCTGCAGGCTGAGCATTCCCGTCACCTGCTCTCTGTAAGCTGGAGACCCAGGAGAGCTGGTGGTGCTGGTCGGTCCAGCCTGGAGGCCCGAGGACAGGGCAGCTGCTGGTGGAATCTCGGGCTGAGAGTGGGACAGCCACGCCCCAGTTCGAGCGCTCAGGCAAAAGCAGCAGATTCTCCCCTCTAGTGCTTCTTTTTCTGTGCAGCCCTCAGTGGATTTCGGTGATGTCCACCCGCATTGGGGATGGCGTGCCATCTGTTTTGCTGAGTCTCCTGATTCAAATGCTAATCTTATCTAGGAACACCCTCATAGACACACCCCAAAACACTGTTCAGACTGAATACCTAGACACCCAGTGACCCTGGACACCCAGTGATCCGGTCAAGTGGACACATAAAATTAACCATCACGACCTGTAAGTTTAGGTGGCTCTTGCTTCACTCAGGTAGGGCGCAGGCGCTGCAGGAGAGCCAGTCTGCACCAAGCTGTGAGCAGGGCACATTCGCTTCGGCGACGCCACGAGCCGAAGGTGCCCCCGTCTTCTCTAGGACATCATTACTGTCACCGGCGGAGAAGCATGATCATGAAGCCCAAGAATGACCATACAGCGCACGAGGACAGATTTAAGACTAGAGCCCAGTTTTGACTAGACTAATTGCTAATCAGATATTACCATCATTTATCCCCAAATTTTTGTTATAGGTCAGTAGCACATCAGATATTATTAAGTGACTGAAAATGATTAAGACACATAAGGCTGTTTTGTTGTTTTTTTCCTTTAAGAAACTAATGTATAAAATGGATCCCAGTAATGTGGAGGGGCAGGTAAGGGACTATAGGAAGGAGTGGCTAATCAGAAAGTTGTGAGGTGTCCAAGGTCAGTTGCTAAATCTGCCAAATCACTCTATTTTTTCATTTTTCTCTCTGGTTGTGTTTTCCTTCCAGGAGCCTGTTAATACCATCCAGTGCCTTGGTTTAGAATCCCCTCCCTTCCTGCTCAGTCCTTATCAGAAGTCGAATACATTCATTGCCAATAGAACAAATACTTCTCTCATCTCTCTCCCTCTCTCTCTTTTAAACATTTCTTCTTAACGTCCCCATTTGATAGTTAACTCTTCTTAGGTTAGTGTATTTTCCTTATAATCTCTAGCACAATGTTTATTTTGATTATGTTGTTACTATAAGCAGGGAGGCTGGTACCGCTCATTTTAATTTTAATTTTCTGGTTCATTTCAACGTGTAGTTATTTGATTTAGATATTATAATAGAATGGAAATCCAAGTGTCCATTAAAAAGTGACTGGAAAAAGAAATTATAATACTTCCACGTAGTGAAACATACACAATTCTGAAGAAGAAAGATGCACCCATGTTGACACATGTCTTGCAATTACTGTTCCACCGGGTGGGGTGGATTTCATTGCAGAGGGGATATCAATTGAACAAAACTATATGTACACACAGATTAACACACACATTTATTTTGTGTGTGTGTGTGTGTGTGCGCGTGTGTGTGTGTATACACCTTTTTGTCTTCTTTTCTCTTGAGCTTTAAGGGTTCCCACAAGACTTGCGACCAGGGGAGCAGTGAGTAGTGGCAGAAGACCCTCCTTTTGCCTCTGTCACTTCCTCTCCTGAGTCCTGCAGCCACTAATCCATAACCTGCCTGCTCTCGGCCCCCCCAGAATGTCCTGTCTTTTTACGCGCTAATAAATCTTGCCACTATCTTAAAACTCCTCCTACGTGAGTGTCCCTGAAATTCTTTTCCTGTGACACCGCTGAAGAATCCATTTCTTCTGATTTATGTGTTTACCATTTTATCTATGATAAAAATATTGGTCAAGTTACCTTGGGTAGAAGTATCCATTGATTTTATGGTTGCATGATACTTAGGACTAAAATTTTTTAATAAATGTGGTAAGGATATTATTTTAGAAACATACAGACTATTTTTAAATTTTTTTATTCGTTTTTCAGCAAGTAAGTGAGATACGAAGGGCAAGATGCCTGGAATGGAAGTCTAGATGTTAGGGCTCACAGAAAGCACCCGTCTTCACATACATACATAAAATGTTTGGATCATCTCCTGTTCGTCCTGTTGGGGAGAAAAGGATTTTCACTAGAATTATGGGAATGACCAAATACATGACATCCACCAGACACTAGGCAGGTGAGTTCCACAGATTGTCACATAAACACCTAGCCAAGTGCGGGGGACACAGTTCACATACTGGGCCACAGGGGGCTGAACTCAGCAACGGAGAGAAACAGGGGCCCCGGAAGACGGGCTTTGTAGTGCTGAGGGTAGGGCGCCCTTGACTTCCAACGGATTGTGTGATTGACTTCTTTCAATGATTCCTGCGCTAGCAGGGAATTGAGCCTGCACCTCGAGGATAAGCAGACACTGCACCTAGTCCTGCTGATAAGGAGACTTGTTTGACGAGGGGAGCAGCTTGGGGAGGGGGCGTGCCATGGGCCACTCAAGGCCTTCCCAGTTTCACTGGACGTCAAGGCAGCAATAAAATCAGGCTTTCATGTTGCCTTTTGTTTATGAGGAAAGAAATATCATTTCTGATAGTTGAGAAACAGACAATAGTTTGGTGAAGGCCAAGGGAGGAGGAGGCGGGGGGAGGGTAGAGGAGAGAAAAGGGCAGGGAAAAGGGGAACACCTGCAATTATATCAACATTAAAAATTTTTTTAAATAATAAAAATACATATTTAATTATAAAGGCAAAGCAAAGACGCTTATGGGAATCCCAAACCCAGCATTATGAGAAGGACATCAAGAACCAAACCCGTGTTCTGTGTGTTCATGAAAGTGGTCTCTCTCTCCCCCTTTCACGGACGATCTACTCAACTATGTGCTTCTGATCCTTGTTCTATGTATTAACTCTGCTGTCACCAATAATCTTGGGTGCTGCTCGTCAGCGTCACTCTCCTCAGCCGAAGTGGTACTTGACTTTCTAGCTCTGATGCCTGCTGGCAATTGGCAACCTCTTTCTATGTGTATGGGTTCCAGTTCTCTGATAAAATCTCAGACAAAATCTGATTGTCTTAGACTTTTGCATTTTCGCATTTTCGCTTGACACCAGGCCAAATGATAAGCTCATGGCAAGCTTTTGAATGAGCTGCTTCTGAGAAGGACATCCATTCTTACTCTACTCAACTTGAGCTGATAGAGCTTTAGGACAAAACATGGCTAAATAGTGGAGCAAATCCTGAGGGCATTGACTTCCTCACTAGAAAGGGTGTAGGAAGCAAGACCGTCAGTGTCCATAGCAAGATACTTCAGGGTATCATCAAATCAATACCCCTCATCAGTTTTCTCTTTCAGAGATTAAAACCATAATTTCTCAGCTACCAAGTCAAATTAGTGAATTAGCCTGTTCTTTTGTTCTTTCTTCTCACCTTCTCTGGTCTTGATGCACTAAATATGTTGTTTTCTTTCTTGTTTCTCTCTCACTTTGAAGTATAGAGGCATTACCTCGATCCAGGCCCCAATTCCTTCAGCTTGCGTCTGTTAAAGCGCGTGTCCGACACCTCCAGACCCTCCCTCTGCCACCTCCAGCCCCTCCCTCTGCCACCTCCAGACCCACCCTCTGCCACCTCCAGCCCCTCCCTCTGCCACCTCCAGACCCACCCTCTGCCACCTCCAGCCCCTCCCTCTGCCACCTCCAGACCCACCCTCTGCCACCTCCAGCCCCTCCCTCTGCCACCTCCAGCCCCTCCCTCTGCCACCTCCAGACCCACCCTCTGCCACCTCCAGCCCCTCCCTCTGCCACCTCCAGACCCACCCTCTGCCACCTCCAGCCCCTCCCTCTGCCACCTCCAGCCCCTCCCTCTGCCACCTCCAGACCCACCCTCTGCCACCTCCAGCCCCTCCCTCTGCCACCTCCAGCCCCTCCCTCTGCCACCTCCAGACCCACCCTCTGCCACCTCCAGACCCACCCTCTGCCACCTCCAGCCCCTCCCTCTGCCACCTCCAGACCCACCCTCTGCCAGCCCCACCTACACCCAACCCACAAGGTTCTAAGGAGACACTGATTTCAATCCATTACTTTATATATCGCTTTATCCCTCTGGAATTGTCCTCAAAGCAAAACCTTGAATTCTTCTCTGTGTTTTTATGTATCTGCCCTACTTTTTGACAAAAGGGGATTGTGTCTGTAGGGAATTTTACTTTTATATAAAAGAATAAACTTACTGGATGGGAGATAAAGGTTTAAAAAGAAAGAGTGACAACCCTCAGTATTTGTATATGTTTTGTTTTGTCTGTTTACCAAACCAGATTATAACCCCCTAGAGGATAGGAATTAAACATCATGGTTCTTTTTACCCCTGTGTCCATTTAATAACATACTATTTTGATGGTGGTGATATTGTGTATTTTATTATGCTGTGAAAGCCTTCATAGTGAGGTATTTGTATTGTTTGATTCAGCTGCTTACAAGAAATTAAGTATGGCTATTATGTCTTATCTAATGGGATCACAGAGTGGAAAAATAGGCTAAATTATGTCAGTGAATTTATGAACTTTTTAGTGATATTACAAAAAACTACCTTGTTGATTAAAGGATGGCTAAAACTTTTTATTATGGTGGAAATATAGCTTTGATCTTTAAAAAATAGGTTAAACTCATAGAATTAAAACAACGAAGTATTTCTTGGGCAGAAAATCACTTAATAATAAGATGAGTTCTGATTTAAATACAAGTTTGAATTCAATAAGAATTACTTTTTCAAATCCAAAGTATGCATTAAAAGGTACATATATATCATTAACTATGATTTTATTGAAATCAATGAATTATTATTGTTTACTTTGAAATGTATTTTATTCTTGTATCATTTTATTTTCAATTCAAGGGGAAAGGCCCTACATATGTACATCAGATCTTCTCAGCTATAGACTCTAGTGTATTTTAGCTTTTAATGACATATTACTGATCTTATATTCATGTATACATGGTTTGGTAGATATTCAGAAATGATACATTTTAAGAAACTAGGACAATGTTTTATGTTTAGCTTCAGAAAAGTTTTCATTTACAATTTTTCTAAAAATTTAAACAAAAGATCCTTAAATACTTTACTTATCATATATATATATATATATATATGGATTAACATTTAGCTTATCAAAATTTCAGAATATTTTGATTTAAGGTCTAGAAAAGGATTCTGAGTTGTTCTAACCATATATTCCTTCTTCATTTTTATGGGTGTGTAAGTGCATAAAAAAATTTATCCTGCCACCAGACTGACAACATTGGATTAACAGCTGAAAAAAGTTGTTGGAATTGCCTGTCATATTGAAACTAAAGAGTACATAAAGGCTTATAAAAGTTTCAAGTTATCCTGTCAATACAGGCATTTCACTGAAGATTAATTAAGTCAAATTGGCTTGTTAATCAATCTCAAAATATCAATGAGTTCTATCACTAAAATGCGTGACTTGTATGTTATATTGTATGTGTGCATATTCATGGTAAAGAAATGAGATACTGTGTCTTTTTTTAGTTTATAGTCTTGGCATGCAAAGGACTGTGGCAGATTTTTAATTAAAATTGGATCAGAGCATACACACAGCCAAGACAAATTTTAATATTTTCCATCATCAGAAAAATAGGAAACAATATCTCTTTTCTTCGAAGACCATTCCAGAATTGATTTTATACTTAACTTTCATACTTATTCACACATTAGAACAAAATCAATTTCATTTATAAAGTGAAAATAGATCACTTCACATGTCCAACTTAGTATAATATAAGACAGTGAGAAACTCATTAAAATTGTACTTAATTAATTAGCCAGGCCCTCATGACTGTTTCTTTCATATAGAAATAATAAAATATCCTTCATATATATTAAATATAAAAACATCTGTGTAACTTGAAGTCTTTAATAAGCAAATTATTTATTAAAAATAAGCTCATGCATTATGTAACAAATATTGATTGACACTGTAGTATGTTCTCTGTATTCTGTGAAGTAATGGGGATAAAATGGTAAGCAAAACAGACACATTGCTTATACTCATGGAGTTAGCAGTTAACTGGGAGGAAACGCATATATTAAATAGTTCTGCCATGCAAAAGTACAGCTCTAAGTGCTGTGCCGGAGACGTTTCCAAGACTATGAGAGCCTGAGAGAGCTAGATCTGACATAATGAGCAGGTCAAGGGAATGTTAAAGAGGTGTCACTGGAGTTTAGATTCGAACAATCAATGGGAATCATCCGTGTGAAGAGCCAGAGAAGGATCTGCTCAAGCAGAACCGCTGCGCAAAGGCCCATTGGTCCCTGGATGGTTTGGACTGAATGGTGGCAGGTTTGATTCCCAGTCAGTGGCAAGTACCTGGACTGCAGGTTCAATCCCTGGCCCTTGTCCTGGCGTGTGTACAGGGAGGCCAGCAATCGAGGTGTCTCTCACATCCATGTCCCCCCCTCCCCCTCCTTCCACTCTATCTAAAAAATCAATGGAAAAATATCCTCAGATGCAGATTAACAAAGAAGCAGAAAAGGCCCACTGGCAAGATGGAGCTCAACAAATATAGGGACCGTTGTGGGTTAAATTATGTCACCCCACAAAGATATGCGAAGTCAAAGCCCCCGTACCTAAGAATCTGACCTTATTTGGAAATTAAATCATTGCAGATTTAACAAATTAAAATAAAGTTATTATGGTAGGACCTAATCCAACATGACTGATGTCCTTACAAAAAGGGAAGGCAAGGCGTTGAAACACAGGGAAAAGACAGCCACCTTACAGCCGGGGACCCCCGAGGCCACCAGAGCTGGGTGAGAAGTCTGGAAAAGATCGTTTTCTAGCGCCTTCAGGTGGAACGTGGCCCTACCAGCACCTGGGTTTTGCACTTCTGACCTCCTGAACTGTCAGAAGATCAATTTCTGTTTTTCTAAGCCGCCCAATATGTGGTGCTTTGTTACATCGACCCTGGACTGTAACCAGGTTAGTGTGGATGAAAAGGGAGAATAAGCCCAACTTGATCTGGAGAAAAGATGGAGCAGTAGGTGGGAGCCAGATCATGCGGCATCCTAAAGGTCATTTTACAAGTTTGGATTTTATTTTCAGAGCAAAGGATTCAAGCATTCCAAAAGAGAGTGATAATAGCTTGGAAAGAGTGGTGATTATTTATGGTTATGAAGATAAGTCAATGTAAACAAGGAAGTGAATTGAAAATTATGAATAAACTACAAAGAAGCAAGCTTACTCAAGGATATTGTTCCAGAAATTCTCTTCTTTCTCTTTTACCATCTGTTTTTAAATCTGTACTGGGTCATTCTCCCAAGTGCCTAAACATACTGCTTTCTTCTATCTATTTCTTTCCCAGTTATTGGTAACAGATTGATTTAGATATAGTTGACATATAATGCACATAGTCTAAATGGGAACTGTAATAAACTTTGACTTATTTATGTAACCATAAAACTATTACCACAATTAAGATAATTAGCATGTCCAAGGCCAAAAGATTTTTAGTACCCCTGTGTAATAACTTTGTCTCTGGTAATATTCCTTTTTTATTTTAGCATGGCGTGTCGTTTTTCTTTTTACTTCTCTTTGTATCTTTGTGCTAAAGAGGCTTTCTTGCAGGTAGCAAATAATTTGGTCTTGCTTTCTAATCTAATCAGATAATATTTGACTTTCAATTGGAATTGTTTAGTTCATTTACATTTAATTCTGATTACTGGAATAGTTAAATATTAATTAACTATTTTCTACTAGCCTCCTATTTGTCTCATTTGGTCTTTGGTTTTGTTTTAGTTTTTTCTCTTTCTCTGCCTTCTTTTGAATTAAATATTTTTATTATTTCATTTTATGTGTATCGTTGGTTTCTAAGTTATTGTTCTTTGTTTATTTTAGTGGTTGTTTTTCCTAACATTAAGTGATATAGCACTTCACATATAGTATATGTAATTTATAAGTATATACTTCAATGTCCCTTTAACTAACTTCTCTGTTATTTATACTTATTATTTTACTCAATTATCTTTGAACTATATTTAAATTGTAAGTTCTGACTTGGTTTATCAACATGTTTTTCTCTTCATTATAGTTCAGATTGTCTTACTTTTTGCATATCTCATAAGTTTCACATGGATGCCAGACATTCTCACTTTTAACTTTTGGGTGCTGTATATTTTTGTTATCCTATAAATATTTTTACCTTTATTCTGGGAAATAGTTTAGTTACTTAGATACAGTTTGATTCTTTTGGGTCCTGCTTTAAACTTTTACACTTAGCTGGGCATTTTATTGTCCTACCACCAAGGCAGGATCTCTCTGAGTTCTCTGTCCAACACCCCTGTGAATTAGGAGGTTTCCTAGTCTGAAAACACGATTTTCAGCCTTGTGTGAGCTCTGAAAATTGCTTCCTCTAATCCTTTTCAGGTGCTTAATGTCACCGCCTGGGTAGTGCCTCACAAACATGACTGATCAGGGCCCAGCGGAACAGTTAAGGGGCCATCTGTGCCGATCTCTGGGGTGGCCTCTGCTCCTCTCTTGTTTTTAGTGCTGCCTGCAGCGACTGCCTCCTTGGCCTCTTTGGACTCTTAGCTCTGTCTATACCCGGAAAGACTGTTTATAGTTTCTTTACGTAACTCATTTCCTCCTTTAAGTCTCTTTCAATCTGACTTTCATTCTCTCTGGAATTCTTATCAAGTCACCAATGATCATCATTTTACTAAATCGAATAGTTGATCTAAGATGGCCCCTATAATATTTGATTTCATTTTTTACTAATTTCCCCCTTTGTCACTCTGCTACACTTATTTTTAATTCTTCAAACACAATATACATGGTTTTACCTTCGAGCATTTGCCTGGCTATTCCTTGAGCTTAACATTGTCTTTCTTCAATTATCTGCCTGCGTAACTCACTCCCTTTTATCAAGACTTCTAAGAAGGTCTGATTACTCTACTTAAAATTGCACGGCTTGTTTTTATAGCCACCCTCCAAAGATGACCCTCAATGTAGGTCCTGCCCCTTGAATATGAGCTGGTCTGTGATTTATTTGTAACCAATAGAATCTATCAGATGTGACAAACCTAGAACTTCTGAGGCTAAATCAGAGGAAGCTTTGTAACTTCTTTCTTGAATTCTTGAAACACTGGCTCTCGGGTTGATCACTAATAGACACTCCCTCTCAGAACCCAGCCACCATGCTGAAATGCCAGAGTCACGTGGAGAGGCCACTTGTGGGCACTTTGAACAATAACCTCAGGGGCTTCAGCTGCTGGCCATGTGAGTGAGCCACCTTGGACCTCCAGCCCCGACTAACACCCTGCAGATAACTCTCTGCAAGCACATGAGAAACCCAGTGGGAACCAACCAGTGAAGCCTGGTTAAAGCACAATACTACAGAAGGGTAATAAATTGTTTTAAGCCACTTAGTGTTGGAATAGTTTATAATCCATGATGAGTTAAAGTCCCCTTTGCCCTATTTTTTTTTTTTTTTTTCCTAGAAGAGTATATCTGGTACACCATAGGAATTCAATAAATATTTATAGAAAGAATGAATGAACAAGGCAGTGATCTATTATAAAATGTTAAACAAGAATCGCTTTGGAGATGATCACAAATTCACATTAAATGAGCACAGTCCCCAAACCAAAACACTAAATTAAGATGTCACCAAATATCATAGAGTGTATTCTAAATCACGGACTTGTAAATCTTGAACCGAAAGGTAACTGGAAAAATATAAGCTACTTGATATTACTTTCAAGTATTATAACATTTAAGACTTTTGTTATTGGTAGTGATTTTATATTAATATAAAATATAAAATTTTACAGCAGAATAATGAACCACAAAACTTTTTTTTTATTCAACAGTAAAACAAAATTTAACATGAAGAGCATATCACCATAATTTTTCAGTAGAAGGATTTGTGGTGGTACCTTTCTTGAGTGATTAAAGAATGAACATAATTTGAGTTATATATGTTTATTAATATCAGTTGGACATTTTTTAATGAACTTTCTACAGAGATTGACTTGCATCTGTGCTCAAAATACATAAAATATATTTTTTAAAATGACAGGGACATATTGATTTATTGTATTTGGTGTTCAAACGCAGCTCAAATCTCCTTATGTTTTCGTAAAAATGTCTTATCTTGGAAACTACATCTCCGTTCTTAGATAGCTAAGTAAGATGTGAAGACTGGCTATGAGATTTTGAGAAAAAAATACTTTTAAAAAATGTTTACTAAAAACCATTTTAAAACTACAGGGTCTAAATTTTAAAACATTCAGGTAGATTTACTTTTGATTATATAACTGGAATTTTGACAGTGTTGTAAAAGAATCATCAACGTTTACTTCTAATTCATATGCCAACATGCATTTTTAAGCAAATTATAACAAAGAAAAATGCCAAGCATGTGTCTGTAAGCTTAGAATGTATGTCAATTTTATATGAATCCTTTTTTATTCCTTCTGAACTTGAACATCTGACAGGTCTGATTGGACTATTTATAAATTCTCATGCTCATTCATTCACTGGACACATACAAGTTAAAGCAATTTCTCATGTATTTGACTTTCCACCATACAACTTGCACATTAAACAACAACAACAACAAAAAATAAAAAACAATGGCATTAAACACAATTACATGATACAATTTGCTAAATAATTTATCTCTGTTAAAGTGCTGATATCAGTTAATAGGTAACTCAAGTAATGTAGGTGAGAGATAATGGTGCCTTGAATTTATGGTGATAGGAGAGAAACAGAGAATGAGTGAGGGATTAAGAATATATATTCAGAGTGTAGAACCCAAAAGATTTGATCTATTTGAGTACAGGTAAGTAAAAGAAAGGAACAAAGATGACCCTTAGGTTTTGTTTTTGTTTTTTCTTCACTTGAGTAATTTTGTGGAATGATCCATGAAATTCAGGAGAATAAAAGAGGAATGAATACTTTTAAGATAAAGATAAAGTTGGAAGCCAGAGTTAAGTTTGGAGTATGCTAAATTTGAGGTGCTTATTAGACATGAAATTGGGAATGTCTAATATATGAATTTGGTGTTCAGAAGAGAAGTCAGCACTGGTCATTAATACTTGAGATCCCATAGTATATGGGTGGTCAAGCTAAGGACCTGGTGGGAAAATCTCAGGAGAAATTACAGGGAGAGGCTGTAGGCATAGTCCTGGCTCACACAAATATTTAGGTAACAGGGGAACCCGCAAGGAGGCTGAGAAATAGCTAGTGAGGTAGGGAAAAGCCAAGGAGGTGTGATGCCACGGAAGAAAAGGATAGAAAGTAGTTTTACAGGAGAAGCGAATGGCCAACTGTTTGGCTGAGAGACCTCTTAAAATTACAAAGTGAAACAGCTGTTCAAGTTTTGGGTTTACAAGGAAAAGTCAGAGACATCAGACAACTTTCCCAATGAGTTTATTGTGAAAGGAGCTTGAGACAGGGAATGACAGCCGCAGGGCAATGTGGACTAAAATAGGGTTTGAAACAGTAGGAAGATTCTAGAATATTTATAATGCTAGGACTGACTTAGGAGAAGGACCGGTGATGCCGAACCACTTTCAGCAGAGGGTGAGCAGTGGTAGGAGCTCGAGCAGAAATCGAGAGGGTTTTATGCGAACAGGGATATCGCATTCATTTTAAGGAAAAGTAGGGGGTGGGTGAACATGAGTTCGGTTTTATGTAGGGAGGTAAATTTGTGATACACGGGAGGAAGTTTTAGACTGAGCCTGTGTTCTCAAGACCGTCATTTGAGCGGAAAGGAAGTGGGGCTGCAGGTGCGAGGTTGACACAGGAGGAGGCAGGAGGCGCACAGTGGATGGTGTCAGGGACACAGGCGGTGTGCCGGGGTTGCAGCGCCCTGGAGGGTGCCAGTTGTCCTCTGTGGCCACGTATGTACAGCAAGACACAGCAGCATGGTGTGCATCATGCTGCTGGTACCATGTGACAGGCTGAACAGCTGTCCCCGAAGATACCAGGTTCTAATCCCCGGAACCTCTGAACGTTTCCTTAGGACAGGAGGGCTTTGTGAAGTAGGCTTTTTAGCGAGAGCGATTACCTGGGATTGTCTGGCTCTCTTCTGAGTGCAGACACAAGCGTCCTTACAACAGGGAGGCAGAAAGAGATTTGATTGGAGAAGACGAGAAGGTAATACGATGAGGAAACATTTCCCTTGTTTTAAGCCACTAGGGTTGTAATTTGTTATTATCAGCAAAAGGAAATGTATGTACTTCACTCATACATTAATGACTCTCTCTTCCTTTGCATCTGTGCCCTCTCTTTCTCTGTTTCCTACCAGCATGCTCACCTGCTTCGGAGTCCCCTCTGAAAAACAAAGACATTAAACAGAAGCGAAATAAAATAAACAAAATTCTTTAATTTCACGTGTTCAGCTGGAGCTACCATTCCCCTTAGTGTAATCCTTTTTTATTCAGTAGAGTCCTTTTAACTTTTATCAAAAATGAAAGGCTTTTATTGTTATCCTCACCTACCCGGTCATGCATTGCAGAACATCCTCAAGTTTTCACTCCAGCAAACTGCTCTCTGTTTTCAGCAATGTGCTTTTATCTTTATTCCGTGCACTCGGTTCACTTCAACTCTCCTCAGCCTCTCTGTGAATTGACTCTTCCGTTCTGGTGGTTTTCTTTTCTCTCACCTTCTACGACTCCGCTTTTTTCCTAGTCACTGTTTCCCTCCCTGTCCATGCGTCTTCACTTTGCGCACGGGCTGCCCGTTCTCGGCTGTTGTCCTGTGTTCCTAATGCAGCTGTGGTGTCTGCTCGTTCTGCACTGTCGGTGCATGAGCTCGGTGCCCATCACTTCGGCCACCGTCTATTCCTGATCACTCCGCACTTTCTGACACTCGGAGTCCTCGCCTGGAGAAATACACTCTAACCTACCGTCGCACCAAGATGCCCTCTTGGATGACAGTCTCTGGTGTCCCCCTCCACGGCACAGACATCCTGGACGAAGTGACTCAGGACGTGGGATCGCGAGTCACTGAGTGTGACGTGACCCCTTCTTCACCGCAACAGCTTGGGCAAGTGATCCCCCATCTTAATCTGTGAACTAGAGAGACGACTCTAAACTGGGGTGATTAAGTAAGATAGTGCACATAAAGTGTTAGGTGAAGTGCCTGTCACACAGTAGGTGACTGATGCATGTTGACCGTGATATTACGGCCGGTTTTCTTCTTGTCCTCCAAGCACTGTGTCTGCTGGTGATCACTCCTGGTCCCGTCAGGTCGCCTCTCGTGTCCTCTGCTGTCTGCGGTGCCCCTGCCCATCCCGGCCACCCCCGCACTTTTCTCCGTCACTTTTCCTGTCACTCTTGCGTTGTCCTTTCTTTCTGTCTGAATTTTTTGTCACTCCCGCACTCTCATTTCTCCGTTTTCTTTGTCATTCTCCTCCTCTCTCTCTCTCTCTCTCTCTCTCTCTCTCTCTCTCTCTCTCTTTTATTCAGTGAACTTGGAAGTCTCAACAGTCCTCATTTAAGACGTCTTCTTAGTTTTCATGTTTGCTATTTAGTTTATCATTGGTATTTATAGTCACGAGGGGAAGGGAATGATGAGTCCCTGCACTGAGGACATTCCCGGGAAAGCAGCTTCTGTGGAGCATGTTAGGGACAGAGCACCTGGCGAGCACTGACGACACGTGCTGGTGCGAGGGTCTTTGTCCATGCACTGCTGCAGCAGGACCACTAGGTACTTGTGCAAAACATGCCTGGAATCTACGGATTTATGTGCACACTTTCCCTGCTTTGTATATGACATTTGATTATATGTATCCTTAAAATCATTAGTACACCTTGATACTGGGTAAGTTGTATTTGACAACTAAAACCTTTGTTTTGTCTGCAGATAGGGGGAGGGGGGTGCATTCCACATGATTCAAGTTGCTAGAAATCTGTCTAAATATCTGGGTCAGCACTAGGCTACGATTCCACAAAGTCGTCTGTAATAGTCACGGTTCCCTTTGGGGCGATGCATCATCATATGTAATTCAGTGAAGAAACGTGTATATGTGCATAAAACACAGTATATTATCAATATCTTTATCTCTGGGTGTGCGCAATGACATAAGAGCAAACAATCTATCAATTTGCTATTGTAGAGCCTCTAGAATGTTTGACTGTTAAAAAAGTAAACCATTCATTTGGCATCTAACTACTTGAAAAATTATATAAATATAGATGTATATATCTTTATATTCACTGAATTACATATGAACTAAATTTATAAATGGGACATAATGTTAGTGCATTTTCAAAATTCCCATCTTCTTTTGAAATTTTTAGCCTAAACTATTTAGGTATTATATATAAGTCGTAGAAATATAACATGCCATATTTATGTCTTTTTGTTTTTGCTGCTGCAGTGAATTTTACATATTTCTCAAGTATGCTGTTTTCCAGATAAATGTGTATTCTGCCATGTTGTAATTAAGACCACAGCATTTCCTAGAATGTTACTTAGATCTTAATGAAAAAATAATCATGCTACAAAGCTTTATATTTTGGGCCTTATATGTACTTCTTAGTGATTCTTTCACTGGTAGAAACAATTTTCATTCTTTTGTGTTTTTAGTGCCAAATGGAAAATAAAGATATCCTTAGGGAATGAGACTGAGTGTTGCCTGTTGATAAGAATTCAAATATCTACCTGAAGCCTCTTTTCTCCCTTTCTTTTACAGATTTTTAAAATCCTTATTTCCTTTTATTAGTTCTTTGGCTATTTCTTAACATTGCTGTTCTTTCTGCCTCTCTTCAAAGATCATCTCTATGTAGAGAAGATTGCAGTCTACAGGGACTGGGGATTTTAAAAGGTGATCTGGGTTCAAGAGACGCGGAGTCCGTATCATTTACAATGTACTAAAAATACTAGTGCACCTCTGTAAAGTCCTGTTAACTTTTCAAATTTATGTTATCATAAAATGATATTTCTAATATAAATATCATAATCTACAGCACACAGAAGCTGAGATCTCAACATGTTCTTGTTTACTGAACATTATAAGGGAAATTAAAAATCTCAAAATGAATTTTCTTTTTGCTTTTCCTTGTAAGGGGCTGTTTCCTTAGTTGATGTAAATCAAGATGATTTAAGGTGGACCCTAAACGGGTCTTCTCCTCAATGGGAAGCGAAGCCCAGCAGTAGTGCTGGCGCCCACACCCACCGAGAGGGGCCCTTTCCTGGGGTTCGTCGTCTGTCCTGTTCCCCTCTAAGCTCTGCCCTCTCTGGAGGATCATAGCGTCCACAGCGTTAGCTCGGGTTCCCACACGATGTGCTTTAGTCACTGAAATGCGAACAGAAGCGAAGGATCTTACCTCCTGGCAGAAGCTTTAAGGGTCGGCACACTCTTTGCCACTCTCTCTCGTCCCTCTTTTATGATGACAGATATATTTGACATCACAGAAGTACAGCCAATCAGAAATGGACGTGTATGATGCGTGAGGAATACACCTTTGCGTTGTAAGTCTCTGATATTTTGGAGTCGTTTGTTACTGAAGTGTAACCTGGACGGCTTGACTGGTACAGTTCGCTAACATCGTTAGGCACTTCACTGTTCTCTAATGCTGCGGCTCCATTTTTTTTTTTTTTTTTTTTTTTTTAATCCTCACCCAAGGACATTCTTGCATTTATCTTCAGATAGAGTGGGAGGGAAAATGTGGGGGAAGAGAGAGAGAGAAACATCGATGTGAGAGAGACACACCAAGAGGTTGCCACCCACACGACCCCAACTGGGGTGGGGACAAACTGCAACCAAGGTACGTGCCCTTATCAGGAACCGAACCTGGGTCTCTCCAGGCCATGGGCCGACGCTCTAACCACTGAGCCAAACTGGCCAGGGCACTGCTCCATTTGTACTATTCAGACTGAAATGTGGTCAAGACACCTCTCTTGATTCTCCCATGCTAAGAGAGCAGTATTTAAAAGAGTACTAAAACTCGGTGTCAGTAAATTGTGAAGCAAACCCAGAATCTAGTGTATACTTCCACATGTTTTTACTGATTCCCCAACTGCATATGGAACCCACAATAAAACATCTTGATAGAAGGGTCGACTTCTGTTCCTGCTCTTGGCTGGCAGTAGAATGACTCTTACCCCCCGTGGCAGAGACTACAGAGATGCACAGGCCAGCGCTCCCTTCAGTAAAGGTCTCATTGCCCAGCTGTGAAGACCATCTGTTGACTCCTTCTGGTTCAGCCTCAGCTCAGGCCGTGCTCCCCGCATGATCACCTCAGTCAAGGACTAAGACAGAACGTGGTGCAAGCACCTCCGCGTTCCTTTCACCAGGGGACTTCTCTAGTGGGTGACCTTCACTCCGAGGCTGTCCACTGGGCTGCCAGACACTTTGTCAGACCTGCATTGCCCTCCGGCAGTTCCTCCTGCCCAAGCCTGTGTCTTCAAAGATACTGCTTTGCAGAATATTTTGCAAGCCTCGCTGCAGTTGGGTGGGCATCGGGTTCTTGGAGGACAGCTACATAACGTTTCCTTCTCCTTGAGAGTACTTCTCAGACTTGGAGTCGGGAAGGAGTGGATGGGTGAATGCATGCTCCCCCATCCTACTGGCACTTCCTCTGGCTACTTTTCTCGGTGCCTGTCTCCTGTGTGTGCTTATCCACTAGGGAGCTTTACCATCAGCAGGATAATTATGCCTCATCACAAAGCAATAACTTAGAGCAGTTATATGATAATACATCTAAGTGTATATCTTCGGTCCTGTTGAAATTTTGAAATAAAATGTTCTCCCTGATAATTTTCTCAAGTGTCAAGTGGAGATATTAAAAGTAATTTCCTGCCCTGGCCGGCTTAGCTCAGTGGTAGAGCATCGGCCCGTGGACCAATGTGTTGTGGGTTCGATTCCAGCCAAGGGCATGTACCTCCATTGTGGTTTGTCCTCGGCCTTGGTCAGGGTCATGTGGGAGGATGTGTCCCTCTCATGTTGATGTTTCTCTCTCTCTCCCTTTCTCTCCATCCCACCATATCTGAGGATAAAGAGAAAAATGTCCTTGGGTGAGGATTAAAAACTAATAATAGAATAATAAATAAATAAAATTTCCCCAGAGTTTCAAGAAGAATTAATAGCTGATGTTCATTGAGTGCTCACCTTTTGTCGGGTTTTACATGAACTAAGTTGTTTACTCCCTCAGCAGGTGAGGGTAGGTACCAGGGCAAAGGAGAGATAACTGACACATAGCTGGTAGTAATAGGTTGAGCTGAGATTGGAGCCTAGACAGAGTAACATCACAGCTCACTTACCTAACCACTCAGCTCTATTCCCTCTCTCAGTGAGTTCTGCAAACAATTTAGCAACATTTAAGCTTACCATTCATTGGAGTAGTTGTTCGATACATGTTGACCACTAGGGATATTTATTCATTTTCAAAGTTAAGGAAGGAAAAAAACCCTGCATAATTTAGATATAAAGAAGTAAAGGAACTTTTAAAGCCAATTTAATAAATTTGGATTTTATCTTGAGAGTCTTAAGGAGGGTCTGCCACTCATACATGTTAAAATGAGGCTTCATTTGTAGTTTGGTCGATGAATTAAACTTGGCCCTGAATGGAGGTAAGGAAATGGTGGACCAGAGGTGAGGGCTGCCTGGATTATGATAGTAGCAACAAGCATTGGAATAAAAAGATTTGGAAAAAATTAGGAAACTCTAGTTATAGACTTAGCCTTGCTGATAAGTTGTGTCACATTAGTCTGGGCATTTAATCCATCTGGACTTCAGTTTACTCACTTGGTGAACAGGATTCATTTGAATGACGAAACTGCTAAAGGTTTTTCAATATGTGGTATCTACTCAGAAAAAGTGAGTGGAGAAGGGGGAGGGGAGGGGGAACAGGGTAGGTGGATTTGTAGGCATGAATATAGCAGAAAAGATGTGGAATAACTTTGGAAGCTGTGTGCACTTATGATATTAGTAAGAAAGTTATTTTTATTTTCAGGCAAAAATGTAAAGTGCCTTTAACATCCTGCTTCATTTCCTCTAGTCTCTCAATTTTCTTTTTTTTTTATTAAAATTTTTTATTGTTGACACTATTGCAAATATCTTTCATTTTCTCCCTTTTTGCCCACCTTCACCCAGGCCTTCTTGCCTCTCCCTTGAACTTCACCACGTTATTGCCCCGTCCATGGGGTATGCGTATATGTGTATATGTTCTTTAGCTATTTCTTTCCCCTTCCTTATCCAGTCATCCCCCCCGGGGCGGGGGGGGGGGGGGGCACAGGCCAGTCTAATTTAACTCCCATATCACAATACATAGTTATCTGGTCCTTTGAAAGAGAATTTATAACATCTTAGAACTGTCCCTTAAATATAAATAGAGGGCATCAGTCATAGTGGGGGTGTTTTGTAAGATTGTGAAAAACATTAAGCTCCCAATAAAACCAATTTTCTTTCTAAAAAATCTCTAGGATTTATGCAAATCCCATAAACTTTGACAGTCAGGGAAAATAGATATTTGCTATAAAGAGTAGTGACTTGAATCTATATCTCCAGCAATGCAGATAATTGTAGGGAAAGTAAAGAGACATGCTCCACTTTATCTCTTGTGCTTTGGCACATTGCGTTGCGTTGCTACAGACCTGGCAAGGTCAAGTGTATCATTTTGGAACTGCTGCTGAGTGTGGTTATTGCGCACGACCACAGCAGAGATTCCAAAGTCACCGCAGAGCTGAGATGCAGGGTCACTGGCTGTTAGCACCCTCATGGCTCTTTGTCAGTCTGCTGAATAGCAGGCATCAATTTCAGGAAACAGAAAAGTGCCGGACTCTGTTTCACTTGACAAAACTTTAAGAGATAATGGTGCAGTGAATAAAACTTCTACTGACTCACTTGTACTTCAGGAACTCCATGATGTTTCTTGGAGTGTTGAATTAATTGGGAAGCCTAAAATAATTGTTTTAAAATTTTCACTTACTATCATTCCAAAAATTTTCCAGAAAGAATCCATATTTTATTTTAAAATATCAGTAAATGTAAATGTAGCATCGAAGATTAATACAATACTAAATATTTACCCCAGTTTGGGGCACTATCACAGTCTGCCTGAAATAGTGAAATAGTCTTCATTTTGCCTTTCTGAAGTCTTTCTACACAACGGAGCCAAAGAGATTTTTCTAAAGTAAAAATCTGATTATGGCATTCCCTGTTCAAATATCTCATTGTCTCATGACCTATTTAAACAACTTTAGTAGGTTAATTCATTAACTAATGTTACATAAGAAAGTATACCAACATTTAATTGCTTAAAACAATAAAAATTATTTTCTTTTTCTCAGTTTCTGAGTCTGCAATTCACGAGTGGTTTGGACGGATGGTTCTGGCCTGAGGTCTCTAAGTTTGTGGTGGCTTGTCTGCTGAAGCTGTTTGTAGAAAGGCTTGTCCTCTCAATTTGGTGGGTAGTCTCTCCTAGATTCTGTGATATAAGGAAGCAAGCAGAACTCGTCACTGAATTTTATGACCTAATCTCTGAATTTACCTGCTCACCTCTGCCGTATTCTATTGGTCAGTAAGCCAGACAGAATTGGTTCCTTGTGGGAGGGGTCCACATAGATGTCAATACTAGAAGGCAAAGTTCATTGGGTACCATCTTAGAGACTGGCTATCACAGTTGGATTTCATTTGTTTACTTTGGAATAAAGTCCAAAGTCTAAGACATTGCTTACAAAACCTTTCATGATATAACGACTTCTTACATTTTTAGTTTCATCCTGGATCATGCTTAAGGCATAACAAAATTCTTATTCAGTCCTTCTAATTTATCATACTGTTTTCACTCTCCTCTGAGATCTTGTATTGCTATTCATTTAATTGACTCACTCCTACTCATTCTAAAGGTTATTAGATATTACTCTTTTCTGAATGTTCCCCTTGACTTACCAATCATAGGTTGGTGACTTGCTTCTGTGCTCCATAGTATCTTTTCTTTCTTAAGTGTCTATTATACTTTTTAGTATGATTTTTTTAAAACTATTGTGTATATATTAGTAGTTTTTGAGGTCTGTGAAAGGGCATTGCATATTTTGTTCATCATTCTGTCTCATTTTCCATTCTGTGCCTAAAATGTAGGAAACTTTGTTGAGTGAATGCATGATTATATAAATGAATGTAAGAATATCTTGACTCTCAGTAAGGGACATTTAATTTACTTTTAATTTTCTAAGAAAAGGGACATGATCTAATGGTTAAACTCACCTATTCATTATTTTTATTGAACTGATCTCTCTTTGTAAACATGAAAAACAGAAAAGAAAATGCTAATGTAATATATCAAGACTAGGTTTTGCTTTTCTGTAGGTTAACTGGTAATCAGTTAATTCTAAAAATACACATCCTATATTTTTCTGTCAATGATCAGTGCCAAACTAATGAAAATGATTTTATCTTTCTAAATTATAGATCAATACTCTGACATCTGAGAATCAGTGGAACTTATATAAGGTCTGTTTATAGGAGAAACAGACTGTTTGCTTCTAGATTTGTGGGTATTTGGACATATTTTTGCAAACTCACATGTATCTTATGAAATTAAGAAAAGAAGAAACAAACTCAATATTTTGAGTTATGGCTCCGCTCAAATTACTTCAAAGAGTCATATCACTAAATCAGGTAGATGAAAAGGAAATGAAGTAGTAAAAGATAAGTAGAATTAATTCAGAAATTTTGTGTGCCAGTGAAATCAAGCAGCAGTGATAGGGTCTGGGTTTGTGGTCTCACAAAATCGAAGAATGAGTTCACGGACAAACGGGCAAGTGAAAGAAAGTATTTGAAAAATAGACAGACTCTCCACAGCCGGGAGGTGCCCAAGTGGGTTGCCCTTGAGGCTCCTTTGTCTAGGGGTAGATAAATGCCCTGCTCTGGTCCATTCAAGGAATTCTGCCTTAGCAACATCCATAAAATTTAAAGCTTGCGTTTCCCGCCTAACTGAGTTTAGCCCTGGGTCATCTAGCTCTAAAGTCATATTACCCTTTTGAAAAAAGCATATGTGGGCATCAATAATTTAAAAATCTTGCCCTATCAGGTGAATTGTGGCAGATTTGATTAGCAAAGATATATATTCTCTCATAACATTCCCTAGTTGGAAGTGGACAGGTTCTAACTTAAAAACAGATATTCATTAGATATTCCTGACATTTTACAGAAGCTTTACTCCCAGGGAAGAGACAACTTAGTTTGGTGTGGTTAAGAACAAATAAAATAGCCCCAGGTATCTATAGGGCCTTAGTGGCTTCCCTTTTTATGATAATTTTAACTTCTCCCAGACTATTAGTGAGGAGGAGGGAAAACGCCCGTGGAGGTGGAGCAATTCTATGCTTGCTTTGGGTTCCCTTTCTAAATCCAATTTTGGTTTACCATAATCCTTTTTAAAGTAACTTGGCTTTCTGCAACAGAAACACACGCTATAGTTTCACAGCAGAACTTATTCAGGATTCTTATTGCTTTGCTTCCAGAAACCAGTAGGTATATTAATTGGAATAGGTCAGACTCACCAGCACTGTATTCTTTACCAGTAAATAAAATTCATTTGCAAACCCATCAGGGTCCCAGAAAAATGAACTATACAATTGATATTCCTCTCTTGCCAGAAACTAGCCTTTTCGGGGTTTTTGTTATAAATTGACCTGTGCTCCTTCCAGGAGCTTCTAATTTGCATTTTTGTAAATGGGGGCTGGGAGTTTCTGGCCTTGAGGCAGAATTTCCCATGTTGATTTTAGTTCTATTTTGCTATCTGTGGAGTCCGAATAAATGTCCAGATCTACTGCATACTGGGTTGAGGTGCAGTGCCTGTGTGCTGAGCTCCAAGTCATCTCAAACTTCCTGAGCATCTCAGCCTTCCCTTCCCATGGTCCTGTCCCTTACTGCCTAATCTGCCTCTCTCTTTCCTCACCAGGAACTGTGCTCATCTCTTAACAAGAATCCTTTCATGCAATCCTCTCTATCCACCATAAGGAAGGCACTAGTGCTTCATAGATAAGGCAGAAGAGGTACAGAGGGTTTACATCATTTTCCCCAGGTCATTTGCAGGGTGCTAGAACCCAAGCTATACCACTTCAGCAAGTACATGGTGTCAAGTGTTTGTCATGAGTTGCCTGATTGCTTATGTGTCCTACAGCTATTAAAAGGTACAGAAAAGTCACATACATAATGGATGAAACAATTAGGTCAGAGGGAAAATAATTGCAAACCAACTACAAAGTGTAGTATCTTGTCAAGTAGGAGATGATAAGGAAAGGCAAGGGTTAAAATTGTCCTCATCTCACTCTAAAGGCCTCTGACAAGCCTGTCACATTCTGGGACATTTTTTTGACATTTAATTTTCTGTATTCTATACTTGTTCTGTGATTTGATTATCTTTCCTTTATATTTCACTTTATGGTAAATCTGCTGAAGTCAAATCAGCTCTTTGATTTCCATTTCATTTTTATGTCAAACACATTACATTTTTGAGACATACTTATTGTTAACAAAACTTTTATGTTTCTAATTATATAAAGACTTAAGATGCAATAAAATATTCACTTTGTTGCAAAACATTGCTATATATGTCAAAATGGTGACAGAGATAAAGTGATTTATAGATTTATACGAAGCTCCATCATGTCATGGATTGAAATGTTAATTAGCTGATATACAAGGTAATTTTGAGTGTCAGTGAATAATATACAGAAGTGTAGGTTGTAAACAAATCAAACAGTTCTAATTTGAAATGTGCTTACATCTAGAAGCAAATGCAAACAGTTGGATTCAAGGGAAATATCATGAGGGAGAAAGAGAGTAACAATGTTTTCTTTAACCAAGATGGAGAATAGGAATCTTCCCAACCAGGGTGTTGATGTTTTAAATTGCTATTGTTTGGGTATTATTTATAATCATTTACCAACTGGCTTTGGAGGGTAAATTAGTTTATCTTTTGTTTATAATTCTTTTAGGGCAATTTAACTTATTTTCTTTAATCTATCATTTCTAATTAGCTTTGATGTTAACTCTATACAAGTTAAATCACATTTTGCTACACTTTATAGATCCTGGGATTGTCTTGTCAGTACTTTGTCATCAGTATAATTCTGAAAATTCTATTTGCAAACTGTAGAACCTGGAATAGTAAACACAGCCAGAATCAAAATGTATTGACAGGTGAAAATAAGTTCTTTCATCTCAGTGGGAAAAAGAGAAATGTAGTCACACAGCCCTGAATTCAACCACTTTCACATTCTAAGCCTTTGAAGTTTTTCTTTCCTTCGCTGTACATCCTTTGGTTCATAGTTTGAGCTTTATTTTAATGGTGGAGTTGGTTGATATGCTTAGATTTGAAAGGACAGGGGTGTTATTTAATAAATATAGATTAATAAGATAAATAATTACTTAATTATTTTTATAAGGCTAAATACAAAGGCCATGGAGAGCTCTCCAGCATCATTTTTTCCCGAATGTCCACATGCAAAACAACCATCTGATAATCTTCATAAAACACAGATTCTGACATAGTAGGTCTGGAGACCTTAAATTCTGTTTTTCTAATGCAATTCCAGATGGTACTCTGGGGGCACACTTTGAACTGCAAGGATAAATAGGACAAAGGGAAGGTCATATTTTACTTTAATACTTTTGCTATGTTAGACATCTTACTATCTAGTATCATCTATTAACCTCCTAAACAACTCTAGGAAATAAGTGACATTATTCCTAAAATGTGGGAAAATAGACAGAAAGACACAGACATAGCAAATCAGAGTAACAAACTGATCGCTCCGCTCGATAAGCAAATGTGCATTGTGAAATTATCTAACCTCTGAAGGTCTTAGTTTCATTTCATGAAAGACAAAAGGTATACCTCACAAGGATGTTAGAAGGGTTTGAGATGTATGTAAAGCATCTAGCATAGTGCCTGACCCAAGTAATCCTTAAGCAAGTTATCTGTTGTTATAACTGCAATTTTAGCAGTATATTTTGCCAATCAACTAAGACAAAAACTGAAGTGCTTATATTTCATATTGAGTGTTTGCCATGAAGAAAAGATATAATTTGATTTATTGATGTAATTGGCAAATTTGTACTTGGTTAAGGTACTTAATCATATAAGTATGATTTAAATAATAAATCTTAGTAACAACCATTCATTGCAAATTGTGAATGTACTGAACTTCTTGTAGTTTTCATTAGTCAGCGCTGAGGCATACTGAGTGTGTATTTTTTTTCTCAGCGTGGAAAAGTACAAGTCAAGTAGTGAACCCTAGTATGCCAATCATTTAGTAATTTCAAGATTGCTAATTAGCATCATGTTGAAGTGGTAAGATTATCAAGGCATAATGCATTCATTTATGTTAATGACTACTTATTTTATCTTATACAAGAATCACACATTTCCCCTAGAAGCAAAAAGAATTAAAGGACCAACTGGAAGTTTTTAATAAAGTGTTTATGCATTTAAATGTGTGATTAACTTGTAATCATATTATAATCTTTTATTTTAAAGGAAATGATATAATAAAATGGAAAAACACATTATTTATAAAAGGAAACTCGTCTTTCCAAATGTGACTGTCATTTTAGTAACCGGAATGGGAATAACCATAGATGTGTAGAAAATGTCCTCTGCCCTCAAGGAGAAAAAGAAGTCACACACAAATAATTACAAACTAACTATAGTCTAGACTCTGAAAATAACTACATACAAAGTAAGCATTGGAAAAACAGGACAAAAGGGAATAATTGCAGAAATGGTGAGTGAGAGGAGGAGCTCAGATTTGAATGATAGCATCAAGTGGATGTTGGATAGAAATGAAAAACTACTACTTAGGAGATAGTATCTCCTTTTCTTTTTCTTTCTTTTCTTTTTGAAAAGCATGGCATTAAGGATCAGAAAACCTGAATTGAAAGTTGGTACTAGTTTGAGCAAGTGACTGTATATTTCTTGAACCACATTTTCTCATTTGTGAAGTGAGAGATTTATTAAAGATGTTTTCCTAACTACTCTATAGTTCCTCGGTTCTAAAATTCTATCCCTGGCTATCCAGGACACAGAAGGGTGTGCACAGGCCACGTGTTAGGAGCTAGGAGCTAATGCGTTTTGTACAGAGCATGGGCCAAACCATGGCAGCCTTCGGCACCTAGTACTCGAGACAGAATCACTACCAGTTGTTGGGAATGGCAATGCGAGAAGACAGCTCAAAACAGGTCGGGATTAAGATGTAGTTTGGTACAAGGAAGCTTGTGAATATCAGAAGACAGAGAGTTCAAAATCAAGGCAATACTGGAAGGGCTATGTGCGTAACACGAAGACTGACTCTGATGGTCATGTCAAAAGCATGTCATGAACATTCAAGCAGACAAACTGGGCTCAGTGTAGAAGTTTCAGAACTTTACAGGAAACATTAAATGTCTAGAGTTCAGCCCAGGAAACTCAACACAGGTCAGTGTTAATGAGGCAGGGAGCATAAACCAAGGACTTAAGTAAAAGCCTGGGGTTGAGAAAGGTAGGAATCTAGGCATGGAACCAATGGCCAAGGTACTGATTCAGTACTAATCTACTAAAATATGGTGATGGGACCAGCTGTGAAGCTAACTTCAATTCTGAAATGAATTCTGCCTTAGGGTGCTTCGGTAAGCTTTTTATCAGGTCTCATACTGGGAGTGGGGAGTTTTCAAATTCACCACCTGACTCTTCTGGGAAGGGGATCATCCATTTGATGAGATTTTGAAAAGAGTAACATTCCTGGTCTTTTCACTTTCTCTTCTTTCATGGACAAAGAGGGACTTATCTGATTGATAAATTAAGCCCCTTTTAATTTTATAGTCAGATAAGCTTTCTGGACTAGTCTCCTCCATTCAGCAAGGAGCCCGCCTCTGCACCGATGGACGGCTGTGGTTGTCTAGCTTAGCCGTGCAGTAGGGGTTAGATACAAACTCCAAGGCAAGATATTAGGAAGTCCGGTGTCTGCGTGTCAGAATCATGTTCCGTAATCCAAGCTTTCTTTCTGTCATACTCTTCTGTCCATATGTCTTCTGTTTCCAAAATCTGAGGGGGAAAAGGGTGTATTGTGCCTGAACTAGCACAAAGAATCAGATTGTCAAGTTAGATGCATAAAATCAGAAATCTTATCTAGCATCCCATTTTACCAATTGCAAGGAACATGGACAAAAGAGGGAGACATCTAGGACATTCTGCGTGGCTCGGTAGGTCTGTCTTTGCTGTATCAGATCTGCATTCCAACCAGAGCAAGGAATGAAGTTTCCAGAAAGGCTGCAAATCATCTCAATTAGCAGGGATTTTTAGGTTATGAATTATCTCTATTTCATAGGCAGATTGTTAGTAGGGTTTATGTGACATTTTAAAGGAAGCTGTGCTTCAAAAAAAATGCACAGATTCTAGGTTTATCTACTATAAACAAACCAAACCAGGGACATCCTGCTGAAAGCATTCTATAGATAAGAAGTCTATTACAGTAATTGGTTTATGTAGTAGGAAGTGCTTTATCAGCATGTTTACAAGAAAGACAATCCTGGTCTTATCCCTGTTTTCCCTGGGCATGTTTCTTAATAATGAAGGAGAGAGAGAGAGAGAGAGAGAGAGAGAGAGAGAGAGAGAGAGAGAGAGAGAGAGAGAGAGGAAGAGAGAGAGAAGAGAGGAGAGGAGCGGAGAGGAGAGGAGAGGAGAGAGGAGAGGAGAGAGAGAGAGAGAGAAAGAAACACAAGCCACCGCTTTAACACCTTCTTCCCCAAATCCACTAAATTCCCAAGACTGAGGTAGGGGATATAAGGGTGGGAATAGATACAGAGCATATAGTGCATTGTTGACATTAAAACCAAATAACTGTTGTTGCTTGTTATTAACAGAAATATTACAAGAAAACTATTGCCATGGAAAGAAGGGCCTAGCCATACATCATAGAAGAGTTTAGGAATTACAGAAAGAGGAAATGGAGATAGATCGACAAGTCAGGAGGCATGAGATGGCGTGAACCTTACAATAATAACAGTAACAATGAGGAGGAAGGAGTAAACCCAAAGTTATTTTAAAGAAAAAAAAAATGACAGAAACTGGTAACTTGGACATTAAGAATAGAATAGAATAAGTATAAGGGTAAAAGGTTTACCTACAATTGCTAGTGAAGAAGGTAAAACTGAACATGGTAAAATTTTAAAAGAGGACATATTTGCAGAGTAGTTCAAAGTCATAAAAGAGAGAGAGAGAGAGAGAGAGAGAGAGAGGAGAGAGAATCTGAATTTAATTGATGAGTGAGAAAATATGACAGTCATCCAAAAGGAAGTAGGCCCTGATGTATTGGAAAAGGTAAGATTAGGGAATATTGAACATTTGGGAATTAGTTAGAAAAATCTAATAATTGGTTCAGTCAGTTAGCAAATATGCGTTGAACATAATATTGTGTTATATCTAGACATGGGGAATATAGATGTGGATAAACAGTCACAAAACAAATAAACAATAACAAACAAACAAAAAATCTCTGCCCTTCATTAGTCAATTCATGCATGCCTCGCCAATCTCATTCCTTACCCTTCCCAGACTGTGACCTCAGTGATGCAACCGCATTCCGAATCTCCCTCCAGGAGAGAGCGTGTCAGGCGACGCCTCTTCTTGAACACTCGTACCTCTGTAGCACATGGGCAGTGCTCTGCTCGTATTCCCCCTTTTAGCCATCCAGTGCGTACCAGTCTGACTTCAACTGCCAACATAAGGGGCAGAGAAATCCCCAGGGGCTTCCTTTCCCCAGTGAAGTCCACTTTGCCCACCACTTTGCCCACCCCTGTGGCAGTCAAAAAGTGACGGGGGAGTAAGGCCTGCTGGGAGCAACCCCAAATCAGTACTGGCAGCAGCCAGTGTATGAATACTTTACTTCCTTTGCCCCTGAGGTTGGCTGTCTCTGAGGAATGTCCCCTACACTGAAGAGGTTCTCCAGCAGGGTGTCAGATCCAGCCCCCACCGCGCTGTCTGCCTTACGAAGAGCCCTTCATTAGCCAGCTTTTCTTCCTTGTCAGAGCTAGAATCACTGTAGGCCAGGATACCTGTCTACACCCTTTCCTGTCCAAAATATCATTTACTGAATATCTCTCGCTGTGAAAATACAGTTAGAGTTGCCCATTTTTGCTTTGAAAAGAAAAAGCTAAAAATGTAAGCTGTTGGAAAGCCATTGCCATCAATGATCGGGCAAAATGACAATAGGTTGGAATCTTGACAGTTTCTATTAGAAAGGTGTCCCTACAGGCATCACAGTACCCTGGTTACTAATTGGCATTGGGCTTTCACTTTGCAAGTTTCAGGGGCTCGAATAGCAGTGGTAGCAATGCCAAGGAGGTCAAGCAGACACGCCGTGACACTACTCACGTCCAGATGAGCAGTGAAACTCCTTGGCTTCGCCAGCGTGATCACACTCATATGGGTCGTGTTAAGACGTCCAGTTCTGCTGGAGGAGCTGATAAATCTGACAGAGGTAGAGCTTTTTATAGGGAAATAAGGTGTATGAATGTCAGAGGCAAAGGTCAGATTGTTTTGTTCTAATTCACTCCTTTCAATTTAAAGATTCTCAAAAGGTAGTTAACAATGTATACATGCTCTGGACATCTTGATCTGCAAGTTTAATTTTGAGCATACAATCAAGGTAGAATTTCTCTGGAAAAGTTTATGGACATTTCTATGCATTCCACTTTGATATCAATCATGGTCTTTGTGGTTGTTTGGTATTTTTAACATTGTCAAATCACCATCCTAATCTCTTCAGGACATAATGAACGTACATTAAAATTTAAAATAAATTTGCTTGCCAGATATGCCTAGAGGAAATAAGTTATTAGAGTTTACATTATGTAGAAATGTCAGTTTTCTAGCCAATTTCATTCACTGGTTCATTCAATCAGTCGTTCATGTCGGGCACTGGAAATAGAGCAGTGACTGAAATATACAGTACAAAACACCTGCCTTCATGGAGATTAATTCCAGAGGAGAAGCTGGCAGATAAAACAAAGTTAAAAAATAATATACATAGAGATACATGCTATGGAGAAAAAATACGTAAATCAAGAGAGTGTGACGGGACATGGAAAGGTGTGTTTGGAGGGCTTGAATAGCATTTTAAATTAGATGGTCAGGGAAACACTCACTAAGAAGAAAATTGAGCAAGACCAGGAAGGGATGAGAAAGTGAGTCAAGACAGTATCTACTGCAAGGGCCTATCAAGCCGAGGAACAGCCGATGCAAAGGCTTTAACATAGACGTTTTTCTATGCAGCCGTTAAGTCTGTGCCACATAGATGGGAATGAACGAGAACAGAAGCCGTAGTAGACATGGGGGAAAGGTAGCCATGGTTTGTTTGTTTTTCTTGTTTGTTCATTTGTTGCTCTCAATTTCATATCCCACATATATCAGACAAAAACTCATAGACACAGATAACATATGGTGGTTACCAGAGAGAAAGGGGAGGAGGGATAATAAAGAATAAAGGGAGTCATATTGTGCTGATGGGAGATTTGACTTCGGGTGGTGAGCACATAATGAACTATGCAGATCATGTGTCATAGAATCGTACACTTGAAACCTATACAATCTTATTAACCAATGTCACCCCAATAAGTTTAATTTAAAAAGAGGAGGGGAAAGAAAGAATGAGATAGATTTATATTCACTGAGAAGATGTGGTCATTGTAAAGGACCAAATTTAAAAAGCCAGTTGTGAAATAGTATGTTATAATTTTATTTAAGTAAGAAAACTTAGAGGTTAGTGTATATGTCTATTTATGTAACTGTATATAACATACATTGTATCTTTGAATCTTAGGAAATGTGTGCTTAATATAAATGTTTTAAATAGTATAATGCATAGGCAGAGGTCTGGGGAAATACATAACTTTAAAGGAGCTAAGTCTTGAGGCGTTTTAGGGAAAAATACAGCTGAAAAGTGAACCCTAATTATGTATGCTCTATAACTCTGTTATCTCTATTTTAAAATATGCATTTATAACTTTTGTTATTATAAATAAAAACTGAGGCCTTAAAGACATATGTAATTATATATTTTAAAATGATTGTATCTGAATAGTCAGATTCTAGGTTTAAATTTCTTACATATTTCTGCATTTTTCAAATTTTCTATGGTGAACAAATGTCATCATTGAATCAGAAAAATACTAATTATATTTTAAATTTAGCATATCAGTTTTGTTTCTATCATCATACTAAAGAAGAAAAATAACTTGAATAAAGCACACAAATATTAACATTTTCCTTTGGTTAATGACACTCTGGTGTTTCTTCTATTTCACTCAATTTAAATTTTTTCAATAAATTGTACTTTTGCACTAATAAAAAATAAAAATAAAAGCAAACAATCACAAAAAAAAACACCAAAACTAAACAAAAAAAGAAAGGTAGCAATGGGCCTGATTATATGGGTCTTGAGAGCTGCTCCAAAGCCTTTGGTTGTTATGTGAGCTGTCCGGGAAAATATGTTGGAGATTCTGAGCAAAGGAATGATATGAATTGGCTTATATTTTAGTATTATCAATCCAACTAACATGTTCAAAAGAGAAATAGAATGTATTATTTACGTTGGGCAGTTTGGCTCAGCAGTAGTGTTGGCCTGTGGACCAACACCTGTGGGTTCAATTTCTGCCAGGGCACCTTGGTTGCAGTTCCTCCCGGCCCTGGTAGGGGTCATGCAGGAGGCAGCCAGTTGGTATGTCCCTCTCACGTAGATTTTTCTCTTTCTCTCTCTCTCTCTTCTTCCCACTCTAGCTGAAGATAACTAGAAAATCAAAAACAAAACATCACCTTCAAGTCACAGCAGCTTAACCTAATAACAGGTTTCTTGTTTGTTTTGTTTTCTTGTTCATATAATTAAATGCATCTGAGAAGGCTCTGCTCCAAGCAGTCAGTGAGGTACTCAGGCTGTGTGTCGTGTGACTGTTTTAGAGTCCCAGCCTCCAGTGTCTACTGCCTCCTTCTACCTGATGCAGTCAGGGGAAGAGAGGAGAGCCCTTGAGAACAGTACGTACAGTTCCATTTTCCCCGGTCAGAACTCCATCACAGGGCTGTACCTAACAGCAAAGGAGGCACGGGAATACCGTCCAAACCTGTGTGGGAGGGGACGGGAGTGGGTATGGAGAGCAGATGATAGCCTCTGCCACAGGGAACAGAGGAGGAATGGGAAGAGCTAGGTGGCCGTTGCCTTTGTCTAGGAGAGATGTGATGACAGTGTCGTGGATGCAGCGAGGATGTGCACGGAAGAATTTCCCTAGCTCTTACTGTCCGATTTTTTTGGCAGAGGGGAGGCAATATTAAGAGTTGCTATATGAAATTAACACTCATCCCCTTCCCCAAGCTTGATGCTTGGGACATCTCTTTTAACGAGCCACTTACTAAAACATAGGTAGAATAATCTGAACTACATAAAGACGAAATATTTTTCCTTCAAAAAATAAATTGAAACTAATATAAAATATTATAAAATATGCTACTGAATATGTACATTTTTTTTGGAAAAAATAGTAATCATATGTTTGCAGCAAAAAAACGACAGATTTTATAGGATCACACATTTGCGGGGTTATAAGGGATCTTAAAGGTCAGTTTCTTGTCTAAATCTAAATGACTGTTTTTATTCAAGTTGTAATGAAGGGGATGTATCTTTTATAATCAGTATGTTGCTATAAAGAAGAATCAGTATGTTGCCGATTCTTCTTTCTCATTCTAAACATTATCAACTTTAGTATTCAAATATCATCCTTTTTTTTTGTTTGTTTGTTTTTTTGCCTTATACTGCAAGATTATCTGGATTAAAAGTTTCTGATTTCTTTGCCTATAGAAGTGATCAGTTGATCACTTTCAGAATTTTATAATCCAGTATTGTGTAGAGCTATTCACTAGGTATCATGTTGGATTTCTGATAAAAGTTGTCCAGAAGATAAGTGAAATATGTGAAGATGACTGATATAACTGTGTAACACTTTTCATATTTCTTCAAATATAGTGCAAATAAAGATATAAAATGAATTTAAATATAATTAAATTTAAAATAGTGTTTAATATTCTTGGGATGAGAAAAATCTAATTAAAGGCATGGGGCATACATCAGAACCTTAGTTCTTATCTCAACATAACGATCCCATGAAACATGGTTTAAAAGTTTTATCATTGCTTTCTGGTATATGTTTACTTTTATTTAATAGTATTATTGTTATTATTGGTTTGACACAGTCAAAAACTTACTCTATGAAAAATATGGTAGTTATAAGGCCATGCACCACTTATTTCTAAGTCTTCAGTTTCTGGGCACATGATAGGATTATACTTTTGGCCCCATTATTGGTGTGTCAGGGCTATAAGATAAGGTCAGTGAATTTTTTTTTAAAAATATGTTTTTATTGATTCTTTGAAGAGAGGAAGGGAGAGATAGAAACATCAATTTCTGCCTCCGGTACCCCCTACTGGGGATCGAGTCCGAAACCAGGGCGTGTGCCCTGACTGGGAATGGAACTGGGACCTTGCAGTCCATGGGAGGATGCTCAGTCCAGTGAGCCACACCAGCCGGGCAGCCAGTGATTTTTTTTTTCTTTATTGATTTTAGAGAGAGAGGAAGGGAGAGGAAGAGAGGGATGGAAACATCGATGAGAGAGAACATCAAATAGCCGCCTCCTGCATGCCCCGCACTGGGGATTTGGCCCATAACCTGGGTATGTGCCCTGACCAGGAATTGAACCAGCGACCTCTTGGTGCATGGGTAGATGCTCAATCGCTGAACCACACCGGCCAGGTAGCCAGTGAATTTTGAACAGAAGTAGCACGTGCCACTTCTGGTCAGATTTAACTGGCAGTGGAAGATTCTCTGGAGTTCGTTTTCCCTCTGATGCCACAACTAGCCTGGTTAACAGAGTGGCTGCTCTGTCCACATAGGAAGAGCAAGAAATAAACCTCTGTTGATTTAGATCAACTCTGTGATTTGGGGGCTGTTTGTTATTTCAACATAACCAATTATATTCTGTTCATTACAGGAAAGTCAGTTCTTGGTTGATTTAAAGATATACCATTTGCTGATCTAATTAGTCCTAGTAGCAATTTATGCCAAATGAAGAATTCTGATTTCAAATTATTGATTTTTTTTTAGCTGTAATCTCAGTGGGAAAAGGTGGTTTGATTAATTTACCCTCTATGACTGATTCTCTGACAAGTTGATTTTATAGCTTCTTATTTTGTAATGTAGATTACATTGCTTTCATACATTTCAGAATTAAAATGTGTCTTCTGCATAGCAATATTTCATTTGCAGAATCAATGTTGATTGGATAAATTAATGACGGCACACCTGTTGCTTTATTTTTTAATTCTTTATTTGCTATGTGCCATTTATATTTTAGTTTAATTGTATAGATAGCAATCCGTTTATCAGTAATTCTCTATAAACAAATCTCTTATTGATGCACGTATGAAAATCCCAAAATACATGGATATAAACAACACATTTCTAAATAACACATGGATCAAAGAACAAATCTTGAGAGATTAAAAAATAATTTGAACTAAATGAAAATACAACTTATCACATATTGTGACTATTAAATATATGTTGCTAAGTTAATGAAGCTAATGTGAAAAGACTACATGCTAGTCAATTACTAATATTCCAAAAAGGGTCAAACTATGGAGGCAAAAACCCTCATTTGTTGCCAGAACTGGGGCTGGGGAGAGATGCATAGGGAGGTGAAAATACTTACGATATAATGGTGGATGTATGGCAAACCCACAGAATGTGCACCACCAGCAATCAACCCTAAGTAAACCTGGGAATCTGGGTGATTATGATTGGTCAGCGTAGGCTCCTCTTGGTAAAGGATCGTACCATTCTGGTGAGTGACGCTGACAGTCAGAGAGATTGCATGTGTGGGCAGTGGATATATAAGAAATCTCTGTGCCTTCCTTTGAATTTTGTTGAAAACCTAAAACCATTCTAAAAAATAAAGTCATTATTTTAAAAATCAAGAAATTTAGATACAGAGAGTTTGAGCGACATGCCTACTACTACTCTATGTTGGAGCTTGAATTCAATTTAATCATTTTATTTGTTTTGTTTTTCCTTCAGGAGCCTAAGTATACTCTATTGCCTTTAAAAGTACAAGTAAATTCAAGCATATCTTCCATAATACTGATTTCAGATTAAAAAGAGAACTAAAAGCAAAATAAAATTAAATATTTCCAATAAGGTTTTATTTATTGCAGTATAAAATCCGTATATATGCAATTATAGTTACTCTAAGAATGTGCCAAATAGTTCAGTAGGTATGTTAGAATTCTGCTTCATATATTTAGAAGTTATGTTATTAATTGCCGTCATATTTGGATTTGTATCTACCTGGTGAATTAACCTTTACTATTTTGAAGTTATTCTCTTTAAGGCTTTTTTTCTTTATAATCTCTTTAGTCTGATATTGATACAGTTACACTAGCTCTCTTTGGCTTTGTATTTACATGGTATGTCATTTGTCATTCTTTTTTTTCTTTTTTCAAGTTATTTTATTTTATTATTATTTTTTTTATCCTCACCCGAGGACATTTTTCCATTTTTTGTTCAGATAAAGTGGGAGGGAGAGAGAGAAAGAGAAACATCGACATGAAAGGGACACATCGAGTGGTTGCCACCCGCCTGACCCAACCAGGGCCGGGGACAAACTGCAACCGAGGTACGTGCCCTTAGTGGGAACCGAACCTGGGTCTCTCTGGACCGCAGGCTGACGCTCTAAGCGCTGAGCCAAACCGGCCAGGGCTTGTCACTCTTTTTTTAAAATAATATGTCTGTATTAAAGTCTTTTGTAAGTTTCTTAGACTTTTGGTTTTGAAATGTAGTCCTTATCGTACTTTTCTTAAATTGGAGCATTAAATCAATTCACATTTCATGTAGTACCAATATGTTTGGATTTAAATCTGTTTATTTTACATATTTTATTTTTATTTTTAATTTAATTAATTTAATTTTATTACAGGTGTTTCTCGTTTTCCCCCCATCGACACCCTCCTCTTTTTCTGGCCCCTCCCCACAGCATATGCATGTAAACATAACCAATGGACATATTTTACATGTTTAATTTTTGTTTTACTCTCCTTTCTTGGTTTCTTTTTTATTTTGAAAGTGTTTTTGATTACATTTTCTTTCTAAGAAGTTTGGGGTTTATAAATTATTTACTAGTCCTTTTGGGATGATTCTAGAGATTATGGATTATACACTTACAGTACTTAAAGTCTGGTGTTAAAATATTTTAGCTTCATTTGCACCCCTTCTGACATATTTTCACTGCTGTACCTTTTAATTTCATCTGATTTTTAGGATAACCCTCCAAGACATTTTTATAGCTTTATCCAATTAATACTGTTAGATTTACTCAAGTATTCGCCAAATCCAGGGATAGCCTCATATAAATTGCAGATACCTCCACATGTATACACTTGCTTTTCTTACTTTTGGTCTAGTTATTAATTTTGCAATAGTTACCAATTTCTAACATGCCATATAATTGTCTTTTAAAAATTATTTTAGTATTCATTGTATCTCTCCTCCCAAATAAAATGTAAGTTCTAAATGCAGTGACTTTGTCACTTGTGTTCATGAACTTGCTCCGAGCACATGGAACAGTTCCTGCCCCAAGTAGTAAGCACAAATTAGATACTTGAGTAAAAGAATTAGTTTATTCTTACATCTCTCTCTCTCTCTCTTTTTTTTGGTACCTGCCCCTGGCGGGAACCAAACCCGGGTCTCTCTGGCCCGCAGGCCAACACTCCAACCGCTGAGCCGAACAGGCCAGGGCTATTCTTACACCTCTTCTTATGCTCCATCCGGACATAAGTATCCTTTCGTCCAAAGTATACCTAGGGAAGTTCCCTTTGTAAGGGTTTATTGGTATGCTCTCTGATTTCTTTTTCACTTTTATTCTGAAAATGTATTTAGCAGATTATAGAATTTGTTATTTTATATTAAAATAACATCTGGTTTCCAATGTTGTTATTTATCTTTCTTTTGGGGTTCATTAGATTTCTTAGATCCATGGATTGTTTTTCATCAGTTCTGGCAAATTCTCTGCCATAGTCTCTTCCAATACTGTTTCTGTCACTCTCTGTGTTTTTCTTTCTATGCTTCTTTTAAACTTGAATTAGACGTGCTCGCCTTTCCTCTGGCTTTCTCTTGTATTTTCTCTGCTGCTGCTGGCTCATTCCTGCTGGTCCTCCTGGACAGTACCTTGCTTAGCTATGTTTTGCTATGAGCTGTTCTTTCTCCTTGAAAAATTATTTGTGGGAATTTTTTGAGGCTAAGGATGAATACGTATTTCTTCAGAGAATTGCTTTTGCTACCTGTCTGAGAGAAGTGTATGCTAAAGATGCAGCTAGACGTCTTCGTTTGTCTGCTCAGTTGATGTGAAATGTGACTGCACGTCTGTGTTAGGGATCACATCTCTCACCCACCTGCTCTGCTCTCTGCCAAGGCATCCTTGCTCAGCCCGCCGGGACTGCAGTGGGGTGGGGGTGCACTTACTTCTGGGTCACCTGTGCCCTCCCCGGATACAAATTCATAGTTGAGAATTTTATTTTCCACCCAGGAAACTGAGTTTGGCTTTCTTTCTTTCTTCCCACCCCGAGCTCATTCCTTAACCCACTGCCCAGGAGGCCTGTGATAACTGAGGCTTGAGTTCCCCAAGCTTGACACGTATTGTGGACAAAGTGAGCTGCAGTGCTTTGCTGCTTTATCTGGTTTCTGTCTTTGCTTCTGTTCGGTCTTTGGTGAGATATTTATACATTCGAACACAAATTATATATCATCATCATCATGTTAAATACTTTCCAGTTAGAAATTCCATCTGACAGCTTAATCTGCCACAGTATCTCTGTTTCACTACTCTCTAGAAATAATTTCAAAGCAATGGAGAATATTAGGGACTGTTTAATGAAAAAATAGCTCAGAAAATTGCTGAGCATTTAGAGATGTGGTGGAAGACGAAAAGAGGAAAAAGACCGACAGTTATGTGATTTGAATCTATTTCATTTTCACACTATGACTAGACACTCTTTTTTACTATACTTATTAGTATTTTTGGTGACTTAAATAACATCTTGGATAAAATTCTTGCACTCATAGGCTTTCAGACACAACTTCATGCTTACCTGTAAAACCATTTTGCCCATTTAAAATTTTTTATGATTCTGGATGTTGTGTATAGCATGACATAAATAGATCTTTCTCCAAAGATCAATGATAAATTCATCTGTACTTTTTTTTAGAACTACTATGGTTTCACTCTCTTAACCTATATTTTTTAATTAACCAGGAGTTTACTTTCTATGGATCAACTTTTTTTCCGTCTTCTAAAGAGTTAGCCAATTCTACAAAGCAACTTTTAAATGCAAATATTCTGTCACTATTTTGGAATTCTAACTCTATCATAAATTAATTTGGCCTATTTATGGACTGTACATCTTGATATTATGTAACTATTTTCTACCCACTATTGAATATTATTCTAATTTTGCACATTTAAATTATAAATAATTTTTAAAAATAAATCTTATCTTTATTTTTCATAATTATATTTACAAAAGCTTTGAATTTCACCTATATTTTCATTTAATTATGATTATGTCTTTAGTGCATAGTGGTTTATTAAAATGCTATGGTTATAAGAATGTCATAATAATCAGTTTTAAAGAAGATATCCATTTGGTCAAGAGCATAAATCACTTGACCTAATATATTAGAATGGGATAATAAGAGAAGTTATTTGAAATGGTAAACTAAGCAAATCTATGTACCTTAAATTTGAAAGTGAAATTTCATTATATATTTTCTTTAGGTTATGTATTCACTTATGAAGAGCCAATAAGTTTGATCTCTTTATGTCTTGATTCCTCATACAATTGATTCATGCTCTGATTGTAACATCAGGGTCATAGATCTCCCTTAACTGAAATGAATCAATCAACATTCAAGTGACTCAGTTGCTCATAATATATGCTGCTTTGACTTGTGAACAATGAACCTGGAGAAACAACTCTACTGAATCTTGAGCCCTAGTAATTTCCCTGATGCACATATAGGCAGGCGTTGCTTGAAACAAAGTGTGCATTTCTCATTGCACTTTATCCATTAGCTCATTGAAGTCTTCCCCAATATTACCTCTTTTATGTAGATATCATATATTTACATCTCAAGTTGAGGGTTTCTGAAATTATTGAGAATAATACTATCTCTAAGCTATCCTTTAACTTGTGATAAGGATCCATTGCCTATAGCATTTGAGTTCTCTTATTTGATGTTCTAAATTCTCACCACAGTAAAACACTATCATTCAGAAGTATTCTATCCTTGAAATGGCTGGACTTAGAACTTGCTATCTATATAAAACTCAATCTTATATAGCAGCTAACTTATGCAAATGATTGTTAGCAATTAACAATTTTTTCAAAAAAGTTACTTTAATTATTTTAGATCATTTTAAAATTTATCAAATCAATTCTTATTTTTTTCTTCTTCTGGTACTCATCATAAATGTACAGCGTGGTGCATAAATATCAGGTTACAACAAAAAGATAAAGGCGTAGCCCTGGCCGGTTTGGCTCAGCAGTTGGAGCGTCGGCCTGCGGTACAGAGAGACCCGGGTTCGGTTCCCGCTAAGGGCATGTACCTCGGTTGCAGTTTGTCCCCGGCCCTGGTTGGTCATGCGGGTGGCAGCCACTCGATGTGTCCCTTCACGTCGACGTTTCTCTCTCTCTCTCTCCGTCTCTCTCCCTCCCGCTCTATCTGAACAAAAAAAATGGAAAAATGTCCTCGGGTGAGGATAAAAAAAAGAAAAAAAAAGATAAAGGAGTGTAACATGCTTCACCCAAGAATATTTCATAAATATACTTAAAAAAAGAGAACATATCACTAAATGAAAAAAAAAAACTTTCTGGTATGTGTTTCAGAAACACTTTTATTCAAGTCTGCTTAATGAATGGAACTTGAGTGAACATATGCTTAGACTCTCATCTAAAATACAAATGGGTTTTACTTTACTTGGGAACATAACCATGTCTTTGGAATAATCTATACAGAAAACAGACTCAAGGCCATGAACACAGTATGGTGAGTGCCTGAGGGAAAGGGTACGAGGCGGGATAGAAGAGGATAAAGAGGGGATAAAATGGTGATGGAAGGAGACTTGACTTGGGGTGGTGAGCACACAATACAGTGTACAATGATGCATTGCAGAATTGTATATATAAAACTTATATAATTCATTAACCAGTCACCCCCAATAAACTCAGTTAAATAAATAAAATAATCTAAACAAAATTTCATTGTAATGAGTTTATATTTCTTTCCTTCTTAAACTATTTTCTTTTTAAATCAAATTTGAAAAGATATGAAGTGACTATTACTGTTATTGGCTATTTAAAAAAAATATATAACCAAGAGATGTAAACATGGTTCATGTCACTGAAAATTATCAAATATGTTTACTGTGTTTATTTTTTACCCATATCATCTATTAACACATAGAGATATAATCTGTAAGAAATTATAAATCTTGTTATACACAATGTCATTTCCATATCCAGATATCCATATAGATGCTAAAATTACTGACTGATATATAGATAATCATTTTATTTTTAGATATATAATATAAACAGGAAATTTATTTTACAGGGTTTAAGTAGAAACAACAATATTCTAGTATTTTTGTGTGTAAAATTCTTTTATTTGACTTATTCTGTTTGTTAAAAATCTATTCAAAAAATGTTTAACTATTGCCACTGTTGAATGTGTCTCTGCTTTCCCCCTCTACTGTGTCAATGGTTAATTGATATGTTTGTGCATTTCTCAGCTAACTGACAGCAAAAGTGCTGGTTGGTGTTCTCATTGTCAGTTTTAAACACACATTTTCCTACCCCTGTGCTAAGAGTGGGTGCTTGACGTGGTAAAAGCTCTAAGATTCAGGTTAGGGTTGAAGATGGCAGGTGAATAATAGCTCCCAGGTAAAAGGCAGAATTAAGAAGTTCTGAACTTATCATGGGGATTATTTTGTAATGATTATAAATATTAAATCACTATAAAATACACCTGAAAATAAGATATTATATGTCAATTAAAAAAGAATGACATTTGCCCAGCCAGTGTGGCTCAGTGATCGAGCCCTGACCCATGCACCAAGAGGTCGCCGGCTCGATTCCCGGTCAGGGCACATGCCCAGGATGTGGACCAAATCCCCAGTAGGGGGCATGCAGGAGGCGGGCAATCAATGTTCTCTCTCATCAATGTTTCTATCTCTCTCTCCCTCTCCCTTCCTCTTTCTCTAAAATCAATAAAGAGCCCTGGCCAGGTTGGCTCAGCGGTTGGAGTGTCGGCCTGTGGACCAGAGAGTCCTGGGTTTTGTTCCCACTAGGGGCATGTACAAAAATAAAATAATAAATAAAAATAGAAAAATAGCCCTGGCCGGTTTGGCTCAGAAGTTAGAGCGTCGGCCTGTGGTCCAGAGAGACCCAGGTTTGGTTCCCACTAAGAGCACGTACCTCGGTCGCAACTAGTATCCACTATCAGTTTCGATTCTGCTTTCTTAACCTGAGGAAGAAAATGATTGTTTTATATAGTAGATCTAACCTGCTTAATCTAAACATTTTGGCTGTTAAATACCAGTCTGTGAAAATATTTTAGTTTATTGAATATTAAATTGAGTGTTTTTTATAAATTCTATTTTATTTTGTTCTCCTGCTACTGTTTTCATAATCTCTTTACTTGGACTATACGGATTTTATTTTTCCAATCAACTTTTTTTCCCCAATTACAGTTTATATTCAATATTATTTTGTATTAGTTTCAGGTAAAGAACAGAGTGGTTAGACATCATATACTTTACAAAGTGTTCCCTCTGATGTTTCCAGTACCCATCTGGCCCCATACATAGTTACAATATTACTGACTGTATTCCCTGTGCTGTACTTTACATCCCCACGGATATTTTGTGACTACCAATTTGTACCTCTTAATCTCTTCGCCTCCTTCACACAGTTCCCCAGTGCCCTGCCCCTCTGGCAACGATCAATCTCTTCTCTGTGTCTATGAGTCTGTTTCAATTTACAAGGATTATGTTAAACCTGAGTTTTTTCTTGGCCAATTCACCTTCTGACTAGTTTCATTGATTTTGTATATATTGAGATAATGGAAACAAAAATCACCAACAAAAACTCATAGACACAGACAATAGTATGGTGGTTACCAGAGGAAAGGGGGTGGGTGGGAGGAGAGGTAGAAAAGGGTAAAGGGGCCCTGGCCAGTTTGGCTCAGCGGTTGGAGCGTCAGCCTGCGGTCCGGAGAGACCCGGGTTCGGTTCCCGCTAAGGGCACGTACTTCGGTTGCAGTTTGTCCCCGGCCCTGGTTGGTCGTGCGGGTGGCAGCCACTCGATGTGTCCCTTCACGTCGATGTTTCTCACTCTCCCTTCCTCTCTCTCCCTCCCACTCTATCTGTACAAAAAATGGAAAAATATCCTCGGGTGAGGATAAATAATAAAAAAATAAAGAAAAGGGTAAAGGGGTCAAATATATGGTGATAAAAGAAAATCTGACTTTGGGTGGTGGGCACACAATGCAATATACACATGGTGTATCATGAAATTGTACACTTGAAACCTATATAATTATATTAACTGATGTCACCCCAATAAGATTAATTAAAAAATAAATACATGCAATTTAGCATCTGTTTTTCAGACTTCACTATGATTCTGACAGTCATTTAGGGTTTCATAATGCATCTTTTTCCTACTCATAGTAGCAGAGTATGTCCTCTGTAGTTGAACTGTAACTGCTGCTGCCCGGAAAGCCAACCTGCGAGACAGATGCTGGTGAGAAAGGACAGTGGTTTGTTCAAGTGCTGTTGCTCACTTGGGGGACTTGTTGTAAAGCCATGGCCACATGTCAGTGCAGGCAGAAGAGGGAGGGGGGCAGCAGAACAAAGAAATCAGGGGGAGGGGATTGAGCAGTTCTCCAGGTGCAGACCAGCACAGTCCATTCTGATAAGGATCTTGAAACTGGTCTAGTGATGGTCTGGTGTGCGTCATCCTGGCCTTAGTCATACTGGTTCGAAGTCCTTCTGGTTCTAAAGTTGAAGGTCAGCAAATCTTCTGGAACTGGGATGATTGAAGGTAGGAGTCTGTATCTTTGCAGTTAGTTCCTAGGATTCTTATACAAACATGCTGTTTATCTACGAGCTACATGTTAGCCAGAGTCAGCATTTACAGAAACAATGTCAAAAGAATGGTGGGGGGTTACAATTTCCAGTATTTCAGAACCCGTTGATATTTTTAACAATAATATATTTTAACTTTTATTTACTTATTTCAGTCGCTAAACATATTCATATGGTAATATAAACCAAAACAGTAGAGCTGATCCTGTAATGAAGAGTAGACATTCCCTGACTCTCCCACTCCTACCTCTAACCCTATAGCTAGAGACAATCACTCCTAAATATTTCAAGGTTTTCTTCTTTTATTGGCTACTTCATTCTCTGAAAAATGTGAGAATTGCAACAATCTGGATTTGCTCATGTCACACATGTTCTATTTATTTTCTGCTGGGTTATATTTATACTCCTTGCTATCTCTTCTCCCCATAACCAGCCAATATAGTTATATCACTGTTTTTATTCCCTTATTGATTATGTTTGAAACTTAAATAATGTTTCTATACATTTATCCCCTGTCCATAAACTCTAGAAATACTATTTTTACTCCCCTCTTTCTAACATAAGGATATCACCTCTACTCGTCACTTATCACCCCAGTTCTTCCATGACCCCTTTCACTTCTACCTCCCTTCTGAGTGTGTTTTTCTGTAGCAGTAAGTATAATAACTATAGTAAATAGCACATTTTATTTCTATTGAACTTCAAAGTGTTTTAAGCTTTCTTTAAACATATAGAGATTTGATAATAAAGGGTTTTTTTTTTATCCTATCAGATTGTACATGATTTTGTTAGCTCTTCTCATGGTCATTTCATGCCTTATCTTTCACATTACTGGCTCCATTTTTTCTCTTCTCATACTGAAATTCCTCTATTGCTTTGGCTCCTTATTTGCTATTCCCTTCATCCTTTCCTCTGCTTTATATTTTGTGAAGCACCATGAACTACACAGTACACTAAAATAATACTAATTATATTTGGTGAAAAAAAGAGTGGGCAAATGCTTTATTTTGGGTTTCCAAATCCTAGGAGGTCATCACTTCGTTAACTGTTTTTAGTTTGCAATAAAATAACTTCAGGGGAAAATACACAGACACTCCTTCTTCCCTTTCCTGGCCAATAATTAAAAGTTTACAAGTCATTATTTTATGTTCACAAATTATTTTTTCAAAGTATTTTACTCTGTAATTGTTTATGTGGAAGCTCACTGGCCAATTCTGTGCTAACTCACAGTTATATTTTTTCCATCTTACATCATTTAACTTTGTATTCTCTTTCTCATAAGTGCTTAAGGCAATTTGGCACTGTTGGTATTCCACTGGATTTTCATCATTCCTCCAGATTATTTATTGTCATAAATGATATTTCTCAGGCAGTATAAATATATATGTCCATGAATTATATACATAGTTGTATAACAAATATCATGTATCAGTTCAGGTAAAGGATGTTAGTTTCTTGTAGTATTAGCTTTCTAGCACGCTGAAGTCCTAGTGGTTTCAGGTATGGAAGGGACAGCAAACTGGGAAGTTGGATCCAGAGTCAGGTACTTCCCTTTGATCTGGAACTAGTCCTATAGGAAGTGTCAGTAATTCAAATGACAATGTGTATTGCGGAAGTAATGTGGCAGCAGGTGTCTCTAGGGCAAGTCGGGATACTTATTATCATTGTAGATGGCGTGAATGACTTTCACTTCACTAGAGACATGAAGAAGTGTATGATCTTAGGGAGAAAGGGATGTCTAGATATAGTCAGGCTACCAGGAACCAGGGAAATGTTTCCCCTCTGAAAGGGAGACAGACTCCAATAAAGAAACAAAAGTATAATTCTAGTTGCACATTCAAGAAGCCATGGCATAGGTAAGAAAAGACTGCAGCACACTGAGCACAGAGGTGTGTTGGGCGTTTATCTAACCCAGCGTTTAACAAAATGTGACCTATCATGATTCCATGGAGTTCTCGCTAGCAATTCTAGCAGTTCTATTCTAGTTGTTAAGCCAGAGACAGGATTTAGTAATCTGTGTTAAACTCCCTGGGCGATCCTTATGAATCTTAAAATTTGGGAACGCATCTCCAAGCAAGCAAGACCTTGAGATGAGGACACGGCAGTGAATTCTAGGCAGTTATTTTCTCTGCTCACTCCTTTTGACCCAGGGATGAGGCCAGTCTTCCTGATCCACTGGCAGCCTTGTGATGCTGGCAAAGGAGTGAGGTGACTGTGCCCACGGTTTGAAAGCACACACACCAGCTGTGGAGGGGATTTGAACAGGCTGGAGCTGGGAGGAGATTACACATCCGTAGTTTGTTTTCTATGCTAGTTGAAGATGTAAATAAAATATGTAACAGTTTAGCTCCACCATATTCCGCTTTGTTCTCTATAACAAGTACTTGAAATGTTATCAATGGGTGTAGCTTCAGAATCAATGTAAACCAATGTATGTATGAACATATTAAACATATTACAGTTTATGAGGTCTGTGTATGTATGAATAGATAAAATATAGCCTATGAGGTCTAATTTCCCTTCTTTGTAAACTATATGGACATAAAATCTATTTTTTCGTTAATAACTATGAGAGGTTGACTAGTCTTGAATTAGTCAAAAGTAAATCTTTAATGGAATGTTGAAATAAAATACAAAAAGGTTTTATAGCTCAGTGACTAGCTTCTTTTCATTCAGCTAAAATGAAAGCATGGCAATTGGATTAATATCATCTGAAGTGTGCTCAGCTGCATTAAACTGTAGAGGCTCTAGGAGATGTTAAGATTGTGATTTCACCTGCAGACTTTTTGAAGGCAACTCATTATAAGGAACAGTTGATAGTGATGTCCTGCTGCTGGCTCTCAAGCTTTCTGCTGGAGGTTGTAATCCAGTCTCAGCAAACCTGCAATTACTATTTCCAAAGTAATTCTAGGTTTTCACGATTGAATCTGGATATGTCTAAAAGGTATTGAGGAATAATTCACAAAACAGGCATAGCAGTGAAATCACAAAAACAATTTTTGTTTCAATAGTATTAAATTTGGACCTTTCTAACAAGATCATGACATCTTATAAGAACATTTAGTATGGTTGGTGGTTTGTTTTATTTTCTGACGTTTTTATTGTTACTGTTTTTTTTTTTTTTTTTTTTGTTATCCTCACCCGAGGATATTTTTCCACTTTTTTTGTACAGATAGAGTGGGAGGGAGAGAGAGGAAGGGAGAGAGAGAAACATCGACGTGGAGGGACACATCGAGTGGCTGCCACCCGCACGACCAACCAGGGCCGGGGACAAACTGCAACCGAAGTACGTGCCCTTAGCGGGAACCGAACCCTGGTCTCTCCAGACCGCAGGCCGACGCTCTAACCGCTGAGCCAAACTGGCCAGGGCTTGTTACTGTTTTTATAGTTACCAAATGTATTAATCTTTAAAGTAAAAAAAATATTTTATTATTACAAATGTATACATTATAGTTTCAGTAGTAAGTGAAAGCTAGTGGAATTTTAAAATTAAAACTTAAATATTTGTATCTAGTTATTCAAGGAAATATTTTAAAATTATTTTCTATGAATAGCACTTTGCATAAAAATGTAGAAGCTATAAGTATTTGTATAATGGAATGTCAAAAAATATATTTTTGTTTGTTAATTTTGAAAAAATCCTGATAGAGTCATCATTTCTACTATGAAATATTTAGGTAACTTACATGATCCACTAAACATATAAACACTCCAAATACAAAGTTCAATTTTGCACATGAAATATATTATACATAGTACCATTTTTTTGGTGAAAGAGAATGAAACTTTTTTTCCCCCTTATCATTTCATCTTAGTGTGTTTCCGGAACTTCCCTGGACATAGGGAGTAGAACTGTGAAGACAAAGGGTTTGCTCTCGTAGACCCTATATTCTGATGGCAGGGACAGAAAGTCACCATGGCAACCACAATCCCAGGCTGCCATGATGATGATTCAGATGCCAGTCGTTCCGGTAGCAGTAATGATGGTGGGCTTCCATAGACGATGTAAAGACATGTTCAGTGTCATTGCATGTGGTTTATAACCAATAGAGAGGAATCTGTATTAACTGAATCCTAGGGTTGAGGGTGTGAATTCACTACTCTCGTCACAGTCTCAAGCGGATCTCTGTTGGACCCTGAAAGACTCCAGATCAATATTAGTTAGATATCTCCTGAGTTAAAGAAATCAATCTGTAAGAGGATGACTTAGAAAAATGCTGACCTTTTTAGTGAGCAGGTAGTAACAGATTTTAAAACATTGACAATAGTGCCTTCCCCCCTTTTACCTCATTGCTCTATTCGTTTGCCAATTTAGGGATATTTTTTCTTTTATAGTTTTTGAGATAGCACAAGTGATTGCTTGGAATGGACTCTTTTACTTTCGGTTGCTTTACGCTATTTTGCAGTGCTTAACAGTGGGCACATTCCGGGGAAAAAAGGAGTAAATTTGAGTTGTCAGTTACTGGATATGAGAATAATCTGCAAGAGACAATAAATAAATTGACAGTGAGCTATCGTGTCACCTGAGATTTACATACAAGCTAGTAGGTAATATGCTATATTCAAAATACTGTTTTCAAACTCTCTGAAAAAATAGAAAAACTAGGGATGAAATAACTTATAGGAACTGTAAAAAAATTTTATATAGCTAAATTGTTTCATTTTTAGGGTTGGCCTCTCTCTGAATTCAGTTCTGCAAAATATTTGAAACTGCTGAGAATAAATTGAATTACTCCCCCAAAAGCCAGCATCTACTAAGAGAATACAGAGACAATTGTAAAATTATGAAATACAGAATTATAAATAAGTCAATCATCATAAAAATTACATAATATAGTTAATATTTTAATACATGTATTGCCATCGGAAACACTTTTTTATAACTTTTACATATAACATTTCATTTCTGAAAGTATACTCATTCTGAGAAGAACAAATATTTGAAGAACAAAAGTCGGGGGGAAATCATGACAGTTACAAATACTCCCCTTGGGCAGAGGTCACTGCTCCCTCGTTGTTTGAAATGCCCCTTTCTTACCATTTCCAGGCCTTTTCTTCTACTGTCATTGAATTCGATGGAAAGCAAACCACATACAGCAAGCCACAAAATCCAAAAAGAAAAACAGAAATGTCAGTGATTCTTTGATCAGGTTGAGGAAAACGGAGGTAGAAAAAAGTAAGCAGATTTCCCGTTAGAGAATCCCTTCCTGTCCTCTTGAGATTTTATGTGTGTGTGTTCTTCTTTACTGGGCCGTGCTCGCTCAGACACCTCCGGTACAAAGGCATGCCTCGCGTTATTGCACCTCACTTTATTGCACTTCACAGCTGTTGCATTTTTTGTAAATTGAAGGTGAGACCCTTCTCCGATAAAAAGATTACAAGTCCCTTTATTGCAATGCTTGCTTTCTTGTGGTGGTCTGGAACCCAGCCTGCAATATCTCTGAGGTAAGCCTGGACACTCATTTTTTATCTCCTCCTCCAAAAATCTATCTCAAAAATACAAGCCTCCCTGAAATGAAGACTTCAGCAGAGAGTCACGGTAGCTTCCAGGTAATCCAGAAGGATTGCTTTGTTTCTGACAGCGAAGGGTTAGCTGAGTTCTGTTTGCTGGCGGTGATTGTGGTGGAAGTTGATGCTTTTATGGTTCGGGATGTTATGGAGATAGAAGAAACTTGAATAAAAAGCTATATAGATAGCTGTAGGAGAGAGGGGTCAGGGAAAGAGAGATGACAAGAAATAAAGAAGTGTTTGTTGTTCAGTAATGTGAACGAGCCAAAGGCAGACAAGCGTGAATATCACATTTGCCTGGGGCTGGCCGTGGACTGAAGGACTTGCTGCTCCGGGTGCTGGGAACTCAGTCTAGAGGCCTGGACCCTGCACACCAGCTGCCTGAGGGGCCGTGTGTCCGATTCTGTATTCAAGGCTCTGAAATGCAGACTGACTTCCACATGGACCTTGACATTAGGCCGCTTATTGTATGATTCCATTTACATGGAGTGTCCGGAACAGGAAATTCACAGACACGGAAAGTAGTTTGGTGGGTGCCAGTGGTAGAGTGTGGGGTGTGTTTGGGACTTGGGGGGCCAAATGGCACAGGAGAATGGGAGTGACTCTAACACCACATGGGCTTCTTCATTGGGTGATAAAAACTGTTCTGGAATTTGATATATTTGGTGGTGATATTCACCACCTGGTGAATGTACTAAAAACAACCACATACATTTTAAATGGTGAACTTATGTAAGTTATATGTCAGTGAAAGAAATGGAGTCATTGGTTGGGAGCTCTGTGCAGTGATCTGTGTCAGTAGCTCAGCTGGAGAGAGAGCTGGGCTGTCAGGCTAGTAAAGCCAAACATACTTACTGCGAAGAGGCTAAACCGAGAAAGCGGGGCCCACAGCCGAGGGTCCGGTGGATCAGTGAAAACTTGAAGGAACCCCAAACCAAAGGCTTCAGCCATTTTATGGACCTCGGGATGGGGATGTGGCGGGCAAGGGGAAGGGCTGGGAGTGAAAAAGTTCAAGTACAGGGCACCGAGTCAGTTGGGGAAAATGTCTTCAAGGTTCCCCCTCTTCACCTGCCCCTTCCCCCTCCACCCAGGAAGGAGGCCTCAGCAGAGGTGCTTGAAGAAGACCTCAGACCGAGGGTCAGACAGAGAGACCTAGGAATGAAGATACCCGCCTAGCAATGCAAATATGCATGACATTGCCAGACGGTCCGAGTCCCAGGCTGCAGCCCCTCGGACCCAGCGCTCTGCCTGCGGACCAGGTGCGCGGCGGGCAGGGCCGCTCTCCGCCCAGGGCTCCCTGGGAGGGCGAAGTAACTCCCCGCAAAGTCCCACAGGGTTTCAACTCAGAGCCAGACTTCTCAGTCTCCGTGTCACCAGTTCTTTTGTGGACACAGCCAGCCTAATTTTAGCATCTCTCGCAGTCTTTGCATTAGAACGCCGAGTAGTAGGTTATCGTCCCAGTCTACTTAAGAAGAGTAAAAAAGAAAGTTCATTATCTTTTAGGAGTTAAATTGATTCATACATTGTTGGCCTTTGTTTAACAATAATTTAAGTTGTATGAATATGCATTATATGTTCTGCGATCATATAATTAATCACTGATATTCAATACAAACCCATACAATGCACTAAAGCACTATGTAGTTTCTCCTTTTTAGAGAGAGAAATAAAAATCGGTGATTTAGATAGGTGTATTAAAAAGAAATTTAATAAAAGACACTGTACAAAATTCAGATGAAAGATGAAGAGTGATGAATCAGACAACTTAAGGGAGAACTTTTAAATATGATAATTACAGATATTTGTCTATTTTTTCCATGGGAAAAACTAAAATTAATGTAAATCAAATTAATATTGAGCAATTTACTGTGAGCACAGCAGTAAGATGGCTAAGAGATAAAATGATAAAGAAGTAAACCTTCTACGAACTTATAGACTAGCAGGGGCTATATGCAAATAGGCAATTACTATATAGTATAATACATGCTCTGATGAAGGAAATACAGTTTGTTAAAGGGCTGCTTTTAAATAGCCCTTATCCCAGTTTTGCAAGGGTTGGGGAGTTGGGCAGGCTTTTAAGGGGTAGCTATCTGGATAAAGTAAGATCTTATCCCAACTAAAATAATGAAAATAGGAAAGAAAGCAATAAAAAGGAAAAGGTGTCTAGGGGAAAAAATGAACATGTGCCAACACCTGTCAATTAAGGTGTCATCTGGGACCTGAGTGGAGTGCAATGTGGCTGGAGCAAGGAGCATTAGGTAAGACATCGGTGAGAGCAGCTGGAGAAAGGGGTGAGGAATGAATAAGGAAGACTTTCTAAAACAGATTAGAGGGAACGATCGAATGTCATTAAGCAGGGTGATGACATAATCAGATTTACAGAGTCTCCCTGATGTCAGTGCCAAGAATGGATTAGAAATGAGCAAAAGCAAAGACAGAAAAGTTATTTTGAAAGCTCTGGAATTAATCCAGACACTATAATGATGTTCTAATTTAGGATAGTAGCCATCATAATAGAGAATGGTATAAGGTACAAGAAAATCGTTAGGTACAAAAAAAAAAATCTTTAGAATTTAAAATGGATAGGTGTTAGTGATTGGGTACAGAAGATATGGGAAAGAATCTAAATTTCTAGGTTGTACATCTGAGTGGATAGAGGCACGATTTACTCAAAAGGGAAGACAAAAAGGGGAATAGATCTGAGACGATGACAATACATGTTAGATATGTTGAGTTTGTAATATCTATGACCAATCCGAGTGGAACTATGTAGCAACCAATCATATATGTGCTGAGTGTGTGGCTCATAAAAGATGTCTGAACTGTGGATGTAGATTTAGAAACCATCGATCTATTAAGAGATATACCAATGGGTATGGCTTTGCAGGACGAGGATTCTGAAATGCCTACACCAGCAACGAAATGAACAGAAACATTAACAAAAGGCAAGTGAAAAAAAAGGCAATAAACTAGGGATTAAGAAAAGGTCTGAGAGGTAAGAGGGAAACCAGAACATTGATGTCATGAAATCCGAGGAAAGAGATAGGTATAAGCAGGGTAGAGGAAAAGAGTTGGAAAAGAACCAGTTTGCTTAGCATCAAGGTCGCTGATAGCTTTGGCAAGAGCACTTTATCAGTGAAGTACTAGGACTAAATACAAACATCAGTGAATTGAATGAGGAGGTAGAGTGAATAGAGTCAGCTCTTAAGAATGTAAATAGTGAAAGGCTTGGGGACACATTTGTCAATTTTGTATGGCCAATTCTATCTGGAGGAGTTTTGCCACCTCTTGACAGTTCAGTGGGCTGTGCGGTGTTTTCCCACTAAAGTGAAGATGTCCATAGAAGCTGAAACTGCCGTATTTTTAGTTCATTTGCAATAAGATGTGAACAGGACATAGGCTCAAATAGACTTTTAATTGACAGCCACTGATAAAAAGAAGCAGGACCGACGGAGTGTCTTTTCGGGCAGTGGTGTTGGTAACAGCATACCAGATTGGGGGTGTGCCAGGGTGAGGAGTGGAGGCTGTGGCACCCCCTCTCACGACCAGTGCAGTAATGGCATTGGGGTCTTCCTTGGAGTTATCTGGCAATTTTAAATATAGTTTTGAATTCACAACCTCGTTGCTTTCTCTGGTTTCTCCACCTGGCTCTCCAGACTTTCTGGAAATCGCTAACCATCCGATCATTATCTTAAACATCTTTATCTGCTTAACTGAGTCAGTTTCTGTTTCTTCTGCACAAGAATCCTTACTGATATGCAGTTTCTATTGTATAGTTTACATAAAGTCAAAGGCACAGATTTTGTGTATAGTTGAATGGGTTTTGACCAATTCGTACAACCAGGTAACTTGCGTTCTTTCTATTGCTGAGTTTTATATCAATACATGAATATAGCACAGTTTAGTAACCCATGAATACCTAATGCCATAGACATATTTGATTATTTGTTTTGTTGTTTGAATTCTTATGAACATGTTATCATTTCCATTGGCTATATATGGAATAGAAGTTGCATTTCTGGGCCTTAGACTAGATGTATTTTAAACTTCTTAAGAAACTGAGAACTATTTTTCAACCAAAAGAATTTTTTATCTCCATTACTATATTTTATGTTTCTAATATTTCCTTTTAATGACTGGAGTTTCCATTGATCTATTAAAATCCTCCACCAATTCACTCCTATTGTTCACTTTTTCTACTGACATACACTTTAAATAGCATAAAATATTTTTACCGTTATTTTAATGTCTTGTCAGATAATTCGAACACCTGGGGTATCTTTTGGTCTCCTTTTCTTTATTATTTTGTTTTTGGTCATCGGTTACCCCATTAGCTTCCTAAAGCTACTGTAACAAACTGTGATAGACTGAGTGGCATTAAACAACAGGAATGGACTGTTTTGCAGCTCTGGAGGCTAGAAGGCTGAAAACAAGGTGTCAGCAGGGCGATACTTTGAAACCAAATAGCGATTTCTTATTTGCTTTTCAAGTTTATGGTGGTTTGCTGGCTTTGGCATTCATTGGCTTGATACATCGCTCCAACCCTCTGTCTTCATATGGCATCTTCTTAAAGGACACCGGTCATATTGAATTAGGGACCTGTCCTACTATGGATGACCCTCATCTTAACCTATGACAGTTGCATTTTTTTTTTATTGTTAAAAGTATTACAGAAGGCCCCTTTTTCCCCCATTGACACCCTCCTCCCCGCTCCCACCCCCCTCCTGCTTTCCCCAAACTAATGTCTGTGTCCATTAGTTGTGCATATAGGTATATAAGTTCTTTGGTTTATCTCTGTTTGTGCCATCATTTTAAAATCCAATACTGGATATTTTGTCTGAAAGAACAGTAGATGCTGAAGTAAATAATACTTATGCCCTGGAAAGAACATGGCCCATCCTCTCTGAGGCCACTAGAGTGGTAGGTGGGTCAATGTAGTATGTATTTGATCTGGATCTGGCTTTGTTCAGATTAGTTAAATTTACTTCTCCTCAGAGTTCAAATTATTTGAGAACAGAATTACAGGTTTGTTTTAATGTGTCCTGCTCATCTCCCAGAATCCTCAGCTCAATACACCTATATCTCAGGATGGATGTTTCTCCGTAATCCCATCTTGTCCCCAGATTTTTTCATAATGGCTTCTGGAAAAAAGGTTTGTGGGTTCAGATTCTCTTTGTTTGACTGCTTTCCTCTTGTCCACATTTACAGTCATCCTTCATTTATAGCAGTTAATCAGTTCCAGACTCTAGTGGTTACACCTGGCATTGAAGAATTCCTGGGGAGCTCGAATACACAGGCCTACAGTCCACACGTATAGTAATTTTAATTGTAATTGTAATATAAGGGTGTATAAATGACTCAGACAACAGAGTGCGCGCTTTATCATTTTCACTGTCTTGATCAACTTTTTAATGAATATATTTGAAAAAACCACAATAGAGTGAAGCCGCAAAAGTCAAAGTGCGAAATGGCGAGGGACGACTGTGTAGCATTTTTTCCTTTGTGCTGTTCTACTAAAGAAGAAAATGTGTCCCTTCTCTCCTAGCTTGGACTTCTTACATTTTAGACTTCAGTTGCTTTTCTTTGCATCCTCATTTCTCTGATGGGCTTCCCAAATCACGAGTTGTACATCATCTTGTATTTTTTATTATTGGGTAGGGCTGGAGTGTTCTTGCTGCCTTCTGCGATCCTGGATGTAGAAGTCACTGATACCCTCTTTAAAAATTTCTTCTTTCTCTGAGATTATTAAGGGGAAACTATATATTTTTGTTCATATCTGGGTATATTATCATAGCTAAGAAACACCAACTATAAACCATCAGTCCAATTCCCATAGCTGAAGATTATTAATAAAACTCCAATACATTGGCCTAAAATATCTGTGATGAGTGCTTTCTTCCCATAAGCAGTGTATTTACCACTTTGGCATAAATGTAAACTAAATAAGCAAAGTATTATAAATAATATGGGTATAGTTATGTATAATGCAAGGCCTGTCATGGGTAGAAAAATCCCTTTTCCCACCCCAAATATTTATAGGTCCTACTTCCTAGAACCTATGAATATGTTACATAGCGAAAGAGTCTTTGATTTGGAGAGATCAGTCTGATAGGCCCAATCTCATCATATGAAGATTAAAAATGGATAATTTTCCTGGCTGCTTTTAGAGAAAATTGGTACTAAACAGGGATGATGAGAGAGATGCAGCATTGCTAGCTTTGGACACGGAGGTCACCAGCCAAGGAACAGATGCTTTTGCATATCGATTTTTGACAATTGTGGAGACAAAATTACATTTTTTTTTATTCTCCTCAGTCTTTAGTTTGTCAGGAGGATAAGATAAAAAAGAAATTAGAACACCGGAAGAAGTATGAACATTTTTGTAAATACACAATTTAAAAACTAGAGAAATATATATTTTTAATCCTAAGATCCCCAAGGAAAGGAGATCTCATAACAATTTCATTCTCTTTCCAAAGTTCAGTAGCCCTCAAGATCTGAGCTTGTTTTTCATACATGATTTACAAATGTTCCCAATATCATCATTAACATAAACTTAGTGAAACATAAATATTTCAGAATGAAATCTTAATGGATCTAAAATAGTGGAAACCAGGTAAATTTGGAGTTATGGAAGATTCAGAAAAAGAACAAAACAAAAGCAACTGATTTAATTATAATAATACATGAAAATTATTTAATAAAACTTCATAGATTAATTTGTTGCTTCAGAATTGAGAACATTGTACCATGTTTTCCTTTTTTATTTATATTATTGAAAAATATTCCCTGAAGACAGTGCTACTTTTCCTCCTAAAATACAACTTTTCTTACCCTGTGTTAACTCCAAATATGTTCATGATTCTTTAGCAAGTGGCCAGTTTTTAAGCATAATTTAATTGCACTCCAACTGTACCTAATTCAATTGTACTCCAAGTTTTACGCAACCAGTCCCATTGCACTCTAAAATATCATCTTTCCAAAGATCCTTGAAATCTGGCGTTTTAGTTTTACCCTTGAGATAACTATACATTTTTCTGGCAAAGGAGCTGGCTATAGTCTTTCTGACTATACCAAAACACTCTATATATGAATTGTAAAATCCAATTATAAATGGGTGAGAGAGAAAATCAAAATAAATAGAATGATTGTTACTGTTTTATATTAAAGTTTTATACTCTTAAATATCCTGCTATTGGATGAGAATTAAATAAATATCTGTATTATGAACCAACATGATATCATCACTGTCATTTCCAGTGGATGCTTAAAGTTTGAATCAGTTTATCTGATTTTTAGTTTATCGTATACAGCTATGGAATCCTGACAGTGAGAATAGACTAACCAAGAAATAACTTTAAAAATAGACTCAACGCCGTCAAATGACCTTTCATTTTTTATGATATAAGCAAAAACCTTCATCCCCTTCACTTCTCAAGGACAGTAGACCCATCATCTCAGCCTTGGGCCCTAGTCCTTATATTGATATTATATCTTTATCCAATGACTATACCCTAAGTTTTGTCATGTTTTTATTTTATTTTATTTTGTTAATTTGGTTTTGTTACAGATGTTTCTCCATTTTCCCCCACTGACACCCTCCTCCCCATACCCACCGCCCCATCCCCAGCTTTGTTGTCTATGTCCATTGGTCATGTATATATGCATATAAGTTCTGTGGTTTATCTCTCTCCCCCAACCCCTCCTCCTCTGAGGCTTGTCCATCTGTACCCCAACTCTATGTCTCTGGGTCAATTTTGTTCATCAGTTTGTTTAGTTCATTATATTCCACAAATAAGTGAGATCATGTGATATTTGTCTTTCTCAGCTTGGCTTGTTTTACTTAGCATAATACTGTCCAGGTCCTTCCATGCCATCTCAAAGGATAAGAGATCTTTCTTTCTTATAGCTGCATAGTATTCCATTGTGTACATGTACCACCGCTTTTTTATCCACTCATCTACTGATGGGCACTTCGGTTGTTTCCAGATCTTATCTATTGTAAATAGTGCTGTTATGAACATAGGAGTACATATATTCTTTCTGATTGGTATTTCAGGCTTCTTTGGGTATATTCCTAGAAGTGAAATCACTGGGTTAAATGGAAGTTCAATTTTTAACTTTTTGAGGTAACACCATAGTATTTTTCACAGTGGCTGCACCAGTCTGCATTCCCACCAGCAGTGCACTAGAGTCCCCTTTTCTCCACACCCTCGCCAACACTTGTTGTTTGATGATTTGTTGATGGCGGTCATTATGACAGGTGTGAGATGATACCTCATAGTTGTTTTAATATGCATCTCTCTGATGATTAGTGACACTGAGCATTTTTTTTATATGTCTCTTGACCATTTGTATGTCCTGTTTGGAGAGGTGACTATTTAGTTCCTCTGCCAATTTTTCAATTGGGTTCTTTTTCTTTTGTTGAGCTGTATGAGCACTCTATATAATTTGGAAATTAACCCCTTATCTGATGTATCATTGGCAGTTATGCTCTCCCATAGAGTGGGTTGCCTTTCCATTTTGGTAGTTGTTTCTTTTGCTGTGCAGAAGCTTTTTAGTTTGATGTAGTCCCATGTGTTCATTTTTTCCCTTTGTTTCTCTTACCTTAACTTTTGTATCAGTGAAAATTCTGCTGCATATGGTGTCTGAAATTTTCTTCTATTTTTATGGATTTTATGAATTTTTAAGGATTCACAAGTTACATTTAAGTCTTTTATCCATTTTGAGTTTATTCTCGTGTATGGTGTAAGTTGGTGGTCTAGTTTCAATTTTTTGCAAGTAGCTGTCCAATTTTTCCAACACCATTTGTTGAAGAGACTGTCTTGACTCCACTGCATGCTCTTGCCACCTTTGTCAAATATTAATTGAGCATATTGACTTGGGTCAATTTCTGTGTTCTCTATTCTGTTCCATTGATTTACCTGCCTGTTCTTGTGCCAGAACCAGGCTGTTTTGATTACAGTGGCTTTGCAGTATAATCTGAAATCTGGTAATGTGATCCCTTCTACTTTTTTCTTGTTTTTCAAGATTGCTGTGGCTATTTGGGGTCTTTTTTGGTTCCGTATAAACTTTTGAGTGTTTGTTCTAGTTCTGTGAAATATGTTGTTGGTATTTTGATGGGGATTGCATTGAATCTATAGATTGCTTTGGGTAATATGGACATTTTAATGATGTTAATTCTTCCAATCCATGAACAAGGTATATGCTTCCACTTTTTTATATCTTCCTCTATTTCTTTTTTCAATAACCTGTAGTTTTCTGTGAAGAAGTCCTTTACTTCTTTGGTTAAGTATATTCCTAGGTATCTTAATTTTTTTGCTATGATGGTAAATGGAATTGTTTTTTTTTAGTTTCTCTTTCTGTGAGTTCATCATTGGTGTATAAGAATGCTGCCGATTTCTTGATGTTAATTTTGTATCCTACTACTTTGCCAAATTCATTTATTAAATCTAGTAGATTTTTGATGGAGTCTTTAGGGTTTTCTATGTACAATATCGTGTCATCTGCAAATAATTGCAGATTTATTTTCTCCTTTCCAATTTGGATCCCCTTTATTTTTCTTCGTGTCTAATTGCTATGGTTAAGACTTCCAGTACTATGTTAAAGAAGAGTGGTGAAAGTGGGCATTCCTGTCTTGTTCCCATTCTTAAGGGGAATGCTTTTAGTTTTTGCCCATTGAGTATGAGGTTGGCTGTAGGTTTTTAATATATGGCCTTTATTATGTTTTGATATGATCCCTCTATTCCCACCTTGCTGAATGTTTTTATCAGAAATGGGTGCTTGATTTTGTTGAATGCTTTTTCAGCATCTATTGATATGATCATATGATTTTTATCTTTCCTTTTGTTTATGTGGTGTACCACATTTATTAATTTGCAAATATTGTACCATCCTTGCATGCCTGGGAATAAACCCACTTGGTCATGATGAATAATTTTTTGATGTATTATTGCTGAATTCGATTTGCTAATATTTTGTTAAGGATTTTGGCATCTGTGTTCATCAGGGATATTGGCCTGTAGTTTTCTTTCTTTGTAGTGTCTTTATCCAGTTTTGGCATTAGGATTATGCTGGCCTCATAAAATGAGTTTGGAAGTGTTCTCTCTTCTTGGATTTTTTGGAAGAGTTTGAGGAGAATGTTCAGTAAAACTCCCCTGTGAAGCCATCTGGGCCTGGGCTTTTGTTTGCTGGGAGTTTCTTATTTACATCTTCAATTTCCTTTGTTGTTATTGGTCTGTTCAAGTTTTCTATCTCTTCCTGGTTCAGTTTTAGGAGGCTGTGTGTTTCTAGAAATGTATCCATTTCTCCTAGATTGTCCAATTTGTTGTCATATTATTGTTCATAGTATGTTTTGATGATCCTTTGTATTTCTTTTTTTTTTTAATTCAATTAATTAAATTATTTTTGTTACAGATGTTTCTCCTTTTCCCCCCACTGATGATCCTTTGTATTTCTGTGGTGTCAGTGGTTACTTCTCTTTCTTTCTGATTTTGTTTATTTTGTTTCTTTCTTTTTGTTTCTTGGTGAGTGGCTAAAAGTCCATTGATCTTGTTTATCTTTTCAAAGTACCAGCTTTTTGTTTCATTGATCTTTTGAATTTTTTTTTTTTTTTTAGTCTCTATGTCATTTATTTCTACTCTGACCTTTACTATTTCCTTCCTCCTACTAGCTCTGGGTTTGTCTTTTTGTTTACTTTCTAGTTCTTTAAGTTGTAGGGTTAGAAAGTCAATTAGGAATTTTTCTTGTTTCTTAAGGTAGGGGGTGACTGGTTCACTGCTGCCAGGAGCTGTCATGAGCCTCTTGCCCTCAGAGTGCCGTGTCTGGGTTTGGACTGGCTTTGGCTGCTCTCCAGCCAGCCCTGGGCCTTCCCATTCAGCCTCCACCTGACCCAAACTTTGATGAGGGGTCCTTTTACATTTGTCACATGATATCCCTGCCAATTCCAAATTACCCTACCCTGAGCCTTTCAACTGTCTTGTCCTGATTCCAAACTCTGAATTTTATAACATACGTATACTTCTTTGGTATTTAGTGTGTCCTCTCAAACAATTGTATATTTTTCTTCTACTATCCTTGACTGTGTTCTGGACCTAATATGTATTCAGCCACATGAAATCTGATGTTGGGTTCAAATTGGGCTTTCCTAAATCTGAGCCTTTGCCAAAAGTGACCCAAACTATTGTCTTGTTCTTTGGAAAATATAAAATATTTTGGGAAATTCCTATGGACTTTGGATTTCAGAACTGGAAGAAATCATTTACCTCTTTATACTTTTGCAAAGTAGAATAATTTATTACTTTGTACTTTTTTTTCTATCTCATATTTTCAAGGGTGAGAACTGTATTTACTTTCCCTAAATATAAACATATTCTTTTCTCTCAGAAGTAGGCTTATAAATGCCTAACCATTTATAGTTTGACAGTTGTCATACCTAAAACATAAGATAACAATTACACACATAATGATAAAGGGTGGTTTGTTTATAATTGGTGCCTCCTGGTACACATTACTAGCAGATATACATCATGTATAATAAGATACCAATCATGATTCACATAAAGGTAGATCCTTTTGCTCTTGCCTGAAGGGCCATCTTAGGACATTATCATGCTACAAAGCCCAGAAAAATAGCCCAGCTGGTGTGGCTCACTGGTTGAGCATAGACCTATGTACCAAGAGGTTGCTGGTTCGATTCCCGGTCAGGGCACATGCCCAGGTTGTGGGCCAAATCTTCAGTTGGGGGCATGCAGGAGGCGGCCAATTGATGTTCTCTCTCATTGATGTTTCTATCCCTCTCTCCCTTTCCCTTCCTCTCTCTCTAAAATCAATCAATAAAAAACATTTAAAACAAAACAAAACAAAGCCCCCCAAATAATCTTGGCTTCTACAGAACTGCCTTTGGAGGGGCAGCAACAAGAGTGACATTGTGTATACCATGTAACACTCAGCAACACTGAAGACCTTTCCTGAGTAAGTCTTCCCTTGGATTCTCATTCCTCAAGCCCTCTCCCCGGAGTGCACGGTCCCCTTCTTTGGTGACCACCCTTTTCTTTGGCAAAGTCTGGCAGTGTTTATTTAAGACTTCTTCCTTTTGGGGAGAGAAATGAAGTATTGAGGACTTATATATTTTGTCCTTGTCACTCATTAAGAAATAATTTGCTTCTGATAAATGGCATTACTAGGTACCACATTGCCTTACTTTAAAAAGAAAAATAGGAACAAAAACCTGATGCCTCACAGCCTTCCACTCTCGTCTTCCCTTTCTATACGCCGGAGGTTTCATTCTATCTAACTCTTCCCCGCCCAGGCCTTCCCAAAGGAGAAACAAAAGCATACCTTTATCTCTCTTAAATGACTAAAACATCTCAGCATAACTTCTGATCACAGAGCTATTTAAATCCACACGGAAGCCATATTTTATTTTCAGGGGAAGAATCTTTAATTTTGGAGTTCCTGCAACAGGGGAAGGTTTCTCTGAGCTGGATGAAATTTCCAGAACTTTCTGACATCACATCATGTGTTCAATTTTCTATTTGCAGTGTGCTCGTGGGGAATACAGTCTTGAATTTGTTTATGGAGAGCTTTCCTCCTGTGATTGTCTTTTGTAGTGCCAAGGTAAAAATATACCAAAGAATGATAAAATTTACAAAAAAAGTTAGATTTACTCTTTCAAATACCCCAAATCTTTTTGGTAAACAGTTCCATAGTGAATTTTATAAGTAGGAGAAAAAGAGCTAACAGAAGCATGTTTTCCATAACAATAACTACCTCCCCTGTGTTTCACCTCTTCAGAGGCTAATAAGACTGTCAAATTGATGGAGAGCTTCCTGCTTTACTAAATTATAGCACCTTGATTTACATTAGGGTAATATGTGCCAAAAATGAAATACTATCTCATTTCAAAGTCTGTATATTTACTTTATTACTTGTAGTTGATTCTCCTAGTACTCTCAGCTATAATAGTCCTTTATAGGTGGTTGTTATTGTTTTAACAAACAGGAGAAGGAAGGAAAGGACAGAGGGAGGGAGGGAGGGAGAGAGAGGAGGAGGAAAGAAGGAAGGCGCCTGTGCACGTTCCTGTTCTTCCATCCATCTTGTCACATGACAATAAAAGAGGATTGTTTCTAACCCTCCCTTAATTTGGTTTGAGTTATTCCTCTTCTTTTAGTTTCTCTTGGTTTGTGATGTCATAGTGGTTATCTTGACAAAAACATTGATGCCGAACGCTAATACAGAGACCCTAACGAGATTTCTCCTTATTTTACTTCCCGCCTAATTCATTTATGTGAGAGGATCTGTTGTGTACTGCGATTTAATGTTGATAATGTAAAACAAATCTGAGTATTAAGTGCAGTTTACTGGGATGGCAAAGCAGACATGTGGAGAGACCTTATTTGAAAGAGAGGCTGTCCTCTAAGAACATAGAGAAATGCTCTCAAAAGGAAACTGAGCATTTTATACAGCGAAGTATGATGCCTGATGGCAAAGCATCTAAGAGGAATTGTATGGTTCCAAATGCAACAACTCAAAAATGAAAAGATATATTTTTTTTTTTTTAGAAAAAGAACTCTTTGTATCACACTGATCCATAATCCTTGTCAAAAACAAATTGTAAAACCTTTCATCAATAAAAAGATAGAGACGTTAGGTAGAATTAAAGGTTGAAATGATGAATATCTATGTTGGTTGTAATATAGAACTATTTTTTGTTTTGTTAATCCTTATCCAAGGACATTATTTTCATTGATTTTTAGAGAGAGTGGAAGGGAGGGAGGGAGCAGAGAGAGAGAGAAATAAACATCTGTGTGAGAGAGGCACATCCAGTGGTTGCCTCCTGCATGTACCCTGACCTGGGCTGGGGACCAAACCTGGAACCCAGGTTCTGCAACCCAGTTACACACCCCGCACTGGGTATTAAACCAAGACCCCTCAGTGCGCCAGCCAAGGCTGCAATGTAGAACTTTTGAAAGCCTCACATCACTAAGAAAGAGCTAGAGTAGACGAGACCATTTTACAGATGAGGAAACTGCAGCTTGAGGGTGATTCAAGGACAAGAGTTTGAGAGAACCAGAAGTGGGGCACGGAGACCAATATTCATTTAATGAAATTCTCACTACATCATTCCTCCTCCTCCTCCTCCTCCTTCTTCTTCTTCTTCTTCCCACTGAATGTTTTGTGATAAGAATTACATTATTTTATGATTGTAGTTTTTTTTCTAAAGGAGATTTTGACTTTCTCATTTAACATTGCCCTGTCTGCCCTAAGGACAGAGTGCTGAGCACTGTGGGGGGTCCATGGCAGAACATGTGGTCCCTGCTGTCCCAGAGATTCCAATTCAATGTTAAGGGAAGAGAAGCAACATCCTAAAGTCCTTGCACTTCAAGTTTTCAACAGTTTTTTTTTTTTAATATTTAAGACCTAATTTCCCTACTTTAATGCTCCCCTATAATTCTGTGTAGAGTGCTATTCATGGTTTCCACAGTAATGTAATTATATTTCACAGATATTTTAAATCAGACCTTGGGCTTGTTGAGTAGAAACAAGCTCATCCTAATTTTATAAGATCAAGCCCAGTGCTTGGCATACAGCGAGTGCTCAATAGATACATGGGTTTATTTTGAGTTTGTTATTAGAAAGGTACACACATCTTGTATAAAACGTAGGCCATATAGAAGTGTATAATGTAAAAGTATAATATGAAAAGGGCTAAATATAATGTAAAAAGTATGTAAAAAAGGCTAAAATATATATAAGTTGGTACTGAAACAGATAAGGCTTATTTACAAGCAAAATTGATTACTATTTTTTTTTTAATCCTCACCTGAGGACATTTTTCCATTTTTTTGTTCAGATAGAGTGGGAGGGAGAGAGAGAGAGAGAAACATCAATGTGAAAGGGACACATCGAGTGGCTGCCACCCACACGACCCAACCAGAGCCAGGGACAAACTGCAACCGAGGTACGTGCCCTTAGCAGGAACCGAACCAGGGTCTCTCTGGACCGCAGGCCAACATTCTAACTGCTGAGCCAAACTGGCCAGGGCTGATTGCCATAGTTTTTGAGTGAAAGCGGACACTTTTTCATCTCTGTCACCCACTTCTACTGCCCTCCACCAACCACTCAGCATCTGTGATTTGTACACTCCTAGACATTTTTTTACATGGAGAAATATAATGTGATTTTGAATTAATACATTAAATACATAAGATGCTTTAAGAATACAAACATGACCATTTTTTAAATTTATTTATTTATGTATTTATTTACTTATTTATTTTTGTTAATGCTCACCAGAGGATATTATTCCATTGAGTTTTAGAGTGGAAGGGAGGGAAGGAGAGAAAGAGAGAGAGAAACATCCATGTGAGAAACAACCAGACATCGATTGATTGCCTCCTACATGACCCTGGCCATGGATCAAACCTGAAACCAGGTACTTGTCCTTGACTAGAATCGAACCTGCGACTCTTTGTTCCGTGGGCCAATGCTCTAACTGCTGATCCAAACTGGCCAGGGCAAAAATGACCATTTGAAATATAGAAACTATGTGATTAATAAAAATATTATTTATATTAAACTATTTGATTTCCTTTTGTAAAAAGAAAACAGTTGGATTTGATGACGACCTTGAAATTTTGAAGTTGTATGGACTATCAATAGTATTTTAAATGTCACGCCAAGAATATTCATTTCAGGTTAACCTTTTAATTTATCAGGACAAGAGATTGAATATTAGTTTTTCTCATCAATTGTTTTTATATTTTCACTTACATTGTTGTAATATTATTGGTCAAACTTTTGTATAATAAAGGCTGACTTACTTCTATTTGTTAGGTTCTAAACCAGATATGTAAAAAGGTATTTCTACTTCACAGTTCTTACTTAGTAACAGTTAGAAATAATTCTTAATCCCTTGAGTAGATATCTGGATGGGACATATTTAATAAATGAATAGTAAGAACTTTATACCATGTTTTCCATTGTTCAAAAGTATTTTCCTTTTTTTTTCATTAAAAAAATTTTTTTTCTTTATTGATTTTTTTTTTTTTTTTTTTTTTTTTAGAGAGAGAGGAAGTGAGAGGGAGAGAGAGATAGAAACATCAAAGAGCGAGAACATCAATTGGCCGCCTCCAGCACGCCCCCCACTGGGGATCTGGCCCACAACCTGGGCATATACCCTGACTGGGAATCGAATTGGCGACCTCTTGGTGCATGGATTTATGCTCAACCACTGAGCCACACTGGCTAGACCAAAAGTATTTTCTTTACAGCCATCAATTCACATATCTTTCCTAGTTTCACTTACTTTTGTTTTATTGATGCTTGACTATTGATTGTCTTGATCGCTGATATATTTACACTTTTTTGCTTACTCAAAGATGGTGCAGATATATGCTGATTAGACTTCATGCTATCTAGTACAGCTTCCCAGTATTTTAGAGTTGGAGTAGTGGCCTTGCTCTGAAGGCTGTGTGTGGAAATTAGAAAATGTTTCAGTGAGAATTAAAAGAAATAAAAAATAGTACATATATTATAGAGAATGAGTTGTGATTGAACTAAATAGATTTCCAGCTAGCCATTTAGAAACTTGAGTAACTTAAAAAATCAGAATTTTCTGTACCCTAAACAAGTTATAGTTAAGTATTTTAATTTGGAATATAAATAAGTAAATTATAACAGATTATTAAGTAATTGAATCACACTTGGTATGGCACAAACATTATGTATCCACAGACAGAGGAAAATTTACTATGCAAACAGTATATAAAAAATAAAATATGGCAGTAAAGCTTTATAAATCATCGTGGACTCAAAGCTTAATATATGTCCAATAACATGGTTCAACATTAATCAATGGAAAATATACAACAACAGAATAAATTTTATCTTTAAAATTGATTGAATTTAGGTCTTAATTATTTCAATGTTCATTAATCTAATGTATAATAACTTGGAATAACGGAAATTCAAATTTAGTGAGGGATTGGAGATTTGAAATAGTTAAGATAGTTAAAATAATTTTGATTAATTTCACATGGAAAGTGAATATATAAATTGGTATTGAAACAGATGAGGCTTATTTACAAGTCAAATTGATTACTATCTTTTTTTGGGTGAACCATCTAAGGAAAGTTATATAACCAATATGAAATGTGATATTTGTTATATGCAAATTGAGTATTACTAGATAAATTAGAAAGTCAAAAAATGTATATCAGAATTTCCCACACTCTGTCCAGGAAAAAGATGATGATGTTGATGATTGATAATAATATTGATGATTCCTGTACGCTATTGGAAATATGACACATAAATAAATCAAGAGCTATTGTTTACTGAATGTTTATCTCATTCTAGATCATTTTAGTATATTATTTTCTTTTAGGCTTTAGGTTGAAAAGTATGTGAGGAGCTGAATGAAAGATAATATAACTGTAACATGGGACTCAAGGGCCGCGTGATGAGGTGACCTTGGAGACAGGAAGGCTGTACATTTTGGACAGCCCATGTAAGCCATGTGCCCCTTATTCCATATGCAGTGAAAAAGTGAGAATTATAAGCAGTCACATTATTTTATAAGAATAAAAATATCATTGCATGTGATTTTCCATTATGTACCAAAGTAAAATATAGATTTATTTCATTTCTATATTGGAAAACATCTTAGGGTTTTAGCATAACTTCACGTTAGTGAGGTTGTAAAAAGTAGACACTGTTTTAAGCAGTACACGTTGATGGAAACATTTTAGGGTGGTGATGCTGGGCTATGAAACGAAATTTAATGATCACCTACCCTTGTACTCGGGAACACAACAGCTAGAATTTACGCTGTAGATGCTCCTCATCTAAGTTTATATCAATTTGAGGATACCCATGTAAACTAGAAGATCACGTCACTGCTTGAGAATGACTGACCTATCATCTGAATAAATAATGAGAAAGAATCCTAACAGCCAGTGTTGACAGGAAAATTGGCACTACGGATTAAATCATTATGTTCCTGAAGAGTAATTTGACCTTTAAGAAAGACTTAAACCAGACTTAGAAATTTAACTTTTAGTTACCTATTCTAAGGAATGTATTGGGTTAGTATTAAAGAATTAGAGAAACTTCTAAATGAACCCCTCAGCTTTTGTTACCGGTTTGTGCACTCGCTTTGTAGATGTGACAGATTGGCAGTATACTTGTGTGACCTCTTCATGGGGGGATGTTGCATTTGACTCTAGCCTGTGGCATAACTCTGCCCAGGAAGATGTAACTGTCAAACCTTACTTTGCTTTAATAGTTTAAAAAACTTACACGCAGCCCTGGCCGGTTTGGTTCAGTGGATAGAGCGTTGGCCCACGGACCAGAGAGTCCTGGGTTTGGTTCCCGCTAGGGGCACGTACCTCTGTTGCAGTTCATCCCCGGTCGGGGTCATGTGGATGGCAACCAGTCCATGTGTATCTCTCACGTTGATGTTTCTCTCTCTCTTTTCCTCCCTCTCTCCTTGAAGATAAATGCAAAAATGTCCTCGGGTGAGGATAAAACAACAACAACAACAACAACAACAAAAACCTTGCATGCAACATTAAAATTTATCAAAATAAATTTAAAAATAATTTGAAGTGTGACAGGTTTACATTTATCAGCCCCAAAGGCCATCAAACCATTTTGCAACTTAATTGATTTTCAGCTTGTTCTGGATTTTCATGTATGTAACCTGTGTCTGTAAGCTGCCTAAAGGATGTATAAAAAGTTGTCTTCATATTGCAAATTACATCAAGTCCTTGATCAGCATGCCAGGTATCAATATTATTGATTTTGTAGCTGAATACTCTGTTATTAATATTAACATAATAATTCTCAAATCATTTCTCAAAATCCACAGGTACAGTCTTTCCTTTTATATTAATTCTAAGAAATATAATTTCTTTTTCCTGTTTGTACCATGTTTGCTCTATAAAGATAGATGAAAAACAGAAGTCTGAATATTTTTCCCGTTTGTTCTGTCACTGAAAGAAAAATATTGGTGTACTTAAATATAAGCAATTGAATGCTAATACGTTGGAAGGGCCATTTTAATCATTATGATGGTAATGGAACACTTAAAAATGCATGTAATGGAATTTAAAAATAGATTAAAAATTACTTCAATAAATGCACTCACTCATTTGATTACTTTGTGGTTGGAAATTGAACTATTCTTTCTGTGGGCTATGGTATTTCATGTTGGGCTAATCATTGAATAAGATGAATTCAGTTTTTGACATTCAGTGTGAGTATTGATGTTTTATCAAGCATTTTAATAATTTTAACTTCAGTGATTTATATGGATTCTCATTGAGATGGTCACATAATCACATTTATCAATAAGAGTAAGTAAGCAGTAGCTTTGCTTGTTTAATAAATAAAAGCACCATGCTAAGAATGATCATTGTCTCTGTATTAAGGTGTGTGTGAGACATTGTCTAGCATCTCTCGTGATAAATACACGTGAGACACTATTGATGTGTTGTTTGAGACACTGTTCGCAGAACTTAAATGTGTTGGCCATTCTATCTTTTGTTTTACTAGCATCTTAAAAAGACTCACCATTTTAATCAACTGCATTCAACACTTGACAGTTCTGCTCAGTGACAGGCCTATTTAGATAATGACGGTTCCTGTGGTTTCAAGGGCTTTCCCCGATCCTCTCCATCCTCTCCCGTTACCTCTGTGTTACACCCACAGGCTCTGTGATGCTTGAAATCCCAATAGTCATTTGCCACAAAACCGAACCTATCATATCTACCTATCCATTTTTAAGCCCCAAATATACTAATCTGTTTTGCCTTGAAGTTCAAAATAATGTGAATCCTTTATATCCCCAGTTATTGAAAATGACATTTTAATCATCCAGTCCATTTGGGATCAAAACCTCAGTATTATTTTTACTCTTCACTGTACTAGATTTCTCTTAACCATTCATATTAAAATCTGCCCTACCCAAATGACCTTTAGCCTGCTCCTCTCATGTGTTCTGTCAACTCTCTCCTCTTGTTACTGCCTTTCAGTATCATTTAACTTGACTGTTGCTGCTGCGCTTACCTTCTAACCCTACGACACGATTCACTCTCTTGTTCTTTGTCAATACAGCCCTTTTCCTATGACTCTTAAAATCCAGCCAGAGCGGATTTAATTCTTTTAATTTAATTCTTAAACAACATTGATGACTCATCACTGCCTATAAAACAAGATGCATTTTATTTTTTCTTTTGGTATTCAAGACTCAACTATAATTCCCCAAATTATCTTTTTAGCTCTACAATTCAATTGTATATTTTCCAACTTGCCAACTCTCAGCTCTCAACATTTTTATATTGGGTTCAACTCCAGTGGATCATTTACCATTCGCTGAACATTTCCTTTTTAAAGCACTATTCTCACCAACTTAAATGTTCTCTGTAACTCAGATCATTATAGTCAACTGTATATTACATATTTTATTTTATTTTAATACTATCTTTTCCATGAATGTTTTGTGGGTTATTTCTGAAATGTTAGTCAATTTATCTCTCTCCTATATTATGTTTTATTAATTAAAATATTAATGTTCTTATATATAGTATTTATATAATTTTGATTTATATTATGGGTGCAAAAAACACCTCATTGCATGCAATGTATACATAACTAGTACTGTGTGTATGTGCTCATAATGCATAAGCATGTGTGCGTGTGTGTGCTCACTGAGGTAGAAGACTGAAGGTTTCCTATGTTGGAGGAGGTAACCTTTGCCTGTTTCACATTTGGTCATGGTCCAACTCTGGCAACTCCGCATCACTTGAAGTTGCACACTAAGATGCTTTAAATAACTTTCTTCTGCTGTTCTGACCTTCATTGTCTTACTTTAATTCATCATCCAGGAGCTGCCTGAGTATTTTGCTTTAATCTTTCGCTACTCAGCTAATTTAGAAACACTGTTTTAGATGAAAAGAGCATATAAGTATCCACTGAGGAATCCCTGGTGGTTTAATTATCACTGATTTTTTGAGAAGCAATTTGAGATGGTCTACAATTGTGGTTAATTTAGCAATGAGTTTTTAGTGGTGTGGACATGGCAATAAGTGTTAAAATATTAAACAAGCCTTCTTGGGCTTAGGGTGGTTTGGATTGCCAAGTTTCTTTTACAGCAAAGCTAATACAGGAGTTTTTATAGTCAAGGTTTCTTTACAAATACAAACCGTGTGTGTGTGTGTGTGTGTGTGTGTGTGTGTGTGTATTTGTGTTGAAGCTTATGATGGAAAAATAAAAGTCTCTTTGGGGAAAACTAAAGTTCGAAAACAACTTAAATCCTGTCTATATACCCTTCATTTTTGAATCATGAGACATGTTCAGTAAAAGTGGCAAGCAAATACTATCAGTGATCTTTAGTACATCTCCTGTTTGTTTATACAAAGAAAGCAGATTTGAGGAATAAACTGGTACATTGAGTTCAGCTACTGAGTAGATAATCATAATTTTTATGGAAGACTATTTGACAGCAGCTTAAGGGATACACAAAATAAGAGCATTAAGCCATATAAAAGGATTAGACTGGTGTTCTCTCGGTAATGGGGTGAGTTGCATAAATCTGGAATTTGAATGGGAAAAGAAATGTGTGTATCTCAATCTTAAACATGAAAAACATGTTCATTCTTAAGTATACATTCACGGTTTTAAACAATACACATGTTCTTTTAATATCCATATGGATTTTCTAAACTCTATTATTTTGAAATGTAAGTCAAGCATGGCAAGACAAGTCTTTATCATTTAATGGAAGGGATTAGGTGAAAGTGTAGAAATGTTTTAAGTCACATTTCCCCAAATTGTATGGAAAAGTCCTACAAGATGTTTAATGAAAAAAAAAAAGTGTTTGTGAGCGAATGTTTTAAAAATATTGTGCCCATCGTAGTTCCCTGTATTGAAGTCAAATCATACACGAGCACAACAAAGGCTCTGAGTACTTTGCCACACATTGGAAGCCAGCTTTCCTCAAAAGTATTTCAGTACAAGGTACCTTCCCACCTTCCCGTGCCAAATACATTGTTTTATTCTTCTCAAACCACCATATAAGTACCCATCAAGACAAGTGCTCTGGGTTACTGTTTTAAAACAGTATCCATTTAAAAAGCTGAATTCAAGAGGTCTTTGCAGTAGCTCAGTCTCGAGCACGCACATGACACCGCAGCCATCCCGTGGCCGCTGCCCGGTGGGAGCATCCCTGCCAGAGGACGGTCATTCCAGCTGCGTTCCCTGGTTTCCTTTTCTCATCTACGAAGAGCAACGGCGGAGCCTCCCTCTGAGTGTTATTGTGGGGACTGTATACAGAAATGGATTTTATCAGCCTTCAAGTACTACGAAAATCCCCTGCTTTCCAACTTAATTTCGTCTCAGACTATCCCCTGCTTTCCAACTTAATTTCATCTCAGACTATCTGGCAGACTCCATTTTTCAAGACAGGAAGGTCTCACTTCCAACAGAAATGACAGTTTTAGACATGAACTCCCCTCCAGTCTCTGAGGACGCCCCCCAGCGGTGACGCTCCTTAAATGGCTTTGCTCCTCACTTCTCAGTGAAGGTGTAAGTTTTATGGGACATCCTCAGGGTCCTGCTGCCTGTCTCTAAAACGTACCTGCTTCTCGCCGGTGTTTTCCCTCCTAGTAAAATAGTGGTGACCCAGCCAGTGTGGCTCAGAGGTTAAGCATGGATCCCTGCACCAAGAGGTCGCCAGTTTGATTCCTAGTTAAGGCACATGCCCAGGTTGTGGGCCGGATCCCCAGTGGGGGGCATGCAGGAGGCAGCCAGTTGACGTTCTCTCTCATCAATGTTTCTATCCCTCTCTCCCTCTCCCTTCCTCTCTCTCTAAAATCAATTAAAAATATATATATATATTTAAATAGTGTTGTAGTTCCCGTACTCACAGATCTAAATCCAAGCCTCTCCAACATTTTCAGAGCTCTAAGCAAAATTTTTTTTTTAAATATGTTTTTATTGATTTTTTTCTAGAGAGAGAGGAAGGGAGAGGGAGAGAAAAAGCATCGATGTGAGAGAGCCCATCCATCAGTGGCCTCTCGTAACCGGCGACCTGGGCATGTGCCCTGACTGGGAGTCAAGCAGGTGGCCTCAGTTCGTGGATGATGCTCAGCGCTGAGCCACACCAGTCGGGGCCAACTTTCCCTTCGTTCACTCACATTTTTATTGAGTTTGTCTCCTTTGGATTTTTCACATCAATATTTAAAAACAGGTTTTTGTTCCTATCAAAGCAAGAAGAACAGCACCCAAAACATACAGAACAAAACAAAAAGCAAAACATGCAAACTTTCACTCTCTGTGTATCTATCCTTCAGCTATCATCATCCTTCATTCTTCCCATCTGGAGTCCAAGGTTTTGAAATGACTATCTACACTTGCTACCTGCTAGTCATTCTGAATAAACAAGTCATCAGTCTGGTTCCTGCACATATAATTTACTCTCAAATTTACTTCCACATAACTGGACCCGAGTTATGTCTAACAACTTGAATATTCTTTAAAACATACTTCAAGAAAACTGATTTCAAATTCTGTGATTTGTATGACTTATAGTTTACCTATGACTTTGATTCCTAGACTCGCTGATAATTCAAAAAGGAATTCTCTGAATTATGTTAAATAGATAAAGCAAGATGATATTTTCAAGATCAGAAATAAAGAGACAAGATAATGTTCATGTTGTCTTCTTAAAGATGCTAGTTTCTTCTCCCTCTGGTCCCATTTGAATATCCCAGAAGTCATGAAGTATCTCATCTTAACACCTTCATGTATCTCTTCTACACCTATATTATTTATTGATGGCCCCTAAATAAATTATACGTTTCTCAGTGAATTATGAATATATGTTACTTCTCAAATGGCTTAGGTTGATTTCTTTTTAAACTAACTAATACCTTTGAATTTAACCAAATCTTTTGTTTATAAACATCACCCATTAAATTATTAACCCTTATGTTCATATCCAAATTTAAGAAATTCGTTAACCTTTTGAAAAGTGTAATAAAGACTTCTCAGTATGTCAGTAAGGTGTGTTTAAAAGGCCAGGGCGTTTTAAATTAAGGTTCACACTTTATCCTTAACTGTTCATTTTATTCCTATTCAGAACACTCTTAAAATCAGGAAATAACTTTGATAATTTTCCTATTGTATTCTGAAATGACTCACTGAATTTAAAATGAAAATTATTTCAATTACAGTGACAGAATAGTTAATGTAAGTTCCTTTCTGGAAGGTTATTCCTTATGAGCTCATTCAAGAAGTGAAAATGTATTGGATATAACTAATATACACATTAGGCAGTTTTGGTATGTAAATGGAAGCTCAAATCATAATGGCAGCCCAATATTAGAAGCAGTGTAATAAAGTATCTAGGTTCTCTACAAATAGAAAGGGCTACTAAAAATAGATTATTGGTTTTCTGCATATTCTTTTTCCTAGTTTTTTGTTGTTGCTGCTGTGATCACTTTGCCTTTTTCCATTCCCTTATATCAATTATATCATTTTCTTTAAAAATTGTCTTTCCAAAATACTTATCTCCAAGAAAAGTTGTTGATATGGGGGCAATAAACTTGGGCTGGTCACATGAAGAACACCTAGGATTTGGAGAATAGACTTGATATCTCAAGTTAAATGGGTAAATTTTATTTAGTATCTTTAAAGTATTTTCTCACTTAATCCTGACAGCGTCCCTTTGAAACAACAAAATTATGCTGTGAATTTTGCAAATCAAGAGAGAGATTTAGATTTGTAAGCTAAATAACACCTACAATTAGACTTGATAATGGACTTAAAATTGAAACACAAATCTGTCTTTGATTTCCTGAAATTACTCAGTGACATGCATCTGAATCTTTGATTCTTCAAAAGTAATTTAATTTTGGCTTTAGAATATTAATTTCCTTTTTATTTGACCACTTTTAAAATTCATATGTGGTATCTGAGCAGTAGCAAGTGATGGTGCTGTTGTGATAAAGTGAGTCAGTAAGAACAAAAACCAGTGCATTTTAAAAAATGGAGTGAGCCATACCATAACCTTAAATACATGAGATTTAATTCTAAAAGTCTAAGAAAGTTCTGTCCAATGTGGTATGTGAGATAAACACTGTCAATATTGCAAGTAATAAGATTTTATATTTAGGTATGATTAAGGATTTATATTGGCAAATTTTGAAAAAGAAATTATTTCCATGATATTTTTTGTGTGCTTACATTAATGTTAGACACTACACAGTACTCAGTTTGTAACATTCTGTTATATTTGACCAATACATAAAATTCATATTAATAGTACTAATCATTTCTACACATGTATGTTTTTTACATGTGAAGAAAACCTTAAATTCATATGCTTTCCAACTTTTTGCATTGAGCATTAATAATTTCTGCCTCAGGTAATGTCTGCCTTCAGAAAGTAAACTACTATTAAAAATTATGAACAGTTTTGTATTTGCTCACCCTTGTTCACATTCCTGACACTTGAAAGTCTGTAGAGTACATTGGTTTTCAAGAAAAAATTGTCACATAATTATAACTTTTGTAGGACGTGATATATGTTAAGAGAATATTTAGTGCATTATTTACCTCCTCCAAAATATGGTTAAAATGTTTATTAGAAATCTTTCTTTGGATTTTCAACATTTTGATCTCTTCGTTTAAATTTTATGGTAATGTCCTTTTTATAAAACGTACTCGTTTTCATTTTACAATTTAGTAATTTTTAGTAAATTCACAGAGTTGTGCAACCATCAACACAATCTGATATTAGAATATTGCCATCGATTCTCACGTCCATCTCTAGGAAACAACACAACTGTCTTCTGTTTCTATATATTTGCCCATTCTAGATATTTTATAGAAAATAAAACAGGGGTTGGCCCTGCAGTTGTGACTACATGAAATACAAAAGTTATTCTTGTATTATTATTCATTAATTATTGAATCATTTATTTGTATTAGAACTGTAAACCTACTTTTGCTAACCCCTGGATAATCATGTAAGTTCTTTTCTGTCTGGCTTATTTCATGAAGAATAATGTTTTTATATTCATTCATGTTATAGCATTTATAAGTACTTCATTCTTTTTTATGGTGAGATAATATTCCTGTATAAATTTAGTTTCTATATATATTTTTTCTGTGTTAACTAGTTGATGGATAATTGGGCTTTTTTGACTTTTTGGCTATTGTGAATAAAGCTTCCATGAACATCCCTGATTAAGTCTTTGTGTGGTCACCTGTTTTCACTTCTCCTGGGTAGATACCTAGGAGCAGAAGTGCTAGGTTATATGGTAATTTTTATGTTCAGCATTTTGAGAAACTAGAAAGCTGTTTCCAATATACCTATACCATTTTGCATTTCTACCAGCAATGTTGGAATATTCCAATTCCTCCCATCATCACCAACACTTGTTCTTTTTGATCTTTGGATTATACTCTGAAGAATGTGAAATTATATATTATTATAGTCTTTATTTGCATTTTCCTAATGACTAATAGTGTTGAGAAAAATTTTTGTACTTACTGGCCATTTTAATATCTTCTTTGAAAAAATGTCTACTCAATTTCTCTGTATAGTTTTAAAATTAACTCTATTATTGTGTCATGTTTTCTAAATATAGTCTGGATACAAATTAGTCATCAGGTATATGACTTGCAAATACTTTCATCCATTATATGGTGTCTTTTGAAGCATAAAAGTTTTTAATTTTGATGAAGTTCAGTTTACCAATGTTTTAATCGCTTGTAATTTTTGTACAATCTGAGAAATCACCCATTAACCCACGATTCTGAAGATTTGCTCCTATGTTTTATTTTAAGAGTTTTATAGTTTTTAACTTTTACAATTAGGTATGTGATCCACTACTAGTTACTATTTATGTATGATTTAGGGATCAAAATTCATATTTTTGCATAAGGATGTCTATACCATTTGTATAAAAGAATACTCTTTCACATTTAATTTTCCAGGCGTCTTTGTGAAAAACTAAATGGCCATAATATAAGGGTTTATTTCTGGGTTCTCAGTTATACTACCTTTAGACGGATCACACAGCCCATGGTGGTTTCTTCACACGCATGCGCTGGTACACACTCTTCTGAATATTTCAGTGGAAACCCTCCTTAAAGCTTGTGTTTCTCCTACTAGACCAGAAGTCAGAAAATCCTGCCTTGAAGGGCCAGATAGATCATATTTTAAACTTGTGGCCCGTCTCTGATGCAGCTACTTGGATGCGGTAGCACGGAAGCATTCACCGACAATACATCACAGCCCGAGGGTGGCTGATCCAACACAACCAGAACAGGCCGCCGGCCCATGACCCCGGTGTTCTGACCCTGTACTAGACTCAAGCTTCTAGGCAACCATGGATATGTAAACTGTAATTGAATTAGTGAAAAACAGTCCTCATATCCCACACTATTTCTGGTATATTCTGTTGTGAGAGCTCTTTAGTCCATTGATGGCTCTCTTAAATGATCATGTGCCTTGACATGCCTAAAGTACAGTCAGACTGTTCTCTTTTTTCTGGATAGCCATTCCTCCCATTAATGCAACCTTAGTGTTTATGCAGCAATACTGCAGTTCTGGCTTATACCAATGATATGATCACCTAATATCCCAGTTCTTTTTTTTTATCCTCACCTGAGGACATTTTTCCATTTCTTGTTCAGATAGAGCGGGAGGGAGAGAGAGGAAAAGAGAGAGAGAGAAACATTGACGTGAAAGGGACGCATCGAGTGGTTGCCGCCTGCACGACCCAACCAGGACGGGGACAAACTGCAACTGAGATACATACATACCCTTAGTGGGAACCGAACCCGGGTCTCTCTGGACCACAGGCAGATGCTCTAACTGCTGAGCCAAACCAGCCAGGGCTATCCCAGTTCTTTTTGATCACTAAATTCTGTTGAACCATGCTTCACAGAATTTAAAGCTATATTTTAGCTTTCTTGTGGACTTTCCATTTATCCTTTCTATATGTCATCATATTGACTAGATCCCACAGTAATGCAGTTTTAAAAAGATCTGCTGACTTTATCTAGAATTAGAATTAAATTATAAAGATTTACTTTGGTGAGGAGGAACCAAGCTCATCTTCCAGGTACACTCCATCCCTACAGGTGCAAACCTCATACCAAATTTTCAAGGGTTCTTTTTATACATGTAACACCCCATCCTGCTTGACTGTTACATTACCACATAGCACAGTAAAGTCAGGTCTGCCATTGTGTGTCTGTGCTTTCTACCAAATATCGTAAGTTTTGCAACACGAGGAGACATTTTAGTTAATTCAGAAAGCAATGAACCTCAAGAATTTTAACATTACATTTCTAATTATAGTCTTCCACTAACTGTATGTTTTTGGAATTTTCATATCCCACCATTATCATCTATAGCATAAAAGTAATAAAGCCAACTGTTATGGATGCTAAATTAGGCACTTAAGAGTCCATGATTTGTGAGCAAAACTTCCTAGATATAGAATAGCTCATCAAGGGTCAAAGCTCCTCAGCTGGTAAATTGAATGTGTATGGATTAAAATAAATGGGCAATACTTACAAGTCTTTATATATGTGTCTTCAGATCTGGTCTGGCATACTTTAGAGATAGTTATTGTCAAGGCAACCATAAAAGAAGATTGAACTATAAAATAGAGGAGTACGAAAGAATCTGTGCTTGGTTTTCTTTTCTTTCTTCTTTTGTGAAGCAATGACTTTCTGCAGTTTCTAATTTACGATTCTAGGAACCAGCTGTCTTCAAGATGATAATGCATTTCTTGGCAATACAAATCTGAGAGCTGTCAATAAATTCCGTCACTTACTCCCATTGTTTTCATCATGGACTAAAAGATAAGAAGTACAAAGCTATATTTTAGAAGAATGACAGCTTGTCCAGCCATATGGTATATTAGCTCCATAGTCAGATACATGTTTTGTAGAACACAAGGTATATGGTCTTTTTCAAAGCTAACAATTGAGATGCATATCTTTCCAAGGTATCCAAAAAACCTTCTTACAGTCCAGTAAGACAGAAAAACTAAGGATATATCCCAAAGAGAGTATAGATAATGAGGCGCCAGGGATGTGATACCAGAAGAAAATAGGAATTGAAAGGAGAGCAGATGGTGGGAATAGTGGCCCCGAAATGGAATCTTGAAAACACAGAATTGCCCGTCTTAGACTATCTCCTTGTAGCCAAAGTCCCTGCATTTAGGAGGAAATTTGGGAGGAACTGAAAATATTCTATCCTTAGGAATAATTGAGGGACTGACAGTGATTGTAGGAACCAAACATTTAATGCGAATAATAATCAGCCTATTTGAAAGGTTTGATTTTGCTGATTCATTTATTTACTTACTCTATTTCATTTATCAGAATGAAATATTTTATAAGTTCCAAGTCACACCGTTATACATTCCATGTGGAATATAGGAATTTACTTAACCATTGTGTCATGCGTAGGAAATTACCTTTAACCTTTTCAAGTTATCAATATGCAAATAATGATTGAAAAGAGCGTGAGAAAAAGGCCATGCATTTTTGGTTTGCATTGTTCTCATACTTTAAGGGAAAGCTTGAGACATCTCCCTACTCTTCTCGTATGGTTGCTTTTACCTTGCAGTGGATTTGCGGAAATGGACTTGTTGATGGAGGTGTAAAAGAGGAATGATTTAGGTCTTGGCACACCCCTAGTTGTCTCCCCAGTAGTGAGCAGACACAGATCAGGAGAGAAAGAGGGCAGTCAGACAAAAGAGGAGGTGCAGAGGTATTAGCTACTCATCAATCTTCATAAGCATTTGCCTATGATGAGCCTTCACCTGAGTTACAGAATTTCTAAGAAACAAAATTTTTACTAAAAAAAAATCCAAAATGATTTATATCTTTTTACATATGAGCTTGGACTTTCATCTACTGTCATGATTTGATTGTATAATTCAGTAGCTTTCTGAGATAGCCAACTATTATATTTTTCCAGGTAGAATATAATAAACAACAGTTTCTTTCGAGAAAAGTTAAAACAAAACCTCTTGATTTTGGAGACAAAGAGAGTGATGGTTACTTTTAATAATGTGGACAAGAACCAACCTCTGATTCTGTAAGAGAAATAATATTAAGAATACTAATGATTTTACAAAAATAGCAAACGTGTTAAGAGGAGTAAAATATATAAACTATCTGTGATTATTCGTTTAATTTGTATGCTTTTGATTTTGGTGAATTATTTAGTCTCTCTCATCTTAACACTTTCTTTTTACCACCTATCACTTCCAGAAAAAATGTGGACTAAAAATGAAGAAACAGAAGGAAACTCTCAAATCATAGCTATTTCCATTTTCTCTCCACTATTCAGAGTAATTGTTTTAGAATTGCAAATTTATAAAAGCTAGTACAATAGAAACCAAAATTACTATACAAGAAGATGAAAGAGTTCTGGGTAGCTATTTTAAAATAATTGGTAATCTTTTGTCTCAAATAGATTATACTCCTGTGTACTAATACATATGAATCTTTTTTCTGTATTAAATATATGTCTATAAAGTAGATATAGTTATGTAATATCTGTATGAGTAGAAACAAGAAAATAACAGAACATTTGAAGAAGCCAGATAATTTCAAAAAAAGTAGTAACCCTACAAGTAAGAAAATAGACAGATCACAATTAGTAATCACCGATAACAACTACATAGAAATAAGGTCTCTTGAAATATGACAAGATTATATATTGGAAAAGAATTGTAGATCTTAGGCAGAGAAGCTTCCCCCTCTCCTGAGAGTGGATAATTTAAGATGGTCCTACTATAATATAATGAAAGAGTCAGAACTAGACAAGAGTGACTAGATATCTTATGGCGAAGACATGATGGTCTTGTGTGCTGAAGGAGAAGGTACAGAGGTGAGAGAGGAGCAGAGAGACAAATTTTACCTTTGAATTGTATTATAAGCCAGACTCTTCACTCTCAGTCTCCTCCCGGGGACTGCCAGTAACCTCAAGAGGCAAAGCCTCAAAAGAGAGAAAAAACCCTGAATAATTCCAGAGATCCAAGTTGAGCCTGAGGCGCTCACCGTGTCTTTCTCCCAGCACCACGGGACATACTAAAAATCTGGTTTGTTTCCCGAGGCTCTCCTTAATGTCGTACCTGCTAACCCTAGGCATCTGAGAATCAGAAAATTCCGTGAGGCAGGAACCATTGCCAAACACTGAGCTCACACCCCTGTGCCTTTCTTCTTTCCAAAATCCCCACCTCTTGGTTTTTGGTTTCGTTGCCAGCCCTGAACTCCATTTTATTCTATACACATATTTACTGATTACCTTCTATAGACCAAGTACGGAACTGGGTCTAGGGGAAAATTGAGTGCCAAAAATAGATGTGGTCTTTGCCCTCATACAATTGAAAATTTATTGTATGACTCAGACAGTATCAAATAGTTACATAAACACAGGTAAAACTGAATTTGGGATGAGTGGAAGGCAGTACAAGGTGTTCCAAAGCCATATAGTAGGTGAATTTACTGAGGAGGTCAGGAGATGATGTTTTATCTCTGATTAAGAAGAGATGAGGGCAGTTAGAGATGGAGAGCGAGAAGCATTCTTGGAAGACAGAGCACAGAGGTGAAAGTCTATGCAGCATAGTGAGACTAAGAGATGAAAGACTGATTTGCTCGAATGAGAGAGAGAGAGCTTTGGGAAATCCGACTTGTGAAGAGACCTTTATGATGCTGGAGGCCAGGTCATGTGGCGTCTTTTAAGACAAGCTTGAAAAGCTATATCTTTCTTCTCAGAGCAACGAGAGGTCACTGAGAGACTTTAAGCAAGGGAATAGCACAAGGGGAAGTGCTTATTGGAAATATTAGCTGGCTGCTTTGAAGCTAATGGCCTGTGCTTCATTAAATATCATAATACCGATTTTACTGTTGAGGAGACTAAAATTCAAAGAGATTATGAGACATAGTCATGGCCTTGGAGCTAATAAGGCATGGTGTTGGGACTGAAACTCAGAATTCTGTTTCCTGGCTGGTGCTTCTCCCTTTAATCCAAGTCGCCTCATGGGAAAGGGCGAGAGCACACAGAAGGGACTGACCGGGTGTCCGACGACACCTGGGGCGGAGACATCGTCCTGGACAGTGTTTCTCCCCTCTGCTCCAGCTGCGCCCCACGCATTTCAATGCACAGTGTTTTCATTTCTTTTCAGTCTGAAATATTTTCTAAAAATCCATTTAGAAATTGGATTTTAACTCAAACGTAATTCAGAAATGTGTTTTTAAGCTTACAAACATAAAGTTGAACAATTACCTCTTACATTTTTTTAACTAAATTGTGCTATGGCTGAATAATGCATTATGGCTTTATCTAATGCTGATTGTTTGAAATATCTTAAGCCTGGCTTTACAGACCAGTAGGTGGTCAGTTTTGGCCACCGTTCCGTACATGCTGGAAGAGTGTGAGTATTGTTTTCTGTGTCCGTAGATCAAACGTGTGAATGCTGTCATTCAGTCCTTCCCTATCCATCCGACTTGTATGCCTGGTGTATCAGTTCCTAAGAGACTTTCGACGTCTCCCACCTTTGTTGTGAATTGTTCATTTCTCCTTGTAGTTGTGTTAGTTCACAATCTCTGCTCCTGGGGCACGTATTGGAACTGTTGTGTCCTCCTGGTCAATTGATCCCCATTTCAATCTGTGGTGGTATTCTTTGTCATTAGCAGTGCTTTTCATCTTAAAGTCTACTTTGTATAATAATACAGCCACACCAGCTTCCTCTTGGTTATAATCTCTGCCTCTTAACTGGAGTTTAGTCAAAAGAAATTTAAGGAGTACTGTATTGAAATGTAGTTCTCATGATAGAAAAGTCATCTGAGTTTCGTCAATTTGCATTCATTGTGATTGCCTATATTTTCAAATTGGAATAAAAAAGAGAGGGACACGGGATTGGTGGAGAAAGTGAAGCTGTGACCTGTGAGGAATAGTTGAAGGAACTAGGTATGTTCATGCTAGAGACAGTGTTGGTATTTGGAGCACGTCAACTGTCCTCAAATATTGCAGAGTATGAATTTATTCTGTGGGCCTCCAGAGAGTCAACCAAGGCCAATGGGTATAATATACAAGGAAATACATTTGAGGTTCTAAGGATTCCCTGGGGATGGGTGTTGTCACAACGGCAGGGGAGTTTTACTATTATTGAAAGTATCCAAACAGAGTCAGATAACTACATGTTAGTGATATTGTACACAACATCCTTTGGGTAGATAAATGGACCTTGCAATGTCTGAGAGTTGTTCCTACTCTTCATTTTTGTTATTCTCTGATATAACATTATATGTAATGCTTGAAATTTACCAAATGATAAAAGAACCCTAGTATAAAAGTACAGTGAAATATCTATAAGACAAATACATTTGTTCAAACTATTTTTTTAACTTTAAAAAATATATCCTTTTTAAACCATGGTTATAATGCCTAAAGCACAGTTAAAAACCAGCTTCTAGGTGGTGTGGCAGGTTAGAAATCCCAGGTTATATATAATAAAACATCGATCCCTTTGAGAGCCTTCTTGAGATATATTGATCATTAATAAAAAATTTTAGGCATGCTAGAAATGGCTGTATATATGAAATAAATGGAGAATTATTATCCGGTTTTATGTCTGACTTGATTGTTGATATAAAATGGATGGTTCCTTTGTCAGCATGAGGCATTATTAATGTGCTCAGTTTGCAGCTAGTTGTTGCAAACAACCGCAGAGAGCATTGTTCCAATAAAAAACAAAAACAAAAACACAGCTCTAAATGTTGTAGTTTTTTAACTAAAGGATGATACCTATAATCCGGGAGATTAAATTATGATTGCTCAATGAGGCTTGTTTTATAGCCTTGCTACTGATAATGAATATAATTTTTGCTTTTGCCACCAGATGGCAGAAGAAGGCATTTCTTAAATAAGAATGAACAATTAAGGTGCTTTATTATATTTTATATAATTAGATTAAATCAAAACAGACTATTTGAATATTTTTGCTAGCTCTTATAACAAATTCAGTCATGGTAAAAATGGAAAATACTAGCTATAATGAATTTTTTTAAGTTAAATTTACTACATGTTTTAAGTGTTCCCTTAGAGTCGTATTTTTCTTTATTAAAACAAAGTCTCACAAGGAATTCCCACTGATGTTTTAATGACTGAGGTAAATATTTCTATTATTTCTTTATATATTAATAATTGCTGTGTCATGCTAAAGGTGGTCAGTGGACACATCAATAGGGATAACATATAAACAAGAAATATATAGTTATTAAGTTAAGACAGGTGATTTTAAAAATAATTAGAAGTGTTAAAATAGGATATGAACAATCACATGTATGTTAATATGAGATAACCTGGCTGGCTTTAAAAAGTTAAAAAATAGACCAAATTCATTCATATAGATCACAGGCATTTAAAAAAAGTTATTCCAAAGGAATACATATGTTTCTTTATTAAATAGTAAATGCTAATGGTAATCAAGAAATGTTTTGAAAGATCAAGGATGCATTAAGCTGTTTTTCATATCAATTAATATTTTTGTTCAGCCCTTTAAAAACCCCACTTCCTTGTATCCCATTGACTCTTCAACTCAATATGTCTGATTTTTGATGGAGTGAATACTCATATCTGGTAAGTTTGCCTGACTAGCATTTGTATGGACAACCTCCTGTTTGTCAACTCAACAGCCGGTTTCGATGATAATCTCTCAGCAGCAAAGCTGACTGGGCTTTCCTTCATAAAACCCGATCTTTCCTTGACTTCTTCCATACCACACTCCCCCATGACCCCTTTGTATTCCCTTTCAGTCTATTTGTGGGGTGGGGTTCTGGTCCTCTAACCCACCTGCAGAAGTCAGAGAATATAGGACCACTGGTTTTCTCCCTCAACATTTCCCTATGGGTTGTCATGCATGTTCTCACCTGTCTATGTGATGAAGTCTCCCAAATGCTCACCCCAGCCCATTTCTCTCCCTCCACCTCCAGACTCGTACATCCAACTCATATATCCAACTACCTTCTTGAACGAAATTTATTTTATTCGAGTATAGTCCCTTTCTTGATGACATTGGCTTTATGAAGGGGCTATGCTAGTTTTCCTACATAGTGTTCCACCTCCTGGTAAAAATGCCAAAAAAACATGCCAGAGTAAAAACCACATGACCTACATTCTTAACATAAGGAAGAAAATGTCACTGTACAACAGAGAGGCTGAACTAGCCTCACACTTCTCCAGAAGTAGGGTATTTATAAAGGTTTTGAAAATGTGTTTCTGCTTAGGCAGTAACAGTTATATAATTAAGGTCTGACTTAACTTACAGAATAGGCATTCCATGGCTGAACATAAACTTGAGTTTGTGTATATTATTTCCTACATGTGTTAATTCATGTTTGAGATAAGGATTCTCGGTTTATAATAGCTGTTTGATACTGAAAGTCCTGTCAACTTGACTGTGCCTCTGATGTATATTTTATATTCTCTGTTTCACCTGGCTCGGACCGGGAAACTGCCCAGGAGCCAGCCTCCCACCAGGCTAGCTACTGGCCTATGACATTTCTTCGTGCCAGATATTCTGCCCAAATGAAAATAAGCTACAGCACAGATTCACTTTGAATTTCAATCAAGAAACATGGGAAGAATGAGATATTAGGCCCTGGGATCTGTAGTTGTAAACTCTTGGATTGATTTGCTGAAGAGTCCATGGTTGAAGCCCGTTGTGAATGACGCTGTCCTTGTGAAGAAGAAGAATGTTAAATTGAGCTCCTACTATGTGCCAAGAATTGTTCTGAACACTTGAAAACCAACAGTAAGCACGACAAGCAAAGTCCCTGGAGTCATGGAATGTACAAATTGATGGAGACAAAAAGAAAAATGAATAAGTAAACGAATAAATATGCAAGATAATTTCAAAAGGGTATAAATGGTATAAAGCTATGGAGTTTATAAAGTAGGTATTGTTCTGGGGTCAGGTAGATTGGGAAGGCCCTGGAAACCCACTGTGAAATGTTGACAGTTGAACTGAGATGAGGAATGCAGGGGGAAAAACAAGTCAACCTGACAAAGATTTCAGGGAAGAACATTTTAGACAGTATGAAAAGCGCACGGACTGGCCCTAAGGCAGATTCTAGAATAGGGCAGGACAGAGTCGCTAGGGAATTGGGAACAAGAGGAGTTCAGAGATGTGGGGAGAGAGCAAATGATCTGGGGTTGAGTTTCAAGAAAATCTAGCAAAACACTGAGATGTGAGATATATTTACACTGGCTGCTGTGTGGACCATTGGTACAACCCAAAGCTAGAAGGATAGCATAGTGAGGAATACGAGCAACTAATATATTTTTTTTGAAGTGCCCAAATAGAGGAGATAAAGAAAGCTTAAAAGGAATGAGAGGGGGTGACAGGTAGTGCTATTTTACCTTTGGTTTTATATTTTTAGAGAATCTTAAGTATATTTGTAGGCTTGAATAAAGGAGAATGAAGAGTAGCACAGGTTAAAGAAATAGATTGAGAAAAGTGACTAATAGTGTAAGATCCCAGCTGAGGTCGAGTCCATTCTAAGAGCTAGCTCTTGGCATGACAGATGGACCCCATCAGAGCTCTTTCGAGTTATGCAAGAAATCAGGGGTAATGGTAGAGAATTTATTGGAGAAAGGAAAATCTTGCATGGCTGGAATTAGTAAGACAGATATAAAAGTGCACCTACTCTCATCATCATCCCACAGAGAAGCACGCCTGGAACAGAGCATCTGACGGACATGGAACATTTTTATTGTTGTGGAAGGACCCTCAATTCTGTGTGTCTCCCTACTGATATAGCGAGCATGAGAGCTGGCCTTGTTAGGAGGAATATGCGTTGGTTTTTGGCATCAGGTAACCTGGATTTGGGGTGCCAGCCAATTATTAGGACTTCTCTGGGGAAGCCAGATGCTTTACACCTGGGGAGACAGGGACTGAGGGACCTAAGAAATTCTTTAGTCTAACCTAAGCTGAGGAGGAAGCCATTGGTTCTGTGGGAAGCTGGACTTGGGTGTGTATCTTGAGCTGGGAGAGTCAAGAGCCCACCCAGGTACTAGCAAGCTCATTGTCCACGCAACCCAGAGTAAGCATGTAAGGTCTTGTGTGGATATTTCTGTTAATGGTATAACAGCCTTGATAAAAAGAAGAGATACTACATCCAGGACCAGAGAAAGAAGTGATTTTGTAAAAGTTAAGGTATTTGAGGTCAGGAGAAAAGGAAACAGGAATTTAAGCAACGGATGCTCCCAATATTCTCAGTGAAATATGCAGCAGTTTCTCTTGCTGAGGACAGGAGGAGGTGTTGTGCTGGGGAACTCGAGAGACATGGCAAAAGTTTAAAGTGATCAACGTGGAAATGAGAGATGCTGAGAAACGGTGAAGAGATTGTTAAGCCATGTTAAGGCTCCAGGTGATTTGTGATGCTTTGGAGGAGGGGTTGTATATTTTCATGCTACTGACATGCCTGTGTTTTTGTGAGCATGAGCATACTTTCCTGTAACGACATTGAGACTCTGTTTATAGAAGTCAGGTGACTATGTAACTGAACCATATTTGGCATTTTTCTCAGTGTATGTGATGAAAAGACGGGCTCCATGGTCATTGGAGAAGCTGGTGAGAGATTGGTTTACATGATAAAGCGTACACCAAGGCATCGGAATGGGGTGGGGGAAGGGTAGAATGCATCACGAAACCTATAGGTCAAGACAGAAGGATCCAGCAAGAAGCCAATAGTCTAGCTATTTCAGAAGTCCCATGGATTCTGCGTGAGAACATGAGAGACTAGCATGGTTACAGGCTTTTAGCAGACTGTGGAGAGCTGGTGTTAACGTAGCTTTAGGTAGAGCCATTTAAAGTGAGGCTCGAATAGAACAGTAGGGTTCTGTTGCCAAGGCAGACTGAGGATAGCATTGGAATGAAGATTATCCACATTTTTTGAGTTTATGAGTATTGGATAGGTCATATACCTGAATTCTGAAGCCTTCAAATATTACTATGGGAATTCTTATGGAAAGAAAGAATGTGAGACCCCCCAATTTTTGGCAAATTGAAATAATTTATTGGGAATGCAGTTGATATAAGTGACAAGGAAAAAGTACAGTGTTGCCTTCAGTTTAGTGGTTAAGGATTGCTGGGATGGAGCATAACTAACTGTATTTAGCTTAAAATATTCTCATCTTAATTGAAGACATTTGGATTGTAGAACTGGCTAAGGGTGCTGGGCAATATCTGGCCCAGTGTTAGAAATGTGGGGGGGGGGGGGTGACAATATTTCAGAGTTGCAGGCAGAGTTTTGTTTTGCAGAGAGATGATTATGATATGGAGCAGTGACTAGAGCCCTCGTGAAGCAAGACCTAGTGTAAGGATTGTGGAGCAACTGTTTGGTTCTCTAGCTTATGTATCATGCACACAGCAAGGGAGAAGTAGGTACGAAGCTAGAACATTCTGGAAATCTTGTTTTTATTCTTATTAGATATGAAAAGTAAGCAATAGTTAACATATATACTTTTGAGATTAACAAAAACATGCATCAATATGCAATTTTTACAGTTCTGCTTATTTTAAACAAAGACTCCTTTTCTAATTTAATAGTGTGAACATTAAAAATTGTTACTCTATATACCTCTTGGAAATGTAAAATCTCTTTTATCTACTAATGACTATAATTAAGGTACACGGTTTCTAAAAGACCAGTAATTAGGTTCCGTAATAAACATGTCATAGTAACTGTTAGCTTTGATAAGGGTTTGCTTCCCTGTTTCTTCCCTCCAGTTTATACTCAGTCCTATAAAACCCTTCTAAACCGTGTGCCTGCACGGGTACGCGTGCGTGCTTTTTGCACGTGATGTGGTCGTGGTAGCGAGAGAGTGATGGCATTTCAGGACAGTGAGGTGGGCCGGGGGTCTATTTATTGACAAGCAGGGAGATTTCCTCCTCTTCTGTGTGTCTCCGCCCTTCCCTCCCCGCCTCCTGCACACCTCACAGCCACAGGCAGGGGGTAAGAAGGAAGCGAGAAGGAGAACAGCCCGAAAAAGAACAAGGGGCAGAAGCCCCAGCTGTCTACCGAGGAGGGCAGCCTCCCCAGCTATGGCATCTGGTCAGGCAGGTGGTGAGAACCGAGATGATTTTACCCTGATCATTTGTACATCTTCTTTACTATCCTGCTATAAAATCGGCTTCAATTATCAACATAACAACCAAGGGATAGCTGTAACGTGGTAGGCCATGGGGAAAATCGAGCAGCAGGAGGCCAATCCTGGAAAATATAAGGAGGCTGGGTGACATGGGTTGACTTGACTACAGGCTACTGGAATAAGCTCAGGCAAGCAGAGTATGGAAATCGACACAACATAATCATGTCTGTGGGCTTAGGGTGAGGTCAACAAGAGCTATGAAGTGGGTATAACAGCAGGAGTCAGCAGCACAGTGAAGGGGACATGGGAACAGAGATGGGGGGGGGATTAAAGATACAGAATGAGAGGAACAGGGTTCTTGGCAAGGCACAGGGGAAGGAGGGAAGAGGGACCAAGTGACTGGAATAGTGTGCAATAACTTGAGAGGGGTCCCCTTTGGTAGAACTGCAAAGTTGTATGCCAATGTGACACTGAATTTCTCCCACAGATAAAACCAGAGCTTGCCTAAGGGAGCTCTCTGTCTCTGATCTGATATGCAAATAAGAACAGAGGATCTAGTAGGTTACTACCAGAGGATCTCCGAAGAATTGAGTTTGAGAGAAAAGGGATTCCTTCAGCTATTGGGTAATGACCTGGTAGCAGACGGGTGTTTTCAGGGAGTGGGTGCAGGGCAGTACAGAGAGTTGGTTCTGGAAAGAAAAGGCTAGCATTTTTATCTCGGAACATACTAGGAGTACTTTGGTCTCCTGCCATCTGTGCTACTAGGTATCCAAACAATTCTAATGCTGCTTAACCTAGTAGAGCACTTTGGGTTTGTTCTTTCACTCACTCACTCACTCACTCACTCACTCACTCACTCACTCACTTACTCACTCACTCATTCATGCAACAGATAGCTATTGTTTTGCCCTTTGATTATATGTAAACCAGTCAAGTACTATCTAATCTTTGGGAAACTGAGACGAGTATTTAAAAAGAAAACATATTTTGTCCCTTTGCTTTGGCACATTATTTCTTATATTATCAATTTCTGTGAATTTCAAGTTATATGAAAGAAGATCATGAGATTTATTTGTTTAAAAAACAAGATGCGATTTTTAAAAGATTCAAAAACTATCTTCAATTTATAGCTTAAAATTTGGTAAGCAAAATATATATATATTTTGGTTTAGCCCTGGCCAGTTTTGCTCAGTGGTTAGAGCGTCGGCCTGCAGACCAGGGAATCCCAGGTTCAGTTCCCGCTAAGGGCACGTACCTCGGTTGCAGTTTGTCTCTGGCCCCAGTGGGGTTGTGTGGGTGGCAGCTACTCGATGTGTCTCTCTCACGTCGATGTTTCTCTCTCTCTCTCTCTCTTCCTCCCTGCCTCCCTCCTGCTCTATCTGAAGATAAATGCAAAAATGTCCTCGAGTGAGGATTAAAAAATATATATATCAGAGGTTTAAAAAATTTACTGCATTTCATAATTTAAAATTTATTTTGAGAAGTTCTGATTCCCCTTAGAAATTGCAATTATAGTCAAATGGTGTGAATATGTCAAAACTTATTAAATCTTACATAGGCAAATTATACCTAAATAAATCTAACTTTTAAAATATTTCCTTGAGACAAAATTTTTCAATTTTGTACAGGTAGGTTCCTATGAGATTTTCAAAATGGTGGAACAAGAATGGGTTATCTAGTACCTAACTGGTACCAAGAACCAAAGGCATCTCTGGGATCCCTTTCTGAGAACCCTGCAGGTCTCTCTTTTATACAACTGCCTTCACACATATAAAAGCATATATAAATGAATGAAAATGTGTATATTCACCCTTCTGTGTATTTATGCATTCAAAAGATACTGGTTATGTTTTGTAGCTTAGTAAAATTATTTTTAATGAATGTGGTGAATTTCTTTGTATAATTGAGTTCTAAGATGTGCAGAGACATTGAATAACATTGTTTTTTTATGCTTATGGTTTCTATTAAAGCAGACCTTACATATAATAGTATCCAAACTCTCTGTAAGGTAGTTTTGCATTTTTTTCTATTATCTGGAAAAATCTGTTTAGTATGTAACATGAAAAATGTTTATTTGGAATTTTGAAAGGCCTCCCTAATAAAACTGAATTGATGCTAAACCCTAATGTGGAATTAATAACTAGCCAGTATTTTATTATTTATCTATCTGTTTGTTTACTGTCTATTTTCCTTCTCAGAAGGTAGATGGAGACTATTCTTGTTTATCTTTGTCTTTTCAGTTCTTGGCACAAGTATTCATTTAATGTTTCTTATATGAGCAAATAGAGGAATGAATGGACAAGTCATTTTTTTTTAAACTAATTTTGAAAATAGAAACTGACCTATTTATGTTTCTAGTTATTTTTTGTTGGTTTTTAGTAATATACTTTTTTCAGGAAACATATTTATTTCATTACAAATTTCATTGGTGACGGACCCCAGAGGTATGAACTAGCACATGGGTGATTTTCTGGCAGCCTTTTTAAGAATTGATGCTGGAAAAATCCTCATTTTAGCTTCCATAATTATTTGGGAAAAAAGTGTAATCTTGTTTACTGAGTATCAAGTGTAAGAAATTTTCTGAGGATATTATATTATTTAGATTATTTTATGTATTTTTGTCTAACCTATTAATGACTGAGAGATATAATAAAGTACCCTAAATAGTCGTCATAATGGATTGTATCTTTTATCAATATTAAAGGACCCATGATACCAATTCTATCTTCTTAATGTAATCGATAATTGCATAAAATTAGTACTATCAACCTTACTTTATTATGTTCACTTTTCATATGTATAATGTGGTTGTTTATATTTCATATACAAATATTTATTAACTGTGTCCTAAGTTTGTCTACTGTGTGAGGATCTGGGCACAGAGCAGTAAACACATACAGCAGTTCTTTTCTGAATTCTAGTAAATATTTGACCCTCTTTTTTTCCAGTGAATGTATTATAAATAGATGACATGTACGTTTCATTGTGTCTGCTTTCTTTAACCCAGTCTGTAAATTCTTTTTTCTTAATAAGGTGTTTAAATCCCGTAAGGTCATATTGGTTTCTGCCTTTATACATTCATAGGAAGTATTGACTTCAGTTTCTAACTTCTGCTTTTTCAAGTGTTTTCTTGTCTTTTCTTCTTCTCCAGTAAATTGGGAAGCTAACAGCTTCTTTCTACTCTACTGGGAGTTACCTTTGCAGTTGTAAAACATTCTTTGACCTATGTTTTTTCATCAAATAAAAATGATACCATTTTGAATTGTATCTTTTCATTATAAAAAGTATCGGACTTAGATTGTTATTAATGAACTATTCTTTTTTCAGTAAATTCTTAATTGTTGTAAAATATACATACTAATTTTCAAAAATTATAATTTAGTTTTTGAGTTTACATTTACAGTAATTACTTGACTTTATCCTGTATTTGATTGTATTCGGTACTCACTGTAATCTGTTTTTCTTCTTTCAATGCTCACTGCACTGAAATTCTCCAAACCCGAGTTCTTAATTTTTTTTTTTTTTTTTTATCCTCACACGAGGACATTTTTCCATTTTTTGTTCAGATAGAGCGGGAGGGAGAGAGAGAGAGAGAAACATCAATATGAAGGGACACATCGAGTGGCTGCCACCTGCACAACCAACCAGGGCCGGGGACAAACTGCAACCGAGGTACGTGCCCTTAGCGGGAACCAAACCCGGGTCTCTCTGGACCGCAGGCCGATGCTCCAACCGCTGAGCCAAACCGGCCAGGGCCCGCGTTCTTAATTTTGATTCATATTTTGTTGACTGCCAAATGTTTTTCAATATTTCTTTCCAAGATGTTTATTATAAATGCTGTGTTTTCTGAGATATTGAGTAGCTTAGACTGTCTTCTTCTGACCTTTATATGTGAACGATATTTGGCAGAATAAGGGTCTAATTTACAATTCTTTCCTCTCAAAATTCTTTAGTTGTTACTTCATTTTATTCAAATTTATTGTTGAAAAATGAAGCATGACTTCTTGTCATTGATTACAACTAGTATTTTGCCCTGACAATTTTTTTTAAAAGATCTTTTGTTTAGCTGAGCTTTGTTTTGTTTAAAAAAATATTTTTAGAGAATTCTTATTACGCTTCTGTTGAATTAGCTACGTCCTGTTAGCCAACATGTGCGGTTCTTACAGTCAGTTTGTAGTTGTCCGTGTTGTGGTGATAATTTTTATTGTGTTTTAGATTTGTTTGTTTTCAGCTTAAGAAAAATTTCTTAATTTGTGTCTTTGATTTTTATTTTACTTCAATTATACATTTCTTCTAAGGAACTTGTAACCCTTCGGTCTGATAACCCCACCCCTCCATTTTCTGGAACCTTCTCTGCATTCTCGAGGCGCGCGTGCATGCCAGGTGCGCATCAACCGTTTGGTACTATCAATAAGAGCTAACATTTATTATCTTAAACTATATTGCTAGTAATTGATTGAATGCTCCTAATAATTTTATATTGAAGATACTGTTACTATTTCCTCATTGTATAGATGAGGAAACAGGGATACAAACAGGTTTTTGTAATTTGCCCAAAACCACATAACTAGTAAGAGTTGAAATAATCTTGCTCCAAAGTCCAAGCTCTTGGCAACTGGGCTATATGTTTCCTCTGCAGTGCAGCTTTGGCTTTCGACTATTTATAATACAAATTTTAATTCTGCTGTTACAGCTGTATGTATGTTTTATATAATCTTTTTTTTCCTAAGTCGTCTCTGAATTTCAGTCTTTGAATTATTAGGCTGCCTTACTTGTTTTCCATCTTGATGTATTTTCTCTTCATGGCATTTTAATTCTTCTCCTGGATATTACATCTTTAATACCTTCTTGTATCCGAAATAGTACTCTAATCTCTAATATAGTCTTCCCCTCTGTGCCCCAGAGATGTCCTTTCTCTCCTCAAGTACTATTTCTTGTTTATCGTAACATATCTGAGAGATCTTAGGTTGTTGTTGCTCTTACTGCCATTGGTGTTTTCTTTTTATTTCTTAAAGGTGAGAGATCCACCAGACTGTTTTCTAACATACAGAGTCCAGGAATTGTATTAACTAAATTCTCTAGCTCCCTGTGCCCTGGTATAACCTGATTTCACACCTATTTTTGGAAGGCAGGTGTGTGTGCGTGTGTGTGTGTGTGTAAACAACACGAACCCGCTTTTTTCAGATGTCTTTTAATGTGTCTGTTGGACCAGTATGGGATCTTCTACCCACATGGCTTGTTGCTGAGAAATTTAAACCACTAGACCACAAGAAACACTGTAGATATTTTTATTTTCGTCTCCCAATCTAAAGGTGCTAACTTCTATATCCATCTCGTGGGATAAACTACCATAGGTATTGCACTTTCTCCCCCTTTTAGTAATTTAGACTCATTAGTTAGTTGCTGAATCTGCACTAATGTAGAAATGACTCACATGAAGAAGTAATCATATTCTGTTTGCCTTCAGAAACTGTCTTTTTTCAAGGAAGGCATTCTGACAGGTTTTACAGTTTGTCTGATTTAGAGGGCAGATAGTTAGGTGGACTGCAGTATCTTCCCAGATTCTTTTGGTCCTAGGTTTTATCAGTGGATACTGTTGCACATTGCAAAACACATTTGAACAACCACCCCCTCCTCCAACCCAGACTTTCCCAGTCTCTGGTTATAGGTTTTTGTTAGATTTACAGTAGAATATTTTGGGCAGTTTTTATTTCTATGATCTTATAGACTAAAATATAGTGGGAGCTTGAGAAAACCACGCTCAACAAAATTTTAACTGGATACAAAAAAAAAAAAAAAAAGCTTAAAAATATTAAGTAACTTGTAGGTCCTAGTGTTTAGGACTGATTCTAGTGTCATGTTGTGTCCACCCTCCTGTCCATGCTTATTTTTCCATTTATAGTCTGAAAATTATTTTTTTCTGTATGAAAAAACAAAGATTCAATTAAATTGCATAGAATTCTATTTTATGATCTAATAATGTTAAACCACAGCCCCACAAAACCATCTTATCTCATAACTGTTTAAGTAGGATGGATCTCAGAGAACCCCATGAAGTACTCAATCCATTATTTTTTATTCTAAAGGTCATTATAAAATTTGTTTCACAAACATGTTTTCTAGAATCCATGCTAACATATTATGGTCTAGTCAAGTTGGGTATCCCACCTTCATCTCTTTTTTTCCCAACTATTTTATTGCATACTGCAGTATTTTCTCTCTCTCTCTCTCTCTCTCTCTCTCTCTCTCTCTCTCTCTCTCTCTCTTTTCAGAATTGTGATTGCATAATGAATCATATTAAAATGGGAATCTATTCCCTAAAATTTTAACCTCTTTACCTTATAAAAAGTACTAATTTGGCATGTTAATATTTTATATTTTCATTGGAAAATCATTGATCATCTTGGATTATGGCAACTCCAACCAGGTGAATTTACTCATTTATACTTTATTTTAGTATCAGAAGGTTATGATTTCTCAGTCAAAGCAGAGTAAAAACAGATGGGTGGGAATGTTGAAGGCATTTGAGCAGATTCCATTATTTATTCTGTGGTTTAATTAAAGCAAAATTGCACTTTGAAAATAACCTTGTGCATTTTCATAAATAGATTACTTTATGAGGACCAAATTTAGTGGAAATTGGGTTACTAACATTACTATTAGTTATCTGAGACCTACACCATCTAAAAGCGTAAGCGGATACAGTGAAATAGTAGTACTCGTTTTACCTCTAGGAGCGAATGCAAAGTAAACACTGAAGGTGTTTTTCCTTTTTCCATGTCTGAGAGAATAAGAACAGTTGTGAAGCCGTGAAGTATTATAATTACTGCTTGCATTTCCTTCTGTTTAGATGCATACCAAAGAATATATTAGCCAAAGGCAAAAGTAATTTTTCCAGAATTTTCTTAACTGAATATGCGAAGCAAGGGTTAGTGGAAATTCTTAGTCTGTATAAGTTAGAAAAGTGTCACTATTTTTTAATTGGATTGTTTGTTTTTCTGGTGTTGAGTTTTGTAAGTTCTTTATAAATTTTGGATATTAACCCCTTATCAGATGTATCATTGGTGAATATGTTCTCCCATTCTGTGGGTTATCTTTTCATTTTGTTGATGGTTTCCTTTGCTGTGCAAAAACTCTTTAGTTTGATGTAGTCCCATTTGTATTGTTTCTTTTGTTTCCCTTGCCTGAGGAGATATATCAGAAAAAATATTACTACGATAAATGTCTAGGATTTTACTGCCTATGTTTTCTTCTAGGGTTTTTATGGTTTTGAGTCTAACATTTAAGTCTTGAATCCACTTCAAGTTTATTCTTGTACACAGTGAGAAAAGGTGGTCTATTTTCCATATTATAGTACGTATTCGTCCAATTTTCCCAGCACCATTTATTGAATAGACTATCTTTAGTCCATTTTATGTTTTTGCCTCCTTAGTCAAATATTAATTGACTATAAAGGAATGGATTTATTTCTGGGCTCTCTGGTCTGTTGCATTGATCTATATGCCTATTTCTATGGTAGTACCATGCTGTTTTGATTACTTAGTAGTATAGTTTGATATCAGGTAGGGTGATTCCTCCAATTTTGTTCTTTCTCAAAATCTCTGTTGCTATTCAGTGTCTGTTGTGGCTCCATATAAAAAATGTTTTTAATTCTCACCCGAGGATATTTTTCCATTTATCTACAGAAGAATTGGGGGAGGGGGAAGAGAGAAAGAGAAACACAGATATGAGAAGGACACAAGTGGTTGTCTCCTGCACGATCCCGACCAGGACCAGGGGCCAAAACTGCAACCGAAGTACATGCCCTTGACCGGAATTGAACCCATGGCTCTTTGGTCCATGGGCCAACACTCCAACCACTGAGCCAAACTGGCCAGGGCTCCATACAAATTTTTGAAACAGTTGTTCTAGTTCTGTGAAATATACCATTGATATCTGGATAGGCTTTGTGTTGAACCTGTGGATTGCTTTGGGTAGTATGGACACTTTAATGATGTTAATTCTTTCTATCTATGTACACGGTATATGCTTCTACTTATTTGTATCTTTCTCAGTTCCTTTCTTCAGTGTGTTATAATTTTCCAAATGCAGGTCTTTTATATCCATGGTTAAATTCATTCCTAGTTATTTTATTCTTTTTTGAAGCAGTTATGAATGGGATATATTTTTTTTTTTTAGTCTCCCTTTCTGATAGTTCATTAGTGTATAAAAATGCAACTGATTTCTGGATATTTATTTTGTATCCTGCTACTCTACTGAATTCATTTATCAGAACTAATAGAACTTATAAAACTCAACACCAAAAACAAAAACAAACAAATAAAAACACAGTCCAATTAAAAACTGGGCAAAAGACCTGAATAGACACTTCTCCAAAGAAGACATACAGATGCCCAATAGACATATGAAAGGATGCTCAATGTCACTTATCATCAGAGAGATGCAAATTAAAGCCACAATGAGATATCACCTCACACCTGTCACAATGGCTATCATCAATAAATCAACAAACAACAAGTGTTGGCGAGGATGTGGAGAAAAGGGGATCCTCATGCACTGTTGGTAGGAATGCAGACTGGTGCAGCCACTGTGGAAAGCAGTATGGAGTTACCACAAAAAATAAAAAATGGAACTGCCTTAATGACCCAGTGATTCCTCTTCTGGAAATTTATCCAAAGAAACCTGAAACACTAACTCGAAAGAATATATGTACCACTATGTTCTTTGAGGCATTATTTACAATAGCTAAGATCTGGAAACAGCCCAAGTGTCCATCAGTAGGTGAGTGGATGAAAAAGCTGTGATATATTTACAGAGTGGAATAATACTCTGCTGTAAAAAGGAAGAAAATTTTACCCTTTGTGACTGCATGGATGGGTCTGGAAAGCATTATGTTAAGTGAAATAAGCCAATCAGAGAAAGACAGGAACCGTATGATTTCACTCATATGTGGAATTTAATGAACAAACTTAACTACCAAGTAAAATAGAGGTGGACTCATAGAGAGCAGGCTGACAGCTCGGGCGGGGTGTGTGTGTGTGTGTGTGTGTGTGTGTGTGTGTGTGTGAAGGGATTGAGTAAGGGGAGAAAAAGAGACATAGACAGCAGTGTGGTGACGGTGGGCTTGGCGGGGGATGGGGGGAAGTGGGAGAAGGTATACAGGGATAAATGGTGAAAGAAAAAATAGAATAAAAATAAATTTTTAAAAATTACCTGATCTGAAAAAAAGTATAACTAAATTTTTAATTGATATATTTTATCTAACATGACAATTATAATAGAGAATATCACATCACTGCTGTTAGTTTATATACATATTCGGTGTCGTATTGCTTCAGATTTACCTTTTTCTTAGTCCTTTATGATGGCAAACAGTCATGCAGCTGCTTTTTCTGTTTTGGAATTTCCCTATACCGTCCAGCAACTCTGGTTTTTATTACGAGACTTTGTCTAAATAGTATTATTTTTATTTCCCCAACAGTACATTCTCTTTTATTTTCTCTGGATCAGCCTCCAGATCTCCCTGGTACTTTTATCTTTATCAAAGACTCCTCATTTTAATTCATCTTGTTCTGGTTGCCACCGTCCATCTCTTTCTTTTGTCGTCTGTAGATTCTTCATGGCTCCATCCTTTGTGGACACCTTATTATAAGAATGAACCAGGAAACAGATCTGTGTGCTCAGTGTTCTTTCCTGTCCATCTGGAGGGTCACCACTGTAGATACTTGTTTAATGTTGTGCTAGGGAACTACACTGGAGAAAATTTTAATCAGTTTACTCTATAGGCCTGAGATCAAGAATAAAATGAGTTATTTTTTGTTATATTCTAGTACCAGGTAGAAATAAATATCATTTATGGCCTGACATCTTCCATGCTCTTCCTCAATGAGAATCACAAATGAATCCCAATTATGCCAAATTGTACCTGCTTTATGTAAGGGTCACTTTTAAACACACAGAGGTTACTTCTTCTCCTCAGCATGTTTTACAGGTTTTTGAAATATACTTTTACATACAGTGCCGGAATAATATTGCTAATTGCAGCCAACAACATTGGATTATTTTCCTGACAATGTTTAAATCACCAACATTCTAATCTTTATTTTTGTTGAAGGTAAAAAAGAATACAGTGGTAGGCAGAATAATGCCCCCTCAAAGATGCCCATGTCCTAATCACCAGAATTTGGGAAGTTACTTTACGTGTCGGAAGTGAGTACGGATCACTTGTGGTGGAGAGAACATTCTGGATTATCCACGAGTCAGGGTACTTGCAGGGGTCCAGGTAAGAACAAGAAGGCGGCAGGAAAGTCTGAGGTGATACGATGATGAAGAGCCAGTGTCAGGATCAGGGATTTGAAGATGCCACAGGGCTGGCCTTGAAGATGGAGGAAGGGATCACGAGCCAAGGAGAGAAGGTGGCTTTGAACGCTGGCAAAGGCAAGGAACCCTCTCCTGGGCCCTCCAGCAGGAACTAGTCCTGGCAACATTTTGATTTTAGCCCATTTCAAACTTCTCACCTGCAGAACCATAAGACAATATTTGTCTTACGTCACTGAGTGTGGCAATGTGTTACAACAGCAATAGGAAATAACACAGCTCTCTACAGTCCTTCAATACTTTCTGTAGTCTTAACCTCCGTGAGTGATTGGCTGTGAGCAGTCTGTGCTTCTCTGACAAGAGCTCTGTCCAAGAGGCAGTAGAAAGGCTACGCCCATTTAATTGGCTTCTACTAGTTTGAGACTATCTGGCAACCCGGGAGCAACATCGTCCATCCTCCTTACCTGACAGAGTTGCTTCAGGGTCTGCTTGGAGGTGGTAAAAATGTGCATATTGAGTATCCAACCATTCTGGGCATGAACGTTAGTAATTTTTTAAATTATAATGGGGACCCTAGTATATACCCATTGATGTGTCCTGTTGGTAAGTATGTGCTCTGCATATAACATATTTTTTAACTTAAATCTTTCACTAACACATTACCAAAGTTTTTAACGTTCTAGCCTGAAATGCTTGGGTCTTTACCATTTGTCTTCTTCGCCTGAGCAGTTCCACATTTTGACACTGTAGCAACACAGTTTTCAGGTGCCAAGTTGAATATCAGGATGTGTTAAGCCGACAGGAGGCAAAACGACCAACATTCATTTAAAAACATAGGAATTTTTTTTATCTCATTCAGTGCAGGGCTGGCAGACTATCTTAACAAAACCATTATGCACTCGGATTCCTTTTTCTTTTTTTCTGGTCTGTTACCTTTAGTGTGTTGATTTTGTCCTCGTGGCTATAAAATATATTGTTGCCTTTTCAGGCATTACATCCATGACAGGGAGGAAAATATAAAGGTGAAGGGCAAAAGTCAAAGGGCAAAAAGTCTTGTCCTTGTCCCTGCCTTTACATATAGGCAAGAGTGTCCTTGCCAAGAACTTCAGCCTATTTCTCAATGAGCAGCCCAGCTCTCACATGGTTGCTGTGTGTTACTATCAGGATAGTATGGGGGGGGGGGGCAGGGAGGATGGGGTCAATGGGGACAAAAAGGGGACATCTGTAATACTTTCAACAATAATGATAAAGTTAAAAAAAGGTAGTATAGGGAAGTGTTTTACCTTTCCAAGATATATAGTAAAAAATGAAGAAGAAAGAGAAATGACTTATGAATGATTGGGGAAGCCGATGCTCAGAAACTGTGAAATACAAGTTTTAATAAGTGATGCAGGTCAGATGGATTGGTTAAATCTACTCTAGACACCAGAGTTCCCCACTGCCATTCTATGTAGCATACTGAGCTTCACAGAGCTTCTGTGGAAGATATAGAGAATGGGCACCAGACGTATTATTAGTTGAGTCTTTTGCTCTTATTCTTCTTTAATCCAAAAGAAAATACTGCCATGTAGAATTTTAAGTTATTAATGTATTCTTTTTCCTTCCATATATATATGATGAAACATTTTTCATAATCTTTTTTCCACTCATAAAAAAATATTGGATTCACGAAAAATTCACAAGGAAATGTCTAATATCTTAACAGAGTTTTCTTACCAAGACCTAGACATAAAAAACAGTTTAAAATAAATGATCCTTACACTTAGCAGGCTGATCAAGTTGAAAATTCTAAAACATTTTGCTAGCTCTCTCAAATATAGTATCTAGCCAAAACCAACAATTCTAAAATGAGATCTTTTTTCTATTCTGTATTGCAAGTTTCCTTAAAAGAGAACATATTTCACAACCTTGACTGTAACATTATTGTTGCACAGCAGTAAAGTTGATGTGTACAGTATGTGGCATGCATCCAACCGCATCATCCATCAACAAAATTTCACGGGTTGATTATACTACAGTCAGTCCTATAGTGGAAAATACCCACTTTCTCGTGAGCTACCATTTAAAACATCTTCTTTGAAATGAAATTTGTGACTTCCTGCTAACAGCTATAGACAGGAGATGAGGAGGGGTATAAGGAGGGGAAGGCTCTCTTTATAATAAAAAGAGAGAGAGAAACAAAAAAGTAGGGGAAAAAACATTTAAATTGGCAATATCTCCAAAGAGAAAGGCACAGTCTGAAAGGCACATATTCAAGCTTTGTAATGACTCTGGGATTCCTGAGGGCTGCTAAACCAGCCATTTATGAAAGAGCACATATTTTTGTTGTTTTAAATGTGGATAATCTCTACACTTGGAAATTAGAAATGCAGATTAATTGATAGGAAATTTAGTGGAGAAGGAATTTATATTTTTAATCACTAAACTTCAATAATAACCATATTTAGGCAGATACCTATTAACTCTGTGAAGAAAAGAATTGAAGCACTTACCTTGACAATTGCGACAAAATCATCCGAGGACAGTATCCAGTTTACTTAGCTGAATACTCAATAAGAGGCCTGGAATTGATGGTGCTTATTCAGGAGGCACTGGGCTACTCAAATTGAAATAGAAAAAAAAATGTTTTAGTCTATGAAAACTCTTGCATTGGTTTGCCTTTTGAGAAGAAGTCATTTAAATGATGAATGAGAAATAAAACAGTGATTGTTCAACTTTGTAATATTACCTAGAATTTTAGAAAGTTTGGTCAGTGTTCACTAATTTGGGAATGTAAACTAAGCAATTTAAGGCAGAGCAAGGTAAGATAAAGTCTATAGATGTCTGTAGTAAACACCTTGGAGGTGCAGATGTGGAAGGGGAAAACCAGTTGGAGGAAAGCAAGGCAGGCTTCTTGGAAGAGGTAATCTCTGAGATGGGATTTCTAAGTCTCAAATAGAGCTAGGATTGGTCCGTTGGAAGAGGGGTACTGTGATGTGTGTGTTATGGAGGAACAAGCTGTCACTGGGTAGCCTTGGTGACAGCAGAAGCAAAACAATAATATTGAAAAGTACATTGTATGTATCGCTGGGCGTGTTTGTAGATCGTGGTGTAATGGGGTTCAGTAGAAGAATACTGGAGAATAAGACCAGAAACTAATAATTGTCACTGCAGATGAATGAAGATGTGCTGAGACCCAAGCACACAGTAGGTCCTGAAATGTTTCTCAGTCTGAAAACATACCCTTTGCTAATGTCTCAAATAGACTTTATGGCCCCACTGAAGTTCATTTACTGCCAACTGATTTGCCTAGGTATGTAACATTTCTATTAATTCCTGCAGTGAAAAGAGTTGTCTTATTTTTGTGCTTTCTTTGTTAGAGGGACTGCTCTAAGAAGAGAGAGAGAGAGAGACTGACTTTTTGTCTTGTCCCACCCCACCCTAAAAAAAAATTGCTTGAGTATGATAATTATGAATACGAGGATAAGAGCAATGGGTAGGTGGAGACAGAGTTAGGTTGGCAAGATTGCTTGTTCTCAGTCTTGGGAAGCTGATGGGCACAAGAGCATTGTAGACCTTTGGTCTACTTAATTGCTTGTGTATTTGCCTGAAGGATATATATTAATGCCATTTTTCTGAAGAAGTCTCCTCTTTAATGAGTGAAATAATCACTTTAATGGAAATAGACTTAAATTTAGAAAATCACTTCACAGTAATAATAATTTGCAAGGCTTAACATTACTCTCTTCATGCTTGCAGTTTGACTTAATTGTTGATGTGTTTTTAAGGTTTCATTACTTTTCAAGTTTAAAGTAAAGTTACATTTTTAAGTTAGTGAAATATAATGCAGCGTATTTGATAATTGAAGACTTCTTTTTTAAGTACAGAAAATACTCTTGTAGACTGTAATTATAGCTACATTCATTGTGTTCAATTAAACACGCGTTATTAGACTTTCAAACCCCATAATAAATTCTGTACATTACTGTTTTGAGGCCTTTGCTTACTGGCAAAAATATTTATATAACCAAAATCTAAGTTATACTTAAATGAAAAAAAAATTCTCTCAATCTCTTCAGTCTTTAAGGTACACTTTTTCATAATAGAAGAAATTAGAATATTTAATGGCAAAAATGGGATGGAATATTATTAGTAAATGATATTTAAATTTATAATGATCATGCACTTATGTTTATATTTATAGTCTTTTAAAATAGGACTATATAATATAACCTTTTTATTAAGGTTAATAAAATATAAAAGCATCATAATACCTGACTTAAAATTCTGTATTTTGAATGATTTTGTTCTAAAGATTATAAATGTATTTCTTTCCCAAATTTACAAAGTTTTAGAATTTTATGAAGTGTAATTCTTTCATATGGAGAAGCATCTGCTAGATTAGTAAAACAAGCAAGAGACTGAACTTAATAACATTATTATTGTGGTGTCTGTAAATTGTACATATATTTTGCATAATTTGAAAGGTTTATTTTCTTGGCAATAACCTCAGAACTTTTTGGTGTTTATTTGGCTTTTGTTTTCTTGTTTTGTTTTTATTTTGTTTTGTTTTTTTCATGATTCATTTGGTAGTAAGAAGTAAAATGTCTGTATTTTTTTTACCAAAATACATTATATATACAATTTGTATGTTTGATTCCATTTCATATATCTTGCAACATTGATAAGTTTACTAAGAAGTGAATTGTTTAAAATAGGAGATGAGTATATTGCATTGCTTGTCAAAGATTTATCTTGTTAACATGTGAAACTAGATATTGTGGAACATCAGTACACTGAAAAATGAGTGGTTAGTGTAGTGTGTTAATCTCCTGCATATGAATTGCCGTTGAATAGGTAGACATTGCTGTGTTTCCAGAGAAAACTAAAAGGCAAAACTGATTTTCTGAAGAAAAAAAAAAAAAATTCTAAGATGACTTGAAGATTATTTGGAGATGATTATACAGAATAACATCACCGTTCTTGACCATTGTCCTACTAAAACCAGTAATTCTCATGATTAGTTAGGACAAAGATGGAGAGATGGTATATGATTGTTGTGAGAAGAGGGAGCAGAAAACCAATGATTCTGTGTTACATGCAGGTAGGAAAGTACTGATCAATAGTTTGGATCTTTTATAGCCTTTGCCTATAACCTACGTCGAAGGAAATTCATAGAGAGAGTCCTTTGGGTAGCTTGGTATGAAGAAAGGGTCCATCAATCACTTCCTTACATCAGAGTCTATGTTTCCAGTGCGCATTAAAAGTCTGAAAAGATGTGAAGATAACCATCTGAGTTTTCTTCCTTCCCACATTGAATACTATATATAGAATAATGCGGCTGCATAAGTTTGACGGATTTGGATATTAAAGAAATTGGAGAGATGTTTTAAACCCCATTATGTGGTTTAACATTAGAAAAACAATTTTTTGAGAAATTGGAAATTTCAAATTGATTTATAAGTGTGGAAATAATAAAAAGGTGATAACCAACATTTAATTGAGCACCTAATATGTGACAGGTGCTTTCCTAAGTGCTTGCTATGTAATTTAATTTAAATTATATTTAATTTCCCAACATTCACTTGCTATAAATGAGGAAACAATGTACAGATAGGTACCCCAGGTGATTTGTTCAAAGAATGGAGACATTATTTTAAAGTCTTAAGAAAATTATGAGAGGAAAAGACTTGTTTCTTGTGTACCTCAAAGAAGCTTATTTTTATTAACAATTTCTAGGAAAAATCTGATTTGTAGAGTTTAATGTTGTGTATTGTTTGAGAAATTGTTTCATGAAGCTAGTCACTGAGAACCACAGTCCATGGTTACTAATCCAGGCCCTTGGCCTAAAGTAGTCAGACTGTCTAAGTCTGCAAAACAAACGGCAAATCTAGAAGTTCAAGGAATATTAGGAGCTACCCCAACTGCTAGGATCAAGTTCAAAATGCCCCAAGGTTATATAAACCATGTTACTTTAGTCCTCCAAATGCTAGTACTTGTCTTTTTTCTCAAGATTTGGAATGCAGAGAGCCAATAAATAAACAGTCTCTTTCCGTGATCAAGTCAATAATTTATTGTGAGCTAAACACTGGACTCTGAAAGAAGGAGGTTATTAGTTATTCGTTATTATTTTTACTGATAAAAGCTGGAATAGAGGCATAATTCCATGTGTTGCCACAGAGGGCTTTCTACTGCTCCACTCTTGCAAAGAGGCTGACATACTGGAACACAGACAGGCTGAGAAATAGGTCGCCTGTCACACCGGAGCCTAGTGTTCCAATGCACAACACGCATTGTGTTTGCGGCATGCAGGCTGATCCAGAGAAGAGTCGGAAGCTAGAGGTAGCTGAGCACTGTGAATCTGTGGATTCCCGCCCAAGTTGACAGCCAGCCAGCTCTGCAGACAGGTTTTCCTTGCATTCTCGGGAGTGAGTGATGGGTGCAGAGAGGACAGGATTTTAACCTTTAAAGGAAATTCCACATTAAAAAAACTAAGGCCAAGCCCTGAGTGGTGTGGCTCAGTTGATTGGAGCATCCTCTTGTGCACCGAATGGTTGCTGATTCCATTCCTGGTCAGGGCACATGCCTGGGTTTCGGGTTCAATCCCCAGTCAGGGTGTGTGCAGGAGGCAACAGATCCATGTTTCTCTCACATCTATGTTTCTCTCTCTCTCTCTCTCTCCCTGTCTCTCTCGCTCTTGTCTCTCTCTCCCTTACTTTCTCTCAAAAATCAATAAAAACATATCCTAGGGTGAGGATTAAAAAACAAAATGAACCAAAAAAAAAAAAAAAAAGGCCTTGGTGGAGGCTTTCCTCTAACAATCTTTTATAATTATGTTTATTATAACATATAAGAATTATACTAATTTTAGTTATTTAGAGCCATTCGTGAAAGTTGTAGATTGTTCGTAGTTCAGAGCAGCAGCAATGATATTAGAAGTAAGAAAGCTGGAACCTGAAGGTCAAGGAGCTGGCTGCCTTCTAATTGCTGTCCTCATATCTTCACTCTGTCAGAGAACAGAGGGTCAGAGCAGGGAACACTCATTCTGCATAAAGATTTTCTACTTCTCTTGACATTTCCAACAACTCAATAGCATGAGCAAATGAACCTGAATTAATGGATGGGGAAAGTTAGGTGAGAGGAATATCTAATGCAAGTGTTCTGCCTCAGCTTAGTTAATTTTCAAAGAGCTAAAGGAAAAAATGAAGTAAAAAAGAACAAAAATTACAGGGAAATTATCGTAAGTGTTAAAGAGGAACTATTCTTGATAGAAGGAATAAAAACAGTCATTTTAGTCATCTTTGATTTCCAACAAGCCTGCCAGTACTTACAGCAAAATGTTTGGAAATTTCTAACAGGTGAAAGATTATTAGGTCAGAGAAAATAAAATTTGAAAAATATGTCATTTTATATAGTATTCAGAGTAAGAGAGCTACACATGGCATAACATAGTGATTAATTAGATGATTTAAGTGAGGTAAATTCATGTGTCTTAATTATTTTCCACAAGTTAAAATATAACAACTATCATAATATTAATAAAACACTGCTATAATTCTTATAAAGATTGAAAGTTATTTTAATAATTAGTTTCAGGTATATTTTTTAGGAAAAGAGAGCTTGCTACAGATTATTTTCCCAGTAATCTGATAAAACTAGTTGAGTGCTATTTGGAAAGAAAATTTAGAACATGTATATTATGGTACAGGATAACATAATATGTAAATTATATAATTGTTTTGTATATATATCCCTGCTAAAATTACCTGCCAAACTTTTACATTTCATTGGGGAGAAATTCCAACTAGTTTATTTTATATGCCTTTCTTTGCATATAGTTTTTCTGACTTAATTATAATGTTCTTGTCTAGTTCAAGACTGATAAAAATATCGGTAAGAAAATCAGCCCATGGCATAAAACATATTTCATCTAGAAATGTTTAATTAATTTGACAGAAAATGATATAATTATAAATACGATATTAATGGATTTTTATTGAAAACAGCTGACCTAATACCATGAGACTCCTTTATATTAGATTTAAAATATTAGAAACTATAATCTTATATTCCACGAAAGAGATTGTATGTTTTGAATTAAATTTATTCTCCTTTAGTACTCACTGTAAGACTGTTTTCCATTGCTGCTGTAACAGATTACCATGAATTTAATAACGTAAACCAACATAAATGTATCTTCCAGTTCTGTAGGTCAGACATCTGGGCAGGCTCAGTCAGTCCTCTGCTTAGGATCTCCCTGGGCTAAAAGCAAAGCATCACTAGTTCTAGGCTCTTGTTTGGTGCCTCTGAGGTAGAATACGCTTCCAGGTTTACTCAGATGGTGGCAGAGTTCAGTTCTAGTGGTTGCAGGACTGAAGTTCTTGTTTCCTTGCTAGCTGCCAGGGTGGAGACAGTTCTCTCCTGGAGGCCCTCGTATTCCATAACTCTTGCCCACTCCTACACTTCATCTTCAAAGCCAGCAAGGCAGGTCAAATATTCTCAGGCTTTGAGTCTCCCCAATCTATACTTCCACCTCATTTTTCCTACTTTTAATCACTTCTGTGATTAGGTTAGACCCACCCTCCAGGATAATTTTCTTATTTTAAGCATAGTCTCCGATTCCAGGGATGTGGGCATGGACATCTTTGGAAAATAACTCTGCCTATCACTAAATATCAATTATGTCAGAAAAAAACTGTCAAAAATTATTTAAAATAATGATTGGAATAGGTAAACATTACTGCATATCAGATATTACACTAAGCACTATTTATGAAGTATCTCATTTAATCTCCTATGTGAGCCAAATAGGCTTACTGTCTCTATTTTACACAATAGAAAACTGAGGCTTAGGTATCTTTCCCAAGTGCCAGGTCCAGGGTACAAAAACCACAGAACCTTTAGAGTACCTGCTACATAGAGCTCCATTGCTTAACCTTGTGCTGTGATTGTTTTAGCAAATGTGTGTATATATATACACACACACATATGTACATATACTTAGCAAATATGACATCTGAAATCCTTTCTATTTTTCTTTTTTATCAAACTAATAACACATGAATGTTATAACAAACAAAATCATTTCCTGTTGTTAAAAAATGTTCTAGAATAAGAATGATTTTTGTCAATACATTTGCAGCCTTTGTTCAGATCGTCAGTGCTTCAGTTTACACAGAATAAACTAAAGAAGTAGTTCCCATGATTATCTACCCACATCATTCTTTTTACCCAGTCTGAACATTCCTTCAGTGCACTAGCAATATCGATAAAGATGTGGGTGGGGGCCTGGGAGGAGGAGCCGATCTGTTGTATAAGATGATGGAAAGATACCAAGTAGAGTTAAGATAAAATGCACGCAGATATTAAATCAGGTGAAACGTTATAGGTCGCTGAAACCTTATGCTGAGAAGAGATAAAGCAGAGTACACAAGCACACAGAACGTGGATTCCTGTGCATTGTCATCCCTACACAAGTGAAGTGAAGGGGGGACAACAAGGCTCGGGGGAGTTAGCAAGCAGGGACCACCACCTCTCCTGGTTGCCCTTGCAGCGAGTTTCCCTCTCCATGCTAAGGACAACAAACTGTTAAACCGTAAACACACACACACATAATGCAAAGAGTAATTGGAGGCTGAGCCATATGGTGTAGGGGAAGCCTTGAGAAATTTCCAGAGGGGTCTGTGATGCAGATGTTAAATGCTGCAATACAGGAAAGTAATTGGAGTTATTTATAAAAGGAAGGTTGATTAAGCTGTGTACTTGGACGTATTGGGAATGGTGCATGCCTTTTATTTCTCCCACTGAATTTCATGGAACTCAGGGTAGATAATAAAGCATCAGATCAGATATACGTGCAGTTGCTCCTGTTCTGATTGTAACACTGGGCTGGAGAGAAATAAGCCCCAGCGCGCATGTATCTGAGACTGTGGTGTGTTGCTGCTTGGATTTCTCTCTTTGCCCCCTTTTCTTACCCAAAGTGGACAGTTGGGAATAAAACAGAGTCCATACACACCTCTTCATTTTTGTTTTGTTTTGTTCACATGGAGCAGAAGAAGGAAGTTGTTAGCAACATTTACGATGCAGAGACAAATGCCTGGGAATAAAAGATGGATGAAGAAACATCTTACTGCACATCTTATCAGGGCCTATTATGTCTGCTCCTTGCTTTTCTTAATCTGTCATTGTTTGGATTCATTTATTTCCACTTTGTTTCCTTATTTCTCATTGTCTCATGGGTTTATCGGTTTCACCTTGGCCCAGTGGAACACCAACCTCTACCTCTTAAACTTGCACATCTCATTGTATTTATTCTGGCTGTATGCATCCGGTTACCAGCTCTGACTTCAACCTGTTTTTCTAAATAGCTTTATTGAGATGTTGTTATAATCTCAGTTCTCAGTTCTTACACCTGTTCCCTTCATCCGTCTCCATCTCCTGTCCTCAATCCACTGGGAACTTACTGGGGTCTCACTCCCGGCCCTGCAGCTTCTTCTCTCTGAAATCACCAGCTACATATCGTGAATGCCAAACTCAAAGATCAGTTTGCTTTTCTTGTACCGTGTGGCTTCTGATACAAAGGAGGCATGATGAGCCCTGGCCGGTTTGGCTCAGCGGTTAGAGCGTCGGCCTGCGGTCTGGAGAGACTCAGGTTCGGTTCCCACTAAGGGCACGTGCCTCGGTTGCAGTTTGTCCCCGGCCTTGGTTGGTCGTGCGGGTGGCAGCCACTCGATGTGTCCCTTTCACGTCCATGTTTCTCTCTCTCTCTCTCTCTCTCTCTCCCCCCCCCCACTCTATCTGAACAACAACAAACACACACACACACACACACACAAAACAAAACAGGAGGCATGATAATGTAAACTCATTCAGTCTTAGCACATTTTAATATAGAAATTGGGACTCAAAATGATTTATGTAACATGATAACTTTAGTATACATCTCTTAGATTCTAAAACTTACTCTTTGGAAAGTGCTGAATTTATAATTAATTTTGGCTTCCTAGTGGATTTATCAAATAGGTACCAAAAATAGTTGTCAGAAGTTAAGCATCATCACAGCCATCACCGTGGCTGGGTGGTTTCACTTAAACTGGGTCAACTTTGGGACAGAATCTTGTACTGTAACATCAACGTATAAATTGATCTCAATTCCATATCTTAAGTAGTAACACTTCCAGTTATTTCTAGATTAAATGTTGGTTATATCTCTAAATATCCTCCTGGAAAGAGATGTTCACGATAGAGCTCTTACCACAGAGAAGTTTGACTTCAGCTTAAAAAAGTATCTACTCTGTGTCACTAATATACTAAGGAGATGTGAAACGACAAAATTTTATATTCATCACTACACAGAATTCTTGTAAATTGCTGAAACATGAAATAATCAAATAAACTTTATTATCGAAATGGGTTTCTTAAGAACATAAATGTGTAATGTAACTTTCCAAACTCATTAAACCGTAAAGAACTACAGCAATTTCATAACATGAAGCTCAATCTGTATAAAACTAGGTACCATAAAATGTTCAGCTGCTAAGGTAGCAGGAAAGTCCCAGGAGATATTTTCATAAATCTGGAAGTAGTTAACCTGTGTTGTTGGTCTTTCTCATTCCATTTACCAAAATACTGCGGCCTCCCTGGCCAAGTCTTTGGAGTTTATAATTGCATTTAGTTGAATCTGTGTACGTTGGAATGGTCTTTCGCATATTGGAAAGTTCAACAGCTTCATTTCTCAGTTTTTTTGTTTTTTGTTTTTCTCAATCTAGCAAGTAAAGCAAGAATGTAAAGGATATAGGATACATGATATCACACTTTTTTTTTAAATGTGAGGAAACAGAAACATGATGAAGTTGAATGACTTTTGTTCCCCTCCTGTTAAAAATTGCCATTTGAAAGATCATTGGGAAATGCCCTGGCTTGTGCCCTCACCAAAGTGGAAGCTCCCCCACCCCGTGCAACGAAGGTCCCCGCTGTATGGAACAGGCGATGGTGTGTTTGGAAAGATTACGGGGCTGCGTATTTGTGTTCATGTTAACTTTCCATCAGTGACATTTGAGCTGAATGCTGGCAGGAAAATCTCTACATTGGTATGTGTATTTGAGGAATTTTTCCTATGAAAATACAAATTTCAGTGGCGCATTTACTCTAGTATGTAAAAGAGGTAAAAAAAAAAAACCCCAATATCCTTATTTATAAATAGTTGATTTAATCAACATTGGCTAAAATTTGACTTCATTCAGCCTGAAGACTTATCCTAGATAATTGATTACTTTTTGAATTAAATGAAAACCTTAGTTTAGAAGTATAAATTGGTGCTCCCTAACTTGAGACTAGATCATAGGTTTTTGGAAACTTGTGTGGAACTGCTTTTCTGTGGGGCGAGAAAGACCACGCAACTTATATCTTGATAAAAAGGATTTGGGTTGAGTCTGTAAACTGATAATATGGGTGATTATGATGATGTTACATGTGTGAATTTTCTCTTTTGATAAGTGGCCTTTGGCTCCACAATGTCTATAATCGAAGTCACCATTTGAGGCCTCTCCCTACAGGAGAGCCAGAACAGACATTCAGTATTGGCTGCCTCCTACCGCGCCCATGCCTGGGGGTAGCACTACCAGCCAGGCGAAAGGCAGGAGAATATTTGGTAGCTCTCCCCCCTCCAAAGTTATCACATATCCAAGGTTGGAAGAACATCAGGTTGGATTAGAAAAGGAAAAAGCAGACATTATCCTTTATGACGACACGAAGGGGTGAAAATATCCCACCTATTCAGTGACAATGCAGAGAAGGTGCTACTTACTGGATCTGGCGACATGATTTCTACTTCACTTGGAACACAACCTACAATGTCACAGCTTTTAAGCTTAAAGTACCGGGAAGTATTAAAATTTCATATTTGCACATTTTCTTAGCTGGCTTCTGCAAATGAGTGGAACCTGATATCTTATTCTGGAAGGTTTCTAATTATTTAGTTTTGTGCACACATGTGTTTAATGACCATTCTATTCTTGCTTTGCCACTTTATAAGGCATTCTTAATTATTTAATATTCTTTATTGGTGAGGACAGCTGTGAACCGAGTCTTCCTAAGGGAAACGGTGGAGATGTGAATACACTAAAGTGAGACCTGTCGTGCCGTAGAGGAGCGATGTGTTAAGTGGGGCTGAAGCCCTTATTCTTAGGTTATTACTGTTCACTCCCAGCTAATGTCCTAGTTTCTTCTCTCGCTTCTCATTTTCGTACTTTCCACCCAGCAGCTAAAGAGATTTTTAAAATAATTTTCAATCATAGAACATTCTCCTACTTAAAACCATTCAGTGATCTTTGGATACATTTCAGTCCCCCCACCCCCAGCCTATGAGGCCCTACGTGATCTGGGCTTTGACTCCTCATTCATCCTTAGAACAGCCCTCCTGGACGCTCTCTGCGCTCACCCTGGCCTTCCCTGTCCCTCGAATACACCAGCTCTTTCCGGTGTCGGCACTTTTGTACAGCCAGTCACCTGTGCTTGACCACTTGTCCTGAAATCGTCCTAAAGATGCATTTTTTTCTTCTTGCCATTCTGATCTCAACTAGCATGTCACATCCTCGGTGAGGACTCCCCTGACCACCTCACTGAAGGTAACATTCTTCCCCCATTCATTGCCCTTTCACTTTATGTGTTTCCAAAAGCTGGGTTATTTTGCCTATTTTGCTGTTTGATACCCCCATTCCCAAGAGGGATGCCTCTGCCTTCAGGATCCTGATACATCTTGTTGAAATAAGGGAAAATGTTACATGCTAGCGAGTGCTTTGTAAATCCTGTCGCCTATCCAAATATAAGACGCGAGTGTTAGCTGAGCAAGTGTCCGACACGCCTTTTATCTGATTTGCCCTGGGAAGCTGGATAGAGGCGTGTGTAATGTGCGAGTGTGCACTGTCATTAAGAGTAGATAGGTGGTCACCAAAAGTTCACGGGGCACATCTTTTGATGCTGATATATTTTCCACCCACTGTGCCTCTTCTATGCTGGAAGTAATTGGAGCCTGTGAACCAAAGCGAAGAAACATTCACGATGCTCAACGACCTAACGTGAAGACAGGGGTATCTAATTAGGCTTTCTTGTGACAATCTTTTTTTGGATTAATATTCTTCTCTTTGAAAATCTAACAGTGGTGCTTATGTCACCGACTTGACTGATAATTAATAGTGTTCTCCATACACCTACACAGTTTCTCTCCAAAATATCCTCGTGTAATGTCACTACTGGAAAGAACAATTTCGATTCAAGAGGAGAGCTTTTGAAGTAGAGATCAGATGGCCTATTAACAGGGAACGGGCCCCGTGACAAAAGGGAGAAAATGTCTGCTTGGACATTTTATGTAACATGCCGAGCATATTGTTTAACCAAACAGTGTATGGACACTTCATCCGGACACGACTCGATTAAGGAGCAGGACTAGCATTCACCCACGTTTTCTATTTCTGAATCCTTAAGATGTTTCCTGTACTATTTCCACCCTAGTCACAAGCTTATTAACTTGGGAATGAGGTGACAGGGCCTTTGTCTTCTAATCTTGTAATTATAATTAATAGTAAGTTAAAGGGAAGCCGAAAGCTCATATTCAGAGTGTAAAGCAAAGGGCTCTGTGGCACTCCGGGCAGGTGCCAGGAAGGCAGTGAACAGGAGCTCATTATTCTTGTAATTAGAACTTCGGGAAGACATCTCTGAGGACGAAAGCCATTCTGTGTCGAACGGAGGGACACCTACTCGCGGACAGAGCTTGAGGAGAGGCCTGGGCTGCCTTCGTTTCAGCGTGCCCAGGCCATGCCCAGCAGGGGCCTTCACGGTGGGCAGCAGCTGCTGGGTGCCAGCTGCACACCCGAAGGCAGGGCTAGGAGTCAGTGTGTGCATACTGTCCACTGTTTCTCTGAATGCATCCCTGCAAAGTGTATCATGAAAAAAAAAAACAACCCATAAAACTTCATGTTCTTCAAATACTTCATTTGTGAAAGTATTATATATGAGGGCTACAATTTAGTCAGATGATTTAACATCAAATCAAGCTTAGCAGTGTCCGGGGTTGGTCAATACCACATGGGAACGTCATTTCTCTCTAAACACGTACAGTTGGAGGGCTAAACTTACTGTCCATGATCTCTAAAAGAGGCATGTGTGGATTCTAGGAGTTAACTATTTGAATGGCCAGTTACAGTGAAGTACAATAATGTTGATGAATGATAATAGCTAACTGTTTTTATCTTTATTGTTGAAAGTATTACAGATTCCCCTTCGTTTTCCCCATTGACCCCCTTCTTCCTGCTCCCACCCCCTCCTGCTTTCCCCAAACTATTGTCTGAGTCCATTGGTTGTGCATATATGCATATGAGTTCTTTGGTTTATCTCTTCCCAATCCCCCCTCCTCCCTCCCTCTGAGGTTTGTCAGTCTGTTCCCTATTCCCATGTCTCTGGATCTATTTTGATTGACAATTTACTTTGATTGTCCATAAATAAGTAAGATTATATGGTACTTGTCTTTCTCTGACTGGCTTATTTTGCTCAGCATAATACTCTCCAGGTCTCTCCATGTTGTCTCAAAGTGTAAGAGAGTTTTCTTTTTTACAGCTGCATAGTATTCCACTGTGTAAATGTACCATAGCTTTCATATCCTCTCATCTACTGATGGACACTTGGGCTGTTTCCAGATCTTAGCTATTGTAAATAACACTGCTATGAACATAGGGGAGAACTGACCATGTTCAGATATTGTTCCAACCATTTTACATAGATTCACTTACTTTATCCTCACAACATCCCTATAGATTAGTTTTATAATTCCCTCCTTTTCACAAATGAGAAAACTGAGGCTGAGAGGCTGTGCAGCATAATCAGCTAATAAGGATAAGAGGGAAGCTAATGTTCAAATCTAGTCAGGCTGGCCTGAGACACCTTGTCTCTCTGAACTGTGATAATGTCCACTGAGTTTTCACTAGGTGCCCGCCCTGTTCTGGGTCCTTCATATGGATTAACTTATTTGATTCTCAGAACAAACCTATGAGATTAATACTATGTTATTCCCATTTTTCGGATGAGGATCCTGAGACAAAGGCTAGTGAAATAATTATCCAAGGATGCCTAGCAAGTAAACGGGGCAGGAGTTCAAACACATTTCACTCTGGAGCCCACCGCCTTAAACACTAGTCTGCTCCGTGCGTGCTAATGATTTGCAAGGGGTTCTAGGACAAATAGGGCCCAAAGGTCGAATCTGGCCCACCATCTGGTTTTATAAGTAAGGTTGGGTTGGAACACAACCTCGTTCATGCATTTACATGTTGTCTTTTGCTGCTTTCATGCTGCAAGGGCAGATCTGAGTAGCCACAGCACAGACCACATCACCCCTAAATGCACTGTCTGGCCCTTCACAGAAAGAGTTTGCCGAGCTCTGCTTCAGAACGTAAGGTCTTCTTTGTCAGTCATCTTTGATCCATCCTTCCACCACCTCTGAACCCAGCCAGGGCCTGACTAATAGACAATCACAAGTGACACCAGTTATAACCCGTCACACATCATTAGAAAATGACAGAAAAAAAGGGGTCAGTTTTTTAGAAACTTCAATATCCATCTCCATAGATCGGCCAGACAGAAATAAGGCAGTCTGTGGCTTGGCATTTGCTCCTTGTGTCATCTTAAAAAGGAAAATGCAACTGAAGTTCTGAGCTCACTCTGTGGGCAGATGTGGACTCTGGGCACAGGCCAGGCACATCCGGGTCCTCACTCTGCCGGGTCCTCACTCGGCTTCATGACCTTGAGCTGATCACTTCACCTCTGTGGGCTCCAGTTCCACCATCTACAAAGTAAGGAGAACAGTAGACTTAACTCGTAGGGGTGCTCTGACCATTACATGGAGTGATGTCTGCAATGTTAGGAGAAAGAATTGACTGCCATGGAGTGGTTGGTATTTCTCTTCTTTTTCAGCTTCTTTGAAAGGCTGATTCAGAGATAACTAAAAGGATAAGAATTGAGGCCTCAGTGTACTAGGAAAATTATCAATGCTTATTAAGTATTCTCCTACATTTTTATGTACAACATGCTCTATAAAATAGTTGAATAAAAAGGGAACGCTCTCCGACAACTTGGAGTGCAATACAAAGCTTGCAATTTTAGCCCAAGAGAACAAATTAAACACCTTATCAAGTACATGACACAGAAGCCCATGTAGACAGGAGCGTAGGAGAATGTTGTCACCTGGTTTCTCCTACAACACCAGAGCATCTTAACTGTAAAGGGCAGGGTCCTCTAACCCCTTCAGGATTATTATGTCAGATGGTACCCAGCCCCAGAACTTACCCTGACAATTCCTAGATGGTGTCTTTAGCGCGGGAATTAACGACAACTAAATGGCTTAAGCATTTACTGGGAGTGATAATTATCTTCAACCTCTTTAATAATTAGTATTGATGTTTAGAATACATATATACATAATAAAATATGAAAGATTGATTACTAAGTAGAAGTAACTAAAATCATGAGCCTGAAAACCAAACTGTCCTGAATTCAAAGTCAGCCTCTGTCTATTACAAATGTGAACCTGATGCCCTGGCCAGTTTGGCTCAGTGGTTAGAGCGTCGGCCTGCGGTCCGGAGAGACCCGGGTTCGGTTCCCGCTAAGGGCACGTACTTCGGTTGCAGTTTGTCCCCGGCCCTGGTTGGGTCGTGCGGGTGGCAGCCACTCGATGTGTCCCTTCACGTCGATGTTTCTCACTCTCTCTCCCTTCCTCTCTGTCCCTCCCACTCTGTACAAAAAATGGAAAAATATCCTCGGGTGAGGATAAAAAAAAAAGAAAAACAAAAAAAACAAAAAAACAAATGTGAACCTGAGTGATTTACACATCTCAGCCTCGGTTTACTTTGACAGAAAATCACAAAACTAGTAGTATGGCGGTGTGCCTGGGCAGTTGGGGTGGAGTGTACAGCAAACGGAACAGACAGGCCCCCTGCCCTCGTGAGCTTTCATTCCGCTGCTGAAACTTTAAAGCATTTCCTACCAGTTCCGGTGCACGCGAAATTGTCAAACAGTATTAGATATCATCACCATTCATTGACGAGGAAGGAGGAGGAACGTTCAGACACCAGTAACTCATTAGGAAGTTGATAATAACACTGAGCTTCTGTGTCTGGGGAAATATTTCTGGTCCATGTGTTTGTTCTCCAGCGTGGTCAGCTCGCGCGAGGAGAGCTCTGAGCAGGGAGCCGCAGCTCTGGACTGGGGATCTTCATCACTATGGCCCAGTCTTTGCTGGTGCACTTATTTAGTGACCAAACCAATAACAAGTGTTCGTTGGCTGACGGTTGCGAAGCATTAATTTCCTTCTGATACATGCCGGAAATGTTTCTGTTCACTTGAGGACCATTTCATGGATGAAGTAAAATACATTCTTTGAAGAATCAGGTGTCAGCGTTTGACCGAAATTTGTGCAGAATGAGCAGAAATAAAACATTGATAATGACAGATATTTTTTAAGAGCGTCTATGTTAGAAAAGGAGTATGTGGACAAGGATCCGAGGGATCAGTCCGTGGGTAGTGGAACAAGGAGTCGCTAGTGGGACGCAGGAGGCCCCCAATCGGAAGAGACAAGCGTCTGGAAAAGCACTTCCAAAGTTGATTAGCCACTAATGGGTTTGTGTTTATTTATGGTTTTTTTCCCTTAACTTCTACAAATAGCTCCCCTCACAAAAGTCATTTGGCAAACTTATCTTTCAAAGTTCGTAGAGACATCAATGATTTAGTTATCTTCACTTAAAGAGGGTAATTTATCATCTAGTCAAGTGTGCACGTGTCTGCCAGGAAGGCTGGGAGCCAGCATACATCATATTCAGGAGCATCAAGGATTTGCGCTGCCTTCTTACGTGTATTTGAATATAGAATTCATTCCAGCCTGACATTTTTTACCTCTCATCATATTTTTCTTCTAATTAAGTTCTATAAATGTATCCTCTACCCAGTTTGAGCTGTAATAAATTCCTTTCCTGAATTGGCCTTCTGAAAATCACAAACCAACATTATGATGAATTGCAAAATGAAAAATCTCCCTTCCACGGTGTTTATTTTGAGCAGGGAAGTACTGGAGAGAAATGAAACAGTGCTTCGCTAGAAAGAAGCCCCCTCAGAGCCCTGACAAGCCTGGGAGTTGAATGTCTGCCACTCTGGTTGACCCCAGCAGGTTTGCAAAACTGTGTAGGTCCAGTGCAAGGAAATGAATTTTCAGTTCCAAATTTTGAGGTTACGTGGTATTAACGGGAGGGATCCATAATGAGGAAAGTTTCAGTCGCATGTCAGCCCTGGAGCTGCCCATATAGGTATGGACCGAGACCATGATTTCCTTGGGAAATTAATTTCCTAATGTCTCTACCGAAGAAGAAAGTTACAAGGCCATTAAGGGAATGTGCTGAGGGAGAAATGAATGTATAATTTTTGTTTTTAAGGCATTGCTTCACTTCATTGTGTCGGCCAGCAAGAGCATCATGTCTTCCATGTGAGATGGCTGTGTTGAAACCAGCCAATTTGTTGCTGGTGTTTAGGCTGGTATTTTAATAGGTGCTTAACACTGAGCACATTTGTTCCCATTACATTGTAAGGCATAGCTGAAACTATATATAAACGAGATTAGAGCACTACCATAGATAAAATGTCAGGCATTAACCTTGGAGACTCTTGATTTTGGAATGCTTCAGCTCCAATATTTGAATAGCCGCAATGATCAGAGCCCGGTTCAGATAATACTGCTTAATGTGTTAATCGTTACTTTTACGTACTTATTTCTCATCCCCCCTGTGCCATTACAGAGTGGGAATTGCCTGATGCATCCTGAATTCATTACCGTAATTTGTGTACTGTGCATTGACTGAAGCCAGTTTAAGTGGCATATTAGCACAGAATGTGAGCTCCTTGGCTCTGTGTAGAGAGTAGGACACAAAGTTAGTATTTCATGTATAGTATTTATTAAAGGACTGTGATAGTGCTTATGATTCATGGTCTTTACCTGGATAATGCCTGACTTAAGATATACTATAATCTAAAAAGAATTTTGATTTTCTTAATAATAACCATGGCTACTGGTCCAACTATCCTAACTCCAAAATGTTATTGGCATCACAGTTTTCTTCCTAAAAAAAAAAAAACAAAACAAAACAAAACAAAAAAAAATCAATAACAACAGAATTATTGTTTTCAAATTAGAATTAGACCAGAGCAATTAAACCAACCATCTCCTTTGACACGTGAGGAATCTGAAATGCAGTGGGGTCAGTTAGACTGATGGCCATCAGAAAGCGGTTAGTGTCAGAGCTATAGCCGAGACCTCAAATCTGGTCCCCTGAGCCCCGACCAGCGCCCTGTGAACCGTCCTGCCTGGCACAGTGGGGCAGCCACTGCCATTGCGTTTACTCACATGCTGCAGCATTCGCTGTTACCTCCCCATAACGCTCTTCTCTCTCCTTGTGCAGCATCGTCATGCACCCCCTCAAAGAGATCCTAGTGTCCTGTGGGGAGGACCACGTCTGGAAGGCAGTGGGGCTCCCGGAAGGCAGGGTGCTTCTCACAGGATCGGGCCACACCGACTGGCTTTCCGACTGCTGCTTCCATCCCAGGTCAGTGCACACGATCCCCGAGCCAGCCTCATCTCTCCAGACAGTGTACTTGTGTGTTGTTTCTTCACTCTCCTGGCTTTTTAAAATGGAAGCATAAAAAATGGACAAAAACTGTACATGTTTAACGTATACAACATCCTTGAAACTATCACCACAGTCTAGGCTATAAGTATTTCTATCATCTCCAAAAGTTTCCTGCCACCCACTTTATTTATTATTATCACCGTCATCATTAAAACACTCAAGATCGACCCTCTTAGCAATTTTTTTAGAGTATACAATACAATAGAGATCTCTAGGACTTACCTTGTATAAATGAAACTTTGTACTTTGCTGGTTTTGATGATACTTTTTTTTTTCTCTCTGCAACCTCTCACCGTCACTAAATTTAGAAAAGTATAGATAAATGCTCCTTTGGCTTTCGTTATATTGACTTTAGATTGATTGCTTTTGATATTTGGTACCTGTAAAACTTGGTCCACATGCTGATGCATTAAACAGAGTGAAAAGCTTCCCAGAAGCAGCGTTATTAATGCTTCTTGTACTCACAATCTCTGACAAAACACACAGATTTCTGGTCAATAACGCATGCTGCTGTTTACTTTGCCTCAGTTAATCTGGCAGGTTTTTCTTTTAGAATTAAGTTATCTAGCAAAAAGGATCAGAAGGCAGTGATCAATTTTCTCAAAAATTGAGTGACACTCACGGTATTAAAGAGAGCAAAGTAGAACCGAAAGCATTGACTTCTGGAATTTTCAGAATTCATTGAATTTTTGTACGGTAAAGGCCAAGGACACAGAAGGAAAGATGCAGTTAAACACACACATTAAAAGGCTCCACCCACAGTTGCTTGTAGTCAACTCCCACTGCCAATCCCCAGTCTCCTCTCAGTCATCATCATCCTGGACACGCCTCCACACTCCCACCTGGCCCTTTCTAATGCTCTCTGGTCCTACTACCCTTGGGACTAACAGTTCTGTTGCAATTTCTAAACCATTCCATTGGGGAATTTTATTCTTAGGGGGACTCTTATTATTTTTATGTTTTCACAAAAACTTTAAAAAAAGGTTTTTTGTTTTTTTAAATGTTGGTGTGATTTTCAATTAAATTAGACATAAAGAAACTGAGCTCATGAGAAGAATGAACTACTTTATTTTTATTTTGGAAAATTTTCTCGCAGCCTAATTTATCTTTAGTGCCAGCTGTTTGAATTTAATTTTTGAGCATGTGGTACATTCCAAATCTGGTACATAGAGCGACAGAGCCACGCCGCCTCTCCCCTGCTAGGAACGCAAAGCCCATCTGAGAGCAGAGACAACACAGGGAGAAGTGGAGCCATCACTCCTGGAGCTGCTGGGCATCGCATCAGATTTCCATGAGCCGTGTTACCATGGCAGCCGGGGACTCAGAGGTGTTCTCATTAGTGCTTGACCAGCACGGGGTTCTTTTAATAGATTTTCCTGTTTTCCCACTCAATTACAGAAATTAAAATGAGGTGAAATACATCATTATTTACTCATGATATGAATTTACATTCAGTACTTTCTTTGGCAGAATTGTAGTAAAACGCAGCTACACTATTTGCTTTTATCTATTGCACAAGATGAAGACAATGGGAGAAAATACATTTAACCATAACTGTTATTAAGTGAATGATATTTAATAGCAAATGATATTTTGTAGAATTAATGAAAAGGAATAAATGATTTTTGGAACAACAATAAAAACTTTTTATTTGGGGCAAAGATTAATTTGTGTGTTTTTAAAATTTTATCTTTCAATTACAGTTTTCATCCATTATTATTTTGTTTTAGTTTCAGGTGTACAGCATAGTGGTTAGACAAGCATATATTTTATAAAGTGGTCCCCCTGATATTTCCAGGATCCACCTGACACCATACAGTTATTAATATTATTGACATATTCCCTATGCTGTCCTTTATATCCCTGTGATTATTGGTTAGCTACCAATTTGTACTTCTTAATCTCTTCACCTTTTTCACCCACCCCCTCAACCCCCTCCCCTCTGGCAACCATCAGACTGAGATCAATTCTGGAAGAGTTTATAAATCAAACCTTATTTTATAATGCTTAATCTATGCAAATCAATACTGCGGAACATATACATGTAACATAATATATGTCATATATGCATATATTTATTTATATAATGCTTATGTCTTAAAATTTGTTGAAATTCATGCTTTTCACAACTTACATTTGTGTCATTTGATTTTTATTTTGGCTTAAGTAATTTAGTAAAATAATAGTTTATTTTCGCATATAATGTTTTTCCTATTTCTTCATATGCTTTATCTATAATTTAAAAAGCAAACACAATAAATTGGATTCAAACATGATCCTTTAATATATAGTTGTTTCTTTAGTTAAGAATGCAATGGTAGTCATCCATAGAGCCCATCTCTGTGATCTGCTTGATTCTGCTCCTTTGGAAGAGGCCCCGAATGGACACATTATATACTGACATCTGCTTAATTGTATGCTCTTCACAATGAAAAATTTTATTTTATTTATTTATTTTTATTGTTGACGCTATCATAGATGTTCCCCATCCCCTCTTCCCCCGTACGCCCCTTCACCCAGCTCTAGCCCCCTCTGTCTCTGGCCATGTTTTCTATAACTTCCAATTGGATGCATTAGTGATGACTATGACATTTGAACCATTGTCTCTTCTGCCACAATGACATAACCCAGGCTTCTTTTGGGGGTCAATCCTACTTGATATTACAGTGGTACACTTTGACTGACCCAACCTAGTCTTTGTCGTCTTGTTTCCGCGGCCATGCAGACATTGTCAGGACATAAACAAACACAACACTCATAGCAATACTAATATTGGCAAAGCACTGACAGGTAAAAACTAAACTGATAGGATAACTATCACCTGAGGATTCAGACAATATGATGTTGAAATATATAGAATAAAAGATCTTATAAATATGTACAAGAAGATTCTGACAATCATGACAGATTTAAAAGTATCTTTCTGCTCTGGCCAGTTTGGCTCAGCAGTTAGAGTGTTGGCTCAGCAGTTAGAATGTTGGCCGGAACACCAAAGAGTCATGGGTTCAATTCCTGGTCAAGAGCATGTACCTGGGTTGCAGGTTCCATCCCCAACCCTGACAGTGGGGGAGGCATTCAATGTGTCTCTCTCACATAAATGACTCTCTCTCTCTATCTCCCCACCCCACTTTATCTAAAAATCAATGAAAAAATATCCTTGGGTGAGGACTTTTTTAAAAAAAGTATCTTTCTCAGTTTTTAATCTGTCTTTGTGAAGAGAGAATATAGATTCTTTTAAATCATTCATTGTTAGATTTTTAAAATGTATAAATCTTACACCAAAATTTAGCATAAATAAATTCTTCAGAATAGCATTTACATAAACCAATATTTTTGAGCAAGATTCATAATAAAAGAAAATAACATAAATTACTAAAATATAATAAAACCTGAATTATTAATAATCAAATAAATCAATATTAATCAAAGAGGAACTATCGATGATTGTTGCCTAACTGGTAAACAATCACAACCACAATACTTATCAAGATTGAGATGTAACCAAAACTGTATTCAAAGTAAAATTCATAGCTTTAAATGATGCATTATTAAACAAAAAATAAAAATAAGCGAATTATGAATTCAAGTTGAAAAGTAAAACTTGTTGCCCTGGCTGGTTTGGCTCAACAATTAGATCATGGGCCCATGGACTAGAGAGTCTTGGGTTTGGTTCCCACTAAGGGCACGTACCTTGGTTGCAGTTTGTCCCCGGTCCCAGTTGGGGTCATGTGGGTGGCAACCAGTGCATGTGTCTCTCTCACATTGATGTTTCTCTCTCTCTCCCCCTCCTGCGCTATCTGAAGATAAATGCAAAAAAAGAAAAGTAAAACTTGTCAATGAAGTACAGAATAAATAAAACTAGAACTTAATAAAGTGTATTAAATACATACTAATCCAAAGTTTGCTTTTTTTTAGAGGAAAAAGTAATAAAACAAGGAATTACAATAAGATAAATAGATACCCCAAAAGACTGCTAGAGAAATAAAAGTGAGAAGCATAAATATAAACCTTGGCAATTTGGAATGAGTGAAAGCCACATATACAGGGACTAAAATATATATGCATATATATATATATATATATGTATGTTGGAATTTTTCATAAAATGATAGATTTCTAGAAAAATAAGCATTCTCAATACTGAATTAAGATGAATAGATAGGGAAAAACTGAGTTTTGAAGCTTCTACCTTGTATTCCCATACTGAGAAGTTTTATGACTGTGTTTTGAAAATTGTATTTTAAAAAATCAGTTAATTTTTAGGTTTATTGAATTTGGGGTAGAAAAGGAAAATAAAAATGAAATTTTAGTACTGGTTTTACAAATAATTCTAAACTAAACAAATGTAATACCCCCATCATAAGCTCTTTTCTCATTTCACAATTTATAGATGCAAAACTCTTTAAAATAATGTAGAAAACGTTACTTAGTTGTATGTTTAAAAGCAATTTCCAATTATCAAGTAAAAATTGTACTTGAAAAGCATGGAATACATAAGTGATCTAATTATGAGGATATCATATTATAAGTTATATTAATAGATAGATATTGGAAGCTACTTTAAGATGGGCTTGTTAAGCCCCATGTTATGAAGTTGACAAGAAGAATGGATTTTGGTAGAGCTGGGAACTAAGAAGATGTGACAGGTGAAAGTAGAATCTGGATGCCATGGAGTTAGATGGGTCAAGAGAGAAATGAATGCTTACAGGTTTGTATCTAAATTTGTAGGTTCCTTTGTAGGGTGTATCAAGGCACTTTTTAGGAATAACATGGATAACTCAATCACCATAGAACTGGTTGTTATTGCATATTTACCACGAGAGGGCGCACATACATTGGTAAGGTAAAGCTCCCTGTGCATTTTACTTGGTAGACTAATGAACCAGGTGTTGAAAGTTATTCATTAATCACTGAATGTGATGAATGAGTGGAGCAATGCAGAAGACTGGCATTGGTACGATCTTTGCACTGTTAAAAGAGCAAAATGCACAGTGCTAACACTAAGGAACCTTAAGCAAACTCCCAGTGCAAGGGAAAGATATCTAAACGCTAACAGGTTGAGCCAGTGTCAAGTTCCCTTGTTAGAATCCTAGCTTTACCTTTGCTAGTCCTGTCATCTGTGAAATGGGCACGTTGTAGATCAGTTGTGAAGGTTAAATACTATTATATATGAAAAACACAGATACTATTTCCTGACACATAATATTCTCAATAAATGTTACCCACTATTATTTTTTTATTCATTTATAGGAATTTTGAGAATTTAGAGATAGATAAAAATTGCTATAAAACTGGTAGCCTTAAATGCAATGGGTTAAACTCTGTCGGGTTTTCTCAGTGGTTAGGGCAAAGGCCCATTTCTGATTAAGGGCATGTATCTAGGTTGCAGGTTTGATCCCCAGCCCTGGTCAGGGTCGTGCAAGAGGCAACCAGTCAATGTGACTCTCTCACATCTATGTTTCTCTCTCTCTCCCTCTCCCTCCCTTCCACTCTATCTTTAAAAAATCAATGGAAAAGAGTCCATTTTGTCTGCATTACACCAAGTTCCATTAGAAGAATACTATCCGTGTTAACATCGTCTCGAGTTCTTACCCAGTTAAACATGGAAACAGTTATAAACTGAAAAATAAATATAAACACTGTGGAAAGAAAGATGTTATCTGTTTATAGTCCATAAAAGCATATTTTTTCTTTAATAATTATACCAATTAACTCTTTGTATTCTGTTTTTACAGAAGAGAGAAGAATTCTGCACATTTCACACACACACACACACACACACACACACACACACACGGTTTAGATTATGTTTTAGAATGAAAACATTTTGGCTAGAGACACCAAAAACACTTTTTGAAATAGTTTTTTCATTTGGTTCTGGTTTTAGAAATATGCAAAAAGTGATTGATTTCTTTTGTACAAGGCACGTTTTGTACAAGGCATATTTCTGGACCATTTAGACTAGTTGCATATCAGTCTCCAGGTTAATTTTAATAGATCAATAAAATACCATGCTGTACTCACTTAATAATATATTATTTGGTGTTCACCCAAACCAAGTAACTGCGCAATGACAGTAGCATGAATGTAAATATAGTGTCCCTTTTTCCGACACTTAGAGTTGCATTTTCCTCTGTGTGACTACAGCTTATTATGTGAGACAGCATGTATCTCCCCAAATATCTCTACAAAATGAAAGAAATTGGGATTAGTGGTTTAAACAATTTTACAGTGCTGCATTTTTTTTCTTGAGTTCACTGCCCGAGGCAGAAATAGAACTGACAGCATCCTGTTAAACATAATTCACCCTTATAAACTGATTTCTGAATTGTGAGTAAACGGGTCTCTGCAGAGTCCCCCACACTCCCTCTTCGTGTACGACTTACCTGTCCGTGTATTTATATAGTGCCTGAAACCGCAGTCTGAAGGCTCCTGGACAAGTATATCATTTAGTTATTTAAAAAGAACAGAAGCATGGATAACCTTTCTATTTGCTCCAAAATAAAGTCGAGAGTTCAAATTTCGAATCCTAATGAGCAGCTTGACGCCCCATTTCCCTAAGATTCGATGCCCCGCTACTTTCTGCACCTTCAGAAGCAGATGCTTTCATGATCTGAAAGTCTCAGTAGGTTTTTACCAAGATGGTTTTCAGATGTACCAGTTAAATAAAAATTTTCTACTTTATATTTTTTTGAAGAGGTGCATGTATGTTGTGCTTCTGTCTTTAGTATAGCTTGTCACTTTTACGTGAGGAGGCTGAGCATGGATGGTAATGGCATACTTCTTTAAATACATGTCCTGCCTCCTTCTCAAAGTGATGCGTGATCACCATAGAGAAAAGTGTTAAGAAAATATTTCCATAGTCTCCCAGCTCAGTGAAAACTTGCAGAGGACCTGCCTGAAGGCCCTCCTCAGGCAAGTGGCAGCGTCTGATTATACGACAGCAGCGCTTTCTGAAGTCCTGATTCTTTTCAGGTGTGGATATGACAAAACGGCAGCTCTGTCATTCCGAGGATCTCTGAGCACCTCAATTGCTCATTGTAAAATGGGAATAAACGACTCCGTAAGGTTTTCACGATGACCGCATGAGAAAAATCTATGTAAATCATTAGCAGTCATGAGTTCAGAGTAACCATTTGCTAAGAGTAGCGTCGCTGGTATTCTTTGGCAGAGTCCAGCCTAGATGTGATTTGCTCTGAAACCAATATTGTCTCCAGATCTATGGGCCTAGGAAAAAAAAAAATCCAAGAAACAAGATAAGTACTTCAAGGACAGGGTCTGTGTCTTACTGCTCTTGTGTTCTTGGGACACAGACCAACTGAAACATTATAGGGAATCAGTAAATATTTCTTAGACCAGGAAAGTGGCCACTCCCTCTCATACTCCAGGCGGATATCATATGACCACAGGCATATACTCATATACATACATATTCATCCACACCACTTACTTGTTACTACTGAGATCACCAAAGGAACCCAAACCTAACAGAAGCCTTTCATTTGGCATAACAACTCTAAAATATAAAATCTTCCCTGAATACTGTTTTAATAAGAATACATGTCAGTCATAAGGAAAAGCACTTCCAGAATGGCAGAATAAGGACCTGCAAAAATCTATACGTCTCCATAAAAGCAAAAATTGTCAAAATCAACGTTTTCAAAACTCTAGATCTTAACCAACAGCCTATATCAATCCAAAGAGCAATTATTTAAGAAAAATTGCTGAATCTGAGTAAGAAGTGAAAGAGTTCATGTTTTAACTTGTTTCATTTTCATCCCCTCTCCCCAACTCTGCGTAGCTTTGTAAACCAACTGCCTCATAGTAATAATAGCTGTGCAGTATAGAGAGTAAGCACAAGTCTGCAGGTCCCTGCAAAGCCCCGTTCTCAGAGAGATATGCCAATTTGAACTTTCTGGAAGCCCCTTGGAAATTCCCATTTGCAGGTCTTGTTTTTATTTGACCCGAGTCAGGACTTATTCCGTCAAAATGGCCTATTTGCTAGAACACTGGTAGCAAACAATTAAGGACAAGTGTTTAAAATTGCAACTGCCTGAGGAGGCAACGGCAGTTGAGCAAACAAGAGGTTGACCACAATTCTTAAACAGAAAAGCTGGAGAAATAATGTCCAGAGGGAATTTTAAAGCACTCTATCATATGCCTGTGACTATCAAAGGAAAGGTGCATTTGGGGAGTATGTGTGTGTCATAGGCATGTGTGAATAACCAAGAAAGAATTGAGAAGGGTGTAATCACTTACCTCTGGCTGACCTTGAGGAATTGTGCAAGTAGAAAGCAAACCCTAGGGCAGTTGTAAACTTCCAGAGTGTTGAAAACGTGCCCCATTATGCACACAGAGCCACTCGCCAAAGACTGGATGATTTATTGGTTCAAGGCATTTAATCCTTACTTGTCCAATTTTTAGTTAAACAAGCAGACTTCTGTGGCCACATATAATAAAGAACACAGACTTTATTGAATTACTTCAAAAAAGTTACTAAAAAACAAAACAAAACACCAACAAGAGCCCTGGCCAGTTTGGCTCAGCGGTTGGAGCATTGGCCTGTGGACCAGAGAGCCCTGGGTTCGGTTCCCACTAGGGGAACGTACCAAAACAAAAACAAAACAAAAAAGCCAACAAGCAGCAGCAGCAGCAACAAACCCTGGAGAGGAGGAAATCTGATTCCCAGAGTGTCCACATAATATTTTTTAAATGTCAGATATTCAACAGTGATAAAAAATAGAAAAGATGTGGGACAATGAACAGAAACTGCAAATGTGTTATGTTACCTAACATAATTCTAACAAGGTAGAATTAAGATCGCAAACGTTTAAGATCCTAATCAGTTGACCTCAACATAAGCTTATCCTGGTTTACCCAGGTGGGCCCAGAATAATCACAAGATTCCTTCAAATGTGGAAGGAGACAGGAGGGTCGGAGTAAGAGTGCTGTGAAGTGAGGAAGAGATGCTCCCCTAGACACACCAGCAGGAACCTGCTATTCTGACATCTTATCTTTAGCCCAGTGAAACTTACTTCAGAGTTATGGTCTTTAAAACTGGGAAATAGTAAATGTGTGTCATTTTATCCCACTAAGTTTGTGGTAATTTGCTACCTTGGCAAAAATAAAACTACTCACACTACTATTGTTATATTTATTCTGAGTATTCTGTTCTTTTTGATGCTGTTATATGTGAAATTTTCTTAATTTAATTTTATATTTTTCAATGTTAGGGTATAGAAATACAGTTGATTTTCGTGTATCAATCTGGTACCAATATACTACCTCATTCATTAATGTTAGTATTTGTAGTAGACTTAGAATTTTTATGTACAAGATCATATTACCTGCGAAGATAATTTTCCTTTTCTAATATCAATGGTATTTATTTATTTGTTCTTATCTAATTATTTGGCTAAAACCTGTAGAACAATGTTGAATGGATGTGGCAAGAGCAGACATCCTTGGGAAAATGTTCAGTCTTTCACCATTAAGTATGATGATAGACGCGCTTTTTGTAGATGCTTTTTTAGATTGAGGAACTTCCCTTCTGCTCCCAGTTTGAATGTGTTTATCATGAGAAGGTGTTGAATAATGTTAAATGTTGTTTCTTCAACTATTAAAATCATCATACAGTTTTAATTCTTTCTTCTATCAGTATGGTGACTGATTTTTTTATGTTGATCCAACTTTGCGTTTCTGGCATAAATGTTAGTTGGTCATGGAATATAACCATTTTAATATGTTTGCTAGCATTTTGTGAGGGCATTTGCATCTATATTCATAAGAGATATAAGTCTGTAGTTTTCTTGTGATGTCTGTCTGATTTTGGAATCGCTGCAATACTGGCTTCACAGTGTGAATTGAAAAATGCTCACTCCTCTTATATTTTGGGGAAAATTTTTGTGAGGGATCAGTGTTAGTTAGTTCTATAAAGATTTGGCAAAATTAATCAGTGAAGCAATGAATGTTTGTATACTAGCCCCCTGAAATAGATATTCAGTTTAATCTCTATAGTAAAAACTAAAAAAAATAATTTAAAATATATCTAATAATCTACTTTAACTTTTTATCAGTTCACGCTCCCTTTCACGTAAGAATGCACGTTCTTGCCAACTCTGAATGTTAGTATTCTCTTTCCAAATTCTTGGATGTGTAATGAGTAAGCCATTGACATTGAAAACTGCAATTAATAATGAAACTGATCTTTTTGTATATATTATTAGGTATTTGTATTTCTCCTTTGTGAATTAGCTTCCTTAACATTCTTACTATTTTTAAAATTTTATTTAGTTCTAAGAGACTTTTATTTGATAAATATATTCATTTTCTACTATGTTATATATAAAGATCTCCTGAACTTAGTATCAAGTAAATTTTTGTTTGTTTGATGAATCTTTCCTCATTATTTTTGTAGCTGTTATTCTGTTGTTTGATATTAAATCTTTCCAAAAGTTTTTATAGTATTTTCTAATATGCAATCATTATTATTGGGTTTTTTGTTGTTGTCGTTGTTGTTGTTGTTTTTTGCCCTATTACAAATAAAGACTTGACTTCGCCAATTTTTTTTTCTTTTATGGTTCAGTATTTTTAAAGTTTTACTATTTGACTGATTTATTTTATTCTGAATGCAACAAAGGAATACAGTTATTTTTCTTTCTATTAAATACAACATCACATTTAAATCTAAATTAAACTTCTTTTTTATTGTTTACCTCTATTGTCAAGATTTATTTTGATGTCAGATGTTTAAATGACCCTATGGTTTGTTGGTGATATCATTTACCATTGGTGTTTTTATACCAATATTTTCTTTTTCTTGAGTTCTTTTCTTTTTATATTTTCTTCAAGCATGGATCCATAAGATTTCTTAATTTACTCATTCTTGATAACACAAATTTTCTCATTTTTGAATAAAAATATTGAATCTAAACTTTGTACCTAATTCGAGGCATTTTTATTCATATTATTTTAATCATTAAATTTTTTATTTATCCTTTTGTCCTTTCTGCATTACTCTTAACATATATTTGATTTCTCAAGTCTGTAATCTTTGTTTATCATCCCCATCTAATTCATATCTTTACTATTAAAATTTTGTTTTATAATTAACATTTATAAAATAACTTATTTATGTTTCTAGCTCCCTTGAAGATTTTTCTTTGATAACTAATGTTTTTTTGTGGCTTCATGAAAGAGACCTGTACTTATGATTCTTTTAATTATCTGTAAACAATTAAACATCACATATGTTTCTGAATTCAGGGTTGATCTTCCAGTTGCCCTGGAAAGCTGGGGAGCAATGCTTTATCCTTTCTTCTTCCCACAGGTCCCCAGTTTCCACCCCTGGCTGCCATCTACCACAGCCAGTGTCGGGGCCAAGGGCTCTAACGGGACCATGTCAAACAGCTCACTCCACTTCCCCAGGACTCTCAGTGTCTGCAGCCTTCTACAGACAGCGAGGCTCGGTTCCCATCCGAGCTATTGCATGGCAGGCAAATGTCTCCACTCACATAACATATTTAGGTCATAGATTCATATTCGACAGACTTGACAGGGTACAGTAGTTCATGTCCACATGTTTCTTTCAACTTGAGAATCAAGTCTGAGACAGCTCGGAAGGGATGCTCTCTGTGCAGCCGCCCGGAACTCCGAGTCTTCAGCTGCTGCTGGTGCTGGTTCAGGAGCCGAGACTCCTGGCCAGCCCGAGCAGCTGCGCTTGGCCGTCCTTTGACACAGTACTTCTGCATCGGTAAGCCACACTGGTACCTGTTGAATTAGCAGAACACATTTGAACACACATATAACTGGTACTTTCAACTTAACAAAATACATATTCAACGTATACCAACATTATTTATAGTTTCAAAGGCCTTCTCCGAGTGGGGTTAATTATCATACTGTATTCCATCTTCATAACCCCTCTCCCCGTCTCCTATTTTTCCTACCTCACTATTACTAACTGTAACTTCATTGATGCTAAGTTGTTGGGTGCCGAGTTATCTTGAAACTTACAGAAATATGATTGGGCAGTTTCTTAATTGTTCTCTCCTCCCTTTGTTAGTGAGTAGACTTCAAAGAAAGCTGTTTTCTCCAATTCTTTGAAATTGTCCCCTTCTTCTGACTTCTGGCATCGTTTCAGATGTCTTATGGTTTAAGGAAAAAACCGAGATGAAGAAGAAATGGTGGGGTTGGACGCTGGTCTAAGTGTGCTCACTTTCCACTTGTCTGACATGCCCTTCAGAAAGAACCCGTCAGGCTTCGTGAGCCTTCTGATTCAGTGAGTCCTTTACCCAAAAGGAAGGCCTACTTCTGAGATTTTATGTCCCATTCAAACCTAGAAGGATCTCCCCCTGGGTATTCTGCTTATATTTTAGACATTTGTTCCAGAAAAATACCCCTTGCTGCTATGGTCTCTCTGTGTGTTATGACAACAGGTCTCGTACATTCCCCTCCCTTCTCAAGGAAGTATCAGTGGGGTTTCCAGTCTCTTTCACTGAATACTTAGTGCTGCTGTTCTTTTATGGAAGGGAAACTGCAAATAAGACCTTTGTGCATTCTTACAACCAGTTTGGTGTGAAATATATTTAGCAGACATTCCTTGAAATCTTTGGCATTTAAGGACAAGTTTTCTAGTTTTCAGGCTTAGAACATGTTCCTTGTTTTCATCATTTCCTGGTCATTTTTATAAAGTCTGGGTGGGGGAAGTCAGAAGCCTGGGTCCATGTCATCATCTTACTCAGAAACCCATATTTATTCTTAATAGGTGATTAAAATTGACCTTTAAGGTCATTTTTATTCTTGAGTTTTTATATAAGCAAATTTTGCCCTAAGCCTATTTCTGTAGGCAAGAAGTTTCTCAGGTCAAATAGATGCTGTCAAAATAATGACTCCAGGAACTGTTAAATGTCATGAGGAACTAACATTTTGCCTCTAGTTAAACCAAAAATCATTCAACTGTATCTAAGCTCCAAAGAAATATTAGCTTGTATGACCTAACCTTGCTGATTGATGGCCTGATTAAATTACAGAGTTACTTGGCAAGTTACTGCAGTTTTTAGAAAATTTTATTGCTGCAGAAATATCAGTAGAGCTCACAGGTCTCCTCTTAGAAAGGCATTGCAATATATGCAAAAGCATTCTAATTGAGAGGATGCAACACCTTGAAAGACAATATCAAGCCCTCAGGTCAAGAGTTGTCATTCTGGATCCACCGTGTGCTTTGATGTGAATGTACCAGAAAGCCGCATCCATTGGGCAAACTAGCTCATGGCACAGCTGTTCCATTTATTTTCATCTCTCTTCAAAGACTGTCAAATGCTCAGCACAGTCAGTCAGAGAGAGATAAAGACAGTGACACATACTTAACCACTGTTACTGATACATAGCCAGGTAAGCGATATAAAGGTATTAGCAAAATATTCAATATGCCATTGCTTTAATTTCGTAAGTATCCTCGTCAGAGAGGATCTAACTTTTTCTTGTATACAATTCCCTCACAGATGAAAAACAATGACAAAGGCTAGAGCACATCCTGACTTATGGAGGATCAATTAAATAAGGCGAGGCTTGTCAAGGTAGAACAGCTACATAGACCACTGCAAGGGTGACCTAATAATGAGCAAGGCCATGCTCAGCCGGTATGACTGTGTGGATTGAGCATTGCCCCATGGACTGAGAGGTCCTGGTTCATTTCCAGGTCAGGGCACATGCCTGGATTGCAGGCTCAATCTCCAGTAGGGGGTGTGCAGGAGGCAGCCAACTGATGCATCGATGTTTCTCTCTCGCTCTCTCTCTTCCGCTCTCCCTCTAAAAAAATCAATAAAAACATATTTAAAAAATAATAATAATGAGCAAGGCCTTCTTATATCTGGGTTCTTTAAGGAAATTAACCCTAGAGAAAATTATTTGAGTGAACACTTTTTCAGTTCTGGATATGTAGGAAATATTTAATGTATTGCCTTCAGTGGGTACATTAGAACATTAGGGATTCTCTTGCAAAAACCCTGATTGAGAAGGCCCAGTCAAGGCCAAGTGACTGGTGACAGAAGAAAACAATGATTTATAGAAATTTATAAGATATAGACTCAACAGAAATAGCTCTTCTATTAAAATTGGGAAAGAGTGATAATTGAATATGGTACCAGATTTTCAACTTGGAATACTGGCTTTCTGAGATAAAGGAATATAGTTAAAGTAATACATTTGTGGAAAATTCTATAGATTCATTTTGGCTTTCTTGAATTTGAAATGTCTGTGGGTGATTCAGGTAAAGATATTTAGTACATGAATCTGAATCTCGGGAGAGAGATTGGGGCTAGTGTATGAGTTATCTACTGCCACAGTAATGCTGTATCATAAACCACCTCAAATATTTTCAGTTTAATATAAGAATTATTTATTCAACTCATAATTCTTTGGGCTAGCAGTAGAAACCAGGCTTATCTGGGAAGATCTGATCTCCGCTGGGCTTTCATGTGTCTGTTTGAGGCCAAGTCAGCTGATCGCTCAGCTTCTGGTGGTGTCAGCTGGCATGCTTTCAAAATCTCCCTCGTGCCTCATGCTCTGTATGTATCTTGCATCCCTCCAACAGGCCAGGATGGGTGTGTGCTCACGAGGAGCTCAGGTGCAAAGGCAAGCAAGCCCAGCTGTGCCAGAGTACCAGCAGAAGTGTGACTTTCTCCCGATGACAAGGCTTGAAACGGAACAACGTAATTTCCTTCTCATTCTGTTGGCCAAAGCCCAGAGTGAGAGGGTTGGGACTCCAAAGTGACAGGGGCAAGGTCTTGGGAAGAGGTGGAGAATTAAAATATTTTGCACTCTATCATTTCATATGGATGGGCTGACCATGCATCCATGCTTGCCCAGAAAACTGTCTAGTTATTTATGCTATCCTTACAGAATTATAGTAACACCCCCTTCTTACGGTAAAAATTGTTCCAATTTGAGCGATAAATTATAAAGCAGCCCTGTATTTAGGAGGGACCGACTAGGAATCAATGAACTCATTGAAACAGAATATGCAAAGTGAGGAGAAGAGTTTAAGATTAAAGTCCATGAAGGAGGTGCCCGGGAGCAGGAGATAAGCCAGGGCAGAATGAATGTGAGGAGACCAGGAGAGAAGGGATGCATAAAGGAGGGCCAATGACAGGTGAGCACCACCACGGTGTGAAATGAAATATGGAATGAGCATGTCTATTGCATTTGACAGCTACAGGTCTTTGATGAACACAGTGAGAGGTTTCAGAAGAGTAGTTGCAGTGAATTAAAGAGTTGACCCCAGTTCTTCCTCTCGCACTAATTTAATGCTGAAACTTTTTTTATTGTATATTCTAGGTCTTAGATTTAAAACAAAAAGGACTGGGCTCTGAGGAATGAGGTCCTTCAAGTGCAAATGACATCCTTGGGATTTGAATACTAAATACTGTCTCCGGAGTAGAATGTACAAGAGCCAAAGCCTATAGCTTACATTTCTTCCCCTTTCTCTACTTTTAGCACTGAAGGAAAATGGTCTGATGGGTATTCATTAGGAATTATTTAATTTTATTTTATTATGTCTGTAGATTCCTTTTTTCTCTGTGCATGCGATGTCTTTGATTGGCACAAAACTCAATGAGACCTAGTGTAGTTACATTAAATATTATCCAGGCCATTATTCGGAACATTTGGGAAGCTGTGATGTCTCAGCCTGAACCGAAACCTGACTAAACATATTAAACAAGACAGTTTTAAGGCTTGTCAATATATTTTTGACAATTGCCCTAACTTGAGAAAGCAAATTAGAAAATACTAGCTACCACATTAGAGAGTTTACTGTTTAAAAGCTTTATGGATATGATATTGTTTAAAAGTTTCCAACTGCAGGTAGATGCAGCCTTTGTGGTAGTGAACAGCATTAAAATGTTAACTAACAAAACCCTCATTTGAAATTAGGAACATAGCTTTTGGTAATTTGAAGCTTCAAGGATAACTAATTGGCCAACACATAAAAGGACAGAAAATCTGACTCGTATTGACTTTGCAACGAACAGGAAAAAAAAATGGAAAAGAAGAAACCCACAATTCTCATGTAGTTGAATCCTTTTCTTGGCGGCTACTTACACTTTACAAACCTATTTTGTGTGAGTGGACATCAAATTCCCTTTGGGATTCTCAATTTCATTTATTTTATCAATAAAAGAGTGTTCTTGTAGAGAAAGGAATAAATCACATACAAGTGAAATATAAGAGATTACACCAGAAGCTGAGCTTTTACCTTGACTCATCCAGTAGCTTTAGCCAAATATCTCAATGTCAAAAGCATTATAAGTATTCTGCAAAGTATGTCTCTGGCAAAGAGAAATCGATAACAAAGTATTGGATTTGATTAAAATGTTTACTTTTTCCCTCCACCCTTCCCTTTCCCAAGCTAAATAGCTCTTCCCCTTCCTAACCTGATCTTTGTTATGGTTATTGGCTGCCCTTGTTTCTTGTCATAATGCCATGTACCTTAGAACTCATTTCTGAATCATACATTTCTCTGCCTCTCCATAAATTTTATATTGGAGTTCATGCTCTGATGTTATGCTATGTGTCACTCAGCTTGTTAACAGATTTCAAAGAACTATCAGAAACTCATTTATAGGAATTGTTTTTATTCCAACAATTTCATGAAGTCCAAGTTCAGAATTTGTCCAGAAGAGAACACATGCTGAGGAAGATAATTCTGCCCAAATTTGCTCAGCTCAGCTGTCATTAAGTCTTTTCAATTATTTTCCTTTACAGAGGCTTTTGGACTTCATAGAAAATTCCAGAAAACTGTTTATGATATTTATCTAGCATCTCAGGGCCTTTCCATATTCCATTCTTTCTGCTTAGAATGTTCTTCAAACCCTCCCCTTCCCTTATCCTTTAGATAATTAACTCTTGATCCATCTTCTGGGCTAAGTGTTTTAGTCAGTTTGGTTCTGCTCTAACTAATTATCAGAGACTGGGTGGTGCAAACCACAAACACTTAATCCTTCATTTCTGGAGGCTTGGAAGCCCCGGATTGAGGAGCCAGTGGACAGTGTGTGAGGGCTCTCTTTCTGCTTTGCAGGGGGTCTTTTCCTTGTATCTTCATGGTGGAGAGCAGAGGAGCAGAGAAGAAGGAAGGTCTCCGGTGTCGCCTCTTATAAAGGCACTAATCCCATCAAGAGAGCTCCCCCTTTATGACCTAGTTACTCCAAAAGGCCTCCTCTCAAATATGTCACATATGGTGATTATGGTTTCAGCATCTGAGTTTGTGGCGGTAGGAGGGGTTCAAAGGGAGAAACAAACGTTCAGTTTATAGCACTGAGCTTTCAAAGTCACTTTTAAAGGCATCTTTCCCTGACCCTCTAAGATTAGGATAATTTCCCAGATGTACTTTTATACCTAATATTTTCTTATCAGCATTCATAACAGCAGAGATTATTTTTTAAGAGTAGCTGTTTTTTCGACTGGATTAAGAACTCTGGGATAGCAGGCCAGGGAACAATAATGTTTTCCTCTGTATTGCCAACATCTTACCGCTCTGAAAACTATTTGTCCTCATGCTAACACTCTACTTGCTCTTTTAAGACTTGGTGATCTCATTGATGGATTATGGCACAAACTGCCTTACTTCCTGCCTCTCAAGTCCATGTTGCCCAGCCCTGACTGATTTGCTTCTAAAACATTTCTTTACCATGTTACATTTCAGTGCGACTGCTCTATCGCCATGTTATTTATGGAGGAAAAAAAATGATGTTCCCTAGAGTAACATTCAAGACCTTCTATAATTTTCTCTTTTTTGAATTTGTGTTTATTTATTATTTTGGGGAGATCAGATGGATCTATTACTATTATCATGGACCAAGAATCTGAAATCCCCATACAAGAGCTAATATTCTCATGAGAGAGACTTCAGCTACTTAGTACATTATTAGTTCTTTCTCTATATTGTGATATTCTTGAGAGAAAGGAAAGTTAGTATCCTATTTAAATTGAATGTTCCATGGCTAACACAGTAAAGGTATTATTTACTATGTATGGAATTGAATTAATAGCCTCTAATAAACTCTGTACATTGAAGGACCCAGCATGACTTTATTTAAAGGCACATATCATTTGTTTCTTTTGGGAAATTTTAATACTCAGATGTTACTTAAGACTTTAAAATATCTTACTGTAATGCATTCCATATTTGAGAATTTCTGTGAAATCTCTTGATATATAAACAGGATTATCTTATTAAAGAACAAGCATCACCAACTGGGCTAAAACAAATCCTTTTGGACCAAAACTTAGGGCTTTTAACTTTAAAAAAATCAATTAGTTTGAATCTGCTGATGGAGATTTGGGAAAGGTTTAACTGGAAAGTGATAAATGTAAAAAAAAAAAAGTATAAATAAAACAACCGTATCAAGTTCATTGTAACTTGTCTGGAGAAAGTATATGTTAGCAGGAAAAAGTTATCTTCATGGAAATAATGGAACCAAAAGTAAGAATTTGTTAGGAACATTTGTATCATAAGGATGATTGCTTTCAGATATTAATAATGTTAAAACAATCTGACACTTTTTGTCTAATTTCATGATAACCAAATAATATTTTAACCACAAATTGGTTCCACTTCAGATTTTTAAGTTTGGGTAAGCAAATACCAGGATTTAAGTGTTCCACTATAGAACTACCGGTATTTCTTACTAAGAATTGCCATTATGCTTTATGTTCATCCATGTCTTGCGAATTTGTTTAGAATGAATAAGGCTTTTCTGCCTGTTCTGCCTTCAGTCAACCACAGCATCTTCCCTGCCCAATCTCTGCCTCCGGTGGATGCTGAATGAGAAGCTCTTGAGTAGCCTGTCATGCCATCTCTCTTTCATACTTTCCTTTGCAGCGGACACCACAAATCTGGGCTTGTCAGAGTGGGCATGTACTTGAACTTAGTCTTTGAAACTTTCAATCAACTAGTAACTTTTAATATTTAACTTTTCAAGTATTCATTTTTTTTCCGTCTTATATAAAATTTTCTGGTTAATTAATACCAAAGCCTGCAGCAAGATTCTCGGACTTATCTTGAGGTATGTCTTTCTGACGCATGACTTAAACATGAGGATTCTCCAGTCACTTGAAGCTCTATGAAATGCAAAACTTCGTGGAGAAGATGACCGTGTTCTCCTTTAAATCCTAGACTCTTGTGTGTCTGTCCACAGCGTCTTCCACTAGGTTACTCTAGGTTACTCTAGGCTTCTTTTTCTTTTTCTTTTTCCAAGGGAGTATTTAATAAGGTTTTTATTTTCTGTCAGAGCTCCTGTTGAGAATGCTGTGTTTAAACAAATTATTTTCCATTAATTTAGATATCTCCAGGCAGTTATTTAAATTTTAGTATGCTATTATGTATATATTTGTGAGATATTAATGGAAGTGTTTTATTCTTTTGTCTTAGAAATTATATTTTCTAGTATATTATTGATTTACCCCTCAGTTACATGGTAGAGCTTTAATATATTTAGTTAGGACTAACCTTAACTTGGCCATTTCTCGGTTCTTTTGAGAACTGTTATATAAGTGACTGTCCCAATAAGAAAAATTAAATTAGATTAAAAAGCAGCTCTAACATTGTACTCAATTGAGACTATTCTTTGTAATTGGCTGTACAAGAGAATTGTCTTAATCTTAGTTGTTTAGACAAATATATACATATTTAATGCTTATATTATGCATAGTATGTATTTTATAATTTTTTGCTTACAGTTCTCAGTTAACATATATTCACAATAAATGTAAATTAAATAATGAATGTATGAATACATATATGTATCCATAAATGTTATTGGTATTTTTGCTAAATTATGTAAAGAGAAGGTTTGCCGTGAATTCTACATTAAGGTAATAGTTCATTTCAGACAAACATTTAAAGACGAATTTAAATAATCTATAAACAATAAAAGCTAAAAATTAAACAAATCATATTTAAAGGAAGGCCATGGCTGAGAGTCCGGCGAGGGGAGAATTGCTGAGGGTAGGACCAGTTCATCCCCAGATTCCAGTGGGACACACACTAGAACTAGGTTAGATTATGTGAGCAGATTTGGAGGGAAATATTTTCTTTCCTCACTCTCGCAAGGGGAAAATATATTCTTGAATATACAGAACAAAATTAAATCTACTTTGTAGTATTGAAATACTATTTATATGAATAAGCTATGATGATATATACTCTATTTCTATGCCTGGCCTGTGTGGCTCAGACCCATGCACCACGAGGTAGTGGTTCAATTCCCGGTCAAGGCACATGCCCAGGTTGTGGGCCTGATCCCCAGTGGGGGGCATGCAGGAGGCAACCAATTGATGTTCTCTCTCATCAATGTTTCTACCTCTCTCTTCCTCTCTCTAAAATCAATAAAGAAAAAATATTTTAAAAAGAAAAAAAAAGAACTGTAAGAAGTTTAAAGAGGACCATACCTTAGTGTATTTTTTTTTTTTTGGTATGTACCCCTAGCAGGAACCGAACCCAGGACTCTTTGGTCCACAGGCCGAGGCTCCAACCGCTGAGCCAAACTGGCCAGGGCTTAAGTGTATTTTTATTATAAATTTTCCAAGCAATATTTTCAATTCTTAAACAGTTTTGCAGTTTAATTACAAAGTCAAATCATTGCACTATGCAAAGATAAACCATTTGCATCCAAAATATCAATTAAAATTACTTCTAAAAATAAACAAAACATTTTAACTTCATCTATAAAGCAACAGCTTAAATCACCTCTGTATAGGACGTATCATATCAAAGATACCTAACCTCCCATGTAAACTATTTACTCTGCACATTCTGTCCCTCTGAGGAAACCACAGAAGAATTATTCAGATGTGTAGTTATTATATTAAACTAACAAGGAAAACTTGCATTTATGGTTATATTATGTCCTTGAGCAGTGAAATAGATGTTTTCTCCACTAAGTGTTTTTCAGGGTAGGGAAAAGAGTAGTCCTGAGAACAAAATATTGTCTCATAAAACCTAAATTTGGGGGGAACATTTAACATCTACTTATGTAAAGTACTCCACCAAATCTGAAAGTTTGAGAAAAATAATGACATAGACACAATTTCATGGAAAACTTCGAATCTGTGAAATATTTAGACTCTATGCCCAAAAATAAAACTTCATGGTAGTAAAGCATTTCATATTCTCTGAATATGAAAAATATTAAAATATCCCTACACTATTATTGGAAAAAAGGAAGTTGTCATGGAGCCATGTTATAGTGGGACAGGTAGTATATACAAATGAGATTATGCTAATATGAAAACATTGAGATCATTAAGTAATTTTCTTTGTAATTATCTTCCTGAAAGTAGTATAATTTGAGTTTAAGTTTGCCTACCAACATTAGCCATAAATTGACATCCTTCAAACCACTTCAGTAGTTTCAAGCTTTATAAACATTGGAAAATTTAGTGAGAGGGATACTTTCTCAAAAATTTCTAAGCCAATCTAGCATTTTTAAGTTTTCACGGGTGTGTGAAGGAAACCCTAAATACAGAAAAGTGATTTGTTTTTATCCTCACCTGAAGATAGGATTTCTCATTGATTTTAGAGAGAAAGGGAGAGAGAGAGAGAGAGAGAGAGAGCGAGAATGAGAGAGAGATCGATGAGAGAGAGAAACACCCCCCAGTTGCCTCCCATAGGCACCCCAGCTGGTGAGCAAACCTGCAGTCTAGGTATGCCCTGACTAGGAATCGAACCCACAACCTTTTGGTATATGGGAAAATGCTCCAATCAACTGAGCCATCAGCCAGGGCCAGAAATGTGAATTTAAATACAAAAACTACCATATTAAATATGAAAGATTGTATTAGTAAATGATATTCTTCTTTCAGTAATCTTACTGTATTTCTCAATGACCTCAATTATTTATTTGCAACAGGAAGTGAGTAAATGCATTGAAGTTACACAAAGCATAATTAGTTATTGGAAAGGAGTCTATTGTATAACTGAGAAGTCTCAGAAGTAGGTAATCAAAAACATTTCCATTGTTCTCTTTCCAACTTTCAATATCTTCACAAAAAATGCAACACTTTAATCAAGAATAATAATTTAAAATGAATTTCATTTGTTATTTTGGCAGACAGAAAAGATTGTTTTATTTTTATTTGTATTTCCTTAATTATTTCCTTGACCATTATTTTTTGTGTAGACAAGTTCTATTTTCTCCTTTGTTGATTATCTGTTTATTAATTTTTCATGTGGAATTATTTTCATTTTGAATCAACCATTTATAATTCAAATAGGTTTCACTTTTTATGAAGTTTTAGTCACATTTTGTTTTACTTGTCTATTTTTTCCCTTGGCTAAGTTTTAGTATATTGAACTTTGGAGTTTGTAGTGTTAATATTTTGGGGGAGGACAGTGCGATATTTTTTCTGTGAACATATAGCTCAGAAAGTCATTCCTCACACTTATAAGTTGGTTAATATTTGTTTGCATTTCTTCTAGATTCCAATGACTTAATTTCTTCCAGCAGCTTTAAGTTTACAATGTTAAGAGGGATGCACAGAGATTTTCAGTATACCCTGTGCCCACACATATGCATACCCTCTGCTATTATCTACATCATTTACCAGAACGGGGTTGTGTGTGTATTTTTTTTTACTAAGGATTAACCTACAATGACAAATCATCATCCTCCAAAGCCCAAGGTGTACCTCGGGTTCACTCTTGCACATTCTATGAGTTTGGACAAAGTTTAATGACATATATCCAACATTATCATATCATAAAGTATTTTTACTGCCTTAAACACACTCAACATACTCTGCTGTGTCTACTCATATCTCCCCACCCCCCACTGATCAAAATTGTCTGCATAGGTTTGCCCTACAGAATATTATATAGTCGGAATAATACAACATATAGCTTTCAGACTGGTTCCTTTCCCTTAGCATTTCACATTTAAGATTTCCCGTGTTTTTCATGATAGATCATTTATTTTAACATTGAATAATATTTCAGTCTGTGTACCTAAATTTATTTATCCATTCACCACTGAAAGCCACCTTGGTGGTTCTACGATTTGGCTGCTGTAAACATTCATGTGCAGGTTCTTCTGTGAAGGTAAGTTTTCAGGTCCCTGGAGTGAATACCAATGAGTGCAATCGCTGGATTGTATCGTAACGGTATGTTTAGTTTTGTAAGAATCTGCGACACTGCCCCCCAAGGTGGCTGCGCCATTTGCATTTCTGCCATCAAGGTGCAGGAGTCCCTGTTGTTCCACACATCTTGGCCAGGATTTGTTGCCAGTGTCTGGCTTTTGATCATTCTAATTAGATGTGTGGTGGTATCTCACTGTTGTGCTCATTTGCATTTTCTTAATGACATAGGATGTGGAAGATCTTTTCATATGCTAATTTGACATCATTATAAAGTTGTCTTCTTGTTGAGTTTTAAGAGTTATTGGTTTATTTTGGATGATGGTCCTTTATCAGATATATCTTTTGAAAATGTTTTTCCCACTCTGTGTCTTCTCTCAACATTGTGTTTGGCAGGACAGAAGTGTTTAATTTTTTTTTTTTTTGGTGGTACGTGCCCCTAGCAGGAACCAAACCCGGGACTCTGGTCCACAGGCTGACGCTCAACTGCTGAGCTAAACTGACCAGAGCCAGAAGTGTTTAATTTTAATGACATATAGGTTATCTATTGTTTCTTCATGCATCATGTCTGGTGGTGTATCTACAAAGGCATCACCATACCCAAGGTCATCTAGGTTTCCTTCTTTATGTTATCTCTTAGGCCTATGATTCATTTTGAGTTAATATTTGTGAAGGGTGTAAGATCTGTGTCTAGGTACATTTTGGGTATGTGGATGTCTAGTTGATCTAGCAGCATTCTTTGAAGAGACTGAGTAATTTAAAAAAATATTTATTTATTTAAATATACACGTGAAAATCCTCTAAAGATTATTATTATAAATATACACAGACTTCACTTCTTGATGTCCACAGCAGGTTCATGGTTTATGTTCTGGCAAACATCCTTAGTTTGATCCACACCGAGGAGTCACAGTAGAAAGGTGTCATGTCTTCCTTTTACAACTGAGAACACTAACCTTCAGAAAGACAGTTCCAGAAGCCAAAAGCTTTTAACTGGCAATGATATTACTAGAACCCAAGTTCTAATTCTGCTAATACTCTAGTTTACCTTATTTCCAGAACAATGAAGAGTTATTGAGTACTAAATTAGTACACATAAAAGATCCAATTTCGTTTTACTTATAAAGCTTGAGGTATAGAATTCACATTGTTAGAACATAAAGAAATGCCTACCCTGGCTTCTATTCATTCCCTGGTGAGTGGTATGGCCTGGTAAAGGCTATCTAGTCTATGAAGACTTGGCAAATTCTGGTGAAATCTGTGCTGGTTTTCTAAAGTTTATCAGAAGTGTGATGAGAGTCTGTTGAGATTGGTGTTTCCCTCTCCACTCCACTTCCTTTATGGTGGAGCGGCTTGCATGCTCAGACAGACCAGCTAAACATGTTACGAAATCGATGACAGGAATTGAGAAGACTCGGGGCTACGTGCGTTGTCACCATTACCTTTTCCTCTTATCTACACTTGCAGGGATGGAGGAACAGGAAGGGTAAAGAGCTGGCTGTACACATGCTTTAAACAAAAAGAGTTTGAATTTCTAAAAAGTGGCTTCATAAACTTCAGTTGGGTTCCGGGGTAGAAATGCAGTCGAGCTCAGAATGTTAGAAACAGCTTTGTGTGTCCTGAAACAAACTGATCTTATCAAGAGAACTTCAACCTAACTGTGAAGCTGGTCATTAGAAAAAATAGGTCTGCTGTGGAAAGGAAGATGACAATTTGAAAACGATACACAAGAAGTCATTAGTGAAAGAATAAGAGAGAGTAATGCGGCAAAGAATGGAAATTAAGCAAAGTGAATCTCGTATTTTAGTATGTGGAAGTACATATGATCTTATATTTATTACCAAGGTTTAAAGAGATAAGATGCACAATTGGAGTATAGTAATGGGAATATATGCCCTGTTGAATAAAAAATAGACCAGTTATGAGTCAAAGTTGAGTGGATATACATGTTCTTCGACCTTGTGACCTCCTAAGTGAGAGTAGCAAGGAGAAGAATATTTGGGCAATAAGGGAGATGAATCAGTTGTCATTTCTAGAACATGATGATGTTCCTTCTCTACTCTAAAGGCTACTGAACAACAGAGGGATAATTTGAACTCTGAATGATGCCGAGGATTATAACTAACTTGAACGAGGAGAAGAAAATAAGCTCAACAAAAGGAAGACTTTCTAACAGAGCTACTCAAAACCAGATGAACTGGATTTTCTGTTGCTAGAAGTTTTAAATAGAGAAATGGGTGATGAAATGATAGTATATCCATAGAAATAATGAAAATGATGGCTGTATGATTAGCTTAGAGGAACTCAAGGGTCCTACCAGCCTTAGAGATTCTAGAATTCTGTAATACATGAATTTGCTTTTACCAAGATAGTTTTACCAATTGTCATTCTAGTACTGCCGATTATAAAAACCTCTTATTTTGTACCAGAAACAGAAACACGCTTGTTCTGGAGCCACAGAGATATCCTGCTAAGTCCATTAGCTTTCAGGTAGTGCCGCTTTAGCAGACGTGAATTACGGGGAAAAATCTGAGCCTAAGATTGAATATTCCTTCCCAAACACACAAGGAAAACATTTTTTTAATTGCACGTTCCAGACAGAGTATAGAGAATAATTATTTGGAAAATATCGTTCCAAGTTCACAAGTCTATGAAAAGTAGTCCTCTTCACTTTTCTGTCTCATTGGACCACGGAGACGTAGGGCCAGACACAGACAAGGGGGCTGGAAATGGAGAGCTCTTGTCTCTGCTGATGTGAGAAAGAGGCCCAGGTCCTGTTCTGAGTGAAAACAAGGCACTGTGTGAGAAGAGGGGCAATGATTGTAAGTAGCTAGTTATTAATAACAGCAAAGGAGCGAAAGGGAGGCCAGGCATTAAAGGCATGTCGTCTGGGCTGCTTCACCAGGAAGCTGCAACTTCATGCTCACCGTGGACCCGCGGCCCATTCCCCACAGATGGCGGGACAGAGGGGAGACAGACACATGTGCAGTAGAGTTGGGGTGACATACGGAAGGCACTTGCCTGTCAGTCAAACCTGCTTTATTCTTGTATTACTATTTATTAATGATTGTATTATTTTCCATACAAACAACTGTAAACCTACTTTTGCCCCACCCTGTATGTACAAATAAAAAACAGCTGCAAAGCAAGGCAGTTTTTAATTTCTATTAGTAAAGGACTGTAATACAGCAATTTTTTATTTTTCTGCTAATTTAAAAAATAAAATAGATATCCTTTTATAACTTTAATGAGAACATCTTCACTCTGTAATTCACGTCTTCCTGCAACAGCTTCATTAAGCGCTCCCTCTCCAGTGGCTGTTTCTCTTCTGCACATAAATATTTAATTATCTCAGCACAAAAAATAAGCACCCCAGTCCTCACCCCCGAAAAGCAAGCAAAATACTTTCTTGATATTGCCGTTTTGTTTCTTAAAAATACTGGGCATATTTTCTTCTTCAGTCTTAGCCTAACTTCCTTCATTTATTCATGCAAATATTTATTCTAGAAACATTTAGTTAGCACTTCCATTGGTCAGTCGTAAGACTTGATACTGTAGGAAAAGGGAAACACAGTTCTTCATCAAAACACAAGGAAGGAGAGCAAATAAGCGTTTTGTTGCATTCGGTGAGAGAGATGTCACAAAGAGAACTCTTAGAACGACAATGCAATGCAGCACAATGTGGAAATGATGGGATAGAAATCTCGCAGTCGATACTCTACGAAAAAAACAAAACAAACAAAAAACCCTAGATGTTTCTGCTTATGCTATTGAAACCCATTTTTCAAGTTGGTGTGTCCACCACTTGAAAGTTACAGCTTTTTGAAAACATCTACTAATGATATAAATGGAAAATTCAACGACTCATCCTCAACTACCCAGCACTTCTAATCTTTCATCTCTGAAGATCTAGCTCAGACGTCTCCTCATTCCTGGTTCACTTCCTCCTTCATCATCCAAACGGTACTCCTGGAGCATTTAATTAATACAAATATAAGCAATGCTGACCTACTATTTTGTATTATGTTTTTGAAACTGTGTTAGCCTATGTCTAAACTTTCATCATTCTGAGGCTACATTTTCCCCAGAGCCTAACACATAGCCCTGAACTTGAAGCTACTAAAAAAATATATTAATTTAATGAATTAATCTGGAAGAATATAGAAGAATTAATCTAGAAGGTATGCAACGGGAGTTTTATCAACTTGAATTAATAAATACAAGTAAGCAGCTAATTGTGTAGACTTAAGACAATAAGAGTTAGGCATTTAGATATGCCATTATAAGTAAAATTAAAATAGATACACACATTACTCACAGAATATAATTATCCATAAAAAATAAATTGTAAATTGATTTTTTAACAAATTGCTTTTTCATATTTTTGCAAATAGTGGCAACAAGTTGGCTACATCAAGTGGCGACACTACAGTTAAATTATGGGACCTGTCTACAGGCGATTGCATTTTGACCTTTGAAGGACACAAACACGCAGTGTGGTCCTGCACGTGGCATTCCTGTGGTGACTTTGTGGCTTCTTCTTCCTTGGATACCACCAGTAAAATCTGGGATGTTAATAGGTAAGAAGTTTAAACACTATTAATCTTCTGTGTTGATAAATATATATTGATAATGCTGTTGTTTTTCCCTCAATGCTACCAATGGGAAGCATTAAAAAAAACTGTTAGCTAATAAAATTATAGAACGCTACTTAAAATCTCTGTGATACCCATTTCTAACTCCATTAGTCTTTGCTGATATAATGAATCTTTTCCAAATGTAGGTATGGAGATCAAGCCTATGTAATAAGATTAGAATTGCCTCATTGGAAAGCTGTTTGTTTTAAGCAAGATAGAAACAAATGCTTATTTTAAAGACAGGTTGTTAGTTCTCCTTTTCACAGGATTATTATCTCTGTATTACCAAACTAACAATTTAATAGACATAAATGTGACAGAAATAATGACTTGCTTCATGCTTAACTTTAATATAATATTTTCCCAAATTAAATGCTTCTTGGCAATTCATAAATTATAAGAATGAATGCAATTTATTGTGTGCAAAATCCTATACAATATCAGATGATTATAGAAGTTTTTTTTTATTTTGCTTTTAATTCAAGACAGACAACTCTATTATGTTTACAGTGTCAAAATACATGTGATTTATGTATATTTGGAGGATTATTACTTCCTGTTTTGTATACAAGTAGGATATAAAGAGCTACTCTCCAATATCATGATTGTTTCAGCTAGCTAAGTAAGCTATGATAAATCATCAGTCAGACTTCTGATCACTTTAATTATTGAACAATGCCCAGATTCTAAATATAAGTCATAAGGACTGCTAAAAATTTAGGTAAACAATTATCACTGGGCCATTGTAATTTATTTTGTAAGAGAAAAATAAACTGATTTTAAAGGTGAACTCTGTTGCTTCGAGGTTATTTGTAAAACCTCGAACAAACTTTCTCCATTCTTCCTTGAATCATGGGTAACATGTTTGGGGAAAGGGGTAAGTAAAGTGCTTGCAAAAAGTCAGCAGATTTTCAGGGAATGTTCATTGAAAGTGTGTGCTCTGTCCTATGCAAGTGGATTGCCTCCTAATACCATGTGGCAGGTATTATGCTATTTGTTTCTCAGCACCAAAATCACCCTTCTGCATCTGTTCTGATGATGCTGAGAATTAGAAATTTGCAAAGCACATTTTTGTTTTGCCAGCTGACTTTCTGTTAGGCCTTAGCAATAGGGGTTACTTGTAGAAGGTTGCAAGGCTGGAGGGGGAAGAGGGGACTTGCTTCTGTCTGTCTCCTTTCTATGGGCTTCTTCTGGATGTTCAGTCCAGTGAGCATCACTCTAGCAACACTTCACCTCGGCAACCGCAGGGCATTCTCATCACAGAAGCTGAATCCAGTTGGCAGTTTTTCTAGCACTTGCACAAACAGGTGCATCATGTCATCATCAAAGACATCAGCCCCAGCAAATAGGTGCCCTCTTTTCAGAGCTCCATGTTTCCAGCTCCGCATGGCCCCTCCTGAGTGGGAGCACCCCCAGCAGCAGGAAAGTAAGTGCCCACACCCAGAGGGCCAAGTTTCCGCTCTGCAGGTACCCTTTCCAGGTTCTCCGTTCAGTGACTCTGCCCCATTTCCTCTGTGCACTCAGTCCTACAGGTTGTAGCTCCTTTTGCAGTTGCTTTTTCCATGATACCTTAATGTTCCTTTGCCTCCTTTTAGTTACCTCGTTAACAACTTCATATAGTTTACAATCCCATGTATTTCAATCCTTCCTGTTAAAATCATGTATCCTGACTAGACTTTGACAGGTACAGGGCATTAATTAATGGACGGATAGCATAATCCACCTCAGTTACAAAGATACAGATAAATAATGCTGGAATATGCTGTATGAGAAAATACAGCTATGAATAATTAATTTTAGACTTAAAATTGTGATAATTTGAGTTATGTTTTTAATTTTTAAGTGAGTACCATCTGGTAACCTGGAATAATCAATCATATGTAATTATTAACTTTATGTTTCTAAGTATGTGACCAGATTTTATAAATATTTCTTATACTAGATGACTAGAATTTTATAAAAACCACTTTATAGAGGTAAGATTGACATACAAAAAGCTGTAAATATTTAATGTAGACAACTCAATGAGGTCAGAATTAAGTATACACTCATGAAATCACTACCAATCCATGCCATAAATATGTCCATCACCTCCAAAAATTCCCTCCTGCCCTTTTTATCTAGCCTCTTAGCACATTTTTAAGTCTGCAATACAGTATTGGTAACTATTGATACTATGTTGTGCAGTATATATCTCTAGGACTTAATCATTTTATATAGCTGAAAATTTAATACTTACATCTAATTTTAATTTTTATTGCCTTTGGCTTGGATGAGAAGTCTAATAGAAGATTGTGGCCCATTCTAAAACATATCTTCAAATGTCTTATTCAATCATAGTGTTTGAACCAAACTGTGGTTAAACATGGATTCCCAATAGACTCAGCCCTTCTCAGAATGATTTCAAACACTTTGACTTGGCAGGTTTTCTCCATGACTCTGATATTCAAACACTGTCTTCCAACTGATACCCAGTAAATATTGATATAACAGATTACATTTCTCCTGATTGATGCTAAAAATGCTTTACATTTCAAAATTCCCATCAATGTCAAGAGCTCACTTTCATCATCAAAAACCAAAAACTTATACTAATTTTGAAACTGAAGGAGTCGACAAATTTTGACAAATAATGGAGAACTTGATTGTTTATATAATGACTATTGATATATCTTTCAGAGTTAAAATAAAAGCACTGCACTGTAATTTATGATTAGTCATGAATCAGTGCTGTGTAGATATGTCTAAAGCTAGTGTCTGATTTTAAAATTGCAAAGGTTATTGGAACCAGCTTAGTGACTTGAGGGGAGAAGTTCTTTGCCTTGGTAGGATTTTGGTAGTAGAAGCTGTTCTGTTCTGGGCAGGGTCATACACTCTTATCCTGATGCCACATAGTTCTTGGTAAGAAATATTATATTGATAGACTCTGTTGTTCACCAAAGTAGGAAGAGTTTAGAATATATTGTTTTCTCTTACACTCGTCCCTCTCCTTAGAGCCCCTGGCCCTAGCCCTGCAACTGACATTATCATCAGGACCATCTAATTAGCTCTTTGCTAGAAAGTTAGATAATTGGTAATTATAATTACCGCACAAAATCCAGATCAAGAGCCATTTTTGCCAAATGCTAATGAGAGCAATATCTGTGGCACTTTTAGTCTGGCTGCATCAACACTCTATAAGGCTTTGGCGAATAATCAACAGTAGTACTTCGATGCTCTTCTGAATGATCATTTATATAAAGTGGAAGTGTGTGTGTTTTGATTTGTTATAATTGATTTATACCTTAATTTTAAGATATATTTTTAAAATAATTTTTCTTTATTAATTTTAGAAAGAGAGGAAAGGAGAAGGAAAGAGAGAGATGGAAACATCGATGAGAGAGAACATCTGTTGGCCACCTCCTGCATGCCCCCCACTGGGGATCAGGTCCACAACCTGGGCATGTGCCCTGACCAGGAATCGAACTGGCGACCTCTTGGTGCATGGGTCGATGCTCAACCACTGAGCCACACCAGCCAGGCAATTTTCAGATATATATTTTTAAAAATCAGTCTTAAAACATACATGCGCCCTGGCCAATTTGGCTCAGTGCACTAGAGAGTCCTGGGTTTGGTTCCTGCTAGGGGCATGTACAAAAGAAAAAAATACACACACACACACATACACACACACACTATTGTATCCTAAGCAAAGAGTGGTTGGCAAATGGCAGTTTGGTTGCATAAACAAACGAACAAAAATCAACACGTACATAGAAGAAAAGGTTTCCCTTGTTCCCACCCTCACTCAAACTCTAACTGTTGTCTTATTCTACATGAATCTATAAAGTGATGAAAATAGGGTAGGAAAATTAGAAAATATCTCAGTCAGCTATAAAAAGAATTAGTGTTTCTTTAAATCATAAGACTATCAATAAGTATTCATGAAATGAATTACCAGTGTCTGGCTATCGTATAGACATTAGAAAATTTCAAGACTCCATTACTGCCCTCAGTGAGATCACAAGTAATTTAAAAATGTGTAGTTTCGAAGTCGTCAGAGTGTATGTACTGCATCTGCAATTTATAGTATCTGGTAGGCTGTTCTGGCTGTTTTTCTTCCAAGGAAGCTGGATATTGAGCTGAGTGGCTTCACTACACTGTTACTCTGATATTTGGAAGGCAGATCACGTGCCTGCTTTGTAGCTTGAGAGGAGAGACTGGAGCCAGGGTTCCTGAATGTAGCTGACCCCACTGCTTTTAACAAGATACTACACAGACCAGAACTGAGTAGGTTGTAGCAAGGATGGAAGGAAAAAGAGAGGTTTGCACAGTTCAACGGCTTCTGGGCGCCACAACAGTGGGAGGTGAATCTGTTGCCTTAATATCCAAATGTATTTTTTCAGATGACCTCAAGGTTAAGTTGAGAGAGAAAAATGAAGCAGGTTTAAAATCTTTGTTTAGAAAAGCCATCTGTGATTTCTGCTGTATTGCATTGACTGTAAACAAATATATCAGAAACCAAAGAAGTTTCTGAGAGAAGTATACTGACAAAGACCATGAACCTATCCTTAATATCCCCGTGACTCTTCAAGTCGTCAGCCGACCTCAGGGCCCTCAACTTGCAACCAAAGGAAGTGAACTTCTAGTGCTTGATGGTCCACAGTGAAGGTGCAGACCACAGCTCTCGCATCAGATGTGGCCATGGAAGATTATGGACAAGGGGACACCTTGGCCGTGGAATAAATCTAGAGACCACAGAGAACCCTGGACAAAGGATCTCCTCTTGGGGGGAGAGGCACGGTCCAGTCAGGTAGTTTTGCTCAATGCCGTGGCAACGTTCCTCGCGATGCCTGGTGGGATTCTCTCTCTATTTGGACTAGTGACACTCAGGTGTGTTCCACTTTGCTACGCACCGCGTTGGAGTTCGTTTTGCAGTTATTGTGTCTTTGCCTCGCCGTTTTACACTGTGCTTGCAGGTGGAAGAGGCAGAGCATTTGGCTTCTATTTTGTTGGTCATCAGAACACATGGCACTTCCGAACCTGGTGGAGCAGATTGTGTGTCATGCAGAGATCATGGACTGGGAAATCCATGCAGTGAATGAGTGGGACTTCGTGTTGTCTTCTTTTGGGGGGACAGAGAAGTCAGGGACTACTCTGCAAGTGGAAGGAAGGAGGGCACAGATATTTAGTGAGCAAAAGGCCAAATTGTGGGCAGATACTGTTAGCTGTTTGCCAGAATCCACTCTCTCCTTCTTCCCTGTGAATGGGGCACCTGGCTGTTTGTCTAAACGGTATTTCTCAGCCTTCCTTTCAGTTAAGTGTGGCGAGGTCACTACATCCTCTACAGTAGAATATTACTTGAAGTGACATACGCCATTTCTAGTGTTTCCCCTCGTGGTGGGATGGAATGGCAATGGCAGTGACCAGGGTACTGTTAGAAGTCGGTGACGGAAAGCGACACAGTGATCATGAGCCTGCTACAGTACAGCCACACCTGCCCCCATTCCCTACCTCCAGCTAGCCTTCGGCATTCTCTGCGTTCCTTCGCAATGAGCAAACACGTTTTATTTGATTTGATGCATTATATTTTTAGTCTATTTGTTATACCACTTCAGCCTGCCCAGTCCAATATAGGCACCTGGTAAATAGTTTTTAGATGATGTTTTCCCCTCATGATGTGTTAATAAGGCACTGAAGACAAGCCCTGCAGTATTCTCAAAATTATTTGGATAGGGAACTAACAGACGTTCTGTGCTGGTAAGAAATGGCTATGCGCCTCCATGTAGGTTTTTGTTCTTTTCTCTTTCTCTTTCTTGCTGTTTGCCTGCAATGCTGCTGCAGCTATGAATTCCGACTTGCCAGTAATAATGCCTGTAAGTTGAATAACTGGCTTATATGCAAGTTAAGGCCTATGAAAGTAGCTGTAAATTATAAGAAAATGTGCAACTATAATATGTTACTGTCTCCGTTAGTGGAAATCTGATTCAATAATACTTATTTCATTTAAACAATAAAAAGCACTGAGAACTTGGTTTTATAGTAGCATTGACTGTATTTACTGATAAGAATCAGATTGCAGTCAAGTTGATAGAATGCAAATACTATTTTCCATGGAGTTGCCCTAACAAGTTTTTTAAAGTTATCTATAGATCCAGTAAATACGCATTTAGTACTTACTCTGTTAGGTGCATTGTTTTAGTCATTAAGCTGTAACAGTGAACAGAATAGAAAGAAAAAACATAAAACAAAAAGAAACTCCTGCACATGATTAGATAGCATTCCACCGGGAGTCAGAAAACAATCCAAATGAAAAAAAATAATAATTATATGTACAGTAATTAGGGGTGATAAGTTTTGTAGAGAAAAATAAATGTGGAAGGTAGGAAGGAATGGTGAGCACTGGAAAAAATTGCCATTTTAAACAGGATGGTCAGAGAAATTCTCAGTAGAATGTTGACATTTGGATAACCTCAAATAGGTGTGGCAACAAGCCAGGAAGATGTCTAGGAGAAGAATATACTGAGCCCTTCTGGGTGTGAACTTCCTCATGGTGGTAGCAGGGTTGATGTGACTTAGAAACAGCCAGGAGGCCAGTGTGACGAGTGGAAGAGCAGATGAATGAATGGTAGAGGTAACGCAGTTCCCTACATGGGTGTGTCCGCATAGCAGAGCCTCATAGCACACGTGAATGACTTTGACCTTAATTCTCAAAGAGAAGGGAAACCACTGGAGGGTTTGAACAGTAGAGTCACATAATATGTTATACATTTTGACGGACTGACTCTGGTCACTTGCACTGAGGGTTGACTGTGGCAGAAAAGGGGTGGGGTGTAAGGGTAAAGGCAGGAAGACCAGCTGGGAAGCTATTGCAACAATCAAGGCAGAAAGCAAAGGCTTGAGGCATAATGGGAACTGTAACGGAAATAAGAGTTTGTTTATATTCTGGATAGATTTGGAAGATAAAGTCAACGGGAATTGCTGATGTATTGTGAGTTGTGAGAAAGAGAAAACAAACCACTTGTTACATTTTGAGATACCTGAAAAGCAAAAGGTTTATTCTCTTTATACTGGAGCACTAATGTAAAGTTTATAAAGGCTTTTTCAACCAGACTCATCAACTGGAATTACAGAACCGGCTGTAGAATTAGGAATGATTTATATTATTCATCTAACATGTAATCTCCTTTGAAGAGACTTGTACGTTCCATCCTGCCCAACAGCATTGCTCTCTTTGTAATTTAATGATTCCTTTTCCAATTATAAACCCTGGGCTGAGATGAAGTAAACAGAAGGCTATCGATAATGGAAACAGTTAAAATTTGGGGAAAAAATTGAAATATTAAGATTCCCTTATGCAGAGTTATCATCTCTTAATAATATGTACTATACATTTCTTTTGGGCAAATAATGCACCAAGGTGGACTCAAAAATGAAAGAAATTTATTTCTTTATTAAAAATTAGTAATAATAAGATAGCAGCAAATAAATTATAAAAATGAAGTTTAGTATTTATACTATGAAGTTTTTCATTAATAATAACATTTCATGTTCTTTGATTTATTTGCAAATCTGGATATTTTAGAGATGAAGAACATATTGTACAATATTATGGTTTTAAAATATAATGTAAGAAACATGAAGACTCAGGGGCATAGATTATTGGTAGATTAATACTCGTCTTGTATAGACCCCCCCATTTTGCCTTCTTATACTTGAAAAGGCACCCAAGGTATGTATTAATGCACTGCTGAAGCAGTTCTTGAAACATAATTATGTTACATTAAAAGAAATGGTAATACTGAAATTGACCTCTTGTGATCAATTTATCCTGTTCTAAGAATAATAAATCAATTTTTACATCTTCTTGGATTTTCATTTATATTCATGTTAATAATTCCCCTTTAAAATATAGAATTTAGGTTACATCTAAGAATTATTGACCATAAATACATAAGCACAAAAATGAATAAAAAGAAAATAGCATATATCTTTTTTCACTACCATCTTTCCCCCAAAACAGTGCATAATTTATAAACACTATTCTAGAAGTGCCTACTTTAGGGAGAAAAACATATATTAAAGCTAAGTTTAGATTTACCTAGCAAGTTATACCGTAATGACAAATTTGGGAAGCTCTGAACTAATATGGCTTTGTGTGTATGCATGAAAAATGCTTTGAACAACAGTGTCCACTGCAAAACTTTGATGTGAACGTTCTTGTATGTCAGGATGCATGGATTGATCAATAACATAATCACATGTCATGAAGATCTTAAAATTCAGCCCTACACATTCTTTTTTATATAAATGAGGTATGTAATTGTATCTAACTTGTATTAAATAAAATACAGTTATGTCACAAAATAGCTAAACTGTGTATTAGAAATAGTTTGGATCAGTATTAATGGAGCCAAAGATATTCTGATAAGACTTAATATAACATGTTATATTATTACTCTATCACCACCAATTAAACAAGCACTTTAACAGATAACACTTGCAATACCCCTTTTCCCCCCCCCCCACCCCCGTAAGAATCTGGTTAATAGGTGCTTTAGTCCACCTTATTGCTAACAGCTAAAAGGGTTTCTCGCCCTGGCTGGTTTGGCTCAGCGGTTAGAGCGTCAGCCTGCGGTCCTGAGAGACCCGGGTTCGGTTCCCGCTAAGGGCATGTACCTCGGTTGCAGTTTGTCCCCGGCCCTGGTCGGTTGTGCGGGTGGCAGCCACTCGATGTGTCCCTTTCACATCGATGTTTCTCTCTCTCTCTGTTCCTCTCTCTCCCCCCCACTCTACCTGAACAAAAAATGGAAAAATGTCCTCGGGTGAGGATAAAAAATAAAAAAAAATTAAAATAAATAAATAAATAAATAAAAGGGTTTCTCATATGTTTCTTCATTAATATATGTTAAAATGATATATAGGAATAGTACTGATAAGGTAAAAAGAGTAAAATGTATAATGTACTTTTATATTTAAGGTTTAATCATATATTTGTGTGTGCATGTGTGTATACTAAAATGGTGTTGTATACACATATATCAGCATTAATACAGTGAGTTTAAATACTCAACTCTAATTTTAGAGTAACAAATATTTGACTATCTCAAGTATGTTAAATAACATTTAATCAAAAGGATATTTTATTTATTTATTTATTTATGCTTTATCTATGACCCCAAAACCCAACTTGTTTTAAACCATTTATTTGAAACAGCAAAATCTATTATCATGCCCCTGAAACATTGTTTTGGAATTACTGAAATAGATTTCATACAAAGAAAACTCTGAAATTTGATTCATTATTTAAATTAATTGAATGTCCAAATGCATCAAATCAAAATAAAAGATGTAAACTAGTTGATATAAAAATAGCAAACAATAAAGTTTTAAGTGGAATTAAACTACTTTCGTATAAAATTGTGTTGTTAGATACAAAATATTTCCTACTTAGATAATAAAGGTGACTTGGTTCTGTTTAGTAAACCAATAGGAAATAAAATTTTCATAGAAATTTTATATATTACTTTATACTGTTTGACATGAGTTTGTGCAAAATCCTAACATGTACCAATAAGAGCAGAACTTGTTAACGTGCCCTGGGTAGAAAATGAAACAGACTGTTTTCAGCCAAGGAATGTGGAATGATTGATCCACAGGCCTGGCCTCTGGCTGCCTTGCAACCTAGACTAGCCTGCAGGGGACAATACTGGCAGGATTTCACCTTCTAGAAAAGTCATGCCTTCTGGTTTGGCCTAGAATTTCTTTAATTATTTACTAAAAATTGCTTTTTTACTTAGAAATTGATTATTCATGTCTTCAGTATTTACCAAAATGTACCTAGTCAGCCACTGAATATCTATTCATTTTATATTACATAAAACACAAATTTTATTAAGCATCCAAACCACTCAGTTAAGATAGCATAATGTAGTTTTCACATGAAGAGTGAGCTTTCCTGTGATACTTCTATTTCAGCTTGGTTTGGGGTTTTGTTAATTTTTGTTGTTGTTGTTGTTGTTTTATAGTAAGAAAAAATATGATGAAATTGAGAATAACATACATAAGCCACAGACGATCTAAAATGCTAGTCGGTAGTTAGAATTAGAAATAATCATACTAAAGTGTGTTTTATCCCACCCTGTTTATGTTTAACTTTTCTACCACTGGGTAGTAAAATGCACACCTAAGTGATGTTTTCTAAGCATACAGACAGATTTGGAGGGATCTGAAAATTGTTTTTTCTTACTTAAACTAAGTAATGCAGACATTTAAAAATTATTCTGTAAGATGCAGAGTAAGTTAATTATAGTTATTTTATGTGTTATTGTCTGAATACATGTCCAACTAAAATTTCTTACCCATAATTTAAGATTTAAAGTTGCTGTTGGAAATTCATGGTGATTATCTAAATATGCATTTTAAAAGGTGAAGTGGTTTAGCCTAGAAACACAAAACATCTTTATATGAAAGCTGTAACTAGTGCAAAAGAAAGTGGGTAGTTGACAGTTTTTTCTTATCTTTGTCCAGATTTTTGACAAGTTTATAAAAGCACTTTTTAGAAAATATTATTGTCAGTATCTCCAAGAATAAATGTAACTTTACTATTTTACATACATAAATGAATATAGTATAGGTATATATAAAACTCTAGTAATAAATTATATGTCTGCACCCAGAGACACTACCTACATGCTAAATATTCATTATGAATTGTAAATCTCTTAAATAACATTTACTAATAAATATATGTTAGTTATCTATGCAGTCATCTCTACTCCTTTCTCTCATTTCCTCCTACTCATTTCTAACCAGGCTATGACATCTTAGACTTGAGGCTTTCAATGATATATACAATAATAAATTAACTATTAGTTATCTGAATTATCATGGCTCTTATTATCTATGTTCATGTTCTACCTAAGAACCCAAATCCCAAACTGGGACTGATTGTTTATCCCGTAAGAGGCCATTGGTATTAATACCGTAAACAGCTGTTGTGTTTATTTGGCTCACCACGGTAAAGCCAGTCATCATATTCTAGATATTGTCTGTATATCCACCAATCAGAATTGTTCTCTCACTCACCTCTGATATCCTTTCCAAGGTATGCATTAGAATTCAATGCCTGCCATCAGCTAAATATTCCACACCCTCAATCTCTTCAATATACTTTTACCTTCTTGCTTAGACTAGCTATCCTTTGAGGAAATAGAGTCCCTTTTCTAATGAAGCCTGCAACTTCCTCCACTTAATTCTTCCCAAAATATTTACAACTCGCAGTGAATACTAAGCATGCAGACCCTTGTTCGTGAGGTGCATACATAAAATTTATTTTCGAGTTTTATGCACATCTCTTATATAGTAATCTGTACATACAAAATGGAAAAGTTAAATTTTGGGGGGGTTACTGACAAATTCTACCTACCACTGGACCTAGAGATTTTTTTCTCTTACATGTTCCCAGTGCCCCAGCAAACCTTGAAACATACTGGAACATTTATATAATTAATATAGAAATGAATGATTTGCATTTTTTCTGTGTTTTTTACCACCAGTTCTAGACGTTTCCTTCCTCCCAATGTCCTCCAACCACAGCTTCTTAGAAGCACAGCTTTGAAATTTTACCATTAGTCACTCTTCCTGTAGTCATATAAATTCCTGGTTATCCCCATCATACTTTGAATCATTTTAGTGCATGGCTCACAGTCTTCACCGAGTGCAACATCAATATCCAAGCAGAAAATCCATCTAACACCTTGGCTTCTCAGTTTCTTCACCCTTTACTCTAAGAACTTTTACATCTTCATTTTAGGTTTTCTACTCTGAGAGTAGCATCTCCCCTCTCTCCAGCCTGTATACTCTACTACCACGCACTCCAACATTTTTGTTTGTTTGTTTCTTCGGGTGGTATTGGTAATTCATTTGTCTCCACTGTCTTTTCCCTGCCCTTGAAAACAGTCTTTCTCTTCTTCCCGTCTTATCCAGAGTGGATTCCAAGGTCCATCACAGTGGTCTGCCCTTCCCTCACAGCTTCAAATTCCTTGCTCTTTTCCTCTACATTTCTTTCCTTTCAAAACCCCAACTCGGGTTAATCCAGATTTTCCACCTACTCTATGCCGGCACCTGGTAAGTTAAGCATGTCTAGAAAAAAAATAGGTGGCAGAATCATATTGACTGATCTCACATTGTATTTATAACCTCAGCTCATAAGTTGAATCCAACTGTATTTCCTCCTCAATTAACTTTCTACCATATGAGATGAATATTTTATACCTTTCTTCTCTATGCTCACAAACCTCATACTCTCCCTACTCCCTTTTCCTCTAAGCATTTCTCTCTCTCTCCTCTCCCTCTGTGTGTGTGTGTGTGTGTGTGTGTGCATGTGTATGGGTGTGCATGTGTTGGCTGGGCTATTCTTTTATTCTGGACTCGCTTGCCTTCAAGATGACCTCACTCAAATGTCTGAAGCTTCAGCTGGGGCAGCTGGGGCAGCTAGGGCCACTCTACCCATGGTCTCTCATCCTTCAGTAGGCTTTCCTGGGCTTCTCCACATGATGACAAAAAAGATCCAGCAGCAAGAATAAGTAAGCCCCAAGGTACAAAATGTTGTTCATGCCTCTGCTTGCTATTGTCCCATTACCAAAACAACTCACATGTCCAAATCCAGCATCAGTATGGGAAGGGACTACTAAATAGGTTGTCAGAGTAATTTTAGGCTATGTGTGTTTTTATGGTCAGTAAATTATAGATAACCCTATTACTTTTTTTATGCCTTTTTATTTTGAATTGGTTTAATATTCACAGTATTTGAAAAGTTGATAAATGGTAGTCTTCACCTAGATCCCCCAAAGGTAGTATCTCACCATTGCACCCTATCAAAACTAGGAAATTGATACTGGTACAGAGACCTTAGTCAGATTTCACCCATTTCTACATGCAAGTGTGTGTGTGTGTGTGTGTGTGTGTGTGTAGTTCTATGAAATTTTATTATGTGTAAATTAGAGTAACTGACCTAACTGATATCATAATTAGGATATAGACTGCTTCATTACTATAAAGAAACTTCCTTGTATTACCCCTTAATAATCACACTCTTTCCTAACCTTGCCAACCACTGATCAATACTATAATTATCAACTCAGTTTTTAAATCAATTGAATCATACAGTATGTGACAATCTTAGATTGACTTATTTTTATTCAGCAAAATACCCTTGAAGTTTATTCAATATTTTGTGTATCAGTAGTTTATTCCTTTTTATTGCTGTTTAATAGTCCATTGAATGGATATACCACAGTTTATCCATTTGATCTTTGAAGAACATCTGTACATGAGAAATCCAATTTCTCCTCCTCTCCCTCATAATTTGGTACTATTAGTGTTTTATATTATCTTGGCCATTCTAATAGGTGTATAGTGGTATCTCATCATGGTTTTAATTTACCTTCCCCTAATAGCTAATAGGTTCAACATCTTTTCATGTACTTATTTGCCACCTATATATCTTCTTTAGTAAAATATCTGTCCATGTTCTGGCCAATTTTATAATTTGATTGTTTGTTTTCTTGTTGAATTTCTGTTGAAAGTTCATTATTTATATATTTTTATCCTCACCCAAGGACATTTTTTGCATTCATCTTCAGATAGAGTAGGAGGAAGAGAGGGAGGAAGAGAGAGAGAAAAACATCAATGTGAGAGAGACACATCGACTGGTTGCCACCCACATGACCCCAACCGAGGCCAGGGACAAACTGCAACCAAGGTACGTGCTCCTCGGGACAAACTGCAACCAAGGTACGTGCTCTTAGCGGGAACTGAACCCGGGACTCCCCGGTCTATAGGTCGACGCTCTGACCACTGAGCCAAACCGGCCAGGGCTCATTATATATTCTGACTGCACATACTTTATTAGATTTGTATAAAGTTTAGGTTGAAATTTTTTTGCTTGTAAATTTCAAATTATCCCAACATTGTTTGATAACAAATTCACAAGCAAAAACAAAGAAACTCTGAGTTTTGTGAAAGCACAAAGTCAATTCAATGAGACAAATTAAAAATCAGTTGACTATCCTGGCACGAGGCTGTTTCTGTGTTCTCTAGTCTATTCCACTGGTCTGTGCCTTTATCCTCCACCGATAACCACACAGCAGCTCCACAGTAAGTCTTAAAATAGGTAGTATGATTCCTTCAGTTTTTCTTTTTCTTTTAAAAATTATTTTGGCTGCCCTGACTGGTTTGGCTCAGCGGTTAGAGCATCGACCTGTGGTCCAGAGAGACCTGGGTTCGGTTCCCGCTAAGGGCACGTACCTCGGTTGCAGTTTGTCCCCGGCCCTGGTTGGGTCATGTGGGTGGCAGCCACTCGATGTGTCTCTTTCACATTGATGTTTCTCTCTCTCTCTCTCGTCCTCTCTCTCCCTCCCACTCTATCTGAACAAAAAATGGAAAAATGTCCTCGGGTGAGGATAAAAAAAAAATATTTTAGCTGTTCCAATTTTGTTTTGCCAAACCCAAACCCTATTTTTTTTCTTTCTTATCAAAAGTCACTTCAGCCTGGTTTTCCTGACTAGGAAATTGTCAATCATAGTTCTTATCTAGTGATATGTGCAGTTTTGTTATTTTTTTATTTCTGACCCTCACTGGTATCTTATTTATCCCTACTTGTTTTTTCCATGCTACTCCTCAGAATTAAATTCTCTCTGGACTGTTCTCCAATAACTCACCTATTTTTCCCCAAATTTGTGTTGAAGACTATCCCCTTCTAAGAAGCCTGCCTGCCTAACCTCAATTTCTGATGGCCACATTTTTCCCCTGTTTTCTTTTCATTATCAGGGTCAGCTTGTGAGTTTTTAAGGCCTTTAGCACATGCAAAAAAGCACACCCCCCCCCCCCGTTATAATTAAAAAATTTAAAGATAAAACAAACAATAAAAGATTGAGTGTATGAAAGTCCATCAAAATTTCCTTTTTTCCATGAGCCCCACCTTAGATGCTATTCTACTAACTTGAAATTTGGAATATACAGTTATTTAAAACATCCTCTCTCTCTAACATGTATCCTCCTCCCAGTTGGATGCAGCCGCCTTGCTGGTGCCTCAGGCACATGCTTCGCTTCGTCTTTCTATCGGGTAATCCCACACCGGCCTTTGTGAATAATTTGTTCTATGTCATAAAGCATTCGTGTTTCTGCTCCAGTTCTCTGTCTGTGTTGTCCTTCTGCCGCAGCCCAACCTCCCGTTTCTGCTGACCTCTTCAAATAACCAGGTAGCCCAGAGTAGTTAACTAATGTCGTGTTATCTCGTCTTCTGTCTCATAGTTTCACTTAGAATTTATTCTTGAATTTTTTTTTATCCCCACCCGAGGACATTTTTCCATTTTTGTTCAGATAGAGTGGGAGGGAGAGAGAGAGGGAAACATCGACGTGAAGGGACACATCGAGTGGCTGCCACCCGCACGACCAACCAGGGCCGGGGACAAACTGCAACCGAGGTACGTGCCCTCAGCGGAAACCGAACCCGGGTCTTTCTGGACCGCAGGCCAACGCTCTAACCGCTGAGCCAAACCGGCCAGGACTTACATTTTTTTTTTCCAAAGTAGACTTACTTTTATATTCTTGCATATCTATTGAGGTTAGAGATGTTTCATAGATGAATTGCTCCCCACGGCTCCTCTCTCTGTAGAAAGATATACACCCTGCAGTGTCTGAACTTGAATAAATGGTTCCTCATAACTTTTCATCCACTGTGTTCTGCAGCAGGGTCTGTTGGGCCTGGTCTTCGCGTAGCCGTACTGAATGGGAACTGAGGCAGTCTGAGCACCTGTTGAAGCTTTCTTCAGATGGTTTACTAACATTACAAGATAAGGTGGCGAGAGAAAACAAAATAGATGAAAATAGCATATATATATGTGTGTGTGTATACGAAAATATTTTTTTCCCTAGAGACTGGGTCACCATTCAACTATAACTTCTTTTTAATTTTCATTCATCCAACACTGGATGACTAAATTCTCTAATGAGTTAAAAACATCTTGCCAAAATAATCAGCATTTCTTACTTTTAAATATACATTTGTTTGCACTGTGAGTTTTTTGGTAGTCCGTCTTTCTTCTTAAAGCAAATACGTTTTAACTGCAGGAACGAACAAATGTTCTCACTGAATATTTAACTCCAAATATTATTTACCATATCTACTTGTGCCCATCATTTTGATTGCATGGTCAGGTGTATGAAGGCAGGTTTGAGTCTGACAAAATTAAAGACTCACAAAAACTGTGTACGGGTTATTTTCTGATATTAATATTAATGTTAATGATGATGATTTCTTTCTTTCCGCCTCCTTAGCAAATCTCTGCTGTGTAAGTCTCCTTCACTGAGTACAAGCCTTACATGTGTGAACAAAATGTAGCCTTTATTCCGATGACACAAAATATATAATGTTGAATCAGAAGTTAACCGAAGCTTCCTTCACTGCATATATCTGTAGTTAGGTGACATGAACTGACACCTATTTCTTATTCATGAGTTCTACAGCACGGGAGGAAGGATTCTCCTGAATCTTAAAACTGTTATCAACCCTTAATGTATTCAAGGTTGGAATTAAATAAGCTGATCATATTATATCAAAGAAAAGATTCGTGCAATGGCTGCTCCACATATCAATGTTCCTCACTGGGGTTCCAGCCCCTGTGTCCTGTGACAATCTTTGCAAATGATCGTTATTTCACTTTCCTCTTCTTAAAATTAAGATAAAAAGTAATATTTTGAAAAAACAAAAACAGAAAATCCTCACACTGTCCAGTGGCTTTTTTCTCTTCTTATGCTCACAGTATTTTATTTTATTTTTTGTCCTAATATGCATGTGGACAAAGAGGGATGAGTACACATGTGCTTTCACGCTCATCTCATTTTTAAGCCCTTGCCCTTCGTCTTCGGTCTGTTTTAGTTTGATGGGAACGCAGGTCACACAGCCCTTTAACAGTGGCTCCTCCTGCTCCAGAGGTCGTCAGAGCATCGCAGTAATGTCAGTAGCTTCTAAATCGCCTTTGTACCTTCTGATGGCATTTTAAAAAATGTTATTCACGATGCATTTCTTTTGCTTTAGAAATAAGTTGTTTCTCATTTCCCCTTTGACATATTTTTCTTTATAATACATTTGGTATATGTTGAGCATTATTTAATCTCAGAAGTACTTTCAGTTTGAATACCAAGCTTTTTAAATCACAGTGCCCATATTCAAACAGACAAGGTAAAAGAGCTCAAATTCTGCTGTTGGAAATTCGAGAATTCATAACTTGGGGATGACACATCAATTCTTAATAAGTAAGAAAATTGAACATTTCAGAAAATACAAAATCGGCTTACCTTTACATTTACAAAAACCTGTAGTATTTAAAATTTGGCTCGTATGATGACGCACAGTAAATATTCAAGTAGAAATGTCAGTTATAATATACTGAATTCAAAAATCATTGTAATGACTAGAAATATAGGCTGTGCATGAATGAAAGGTCACAATAGTAACTTGTTCCTTTAAGGTATAGAAATGCTCAAAATCAAGATAGCAACATAGCAAGCCTGCCATGATTTCTTCGGTGTCTAATGTAAATAATTATATAACATACAAAAGATATAAGTACATAAAACACAGAAAATATGAATAAGAAGCAAAGTCATGCTTGGCCCAGGCTTAATTTCCACTCTTAATTTTATTTATTTATATTCTTATTTTTTCCAGGAAATATTCAAATCAATGTACAAGGATAAATAATATATGACAGAAGAGTATAAATTACAAGTTGAAAGTAATAGGAGATGATAAACATTGAGGAGTAAAAATGGAACCAAGAATATACCAAAATGCAAGCTATAATAACGCACTTCCTAATTCTGAGTAACACTTTAGCTTAAAGTTTTCAAAGACCCATGCAAAGGACATTTCACTTGTATAACTGAAAATGTTTGAGATGTACTCAAAACAAGTATTAAAGAAAAAACACAATTGTATGTGTAGTAGCAAGGGAGCATTTTCATTAGAGAATGTAGGCAGGTGCATTAAATGATGACATCAGCAATATCTAACATACTACAACATGGCTGGAACTTTAAATGTGCATCCTATAAAATCAGGTGTAATATACAGGATCTACCCTTACCCTTATTCCTGGCCGTTTTGACCCCATGAACTCTTTTTTTAAGTTGGTAAAACAAAATGTATTTTAACAATTATTAGGCAAAATAAGACATAAGAAAATTGACACTTTCCTGTCTGGGTGGCTCAGTTAGTTAGAGCATCATCCTAATACACCAAGGTTGTGGCCTGGATCCCAGGTCAGGGTACATGCCAGAGCCAACCAATGAGTGCATACGTAAGTGGAACAGCAAATTGATGTTACTCTATTTATCTCTTTCACTCGCTCTCTCCCTCTCCCCCTTTCTCTAATATCAATAAATAAAAAAGTATTTTTTTTAAATTTATACTTTTTTATTAATTTATTTTTGTTACAGATGTTCTCCTTTTTTTCCCCATTGACACCCTCCTCTCAATTCTCCCGCTCCATACCCGGCTTTGTTGTCCATGTCCATCGGTTATGCGTACACGCATATAAGTTCTGTGGTTTATCTCTTCCCTCCCCCTCACCTCCTCTTCTGAGGGTTGTCAGTCTGTACCCTACTTCCACCTGTCTGGGTCTACCCAATTTCTCAGACTGTTATGTTCATTATATTCCACAAATAAGTGAGATCTTGTGATATTTGTCTTTCTTTGCTTGGCTTGTTTCACTTAGGATAATACTTTCCAGTTCACTCCATGTCACCTCAAAGGTTAAGAGATCTTTTTTTTCTTACAGCTGCATAGTACTCCATTGTGTATATGTACCACTGCTTTTTTTATCCATTTGTCTACTGATGGACACTTGGGCTGTTTCCAGATCTTAGCTATTGTAAATAGTGCTGCTATAAAAATGGTGGTACATACATTCTTTCTGATTGGTGTTTCAGGCTTCTTAGGGTATATTCCCAGAAGTGGGATCACTGGATCAAATGGCAATTAAATTTTTAATTTTTTGAGGTAACACCATAGTGTTTTCCATAGTGGCTGCACCAGTCTGCATTCCCACCAGCAGTGTACTAGAGTCCCCTTTTCTCCACACTCTAGCCAACACTAGACCACCATCTTATATCGTACACAAGAATAAACTCAAAATGGATAAAAGGCTTAAATGTGACCCATGACACCATAAAAATCCCAGAAGGAAATGTAGGGTACAAATTTTCAGACATCATTTGCAGCAGAATGTTCACTGATACACCACCTAAGGCAACAGAAACAAAGGAAAAAATGAACACATGGGACTATATCAAACTAAAAAGCTTCTGCACAGCAAAAGATACAATCATCAAAATGGAAAGGCAACCCACTGTATGGGAGAGCATAATTGCCAATGATATATCAGATAAGGGGTTAATTTCCAAAATATATAGAGTACTCATACAACTCCACAAAAGACAAAGAACACAATTAAAAAATGGGCAGAGGAGCTGAATAGACACCTCTCCAAACAGGACATAAAATGGCCAAGAGACATATGAAGAAATGCTCAACATCACTAATCATCAGAGAGATGCAAATGAAAACAATAAGGTATCACCTCACACCTGTCAGAATGGCTGCCATCAGTAAATAAGTGCTTTTTTAAATTATCCTTCAAAAAAAAGTGACTAATAAGAATTTCATAGTGGAAAGCAATAGAGTAGAAATTGACACATTACATATTAAATACACAATATGCTGAGCATATAAAAATACTTCTGAAGGTATTATCATTAAAATAGGAGCTTAGACAATTAGTGAATGCTTGGGAAATCTCTCAAGTTTAAATAATAATTTTGCTATATAAGGAAACCAAAAAAAGACAATGAATTAAAGAGTTAAAACTTTTAAATAAAATATATATCACTTTGTGATATATACTGGTGTTGGCAAAAGCAGGCTTACAATTGTGAACACACAAGAGGATTTATTCTTGCATTACTGTTTATTAATTATAGCATTATTTTCCATATGAGTGACTGTAAACCTACTTTTGCCAACCCCTGTATAACAAAACAAAACATTAATTTATTTTACAACCAGTAAAATACACCAATATTAGATTAGGTATAAAATATATGGGTCACATTTAAGCAGAAATATATACTATATGGTCCTTTAAAAAATATTAATATAGCCCTGGCCGGTTTGGTTCAGCGGTTAGAGCGTCGGCCTGCGGTCCTGAGAGACCCGGGTTCGGTTCCCGCTAGGGGCGCGTGCCTCGGTTGCAGTTTCTCCCCAGCCCTGGTCGGTTGTGTGGGTGGCAACCACTCGATGTGTCCCTTTCACATCGATGTTTCTCTCTCTCTCTCTGTTCCTCTCTCTCCCTCCCACTCTACCTGAACAAAAAATGGAAAAATGTCCTCGGGTGAGGATAAAAAAATATATATATTAATACAAACATAGCTGAGAGTAAGAGAAAGAAATAATTTTCTTAAATATACCAAAATGTTACAAATACTTTTTTTCTGAGTTACATGATTAAGGGTGTTTTTATTTTTGTTTTTGTTTTTTTGACACATCTCTAAGAATTTCCAAGTTTTCTACAATATACATTTATTTGGTTAATAATGAGGGGGGGAAGCATTATTAAAAAGAATAATGCCTTTCTTAGACCCTAGACAGTGTTTGAATGAATTTCATTAAGTGCTTCTTGGCTGCTTACTTGATCGTTTTTTCCCTTCTTTTGACTCCCTTTGCTTTCTCTGTCTTGAATCTTGTCTTGATTGATATGGTAAGTGACCTGCTAGGCCCACCCGTGCTCCTTGCTCAGGAAGGGGGCACGAGGGGAAGATGACGTGCACATCCCAGCAGTTGTTTCTTTTGCTTCCTTCTGGCTCCAAGCTGCTCACCAGGCGTGCAGGTCACACGAGGCTCTGGGAGACGCAGTCGGAGCTCACCTTCTGAGCTAGAGGTTTAACTACACTCAGCTGGGAGTTCTTAGGCTGTTTCTACTTTGAATAGTTTAGTTCAATCCAGCTCTGCTTCCTCTGTCTGTAAATTCCAGTAGCTGTCATTATTCTTGTGGTTTTTACATTAGAACCTGTCATATCTTTCAGCATACCTAATGTAGCTATTCTCTCTTGCACTCCACTGTAAGAACATAAAAATGTACTAGATTCTGCTACTTTTTTTTTTTTAATCTCAAACAGTATTCTGTTTGACAAAGTCTTCCATCAGTACCTTCTTTATGTGGAACTTATAAAATATGGCAGTCATTAAATTTATTTATCTCACCTTCGGCATTCATTAGGCATTTGTTTTTCTCTCACTTTACATTTTACCCAATAAAACCCCTTAAGTCCAGCAAAGCCAAACCTCAAAGGTAAGTAAAAAGATTAAAGAGAGAACAGAAGACAGACATATTAAAATCACAGATGAAATAATTTATAAGATTTTTAAATATTCAGCTATACCAGAGCTATTTGAAAAAAACATTACTGCCTATTTGTGATTCTAAGGTCAATGTTAAATGTATACTTTAATAGAAAAATATAAAGACATAATACAATACTAAAATTAAGCTTTTGTGAAAAGAACAAAAATGTGAATTTTACTCTAATGACTCTGCTATGATTATTAAAAAGTAAAGTAAGATCATTATAAATTAAATTGTCATATTTTATGTTGATTATAGCTAGCATTTTAGTTTTAAGTTAAATATATATTGTAGAAGTATAGTGTTTTATGGGCTTTATGCACATTTTATTACACACTGAGAGTGGTAATCACTGTGTATACTACATTTAGGCCAATTTTATGGGACTTGAAGAATGATAGCATTACTTTAAATGTAATAGGGGTTTACAGTGGGTGTGCTTCCTTTTATGGCATATCTGATTGATTGATTTAATGGCCAATTATTAATGTATTTCAATGTGTTAAGGTAGTTTACTTTTATGATGTCCAACATTTTTTATAATGCTGTCCACACAGCTGCCTCAATCCACTGATTTATCTGCAGTTTCAAAATATCAACTACTTTCTTGTAAGCCTGTAGTGTTAGGCTTCTGTTGGGCTTAGATTCAGAGCTGAATTCAAACTGTATATTTTTGGGCAATGATTTCTCTTCTGTATTTAAGTTATGTGAAACTACCAATTTGAAATTGATGGTCTTTGATTTAAATCCTGCCTCCATCCATTGTTACTAGGTGATTGACATTGGGCCTAGTTCTTGATATCTATGAACATTTCTTGATATCTTGATAACTATGATCTGTTTTGTGAAATGGAAATCATAGTATCTATCGCCTTAAGAAAAACAAATGAAATAATAAATATAAAAGTGTTTTTCAAATTGAAGAGCTTATTCTAACTTTTTATGTAGCACATGTATGTTCAGTACCTATTTTTAGGCTGAGTGCCCTTTCTCTGGAAGGGGGCAAATACAAATACCATTCACTCAAAGAATCAGATAACATGAAGTCAGATAACATGCGAGTCTTTGAATACAGAGCTACAGGACACTTACAGAGGAATGACTCTCTAAATAATCATGAGACACTTGGCTAAAGTGGTGGTGCTTGAGGTGGAGATTAAAAAGAGAAAGAAAGCCCTGGCCGATGTCGCTCACTTGGTTGAGTGTCCTCCCCTGTACCAAACTCCGTCCTTGGTCAGGGTGCGTTAGAGAGACAGCAGAGAGAGAGAGAGAGAGAGAGAAACACCTCTCACATCAATGTTTCTCTCTCTCTCCCTCTCCCTTTCTCTCAAAGCTCCAGAAAGAGGGAAAAGCATGATCTTTGAACAGGACCAAGAACTACCTATGTGGTGAACCTCTGTGGTGAGTCCTGCACATGTAGACTAAGTGCAGGATAGGCTGTGGGAGGAAATGTGGTGGGGACTGAGGTCTGTGGAGCGTTTTGACGTAGGAGCTCTTTAGTGATTCTTCATGTGGATTATGGCCAAGTGATTCCTATGCCTTGTAGGTTTTAATTTAAAATCTAGTGTCAGTAGAAGATGCCAGGTAGTTAATGCCTAAGACCTGAAACCCTGAACTCAAAGGACACAGTTTAATGAGCTTGGTGTGGGTAAAATTTGGAAGGAAAAAACAAAACATAATTTAACCACTCTGCTTATAATTATTGAACAGTAAGAAAATGGCACAGTAGTAAAATGTTGACACTCGGGTAAAGCTCAGTGTTTATAACAGTACACTACTGATGAAAGTGCCGGGCAACTCTCCGTTAATAGCATCTGCAGGCCTCATGCTTTAGAAAACACATATCCTGGCGACAAAAATACTCGACAGATGGCTGTCTTCCAAGTATATACAGGAACCCAGATAATTTATATAATATGTGTAAGCGTATGTTTAGCGTGCATATTAAATGCTTAGAAATCTGTGTGCTGAATGTGTGAATATATGGTAGCTAGTACATTTCTCCATTAAGTTTACATAATTACCCCTTTCGCTCATGACACTGACAGAACTGGCCTAATTTTCATTAAGCATGACTACAGTTTCTCTACACTAATCATATTAATGCCATACTTGTTTTGATACCAAGAAAGTAATTAGGTTGTTTTGATGACAGTGAATATAATATGTATATTAACAAATTGATATATGTTTCATTTCATTTTTCATTTCAATTTAATATCATCAACAATGATCCCAGTCATCTAGCTAACAATTAAAATAAGCATTCTTTTCCCAAAGCTTATTTAGTTTATTATTAGAAAAGATGGTTTTAATAAATTTTCAAAGATTAATTAGAAATTTTTAAGAAGAAAATAGATTGTTGATTTTCTAAATCTACGTGTATTAAGAGCAACTTCTCTATCATTCCCATTGCATCATCAGTGAAAAACTCCTTATTACTGATTAAATTAAGTACTTTCTTTACTTTCACATTGAGTGAATATGTTAACACCCTTTTTAAAAATACTGATGATTTATGGAATCTTTATATATTTGAAACTGAATTATGCAAGTCCTTAAAAATTATATCTGCCATAATCTGCTTATATAGTGATTACATATATTACATGAATGTAAAATTAATGCACCACAGTTTTTTATTTTATATATATAAATATATATAAAGACATTGCCCTCTAAATTGTTATTATTTTTTTTTAGAGAGAGAGGAAGGAAGGAAGAGGGAGAGAGATAGAAACATCGATGAGAGAGAATATCGACTGGCTGCCTCCTGCATGCCCCCCACTGGGGATCAGGCCCACAACCTGGGCATGTGCCCTGACTGGGAATCGAACTGGTGACCTCTTGGTGCATGGGTCAACACTCAGCCACCAAGCTACACTGGCTGGGCACCATGTTAATTATTTTTAAGTGTACAACCTTCAGTGGTGTAAATTACATGGTCATGCAGCCATCACCAGAGTCTATTTCAAAATTTTTCATCATCCCAAACAAAGTGGAACCTCAAAATGTTAAAACATAGAATTACCATATGATCCAGCAACGCCAATTCTGGATGTATATCCAAAATAATTGAAAACAGGGACTCAGAAAGATACTGGGACACATTCATGTTTAACTTTGTGAGAAGTCCCACAATGCACGCACTATCATACTGCTCTGCCAGCAGTGTGCAGGGGTTCCATTTTGTCACATCTGTACTAGCTCATGCAATTTTCTTGTTTTTTTTATTTTTTATTTTATTATAGCCAGTCAAGTAGATGTAGCTCCTGGTTTTGATTTTCATTTTTCCTGACAATGTTAGTCACTCTTTCATGTGCTTATTGGCCATTTGTATATCCTTTGGAGAAATATCTATTTAAGAACTTTTCCTATTTTTAAATTAGATTATTTGTCTTTTTGTTGTCGTGTTGTAAACGTTCCTACTAGATTCAGTCCTTCGGGTAGCCCCCAGGCAGGTTAGAACAGACAGACACAGCAATGTGTTTATAAGGCTTGCTCTGCTTCGCTCCCCCAGAACCAGGGATATGGTCCCACACTGGGAACATGGGTTTCCAACTTCAGGACTGCAGCCCAGCCCGGGTGGGTTTGGACAAGACCACATAAGGAAGCTACAGCTTTTCCCTTCCATTTTCAAGCTGCCCATTTCTTGACTCAGCATTCTGCTTAGTTGCTGTATCCCTTTGACTATTATAGGGTTCGGAAGAGTTGGTTCTGACAGTTTCTGCTTGCTTTTCAGGGTTTTTGTGGAAAGACAGGTCTCTGAGCTGCCTGTTCTACCATTTTGCTGATATCACACTCCTGTACTATAGGTTTATATTCTAATGAGCCAGTGGAATTAATAAGTGACCCGAGAATTGTAGACAGGCACAGTTCTAACTACTGTAGGAGACATGCAGGCGAAAGACTGGCCCTCAAGGACTCTAAAGACTTATGACATTCATATAAATTTCTGTTAAACCAGGTACTTCATGACCTGCTATCAACCAAAGGAGGTAGGAAAGGATTAACAATGACCACTATTAAGATGGACTTTGGGGGTTAAGTAGAATTTTTGTAGTTGGCGAAAATGGGGAGAAAAGGTTCAGTTGTAACTGCATAAGAATAATGTAAGGAATGAGAAATGAAACGAGTCCTGTTGTTTAGTTATGTAGGCTATTTCTAGGGTTTTAATGGAAGACAGAGACAAATGATAATTACTACTATATTCAGAAGGCAGTGAAAATAAGAACTTTTAAGCAAAGAATGCTATTATTAAAGCTATTGCTTCAGAAGTTTAGTTTGGCTGTGATGTGTAGAATAAATTAAAAACACAAAAGTATGTGTTGATTTGAGATGGGTATACTTTTTCTTAGTAGCTGAATTCTTATAGTTTATGTATGAGTAATTTAAAACTACATTTAATTTGAAAATGTTTAATAAATAATAGTTAAAAATGCACCATATTTTATAAAACAAATGCAAGCCATTCTCTAGAGTTTATTATCAATCTAGTGCAATTTTTTCACTTAAATCTAGCACACTGCAATATATAAAGACTATATTTTGCAATAAAGGTTTAGATCCTCTATTAATGAATAAAGATTGTCCATAAAAGCAAGCCTGCTTATTCTATTATGAAATAAGTTTTCATCTAGTATATGTCCATTACACTGACTTTAAAGGTCAATCCTGAAGTGTGTATAGAATTTTTAGTGCCTCCTAATTACAGTATTTTGGTTCTCTATTTAGAAATAGCTGGCATTTTCTATTTTAAAAATAATTCCAGCCTGGCCGGTGTGGCTCAGTGGTTGAGCATCAACCCATGCACCAAGAGGTCGCTGGTTCGATTCCCAGTCAGGGCACATACCCAGGTTGTGGGCCTGATCCCCAGTGGGGGGCATGCAAAAGGCGGCCAATCGATGTTCTCTCCCATTGATGTTTCTCTCTCTCTCTCTCTCTTCCTCTCCCTTCCTCTCTCTCTCAAATCAATAAAGGAAAAAACTTTTTTTTAGTTCCAAAATATTAATTGATTCTATTACCAGGTCTATACCATTAACAACATGCTTTATTTATCACATGATTTCTCATTTCTTTTTAATGCCCTGTCATGTTTACCTACATTGGATGCTTAATAAATGTTTTCTGACAATAAAATATTTAGTGACTTTATTATATCAATTTTCTCATAGTTTTTGTGAAAATAATTTTCTGTGCTTTGATTCTTTAATATTAATTAATTCAAACTACTCTCCAAACCATCCCTGTCCCAACACTTCAGGTACCAGAGTGTAACTACAATGACAAAAATACTAAGTATCTCTCCCATGACCACGATATTTTTTTTTCTGCTTGTATTCTGTGGCTGCCTCCCATCTGTATTAGTTTGTTATGATACCCAATGAAGACTAAAATAGAGTAATCTGTCCCAGAACAGTCTGAAAGAAAAAATAATATCCAAGTAGCATAGAGAGTCAACAAGGTTCATCTTAGTCACTCAAAGGTAGAATGCATGTCCGCTGCTGTGCATCACCCATAGTTAGTACAACTGAAATGTCCTCTACAGATGACACTTAGACCTGACTGGAGCTGACAGTTGTCAGTGTATAAAAACAATATACCAGGACCCTACCTAGTGGAACCTCAGAAATTACATCTGAGTTCCTTCCAGGTCAAGATAGTGATCTGCTTAAAACTTATCATTACAATGTCAAAGGAAGAGGAAAATATGTATCCCCAAGCAGAAAAAACGGGGAAAATGCATCACCTAAATGTTAGAAGCACTGGGGACTTTTGTAAAATGTAGCTCACCTAAAACAAGAGTAGAAGAGAAACAACTAAATAAAATTATGCAACATTGCATACATACATCAATACGTACATGCACACATAGATACATACACACACATGTACCTACATAAAATGGAAACCAAAGAGATTGGGACCCAGAATTCCATACCCAGTCTGACAGTGGCTAAAAGTTACCTATTCTTCCTGCAAACATTTCTAAAAATATTCCAGCCAACTTAGTAATTAATTAAAATAAATTCAAGAAACGTGAATGAAACAGTGATAGAAACAAGATAATATAGTAGTAAGTCCATATTAATTATTAATGTGGATATTAAATTTCAAGGAAATATTAAGTATTTTATAAAGAAATAAAAAAGATTAAAATAATAATGTAGATCAAATGCCATGAGTATCGCTAAAAAAACCTGGAAGAGCTTGAGGGGCTTGGAGATAAAGGTGTAAAACATAACGTTGTCACATCCCGTAAAGAGAAATCAATATACACCGTTTTATTCTTTACCGATAAAAGTATAATTTATAACTTTTTAATTGCAGGAAAAAAACAAAATTAATCAATATAGTAAAATAAAGAAATATTTTTAAAAAGATATAGGATGATAATAAAAGTAGAAATATGCATAAAATGACAGCATTAGCTATTATAATCAATGTGATTATTTTGAGCCTTCTTAAAATTTAGGGATTCTTAGTTCCTGTCAATAAATAACTAAATTTTCTTATTTGAAAAACCCACCTAAATATTATGACACCTAGAGTTTTAAAATAATAGTCAAATGCAATAAAAAAAATTATGTTCAGATACCAATATCTATCAAAGTATACTTCAAAGAAATATAATAAATAGTATAAGAAAGATACTTACATAAATACCATTTGAAATCCACAATTCAGATAATTATACTATGCACCCGTGTTTACTGAGTGCTTCCTATATGCCTGACATCATTCGAATGCTCAGATAACTCACTGTGGCCTATCAGTTAGGGATCATTATTGCCATCATACTCATTATGAATGAGAAACCTGAGACAGACAAATGAAGAAACTTGCCTTGCCACATACCCAGCAATTCGTAGAGCTGGGATTTGAATCCATTCACTCAGGTGTTTACGAATATGCATGACATTGTCTCCTTTTGTAATAGACACCTGAGTAAGATATTAAAACAACAAAGCAGAATCTGTAAAAAAGACATTGAGAAAACTACCATCATAAAAATAATGATGTTCAAATAGTAATGATCTGTTTTCTAGATCAAAAAGGAAAAGAAAAATTCGTAGACTTTAAATATGATACAAACTAACAAGATATATATATATATATATATATGTATACACACACACACACACACACACACATATGGAGAGATAGATAAATATAACACTTTCAAATAACAAATAGTGTGTATTATTTTCAAACACTTGTACAATAGTTACAAAGATGAAAAAGTAATAATATCCTAGGACAAAAAGTTAATATAAAAAAAATTCAGACATTAGAAATATACATGCTACATTCTCAGGTCCTGCTGACACAAAATTTGTAATTAATAACAAAATATTAACTAAAATATTTAAGCATATGACAATGTAATAGCATATTCCTAAAATAGATCTAAGATCATTTAAAATGTAATTATAGAATTATTGATTAATGAAGGGAAGCATCAGTATTACATACCAAACTGCAAAATATGATAACCATTCTCACAGAAATACCTTAAAGACATTTCTAACCAAGTAAGACAGATTATAAACAAACCAATACAAGTATCATACTCAATAATCTATAGATGAAAACCACAAAATGTACTTGTTAATTCATTAGAAAAGAAAATTTGATAAATTCTAGAATGGATCTTTGGTCAGGAGAGGAAAAATTCACCACAATAGGCTAGGAAACAACTGGAATGTCTACGAGAGAGAGAGAGAGAGAGAGAGAGAGAGAGAGAAGGGTGGGGAGGTGGAGAGAGAAAGAACTGAATCTTTTTTTATTTTTATTGTATTTTTCAATTACAGTTTTTACTCAGTATTTATGTTGTTTCAGGTGTACAGCATAGTGGTTAGACAATCAGTACTTTGCAGAGTACCCCCCCCCCCCGATATTTCTAGTACCGCCTGGCACCATCCATAGTTATTACTATATTATTTACTATATTCCCTATGTTATATTTTACATCCCTGTGACTATCCTGTAACTACCAATCTGTACTTCTTAACCCCTTCACCTTTTCCTCCAGTTCCCCAGCCCACCTCCCATTAGCACCCATCAGTCTATTCTCTGTGTCTGTGAGTCTGTTTTAGTTTTGTTTGTTTGTTTATCTTGTTCTTTAGATCCCAAAGGAAAGCATATGGTGCCAGTTTACGCCAAACTGTTATAGTTCCCCTTGGTTTCTAGGTAACTTTTTTCCTGTGACTTGAGTGGCCTGTATCAAAAGGCCTGCTTAACTCCTGAAAATCGAAAAACAATTCTTACAGTCTGTGCATTAGAATGACATTTAACATAGTTGTAAAGATACTTTGAAAGGCCTGTGATGTTTCACTGCAGAAGAATCTGTGGGTGCCATTTATTCCACCATCTAGAAACAATGAGTTTTGGATCAATATTTTCAAACTTTCCCTCAATGAAACGTATTTCTCTTGAGTACCAAAAACCTTTATTATGTCATTCATTGAACTTATTTGTCATTAGTAAACAGTATCTATCACGGGCCAGGACAATAAGGGGAGTTGAGGAAGTCTCTGACAAACAGTTGTTACCCCTTATTTGTGGTTTTGCTTCCCATGGATTCAGTTACCTGCAGTCAACTGCAGCCCACAAACATTAAATGGAAAGTTCCAGAGATATAAGCAGGTTGTAAGTTTGAGATTGCACACCGTTCTGAGTAATGTGAGGAAATATCTCACCATCCTGCTCTCGTGGCCAGATGTCCAGTGTCTCCAGGCTGTAAATGCTCCCTGCCCATGAGTCACTAGCAGCCCCCTCAGTTATCAGACTGCTGTGATATCACAGGGCTGATGTTCAAGTAACCCTATTTTCCTAAATAATGGTCCGGAAGCACCAGAGTAGTATGTGATGCTGGCAATTCAGAAGTGCCAAAGAGAAGCCATCGGCGCTTCCTAAGTGAAAGTTATATATGTATGTGTAGGGGGAAAAATTGATAGATAGATAGATAGATAGATAGATAGATAGATAGATAGATAGATAATAGATATAGATAGATAGATGATAGATATAGATGATAGATAGATAGATAGATAGATAGATGATAGATAGATAGATAGATAGATAGATAGATAGATAGATAGATAGATAGATAGATAGATGATAGATATAGATAGATAGATAGATAGATATAGATAGATAGATAGATAGATAGATAGATAGATAGATAGATGATAGATAGATAGATAGATAGATAGATAGATAGATAGATGATAGATAGATGATAGATAGATAGATGATTCAGTACTATCTTCAGCTTCAGGCATCCACTGGGAGTCCTGGAACATTTCCCTCAGATAAGAAAGGACTGCTGTACTTTTTAAAAATCAAACTCCAATGTTTAGAACATAATGTAGAATAAAAATGTATGAAGATGTTGCCTTAGCTTCCTAAGCATAGGAATCATAGTAATATCATTGTAGTGGCATTGGAACATGTATCAAACTCACTATACATTCCTGCCCACATTAGGTCAAAATAGAAGAGGATTTGAAATAAGAATAACTGCCACTCGGTGAGATGAGCTCAGGCTCGGGGGGTTCTGTGAGGGGTACGGCACTTCTTCGTGTTCTAGCTGTTACTCCCAGCGGGGATGTGAATGGGGCTTATATCCTTATACACATGAATGAATATGATTGACATAATTGATATGCTATTCTATCAAATGCAATTATATGAATATTATCAACTGTCTAATAAATCTAATTGATGATTACAGCACTATTAGTGAAGTTCTCATATGTTTCAAATTGACATTGTACACAGGACTATAACTCAGTTATGATTTATAGGAACAAAATGTTTGATAGTATATATACATATATATGTGTATATATGTATATACACATATGTGTATGTGTGTGTATATATATGTACACACATATGTATATGGACATACACAAATATATCCAATATATAAAATGGTGTACAATATGTCAAAGCCTCCTTTGTGTCCTTTAAACTTGGATGACTAGACAGCAAAGTTCACCATAACTCTCCAGCTCCACTGGTTTCATACTTCTCTAGTCTAGAGCGGCTCCACAGTAGACCGGGTCTCTCCTGTCCAAAGCTGTCTCTCCAAAATCCGGCCCATCACTTGGTACATGGGAAGCAGTCAAGGGTCCACCCTAGTTGGAGCATCTTCTACTTTGATTATCACTGTCAGAGATTTAAAATTATACTCCCTCAGGCCACTGCTGTTTTGAGGAGGTTCCTTAGGCATAACTTTGATGAAGCAAACAGGACAAGGGAGGAACTCCGATTCTTACCATGGTTTCAGGCGTTCTGTGAAATGACATCTCGCTCCGTCTCTGACCTCATCTGCTGCCACTCTGCTTCGCTCGGTCCTGTCCAGAAGCCGCTGGCCTTTCTGCTGCTCCTTCAGATGAGCCTAATCCTCAGCAACCTTACTCCACCTGGAAATCCTCTCCTCAGATAGCCACAGGGCTTATCCGCTCACTCCATGTAATCCTCTGCCCACAAACATCTCCTTAGAGAGGACTTCCCTGACTGCCTACCTTCACAGAAACTTCCAGTGCTTTTACTTTTCTCTGTTGAACTTACCAATATAGGATATCGTAAATATTTGCTTGCTTATTGTCTCACATACACAAGAATTAAAGATTTCTGAGAAGAGTTTATCAGAATTATACTGATATGTCCTACTTCTCAGAGAATAGAAAATAGGAGGTCCTTGAAAATTTCTTACTGAATGAGCAACTGAAGTGAATCCCTCACATCCATATCAGCTAGGTTTTGTTTTGTGTTTGGCTATTGAGCAAAATGAGCTTTTAAGTACACTTCCTTTTGTAATAATGTTCTCGGAGGAGGACCTGGACAGAGGTGGGTCTGCCTCGGCGCAGTCTGGAAATAGGATTCTTCTGTGGTGTCCCAGGAAAGGACTTTCAGGGACTCATGCACAAGGATTTTAAGCAATAGCAGCGAGATGTACTGGAATGAAAAGACACAGTGCACCCTCGAAGAGGCAGGGAGCAGGGGGGCTAGAGTAGGAGCTTCAAGGTCCTTGCTAAGCCTCCATATATTTTCTTGGGTTCGGAAAAGAGCAGGCTCTCTTGAAATACCAATCTCTTTCTTGGGGCTACACTTGTGCCCTCTCCTGTCTAATCCCTTTCCTAGGTATTGGGGGGTGGTATCCTTATCCTACCAGATTATTCTCCTAGACTTTCCCAGGTTTGTTTCCTTCCCCCTTATGGTCCCATCTTGGCTTCTACTTGTGCACAGGCTCAGTAAAAGGAATTTCTGCTCCAGACTTCTCCTTCCCCTGGTAATGTGGCAGAATAATGCCAGTTACCACCCCTCCCCCAAGGTGGCTATAAAACTATGCTGGGTACTCCCTGGGGTGACTGTGAAACCACTGTTTCTCCTACTTAATTAGGCTTAGCTATGTGTCTGGCTCCCTCTCTTTCATTAATAACTAACTGCCTACTGTAACAATAAGATCTCTGTGTCTGAAAAAAGTTTGATTTATTAAAACCTGTGACACTTGGTAGCATCAATTCTAAGTATTTTTTTTATGCTACTGAAAATAATTCAAGAAATTATTAAATAATCTTAAAAAATAAAATTAAAATAGTTTATAAAACCATCCTTGTGCCTAAGAATTCCCAAGTTTATCTGGCAAAGATAAACCTACTTTGTGGTACAATCTGTACAGTTTTGATAACAATTTATATTATTTTGCAGGAGGGTTCGTGTAAACCTGAATCTGGCATTGTGAATCACTCTCTGCAAATAAAATCCCCCCACAGAGCGATGCACAAAAGCACCAGTGAAGCGGACAGTTTCTACTAGTTGGGATGATGCAGGGTTCTGGCCGGATCGGAACAATGATCAGTCCTGTAGGGTGTGTGAGCGAAGAGGGATGAGTACAAGGGACGGAGCAAACCGTACTCATTAGTAGAAACTCATTCTATTGATCAATTCTAACATGTGAAGGAGACTAGAGAGCCAGACGGGGGGAGGGCAGAGACTGCCGGGGCCAGGCCTTAAGGTCATAGCTTCATGAGTTCAGGACTTAAGGAAACAGTGGAGTTACGTGCGGCTCTGATCCTCTAACACGCAGTGGCCTACACACCGGTGAATCTGCTATACTTAAGGCCACAAAGACTGATAAATCAAATTGGTAACGTCTCTTTCTATATGAAGGAATGAGGAAAAGGAGTTGCCTTTCGTCACTGAAAAAAATGTGGGCGCAGTACTTTAATAAACTATAAAAATACAAGGCAGGAAGTAGTAAGCATTAAAAGAAAATAGTGAGGGCCTAGAGCCTTGTGGGAATCTAGAGAAAAGGACCTTGTCTCTTCGGAGGAGGTAGGGGAGACTTCACAGAGCAGGTGCGACTGCAGGGGGGCCTTGAAGGATGGGCAGAATTTGCACCGCCAGGGGCTGGACACGCATTCTAAAATGAGCACATAAGCCCTGGCCAGTTTGGCTCAGCGGTTGGAGCGTAGGCCTGCGGTCCAGAGACACCCGGGTTCGGTTCCCGCTAAGGGCACTTACCTCGGTTGCAGTTTGTCCCCGGCCCTGGTCAGTCAGTCGTGTGGGTGGCAGCCACTCGATGTGTTTCTTTCACATCGATGTTTCTCTCTTCCTCTCTCTCCCTTCCACTCTACCTGAACAAAAAATGAAAAAATGTCCTCGGGTGAGGATAAAAAAAAAAATAAAATAAAAAAATAAAAAATAAAATGAGCACATGTTATGAGCTCTGGAGCAGAATTATGCAAAGAACTGATGAGTAGATAAAGCTAGCTGGATTATAGTGTTCTCACTATTTATTTTAGTTTCTTTTTCTGACATGTTTTATATTAATTTATTTTAACAGTAAATGACTCGATTCTATCTTGAATAATGTCAAGAGAAATACTTATTTAACGTACATTTAAATATAATGTTTTCAAAAGACCATATTTTAAAATTTGTTTATCTTTATACCTTAGCTTGGAAGTATACTGAAACCCATGGAAAAAAACTATAATATATATTAGGTAAAGAATGAAATTAAAATATTATAAAGTACCTTATTTTTAAACCTGTAAAACACTAGAGTGGTTACAAAAGAAACAAAATGATTTGTTAGAATGTTTCAAAAAAAATAATAATTCATATAGTTGGACAGAAACCTTGCATCCAAACACCTATTTTAATATTATTCTTAAATTAAAAAATGCTCAGGTTTTCATATTTCTTTAGGACATAGAAGAGATTTTAAACCATGCCTTATTACAACTTGTGAAATTGGGAAAAAAGAAATTGGACTGTGTATATAACTATAGCAGTTTAATAAAATATAATATAAGCTTTTGTCTTTTTTAATAATGCCAGTTAAATGAAAACAGTTTCTAGTCAATTTTTCTGCCCCTAGCTTTTACAAAAAAAAAAAAAAAATCTAAGAAAGTCTCAACAATATTTAAAAATTTATTTTAAGATGAAGGGGTAACAAAACAAAATGTCACAATGTATTTTTTAAAATTAATCCTAAAATCTGATTATACTTACCCTCTATGGAAATCCCAGTGGGAGGAAATAGAACACCTAAAGTTCATTTGTTCAGTCATGATAATCTTGTTAATTAGTCTAATTATAGTCAAGATTAGATTATAATCTTTCCTGTCTTCCCATCCCTCTCTCCTTCCTTCTTGCTTTCCTTTCTTTTCTTTAAAATTTTTTTTTCTTTATTGATTTTAGAGAGAGAGGAAGGGAGAAGGGGAGAGACATAGAAACATCGATGAGCAAGAACATCAATTGGCCGCCTCCAGCATGCCCCCCACTGGGGATCTGGCCCACAACCGGGGCATGTGCCCTGACCAGGAATCCAACTGGTGACCTCTTGGTGCATGGGTCAATGCTCAACCACTGAGCCACACAGGCTGGGTACCTCTTTCTTTTCTTTTTCCTCCCTTCTGTTGTAACCCATGAGAGTCATCCTCACTCAGACATCAAATAATTTTGAATATTAGGAGCTTTATTATCTGCGCAGGGACTGAAGCCAACCTACACAGAGGAGAACTGCAGCCCCGAGCTCAGGGGGAGGGTTGCTTATATAGGACAGGGGTACTCAAGAGTTTAGCAGAGCAAACAAGCTACGTGTACAGAAGCAGATATCAGCAGTTAGTAGCTGTACAAGTTGTTTATTTTATATTTCTTAATATTTATTAGACCCTAGCCTTGAATGTCTCATTGCCCCGTCTGGCATCTCCTGATTAGTTAAGCTCATGGTCAATACCCTTGTGGTCATGGCTGATGCATACCTTTCTCTTCAAGAATTTTTGCAAAAACAACTCGGGTTCAAGGAACCCAGGAGAGGTTCCTTCTTCTAGCGGATGGAGAATTACTGGGTTATAACACCCTTCCTTCCTCCCTCCCTCCCTCCCTCCCTCCCTCCCTCCCTCCCTCCCTCCCTCCCTTCCTTCCTTCCTTCCTTCCTTCCTTCCTTCCTTCCTTCCTTCCTTCCTTCCTTCCTTCCTTCCTTCCCTACTATTTGCTAGATGTTATGGCTTGGTATTGACTCCCTTCACCTGGCCTTGACCCCTGACTTTATTTCTACTCAGGCACTGACACTTTCAAACTCTGCCACACCCACTGCCTGCCTAGTTCATCTTGAACTGAATTGTATCTCTTTAGGATTTCAGAGGCTTACCAACCTACAGGAGAAGGAGAGGCTAAATTTTGGATCCAGTACTGTATTGAATGGTTCATACTATATTTTCAATCTTATTCTAATTTTCTGTTAAATCAAGTTAACTTTAAAACAAATATGTTTGATAAGTCAAGTTACGTTGTGACTTGTACTTCTGGATTGAGTTTTCTAAATACTCATTCGTACGCTAATGTATCTCTGTTCATATCCCCATCTTTAGTTCCCTGGCTTCTGTCTGAGGCTAGAATCATAATTCTGGACAATTTAGTTTCACCCACTTGGCTGATACTTAATTTCTCAATTAAGCATATATTTGACACTGTGAAGAAGGAAAAATATTGAGCTCTGCACATATTCAAAAATATACACGCATTCCTTAACCACAAAGGTCCTTAAATTCTAATAAATTGTGTCAACAATACACAAGCAAGGAAGACTGTGCTAATGTTGTAAAAGAGGAACTGCATCGATTTTGAGTAAATCATAAAAAGTTTTCTAGGATGAGAGGAACGCTTTTAAGTACATACATTTTACACTGTCAAGAAGTAGCCAACTGAAATGGGAGAAGGGAGAGACTGGAAACCTAGGGAGTTGACATGATTGTATAAGATACAAATAGATAATATATTGGATAAGTGCCTAAATTTTTCCAAAAGTGTGTTCTAACCCATTTATATAAAACAAGGTTATCCAACAAATTCATGCTATTAGTATTTGACAGAACAAATAGTCAAAGTTAGTAAAGATAGAGAAAATTTAAACAACATTATCAACCATATTTACCTAATTGAGATTTATAGGACACTCCAACCAACGACAGCAGAAGACACTTTCTCTTTAAATATACATGGAACATCCCCAAGATAGACTGTATGTTGGGCCATAAAACAAGATCAATAAATTTTAAATGATTTAAATCATATAGAGTGTTTCCTGTACAATGCTGAATTAAATTAGAAATCAATAACGGAAATATATCTGGAATATCTCCAAATATTTCTAAATTACAAAAAAAAACAACAAAAAACCACATTGTAAATAACTCAAAGGTCAGAGAAGAAATCACAAGTAAATTAGAATCAATCTGATCAAATAAAAGCACAGCATATTAAAATTGGTGTATAAAGTCTAACAAGGTTGAAGAATACAAGGTCAAGGAACAAAAACAATATCACTTCTCCTATACACTAGCAATGAGCAATTGTACCGAAATTTCAAATATATATATTCATGAAATTTCCTCAAATGGAAATACTTGGGGATGAATTTTTTAAAAAGTACAAAATCTGTATGCTAAAACTATAAAATACTAAAGAAAGAAATCTGAGAAGACCTCCATAAGTGAGAGACATATTGTTTATGGTTTAGAGGACTCAATATAGTAAAGATGTCAATTCTCCATAAATTGATATACACATTTAACACAATTCTATCAAAACCCCAGATATATATTTTTCTAAATGTAGACAAAGAATTCAATTGTGTAAAGTGTGCGGTCCTATTATTGCAGTTACTGGAATAGCAGGGTGAGGGTTTGCAGCTTACATGAGAGCAATTGCGGGAGTTTAATGCTGAATCCAAATGTGTTCCGAGTGCAAGGAGGATCCTGGATTCTATAACGGGCTGACGCTACTGAGAGAGTGAGAACGATTTCCAGTTAGTGCTTGTTTTGTGGGCCCAATTCTCTGTGGATTGGGCCTGGGGGATATGAGGACACAGTGACCCTCCATTTACCTTCTCATTCTTCACCCTTTCCTCCATGTCCTCTCAGGTCACCACACCAAAGATTAGACCTTTATCCAACCCAGTTTCCAGGAAGCAAAAGCGAAGGCCAATTGCAGTATATCTACACTTGCATTATCACATGGTTTGTTTTCATGTGTTTGTTAACTTTAAAAAATTAACTTTTTAGTTTCTAAAGCTCCAATTTAATATATTTATGTGCTTAGTAGAAATATTGACTCCATATGACCCAACTAACTATCCTGTTTTCATAGCCGACCACAGCCCAGATGAGTCACAGTTGGGGACCACTGTGACCAACTAAGATATGACTTCTGGCAGAAATAATTTCTGATGGGAACAATCAAACTCATGTCACGTTGATAGACAAGGAGTGTTAACGGTATTGATTACTATTCAGCCAGCCTTTTACAAGTTTCAAATTTCTCTTATTTTTTACTTTATACTGATTATGTATAAATGTAAAGAATACATGTGATTGGCTTGTAGTCATGTGTGTAGTCATAATCCCAAATCCCAAGTCTAGTAAGTACTCTTTCTATAAAACCTTTAGGAAGCAAAGGGTTATTAAACATTCCCCTAAGCATTATATTGCATCAACAAATTAAAATGTATATGCCTTGGATTTGAGAATAGCCATATATTTTGTGTAGTTTTTATTTGATTCCAATTGTTACAAGTGACTCTTTGCCTTATTTCAAAAATGATTCAATGTAGTGTGATCTTTATGTTTGCTAGAAAAGTGACAGATCTAAACTGAGTACTTCCTCATTTATATTTATTTTTCTAAATCCTCACCTGAGGATATGTTTATTGATTTGAGAGAGAGCAGAAGGGGGAGAAAGAGGGTGGGGGGGAGAGAGAGAGAGAGATGAAAGAGAAACATTGATCAATTGCCTCTTGTATGAGCCCCAACCAGGGATCAAGCCCATAACTTAGGTATGTTCCCTGGCTGGAAACCAAACCCACAACTTTTTTGGTGTAAGGGATGATGCTCCAACCAGCTAAGCCACCCAGTTTTACATTTCTGTATCTTCATCTCTTGCTTTGTCATAAGGGTAATTAGAAATGTATATGGTCCCAAATTAAAGGTTATATAAAAAATAATATACCTGGAAATATAATTTATATTTACATTTGAATATTATTGTAACTGAATATGAGTGATATATTGTCTATAGTCAAAATACTAGAGTTATACTGTAGGGAATGTCCATATTAGAAGTTAAGAGGTTACTTATATTTTGTCATCTATCCATTAATAATTTTCTAATAAGTCACTCAAAAAGATACTCTGTAGGGAATTTTAAAAACAGCTGTGGAATTCTGTCCGATGACCCATTTTCTCCATCATGAGTTTGAATGATGGAAACAACAAAAGTAGCGCCTTCCAGGATTGGCAGCAGGTGGGGAGTTTTGCCACCTTTTTTGTCTGTCATGCTCACATTCCATTTCTTCATCTGACTCCAAATAGTTCCCATATCCCGGGCCTCCTGGCCCTGCTCACCTGTCTTAGGCTACTTTGCCATCTTCTGTCCTGGCACCCCAGCTACTGGAGTGAACTGGGAATGGCCATGAGTCACGTGCCCAGCTGCATGTAGTTATAATTGAGATGGGTGTAAGGAGAGCAATGATAAACACAAAGCTGGCTTTCCTGGAGCCTTCGATGGATGGGTTTCAAAGTCTTCTCGTTGGGGCGGTGCGTAGATTGGTAAGAACAAACAGCAAAGTCAATATAATCGTTAAGTCGGTGGTTCACCAGAATAGTGGGCAGCACCACCTCCCAAAGGGATGTTTTGATCATTCAGAAAGTGTTTTGTATGGTTTCAGGGATTCATGGCACTGCTGGCATGCAGTGGTTGGGGATCGGCTTGCCATACGTCTTGCTGAGTAGGGAGCCTTGTACACTGGAAGCATTTTTTATGGACCACATGACTTCCAAATGCCCCTATGTATATTCATGAAGTTGAGAGAAAAATTCTGTTGGTAATTCTTTTTAAATTTTATTATTAGCTGGAACTCAACTCCATAATACAAATAAACAGAAAGCATTGTTTACTAAGCTTTAGTTATATACTGTTCTTTAGGAATGCAAATACTTAGTAAATTTTTATCAGAAGTTTACCCAGAGTTGTTTACCATCGCAGAAAACTGCCTCAGTGGCCGTAAGACCACTTGAATCTGACCAACAGAGCGTGCCTTAGAAGTCTGCATTTATGGGATCACAACCAGGATGATTCTGTAAGCCTCTGGCTCCGTCACTATGCTCTTAGTGTTGGGCCTGAGCATTTATATTTTGAAAATCATATATATATATATATATATATATATATATATATACACACACACAAATTACTTGATTTCTATTTCTCTTTCTAGTACAGTTAGGCCAATATATTGATTTTTCTAAATTATGATTTTCTATTAATTTCATTTTAATGTAGTAGATACAGCTTTATATATTTGTTTTTCAGAGGGACCATTAGAACTCATAGAATTAAGAATTACTGTGTGAAGTGATTAAGCAGACTAGTACCAATGCAAAAATCACCTGAGTTATTTAGCTGAACATATGAAGAGCTAATTATATAAGCCTGAAAAAAAAAAAAGATTCACTGGGAATTATCCACATACTTATACGCGCTGATTGATATTTCCATTGCGTGTAAGTGATACAAGTGATAAAACAAAGTCATATCAAAGTTGGCCCTATAATACAGATGTCTAATGGGCATAGGCGTCATCCTTATCAACTTGCAGCCGTGCTGACCAGTCAGGTAATGAAAATGGATGGCACCTGAATGAGAAAACAATTATGTGACTATCTGAAGGAGGGTGGCCATACCCAAAGCATAAACGAAACACTTCAAGCAAAACTAACAGCAGCATAATGAGCTACGCAGCGACAGGCACGAGCACAAGCAGGTCATGTTGGCTGGAAGCAAGCAGAGTCGGAGCTGCTTCGCTGCCTCATTTAAACAGAAGAGTATGCTCAGCATGAAGCAGAGAGACAGCGTACGGAGAACGACACCCTGCAGGTAGCAGCTGCGCCCATGCTCAAAGGGCAGATATACGGACGGCATATTTATTTATTTTTGCAGTTTGTGCAGAAGCAGTTGCCCGACAGGAATCAGTCCTTTCACACCCGCTCTGACGAACAGGAGACCTCAAGGTCCACAGCCGAGTCACAGTGCAGAAGACACTGCCATGTTTATATGACTCAGTAGAATAGCTGAAGTCATTTTAACAGGGCTATTGAGAATGTGTCGTTTGTTTAAACATAAATAATGTGCGGAGTATGGTTTCTTAAGAAAAACAGACATTCAAAACTAACCACCCTAAAGCATCATTTTAATGGCACTGCCCTAGGGCTGTGTACTGTATTCAGTTTCTGTCCTGCAAACCGTATCCATGTTGAGTCCAGTTCCAGGTCCAGGCCAGAAAGCAAGGCAAGTCCAACTGTAAGTGGGAGAAATACTCCATAAATATCTATTGCTTTTTAAGAAAGATATGCTTAATAGGAAAAGAGTTTTCTCGTGTAAAGTCTAGGTTTTGTTTAAGAAAAATATTGAACCCAATGATAAAATATAGTGAACCAACAAAATAATAAGTCTTTCTATATTGAAATGCTGGTGGTTTGAAATTCTTGACATGAATAATTGGGTGTGTCTTATGTGCATTTACCAAGGAATAAAATAGAGGTCATAAAATGTAAAGACAGGATAGGAAATATTTATAACCTCATAAAATAAGCTGGCATTTTAACATCTTAATCTGGTCACTTTACTGTGTTTGTATATGGGTGCTCACTACAAAGTTCTATCCAGATTTGAACACATCACATATGAGAGATAAAAAGCACATGGTAGATGGGAGATACAAATGTCATTCTCTTTATGATCCTTATCTTTAGGTTGGTAGCAATCTATCAACATGACCAAGGTAACAATATATCTTTATAATAATCTGTAAGATCCTGCAGAACTTATCTAACAATATATTCAGATCCTAACAAATCCATTTGTGAAGCAGAAACAGCAGGTGGAAGTTAAGAAAAGGTAGTTCAGTATCATGTTATAAAGAAATGCGTGTGTGTCTTTTTTCAAACTTGGCTTAATATATTTTTTACAGATGGTAGTTTTATTTAAAACATTAATTAGTTCAGTGTTTTTGTGATTTTATGGGGAGGAGGGATGAGTAGCCTTTGTGGCAGCAGTAAAATGCAGTGAGCCCTAATATATAATTCACTGTAATCATGGAGGGGGCACACATTAGGTGACATGTCTCAATGGCCTGGTAAATGAATGACCGACAAAAGAGAGAACATCAGTTTCAACCTAAAAAGTAGAGGTCATTGAGTAAAGAAAGTGGAGACATGAAAGCAGATGCTTAAAATGTTCTTTAAAATTTGTGATGTCAAATTATTCCTACGATAATCAATCCTTTCTGATCAACAGAATGATCAAAGTTTTATTCACCAGTTACAGATAAAAAATGAGACGCTTTAGAAGTCATCTCTTCCAATCCAGCTATTACGTAGATATTTCAAAGAGAGAAAATAGTTTTCCTTAAGTTGTTTAGAAAACTAAGGTACAGGTACAAAATCATTACTGTTATTACTGTTAAAATGTCTGCTTCCATTCAGTGAATCTGAGACCGATCGGACTCATTTGTCTACACATCCGGGTAGGCTGCTTTGTGACCTCTATTTTAAATTTTGCTTCCCACATTACAGTTACAACATGAAGGAGATTAAATGGATATATTTGTTTAAAGACATCAATGGAGCAAAGTTACTTGCATAATCAAGAACAGATGCAAACACAGACAATTGACTTAATCATACGATTTAAGGGTTATTACAAGGTCCTTTGTGACCCTTAATGTCTATTTTCCTACCACCTTACTGTCTTGTTTTTTTTCTTTCTTTCTTGTTTTGACTAAGATTCCTGCAATTAGAATGACTTCTCTTGAAAGTAGAATCAATAAATAGCTTTATTATCGTTTTTATAGAGTATTTACGATGATATTCAGAAGATAACTATTAAAAATATTCTCTGGTGGAATCAACCCAGGAGCAAATGGAGGGTGGATGCTAGATTAAAAAGACACCTTCTTATGCATTCTTCTCATTTCATTGGTATAAGTTTAATTCATTAAATTAGCTAGATGCTCACCAAAGCCTGACATGAGAATTATGAGGTAGAAAAGGTACTAAGTGTAAACACGTGTGAGAAACAGCAGCAAAAACCCTTCTGGAGTTGGTGAGCGGCATGGACTACTGTCACATGGGATTACACGGAGGAGCCCGGAGGCCCCCGGGAAGCATATGGGAGTCAGAGACAGCAGCCCCAGGGTTTGAGAGGTCTATAGAGATGCTCATGTTGTAGCATAGAGAAGACTGATTTCAGCCCTCCTGACTGCTGTCTCTCCCTGCCATGAATAACATACATGGAATTACTTTAATTATGTGATGAATATATTTATAACCACTGAGCATGAATCCCTGCCTACAAATCAGGTGTGGAAGAAATATTTTTATTTCCTTGTTTTCTAGAAGTCAAGATGATTTGGACTTGAATGTCTTTCTCATAAGTCTAGCTAGAAATTCTAACTCTGGCCTCGTCAGCGTGTCGGTTCCCGGGAGCTGTGCTCGAGGACCTTGTTCACCACACTGATCAGGAGCCTCGCCTCGTCGTTTGTTAGCAGCTTACTGCTCGGTGTCCCAGCTTCATGGTGATGCCCATTAATGTGGGGTCATACAGGGAATATTTTTGGACAGAGGTTGAGCCTTGGGCCTTGGACTCCAACCCTCACATAGGCCTGGTGGCCTGTCCCTCCGAGAGCTGCCCCTTCTCCAAGCCCTGCAATGATACAACATTCAAACATGAGAAAACCTTTGCCTCCACATGGTTTCTGCTCGCTGTCCGTCCGATATTTCGGAGGCAAGGCATTACCAAGGCTCTCTCCCTGCTTCAGCTGAGGGAATGGGGGAAAAGAGGCAAATTATGCAGAGGAATAGCCTCAGACATTGGTATCACCAGGTTCCCTGGTGATAAATTCATTCCAAGATGCAATTTTGAAACAAACACCTAATGGCTGATGTATGACAAGGCATTTAGTCTGACTTGTGCATCATTCATGTCACTATTTCGAAGACACAGAAATTAAATCATATTTAAGACATTACATTTGATGTATCATACTTATAGAAAATAACAAAATTATACAAAATCAAGACTTTCAGGGAAATCTGGATTTTATGATTATTGTACTCAGTATAAAGAGATATTGAATAAAGGCAGATGCAAAGCCATTGAATCTCTAATTGAAATAACGAAGAAGCTGTTCTGCCCATGCCCTTACCAAGGTATTTGCCCTTCCTGTTTGTGTCTGTTTTTTTCGTGTTTTATGTATTCTATGTTCTTGTTTGGTGGGTGGAAAGTGCTGGGGTCTGGAAAGAAGGAGGACATCCTTTGGGTAAACAAGGTAGTTGGACGATCGGAAAAAATGATGTGTATTTAAATTGTGTTTACCATGTCCAGTATTTTCATTTCTAGGCAGGGCATTCATAAAGAAATGTATTTTGACTTAGGAAGTTCAAGCTGGGTTTAATTGTGTTTCTTTTACAGTTTCGTGTAACCTCTGCCAGTGATTCCCATCTTTCATTCTTGCTTTCAGTTGTTGCAGAATTTATTAAAGACCAAGGAGAGAGGGAAATAGTAAGACACTCCAGGGACGGACATGAACGAGAGTATATGGGCAGTTCTGTACTATTTGTCTTTAGGTGTTGAAAATGACTCTATCTGAAGGATTCCTATAAACTCTGTTTTTTCAGTTCAGGAGAGTGTTAGATGTATATAGCAGGAAGACAGAGACAATGGGGAACTAAGACTTTTTATTTCACCGTTTTGCATCAAGTCATTCTGGGCAGATGATGACAGCAACCACGGGGTAAATTAAGTTGCAAGGAACGTTGTACACTACACAGGCCACCGCAAAACTGAAGGTCCCCTGATAGGCTTACAATATTTTCCAGCGTTTTCTTTACCAATGGTTTTGTTCTCATTCAAACATTTAAAAATGCTAAATTTTTACTCACATTTTAAATTAATACAGTGGAAAAATATGACCACCGGTTGATACCATCAAGAATGATGACATAGGATTTATCAATTTAATACTCTTAAGAAGGTTTTATTCCTAAGAATAAGCGTGTGAATAAGACCAGATGTGTAAGCTCATGAGATTCCACTTTTAGATGAGGGGGGTGGGGGCGAAACTAAACTAAAATACTGGCAGTTTCTAGTTTCTTCAAGGGGAATTGGTTCTTGGATCACTTGTGTTAATCATACAATTCTTTCTTTTTTATACTAATTGAAATCCATATAAGGCTCAGTAAGTTTATTTCTAAACAATATATTCAGTACTTCAAGATGACATCCAAAGGGGACTGGGGGCTCAGTACCGGGAAGCAATGGTGTCCCCTGAGTGATGGGAGGGGAGGGTACAAGGACAAAAAATAATCAGTCTGACTTTACCTGGTGATTGGTGCTTTGACGAGAACAGACAGGATGATGTGACAGATGGGTGTTGTGGGTCATTCAGTTTTCCCTCTTTATGGTCAGAGGACACTGTGCTTTGAATGAAAGCTCTGAGCGCAAAGGAAACCCAGATGGAAATCCCCTCCCCCAGCACTCGGGGCCCTGGGTATGTAAGGATTCCCCCCACATAATCCCATTTCAGCCCTGCTTCCTCCTTTCTGCTGTTTGCTGGGCTCCCTACTCTCAGAGCCTAGTCCCTGTGCCAGAGGCCTTGCCTCTGGCCATCAACCTTGTCCCCGATCCTGACATCTGGTTTCCGACTAAATTCTCTTTCAAGGGCTTGACATGGAAAGGAGAAGTCGTACAAGATCCAAATGTATTAATGTGGCTACTTTTGAGAATATCACATTAAAATAGTTTGTAGAAAGAAAATTGAGTAGAAGATTTCAAAAGCACGATTTTTTTGCCTTTAAAGTACTAAATGTGACACGTATTGATCAACTTACAGTTAACAATGAAGTTGATTACGATGATCTTGAAAGCTAATTTGTTTCCTATTTTGTTTAAAGCCATGTTTTCGAGAGACAAAATGTTTTAGAACAACCCCATTGTTCTGTTTTGTATATAAAAACAAGACATTCAATGGTGGGCTGATAGTTTCAAATCACAGAAGTTTTGGAATGAAAAGTTCTCTAAAACCTCACCTAAGGGCAGGCCCTGAGCAAGCAGCAGGTGTGAATGAAGCATGTGGGCGTCCCCTCCCCCGTACTCAGGTCCCAGGCCCTCACACAGGAGGCATCTGTGTTCATGGTTCCATGTCAGGAAACATAGGTTGTGAAGCACAAGTAACCATTTTATTTGGTCCATTAACTTCCGACGCCCAGACCGTGCGTCAGCCCAGCAATGTGACAACCTCACTTCTAGCCCTTTCTGTCCTTCACAGTAATATTCAGGACAAAAATAATACTGTGAATAAGTGTGGTCGGTCCCAAGCTACCCAGAATACATGAGTGGCAGGTGACAAACCTGTGCCTGAAAGGGAAGGACGAATTCGGAACGTACTCAGGAAATGGTTGGGTGTTGCATTCTAAGAACTGAGGTACTCACGTTTATTCTCACTATACCCAATGTGCTGGATTAAAAACCAGAAAGGAAGAAAAATAAATAAACAAAAATAAAAGAAGGGATGCAGAGGAAGCACTTGTCCATGCATGCAAGGCGTGATCAGATAATACAGAGGACTTTTAAAGAAATCTTCAATTAAAATGAAATTTAAACAAATAAATCTGGCTACACTGAGGATCTTAGGATCGGGCAGAGGTGTGCTTACAAACGCACTCTCAGGAAAACAAAACCGTACGCGTAGCCTTTGTCAGTGTCCATGGTCTGAACACTCCCTCCATGACAAATTCCAGACTGGCCTGGCGAAGTCACCGAATGTGAAATTGGGGAGAGATGTGTACCGTTGTCTTGTGAACCAGAACGAATTAATGACACTGTACCACTGTGTCAGACCACATAGCATTCGTTTTACCAAGATTTAAAATTGTTTCTAATTCATAAAAGTTGATCTGTCTGGCACTGTGGGCAGATAGGCTAACATAAATTAATTTTCTAGATAATGTTTCACCTCAAGCACTGAAATATTTCAAATAGCAACTATTTCTTAAAGAAAATTTCTGTGAAATGGATGTTATATTGTTCTCCTTGCAGAGCATAATTTCATCAGTGGTTGATGACCCGAGGTCCTCAGTTGACAGTATATTATGCTGTGCAGAGAGGAAGTCAGTGGATAAAAGTACATGGTCTTAAGCCAACTGTTTGGGGTGGGGAGAGGCGCCTCCGTCAGTAACTACCTGTGTAATACTGAGCCAGTTACCTAGATTCTGTATATCTAGGTTTTCTTATCTATAAACTGGAAAGCTTACCAGTGCAGTTGGTTCTCGTTATTTAGAGTAGTTATGTTCTGTCAAGTCACTGCAAACACTAAATTGGTGAATATGAAACCATTGTTCCTTAGAGAATCACAGGGCTAGTTTCCTGTAAGCTGGTTCATCAGTCAATCAATATATAAACTTGTTTTGTGTGTGTTTCTATTTAAAGACACTTTGTTTAATATGTATTGTTGATTCATTGACCTTGAACTCACAGCCAACAGCTCCATTGCTTATGCATAAACAAAGCTTATCTAACACATGTATTTTCTCCTTAAGTCACGTCATGTCCTCTTATGCTTAGGAACACTACACTTGAAGGCCGTTTTAAACAGCAAAATCACCAATAGCACCATGAAAAGTACACACAAAAAAATGTGAAAACAGCAGCGCTAAATAGAATGCACAAAGGACCCCTTCACAGGATGAGGCTTGAAACAAGAAGGCGGAGCTTCCCCTGGTTTGAACTCAGCAGGGAATGTGTGCACCATGTGACTTATTTGTGCCATTTTGTTATGCCCTCATATGGGAATGTCTGCAAAAGCATTGATTTGGGGGTTCTAAATGACGGTTAGCAAGTAGGCCATTCACAAATACAGAATCTGCAAGTAGTGAGGGCAACTGTACTGCAGGGTGTTAAATATGCAAATTGGAACTGCAAGCAAGCGCTCAATGGATGGCAGTTTAAACTGCAATGTTAAATGTAGGAGCTGTCGTAGTATAAAGAGTTATTTTCTTTTGCCTTTACTAATTTTCCCCAGGTTGCCAGTCCGATATTTTTTCTTTTTATTTTATTTTTTCCATTTCCCAGTTTCCTGCCAGTTACTGCTAAGCTTCTACTTCTGCTCACCTCTATCAGTGTGCACTGCTGCAGCCTCTTAACCGCTCCCTGCACCCACACTCTCTGCAAAAACTATTCAGTTGACTGTTTAACAAGTCTGGGTGAGGACTGGGTGCTCTGAGTCCTCAGCTCTGTTACAGTTATATTATTTATTCACCTTTTGCTTTTATTCCCAACATCCTGGCTGCATTCCAGGTCTTTGGGATTACCAAGAATCTGTTTTTCCATTTGTGGAGTTATATTACCATTTTGAATGCACAGACTGGACGTTTATTGTCTAGGGTTTTGGACAAGAACTTGTCCAGGAGCTGTGACCTGTGCATGGTCTTTCCTAGGGGAGACTCTCAGAACATATCATAGACTATTGTTTCATGACACGCTGTGGCGATCTTTAAGGTAGAGTTTGTGGCAGACTCCCTGGTACGTTTGATTTAAATATCACTTCCTCCATTAAATGCTCAGATTAATTCCACGGTCACAGAAAAAGAAACTATTGCATAATGAAGGATTTTATATTATTTGAGATATTATAAAACAAACAAAAGGCTTTCATTATTAACATGGTATTAACTTCTGAAGTAAAAATGTGGATGTCACCTGAGAACTTTGCCTTGCTGACATGAAAATTCTGGTGAATTTTAAAACTAGTGTATATATAAACTTAAAATAAAAACAAAAAACAGGATGGGAGGAATCCCTCACTGAACTTGAAAGTTATGAATTGCAGTATAAGAATTTAAATAGGTTCACTTACATTTATTTTAGATGCTTAGACTTAGGTATTTCATAAAGAATTTTTTTTTTCTTTATTGATTTTAGAGAGAGGAAGGGAGAGGGAGAGAAAGATAGAAACATCAATGAGAGAGAACATCAATTGGCTGCCTCCTGCATGCCCCCTACTGGGGATTGGACCCACAACCTGGGCATGTGCCCTGACCAGGAATCGAACCAGCGACCTCTTGGTGCATGGGTCAATGCTCAACCACTGAGCCACACCTGCCGGGCTCATAAAGAATTTTTATTTCGGATAAACCCCATGATAAATGTTATTATTGTATGTAGGCTCAATTATATAAATACTATTTAAAACCCAGGTCTTTCTAAGGATTAATAAGATGGTGAATTCCAATTTGCTGTTTTAAAACAAGGATAGATATTTTAAGCCCTTTTGTTCTTATTTACTTAAAAATATATTGCTGCTGCCTTTATGTAAATGCTTCATAATTCCATTGACCACATTTTGTTGATTTGTAAATTCATGCAAGCCTGAAATTTAAATGTACAATTTCATATTAAATATCACAGTGTTAAAACAAACACACCAAAAATAAAATAAGATAAAACCTCTACATTTGAATGCCTCATGAAGGTATTAAAATGGTGTCTTCTTATGAGTTGACATATGTATGGGAAATGCATTTTAAAAGAAAATGTAACTGCTCGAGAAGAATAGATAGCTTTGTTTTACAGCAAGTGGAAAGTTCAGAAAAATATCCATCATTCAGTTACTAGAAAGATAAATTCAATCAAGAGGGCGAGTAAAGAAATAGAGGAGACACAAGGAAATACAGGGAAAGCAGGAAGTGAGTTAAGAATGAGCTATTGCCGGTGAACTAACATCTACCTCCAAAAACGATAGGCAAACAGCAGACAGGGCAACAGAGAGAAAATTGCATCAGGCTTCAGTGTTTATGTTTTCGATGGAAATGTACAAATCACTTCCATTTCTTATGGTGCTGTCATGCTCCATCACTTTAGTCCATTTTCACCTTGCAGAGGAATTCTGAGTGGGACTTCCTTCTCTGGCAGCTAATTAATCTCCCACAAGCCTGCTCTTGTAACTCGTCTGCCTGGAATGCCCCTCACCTTAAGCCAGTGACTCCTGAGCCAATTTCTTTCCCCCTGAAGCTGTTCTTTCTTCCCTGAAGCTGTAAGAAGACCATCTTTTCATTTTCATTTGGGAAGCGGTGTGAGCTTTAATATACAACTGAGAAATTGCTCCCTCTACCCCACCATCATAAATGAATATACACTCCCAAATAATTGAATTGGATTTTTAATGACAACAGACAAAGCCCGAATATAAATTGTGAATGTGCACCATTTTTTCCCCCAATAGTGCATATAATGTGTAAGGACCCATATTACTTAGATTATGCATTTTTGTGCATTTGTATTTCCTGGCTCTTTATTGTGATGAAACAAATACAGTTATAATACTATTGCATTTGCCTTAAAAATATTACCAAATTTTTAAAATAGAAGGATACTTGATACTTAGTTTAATGGCTAATTCTTTATGTAAAAAAAAAATTAAGGTAAAAGCATAATTATTTATTTGTTGAAATGTTTCAATTAAAAATAATAAAAATTCTATTTAGTTTTATTCTATTTAATAAAAATAGCCTTTTAATAAGTTACCACTAATCAACTACTTACAAGGTCTATTGCTTAATATTGTCACAGGTGAAAATATTATTTCAATAATGACTCATAGGAGGTTAGAAATATGAACCATTCTTTAATATTTTCCTGATGCTGTTCACGTGTATCTTTCTTCTTTTATTGCCACATCTGTGTCACTTTTATATTCTCTTACTTGTTTTGGTTAATTTTTTTGTAAAATTTTGCCTAGCTTTATGTTTTCTTTTCATTCCCTTTGAATTAAACATAAAACACCTCCCATCAACTATGTATTCTGTGCCTTTAGAAAGCAGAAGATATATATGGGACTAGAATAGCTATTCCAAATATTAAAGATTCTCTCTATATAAAGATGTATGCAACTTGACCCATGCATGTATGGAAAACATACTTGACAGGAATAGGATCACTATAAATATTCATGTATTCAGAGGAATATATATGGGTCACATTTTCAACCTCTTTGCACGTGTCAGGTTACCGACTAATGGAGTTCACTTGCCTGTGTGCATCAAAACCAGATAAGATGGGAACAGGAGATTTCAGCAAAGAATGTGGAGGTTTATTAGTTTGGAAATGGCATCATGCCCAGAGTCAAAGGTGAGCTAATGCTCAAAGATCCGGCTCCCCAATGGTTCTAGGGAATAGGTTACATAGGGTAAAAAACATGAATCATGGTGACTAACAGAGTTAGGGTTGTGGTCTCTACTGATTAGTCCACACTAGGGTAGGGTAGTTCATCTGTCCCTGATGTCAGCCATGGATTGCTTTGTCTGGTTTTGCAAGGATGTGGTCAGCGGGATCACTCTGGAGCTGAAACACAACTGAGGCCCGGATGTTATCTCTAGTTTTACTAAAACTCTATCTCTGTGGGTCAACAAATCCAAGGCTTTGTTTCTAAGACTCTGCCGTGCTGACCAGAACATCATTGTCCCGAGGGCTGAATGATTAAGGGAGTGGACGTGCAAGGGAGAAGGAGGCAGGTGAGCCAGGGTGCTGGACGAGGCCAGTTTGAATCAAAAGGAAAGAAAGGAGAAAAGGTCATATTTAAGAAATGAAGTTTCTGAGCGGTTGTAGCAGTAATTATTTTAAAAAGTTATATGCTGGATTGTGTTAAAGGCAACTGTAGGGAGTCTTTATTAGGTGGTCTTTCTATAAAAGGTAGTGAACTCTGTTTTAGCAATCAGTTAAATTTTAGGCAATTTATTTTTTGCCCTTTAGGCTTGGCTTTATTCTTTGGTAAAACAAGTCGACTTTGATTTTGAACTTAATTCATGAATTTTACCCTTTCTCCCAGGGTGGAAGCTTTCTGTAGTCCCAGCTGAAAGTCCGAGGCGCTCAGGAAGCTCTCTCCACTCTGGTTGCATTGCCGTCCGGTGTCTGCCAGCAGTGCCTGGCCTCTGATGTCACCGTCCACTTCTCACCCACAGGGCAGGAGTCTCTCCTAGGCCCTCTGGAATCTCACTCTGTGGAAATGCCACCTTGACCTTGGCCAGTGATTCATAAAAATCCCCACACAAACTGCTACGGTTCTCGGTCAGCTCCCTTTCCTCGGGCACCGTACCCTGCAAATCCAGGCGTGTCAGCCGCCCAGACTGTTCTCGCTGCCCTGGCTCAATGAGACTGTGGTTCTGCTGTGGTTCTACCACTGTAGTTGATGGCAGGGAATTGCTTCCAAGCAGAAAGACACAGAGGTCAGGGAGCACATATTGAATTTTCCCTTCATTCAGGGATTACCAAACTTCACTGTATGAAGTTCAGTGCCAGCAACCGTTGCCTTACTGATTTTATAGTTGTGTGATTTTATAGTTGTGTACGGTGAGAGGAGAAGTATAGCACTGATTACCCTATTATGGTTAGAGATATAAATCCTAACCAGACATTTTTCTTGTTAGATCAGGGAGATAAGGAAGATTTCCATAGGTGAGGCAGGTGGAGGGTGGTAAGGGCATCAGGAGATTTACAATTAATAGAGAGCTTGTGACTCGGGTTTCACAACAGCTGTGTCTGTACTTTAAATGCAAACATGGAGGAGAGATGAACTTCAAGGAACAGGTCAGTAACACACTTGGTGATATATCCTTCAGGAAGACAATAAATATGATTATAAATTAGTGATAACCTAAGTTCAGTTTCCCTTCTTTTTTTGGTATGTGCCCCTAGCGGGAACCGAACCCGGGACTCTCTGGTCTGCAGGCCAATGCGCCAACTGCTGAGCCAAACCAGCCAGGGAGATTCCTTCTTTTTTTCTTTAAACTTATGTTAATTGTTGAATATATTACAGATTTTCTTCTTTTTCCCCCCATTGACCCCCTCCTCCCCAACTTTGCCCCCCTCCTGCCTTCCCCACACTATCGTTTGCGTCCACTGGTGATGCTATGAGGAGGAGGGCCGTGCTTACCTGTTCCGCCATCTTGACCGGAAGTTCAGTTTCCCCTCTTTTGCCATTAATCTTTAGCAGGTAGCTGTCCCCATACAAAGATTAGTCATAATAAAAAGGAACCAGAACTTATGAAGAATTTCAAAAAGTAAAGAGTAAATGAATATAAACCAAAGTCCAGCGAAGGACATACAGTGCATAAGAAATTATCTATTAATGTTATCAATACTTCAGACAAAAAGTACTATACTGATCAGAGCTTAACGGTTATCATATTACAAATATATTTAGATTGACTCATCTGTTCACAGTATTACTAGTTACCTTACTTCCACTCTTCATCAATTTTTAAAATAGTTTTATAAATAAAGTTCATTAAAAGCAATCAAACATTGATTGCAAAGGAAGGTGATACTGCTGTATACATACAGTTTCATTAAGACACAGTCCTTTTATAACATGTAAAAAAGGCAAAGCTGCAGTTGTCTTTCAGTTATTTTTAAGAGTTGAGACCAGTGGTCCTGAAACTATAGCCTGAATCAGAATCACCTGGACAGCACAGGTCACTGGGTACCTCAACCCCAGAGGATGAGTCTCGAGAATTTGCATTTTGATATGTTCCCAAATGATGCTGATGCTGCTGGTCTGGTTTAGATTCTCCATCCCTAAAGGCAAATTATAATCACTCTGAGGAGACTTTAATTCACACTAATACTCAGGCTCCATCTCCGACCAATGGAAATGAAATGTCTGAGGCTCGAGGCTAAGGATGGGCTAAAAGCTTCCCAGGCAATTCTAATACGCAGGCAAAGCTGAAGGAGAGAAGGCAACAGAGTGACTTAAAGAAGTTTATCTGGTCTTAACACATTAGTAGAATGTTTTCTTTTCTCAGCATATTCTTTTATTAGATGGGAACAATTTTTACGTAGTCATTCATGACAAGGAATGAATGAAACAGTATAAAGATGGCCTTACAAGTGGCTCTATAAATTAAAGCTAATTTAAATTTAGCCAATGTCATGCTACTAATTTATAAAATACTTAGAATATAAGGTAGCTTTAGAATTAAAAATATATATATTGTTCTTATACATTTTTCCATTTATAAAACTACTTTATACCTTAGACATTTAAATTATTTTTATTAGCATTGTTCTATACAATTAGACAGCATAAGAAACACTTAGGTGCTAAATCTTAAAACTCTAACGCCTAATTTCTCTCTCCACAGTGAAAGATGCAGATGCACTTTGTATGGACATACGGATTCTGTGAACAGCATTGAGTTCTTTCTTTGCTCCAACACGCTTCTCACAGCTTCTGCAGATAAGTCCCTGTCTATATGGGATGCAAGAACGGTAAGGAGATTGTCAACAGCTTTTCCACGTTTCAATAAGCCTCGTCACTCTTAGTCACTCTTCAGTCATAGGTGCAGCTTATGAAGAAACGGTGCAAGGGCAGGTGGGCTGAAGAATGGGAGCACTGTCAGTTCCCGTTAACAAGGTCCCGTCCGTGTGCTCCTATCTGTCCTGCCTCCTAAATGTAAGGACCGTAAAAATAATGTCGCTACTTCATTAAACAGCATTCCAGTTATTTATTGAAATAGAAACTCTGCTGGTGTCGTGGATAGGAAAGGGGAACACATAGTGCCTCTCATTAAGTGTCATTAGATAAGAAGGGAGAAAAAAAGAGATCACGAGGTGTGTGTTAAAATGGAAGAATGTACAAGTTACAGTGGAAAAGCAAGAAGGAGAACACGCATCTGCTTGGAGGAGTGTGGGCGGCTTCCGAGAGGAGGTTGTGCTTTCTTGAGCTGAGACTTGGCAGGTAAGGAGAATGTATCAGGTCCTTTAGGAAGGGGTGGGTGCCAGGGAAGGGCCATGCATGGACAAAGCCATGAAGAGTGAGGCTCCACGGCATATTGTGAGAGCAATAAATGTGCAAAGAGAGCTTAAGGAAGAAGAGAGGAATGACCGGCGAGGGTATGCAGATGGACAAGCATAGGATCGGGAGTATCTGACTGAAGTTTTGTTCTGCTTTGAAGGGAACATAATCAGATTTACGTCTTAGAAAGATTGACAGTAGGATGAGGGCATCCCTCTTGTTGATCGGGACAGGGGCAGATGAGAATTTGAACTAGGAGATTGTGAAAATAAAAAGGATTGAATGGATAAAGATAAAAGGTTTAACTATGAGAACTTGAAATAATTATAAATGGAGATTATAGGAGGAAGAGGGATTTAGGGCAGGGCGAACCACTATCCCAGTGTGTCTAGGTTTTCCTGGGTCATGGGATTGTCAGGGCTAAAGCTGGAAGGGCCTGGATTACTGTGGCTTTTGAAGAGATTTAGATTTGAAGAAATGAAAACAAAACGTGGGGACCACATTTTCAACAGTTTGGCTGTGAAGATGACGAGGAGAAAAGGAAGGAGCTCTAGGGTCAGGTAAAGGCTCCTCCTTCCTTCAGATATAACACAGCCTGGTTATTAGATTAAGGGTAAGAGTCGGGGGAGAGGAAGGGATTGAAAATGCAGAAGAGAGAAGAGACAGTAGAAAAGCTTTTGAGCACAGATTTTAATAATTTGAGGAATGCCAAGTTATGCAAAACGGGATCTCCATATTCACTGTGAGCAGCATTTGATGATAATAATGAAAACTAAGACTTAAGGAGACTATAGAAAAAGGAAAGAAATATCCATAGTATCTGGGTCCTGGGTCAGGAAAGAAATGCAACTATGATTTCTCCCATTTTTCTTCCCTTATACAACACACGATTGACATCAATAGGGAATATGGTGATGACATACAGAGGGTGTGAACAGGGACCGGAGTTCAGTATGAGGGGCTCTCTTTGGTCCTTTAAGGCAAACTTATTTAGGATGGACAGAGAACAAGAAGTCCTTAGGTAGAGCTGCGAGTGCCTCAGACACCAGCTTCCCATGTAGCCTAGCCCCAGACTTCTGAGGAGGCAGGAGCCAAGGGCACACTGTGGGGAAAGTGACTAAAGAATAAAATTACAGTGATTTGTTGTGTGGTACAGAGGTCCCACGACCTGCTCCTTGTTTTAAAATAGCTTGGACCCTAACGCAGCGGAGTTCACTTCTGCTAATGGAGCATCAATGGAAAAGCAAAGTTTTCAATGCATTTAGTCCAAACACTTAGATGTGGAGTGCATATAAAAGCAATCGGTCAAGGAAAACCCATAGAGAAAAATATTCATTTAGCAGTGACCTAAATTTTATGTTCATTTCCTCTTGATTTCAGTTTTTTCTTTTCCTGTCTTTCAAAGTGCTTTAACTGAATGTTCTCAGAAAGCGTGTCTCTTATGTGCTTTCTCTCATGTGAAAAACTAAAGCACTAGTGCTTGGAAGTACAACTGTTCTTATTACGAGAACTTGCTTCTCATAAATCTGCCTTAAATGCATGGGGTTGTTTACTGACGGTGACCTTCTTACCTGATGCTGCGAGCTCTCTGTGGACTGTTTTTACTTCCCACAATAGCTCTAAAAGCAGGAGAAAAGAGTGATTTAGCACTGCACAGGGCCTTAGCATATAGTAGCATATGGATATTGAATGTATGTGCATAGAAAGATTGTGAATCCCAAGAACATTACTTTAATCAATATAAATATTTTTGTTGGCTTAATCACAAATTAAAATTTATATTATTACTGTTATTTTTGTAATTTTATTTTTAGTATGCATATTAGCTTTATATTTATTCATACTATAAAAAAGGCTCTAAAGTATTTTGGTCTAAACAAAATGTTATTTACAAATAACAGTAAATTCATCAATGATTAGGATGAAAGTACATTTAATAGGTTTATTTTCTGAAAATATTTTCAAACCAGATGGTAAAAATACATATTTAAATTGGTATCTGTAGTATAGATTTAGCATGTAAAACAAAGGGAAACTCATTCTATTTAGCTTATTAATGATTAGATAATACAAGGTGTTTATTAAAATATTGATGCAAAAACCTGCAAATAATGTATGAAAACAGCTCTGGAATTAAACTGACTTGTTTCACTAACATGGCATTAGGCGCTACTAGTGATTTTTTTAGATATACCTCATTTATTTAAAACAGAAATCCTTAATACAATCAGATTTTTAAAAGTTAATTATATATCTATATATATAGTTTTAGAAAGGTACATATTATATATTGTAAATATAACATGGAGTTATTAGCTGTTTTATATCCCAATGTTTCATGCAGGAGTTAAACGTAAATTAATTTTTATTGTTGAATATTGTGAGATACTGAAATGGGTAACCAGGAAAGCTATAGTTCCTTCTGTGTAATAATAAAAGCTGCACAACATACTGATATGGATGACGTCATTTGACTTACGACAGCAACTGAGTCCATAGCTGACTAATCTTTTTTATAACTTTAAGATTATGTTAATTCTTTAGTAAATGGTAAATTTTCAGGTTACGCTAAAAGTCTGAACCTGAAAGGAGATGAATGACTTTCTTCTCTTCTTAGTAAAGCAAACACAGTACATTTTGTCACCTTAATGTGATCGATTCATATTGAGACATCCTCTAAAATATTTTTGATCAAACATGAAAATAGCCAATGGATTATATTCCTATAAATTCATTTCAAACTTCTTTCTCCCATTCCCAAACATATACTGGTCTTAAATCATTAACCTAGTCTAACAGCTTATTGTCAAAGATGATGAATGTACCGACCTCTAAGTCAGTCTCTAAGTTAGCTGGACAGATCAGCTCTGAATTTTGTGGGAGATGAGGAGAGGGATATAAATCTCTATAATTACCGAAGAGAGGCTATTAAATAGCTTGCAGTTTGGAAACTCATGAAATTACTCAGCTTTACAGGACTACATGCAGAGTATTTTTTCTCAAAGTTATGAAACAGTAAGATTATTTTATTAAAATTGAAATAAAAGATTTAATATTGCCAGCATATGATGTGTAATCTAGCACATTCAATGAAAACGTGTAATGCCCTCTCAAAAAGCAACATGAAAAACCCCAACATACATCAGTGATTTGGGAGCCAATTTAAAATAAATGCAATGAGATTATCATTCACAAGTTCATTGAAAATATTAAGGCTTTGTACATATATTTTTAAAGGATGTGCTCACAGCACAGTAAGACATAGGACAGAAGGAGTAATGCATGTGTGAGTTGTTTGGAACTGGGTTCGCAATGGTCAGAGTTGCTGACATTCCATCTCTTGTGATGAGTCAGACAGAGTGCATGGCCTGGACTGCCTGTGGGGGTCAAACCTTGCTCCCTAGACTAACTTCAGGCTCTTGTCCAATATATGGTGTTGTCCTGGCTTAACTTTAGCCAAAAGATTCAGCAGCTGATCACTGTGAGTTTCTATATAGTGGAACTAAGAACTCAGCAACAAAGTTACAGTCTTGAGCCCTGTCAGGTAGGTTGTCCACTCCGTAGCTCCGCCTGCACCCACATAGGCCTGCTGGTTTCTCGAGACGGGAGCTCGGTGAATTCTCAGAGGAGCCTAACAGTATTCATAAGCCAGAACGTGGAAACAAAGGCACAGCTGGTACCCCTTCTCTAGGTTTTATTCCTCAGCCGCATTCAGTTTAGTAATATGTGTTGACGATCTGTGGTAGGTCGCACCCGGCTCTGCATTGTTGACTGTGACAGAGTCCCTGCCCTCATGAGCACACAGTCTATTAGGGAGCAGACTAAAAGATAAATGATTTTAAAATAATGTAGCACTGCCCTGGCCAGTTTGGCTCCACGGTTAGAGCGTTGGCCTGTGGACCAAAGAGTCTTCAGTTTGATCCCCATCAAGGGCACGTACCTCAGATGCGGTTTGACCCCCAGCCCTGGTTGGGGTTGTGCGGGAGGCAACTAGTCAATGTGTCTCTCACATCGATGTTCCTCTCTCTCTCTCTCTCTCTCTCTCTCTTCCTCCCTCCCTCCCACTCTATGTGAAAATCAATGGAATGAATACCCTCAAGTGAGGATTCAAAAAAAAAAAAATTAAAATAATGTAGTACTTGTTACATACTCAGCCTAACCATAGCTTCATTTTGTGCCAAAGCTCACTATTCCAAGAGATGATTTTATTATTGACACGTATGTAATACCTACCATGTGCCACCACTCTACTTTAATATCTATTTAATGCTTACTGGAATTACCATTAGTATCCATATTAAGAATTGGAAAAACAAAGGCTTAGAGAATAAAATAATTTGCCCAAGATTGGCCAAATGGTGGGTGGCAAAGTCAGGAAGCAGATCGACTCTTCAACCTCAATTATAATTGTTTTTTTTTGTTTGTTTGTTTTTTTAATCCTCACCAGAGGACATTATTTTGGCATTTATCTTTAGATAGAGCAGAAGGGAGAGAGGGGGGAAGAGAGAGAGAGAAATATTGATGTGAGAGAGACACTTCCAGTAGCCGCCGCTCACACAACCCCAATTGGGGCCGGGGACAAACTGTAACCGAGGTACGTGCCCTTAATGGGGACCAAACCGTGACTCTCTGGTCCATGGGCTGACTCTCTATGCACTGAGCCAAACTGGCCAGGGCTATATTGTTATTTTATGGCCTCCAGTTTTTTGTTGGTTCTCACTGAAAAATTAGAAATATTGAAATGACATTTCAGTGGGGAAAAAAAAGATGATTCACTGTGCTTATATTTTCAAAAATAGTGTTTTAACACTATAATTAAATGCTTCATAAGTCAGATCTCTGCTTGTATTGAGGACCCACCAGAGCTACAAAATGGTCCCTTTCAAAGTACAAAAATCTGAAGGAAAAAAAAACAAACATCATAGTTTATAGCTATCAGTTAGATACCGGATTGTCAAATTTATCCACCAGATATGCAAAGGCATTTCTGTTAAAATTCTGCTAGGCATTTCTCTTATTCTGAATCAATCTGTTGGTCTTGTAAACCAATTAGAAGTAGTTTTCAAATATTTTAAAACAAAGTAGAAAATTCTATTCCTACCTTTTAAAAGGAATTTGATTCAAAAGCTTTTAGAGGTGGTTGCCCTTACATAGGTTTGGCAGAAGAAACACTTTCAAGCAAATGTTCTGTAGACCAAGTTTCTTTTGAAAATTGTTCCTTTTTTGTTCCATTAAAATGTTACCTTTACTCTGTTGGGATGATTAACTATATTATTATTTTCAAAAATATCTGTTTACGGCACATGGTTGACAAATGTCTGTCATATATAATGTCACATATAATGTCAACAAATTAGAATAACTTATGTTTTGTGGGAAAAAAAAACATAAATCATCTTTAAAGTCAACTTTTAAAAATATATACATTTTCCAGAAATACAATGTGAAAGTCCGTGAAACATTGTTTTGGTTATTCCCTGATTCATTACAAAACATTCTGAATTTTATAATCATCAAAGGACTAGTTTGCATAAAATTAACCAGCTTGAAAATATTCAAAGTGCTCCAGATTGCAATTATACATTGCAATACTTGTAGAAAGCCTCATTGCATTGTTGTCTGTATATTGTGACACAGCTTGCTTTGGAGATCTTGTTTCAACGACCTTTGTATTACACAAATCCTCCACCAAAGCTTACTGCTTCCGCACTAAATAAATGTCAGCTGCCATCAGGTATTATACACCTTATTCCCTGACTATGTGAAATTAACCAATATATACAAAGACCTTTTTATTAAAGGCTTTTCCTTCGCTATTTTATCGACCTAACATACCTCCCCGCCCCCTTCAACTGATGAGTTTAGCTCTATGCTTAGTCTTTACCTTGTCTAAAAAGCTTTCCATGTTTGCCATTCTGGATTAGATGTCCCAAGAAGCAAAAGGAAAACTCTGTACTACATGGAGTTTGCTAATTTTTAAAAAATAAAATACTTAAAATATTGAACTTGACAACTGAGACTTGTTCCCCCCCCCCCCCAAAAAGACAAGCCTGACCAATGTGCTGACTCTTTGTGTAATAACTAATAGCTTCAATGATGTGGTGCAAGCACATATGTTTGAGAAGTAAATGCACTTAGTTGTTTCTCTAGAATCCTGGGCTTACATCCTATGTTATCTTGTATTCATATCACAGATTATTGCTCAGTATTAGTACACAGCCGTTCTGTCCGAATTCAAACCCATATTCTGGTGCTGATGAGTAGTGTGGTCTTGGCATTCATTGCTTAAAATCTTTGTGTTTCAATTTTCTTGTTTGTAAAATGAGGATAGTTGTGTTACTTGTTACATAAGGGTGTGATAGGATTAAATGATTAATCATAGAAAGTATTCTTATTTCATTCAGTTCTGCTCTAATTTGTATTATGTCCATTCTTCTGCTGACTAAGGCTGCTTTTGTTCTTTTTCTAGTTCTTTAAGATGCAATACTATGTTGTTTACTTGAGATTTTTCTTGTTTCTTGAGACAGGCCTGTAATGATACAAACTTCCCTGTTATTCCTGCTCACTGTGCTTCTAACTGAAACGTGCGGATGAGTTAATTTTATGATATTTCAGTTTTTAAGAGTTAGAAATAATTTCTTCACACTTCATGTAGTTTATTGAAATTTAATCCAATAAAGATGTAAAGTTGTCATTATAAGACGGCATAATAATAAGTAAAATTTCTAACCAACTATTTAGAATAACTTAACCATTTTTTACAACACTCCACTCTTGTCATAGTTAAGACATTCCTTTGCACTGTCTTTTATATTTAATGTATGGATTAAACTGACTTTTAGGAATGGAGAGAACAGTCCAAAAGAAAATACTGGGATTAATTATTTATCTTTTCTTTTTTTTTTTTTCTTTTAGAGAGAGAGAGGAAGGGAGAAGAAAAGGGGGAGGGAAACATCGATGAGAGGGAACATCCACTGGCCGCCCCCTGCATGCCCCCCACTGGGGATCTGGCCACAACCTGGGCATGTGCCCTGACCAGGACTCAAACTGGCAGCCTCTTGGTGCACGGGTCAACACTCAAGCACTGAGCCATACCGGCCTGGCAATAATTTATCTTTTTATTTGTTAATCCTTACCCAAGGATATTTTTACATTTATCGTCAGACAGAGTGGAAGGGAGGGGGGGGAGAGAGAGAGAGAGAGAGAGAGAGAGAGAGGAGAGAAACATCGATGTGAGAGAGACACATCAATTTGTCGCCACCCTCATGACCCCAACCTGGACCTGAGACGAACCGCAACCGAGGCACGTGTCTTTGGCCGGGATTAAACCCAGGAGTCCCTGGTCTGCCAATGCTCTCACAGCTGAGCAAACCAGCCAGGGCTAATTTATCTTTCGAATGAAAATAAGATGGTCTAAATCTTCTAAAAACCTTTCCCTGTGTGCTTACCCAATTTTTATTTCGTTGTTGAAATGGGTTATTTGTAGCAACTTGAGAGTATTCATATTATAGGAAAGAAATGATCATCTAGAAGGTATTAAATGTAGATACAGTAGATACAGACAGTTCAGTTTCTCTTATGTTCTCCAACATTTGCTGTAATAAAAATAGTTTGTATTTTATTCTGTCAGGCACTTTAGACACATGATTATATTTAGTTATCACAAATAACACTTCAAGTTAGAGAATATTTTCACCATATTATAGAAAATATTATGTATTTTCACCATCACATCTCTGAAGATTGGAGGTGTTGAATAACATTTTTTTAATAAATATTTTTTTCTGTATTGATTTTAGAGGGAGAGGGGGAGAGAGAGAGAGAGAGAAACATCGATGAGAGAGAACATTGATTGGCCGCCTCCTGCATGCCCCTCGCTGGGGATTGGGCCCACAACCCAGGCATGTGCCCTGACCGGGAATCAAACCAGTGACCTCTTGGTGCATGGGTCGATGCTCCACCACTGAGCCACACTGGCCAGCCATTGAATAACATTTTTAAAGGTCCACGGTTATAAGTGGCGGTTTTGAGATTGCAACCCTATTCCTTCCAGCCTCAAAGTCCATGTCCCTTTACCACTATGTGCTGTCTCTACTTTACATGACATTAAATAAAATCTGATTCTCAAAAGGCATTTATAAGCATCTGTCTATGACACTGGGTTTTACACTATTTCAAATAAAATAATAACCCTCTAAGTCTAGTTCTACTTACCTTGCCTCCTTGATCATAATGTATGTTCTTAGGGAAGGGTAAAGAGTAATGTATGGTTCAACATTACTACTTAGTTTAATATACATGGATATCACCTTTCTCCATGTGATAGGACCTAGGTTTAATCTCCTGGCAAAAATAAATGTTTGGGGCTATTTGAATTGAACATGATACAGGATTCTTACGTAAGAATATGGAGGGTACCTTATCATAGAATGCGTTTGACCGAAAGGAAACCCCAGTACATTGCCTCTAGCCTTCCTGCCTTGAGTATAGTGTAGAGAATATGTAGACTTTGAAATAAGACATAATAAAGTTTGAGTACAGGTTTTGTGATTTCCTGATTGTGTGTAATCAGGCATGATATTTAACACATGTGAAGTTCAACATTCCCTTTTTAAATGGAAATAATAATGAAATCATAGCCTGGCCGGTATGACTCAGTGGTTGAGCATCAACCCATGCACCAAGAGGTTGCTGGTTCGATTCCTGGTCAGGGCACATGCTCAGGTTGAGGGCCTAATCCCCAGTGGGGGCCATGCAGGAGGCGGCCAGTCGATGTTCTCTCTCATTGATGTTTCCCTCTCTGTCTCCCTCTCTCTGTAAAACCAATAAAGGAAACAAAAATTAAATCACAGTGTTAACACTGGGAGTATGTATTTGGATGTCAAATTCCCTTTATTGGTAGCTGAGAATGTTAGTGGCAAGTCTTCTGATGATGATTTGCAGTTCTGTTTCTCTGTGGATGGATTAAATATGATTTGTAGTGAAATCGAACAATTCCACTGCAGATTGCTTCACCCAGTGTTTTGTCTGTTGCTGTCACTTTTAAGAACTCAGTGACTGTAATTTATTGCATCAATTTGCAGTTCCACTGTTTTTGCAATTAACTGTTTATTTGACCTATTTTGCTTATTGGCCCCTAATTTCAGTTCAACATATAAAAAATACTGTGGAATTATTTTGTTACTTTTCACTTATTCTTTTATACACTCAACCCATTAATGCTTAAATAGTGATTACTTGGCTGTACTTCAAGATAATCTTTGCTTTGAATCCATTGTAGAATACATGTTAATTATACTTTTTAGGTACCATTGATGAAACTAGAAATTAAGTGCAGTGTTTTGGCAAGTGTTTCTGGTATTCTACAGTGCTTTTTGTCAGTGTAAGATAACAGGCTACCTCGTGTGTAGATCCCCAGTACCGGAAAATTATTAACAATTAAAGTGCATTTCTAATGGATAACCATGAATGCTCCATATACTCATGTGTTTTTATTGCATCTGAATTATACTAAAGGCTTTCATTCAATAAAGTAAATACCAAAAATAAGACAAGCTGCCTTGTCCACTTCTTTCCTCATGACATAACAGATTCCCCGGACCTTAAGTAAACTGAAGTTAAAATCAGACACATCTGTTTGTGGCAGTTTTGAATTCTATATTTTTAAAGGCAAAAATTTCAAATTTAGTCATACAACAACATGAAATTATAAGCTGCTGTAAAAGCTAGAAGGAAATGGTCATCTGTTGTTTATTTGACTACCAGGCACCTAAGAAACACTCTGATTGGTGGAAACACCAACAATGCACACATGAAACTTGGTAGGGGGCGGGACTGAAAAGGTCTGAGGCTTTTGCTTGCTTGTTTTTGTTAAGTGTGTCTGTTCTGTGGTTTATAGAAGGTAGCACACAGGCATGTCCATGTACAACTTGATGACTTTGGAGGGGAGTAATGTAAAGACAGAGGATCAGGTAGGAAATTATTTGTCATTAAAGTATTGTTGAGCCGACATTTACCAAAGGCAGGGTCCTGTCCAGACTCTTCAGAGCAGAAATTTGACATTGTTTAGTTTCCTTTGATTCTTGGATTCCCCCCCAAACCTTCTAAAATTTGTCTCTTTTGGCGGGGAGGGGAAGGGAAAGGGAAGTTGATAGCAAATATATTGTATAGACAACTTGTTTTCATGGTCAGTGGATATAATTAATTATATAGGTGAATATCCAATCTCTTACTGATGGATATTTGGATTGTTTCTTATGTATTTGATACTTTAAACCAGATTTCAAAAACCTCCTTGCAGGTGCCTTTCACATCTATCAGCTTATTTCATTGAGATGCAGTTATCGGTGGTGTAATCTGCATCTTCAGAAGCATAGAAGTGATATTGACAGAGCCTCTGTAAATTGTTGACTAGGGCTACTTAGTTCCTGCTGTGAGCAGTATAGAAGTGTGCTCACCTCTCCGGTCTTGTCAGTGTAATTTTAACATTGGGTTAAAATTATCTTAATGTTTTAGTATGTAATTATTAAGATTTTTAAAATATCCTGTATATTCATTAAGCATATGTTTGATATGCAAGCTACCATTAATACTTTTTATGCAATTTGTAATTGATATTTAAGTTATTTGACATAGAATTTTGGACAATTTTTAAAACTTTAGTTTGGCTAATGGTTTCTTTATTTTAAATTCAAACTAGTTAAATATTATTTTATTTTTTTGTCTTTGTCTTGGGAAATAAGTTCTTCTTGAAATTTGTGGTGTTTCTCTTAATGGTACAATTCATGACTGTCTTCTTCTAGTTCACAAATGTATATATCATCACTCCCCAGTTTTCCTACTGTCTTCCCAGTTGTGTTCTGTGATTGCAGCATCTGCCGGTGGTTGGATGATGGTGTGAGATCGGGGGAGCCTGGCCCACTGCGGTATCCACACTGCTCTACTTCAGTTATCGGGTTACATCAAACAGTCATGCCTTTGCCATGGTTTCAATAGTTCTTCTCTGGGTTTGCTGTTCTGATGGGAGGGAAACTGTGGTGAGTTTGTGAGGAACAGAGAATAGAACAGGAAGCACAGAACGCCAGGGAGCAGGAGGCGCGTGTTTTACATTTTGCCTCGGCTCGTGGGATTTGACCCACGCTGCTGTCGATGTCTTAGTTCGTGGATGCCACAGGACTCAGGTCAGTGGGCAGATGGTGGGGCGTGTAGAAAATGTCTTCTTTGCCTCTACACAATCAATCACTATTCCATGAAGCACAGCTATAGTCTGGCATGTGCTATAAAGCCTGAAAGGATTCTCAGTTCAGCAAAATTAAAAATTAGGTCGTCCACTAGTAATATTTAATTGGTTTGTGTGCCTTAGTCTCCTGCATCTTGTGGACACTACATATATCCTGATAATACATATGCAATTTTAGATCAAGTGCCGCAAACCAAGATTTTAAATTTAATGTGTATTTTATGAAATTTATACATTAGATTAATATGTTATTTAATATTCTTAAATAAGAATCCTCTATATCTCTGATACTGTGATATTAAATTCACTTGATCTGAGATCCTAAATAATTTAACAATTTCTATATTATCTGTGAAATGACTTTGGATATTTAAAAATGTGTATATACATGTATGTATGTATATATGTGTGTGTATATGTTTATGTATATGTAATGTGTGTGCACATATATATAGATATATGCAGAGAGAGAGCCCCAAATCTTTCCTACTTGATATAAGTTCATCAATCAACAAAAACTACTGAATGCCTTATATGCAACAGGCACAATTCTAAGTTCTATAAATACAATAATTAAAAAAAAAAAAAATACCCCTGCCTTTGGGGAGATTTTTCTGGAGAGAGACAGATTAAAAAAATAAAAATTGCATTTTAGATGGTGGTACACATTGGAGAGAAAAAAACTAGGAAAATAAGATCAAGGGTCTTTGACAGGCGGGGAGTGGGTACTGCAATTATAGTTAAGATGCAGTGTGAACAGAGGCTGGAAGCAGATCTGAGAGGAATTGCTGTGGATATTTGGGGAAAGTATTGCAGAGGAACAAAGCACAGCTACAAACTTGGGTGGGGAGCATGACTGGTGTGTGTGTGTGAGGAAGAGGCAAGGAGTACCTGGAAAGGATGAGGGAAGAGAAAAGCCACTGGAAAATATAACAAGAAGCTAGAGAGGTGTTAGTGAGTAGAAAAATGGGGACCAGTTCCATAATCTTGTAGGTTATTTTGGTGACTTTAGTCTATACTCATGGTGATACTGGAAAATAATAGAGTTTTGAGCACAGGAATGACTTTACCATTCATCAATCTAAAGTTTAGAGTTAGGAGAACAATGGTGGAAGAAGCAAAATCATGTTTGGCTATTGTAATCCATCTATGCAAGAGGTGACAGTGGCCTGGAGCAGAATGATACTAGAGAAGAGGATGTGGTTAAAGAAAAGAAACACACACACACACACACACACACACACAAACACACACAGAGAGAGAGGAAAGGAATATGAAGAAAAGATGAACAGGGGCTTGGAAAATGTGTAATTGCAGCACAAACAAGACTCACTCAAATATAACTATAAGCTTCTCACTACTAATCCAACCTTTGGAAGGAAATATTACTCAGTCACTCATCAAAGAAAAATAAAAGGAGCACATACATAATTTTAACACATCCATTTTTATTTATTGTTTTGACATTATAGATCGACTTTCCAAATAATTATTGCTAATTTGTGTATTCTTTTATATGTATTATATAAGGAAGTACTGGTATTTTAGTGCCATAATTATTAATTTGAGGTCCATCTGAAATCAATATAAGTAATGCATAGATTTCTGTCGATGACTTAAATCTTTCAAGTAAATTCAGCTCTGTAAGTGTTCACTGAATAGCTCTGTGTTCAGAGATGATGCATATAAACTGGGTCTACCACCAAAATAAAGCTAGGGGACTGTAGTGGATGCTGTTTATGTCTTGCCCCATAACCCTGCATCCTTCTGCAGCTGTGCTGGACAGCTCCTGGGGCAATGATCAACTTCCTACCTCAATGGCCCACATCTGCATCTCTCTGAGGTTTCTTCCCTGTGGGCTTTTTGTAGATACCACAGGTTACTAGGCTCAAGTGGAGGAATTTAAGGCCCCTGAGGACAGAGGAAAATCAGTGGATATATAGTTCAGCATCTCTGTTCCCCAGTGGAACAATTGTGAAACATGTTTTATATGGTCCCTTGGAGGGTCCTTGATGAGTCCTTGTCCTAGCTGCTCATGGTGCGCTCATGGCACACCCGTTTTGGTGACTTTAGTCTATATTCATGGTGATACTGGAAAATAATAGAGAGTTTTGAGCACAGGAATGATTTTACCATTCATCAGTCTAAAGTTTAGAGTTAGGAAAACAATGGTAGAAGAAGTAAAATCATGTTTCCTAGTCGTCTTTCTGCCTTTGTTGGCTTTCTACATTCTTTGTTTCACTTACTACTTTCTTGCATGTGCTTCCTGGTTTTAATTCCAAATAAATGTCTTTCCAAGTATTTGTTTAGGCTAAGTTTAAGGGTGTCTCACACCAAACAGGTGAAAACCCTTGAAGCAAGTTGCTCATGTCTAGTTGACAGAGCAAAATGTTTGGGTATGTTCCACAGGAATGAAGCAGAGATGATGAGTGGCCTTTGGCTTTACTCTACCCTTCTTTGCCCTTATGGCTCCCTCGTTGTTCAGCATCACAGAGAGAAAGGGTCTTCAAGAGCCGTAGAGCTCCTGTGCCCTACCCACATTCGCCGTTAGTGTGCGCACGGATTTTACAAATGGTGAATCTGGTGCTACTTCCGTAATTAATCATTTTTGTCAATAGTCACAAACACAGCCATGAAATGCAGAATGAATAATAGGGAGCTGAAAATTTATGAGCCTACTGAGGAGATATAATGATCACTTGTATCTGTAACAGAGAAGCAGGAATACAGCTGCTTGGAGCTTGGGCCAGTTTAGAGGGAAAAGGGAAACTTTGCCAGAGGACTCTGTGTTTCTAGCATCAAAGCTGGGGAGAATTTAAAGTGCCACCATCATCAAGACACAATTAGATTCAGTTTGACTGAATCCTGGGGAAATCACAAGTTGTAAGCCCTTGGTAAAGATCAGATCCTGAGATTATAAGAAAATGAAGAATTCCGAAAAGCAAATATAAAACCCTTAATTCTAATTCCATATTTACTTCTGATGTTAATGTTCTTTGTGGGTATCACAAGGGTTTCTGGTTTGAGAAAGTTGAGATGTAAGGACTGTGGATGAGTAAATAGTCAGTGGTCCTTTCTTTATTTCTTCTGGCTTCATCTAAGTCTTAATAAAAGAAGTATCCATGATGCAGGACACATTTTTTCCCATTATACGAAGAATCAGAAAGATACCACTTGTTTAGAGATCTGGGAAACTGTTAACAAAGAGCACATCTTTGTGCCACAAAAACGTTTTCAGAAAAACCAGGCAGCCGAGACAGACAGGAAGTGAGAAATTCAAGTCAGAGGCTCTGTAGCATTTTCCCTCAATGACAGGAAAAGTGAAATGTTTTTCATCAAAGCAGCATGATCCAAATTAAGGAAGTATTATGTAGGAGCTAGCAAACTTGTGCAGTAGTGGAATCCAGTAAATGCACAGTCACATGTTTTTCCCATGATTGATGCTAAGTAGGCTAATGTCACGAGTGTCGGCTCTGATGGGTGGGTAGGGGTGGACAAGAGGACATGAGGCGAGCCCAAATAAAGGGCTGTGTTTTTCCTTGAGGAATTTACAGGCCAGTGGTCAAAAAAATATATAAAAAGGTAATTTCGGTTCAGTGTGAAAGGCAGGGATCGTCCATAGGGTTAGATGCAAAGGAGAGACGTCATCTGATTCATATTTTCGAAGAATGATCCTGACTGTCCAGTTCAGAATAGACTGACAGGAGGCCAGGAGACGACTATTCAGGCAGACGACTTGGGGGTTTTACTTGTTTATTCATTTGTTCATGTATCGTCACTCATTTATTTAGACTTAGGTTCAGTCTTACTTAAAAAGTGTAAGAATAATACAATATACACTTTACCCAGGTTCTCAAAGTGTTACATTTTACTGTATTTGCTTTATTCTTTTCTCTTTCTGAATATACCCATGCATACATGTTTCTCCAAAACATTTCAGAGTAAATTGTAGGCATATATTTTCACCCAAAAAAAGAGTTCATTGTGTGATGTCTAAAAACAAGTATATGCTTTTAAACAACCACAGAAAAAATTACCTAAATTGGTAAATTACCATTGATACAATGATCTAGTCTACAGACCTTGTTCAGATTGGTCCAACTGCCCCAATGATGGCTTATAACAACAGAAAATCAAGGATCACGTGTTGTATTCAGTCGTTTTTTTTTCAATTAAGGTTTATAGTCACCATTATTTTCAGGTGTATGAGTGGTCAGACAGTCATAGACTTTGTAACGGGATCTCCCTGCCATTCCAAGTACCCACCTGGTGCCACACCTAGTTACTACAATATTGTTGACTATATTTCTAATGTTGTACTTTGTATCCCCATGACTATTTTGTAACTATCAATTAGTATTTAATCTGTTCAGTTGTTTCTTTAGTTCCCTTTAATCTGAAATAGTTCTTCAGTCTTCCTTTGTGTTTCACAATATTGGCATTTGGAAGAGTACAGGCCAGTTATTTATACAGGGTCCCCCCCCCCCCAGAAAATGTATTCAGGGTGTCTGTAGATTTTATTACATATTTGAAAATGAAATATATTTTAATAAACACTGGCTTTATAATTATGCATATAATTATATATGTGTATATATATTTTTTGGAACACCCTAAAGAATGTCCCTCATTTTGGGTTTGTCTGGTGTTTGCTCTTGATTAAATTCAGCTTAGGCAACATTAAGAGAATACCTCAGAAGTAATGATCTCTTCCGAAAATTATATCAGGAGATACATGTTGTTGACCTACTTTATTACTGGTGATGTTAACTTTGATCACTTGGTTGTGGTAGGTTCTGCTAAGTCTTTCTACTATAGAGCTGAATATATCACCTTAATTAATAAATACCTTGTTATGTTGAGACTTTTAAATATCCTGTGTCTTCTAGAAATTTCACCTATTCATTCTAGCATACATTGATCATTGTCACCTTTATCTATTACTTTTACCATGGTTGTCTATGGTGATTTTCTAATTCATCATTTCTTCTTCATTTATTAGTTGGTTTTCTACTGAACGGAAAAGCTTTCTCTTCTCCTTCATATTTTATTTATATAAAAATGAATTAATGCATCTTTTATTTAATCAGTTATAATCTTTTGTTGTTGTTGTTGTTACAGATGTTTCTCCTTTTTCCCCCATCGACACCCTGCTCCCCCTCCCTCCCTGCCCTGTCCCCAGTTTTGTTGTCCATGTCTGTTGGGTATGTGTACATGCATATTCTGTGGTTTATCCCTCCCCAACCCCTTTTCTGGGGATTGTCAGTCTGTACCCTACTTCCACATTTCTGGGACTATCCTGTTCTTCACACTGTTATGTTCATTATATTCCACAAATAAGTGAGATCATATGATACTTGTCTTTCTCTCCTTGGCCTGTTTTGCTTAGGATACTACTTTCCAGGTCCCTCTATGTAGTCTCAAAGGATAAGAGATCTTTCTTTCTTACAGCTGCATAGTACTCCATTGTGTATATGTATCACTGCTTTTTTATCCATTTGTCTACTGATGGACATTTGGGCTGTTTCCAGATCTTAGCTGTTGTAAATAGTGCTGCTATGAACATTGGGGTACATATATTCTTTCTGATTGGTGTTTCAGGCTTCTTAGGGTATATTCCTAGAAGCAGGATCACTGGGTCAAATGGCAACTCAATTTTTAATTTTTGAGGTAATGCCATAGTGTTTTCCACAGTGGCTGCACCAGTCTGCATTCCCACCAGCAGTGTATTAGAGTCCCCTCTTCTCCACACCCTCGCCAACACTTGTTTAATGATTTGTTGATGGCGGCCATTCTGACAGGTGTGAGGTGATACCTCATGTTTTAATTTGCATCTCTCTGATGATTAGTGATGCTGAGCATTTCTTCATATGTCTCTTGGCCATTTGTATGTCCTGTTTGGAGAGGTGTCTATTTAGTTCTTCTGCCCATTTTTTAATTGGGTTCTTTGTCTTACTTTTGTTGAGCTGTATGAGCACTCTATATATTTTGGAAATTAGCCCCTTATCTGATTTATCATTGGCAATTATGCTCTCCCATTCAGTGGGCTGCCTTTCCATTTTGGTGGTTGTTTCTTTTGCTGTGCAGAAGTTTTTGAGTTTGATGTAGTCCCATGTGTTCATTTTTTCCTTTGTTTCTGTTGCCTTAGGTGATGTATCAGTGGAAATTCTGCTGCATATAATGTCTGAAATTTTGTTGCCTGCATTTTCTTCTAGGATTTTTATGGATTCACGAATCACATTTAATTAAGTCTTTTATCCATTTTTAGTTTATTCTTGTGTATGGTGTAAGTTGATGGTCTAGCTTCATTTTTTTTGCATGTAGCTGTCCAATTTTCCCAGCACCATGTATTAAAGAGGCTGTCTTTACTCCATTGTATGCTCTTGCCACCTTTGTCGAATATTATTATAATCTTTTATGCCATTATTTTAGTACTCAAACTGTTCCATTCTTGGCCACAGTGTCCCTTGACATGTTCCCATAATTCTCTGAGTACTTTTCTCACTTCCAACACGAGATGTTTCAGACTCATCTTGTACTTTCCTTGGCCTAACACTGAAACCAGCCACTTCTCCAAGAGCCCTGTTTCCTTTTAGTAGAGAATGTTATTAGAGGGCAAGATCTGGGTTCCGCATGCTCTCATCCCTGCAGGGGCGTCATCACTTCTAGATCTCAGCAAACACAGCTAGAAACACAGATCAAGATGAATATATTCACACACATAGACTACTCACTTCTGGATCTATACAGCTAACTAGCTATATTAAAAACTGGATTCACACTGATATCTCTAGTCCTACTCTAATAACAGAATCCATTCTATGTTCTTCATTTCTATGCTTAAACTGTCCTCTCTGCCAATGACAATCATAGCTCCCATTGGCTACAATATATTTACTTATATGTTCAATCTTGTAATGTACAGAAAGTAGTTTCAGTATTACTCACCCAGGTCTCTAGGAAAGGAAGCCTACTAAATTAGCATTTCATATTTGTTTAGAATTCTCTTTGTCTTTAGCCTGAAGACATGTAGTGCAACTATTACTGTGCTAAGTAGTTATTTGGCTAAGATCACTCTTGTCTCCCCATTAGCAAAAGTTATTTATTTGAAATATGTTGGGTCATTTGTTTCTGTTTGTTTTCAGTTTTAGGATTTGCCACACTTCCTTTTTTTTGGTTCCATTTATTTCCTTTTCCTTCTTTTTTTTTAAGTCTGTGAAGTATTAACATTTTAAACATCAGAACGACATTAAATTCTACTTATATCTGTATTATTTCCTTGTTTGTGCTTTATTTTGGTTTAGTTTCTGTTTTATATTTCTAGATTTTTAAGCAGATAATTTAATTACTTCATTAATCCGTTTAAATATATTATTTTATTTTGATTGATGATATGTTTAAGGTTGTGGAATTTCCTGCAGTCGCAGCTTTGTGCCCACAGATTCTGGGATATATATATTCTGACACACACATACATATGTTTTTGTTTTTATTCATTTTAAATGTGCTTGGGTTTTGTTTTTTATTTCACATTCATTCAAGAATTATTTTACAAAAGATTTTTTGACTCGTTATTTCCAGTCCAAATTACCGTTTCATTTGCCATTTTAATTTTGAAATAACTTCTAAGTTTTTATGTTAATTAGAATTTTAATTGTAATATTTATAATTATTTTTGAAACATTTTCATGGCTTAATACATGATTAAGTTGTTTTTTTTTTGTTTGTTTGTTTTTGTTTTTGGTACTTGCCCTAGTGGAAACCAAACCCGAGACTCCCTGGTCTGCAGGCCGATGCTCCAACCGTTGAGCCAAACCAGCCAGGGCATGATTAAGTCTTATGATTGTCTCATGTGTGCTTGAGAAGATAGATTCATTATTATTAGGGTATACTACACACACACACACACACACACACACACACACACATATCTCTTATTTATTAGGTTTTTAGGACTTCTATATCCTGTCTTCATGTGCACTTGATTTATCTCATACTAATTCGAGTATATTGAAATTTTCTATGGTTAATGACTCTCTTTGAATTTCTTGTAGTTTTTGCTTACAAAAGTGTTTGCTGTGTGTGCATGTGTGTGTCTGTTTTAATATATTTTCATTGATTTTTTAGAGAGAGAGGAAGGGAGAGAGAGATAGAAATATCAATGTGAGAGAAAAACATCAATTGGCTGCCTCCTGCATGACTTCCGCTGGGGATGGAGCCTGCAACCCAGGCATGTGCCCTGACTGGGAATCGAACCAGGACCTCTCAGTCCATGGAATGATGCTCAGTCTACTGAGCCACCCCAACCAGGCATTTCTGTGTTATTTTGATGTATGGATATTCACAATTGTTATATCTCTATTGGGAATTGAGGTTTCTAGCATTAAAATCAATAATTCTTTGTCACATTTAATGCAACTTAATTGGAAATTCATTTTTATTTGTTAATTTTTTAGAACAACGAACATCTTTAGTCCATGAGCTCAGATGGGAAGGAGGATTTACTTGCCTTTCCGAGCCTTGATTTCCCTCAGATGGAGCTCCCGCTCATTGCCCTCTGGCATTTAACCATCTATCTGCTGGGCAACATCAGCTTGGTCTTGGAGTGACGCATGCAAGTATCTCAGCCTGCTGGAACTGCTCCTCCAGAAGACTCCTGATTTTGGCATTCTTGTTCCTTTCATCATATTCTTTCTGAAAATTTTTTGATCATTTTTTGTTTCAAATCTCTTCTTCCTCAAGAGTCAGCTTGGCTGCCTTCTTGTAGCCCAGAGGCTTTGCCTGGTGGGACTCAGACTGTGGTTGGTTGGTACGGTGTGATGTCAGTGGCTCCCTGACGCAGTCCTTCGCTAGGGCCTTGGTGTGGACCAGTTGGTGGGTGGATGCATTGTAGACAACATCAGTAATCTTGTTTTGCGTCTACAACACTCAGAGCCCCAGAAACAGTCGTCCACCTGCGGCCTGGAGGTGCGGTACATGCTGCCTCCTCCTGGCACCGGGGCCTGTGTGCATGCAGCCAGGGCCAATATTAGTGTTGGCAGCAAAGTGCACAGCGGTGTTTTGGCTTCTTGTGGCCGAACCCTCCCTGCCCCTCCCCTGCTCCGTCTGGCATCTTGTAATGCTTGCGCCAGCTGGAAAGAGCTGAGGTTTATTTTGTTCGATGTCAGTGTTGCTTGGTATGTCTTTGCCCATCTCTTTACATTTTCTGAATCATTTCTGTGTCTCTTAAATATAAGTGAGTTTTGCTATGTGAGTCAAATTGAACATCATTTCCATTTAACAGATGAGTTAAATCATTCAATCACATTTATTAAGTATGAATAGTTTGATTACAACTGCCATATTATTTAATGGAATAACTAGCATATATTATGTCATATTGGCTTTACTTTTCTATATGAAGTGGGTTTGGGCTGTTTTTTTAAAAATTTCTTTTGGTGTTTAGGAAAGACTAGTTTTGTTCTATGTGCCAATTTTTTTTTTTTTTGCTTATTACTTTTTAAATTTATTTTTCTGATTTTTTAAACATGTTACTCTGTTGTTTGCAGTTTTGAATGATGTACTTTTAGTTCTAACCGATCGCCCATAGAACAATAACTTCCCTTTTTCCTCTCGCTTCTCTCATTCGCAATCGCACTATTTCTGCTTCGTGGACCATACAGCGCACTGTACAGCACTATCACCAAACACAGTCCACCCTTCACCTCATCTTTGTTTAAGTCCTAAACGTACAATTCAATATATTAAAGCTCACCATCAATCAGTCCTATCGCTGATATTTCCCAACTCATCTCTTGCTTGGGTCCTGTATGCCCTTAAAACTGTTTCACGGTAGCATGGTTCCTTGAACGGCACATGGCAGCTACCAAATCCTGGTTAAATGTTCTGTCCTTAAATTATTTTAAAATGCTGTTTCACTGGTATGTTATTTTGCATTTAGCTTTTTAGAAGTCTCATACTAATTAATTATCTTACCTTGTTATGTATCTATTCGCCGGAGTCTACATGGTCTTCTTTATTTGTAAAATTTAGTATTTTTACCAGGATGTCACTTTAATTGGTGATTTTTGATCAGTTTTCTCTGTTATGCAGTAAGCCCTTTCAGTATATAAATACAGAACTTTAAATTTCTGGAAGGTTATCTTGGATTATCTTTTAAATATTGGTTCTTTTTATTATCTTTTTTAGGGACTCCAGTTATATACTAAAATGAATTTCATTTGCCTATCTTCTTCCATCTTAATCACTTCGTTCCTTTTTGTGTCTTTCTTTATTTCATTTTCATTTTGTGTTGTTATTTTCCTATTATTTTTCAGTACATTTTATTATGTGTTCATTTGAATCCATTCTTCCTTGGGCATCGAATAATTAATTTTCATATATTTTAATGATTTTTGTCTTTTAAAAAAACTTTCCATTATCTTTCTCTTCTTGGTTCTTTTAATTTATGGCTCAAGCATTTTGTTTTTACTCCACATCTCAGAAGCTCACCATCCGTCTTGCTGGAGAGAAGACAATTTAGTTTAGAGTATTATAGTTTTCTTCTTTTTCTGCTGGTTTTGGTTGGTTATAGAATAGTAGGGTTGTGTTCCTATTTTCTAATTTATTTCATTTTTTTTTTAATAAATAAAGACTGTACTTCTGCAGTTTTGTTTGCTTGGATTGGTGATTTATTGTCAGTGTAACAAAAAGAAACGTTTTTTATTGAGTGGATTTCTTTTGGGAGGAGGATGGTAAGGATATTGTGAGAAGATGGTTTTTTTTTATTTTACAGGATCCTAAACTTCCCTCTCTTGCATTTTTCCCCTTTATTACTCAATATCCAAAGGGTACTTCTTTCTTCCTTTTGAATATTTTCTTGAAAACAATTTGTATCCTATATGTACTTTCTCTTTTCTATAATCATTCCTCTGATTTGTACTTTTTCAAATTTTCACATATAGGAACATATTTTCTGAAGTAGTTTTAGAAGGAAAGAGTAGGCTAAATTATAGATGTCACTAAATCCCATTATTTTCAAATAATATATACAAGCATATGTAAGTATATCAAAACTTATCAGCTGAGAGTTCTCTTAACCTTGGAGACCTAATTAATCTTGCCTCAAATGTGTAATTTAATCACCTAAAAGTGAAAAACAAAACAAAACAAACAACAACAACAACAACAAAACAAAAGCAAAAACCTCTTATCTCTAATTTGTATATTTTGGGGCTATATAGTTTTCCTATGTCCAAGCACAATTTCTCTATATTTTTTCCCCATGTCTCATCATGAAAAATAATATTATTCTTTGGTTGAGTTCTTATAAGAAATATACATAATAATAATTTATAATAATAGTTATTCTATAATAATTTAATAACAATAATAATTTTCTGATATTTAGTAGACTTTGCTGAGATTTTAGCAGACTCGAAAAATACAGCACTAACTTCACATTTTCTTCCTTTGCTTGTATATCTTGATTTATGTTGCAGTGTCCCCAAATCTTTCCTTTCTGGTATGGAGAACAATGTCACTCTCCTAAGTTTCTTTCCCTAATTTGTCTACCTAAGTTCATCAAAGTACTCAGCGTTATAAGGACCTTCCATCATTACCTTTTTAGAGGGCAGTTATGATAAAATGTAGCCCATTTTTACTCTGTGAATATAGTGAGGGGAAAAAGGGTCTTAAAATCTATACTTGTTAATAGAAAAAATTTTCATGAGGGTAGTAAGTTGACATAAAATAATGGATTTCCTCATTAGACTTGTAAGAATCAGAGATCTTAGCTAGTGTGACGCTTTACTAGAGATGCAGAGAGGCCTGGCATACCGATGACAGCCCCCCCAGAGCCTTTCTTTCCATAGTAGACACACACTCTGGCCAAGAATTGCAGATGAGGCTCTGCCTAAGGATCTTGGGACAACCTCGTGCAGTGGAAACATTTACATTATGAAACACCTATATTTAATACCTCCAACACTTCTATAGCTGACCTTACATTTTCCAGGGAGCTGAGCCTCATAGATTCCTGATTCTATAGTTCACCCTCGGCTAGAACATCCTGTGAAGTGCATTTTACAGGTAAATTCTTTTTCCCAGAAAGTGTCAGTAGTTTATATACCCAGATGTCCAGTTAACAAGAAGATAGGATTAGGTCACCTGCCAGTATTCTTTCTCCAGGGCCCTTCACCTCATAAGGAGAACACTATGGCCTGAGTGTTTGGGTCCCTTTCAATTCATGTTGACATCCTCACTTCCAAAAGTTACGGTACAATTTCAGTGGGGCCTTTGGGAGATGGTCAGGTCTTGAGGGTGGAACCCTCATGAATGGGATTCGTGTTCCTAAAAGAGATCCCACCGGGCTCCCTGGTCACTTTCATCACATAAGGGTACGGAGGCCTTAGAGCTGGAGCAGGGCCTTTACCTGGCCCTGGACCTGGACTTCCAGCCTCCAGACTATGAGGAATCAATTCCTGTTGCTTATAAGCTATTCAGTCTATAGTATTTTATCACAGCAGCTGAATGGACAAAGGCAGGAGTTAATGGATAATAGACAAGTTGCTTTAATTTCTTCCTTCCAGCAATTTGATGTGCTCTGTGTGTGTGTGTGTGTGTGTGTGTGTGTGTGTGTGTTTTTCTAAAATATTTGATACTGAATGGACAATTGGAAGAAAAAAGAGTGTAACGGAGGAGAGAGGAAGAGCCTGGTTATTCAGACCATGGAGTCAGAACTATTCATTTACCTGGTTGCAGCTCCATGTTCATTTAAATAGCAGGAGGGGGTGGGAGCAGGGAGGAAGGGGTCAATAGGGAAGAAGGGGGACATCTGTAATACTTTCAACAATGAAAAGTAAATAAGTATAAATAAATAAAGTAAAAATAAGTAGCAGATTGACTTCATACCTGAAGATTTATTGATCTAAGTAACAATGCAAGTGGCCTATTTGCTTAAGTAATTGATGTAACCCATGGTATCAGAGGCAACATTTAGATTTTTATTGTCTCCTTGAAAATTAGAGGACAATATAGGTAGTTTATATAGTATAATATTAAAACTATATATCCATGTCACACACACACACACACACACACATACCTATATTCATGTAGGTTTCCTTATTATCATTACAGTAAATCAAAGTTCCAGATGTATACACTGCTCATCTGTACATAAACACCTATTATTCTCCTTTGTTTTTGTCTCTAATTCCATGTAGAATAAGAATTATTATACATTGTCCTGTTTTCTGAGTGGAGGGTGTGTTGCATTACTCTCTCAGGTTTTGCCCTGTCTTCTCTGTGTCTTCTATTTTATGTCAATGATTTTATGATGTTTTCTAAATTTTTTCACATGAAAATGTAATATCAAAAAAAATAATAACAAGCCTTACATACGTATAACTTTCAATTTATAAAACATTACAAAATTCTAGCAACTGCTCTAAATACGATTCTCTGAGTAATAAAAGAATGTTGAGAAATGCTGCAAACATCACCTTAGTCATTTCTGTTTATAAAACATTCTTTCCTTGGTTTCCCTGTGCTACCAGGCTATGGTTTCCCTCCATCGGTACCAGCTGCTTGCTTTAGCTCTCTGACGTCACTACCTGGATAACTGGGTGGACGGCTTGCAAGAAGGGAACAAACAACTCATCTTATCCATGGGAGAAATCTGCAGAGACTGGAGTAGTGTAGACATTTGCTAAGATGAAATATGCTTGTAGCAATCTGCAAAAGCTTGCCTCAGTGACCAGGAGGCAACAGTTAAAAATGGAATGGGGCCTGGATTTCCAAAAACAGTCAAGCTCTTGATCTTTTGAGCAGAAGTATATTTCTTTTTTCTTCAATATTTGGCTTTTTTGATATGCATCCTGTGACTTATGCTGATTTGCAGCAATCTCGAGTTTTGTGTCAGAAATGAAAATGTTATTTTGGATAAAATCATATATATGTATTTACCTATGTGAAATACATCAATTACCCTCATTGTAATGATATCTTTCATTGTAGATATATTCTTATATCTACATAACATAATTAAATTATTTTTCTTTTACATATATTCCTATTCTTAATTGATGGAATTTTATATTGATGTAAATTATGAACTTTAAAATAGATGTCTATAAATAAATATTTTTATTGACATAGTATTTTAAAAAGTTTTTTTTTCTTTATTGATTTTTAGAGAGAGAGGGGGGAGAGAGAGAGATAGAAACATTGATGAAGGAGAACATCGACTGGCCGCCTCCTGCATGCCCCCCACTAGGGATTTGGCCCACAACTTGGGCATGTGCCCTGATCAGGAATTGAACCAGTGACCTCTTGGTGCATGGGTCGATGCTCAACCACTGAGCCACACTGGCTGGGCAACAGAGTATTTTTCTAAGGTGTCTTGAAACCAGATTTTGCTGCATTACATCCAGTGGCTCCATGCCAGGTAGCTGGGGGCCACTGTGTGTCCCCTGCCAGGAAGCCAGAGGCAGCCTTGGGGCTCCTGAGGGTCAGAATCCCAGGAGGGCCAACTCAGAATTAACTTTTGAAGAGAAGTTGTATAGCACATCTCAAATTACAAGACAAATGAAAGAGAAAGAGAAACAGCAAAAAAAATCGTACATTAATTTATACATTATATAGATAGATCATTTGAAAATGTATAAAAGAGCTTTATGTTCTGTATGAAGAAACATAGTTGATGGCAAAGAAGAATATATAAGAATTAGATTTTACTTGTATACATTTCAGGTAGAATTCTATTCGAAAGGGCATCAGCAAAATGACCATACTCGTATTTTTCATATTTTATGTTATCAGAACTTTCAACTAATTACATTACAGTCTTTTGTTAATAGGAATATGGATGTTGAAGGTGACTCTGATGAGGCCTCACAAAAATGAAGAACGTGTTTTTTTAATCTGAAGGAAAGTTAATCCTTGTTATAAAGTAGCAAAGACCTTGGCTGAATTGTGTTCCTGTTTCGTGAAAATTCTAAGTGATGAAACTCGGATATTTAACTGAGGAGATATTGAAGCAGAATGTTGAGGCTCCAGTCTTGGTTTGTAGTAAAATGTAAGAGGAGAGAGATGGACTGAAAAATTTGAAGAAGAAATCAGAACTTGAAGATTTAGAAAATTCTCAGCCTACCCATATTGCAAAAAAACGAGAATGCATGTGAGAGAACACTAAGGGTGAGGCGGACAGTGGCAGCATAAGGAGGTAGTGGGTGTGTCTCGTGTGTTCATCAGCCATCTCGGCAGAAGCCAGAAATAGAGATGGGCTCACACCAGCAGAATCACTGTTGGCTTGGGCTAAAGGTGACAGAGACAGGACAAAATGAAAAAGGCTGTTGGACTTCTGGGATTCCACACGATGGGACAATAGGGCTCTCTGTCTGTGAACATGTATTATTCTCCAATAAAAGGGAAGCAAGCCCCTAGAGGCAGGGTAATTTCTTTTTTTTTTTTTTTTTTATTTTTTTTCCACATCTTTATTGTTGGATGTAAAATGTATTACAGATGTTCCACATTTTTCCCCCATTGACCCCTCCTCCCCACTCCCGCCCCCCTCCCACCTTTTCCCAAACTATTGTCCGTGTCCATTGGTTATGCATATAAGTTCTTTGGTTTATTTCTTCCCACCCCCCCAACCCCTTTCCCTTTGAGGTTTGTCAGTCTAATTTGTGCTTCTTAATCCCTTCACCTTTTTCATCCATTCCCCCAACCCCTTTCCCAACTGGCAACCAATAAAATGTTCTCTGTATCTATGAGAATGTTCCTGTTCTTCCTGTTCATTTTGTTTGTAGATTCCATTGTTGATAGATATGTATTCATTGTCATTTTGTTTGTTCATACATTTTATCTTTTTCTTTAAAAAGACCCTTCATCATTTCATATAATAACGGTTTGGTAGTGATGAACTCCTTTAACTTTTTCTTGTCTGGGAAAGTTTTTATATGTCCATCGATTCTAAATGACAGCTTTGCAGGATAGAGTAATTTTGGTTGTAGGTTCTTGGTTTTCATCACTCTGAATATTTCTTGCCACTCCTTTCTGGCCTGCAAAGTTTCTTTTGAGAAATCAGCTGACAGCCTAATGGGAACTCCCTTGTAGGTAACTAGCTGCCTTTCTCTTGCTGCTTTTAGGATTCTCTCTTTGTCTTGAACCTTTTGCATTTTGATGATGATGTGTCTTGGTGTGGGCCTCTTGGGGTTCATCTTGTTTGGGACTCTCTGTGCTTCCTGGACTTGTATGTCTGTTTCCTTCACCAAGTTAGGAAAGTTTTCTGCCATTATTGTTTCAAACAGGTTTTCGATTTCTTGTTCTCTCTCTTCTCCTTCCGGCACCCCCAAGATGCGAATGTTGGCGCGCTTGAAGTTGTCCCAGAGGCTCCTTACACTATCCTCATTTTTTTGGATTCTTTTTTCTTTTTGCTGTTCTGGTTGGGCGTTTTTTGCTTCCTTATATTCTAAATCGATGGTTTGCTCCTTGGATTTACGTACTCCATTATTGAAGCTATGTAAATTATTCTTTATTTCAGTTAAAGCCTCCTTCGTTTCTAACTGTGCAGCGATCATTTCTGACTGGTACTTTTTTATGCTCTTGAGGCCCTCACTGAGTTCATTGAGCATCCTTATAAGCAGTATTTTGAACTCAGCATCTGTTAGGTTGCTTATCTCCATTTCGCTTAGTTCTTTTCTTGGGGTTTTGTTCTGTTCTTTCATTTGGGACCTGTTTCTTTGTATCCTCATTTTGGCTGCCTCCCTGTGTTTGTTTCTGTGTATTACTTAATGAGAGGTATGGGGCTCGCTGAGACCCGATGCTGCTCGTTTGAAAGAATTTAGGAAAAACCTGAAGCAGGATCCAAGACAGGCCAATCCTATGGTTAAGCAAGTAGCAACAGCTTGGGTGGGCCTGAAAGTTGGGTGGGGCGGGGCCTCAGGGAGTCAGCAGGGCGGGGCTACCAGTGTGAGCCAGGTTGCTGGAGTCCCAGATATGGCGACTGTCTGCCACCCCAGGGAAGGGCTCACCAAAGGAACAAAGGCCTCTTACAGCACGTTTATCCCCGAGAAAGCCCCCTCTCCAGCCCTCGCTCCAGTGCCAAACAGCTCAGTTCTTCCCTGTGTGTCTCTGGTGCCCCTCGAGCTGCCTCCCCTCCGAGCTTAGAGGGAGAGAGTCCGACCAGTCCGTGCGCGGGCCCTTTAGGGAGCTGCCTGGGGCTCCAGCCAGGTCAGCTTCCCTGAGCCTCAGTTTCTGCTGGTTTTTCCAGCCAGAAGTTATGGGGATTCTCTTCCTGGCACTGGAAACCTGAGTGGGGCACCTGGTGTGGGACGGGGACCCCTCAGTCCTCAGGGAGGACCTTCCCAGCTGCGGGATCCTCCTGATTTTTATCCGCCACACTTGGGTGTGGGACCAGCCCGTCGCGCCTCCGCGCCGCTGCGCCGCTGCCGCCACCCCTCGCGCCGCCGCCTCTCCTACCGGTCTGGATGTACTGTAGCTGCTTTTTTTTTTTTTAATTCCGTATTTGTAGGACTTCCATTCAGCTTGATTTCAGGCGGTTTGGGATGATGGTTGTTCTGTAGTTTTGTTGTAACTTGGATGTGGTTGTGGGAGAACGCGATACTGCGTTTCCCTACGCCGCCATCTTGACCGGAAGTCGAGGCAGGGTAATTTCTTCCTCAGTTCCAGAGGATGGGGTGGGGGGACCTTCTGAGTTATTACTGCAATAATATCTTAATCTATTCATACATTGTCTAACTGATACCCATCTTTTCTTTATATTGGGGTCATAGTGATTTTCCAATCTGTACTCTGATCTGTGTATTCATACTTCCCTCCAGTTCCATCCCCTCCACTTTAAGAACCATACATTGTTTGGTTTTGCTCTTAAGGAAAAATCAGAACTTCTTAATATGACCTATACTGTCTCAAATGACCTGGCGTCTGCCTTCCTCCCCAGTCTCATCTTATATCATCCTCTTCCTCAATCCCTCTGGCCCAGCAACTGATTTTTCCCCATCGTCTTTATATTCACCATGGACATATTCTGCAGGTCCTTTGCTTATGTTGTGCTCTCTTCTTACAATGGGCTCCATTTTCTTTGCCTAGTTGACACCTACCAATCCTCTAGATCTTAGTACTAAAATAATTTCCTTATAAAAGTCTGACTGTGAAAGTCCACTCTTATGATCATTCATTGAACTGCAAATTCTTTTTTACATGGTACTTACTGTAAGCTACACAAAGAGAGGGAAAAAGTGTGTTTATGCTCACATTTGTATCTTTACAGATGGACATTTAACCCCTAGTAGAAACCTAATAAATATCTTTGAATAGTTGCATGTGTGCATGAATGAATGAATGAATTTTAAATCTCAAAGGGAATTTTGCTTTCAATTGTTTGTTACTGTGTGCTTTAATTCTATCTAGCTTTGTTTAATAATAATTTTTAAAAACCCATCTAAACATTGTTATGAGTGAAGTGGTTAAATTTTTCTCTTTCATAATCATGACAAATCTGTAAAAAACACTCATTTATCTAGAATAATGCAATTAATATAAAAGCCATTTCTTGAACATGGTAAGAGGTACCACCAACTCTTGATACTCCCTTAACGTTTAATAGTCTGCACTACTAAACATCTTCCCCCGCTCCTCCCTTCTTATTCCTCTCTCTGTCACCAGACATTTCTTCTCCGAAATTATTCAACTAAATTCTTTCTCCAAAAAAATGTATTATGGACTTTGAAAAAAAATTTAACCTACAAAGGAGATTATAGGGTGTGAGCCAAAGCGTGACAGTCACTAGCAGAACGCCATTACTCATTTTTACTCTAAAACATTATTGCTAAGTGCTCAGAGCGCAGAAGGGTGAGCCATGCCAGGGGAGTGGGGTTGCCTGTTTCTCTGAGGACTAGTTATGACTGTACTTTCTGAAACATACAATCACAGCAGTGTCTTACCCTTTAGTAATCACGGCACAATGGTTTGTTATGTTTTAATTTAGCTCTAAGGATATCTGGCATTTCGCATTGCTTCTGCTGTGGCCTCCACCCAGAAGGTACCCTTTCAAGGTCGGTAGGCAGTACTATTTTGCTAATGCCAGTGTTTTACATGCCAGTGTCTTAGTCAGCTCATTGTGGGTTTTTTTTTCCTCTATGAAAATATTTTATAGCAAAGGAATAACATCTCAAAAGGAAAAGACATTTATCAAACTAAGGTAGGAAAAAGAAGACCAAGAAGAATTTCCAAGGAAAGTTTTTACGTATGTCCCTTCTAAGGCATCGTTGCAAAAGCATATTCTGAGGACGATGAAATGGCCAGATATGGAGGCTAAAGTTGTATCAAGTTTATTTGCTTTTCATCTGCTGCTTTCTTTCTCATCTCCCTTCAGTTTGTCTTTTCTCTTCCCTTATGGGGGCTGACTTTCATGTTGCTTTTTGCAATGATGTGTACTGTAGCTGCTGTACCATTCAAATTAGGCCTTTTCTAGTTGCATGTAGAATAGTGTAAAAATCTCAAGAAAGAACTTTTCTTGCACCTAGAAAGTAGATGACCCACAATGGGGAAATCCACAGAGGCAGTTTAGCAGAATCAGCAAGAATACTCACATAGCCGTGAGGGATCTGCCTTCCAGAGTCTGACAGATGACATTCATCAGACGAGGAGCCTGAGGGGCTATGCACATTACTTCAGTTTTCTTGGTAATCTGTTCTCAAGCTCCAAGCAGCTGCATATCACAGGGTTTTTATCCTATGTCATTAGCTGAACTTGATAAATTTTGCCCAAGAGGCAGACTTGGTTTTAATATATCCACATTTATTTAATGCATAACAGATTTCCCTTTTTTCTCTATATGATCAGTAATATGGCATATTGATAATGGATGAAATATACCTGTATCCTGTTTTCAAGCATGTAAATGTTCTACATGCGCTCTATTCGTGTCAATCAAAACAATTTTCAATGATTTTATTAGTGGGAAATTCTTTTATTGATGAAACATTTTTTCATGGAATTGAAAGCCAATTTAAAAAGCTCCTTAAAATATAAACATTAGAGTCATTTAATACCTAGTACCTCCTACAGTCCTTCGTAAGTTCTTGATTAGTTACAATTAACTGGTCCAACTTGCTAGACTGGATAGAGAGCTTGGTGACCAGTGTCAACCACCAGGTGACCTTCTTTGAAGCAGAATTGGACCCTCTAGAAGTCTTATGACCTTTATGGCAGTCACACTGCCTTCGACTTTTTCTGATTTAACTGAGAGTGTGGCAGAGAATGAGGAAGTCAAGGAGCCCTCTCACCTTGTCCCCGGGGCACAACTAACTCATTCTCATGTACAGTAATTCACATCTGGTCAATTCCGACCTACCTGCGTCGGCCACAGCCTGCAGTGCTGGGTATACTGTGGATCACAAATTATCTGGAGTCAAGGTCCGAGTGCATCTTCTCCAGACTTAGTTTTGGAAAAGTTTCTCCTCTTGGCATCATTTATTATAATAACAAGAGCATGAATTCAATTCAGAAGAGGTGTTATTTTTCAAATAGTAAACTGAAGTATCTTCTCTGCCTATTTTAATTGTGCTTTGTTTTCAACTATATATGCTGATACCGAATCTCCATGCAAGGCTGATTTTTGATTTCTATACCTCCCCTCTCCTTACAGTAGAGTTCCATTAAAAAACAACCCCCACCCACATGTGCAAGCGCGCGCGCACACACACACACACACACAACACATAAATACAAAAGAACTGAAAAAGGAATGGAAAGGGAAACTGTCATAACTTAGCTGATTTCCTCTAATTCAAGCATATATAATATACTGCATACTGCAGTAAATACGAAGACAGCTATTCCATTTGAACCAGGGATTCAAATTTAGTTCCATCTGAACCAAGATTAAATTTAGTTTTAATTTATACCATGAAGAATTTGCAATTTATGTTAAATTTTCTTAACTAGACCACAAGAAAGCAAAGTGAAAAGTAGATGTTTTTTACTTAGAATTAAGAAGGGACCAAAGTTATCTCTGATTCATACTGCTTTAAAGCCGAGATGCATCGCAGAAGAGAACGGGTGGTATGATGTGTGTTTACTACTTGCTGCATGTCGTACCCTTCGAAGCAAGAGCGGGTCTCCTGAAAGTATGTCACCCTCTGTGTAGTCACACGGCTTTGGACTTTCTCTCCCTATGAGTCACATGGCAGAGGAGGCACGAAAGAGAACCTTATCCCTGAAACATAACCAGCTTACTTCTGGATAATTCATTCCTGGAAAGCTGGCTCTGGGCACCAGCCCTGGACCGGTCCAGCCAGGTGGATGCAGGTTTGCTCATGCAAAGGTCGCAGCAGCCCAGATGATGGAGCAGAAACCCAGGGGTTTCTGCACGGGTCTCACACAGTTAGGAAACGGAGCTGTGATGGGAACCTCAGTCTGCCGATGCCACCGCAGATGTTCTTTCCATCATTCCACACCGTATACCTAGCGAGGTTTAAACTCCGGGTTGTGTTCATATATATCTACCAGAGATAAAGCTGGATGTTTTATGTTGTTGAAGGTGCTAAATGGAACTCAGAAGTAAATAAGAAAATGATGAAATGGCTTCTCTTTCCTTCCCCCTTTTTTATTCTAAAACCCTTTATCTCTTTGTTGCTAAATACAAACTACTAATTAAAAAACCCATAGGGAATTCTTAGCTCAAGGATGTATTTATATAATTGTCCCTATCAGAAACTTCTAAAGTATTTCATGGAGAATTAAAGAGTGCAAAAAGAAAAAGGTGAAAATAACACATTTCCTTTGCAAAGCTTAACATATTTTTGAGGTCTAATGGAACCTATTATTAATTAATTAATTAATTAACTAACTAAAGTCATGGTTTGGAAAGCTGAAGAATCTAGTATACTATTTGTGTAACTTTTAGCTGGACGTGACCTGCTTTGATGAACAGCACCCTTGCACACCTCACAAAGAATCTTCTTGTGTTCCTCTCTGCTTACATACAGCTACATATATCATTTTGGTCTGAAGATATTTTGTTGTTGTTGCTAATTTAAGGTGATTAAAATGGTTTTTAATGGCAGTAATTTTGTAATTCTAATTACAGTGTTTATTATCATGAAGAATTTAATGTAAATATATGGCAATTAGCAATGTTATATTGGGGAAGACTAAAAATAATTTGTCCTAATCTAGAGATGTTCTGAGATCCATAATATGTGTACACGACCCTTTGTCCCAACAGGACCACTGTATGAAGCTCGGGGGCTTTATAAAGGTTAAAGAGCTACTCGCGGCAGGAGCGTGACAGAGCATGTACAGGAACCTAAATTCTGCAGCGTTTAGCAGGATTCTCCCCCATTAAGTCACAGTAGCATAAAATTAGATATATAAAATCACTTCATTGCATTTATTTTTCAACTAGAGTTTATATTTTTTCAAAGTGCCAGGAAAAACTCCCCAAGTTTCTCTTCTTGTATTCTACTATATTTTAAATCCTATGAGTATTTCGAATTAGATATTGGTGATTTCCATTTCGATAGATAATTTAAGTATAGAACTTTAAAAACATCACTCCTGTAAAATAATTGCACTGAATGAGGGGGGTTACTTTATCCATTAGACATCCTGTATTACTAAATGGATTACTCTTCTTAATTAACTTGGCATTTCTCAGGATATAAAGAAGCAAAAAATAATGATCTAAAACAAATATTTCTTTCAGTCTTTTCTTGAAAGACTGATTTTCAAGTCTTTACTTTATTTTCTTAATTTTAACATGCCAAAAGTAAAACAAATGCCTATAGAAAGGTAATTACTTTTCTCCTTCTTTAACTTATTTTTAATTAACTTTTAATCTATACTATTACAACAGGGAGTATCTCTTAATACTAAATGTGTCTAAAATACAGGAGACAGACATTTAAATGATTTGGATAAACATCTGCCTAACACAGAGGCATAAAAATTACAAAATTAGGATATGGGTGGCTGAGTGCCAATTGTAGCTGCCAGGAAAGAAAGATGTTGCCTTCATTTGTTAAATCTTTTGCTTACAAACAAAACAACTTAATAAATGCCTTCTAACCATACATACTTATTGTGGGCAGATTTCTTGGTTTATCCTACATAACATTCTAAAAAATCTTTTGGATGAGATATAGCAGAAAAACAACTATGTAATCATTTATGAAATACATGTTTTAATAGAGATAAGTCAATAAATTGAAAAGTTTAACTATGAAGTGAATCATTATTGTTTAGTTGAAGTGCATTCCATCTATAGTAATTTAAAATAATCAGTTAGATTATAAGATTCCTGGTTGGTGTTCAGATAATTACTATACTTATGTTCAGTAATTTTCATCTATTAAATGGATTACAGAGTGGCAAGTAAAGACAGGAAGCTTTGACTCTGAACACCTCCTTTATGATATGTGTGTAATTTGTCTTCTAATAACTAAAAGAACATGACAGTAAACTTCATATATACAAAATAGAAACCATCCTACATTCTTTATGCATGCCCAGTTAGCCAAAATGTCTTGAATATTTTGCACAAGATATACATGATAGAAACACACACACACACACACACACACACACACGGAGAGGAGAGAGAGAGAGGTGTAAGCATTTATTTTCTTCCTTTGGTTTCCAAATTCCATTGAAATAAATGAATATATTTATGGAAATAGTGAAACGAGTAGCTGGGGACATCACAGATCAGAGATTTCTACAAACTTATTATATATATATATGTTTTTATTGATTTTTTAGAGAGAGATAGACCTATCCATGTGAGAAACATCCATCAGCTGCCTCCTGCACACCCCCTACTGGGGGTCGAGCCTGACCAAGAATCGAACCTGAACATCTCAGTCCATGGGACGATGCTCAAGTCACTGAGCCACACTGACTGGGCTCCACACGAACTTCTTTTCTCTCTGGATCTGTCCTCCACTTTTTTTCTTTCCTTGATGATTCTCATTTTTTGTATTTTTTCTCTGTTCTAAGTTATTTTTTACACTTGATCTTATCATTACAAATAATATGTTGAGCTATATCTGGTCTTTGATTTCCTCAACTCCCTCTCAGTTTTACTTTGGGGAAATATTTATAGAATTTTGACTCACTTGCCATTTCTCAGGTTGCTAATATCCTTTAAGTATATCTTTGTTTTTGCCTTTGTGTCCTTGTACATGCTCTTGGCCTTCATATACATGGGCTACTATGGGTTTTGAGTCAGAGCATACTCTCAGTGTGTGTGGGGTGGAATGACATGGAAGGCACCATCGTTCTTGCTCTTGGAGTTAGGCTGCATTATCTGTCAAAGGGGTTGTTTTCTCTTAAAGCAGGAAAGTATAGCTTCCTAATTCTCTCTCTCTTTCTCTTTTTTCCTGAGTATAAGTAAAGGCCCTCTGTCAGTCACAGGAACTTGTGACAGTGGGTTTCCTCCACATCTGAGAGAGGGACTAGGATCAGCTAGATGTTCACATAGCCACTGTGCACCCTCATCAACAGAGTGTGCAGGCTTCTTTAAATTGATTCTTCTTCAGGGGGATTTTTTCCACCCAACCCCCATTCTCAGAATATCAGATGCTTCCTCTAGGATCTACCTGCTTCTCAGTCACTCCAGGCAGAGTTGGGAGGGATAAGGAGCCAAGGATGAGAACTTAAGTTTCCATTCATTTTTTAAAAAAGGTATCTTTTTTGTTGAAAGCATTACAGATGCTTCTCCCTTTCCCCCTATTGACCCCTCCACTCTGCTCCCCAACCCCAGGCCCTCACACACTATTGTCCGTGTCCATGGGTTATTCATATATGCAGATAAGTTCTTTAGTTTATCTCTCCCCATGCCCCCTTCCCTCTAATTCTTCATTTTGAAAAGGAGGCAAGAATATTGTTAAATGTGATTGTATACCTCTTAATCCAAGAGAATAAGCTGAAATGCTTTTTAAAATAGTAAGAGAATTCAGTAAGATGACAGGTTACTACATGTCCAACAATCAGACAGAAAACAAACAGTCAGGAAAGCATAACACAAGAAAGAGGACCGTTTACAATTACAACAAATCCATCAAACTCTTGGAGTGGAATCATTAAGCAATGTGTATAATAATAAAACTATAAAATTTTCTTGAGGAACAAAAACGACATGTTAAAGTAGAGGTTATCCTTTACCGGAGTGAGATATTTAACATCGTAAAGAGGTCAACACTGTTCAAAATTCCAACAAGATTTCTTTCTTTCGGGAGTGGGGATGGGACAGAGAGTTACAACGGTATAAAGCAAAATGAATCTCTTGTATCTGGTATAGTCTATATGAGAAAAGTCAGAAAATTCTTTCCAAATAAAAAATGTACTGTAAAACTATGACAATGAAAGTGTGATATAGGGCAAGTCACACATTACAGAAACAAGGGCTTTCGAGACAGCGACGTGAGGCCGCTCTTCCACCCGGAGGGACGGAGGCCACGCGGGAGCCCGGCTGCTTCCTTGGGCCGCGTTCGGCGGTGCCGGGCAGACGTCCCGAGGGAGACCGGGAGCTGGAAGTCCGGGGAAAGGGACACCGAAGTGACTCCAGTGCGCAGGGCGAGCACCGGAGAGCCGAGCGTCTCACCGGGGTGTAAGATTTCAGAGGGATCCCCTCAAGCACTTGCCTTTGGGGAACCGTGCAGGAAAGTAAAGAAACCGTGTCTGAAGCACACGAGGTGCTGGGAGCCCGGCCTTTCCAACCACACAAACTGAAGAATCCACAGGGCACTGGGTGGGTGGTCAGGAAGGTCTGGTATGTCATTCAGTGTATTTCTCGGGGTTCCCCAGAGAAACAGAAGTAATACTGGAAATAAATAAGACTAATAAATAAATAAAGGAGTAAAGAGCATTGGAAATAACTACCTGAGTAAACACACAGGGTGGGGCAAAAGGAGGTTTACAGTTGTGAGTGTGTGAAACACAGTTTATTAATTACTGTACTATTTTCCTTACAAACAACTTTTGCCCCACCCTGCATATTTTTTTTTAATTTTAAAAATATCTTTTAAAAAAGAAATTGTTTAAACAAACAAACAAACAAAAAAACATCGTGAGGCTTATGACAACACAAGTATGGTTTTTTTTTAATTCTTTTTTATTGATTTTTTTTTTTTAAGAGAGAGAGGAAGGAAGAGGGAGAGAGAGAGAGAAACATAGATGAGAGAGAACATCGATTGGCCACCTCCTGCATGCCCCCACAGGGGATTGGGCCCACAACCTGGGCATGTGCCCTGACTGGGAATCGAACCGGCGACATCTTGGTGCATGGGTCGATGCTAAACCACTTAGCCACACCCGTCAGGTTCAAGTTTTCTAAGTCTGTGGCAAGTGTATAATATCACTCAATGATCATCTGTAAAAAGATGCACAGTATACACACCTAAGCAAATGTTAAAAACATAGTTATAGCTAATAGGTCAGAAAAGGAAATAATATGGAATCATCAACTCTATTTAATCTAAATGAAGAATGAAAGGGAGGAAAAACTGAACAAAGCATGGGTGGGATAAGCAGAGAACAAATAGCGAGATGATACACATAAAGGTGCCTGTATCAATAATCACATTCCATAAGAATAGTCTAATACCCCAGTTGAAAGGCAGGGATTGGCCCTGGCCGGTTTGGCTCAGCGGTTAGAGCATTGGCCTGCAGTCCAGAGAGACCGGGGTTCGGTTCCCGCTAAGGGCATGTACCTTGGTTGCAGTTTGTCCCCGGCCCTGGTTGGGTTGTGAGGGAGGCGGCCACTCAATGTGTCCCTTTCACGTCGATGTTTCTCTCTCTCTCTCTCTGTCTCTCTCTCTCTCTCTTCCTCCCTTTCCCTTCCACTCTATCTCAACAAAAAATGGAAAAATGTCCTGGGGTGAGGATTAAAACAAAAAGGCAGGGATTGTCAGATTAGACTGAAGTCAAGATCCAGCTATAGGCTGTTTTCATAAACCCCATTTAAATATAAAGACACAAATGAGTTAAAAATAAAAGAGTGAAAAAAGAAATAATCATTTGAAGACAAGCCTAAAGAAATCTGGAGTCACTATAATAATGTCAAAGCATATTTCATAGCAAAGAACATTACTAAAGATAAGAATATTATTTCATAACGATAAAGACGTAAGTTAATCAAGAGGACAAAATCCCAAATATGTGTACTCCCATTAACAAAGCTTCAAATGCACCTACTGTCTTCCTCTAGAAGTTCGCCCAGGGTGCCTAAAATTCATTTCTTAGAGGTCACCATTGTGAAATCCTATAGGTATTTCTGTAGAAATATTTTGGGACCTCTACATGGCACAGGTATTAGGTTGCCATGTTTTTTATTGTGTGTGCAGGGTTATATGAATTTGAATATTTAATTCCTAGAAGTGATTTTATAAACCGTTCCTTAGTTCATAGTGTTTGTAATTAAATTGTATGTTGACCTACTGACTGAATTACAGAAATCAAATATAACAAATGAAAAAATTTCAGCTGTCCATTTTCTATAGTGATTTGAATTAGTTTTAATGGACCCCATGGCAATTTTGTAGTCTGTAACTTTTATTAAACAGAATTCTATAATTTCACTAACTATGCATAAATAATCCATACAGTAATACAACAAATTTGTGTTTGACATAGTAATAAATATGCCAATTAAAAAGAATTTAAAAGAAGATATGCCCCAAAGAAAAGAGCGAGTATTTAATGCCATTTTTATTTCATTACTTTAGAAGGTGCTCATTTTTAATTCAATTTTTTTTAGAAAAAAATAAAAATATTATTAATATTCTAGTAGTATCTATAATTACCACTATGCTGAGTTAAAATTTTTTCTTTCCATGTGATTCTTACAATAAGTCCATAAAATTGGTGCCAATATTATTTCTATTTTTACAGATGAGAAAGTTGAGGTTTAAAGAGTTCAGGTAACTTGCCCATGTCCACTCAGTTAATAAGATTAGAATCAGCACATAAATGTCATATTTGGTTTTACTCCAAAACCATGTCTTAAGCACTATGTCACTAATATATTTACCATAGTGAAACCAACAACTCTGATAATCTGTAAAAAATAAATATTTATATATTTACCATAGTGAAACCAACAACTCTGATAATCTGTAAAAAATAAATACTTATATATTTACCATAGTGAAACCAACAACTCTGATAATCTGTAAAAAATAAATATTTCTAAAATTACAATGGAATTTTTATTAAAATCTACTATAAATCAATTACATGAAACTGACATGTGGACTATATATCCCAACACTTAGAACAACTAAAACATAGTAGGCACACAGTCAGTAATTTTGAAATAATGGAATCAGAAAGAATTTTATCATTCTAAATCTTTATAATGAAGAAAAGTAACTTATAACAAGAAAAGTACAGAAGAAACTGACGTGGAGAAATGTTAGCATTTAAGAATAAAGGGAATTAAAATTTACTAGACTGTAATCAGGTAGGAACAACTGATAAAGAGAAAGCTGGAATATGCTAGAATATTCCATTATGCCTATTTGAGGTATCACTACATAGAGGTATATTTTTTAATACTTTATGTGACGATAATACAGCTCTATTGATTTAAAAATTAGATCACCTAAGGGATATAATAAGTTACTAAATCGTCTCCATTAAATTAGGAGACTTTGCTTGGCCTTTGAAATATCTCTCTCGCCTGGTCAACCAAACTCACAATACTTCACTCTCTCTTTGACCTACTTCTCCCTCCAAACATTGTCATCCACTTTCAAAGTATCATGTCACATTGGATTCTACGCATATAGTGACACTCTGGTTTACCTCATCTTTCTGTTCTTTCTCCTACTACACTAGTGCAGGCCATCATCCGCTGAACTGATGAAATCCCATTGGAAGTATGCTCCCTGTGCAAGGAACCCCACATTACCGATCCCCCGTCCAGCGTCACTAGGGTCTATTCTTAAGTCTTGTTAATTCCACATCACTTGAGTCCAAAGCTTCTTCAGGACATTAGAGAATCCCAGAATCTTGCTGCAGCAACCTTTCCTGGCTCGCCTACCCCAGAACCCTAGAATACACCCGAAGTGCATTCCTAAAGAACACTTTCTAACTGGCCCAAAATGCCAAGCACCGGCTCTGTTTCTAAAACGTTGTAGCTCCTTCCTTTGTCACCAGGATCCTCAAGCATCAAGGCTCAGAAAAAGTGCCATTTCACTCCCCGTTTATAATAAATCATTCCTGTCCATCTTCATTCATACCACTGCTCGCTGCATACCACTCCCCATCATTATTATAGTTGCCATCATGTGTTTCCTTATTTATCTTGGACTCTTTGCGGACAAGTACAATGGGCCATTTAAGTTTTTCTCCTTCAGTACCTATGATAGGGCAATAGTTACAGAAAAAACTCCAATACAATAAATATGTGTTGTTTACTGAAAATCAAGTAGACTGAAAAGCTACAGTAAAATATTTTTAAATCTGCCAAATAAAGATAGCACAGGGGAGAAAACATGATCTCTATATTATAGAAATGGAACATGGTAAAATTGAATTTATAGGTGGGTACATTTAGATGGATGTCTTATTGGAAATAAGAAATAGAAAAGCTGAAAGGAAAATAAATCAAAATTATTCTTTGATTTCAAGTTTTCACGGAGAAATTATTTTCAGGTGCTAGGTTTGTCTGCGTTGGGAAGGAGTGATTTTGTCATTTCCAGAACTGTCATCCTTTGTTACAGTATGGTCCTTCACCTACTATGATCTCTGAGGGTTTCCAGAGGCTCGCACACTAGGAGCTTTGGACACAAAGGCACTGACGTCTTGCAGCACAGGAAGGCTTGGCAATCAATTCCCCACTTCCAGGTGCAGCTGTTTGGCTCCATTCACGTTAACTTTACATTGCGCTCTGTGAAGAAAGCCTCCAGACAGTACAGAGGGAGGAAGAGCAATAAGACCAGCGATTACACATCAATCACCTTTATTGCTGCCAGAGCCAGTAGCAGAACACAGATGATAGACAAAGCAATGCTTTTGTTCAATAATTGAGTTGTTTCTTAGGGGAGAAAAGGAAGTCCTTTTCAATATTCCACTCTTAGAAAATATTCATATGGTTGCAAACATTAAGTGGCATGCCACAGAAATGTAAGTTTTAATAGTGGATCTTATTGTGAACATTGAATGCTATAAAGCAGATTTAATTAGATTTGGGAGAGGATCAGCTCTGCTGTGGGTATAGAGCCAAGGAATCTGCGACACCTGTACACATGAAAAAGAAAGGTGCACATTTCCTAAGTTAGGGGTGATACCAGTGAGGCGCTACTATTGGGTAAATTTAGAAAATGCACTCAAAGCCTGGGAAAGATAAGAGAAAGGAATTTTGTGCACATAGATCTGTGTGCATATTTCTTTCTTTAAAAAACTAAAGTTATAGTGGTACTATCCTAATGATATAAGCCAAATATCTATTTGGATTTGAATATAACAGAATCTCTTCAAGATGGACCTTTGTTGAAATACCTTTGTTGGCATACCTTTTTATACTATCAAATGTTTTAAATAAATGCCATTTTGGTGTTTTGTTTGCTTTATAGGGGGGTTGTTTCTCCCTTACGTTTGGTGGTTCTCTTACATCATTACAACACATGTAAGCTCACATTAGCTATAAGTAGGACAAACAAATAGCATAAAACATTCTTCAGTGGCTGTTCAGTATTTACTTGGAGGAAAAGATGCAAACCTATGAAAACAATGTGTTTTGTGTTGTTTTGTTTTGTTTGTAAATGGAATTCACATTACAGTTTAATTCTCTCCTTCTCTCTCTCTCTCTCTCTCTCTCTCTCTCTCTCTCTCTCTGAAAAGTAACGAGAGAATATTCCATCTGTATAGCAGCCCTGCAGTGTAACAGAAAATGTCCCATGACACAAGACTCAAATTTTTTCCCACCACCACCGTTGGCGTCTATGACATTAGAGCTAGTCACTTAATTTCTGGAGTCTTCCAATCACATTATTAGAAGCAGGAACAATGACACCTACGTTTAATAAGAGACCATGAAAATATTGGGGTGACAAACAACATGTGACTATATTTTAGTTGTTCAATATGCCAATTTTGATATTTTTCTGAAAAGATTCACTCCCAGAAGGAAATTACAGAAAATGAGCACTATTGGTGTGCAGTGTGCTATCAGATGTTTTCACACGAGCCATTGCACTGAGCTCTCAGAAAGAGCGTATGTAACTGGACGTAGAGCCTCTATTTGTTCTAATAAAACCCTAATTGGCCCACGTTCTATCAGTAACCATGGTTTCCACATAGAACCCACAGAGGTGGCCAGAGTTTTTATTTCCTAATAAGACTCACTGTGGTACAAGGTCTGACTCAGAGTTTTTCCTAGGTGTACAAAAAAGATAAATAAAAATGTAAAAGAAAAATTACTAAACTATTCCTTGATAACTAAATGGTTGATCATAAATTGAAGTGTCTATGCAAATGAAGTAAATAATTAAAAACTCCAAGAACAGCATGGACTAGGTGGTTGATGACTGGCAATTATAAAAGCTGCATTTTTAATATGCATACATCTAAGGAGCCAGTAAAAATTAGCTCCCAGACTAATGGACTTGCCTTTCTTCTGAGGCAGAATTTTAATGAGAGCATTATTTATAACAGAGAGCCCAAGAAGCAGGGTATTCTTGCTCAGTCTCATTTTTTTTTACTCCCTGACACCTTATCCATTAAACTATGAACTTCTTTACAGAAGAATAATACTTTATATGCTAGGAAGTAAAGGTCAAAATTACATTGGAATTTAGTCACACTATATATACTCCAAAGATGTGCCACTTAGGAGAAAAGAAACTATAAAGCCTGTTTCTAAATACTGAATAGTCTGTGCTTCTTTTATATATCTTCCACATTGATTAAATTACATTTCATGTCGTCTTGCTGTTGATGCTACACGTATTGTTCTTCTTCTACAAATTTTCTGTATGATGAGATTATTTCCTATATAAGATGACTGGCAATTAAAAATTCTTGCTACTAGTATATTGAACACTTTAAGATCATTGAAAGCATTGCATTTTTCCTTTGACACAGCATTTACATTTTTTTTTAATTTATTGATTCAGAGAGGGGGGAGAGAGAGAGAGAGAGAGAGAGAGAGAGAGAGAGAGAAGAGAGAGAGAAACTTTGATTTGTTGTTCCAATTATTTATGTCTTCATTGGTTGGTTCATATAGGTGCCCTGAATGGGAATGGAACCCACGCCCTTGATGCAGCGGTACAGTGCTCTAACCAACTGAGCTACCTGGACAGGACAGGCATACCATTTTTTTTATAAACATCACAGAATCATTCAGTGCTCTTAAGGTTAGATAACCACTTTCTAGTCATAGGATTTTATTTTATTTATTTATTTTTTTTTTAATTTTTATTTTTCCAAATCTTTATTGTTGGATGTAAAATGTATTACAGATGTTCCACATTTTTCCCCCATTGACCCCCTCTTCCCCACTCCCGCCCCCCCTCCCACCTTTTCCCACACTATTGTCTGTGTCCATTGGTTATGCATATAAATTCTTTGGTTTATTTCTTCCCACCCCCGCAACCCCTTTCCCTTTGAGGTTTGTCAGTCTAGCAATGAGTTTGTGCTTCTTAATCCCTTCACCTTTTTCACCCATTCCCCCAACCCCCTTCCCAACTGGCAACCAATAAAATGTTCTCTGTATCTATGAGAATGTTTCTGTTCTTCCTGTTCATTTTGTTTGTAGATTCCATTGTTGATAGATATGTATTCATTGCCATTTTGTTTGTTCATACATTTTATCTTTTTCTTCAAAAAGACCCTTCATCATTTCATATAATAACGGTTTGGTGGTGATGAACTCCTTTAACTTTTTCTTGTCTGGGAAAGTTTTTGTATGTCCATCGATTCTAAATGACAGCTTTGCAGGATAGAGTAATTTTGGTTGTAGGTTCTTGGTTTTCATCACTCTGAATATTTCTTGCCACTCCCTTCTGGCCTGCAAAGTTTCTTTTGAGAAATCAGCTGACAGCCTAATGGGAACTCCCTTGTAGGTAACTAGCTGCCTTTCTCTTGCTGCTTTTAATATTCTCTCTTTGTCTTGAACCTTTTGCATTTTGATGATGATGTGTCTTGGTGTGGGCCTCTTGGGGTTCATCTTGTTTGGGACTCTCTGGGCTTCCTGGACTTGTATATCTGTTTCCTTCACCAAGTTAGGAAAGTTTTCTGCCATTATTGTTTCAAACAGGTTTTCGATTTCTTGTTCTCTCTCTTCTCCTTCGGCACCCCCAAGATGCGAATGTTGGCACGCTTGAAGTTGTCCCAGAGGCTCCTTACTCTATCCTCATTTTTTTGGATTCTTTTTTCTTTTTGCTGTTCTGATTGGGGATTTTTTGCTTCCTTATATTCCAAATCGATGGTTTGCTCCTTGGATCTACATACTCTATTATTGAAGCTGTGTAAATTAATCTTTATTTCAGTTAATGCCTCCTTTAATTCTAACTGTGTATCCATGATTTCTAACTGGTACTTTTTTATGCTCTTGATGCCCTCCCTAAGTTCACTGAGGTTCTCACTAAGTTCATTGAGCATCCTTATAAGCAGTATTTTGAACTCAGTATCTGTTAGGTTGCTTATCTCCCTTTCGCTTAGTTCTTTTATTGGGGTTTTGTTCTGTTCTTTCATTTGGGACCTGTTTCTTTGTATCCTCATTTTGGCTGCCTCCCTGTGTTTGTTTCAATGTATTACTTAATGAGAGGTATGGGGCTCGCTGAGACCGGGTGCTGCTCGTTTGAAAGAATTTAGGAAAAACCTGAAGCAGGATCCAAGACAGGCCAATCCTATGGTTAAGCAAGTGGCAACAGCTTGAAAGTTGTGTGGGGCGGGGCGGGGCCTCAGGGAGTCAGCAGGGTGGGGCCTCAGGGAGTCAGCAGGGCGGGGCTACGAGTGTGAGCCAGGTTGCTGGAGTCCCAGATATGGCTTCTGTCTGCCGCCCCCGGGAAGGGCTCACCAAAGGAACAAAGGCCTCTGACAGCACGTTTGTCCCCGAGGAAGCCCCCTCTCCAGCTCTCGCTCCAGTCATAGGATTTTAATCATAGCTAACTCTGGTCTTGCTTTCATGACCTCTTCCCACATAGCTGTGACTAAGCAAGGAATGTTTGGTAGACACCATCCCTGGAGATTTTATTGGCTGACATCCCACACAAAACTATGAGTCAGGAAAACACTAAATCCAAAGATGAGTCAAAAGAGTGTTCTTACTCAGAGTGACTTTAAACAGAAATTCATCAGTCCCTTTACAATTCTATCCCTTCACCCTCACCCAGCACTAACCTAAAATCATATGACCAAGGGGCAAGGATAGAGGAAGCATTGTCCGAGGGAACATGACAAATGGGCTCTCATATACCCAAGTGTATCCCCTTCTAGCTTTTCTCTTTTTTTGAGCCCTTCATCATTTTATAAACTTCTGTATACACTCATAAAGACAGAAAAATTGAGGCTTTCTAACAAATGTCAAGTTTTATTAAAATTCTCAGGATTGTAGGGCTCTCTCTAATGTTCAACATCAGTCAGCAGGCAAATGCCCACCCAGGAGGTCTAGATTCTTTATGTCAACCAGAGTGAAGCCAGGATATTCTCACCGGGAATCTCTGTGTAAACTCTACTGGTAGCATTGCTTAATAAAATTGGAATGTGAATACAATTAAGTCCTCTTATATAACTTTTTGCAGTTTCTTTAATTGCCTTCCTTTTTTTTTTTTTTTTTTTGCACATTGTCATATTGGATTTTTTTTCCCAGATTGATTTAAAAGAATTCTCTTTTTTCTTTCTGCATATATTTTCTAGTTTATCATTTGCCTTTTAATTTTATATCCTTGGTGCATAGATGGTTTGTTCTCTATGATCAAATATATCCATTGTTTCCTTAATGTTTTCTTCCATATTTTTATAATTAGAAAAGCTATGCCTACTCTTATATCAGACAAATATTTATTTACATTTTTCTGTAGTTCTGGTTTGTTATTTTTTTTTACAACAAATGTAATTATCTTGGCATATTACATGAGGTAAATCTGTATTTATTATTTGCCAAATACTTAACTGATTGTTCAATGATTATTTATCAAATAAAATTATTTCTTACTGCTTTGACAGTATTATATATTTATATAATATAATTACATATAATATATTCTCTACTGCTTTGTCAGTAAAATATAATATAGTTATATATTATAACAGAATATATCTTATTTGTAACCTAGTAAATAACTAAAATACACTATATATGAATCTATTACTAGGCTTCTTAGTCTGTTCAAGTTATTTATTTTTATTTCAATATCAGGAAATGTTCTATTCTCAGAGTACTATAGAATTTATCAAATAATAAGTGTTCTGCTTTTTAAATAGTTTTTTTTAGCATCAATTGAGCTGATAATATAGTTTTCTCTTTTAGTATATCAATACAGTGATGTGATTTCATTAATAGGATTTCTAATATGTAACTGTTCTTGCTCTTCTAAAATAAATCCTAGCTGGTTATGATTTTATTACATTAATATATTACTCATATTCTTTGGATTTCTTTATATTTACTATAACTGAGAGTGTTCTGTAATTTTCTTTTTGCTCTGTCATTGTCCAAGGTTTTATATGTTTTTTCTTCGTGATTCATGAAATGAAGTGAAAAATATAGTAGAAAGGATTGTAAGAATAGGGCTGAGTCAGTGAAGACATTTGGTGCTTCCTTTTCATCTACCCTACTCAGAATCTGCAAAAATAACAATAGGATTGTAAAGGTAGCGATGAGATCAACGCCTGCACCATACTGGAACCTAGGGAAGGAGTCTATCCACATAGCAGATGATATTGAGCAATTAATTTCTGCTGTGTGTGCTACATATGGGAACACACAAATTTCATGATAGATAACTCACAACTCTACATAACAAAAGAATAGTGCAATATCTCAGAAAGAAAGAAAGCAAAGAAAATCTAGGGAGATCCCTAATACTTGCACATCCCCCCCCCCCCCTTTGAATGGTTGAGGCCTGAATGCAAGAACAGGGCTGTAGATAAATGACATTTGAAATTTCTACCATCCCTGCGATAGTGTGGCTATGCCTAGCACATTAAACAGGAATGTAGCTATATTAGACCAAAGCGTTTAGGCAGCTGAATTTGTCCCAGGTGTAGTATTAAAAGCTATAAAGAATTAGAAAATACAATAAATTATATAAGGAATGTGGAGGACAAGCTGGAGATGATCACTGGAAATACAGGAGAGAAAGGAAATGTAATGAAAACAACCACAGGAAAACCATTTGCTTAGATAACTAACCATGGAAAGCTAAGACATTGATTTTTCTATAATGACCCAATGTGAACTCCATCAGGGAGCTGGGAGATGTAAAGGGATGTCTCCATGTTTACAGCACTTATTGCACAAGAGATGGAACTGCCAGTCAGTTGTTCCTGTTTCCCCTTAAGTGTCATAATGGATTGTAAATGTTCCCTAAGATTTTTTTTGTAAGTCAATGGTAGCTTTCCCTAATTTTTAGTTCCCCTTTTTTTATGTGTAAGATGAAGAACCCAACTGCTGCCTTTGCTCATCATATCCTTTTATTGATAACTTATATACTAAGGCAAAAGCACTGTCATTTAGTTAAAATTCAACTGATTGACTCAAGGAAAAATTATAACTAATTAATATTAAAATCCTTTATTTATTTATTTTTAAAATTTTTTTATCCTCACCAAGGACATTTTTGCATTAATCTTCAGATAGAGCAGGAGGGAAAAAGGGAGGAAGAGAGAGAGAGAGAATCATCGATGTGGGAGAGACATCGAGTGGTTGCCTCCCACACAACCCCAACCGGGTCCAGGGACAAACTGCAACCGAAGTACATGCCCTTTGCGGGAACCGAACCTGGGTCTCTCCAGTCCATGGGCCGACACTCTATTAGCTAAGCCAAATCAGCCTGGGCTTAAAATCCTTTAGATTAGGTTTTTAAAGTTAATGAGGTCTTTTTTTTTTTTCCCCCTTTTGGTTTGACAGTCAATTTATCCTTAATAGGTACAATTTTTTTTTTTTTTAGGAACACGATCTTATCCATAAAAGTTACAAATTGAGTTTTCAGAAAAGCAGTATATACAAGAAGCTAGTCTTTATTTCTGCTTTTCTAAGCATAGATGCATTACTGTTAACATTTCTAGTTTTTCAGTTGTCACCTCTCCTTAAAGGGGCAAGCACAAAATGTGCACCATTTGTATGAGAGAAGTAAATGCCCCTTGAAATACTTTGACTGACAGATAAGTTATAACAAAGTGAAGAAGAAAAAATTTTCATCTTATATAAAAAGAAGATAGAAATATCTGATGAAGGATATGGATAAAGTTGTTATTTTTGGTCTGGCTATCTAATGCTAGAAATAATATTTCATTGTCTCCAAGTCTCAAATTCTATTAACAGAACCTACTGGAAGACATGTCCATGTTAAACAAATCCGATCACATCACAGATACACCCACAACAGTTCCTTCCATTCCCCTCGTGTGCAAATCTGCCTCAGAATATTTGTCAGAATTTTTTCCTTCAGTTACATACCATTTAAGGTTGACATTAAAGAGACACTAGGGAATTTATTTAATGAAATCTGTTATTGAACAAAATTTCCTTAAATTTAATAACATAGAAATATAGGTGTTTGACAGAAATTTAAGTGACTGAAATGATAGTATTATAAGATAGACATTTAAGGTATTTAAAAATGGAACCCAGGATGATTTTATAAAAAATTGTCATGATCAAAAATTAAAAGAAAATTAATGTATTTTCATTAGGAAGGCAAAGATTTTTTTAAAATTTTAAATTCAAATATATTGCATTTCAACAATAAAAGCGAGGGAAAGCCAATTTTTAGTAATAACCAAATTTCTATTTAGTTCCAATAGCATTTTAATATATGCAGCCATTCAACATGAATATGAACACACAAAAATATTCGGCCATTCTTACTTTTCATCCTAAAGTTAAAAGTTATAATGATAATATTTGCCCCTTTATACATTTTACAAAAGTCACTGAATATAAGGTCAATATGCAAAAATAAATATTAGTCTATGAACTTGAAACAAATTATTATAAAATTAAATTTAAAGTAAGTAATGAGTTAAAGTAGCATTGAAATAAACCAAGTACCTAGCAATTAATTTAATAAAGGATGTGAATGGCCTATACACTAAAAACCATAATATATTGGAATAAATTTTAAAAGAACTAAATGTAGGTAAGAATGTGCCATGTACATGCATTGGAAGAACTCAGTATCATAAAGATGTCAATTCATCCCAACTTGATTTACAAATTCAGTGTAATAGCAATAAAATAATCCATCAGTTTCTTTTCTGGAAAGAGAAGATAATTCTAAAATTTATATGGAAATTCAAACGGCCAAAGGGCACAGACTTTCAGTTATATGATGAATAATTTCTGGGGATCTAATGTACAGCATGATGACTATAGTTACTAACACTGTAATTATACTTGGAATTTGCTAAGAGAATAGATCTTAGCATTATTACCAAAAATGTGAGCTGATAGATAAGTTAATTAGCTTGTTTGTGATAATCATTTCACCATATATATATATAAAATCATCATGTTGTACACCTTAAATGTGTTCAATTTTGTTTGTTGGTTATATTTCAATAAACTGAGAAAATAAGTGACACTGAAATACAGTGGGCAAAAGGATTTATTATAAATGGTGCAGGACCAATTTTATGTCTGTATGGAAAATAATAAATTATTACTCCCAGCATATACAATACACAGAAATTAGTTCCAGATAAATTATAGACCTAAAATGAAATGAAAGGCAATACATTTTCTAGAAGATAAAAAAAAAGGATATTCTAGTCATCTTTGATTTTTTAACTAGGTGAGGACTGATTCAACAGACCACAAAACATACTGCTACTAAAAGAAAAGATGGATAAATTGGATATAATGAAAATCAAGAGATTCTGTTCATTAACAACACAACTATGAAAAAAAACAACCAGTGTGTGAGAGAGTATTTGGAAAGAAAAATAAAACCTAGGGTAACAAAAATATAATATGCCTATAGATCATAAGAAGACAATTTCTAATGGAAAAGTAAGAAACAAGTAAGAGATTTGAAGACATTTACAAAAGAAGATACTCAAGGTCTAGTAAATATGTTTAAAGGTATTTATCATCTTTCATCATCAGGGAATGCAAATTAAAAACACAATAAGGTCCCAGCTGGTGTGGCTCAGTGGCTGAGTGTCGACCCATGTACCAAGAGGTTGCCGGTTCAATTCCTAGTCAGGGCACATGCCCAGGTTGTGGGCCCCATCCCCGGTGGGGGCATGCAGGAGATGGCCAGTCGATGGTCTCTCTCATCGATGTCTCTATCTCTCTCTCCTTCTCACTACCTCTCTCTCTAAAAATCAATAAAGGAGAAAAACAATTTAAAAAGAAAACACACACACACACACAATGAGAAACATACCACTATGCAACCACTACAACCCCTTAAACAAAGAAGATAGAAAATACCAACTGTTGGCAAGAATGTAGACTAAGCGGGAAAAAAATATTCATCTAGCATTATTTGTAATAGCCATTACCTAAAATAACTTGCAATGTCTATTAACAGTAGAATCTATAAATAAATAGGATAGCTCCATACTTTGTAATACCATAAAACAATGAAAAATAATGCAATGCTGCTATGCACAACATGGATGAATCTTATAAGCATAAACTTAAACATAAAAGAGTACATAAAGCAGTAAGTCCATTTATACAAAATTTGAGACAAAAAGAAAACTAATCTGTGTTGATAAAAATCAAAAGAGTAGTTACATTGTGGGGAGATGGTGATTAGGAGAGGTATGAGGAAGGCTTCTCAGTGCCAGAAATGATCTGTAAGTTTATCTGTATGTTTTCACTTGGCATAAACTTGTCCATTGAAACACTTACAATTCTGCACTTTGATGTATGCATGTTATATACGTCAATCAAAAAACTTTTTTAACAAAAGAAAATAGAAATACTGTGTGCAGAAAGAAATACTGTGTGCACATCTTCAGCAGAAAAATAAAATGTACAACCTTAAGACAGGAGCAAAATTCACTTGCAGCCCCAAAACAAGGAAATACAAACACAGTGATAACTAAGTGAAACTGATTTATTTTTATGTCAATATACATTATTATAACTCTTTATGTTTTTATGTGTTATGCTTAAGGAAAAATGCATTCTGGTGTCCACAGTAAGAAAGAACAGATTATAAATTCAAGAAAGGTGCTTGAGTTTAGACTTTTCAAAAGTAATTGCTAATTTTCTTAAGTAAAGATTTGTGCCTAGATTAAAACTGATCTAAGAAAATTTCTTTCAGTTGTATTTCCTTATATGGAATGAAAATAAGTTAAATATTTGTCTATATTTTATATATTTAAATATGTATTTTATACAGGAAAGTATATATTTAAATATAGTCACACAAAAACATATATTCAGTCTTAAATAAATGGAAAAAACTGGTATGTGTAATCTAAGAATCATATTCATTTCTATTTGAATTTAGAATGTCTTACATGATTCTTAAGGCATATTTATCAGAGTTTGTTTAGCCTGATATTAAAATTAATCTGCACTACTTGAAGACACAACCCCTGATCTTGGAAAAATTATATCTGCAATATATTGGTTAACAGAAAGAAGCTCTCTGGGGATTAAGTATTTTACACCAATATTCATCTAAAAATATCAGCAACATACCAGTAAATGAGAATTTGCTGTAAATTAAAATCAATCACTAAAATAAGGACATTCCTAAAGTTAACTGCAATTAAGAAGTTAGCCTGAAGTGCAAATTAGGATACCTCAATTAATGTGAATCCTTCTTAGTTTGTTCGTGTGTGTGTGGGGGGGGGGGGGTGTTGAGAAAGAGAGTGTGCTATAAACAACCATCATAGGCTTCAGATCTCTAGCAAACAAGTGTGCAAATTCTCTGTGTGCTACTTATAAGATGTGTTAGCAAGTGACTAGGCCTCTTTTGGTTCTTGTAATAGTGTATGCCTTGGACTACAATTGTGGGAATTTAACTACAATGGCAAGTAAGTTTTTAATTTGCTTTTGGCGGGCCAAGCTCAATAAGGAAGCAGGGGTCAGATCGTGAGGCGGAGAGGTGTGCTAGAAGATGATGAATTTAGTGTGTAATGTAGTCAGTGTAATGGGGCCATATAATTGTACTACAGTCAATAGCAAGTTGAATTTAGAGAGATCTGGGCTGGAAAGTTAAAGAGTTGTCATACCTACATGCCAAAGGGAGTTATGGGCACGAGCCAAGGCCCATGGGATGACGGTGCATTACGACAAAGGAGAGCCTAGAATCTAGACGCCTAATAACATTTAAGGGAGGCCAAGACGATATTTCTTTTGGGTCTTATAATTTAATGGTATGGATATCCAATTCATACCATTTGCTTCCACATCCAAGAAAACAGAAACCAAGTTGATCAACTAGAGAAAAATGTCTAATAAAAATAACAAGTCACAAAGTCTCTGATACCTGAAGTCTGGGTGCCTAAGGGAAGAATAGCACTGTACTTGGAAAGGAACTGGAACCCGGGATAAGAAGCCTTCAAGGATCCTGGGAGTATGCCCTTTCTCTCTTGCTTCAGCTTCTCCTCTTTTCATTTAAATTTTCAATTATAGTTTACATTCAATATTATTTTGTATTAGTTTCAGGTATACAGCATAGTGATTAGAAAATCATATGCTTAAAAAAATTCAGTGATCGCTTTTAGAGAGAGAGAGGAGGGGCAAGAGAGAAAGAGAAACAGTGATTTGCTACTCCATTTATTCATGCATTCACGGGGTGCCTCTTGTATGTTCTCTAAGAACCAAACCCCCAACCTTGGCACATCGGGAACCCCCAACCTTGGCTCCAACCAACTGAGCTATCCTGCCAGGGCAACAATCATATACTTTAGAAAGTGTTCCCCCTGATATTTTCAGTACCGACCTGGCACCACACATAGTTACTGGATTACTGACTCTATTCCTTATGCTTTACATCTCTGTGACTATTTTGTGACTACCAATCTGTACTTCTCCATCCCTTCACTTTCTCGCCCATGCCCCTTAATTTCTTCCATACACAGACTTGATTTGTTCCTCTGGTTCTGGTTTTATATCTCAGCCATCCAAGAAGCCAATTTAACATGAAAGTAGAATTTAAGTCCTTATTCTGAGTTTTAGAAGAAGGGCATCGTTTCAGATATAAATCTTACAGTTTCCCTGATTGCCCAGCACTACCAGCCAGACGGCGCTCTTGGGCCAGGGCCATTTAATCACTTGTGTTGGGGGAGCTGAGCCCTCCCCCCTTTGGCTGCCCCACGCAGGCGGGCTGACAAGCCAGGTGCCGAGAATTCTGGCTCCACTCACCACTCCAGTCTTCAATGAAAAACACACCGGAGGGCGTGGAATCGGACACATGGCGCAGTTCCCAAAGCACCGAGATGATGCTTTTCTGAAGTGTAGGGGACCTTGATTTTCAAGAAACAGACCTTAGCAGAATCCCACTCCGTCCTCCCTCCCATGAATTATTCGTGGTCATGGCTTGCCCTGTATCCTGTCCGCAGAATCCTGTATGCCAAGAGCTGCAACTGCAGAGCAGCCTGCTGTTGATTTTAAAGAATCAGATTTTAGCAGAATCCCACTCCGTCCTCCCTCCCATGAATTATTCGCAGTCATGGTTTGCCCTGTATCCTGTCCGCAGAACCCTGTATGCCAAGAGCTGCAACTGCAGAGCAGCCTGCCGCTTGCGTGGAGTCGACAGGGCGGCAAAGCCTCCTTCTCTCCTCCCTGCCTCCCTTCTCTCTTTCCTCACCTTCGCTGCCTGGGTTTGCACCTTCCAAACAGAGCATTAGCACATTAATCTTTGCTTCAGGCTTCAGACTCTAGGGGCCTCAGACTATGAGAGGCAGCGTATTGCTTAGATGTGCTCCAGTAACCTCCTGACTCCATGTCCACGGGGAAGAAAGGCAAGGTGTCTCCCAAGGGGTCTGCCAGGGACCCCCGTGTGATTCTCTGGCTTAGTACAGGGGAGTTGGTTTCCCGAGGAGAAAGAACCACCGCAGCAAGTTAGACACCCCGACTTATTTCTGACAATAATGAAAAGTGTAGTCACCGAAGGTGATCCTGTTATGTATTACTCCTTCCTTGCGGGCCTGGTAATTGCAAATGCTTCCAGTTTCCATTGTCCGCTTGTTAAACAGTTAAAGTAATCTGATCAGATGAGGTGTCACTCTAAGTATGGTGAGCCCTGGCCGGTTTGGCTCAGCGGTTAGAGCGTCGGCCTGTGGTCCAGAGAGACCCTGGTTCGGTTCCCGCTAAGGGCATGTACCTCGGTTTCAGTGTGTCCCCGGCCCTGGTTGGGTCGTGCGGGTGGCAACCACTCGATGTGTCCCTTTCACGTGGATGTTTCTCTCTCTCTCTCCCTCCCTCCCACTCTACCTAAGCAAAAAAATGGAAAAATGTCCTTAGGTGAGGATAAATATGGTGTGATTCAGTGAGAAAAGAATACTATTGGCAAATTTATTATAAGTGATATTTTTCTAGATTGAGGTAATGACATTATATATAAATATTTCTCTATAAAATTAAAGAAATGCAATTATTTTAAATGCATTTTAATGTATACATAATTACTTTTCGATGTAATTATATGCCCTTATCAAAATAATTTTTTGCAAGGCATGCCTTTGGAATTTCCAGAAAGCACGCACTCGCCGGGTGAGCTTGCTGAGGAGTCGGGATGACACGCCGCAGAGGAAGGGAGCAGCAGCCGGCGAGAACGTGGATGGGGCTGGACAGTCAGTGACATCGGGGTCTGGGTCCTTCAGGGCCCCTCTAATCATTGCCCTTCCATTGCTTCTTATAGGCCTGAAGACAGATCAGCATAGTCAAGAGTAAAGATAGGCATGACAAGATATAAGCAATGTGTTTTTTTTTAAATGAATACTCTTCAAACTTAGGTCTTTCAGCCACTGAGAAAAAAATAAATAAATCACTAACTAACTTTTCTTCACTTGTCACCTCATCATCAGAAGGCTCTACAACTTTCTCCCCTTCCCGTTAGCATTCTCAGAGAGGTCTGTGCAGCATATCATGTGTAGGGTGCCATAGAAGGACTGTGAATATTAACCAAATTATGTATCACTGCCCTTGACAACAATCATCTTGCCATCTGGTAGGGAGATCATTTTGCTTAAGTAAGTTCTTATGTTCTGGGTTCAGGGTGTTTAAAATGCTAAGTTTCACTACTTACAGTGATCTCTTATTCCTGGCAATTCTTAAATGAACAAGTCAAAAAGTTAAAATTCCAGAGAAAGCATTAATGCAAAAACTTAATCATTGCATTTAAATTCTCAATAAAATTTAAGCAATACCTAGAATCCGCCACTCCCTATTGAAAAAGAATGCTTTGGGAAAATTGGAAGAAAGGCTGAGAAGTTTTCTGTTAACTAAATGAGAGATAATACAGGGTCTCATATAAATGATAGGCTTTTGTTACCTATTGTATTAATTGCTTTCTTTTAGCAGGTCAGATTTCAGACTCAGTAGATTCTAGGAGCTGGATACCAGAGAGAAGGTGCTGATTCTTTTACCCACAGAGACCTTGATCTTTGGTCTTGTTTTAGATGAGAAAAGAGAGTTCAGAAAAGCAAACTAATTCTTAGTTCAAGCAATTGTTTGGGGCTCTAACTGGAAGCGAAGTAGTGTAGTGGAAGGAAAACAGGCTTTGTAGCAGTCAATTTGGATTTGTACTCTATTTTTGGTCACCCCTCACTGTATATGTGGGCAATTTACTTAACCTCTTGGGTGTGGTGTTTTTTCATTTTTAAAAGGCTGATCTATGACAAGATTTTTGTAAGGAATCAAACACATCACTTAATATATGACACATATAGGGCACTTAGCACATGGAGAACAAAGTGAGGTCAAGGATTCATTGGAACAGAATGATCTGAAGACTTAGAGTATGAAAACCACCAACAGACTTTTGTAAGTGATCCTAGCCCAGAACTTTCTCAAATAAGTTCATCAGAAGTAACAGGACTTTCAAACAAAAGCTAATCACATAACAGATTTAACATATTTATCAATAACAGTAACATTGATATGCTGATCCTCTTTATTAATCAAACTCTGCAAGACATAAGTTCTTCAGGCTGAAATACTTCAGCCAAAACCTCACCAAACAGCTACTTTACCTAATTGCAGGCAAGTTTCTCTAAGCAGCATCACCCAGTTTTAAAACCAGACTCACTGGATAGATTGGAAAAAACACAGATGACTGAGCACACTCCCAAAGTTCTGATTCAATAGGTCTGGAGAAGGTTTCAAAGACGTTTCCTGCTAATGTTGATGCATCTGGTCTGCAGACTACACTTTGAGAATTACTGTATAAGGAAATCATCTCTTAGATGCTTTCAAATACAAGGCTATAAAGTAACATAAAATAAAGGGGAACATATATTTACATACATAAAAATTAAATAATATAAAGGCATATATATATTTAGAGTAATCAACTCTCTCCTTTCTCCATCCCCTCACTGAAAAACACATTCTTATACTGCAACATCTTCAAAGCTACCATCCTTCCAGAAGTAGGATCATACCAAGACTCCAAACTACATAGTGTTTTAAATCCTTTTATTAACTAAATTTTACCTAACAGTAAATCCTCTGTTTTTTGAATTGTGTCCCCCGAAAAGATATGTTCAAGTCCTAACCCCCAGTACTGGCGAATGGTCCTGGATAATAAATAGTCTTTGCAGATGTAATTAGTTAAGATGAGGTCATATAGGAGTAGGGTGGGCTCTAATTTGATAGGACTGGTGTCTTTATAACAAGAAGAGGAGACAGAAATGGGGAGAATCCCACAGGAAGATGGAGGAGGAGATCGGAAACCAAGAAGTGTTAAGGATGGCCAGCCATCATCATAGGCTAAAAAGGTGTCAATGAACAGATTCTTCCTCAAAGCCTTCAGAGAGCACCAACACTGTTAACACCTCGATTTCAGACTTCTAGCCTCTAGGACTGTGAGCTAGTACATCTCTGTTGGGTTAAGCCACCCAGTTTGTGGTCCTTCCTTAATGGCAACCCTAAGTAAATAATTCACTTTCCTTACCCCAGTACCTATGAGATTCTCAGCCTAACACTCAAATTTATTGCACATCTCAACATTTTCAGTGTATTTTCTCCCCCACTGTTTTTTTTTTTTTTTTTTCCTTAACTTTATGAGGGACGCATTAAAGGAAGAAAAGATGCAAGGAGCAGGTGGGTCAAGTGTGACCATCTCAACCTGAAATCACCAGGGATCAAGGAAGTTATACCACCATGGAAATTCTCTTTCAACCATTTCTCTCTGGCTCCACACCAGGTTTCTCTAGCTCTGAGCCCAGTTTCACCCTTAGCTTAAAAATCCTGGCTCAGTTATTTAACTCTGGCTCTGATTCTTGCCATTCCTCCTGGCTCTTCTTGCCCCTTGCTCTTGGCTTTGATACCCCTGATGTGTCCTGCAGCTGGACCTGCTGAAACTTCCCACTCGGCCTTCATTTTTGGCTCTTGGTACTTGAATTTATTCAGTTTTTCCTTATCTCTCTCTGGGACTACTCTGAACAATATAACCATCTCCTCATCTAAGAGGTCCACTTGATCTTCTATTTCTACAAATAAACTTACCTTCATTGATCTCTCATTAAATAAAATGTGTCTGTACCCTGAAGACACAAGTCCCTTTCCATCCACTCCACTGCTTTTTCCCTTCTCCGTGTCCCCTGGCTTTGGGGGCCCTGAAGGCGTTGACTCTTCCCACTACTTTAGTTCTGCCATTTTCAGGCTTCGCTTCCACTGTCTCCACTCCGTCATCTCTCCTACTTGTGCCCTTTTCTCTTCCTTGTGGCCTTTGCTCTTTCTTGTCCCATCTTCTGTCTTCAGGACACCGCCCCACATTTATCACTGCCCTCAATACCTGTTTCATCCTGTTCTTCCTTCATTTATTGCCTAAAAGAATGGTTCTCAGCCCTGATTACACATTAGAATCACCTGAGAAGCTTTAGAAACCTGGATTCTCCAGCAGCTTTAGCCAAGATATTCTAAATTAATTGAAGAGGGCCCGAGCATCCTATTTCTTAAATTTGTTTCCCAGGAAATTTAACTGTTCACCCACAGTTGAAAACCACGGATTCAGCAGCTTCAGCATCTATAATAAAGATCTTTCTCACTTCCTAGCCCCACAGTTCTTCAGTTCCAATTCTAAGCATTACCGCTTTGTTTTGCCTGCCTCATCATTCAAACATGTCTTACAACTCATCATAACTTGAAGTAACCCTACAAGCTATCAGTGTAGCCTCAAAAGTCTTGAACTAATTGCAATCTTTTTCTTACTTTTCTACTTCCAGTGAATAAACTCTAAATTTGTATTATGACCCTATCTTGTTCCTTGACTTTTTCCAGTTTATCATCCCTGATGATTTTACTTCTACTCTGCACAATCAGAAAAGTGGTCAGCCATTTCAGTCCTGCTGCCAACTGTTGGAGGAAATGCTAGTTCTGCGTTCATCACATTCCAGAGCAGAGGGGAGGGAACTTCTCTTTCCTAAGAGAAAACTAGGGAAAGAATGCTTGAGGTCTTTTCTCCAGAGCCCCTCGGAGACACCCCCCCACAGGAGATGGTTCATCAGCATCACTTTGGTGAGCGTGGACAAAGGACCTGTGCGCGTATAGCTCAGTCTCTTTATCCCTCTACTGAGTCGAGGATGCAGTTACTTCTTCTCTGCCAAGCGTTAAGCTCAGTTTTACAACTCCTCCTGTTACTATGTGAATAAGTTTGATTCAGTGGACGAAATACTTAGATATGGGTTTCCAATCTGTATTCTTTAATTCAGCTTAACAGTAAAAAAAAAAAAGAAAAGAAAAACGTGTGTTCTGATCCCTATAAACAGTCTCAACTACTTAAACTCCTTTATTCTTCCTCTGTTGAGGAGCTTATCTGGGAACTCATACAATAGGATTTGTTCCTTAACCACTCCTGTTGCTGCACATTTAGAGCAGTGCACAGACTCATACTTACTGGATCCACTATAATTTTGTAGTTCTAAACTCAGCGAGACCCTCATTGGTACATTATTTATTTATTTTTTAAATTACACTTTACATTTAGTATTATTTTGTATTAGTTTCAGTTGTAGAGCATAGTAGTTAGATAATTGTATGCTTTACAAAGTGTTCCCACCCCACCGGAGTGGCTCAGTTGGTTGAGCATCGTCCTGCGCACCGAAAGGTTGCCAGTTCAATTCTGGGTCAAGGCACGTACCTGGGTTGCAGGTTCTATCCTCGGTAAGCTGGCCAATCGATGTCTTTCTCCCTCTCTCTCTCTCTTAGTTGATTACCCCTGCATGACCCCAGCCAGGGACGGGAATTGAAACTACAACCCAGTTATGTGCCCTTGCCCGAAAATCAAACTCGAGACCCTTTGTTCCGTGGGCTGATGCTTTAACCACTGAGAAAAACCAGCCAGGGCTGTACCACCACTTTTTTATCCACTCATCTATTTATGGGCATTTGGGTTGCCTTGTATCTTGGCTATTGTAAATTATACTGCAATGAACTCAGGGGCGCATATATTCTTTCAAATTCGTGTTTTAGATATTTTTTCAGATATTTACCCAAAACTATAATTGCTGGGTCATCATGCTGTTCCATTTTTAGTTTTTTGAGGTAACTCTATAGTGTTTTCCATAGTGGATGCACCAGTCTGCATTCCCACCAACAGTGCCCGAGGGCTCCCTTTTCTCTACACCCTCGCCAGCACGTGTTGTTTGCTGATTTATTGACGCTAGTCCTTCTGACAGGTTTGATGCCATGTTACTAATTTAATTCCTTGTATATGCTCACTGTTTAGCTCTTTTCCCTCAACTATTTCTATCTTCCCTATCCTACTGAAGCTCTAATGCTAAATCCATACCCTCCACATTTTTAGTGAATGAACTCAGCTTATGCAGTTTTGAGAAGACCATACAGGAGTTACCAACTTCCCTTTCTTCTTCTTCGCTTTAAAATTTATCTCAATCCATCCTTTCTTCCTGTGTGCTTCTCAGACTTCTCCATCTCACGTCTGAAACATTCAATGAAGCCCTCCCATTTCACTTCTCCCTGTCTCCCAATAGTTTTTCTCTGTCTGTCAACACGGGCATCACCGAGAAGGCCAGAGCTGAAAACAAAACCCTCGACCCTGTTACTCCTGGAAATGACTTTTTGGTTTCTTCCCTTCAGCACATAATTCTTGAAAGAATCACCCAGATTTGCTGACACCGCTGTTTTCTTTCTTTCTCATGCCTGACAACATTATTTAACCCTCCCTTAAATCAATAGAAATGCCTCATTTATTTTATATCAATAAAATAAGAAACTTCATATTGACAACATTTTTTAGTCCCTCCATTGTCCCTCTCCTCTCTTTCCCTGTCCCCATCCACCCGTATCCTAGGCTTCAGCTCCTTATGCAGGTGATAATATGAGGTCGCTGCCACCCCCCCACTTCCTAGTCATACTGACACTCAGTCACCTGGGCCTGAGCTCAACAAGTCTTTACCCCAATTTCTCAGGTTCCTGTTCATTTCAGGGAATTGCAGCTTTATTTCCTAATGACTCAGTCTCAAATTGTTTATGTCATTTTATATCTTTTATTTATTAACTTCTCCGTCATTCATTGTGAACCTGCTCCTTGCAGAGGTTACGTTCATATCTGAAGATTAAAAGGAGGATAAAACAATATCTCTTCTCAGTGATCTTATGCTGTTTTGGAGAAGAAGACTGATAAGTAGACAAAGCATGTGTTTAGTTTGCTCTAGAGGTACCACTAACAGGCTGCCTTAACAGAGGCACAGTTCCTGTCGTGTGGAGGAGTTGGAAGGCATGCTTCACATGAGGTGGGTAGTTCAGTTGAGTGTTTAATAAAAATTGGGCATTAAAAAGTAAAAACCCTTCCAAGAGGAGATACTAGGACAGCATTTATAAAGTCAATGATGTGTAAAGCCATATGCAGTTTGGTTTGACTAGCGCATAGAATGAAAAAAAAAAAAAAAAGGATTGGACGAAGGGGAATGAATCTGAAGAGTTATTGTGAAGGTCTCTATAGATGATGGTCCACTGAGCCTGTGATCAGATTTGTTTTCAGGGCAATTACCCTTCAACAACCAGAGTAGGGAACATAGTCATCTTTGATTTTACTCCTCCAGTTTCCCAAACACCTGGGCATTTGTTAAATCTTGCAAACATGCTCTTTACATCGCCTCTTACATCTTTCCCTCCTGTCTCTATCCCCCTGTCCCACCCTGGTCCACGAGCTCAGCACCCTTCCCTCGGATGTCCAGACCGATGACCTCTGACTCCCGTCTTCAAAGAGAACAAGTCTAATCATGTCATTCACACAATCATAGACTTTTTAGCAAACCCCACAAACACTACATGGAATGTATTTTCTTCATCACGACAGGTAAGACTCCCCCCAGTGACCTCTCTACTGAACTGTCTGCTGATGTGATGTGGACACGTTCAGTGTCACAGGCAGGCAGCTCTTCTGCCTGACACCCAGACACGGCAAAGGCTTTCGCTGCCCAGGCCTTTGCTTTTGTCCTTCGTTTCCCTTGAACACCACCTTCTCCTTTCTGCCTTCTGAAATTCCGTCCATCCTTTAAAATTTATTTTAAAATACACCTTCCTTTTTTTCTTTATTTTTATTGCTGATGCTCTTACAGATGTCCCCATTTTACCCCTTTGTCCACCTCCACCCAGCCCCCTCTCTCTTCTTCCAAGATCAACATTTTAAATTACTCTAAACATGGGTGATTGTCTACGTTCGCAATGCCAAATAAACAATAGGACATGTTTTTGTTTTTCTTTTTGTGGCCTTTTTTTAAACCATTCAACTCATTGATGTCAAGTAGTTAACACCAGATTGAGAAAGACACACTTCCCCTCAAACTGCCGAGTACAGACCCTCTTATGACTTTCCTTTCTGCACCTGCTATTTGGTTTCATAACTCGTTTCTCATTTCTGTCCTGAAAGGGCGGAGCTTTGGGCTCTTTACTAATATATATCCTAAATATATTTTTTGGTTCAGCATAAAGTTATTTTTAATCTTGTGACAAAATGGTAATGATTATTTAAATACAGATATTTTCTATACTAACTTTATTATTAGGAAGCAATAAAATAATGTAAAAAAATGTTTGGACACACACATAAATACTCAATAAAAGTAAGACATTATTATATGAAAAACTGAAGGATACTGTTTCACTTCTACTTTTTCCCTCCTACTCAACATTTTAGTAAACTATTAACAATGACTAGAAATGGATTATTAAATAATTTATTCATGTGTCAGTTCAGTCATTTATTAAGTATTTATTAAGTACTTACTACATCCCTAGCAACTGTACAATTATTGGGGACATGGAGCTAAAAACATATGGTTATTTTTCTACAAGATGTCACCGTGGCGATAAGCGTAAAACAGCAAAGCAAAGAGAGGAGGTAGGAAGTCATGCCTGTAATTATAGATGAGTGTTTCAAAGTCCCAAAGAGGGACAGTGAGGGACCTGAAGGAAATGGGAACCTCATTTCTGTTCAAAGGAAAAAATTAATAAGACAAAATAAAACTTCTAGTTGTAGTTTTTAAAATGGAAGTCGACCATTTCAGTACTCACTAATTTTATGTGTCACCCTGACACTGGATGTTATAGGGCAAAACAACGTCATGACACATTTTGCCTTATTTTAAGTACAAAAAAATATAAAACACAGAGAATGAATGGACTGACAGCTGCTAGAGGGGAGGAGTGTTGGGGGCTTGGGTGAAAAGATGAAGGAATTAGGCAACAACAGAAACCATCATAGACACAGACAGCGTATGGTGGTCACCAGAGGGAAAGGATGGTGGGGGAGGTAGAAGAGGGTAAAGGGGGATGAATGGTGATAGAGGAGACTTGACCTGGGGTGGTGAACATACGATAACAGATGGTATATTATAGAACTGTATACCTGAAACCTATACAATTTTGTTAACCAATGTCACCCCAGTAAATTTAATAAATAAATAACACATGTGGAGACAGTGAAAAAGACGGACATCCATAAGATCCAGAAGAATGTAATTTAAAAGTCAATTGAATGGACATTCATTATGCAATAGCAGAACAGTCACCACAGAAAACTGAATCGGTATGTAGAAGACAACCTTAAATATCTTTTCCAGGGAACAGAGGAAGAGAATGGAGGCATTCATAGTTTGCAAAAGGGCCAAAAAAATGGAAAAATGACATAGAATATGACAATGATGGAAGTCTGAAAACAAGAAGCCATAAAAATGGTATTTCAGAAGAAAATTTCAGAACCTTTGTAACCAGACTTATGCCAAAGTTAACTAGCACCTGTATGCAGGTTGAAGGCGCTCTGCAGACTTGAGACGAAGAGGAAAACCACACCAAGTCTCTTCCACAGATCTGGGCACCTCAGCCCCAGCACCCACAGCACTAAGTTCTTTCTCTCTGGTAGATATATTCTAGAAAGCCACTTGAATTGAAAAAATAAAGAAATAAATCCATCACTCTACAGGAATAAAAATACATTAGCCATACTAAAGTACAAATAAATCACTCTGAAATGGGATACAACAAGATCAGATTTGAATGAAAATTGTGACTCAATGATTTTTTATTTATTTTTTAATCCTCAGCCAAGGACAGTTTTTCATTTATCTTCAGACAGAGTGGGAGGGAGAGACGGGGGAAGAGAGAGAGAGAGAGAAACATTGATGTGAGAGAAACACATTGACTGGTTGCCACCCACACGACCCCAGCCCCCCAACCAGGGCCGGGGACAAAGTGCAACAGAGGGTACGTGCCCTTAGCAGGAACCGAACCCAGGACTCTATGGTCCATGGGATGACTCTCTAACTGCTGAGCCAAACCGGCCAGGGCTCAGTGATTTCTTAACTTGCCCATTGTCTTGTACAGATAGAGGTACAAATGCACAGTGCTCTAAATCTAGTAGTTGGAAAATAAACACACACAATATATGCAAGCACAAAATAAAGGAGAGAAAATACCAGTGAATAGGGACTAGATTTTTAAAATGTTTAATACAAATAGTCAAAAATATTTGAAATGGGAATAAATGGATAGTGTAACTACAGCAACTGGACCAGGCCAGTAACACTCATTTAATATTTGTTCAAATAATAAATGTTCTAGAGACATTTATAAATGTCAAAAATTGAAACAAAACACACACACACACAGACACACAAGAAATAGATAATTTGAATAGAACCATATCCTGGAAAGAACTGGAACTAACTAAAGGGATCTAATGTCTAAAACAGGTTCTAGGACCAGATGGGTTTATAAATGAGCCTTCTCCCCCCTTATCAAGGGACAGATAATACCAATGCCGTTCAAAGTATTACAGGACATGAACAAAAGGAAAGATATCCTGGTTATCATACAAAACTGGAATAACAATATTAAAATATGGTAAAAAGAAAAGAAAATGCAGATCAACTTTCCTTTAGAATATACATACAAAAATAATAAAATATTTGCAAACTGAAATCCAATGGTATATTAAAATGTCAGAATCAAGCACATTACAGAATAACAGTGATTGCTTCTTAGTAGGAAATATATTAATAAGCCCCATGCCCTTTCTATCACCCCTCCTCAAACACTCCAGTTGGACACTCCTTATGGAACAGCAGGACAGGGACACCTCTGTAATCCCAGGTGCATCAAATACTTTGCCAGTGTGATCCTTAAATCTCCCTAAATATGTCTAAAATTGAACAGAGAGGTTGTTGGAGAGAGGCAAGAGACATTAGCAGTAACTGCAAATAAAATTTGACAACTGAAAAAAAAATCAGTCCATTATTAACTGGAGGAGGGAAAAATAAGAAAATAAACCTAATTTTGATATATTACTTTAGTTAGGCAGTGACCATTATGAACATAATCCTAGTAATGTAAATACAAGCCATTAATTTAACTGTAAATGTTATATTAGAAGCATGTGGTGAAGGGAAATGGGGTACTACTTTAAGATAGTTAATAATTATTCATAATAAATAGAAATCAAAAGATAGCATCTAATATGTATGCATCAGTTAATAGCAGTTTCAAATTTCATTCAGGGATATGGAGGCGAATACTAAGATTATGTAAACTAGAATGACTAAATAAGTTCCAATTTGGTTGTCTCTAGGGAGTGGAATCACTGAAGACTGGTCAGGTGACTACTGTTTTTTAGTATTATAATCATCTTTTGGTATTATAAATACAATGCTAAATGCCTAAATGATTTTAAAAGTATTGTTTGAAGATTTGAAACTTTGATCATATCTATTTGGGATGGATATAAGACTGGCCTTCCAATCAACTTACTGTGAGATTAAAATTTATACATGTGGTCAATAGGAAATCTTTACATTATGTATTAAATGAATTAGGAACCTGTAATTTCTGCCCTAATAACTTCTGTTCTTAGGAGTTCTTCTCAAGAAATAGTCAAGATTATATACAAACACTTTTATCATTTGCCTTGTTTATGGTTTATTTTGCCATTGAAAAGATTTTCTTTTTAAGTTTTGGGAATTAGCCTTTTCACATTTTATACTTATGCCAGTTATTAAGCTGCTGCCTATAGTTAGTCGCTACCTCTGGAATACTTTAGGGTTTAACCATTTCAGCTACCTGGTTAGCCAATTTATCCTTATGAAATTTTTCCTTTTAAATTCTCTTTTGAAATAAATGTGATGCTTTCTAACTCCTGACTTTATCTTGATATAATAAGAGTAAATCCCATTTTATATATGTTCTTTATATTTTTACCACAATTGAAATATATTTATATAGATATAAATATGGCTATAAATATAGATATAACTATCTCCTTTCAGAAACCTTAAAAAAAGGACCTCTTCCCCCCCCCCCCAAAATCATTTATTAAAAATAACAGTAACTCTTCCAAGTGCCCATCAGTGATGAGTGAATAAAAAGCTGCGGCATGTTTACACAAAGGAAAATTAAACAGGCTGTGGAAAAGAAGGAATTCTCACTTTCGCAACATGGATGGACTGGAGACTGTTATGCTAAGTAGAATAAGACAGTCAGAAAAAGACAAATACCATATGATCTCACTTATATGTGGAATCTAATGAGCGAATAAACTGATGAACAAAATAGAACCAGAGGCATGGAGCATTGGAACAGACGGAAGGATGTCAGAGGGGCGGGGGGTAGCAAGCACTGTATAAAAGAAGGTGAAGAGATTAGCGAATGAACATATATGCACAGCCCATGTCCGCGGAACAGTGTGGTGAAGGCCAGGAGAGGGGAGGAGGTGGGCAAAGAAGGGGGGAAAGAGGATCATCTGTAATAATGTCAATAATAAAAATAAATTTAAAAAAATTTTTAGCCCTGGCCGGTTTGGCTCAGCGGTTAGAGCGTTGGCCTGCGGTCCTGAGAGACCCGGGTTCGGTTCCCGCTAAGGGCGTGTACCTCGGTTGCAGTTTGTCCCCAGCCCTGGTCGGTTGTGCGGGTGGCAGCCACTCGATGTTCCTTTCACATCGATGTTTCTCTCTCTTTCTCTGTTCCTCTCTCTCCCTCCCACTCTACCTGAACAAGAAATGGAAGAATGTCCTCGGGTGAAGATTAAAAAAAAAAAAATTTTTTTTACAAGACTAACAACGTTCTAATAAAAATGTAAATCCTTAAGCAGGCAATCAAATCAATAAAAATGTAGAACACTTTTGCAAATTTTGGTAACTTGAATTGTGGGGTACAGTGATGAGATAATTAAACAGATACTACAAAGGAAATGTGTATAAATTTAAAATCTGTTTGCCCTGAGATGCGATTTGTTTTTCTCTCTTTTGCTTATCAGGAAAGAGCTAGTGAGATCAACTCTGAACTTGAATAGTTGTGGTCCCCTCCGACCCTTACGCTATATTTCCTTGGCATTGTTTCCAGTAACTATGTTTCTTGAAAGTGCTTCACTTAATGTTTTTCACGTGAATTACATGAGGCTGGTGGCTTTACACAGAGAGATTCATTTTGTTAATACAGGAGAATTTCGATATTTTGTCAAGGAAAGGCACTTCTCCAGACACATTTTTGGTTCCTTAATGCTGCCCAGTCTCTGCATCCTACTTAATTACTCCATTGGACATATTGTGACAAAATGCTTGTCTTCATTCAAAGAAATTCTCAAAGGGGTTGTAGCTTTGATGAGATTGAATTAATTAAATATAGTCTAAATGAAGGTGCTTGAAAATATAGTATAGCCCCGCCAGAGTGGCTCAGTGGATTGCGCATAGTTCTGTGTGCAGAGAGGTTGCTAGTTTGAGTCCCAGTCAGGGCACATACCTGGGTTTCGGATTCAATCCCCAGTAGGGGGCGTGCAGGAGGCAGCCGTTTGATGTTTCTCTCACATCGATGTTTCTAGCTCTCTCCCTCTCCCTTCCTCTTTCTCTAAAAAAGTCGATCAAAACTTATTTAAAAAAAGATGATAGATAGATGATAGATAGATAGATAGATAGATAGATAGATAGATAGATAGATAGATAGATAGATGATAGATAGATAAAATAAGTTGGTTGTTTTTTTTGCTACTGGGAGCGTTTTTTAAAACGCCTTCTTTGTAAATGCACCAGATTCCACATGGAAGGTTTCCCTTCTAGAAAAAGCTTGTTTCTTCAGCAATTCAGCCTAGAACAAAGAAGTAAAATATACCATGTGTTGAGAAAAAAAAATCCACAGCAGAAATTTTGTGGAGGCAAGACAAACGAACATTAATAAATGAAGCTAATTAGGATTGATTTGCATATTTAACTCATCTTAATTACACATGGATTCAGCAAATATTTTAAAAGCTGCAATCAATCTTTCACAGACATGGTTAGTTATTTATATGAAATAAAATAAAAAACAGGAGCCTTGTTAATGATTATGTTTTTAATTTATATGCCAGTGGGATTATTTCAGTAATAGAGTATACTATTTTTCTTTAACAATATATAAACCTGTTAGGTTAAAATGCTTTGGTTTCACAAAGCTATTTTTTAAAAAGAGATTTACATAAACTATAAATGCTACATAATTATTATATTAAATATTTGACCCTGTTCAATTAAAAAAGGATCTTCATAAAATTCTTGGACATTAATATTTAAACTTGCTAACTACGGTCGTATCTGTAATATAAATAACCCACATGTAGCTGGCATGAGGAGGAGAATGCTTTTCACACAGCTGGTATAAGCTTTAATTCTGCTCACCCTTGAACAGACACGGTTTGCTTTCTTTTCTTTAAGAGTACTTTTAACTGATCATAAAATTTGAAGTAAAATGCATAAGGCATAACTGCACAATATAATTCTCTTTAATAAGTTCTATTTAGAGAATTTTTAAAAAGTTTTAAAAATAAGCAATCATTTTAAGTTTGTATATAAACACTTATTTTCGAGAAATATACACAGGAGGGATACGCTGGGGAGACAGTGCCTCTGCCAGGCGACAGGGGGGGCTGGTGGGACCGCTGAGGCGGGAAGTGCAGGGGTGCTGGCCACAGGAAAAGCCGTGCGCGTGCGCAGCTGCATTCTGTGCAGCTGTCCAGTGGGTGTGAAATTCAATTACTAGGGCTCCGTTTCCGAGAGCTTCTCTTCTTAAGGATTCTTTTAGAAAATCAAAAATCCTGAGAGGGTAATACATTTGTCTCAATTGCCTTGAAAAAGCAGATGTTACCTGGTAAAGAAAAGAATGTTGATGAAGGGCAAACTTACAAACCTTAGTTAATAACTTTTCTAGGAGTGTGTGTGTGTGTGTGTGTGTGTGTGTGTGTGTGTGTGTGTGTGCTTTACTATTTCAGAAATACTTATAAAATACCTCTCATGAGCCAGTTCATCTCTGCAGTTATAATTAGGAATGATGAAGATAATAGAATTCAACCCTGCTACCATGGAACTTGCAATCTGCATGTCGTTACTAAAAATTAACATTTACTGAATACTTGCTATGTCCCAGGTACCAATTTGGCACTTTACATGAATTAATTAAATCCTTACAATAATGACATCATGTAGATAGTCTTATTATTCCTATTTTTCAGATGATAAAATAGAGGCTCATAATATTCCAAGGACAAGGTAAAGCCCAAATTCATATTCAACCAGTGTTATTCCAAACTCTGTATTCTTAGTTTGTCTATTTAAATATATGCTCAAGCCCGGCTGGTGTGGCTCAGTGGTTGAGCATCAACCCATGCACCAAAAGGTCGCCAGTTCGATTTCCGGTCAGGGCACATGCCCAGGTTGTGGGCCAAATCCCCAGTGGGGGCATGCAGGAGGTGGCCAATTGATGTTCTCTCTCATTGATGTTTCTATCTCTTTCTCTCGCTCCCTTCTTCTCTCTCTAAAATTATATATATATACATATATATATATATGTATATATATATATTCTCAAATATGACATAAAAATGAACTTTTCAATTTGAGATTGCATATTAGCTCAAAGAGTATTAATGTAATATATGTAAATTCTCTGTATAATACATTAAATACTATAAGATAATGTCAGAGTTTAACTCTTGCAACTAGCTAATGCCCTAATGGCTACTGCACTCTAAAATATTTTATGAGTAGTGGAATGAAGACCTCTCCAGCCCTTTGTTATGGGCAGAATTGTGTCCTCTCAATTCGTATCTTGAAGTCCTAACCCCATGCTTGAGAATGGGACTGTATGTGGAGATCGGGTCTTGAAAGAGGTGAGTAAGGCTGAAAGAGGTCCTTGGGACCGGTCCTGATCCAGTCTGACTGGCGTCCTTACAAGAAGAGGCGCTCAGAACACAGATACGCAGAGGGAGCCCCAGGTGAAAACACAGAAACAAGACAGCACACAAACCACAGAGAGGCCTCGGAATGAACCGGCCCAACATCTTTTTTTTTTTAATCCTTACCGGAGGACATTTTTTCATTTTTTGTTCAGACAGAGTGGGAGGGTGAGAGAGAGAGAGAGAGAGAGAGAAACATCGACGTGAAAAGGACACATCGAGTGGCCGCCACCCTCACAACACAACCAGGGCCGGGGACAAACTGCAACCGAGGTACATGCCCTTAGCGGGAACCGAACCTGGGTCTCTCTGGACCGCAGGCCGACGCTCCAACCTCTGAGGCAAACCGGCCAGGGCCCAACAACATCTTGATCTAGGACTTCCAGCCTCCAGAACAGTGAGAAAAGAAATGTTTGTTGTCTAAGCCTCCCTGTCATGGCAGCCCCCAAACTCACACACCCTTCATCCTCTCGGTGGTGGATGGTGTCCAAGGATGACACCACCACTCAATATCTAAAACAAACAAAAACCCCTGGATTTATCCTACACTTAAGTGAGGAAGAGTTATACTAGTCAGAGTAATACTCATTGAGCAACCCAACTGCAGATCTTATGTCCATTTCTGTGCAGTTCACCTGGGATTGTTTGGTTATCTAGGCAGGAGGGGTAGGTCAGGCTTCGCAGAGTAGTTGCGTCGGTTACAGAGGCTTGCTCTGCGTCTCATACAGAAGTGGAGGAAGGTTAATATCAGATTAAGAAACACATTCACTGTGTTGAATCTCCGGCCAGTTGGCTGACGTTCAGATCCTGAGTCCGATGCTGTGTCGCTTTGTGAAGAGTACTCACTGAAGTTAGTCATCACTGATTAATCATATGGGTTCAAAGTAAGTTCTGGTTGTTTCTTTGTAAGCAGGGCTTGGAAACTGTTAGTAATTGATTGGACAAGTTACAACTAGTTTTAGTGTTTGTTACATGGCTGTAGAACAATGAGTCTTTTCCTGGGAGTGGTAATTTTTTATTCTCAGTCGCCAACAAAAATTGAAAAGCAGAACAAGGAAGAGAAAAGAAGACTGCCAATTAACCTACAAATGGTAATATCTTTCACTTGTGTAGGCACTATGCTAATTGCTTTTCACAGAGTTCTCCAATTCTAAATAAGAATTGAAAATATTACCACTTTCGCATGGTAGAAATTCGAAGAGTTACTCACTAAATATAAAGTGCTTAGCATAGTACTTACACAAATGAGAAGTATTACCAATAACTTTCCAATGAGCTAAGTTCTAGACCCTGTAATTTCACTATAATATCACGTTTCACCTGCATAGTATACTACCGCTCTTAATAACATTCACAAATAGTGTGGTTTCATTTATGCAAGAACAGAGACACAGTAAAGGAAAGTGAAGGTATGGGCACAGACTGTGCCATGAAATACACAAAAGACACTGTTTACAAAGTTGCATTCAGTGTCCGAATGGGAGACAAACTTTTCATTGGAGAGTCTTTTGTGATACTTGTTTTTTCAACCATATCCCTATTTTTCTCCAATAACATGTTGTTAATTTTTTTTTAAAGTGTGGGGATCTTTTTACTGAGAAGGACATGAAGAAACTTTCTGAAGTGATGGAAATGTTATATATCTTAGTCTAAATGGCAGTTGCACACATAATACATAGATAAAAATGCATTAAGCTAAGTCCCTAAGATCTGTGCATTTTACTGTAAGTTATATGTTATGTCACTAAAGGCACTTTAACTCATTAAAGACATTTTTAAAGATAGACTTGTAGAAAAAACAACAACAAAAACCTGATTTGGGAAGGCTCATTTTATTTTTGTTGAAGTCTGTTAAATGTTTTCAAAGAGTATTAAATCCATTGGTTAAATAAATACCACTGTAATGAAAATGAAGTTTGTGAACATTGGCTCTTTAGAGATTTTGATGATGGCGTGGTCTTGCTCACGGTCTGTGTCCTCCTCAGGTTGGAAGGGATGGCTCTGCTTGCAGCCACCTAGGACCCGGGACGACCTGGAAGCCCCCTTGAATGCTGCTGTATTTTGCTAGACAGCAGCAATGTTCCTGGAGGGCGTTGCGTCTCTGATTAAATGCTAGAAAGGTGGGGTTTCAAAGAGCATGAGATGGGTATTACATGTCACATTCACTCGCAACTCTCGGGGCCAGAACACATCGCGTGGCCTCACATGACACACAGGGCAGGAGGTGCACATCTACCAGAAAGAGGAAACATCAGACACTTTGGCAAATGGCTTGAAAAGTCGCCTGCTGCCTATCACATCAATTTCTTGTCTTTGTAATTAGACAACTTACTGTCTTGGCTGTGGTACTTTTTTATCTATGCCATCACGGATTGGTGCTTCTGTTTTCTCATCTCTAGAATGGGAACTACAACACTACCCGTCTCACTGAGTTGTGAGGATCAAATGTAATAGTGAACGTAAAGCACTTAGAACAAAGCTCAGTGAATGTACAGCTGCCTTCTTCACTTAGAGTCATCAGTGGTCTCCATAGAGTTGTTTACAGTGTTTCCATATCTAGTGGTTTAAAAAGTAATGCAAAGTCAGTGGATAAATATGCTAGTGGGTTACATTTAAATTTTGGCAAAAGGAGCGGAGGGAATGAGACAGTCTTCCCTGCATTGTCATGACTGATTAAGATGAAAATAAACATCAGAAAGAAGACCAAGCTATTTGTGCAAAAAGTAAGCATAGCTGGTGAGGATGGATTGATTTTTTTTCCCGATTTTTAATTGTAATCTCCGTGAAACTGTTTAGTTTTTCACTCAACAACTGTGTGTTATAACCTACCAGAGCTCTCATGGGCCTTGGGGATGACCGAGTAGTGGACAAGACACATTTCATAAATGTTTCTCCGTGGGACTTAATTCTAATGGAACAAAACTAATAAACCCAAAAATAAAGTCATTAAGTAAATTTAGTTGATAAAAGAATGATCTGAAAGAAACAAAACAGGGTGCCCTATTTGTTGGGTACCAACACCTACTGAAACACTTAAAACTCCGAATTCTCAGGGGTTTGACACAGTAGAAGCTCAGTTCCCACCCATGGGATGTCCAGTTGGGGGGTCCTAATTGGTGGCTTTTCTCCTTGTGGTGGTTCGGAAACTCAGGCTCATTTCAGGGCCCCTCTGCCTACAGCCTGAAACTAGGCACAAGGAACGAGCTTAGAGGCCTGGGTGGGATATTTTAAGGGACTTATTTAAGGCCCACATGGGACTTATTTCATAATTGCCCATATTTCCCGGGGCGGAGCTCAGTCACCTGGCACTTCTGGCCTCAAGTCTGGCTGAGTGCCCAAGAGTAAAAGGAAAGTGTTTTCATAGAAGAGTTTGCTACTATAAAGAGTGGATATAGCCCTGGACTGTTTGGCTCAGCGGTTAGAGCCTTGGCCCAAGGGCTGAAAGGTTGTGGGTTTGATTCCCAGTCCAGAGAATGTACCTGGGTTGTAGGTTCGATCCCCGACCCTGGTAGGGGCATGCGCAGAAGGCAGCCAGTGGATGTGTCGCTCACATATCAATGCCCCAACGCCCCGCTATGCTATCTAAAAATACCCTCGGGTGAAGGTGAATAATAATAGAAAAAGAGTGGCTATCAGATCTCAGACATCAGTGAAAAGGATGGCTTTGAGTCGAAAGCAGAACGAGAAGGACAAGGACATGCCCGTAGCTACACAAAAACACGCGAAGGAGAGAAAACGGAAGGATGGCAGGGCCTTGCTAAGTCTGTTAGAAGAACAGAGAGCCCGATATGACAGTGATATTATGTTTATATTTCCCTATTTGTTTATCCTGACAAGAAACAGGGGTTGCTGGGTGAGAGGTCAGACCATCTATTTACTCTCTGAGTGGTGTGCGTTGCTTTGCCAGCGCCCGAGTTCTCCTGGGAAGAGGCCGTGAGAGCCAGGTGCCCCCTGGGGGTACCGTGGAGTTATGTACCATGAGAAGAGACCTCCAAATGTTGAAAGTCAAAACCCATCTGTTTCTCCAGGAGAAAGAGAGAAACGGAGACATAGAAGGAGAGAGGGAGAGAGAGAGAGAGGAATCATTTGTTTTGAAATATAAATAAATTCTCTCCGGGAGAAGGAGGGGAAGACTTCTAGGCTTGTAACTTCTGGATTGTAAACAAAAACCACAAATGCCTCAGGGAGAGAGGCCCCCAAATCTCCCCGCAGCTCCCAGGGCAGCTGTGAATCGCCCCTCGCCCAGGTAGCACTCTCGCAGAAAGCCCTGACCATGTGGCACATGAACATGTTCGTGGGACACGTGAGAGGGGGGGATGGCAGAGAGAGGTCAGACAGCCGGACAGGAGACAAACCATGCAGAGCCTTTGCACCTAAGGAAAGTGTAGAATCTGTCCGGAGCGCAGCGGTGACCGTTTGGATGGGTGTGAACTGGAGCCTGGCGTGAGCGGGTGGAGGTCTCGCTGCGCAGGCCGGGGGCTGAGAGAGAAGTGACGGGGGTGTGGTGAGAGGGAGAGCAGGTGGATCCGTGAGGACGTCCCTGCTGTCATCAGGCCCCACGTGACCGTGTCCTGCACCAGAGAGGCCGTGCCGGAGAGTGACGGGCCGCCTGTGTCACAGAGAGCTGATATACTGCGTGAGGAGCGGGGTGGGGAGGAAAGCGAGGTACCCCAAGTCTCAGGTGTTTGATTGCCTAGCTTTTCTGTTTGAGCAACTACGATGCCCTTTACTCAGAAGGAATGGTTTAGCAAGGGTCAAGATAGGCACTTGGGAAGTAGTGAGTTAAATAGTCTGCTTTAGCATGTTATGTCTGACGTGCTATGACAGACAAGCCACCAGCAGGAAGCAGAGGACACACGGGGACAACCCCAGCTGAGTGTTTATAGAACGTGAACAGGGTTAAGGGACCTACCACAGCCCTCGAGGGCTGGCAGCGATGCGAAGCGGGTGCGGCCCCTCGGGCTGCAGGGGCACAAGGAGAGCGTCCCTGGACACACAGGGGCTGCGGCGGTGGCAGAGGACCACACAACAGGAGTGGTGGAATTAGGTCGAGGACGGGGTCCCGGCAGAATCACAGCTGAGAAGTCGTGATTTGTCTGTCCTCTCCACCTTCCTGCTCTGCTCCATCCGCCTGGTGCTATCCTCTGGCTGAGTCCCACCAGAGGACCAAGGCCCGAGAGCCCGGGGTGAGGGGTTAGTAGACAGCAGGGCACCAAGCAGAGCAGTGCCACAAGGGGAAGGACTGAGGGACCAAGAGAAGCAACAGCACGGATGCCTCTGAGACTCTGTCCTTTAAAGCGACAGGTAGACAGCTGAGGGCAGAGATGCTGATCTGGAAGCCTCCAGCATTTTCAGTGGTTTATGTCTCCAGAGGGGAGCCCATATTGGTCAGGCTCTTACTTTGTCTAAGCACTCTACCACACTTCATGTGCATTAGCTCATTTAAGTTTCCAAACAAATCCTTAGGTTAAATAGTACCCCCACTGGACATGGGGAGCGGTATTTAACGTTTGGGTTTATTTTGAGAATTAAAAGAGGCAATGGAAGTGCAGTGGAGTGAAGAGATTTGTTTAAGGTTACAGGCTATTAGGAGGCGGTTCCAACAATTAAGTCCCCGAAGTTTCTCGCCCCAGGGCCAGGGATAGAAACCACTCTAAATCGGTGCTCGCAGCTTCTCCGAGAGATTCAAATGTTGGAGCAGTGACACCTTAGGCCACATGATCTCTTTTTATATGACTCTTCCCTCTTTTTCATTTTTGTCCCCAGTTCTCTGAAATAAAACAATTCTGACAAGATTTCATCAAAGAAGTTATTCCGAGTGTTAGCGTCCCGGTTTGGGTATTGCTTTTGATTAGGGCTGTTTGCAGACTAGCATATTAGTAACCCACATATTCCTCGTACCACGGAAAGAGCAGGTTCGCTTTTATCTTGGGAACAAAGCTGGATAGAAAGAGCTTTTTTAAGTTTTCTTAATTCATGAAACATTTATCTTCCAGTCAGGTTTTGTTACAGGAGCACAAATGTGGTCCGTCAGCATTTCCATTATTTCCCCATATTTCCAGGGCTTTTCAAGAGTGCCTTAGAGATTCTACTTTGAATTAAAACTTGGCATTCAGGATTTGAGTCGGAAAACTCCATTTTCCTTACTAATTAATCAGAGTTTAAAGGCTCGCAATTTAGAAGAGGACCAAATGTAAAACTTTTATTAATGCAAAAAAATATTTTCAGGCCAATTAGCTAATTTAAATAGTTTTCTTAAATGTTAACACTCTACAAGTATAATGTTATATGATTATATGATACTAGTCCTCGAATCAAATTAACCATAAAAGTCCTTAAGATGATAATATATGAAAGCTAATTCTAATGTTCTATACTTCACCTTTTTGGCTTTGTAAATAATTCATTCCCACTTCAGGAATTTGGGTGATTTGACGTCCCCAGCATAACTGATGTTAGAACGGTACGAAGACACTGAGGAGGATGGCTTGGGCAGGGGACTGAGAGAGCCCAAGTGTTTCAACGTATTTTTACGAAATTTAAATCCACGTGGTACATTTGCAATCTATGAAAAGGGATTAATAACGTCAATTCCGTAAATAAACATTTGAAATGTAATTATTCAAATGCAACAGTGACGGCTGATTCGAGCCCAGTAGTAAAGCCTTTGCCACTTTGCATAATTCCAAAATATTCAATGAATGTCCTGTAACAATGAGGGGCATGATGGTGACCCTCTATCTTTAATATCTCCTTTTTTGTAGTCTTTTCTGTAATCTGTCTTCCAGGACTAAGTAAATACAAGGTAGTCAGAGAGAGGAGATGCAGCCTTCTGAGTAAACCTACGCTTCTCCTGACTGCCTTCTCTCCAGCCCACAGGCTCCTTGCTATTCTAGAAACACACCAGGCAACTGGCGATGTTTTCTCTCGCTTTTCCTTCTTTCTGGAATGTTTTTTCTCCATGTGCCTGCTTGGTTAACTCCCTTACTGACCTCCGTCTTTGTTCAAATCTTACTTTCTGAGTGTAGTCAAACTAAATGACTCTACTTGATCATTTAATTTGCCCTTAGACCCCCAATCCCAAAACCAATGGTACCCCTTAACCTGCCCAACTTTTCTTATTTTTACAATACTTATTATCTTCTAACATACTGTATACATTTTTTAAATGCCTAGTCCCTCCCTTTCCCTCTAGAATGTAAGGTCAGTGGGGACAAGGTTCTTTGTTTGATAAATTGACGTAGCCCAGAACTGTGCCTGATGTGTGACTTGCTCAACATAACTTGTTGAATAAATATATTGTTGAACTGAATCTGAATTTCAGACTATAATAATAATCTACCAATAATATTCCAGGTAGTATATCTTTCTCTGATTCTTCTACAGAATTCGGATTATTTCCCTCAGATAGTTAAGAATGCCCTTTGAACATGCATGTAAAAATGAAACTCTTCCTCCCCCAGTGAAATCCCCTCTGTAATGTGTTATGGGCCATTTTTCCTGGAATCCCTTAAGCTGAAGCTTGGAAATTTTTGTGGTTAATTTTAGCTTTGTTTAGAAACGATGATCTGAATGGGTAGATGGGAAGTATGATTTTCACAAAGCAAATGCTTATTTTGTATTAAAATACTACTGTACATATTTTATAACATTTTTACACTGGTAATGATTTTTAATGCCAAATTTTGAAAATTCAGAAATTAAAAAAACAAAACAAAACGATCTTATAGCTAAGATCAGAAAAGAAGAAAGAACCCCACACCTCCGGCAGTGGTAGAAATCATGGGCGTTCCTACTCGGCCCAATGGCTTGAAAACTGTACCAATTGCAAAATGGAGTCATTTGGTGGGAGTTCACCCAGCTCGATGGTGCAAAAGCAAGGACGTAAGAACCGCAGTGCACATACCAGCCCGGCTGGAACCCTCATTAGCACTGCCTGGTCTGATTCTGAATGGTAGCTGATAGCAAAAGCTAACACTTTTTTAAAAATCATGAGACTGTCATTTTTATTAATGGACTAAAACGTTGCTTGAACACCAGTAATATGAATTGTCCTTCAGTTTGTCTACATACATTGAATGGAACTTATTTGATTTTACTTCTGCTTTGTCTTCCTAGGGTAAATGTGAGCAGTCACTTTATGGTCACATGCATTCTGTCAATGATGCCACCTTCACGCCCCGGGTGAGTTTAGTTCTCCCAATACTTTTTTTTTTTTTTTAACTCTTCATATATATACAAATTTATTCTAATAAAACAAGAAAATCCCAGGCGGAAATGTAAATTAGCAGGGTGAGCGGGAGAACACATCTGGGGATTAATTATGACAATGGAGAAAACATGTAGATAGTGTAGGGCTGCAGAAGGTTGAAATACAAACATATACAATATACAGTGGTAGACACAATGTTGAATTCACCTATTGTACTTAACAATGAAGCACATTTTTGAAAGCTTCTCGTCTAATTTGGGCTTCAGGCGTGATAGAGACTTGTAAATATTAATGCAGAATCATAAAAATAACCACAATGCTTGAAAGGAAACCCAAGAATAAACACTGTTAAAGAAATAGGGACTTTCTTCTGGTTAGAACTCGGCGACCTTGAATGGAAGGCTTTCCAATTCCGCATGGAACGGTTTTAAATATTTCTTTCTTCATAGAAACTGATGGCATTACTAGAAGTGTTTTCCTGCAGGTTGAGATATTTAGATATCAGGATGATTTCTCCCACAATGAAAATCGTTAAATCATTGCTTTGCAGTTGCTGAGCTAATTGGAGTTATCTTTAAAAGGGTTCAGATAGTATGTATGGAAGGGTGATTTAAGTTTGCTTTTTCTCAGATGAAAGAGATTTGACAAGATAGATGACCTCTCAAGTCCTTTCAAACTCTATGATTTAATTATCCCTAACATTTTAATTTGTCTCCACATTCCCAATAGCCTGTGAATCTTAATTCCATATCTATCTTCCAATTACCTAAAAAAGAAATCTGATAGATTCCCTACATCTAATTTCAAAATGACAGTGTAGTCAAAATTCTGTTACTATCATGCTAGTCTTATTCTTTTAGAAAGAGGGGAAAACTCAAACTAAAATCGTTTCTACCAAAGGAAGGTTGTTTGTCCATCTAGATTATGCTAGTACTACTGTCCCCCCTGGAATGTTAATGATAGCTCACCACAGTTATATTCTAGCAAAGGCATCTTAGTAAGAATTTCCGTCTGACTGACTCCATTGAGCCAATATATTATGGATTAGGTCTAGATACCAAGCAACATTTTATTTCTAGAAGATTATAAAGCCGCTTAAGAACAATGGACCCATTTAATTTCAATATTTATGCCAGAAATCTATTAAGTGGCTTACACCTTTATGTACCCTAGGAAAATTACATGGAAACTAAAATAAAGTAAACCAATATTTTGTAAGTTAAGCATTTTAGTTTGGTAAACTGAATCATAGCTGAAAAAGACATACCATTTAACATCCTAAATAGTAAAATTTAATAAAAATGGAAATAACCAAATCAGACTTAACTGAATCAGCAATTAAGGGAGACATGCATGAATTATACCTATTTCAAAGGCAAAATGATTAATATGAGGTCCAGTGTCCAGCAACAAAGTGACTAACCTGTCTCCGTTTACATTCTTTGTTCATACCAAAATGACAATGACAACACAGTTTTACATCAACATACCAGGGCCTCGCTGAATTTTTCCATCAAGTTATCTCTTCTTTGCTGTAAATATTTAAAAACTATTAAGGAACTAATATTTTGTTATGATAGCTGACACTCCTAGGTGGAATTTCCACTCACTATGTCAACTGATCAGAAAACTGATTTATATCACATACCTGCTGAGGAATTGTCCAGAGAGCGGGAGACAGCAGTGACTGAAGTAAAAAGACTTCGGGATTTCTCCAGGGCATGTCATTGTGACACATTTCATATTCAAACAAACTATCAGACAAAGTTGTGATAATAGATGCATTTTAAGGTACATACATAGCAGGCAGCAATTTGAACTACTTAGTATTAGACTGGCTAATTGTTTAATGCCTTTGCACTATGCATTTATGTTACATTAGTTAAAAATGCACTCGGCTATTTATGTAAGCACAACTATAGGAAAATTCTACAATGTTGGATTTGTAAGCAGAAATCACACCTGTAAAGTCGATGTTATATAGCTGGCAACCAATAATCACAGATACAAATATACAATATTTATGTATGGTCCTGAAAAACTATGTAAGTTTAATTTACTGTTGATGTTATATAGTATTAGGGCTCTGGTGTCTTTATTTCTAATGGAAGTAGATATTTATTTCAAAACTTTTATTTTAAGGTAATCTGTTAATGAAACATGTTAAGGAACTAGGAAAGCTTTTTACTAAGTCCATTTTGTAAAACAAAATGCAACAGAAATTAGACAGTAAATTCTGTAAAAATATTAACAGATACAGATAATTCAACATAAGTCAAAAGAAAAATAAAACTAGGTAAAAATACATAGCACGCAGGTGAGCAGGGCACACCTCTCAGAGAGAGTGTCTTCTCCAGGGCTTTAGTTTTCCGGGAAGTTAACTGACTGATCGTCTAACCAGGTGGAAATCCCACCAGACCTTCTAGTAGCTCTTGTTGGTCGTCTCCTAGAGGGATAGTAGAGGGATAGTGTGGTGGTGGCGGGGTGTCCTTTTCTCTCTTGGGACATTCACAGTTTTTCTAAGAGTCACATAGCCAGAATCGCTATGCTGTGCCTGCCTGGTGAAGTCAGGTGCAAATCGTCAATCAACTCTGTTAGAATACTATTTCATCTTTTCTTGAGAGTGTTTACCTCTATTTCACACATTTATTGGAAGGCTGTGTAAGACTGAGGTTAATTCTAGAAGTTCTACGATTCTAACAGGAGACTTCAGACTTTCAAGTCCTATTCTCACCGCTTTTAGTTCACATGTTGTATTAATTCAAATATTGTTCTGTTGGTTTTTTTAAATGTAGATGTTTGTATCTTTATTGCAACTCGTTATATAAAATATGGATATTCTGACTGCAAAATGGATGACAAATCTGTGGCCTGTGCCAGAAGAGATTAAAAAATGCTAGTGGTCTAGGAATATACCCTAAGAAGCCTGAAACACCAATCAGGAAGAATATATGTACCCCATGTTCATAGCAGCACTATTTACAATAGCTAAGATATGGAAACAGCCCAAATGTCCATCAGTAGATGAATGGATCAAAAAGCTGTGGTACATATACACAATGGAGTACTATGCAGCTATAAGAAAGAAAGATCTCTTATCCTTTGAGACGACATGGAGGGACCTAGAAAGTATTATCCTAAGTGAAACAAGCCAAGCAGAAAAAGATAAATACCACATGATCTCACTTATATACGGAATATAATGAACATAACAGTCTGAGGAATAGGGTAGACCCAGAAACATGGAAGTAGAGTACAGACTGACAACCCTCAGAAGAGGGGGTACTGGAGGGTGGGAAGAGATAAACCACGGAACTTATATGCATGTATGCATAACCAATAGACGTGGACAACAAAACGGGGGATGGGGAGGAGGGTGCCAATGGGGTAAAAAACAAGAAACATCTGTAACAAAAATAAAAATAAATAAAAAATAAAAAAATGCTAGCAGAAATTATGCAGTCAAACTGTTTTTTTTTTTAAATTTAATTAAGTTTAAATGTATGACTCTGAAGTACAAATGGCCAGTCACTATTGCTAAACATTTAAACTGTATTTCTCTAGTGTGTTTACTTTTCTATTCTCTTAGATTGCTTTTATATCTTCTCCTTAAATATCCTCGCATTCTAACTTCCCTTTCACCCACAAACTCTCCTCTCACATCCTCGACTTATTCTTTAATGAGAAAACAGAAGCCATCAGAGAAGAAATTTTATACCTTCTTACTACATTCTAAATGCACAGACATCTCCAAGCATCTTCTGTGGGACCCTGCAGTCATCACAGACGTGTTATCAGCTCCCAAGGCACTTGGGTATTTCAAGTTGCACTCTAAATCCCATTGTTCCTTCACCCTCTTCATTATATTTTCAGTTATTCCTTGTCCTTACCTTTCCCTAGGACTATTTTCATCTGTATATAAACATGCTTTTAATTTTTCTGTTTGCAAAAGTCTGATAGTCCATCTCTCAGTCACTTTCTATCTCATTTTTCTTCCTTTCGTATACTCTTGATTTTTTATGTAAATTTGGACTTATTTAGAATTCCTTTTCATTTCCAATATATGAATTATATACAAGAAAATTGAGGGCTCTCTTTGAATTGCTGGTTGAATATTAGATCACATACTTGTCAGTAAAATTATCTGTATTATATCAATTTTGGAGATTTAATAGGACTTATTGGCTGCCTTGTACATGATCACTTTTTAAATGTCCTCTGTGGGGTTAGAAAGAATGTATGTTCTCTTTGGGGGCATCTAGCTTTATTACTAACATAAAGATTTCTATAGCTTATTATTGGTACAAATCATATGAAGCCTGATTTTTTGTTTGTTTAATCTTTCACATTATGAGACAGGGATGTTAAAATCTTCCACCATTATTATAGATTTTCAATTTCAAAAAAAGCATTATTATGGATTTTCACACTTTCTATTTATAGGTGCCATTTGATATACGATGAGACTAAATTGTTAGAGCATAGAAGGTTATGACTCATATCTTCTTAGTGAATGCTTCATTTTAGATGTACACAATTGCCCTTTTTGACACAATTAAAACATTTTGCCTCAATTATTTATTTTGATTGTATTTACATGATATATCTTCTATCACCCCTCAATCTCCCTCCTTTTCATAGATTCATTTGAATTTTCTCTTATAAGCAGTATATAGTGTTTTATTTTGTGTTTTCAATAAAATCTAAGCCTTTTAATATCTGATTTTATCTCATTTACATTTCTTGTGATTACTAATCTATTTAAACTCGGTTTCACGATTTTATTTTGTATTCTGTTGATTATAAGATTTTCTTGATTTTTTTCCTTCTTGTCTATGTCTGCTTTTAATACTTATTCCTCTTTTTTTTTTGGTATGTGCCCCTAGCGGGAACTGAACCCGAGACTCTCTGGTCTGCAGGCCGATGCTCAACCGCTGAGCCAAACTGGCCAGGACACTTATTCCTCTTTTTTGACAGGCATACATTTTATTTATCTAACACATGTATAAACAACACTGCTGCTCTCCCCAGAACAGCACAAAGAACTTAAAACACTCAAGCTTTTTCTAGACTTCTCTTTTCCATATTCCACATTATTTTGATCTTGCATTTTTGTTCCACCTTGAAATTATTCATGTAAAGAGTTAATATTTATTAGAGCTACCAATATGTTTTATTTTATCTTTTTTTTTTGCCTATAATTGACACTTATTTTTTTCTTCTTTCAGAGTTTCATTTTCTTCTTTATTATTTTCCATTTTTAGGGGTCAAAGGAGGGAGAATGAATAGGTAGTAAATGCTGTTGGTCTTTGTTTATTTTATTTTCATTCTCCTATTATATTTTATCTGGAACTATTTTTACCAATGAAAGTCTATTCTCAATCTAATAGTTGATCCTATATAGGAAATATGTCTGATGTTTCTCTCTGATACATTTTAATATATTTAATATTTTATTTTTAATATTTCAATGATTATGTAAATATATTTATTTTTAATATTTCTGTGAGTTGGTCATATTATTATTTTTTTCTTTATTGATTTTAGAGAGAGGAAGGGAGAGGAAGAGAGAGATAGACACATCAATGAGAGAGAACATCAACTGGCTGCCTCCCGCATGCCCCCCACTGATGATCAGGCCCACAGCCTGGGCATGTGCCCTGACCAGGAATCGAACTGGAGATTTCTTGGTGCATGGGTCTATGCTCAACCACTGAGCCATACCGGCCGGACCTTATTTGTGTCTTTCTTAAAACTTGGTGATGGTGATGTACTTCCTCATTGTGTGCACCTTGTCTTTCTGTAGTGCTGGGAAATCTTCAGTCATCATTTCTTTATTGTTTCTTGTCCATTGTTCCCTCAATTCTCTCTCTCCTTTAGACTCTCCTTTTAAATTTTCATTGAAACTCTTTGTTCATTTCCCCCAAGTTTCTTAACTTTTCTTTATAATTCCTATACTTTAGTTCTTTATGTTGCATTCTAATGGACTTCTTCAGATTTGTCTTATAACTTACTAAATTTTCTTTAGCTAAATCTAGTCTACTATTTAAGCTATCTGTTGAGTTTTTATATTTATATTACTACATTTATCATTTATAGAGTTTCTATTTGAGTCTTTCCAAATGTGCCTGCTCTTGTTTTATTTTGTGTTTTTAAATTCAGATACGTATTAATTTTTAACTTTTTAATTCATAATCTCAATTCTGAGTGGTAGTGTTATTTCTGTATTATTCCTCCAGAAATTTTCACTATGTCTTTCTTCTAAACCATTCATATGTGAACTCTAAGTTAATCACACCACCGAAATTACTCTGGATTTCCGTATTACATCCAGTGACTATTCCTCCATTAATATTAGACTTTGCTTTCATAATTACTTAAAACATTCTTCTTGAATCCTGAGAAGGAAAATCTCCATGGTCTTGATTCTCAGACTACTCTGCTGGACTCTCCTTTACTACCTGACCGTTCAGTGTTAACCTGTATCGAGACGCAATCTTAAACCGTCTTCTCTAGCCGGCTCTTCTGCCATCGTCTCGTTCAACCTGCCACTTTCAGTGGATCTACATGTGATGATTTCACAGTTAATCCCAATCTGACCTTCAGATTCACCGTTAGCTAGTTTGTATCTCAGCCTCAACTTGTGTTAGATATCTCATTATAATGCTAAATATGAAACTCTTGTTTGTTGTTGTTTTTTCATCCTACCTGGTTATTTTCTCCATCTTGTCATCTTAGTCAATGTCGCCCTGTTTATTGCAATACAGAAGCAAAAGGATCAGTTCAGAATTGTCTTTGGACTTTTTGTTTATTTTATTTTTTAAAATCTTCACATTTGAATGCAGTGCAAAGAAATGAGGAAAAGGATATTTTAAATCTTGTTTGACTCAATATCTTTAGCATATAACATGGGTTAATTCATATATTGACTATTAAAAAAATGTGATGAATGAATGCAGAGTTCTGAACAAATCAAAGCACAAGGTTTTCATTACAGCATTGTATGAGAGCATCTTACTTCACCTTTACCGACCTTGTACATTTTGTGGATATTAAATTTCAAGCTAAAATTATTTAACTCTCAGGACATATTAGTTGCTCCTTAGAAAGGCTGTATAGCATCATAATGTCCATGACTTGGGAGAGCTGGAAAATTACCCAGTTTCAGTTATACTGGTCTCCTCCTAATACCTTTTGGATTCTGGCTTTACCATCTACAAGACACATAATCTCGAGGAAATTGTTCTGTAAACATGAATGAGAAAATAACAGTGAGTATTAGATAATAGATGTTATATGTGTGACATAGTGCCCAGCAACTAGAAAATGCTGTTTCTACAACTTTTATTCCCTGCCATTGCTATTATTGTTGTTATAATTATTACTATTATTATTGGAGCTGATGTTCTTTAACCATTTGTGTTCAAATAAGTAGAAACAAGTAAAATAACACCCCAAAATAGGTAAGATGAATATGTTATTTTCATAATTTTATTTCATTTAATATAGTATCAATTTTATACACATAAAGTTGCAGAACTTATTTTGTACTTTAACACATATAAGAAAATGGAATTTTAAAACTATATTAAATAAGAAATTATGTAATTATATTAAACTTGAGCTAAATCCTACTAAAAAAGGATGTAAGCCTTAGTTGGAGTATTTTATCTTTTTTACATTTAGAATGTACCATTTAATAATTAGGCACTTAGGTTTTATTTTTTTTATGTAATTAATTTGTTTTTGTTACAAATGTTTCTCCTTTTTCCCCCATTGATGCCTTCCTCCTGTTCCCATCCCCCACCCCCCAGCATTGTTGTCTATGTCCATTGGTTATGCTTATATGCTAAGTTCTTTGGTTTAACTTTTTCCTCCACCCTACCCCCTCCTCTGAAGTCTGTCAGTCTGAACCCTACTTCTATGTCTCTGGGTCTATTTTGTTCATCACATTATTTTGTTTATTATATTCCACAAATAAGTGAAATCATGTGATACTTGTCTTTCTCTGACTGGCTTATTTTGCTTAGCATAATACTTTCTAGGTCTCTGCATATCACCTCAAAGAATAAGAGATCTGGTCTGAGATAGGTTAATTTCTTTTTCTAAGTTGCTACTATGTGGACATAAATGAATTAATTCATATTATCATTTGTTTAAGTCACAGGTAAACAATTACCTGCAGTAACCTACCTAGAAAAGTTATCCGCACTACATTTTAGCAAAGGAAGCTCAATTTCTGAATTTTTTGAATTTTGTTTCTTATTCAATTTCAAACAGAAAGTACTTAGCATCTCTCTCTGGCCACTTTATATAAAGCAATACAAACAACATTTAGGTCATGCAGTTATTGATCCTCTGAAGGACAAATGATGTCAGGCAGTACTTATACACCAAAAACATTTCAATTTTGTTTACTTGTGCAGCAATCCAACTTGATGTCGACTACCATTTAGCTGGGCCAGTATTGATAGTTGATGTCAGTTCCTATTCATTATTGCACATAGACAATGCATAAGTCAAAACTTTTAGATATGTGGTGAAAAAAAGAAAAATTCACCAAAACAGTTTTTATTTGAGGAAATTGGAAACAACAACGGAATAAAAATTAAGGGACATGTAACATGCTAATTTTGTTTTACATAATATTTGAATTACTTCAATGTTACTACATATCTAATAATCAATGTTATATCTTTTAAACTAATCTCTTACTATAATATCCTTAAACTAATCTTTTATGAAATAACCTTGCCTTAATATAAGAAAATAATTTCTGATAAAAAACATTAAGGAAAGAAAAAGAATTTGTACAAACAGAAAACAAAAATTAATTAGAAATGACTTTTAGATGTAATAAATTGATAGGGGTCTTTTCTCTTTATTTCTACTTTGTTTTCTTCTTAGAAATTTAACAATGTAAATGGCAAAGACTAGTACATTTAAAATTATATCACCCTGCCCCCAGAGTTTAACCTTTAGTAATTTCTACAGTTGGAGAAAGATGAATTCAAGCATTTTTTATTTTCTTGATGGCTCCATGAAGATTAGAAGCAACACAATTATGTCTTATTTCTTGATACTTCCTCTTTGACTGTAAAACTAATCATTTGTTTTTTTATATATATAATTCTTTGAATGACAACATTTTTTGGCATATATGAAAAATTCAGTATGGCCTTTAACTTAGCAACTTAAAAAAAATTTTTTTTTATTGATTTTTTTTTTTTTTTGAGAGAGAGGAAGGGAGGAGGATAGAGAGATAGAAACATCGATGAGAGAGAACATGCAGCCTCCTGCACGCCCCCCACTGGGGATTTGGCCCACAGCCTGGGCATGTGCCCTGACCGGGAAATGAACTGGCGACCTCTCGGTGCAGGGTCGACGCTCCACCACTGAGCCTCACCGGCCAGGCTGACTTAGCAGCTCTTTCCTGAGCACCTACTATATCTCAGGCAGTGCTCTAAATAATGAGGTGCAGCAATGAACAATACCAAATCCTGTCCTATGGACTGTATATTTCGGTAAGAACCAGAGACAATAAACAAGTATACAAATGAATAGTTTCAAGAATAATAAATGTTGCCCAGCCAGTGTGGCTCAGAGGTTGAGTGGCAACCCATGCACCAAGAGGTTGCTGGTTCGATTCCCGGTCAGGGCACATGCCCAGGTTGTGGGCCAAACCCCCAGTGGGGGGCATGCAGGGGGTGGCCAATCGATGTTCTCTCTCATCCATGTTTCTCTCTCCCTTTAAAATCAATAAAGAAAAAAAATTTTTAAAGAATAATAAATGTTATCTAACCAGAATAAATTAGGGTAACAAAAGAGTAATGAGGTGAGAGTTGGCACTTATAATAGAATGGTCAGGGAGGGACTCGGAGAATGATATTCAAGAAAACCGTGCAGTGATCGTAAGGAAAAATCCAAGCAGAGGCAGCAGCAGCAAAGACCAAGTTCCTGAGGTGGTGGAATGTGTCGTGATGGAGTAACAGGACACGTGGAGCAAGCTAGGGTTAGATTGAGCAGGTGAAATATTCCACATGTGAGAGATAACTGTTAACCTAGAGTGTTACTGGTCAAAATGCAGTATGTTTGAGGCCATGTTAGAGTAACTGCATAGCATTATCTGTAGCTTCAAAATGTTTATTTGTAAAAAAAAAAAAACAATGCCCCAGTATGATGATAGATTCTTTTGGCTAATATCTTAATATATTTCTACCCTGTAGCTGTTGGCATAATTCTTGGTACAGATAATCAATAAATACTCATTGATTAGGAAATACCAGAAAGTCATTGCAGGTCAGACCTCAAGGGGTATTTAAAAGAAGACATAGTTAAGGCAGTGTTCACTGTGACAGGATTCAATTTATTTTATACTATTGATCTGAAAATATTATTTTAAAATTTAATACATTTTGCGGACTTCCCATGTTTATTTTGAGCATAGAGCTGCCAAAAGTAGTTCAAAATATATTTACTACTTTTATAAGAAATGATGTCGCTGCTCAGAACATTTGGCCACTTAAAAGCACATGATCTTCCAATACAACTGGCTCATTTAAACAGTTTTCACAGGACAAAAACATTCTAAATAATATCAGTGTCCATATAAAATTATACATTTTTCTCTAGTCATGATGAATTGCAGTCAATCTAAACTTGCCTGTGATTTTAAAAGTTGGAGAAAACTGCATGTATAATAGCCTCAGTTTTTTAAGAGATTGTTTTACATGTAGGTGTAATGTCTAATGTACCATCCATTATCTGTGAATCACATAATTAAAGCACAAAGAATTGCCACACCAATTTTCTCAAAAGCATAATTACAAGATAACTTGATTATTCCCTTTAATGTAATTTCCCCCACTTTAGTTTGTGTTCGCGGGTGAATGTGACCCCGCGAGTCCCTACCTGGAGAAGTGACTGCTCGTTAGCATGAAAACTGCAGGCAGAGCAGAAGAATCTTCCCTGGTTTTTCAGAAGTTTAATTTGTACACTCAGAGTGACCCTGCAGGAAAAATATCGTCAAAGTTCCACCTCCCCTCAGATGGTCTGCAATTTCTGGCGGCAGATTTAACAATGGTCTTGACACCCAGGGTGTCATTTGCCGTCCTGTTCTGCCTCTCGCCCCGCCCCAATTCAACAGCTGTTATCAAAAACTCACTGTTTCAAACTAAAGAAACAGAAGCTACTATGTTTAGATTGCAATCCGAGACCTAAATGTATTCTATCTTTCCTAAAGTATTCGTTTTCATACTTATTTGTTTTAAGAATTTGCGAACATTCCTTAACTTGCACTTGAGTGGATAGGCAAGCAAAAGACCCATGTGTTTCTGCCTGAGATGCTGGCTGCATCTGCCTCTTTAGCTCCACCTGAGCTGGAGAAAATTAAGACCACGAAGATATGGCTTGAGATTGGATTGAACAGAGGTGTTCAAAATTTCTCTTTTTAGGCTGATGGGTACAGTTTTTTCTTAGAGATAGTTGTTTTTCAGTTTTTGTACCCTGAACACAAAATTACAAAAGAAACAAATTATTAAATTGTGGCTGGCTTCCCTATTATGTTATATTTCATGTATCTAAAAATGGTAAAAAGAGACTGTGCCTTATTGAGTTTATGTTTTCTTTCTCCAAAAAGCATTCTGTGGATATACTTTTGTATCATCAAGAAAATATTGTTTCATTAGTTTTAAAAAATCTAGTTTCTAAAAGATTCTGTGCCAACAGAAGCACACACTAAAGCAATACTTCTTAAAGGATATGAATTTTAGGTAATATATAGAGAGCTTAACCTTCTAATCTATAGTTATGGGTCAAACTGTAGATTTGAGAATATTTTATTTAATCACTTTGATATGACTCCAGCCGAATACAGCCTCTCATCATAAACTAGAACCTTAGTAACAGAAACATTATGAAGACACAAACCAATGCATAAATTACCACTTTTATGTATATAGGACTGCCCTGTGCAACTGCACTTATGTGCACATTAAAAGAAAATAAATTTATTGCAGGTTATCCCAGCAATGTGATTACAGTGAATACTATATTAATCAATAATAATTGGCCCCTTTAAAAGAGACTTCTGCCAACTAGAGTAACACCTTAGGTTGCTATCACAATAAATAAAACAGACTGAACAGAATTTGTGTGGATCTACATGTAATATCTTCTGCAGTGATTAAAGAGCAGAAGTATTGCCATCGCAGATAATATTAAAATGAGAAGAGAGCAAAGGAGAGGCCAGACCTTATAAGCAAGGTCTTCTGGGCAGCTTCACCAGGGAGCTGCAGTTTCACACTCTCCGCAGGGAACCGCTGTCCATTCCCTGCAGATCACTGGGAGGAAGCACGGAAGGGAGCACATGCACAGTGGGGTGACCTAGGGAAGGTGCTTTTCTGTCAATCTGACCAGGAAAAGCTGGGGGCAGAGCCACTGCCGGGGCATGAAATCCTGAAGGCTTGAATGGTTAAGCTCCTCGTTATAATCCTGAGACAAAAAATTCTCTCTTGCTTGCTCTGGTGCCCCTGTTCCTTGCTGGCTCCGAGGCCCGCACTCACCCCTGCTTCCTCCCTCCTCCCTGGCCGTGTGGCCCCACACGTAGTGGACTGGCACTGGAACACACGCTCAGGTAGCCAGACGCTGGCCTGGACTGTGCTTTAAGGTGGTACGAAGGACTTTTTCCACAGTGAGATGGAGGGAAATGGGACATTGGAAACCGAGGGCCTAATTCCGCAGAAAAAAGCTTCCACAGTATCTCATCCTCCCATGGGGGCCCCAGAGATCCACTTCCACCAGTACCAGGTGGGTACACACAGGGCACCCACAGTAACAGAAGGACAAAGAGAAAAGGGATTGCAATGAACAACAGTCATCAGGGGTTGTTGCTATCTCTGCCAGATGATTTATTTGATTTTGCCATGAAGAGGTAAAAATGCACATATGTTTTAAAGCTCTAGCTAAGCACTTTAGAAATGATTATTTTCGAATTACTAGAAATATGAATGTGTACCCTGTTCATAGTGAGCACTCTATAAATATTTATGGAACTGATGTAGGTAAAGAACAAAAGATTCATAACTCTTTCAACCAGGAAATAAGCAGATTGACTGGGTATTCTGGGGGGGGTGTCCATGTCAGCTGCGCATGTGGTCCTGCAGGTTCCAAGCCCACAGTGACCTCGGGTCACTGCACAGAAGGGCTAGTGCTTCTTGAGTTTGCATCCCCTGCCCTGCCCCCTCCCTCCCTGGGATTATAAAAGGACTGATTTTCTCTCCTGATAAAGGACAACAGATTAATGAATTTAAGTGCCTGTGTCATTAAAATTGTCATCCCTGGTATACTATCTAAAGTGCAGTAGCAATTGTGGCTAGCTTTTACTCTTCAGGGGGTCCGTGATCTCCGGGTTTTTTTTTTGTTTGTTTTTTAATGTAAATTAATGCAAAAGCTGCTCCAGCAGTATCCCATGCTGTTCACTTCGAACTCCAAGTGGGATGTTCTGTTTCTTGATTTGGAAAATGGAAAGAGCAGAGTGGCCGTGTGCAGAGCTACAGGTTAACAAACAGAATATTGGTCCAGCCAGGGATGAAGGGTGATGGGGAAGAAAGCGCTCTGTGTATTTTCAAGTACGTTGACTGGGAAATTCCCCTACATCTACCTTATTCTTGTGTGTAAATATTTCTAAAATGTAAAGTTACAAGACAGTACATTTTATTTCACTTAGGAGGTTTACAGACTACTTTGAAGAAGATGACGCTATAGCTCATTAAGGTCTAGGGTCATGTCCTATCCTTTTCTGCATTGCATCTGTCCTGTCCTCTCGCCCCGCCCCCACACTCCATCAGCTGGCCCTCGGCCACTCTAACAGGGAACGCTTGTCTGGTCAATAGTTAATGAATGACAAATAATTCTATCAGAGCACTTAAAAAAGGAAGTTTCAACATCTTTTAAAATTGTGTACAAGTTTCTTTGTTCAGCTCACCATAACAAAAGAAAGTGTGGGGATAGAGACTAGAAAAAGGGATATTAGTCTAGAAAGAGAATGGATTACAACAGCTGGTTTAAATGGATCAAAGAGTAAAAGTTTAGCAGTAGAAAAATGGGTGCTTGAAAGCATTTGAATGTCCTTTAGTTCTCAAGTTGGATTACCCATTTCTGTGAGGTGTTTTAGGAAGTAAGACCATCAGTGTAGCTTCATTCAAATTTAAATATAGGGTGTCCCCCCAAAATGTATGCACCCTATATTATAAATAGTATAATATTTATATTATAAATACTACATTATAAATAGTATAACATTTATATTATAAGACAGTGTTTATTAAAATTCATTTTCAAAATGTAATCGATGATACAAACACCCTGAGTGCATTTTTGAGGGATACCTTGTATACATGGCATGCGTACTTTATTTAAAGATGGCTGTATAGAAGAAAAAAGTTGATGTGCAGAGGCAAAGATCTCTCAAGTCATCATCATTTTAAGAATATACATGCTCTGTGTGTGTGTGTGTGTGTGTGTGTGAGAATTACTCAATTGGGTGACTACATTAATTGTGTAATTGTGTCATAATTGCTTAAAGTCTTGGTGCAAAGTCTATTGTCATGTTTCAGTTAAATCTGAGATTTCCCAGTTTAACAGGGAAAGTGACGAGGAACATTATACAACTCCAAGCTCTGCTGAGACTTTTAATTGTCTGGCCACGTTCACTAATGAGCCACATCACCACCCTCCCTTCCCACTAACATCTTTTTTTTTTTTTTTTTTTTTTTATCCTCACCTGAGGACATTTTTCCATTTTTTGTACAGATAGAGTGGGAGGGAGAGAGAGAAGAGAGAGAGAGAGAGAAACATCGACGTGAAAGGGACACATCGAGTGGCTGCCACTGCACGACCAACCAGGGCCGGGGACAAAGTGCAACCGAAGTACGTGCCCTTAGCGGGAACCGAACCCGGGTCTCTCCCGACCGCAGGCCGACGCTCTAACCGCTGAGCCAAACCGGCTAGGGCTCCCACTAACATCTTTATGTTCACCCTCAACTTCTCCTGGTTCCAAGGTCACTATATCGAAATTAAGTAATAATGTGCACCAAAGATAAATTTGAAAACTTTGCTTAGAAACCTTCCCTTTTCTTTCTATGTGAATTTGTTCCTGACTTTCTTCTTGTTTATGTAATGGATTTGAAGTCGGATTGAGTTTCAGCAACCTTGGATCTCACTCCTCCTGTCCCTGGATCAGTCTTCTTCCCCTTCAGCACGGCTGGCCCCATAAATCTTTTCACTCTTACCTCAGAGGTCATATACCCAGTGAGACCCTATACACCAGGCTATTTACATTTCAACACTCTTCCTTGCAGATATGTCTTGTCTACAATTTTTTATTCTCTATAGCTCCTAACATCTAATGTATTACATATTTTACTGATGTATGTAATTTATTGCATGAAATATACAAGTTCCATGAGGCCGGGACTTCTGCTCGGTTCACTCCCATATATTCACCAAGTAAATCAGCGCCTACTGCTCGGTAGTAGACCCAATCAATATTTCTTTGATGAATGAAGTAATAGGTTTTCCACTGGCCCAGACAAATTTGCCTTGTTTGTAACTCTTGCTTAGACTTATGGCACAAACTAGAAAACTCCAGGAAAATGATGTTCACTTGTGTTTTGGGAACTCGCATACACAATTTTGCACTCAACATTACCTGCTTAAACTCCCAGAGACTGCTGGCCTTCAAACATTCTTTTTAACATATCAATATTTATGCTTAAAATATGTAAAAATGTTTTATATCATATATGAAATTCACATTTCTCACTATGAGCTCCAAAGACTCTCCAGTATTTTTACACATCGTTAACCTCATTGTAGACTCACAATATTCGCCATATGTTCATTTCTGCTTTTGTGCTCTATCATCGTGCTATTTGTAATACTAAGGGTGCCCCTCCTACCTTGCCTTTAATGATATCTGGTTGTAATCTTAATCTATTTAAAATGTTATCGTTTCTAGAAAGCTGCATTCACTGGATGGACATTTCCTAGGGCTGCATTTCTAGAAGAAACCTCTGGTCCCATGGGCTCAAGTCAGGTGTTCAATTTTTAAGATAAATGACCCTGTACCTGCTTCCGCCATTGAGCCTTGTAGTCATTGCTTGATTATTCCTCGGTCTTGCTTTTAGCCCCAGACCAGGCACATAGTATAGCTCAGTAAATATTTCTTTCTTTATATACATTAATTGCCTTCATCTATTCCTAACTATCCTCTGCCTTGTGAATTTAAATACCTGCTTGTTCAGTTGGTTCTTTGCTAATACGTATTTGCTGATATTTTGTTAAAGTACTATTAGTTCTTTCAGGGTGTTCTGCCTTAATACCAGAATATGCTCTTTTAGCTCCTCAGTGCTACTTCATTGGCTTCCATTCCCCAAAGCGCCTCCATCGCGGCTTGCAAAATATTTTCCTTGTTAATTGCTGAAGAGTTTGGACACTTAATTCAGATTGACTGGGTTTGAATCCTGGGTCTATGTTTTACTAACAAAATGACTTTGGTCAGGCTTTATAACATGGCAAGTCTTGTTTTTCTCATCTGAATAATAGGACCATAAAATCTCACCATAAAGATGAAGGATTAAATGAGATAATAAATATAAATCACTTTGAACAAGTTATTGGGATTAGCTAGTGTAATGTTGTGTACTATAGATGATAAGTAATTATTTTTGAGATGGCTGGCTTCCATATACCTGGGGCATGATTGATGATATAAACTGTTAATGTCTAACATGTTGACAATAGCATAGGGAAGAAGTATATACTGACGTCAGCAACCTCATCTGCATCTTCCCAGGGCTTTATTAGTCCCTTTTTCTTTAGCCGTGACCTCCTTGAGCATTCCCATATTTTACCTTCTATTTCCATTTTAATTCCATAATTTCTTTGCCTTATTTGTGCCATTAGGGTACTGAAGAAATGGTGTAATGAGCGAATGCCTAATGCTGCACGGGCCTGTCCTAGGAGACACACTAATGTATCAGTATACTAAAAATGTTTGAAATGCTAATTTTTCTGCTAATGAGCCTAAACATTTTACTATAGTTATACCTTAATACCAAGTTGCAGGTCATTACCTTCACATATTGAAAGCAGCTGATGTTTTAGGGCTTTAATGTTTCAGCCATTTGCTTGATGAACTCTCTTTCTTGCCCATTTTACAAAGTAGAATTTTAAGTTATGAAAATTAGGTCACTTGACAGGTATTGTGTATGATGTTTTGATTTCATTATTTATTTATTCAAAAATGCTTTTCTGATGAAAACAATTAATATTTGCTGATTCCATTAGATTTGAATTTTAAAAGTGCTCAAAGAAATCAAAGTGATTTATCCTACCACCTAAAGACAATCATTTCTAATTTAGTTCCCACCCACTATGAATTTCAACATATGCTCTGTGTGTGTGTCATGCAATGTACACAATTGTGTTTGCTGCTTCTTTCATTGAAATGCTTATGTATGTTTTCTCTTGTATTAATATTTGGAGATGTCATTATGACAGCTTACATAATCGTTTAGTTATGCAATTGTATATTATAGTTCTAAATATGTATGTATATATATACACATGCATGTCTATTTATCTATCTATACATCCAATGGGAATCATTTTCTTATATTTCTACTGCTTCATCTTATAAATAATAATGTGAGAACCATCTTTGTGACAAATATTGATGAGTTATTGACTTATTTAAATGTATCTTAATAGGGGAATATATTCAACATATGTAAACAGTTATGATATATTATGGTATATGTTTCAATAAATAAAATAGAATATATTTGTTAAAATCTCAGACTCTGAAGTCAACCAGATCTGTGCTTGAATTCTCACTCCAAATCATTCTCTCTAGGTAATTTTAGGAAAGTCACTTGACCTCTTTAAATCTCATTTTCCTCATCTGTAAAATGGGATTATTGCACATAATCACATAGCTCTCGATTTTTTTTTTTCTTTGAAATCTATCTTTCTTCATTTAGGGTTAGCCCTTAACTGTAGCCAACCTTTGTTTTTCTTACCTAAACAAAAAATTTGTTTTTCCCCAGGTGGTCAGCTAATCCTTTTCCCACATCTCTCCATCTCTAAATCCCTAAAAACTCACTATGCTGTTCAGATTAGCAATGTTCCAGTATCTGCGAACGCCCTGTGGAAGGGACTGATTGACAGATGGGCTTCCATTCTGCATGAGAAAGGAGAAGCATGTCCTTGAGTATGTTCCAAGTTTCAGTTCTGTACTCTCTGCATCGTCTCTCTCTTCAATTTCTTCCTAAGTAATTCTGAACCATCAGACTATTATGGAAGGACTTGGACTAAAGTGAGTCTTCTAGGTTAACTCTGTTGAGGCATTCATCATCTATTGGTTTTGCAAATATTTTTTTTGGTCTACTATGCTCCAGACACTGCCAGAGGCACTGAATTTGCCTCACTGGCTCAGTGGAAGTGCGGCTAAGTTGTTCCTTCACTACCAATTCTCTCTTGGTTATCAAATCTGAACACAAACTTATTTCTATCACTTAATGCGTTAGTATATTTATTTTATCTAATGCATACTTTGCCCTGGCTTCTAACGCTCTTGGGAAAAGGAAAATTCTGGCTAAGTGATGTTATTGAAAATTGGCTAAAATAATATCTATTCTTTTTATTAGTTAAGCACTTAATACACTGTTTGATTCATTGAAAGCATTTAATAAGTATTGACTATTATTTTAATATTATCAAACAGTTATACATTGGTCATTTGACATCAGTAAAAGTTAAATATAAAAATATTAAAAATATTTAAATACTTATTTTCACCCCAAAAGTGATTGAACTGTTTTTAAGTGTATTTCCTCAAAATTTAATATTCATTAGTATAAGATGATCTTTAGTTCGGTGGTTGAGCATTGACCCATGCACCAAGAGGTCACCAATTGGATTCCCAGTCAGGGCACATGCCCAAGTTGTGGGCCAAATCCTTAGTGGGGGACATGCAGGAGGCAGCCAATCAATGTTTGCTTTCATCGATATTTCATCTATCTCTCTCTACCTCGCCCTTCCTCTGTCTCCAAAATCAATAAAGAAAAAGAAATTTTTTTTTAAAGATTATCTTTAGTTCATAACATCCAAACAAGAAAAGGTCATCCTTTCCATAACCTGCCTTTGGTTTAAACTGCATCTAAATTTAATTCTAATTAAAATTTATTCTGGTCCCAGAATTGAAAGGAGATTTTTTTTTTTTTTTTACTCCTGAAAGATGTTTAGAAGACCTTATCTCTGAAAAGACTTCATTCTAATTTCTAACATTAATATTCCCTGATAATCCTGAGAACTTTCCTTTTCTGAAAATTAAATTCACTGATTTTTCAAAATTCTTACAATACATGTTTACATATTTGAAAATAATCCAAGTTCTCCATGTTCCTTTTAAGTCACAAAAAAGATTAAATATCACATTTATTAAATTGGGGACAAGGTTGTTGTATTGCTTCACCTGTGACTACAGTTTTAGAATTTTAAAACTAATGGCATTTGTTGCATTACTGGTGTGTTCTGGGAAAAACAGAGTCTACTTGGAGTGTAACACAAGAAGCACATTTTTGACAGAAAGCATAGAAATCAAGTAGTAAATGAGAAATATTTGTGAGCTAGTTAAAAGTGGTGAGGAAAATTGTACCAATAGTCCATTTATTATCTATAACATTTTAGAAAATTTAGGAAGAAAATGAGAGTATGATTTTTTGATTTGACATTAAAAAATTAAGCTAGAGCTGAAAGAGATACTATACATTGAATGGAAAACGACTTATCATGAACATTTTTTATGGCCAGATGTGGCCAATACTCATATTTAATTGGTAAGTAGACAGAGACTAAATGACAGAATGATGAGAATGAGTATAGATTATGAGGTGCTGGAGAACAGACACCCCTCTTAGTCATGACTACATTGTGGTCCCTGACACGAGGTGGATGCTCACCAAACGTCTGTGAGGCGAGCATGGGGCTTAGAGAGACCTGGAGCTGGGGACTGATGTATCCAAGCTGCGCTCTGTACTGGGAAGTGATCAGTTCCTGTTGCCATAGAAGTTGGATCCATTCACTCTTCCTTTTTTTTCTTCATCTTCTTTATCCAATTACCTTCATCCTTATCTTACTATATGTAACCCCAAAGCCCCAAATATTTCTAGGAATTTTGTCTAATAGACCACAATAGACACTGTTTCCTTGCCATCAATTTCACCTGACCCTAGTGAGTCTACCTTCCATGATTAGAAACTCTTCTTCCCCCATATTTCTTTGTTTTCCTTCCTCTGTTTCTAGTTTGACTCTGCCTGAGGTATAAAATGATCAGTATTAAATGACTGCAGCACATGAAGTGAGTTGCCCTCTTAGTTAAATGTTTTCATGTGTACAGCTTGTATGTGCAGATCCCATATATCACACAGGGTGGGGCAAAAGTAGGTTTACAGTTGCAAATACATGAAACACAGAGTTTATTCTTGTATTATTATTTATTAATAATTGTATTATTTTTCATACGAACAACTGTAAACCTACTTTTGCCTTATTCTGTACACATGATATGTGTATAGGTACATAGATAAATTACATGGGTGTGTGTATTTTTATTTTATTATGTATCTTCTACTGTAACTAATCAAAATGAATGATTTCCTGAAAATAATTATCCAAAATTTACTATAGAATTTCATAGATTTAAATTACCATTTTATAACAACTTTATGTTTTTGACGTTATAATTGATACCTTTAAGTTTAGAGGATTCTATTCTTGTGGATTTAATAAAATTGTAACACAAATCTCTGAGTGAGTTGCCACATGACTTTGTATATATGTATATACATTTCTTTTTGTTTTGTATTCTTTAAAGGGTCATGTAATAGCATCCTGCGATTCCTGTGGAGTCACAAAACTTTGGGACTTTCGGAAACTCTTACCAATTGTGTCCATCGATGTAGGCCCAAGTCCTGGCAATGAGGTGAACTTTGATTCATCAGGTAGGATTTTGTTTAATATTAGCTATCAGTCTAATATCTTTAATATTTGTGATCAGTCTAATACCTTTAATATTTGTGCTGAAACTATTTTGTTTCCACTTCAGTTTTTTCTGGTGTTTTCTCCTATATAAATTTCTGTTCTTACTGTTGTATTAGAATATACTGCATTATATTTTGTGTCATATGTCCTATTATGACAGCGTAATATTTATTCTGTATGGGAAGGAAGGAAAATAGAGCAGGTGAGTGGGTGTTAATACACAAGTTCCTAGAGGCACCACGCAAAACCGTGGATCCCTCGGAATCACCATCCAAGGTAAGTAAACTGGTTTTTCTGAAGGCAAAATGGCTGAGAAAAGAAGAACCAAAGTTTGGCAAAATAAAATTGAAACATTTTTAATGGAATAACTTAGTCTTATAAAAATTTGTCAAATTACCCGATTCCCTAGATTTTACAATTTATTTGAAATATGTCTGTATTTATCCTATTGTGGCAATTACATCTCTGTGCAATTATTTGATTGTGTTTATCATCAATCTGAGAAAATAGTATATACTTGCTGATGATAATAGTATAACAAATTATATGAATAACCACAGACAATGATTCTAATTGTCTACTTAGAATGTTAAAATTGCAGTTATATCTTTATCGTAAATGATAGCCTTTTCTAAGTAAAAGCTGTATAGCTCTTATTGGATAATACAATTTTTTTTTTGCTAGTGTGATACATGTTTTAAACTTTTTTTAAGTTTTGAGAATTTTTTAAAACTTTGATAATAATTTGTGGTAGACCGAGTTGTAGAGATAGCTACTTTAGGTGAAGATGTGTATATAATGTTTTATTTTAAAAATGGTTCATATTAATTCTGTAGTCCAGAAATTTTGTAGCAATTATAGAGACATACGACAAGCATGTGTTTTCTGAGAGTGGTTTCGCCATATTGCCATCACATAGCTGAAATCTAGAATACACTGAGTTTGCCTTAAAGTAACTTTGTGTTCTAGTTATAGACTAGTATATGAACCACACTACTAATAATGAACTCTTTAAAACTGTTTTAGACATTAAGGCACTTATGGTCCACTAGAATTCAAAAATAATTTTTAAAATTCTATACAGAATAAAAGATCCCAACTATGAGAATTTCATTTTATAATGTGACAGCCTATTACTTTCAATTTATGCTTTTTGATATACAAAATTTGCCTTGACATCATATTGCTAAAGGTGTTTTAATTTGTTTTCATAAACATTTTCTCATCCTTAAATCTCTTTTTATTATCTTGAGCTAGCATCTAAGTATTTATGTCCTTACGTTTTGAACACCAAAATTTTAAAACTTTTGGCTATCCTTTCTAATAATGTAAGTTCAACTTTTTTGAAATGCTGAACAACTAATAATAGAAATATATTTTACTGCCATTATGAAATATGTTGCCTTTTGCTTTTTACTATCCTTGTCATACAGCACGATTTCTTCTCTAGGCTTAGTCAGGAAACCTGATTTTAACTAAATATCATACCTATCTTATTGTCAATACAAGTAAAGATCGTCTTAAAGTCCTTGGTACAACAAACCTGTTTTTTTCTCTTCATGACTGTTATATTCTTGGTAGCTCACTAATAGTAACTCATGAGAATCAAGGGCGGGACAATCAGAAACATAAGAGACAAAGAGTATAAACTAGGGGCCCTGTTAATGAAACCACTTCAGTTGAGGGCATATAATTTCTCTTTTCTAAATTAAATTTACTGGAGTGACATTGGTTAATAAGATTATATAGGTTTCAAGTGTACAATTCTGTGATACATGATCTGTATGGTGCATTGTGTGCCCACTACCCAAAGTCAAATCATCTTCCATCACCATATATTTGGCCTCTTGAGCTTTTACTAACCCCCACACCCTTTACCTCCAGTAACCACCATACAGTTGTCTGTATCTATGAGTTTCAGTTTTATATCCCATATATGAGTGAAATCATATGGTTCTTAGCTTTTTCTGACTTACTTATTTCACTCAGCATAGTATTCTCAGGGTCCATCAATGTTGTTGCAAGTATTTCATCTTTTCTTATGCTGAGCAGTATTTCATAGTATATATGTACCACCTTTTCTGTATCCAGTTCTCTATCAAAGGACACATGTTGTTTCCATGTCTTGGTTACTGTGAATAGTGCTGTAATGAACATAGGGGTGCATATTTGAAATATTGAAAACTTGAGGGCATATAACTTCAACCTGACCTTCCCATCCCTTTGATCATTTCTTTAAGAAAGATACTATAATTAATTTTAATTCTGTTTGACAAATTAATGTCATAAGCCTTTTTTCTCATTTAATAATGAGAAATTCTGTACAAGAGAAGTCATTTACATGAAGAGTCATTTAAAAAGGTTAAACTATATCAAAATTTGGAGGAACGGAGGAGAGCAAACACAGAGTCTAATGAGGGCGTGCACAGAGATGTGAAAATCACAGTCAGACCAGAAATCACGTTCATCTCAACAAGGAAAGAAGTGCAAGCAGAGAGCAAAACAAAATCAAAATAAGGACAGGGATGCACGGCTCTCTACTAATCTGCATTTATTCAAGAAAAGATTATTTCAAAGAAAAATACAACAAAATTTTATCCTGAAAATATTTTGACTATGAGGATAAAATCAAATCTAACTTCAACTCAAAATGCACATTTGTTTGACATACTTTTATCTATTCTCAGTGGTAAACCAGTATAAACATATATGATCCAACCATTTTTCAGAAAAGCAGGAGTATATTGATGATAATTAACATTTATTGAGGCCTCACATCAGTTAAGTTGTGCCAAGTCATGTTTCCAGGTTGAAATTATGTGGCAGAATGAAATAATATTCACATAGGACATTGTTTGTCACAATTTAAGTCCTGTGAGACAGGCTGTGGTCTGCCGCCTCAGCTGTGTCCTTGGACCTGAGCAAAAGTCATTGCAAATGTACATGTAATGTCATCATCATATCACAAAATGCATATGGAAATACTGATAACATTATGAGGTATTTAATATCAGGGAAGTGAGTTGTTCGGTATTCTAAATTATTATCATATAAATAGACATTCTAATCACATTTTATGTTTCTGGATAAATTTAATTGAAGAGCATCTTGAGATTATGAGGTGTTCTGTTTAAAAGAACTGTTTCCATATACAATGACTTATCTTTATAAATAAAGGGTTTCTTGTCACCACAAATTCAACACAGTATAGAAATAAACGGGGATAGAAATCATTAAAAGGTTGAAAGTGTTGCCTGGCTGGTGTGGTCAATGGATTGACATCCTCCCATGGACTGACAGGTCCCGGTTTGATTTCCACTCAGGGCACATGCCCGGGTTGTGGGCTCGATCCCCTACATGGGGCGTGCAGGAGGCAGCCGATGGATGTTTCTTTCTCACATTGATGTTTCCATCTCTCCCTTCCTCGCTCTCTAAAAAATCAATAAAAACATATGTAAATAAATGAATAAAAGGCTGAAACTTTTTCCATAACATTTTACTTCTATTTTTTATGTTTAGAAAACATTGCCTCTTTATTTTTTAACCTCATAAGTAAATATTTTCATTTTTAATTTATAAAAGTAAACGTACTAATAAAAACGCTACTTGATCTGTTTTTAAATTGTGATTTCTCATAGTATATCATTTTAACAATGTATCTTTGATAAAAATATTTGAAAATCAGTGGTGTAGTAATAGAATACATATTATAATCCAGAGACTTAGATATTCAGTATCTTTTAGACTTTAAACAAGTTATTTAATCTCCCCAAACTAAAGTTCCCCATGGAGGAGATGATTTCTTACAGTGTTCTAATGTGTTTCGAAGGGATAATGTCTATCTTATAATGTGGAAACCCTAGTATAGTCACCTATGTTATTTGGAAATCCTACCATGTTATTTGTTAGCTAGAAGGGATCTTAGAAAGTGACTCCATTCATTTCGGGGATGAGAAATATGTGTGTACATATTGGTGTGCAAATACGATGCCTAAGGCTGTGTGCTAGTATAGGAGGCTCCCAGTGAAAGTGTAATCACCAGTGAATAAGTATTAAAGAAACAAGGGTCAAACCTCATTTTCATGTAATAGTAAAATTAATGTAAACGGTCAACTAAGAAGTAAGGTTGTATATAACATTACATATACAATATATTAAAATCAAATGATTTAAACTTGGCCCTGGCCGGTTTGGCTCAGCGGTTAGAGCATTGGCCTGTGGTCCAGAGAGACCCGGGTTCGGTTCCTGCTAAGGGCATGTGCCTCTGTTGCAGTTTGTCCTTGGCCCCGGTCGAGTCGTGTGGGTGGCAGCCACTCGATGTGTCCCTTTCACGTCGATGTTTCTCTCTGTCTCTCTCCCTCCCACTTTATCTGAACAAAAAATGAAAAAATGTCCTCGGATATAAAAAAAAAAGATTTAAAGTTGTATGAATCACCATCTAGACTTCAGCTTTTCTGTTGCTGTAAGAAATCTGCTTCTCGTATGTTTAAAAGAGGAGTTGAATGTGGCATAGCATTATTTACATAATGTTTTATTTGCAAATACATTGCTTGTGACAGATTATCAGGGTTTACAGATATATATATATATACATATATATATTAGTATATATTTATAACTTACATATTTGTAAAAGAATAAGTGTTCCTCTCTCATTAAACAGAGCCTTCTGGTAATATAATGCTACACATTTCTGCAAATATTCACTATCTAAATAGTATCTCTCACGTGGCATACTCAAATGCCATATGTTTCATCATTCAACAATTTGCTACAATTTCAGAAAATGTTAATGGAATTGCGTAAAGTAATAAAAATGAACTGTGAGAATTTCACTTACACATCCACACTTCTCACTTCCTGGTGTTTATGCAGTTTAGCAATATGGCATTTGTCTCCTCCGTCAAAGTCAACTTCAGTACGTTTGTCAAGGACATCCCTAGATCATGCAGGAGCTAAAGTCTGACCCAGATGAGGACTTTCAGTAGAAAGCTTATCAGTATCAGATCATAAAAATGGGCAAGAGTTCCCACTATTTGGAAAAAACAAAACAAAACACCTAAATATTCTCCACAAGCAAAACCACAATAAAAATGCTAAAATGGGGGTGAGGTGGAATGAGCCCATTGAAAAATATGAAAATTATAAAACTCTTCAAAAATTTTTTAAATATAGTAAGATACCCCAAAAATCTTTGGTTCAAATTGAGTTTTCGCTTTTTGTCAGTAAAGTCTACAGCTGACTGTTGTGTGTTTCCAAGGCGGATCGTAGCCCCTCCTTCCTGATGGAAGCAGTGCTGGGTATGGAGAAATCAGTCATTGAGAAGTTAGAGAAGCCCTGGCTTTGAATTTTGTCTCCAGTACTCACCGGCTGAATGGTCTTGGTGAAATTTCTAAACGTTTCCGAGCCTCAGCTCCTTGCATGTGAAATTATAAAAACATACCGGATTTCTACTTCCAAGGTCAAGTAACAGGGACCAGATTTACCCTACTACCTGAAGCAACTAAAACCAAGCTTTTTTTTTTTTTTTCTCAGACATCAGATACGAGGCACTGAAAGACAGTGATACCTCGGAGAGGGGAAGTCAGTAAGACGAGCCCTATGACAGCCCAGACACTGCTTGGAGAAAGGTTCTAGGTCACAACTCAGGGTGGATGGGAACCACGGGGACAGGCAGCAGTGTTGCAGAGTTGAGGAGACAGTGGGCAGCTAGAGTTTGCAGGGCAGGCTAAGGGCAGGAGAGAGCAGCACAGAGAGAGAACTCTAGAAATTTGAGAAGATGCCCTCCAGTCTTTAGCTGGATGAGAATCAGTATCTGATAAGCTGAGACCAGGGGAAAATCTGTCTGGAAAGTTCACAGAAAAATTCCCCAGAGCTCACCCAAGCCTAGGAAGAGTTTGTGTCCCCCCAACCAGAGTGAAGAAAATCTTGCAATTCAAAAGAACAGTCAGTAGAGCAAGGATTGCCAAACGACGGCCCATGGGGAGCTTGGCCTGTGTCAAATCTAGTTTCAGTGGAACACAGCTACACCCATTCGTTTGCATATTGTCAAAGCCTGTTTCACAGGACAACAGCAGAACCGGGTATTTGCAATAGAGTCCATATGGCCTGTGAAGCCCAAAATATTTAATATCTGCCTCTCTACAGAAAAAAAAATGCCAAACTAGAACACTCAGAAGGGTATTACATCAGGAATGAGGCAACCTCAGCCCACACTCTGGATCTAGTCCCTTCACTGATGTCTATTGAACTATCTAAGTTGGCTCATGTAAAAACCTATCTAATCTTCACTCAAACCCAGTGAGATTGCTAGTTTGCTCCCTTTCCACAGATGAGGAAACTGAGGCAAAAAGTTAGCAACAAGCACAATGACATCTAGCTAATCAACTACAATGTCAGAACTCAAAGGCAGGCCATCTAAGTCCAGAAACTAGACTTTAAACTTAATGTTATTCTGTCTCGTTTCACTAATAATATTCAGTTTCAGATTGATAGATGATCTGTTAGGAGAGAGATTCATTTTCTATGAATATTGAAATAATCTCATTAATGGTCACTTGACGGTGGGTTGACTCAAAGCTGATTAAGACACAGATTCCTGTCACTAGTTGTCAGTGTGTGGTCTCTGGGAGAAAAAAGGAAAAGAGAATATTCCTACTATTATCTGCCAGGTTTTAGATGTGTCTTATGCACAAGGGGTCATCCTAGTGCCTATATGTTCCGGATGGGATCTGGAACTCCACCCCTACAACTCAATATAATTTCCTAGCAAGAGTAATCAAGGCTAGATTATGTGTGCACCTGCAGGGCCCTCTTTCTGCCATTTGCTTTAAGTCCCAGCCTGACTAGAAACTTAAATAAGAATAAAAGGAAACAAGCTAACTTAATCTCTTTTATCATCTAAGGCATATGGCAGAGCCAAACTAAGTTGCTCCTCTTAAAATCAAGTCCTTTCTACCACATCAATTTCCTGAGAAAGAAAGCCTCCAGGAGAGAGTATAAAATATAAGGGGAAAGGTGACCAGATGACCCTGTTCACTGATTTATGATCCTGTTATTTACCCCCATTTTGAGTGGCTCTATTGTGTATGAAAAACGATTTTATTCTCCAATAGAATATGAGTCTCCTTTGTATAGCAGAGTCTATGACTGATACCTGGAATGAAGTATGTTATACTCTAGGAACTGGACAAGGTGCCTTCTCTTTAAATCATCACAGAACTCTGAGTTTGGTTCCATTTCTCCAATTCTAAACAGTTTTGAGAGCTTTAATTACATATGTATATTATAGACATCTGTACAGTTCTGTGAAAGCTTGAGTTGCATTTCATTTAAGCTTTAGCTCTAGAAAATTATGAAGAAAAAATTTTAGAGATTCATAGGTATTGTTTTATAGTTCATCTTTTTAAAAATATATATATATTTTAATTTGGTTTTATCATGAAAATATCTCTTAGAAGCAATTTTATTTACCTGATGGTAAGTATAAAAAATAACATTCTAATAACAGTAGGGACAACTTGAAAATTTTAATTAAAGGCATATTGACCAAAGATATATTAATTCAGGAATTATATTCATAGTTGTATAAAGTATGTGGCTATCAACCAGTTGTGATTGTCTATTGTTCATTCTGAGTGGTTGGTGACAATGCAATATCAGTTGTTAAGTATTTAGATTATTATTTCAATAATGGATCATCAATTCTGAGAACTGAAATGCATTTGAATTGCATACATTGTGACAGGTTAATAAAAATAAATTACTGACTTTCAAAAATAGTAAAATGTATACATGTAAGAAAGTCTTTCTGTTTTCAGATATTGTTTTAAAGGTTACATACCTAAACTAATGACAACATCATTGCACAAACTATGAATCCTCCCTTCTGGAATTTTCTTTACAGTTTTAAGAATAATGATTTAATATCCCTAATATTTACAAATAGCTTATCTGAGTCTGGATTGAATTTGTAGAGACACCTATAAATTATTCACATCTCATGAGTCAGCAAAGGACATTTGAGTCAATCACAAAGTGAGGCTCTAAAGAACAAAGATTGTTGTTTATTTATGATTTGTAACATGAAATTGAGCAGACACTTAATCTCTGTTGACCTCAACTTTATCATCTCTAAAATGAGAAGTATGAATTAGGTGACTTCATCAATTGGGTTTGCAACCTAAATTTTACTTTGTATTTTCCTGTGTGAACATGGTATCTTGAGACAAAAATAATATTATAAAATAAAATTGGACAGATATGTGCAAAAAAATGAACTTAGACTACCTTCTTACACTGCACACAAGAATAAACTCAAAATGAATTAAAGACTTAACTGAAAGACTCGAAATCATAAAAATCCTAGGTGAAAATATAAGCAGTAAAATCTTGGACATTTCACGTAGCAGTCATTTTTCTGATGATGTCTCCTTGGGCAAAAGAAACAAACATAAGAAAAAATAGACAAATGGGACTATGTAAAACTAAACAGTTTTTGCACAGCAAAGGAAACCCTCAACAAAATGAAAATACAAGCCATTGAATGGGAGAACATTTTCACCAATGATACATCTGATAAGGGGTTAATATCCAAAATTTATAAAGAATGTATACAAATCAACACCAAAAGAACAAACGATTCAATTAAAAAATGGGCAAAGGACCTGAATAGACACTCTCCAAAGAGGACATACAGATAGCCAATAGACATGAAAAGATGCTTGATGTCACTAGTCATTAGAGTAATGCAAATTAAAACCACAATGAGATATCACCTCACACCTGTCAGAATGGCCATCACCAATAAATGAACAAACCATAAGTGTTAGAGAGAATGTGGAGAAAAAGGAATTCTCATGCACTGTTGGTGGGAATGCAGATTGGTGCAGCCGCTGTGGAAAGCAGTATGGAGTTACCTCAAAAAATTAAAAATGGAACTACATTATGATCCAACAATTCCATTCCTGGGAACATATCCAAAGAAACTCCAAACACTAATTCAAAAGAATTTATGCACCCCTATGTTCATTGCAGTGTTATTAACAATAGCCAAGATTCAGAAGCAAATATCCATCAGTAGCTGCGTGATTTAAAAAGCTGTAGTACATTTACACAATGGAATACTACTACTTGGCTGTATCTTACCCTTTGTGACAGTATGGACAGACATGGAGAGCATTATGATACATGAAATAACCCAGTCAGATAAAGTCAAGTGCCATATGATTTTACTCATATGTGGAATTTAATGAACAAAATAAACTACAAACATAATAGAAACAGACTCATAAATAGAGAACAGATTGCCTGGCCGGTATGGTTCAGTGGCTGAGCATCAACCCATGCACCAAGAGGTCGCCAGTTCGATTCCTTGTCAGGGCACCTGCCCAGGTTGTGGGCCAATACCCGATGGGAGCATGCAGGAGGCGACCAATCGATGTTCTCTCTCATCAATGTTTCTATCTCTCTCCCTCTCCTTTTCTCTCTCTCTCTCTCAAATCAATAAAGGAAAAAAAATAGAGAACAGATTGACAGCTCTTAGAGGGGGGTGGGTTGTAGGGCTGGTAAAAATGGTGAAGGGATTAAGCAAAACACTTGTGTTGTTAATTCCTCAATTTTGTGTAGTATTTTTTAAACAGGTGCAGTTTTTTTAATACTTAATTTATTAATATTTTTTATTGCAGATGTCCCTCCTTTTCCCCCCTTTGACACCTCCCCACCCACCTTCACTACACTGTTGTCTATGTACATTTGTTGTGTACATGCGCATGTAAGTTCTTTGCTTTATCTCTTCCTGCCCTCTGTTCCGAGGTTTGTCAGTCTGTTTGTTCCCCACTTCCATGTCTCTGGATCTGTTCTGTTCATTAGCTTATTTTGGTCCTTCTATTTCACAAATAAATGAGATCATGTGATAGTTATCTTTCTCTGATTAGTTTATTTCACTTACCATAATATTCTCTAGGTCCCTCCATGTCATCTCAAAGGGTAAGAGATCCTTCTTCTTACAGCTGAGTAGTATTCCATTGTGTACATGTACCACAGCTTTTTTATCCACTCATCTACTGATGTACACTTGGGCTTAAACAGGTGTAGTTTTAATTGTTGCTTAGCTCTCTAAGGTAGTTGTCTTACGTAGAATTATATTTGTAACATTATAGGCATAGATGAGCAAAAGGTGCTTGGAAATATTTTTGTATATAAATAAAATATCTCCTTGGTTCATTACAAAGTTTGTATTCATATTTTATACGAATGATTTAAATCTAAAAATGTCCAAATAATAACAAATTCTACATCAATGCCATGATAGTGAATGAAGAATTTATTTTATATAGGCATGTTTTTCTAATGTATTTACAGTAGTTATATGCATATAACAATTTGCTAATGCAAAATTCTTTTTCAACACATTACAAATTCAAAAAGATTTGTATCTATGTACCAAATGTGAAAAGTAACCTGCATGACAAGTCATATCTTCATATCATCTAGGCATAGAATTATCTATGCGTCTATATTTACAGATCTAATAAAAATTACATGTACCTGTTAGCATAGCTCATTTTGAAATATGACAATGACATTTTTATACATATATTAATCAAGAAAAATGCATTTGTATAAAGAAATAAGACATAATCAGAACTTGAGTTTTTAACTAAGGTACATAAAGCTATGGTATTAAGAGAACTATATTATTTTAACATAATAGCATATAATAGTTTACTAGATTTTCATTTAATACAGTTAAAATGTGCAGTTCACACACACTTCATAGCCCAAAGTCAAGTAGTCCAAGCATTTGTCTTCTTTTTAAGAGACTGTATATACGAAATTAAATAGATAATCATCCTTAATCTGCCAAGCTGATACTTTTTAATAGGATAATCCTTTAAGGGAAATTGCAGTTCAACAGATGTGCAAATCAACCCAGAACAAATAGCACGCCACTGTTGGAGACGAATCCTGCACAGTTGGCACTTGTGATAACTTGCAGTTATACTTATCTAAAATGAAATTTCAAGCAATATTCAAATATGATTTACTCAAATATGATTGAACTCAGAAGTGGTTTTTCACACTTGTAATATAAGAAGAGTATAAATAAAAACAGTTTAAAGTTATCTTCATACAACATCTCTTACTATGCACTCCACTACCAAAAGAAAAAAAAAATTTGAAAGAAGAAATAGTATGGTATTGGTACGACGAAAATCAATACTCTGTAAATGTTTTAAATAATGAGTTTGATTAACATCTCTGAATAATAGATACGCATTTCTGGCCTTGCTTTCTATCAAAGAATTTTATCATTCTCTCTCTTGTATTTTTGTTGGCATAATGGTGGATATTATCTTAGTTCAGTTGACAGGCATTTAGTGTAAGACTACTGTCTTCCAGGTACTGTTCTAATTTCTGTATATAAAATGATATAAAGATAGATTAATTTTTATTTACAAACTAAATGGAAGCTATAGACATGGATCTGAAGATAATAACTGTAAGTTAAACTGTCCCACATGTAATACGCTCTCTGCCATCAGAGCATAATTTGTGGAGTACCTTGCAGCTATGGGAGGCGCAGGAGAAACAAGAAGGCTCTCCTATGTTAGCCATACAATTGTCCATGTCTGTTCTCATGGACTCAGTTTATCTGATGTTTTGGTCACTCTGCTTTATTCTATTATCCGTTCACTATGCCTTTCATAGTGTATGATTTGTTTCTTAATCCATCTTGTATTAGGAATCATTTACCCTTATCAAAATTTAGTTGTTACAATAATGTTTTTTCTGCGTCTGCTTCTTTTTTCTTCATTCCTCTTTTTTTCTACTTCTTTCCTCTTCCTCCTCTCACTTAGCTCCCTTCTCTTTATCTTATTCTATCCCTTCTTTTTTTTTCTTCTTCTTCTTCCAAATTCACAAAGAGTTAAATTAATCATACTTCTCAACATATAATAGACAATAATTATCTGGTTTTACTATTTTTTTCCTTTCATGCCTCATCCCTACACTTATTTCCTCCCACCCTCCCTGATGTTTTTTAAATGTCTTTCATATGTTATCTTAGATTTGCAGGTATCTTTGAAGAATATATAGAATTCTTTTGTGTATGTATGCACCTAAGACTTCTAAAAACTATATTTTTGTCATTTTCTTGCTTTTTTATTGTATACTATGTTCTTAAGTTTTACCCATAGTAATATCTTCGTCTATCAGGTTTATCAGTTCTGTTCATTGGATAGTGGTCCATTTTCTTCTTCTTGTCATATTATTTATCCATTGTACCCAGTGATGGGCACCTGAGTTCTCTATAAGCCCCTGCTACTTCACAATATGCTGCACTAAGCACCTTCATCTGTGGTTTTTAGGAGAATTTCTCTGGGTTGCATACCCTAGCATGAACTTGCTATGCCATGGAGTGCACATTAAAAGAAATTTTATTTTCTTTATTGATTTTAGAAAAAGTGGAAAGGAGAGGGAGAACGAGATAGAAACATCAATGAAAGAGAACAACAAATGGCCGCCTCCTACATGCCCCCCACTGGGGATTGGGCCCACAACATGGGCACGTGCCCTGACCAAGAATTGAACCGGCAACCTCTTGGTGCATGGATTGACACTCAACCACTGAGCCATACCCACCAGGCATAATTTTTTTATTTCACTAAGCACTGTCACATTGCTCTTCAAAATCACTATACTAGTTATAATCTTTCAAGAAATTATAGTATCAACATTTGGTGGTGCTATGGACTTAATTGTGTCCTCTCCAAATTCATATACTTATACGGACATTTGACATGGATTTTACCAATGTTTTATGATTAAATTAGTTTGATTTGTTTTTAAGAATTTTATTGATGATGATATTTACATCTGTATAAGTTTATATAAGGAAAGCATTTTCAAGTTAGGGTGAAAATTGTATCAGTGAGAATTTTGGAATATTTTGCTAAGCATTCTGGAACAGTGCAGCAATGAGAAGTAGTGCTTAGAGACCCCATCTCAACACGGGAGGCTTGTTAGTAATGATACACTGTATCTGTATAATAATTTATTGATTTTAATATCATTCATTTCAGCAGCATATTTTCTAATGCTTAGTCCTGTGGGTTTTTCATTATTAAAAATGACTTTTAAAATCTTTCGCACTATTTTTGTTTCTTTCTTTGCCATAGTTGACATTTGTTTTGAGATGGTTGAACTAGGTCCTAGTTCTAGATGTGTTACCTCCATTCTTCTGCCTAGACCCTAAGTATCCTATAATATTTGTTTTTTTAATTTCTCTTCCTGCAGTTGTAGTCTCAGTTACAGATTGCTACATATGAGAAAGCTATGACCCAGCCTTGGAGTTTGGAGCAGCCAGTAGATCACAATGCAGTGAATATTGTGTTGATGGTAATAATCAGTAGTCCATCACATCTCAGTCAACCAGATTCACATATCGCTCTACTATTTTCAGTAGTGAAGGTAGAACTTGTGTTAACAAAGCCATATTTGCCACAATTCAATTAGCTTTCTCATGTGATGAAATGCTTAGAGATTCTCATTTTGTATTGAATGATAAAATAAAGCTTTATTATACTAATTATAAAATAATCCTCAAAAATAATTCTAAAGGGCATCTTTGAACACCCATCATGAAAAGATAATAACTGAAGACAATTTTAAAATAAATTAAATGTGTAAGCATAAGACTTGTTCAACTATCTTGTCCAAAGTCATAAATGTGTATATAATTAAATACAAAGATAGATTTTTATGATATATGGTGCAGATATAGAGGTAGTCACACAATAGAGTACATGACATGATTTCACAATGAACAGAAGATAGATGATAGATGATAGATAAATACATACATACATACATACATACATACATACATACACACACACATACATAGATCAGCAGATGGATGTTTCTGCACTGACTCTGTCCCTCCACTCATCCATTTGTGCTCCTTCCTGGATAAGCAGACCGGCCCATTCACTTATGTTTGGAATTGACCAGTAAGAGGCACTGATAGGAGATGAGAGGGCAGGAGAAGAGGTTGCAGCATCGCCCTTCTGCTCCCACCTTGGATGCCTTCGTGCTGATGGCTGTGTTGCTGGACAGTTACAGCTCCTGTTGGGCAGCCCCACCTCAGCTCTAGATCTCAACCAGGACCCACTTAGGTCATTGCCACTCTCTGCCTCTTTAAGCCTGATATGGGTTAACTTCCCATTGCTCCTAATTAATGCATTTATTTTTTAAGTCCCTCCCCCCATAAATAGTCCCTTCATTAATAAATTCTTTAAAATGTCCATCTGGGTGTGTGCTTTTTGTTTCCTGCCAGGACCTGGCTGATAGATGCACATACAAGGCCTGGCATTACAGCCACCAAAATGTGTACAGGCGTTCTCTGTGAAGTGTTTTCCCCATGTTCTAGATTTTCTAAAGATAATGTATAATTTTTATTTAATATAAATTAAAGTAAAAACAATTCCTGTACATGAAAGAGAAAAAAATAACATGCAAGTCAATCACACTGGTATGAAACATTGAAATGGTGGAAACGTTTTAACTTTTTATTGTAGTTGGTTAGAGTAATACTAATGATCTCCTATACCCAAACTGAAGTCCTACCCATCTCCTCTTAAATGAGCCAGAAAGAAAGGAGGCGAAGGACAGATAAAGATTATTCTGAAGCCAAATGAAAGGTGACATTTATAAGTATGAGAGGTTAACACTGAATTCTCTGATCTTCACTTTTGCTTGGAGAAAAGGGACCTAGAACATTTCTAGCCCCTTTCGACTCTGTCTCCACCTCCCTTTCCCCTCCCTCTGTGAAAGGAGCATTTTGATTAGCTAAAGAGTTCAGAAGGAATGGACCAAGTTCTACCGAGTAAATTGTCCAGTGACCCTCTTCTTGGGAAAATCTGTCCTCTGACACATGGATTCTTCCATCCATCACTTTCAGCAGACCACTCCCATAGCAGAAGCCTGAGTTCTTGTAACTGCCAGTAATTGACAGGGCAGGCTTAATTAATTATGGCAACTGTTACAACACTGATGAAGCTGCATAGTCATGCCATATTTACAATTCACTTTTCTCACATTAAAGGTGACGTTTTGATCACTATTCCTATGATTCCTGTGTCTACTCCTCAGGACATTCCGACCAGAGCAGGAAAGGCAAGAGTTTTACTAATTCCATCAGACCACAGTAGCACTCAGATTCCTTTCCTGTGCCCACAGGAGGCATTATTTTTAATATGTGTATCTTTTGTTATTCTAAATGTTTTATGTGACCACTGCCGACATTTTCAAAACAGCAATATGGAACATATATAAAAGAAAAATAAATCATATGAAATCACACAAATTAGAGTTTAAAAATTTTATAATTCTTATAAAACTCTATGTAAAATTACAATATATAATTATATATAATGATATAAAATTACAATATAATTATATGTAATAATATAATAATTGTATATAATGAATTACTATATAATTATATGTAATTATATATAATTACTATATATTACTAAATATAATAAAATACATATATAATATAGTGTTTTATACTTCATGCAAGATGTCCCCCCCCCAAAAAAAAAAATATATATATAGGGTGTCTGTAGATTCTATTACATTTAGAAAACAAAATGTATTTTAATCAACAGTGGCTTTATAATTATTCAAAGTTGCATATACATTTTTTGGGACACACTATATTTATATCCTAATGATCTCCCACATCCAACCTTATGTCCTACAGTGTTCTAATAATATAATATAGTATTTTATATTTGTATTGAGCCTTTTTTTTTATTTTAATGAAATTCAAAGGCAATAGAGCCGCTAAGAGCAGTAGCCTCCAGGTGACAGTGGTTGATTTGGAATCCAGATTCTACCACTTATTTAGTTCTCTAACATAGGGCATGCTTCTTAATGTTTTAATGCCTAAATGTCTGCCTCTATGAAATACTGATAACAAAATAGTACCTGTGTTTTTGTTTTTTTGTAAGCATTATAAGCTAATCAGTATAAACATGGTAAAAAGGCTTAAGTCTCTGCCCTTCCATGTTTACATTCTAATGGGAGGAGCAGTAAATGAGATCTTTGTTTCCTACTCTTTATTAATTTATTTTATTTTGTAAAGCTTTTTTTATTTTTCATTAAAAAATTATTTTAGTTGATATACAACATTGTATTAGTTTCAAGTGTATATAGCCCAGTGATTGGACATTATATATCTTTCTAAGTGGTCACCCCAATGAATCCGTACCCCTCTGACACCATATATAGATATCACAATATTATTGACTATATTCCTATCTCTATCTCTGCTTCTCTCTGTCTCTCTCTCTCATACACACACGTACACTCACACACACACACACACACACACACAAATGGTGTAAGATATATAAAGCCATAGTAAGTGTATTAGAGTAAAAGCGTGTCGATATTTTGAGTAAAAGCTGTCCAGGGAAGACGTCTGAAAAAGACCAATGTGCATGAAGTGAGGATTCAGTCATGCATAGGTCTTGGGAAAGAACATTCTAGGAAGAAGTTCAAATAGACAGGACTTGAATTAGAAAAGGTTGAGGCGATCCCTGTGACAAGAGCAGAATGAGTAAGGCAGAGGTGGGAATGACATGACTTTGAAGAGAGAACCAAGAGCTACATTATCAAGGGCCTCTGTGGCCATAGTGGAGAGATTGAATTTTATCTCAGTATAACAAGAGGACATTGGGCAGTTTTAAGCAGTAAGGGAATATAATTTTATTTATGTTAGACCAAGCCAACACATGAAAACAAATTGACAACCAGGGGTAGGGAAGGTCTGGCTGCGTGAGGTCCCTGAAATCAATACCAGCTAACATCACGCACCTGACCAAATTAGCCTGACCAAATATAGCAGGCCGATTTTTAAGCTGATAATTGTGTATGGCCTGCAAATAATGCTATAAATATCCAAATAGCCCTTGGCAGAAAAAAGGTCCCCTACCCCTGAGAAAGAGGAGTGAGGATGTTCATGTCATGACCCAGAATTAAAGAGCTTGGGCCACGGCAGTGACATGCTGGGCCTTCAGAGACCCATCTGTGGGGCACACTGTCTGCAGAGGATTCAGAACAATCATAAAACCATCATAAAGAAGGTCTTCTTCTTTTTTTTTTTTTTTTTTTATCCTTACCCGAGGACATTTTTCCATTTTTTGTTCAGATAGAGCGGGAGGGAGAGAGAGGAAGAGAGAGAGAGAAAGAAACATCAACGTGAAAGGAACACATCAAGTGGCTGCCACCCGCACGACCAACCAGGGCCGGGGACAAACTGCAACCAAGGTACGTGCCCTTAGCGGGAACCGAACCCAGGTCTCTCAGGACCGCAGGCCGACGCTCCAACCGCTGAGCCAAACTGGCCAGGGCAAGAAGGTCTTCTTCTTATTATCACCACACTTTCAGCAATTCTAAACATCAGTGATGAAATACTTGTCCCCAAAGGGCCAAATGCTTCAACTGCCCCTCCCACCCTGTTTATGCCAGTGGACATGGTCGACAAGTGAGAAACTGTTAAAATGCCATCATATATTTAGAGGCAGTCAGCAGAATTTGCTGATGAATGGAATCTAATATGTAAGAGAATGCAATCTTAAACATATTTCATGCAGCATTTAGGTGAAATATGTCAGTGTTTATTATAAACCTTTTACTCTATACCATGTAATAAATATGTATATACTAAACTTTACATATGGTTTAGGATTTGTTAGTTGATTATGTACTTCACTCCATGGATTATTCGTTTGGTTAGTTCGCCAGTTCTACATTATATTGTTTCTTGTTCATATGTTTTAATACCAGGTAAATTAAGTTACATTTAATAATATTATTTGTCCAAGAGTTCTTGATTATTCTTGTTTATTTTTTATTTATTCTTGTTTATTGATTAATGTATCGGTTAAGGTGCTTTTGGCTATAGGTATCAGAAACCCAGACTGAAACTGACAATAAGGAACCTTAATATTTTCTTAGAGAGAGAAGAAAGGAGAGAGAGAGAGAGAGAGAGAGAAGCATCAATGTGAGAGAGAAACATCCATCAGCTGCCTCCTGCCCGCCCCCTGCTGGGGATGGAGCCCACAGCCCAGGCATGTGCCCTGACCAGGAATTGAACCAGGACCTCTCAGTCCATGGGGTGACACTCAGTTAACTGAGCTACACAGGCCAGACTAAAGAGAAAGTCCACAGGTAGAGCCAACTTCAATTTGGTTGATCAGCAAATCTAAGATGTTGTTAAGGAATCAGTCCTTCCTTTCTCCCCATTTTTCCATTCTCAGTGTTGATAGCGGGGTGGCCCTGACATCTCCACCAGTTACAGTGAAACAAGACATCCTCCGAGGAAGTGCTGAGACTGTCTCTTCCTCTGACTCTCAGAAGAGAGGACACTGTTTCTGAAAGTCCCCAAGTAGACTTCCCTCATGTCTTTTGGATCAGAGTTGGGTCATGTGCAACTTCAGAATGAGGCCCTAGAGAGGGGAATGATTATTTAATATCCTCGGGGTGTCAGTTTTCCTTGGGTACACGTAGGCATGTACTTGGGGAGGGTGGGTCTGTAGCAGGGAAGGCAGGCAAGGAGAAAAGAAAGGAACGAGGCAGTGGGAGCATGTCTAACTACTAGAGCAACATAAAAGAACTCAGGAGTCAGAGAGAATCCACCCCGGAAATTATTACTATTTATTTATCCTCACCTGAGGACATTTTTCCAATTTTTGTTCAGATAGAGTGGGAGGGAGAGAGAGAGAGAGAGAGAAACATCGATGTGAAAGGGACACATCGAGTGGCTGCCTCCCGCACAACCCAACAAGGGCCGGGGACAAACTGCAACCGAGGTACGTGCCCTTAAAGGGAACTGAACCTGGGTCTCTCTGGACCACAGGCCGATGCTCTAACCGCTGAGCCAAACCAGCCAGGGCCACCTCGGAAACTATTTTGAGGGAGACCAGAGGAATATTGCTTTGAATGGCAACGAGAAAACCAAAGCATCAGAAAAAATGTGAACTAAACCAGTGACTTTAGAACTTTATTATAAGGAAGTGATAGTAGGAAATTCATTTTATATCACAATCCTAAAACAGTCTTATACATTATGAGCCTAGCCGTGTGTGTGTGTGTGTGTGTGTGTGTGTGTGTGTATAATATATAATATTATATATACTATAACTTATAGTATATATAAATATACACATTTTTATTCTAAGGAAGGACATTGAATGTTAAAGTGTTGAGCTTAGAAGTGAGTGAGTTAGTGTTTATTTGAACTTTCTTTTGAGAATTTCTGTCTCAGAGACAGGCAGTATTTTGCATTTTGGTCATTTTTCTTTGGTCGAGATAATGAGGGTGTGGACTCTTTGCAACTGCAGGCAATTGCTTTGAGCTCTGAGCACTTTGAAGAGATTAGCCCCATTGATATTCTCTTCATTTTTTTGGTGAGAAATGCTGCCTCCCCCAGGGTATAAGAAGATGGACAGCTATTGAATAGAAACTGCTTTTGCCTAGCAGATAGTACGGTATTAGGTATTAAATATTCTCTTCCCAAAGACATATATGCAACATTTGAGAGTTCTGTAAGCTGATTGGGAGCCTCGTTACACTGACTTGTTAATTTTGTCTGAACCTGCAAAGTGAAATTTGGTATCATTTGCTGGAAAAATATCCTCAAAGGGGTTAGAGACTGGATTGTACTGTTATTAACCCAGGAATAAAAAAAGGGGGGCGAGGGGAAGTGGCATGATTTCTGCCAGCAATACAATGAGAAAATACACAAATGAACTGCTTGCAGGTCTGCCCACGCGGTAGGGCTCTACTGGACACTGACCCGTCTCTCCCGTGTGAGTTCAATCACAGACGTCTTCTTTTGATTTGCAGATGTCACACCTTGCTAGAATTCAGATAAAGCCATGATATGTTTTATGCCAGATGACCTTACATGCATATTGTTTCAGAAAGATTCAATTAGCAAAAATCTCAATTCAAATGCCTTTCTGTCACTAAAAAGAAGTTATCTGTAGGAGAGGGATATAAATATATATAAAAGAATATGGAAAAATATATATGTATGCATATACATATGTATACATATATATATATTTAAATTCCAGTGCTGCAGTTCTATCCATTGCCTGGCTTAAATACAAGACCTTCATCTACTGATTAGCTTGCTCTTTCAAGCAATCAGTTAGATACTAAAACCTTTTGAAGGTCATCATATTCTTCCTTTTCTGAAAGAATCTCTTGAAGTTGAACAGCTTAGCATGTTTCTGTTGCCTTTGTGTTCCTTGCTCTGTTATACATATATAAAGAGAAATATTACTTTTATTCAGGGAAGGTAATAAAAATATGTGATTTAGGAAACAAAGTTATCATCAAATGAGCCTTTTATTTATGCTATTCAGGCAGTTCATCTTCAGGATATCACAAGTATTGATTAATTTCAGGTCAGTTGGATGTACGAAATAGAAGTGGCATGCTATAATTTCATGGTCATATCCTGTGGTTTGAAACAGTGAATTTGATGACATGACCTGTTGCTGTACCCCCCTTGGTCTTACTGCCAGTGCATTTGAGATAATCCACCTGTGCCAACTCTAAGAGCCAGCTTACTAGGAAAGGACCTGCAATATAATTTTATACATTTCTTCAGGGTGTCAAAAATTTAAAACAAATTTTTTTCTTTACTGATTTTAGAGAGAGGCGGGGGAGGAAGATAGAGATAAAAACATCAATGAGAGAGAACATCGATTGACTGCCTCCTGCATGCCCCCCACTGGGGATTTGCCCCACAACCTGGGCATGTGCCCTGGCCAGACATTGAACTGGTGACCTCTTAGTGCATGGGTCAATGCTCAACTACTGAGCCACACCTGCCAGGCAAGGGTATTAGAAATTCAAAACTCCTACCATCTCCATCCCTACAACATCATAATTCCAGTCCTAGTAGCATCATCAGAGACCCTGGGCATGCACTGTGTGGTGCTGGGATGGAGTAACAGGGACAGGTGTGGGATAGCCTGCAAGATGTCTGGGGTCAGAAAATTGCTATTCTGTCTCTATCTCCAAGAGCACCACACAGGATCCCAATATTCTGTGACTCCTTAGCCCCTGACCCTAGAGTCAATGAGATTTTTCCAAGATCAATACAACTTTCAAGGTAATAAGATAAAGTAAGGGCATTCTCATCTGTAAATCTCGTCACTTTTGCTTAGGGCCACTGCCTTAGTGATGTTGGACCTTAATTATGATGGTAAAAACTTGGAAAACCAACTTTTGGCTCCTTTACACTGAGCTAGATTGTTTATAGGTGCTTAAAATGTTAAAGAACTCCTTTTTCAAGTGTGCTTTTCTCTACTTTACAAAATGTGTTTTGTTCTTTTGTTGCACTTTGCTATTTGCATCCCCTCTGTAAATAGAAATAATAATTATTTCAACAATTATTTGTTGGTTGGTAACTACAAAGAAAATGTTTATTAAGGGCCATTAAATCCAGTCATTATCAGTGACTAGGATTTTTTCCTGAGCTTTTTGAATGATTTTTTAAAAGTGCCCATTCAACAATATTTCAGCAATTTTGCCTGGATTTTAAAGGGGAAGTGTGGCTCCTTGCACTAATAACGTGTACCAGTACATTAGCTCTACTTCTGTGTTGTAAAAAGATTTGCTCTTGTTCCATAGATTTAGTGGGTCCATCAATCACTAGTGGAAGAATCAGTTCTGAAAATATTGATTTGTAACTAATACTAGTATATCAAGTGTCGATTGAAGTTCTTAAGAACAATAAATAAATATTGCATAAGTGAAAAAAATTATTAATGTTGAGAAATTCATTTTTTCTTACCTTCCCGTATTAATTACTATGATGATAGGTGATGGGAGGGGGGGGGGAATCAGTAAAAAAATACTGACTTCTCACTCACATCAGTCCATGCAGCCGTGGCCCAGGGTGATAAAGGTGCTTCCGTTTTCAGCGCCTAGTTTCAAAGATCACCCTGGGTGTCCAATCTAGCCAGTAGAAAGAGAAGGAAGGAGAAAACAAAAAGCCTGCGTCTTATCTACCTTGGCATAGATGTACAATAAATCTTTTCTACTACCAGGCCAGTTGCTACAGATAGTTAGCTCTTACACATAAATACAAGGTTAAAAAATTACAGGATAGACCTGTGGAAAATGGTAAAAATGACAATGACCAAGTTCTCCGAACAGATCTTAATATGCCCCTCTTGTCAGTTCACGCTACCTGATAGTTGTAGTTTTCCGAGGAGACTACTGAGTTGTCTTTCAAAGGTTTATTTTAGCAAATGGCTGTTCTGTCTACGCACAAAGAAAATGAAATAACCCTATAATTTTGTGGATTTTTTTAAAAGAAGTAAGCTAACAAAAAGATCCTTCTTTTCCTTTGATTCCAAAGAATGCACAGTTGTACATTCTTTTCCTTTGGGAGCTCAATAAGACAATCATGCCCTGAATCTTTCAAGTGTCTGGTATAACAATAGATGTACAGTAATGGTCAATTTTTTAAAAAGCTTCTTAGGCTTGCTTTCTCTCCCAAGAGAGACTCTACTCTGTGTGTGTGTGTGTGTGTGTGTGTGTGTGTGTGTGTGTGTGTATACCAGTTTTCTTAAAAATAGTTCTTTAAAAATATGTTTTTATCTGAAGTTGCAGTGGTTTTTCTAGATGTTACTAACAGATACCTATGGTTGGAATTTTATGCTAGATTATTTTTTAATTTATATTTTTAGAGTATCTCTTATTTATTTATAATTAGTACTAAACCCCAACTCCAGGAATGCTCATAAATATGCAACACTTATTAGAAAATTAATAAAGGTATAATTTTAAGGATGATGCTGGGAATAACACTCTGTCAATGACAACTCTCAATATTTGAATATTACATTAATATAAAAACTAAAACCGTCTTTCTTGCCAAGGGATATGAAGTTATGCTTCTGTTGGTCATACATACCCTATTTTTGTTTAAGCTTAAAAAGCCGAATTCTTTAAACTTCTTTTTCTTAACATTTGGACTATCACCAAGGACTATTTTACATGAGAAATAGCTGCAAAATGCCCCCCTCCTTGAATTGTCTTTACAAAGACTGACCTGAGCATGAAGTTTCTTTCTTCAAACCCTGGGTGGGAGCCACCGTCCTACCTGCTGTTTCTCTAGCTGTCAGGATTCGACATCTTTGCTCTGTGATTCCTGTCTTCCTTCCTGAGTAGAAAATCCTATTCGCTCTTTAATGCTCTATTCAAATAGCACTTTTTCTAATAGCAGTCGCTCACTTCTACCCAACTCCATTCCCTGGGGCAAACACATCCCTTTCTCATCTGTGCTCTCATTGCACGTGGAGCAGCTCTGTCACCTATCAGACTGCATCAGCATTGGTCTGGGCTTCACGCCGGCTCCCTCCAGGACTGACTTCTGGAGACAGGCATACTTAGGTACCCTCTGCTCCACGTCTTGCCATTGTGCCAGGCTTATCGTGGGTGCTCAGTAAACGTCCACGGAATTACGCTGAAGTTTATTTTTTGCTAAAATAGATGAGGTGAAAGCAGAAAGGATTCTGGAGCAAGATGTCTTTGGCCTGAGACATTTGCATATAATAATTACATTTACATATAATAATTTTATGATAAAATTTATAATCAGAATTGAAAAATCTAAATCAGGAGGACTCTGATCCTTCCATTTCAGAATTTCTCACTTAGCCTTCCCTTAAAGAGAAGTGGAGGTTTGGGTCTGAGAAAGTCACATTATGAGAAAAACAGAAAGAATTAGGCCAAAGGAATTTGTTAAAAAAAAAAGAGAGAGAGAAAGAAAATAAAGCTGTTTATTGTATTTAGTTTCCAGTTTAAGGTGATGTGTTTATCATATGACTAAATGTTAGTATTGTGCTTTATTGAGTATTAATAATATTTCTGCTAGTGTCGAGTTGACATTACAATAAAGTTTCACAATAGTTATTAAAAACCACAAGCTTCTTCTTATTAGCAGAAATTTAATGTGATTTAGTGATTTCCTTATTGTAGAGTATTCAAAATATATTTTAAGTAAAATATTAGGATATAGATAAGTATATCACATTTTTGTAAAATATATGTGTGTATATTATGTATACCACAATATATATAAAGAACATATATATCACATACCTAAGTATATATATTTGTATATACACATATATAGAAAAAGAAACTGAGAAGAAATGTAACTGGTTATCTTTTCTAAATTTCCTATGATGGTCATATTTAATTTGTGTTACCCAAAAATTGTCATTTAAAAAATGTTATTAAATCTAATATAGTAAGATGTAATTAGGATATTTTGTGAATAAAAAGTTCTTGTTTAACTGAATTATCTTTCTTTAGATGGGAGATGTTAGATTTCTGAAAACACAGTGGTATATTTTTATAATAAACTAATCTAGGAAATTGGAATGTAGGAGTTTTGAGGTTGCTACATTGTGTAGTTTGTAAAATAATGAAAGTGATTGTAATCACTGAAGAAAACTGCATATATAAAATTGGAAACAGATGCCAATACACAGGTGGTTGATCAAAAAATAATACAGCCCTGGTTCAGCAGTCTCGTGCTATAGGAACATCTGGGTGTTTGTTTTATCCCTAAGCTAGAACTAGCTAACAAGAAATAAAATCAAGAATTTTCTTGAGTGACTAGAGTTGAATCAAAAAGTGAATTTTCAGGCAACCTTTAAGTCTGTATTTCTTTTGAATATCTATAAGGTAATGAGGGTGATTCACCTGAGCCCTACCTGAATATACATTGCTAACAAATATCTCATAGATATTTCACATGTGTACATACAACTAAGTTTATTGTGTAGTACATAGTTTTTAAATATGAAGGTAATCTCAGCTCTATTAAATATGAGCATGCATACTATAAAAGCACCAGAGACTCCAGAACCTACATTACTTGCCGTTGAAGAATAATTTAGGGGAACATTAAAAATTTACCTAGCAGTCTGTGCTCGAGTTTATGTTTTGTGCACATATTGAGAGAAGAATAAAACAGGTTTGACATTTCTGCATATTTCTTATTATTTAGGAGATTTGTCCAGAGCAGAGTGGGAATTTTTGTTCCAATCCTCTTTGTTCATACGATGCCAGAGCGGTCTGCAGTGAATGAACAAGTAATGGCTGCAGCATCTCAGTATAAAAGAACAGCTGACCATAAAAAGTATCTAAAATTTGGAATCAGTATGTAGTCCTGTTATATTCCCTGGAATAGCCCTCAGAGTTCAGGTATTTGCAAAATAATTTTTAACTAACTAAAATAGATTATAATGTCCATACAATTTAATTATCAACAAATTTTGTCTAAAGAAGTCGACATTCGTTCTCCCTGGAAATGGCCAGTTAATTCAGTAAGAGCTACCTAGCATTCAGGCAACCCACATGTAATTAGCATTATAGAATCATCACAAAACGAAGAGGAAAATGTCTGGACACTCGGAAGTCATCCAACCAACCATGGATTATGGTAATAATGTGCAAACTGTGAATGTTGCCTTTGTACTGTAGGCTCTGATGATGGTTCTAGAATTAGATTTTCCTTATACTTAAATAAATTTTCTGTAATAATAACTCAGGCTGAATATGGAAGTTCTATTATTAAACTGATGCAAAGTGATCTTTGAACTTTGTGTAGTCTATAAGTCAAGCCAAAACTACCTGGGGTCACTTTTGCCCTTGAATGGATTTTACATTTAAAAATGTGTGAGCTCTCCATCATCCCTGATTGGTTTTGCTATCAGTTTTATTAAAGATATAAGTATTCTGCCCTGGCAGGTTTTGCTCAGCGGTTAGAGTGTCGGCCAGCAGACCAATGAGTAGCGGGTCGATTCCGGTCAAGGGCACTACCTTCATTGCAGTTTGTCCCCGGCCCTGGTTGGGCCGTTTGACACAGAGGCAAGCAGTCGATGTGGCTCTCTCACATCAATGTTTCTCTCTGTCTCTCTCTCTCCCTCCCTCCCACTCTATCTAATGAGAAATAGAAAAATATCCCCTGGTGAGGAATAAAAAATTAGAAAAATAATACAAGTATTCTGTGCTACCCAAAAGTAAAGACTTCTAGCTAATTTTACTCAGTTTATGTTTGACAACTAAATTTCAAAATACTTTTACAAAACATGATAGAAATATTGTTAGAAAGGCATTAAATTAGCAGTAGTCAGAACCTACATTAATGGAAAATATCTGGGAAGGAGGAAAATCATCAAATGTGAGCAGATATAACAAAAGAACATCCAAAACGAGAAATTTGATTTTGTATTTTAAATGTATGCACTTATAATACATCGCTCTCCTTAATACCAAGCTGACAGAAGCATGTCAGCCTAACATGACATCATGAGCGGAGAGATGGGAAGTCATACTTCTGGGCTAGAAGTAATGGTGCAAAATAGGCCTCTGGTTTGACATGGTAGAAAATATCATATGCTTCTTTCTAGCAGGGGGACTCCAAGGGGGTCTTAACGTGGCTTCCTGCTCTCTAAGCAGTCTTTTTTCTCTTTTCCTGACCCGATGGCTAGACACCTATACCACCGTGTGAACACAGTGAAGAAGCGCAACGGAAGGGCACGTGGACCGGCTCTGCGGCGGGCACACCGTGCCTGAGCGCGCTCACTCCACGTGCTTCTTCATCTTTCCTTCCTTCCCTTTGCCTTCTTGCTTCACACACCTGCATTTAAATTTTACCAAACACAAAGTCTTCTAATTCTCTGCCGTTGTCACTTTCTGAAGAAATAAAATTGTATAGTTTCGTCCAGGTAAGTACCCAGTAGTCAAGCCAATGGGTTTCCTCTTTGGGTCAATATAAACAGTAGCACATGTCTCAGAGGTGGTTCTGATCTAGGCAAGGTTGTGATTGACAGCTTCTCTAACCGCTGTGTCTCTGCGTTACAGTGACTTGAAGTACATTTCAGATGGCCCCTAAAATTTCAACTATAGGCTATTAAATTCTACCCGCCACCAACACACACTCCTCAAACACGCACACAGTCATTGGCAACAGGAAATGCAACAGTGATTTAAAACCCTGTTATCTCAAAAGTTCTGTGGCCTTTAATCTTCTATATATTTTTTACTAGGTTGCTCATGGAGTAAAATGAACTGACAGTTTATCTCTTCCCCTTTTGTACCTTTTGCTGGAATGAAAACACCGATATCAAAAGAAGAGGGAAAATTAAACTTAAGAATCTAGACATATTTTATACTACACAATAAGCTCTGTAGTTATCAGGAGATTACTCATTATATTATTCTTATTTTTGAGAGTCTAGGTGACTCATTTTATCATTTTTAAAGTAAGCATATCAGTGAGTCTGGTAGGATACTGGACATTCACAAATATGGTCTCTACTTTTTCAGAGAATGTAATCTAAAATAGACGTGAAAAGTTAACAGATAGACTACTTAACAGATAGACTGATATGTGCCTTATACAACTGAGACTAAAAAATAGTAGTCTGTCTTGCAGTTCCTTCTTCTGTCCAGTGCAAGTGCTACAGGATGACAAACGTGTATTAGGTATATGTATTTCATGATAAGGATGAAAAAAGCTTTTTTTTTTTTTTTTACTTCAATTTTTTTACAGCTACTGCATTATTGTGTAAGCTATAAGGGTGCAGATTTGCAAGTTATATAAGCATTAATGTGACATAGTAGCCTCAAGACTGAATTAAGTGCTCCAGTTGATTCAGGAATTTTCCCACTTGCTTTGCATGTTAGCCATTTTAAGGAACATATGTCTTTATAAGGGTCCAGGTTCATGTCAATGTGTTATACATAGATACCACATCCATTGACCAGATCCTTTCCCAACTTTCCTACAAAAAAATTTTTTTAAAATAAAAAAATATATACTTTTTTTCTTTTCTGATTTTATTATTATTATTTTTTAATTTTAATTTTTTTTTTGTTACAGATGTTTCTCCTTTTTTACCCCATTGACACCCTCCTCCTCGTCCCCCCCCCCCCCCGTCCCTGGCTTTGTTGTCCATGTCCATTGGTCATGCATACATGCATATAAGTTCTGTGGTTTATCTCTTCCCACCCCCACCACCCCCTCTTCTGAGGGATGTCAGTCTGTGCCCTACTTCCATGTTTCTGTGTCTACCGTATTCCTCAGACTGTTATGTTCATTATATTCCGTATATAAGTGAGATCATGTAGTATTTCCATAAAAATTCTAGAAGAAAATGTAGGCAACAAAATTTTGGACATCATACGCAGCAGAATTTTCACTGATACATCACCTAAGGCAACAGAAACAAAGGAAAAAATGAACACATGGGACTACATCAAACTAAAAAGCTTTTGCACAGCAAAAGAAACAATCATCAAAATGGAAAGGCAACCCACTGTATGGGAGAACATCATTGCCAATGATATATCAGATAAGGGGTTAATTTCCAATATATATAGAGTACTCATACAACTCAACAAAAGGAAGACAAAGAACCCAATTAAAAAATGGGCAGAGGAGCTGAATAGATACCTCTTCAGACAGGACACACAAATGGCCAAGAGACATACGAAGAAATGCTCAACATTATTAATCATCAGAGAGATGCAAATTAAAACAACAATGAGGTATCACCTCACACCTGTCAGAATGGCCGCCATCAACAAATCATCAAACAACAAGTGTTGGCGAGGGTGTGGAGAAAAGGGGACTCTAGTACACTGCTAGTGGGAATGCAGACTGGTGCAGCCACTATGGAAAACACTATGGTGTTACCTCAAAATATTAGAAATTGAACTCCCATTTGACCCAGTGATCCTGCTTCTAGGAATATACCCTAAGAAGCCTGAAACACCAATCAGGAAAAATATATGTACCCCATGTTCATAGCAGCACTATTTACAATAGCTAAGATCTGGAAACAGCCCAAGTGTCCATCAGTAGACGAATGGATAAAAAAGCGGTGGTACATATACACAATGGAGTACTATGCAGCTGTAAGAAAGAAAGCTATTTCATCCTTTGAGACGACATGGAGGTACCTGGAAAGTATTATCCTAAGTGAAATAAGCCAAGCAGAAAAAGACAAAGAAAATATATACTTTAAATATGTTATTTTATCACTGTGGCTTATTTCTTATATCCCAAATTATCAGGAACTCTATAAAAAATTATAGCAGTGAAGTGCTTAGCATATAGTTTCATATACTTGTTGGAGAAGTAAATGACTGACTTTGGGTATTTTTCTAATAGAGCTGATTGGTGATAATCTTCTGTTTCCTTGTTCTTTCTCTTTCAAAAACACAATTTGGGGTATTTGCACGGATCATCCCTATTTGAATTACTACCTGTTTCAATTTGAAATGTAAACATCTACTACATGTTTTTCAGTTGTGGTTTTCTGAGCTCAGGTTTAAACATAAGTAGATTCATTTCTGTCTCCGTATGTTGCCTAAATTTTCTTCTTGAGATTACCGTACTATTATCAGAAAGAGATCCATGCAGGAACAAATAATAGAATATCTGGAGTTGTTTTTCTCCAGCAGCAGAAATTTTGGAGACAAATACTTACTGATGTTGGTATAGAGGCTCGGTGTTGGCACTGGTGTTGCTGTAGAGGCTCGGTGTTGGCACTGGTGTTGCTGTAGAGGCTCGGTGTTGGCACTGGTGTTGCTGTAGAGGCTCGGTGTTGGCACTGGTGTTGCTGTAGAGGCTCGGTGTTGGCACTGGTGTTGGTGTAGAGGCTCGGTGTTGGCACTGGTGTTGGTGTAGAGGCTCGGTGTTGGCACTGGTGTTGCTGTAGAGGCTCGGTGTTGGCACTGGTGTTGCTGTAGAGGCTCGGTGTTGGCACTGGTGTTGCTGTAGAGGCTCGGTGTTGGCACTAGTGTTGGTGTAGAGGCTCGGTGTTGGCACTGGTGTTGCTGTAGAGGCTCGGTGTTGGCACTAGTGTTGGTGTAGAGGCTCGGTGTTGGCACTGGTGTTGGTGTAGAGGCTCGGTGTTGGCACTAGTGTTGCTGTAGAGGCTCGGTGTTGGCACTAGTGTTGCTGTAGAGGCTCGGTGTTGGCACTGGTGTTGCTGTAGAGGCTCGGTGTTGGCACTAGTGTTGGTGTAGAGGCTCGGTGTTGGCACTGGTGTTGGTGTAGAGGCTCGGTGTTGGCACTAGTGTTGCTGTAGAGGCTCGGTGTTGGCACTAGTGTTGCTGTAGAGGCTCGGTGTTGGCACTAGTGTTGCTGTAGAGGCTCGGTGTTGGCACTGGTGTTGCTGTAGAGGCTCGGTGTTAGCACTGGTGTTGCTGTAGAGGCTCGGTGTTGGCACTGGTGTTGGTGTAGAGGCTCAGTGTTGGCACTGGTGTTGGTGTAGAGGCTCGGTGTTGGCACTGGTGTTGCTGTAGAGGCTCGGTGTTGGCACTGGTGTTGCTGTAGAGGCTCGGTGTTGGCACTGGTGTTGCTGTAGAGGCTCGGTGTTGGCACTGGTGTTGGTGTAGAGGCTCAGTGTTGGCACTAGTGTTGGTGTAGAGGCTCGGTGTTGGCACTGGTGTTGCTGTAGAGGCTCGGTGTTGGCACTGGTGTTGCTGTAGAGGCTCGGTGTTGGCACTGGTGTTGGTGTAGAGGCTCAGTGTTGGCACTAGTGTTGGTGTAGAGGCTCGGTGTTGGCACTGGTGTTGCTGTAGAGGCTCGGTGTTGGCACTGGTGTTGGTGTAGAGGCTCAGTGTTGGCACTAGTGTTGGTGTAGAGGCTCGGTGTTGGCACTGGTGTTGCTGTAGAGGCTCGGTGTTGGCACTGGTGTTGCTGTAGAGGCTCGGTATTGGCACTAGTGTTGGTGTAGAGGCTCAGAGTTGGCAAGGTGTGCCCCTCTGCATGTCTCTCAGCCTTTCTCTCTTGGCCATGTAGGTGAGGAAAGCTTTTTCCCTTCTTCCCTTCATGGTTCTTCAGTTGATCCAATCATTACATTGCTGTAAAACAGATTAACAGGAGAAAAACAAATGTAACTTCATACTTAAGGGAGCCCATAAAAATATGACACTCAAAGAAGTGAGCAAAACAAGCAGCTTAAATACCTTTTACACAAGGAAACAATACATTTGTGAAGAACTGAGAAGACAAAAGAGTTTGGGTTTGGAGTGGTGAAATAGTGAGGAAGTAAAAAAGTGTCTTGATGCAGCCCTCAGCCCTAAATTCCCTGCCTCTGGTGATGCGGATGCCTCTACCCTTCTGGGGCAGGGAGGGTACCTTCTGCATGGGGGACTTACTTCCTGCTTTCAGGGGGACAAAGGAGGTCAGAGTGTCCTTCTTGCACTGGCTACTTCTCATGTAACTCTATTGAAAATAATATGCCACGGTGCCATATTTTGCTCCCATTCAGCCGAAAGGTGGCCGCTGCAGCCCTCGGCTGCTCAAGTCATAAAGAAGAGGCCAAAGGGAGCCATAAGTAGCTTCTTTCCGTCAATAAAGAAAGCAAAACCCTCACGGACGTCTGTCTATTCTTTACGGACTTGAGCCTTGGTATACAGTCAGCCCTTGCTGGAAGAAAAGCAGAGAAAGCTTGAGGGTACAGGTCAGCCCTTCACTCTTCCCATATTTTGCTCAGAAGCTGTCCTGGCCGTTTGTATCCTCTCCATCCACACAGACAGTCAGAGGTAACAGTGCCGGCTCTCAATGTCTAACTGTTTTTTATTCTAAGAGATAGAGCCTGCTTGTCATTCCCCCCAATGTACCCTCCACGGGTAGAATATGCCCTCTGAGATGATAAAGAAACAATCACAAGTGGCCGAGTTGTGTTTAAACCACATGAGAAGCACATCTCTGCAGACACTTGAGGGATTCAACAAAAAAGCTGCCACAATATCTCAAATTAGCCCAGGTCAATTGCTATTCCTGTGAGGTATTTACTGTACATTTATTTATAGCATATATTCTTTAAAACTTACTTTCAATTTCTTATCTCATATGGACCAGTGACAAAAATGGACACATCAGCACCAGTTTTCCAATCACACATCACCTAAAATAAATATTCTCATACAATAGTCCCCCCTCAACCACGGGGGATATGCTCCAAGGCTAACTCCTATATATACTGTTATTTCCTGTACATACAGACCTCTGATAAAGTTTAATCTATACATTAGGCACACTAAGAAATTAACAACAATAATAAAACAGAACAAGTATAACAATATACTGTAATTGAAGTTTTATGAGTGTGACATTATTAACTAAAAGAAGGGTTACTTGAACTCAGTCCACACCATGGCGTGAGACACTGTGACAATCAGCCTGATAACTGAGCAAGCTACTAAGTGACTAGCAGGCGAGTAGTATATACACTGGACAAAGGGATGATTCACATCCCAGACAGGATGAAGTTGGATCTCGTGAGATTTCATCATGCTACTCAAAACTGTGTGCAACTACAAATATATGAGTTGTTTATTTCTGGAATTTTCCATTTAATATTTTTAGATAGCGGTTGACTACAAGTAGCTGAAACCACAGATAAGAGAGAGCTTATTAATGTGATATTTTACTCCCTACTTCACTTTCGCATAAGATAAATCTCACTCCTTGTTTCTTTCATCTAGATGACAAAATGCCTGATGCCTGGTATACCATTTAAATATAATTTGATCATAATTATCTGATATGAAAGCCACCAAGCCTTATTTATATTCTATAACTATAAAGTTTTTGAAGCCTTTTCAAGCTTTATTAATAATGATAACAGCCACTCATCTCAAAATATTCTCTCCATCATTGCTAATCTTCGCTAGTTTACTGTGAACAGAATTGGCGCAGCTGGGCTAACCCATAACAGATTCATGTTTGAACTGATTTCTTTTTCCCTCCATAACAGCAAAAACGTAAGCATTTCTTTTCTCCCAGTGATGTGCTCCAGAAGAACTGCAGTGTGTTAGAAGGCCAGCTATTGGCTGAACATTACCTGCACATTTCTTAAGGGTGAATTTGCAACCAGTTTTAGAGCCAAAAACAAAAGGGCATAATTTGATAAAAATCGCATTGCCTGATACCTCGCAGATATCTGTCAGCAGTTTTGGTTTCTTTTAAAGGGCAGCACATGGCTGACTGATCTCATAGCAGGATTTATATGTGTAATTATTGCCATATAATTCAACAAATCACTTTTATCACTGAAAACCTAAAGCTTTCAAATTTTTGCATTTTAGTCATTGAGTTCTTAGGGACATAGCCCACTGTAAAATGAATTTTAATTCCACTAGAGAGCCTTCATTAAAATTTAAGTAACTTAATGACAAAATAGATATAATAATTTCAAGGTCTTAAAAGAAATCTAGTTTTTGCTTTAGCATTTAGACTATTGCTATGTATATAAAATAAAAGGCAGCTGGACCTTTTAGGATCACATTGCTTATTAGCATTAGTAATTAGTTGTGCTTATTAATATCACAAAATTAACATGCATACTGATTGACATTTAAGGTAGATTTACACACATACAAATTGACATGCAGAGGTTGGAAAATGCTTCAGAAAGGGCTCATTTGAGAGGCAGTACTGCTTTTTAAGCACATTCCACTGTAATCCAGCATATACTGGCAGTTCAAGGAAGTAACCTTCTGAGCTTGGGTCTGCCTCTCTTACAGGGTTATTATATGCATAAAATGAGACTCTTCATATAAATTAATGAGTATAATTCCTGCCACATAATATGCACCCAATAACTTCTGGTTATTGTAGAGAAGCTTATTTCTTAGTTACTTGGTGGAAGCACTTTGTGTTTAGAAATGAGAATATTAATTTGGAATAAAATAACAAAAAGAACAAAACATACTATCATAGACTATATTAAAAGTCCTCAAATTAATTCCTATCTAATAAGAGGAGTTTAGAATGATGATATTAATTGCCTATGGAGACAAGAACTAGAGAAATTACTAAGAGGTATTTCCTTAAACATTAAGCAGATATATGAAAATCACATGTATTATTTTATTCCAAAAAATGGAGAGCTGTACATGAACTGGATTGGTTTGAGAAGTTTTCGCAGAGCAGGAAAACTCATGGAATGAACGGAGAACAAATCAGTGGAGATCCAACTATGTGTCTACGTAACCCAGGACTAAGAGGCCACAGGCTGAATTAGGCAGAAGCAGTTACAGGACATGGAAATCAGAGAACAGAGGAACCTGGTCATTACATATAGAGCAGCCCTACGACACACACAGCACCATCACCCCTTCATCTCTTCCTTCTCTTTCTCCCTTCCTCTCAACTTTCTGTTTCCCCTATTCGTTTTACAACACCCCCAGCCCCCACTAGGGTATAAATTCTATTAAGTCAGAGTCCTTGTCTGTCTTCTTCAGCACTCATTCCAACACTGTACCAGGCATGAAATAAAATAATCACTATTTTTAAAATAAAAGTTAATAAATTAATGGATGAGCTAAAAACGAAAGGATTCATTCTTTCAATGGAGTTTGTTGGGTAGATTGTGGATGACATCATCAAGTATTAACCCCAGAGGGCCACGCCTCCTTCGCCCTACCGCATGGTCCTCCCTCACAACTGTTCTCAGTGAGCTCTCTGCCTCGAGTTCCTCACAGCTCATAGTGAAGCCAGAGGACAAAGCATTAGATCCTTACCTTTCGAGTTTAAATTCGTGTTCTGAGGGTGAGAAAGAAAGATTTGTGAAAATCTAATTATTTGGGTTTGTTCCCTCTTCTAAACTGAACAAATAATCCATGGGCTGGGGTGGAGGGGAGAAAGTTAAGAAAGAAAGGGAAGTTACTGGGGGTGCACCCAATAGGGAGTGATGGTGATTAAATAATTTAGGTGATGCTGGTACTAAGCACCTGGCAAGAACAAAAGGCATTTTCAGATGCATCTGTAGATGGTACCAAAGAGGAATGACAGTGACCTAGAACTGCACAGTTTCCATTCCTCCATTGCCATAACCTTAGGTAAGCGCTCTGGAACCCATGGGCCACGGGGGAGAGAAGGGATAGATGGAAGGAATGAATACTAAGCTGAGCAGTGTACTGTGTGTTGTCAAAATAAAGTTCTCCCTTAGGGGATGGGGAAGAACTCAATACAGAAGTTTAGACAATATGCAAATAGTTTCAAAGGAGGAGTCATGGAAATGTTTCAAAGTTGACTCTTTCAGGAAGAACTCTATGTAGCCATAAAATAGTTATATTTTGAATATTAGTGCATTCATCAATATACACCCCCCTCCCCACACCTACAAAGTTTCATTATGTTTATGTTTTAATCCTTAAAAATATTCTCTTGCTTTAAATGCCTCTTAGTTATTCCTTGACCTTGATCAAGTTGCTAAACAGATGAGAGGCTTCATGTTGGAAGTTATCTATCTGTATTTTATATTGGAATGAAAGTGTTTTAAATCACTACAAAATGGCAAAATAAAATCTTGGCAGCCCCATTTCATCATTTCTTCTGATTATGAAAAATAAGGACTCATCCATCCACCCCTCATTTATTCAACAGATATTTGTCACTTTTTATCAAAAAGCAAGTGTTTCTCCAGAAAATATCAGCAATTTCAGTTTACCTCTCATTGTTCAGATATGACCAGTGTGCCTTCCCTAGCAGCAAGGGAACTGGGAAAGAGTGTGTTTCTTCCTCTACAAAGGAAGACAGATGTAATAGGAGGGCTGGGGGTTGTCATGGAAACAATGTATGCCATAATAAATAATGGAAAGGTCCTCGGGTTAAGGTAAATCTGCCTAACCAAATATTAGCTTTCCAGTTCTTTGTGATTTCTCTCGTGACTTCATATTTCTTAGCCTCTCCATTTTCCTCCTGGAAAGATTTAAAGATAAAAATGGAGAGAAAATAAAATGAGGAGAATGATACGGTTTCCACCTTCTGTACAAAGTGCTAAGTCAGACTTGGAGCTATTTCCTCTATCCTCAACTCCTCTAATTCATTATCAACGTGCATTTTTCTCTATTTAAGAGGTTTTCAGATAGGAGAGAACTTTGGGATGTATGACTTTAAAGGCAGAGGCTCTTCTCCAGCAACGGCATCTAGAACATGAGAGGCCCAGGTGATGGGGAACTGACTGGGTCGGATGCTTGGCTGCCTCTGCATGGCTCACGCCTCCCTCGCGTCTCCACACCCCCTGAATAGCTGCCCCTCACATGGCTCAGTCTCTGACTTGACCAGCTGAGACGGGTTCATTAAAGCCAGAGAATAAAAGTTTGCCGTTGAAATGCCAATAAAGCATTAATTAAATATATTTGAAAGTATAATGAGGATCTACAGGGAGACTTATTTTTGTTCCATACTATCTTTCAAAAACACTGTGTATTCAGTCATCCAGCACATGCTTATAAGGCACGTGAAGTATGTCAGGCACTACATGACAAAGGGTGTGTCCTCTGGAGTTGGTCTTTCTTTAGGTACAACCATAATGTAATATCTGAAACTTAAGTCTAGATGCAGTTGTTTTCATTATCTGTGATTCTTCAAGTTATAAATTAAAACAGCCAGAATTCCATATTTTAGAATGAAAGGGGTCCATTAAACTGGATATATGAATTTTATTTTCTTCATATTTCAAAAACTAAATATTCTTCGGTATCTAATCCACAGAGAATATTTTTTCAAGTTCTTAAAGATGCACACTCTTTGTAAAGGTAATTTTCAGTCTTCCTAGGCAAGAAAGCTTTACTTCTAAGCCTCTAGTTTGCTTTACGTTTACTTACTATGTTCTGAATACTAATTTTAGTTATCTCTGTCCAAAGGTGAACATTTGTTAATGCAATTAATTCCATTCTCGTTAAATAACACACCTGCATTTGTAACCTGTCTTTTACTCCTATCAGAATCATAAAATAATTTCATGATAATCATTGATTCAAATGCAGGATCCCTCACCTCTGCCTGTGCTCCATTCCTAGCAGGTTGTGAAAGTCTGGGTGTGATTTAGGAGAAAAGGAGTAGTATTTTATACTCAACAGCATCGCTTCACCAGGATAGAGCTCACATTTCATACAAAAATTGTGGCTTTTTCTCTTTTAGTCATATAAATTTGTACTTTCAAAACCAACAAGTCAATTTATATAATTACCTTATATTGTTTAAATCTGCGCAGCACTTCTCACAAAGATTCTCCTGACTCCTCTAAGCTTTTGGCTGGGGAATGACAGACAAGCAGCTCTTCTGCTGGTTAGATTAACATGAGAAAACAGAATCCGCATCTGGCGACCAGGCCTCTACTCATCAAATCAGCAAATGGAACTAATGTGGAATAATAATGGGAGAGCTGGCTTTTGAGAACAGAAGACTAAAAGAAATTTTTATAAAACATGTAGTTCACATTAAAAAAAAAAATCACAAAAGCCATTAAACCCTGAATGCATCTTATTTTTCATGTCAGCTAAGGTTATCATTGTCTCTTCGAGGACATTCATGATTTTCTTGCTACAAGTAATGTTGCGGAAATTTTTTTTTTAACTACTTTAAATGCTAGTCATGTAAACAGTCTTCCTTGTCTTTGGATAAAATCCTATACAATACTGTGCGTTTTGAATATTTTAGGACGTGGGCTTACATTGAAGAATTTTTTAAGGCTACAGTAAAATGTGATCCTAGGAGTCTATCAAAAACCAGCAAATGCTAAATACAAATTTTCTATTGAATGCATAAACATCTTTTTTACATGACTCCAGGAAAGAAAGAGATTTTAAAGAAGGTCTTTTAAAAAATCAACTTAATTATATAGTTAGCTCCTTTATATTTAAATTAACGTATGTGACTATTAAAAGTAGACTTGTGTCCTCTTCCTGTCAGAAGCTGAGCTAACATGGTTTATCTGTTGAATGATCAAAACTACCAATAATCCTCTTTAAAAACTAGTTAAGGCCACTTAAATTTTTTACACAGTTTTGATGATGTAGTTGGAAATAATAAAATGATTAAGAATTTTAGTCAAGTGAACCAGTCTTCAAAATGACTATCATAGCCCCGCATTATCTTCATTTCCCTGTTTCGTGCATATAGATACCTGTCGTCCGATACCTGTCACTCTGAAACGCTGGTTTTTCTCCGGGTCTTTCCTCTGTGTTTGTCTCAGTACAGAAACTCTCTGGCAATCCTCTTGGACTAAATGGTAGGTGACAAAAATTAAAAGGGAATATGAATGGCCACTGGCTTGTGTGACTCAGCTGGTCATCCCATATACCAAAAAGTTGTGGGTTCAATTCTTGGCCAGGACACATATCTCATTTTTGGGTTTGATCCCTGGTAAGGGCACTTATAAATGGTAACTAATCAATGTTCCCTCTCACATCAATGTTTCTCTCTGTCTCCCTCACCACCCCCTTTTTTTTCTCTCTAAAATAAATAAGCACATCCTCAGGTGAGGATTTAAAAGAATAATAAAGAGGATATGAGTGGGACTTTTACAGACTTCCTCTCTTTGCCTCGCCTGCCAGATTGCATTGTTCGCTTTGGAATTTATCTAAGAAATGGCTTGAACAGTTTAGAGCAGAGTGCTTCTTTTCTCTCATGTGTGCCTGGAAATTAAAAATATATATGCATGTTCTCACACAAAGTTATGCCTAATATTATTTTACAAAATTAAATGGTCACAAAGGCTGTTATCTCCAGCATTTTGTGTATTATGTAAGGACTATAAATACATTTTTTCAAAAATCTGTAGCTGCAGATTTTATTAATCAATTTATGATAAATGGTAAAAGGTGAGTCCTTATTATCAAACCAATCAGCCAAATCAGGCTTGCTCCATTATCAATTCAAATACAAATATTGAGCCCTGGCCGGTTTGGCTCAGCGGTTAGAGCGTCGGCCTGCGGTCCGGAGAGACCCGGGTTCGGTTCCCGCTAAGGGCATGTACCTCGGTTGCAGTTTGTCCCCGGCCCTGGTTGGTCGTGCGGGTGGCAGCCACTCGATGTGTCCCTTCACGTCGATGTTTCCCTCTCTCTCTCTCTTCCTCTCTCTCCCTCCCACTCTGTCTGTACAAAAAATGGAAAAATATCCTCGAATGAGGATTAAAACAAAACAAAACAAAAAACAAATAAAAATATGACATATGTTCTCAAAATAGCCATATTTTTGGAATTCTAGATAGGGAGATAAAATGATAAAATAGTAGAATGATAGTCAGACAGACAGGCGGGTATATACATAAGAAAGAGGTTGTCTAACAAAATCTTGGGACTTTGCCCTGATTTGTGGGAAACAGGCACAGCCACCCCTCACGTCTCTGGCCAGGCTCTGTGTCCTTCTCCGGAAGACTGCCATTAGGACACGCGCATTTTCTAATTGCCCTTTCGTTTAGCAAAGCTGACTTGGTTATTCCCAGGGTGTTGAGCCAGAATGATGTGAACCAGTTCTGATGTGAAAAGAGTTCCTGTATAAATTAAGATTTCAGGAAATGGCTGTCATATAGCTCTGTACCCATAGGACATTCCTCGTGACTCCGAGGTGTACCTTACACCAACTTGTTCCTGAGTAACTTTATTATCCGGCAAAGCACTCTATTTGCTATTTCACAAGGAGAAATGAAGATTTGTTTCTTCTATCAAAGATGGTTTTGCCATCTACAGGGGCAAAAGGCTAGGAGAAAATAATATTTCGTCTGCACAGTTAATTTAGCTATCTTTTAGTAGCATTGTCCAATCCTTTACATCTTTTTTCTTTTACTATTCCAAAGAGGCAGTTCTAGTATTTTATGCCATTTTGGGTGGTTTTGTTTTCCTTAAATGTTTTTTATGTGATATGTCTCTGGTTAACAAGGGACTCATTGGTAAGTGAAATACTCGGCTTGCCAGACTGTACCTGTATAAATGCATTTTCTGTTGCCAAAAATGCATTTAAAAAAATAGCAAAATTGCAATAAGCTGCTGTCTTATATCCGATTCCTCTAGAAGAGCTTGACCCCTATGAGACAGGAATTCTTATGCAAGAGAGTGCAATCAGGAGGAACATGTAGTGTCGTGAGAAGACAGGGACCAGGCAGCAGCCACGCAGTGAGTAGGTGTCTGCTCAAGTCTGGCATCAGGCCCGTGGAGCTGTCCCACCTTGAGGCAGAATCACCAAGCTGCCCCACCCTGTATCAGTCCGTGAGTGGCTACAAAGGGCCACCTGGGGGGAGGGAGGGAGGCATAATTTCACAGACATTTCCAGAAAATATGACATTTGGCAAAAGAGAATTAAAAAAAAGAAAACTACACCTATGAACATTTAGCAGCCAACAATCCCAGCAGCTGGGAGACGGATACTTTACTGGCTTCAGAAAGGCGACCTGGCAGAAGCCCCAACAGTCCACTAGGCCAGTCAAATATACTTGTGTAATTAAAATGCTAAGAGCGTTTGTCAAAACTCATTAACATTCAATCCAAAGTAATCATTCTTCTGTTTGTGAGTGTGTGCACGGAGGTGAGGCTGGGGGGAGGTATCAATGGGCTAATTTGGTAAAGCTCAGAACACTACTGTGGAGGTTTCAGGCAGAGTGGTTCGGTTAAAAAATATTCTCTGCCAGTGATAGATGTGCTATGATTTATTTGCTCTGTGACCTTAAGGTAGGTAGTTAGCGTTTCTGAGTCCAGGTATACTCTGCAGTGGCAGTCATAATACCTATCTGTGGACTGTTGTTGGAACATGTATGCAAGGTTGCTGACAGAGGGAGACACTCACTAAACAATGGCTCCCTTTTTCATATACAGTGCAGGTTATTTTATTGTCCTCCATTTCATGACCTCGGAAACTTCCTTTACAAACCAAAAATATACCAAACGAGAAAGTGTTGCCATGTCAGTACATGACATCTTACCTGAAAAAGGAAAAAAATCCTCAACACTGTGTATCATTTCTTTGTAAAAAAAAAAAAAAATCAATCAGAACATTTAGTTTTATATTTTCATTTTAAATAATTTTCTCAGATACTACTAAGGTGACTGAAGTTATGCACCATTCAGATGCACCGTTGCATCAGCAAAATTAGTTGGCATTCTGTAGAGATTTCTAAAGAAAGTTACCCTTTATATAATCCTCAAATATTATTGTCAGCAAATGGGAAACAGCACTTGGGCAGGCAAGATATTTCAGACTGTCACATTCTGAAGCAGTGTGTTGTATAACCCATAGGTATAAATGGGCTTTTGTTTTTTCTACTAGTCACCACTAGATGATGATATATGAAATGGCCACTTCAGACTTGTTAAAAAGATAAAAGTAATGCCTTAGATCTTAAAAATCAGCTACGCAAATCTATGTACCGTAAGTGAATCACGTAGTCACAAAGCCAAGCACTAATACGCATATATTCACTTCTGTATTACTGGAGTACTTCCTAGATCTCATCCCTCACTCTCTCGGAGACCCTGTACTCTTACTTTACAAACTGTCATACTAAGCTTTGGATATTTAGTGTCTAAAACTACAGGAAATCCAGATAGAAAAAGGAACCAACAATAAACCTATACACTATTTTCAAATTGACAACTAACAGCCCAGAGCCATAATTCTTTAAATTTGGGTATATTTTACTAACATAAGATACATCTATGATCTTTATAATACACTATAGGTTTTCCTGATCAAGTAACTATTTTCCTTTCTCATGTGCAGAATGACCTAGCATGTTTCTTTTGCAAAGTCGCCAAGTTCATAAACGACAATCTTTTCAGATCCATATATTAGATCCATGAGGCTGCATGCTTATCATTTTGCTAGATTTTACAAAGAAAACCTCCCCCTCCCCCATAACTCAGAAAGCCCTACTTTGGAATCCATTTCATAAAGGGGAAAAAATTCTACATATTTACCATGAGCACTGAAACATATGACCATGTATTTTAGTGAATACATATTTATTTACAGAGCATCTTCATGTGGTAACCACTGTGCTAGACAGTGAGAATTGAGTGGTGAATAAAATATATTTGCCCTGACCCTCATAAAACTTATAGTCTAATGTATCAGGCAGACACAAGGCAAGAAGACACAAAAATAATTATAACAAATGTTGATTGCCATGAATAAACGGACAGAGAATAGAAGAGAAGAACTGGCAGAATCCACACAGATGGCCTCTTGAAAAACAACATTTGAGATGTTAGGAGGAGGACTAAGCCAGGTGAACAGGTAATGTCCCAGCACAATGAATGACTTGTAGGAAGGCCCTGAGGGCAGAAAATACTTTGCAAGTTTTCAGAAGAGTCAGAAATGAAGTGTAAGAGGAGCAGAGTGACCAGTGATGGACGCTAACATGGAGAGATGAAGAAATAAATACAGACAAGTGCTCTAAAATTAAAGAGTTTGAATTACGTTCCACGTTCAAATGAAGGCTTGATACATTTCCAGCAGGGGAAAGTATTATAATCGAATTTACTTTACCTTTTTAAAGATTACTCTACCAACTATGTAGGAAAAGAATTGGAGGGGTTTAGGAGTGAAGTGGAGAGACCCCTGATGGGGCTACTATAGAAGAGTACAATGGAGGTAAAGAGAGGTCAATGATTCATATTCAAAAAAAATTGGAGGTAAAGCTGACAGAACGTGGCGTGGATTGTAAGTGGGAGTGTGGGATGGGAGGGAGCAAGGAGGGTGGCGTGACCAGGAGCTGTGTCTTGTCCCAGTCACTGAGCCCAGCTGTGTGCTGTGCCCTCACCGGGGTGGAGAAGGTCAGGGAAATGTAGAAGACAGTGCGGGGGAGAAATCAGCTCATCTTCACACTTGAGACGTTTGAGATTCTTAAGAGCCCAAATGAAGATTCAATAGAAAAGTAGCTATGGGACTACCCTGTTCTTCAGACTGTTATGTTCATTATATTCCACAAATAAGTGAGAACATATGATACTTGGCTTTCTCTGTTTGGCTTATTTTGCTTGGGATAGTACTCTCCAGGTCCCTCCATGTCGTCTCAAAGGATACGAGATCTTTCTTTCTTACAGCTGCATAGTACTCCATTGTGTATATGTACCACAGCTTTTTAATCCATTTGTCTACTGATGGACATTTGGCTGTTTCCCAATCTTAGCTATTGTAAATAGTGTTGCTATGAACATGGGGGGTACATATATTCTTTCTGATTGGTGTTTTGGGGACGGTGTGGGGAGGGAGTAGGAGGAAGATGTCAATGGGGGAAAAGAAGAAACACCCGTAACAAAAATTAATTAATTAATTAATTAATTTAAAAAAATACATAGCAATTTAATATGATCTAGAAAAATAAATTTATTCTATCTTTAAAGAAGAAAGAAAAGTAGAAGAAAGTCTTTAAAAAAAAAAGAAAAGTAGCTATGTATGTCTAAATTCTAAAGGGGAGTTTCAAGCTGCAGTTATGAATTTGAAGTCACCAACATTAAGATTTTATTGAAAGTCAAGTCAATAAATAATATCTTCTAAGAAGAGAGAGAGAGAGAGAGAGAGAGAGAGAGAGAGAGAAAGAGAAATTAACAAAAATGCCCAGGACTGAGGCTGAAGAACATCAATATGTCATGGTCTTTCTGCTCTGGCAACTGCGGTCCTGTTAACATTTTCAAAAAGAGTGTAAACTGTTACCAGGAGCAGAGTCACCCCTGTTTAGTAATAATGATACTATTAGACTCTGAAAGAAAGACTTTCACTGTTTTCCTGATTTTAACTCCATGTCAAATGTCATAACCAGCATTATAGGCCCAGGGAAGGTACAGGTGTAGGATAGAGGGAAGAAACTGTGTCAGAAGAGACAGAAGATGACATACTACTGTACTCTTTCTTCCCCTTTTCTCCTTCAGACCCCTCCACCCTTTCCCCCTGGTGAGACCTTGACATCTTATAATCTTTAGCATCAGGACTTAAGCATGAAAGGGTCTGACATCTTGATGCCATTTTTTCTACTACATTTAGGTAAACTTCATGATGGCTTGGAGACCACTTAAGCAGGATAAAAAGGGGACCTGTCCTAAGATAGCTGATACAGAATCTATTCCTAGGTGACTATTTAATAGTTAAGGAAACGCAGAATAGAGACAAATATCATTGCTGAATTCAGAATGGCAGAGTGCTAAAATGTCACCTTGTCTCACAGTGTTCTAGTCTCAACTTAAGGACCCCTGCAAACCTAGACAAATGCTGGAGATGCTCGGAAATTGTATTGCAAGTCTTTGGAGAAGAAAAATGAAAAGACAGAACCAATTTGTAATGCCTATTACATTATTAGGGGTTGAATAAAAACAAAACATATCGTATTCAATCTATGCAAAGTCCTTAATTGAATCGAATTTAGTATTTAAGTATTAAAATCAGACACTAATATGGGCTCCAGCTAAAAAATAATGTAAGAGAGAGCTGAAGGATAGTATAATGCAGTGAATCATATAACACAACATAATCCATCAAAACCACATTATATTACATTGAAAAATGACTTCAGACTATATGCTTACAACGATAAGTGATGAGAAATCTAAGTTGAGGGAAAACGATTTGATTTTAGCTTTATATGATAATGTATAACTCTAACAGCTACAATTAATACTAGGTAAAGTCTTAAATGGCCCTGGGATATATAGTTAACAGAAGACAGGTACACCTGTCAATATGAGGCTTTGGAACATTACTCAGATAAAGTTAAGGCAATTAACCTGACAGCATTTCACTGAGTTTCTGAGCAAAAATAAATGTTATTAAAATAATGTAGGTCAGAAATTGACTTACAATATTAGAATTCTGACACATATTTAAATTAATCATTATTCGTCAGGACTTAGAAATCAATGAATAAATCTGAATACGCCATTTATATGGGCAAAATAAATGAGAACAATTCTTATTAAATTTGTGTTCATATTTTGACATTAATATTATTTTATTTTATTTTTAAATCCTCACCCGAGGATATTTTTTCATTTATCTTCAGATAGAGTGAAGAGAGAGAGAGAGGGAGGGAGAGAGAGAAACACTGACGTGAGAGAGATACATCGATTGGTTGCCTCCCGCACGATCCCAACCAGGGCCAGGGATGGAACTGCAATCCAGGTACATGCCCTTGACCAGAACAGAACCCGCAACTCTTTGGTCCACAGGCCAACACTCTAACTACCGAGTCAAAATGGCCAGGGCAACATTAATATTATTTAAAAAGGTTATTAAACCTATTTAGAAATTATAAAATTTCAGAATCAATAAAGTTTAATTTAGATAAAAAAAATCATTCTCTTGGACACATTCTACAATATGAATGGACTAAATAGTAAATCCCTGTAGTAAATAATACTAAACTCCTACATTTTTACTAAAACGTTAAAATATTGTCATCGCAAATAAAATATCATTGGCATTATTGATAAAATTGCTCCAGGTACCCCATATAACATAGTTCACAAAACTTTTTTCAGATTTCTATCATCAGAGCTCTACTTCTATTTATTCTTTAGTACTTTTTAATTTACATTCATGTGACAGTTATGTGAGGCATTACCGGTTTCTGACAATTGTCTGTTTTTGTGTGCTTTCTTCTGTTGATTCAACTCATTAATTCATAAAGTGTTTGTAAAACTACAGAAAACTACAATTTAAAAAAATAAATTATATTAATATTGTGAAATAAATATTACCACATTTATTTTCACTTCTGTGAGTAAATTTTTGGGACACATTTGCTATTAAGTTTTACCTGGTCATTAGTTGAAAATGGCCAAGGTTTTAATACTCTATGATTCCATGTGTAAATCATGTGTAATCTAATACATAACTCACTTCTATTTTATTTCTTTTTTTTAACTTTTCTTTATTATTGAAAGTATTACAGATGTCTCCCCCTTTTTCCCCCACTGACTCCCTTCTCCCCACTCCCACCCCCTCCAACCTTCCCCACATTGTTGTCTGTGTCCATTGGTTATGCATATATGCATATAAGTTCTTTGGTTTGTCTCTTCCTTCCCTCCCTCCCCCCTTCTCTTTAAAGTTCATCAGTCTAACAACCAATTTGTACTTTTTAATTTTTTCTCCTTTTTCACCCATTCCCCAACCCCATTCCCATCTGGCAGCCAACAAAAATTCTCTGTATCTATGAATCTGTTTCTGTTCTGCTTGCTCATTTTATTTGTAGATTCTGTTGTTGATAAGTATGTATTTATTGCCATTTTATTGTTCATATTCTTGTTCTTCAGAAAACCCATCAACATTTCATATAATACTGGTTTGGTGGTGATGAACTCCTTTAGTTTTTTCTTGTCTGGAAAACTCTTTATATGCCATCAATTCTAAATGATAGCTTTGCAGGACAGAGTAATCTTGGTTGTAGAGTGTTGCTTTTCATCACTTTGAATATATCTTGCAACTCCTGTCTGGCCTGCAAAGTTTCTTTTGAAAAATCATCTGACAGTCTGATGGGAGCTCCCTGTTAGGAAATTAACTGCTTTTTTCTTGCTGCTTTTAAGATTCTCTCTTTGTTTTTAAACTTTTGCATTTTCATAATGATGTGCCTTGGTGTGGGCCTCTTGGGGTTGATCTTGTTTGGGACTCTCTGTGCTTCCTGGACTTGTATATCTGTTTCCTTCACCAAGTTAGGGAAGTTTTCTGTCATTATTTTTTCAAAGAGGTTTTTAATTTCTTACTCTCTTCTCTTCTCCTTCTGGCACCCCCATGATGCGAATGTTGGCACGCTTGAAGTTGTCCCAGAGGCTCCTAACACTGTCGTCATTTTTTTTTTTTTTTTTTTTTTTTGATTATTTGTTCTGATTGGGTGTTTTTTGCTTTCTTAATTCCAAATTGATTTGCATCTTAGCTTCATCTACTCTACTATTGATTCCCTTTAAATTATTCTTTATTCCAGTTATTGCATCCTTCATTTATGACTTGTCCTTTTTTGTGCTCTTGATGTTCTCACTAAGTTCCTTGACATTCTCACTAAGTTCATTGAGCATCCTTATAACCAGTGTTTTGAACTCTGTGTCTGTTAGATTGCTTACCTACATTTTGTTTTGTTCTTTTCCTGGAGTTGTGTTCTGTTCTTTCATTTGAGATATGTTTCTTTGTCTCCTCATTTTGGCTGCTTTCCTGTATTTGTTTCTATATATTAGGTAGAATTGCTATGTCTCCTAGGCTTCCTAGGATGGTCTATTATAGTAGGTGTCCTGTAGGGTCCGGTGGCACAGCCTCTCTTGTCACCCTAGCTGGGCCCTCAAGGTGCACCGCTCATGTGAACTCTCCACCCTTTTGTTATAATTGAGTCTTGCTGTTTGCATGTAAATAAAAGGGATTTACTCAGGTTGGTCAGCTGCAAGGACTGGTTATGCCCACTGAACACTGACCTCTGACTACCTTGGAGGATTAGCTGTGCAAAGCCCACCACACAGAGCAGAACTTATTTCAGCAGGGCTCTGGAACCCTCTGAATCCACTCCTTGAGTGTGTCACTTGTGGAGGTAGTTGGGTGGTGGTGCTTTGACGTGGTCTGAAGCTGTCCACTGGGTGTGCTGGCTCTGGGGCAAGATCAGCCTCTGCCTGTGTTCTGCCTGGGACCACCAGGCATAAGCTACAAAGCCATCTACAGATGGCTGCTTCTTGTGCTTGCCTTGGAGGTGCCCAAGCAAAGCCAAGCTGTGAACCAAGGCTGGCTGCTTCTAGTGCCAGACCTGGGCCCAGTTAGCTAGAGGTATGGAGCTCACTGTGGCCAGGTGCTTTTTGTTTGAGAGAATTTAGGAAAATCTGAAGCAAGAGCCAAGACAGGTCAATCCTATGGTAATGCCACTGGAAACGGCCTGGGTGGTTCTGAAAGTAGGGTAGGGCAGGGCCCCAAGGAATCACCAGGGTGGGGCAAATTGTGTGAGCCAGATTGCTGGAGTCCCAGATATGGTGGCCATCTGCCGGCCTCATGGGGGAAGGGCTCACCAAAGGAACAAAAGCTTTGGCCAGCACCTCTGTCTGAGAGAAAGCTGCCTCTCCAGCTCTTGCCAAACAACTCAGTTCTTCCCTGTATGTCGGATGCTTTTCAAGCTGCCTTCCCTATAATGGAGCCTGGAGGGAGCAAGCCTGAGTAAGTCAGTGCACAGGCCCTTTAAGAGGAACTGCCTGAGACTCCGGGAGCCTCAGCCTCCCTCAGCCTCAATTCTTGCTGGTTTTTACAGCCAGAAGTTATGGAGACTTTTCTTCCTGCACCGGAACCCTGAGCTGGGGTGCCTGATATGGGATGGGGACCTCTTGCTCCTCAAGGAAGACTTTCCCAGCTGAAGTAACCCTTCTGATTTTTATCCTCCACACATAGCTGTGGGATGAGCCCATCAACACCTCCACCCCTCCTACCAGTCTCGATGTGGCTTCCCATTTTATTTCTAATTTGATAGCAAATTGACACATTATTTAATGTAGATGTTAAATGTGGATGTTAAACCAATAAGTGAAAATCTAGGCAAATATGCTAGCTAAAACTTTAAAAAATCAATTATTTATTTTTGTAGAAAAATGTTTTAATTTATTTCTTATTTATTTTTTTATATTCAATAATTATTTTCTTTGTGGCTGTCAGAGAGATGATATAGAACATCCTAATGTTGTAACTTCTAATTTGAATATACCAACTCAACTTCAGTACTTCACAAAAACTGCTCATTTATAGCTTCATCCCCATCCCTGGCCATTATTGATGTCTCAAAATTATAACTTGCATATTGTATGTCTAAAAACATATAGCAATATGCCCTGGCCAATTTGACTCAGTAGTTAGAGCACTGGTACTCAGACTGAAGGGTCTCAGTTTTGATTTCTGGCCAAGGGCACTTACTGGGGTTGCAGGTTTGATCCTCAGCCCCAGTCAGGGTCATGTTGAGGCAGCCAACTGATATGTCTCTCTCACATTGATGTTTCTTTCTCTCTCTCTCTGTCCTTCTCTCTCCCTCCTTCCCTTCCTCTTTATCTAAAAAAAATAAATGGAAAAATATCCTTAGGTTAGGATTAACAAAAATAAATAAATAATAAAAACATACAGTAATTATGGCTTTTTAGTGCATTAAGCTCTTAAATTATGTATAAAACAAAGGTGGAATTTGCAAATAATGTTACAATAATACTAGCTTTTAAACTAATTATTTTTTAAATGTATAAATCCCTTTAATTATTTAAGAAACAAAAAGTGGTGTTACAGACCACTGTTATCATAATAATTTTTATAAGTTCCTGTATATTTGCATTTACTGAGATCTTTATTCTTTATATGCCTTCAAATTACAGTCTAGTGTTTTTTTCATTTTAATGTGCAGGATTTTCTTAAGCATTTCTTGCAGGGACAATGTAGTGGTAACAAATTTCAGTTTTGTTTATCTGGGAAGTCTTAATTTTCCCCTCACTTTTGAAAGACAGTTTTGCTGGATAGAAAATTCTTGGCTGAAAGGTTTTTCTTTTTCCTTTTAGCACTTTTGAAAATCTCAGCCCACTGCTTTCTAATCTCCAAATTTTCTGAAGAAATATCTGCTGATATTCTTATTGAGAATCCCTTTTGTGTGATGAGTCATTTCTCTCTTCCTGCTTTTAAGATTCTCTGTCTTTGTCTTTCAATAGTTCAACTATGTTTGCTCAATGTGAATCTCTTTAGGTTCATCCAAATTGAAGTTTTTGTTTTTTGTTTTTTCTTTTGGGATGCATGTATTTCATGAAATTTGGGAAGTTTTCACTATTTATTTAGATAATCTCTGTGCCCTCTTTCTCTTTCTTCTTATTCTGGGATTCTCACAATGTGTATGTTGGTACACTTGATGGTTTCTCACAGGTTCCTTTAGGGTTTTTTTCACATTTCTTCAATCTTTTGTTACTTTTTGTACCTCAAACTTGATCATTTTAATTACCCCATCTTCCAGTTTGCTGATTTTTTCTTCTGCTAGCTCAAATCTGAATTTTAATCTCTCTAGTAAATTTTTCAGTTTAGTTATTGCACTTTCAGTTTCCAAACTTAATTTTGGTTTAGATTTTGGCTTTTTATCTTTTTATTTTTTTTTTCACTTTGTTCATTCATTGTTTTCTTTATTTATGACGTTTATTTAACGGCATCTCACTTTTCCTACCTGTGACACATTCCTAAAGATGCTCAGCTAAATCTTCTTCCATCACCACAGAAATATGAAGAGGATAAACTAAACCTCTCATCTCTTTCCCTTCCCCTGTCCTCTCTTTTCTCTTCTATGTCTTTATTTCTCTGTACATCTTTATAGTAGTTGCATTAAAGTTTTTGCCCTGTAGGTCTGCTTTCTGATCTTTCTTAGAGACAGTTTCTATCAGTTTTTTTTTTTCTTTCTTTCTTTTGAAGAGGCCACGCATCCTTGTTTCTCGCATACCTTAAGATTTTTTATTGAAAACTGAACATTTGAATCTAACAATGTGGTAAATCTGCAAATCAGATTATCCTTGTTTCTGAAGATTTTCTGCTCTGTGTTTTTGTTTTGTTTTGATTTGACTGTTGTGGGCTTTCTCCATGCCTGAGTGGAAACTTAAGGCATTCTCAGATCTTTTCTGAGCCTGTGCTTTTCCCTGGACACACATGATAACTTTCTAACTTCCTTATATATGCAGTTTCTTTGGAATGTTCCAATCTTTAGTGTATGTCTCCCAAAAGGGAGAAGAGAAAAAATAAAGGGGAAAGGAAAACTGGCCTAACTTCACCAGGAAGTCTCTTGCTCTGGAGAGGGGAGGGTCTTCTAACAGTAGAGGACTGCGTCAGTGACTGACTCTCTCTGTGTATGCACCTCCGTGATCAGAAGTACCAGTCAGATATCAGAATGCAGACTCTCAATATTTGTCTGCTCTGGCGCTCTGTGCGTGCTGCTCCAGGACCACATGCTTGGCTGCCTTCCATGAGGCTAGAGAGTGGGGAATGGGTGGCTCCTGCTGAGCTAAGTGCTTCAACTGAAGTTCACTTAAATTTACTTGACCAAGATTTTGCCTGAAAGTTGCAAGCATTTCAAAAATGTTACATCATACAGGTTGTGTCTATGCTACTGTTGTCTAGGTGAGGAGTCATATTCCTGGCGCTTCCAACTCCAGCATCTTCTTAGTACCTTTACCATTAGCTATTGATTTAAGAAAATAAGTCAGGTTCAAAATACTTGAATGAGATAATAGTCATAGCACAAGAAAAGACATTGTTTTAAACACAGAACAGTCCTAAGAAAGTTGCTTCTTCTGGCCAGTTAATAAATAATCCATTCAATCACCTCAGCTTTTGTGTTTGAGTAGGTACTAGAAAAATATAGACTGAAAAATTGATGTCAATATCACAAGATTATAGCTTGGCGTTTGAGGATCAATTAGCAAAATAACTGGAAAAATTTTATTCTAAGGATGAAGCTAAATTTATCTGTAATCCATAATTAAGTGCAATTAATTGTTACTTCAGAGATTGTTGCTTCAGCATCAGTCTATTAGTAAAATCTGAATAAATAGAGCTTCTAATATACCTATTCTTCATTTTTAATTAGTTTTGGAAAATCTAGCTTCCAAGTAAAAATATTTAAATAATAAATTGTTTACCTTACTTTTAAAGGGAAAATTTATGTTCTCTCACTTGTCAAATCCTAGATATTAAATGCATGAGAGACACCTGCATCCTCCTCTGTGCTTTTATATGAATAAATTCAGATGATATTAATTCAAAGTATGACAAGGTGAATATACTTATGGTTTAGAATTTGTATTTATGTAGAAATTCATTGGAAAGAATAGTTAACAGTATAAGGAAAATGTTTAAAGGTCCTGAGAATAGCAAACTTTTCATGTTCTTTAGAAAAGTCTATTCCCATACAATTAACTAGTATGCTACTTAGGACATATATTAGTTATGTCCCTTTATTATATCCTCTATGATGTCCAATGGGTTGAGTTTTATTTACATAATACCAATAAAAAATTGACAAGTATGCTCTTGCCTGAACTGTAATGTCAAAATACCTCAGTTTTTAGAACATGTTTATTAAGTCAGGGGTTTTGAGGGTCAGGTTTAGGGGTCGTTTATACCAACAAAAGCCATCATTTAGAAAGAACTTTAAATTTTTCATAGGCCCTAAAGAAGTTAACTTGTCAGTTGCTTTAGGATATATCTATATATAGATAGAAGACAAAATTATCTGGGGAAAGAGAGATGGGAAAGGAAAGATGGTTAGACAACAAGATAGTGATGCTAAAGTATTTTAAAGAACAAAAGTGATTAATATTTAATTTCAATTTGTTTGAATTCTTAGGATATTATTAAAACCTTTAGTAAGATAAGATCTGTTAATATCTAAAAAGGCCTTGAATAAGTGTTTAACAAAAATCATGGAGATGGCATGAATTCTCACCATGGTCAACACCAGAGCAGAGGCAAATAAACTCAGAAGGGGAAAGACTCAAGCACAAGAATTCTGTAGAGTCAGAGGGTAGGAGCTAAATGCACCAAGGGAATTTAAACTAGTTATAAAAAGGACATTTTAATTTACTCAAAACATAAAAGTTAGGTTTGAGTTAATCTTGTCTACATCATCAAGGACCAAGAGACAGAATGGCATCTAGGATACACAAATATGTTCAAAGCACTGATATCCAGACATCTTCAAATAGAAAAGAAAAGGAAACAAATGTTCTTTTTTTATTTTTCTCTCTGTATCACCACAGAAACCATCACAGATGGTTTTTTCCCTGCTACCCTGCTAAGCTTTTATTTTTTTAATTTATTTTTATTGTTGAAAGTATTGCAGATGTTCCCTGTTTACCCCCATTTACCTCCTCCTCCACCCCACTCCTGACCCCTCCCCCCACCTTCACACACTATTGTCTACCAAGCTTATAAAGAATGTTAAAGAATACCATCTTGAGGATCAGACCTAAGAGAACTCCCTTTTCTTTTGGTAGTAAAGAAATCTAAAGTTCTATTTTTTGAAATCTCCCACCAGATAAATTCTGTTCAAAAATTCAAAGTTGAGATTTTTAGCTGTATCAATTTAAATCATTATAGTTTGTGTTGTCAAAAAAAAACAAAAAAAAACAGAGGATTACTCAAACTAAATGAAAAACCCATTATTTTTCTATATATATAAGATTTATTATGAATGATGAGAATAAATACATCATGATGAAGATAATTTCTAATGATGTGTTTTATTTAATTTGCCGGTTCTGGTATATTTCTAATAGTTTTTTTAACAGTGTAAGTTGATAACATTATTTTGGATGCCTAGTTATTAATTAATGTGAAGGTTAAAAACCACGAGTTTCTGAAAAACATAATGATCTCATTTTTTATCTTGATATTTATAAATTTCAGATTTTAAGTGTAATTTTTATTCATAAAATATTTCTTCAAACTATATAGTTAGTACAGAAGTATGTGTTGCACAGCAACTTGGCCATATTAAAAATATTTTTGGAAGCACATTATACATAAAAGACATTTTTACTTTAATTGAGGATACAAAACCTAGTCATCTGATAACTTGTTATCCCTACAAATAAAAATAATACATAAAAATATGCACAATATGCTAAATATGTTATAAGGTTTGAGGGGACATTGAGAGGTTGACCTAAAAAAAATGAATCTTAGAGAATATATAAAGGTCTAAGTCAAGGAAGCCACTGCCAAATGTTTGATCTCAACTTCATGAAGTTGATTCCAATAATAGAATGCGAGAGTCTTAGGAAGGAGCTCCTGTAGGGCCGCTGGAAACATATGCCTGTGAGAACTCAGTTCTACCTGAAGGACTTGTGTTATCACCCTACACACCCAAGCCTTCTGGATAGCTGACTCTTAACCTATGACATTTGGGGATTAGACCAGTTTTATTAGCACTTGTTCTTCAAAACTGAGATATATTTGTTGCTAAGCCTGCTGATAAAAAACCTTAATTGCTTCAGAGTTTTATCAGAAAAAGATGATTTTCTTTGAAATGATTGTTATTAACTTCTGTGACATTTGAACTTCAGCCTGTCTGGATGGAAGAGTCATTCTGCTTCTTGGATCTGTTTGGTGGCATGATGTACCCACAGGCCAAAATATTACCTTCAAATCAGAATTTTGTAAGGGGTATTATTTTGTTTGGTTCTGCTCACAATGAATGCTAGAATTCTGATTAAAAACATCAGATAGGGTGCACCTAGTTCACGTGCTTATTCTTGAACGATTTCTGAACCAGTGTTCTTATGGACTTGCCGAAGCAGCAAAAGGCATGTTGTAAGTGCCTGTCCCTTTCCTTCCGGTCTGTCCTATCTCTCTTCCCATCCCATTACCTCCTTTACTGATAAAGGCATTGTTTACTCTACTGCATTATGTATTCACAGAAGATATATAGTGATTTCTGATTCCAAGTTTCAACATTTTCTCATCAAGAAATGGGTTCTATCCCTTCATCAGCAGGGCTAATCAGTTTATATGTTCCTAGTTGCTCTTGTAAAATATCAGGTCCCAGAGGGTGGCTTTGTTTTCATTGAAGATCCGAGCTTTTCTTTATAAACATGCTCAAAGTAAGGCTTTAACTGCTGAGTCTGTTGAAACTATTTCATTTGAAGGCTTTATTTTGCATAATGGACTCTTCAAAATATTGGTTATAGTAGAATAATATCATGGTTAAGAACATTGGTACTAGAGCCAAAAAAGCCTAATTTTGAATTCCAACTCTTTCACTTATTAGCTAGATTAGCAACTATGAAACCATGGACAAGGTAATCTTCCTATGTTCAGTTTCTTATTTTATAAATTGGGAATTATAATAACATCAACTTAATACATTTATGAAGTGATTTCAACCTTGTCTGGCACATAGTAAATATTCTGTAAGTCAATATTGGTTGTTTATGTTTTTTATGGTTATAGGATAATGCTATCTATTTCTTGAGCCCAACTACTTTGTTTTATGTTATTGTCATTTGTTTATTGTTTTTGTTTTTTTTCTGACTGCTACAATACGTACTCAGATCTTTCTTTTTCCAAATGCTATGATAAAATTTTAAATCTTATTAGCAGAGAGGATCATTTTCTACCTAGAATCCAGACTCAAAATAGATCTACATGCTGGATATAGTCCTGTGTAGCCACTCTGTAACACCGTTGTTGCTCCTTCACCTTTCATGCCAAATTTCCTGGGGACACACCTAAAACTGAATAAGACCAAAGAAGAGAAACTCACCAAAGTAATTGTAGAGAAACCCACAGCAACCTATCCGAAAGAGGGGTTCACTTGTGCTTTATACCCTACCACCCCTATCTCCTGAGCTATAACAGTACACAGGCTCTGATTTACCTGAAATTTTGAAAATGTGCATTACCGAAGAGCTGTTCAAATAATCTTGGAAAACTGTACAAACACCAAACCCACTGGTGAAATAAGCCAAAGGAAGATGTTCTCTGGTCTTCTCTCTTTCTGTTCAAAACTTGAAAGAGTATTACGGGCCATAGAAAGATTTGTCTTTGTAGCTGTCTGACCTAGTCTTACCACAATAGTACAGAACCCTGACCCTTGATTCCAGGTATTGTTACCAATATGATCAATTCCCTCATTGGTTCATTACTGGTACTAATGCCCATAGCAATGATGTCTTGGCTTTCACCAGAAACATTAGCACTTACACCTTGTATTAAGCCTAATTGTCTTTCTCTGTCTGATATTTCTCTTAGCATGATGCCATCTAGGTCCATCCATTCTGTCACAAATGGTAAGATTTCATTCTTTTTATCGCTGAGTAATATTCCACTGTGTATATACCACCAATTTTTTATTCACTTGTCTATTGATGAGCACTTGGGTTGGAGAAGCTTGCAGTTCTTAAGGTCACAAAGATCCCCCTATTGCACTTGTCCCTTTCCTAGGCTTGGAGGAAATTTCTCTTTCCCTAGATTTTTGAACAGTCTCTTCCTACTAAGTCTGGATTTTTAAAAAAAAATTTTACAGTGGAATTACTGAAAAAAAAAAAAACACATAAAAAAGAATGAATAAAAGTGAAATTCTGACAAAGCAACCAGCTTCCTTTTTAGCTCTTTGTTGTGTGGCTGCAATGATAACATTGTCACTTGTCTCCTGATCCCATGTGACACTGTTCTATCTGCTGCAATACACTTCTCTGTCAGCCATAACTACAAATTTAATATGTCAATATTATCAAAGAGCTCTGATTGCTAACTTAATTTATTCATTTACTTTTTCTCCTTTATTGATTTTAGAGAGAGAGAAAGTGAGAGGGAGAGAGAGAGAGAGAGAAACATCAATGAGAAAGAACATCAGTTGGCCACCTCCAGCATGATCCCCACTGGGGTTCGGGCCCACAACCTGGGCATGTGTCTTGACCTGGAATTGAACCGGTGACCTCTTGGTGCATGGGCCAACCGGTGACCTCTTGGTGCATGGGCCAACGCTCAACCACTGAGCCACACCAGCTGGACAACTAACTTTATTTTGTCTTAAATCTCACCTTCGACATGGCTCAGTCTAGATTCTAATCCATTTAGACTTTTTTTGTTTTAGTTCCCAAGAAGACCTGACCCCTTTTCTGCAATTTTGAGGACATGAGTTAATTTTGAAAGTGTTAATAGTTCCCAATTACAAAAGGTTAGACAAAGGTCATTCCAGATGCAAACAATTGTATGTAAATTATTGTAGGTTGGAATTGCAAATTCAATGACTGAGGATGATAACATTAGCTTAATTTTAGTTTAACTTGGTAGAATAATAAAAGAAGGTTGGTGATATTCACATGATAGCATTAATTGTTAGACAGAAGTGGTTAAACTTGATACAAAAGACCAAAGTAGTGAAATGCTTGATCATGATGCGGACATGATAAAACTGTTCTTAAACAGATATAAATGGATATATGTTCAGTGGAGGTAGGGAAAAATCAGAAGGCAGGAAAAATCAACAATAAATAAAAGATTGAGGAAATAATGCAACTGGAAGGTGATCAGGATTCTGATTTACAGGGCTGCTGTAAAAAATGAGTCATATTAGGAATAGGTATTGATTGGGATGAAGATCATGAGCTCTGCTTTTTTATGTGCGAAATTTCAGATATTGGCAAAATACACAAATAGTACAATTCTATAGTGAATGAAAGAGTGCTGGAACTATGATTGGGAGACATTTGAGTTCTGTCATTTAAACATTTTGAAAGAGTTCTATGGTTATTAAAAAGAAATTCTTAAGCACAATATACTTTTGTATTACAAATGTATTTCCAAATTTTGGGTTAAAAATGTTAGCATTTTCTCACTTTCATAAAATATATTAATTGAATTCTTAACTGATTCTACAATTTTTTGTTAGGTGTGAGATTTAGACAGGCTTATTACCACTAAATGTTTTGAACATTTAAGGACAGTTAACATTTGAGGAAACTTAAGAACATTAAGTACAGTTTTAAAACTATTATTTAATTGCTTGAAGTTATTGTGGTAAATAGATATGGATTAGCAAATACAAACTTGCCCTGGCCGGTTTGGTTCAGTGGTTGGAGTGTCGGCCTGCGGTCTGGAGAGACCTGGGTTCAGTTCCCTCTAAGGGCACGTGCCTCGGTTGCAGTTTGTCCCCGGCCCAGGTTGGGTCATGCGGATGGCAACCACTCGATGTGGCCCTTTCACGTCGATGTTTCTCTCTCTCTCTCTTCCTCCCACTCTATCTGAACAAAATATCAAAAAATGTCCTCGGGTGAGGATAAAAAAAATATATATAAACTTTATCAGACATTAAAATCCATTATTTCATATAAGGAACAATAATTTATAAGAGCCAAGTAGCAGATTTAACACAACCTTATATTTTAATAAAAGTGTTACAAAGTTGTAGTTATTAAAAATTCAGAAAGGTTAACGTTTTAGATATAAAAAGAGCAAGGCACCAATCGATTAATGGGAGATAAAGGGTAAAGCATGCAATGCTCAGGCTTTAAAATCCAATTATTCCTATTACTTGCTCTGCATACATGAGGCAATCATATTTTAGTGCCATCCCATGCCTCACTTGTCTTGCTGCCTCTTATCAAACCTCCTGTTTGCATTTTAATTGACTTGGGGAAAAGCAAAGGAAAAAATAATTTGTAAAATTAAAGAAAGGCTCTGCATATTAGAAAGCATATGTGACCCCCTCTGACTATATTATACCAATGTTTTAAATACTATTGTGCTTCCAACCCAGCCTGTGTGGCTCACTGGGCGGAGTGTTGTCCCGTGGACTGAGAGGTCCCTGCTGGATTCCTGCTCAGGGCACAGGCCAGGTTGCAGGAGAGATCCCCAGCAGGGGGCATGCAGGAGGCAGCTAATCAATGTTTCTCTCTCTCTCTTCGTCTCTCTCTAAAAAAATTAATAGAAACATATTTAAAATAAATACTATTGTGTTCCCTATGAGTCTAACAGTTAAATTACCTCTTCCAAGCCTAAATACATTTTATGAAAGTTTATGTCACCACTCTGAAGAGTGCTTTATACAGCCCTGGCTGGTTTGGCTCAGCGGTTAGAGCTTCAGGCCACAGATCACAGAGTGGCAGGTTCGATTCTGGTCAAGGGCACGTGCCTCGGTTGTGGTTCAGTCACCCACCCTGGCTGGGGTCGTGCGAGAGGCAACCAATCAATGTGTCCCTCTCACGTCAATATTTCTCTCTCTCTCTGTCTCTCTCTCCCACTTTGTCTGAAAAATCAATGAAAAAATATCCTCGGGTAAGGATTAAAAAAAAAGAGTGCTTAATACATACAGAAAACTTATTAGACTTACTAAAATCAACTCTCATTCTGCTATACATACACACTTTCCACATGGTAAAAGAATAGGCCACAGATTTGTTGGGTTATGTTCACAATTACATACTGTAAAATATGTAAATGTGGAGTTATTTTTGAACAAGCACTAGATAGTTTTCTCTTCTGAAAATGGGAATGGTGAGAGTTACTTTCTACGACAGTTATGACAAAAAAGAAGTTAATGTCTGGGCATGCCTAAAGCAGGTCCCTGGGGCTCCCTGTGTGTTGACTTCTGAAGTGGTTTTGAAGCTGCTTCTGGTGCCATGGTTCTTAAACCCCTTGATCTTAAAACCTCTCTTAAAAATTATTGAGGCCCAGCCGGTGTGGCTCAGTGGTTGAGTGTCAATCCATGCACCAAAAGGTCGCCAGTTCGATTCCCAGTGAGAACATATGCCCAGGTTGTGGGCCAAATCCCTAGTGTGGGGCATGCAGGAGGCGGCCAGTCGATATTCTCTCTCATCAATGTTTCTCTCTCTCTCTATCTCTAAAAATCAACAAAGAAAAATATTTTTAAAAATTATTGAGGAGCTTAAATACCTTTTGCTTATTTATATTGTATCTTTTAATACTGTATTTTAAGTTAAAATTTAAATGCATGCATAATTTTTTAAATAGATATTTATTAATTTACTTAAAATAACTATAATAAATTTTATTCAAAAAGCTGTATTTTCCAAAACAAACCAACAAACAAGCAGAAAGGAGAAGCTTGGCATTGCTGTATAGCTTTCACCTCTTGAACGTCTAACATGAGAGATCCGGCCTCCAATACCTGCTTCTGCAAGCACACTTCTGTGATGTATTGTTTTGGTTGAAGCATGGAACAAAAATCAGGACTCGCACAGATCTGTGGCTGGAAAAGGGTCTTGAGGACCCCCAGAATTCTTCAAACCACTCTGAGAATTGCTCACTGTCCTAGAGAACGAAAGCAAAGGGGAGGAGAGAAGACAGTGTTCAGCATTAGCTTCATGACAGATCTGGGGAAATTGAAAGGAGAATGCTGGAGATGTAGGGACCTAACTTTGCCATCAAGCTGCCTTTAACCTGGTGGTCCGTCCATTGTCTAGTCTCCACCCTGACCTGGCTTCTGCCAAGATGATCAGAATGTTGGTCTGCTCTCATTTGACAAAAGAAACTGGGAGAGGGCAAGAGCTACTTGTGGAATAACACATTTGTGCCGAGCATATGAGTATCCTATGTATTCAGTTAAATGTGGTTCAGTTTATTACTAAATACTGTACATTCTTGATAAACGCAGACTTAACATTGGCTGTTTCACACGTGGTCACGGAGATGCATGACATGTACGCGTCTGTAACTTTGTTGAGACACACGTTTGAAATAGTCCTCAAGACTCGTACGCAAGGGTGAGTGAGTCCTGTGACAAGTGGGCAGGTGTGCTGGGGACTGCTCCTAGAATAATTAATGTCGTTGTTGGAAGTCTTGAGATTTGGAAGAACATTGCTGTTTTGTGCAAAATGACCTTGAGAGATTGAAAAGCCAGCTACCAGTCTTGTTAATAGAAACAAAGAGAAAGTAAACTATTTATCTAGTGTAAGGTGCTTGTTAAAAAAATACCACCACATTTTACTTTGGTCAGATATTTATGAAATAAGTATCCAAAGATATAACTTAAATTTAAGCTGTATTATATTCTATAATGATAATTATATATATTTTTGGTATTCCCAAATTTGGGCATTTGAAAATGTCAAGAGTCTACTATATTGTGTAAATATTTAAATTTAGAAAGTTGGACTAATCAGCTTTTTTAATTCTCAATTTGGTGTGGTTTTGAAATATTTGGTTAAAATCTAATCTTTAGGAGAAACTGAAAAATATGAATTATTAGTTATATTGAACAGTATCTATAAAAACGTTTTTGAAGACAGAAACAACTTATCAAGTGGAGATAGTGCCAGTTTGTATATATAATTTTATGCTGATGTTAAATTTTCTGTACTATCTCTAGTTTGAGATAATCAATTAAGGACTAAATTTAAAAGGGTTGAAACAATTGCTTGGCATAGAAAAAGTGCGATATAAGATTTTCTATTTTTATACTTTCATACCAATAAAAAAAAAAAAAGGGTGACAAGAAAAAACAATATAATTTATTGAATGCCTGTTCCTGTGCCAATTACTATTTTAGGCATTGGGAAGTGAGAGCCTAGAATAGAACTGGATGGTATAAGTTACCCTGCACAAAATTTTACTCCATACATAAACCTTTACAAATTCTTAGAAAAAAAATTATTGCTGGGTTCCCTCCGTGTGTTTAGTGTGATTTACATGGATTTACTCTCCCTGAATTCCATATGGCAAGATGACAGATGAGTATTTCCATCTGAAATACTAGGGCAACTCTTCCATTAGTTTCCATTAACTGATGAAACATGCATAAAGAGTATAAACCTTGCCCTGGCCTGTCTGGCTCAGCAGTTAGAGTGTCGGCCTGCATTCAAGAGAGACCCGGGTTCAGTTCCCACCAAGGGCACGTACCTCGGTTGCAGTTTGTCCCCGGCCCTGGTTGGGTCATGCGGATCAACCATTCGAAGTGTCCCTTTCTCGTTGATGTTTTTTTCTCTCTCTCTCCCTCCCACAGTATCTGAACAAAAAACAAAAAAAAAATGTCCTTGGGTGAGGATTAAAAAAAAAAAAGTATAAACCTTATTAATAAACTTAATAAGCCTGAGCAAAGGTAATTTAGAAAAATGTATTGATAGATTCATCTTCTAGAGAAACATATTTTAATCATTGTATTTATTGATACTTTATTTCTGATTATTTATTTTATAAGTAAATTTTACATCTAGATAAAAAACTCAATACATTAACATATGAACTTTAAAAGAATATAAGTCTAAGAATAAGATATTTTAAAAAAGGAGACTATAATACAATTCCATATCAAGTTTAGTTTAAACTTTATTACCAGTAGTAACTATTTAAACTTCATAACGAGGAAGCTTAGACATTTTTTTTAAATCCTTGAATCCTTGATCCAGATGGTCTTTTATCTAATAATTTAGAGCCTTCACCAAAAAGTCAGCTTTGGCTCTCAGCCTGCCAACCAGCTACCTCAAACTTGCTGGATTCTTTTGACTGGTTAAACATTGTTTCAGATATTGGAGATTATCTAAATACTATCTGGTTGATGCGTGCCAACACTTTGGCTGACTTTAATTGCATTTGAGCGTGTTAATTTTTAAGCAATAAAATTCTTTGCATTCTCAATCTGGAAAGATTTATTATACAGCCTGCATGCTATGACACCCCACCCTCACCCACACCAATGCCCTCGCAGACCCCCATTTACACCTCTCACATCCATGAAGCTTTAAATACTCCTTTGTTCTGAGAGCACTTTATACATATTACAACTATGGAATTTGTTACAGTTGAATATGCTAAGACACAATTAACTATGCATTACAGTTAAATATGCCAGATTGTGAATTCCAGGCAAACAAAGTGTTTGTTAGTCTCTCTAATGCTTAGGTTAATGCCAGGAAAATAATTCCTAAACAAGTGTTTATGAGGATTAATTGATTACTTAATTAAGTTTTTTTACTTAAAAGCAAAATAAAATTGACAGTGGTGGACATATTTTAACTTTTAGCTATCCTTTATTTTATTAATCTTTTAGGGAAATGCACTTACCACATTCTTTTTCCATATTGTTGCAAAAGAATGACACCATTTCCATGATCAGGACTTTCGGAGCTTCTTCCCCATCCCAATGGTTTAATTATATGAGCCATTATATTCTTTTATTTTGCCTTAGATACTGCCAGTGGATGCCAAACACATTCAACCGCATCTTGGCTAAAACACTGCCTGCACTTTAGAATTCCCTCATCAAAAATATTCAGTTCACATTCTTTAGCTCTTGAGTGCTTTCTTAACTACAGTTTATAGGTAGATGAGTCTACAAAAAGTTTTCAACTCTTAAGAGTTTCTTTATAAAAAAATTTTTTTTATTGTTGAAAGTATTACAGTTGTCCTCCCTTTTTTCCCCATTGACTACAATGGGTTTTTATTTAGTTTTCTTTTCACAATGTTTCAAATATCTTGAGTAGAGCCAAACTATGTTTAAACACAGATGTACAGAATGGTGTTTTCTTTGTAGCTTGTATCATTTTCTCCTTTAGTGTCTAATCTATGAAGATTTCCCCCTCCATGCTCTCTTGCACTTGGCATTTGTCTATATTTTCCCCAATGATTTTACTTTTGAGACTGTTTTTCTTACTCAAGATAAAGAAAGAAAAAAGTATATCTGTATCAGACTTTAGCAATATTCACCTTTAAATGAAGCCCACACAATGGTTAAAGTAAGCTCTCTCACTGTATGTCATGATATTGATAATGGCTTATCTTTTAACTCTCCTTATTAAAAGAGAGAAACTGCTAAAGAGTAGATATTTGTTCCTTTTGAATATATTTCTTTAGCTCCTGATTCCTCCCTGCTTATCCCTCCAAAGAAGGTATATATTAGTATTTTTGTATCCCAGAACCTATGTACATCCCAAACTAGCTTTGGAACTCTTTATATAGTAGAAGAGTGATAAAGAGAGTAAGAAAAATATTTTATCCAACCTTTATTATTTTTACTTTAGCATTTCAGGTACATGCTTATTTGTGTACATTTATCTTATGTTTTGGGGTTTTGTTTTTAGAGCTGTTTCAGGTGTATAGAAAAATTGGGAAGAAGGCATGGTTATTCCCATATGCCGACTTCTCCCACCCTTGCAAGACTTCCCTCATTGTCATGGTTCCCCCACTGGAGGGGTACACTGGTTACAGCTGGTGAACCTGTATTGACACATCATAATCACCCAGGTCCATAGCTTACCTTGGAGTTCACTCTTGGTGTTGGACATTCTGTATCCATCATTGTAAAAACACACACAGTACTTTCACTGACCTAAAAATACTGTGTGTTCTGCCTGTTGGTCATGCTTTCCCAACCACCATGCTGGGCAACACCTGCTATTTTTTGTTGTTGTTTTTTTTACTGTCTCTGTGGTTTCCCCTTTTCCAGAATGTCATAATTGGAATCATACAACATGAAGCCTTTTTAGATCAGCTTCTTTCACTTAATAATATGCATTTAAGGTTCCTACATCTCTTTTCATGGCTTGATAGCTCGTTTCATTTTAGTGATAAATAATATTCCATTGTGTGGATGTACCACAGTTTATTCATCTGTTCACTTCCTGAAGGACATCTTGGTTGCTTCCAGGTTTGGGCAATTTTAAATAAAGCTGCTATAAACAACTGTGTGCAGATTTTTGTATAGACATATGCTTTTCTCCTTTGTATAAACACCAAAGAGCATGATTGCTGGGTTATGTGGTAAGAGTTGGTTTTCTTTAAGAAACTACTGAAATATCTTCACAGTGCTGTATTGTTCAGATTCCCACCAGCGTAGACTGAGCGCTCCTGCTCCCCACATCCTTGCCAGCCTGGCGGCGTCAGTGTTTCTTGTCTTGGCCATTCTAAAGGGTGTGTAGTGTGTCTTGTTTTAATTTGCATTTCCCGGGTGACACGAGGCATGGAGAATCTTTCATATGATTTCTTGCCATCTGTGTATCTTCTTTGGTGAGGAGTCTGTTCAAGTCTTTAGCACATTGTTTTAAATCAGATCATTTGTTTTCATATAGCTGAGTTTTAAGAGTTTTTTGTATATTTTGGATAAAGTCCTTTATCATGTCTATGTTTTGCTAATATTTTCTCCCAGTCTGTGGCTGTCTTCTCATTCTCTTGACATTGTCTTTTGCAGAGGACAGTTTTTCATTTTAATGATGTCCAGCTTATCAGTTATTTTGCCCATGAATTTTACCTTTGGTGTTTTATCCAAAATGTCATTGCCTTGGTTTGTTTTTGATGAATGTAGTACCATGATTATTATTTTAGAATGTTATTTTTATTAAACAATCAGCCAGCACCATTTAAGAATTATTTTAGAATTAATAAAGTGCCAGTTGCAATATATGTAAGATGCAGATGTATCTTAAAAGAATTGGAAATATCTGAATATTCATTTTAAATAAAAATATATGTTTGTGCCTTTTGACATCCGGTGTGATATTCAGTGATACTGAATGCGCAATTCATCTCTCATACCTAATAGCTTTGATTATTTACCAACTAACTAACAGATTCATATGTATTAAGAGTTTAGTTTTGCCCTGGCCGGTTTGGCTCAGCAGTTGGAGCGTCGGCCTGTGGACCAGAGAGTCTCAGGTTTGGTTTCCGCTAGGGGCACGTACCAAAAAAAAAACAACTAATTTAGTTTTCTTGCTGCAATGAACTGAATGTTTATGTCCCCCATCTAAATTCATATGTTGAAATTCTACCCCTAATGTGATGGTATTGGAATTGAGTGGCTTTTGGAGGTGATTAATTAGGTCATGAGAGTGCAGCTCTCATGAATGGAATTAGTGTCCTTGTGAAGAGACCCCAGAGAGCCCCCACCTTCCTGTGCCATTGGGGTTACAGTGAGAAGACAGAGGTCTGTGAGCTGGAAAGCAAGTGTTGATCAGACGCGGCGTCTTCCAGGGCATTGCTCTCGGGTCCCCATCTCTGGAACTAGGAGGAAGACATTCTGCTGTTTGTAAGCCCCTCGGTGTGTGGTGTCCTGTCGTGGCGGCATGGGCTAACCGAGACACCTGGTATTATTACCAGGAGGTGGATGATCACCCATTTTCAGCCAACAATTATCTTGCCATTCAAACAAATTCGTTAACCTTTTTCAATCAAATTAAAATTTGACATTTTTCCCTCAGAAGAAAATTTTCATCATTCAGTCTATGAAAGGAACACAGAACCTGAGTAAATGCCCTTTGTTTAAAATAAATGCTTTTTTCTCCTGTTGGACACGCCGTGCCATCGCTGCTTCCTGTGAGCAGCAGTGAGAGTGAATACTCACTACTATTACTATCATTATCTGAAACAGTGTTAGAAACGTCTGGTTTTAGTGAAATCTGTTGAAACACACATTTTCGAGAGTCACCTCAGAAGGCGTCCGCCCTGGGGCCCTCTAACTCACTGCACCTTAGAGTCACCTGGTGCTCCTGGAAAAGCCGCTGGACACGCTGCCTCCCAGTGAAGCACCAGACTTTGCAGGTGGGGCCTTGGGTTCTGTTTCTGAAAACTCCCAGGTCCTTCTAGGGTACAGTCAAGGTGAAATTCCATTTATTTGGGCCACATGGGTCTTCAGAATCTCATTATTAAACTTTTCGTCATTTGTTGAGAACTATTTTCTTCACAAAAAGACATTCACTTAGTGTTGAGGGATAATGACAAATGTTTGTTCTTTACTTTTAAAGCATGGACTCTGTTACAGAAAGCCTTGATAACCACAAACACCTGCATTTTAAAAGATTCCCATTGTTGTGAACTATTTTTGCTTGTTCAGAGCCTCCCTGGGAGGTCATCTATGTTTAGTCTTTACAAAAAAAAACAACAAAAAAAAAACGAAAGCTCCTGGGACAGGCCTGTGGCTTACAGGTCATTAGCAAAGCGCTGAAATTGAGGTGTTTGCTGAAGTATCCGTTATAATAATGAATACTACATTATATGAGCTTTATTTTCCTAAATCAGTAATTCTCTCACGTGAGTACTCTGCAATATTTTATCATAGTAGGTTCACTTTTAAACTTATTATTGAATACATATAGTATATAAATGAAATCACATAGATAATAATGGACATAGAACAAGAGAAGGATTTTTTTTAAAGACGAAAGAAAAGTTAGGTCTAGGCTTTGCTTCAGAACGATAAAATGCGAACTAACAGAATGGAATGTTTTATTATTTAATTTAAGAAGCAGTTGTTCAGCAGCAAAAATCAAATATGCAAATCAGCAAAAATGAAAATAATTTTGGTAATATTGAAAAATAACTTAAGTTTAAGTACCATGTGTAGAATATACTATACAGTTTATAGGATCTCCCTATAGAAAAGATATTTTCTATTATAATAAATGATCTATTCCAAATTACAATTTCTGAAGTATTTATTAATGCCAAGTTTATTCTCATACTGTACAGAAGATATAAATGTAACAGATGACTCCTGCCCTTAGACAGGTATGTATTTGTGGGTAGCATAGATACATGCATGAGGATGTCACGTAGCCAGCGCCGAGGCACTGAGCAAGGCTGCCCAGAGGAAGAGGCATCTGAAGGTTGGAGAGGAGTTTTCCATAGGGACAAGGAGGAGTGAATTAAAATCAATAAAACTTAGAGCATTTGCAGAACGTCCATTTGTTCAATATGTCCAGAACTCAAGAGTCAAGTGCACAGACCAGCTGTCAGTGGGGCTGCAGCCGCTTTGACCCCAGATCATGAAGAACTCAGGCTTCTGATCTTCTTCCCAGAGACAATGAAATGCCTTGCACACAATTCAATTTTGAGTTAAGGCTTCTGATTTCTTAGCAACTTTCTTGGCCTAACACCAAGTTGTCCATACTTTAGCTTTTTCTTTCATTAGTCAATTGCTAAATTACTAATTTTTTTTTTTTTACAAAATAGTGAATCAATTACCCTAAAATTAAAAAACAAAACAAAAAACAATGAATGTCTCAGAAAGATATACAGGGGTGGGCAAAAGTAGGTTTACAGTTGTGAGTATGTGAAACTGTTCTTATATTATTATTAAGTAATTGTATTATTTATTTGTATTATTATTAATATTTTGTATACTTATTTATGGTTTATCTCTTAGGTAATGATAATTGGTAAGTTAACCTACTTTTGCCCATCTCTGTATATTAGTACATATTAGTTATTCATATGAAAGATACGTCATTACGGTTGAGGTCTATGATTTCATCAACATGTATAAGTCCTTTAATTTTGGTATATCTAAAATGTAATCATTTATTAAATACGATTTTATTTTATAACAAAAACGTTCAAAAAGCTTGCAGTTTCCTGACCAATAAATAATATATACATCATATGAAAAGCTTGAGAGTTAAGTCAGAGGCAGTAATTGCAAACTAAGGATTCGGGGAGGAAAGGTTGTACAAATAATTACCAAGAACAGAGCTCCGCTTGTTTTCTTGTTTGCTGGATAGCAAAACAGCTTTAGTCTTTAGGTTTACTTTATAATACCGGAAAATTTTAAGTTTTTAAGTGTTTTACTTGATAAAAATAAACAAATGAATACTAGAGACATACATTCATTCACTTAACAAACGTTTATCAAGCACCCAATATCACCAGGCACAGAACATGCAACAATGAAACAGGGTAGAGTGAACCCTGACCTCCTGGGGCTCACATTCCAATGGCAGTTGTCGTAACAAGGGCAGACAGTCAAAGGAGAATTAACTAGTGCATGCTTATAATATCATCTCTGCTTTAAAAAAATCAGTGAGGGTGAGTGTGGGATGTTGGTTTTGTTCTAATCATTTAAACTGACTATATTATTAAAATCAAATTGACCAACTAAATGCTATGTAGATCCTCAGAAGCAATTACAGACAAGTTGATAACATCATTCCTTACCCTATGGCCTTTCACAGTCTAGAAATTAGACGCTTTTTTCCTAGCGAGGTAGTCATCTTGAATCAAGGAGTCTGCCTGACTACTTGTGGAAGAAAGCCAACAGAGGATCTTCGTCCTTACATAATGCAGGCTGGAGACAGAATCTGAAAAGGATTTGATGTGCAAATCGCTGCATAACAAACCAATCTAAATTTACTGGCTTAAACGTGAAGTGTTTATTATTTCTCACAGGTCTCTGTGGATCTCAGCTGTCCTATCCTGTGCACAGTTGGCTGGTGGGTTGGCAGGGGCTTGCTGGTCTGAGGCGGCCTTGCTGGGATGGCTCAGCTCAGCCCTTGTGGTCTCTCATCTTTTTATTTTTTTTCTTTATTTGTTTTAGTGAGAAAGGAACGGAGAGGGAGAGAGAGATTGAAATATCAGTGAGAAAGAACATCGATTGGCTGCCTCCTGCATGCCCCGCACTGGGGATCGGGCCCACAACCTGGGCATGTGCCCCGACTGGGAATCAAACCGGCAACCTCTTGGTGCGCAGGTTGACACTCAACCACTGAGCCACACCAGCCGGGCTGGTCTCTCATCTTATAAACGTTTGCCCAGGATTCTTCTCATGCCGATGGTGTAAGTCCAAGAGAAAAGTAAAAAAAAAAAAAGTGCAGGCACTCTTTGAAGCCTCCGCTTATCTCAAGTTTGTAACATTCTATTGGCCTTGGCCAAGCCAGTCACTTGGCCAAGCCCAGATGTCAGGCCTGGGAAGAAGGGCTCTGACCATTTAGTAAGAAGAACCACTAAGTGAAACTTAAAGTCACAGGAAAAGGACAAATGAAACAAATGACATTAACTGCAAACACAAATAGCATGACGCAACCATTTCTTTTCCAAGTGTCAAGTCTAGAAGACAAGCGACTTTCATTAAGGCCTTATTCCCAAAATTGACCCTTTGCTGCTCACTGAAATCTGATGGCTGTGCCCAGAGCAGCTACATGATTTACAGGCTATTTAAAGCAGTTGTACACATTCTCTCCAAATTTTACCCTGGTAAACACATGAACAGAATCACATAGGTCATATTTTGAGCACTTAGTTGGAAAATAAGAGATCAAAAACATGAAATTCAAGGATTATTCAGAAAGCAGTTCATTAAGAAGAGGTGTGTTCTGGCTGAATCTGATTCCCTGGCTTTAAAAGTAGGCTTGGTTTCTTAAAATTTCAATGGTCAGATCATTGGAAGTTTTACTTTATGCATTAGCGTAGCTTAGGTTTTTTACTTAATGTTTGTTGATATCAGACAATAGCTAAATTAGCAATAATGTATGAATAAAAATAATGCAAAGATTGCCCTGGCCGGTTTGGCTCAGGGGTTAGAGCATTGGCCTGCGGTCCAGAGAGACCCGGGTTTGGTTCCCACTCAGGGCACGTACCTCGGTTGCAGTTTGTCCCCGGTCCTGGTTGGGTTGTGCGGGTGGCAGCCACTCGATGTGTCCCTTTCGCGTCAATGTTTCTCTCTTTCTCTCTCCCACTCTATCTGAAAAAAAAAAAGGAAAAATGTCCTCGAGTGAGGATAAAAAAATAATAATAATGCGAAGATGATTAAAATTTTAAGGACACTTCAAAGACACAACAATGCACCAGTCTAGAGAACTAACCCAGAAAATGTAGATAAGTCCAAATAAAGTGTCTTTTAGAAAAAGGTTTTAACATGTTATTAATTATTTTAAATTGAGCCATAGAAATCATATAAACTGCATGTCTAAAACTTGTTAAATTCTGTCTTCCTCCCAATAATTATTTTAATTAATTTGTGGTCAAATAGTAACTGTGGAACTTTTAGAGATTCTGCATCTTCCGTGTAACTTATTCACTATAAACCATGATCGGAGTAATTTGCTGCCTCAATAATGTCAAACTCAATAAGCTGAAGTCAGTATTAGGAGCTGCCAAATGTCCCTAGAATTCTTCTCAAAACAAGATAGGAATAAATACATAAAAGCCAATAATATTAATATTTTATTTTATTATTTCCAAATACTACCTATATTTTATTGCCTGCCATTCTTGCTTACACTGCTTTCCCAGTAAGGACTCAATATGTACACACACACACACACACACACACACACACACACACCCCGTCTCCCAGAGACACACATGTTGCCTTTGCCTGGTCCCGCTCTTCCTGCACCACGAGGCGCTACCTCTTCCTCCCCCGGTTAATTCCGGCCGTGGCGGAAGCTGCCCTCTGGAGCAGTTTGCTTTCTGCCATACATGCCAGCTGTTTTGAAAATTCCAACTTCACACTGAGTAGCTAAAAGTTTGTGTTATTAATAAAAATGTTTTCCTGTGCAAACTATGCATGTGTGTACATGTCCACCCTGAAACCTTTACTTTTCCTACCTTCCTACCTTCTCTGCCTTACGGATCAGTCTTTTATCTACATCAGGAACTTAAGAATAGTAACTAGTTTAGAGATGGGAGTCTGGCAAATGCCTTTTTTTAAGCAGTTAGTCCGGAATGTTTTTTTCTTTCTACATCCCTTTCGCTGAGATTCTGTGCTATGTCTGTTTGTAAATATAAAAGCTGCTCCTAGAGACAGATGATTATTTACAGTGTTTTCTCTATTATGCAGGATAAATTATTAACAAGAAAATAATTGAATATTGAATATGCCCTGGAAAAGAAATAATCCTTCACCGAGTCATAGTCTGCTGCAAGCATGCATTACAATTAGTAGAGTAGGCCAAGTAGATTAATGTATCAAATTGTTTAAATTAATTATCCAAACCGACATTTCTTAAAAACTTAGTACCACTGTGGGCTAATTGTTATTCAAGTTTGTTATCCTTTCTGCAAGTTGAACTATATTTTATGACCCATGGATTTAAGTGATAATTCAATATGCACACCATTGAAATGTTTTCTTGAAAGCATTTTTTTCATTTTGATAGTATTGTATCATAGTTGATCAAATAATTTTTCATTTTAATATATTAAAATGTATGGGTAGAAAATATATTACCTCATTTTTTTATACGTTTTCAAACATAGAAAAGATGTACTCCAGCTAACACAGTAGAATAACTAGAGTATTTGAATATTAAAGGACTATAATATCAACACAGGAGCAAACAGCTGTTTAATAATTACTTAATAACAGTCATCCATATCAGTGGTTCTCAAAATGTGGTCCTTGTATTGGCAGCATCAGCAGTATCTGGCCACTTGTAGGAAAAGCAAGTGTCAAATTCCCAAATTTCTGAACCCGAAACTCTAGGTGTACAACCCAGCCATCAGCATTTTACAATGCTCTCAAAGTGGTCTGATGAACGCTGAAGGTGGACAGTCACTGTTCTCTAGAGTTATTTATTCCTTTCAAGTGCTGTTACAATCATAATATTATTTAATCTGCATTTAGAAAGTCAAAGTATTGTTATCCACCTTTAACAGTTGAAGAAATTGAAACTCATCAAGGTTAAGATTAACCTCTTCAGAGTTCCTCAGCTAACCTGGTGAAATAACCAGCACCTGATTTGACATTCACTAACACTTATCTCCGTGAAAAAAATCATAATTTTCACCGTAATTAAACAAAAAATGTAAAGGAAAAGGAAAATCTAAGTAAGTCAGGTAGGACATTGACTTTGCATGATATTAAATTAAGGGAAGATTAATCAGTACACAAATATTTATTAAATATTTTATATACTACAGGAGAGGAATTCCCTGGTAGATTGAAGGCTACAAAGAATTATGTTATATTGTTCCTGCCATGGAAATTTTTTTACTTTATTTTTTAAATAAATCATTTATCAGTACCTGTGTTAGGCATGGAAGATACAACCAGAAGCAAGACACAGTATTTGTCCTCAAGAATCTTGCAGTCTACTGGGAGAAACACATCAAAGAAGGTGATTTCAATACAGAACTAAATATACTACAATATATAAAGCATGTCATGATGAGCACGTAGGAAAAACATTTCTCGCTCTGAGTTTGAGAGAAGGGTTGGCAAGTGATTCAAAGATCACTTCCTGGAATATTATAGGATCTTATAGTAGAAGAGGATAAAATAGCTTAACCCATATAAACAGCAAACAATATGAGAAAGAATCAATGAGTATGAATGCTTATTGTCTTGCCAATTTTTATCTAAAGAAGGGTGCATACATTTTCAAGTGTCATTATTCTGAAGGACCTTATTCTAAACATACATTTAAAATCCAGAGAAAAGTTTTGAATTGAGTTTATTGGAACACAACAATTTTTAAAACTTACAGCATAAAAATTAAGAAAATATTCTGCTAAAAACACTTTAGAATATTAAAAACAAATAGTTTACTGATTAGTTAACATTTTGATGGAATCAGATACAAAAGGTGCCAATACCATTTGAAAAGATTTACATAGAGCAAAAGTGGGATTCAGCATTGAACATGTTGTAGAGGAATAATAAATGTGCTATAATCTAAATAACTTTCTGCTCTGCTACAGAGTTCTAACAGTGTTAATCAATACATTTCTTTTCATAGTAGTATCAGTTAAGTTCAACACAGTGATGTTGAACTATTCCACTTTTTCCTGATTTAAACTTATATTTAATTTACTCTTATCTTCAAATATTATGCATTATGAATATAAAAAAACAAGTGAACACCTAGTTATTGGAGAATGTGTGCAGTAAAACATAGAGAGCTAAATCAAAATAGTTTTTCTACATTTTCAGCATGTGAGACAATGAAAATGAAGATTTAGTATGCAATAGCTTTTTTCTTCATTGCAATTATTCTACAACAATGAACCCATGGTGATTAGAATATTTCATGTATTAAATTATATTGTTTGACATGATTACTACCTAACTCTGGATAATATTTATATCAGCTAACTAATTTATACATTAACCAAAATGAGAAACGAATAGACCCAAAAATATGAGGAGAGAAAAGAGGTGTCCCTAACCCTTTGTTAGCCCACAAAAATACTGAGTTCTAGAATATCTGAACAATAGTGTAATTTCACTATTAGTTACGTAATGTCAATGTGCAGTTCTGACTGACTAAGCCTCAAATTATTTTTACAGCACGAGATGTAAATACTAAATATGTCAGTGATGTTAAATATTTATTACATTAAACTTTTAAGTGTTGAAAACAATAGTTTATCTCAGGGAAAATTATTATGAGAGTTTAAAATTAGTTCATAAATAATTGTACATTTATAAATTTAATACTTTACACCCAGCAGAGAATTGAAATACACCTCTGTGCCCATGCTGGTACAGAAGGCATGAAATGTAGATTAGGATTTCTCCAGAGGACACTAAAATTCTGAGACTAGATCCAGACAGAGATCAGAAAATGCAGTCTTGTTCTAATGTGGTGTTTGATACCTGCAGGAGAGGCTACTACTGTGGAGATGTTGCAGGGCAAGGTGTTGAGAAGGGGAATATTTCAGTAGCAGCTGATTTGGCAGTTGTTTGAGTGAACTTTTACAATGACTGTTTTGAAAGCAAAATGGGTCAAGTCAAACCAAACAAACCATGTCTCTACCATCTTGGGTATCAATGTCATCTGGGGAGAAATAGTTATTGAGAAACTCTGTTCACCCAAGAGGCCTTAACAGGAAGTACAGTCACAGGGTTCTAATGTCTTCTTGACTGACTAGCTCCAGCCCGCCTCAGCCTATTAGAGTCTTCAGTGTAATATCATGTAATATCACATAAAACTGTAATAATTCCTGATGTCCTACCTCATTGGTTCTAGACAGGGTTGGAACAGCCAACCATGTCCTTAGAGCTATGGTCAATGGAAGCAATGGAAATGGAGGCAGGATTAGGCCAGGACTTAATATAGTTTACATTATATATTTTAAAATGTATTTCAAATATAATCTAACCTATAATGAAAAAAGTGGACACATCAATCTAAAATGTGTATTAAAAATATAAAAATTAACTTTATAAGTGGACATTTTAAGTCCAATACTTTGTTAAAACGTGATTTCTTCATATCTTAGATATGAAATTATTATTTATTAAGCTTCACAATGGACTGAGGAAACCCCGATGATTTGTGAATAAGACAAAAATAATGTCTACTTAGAAAAAAGTGTGGTCAAATAAACAATATTAATATTTTAAGTTTATAAGTATTATACAACATACTAATGAATATAAAAAGTCATAGTATTATTTCATCTACAATTTTGAAATTTCTATGAAAATAGGTCTATTGGTCTTATTTAATTGTAATTTATTCAATTAAAATTTTAAAAAGTGTAAGATTTATGCTAGGGGACAACATGTAGGTGGGGACATATTACTGAAATATTGAATTCCAAAGGGAAGAGGGACAGAATGAGGTGGGGATCGAGAGGCCAAGGTACACTGAACGAAGTAAACTGTATTGTGCACTGCCAGAGCATTGCATATTTAAACCCATTGCCACCTTTCATCAGGAACTACAATCCACTTTTAAATTGTTATCAGACAGTGTGAGAATGTGCTCATGTATTTTAATTGCTAAACTGAAAGTTGATTCAACACGCTTTTTGTTTTTTTAATGAGAGTAAAATTTAAAATGATTTATTTTGTAAAAAAAGAGTATATACAGCTTTATTCAAGTAGTTTTTATATTTGTTTATGATTATATAACTGACTAGATATATCATGTAATTAACTTGTGTGCATTATAGATATATTTTTGAAAATTAAACTGGTGTAATTCTATATGAATAGAAGAAACATGTAATATCACATAAGACTGGCATTAGAGTAGACTCGCCTACAGTAGCATCTATCTTCTGTTACATAAATTTTAAGTACACTTCCTTGTTCTTACAGTCATAACTAAGAAAAAAGTTATAGGGAAAAAGTAAACATATGGTTGATGCTATTTATTCTTTTTTCTGGAAATAAGGAAAGTCAATTTTAATCTAGAATTATTTTAGATTGTAATGTCTTTACCTTAACTGTGTTCTATACTGGTATGGAATATTTCACTATTTCATCCAAAATTGAAATAAAGTTTACTTTTGTTATTTTCACATTTCCTGTTTCATATTCTTTTTTGATAACTGCAACATTGATGATGAATTTGATTTAGTATTTGCAGTAGCTGTGGAAAGGCCAGTTAGTAATGAAATTAATAACTATAAAGAAATTTTTGAGAATATTTCAGATCCTTAAACTATATTAAGAAGTATATACTAGAAAGATGCATTCAAATATTAATTAAATCACCAAAAATGAGCTCTGAATTGGGGGAAGAAGTTATTTCTTATTATATTACATTTGGTCAATCTATTCTCAAAGTGCTCAATGAAAATTTGAGCAGTAATTCCTCTTAAACTTCTGTAAATATGATTATTGTTATATATAAAATAAATAAACTTGAATGTGAATTCAGCGATATTTTGGGGGTATATCCTGCTTTTTCTTTTTTGGTAATTTTAGATCACCTCAAATACAAATGGCATCACTAAATTCTGAAGTGCTTTATTTTTCTCTATTGAATAGATAGTATAAGAAGCCAAGGCCATTAGTTAAGAAGAGAACTAAGAAAACACACCAAACATCAATCAATAGTAGATTTGGGAAAATAAAATGTAATATATTCATGCAATAAAATACAGATAATGGTGAAATGAGCACACAGCAAACCATAATGTTGAGGGAAAGAAATCAAGCAAGAAGAATACATAATCTATGCTTCATTATATAAAAAAGTTCAACATCAGACAAAATGATTCTATGCTATTTAAAGATACATACGTGACAGAACTCCACAGCAAGCCAAGGAAAAGATGACCATAAATGTTACATAGAGGTTACTTCCAGAAGGGGTTCTGACAATGTTCTCTTTCTTGACCTGGGGAGCAGTTACACAGGTGTTTGCTTTACAATAGTTTCTCAATCTGTATTAATTTATTAATCTGTATGTATGCCCTAATTCTCTGTAAAAGTAAATAGATCAGGTGATTGCTCGGTTGATGGATGCAAATAAAAAGGATAATTAAAATAGAAATCAAGAAAACCAGGGTATCTTATGTGTTGTTGTCTTTTCATCCAAGGCGTACAGTTGGAATACTATAGAAAGTACATCACAAAGGGTCTTGGGAGATACTTTGGAAAGAAGACTAAGATACTGATATCTTGGGTTCAGGATCCAGATCTACACACACACACTTTCACTCTGTTTATCATGGAAATTTACTTCAGTTCTCTGAGACTTAGAGATCTTAGCTACAGATTGGGAGTTCCAAAAAGTAGGTGATAATTTCAATGAGATTATGAAAATCATTTAGATACTCAGCTTCTCATCTCTCTTCTTCCTCACCAACGTGAAAACAGTGTCTTACTTTTACATGTTTCAGGCATTCATTTAGTTTTGTGTTCAACAAAACTTCATTTAGGAAGCATTGTGGTCATGAATGGAAAAAGGATATTGTCATTTTTATTGCACACACACACAAAGACACTTACATGCATGTGCACTCGTGTGCACACACACATGCACACACTCATGCACACACACACACACACACACATTACCTTTAGCCTTCTTCAGAGCTAAGCACATTTAAAGAAGCATCACAGAGTAGAAAAGAGCAGAGTGGTTCTTAACAGGGACTCATCCGGTGTCTTATAGGACATGGAAAAGGGATGCACCGTGACAGGCATTAACCTGACTGCAAAATATGCACATCTAGAATAAGAAAATGGGAATGACATTTGTTAAGCATCTCTTCCTCTTCTGTGCCATGCACTTTACTAGCCACATGCTCTCATAATACTCCACTTAATCTCACAAAAATATATCAGATAAAAATTAAAATCCCAAGCGGTCAAGTGATATTTCTAGGACTCATGGAAGAAAAATGCCAGAATCAAGATGCCATCTCCAATATGCCTGATTCTCCTATGGCAGAGCATCCCCCCGCACCCAGCTCCCACTCTCAAATACATACTCATATACATACACAGACAATTTTATTTTTTGCTCTCTTTAACATATCAAGGGGAGAAAACAACCAACGAATGACCCAGAAATATTTAGGTCATAGTCCTGAAAATTATAAAAAATCCTTTCAAATAATGGTCATGTAGAATAATTGAGAAACAAATTTATTTTGCATTTGAGTGCCACTGATGGATTAATAAGTTATTGTTTACCTAGTTTTGGTGATATTTGTAAAAAGCCTGTACCTGAATGTTTGTGTAGTATTGATTGCATAGATGGCTTTAATTATAGGAAGCTCAGGTTCAACAGGCACATTTGGCAAAAGAAAACTTCTACAACTCCAATAAAATATACATTGATTTTATTAACTGAAAGTCCAAACTTAACATTTCTGTGATTTAAAAATATTTTTCCAAATAAATATTGCATTATACCTTTCTCAAACAAATATTCTTCAAATAGATATTGCACCCTACCTTTCTCAAATATCAAATGTCTTAATTAAATACCTAGAACTATTAAGAGCCCTCCCTCATGCCCTGGATAGAAAGAATTCAATAAATATATGTTGAATGGAATTGAAAATGGTTTATCTACCTCTCTTTTTATGCCACCCAATGTCTTACCACTAGTGGGACAGAGGAGTGGTCTGTGGTTACCAGGTTGTTAACAATGACTAAGAATTCACTTATCTTTCATACTCATGCCCATTGCCAAAGTAATGCAAATTTCAGTGTTTAAACTATTTAGGTTTTGTTAAGTTTTCTTTTGATCATAGCAATAACACTTATTTCTAGCAATTCAATTGTTTATTTGTTGTCTTGATATATTATAGCTATCGCAGCAGCACAACATATACCCAAATCTATCATTACATTTTACAATTACTAGTATAATTAGAATTTTTATTTGTCTATTTTTTAGTGTTTTTATTTTGAACTAATTGTAAGTTTATAGCAGTACACTGTGGAGAGTGAAATCGGGTGGAATTGTTTGTTATTCTGAGGAAGAAAATACACATCTTCTGTTAAAGGAATATGGTAGGAGTGTAAATACTTATTTCATCATGACTTTGATAAATAGAGTCTAGCCATCTTCTAGTCCATATTATTGAGTAATTCCCATCAGATGCCCTACTAGCAAACTCAGATCAATTAGTGCTTGTAATAATTACAGCTATATCTAGTGAGCATTTATATCCTGTGTGCCGGTCATGGTGATAGATTCAATTTAAGCTGTTCAAGTTTAATACAATGAAAGTTATATTAATATTGTAGGTGATTATAAAGACATTCTAGTAAAAAGGAAACTAAATATTAATAAAGTCTTCAAAGATATATTTTTAAAGTTCACCTCCTATATTTTGATTGCCCAAGTATTTATCATCATGACTTACCAAATACGGTGACAGTCATGCATGGAGATTTTTAGGTCACAAGGGTTAGGCAGTCCCTTGTGCACAGACTACATCCTAAAAGTGACTGTGGAATGGAAATTAACCAGAGGCTTATGGCTAACCGAGAGTGGCACAGTATGCCACCTTCCTTAGTAAAATGGCATGATTTCCATTTTAAATTCTTTATGTGGCATTTACCCATTTTATTCCTGGAGTTTACTCTCCCCCCTCTTTCCATAGTTATAATGTATAATTTTGATCCTGGGATCTCCTCACGGAAGGACAGGTAGAACTTTATTTTAAGAACCAGAATATTTTTTTCATGAAAATCAAGTTAGAATATTGAGTCTTTATGTGATCGCATTAATATAGCAACAGGGAAACAATTTTGTCACTTTGAAAATACACTGTTACTTTTCTCTTTATGCTCTAGATTTAGGGTCTGTTCTGATGTGTGGAAGTGTTTCTAAAGAATGAACTTCCTAAGAGCACTTTTTTTTTTTTTATCTTCACCCGAGGACATTTTTCCATTTTTTGTTTAGGTAGAGTGGGAGGGAGGGAGAGGAACAGAGAGAGAGAGAAATATCAACGTGAAAGGGACACATCGAGTGGCTGCCACCCGCACAACCAACCAGGGCCGGGGCCAAACTGCAACCGAGGTACACGCCCTTAGCGGGAACCGAACCCGGGTCTCTCAGGACCGCAGGCCAAGGCTCTAACCGCTGAGCCAAACCGGCCAGGGCCTAAGAGCACTTTTTGAATTAATAGTGTTTAATTACCTGGCTATCAAACATTAAGAAAACATGTATTTTAAGTCATTAATTGCTGTTATTTATTTATTCATAAGATAAATAGCATCGTGTAACCATTAATGGTCTACTCTCATGGATAGCGTCTCTATCAGATGGTATTTGTTTTCACACTGCATTACAAGATTTCTGAAAACAACTCTGAATTTCATTTAAAATGTTATTAATAAATTTACTGAAATATTTAATACATACAATCCTCTTGGAAAATGGGAAAAAATTAAATGGCAAATTGTACATATCTCTTGCATTATTTTAAAATGCAGTAAAAATCGGGGGACCAAGATTTTGTTGTTTCATCTTTTCTTACCAAATCAAATAATAGTATGCATAATTTAATTCTGTGCTGTGATTTTATACTTTCGTTCCTGGGAGTAATTTTTTCTTTACTTCATCTGATTTTCCTTATAAAAAGTCATCTGGGATAAAGAAAATATCATGTAAAAGTATGTTTTTGAAAGAACGTGAGAAGAAAAATTTAATATGACAGGTTCTATGTATATAAAGATTAAAACTGATAGTCATAGTTTTAGTTGCTGTTTTTCAGTTAGACACTATGTATCATTCTTCTAAATCTACAATCTTATTGCTATAGATTTAGAGATTAGAGCATTATATCTACTTTGAAAACAAACATTTAAATGGTGAACAAGATCCTTATGCTGCAGAAATCTATTCTAATTTAGACTGTCATTCACATCAAGATTTCTTATTGCGTTAACAACTTTCAATTTAGTTTATTACATCATTTGTTTCTATTTTATAAAATGCAACATTTCCATATAGTTTAGCAACTGAAATATACTATTTCTACCTTTTTTAATGTTACCTAAAGCAATGATAGGGCTGTATAATCTGGGCAGATATGATATAAGATAATTCATGTCTAATTTTTCATCTTCTTGGGCTATCACTCTCTCTAGTCTTCATTTTGTGGTGTCCAATTTTCGTGGAATTTGCCCCTCTAATCTTGGCAATCCCTTGAAATCAAACTGTCTTTTATTCAGAAATTATTTTCATGCCCAGGATCATCTTGTGAATTATTTTATATCATTATAAACTATCCTAATGTAACCTTTTAAATGGTGTAAAATTTTGATTTTCCAGTGTTAATACTGTTCCATTAGTAACAGTGCCAAGTTCAGAGGACAAAATTGTCATTGCATTTTAATCAGAAATTTTAATTTAATATATACTGAATGTATTTTGTTAAATTAATACTATAGTTGTTATTAACAAGGCACTATTAACTGAATATTGTATGAATTAAATTAAATACTAGATCACTTGAATAGTTTAGGATTTCATGTGCTAAGTTTCCTCTTCCCACAAATTTTTGGCCTTAGGTGCCTGACTTGCAAAAACTTAAATCATGAGGCTCATAAGCATTTTATTTTATTTTATTTTTTTTAAGAAAAAGACCAATTACTATAGCTCTTTTTTTTCCATGTCCATGAATTTTTTCTTTATTTCTTTCTCAGTCCTTTCATACCCCTAACTGAGCCCCCAGCCCCACACCCTGACAGCTGTTAGCCTACTCTCTGTCTATGAGTCTGTCTCTATTTTGCTTGTTAGTTCAATTTGTTAATTAGATTCCACATCTGAGTGAAATCATATGGTACTTGTCTTTCTCTGACTGGCTAATTTCACTTAGCTTTCCAGATCCATCCTTGCTCTTGCAAAGGGTAAGATTTCCTTCTTTTTTATAGCTGAGTAGTATTCCATTGTGTAAATGTACTACAGTAAAGCTTTTTTATCCACTTGTCTACTGATGGACATTTGGGCTGTTTCCAAATCGTGGCTATTGTAAATAATGCTGCAATGAACACAGGGGTACATGTATTCTTTTGAATTAGTGTTTTGGGTTTTTCAGATATGTTCTCAGAAATGGAATCATTGGATAATAAGGCACTTTCATCTTTAATATTTTGAGGTAACTTTATACTGATTTCCACAGTGATTGCACCAATCAGCACTCCCACCAACAGTGCACAAGGGTCACTTTTCTTCACAGCCTCGCCAACATTTGTTTGTTGATTTATCGATGACAGCCAATCTGACAAGTGTGAGGTGATACCTCATTGTGGTTTCAGTTTGTATTTCTCTGATGATTAGTGACATTGAGTGTCTTTCCATATGTCAATTGGCATCTGTATGTTCTCTTTGGAGAAGTATCCATTCAGGTCCTTTGCACATTTTTAATAGGATTGTTTGTTTTGGGGCCTGAATTTTATAAGCTCTTTATAAATTTTAGATATTAAACCCTTATCAGATGCATTGAGAAATATTATCTGCCATTCAGTGAGTTGTCTTTTCATTTTGTTGATGGTTTCCTTTGCTGTGCAAACACTTTTTAGTTTGATGTAGTTCCATTTATTTATTTATTTTTCTTTTGTTTCCCTTACTTGAGAAGTTATATTGGACAAAATATTGCTACGAAAAATGTCCAAGATCATACTGCCTATATTTTCTTCTAGGGTTTTTATAGTTTTGAGTCTAATGTTTAAGTCGTTAATCCACTTAGTTCATTCTTGTGTATGATGTAAGAAGGTGGTCTAGTTTAATTTTTTTGCACATATTTGTCCAATTTTCCCAACACCATTTATTGAATAAAAACTATCTTTATCCCATTGTATGTTTTTGCCTCCTTTGTCAAATATTGATTGACTATAAAAGTATGGTTTATTTCTAGGCTCTCTATTCTGTTCCATTGATCTATTTTTATGCCAGTACCATGCTGTTTTTATTACTATGGCTTTGTAGTATAGTTTAATATCAGGTAGCATGAATCCTCCAATTTTGTTCTTTTTTTCTCAAAATTGCTGTGGCTATTTAGGGTCTTTTGTGATTTCATATATATAATTTTTTTGGAATATTTGTTCTAGTTCGATGAAATACATCACTAGTATCTTGACAGGAATTGTGTTGAATCTATAGATTACTTTGGGTAGTGTGGGCATTTTAATGATGTTATTTCTTTCTGTTCATGAACATGGCATATGCTTCCACGTATTTATCTTCTTTAATTTCCTTCTTCAGCATCTTATATTTGCTGAATAAAGGTCTTTTACATTCTTAATTAAATTTATTGCTAGGTATTTGTTTAAGCTATTGTGAATGTGATTGTTTTCTTAGTTTCTCTTTCTGATAATTCATTATTGGTGTATAAAAATGCAACTGATTTCTGATATCTATTTTGTATCCTGCTATTTTACTAAATTAATTTATTAGTTCTAGTAGTTTTTGGTGAATTGTTAGGATTCTGTATATACAGTAGCATGTCATCTGTAAATAATGACAGTTTTACTTCCTTCGTTTAAGTTTGGATGCCTTTTATTTCTTCTTCTTGTCTGAAGCTGTAGCTAAGACTTTTCATATTATGTTGAATAAGAGTGGTGAACGTGGGCATCTCTGATTCATTCCTGATCTTGAGGAAAATGCTTATAGTTTTTGCCCATTGAGTATGATGTAAGCTGTTTTTTCTATATAGCCTTTGTCATGATGAGGTATGTTCCCACTATTCCTACTTTGCTGAGATTTTTAAAATCATAAATGGGTGCCTGGTTTTTTCAAGTGTTTTTTCTGCTTCTGTTGATATGATTTTATGTTTTTTATTCTTTATATTGTTTACATGGTGTATCATGTTTATTGATTTGCAGATATTGTTCCAACCTTGTATTCTCATAATAAATCTAACTTGATTATGGTGTATGATCATTTTGATGTATTGCTGGATCTGGTTTGCTAATATTTTATTGAGGATTTTATCATCTATGTTCATCAGGGATAAAGGTCTATAATTTTCTTTCTTTGGAGCATTTTTATCTGGTTTTGGAATTAGGATAATTCTGACCTTCTAAAATGACCTTGGAATCTTCTATCTCTAGAATTATTTGGAATTCTTTGAGAAAGATAAGTGTTCATCTTTTTCTTTGAATGTTTGGTAAAGTTCACCTGTGAACTCATTTAGTTCAGGAGGTTTTTTTTGTTGTTGTTGGGAAGTTTTTATTACTGCTTTAATTTCACTAGCTGTAATCTGTCTATTTAGATTATCTGATTCTTCCTGGTTCAGTTTTAGACGATTGTATGTTTCTAGGAATTTATCCATTTCTTCCAGATTGTTCAATTTTTGGCATATACTTGTTCGGAATATTTTCTTATAATCCTTTGTATTTCTGTGGAGTCAGTTGTTACTTCCTCTTTCATTTCTGATTTTATTTATTTGTGTCCTCTCTCTTTTATTCTTAATGAGACTGATTAGAGGTTTGTCAATCTTGTTTCTCTGAAAAAAACAGCTTTTGGTTTCATTGATCTTTTGTATCATTTTTTAGACTCTGTTTTTTATTTATTTATTTATTTATTTATTTATTTATTTATTTATTTATTTATTTATTTCTGCTCTGATCTTTATTATTTCCATTCTTCTGCTCACAGGCTTATCTCAAGAAGCAGGAAAAAATCTCAAATAAACAATCTAACTTTACATTTGAAAGAATTTGAAAAAGAACAGCAAACAAAATTCTTAAGAATTTTAAATTCGTATTTTCCTTAATGGAAATATGTTTGTTCCTAAAAATAAACATAGCTGCAGCTATCATTACTTAGGAATAAATGTTATTTGTTATTTGAAATTGGTATTCAATCACCATACCTAGCTATTCACCATAAAATACTATTTAGATAATTATTTTGAAAAAAATCTTATAAAAATTTTCTTCTTTATCAGTTTTAGAGAAAGTGGAAGGAAGAGGGAGAGAGAGAGAAATATCGATGAGATGAGGTTGGCCACCTCCTGAATGCCCCTCACTGGGGATTTGGTCCACAACCTGGGCATCTGCTCTGAGCGGTAATGCAACTGGCCACCTCTTGGTGCTCGGGCTGACTCTCCACCTCTGAGGCACACCGGCTGGGCCTATTTAGAAATTAATTATGAGATCTTTGAGGTTACTAGAATCATAGTTCTGATATAGTTACTTATTGAACTGCCTTTTACCTATATATTAAACACACACACACACACACACACACACACTTTACCACCTTAGCTATTTTTCAATGCACACTTCAGCAGTGTTAGCTATATCCACATTATTTTGCAGCAGCTCTCCAGAAATTTTCATCTTGCATCACAACTTCTCAATCCACTGAACAACAAAGTGCCATTTAAAAAACTAGACAGTCTGTCTGCATTTGGAAAAGCTCTCCTTATTCATCATTCCCCTTTGCTTCCATGAAGGTGAACTTTGACCTGAAACAAATATTTACACACTCATTCTAACGGCCACGTATTAAGACTACTTTAATAATAAGGGCAACTTTAATTTATCCAGCTGTTTTCTGTGTTCGGGGCAGCTTGATAGACATTATTTCATTGCTTGCTCCCTGCAGTTCCTTTGAAAAGGAGGGAGCAGCATTGGCATCACACTGCAGGCCCAGGTAGAGGATGCTCAGGTTGTCTTGTCCCTGCTCAGAATCCCTGATTGAAGAAGGTTATTGTGGGAAACATAATGAATCTAGTTATGATTAGGAGGAATAGGCACACTTTTGTTTAACTGTGACAGTTTAAAATTCACAAACTTCTCATTGAGAGAAAACAAAAGCCACCCACAAGTACAGCCTTTACCACCCCGTCCAAGCAGCCAATGCCCACCAAGGTGAGCACTGGGCGTGGGTAATTAAAGAAAGATGACATAGAACCGCAGAAGTCAGCCAGTGTCTTCCCAAACTCACATGGTCACTGAGGGACACAGCTGGGACTCACGCTCAGGTCCTTGCTCTCATCCCTCTGTGCTCTTTCTACCTTCGCGTTTGGAGGGACTTTCCCTTATGTCCAACCCAGGGGTCTGGAAGCAGCACCAAATTGCCCTCAGAAGACTGAAGCATTGTTTCTGACTTCCTTCAGATTGTTCCATGGGAAAATCCCAGCACCGAATTATTCGAATGCTCAGTTGTATTTGGCTTTGTCGTTTAATTTGTTTTTATTCACATTCCTGACCTATTTATCACTATATCCCTCAGATTTTCTCAGTATCTGGCTTATTGTGGATAGATAAGAAAGTTTGATAAGCGAATGACTATTTGGCTTCCAAGTAGAAGACCTGAAAAACGTTCTGATTTCTGTTCCATACACAAATCCTGTGTCTCAGAACGGAAGCAACAAAGCGATGTCTAGGAAGGGTGTCTCCGAACGGAAGGGCAAACCAGAAGTCCCAGAGGAAGAAATGTGAAGTTTTCCCTTTTATAGTTTGCCTGCAAATTCTCTAAGGATTTATAACATTTACCTATACAATCTGTCTCCGGTAAAGACTTATAGATGCTACTTCGAAATTGGCCAGTTGTGCCAGATAAAGTCATCTGAGATTGTAATGCAAATCAGTCATCATCAAAAATGTATAATACAGACCTGGAATTTATACAAAGTCTACTAAGCATTGATTTTATATGAGAAAGGACTACGTTCCACAGCACATACATAATGAAGTGTAAATGTATGCAGAAAAAGTTCCTAATCATGAAAAATACATGTCCTGATGGACTACTTTTATTTGGCAGCCTTTTCCTACCAATATCTGTCTTAATATTCAAGCGTAGATTAGAAATATCTATAGACCCAATTCTTTCTATAAAAAATGTATAAGAGTAGGTGTAGATAATTTATTTTCCTTCAGCTGTACATAGAGATGGATAATTACATCTTTTTGAAAACTTAGTGAAGCCATTAGAGTTCTTCTAACCTTTTACTGTGTCTTTATAGACTTTAATGTTATCAGCTAGTACAGTTTAGTTATGCATTATTATTTGAAGGTGACCATCCCATTTTTTCTAGCTTCTTTTATGTTGTTGTAACGTATATACACAGTATCAGTATATATGGCTGTATTGTGTGACTTAAATTCCTTAGTGACAATATTTTTAAGAGTAAGTTTTTACTATGTAGTTTAAAAAAATAAATTGATGATGGGAACTCTCTATACTTTCTTAGAAGTGCAGAGAGTTCTGAAACATTTCTACAAATATAAAACTGCCTTAAGAAAGAAAATCAACCAATTAAAAATTGATATAGAAAAGGTTTTTTAAAGTATTACCTATTTTTCAATAATAAAAAAAATGTTTAAGTATTACTTAAACCAGAAAGAAAGAGGGAGAAGAGCAGTTTAATAATCTTGCAGTTGATTCTTTACAGAACATGCGAACTGCCTTTCGTTTTTCCTAAGTGTAGGACAAGAAAACAGACTTAAATGGTCACAACAGAGATGCACGCTGGAATGAAAGAAACATGCGAATGGTTAGAATTTGTTAGTATTGAAACCAATTTCTAGCTGAAGTTCCAGAATGTCATGTCCTAAAAAATTTGAAGATACAGGTAATCAATTACTTGGTATGGCTTAACTTTCTCTTGCCTAGCACAAGGAGATAAATTAGTAAAAACTAGGAAAACCAATCCTACCTCTTGTGGCTATAGTCCTTTATTTCCTGAACTAGATTGTTCAGCCCATTTAAAAAAAAAAAAATGTGGGCTTTATGAATTTAAGGTTACAGGTCTAATTCTGATTTCAACCTGTTAGCTTCCCCGTCTCCTGAGGTCATAGACGCTAATCCTAACCTTGGCAAATTATCTGGTAACTTGCATCCCTTCACAAGACAATATACTAGGAGTGGCCAGACACCCAGTTATCCCCACAAGTCTCTAGAAGGTGCCATACCGTGGGATGGACTCTCAACATGGAAGGAAAATCCATGCAAAAGCAGAGGTGGCTCATTAAAATGTTGCTTGTCAAAAACATAGAGACTACGATTAACCTAGCAAATTGTGACTCACCTGTGTCAAGAAAAGAGAGAAGGGAACTTGAGAGGGTTGTTCTACTTCCTCCTTCAGAGATTCACATCTAATGACTTTGAAATGTGCTGCTTCTCCAATTTCTTCATCCCTGATGAGTAAGAAACCTTTAAACTATATTCACTGCATCTACCAAAATATTTTGCTTTGAAAAATAGTCAAGAAAAAAGAAGGCAATTTCCTATAGTTCTAATAGAATCTCCTTATTCACTGGCTATAAGAAAATGAAAACACCTCATGAACTGGTTAATGTTATAAATGATACAATAAAGCCCTACTGTGTAAAATAATGCAAAATCCATATTTCACAAAGTCACCGTAATTCAAATACATAAATCTTTTGCAGTAAAAGAAAACTTGCAAAATGTGCGACGACTTCTGCTTGCACACACTGTGGTGTCTTCTTCTAAGATGCTAAGTGTAATCTATTAACTACCATTCGGGGAGATGTGGCCATACACCAATTGTTTCAGCCTTTTTATAAAATAAAAACTTACCTCGGGGATGAGTTGCTGATTTGAAAAACTGAATTCTCTTAAGCTTAGAACTTGGGAAATCAATAATTGGAAAGATAAATGTTTGGGGACCTAATGAAAAGCAAGTATAATAAAATCTTCTCTAAGATCCTGAGGCATCGTCCAAATTTATAGACGTGATAACTAAGTGTTCAAAGACCGAGGAGCCTGGAGAGAGCCTGAAACCTGGCTCAACATCTGGAAATATTTGTCTCTTTGTAGTGATTAATGAGTTTTAATCAATTTGACTGTGCAACAAGAACCAGAAGGAGCATTGTTCTAAGTAGTATCAAGGAAGAAAATCCTGATACTAGGTGCTCCCCAGCTTTTTCAGTAATCCCTTGAGATAAACTTAAGATATGAAGAAAAAGAACTAGATTATAACATACAAATTTTCCATATTTCTTAACAAAATGGTCTCAAGTATAGTTTGTTTTTTAATAAACTTGTCTCCCTGGAGTCAGTGTTCCTGAAATTCATCTACAGAAACTGGCCTAATGTTTCATGAAGCGTTATGTTCATTATGTTAATGTGAATTACTAATTAATTAGTTTCTTATATTGATGGGTATAACAAATCATCCTTCTGTGATATACTGGATATGCAGATAATCACATAAAAGGCTATAATGGATTATAAACCATGAATTTCAGTCTATAGTTTATATGTCACCAGTGCCTAATTTAACTATCACTTCCTTTTTGAGACTTCATATTTAGTTGTTTGTATTAGCTTCAAGTTGTCGCCAAGTACATAGCATCAATATTTATGGGCAAATAATTTCCTGAGAATTTAAATTAAAAAGATATTTTAAATTGTGTCATAAAATATTGAACCATGTGGAGTTTGGATTGGCAGCAGTAAATAGTACAGCGTATGTTCCTGTCCCCATAGACTTCCTGCAGGTTTTTTTCATCAGACTCACAATTGCAATTCAGATTTCCAGTATATTGACTGCCTCTTGGCAGCATGGAATAGAAATAAAGAAATTCTCAGATCTCCAGTCACAATAGGGCCTGAGTCGAGTTTTGCCCCCAAGTCACATATTAGATAGAAAGAAATAAAATAGTAATGTAATTACTAGTCATGTTTCTGAAGTTCAAATGTAGAACTTTTACATTCATTTATAAATTCTTTCATAAGTAATAATTACAATCATAATGCATTGTATATATCACAAGCTCCTACTGTAATGGCTTTCTTGGGATGCTACTCAGTTTATATGTAATAAGAAATTTTTAACAAGCCTTCAGATTCTAAAAAAAATAAATATTGAAAATAAACATTTAAAGTGAATATCTTTAAAATAATTGAATTTTTCATCTGTAATTCCACGGGTCAGAATCCATATGAAAATTGGAGAAACGTCCTATAGTAATCAGCCGCCAATGCAATTATAAATAGATTTATTTGACATTGAGATTTAAGGCTTACTTACTAGTGTGTAACAAATTAATAGAATTTCCGGCTCACTCAGCATGTGACTTCTTCAATGATAAGCTGAAGTTATGAAAATAAATAAAAAGTAACTATGCATATGATTTTTAAATTACTCCCCATGTTCTCTGACAAATTAGGAGACCTAGTATAGTGCCTGATTTTAGGTTACAACATTGGTAAAATAAATAATTGCTGCAAGTGAACTTTTATACTACTGAAACTTTTCAGAATGCAATTACAATTAAATTTTTAGAAAAACTGCTATTTTGAAGTTTGTTATGACTACCAGTGCCCTATTGGTTTTCAATAAATAACAACATTGAAATTCTGTTTTTATCATAATGATCTTTCCTGCCCACTAATCTAGCTAATTTTTATTACATTTTAATCAATTTCCATGTTCAGCATATGTGTTTTATTCTTTGTACTCTTAACAAGAAGTTATGCTTAGAAATTTCTGTAGTCTTATCTCCTCAATCTCTTAAAAAAATGACTTTTTATTACCAATATCTCTTTCTAATTAAACTTTCTTAACAATCTTTGCAGACCGTAAATTGTGCGTAGACATCTTTCAGTCTCCTAGCACCACTGGTTACATTGTTTTGAAATTTCGGTGTCCTTAAACTACCGTTGCTTAACCTGGACCCTAACTATGAATTATTCATGTTCCTCAAAAACCACCTACAGAGCTCTCCTGCATGTTGTTCCATAACTGCCACGTGACTGCACAAGAATATTATTCTGACTATGCAGGAACATTCCAAAATTTATTGATTTACGGTCAATGTAGATTTTTGTAGATGTTTTTGATACCTACCGTATCCTCAACACAGTTAGTCCTATCTACACCCTATAGTTCCCTGATCACCTTGCCTTTTTCCACCAACATCTCCTCCAAAGAAAACTCAGTTATCTTCAGTTACTACCTTTTCCTTGACCTTAATGTAGCTTAATGATACATTTTTATATCTTAAAATTATTTATGTTTAAAAGAGGAATTAAAGGAAATATAAGTCATTGGGCATTTTTCCTTTATATAATCAAAAACATAGTAATAATAGGTTGGCTGAAACTTTCAGAGAGAAACTTGGGTCATATTAGACACATGTACTAGATATCTAATTAGATTATACATCTAATATTTATTAGATAGCCTAATGAATATATTATTATCCTTCTGTAATTTTTCTCATTTCCAACTACATTCTGTCTTTCAAATTAGCCTTTATTTATTTTAGTGTTCTATGTATTTTATTCAATAAAGACTTTTTCAAACTGTCCTTACCATTAGAGTATAATATCAAAGTGCAATTTTGGGAATGGGGATAGATAATTAAAACTTTTGGAATCAATTTCTTGCATGAATCATTATGTTTAAAAGTGTACATATTTGGAAAGTTTAACTTGATGTGCACCCATTGCTATTTTTTGCAAAGTTTCAAGCAGTTTGAAAAAAGTAGTTCTTATTTAATTATTGTCTTAATAATATTGTTGGTTTGCAACCTCCTCGGGGGCTTCCGGGCATTAGTTGAAACTCGCCCCTTTATGTTGAAGGCAGGGAGAAACCCGAGAAAGAGGCAGACCATTCCAGATTGGTAGGTGGCAGGTTTACCAGCAAGGGAACTTACTTACGAGGCTTGCGTGACCTCAAATGACAGGTTTTCTGTACTCACTTGCCAGAACTCTAAAACTTTCTCTAGAGGCCCTACCTGGGTCTGAGACTTATACAGGATGTCTTAACCTGGCTTCTGTTACATACCCAATTCAGGTTGTCTCGACATCATATCTCTGTCCCAAGACTGTATCCTTGGAGTTTCTGGGAGCAGGAAAGGCAAGCTGAACACACATTCTACATACAGGGAGGGGGTGGGGAGCCTCCCTTGTCAAGATCCAGCTCGCAAGTCAACTAGCAGTCACATCTTTTTGTGACCTCTTTCAACAAATATGCTATTTCTGTTTCAGTGACCAGGAAACAGCAGCCAAAACAGACTGAAATAAACTTTTCATGGCTCTGTGCTGTATACAAACTAGTCATTAACACTTTCCTTAGAAGGATGAAATTTTAAAAGAGCTTTATTGAATTAACCAAAATGTTAACAATACATGATGTCGAAGTAGCTACTTTTTGTTTGTTTGTTTGTTTCCTTACTCTCAAGTCTCTTTATGTACAAAACGGAGGCAAGGTTAACTCTGTGATCCCAAGATCTTCTCTGGCTCCAAAAGCATTTGATTCCAACAAATAATTAAATACTAACAAACAGTATTACATGCAGTTAATAAGTATCAAATGATACGGTGTAGTACTGTACTACATAAATAATCTTTCTTCAGAGTAATGACGTCTGAGCTGCTGTTGTGAATCAGTAGGGTTTTGATGTTAAATGTGCTTGCTTGTTGCAGGTTTCATTGAGGGCGCAGGTGCAATGGCTCCACACTCGCCTAAATTCCACATTTGCATTTCAGCTCCTTGACTCAGCATAATCCCCCTATGTATCCTCTCCAGTGAATTCTTAATTACTGATTGTTTATGCCTTTACACGCTTTGTATTGTTTGCAAGGTTTGCAATAAATTCTGCATGTCCTTATATATGTGTGAGTGTGTGGGTATCTAGTAATGAAATCACTTATGTCCCAAGCACTTGATAGAAGCATATATTTTTGTATCAGCCCCACAATTTCAGGGCACTTTTGCATACATGGAAGATCCTGTTTTTATTTTATTGCATCACATTGCAAAATAACCTTGGCTGTTATATTTCAAGGACTCAGGTGTTGAGTCATTAGCAGCTAAGGAATAGATCAGAATTTCATTACAACTGCACAGCCACAAACCAAAGGTAATCCGGGATCTTTCAGGCTTAACATCAGCATATGGACAACTACTCAGCACTTGCCTGGAAAGAAAGTTAATTTGGGAATTTTGAGCAGAGTTTTCTCAGGATGACTTCTCCAGATGATTTTTATCTTTAATAATACAAATAAAAAGGCATGTGAAAATAAGCAGTGTTCAATTAAAACAGAACAAACAGCCCTGGCCGGTTTGGCTCAGCGGTCAGAGCATTGGCCCGCGGTCCAGACAGACCCTGGTTCGGTTCCTGCTAAGGGCACGTACCTTGGTTGTAGTTTGTCCCTGGCCCCAGTTGGGGTTGTGCGTGAGGCAGCCACTCACGTTGATGTTTCTCTCTCTCTCTCTCTTCCTCTCTCTCCCTCGCACTCTATCTGAACAAAAATGAAAAAGTGTCCTCGAGTGAGGATTTTAAAAAAAAGGAGAACAAACATTTATGCCTACAGCTTCCAAAATTGGTCATTTCATAACAAATTGTGTTTTAACATATTTTATTTCTATTTGGGTATAATTGGGGAATATTTAATTCCTTGACATCCTGGATATAACTAAAGGTAGTAATAGTAACAGTTCTATGGAAAATATATCAGCATTATTGAGTCTAAGCTTAAAAATTAAGCACAAAGAGACATCTGTCAGAATTAGAAGTAAACTGAGTCGCACAGCATTTAAACTACAAAAGGGGGGCTGGCTCTCTGGACTCGAAACTGCTATTGGTGGGGTGCCCTCTGTGTCCTCTGGGTCTCTGTTGCCAGAGAAAGTGGAATTCTTGCGATGTTACAAGGAAAGGAATTTTCTGAGACTTGCAGGGGAGGGTGAGTGTCTATTTCCATGGAATTAAATGCCTGGGTTTCCAATGTCACATTTCCCTCTGTCCCACTGTGGGAAAAAGTCCGGTCATGCCTTCCGCGGGGCTACAGTTAAGGCCACTGCCCCGTCTCTGCTCCATAGTGAAGGACGATGCAGTCCAGCACCTGGAGAGGTTAGCTTGGGTTCCCAGCAGCAGGCCTCTGCGTGTAGGGTCCACATGGCCACGTGGCAGCCCAGCGCACCAGCAAGTGCAGGTCAGGGGGCAAGAGAGTCCCAGGGAGCAGGAGCAAAGCAAGAGAGGGGATTCTTTGCTTGGAAATTATAACCAGGAGTTTAACCCATTAACCCTTCACGATTTCCCAAGCGTGCCTTGGCGTCACCTTCCTAGACAACCATCTTTGTTTAGACTGACTAGACAAGCACCTTCCACATTTCACCTGGACTTCACTGCCCATGCGCCCACCTCCCCTGTTCCTCCTGACAGCCCAGCGGTGGGGGAGGGGTGTTAATCCCCTTGAGGGACAAATGCTTCGATTCCCTGGGGTACGCAGCTGTAGTTTCCTGGGGAAGCTGCCCAGATGACCATGCTTATACTGTCTGGCCTTCCCTATGCTTTCTTTATATTATTAATATTGATAAACTAGCTAATTATGACAATAACAAAACCACTTCCTAATGGTTTGTCTCCTTAAACCCTCTTCCTTATTGTACTCTGACCCATATCCCTCCAAGCCATGCTCCTCCTAATAGCCAGAGGGATTCAGGGAAAATCAGATCAAATTTTTCATGTAAACCCCAGAGTGGTTTTCCATTGCATCTTGAATGAAGTAATGGCCTGTGAGAGCGCAGGTGCAAGGACTCCATCCCCTCCTCCTCTCTCCTCTGCCTCCCAGCCATCCTGCTTGCACATGCCACAGCTGTTTCCTCTGTTCCAGCCATCCTGGCTTGCACGTGCCACAGCTGTTTCCTCTGTTCCAGCCATCCTGGCTTGCACGTGCCACAGCTGTTTCCTCTGTTCCAGCCATCCTGGCTTGCGCGTGCCACAGCTGTTTCCTCTGTTCCAGCCATCCTGGCTTGCACATGCCACAGCTGTTTCCTCTGTTCCAGCCATCCTGGCTTGCGCGTGCCACAGCTGTTTCCTCTGTTCCAGCCATCCTGGCTTGCACGTGCCACAGCTGTTTCCTCTGTTCCAGCCATCCTGGCTTGCACGTGCCACAGCTGTTTCCTCTGTTCCAGCCATCCTGGCTTGCACGTGCCACAGCTGTTTCCTCTGTTCCAGCCATCCTGGCTTGCACGTGCCACAGCTGTTTCCTCTGTTCCAGCCATCCTGGCTTGCACGTGCCACAGCTGTTTCCTCTGTTCCAGCCATCCTGGCTTGCACGTGCCACAGCTGTTTCCTCTGTTCCAGCCATCCTGGCTTGCACGTGCCACAGCTGTTTCCTCTGTTCCAGCCATCCTGGCTTGCACGTGCCGTGCCACAGCTGTTTCCTCTGTTCCAGCCATCCTGGCTTGCGCGTGCCACAGCTGTTTCCTCTGTTCCAGCCATCCTGGCTTGCACGTGCCACAGCTGTTTCCTCTGTTCCAGCCATCCTGGCTTGCACGTGCCACAGCTGTTTCCTCTGTTCCAGCCATCCTGGCTTGCACGTGCCACAGCTGTTTCCTCTGTTCCAGCCATCCTGGCTTGCACATGCCACAGCTGTTTCCTCTGTTCCAGCCATCCTGGCTTGCACATGCCACAGCTGTTTCCTCTGTGCTTGCTCATCCCTTTGCCTAGGAAGCCCCGCCCCTGCCCATGGGTCTTCTAACGACTTATCCTTTCCTTTATTTATAGAGCAGTATTGGGTTTACAAAACAAATTGAGCAGACCCAACCAATCAGTTTGAACCCACAACCCCAACTCCATTAGTCACCGTGACTAACGAGTTTCCCGTGTCATCTCCCTCCCAGAAGCCGCCCGAGGCGGGTCTTAGAATGGCTCACCTGCGCTTCCAGGTTGGCGCCATTTCCGTAAATAAACTTTCAGTACATTCTTTGCTGAAAAAAAGAGTAAGAAAGTATAGAGAGTTTTCATATATTCCCTGTCTGTCCACTCTTTCCCCACACCTCCATACCCCCTTACACTATGTCTGCTATTATTATCATATTGCATTATTGTAGTATATTTGTTATAATTAATGAACAGATATTGATACCTGATTATTAACTAAAATCTATAGTTTGCATTAGGATTCACTCAAGTGTTGTACAGTTCTATGCTTTTTTTTTTTTGGCAGATACATAATGTCATGTATTTGTCATTACAGTATCATACAGAATCTCTTCATTGCTCTAAAATTCCCGTGGTTTATTTTTATCCTCACTCGAGGACATTTTTTTTGCATTTATCTACAGATAGAGCGGGAGGGAGAAAGGGAGAAAGAGAGAGAGAGAAACATTGATGTGAAAGAGACACATCGAGTGGCTGCCACCCACACGACCCCAACCAGGGCCGGGGACAAACTGCAACTGAGGTACGTGCTCTTAGCGGGAACTGAACCCGGGTCTCTCTGGTCCTTGGGCCGATGCTCTAACTGCTGAGCCAAACCGGCCAGGGCAGCCAAACCAGCCAGGGCTCAAATTAGCTTCTTTCATTTAGTGATATGCATTTAAGGTTTCTCCATATGTTTTCATGGTTTGATAGTTCATTTCTTTTTATTGCTGAATAACATTTCATTGTCTGGATGTACAACAGTTCGTTTATCTAGTCACCTATTGAAGGACATCTTGGCTGCTTCCATGATTGGACAATTATAAATAAAGATGCTAACAACTCTTGTGTGCAAGATTTTCTGTAGACATAGGTTTTCAACTCATTTTGGTAAATACCAATGAAAATGAAAATACCAAATGCTGGCTCATATGGTAAGAGTAGCGGCAGGTTTGGAAGAAACTGCTGCAATATCTCCAAGGTGTCAGATTCGTTCTGCATTTCCCTGGCAGAGAAGGAGAGTTCTCACAGCTCCACATGCTCACCAGCATTAGCTGTTACCAGTGTTACACATTTCAACCCTTTTCATAGGTGTGTAGTAGGACTGCATCTCATTTTTGTTTTCATTTACAACTCCTGATGACACGTGATAATGAATATTTTTTCATATCTTATTTGCCATCCAGTACCTTCTTTGTTTGAATGTTGGTGTAGATCTTCTGCCCATTTTTTTTTTTTTAAATGAAAAAGGTCTTTATTCTTATTTTTTTTTTCAAATCATTATTTTTGGATGTAAAATGTATTACAGATGTTCCACATTTTTCCCCCATTGACCCCCTCCTCCCCACTCCCGCCCCCCTCCCGCCTTTTCCCACACTATTGTCTGTGTCCATTGGTTATGCATATAAGTTCTTTGGTTTATTTCTTCCCACCCCCCCCAACCCCTTTCCCTTTGAGGTTTGTCAGTCGGGCAATGAACTTGTGCTTCTTAATCCCTTCACCTTTTTCACCCATTCCCCCAACCCCCTTCCCAACTGGCAACCAACAAAATGTTCTCTGTATCTATGTTCTGTTCTTCCTGTTCATTTTGCTTGTAGATTCCATTGTTGATAGATATGTATTCATTGCCATTTTGTTTGTTCATACATTTTATCTTTTTCTTCAAAAAGACCCTTCATCGTTTCATATAATAACGGTTTGGTAGTGATGAACTCCTTTAACTTTTTCTTGTCTGGGAAAGTTTTTATATGTCCATCGATTCTAAATGACAGCTTTGCAGGATAGAGTAATTTTGGTTGTAGGTTCTTGGTTTTCATCACTCTGAATATTTCTTGCCACTCCTTTCTGGCCTGCAAAGTTTCTTTTGAGAAATCAGCTGACAGCCTAATGGGTACTCTCTTGTAGGTAACTAGATGCCTTTCTCTTGCTGCTTTTAAGATTCTCTCTTTGTCTTGAACCTTTTGCATTTTGATGATGATGTGTCTTGGTGTGTGCCTCTTGGGGTTCATCTTGTTTGGGACTCTCTGTGCTTCCTGGACTTGTATGTCTGTTTCCTTCACCAAGTTAGGAAAGTTTTCTGCCATTATTGTTTCAAACAGGTTTTCGATTTCTTGTTCTCTCTCTTCTCCTTCGGGCACCCCCAAGATACGAATGTTGGCACGCTTGAAGTTGTCCCAGAGGCTCCTTACACTATTCTAATTTTTTTGGATTCTTTTTTCTTTTTGCTGCTCTGATTGGGGATTTTTTGCTTCCTTATACTCCAAATCGATGGTTTGCTCCTTGGATTTACATACTCTATTATTGAAGCTGTGTAAATTATTCTTTATTTCAGTTAATGCTTCCTTCATTTCTGACTGTGCATCCATCATTTCTGACTGGTCCTTTTTTATGCTCTTGAGGCCCTCACTAAGTTCACTGAGGTTCTCACTAGGTTCATTGCGCATCCTTATAAGCAGTATTTTGAACCAGCATCTGTTAGGTTGCTTATCTCCATTTCACTTAGTTCTTTTCTTGGGGTTTTGTTCTGTTCTTTCATTTGGGACCTGTTTCTTTGTCTCCTCATTTTGGCTGCCTCCCTGTGTTTGTTTCTGTGTATTACTTAACGAGAGGCATGGGGCTAGCTGAGACCGGATACTGCTTGTTTGAAAGAATTTAGGAAAACCTGAAGCAGGATCCAAGACAGGCCAATCCTATGGTTAAGCAAGTGGCAACAGCTTGGGTGGGCCTGAAAGTTGGGTGGGGCGGGGCCTCAGGGAGTCAGCAGGGCGGGGCTACCAGTGTGAGCCAGGTTGCTGGGGTCCCAGATATGGCGACTGTCTGCTGCTCCAGGGAAGGGCTCACCAAAGGAACAAAGGCCTCTGACAGCACGTTTGTCCCCGAGGAAGCCCCCTCTCCAGCCCTCGCTCCAGTGCCAAACAGCTCAGTTCTCCCCTGTGTGTCTCTGGTGCCCCTCGAGCTGCCTCCCCTCCAAGCTCAGAGGGAGAGAGTCCGATAAGTCCGTGCGCGGGCCCTTTAAGGAGCTGCCTGGGGCTCCAGCCCCTCAGCCTCCCTGAGCCTCAGTTCCTGCTGGTTTTTCCAGCCAGAAGTTATGGGGACTCTCTTCCTGGCACTGGAACCCTGAACGGGGCACCTGGTGTGGGACGGGGACCCCTCAGTCCTCAGGAAGGACCTTCCCAGCCGCGGGAGCCTCCTGATTTTTATCCGCCACACGTGGGTGTGGGCCCAGCCCGTCTCGCCGCCCCCCTCGCGCCGCCATGCCGCCGCCTGTCCTATCTGTCTGCATGTAGCTGCTTTTTTTTTTTTTTTTTTAATTCCGTAGTTGTACGACTTCCATTCAGCTTGATTTCAGGCGGTTTTGACTGATGGTTGTTCTGTAGTTTAGTTGTAACTTGGATGTGGTTGTGGGAGGACGCGATACCGCGGTTACCTACCCGCCATCTTGACCCGAAGTCCCCATTTTTTAATTCAGGTTCTTGTGTTCTTACTGTTGAGTTTTCAGAGTTCTTTGTATATTTTAGATACAAGTTCTTTATCTGATGTATATTTCACAAATATTTTCTCTCTGTGGTTTATCTTTTTATTCTCTTAAAAAGCCATTCACAGAGCAGAAGTTTTTTATTTGAATACCTTTCTTCTTTCCTATATGGTGTTTCCAATGCTGTATCTGAAAAGTCATCACCAAGCTCAAAGTCACCTCAGTTGTCTCCTATGTTATATTATAGAAATTTTACACTTTTCATTTTACATTTAGGTTCATTTTAAGTTAACTTTTTTGTGCAACTTCTAGTGGCTTTTTATGGCTCTTTCTCCTTTGTATTCTCATTTTAATGTCATCCCCTCAAAGAGGCCTTTCCTAGTCATACTAACTAAAGCAGTTCCTCAGAACCAATTACTGACTAACCCATTATCCTGCTGTTTCTCTAACATCATCAGTATCTAAAGCGTACTGTCCTCTACTTATTTGCATATTTACTTTCCCTTTGTCTGGGATCTAAGCTGCATGGGTGCCAGGACTCAGTCCGTCTTGCCCTGTGCTCTATCCCTAGTGCCTGACAGACGCTCGGTGCATATTAAGGACTTGGCAAATACGTGGTGAATAAATGAATGATCAGGAAACACACTTAACCAAACTCTTAATTACATCATGACATATATGAAAGACCTTGACTGTGCCTTTGTAATGAACAAGAGGAAAATTCTAGGGATGAAAACAGGAGGGCATAGACAAGGAATCAAGATGAGAACAAAAGCATAGGTATTTTGTTCATTCTGCCCGTAACAAATATTAAACCCAGCTGAATCTTGACTACGGTGCCCACAGAAGAATGTGGCTCTTAGGGAAATTAAATGATTTGCATGGAAGTGTTTAGAGTCCTTGGTCAATTGCCAGTAGATTTTATTTTTAGAGAAGATCTGTTTAATCACTGAAGAGTCAATAGAAGACTCAGACAGATTGCTTCTCCTTTCCATAAAATGCAAATTAGCTCTAAGTAATTTTAGTTTAATTTCTATTAAGCAAATAATGGAAAAGAATGTATGTGTAATCTGGATTAGAATAAATGATAAATTACATCTTTTTCCTCTATAGGGAAATAATTAAGTGACCCAATCTTCTTATAGCCTCTACTGACTCTTAGATCAAACCGAGAGCCAAAGAGGTATTGTCTTTGTTTCCTTGGCTGCTGGTGGGCCATTCTGAAAAGGTTTCTTGAGTTTTTTTTTTTGTTTGTTTTGTTTTTATCCTCACCCGAGGACATTTTTCCATTTTTTGTACAGACAGAGTGGGAGGGAGAGAGAGGCAGAGAGAGAGAGAAGGAAACATCGATGTGAAAGGGACACATCGAGTGGCTGCCACCCGCACGACCAACCAGGGCCGAGGACAAACTGCAACCGACGTACATGCCCTTAGCGGGAACCGAACCCAGGTCTCTCCAGACCACAGGCGGACGCTCTAACTGCTGAGCCAAACTGGCCAGGGCTGTTTCTTGAGTTTTGAAAGTATACATAGTCAGATTTGCCTGTCAGACCAGAGATGACTGCCTGGTGTACATGTAGTAATTATCATTAAGGTATTACTGTATCCATTGGGGCCAGTTAATCATCAATCACTTGAATCTTTCTGGTCATTTTCTGTAGTGCCTAACCCATGTATTTTGGTCTTTCCTACCAAGTCTAATTGTCTATCTTTCTGCTCATGTTTATGAAGCAAATGAAAGAGAAACATCCTTCTATTGCTTGATAAAGCACATTAGATCAACAAAACTACTATATGACTAAAATGGCTCAAAGCACTGTGTTGGTGACCAAAGAATATGTGACACAGTTTCTGCATTCAAGAAGTTACTGTCTTTTGGGAGAAATCTGACTTAGAAATTAGAAGGAAAAACAACAACAATAATACAAAACATCTGCTAATATTTTTGAGCACTTCATAGTGGACTAATTAGTTTTGTATCCATTATTTTATTTAATTTTCACAGTAAATTTTGAAGATGTAAGTATGTGATTTTTAATTGGGCAAAAATATTATTTACTAGAATTTTCAAGAAGCCTTTACACAGGAACAAAAAATACTTCAATAGAGTTTTAGGGAGTGTATGGAAGATGGAAAAAAGGGTAAGGACATTCTGGTGGAAAATAATGTAGAAATAATTATTTCATTACAAGAAGAAGAACCAGTGTGACTAAAAATAAACAAGTGGCCTTTTTATTAATTCTAAAAGTAAACAATGCAAAAATTATGGCTTAATGAATAGAGTCCGCTGAGAGAGAGTGAGAGAGAGAATATTCTTCATTGTGCATTTAGCTGCCGTTACATATACCATTAGCTTCTAGATCTCTGCACTGATACATGCCATGCATGGAAGAACAGTAAAGATTACTGTTCTGTTCAGCAGTAATATTTTTTAAAAGCAAGAGAGAGAGCTATGTGCAAATGTTACTAATTGCTTTGATTGAAATTTGTGATTCAACAAATAAACTACTGTTATGTTAGTGCCTAAAATTTGGTGTCCTGTCATTAAAGCGATAGAACCAATACATAAAAATTGCATTTAATAACTATTTGCTGGATTTTTAACTTATAGAATAGAGCGCTGTTATAAATACAGTCATCGAACATTTGCCTTTTCAATAAGATTTCTTCTGAGAACAAATTTGGGCATTTTTAAAACACTTTATATTTGAATTCTAAAGGTGGACATTTATGTGATTAGGGTATCCATGCAATATACAAAGAGTAAAATACATATTTTTCTGTTTAAATGTGAAAATCCTATGTAAGCTAGCTACCTAACACTGTCTTCCTGAAGAGAAATGACATTTTAAAACATTTTTGTTATAAAATATTAGAGCATAGTTAAGATTTTTATTAAAAAAAAAAAAAAAAAGTCATGCAGTCAAATTCCACCACCCAAATATGGCAATTGGTTTCTGTTCTGGGTTATTTCCTTCTGATCTTTAGATATGTGTCTGTTCTTCTCATGGTTATAACTGGCTGGAATTAGTGAACATAGAATTATGTGTTTTTGCACTAACATATATGTGTATGTGTATTGCTTAAATTACATTACTATTTAATTAGTGAAAAGTCTGTATTTTCTTAATCATGCATTTTTATTTACTGCAGTAAATTTAATATACATTGGAGTTTGCAAAACTATTTCAACACACTCAACACCAAACTACAAATTGTGATGCCAAAAAAATTACATCGCATGCATTTTATTACTCTGATCTATTTGTTGGAGGGGGAGGGGCTGGAAAACATGTGTCATGTAGTTATTAGAGGAGATTTTTCCCAAAAGGTTTTCATTCAGGAGAAAGTAATTGCAACAAAGAGAGTCTGTGGGAAGAATCTGCCTCAGACACTTAAGCTGAAACCAGAAGTCCACGTATTGCCCTCTAAATCATTAGGGGATCGCTTGTCCACTATTTACTTTGAAATTAACATCTGGTAAAGCAGGTTATCTTGATACGTTTGTTTAATGGCAAATGTCATTTCCTGATCCAGATCCTATGATAATTTAGTGCCAGAGGTAGAACTTAGAAAAGACGAATAAAATGCCTTTTGACTTCCAGGGCCAGTACTATCAATATGTTTATTCTCATAGCTTTCTCGTCATATTGGACTTGGACTTGAAATTTCTCTACGATGATAACGCTGTCATATTTATTGTAGTGTCCCTCAGAGTACCAGGTATAATATCATGCATCCAAAACTGTAGTGAATTGAATAATATTCCCATAGAGTCTATTTACCTGCATAAATATGCAATTGGCAAATTAGACTTGAAATGACAGTGTTATTGAACGCTGGCTGCATCTTAATAACTGATCTGTTAATCCATTTGCACCAGTCTTTGCTCAGGCATTTTACAGTTCATAGTTCTCTTTTCAACCGTAATGCAAACATATTTAAAAAATAAAAAAATGAAGTCCTTCATGGGTCTTTTTTATTTTCAGAAGAACTGAGGTATTAAACTTGTTGGTCGATAAAATGGAAGAAGCATCTTGCTAGATTGTCTTCCATGTTGTGAGACAGCCAAACTGTATTATTATCAGCAATTGAGACTCTGAGACATATGAAGTTAGGAGATTTTCCAAAACTCTACTAATAGGGATAAAAGAGAGAGAGAGAGAGAGAGAGAGAGAGAGAGAGAGAGAGAGAAATTTTCATTTTACTTTTATTAAGAGGAAAAGAGAAACTAAATATGTTTTTAAAATGTTTAATGTAGATAAGTACCTTATGATATCAAGTACTTTAAATTGTGTATTTATACCAATTTTTACAACTAGCTTGGGCAGAAATTCATAAATTTGGAAGGTTGTTGGAAAGTTGTTACTTCTAATGAGTAGAAAGAAACCAATAATGCAAATAATATATCAAAACCGTATTAAAATAAATAGTAGGAAATCAAAAAGCAAATAACAGCAGTATTTTGTTTTATATGAATTTCATTGTTTAACAAGTTAAACTCTGAAGAGTTTTTAGTATAATTGATACATGATTCTAATAGTATCTACCCCACTTCAAAGGAAATCAGTGAAAAATAATTCAGATAAAATAAGGAAATTTGTGATCTTAATACACAGTGCTATACTGTTGACAATATTTCATAGGTATGCTGAATATTTCTTGCTTTTCTTTGAAAATCTTATATCATACTGTACCATTTCTGTCTGTGTACATTTTTAAATTATTATTAATGTTTACCAATTTGCTTTTTAAAACATGGTGCAAGGTAAGGAATTTTAGCCTTCTTTTGCTTAATGCAAACTTAGAATCCAGCTGAAAGAATGGCAGAAATCTGATAGTCTATCCCCTGGTTATATGAAGGCAACATTTGAGGCAAATTTAAATGAACAGCTTAGGATCTGAAGAATTCAAGTTTCATCATCTCCACTCCAAAACTCTTTGTGAGATATTATGCAATCTACTTCGACTTGATATATTATGTATGGTAGCAAAATGGATCCCCTAAATGGGCTGAACAAGCCTTTACTTTGGACTGACAGAGTAACTGACAGGAGACATAAAGGATCACAGAAGGTTCAGATGAAAATTGATCGAAGCTACCATCTAAACCTGATACTGACTCAGTATGAGATGTACATGTGGCAGCAACGAACACTCTAAAATATTTGTACGTGGGGGAAAAGCTACAGCTTCACACAAGCATAGAAGTATATAAAGGGTAATTATTAATAATTATTAATTCCAGAGCACACTCATCTTCTGTCAGTAAATTGATTTTACTCTGTTTTTCTGACTGGGTAATTTGTTTGTCTTGCCTGCATCAGTTATTTTGTTGGATTATTAACATAATTGTATGTGTAAAGCAGTTTTCTTGAAAGTGTAAGGCCTTTGGTTACTTCTTGTGAATGCATGGATTAATAGTGATAGTAACAACACCAAAAATAGCAAATACTTATAGGATGCTAAATATATGCCTGCTACAAATTTGTACTATATAACACTTTACATATTTTCACTCATTTAAATGCGTTACATATTTCCAATACATTACATATTTGAGCTTCTTTGCCACTAAATCTTGTAAGTTTGGGGTTTTAATTATCTCCGTTTTACAGATGAGAAAACGGAGGAAAATACACTACATTGTAGAGCAGGACAAACTCTGGAGATAATATTCTGACTCACTTTTAAAATGTATAAAATTAGCGTTTAAAAAAGAGGCTTGACATGTTAGCCAAAATTGCGAGAAAAGGTTGGGTTCCAAACTGATACTTTCTGCTGATATTGGCAGAGTTTTTGCTGCTCTAACAGTTTCCACTTAATGGACAAATGGCTTTAAGAACACATATACCACTATGGCAACAAGGATAAAGATATTTAGCCAATGTCTTTCTCATCTGTGATACTTGCAGTGCTGCCTATTTGTACAACAGCATTCTGAATTCAACCTGAAAAGAATATACCACTTAAGAAATTAACATTCTAAACTTTAAAAAAAAGTACTAACACATCAAGTGGAGCGATGAAGTTAGTCATTTATTAAATACAACACAATGGAAGCATTCATTATGATGTTATAAAAACAAGGAATAATCAAAAGGAGACTACCACATTTATCACTAAGTACCATGCATACATACGTACATGCATACATGTATACAAGTTTTAATGAATAGTCCATGCATAGCTTCATACAGCACTTCTCTTTTTCCAGAGAGTTATACCTGGTATTGAATATGCTCTGAAAGAATCTGCTCCATAGAGGAGGGGAAAGAAGCACATACACACATGCACACACACACACACACACGCACACACATGCGCGCGCGCATGCACACACACACACACACACACACACACATACACCCCAAAATAAGATCCCCTTCTAAGATGTTAAAAAGCCTCATTATTTTATGTCATATTGCTTTTTCTTCCCCCTTCATCTTGATATATTTCACCAGCCCTCCAAAAGCCAGTTTAATTATCTCATCTCTGAAATTTTCCTTTAGTCTGATTTCTTTCTCCTTTGACTTTTCCCTGCACTGACGTCTACGCACCACATCTAGTGCTCAGTTACGTGGTATTTGTGCTGTTAATTATTGATTCCAGCTACTAGATTGTGTGTATTAATAATGCACACCTTGCAGGTGCTGTCTCTGTCTTAGGTTTATTCAGATCCACAGCACTTACCACAGAACCACAGTGGGAGAGTCTCAGGAGTGCTCTGGTCCCTTTGCTCAACCAAAAGTAGTGCATGCTGGGTCCTGGCCCACAACAGCCACCTAGGAGGCTCCTGAACTCACTAACTCTCACAGGCACACCAGATCTACAGCTGCACACAGAAAATCCACAAACTAGCTGAGCAAATCCTACACATTAGGTACATGAGAAAATACCCACTTCAAAACAGGTGGAAAACGATGAAATGTCTCTCCCCATAAACCTCATCCCCAGGACAGCAACATAAGGTGAGGAGGAAACGCCCAGCTCCCAGCTTCTTCCTGAGAAGCAAAAGGTGTAAACCCTATATTTAGCACCTCGACTTTTAAGACTTCCATCTAAGGGGAAGGCACCATTTTCTCTAAGAGCCAGGAGGGCTTGCATCCATGAAACCCATAGGGTTGTAGCATCTGGCTCACAGGGACCTTCTGTGGTTATCTCTTTAGGGCTCAGCACAGAGGGAGAGAATTAAAATGCCCCCCACCAGTCTTTCCCTGTAAGAGGCCAACTGGCATATTTTCAAAGTTGCTGCTTGAGAATGCCATCCCCATTGTTCTCCCTCAGTTCCTCTCCAGATGACCAGTGTCTCCCTGGAAGGAGCTTGTAAACATGTCTAGCTAGACATACCAAGAAAAAAGAGAGAGTACTCAAAATTAGAAATAGAAGAGGAGACATTACAATTGATGCCACACAAATAAAACACATCATAAGAGACTACTGTGAAAAATTATATTCCAAAAAATTGCACAACCTAGAAGAAATGAATAAATTTTTGGAAACATCAACTTACCAAGACTGAATCATAAAGAAAGAGAAAATCTAAGCATAATAAAGGTCATGTATGACAAGCTCACAGCTAACATTATACTTAATGGTGAAAAGCTTATCATTTCAGGGAGAAGTGACATACTAACAATATTGAGTCTTCTCACCATGGACACACAGTGTCACTCCATTTGTGTAGATTGTCTTTAATTTCCTCCAGTAGTACTTTGTAATTTTCAATGAATAGGTCTTGTGAATCTTTTCTTAGATTTATCCATAATTATTTAATGATATGGATCCTATTTTAAATATATCATTTTTTATTTTCAAATTTTGACTGATTGATGCTAGTATCTAAAAATACAACTCATATTCTAATATAATAATTGTATATTCTATAACCTTGCTAAACTCACTTGTTAGTTCTAGTAGCTGTTTTTTACATTTTATCAGATTGTCTACTAATGATCATGTCATCTGCAAAAAATAAGTTGTACTTCTTTCATTACAAAAAAAAAAAAGTTGAAACCTTTTTCTCTAAGATGAGGAACCGGATAAGCAAAGGTGCCCACTCTCACCACTTTAGTACCACATAGTGTAGGTAGTCCTAGCCAGAGTAATTAGGCAAGACAAAGAAATAAAAGGCATCCAAACCGGAAGAAGTAAAATATCTCTATTTCCAGATGTAATGAGATTATGTATATATATTTAAAAAAAAAAAAACCAGCCCTTTTATCTCCACACAAACACATACACACACACACAAAATACCTGTTAAAACTAGTAAATTTATTAAAGTTGCAGGATATAAAATCAATATAAAAATGAGTTGCATTTTATAATTAACAACAAACTATTAGAAAGAAACACTAAGCCCTGGCCAGTTTGGCTCAGCGGTTAGAGCGTTGGCCTGTGGTCTGGAGAGACCCGGGTTCGGTTCCCGCTAAGGGCACGTACTTCGGTTGCAGTTTTTCCCCGGCCCTGGTTGGTCGTGCGGGTGGCAGCCACTCGATGTGTCCCTTCACGTCGATGTTTCTCTCTCTCTCTCCCTTCCTCACTCTCCCTCCCACTCTATCTGTACAGAAAATGGAAAAATATCCTCGGGTGAGGAAAAAAAAATAAAAATAAAAAAATAATAATAGAAAGAAACACTAAGAAAATAATCCCAATTATAATTACGTCAAAGAAATTAAATACCTAGGAATTCCTTTAAACAAGAAGGTGAAAGGTCTGTACTCTGAAAACTATAAGACATTGCTGAAAGAACTGAAGAAGACACAAGTAAGTAGAAAGATATTCTATATTCATATATTGGAATAATTAACATTATTAAAATGTCCACACTACTAAAAGCACTCTACAGATTTAATGCAATCCTATCAAAATTGTAATGGCATTTTTACAGGAAAACAATACTAATTTGTATGGAACCACAAAAAAACAAACAAACAAAAAACCCTAACTAACCAAAGCAATTTTGAGAAAAATAAATCTGAAGGCATCATGTTTCCTGATTTCAAACATTACAAAGCTATAGTAATCAAAACAGTATGTCAGTGGCATAAAAATTCACATATAGACCAATGGAACAGAATAGAGAGCCCAGAAATAACCTAGTACATATATGGTCAATTTATTTATGGCAAAAAAACTAAGAATAAAGCTTAGGGGAAATTAAGTTTCTTCAGTATATGGTGTTGCAAAAACCAGACAGCCACATGCATAAGAATGAAACTGGACTCCTATCTTACACCTTACACAAAAATTATTTTAAAATAGATTACAGATGTAAATGTAAGATCTGAAACCATAAAACTCCTAGAAGAAAACAGGGAGTAAGTTCCTTGACACTGGTGTTGGCAATAATGTTTTTGGATTTGAGGCCAAAAGCAAATGGCAACAAAAGCAAAAATAAATAAGTGGGACAACATCAAACTTAAAGCTACTTCACAGCAAAGGAAATTATCAACAAAATGAAGTGACAACCTGCAGAATGGAAAAAAATATTTGCAAATTATATATCTGATATACCCAAAATATATAGACAACTCATGTAACTCAATAGCATATAAACAAACAACCCAAATTAAAAATGTTTCCAAACACATACAAATGGCCAAAAAGCACATGAAATGGTACTCATCTTCCCTAATCTTCAGGGAAATGCAAATCTAAGCTGTAAGAGATTTCACCTCAAACTCCTTAGAAAGGCTATCCTCAAAATGACAAGAGCTAGTGTTGGTGAGGATGTGGAGAAAAGAGAACCCTCTTGCACTGTTAGTGGAAATGTAAGTTGGTGCAGCCATTATAGAAAATGCTGTGGAGATTCCTCAGAAATTAACAATAGAACCACAATATGATCCAGCGATTCCACTTCTGTATATAAATCCAAAGACAATGAAAACAGTATCTTGAAGAGACACATACACTCCCATGCTCATTGTAGCATTATTTATAATAGCCATGCAAACTAAGTGACTATCAGACTATCAATAGATGAATGGGAAATATATGATATATATACACACACACACAAATATACACACACACACACACACCTGGAATGTTCAGGAATGAGAAAGAAAGAAATTCTGCCATTTGCAACAATTTTGATGGCCCTTGATGACATTATGCTAAGTTGAATAAGCCAGAGAAAGTCAAACACTGCATGCTGTCACTTACATGTCGAATCCAAAACTAAGTCAAACGCATAGAAACAGAGTAGAAAAGTGGTTGCCAGAACTGGAAGTTGGGACAAATAGGGAGAGATTAGTAAAAGAATAAAAACTGATAGCTATAAAAGGAATTAGTTCTGAGCATCTAATATAAAACTGGTAACTATAGTTGATAACACTGTATTGCGTAATGGAAATTTGCAAAGAGTAAAACTATGTTCTCATGAAAACAAGCAAACAAACAAAAAGGAGAAAGATGTGAGGTGATGGACATGCTAATTAGCTAGAGGGGCGAAATCCCTTCAGAATGTATATGTATCAAATCATCACAATGTACACTGGAAATATCTTACCATTTTGTTAGTTATGCCTCAAGAAACCTGAATTTTTAAGTGTATATTTATTTGGAGGTGGGTAAGACACTAGAGTTTCCCTCTTTGAAAGAAATTGGTAAATGCTTTGTTGAGTATAGAAGCAGGAAGTTAAAAATCCAGTCAACTATTTATTAGGTTAAACATAACTGTTTCTTATCATTGGATAAAAAGTCTGTTGGTTCTTGCAACAACTAATCCAACTTTATTACCAAATTTTCCTGTGTCAAAGAATCTCCAGTGATTTCAAATGCTTATTGCAGTGCTTATAAATTTATTTCTTCAAAATCCATGTAAAGCCTCAAATAATACTATAAAGGGACTAAATGGTATTTTTAAAATTAATGATGCTAATTTGTTCTAATGTTCCTTGACATAATGCCTTAGAATTATTAAAAATGATTAATAAATCCATGAAAGCATTAATGCTTTCCATAATAGGCTACTGGTAGATCACCTTGAATCCCATCTTCCTTGTTTCTTAAATTGAACTATAACTTTTTTGAATGATTGTGTTTTCTAATTATTTGAGAATTACTGAATTACCTAGGAATTAAGGCTAGGAAGATGAACTTAGTGATTAATAAATAAAGTTCTTTGGAAAGGATGTTTTAAATCACATATTAATTTTAGTATAAGACTACCTAAATTTCATGATTTCATCTACAAAAATCCAAATCTTAGCTGTCTTACTTTTCTTTTCTCCTTACATAGTTAGCAATGCTAGCACCTGCATTTACCTTGCTGTTACCTTGTCAACCTCTTTCTATTGACTGTATTCATCAAAATGTTGACTTTGAATGATTCTGAGCTCTATTCATATACAGCTCTATCCATACCCACACTGAGAGCATCTAAAACTAAAAATAACTCTACTCTTTACATTTTGTTTCTTTTATCTTTTCACTATTATAAGACTTATCAGTGACTTCTTTCTGTATCCCGTTATAGGAATGGCAGCATGAAATGAAATATATGCTGACAGTTCTTAGATTTATTATATTATATTTGATATATTCACATTCTAAAGTGATGTTCCATAGTCAAATTAATACAAAGAGATTAAATCTCCTTAAAAAAAAATGAATCCCCTCAGAGAGGTATTTTTTGCCAGCACTGCTTGATTGGACCATCATTGGATGTGGGCTTTGTGAGATGGCAACGCTTTTCATTTGTTCATCTACTTTAAGTAGAATTTTGTAGTAATATCTTAAAATACAGATTTTCTGTCTAATCATTACAATCAAATGCATTATCACTATGTATTTCAATGACAGTGTCAACACCAATAGAAAATTTCATTTTGGAAGTAGATTTGATTCACGTCCTTGAAAAATCAGTGTGTGTGAAAATTAAAAAGTCAAATTTTCATGAATATTAGCTTAAAGTGTTTCAACTGACATGCCAACTAAAGTTCTAAGAGAACTTAGCTCTAGTTATAGCAGTGGGCACCTGTCCACCTGAGTTCAACCTTAACTATGGTTGATACCCAGCCTGAGTCAACAACAAATCATGGACTTAGTCAGAGACTCCATGGAAAACCTCACGCTTGGCTGTATATAGTCCATTCTTATCTGGCTATAAACAGCCTAATTTATACCTATACATGTCTCTCCCTTTCCCCAAAGAAAGAGAGTTTATCAAACAAGACACAGCAATGCTTATGTCTGATCTTACTGCCTTTCCCAAGGTACTTGTCTGGTGCCAAACTATAAATCTAACTCGATTAAACTCCTGAGCTGTTAACAACTGTTCTAACACACATTTAATTCTATTACCTCACAGAGTGGAGAATGGTTGGTTTATTTCAGAATGGTCGTGCCCATATTCCTGTGTGGGCAGTGGATCCCATCATGGTCACACTGATATCTGCACAGGGTTTGGTGAAATTGGGCTCATGGACTGTGGCGAGGTTGAGGGTAGAAGAGGTAGCACCATTCCCAGTATAAGAGTTAGATCACGTGCATGATAGATAGCGCTCAAGCCCACCACTTCACTCCATCTTTGAGATCAGTACTCTGCATTCATCACTGCTTCCTGACAAGTCGTGCAGTGGACACCTAGGGAAAGGAAGTGGGCAGGGCACTTTATGGCTGATGGATCTGAGTGAGAACTACTTGATCACTGCATGCTTTGCTCTACAGCAGATTTTCTGCTTACAAATGATAAGGAATATATTTTAATTCTGAACTTATTCTATTCACTAATGAAACACCTTATTCTAACTACCATTTCTTAAGCATATATATATTTTTGTATCTTACCCATAATAAAAAAAATTCTTAAAGGATACAGAATACCCTCCTTAATTGGAAAAGAAGGTATATGAGATCAGACCAGGGTGACCAATCTGTTACACATTCTCAAGCCATTTTCTTGGCCGCGTTTAGTTCATTTATCTTTTTGAAGTTTCCCTTTAATTGGGTAACTTTAAAATGTGATGTCGTCCAAGAAATAATAGCCTCACTTTTTTGTGGTCAAATGCACTACCAAGCTTCTCAGTCTATGTAGTATACTGAACAACAGTGTGAAACCTACTGTCATACCCACCACACTTTTTTAAATTAGAAAGAGTGAAAAAGAAATTGTTATTACAAGGAAGAGATTAATACTGTGTGCATTTAAAAATGAAGAATTGTAAACCTTCAAGGATAAAAGTATTTCCATACTAATAAGTTGAATTATTCAGAGACAAAATATAATATTTTGTATCGGTTTTAGTGTGTGAATCATTTTCTTTATGATGAAAATGATCATGTTTAATGATGTGAATCATATTTTTTAACAGTTATGATAAATCTCTTAAACCCAAACTGAAAATTATGTGTCAGAGGCTCTCAAATTAAAAACAAAAGACATACCCTCCCAGGGTGACTTAGTAATTTTTGGAAATGTATTATCTCTCAGTTTATGCACTCGAATGCCACTTGGTAAATTCACCTGCTGCAACAATGTATACTTTGGTTTCATGCAGAAGGAAAGATATCTCATTATATCCTTAATAATTTTAATCCAAAGGGCTATGGAAAGAATAATTGTTATCCTAGGTAAATTTGGTCATATCTCCAAAGTGTACCTGGGCCTGACTCTTATGCTTTTGCATAGGGCTCTTGGTACCATATCTGTGTAGTATAGGTTTAGGACACTCCAGACCACACGAATCCTTCCATAGGTGCTCATGGATGGAAACCCATGTATTGGCCTCAGTCCATGTATTCCAGCCTGCTGAGCTGCACTGACTTCTAGAAATTTGATTATCCACACTAATGATGTTTTATCTCTTTGTGTATATAGAGCCAAAGGCACTGGGTTATTATTTTACTTGAATAGCAATTTATCCTTAGAAGATGAGTGATTTAAACTTATCTTTTTTTTAGAAGTACCATTCAGTTATTCTAACTCAAAACTATAACACAGTGGAATATAAGTAGCACCTTATTTCTGTGTGGACTTTCCATTTCTTGCTCTCTTCGAAGCAGATTACCTCAGTTCATTCCTGTCGTAACAGATCCTGTTGACAAAGCATTCAAGTCAGGGTATCACTGTTGAAGGGAAGTGCAAAATGGAAGCAACTCCTTTAAAAAAATTATAAGCCAGGCCTGGCTGGTGTGGCTCAGTGGATTGAGCATGGTCCCATGGAATGAGAGGTCCCAGTTCCATTCCCAGTCAGGGCACATGCCAGGGTTGCAGGCTTGATCCCCAGTAGGGGGCGTGCAGGAGGCAGCCGATCAATGTTTCTCTCACATCAATGTTTCTATCTCTCTCTCCCTTCCTCTCTCTCTAAAAAATCAATGAAAACATATTTCAAAAAGTTATAAACCAAGAAAATATTCACTTAGTGTAAAATATGACTACAGAATAAAAAGTCAATGAAACTACTTGTACATATCTTTCTACATCATTTTAAATGAGCAAACTCTGGTAAAAATTGTTTCAAGTAAACAAAACACATATTTTTAAAAATCAATTAGTGAAACCAAACAATTACTTTAATGAAATTTAACTTATGATCTATCTACCTAAATGCAATCTTCAAGAAAATTAAAATCTAATATTTATAAATGGTGCATTATAAACTCATTGGTCCAACTAATACTAATGTGTGCATTTCTGAAAGGGCCTTTGTGATTTTAAAGTCACTTGTTATGGATTTTAAGGTAATTTTTTCTAGATCTTTCTTTTATCATCTGTCAAAGAATTCAGTTACATTTTATTTATTCAGAAATTTTCATAAGATATTTTTTGGAATACTTCTGTAAAATCTCACTTTTTAAGTAAAATATTAGGCCAACCTTAAGCCTTATTAAAAGGCTTAAATCAACCTTATGTATTCAGCTTTATAGTTCCATAAATGTTAGCTATTGTGAAAAGTTTTTTATTATTCTATCGATATTTTTAACATTCACTAAAGTTCTTTCAAAAATTAAAATTTATTTTTTCTCTCATTTTATATGATCTTTTTGAATTCCTCTATCCATGAGTCTTTTCCAGGTACTTTTTGTCTATTTGCAGAATAAAATTTCTGAAATGAGCAATTGAAGATGAGTTTTTTATTCAGGCTAATGACAGCCAGCAAGAAATGGCAACATGACATTTAATGTTTTGAGTTTTTTTTTTTAATTTTTTAAAATACTTCTTTATATATTATCAAAATTTGTTTATTTTATTTTGTTTCTATTTTTTATATTATTAGATGATGACCTATGTCTTTATTAAGCTACCTATTGTAATTTTCAAGTCATATAAAGAGATTATTACTAATTCAAATATTGCTATGCATTATTTCTTTACTTGAGGCATTATTTGTACCTAGACCTGATAACTTTTTATTTATAACAACTTATTTTGTAGTTTAGAGCCTAACATTCTATTGTTACTATGTACTATATGGTTAATTTGAAAATTAGCAAACACCTGGTCATTTTGTCTTCACTTTTTAAAAAAATATGTTTTATTGATTTTAGAGAGAGAGAAGAAGGGAGAGGAGAGAGAGACAGGAACATCAATGAGAGAGAAACATTGAGCGGCCGCCTCCTGGATGCCCCCACTGGGGATCGAACCCCCAACCGGGGATCAAGCCCCCAACCGGGGCATGTGCCCTTACTGGGAATCAAACCAGTGACCTCTTGGTGTATGGGAATATGCTCAACTCACTAAGCCACATGGGCTGGGCATCTTACTTCTTTTTTGAAAATAAATACATAACTCTATTTTGCCTTGGATTATGCTTTCTTAGAAATTGAATCATTACTCTCTCATTAGTAACATATTCACACATTTAAAATATTTTTTCTTCTTAAGTTAGTTCCATTTATGTAAATATGGTTATAGTTGCACAATGTTAAAATTCATGAAGGAAGGTTAGCATTAATATTGAGTTATATTTACATATGTACGATTTTTAAAGTTGTTTTAGGAAGCCTTAAATTTACACTAAATGCTCACTTCATTGTCCCCAAATTCTAAAACGTAAATAAAGTTCTAAAGTTCCATCGTGAATTTTAGTTTTACTACTTTAACAGTTAGGAGCACAGACCTCAAAGATAGTCTCTCTCTCTCTCTCTCTCTCTCTCTCTCTCTCTCTTCTCTCTCTCTCGCGTTGAATCCCAACTCCACCACTTACTAGAGGAAACTTGAACAAGTTACTTAGCATTTTCTTCAATATATTGTTGAATTGGAAGGATGGCTGCTTTTAGGATAGGTGGAGGTAGGAAGAGAGGACAGTCCAGTAAAGCAACACAGTGTGATGCAGGCACGAGCGAGCAGTGGCAGGGGACCAGAGGAGCATCGCCTGAGCCAGACCATGCGCACGGGTGACGAGTTAGGAAATGTTAGGGAATGAAACGTAGATTGGATGGTTCACATTGCAAGATCCTTGAAACCCTAGAAAAAAGTAGCATTGAGCAGAAGAGTATCATAATGAGAGCTTTTTTCAGAGATAATTCATTTATGTAGAAAGAAGAAAAAACAGTCTCATTAAAGCAACAAAATAGCTACTGTATTATCCTGATGTGTAGTAAAGAAAGTTAAACTAAATATAATCAAAAGAGAAAAAGAAGGGATTGAAATGTTGTGAAAGGATTTTAAGCAAAGAGTTGCCTGGATGGAGGCTTCCGAGCCCATCACCTCCCAGCACCAGGCACCGTTCCTAGTTTCAGCTACCCCCCCCCCCCCAACTGGTTTTCAGGACCAGGAAGGGAATTAGCAGCGCAGCGAGGGACACATCAATAAATGGGCAGGAGATGTTAGGACAAAGCAATCAGAAGATAGAATATTAGCTGTGCTACCTTGAATGGCCTTATTTTATACAGGCAAAAAAGAATAAAGTCCTATATCCACTTTTTTTTTTTAACACCTGTTAAGAACGTATCTGAGGAACCTCACCTGCTGTTGAATTCATGAATAGGTGGCATTTATTATTAAACACATTTAACTGATTTAGAGACTATTATTTCCTATTGTTGGGCCAGTTGCCATAACCTCAGTTTGAAAAAATTAAAAATGTCCTGTTTCTCTCTAAACAGAACTGAATTCATGAGTGATTTCATCTAGAATATGAGGTCATCTAGGGAGACAATGTGGCTACCTGGAGACGAATGCATTATTTTTTCTTTTTACCAAATCATGCATATATCTCTCGCTTATTGGTTTTGGCTATGCAGACTTAGTTTAATATGGAAATGTACTTTTCAAGGCAGTACAGACCTCTGGCTTCTAATCCAATGATAGTGGTGAATGAAATGAGGTTGGAAATACCTTGTCATTTGCCGGCACTAGCTTGTTTTGTTTATGGAGCATTCATAATGGAAGAAGAGATTGTACTGATTTTATAGTCCTCTGTATAACCAGCTTCTTTATTATACCAGCCTTGGTCACCTTGGTGACCATGTTCCCTTCTGACCTTTCTTTTTAAAGAAAGTTTTCTTTCCAGCGTATGAATCCCACGTGTCTTAATGAGTACCCTGTAGGTCGCCTACCGTACAATGTGGTCATAAAGCAAAACAGAAATGAAACACAGCAGTAATCCTATTAAGAAAGGCACCTGTGTCAGAGATAACACAAAACAGTTTCAGTGGGATGGGAGAACACTGTGGCTCATCCATTGGATGCTTGAACAAGAGACACTCTTAACCTCATCAGCCGGTAGCTGACCATGGATTCTAATTTCCATTTGCTTATCATGCTAGTGCTCAATGATGGGCAGTTACTCTTGCCTGCTTTGTTACTAACACCTTATTTGGGGCTCTTTTAACAGGGACCAATAATGAAAGTTGTAGTTAGAAATTTCCCCTCCCCTCCCCTACCTCGGTAGACCCTGAGAGTTTAAATACAATGTATTTTTTTTTTTATAACTAGATTTCTTGATGTTAAATACATAGACATGGTTTTCTTTAATGTTTTAACTTGGATATTTTGTCTCAAGATTCTATTAGGGTTACATGATATAAATCCTCATATGCTGACCCTCAGCCAATAACAAAAGCAGCTGATGTATCATCCACATCTTGGCCATTCTCATGTTCCTACCTTCCTGCTTACATCTGCTGTGTTCAGCACTTCACCAAATGGTCAGTAGGCCCCATATTGCCAGGCCCTGCACAGAGAGCACTGTGACTCCAATTAGTTAATAAAAAAGCTCTCATTACTGGATTATTAACCAAACTTTATGCCATAGGCATGGATACATAATGAAACCCAGACAGTATTTCTAGGTAGTACCTGCTCCCGATTCCTGGATGCAAACTTTTGCACTCTAGAAAATTAGAGCCAGGACCCCATTAGAGATAAGAGGGTGCAGCCTTGTGAATTAATGGTTGAGAACACCACATCCCAGGGAAAATGTCCCATTTTCTAACCAAGGTCACAATGAGACTTTGTGTCAATATAAGGATAAGAATCCCAGTTTTCTGACTGCCAGCCCAATGTTCTTTCCACTTCATTTTACTGCCACAAAGTATAAATTCATTAACATTAGCATAAAAAGTAATTTGAGCACATGCTCCATTGAAAACGGTCTATGTTATAATATCAAAGATGACCCAAGTCCAGGAATGGAACCATCATCGTGTGAACTGAATGATGGGTCTCCCAAATGAAGTGAGCATAACTCTGAACTCATTCTGCCTTTTGGGAGATGCCTGTCAAATAATAGCAAATTTCCAGAATAGTTTAAATTCTTTGGACTCCAAATATTCCAATTGTTATTTCTAAAACTGATGTAAACAACAGGGGTATATTAATTCACCAAACAAGGAGACCAGAAGAAGGAAGTTTCTGGAATAAATTCATCAGGTACCCAATGTCAAGATTCCTATTCTCCGTGATTTTATTGCCTTTGCTATTCTAGTACCACTGTGTTTCCCAGCATTATATGCAGCCATAGGCAGCGGGGGGGGGGGGGGGGGGAGTGACTAATGTCTGTCTGTGTCCCTTTTTCAGAGTAGAGGAAAACTTTCCACTCGCTCTCCCCAGTAGATTTCCTCTTATGCCTCATTAGTCAGAATTACATCACATGTCCTTGTCTAAACCAATCACTGTCAAGAAAATGGAATTACCAAATTGGCTTAGAGTAACCAACCTTTATTTCCCCCGAAGGAAAAAAGCCTTCAAGTATCTGGACAAAATCAGAATTCTGTTGGAGGAAAAGAATTAGGAAATATTTGAGGGAGGGTGATGATTCACATAATTTGGGCATATTTCTTAATTACTAAGCAGTTGTTCTTTTAGAAGATATTTAGAACATAAGACATAATCAGAACCCACGATTCATCAGCACCTGACAGGTTACTACTACTTGCCACAAGTCTGGAAACATCTGTTGCATGCAATAACATGTTACCTGGGAATAGGTACTCTTGTGCCAATTATGACTGATATACGGTACTCGGAGGAATCATTATTCTACTCACAGGAACAGGAAACTCAGCAAATGTGAGAGAACAAGACTTTTAACTTAAGCAATAATAGAAGTTTTCATTCACTTTCCCACTCCTGCCCCAGAATAATCTTATTGACTCTCCCAGAAATTGCACTTGATGAAGGACGTAAACTCTTTAACAGTCTGGCTCCATAGCAGCCCAAAATTTAGACCAGACCTAATGTAGCAGGATGTTATTTTCAAGTCTGCAAGTGGGGTGGGCAGAGGTAAGAGCAGGCACCTGGTCTTCAAAGCACACTGAATAGACTCACTTGGCTCTAGCAGAGAGTTCCTGATCAAGGCCAGAACCTAACCTGGGGTGGGAGGGGGGCCTAGGTCAATTATGCACAACTAAAATGATGCCACTGCTTTTCAGCTTTCTTTGGATCAACATCTGGCTTTTTACATTGTTTCTTCTAAAACACTCTCATCATGTTGCTGGGAACTTGCAAACGGACATGTTGCCTTAAATACCCTTTGGAAGCAATGCCAGTCTTGAGAATTTGTTGATGAGCAATTCTTTTTCTTCCTTCTTCCAGGTATTTGTTGAGAAGCAATCATTTTTCTTCCTTCTCCCAGGTGTGCTTCCAAGTAGAGAGAAGACCGGAAAGGTTGGGTTGAGTTTAGATTCTGAAGGTTCCCTTAATGCTAGGCTAGATTATTTGGATTTTATACCTGCGAACTAAGGAACTCAGAGGAAGTGTTTAAACAGGGTAGTGAAAGAATGAAATCAGGGTTTTAGAGAGCGGTGATAAAATCCCACACCAAGGAAATGACTCAGGCAGAAGGAGCTGTTACAAAAGACTAGGAATAGGAATTAATGGAGGATTGTATGTGGAAAACTAGGTGGAAACAGGAAGTAGTACAAGTTGATCTGGTGGCCACGGCTGAGTGACAGAAATAATGATAGAAATGAAGATTTATTTTCTTAGGAGAATCTATGGTTTTGTTTTTTTGTAACCAAGATGTCCTCAAAGGAAAAGACAGCATTCTTTGCTCCTTCCCATCTTTGCTCTCACTAGAATATTTTACACAATGCCCAGAATACAGATGTACATTAATATTAATATTAAAGAATAGATGAGAGGTTTATCATCAATGAGTTGCTGTTAATATATCTCTGAAACTATAATGTGACAAGGGCAGATGAACAATGAAACAATTTTGTAAACCATTTTTTAGAATAAATTTTTAAAAAAGATATCTTTACCTATAACATAGAGTAAGCTTTATTGCCATACTTCTCAAAATATTTGTCTAGTGCCACAGAATTACACACAAGATGCCATGCCCAGGTGAGGTTCATCTATAAGTTTTCATCTTCCAAAGGTACCATTGCTTTAGAGACCCATGCGATCCTGCCCCTGACAAACTTTTCAGCCTCATGTCGGTTATTTCATTCCACTCCAAACCCCAAATCCCCCTTTGTCCAGCCAGAGTGACTCTTTACCTCATTTACCATGGCCAGGCTTTTTCCCTGCATCCTTCGCCTGAAAATTCGTGTTCCACGTCTACCTTTACCAGGACCAGTCTTGCTCATTTTAAAGATGAGTTACTCCCCTCAGAGCTCCATGTACCCACAATCTGGGCTAAGGGCCTTGGTCTGCTCTCACGACACACTAGCCTTTCTTCACGGAGCTCACACTATTTCCCGCCCTTTTGTTTGTCTGCTTTCCTGTCTTGCTAACCACACTCTTACAAGCCATAGCACATAGCCTGGTACTGAGCTATTGCTCAATAAACATTGTTAAATTGATGTATGTATTCACAAAGAAAGATAATTTTAAGAGTCTTGGTTGGCAAACGTATAAATGTTCGTGTAAAAGGCCATAATCCTCTTATAAAATGACATAAGCCTGTTGGTATGTTAGCAAATAAATATATTGTCTATAGATGGGAATACAACGAAAGTACTACAGTAAATAGTAGTTCACCTAGTTTGTATTTCAGCATTTCCTTACCAGGAATAAAGAAAGAACAGATAATAGCTGTTAGAGAAAGAATAATTAGGATATCTTCATCAAAAATAGGTTTGTGTGACGACAGTATGATTGAGAGAATTTCGCATAGGGATTTAATAATGCAATGACAAATGATGGATAGTTATCTTTCTGTAGCCAAGGAGAAGAAGAAATTTGCAAAAATCGTGAGTAGACATATTCCTTGTTACAAGTCAGCTTATACTTCTCTTCCAAAGTTCACTTTCCTTTGTCTCCTTTTCCCAGGGCCGCCAAGGCAGAAACAATTGTGACTACCACGTCAAAATAAACTTGAAATCTCCCACCACGCAAGTTTTGTAATCAAGTCAGTGAAATACTTCCTAAAAATCTAGCATGTAGGAAATCAGACAGGGAGGTAACACTAACACCAGTAGGAAAAATTATAAATGCTGAAGACAAGCCTAATTAGTGCTGGTTTATGGTACACATAATATTTATGCAGGAGAACTCTGGATCAATAAAGGCTAAAATGGTCGGGCAAGGCCAACTATGCGTAGGATCATTTATTCCACCAAAAAGTTTGCATGGATTGAATATTTAACCATTTGATCACTGGCAATATTAGTTGGCTTTTGGGTACAGGCTACACAAACATTCTTTGTTGATGCTAATGTTTATATTTGCAAATAATTATTCTTGGTACAGTTCTACCAAGGGTCACCAAGCATGGATGCTCAAACCTATACAGTCAACATGGTAACCCTGGTTCTACCCTATTTGGTAGGTTAAATTGACCTATTGCTCAAATTGTTTTAATTTTCATAAAACCACCATAGATTGAAATGTAAATGTCATGAATTATAACATTTACCCTAATATAGTTTAGATCATTTACAGAAGTACTGACATAGAGTTCAATAATTAATCTGGAACATAATTTCCTTTGTTTATTAGTATGTAGTTGTTGCTTATTAAACTCAAATATTATTATCAGTTAAATAAATGCTACGGCCCGGCCAGTGTGGCTCAGTGGATTGAACATCATCCCTTGGTCCCAGTTCAATTCCCAGTCAGGGCACAAGCCCAGGTTGCAGGTTCCATCTCCAGTAGGGGGCGTGCAGGAGGCAGCTGATCGATGTTTCTCTGTCACATTGATGTTTCTCTCTCTCTCTCTCCCTTCTGGTCTCTCTAAAAAATCATATTAAATAAATGATACAAGTGATCTCTCTATGTTGATGTACATAATGTTTTATTGGTAAGAAAACTCAAAATAGTTTTCAAATTGAAAACTGTTTAGGGGCCTAAATAACTCCACTTATCCTTAAGTTTAAATGCATGCTTTCTTGAGAAAGCCCTCTGTGGTCCCAATGTGGATTAGCTTTTTACTTTTTTGTGTGCTTCGTAACACCTCGTGCATACATTATTGTTACTCAAACCTTCCTAATGTATCACTGGCTTTTACATTGGAAAGTAACACCTATTTTTTGAAGCAAATGAATATATGAAGAGTCATATAAGGAAAGATCTAGCAACCTCCTGCTTCCCTCTTCCAAACACAGATATCCTGCGTGAGAGAAATAATGTTGTAGGTTTTCTTCCACACTTTTCTCTGTCTTGTATATATTTCTATCGATGCTGTTACCACATTATTTGGTTTGGGTCTGTCTCTCGCACTCTTCCAGTGACTCTCAATCCTGGCTGCACATTGAAATCTCCTAGAGCAGTTTTTAAGAAATTAAAATATACTGACATTCCCTCCGCCAAGTCTGATTTTATTGGTCTGACTCACTGAGGTGAAAACCAGGTGTGACTTTACAAAGCCATCCCAAGGGTTAGTGACCTCTGATTTGGCTGTGTAGCCCCCGTCCCTTCTTCCTTGTGATCTTGAAGTCTCATAAGAAAAGAGTACCCATGGTTGTTGAATACACTGATTAATTTGTTTTTAGAAAAACAAAATCGCCTTGACTAGTTTGAATGGAGAAAACTTCCTCTCATGTTTCTAATTTGCACACAGAAAGGCCTCATTCTATGGGGAAAAAGAATACATCACAGAAAAACTGATATCAAGGTATACTTCCAAAAACTAAGTTATACTTCCTATAAAAAGTTCAAATCCATTTTAGACAGAGAAACAGCAATTGACTCTAAAAAGTTAAAATTCCAAATTTTAGTGAGCATTTCAAATAGAATTCAATTATAGCAAAAATAGTAACCCTCCCTCCTCAGCTACCATCAGAAAAGTGCTACAAATTTTTATTTGTAAAAATTAAAATTACACCGTGGTAGTTACTTCTCCAGGGGAAGGAGGGGGGTAGGTAATGACGGTGCCTGGCGGTACCCCGCTGTGCTCCCAGTGCGAGCCCACAGCCCGGCCACAGCCCGGAGCCAGACTACTTCGTGACAACAACGACCCATCCGTGCAGGGACCAAGTCCCTGGCTCCAGTTTTGTTTCAAACTTAAGCACAGAGGGTCTCTACAAACGCAGTTACTGACTGATGGAAGGATTTATGTTTCAAATAAATAAAAGCCGTGGAGTCTTTCTTGGGCCCTCACGCCATCGTTTCCAGCTCTCTCATCCAAAGGAATTTATCGCGTGCTGCCTTGCTCCTTCTCACCTGCTGCTCCTCGATTATTTGTTGAAGTGCATCTGTCCTGTTGAGGACTGTTGTTGATACTGTTTATTTAGTGTCTGTCCTGTGGTTTCTAAGCTAATATGCGAAACCTGTTCTTGCTCCTGTGCCCTCCTCCTCCCCCTGCCCACCACACTGGGTTTCAGATTGCTTTTAAAGGGGATCTGGCAACCTCCGTGGGCACTGGTATTAGACAATGCACTTTTCTCATGTACTTGTGAGATTTTTTTTATAAAGAATATTATTTAGCCCTGGCCGGTTTGGCTCAGCGGTTAGAGCATCGGCCTGCGGTCCAGAGAGACCCGGGTTCGGTTCCCGCTAAGGGCATGTACCTCGGTTGCAGTTTGTCCCCGGCCCTGGTTGGTCGTGTGGGTGGCAGCCACTCGGTGTGTCCCTTTCACGTCGATGTTTCTCTCTCTCCCTCTCTTTCTCTCTCTCCCTCCCACTCTATCTGAACAAAAAATAGAAAAATGTCCTCGGGTGAGGATAAAAAAAAAAAAAAAAAAAAAAGAATGTTATTTAAATGGTTACACTTGTATCTCACAAAAGAACCTATGACAATGTAAAAGGCTAAGGGGTTTTCTAGACCATGTATTAGGTCATATTTATCTCCAGCAGGGAATCGGGGCATATTTTAACAACTTGAACAAGCAGAGAAATAAGGGGCTCAAATTTCTGTTTTTGAGCTCCCGCCCTTAAATGTATTAAATCAAGGATTTTTCTCCCCGTGACAAGTTAAATAGCAGGTGTGGTACTTAATGAACTGCAGCCACTAGGGCTTATTGGTGTGGCAAATGGATTGTGATATTCATTTCCAATTAAAGTTCTTTTGCAGAGATCAATGAAGCACATTTTCACAAATTGAATCACACTAAACTAATAAACAAAGTCCTCCCATCCCCATTGATGGCAAATTATTATTTCCTTAACATTTAAAAACCCATCACAATTATAGGATGCAAGCGCTAGGAAAGATCAAATATTTATTTACCAATGCTTTGTGTTTTACCCCCGATCTTATAAAAAAGGTAAGGAGCAGGACATATTTGTAAGGAAGCTGTGTAGGAATAATTTTTCAAACCTGAATTTTTGGGGGTCTTTGATCCATGAGCATTTTTTTTTTATTTACTAAATAGCATGCTTGTCTTAGTGATGAAAAGGTTTGATCTCTGGTAAATTAGAAAAGAATCTGTTATAGAGTAACCTTTAATTAATGAATGCACAGTGTACATTTACAGCAGAAACAATGGCGTTTGTGCAAAAAAAGAAAATAGCTTAGGACTTTGCCTTTAGAATCACTGAGTTGCTTCAGAAATATTAATATGTTAATTTAGCAATCTTAAATGTCACTAGTTTGTTCAAGGAATGCACAAATGTTATGATATTCATTTTCAAGGACCTTCTCACCCTTAATATTTCTTTCAAAGTATACGTTTGAGATGTTACTTATTCACATAGTTTTAATTTTAAAGTTTTTAATGTCTTGATATTAATGCAGTATAACTGAAATGGAGCCACCTCACAAGCAAAGGGTGAGGTTCGAACGTACACTCCTATTTTCAAATAACAAAATGGGATATTCAGTGTATTTGCACATGCAAGGTTTCCTTCTGAGACAATCCTAGAACTTAAGAAGACTCTCCACACCATGGTCTATTACTTCCCAAGCTGGTTTCCGGCAGCTCATGGGAGGAACTGTATTTCGTGAACATTACTGGCATGGAAAAGGCTTATCAACTCATGCTTTCAAGCTAAGTGACATTAAGGTAATTTACCAAGCCTCATCTGAGTGGTCTCTCCATAGAGGCCCAGACTAGAGAAAAATAGTAAGGCAAATGTTAAGAAAAAAATGTAAAGAAAAATTCCTCTTTGATATTCTGCTCCACTCTCTCCTTCCTCTTCTACTAATTCCACCTTTCTCTCCAATGAATCATCTTCTAGCCACACCACATTTAGATTTTATGAGTCAATAATTTACAAAGAAAAAATGCTGTGGGTGTTTGACAAATTATGTTTTATAAATAAGAGACAAAACACACACACATGCTACACATGACCTTCTATCATCGTCACTTCATGAAAGAAATGAAGACATAATAGGAAACTCTTACAACCAGAATAAAAAGGCATTTCTTTAAATTGAGTGAGTTTATCTTCATAAAACTCAAAAAATAAACATATTTTACTTATTTTGTCACACGCTGGTGACTATTGTCATAAATAAACATGAGCCTGCAGTCCACCTTTTGAGAACTATTATAGAAAATACCTTGTTTCAACATGTTGTACTAGTTGGAAAGGATATAATTAACTTTTCAAAATGGAACGTGCCTTCTAATTACTATGAATCTTGTTAAAATGTGCATGCTGGTTTGGTAGGTCTGGCTGAGACCTGAGTTATGCGTTTCTAGTAAGCGACCAGGTAGTTCTACTCCGGCTGTTTTGTGGACCACACTTTGAGTATCAAGGAACAACTCTGTTTTCTCCCAGAGTGTTAATAGCTAACCTGTAAGACATGATCCTTTCTAGAACTGTTAAGGTAGGGGAGAGGAGTGTATTATAATGAAAATCCTTAAAGACACAAAGAAATTAATCTGTGATAATGATGTCATTGGAGCAGCATTTTAAAGAAATGTTAATCAAACTTAATTCATTTACAAGTTTTTTTTATCCTTGGGTCAAATCATGCCACATTAAATATCATTACTCTTATTTTACTTGGGAAACATCCTCATTTGCATGTATTTCTGATTGATGCTGTTTAAATTATTCCCAGGAAATTCCCTGCTATTGATCAGATTCCTTTGACATACATTCTAGTTATAAATGAAAAGTAGCATTGGTGTGACATCCATTTTTTTTTTCTTATTAGCACACTGAACTAAAAAAGTAGGAAGAAAAATTAAGAGGTTAACTTTGAGAGGATAATGATATCTTGCAGTTTTATTGTACTTTGATTTCCAAAGTTCTGCAGCCATTAATCTGTCCCCCATGAGCATGAAAACCATACCTATTTATCCAAAATTTGTTCCAGTGTTCAAGCCTAATGCCTGTCAACTAGTAGGTACAGTGGGTAGGATATTGGCCTCCTCAAAAGATGTTACCTCCTGGAACCTATGAATGTAAACTTATTGGAGAATAGGGTCCTTGTATGTGTAGTTAAGTTAGGGATCTTGAGACGAGATCATCCTGGATTACACAGGTGAGCCTTAAATCCAGTAACAAGCATCCTTGTAAGAGAAAAAGGAGCCAACACCGACACAGAGGAGGAAGCAATGGGAAGACAGAGGGAGACATTGAAGTGATACAGCCACGAGCCATTCATGCCTCGGTCAGAACTGGAGTCTCCCCTCGAGCCTGTGCAGGAAGAACTGCTCTACTGAAACCTGCTTTTAAACTTCAGTCCTTCAGAACTGTGAGGGAATCCATTTCTGTTGCTTTAAGTCTCTAATTGTGTGGTAGTTTGTTATGGCAGCCACAGGTACCAAAAACAGTAAGCAAAATAAGCAAATATGCATGGAATGACTGAATAACTACAGGATACTATTAGAAATTTAATCTTTAAAGATAGAGAAGTCCAGAGTGGTGAAGTAACTTATCCATGTTTGCTCAGCCCAGTCTGATAGAAGTGCATGTCCAACACCACATCACTTCATTTACTAGTGTTGACTTACTAAGATTTATAATATTTTACTAGTCAAACCGTTGTAACTAAAACCAAGGTTCGGCTGCCTGTGCAATTAAATGTAAACTCATGAGACAGGTGCTGGTGAAAAAGGAAAGAAGTTGATTTGTCAGCCACTTGAGAAGATGGGGGACTCTTGTCACAAAGCTCATTTCTACATCTCAGTGGAGGCAGAGGTTTTTATAAGGAGGGAGGAGGAAAGCAGAACAAAGAGATTGAGGGGAGGGGGCTGAAAAAGTATCTACGTTCAGACCAGCACAGTACATTCTGATAAGGACCTAGAAACTGGTCAAGTGATAGTCTGGTGTGCATCATCTTCATATTGGTCATCCTGCCTGGTTCTACGTCAGCCTGGTTCTATGGTTGAAGGTCAGTAAATCTCCAGAACTGGGATGACTACAGTTTGGAGACTGTATCTTTTGAAGTTAGCTCCCAGAATGCTTTTATAAATGTGCTGTTTATCTACAAGCTATATATTGGTCAGAGTCAGCATTTACAGAAACAATGTCAAAAGAATGGTGAGGTTGGTTACAATTTTCCACTGTTACAATGTCATAAGCATTGTCTCTGTAGAAACAAATGGTAGGTGAAAATATCGGATATTATGTGGCAATAGCTTTATTAATATCTTTCTCTGAAACAAGAGTAAGCATTTTTGTAAGTACCTTGGTGACATCTAGTAAGTGTAAGGATTATAAAATGGTCATATTAGAATCAAAGTAGATCATGTTTGTGAGATATCAGTGCTCCAGGTCAATTCAATTAAACAACTAGTTTTCTAGTTACATGTCAAAAGAGAGCACAATTAAGAATAAAAGTTAAGTAAACAGTTTCTGTTGGAAGATAGACAAAGGTTTGAATTGTTCTACTATCCAGGGAGAGTGATACTTTGGCCAATTTATTTAATCTCTCTGTGCCTTAGTTTTTCAGGGATTAAAAAAAAATGTATTTTCTTTAAGAAATGTTAGTGTTAAATGAGATAATACTTTAAGGTTCAGAGCACACAGACCCTGGCACACTGTGCTCATTACTATCTGGTGTATGGCACACAGTAAGAGTTCAAGGAGTATCTGTTGAATTTATTCACTCAAGGCTGCATTGGGACTAAAATAATAAGATATTTTAACTGTCTTAGTTGTTCATATAGCTACATAGTCATCATGCACTTTACTATTTTTTTTTTTATTAATTTTAGAGAAAGGAAGGAAGAGGGAGAGAGAGATAGAAGTATCAATAAGAGAGAACATCAATTGACCACCTCCTGCATGCCCCCCAATGGGGATCAAACCCACAACCTGGGCTTATGTCCTGACCAGGATTTGAACCAGCAACCTCTTGGTGCATGGTTCAATGCTCAGCCATTGAGCCACACCAGCCAGACAGTCATCATGTACTTTATAAAGTACAGTTCAAACTATGAACTTAGCTAGACAGACATATAAAGTACAGATTCTAGATATCAAATAAATTCTTTTTTCTTTATTCTCATGGGTCATGAGATTTTCAAAGATTTGCTAGTAGGTGAGCTTGTATTGCCTTGAGAGTAAGATGGTGAGATATGGTACAGACTCTTTCTTTTCTTTCCCAAATGTTCATTTCTCTGAAATTGATTTCTCCTTCCTGATTGAAAAGTCTGAAATTTGTTGGCCAGCAGGAAACATCGCAAAAGGTCCATCTGGTTAATCAGTCACTTGTCTGATTGATACTAGAGCATCAGCAAGGTGGGTGATAGATCATGGAAAGAAGGATCTGACAGTCAGTTAATTCAGTGTCATCTGTTTGTATGTTTCTGGAGACTCTCTGGTAGGAGAAGGCTTATAAATAAAAGATAAAGGGAAGCTATTTGTCTAGAATAAATTAGGTTTCATTCTAAATTCATGTTGTATACTAGTCCATGAACATGAGGTAATTGATAATATATATAGGATCCTTAAGACAATTTTGGTTGAAGGACATGATGTTAGATTCCAGTATACTTTGGAAACCCACACTCCCACAATTCTCTTGCATAAACTTATAGAAAGCTGAAAATTACACATTTGGGCAGCTTAATGGACACATGTATTTAAATCTGATATCACAAGTTGCATATTTAAATCTATTTCATAAAATTCAGAAGTTCAAAATTCACATTCTAAGTTTCAATTTATTTTTCGATGGTGCCATAATTGTTCAATTCTACATTTGTTTTGGTATTTTCTTTTTTTTTAATTTATTTTTATTGTTGAAAGTACTGGAGATGTCCTCCTTTTTCCCCCTGTTGACATCCTCCTCCCCATCCCGTGGCCCCCACCACACTGTCGTCTTCGTCCGTTGGTTATGCCGTATAAGTTCTTTGGCTTTCTCTTCCTGTCCCACCCCCGTTTCCTTCTACAGCTTTTTACTTTGTGAAAGCTTCAATTCATGCAATTATAACAATAGTAAATGTTAACATTCACTGACTACTTATTAAGTTCCAAGCACTTACTGGGTAAAAACATTTTACATATCTTCTTCTATGTACTGTATACGTGTGTATTAGAATTAAAGTGGCTATTCAGGAAAGTAGCCTTTATTCTTCATTATGTAGATAAGAATACGGAGGCACAGAGAACCTAAATCAGTTGCCCAGCCCGGGACACCAAGGTGGTTAGACATGTATTATTGTAGCATCACATCTCTACGACAGAAAGAACAATAGCAATTCCGTGGTGCAGAAACAAAGGTTTCTCATGCCATACTGTGAGAGGCAGGGCCGCTCCAAGAAGAAAGGAGGCTTTGAAGCAGAGGATTGCTCCATCTCACATCAACTCTGTGGGGTGCAGAGTGGGACACGACGGGGCCAACATAGCAGGAAATAAAGTTCAAAAAAAACTCTGAAATTATTTCCAGCCCTTTGGTGTCAACCCTTGAAAGAATCATTATTATATTTAATGTCTATTTCTAACTTGTCTTCCTTAGCTTCTCTTTATTTTCAGCTAATCAGTTTAACCTTCAATAGGCATTTATTTTACTTGATTAAATAAAATAACTGAAGAGATAAGATAGAAACAGATAGCAGTATTTTCTGTGCTCCAAAACAGCAACCCAAAAGGGTAAAAAAAAAATGCAAATTGAGGTTAGTAAATGCTTGTTCAGGGTGGGGTAAAAGTAGGTTGACAATTGTTTGGATGGAAAAGAATACAACAGTAAATAATAATACAAGAATAAACTCTGTGTTTGAGCACTCACAACTGCAAACCTACTTTTCCCCCACCAGTATTTTTACTTTATACAATTTCTAAAATCTTAGATTTGGATGGTGAGGAGAGATATAAAAAGGTTTCTAGAATAGACAGTCAAATATTTGACCTGCTGTACATGGAAGAAAAAAGATTGAAAATGAAGTTTTAGATTGTGGAAATTTTGTCTTGTTAGTTCCTGCTGAAGCCCTCTCTGTAGGTAGAATTTTCTTTTGAGTACTATCCCTGGAGTATAGCAATCAATGCAACAGTGCCCTGTAATGGTATCCTAACCTGGTGAAATATCACAAGACTATAAAAGACTGCTTTTAGCAAGGTCCCAACTTTACACCTACAACATCACTGGGATGTCAGCTTGAAAGCCCAGGTATGTTGGGGCCATTAGAGAGAAAAGGAAGAAAAGAGAGGTAAAAGAGGACAGAAAGTAGACAATTCAAAATGTACAGTTTATGGGACAAACACAAGATCTATTAGCTCCATGGGAATAGAATTGAAGATAAATTAGGAAAGTGAAAATGTTCTGAGAAAATGAAAGGGCACTGCCCTATGTCAGGTTCTCCAAGAAATGCTCTGAGATGAAGGTTTATTGGAAAGGGCCCTTGGGAACCTTGGAAACACCTGTGAGAGAATGAGAACCAGAGGAAGAAACTGCAATGCACTGGCAAAGATGCCTCAGTCAATTGCAAAAGAAGCTCTGGAACTGTGATGGCCCTTCTGAGTTGTCCCAAATCAAAGCAAGGGGGTAGAGCCCACATCAGTCACTCATTATGTGCTGACTAATCCTAGGATGGGAGCAAAATCTGGGGCAAGAAAGATTCTTTTAGCCAAGGGCTATGCCTGGAGCTGGACCCATCTATGGGTCATAAGGAGCCAACACTCTCACCATCTGAGGGAATGAGTGTGTCGGTCCTAAATGGAGGATGGGGATGGGGGTGGGTATCGTAGTATCCACTAGAGCTCAGCTCTGTGCTATTCAGATCTACCTGCTTCATACAGTTAATTTACCCCCTCTTGGTCTCTTTCATGGAGAAACTTACAAGAGGAAGGTTCCTTAGTATACAGGACAACCTCCACTAATGTGGCTGTTCCTGAGGCTGCAGCTGATACTCGTTCATCTCATCTTTACTACCTTTCTGCATTTCCACCACCCTTTACCATCTCTGTAAGTCTGGTAGGGTAATCCAGACCCTCATTCCTAACCAATCTGATCACCTGCTTACCATTCCCTTTTCAGGCTACAGGAGCTTTGCTTTACCATTTTTGGTCAAAATTGATAAGAGAAATTTATGAAATATGAAAGTAGATCACCTGGGTCCCAAACATACTCTTTATTGATCTCCTTATCAGTGGTCGGTTACTCCAGTTGGGGTGGTCATTCCTCTAAGTACCTCCTAGGCTCTTGATACAAGGAGCATGAAGTGACCCGGGAGCAGTCATATCTTGAAGTTTAATGGAACACTGACTATACCCCTAATTGAAGGGTTTTGCTGTAGGAACAACACGGACATTGCTTAAAGTTGCAGGGACAGAAAGAAAAAATTCCATAGCGGGTCCCTGGAAGTAATACACTGCCCTCTCAACATTCATGCAGCATATCCTCTCCATGATGACCTTTCAAAATCAGGTTTGGCATGGTGGACTCTATGGTCAGACCTATGGATCCTCTTGCCCCATTTTCACACCTGTTTTTCTGTGAAGAGAATCCATGGGTCTCAGATTATTTTTTGTGTTTTACCATATCATTTGAACAAATACACTGTAAGCTCCCTAATAGTAAAGCTGGTCAAAGCCTTGTGGGCAAAAAAGGCAAGCCCATACCTGGAAAATGTATTCATTATAATCAAGAAGAAAGGCTATTTTCCCAGAGCACAAAGTGTCTAATGAAAATATTTGTCACAATACAACTTTGTGGGATTCTTTGAAGGATTTTGCTTTATTTAATGACATTGGTTTCTTTCTATGGTTGTACATTCAGAATGACAGTAGCTAGATCAGTATTTGGGAATGGAATCCCAAGATCTTTGGTCCACACATGGCTCCATCCCTGACACCATGGCTACCGGGATGCTTGATGACAAATACTGGCTGACATCAAATGGCCTAGTCAATCTGTACATTTTGTTTCTTTGTGCTTCTTTGATGGTAGATGCACTCTTAGTGTTATGTTAACTGAATCCAGATTCAGCTGGCTGTTGCAACAAAAACCAAACTCGTGAGACAGGTGCTGGTAAAAAAGGAAAGTGGTTTATTCTAGTACCAGTATCTTGGGAAGATGGGGAGAATTTTGTCCTCAAAAAACCCACCTCTAATCTCAATGCAGGCAGAGGCTTTTATAAGGCTGGAAGGGGAAAGCAGAACAAAGAGTTCAGGGGTCTGAAGGATGTGAAGCACGGCTTCTTGTGAAAAGGGGAAGCACAGGAAAGAGAGAGGCCTGAGAGAGTACGACTCTGACACTTCTCATGCTTTCTCCCCTAGTTTTGGGCACTACCTCTCCTCAAAAAAAATTTGTAGGTTTACTGAAAACACCTGTGAATTTTCATGGCTGGTACTGAGCAGCCCTTTCTTCCCTGAAACAGATTTCTTTTAACTGTAAAGAAAGGCTAGATAAGAAATTAAAACACAGGGCTATACTCTAAGAAAACAGAGTGTTGGCTACAGTCTTGAGAACAAGCAGAATTACACACACTTTATCACTTAATTGAAATGTTAAGTCAAGCTTACATTGGGGGCATTATTATGTTATTTAAAGATGATATTTTATGCTTATCCTCATAGGTCTATCTACAGTAAATCTTCTCCTTGTTCTCAATTCCCCAATCTTTCTCCTGAACAACCAAGTAAACTACTTGCCTCTACCAGAGTCTGTGTATCCTACCTCAGGCTACTTCCCTTTCTACATAAAATGAGTAATCAGGTATACCACCTGAATCTCTGCCCATTGGAAGGATTACCACCTCTGTGTGGGGCTGAATCAGTCTATTTCTGGTTTGCGCACACACACTAATGGATCTGCCTGATTTCTGCTCTTTTACTATTTCTGTCATATACTCATAAGGGATCTCTATGTGGGTATAGTGTAAGCTGAAGAAGAGGCACTGGTACAATGGTGGATAATAACATGGTGGTCTGTGCTACTCATGTAACTTACTTGTGTTTACTTGTGTGTCCTGATCCCACTGACCACTAATCCCAGATGTGTTATTTCCATCTTATTATATGCTGCTGCTAATGTCATCTGAGGAAATGGCCATAGGTCCCTTTGGAGAAGGACCAAATGATGATTATCATATACCTTTTCCATGATGTTACAAGATCTTTCTTCTATATGATTATTCCTTCCTTCAGTCAGGTCCTAGATCTGAGTATTGATACAGGTCTCGTAACTCAGATCAAGTGATTTGATTTTTAATTGACACAGCCGAGTTCAGCCTCTTAATCATGCATACATGATTCTTTAGATTATATAGATTGATCAATACTCTTATTGACTGCCTGTGCATTTGTCTTGTACCTAGGTTTTCATGTTCTAATAAGTATCTCCATAGTGCTCTGCGTCTCAGACCACCCTGGCTGCCACTCCCATCTTCTCACTCTTTCACCTTTAGTGTAATATTTTACTTAAAGAAATGTGCTGTAATAGTTACCAGTAAGACTAAAGGTAAGAGGAAATTTTTATGCATAACATAAAAGGGTCAATGTTTGATGTTGGTTTGCCGACAGTAAAGACTATGGGACATAGGAATTCTCTGCCACTGAATGAATCTCCGAGGCTGCCTCATTTCTTACAATATAACTGAACACAGACAAGTCTAAAGAGACAGAAATTGAGGTAATGCAGACACCTGCCTGCAAGTTCTTGACTCTAGCTCCCACTCCTGAAAGAAATAATAGTATTGGGGCCCCATTGGTACTTCTATGAAATCATGAAATTGATCCAATCAATACAAATCCTTGAGGGTTACTAGGGTTATTCCTGTTTCTAAACCACCATTTTTTTTCTTTTATAGTTTAGTTTTATCACTTCAAATGGGTAAAAAAAAAAAATCACTTAAAGCAAAAAGAATGTTTAGGAAGCTTGTTATAAAAATACTGAACTTATCAACTTAAGAAATATTTCTAAAATGTTAACCCTGAGTAAGTCACTTGACATATTTTGGACAAAATTTTCTTATTTGTCGATGAGGAAGTAAAAAAACATATGGCTTTGAAGACCTCTATAACTCTGTGTTGTTATTTATTTTCTGTGCAGATACCAGGCACATGTCTTGCCATCTCTGATCCGTGTTGCAGGAGAACAGTCACATCATAATGACAGTCAAGTCCTATTACATTTCAAATTAATGCATGAGTACCTTTAGGAAATGGTGTTGTCTGGATCTTTTAAAACTAGCTCTACCATTCTGCTATTCTAGGGTAAACAAGACAAAACAAAACAGGTTTCCTATGGATATTTTTAACAATGAAATGCATAGCTGTAGAAAATAATCTAGAACTGGTTCGGACTCTCTCATGAGTCAGTTGTGAGCACCTCTTTAAATTCTGCATTGATTGATGTTACATTGGTAGCTTAATTTTTGGCCATGGTGGAAGTATTTTATACTTTGAAAATCAGTAAACACTATAACCTAGGACCTTTTCTTTTCTTCATTCAACTGTAACCTAAACATTCTACTTGAAAATTAGGGTAAAACTAGGTGATTAAGGAATTATTTGAAGCCTTAAGATAATTTTTTTTCAAGCTAATAACTTGAATTTCTTCTAAAAATTGAAAAGCTATTTGTTTTTTTCAATGAACAAGATTAGTGCTAGGGATAGTGAGATTTTTATCTAAATTGGTACAAATAGGATACACAGATATTTATGTTATTTTAAAAATATAGCATCCACTTCAAAAACCATATGTTGGTGAAACCCAAAGTTACATGATTCTGTTTGTAAGCAGTTCATGTCAGCTTGTGCACTCTGAAGAGAGGCAACAGAATTGAGAATTATCTATAAAATTAACTGAATCCATTTGGACTAATAATACATCTATTACCTGTAACCCCCAAGGAGGGAAACTCCACTGGGATTCTCATAGTTAAGAGATTGGATTGGTCTTCCTATCTTTTGATTCTCTCCTTCTGTTGCTTCTGCCTTTATTACCAACTTGACTTCTAAATGAGGAAGGACGGAAAGAATGAAAAGGCAAACCTCAATTCTATCACCTTTTCTCTTTTTAAAGGGCTTCTGACATGGTTTGGCAGAAATAAAGTAAATGTTTGAACTATGTCTGTAATTAAAGTCTCAATTATTTATGATCCTCTTTTGCCCCTAGTCCAAGTATGTAGTATTGCCACATTTCCAAGATAATTAATGATGTTGAACATCTTTTAGTGTATCTGCTGGCCATTTGAATGTCTCCTTGGGGTAATATTTTGCTATTGAGTTATATTAACTCTTTATCAAATAGATTATTTACAGATATTCTCTCATTTTATTCTGTAGGTACCCTCTTTATTTTTCTGATTCTTTGTTGTGCAGACACTTTTTAGTTTGATCTAATCCCACTTATTGTTTTGTTTTGCTTTAGTTGCTTGCATTTAGGTGTTATATCAAAAAATAATTATTCCCAGTACTGATGTCAGTGAACTTTTTCTTTACGTTTTCTTTTATTAGTTTTGCAGTTTTGGCTCTTCAAGTTAAGTCTTTACTCTATTTTGAGTTAATTTTTTTGAGTGGTATAAGATAGAAATTTATTTCATTCTTTTGCATGTGAATATCCAGTTTTGTCAATAACATTTATTGAGGAGACTATTCTTTCCCTTTTGAGTATTCTTAGATCTCTTGTCAAATATTAATTGATCATATGTGTATAGGTTTATTTCTGTTCCAATGGTCTGTGTGTCCATTTTTATGCCAGTACCACTCTATTTTGAGAACTATAGCTTTGTAATAAACTTCAGAATCATGAAACGCAATGTTCCCAGCTCTGTTCACTTGTCTCAAGATTGCTTTGCTTTTTCAGGATTTTGTGGTTTCATATGAATTTGGGGATATTTTTCTATTTCTGTGGGGGGGGAAATGCCACTGGAATTTTAATAAGGAGCATTGAATATATTGATGGCTTGGACTACTATGGACATTTTAACATATTATTGCTTTTAATTTACAAATATGATATCTTTCCATTTCTTTCATTCATGTCATTTAATTTTTTGTGTACAGGTATTTTACCTCCTTGTTTAACCTTGTTCCCGAGTATTTTATTATTTTCGATGCTGTTATAATTGGGAGCTTGACTTTTTCTTTTTTAGATAGTTTTGTAAAGGTATAAAGACACAACTGATTTTTGTATATTGATTTTTTAGCTAAAGTTTAATATAGGTGTTATATGTCAGTAATTACACTATTAGTCCTTGTAGGTTATGGAACTGACACACATTTAAACCAACCAGATCAACTTAGATATAATGACATATTAAATTTAAAAAATAATTAAAGGCTCTTGCTATTAACTTAATCTAGTTTCTACTCCAGAATGCCCTCTAAATTAACTTCCAGATTTCAAGTAAGCCATAACTGATATAACTAACTCCCAGCATAGTAAGTAATTTTACCAAGCATAATCAATAAAACTGTCTATCCGCTGTACAGAGCTTAAATAAGAGAGAATGAAAAATAGGTAAAACCCAGCGATATGAAGTGTATTTTCAGAATGCTGTCTCGAGTCTCAAGCTGGACCATATGCAAATGGCTTGTGAAGAACAAATGGGCTTTTTATTCACTTACCTTAGTAAATGTGCATCTCTATTTTCACCATAGAACTTTCCCTTTTCCCTAACCCATGTATTTTCAGTAAAAGCACATTTATCATCAAGTGTCATTTACTGAAAACACTCTTCTGTATTCAAGAGAGTATCAGTATGTATTGAGAAAAAGGAGATACGTGTAGATGCGTGCATTTGAATGACCTTTCAAAACCTGACTTTCCTGTGTAGAGAGATAACACTTAATAAAGTCAAAGTCTTTTCAATTGTTTAACTTTTAAAAATCAGAATGTTGTAGCTTTGAAGTATTTGAAATAAAAACTGACTTTCCTAGTATTATGAAAGCTTCAACTTGACTCTGCTTTTTAAAGCTTAAAAAAAAAATCAAAAGATTTAGTTTGGGTATAAAATTTCTTGCCTTTTTATAGATATTAATTACTTGAAGAAGTTATTATTTTCACTGCTGTAATAAGAACTTCAGACAGGTTCTTTTGAACATCTACTTTAACCCACATGACTCTAAGCCTTTCTCTAATATTAGCCAGAAGCAAAGTCAATATTTTTCAAGTTTAATGTTTTCCTTATTTTAAATAAATAATGGAGGTCCAGGTAAAATTAAATCTTTTTTATCTATATATAGATAAGATCTTATCTATAGTGTCAAGCAAATTACAGTTCATGTATGGTTTGTAACATGGGGATTAAATACAAGCCATTTCTGTATCTCTGCTCTTGGAGCTGAACACCATACGAAGCTGGAACCATAGAAAACTTCTTTGCAGTTTCATACCTGACTGTCCTCTGACACTATCCCTGTCAACAAAGAAAGAAATAGACAGGATCTTGAACTACCAGCCCCAGATGATCCTGTTCCTCGTTTGATATAAATGGTTTCCTTTGCTTCTAGTAACTGGGATGGTAATTCATGCACATCTGACTAAGCCCCTTCCTGGAATCTCAAGTCAAGCGAAAGCCATTGGACTACTGGACTCAGTACCCCAGATCTGCTTCCAGAGCCAGTCTTTCCAGCACAGTCTCCCCGGACTGGAACCCTCATCCGTTCACAGTTGGATTTCTACAGTTTTCTAGCAGAATTTGTTGAAGTTCAGTTGCCATTTTCATCTGCTATTGGTCACTGTCTTGATTGCAGATGTAGACCCTATACACATTTCTGATTTCTTGGAGGAGATAATTCCCATTTTGTCTTAGTAACAAACAATTAAACTAGTTTTCATCAGACTCTCATCTCTCCCTTTGCCTCCTTTCCCACTTTTTTTGGCCTTAATTCATACTACTTTTTTTTTTTATCTCTTGCCTCAACAAAATTTCTCCCAAACACTCTTGCTGTCTTTTCTTACATTCCAATGTATATCTGTGATATTTTAAAAATTAATATAACTTGCATCAAAATTTCAAAAATCATAAGTGTGAAGTAATATAATTATCATAAGGTGAACATACCTCCGAAACCACTACTCAGGTCCAAGAATAGAACAATACCAGCACTTAAAAGCAACCCACACACCTTTTTCCAATCTCATTTTGCTCAATCATCCTCAGTGTTAACCATTATCCTGACCCTTCAGCATTTTAGGATTCAATAAAAAGTGTCATTTTCAAACTTCTCCCTGGGATCCATAGATTCCTCAAACAAATTTTCTCCACCAGATTTGCTGTCTTTGGGCGTCCCTACTGGATTCCAATAGGGATGTGAAGAACAAATGATGGCTCCTCTCATGCTGAAGGTGATATTTGTGGGATGCCTTATGTGTCCCTACCTGGTACTGGTGGAAGTGGAATTCTTGCGATACCACAGGAAAGGAATTTCCTAAGACCTGCAGGGGAAATGAGTGATCTCTACTTCTGTGGAATTAAACCCTTGGGTTTCCAATGTCCCATTTTCCTCCATCTTGCCACGGAGAAAGTTCAATCTTGTTGTCAACAGGGTAAGAATTAAGACCACTTCCCAGAGTCTTCACTTCATATTAAAGCATAGTCCAGGCCAGCATTTGGCTCGTTTAGCTTGTGTTTCTAGTTGCAGTCCACTGCATGTGGCGTCTGCACAGCCATGGGCCATGTGGGTGCTAAAGGCACATATCAGGTGAGCACAGGGGCAAGCATGTGTTGTGGAGCAAGAGAGCACAAGAGTGAAGCAAGAGTAGAACAAGAGTGAGATAATTCTTTGTCTGAGGATTATAACTTGGAGCTTAACCAATTAACACTTCAAAATTTCACACACTTGAGTGGCTTCACCACCCACTACCCAATGATCTTTTTTCAGGTTAGACTGGTAGGCAAGTACCTTCCTTACATCACTTCATGGCACATGCACCTATTTCCCCCTTTGTTTGATCCCTTTCCCCAGTGATTTGCAGGGAATGGACAGGTGGTACCTTAGGGAGTATGAAGCTATAGTTTCCCAGTAAAGCTGCCCAGATGACCATGCTTACAATGTCTGACCTCCCCTTTGCCCTCTTTCTATTATTAATAACTAGCTAATTATGACTAACAAAGACACTTGCTTGAACTCTCTCCCAAGATAACTCAATAGTGACTTTAGACTTACCCACAGCTACGATTCTCTAGTCCATGGCCCACTTGCCCTTTTATAACACTGCAAACAAAATAGAAGCACATACAATGTTGTATTCAGTTTCTTATGTTCCACTGCATATCTGAGAGGTTTGTCCTTTGTTTTGTTTTGTTTTTACATTAGCCATAGGTAACTCACTGCATTGCTATACAGGATTTCATTGTATGAATATACCACACATTATTTATCCATTGTATTGTTGACTAACATTTGAGTTGTTTCCAGCTTAGTCTTTTACAAATAATGCTGCTGTGAACATTCATGTATAAATTTTCAATATTCATGTGCATACATTTCTGGTGGGTTATGATTAGGAGTGAAATATTTTGTCATAGGATGTATGCGTTCAACTATAATTGATGCTGCCAAACAATTATATAACATGGTTGTACTAAATATATTCCCACCAGAAGTGTATGGGAATTTCAATGTACTTTCAAACACTTGGTCTTCTCAGCCTTTTAAATTTTAACTATTCCAATGGGTGTTTAGTAGTACTTCATTATGGTATTAATTTTCGTATCTCTGATGACAGGTGAGGTTGAGCAATTTTTTAAATGTTTGCTGGTCATATTGGAATTTTCTCTTATGAAGAGAATCTGGCTATGTAGTTTCTGAAGTTAGGTAATTTATTAAAAGGTCCTTCATATTCTGTGTTATTCACTGAAAAACTTGCTTTTGGAGCTCCAAGCCACAAGGGTTACCAGACTAAAGGAGTTCATTTGCCTGCCTCATCAAAGCCCAATAAGACATGAACAAAGTAAGGTTTTATTTCAGGAAGCAGCCTACACCCAGAGAAAGATGAGCTAATAAAACTCAAAGATCTGGCTCCCAGTGGCTTCTAGGGGATGTGTTATACGGCAGAAAAAAATCATTAATCATGGTGATTAAGGGAGTTAGGGTCGTGCTCTCTACTGTTTGGTCAACAGTAGGGTAGAGGATAGTTGGTCAGTGCATCTGGTCCTGGTGTCAACCATGGTGTGGCTTTATCTGGTTTCTCAAGATGCGGTTGGTGGGGTTGTTCTGGAGCTGAAACACAACTGAGGCCTAGATGTCATCTCTAGATTGACTTTGTCTCTGCGATCAGCAGACCCAAGGCTTTGTTCCTAAGAATATTTGATGCTGACCAGAACCTCATTGTCCTGGGTGCTTAATGATTAAGGGAGTGGTCCTGTAAAAGAGGAGGCAGGTGAGTCAGGATGCTAGATGAGGCCAGTTTTAATCAAAAGGAAAGGAAGGACAAAGAGTCATGTTAAAGAAATGATGTTTCTATGCAGTTGCAATGATGCCCAACTACCCTGAGACTGCAGTCCTGAAGAAGCTGCTTTGTGTAAGCACTCTTGTCAAGTGCTAAGCCCACTCATGCAGCCATTCTTAACAAGATACCAGATTTGTGAGTGAAGCTGTTCTGAACCCTCAAGACCACCTCCTTCTCATTCTGAAACCACTGAGTGACCTACACTGACACCACTTAAAACAGAAGAATCATCTAGTCTAGCCCTGCCTAAATTCCTGATTCATTATCATGATATGTGATAAAATGATTATTATTTTAATCCACTAAGTTTTATGTTCATTTTCCATGTGGCAATAGATAACTGCAGCAGAATTTGTTGCCTGAAGGGGGGATGCTGTCATCATAAAACTAGACATGTGGCATTGGCTTTGGAAATGGCCAACAGCCTGTTGAGGCAATTGGTGAAGGCTCAAAACAAAACGAGGAAACTGTTTTTGGAGCTGAGAGAAAGGGGACCCTGGTTATGTAGCTGTGGAAAGTATGGCAATGCTGTTGGCCATGATGACATGAAAAATAGGATGTGTGCCTAATAAACTAAATGATCAAGCTGAGGAGCCTTCTGGACAGAGCGTTGAACATGATGCCTGGCTTCTTGCCTCCTGTAATAAAATGACGAACAAACTGAAGAATGAACTGTTCTATTTTTTAGTAGAATTGGAAGGAAATGTAAAAGCCCAGAATAATCTTTACATTCAGCAAAATCAGGCTAAAATAAAAGATAGCTTCAAAGCAAAGATCAAATCCTGGGCATTGCCAGTGAGACTTTGCCTCTGCGGAATCCAGGTGTTACCGTAGATCCTTGTTTAAAACCTCAGCAAGACTTTAGCTAGAGCCTCATGTACCTTCTCATTTAAACAACAACAAGCCTCTAAGATGGTAAGTGTGTATTTTAAGATCCCTCTGCTAGACCAGAGAGCTTCTACAGGTATTGTTCTAAGAGTATCGTCACCATGAGCTCTGGGTCGAAAACACGTATGAGTGAAGTTTTTGTCGAATAGATTAGTTTATAAATTGATATATTTGCAACTCCAAGGAAATTCAGTATCTTGGACTGGAGGAAATTGACACAGTACACAATGAAAAGAGGAATTTGAACCACAAACTTTTATGGATGTGGAGCAGGCTGATAACTGCTCAGCGGCAAACATACTCTCTATGGAAAAAGGATGACCCAGAAGGAAGAGTCAAGACCCCAGAGGACAGTCAAGAGCTGTGGATAATCAATCTTGGAGCACGGGTTGTCAGGGGGCATTCTGGGCCCTACGCAAGGAATTTGCAGTGGCAATATACAGGGTGGGCAAAAGTAGGGTTACACAATTAATAAACAATAATATGAATGAACTCTGTTTCATATACTCACACCGGTATATACATCAATTAGGGGGAAATTGACAGTAGTATCAGACAGACCTTGTACATCCCTTCAGACTCTTTCACGTGCCTCCAGACCCCTTAATACTTCAGATTGTTTCTGTGACATGGGAATAGGCTTCTTGTAAGTCAAACCTGAGGACAAACAGGCAATGCCCAGAATTTCTAGGTCCTCCTATTGTTTCCTGATGGGAAAAATAACATGTGGAAGAACTGGAAAGGAAGAAGTAAAACTGTCATTGTTTGCACTAAACATGATTATGCCTGTAGAAAACCAATAGATTCATTTCGCCTCACACATAATTTCATAGAAATGGCACTGTACAGTGTATACATACTCTTTTGTGCAAGTTTTTTACTCAGAATAATGTTTTTGAGATTCATCCACGTTGTTGCATGTATCAGTAGTTAATTTCTTTGTATTTCTGAGTTTGTTGTGTGAATATATTACGGTCAATTCATCATTCTGCTATTGATAGACACCTGAACTGTTTCTAACTTTTGGTCATTCTGAATAAAGTTGTTGTGGACCTTGTCACAAAGTACTTTCTGTGAACATATGTATTTTATTTTATTTTATTGGGGTAAATGGTGTACAAGTGAAATTTCTGGGCCATAAAGTACATTATGTTTAGTTTTATAAGCCAGGTCTTTTTCCAAGTGGTTTATATTGTTTGAAATTCCCACAAGCAAAGTATGAAAGTTTCCATTGATGGCAACATGTAATGTAGGCCTTTTTAATTTTAACAATTCAGATGCGTGTGTATGGCATCTCATTTGGGACTTCAATTCACATTTCTTTTATAATTAATGATGCTAAGCACTTTTTATATGTTTTCATGTGCTCATTGAGCAGTTGAATGTATTTCTTTGTGAAATGTCTGTTTCTTATTGGCGTCTTTGTCTCATTGCTAAGTTGTAGGGGTATCTTGTTTCTGTAATTTATATATTCCAATTAATTTGGAAATTTTTATACATTACTCATTCAAATACTTTGTTTTCTTCTCCTTTCTCTTTTTCCTCTCTTCTTAGATTCCAGTGACTCATATGAAAATCTCCTTGGCAGTGCCCCACAGGTCCCTGAAGCTCTGATACTATTTTGGGGGTATCTTTTCTTTGTCTTTGTTGTTCAGATTGGATCGTTTTGTATTGTTTTCTCTTCATGTCTCCTACTTGTGTCCTGTGTGATCTCCATTCTGCTCTTAAACCCATCCAGTGAATTTATATTCCAGATACTACATTTTACAGTCCTAGAATTTTCCTCTCTACTAAAGCAAGTTACAAGAGAGCTACCCTGGGTGTATATGTCTTTGCCGTGTGAGAGAAATGAGGCCTGTCTGACTCTCCTCCGGAGAAATCTGAACTGAGAAGCTCCAGGCAGCTGGCTGGTTGGGAGAGAGCTCCGCTCCCACAGAGACGGGAGCATATTCCCCTCGGTCTGTGTGTCGTCCCCTTGCGAGGCTCAGATTCATCTTTAAAAAGGCGCTAAGAGAATCTCAATGCAGCCATGTGCTCCCAATTTAAGCCATGAACTTCTGGGAGCCCAGAAGGGGAAAAGAGAAATACAACATTTTTAAACGGTATATCGGTTAGTATTTTTATGTTAATCAAGTATCCTAGATATTCTGATTGGGTCTCCAGCAATCTCTCCACTTAGAGGCCCAGTATTTTATCATCTGATACTTGAAAGATGAATCACATTTTAGTTCTCTTGATTAAGTAATGAACTTGAGAATTGACAAATGCTTTCATAGCATTTTCCTTGAAGAGACTTTGTCTTTCTTCCGACTCTCCCATCTTCAGGCCCTGCCCTGAGGCTCAGACCTCAAAGTTGGGCCACATGTCACACAAAAAAAACGAAGGCTCCTTTTCTCTCCTGACCCCCTGTGTGCGAGCTCGTCACTTCGTCCCGCCTGACACCCTCTTCTCCTCTCCTCTTACTGGCTATTGCTTACAGCATGTGCGTGTCCCCCGAAGTGTCTATTTATTTATTTATTTTGAGCTTGGCATTTTAAAGTTTACTTTTCAAATCCTGGTGAATCCATGTGCTTTGTTTCTCCCTTTTTATTTATATTTTGCCCTTTATTGCTGCGGGCTGGGTAAACTGTTTATTCCCGGATATTTATTACTGCCTTCAAGATTTAACTTTAATATTTGTTTTATTTGGTCATTGAATTTTCTTTCAATTATTTCCTCCTAAGTTTTACAGAAAGTCTTTGAAGATACAAATAGTGACTGTTCTCTCACCCTTGTGGTGCTGGTTCTCGTGTGAGTCTGTGTCTGCATGGAGGCGTGAGGGTCCACCATTCACTCTTCGCTGCCGACACCTTACAGATGTCCCCCACCTGCCCGCCCCCTTCGCCCACCTCCACCCCACCCAGCCTTCCCACACTGGATTTGTGTCCATGGGCTACTCTTACATGTTCTCTGGCTAATCCCCTCACCATCTTTTTCCTTACAAATTCTTTAATACATTTAACAGGTGAGTCGCTGCCCTTCCCTAGTTGGATCTTTCCCATTTTTATTTATTTTTTTATTACTTATGATCGGCATACAAGAAGCTGCAAAGATTTAATTTTTACAACTAGATGAGTTTGGAGATAAGTATACACCAGTGAAACCATCACCGAATCTGTACTATAAACATATCCGTTACCTGCAAATGTTTCCTCTCACCTTTGTACTACTGCTGTTACTGCTGCTGCTTTTCCTTTTCCTCCCTCCCCTCCTCTTCCTTCCTCGTACTATTATTATTACTATTAGAAACTTAACATAAGGTTTACTGTCCTGGGGATTATTTAGTATACAGTACAGTATTATTAACTATAGGCACTGTGTTGGCCAGGAGATGTCTAGGATGTAGTCACCTTGCAGGGCTGAAACTTTGAGCCACAGCCCGTGAAAACCACCACTGTGCTCTCTGCTTCCGTGGCTGTATTTCAGGTTCCGCCTATGAATGGTGTCATGTGGTTTTGTCTGGCTTATTTTACTTAGCATAATGTTGTAGGTTCATGCATGTTGTCACACAGGTAAGACATCCTGGCTCTTGATTTGAGGAGTTCTATAGAATTTTTTTTCTATTGTCCTGTTACAAATAGGGCTTAATCTAAATATTGATTTGATCCGGCCATCAGTGTTTCTTTGTGGCATAGAATTCACACTAAACCCTAGAAAACTGCAGGGGAAAAGAGGGAGGTGTCTATATCGAAAGGCTAAAAATCAAGCTGATCAATTCGACATTTCTTAAATGTAGTTCTAATTATATGTGAAGCGCTGAGGGAAAAAAATCAACTCTTGATTTCACTTTCTAAATCCTGTGATAACACTGTGAATAGAGATCAGTATAATAAATGGCCTAAGCCTATCTACCATGCTCAAATAATAAGGATTGTTTTAAAGTCACACTTTTGAACCTACAATTTAGGGTTTAAACTGTAGAATGTTCCAGTTCCAGGAATCTGTCTGCAAGATGTGGGCAGTCCTTGATGAAGGGCCCAGTGAATTCATTCTTTTCTTCAAGACAGAGGTCCAGAGATCAGATACCTGCTTTACAAATTAAGCCCTACTTTTCATAGATAACAAAATACCCAGTCAGTTAATAGGCAGAGTTGAATCACACAGGAATGAGAGATGCACTTGCCAGTCAGAGAAAGACAAGTATCACATGACCTCACTTATACGTGGACTCTAACAAACAAAATAAACTGGTGAACAAAATAGATCCACAGACATAGAAGCAGGGAACAGACTGACGACTCTCAGAGGGAAGGGGGGTGGGGGCTGGGAAGGGATAAACCAAAGAACATATATGCATATGTGCATAACCAGTGAACACAGACAATAGTGAAGGCCAGGGGCAGGTGGAGCGGGGTACAGGAGGACAGTGGGGGGAGGGGGATGAAATCTGTAATACTTTCAACAATAAAGATAAATTTAATGCCACCCTTAGAATTCTAAGATATTTAAACTTTCCCTGAATCTCATGAAAATCATGATGTTATTTATACGATTAGTGATAACCTGTAACTGAAGTTATTATCATACAAAATATAGCAAAGCCACTAATTTCTTATCTGCTTCTACTATAGTTATGTGTTAAGCATGGTAACATGTCTCTTAGCTGTGACTGAATTATGTTAGTGAAAAATTTACATCTGGAAATATAGGAAAGAAAAAAACAGTCATTTCCAGTTGATGTCAGTTTCTTGCTGTTCACGTTCTTCAAAAAAGATATACATTTTCCTCCTGGAGTAAACATATCCAATACGCACATCCTCTGTCCTTTTGAACAGTAAAAAATAATGGAGAAAATGTGTACGTAGGTAGATTGCATACATACGTTCCCAAAACACATGAAGTGGAAGAAAGTATATAGTTAACTAGGACACCCATAATTTATTAAGTTTTCTTATAAAAGGCATTTAGTGTATATCAGAGAGCAGAAAAATTATTTTATTTATTTATTCATTCATTCATTCATTCATTCATTCCTCACTGGAGGATATGTTTTTATTGATTTTTAGAGAGAGAGGAAGTGGGGAGAGAGAGAGAGAAACATCGATGTCAGAAATAAAAATTGATCAGTTGCCTCGCGCCCCGACCAGGGATGAAACCCGCAACCTATGTATGTGCCCTGACCGGAATCGAACCCACAACCTTTTGGTGTACCAGATGACACTCCAACCAACTGAGCCACCCAGCCAGAGCCAAAACAGTTATTTTAAAAAATGCAATGTTCTCAAATGCATTTTTAAGTTTTTCTTTTTCTCTTCTTTTAGATGTACTAAAAGCCCCTGCCGTGATTCTTATTTCTAAATCTTCCCTCAGAAGTTATAGAGTTTACTTCTGTTCTTATAGTGTTTACGCTAGAAATTTCAACTTAAATATTTACCATAAAGATGATCAGTGCTAGCTCTCCTCCAGAACAATGCAAATACCTTGAGACAGTTTAATGCAACCCTCCGTGTCCTCTCTCAGTTAATCTTTTTTTTTTTTTTTACATAGATGGTTTTTATTTATTTTTATCCTCACCCAAGGACATTTTGCATTTATCTTCAGATAGAGCAGGAGGGAGAGAGAGAGAGAGAATATCGATGTGAGAGAGACACACTGACTGGTCGCCACCCACACAACCCCAACAGGGACCAGGGACAAACTGCAACCAAAGTACGTGCCCTTAGCGGGAACCGAACCCGGGTCTCCCTGGTCCTCGGGCTGATGCTCCAACCACTCAGCCAAACCGGTTAGGGCTCAGTTAATCTTTTATAAGGCAGTATTTTAATTGTATCTTGATTGGTTAACACCAAATGCTAACATTTGAATGACTTCGCATTATCAACATGATTTGTTTCTCCGTAGCTCAAGTTTTCTTGCTCCATCCATGTCTTCCTTTGTGGTCACTTTCGTTCTAGACATGTGATCAGTGTTTTGTTCACCCTAAGTCCTCCCAGTGTTTGTCTTAAATGTCCTCATTTTGCCTATAGCCTTGGAAGTTCTGTTAGAAAGGCAAACACCAAATGATCTCATTTATATGTGGAACCTAATGAATGCAGTAAGTTGACCAGCAAAATGGAACCAGAAGCATGGATACATGGAACAGACTGGCAGGTGCCAGAGGGGTGGGGAGTGGGGTGACTGGATGAGGAAGTTGAAGGGATCAGCAAAAGAACAATTATGCATAACACATGGACACACACAGCAGTGTGGCGAAGGCCAGGAGAGGGGGAGACGGGGTGGAGATGGCCAAAGGAGAGGGAAATGAGGGAAGCATGCAATAATGTCCACATTAAAAAATTTAATAAAAAATATATTAATTATACGTTATTTCAATGACTAATACTTATATTACCTAGTGGGAATGTGTTTCACTATTTAAATACAGAGACAAGTGAACCTTAAAAAAATTGTTCGTATAGATTTGTAGATCAGCTGTGTTCTTTCAGCACTTTGATGCGAATCCTCTCCTGGTTTCACCTGCTGTGCCAGAGACACCACTTTCACTCCACAGTCGCCCTTGGAGGGCGCCTGTCTTGTTTCTCGGCTGCCTCATGATCCCCTGTGTTGAGTAGTCAGCAGTCACTACTGTGTGCTAGTATGAATTTCTGTAATTTACTGTTTTCATCAATTCTAGAAAATTATGAGTTTCTTTTGGAATACTGTATCTCCCCATCCAATTATCTTTTACTGGAATGCCAACGAGAAGTGTTACACCTTTCACCCCTGTCTCCTTTCCTTACCACCTCGCTTGTGTTTCCATCTGTTTGTCTCTCTGCGCTGCGTTCCGTTTAATTTCTTTTGATCTGTCCACTAGTTTATTCAGTCTCCTTTCAGCTCTGTCTAATCTGTTCTTTATCCCATCTACAGAGTTTCTCATTTCAATTATTCACCTTTTTAACTTATGAAAATGCTTTTGGGTTCTTTTTCAAACATGCTTAGACATTTGTACTGCCTCTTGTATCTTTATCATATTGAGATGCATTTATTTTCTGTAACAGATTTAATATGCTTATTTTACATTCTCTTGAATATTATCTTTATCGGCAATCTTTGTGGGTCTGATTTGCAGTCTGTACTTGTTACCTGACTTACTCTGTGATTTTCTTTAGGGTGACTTCTGTTTCATAGGAATTCTTTGAGGATTAGATTGAAAATATTCCACTGAAGATGCTAGTTGTGCTTTTGGCAAGTATCTGGAGATGCTACTTTCCCAAGAAAACTTCAAATAACAGAGTTTAGGAGTTTTCAGATCACACGGTTCATGTGGATTTGGGACCCGTGTTCTTAGGCATATGAGTTTATCATCAGCAAGTTTCAGGGGATTTGAAAAGAAAAACCTTTTTTTCTTTACTGAGAGCCATGACCGGGACACACATAATCCTTGTGTCCTTGTGAAGCGCACATTTTTCCCTAATTCACTCAGTGTTGGTATTTCCCAGAACTGCCGCATACAACTTCAATGGGTACATCACACCGTGCGCATGCAGTGGGCATTTCCTGGGCTGTGCAGGGCACAGTGTGTGCAGTCATGCTTGCTCTCGGTTGGGCTCCATCTCAGTTTTAAGTGAGTCTCTGACCTGATGGCTCATCTTGCTGGAGCCAAGCTTAGTTTTTTTCTCTCTTTGTCTGTTTGTTTTTATATTTCTCCCAGTCACTTTGTCTACTAAAAAACAACTTCTACTAAGTCACCAGAAATAAGCATACAGATCTCTACGGCAAACTCTAGCATTAGTTTTAATGGTCTATATTTCAGAACTTTGTTAATTAGTTGGTTTGTTTTTTAACTATAGCCCACTCTCCCCTGCAAGCCAAGCTGTGCATTCTAAGAGTTTTAAAAGTAGTCTATACAGTATCATTATATGTTTTGTACTGAAGGGGGTCATCTGGACATTTGGTCTATCATATTGCCTCAAACAGAACCCAAAGTTCCTACTCTGAAATCACAGACCTAGCCACTGTTAATGCCGCTGTTCAACCCATTCTGCTAAGCCGGGAACCATTACCAGCTATGGCTCCAGATGTAGGAGTTCTGGTTGTTGTGGTCTTCTGAGCTCTCGTGGCTTTATCTCATCATGGAGAGTGTATAAGGTTCTAACAATGATTCAATGATTGGACTTGGAAAAGATATAACAGGAGGAAGGATGTATTTCTGATACCATTGTAATTAGCTAGTTATTAATAAAAAGAAAGGAGCAAAGGTAAAGCCAAACAATATAGCATGTCATTATAGCAGGAAGCTGCAATTTCACCCTCCCAATCCATTCTCCATGGATCATCGGGGAAGGGGTCCAACAAAGGGGAGACAGACGCATGTGCAATAAAGCTGGGATGACGTCAGTCAAACCTGGGAGCCGAGCTCATTGGCCAGAGATGGCAGGCAGGGCCAATGCAAACCTGTGAAAATTTGGGAATACATAATATCCTACAAAGGAATTCTCTCTCTCAGCTCTTGGCTGTTGGCACTCTGGAGTCTCTCCTGCACTCGCCCATGTTTCCTCCAGAGCCCCGTGGCCCTGCAGACCCCACAGGCAGTAGACTGAGGGACTGCAGCAGGGAACTCAAACTCGGCGGGCCTGACGCTGGACTGGACCTGTGCTCCAGCGTGGAGCACAAACTCTGGACACCGGCTTTGATCTTAGCCTAGCTGAAAACGAAATGGGATTTTTTTCTTGGCAGGATGATGGAAAATGGGACCTTCGAAACTCAGGGGTTTGAGTCCACAAAAATAAAGCTTTCTGCAGTGTCTCATCCTGCCATGCACGTCCCAGAAGATTCCTTTTCCTGTGATACTGCAAGAAAGCCACGCCCACTAGCAACCTGTGTGAGGGGAGCTTTCCCTGCCTGTAACTCTTCTGACTTGTCATGCTCATCAGTGGACACTATCTTGGGTATTTTCAGTTTCCCCTTGCCAGGCGCATTGCTATTTCATGCTGCTACAATAATTTTTGCCACTTCTTTAGAATCTATGGTCTCATAACCAAAAACTAATTGATAATAATTTTCTGCTCTTTCTTTCTTGTAAAGAATGACTGATTCTCTTTTCACAATTTCAGAGGTATATCGGAAAGGAAGGATCAATTATTAAATGCTTACTACAAGCACCTGCTTGATACTACTTATGAAATTTTTTTATTATTTGTGTTTGATAAATAATGACTATTGTAATAATGATACAATTATTGTTGCAAATAGTGGTACCATTTCGCATTTATTCAGAGTTTACCGTGTGTCAGGAACAGTTGTAAATATTTCATACTTATCACATTTTATAATCCTCACTACAACTCTGGGAAAGAGCTTTTCCATCCTTATTTTATATATAAAATAAATCTAAGAGAAGTTAATTGTCCAAGTTCACACGGCAAATGAGTGACAGGTCATGGTTTAAACCCAGGTCTTCCCAACTCCAGAGTTCATGTCCTTTCCGTGTGAGGCAAATAAGCTGTTCTCCTAAAATCATGTAGGGTGTTTGCGGAGTCAGTATTTCACTTGACAAAACAATGACATAAAAGACATTTTCGTGATGCTAAAGAGTTAATACCATTTTAGAGCAAAAGAGAAAATGTGTTTAACGACTGAAAACAATCTAAGGCTTCGGCTTTCGGAGAGCATTTAATTCTCATGGCCGTGCCTGTCTTGTATTTCTACATCAATTGCGGATGAACTATTAACTTTCAAATTAGTCACTCCAGGGTTCTATTTACATCTTTAATAGAGAAAATATCAGAGGATCGCAAGGCCCAAGTTAAATCAAGAGAATTTTCTAGAGAAATAAATGATCAGAGCAACAGAATGGATCCCAATGCCCTATATATCATTAAAGAGTTAATTAAATGTATTAAGCTAAACGTAGTGTCAATTTGTTCTAATTAAGAAAATTTTTAAGAAAAATGATTACAACCAGACTTCAATGAAGAAGGCTTGGTCTACATAATCTACAGGAGACTTGTTTGGCCACCGAGGACTCTTTGCAAATAAGCTCTGACTTGTTTCAAGTCCCTCTGAGAGAGTCTTTAGTCCACAACTGACTTGCTAATGAGCACGGTCAACATGCAGATTGGTCTCAGATGCTGTGCTGGAAAACAAGCAGAAAGTTTTCCTAAGTCAACTTCTTCAACAGAACTTGGTATGACCCTGTTACCTTCCTCTAGCCCCGAATCACAACAGTCCTATCATTTCTCAGGACAGGGCACAGGGAATCTTTATCATGAGATGAGATGAGATGTAATTTTGAGGACATCAAAAGTACCTTAATAGTGTTCCCTATCAAGTGGATTATCGATTTTAAAAAATATGGCTTTATATTTTAATAGATTTAATATTGGAATGCTCTTGGACAAAAGAAACAAATATTTTAGACATTTAAGCATGTTTAAGACTTAAACTGCTGTAGACAGAAAAAGCCACTAAAAATGAACTCATTCTAGAGTGTTTTCATGTCATTTTAACCTTAGCAAATTGAAGAGCCTAGTTGTTTTATAGTTTTCCACCAGCATCTTCTTTAGAAACAAGTTCTAAGATTATTTGCAATTTTTGGAAGCTCTAACATTTTCACGGGAGCAAGATTTTATAGCCACTTCATTATATTGTTAAACAAAATTTCTATTGCCATTTATAGGATATTTTGAGGTAAATGTAAGTCAATTTACCCTAAAAGTTCACCACTACAGTGTTACATACTTAAAGTAGGTTACAAGGGCCAAAGTTCTTCCAACTGAATGACACCACTTCAGTATAGCACTGTTGTTACAATTTAAATTTGTCTTTTCCATTGTACTAGTCAGAAGCCGCCAACCATTCAGTATTGACCGGTAAATTAGAAGCCTTCATCTCTGATGTGTACTTTCCTGTTTTGCTGAAACCTCACAACTATTGCTCAAGTGTTTGGGACACCAATATAGAAATATAGGTATGCAGAAAAGTAGAATTCTTAGGCTATACCCCTACATATATACATGTATATACACACACTAATTTATGCTTTTACCTGTTATTAAGTTTATTATAATGGAGTCACATTGAATATGAGTTGCTGGTCCAATTAGATAATTCTTTAATCTAATCTTAGTATATTTATTTTATTTAAGTAGGAGAACCAATTTGAAAGATTATTTTAGTAGAGATGATTAGACTTTCCAGATTAGAAAATTTTGGAGGCTCTGAAGATTCTGGACATGAATTTCTGTATGTCTGAGAAACCATCCTCATGCTTCTCGTTAGTTCTTGCCCTTTGCCTTTTATTTATTTTTTAAATTATTTTTATTAATTTTTTTTGTTACAAACGTTTCTTCTTTTTCCCACTGACACCCTCTCCCGATCCCTTCCTTGCCCTTTGTCTTTTAAAATTCAACTCCAGATATGCTTTTTTTTCCTGCAGAACCTTTACTTATTTAGCTCACCCGCTTCTAATCTCCACAAACAGCTCTCAAATACATTATATCATATTCTACTTAGAGATAATTACTTTATAATTTATTCTTAAATTATTCCATTTGTGTATATCTTCTCTGCGGTTAAACTGAATGTGTACCAGGCAGAAGGCCCCTTGCCTTCATGGTTCAAGGTATCTCAGATGACTTCTCAAGGACAGGGTCTGGGGAGGAGAATGCATCATTCTGATTGTTTGCCATGGTAACGAACAATCCCCAAATTTCAGCAACTTCCTGGACGAGTTATATTTCCCAGTCACATAATGTGCATGTCAGGGGCAGAAGTTTTGCTCCATGTCATCTTCAGCACTAGGTATAGGGTGAAGAATAGATACTAATCTGTGATGTTGTCAGTCTGGTGGCAGAGGAGGAGAAAGAAAATCGTCACAACATATCACTTCCACAGTTCATTGGTCAAAGCAAGCTGTACAGCCATTCCTGAGTTCATCAGAATGTGGAAGTTTACTTTCCCCATATGGAGGTCTATGACCAGTCTGAATCAGTTGGTAGGGAAGTATAATCCTTCCCGGAGCGGTAACAACTCTTTTGAAAAATAATGCAATCTGTCATAGAGAGAACATGTAGAAAGATAATCAAATACATCAACATAACGTTCTCTCGCTGACTGCACTGCATGGATGGATCTACATGATATCCCATTTTCACATTTATTTTCGGAACATAGAGGCCTATCAGTCTGTCCCCCTTCTTCAGCCTCATAGACTAGTGTTATGGCCATGGTTTCCTCTTCATTGAGGATAGTCAATAAAAGATTATAGAACAAATACATGTTTAATGATTCTTTAATGAGTATACAAAATATACTACATCCGTTCCTCCTAAATTGCAATTTACTAAGCACTGCCCTTAGTGCATGGAGGACACACAAGAAAAGTAGACGTCATACCTAACCGTAAGCATCTTGTAGCTTTGCAGGGTAGATAAAATACAAATAGCTATGATTTAGAGCAGAACGTGATGCTTGCTTTGAACGAAATACAAAATGCCATAACCAGCAGGAATCTTTCATGCACACACATACATTTGGAACCATTTAACTCTACCAATTTTCTTCACTCCCAACCCTAAACTCAACTGAAGTGCCATCCATCCTCATCTGTTCTCCTGCTGCCCTAGACCGCTCTTCCCACCAAGACTCTTAATTCCACTTCCTCCTTCCTCTTCAGAGTCAGGCTCATGATTTTTTCTCCCTCTCCCATAGCTTCAATCTCCACCTTCCCTCTACTGTGTTTTCTTCCATTTACCACTTACATCCAAGTTTTCTCCCCCATCAAAAGTTACCTCTTTCCCTAAACATATCTTTATTTTACTTTCCTTTAAATTCTAAAAGCAGGAAATCTCTACTTTCTACCTGTGCTTTCTCATTTCCTTTTCACAACTCCAACCACTGCAATCTGCCTCCACCATCGTCTTGTGTCTGTGCTCTCAAAGACCAAGACCCTTAATAGCTGACCCCAATAATTTACATGACTGTTCTTCACTATCTAAAGCTTCTGACCGTTCCCTATAGCTTCAGGCAGTCTTTTCTCTTGGTTTCTCAGACACTTTCTCTCGTTTCATTGTACCCTTTGTCTTAAAAAATAAGCCGTTCCCGTGCCTTCAAATATTGTTTAAATGTTGATGAGTCCTATGGACCCACATTTCCATTCAACATGTGGACATCTTGCATCTAATTAAAACTTAATAGGTTGAAAAATTACCCAAACATATTCCTTCTCTGCTATTCTCTAATTTGATCAATGGGTTTATTATTCCTCCCACTCAAGAAACCCAAAAGTCTTAGTAGACTTTTCCACTGTCGTACCCTCATGTGACTAAAGGGCACCAATTATCATTTTGTTTAAAAAATGTCTCTTGGATCTTCCTACTCTTGCCAGGTCCCCCTACTATAATACCCCCAGTAACTAGTAATGTCTCAAATCACACTGGCTCCATAAAACGTTCCTGGTCCCTCTGAACAGGTACTCCTCTGTGCTCTGGCTGCACTTTGTCAATACCTTTATTATAGGCAAGAATTAATAACCATTTATGCTACTTCTATATTATTCTTAGTTTTAATATTTTTTCTCCAGTAGACATTTTATTTCTTGGGGATAGGCATCACATGCTATTTATTGTTGGTATTTATTTATTTACGAAAACAGTGCATGTTTAGATGTTCAGAAGGTTGTGAGTTTATCGAAGCTTCACATAGAATACAGCATTTGAACAGGGTCTTAGGAATAAATTCTATTTGGCTAACATGAGAATGGCATTCTGATTAAACTTGAGGTATAGAGTATTTTCTAATCTTACCCAGTAGGTCAAATCAGCTAAAATACAGGGACATTTTGGAGGAAGAATTCATGGCAAGTATTTTGGACAGTAGATCGGAGATGATTATGGGGAACCTTGAATGTCAGACAAGTATATTCATTCATTCTGTTTTGTCTGTCTGGGCAGAGGTGAGCTATATGTGGTTTATGAGTAGAGGGATAGGTTATTCAAATTTATAACTTTAGGAAAATGATTCTGATGTCAGTCCATCTTATGAAATGGGAAGTAGACTGCAAAAGCTTTTAGAAAGATATGCAACAGTCCATAAGGAGGAAATATGTAAGTGTAAATGAGCAATAGAAAAGAGAGAGAATGGAAGAAAACACGTTGTCACGTTACCGTCCGAAGGACTGAGGAATGTGGCCACTAGAGGATAAGGGAAAGACGATGACGAGGCCTCACGCCTGAGTGACAGAGGGGACGCCCCACGCTCAGCAAGAGAGGAAACGCAAGAGGAAGCAGGGGTTTGTAGCAGAAGATTATGAGTTCAATTTTGGACACGGTGAGTTTAAAGAGCAAATACGAATTTAAACTTGAATATCAGCACTAACTTTAATTCTTCATATCAGGATTGCTTTCCTTTTCTTGTTAAGTGACTTAGGGAACTGTCATTTGGTAAGACATCCAGGACCAAGTCCTCCTGCTAACAGCAGCCTTCAGTGGGCTGGGGGAAGTTCTGGCCCAATGGAACCTGGCAGCTGGGGCACAAGGCACCAGCACCGGTGCAGTAAATAGCAAGCGGAAATCAAGACGTAAGAAATGTAACCTTGCCCTGGCCGGTTTGGCTCAGTGGTTGGAGCGTTGGCCTGCGGTCCAGAGAGACCCGGGTTCGGTTCCCGCTAAGGGCATGTACCTCGGTTGCAGTTTGTCCCTGCCCTGGTTGGTCGTGCGTGTGGCAGCCACTCGATGTGTCCCTTCACATCGATGTTTCTCTCTCTCTCTCTTTCTCTCCCTCCCACTCTATCTGAACAAAAAATGGAAAAAATGTCCTCGGGTGAGGATAAAAAAAAAAAAAAAGAAATGTAACCTTAAGAAATTTAAATAGAGGAAAACCCGTGCTTCAGGAATATTCCTTATATAATATGCTGTAGTATTGTGTGATAAATTTGAAAAAAAAAACTTAATTCCCCAAAATAGATTAAAATTATAATTTTTTATGGTATTTCCATTAAAAACATGCAGCTGACCGATGCCCATTTCTTATATTTTATATATTTTTATTTATTTTTATTTTTTATTCTTTATCCTCACCCAATGACATTCTTCCATTTTTTGTTCAGATAGAACAGGGAGGGAGGGAGGGAGGGAGGGAGGGAGAGAGAGAGAGAATATCATCGATGTGAAGGGACACATCGAGTGGCTGCCACCCGCACGACCAACCAGGGCCGGGGACAAACTGCAACCAAAGTACATGCCCTTAGCAGGAACCAAACCCGGGTCTCCTGGACCGCAGGCCGATGCTCTAACCACTGAGAAAACTGGCCAGAGCTATTTTATATATTTTTGAATATATTAATTTTCCCTTTTGTGAGAAATAAAATTCAAAAATAAAGAATTGTAGGGAAAGATGACATCTTTATTCTGTCATACAAAACTACTTTTCACTCTCATCAAGGTCCGTTTCTTTCTAAAAGTGATAGTCTGATACATTCTATTATCAAATTCTAAGTAGTCTTGATAAAACACTCAAATTTATCCTTACAACTGAAAATAAAAGGAATTCCATAAATGCATATCTAGGAAAATGTGAGAGGCTGGTCACCAGAACAAATATCTTTAAAAGATATGTGTTGTCTGTGAATTACTGCAATTGTGACTATGGTCAGATAATAAGTATTTAGCTTCTACTGAAAGACTTTTCCACTACTGAGTGAGAGTTTGGTATAATCTCCTTTTTTAAAATATTACCAAGACCAGATATATTTAAACATTTCCTCAGAGAAAAATGACCCAAACTAATACAGAATGTAAGTGTGTGTGTGTCACACGTATACCTAACACATCTCTATCTAGTACATATATATGTATATATATGAATATCTATAGTGCATGCATATAGCATTATCCGAGCAAATCTCAAGATTTGCTTTGATTTCTTGTATTCAAAAAAAAGTGACAAAATTCAAGTCGCTTTCAAAACCAATTCATGTGACCATACCATGAAAATTCGTTGTTAGCTAAAACTCTTGTACCTCTTAGAAATTCTGAAATTTCCATATATGTCTATATCGTCTTACCTTTCCAATTCTGTATCAACCCTGTTCTTCTTAATCTATTCTTCATCAGAAATTTTACCAGAAGTCCTAAATAATCTCATAGTTCATCTTCTCCCTTTTTGGATTTACTTCTTATCTTCTACAACAGAACCGTATGATCAATTATTTCATCTGTTGCCGAGATCATGAATTCTGAAAACTTTCTTTACATTCGGCCACAGCTCTTAGAAACCTCCTACAGTGTGTCATCCAAAGAAAAGTCTGAACTTAATGATTATATGGAAAGAGAAAGAACAGGTTTGTTGGAGCTTGTTTTAATACTCTCCAGATGAGTGGTGTTGAAAGCTTCAGTGTTCCCATCCATAAAATGAAGAGAACTCTTATTATTATATGATGGACTTTTTATGAAGGCTGCATGGTATAAATTCACTGGCTCTGAGCAGACAGTACATGAAAATTCTACTCCCCTTTCTCCTGAGAGAGACGATGACCTATTCACACAATATTGATCCTTGGTTAAACCTTGTTCTCATGCTCTACAAGAATTTGTTTCACTTTCTTTCTGAGACATATGCTTCATGTTGGCTCCTGTTTCTCAACAGATGACGTGATCTATTTTTTTTTAAATCAGTAGAATATAAATCATGAGGTTGTGAACCCCCTCTACTATTCTTCCAAACATCTTTAAATATTCACTTGTGCTATCTTAGGGGAAGAAATAACTCCTTGCCAAGGTCAACCTCTCTATCAGTGATATTGATCTTACCCTTTTTGCCTCCTCTGAGATCATAGTCTCCCAATTATTTCTCCTCTGGTCTCATTAATCTCTCATCTCTGGATGTTTCCCCACTCTGCCAATGCATTTCACTCTTTAAAATAAGTTTAAAATACATTTCCACCCTTACCTCTGTATTAATTTTTTTTTTCTCAATATTTTTTCTTTATTGATTTGAGAGAGAGAGGACAGGAGAGGGAGAGAGAGACAGAAACATCGATAAGACAGAACATCAATTGGCCGCCTCCTGCATGCCCCCCACTGGGGATTGGACCCGCAACCTGGGCATGTGCCCTGACCGGGAATCGACCAGTGACATCTTGGTGCGTGGGTCAATGCTCAACCACTAAGCCGCACTGGCCGGGCAGTATTGAAATTCTTTCCTGAAAGGTCAAAAATGACCTTGTGGCTGGCAGGCCATGACACTTCGCTTGGTCTTTATGTCTGCAGCTCTTGACATCATTGCCCAGAACTTAATGTCTGACAGCACAATGCCTTCCTGCAATATCTACAATGCCTCCTTCTAGATTTTCCTCCTAGTTTCCTGAAATCGTGTCTACCCATCTTTACTAGTAGCTCTTCTAAAATTTCTGCCATAGAATCCCCCCAAATTGACTGAAAGTGTAGAAAGAAATGGTATGATTCTGCCCATTTTTCAGTAAGTAGAGTGGTTTTTAGAAAAATAAGTCACAACAGAACTTTGTCTATGTCTATTTGACTACCCCACCCCTGCCTGAGCCACCATCCGCAGCAGGCCTCCCTGTCGCTCTGCCCCCCTCCCAAAGCAGCATCGCTCACCCTGACATGCATGGATCTTTCTTCAAGGGTTCACTTTCACAGGACTGTCTAACCCTCTGCATTTCTCAAGAACACATGCAGGAACACACTGTAATGCTCGGGCTATGCTGCAGGGATGAGTAGATGAAGTCAAGTTTCAGTCCAGGTTTCCATTCACATCCCAAATTCCCCGACACTCTCAGGCCTACTGGCGGCTGAATGTTCACCTTCCTGTGCCAGGTCATGCCAGAGCTCCGAGGGGCGTGCACTGCAGCTGAGTCATTGACAGGGTCACAGGCGAAGGTGGACCGTTACTGGGGTGATTCACGGTATCTGACTGAAGGCTCTGAAATGCGGGGTGCCTCTGAGGGTATTCTCAATGAGATCGCACTAATGCATGTACTCCGTGAGAAAATGCGTCATTCCTGTACAGCAACAGCCAACTCAGTTCTTCAGTAGGTGCACGTTGACGGGCCCCTACGCTCTGTGCCAGGCTCTGTGCTAGGGGCCATCTGTGAGGCAGTCTGACTTGAAGACATTGCGATTCATGTCACTGGCTTGGGAGAATTTATTTTCCTAAAAATATTAGCAGGTTCTGACATATGTGTGCACCTTGTGTATAGTTTATTACCTCACCTTCCCTTGTCTTCTCCTAACTTTGGGATTGATCACGGTCTCATAGGTCTCTTCCATTAGCTCTATCCTATTTTAATTTTTTTGTTAATCCTCACCCAAGGATATTTTTACATTGACTTTTAAAGAGTGGAAGGGAAGGGGGTTGAGGGCGAGAAAGAGAGAGAAACATTGATGTGAGAGAGACACATTGATTGGTTGCCTCCCGCATGCACCCCGACTGGGGCTGCGGATCAAAAATGCAACCCAGGGCCCTGGCCAGTTTGGCTCAGCTGTTAGAGCATCGGCCTGCGGTCCGGAGAGACCCGGGTTCGGTTCCCGCTAAGGGCACGTACCTCGGTTGCAGTTTGTCCCTGGCCCTGGTTGGTTGTGCGGGTGGCAGCCACTCGATGTGTCCCTTCACGTCGATGTTTCTCTCTCTCTCCCTTCCTCTCTTTCCCTCCCTCTCTATCTGTACAAAAAAAATGGAAAAATATCCTCGGGTGAGGATAAAAAAAAAAAAATGCAACCCAGGTATGTGCTCTTGACCGGGACCCGAACCCATGACCCTCCAGTGTGCAGAGCCCATGCTCTAACCAATGAGCCACACCGGCCAGGACAGGTCTCTCCTATTTTGAATAAAGTTGAAACACCATGTAGCAGACTTCTTCAGCAATCAGTGAAAGAATTAGTGATTCTTCACATACTGGGTTTGAAGTTAGAGAATCATATATAAAGCTCATTAGAGACCTAAATTCCATGCTGTGTTATGCTTCATCTCTATAATAGAAATTGTATAAATAGCCTGTAGTGTGTTCTATTTCCTTTTCAAGGCCAAATGGGACAAATAGTGATCTCAGCTTCCCTTGAAGCATCATAACAGTGTAACTAACTAGTCTCTATCATTTAAGTTTTAAAATTAAACAAAATCATACTTCCTTTCCTAAAACAAACAAAAAAATCAAACTGCACGTAGTCAAGGGTGTTTGAAGGAAACATCCACAAATGTTTGAAAGAAGAAGAGTAAAAAAACAAGTAACTTTTCTATTTCATGTCATTTGAAGCATATCTTGGGAATTGTTTCAAACAGAAAGAAAGAAACCGATTTTTTTGTTGTGGGTGGAAGGTGAGCGTCAGGGCTTGCTGACAAGCCCTTGCTCTGTGCTGTGGATTCATTTGTCCAGAGAGGGTTACATGGATTGCAGAGACTTAGTCCCAGGAAGACTTGGTCTAACACTTAAGAATATGTCATTCTGCCCTGACCGGTTTGGCTCAGCGGTTAGAGCGTCGGCCTGCGGTCCAGAGAGACCCGGGTTCGGTTCCCGCAAAGGGCACGTACCTCGGTTGCAGTTTGTCCCCGGCCATGGTTGGGTTGTGAGAGTGGCAACCACTCGATGTGTCCCTTTCACGTCAATGTTTCTCTTTCTCTCTCCCACTCTATCTGAACAAAATATCAAAAAAAAAAAAAAAAGATATGTCATACTATTTGTAGTGTCTTATAATTACATAATTCCTACACACAAGGAATAAGGGAAATATTTTTTTCTTTTTTGCCAGACTATAGTAAAAAAATCTCATCCCTTCCTCTGTTATCACTGTCCCCTCCTGCCTCCCCAAAAATAATTGCCACGAGATTATATTATCCATCTTGCCATTTTTAAGGCTACAAATAACATTTGTATTTAAATTGAAATATTCAAATATGCATGCCAGCAAATGGTGCTACCTGCATGTACGGACGCTCTGAAATGACAAAGCAATATTCAAGAGGGAGGAAAAATCATGATGAGTGTCTTAAGTAACTGCAAGTCTGTGAGACAATCAGAGAGTTTATCAAAAAATGTAGTAAAATTCTATGTTTTTCTTATTTATGAAATCCTGGTGAGTTTAAAGATGCTTCCATGCTGGCACTTTCTTAATAAAGAGAAATAATTTCTTCAGCAAAATGGCTTTGAGAATAAACTAATAATACTGAGGAATTTTTTTTTTTTTTGTGAGCAATTTGGAACACCTTTAATAAAATGCCACTTTCTCATCTCCAACAGACATTATGAAGATGATAGGGAAGTGCTCTATGCCAAAGCCAAAATGTAAGATTCTATTTTCCTCTCCTGGTGTTATTGATGACCTGAGACGTGGCTAAAAACGTAGTGAAATTGATTGCAGGAGCCACCCATTTATGGCTAAAACTTGTGATGTAGCTCATCTTCTCAGAACAATATCGAATATAGTACATTTGTATGCGCTAAAAGTTAATGCATTGTGTATTCAGATTCAAAACAGAAGTAAATTCTTTTGCAGGCAGCCTGTGATTTGAAATGCTCCACTTATTATCAAGGTGTGGAATACGGAAATGTCTGAGCAAAGCACCCATGTCACCAAAACAGTGGTCCCTGATTTCTAAATCAGAAGTTCTGATAGTTTATCCAAAGACCGACATAGGGAGAGAGCTAGAGAGAGACAGACAGACAGACAGGGAGACAGAGAGAGACAGCTTTGCGTACGGGAGGGGCCTTCTTGCACACAGAGGCAGAGGTCAAGAAAGTGAGTCACTGACTTTTGATGCACAGTTTTGGTTTTTTTTTTTATCTCAAGGTAGTAATGTAGGAAGTAGAAATAGTTCAGATTTCATTTTATCATAGGAATTGTTTCATAAATCTTGGTTATAATCAACATAATGTGAACTTGTGCCTTCATTTAGCAGATAATCCTTGGAACACCCTCTGTGTGCCCCAAACGGACCATGTTCCAGGGACGAGGCAGTAGAACATATATGGATTTTACCCCTGAATTTCTTTGTCTAGTGAGAGCCCAAAACAAGTAAAATTTGTATTTTCTAATTTTTATTATTATTTTTTTAATCTTCACCCGAGGATATTTTTCTATTTGTCTTCAGATGGAGTGGGAGGGGGAGAAAGGGAGAGAGAGAGAAACATCGACGTGAGAGAGACACAACATCAACTGGCTGCCTCCCACACAACCCCAACCAGGGCCAGGGACAAACCACAACCGAGGTCTGTGCCCTTGACTGGCATCAAATCCGCGACTCTTTGGTCCGTGGACTGACGCTGTACCACTGAGCCAAACCAGCCAGGACGTAGAATTTGAGTACAGTGGGGTGAAATGCTGAAACGGAACAATGCGAAGTCAGTAAGAAGCAGTGGCTGGAAACTGGGCTACAGAGAGTTGGAGGCCAGTGTGCACTGCGCGTACCTGGGGCGGCAAGCAGGTCGGATTTCATCTCATGGGCAACTTCTGAACACTGCCTCTATGCTGATTATTTTGAATGAACAGCCCAAAGTGTCTGCTTGGCAGCGAGTGATAAGCCAGGAAGGGAATCTGCAAATGATTCTAAAAATATCCAGAATGATTTTCTTCAGATCAAATTCCCAAGCAAGCAAATTTGTCTAGAATCTATTTGGCAGATGTTAAAATTAATCCGTACAATGAAATCTATCCGAGTATACATTAAACAGGACGGGAAATGTAAGGGGCTTCCAGCATAAGAACTCTAACCTCTGGATATTTAGCAGATAGAAAATGAGTGTTGGCCCACATTTAAATCCCTTACTGGCTTATTTCTCTAGCTCCCGTTGCCTGAAAAACTTTCTCCTCTAAAATATTGGGTCTCTTGAACTCTTTTATCACATAGAATGGGGCCCGGCAGAACATCCAAATCTCTAAAGTTCTCAAAATATATTAAATGCCAGAGAGTCAGCCTGCACCTGCCACCCTGAAAACAAATGTTTTGAATAATCAGGGACCCCAAACAGAGCTGCGCTAGAGCAATTGACTCAGCTAATCATTATATGAAATAGCACATTTGATTTCCGCACCCAAGTTACAGCAAAGAAGGTGCATACCTCGTTTGATTACATGAAGCACCACAAACAAAATCATTTATTCAGAGCGTGGTTCTCAGTGAGCACTCAATAAATCTAAGTTTCCTCCTTAGAGAGGGCACCATGTGTTTTATTTTGGGGGGTGTGGGTGCTTCCTGGCACATGGAGATCAGGTCTGGTGACTGTCAGATGCCATCTAAGGCCTTAGGACCTTGTGGAGGGGCACACTACGCTTGACTATGTTTAATATCAAAATGCCCTTAACATAAGCATTGTGTCTCGGAGCTGATGTGTCGGAAGAGAGCCTCTCTCCTTTGCTCGGCCACAGATCGGACCTCCTCAGCCACCCGAGTGCGGAAGGTGAGGAGAAGGACGGCAGCCTCGTTTACTCCCTTCCTCCAGCCTTTGGTTTCTAGGCCTCCGCTAACTTTGAAACTGAACTTTAATTTACATAGTTTGCCAGTGTAAATAGAGGGTTGGGTTTCCAAGAAAAGACGTGGCATGGTTAGAAAATATAAAAGTTGAAGTGTCTGTACGTTATTTTGGTTTTTAAGAAACTTGTTAGGGAACAGTTGTCAAAAATCAGTTTACAATGTGGGGCGGAGGTTTTCCTATTTCATTTTATTTGTTTTCTTACCTTGTCTTTCATATTCTCTCTTCAGCACTGGGGAGTATAATACAGCTTTTCATGACATATCACCTCGAACACTGTGAAGATTCTCTACCAACACATGAATGCATGCTAGCACTTAGACACTCCCCCCAGGAACACACACACACACTCACACACATGCACACTGCACATACAACTCACTGCACACCACATACTACACACATTCCAATATACTACACACACACTGCACACATTGCACACCACATACAGTACACACAGTGGACGCCACACACCACTGCTGCACATACTGCATAGTACCTCAACACTGCTCACACCAAACACACTGCATAGATTGCACACCCCATACTACACTCTGGATATGGCACATAATGCACACTACACACACTGAACACCACACACCACCACCGTACACACCACATGCAGCACACACTGCACATACATACATTCTACACACAATGCACACACTGCATATGCTGCACACACACACTGCACATACCACACACACTGCACATACACTACATTCACTGAATATCACACACACCACATGCTGCACAATGCACACAATGCACATACTGCACATACACTACATATACAATGCATCCACTGCACATCACATGCTGCACACTGCACACACATACACTGCACATTCTGTGCACTGTACACATTGCACACACATATACCACACATTCTGTGCACTGCACACACTGCACACACACTACATATACACTACATCCCCTGCACATCACACACACTGCATGCTGCACATTGTACACACACTGCATTCACTGCACATCACACACACCGCGTGCTGCACACTGCACACATTGCACGCACACTGCATTCACTGCACATCAGACACACTGCATATTGCACACACACACTGCACATGCTGCATGCACTGCACACACAATGCACACAAGTAAAAACACTGTTCTACAGAACCATTCCTGAAATGTTGCAGATGTGTATGGTTAAGTTGTGGAAACAGTAACAATAGAAAAAGTAACTCTGGTATGCTTAGTCGTCAATCGATACATTTATTTATTTTAGGCATATAAGGTCTTAACCATGGGAGACTGGGAAGCACACAACAGCATACACCCTGTGGGTTTCTTCTATAGCCGGTATTGAACTCTGCACAGTGGTTACCTCTGAAATGAGAGATATGGGGAGGGAAGATTTTCCTAATTTCACAGGTTAAGAGCTCTACAATTGGGAATCGTTTTAAAATTGATAGTGTGTTGGCTTAATTGGAAGTGTTTGTTTGTTTTTAGTGGCACATGAAATAGCAGTGCGTGTTACAGTCTGCGTGCCTTAGACCCTATAGGGTGTGTTGTCAAAACAGCTGCGGTGTGACTGGTTTTTGCTTTCCTGAGACCTTCAGTGTTTTCATTTTTTTTTTTTAATAACAAAGAGGAAGGAAAAGAAATAATAAAGAGGAAAGAAAATGCTGAAAAAAAATAGAAGCTATTATTTTGAATTGCCCTGGGATGCAATATACTTCTGGTAACTTAGTAACTCAGCAAACATTGTTTGAATAAATAGATTATGAAGTAAATTAGCTTCTAAATATGTTGTCCAAAATCATCCAGACCACATTTCTCAGACTTCTCAGGCATTTTCTGCTTGACCAATAGAAACCTGACCTGTAGAAATCTAAAAAACATAATTCAAAATAATAGGACCAGATTGGAAATTGATTAGTTTTAGACTGTATTTTTCTTAATGGTAATATTGTGTTGTAGTGACATTATAATCTATACGCATGATTAAAAAGACCTTATTATAACCAAATAGCCTAACCTTGCAATTAGCCTGAGAGTTCGTCTCTGTTCACACAGCTTCCACTGTAGCATAGAACATCCTCTAATAAGATCTCTTGACTACTTACTGCCTTTCCCATTTATAAAGGGACGGGGACCTAGTCACCTTTGTAAATGAGATGCTCCGCACAATATCTAGCATGTGGTGTTCTGAAAATGATGATTGCATGACATAACTAAATCAGGCATTTAAAAAAATATAAAACTTGATATTAGTAATGACTATGGGTAGGAGAGCACAGAGATCCCCTCGGGGTGTGGCCATGGGGCTGTGTTAAGCACCTGTGGCAAGTCGCATACTGCCCCTCCCCAAAAGACATCACATTGTAATTCCCAGACTCTGAGGATCTGTTGTTTATATGGAAGCAAAAGATATTTTGTGCAGTTGTGATAAAATTAGGGATCATGAGGTAGGGGATTATCACAGATTTACCCAGTGTAATCGTAAAGGTCCTAGAAAATCAGAATCTGAACACGAGATTGATGAAGTTGAGGTAGGAGTAAAAAGGAGCCATAAACCAAAGGATGCAAGTGGCCACTAGGCGCTGGGAAGGGCAAAGGAATGGTTTCTTCCTGAGTGCCTCTGGAAACAATGTAGCTGTGCTGACATATTCCAGACTTCTGATCTCTAGAGTTGTAAAATAGACTATCTGTGGTAAGCACTGAGCTTGTGGTGATGTGTAATAAGAAACTAATACAACAGGTCAATCAGTTAGCGATAATTTGTCTTTGAGTAGAAGCAGCCTCCACCCAAGCTGGTTTCAAGAGTAAGAGTGCACGGGCTTACTTCCTAGGAGTCTGATACGAGACAGAGAGGGGTGCTCCCTGTCTCAGTCACTGTCTGCATCTCTGCTCCGTTTTTCTCTTCTGTTGGCTTCATCTAAGACCAGTTCGCTTATGAATTGGAGAGGCTGCCAGTAACAATGGGAGTTAAATGCTTCCTTGTTCATTTTTAGAAAGAAAAAAAAAAAAAGCCCTGCTTCTCATAATGACCTACCTTGATAGACAAATCAGGGCCCGTCCCTGGAGCTTTCCTGAAGGGTTACCCCACAAAATTCGAGCTCTGTTAGGAAGGAAAGAGGAGGATGTATCCAGATAGGACACTAGCACTACCCCGCCACGTGTTATCACAAAACCCTGTGATCAGGGGAGTGTAGGGATGAAGTGGTTAAACAAGTTCCAGGGACATTGTGCCCTCGGTCCCAGGTCTAGGAGAAAAGGTCCAGCTTCTACTTGGTAATATTTCCTGTGCTCTGTAAGGACAGTGATAATAGATAAAGCAGTAACAGTGAAACTCATGACCCATTCTGCCAGGCTCAGAATGGCAGTTAGTCTGGACTTCTTCCACCTGGGGAATGGTACCACGCCCAGCACCTTGGCTCATCACGCCACCGTCTGGCTCACCTGCCGCAGGTTGCTGAACTCTGGATTAAACCGACACCCGCTCCTTGTGAATCATCCCCCAAACGGTGCATTCCCTTTGAAAACAGATGCGTTCTTGTACATACATTATTGCATCAACATCTGCTTCTTCATGGATGTTTCACAAGTGTCTAATGAGCTAGTTCTCATAATTTTCCTATCCAATCAGCTCTGCAGCCAGACAGTAATACAGGGAGGAGACAGGGATACTAACTGGTTAATGATAGGGTATGCTATACACTTTATAAAATATTTTCTTGAATCTCTAACTTTCAATGCGTTATTTGCTCTGCTTTTACAGGAGGGGAAATGTAAGAACTAACGTGCAAAGCTTGTGTCAGAACTGTTATTAACCTTCAGGTGGTCTGGTTCCCAAGCCCGATTTCTTCCTTGTGTACTTGTAGGGGCCGCTCACACAGCTGAATTAGCTTGACCTGTGAGGGTTGCCCCGTCCTACCACAACCCCAGAACTGGTCCTGGTGTCCAGCAGGGAGACTGGGAAATCTAGGAGCACTCAAGTTTCCCGAAGTTTGTTAGAATCAGAGTACGGTTGAGGAGGGTCCCTCTACACTAGCTCCAGAAGGAAGCGGGAACACAGTCGTGGCTTAGCGACCCCCAGTGAACTTCAAGGTGAGATCTGAGTGCAGTAACGTTGACCATCAGGACTGAATATGTAATTTGACCTGCCAGGTGGGCATGTCCTTCCTCTATCACAGCCAAAGTATTTGCAGAGGATGAATATCAGCGAATGAGAAGAATTCCCCTCAGTGCCCCTCTGCTTCTGGGGACCCCTTCAGAAACAACACACAAATTGCCCCGGCCACATGCACAGCTCCGGACTAGGGTGCCAGGCACTCAGGACTCAGGGTGCCAGCGGGCCAGGCGCTGTCCCCCGAGCGCAGGGAGGGCACGTCTGAACACTGTGTGTTCGCTGTACCTGACCCACAACAAATCACTGTTGTTATATGAAGGACGAACTGAAAGGAAAAATAGACAACTTAGTGAGCATTTTGTCAACAGAGAGGAAGGCAAGGAAAAAGCAAGTGACTGACGGGATTAAACGCAAGTGAGAGCTGGTGACTGACGGGATTAGGTCTGTGTCATTATCCAACAAGGAGGAGGGGCCATTCTGCCTCCGGGCACATCCAGGAGCCCCAGTCCTACAGTGCTGACCTTGAAAATAGTGGCCATTCCACCACTGGCAATGGGTTAGAGACGAAGGGTCCTTCACCCAGTAAGCATCACACGAATTTTCAGACTTTGCAAAATGTTAGTGTTTGAAAAGCTTTTCTAGTTGCCGGCAATATTCAAGAAAATGCCTAAAACAGTTTTCAGGAATGCTTCTCTCTACCGAAAGTATGTTTCACATAGTCCTGTGTGATTGCTTCTGCGTTACTGCTCAAGAACTGCTACTAATGAGTGAGAGTTTTAATATGCAGAAAACAAGCAACAGAAATGGGACCCGCGGTTCCCTTCTTATACTTTTTTTAATATAAAAAATAAAGACCCTGTAAGAAGAATCAGTTTCCAGAGATAATTTACAGCATATAATTGTTTAATTGATTTCTAGTTCAGAGATAAATCAGTGGACCAAGGAGTTGAAAACGTAGCAGACCTTCAGAACGAGGCGGCTCAGAGGCTCTGCGGACCCACGTTCTTCCGTGGCGGGCGCGGCCTGGAACCCCAGGGTGGCGAGGACAAGCGGCACAGAGCAGCGCAGGCGAGGCCGCGGCTTGAACATGGTCACCACCTTCTCGCCACCATTTCCGGTGGAGGTTTTCCACAATGTGAAGTCAATTACTGCCTCCATTCCTGCATTAGCGTAATTGGTTCTTGCTCTCCAGAGGAGGATTTATTAAGGCAATTTCAGTAAATAAGGGAAACGGGGTCCCGATTTGCTACTGAATCCGCTGGGTGTGGATAATCACCCCTATCTTCCTCCAGATCCTGAGGGGATTCTGGAGTCTGAGAAAGGTTTTTACTCTGTGCGAGAGAAAGCAGAGGACACTGTTTTTATTTGTAAGAGCATTGGTACACTTAGTGACAAGAGTCCTAAGAAGCAATACCTTCCAAGTACTGACTGTCACGTGTTGTAAAGAACCCTCGGAATGTGTCCAGGGGATAGGTCAAAGGAATACATGTACAAGACATGTGCCACTTCTACATAGTTTTCGATTTCCAGCTACCATTAAGAAAATGCACGGCAAAGCTAAATCCCCAACAGTTCCTGCCTGAAAACAAATCTCTGGTAACTTAGCAAAATCCAAAGGGGTTTGCTTTGGGGGAAGCCATTCCAAGTATGAAGGTGCTTTTGCATGTGGGCAGGTTCTTCCGCGTCGACCATGGGAGATGGGGAGGCAGAATCCCCAGGGCGGTTGCCTCTCTTCTGCCAACATTTTTCATTTTTAGCAAAATATTTTCTGAATGCCCGAGAGATTTCATTATTTGAATAGGGAGCTGGAACATCACATTTACTGCATATTTGGCAATCTTTGTAATGTAATGTAGAAATCAGAACTATCTACAAAAATTATTAATGCATTCTCCACACATTGGGATATTGAAAGCAGCCCGATTCTGTGGGTACAGCTCCCCAAGGGGTCTTCAGATGAAGAAGAGATTAGCATCTGTACCATCTCTGGTGGGACAAAGGTAACTATAGATTTTTCTGGCCTTGGAAACCCCGACTCAAAGCAGTGAGCAATTGATTACTTTATACAAGCTAACCAAAGCAAAGCAAACAAAAGGCTCTTCATTAGATGTTTACGAAAATACTCCAAGGGCTGGAACAACCCTTTAATTCAGGTGAGGACAAGTAGTTCAGCCTCTATTATCTGGGTTGCTGCCTTCACCCTCCACTTTGCTTTGAAAACCAGACTTCACGGTGCATCCTCAGAGCAACATGAATTCAGAACTGACTCGGTTCGTTCCTTGGGCAAAAGGTTAAGTGATCCATAAATTTATTTCCCTGTGGATTGGGAAAGAGAAAAGTAAACATCACAGTGATTTGTCAGCCAGCTTCTTTGCAACAACAGAATCAGCGAATGCATCCCCCTGTCTCCAGAGTCAATGTTACGTGGTGAAGAGAAAATCATTTTAAAATGTGTGGCTTACTCACACGGATGATGCCAATAAGCAGAAAGATCAAATCCTCAAAGAAATCTGATTAATAGGGAATTGTTCTAAACTGCTGTATGTTTGACTAAGAACTGAATTCCATTACAAATGTTCAAAGAAGCATAATCCATAAGTTAACATAACTTCACTGTGAAGAAAGCTCAGTATCTCTAAACCACGGCGTATTTGTTGTGGAATAAAACCTGTATTTTTCAGGACTAACCTTAGATGTTTGTGGTCGCCTAGCCAGTGACTCAGTATTTGTGTCACAAATGCCTTTATAACTCATGACGGGGCTGTTCTGTGGAGCGAACCTTGTGACTGCAGGTAATAGCCTCAGACTGAAACACTCGCTTGGAGGGGCCTCTGCATGAGAAGGTGATAGTGTTGGAAATACTTAGAGAGGGCGCCAACCTCCCTCAGCAGCAATAGCTCAGTTACTGAGTATCCATCAAACAAATGACATTGGTCTATGCTCACCAACAGTTTCCATGTTGAATCTGAACCTCTTTTCCTAAATAAAGAGTCTTGCCTTTATGTCCCTTTGTGTCTCCAAATAATTGTTCAATATGGAGCCAGAGACTAGGCGTTTCCCTCTGAGAGTTGGGAAAAGATGTGTCAGTTATAGAAAGTGATACAGTAGAAAGGACCCCAGGAGATCTGCTCGTAGGGCCCTTGGCCTCTCCAAGCATGACTGTTGCTAAGGCCTTTCATAAAGAAGCAGCAAACGCTACAGACCCGAAGGCTTGCCATGGGGTCCACCTCTGCACCTTTGCTCATGCGGAAGCCTCCCCCCTACCTCAGTGCCTTTGCTCATGCTCCCGTCCAGGGAGCCCCGACGTCTTTCGGCCAGCACACTTCTACCGAGCAACACCCAGTGCTCCTGGCTGGCAACAGACAGGTGAGCCAGACAGACACGTCCCCAACCTTCACTGAACGAATGATCGAATGGGAAAGGCAGGCATTATGTAAGATCAGCACAAAAGAGTATTTCAGTAGCTGTATGTTGCACGGTCTGGTAAGAGGTGCAGGTATTCTGGAGGCATTTAATAAGGGGTCCTAGTTTAGCCTGAGAGATCACAGGTGGTTCCCAAAAAGGAGGGGCATTCAGACTGGAGCTCGAAGGAAACTCAAGTCGGAGGTGTTGGAGGGAAGAACATTCCAGCCAAAGAGGGTATAACTTGTCAAGGCTCGGAGCTGGAAGTGGGGTGGGCGAGTGATGTGCAAAGCACATGCAGAGGGGATTCGGTGAACCCTCTAGCTGGTGGAAAGCCATCGAAGGACAGGTAATAACACGTCCTGCCCTGACTCTATTGTGTGGACATTTATTTAGAGAGAAATCAGAGAAGATGCTGGGAGATCACAGCAGAGGCTATTGTAACAATCCATGCACATGGCGACCCTCTGTAAATCTCTGCTGATAAAACAATTTTGCTCATCAGCCTATTACTACTGACATATATCGTCCAGGTAATTAATACACATTTAGGACACTGGGTACGAACTTCTAAAATAGCATTATTGCTTTCAATAGGAGCTACTAATCTGCCCAAGACCACATTAGAACATTGCAATTTAAAACAAGTCTCTGCTCTTTAATGAATATATCAAGTGGAACAAAATTAAAAGCATTATTAAAATATAATAGATTTTGCCTCCCCTTGATCTTGGACACAACTATTATTTGTTACTCTTTTTCCCCCAATAATTTTTATTTTGTATATAGAATTCTCTTTTCTGTTTAGATAATACTGGTGCTTATTAGCACTCATTTCTTCTCTGGAGATGATCCCGTGACACCCTAAGTTATGGAAGTTGAGTAGGACACAATTAATATGATTGTGCTTCTAATTATGCCTCTGTTTCTCTGGTGAGACTGTCACTTGGGGAACTGGGCTGAGTTTCAGAGTGGTGCCATGTTTCCCACAAAGAAAGAGGATTTAGCTAATTATTCTCCTCACAACCACTGTCTCTACATTCCGCCTTCCTACCTCACTTCTATATAAATGTCTTACGTATCGTGTATCCCTCTGCAGGCAGAAGGTAGAGATTTACACGCCATTGGCAGAACATGTTTTCCAGGCAGGAAAAGTTTTTCAGATTCCTTCCATTTATGCTCTAGGTCGTCAAACATGCCATCTGCTGACCTGGTTTCCAAAGCATATGGCTGCTTCTTCAGTGAGCAGTGCAGGAGACAAAGTGAAAGAAGTCATACTTAGGAGAGTGTGACTAAAGAGCATGCATTGACTCACTCTGTCCTGTGTGTTCAAAATTCCATCCCTGGGTCAAGTGGGAGTTGCTACAGTCCTCATACCAGAACACATTAGATTCGCCTTGTGCGGAATTGCGGTCACTGAGTTCTGTTTTTATACTGTGCTGTTAACATAGACAAGAGGGAGCCTTAGAAATTCCACGACTGTTTGCTTTTAACTAGCGTTGAAATATTCTTTGTCCTCTCTCCCTGCTCTAATAGTCATTAGGTATAAAGCATTGATGGTGTACCAAGCACATGGTTTTCTTGCTTCAGACTGGCAGCATGGCAGGCAGCAGGTCAGAGCCTGGCCACCTGGTTTCAGGTCCCAGTTGTCACTCACTATTGTGTGTTCTTGAGGGACTCATTTCAGTTCTCAGTGCCTCGTCTGTAAAATGGGGCAGATGATAACAGTTCCCTTGAGGGTTATTATGATGATTAAATAACTTAATATGCATACAGCTTAGATCAGTCCCCCGCATACTCAACACTGCAAATCTTACTTCTAAGTGTCTCGTTTAAGCCACACTATATTTGACAAATGGAAACACTGAGGCACAGAGAGCTTAAGTATCGACCACCAAAGCATCTGACTCGAGTCCATGATCTTAACACCTTCTTCATTATATAAAGACTCAGGGAAGGATAGTTTTACTTTTAGTGATATCCTTTTAAAGATTATGAACTTATTTTTGACTCAGCTACCAGCCAACACAAGTCAAAGTTGAAGTTCAACAATGAAGACGTTGTGTTGAATTTGCTGGTTGACGTGTATATTCGCTTTAATATGATCCTGATTCTCTATGAATGTTTCCATATGACTCCTACTCTGTAATAACCACCTCTTAAAATGCTCCATAAAGTGAAAGATACGAATATTGTTTCTGTTATTCAAAGAACATTGTAGTCTGTAGAGGGAAACGTCAGGTAATATGAATAATAAAGTTTATCCAATAGGGGAACTTTGTTCTGACAGGGACTACTGAGGAATGAGAATAAGACACAGCGCAAGAGTATACAATGGGGACAATTACTTGCCTTTGGCAGCAGCTCTTTTTCTTCCCAGCACCCATCAGTCATCTACAGATACTCCAAACCCAATTTAACTTCTCCAACAAGACAAATTCCTTTACGCATCTATGTCTTTTTATATACTACTTCCTTCTACCCCAAATGTTCTCTGTTCACTCTATTTTCCCTTCATCCGTTTTTTTTTCATCTTTAAAGAGGAAGCTCAAAGATCATATCGTCTGTGAAGCAAGTATTGTCTGACACCTTTAAGCAATGAATATCTTTCCCTCTTTGAGCTTTTATGATGCCAGATGCATAATACTATGATGGCACTTTATTGATTCACTTGCTTACTCTCTTAGCAAACACTCATTGAGTGCCTTCTGTCTGACACTCTGAATTAAGCTGGGTTTATCATGCAAATGTTACTTCCGCTTTTGCACCCGAGGACATTTTTTCTTTTTTTGTTCAGATAGAGCAGGAGGGAGACAGAGAGAGAAACATTGATGCACGACCCAACCAGGGACAGGGACAAACTGCAACCGTGGTACATCCCCTTAGCGGGAACCGAACCCTGGTCTCTCTGGACCACAGGCCAACGCTCTAACCGCTGAGCCAAACCGGCCAGGGCCAAAGCAGGTTCTTAATGCCTGCCTCTTGAGGGAAAGAGTTGGCCAAATAAAATAATTCCATGACTGTAGTCACATTGTAATTTTTAACCAAAGGTAATACTAGCCCAATTGCTCTTCTCCTCTCTACCATATTCTGAATATTTTTTGATGTCTTCAAAAATCACATTCTTTCTTAGAAACCAATAATTTACCATCACTCAGAAAATGCAAAAGCATATGCTATCTTCCAATGTGTGGTCGGACCATAACATTTATATGTATATTTGATCCTCACTGGAGGATATGTTTTCATTGATTTTTAGAGAAAGAAGAAGTGAGAGAGAAAGAGAAAAAAACATTGATGTGAGAGAAAAACATCAATTGGCTGCCTTCCATCCATGCCCTGGCTGGGGATCGAAACCCACAGCCTAGTTCTGTGCTCTGACTCGGAACCGAACCCACAGCCGTCTGGTGCCTGGGGTGATGCTCCAACCAAGAGAGCTGCCCGGGCAGGCTGTTGTCATGTATTGAATATCTCGAGGTAGCTACAGTGATCCTTGCATGTATTTTTTTGTGTATTTGGCAGTTCTTACCTGCTGGGATCTACATTGGTGGAAGGACGGGCACGTTCCAGGTCTACTGGCCGAGGAAGATTCCCCAGCTCAGGGGTAGACCCAGACTTTGTGGAGCCTGCCACATAGCAATGCATGGGCCTTCCCTCAGGAACAAAACAGAAACAGAATTATGAATAAAAACTTTCCCAGGACCCCTGCTGATGCTGTTGCAATAATCCAGTTATTGTTTAACAGGAAAGGAATGAAGGGAAGGCCGGATGCAGTAGGCATGCCATCTCTACAGCCTTGTCAGAAAGCTAGCTGAGCACTCTCCGAGTCTGCTCCCTGCACACTGAGGAGGAAGGGAGTGGACAAAGGCAGTTTAGATGCACGCCCAGGAAGGTCCTGGGTGTGTGGGAAGGTGCTTGCTTACCTGTCTGTGGCCAGGATAGTGTGCCAAACCTGAGTATTTAATCTCCTAGACCAAGGAAGTTCTCTCTGCTTCTCTTCCTCTCCGTCTCGCTGCTGCTCTGGACCCCGGCTTTCTGGGCTCCCAGGCCCTGCACTCGCCATGTGGCCCACAGCCATGCGGGCTGCACACAGTGGGCTGATGGACTGAGTTCAGACAGATGCCACATCTAACCCGTTTCATCATGGAGACAAAGCTCTGGACCCTGGCCCTGCCTCTTCCAGCTTTGCTGAGTCCTCAGCTGCCCCTCTTCCAGGACTAGACTGGGGGACATGGGACCTGCCCCAGAACTGTAACTCCATGCCAATAGAGACCATTCCCTCTCCGTGTGTGTCTTAGAAAATGCGTTTTCAGAGATATCACAAGAGCCCCATTCCCACGAGTGTTGGGGAGATCTGAACCACTCATCCCCCTGCAACACCGCCAGGGCCCTAGAAAGGCCCATACACGTGAGGGGCCCGAGAGGTCCATGGCACATTGTTAAAGGGAAAAGAACCAGTTACAGTGTGTGTGTGTGTGTGTGTGTGTGTGTGTGTGTATAATATATACACACATATGTAATCTTTAAATTATTCTAAAAAAAAATAAAGCCACTATATGTTGTGTGTGTTTGTGTGTGTGTGTATATATATATATATATATATATATATATACATACATAAAATGTATATATACAGGAGATGAAAGCTATGTAGTTACATAAAACAAATTATTAAAATTAGCCTCATTAAGGGGAAGTTACGCCAAGGGTTAAGGAAAGGTGTGTGTGGTGTGTGCATGTTTGGGAGGGGTATGGGGAGTTGTGATCATTCTTATTTTAGATACTTTTATTTGCACAATCATAGTAGTGATGTGCAACTTTAAAAATTTAAAAACTAAAGCACACTTTACTGAGTGGAGAACGAGAGCGTGTGCGCGCTAGAAGCACCCCAAAGAGGGACTCCACCGTCGCCCGTGGGGCACAGCTGCACCCTCCAAGGTGACTCTGTGAAAGTTCCACATGTGCTGGTTTTAGAAGTTCTGTTGTATTTGTTACAAAATTAGCCACATTCTTTTATGAGAACATCCCTTATATTAATAGACTGCCCCTAGGTCCCTGTAAAAGCACGCCGCAGAAGGACCAGATAAGAAGAGACCATACTAAAGCTCAATGACCTACAAGTGGGATGCCAGAAAAACCATCTTCAGTAAATAAAAAAACTTTCCAGTTTATCCACATGAAATCACTTAATGCAGTCATCTTTTGAAACCAAGGGGACCATTGCTCCTTAGGGAAATCAAACTTAAGATGAATGCAGACGCATGTATAACCAACAAGAATAGACTGCAATCCAGGCAAGTCAAGCCAAAATTATTTATCTTCACCTCTATGCAGGTACCACTTGATTGTGGTAGAGGAACATCAATACACATTTCAAAACAACTCATCATAAAAAGAAACTAAAGGAGACTCACACCAGAAAAAAAAAAAGGTTGTCAAAATAGCTAGATGCACCAATCTATGTGCAATCTAAGTTTGTGATGTATTTATGCCAATGCATTTTCCAGCTGGTGATTCTATGCTTCCGAGAGACAGAACTTCATAGTCATATAAGGCTAATGATTACAATGTGTGCGGTGGTCCTTCCAGCCTCAGCTCCAGACATGAAAGCAGATCCTTTCTCTAGGTGTCCTTACAGGCAGGTATTAAAGAGAATCATGTGTCACACGATGGAGGAAATCGCTGGCCTCTCTGACAGATTTTACACTGGAATGTGTGTCCTGTCAGGGCAGTGGGTATGACGAACCTGAGAGATGACAGTAATAGGAGTGTTTAGGTAAAAGAACAAGCTTAACAGAGATGCCACCGTTGACAATAACATGCTTCTGTTCAAAGAAGAATCCTTGTTTTCATTTGCTGCTAGAAATTCCGAAACCCATTTTTGAATCCTTTTTTTTCCCCCCTAAATCCTGCAAAACTACCTTTTAGTTCTTTGCACAGACAGGACACTAAACTGCCAGTCATATTTTCTCATCTGTTATTCAAGATACCTCAAACCATCATATCGCTGACATTTTTCAGGCAGGGCGTTAATCGGGCTTGAGGCAGAATGTATGCAGAATTTTGAAGTGACTGTGAAATGACTGCCTATTTCTCTGGAGTGCACTTCAAATTAACCTTGGCGCCTAAGCCCAGGGATGGTTATTACCCAACATTTGTGCTGCAGCCCAACACTGGGTGCAGGGTACCTTGCAATCATTCTAAATCAACTATCCCATTATTCTGTACCACAAATAAAATCTATGAAACAGTATAACCTTCCTCTCCACCAACTCATGTACAGTTTCTATTTCATACATTTCTATGGATATTCAAGTGATTACAGTGTCTGTATCACACCACCAGCAATAACCTACTTTCAAGTAACTCGAACCCCTCCAGAAACATTTCACTCCAGCTCCACATGCAGGCTCAGCAACAGAGCGTTCGGGGCAATGAACTGCCGGTCGTGAATTGATGCTAAATGACTGGGTATGCTTTTAAAAAAAAGGAGTCTTTTTCGCTTGTGGGCTTTAATACTCATCTAATTATAATGATTTCAAATTCTCCCAAGGCTAAAATTAAACTTGGCTTCCTGGATAGCCAAACAACTGACTATTCTTCTGGACCACCCTGCTCCCATTTTATCTCGGGCTCACTTTGAGTTAAATTGGTTAAAAACAGTCATATTCTGAATGCTGAATTAAATATCACTAAAAATATCATTTGAAGGGGCAGTGGAAATGCAGCACCACCCAGTTGGCATGACGAGAGCACTGCCATCCCCTCTGGATGAAAGGGGGAGGCAGGTGGTAATCAGGACCACGACACTGGTTCTAGAGGAGAGTCTAGGTCATGCTGCGGACGTCTGACCGGATGGGATACGTGGAGCCAAGGAGAATGTTACTGGAAACACAGTTCCAGTGAGAGCCAGTCGGACTCAAAACAAAGGTCCAAAATTGAGCTGCCAATCTAGGGGAGGCTTGACAAGAGACAGCCCACATATGAAACTACTTGGCACAGACGAGGAAGCTCCATGAGAAAGGCATGAAGCCAGTGTGGAGCAAAGCCCAGAGATATTCCCGAGGTGGTGATCAGTCATCTGAGGAAGGTACTAGATTAGATATCTGTGGCTTTAGACATGCTGTCTCTTGAGAGCTCTAAAGATCAATAGAAGACATTTTATCACATTAAAGATCACAAAACCATGACCTGAGCTTAAACAGGCTGTAGGCATATGGTTAACAGCCGAGATTTCAGACCAAAATAATTTTTAATTGATTTTTAGAGAGGATGGGAGAAGGAGAGAGAGAGAAATACCGATGTCAGAACGAAACATTGATCAGCTGCCTCCTGCATGCCCCCCACTGAAGATGGAGCCCACAACCTGGGCATGTGCCCTGACTGGGAATCAAACCGGCGACTTTTCTGTGCATGGGATGATACCCCCAACCAACTGCCACACCAGCCAGGGCCAAATAATTTTTTTCTGACCCAGGAACTATTTTATTTAGTTAGTTATATTTTATTTTCCCCCAGTTTTATTATGATTATTGTATTAGTTTAAGCTGTACAATATAATGATTTGATATATGTGTATATTGCTAAATAATTACCACAAAATTTTAGTAAACATTTGTCACCTCCTATAGTTACAGACATTTAGTGTGTGATGAGAACTTTTTAGTTATTCTTACCCTGGCTGGTGTAGCTCAGTTGGTTGGAGCATTAGCCTGTATACTGAAAGGTGACAGGTTTGGTTCCTAGTCACAGCACAAACCTGGACTGTGGATTTGATCCCTGGTTGGGGAGTGTACAGGAAGCAAGCAGTTGATGTTTCTCTCTCACAATGATCTCTCTCTCTCTCTCTCTCTCTTTCTCTCTCTCTCTCTCTCTCTCTCTCTCTCTCTCTCCTTTCCTCTCTCTAAAATCAATGAAAAGTGCCCTGGCTAGTTTGGCTCAGCAGTTAAAGCATCAGCCTATGGTTCAGAGAGACCCGGGTTCGGTTCCGGCTAAGCGTGCATACCTCGGTGCAGTTTGTCCCCGGCCCTGGTTGGGTTGTGTGGGTGGCAGCCACTCGATGTGTCCCTTTCACATCGATGTTTCTCTCTCTCTCTCTTCCTCTCTCTCCCTCCCACTCTATCTGAACAAAAAATGGAAAAGCGTCCTCGGGTGAGGATAAAAAAAATAATAATAACGGTTCCCGCTAAAATCAATGAAAAGTATATCCTCAGGTTAGGATTTTTTTAAAAAAGATGTATTCGCTTAGTAATTTTTCTAATATTCAGTGACACACATTATTGTTCAGTATAGAGGTAATATCAAAGAGTAACTAAGATAACCCAAGGCTCATCAAGTAACCGTGACTAATAGCCTCCAGGCAAAAAGCTAGAGAATAACTGAACCATTCCTGGGCTTGCAACTCTTTCCAGGAAAGTAAGACCTGACAGTGGTGTTTAATGTGGGTCCTCCCACGCTCATCTAAACCCAGGAGAGGATGCCACAAATAGCAGAATTTCAACACCCACAGGGAAAATTTGGCAGGCTCCAAAGCCCACTGTGATAGCCAAAATGGTGAAACAAAGAAGCAAATACCAAATGAAATGAAAAGAGACCTCTACCAAAGATGAGATAGATGAGGAGCAGTTAAGCAAGTTAACAGAGCTATAATTCAGAGCCATGATCTTCAAGAAGCTCAACAGCATGAGTAAGGACATCAACACCAAGAGTAAAGACATAGAAATGTTAAAAATCAACCAATCTGAAATTAACAACTACCAAGAAGAAATGAAGAATGACATATCAGAAATAAAGAACACATTGGAAGGTCTAAACAGCAGAGTAGAGGAAGCTGAGGACCGGATCAGTGAATTAGAAGCATGACTCATCGATATGTTGTTTACAAGAAACTCACCTCACAACAAAAGACTCACATAGGTTGAAAGTGAAGGGATGGAAAAAAATCTTCCAAGCAAACAAAAAGGGACAAAAACCTGGGGTAGTAATACTCATATCTAGTAAAATTGATTTCAAAATAAAGGCCATAACTAGAGACAAAGAAGGACACTACATAATATTGAAAGGATCTATCCAATACGAAGATACAACCTTGATAAACATGTATGCATCATGTTTTTTAGTATATTTTGGAGCACCAAAATATACTAAAAATCTTCTGGAGGACTTCAAAGGAGAGATTGACAACAATACAATCATAGCAGGGGACTTCAACACCCCGCTGACATCACTGGATAGATCCTTTAGACAAAAAATTAGCAAGGAAACAGAAACTCTAAATAAAGCACTAGGCCAAATGGATTTAATAGATATCTACAGAGAATTACACCCCAAAACTACAGAATTCACATTCTTCTCAAGTGCACATGGGACATTCTCAAAGATAGACCACATGTTAGGACACACACAAGTATAAGAAGACTGAAATCATATCAAGCATCTTCTCAGATCACAATGGCATGAAACTAGAAATCAATTGCAACAAGAACATGCAAAGACATTTGAACACATGGAGGCTAAATAGCATGTTATTAAACAATGAATGGGTAACTGAGGAGATTAAGGAAGAAATTAAAAACTTCCTGGAAACCAATGAAAATGAACACACAACAACACACAATCTATGGGATGCAGCAAAAGCAGTTCTGAGAGGGAAGTTCATAGCACTACAGGCTTACCTCAAAAAACAAGAAAAATCTCTAATAGATTATCTAACTTCACAACTTGAAGAACTAGAATGCAAACAAAAAGAAAACCCCAGAGCAAGTAGAAGGAAGGAAATAGGAAAGATCAGAGCAGAAATAAATGACACAGAGTCTAAAAAACAATTCAAAGGATCAATAAAACAAAGGGCTGGTTTTTTTTAAAAAAGATAAACAAGATTGATGGACCCTTAGCTAGACTCATCAAGAAACAAAGAGATAGAACCCAAATACACAAAATCAGAAATGAAAGAGGAGAGGTAACACCTGACATCACAGAAATACAAAAGATCATTAACAACTACTGTGAACAATTATATGGCAACAAATTTGACAATCTAAGTGAAATGGACAAATTTCTAGAAACACATAGTCTCCCCAAACTGGACCGGGAAGAGATAGAAAACTTGAACAGACCAATAACAACTAAGAAAATTGAAGATGTAATCAAGACTCTCCCAGCAAACAAAAGCCCAGGCCCAGATGACTTCATGGGGGAGTTTTACCGAACATTCACAAAAGAACTAACACCCATTCTCGACGGCATTCTTATACAGCAATGATGAACTAACAGAAAGAGAAACTAAAAAAACAACCCCATTTACCATCGCGGCAAAAAAAATAAGATACCTAGGAATAAACTTAACCAAAGAAGTAAAGGACCTATTTGCAGAAAACTACAGGACGTTGAAAACAAAATAGAGGAAGATATAAAAAAGTGGAAGCACATATCTTGTTCATGGATTAAAAGAATTAACATCATTAAAATGTCCATATTACCCAAAGCAATCTATAGATTCAATGCAATCCCCATCAAAATACCAACAACATATTTCACAGAACTAGAACAAATAATTCAGAAGTTCATATGGAACCAAAAAAGACCCCGAATAGCCACAGCAATCTTGAAAAAGAAGGACAAAGCAGGTGGGATCACAATACCAGATATCAGGTTATCCTACAAAGCGACTGTAATCAAGACAGCCTGGTACTGGCACAAGAACAGGCATATAGACCAGTGCAATAGAACAGAGAACCCATAAATGGACCCAAGACATTGTGCTCAATTAATGTTTGACAAAGGAGGCAAGAGTATACAATGGAGTGAAGACAGCCTCTTTAATAAATTGTGTTGGGAAAATTGGACAGCTACATGCAAAAAAATGAAACTAGACCATCAACTTACACCATACACAAGAATAAACTCAAAATGGATAAAAGACTTAAATGTGACTCGTGAATCCATAAAAATCCCAGAAGAAAATGTAGGCAACAAAATTTCAGACATCATATGCAGCAGAATTTTCACTGATGCATCACCTAAGGCAACAGAAACAAAGGAGAAAATGAACACATGGGACTACATCAAACTCAAAAGCTTCTGCACAGCAAAAGAAACAATCATCAAAATGGAAAGGCAACCCACTGTATGGGAGAGCATCATTGCCAATTATACATCAGATAAGGGGTTAATTTCCAAAATATATAGAGTACTCATACAACTCAACAAAAGGAAGACAAAGAATCCAATTAAAAAATGGGTAGAGGAGCTGAATAGACACCTCTCCAAACAGGACACACAAATGGCCAAGAGACATATGAAGAAATGCTCAACATCACTAATCATCAGAGAGATGCAAATTAAAACAACAATGAGGTATCACCTCACTCCTATCAGAATGGCCGCCATCAACAAATCATCAAACAACAAGTGCTGGCGAGCGTGTGGAGAAAAGGGGACTCTAGTACACTGCTGGTGGGAATGCAGACTGGTGCAGCCACTATGGAAAACACTATGGTGTTACCTCAAAATATTAGAAATTGAATTCCCATTTGACCCAGTGATCCTGATTCTAGGAATATACCCTAAGAAACCTGAAACACCAATCAGGAAGAATATATGTACCCCTATGTTCATAGCAGCACTATTTACAATAGCTAAGATCTGGAAACAGTCCAAGTGTCCATCAGTAGATGAGTGGATAAAAAAGCAGTGGTACATGTACACAATGGAATACTATGCAGCTGTAAGAAAGAAAGATCTCTTATCCTTTGAGATGACATGGAGGGTCCTGGAAAGTATCATCCTAAGTGAAACAAGCCAAGCAGAGAAAGACAAATATCACATGATCTCACTTATTTGTGGAATATAATGAACATAACAGTCTGAGGAATAGGGTATACCCAGAGACGTGGAAGTAGGGTACAGACTGACAACCCTCAGAAGAGGGGGTGGTGGGGGAGAGATAAACCACAGAACTTATATGCATGTACGCATAACCGATGGACATGGACAACAAAGCCGGGGACAGGGCTGGGGGGATGGGGAGAAGGGTGTTAATGGAGTAAAAAAGGAGAAACATCTGTAATAAAATAAAATAAATTAATTAATTAATTTAAAAAATTAAAAAAGGAAAAAATAATAAACAAGCATAAAAAAAAAAGAGTAACTAAAATGCAGGTACATCTGGGAATGAGCCTTTGTGGTATTAGATGATTTAAGGTCAAAAAGTGTTATTTTTCATTGTAAACCTGTAGAAGATGTTGACTTTTTAACCACGTTATGTATTTCCTTAATAAAAAATAAAATTAGTTTTAAATGCAAATATCTCAGATGGATGCAGTCTTCCAACCTCTCTTTTTAAAATTAGATTGAGGACAGTTTCCTGAATCTCAGGTAGCTTGTGGCTTGCTTGTCCCTACCTTGGTTGAATGTTATAAGTATAGTTCTCCTATAATTTTGCCCTGTTTCTTTTCTGGCAGACCCTGAAGAAAATATGCAAGAGTTGGCTTTGTTTTGCCTTGTCTTTTCTATCACCAGGTAGAAAAGTTTGGTTTAAGAATATCTAGAATTGGGTAAAATAAAATTTGTTTTTTCCTTTCTACTAGTTCATTGAATAATAAAAGGTAACCTATTGATTGAATTAAGTATGTGATAGATCTGAATTAATATGTTCAGGTGTAGCAGAAGGGTAAAATATTTTTTATGAATATTTTTTCCAAAATTATAGAATAGTTATCTAGTAAAATAAGTTGGCACTCATATCATAAGATAATTTAAGTCCAAACATTCGTGTATTTCATGTGCAGGGTTAAACAAGACCCCATATATTTTTGGAGGCATGTTAGCACTTAATTAAAACTAAGAATATTTTAGACTCGACATGTTTTACAAAACTGAAAACATGAAGCTAAAAAACAAAAGAACAGGAAATTGTTATACATGAGAAATACTGAAGATATTGATTATTAGAAAAAATAAACATAACAAATGTTTAGATTTGCTCTTAAAAATGTTTTAAAGGGCTAATATTGTGCTATTTTGAAGAGACTCCTAATTTAGAAAGACTAAATTATGTTTAATTTTTTTTCAATCCTCACTCAAGGATATTTTTCCATTGATTTTTCAAATTTATTTTATAGATAGAGTGGAAGGGAGGGAGGAGAGAGAGAGAAACATTGATGGTTGCCTCCTACGTGACCCCGATTGGTGTTCAGGATCAAACCTGCAACCAACCCAAGTATGTACCCTTAACTGGGAATCAAACCCATGACCTTGCGGTCCTCAGGCCGACGCTCTAACCACTGAGCCAAACCAGCCAGGGCTATGTTTGTTTGTTTGTTTATTTATTTATTTATTTATTCATTCATTTTAATTATATTTTTGTTACACATGTTTCTCCTTTTTTACCCCATTGACACCCTCCTCCCCATCCCCAGCTTTGTTGTCCATGTCCATTGGTTATGCTTACATACATATAAGTTCTGTGATTTATCTTTTCTCTCTCCCCCTCCCCCCTTCTTCTGGGGATTGTCAGTCTGTACCCTACTTCCATGTTTCTGGGTATACCCTATTCCTCAGACTGTTATGTTCATTATATTCCATAAGTAAGTGAGATCATGTGGTATTTGTCTTTTATTGCTTGGCTTATTTCACTTAGGATAATACTTTCCAGTTCCCTCCATGTCATCTCAAAGGATAAGAGATCTTTCTTACTTACAGCTGTGTAGTACTCCATTGTGTATATGTACCACAGCTTTTTTATCCATTCGTCTACTGATGGACACTTGGGCTGTTTCCAGATCTTAGCTATTGTCAATAGTGCTGCTATGAACATGGGGGTATATATATTCTTTCTGATTGGTGTTTCATATGTTTACTTTTTTAATGGAATCTCTCTCCAGTCAAAGGAAATGTACCACCAGGACTATGCAATCAATATGAAGCAGATGGTGGAACAATCATCTGTAGTATTTGGGCACTACCACTGGCCCATTCATGGAGTGTGGACCAGGAAATGCACTCTCTGTTTTCAATCTGTTTTCTGGTTATGATGAAAACATGAAAATCTTTGTATTTTTTTAGTTTCTATAGTATAAGCTACATCTACATAGGAAACTCTCTCTTTGTCCCTTCTCTCCCCTCTCCTTCTCTCCCTCCCCTCCCTTCCCCTCCCCTTCCAAGTCCAGTTGGAGCTCCACAGTGAAAATTCCAGGAATGTAATTTTTGAGATTGAGCTGTGATTATTTTTCAATATCAGCGTGGCTTATTACTTACTTGGGTAAATAGCTGCTCCTTATACCAGTATACAAATTTTAGTATTTTATTTAAGTGAGTTAAATATTAATAAATCATATGGTGTGGTTTTCACACAACTATGTATAAGAGTTAAGGACTTTAAGAAAACGTTTAAAGTGCCTATTTTTCAGTACTTAGTAACATCATCTTAAATGATGTGTATTTTACTTTTATAATTGTAATTGAAAATGTTCTATTATTCTCATCTAGGTTTCAAGTCTGTTTTTCTAACACATAGTTTATTTAGCATCTTTAATTATCACTACTGACTCTATAGTTGGTAGCATAATTACTTAGACACATTGTATATAAACCTAGTTCTAAAACAATTTGTACATCTCTTTAGTAATAAACATATATAATTCTAAATATAAGAAATGACTACATAGTAATGCTACTGATTTATTATATGGAAAATATTTTTAAAACCTTGAATATAATTTTTCAATCATACATAATGGTGGAAAAATAATATAATGAACCCCATTTACCCATCATCCAGGTTCAACAACTATCAAGATTTTGACAATTTTGTTTCATCCATCCCCTCCCATGACATTTTCGTATGATTTACTCTAAAGCAATTTTGAAAGATTATTATTTTTTAAGTTCAAACACTATCTACAGCAAAAACAGTATAGTGCCCCACCCCCCAAGAGAATGACTTCACAAAATAACCTTTATTTATTTGGCTGTATATATATTTATCTTATTTCTGAAAATGGTCTCTTTAGAAATAACTGCAATAACTTTTTTTAGTATGCAGAACTTTTTTCATAACCACATCCAAGTCTTTTGAACATATGAAAGATTGTCACTGAAACTTAAAATATATCAGCCTGATACAAGAGTCCTTAAAAGACAGTTTTCTTAACTTAGTTTTTTCTGAAAATACTGAGATTATTAAAAAGCCTTATAAAAACTGTTACATTTATAATTTTGGAGATTGTAACAATTTTATTCTCTAACAAAGAAAAATCAATGTGACTTGCTGGGATGGTGTTTCTTTGGGGGGCATATTTGAATTCCATTCAGATAGTAATAATCCTAGTATCTTGTTAAAGCAAAAGAGGTCTAATTTTCTGGAATATTTTCCATTTCCTAACACAGATAGCTTGTCATACAGGTATTTGGTGCTGTTCCTTCGTGATTTTACTTCTCACTTTATCCCCACCTTCCCTGAAGTTTTACTTGAAAGTTTACTGCATTTTTTTTTTAACCTTTACTATAAATCAAGAGAAGCCAAACACTGGCTTGTGCTTACTAAGAAATCAGCACAATTATTTGTTTAAAGCCAAATGAAATTTATTTACAGAGGAGTTTTTTAGGAAGCAAGAGAATGGAATGAGATGAATTGCCAAATGGGAAAAACAAAGGAAAATGAAACATTGTTTCAGTGGTCTAGAATGTGACTTTTTTTTTCCTAATGCAAAAATTGGCTCTGGTTTTGCATACCAAGATGACTATATGAAGTAGGGTTGGTTTGTTTTTTTTTTGTTTTCATACAAAGAGTCCATTCCTCTTCAATAATTGCATCTCCCTTTGGGTTTCTGTGTACTCTCAGTGGTTGTAATGGGCACTCAGTCCTGGCCTGGTCCATCACACCCTCCCACCTGCCAACCATAGTCATTGGTTCAGGGATAAGCACTTGATCTAAGCTAGCCAATGAGGGACAGTTTTTACCAAATATAAACCTGCTGGGCAATAGAGGTAATCTCTCCATAAATGCTGAATTTGGGAGGCTATGAACCTGAACCTGCTATGACCACCAGTGGAGAGAAACTGCCCGATTGTGAATTCACACTATGAAAGCAGAGTTGAGGGACAGAGAGATGATGCTCTTACACCACCATTCCAACTTCTTGATCCAACTAGTTCTGATATCAGTCTCCATGAACTTCTGGGTTATAATATATATTCCTAAACTATTTTTTTCTCTTTGCCACTTTGAGTTGATTTTCTTTCTTTTGCAACTGAAAAAATGTCCTATTATTTCATCTACTCATAAATTTAAAAAAAATAATAATTGCAATGTCAACTTTGTCGAGTTCATGTCTCATGTACCTGTCTTTTGTTTCATTTTTACCCCAAGCAGTCATCAGCACTCTTTGTTTTCTTTATTAATTTTTAGAGAGGAAGGAAGAGAGAGAGAGATAGAAACATTGATGAGAGAGAACATAGATTGGCTGCCTCCTGCATGCCCCACACTGGGGTTTGGGCCCACAACCTGGGCATGTGCCCTGACTGGGAATCGAACCGGCAACCTCTTGGTGCAAGTGTCAATGCTCAACCACTGAACCTCACCAGCCGGGCATCATCAGCACTCTTAATCTCAAAATGTCTCCTAGCTTTTAGCAAATGCCCATTAGATAGATACAAGTGGGATGTCAGATTAAGAGGATAAGAGCAAGAAAGTTTGATGGAGGGAAACTGAGTAAAGAACAAACTAATCACATTTTGCTTTAAATTTTCTGTGAGATACAAAGCCAGGTCATCAGAATACATTAGAATATTACCTTAGATTGCCATAAAGATGCCTTTGCAGAATTATGAGCTGATATAAATGTATTTAGCATTTCATGGAACAGCCACATCAGCGTAGCAAAAGGGTTAGAAAGAGTCTTGGGTTGGCATTCTTGCCCTAAGGAGATCTGTTATCTTAAAGAACTTAACTTCTCTGATTCAACATCACAACTATAGAATGAAAAGAATGTTTTCTTCACATGTGGTTGAAAGAATCATAATATAATAGAAAACATTCAGGAAAAAGTAGATACTCAAACGAAAACTAGTGGTTTTATTAACCACTTGAAATTATTTGGAAGGTAAAATATCAACTGTTAGGTCTTCGTATTTCCTCAGGTAATGAATTATGAAAGATTTGTAATTAAGGCAAATCTCTCTATAATTTCGGAGAATTTGATGATTTTCTAAATGTCAGCAAATAATACTATCTTTGAACGAATTTGTTTAGCTGCTCCAAACTCATACAAGACTTTCACATTTGATAGTCCACCCATTCTTTTCTTCTTTGGGTGGGTGGGTGGTATCATCTTGACTCTAATTCTTTTCTCACATATTTACATCTTTTTTACTATAACTATAATGGTGTAGTGGTGCTGATTTATCATTTAACCACCTTTATCCAATGGACTTTGTTGCACTGGAGTGGGAAAGAATGACATTCTAAAAAATAAGGATACAATTATAATAATTCACCACCTCAACATTAATAACAAAGGCTGACCCTGTTGTCTTCCCCACTGACAAAACTCCATGTTCAGGAAGGGGGAGTCCTCTGTAATAAAGTTAGTGTTTACATGACTGTTCATGAAAAGAGAAACTAAAATATTAGAATTCTAAGTCTTTGAGTCTTCAAATGTAGTAAATGTTATGGTTTAAATATTGAAAAATGAGAAATGCTAAAGGTGGTTTTATTACTTTATAATAAAATTTAAAAATTAAAATTTTAATTACATTTTTGGTATAAAATATAAGCCTTCGGGGCTTCCTCTACTCATGAATAATGGGGAAGAAGCTATAGCAGACCATGAAGCACACTTTACCATAGCTTCTTTAATCCCCAGAACTGAACTGAAACTACACTCTCTTCTGACATCAGCGAAAGCTTTTCTGAAATGTTTGCAAAGTTCCAGGTGCACAGGGTCCCTGAATAAATACTATTTCAACACTGATCAGCTGCATAGGTGAGGACCCAGTTAGGAAACATGTCTACAAGGATTTCGTAATGAAAGCAGGTGGTTTTTGATATTCTAAATGGATTCAATAATTAGAACATTTTTGGGACTTTAGGTGCATCTCACAAGGGATTTCTGTAACATTCAGCAGAAGCTCAGGCAGGAAAGCACCTGTTTAAGAAAATATTCATTCATGCTTTCCTAATAGGAGGAAAATATTTTAAAAACTACATATGGTAAGACCAAAAGTTATGCTCTTAGCAAGGAAAGACAATTTGGGGTTTATTTACCTGCTGAAGTTTGAGAATTTCACCGGTATCAAAGAGCTGCCTCCCTGAACAAGAGTGGATTTCATGTGAAAGACTAAAAAATAGTAATTACTATATATGTTTAAAACTATTTAGGGAAAACATAAAACATACACTCTGGATAACTCAATAAATAACATTCCATATCAAGTTTAAGTAATGGTAGATTTTATCTTCAACCTCTGTTTGTTGTATCCATTAAACATAGTATCTATTCTATGTAAGGTAAGCACATCTGCTTAACTCCGTCCTCAATTAAGGTATTGCAGTTCTCTCTATTGTCATGTTCATAACGTGAGTTTCTACCCAGAGAAATTTGAAATGCATTTATTTTTAACCTATATTTATGCTTTGACACCAATTGATCTTTGTTCAAGCAATACTATAGACAATAGAAAAATTGTATACATAGTAAAAATACTAAAAAAGTTTATTAGTTGTTATAGCACTTAAGCACTTAAGCAAGTTAAATTTCCAAGTAATGTATTTCTTTTCTGAAATCTATTGATCAGCAATAGGATGCAAAATAAACTAAATCAAATTTCACATCTCTTTCAATGCGGCTTTTGAAATTCTGAGTAATGACTCAGGTTGAGCCATTAATGTAAATCCTGAAAACTTAAATAGTTTCTTGATACTTTTCATTTTGGGGCATCTTTTAAAGAAACAACAGATGCCTCTCCACATGCATTCTAAAAATCAATACAATTAATCAATAATGCTCTCCACAGGTAATAAATGCTGAGAAGCATTTCTGCCTATCTATATTGATCGAGAGAATTGCTTCAAATTGCTTCTGATGTGTATAAAAATCATTTCCTTATTGATCAAAGACTCTCTTTTCCTCTCTGATATGTTATTTCATACGTGGCACACAATTGTTCTAGACTTTATTCTTGTATATTTGTGATTTCCCATGATCTGTCCTATGAGACGAATTTGAATGAAATGTAAAATGAGTATTTTTGTTTTGGGGGGGAATATATTGCTAAATTTTAGTGAAAGCATTAATAATCATAAGAAATTACTGAAATTATTTTAATGAAAAATATAAGATGTAGTTCATTCACATTTTTATTATTTAGAATAAGATTAACATTTGAGTCTGCTTTTATTTCTTAAAGCTTTTCCATTTAATCCAGAATGGTGTTATTCCCGATGGTATAAATAGTAGAAAACAGCATAGTTTTAGTCAAGTATTGATTCATAATATTGCTGGAAAATTATTTTTTTTGTAACATGAACCAACATGGAAGTGAATTTTTCTTAATATATATGTTAAGTGTATAGTCATAGAGTAACTAGAAAAGTATGTATTCTAAATTAATTTTCTAAACAATAAATTTATAATTTCATGAGATCCAGCCTTTAATAAGTGTGATTAAATAGGACTCTGTTCATCTTCGGCACAAACAATGTATGCATCCACAGTTGCCTTGGTTAGCAGTGATGGCAACTGACTGATAGCTCATTGGTAAATGTTATTAGGTCAATTAGGACGTTTTCCAAGGAAGCTCAACTTCAAACTCTTGATACATTAACTAGCACTGTGAATTATTCCTCCAATAACAAAAAAAGCTCAAAGATTCCTATCAAAATGATTTAGCAAATTTCATAACCTGTGCTCCCTATTTTTCTTTCTAAAGTTTCCATTACAAAATGACATTTTGTTCAATGAATACATTGCCACGGAATGTGTTGCTGAACGAGTATCTTCTTAAAACTTGATCGCCAGTTTAATGCTTCCAGAAGGTTTTATTCGTCTCATAATTTTTATTTGTTTATTAGGGGGTTGTCATTATTGACAACCGAAGTTCCCGTATCTCTGTCGTAGATCACTTTACTTTATCAATCTAACAATTTAATTGTATCCTTTTTAATTCTGAAGGAATCTTTAACACAAAACAAATTAAGTTGAAATCTTTTAACCAAACAAGAACTATTTCTTTTTCATGAGCAATCTGTGTATTCCCAGAAAGCTAATTTCACAGTAAGATTCTCAGAGTCAATACATGCCGTTAGGGGAACCACAGAAATGAAAATTTTGAAATATTTCTTGTACTTAAGTAGAAATTAATTGCAGATATTCCTAGGAACAAGCGAAGATGCAGCTGGAAACTGGAGCTGCACCCCCGAGAGATGTTTACTCTGGCTCCTGCTGTGTTTTAGTGAGGGCAGCTTAATCACAGTGGGAGACACAACATTGAGCCAATCAATAACAATTCATCCGGAGGAATTAGGGTATGATGTAGAGGATAAGAGCATGACTTTTTGGAGTCATACAGGCTCAAATCCAGACCCCACTACTTAATAAGCTGTGTGGCCTTTGCAGAAGTTGCTTTTATCTCTCTAAGCCTCCCCTTCCTCTCTGGAACAGGATATGTGCTGGCACTGCCCATTTGAGCTATAACGTGAACTATGTCATTTTACATTTTTACTAGCTACGTTTTCAAAAAACAGGGAAATTAATTTCAAAATATATATTATTAAATGCAATATGTCCAAAATAGTATCACCTATGTAATCAATATAAAAATTATTGATGAACTTTTTTCACATCAAGTCTTTGTCACCTGGTGGGCATTTTAGTTATATCACATTTCTGTTTGCAGTAATTGCGTTTCAAATTCTCAGTAGCCACGGTGAGTCACATCTGCTTGTAACGGACAGTGCAGGTATATGGTTTCACCATAAGGATGTTTTAAGGATAAAATGAGACAATGTGTATAAAGGGCTTAGGACAGACAGCACTTGGCAAATAGTAAGCACTAAAAAATATAGTTGTGAAAACTGTTACTATTTCCATTGAGTATTGACTACAACAGCCAGTGTGCTTAGCTGGGGAAGGGGAGGCAACACTATGACACAGCCCCTGTTCCTGAATAATTACAAATTTAAGGAGGCAGGATAAATACATAGTTAACTATTATTTATGGCATCTTATTATCACATGAATGGTATGAATAAAAAGAAAAAAAATGTTCAAAAGAGGAAGATCACTTGGGATACCTTATACTTAATTAGTGAAGAAAGAGTCATTTTGAACTGGGATTTAATGAATAGGTGGACTTTTATTAGGAAGATAGATGGTCAGGGACCATGGAGACCACTAAGGGAAATATTCCAAAAGGAATAATGAGAGTAACAATCCAAAGTCGAGGAAGTAAAAAATATATTCAGTAAATAATGGCAAGTCGTTTGATGAACACAGGGTTCATGTAAAAGTGCACTTGGGTGAGTAAATGCAGATTTGTTCAAAATGTAAACATTTTAAAAGCCATGCGAAAACACTAGGACCATTACTCAGTGTCAGAGGAAATACTACTACTACTGCTGCTGCTGCTACTACTACTACTAATACTGCTACTACTACTACTAATAATAATAAAGTATTAATTGGGAGTCAAAAATGTAATTCACCCAGATTCTACAACTGCCATGAATATGTTTTCTTATTTTGGGCAAGCCGGTTTATATCACTCTTTTGTCTGGGTATGAAACAGAGTTTGTTGCTGCTGCTGCCGCTCTTGTTGTTATAGTCACATTTATGGTATTTCAGGATAGGAGTGACATCATGGAAGAAACACCTTCGGAATTAGTAGAGGTAGATTTAAAAGTAAAGACATTGTAACAAAAAGGTGACTTGGGGTCTCGTCTCAATGGTCCTGACATCTGAAGTTAATGACTCTAACATTGTGGATCCAAACAGTTGGAAATGGGACGATCATAGAAAATTAGTGAAGAAGAACAGGTAGAACTTGGGTTGAGGATGGAGAAGGAGAAATGGTGATAAATGAACTACTGCCCTTGGGAACCTGGAAAAGAGAGAATTTGGTATTTGAATTAGAAATGGAAGAAATAGGGAAATAATTTTGCTGGTGATAAGGAAGAGATGTAATGAGTTGGTTTTTGTTTTAGGTACCAGTTTGGTACAATTTTTAGTATGTATAATATATACACCAAAAATGTGTGTATTTAAGAATTAATGGCTATATGTGAAGGATAACATCTGCAAGAACATGGATATTTTAGGTTCAGAGTTTCACAAGTAGTAAAACCAACATGGAATAAAAGAATTATGTAATTAACATGAGCATTAAATTAACAATCCTATTTACCTAGTAAATTCAGTGGCATTCAGAGAGGGGCCTCCAGGTGTCACCTTACCTGAATCTTAATTTGTGAAAGAAATGTTCAAGCCAATAAATGAAGCAAGACTTTTGAATATAAAAGAGATTCATACAAATCCCAGTTTAACCTTCTCTAAGTCTCATTCTTCATTAGATAGGAAGGGGGGATATCTTATCTCGTGGGGTTGAGTGCAGAACGTGTGAAGTAACACATGGAGCTCTAAATGATGCTTACTCTAAACGTATTCCCGTAGACCTACAAGACAAAGAAATTGGCTCATATTTTTGTTATTTAAAAAATATAATAAGGGTCTTTCTATTTCTTTTTATATCACACTACAACTCCTTATGCAACAAGTATTATTAAACACTGACGATGTCAACTTTTATGATTGGTGTCAAAATATTGCAATATTAAGCAGATGCAGAATTCCTAAATTTAAGAAGAATTGGTCTAGGTTAAAAGTCAAGTAAGTGTTGAAAAGCTTAAGAGAACTCTTGTTTTCTTTAACCTTTTACCAGATCTAATATTAATTGGAGCTCTATATTGTTTTCTACACTCAAGATCATGTTGATGTCAGTGAAAATGGTGAACTAAGGACCTCCAAAAGGTCACCCTTTCATTAAAGCAATTTTAAACACTGAAAGAAAAGAGAGAGAACTCATGGCTATTCTATCTATACTCTCAAAATCAAATTGAATGACCACAGATGTATGTATCTACAATTAATTTAAAATTCTGCAGTTTGGAAAAGTGCCAATATTTTTTACCTTTTATTTTTATAAGATAAAAGTTTCCAATTTATGTTGGTTTATCCAAAGTGATGACATGCACCCAGATAAAATTTCACCACTTGATTTTCATGGGCTAATTCATTCTATAAACTCTTCACAAGTTCTATTGGCTAATGATGCTTATATCCGTAAGTACATTAAAATATTTGACTTTTTATTGCAAATCCAATTGAGTCTGCTTAGCTCAAAATATTACTAGACCTTTTTTTTCAAAAATTGCTTTTTAAAGCAAAGTATAAAGGAGCTATATCATTTTAAGAAATGTGTAAGTTTATTTTAAACTAAAATTTAAAAGACCTACTAACTTTTAAACGTTGGTTGGTTCATTTAATAGCAGAGCATTACTCTGAGGGTATGTGTAATTTAGTGCTTATCTTAGCCAAAAGAAGTTGGCAAATTTATCTAATAATGTAAAATGGATAGCAACACATTATCCTCATGAAAATCCCATTAGTCAATGTAAAAGATACTGATTTAACTCACAAGAAAATATTCTGAAATCTTGGTAGATAAACGTAAGTGTTAACTTTTTCAGAGAGGTGTGAGTGAGTGATGTCATAATCACTCACTACTGATATATACTGAGTTATCTGTATAAAATAATAGCAATTTAATAATATTATCATTAAAAAACTGTATTAATCTTCTCCCCAGACTGCTTATTTTTTTCCCATTCTGTGAAAAGTTTGGGCATCCTAACAGCTTACATGTTAACTAAAGAAAAGAAGCAAGTCATTTTTTTCATAACTGATGTTCAAATATTTATTTATATGTTAAATTTTAAATACCTTTGTGAATTAATTTGGCTATCTTTATATTAAATAATGTTGATAAACTGTATTATTCTTTGTCTTTTAATCACATACTCTCAATCTATGTGATATTTGTGGAATGCATGTATTCATACTTTGGTATAATTATTCTCATTAAAATACTATGCTAAATGATATGTTAAATAATCTATTCAGGAATTACATGTTAGCAGACAAATAAATGTAATTTATTATTTATTTTTAAGTTATATTTCAAGAAACATATTTGCTCTAACAATAACACTATTAATGCAAGATTTTGGTACGTTTTTATGTTACTATTTAAATTTGTATTTATACTATATTTTAGTTCTGTTGGCCAAGTTTTGACGTAGCTAAATCTATAATAGTCCCCAAAGTTGTCATTAAGACGCTGACATTGAGATGAGAAATAATTTGTGTGGTTTCTGTCTGGTTCTGGTATCAAGACAATTCTGGCATCACAGAATGAGTTTGGAAGGTTCCCTTCACCTTGAAATGTTTGGAATAGTTTGAGATGTACAGGTATTACTTCTTTAAATGTTCGGTAGAATGCACCTATGGGAGTTTTTTGATTGCTGATTCAATTTAATTACTAGTAATCAATATATTCAAATTTCCTGTTTCTTTTGGTTCATTCTTAGAAGATTATATGTTTCTAGATATTTATCCTTTTTTTTTCTTCTAGTTTGTCCAACTTGTTGTTGTTTTTTCCTAATTTGTCCATGATCCTTTATATTCTGTGGTGTTGTCGCTTCTCCACTTTCATTTCTGATTTTGTTTACTTGGGCTCTCTTTTTTTCTTGAGTATAACTAAAGTTTTATCAATTTTGCTTATCTTTTCAAATGACCAACTCTTAGTTTCATTGATCTTTTCCATTGTGTTTTTAGTCTCTATTTCATTTATATCTACCCTGATCTTATCTTTATTATTTACTTCCTTCTACTAACTTTGGGTTTTGTTTATTCTTCTTATTTTGTTCCTTTAAGTGTACATTTAGATTGCTTATTTAAACCTTTGTTTGTTTGTTTGTTTGTTTGTTTGTTTGTTTGTTTGTTTGAGGCAGGCCCGTATTGCTATAAATGTCCCTCTTAGAACTGTTTTGCTGCGTCCTATTAATTTTAGAGAGTCATGTTTCTATTTTCAATTATCTCTAGACATATTTTTATTTCCCCTTTGATTTCTTCTTTGAGCTTTTGATTGTTTAGTAGTATGTTGTTACGTGTCCATATGTTGGTGCTTTTTCCAGTTTCTTCTTGTAATCGATTTAAACTTTCCTACTGCTGTGATTGGAAAAGACACTTGATATGATTTCACCTTTTTAAAATTTATTGCAACTTGTTTTATAGCCTAATAAGTCATTTACCCTGGAGAATATGCCATGTGCACTTAAAAAGAATGCACATTCTGCAGTTTTGGAAAGAATGTTCTATAAATACCAATTAGGTCCATATGATCTAATGTGTTGTTTAAGGCCAATGTTTCCTTTTATATTTTTTTTCTCTCATGATTTATTCATTCATGTAAGTGGGACATTAATGTCTCCTACTATTATTGCATTACTCTCAATTTCTTTATGCTTATTAATATCTTCTTAAAATATTTAGGTGCATGTATGTTGGGTGTACAAATATTTACAAACATTATTTTTTTCTTCTTGGATTGACTACTTGATCATTATGTATTGTACTTTTTTGTCTCTTTTTTACAGTCTTTTTTTTTTTTTTTTTTTTATCCTCACCCGAGGACATTTTTCCATTTTTTGTACAGATAGAGTGGGAGGGAGAAAGAGAGAGAGAGAGAGAGAGGGAAACATCGATGTGAAAGGGACACATCGAGTGGCTGCCACCCGCACGACCAACCAGGGCCGGGGACAAACTGCAACCGAGGTACATGCCCTTAGCGGGAACCGAACCCGGGTCTCTCCAGACCGCAGGCCGATGCTCTAACCGCTTAGCCAAACAGGCCAGGGCTTTACAGTCTTTGTTTTAATACCTATTGTGTTTTATATAAGGATTGCTACCCCAGGTTTCTTTTTGTTTCTATTTGGAATATCTTTTTCCACTTCTTCACTTTCAATTTCTGTGTGTCTTTTGATCTGCATGGAATCTCTTGTAGGCAGCATATAGATGTCTTATTTATTGTTTTTTATTAAAAAATCCATTCGGCCCTGGCCGGTTTTGCTCAGTGGTTAGAGCATCAGCCTGTGGTCCAGAGAGACCTGGGTTTGGTTCCCGCTAAGGGCACGTACTTCTATTGTCCCCGGCCCTGGTTGGGTCATGTGTGCAGGAGACAGCCACTCAATGTGTCCTTTTCACATTGATGTCTCTCTCTCTCTCTCCCTCCCTCTCCCTCCCACTCTATCTGAACAAAAAAATGGAAAAATGTTATCAGGTGAGGATAAAAAAAAAATCAATTCAGCCACCTTAAGTCTTTTAATTTAGGCATTAATTCATTTACTTTAAAGTAATTATTTATAGGTATATATTATTGTATTTATTGGAATTTTAATTATTTGTTGTTTTTGTAGTTTTGCTGTTTGTTTTTTTTTTTTCTTTTCTTTTTCCCTTCCATTGTGATATGCTGGTTTTATTTAGTATTAAGTTTGGGTTTCTTTCTCTTTATTTATTGTGTATCTTTTGTAGGTGTTGCTTTGCGGTTACCATGAGGTTTATATATATCTATGGTATCTATCTATCTATCTGTCTATCTAGAGTCTAGATAAATATATCTATATCTATGTCAGTATCTTTATATCTATGTCTCTGTCTATATCTTATATAGATATATATTGTATAGAGCGATATTATATAGATATATTTATTTACATAGACTAGGTATATAGATATCGATATGGATATTGATAATATATCTATTATATAGATGGATATTATATAATATATACTATTATATAGATATAGATGATATAGATATATAGATATATAACAGTCTATTTTAGGCTGATGGCATTTATGTTGGAATGCATTTTGAAAATACTACATTTTTACTCGCTTCTTCGTACTTTGTTTCTGACATCATATTTTTGTTTTGTGTGTTTCCTATTTACTTATTGTGTTTATATAGAATTTTGCTACTTTGTGTTTTAACACACTAGCTTTTTACGTGACTGACCCACTGTCTTTACTACATATTTGCCTCTACTTGTGAGATTTTTTTTTTCATGTATATATATATTTTTAACCTCTGATTATGGCTCTTTTTTCCACACTTAAAAATATTTTAACATTTCTTGTAAAGTACATTTAGTGGTGATGAATGTTAGTTTGTGCTTTCCTGGAAAACTCTTATGCTCCTTCAAGTTTGAATAATAACCTTGCCAGGTAGAATAATCTAGGTTGTGGATTTCTTTATTTCAGCAATTTAAATATATCCTGCCATTTCCGTCTGGCTTACAAAGTTTCTACTGAGAAATCAACTAAAGCCCTTATGGCATTTTCTTTGTATCTGACTAGTTTTATTGCTCTTGCTGCCTTCAAAGCTCTCTCTTTAATTTTGCCATTTTAATTACAGCATGTCTTAGTGTGTGTCTATTTGGGTTCATCTTGTTGGGAACTCTCTGTGCTTCCTAAACCTGGATGTCTGCTTCCTTCCCAACTTTAGGAAAGTTTTAGCCATTAAGGTCCTTTAAACTATTGTCATTTTCAATTCTTTTTTTTCCTTTTTACTTTTCTGATTGGGTGATATGTACTGCTCTGTCTTCCAGGTCAATAACCTGTTCTTCTGTATTATCTAACCTACTGTTGATTCCCTCTAGTGATAGATAGATAGATAGATAGATAGATAGATAGATAGATAGATAGATATTTCAGATATATATAATTTCAAATATATATATATAAAATTTCAGATATTATATTCTTCACCTCTGAATTATTCTGTATTATATATTCTAACTCTTTATGTTCTCACTGAGTTTCTCTATTCTTCTCCCAAATTCTGTGAGCATCCCTAAGACTATTACTTTGAGTTCTTTATCAGTAATATTAGTTATATCCACTTCATTGGTGGTTTTCATTCTGTTTCTTTCTTTTCTTTTTTTTCCTGTTCTTTAATTTGGAACATACTGCTTTGTCTTTTCATTTTGTTTTACTTTCTGTGTTTGTATTCACATATTAGATGAAAGAGCTATCTCTGACAATATTGAAAAAGTGGACTTGAGTAGGAGCAACCTTTTTGTAGACTTTGTATGCTGAGTGGTTTTGGCAGGCCAGCTGAAGCTTAAGTGGGTGTGTGTGGCTCCTGAGGGGCATGGCTAGAGTGCTAGGACCAAGCTCCCATCCACACTGTCTAGGTGGATGGGAAATATAAAAATGGTGCTCACAAACACCTCTAATCCTAGAGAGTTTCCACAAGTTCTGAAAGTTCCTGCAGTTCTCTACCTGATTGGCTGGCCCTTGGGGCCAGTAAGTAGAATTTTTTCACATATAGTCTAAGAACCTTTTAAGTCACTATTGTACTGTTATACCCTAGAATAGGTTAGTCTGTCCGCAAGGGCCCCTCAGTAATATTTCTCCCTACTACAAGTCACTTGTGAGAGTGGGCTTGCCATGACTATCGTGTCTCCATTTCTCCTATCCTTCTCTATGTGGTTCCTCTCTCATTTCTTGTGCAGAAGCTGTTCAATCAGTCCTCAGTTCTTCAGGAGGAATTGTTTTATGTGTAGGTGTATGTTAGTTGTGTGTTCATGGGAGCAGGTGAGTTCTGGGTCTTCTTGTACCTTTTGTTCTGGGCCATCTTCACCTTAATCCAATATACTTTTAATAAAATTAAACATGATTATAAATTTATACCCCTTAGTTCAAGTAAACCTAAGAAACCATATCATAAACTTGATGACTCAAATTTGTTCTAGCAAAGACAACATTTAAAAAAACACCTCTGGCATTGTGCCACTGAATTGTATTATCCTATCATTACATTCCAGTATTATCATTTTCTCCATGTTATTAAACAAATTTTCTGAAATCACCAAGAACCTTTATAATTATTTCTAATTATAAATTTTATATATTTGACTTGGACAAAAGATAATGAATTAATGCTAATTCTTTCATTTTTTTCTTTATGGGCTTTGATTCTGTTTGGTTTCAAAAATAGTAGTCAATATTTACTCCCTTCTTAGCTGTTACATGAAGACTATGAAAAAAAAGTTATTTGTTTTATTCTTGGAAAAGTCACAAGCAGCATTTGCCTGTAGAGGCAGGAAGTGAAATCTATATGCAATGCCTCTGTCAGCAAAGACTTTGTAGAAGAGGGTTTATAATAAATATTCACATCTGCTGCTTTGGACACTTTAATCCATCGTAAGGAATCTTTGCTGTGTCAGGCTTTGTTCTAGATGAAGAAGCCCAGTAGTTATAAAGGTTTGCAAATAAGCTATATTTATCATGGTTAGCTTTATTTTTATAACTTTTTTTCTGTTTTAGAGATATTCATGACAATTTTTAGTATAATGTGTGACTAAATATTTTACTGAAACTTTTATGGTGATATCATAGAATTTTCATGATGGAATAGACAAATTTTATTTTCACAATATATCATCTACTTAAAATTTGTCAAGAAGGCATCATTGATAACAATGTTAGCTGGATGGGGAAAACATAATTCAAAGTGCTTGTGATTGCCTGCTAGGTCCCTTCATACACAGGGTATCATCTCAAGCAAGTTTCTTGATTTTTCCAAACCTCTCTTTTTTTATCTATATAATGGAGTTACTATTATTCTTTATTATTATGTTATTATAAGGATCATATGAAATTATCCATATTATGTAGCTAAATCCAGTATCTAGCATGTTGAGAAGTTTAATGAATTTTTATTTTTTATTTTTCATTTTTTTGGTACCTGCCCCTAGCGGGAACCAAACCCAGAACTCTCTGGTCCACAGGCTGATGCTCCAACCACTGAGCTAAACCAGCCAGGGCCAAAATGTTGTACGAAGTCCTTCAAGCAGGAATCAAACCAGCGACCTAAGGATTTTAAATATGTATACTAAAATTATACTTTATGCTTTTGAAGTTTTATTAGCTAATCCCATGAATAGTACCATTATGTTTATTTACCCCACACACTGAATTTATGTAAATATAATCTATTGCTTTTACTTACCTCCAAATTTCCTGATAGTTTGCTACTGAACTTTTAAAAATAAAAGTATTAGTTAGAATTAGATTGCTGATATTTTCTTCCCTTTACCAAAATTATTCACTCAAAAATATATGGTATAAAATTATGAGAATACTCTGTGTTGCATTCAGTTCTCTTAGTAACAAAAATTTAACAAAATTTTGAATTATAGAGTAAAAAAACTGGTCATTTTTGAAATGGAGATATTTTCACTTCAACTCCAAAGAAATTTGTTGAGTTAATAAGTGTCACAGTTTTTAAAGCATAAATGTATTATTATAGCCTTAAGTAACAGTATAATTATGAGAAAAAGCTTAATCATAATACAAATTTTAAAATATAAATAAATTATACACTATATACATGTGTATTTGCCATAGATACATTTGAAGTCTATTTTTTAAAACAATTTTTCACAAATACTTCACTTAAAAAGAAAAGCTGTGTTGCTTAGTGCTTTCAACTCCTCAAAATTATTAACCCCCAATTTAAGGAAACTAGCAGAGCTTTTGATGGCCTCTGCATAGAATGTGAGTAAAACATTAGGTTTTACTTTTTCATTTTAAATTTTTGTAATTTAATCATCCACATGTTTTCATTTTGACTGGAATTATTTTCTATACAAACAGAAGCTAATTCATATTTAATGACTGATATCTAAATTGAATGAGTCTGTTGAATTAAAATGGAAACAAAATTATATGTTCCATTGCTTAGAAACTGTGACTGCTTGAAATAAAACTTTGATATTCCTCTCTCTCTCTCTCTCTCTCTCTCTCTCTCTCTCTCTCCCCCCCCCCCCTCTCAGGTCGAGTATTAGCCCAAGCGAGTGGCAGTGGGATTATTCATTTGCTGGATCTTAAATCAGGGCAGATTCACAAATTGGTGAGCCATGAGAACGAAGCTCACACAGTCGTGTTTTCTCATGATGGAGAGAGTCTGTTTTCCGGAGGCTCTAAGGGCACTGTTCGAATGTGGTCTTGATGTCAGCACATCCCACTGCAGCGGGCATTCCCTTTAAGGCTTAAAAATGCCTCACATAGTCCCAAACCAGTAAATACCTGGTTAAATATGACAGCAGGTAACACTTCTAATCTGCTTTAAAACATGCTTTGAAAATATATTTTAATGCTCATACTGTTAACAATAATAAAAAAAAAAACTTTCTGTTCATTTATTTGTGTTTGGGTCTTTTTTTCTTATTTTGATAAGATTTTAGAGACAGCATTTTTGCTAGGGGTTTGGAAGAAACAGCTTTACAATGACGCCTAATGACAGACTAGATGAATTACAGGAGATTGATTTGGAATGTTAGAGAACAAACCGCAGAACCAAGCTACTTTTTAAAAAATCAAATTCAAGCTGCAGGAAGACCTGAAGTTTAACCATGTAGCACATGGAAAGTGTTTCTTCAACCAAAGAGTCCATTAGAATTGGGGAGCATACATTTTTGCAGATTCTTTGACAACGATTATGCTTTATCTATTAATAATAATCAGAAACTGAACTGGCTTAAACCAAAATGCAATGCTCTTCCTGAACTTTCATCTCTGCAGCCCATCCAGGAACGCATTAAGTATAATTACAATGTTTATTTTTTTATTGTAATTTCAATGCAAATAAGTATCTCGCACTTAAAGTGCCCCCCCCCCCCCCCCCCCCCCCCCCCCCATGCAGGCATCAGCTGTATAAAGTGCGACTGCTTAGAGAACACTAGCCTGGTCTAAAGAAGCAGCTGGGGATTTCGACCGAGATGGGTTCAGAAGCCAGTTGGCGCTGTCCGTGGTGCTGAGGAATTCCCGGCTGCCGGCAGAATGAGCTCCAAATCAGCAGTCTGCAAACTGCTCTCAGTGATGCAGAAACCCAGCTAAAGTTGCTCCTTTCCTTCACGTCCACAGTTAGTATTTTCTGGTGTGTAAGAGAGGACTCAAGCAACATATTGTGGATGATGCTGATGTTATTGCCAGCGGAGCGGGTTTTAAGCTACAGCATGCTGTTGCTGTTTGTGATCCACAGAGCCTAGCCAAATCACCTCTACTGCCGTAGCAAACACTGTGTAAGTGAACTCATGTGTGGAGGAGGCGTAATCAGCCGGGAAATTTCATAGAAGGATCTGAAAAAATCCTACAAAATAAGTTCAACATGATTCTGCTATTGGGGTCTGGATTTCTACAGGACCAGCATTGCTTCTTGCTTTGAATTTTGAAGACAGGTCCAAAGCATATTTCTTATGTGTGTCTGCTGTATTTCTCTCTGGAAGGGCGGGAGACTGCTTCTTGACTGTGGTTTGAAATGAGAGGTAGAGAGAATGGATTGCCTTTGATTCAAACCTGAAAATGCATTCTTTGGATAATTAAAGAGGAACTACTTTTCTAAATCATACCTGATCTTTTACTTCATATTGGTCTATGACCCCCATCACCACCATTAACCTCCAGAGTGATTAGGTAAGTATATCTTATGACATGAGTTATGTTTGTTTTCTCAAAGATATAGATGCAGTCATTTTAAATGATATGTAGCAATGTGGGGAGGGGGGAAAGTTTAGCTAGAAAGTGATCTTCCATTCAGCAATGTTTGCTTACTTATTAAACATCTTCAGATAAACATTTTATTGGGTTTCTCTAATGTTTTCTCTTAAATAGTGTCTTTAACTGCACTAGAGCAGCTCAATTAAAAAGGAATTTTAAAAAATATCTTAAGAACTTTGTTATATTGGAAAGAAAATCAGGTTTTCTTCATGCAGATTTTAAAAGGTATTTTATATAATAAAAGCATGTTTAATGTTTACTTGAAGTAGATATTACACCCCCTTTTACCTTTAAGTTTACATTTGCCATAACCTGACATTAATGCCTACCTGTAGCTTTCAGAGAAATCATTTCTGTCTATGTCCTTTTGAAGCAGAATTATATGGGTATTTTATATGGCTTATTTTGCATGTATTGACAGGTACTACTGGACTACTATAAGGAAGCATAATAATTTTTTTTCTCCCAAAATAAACTTTCTAAATATGTGAGAGAGATATAAAATGTATGCCCTAATTAGTATATATATATGTATATATATATACATATACATGTATATACATATGCTTTTTCAGAAGCTTCTATAATGTTTGTAGCCTTTGTAGTACTTTAAGAGAAAAAAAAATGCTTTGTCAAAGGGAGCTTCCAGATTCTCAAATAGAATTATAGGTTTGTATTTTTTTGTTCTGTCATGACTCATTATTTTTGACATATTTCTAAAACACTGCATCTCATTCATCATTACCTACCCAAAAGGAATTCTAATATCAGAGAGCAGTTTTGTTTTTTTTTAAGGGAGGGCATGAACATACTACCTTTTGTTTTACTATTACTAGAATTTGCATATCTAACTTAAATGCAAATATTATAGTTCATGAAGTTTCCTAATGCAATTTTACCTTACTTAAAAGTATCATCTGTGTATAAGACTGAAAAGAGATGGTTTATCATTGATCTTATTATAATCTAATAATAAACCTATAAATAGTATCTATAAATGATCTGGAAATGTCCTATATACAATTTCAGTGACATCTGGCATAAAGCCAAAAAAACATTTAAAAAGACAAATTAATATCTGACAATACTGTTCCTTACCTATTACCCCCTAAACATGAGCTGCTAGTGGGCAGCACTCCACACAAGCACTAATACTAAGTGAAGTTTACAAGAATCAATGCCACCAAACTAAAAAGGCATATTTTCTGTGAATGGCAACATGTCATTGCTATTCTGTGAAACCAATAAATAGTTTTAGTCTGGCATTGTTGTGCAAAATATCTTTGGCATATATAAAGAGAGATATATTTTCAAGACTGTTGAATGGTATTTATTATATATGTAATCCATTCAAATAATATTACATGAATTCTAGATTCAACCTGCTCTAGAAAACTCCCTGACACATTTTTCCTGCCCACTAGGAGCTTACTCTCTAAGTAAAATAAAGGTGTGGACAATAATACACAAAAATTTAGTTTTAACAAATTATTTTAAATACAGGGAGTTCTCTTGAATCATTTATTGTTTTAAATTTTTATTCTCTTATTCATTGTGGAATAGTTATGCTATTTTTCTTCTCAGCTATGTTTCAAAATTCAGATTTATATTGACTGAAACAAGTAACCCATGTACGGATCATTGTTTTCTAATTATTGCATAAAGAAGCAGGAATGCTTTTATATTAGCTCTATTCCAATTATGTACATTAAATTGTTGGTTTCTTCCCTTTGTCTTAGAAGTAGAATTTTTCTCATGAATCTCTTGAGTTTTTATACGGATGATTGTAACACATATACATTCTTTCATTGACTAATACACTTTAAAGAATAATAGAAAGTATGAGTTCAATTATTCTGAGTTATTTGTAAATAACTACTTGTAAAATCAACTTTTGAAGTTCAGTAAAATCACTTCTTACAATTTAGACAAAGCCAGACCTTTCAGATTCAGAAAGTAAATCCAACTGAAGGTTCCTATGTGTAATAGCTCCATATAAATTGTCAGGATCAACTCTCCAGACTTCAAAATAAAGTGTAGATGAGGTGTGTCACTCAAACAGATCCCAAATAAACAGGTTAAGAGCATAGGCTTAAATAAATCTATATTTTCTTTATATATGTCAAATTATGTTTTTTAAATATTTATTTTCAGCCTTCCCATCTTGTATCCCCATGGAAGGAGCCGACTATATTCAGTATTAGGAGCACATCCAGAAGCCTTTGAGGAGGGGGATGGCTCTTCATATTCATGAAGCTTGCATACTTCTGTTGGTCATCCCTGGATTGGTCACATCTGCTGCCATCAGTCATGAAGACTATCCTGCTGATGAAGGTGACCAGACCTCCAGTAATGACAATTTGATTTTTGATGACTATCGAGGGAAAGGGTGTGTGGATGACAGTGGCTTTGTATACAAGTTGGGAGAACGATTTTTCCCAGGGCATTCCAACTGTCCATGTGTCTGTGCTCTGGATGGACCTGTTTGCGACCAGCCAGAATGCCCTAAAATTCACCCAAAGTGTACTAAAGTGGAACACAATGGATGCTGTCCGGAGTGCAAAGAAGTGAAAAACTTTTGTGAATATCATGGGAAAAATTACAAAATCTTGGAGGAATTTAAGGTATGAGTTACTACCCATATTTATCCAATACTAACTTTTCACACCACATACTCAGTAAATTCTTACATTAAAATTAAAGCTGGAAAAACATTTTTAAATTTTCCTTTAATTTACAACAATACTCCAGTTAGCGTAAGTACCACTGCAGGCAACGAATAGCTAATTGGTTTGTTGAGCAATACCTAAGGGGTTTCACAATAATCTTTTCTTTCAGAATTATTTGTGGCATGCTAATATATTTTTTTTTCTTAAAAATTTTGTCTGTTTTACTACAAACTATATTTTCTGATGGAAACACTTTTAACTGGGAGCTATGTGTCTATCAAGTCAATATTTAAATTTTATGATATGTTTTGTGTGTGATTTATTAGCCTGGATCTGGGGCCATTTAACCATAGCCTAGAACAATCTGTTCGGTGTGTGAAGAAGCAAGTGCTATGGAGACACAGTTCTGAGCTGTGGTCTTTATACCAAGAATACGCATTGGACCTACTTCTTGTAGAGCATGGTCCCATTCTGTTCTCTGATCATTCGCTTTTTTTTTTTTTTAACTTATAGGACCCCAGAGTGGACTGAAATTTTATCATAGTCCATTATTAAGTGTAGTGAGAGGGAAAAAAAAACTAATTTTTCAGCCTTCATGGTATTTCTTGGCCTTTCTTTTATGCTTATATAATATTTTCAAGTAACGTGGAGTTCATTTTTATCTCTTTATAGAGTCGCTTTTCTCCAATGGCTAGTTTTAATTAGGAGTTCTTACAAGCCATATCTGAGGCCTGAGGGTAAAAATTAATATATCAAATATCTTCCTTAAATATAATGGCAGTTTGTGCTTTGGAGTGTCTGTCCTACTGATGGCTAGATATAAAATATTTTAATTTCATCTAACCAAGTGCAGTGACAAAGCGCTCAGAACCTTATAGGCAAAAGAAGACACAGCTAGTTTTTAGTGTGACCATATATGTTTGAGAAGAATATTCAGTCATTAGTACTGACCAAACTCCTCCACAAGACTCGGATGGTAGAAGAAGTCAATTTGTGGGAAAAAGGGTTTTAACTGATAGTGATCAAAGCATTCTTTATATTAATATTCCATGGCATTCAGTCCATTCCAGATTATGGGTACAACCAGTTCCAGTTTACTCAAGGATACCCAGTCATTCTACCTAGATTCCTAAGGACAGGAGGGGGATTTTAAAGATAATTATCACATTCTACTCTTACACATAAATGTTATTCTAGACTTTTATCTTCCATGTAATATAATACCTTGTTGCACAATATTGAGAAGAGACATGAGAGTCTGGTCAAATGACCATTGTTGACGTCGAATTATAATTTAGAGTGTAATACATTTATTAATGACTTTAGAGTCTCTAAAATATTGGATTATTTTGACATTGGCTGAAGGAGGTTTACAGTTGTGAGTACATGAAAGTTTGTTCTTGTATTAATTGATTAATTTTTATTTTTTTATGCATTTATTATCAACCTACTTTTGTCCACCCCTGTAAGTTCCTGCTATAGTCATTATATAACTCACTGATGTGTACAATTTTTTCCACATGGCTCTCTATGCCATGAAATCTTTAAATGTAATTTTTTCTTTTAAAAAGATGCCACTTTTCCATAACAATTTAGACATTATCTAGGGAAAATTTTTAAGAATGAGGAGCTGAACCAAGAAAGTTTGTTACTTGTCTGAAATTGTCAAGTTATTTTACTATTTACTGCCATTCGAACAATAAAATCTTCATAACCTCTCAAAGCACTTTGGCTCAAGAGCCAGATAGACCTGAATTCAAATCCCAAAATTCATTACTTAGATGCAAGATTTTGGAAAGAGTCCTTAAACTTTTTTGAGCCAGAGGGCTAAAATATGAGCATCATCATAATTACTTCTCTTGGGGGAGGTATTGGAAAGATGTAATGAGATAATTTGCGTGAGGTCATCAGCCTTGAGATGACCGGTACACAATGATAGTGAGCAGATGGCAGTACCTCCCTATGCGAGCCACTGCCCAGGTATTGACTCTGAGCTGAAATTCCTCTCTGTCTTCACCCATGTTTTATCACGGAAGACCAACATGAAGAGTCATTCAGTTGAAATAATTCCAATACCTTTCTTAAAATGTTCCCGTTATCTATGTGAAATATATACACCTAAGTAAATATGAGCCATATTTCAGTTCATCTTGATTTTCTTTCAACTGAGCTTACAAAGGACAAGTAACTAATTTTTAAACATGTATGGAATTTTTACATAATAATCTTGGCATGTTATTAAGGACTTCATATTATGAGATATGTTTACAAGCATTTGTTGGGCTGTTTAGTGCACAGGATAGTATTGATGTAAGGTATCTGGAAGACAAAGTGTCCACTCACTGGGAAAGCATGGACGATGTGGAGAGAGACGGGGTGGGGAGACGGGAAGCAGTCTTCAGGATGGCAAAACTGAGCCCTTTTTTTAAAAACAAATTTTTTCTTTATTGATTTTAGAGAAAGAGGAAAGGAGAGAGAGAGAGAGATAGAAACATCGATGGGAGAGAACATCGACTGGCCATCTCCTGCATGCCCCCACTGGGGATCAGGCCCACAACCTGGGCATGTGCCCTGACCGGGAATCGAACTGGCAACCTCTTGGTGCATGGGTGGACACTCAACCATTGAGCCACACTGGCCGGGCACTGAGCCTGTTTTTAAAGCCGTAATTCACATTGATCTAGGGAGATTAAAGTTCCAAAGAGGAAACTGCTTGAGGACCATCAGAGAATGAGGTGAATAAAGCCTGCAGGAGAGAAGGGAGATGGGACCTTCTCTCCCTTCTCTTCGTAAGAAGCTGGGTCTTACGAAAATCCTATTATAACGAGAGAAGTAAATTTGTATATGTGTTTTGGACAGTGGAAAGAGGAATTGGGCCAAAATATTTAGATTCAATCTAAAGAATAAAAAGGAATAAAAGGCAGGTTGTTGTGAATATAGCTGACCTAGTTAAATATGTTTTTAAACAAGATTACCTTGTAGCCAAACATAAAATTGAGTAAGAGATGAAGATAAATTAATGGCTGGGGGAGGTGAGGCTGTTGCAGAAAACAAAGAGTGAGACAACCAGCATGCACAAGGGCATAAACCTTCAGGACAGTGTTTTGGATAAAAATCTAAATTGCCTAGTATAGTCTAGATTCGACCCGTTGACCTCACCAAGTGCCTCTCAGTCTCAGTGATTTCTCTCCATTCACTTGCACAAGCTGTCCCACACTTTTCCCCCTTTGCACACTTGTGTAAATTCCAGGAGACGACTTCAAAACTCCATCAAAATCTCATCTCCCCTGGGAAGCCCTCTCTGATTGTCCTACTGCAATATCCTGGGCTGGATCTCACTCTTCTGCATCATCTCTCAGCGTGCTGTGCACACGCTAACAACGAGAACAGCCATCACAGCGAGGCACTTTGTGTGTATTAAAATGCATTTCATTTCATCATATCAATATGAGGATTATATTTTTTTGGCATTGTTTTACAGATAAAACTAAAGCGTCAAAGTGTAAGTAGCTTGCCCAAACCTCATACAGCTCTAAATGTATAAACTAGGATTCAAACCCAAGCAGCCTCCCTGCAGAATCTGAGCTCTTTGCCACCTCTGCTGCCTTTATCACGCTACAGTAATATAATCTGACACCACCTGTCTCTCCTGCTAGACAGCGAACCCTTTAAGCCTAGGGGCAGTATTTTCTTTTTTCTCTTCTGTGCCCAACCCCAGCACTACGTGAACCACATAACAGGCATTCAGTACATTTTTGGTAAATGACATAATGAGTCAGATTATAATTGAACTCATAGAATAGAGAAGTTAATTAGAGTTTCTTTAAAGCGCCTTCATTTCTTTTTGTTTATGTGTTGATCTCTTCATTTTAAGCAGTGAACAGAGCACTCAAAGTTCAGAGAGAAAATACTCTTTGGGCCCCTAAAGATGACACACCTTGTTCGCAGAGCCCCTGTCCCCATCTGTGACTTTCTACTTGTCTCCCTACCCCTTCCTAACCAAGGCTTATCTTGGATTGTCTCCCTCCAGATGATACAATGACAGCCCAGCTGGTGTTTCGGTTGAACTGTCTCACTCAAAAACAGTTGTAATACATATGTCCCTCTTTCAATCTTCTCTGATCACCAAATATAAATGTAAATGGAGTCATCAGTGTCACCTGAGAGGAAGAATAACGTTATGTATAAAGGTTGGATTTTTTTTTTTTTCTCAACATGACTAATGCAATCTTAGAAAATAGATTTCTCTCTACTCCTTTTGAAAACTCTAAATTTTCCAGTGTTCCAGTAATATTGTATTAAGATAAAGGTCACTGTATTATAGGTTCTCTCATCTTTCTTTTATGTGTACCCAAGCAAAAAGACACCGGACCTACTTTTGAAGAAATAAGAGGTATAAATAATAAATTACAATAGCACTTTCTACAAAAATGTTGATTGAAAATGTAGGCTCTATCAGCTCCGCCTTAACTATCTTATGCTGAGTTTCCCAAAGGGAGAAATAGTTTCTTATTTTGCTCAGTATTTTTATAACTCTCACTCAGCTAGAATTAGCCTTTTTGGATTTTTTTTATACTTTAAAACTTGTGCTGATTTAGTTTTAGGTCAGATACTGAAGGTTATACCACATGCAGCTGGAAGACATAGTTCAGCTTGTACATAGCCTATCTGACTTTACAGTGATTTTCTCAAGTCCACACCCACTGTCCCTAATTCAGGACTTGGATGTGCCCAAGATCTTCCTTTCTCCGCAGGCATTGACCTTTGTCCTTTTCCCACTGAGGCCCATAGACAGCAGATTAGGTTTTTTATTTTCATTTTTAAAAGGTTCAATGTGGTTATTTCTCATTCTACATATTTTATGTACATATTGTCGCTTTTTTAAAAAAGTAAACATGTTTTTATGCTCTGGTAAACTGCCTAGTTTTTGCCCTGAATTTTGTATTTACTATTTAAATCTGGAGGAAAGAAGCAAAGAGGACAAAAACTTAACCACTTGGAGAATTTTGCCAAGTCATCACATCCATAAAAACTGGAGATGCCAGTTAAGGTTTAGCAGTGACTCACTCGTCAGTGTGGATCTTCACAGGAGGGCGAGTTCTCCAGCTTCCTCGCTAACCTGTGCCCCATCATTAGTCCACTGTTGCATTTAAATCTATGGGAGTTCCATGGAAGTGTTTGAGCAGAAAGGATTTTTTGAATTTAGGTTTGAGAAATTTGTTTGATGTCCTTTTAATTTTAGTATGGCGAAAGAATGGAAGGCAGCATAATCTGGGAGCTGAGGACCCGATGTGTGAGAGAACAGAGGCAGAGAGGCTGAAAAGAAATCTCAGGTGGGGGGACAAACAGTTAACACCTTGCAGACGTACAGTCCACTGCACCACCGTGCCTTTTCTTTGAAAAGCGCAGAAACGACAGTGTTTCCACTAGGAAAGGGAACCGGGCGCATCCTTCCCGAGGTGTGAAGGTTGTATTTATTCTAAGAACAAAAAAGTGGGTGGATCTTGAGTATATGGGCAAATTTGAAAAAAAAACACACAAACTTTTTTTCAAGAATGTTCATAAATTCTAGAGAAGTGGATAATGGAGTTAGCAGGGACATTTGTAAGTTTCAGCTAAAGAAAGTCCTAGAAACCATCATAATTTTATATAATGACCTTCATTTAGGGTCTGTGTGGAGAGACTGAGAAGACTCATTTCATAGCTGCTGACTCTGCAAAATGGCTTGTGTTTTGCAGAGCATATTGTGGTTTTTAATAGTAAAATGTTCTTAGAGTAAATCAGGAATGGCTTCTTTTCCTATAATATAACACAGATTAAGAAACTTGAGTCAGTGATGACCATTGCTCACCTGAGTCTCAGCCCCAGCGAGGAGGACAGTCTCAGGGTGCATATTCCCAGTGGGAATTCCCATCTTTGTAAATAACTAGGGAACCTCTACTTCATATGTATACTTTCTGACCAATATCAGAGATTAGAAGTCAATGTTGTTAAAACAAATTTAGAAAGTTTCTTGTACTCTTCCTCCTTCATTTTATATCGTGCTCACTTGGCATTTTAAAATTCTATTTAACTGCTCTAAATCTACGAAATAGATCAGATGTTTACAATGATTATTTTTTCAGTAACTCCGATGATACTCGCGAATGATTTTCTTCATTTCACACTTTTTAAAATGAGGGTGTGAGTATAAATGGCTTCCAAGGTAACCCTGGAAGGGGAGAAATACCCTGTTTCCAGTCAGAACAGGTCTCTTGCTTTAAATTTTAGGAGAATTGATGGTCAGCCAGCCCTTTGGTTAGTTGTATGTAGAAGTAGTTTTTCATTCTCACCGACCAATGTGTATCGCTGTCCTTCGTATTGCGAGATGCCACTGCTCATGATGGTGACTGTGTGATAAGAATGACTACGAAGATTTGTGACTGGGCTTCTTGTGCCCTGTGCACATGGGCAACCAGTATTTGATTTGCTTCCACACCTGAGATTTGTGGGGCTTGTCATTGTTAGTGACTGTCGCAGAGTTGAGGTCAGCCAGCAGACATTTACAGACCCCCTGCCCATCCCTTACTAACTCCAGTGGTGTGAGAAGATGAAGCCGAAATGGGAGGGACCTGGCAGACCCCTTTCCAAAGTTGAATTCCAATTGTACAAGGTTTTGGATATTTTAGAAATTTACCTATTTTTAATTGTGGCTTTAGTCTCCAAAATACATAGTTGGTCAATGGTACCATATGGACATGCATAATTTTTATATATATTATTTTATAAATCAGGTCTACATATTTGATGCAAATTTTATAGATTAATCTATATCATCTAAATTGAGATTGCTATATACATGCATTGAAGCTTGTGTGTGTGTGTGTGTGTGTGTGTGTGTGTGTGTGTGTTAAATTTGAGGGAGCTGGAATGTTCTTCACAAAAATCTTATTTTAAAATTATGAGAATCCTTTGTTTCTACATTTCCTTATTCACCCTGACCATATTTTTGTTTGATTTTGTTTTCCTGCAGCTTGATTTATACATCAGGCAATGTTTTATAAAGAACAGCACAGGGAAACTTACTGGTTTATTTTTTTAGTTGTATGTTGCCAAGTTTTCCTAGAAGAGCTGGAAACATAATTAAGAGGCGATTTGAAGTGATCAGTGATTTTGCTTATCCAGGTGATCTTTCTCAAACAATAGCCATTGTTAATTGGGAACTGGCTTATTTTAGAGTCTATGCTTTGTACTTTTATCATCGCTACTGATTAACATCAGTAATTTCAGTCTAACACACCTCCATTGTTGATTTCCTTGCCTCTAGTCTGCCATGTAGCACATCACAATAAAGCCATATTTGCAAGGACTTAATGACCCTCTGAAAAGAGTGAATGAAGTACTAACGTGACAAGAAATATCATTTATCTCCTAAAATTTTTTCAGATATTATTTTATGGTTGTATAAAGTTTTCTAAAGTGGATAAAAGTCTATGGAACACCACTCATTTTTTTCCCTATTGTAATATCATGTGATCACAAACAAAACTTAAATAATTTTAATCTTTCTAGCTATAGGATGGATCTAATACTACAATGTTCTCTATGTGTCTTATGAAGAATAAATAGTATCGGGAATTTGAAAATTATAGTATTAGATATTGATTTATAACTAAATTCTAACTACTTAAAGGTGCTTTTTCAAATGAAATATTACTTGGATGGGATTTTGAAATCACTCTTTGTTTTAATACTGACCTTTGACTACCATTGTTACTTCTTGGCATAGGATTGGATTTCTGGGGTCTGAGTTTGTGTAAATTCTTACAAAAGGCAAGTGCTATGGTCTGGTTTTCATAGTCTAGGTCCTTCCTACTTTTAAGAGATGACTACAGAATTTTAAATCTGGAAAAGAAGTTTGAAATTATTTTATCTAACTACCTTATTTTACAGATGATAAAACAAGGCCAACAGAAAATAAGTGAAAATACCACAGTGACATAGCTCATTATAGGTAAAGATAATACTAAGACATTGCTTTCCTGTGGTCTTTTTTCTACATTTTACTACCTGTAAGTATAACAGAAAAATACCACTTATTTGCATCTTTCTTTCTAATTTTTTAGATGCAAAGATTTATTTCAACCAATTGTCTATAGAAATGTGATATCAGGACCTGTCACCATGACAACCCAGAGTTGAAGTACACAAGAACAATAAAATATTGGCATATCTAAAATCAGTCTGACACAGTCTCGTTTTGCAAAATGTACTCTAAGTTGCAAAAGCTCTGATTAAAAGGGGGTCGTTTGTCTACATTGACAAACTGTTTTCTGTAATTAAACAAACAATATAGGCTGAAATAAAATGAATATATTAGATTAAACATTACCTATTTATTTCCACAGAGACTATGCTAGAAAGTAACAAAGGAACTAAATGAGCTGTACATTTATAAGGAACTAAATTGCTACTCATTTGGTGATTTTAGGATCTGAGGACTGTGTTCTTGACTTTTTCACTCTGCAATGTTCTACCTCTCACTTCATGGCAAGAATGGAGGGTGCAAAATAAATGGGGTATGCAAAAGTCTCGGGGTACAGGGCACTAGAGCAAATGCCTATCCTTAAATTGGCATATTATCACTATCATCAAAGCAAGAACACTGCAGAAATCCACATGCCTTGATCTCTCCCTTTTTAATTACAATTAATATGATTTAAATTTGTATTTTTTTTAAAAGTTTCCCAGATGATTCCAACAATCAGCTGGATCTGGAGATTGCTGCCATAATGTAACCATTTTCAAACTGTCTTCCAGGGAACACTAGCACTCTGAGATTCTTAGTAAGGATTTCATGGTTTTGTTTTGGTCAAGTAAACTTGAGAAATGATGATTCCTTTACCATCTATGGAAATGTGCAGAGGACATTAGTATGCTGACAGCACCTGAGCATTTTAGAAAGGTTTTTTCTGAGGGTCAGGATGTGCAGTTCAACAGCTAAGATCTCAACGGTGCGATGGAAAACTGGATTTCAAAGTGGGCTCTGCCACTTACCAGCTTAGTGACTGAGGCACACACTACTTTCCTTCAGTATGTCTTAGGGTACACATCTCTAAAATAGAGATAATAGTAAAAACTTGGCACACAAGGAGAGATTCATAAAAACTATGGGACACTTTTACTATTATTACTACTAAACTGAATGTAATCCAGTATTTCACAAATTTATGTAGGAGTAAAATGCTTTTTTTCTCAGAACTTCTATTAACGTCTTAAAGATAATAACAGTTCAGTAAAACACAGTTTAAGAAATGTCTTATTAATGATTCAAGAGAATCTTTTATTTCTTTGACTGTTCTGGGCAGTTCATGTTAAAAAAATCTACATGTCTCAACTTATCTTCAATTGTCTGGTTCTTTTTAAAGTTCCCCAAATTGCATTTGCTATAATATTTTATGGTTATTTATTAATTTTTGTTACATAAATTATAATGACAGTGATGCCAGTCACATATAATAAAAAAGCTAAGACAGGCGTAGCACATTATAATCCATTAGCCAAACCCAGCTCACCATCTGTTTTGGTGAACAGAGTTTTCTAGGAAAACAGTGATGCTTATTTATTTATGTCTATGGTGTCTTTTAGGCTAGCATGCACAGTTCAGAATTTGCTCCAGGGACCATCTAACCCTCATGGGTCAATAATACTTACTATGTGGTTCTCTATAGAAAAACTTTGCCAACTTCTGATCTATGATCAAATTCTTCTTCCCTTTACACTCCTCTCAAATTGTTCTGTAATCAAATCTTTCTAACCTGCCTGCTTGAAGGTAACCAATTCTTTGCGTGCTGATAAATATAGGACCTACTTCACTTGTGGGTGGTCTCTGGGATGTCTTTTGAGGCAGTCAATTGTAAAAGGCATCTAGATTTGCCTATTTGAAATGTTATTTACTTACTTAACAGCAGACATGCTTAGTCATATCTCTTTATGTGCTTGTCTCCAAGGAGTGCAACTTTGCTCTTGGATATATAATATTTTGTATAAATATATAATTTATATATAATATAAGCATATATTATTATTACATTTATAATTTCCTAAATATATAAATTATTATGTATAATAATTTAATAACTTTCCACGTGCTGAGAAGCCTTCAATTAAATAAACAAAGATAATAAAATTTTTATTATTTTGATATCCCATGTGCTCTCTTCTGATTGTGTGACAAGTAGGTATTTTTAATTTAATGCAGTCTGTTTCCCGTTATATCAGTAAGTGAAAACATGTATAGTGTTTGCTTACTTATTCAATCCATTATTACATCTTTTCAAGTCACCTTACATAATCCATAGTTGGATTTTATTGTGTCTCGTTTTACCAAATATCCCTTACGTGTGGAGAAGTGTCAGGTCTTATGGGGGAATACCAACATATATGACATAAATCGGACCCTCCGGGTGCTCGTAGTCCATCAGAGGAGCAACACAAACACCACCAGTAACAGGTGTCCTGCAACCGCTGCTCTAGGAACTATGAAGAAAGAACTATACGTCTGAAGGAAGGTACCTCAAGAATAGGAATTTCAGTGCATTGAAAACAGTTTATACAAAATAGGACATTTTGCAAAAGTAGATGCATGTTCAGAGGAAGGGAATTAACCCTGGTGCCAGAATGGGGCAGAGGACAAAGCAGTGAGGGAGAAGATGAGACGAGAGCGTGGGGCCGGCTCAGGCCAAGGCCACGCCCGGAGCTCGCGAAGCTGGACGGAGGGAGTTGCCGAAGGGCTAGGGTCAGGGAAGTGACACCCCCAGGTCAAAACAAGTAACTGTTGACAATTTCCTAAAGTATGTTGCACGTGTTCCCTCATTGAATTAGTTCCTCGACCTTTTTATGCTCATTTTTAAATGAGAAGGGAGGTCTTCCTCTCCCTCTGCGCCCTCTCCACTGCACCTGACTCGCTCCCCCGAGCTCACTGCGGACACTATGCACGACGACGTGGGGATGGCATTTCCATTTCAACACAGCGTGCCCTGTATTCGGAAACACGTGTTCCGTTATAACTCGACTATTTCCCATCAAGTCCCATATCTCTGTGACGAAACGCAGTCCATGGCTAGCATGAGGAAAATGCTTCCCCTGCTCCACATTTTACTTGGCTCAATTTGTCTCATTTTAAAAGCTCCCACGACCACAAAGAAGTATACGTCTGAAGAAGCACATTCCATCCATCAAAACAAACGGAACCTGCATTCTGGGTGCAGTGAGCATCGACTAGGAAGACTTTTGCTCATTTAGGTTGGTTTTGTTCTTTTCCACTCCTACATCAGTGAAATACAGATTTAAAACAACAGGAACAGGCATGGAACCTGATGATGATTTTTACAAACTTGGAAATTCTTTCGTCTACTGTCAAATCTTCCAGCAGTTAACAAACTGTCATTTTTCTTCCTAGTGAGAGAAGAGCCGCAGCTATCTGAAACTGCTTAGTTTTACTGCACATTAGTTTTTTGCCCCTTTCCTAAATATGACAGGGAAAAAATTAAATGGTTCCGTCTAACTTTAATTCTCCCCAAACATTAAAAATAAAATCCTGCTAAAGTAGCAAACCTTTGGCTGCTGAGATTTAGAAAGCTTCATTAGGGAGAAAAAAAGATAATCACAGAGAATTTTATTTTTGTTAATGAGACTTGAGGACATTCACACTGAACCCAGGAGGTACTTAAATCAAGACTCCAAAATATATGAGCTCAAGTTACCCTGTTTTAAAAAACAAGCAAACTGCTTTGGGCACAAATCTGATTAAAGGTTGAAGTTTTGTCTTTGGAAATAAGAATCTAATGAACTATCGAAAAAAGTTTCCAATGTCATTCTCAATCTAACCATGATCTGCAGTATTTTAGAGATGCAACCCAGATTGTTTTCAAAACTCTAAACAATATATTCTTTATAAATTCAATACTTAAGATTATTCAAAATGATTATACCATCATATAGTAAAAATAATTCACGATAAATATAGAACTTCCTTGAGAAACACATGACTGTTGATGATATACAAAGGGAAACAAAGCAAAGAAACACTGGTCATGTTGAAAACGATGATGAGGATGATGATCATTTAACTAATGCTACATAGTTTACAAGTTCACATAGTTTAAAAGTTCCTTTTCGTCTAGAGAAAATTAGAACCCTCTTAATAGTATGTTATCATTACCTCCATCTTACAAATGAGAGAACTCAGGTCAAGTGTTTTAAGTAATGTGTTCACAGTAAAACAACAGTGATTGACAGGATTTGAGCTCCAAATGTGCTCACTGCTTACAACCACCTTCCCCTGGGCAACAGCACTCACAGGTTTCATACACAGCTTCACAACTGCGCCTGGTCTGCTGTGCCCTGCGTAGGCGTGCACACTGAAGTCAAGAGGTTCATCAAGAAATTACTCCATCAGGATTTTTTAAATTAAAATGTAACTTCATCATTTTACCCATAAGCCATCCCAATATGTTTTTGTGGAATGAGTTGAGTAAGTATCAAATAATGAAGTCTAAAATTTAGTAGAAAATTGCTGTTCGTACTTAAAATTGAAAATTAATATATTTCGATATTAGCTGTTATAAAGTATCTTTATTAATGTTTAATTACTCCCTCTTTGTACTATGTAAGAGAATGTGACCAGCAAATGGAAAATGAGGAAAAAAGAGTTCACCTTTTAGAAAATTTTTGCCCAGAGAAATACTGAGGTAGTAGAAAAGAGAGATTTCTTAGGTAATAATCTGATGGGCACTCCCAGTAGGTATGGATTTGGTTGTACCGGGCCTGTGACTCCCATCTCTCCTAGACCATGAAAAGCCTGGGTCAGTGTCACCATGTAAGGCTAACAGGCTGAGTTATGGGGCCCTCTCTTTTCTGCTATCACCTCTTTTAATATCTCCCAATGACTAGGACTGGTGTATTCGTTTCTGACATGATTCTTTCAGGTTGTAGAATTCTAATGGTGATGTATTCTCCCCCACCCACCTATGGCCTTGTTTAATGCTATTATAGATTACTAGCTTTTTAAGTGATATCAATAACCTGTCCTTTTCGCCCTGGCCAGTTTGGCTCAGCGGTTAGAGCGTCGGCCTGCGGTCCGGAGAGACCCGGGTTCGGTTCCCGCTAAGGGCACGTACTTCGGTTGCAGTTTGTCCCCGGCCCTGGTTGGTCGTGCGGGTGGCAGCCACTTGATGTGTCCCTTTCACATCGATGTTTCTCTCTCTCTCTCCCTTCCACTCTATCTGTACAAAAAATGGAAAAATATCCTTGGGTGAGGATAAAAAAAAATAATAATAACCTGTCCTTTTCAGTGTCAAAAGTAAAGTTCTAATGTTATACCGTTGCTCACTTTTTCCCTTCTGCATAAATGGGTGCTAAGTGGAGCATCGCTAGCATGGAGACATACAAGCTCTGCTGAAAAGACCCAGTTCTTTGTCAGGGACCTTTCTTGTACCAAAGTCAACGGTCAATCCAGGTTATCAGTGAAGGCCTAACGGCTGCTGCTTTTCTAAGTGATTTCACAAGTATAGGTGTGATACTTTATACAAATCTTTATCTTGAATCCTTTAGCCTTTGTATATTCCATTGGGTTCTCCTAAGGTCTTAAAGGCTGAAAAACCATCCTCCCATTCCCCCTCTTAAGTATGAACTGATATTTTTCCCTCTTAAATATGAACTGATATTTCTTTGATAAGTGTACTTGCCTACTTAAAAAACACATCTGTGATTGTAACTAAAGAAAGATATTTTTGCTTACATTCTTCTTATCTATATTTTCTTTTCTGTATGCTATTCTTCATATTTCAGAAAAAGCTGCATTTTATTGTCATGAGACTCCCTGCAAACATTCAGAAAAAAATTGGTTCAACAGACCACCAGTTTATCAGAATAGTCAGTATATAATAATAGAGCTGCCTGCCCATAAAACATAAGCCAAGTCTATTCAAATACATTTTTCAGGAAAAATACTTTTAGGGGAAAACCAGCCATTAATATAATGCCACTGTTGTGTTGCAACTATAATGAAGAATTTTCAAGAATGAGGAGACTTCTTTTGCACTTTATGATTAATAATTTTATATTGGGCATTTTATCAACTGTTTTTGCAATATTTTTGAGTTTTACATTAGCTTAGAGTAATTGCAAATAAAAATTTATATAAAGATTGACTCCAATAATCCTGTCTCCCATTATAATAACACCATCAGTTATTTTATAGAAAATGGTTTGTTTTAAAACTTATTTTTATAGATATCTAGATTGTCACACATGTCTTTCAGATTGTCATTTATTCAGGTCAAGCTAGGTATGTAGTTCCTCTTGGTTCACCTTATATGCATTATCATGTATATAACATACACTTAATAAATATGCTGAATAAATAATTTAAAAAATTTATTTTTTATTTCTGAATTTTGGTTTATTACCTACCTGGTTTATCCTATTTACATAGGCTAGGTTGTGTGCACTTTTTACAATCACTTGGCTAAAATGTTTGCATTTTTAACAAACATGAAGTGGTTTTAGATACACACCTAGAAATCATATTCCAGAATGTATTATCAAAATACCAACCTCTCAGAAAAAAAGCCAGAACAGCTACTATTTAACTTGTTATTCAAATGATAATCAGTATTCACATTTGCTGACCAGCTGGGTGGTTATAAAAAAAATTATGCATCTGATTTTTTATTTGCTTCAACAGTACAAAAAAATCTTAAAGAAGTTCCAGCTCTGTGTTCATAATTTAATAAGACTTATGACCTTGGCATTTCAAATATACTCCAATCAATAGGGCAGATCACTGAGGAGGTCACCACAATCCCATCAGCATAGGACACTGAGGAGCATTTTATTCAGTAATGCGGTGGTTCTTCTTTCACATGATGGTGAATTTTGGTTAAAACCCTTTGGATCCATTGATTATTAGGTGATACCAGTCACATGCAAATTACTGGCTACAAGAGTGCAGTAGATGCTAAATATTCTTGTACTCTGTAATTTAATGTATATTTTAATGAAGTGAGCAGTGAGGTTCCTGACAGGCATCAGCAACTTTGAAATAGTGTCTTCCAAATTTCTCATACAGTTTGAAAGTAATGAGATTTGTTTCACAAAGTGATGAAATTTATGCCATAAATTACCTCTAAAAGAAGAGTGCTTTTTAAGCAGTATCTTTTCCTTGGTAGAGATCAGATTTTCAATAGTGGTTTCAATGGGAAGTTTTTGCAAAAGCAATCAGAGCTGTGTTCTTTTCTATAATTTTTGACAATTATCAAAGAAATAGAGTACATGGTATCCAAAATCTAGTAGCACATGGTCAAAAGGAAAGTCATGGATACCTTTAGTGTGCTACAGCTTGACACTTAGACTATGTCCTGTCCACTTCCCCCTTCCACAGTATTCATGGAGAGGCTTCCTAGAAATGAAGTTCTGTTTCTCAGAAGACTCAGGATGTGTTTTGTCAGACTTTGTACGCTAACCTGTCCTTTAGGAAAATGGGCGTGTTTAAAATCAGGTCTTTTTCCTAAAAAAATTTTATAACATACTAAAATAATTTTGTTCAATAAGCAACCATTAAACTTGGCACACATTATAAAATTAGTCTAGCTTTTTTCAGACTCTCCAGCAATTCCTCTGCGTGTATTCTTGTCCCAAAAGTAGTTATCATGGCATTTTCTAGTGCATTAAAAGTCTGTAATCACCCACTAGATAGTCTAGTCAATGGGGTGCTTAAAGATTGACTTACCTTGTGATCTACACAATAGATATTATGAATTTCAAATTACTTTTAGAGGGTGAGTTTATGTACATTGCTGTAATATTGAAACTCGAATAGTTATTTCCTGACTCAAAGTCAGAAGCCTTTCCCCCTAAAGTGCCCTTGAACAGAGATGAAGCCACCCAGACATATGGCCTGACAAACAAGAAAATACAAGGGTGCAGATACGGCTAAGCACACGCTAACAACCACTTACTGAATGTCTATCATGTGCTAAGATGCCTTCCTAGTGCTGAGTATGGAGCAATGAACAATATACCACATGAGAAGTGTGTAATCTGTAGGGAAAGCAGAGAAGGATGAAGAAAGTATAAGCAAATTCATAAGATGATTAGAGCTGTGAACGGACAACATGATGGAAGGAGATGACGGAGGGATCCTCAGGGCAGACCTTCCTGGAGAAAGGCAGAGCGTCTGAGTTGACATCTAAATGAGGAGATTTCAGGAAAATGAAATAAGTTTGTTGCTTTTCTTTTTTCTGAACGACTTTTAGTGGCCATTTAGCCATTCACAATTATTCTTTATCTACAGGCTTCTAGTAATTTTAATGTGTTTTTGACATGACTAATTCTATTAGTTCAACACTGCTCCCATCAAACCAAGTCCTGTGACACTTTATCACAACCACCCCTGCAATCAGATTATGTTTTGAACAAGAGAAATAACCTAAATATTCTTTTAAACAGCCTTATGCTCCCAGTTGTATACTTTATAATTTTTTCAGAAAGTCATCACTAAGCATGCAATCATGATCATGATGGTTATAATATTTTACATATTTTTACATGCTTCACAATAACTCTGAACTTAGCAATATTGTCACTCCCATTTTATGGATTAAGAAACTAAGGCTCAGTAAGGTTATGTGATCTCCCCAAGATTCCCACCTAGTAAATAAAGCATCTAAGACTAGAACTCAAACACCATGTATAGAGGACTTGCTTTTAATCATGATATCAAAACCACCCAAACGAAGCCAGCTAAGTGAATATTTTTTTATAATTTAGAGTTCTTCAACTTGTATGAATATTGTTACCTTAAATTTCACCAAATTAAAATAGCAATCTGAATACTACTATGACCCTTGTCACTCTGGGGTTTGAATTCATAAAATAAATCTTATAGACTGTTACCATTTCCTCCTGAGCAGTCTATGAACAGGGTCAATAACAGTCACCACATAAAAAAAATGATGCCATGAGGTGTTGATGTATGGACCAAGCATCCAGGCTTTCCTTGGGTATGGATACAAAATACAAAATAAATGTGACTTTTCTATGAACATTTGGAGAATTCTATGTAACCAGTTTATACTAACATGTTCTAGTAATCCTGTGTTAGCTTCCTAATTCTCACAAACAACATATTTGAACATTTTTCAGGAGTTAGCCAGGTACCCCAATAATGAAGTTATTGGTTGTCATTCTACTTTTTCCATTTTAAAACATCATGGAGCACTGTGTTGTTTCCAGGATTCTGGCACCTCTCCTTCAATTTTACAAGAATCCTAGAAAACTCACTGATAGGGACGTGGGATGTCAGCTTCAAGGTCTTTAGAAGTTAACCATTTTGAAACGATGTGTATTGCCATGTTTCCGTTCTGATACCAAGGAGGAAAATTTGGATTCTAGTCACCTAAACCAATATTTAAGAAAGAGTCTCCTTTTACTCTGTTAATTATAAAATTTTAACCATTTGAAATTTGGGGGCAGCTGGGACAACATTTGGATTTGCCATGCACGTGTATTCAGTGATAGTAGGAGCTACAGAAAATGCAAGGTTTCTGCTTAAACAGGGTCCTACACTGGATATTCAACACACTAAGCTGAAGGTGGAGGGATTCATCACAGACTTATACCCAGGTCCTCAAATACATTCAGTAACAAATTAATTTGACCTCTAAACCTAATTTCAATTCAGCTTTATGTAAAGATATATATAGTGAATGTTACTTTATTTTCCGAAGCTTTCGTAGAAGTAAAATATTCTTTGACATTTCTTAGAAAAAGATTTCCTGGTATAAAATGTTAGGATGGTGTCATTTAATCATCTCACCAAATCTCTAGCTGCTCAAGCCACGTATTAGACATAATTCACATGTTCCTCTGCAAAAAGCTAGTAAAAGTAATTTTTCCCAAGAACCTATTTTAGTGTCTCTGTTCCTCTAAAGATAGCTATTGTCTAATCTTTGGCTTTGCTGGGACATTTTCAGATTTAATCTATAGTTTTCATATTGAAGAGTCTGATAAAAGGAAATCCATAACCAGCTCAGTGTTTAAGATGTAAAGATTTATTCAAAGCACCAAACCTTACAGAGTTTTATACTGTTTGGTGGGAAGGATTTTTAAAGTCTGACCTTAATGTCAAAGCAGCTCACTGCTTACTCCTAGGAAAGTTCTCGATGTTTAAGCAATGTCTGTTTTCAGAAACGCAGAAGAGATCAGGTCAGTGAAGGAAGTCAAGTCCGGCAAGAAAGCAATGGTGTTGGAACTGGTGAGCTTGCGGAAGAGGATGGAGAACGAGGGGCTGTGGAGGGAGGAGGACAATGGGTTAAATTCGATGGACTGTAAGAAGGGAAGGAGAGGGGCACACGGAGGCTTAAAATGAGAAGAAATAGATGGAAACAGAGACATTATTTGGGAAAAAAAAATGAATGAAAAGAAAAGAGGAAGTAACATTTCAGACAAGAGAGTCTGGCCTGGGAAGGGTACATGAATGTGGCATATTTATAAAGCCAGGTTCAGGAAAATTTAGTATCTGCCGATAGCGAGGGTGACATTTTTACTTTTCTAATTTATGTTTCTGATTATTCAAAATCCCTTAAAAAAAACATAGGCATTAAAAAAACAGCAGGCATACTTTTACCAGGAAGCCTTGCAGCCTTAGCTCTTAGCCAGAGAATGTCTGAGGATTCCAGTACACGAGCATCCAGCCTCCACTGACCTCAGGCTTCCCCATGCCCCAGGGTCTGGACGGGACTGGGGTCTGTCAGTGCTTTTTCTACACACTGAGTGTGGCCACCAGGCTCCAAGAACACGAGCCTCCTGGCAAGCTAACCTCTGCCTGCTGGGATTTCCCACTAACACATTTGCAGGTCGAAAGGCTCTGTGGCCCCCTAATGATCTCTTTATACACTTACTGCCTCAGTTAGTGAAATCTCCCTCTTAGCAGGAAATATCTATCCTCCATAAATCAATTATTTAGTTGCTAATGGTTATTCCTGAGGATCTGGTCTGCATGAAGTGCACAAATCAATGAACAATAAACTACGCAGATGGGAGAGCACAGAATAGTGAGTCTCGCTATCATTTGAATTAGAATGGTATTCTTCATCAGTCTCTGTTGGAAATCTAATAGTCCACCAAATATTTCTTAAAGACCATGGTTACTTTGAGATAAATATTTTACATGGGAACATTTAGGAGATCTTTGGGATTTATTTTAAGGTATTTTTCCTTTATTGATTTTAGAGAGAGAGGAAAGGGAAGAGAGAGAGAGAAACATTGATGAGAAAGAACATCGATTGGCCGCCTCCTGCATGCTCCCGCATTGGGGATCGGGCCCACAACCGGGGCATGTACCCTATCCAGGAATCAAACCAGTGACCTCTTGCTGCATGGGTCAACACCCAACTAGTGGGCCACACCAGCCAGGCGAAGTTTGGGATTTTTAAAGTCAGAATCAATCCATTGGAGTTACACAGATCAGCTAGAAGGGAAGCAACAAGAAGAAACGATCACCACTGTGGAAGGGCAGGATGTGGGAGGGATGATAGTAGTCACCCCTTTTTCTTTCATATTAGCTAGAAATGCAGGCCAAGTCCTGGTTGCACTTTTAGAAGGTTGTAGAAGACTACAGAGCTGTTTGGCAGTTAACCAAGGACAGAGGGATCCCGGCCAGTTTTTCTTGGGAATGTAAGATATCACGATGGAACAGTATAGTAGCAAGAATTTCCATCGCTCACACTGTTTCCTCATTAAACATTCCCCCCAGCAAACCATGTGCTGTGGTTTCAAAGCTTTTCCTTCATGTACTGAGATTATTCAGCAGAGGAGCTTCGGGGAAATCTCAGTGCTTGGGAGAATCCAATCACTCCTTCTGAAATACTTAATTCACCACATGGTGAAGAGCTTAACTCTACCCTTCAACTGACTCATTAACCATGTGCAATAATGGCAATACTTCCCCACAGACTCTGTGGCTACTTCTCTTGTTCCTACTCAATTTCAAAGTAAAATAATTCATTGAAAACTAGGCTACCATTCTTTAAGCAGAAAGCAAATATAAAATGAAAGATTCCCACCCCCACAGACTGCCCGAGTCTAGGGGCACTGATATTACCCAAATCTGCAGGGTCGAGAAGAAACAAGAGCTGACAGTGGTCATGGACCGTAGCCCCTGAGACGATGGCAGGGGACTTTAACTACCACAGTCTGGAAGGAGGCACTGTGGCCCTGTGTTCTAGGGCTGGAGGCAGAACTTTCTGGAAACAAATGGCTTGATTTGAGAAGTATACACCTGCATAACTTCTAAGACCTCCAAGTTGTCATTGCAGAATTCTAAGCCCCTGCTTCATGACGAAGGAGATCTAGAACAGGTAAAGAATGGGGGGGTCACAGAGCAGCCACCACGGGAGGTTATTTGTGGTATAGGAGTTTCCAAAAGGAAACAAAAACCCAAACTTGCTCTCGGTCGGTAAGTACTTTGAAGACAAAAATTGCTTTCTGATTTTTTTTTCCAATTACAATTTACATTCCATTTTTTTCCCTCTAAATGAATCACTTTTCAGTTCTATTTTTAGAGTCTTGGGCTCCTAAAGAGTGGCTTTTTAGGTTGATGGCTTTTTAGTTCATTCATAAGAGCAAGCAGGCAAGATGCAAGGAATTCAGGAAGTCTTTCAGGAGGCAGCACCTAGGATTGGGACCCCAGATGCAATCTCCTCTAAAATTCGCATTGAAAAAAATGTCACTTAGAGTCTAGGTTAGCTGGGGGGCTTCCTAAAAAGGGTAAGAATGCCCATTTTACCATTTTCTTGTTTCTCAGTAGTTTTCTTAGGAAGAAAAATGGCAAAAACGTATTTCACATGTACCAGTCTCATTCCTCTTTACAGAGGAAGGCAGGACAGTCAGCACATATGGAAACCAAACCAGCAGGTGACATATTAGTTGTCCAAAAATGTCTTTGGGAAGTAGGAACATATACAGGAAAAGACATCCAGGGATGCCCGTTGCTCATGGCAACCTGCCATGGCTTGGACATCTAGATTGCCTCCCACTGGGGAAGAATGATCATACACGTGGTAATGAGTTAATACAGTAAAGCCAATATAAACACTAATGTTTTGTCTTCTGACAGCATATGAATGTGCAAGCATTAAGTTATAGGAGAAAAGGGGCTAATTTTAGATTTGTTCCTAGCCCTCTCCATGTGAATGGTGTCGCTGTGAGCCCAGCAATGAAGTTCACTGTGTTGTAGCAGACTGCGCAGTTCCTGAGTGTGTCAACCCAGTCTATGAACCAGAACAATGTTGTCCTGTCTGCAAAAATGGTAAGACCGTACTGCATTAGCTTTCCAAGAGGGGTTAGTACAAAATACGACTATTTCACCACTGCACACCATTCAATGAAAGAACCATCAAAGATCTGCCTGTGGTTTTTCAATATGGGCATGGCCAGTTTATATTTTTATCCCACCCTAAAGTGAATATAAACCAACATTGGGTGAATCATGAAGCTTTCAATCTGGGGAACTAAAGCTCTTATAAGCTGACTTTGTCGTGATGCCTATTCTTTATTGTTGATTGATAAGAAGGGTGTTGCAAAGAATAAGTACCATCTTTTTGTGGTGACAGAATTTCTCTCTCCTGGAGGCTACGAAGCAGTTTATCTCATTTCATAGTGCATAACCCAGAACAGAGAGGATAAATGCCAGGTATTTTGCTTTTGGCATAGATCAGACTTTAGGTTTAGTTATCAAAGAAATACAAAATTCAATTATCATTGCACTTAAGTTGAAGAAAGTGTAGGGCTTTTATTCGAGGTTTTTATTACAACGTAATCTTGCTCTCCTAGTAATTGCTAAAGAGGGGAATTTGGTTTATATGATCATGGGATTCTTTTTGGCCCTCATGTAATGGAGAGGTGGAAATGACTACAGTATGCAATCACCCCAAATGAAAGTGATGCTGCGGAAAAGACAATGTAAGGCCATAAACCCAGAACACCAAGTCAGCAAAGCCAACATCATGCTCTTCCGAACCGGTGGTGTACGACTCAAAAAGAAAGCTTTTCTAGGTAACACTCCACGAATGTCCCCTCTTTGCATTAATACCTGCTTGAAATTAAGCTCTTAAGCTGAGGTCACACTAATGCTGCATCTCTATGCTCTCTCTCAAGTTAACAGTGGTCACCTTCCTCTGTGATACATTTCTTTTGTCCTGAATCTGGCGTGATGTCAGTCCCCACACTAATCTTTTATTTTGCAGAATTATAATTGGTAAAGAGGGGCATCCGTTTATTTAGTTAAAGAAAACTCAAAAGCAGGTCTGATTGCTTTTATAATAATTTTATGTCTTAGTGCCTTCCTTAAGGACTTATGGAGAATCCTATGACATTTTTTTCAGGCACAGTTTCTACTTTTTCTGATCATATAAATTCAATGAGTTTTCTATTAAAATGCTCACCTGGCTTCTCTTTTTCTTCTTATCCCTATCACCCAACTGACCTGTGTCACTGTGACCATTTCTTTGACTTAGAATGTGGAAATAAATATCCTCCTGAAGTTCCAATCTAGCTAATACAGGCAAAGATATAAAACTTAAGAGTTTATATTTTTTAAAGGATTTTGAAGACACTGGAAAAGATACAGGGAGAACCGTGAGATGATTTAAGGGTTGAAAAATAGGACCTGTGAGGACAGACTGAAGGAGTTAGCATAATCTGTCCTGGAGAGGAGAAGGCTCAAGGGAAAACTAACTGTCATAAAGTGTATGAATGGTTAGTCCAAAGTGGAAGGGGACCTGTTATTTTTCATTTCCTCCAAGGACAGAAGGAAGAAAAAATCAGCTACCTAATCAATCTTTAAAATTAGGATTGACACTTTGACTGAACACTATTTTTTTTTTTTCCTAGAAGCAACTGTCTGAATAGGTCTTTGAGGATCTTCTCTTCCCTAAGTGGCCCTGGTTAGCTTTGTTTTTACATTGAGGGTAAACAAAATTATGCTCTGAGTTACAATCTCGTGTCTGGACATACTCAGAATACTCACAGAATTAAAGCGTACAAGACCCTGTATTTAGCAGAGGTGTACGCCTGCATCTGCCGCATCATCCCAACTACCCCATCCTAAGCCTGTAATATATCCAGAGTTAATTTCCATGTCAGATGTTAAATCAGCCACTGCAAGCTAGTCACACTTAATTTGATGTCACCCAAGATTATCCTATTTAGTTCTATCACGTGCCACAGTAAGAATTTATCTTCAAATGAACCCCTCTCTGCACAAAAACATGTAACGAATGGACTTTAATTGTTCAATTAATTAGTTAATTAATTAGTAAGCCATTAGTATTCCTGAAAAGCATATGTTGACAGAACAAGATATATTAGTAAAGTTCCCAAATTTTTGTTCATGAAGCACTACAAAACGACCACTTCTGTTCTCTTTTGTCCTTTCCAAAGAAATGTTTTTCCCTTTTTAAATAAGAAAAGTAAACCTAAATTATAGTAGGAATACTAACTCTTATTGTGCTATAACATTATGACATTCTCTCTCTCTCTCTTTTTTTTTTTTGTATTAAATTCCAGTAATTAGTCACTTGTGCCCAAAAGTACAGTATAATCATTGCCAAGGAGAGCAGATTAAGGACCACTGGAGAATCCTTATGACCACCAGGGTTACCAGGATTTTACTGAGACAACAGACTGAGCCCAAGCCTTGCTTGCCCTCATTTGAAGCTTAGCCCAGAGAACAGAAACAGATCACCCAGGTATAGAAAAGGTGAAGAGAAATCGATGTTTACTATGACAAACTATAACTAGAACAATTTCCTGAATTTCCAATACATGATAATGCTGTCTCATTCTATGTGACGAGACTAATTTGTCCATCATAATGGAAACTATTTTCTAAGTATGCTATTTTCTTATATCAAAAAGCAAAACAAAATAAAACAAAAAAAAACACACAAAATAAAAATCTACCCTAAGAAATCAAGGAAGAGGCACTAGATCTTAATTTATAAACAGCCCTATAATATTTTATACATTTAAAAATATTCATAAATATTGAAAATTTTTAGTTTGCATAAATGCTGATTATCTTGGCTGCCAGATACTTTCCTTTTGCATACTAGATTTTTCTGCCTTTCTGAATCATAATTTGCCAAGAGCATGAGGCATTAAATATATAAAAAGTTTAAAGTGCTAGAATTTACCACACCTAATATTAAAACTCAGTATTCAGCTAATATCAAATTTTTTTCTTCTCAGATTATTTAAGAGCAAAGCAAAGAAGTCCAATGACATGTGTAGTTTTCCATAAGACAGTAATAGTCAATAAAATGTAACCACTATCTTTAGACACAAGTATTTTTTAAAGTATTATAAAGTGCAAGGTAATATCTTTTCTAGATAAACCATGATAGCACATCTTTATTCTCCAAAATATAAATTTTAAGAATAAATTTAGAGACATGTACTTCTAAATTTTTTTTTTCCCAAAGGATGCTTAAAAAAGAAAGAGAAAGAGAACTGAACAATTTAATTTCCTGGTCTCAATGATAACCTCAAGAAAGATTTTTCAGTGGTTATCAATGAATGTAGCCAAGCCATAAAATATACTCCATTAAAGTTAGTTTCACCAAATAAAGACTCTCAATTTAGTCTGAGTAACATAGAAACACGAAGGGAAGATGTGAATGGCCGGGCACACACACCAGGAGGAGCAAGAAAACAGTAATTAATTATTTGGGGAGGATTAGGGGATTAACATAGGAATATAAAAATTTATTGTTTTTCAAAGTATCATTAAATATTTGCTTCTCCCTCCTCTATACATCTGCAAGAGCTAGTAATTCGAATGCCTCCTGAAAGATATATTTCCAGACTGTTTTTCTTTCCCCAAGACAGTATTGCTTTGACCTATCTTTCACTCTAGTCCTTTCCATGTGAATTAATGAATACTCTTTGTGTGTTTTTGGTCTTTACTATATGAAAAAAATCAATAAAAGTTAGCACAGCATCTGCTTAAAGAAAACATTCTACAATGGAGTATCATATAAATATTTCAAATATTTGGTAACTGATCATACATTTGACTACTAAAGTATATGATTATTAGGGCATCCTAAAGACAAACTGCATTTTTTACGTTTCATCAGCCAGTATGCAGTGAGTTCTGTGTTTTTGAATGCATATTCAATCATTATTCATGGTTCTGAAGGAAAAGTCACCTTATAAAAAAAATTGGAATAGGCCGGAAACACCCACAAAATCCTCCATGCACAGTAAGTGGGGCATTTTCATATCCGTTCCAACTAAACTGAAGTTGTCATAGCCCTGTTCAGATATTTAATTCCATGTCCCTTCCTCTTGTCTAATTTAGTAGTCAAACAAATAGAGCAGGAAACAGACTAGCCCAAAGGGCAAACGGAAAGAAGACCGTGAAGAGAGGGACAGGGCACGACAGGAGAGAGGGGCTTGGGAAGCATCTAGCGCCTTCTAGAGGTGCTTGGCAGAAAGGGTTTCCTCACAGAACTGATAATACCCCTAGTCTACAAAGAGCTCCTCGAAATAGGAGAAAAGCAGTTTCACAGGGAGGACGGAAATGAGCTAAGGGCATAAAAAGGAAATTCACAGAAGAAAACGAAATGTCTAGTCAAAATGACAATTTGCTTAAATTCACACGGGATCAAGAAGATAGAAATTAAAGAGATGCCAAGATGGTAATGATAATAATTTGAGAGTGATGATACCTCAAATTGGCAAGTGTGTTAAGGGCTGAGGATGTTAGAACATTTTTGAGAAGGTTATTTCTATCACAATTTTCCTGTAACTTAGGGGAAAGTCAGCAATTCCATCTCTTGTACTTTGTCCCACATTCATGTCCTAAATTTTCCCTGCATTTTAAGAGTGAAAAGGTGAGAGAACATGTAATAGTCCTTCAGTGGAGTAATGAAATCTATTTCAGCCTTTAAAAAGACCTTACTGGCATTTGTACTGCTGTGTGAAATAAGGAAGCAGTGTATAGCAGACTACACATTATTTTATACATAATAGAATAATGTATCCTATCTATAATTCCTACATTGTAAGTAACATAGATTTAAAACATTGTTATTGTTAACTTATATATAATTTCAAATAAATATTAAATTTGTATGTACATAGGAAAAGACCTAAATGGATACACACTAGAACATTAACAATGATTCAATGATTACTTATAGGGAGATGAGAAGGGAAATAGAAAGGAGACAAGAGATAATCTCTTTAAAACTTTCAATCTATACAAATTGATGTTAATAAAAACAAAGAAAAGTTTAAAAGCAGGAAGTTGACAAATAAAATACAAATGTTTAAAGTATATGAAACTGGTAAGCTTCACTGATAAGTTAGATGTATTTTTATTTACTTTTATAAAAGTTTTAAAAAACTTTTTATTGATTTGAGAGAGATGATGGGAGAGAGAGAAACACTGATGTGAGAAGGAAACATTGATCGGTGGCCTCTGCATGCACCCCGGCCGAGGAGGGAACCAGCAATCTGGGTATGTGCCCTGACCAGGAATCCAACCTGTTACCTCTTGGTATATGGGATGACATTCCAACCAACTGAGCCACGCAGACCAAGGCTAATTTTTATATTTTAAACCTTTTTTTTGTCATTTTTATATGTGGCATAGAGAAAGTTTTAGAAGGATACACTCCACGTTTTTAACAGTGATCAGAAGAGTAATTAAGAGCAGAGTGAGAAGGTAGAAGCAGAGAACTTTGGCGTTTTATTTCATGAGCATTTTTATTAAATGAATTTTCAATAAATGATTCTATTTTATAATTTAAAAGATCATGTCAGACAATGTTATTTAAACTCTTCCAGAGGGGAGAGACAGAACAAAATTTTCCATTTCTTTTTTTTATTTTTTATTTTTTTGCTGGAACATAGTATTGATCAAAGTTTACACACTAAGGAAAAGAAAGCAGAGGGCAACCTTATATTTGATTAATAATGAAGAACTATTAAAATAGTAAATCCCCAATCTAAAGCCCTTGGGGTTCATATATAGTACAATATATTACATCGCCAATGAGTCTAGTGCAGCATTCCTCAGTCGGCCACATGGACTTTTCTACAGCAAAGTATATGATATTATACTACAAGGGCTGGATAATTATGGGGTCTCACATCACCTCAGGTCAGGTGTCCACCCCAACTGAGTTTTGATGTTGAAGTTACAAAATATTATTGGGGTTTCAGAGATTGTGGTAAAGGGATTGTATATTTGTGTTAGGAAACAGAATCTAGAAGTGAGTTAAAATAATTATTTATCTTGACCAAGTGGAGTCTATAAAAACAGTTCAAAATTAGGAACTCTCTTAATATAATCTATTGTATTAATAAATTGAAGAGAAAGATAATATTATTTCTATACATACCTGAAGACATTAGACATAAATCAGCAAAAACTATTGACAAAAGCTGTTCATCAAATAAGACTGTGTGGATCATTTTTACGTGATTAAGTTGTATCTACGTCAGGCCCGGAAGAGAGAATAATGTTCAAGGTAAACACTGAAGGCTTTCTCAGTAAAGTCAGGGATAGGACAACGATGCCCACTATTTAAAATTTCAGGCAGATAATAGATATTAACTAGCTAATGTAATTAGAGAGAAAAAAGAATCAGAGGAGAAAAATTGGAAAGAAGAAGATAAAACTGTTTTATTGACATATGATATGATTGTATACTTGAAAAACCCAAGAAAATAGACTAAAACAACTATAAAAAGAATTTGGTAAGATAGGGTACAAAATAAATGTGTAGGTCTTTTAATATATGTATAAATATTATTAAAATGAAAATGTGGCACTGATACATACTACAGAGATATCAATAGAATATAATCAGAATATCACAAACAGACCTAATAACACAAAAATGTAACATATAACAGGTAAAGTGGTATTTTAAATAAACAGCAAAAAGATAATTTGTAGAAGACAAACATAATAGTTGTCTGAAAAACAATTTAAAATTCCTACCTATCTCATAATTCATGAAAATAAATAAATTCATGGGTGGGGGAGGAACAGATAAACCACAGAACTTATATGCATGTACGCATAACTGATGGACATGGACAACAAAGCTGGGGACGAGGTAGGGCGGATGGGGAGGAGGGTGTCAATGGGGAAAAAAGGAGAAACATCTGTAACAAAAATAAATTAATTAAAAAATGCAAAAAAGAGAAAAAAGAAATAAAGGAATAAATTCAACACAGATTTAAATATAAAGTTTTTTTCAAAAACAAGAAAACCTGGATGATTTGATTTTATAATCTTGAAGTGGCTAGATTTTAAAAGCAGACAAAAATCTCCACGTAGCAAAACAAAACATCTCTGTAAATGAATTAAAAACTGGGTGAAAAAATTAATCTTATATCTCAAAGGTTTAATCTCTCTCATCTAGAAAGAGCACTTAGAAATTGATAAGAAAATTGAACAACCGTATTTTTAAAATGCGCAAAGAACTTCAAAAGTCATTACATAAGAAATGAAACAAAAATGTTTCTAAAATATATAAAAATTGCTCAAACCACTTATGAATGAATAAAAATGAAAATGTCTTACCTTCTTTTAAACTTACATATTGACAAAAATTTATAATATTAAATGAAACAGGCAATCTTTCATATTGCTGGTGAGTGTATAAATTGGTACAACCCTCATGGAAGGAAGTATAAGTTATAAACTGTAATTTCACATGCTCAAAATTGTGTAATGGAAATCTACTTAGCATCAACAACTAGTTGGCTACTTTTGAAAGGAAAAGAAATGAAATAAAAATGTTAAAAGATATATGTATACCATTTAAAAATTGCGAAACCTTACTAAGCTCTATTTTAAAATAATAAATAAGAAGACATACAAGATTTCTATTTTTATTTAAATTTTTTACTGTTGCCTGGCTGGTGTGGCTCAGTGGATTGAGCGTCCTCCCGTGGACTGAGAGTTTCTGGTTCAATTCCCAGTCGGGGCACATGCCTGGGGTTGTGGGTTTGATCCCCAGTAGGGGGCGTGCAGAAGGCAGCCAATCGATGTATCTCTTTCACACCGATGTTTTTATCTCTCTCTCCCTTCTTCTCTCTCTAAAAAAAAATTAATAAAAACGTATTTTAAAAATAATTTTTATTGTTGACACTGTTGCAGATGTTCCCCATTTTTCCCCCTTTTCCCACCTCCATCCAACCCCCATCTCCCCCTCCCTTGGCTTTTGCCACATTATTGGAAAACACACAAGATTTCTAAATGTGAAAACTCAAACCTGCTAGGTTGCTATTTCTCTAGTGATAAATGAAAATCTTATTAAATTATCAAAAGTGATGTACCTTTTCTTGTAAGTTGAAAATTTTAAGTATATGAAAAAATGCACTTGGTAAAATTGGGAAATTCAATCTACCAGGTATGCTAAAATAATATATAAAGATATAATAATTTAATGTGTTAGTACAAATGTATTACAATTTAATACACAATTAAGGTGACATCCAAATATCTGATGACAAAAAGTATTATTCTAAAAATACATTATAAAGGTTAACCAGCGATTCCACTTCTGGGAATATATCTGAAGAAACCAGAAACATTAATTTGAAAGAATATATGCACCCCTATGTTCATTGCTGTGTTATTTACAATAGCCAAGATTTGGAAGCAGCCCAGTGTCCATCATAAAATAAGAAAGCCGTGGTACATTTACACAATGGAATACTACTCAGCCATAAAAAAAGAAAAAAAAGCTTACCTTTGCAACAGCTTGGATGGACTGGAGAGCATTATGCAAGTGAAATAAGCCAGTTAGAGAAAGGTAAGTACCACATGAGTACTTATACGTGCAATCTAAAGACCAAAATAAACTAACAAAGACCAAAATAAACTAACATAATTGAAACAGACTTATGTAGAGAAAACAGACTGACAGCTGTTAGAGGGGAGGAAGGTATGTGGGACTGGGTGAAAAAGGCGAAGAGATTAAGAAAAAAAAAAAAAACTCATAGACACAGACAACAGTATGGTGATTGCCAGAAGGAAAGACTGGTTAGGGGAGGTAGGAAAACATAAAGGGGAGGTAAATGGTGATAGAAAGAGACTTGTCTTGGGGTGGTGAACACACAATACAATATACAGATGATGTATTATAAAATTTTACATCTGAAACCTATATAATTTTATTAACCAATGTCACTCCAATAAATTTAATAAAAAAAAAAAAAAAAAGAAGATTAATCATATTTGCAGGATTGGGGAACCTGTTTTCTGCCAAGGACCATTTGGATATTTATAACATCATTCACAGGCCATACAATATTTTCAGCTTAAAAATTATCCTCTATATTTGGTCAGGCTAATTTGGTGAGGCATGTGATGTTAGCTGGTATTGATATCATGGCCTTATACAGCCCACAGGCCACCCCTGCAAGTTTAAAGTGAAATTATATTCCTGTTTTACCTATTATATACAAATAAATTTTAGTTGGATTAAAGATCAAAATCTAAAAAAAAATTATAAAAAATGTTTTTAAATAATGCAAACATTAACTTATCCTTAGACTAAGGATGATCTTCCTAAACATACAAGTAAACAAAGAACCTATAAAAGAAAAAATTAAAATGCAAATTAGATAACATTATTTTATCCATAAAGTTTTTCATAAGCTACAAGAAGACATGTCTAATTTGGAAAGGTAAAATATAACAGGCAATGTCTTGTACTGTGGTTGAGAATATAAACTGATGTATCTTCTCTGAAGGGCAACAATGCCACTTCTGGAAATTGATCAAAAAGAAATAATCAGTGAGTATATAAAGATATGTATACAGAGATGTTCATTACAAAGTTGTTTATAATAGCAAAAAGTATTCAACATCAAGGTGTTCTTTTAGAAAAACTATAGAGTATCTGCATGAACTGACTGCTAAGAGAACATTACAAGTAATATTATAGAAAAAAATAAAGAACATCTTCCTCCACAAAAAAATGCATGTTTAGAGTATATTAGTAAACTAGTAGACCAGAGGCAATATATACATGTGTATGTGTGTATATATATATATATATATATATATATATATATACACACACACACATATATATATATAAAACTTTAATAATATATATATATTTAATAATATATATATATTTAATAATATATATGGACTTATTTTTTTGTTTAAAAAGAGTATATATTATGTGTATAGAAAAAGACTGGAAGAAAATACTTTGGTACTTAACTCCGAACAGTAGGCTAATGGATGATTGTTGCTATCTTCCTTTTGCTAGCCCATATTGTCTACATTTCTTACAACACACATGTATTATCCTTGTGACTTAAAAGAGAAAATAGAAAAATTCCTTTAAAAGATTATGTAGATTTTCTCACTATTTTAATAATTTAATTAAATGATCAATGACCTGTTATTTATTAGAAATTACACTGTAATTTCTTGTTACAATTTGTACTCTATAAATTAGTTAACTATCCAATAATCCTACCACTTGACTTTCAACTCCTTGCAATTTCTTATAAAGCATTTGGACAAACCTCATTGCCCATTTTATGCACCTATGAGGACAATTGCTAAAATATTCACATAAGTATATTCATTTATATTTTCATGAAGCTATTTTGCAGAATCAGCCTTTTAAGTTTGAATATTGGATGCAAGTATCTCACCTTAATTTGATATTTTCTCACTTCCTCTGAGGTAGATAATTAGTAACAAGTGAAACAAAGACATGAAAACAAACACACCAAAGATGAACTCTTTTCTGGTGACTGCACACTTTCATTTGCTAGAGCCCCTGAAAATGGTTCGCGATGAAAGCACACCCTATGAAAGGCAGTTTCAAAGTCTGCATTTCATTGACTCCATAACTGAAGGTCAGAATTATCATATTCAGATAGAGTAGATGTTAAAACAGAGCAATTATAAATAGCTATTTTAATGAGCCACAGACAATAACTTCCTATTGCTTTCATAGAACTTCCTCCAAAATATGAAAGGAAATGTTGATGTTTATGTTGTCTTAAACCAACAGGATTCCTTTTTAATTCATCAGCGAATTAGATTTCAAACACATCATTGTACTCTGTTGACACAATGAAAATTAATGCCACATTCGTTTCCTGCTAATAGCATCTCTTTTTTGATCATCAGGACTACCTGGTCCTTCGGAAAATAAAGGAAGACCAACACATGCAAACATGGGAGCTTTTTCTGCCCGTGTTTCCTCCTCCACATATACGCAAAGCTTAGCGACTATATTTTCCCTACAGAAACCTTAGGAATGCCAAGTTACCCCTTAAGAGCCATGTAGTACTTTAATGTTCAGTGTATCACCCCACAGTGCACCTGAGAGACCAGAGGAAAGTAATGAGCACACATGTCCTGACTATCTTTTTCCTAAACATTCATATAATCTCAAGGTAATCCAGCTCAAAACTAGCAGCTTGGGGAAGTGTTGACTATATCTCCCAGAAATGACCATGTAATTCTATTCTTAACCTCATCGTCTCTCTTACTCCTGAGCCTCTCTTCACTTATCTTTTTGTGTATATTGCTGACTCTTAGGATTGTATGCAGTAATCTCTAGTAGAACACCTCTGTGAGCCGGGCATCGCAGTAACAGGGCAGTTGGTATCATGGGCAGGTTCCTTGGGTGCTGGACTGGATTCTAGGAGTAAGTAAGCAGGGTGAGGTCTGACCAGGAAGGCAAGGCATTCATTCTCGCCAAGATTCGTGAACTCCGAGAAATAATTTTATCTCTCTAAGGGAGGCTTATGTCATTGGTCGTAGGACAGAACAACTGCTTGGTCTCAGAAGTGTGAAGCCACCATCTGTAATGACCCCTAAGCTCCTCCTCACATGCTCAGACATTCACCTAACTCTCAGAGGCACCCAAGGACGAAGGGGTCACTGCTGACCATGAGGCACAGACTAAGTCTCCGAGTCTCACTGCATCCTAACCTCCTTTCTGATGTAGACACTTGAGCAAGTTGTCCTCGCTGCGCCTCATGTCAGCATGGAGGTCCAGAGCAAGACATGTCCTACCACCCACCACCTTTAACCCCCACTAATTAATATAAACCTCGTACAGCCAGACAAAAGCCAAACAGAGTTGAAATGTAAACAGTGTGCCTTGACCTTCTTTGAATCTGAATGTCTTCAAAATCATTTGAACAAGAAGAACCTGGGGACCTGGAGGAACGACTACTCCATCTTCCTCAGAAGTTTCACTGGTCCAGAGCAAGAATCTAACCGGCTTTGTGGGAGGCACCAGTCCCTAGATTCCCTTTCTCACAGATCAGATGGAACCTATTGGTCCTCTACCTCATGCCATTGGCAAAGAAAGGACCCAGAACTCTGCGTGTTCCTAGCACCTCCTCAGCAGCAGTCACAGACTCACCCTCACTTTTAGACTTGGGACTAATTTTTCCCCACTTATCTCAGACCCCACCAAAAGCCCAGGACCTCAGCCTCTGGACTCTGAGTCCCAGACTGTTCTGGGAGCTATCACTTTGCATTCCCATCCCCTGCTTTTTTATCTCCATCACACCTAATGTTACCTGAATAATATAGATTTTACACTTTAGTTGCTTGTCTCCTCTCTGCACAAAAGAATAAACTCCACACAGACAAGGATTTTTGTCTGTTTTGTTCACTATTATACCCCCACAACCTCCAATACGTTGAAGGTATAATTACATGTTATTTAATAAATGAATCAATGAACAAACACCCATATTGTTCCTTTGGAAGAGCTATTATTAAATAAGGAATTTGATTCTTTGAGTTATTTTCAAACCTCTCTTGAAAAGTACTAGTCTTCTATTTCATTGAGAAGGGCTGTCATACAGAGGGGCTGGGGTGGCTGGGAAGTAGGCTGCTTTTAGAAGAGTTCTTTCCTAAATGTAGTTTATACTAAGATGAGTGGTGTATATGTTGATGGAAGGTGTGTTGGGGTGATTTAGAAGAGACAGGCTGATTGCCAGGGGTAGCGGAGTCCTGCTTGATCTTTTACTGCTTCATGAAAGAAAGCTTCTGTTTGTTATGAACTGACTTAACTACTTAACGTCCTGGACAGGTCACTTTAGTGCAAAATTAATGTCATCCTTGAGCGAATGTTAACCTTAATGATAGAGTTTATCTAAAAATAGGGATGGGACATTTAAGATTTAAGGAACCCACAAACATTGACTGGATATGTGATTTGTCAGGGTTTGGTGAAATCAAACCCTGAACTTAACACGAAGATCTGAAACAAATTCGGAAAACTTGACTCAGTCATGGGGCGGAGGGAGAAAAACTGAGTGCAGGACATACTATTTAATTCTAGAAATCGGATTGTGCAGCTGGAAACGCGATCAGAAACATGGCATAGAACAGGGACAAAGGACAGGTGCGCACCGATGTCTTCTCTGGCATGTATTGACCGGGGAACTCTCCGGGGACTGTTGTGGCTGAGGATGAAGAAGCTCTTGGCAGTAACACCTCTGATACTTAATGTAGCTCTGAGCTGCTGCAGATCGATCTATCGGAAATGTTAAACCCCTTTTGAAAGAGATTTATGGTTGGATACCCGTCCGCTGAGCAAAAGGAAATGGGGAGGTCCTGCGTGCACCCTTATGTTGCTTCCCTGAGCTTCGTTTGTACAAGGCGGTGGCACCGAGCAGCCAGGAGTGCCGCTGTTGTCAGTGTGGATAGCAGCCAACCCCGTCCTGCCTCCCCTCCCCCTCCCCCTCCCCCTCCCTTGTGCGTGTTCTGCAGAAAGATCCATAAAGCAGCATGCCCACCTTCTGGAAGGCTCAGCTCAGTTAACTTCTAGCGCCGTGAAATAACAAAATAGTTGTTAGTGTTGTATCCAGATCTTTTTCTGCGTTGGAATTCCAAATGGGGCAACATGTTCAGCACCAGGGACTGAGACCCGTGTTTAAGGGATGGGATGCTCAGTGTCTGCACTGATGATTTCTTGAGTGAAATAAAGCAAGCAGGGAAAGGCAAATACCATGTGGTTTCACTTATACATGGAACCCACAAACGAACAAACAAAACAAAAACAGACTAAGAAAAAAACAGACCAAAGGGATGATTACCAGAAGGAGGGGGTGGGGAATGGGTAAAAAGGGGAGGGGCAGAGTCATGATGGGGCACCGGAGAAGCGAACACCCGGAGTGGGTGAGGGTGGGGTGAGAAGCGAGCAGTGAGTGTTGGGAGACTGAAATGGAAAGGGATGCCTGCTGACCACATCTGCTGAGAGAACGCGTTTTCTTTTTCTTGTATTTTCCAAATGACTGGTCTATTAATGATAATCTAACTACTAAGAACAAAACTAGCTTTCATACATTAAGTCCTTATATGTTCTAATTAATTTGAAGTTATTAATATATTTAATCTTTACAATATTCCTATGAAGAGGAAACAATAATAATTGTTAGTTTCAGGAAAAGAAACTGGGATGAAAGTTAATAAATTACTCTCAGGTACATAGCTGGGATTTGAACCCTGCACTGGTAGTTTAACCAGTGGCCCCATGCCAGCAACATCCCATTATCAGGGAACTAGTTAGAAATGCAAATTTTGGAACCCATCCCAAATCTGTAAAATCTGAAATCCTCGGAGTAGGACCCCACATTCTTTGTCTTACTTAACAAGCCTTCCAGGAGATTCTGATGCTCAAAGTTTGAATACCTTTTATGCCTTTTTCGATGTCTATTAGGGAGTCTGTTCTTTTTCAAATGAAGGATAAGTGTGTGTTGGGGTGGGTGGGGGTAGTAAAAGCTGAAACAATCACCAGTCATTGGTGTCTGAGATAATGTTATACCAGGATAAGGAGTAAGATAAGGCTGGAAAGGAAGGGTTGGACTGCAACCCTAGATTCAGAGCAGGCCACTTGGGTTAGAGAAGATTTAGGTCAGGAGTAAATTCTAAGGGGGTCAAAGGCAGGTCCTCCAGGGCCCGGAAGCAGCAATACAGGAGGGATCTACCAGAGAGATGACCTCAGGTTAAGCTGTCAAATGGTCAGACCTTAAGATGTTTCTTAATAACAAAGTCATGATCTTTGAAAGTTAAATTCAACTGATTTCTAAAGGCAGCAAAAGCCACTTGAAATGACATAATAATAAAAGAAAAGGCAATGTGAGATGAACTTAATTATTACTAATTCATTCATCATGTTTCTCTTTACTGCTCTACTAAGAAGAAGTGATTGTTTCAAGTGAATTATTCTTTCTGGGCTTAAATTATAATAACTATTAACATTCTGTAAGTCATAATTATATTTTAAAATATTTTAATCTTTTTAAACAGCTATACTGAGCTCACCTTGACACAAAATGAACTCTATATATTTAAAGTGCACAATTTGCTGTTTTGATATATATACCTGTAAAACCACTACTACAGTCAAGAAAGTGCTCGTAATCTCTCACTTTCAAAACTTTTCCTGTGTCCCCTTGTAATTCTTCCCTCTGTTCTTTTCTGTATCCATCCCATCCCAGGCAACCTCTGTTCTGCTTTCTGCAATTATATATAACTTTTCATTTCTTAGATCTTTGTATAAATGGAATTATTCAGTACGCATTCTCTTTTGCGTCTATTCTTTCATTCAGCGTGACTTTTTTTGAAATTCATCCATGTTGTAGCATGTATCAAAAGTTCATTCCTTGTTTATTGCTAAATGGTATTCCATTGTATAGATAGACCACAGTATAATTTATTCATTCACTTGTTAGTGAACATTTGAGTTGCTTCCAGTTTTTGACCATTATAAATAAAGCTACTTTAAACATTCTTGAACAAGTCTTTGTATGAATATATGCTTTGTTTTCTTGTGAAAATACCTAGAAGTAGAATGTTAGGTCATATCATAGGTGTATGCTAGATCACATGGTAAGTGTATGTATCGCTTTTTTTTTTTTTAATGACAACACTTTCAAAGTGGCTATACTATTTCTGGTTCCCATCAAAAATGTCTACCAGTTTCTCTACTTCCTCAACAATTCTTCCTCATTAGTTCTATTTGATTTCAGCTGCTTTAATAGAAGTGTATTATTATTTTATTACGGTGTTAAATTGAATTTTCCTAATGACTACTGATGTTGAGAATCATCTCATATGCTAATTTTCCATCTGTATATCTTCTTTGGAAAAATGTCTGTTCAAATCATTTGTCCATCTTTTACTGGGATGTTTGTTTTTGTATCATTAACTTTGAAGAGTTTTTTTTGTTTCTGTTTATTTATCTGTTTGTTTTGTATATTCTAGAGATGAGTTCTTTATTAGACATATACTTTGAAATTTTCTTCTCCCAGTCTGTGACATATCTTTTCATTCTCTTAAATTTGAAGAGCAAAAGTTTATAATTTTGATGAAGTTCAATTTATTAAGGTTTTCTTTTATGAATTGTGCTTTGGTGTTAAAACTAAGAAATCTTGGCCAACCTAAGATCAAAATGATTTTTCCTGTTTTTGTTGTCGTTGTTGTTTTTTCTAGAAATATTTTTGTTTTAGATTTTTACATTTCAGTTGATGATTCATTTTGCATTATTTTGTGAATATGATGCAAGAAATTGATTGAAGTTTTAGCATCATTTGTTGAGTAGACTATTTTTTCTCCACTGAATTATATTTGTACCTTTGTTAAAAATCAGTTGTCCACATGTGCCTATATATATTTTCATCTATTTATGAACTTCCCATTATGTTCCACTGAAGTTGTTTTAGCTATTCTAGGTCCTTTGCACCTCTATCTGAATTTTAGAATCACTTCATCAGCTTCTACCAAAAAAAGAAGTCTATTTTTACGGTCATTGAATTGAATGTATACTTCAATTTGAGGTGAATTAACGTCTCAACAATATTGTCTTCCAATTTATGAACATAGTATGTCTCCTGTTTTTTTCTTTAATTTCTCTCAGCACTGTTATATAGTTTTCAGTATACAAATCTTTCACATGATCAATATAAACCTTTCACATGGTCAGTTTTATTTCAGAGTATTTTATTTTTAATGCTACTTTAGCTAGTAGGCATTTTAAAAACTCTATTTGCTGCTATCATATAGAAATAAAGTTGATATTTGTATAACGATATTGGATCCTGAAACATTGGTAAATGCAATCATTAGATCTAGTTGCTATTTTGTAGATTCCATTTGACCTTCTACATAGACAATCATGTTACCTGTAAATAAAGGCAGTTCTATTTCTTCCTTACCAATTTGAATGCCTTTTAGTTTTTTTTATTTTATTGCACTTCATAGAACATTTCATACAATGTTGAATACAAGTGCTAAAAGCACAGATCCTTGTGTTGTTCAGATATGGAAGAAAAATCATTTAGTTTTTCCCAATTAAATAGGATTTTACCTGTAGTTTTTTCATAGATACCCATATCAGGCTGAGAAAGTTCCCTTCTATTATTACTTTGCAAAAAGATTTTATCAGGAATGAATGTTTTCAAATATTAAGCCAACTTTGCATTCCTAGAATAACCTACATTTGGTCATGAAGTCCTATCATTTCTATACATTGCTGAATTTCATTTGCTAAAATTGTGTTTAATTTTTTTTCAATATTGGTCTCTAGCTTTCTTTCTTTGCAATATCTTTGTTAGGTTTGGGTCTCTATGTATTTCTGACCAATTATAATCAGTTAAAAATGTTATTTCTGTTTTTTTTCTTCAAATTTCTGGAATAGTGGGTATAATTAGTATTAATTTTCTCTTATATGTTTGGCAGGATTCACCAATAGCCTATGAAGTTATCAGAGCTGCAAGTTTCTCTATGGAAAGTTGTTTTTTTTTTTAAACATTTATTTAATAGCTATAGTGGTATATGGGTTATTACAACCTGAGTTAGCATTGCTAATATTTCCCTAGTATCATCCATTTAATGTCTTCAAATTCTGTAGTTATTTCATCTTTCTCTTTCTTGATCCTGGTAAATTTTCCTTCCTATATTTTTCCACTTTAGTCTGGCTAAAGGTTTATCAGTTTTATTTACTCAGTCAAATTCTGATTGTATTGATTTTCTCTAACATTTACTCTTTCCCATTTTATTGATATTTCTTCAATCCATATTGCTTTCTTTCTTCTACTTACTTTGGTTTGATTTGTTCCTCTTTTTCTAATTTCTTAAAGTAGAATCTAGCATAATCAATTTGAGAACTTTCTCCTTTTTTAATATAGGTGTTTCTATAAATAACCTAAGTTCAACTTAAGCAGCATCTGCCAAATTTGATATGTTGTGTTTACATATTCATTAAACATAAAATTTTTCTGATTTTCTTTTTGATTTATTCTTTGAACCATGAGTTATTTAGAATGTGTTAATTTCATTTACAAATATATATTTCCCGGGTATTTAGCTACATATTATTAATTTTAGATTTAATTCCACAAAAATGAAAGAACATGCTTTTATTACTCAAATTATTTTATTTTATTGAGACTTGTCTTACATGTCCAAGAACATTCTATGTGTAACTGTAAACAAGTGTTTCTTCCTGTTTCTGAGTATGGTATCCTATAATTGTCAATTAAACCAAGTTGATTGATAATGTTGTTCAAGTCTTTAACATCCCTATTGATATTCTGTCTGCAATTATGGAGGGAGGGGTATTGAAACCTCAAACTATACCTGGATTTGTCCATTTCTTCTAGCTGTTCTATCACCTTTGTTTCCTATACATTGCAACTTTTATTATGTGCATCAATATTTAGGATTTATTGTGACCTCTTTATAAATTGACTCCTTTCTAATTATTGAATAACATTCTTTTTGCCTTTAGATATTTTGCTCAGAAATCTACTTTGTCCCACATTAATATAGCCAATCCAACTTCCTTTTGTGTTAGTATCTTATTCCACCATTCTACTGTTATCTCTTTGTGCTTGTATATTTGAAGTCTTTTTTTATAGGCAGCATAAAGATGGCTGTTACTTTTTTATCCAACCTGATAATCTCTGACTTCTAAATTGAGGTTTTTAAAGCACTTGTATTTAATATAACCATTCATATACAGTTAGGTTTAAATCTGTCATATTATTTCTGTCATATTATTTTTTATAATTGTCCCTTTTCTTTTCTTTGTTACTTTTTCCCCTTTCCATCTTTTCTGCCTTCTTTTGGATTAAATTTTTATGGTTCAGTTTTATCTTTTGTTGGCTATTTAAGCCATAATTATTTAGTGTGTTGTTTATCGCTTTTGGGGGGGTTTATGCTATATATCTTTAACTAATCACACTCAATATTCATTAATATTATACCATGTCACGTATAGTTAAGAATCTTATAATAGTATACTTGAATGTCAATCCCCCAGACCTTTGTATAATTGTCATACATTTGACTTTTACATAAAACAATACTTTGTTTTATTTTTATTTGAGTAACAAAAGGGGATTTAAATAATAATTTAAATATATATACACACATATATACATATAACATATATATATCATCTTTATCTTATTATTATGGCTCTCATTTTCATGTTTTTTGCATGCCTGCTATTTTTTAAATTGAATATCAAACATTGTAAATGTTACCTTGTTGGATGCTGGACATTTGTTTTTCTATAAATATTTTTGTGGTTTTGCCATAGTACAAAGTTAAGCTATTTGGAAATATATATATGCTCATAGATAAATTTCTATTGTTTTCCATTTCCTTTTGGTAAACCAATATTTCCATATAGCATAGTTTTCAGTGTGAATAACTTTTATTATTTCTTGTAGTGCAAGTATGTTGGTGAATTCTTTAAGCCTCTTTATATCTAAAAAATATTTCATCTTTTTTTTAATCATTTTTTTTTATCCTCACCCGCGCACACTTTTTCCATATTTTGTTCAGATAGAGTAGTAGGGAGAGAGAGAGAAACATTTATATGAAAGGGACACATAGAGTGGTTGCCATCCTCATGACCCAACTAGGGCAGGGGACAAACTACAACCGAGGTACACGCCTTTAGCGGGAACCGAACCCGGGTCTCTCTGGACCACAGGCCAATGCTCTAACCGCTGAGCCAAACCAGCCAGGGCTCATCTTTATATTTTAAACGTATTTTTAATGGTATGGAATTCTTGGTTTTTCCTTTCATACTTTGAAGATATTGCTCCACTGTCTTCTTTCTTTAATTTTTTTCTGACAAAGTATCAGCTGTTATCTTTATTCTCATGAATGTAAGATATTTCCCCAAACTCACCCTTGGATGCTTTTACAATTTTCTCTTTATCACTGTTTTTATGCAATGTAATCATCATGCATTTTGATGTAATTTTTATAGTGTTTCTTAAGCTTGTGCTTTATTAGGCTTCTTGAACCTGTGGGTTTATAGTTTCTATCAAATTTGGGAAATTTTCAGTCTTTATTTCTTCAAATACTTTTTACTTCTCCCCCACTTTGGGAACCACAGTTATACATGTATTATTAAGCTGCTGAAAATTGTCCCACATCTCATGCCCTGTTCATCTTTTTGGATTTTCTTTTGTTTTTATTTTGTATACTTTTTACTGTTATGTCTTAAAGCTTATTAATCTTTTCTTCTGCAGTGTCTAATCTGCCAATAACCATAAAAATATATTCACACTTTGTACTTTTCATCTCGAGAACTTAGATTTGTTGTTGGTGGTGATGTTGTTATTCTTTGTTTTCCTCTTCCTGGTTTCTATTTAAGTTTTTTAATATATGGAATCAAGTTATAATTGTTTTAATGCTTTTCTCCACTTATTATAATATCTGTGTTAACTTCTAAATCTTTTTTATTGATTGCTTCATCTTATTATTATGGCTCACATTTTCATGCCTTTTGCATGCTTGCTTTTTTTTTTTTTTAATTGAATATCAGACGTTGTAAATGTTACCTTGTTGGATGCTACACACTTGTTTTTCTATAAGTATTTTTGGGTTTTGCCATAGTAAAAAGTTAAGCTATTTAGAAATCTTTAAAGGTTCATTTTATGTCTGGCTTTTAGGACCTGTTCAGCAGACTAGCACAGCGTTCATTCTAGGGCTAATAGCTTCCCTACAAAGCAAGGAATTTAGAACACTCTAACCAGTGCCTTGTTAATCATGGGCTTTTCCAGCCAGACTGGTGGTGACTGACACTTCCCATCCCTAGTGGTTTATTCCTTGGCCTTCAGTAGTTTCCTCACATGTATGTGCTGATCGATACTCAGCTGCGTACTGCAGGGAAACCCTCTGCAGGTCTCCAGAGTCGTCCTCTGGGCAGCTCTCTTTTCACCAACTCTCTGTCCTGCGGTTCGGTCTTCCCCAAACCTTAGCTATGTTTTTTCAACTCTGGGGTCACTTCGGTTTCACAATCCAACACTGGAACCCCTCAAGGCAATCATAGAGTCCCCTTATTCGCCTCCCATCTCTCAGGGATCACTGTCCTTCCTTGACTTACATCTGATGTCTTGAAAATCACTGTTTTATATATTGTAATTGTTTTTCATGATTTCTAGTGAGGGTGTAAATCTGATCAGCTACTCCACCTTGAAAAAATTGGAAGAGCATAGTTTAACTTCATAACGTTTTTTTTTTTTCCCCAACAGAGGCCCAGGCTAATTTAGTCTCTATCTGTCACAACAATGCTGAGCAATTCATAGCTAAACACATTAGAACAGTAATATTTATTGCCCCTCAATAACTGTCAGTGGTTGTCACTCAAAAACCTGAGTCCCTGCTAAGTCTTAGCCATTTTGCTGGATAGTTTACACTAATTGTTTCTATTCTTAATAACATATTATGAAGTTTTACCTCTTTTTATTTTACCTTTTATGTAAATGAGGGGAATTAGGTTTAGGGATATAAAAGAATGTGCCAAATACCTTGTAAATGATCCATTTAGCTTTCAAATTCAGATTTTTCTGATTCCAGAGACTTTGTACTTTCCATAGTGCTTTGGTTATTTACCATAAAGTAGAAATAAGACATTTAATAATGGATTTTCCAATTATGCTTTTTTGCTAAGTACATTAAAACATTTCTAACTTAGCACCTTAAAAGATTTAGCTGACTAGTAGAATTTTAAAAGAGATCTTCTATAGCAGGGAAAGAAAAATTATATCGCAAGAACAAAAGTAATAAAATATAAAGACTCTAAAGTAGTTAATTTTATCGCTCAGTTTAATGACAAATACTGAGAACCAGAATTTGAAGTAGAAGAGAAAGAAGCAACACTCAGGAGGAAATTGGTTCATTTGACAAACCACCAAACAAAGCACATGATTACTGACTTAAGAGCAAAACTTTTGGACTTTTTGGTGACTCAAAAACCCCTTCTCAGATATTGAAGATATGAACTTTTTATTTTTATTAATTTTAGATGAAGAGAGAGAGAGAAAAAAAACACACATCAAGGTGAGAGAGTAACCTCAACTGTTTGCTTCGTGTATATACCTTGACCAAGGATCGAACCTGCAACCCATGTATGTGCCCTCATCAGGACCCATACCCATCACCTTTGGTGTATGGAAAGGCGCTCCAACCAACTGAGCCATACCGGCCAAGGCAGAGGATACGAGTTTTTGTTTTTGTTTTTGTTTTTTAATTAATATTATCACTCTGGCCAGTTTGGCTCAGCGATTAGAGCATCAGCCTGTGGACTGAAAGGTTTGGGGTTTGATTCCAGTCAAGGGCAGCACGTACCTGGGTTGCAGGTTTGATCCCCCATCCCCATCAGGGTCATGTAAAAGGCGACCAATCAATGTGTCTCTCTCACATTGATGTTTCTCTCTCCCTCCCTCCCTTACACACTATCTAAAAAAATCAGTGGAAAAATATCCTTGGAAGAAGGATTAACAAAAAAGAAAAGAAAAACATTATTATCAGTTGAATCTTCATTAAAAGTATTACATATTACCAAAATTGGATATTTATTTGATTAAAAGACACTCAGATCTTGGGTTAAATATTTTAAATAAATGAAATGTTAATAAATATTTTCAGTACAAAGAAGCAATCAATTTTAATACTTCTATGCTATTGTGACTGTCACAAAGCATCAACTAATTGTATTTTTCTACTGAATTCAATGATAAAAAATATAATAAGCTAAGAGAGCATCCCATACATATTATGCAAATCACCCTGTCGATGGTCAGAAGCAACCAATCAGCTCCAATGTAATCCCTGTAGTCGACTACATCCTGACATGAGAAGTGGGTCTGTTTCCGAGTCATACGTCCTCAATCAAAGCCCTTTACAGTATGGCGGGTATATTTTATTTGAGAAGATGAACAGAAAGTCTATATAGCATGTGAGATCTCTACATTCTAGTTATATTCTATGACTGGAAGGAAAACATCACCTTGAAAGGCATTAGGACAAAATAATAAATTTTCCAGGACTGCCCTGCATTTATTTCAACTGTTTAACATTTCCTACATTTAAGCAAAATGTAAACCTTATTTCATTCCTGTTGAAGAAAGGCCTAAGAAAGAGCCTTGGCTGCACAAATGAATACTCATGATATGAGTATTTTTCTTTATAGCATGGTTGTAAAGAATAGAAATGGAACTGATTTTCCCTGTGTCTCAGCATTCTTCAAGCATCTATGGAAATTACAGCCAACCTTTAAACAGTGTTTGACTTTTTTTAAAAGGCAAAGGGGAAATGATGTTACACCCAAGTCCTCAAATGAACTATTAATATATGCAAAACATGATGGTGATAATATGTATACTACAATGAGTATGGACCCACTACAGAATAGATATAGTTCCATGAACAGGGCTGGACTGCAGACTCTATAAATAAACTTTTTGCCAAATTACTTTCTAGATAAAATTGGAAGTCACAGGAAAATAGAATTTTAAAACTGAAGGAGACCTTGAAAATGACCTGCTATAAATCTCTTATTTTATCCTTGAAGAAAAACCAATGTTGGAAGGTGAAGGTGGATTTTTCAAAGGACTGCAGCAAGAAGAGCTAGGACTAGAACCCAGCTCGGTGCACACAGGGACCCATGTTTTAAACCAGATAAATACATATTCTGTGTTGTTCCAAAGGTATTTGTTGGTTTGTTTTCATTTTACAGAAATGTTTGCACATTTTTATGACAAGTACTTTATAGAATTTAATTTGTTTTTATATGCTGCTTGGTGTTGAGTGCCAATCAAATGATTCTTAAGGTTATTTTTGATTTTGCTAGTACTTGTGCACCTAAAGTAAAAATGTGTAGTTAGAATGTTAATGCCATCATTTACTCAAAAAGACTGGGAGAGCTGATTTGTTAAAAAGTTTGGGAAATACCATGCCCCAGGCCAACTTTGAGAAGAAAAAAACAAAATCTATTTCAAGTTACTTCTCGAAAGAAAACAATCCTCAAATTTTTAGTAGAGTGTTGAAAAATGGCTGGTGAAAGTTTCTTTTTAAGCATCTATATCTTTCGAGTGGCATGTTTTGTTATTATCATGATTAATATAGCCAACAGCACAATAAAATGAAAACATCAACATGGTTTTGGGCTCAGCGTAGCACATATTAATTGCCCTCTTCGCTTAGTCAAGACATATTTACTGAGTGCCCACCATTTGCCAGGCATTGTGCTAGCTGCTAGAAATACAATGAAGACTAAGATTAGTCCCTGTCCTCAAGACAGTCCCAGCTTTAAGGGAAATCTGGGCAAGAAAACAAGCACAGAAGCAATTAATTGTCATTGCAATATGCTCAAAGAAAACTGTCAGTCTGCTGAAGAGTGCTTAGGGGGATGAAAGTAAACAGAACTTTAAGTCACTTCAGCCATATTAAAGAGACTTAATCGTAAGAATTAATTGCAGTGTGGGGAAATCTGTTGGTCCTATGGTTTTTCTTCTACAGAATCTTTGAACTGTTATGTCCACTAGTTTGAAAACAGCTGAAAATTTTTCATGTACTTGCAATTTAATAAATATTCAATAGCTTTTCATTGGTATCTGGTTGTATAGAGGATGGATAGAGTGTCAGAAATTGGTAGGTCAAAGAAATTTTTCTACTATTTCCTGCTCTCTACTCCCTCCATAAGGAACAAAAACCCGATAAGAGAGTATTTAGGAAAATAATAAAAATAGGTTCAAGATTAGAGCCGAGGAAATTAAGAAGATACAGAGAGGAGAGTTTATTTAGGAATCTCTGTTTTTTTGTTTCCCTTTTCCCCCTTCACTCCACTTGATATTTGATACTTTTCAGTCATCTTTCCTCTCTATTTCTCTGCCAGTCCTAGCTCCTTAAATCATCTATAATTCCACTTAAAACTCCTGCTGGTAAAGAATAATCTAATTCCAAATGATAGCGTCTGTGACTTGTTCTCTTAGTTTTCAGCAGCTGAAAACATTGACTTCCACTGTTGTTTCAGGGACTTAAACAGCAAATGCCTTAAGTATATTTGAAAGACTTCCTGTAGGAAAATAAAAGTATTTGCCTCTGAAAGAATAAGTAAGCTGAAGTAACAGAACTTCAGTATGTAGCCCCCAACTGAGACAGGTGATCACGTCCTGGGCAGATTAAGACTAGGTTAAAAATAGACTTAAGATCATATTTTAATTTAATGTATTCTCTTGATTACAAAGTATTTTTCCCTAAAAATATTTTTAAAGGTTACTCTTAACAGCATGTCAGTAATTTTTATTGTTTATACCTAAACAGATTGTTCTGTGTATCTCAGGAATATTTTCAACACGGAGAAGATGACACCATCCAGACTGGCCTTGTTCTAACTGTGTTACGGGGTAGAAGAGGACCTCATCTCCCTGGGTTGCTAGCGGAGGTGGATTTCTTGCAATATTCCTAGAAAGGAATTTTCTGAGATACACAGGGGAGGATGAGCTACAGTAGAAAGCTTTATTTCCATGGAATTACTATGGGTTTTCAAAGTCCCATTTTCCTTCATCCAGTCATAGAAGAAGTGTCGCTGGGGCTTCAGTAGAGCTAAAAGCAGAGCCAGTGCCCAGTTTCGTTTCCATGTTGGAGCTGGCTGCAGTCCATCGCAGGGCTAGCTTAGCTTCTGTTGTGCTGCTACATTACTCCATTGCATGTGGATGGGGTGCGCATGGCCGTGGGCCATGGGGCGAATACAAGGAAACGGAAATGAGTGAGAGTCAAGCACAACAAGAGAGCAAATGCCTTTGTCTAGGGGATTATGTATTCCCAAATGTTGTGTGCTTACAGTGGCCACGCCCATTCTGGGCAATGATTTTTATTCCCAGGTGTGACTGATACACAAGTACCTACCTTATGTCACCCCAACTTTACTGGGCATGGGTCTATCTTTCCTTTATTGGATCCCTCTCCCAGTGTTTTTAGGGACTAGGCTGGTGGTTCCCTGGGGAGTGCAAAGTTGCAGCTTCTTGCTGAAGCTGCCCAAATGGCATACCTATAATATTTGGCCTTCCCTTTGTTCCTTTCCTATCATTAATGACTAGCTAATTACAATGGTATTAATTGCATTATATTTCTGGAAATCTATTGGAAGAAGAGAAGTTTTGAAGCCTAAATCGTGCCCCCCAAGTAGAGCTTGCAGACTCCTTACTTTGCATTTCATGGGTATATGATTATACGTAATTTAAATAGAAGAGTAAGGTTATTCATAGAAACTCATTTCAGGCTAAAACTGATGAATGAGCTAAGGCAGTAATGAATAAAGTAGGCATTGTTTTATGCACTACAGGATGTGTAAGCTAGGAGAAAGTATAGCTGTAAAAAGTAAATCTGTCCATAAAATAGACATTTATTGGGCAGCTAGGTTAGGTACAGTACATGTAATCTCCTTTAATTTTTTCCAACAATTCTTTTACAAATTAGCCTGAGGCTTAGCAACTTATCATGAAATCACATGACTGAAAAGTTATATATACACTTATATTCACCACAATTTTCTGCCAAACCTCATGCTCTTGCCCCTCAGTCAATGTGTGCTCGTTCTATGAGCAGACTGCCTTGATGCAAAACCTTTATTTAAATATATTCCATTAACAATGGGCAAATCTGAATGCAGGCTTGGAGATCTAGAACAAACTCATGGGACTCTACAGACTTCAATAAAATAGGTGCGTTCTGCACTCTACCTTCAACTTTTTATTTTCTCTGTTGCCTTGGTGAGGACCAGCTCCATTGCAAATGACAAAAAACTCATCTTCAGTTGACTTAATTCGAAAAGTTTCACATATCTGAAAAATCCAAGGGCACCTGGCTCTAGGCTTAAATGAATCAAGGGACTTAGACACCAGGAGGACTTGTTATTTTTTGTCATTTCTCTGTTCTGCATTTCTCTTGTTGGTTGTATATTTTGAAATCCTTCACGGTGACAAGATGACTGTCAGAATATTCAGGCTTTATTCCTCGTATGTCTATATCTAGTTGAGGATAAGGGAATGAATAGATCTTCTACCTACCGTAAGTATTTGGTGTGACCCAAATTGGCCTGAATAAACAGATCCCTGAATCCCTGAATCCCTGGACAGAAGAATGTGATTCCCAGTTGGCCAGGCTGAAGGCACATTCTGACTCCTGAAGATGAGAATGGAAACAATGCCATTAGTGTCATACAATAGTGAGGGGTGTACTTTTCCAAGGAAAATAGCAGTGCTGTGCTCAGAAAAAAAAAAGAGTTGATGCTTCCTAAATGTCAAAAAACATGTGATTTCACTATAGTACAGAATCTGGAAGAAATTAGAAATAGTTACTATAAAAAAATCTGTGTGTACATGCACCAAAGATATAGGTGTTTGACAGCAGTGACAAACACATCACAGATCATCTAAGACCAAGCAAACTTTGATACAAAACATACTGTGGTCATGCTTCTGCATGTTCAACTCATACTTGATGAGTGAAAACCATCTTTCCATACAAGGAATCCTGATGCAGAACATGACCCCAAAACCAGCAATAGACTGAAGAGACCTAGAACATCAGTCCTATCTCCAACAGACTGCTGTTCCATGTTACCATGGTGGTGTCAATCTCCTTATTTGTTCAGAACATATATTAGCATTTCGTGGAACAATTTGAGAAAATATTGCATATTCGTGCCAACGCCTCAGTGGATATTCATGTAGAGAGAGAGAGAGAGAGAGAGAGATAGATAGATAGATAGATAGATAGATAGATATAACTTATGCATAGATTTCTGATTTCCTGAATTTAGGAAGGGAAGCAATAAATTTTACAATTTTGGTGGTATCAATAAATTCAACCACTTTTCTTATCTTTCCCATTACCTTTTGCAAATGTGGTCAAGGCCAGGGGGCAATTTGTATCTATGGACATGAGCAAAGCTAAATGATTATCTTGGACTCATAAGCACATGTCTGGGTGAGCTGATCAGTTACAAACAGGTTCACTGAAACTGTGAGGAAAGAACTTCATCGTCACAGACACTTCTCAAAGTTACCGTGTCAGTCTACAAATTTTGTCCATGAGAGATTGGAGAGTCTGTGGGTTTAAAATGAACAGATTCTTATCATTATCACTCAATTTCCAATAACGGTTTGTTTCATTGTTTTCCATACTGCAACACTAAAATAAAAAAATGAGAAGAAAATTGTTTACTGTTTACATGGAAGGCAGATCATTTTTCCTTCCTTTGTAACAGAAATGGCTCTTACATACACACTCAGAAGCTTACCAACCATCTAGCCTAAAAGATGGGAGGAAGCATGGTAGGCTAAGAAGTGATGAGCATGTGGTATATGAAGATTGTAGTTCAAGTCCGTTAAATGTATAACATTGAGAAAGTCACCTCATCTCTATAGGACTTGATTTTCTCACTTGCCAAATGAAGTTAATGAGACCTGCCCTGCCTACCTCCCGAGTCTATTGTGAGAGTTAAATGTGTTGTCAAATATGAGTTATAGGGAGCAAAATGCATGTTGCAGAAAAATATTACAACATTTAAAGGGAAAAATAATTTCTATTATTGCATACATAGGCATTCATTTCGTTCCCTCATCTTTCTTTGTCAAAACCATTAAGGCCATTGTACAATATAGTGAAGTGGTTTTGAGCAAAGCCTGTGGCAATAGAGAGACTAACTCTCCAATGCTGTTTGTGTGACCTTGAACCAGCTATATAACCTCCTAGCATCTTTTACTCCTCATGCGAATTGGGAAAAATAATGCATTCCTCATGAAGTAATTATGAGAATAAAATGAGATAACATGTAAAATGCTTTGCACAGCACCTGGCTCCTAAATGCGGGCAATTTATTGTGCCTATTATAAGAAAGGGCACGAGGTGTTATTTATCTCAGGCTTGCCTCTTCTGCTTCCCACCCTTCTTGGATCTCTATTATTGGGGGAGAAAAATCCTTCAGTGTGGAGTGCAGTGCCAAGCAGGACAGAAATCCATTGGGTTTATTGTGGAAATGGAGGGATAGATACATGGATAAATGAAAATCTGGTTTGGGAAAACCATTCTCTTTGGCATACAGTTGCCTCACCAAGGCCCCTGAATTCATGCAAATTGCTTATACCTGTTTAGCAAGCTACCCACCTGGCCCCCAGGGCCCTTCTTTTGAAAGCTTTACACTGCAAGTGTAAAAACCCTTTCCTGACTATTAGGCCCAGACATCTTCCCAAAGAACTCTCTCCTTGGTGTACATCAACAGAACATTCAAGAGAAGGCATCTGTTGAGAAGTTTCTACGTGAATTATAGAAGTGGAGCATTCGGTGCCCAGGTGGACCAGGGATGAAAGATCTGGGTGGCTAGAGAGGCCGGCTAGCAAACATAAGTAAGCGAAGTGGGGCTTGCATTCTTTCATCATGGACTCTCTTTGTTAGCATATTAAAAGCAAGAAACCCAGCCCTGGCCGGTTTGGCTCAGCGGTTGGAGCATCCACCTGCGGTCCTGAGAGACCCGGGTTCGGTTCCCGCTAAGGGCATGTGCCTCGGTTGCAGTTTGTCCCCGGCCCTGGTTGGTCATGCGGGTGGCAGCCACTCGATGTGTCCCTTTCACATCGATGTTTCCCTCTCTCTCCCTCCACTCTGTCTGTACAAAAAATGGAAAAATGTCCTCGGATGAGGATAAAAAAAAAAAAAAAAGCAAGAAACCCAGGTGTCTAAGAATTTTTTTCTCTTTAGATAGAGATGCAGATACTAAAAAATATAGCCATGCTATAGGAAAATCAACAATAAGCCCAGTAAGTGAAACAAACATATAGTTGCAGTTTGGGGGAGAGATAGGGAGTGGTGGAGACTGAGACAAATGCGAGACAAGAACATGCCAAGTTGAATGAATCGCCATTCTGCCCTGGGCAGTTGTTGCCATGCAGGACTGTGAGCATAGTAGGCCTGACATTTTTTTTCTTTTTTAATGGAAGCCATAAATCTGTTTTTAAGTGAAATTTCTCAATTTTTTAGTGTTGGTTCAGAAAATTTTTAAAAATAATGCAGGTAAACAAAAAGTATCTACAGACCAAGTGTGACTGTGATTGCTGATGGTTAGAAGAATCCTTGCTGCAGAGAAATGACCAGTTGCAAAGGGGGCCAGATGACCTGCTCAAGGTCACATTGACAGTGGCGAGGCAAGGTGAGCCTGACCCCTCCTGCCCAGGAAAATCATCTACCTCACATCTAAACCAGCCAGAATAGTATTGAAAACAGAACGCATGAAAATAGAACCGAGCAGTGAAATGCACATGTTCTGATTATTTCTTTCTCTCTCTTTTTTTCTTCTCGAGAGATTTCTCCTTCTTTTTATTCATGTATCATCCAGGACATGATAAGCTCCCCTTTCTCCTTTCTTAGTGTGATGATAATTCTCACACTTGCAGAAAGCAATCTTCTACTTGATAGGTAATATCTTTGTAAATTTAAGGAAATATACTGCAGCCAGGATGCAGAGAAGTTTGGTACAAAAGCATACACTCTATCATTTAAATCGATATTTTCAATGATATCTATTCAGAATAAAATCATGCACATTCAACCGCTGGCTTGCATAGTTTTCAACATCCAGTATGAAATGCACAGACCACATATTGACATGCTGGTCAAAATCATAGTTTCCATTCAGCATAGCAATTGTAAAAATACTCATTTGATTACAGATCAGGGTATCAAATGCCAAATACTAAGTAAAAGAGGTTTGGGGTTGGTTTTTTGGACGTAGTGCATCAAATTTGTCCAGCCTCCCATGCTCTGCCGCCCCACAGGCTTAAACTAAGGAATTGACTTATGGTTACTGGGTGAGCTAGTGCCCCCAACCCCAGAGCTATATGACAGCAGGTGCTGAACAGGAAATTGTTAGGTGGTAGGAAAAAGTGATTAAAACCTGAAGCTGGCCTCATTACATCCGTAATCATATTTATTCAGCAGAGTTGGAACAGAAATCACATTTTCCCTACCTTTCTCATGCCCTTCTTTTTTTTTTCTTTTGAGCTACTGAAGTATTTTTATATTTATCTACTTATTAAGAGTGTGGAAACTCAGTAAAGAAAGCTGAACTTCAGGCATTTATTTTGTCAATTGAAAATGTAGCTGGAATCAAGATGTTCTCTCCATTTCCAAGGGCATTGATTAATTTCCCTTGAGAGTGTAAGCCCCTTTGAGAACACTATAAAATAAAAAGTTCTAGCCCTGGCCGATTGGGCTCAATGGTCAGAGTGTCGGCCTGCGGTCCAGAGACACCCGCTCAGGGCATGTACCTCGGTTGCAGTTTGTCCCCGGCCCTGGTTGGTCGTGCGGGTGGCAGCCACTCGATGTGTCCCTTTCACGTCGATGTTTTTCTCTCTCTCTCTCTTCCTCTCTCTCCCTCCCACACTATCTGAACAAAAAATGTCCCAAATGTTAATTTTTCTTCCATCTGCTATATGACACCTCCAGCTAATACCTTCCATTCAAGAAATTAAAGCATCAGGAATACATGTACATATGTAAAAAGAAAAGAGGTAAATCTCAATGATCAGAAAATGCATTTGTGTGAACACTTCACTCCCTAACAAGGCTATGAACTTGGCTCTTACCACCCTATAACAATGTTGGAAAATACTCAAAGAATGGAAAGGGGCCAGGATATTTTCTCCTTCCACCCATTAAGTTCCTGGGATCCATAACCGTGCATTCATATAGCAGGCAAGGCTTGAGAGCTATGCAGAGGTCACTTCTGGTTCAGCTCTAATAGGGACTTGTTTCTCTGGCACAAATCTTTGGGAGGAGATTTGCAACACCCCCTCAATCTGTAAGATATATATCCTTTGCTCCTTTAACCACAGCCTCAGGAAAGGGGCCAGCCCTGCTGTTTCACGACTGCCCCTGGAACCCTAAAAAAGCGACAGCTGGCTTGTGGAGAACACTTCATTCCTTATGGCTGATTCGTTTAATCCTCACAAGCTAATGAGACAGCTAGGATAATTTTTTCCCCATTTTACAGCTGAGGACACAAAGTCTTAAAAACATTGTCTTACCCAAAACCACACAACAAATAAACAATGTGGCAGGCTTTGTACCTAGGCAGGCTGACTTTTCATCCCTGGGTTATGCTGAATGTACAATGCAAGGCCTCATCTTTCTTTGAGTTTCATTCATTCTCGGAAAATACCTTCATAATATTAAAGGAACTATTTATGCTCTTTCTCAGCAGTGATTATTTTCGGGTTTTTGCTTGCTTGTTTTTTCACTTTTCTTATACATATATTATTTTATTATTTTATTTTACTGTGGTGAGAACAATTACCATGCGATCTACTCTCCCACAAACTTTTTAATGTGAAACTGTAGAAACAATGGTATACAGCAGATCTCTGGAGCTTTTTGTCTTGCCTGACTGAAACTTTGTCCCTTGGGGCTGTCTCATTTTCCCCTCCCCCAGCCCCTAGCAACCACCAACCCACTCTTTGATCCTATGAATTTGACTATTTCAGGCACATCCTACGTATAAGTATTTGTCTTCCTATGACTAGTTTATGTCCTCAAGTTTAATCTATGTTATTACATACTGAAGAATGTCCTTCTTTTTAAAGGCTAGATGAACAGTGTTCCATTATATGTATATCCCCTATATTTTCCTTATCCACTCATCTGTTGAAAGACATTTAGGTTGTTTCCACATTTTGGCTATTGTAAATAGTGCTGTAATGAATATATGAGTGTTAATATCTCTTTGAGATACCGATTTCAATTCTCTGGACAAATATTCAGAGGTAGAATTTCTGGATCATATGATAGTTATATTTTTAACTTTTGAGGAAACTTCTTATTGCTTTCCATAATAGCTACACTATGTTGCTTCTCCACCAACAGTGTTCAAAGTTTCCATTTTCGCCCTGTTCTTGTAACTCTTGTCTTTATTTTATTACAGCCATTCTGACAGGTATGAGGTGATCTCTCATTGCAGTTTTGATTTGCTTTCCTGATGATTGGTGACATTGAGCTTTTTTCATAACCTGTTGTATATTTGTACATCTTCTGTGGAAAAATGTCTATTGGAGTCCTTTGGACATTTTTAAATCAGGTTACTAGTTTTTTTGCCTTTTTTTTTTTAACTATTGAGTTGTTGACATTTCTTACATATTTTGGAGGTTAACCCCTTATTAAATATATGATTTACAAGTATTTTCTCCCATTTCTCAGATTGGATTTTCACTCTGTTGATTTTCCTTTCTTTCTGTACAGAAGTTTTTTAGTTTGAAGTAGTTCCTCTTGTTTGTTTGGTTTTAATTGCCTATTCTTTTGGTGCCATATCCATAAAGTATTGCCAAGATGAATGTCATGAAGCTGTTCTCCTTTTTCCACATAGGAGGTTTTGGATCCTGTATGTAAGTTTTTAATCCAATTTGAGTTTATTTTTGTTAATGATCTAAGCTAAGGGTCCAATTTCATTACATGTGATATTGTGTATGTTTGGCACTCATGAAGATAAATTGATTGTATGTGGATGGATACATTCCTGGAATTCCTATGCTGTTCCATTGATCTATATTTCTTTGTTTATGTCAATACCATACTGTTTTGATTACTGTAGCTTTGTAATATAGTTTGAAATCAGGACATGTTATCCCCCCAGCTTTGTTCTTCTTTTCAAGATTGACATGACTATCCATGGTCTTTTGCAGAGCAATATGAATTTCAGAATTTTTTTTCCTACTTCTATGAAAAATATCCTTTGGATTTTGATAGGGATTTTACTGAATCCTGTCAAAAAAAAGATTGCTTTGGGTAGTATAAACAATATTAACAATTTTAACAATATTATATCTTCTAATCCATGAACATGAGGCAGGAGGTATCCTCACATTTGTATGTGTCTGAGTTAATTTCTTTCATCAGTGTTTTATAGTTTTCAGTATACAAGTCTTTCATCTCCATAGTTAAGATTACTCTTAAGTATTTTATTCTTTTTGGTACTATTGTAAGTGAGATTGTTTTTCCTAATTTCTTTTTTAGATAGTTTGATGTTAGTGTATAGACTTTTATATTTTTTTGTATTCTACCACTTTACTGCATTTATTAGTTCTAGGAATTTTTTAAAAATATTAATTTTTTTATCCTCATTGGAGGACATTTTGCATTTATCTTCAGACAGAGCATGAGGGAGAGAGGGAGAAAGAGAGAGAGAAACATCGAGGTGAGAGAGACATACCGACTGGTTGCCACCCACACAACCCCAACTGGGCCAGGGACAAACTGCAACTGAGGTACGTGCCCTTAACAGGAACTGAACCCCAGTCTCTGGTCCATGGACTGATGCCCTAACCACTGTGCCAAACCGGTCAGAGCAGTTCTAACAATTTTTTAATGAGATCTTTAGGGTTTCATATATATGCTCATGTTGTCTGCAAACACAGAAAATTTTAATTCCTACTTTTTTATTTGCACGTCTTTTATTTCTTCTTCTCGACTAATTGCTCTGAAGAGAACTTCCAATTCTCTGTTGCATAGAAGATGTAGTGAAAGTGGGCATCCTTGCCTTGTCTCTCATCTTAGAGAAAATCTTTAGTTTTTACTGTTAAGGATGATGTCAGCTGTGAGATTTTTATATATGGTCTTCAATATGTTGAAGTAATTTCCTTCCTTTCCTAATTTTTTTGAGACTTTTTAATCATGAAAGGGTGTTGAATTTTGTCAAACACTTTTTCTCATCTATTGAGATGATCACGTAATTTTTATTTTTTATTCTGTTAGTATGCTGTATCACATCCATTGATTTTAATATGTTGAACCACAGTTGCACCCCAGGGATAGATCACACTTGGCCATGGCATATGATCTTTTTATTGTGCTAGTATTTTATTAGGAATTTGTCATCTATATTTTGAAGATCTATTCTTCAGGAATATTGGTCTATCGTGTTTCCTCCCTCGTGGTACTTTGCCCAGCTTTGGTATCAGGGTAGCGCTGGCCTTACAAAATGAGTTTGGCAGTGTTCCTGTCTCTCGGTATTTTGGAAGAATTTGAGAAGGATTGTGTTAATGCTTCTTTATATGTTTGGTAGAATTCTCCAGTGACACCATCTGGTCCTGGGCTTTTCTTTGTTGAGAGGTTTAGGAAACAGCTATTTTAAAATGTGACTTTTGTTCAGATAATGTTCTTCATGTGTCTCGTTTATTGATCAAGGTTGACATAGATTATGAACAAGTGCAACTTTATTTTTGACTCTTACCTTTTTTTATTTTAACTTCTTGGATGGAAGTTACCTTTTCCAGCTCTTAGATGAAAACTCAGGCAGGGCACTGAGCACTCAAAGTGACAAGCATAATCTCAACTCATTGATTAAAATATCTAGTCTGAGATGTTAATCAGAACTCCAAACCTGATTTAATATCAAATCTCCACTTCCCTGCCTTCAGTCTGGGAGTCAGGAATGGGCAAGAAGGTGTGGTCCTAGTGATCTCTGCTTTCCCCCATGCCTACTTCCTCCACTCCCTCCCAGACTTGTTTCCACTGACAGCTCCCTGACCAGGCACCTTCATGTGGTTCACTTTCTTACGTAGCCTACAGCTGTGCAGTAGGAAGGACTCAAGCCCCTCTTCCTTTGACGAATATCTCCAGGTGGTGGCTCTTTCTCCATTCTGCCACAAAAGGAGTAGGCCAACCATTCACTTGCCTTCATTATTTCCCAGTTCCTAATCTCTAAGCCACTTTAGCTTTCCCAGGCATAAGTCAGATATCAGACTTCTATACACCCCTAATCCCACTGCAGGAAACACATTCCAGAGCTCTCAGTTAGGCCCCCTTGTTAGGCTTGGGGTCAGGAAATAGTATCACCACTTACCCTTCTTTCAGAGTGAGGTGTGAGGACTCCAGCAGAATGGCTAGTTCTACATGTCTCTTTAGCAATGTTGCCTCCCCGCTCTGACCACTGTTGGATGCTCTCTAACACCCTTGATCTTACAGAGGAGCTCTACATCATGGAGCAGGTTACTCCCTTTGTAAGTTGTGTACCTGGGTGGGGTCATCTCAAACTCACCTTGTTCTTATGATAGCATGTCATTCAAAACTACTGGAGCAAACTTCCCTTCCATTACCTTTTACTGGTATGTTCACAGTATACCAACATATTATGTTTTACGACTTTGCATTACATTGTCTATAAATTTTTTCTTTGTTGTTACAGTCACTATGTTTATCATATCATTTCTTTCTGCAATCACCAAAAAGAAGTAATCAAAAATATAAAAACTATTAAAGGGTTTACTTTCTCAAGAAATTGGCTGTTCTTAAATTTTTATTACATTAAAGTAGAGCCAACAGTAGGAATATTAGATCCAATTACATTTTATTAGTTTCCATGTTTTAGTATTTTAAAAAATAATAACTATCTCTCCTGATTGTCTATGTTAATAAAAGAGATAACTTCAATTAAGAAAAATCCAGCCGCGCCGGTGTGGCTCAGTAGTTGAGCATCGACCCATGCACCAGGGGGTCACCAGTTGGATTCTTAGTCAGGGTACGTGCCCAGGTTGTGGGCCAAATCCCCAGTAGGGGGCATGCAGGAGGCAGCCAATCAATGTTCTCTCTCATCAAAGTTTTTATATCTCTCTCCCTCTCCCTTTCTCTCTCTAAAATCAATTAAAAAAATTTTTTTTAAATCTAGAAAAATTCAAAAGTCAATGAGTTTGGTGATATTTTAAAATTATGATTGACTAAAGAAAATGAGGAAGATAATTAAGTTTCCATCCCTGTATGATGTCAGAAGAGGGATAAACAACTTGATGATAGGTTCAGTATATTCTTAATGGCTCTAATTATAAAACACTGAGAGATACGTTAGCATTCAGGTTTATCTGTGAATATTAGAGAAACCCAAAGAGTATGCTCAGAAAACTTAGAAAAGAATGTATCTCTGACATTCAGGACATCTAGAGGAAATCAGCCCAGGGTTGGTGTAGCAGTTCTTGGGGTTGGAGACCCCTAGATTTATGTACCCAGCTAAACACAAAAACAAACCAAAAAACAGGGAATTTGTTTCTAATGAGGAAGGAAAGAATGGATTTTGAAGGACAGCTAGCCATCTTTGCCACAGGAAGATAAAATGATTTATTTACTCTATAACCACACACAGTACTTGGCCAGGGGGGGAAGTCTACAGGGGCAGAGGGAGGTACAAACCCCAGAAGAAGGAACGAGCTTAGAAAATGATAGGGGTGCACAATAATAATCCCAATGTCCTCCCTCTGTGCATGTCCCTTTTCAATGTGACTCATCCTCCCACTAAACAGGGGTGGCTTCTATTTCTCTACCCCTTGAATCTGAGTTGACCTTTAGATTTGCTTTGACCCAGAGAATGCAGCAGAAATGATATTGTGAGACTGTTTTCATCTTCTTGCAACACTCACACCATCCTGTGAGGAAGCCAGCTAGCTAGTCTACTGAATCTGAGACCATGTAGAGAAAAGGTCCAGCTGACAGCCAGCACCAGGATTCAGACTTGTGCATGAGGCTGTTTTTAGACCCTCCAGCACCATCTGAGCTGCCAGCTGCCCGCAGCCTTGTGAGAGAGCTCGGAAGAGGCTCATTGCCCAGTCAACCCACAGAACATGAGAAATATTAAATCATTGCTCTTTGAAGCTACTAAGCCTTGGGCTGGTTTGTTATGCAGCAATAGACAACTGATACAATGGTATATTTGAAAATCATCACAAATAATAGTTTGATATCTGACACACCTTGATATACTGCCTTTTAAATTTTAACAAACTATGTAGTCCTCATGTTAAATTCTATTGCAAATATCAAAAATATAGACTTGAATTCTAATTTTGGAATACAATGGCATGAGTACTATTAAGTTGACCTTCTTTGAAAAGCATCACGGGGGTGGGGGGATTGGGAGGAGGATGTCAATGGGAGGGAAAGGAGAAACATCTGTAACAAAAATACATAATTAAAAATTAAAAATAAGAAAAGAAAGGCATCACAAAGACTTCACTGAATTCTTGAAACTAGAAGAAACACAAATCCTCATTACCATATTTGTGCAAGATAAAACTCTTCGCAGATACCAGTGCCTAGTATAACTTTTTTAAAAATATTGGTTCACAAGGTAAAGAAATGTTCAATACCAGGAACACAAGGCACTAAGCGGGGGAGGAGGACGTGGCTAAGAGCAAGCAACTTCTTAGTTTATGGCACATATTCCAAAGGGGCAAATAGTACCACAGTCTGGGACACTGACAATGGAAACAGGACAAATATAAGAAAAGTCACAGGGACATACAAAGCATGGCAGGATAACTAACACAGATAGCCAAGGAGGGCCGAACACCTAAAGGGCAGTCCATGTTCTCATCACCTTAACAAAAGTATAGGTTGGCCTTAGACCTTCATATTCTTTATGCTCATCGATGCCATGCCATACCCTGTACATAACAGATATTTTTAAAGTTCTAATGAAACTAGATAAAGGATTCCAAGGAGAAGGAAAGCACACCAGCTTCCTCCTAAAACATAGCGTCCAATTTCTCTTTCCTCACCACTCCATACTATGGATGCGACCCATCCCCTCTCTCGCTGAACCCCGCACCAGCTTGAAGAAAAGTTTCCCTGTATCTCTCTCCCTACTCTCTTACCCAGGAGCAATAACTATGTCTGCATATTGTTCCGAACTGGTAGGAAAAATAAAAAACATTGATTTTAGTCTACCAGATGGCCAGTTTAATTTTTGTGGGGTTTTTTGCCCTATTTCTCAGGGTGAGTAGAAGTATCAAAAGACCTTCTGCACTAAAAGTACTTGTGTTCAGTCGCTCGGCCCACTCCCAGCAGCAAAGCATCCACCCCTTCTTCTCTCTCTCCTTTGCTCACCAGCATCAGGGCACTTAAATCAATACTCTCTCTCCTCACCTCCCCGTTGCAAGAGTGAGGGGGCTGCAATGTGAAGCTCTAATTGACTGGTTGTTTATGTGCCGTGTAAACAAAATCTTAAGTGCTTCAGTCTGAAGCAGCCTTTCTGGTCTCAGAGTCTGCGCGGCCAGCCCTGCCTGACTCCTGTGCGGCTGGAGATTGAGTGCGAAGAGGAACGGCCATAACAGCTACAGTGTCCAAGAAGGCCAATCGATGGAGAACTGGAGATGAGCTCAGACTCTGATAAACCAGTGTACAGTAATCTGAGTTAATGAATCAACCTTTTTTTTTTTTTTTTTCCCCTGTTAGACTTTCAACTTCAATGAGCATGCTAAAAATTGAAATGATCTATCTTGGCAACAAATAAAAAAGGGTGAGGGTGATTAAAACGTCAACATGCCGGTCAATTCTGTGGGAATATACTGCTCCAATATCGGTATTTCTCTTCTACGACCTCCAATATCCCACGCTGTTTTAGCAATTCTAGATTTCAAGACCCACGATACCTAGGAAGCAATTTCTCTACATTTTGTTCCTGTTTGGTATAAAAAGCAAGCAGCAACACATTTACATTCAATTTAAATAGATCATGCTTCCTGTGATGAGATCTAAGGTGACTTACCGCTAATTGGAACAAAAACAGCACTAAGTGTGTTTGTCAGGTGTGAGCGAGAGCTGCTCAGTTTACAGAGTAAAATGCCGTCCTTCATCTTACAGGGTAGGACTTGTAACCCGCTGGCTGTGGCAGCACACTTGGGGGTCTGTCCAGAAAGAAGGATGCCAACATGAGCCATGGGGAGGCAGAAGAGATTGTGTTCATTTTCTCGCACTGCCGTGACAAAGAACCGCACCCTGGGTGGCTTAAAACAGCAGAAATGTACTGTCTCAGAGTTCTGGAGACTGGAAGTCTGAGACCGGGGGTGGGGCGGGGCCACGCGGCCTCCAGAGGCTCCAGGACGAACCCCTCCCCGCCTCTTCTAGCTTCTGGCAGTCACGGGCAATCACGGGTGTTCCTTGGCTCCAGAGAGACATCACTTCAGTGTCTGCCTCCACAGCCTTCTCCCCTACGTATCTGCTTTCAGTTCTGATGGTACCAGTCACTGGATTAGGGCCCACCGCAACCCAGTAGGACCTCCTCTTCCATCACATCTGCAAAGACCTTATTTCCAAATAAGGTCACATTCCAAGGTTCTGGGTGGACACGAATTCTGGGGAGACACTAGTCAGCCCAGTGCAGGGATGCTAATGAGGGGTTCCAGACCACCTGAACCCCTCCCTGAGATTCACCACAAGCTAATTGTGTGACAATGGGTAACACACTTGACCATTCCAGGCCTCGGCACCTTGCCTTAAAACGAAGAGCGTTGAACCAGATGTCCTCAGAGTTCTCCAAACTCGAGCCATTTGCGATTCTCTCTGTCCTCAGTCCCAGCCGTCCCAACTGCCCCTTATGGACAAAGGCATGCATTCAGCAGCCAGCTGGCCGGCCAGGCAGGAAGCCACACATGTGCCACAGAACAATGGTGAGCGGTGTCCCGTCTGGAGCTCCGTCACTGGGAGCACACGTTTCAGTGAGGCCTGAGCATGGAGTCCATCTCCACATTTAGCATCAGGTAGAAAGAGTGATCTTTCTACAGCTAAAAAGTATAGTTTATCTAACATATTTAAGGGCCTTTGAAACACCTTTCTAAGACATGGCTTTAAAAAAAAACGAACACGATAACATTTGTGGTATGCTCTTTCATAATTATTTTGGTCTTTGCAAGTTACATGTTCTCACAACTTCTTGGCATCAGAGTAATATCAATGTCAGACATTTCACACTTTTCTGCAGCACTTTTCCTGGATTATCTGCATTTTTATAAACAGAAAGATGTATCATCATGAAAATGATTAAGGGGCTGCTTGAGGCTGAGGCAGGAAGAGCAATCATTTCCCACCTTTAAAACTCTGTGTTAAACACAGTTTGTTGGGAAAGAACTAGTGTACAGATATAAAGAAAGATGCCTAGATTTGATGTCTCGCTCTGCCATTCATTAGCTGTGTGACATTGGGCAAGTGGTATAACCTCTCTGAGTCTATTTCTTTCTCATCTGAAAAGTGAGGCTAATGAAAATATTTTCTTCATTTGGTAGCCAGTGACATGAACAATAATGTATGACAATCACGTAGCTAAGTGCCTGTCAGAGAGGGGAACAGGAGGAGCTTACCAAAAACGTGGCGATAGGCTGAAATTCACACATTTGCCTCATTTGTGAGCTTTGTCTTCCCCTGCGCCAGCCTCTCTTACATGCATCTCTACCCTGCACTCAGAGTTTAGGACTGTGACTGCTTCCATGTTTCTTCTTCTCAACGACAACACGTCTCTTTCATCTTTTTCTCTCCAGTGCCCAACAGGGTCAACGCTGCCAAATAAATGACCTAGTCAATTCCAAAGAAATGAATACTAGGGAGTTGGTCCCTAGAACTAAATTACTAAGGGTGTAGTTAGCATAGATCCCGACCTCTACATCTGATCATTTCATCGGAGGGTAACTCTAAGAAGTCTTTTTCCTTCCCATGCAATGCAATGTACGTGTGTAGACCCGTTTTGTGTGTGAACAGAAAATAACCACGGCTATATTAAGCTGTAATTATATACTCAGAGCCTATTTTAATTGCGTATTTGTCACAACAACCTGATGAGGAATGTCACAGGTACCATCATTTTTCACAGCTAAGACCTGAGCCTCAGCAAGGTTAAGTGGAGTATTAGTCAGTACGGGCAGGAATCAATGGCAAAGCAGGAGTTACAGCCTGCTGCCCTGGAATTTCTATTTATCGCTTAGCACACCGCACGTGGGTTGTCACTATAGGTAATAGTACATTTGTACAAGAAATCTTAGGAGCCTGGAGGTTGAAAATTGATCTGTGACAGGCTGTCACCTTCCGTTAATTCTTTCTGTGTGCCACAGAGACTATCTTGTTCGTCTAGAAGCTTCACAGAGCTGGTCGGAGCAGCACCCTTGCAACTCCGGTAATTACAGCTCTACATAACCAAGTGGAAATTGACTATTGATGAGGGAGGCAGGGCTGAGAGCCCTAGAGCCCCCACAGGCTGGACGGCTGGAGGGGATCACTAGGTATGTCTCTCAAGGACTTGGTTAGCTGTGCCTATAGTTTTGTTGTTGTTTTAATAAAGAGATTTTTAAGAACAGGTTTAGGTTTACAACAAAATTGAGAAGAGGGCGCAGAGACTTTCCATTTACCTTCTGCCCCCATACACGCATGCTCTTCCCACTATCACCATCACTAACCAGAATAGTTCAGTTTTACCAAAGATAAACCTACTCTGAAGCATCATGATTACCTTAGAGTTTACTCTTGGTGTGTACATTCTGTGGGTGTGGGCATACGTATAATAACATCTATCCATCATTATAATATCATACTTTCACTGTCCTAAAAATCTCTGTGATCTGCCCGTTCATCCCTTTCCTCCTCCCTAACCCCTGGCAACCACCAATCTTTTCTACCGTCTCCACAAATCTTTCATTGACTCCGTACCTTTTCCAGAATGCCATGTGGTCGGAATCATACAGGACACAGCTTTCTCAGATTGGTTTCTTTTACTTAGAAATATGCATTGAAGGTTGTAAAACTTAATAGCTCATTTCTTTTTAGTGCTGAATAATATTGCATTGTCTGGATGGACCACAGTTTATTTATCCATTCAACTGCTGAGGGACATGTTTGCCGCTTCTAAGTTTTGGCAATTATGAATAAAGCTGCTATAAATATCTACGAGCAGGTTTTTGTATGGTCATACATTTTTAACGCCCTTGGAGTGTGATCACCGGATCGTATGGTAAGAGTATGTTAAGTTTTATTTTAAAAAAAAAAGAAAGAAAGAAAAAGAACACCAAGCTGTCCTTCAAAGTGGCTGCACCATTCTGCATTTCCACCAGCAAGGAGTGAGGGTTCCTGTTTTCCGCATCCTCGTCATCCTGTGATGTTGTCAGTGTTTTGGATTTGGGCCATTCTAATAGTCGTGTTGTGGGTCTCACCATTGTTTTAATTTTTATTTTGCTGATGACAGGATGTGGAACAGCATTTTATATGCTTATTTGCCATCTGTATATCTTCTTTAGTGTCTGTTAAAGTCTTCAGTTCATCTTTTAATTGGGATATCTGTTCCCTTACTATTGAGTTAAAAGTGTTTCTTGTGTATTTTACATGAGTTCTTTACCAGATGTGTGTTTTGCAAATATTTTCTCCCAGTCTGAGGCTTGTCTTCTGATTCTGTTGACATTGTCTTTCACAGAGCAGAAGTTTTTAACTTTACTAAAGTCTAGGCTTACAGATTATTTATTTCATTATCATGTCTTTGGTTTTCTATCTAAAAAGCCTACACCATACCCAAGGTCATCAAGGTTTGCTCCTGTACAACCTTCTAGGAAATTTATAGTTTTGCATTTGAAATGTAGGTCTATGATCCATTCTGAATTAATTTTTATGAAGGATATAAGATCTGTGTCTAAATTCATTTTTTGCATGTGAATGTCCAGGTTTGGCCTTTGTTTTTCATTTATTTTTTCCCACATTGTCACTTATAACTTCTGTGTAATCTCAGGGTCTGTTTTAAGTTGCCTTTACTTTACTTTTAATGTTTTTTGTACTTTATCTTAAAGCGGAACTCAGAACTTCCAAGGAAACAATTTACCAAATTTGTCATTTAGTGTGATGGGCTAAACTGCCTCATGGGTTGAAATCGTAACCCCCTGTACCTTAGAATGTGACTGCATTTGAAGATAAGCTCTTTAAATAAGTAGAGGTATTTAGGGTAGACTAGTCCAATATGATCTGTGTCCTCATGAGAAGAGATTAGGACACACGCATGCGGAGGGAAGACCCCGTAAGGACCCAAAGAGAAGACTACCATCTACAAGTCAAGGGGAAGAAACCAACTCTACCATTACCTTGATGTCAGACTTCCGGACTCCAGGATTATGAGAAAATAAATGCCTGTTGTTTAAGCCATTTAGTCTGTGACATTTTGTTTCAGCTGCTCAAGCAAACTAATCAATTTAGCCATCTTACTTTTATATTCACTACTAATCGCAAGCACTGGCTTGAGAACTGAAGGTATTTGATCCATTCGTTAGCAAACACCATGTGTCAGGCTCTGCCCAGCTGCTGGGCACGCGATCGTGAGCAGGACATAGTGCTGCCCTTAGGAGACTTGCAAGCCTGTAAGAAGAGATAATTATCACAAAGTGTGATAAATTACAATAAAACATTGGAACACAGCAGAGACATACAATCCAAAAGATGCTGGAGAAAAGTAAGGTACCAGATAAGGCATCCGAGAGGTTGGAAACAGAGTTATGCTGTGAAGAATGAGCAGAATCGGGCAGGGACCAAAGGGCCTTCCATGAAACAAGAAGCCATATTGGAAACCTGAGCACAGTGCATTCGGAAACACTGACTCACAGGCTGCATGGTTAACGCATCTGGTGGAAGTGGCTGCCAGGATAGGAAGCAAACGGGTCAAGTCATGATGCCTTGTAGATGGTGTCTTTGGGTTACAAGCAAAAAAGCTGCAATATTCAGTTTAATTCATGTGATGGGGCTTTATTACATTAGGAGAGTGAAGAAACACAGAAAATGTCTCATAGCCTAAACTGTCAGGTCTCGCTGGAAAAGATGAAGGTGGGTCAGCCTACGACAGCTCTAGGTGTATTGCTATTTCAGTTACTTCAGCAAAACTGATCTCTGAAATGGGTATCTGTTACTCTTACTCCAGGGATTCACCACACCTAACACTTCACTTTTCTTGGCTTTTGATTCTACTATGACTGAATCTACATCTTCTTCTCCATCAATTCTTTCTTCTTCTCTATACCCAATGGATTCTGCAGGCTGTAGTTTCTATAACTTCACAGCTTTTGCTATTCCTTCACTTGATAGACTCCATTGTGAGTCTATTTCCTGTGATGCTCTTACTATTTACTTTTCTCATGTGCCTCACATTCTAACATCCTAGGATAGGGGATCTGATTGGGTTGATAGGTCCCAAACCAATATAGAGAAACCCTGTTGGACAGAGTTGGAGCACTAGGCTACTTTATTAGCTGCTACACATTAATTAGAGGGCTGCTGTTGTTTCAATGCCCTCTCCCTCATCTAATTACCTTTGCCCATAACTATATCAACTAAAAATAATAATTCCAGCTAAATAGTACAGGGGAGGTAAGACAGTGGCCGGCAAAGGGAATTTCATAGGCTTTATTCAGACAGGAGTAAAGAAGTCATTCAAAGATTTTAAGAAGAGAAATAAAACATAAATATGTGTTTTACATGCTTACTAGAGCAGAAGAGGAAGGAATGACTTGATCCGCTGCAAAGCTACTGTGGTAACCCAGCGAGAGATGCCAAGGGCCAGAGTGGGCATCGCCAGTTCTGAGTGGAGAGATTTCAAATATGTCATATTAATGGTAGTTGCTGACCAGCTATTACTGGAAATTACAGAACAAGAAGTAGTCATCAAGGATGGATGCTGAGATTTCTGGCTTAATGGACTTTAGAACCTGTTAGATGATGTGTGTGTATATAGATTTGCATCTGCCTCCAGTTAGTGACACAGAGCTCCTAAAACTGTTGTCAGTCCCTAAGAGATAGCACTAGGAACAGCTCATGTTCTCAGGTGACTTGGGTGGACTCCCAGAAGGGGCTGGACCCAGAGAGACCAGGCAAGGATTAGAAGCTTGGGATTTTCAGCTTCTGCTCCCATTTCTCTAGAGTGGAAGGAGGGATAAAAATTGAGTTAATAATTGACCATGTCTGTGTAAGAAAGCCCCCATAAATCCCAATAACATGGTGTTCAAGGAGCTTCCAGGTTAGCAAACACACCCACAGAATGGGAGGGGGATGCAGCCCAAGCCCACGAGGACTGATGCTCTTATGTTTGGACCTTCCCAGACCTCGCCCTGTCTATCTCTTCGTTTGGCTTTGCATCTGTCTCTTTTATTATATTTGCTAATCAACTGGAAATGTAAGCCAGTTTTCCCCGAGTTCTGGGAGCTTCTCTAGCAAGTTCATTGAACCCAAGCAGAGGGTCCTGGGAACCTCAGGTTCATGGCTGATCAGGCAGATGCACAGATAACCACCTAGACTTGTGACTGGCCTCTGGAGTGGAAGGGGACAGTCTTGTGAGACTGATCCCTTAACCTGTGCCATCTGACACCATCTCCGGTAGATAGTGAAGAACTGAGCTACATAGTAGGACACCAGCTGATGTCACAGAGGATTGTCGGTGGGGGGAAACCCCCACATACCTGGTGTCAGAAGTGTTGGGAATATGACAGTCATGTGGGAGTAAAGGAGAAACACAGGACAATCTGGGTTTTTCCCAACTTAGAGCCAGTCCCGATGACAAGGGGCAATGGAGAGAAAGGGAAGTTTATAAGTGTTTTGGGCATGTTGAACTTGATCTGTCTGTGAGGCAACACATTAATCAGGGTAAGTAATCTAGTTATAACTTTTATAGCTCAACCTCCAAAATCTCAGGGGCTTAACAGCATAAAAGTTTATTTCTTGGTCCACTGGTATTGGGATGGACGGTGAGCTGCTCCATACAATCATTTAGGGTCTTACATATTGAACATGTGCCTTCAAGGTCACCTTGGCAGTGTCCATCCAGCACTATATGGAGGAAGGAGAAACTGAAGAAAGCATACTTATTTCTAAGAACCCAAACCCAAAACTAATATATCACCTTCAGTCATACTTTTTTAACAAGAACTAGTTGTTGAATACAAAGGGACTGGGATTCCGAGAGGAGGCCGGGAACAGTTTAGTTGTGTGTCTGAGGAAGAGAAGACATAGCCATTATCCAGCCAGGCTCTGCCACAAATAGCTGAGTGAAGTTTTCAAAGGCAAATTGAAAGCGGATGATATATTGAGGAATGTATCAGTTGGATCCCAAGGGCAGGGACGCAGCCAAGCTCCAGGAACAGACTGAGACCAAAGCTTTAAGGGATCACTCTACCTATATCATCTCTTCTCCTTGGTTTCTCAGACCACATGGTAAAATATGACCTCCGATAGCTATCAGTCTCATGTACTGTAGGTAGACCTGTGAAAAAAGACTACATCTTTTTTTGTTGTTGTTCCAGTCATAAATTTCTAGGACAGGTTTCTAATTGTCCCAGTGCAGGTCATATGCCTATCCCCTGACCAGTTAATTGGCAGAATCACGGCACAGGAGTCAGGCCTCCAGGAGCCACAAACCACGTGGCTAGGAGAGGGAGGAGATCAAGTCCCAGAGATGGGGGAGGGGGGAGGTAGAGAGTGAGCAGGACAATCCAACGAGTAACAACTATGAAAATTGACTGGGATACGTCTGACAGCTGAAGCCTTGGAAAGAGGTAAATATGCAAAGAGAGACTACAGTATAATGGAAAATGTGCCCCAGCTGGAACCCGAGAAAATATCTAAGTACATACCAGGTAGAGAGAGAGAAGCCTGCAAAGAGGTTTACAAAAGAAGAACCTCAGGTGCCTGTGATGTCCAGGTAGGGACAGGCTTAGGAAGGACAGGGCTGTTGCACACAGGGCAAGTCAAAGATGGACAGAGGGGATGAGGACAAGGGGCACAATCAAAGAGAGACCCAAGTTTTATTGTTATATTTTTTTAAACAATGAAAATCAGAAATGAACCTTTTTTTTTAATTTTTTAAGTTGATTTGAGAGAGAGAGAAACACTGATTTGTTGTTCCACTCACTCATGCATTCATTGGTTGCTTCTTGTATGTGCCCTGACCGGGGACTGAACTCGCAACCCTGGCGCATGGGGACAGCGCTCTAACCAACTGAACCACTGGGCCTGGGCAAGAGAACACAAGCTTTAAAAAATTACTTTATTGCTACAACAAAGATGAATCTTGGAAACATGCTAAGTGAAAGAAGTCAAACACAAAAGACCACAGATTGTATGATTCCATGTCGATGAAATTTCCAGAATAGGTAAATCCACAGGAACAAAAGGCTGACTAGAGAGTGCCAGGTGCTGGGGAAGGGGGAATGGAGAGGGACTGTTTAATAGGTATGGAGTTTGTGTGTGTGTGGGGGGGGGGAGTCATGAAATGTTCTGCAATTAGCCCAGCCGGTGTGGCTCAGTGGTTGAGCGTCGACCCTTGCACCAAGAGGTTGTTGGTTCGATTCCTGATCAGGCCACATGCCCAGATCGTGGGTCAAATCCCTAGTGGGGACATGCAGAAGGCAGACAATCAATGTTCCCTCTCATCGATGTTTCTCTCTCTCCCTCTCCCTTCCTCTCTAAAATCAATACAGAAAAAAAAAAAAATGTTTTTAAGAAACTGTTCTGCAATTAGATTATGACGATGGTTTCACAAGCTTAAGAATACCCTAAAAGACACTGAACTGTATACTTCAAGATGGTTAAAATGATGAATTTTATGTTATCTGAATTTTCCATCCATTTAAAGAAAAAAAAAGCTAGGCTACAAAGACAGGGTAAGTTGTATGGCTGTGGATTACGGGGGGGACGTCTTTTTTTATTGGAAGAGTTCTGAGTGTGTTATCTGTGGAGGGAAAGATACAACACGGAGAGAAAAGTTAAATATGTAGACAATGAAAGGGACACTGTTGGGATTTTGTTCTGACTCAGTAGAGATATTTAGGATGCACAGTACAAGTAACAGGTTAAACTTGGGCTGAAGAAAAGACACCTTTTCCATCAGAGAACCGCCGAGGACAGAATAAATCCAGGGACAAACACTTGGTAGAAGAAGAAACCTTTCTGCTGTTCTGCAGGAAAGTAACTGGCCTTGGGGCAGCCGCTTTAGAGTCATAGGATATCATGAAAACCTTGGCGTACATTTTTCTCGACTCTGTCATTAACTAGGAAACTTAAATAAGTTTCCCCAAATCACGGTTTCCCTTCACGCCCTGAGAACTTTCTCACTTACTTCTAAGAAACAGAGGAAACAGAAAGGAACGTCCGTGCCAGTTGGAAATAATCAAACCCCAGCTCGCTCACTTTTGGCACCTTGGTCGTGTTACTTAACCTTCATTGTCACGTACAGGAAATAGGGGAAATGTCTACTTTCGATGCATTGCAGTTTCTAGCCCAAGAATAGGCACATAATAAGCTTTCTTCTCCCCTTGTTCCTCCTGCGTTCCAACCTGACAATAGCTAACATTTGTAGGAATCTGGCAACTGACGAGGACATTATTGTGTTTCCATTTGACACATCTTTGTTTGGACAAAGATATAAATAAAGGGTAAAATAGCACAGCTTCCAGTACTGTGGGGACTATCAGAGAGATAAAGGTAAGCATGATGACAGTGGATGCCAGAAAATTGCACATGATGAACAAATCAAAGAGGGGAGAAGTCAAAGAGCGATGTTCCGTGCGCAGTTCTGGGGTACACAATGTGCCGTGTGGCGACCCACTAAGCAGCACAAAGCCTTGGAAACGAGAGGGCATGTGCGACTCTCCCCAGAGGCGGGGGCTGCATCAGGGATGCACAGCGCTCAGAGGGCGATGTGGGACAATAGGGAACAGTTGTTCAAAGAACTCCACAGTCCATCAACATGACCACAAAAGGCTGTTACAAAGGAGGTGATGCTGTGACAAGTGGCCTCTGTGTGACATCTGTTGGCAGAGTGGCTGAGGAGCGGCCAGCTTAGAGCAACAATGTAGCAAACGATCTACCACATCAACAGTGTGACCCCACAGAGTCCCCCATGTGCAAGACACACAAAGCAACCGGCGCCCAGGGAGGATAACCAGGGATGGAAATGGAGTTACATTGCGTCCAGGACCGGGGAGGACTTTGCAATGGATGTGTTCCTTTATCGTGTGCAAATTATTTTTTTGGCAAACTGAATATTATAAATGCAGCAGGGGAACCACTAACTTAAAGAAGACATCCGTTGCTACTATGAATTGTTAACTGTCAACAATCATGTTTTCTTACGTTTAGTTTCGCTCTGCCTACCGCATCAATGAGTCCGCGTTCATTTGGTTTTGCCAGTGTAACGAACAAACCCCCAAGCTCGGGAGCGTACAGTGGGCTGTCACTCCTTGTTGACATTCCCTGTTGGGTGTGAGTTGACTATAACTCTGCTTCTCCTAAGTTCTTCATTCTGGAGTCTAGGCTGAGGAGCAGTCCCTGCCTGGTCCCTGCCCTTTTCTTGGCAGAAGAGGGAAAAGCAGCTGAGGAACTGTCAGCTTAGAACAACGGTGCATCCAAAGGCCTACCGCATCAACAGTGTGACCCCACGGAGCCCTGGATGCGCGAGACACGCAGACCAACCAGCGCTGACAACAGGAAGGCTCTCACAGGTTCTGTTCACACGGGGGGCTCATCACTCCCACTCCCGTTCCACTGGCCAGAGCAAGTCGCCTGGCCAACCCTGGGCTAACTGGTCAAGGAGACAGAACTGCTTTACAGGAGAGGGAGACAAATGATTCAGAACAATACCAAGATTGATCATAACGTGCTCCTGTTGTGGATACACCTGCCTATGTGTATCTGTTAACCTTCCTGGAATTACAAGGACGTAGGTTAGATGACACTGTCCCTCACCAAGAAAACCTACACCAACACCTTCCCATCTCAGAAGACTATCTCAAGGAAGAACTGGATGGCTTCTGAGAGGTAAGGTTAAGTGATTAGTTCCAAAAGTACTATTCCTATTAACTCATATATTAGCATTTGGTTAGGCAGGCATCTTCGTGCAAATAAGGAAGCCAAACCCCGTGTTAACAAAATCCAAAGGAAAACTATTTCACCTGTAACTGAAAAATCTAAGAGCGGGTGTACACACGGCTGGGCTCACAGGCCCAGAAATGCCTCGAGAAGCCAGTCTCTTCGCCTTTCCGCGCTTCGGCACGTGTACCGATCTAGTCCCTTCGTTCTCAGCCACGCTTCCCGCCCTCGTCGATGGTGGCGGTGAAGCCAGCACTGGCCGCTTTATACTCTACCTACCCAGCAACCTCAGTGAACGGGGACTGTCCTTCTAAGAGCTCTGGCGACATTGCCAAGGAGGATCTGCTTGCTTCCGCTTTAGCCACGTGTCCACCTCTGAAACCAGCAATCAGAGTATTCTGAGGTCAGGACTGCCTCACCTGTCCATCTCACTGCTAGAGGCGGGGTGTGGGAGGGTCCCCTGGACCTCAAAGGCCCGGTAGGACTGTCACGGAGATGACAAAGAGGTTGCTGACCAAGGAGATGCTGGGCAGACAAACAAACAAATGACATTCATCTAATACTCTACCTGTAAATGTTTCTGGGGTGAGGTTACTGCTTATCCTATTCACCCACCACGTATCGGTCATTTCTTTCATTCTGTCTGCATCATGAATCGGTCTAATGCCCCCATCTCCTAGTAAACCAAAGAACTAACATACAGCCAAATTCTATAGTTTTCTTCCCAATTTTCTGAAGTTCAAAGGAAATCAGTGGAGAGGTGCACTCTGCTTTGCTCTAGTTATTATATTTTATGCTGACTGCTCCTTCCAAGTCCTCGTCATACATGCTGAGACCACAGTAGTCTAATTCAGCCTAACCTCATTCCCATATGAACAGGGAATCCTGTAAACTGCTTATCTGGTCCTAGGTGTAATAAAATATTCTAATTCATTCTCAGAGACCTGAAATAAAATACTTCTTAATTATTCTGACTTAGAATTTTTTTTTTTTTTTTCTTTTAGCAAAACAAACTGCTTCCCCCGGTGGAGTGAGCACCAGGCTATTAGAATATCTTAAGACACAAACATTTTTGCCCAAATTTTTTGGCAACAAACCAAGCAATGAAACCCTACTCTACATGGTACCAAAGAGTTTCTCAGTTGAGGATCAAGAATGAATTTGACCTTCCTTCTCTTCAGGGCCTCTGCCGTTGGTGACGGTCCCCTCCGTTGTGGAGGGAAGTCTCTCAGCTCACCTTTGACCCTCAGTCTCTTCCGATCAGCTTTGCTTACCCCTTCCTCTCAGAGGTGCTTCGAGTCAAATCAGAAATCAAGGTCTCAGAATTAGGCAGATGTTGCTGCCTCAAGACTTGAATGTGCTTAAAATTCATCCTTGAAACGTTATACAACTATGTGCTTTTTTTATAGCACTGGGTACTTTTTTTTTAAGTTTCTAATTTGGTGTCTTGGGTGTTTTCTTCTTGCATTTCCTTTCAAGGGCACACTTCAAGTAGAAAGATTTTCTGGAACAGTTACCCATACACCGCCGCTCTCATTGTCCTCTCAAGTTCACACCCAGGACGGTTCTGAGACATCGAACGCCTCTGACTGTGTCTGAACTCCCTTCCCAACACCTCGCAGTCTGTAGCGGGTGCTTTCAACGTGGTCTGATTCATCTAGAGTTTTCATAGACAATTAAGTATTTCACACCTTAATGGTGATGGCGAATTTAATGGTTTTTGTTGTGTTTTACGCTGTTTCCCATTAATCTGACATTTGTTTGTCTGGATCAGAAAACATTGTTAATACTTTGTTAAAGAGAAACCAGAGGATAAGAATAGATTTTATTCAGGAACTGATAAAATAAGGGGGAGAAAGGCCCAGTGTAGAACTGGCCTCAGATCTGAGTACCACATGGCCAAGTGCGGATTTCCAGCCAAGGGGCGGGGCTTTCAGGGAACGGACAATCACTATCCAGGGATTTGGGGCCCACAGGATTAATAGGATTTTTGCTGAAGGCAGACCCAAATGATCAAATATCACCTGGGGTGTTGGGGGATGAGGAATGTAATCAGATACAGAGGATGACTGGCCATCAGTGGTGGGGGATTCTCGCTGCACTGCCTTAGCAAAACTGGGCTGAATTTGGGCTCTGCCAAGACGGACACAAAAGTCCAAACGTCAAGGCCTAGTTGGCAAGACAGTTCACAGGAGCCTGACTAAAGCTGGTCAAGGAAGAGTCTTGGTCATGCCTCTGTCAAGTCAACAAAAGCTGCAGAAATCAAATCCCGAAGGCTGCTGAGCCAGCCCCCTTCCGCATCACTCACTGTCCCCTCACTGTCCTCTCTCCCACACGACCTCCGTGGCTGAGCCGCCGTGACGCTGCCTGCTCCCTAAGTCGTGCTTGTCCCCCTTAGAGAGCCATCAGCTTCTTGGTGGCAGGGATCACGTTTTCTGATCTTTGTCTCACCTGAAATGCCAGAGTAGCGTCTCAACAAACATTTCTTCATTTGAAAGATTTTGTTTTCCTGTGAGTTGCTAAGGTAATAAATCGGAGGTCCCTTTCCAACATCAGTTTTCCTCAGCTGACTGCAGGGCCCCACTCATTTGTGGGGCCCTGTCTCCGCAGATTGCTTGCTCTCGCTTGGTTTCAGCTTCCTCGCCTGCAAACGAGACCAATACATTCGACCAGTATGCTTCCACCATTGACTGCGTGAAGCTATTGTGAGTGTTGAGCAACTGACCTTGGTCAAAGGTTTGGTAACCTTGAAAACGCTGTGACCGTTTTCCCTAAGGGAACACAAGCACCTCACACATAACACTCAAATTATATCATTTCACACATAAGGGCTATCAGCTTGGAAAGCGGCATGACCTCCTGCTGAAATCCTCATACCGGCTTCAAAATGTGGAAACTGCAAGAAATAATACTTCACAAACACCAACGAGTCAGATCAGATACTTGGTGAATTGATTATCACATTTTTTTTACAAGAAAGTTGCAGAAGAAGAGTCACCAACACAGGAAGCCTCTTCCCCCCTGTGACCTGGTTTTAACATGACTCAGGCATCAGGCACCTCCTCACAGAGGTGGCACCCGTGCGTTGCACTGTAGTATTTTACAAGCACCGGCTGTGCTCAGGTCTCCGGACCGGTCCATCTGCAAGAGCACAGGCTCTCGGAGCACTGAGGACCCTAAATGACTTGCTGTTTCTAAGAACATGTTCACCACTATGCTTTGTTCACGGTGGGGGTTGACTTCACGGCCGCAGAGCAAAGAGCTTTTGAACTAGCATAGCTGGTGTCCCAGGGGACGCACGGGAAGTCCTGTGTAGCTGTACACTATTGCCCAGAGCTGTTTCTGACTGACCAAATCATCCATCATTAAGTGAGGTTTTCATTTAAACACCGTTATAATTTTATCTACCACTTGGTCTAAAAGTTCACTTCTTTCGGATCCTCTTCTCACCAGATACTTGGTTCTCAATGAAAACTGGGTAGTGACAACACCGACAGTACTTAGGATGGGACCTGTGGTCACCAGGAACAGAGGTCCGTTTTTGGTGGTCCTTAGTATTTACATGTGTTGATTTGTATATTCTGGTCCTTCCACTCCTTGCTACAATGTTTCTTTTCATTGTGCTCATCATGCAAAACCAAAAGAACCCTATTTCTTTGAGGGGAAAAGATGGTCTGGTCCACATTAAGGTGAAATGTAGATTTCCCATCAAAAAGAAAATTCTACCTTTCAGAAGGTTGAATAGGCTGGTACTTATAGAATCCCAGCTGGTTAAATTTAGAGCGTTGGAAAAGATCCAATCCAAGAATAGTCTTTGGAAGTGGGCCTGTGTCATTTTTATTTGATTATTGGAAAAGGAGGGAAAAAACATTCATTTTGAGCTTTTGCCTTTTCACATGTTGTGCTTCTGTGATAGGCAGAGGGGTGTTGGTAGCAGTGGTGTTATCACATGTCATCAAAACCATCACTTCCCGTACGGGGTCTATTTTAATTGAATTATACCAGTTTAAAGGGGCTTCGGTTTGCAAATGTTTACACTGAAACTCTCTTCTCCTGGCTCTTTGAATGTCAACTGCTTCTTTTTTCCATGTCTTCACCCCACTTTTGCAACCCAATATGCAAGCCTTTATCCCCCTTGAAATATGGCTGGGTCCGAGGATGAGTACTCATTGCTGCAGCATGGATCTTTTCTCTAACCATTTCCCCGCTTACTGACTGACTTCTACTTCCTCCAGCTCACGCTTTGGCCCAGGATGCAACCTGCTGTCCACTTCCAATCCCAGGTTCCAAGTTGCCATTTCTGCAAATCCACTCACTTTATCACAATATTCCTTTCATTGTGCATCTAAATCACCCAGAGCGGTGATGAAAGTGCCTATTTCTGGGCCCCGTCCCAGATCTAACAGATCAGAACCTGGGAGGAGGCCTGGAGCTTTGTATTCATACACGACCTTCTCCCCACAGTCTGGAGTTTCAGAGCCGCTCTGCTCAGCCTGCTTTCTGTGATGACAGCAACTCGGTGACCTCGGGAAAGCGGCCGCGCATGTGCGGGGGCTGAGGCCACGGGGTGCAGTCACACTGCGGGGAGGGATCTCGGGGGCTTCCCCCGTAGGGAGGCGGGGAGAGCGCTCTCCTGCAGACAGTCATTACCCGACTGGGCCGGACAGGGGTTCTGCCTTCTCCAAACACGGTCCCCACGGTCACCCTGCACGTAGAACTCCAGCCAGTCAACCACGCACAGGAGGGTGGAGGATCACCTGGGCTATGCTTCTGGGCCTGGCCTGAAGGTGGCTTCCGTCACTTCTGCCGTGTCCTTCTGCAAGAACTTGAGACTCAACCTCGATGCCTGCGAAGTGCTGGGAAAGGCAAGCTCTGGGCAGCTGCTTCCCAGCAGCCACTGTGCACCCCTGGCGTCTCTGCCCCCGCGTGCGCCACTGTAAGGAAACAAATCACGCCGGCCGGTTTGGCTCAGCGGTCAGGGCGTCGGCCCGCAGACCGGAGAGTCCCGGGTTCGGTTCCCGCTAAGGGCGCGAACCTCGGCTGCAGTTTGTCCCCGGCCCCAGTTGGGGTTGTGTGGGTGGCAGCCAGTCGATGTGCCTCTCTCACGTCAGTGTTTCTCTCTCTCTCTTCCTCCCTCTCTCCTTCCCACTCTATCCGAAGATAAATGCAAAAAGTGTCCTCCGGTGAGGATAAAAAGAAAGAAAGAAAGAAAGAAAAAGAAATCACATGGTTCCCCCACATACTGTGGCGCATCAGGAGCCTGTTATCAAAGACCCTCATTTCCAGAACTTCCTATCTACGGATGAAAGCAGGGATCCCCTCAAGGCTGATCCCTAGAACTATTTGAATCTGCAATATTTATTTTCTTAACATGTCTGCTTAGCTATCCTGAAACACAAGCAGATTTTATTAAAGTTTGGAGGTGAGCTATATGAATACTATAACATAAACATTAGTAGGTGAATGGTTCAATATGTTCCTGATATTGAAAAACAAATCGGGGTGGGTGTGTGTGTGTGTGTGCGCGCGCATGTGTGTGTATATACAGGGATAGGCAAAGTAGGTTTACAGTGGTATGTGAACCAGTATATTATTGTATTATTTATTAATTATTATTTATTTGTATTACAATGGTAAATCTACTTTTGCTCACCCCTGTATATATATGCACCAATCATATATCGTGTGCACATGTTGATATATGTACATTACATATATAGCTGCAACTAGTTTTGGGGTGTGTGCATGTGTGTGTATGACACACAACAAATTCCAGTGGTAGATGTATCTTTCATGAATGTAAACGTTGCTTCATGTTTATTTTATTATTAAGGAGGTGTAGAGTATATCAGCCCAAGAAAAACTAGGGACTCTGGCCAGGCCCACACAAATGTGGTTTACGAATGCTTCCACGTGCCTTTCAAGGCTCACAGCTCACCGTTCTACTTCTATCAGATAAAAGTGAAAGGAGAAGTCAGCTAACTTTGAGGAATTGGCTTCTAGCTTAAACACAACCTGTTACAGTGAACAACGGTAGCAGACATAGACTTAACGGAGACGAGATGACTCTGAAGTTTAACACTGTGTTTGAAGCTCTCAGCCTGAAATGAGCCACGAGTCGTGCTTCTCCATCCATACATTGATTCGTTGGCAGTTTCCTCAGACATCTTTCAGGATCAAACATGCACTGGTTTTGCTTTTATTTACTTAATAACTCATTTCTTAACAAATATGCATTGAGCAACTACCGAGGGAAAGACTGCTGTGAGCTCCCAAGCACCAAGGAGACCACGATGCACAAGAACAAGGTAAAAAGGGCAAGAGCAGGGAGTAAACGGAGTTCGGTCATGGAGAGTGACGGGGGCTTATTATTACGTGCAGGATGACTGGGGAAGGCCTTCTGAGCTGTAGACACTTGAGCAGACACTCGAGGGGAGGGAAGGCGTGTGCCCGTGAATATTCAGCAGAAGAGCACAGCAAGCAGAGCCAAGCACTAAAGCTCAGGTGGAAGAGTGTGTCTTACATAAGAAATCTCTAACCTAGGCACATATGAAGAAATCCCCCAGTATGACTTTGAATAACTATTTCACCAAATATCATCATCTTTCTTGGAAAAAGGATCAAGGACATGCCTATATTTGTCTGCTCTACTAAAATGGTCCATTGGGAACTATGTTCAACTGCAAAGTAAGAAATATAAAAGAACAGGAGCTTAAACAGAATAGGTATTTTCTTCATGACAGTAGATCAGGAAGCAGAGAATGGAAGGCTGGGGCAGGGACTCTCTCATAAAGTCAAGGTTCCAGCTTCCTATCTTTGTTGCTTCTCCTTTCTTAGCGCATGGGTTTCCCCTTCAAGTTTACCTCGTGGTCACAACATGGCCACTGCAGCTCTCAGCAGTTGGTCTGCATTCCAGGTAGGAACGAAGGGAAAATGAGCACCTTGTATCCAAATCTGTCCTCCAGGTCCCTGTTCTCGCTGCCGGCTCCTGAGGAACCTCCCCACAAATCTCACCTAACAGCTTCTATTTGCCTATTGTTAGTCAGTTGGGTCATATGGCCCCTTTTTCTACAGGGAAGATTAGGAAATACATTTTTACTCGAATACATTGCAGTCCTCAACAAGATCAGAGATTTACAAGAAAGAAGGAGAGAATCAATCTCAGTAGACGACTAAACCCAAGAAATCATGGCTTCAGTTACAAGAGGGGATATAGAAGCTCTATTCTGTAGCCAAATATGAGCCTATTACTCTGTCAATTATTTGTCCTCCCTGGTTATATAACACCTACCCCAGTACATGTATTTATCACTTACTCTTTATCTCTTTTCTTTCAGTCCCTGCACATACCTCTTTATTTGTAATCTACTCAGGCTGTTGTAATCCCGAAGGGAACCTATAAATAGCATCTCTCTTCCTTGAATTGGGAAATAAAATAACACAGTAGCAGATGGAAGCCAAATATCATTTTGGTTACTCATAGAGACCAAGTTGTAGGGCATAGTTCCAGGCTGATTAGCCAGTAGCTAACACTGAACCCCCAAATAATACTGACTTTTCCACCAGCAATGCTAAACTTCTCCTACAAAAAAAAAAAAACCACACACACACCTCACTCCCAAGAGTCACACATGCTGTTATTTTTCACGGATTTAACAATCGGATGAGCCACTCCCTCTGCCCAATCAAAGAGTATTTCACCCACTGTCACCTCCATCAGGAAAGAAACCTGAGGTGTGGGAAAGGAGTATGATCTCCGGCACACTGCTGGCCCCAAGGAATCATACGTCTCAGAATTCATACCCATTCTCTACCCTCTCCCTAGAATCTGCTGGAACTGAATGAATGCATCAGCCCTAAGCCTAAGCCTAAGCCTTGAAAAGGTCACTTCCATTGCTCCCTTGAGACCTGTGAGCCAGCTACCCTGCCAGAAAGGCCACATGGAAAGGCCACTTAGGGACAGAGGGGTCCTGAGATTACAGAAAGAGACAGAGAAGTCCCCCAGTCTCAGGGTTCCAGCAAAGCCCAGCTCCCTACTAAATTTTAGTCACAGGAGTGGCCACCAGCAAATCCGCCTAGATGGCAAGGTTGGAGCAAATAAAATCATGGTTGTTTTGTTTTTTAAATTTTTTCAAATTGATTTTAGAGAGAGAGGAAAGGGGGAGAGAGAGAGAGATAGAAACATTAATAAGAGAGAACATCGATTGGCCGCCTCCTGCATGCCCTCCACTGGAGATTTGGCCCACAACCTGGGCACGTGCCCTGACCGGGAACCAAACTGGCGACCTCTTGGTGCATGGGTCGACGCTCAACCACTGAGCCACACCAGCCAGGCAAAATTGTGGTTGTTTAAACGGCTAAGTTTTGGAGTAATTGTTACAGAACAGTCAATAACCAAAGCCATTAAATACTAATATTTCTTCTTCTGCAGTATTTTTCATGCTGTTTCCTTCTTATCTAGTCCCAGCTTCAGTGTGCATTAATGAACTTGAAATATTGGCAAGTTCTCAATAAATATTAGCCATTATTATGCAAGTCCTTCGTAAATAGCAAGTGTAAGTGTAAATATTCAGAGTAATAACCATTTTCCAGCATTGTTTGCTGTTAGTTGCTTTTTTCCAACTCTGAAACGATACCTCGTTTCTTAGTGATCATAGTGGTCTGTATGGCTTTCTAGCGGCTGCAGGCCCCTCTGTCTGCGTATCACCAAGTGGTCTTTCCTGCTTGCTTCCTCCTAGACGTTCTTACACGTGCTGTTCCTGCTTCATGTTATAAACTTCCTTCGCATCTGCACTGTGTTCCTCATCTCCGATTTCTCCTTCCTCCCATTCTCCTGTTCCCAATGGCCAGACTCTAGCCTCTGAGCCCGAGGAGCTGGTATTCCTATAGGCTGATGTTTCATAGACACGCGTCTGTATGCCGTTGTCACAGGCATTTGCTAGTGTTTCATGTAAACGGCGTGGTAAAGATGAGGGCAAATATGAGACCCGCTATTTCCCCGCTTTTGCATTTGCTAGTGTTCGGCAGTCAGTGGGAAGCCGTTGGTCTGTCTCCGCGTCTCGGCATCCAGCTCCCAGCCAGCCGTGTCCTCTGAACTCCAGTCCATGTTGATATGATGGTATGTCGAAGATGTGATGTGTTTAGGCTCTGAACTTTCAGAAAACTAGATTAGCAGTTATCGAGGCTGACTGGTCCTCAATTCATTCTGGGCTGTGAGAGAAGCTGGATGCCCAGCGCCCAAAGCCCCCAGCAGTTGTATGGGCCTCGCGACAGTATTTTATTTATTTTTTCTCCCATTCAGAAGAACTGAAGTTGACGAAAAGAATTTAATACATAACATTAATATATTCATCTGTATGCCAACGCAGCAGTCAAGTATACTTTAAAATGTTTTTTATGGAGGCAGAGACCCACAAAGGTAAAGGCCTAGAGCTCGTGAAAGCCACCACGTGGCCCAAGCTTTCTTAGGCTGACTGTCCTCAAAATGTAGAAGGCATCAGACTTCCCTGTGCTTTCTTTCTTTTTTTTTTTTTTTTTTAATGGATTCCCAGCCACAATAGCAGTGTTAAGCAAGGCTGCAATAAATCTCAGGAATTTGCATTCTTATGAGCAATTTAGGTAATTCTACTACAGACTGAATTAGAGAAGCAAAATCAGAAGTGAAATCAGAAATAATGAAAGTTTTGCCTCTAAGGAGCAGCGTTGAGGGATGGGACGAATAAGGGAAGAGTATGCTGCTTTTGTTATACCTTTTCTGCGCTAATGATTTGTTCCTGCTGCATGTATGTGGTGAGTAGGAAGCTGTTGGCTCCGTGAGCAGCTGCACACTTGTGCTCCCTGGAAATCCCCCTACCTGTGTACATGGTCCTGCAGGGAGGAGCACGATTTGACTACAAGGAAACCACTTACCCTGTCCACTGGCAAACAAGATATAGCAGGTTCATCTTTAAAACGGTGCAGATTTCCATGCATCACACACATTGTGGCTGGGTCTGGGTACAAATGGAACCAGTTGGGTAGATCATTGAAATACTAAACAAACAAACAAAATTCACATTTCAAAATGAGAAATTAGAAAGGTTCTTTTGTGTTAATTTTAAATTGCTTCAGATGCTTTTGTTTCCCCAAGAGAAGAGTGGAATCAGGATCTGCAAGGCAAAGAGAAAAGAAGAGGTAGTTGGTTTGGAAGGACTGATGTTCAAACTAGCTACCTGGGACCCGTGCACCCTCTGCATGAATGGACTGTTCTCCACATAGATGTATTTTAGGTCTCCCTCTGATCGCTCATTTGTGAGAAGGTATGTAACAGTAGCACTGTGTATCAGATGCTCAGGGGAGTTAAAATTGATTAAGTTCAGCCAGCTTACCCAGCAAAAGTCAGCTTCCGGCCAAGCTGATCATACACAGGCCAGTAAATTATTCTTTAATTAAGATGAATTGTATAGCTACCAAAGAATTTGTTCAGGGGGCAGGGCCTGAACAGAACTAGAAATCTCACCCCATTATAAATAGTGACATCTTCCCTAGGAGGGACCCATGATGTGTTCTCAGCATGAATTGGAGTTATTGGTTATTCACTCCAAGTTCTGGGAACTACAATTCAGTGTTTCATGATTGCAAAGTGCCCCATAACATTCATTATTTTATCTTCCCAACAAGCGTATTGGGCAGCCTGGGGATGTGATTCCCATTTTGCACAGGAGGAGACAATCGGAGAGAGATTAAGTCATTCACCCAATGTTCCAGAATGAAAGAGGATAGACAAGTCCAATTCTGAGCTGTGAATTTCCAGCACATCATTTAGCTCAATGCCTGGCTTGCTTAAAATCCCAAAATAAATTTGACTGGTCCGAACACTGCAGAAGAGATCATAATTAGTTAAATTAAAGATGTCTTGATGAACTTGAATGCTATTTCTTGTCTGCCCCCCACCCCCTTGGACATGTTCTGTGCAATTTCTTTTCTCAAGGACGGTGTTGATTTAATTGGAAAGAATCATGTTCTCGTTTTCTATTTTGGCTACTGCAGTGGCCCCAGCCATATGCACAGTGGCCATCTGGAAGAATCCGTTCCTAACTTCAGGGAGTATTACATCAGTTTGCCCTGAAACTGTTTGCCCACTGGCTCTGCTCTTCATTTTTCAGAAGCAGTGTGACTTCTGCCTGGGTTTACTTGAGATTCTGCCTAATAACCAAAACAAACAGTGGTACATAAGCCTCCATGGAGCATCTGAGCACATATGTATTCAATACTCTCCCGGCGCTGCTCTATAATTTGTTCCTTTTTTGTCAGTTTTTGTTTTTATATAAAAAGTTTAATCCAGCTTTTATTCAATGTATTCATGACTACAAGGCTTGGTGTTTTTTTTTTGTTTTGTTTTGTTTTTCTTTCCTTTCTTTCAGACTAAGAAATACTCAAAGGTATAATCAGGTCCTTCCACAGTATTTAATTAGCCATAATTAAAAGACATCTACACAAAGCACAGTGTTTTCAAAGTCTTTTCTTCTGTTACATTGCTAATGAATTAAGAAATTAATTGGCATTGTGAGTTACAATGGGAAGTGTCAATGAGAAAATTGTGTCATAAAATTATCCTTTTTTGTGGATCATGTTCTGTCACTGTATGAAATTCAATGTCATTCCCAATCACTGAGAGAAAAACAGAAGAAAGAAGGCAAAGCCTAAGAATTGGGGGATGGAGAGCAGAGAAAGGAACAAAGAATGTTCCTATAGACCCATATCCCAGTAAGATTATTTTAAATGATCATATCTATAGGGTATGACATTAGATTTAGGAGATCTTTTAAATTTCCAAATTTCTTACAGATAATGGGTGTGGGGTGGGGGATGGCAAGGAGGGCCAGGAAGAAGATAAACATATTTTCATACCTAACTATCTGACTCCATTGCTTAATAATATATATGGAAATGTTATACATCTGATTAATTCTAACCACAATCACAAGGTCTTATAAAGGAGAGTTTATTTAAAAAAAAACAAACTTGGAAAATATTACCTCATGGAAATCTTTAGTCTTTCAGAGGCTATTTTCCACAGACATATATAAACTTTATCCTTGCACTTAAAATAATATAAAATGATCTTTACTTGGGCGAAAAAATAGAAATCAAATATTAAAAAATTATATTATTTACAAATGATCTAAATGCCACAACAATACAGTTTAAAATATATTGATTATCCATTTAATTGAATATTATGCTAATAAAATATTTTTGAAGAATATACAACGACACGAAGAAAGACTTATGATACAATGTTTTATGGAAACAAAGTATAAAACTATATTACCCAAAAATTTTTAATAATTATATCTAAGTATGTAGAGAGAAGAATAGAAATACATTAAAATATTAACAAGTTATAACTGAGTAGTTGAAATTACTAGAAATTTTTGCCTCTAATTTTTATAAAATACTCTATAAGAAAATGTGCTATTTTATTATTACAAAATCTAAAACCGACATTATAAAACAAGGTCGAGATCAATATGTTTCTTTGAAAGAATCAGTATTTTAGCAGAAGTATATTTTTAAATTTAGACTTCTGCCATAATTCAATGCAACTGAAAATATTTATAAATTTAATCTGTGTATGGGAAAACCTTAATGACTATCATCATACCACAGATATTTTAACATTTTTGAGGCAGTCTCTAAAAAATCTAAAAAGACAAATGCCGGTAGCTACCTAACATATTCAAACAGAGTTTAATTTCAATTTGAACTTTATTGTAGTCCTTAATTCTGTGCTAAACAATGTGAAAATCCTCTAATTATTAATTGATGAACACAGAAATAAAGATTGGTAACCATTTTCATATATGTTACTATATTGGACCTTCATTTTTATAAACACGGATAATGTTTTCTGATCAGAGAAATGGAGAAATGTATTAGAGCAAAATTAGTGGAGTTTCCCATGTCTCTTGGTAAGCCAGAGATGAAACCAGGTCTTTGACCTTGTACCTCTGATTTCTAATCCTGGACTGAAGTTCAGAGTTTGTGCCAATGTTTCATGTTGGCATTCTAAAATAATCGTTCTCTCTCTTATCCATTGATGTGATTCTGCCAAAAATATTGGCTCTTAAAGTTAAGTAAAACGCCATCTATAACTGGTGAGTTTGATAACACACTGCCAGTGAACCTCCCTGGAGACACAGCCACAGCCTGGAGTGGGCTCAAATGTCCCCTAGAGGGCATGTACCCTGCTTCGGTCTGGTGAGCGAGTCGCAGAGAATTTGCAGCTATTGTCACACCTGTAATATAATCTAAGCAAAATCTTAACATATATTATTTCAAGCACTCTTATATGTTTAATATAAGAGCTTCAGTTATAACTACTGTGTTGAATACTATAGTAACTTATATCTTATTCCAAAGCTATGGGAATGACCGCTGAATTCCCCAGTTTGGGAGATAGATGTTAGTGTTTCTCCCCTTTTCTTTCACACCTACCTTCCTATTTCCCATAACTGCCATCGGCACTTGTACACACTCATAGTTGGTATTATATGCAGTCTGTCAATCAAACTGTTCATAGAACGATTCTAGATGATGTAACTATGTATACATAGAGTAACATTATAACTAACAATATATATTTTTTTTCTTTTTACTAAACCAGGTAGTTCACTATAATCACATTCCCTTTTCTACATAACTAATATATGTTTGTTTTATTATAAAGCTTCCTGTTTCCTTTTTCTCATAAAACTCTTGGATTTTTCTTCTAATACTTCCACAAATTTTTTTAAAAAACTTGTAATTCTTTTTTTTTTTTTTTTGGTACCTGCCCCTAGCGGGAACCGAACCCGGGACTCTGGTCCGCAGGCCAACGCTCCAACCACTGAGCCAAACTGGCCAGGGCTAAACGAATAATCCTTTTTAACTTTCAAGATATCCTTCAAGTTTTCTGATTTTACTTTTTATCTAATATACTGTTTGTTTGGTTTTTTACTGAGGAATATGTATTTTTTCCCTCAACTTTACTTGAGAGTTTAATATAAATTTATTTTGGAAGTTCTAACCTGTTCCCTGAAAGAGTACTATTTTCTCAATGATTTTTCTTTCTTTCTTCTTCCCTTCCTTTCTTTCTTTCCTTCCTCCCTCCCTTCCTCCTGTTTCATTTTCTGTGAATATCATCTCCCAGGATCCCTGCCTCCTGTTTGAATCAGTCTGTGGCAATGTTCACACAGTGCCCCCCAGTTCCTCGGTGAGCCCGAGCCCCGTTTGTGCAGGGGCTTGTACTGGCCTCCTTCCCTGCCTAGTCTCCCTTCCCTACTAGCACTTCTAGAGATTATCCCCCAAATAAACTGCTTGCCCCTCAATGAAGACCACACATTTCCTAAAGCGTGTTCGATCTTTGCCCATTCATACTCAATCAGTGCTGATAACGTGTCCATTTTGTCAGAAGGGTCCTACTTAATCGAACCTGACTATTTTCTCTTCAGCACTAATACCACTCCTATCTGTCAGCCTCTCGTTCCTAAAACACTGCCCCTTCACCCCCTAAGATGGTGGGGTGCTTTTTTCTATTTCTTTAAAGAAAAATTTTACTAGTTAAAAAAAAATGTTTACTGTTGCTATTGCAGTTGCATGGGAGGTAAACTTCCTAACTCCTGGTTGCTGCTGATGTGGATGGGGGAGGAGGGCGAGAAGGGGGATACACTGCTTTGAAGACAGCCCATTGGAATCCACTCCCTCACTGTCCCCACTACTTTACCGGGTGTACCAGAGGGCTGAACTGCTTTGGGGTCCTGTAGGTCATAGTGACTCTCTGCTTGGCAATAACCGCTTATTGCATCATTTCAGCAACAGCTTTCTCTGTTCCACTTTAGAGCTCATTTTTCCAAATCTTGAAATTTCTACTGATGATGGCTCCCCTCTGATTCTCTTCTTGAGTGTCGATTCATACATTTTTAAATCAATCACTTTATGATCAATTTAAGGATCGCCTCTTGAAAGAAAGTAAACCAATGCATGTGATCAGATGGCCATATTGAAAGGGAAGCTGGCTGTTATCTTTTTAAAATAAAACTGTCAGCAAAATGCACTTTATTTCTTATGTAACTATGGACTATTAAAATGAGATCCCCCATGTAACCAGAGGATTATAAAGTATGTACAACTCTAATGGGCCTTACTTTTTAATTAAATCTCTGTTACATCCCAAGCTTCATTATAATTTTATTTTGTCTCTTTTCAAAATCAGAAAGCCATGTGGTACTTTTGAATCCTACTAACTCATTCATGGGAACCAGATATAAGTAGATTGACTATCAGAGATTGTGATGATCAGCTATGTTTGTGCTTCTGAGTTCTCTGTGGCTCTGCTGAAATTTTAGAATTATAATACACTTTAGGTGTTATGAATTAAGTATTTAATTCATTCGCATGTTATGTAATTCCTTTCTGGAGCTGCAGTCTCTTAGCTCTAGAAAGTCTCCGAAGAAAACTACATTATTTCCCGTTTTACCTCCACATCCTATCCTTCAATTTTTTGCTCTATTTAAAAGGAGACCTTGCCCTGGCCAGGTGGGTCAGCTGGATGGAGCATTTTCCCGTACGCCACACAGCTGTGGGTTCAATTCCTGCTCAGGGCACATACCTAGGTTGTGGGTTTGATCCCCAATTGGGGCAGGTACAGGAGGCAACTGATTGGTGTTTCCTTCTCACATCGATGTTTTTCTCTCTCTCCTGTCCTCTCTCTAAAGTCAATAAAGATAAAAACCATGTCCTCAGGTGAAGATTGTAAAAATAAATAAATAAACAAATAAATGAAGACCTTAGTAAATTAACTTACTCCTAGTGTTCCTTCCCATGGTTCTGGGAACACTGCTTAGTGTAATAAAAGACATGGAAGGAGAGGTTAATCTCCGTTGGGACCTGTATAGACCCTTGTAGACACATTGTAACTCTTCTCCTCAGCTAGCATCACATCATGAGCAATTAACAGTGGACCCACAGGGTGTACTGCCTGGCACATTCTCATTGCCTAACAGATCATCGCTGACTAAATGAATGACTCCCAGAATAGCTCTGCACCTTGACCCTGTAGCAGGCAGAATAATGGCTCCTCTGAAGATGTCCACATCCTAATCCCCAGAACCTATGAATAAGTTTCCTTGCATGGCAAACAGCAGTTCACAAATGTAATTAAGGTCACCGATGTTGGGATGGGGTGAATATCCCAGACTATTCAGGTGAATACATCAGTCCTTAAAAGCAGAGAACCTTTCCCAGCTGTAGTCACAGAGATGAAATCTTGCTGGCTTTGAAGTGGAGGAAGGGGCCAGGAGCCAAAGGATTCAGGGGGCCTCTCTACAAGGCAGAAAAGGCAAAGAAATGAATTCTCCCTGGAGTCTCCAGAAAGAGACGCAGTCCTGCTGACACTTTGATTTTAGCCCAGTGTGACAGATGTCTAGTCCACAGAACTGTGATTTCATACATGTGTGTGCTTGTAAGCATCTATATCACTGGTGATTTGTTATGCAGCAATAGAAAATTACATACCTCTGGCCTCTATGCCTAACCAATTAGCTGGGAAGCAACTGTACTACTGCCTGCTCAAGCAGAAATAGGTCAGCAGGTCTTTTGTTTGCTGTGCTTGGCCTACCTTCACGGTGCCCCTGCTACTGTGGTGTGATAAGAATCATCTATCTGCGTTTTGTACACGTGACAGGTGTCTGCTGACGAATAAAAGGATTGGTGCTGCAAACCAAAGACCATGCTATCGGGTCAAAATAAAAAATTCAAAAGGAGATATATGAAATCCAACATCCAAGCACTGCAAATCTAAGAGCCGTCAAAAGGAGTAGTTTCCCTGTACAACAGCGATAGACCACAAGAAGAATGTATAATGTGAATGTAACTGGAAACCTCATCACTTATGACTTTATGTATTAAGGCTGGCACGGTGAATTATAGATAGAAGTAAAATAATCACATAAACTGCAGTGTCTACGTGAAATATGAGCTGGGACGTTCCTCTCGAAGCATCACTGATTTTCAAGACTGACTCCCTACAGAAGCCACTGAAACTCTGGTGATTTTCAAGATTGAATGCTTATAGAATCTACCATAGTCATAATCCAACTATAATGAGTGGGTAAAGGCAGCAAAACTCCACTGAAAAAAGAATCCTGCCCCTTGGTCATTAAGATCAGTCATACAAAACATCATTGCACAGCTACAGACAAGAGGAGTCTTAGAACTGTCTCAGTATTGGTAGCTTCGTTTTAGAAATGAATGTCATTTCGGTCAGACTAGTGATTCCTTTAAGGTCAAGGAGAATGAGCAGTGACTGCCCCATCATTACATACGCTAGACCTTTAACCTGACCTTCAAGCTCTGCTTCCTTCGTCTTGAAATTCAATCAGCCTTCCCAATCAGGGACACCCAACAGTATGCAAGCCAGGCTAATGTGTTTGAGAAGTGATTATTAAATGATGCCTAAGATGCCAAAAATAACAGTCCTGAGTAATGTTTCTGAAGATTATAAGATATGGTTCATCTTTCTATTCGGCCAGTATCAGAGGGAAGAAGGTCTTCATCACCTGATATTTCATCTGCAGGGTGAGAATCACATGTGAGCAATCTCACTGTGGCCGAGATCCTCACTCTTGATGCTCCTCAGAAGTAGGCTATGAGTGGACTAGAGTTCAGTGTGATGTCGAGACAGATCTGTCATTCATTCATTCACTCACCCATTCATTCATTTGGTCATTCATTCATTCAATATTCACCGTACAGGAGAGCTACTCAGTGCCACACAAAGGTTGCTAATGATGGTCCTATTGAGCCATATTTACCTCTTTTCCATCGAATAAAGGACCAAGTTTGGGAAATATTTACAATTAAAGAACAGAACTCTCTATCCAATGCAATAGTATCATCTTCAGCACCCCTAGAGCAAGAAGTCACTCAGTCTTTGGGTAAAACCTTGCAGAAAGCTCGGAAGACAATTCTGAGATGTATGAAATCTGCCCCTAATATGATTACTGGCAGCCACAGTGCTTTCTGCCCATCACACGGCCTGCTCAGCTCAGTCAGCAATTTGACGCGCTGCCACTCTGCCAGGAGTGGCCTGCAGGAGGACAGCAGGGGGTTGACCCAGCAAATATCCTTGGCTCTGGGTTCAATTTATCAGTGAGAACTGATTGAGGGCTCAGCCCATAGACACACACTCATGCCAACGGCTTCATCTTCACAGCTCCAAATGCCACGTTCCTGCGGATAAACAGTTGCTAAGGTTCATAGCAAAGGTTTATTTTTTTCTGTAGTAATTTACTTAACATTTAATGTTTTTCTGTCAGGCCCTCCATTTTAAATTGTTCAGAGATGATCTCTGGGTTGATACTAGATATAGACAGAAAGCATCTGTACTGTGTCCAGTCCAGATGAGAGAAACAGACAAGCTTCAATGCCTGACCTTTAGGTACAATTTTTCTTCCTTTCTTGGCACCATTTAATGAACACAGTGAAATATGATATTAGACTATCAGAGCAAAATTCTGTATTTTTTAGCTTTCCTTCCTGTTCATTTTGGTCTTTGCCTAGATAGATAGATGAAAGGTGATGATAGATAGATAGATGATAGATAGATAGATAGATAGATAGATAGATAGATAGATAGGCAAATCAATCTACAAATATAATAGAATGATATTATTTTTACCACCCCCCACTTCAGAACATTCAGAAGCTATGGGGCTGCATTTTGCTAAACAAATAATGTTGTAAGAAGAAATCATGGTACATTTTTGCAACCCTATATTCTGCAGCAATAGGTTATTAAATGCCTACAGCACTTAACCTAGGAAACTTTTATTAGGTCAACGGCACATGATCTAGTGATGGGAAGAGGAGGACGGATCTGTCGGTACGTACACACGTCTGAGGTCTGGCAGTCTCTTTTTCAGTGGAGATGTGTTATTCCAAAATTGGCATAATCACAGCTTCCACCTCGTTTATGACCAGCATAAAAAAAAATTGCATAAAATATCATGCACAGCTGTAGTCAGAGGGAAGATTCAATTTGGGCTTTGTGTAGACTTGACTTACTGCCAGGGCAGTTACATACATCATCGAGGGCTGCATTTAAAAGGGGGAAATATAATTTTAATTCTTATTGCAAACTTACTTTTTTAAAGAGAGATAGAAATGTTAAAATAGATCATAAGAACATGAAGTCCCTCCCTGCCCCCCACCCGTCTATCTTTTGTTGACACGATGTTCAAAGGTTAGCAAAAGATGGAAAAGCCATACAATGCAAGGTTAAGACCACAGCTCTGTCTACCCTCTGCACAAGAAGTTATCTGGTGTGATTGCATACTCCTTTTCATTATTTAGACAGCCTCCTGGGGATTATTATATGTGCACCAGCTCAAACATCCCTGCTGGTTCCTTTGAGAAATCTCAAAGGCCAGAGTGATAGAGAGCAGCATGGGCAGGCTGTTGAGGAAAGACCACATTTTTATCTGAAACCCAAAAGCACAATGTCGCACACAGTTTTACAAGGAGATTTTCTCCACCCCTGCGGAGGAGAGGGCTGGCTGGCATCCTCTGAGCCACCACACCACAGCTCCCGCACACTGACGAGAGCCTTAAAGGGCCAGCAGCTTTATTTCCCAATCGGGGGGCCACAGAAAATAAGTCACATGGATAATCATGGACTGAATCAGAGCCAGACCAATGTTCTCTGGGGTTTGAATGCAATGTTTCTTCTACTTTTTTTAGACTGGTTCACGTTATGCTACTTCAGAGAGTGTGGGGCACCTCAGGGAATGAGTGAGAATGTTTACTTAGATAGAGAAAAAAACATATTTTTACAATTCTTACCTGATGATACGCTAGAGCTGGTTTGCATACTCTTTTTTTTTTTTGCATTGAACACATTTTTATTGAGCACCTACTATGTTCACCAGACACTGATCTAGACGTTAGCGATACAGCAAAATATAAAACAGACAAAAATCCCTGCCCTGAAGAGTCCTGGCACTTACATTCTAGCGAAATCAAATAACCCCTAGAGAAAACGACCAAGTTATGAACCAACAAACAACTCCTCTGAGCCGTAACAAAAGGGATTCCCTACTGTTTAAGTCAGAAAGAAGCAGCCAAGTCCCTCTTGAGAGTCTAATGTTCTCATGTCTTCCCAACCCTCGTTTGATGACTTCCCATGGAGAGCTTGAAATTAATCATGGTGGGAGCAGTTACACCACAGGCACGAGCGATGGTGTAACTACACCGTACACACCAGGGCTCTCCTTCCCCGAGAGCTGGCTGTTAAAACATTTAGCAGCAAGTCACGACCCTTACTGCAGCAGCCCAGGAGTTAGCTCATCTAGGATTAGGGGACCGGCTCTCACCTACCCACACTTATCCCCTGCCTCACCATCTGCGGCCACCCCCTCTCAGGCGCATGCGCACAGCTCGTGAAGAGCTGCTGTGAGTCCCCTTGAAACCTGTTTCGGGGCGTGGGGGCCCTACCGGGGCACCAGAATCAGGAGCAAGCAGCCCAGGAAGTTTTGTCACCGACTTACAGTAAGCTAATATTATGCTGAAGAGCTTTATCAGAACTCCGGGTTCCAAAGATTTATTTCTTTTAATTTTAAGAGCGCATTAGTATCTTTAGTTTATGTAGATTACGTAGAACTTATCATTAAGCAGAATTTTGCTGCAGGAGAGACAGGTTCTTGAAATTAAGAAAAGGAGCTGAGGAAGAAATTATGAAATAATTTCTTAATATAGAATCCTAAGAAATTACGATGCACATAAAACCAACTCAGCTGCAACCAAAAGAATGTTTGTTACCAACAAGAGGCACGGAAATATGGTTGTTCAGAACTTTGTAGGCAGGTAGACTTATGTTCAATCCCAGCTCTGAAAACCGTGGGCACTGGGACCTTGGACAAGTTAGCAACCTCTCTTAGCCTCACTTTCCTGATATATAAAATAAAAATAAAAACAAGATCTGCTTCTTAGGGTTATGGTAATGATTAAATGAGACAAAGCACACTAAGCTCTCTGCCCTTTTGTCTACCCAAGAATCTTGCTCTTGGAATGAACAACTAGATAAAGGAAGGTTAGCAATCAGCAAATTAAGATAATGGAGATGAGATCACTTTCCATTTATGAACTGCAATACAAATATTAACTCTCACATCGGATAACTTACTTCTACAGCCCTTAGTGACTCGGGAGTATCCCACTGTATTTGCCAACACTCAGCAAAGAGGACAGTGGATCTTACGGGAAGGCAGTCTCCCTCGCTAGCTGCGCGTTCATCCAGGCTGAGAGATCTGACTGCAATGAGCTACAATGAGACTGTGGCAAAAAGCAGTTTGCAGATTGCTGGTGAAGTTTTTGTTCTTTAGAAAAGCCTTCACATCGAAATCATGATCATTGTGATTAGGGAGCAAGGGGAAGAGAGAAAACACAGGGACACATGAGTCCCTAGAATCAGAACCCTGTCCCCCTGTCAGATCCTGTTCTTGCATTTGGGAGTCTCACTTCTCACCAAAGTCTGGCTAGTCCCCAGAAAGCATGTATGAAGCACCCTGCATGCACCAAGCACCTTTCGTGGACTGGAGCTATAAAGATGAGTAAGACAGTCTCTGCCCCTGACAGGCGTGCCAGGAGTAGGGTATGCAGACCACTTCAGTGAACAGATGAGTTTTAACATAATGTGCAAATGGAAGCAGACGTGTGGTCCTGTGAGCACACGCCTCTCCACCCACAGTGGAATCCATTCGACCACAAGTGCGTCTCGATAGATAATAGCCTAGCCAGGAAAAGAAATCTGCAAAGCATGTTCAAGATAAAAGAAGACGCAAACTAAAACCAGGAAGTGGCCACAGCGGCATATTGGTTAAATTTCTCTCAAGCAGTAGGTCATCCTCAGAATACCCTGGTCTCCAATCAGAAAATACTTTCTCTTCCTTCCCAGTGATGCCATATGGTTTCCTTCCGCTTTCTGAAGAAATGGTTTTGTTTTCTCGCTTCTGCCCCTCAGTGCACATGTCCAGGCACATGTATGCACACACACAAACACATTGCCCCAGGTCTGCTTGCATGACCCAATGATACCTTTGCACACAAAAGACAGAGTGTAGATGTGCAAACCAAGAGAATTATATGCAAAGACATACATTGCAGGTCTCTACATATTTTTAGAAATACCAAAGAGGGTCAATGACTCTATAGTATATCCATAAAATAAAACACTTGAACATTCTAACTAAAGCTATTAAAAATACATGGTTCTAAAATGTTAAGACTATGTAATGGCATATGGAGAAAATTCTCAAGATATAATGTTTGCATCTGTTTCATATGTGTGTGTGCACATGTAGGTATGTATGCATGCTTGGATGAATGGATGGATGGATGGATGGATGGATGGATGGACGGATGGATGGATTTATGGATTTGTATTTCTCAAATTTTCTGCATTGAGCATCAGCTTATGTAAACATAAGGGGCAAATATGGATGTGTATGTATGCATGGATGTATAGGTATGTATATATGTGTGTGTGTGAGCATATACCAACATACATATTCACCTTTTATGTTTACATAAGTTTATGAACAAAGTAGAAATTTTGAGAAATACAAATAAATAAATAGATAAGTAAATGCTTAACTGAATATCATATATAATCCCGACAGCTAGAAATAATCATTGCTAACATTTAGATTTTTTGTTTTTCAGGCCATTCTCCATACATACCTGTTTTTTAAAATACTAAATTGCAATACTGGGGTTTTGCATCATGCATTATGCTCATTCCATCTAACATTTTGTCAAAACACCCTTTTTAAAATTAATTATTCTTTCTAAATTTTAACATCTGTATAATATTCCATCTTTTAAAAGAAATATTTAATTTATTTAGCAGTCTCTTTATAATAGTAATAATTTTTATTCTCTTGTTGTTATAAATGAGTCCTCAGTGAACTATCTTGAACATAAGTCATTGTTCATGTGTTCACTTATTTCCTGAGACTGGCTATATAGAAGTAAAATGACTAGGTCAAAACGTAGATGATTTTTAATGCTCTTGAAATATATTTTCTAAATTGCTTTCAAGAAAGGTTACTCTAGCTGATACTCTTGCCAGTGATGTGTGATGGCACTCATAACTCTGAGTCTCCAGTGTTTTTTTTTTTTATCACCATTGCCAATTTGATACATGAAATACAGTTTCTCTCTTTGATACTATATTGTGTTCAGCAAAACAAAGTATACAAAACTGTACATGTAGTATAATTACAATAGAGAAATAAGCTTAGAAAACATGAATGAAAGGAAATACATGAAAATGTTAAAATGTTTAGCACTTGGTTGTAGAATAATAGATTATGGCTATTTTGTATAACAACATTAATAACAATGTATGTACTATTTATTTAAAAGCTACCACATTTTGGGAAACATGCTAGATAACTTACGTGCAGTATCTCATTTAATCATCAAATCCTACAACATGTTATCAAGTCATTTACTGAAGAGCATGACTGTATCAAGAAAAGTAGATAGAGCCTGGCTAGTGTGGCTCAGTGGTTGAGTGTTGACCCAAGAGGTCTCCAGTTCAATTCCCGGTCAGGGCACATGCACAGGTTGTGGGCCCAGTTCCTGGTAGGGGGCATGCAGGAGGCGTCCAGCTGATGCTCTCTCTCATCGATGTTGCTGTCTCTCTCTCTCTTTCCCTTTCTCTCTCTCTGAAATCAATAAAGAACAAAGAAAGTAGATAGAGGCCAGGCCATGATTTAAACCCAGCCTTTACTAAATCCACAGTTTGTGCTCTCTCTTCTTCTTTCTCTGACTGTTCCACATTTGTAGGTGTTTATTTGTTTGTTTTGTCAATGAGTATTTGCTTTTCTTAAATAATGAAAAGCAATAAAATTGAATTTTACAGTCATACCCAAATAAAAAGATCCATAACTACAACTGTTGTCAATAAAATGTGACCAGCTTCCCCTAAAAAGCTCATACCCCAGTGCAAGGAGCTGTGAGCATGAGACACCGTGGATGTCCCACAGTGACCGTGGGTTGACCAAATGCAAGTGTCCTTACTTGAAGCATCACTTCCTGGCAAACCTAAAGCCACACCACATGGATGGCTGCTGATTTCAGTAGATACGAATTGGCCTTTGACTTGTACCGTGTCACTGTCTGCGAGAAAGGATGCCTCTGTGAACACAGTGTCCACACAGGGGGGATAGACGAAGTCAGAAACTTCACCCTTCCTGTAGGCTGGACCCCTGGCGGGAGCACACAGGAGGCTGCTGATCAGTGTCGCACTCTTGCATGGATGTTTCTCTCCCTTCCTCTCTCGCTGATACTAAAATATTCCAAAAGAAAAGCTACTTTTCAAACAGTTACATTTCTGTGTTAGGTTTTATTAAATCTTGATATGTTAAATATTTATATTGAAAACACAATACACAGAACAATAAGGAAGGAAACAGGAATATTTGTATGTGAGTAAAAAAAAATCTCAAAGCTAAATTTTTAGTATTCAAAGAACATGTTAACTGTTTGTATATGTAATGTAATCCACATACATTGTTAGACATTGTATCAACATAGAAATAAGCGTTAACAAACCAAACTTAGTTAGTAAACTTGCCTGTGAAAGGGACCAGACCAACCTATTCTGTTGACTTTTATCAGAGGAGAATTTTCATAATGAGTATATCAGTTAGTAGTGACGGCTGCTTCTGAGGCTGCAATAGCAACATCCAGGACCTAATCCCCTGGCCACAGGCAATCACCTCGCTTCATCTGAACTCCAGTCGCCTGCTAATTGTTTGACCCCTGTGACAATCTGAATCAATGCATTTACATTCTTGAGAAAAATGCAGCTGAGTTACCCATTTCTTGTTTTCCAAGAGCCAATAAAAGTCTGGGAATTGATGACATTTTGCATTTTACCTAAGATGTTCAAACCATTTTCAGTGGCTTCACAAGCGCCTATTTTGCTGGTTGTTCCCTGCATTTTAAATGAGGATTCATCACTAGAAAAGAAAAGTATTTTAGAAGTCCTAATTCCACTTTTTTAAAATTGAGAATCTGATCATTTTTTTTCAGAGGTGCAAAGAAAAATAATTGGAGATGCCGAAGAGGAATGAATATCAAAGTATTAAATCTTAAAAAGATTCAAGTTTTGTCAAGTGTCCGCTTTTGCTGGGAATGGCTCCTTCCTGGAACGATTTCAGGTTAACTTGGGCAGGAAAATTAAGAAATTCACGTTTCATATGGTCATGAATTTATTTTAAAGAAATCACTGATTACTCATTACAGGAGAACAGAAATAAAAGAGAAAATATGTAGAATCATCTCATTTCTTGTCCTAAGGAGCAATTTGGCTCAGCGGTTAGAGCACTGGCTTGCAGACCAAGAGGCTGCGGGTTCAATTCCCAGTCAAGGGCTTGTGCCTGGGTTGCAGGTTTGATCCCAGCCCTGGTTGTGATTGTGGGGAGGCAGCCAATCGATGTGTCTCTCCCACATGGATGCTTCTCTCTCTCTCTTTCTCTCTCTCTCTTTCTCCCTCCCTCCCTTCTATTCTATCTAGAGATCAATGGAAAAATATCCTTGGGTGAGAACTTAAAAAAAATTTTTTTTTAATCTATCATAAAATATGCTTTGTCATCTAACAACAGTAAAACTCATGTTATATTTGCCCCGCTTTGTCTGATCTGTATCTGTAAACCACCTGATTTCCTGGTTCTATCCATCTAAGTTACTCTCATGTGTTAAATGTTGACATTCAGGCACATAGTGTCACCGTGATACTAAGAAGAACAATATCTTCGTTTTCTAATGTTGACCCGGCCCAGTTTTCTTTTTCCAAGAGTTTCTACCTTCTGTAATATTCTTAGATCTCAGCCAAGTTCTGAGAATTTTCTTCCATTTGTCTGAGGTGGAGCCTAGGTTTTGTCACATACGAACATGAAAGGATTAAGCCAGAAGGACTCCCTGACCTTATTTAGAAATAAAATGAAGATTAACTCGATTCTGATTTTAACCAGCTTGGTATTCAGTGCATAAATATTGCGTAACCACTGCTATGTGCCAGGCACTGTGTTAGGGGCTGAGGAAGGATGAGGAGGAAGCAGCACAGGGTCCGGCCCATGCCTCACTCACCCCCTCGTGAGGGAAACGCTGGTATTGCATTGCTGCTCCATTACTGTGTTCTCACTCGGGCCCTGGCCCCTTCAAGAGAGAGATTCCACTGTTCCCAGCTCAGTTAAAAGAATCACATCCCTTGACCAACAAACTAATTATATCCTAGACAGTTATCATATAATCTTGGCTCAAACAAACATTAGAAGAATATAAAAAAGGTTTTATATTCATTTCTCTGCTGGTGGCTTTAGAGCCAAGGTAACCTTGGCCGACTTGATTCTTTGTAGAAATGCCAAGTGCAAGACCAGTCCACACCCTTAATGAGTGGTTTGTGTTCAGAAAAGCCCGGAGGCAGGGCAGGGAGGGGGTAGGCATTCTTGATTTTGTTTTTAAATTTTTTAAGCAATAACGAACTCATCAGCTTCTCACAAATTCTTTTTACATTAGCTAACAAATGGCTTTCATCCTATCTGGTCAGTTTTTTTTTGTTTGTTTGTTTTGTTGTTGTTTTTTATCCTCATTCGAGGATATTTTTCCATTTTTTGTACAGACAGAGTGGGAGGGAGAGAGAGGAAGAGAGAGAGAGGGAAACATCGATGTGAAAGGGACACATCGAGTGGCTGCCACCCGCACGACCAACCAGGGCCAGGGACAAACTGCAACCGAGGTACGTGCCCTTAGCAGGAACCGAACCCGGGTCTCTCTGGACAGCAGGCGGACGCTCTAACCGCTGAGCCAAACCGGCCAGGGCTCTGGTCAGTTTTTCTGCAGGGAAAAATCACTGTTTGGGAGTCTTACCCCACCTACCACATATCATTATTGTGAGAACAAAGTGACTTAATATTATGTGAAGCACTTGGATTAGTATCCAGCATATAAATACCTAATACATATTTGCCATTATTTTTTATTTTCTGTTATCATATCATGTCATATCAGTTATATCAATATATTTTGTTGCTTAATTTGTTGATCATCTTAGAATATTTTATATCTAGCCACAGAGAGGTGATAAGTATGGATATTTTCAAAAGCAGACAGTGGCTATTTCTCAGAATATCTGAATGTAAATTAAATTAAAATAATCGAGGTGGGGGAGGCAAGTCAGATATTTGGAAAAATTGCTATTTCCTATTCAGGGAGTTGGATACATTTATATTCCGTGTTGTGCAGATATATAGAGCTACATCAACATTTATAGACTTGGTTAAAGAGTGAAATAAAGAAAGATCAATCCTCCTGCCAACATCTCCCCATCTTCCTGCAATATTTATTTGGCATTATTTAGTTCCTTTCGGGTAGAATAAAATAGATGGCACAATTAGATCTGAGGCTGTTAATGACAAAACCACAGCCCACTGTAAAAAAAAAAAAAAGTCACCATTATTGATATAAGGATAAAAGGCATGGGACTGATATGGAACTCAAACCTAGCTTAATTCTACCTTGACCTGACTCATCAAAATAAACGCAACTGCAAGGACTTGGACAACTCTCTGCTTCCTCCTACTGGTCTTTCCTTTCCCGCTGCTTTCATTCCTTGCCCAAACCTGCTTCCCACACTAGAGCTAGCTCTCGCCCCTGATTGCCACTCCCCAACTGTGCTCAGTACAGAATCCTTAGCCCTAAGCCTTTAAGGCCCCACCTGATGTGACCTGCTGCTGCCTCTGACCTCTGACCTCACATCAATCTTCCCCACCTGGGTTGTTTTTCTGTGACTGGAATCAAGTTCCTTCTTGCCTCAGAGCCTTTGCACTTGCCATCGCCTCTCCTGCAGATGTTTATCCCTCAGATCATATTGGGCCTGACTCCATCTTGCCATTCAAGCTGGTTAGAGACAGTAAATGACATCTCTACCCAGAGCAATCCCTGAGCAGTCAACCTCAGGCAGCCCTCCTACCCATTCCCTCTCTGATTAAATCTGTCCTACTGCCAGTTTACTGTTCTTAAGGCAATAAATTAACTAATAAGTTAACATTTTCACCCTCATTGTTCAAGTTAGTTACCTGCATGGCACAAATGAGGTCTTCCATAGCTATTCTCCTTTGGGGGGAAGTCATCCTGATGTAGTTACTGTTATTGACTCAACCGCTATCATAAACATTAGCTCGTTTTTATCATTCACAATAAATTACAAGGTATATAATTCTTAGCATTAACTTTAAAGCAATCCCTTGGGTAACAACACAGAGGAAACTGAAGCTCATAGTTCATTAGTAAAATGTTTTACTTTTCAAAGAATAAGACTTTTGGCTCTGTTGGTTGATTCTGTAACAACTCTGGACAGATCAACAATTCATGAGGTCATACAATTTCACTATTGGAAAAAACACAAAAGCCTTAGAACAGGCCATTCATCTAATATTTGAATTTCTCCCATGATGTTCCTACCAACTGGTTATTCTTCATTAACAAGGACTTCACAGCATTTGTAGGAAACCCTTCCTTTTTTGATGACTCCTGACTCTCAGAAATCCTTAAAAGATGATGTAAGACAGACCTCACAGTAACTTCTATCTACTGGTCTTATTTCAATATCTTAAATCCCAGTGGAGTAATCCTAATCTCTCTTATATACAGCAGCCTTTGGGGTTTCTGATGACAGTTGTAATATCTCCTTAACGTTTCTCTTCTCCAGAGTGATATCTTCAGTTCTTTCAACTATTCTCAATATGCCATTGTTTTAAATTTTCACCACAGAGCAATATTCCTAATTTAGACCTCTTAGTAGGTAGAACCCAGGAATGAACCCTTTGCCAGAGGTAACCAGATCATTGCAGAGTAAAGCAGTCTGTCAAAACCTAAGTTTGTAATGTCAAAAATCAGGAACAATAACAACAAAGCATATAAAACCACGTAGGAATTTAATGCATAGAGGGGGGAAACAAGAGGAGAGAACCTAAAGAACAATGGTCCTTCTTTCACCCCTAAAACCATCACCATCTTTGAATCATTTCCAGTCTCTTTATTGTTTTGCTACTAAGTTTAGGATCACTATGATAGAGTCTCCCTCAATTAGTAGAGATAAAAATCCTATTTAGCCTGAACTCCATGAAGTTGCTAATATGTGGTTATTTTGACCTACACAAATATCAATGTCTAAATCAAAATCACAATGAGATGAGATATTACCTCATATCTGTTTAGAATGGCTATCATTAAAAAACAAACAAACAAACAAAAAAACAACAACGAGATAACTGTTAGTGAAGATGTAGAAAAAAGGGAACCCTTGTGTACTGTTGATGGGAATGTAAATTGGTGCAGCCACTATGGAAAACAACATGGAGGGTCCTCAAAAAAACTAAAAATAAAACTACCATATGATTCAGTAATTCCACTTATAGGAATATAGCCAAAGAAAATGAAAAGTGAATCTCTAAAAGGCACCTGCATTCTCATGTTTATTGCAGCATCATTCCAAATAGCTCAGATATAGAAACAGTATGAGTGTCTCTCAACAAATGAATGGGTACAAATATTGTATACATACACAATGGAATATTATTTAGCTATGAGATAGACGGAAATCTTGACATTTGTGACAATGTAGACTAATTTTGAGGGCATTGTGCTAAATGAAATAAGTCAGACAGGGAAGGACAAATACTATATAATATCACTTATATGTGGACTCAGAAAGCCAAACTCAGCCCGGCCTGTGTGGCTCTGTGAGGCTCTGTGCTTGAGTGCTGACTCATGCATCAAGAGGTTGCCAGTTCAATTCCCTGTCAGGACATATACCCAGGTTGTGGGCCCAATTCCCAGTGAGGGGTGTGCAGGAGGCAGCCAATTAATGTTCTCTCTCTTCTATGTTTCTCTCTCTCTCTCTCTCTTTCTCTCTCTCTCTCTCCTCTCCCTCTCTCTCTCTCTTCTTTCCTCTCTCTCTCTCCCTTCCTCTCTCTCTCTCTCCCTTCCTCTCTCTCTCTCTCTCTCTGTAAAATCAATAAAGAAAAAATATTTTTTAAATAAATAAATAAATAAATAAATAAATAAATAAAAACTCAGAAAGAGACCAGCTGGTGGCTACCAGGGGTTAGGGGCAAGGGGAGAAATGGGGAGATGCTCAAAGGGTAAACATTTTTAATTATAAGATAAGTAAGTTTGAAGGAACTAATATACAGGATGGTAATATAGTCAACAATACTGCAATATATTTTTGAAAGTCATTAAGTGTGTAGATCTTAAATATTCTCAACAAAGGAAAGAAGTGGTAATTATGTGAGGTGATGGAAGTGTTAATTAACACTACAATGGTAATAATTTGGCAACATATAAGTGCACTAAATCAATACGTTGTAGACCTTAAGCTTACATGATGTTATTTATATGTCAATTGTGTCTCAATCAAGTTGGGAAAAAATAGCAATTTCTTAGGGCTTGACTCAATAGATCACGTATATATAAACAAAACACACTATCAACATTGTTCAAGTGAAGAAATTAGTTCATAGAGAGTCAGTAACTTGCCTAAGATCACGTTAGATACAGTAATCAGAAAAGTAGGATCAGATCAGAAGCCAGACTCCAGATCTAAGCTCTTGTCACATATCACATGACCTCTACCCAAGGGCAGCCTTTCAGATTCCTAGAAAGGAAGCAAATGTGTTATATCACAAGACAGACTCAGCCATCTTCTCCATGTTAAAAGTGTAGAAATGGAATTTCAGAGAAGTTTATTAACTTAGAAAAATCACAAATCAGGGAGCTGGGAATTTCAACATGGACTCCGACTCCAAGGCGAGGTGCTCTTAGCCAAGGTTCCAGCATCAGTATTTCATTGCCACTATTTGCCTTCATGATTAATAGTTCCTGGTTTGGCAGGATTTTCTGATTTTTTTTTTTTTTAACTCAAAAAAGTCAATAGAAGCTAAATGACCAAAATCTGTTTTCTCATTTAACGTATTTTTTTTATAAGCCATTTCTTCTTACAAATACACAAGACTGCACGCATATTTGTTTTACATCCGTAGGCAGTGGAAACCACCGAGACGCTTTGTAAAAGCTTGAGAGGCAAAAAGCACTTGTACCAAAGCCATGGCCAGGTCCAGTTTTTGTTCCATTACAGTTTTACATCTAAATCATGAAGCTTTTCTACACATTGGGCTCATAGAAAACATGCTGAGTCATGTTCATGATTGCATTGATTCTACACAAGGGCAGCACCAAAATGTTTGAGAACGTTGAACAGTTCCTATGGTTTGTTTGTTTTTTAAATTTATATCTCAGATTGATGAAATTATCAAATCATAGACGTGCATCTGTTAGAGTGATTCATGCTCAAGCTCTTACATGTGATAGCTCCATCTTTCATCTTCTACCAGGTGAGGGACTGGCTGTTCCAGAAGCCTCCATCATAAAGTCACATAATTCAGCAGATTCAGTAGCACCCTAATTTTAAAAACACAAGCTTCCTCCAAACGGGTGGTTCTTTGGATCTCAGCAGCAGCACCCGAAAGAGCAATAACCACGTCAAAGTCGTGAGAATTATAATAGTTCAGAGAGTAACTTGCCATGAGGAGGGGGGAAAAAAAAAATTACTCTTTACTTAGGTCTCCATTTTCTTTGCAAAGTACTTTCAAAACGAATTTCTGCCAAGTGGGGCTCAAGCCAAACCTCCTCTCCATCACAGCTCACCTTGCCTTAGTTGAAACGTAGACACCGTGCCCGGCACAGGGGGTGGGCAGCAGAGACAACCAGCAATTACTCTGTGAGGAGCGAGGTTCACGCCAGCAGCGGAGGGGGTCAAGTTCAGCTGTGAATGATGGCAGAGTCCTCGTTTTCTAATGTGAACTATTGATCTCCATTTAGTCATGTGTTTACAATACACACGAGCTAACATTTATCTCTGCTTCAGTGCCCTGGACGCTGGGCCTTGAGTATAAACACATCCCTAGTGCTGACAAAGCTGGACAGATACGCAGGCCCGGCCGCCCACGCCTGCCTCCCGGGCTCGCGACGGCCTGTGGGAGCCAAGAGAGGAGCCACCTGGGAAATCAGGAGACCCAGCTCTTGAGTGAGAGGATAAAGAGATTAGTGCTCGAAACCAATTTCCGTGCATTACGCATGACTCGTGCGAGTTCAGAAAATAAATTGATTGGTGTCACAAGTATCTGGGTATATCTGTTTGCACCCCATAGCAAGTTAATGAGCTAATATACATAAGATTTATGCACACACATGAGTAAAACTTATTGCATTAACATAACAACCATACAAAAAGGGGACCTCGAAACCTCTAAGCTGTTGCTTTTTTTTTTGTAGTGTTGAGAGTATTACAGATGCCCCCCCCCACCCCCTCAAAAGCTATTGCTTAAACTACCATACTCATTTGGTGTGTGTTTCAGTTAGTGGTATTGGTAATCATATTGGCATGAGCAAGTGGAAATGAAAAATGTAGTAACATCTATAATGGGGGCGGGGGTTCAATATTGCCACCCACTCAGTAATTCTAATGTTTCCCAAGCCTAGTATATTTCCATTTTTATTCTTAAGTGAACTTAACTAAGTTTTGGCATCGATCTTGCTACTTTCCCATTGACTCAAGAAGGCTGAGAAGGAAAGTGGGTACTCCCCACGGACCTCCTGATCAGCACCTCCACGAATCATGAGTTGTGTCAGGACCATAGGAAACATGAAAAAATGCAAGCACTAACGGAGAAGCTGTGGTTCAGCGAGCAGCCCCGCCTAACAAGCACCTGTACCCAGGACCGTGCACAGCTAAACACGTTCCGATTGCATGTGGGCTGTGTTCATCAGGACACATTTTTCTGCTGAGGATGTGAAGAAACACGGCCAAATAATTATTCCTTGGAAGTAGCCCATGCCTTTTAGATCAAGTTATTTTTTCCTTCGCGGGCCATTCCTCCTTCCAAATGTATAGCTGAAGAGGTCATTTGTTTCGCAAACTGTGACAATAAAAGAAGCAGCTTTGCATTTTCTCTGTATGGGACTATTAGGTCTATTCTGCAAGGAATCAACTTTCCTGGGAGCAAAGGGTTCTGTTTTTCAGGGACGGTGAACTTTTCAGTAGGCAGATGTCGAGCGAAGCCCTTTGCAGAAGTGGTTAGCTTCACATTAAGGCAGAGCCAGAGCTCCGAGTGGCTCACAGCACACCATGCTGCCCCGGGGAGAGCCCACCTGGAAACACAAATGTCAGTGGAAGCTACCAATGTCTTACTTTCTTATTGAAACAGAACAGGTGTGCATGCCAGGGGTTTGCGTTCCCAGGCTTATCTCAGCGATCAGATTCTAAAGGATGAGTAGAAATGAAAACTGGAATAGCAGAGCCAAGTGCAGTGTTACAGTATTTCCACCCACACACTAATTTTACATATGTGCAATCCAGAGCCTCAACGTCCGCCCAAATGAAGCTACCCTGTAACCCGTGTGATTTCTCTGTAGACCCGCTAAGTCCACGCAGTGGAGGGGAGCGTTCTTCTGCCAAGGGCCATTTGGATATCTATAACATCATTCGTGGGCCATACAAGATTCTCAGTCTAAAAATCGGCCTGCTCTGCTTGGTCAGGCTAATTTGGTGAGGTGTGAGATGTTAGCCGGTGTTGATTTCAGGGGCCGTCTGTGGGCTGGATGTTCCCCACTCTTGGAGCCTAGGGGAAGAAAAGAAGTCTGCTTCCCTGGAAATTTCCCAAAAGAAGGGTTTTAGACCTTGAGGTCACAAAATGCAAAGGTAGCCTTAGAGACAGGAAACATAGACCAGGGGCTGACCAAACCCTCCGTGATTTGTCGGAACCCACTGCGGATCCCAGTTAGGGAAGAGATGGGGAGAGGAGGGAAGAGTAGGGAAGAGATGGGGAGAGGAGGGAAGAGTAGGAAAGAGATGAGGAGCTGGAAGTCGCAGGAAGGGTAGAACTATCAGGAGCATCATCTCTTTATTTCAGGTTCTAGATATCAAAGTGCTAATAAAACCTGATTTCTTGCTTTGGTCACATGGATATCACTGAGGTAAGCATGTGCTTTTTTTTTTTTATAAATGTACCATGAAAAAAATAAGAACTGATTTTTATCAGGGCCACACGAAGAAACAGATACACTGCTTGGGTCGCTTTTCCACAGACATGAAAGACCAGATTCCTCCTTTCCCTTCAACAGTTTGATGTCATTTTTAATTACCGTGTTGAAGTATTTTCTAAATTCATTTCCACTCTATTTGTACCAAAATTAGGAGGTAAGGGGAAAGGCTAACATCTCTCCGTTTTTTATTCTATCATGATGTTGCAGGCTTCTGCAAAACCATCAAGTTCCTGTGTGTTGTTGTTGCATCTTTTATTTGTAAGTCACATATTTCTCAACATTAAAAACCGACAGTGGCAACTTGACCTATTCGGCGGTTTCAACGGAGCGGAAGTAGGAGATGGGATGGGAGGCGATGGGCAGGCCTCGTTCCTCTTGGCAGGGCACAGACAACACTTCCTCCCGCTTGAGTCTGGCCGCCCGAGACTAGACAGGAGAAGCCAGGGGCGACCCCAGTCACCCACGGGGCTGGACTGGGGACACAGATGCCGGGGCTGGTGGCTTTGTGCTAGGGGGGTGGGCTGGCTGACTGCATTCATTTTCACGACCCTCCCTCCTCAACGCAAAAGTCTGGCCGCCCGAGACTAGACAGGAGAAGCCAGGGGCGACCCCAGTCACCCACGGGGCTGGACTGGGGACACAGATGCCGGGGCTGGTGGCTTTGTGCTAGGGGGGTGGGCTGGCTGACTGCATTCATTTTCACGACCCTCCCTCCTCAATGCAAATACTTTCTGATACACCTCCCACCTTCCAAAGACGTGGCTCCTTTTATAGAATGACATCCAGGAAAGCCTACAACCTCTACAAATGAACAGAATCAAATTCTGCCTCCATCAGTGTATGTGGTTCCCAGCCCTGCTCACTATCCCTGACAAGCCACGTAAGCTTGCCACGCTCCAGTTTCCTTTGTGACCCAGAAACACAGCGACACACAAGTCGACCTCATAGGAGTGTTTTGAGCAGTAATCACACACACACACACACACACACGTGTGTGTGTATTCAAGCACTTTAGTTTTATAAGATGCTCTAGCAATATTTAAAGATAAAATCAGAATAACTGAATGAGTCTGCAGTCTGCTATCTACACGAGGCCACTAGTACCAAACAGGGCGACTTGGAGCGGGTCCTCCCAGGTCTCTCCCCTCTGGCTCTGCCGCTGACTTTGGAGTCTCTCTGCCTCCACATTCATCCTCAAAACAATTTAAAGCACTGCGCCCTGGCCGGTTTGGCTCAGCGGTTGGAGTGTCGGCCTGCGGTCCAGAGAGACCCGGGTTCGGTTCCCGCTAAGGGCACGTACCTCGGTTGCAGTTTGTCCCCGGCCCTGGTTGGTCATGCGGGTGGCAGCCACTCCATGTGTCCCTTTCATGTCGATGTTTCTCTCTCTCTCTGTTCCTCTCTCTCCCTCCCACTCTACCTGAACAAAAAATGTCCTCAGGTGAGGATAAAAAAGAAAAAAGTAAATAAATAAATAAATAATAAAGCAATGCACTTGCTTGCATGTCAAGGGGGGAGGGGGAGCCAAGGGATTTAATGAGTAATAATTGAAAAACCAAGTAGCAAACAGGGCCTATCCCTGAAACACACACTTGCTAATTCTAGTCACATAGATGTCCATTCAGCCCAACAACAAAATCACAAGAAAGTCTCTGATTTGAGGCATTTGCCTAGTAATAGTCGCGGGCACGTCTCCGGTTTCAGCCAGCCGAGTGAAGAGAGGCGGTTTTAGGGACTGCCTGTAACTTTGCCCTGAATGACCTGTGTCGGCTTCTATAAATTAAATTGTTGGGGTTATCTACGGATAACGGCAGGCAGACCGTAGCCATAAACCTTCCAGTAACCGTGACTTCCTGAGCCCCTCTTCTAACCAATATTTCCAAACTGTTTTCCTTGACTCGTTGCCAATAAAGTGGATGGAGCGCTTTCAATTCTGTCTTCTTCTTTCTCGGTCACAGCTTCCGACTCTAGCGCTGCTTTGATCCCCTTCAGTGGCAGATTTGGTGGCTGGAATCAAGGGCCAGGCCCCAGAACAGTTTCACAGAGGGGACATACACAGGGCCAAATCGGACCCTCCGATTCACACCGCGTATCTCTGAGACGTGTGGTAAGGGTCCGAGGTACTGATAACGCTGCAGCCGAGACAGTTCCATAGAGCCGACCCCGCTCGCTGCATGGAGACGCTGGGTGCACCCTCAGGCTGCCGTGCATAGTGCTCGGTCAGCACTCTCCTGGGCGCTATGCATTTTGTTGCACATGCTGCGATTAAAATTTAGGATGCCAAAGAGTTACTGTATTCATTGTGTTTCCAAGTCATTCTTGGAATCTCTGCATTCTTTGACAAAAAAATATTTTCAAAAAACAACAAAGTGATAATATAGATGGAGTCTTAGAGACTATTTTTAAGCATCTTCCAGTTGAAAAAAAAAAAAAAATGCAGGACCACCAATGAGAAAGCAAAGGTGGGGGTGCAGTTGCTGCACAAATCTAAAGGGGCACCATTTATTCAGATCACAGTGTGAACAGTGCTCCCTGGAGTTGTGCAATGAAGAATTCTTGCAAGATCCCAGATATAGCTAGGAAAATCTTCCCATAGAAAAGTGACTGAAATAAATCACAACTGTCCATCTAGAAGATGTAGGTTCCAATTCTTCTGCTTTTAGGGCCTGACTTTTCTCATTGTGAACAAGGTTGTATGCAATCATCTCTAGTAGCAACGTCAGTGCTTAGACACTGTAATTCTGAGTCAGGTTCAATTAATGAACATCGAGTGATAGGACTAATGCAAACGGTTTCCTCTTCCGAGCAAGGACTTGTAACCAAGTCCTGTGAGTGAAATCAAAAGGCAATTCCGTACACTCCCAGCTGTTCTGAAGGAGGCCTTTGGCAAGAAGTTAAATCCCTGGAATGTCTCACTAGTTTAGCTTCTTTTCCAACTAATGAGGATACTGCATAAACATGAAAGACAAAATAGAATCATAAAGGAAAGAAAATTTCCATTGAATCAATAAAGGCAGTATTTCAAAAATGAGTTTAGGAGCTTTGCTTTTCCCAAGCTGAAAACATGTTCTTTGAGCTAAATAATAAAATGTTTGTTTTAAATCAAAGAGAAACACTTCCTTTCTGGGTAAAAGAAGGTGAAGGGATTAGCTAAAACATATATATACACATATATAGATGTATGTATATCTATCTATCTATACATAGATAGATAGATAGATAGATACATAGATTGATAGACAGATAGATAGATAGCTCACATAGACAGACACAGACAATAGCCAGAGGGAAAGGGGGCGGGGCTACGTGGAGGTAGGCAAAGGAGTGTGGGAAATGGGAACCAAAGGAGACTTGGGCAAAAGGCAGTGTGCAGACGATGCTGTATTGAGTTGTACACTTGAAACCTATGTGGTGTCGCAAACGAGTGTCATCCCAATAAATTCAATGAATAAAAAAAGCAGTAACAAATAGGAAAATCAAAGACAAACAAAGCAGCGCCCTTGGTTGGGGCTGTGAGATTTGTATCAAACATGCTCCCTGCAACGTTTTCTCAAACTGTAGTTTGCCTTTCCAGCCAAACTCTTCCTGAGCTTTACATTCTGCCCTTTGATTTACAAACGTGGTGAATATACTGACGATACGTTTTTTCCACACTTCCCTTGTTCCTCGCTCTACCCTGGCCCGGAGCCGCACGCTGCTCGGTCTCCACACTGGCCTATTGAAATGTAAGCCAAGCTTGGCTTCTCGATAGGAAGCACGGGGTTTACTACATGCAAACAGACTTAGCAAACACTTTAAGGCCTAATCCAAGTGGTGCAATGATTACTTAGAAACCACGAGCTTTTGCTTTAGCAATATAAACAGAAGGGTGGTTCGGAAACCCGTGTAAGTTATCTCAATTTCAAACATTAGGGCTTGGGCTGGCGGCCCAGCTCGGCTGGATGCAGCTACACAGTGCTCAGCTCATTTACTTAAATGGAATTTTACAACAGAAGTTAACAAAATCATGGTAGACATTTAAAACAAATTACGAAAATGGGAACACACACACATACAATATTCTATACCTTGGGACAGCTGAGGCAGAAGAGAAGAAACAGGACTCTGATCTACAAAGTGAGCAATAGATACTTCTTTCTGAAAGGGAACAAGCACACCTCGTCTCTGTCTCTTGGGCTTTCTCTCCAAGGCTAAGCATCACCCTAGGCAGTTTTCTGGGCATACCTACTTAAATATTTTCCAGTGTCTTTACTGATGCATGGAAGATGTGTTTCTAACTTTATTCTCATCTATTCATTATCACACTGCAGTGTGAGTCCCACGGGAACCTATTCTTCTTCACTTTGGGGTCCCAGTGATTATCATATGGCAAGACACATAGACACACAATGCTTAGTAACTATTTGCCAAAGGGTGAAAGAGTAACTTTATCTCTTTTTCATAACAAATGTGAAACACGCCTTTACTACGTATCTGTTGTAAATTCTTCTGGTGTATAGCAATACTGGATTAATATGTTATGTAGATTATAGTGCAGTTTCAATGGAAGGTCAGCTTCTAGGATGAGGAAAAGTTTAGGTGGACTTGAACTCAGTTCTACAACCAGCAGTTCATCTGTATTCCGAGTGGTCACCGTGAGGAGTGAACTTCGTGGCCGTGGCTACTTCCTGAGTTTGTACTTTGCAGCCAGCAGAGACTGCCCCCTGGCCAGTGCCTACTTACTCCACTTCGCACAATGGATACTTTAGTGACATCCAGTTGAAGCAAAATACGTAACATTGGTGGGAAACAATAGAAATTAAGATTTACCCTTTATCTCTTTCATGGGAAAAAATATACATATATAACTTTCTTTACCTTTCCTTCTAGAAGAAAAATTAGGAGCATTGTTCTTATTATCTTACAAAGGCATTTTACCTTCCTCGCCTATACAAAGTTTTGTAAAAATATGTATCTGATCTCCTCACCCAAGGTTTAAAATATCCCCAAATGCCTTCAGCATAAAGTTCAGATTCACAATATGGCTTACCATAGGCTTCTTGATTATCTGGCCCCTGCTTATTCTGAAAGCTACCACCCTAGCCCTCTCTCAACAATAACCACCACCCCCAGATAAATCTGTGATACTGAACGTTTCCAAATACATATTTCTTTTTCCTCCTTGTCCTCTCTGTATAATAATGCCTTTCTCTCCCCACTCTACAAACTCACCCTACACACACACACACACACACACACACACACACACCCCAGAGCTCTATCAGGCTAACTTCTATGCACCTTTTTATAAAATTAGCTCAGGAATCATTCTTCCAAAGAGACAAGTCTTTACTCATCACTCCCTCCCATAATCTGGGTAGGCTGTCCTCTTAGACAAAACCTACACTACCTTGCCCAGCTGGTATGACTCAATGGTTGAGCATAGACCCATGCACCAGAAGTTCACCAGTATGATTCCTGGTCAGGACACATGCCCAGGTTGTGGGTCTGATCCCCAGTGGGAGGTGTGCAGGAGGTGGCCAATCAATGTTCTCTCTCATTGATATCTATCTCTCTCTCTCTCACACTTCCTCTCTCTCTAAAATCAATAAAGAAAAATTAAAAACAGCCCTGGCCAGTTTGGCTCAGTGGTTAGAGTGTCAGCCCGCGGTCCAGAGAGACCTGGGTTCGGTTCCTGCTAAGGGCACGTACCTCAGTTGCAGTTTGTCCCCGGCCCTGGTTGGGGTTGTGCAGGAGGCAGCCACTCGATGTGTCCCTTTCACATCAATGTTTCTCTCTCTCTCTCTTCATCTCTTTCCCTCCCACTCTATCTGAACAAAAATGAAAAAATGGCCTCAGGTGAGGATAAAAAAAAAAATTAAAAACAAAAACAAAAAACCCACACTACCTTAACTCCTTTGTCTGCTCACCCCTTCCCCAACAATCTGTAAGTCTTAGAAGGCAGGGCCTGAGACATAATGTCTTTGGATCCCTAGCAACCACAAACATGCTTATTATTATAGTCGAAACTCAATAATAAAAAATTAATAAAACAAACAAACAAACAGATCCATGCCTTTTTTTTCATTTGCTTATACTTCCAAAAGAGTCTGCAAGGATTTCTTGTTGACCCTATTAGCCCAATACATAAAACCAAACCAAGCAACCAGGGACAAGCAGATGCTTCCAAATAGGCTGGGACTGGTCTGTTTTTGGTGGACTTGCTGTGGATAAGATTTTGAACCAGGCACTGAGTAAATATATATGTCATCAGGCCTGCTCATCCCCCTCACCACCATCCCTCAAATAGTTTTCTTCTCCACTCTTCTCTTTGGGGCATGTATATTCCTATTGCCATTTTTGCAAGAGTGTTGTTAAGAGAGGGTCTCATTTACTCAGAAATGGATTTTGAGAAGACGCAGCAACAATGTGTCATTCACACAGCCCAATGTCTGCACGGCTGTGACAGGCAAAATAAGAGTGAAAGACAGACTTACTCATTGATAACTGCTAAGTGGCTCTTCATGAACTATTAATTTGCTCTCATACTTGGGAGCTGTGATCACTCAAGAAAATTATCACTATGCTTGGATACACCCCTAGACAGCCTCCTACACTCTGTAGGTGAGAGCAGTTGGCTTCTGCATGAGTAGAGAGACACAAGATGCTCAGCCTATTTTATGCAAGTTAAATAAATATTGTCATGTTACAAATGTCTCTTGCTCAATTCAACAAAAATAGGTCAAGTAAACAACTTTGTAGCTTCAAGTTACATACTCCAAATAAAAACGCAAAGAGATCCTTAGGGTTTGTTGTCAGTATAATTTTAGTATAATATAATATATATATATATTAATTCTGTGTAACAGTATACTGTCACTTAAAGAAAGGTGTCCTAATAGAACATTGTCTCTACTTTCTCCCAAGTATATTAATAAAATAGTTTACTTTCTGCTACCTTAATTTTGATATTCTGCTCTGTCAACTTTAAGTTACTTAAGAGCTAGATGTGGTTAACTGAGTAAATACGGGGTCACTTCCGTCAAAATACTCCGTTCTCAGTTATCTGAGAAGGGACTTAGCTGTCTAGCCTATTTGCAAAACTCACATTAAAATTCCCATTGGGGAAAAAAAAAACCTCATAATTTCTAAACTGAGCGCTTTTAAATTGCATCTATAGATCTTGTTCGCGTGGCTGGCTCTCTGGCTTCATTTCCAGTGATGCTCGCAGCAATGCCGCCTTATAAAATTAAGCAACTGTACAATCAATTAAATTTTTCAAAGTCAGTGTGATGGGCTCTCCTGGGATGCCACACTGCGTCTGATTTGTTTGGAGACCACGGTGCTTGACAAAGAATGATAACAAACACTTGCTACCATTGCAGAGAGATGTAAATCAACTCAGAGAAGCAGCAAAGCCTAACCCACTTGGCATCAGAGAAACGATGGATTCCCTAAATGGGTTCCGTTCCATCGCAGGATAGTGGATAAAATTATTTTGGTAGCCCTTAAAAAAATGTCATTCCTGTTTCCAAAATTTGCCACAATTAAAATGCAAATGCAAAGTAAGTGCCGTGATTAGTTCGCCGTTAGTCAAGTTGTCCCTGCTAGCTGAAATCTTTGTGTGTACCTTGTACTAATTAGGAGAAAGGATCAATGAGAATGAAAGGGACCTTTTAGTTCCATTACTGTCTGGCTACTTGTTATTCTGAATCATTAAACTGAGGGCATAAAATTTCAATATTTACCCACAGATTTTTTTCATGAATAACGAAGTTATGCTGACCTTGCTTAGTAGCTAATCCAGGCCTCTGCTGTGTGTTCTGTATTCTCTTGATGTACTGCTGCTTTTTGATAGGCAATTTGTAATTAGATTGCATGAACTTTCTACAGTTAACATATGAACAAAGATACTATCTTTCCTAAAACAGACTGTTTTATCTTCCTTTAAAATAAATTACAACTTGTGCCCTGGCCGGTGTGGCTCAGTTGGTTGGGCGTCATTCCATGCACCAAAGGTCGTTGGTTCAATTCCCGGTCAGGGCACATGCCTGGGTTTCAGGCTCTATCCCCAGTGTGGGGTGTGCAGGAGGCAGCCGATCATGTTCCACTTTCATATTGATGTCTCTCTGTCTCTCTCTGCTTCTCCCTTCCTCTCTCTCTAAAAAAAAAAAAAAATTAATAAAAATATTTTAAAAAATAAAATAAATTACAACTTTGAAGCATCAGTGACATTGGAAAATAAAAAATGTATCACCCAATTTAACAGTTTATATTTCACCTCTAAAATGTTTTTTTAAAGTACAAAGATTGCCCTGGCCAGTTTGGCTCAGCGGTTAGAGTGTTGGCCTGCGGTCTGGAGAGACCTGGGTTCGGTTCTCACTGGGGGCACGTACCTCGGTTGCAGTTTGTCCCCGGCCCTGGTTGGGTCGTGCGGGAGGCAGCCAGTCGATGTGTCTCTTTCACGTCGATGTTTCTCTCTCTCTCTCCCTCCCACTTTATCTGAACAAAAATAGAAAAATATCCTCAGGTGAGGATAAAAACAATAATAATAAATAAATAAATAAATAAATAAATAAATAAATAAATAAATGTACAAAGGTTAATTTTGATCTTGGGTATTTTTTAGTGCTACATGGGGCTTGTTTGTGTGTTGTGCGTTGGTAAAATTCACAGAAAACTTAAAAATATAGCTTAATTAGCTAAAGAAATGAGGTATAAAATTTAGAAACTATCACATTTATTCATCCTTCCCAAGAAAGCCTACTTGGAGTTGAATACACCTGTAAGTGTGGATACCTGTCTGGTAAGAAGTCCATTAGTGGGTAACCTAATGTTTATTGAATGTTGGCTTGTTGAACAGAACCTAGATTTTCTAAAGATACCACAAAAGCCTTTTGTATTGGAAAACTTGGTTGGAAAACAAATGTTAGAATGAAGATAATAGATTATACCACCAAAAACAGTATTTAATTTTCACTAGGCAGTTGCTAGAATCTTTTTGTGCATTGACTCTTCACCATTACCTGCGAGAACAGCCCGTTTCACCACCTGCAACACTGATGCTCTCGGAAGTGAGGTCCTCAGGCAGCACATTCTGGATCCAGATCCAAGCAGTGTAGCTCCAGGGCCCCCATGAGGACCCACAGTGTTTGAAGACAAGATACTCTTCTCCCAGAAACCACGGGTTCTGCTTGCGTACAGTAGACACATACTGGAAAGCCGGCGTCTTTAACTCATGTACAGCCAACATCTGTACTTGAATGGGAGACATTTCTTTCCAGAGTTTGGTTTTCAATGCTAATGCATGTTAAATTCTTACTAAGATTTATCTGAGGAGAATGCAGACCTCAAGTGACTTAGAGGAATCCCGGGGAAATTAATTTGCTTCCTGAGAACTGCGTGGTAAATAGCAGACAGCTTTTCTTCTAAAATGCTTTGCATCTGCAAACAATACATTAAAAAGCACGGCCAGAAACTAGCGATGGATTGTTTATTTTTCCAAGCTGACTTTTCTCCTGATGCTTAAAGCGCTCGCAGTTAATAAGTGGACACATTTTGGGTGGATTTTGTGGTGATAGATTATATCCACAAGAGTGTCAAAATGTTCTCTCCTTCACCAGACAGCAACTAGAGTGGGACCAAGGCCCTTCCTAGACAACACATGAAAAGAACTTAACAAAGCCTCCCCCGCTGATGTAGTTCCCTTTTATCTACCCCTAATGTCCCTAAAATTAGCTTTTCCTTTCCCATCACAGGTGGCACTTTGGGTTTTTTGAACACACTATTTAGATAATAATTCTTAGAAGGGATAAAATCACAAAGACTGATACTGCCGCTACTAAAGTTCAGGGCGCTTTATTTATGCAAACTTCAGAAATACTTGGCTCAACATGTTGGGATGCTGTATAAGAGAGTACTGGGGCTGAGGTAGAGAGCAACATGTCATCACTGGTCAAGGTCATTTTGGCTCCTTATATAGTTTATTCGTCATCTATTTAAATTCCTGCGTTTTGTTCCCAGTCTTGGTACCATCCCAATAGGAAACAAACAAACAAACCTGTCCCTTCTTTGACTTCTCCTTATTCATTTCTCTGAGTGACATTTAGCCATTTGCATATCAGGCTGAACCACCCAGACATATGTCCTTCTGTTCATCTGAGAGCTCCTTATCCCATCCCCATTATAGCTGCCTGATTGCTCCATGCAGTCTTGATTCATTGATTTAGCATGCTCCCTGGCACAGAATAGTAACTCAAACAACATTTGTCAAGGAAATGTTTGAATAAACTTGCAATTTATAATGAAAGATGAGCTTGCGAAGAATTCTCTGGGCGATGCATGGGTAGAAATGGCAGTGTGCACAGTGGTGAAAAACTTGAGGCCTGGGGATGAGCGGTCTTCATTTTGCATCTTTGCTCTGTCATAGATGAGCAAGGACATTGAGCTAGTCACTCAACCCCACCAAGCCTTGGTTTCCCCATCTCTAAAATCGGAACAGTTAGCATGTACCATGCTCAGCTCTGTGCCTGGCACCAAGCAAATACACAATAATAGCACTTTTAATTGTTTACTATTTTTTGGTGGTAAGCAGTTAATGCATTTACAATGATAATGTGGAGATTTTATATGTCATTGACTGATATATTCTAGGTGAATTTTAGAATAGCATTAGAGTTCTTGGAAAGAATAAACACTGTTTATTATTATATTTTTTTCTCCTGAGTTAAAAGTGTTAAATCTGATTCAGAATAGTAATATACAGCCGCCAGAGGAAATTTCAGCCACTGAAGTGTTGCATTTTAGTTGGCTCAGGTGGGAGAGGTCATTCATAATGGGACAGGGTTGGATCCCTGGGTAAGTATAATGCCAGTGACAGTCTGCCTGGTGTTAACAGCTTCCCATTTTAGGTGGCTCTCATGGCTGGAGCATTAACAGAGTCCCTTTAGCTTGTTCCTGTGTGCAGTATGTTAAAATTTTGGGAAAACAAGCTGTGACCACCAAGGACAATTTGCATCTGATCATATATACACAAGCCCCCAAACTTCCAGGCAGGTTGGAAAATCACATAAACACCTCCCAAACTGACCAGGATGGCAGTCCCTCTCAGGTGCCCACCACCAGCAGCTGGCATGCCTGTCTGGGGACCAGCACTGCCAATTGCCCTTCCGTCTTCCAGGCTCGCCGCACGGGTGAGCAGTCACTGCCGCTGACAAGACTTTGATGGTCCTAACTCAGAGGTGGGAGCAAAGTTGAAGTGACTGAGAACTTCTCCTGCTGCTGCCGGGCTCTGACTGGCCCTGACATCGTTCAGAAACATGCAGTTAGTGCAAGATGCAGATGGCTGGCATTAGAGCTGCCTGGGCCAACGGAGTCCCAATTTTAGCTCGTGTCCACCACGCAGGTGACAGGGGTGCCCTAGGCAAGCAAAAATCGCTGCAGGCGCCAGGCAAAACAAGCTCCTTGCATTCATTATCCCCCTAGAGTGCCTCGCCTTTGCCCTTTCAACCTTCGTACTCTCTCTGCCTTCCCCACTCCAGGAATGGATTTATCCCAGGGGTGATTACCGCTAATGGTTGTACAATTTTTGTGCATTTTCATCCAAGACATATTTATATAAATCTTCCCATTACTGAAATGCATGCACAATTTAGAAACGATGTGGCAACTTCAGGTTCATTCACTCAGCGAACACTTACTGCGCACCGGCCTGTGTTAGGTTGTCACTGTAGGTTGTCACTGTAGCACACACGTCGTGGCCTTTTCTTTGCAACTTTCTGATAAGCTCTCATCGAAAAATCTTAACCATGCCCTTAAGATGATTTGCACCTGAAAGAATGTAGCACTTGCTTTGCGTTGGTCTTTCTGACAGATACTCAGTAGCAACAGCAACCTGGTGACAGCAGCTCTTTGAGGTTAATAGGAGATGTTGACTTCCAAATTAGAATACGGACCACACTCCCCCACCTTTCCTCCAGAATCTGTAAACAGCTGGAATAGAAATGATTCCACTCGGATGCATCCAAACATAACTTTCAGCCCAGCCAGACTTTAATGCATTCTTGAGGCCTCTCAGTTCTCCAGGGAGTGTTCGCCTTTCAATATGTTTGATTTAACTATGTAAAACTTCCTTACGATAACAGTAATTTCACATGGGTAGGGTTCAATTCACAGAAAAAGTATAAGGAGAAGCTAGTTCTATTTTGCAGCTTTAAAAATGTTAATCGCCCTGGCCGGTTTGGCTCAGCGGTTAGAGCGTCCGCCTGCGGTCCGGAGAGACCCGGGTTCGGTTCCCGCTAAGGGCATGTACCTCGGTTGCAGTTTGTCCCCGGCCCTGGTTGGTCGTGCTGGTGGCAGCCACTCAATGTGTCCCTTTCACATCGATGTTTCCCTCTCTCTCTCTTCCTCTCTCTCCCTCCCACTCTGTACAAAAAATGGAAAAATGTCCTCGGATGAGGATTAAAATAAATAAATAAATAAAATAAAATAAAATAAAATAAAAATGTTAATCGAGCTAACCTGATTCATCTCTTCAGGTCCTTCCCTTCGCATTTCATAAACAGGCTTTTGTGAAAATAGTTATCACATATAATAGTCAACAAAAAGTACCTTTCTCATCCAGAGCACTCATCTAGAAATGCAAACTTGCTCCCAGAAAACTTAGAGTTGAGTTATCCTCTAGCTGAATATGCTGACTAAAGAAAGCAAGAGGAAGGAAAAAAACACACAGAGGAAAATGAAAATGGTTGGCGATCTGTCAGTTTACTTGAATAATCAAGTGAATCCTAAATAGTGTTCTACACACCCTCTCCAAGCCAAACCAGCTTGTCAGACCCGAAAGTGCTAAGTGGTTCCTACAGGACATAAAGAAGTCCTGGCTTTGGGCCAGATCTGCCCACCAGCTTCACATTCCCTGTGTTGCTGGCGAAGGGGAAAACCTTAAGTCTTACGAGGCACTCAGAAGTGTGATTATTTGCCAAAATCATGACTATGGAAATGAGAAGCATACCACAGCACTCTTCAAATTACAGGAATAATGTCTCCTTTATTATTTTAGTTGGCAACCCTGCAACCCTCTAAGGATAAAGATACAAATATGATATTGCTATATTTGTCCAAGAGTAAGGATTTAAGATGTAGAAAGATCACACGGCTAACAAGACTCAGAACCGCAGCTAGAACCCCTGGTTTCTGATTCCACATTCTTTGCTTTGTGCATGTCAAGGGGGACAAGGGAGGGACTCCAGGCCTCACTACCAAAGCCTAGAATTCCAAGTAATCTAGTACCTGCATCTGTACAGACATAGAGGTGTCGCCCCAGAGTCGCTGACCCATTTTTATCTAGCACCCAATGCTATGAGAAGATCTGGTATGTAAAGGCTTCAAGAAGGTAATTGTTCGCCACTAGCAAGTAGCCATTTGTAGCCGCTGACCCAAATTGGTCAACACAGCCCTCTCTTCAGCCGCTCTGTGACTTGGAAGTCCCTTAGGCCTGGTAGTCTTCTACACAGTCTTCACACAGCTGGCTGTCTTTCCCAGGACATTCCAGCCTAAGACTGGTGCACTTGATCCTTACGGATACTGCACTCCGTCCTCACAGTAGGGTGAAGAGTCTCGATTCAAGACTTGGTGACCAAACAGGCGCTTGAATAATAGTAAATGGTGCCTGGGATTTGGAATCAACCTCGGGCAAGTCTCTTAACCTCTCTGAGTTCCAATTTTTTAATCTACAATGGGGAATGTTACTATCTATTCATATTTGCTGAGAAGATTATGAAAAGTAAATGAATAAATCTGTTATATTATGCTATAGATCAGGCACTGTTCTATGCCCTATCGAAACCCTATGAGGTGAATACTATTGTTATTTTCAGATAAGAAGACTACAGCACGGAAGATTTAAATAACTCAACCAAGGATGTGTAGCTAATAAGTAGCAAAAAGATTTGAACCCAGGTTCCCAAGTTCATTATACTATGCTGATTCCCAATGATGCTGAATTTTCATTCCCTACCACTTAAACTGCGAAATCTTTTATGTTAATTTGGATAGCAGGGTCTAAAATGGCCAGTCTCCAGGAATTTATCACTGGATGCATCTCCTAATACGTATTAGGGTAACTGTATGAAGAGTACATGATGCTATGAAGAGTACATGATTGGACTATTTTACGACTTTGCTTTTATCTTGTATTTTATGATTCCCCAAAGTCATTCTGGAAAGCAGAATTATTTTTAGAAAGGTGTTTGTGAAGATTCATCAAACAGAAAAGAAATCCACCAGGTGCTTCAGTAACGTTGGCATGTGCTATACCTGTGTACACTCTGACGCTGAAAGCCGTTGTTATTAACTGCTCACCTTTAAGTTATATCTCTGCCAACACACTGACTAGCAGTTTCATCCAAACTGTTGTAGAAAATATAGAATGATCCATGGCTGCTGCCATTTGGATTAATGTCATAAATTATTTTTAACCAACTGTCACAGGAGCACATGATCATTGTAAGGGGTGTGTTTTAAGCAAGTCATCATTTTGCTCAAGACACAAAAGGTATCTGGGACAGTAATACTTAGTCTAAAAAATGTATAGCATTTTACGTGAAACCAAATGTGTGTGTGTGTTTAAATAGGATGTTTCTGAGATTCCAGAGTTGACAGAAACCTAAGGAAAGGCATGGATGTCTCCCCTGAACATAAATTCATCTCTGTGTTAATTTCATAAAGTGTTTTATTGATTTCAATCAAATTTAAAATACGATTTAAAGACCCTTGTTTGGAGGGACTCTCAGAGAAATTGAGAAATTCCGTAAATAATCTGGGTGACCATGTTCCAAAAATGGAACCAAAAAGACAACTGTGATAGCCGATGGATCCTCACTACACAACTTGAGGACATGCCTGGTTTTCCTTACTCCCATGGCCTAAAGGGGAAAAAAATCCACGAAATCATTTCATTATTCGGCATCAGCTGATTCAATTTTTGTATGCTGGATCTGACAAAAATAACCAAGGGACATTCACCAAAAATAATTGATTCCCTTCCTGCAAGGCATTATTGTATCCACCCTCCTGTGACCGCCATGCCCATCCCTGCTCCTCAACTTCTGGATCTGATTTGCAAACCCACACCACCGCGTGAATAAGAGCATGTGTGGGTTTGATCAGGGGCAATAATTCGTATAAACAAGAGGAGGTAACAACACTAACATAGATCTAGGAAATGAACTGCCCCTAAAACAGTCTAGTGAGCTGAGCCTAAATGATGTCTGCTTCCTCCTCGGGTGGAATCTTTCATCCCCTCTTATGCCTAAACCCATTTACTAAGCAGTGAGAAAGAATGGCTGTGGCATTTGGCGCAAAGCTGCCACAATGTACAAAACTTCAGTTTGATTACCATATGTTCATTGTGTTAATTTTCTTTCAGCCAAATGCTCCCTAGATCTTGTTTGCGGCCTCTCTTAGCTTCTGCTAGATTCTCCTGAATTCTGATGTTTTTCTTCCTCGTTCAATAATGCTCTAGTGGGGGGCGTGCAAAAGCTCTGTTTTGTTCTCGAAATGGCCTCAGTAGGAGCAATATTGCACTTCGATGCAGCAGTTGCTTCATTGCCAGTGACTGTTAGTTTCATAACAATGAAGTGTAATGTTCACAGGCAGGCCAAGTAATTATTGCAAATATCAGGTTTTTAACAACAGAAAATTGCATGCATCATTCAGGAACCTTGTCATGTGGTTTATATCATGATGTTTGCATATTTGAAATCGATGTCATTCTCCCACCCCTGAGGTTCCGCTTTAATAAACATCCTTTTTAGCCAACACCGAGAACACTGAATGTCACAACCGTGTAAGTGTCGGTAGAGTTGTCATGATCATGTGATTCTGTGCTCAAGCCAAGTGTCACAGGGGGAGTCCCAAGGAGGATGATACTCTAATTTTAATACCAGAGGCAAACTTACTGTCGGCAGCACTGTTGAAAAAGTGCTCCGGTCATTCACTGAACTCCTTCTATGCACTATTCTGCACTGAGTGCCGCCCTGGTGGTCCGAGGCCAGCATGAAAACAGGCTTGTACATAAACTCTTTTCTACGCCAGATTCCATTACAGAGATACAGAGCACAGTGCAGGCCCTAAGGAGAGGGTGCAGTTTAAACCGGTGGCATTTTATTAATCAGGATCTCAAATTCCCCTTGAATGCCACCATACACCCAGCAGTAAGGAGAGGAGTTGAGCACATTTTAGGAAAACGAATAGAACACTTGAGGTTACATCCCAAACTTTTGAGTTTACACCCTCCCATGTAATCCTAGAAGTAAAGCAAGAATGTTTAGAAGTCTGTGTAGAACAAAACAAATAGCTATAGATGTAAACAGCCTGTCATGGGCTGGAACCATTATACATATACAATCTGGGTTAAGGTTAATTTCACTAAGGCTGTAAGTACAAGAGATACCCAAACACTTTTCACCAAATGGTCTGTGATTGTTAACATCTATGTTTCTAGTGCTCATTAAAAAGAAATTCCACGATTATTCTTTTAATGATAAATACTGGCCTCAACATGAAACTTACTGGAGTATCTAGTAAGAGGACTCAATCATGTAAGTGTTCTAGGTGCATGCAATGTCACAGATATCAGAAAGTACAGAGATTTCATGGGAGCCAAATAAGTAAAAGCTCATTTTCTAAGTACCTGGGTTTCAGGAAAAACAGTCTTGCCAAGACCTCATTTGTTCTCAGCTTAGTATTGCTACCGGAGAAATCCAATTGACCCAAAATTCTTGGGGTACTGCTAGAATAAGCATTTTCAGAGGCCCCCCATGGGAGAATGAGTTGGGGCAAAAGAGTTTATTCTCATGGAGTTATATTTCTCAGGTTGCAAAGTCCCAGGTCCCTTCATCCAGGCCAGGAAAGGGGACAGCTATGGGTTCAGCCGAGCTAAAAGCAGGGCCATCCAGAGTGTTCACTCCATGGTGGAGTTGAGTCCAGCGGAGCAGCAGGCTAGATTCAGTCCATCAGTTCATTGTGTGGAATTCACATGGTCGTGGGCCACGTGGGCAAATGCAGGGGGATGCTCCCCGTGCAACGGGAGTCCCAAAGGGGCCAGGAGAACGAAGACACCAAGAGAGTGAACTGCCTTTGTTCAGGAGCTTATGTATCTCAGATTTCACCCTCTTGCAGTGGCCACACATACCCTGGCCAAGCACCTGCTTCCAGGTGTGATTGACAGGTAAGCACCTTCCCCCCTCACCCACACTGACTGGCACGCATCTAAACCCCCTCTGCCCAGTCCTTTCCCCCATCAATCTGCTAGGAGCAGAACTGCAGCTTTCTGGCAGAGCTGTGTACATGGCATGCCTATTATCTAGTCTCCCCTTTGCTCCTTTCCTGTTACATAATTACCAGATTATTGTAAATGTATCACTGTGACCATTCTCCCATACAAATAGTTGGAAGCCAATCATTTCACTGAACAGAATACACCGCATACAGTAAGCACTGAGCAAAGCTTGTTGGGTCAATCCATAAATACATGATTTTTCTCTTCCGTATGCACGAGAGTTTTTATTTTTTCTTCCAGCTTTTCCCATTGACTTAGGCTCCACACCGAGTCGCACCAGTTCATGCAAATTTTTCTTTCTTCAAATGTCTTCTCAATTTGAAGGCAATGCCAATGTAATTCTAGGGTTGTCATTAAATCTACAAAAATCATATGACTCACGGATGTTTTCCTGTCTTGGGCTCTTTGCCAGTAGTACAACTAGAGAACATTTATTCACTCTTACACTCAGAACCCTCGTTCGTTCTGCTGAGCGGTGTGACTCGCTCTCTCCTCGTGTGACGGGTGCTCCATCACCGCGTGACAACACGAGGTGTGCAACTGACAAGCTTAAAACGTGTACACAATTTTTTTTAAAGTATGTCAATACTCTGGGATCCGCTTGGGCATTTTTTTAAAAACTGCATGTTGGCAGAGATGATGTACTTTTGATTTTTGAAAAAATAACCAGTATAAGCCAGGACTTACAATTTATAAATAAATTTTCATGTTTTCCCTGCAGGATATAAACACTCATAAATGCTGTCTACAAATTCAAATAGGAGCAGGGAATTCAACCCAATCCAATGGATGATGGTACTGTTCTGAGAATATTACAGAATTCTTAGTTTTTATTTTTTATTTGTTTAGTACATTAAAAAGCTAATGGTAGACCACAAATCCTTCAGTAAAATCCAACCAAGTTGTTAACACAGATAATTTGTCAAGGGGCTACCATGATAACAAATATTTTGACCTTCTGTGTTTAGGTTTGTTAGTCTTCTGTGCTTAGATAAAACCCTTACCCCTCCAGAGATTTCTTTTAAGAGCTCTAACAACAGCATTAGTAATCAATCTGCAGTTATAAATTCTTTTAAAATTCACTGGGAAATTCTACAGATGTCCAAACTTACCCATCCTGCTTTAGCATCACCTACAAGCTGACTCAAGTCTACATCTTCTATAACGAATAACCGTAGCCTACTGGTTTAGAACAACACGAATTTATTCTTGCACAGTTCTGCAGGTCAGAAGCCCAAAATCCAGGTGTAGGTTGAGCTGCTGCATTCCTTCTGGGGGCACCAGGGGAGAATCCATTTCCTTGTATTTCCTCACTTCTAAAGGCAACTGACATTGCTTGATTCACGACTCCTTCCTTTCACCCCTCCAAGCTCTTGCTTTCTTCATCACACTTCCTGCTACTGACTCTTTCCCTCCTATCTCCCTACTGTGAGGACTCTTGTGGTGACATGGGCACCTGGATAATCCATGATTATCCCCCATCTCAAACTCTTTAACTTAATCATGTCTGCAAACTCCCTTTGACCATGTAAAGGTTAACATATCCACAGGCTCCAGGGATTAGCACATGGACACTTTAGAGAAGCCATTGTGCAGCATAACACTGGTAGGTATACCAAAGAGAACACAACAATAGCAGCTCCATTTATTGAGGACATGGTTTTCTTTCCAAAGCAGTGAAGAACCATAGATGAAAAGAAGCAATTAGGAGGATATTGTTATGCGACTACAAGCAGACTGTGTTAAGCAGTTGGCTTAGCCATATCTTTATGTTATACAAACTGAGAACTAAGTCGGAGGAAAGGGTATATTTCTTGGATCTGTGTTCTGGATGCCCAAGCATACCATCCTTGATGCCCTCACGACTGTTTGATCTAGATGCCGGATCTCAGAGACAAACACTGAGCTGGATCACAGACTCAACTGCCTAATACATTGCGTGACCTCTCTGAAAACTTTCTAATGCAGAAAAGGGACACATTCAGATATGTTTAAAAAGTGCCTAGGTCAGTGTTTGGAACCAACGTTTTGGCTTGAAAGACTTTGGCTTGGAATTCTGCATATGAAATGCAAATGCTGCACAAATCCTCTTTATTGCTCAAATGCTCCAGAAAGTACAATCCCTAATGCTGCGCGGTGCCATTTGGAATGAAAATGAGCATCGTATGAAAACTTGGGTGTAGCTAAAGGTCAGTGGAGTTTCGACCAGATGCTTTGCTTCCCCACCACGGTGCTGGCAGTAGGAGTGGTTTATAAATTCCACCCTGGGGAAATAAGTGTAAATATTTTTAATAACATATTCCATTTCAACCTTGGCTCTTTAAAGTTCAAACCACAGTCTCACATTCATGTTTTTGTTAATGTATTCAACCAACGTTCATTACCATACGTAAAATATTTCTAAATGCCCAAAATGGAGCTCATCGCTCCCACCCCTCCACACACCACCACCATTGCCTCCGTTCCCCTCTGTGTCCATCTCAGCGAATGGCCCCGCCCGTGTCCCCAATGCAGAAACCAGAGACAAGCTACGGGCTGCTTCCCCTGCCTGATCCCCTACATCCAATATCATTAAATCTTATGGGGTATGAAATGAGAATCTTCCTGTCCAGACCCAAATTCAGGCCCTCTTTCAGGCTCTCGTCCCTCACATGGACCCTCATAACTGCCTGTACCTCGAATCCTTGCCTCTCATCTTACAGCTCTGCTTAGTCTTCCGCACTCTGGACAGTGAGCTTTCAGAAACATGAACATCGTGTCACTTCCCTACTTTAAACTTTTCGGCGGCTCCTCATCTTAGGTTAAAATCCGAACATCTAATTTTGGTACAAAAGGCCTTTCAGTCTTCTGCCAGCCCTCTCTCTAGCATCATCATTCCGGTATCATTCGGATTCCACGGGTCTTCCTAGTCCCCTCCAAGAGCTGAGAAGCTGTGGATTCCATCATGAGGAAGCTGTCTGAGTGGACAGTTTCATTGCCTGCAGCAGCCCAGACTCTGGTTGGATAGGTGACCAGGAAGGAAAAAGAATGATGAATGTCTTAAATGGGTTATTTTTAAAAACACATGCACAAAGAGACCGTGCGGTGCCAAGGATTAGCTCTTCACTGGACGAGCCGCCTGTTGCTGGCAGTGTTACTTCTCACTGTTCATGACTATGACTGACCCCACTTCCCTTCCAAGCAATCAGTTCTCTTGGATTTTTATTGACTTCCTTTTCAACGTGCACCCTGTGGTTCATTCATTCGCCCTCTTTCTTTCCAACTCCCACTAGTGTAGCAAAACCCCAAACCTACATCCGCCTAAGGGTCTGCCCCCTCCAGCACCAGCCTTAGATTGCCGGAGGGATCTGCATTCTCAGTCGCATACACAACGAAGTCCAGATTTCTCTCCCGGGCAGGCGTTCAGCCCACCCACTCCGAGCGCAAAAGCTGGCTCCGTGGTGCCACATGCACGTACCTCCGCTCCTTCTCAGCAGATCACTGTGTTCCTGCACAGCCCAACGAGAGAGCCGCATTCTAGCCCCTCCCTTGCCACCATCAAGAATCTCGGTGTCCTTATCTTTGGAGCTTCCTATCGTCATACCACGGGAGAACTTTCTTCCTTGTGAAAAGCAGATTCTGGTGCAGTCAGTGTGGGTGGGGCTGACGTTGCTCATTTCTCACAAGCACCCTGGTGATGCCAAGGCTGCTGGTCCTGAGATGATGGCACCCTGGTTAGCAAGTCCTGGAACTCATTCCCTGCACAAACACCCAGAACTCCCTCTTCTCCAAACCTGAAGTCGTTCCTTTATCATGGGTTCTTTCCTCTTAGCAAACAGAAACATACATCTTCCTGGTCTTAAAAATTAAAATAAGGCACTCAGAAGTTCAAGGAAGACATTCCAGCCCAGTAGCTTCTCAAGTCATTTAGCCCTATGCCTCACCTTCTCTCCATAAGCTTTTTTTTTTTTTTTTTGCTTTCTTGTTCGGTTTTCTATTACAGTTTACATTCAATATTCTTCTGTATTGGTTTCAGGTGTACAGCATAGTGGTTAGATAATCACATACTTCCCAAAGTGTTCCCCCTGAGATGTCCAGTACCCACATGGCATTATGTGTAGTTATTACAATATTATTGACTCTATTCCCTGTGCTGTCATTTACATCTTGTGACTATTCTGTAGCTACCAATCTGCACTTCTCAACCCTTCACTGTTTTCACCCAGTCCCCCAATCTCCGCCCCTCTGGCAACCATCAGTCTGTTCTCTGGATCTCTGAGTCTAAAACAAGCTTCTTGAATGTGTAGCTTACATATCCCTGCCCCCCCCCCCGCAGACACACACACACACACACACACACACACACACACACACCCCTCACTTTAAACCCACTGAAGTCAAGCTTCATCCCCACCATGACATGGAAGTCGCTTTTGCTCTTTGCCTGCTGGATACTAAATTCAATGGGCATGTTCAACTTCTCTTTTATTTAACATCCCGCAGCCTTTGACTCCTTACTGAAACCTCCTTCTCCATCGACTTTTATCACATCATCTTACTTCCATCTCAATACCCACTTTCCCACAACCTCTTTCGACGGGGCCCATTCCTCTACTCATGATTTAAACATTAGTCTATAAATAGTAACCTTTTCATTATTTATTTCTTCTTTTACTAGGAAGGCACTTTCATGGGTTCAATCACCATCTATATCCTAAGACTTCTAAATTGATGCTTCCAGTTCAAATATCTCCCGTGAGATCTCAAGGGTTCTATCTAACTGCTTCCTTTAAGCTCTCCATTGATTGTAAGCCAAAGACATTTAAAACTCACTCTGGCTCTTCCCCCGAAACTTGGCTATCCTGTATTTCTCCTCTCTGGGAAGGAAACCACCTGCTAGCCAGTACAAAAGCAAGAAAGATGGACATCATTCTCTTTTCTTCCTCTTTCCATACTACTTACGTCCACTTACATCAACCCTGCCCCCTTTCATACTACCCCAGCCTGTCCCCTCTTCCCCATTTCTGCTGCCACTATTTCTACATGGGCCTTTCCCTTTACTTTTCTGCAGAAATTACTCTTCTTGCTTCCTCCAAGCTGAGGGCCTTCCCACCCCAAACAGGGCAGCAGTGATCTCCTCACGAAAGCACAAACGAGATAACACACCGCTCTGATACGTAGACGTCCAGCAGTGCCCTCCCAAAGCCAAAACAGTGAAGTCGATTCTATTCAGCCCAACGTGCAAGGTCTTCCAGAACTTGCAACTGCCCATCCTTCTCTTCCCACTTCGCCCCCACACTCCTTCTGAGACCCTAAGCTCCAGCTACATAAAAGTCCTTACATTTCCCCCCAAAGGACCATAACCCCTTCTTTACTCACGCTAACTTCCTACCTTCCACGATCACCAAAGACCACAAGGTCTGCTCAGCCTCCACGTGTTTCAGCAAACTTTCCTCTCTCTTCAGTTCGATTACCTCGCCTTCTCCACTCTCCAATAAAACCCTGTTTCTAACTTTGTTCTTGCCTGGTTTCTGCTCGCGTATAAGCCCACTGGGAGCTGGGAAAATGTCTTGTTATCACTGTATTTCTAGTGATTTGCACAGTCTCTGGTTCATAGGAAGCCTTCGATAAGTGCTTTTGAATAAGTGAATAAATCATTTATTCTTGATAATTGGCATCCGTCAACTGGCAATTCCTAGGAAGACGGCAGATTCGGGAATAACCTGGCGATAAGAGTGGCAGTACTTGCACCTGAGATGAATCACCCTGATCTCTCTTCTCTCCACCTCACCCTGCCACCTCCAGCTGTTTCCTCTAATTTCAAGAAAAAATTACCTGCACGGGCAAGAATAAACTCAAGCTTTCTAGGCTCCCAGCAGGGCAGGCCCTAGTCAATAATTGTACTTTATTTACTTGCTTGTTAGTGCATGAAACTATTTTCCTATTTTCGGAGATCTCAGTGTAATATTTTTACCATCTAAAACTTCATTCTGAATGACCATACAAAATGTATTCCCAGACACAAAATAGCACCTCTGAGCGTCTCAGCACATCAGCGATGCAGAAAGTTCCTTTTCAAGTTCCGTTCCGGAGGTTGTTTATTCTGCAGCAATTCATGTTTGGGTCAAACTGATTGTTTTTCTGGCTTAAATTACATTGCAGACCTCAAGGAAAAGAACATAAACTGTTGGCAAATTTACAGCCTTTAAATAAAATTGCCTTAACTTGAGGGGATTCCCTTAATATTGCATGTATATAATTTTTTTTCTCTCATTTTACAAACTCTCCCATTTCGTAGGAATTCAGAACATGAAGTGTCATACACAGGATCTGCTTCGAGCCAAAGTTAAAAAAAGAACAGAAACACTGTAATATCTTTTTAATGTAAATTTCTTATGTGTTGGGTACCACAGCCAAAGGATAGAATAGGAAATGGAATGAGAGAGCTCAGATAATGTTATTCATTTTCCATCAACACTTTAATTCCGTCAAAAATACCAGCAGGACTTTCAGTAAATACAAAATCATCTAGTCATTTCCAAAATCAATGGCTTCACTCCCCATGTGCTCCAGTTTAACCCCTCAGTCGACAATGTCAACCACTCTCTTGTTACTCTCTCCTATTCCTTTGCTTCTATCCCCCCACGCCTGCCAAAACCCCAAAGCTAATCCTTGCAGAGCATGTAGTACGCTAACTATTCTCAGAACTGTCCTGTGCATTAACAACTCCATTAATAATCCCAAAAGTCCTATCAGGTGGGTCCGTGTATTATTCCCAGTTTACCTGTGAGGAAGTGGAGACAGGGAGAATACGTGTCTGGCCCAAGGTCACACGGCTATCGAATGACGACTGCCTGCCTGGGCACTCATCGTATTGCTGAGCTCGTGTGGAGAAGGTTACATATGCGATCCAACTGGTTCCACCACAGACTGCATTCCCCTTCCTCATCCGGACCTTCTCCCTGTTCAACGATTTTACTATGCTTCCCCAGTCGGCTATTCTTTTTTCATTCTCTTGAATGCCTCCTCATCCCTCTCTGTTCTTCATCTCCTCCCTTCACTCCCAGCTGACTAGCATCCTCTATCCCAGAGCCAGCAGGATGTCAGACAGAGACTCCTTTAGCTCCCTACTGTCTATTGCAGTGGAGGAGGTTCCCATCTCCATCTTGGAACAAATTCCCATGCCCTTCTGCTTCCTTGGGGACTCTGTTCTCTCAGTTCTTCCTCCCACCCGGCTGGTTTTGCCTTCACTGCTGCACAGAAACTACTCTTAAGAGGCACCAATGAACTTGTCTCGGCCCCTGTCTCACAGGCCATCTCAGCTGCATTGGGCACTGCGACTGTCCCTACCAAAAGTGTTTCCTTTTCTCTCCTTCTCTGATAAAATGCCTGGCTGTTTTTCTCCTTCCCCTTTGGAGACTTCCTTTAGGTCACCTTCGTTGGCCGTAACTCTGCTGTTGGCTGTCCTAGGCTCTCTTCCTTCCTGCACCGCACCCGATGGTTCAGGGAGACCTCATGCACCCCCCAGGTCTCAACCCCCCTTCATTTGCTGGGGACTCCCAACTCTGGCTGTGTGGCCCAGTCAATTCCCTTCCTCGATTCAGCTCCACTTTGATGACTCATGTATGCATAAGTCCAAAATTTCTAGCATTAACCTCATTCTCTGTCCCCCAAATCCTGCTGCATTATCAGAGTCCTATGTAGTTGCTCAAAGCAGAAACTTGAGGAGCATGGTCTTATCCCATACATTCCAGCCTCCACCCAGTCTCTCTGATCCTATCTCCTAAGTAGCGCCCATGTCCATTCGCTCTCTCTATTCCTACGGCTACCACCCTAGACCAGCCCACCGTTGCCTGTGCCGGGACTAAACTGGCCAGCTGTCTGCGACACTGCCCCGACTTCTTCACTGTCTGCAGGAAAGCCAGTGTGACATACTTAACAGTAACTCTGGTGATGCCATGACTTCAGCTGCTCTTGAGATGGAACCCCAAATCCCAAATACGTTTTCTTAAATCACCAAGCACTAGCTTTGCTTCTGTCTAGTTTTATTTTGGTCCCCTTTCCACTGGCTCTCACTCTGCAGCATCTCAAATGCTTCCCTGTGCCCCAAGCTTTTATTACACGTAGGGGCTGCTTCCCTGTGGCTCCTTCTCCCCTCCCCCTCATTATCACCCAACACTCCCTCAAGGCACCCTTCTCTGACTCCTTATCTAGATTAAATCCGCTGACTAGGTGTGCTTTACCTTATTTTTCATAAATGTCATCCTATTGTTATTTATATTCAACAGCAATGTTTTCCATGGCCACACAGGGAGGAAATGTTGCGACTGGTCAACATTACATTTCCCGACTAGAAATACTTCTAGTCTACACTTACTATACAGTTCGTGGACTATTTTCGCTAGTTTTGTCATCATTTCTGGGTCACGGTTATTGGTGATCTACAGGCATTGTTAGATGGACATTAAACAAAATGCCACTTTGTTACTTAATTGACCTGTGGCATGTCCAATAATAGAGAGTGGGGCAAAAATAGGTTTACAGTTGTGAGTGCGTGAAACACAAAGTTCGTTCTTGTTTTATTTATTAATCAGTGTATTATCTTCCATATGAACAGCTATAAACCCACTTTTGCCCCCCCCCATCCATTACTATGAAAATCCTGGAAATGTCAGCAGGCAGCCATGGTCACGTGCTCCAGTCATGAAATGACCTGCCCATCACCTGCTTCTCCAGTTGCAAAGCATCTTGCGCCTTTGAATGCAGAGGGAAAATGGGAAGTTTTCGGTTTCACCTGTATTATGAGATGTGTTGGGGGGGTGCCCACTTTGTTCCCAAGCATACCTCAGGCCCAGGCCCTCTCTCCCTGCCAGGACCTTAGTTGTATTCTAGTACGTTCAATCAAGCAAATTATTTTAAGGAAATAAAATAGGTTGGTCATTGTTTTCATCAATGAAATAAACAGTTTTCAAAGGTGACACTAAATTAGTTGTCAGAAGTAGAAAATACGTTGCTTTACAAAGTTTTATTTTTTTCATAGGAAAAGTGGGTAAAACTGAGTCATGCAATCTTTTCTAACCTGGGTCTATCCAAAATACAAATGCATACTATTTTCTTTCCAGTGACAACCAGCCTGTTTTTGGAAAGTGAGGTCAGTAAAGCCTCCAAAATGGTTCCAAATGCCACATTTCACACATGACTCCTTGATTCTCAAAGCTGTCATGTGGGCAAAAGTCACACTTATCAAAGAAACACAGTAATGACAGCTCAGAGGTCGATACTGAAAGTTGAAAGTAATTGAACCATTTAACCACCATTTACTAGCTCAGAATTTTTCCTCGGGAATGAGCCGCTGCTGAAAGCCTGTGTTCTTGTAGCATGCGAAATTCACCGCTTTCCATGTTATCTTCCTAGTTCCCCATGATACGGATTTTAACCAACTTGCCTCATCCAACAGCAGGGGTTCTCCTATCTTAGCCTGCGTCATAACCACCTAGAAGGTTTGCTGACACACAGACTGCCGGGCCCATACCCAGGATTTCTGATGCAGTAGGTGTCTGATGGGGATGAAGAATTTTCATATCAGCCCTGGCCGGTTTGGCTCAGCGGTTAGAGCATCGGCCTGCGGTCCCGAGAGACCCGGGTTCGGTTCCCGCTAAGGGCATGTACCTCGGTTGCAGTTTGTCCCCGGCCCTGGTTGGTCATGCGGGTGGCAGCCACTCGATGTGTCCCTTTCACATCGATGTTTCTCTCTCTCTTCCTCTCTCCCCCTCCCACTCTACCTGAACAAAAAATAGAAAAATGTCCTCAGGTGAGGATAAAAAAAAAAAAAAAAAAAGAAGAATTTTCATATCAGAGATGTTCCCAGTGATGCTAATCATGTTGACCAAAGGCTTACACTCAGAATCCTTCTCCTGAAGACACAGCACAGGATCTCTTCCCACCAGATTATGTAAAACTTAGTTTCCTCTTGGTCACTCCAAATTCTTCTTTATTCTTTCATGATTCTTCTAGGCCCTTACTGTCCAAAAGAAGTATCATGTGAGCCGTGATGTTTTCTAAAGTAGCCCCATTTTTAAAAGTCTTTAAAAAGAGAAAGAATTAATTCTAAGAACATATTTTATTTCACCCAGTATATCCAAAATATTTTCGTCCAACATGTCATTGGTATAAAAAATACCAATAAGGACGGCCAGTGTGGCTCAGTGGTTGAGCATCAACCCATGCACCAAGAGGTTGCCGGTTCAATTCCCGGTCAGGGCACATGCCCTGGTTGTGGGTCAAATCCCCAGTGGGGGGCATGCAGGAGGCAGCCAGTCAATGTTCTCTCTCATTGATGTTTCTATCTCTGACTCCCTTTCCCGTTCCTCTCTCTCTAAAATCAATAAAGAAGAAAAAAATATATTTTAAGTACCAATGAGCTATTTTGCATGCTTTATGTTTAAGGCATACCAAGCCTTTGAGATCTGATGTGTATTTTTCACGTGACAGCACCCTCCTTTTGGAGTAACCATGTTTCAGGGGCCCCAAAGCCATATAATATTAGGGTTACTGCCTGAGGCAGCAAAGCCCTAGACCTTTGGAGTCAAGGGCACTGGAGAATCGATGGTTCTGCTTGGTCTGCCTCTGTCTGACTTTCAAGACATTTTCTCTGTTTAAAATATACCTGACCGTCAGATGCATTATCAATTAAATAACACCTTGTAAGGACAAAACAAAACCATTACATCATTAAATGCACACACTGATTTCATGAAATGCATGCCAGTATAAGAATTTTCTCTGTTTTTATGCATAGAAACAACAAAAAAAAACGTCACAATGCACCTGTTTTTCTCCTGCCTTTTGGTGCTACTCAAATCCTTTTCCCCCCATCAAAAACCTTTCTTCCCGCAAGATAATCCACGTTAACAGAACAGTATTTGTGCGGCTCTATCTTTCCTTCATCCCCTTATAATCCTATACAAATATACACACTGAAGTTTGTCTGCATTTGCTTTGTAAAAATAGGATCATATTATACCTACATTTCTCGGCATAATTCCTTTCTTATTCAATAATAACTCACAAAAATCCCTGCAAGTCGGCTGGAGGTTGTAATTCGTTCTTTTTCAAGGGCTACAGCAGAGCCCGTGCGGCGGGGCACCATAATTTATTCAAGATTTCTGTCATTGGCAGGCATTCTCACTTCATCCTGTACTTTCAAGCACTGAGAAAAATGCTTCAAAAAAAAAAAAAAATAGATAGATATTTTGATACATAGATCTAGATCTCGCCTACTCTCTCTTTTATTTAGCTTGCAATCTCTCCATCAGTTTCTCACTTAGACTTTCCCCCATCGTATCTGTCCTCTTTCTTCCCAACAAACAAAAGCAGCCATCATTACTAGTCCAAGAAACCATCTTAAATGATTTTCCTAATGAATCTTTCCATAGTCAACAACAGGTTCAAACCAATACGTCTCCCTTTAAACCCCTCCCCAATGATGCTGCCCCTATTCATGGGAGAAAGCCACATAGAAATGATTTTACTCGTATATGCTCACTCACTTGGCAAAAAAAAACACAAAACTATTAGTTGACATCAAGAAGATTAATTTCCTCACTGATGTTTTAAAATTAACAGAATGAAATTAGACTGGAAATCAAAGGACCTGGACTCTATAACCTACCCCAAGTAGCACCGACTGTAACTCAGGTAATAACTACAATCAGAATGATAAATAGCAACAACTAACATTTATTGAGTGTTAGTCTGTGACAGGCACTGTTCTAATGGTTTTACATATGCAAATTCACTTGCTCTTTCAAAACTCCCATAAGGTTGGTACTGTTATTATTTTAATATTATTCCCACTTTGTGGCTCAGGACATTGATACCATACTTCCAGTAAATGGCAGAATCAGGACTGAAATGTCTCTGCCAGGGCCCTGATCTCATCACCCAGAAATAAATCAATTCAACTACTCAATACTTAAGTAGTAAATCCCCCCAGCTCCTCTCTCTTTGAACCTCAGTGCCCTCAGCTATACAATGGGTACAGCAGTTCCTCCAACCTTAAAGATTGCGGAGAAGAAATCGGCAAATGACTCGAAAACCACAGCAAGCTCTAACAAGGGAGGTTGTCCCGTTTCAGCTTGGAGATGCGCCGGGGACCATTTCATCATTCGCAGCGAGAACTGAGCAGACAGCATGCTCTCTGCAACGGCGAACCACGGCACGCTGACCACACACACCCTTCTGAAGGTGAGGCTGGACACGGGCGGCCAGCTAGCACCGCGTGGGAACCACGCCAGGTCCTCACAGCCTGCTGATCTGCCTGAAATTAGAAAAAGAGCAGCCAACCTTTACCTCTGTCGTGCAGCCCACCGCGTCCTTCCTGTCTCGGCTCCAGCCCTTGCATTACTTAATTGGAGCACCGGGCTATAAATCTTACATACTTAAGGGCCAGGAAACTCTCTGGAGCCTCACGCTGGAATTTGTGTGGGAGTTCAGCAATATTGAATTTTCAAATAAAATGATTAACAGGAACCTTTAGGGCAGCCTCGGAGAAAACAATTCTTCCTGAATCTTGCCACCTTCATCCGAGGAAGCTTTTTGTTCTTGGCTTTAATGAAACGGCTGGAAAGTAACACAGTGATGAGGAACTAGAAACCGGAGGGAGAGGCCCTCCCTTCTCCCCCTGGAGGCCCGCTTCCACAGTCGAACACGCCGCTCTCTGCCAGGCCTAACACGGCCACTGAAACACATTCCTGGGAAGGTTTCAGTCACTTAGTTCACTTTTAACTGCAGTCAGTACTGGTCCTTGTAGAATCACTTTCTCCAAGGTTTTAATAGTCAGAAGTAGGGAAACCTGATCAGAAAGCCTGTTTGCGTTATGGCATAATAACGTCCATCAGACTTAGTGAAACAGAGAATTAGCATCGGTTAAAAAGAAGAACATAATCCAACCAAGTTCAACCTCAGACTGAGGCCTGCAAGCCTGCTGTTGCTGAAACAATGGTTTAGATGCTCTGCCTAAGACATATGGGATGTTTGTGGTCTTCTACAATAGGAATCTGCCTCATGTCTGCAGCAGAAAGATCATTTACAACCAATTTCTCAAAGGCACCAAGCGTCAATAATGAATTTTCAAATCAAGGCCAGAAATGGGGCTACTTAAACAGGGACTACTAAGCAATGGGAAGCTGCTGTCAGCAGGAGGATTTTCAGGGATGCAGTACCCAGTCTGTCGCTCAGAAGCATGTGTCGAGTGGCGGCGACTGGCCCAGCTTTCCTGGCCTCTGGGAAGGAGGAGGCTGGCGGGAAAGGATCTGGGTCAACAGGCATCAAGGACAGGGCACCTCCTGCTGAGAGATCTCAGTGCCCGTCCACCGGGCTTCGGAGATGACGGCTAGAATCACACTGTTTTCTCAGCCGCCTCTGCTTCTTGGGAGCAATTCCGCTACCCAGTTATGGAGAAGAGGTCGCATAAAGCCGCTGGAGGGGCCTACTTTCCTGCCCCGCGTGGGAGTTTCAGCCTACCCCTTGCCATTCACTATTGCCTGTTCACCTCTTCACCGCCCTTCTTTCTCTCTCTCCCCCTCCCCTGCACGGCGTTTAAACACCCTGGCCCCTTCCTTCTACTTCTCACCCATCGCGCGCCATCCCGGGTGCTATTAAAACTGGGAGCAAATGAAAAGCAGCTTCTGCTCAGAGAAAGGCTGACTGCTGGAACGAAGTGCAGAAAAGTGGCTGTGTGTCCCCAGCGTAATTACTCATAGTTGTGTGTCTCCGACAAAAGTCACTTGACATTTCTGTGCCTCAGTGACTCCCCTATAAAACAAAGAAAATAGTAGCTCATGCGAGGAGGAGGAAAGGTCATGCAGGAAAATTCTTTGAGAGTATTCAAAAAGGATTCACTGAAGCAGTGTCTCACCTGGGTCTGGGGTTCACGTGAGCTTCCTGCAGAAGAAAACAGGGGAGGCAGGAACAGGTGGTGGGTGATCGTGATCCACATTTGCAGTGCAGAGCAGCACTTAAGGAAAGTGGTCAACCAGGGGTCAGAATAGGTGGGCTGAAATGGAAGCTCTCCTGCTGTTCTGTTCTCTGCCCTTTATCAGTGCCCTTAACCTCTCTCTGAGCATTACTGTCCTCACTGTGCAATAGGACTCATAATAAACACCTTAGAGCACAATGATGAATAAGAACTTTATATATATATATATATATATATATATATATATATACACTATATATACATATACATATATACATATATGAACATGGTCTGTAAACTATAAAGAATTTTTCCACTCTGGGCCTCGACATTCAACTACATTGTCTTGTTTATTTTCTTCACAGCACAGAAGGACTTGAAATAGCCCTGTTTAATTGATTTTTGTCTGATTCACCCCACTAGAATGTCAACTCCCTAAAGGCAGAAACTCTGTCTTATTAATAGCTGTATCACTTGTGCTTAGAGCAGTCTTGTTCTGAATGAATAAATATTAAAGACAAGCATACTGACAGTTGGCTCCAGGAAAAAAAATAAAAAACGAAAGCAGATAACGTTTGCCACATGGGCTCCTCTCCCCATCTCTTTTAGCATCAGAAATGAATTGCCCCCTTCCTATGAGTGGAGAATTAGCTACATATAAAGAAAGCCCATCTCTTCCTAGAGAAGCCGCAAATGCCAGATGTTCAGGTTCCAGCCTCCCTTGCAGCTAGGGTGCAGGTATTTTACTAGGCTCTGTCCCCAGGCTTACCTGTTGCAGGCTTTAAATTTAAAGCTAGTAATTTCAAGAAGCACAGAACCACACAGTCTTCACTCTAGCAAGTTTGGAAAGAGGCCGCTATGCCCATGATTACAGTAGCAGCACCCATGGTTCTGGGTTGGTGATGTTCATGGGGGAAGCTGCTATATCTGCACCAAAGGTATGTTTTCACTGGGTCAGATCTGTGGCATTGTTTTAGCCCTTGCTCTTGATTGTATTATGGCCCAAGCTTGGTTCTTTGGCTATTCTGGATAATCCCTAGATACAACTTTCTCTAAATTACGCCTTTATTCAGAATTGGTTTTGTTGCTCGACTGGTAGAATCCTCCTCTTCCCCAACTGCCCAGTAGAATGGCCATCAAAATGCACGTGATCCTGGTTCCCTAAGGGACTCTAAATAGGCTTTTCTTCTACAGATTACACACACCCCTCCAGCCCTTCTCCTTCACTCAGATCAAATTGTACATTTTCTGGACCTTGTTTATCCTAGGACCTTACTTTTTATAAGGCATAATCTGATTAATTAATTCAAGCAAATGTGTTAATTGCTGACACTAATGTAATATTACCCTAGCACCTTAGCAGATACTTTAAATACCTTAAGGCAAAGGAGAGAGAAATGTGTTTTTACTCCCACACAGTGCCAGGGCCTGTGAGGTCTCTTGTCAATGTCTGTAATCTCAAAGGGCCCACATTCATCAAGACAAGTCACATCTAGTATGATCTTGGGTCCCCTGTGGGTTAATCCTGTAGTGACACTGTGCATTTCATGGAATCAATGTCTTTACTTTATGATTACACACACACACACACACATGCACACACCTACTTTAAATCCTTCAACAGCTTCCCATGGTCTTTAGAGTAAAGCTCAAACTCTTTAACGTAGCCAACAAGGCTCAGATATAAACATTTAACAAGTGGCTCTCGGGTCAGGGGAGGGGTGGTGAAAATCCTGACTTGTAGCACTTGCTGACTTGAGGGGTATAAATACTCCCACCATGGCCAATTTCATGCTCTCAAAGTAATGTGGCAAAGGCTACAAAACTTCTGAATATTTGACAGTGATCTCTTAAAGACCACTGTGAGCTACCAGCTGCAGCACAACACTGTTTCCTAAGCCCCGAGAACTTGTTTTCCCAGCCACTTCCTCCGTTGACTTTTCAACTTCCTCAAAGAGTCATCTCTCCCCCCTCCCTACACACACACAAGCACACACCTCAAATCTTTCCATTTACCTGTAGCTCATATCAAGTGTTCTGTTCCTACCTCCTACAGCTCTCTGATCCTGTCCTTCAGAGCATTGATTTCATGGTATATATTTGCTGCTTCGTGCCGCTGCCATGTTGAACACCGTGAGCAAGCATGGATCTATAGGATGTGTGATCAGAGTAGCTATAGACTTCCTTTTCCATGTAGTTTCTATGTACCCTTTTGGGAGGGAGATTTTAGGGCTTACCCAAAATGACAATTTGAGTGGATGAATGAATCTGCTCAGTTCTTACGACCACACATATGACAGCATCCTTTCTATTTTCTCCTGGTTTCTTAGGTTATTGAAGCTGGAGGAGATAATTCTAAACGCCTTTTCTCTGATCGCCAGATATTCTGTGAATGCCTCACGGGCTACGTTTGTGCGGTTGAGGTGGCAAGATAGGAAAAAGTAATGCTGATAAGACTGCTCAGGTCTCCCTCAGCCACCTCACAGAGAAGTTCTGTTTCTATACACGCTTCATAGATCGGTCTTCCTTATAAGATAATTTTGAATGACTTCTATTGTTGGGAAAATGTTTGCAAACTAGTTTTTATTTTATAGGTATTCAAAATAAGTGTTCTGAGAAGTACAGGATATTGGATGTGTTTCATGGGGAAATGTCTTTATGTGTGAAAATTCCCAGGCTGCTTTTCCTTCTTCCCTCTTCTCTCCAAGTCCCAGTAAAAACTTAAGCTGCATCCTAGCCAGTGTGGCTCAGTTGACTGAACGTAGTTCCATACACCAAGAAGTTGCTGGTTCGATTCCCAGTCAGGGCACATGCCTGGGTGCGGACTCAATCCCCAGTAGGGGGCGTGCAGGAGGTGGCCGCTTGATGGTTCTCTCCCACTGATGTTTCCATCTCTGTCTCCCTCTCCCAGCCCCCTAAAAATCAATAAAAACAGAGCTTTAAATAATTGAAGCTGCATTTCCCATTGTGTTGCATTTTCAAATATTTAAATCCTTTTTGAGAATCCCATGTGTACTGAGGTTGCAGAGTGCTTGCCTGAAGTCACAGAGGTAATTAACTGTAGAACCACAATGTGAACTAGGTCTCCTGAGTCACAGTTCCCTTTCCTGCTGCTTCTGAGCTGGTCTACTGTCAGCCTCAGTGCAAACTGCTGCCTCAAGGAAAACCCAAGTCCCACGCTGCAAGCACCTTCTCCATGGGAATGGCTTCTTCATCGTTAGATAAATTATGTCTTCGGGAGACAAAAATCTAAAACCGGTAAATCTGACAAATATCCATAGAAAAATAGTCTCAATGTCTCCCTAGCCATCAAGTGTCTTATCTCAGTGAGCATCCTCAATACTGAAACCAAGCAGACTTCCAAATTCCGAACAGAAACTCAGCGTCTGGGCACAGGACGCAGCAACGCACTCCACGGCGTCCTGTGAGTCAGGGAGCTTCGGGTTCACAGTCCATCGATGTCACTTACTAGAGATGTGATTTCACACTCGTCATTTTCTATCTCTGAAGCTCAGAGTCCTGAGGATGAGAGTATGCACCTTATATGATGTATTTGGAAAGATTAAATAAGACAAAATCCTGGCGTGAGTATCCATTAATAAACAAATATTTCTATACCTGTATTACTAGGGCTAGGCCTTACCTAATAAGCCTTCATTCCCTGAGAGGTATTGAGCTATTCCTTTGTCTTCTCTTTCTAGATTGAGTAATTCTGATCCTTTTAACATGTGTGTGTGTGTGTGTGTGTGTGTGTGTAAAGCCTGATCTATAAGTTCAGAAAATAATTTTGTCTCCAATATATAGCAAGTTTGTTCATCCTAGGTGATTCAGTTAAACATACACTGAGTTTTTATTATTTGTTGGATTTAGTATTAGGCCTGGACCATAAGAAATGATAGATTTTCAGTTCCTGTTTTCAAGGAGCTAATAATTTAAATCATTACCTGACAGATGAGATGTCTTATGTTCCTAAAGATCTCGGAGAGAAGGTCTCCCCACACTGCTGGCCACGGCCACGTTCACTTCTCAGTCTCTGAGCCGTCTGTGTGTGTCACAGCTCCTTGACTGCCCACGTGGCCCCGTTGGCTCTCATGCTAGGCATCAGAAGGAAGAAAGAACAGTTGGTCACCATTTTTTTTCTTTTACCTAATAAGCCTTCATTCCCTGAGAGGTATTGACCTATTCCTCTGTCTTCTCTTTCTAGATTGAGTAATTCTGATCCTTTTAACCTTTCCTCAGAGGTCCCGTGTGCCCGCCTCCAGTTTGATCATTGTCACTGCCCCTCTGGAGTCTCTCCAGGTTTTCTGCATTAAAATATGTCACTTTCACTATTGAGTTCACTCTTCTAAGTATGCTATTCTTTCACATAAACCAAGACAAAAGGAAAGGAACTCCCAAATAAAGGAAGGGAATACACGGAAGGACAGGTTACCTGTGTAAGGAATGCGTGCAGAATACCCACACGCTGCAAGGAAGTTAGCATTGACCATCACCACTCTTAAGAAGGACGGACCAAAACCAAAACAGTTTCTAAGTTGTGCTGACCATTCCGTTCGGCAGTTATCTAAATTGCATTTAAGTAGATCAGACTATGAACAGCAAACTCCAGGCTGGCTTTAGGTCCAGTACACCTGAAATTTTCAGAAGGGTGCTGATAAAATTGCTGTTAATGAGATCAAACAGGATTGTATGATTCTGTAAAATACCTCTGACCTCCAAGTAGACCAGAGAGATGGCATCATGCCAGTTCCAGGCGGCACCTCTGACCGGTCGGTCCTAACCAAGTGCAAAGAATCTTCCTTTGCCTTCTGTCAGTCAATTAATAAATATAAAATATAAATTAATATTTCCTGGGCTGAGAGCACAGCAACTTCTGAATGACGCTTAGAAATGATGTGTGGAGGTTGATGAAATACTTACTGATTATAGTATGACACCAACATGGGCAGAACGGGGAAGATATGAAAACCAGAGCCTAGTAAAATGACTCCTCAGGACGTGCATGATGCGTGCCAGAGATCTCTGCTCACCAAGAGTCCCTCTTGCTTTTCTCTTATTGTGTCGCTGCAATAAACCTGTTCCGATGAGCAGCAACAGTCCTCTACACACACACACACACACACACACACGGTTAAGATCTTCGGACACATTTCCAAATCCTCTTAAGAAGCTGGGAGAACACTTACTGAGTAATATTCTACCTGTTTCAGGGACCTTTTTATTTTGAAACTACTGTTTAGAAATGTACTTTTCATTCCCCCTCTGGAAAAGTCAAAAGTATACAACTGGGTGAAGAGAACTGTTTGAAAGCAGAGAGGCGAGGAGAGGGAGCCCGCCGCCTCCTCTGGGCGCTGCAGGAAAACAGGTGGCAGTGGCCATCCCGTTCCATTTCTGAAGCTCTTTGGCTCCCGCAGGTCTGGCCTGGAACTGGCTGGGCTGAGAGGGGTCTGGCAACACCGCCGTGGGGAAGCAGTAACAATCTGGAAATGCTGCCTCGTCAAGGTCTCTGAAAACTTCTTCAGTCTGGTAACAGAGCAAATCCATGGTTTCGTGGGAGAGTTCCGCAGGGAGGTGTAGTCCTAAGAGAGCTGAATCTATCAAACAATGCCTAGTCCTAAGATTCATGAAATTGATACAGTCATCTTTAAATAATCAGCAACTAGGATGGCCAGGGGCTTATAACCACAGCATCATAAGAAGCACCTTCCTGGGTAAAAGTAGACAGTTCACTAGCTGTTTAATTGCCAGCCTCAACCTGTTGATCCCTGCTACTGTTACCGGTTCTCCATGCCCAGGCACATGCCCAAGGTGCTTGTCCACCGGAGTGAGGGCCGGGCACAGGTGCACCACGCCGCAGGTAAGTACGAGCACAGCGGAGGTCTGGGAGCTTAAAACAATGGGCGATTAAAGCCATAGCAGGTTAAATAGTTTTGTGTTGATAAATAGACATCGTTACTTAATAGTTACCATTTTTATAAAAGCCAGATTCCAGTTATGAAGTGGGACTACAAATCACCCCTGTTTTATTTATTGGATAGTAAATATTGTCTCGTAAATTCTTAGCAAGTGATGAGAAAGTGAGAGCCGAGCGGAGATAGTGATGTATGTGCCATGTTGCTGTGTCGTGGTTATGGCAGGGGGCCAGTGGTACTGGGTTAATAAATCACTACTAGACACGGCTGTGCTCCCTCTCTTTATCCTGATATGTTCTTCAGAGACTTAGATCAAATTATTTCAAAGAAGCAGCCATTTGTCCCCCTCCCCCACTATAATCCACTGCAACCTGGGAAGCAATTTTTATTCCATTTGAATTTGAGAAATAATATCACCAACACTGAACACTGGCATTTGTACGTGGGAAGGGCTGAGGGAGAAAAGGAGGGAAAACAAAGGGGAAGTCAGAGAAGAGAGACAAGAAGTGAAAAACTGAGGTGGGTGAATTTTAAAAACATGCATCTATGACGAGTAAGTGGCGTCTTTAGTAAAGAGCTTCTGCATCTGAAAAAATACAATAAAATTCCAGTTGACTTTGAAAAGCCAACCATTCGGGTCATTCTTTATTAAAAAAAAAAAATAGATAGCCAGTAGATTAAAGGAACTCCATTTATAAAAATCAAATGAACTTCTAACAAAGCTTGTTTGGGACTTGAATAAATCATCCGGTCATGAATTATTCATTATTATCAAGAAATGTGGGGGATTCCAGGAACTAGGCTTGGGGAGGTGCTGCAACTGGAGAATGAGTTCATCATCTCAGCCGCACCATGGGGAGTCAGAGAGCAGGCCAAGGGGTACCATCATCTGCTGCTGACCTTGCTGGACCCCCATTCGAGTTTCAGGGGACATGTCAGCAGCCTTTATACCTTTCTATCTAGCCAAAGCATAAAGCAATTAGAGTAATTGATAGAACCCTACTTTAGAAAACTGCATGTACTCAGTAACAGACAATAATATTTTTTTAGCACTGGATTTTTTTTTTTTAAGTGCATGATATCCATAGGGAATACTAGCTGTGTGCAAAATATAGTAGGATATGGAAAGTCTTTCTTTCAAGGAGATGGCAAGAAAATCCTTTAATGATAAACCGTTAAGCATGGTCTGGCTTGCTCATTCATGGCTTTGGGGGTTGGACCTTTAGATCGGGTTGGGGTAGGGAAGAGAGAAAGAAACCTCTCCGATTCAGTCCACTAATCCATGGATGTGTGTGTTCCAGGTCCAAACTGCTTTGCAGGAACTACGATCATTCCGGCTGGCATCGAAGTGAAAGTGGACGAATGTAACATCTGTCACTGTCACAACGGGGACTGGTGGAAGCCGGCTCACTGCTCGAAACGCGAATGCCAAGGCAAGCACATCGTGTAGCACGGACGCCCAGCCGATGCCGGGTCCCCAGGAGAGGACGCTGTGGCTTCCGCTCTGCACACGTTTCCACCGAAGCGACACAGACAGACGGACTCCCGCCAGCTACCACAGGGTCACCAGCAAAACCTTTTGGGGTTGACAAAAGTGACTATTTTACTAAGAGGAGATTGCCCCCTTTCTCCCTTGCTATATAAAACATATAGAGTACCCAGCTATCGAAACCGCTTTTGTAATTGCCCATGCTTGGTGGTGACTTAATGACTGGATTTCTAGAACCGAAACAAGGAAATAGCCTTGCACGGGCTCCTCCTCTGGTGACATCTCTACCTGCCAGCTCACCGTCTGCCGAGTTCATTCATTTTTACTCTCCTGTCCATCACAGGTGGCATTTTTCTCTTGTAGTCTTTCTTTTTCCTGTTCAGAGCCTAAGGGGCCAGATTTGACCATACTATAAAGTTTTAAGTGGTGTCAAACAAGAAATGTCAGGGGCACAGACCCTGCCTGTCCAGGAAGACCAAAACCATCCAACCAGTCCCTCCCTGTAGGCTGAGAAAAGTGAAGGGCACACAAAGGGACCCACTGATGGGCAAGGCAGGGACCTGGCGCTCGGGGCACTGATCGGGGGCTCCCGATGTCATTCTTACAGACCACACATGTCATCCCCCAAACCCTGAAACTGCCAATGAAACACGAATAATGTGCAGGATACCACGAACGTGACTAAAGCATCCAAAGGAGACAGGTATTCAGAGTTGTAGCGTTGATCACCAGACATCCTCACGCTGCTGAAGTTGAGTTCAGCTTGTCACTAAACACACTCGAAACCCACTGTCGGCTGGCACCACACATACCAGAACCAGGGTGAGGAGCCCCACTGTGAATCTGAGTCCTTCCGAACACCACTGGCTTCTGAGATCAGATTTGGCTGGGAGCCAGCTGTACCCACAGGCAGTTTTTACGGTTCGGGACCGTGTCTGCCGTGGTAGAGTAACGACCACTCGGCCCTAAGTCTAAAACACAGATTCAGGACACTCTCCACCCAAGTGCTGACTTAAATTAAAGATTAGGGTAGAGTGAGTCTCGCACAATACAATTCCATGTGTTGAACTTTTTTAAAAATGTGTATATTAGATACCGAACAACTAAAGCGAACCTTTGAAGAGTCTCAAGGTTGCCCTGGTAATGCTGCTAGGATAGGAACAGAAACACTGACACACACAGGGTATCCGATGCCATCTCGAGTCAAGTGCAAATTCGGCAGTTTTGAAACCACATGGCACAGTTCGTTGCTTAGTCCACTTTCTGGAACACCCTGGTGCCGGTCTGGTGGGGTCCTTGAGGGAACTCGAAGGTTGTCTTCGTTGTCCTTGTTCTTTCCTTGTCTGCTCCCACCCCCTGGGCGTCGCCCTAACTCCTGGGCAGTGCCGTGTTCTAGAGCAAGCTTCCTCAACCTCAGTGCCATTGACATGGGGCCAGACAACTCATTGTTGGGGGGGGCTGTCCTATGCGTTTTTAGGATGTTTAGCAACACCCTTGACCTCCATTCACTACACGCCAAGAGCAACACCCTGGTAGCCACAGGATGTCTCCAGACATTCCAGGTGTCCCTGGGAGGTGGGGGAGGGGGCCAATATCACCTGGTTGAGAAGCAGTGGTCTAGAATAATCAGTGTCGAGTGGTTTCCACCAGGGGACACACTAGGCACGTGCAGGCTGAGCCCGTGGTTCGGGGGCACCTCTGAGCCCTTCAGGACACGCACACTCAGCAGCTTCAAGGCGGAGGGTCCGTCTCCTCCCAGGGAGTGATGTTCTGTGCCACGGGCCCGCCCTCAGGACGCATATTTCTTGAGTCTCATCCACCGGATTTTCATTTAAAATTGTCCATCTCTCCTCCCTGGAAGCACCTCCTGTCATCAAGAAAGAGCTGTCATTCCCACGATGAATGTGTTGACGAGTCGGACCTGACATTTCTCACGCACACTGTGCTCGTGTCATGATACAAATAGCCATGCGGCGCCATCCGAGGAAGAACATCAAGCCGCCTTCCCTTAGAACACCGATCCGCAGCGAGGTAGGTGCCTTTCGGTGGTCACCGCGGATACGTCATACAGACAGCCATGAATCATTCATGAACAACTCTGCCCGATTTATTCCTGCGCTCCAAAGTGAAGGCATTTCCGACTGCAGCTGTGTCTAGACAAGAGATGTATTATAGAGCTCTCTTTGCCCCGAGGTTGTCTGCTTCCAGTGTCGAACATCCACACTCTTGGAGAGAAATAATAAAAATAATAAATGACAGGAATAAGGTTTGAAACCCAGAAAACATCATTAACGGAGCCATGGAGCATAGTACCCCATGAATTATTAAGGAGATACTATGTTCTTTTTAGAAATCAGAGCAGGCCACTGGGAAGCCTGGGCACAGACATGTCGCATCACAGTCTTGGCACTATGAGAGCCGCAGACGGAATGAACGAGAACGAAGTGCAGCACCCACCCAGGAGCTCTCTTTAGAGTCCGCACAGCAAAGGCTGCTCACGGGCCTCTGCAACTGGCCAGAGAAAGGGATTTTTTTTTTTATTGTTATTGTTGGACTTTTTTTTTTTCCTCTCCAGGTTTCACTGTCAGCTGTTTCATTTCAGACTTTGTAGCACTGACATTTTTCCCCTTTTCGGGAGAGATGAACCTATACTGTGACCGAATTTCTCGTGGACCGTAGAAAACGACAGCTTCCTTCTACCCAGGTCGTTGAGAAATTCTTTCCAAACTCTGAACAGCAGAGTCGTGGTCTCACGTGTTGTTGTTTGTTTGTGTGCGTGTTTTTTCCAGAAGGCTCTGTTTGCCATGGCACTGTCCCGTCCTAGAGGTCCTCCTCCACTCCACCTTGGGTTCTCGGCTCTATCTCCAGCTATGCTTGACTAAGGGATCAACAGCCTGTTTGTCAGCTGATGCCTGTTTAAAAACAAACAAACAAAAAAAACATGATTCAGTTTCTAAAATCTTTGAAAAATGGTGTGCCTGAAAACTAGTGAGAAAAAACAAACAAAACACCTAAACACTAAACTGTAAAAAGGGGATTCTAGCAACAATATTTGATGTGTAAAGAATATATTATTAAAAAATTATTTTGTTAAATATAAAGTGTGTTAACCAGCAAGCATTGTGTGTGGTATATTTTCCTTCCTAAATGTGTCCCTTCTTCCTACCCTCCTCGTTTAATGACTAATTCTCAGTGACTTCTCTCATTTGCAAGTCCATGTACCATTAGCACTATATTCCGTTGGAATTAAGTGTCCGCATTAGCATTGTCCTGTGTACATGTTCATTCTTCACAATATAAGGCGATGCTGATTCGAGGGCTGGAGGAGACGCTCGAACAAACCAGCAGCGACAGTGTGACTGGACGATATTTTCCTGACCTGTATCCACACAATGCTAAGGATAGTCTGTAACTATCAGGCGATCGCTCTGCGGCAGGCCCTGTGCTAGGCACGGAAGCCGTAGAATCTTGTTCAATCCACAGAGCACGCCTACCAGGGAGGGACCCCTGTGATCTCGGCTTTGCTGTTGAGGAAAGCAAAACACAAAGTAGTTCATTAGTCCAAGGTCATGGGGTAGGAAGGGGCAAAGCAAGAATTTTGTGTTGTAAACGTTTTAAACACACACACACACACAAAATTAAGAAAATAGTATAATGAACCTCCATGTATCCATTGCCAAGATTTAACAGTTACTCAGATTTCGCACAATGCCTCATCCATTCTTTTTTACCTGTGAGGATTCTAAAGCAAATATCAAGCAGCCATTGTGTAATTTCGTCCCTACATCTTGCAGCAATCATCTCTTTTAAAGGAAGGGATAGTTTCTTACAAAACCATATGTTATATCACCAAAACCTAAAACAATTAATAAGAAGTCCTCAACAGCATCTGCAATCCAGTCCATATTCAAATGTTTTCAACTTTCTAAAATATGAGGGGAAGAGGTATTTGCATGATCCAAACCACCCACAGCACTGCATTTGGTCGTTAAGTCCTCCTAAGTCCAAAAGAGGGACCTGAACCCTGTCAACTGACCGTGTGAATTCTGACAGGTTCCTGGGTTTGTTGTTATTGGAGGGTTTGTGACGGGAAAATTACTCTTTCTAAAGCTCCATGTTCAACTCCCCCTAGACACTGAGCAAGGCAAGCAGCAGGCAAGAGTCTTGCTACCAACTGACCTTCAGGGGGCGACCAAGAGCCCAGAGCAGGAACCCTCGTCCCAACCAGCACCCAGAGGACGCTGCTTTTTATACCTGTGTAAGCTTTTCCGGGGGAGTAGGAGCAAACTGTTATTTTTATACTCTTTGAGACAAACATATACTGCCTAATACAGAGTAAAACTAACAATAGTTTATAAATTGCCATCATCTTCTGCACTGTTAGGAGAAAGAAAAGAGCCAGCCACAAAGGAAACATCAGCATGGAGTCCCCACATGCATTCACACCCCAACTCCACCAACATTCTCTTAAAACAAGATTACATGTTCTTGCTTTTCAATTTCCCATGTGTGTAATTCTCTGCTCCCTGTGTCCCTGGCAAAGGGTAGTTTACAGTTCATTCCTAATTCAAGTTTCAAAGCACAGGAGAGAAAGCTATGAACTGTGACCATCCTGGGTTTGTGGTTATTTGCGTGTTTAGGTCAGGAATAGTACCCTTTCTTTAGAAAAGACACCTTCATGATTTTGAAAGACAAATGTCAGGTCTGAGCCAGCAACCTGACCTCTACTTTCTTCCCACATCTGTAAGGGATTGATACCTTGAGTTGGGGTGACAGTCGAACTACGGTCTGGTGTGTGTACTTGGTTCTCCCTGACCAACTGCACGCACCTGGAAGGCATGCTGTTCTTCCGACGAACAATACATAACAGGTGCCGTTGTGCCTTTCACAGAGGGAGAGTTAAATGGCCTGAGTTAAGGAATTACAGTGATACCTCGGTTCTCGAACATAATTCGTTCCAGGAGGACGGTCGAGAACCAAATTGTTCGAGAACCGAAGCAATGAAACCAATAGGAAATAATGGAAACTGGATTAATTCGTTCCAAGCCCCAGAAAATGCCTATTTACTGGCCTAATTTGTATATAATATGTAGAAAAACGTAAGTCTCAACAAGAAATAAAAGTGTACAGTATGTCTAAGGGTTAAATTCAGTGTAAAGCGTGACTCTCTCCACAAAGCGTGACTCTCTCTCTGCACTCACACTGGTGACGCGAGCAAGGCGCGCTGGGCCGAATGAACGCCATTCGGCTCAACTCGGCTCATCTCGGAAGTTCGAGTTCCAAATATTTGTTCGGATTCCAAGACAAAAGTTTCTCGAATCTCCTGGTCGAATACCGATTTGGTCGAAATCCGAGGCGTTCGAGAACCGAGGTATCACTGTACATTCATTTCATTTTAAGGACTTAAAATTCGTTTTATGTTCCAAATACGTTCAGTCGTGGTGATGATCTGATGACTTACCTTAAACAGAAAAACAAATAACTATGTTATGTACTAAAGAGCCAGAGAGGGATGGTGGAAGATGGACACGTCAGATGTTTCTGGTGTTTTGATTACTAAAGCATTAGAGCAGAAGGGAAGCTAGAGAGAATAGAGACTCATTTATGATTTTGACTTTAAAAATTCCAGAGAATGACGGACAGTGCTACTTTTTAGAGGAGAAAACCTCCCAGAAAATCACCTGAGGTCGTCTCCAGGTCCAGCTTCTGAAGTCATGTATTTTGTAGAATATAGATTAATAAATAAATAAGTAAATTAATAAGGTTCCACAACTTCCTTGGTTGCTAGGTTAGTGTTGAACACCTTTTTTCTGTCAAATATTGTTTATTAGGTGGTATCACGAAGCCCCAAACCAAGCGACATACATTCTATATTCTATATGCTGCATTCTATATGCTACAATGTAAACCCTGCACTTTTTTTTTTTAAAGAATACTATCGTGAACTTAATTTAATATAACTCAGCTTTAACAATTAACTCCTGGCTAATCTTGTTTCATGTATTACCTCTTGCCTCCCCAGAATTTTTTTTATCTTTTTAAAGGATGATGGGTGAGAGAAATGAGTGAATGGGTGTCAACAGCCTTCGTTTTCACTTATGAAAAACTTGAACTCAGTTCTTTGAAGTCCAAATTTCAGTTTCATGAATCCCAGTATTTGTATTACTACCTGGCTTTGAGTAGGGGCACTTTTTCAAAGCGATACTTTTAGAATTAAGTTTGAGTTCTTTAAAACTTTCCAAATAAATAGTCATGTGAGGGAGGTGGGGAAGGGGGGAAATTTGGGCAACAAGTCCAGCTACCATTTCTTAAGCCCCTTCTGTGTGCCATACACTGTATTGGCTTCTTTGCATGAGACAATGCTATTTATTATCAGTTCAACCACCTTGATAAGCACCATGACATTATGAACTGGCAATCCCATTTTGCAGATTGGAACACTGAGATTCAGAGTTATTTTATGACTTTCTCAGGCTCACACAAGTAGAAAGAGACAAAGGCAGCTTTTTTAAATCAAGAAATGTTAAGTCTTAAACAGAATATTACCTCCAAAAAGTAGCTTAGAATAGAAACTGGAGCAAAAGAAAGAGCCTGTGTATGTTAGCTGTCGTTAGGGTTGGTGGGATCGTAAGAGAGACCTCATAGATAACGTAACCCTGGGTTCACACTATGTAGATGAGGTACAAGTTGCCAGGTAACGAGGGAATAATGTTGTATCACAGAAGAAGATGAGTAGTGTATGTGCAGTGTGACAAGCGTCAGGTGTGATGTGAGTGTGAGGGAGATGGGGAACGAGACCAGGAAGAAAACCCAATTGTTCGGCCCTGGAGGATCATGCTGAGAGGATTGGATGTGATTTTATTGATCCTGTGAATTAATGAACATTTAAAAAAAGGTTGATATTGCCATATTTGTGTCTTGGAATAACAATTCTGATACCAGAGTGAATTGTGGGTAGGGGTCTGGGGATACAGCGGTGAGGACACTAGTGAGAGGCAATTAGAAGAGTTCTGGAAAGAATAACAAGGATCCGAACCTTGTGATCTGATTGCAGTGGTGAGACCCAGCAAGACCAACTGGGGCAACAGGACTTCATGGACGATCAAATGAGAATTCAAAAATTAAGATAGCCAACGTTTCTAGTTCAAGTGGTTAGAAGGATACTGAGGCTACATGGAACCCATACTTTCCTTGCGGGTGGCACATAATCTCGTTTTAGACTACGTCAGAGATGCTGGTAATATCAGGTATTTAGAATCAACCTCAAATACGCTTGTCTCTAGGGTAGCTCAATCTGTTTGTATCTGCCAATTCCATTTCCATCTCATTTTTAATAATTGCCATTTGAATAATCAGAGTTCCCTACTGGTCATACATTTGTGCATAGTATTCTTGAAATGAAAGTCAAAGGTTAGAATGATAGAATGCAAAATTGTTCACTAATTGGTGGCAAATATTCTTTTGACCCCATAGTAAAATAAAATTTATTGGCATAGTGTGATATACACTGCTTACACATTTCCAACACCTCTCTGCTCGTGCCCCTTCGGAATATAGAATGTCGGTTTTATTTTTATATTGTTGTTGATCTGGGTTCTAGAAATTCAAAACAGGAGTTATTTAGCCATGCACTTTGACCCTCTCCCCCCCCCCCCCCCCCAGAACATGCAGGAATAAATGGCATAAATGGCGAGTTAAGTCCTGGGAGTGCCTTTTGATTTGAGAGCTCCAAAGATGCCTACCCTGCTCCCATTACATTTTTCTTTGCCTTTGTTTATTTTTTTTGGTTTCATTCCCTTTTTAATTAATCACAACATTGGGTCAGCAAGACCCATTAACTGCATTTCTCATTTAGACCTTTCAGAGATGCAGCTGCAGATGCAATTTAATTTGTTGACCCGTGATCGATAGCAATTAATAGCATCTCTTTAATCTTGTTGAAAGGTCTGTCTTTGGCTTCCAGGAGCCACCATCTCAAGGGAAAGGTATCCACACACACCAACACACACACACGCACGCACATGCACGCACACACTCACAGGTTATTTAGCTTCTAGGCAATCATTGCCCTCAACCTTCTCTCATGACTTAGTAGCCAGTTGAGACATCACTATCTCTAAGGGTTTTTCAATTTTTACAAAAAAGTTTATCTGCACTCTGTTACAAGATTCCTCCACTGCAAGTTGATCATGCCAATGTTATGGGCCAAGAACTCTGAAAATAATACTATAAAGTACTTTTTTAATTCAGAAAAATAGACTTGACTTTTTAAAAGTATATTACATTAACAAAATAAATGTTCAGTTTTCTTGAGACTTCTCCATGTTGTCTTGCGGCTAAGCCAATCACTGCAGTCCAGTGTTTTCCTTTGACTGTCATATTCATTAAAGAGTTTATTCATACCCATGAATAAATGATGGCAGTAGAAGATTGGACTTTAGGTGGTAAACACACAATACAATATACAGATGAGGTATCATAGAATTATACACTTGAAACCTATATAATTTTATTAACCAATGTCACCCCACTAAATTTAATTTAAAAAAATGTTAAAGATAGTGTACAAAAGAGTAAACAATGGTATACCAAAAAAGAGTTTCTTCAATCAATAAATAACTTCCCAGCTCGGAAACTAGGCACTGGGGTTAAATCCCAGTGAGGGATTTTTCCCTGCTCTCAAGGGGCTTTCATTCTGACAGGGCAAACAGCAAGGCAAGTCCACGGAAGCAGAGGGCAGTGCTGTGCTCTAGGTATCGACAGGGATGCTGGAATCCTTGCAAAAGGCAGTGCATCGCCCGGGCCTGTGGGAAGGCTGCCTGGGAGATGGGACTTGTAAAATGAGTTTTAAAAAAGGAATGAAGAATGAGGGAAGTAGCCAGTCTCAGTTTATAAGGTGAAGCTTCTACCGATACAGGTCAGACCATATAAGGAACCCATTTTGCTACTAATGAAATCCATCCAAATCAGTAAGCATGTTCCTGGAACCAAACCAAGGGATTTGAGGGGGGAAAAAAGATGAGTCACTCCCATATTGTAAAGGAACCATTCATTGTCTTGGTGCCCTCGGCCCATCTTCTCCACGCAGGCAGACCTTAGAGGTACCGTGGGTTCCCTTATAGATCCCCACAATAAAGCGAAATATCGCGATAAAGCAAATCGCAGTCATGTTTTGGTTTCCCAGTACATATAAGAGTTATGTTCACACTACACTGTAGTCTGTTAAGTGTGCAATAGCATTGTCTAAAAATATAATGTGCGCACTTTAATTAAAAATACTTTATTGCTGAAAAATACTAACCACTATCTGAGCCTTCAATGAGTTGTAATCTTTTTGCTGGTGGAGGTGCATTGTCAATGATCAGTAATATCTTGAAAAATAATTTTTTTTCTTTCCTTTTTTATCATTATTGTTGAAAGTATTACAGATCCCCCTCCCACTGACCCTCTCCTCCCCACTCCCACCCTCAAAGGAATCTTTTTCTGAGCAGTAGGTCTCAACAGTAGCCTTCAAATATTTAATAAACTATGTTGTAAACAAAGGTGTTATCATCCAGGTTTTGTTGTTGCATTTATAGGGCACAGGCAGAGTAGACTTAGCATAACCCTCAGAGCCCAAGGTTTTCCAGAATGGTAAATGAGCATTGGCTTCAACTTAAAGTCACCAGTTACATTAGCCTCTAACAAGAGAATCAGCCTGTCCTTCGTAGCTTCGACGCCAGTCATTGGCTTCTCCTCTCCAGTTATGAAAGTCCTAGAGGGCATATTTTTCCAATATAAAGTTGTTTTGTCTACATTGAAAAACTGTTGTTCAGTGTAGCAACCTTTCTTAATTATCTTAGCTAGATCTTCTGGACAATTTGCTACAGGTTTTACATCAGCACTGGCTGCTTCACTTGCATGTGTACATTTTGGAGATTGTTTCTTTCCTTAAACCTCATGAACCAACCAGTGCTAGCTTCACACTTTTCTTCTGCACCTTCCACACCAATCTCAGCCTTTACAGAATAGAAGAGAGCAAGGTGCTTGCTCTCGATTAGACTTCGATTTAAGAGAATGTTGTGGCTGGTTTGATATTCTATTCAGACCAGTAAAACTTTCTCTATATCAGCAACAAGGCCATTCTGCTTTCTTATCCTTCATGTTTTCACTGGGATGTGTTTCAATTTCCTTCAAGAACTTGTTCTTGGCAGTCACAACTTGGCTAACAGTTTGGAGTAAGAGGCCTCGCTTCACACATAGCTTGACTTTTGACGTGCTTTCCTCATTAAACTTAGTCATTTCTAGCTTTTGATTTAAAGTAAAGATAACTTTCCTGAACACTCAGAGGCCACTGTAGGGTTGACCCAAGTCAGTATTGTGATTCAGGGAATGCCAAGGCCTGAGCAGGGGAGATAGACGGGAACAGCCAGTCGATGGAGCAGTCACTGCACACACAACATTTATTGATTAAATTTGTCTTCTTATATGGACAAAATTCATGGCACCACAGAACAATTATAATAGAAACATCAAAATTCACTTAACGAAGATCACCATAACAAATAAAATAACACTTCTAAAAGTTTGGAATACTGTTGAGAATTACCAAAATGTGACACAGGGACACAAAGTAAGCAAATGCTGTTGGAAACGGGTCACTGATAGACTTGTTTGATGCACGGTTTCCACAACTATTCAATTTGTAAAAAATGCAATCTCTGTAAAGCACAACAAAGGAAACGCAATAAAACGAGATATATCTGTAGACAGCTCTCTGGCTAGTGCAATTCCCTGTCCTCTACCCAATACTGGGGACCCAGCACACTACATTTTACCAAAATATGTCCCTGAATCTCAGGAAAATTTGGATACGTCAGTGGCCTTTGCACTATATTGATTCTTCTTACTCAGTACTAGGCTCAAGTGCAGAATGGAAGGCTGTATTCCCTAATAAAGCATCAGGAAACAAGCAAGAGATGTGTTTTTGAGCAAAAATTTATTTATTTTTTTTAAATGTATCTTTATTGTTGAAAGTATTACAGATGTCCTCCCTTTTTCCCCCATTGACCCCTTCCACCCTGCTCCCCAGCCCAAGCCTTCACCATACTGTTTTCCATGTGCATGGGTGATGCATATAAGCATGTAAGTTCCTTGGTTAATCTCTTCCCGCCCCCTCCTTCCCTCTGGACATTCATCAGGCTGTTCCATGCTTCCATGTCTCTGGATCTATTTTGCTCTTCAGCTTATTTTGTTCATTAGATTCCACATGTCAGTGAGATCACCTTTTGAAATGTTTTCAAATGACAATATGAGGATGGCCACATGCTCTGTGAATTCACAGGACTAGTCTTAACACCAATTGTCAAGGAATTTCCTGTGTTACAATTTATAACCGAGAACTTTAAAAAATGCTAGGCAACATCTTATAGACAAGATTTGAGAATATTGGATATTCAAATATAAGGCTTATGATTTGTAAATTACAAGTAGAAAATGTCTAAGGTGCACATGTGTGTATATTTGTTTCTACATGTAAGTGGTACAGTCTATATGTTTATAGAAATGGAAAACGTATAGACATGTGGGCTGATGGCTGTCAAGATCACTTACTTGCTATGTCTCCATGAGTTGACACACTCTTCTCCCATTTTTGTACCTGACAATAGCAGTCTTGTTTAGCCTACAGTAATTCTTACCCCACCTTTGCCTTTTGTAAGGCATTGCATTAGTTCTGCTTGTTCATAGATGTAATTTCCCATCTCTAATCATTTGTCGCTCGTGTGGTCCATTGATTTCAGAGGGAGGCTGAACACACTCAGCAAAGGAGAGTTCCAGAGGGGAATAAAAATCAAGCTGCTGTGGAACCTAGTTATTACAGTGACAATGAGATCTCTGTATAAAGAAAACAAACAGCATTTCTTATTACATGTGCAGAATATTAACATAAACATACGGTTGGAGTTGGGGTTTGTTTTTGTTCGGATTTTCCTTTCTTTCCTTTTCTTTTTGCAGCTGAAGAATCGTTTCTGCTTGAGAAGGATTATCTTCCATTTACCTGCTCAGTTTCCTCTGATGAACAGAGAATGACTTCCCTGGGTATCCAGATATGTGTGAGGATACCTGCAGGCAGTTAGAGGAGACTGTTCTCTAAGCCACTTCACTGGGTTACATAAGGCTCACTCTTACCCTCTTAGTTGGGGTGGGTGCAATTTTTAGTTCTCCGGAGAAACTGGCAATGTTCCAGGATGTTTCCATCACTCAGTGAACTGTTTCAAAGACTGGCATGTATTCTGCTCCGAGGAATGTCCACTTTAATTGATTGGTTTGCTTTAGAGACCCACTTGTACCTTCCCACTCATCTGTTATTGAGCAACTTGACACAGCAAGGCACACTTCAGACATAACTAGCAGTGTGAGAGCAGAGACGGCCGTGGTCCATCTCCTGCTCTCTTTCTTCCAACATGGTGCTCAGCAGCAACAGCCAGGCCACTGGCCACCAAGACTCCAGAGTCAGCAGCCTCTAATAGTGTCTTTAGTACATTAGGACTGGGTATTTAAAAATAATAATAACAATGCAGTTATCCATCAATGAGTAGGGAGACCAGGGTCACAGCAGCAAGTTGTAAGATAATATACCGGAAAAGTATAAAGTAACTTAAAAAACAGAGGAGGTGCCCAGAATTTAGATATTTCGCAACAGCAATGTAGCATGCAATGACACATTTTTCTTCCTTGCACTTGCAGAAGTAAAACCAGAATATACATCTGTAATCACACATTCCATCCCATTGATTTGTTCTCCCAGAATACAGAAGGCTAGTCATCAAACTCATATGCCTATTGAAATGATGTCAACTCAGAAAAATATTCTTTGTTTACCAAAAATTCTATTATTCAGTACATATAAATTTACAGTAGGTAGACTGGGTTTACAGCATCTTACAGTTTTCTTTAACTATCTTCTAGGGATATAAAAGGGCACAGTGGAAATGCATCATGCATGCCATGAAATACAACTTAGAAACATGTTCTCTACACCTCTGCTGTGATACACACAGTAAGATGCAGATTCTCAAAACTGGTTAGTTGGAGTAATTGTATACTTAGCATCATCAGACCTGGGGTTAAACTTACTCTGGTTCGAAGTAATTTTTTTTTTTGAGACTTGATTTATCTCTATTGAGCTGAATCAAAACAACTGGATCATTGTCGAGGCCCACTTCTTACTGGCTCTGTAGATATTGCAAGACTCACATTTGCAAGGCCGACTGTTTTTTTTTTTTTCCTTTATATAAATAATTCATTTTAAGTGAACATTTCTTTAAAACTTTTCTCGACCTACACTATGTATACATGAAATTGCACATACAAGAATGCTTATAACATGGGATATATAGAATGTATCACTAGTTATCCAAAAGTCCCATATGGCCCTTCCAGTCAGCACCCTCCCCACCACCAAGGATCACCCCGGCCAGCAATGGCTAAACTTCCAAACAGCAAAACTCACTCTTGCGTGTTTTGAAAGTCTATGTAAATAGAATCATGCAGTATCTGTCTTCAGAAACTGCAAACTTTCATTCAGCGTTTTGTGGTGTGGAATTCACGTGCATCTATTTTCTTTAAGAAAATGGAGATTTGATTTCATTGGCAAAGCTACAACCCTTTATTTCCTAGGAGAAGTATAATTATTAATATTAAATATCGAAAATCCCACCCAAAGTTTAGCAATTATGAAGGAATGGGGGGGTCTCTATAAACTTACATTTTTTCCCTCTTTTAAGGATTTAATAGTAGCTATTCATTTAGGATTTGTGGAACTCCTACATTGGAACTGCTTCTAAAAAGAGGTCAGTGTTAAAGAGTACCCGCAGTAAAGCCAAGTTTATATTTTTGAAGTATTCCATCATTTCTAGCTGGACTGGTCACTGATCACCTCTCCTTTTACTCAATAGTGAAGTCTTACACTGGCCTAGGAAGAGAAGCAAAACTCCCCGACAGGTGAGCTTAGAGCGTCGGATCTGAAACAGAGAAGCTAAGAGAAGCATGCCCTCCAGGGTGGGGCAGCTGGAGACGAGAGACTGGGAAGCACTCCCCGGGGAAGACAGCACATCTGGCAGGAACGGTGTGCTCTGTGAGCCCCCCAGGAACATCTGCGCCTACCCCACCTCACTCCTCCCCTGGGTTCGCTCCTTCCCACCCCTGGGTTCTCAGCCTCAGTGCCCGGCTCAGGTAGCACAAGCCTCGCACCCCGACGGGGCCAGGTCCCTCAGGACAGTCTCCCACGGCCCTCTAGGGTTCTCTTTTTGGGAAATTTCTCGCTTCATAAGTAAACTGTTCTTTGGTTGTTTCCTCCACTGGACTATAAATGGATGAGGCACTTAAAAGTGCACCTGACACACAGCAGGTGTTCAGCTAATAGTTCCTGAAGGAGTGAATTCATAAAGGTATAAAATTAAATAAATATTGCAGTCATCCTCAAGCTGCAAAATTAATTTTACCCCTGAACCTTTTGATTTGTTTCCTTCTTAGTGTCTTATATACTGGGGGGCAGGGACGATCAATCTCTCTAAATAAACAAAGAAAAAGTTCTTGAGTGTCACATAAAGCCACTTCTTTCTTAAAATAAAATGCCTCTTTATTTCCAGGAATATGTACATAATGGGTTCCTTAAATCAGAAGTCCTGCTGCTCAGCATTTTGGTGCCAGAACCCACCAAATGAATGGAAGGTCAGTAGAGTATAGACATTTGTTTTGAAAGGAGCATATTACACCATCTCAGACAAATGGATCAATGTAGACTCTTAAAATAACATCTTGAAACAGACTTGTAACTTGTGTAGCCCTTCTTACATCTAGTGGATCCACTTAGGATGACGTGTTTGGCAGAGAAGAGACAGTTAAGACGGTGAGTGTTTTTATGTTTTTATATTAACCTCCTGTTTCTTCCAAGAAATTAGACTCTCTGGCCTCTTCTTTATGTTCCAGATTCTTAGATTATAAAAAAAATTACTAAATTAACCAAGAGAGCATGATAATAAAGTGTTTGGGCTTTCCATAAAAGTGAGGCAGAGGGTCACATGATGGTCCAGGCTTCACAGTTGTAGAGGACCAACATGATGAAGTGATGGTCTGGTCTGGAGGTAAAGTTGAAACAATTATTATTTTGAGGTTCCTTTGGGTGCAAGGAATTTCTAAAATTTCAAAACTGGGAAGGCCTCAGAGATTGTGAATTACTTAATCTGAAGGGCACTAATTACTAAAATTTACCTATAAAAACATTTATATTTCTAACAATTAGAATGGATTTATAGCACGTTATTCCATGTGATAGCAACAATCTTATAATCCTAGCTGTGTAACCAGTTCCCAGAAACTTCTAGCCAATATCATAAAAAGCTGAGCTAAAACTTTAAAGTTTAGGACATTTTTAAACACAATGCTTATCAGTAAAATCTGTTTTCAGCCTATAAGTGACAGAGATTATCTAAATTAAGAATTCTTCCAAGGTTTCTTTCAATAATCTAATTATTCAAAACTCTCAGCCAAAGGAAAGGAAAACTGTTAAATGTATCAATTTAACTCAAAGACGATAATAAGGAACATTTCTCATCATTTACCAAATGGAAGACATTGGGCTTCATGTTGAGGTTACTAGAATGAGTACAAAATAGTCTCTTTCTCAAAAAGTAGAGACACAAACAAAATTGTTAATAAAATTTCACTATATAGAGGTTTGCATAGACTGTGATGAAACATAAAAGAAGAATAATTATTTAAAACTGAATTTCAAAAAAAACTTTTCTGGAGAGGAAAAAAAAATGCTGCAGTTGATGCTTTTATTTATTATTTTTGTTGTTGTTGAAAGTATCACAGATGTCCCCCTTTCTTCCCCATTGACCCCTTCCTTCTCGCTTCTACCCCCTCCTGCCTTCCCCAACCTAATGTGAGTTGTGTATATATGCATATAAGTTCTTTGCTTTATCTCTTCCCACCCCTCCCCATCCCTCTGAGGTTTGTTGATTCCTGAAAGGTGAACAAGGACTAACTGGAAGGGGAGAAATGAGCAGGCTGTTGCAGTCAAGGGGACACCACAAATAAAGACAACGGCAAGCAACGTTGCAAGTGTGGAGACTTACAAGCAAATCCATGGTGCACTTGGACCAAGAAATAAAGCTAATGCTGCAGGTGTAGCCAAGTCAGGAAGGATTCGTGAGCCCTGTTAAGAAGTTAAACTTCAGTCTGTAGATGCTAGGAAACCACTGAGGAAATGGAAAGGGGGCGGGGCTATATAGGCAAACGTGCATGTTGAAGAGAGGATTCCGGTTCTGCCTACACCATGAAAATGCATCTGGGGAAAGGGACACTCTGCCGGAAGCAGGATTAGATGACAGCTGTGCTCAAAACAAGAGATAGCAAGAGTTTATTCTAGAGCATTGTTTATAGGGCTAAAAAGAAGTGGATCAATTTGAGCTAAATTTTGGCAATAAAATAATACGGACTTGAGAATCAAGTATGAGAGCTGAGAAAGAAAGCTGTATAGCCTGACTGAGAGCTGAAGCAGAAGACAGAAATAGGTTGGATGTATGACCATACGACTTTAAACTTTAGACACTTTGACTTAGAGGTGACAGTGAGGTTTCTAAGTAGCTAAGTAGTTCTCTCCAGCAGTCTGTTGGCTAGATGAGTTGGGAGTTCAAGACCAAGCTCAAGATAAGAATACAGGTTCCCTAGTTCTGAGAATGTCGAAGACAGTTAAAATCATAAAGCAGTTAAGCTTGCACAACTGGAGACTATCGGGCTGAGAAAATCTCGATGATAACATAGAAATAAACCAAGCAAAGATCCACGTGGCTGTGATCAGATCATAAATCTGTATGAACATGCCTTTTCCCGTATTCTCTTCACGCTCAGTTCTTTCTCGGTGTTTCCAATGGTCGACATAGTCACTAAATCTTGCTCACTTTTCTTTCAGAGAAGCAAATCCAGGAGCTAATGCTGGAGTAATGTTGAGCAGAACTTAAGTACCTGATGAAAGCTGATTTCCAGAGAAATTCAACAGAAGGCGTTGGTGCTGCCTACCCGTGTAGACAAATACACAGCTGGCTGGCTAAAGGGAGCGCGAGGAATTCATTCTCATACGAGTAATTCTTGCCTACACGTGCCGAAATGCTCATTTTTCAGTTCATTAGGTTCAATTCAATGCATATAGAACATGTCTAGAATCGATAGGACTTTGAAGGTTTCATTTTTTATTTTACTCCGATGAAAAGCTCAGCGCTGCTTGATCGTTCTCGCACTTTCACACGACGGCTAGAGGCCCCGCAGGAAGCGGGAGGCCAAGGTTAAAGCCCTTCTAAGTCAAGATGCTGTAATACCCAAAGAACCAATTTTCACAGGATAGCATGTCTTCTGGTATTTTATTGGCATTCCCAGAATCTGAGAGCGGAAGGGGTGTACTGGGACTCATTTTAGTTGCAGATGTATAACTCTTGGCATTAAATTTTCCTTAACTTTCAATAAATTCAAGGTTACTGCTTCAGCTTATTAGACTTTAGCTAATTTTATACCGTGTACAAAAAAACAAAGGAGGAATGCTGTTTTCCTCAAAATATAGGATAACCGAGGGTCTCAGTTTCTGCTGAATTGGCAAGTACGCGCTCAAGAACGGACAGCTCCTGTCAATTTCCCGACTACGGTAGCGGCTGTGTGTGCAGAGCGGTGCCCCTCTGACCGCCTGGCATTCTCTGACATTGTTTCTGTGTTATTCGAGATGCGATTGTATATCCCTAGCTATATTCATAGTCTCATTTGCAAAATGATAGATTAGAAGGAGGACTGGGTGGGGATAATATATGTATAATATGTAAGCACAGTTCCTAGCAACAGCTCAAACACAATGCAAAACATATCTTCAGGGCAAAAGCTGGCCCGATAACTTGATGAATAACAGTTCATACCTAAATTTATATTTGAATAGCATTCTGCAATTTTCAATGTATTTTCAAATATTCCATTTTATAACCTCAGCACTCACTGCCGTGACAGGGCAGCTACGAGTGTCGCGTTATCTCATCAGAGAAACTGAAGCTCCAAGAAGTGCAATGGTGTGCACGAATTAAATGATTAATAAAGGATGGGACTTGTCTAGAAGCTAAGTCTTCAGACATCCAGGCAAGCTTTAACTTCACTACCCTGAGCATCCTATAAAAATAAATAAAATCCCTGAGGTCTCAATCAGGCTAAGAACGGTGCCTAGTGTCATAGAATAAAGGATTTTTCTTATGTTTCTTAACTGGCTGGAGCAGATGACAGCACAATTGAGAAATAAACATCGTCTTTCACATCCCTACCCCTCTTCCCAGAGTCTCATTTCTCTCCCCATCTTTTAACCTCCAGATCTGAACCTTGGGCCCTCGGAATCCCGAGGACAGTCTCCCCAACTCTTCCTAGTGAGTAATTCCCCAATTTCCTCACAAGACACGAGTGTGGCCTCCTCTCTGAAGAGTTTTCTTCTTTCTCCTGGAAGCTTTTAGTGTCCACTCTCTAAGTGACCACTGAACAGCTGTGTTCATACATTTTAATACCGCTCATTATATTATGTCTTAATATTTTATATGATCTATTTTTGTCACTGGGCTGTGAATTCCCAAAGACAAGCACCTATGTTTCATGTCCGTGTCACCCACAGTAACGGGAAGAATCTCTGGCACATAAATATGCAAGAAGGGTTGGGTGCATGGATCTGAAACTTTCAGCCTCAGCTGTCAGTGGCACTGTGCTTGTTCCCTGACAATAGCAGATGGATATAAATGTTAAAAGGTGTCTTCGGAGAGGTCAATACTTAGCACCAAGTAATAAATCTCTCATTGCGAAATAATAGATACTGTGATAGTAGGGAAGATTCTAGGGAGAGTGGAGTCTTCTATTATTTCTCAAATTGTACCCCACAGGCAACTTCCAAGACAAATTCAAATTATTTCAATCAACAACTATTTATAGTGGACATTAGACATTCATAGGCATATGTTCAGAATCCTCTGTATATCCTTAAATTTAAAATTTCAGAACATTTTGCAAAGGATCTTGGTTTTCTTCAGAACCATAGTCTATATAGAAAATCACCTGTTGCCCTGGCCGGTTTGGCTCAGCGGTTAGAGCGTCGGCCTGCGGTCCGGAGAGACCCGGGTTCGGTTCCCGCTAAGGGCACGTACTTCGGTTGCAGTTTGTCCCCGGCCCTGGTTGGTCGTGCGGGTGGCAGCCACTTGATGTGTCCCTTCACGTCGATGTTTCTCTCACTCTCTCTCTCTTCCTCTCTCTCCCTCCCACTCTATCTGTACAAAAAATGGAAAAATATCCTCGGGTGAGGATAAAAAAAAAAAAGAAAATCACCTGTTTTCTTTCCATTTCCAAGCCATAACATAACCACTTTTTTTTTTTATTGATTTGAGAGAAAGAGGAAGTGGGGGAGAGAGAGAGAGAGAGAGAGAGAGAGAGAGAGAGAGAGAGAGAGAGAGAGAGAAATCACTGTGAGAGAGAAACATTGATTGGTTGCCTTTGTATATGCCCCTAATGGGGATTGAACCTGCAACCTGGGCATGTGCCCTGACCAGGAATCAAACCTGTGACCCTTCAGTGCACAAGACGATGCTCTAACCAACTGAGGTGCACCAGCCAGGGCAAGGAAAGCACTTCTTAAATTCTTATTAAATCATGTCTTTTATTTGACCTCTATGTTATATATTTAAAAATTGAGTTGCGAGCACTGACAATGGTATTCAATAAACATCCCTTAACAAAAACAGAGAACCACACAGTCATGTTGAGAAGCATACGCTGGGACCATCACAATTCCATGGCCCTCTGGAGATCACTTGGAAAAATTCAAAACCCCCAATGTTAAATCTGCAAATGCCAGGGTTTTAATATATAGTGAGTTCCCATCACATACAAGACATTGTGGTGAGTGCTGCAAAAATTCAGTACGCATAATTGTCCCTGTCTTAAAGAGTCTGTTAATTAACCCAGTACCTCCATCTCTGCTGTATTATCATTTGAGCTTATATTTTTAATAAAACTCCCTAAAGAAATAGGCTAAAGGTCTCCAGTCAAGATGGTACTTTGAATTAACGCTTCAAGCTTCTCCATGACGACTCACACCCATAGTACTGATAGACTAAATCATTTAAAACTATGAAAACCATAGATATTTTGCGATACATGAATATGCAGAAGAGCTGAAAAAAGAACAAAAACAGAGGTAAGTAGGAGCTATAGCCAGCAGATCAAACATTCTAGAATTATTTACAATACATGTCTCAGGCAGCTCAGGCTTCTATGACAACAGAGTCAACACAATGAAAATGACAAGTACGTATAAAGCGCTGTGTTGCACATTGATATACACAGGTTATCCTGAGGAAAAGCTATTGTTTCATTGTTTGAATTGTGAAATGAATTACTATTTTTCCATGAAACACCATTTTTACTTGAAAGAATGACTGGTAGACAAAGTATTACTATCAACCTTTGATTATTGGCATACATTTTTGTCAAAAAAAAAAAAATGTGGTAAGTCTGTCACTTCAAGGAAAACTGACGCATAACTATAGCTATTGCAAATGCTAAAATTTGAGCTTTCAAGTAAAAATTAGAATTTTGGAAAACTGGTATTCATGACCATGAGCGGGACAGAATCCCAATGTTTAAAGACTGCTCTGATGAGATATGTGGTTATATTAAATAAATATTTTATTTTGATGCTTATATATTAAAATTTGTCTTTGGGACTATCTGAATAACTCAGGGAATCAATATTTTCCAAATGATAATGCATTAAAAAAATCAAGCACAGGTAAAAGATCTACTCAATGTGCAAAATAATCCAGCAGATATTAGTATTCGTGTAACAGAGTACATATTGATGATTTCAGATTTCACCTTGCCACTAATTGTTAGTTTTGGTGTACTCCCAAAGAATGTCCACAATTATCTTCTACCACTCCTACTGCTTAACGTTTCATTAGATTTTATAATCAATAAAAAGTGATAAGAAATTGAATGAGTGCCCAACCTGTATGGCTCAGTGGACTGAGCATATCCCATACACCAAGAGGTCACTGTTTCGATTCCTAGCCAGGGCACATGTGTGGACTGTGGGCTCCATCCCCAGCAGGGGACACGCAGGAGGGAGCCAACTGATATTTCTCTCTCTCTTCCTCTCCCTTCTTGTCTCTCTAAAAAAATCAATAAAAACTTTAAAAAAAAAAAACTAGTGACATGAGTTACATAAAGAGACACAATTGTCATCTGCAGATAGAAAATCTAAGAAAATATCAGACAACTATAGTAACTAACAATAGAGTTCAGCAACGGGATCAATAGGCAGAAGTGAATAGCATCCCTATGAACAATCAAATCCAGAGAGAAATGTCACAGAAATAACCATTCACAGTGGCAACAAACACTAGCAGGTACCTAACATAAAACTAACATTCTTGCATGATTTTATCAAGAACGTGAGAATATTCAAAATAAATGGAAAATATATAGCATGTTCATAAAAGAATTTTTTTTATCCTCACCCAAGGGCAGTTTTCCATTTTTTGTTCAAATGGAGTGGAAGGAGAGAGAGAGAAAAAAACATCGACGTGAGCGAGATACATCAAGTGGGTGCCACCCGCACGACCCAACCAGGGTCAGGGAAAAACTGCAACCGAGGTACGTGGCCTTAGCGGGAACCGAACCCGAGTCTCTCTGGACCGCAGGCTGACGCTCTAATCGCTGAGCCAAACCGGCCAGGGCCATAAAAAGACTATTATAAAGAGAAAACTTCTCCCCAAAACTGATTTGCAAATTCAATTAAATTATTATCAAAATACGTACCCTAGAAATCCTATGAAGTTTAAACTGATTAAAATGTGTATCCAAGAAAATAATAAAAATTTAAGGCACAATTTATAATAATGGCTCAAAATTAAAGCTACCTTATATGAGATATACAAGACGTACATGAATATTATGAAGAATTTATTTATTTTTTAATTTACTAAAAGTGAAAAATATGTTATTTACATTAAAAAATAAATATATATCTTAAAGGTGTCAATTCTTCCCCAAAGTGTCATATAAATTTAATAAAATTCCTAGGAAATTTCTGGTAGAATATGCTAGGAAAACCCAATGAGCTGATTCTAAATTTATTTATGGAAAAATTGCAAATATTTAATAGCTTATTTGTAAATCAGGCGCTTTCTAAGAGCTTCATACAACTCTTTAAAGCCAATAATGCCTATACTTATAAAGTAGGTACTATTGCATGCTCATTTTACCTACAAGAAAACTGAGGCACAGAGAGGTTAAAACTCATCCAAGCTCAGACAGATAGTAATAGAAGAACCAAGATTCTTCCCCAGTTTTTCGAGTGTGCCCTTAACCACTATGTATTACTGCCACAAGGGCCCAAATCACTCTGCAGAAGAACACAGAGGGGCATGTGAAGGTACCCCTGTCACACTAACATGAAACAGTGTTATGTTCATGCGTAACAGACCAATGAAACAAGTGAAGAACCTATCAACTGCGAACACATGTGTGAGAGGGATGACAATTTAGATCGAGAAATAAATGGTATATTAAACAAATGTTACTGGGGTAATTAAAGTAAGATCCCTACTTTATGCCATAAACAGAGTCAATTCCAAGTGGATCGAATATGTTAAAATAGAGCAAGAACTTTAACATATTTGCAATCAAATTTATGAAAACATATTTACAAATCTGGTGTAGCAAATAATTTTAAACGCACAACGCACACAAACGGAACACAAACTATCAAGTAAGAGTTATAAACGTGGCTACATTAAGATTAGAAACATCTGTGAACAAATATATGCCAGAAAGGACAGGGCAAGATGCAAGAAGGTATTTCTTATACGCAACTAACAGATCACTAGTGTCCAAAATGAAGTCTGACAATGTTAAAGATACAGGGACACACTGATTCTCACATGCTGTGAGAGTGTGACTTGGCCTGACCACTTGAAGAGCAACGTGGCAATATGTAGGAAAAACAGGAAGTGCTACGAGTCTGAGTTAGGTTTCTAGGTGTAATTAGCCTAAAGAAAACTCATGCACACATACACAAAAGGCAGCTTCAATGATTTTCATTGTTGCTATTTGTGCAGAACTATTTTTACTAGAGAATAAATATAATGAAAAGATTGAAATATATGGACTAAATAGAACCCAAATAATGGTTGTTTATGCCCTTTTAAAAGTTGTATATATTTTTTAAGAGAAGTACTGTATTTCCCTTAGCTTCCCACTAAACTTGGAATTAAACACCTGGGTTATAATCCAGGCTCTTCTACTAGATACCTGCGTGTCCATGGACAGGACGTCTGAGTTTTAAGAGGAAATGCAATACCTACCCTGTAGAGGGTGATTAGAGATGTTCTGAGTCACGGGGCTTCAGGGACCAGCCAACCGCAAAGCCAGCTGGGGGCTGCCATAACAGCGCACTCAGACTACATGGCTTCATCAGCACAAATGTATTGTCTCATTTCTGAAGACAAAAGTCCAAACTCAGGGTGTTAGCAGGATTGGTTCCTTCCAAGGACGATGAGGAAAGTTCTGGTCTAGCCCTCACCTCTTGGCTTGTAGGTGATCTCCCCGAGTAACTCCAGATCATCTGCCCGCTATGCGTGTCCGTGTCCAAACTCCTCCTTCTTGGAAACACACTAGTCTTGCTGGAGTAGGGCCCTGATTACCTCATTGTAACTCGGTTATCTCTGTGAAGTCCCTGTCTCCAAACAAGGTCACATTCTGAAATACTGGGCGTTATGACTGGAACATATAAACATGGGGGGACACAATTCAACCCGTAACACCTGCCTCACATAACTGATACTTAAAATAAAGAGAAAGACAAGCAAGTTTTCGTTAAGAACGTTACATTTCTCTTAACTAAACGTGAATTTAATTTAATGATATTCACTCACTGGTCAAACGTTGGGAGACAGACCCAAGGAGTGGCGGAATGAGGTTTCTGGTCTGGGCTCCTTCCTTTTCAGATGTGCTGTAACACCTGTGTTGGTGAGCCCTGTGGCCAAAAATGCCAGATCAACTTCTCACTTGTCACTCTACCCCCAGTGTGCTGGGCAATGGAGGGTAATACTAGCAATGCCAAGATCGTCAGTTTAATTCCCATCAGAGCTAATTAGCTCCCCTCATTCCTACTCAGATTCGGTCACTTGGCTGTTGCCTGCTGACCCACGGAACACTGAGGCCACATCAGGACACTGGCTGTTCAAAAAGCCCTAATTTCTATTCGGAGTCCCAAAATGTACTACCTAAGCGCAGGAAAGAGGCAATGGGAGGTTACTTTGATCTCTGTTCAAACCACCACTGTCATGTTATTTCAAACCTCCATAACCAGGTGATTAAAACTGTGTAAAAAAATCTTCGCAGAATGCAACGGTCCACACAAATCAATGGAAGCAGCAAACTCAGACAGAGTGAACAGAAGGCACCGCAGACTCTTCTCCTCTGGCCACTTCTTTCAACCTAATTAAATATATTTTACAAATTGAAATAAGTACAAGTAAGTTTAAACTGCATAATCATTACTTACAAATATTGCACACCCATTTCTCAGCTAGTACAGCTGTTTTCTCTGTAAAGTTTGGGAACTCTGCAGAATCAGCTTTTTAAAAAGTTTGCCCAAAAATGTCTGTATATTTCTCTTTTGTTTTTTGTTTATTTTGGTCAAATCTTTGTTATACATAAAGACAAGGTTTTTCACATTTAGATGCAGAAGGTAGCAATCACATTCCCAATTTCTCATAAATGCTTTCCAAATTTCCAAGTTCTACCTCTTTTAAGTGCAAAACTCTTAGCTCCTTTCTGACGCAGAAACTCTGAGCCTTAGAATTGACGTGGATTATAATGCAGAGAAGTCAGCTAGGAACACTATCCACTGGTCTCTTCAATACACAGATATAATTGGCCGGTGGGGGGGGGGGGGGCTTTATTTTCATTTTTCTCTTTGTTAATATCCTAGCAATGATGACCAGAGAACATGTTCAAGAGTACTACTCTTGGCTACAAGCAACAGAAACTCAATTCAATCCAACAAAAAGAGAAATGTTTGACACTCATAATTCAAAAGTGCAGGTGTCTACATTAAGCACACTGGACCCAGGTGCTCAAATTTCAGGTATCTGTACCTTTTCCTCTCTCAGGTCTACTTTCATCATATAGGAGCAACTCAAATAATGACACAGAGGTCCAACTGAAGTTCTCAAATCACATCCTAGTTCAGCAATACCAGAAGGAAAATATAAAACTTCTCTATTCCAAAATTTCCAGCAAGAATCCTAGATTTCTTGATCACATGCCAACCCCTGAACCAATTAGCATAAGCAGATGCTGGGCTCTCATCTACTATGTCTAGTCCATGTACCTGCCCACCGAGACTAGGAGAGGGATCCAACCGCCCCTGAGCCATATCGATTGAAATAGGTAAGGGCTGGTTCCCCAAAGGAAGACTGGGGCTCTGTCATTAGAAGGCAAAGTGGCAGTCAACAATAGATATTCATTATTAAAGGCCTAAGCTGTTAGCACAGAAAACAAACAAACAAACAAACAAAAAAAACACTATTAGTCACAAGAGGGTGGAGCCAGAAAACACAGCGAGCTCCGTACAAACTCAGCATCATTTTCTACTGTTAGCAGGCCAACATTGCAGGGTCATGTGGGCAGCCCATTTATAAGTTGTAGTTATCATTTGAAAGCTGCTCTGTGGGTTCGAGGGAACAGCAAATGAAGAGTGTGACACAGAAAGGTCGTTAAACGCATCCCTAGCCACCAATAAAATCACACCTGAGCCCACAAACACAAGGCACTATCGTAATCATTCCTTGATAATTAAGAAAATGGATACATGCTGCCTTTCTAGCCCTCTCCATGCAAGGGACGAGGTCTGTACATGTCATTAATTTGTTTTTTTATAACAATTAGTTTCAATGCTCCTGGGAGGCATGCTGATTTCTCACCAGGGTAAAATGAGGCACTTGAATAAACCTGCACTTCTGAAAGGCATGAGTGTCCCGCCCTGATTGTGACGTTTGGCTCAGAACACGTTCCCCTGCTCCACAGACTATTCGCCTGAAGTTCGAAAGGCTATGAAGGAGAAGACGCCCTCACTAAGTGTGCCCTTCCAACTGGCAGTTACGCCAATGACGCAGTGTGATCCTTGACCCCTTGAATGATCTGTCCAGAGGTCAAGTCGGTCATAGGAATCGGGTCTTTTTTGCTCCCATTGTAATACTCTATCATAATTAATGAAAGTGCCACACTGTACTTAATGTAAATTAATTCTATGTTTGTCCAAATAACCCAACATAATTTGTATGAGTTTCATGCGCAGCCAGATTTTTGAATGCATTATCTGGGAGAGGGAAAGACATTCTTCCACCGAGCGTTTTTGGCTTAGTTTTTTAACATCAGGAATTAAATAAATAAAGGACTCACCATATGTGCCGCCTGGGACATTGCTTGCAGCATTTAGCAGGGTCAGATTATCAAGTTTCATTATTCGATACATTTTTCAGGCTGGCAACAGAGTCACAAAGAATTGATGGGAGCAGCAAATTCATTTTAAAATGGGTTTATCGCTTCATCAGGTATTCATTTAAGCAGAATCCACAGCATAACTGGATCTCTTTGGCCCTATGTGACACGTTTTTCCAAATGGAATGATAATAATTCTAGAGATGTAATATGTAGTTAAAGATTACCCATCTCCACCCAGAGACTCAAAGGAAGAAATCACTTTCATTCTCAAGCCACTGGTCACTAGAGGATCAAGGGTCTGCTGTTTCAGGACCCCGCCAAAGAAAAACCTGGAGGTGCCACAATGCTTTTGTTTTTTAGTGAACGAGGCTAGCAGCTATGTTATAGGAAACCATCATAAGGGATTTCATTTCTGGTGAGAAGAATTATAAATTGAGCATTAAATAAGGTATTATGATATATTTTCTTAGAACTACAAAGCCAGATCAAATAGGAAACAGGCATTAGATTAGTTAAGAAGATAAAATTATAATACAAAAAACAATATGAAGAAACTTCAAGCTATTTCGGATTTCCAGAGCATGGTGAGTTTTGCATATGCTATGAACACCAGTCCAAAATCTGCAAAAACCCAAACTCACATCTGAGGTCAAGAATGCTAATTTGCTGAGCTCTTATAGAATGTCTTCCCCTTAATGAATTCTATCATGACCTCCTCAAATAAGTCACTTCAAAATATACGCTGTTGATTTTCCAAATGCATATGGACATTATATTTTGAAAATATAATATAGGCGGTGTTATGGCATGTCCAATGATGGACCATACATATCGTGGTGGTCCCATAAGACTGTAGTGGAGCTGAAAAGCTCCTGTTGCCCAGTGATGTCAGAGCCGCCATGACATGGCAGTGTGACACACCGCCTACCTGTTTGTGGTGATACTGGTGCGAGCAAAGCCCCTCCACTGTCCGTCATGTGAGAACACTGCACACACAGTCACAGAGTCGTCTATACCACCTAGGTGTGCGTTAGTCCACTCTGTGCTGTTGGCACAACACACGACAAAATTGCCTACTGACACATTTTTGGAAGGCACCCTGGTTGTTAAGTGGCATGTTTTGAAGAGCATAGCTTAGATCTGCCACCGAAATTGGCCAAGAATCCTGCCACACCACTGAACAGTCAACTCTGTGGCCAAGGATCCAGACCACTGGTTCTCAATCTTGGCTCCATTGGAATTGCCTGGAGAATGTATCCAATAACCCCACACCCAGGCCAGTTAATCAGAAGATTCACCAAGGATTTGCCCCAGCCATGGGTGTCTATACAAAGAGGACTCCCCAGGTGCTTTCACTGGGCAACTAAGTTGAGAGCCATTGATTTAGAGTAGTTCTCAAAGTGGGGTACCTAGAGCAGCAGCCTCCGCATCACCTGGGATCGTGTTAGAAATGCAAACGATGTCTCACCCCAAAGCGACTGCACCAGGAACCCTGGGAGAGGTGGGCAGTGGAACAGATGTTCTAGGCAATTCTGATGGACATGATGTGTGAGAACCACTGGTCTAAAGCTTGGAATGGCCCATCCAGAGAAAGCTTGAATCTGCAGAGCAGATGCACTTACCTTGGGTCTGCACCTCTCACTGATATTCATGCTAAAATGCAGAAAGCCATGAGAGATCCAAGCTCTGAGGAACTTGAAGCTACAATTTCAAGATCTTTTTCAAGAAAAAAAAAAAGAATACAAAATTTAGTACAAAGTAAATATTTATTTAAAATCAGAGAAATCTCTTTTGTTTTATTCTATTTTTTTATTAATTTATTTTTGTTACAGATGTTTCTCCTTTCTCCCCCATTGACACCCTCCTCCCAACACCCACCCCAGCATTGGTGTCCATGTCATGGTTACTCATGCATGCATATAAATTCTGTGGTTTATCTCTTCCCTCTCAATTCCCCTGACCCCTCTCCTGAGGTTTGTCAGTTTGTACCCTACTTCTGTGTCTCTGGGTCCATCACAGACTACAAGATAACAATACTTTTATTCATTTATTTCCTGGGACTCCTCTCTAACACACATTTCTTACTTTATTTGTCTACTGAATAATCTTTCATTGCTATTTAATAGGATAAAATTTTTGTAATATTTTCTGCAGAGATAGAAATGATAATTCATTCTTTCCTCTAGCATGTTTTGTTTTGTTTTGTATTTAAAATTAAGAAAAGGTGTCTTTGGGGTTATTGTGAATTTGAGAAATGGGGTTATTGTTGAATTTGGGAAAACCTCTATTATGTTTTATTCATATGTGAGCGGTAGGATTTTAGGGCATGTTAAGTATTTTGTTGCAGTAACTAACGCAAAACACTCTCTGGATTAAAGTCTCTCACCAGGGCCTTGGAAGCGGTCTTTGCAAGTGAGAAGCCTGATGCTTCATTCTCTTCGGGCTAAATCTGCCTTGTCCAGACTCTTGATCAATCAACTACCTCAAGTAACCCACTACCTAGGCAACTCATTCTACTTCTGTGTGGAGGAGGAAGAAATGGTACAAAAGCTAGGGGTAGGTAGGAAAAATCCTTTTTGGTGAAAACAAAATAAAAAGAATCTATTTTTCCCCAGAAAGAGAAGGGCCACACTGGGGCTTCTCTACACACGGAGAGATGTGTGCAGTCCATTGCGCTTACCCAGCCAGACCTCCTTCCCTGTACTGCTGTAAGAAGTGGGATGCTTCAGCTTCTAAACCAGGAAGTCCCAGTGGGGTCTGGTATAATTTTGTAGATAAGAAAAAAGGGCCAAATGTATTCTGTGCCAAAGCCTACTCCCGATCTTTGTCAGAGTGGACTGTTCAAAAATAGAACACTGCCGAAGACACTCATCAGGTATACCCTGGAAGACAATTATTATTTGGACACCATTCAAAATAGGTGTTCATTTTGGTTTACTCTCAAATCAGCAAATAAGTGGGATGTAGAACATACAGAGGAGAAAGCTACAAACACTGATACAAAAGGACAGCATGTCCTCCCTTCTCACCACCACCTGAGAAGAGATTGAACTGAGCGCCGTTAACCCCAGACACTGCAGCACCCAGACACACCTTACTTAACAAAAACAATAATTTTGCCGCTTAAAGAACATTTGTCTAGGTTCAGTTCTCAAAATTCCTGCCAGGCCAGCACTGAGACACTCTCTGCTTACATGCACCTGCTTTATGGCCTCGGGAGCTTTCTATTTTTGTCCACTCACCTGCAGAATGCCTGGAACATAGCAGGTGCCCAAGAAATATCTGTAAGATGAATGAATGGATGAGCTTAACATTTATAGGCTTGCAAGATAGAATGTGGTTAAGTCCATACGTGAGAAATAAAAAATCGTACCTGACAGTGTTTTCGTTTCATTTGATGGTTTAATAAAACAGCAGCCTAAATGAACACCTCTTTACAAGCTGTCTTTTATCAGTATTTGTCTGCTGATAGACTGAAGAAAAAAAAAAAAAAGACAGAACATATCTTGTTGAGGAATTCAAGAATGGCTTAATGAAGTAGGTGGCATTTTGGATGGATCTTGAAAGATGGAATTCTACAGATGACATATCTCAGGAAGATATTCCAGATGGAGGGAAGCTAATTGGCAAAAGACCTCACAGTAAGAAAGCATGAGGTGTGTTTGGAGAAAAACAGTAACGAGTTTAACTGAAATGCAGTGTGCCTGAGAGGGACCGCTGTCCTGCAAGTTGGGAGCTGGAGTGTCAATCTGAAGAGTTGGGATTTTTGTCAGTAGAAACATGGGTGACACAGAAAGTTTTGATGAGGAGAGTGACACGTCAGAGCTGTGTCTTGAGAAGATGCATCTGCCATCAAAGATGCCGTGAGGACCGGAGAAGAGAATGGCTGCAGAGCAGCCGTGAGGTCAGCCTGGACGTCAAAGCAACGACTCAAGTGCGCAAGGGCAGATCTTCACCAGGATGGCAGCTCTGGCAGTAGACCGGAGGGGACGACTGTGAAGAACAGGTATGGCAGCTTCCGCCAAGTGCGGCGAGTGGGATGCGATGTGAGTGCAGGGGAATGGGACAGTCGGCGCAGAAGGCAACAGCTAAGAAAGCCCTGAAACTGACATTGGAGTCACCGTAGTCAACGTGCTGGGATTATGCTGTATAATCCCCAAGTGTTGATCCTGACAGGCCCAGCAGATCACAGAATGAACAAGTCTGTCTGAACCTTTGGAAGTCACCTCCAGACCTAACCCAAGCGCCATGAAAACGGACGGTGTGTCTTTCTTCATTAAATACTCATCATATAATCTAGTACCCACTAGGAGTGGTTAAGAAACATTGCTAGATAAAAGAATGAAGATGGTCATTGAATCATGGGAAAGATTAGGACAGGAAAGTATAATGAGTGTAGAAACTAGGGAAATGGATCAAACACAGAACCTCAAATAAACCTACAAAGCATGCATTGCAAGAGGAAGGAGACCAGCGGCTGTACTAGACAGGGCTGAGATGTAATAATAGCCAGGTTAGATTAAGCAGGTTATAATTTATATGCTTAGAGTTCACTGGAAGATAGGCATTTGTACCTAGGGTACTTATGGACCCTGGAGCAAAATTGCAACATTAGAAGTTGATGCTGTTTTTTTAACTTATGGTTAGAAAGGTTTGCGGGGGTGGGGGGGATTGATTTTCCCACAGTACCCCATTCTGAGTGATCAAACTTTCTGGGGGACCTGCAGAGGGAACAGGTTGGGATATGTAAACATCTTAATATCAGAATGATCGTTTTATGTCAAGTGTCTTACTCCTCCATTTAAAATCCTTGAATGACTTCCCTATACATTTAGGTAAAGTCCAAACTCCCTAACATGGCTCATGTGGTCCTACGATGCCTGTTCCCTGCCATCCTCTCCCATCCCATTTTGTGCCTCCAACTCTTGCAAACATGACAATGCAAACTACCATCCCCAGTTTCTCCAAATGGGCTTTTGTTCCTCCTGTTTTCCTTCCTGATTGGAAGACCATACTTCCAACAATGACTTGTTCCCCCATTCACTTCATCTAATTAAAGTCTACTGGTTCTTCCACCTCAGTTCAAACATTAATTCTTTGGGGAAGCCTCTCCTTAGTTTAGGTCAGATTTTCCTGTTATATCCTATTAGAATTCCATATATCTTCACTGTACAGCCTTTCTTATAATTTATAATCAGATACCTATTTGTCTCCTTTTTAAGTATAATTCCTTGCCAATCAACCACCATCCCCATGGCGACAGTGTTGGCTTTGGTTCACTTTTATACTCCCAACATTTAGCAGAGTGACTGGCATATAACGGTACTCTACAAAACTCCTAATAATAATAATTAAACTTTCTCATATATATTAAGCATTTACTTAGATATTGTTCTAAGTGCTAACATAAAATGAAGGCAGTAGAATGTGATGCAAAAGGCATGGATTTGAAAACTGACTGCTGGGTTCACACCTCAGCTTTACCGTTTATCAAACGCAGAATCTTGGGAGAATTATTGACTTCTCTGTACCTGAGCTTTCCCATGGATGAAATGGAGATACATGTAAATCTGTGTGATGATCAGGCAACTGAGAACCAGAGACATTGATCAACCTGCCCAAGGTCTTAAAGCTGTAAACAGCAGGGCTTGCCATCTGTACCTGCTATTAAATTGCTGCATGAAGGAATAATAATATATTTTAGATGTATATGTATAATATACGTGATTTCTATCTCTAAAATCACTGTAAAGATAGGCAGACATCCACAAGCACCTGCATCTCTCCCTTATTCCCCGTCCTGCTTCTTCCTTGATCTCAGAGCAGAGAAAGGCTGTTAGAAAATACCCTAAGAAGTGAAACCAGCCCAAGATGATCTTTTCCACCAATGCCAGAATCACACTTAGAAGACTGAACAACCACAGATGCCCTGGAGTGGACTGGTGACAAACACTGGTGTTCCCAGGCCTCGCCTTTAAGTGGAATGTCACTTCAGTATCAGATTTCAAATGTCACTCCTCTGCACATATGTGTCAATATGCTTTAATATTTATCACTTAATAAACACATGAAAGATTGCACACAACCTGTGTCCACTGATCCTTGATGATAAAGCATTAGTGACCCAATCCTTTTCCAGACCTAATGATATTCTGCTCTGGTAGCCTAGCAATATATCTCATATGAAACAAATAAGACACTCATGCATAAAATTAACACAGTAAGCTCTCTAGGCAGTGATAAATTTGGGAAAGAAACAGGACCACATAATCATTTCATCTCTCTTGAAGGTAGATTTCCTATAAAACCTTGAGTCACCTACACCTTGACTGGTAAGGCTCTTTTGGAAATTATGCCATCATCTCCCATGAAAGCTCACAGGGCATGTGCAGTCAGGGTGGAAATAAAGGGTGCAGTGAAGCTGTTGAGGATGATGCTTAGAAATATGACCACTTCATTTTATGTGGAAAGGCTATTGATCTCTAAGCATTGGGAGAGCTCTCAGCTTGCCCTTTGCTATTAAGTTATCCTCACCATTCAGCTCCTTTCAGTTCACCTGTGTATAAATGGGTCCTGAATGATCTTGTTTTATGTAGGGACAGCTGAAGGTGACTGTATGCCTGGGAACCCTTTGATAAGCAGCTGTATCAAGAGTATCGTCAGGGAAGAGCAGGGATGCCTTGATTTCTTTAATAATCCCTAGGCAGCACCTCTCTTTCTAAAAGCGTGAATCTCGTGAAGACTTGCACAAATAAAACACGTTTGTCCTCAAAAACATATCATAGTCACACACACAATGAACCTCACAGCTGAAGTTTGAAACAGAAACACATGAAAGCGGGTTTTGAGATCTAAAAACTAAACAATACTATATTCAAAAATTCCCTCTTATAGCTTTTGAAGAACAAAGGAGGTAACCATTGCTGTGTGGATCCCACTAGTTCTCCCGAGAAGAGAAAAATGAAGGGTTTGATATATTTAGGGAATTTACTGTTGATTTACTCTACAGGTAGGTGTCATACTTGGGTAGCACCTGGGAAAAATAAGGGGTTCTGGTTGAAATGATACCGCAGGTGGCAGTAGGGTTTACTTCACCCGGCTCGTACCAGCATCTCTTAGGAACTTCAGGCGCTTGCCATGGCATTTTTATTCTTATTGCATCTCCAGGTGCAAAAGTGAGTTTGCAAAATGACTGCCTTGTTGCTACTGTACAATCAGTAAATTATATATGCGAGGGGTTTTGATGGATTCCTTCTGACCTTGTTGATGCTTGTTTTTTTACTGTGTCATTTTAAAGAAGGAAATGGAAAACAAACATTGTCTTCTAAGGTTCTCTTTTTACAGAAGGAGACCTGGTTAACATTCCCTTTTTACCTCTTCCAGGTGGGGGTCCTGGACCGCAACACAATAGTTTACATATTAAATTGATAGCAGAAGTCTCTGTGGGAAATGAAAGGCAAGCTAAAACACACCCCAAGGGGATTGTAAGGTGCAGAGATGTGCTCTCCTTTCTGTATAACCAAAGCATTAATATTAATAGTGAGCTAGGCTATTGCTTAGCAAGCAACTCCTCTCCCCAGGGTGTTCTCACAGCAATGACAATGCCCCCTGGTTCTCATTCTGTTTCCTGACTTTGAAGTCCAGGTACTAGGATATTAGCACTTTCTAATGGATTTCTCCTTTTCCTCACAGCTCAGAAAGAGTCCCAACTCTTCCTTCATTCCATAGTTACACAGGGATTTCCCTCCCTCCACCTCCCTTTCTGAAGGGTTCTTTTCCCTCTTTTTTCCCCATCCTCTCATTATGCTGAATCACAGCCTCTCTACTGGAACAATGCTGGATCCCTGGATTATGGGAGCTTAGGGTTAATTAAATATTAACGGAAAAACTAATATTGTTTTAAGTGCACATATAAAGTTCCCGGAAAAGCCCGGCCAGTGTTACTCAGTGGTTGAGCGTCGACCCAGGCACCAAGAGGTCACCAGTTCGACTCCCGGTCAGGGCACATGCCCAGGTTGTGGGCCAGATCCCCAGTGGGGGGCATGCAGGGGCCAGCACATCGATGTTCTCGCTAATCAACGTTTCCATTTATCTCTCCTTCTCCCTTCCTCTATCTCTAAAATCAATAAAGAAAAAAAAATTAAATTTCCCAGAAAAGCACAACCTACCAGGAGAGAAGTTGCCTGTCCCTCCACCACGACCAGGGTTCTCTCTTATGAGCGGAAACTTTCCCGTCTCTTTCAGGAGTACGTGTCTTCAGTAATTCAGAGAAAATATGCGAGTAAATGTAATTACTGGTAAATAACATGGGACACATTGTTCAGGATGATAGGTTTTTACGTGTACTACTTGTGTTTATTTATAAAGCATTTTAAGGAACAACAGTTAAAATTACCCTACTTTGTAACCCAAAAGTGAATCATTCTAAAGAAGCTACTCAGACACATTAGAGTGGCCATAGCACATATTGGGTCGTTTGGGGATTATGAGGGACATTCAGAGTTTTTTTTAGCCTGTTTGGCTTCTTAAAAGATCAGATCTCTGTGCAGGATAAATACAAAAATTTTATATGTAAATGAACAAGATGTTTAATCTCATTCAAAAACTACTAATAGGGACCATTGCTAGCATATATGTAAACTTCCTTAAGTCTACATCATTCTTGCAGACTCATAACTGCAGAAAACAGACTAATGGATGCTGGGGGGAGGGGGGTTGGGGCTGGGTTAAAAAGGTGAAGGGATTAAGATGTACTTACTAATTGGTAGTTACAAAATAGTCACAAGGACATCAAGAACAGCATGGGAAAGAGTCAATAACATTGTAATAACCATACATGGTGCCAGGTGAGCACTTGAATTTCTGGGGGAGGGGAGTTTACTTTGTAAAGTTCATGATTGTTCAACCGCTATGCTATACACCTGAAACTCACACAAAAGTGATATTGAATGCAAACTGTAATTGAAAAATAAAATTTTAAAAAACCTTCATCATTCTTTTCTCTCCCCAATAATTACACCTTATGGTAGGTGTGTACCAACAAATAATTCTCACTGTTGAAAAAATAAGTGTTTATCTGCTTAGAACCCCAATGCACTAGAATGTTTAACTTGAAATAATATTTTAAAGTGCATGTTGTCCACCTGAATCATTTACAGATGAATAAGAGAGGCCCCAAAGAGATGAAGTGGTTTACAAATCTAGCACGGCAATGGAACATACTGTATAAGTATACAGAATTGGAATACCTAGCATATTATCCTGGAATTTTCTATTAAAAAATGATGGATTTAAATCATGTTTATCCCTTTTTTTATATACCACTAAAATATTAGTATATAAATGTTTTAAATATGAACTCATAGCAGCAAAGAAAATGAAAAAAGAGCAGCCTGCAGATGAGCAATTTCACAGGTTTCTAGAACACACAGGTGTAGGGAGAAGGGATAATTAATGGAATAATTAGATAGCATAGATGTAAGCTTCCTGAAAGCTATATCAAATGGAATGCAGAGGGAGCCAGGCTTCTTGGTGTTAACATGGACAGCAGATGGCAGGAGCCATCGACAGCCCCAAAGTAGCCAAAGTCCAGCTGACCCAGAGAGAAACCAGCCCGGCATGTAGCAGAGAGACACATCATTTTACAAAAGAAGTTTCCAGAAATAACAGGTGACTGTCAATGAAATAAAGCTTTTGAGGAGCGTGGATGGGGATGTATATGACAGGAAGTCATGTGACAAGATGAAAACAAATAGTTCGAAATGCCAGGAAGAACAAGTGCTATACAAAAGCAGAATATAATCATTAGCAATCAGCCTCATCCTAAAGCCACATATTTTTGAATGGTTGAGATAATTCAGCACACATCTACTGAGCATTTGTTTAAACAAAGAACTGCTGGAGTTACAAGGTGAACAAGAAAAAGTCCTAGTCCTCCAGGAGGTTACATCTGGTGAAGGAGACAAACATACACACATCAAACTATAATATAAGCATACCGACCTGCATTCTATGATAATGGTGCGAGCAACTTGTAATAGCTCAAAGAGAGACAGATAATTCAGACTGTGGATCCAGAAAGATTAGACTGGTAAGCATGAACATGGGATGAATTAGGAGTTGCCATGGAAAATGCATTTTCCAGATCATGGAGAGCCTGGAATTCCAGAGAGAGAGAAAAAAAAAATTGGACATATTTAAAATGCTTAAGCAGCACGGAGCCATCAAAATATATATGGTACAGGAAAAAAGTAATCACATTTTAAAAAATCAATTTAATAAAGGTATGATTTACATCCAACAAAATGCAGCTGTTTTCAGGGAACAGTTGATGAGCTTTGACAAATGTATACACTTGTTTAACCACCATCCTAATCAAGATAAGGAACATTTGCATCACTCCAAAAGTTCCCCATAACTTTGCACAGTCGGTCCCTCCATTCTCCACCCAGGCAACCACTGACCTAATTTCTATCACTATAAATCTCGTCTGTTCTGCAAATTTATATAAATGGAATCATATAATATTGACTCCTTTGTGTCTGGCTCGATTCCCTCTGCATAATGTTTCTTGAGCGTCATCTTGTCTTGCTGCTCCCTACCCATGTGCCTCAAAAAGACTCCCCTCCAGCGACAGAATTGCCCATTTGCATAGATTCAGTACTCAGCCTCCATTCCAGTTATCTATTGCTGTATAACCCCTCCCCCCAAAAAACTTAGCAAATTATAACAGCTATAAGCATTTGTTTTCCTTATGAATTAGCCATTTGGGCAGGACTTGGCAGGAGCTGCTCATCTGTGCTCCCCATGACACAGGGGGGCAGTTCAGCTGGGGCTGGGATATTCCCCTCCAAGATGGCGCACTCATGCGGCTGGCTTTCCTTAGTGCTAGCTTCTGGCTGAGAGCTTGCCCCAGGCTGTCAGTCAAGGACCTTAGTTCCTCTCCATAGGGTGCTTGGGCTTCCGCTCAACATGGTCGTTAGATCCCAAGAACTAATTTTTTTAAGAGGCAGAATGTGGAGTAGAAGATCCTGATCTTTTCTGCCTGGTCTCAGAAACTGACACATCATTTCCTCTGTATTCTATTCCTGTAGTAGTAACAGAATGTGTCCAGAGTCAAGGGGCAGAGACATGGACCCTCAGCTCTTGAGGGAGGGAGTACAAACAGTGGCAGTCATATTTAATCTAGCACACCTTCCTACTCAACGTAGAGGCCGTTTAAAGAACAGATTTATTCAACAGCAAAGGAAACCTACATGGGCATCTACACAAATTCACCTAGTCTTCTTGTCAGACTGTTGATAAACACCAACACAGGAAAGTGAATGACCATGATGAACTAAAAGAAGAATGGTAGGGGAAAACAAAACTAATACAAAGCCTGGTCAGTGTGGTTCAGTGGATTAAGCATCACCCCATGGACTGAGAGATCCCATTTCATGTCCTGGTCAGGGCACTGTCCAGGTTGTGGGCTCGATTCCCAGTATGGGGTGTGCAGGAGGCGGCCGATTGATGTTTCTATCTCTCCCTTCCTCTCTCTCTAAAAATCAATAAAACATATTTAAAAAAAAAACCTAAAACAAGTAATTGGAAATAACTTTTTATATTCTAATTTTAACTCAATTCTAATTTGTAATTATCACCAAAGATAATGGAGAGAATATCATTATTTTCATAAAATATGCATAGACAGGTTATATTTTTTAAAAAGGAATCTTAGCCTGGCCTGTGTGGCTCAGTTGGTTGAGCATCATCCCATGGACTGAGAGGTCCTGGTTCAATTCCCAGTCAGAGCACATCTCTGGATGGCGGTGTGTAGGAGGCAGCTGATGGATGTTTCTCTCTCATCAATGTTTTCATTTCTCTCTCCCTTCCTCTCTCTGAAATCAATAAAAACATATTTTAAAAATAAGATAAAAGTAAGGAATCTGAGAACAAGAATGCATTCCTGGAAATTATTCATATTTACCAAAATATAAAATTCACTAGAGAAATTAAATCTTAGAATGGATATGGTTGAAGACCAAGTTAGACACCTAAAAGTAACAAAAAAATAAAACAGCCAGAATTTAAAGCAAAAAGACAAAATGATGAAACAGAAAAAATTAAAGCACAAAGAAACTGGATCCAGAGGGACAACATCTGCCTGCTAGGCAATCCCTAAAGATAAGGCAGAGAAAATGACAAGGCATGAGCAAGAAAAGAGAAATGACCTAAAAAATAAAATTTTAAAAAAGCATTTTCAGAAGGAAGTCATCTAATGTTAAGAAGGGTGAATGACAAAAAGCTGTTTGGGGGTAAATTTTTTAAGTTTCAGATTAAAAAGAAAGCTCTAAATTTGGGTGGGTGGTAGAATCTGACAGCAAAAAGAAAAATCATCAGATTGACATCGATGTTAATTAACACTGAATTCTAAAAGAGAATAATTATGGCTTCAAATGTCTGAGGACAAATGGCCTAAACCTATAATTTGACGACTAGCCTAACTATCAAGCAAATGGGTGTGCAAAATAATTACATTTCAGATCACTGAGTACTCAGCAAGCTTGTCTTGCACAATCCTTTCTTTCTTTTTTTTTTTAATCCTCATCCAAGGACATTTTTCCATTTTTTGTACAGACAGAGTGGGAGGGAGAGAGAGGGAAACTTCGATGTGAAAGTGAAAGGGACACATCAAGTGGCTGCCACCCGCACGACCAACCAGGGCCTCCGGGACAAACTGCAACCGAGGTACATGCCCTTAGCGGGAACCGAACCTGGGTCTCTCCGGACCGCAGGTGGACGCTCTAACCGCTGAGCCAAACTGGCCAGGGCTGCACAATCCTTTCTAAAACGACTTAGTTACATTCCAGAAAAACGAGGAAAGAAATCTGAAGGAAAGAAATGAGATCTAATAGTGAAACCATTCCAAGAGTGCAAGGCAATATCCCAGGATCATATCAGTGAAGCAGGTCGGATTGTAACAATAAGTTAGAAGTCTCTAGTCTCTTTAAAAATGTGAAAACTATTCACAAGTGTTCCATAAACTCTAAAACGAATGCATTTAAAAATTCTGGGAATAACAGAAAAGCTCTATTAGAAAATCATGGCCTCAGTAGGAAGCCTACTATTTAGTACATGAAGGAAGAATAATTTATCTTAATGCTGAGACTATTCTCCTTCAAATAGCACAGGTTTAGTGACATGGCATTAGATTTCCTTTTCTCTGGATCCAATTATGAACTTCTTGGTATAGGACTGCAATAAATAAAATTTACATAATTATTAAATATTATGTAATGTTCAATGTTTTAATTTTATAATTCGCCCATGAAAAGATCCAAAATTCTATTCACACATATATATCCTTAAAATATATGTGTGTGTGTGTGTGTGTGTGTGCATCTATGCATGTGCATATGGGCATATAGTACATGTATGTGTGTACGTGTATATCCTTATATACATCTCCTCTGTGAAATCAATGGAATGACTGACCAGAAGGGATGCAAACGAGTGGCAGAGAGTATAATTATGTTAATTTCCTAATTTTACATAAATAGATACAGCTTAAAATGAATGGTGCAAAAAAGTCAGAGGTTTATATATGTAATTTATAATTCTAGAGTAATCATTAGAAGATCTAAAACGAATAACATAACTTAAAAAATCCAGAAGTGAATGGCAGGTAGCATACTTACACTAAATCCCTCAGTTATTCTAGTGGTTAATATACAGATGTTACTTAAAGTCATTAAATAAGAAATAAGTTGACAAGTGTGCCATTTAGTATTATTGAGGTCACCAAATTTTTGAAGATGTAGGAGTGGGAAGGAAAACCAAGACACATGCTATTGCCCCCCCAGGAAAGGGCATGACTCTTCTGAAGCAGTTCGTATGAGGAGAAGGCAAGTCCTCACTGAGCAGCTGGGGTCTGAGAACTTGGGTCCTGGAGGGGAATCTGGGAGCCACACTACAACATCTGCTACAGCCAGCAGCTGGAGTTGTTAATACCTCTGAGTTCATGTAAAGGGGACTCAATAATTGGGGTTTACTGTATAGATATTTTCTAGGTTACTCAGTAATTATGAGGTGGTTCTTTCTCATTTGTAGTAAAAACATTATTAGTGTTAGAAATAGCATAAAAATAATTTCAAATAATTCTTACCAACATGAATATCTTTTTGTAATAGACTTTCTGTAAAACAATATGCAATTAGGACACATTTGCTCAAACCCTCCAGAACATAAGGCATATTCTTCTTCTTATGCAAAATGTAGCATTAAAAATGTGTGAAAGTCATCTCTCCTAATTACATATTCTGTTAAATTTATTCTACTTCTACTCTGTATCATGAAAAGATAGTAGTATATATTCAATTGCATCACTCATTCACCTAAAGGTTACAAATACAATAAAATTCTGTTAGTTCTGTTTTCACTAAATTAGATTTATAGATATTGTAACAGAGGATGGCTTGAGATTCATTTTTGTTCTATGGTTTTTTAAATACCTTTATAGTTTTTACAAAAAGTTATATTCATAAAATATTCAACAATTACAGGAAAGTATAAAGAACAAGGCAATTAATCATTTAAATCACACCACTCAAAAATAACCAGTGCTAACATCACTCTAGATAAGTAGTTGGATGGATGAATGGGTAGAGGGAGACAAGATAATAGGGAAAAAAAAGTATAAATTGGATTACATGTACGAACTACTTTATAGAATTTCATTTTTACAACAAATTAATGACATGTCAAATTCTTAAAATATTTGTGACAATAATCTTCTAGCCCCTTAAAGCTTCTCATTGGAAATCATTGTACTTTGTGACTTAGCCTTTTTCCTATCCTAGTTTAATTTTAACGCACCCAAATTATTCTTTTCATAATTTTTTTGTTTTCATGGTAATAAAAACACTGCTAACATATATTAAGCATTTACAATATACATTAAGCATTTGCAGGCACTATGGTAAGTACTTTTATAAGGATCATCTCATCTCATTCTATGCTTCCAGTAAGCTCATGAAAAATTGAGTCCAAATAGAGAGGTTCAGCCGCATGTCCCGGACCGAACAGCTAAGTCTTGAACTGCATTTAACCCAAGCTTTGGACTCCAGAGCCTGCTCTAGGAAGCACTGGTCCACACAAAATTCATAAGCCTCTGATTAAAATAACCCAGTACATGACCAAGAAATTAATAATATTTTCCTCATTTAAATTTATAGTGTCTTAAACTAATGATGATACACGGCCATGTTCAGTAAATAATTAAGAGTCTACTAGATACTGGATATTGTGGTATGGGGCATAGAATTAAGGAGAATAAAGGGAAAGGAAAGAAACATTTGTGGGAGGGATTTTATCACAAAAGAATGAAGCAATGGCCAAAAGACACTGCTTGTTTATTTTTATAATGTTTATATTTACTGATTGAGAAATGAATTGTGGTTTATTTCTTGCCTGTTCTTTTTCTATACATAAATTTCCTTGTAAAACTGAAAATACATTTTCTACTCCATTCTGCAGTCTCCTGAGCATTTTCCATATCATTAACTATTATCTAAAAAACATAATTCTTACTAGTTGTTTAGAAGTCATTTTAATGGGCACATTCTAGCATATGGTTGAGCTATGAAATACTTTAATTACTCCCCAATTGTTTAATGTTTATACTGCTAACTTTTTTTTTTATTATAAAATGATATATTTAATAAACCTTAGGAAGGTCCTAGAGCAGAAATAAAATGATTCAACTTGTTCAATTATTCAAGAGAAGAGAATGAGATGCATTCAACAGATTTTCTGATACTTAGAAACCCAAATTTATCTCCTAAATAGTGTTCTTTCTACCTTTTTACCGTGTATGAAGTGACAGTTTTATTTTCTTCTTTAAATCTCTTCTCTGTTCAATATGTTGTTTTCTCCACTTCTTTTCTTTTTTCTTGGTTATTTTTCCTGTGAGAGGGTCACCTTTGACCCTGAAAACGGCCAATTAGAAAATACCTAAATTTCTGGGGAAAGCAACTGTTATTCCTTCCCATTATTTTACTGTCTCTTGCTTTCCAATAAGCCCAGGAAGATTCATATAGCCTCAGTCTGCATTCAGTAGCCCTGTCTGAGAGTTTACCATCATCACTTAATAAATACTGAGCTTTGGTTTAGAAAATTCAAGCACTTCTAGCTGAGGTCCAATTCTCTTAAAGGGATGTGACGTTAATGGCTTTGGTTGCGTTCTTTCGCAACCCAAGGGAACTAGTTCAGTGGCTTAATTTTTTACGCTTTCATGAATTTAAAAATAAATAAATAAATAAAATAATCCAAAGGCAATAAATTATTCATCATGTTGCTTAGTCTTAAATCCCAAGTTAATTTTTTTTTATCATTTCCACATATATTCTTTCCTGTTCCATAATACTTCAGATACTTCAGTTAATAAATATGTGTGCTTGTGTGTTGATCACTGGGTTTAATCACATGAATGCTTATCAAATCCAAGGGACTAATTATTTTAAGCTTTTTATTGCATCGAGGAGCATTTTGCTGGAAATTAAATATTAAAAATGCAAACGATCTCTCTCTATGTAAGATGTAAACTGATTTATTCACATGAGGAAAAATAGTATAAGTGAAAGAAAATTGGCCCCCTAAATAGCAAAATATATTCTAACGGGCTTCTTTGAATCTATTTTGATTTTCCTTCTTAAGAAAGAATTGGAGGAGAAAACATTTAGTTGGCACAAAAAGACTAGAAATTGCCCAGCTGGTATGGCTCAGTTGGTTGAGCATTGCCCTATGCACCAAGAGGGCACCAGTTTGATTCTAGTCCAGGGCACATGCCCGGGTTACAGGCTCGATCTCCAGCAGGGGTTGTACAGGAGGCAGCCAACTGGTGTTTCTCTCATTGATGTTTCTATCTCTGTCTCCCTCTCCCCTCCTCTCTCTGAAATCAATAAAAACATAACAAAAAAAAAAAAAAGGATTAGAAACCAAGCATCATATGGTACTAAAAATGCTTCTGTAATTCCATGTACTACATTTTGGGGTTAGTCATTATTATAACCATTTCAGTAAAGAAGTGGTATCCAATGTTTAAATACTGAGTATGACTTCTAGTGTACGAAAATGCATCTGTCATGGGGCAGTTAATCTAGATCGTCTGCCCCAAGGTTTCACCAGTATAAATACAAAACTAACAATAGGACAAATACCAGCATTATCATTTGTGTTAAATGCATCAGGTGTCTAAAGGCTGCAACTTGCCTCATGGCATAACAAGAGGATGGATAAAAGTAGCCACAAGTTGAGTGAATATTTATATTTACAACAAAGGGGCATTTCTGAGAATACCTATATGCGCCTGTGCTGACTACAAGTACTGGGAATAGGTCTAGGAGACCATTTTGTCCAGTAATTTTTAAATAGTATTTCTTTCAACCCTGAGAAACTTCCACAGAGGTTGAATCAATGACATGGAGAAAGAGGGGAAAGCTAAGCAGGCCTCCCCTGCCTTTTAATCAAAGTTGCTCAGCTCTTACGTCTTACAAATTAGATGAAAATCCTAACAATTCATTTTATAAATAAGAAATAAAATTCTTTGGCCCACCCCTTATCTCACAGGTGAGAAAAGCAAGTACAAAATAGGTTAAGTATTTACCTACACTGAAATTACCTCAGATGTACCATCCAGCCCTTTTATGTAGCTCAGCAACATTTTTTTTAATGATACTACTTTCATATTTTCAAAAGTCCACTGTGATTTGAAATTTTCCAAAAGTCAGATTATTTTTGGTTAATTGTTCTTTTTTCTGAAATATATATTTATTGGGTTTTTGATTTGTTTTGTTTTTGTTACAGAGAGAGAGACAGAAACTTTGGTGTGATAGAAAAACATTGATTGGCTGCCTCCTGCATGCCCCATATTGGGGATCGAGCCTACAACCCAGGCATGTGTTCTGACTGGTAATTGAACAAGGACCTCTCAGTCTATGGGATGACACTCAGTCCACTGAGCCACATGGGCTGGGCTAATTTTTTTTCTTAATTCGCTGAATACTGTAACCGAAACCAAGGTTTAGCTCCTGATCCCATGAAGGCTGGTGCTAGTGAAAAGGAAAGAGGATCATTCAGGTATCAGCCGCCTGAGAAGAAGGAGGACTCCTGTCGCAAAGCCCATCTCAAAATCTCTGTGCAGGCAGAGGTTTTCATAAGGAGGAAGAGGGAAAGCAGAACAAAGATATCAAGCAAAGGGTGTTGGAAAGTTCTCTATGTGCAGACCAGCACAGTCTACTCTGATAAGGATCTTGAAATTGGTCAAGTGATGGTCTGGTGTGTGTCATCTTGGTTTTACTGTTGAAGGTCAGCAATTCTCCTAGAGCTGAGAAGACTGAAGGTCAGAATCTGTATCTTTGCAGTTAGTTCCTAGGATTCTTATACAAACATGCTGTTTATCTACAAACTACATGTTAGTCAGAGTCGGCATTTACAGAAACAATATCAAAAGAATGGTGGGGGGTTACAATTCCCCACTGTTACAATACAACTGTAAAGTCAAACTGGGACATCATTATCAAAAGGGAAAGATTTTATTTCTTTGACCTTTTCCTTTTTTATGTTCCAAGAATCTCTACTAGGTTTATGGCTTTAAGTTATTAAACTTTGTTTTACATTAATGTCTTCATTTTTTAAATGAATATAATGGGATAACATTAAAACAGTAATACAATACTATCTCACATAAAAATCTGATATCAGGTGTTGTTGAAAAAAATGAGGAGCTAGCACTCAATAACTTCCAGAAGAGTGGAATTTGGTTCAACCTTTGAAAATAATTTGATAAGATCTAATAGAGTTGACAATACGGTATTTTATAAGCCAGAGATACTACTTCTAGTTATATGTACCTAAGCATCATACAGGAGACCTAATGAGGATGCGCACTGCAACATTATTTCTTAAAGTGGAAAACTGAAAACCAATGTCCACTAACAGAGGACTTGGGAGGATGGGTTTCAAGTTCCCCAACACAGACCTTGGAAGTCACTACTTTATCCAAACAAGTAAAAAGCTGAACACACTGAAAAATCAACAACTCTTATTGGATCCATATGGGAGGGAAGGACACAGCAAACCACAGCCCCCAGATAGGAGAGGCAAACCGGTGAACACAGGGATTCATGGCTTCCCAGAGCAGATGTATTCAAGGAGGGGAGCTGCTGGGGAACAAGCTTCCAGAAGAAAACTTTGAACTATAATTGACAGATTGCTGGAGGCTCAGTGCAGACAAGCCAATATTGGAACCCAGTGAAAGGGGACGGGGTTGCGGGGAGAGGAGGGGGTTACCACAACATTGTGAGATTTAACTCAAGGAGTTTGAGCTGATTTTCTCAGTGAATATCCAGTAAATATGGGCGAACAACCCTCTCAGGCTTCCCGCAAGGGGACTAGCAACCATTTTGAAATGCAGTAGAACACTGGGGTCTTCTTAGTAAAATCTGTCCTCAGGATAAATGAGTTAACCAAAGCCTAACCCTCCTAGAGTATCAGTAGAGCCCAACTGACCTAGGGGAAGGGCAGTACCCAACTCCAGCTGGCTCTAATCACCCCGATGCTAGGTTACATAGTTCTAAATGTAAACTAATTTCCTTTGTTTCCAAGGAAAATATTTAATCTGCTTTACAATGAACTATGATTTATGAGAAATAGTCAAACATTGGGAAATGTCAACAAATATTATTGAGCATGATTCAAATAATGTAGTGTTTGAATCTCCTCGCAAGGTTCAAGCACAGAATCAGGTGCCAAAAATTGCCAATTTAAGGGCTGATTCTGCTACCAAAACTTGTTATTTCTTGGAACACCACTCTTAATACCTGTCTAACGTATATTATGTGTATAAACATAAATAGTTCTTTCATTTGCAAAAATGACTCACCCTTAGCAGCAGGCAGAACCATGAGCACATACTCATAATATGGCTACAGTCCTGAGAAAAACTACCTGGTTAAACAGTGACCAGGTGTCTCCTACACACTCCTGTCCTGGTTTCTAAAAAGATCAGCATAACCTTCAACTCCACTTGTCAGTGTTTTCTACCTTCAACTTGATGTGAATTGATTCCTTCCAACCAGTAATATCACTATATTGATCACTATGCTTTAATTCCTGCAAGAGAATTCTATTTTCCCATTTTCCCAATTCTCAACTTTTTTTTTTCTCAAAATTTGGGATTTTTTAAAAAATATGTAAAATTTCCCAAAATTGCTAAGAAGGAATTCCCACATGGAAACTATCATATACACTAAACACATGAACTCAAGTAATAGCCCCCTATTCCTCACTATGATTACAGCGAGGAAGGGGTAGGGAATGAGCAGAGAGAAGTGAAGGGAGCTTCAACTGTATCTGCAATGTGCTCTTTCCTGAAAACTTCAAAACAAAAATGATGAAAGTACGCCCATTAGTTCTACTGGGGAGTATATGTGTGTGTGTGTGTGTGTGTGTGTGTGTGTGTGTGTGTGTGTGTGTGTGTTGATAAATTATTGTACTTCCCCGGGTTTTTTAAACTCTTTCCAAAGAACATGGGTCCCACGGCCAGAGGTCCTGACTGTGTGGATCTTGCAGGCGAGACTAGGAATCTTCATTCTTATTGGCGCTGTTATCTCTCAACTTCCATATTACTGCCCTAAACCTCTCATTCCAAGAAACCAAAACCCATCACTCTTATCGTTTAACCTTTCCCTAAGCCTCTCATTCCAGAAAACTAAAGCCCATCACTCCAGTCAGGTGGAACGGAGTGATGGGACCACCCTAACCCACCCAAAACTGCAAACAGTCGCTGGACAAGAAAAACAAGTTTCAGGAGACCCCAGCCCCCGACCAATCAAGAACTTGGGAGACCCCAGCCCCCGACCAATCAAGAACTTGGGAGAACCCCGGGCGACCAATCAAAGACACCATGTCTCCTCTGCTGAACGACCACCACACCCCCAGCCCTGAGTTTCAAAATCCCTAGTCTGTACAAGCCGGTTGCTACTCTCTCCTTAGAGGTAGTCGGGCGGGCTGATTCCCAATAAACCTGCACTTCTGGGGACCCTGCACCGCCTCGTTCCCCTCGTTCTTACAGGCGCTGCAAAGGATGATGGGGCCGATGGCCCACAACAAACTTGGGTGAATGCTGGCCACGCTCAGGGAGACCCAGACGCAAACCAGAGGTACCAGCAAAGAATCCTAAATTGTGACCAAACAAGATTTGCACATCACATCCGAAGGCACTCGGGAGTAGTTGAGCACCTCTGCCCTCAGTGTGCGTGGCAGGAAAGGCCTCCTGATCCTCCCACACGGGACCATGGAGGTGCCTCCCTCACTCCGGTAGACAAGCTGCTCTCCTTCGGCGGCCACCCCACCGCGCTGTTCACTAGCTTCAGCATCACTGCTGGGCGGGAGCAGGGCGGAGGCAGACGACAAAGCCCTGTATCGAAGAAGTACTTTAAGAGTTTCTAAAGTTCTTCCTTTGTTGAAAGGAAAATTCCAAGCCTCCGTCTTCCATTGGCTTTCTTTATGATGTGCAAAAAAGGCACTGTCTGACCTCATTGTGTTACTTCTAAAGCCTTTTCATTGCGCTTTATTCTTTCTGATTGCTTTGTAATCGTGAACCAGTTAATGATTAAATTACCAGTTTCAAACACTCACTATAAAGCAACAATGTCAAAAGCCCTGTTTCTCTTGATTGCTTAATTTTAAAAAGTTTAACTCAGTAACATTAGTTAGTCCATATGCTAATATTTGAGAAATATTTATGCCATGAGAAAGTTATGTATGTTTTATGACACACGTGCCACACACGAGGCAAGTTTTAGGGCTAATGATGATTAAGAGAAAATAAATCCAGGCTCTTGAATTCTAAGACTAATGTGCGTTCTTTCTTCATTCTCTTTGTGCAGAAAACAGTGTTCTGGGGTTTTTTTTGTGGGTTTGTTGTTGTTGTTGTTGTTTTTATAAAGGGGCATATATCCCTGGAGTTCTGTGTTTGAACTGTCAGAAAAACCCTGGTTTCTGCATTAATCCTTTGCCTTCCCACAGCAGAGCTACTGAGAGTTTGGCGAGCTTGCTCTAAGCTTCTGACCTCTGAGCCTGGACCCTTGTCCCTTTCCTCTCACCCCCTTCTGGGTTTCACGATCCGGTGCCAAACTGAAGGAGAGCTCCCCCTCCCAAACCCAACTGACCAGGCTCCTTGTCATCCTAATCAAAGCTCCTCCTAGAAGTTGTTTGGATATTTTTCCAAATGCCATGGAGTGAGTGGGTGCCATCTGCACAGGGAGTCTCACAGACTGTCGCTCGGGCAGTGGCATTTCAGCAGGGCTACAAGCTGCCATCGTGGCATAACGGGCCACACCAGCCAACACACTTTCAATTATAAAAAAAAATGGAAACTTTCTTATTGTCCTCTGTAACATCCAGTTGACAGACACTGCTTAGCGACACCTGAGGTGAGCTCTTCCCACTTCCCACTTCAACTCAGTGTTCACAGGTAACACTTACAACTAAGGCTGCTGGATGGCCCGGTGCCAGAATCGGGGTGTTCACTGCCCTAACTCTGAGCAACAGGACGGAGATACTGATGATGCTGCTGGACTGAGGAATATCGATCCAGGCTCTGCTTCATGGAACAAAGGCAGCATAAATTAAGGTAAAAAGACATGTCAATTTCCTTGGCTGTCTGCTCCCTGACCTTAGAGTTCTATAGTTGGTGACAACCCAAACCCTGGGCAACACCCTTCAATTGCAGGAGACTAACATCCTTCAATACCAGTGCACCAGCATGCTCATGAATCTGTCCTCACGCCCATCTTTGACTACGCACTGACGGATGGGTCCTGCCGAAAGCCGGACAGCAGCAAATGGGTCATAGAGGAGAAACGAGGAGAGCATGGGAGTGGCCACTGCACCTATGTACAAGAAGAGGGCTCTGCATGGGGAGGAGAAAGGAAGAACGCTGCTAGCAGTCCATTTGAAAATCCTGTTCTTTTAATCCATTGGTGAAGAGTATTTGAGGAAAAAAATAGTGACAGTAGAAAAAGATAGCTCCATATAAAGCAGAACTAAATTCAGTAAAATGCATATATAATTGCATTATACTCATCACCGCCACATGAGTTAAACAGCGTGGGCAGGAAAAGTTAATTATCTTCTAAAGTACAGTGGGATCTAGTCTCCAAATGCTTTGGCATCCATTCATCAGTAGCACGTATTTATTGCATGCCTACAAAGCCATGGTTCTGTAGCAGGTACCACGCCTGCTTCGGAGACAGATGATGTGCCTGTCACTCCAGCCTGAACTAGAAATCACAAATAACCAAAACGTAACTGAAAAAAACCTAAGTGACCAAAGAGAAGGAAAGATAAATTGTTAAAAGCATGCAGAAGAAGGAAGAGGAAACTTCAAGGGAAAGGAATTAAGAACACTGAGCTTCCTAGAAGTTTTTATTTGTGTGTGTGTGTGTGTGTGTGTGTGTGTGTGTTCACCACTCAAGTCTCCTTCCATCACCCCTTTATCCTCTTTCCCTCTGGTAATCACCACACTATTGTCTGTGTTTGTTTGTTTCCCTTAATTCCTTCCTGTTTTTAACCAGCTCTCTCCCGGCTCGGAGCCATCAGTCAGTTCTCTGTATCTATGCATGTAGTTCTATTTTGTTTGTTAGTTCACTTTGTTCATTAGATTCCACATATGAGTGAAATCACATGGAAATTTAGAAAATGGTTTGAGTAAATTATGTTACATTTCACAGAAGAGATACTAAAGAACTCAGAAGTCAACATATTTAAAGTCACACAACTGATTAGTGGCGGAGTCATGATCGGAGTTTGGAATCCAGTTGTAGGGACCATGTTCAACAACTCTGCTGTCGAACATCTCCATTCCGAAGCTGAAGACAGTGCCATGATACGACATGTAATAAACAAATACTTACGGTATAAATAAAAGAAACAATAAAAATGGGAGCAATCTAAAATGTGTATAATAGGCAAGAATGTAGGCATCAAGTATAAATTTACATACCAAGGGCATTAAAATGCTGTTTGAAAGAATATTTAATGGTATACCAGTAGTTCATAATGCACTAAGTGAAAAAATAAGATTATCAACTTATATCTACATTCATATATATATAGAACAAACACAAGACTTATAGAAAATTATTTATTTACAGTTTTTAATTATCTTGAAAGAACAATTTGGAGTGATTTTTGTTATTTTTATTTTTCTACATTTTATGATTTTTCTGCTTGACTCCTATAATAAAACTGCACAATTTTCTAGTACCAGCTAGCCAATACGCTCAGCGTTGTCGCCTCTCATACATATTTCTTTTGCAGACAGCACCTCACAGCTTCATGTTTAGTGTCTGTTATGTATTTGAGCACCAAGCAGGTACCAGACCCTGTGCTAAGCATTGGAGTTACAACTATGAACAAGACAAATAGAACCATGAACCTTACAGCCTAGTAGAGAACAAGATATTGAACAAATAAATTAAAATGTGATGGTTGTTTCCAAGGGGAAATTACGAGATGCTGTGAGTCCAATGAAGGACTGGTTAAGGAAGGAGGCTTAAGATGAAAAGTAGACATGAAGAATGGTGAAGGGTAGGAATATTCCAGGATGAGCAAAGAGCATGCATGATGTCTTTAGGAGAGGGAGTATGGAGAGAAGGAAAGGACAAGGATTTGGGAATGACAGGGAGATCCCAGCTTGGATGAAAGGGGGGGGGGGGGTCTTAGATGTTAATTTCCAGGGACTTTGTCCTGAAAGTAAATGGAGCTACTGATGTCCTGTGTAGACTGGTCTGGAGAAAAGAAAGAGATGTATCTAAGAAACAAGTTTTTCTAGGTAAGATGATAGCTTGTACCAGGAGAGTGGAGATTTTTAAGGAAGAAAAGCAGAAGATTGAAGCATATTTAAGAGTTAGAGCTTTGAATGGATGCAAGACTTGATTAGATGTGGTTGGTGGGGGTAAGAAAACCAAGAAAGAGGACTCCCTGATGTCTGACTTGAACACTTGAATAGATGGATGTAACGTATCGAGCGAGAAGGCACTAGAGGTGGAGAAGGCCAGCAAAGAAAGAGACAAAATCTTCCTCTCAAAAATCTAGACTAGTCTAAGAAACTTCTGAAGGAATGTCTACACTTCATCATGAAAAGTTAAACTGTCAGAAGAAGCAGCTGATCGTGACATAATTTTCAGAGGCCTGGGAGTGAGGGATTCACTTTTGTTCAGTCCTTATGAAGATAAATGGTCCTCCTGACAGCTGGGATTTGAAAAGAAATACAAAATTCCAACTACTTAAATAAGCAATGACTTAAGTAGAGTTTAGCATCATTTGTCATCCAGACAAACAGGCAGGTGCCTCTTTCTGCATGGGTTCTAATGAAAATCTGGAGGTCACATCTTAGCTCAATTACAGCAGCGTGGGAAGCCACTTGCCTTCAGAGCTCACCAACAGTGCTACGGCTTCAAAATGGAGCCCGTCTTTGTTTCATTAGGAAGGGGCTTTAAAGATACTTAGACTGTTTTCCAATCCTTTTCTGATACTTATTTCAAAATAAACTCTTTTGTGATCTCATCGCCTTAAGGGTCCTCAAGCAGCACCATATAGTGGTGACAATGACTGATGAGATCCTGGAATACCATCTTATAATTACCAAACAAGCAGATCAACAAGAATATATGGGTAAAAGCAGGGCTTGGAAAATTAAAATGTTCACAGGGGCAAAGCAAGGTTATTTGAATAATTGTAATAGACTGAGTATAGGAAAAAAATGCAAGCAATGTCAAATGATAAATAACATACTGCCACAGAGTTGGTAACACAGGAGAGAGTGGTGGAGACTGTGGCATGATGGAGCGTGCATGTCCAGAAGCAAAGTAACGACTCAGCTGCTTGGTGCCATGAAGGAATGTGGGCTTGGCATTGCCAGCTCTTTTTCTTTTCTTTTATCTTAAATTTTTCTACTGGTGTGTACATTTTGTCAGTTAATTCAACTTTTTTATACATAAGAATAAATAGGAAATGTGCAAGATTTTTTTTTGAAAAGTGTATTTAAAAATCTGCTTAAATAAAGTGCTATTTCATATTTCTCAATGGGAAGACTCAATACTGTAAAGATGTTGACAAGCTGGATCTAAAATACATATGAAACAAAGAACAGCAATGCTTACATGTTAATTTTTAAAAAGAGAGAAAATGATGGGGTTTGACCTGCTAAAGGCAGAACATAATCTAAAGGAATTTAAGAGTGTATTTTGGTACAGGAATAGACAGATGTCAATAGAAAAAACAGAATGAAAACTCAGAAATATACAAAAATATAGTTGTATAGTAAATGAGTCATCTCTAATTAGTAAAAGTGAAAAGTGCTCAAGATTTCTCAGGAAATTGCATTTGTAACAGTTATTCTTTTGGGGGAAAAAACAAACTTATTTTTAAAAAGATAAATATGAATTTTCCTTGAAAATGAATACAAACTGTGATGATAATAGTGGTAATAATACAATTAAGTCCAATGACAGCCTCAATACTTTTACTATCTTTCTATAAATTTAACATTTGAAGCAATTTGTATTAAATATGTATATTTTGCCTTTTACTACCTCATGCTTAATTTTTTATCACTGGCTACTTCCATCCCATACTTACATTCAACTTTTCCATTTGTGGTATGCTTTAACTATTTTCAGCTCCGCTTCTAACACTGTTTCAGAAGCTGATAGCATTTAGTTTCAGCCACTTCCAACACATAGTGGTCTTTATCTCGATTTGTTTTATCGGAGAGAAGATATTAACCTTTAGCTATTAAGTTAAATTTCTTATCCAGTTCATTAAAAGGAGGAAACCCCATTTATGGCTTCCTACACACTGGCTGAACTAATAAAATCTTTCTTTCATTGTGACACTCTTCATTTCTTTATTTGTGAGATGTTTCATTTTCCCTGGCTGCACTGAAAGACATTACAAACTTTTCACATGTGTTTTTCTGACATGAACTGCTTTTAGTGCAGCCATTCTTTAAAAAAAAAAAAAAAAAAAAAGCCTACTCCTTTTTATTCCAATCGAAACTTTGAAAGTATATTTTTACCTGACAAAATAAAATGCTTTAATGTAAAATAATAAAATGTGGAAACCAAATAAAATAAGCTTATCATAGGCTGTCAACTTGAAACTGTGATAGAAAAAAAAGACGACTTTGCCAATATTTCTCAGTAACACCTTCGTTGAGGGGTGATCCCTTCTGATTACGAATATTTTTAATATCTCACATTCTCATTTACAAAGTGTCATGAATCCTTCACCTATGTGCCGCTGATAGGAGGAGATGCCAGAAAATGTAACACTTTGGAGCATATTATCTTTGCAAGACACGAGGCTGAAAAATACTTGTGTGGCATTGTCCATCTTTGTAGATGACTCCTAACTAAATATATCAAATCCATTTTTTAAAATTATTTTCCAGCATTTGTTAGACGATAGCACAAGACAAGACAAAATGAAAAATGTGGCCCTTGCCCAAGGGGCATGAAGTCTACACAGGGAAAACAAAACGTCCCAGAAATAAAAACACCAGCTGGAGAAAAGACATAATTAATGAAATAGTTCCAAGATTATTGTCTTGCTGCAATTACCAGATATTTCTGACACTTCAACAGAGACTGATGACTCGCAGTGAAGCACACAGACCAGGGACTCAGATGTTCCAAGTCCTATACACGACTGAAATGGAGTGGAAAACTTTCATATACTGTATTGACTCCCTCCTGTCAACAAAATGCAGCAGGCAAAACCAACAGACTTGCAAAGCACTGTAATAGTCCTTAATGGTAGTCATTCTCCAGTTACATAGCTACCTTGACCTTTGCAGAAAATTAATAGCATTGAATTGCCTTACCTCTTCCATTTCCTCCCCAATTTATTTTTTAAAGGATTTTGCTATTATTGTCTGAATTTTTTAAAAGACTTTAGTAAAAGAATAGGGAAAATAGATGGGAAACATACACTGTAACCAACATAATAAGATCCCAATTTTGTTTTTACAAAATGTATGTATGCAAGGGAAAAAAGACTACAAAGAAATAAACCAAGATGCACAGAAATAAAGGTTTCTGTGAGTGCTTGTTATCTCAGGAAATTGTTATTATAACAGCAAGCAGAAACCAACCCTGTTCTTTTCAATATTTCTCTGACAAATCCACTCTATAAATTTGCCCCTTAGAAGAAATTTCATGTAATTTCTAAGATTTTTTTCTGGTGACTCTTAAGTAATGAAGGCCTCTCCAGATAATAAAAAGTCCACTTTAGTCTAAGAATCATAAAGTTCTAGTCAGGTGTAATATTAAAACTCTAAATTCTTATCCAATGGAAGTATTTATTTTCCCATAATGAGCAGTAATGCTTGTGTAGACCAAACATTGCACAGCAGAAAGGAGCTGGGAACACAACTTCACTCTCTGCAGCTCCCACAACTTGCTCACTGGAGTACGTGGCCTCTTCTGGGTTGGTTGAGGGTAGAAGGTGACAAGAGGTAAATGGCTCACCTGTAATCTGGTGTTGGTGTTCTCAGGAAATGGCCTTTGGAAAATGCTATGGGAAATGACTGTTTCTTTCATAGGGATCTTCTGTGAAGTCCGCCGAGTTCCATCTCTGGACATCGCTGATTCTAGTTTCCTCTTCCATCCTCAATGCTTCTCCTCTAACACACTTCTGATACTCCATCGGCCCCTGGACTTTCAACATGCCACATCCAGGTGGGGATTCTTCTGTCCCTTCATGTAATATTCTGACAAAATCTACTTGAATATAATCCCAGGCTGCTCCTTTCAATGGGGTCAACACTGAGTCCACAAGAAAGAAACACCTTTGTTCCATCAAAGAAAGTACAGCTCTCTCCCTGCATCCCTGGTGATTCCCAGTTCTGAGTTCACCAAACTCCAGGGGACAGATGTCAAGTCCTCCAGAAGGTCTTCTGATACTCCACATCTCACTTGGCCAAGGTGAGGAAGAAGCACCTCAACTCTCCTATGCGCTTCTCATGGAAGATCACCCTGAGTCATGCAGCAGACACCCTTCTCATCTCATAGAGCATTAAGAGGTGCACATCTACTTTACAGTGTGGGGTACATGAACCCTATTTACCATTCTTACACTCTGGAGATTCTACCGAAACTTAGTGATAAAAGGAATAACACTCACATATGGCTGAATTATTTTCTTTTGTATGTTTTCCGATTTTCCTACATTTACATGAATTATGTGATTATCAGAGAGAAAAAAAAATCATTTTTTCCCCATCAGTATCCAATGTTAATTTTGTGGAAACAACTTAGCATCAGTTGCATATATTTGCTCAACAAAAAATGTTAATTTTTTTAACTAAATCGATCATTGGATAATGCCCTTGAAACTTGTAATTATAAAAATATTTACAAGCATATCTCAGAGATTTGCCACATGTACAACCAGAACAAACCACCTCTATGCCATGTCACCGTGCCCACATCAAAGCCACTTCTCTCGTCTCCCCATTAACATGCCTTGTTGTCATTTGAAGAGTCTTGGTGATAAGATCAAAGGCTTATTAAGGAAAGACGGCCAGGCTATCCAGAAAAGATTTTCAAGAACAGAATATCATTATCCAGAGACTTAATTACAGTTCTTGAGTCTATAAAGTCAACGTGATTAGGGACACTAGAATTTATCAGAGTCAGATCTGAACAAAATCATCTAAGAGTGAATATGTCATACTATATCTAATGGCTCCAAATCTCAGATTATGAACCCACCTGCTCAAGAAATGTTACTTTCTTTATGTTTCCTATTTAATTTCTTTTTTCTTCTTTGAAACTTCATGCTGCTGAAGAGAGAAATTTAATATCGGCCATTTCGTGGTCATCTATTGATTTTGTGTTTCCTTCATTGACTCAGGGTATATTACAGGATAAGGGTAAATGAATGGCTTTATTATTATGGGGAGGGCAATCTGGTCTCCCACTAGTCTTGGTAAAACACCCTTCCTCAGAAAAGAAATTTTAAAAAGCCCCCCTGCCTCTTTTTCACAAACTCCCACCCGCTCCTCAAGCATTCACAGGTTGTCATTAATAGAAGTTGGCAGCTACCCCAACGGGATCACTCTAAAAAAGAGCCTAGAGCCAACTTCTGCGAGAAAGAAAAGTATAAACAAATAAATCAGAGGGGCAAAAGACAAAGCAGAAAAAGTGGGCCAAATGGGATAAGAAGTTTAAAATTTATCTAAAGCCTGAGATTTCAAAAGTGATGATAAAGTACTTTACCATTTTCCAGTTCCAGAGGCATCCACGTGGATTTACAAGAGCTCACAATCCCCACAAAAGACGGCGTAGTGTTAAATATGGCAACTCATCTTCAAGAAAATAACTGAGTCAGGTAGGGGATCGATTAATAAATTGTAGCCCTCGTGCACCAAACGGTGCTTCTGTGGCTTGAGGAAGTTCATTTTTTCCCAAAAGCTCAATAGGCATCCACTGTATAGCTACCCTGGTGGGATCTAACCAAGAAACAATGTTGGATCTAATACTTCAATAACACATATTTATTTCAAGCCTGCAATGGAAAATACCAAGTCAGATCCGAGACAGAGAGTATCTCTGGCTGGGTTCCCAAAGAGCACACATAACCACATACATGGTGGAAGGTAGCAAGTGCCCAAGGGAAGAGAAGATGGAGTGTTAGGTGAGCTGAGAGGATGGGAGAGAGTTCTCCAAGGAAGGGAATTGGGGATGGCTCTCTAGGGGTTAAGCTGCATCCTAAACGACAAGGATATGGATGAGTGGAGGTGATGGAGAAGGGCAGTCCAAGACCGGCCTGAGCAGAGGCCAGAGCAGGACAGGAAGTGGCTGTAGAAGAGAATAGGCTGGAAAGGTGTGGGGGGGGGGCGGGGGGCACAGGCCAGGAAGGCCCTGAAAATCTATCTCAAGACTTTGGGAGACTGTTTTCCCCTCGGCACTAGGGATGAACTTGTGAGTATTGCGCAAAGGAGTGCAAATCAGAGCTGTGCTTCAGGAAACAATGGGAAGGAGATTGTGAAGAGGATTCAGGGAGGACTGGAGACAGTGAGAAACAAGAGTCTATTGAAATAGTCCCCCTGAGCCAGCCACTGTGGCTCAGTGGACTGAGCGTCCTCCCATGGACTGAGAGGTCCCGGTTCGATTCCCAGTCAGGGCATATGCCTGGGTTTCGGGCTCAGTCCCCAGTAGGTGGCTTACAGGAGGCAGCCGATCAATGTTTCTCTCTCACTTCAATGTTTCTATCTCTCCCCTTCTCTCTAAAAAATTGATAGCCCAGCCAGTGTGGCTCAGTGGTTGAGCACTGACCCATGCACCAAGAGGTTGCTAGTTCAATTCTCGATCAGGGTTGTGGGCCAAATCCCTAGTGGGGGGCATGCAAGAGGCGGCCAATCGATGCTCTCTCTCATCGATGTTTCTCCCTCTCTCTCTCCCTCTCCCTTCCTCTTTCTAAAATCAATAAAGAAAAAAAAATTTTAAACAGAGTTTTAAAAATCTATAAAAAAAACATATTTAGAAAAAAATAAACAGGAATAGTCCCTCTGACATAACAGAAAGCCTCATCTGGGACTGAGTCACCCTGTACCCAGCACTACAGGTGCTAAACAGGGTGAGGATCAATGACAGATGAATGAAGAAGAGGGAGAGAGTGAATGAATCAAGTCTGCACCTAGTGAAAGACTGGAAAACATAACTTGAAGAAGATAAATGAGTTTTTAGAGAAAGATAACATTGTTTCCTACAGATAAATCTAAACCTAGATGTGAAGGTTAAGGTCACTTAAGCCATGAGATGTTAGGATCATGAATGACTGAAAGGATCTTTTAAGTTTCTCACTGGTGCGTGCGCTCTGTCTCTGTCTCTCTCTCTGTCTCTCTCTCCGTGTCTCTCTCTCTCTGTCTGTCTCTCTCTCTGTCTCCCTGCTGTCTCTCTCTCTCTCTATGTCTCTCTCTCTCTCAGAATAATTTAACAGGTGTATTCTCTTTATTCCATTATTTCACCTACCTGCTGTAGCCTCAGAATACATGCAACAAAGCACAACTTTCATTAAAACATAAATTTAAAGCACAAACCTTTATTGTATTTCTCTAGATATAAATATATCATCTGCTCACTAAATGTAAGTAATTTAATGTAATTAATAACTTGGAAAACTTAGAAAATCACTGGTAATCCCATCCCCAGAGATAAGCACCTTTAATTTTTATAAACTGTTCTAAATATATGTAGATATATGGAATAAAAATCACTAGATTGGTAGATTTACAGATAGAGTAGTTTGTACTGCCAGGTAAACTTTTTATTTAGAGTAGTCATTTATTATGTGAACTAAATTTCTGTGCTCTTTTGTTATGTTAAAATTTTGTCCTTGTTGCTTTTTACATCTCACAAAGTCAACTCCAGATTAAAATCTACACCGAAATTAAAGAACTCTGTTAAGCTATCTCTTGGAGCACATTACTGTCCTTACTTTAGTTCCTTATAATGTGTGTGTAGGACATTTGCTGCGAGGGCTGGCCGCCCTCAGCAAACTCCAGAAAGTTAGTAGGAAGGAACTACTTTTAACCTCGGTGTTCAAATTCATAAAAGCAGAAATCCAACAGTTCATAATGAGCTCAGGGTCACGTGGTCCATGAAAAGCAGGCCCAGGCATCAAAGCCAGGGTTCTGCAGACCAAAGCTTTTACCTAATAGGCAAATGTCTTCATAGACTGTTCAGTCTGCAGATCTGGACCTGAAGAAGAATCTAGTCCCATCTCTTCCCTCTACAAACGCAGAAACAAAGGTGCGGAGAGGTCAGGGCAGCTGGCGTAGGTCATGAGGCCGATGGATCCAGATGGTCCTTTCCATTGTTCTAAAACCAGACCGTGGCCCTGGCCGGTTTGGCTCAGCGGTTGGAGCATCGGCCTGCGGTCCTGAGAGACCCAGGTTCGGTTCCCGTTAAGGGCACGTACCTCAGTTGCAGTTTGTCTCCAGCCCTGGTTGGGTTGTGCGGTGGCAGCCACTCGATGTGTCCCTTTCACGTCGATGTTTCTCTCTCTCTCTCTTTCCCTCCCACTCTATATGAACAAAATATCAAAAAATAAATAAATAAATAAAATTAAATTAAAAAAATAAAATAAAACCAGACCGTGGGCAGAATTTCTTGTCTACTTTTGAAGAAAAGATATTAAGAACGATGTTTTTCAAAATTTAAAACAAGTTAATTAAAAACAAATCTTGAGTAGAATATCAGAGTTCATGAAAAAATGAAGATAAGATCTTAACCATTTTGACTCGATGAAAGCGATTTAAAAGTTAATTTCAATTTTTAAATGCAGTATCTGCTACTTCAATGAGTTTTGAAATTAAGTTAAGTCAATACATATTTTATGATTTTTAATCAACTTTACTTTTTAAACATTGCAGAAAGCGTTGCCACACATTTAAAACAGATTTTGTCAATGTGTGATATAATCCTATTCTTTTAAACGTGTCGGGGGAATTGGGTGTCTAGGTATTTGAAAGGTCAATCTTCAAAATGTTAACACTGGATGGTGAGATTTCAGATGATTTTTATTTATCTTTTTCTCACCTTTATCTTTGCTTGATTATTTTCTCATTTTTTATTTTATATATATGTATATATATTTTGTTTATTTGTTTGTTTTGTTTTGTTTTACGTATTCCTTATATAATGCAAGGGAGGATTTTGCCAGCGAATTGATGATCTTCCCAGCCTTTGTGGGAAAACAGCCACTGACTATTTGAAAAGCAACGTGCAATTGCTCACTGTGGCGGATCCTGAGTGTAGCTTGCCTGCTTGATAACTACTCCAGTCTCCTTCCAGGGCATCTTCCAGTCCTGCAGTGTTTAGAAAACTGAGACTGATAGTGTTAGACTCCTTTGCATCTAGGGTTTCGGCTGAGACTTGGGCTTGGCAATCAGACACCCTCCTGCCTGGCTAGGGTCTGGAAGGCAGGCAGGCTGTGGGTGCAGAGCACGGCAGAGCACAGCAGAAGCAGGGTGGTCCTGCCGTCCCCAGTCCTCGGCTGGCAACATCCTGACCACAAAAGCGGCAGTGGACTCTGGGGCCACGCATGCTTTATGGAAACCCTACCGACCACCTGCTTCCTCAGCTTTCCGACGATACAACCGTCTTACACATCGGAAAGCCCGTTCGCTCAAAACTAGCCATGACGGCTCTATTGCTTGCTTGTTCAAAATGTCCCTGTACACCCTTCTTCCAATTGCTACCACTACATTTTCTCCTTTTGCAGTTACAGCAATAATACCTGCCTATTGTAAAAATAATAATAATAATAAAATTAGGCCATATAAAAGTTATACACTAAAAAATAAAAGTCAGTCTTCATGGACCCACCTCTCATCCTATATCCCAGAGGAGACCACTGTTACTAGGTGGTTGTTTCATAGCCTCCCATATTTTTCATGCCTATAAAAATTATGCAAACACAGAGAGGGTTTGGTTTTGATTTTTTTCCATTTTTACAAAAATGACATGATACTATACATATACATAAATCTGGCAACTTGATTTTTTAAAAATCTTTTTATATTTGTGTGTATTGGGCTACCTGGTTCTTTTGAATTACTGTACTCTGGAGAAACTAAGACATGCTCTTATGGATGGACATGTTAACATTTATAAACTATGTTGCATTCAATATCTTTTATCATAGATTTTTGTGTGTGCATTTGAATACTTCTTGAGATAGACTCTAAAATATGAATGCAAAAAAATTAAACATTAACAGATTGTATTTAGCAGTGTTTCTAAGGAATAATGTCTGTTTTGCTTATTACTGTATCACTGGTTCTCAGAACAGCATCTGCCATGTAGGCAGGCACTAAATAAATATGCGTGATGTGAATGCCAAATGAATGATTGAAAATAGATTAGGAAATGCATTAATGCAATTCACCACATGAATGGATTAAAGTAGGAAAAAAAATATATGTATTCAACTATTATGATGGATGACCCCACAAATCAGATAAAACTCCACCTTCATTCTTAATTTTTTAGAAAAATTATTCATCAAGAAATAGAAGAAATATCATTAACCTGATAAAAGGACTTATCAGAAACCAACAGCGAAATACATTTCTAAATATTTATAAAAGCAAGAATAATTACCTCCTTCAAGAACTCGGCTATGAATAAAAATAAACTCAGAGGCCTGAGATAGGAGAGAAGGCAAAAATATTAAAATAAGATATAAAATATTAAACACCGAGAGACTTCCACAAAGAAATGCAAAGCAGATCTAATCAAAAAGCAAAATCATCAGCCACACAGATATACTGAGTTTACTCTAAAGAAGCTCATCAATATGGGGGCAGGCTCAGTGGTCTAATTTTAATATCGGGAAAAGTACGGATCAGACAGGGAAGTGTGCCCAGGGCGCAGAGAGTGAGCTGCTACAGCACGGCCCCTTCACAGTCCTCCAAGACGCATCAAAGAAACAAAACCTACTCGCTTCCTTTCCCTGATGTTCTGCTGGATCAAACCTAAATGCTCTCACCCACTAATTACGCTCATCTGTAGGAGACGGACAGGCCAAGAACAAGGTTCTTTTAACTTCAGGAAACTCTGTGATATAAATTCAAACTATTTATAGGAAACAATTAAGTGTCGCATAATTTGGGATATCACATATTTAAAAACATAGGCAGCTTTGTATGTTCTGATGTGCAAAACAAAGAACACTGTAATATGTGTTCCATGAAAAAAGAAGGTGGGAGTGTATATAGTGTAATTGTGTCTTCGTCACTTCTGTTTCTGTCTCACGACTTTTTTTGAGATGTCGTTTATATGAGTTTACCTATTTACAGTTTCATGATTTTCAGCATATTAGATTTGTGTACCCATCACTAAATCTTATTATAGAATATTTTCATTATCCTCTCCAAAATAATCTCTGTGCCCATTAACAATCACTCGACATTCTCCCTCTCCCCAGCCCCAGGGAACCACTAAAGTACTTTCTCTTTCTATGGAGGTGCCTACTTTGAACATCTGATATTAGTGGAATCAGACCATCGGAGGTCTTTCATAACTGGCTTCTTTCATTTAGCATGTTTTCAAGGTTTATCCATGTTGTAGCATATATCGGTACTGCATTCCTTTTATGGCCCAATGATATTCTGTTATATAAATATAATACATTTTGTTTATCCACTTGTCAGTAGATGGATATTTGGGTTGTTTCCACTTTTCAGCAATTATGAATAAGGCTTCTCAGCATTCATGTAGAAGTTTTGGTGTAGACATACGTTTTTAGTTACCTTGAGTATATATCTAGGAATGGAGTTGCTGTGTCATATGGTAACTCTATGTTTAGCATTTTAAGGAACTATCAGACTGTTTTCCAAAGTGGTTGCATTTTACATTCCAACCAGCGACACTTGAGGATCCCAATTTCTCCACATTCTCACCAACATTGATCACTGTCCATATTTTTTATTATACCCATCTTACTGTCTGTGACGAGGCATATCATTTTGGTTTTGATTTGCATTTTCCAAATGACTAATGATGTTGAGCATCTTTTCATGTGCTTATTAGCCATTCATAGATCTTCTTTGGGGAAATGTCTATTCAGATCTTTTGCTTATCTTTCAATTGGGTTGTCTTTTCCTATAGAGTCAAAAGAGCTCTTCATACACTTTGAATACTAGTCCCTAATCAGATATATGATTTGCAAATATTTTCATGCATTCTGTGAGTTATCTTTTCACGATCTTGATGATGTCCTTTGAAGTAAAAAAAGTGTTTCATTTTGAACTACGACTTATCAATATTCATTTTAATAACTTGTACTTTTGGTATCATGTCTAAAAACTTTTAGCCTAACTCAAAGTGTTGCATACATTTTCTAAAGAACATAAAATCCCATGTAAGTATATGTGCTTTTTTTTCTCTAAAGAGTCACAGAAATGTTAATAGTGGGTGATTGTGGGGAAAGACAAGGGGAAGGAAAGAGAACTTTACAGTTTACTTTTTTATGGGTATGGCTTGAATTTTTATCATCTATATGTATCATATCTGTTTTATAGATTTTTTAAAAAATTATCTTTGAATAACAAATAGCAATGGATTATGTTGGCATTTTAGAAGGTCTGACAAATGACAATTCTATTTTCTGCCTGAATTCAAAACCAGCTGAGATCCAGACACAGGAATCAAAGAGGTAGAAGCCATATGTCAACCTGAGTTCTGATACAGCCATATAAAAGAAAATGTCTTAGTGTAAGAGCCAAATGGGCCTGTTAACACACCTTGACCTCCCCTCCCCCACCCTGGTTTATATCTTGAAATGGTCTACCCAAGAAAATGTTTGAGTCTAAGAGTGTACACACTTCCTGAAGATCAGTGCCGAGACTGTTCAGCAACAAGAGACAGGATCCTCCAGGCCTAAGAACTCTTACTATATTGGCTCCACCCAAGAGAAAGTTGTAAGTCAATGCCTTTCACCCATTAAGTAGTTAGTTCATTCTAACTCCATCACAAGAACTAATTGTGGAGGCAAAAGGCTTAAAACATTTAAGAAAAACTCCTCTCCACGAACTACAAAAAAGTAGGTAAAATAAGCATCTCCCCCAATTACCATGAAATTTTAAGCTCTAGCAGATAGAAATTTGTACCTAGGTATTGTATATTCTTATCTTATTCCTGAAGATACACTATAAAACTGGCATGTACATTGCAATTAAGTAGCATTGTAATTGGCAATTAAGTAGCAATTAGAGGACCTAAACCACCTTGGAAACTACAAGGCACCTGGATAGACATCACATTTCAAATGAAGGAAATTTGGGGGGAAAAAAAGCTCAACATTTTAGGATAAGTATTTTCACTAAAAAAAGCAGAGAGCAGAATAAGAGTGTTTAGATTCTAAAGCACATGAATGGAGCTTGGAAGTAGAAGTCTTTTCAATACAGAAGAAATAAATAAATAGAATACCTACTGAACTATGTCTCGCTTACCACCATGACAGGCCCTGGATGAGGCCAGAATCTTCTAGCCCATGTTTCAGTACCTTGAGTCTCAAGAGTTTGAAGCTCTTACCCTCAGGAAAGATAGGCAGAGCCTGGAGTCATTAGAGCCCATAGGCTGGTCACCTCCAGCCATATCAGCTCTTTTCACTTGCCTGGTGGGTCACTAAAGATTAATATTTTTAAGTTTGTCTTTATATGAATGACATGGGAACACACTGTGACATTAAGATATAGTGAAGACTAAGGTATAGTAATAGCTTTTAGAAACCTGCAGTTCACTGAGGGAAACAGACATGTAAACAACTAACTGTACTTACTAAAATCCCATGTACTAAGTGATAAAATAGAAATACACACAGATGAGAGCCTCATTCAATGTACTACAATAATAGCTTGTCTTTGTTGAGTAATTTCTGTATGTGAAGACCTGTGGTAAGCAGTTTACAAATATTATTTCCATTATGCATTAGAACCTTCATAGGTGGGTCCTATTATAATTCCCTTTTCCAGATGAAAATATTGAGACATACACTCATGGAACCATAAAAATTGTAGAAGAAAATACGGGCAGCAAAATCTCAGACATCACATGGAGCAGAATTTTCACTGATATATCACCTGTGGCAAGAGAAACAAAGGAAAACATTAATAAATGGGACTAAATCAAACTATAAAGCTTCTGCAGAGTAAAAGAAACCAGTATCACAATGAAAAGTGAACACACTGTATGAGAGAACATATTTGCCAATGATACATCAGATGAGGGGTTGATTTCCAAACTATATAGAGTACTCATACAACTCAACAATAGGAAGACAAATAATCCAATTTAAAAATTGACCTGAATAGACACTTCTCTAAAAAGGACATACAAATAACCAAGAGATATGAAAAAATTCTCAACGTCACTAATCATCAGAGAGATGAAAGTTAAAACGACTATCACATATCACCTTACATCTGCCAGAATGGCACGCATCAACAAATCATCAAACAGGTGCTGGTGAGGGTGTGGAGAAAAGGGGACTCTAGTACAATGCTGGTGGGAATGCAGACTGGTGCAGCCACTATGGAAAACAGTATGGTGTTTCCTCAAAAAATTAAAAATGGAACTGTCATTTGACCCAGTGATTCTACTTCTAGGAATATATCCTAAGAAGCCTGAAACACCAATCAGAAAGAATATATGCACTCCTATGTTCATAGCAGTGCTATTTACAATAACTAAGATCTGGAAACAGCCCAAGTGTCCATCAGTAGAAGAGTGGATAAAAAAGTTGTGGTACATATACACAATGGAATACTATGCAGCTGTAAGAAAGAAAGATCTCTGATCCTTTGAGATGATATGAAGGGACCTGGAGAGTATTATGCTGAGTGACATATGTCAATCAGAGAAAGACAAATATCACATGATCTCACTTATTTATGGAATAAAATAAACAAAAAAAGCTGATGAACAAAATAGATTGAGACATGAAAGTAGGGGACAATCTGACAAACCTCAGAGAGGAGGGAGGTGGTGGGGAAGGAAGAGATGAACCGAAGATCTTATATGTGTATATGCATAACCAATGGACACAGACAACAGTATGGTGAAGGTTGAGGCTAGGGGAACAGGGAGGAGGGTGACAAAGGGGGAAAAAAGAGGGACATCTATAATAATAAAAAATAATAATAAATTAAGTATAAAAAAAGAAAATATAGAGACACAGAAGAGTTAGATAGCTGAAGTTCATAGCTAATAAGCAGAGAAAACGGATTTAAACTTTGCTGTTGGAAGCTGGAGGTCTTGCCCTTAAGCTCTGGCCATAGACAAGTTCTAACACGTCGTTTTGGTCAAGAAGAAAATATTTAAATATGGCACCAAATGATAGCTCTCAAATACCTTCTCATTTGATTCTTTTTTTTTTTTTTTAATTAACTTATTTATTTTTGTTACAGATGTTTCTCTTTTTTCCCCCACTGATTCCCCCCTCCTTCTCCCTCCCCACCCTGTCCCCACCTTTGTTGTCCATGTCCATTGTTCATGCACACATGCATATAAGTTCTGTGGTTTATCTCCCTCCCCCACCCCCTCTTCAGGGGATAGTCTGTACCCCACTTCCACGTCTCTGGGACTACCCCGTTCCTCAGATGGTTATGTTCATTATATTCCACAAATAAGTGAGATCATGTGATATTTGTCTTTTTCTGCTTGGCTTATTTCACTTAGGATAATACTTTCCAGGTCCCTCCATGTCGTCTCAAAGGATAAGAGAGCTTTCTTTCTTATAGCTGCATAGTACTCCATAGTGTATAAGTACCACAGCTTTTTTATCCATTCGTCTACTGATGGGCACTTGGGCTGTTTCCAGATCTTAGCTATTGTAAATAGTGCTGCTATGAACATGGGGGTACATATATTCTTTCTGATTGGTGTTTCAGGTTTCTTGGGGTATATTCCTAGAAATGGGATCACTGGTTCAATTTTTAATTTCATTTGATTCTTAAGACATGGTTTTACATTGGTCTTTGCTTGGAATACATCAGATTAATTGAGTAACACTATATATTAAGGGTCTAAACAACCAAGAAAAATCTAAAACCATTACATGCATTTAAAGGTAAAGCTCCGGTTCTGGTAGCAGCTGAGCATAGACTCACATCTTCCTGAAGACAAAGGATCCTCAGTCCTTAGCATGGTATCTAGTAGAGATGAAAACTCAACAGTATTTGTGGGATAAATGATTAGATGAACAAATAAACAAATGGAAAAACAAAGCAAAATAGCTGCTGGATGCAAAGAATAACAATGGTCACAGAGGAGAAACAAGGGCATCTCATTATATAAACAAAAATGAGTAGTGCCTTGAATATCTGCAAAACAAAAGCTACATGAGGCTCATAGTTCACAATCTTGACAATGAGTTCATTGCCTTGTTTGAATTCTAGAACATTGCATAACCTAGAGACATAGAAGATATATAGTCTGACTCAATTTTGAAAGCTTCTTTCCTGACCTAACAGGGTATCATTAGGCCTCCATTTGAATGCATCCCATGATTTAAAAAAAAAACTGCTTGTGACCAGTTTCAATGTTTAAATATACATAAGTGTTTCTTGTCTTGCCTTCATATCTGCCTTTTGGTCCTAGTTCTCCTACTGAAAACTACATCTAATCCTTCCAGCTCACGGTGGCCCATTAAATATGTGAAGACATTTATCATGGTTTCTTGTTTGTACTCCCGCATCTTCTCTGTTTGCCTAGGGCACTGTTTCTTCCTATGATTCCATATGACACATGTATGTGTTTCAACGGGATGTGGCATAATTAATGGACAGTGGCCATTTCGTGGTTAGAGGCTTGAGAAGTCCTCTAACAGAATATATTCAGGAATCCAGAGAGACAAAATGATGTGCTCCCAGATGGAGAGATCTCTCCAGGGGTCCAAAGTTCCCTGGGAGCAATAGATGTAAATATGACCTACTCTTCTTCCCAGAGGGAGAATTCTCGTCGGCATAGAAACGCACTATTGCATTTTCTTGGGGGCAATTTTTACATCCTCATGGCCTCCCCTCTTATCTGCCTATTCTTGAGTCTGTGTTTATGTACTCATCAGGAGCAAAGAAATAATGCAACAGGACCCTGATCCTACGTGTTTACTGTGAGACCAACTTTGAAATGTCAGGTTTCAGGAACATCCCTCAGCAAGCCCCGGGGTCTGGCCTGGCTAAGTTTCTTTCCTATCTATGCAGTTTTTCTCTTGTCTTAATTTCCCTCCTCTGCTCTTGCTTAACTTTTCCAGTATCCAGTTTTCCATCTCAAGAGAATGAAGGGGCCCACACAGGCTAACTCAGTACTGTTGTAAAAAAAAAAAAAAAAAAATCAATCCAGACTTGGACTTTGCTACTTATAAGAACTGCCCTGCAGGGAGTGAGGGGCAATGAAATGGGACCACCATATCTAGTTCCCTAACACATCTACAGGGCAGGCTTTGGTTGGTGCATGACCACAGCCTAGGACCCTCCAAGATTTGCTTGTGGTCAGCAGGGCAGGGGGGTGACATGACATTCATTTAAGGAAAATGAGATCTCATGACATTCAGCAGAAAAAGAAAGGGGGAATGTGCACTTACCCCTTAGCAAAACACACAAAGGCTCTATCAAAAGTGTATTCATAACATACCTCTGAAAAAGGTCACCGGATTGCACGAGAAGACATTTAGGATCTACAAAGGATCACAGTGTCTGTCCAGGACAAATGCACATTGTAGATTTATAAAGGTGTCCCAATGTCTGTCCAGGAGGAAAAAATATTAAGGATCTCTGTTAGTTGAGAATTTTATCTTTTTGAAACTATGGCACGGGGTTTTGTGGCTTGTGAATTCTGTTTCCCTCTTCAGTACAAAGTAGGCTGAGTCTCGTTTCTCAAGGGGAACTTGTCCCTTTCCTCCCCCAAGGAGAAGGCTTCCCATCGCTCACTGCGCCGGGAGCTGTTTTGCTTATCGTGTGTCATGCTGCCTGTCACCATTCAGCCACAGGGGACTTTTAATGTTTTAATGGGGGCAGAGAGAAGTTTCCAAGTGTCATTACCAAACCAAAGCCCAATTTAGAAAAGAAAAAAAAGTTTTCTATACATTTATCCGGCCCTCTAACTTGAAATTGTGCTAAGGAATCACTTCTCTCTTTTAAGAAGTCATTTTTTACCATTTAGGAATGAAACGTAATTTACAAATCAATGTTAATTTATGACAATGAAGCAATAAAATATTGATGAAATAATCCCTAGACTTCAGTAACGAGAACAGGCATTTACATTAATGCCCCACACTGACACCAGGGCTGTCTTTCCAAAACACGAACCAGTTTGTATTTCCTGCTGACAGCACCTCACTGGCTGCCCACCATTTAGAAAGGACAAACACATCAGTATGATAAAATATTTCCTTTTGGGTGGACTCCTGCTTATTGCTCATATTCCACCACTTGGATCTTCTCGTATCTTATACCACAGCACCGCTAAGCTCTTTCTAGTTCCCAAATACATCACCCTATTTTGTGCCTCATCATTCAAATGGAATTCCCTTCACCAATGTTCATCCAGCAAGATCCCTCTCATTTTTCAAAAGCTCACCCAGATTTCACCAGCTCCAGGAAGCTTCTTCGTACGAATGCTTCTCTGAATGGATTTATCACTGTTTCCTTTCCTGCCACCTCTGTACCTCATCCAGATTTCTATTGTTTCATTTAACAGCAATGTCTTGTGTGCCCCAGGACATAGAACGCTCTATAAAATCTTTTCAATTATATGACGCAGTATAGATGATTCGACACACAAATGCTTCATATTTTTATAGACTCTGAGAAATGAATGCAAATACTAGTACTTTAGTGTCATATAGCTCAGGCATGATCCTCACAGTAACTTTGCAAAGTGAGCAGGACAAATATTTCCATATGATTAATAGAGAACAGGTAGTGAGTGGAAATGCTAGAATCGGAACCTCAGACTCTTGACTTTGACCAGGGTTGTTGATAAACCTCTTGCAATGCACATGACAGCCCTCTACAACAAAGAATTATCTGGTCCACATTGTCAATAGTGCTGAGGTTGAGAAACTCTGGTGCTGAAAATGTAAACTAATCTATAGTGACAGAAAGGAAATCAGTGGCTGCCTAGGGATGGAGCGGGGTGCCAAGGGAGGACGGAGAAAGACCACAGAAACGTTCTGGGCTGATGGACACATTTACCATCGTGATTTCAGCAATCATTTCACAGATATAAACCATATGTCAAAACTAATGAATCTCCCATGGCTGGTGTGACTCAGCTGGCTGGGAGTCGCCCCATGACAGGGCACATGCCCAGGCTGCAGGCTCAGTCCTTGGCGGGGGGCATGTAAGAGGCAGCTGATGGATGTTTCCTTCTCCCTGCCTCTCTCTCTAAAAATCAATTAAAAAATATTTTTTAAAACTAATGAATTTATATGTACATTTTATTATTTGTCTAGTATGCTTCATTAAAGTTGTTGTTTTAAAAGGTTTAAATATTAACTGATAGAACAACCATCACCAAAATGTCCCTATGGTACAAGTCCAAGGTCCCAATAATGCTCTTGCTCAAAAATATTATGCTTATTTAAGGGACCAAAATCTAGCTTTAGGATGTCATCATGATCTCTTGGATAATTATTAAGTTTCCTTTCCAAGTATAATTCCTGGTAAATTATGATCCACTTCAGATGGTAGATTAGAGTTGACAATAGTATAGTAGAATTATTAGGAAGATTCAGAAGCCAAGATGTAGGTAATAGTTTGATATAAACTACAAGATGTTCATTTATGTCAAACAAACCAAAACAGAAAAGAAGTGATAAACATTAAGCATTGTCCATGGACCGCTGAGGAAAACGTCTGCTACTGAAACTAGGCACCTTGTAAGCACCAATCGGAGTGGGTGGATTTTCTAGATACTAGAGAGCCACCTCTAAGACATGACCAATTGTAGGAATAGAGACTCTCACGTGCCCCCTGCAGTTGGTTGGAACTGGTACAATTAGACAACTGGGTTGAATGCTTGATGGGAGCAGGTGCTATCTCACCAAAATTCATACAACCCTTGTTGTGCTTGGCCCGGCCCACTTGTGGCGGCCAGACTCTAAGACGGCCCTCGATGACCCCACCTCCTTGTACTGATGTTATTACATAGTCTTCTCCAACACTGGACTAGGTGGGTCTATGTGATAAACAAAATACAGCAGAAACTATGGTATGTCATTTCCAAGATTTATTTTATTTTATTTTTAAATTTATTTCTTTACATTTTTTTTTAAATTATAGTTTACCTTTGAAATTATTTTGTATTAGTTTCAGGTGTACAGCATAGTGCTTGGACAATCATATACCACAAAAAGTGTTCCCCTTGCTGTTTCTAATAACCACCTGGCACTATCATTATATTATTGACCATATTTCCTAAACTGTACTTCACATCCCCATGACTACTTTAAAACTACCGATCTGTACTTCTTTTTATTTAAATTTAAATAATTGTTTATTTTTCAAGATGAATTTTTTTTTTAATCCTCACCCGAGGACATCTTTTTCCATTTATTGTTCAGATAGAGTGGGAGAGAGAGAGAAACATTGACGCAAAAGGGACACATCGAGTGGCTGCCACCCGCATGACCAACCAGGGCCAGGGACAAACTGCAACCGAGGTACGTGCCCTTAGCGGGAACTGAACCTGAGTCTCTCTGGACCACAGGCTGATGCTCTAACCACTCAGCCAAACCGGCCAGGGCTCAAGATTAATTTTTAAAGGCACTTCAGTTTATATCTAGGTCATTCTCTCTCTCTTTCTCTCTCTCTTTCTTTCTCTTTCTCTCTCTCTTTCTTTCTCTTTCTCTTTCTCTTTCTTTCTCTTTCTCTCTCTCTCATACATATTCTGGATTAAGCCAACTGCCATGTCATGACCAGCCCTATGGAGGACCCCGTGTAGTAAGGAACTGAGTCTGCTGTCCAATAGCCAGCAAGAACCTGAGACCTACCAACAGCCACGCGAGTGAGGATCCTCCAGCCTCAGTCAATCCTTCAGGTGACAACTCTACTACCACCTCATGAGAGACCAGGAGACAGAACCACTCAGCTAAGCCGCTCCTGAGTGCAATAATAATGAATGCTTGATGTTTTAAGCTGTTAAGTTGTGAGATAATTTGTTATGAAGCAATAGGTAACTCATGCACCAACCTATTCCTGAAATGGAGTTAGACCTAAGCCAACATTTGGTATGTACATGGTCTTAGGATACCCATGTTCCAACCTAATAGCTACTTCTAGGATGGCATCCCAGCACCTACACATGATCCAATATGCTCTTTAGATGATGGAAAAAAAAGAAAGAAGGGGCTCTCTGGGTCTGTAAAGGAGCTGGGTGAAGGAAGGACATCCCTCGAAAACAAATACCTGATGCTGGCTGGGAAGCACGGGCTGGAGGCCCTCACACAGGTCCTTCTATGTTCCTGTTCCAAGCACACAGACGAAGGGCTGGACTGGGATTCATAAGCTAAGTAGGGATTTACTGCAAAACATTTCACCTAAAATATGCACCATCAGAGCCACAGCTTTTGATAAGTTAGAAGACATTATCTTTACAGCCCCAGTTAAAATGCACGTTGCCACATTTTAGGAGCAGAAAACCTCTTCTATTAATACTTAGCGCAGAAGAGGGGTTGGCTAGTAAGGTTAATTGTTTTTGTTGTTTGTTTTTTATGGAACAAAGAGGAGAGGGAGAAAAATGAGAATAGAGACCAAGTTTGTTTCAAATGTAGTGTTATCAGGGGCAGTTGATTAAAATAAGTAAACAACATCAACAATAACACCACCACCAATCTAGTGGTTCACAAACTCAGCTGTGAATACTTAGGGAGCTTACAAAAATCCTGATGTCTAGATCTATTACTTCAAGGTCTTTAAGGGTGAGAAACAGAAACAGTGTTATTTTTTTTGAAGCTTTCTGGATAATTGCAACATATAGCCCAGTCTGAGAACCACTAAGCTGTGGCATATGAGACGTCAAAGAAGAATGCGGAGAGAGCAGGAGGGGAAAATAAACACAGCACCGAATTCAGCCAACGTGTCCTGTGTCTCTCCCGGAGACCGCCCAGATGCTCCGGCCACCCCCGTTCACTGGACAACAGAACTCATCAAGCTATCTCCGTATTGTAGCTCTCATTTTTCTCAGCACCCAGCTTGCTGTTGACAGCCTGTGAACACTAACAACTACAACGGTCTGCTGTCAGTCCTTGCTTTATAGTTGTCACTACTGTAAAGCTGGGTATCGGGGAAGAGGTTTTGTTCAGTACATTCCAAATATTTGGACATCACAGAGCTGGTCAAATCAGTCTAACACAAACCCCAGGGCGAGGACAGTACCAGCGGAAGGTGAACAGAAGCATTTCCCAGAGCGTCACCTTTCCCCAGAGCTACGTAGCTCCATCAGCTCTCCAGAAAATCGGAGCCTCTACGTCCTCTCTCATCTTGCAGCCATCCTATGTTCTTCTCCATCGCTACGATTTGCTGTGGCCTGAACTCAAAATCCAGGAGATTATCTCCCAGAGAACTGGGCATCTGGCTTTTCTTCCTCTTAACAAGAAGCTTCTGAGCTCACCTGGTGTAAGCGTTTTGAGTTGTTGTTGTAAAAGAAACACTGTAAAGCATTGTCTGGGGAACCCTCCAGGTGTTGATAAGGAATAAACGATTAAGGATCAAAGCCTTAAGAAAAGCGCATTTCCAATGTCATACAAAATGAACTTTCATTGTGAGTAGCTTAGAATTATTGCACGTGCAGGCTCTCGTGTGTCTATCTGGAATCTACATTACAAAATTCAAGCTTCTGTTTAGTTTTAACAATGCCTTTAGGCGTCCTTGGGAATTTCTTCAATATGTAAAGATGTTAACTGGCGAACAAGAAAAGTATTTGAAAGACTCCATGACCTACAGTCATTTTTGTTGGTAGAGTTAGATTTTTTTTTTAAATATATTTTTATTGATTTCAGAGAGAGGAAGGGAGAGGGAGAGATAGAAACATCAATGAAAGAGAAACATCGATCGGCTGCCCCCTTCACACCCTTTACTGGGGATTGAGCCCGCAACCCAGAAATGTGCCCTGACCGGGAATCGAACCAGTGACCTCCTGGTTCATGGAATAATGCTCAACCAACTGAGCCACACTGGCTGGGAAAGTTAGATATTTTTAAACAAATGAAAGAATATCTGTGCCTCATCTTCTCAGGGAAAGCTTGTTGCCATAATTCTAACAACATGAGACCATTGTGTTGTAGAATTGCGAACAAGAGTTTCCTCTGTCAGAGGTAGCATCCCAAGAGAATTTAATACGAATATAAAGCAAGAGAAATGCAATTTTGGGGGGAATGCAAACAACCAATTTAATGAATTACATACACAGTTGACAAAAAATAAGGAAAATGAAAACAAGATTCTGGCTCTTTATTTATGTGAACTCCCCTTGCCCCCCTTTTTTGCACAACACTCCCCCCCAAAAAGGCTCAAAGTTTCAAGTTTTTTTCTTTCTAATCCGGAGACCAAAGAAGTGCAAAGATATATATATATATATATTAGTTAAAAGGATTGTTTTCATAACAATGTCACAGATTATTACTCACAGCCCATCGAGAAGAAGCAGGGGTATATTACAAAGCAGTATTAACATTTTGGGGTGACTTGTGTGCCTGAAATTTCTGATTATAATAACTTGAACTGGAAAGATGCAATTATTATGGAGCAATGAAGAACGATTCAATTGAAGGCTTATTTGTTCATTACCTGGCTTCAGGTATTCTCCGACTGCTGCTTTGTGCAACGGTGTGATGGAACCGATGGCACTTGGAGCACAATGACGTAGATACAACGGCATACCCTACACACATGCAGACACAGGGCTTCCGAGCACAGCAGGGCTTGTAACTACAAGTACCGCGGATAAACTAAATATCATCAACAGGAAAAAGCTTAAATTAATCATGACTTATCAATTCATTGAAATACAAAGTAAGTGTTAAAATCATGAGGTGATTTTTGAAATTCTCCTTAACTGATATGGTTACATGAAGTAGAAAGATGCATTTAGAATAATTATTGTGCAATCATTTGTGGGACAAAAGGGGAATTAGACATGCACATATATTTTGCATATGCATAGGCTGATAACAAAAAAAAAGTAATAATTATAGAGAAGAGGATTAAGAGAAAAAGAATTAGGGTTAGGAAAGAGAATTTTTAATTTTTATGTGCTGTACGTAATCTGTACTTTTCTTTAAAATACTTCAGCAGAGGAATCTCTCATGTATGTGGGGGTCTCTGATTCTCTCATATATAAGGGATTTCTATATATATATGTATGTATTAAATTTGGTTATTTTCTCTTGCTAAAAATAAATAAAGTAAAATACTTCAACATAGATAGTATGATATATATTTTTATGTTCATTATTCTTAACTTATTCCTTTATCCTAGGGGTTAGTTAATTTGAAATGCCTTAATCAGGAATACAAATTTAAATAATTATTGATAATAATCAGCATATTAAACTGTTAATCAAAAGCCCACATTTTATAAGCAAGCTAATATAATCACATTATCAGTCTTGCTTTCTGAGTAACAGCAAAGTTCATGATGGTTTAAAAAATAGATCTTATTGATTTATTTATGCATTTAAGAAATATTTTTTAGTAACTACTTAACAACAGGTATTTTTAGCATTTGCCCTAAATTGATGAACAAAATAAAGATTCATACTCTTGCAGTGATCTAATATTTTTAAAGATATTTTATTGATAAAATTAGTGGGTTTGACTTCTGCTTCTAGCCATGATGGATTCAGTAGTACCTGACTTCCCCCCCAAAAAAGCACAATTAGAAAACCAGACATTATATGAAGTAAGTGTTTACGAACACTGAAAAATAGGGAGCCCAGAACAATAAACCCTAAGAGAAGGTAAACAAGAGGGTAAATTCTACATGTTACCCTCCCTTTCTGCCTAAAGGTACTTTCCAGACAATAGCACAAAAATGAGGACCTCCAAAAAACAACAGTGCTCTTGCTGACTTGACAAGACACAGATCTGGGTCATGGAGGCAGCTAAAATTTTCAGGGCAGAACTAGAGAGGAGGATGCTACATCAGGGAAGGACTCAAAAAATCTGCATAGGCAATTACCCTGAGTCAGAAAAACAACAGGGCAACTGTGTGCTGAATAATTCTCAGTGCTCACACATGGCTGGGAGACAACCAAATTTCAGTGAGCCAAGATGCACATTCAACAGAAGGGCCATGCCTTGTAATGCAGCCAAACAAGTCCTACAATAATAGCTACACAATATATACTCTATCAAAGCTTAAGAAGAAGCCTCAAAAGTGTCACACTATCTCAACTACCTAACAAAACAAAATTCAACATTCTTTCTAAAACATTTTTTGATTTTTCATAATGCAACATCACAATGTCTAACATCCAAGAAAAAATTACTAGACATGCAAAGAATTAGAAAAATGTGACCCATAACCAAGAAAAAAATAATGATCAAAAGAAAAAGTCACTGAATGTTAAAAAATTGAATTAACACCAGAAAAATTTTTAAAAATACCTTTAATTTAAAACAGCAATTATAAATATGTTCTATATATAAAGGAAAATGAACAAAATGAATAAATAAATGGAACCTTTAACAAAGAACAAATAGGTGCTTCGAGAAATGAAAAGGTATAGTATCTGAAGTGATAAGTTCACTGTATATACTTAGTATCAGATTAAACACTACACTGACTTGAATATATGGCACAAGAAACCATCCAAACTGAATTAGAAAAAAAAAAATCACAAATCAGTTACTTATGGGACAGTATCAAAAGTTCTAATATATGTAAAATTAAAATATTGAAATTCAAGGATTGATAAGGGATAAAGAGAAATTTTTAAATTAATGTCTAAAATTTTTCAAATTTGTTGAAAACTGTAAACATACATTCAATATGTTCCACAAACCTCAAGCAGGCACATCATAATTAAATAAGAAAAACAGTGGTAAAAAGACAGTCTTAAAACCAATCAGAGGAAAAAAATTTGCGATTTAAAGAATAACATAAGGCAAACTACACTGATTTCTCATTCGAATTAATTCAAGCGAAAGACAATAGAATGATACCTTAAAGTGATGGAAAAACAACAACACCTATCAACCTGAGATTCTATATCCAGTGAAATTATATTTTAAAGATGAAAGAGAAATAAAGGTTTTAGCAGACAACAAAAAGAGAAAATTGTTACTTGCAGACTTGTGCACGAGATATATTATAAAGAAATTCTTCATATTGAAATAACAGAATACCTTATGGAAACTGAAATCTATATAATAGAATGAAGAGAGCTGGACATGGTTAATATGTAGATAACATATGACTTGTATTTTCTAATATTTTAAGTTATTAAAAATAATAGTATATGATAGAGTTTATAGAATATAAAGAAATATAGTGATAACAATGAAGCAAAAGGACAGGAGAAAGAAATGAAAGGATAATCTTTAAGACTTACATATGAAGTGGTAGAATAATATATGAAAGTGGACTCTGATAAGTGAAAAATATGTATTATATATTCTACAGCAGACAATAAAAGATTCAACAAAGAGGTACATCTAAAAAGCTAAATACTGGTGTTAATATGAAATAATTTATATATTTATATAACACATGGATTTATATAATATATAAAGAAATGTCCAAAGAGACAGGCAGAATACTGTATTGTTTGTCTGAATTTTTGTGTTGTTTGTGGTATCTCTCAGCTGCATAAAAATGTGTGATGTTTTTGTGACTCCTTTCCTCTTTCTAAATAAATAATCATTTTGAACTCTAGTTTTCTATTTGGAAGTTCGCATTATCTTGTTCACAAGGAGCGCTCTCGGGACTGTTTCAGCGTCAGACCACACGAGGCGCTGCAGGGAGCCTGTAAGCACAAGGGATGGCTCTCTGACTGTTTCTGCGCATGCTTACTAACAACAGGCTTCTATGAGACAGAACGGGGTCTAAGAGTTGTTCCAATGTAATCTATACCCAGTAAGGAGGTTGTCAGAGAGGATACCAGAGCAGGGTAACCATATAATATATCATCTAACCAGGAGACTTTAAAGAGAGCTAAACTGCTAAACTGAATGGGACACAGGAAAGCAGGTGCAAACAGATTCTGGTCCAAGCAAATGGAATCAATAGCTCCTCACCTCCCTCTAGTTACTGGATGCTATAGATAGCGTCCAAAAAATAACTTTTGACAGACCAAATGGGCTTAAATCAGTTTATAACAGTTTAAAAGTGTATATGTGTGCATATACACATATAAATACATACATATGTATGCACATGTACATGTATCTCTATATACACATATAAATAGGTATAAACATGTACTATAGGTAAACGTGTATTTGTATACACATACATGTGTGCATGTGTATATACCAGTGTGTACACATAGGTGTTCATGTATATGTGCATACATATATGAATTCTAAATGTGACAGTTTTAAGTACATGTGTGTAAATGTGCAAATTATACACATGCATGTATGTGTATATGTGTGTATATATGTATATACATATGCATGCACATATATTTTAATTTTTCAAAAATAAAAACTAAATCTGCTGTTGAAATTTTTCTTTAAAAATAACTGGATCATTATTTCAGATACGTAGTGTCTTTGGAAACTATTTAAGATGTGTTTTAGTGTCACTTTTTACTCAAAAGACATAGATACCCAAGGACAAAATGAGGGCCTTTTTAAGGTAGAATAATTCTATTCTTGTGTCATTCGCCATCTTGATGGAATCCAGGTCTCCATTACTGGGCACAGGAAGAAAACTACAGACCTGGTGTCTTCTCAGAAGCCCGCCAAGGCAGAGGTGAGAGTGGAGAACAGGGAGGTATTTAAAGGGTTCGGAAAGCAGGAGCTACATTAAATGTTTCTAGGTGTCTTCTCTCTACGTATATGGTCCGGAGTCTCCTCTTTGTAGGTAACTACCCCAAACAGAATATAATGCAGAAGCAGTATGTCATTTCCTTCATTATAATCTCATGATACCAGTACATTTGACTAGAATCTTTACAATCTTCTCTTTTGGTATGATTTCCTTAGACTCTAGAATTTGAAGCCAAACAATTGCCATAAAAAATTATCAGAATGTTAGCATATCGTTTTAAGTTTTTGAAAGTCTCAAATATTAATGACAGATTCTCTGTGTTTATTTCCTGTTTGGAAAGAAATCTATCATGTCTTATTTCCCCAAACAGTTGTCAATGAGCTTTCATCAGAAGAGGTTCTGGGCACACGTCAGTCAACACCCAGGTTTCCAAATGCAAAGTGACGGCAGAGTCATTAGGAGAAAATGCAGACTTGGTGTGACTTCACACTTGAGTGGCTTTTCGATTTACTGTTTGACAATGTGTTAAAGGCAGTGAAAGTGAAGATCTGCAACACAAAGAAACAAAATTGTTCACTCTTTAGTGCCCATAATTGAATCAACATTTATGTTAAGAAGAGATTTCAGAAAATAGATTCTTCTGTCAATGACTGCAATGAAAAAAATAAATAAAACCAGAAACATAGATCAATGGGAAAGAATAGAGAGCCCAGAAATAAACCAATACCTATATGGTCAACTAATGTATGACAAAGAAGGTAAGAGTATACAATGGGGTAAATACAGTTTCTTCAATAAAAAGTGTTGGGAGCCCTGGCCAGTTTGGCTCAGCGGTTAGAGCATCAGCCTGCTGTCCCGAGAGACCCGGGTTCGGTTCCCGCTAAGGGCATGTACCTCGGTTGCAGTTTGTCCCCTGCCCTGGTCGGTCGTGCGGGTGGCAGCCACTCGATGTCTCTTTCACATCGATGTTGCTCTCTCTCTCTCTTCCTCTCTCTGCCTCCCACTCTATCTGAACAAAAAATGTCCTCGGGTGAGGATAAAAAAAAAAGTGTTGGGAAAACTGGACAGATACATGCAAAAAAAAAAAAAAAAAGTGATTGTACCACATACAAAAATAAACTCAAAATGGATGAAAGACTTAAATTCAAGACCATAAAATTCTTAGAAGAAAACATAGGTAAACTCTTGGATATAATTTTTAGCAATATTCTTTTGGATATGTCTCCTCAGGCAAGAAAAACAAACAAAACAAATGGGACTGTATAGAACTAAAAAGTTTTTGCAAAGAGAAGGAAAGCATCAACAAAATGAAAAGACAACTCACTGAATGGGAGAAGATATTCACAGTAATACATCTGATAAGGGGTTAATATCCAAAATTTATAAGTAACTCATACAAATTAACACCAAAAAAAGCAATCTGTTTAAAAACTGGGCAGAGGACCTGAATAGACATTTCTCCAAAGAGGATATACAGATGGCCAATAGATATATGAAAAGATTCTCAACATCACTCATCATCAGGAAAATGCAAGTTAAAACCAAAGAGCTATTACCTCAAAATGGCAAACAACAAGTGCTGGTGAGGGTGTGGAAAAAAGAGAACCCTTGTGCTCTGTTGGTGGAATTGTACATTGGTGCAGCCACTATAGAAAACAGCATGGAGATGCCTCAAAAAGTTAAAAAATAGAACTAAAATATGACCCAGCAATTCCAATTCTGGGTACTTATCTGAAGAAATCCAAAACACTAATTTAAAAAGATATGTGCACCCCTGTGTTCATTGCAACACAATTTACAATAGCCAATACAGAAGCAACACAAGTGTCCAGCAATAAATGAATGAATCAAGTGGTGCATGTATAAAATGGAATATTACTCAGCCATGAAAAAAAGAATAAAATATTACAACATTAATGGACCTAGAGGATCATTATGTGAGGGGAAATAAGTCAGACAGAGAACGACAAATACCTTATGATTTTACCCAAATGTGGAATCCAGTCAAGTAAATGAACAAACAAAACAGAAACAAGCTCACATATACAGAATCCACACTGGTAGTTGCCAATAGGAAGGGGACTTGGGAGATGGATGGAAAGGTAAAAGGGATTAAGAAGTAAAGATTGCCATTTATTAAAATAGTCGTGGGGATGTAAAGTGCAGGAGAGGGAATAGAGCTGATAACCTTGTATTAACTGTGTATGGTGTAAGATGGACACTATGCTTATATGGGGTAATCACTCTAAGGTCTATAAATGTCAAATCACTATGTGTACCCCTGAAACTAATATAATATTTTATGTCAACTGTAGTTGGAAAATCGGTGGAACCTCGGTTCTCGAACTTAATTTGTTCTGGAAGGCTGCTCATAAACCGAAGCATTTTATCCTATTAGAAATAATGTACATTGAATTAATCCATCCCACACCCCCCAAAGATTTCCTGTTTTAACCTTTTTTATATACATGTCTAATGTACAGTTTAAACTATAAATAAATACATTAGAGACAAAAAGGACATGATATGTAATAGAAACTTTAACAAAAAGAAAATTAAATGTACAGTAAAAAAATGAAAATTTAATAATAAGCAACGAAATCAAAAAAGCATGAAAATATTCATAGTACACTATCCTGAGAGGCTAACAGCAGTAACTGACTCATGCTCACACTTCCCTTTGTTTGTCGCCTGAGAGACGCCTGACTGATCGTCAAGGGGTCAGCAGTAAAGGTTGTCCGGTGAGGGGCGAATTGTTGAGATGGGAGATGTTCGAGAATGGAGGTTGGACTGAAAATAAATTGTACAGACATATCCCTTAGTTTTGTTCTTAAAAAATGTTTGTTTGTTCATGCACTTTTATTTTTCCATACACATTTTAGAAAGCCAGTTTCTCAAATTTTATAAAAGCATCCTTAGAATTTCTAACTGGAATTACATTGAATTTAAGATTAATTGGGGAGGGAGAAATTAAGTCTTTACTATGTCACACGATCTCATCCTAGAATACACCGTATTTCTTGATGTAAAATATTTTACTAACTTAAATAGCTTTTTAGAATATTTCTACTTATTATGAGATATAATATTTTTTCCTTAAAGATGACACTAAGTTTTGCACAGTTTGTTATACAACAAAAGATAACCAGATATTCATGAGATGGTAGTAAACAACATTGTTACTTTGAGACATAGATGAATCTAACCTGTCTAGATTTTGAAAAAATAAAAATAGCCCTGGCCAGTCTGGTTCAGCAGTTAGAGCATTGGCCTGTAGTCCAGAGAGACCCAGGTTCGGTTCCTGCTAAGGGCATGTACCTCGGTTGCAGTTTGTCCCCAGCCCTGGTTGGGTCGTGCGGGTGGCAGCCACTCAATGTGTCCCTTTCACATCGATGTTTCTCTCTCTCTCTCTCTCTCTCTCTCTCTCTCTCTCTCTCTCTCTCTCTCTCTCTCTTCCTTTCTCTCCCTCCTGTTCTGTATGAACAAAATATGAAAAAATGTCCTTGGGTAAGAATAAAAATAAATAAATAAATAAATAAATAAATAAATAAAATAAAAATAACCCAAAACTGGTCTAATCTAGACTTTAAAAAGAAAATAAAAGCAGCCCAGACCGGTCCCAGTGCAGGCCACATTTTCCCTGCTCTTAGCTCCCAGTGATGTCATAGGAGTCATAGGAGCATCTTAGAAATGTCAAGTTCCCGGATTCATCTGCATGGACCATTTGGGGGACACTTCTGTTCTTAGTGCTGCTCTTTGTTTATTAACTGAAGTAGCTAGCCTCATTATGACAACATCAAAATGTGCTTGTGTTTGCTCTTTGGATTCTCTGAGTGATTTTTAAAACACCTTTCTGATAAGCTAAGAGCATCTAATGAGGACAGAAACCATCCATTCAAACAGACATTAGGCTGCAAAAGGAAAGCTAACTATCGTTTTGGCTGTTAGCTGACAATCCACACACAGGGGTCGAACAACAGATTATCATTCATCAGCCGGCCTCACTAAAGAAGACAACCCACCACTGACCTTGAAGGAACAAACATGTATTTGCCTTCAATTTGTCTCAATTATGTAAAATTCAAAAGCCAGTTTCCCAGGAGAGAGCACTGAGCCTTAATGGGAGGTGGGGGTGTTGAAGTCCTTAGATATGCTAAACCCAATGTCCCCCTGGAAAGGGTAGAAAGATCCTTGGAAAAGACTTCTTTTTGGCTTGTTTGTTTGTTTTCTACTTAGACTCAGTTTCATCATCTGTAAAAAGAAAATAATAAAACCCACTGCATGACCAATAGGAGAATTTATATCTAAACTACCTGAGAAGCACTCAATGGTAGCTGTCACTTTTATCATTAATAAGGAAAGAATGAATCTCATCATTCAAAACAGGGTAAAAACCTAGAGACATCAAGGGAAGAAAGCATTCTGTGAAGATGTCATTCCAAAACCAGTGACTCTGTAGGTTAACTAGGATATACCACAACCAAGTCTCAGGGGTGCTGGGTCGGAATGCAGGAAGTCAGTTTAGGCAAAATGTTCAGATGAAATCGAGAGGATGAAGAGCTCAGGAAGAAAGCTAATTTTGGACCCCTATAGCCCATCCCACTCTCTGCCATTTTAAAAGGGCAATTTGCCATGACTGATTCTCATCGTAATACTTGAGAACAGGAAATGTTTAGGTATAGGGCAATGCAAATAAAATAGGATGGAGAGAGATTCTCTCACTCTGTGGGGAGAATACTTTGATGAGGGCAGCAGACACTGGCAGTGTTCAGCCGACATCTTCTCAGATTCCTCTGTTCTTTCTGCCCCTTCACCCCAACTTTAACATGCACTCGCCTCTCGGGGCCACAGGAGCACCTTCTCTTTGAGGGACTGTGCTCAGGCTCAGAGCCCTTTACCTGCACATACAAAGCCTCAAATACAGTAGTCCCCCTTATCCATGGTTCCCTTTTCATGATTCCGGTTAACTGCAGTCAACCATGGTCTAAAACTATTCAACAGAATATTCCAGAAATAAACAATTCATGAGCTTTAAACTGTGTGTCCTTCCAAGTAGCACGATGAAATCCCCTGCCGTCCCGCCACGTCCCACCCAGGACAAGAATCATCCCTTTGTCCAGCACATCCATGCTCTACCTGCTACCTCCCCATCCATCACTCAGTAGCCAGCTTGGCGGTCAGATCAAAAGTCATGGTATCACAGTGCTTCTGTCTGAGTAACCCTTATTTTACTTAATAAAGTCCCCAAAGTGCAAGAGTAGCAATGCTGACATTTGGTTGTGCCAAAGAGATGCCGTAAAGAGCTTCTTTTAAATGAAAAGGTATGTATGGATAGGGAAGAACACATATGGGATTTGGTACTGCCCGCAGAGTAAGGAATCCACTGAGGGTCTTGGAACATATCCACCATGGATGGGGCGGGGAGGAGACTACTGTACCTGACAGTTTATTACCCTTCAGGTTGGCCCCCTGCCAGTGGCTGATGGTGCCAGAGCATGGCAGGCCAGTCTTCTTGTCTCAAGGCAAAGACTACGAGGTGTCATTTCTACTCCACAGAATCAGGTCAAGTCCAGGACTTCACCTGACATTACACCTTTGCTTGGCTTCTTCCTCTTCTATGTTCTGCTTCCCCCACTCCTCCTCCAGTTTCTCCTAGGAGCACCTTACATAAACCACATGTACTTAAATGTTCACCTCAGGGTTTGCTTCTGGAGACCCAACCTAAAACAAGAAGCCACTTAAGTGCTGGCTGTGACCGGAAGGGATGTGTAAGTGACAGATTATTGCTGCCCGCCTCCTAAACTTGGTGCATCCTGTTCATCTGAGGCTCCTTTGTGTCAGTGGGCTTAAGAATATAAATTTAGTAGTAGTTGCTGAGATCGAGCTGGTGATTTGTGTGGTACAACCACTCCCCATCTGGCACACGCACATACAAATCATCTCCTCCGTGGAATTTCAAGCGCTGCCTGTCACAGGCTAAGATGTTCACACACAGGTGGATTTGTGTGAAGAAATTGCTCATTGGGATAGGCAAGAAGTGAAAACAGAAATCGCTCTTGTTCACCTACACAATGCCAGAGAATTGGGCAGATTTCCCTCCGGTTAAACCCATAAAAGACAAGCTCTTAAATTGTAATCAATAAAATGGAAAGGAAAAATAACCATGATGCTCTTAGGCTAATCCTAATGTATTTGTTCTTAGTTTTCATTAATCCTTTAGTTAGATAAAATGCTTAACCCATGTGTGCCAAGCCTCACATTCTGTGACCAACAATCTAATCTAGCCCTGGCCGGTGTAGCTTAGTGGTTGAGCTTCATCGCATGTACCAAAAGGTTGCCCGTTCTATTCCCAATCAGGGCACCTGCCCAAGTTCAATCCCCAGTCAGAGCATGTGCAGGAGGCAACTGATCAGTGTTCCTCTCTCTCCCTTTCTCCCTTCCTCTCACTCTAAAAAAAAAAAACAACACACACTCACACACACAAAAACAAATCTACCATAACTAAAATATGGCCTTCCTCCTTCCTTCAGTAATCAAACAACCATCTATCCTCCCAAATCTTTGGTAGCTCTTTTCCCAGACTTTTTTTTTTTTTTTAGTGTCCTCCCACCTTTCTTTAATTGAAGGCTGATGTCATCTTGAAAGAACACACACTCTCTATTTTCAGAGGCTTTGTCATCAGTGAGCTCTCTGTCATCCTGTCATTGCCCATTTCTGTCAGTTAATACAGGAATACAAACCTCCGGTGACATTATGCAAATGTGTAACCTTCCTGGAGACTTTCTGCCTACATGCCAATGTCTAGGTTGCACTGAAATTACACATTGTCCATTTAAACAGCTGGACCCTACCCTAATGTCAAAACAAACAAACAACAACAACAACAACAACAAAGAAAAATTTTCTTGACCTCACTTGCTAAGGGAATCTGTAATTTCTATAGTAGCACAGTGGTCTAGACCAAAGGTCCCACAAGAAAAAATGCCCTTAAAATGTCATAGACCATGTCATCAAGGAGGAGCGCTTAATAGAGGTAGAATTTAAAACTCATTGAGCAAAACTGCCTTTCTTGGTGCTCCAATAGATAATACGGGCTCTTCATGATCTGGACCACACTCAAGCTGAAGGAGACAGAGAGAACCCACTCTTCCCATTTTAATCCGCTCCCCCTGCTCCATCCTCCTCTCCTTGAGGTTCCTCAGGCCAACACAAGTGACCTAGATGCACTAACCCTCCAAGATGTCAAGACATGTAAACTGCCGTTGTCACCTACAGTTGGCCTCATGGCCATTGTGGCCACCAATGTCCCTTGTCTTCCCTTTTCTCCTGCCTTCCTTTTCCTTAGCAAACATTTATGAACCGTTAACTGTTCAGGCGCTTAATGTGTCCTGAGAAAAATACAACACGGAATCGCCAAGGACCTGTTCTCAATGAGCTTGCAGCCTCGTAGGAGAAGTAAGGCACTTACAGTCAGCATGAGGGCATGTCTTATTTGGATGATCTTTCACGGGAAGCGGCCAGCCACATTTACAAGCAAAGATAGAGAAGGAAGTCATGGTAATTTTTTGTTGCAGTTATAAAAACAAATTACCCCAAATTCCATGGCTTAAAATAACACACGTGTGCTATCTGGAGGCCAGACGTCTCACATAAGTTTCAGAGAGCTCATTTCAACGCATCAGCAGCGGGGCTGGTTGCTTCTGGAGGCTCCAGGTCAGAATCCGGTCCTTGTCTCTTCCAGCTTCGAAGGGCTCGCTTGGCATTCCTTAACTCTCAAAGTCCCTGCTTCTGTCTCCATATCGCCTGCTCTTAATTTGATCACGTGTCCCTCTGAAAAGCATCTTTGTGTTGTATCAGGCCCACCTGGGGAATAATGAATACTCTCCCCATCTCAAGATTCTTAACTAAATAACGTCTGCGAAGTCTCCTCCTCCACATGAGGCAGCATACGCACAGGTTCCTGGGATTAGGATGTGACATCATTGGGGAAGGAGGGGACTTGTTCAACCTACTACAGAGGTGCCCCTGGTCATTTAACATTTCTGATGGAAGGCACGGAAGAAGGGGAGCCGGTTATCACCCCTTGAGGAACGGCAAGGTAAAGGTTCATGCAACGGTGGTGGGACATCTCCATGTATGTGGCAGGACAAAAATGTCACGAAGGAGACTGAAAACTCTTTAAAGACAACTAGAAGTAGCCCAAAGTGTGGAGTAGAGACTGTTCTTTTAAATTAAGATGTCAGTAATGTACAGAATGATTTGGAGTAAGAGTCTCAAATACCAATCTGGTCCCTCAAATAGGTGCAAGGCTCTTAGTGTGAAGAGAGCACGACTCTGGGGGAACCTGGGAGGAGGGGGCACAGGCTCCGCGCTGCAAAGGTCAGCACTGGGCAGCCCAAGCCAACTGTTGTCCCGAAGAACGTAGACCCAGCTGGGTTCCAGAGTGTTTTTCCAAGGACGTGAGAAATCAGAATTTTATATATGATCTCTCAATTTTTAAATATTCATGAGTTCACAAACTCTTCATGAACATTGTATTATTGGGACAAAGCACGTCTGTGGACTCGAAAGCCCGCAGCTGGCAGCCTCTGGATTAGAGGAAGACAGGGCGTGTCAGCAGACCCCATCCAGTGTCCGGGGTCTCAGCGCTGCACGTAGACACGTGACCGAGATTAGGGACACGGTGATGGTCTTAATCCCTAACCTGTCCTTTCGCTGATTTCCAAATGCCGAAGTATCACCCACCGCTCTCATCTGCTTGGGGAAAGAGAACTCGGACGTGAAAGGACAATTAGCTGCAGAAGGTCAGATATGCTAAGTGTCCGTCAGTGTTCCCCCCACAGCTGCTACAGGAGTAGTTTGGCCTGACAGAAGGCCTTTTAGAGAGCGTGTTTCATCAAATCTGACCTCAGGTACTTGGCCAAAGTTCTTACACGGACAATCGTGTGTCAGACATGGTTGTGATTTACCCCAAAGCCAATCCCATCCCTTCTTCTTGTTAACAGAAACTTGATTCTGTGCAAGAATCTGTATTGGTGTGTTTTGGGTAAAGCTGGGCCCCTCCCCAACTCAGGGGGGTGGATCTTGCTTAGTATAAGCCAATCATGGTGACTCCATTCCCCTCCCCAGTGGCTGGTTTCGGAATCGGTCCAACAATCCAGTTCTGGCCATTGAGATGGGAAGACAACTCTGCTGGCTAACGTGTAGAGGAGTTTCCTCTGCTCTCGTAAAGGCATGGTCAGTGCGCCAGATGTGGGAGCCTCTGCGCAATGTCTGGGGCCGCTGCAGCTATCTTGTGCCAGGGCAGGAGGATCAGGACCAATACACTGCAAAGAACATGGAGAAAGGATGACATGAACCAGTGGTGATATTAGCTGCTTGGTTAAACATGGTCCATTGCAAAGGGTGACAAGGGGGTGGTTCAAGAACCACAAGGAAGGAAACCCACTGACTTCTATAGCAATGGCAATAACAGCCAGGCCTCTCGGCACCAAGCCAGATTGGTGGGAAGAGCAACGTGAAAAGAGGGAACAGATGAGCACAGTGAAGTTAGGGGAGTATTTCGATCAGAACTGACTGTAGAGGTTCCATGCAGAAATGGTCCAGAGACAGAAATCACCAAGGACAACAGCACAGGAAAGGGACAAGCTACAGCCCCCTGGACCCTGAGGGCATCGCTAAGACCGTACCAGTCTAGAGGCCCGGGAATCTGGGGAGTGTTTAGTGAAGAGAGCAACTTTTTTTTTTTAAAGAAAAATTTTAGTAACTGCCTAGACAACCTCAAGTGGGGTCACACTGAAACCCTGCTACCCAGGAACAAAATCTGGGGACACTTTGTGGATGGGCAAGCTAATTTCTACTCATTTAGTAGCCAGCTAAATTCAGCTCAAACTCTGAAATCACTGGGATTATACAGCTAAAGAGTACATGTGCAATGATGAGCTGTGATAAAGACGTGAGGTAGGCCCTGGCCGGTTTGCTCAGGGGTTAGAGCATCATCCCGTGTTCCAGAGAGTCCTGGGTTCGGTTCCCACTAAGGGCATGTACCTCAGTTGCTGTTTGTCTCCGGCCCTGGTTGGGGTCGTGTGGGTGGCAGCCAGTTGATGCGTCTCTCTCACGTCGATGTTTCTCTCTCTCTCTTCCTCCCTCTCTCCCTCCAGCTCTGTCTGAGGATAAATGCAAAAATGTCCTCGGGTGAGGATAAAAAAAAAGAAGTGAGGTAAAAAATGGGGTGTCTGGGTGGAAGAACAAAGCTAAAGAACAAAGACCAGAAGAAGCAGGAAAAGCTATATTCATCTTAGAAAAGAAGAATGAAATCATCATGTAACTTAAATTAAACCATTTAATTGGAAAAAAACTTTTACCAATAAAATATGACTTCATTGAAGTCTGACCAAAAGATCAGAAAATAAAACACTAGATAAACTATGAAAATTATCATCCCATAAAGTTCATAAGAAATAGTCTGTTAGAAACACAATTTGAGTGCCTTGGCTACATTTTTTTACACGATTCTCAGTAAAAAAAACGAAGAAATAATTCTCTGTCCCTATTTACTAATAAATGAATACATAAGTTCTTTTTATTAGCAAATGTATGATGTCTGATATTGTTTGAAAGACCAATATAGGTTTAAGAAGCTACATGTATTTTGGGGAAACTATCAACGCAAACCATAGAGGCTGAACAATTTTCCAAATCCAACGATAAACTTATTACTGTGAATACTTAATACTATTTCACAGGTTAAAATATAATCTATTTAGTGACTACTTGACAAAAATGTTATCCTGACAGGGGCCAGTGGATTCCATTCTTGGGGAATGTGACCAGGTGGCTGCTGGTCTACATATCAAAGCTTCGGGTATCTCATAAAATAGTCTGCCCTGGCCCGTTTGGCTCAGCGGTTAGAGTGTCGGCCTGCGGTCCGGAGAGACCCGGGTTCGGTTCCCGCTAAGGGCACATACCTTGGTTGCAGTTTGTCCCCAGCCCTGGTTGGGTCGTGTGGGTGGCAACCACTCGATGTGTCGCTTTCACGTCGATGTCTCTCTCTCTCTCTCTCTCCCTCTCCCTCTATCTGAACAAAATATCGAAAAATGTCCTCGGGTGAGGATAAAAAAAAAAAAAATAGTCTTACACATGTATTAGGTTTTTTCATGACATAAAAAATCATATTTGTACTTCCAGATATGTATTATCCTAATTGCCTATGTTCGTGGTTCTCAATATTTTCTTCAGCTTGGACACAGGTACTGGACACTGTTCACCTGTTCACGTTCCCACGGTTACCCTGACTTCGTGAAACAACTAACAGCCAGGACCTCAAGCAAACAGTCCCAGGATGTAACATAGAATTAAGACTCTCAGTCCCAGTCTCTTTTTCCTTACTTTCTTCTATATTATAAATGGAACCCTTTGGTAAAATTTTTTTAAAAAATAATTAAAATAGCAATTTACAAGAATTTAAATGATTCATAATCCCTCACATATTATTAGTACATTAATAACAGCTGAATACCAATGACAAGGCTGTGAATTATGACCCATTTCCAACCAGCTAATGGATTATAACTCGACCCCTTTCCTCCAGTACCAGAAAGTAGGTGAGAGAGATAGCCTGGGGTCAACCTTAATTTTTAACAGAATTTAGTTATAAACTTCAGTATTTTTGTTAATAACGAATGACCTATACCTGGGTTTGCAACCCATTTTATCACAGATATGTAAGTGTGGCCTGACATTTTTGAGAACTGCTAGCCAGTTAAACGTAATTTAATATGTGTTTGCAAAGAAAAAAATTCAATTTCATATGTTTTTGCCTTCAGTGGGGAAAAAAGTGCCCAGCTTAGAAATTCTGAATCATTATAGAACACACATTTGGAGAGCAGGGTCAGTGCATATTAATAATTTTTATTATTTTCTGTCTCCCAAAGTCACTGCATTCATTCTACCTATGAACCAAAGTTTAATGAAAATGTGAATTGTTATTATAGAAGAAACTGCATAAGGAAATACATTCATCATGCAGATCCTATGCAGATTTTAAAAATCTCATTATAACCTTAATATGCAATTTCTAGTGTTCCTTGTGCCTGGTGATACACATTGGTGGGGGAGGGGCGGCAGGGAGGCTTGGCTTTAAAGGATTTAGAAGTTTGACTTGACAGTGAAGCTTCATATGAGTCAACAGTGGCAGGAAGCAATCAAAACCCCTTGCTCGTTTTTTATTAGAAATGCAGTATTCAGAATGCGTTCCATTCCCTGACTCTCAGCCTACACCTGGATTGATGAGCTGCTTGGACCTCACCTTGAGTGAGATATAGACACACAGGACAGAATTCAGAGTGACTGGGACGGTGAGGAGGTGTGCAATCCTGTTGCCAAAAAACTGCTTGAGGACATTACGCTAAGCGAGATAAGCCAGACGCAATAAGACACACATTGTATGATTCCACTTACATGAGGGACTTAAAGAGTACTGAATTCTGTGGTTTATCTCTTCCCCTCTACCACCTCCTCTTCTGAGGTTTGTCAGTCTGTACCCTACTTCTATGTCTCTGGGTCTATTTTGTTCATCAGTTTGTTTAGTTCATTATATTCCACAAATAAGTGAGATCATGTGATATTTGTCTTTCTCTGCTTGGCTTGTTTCACTTAGCATAATACTCTCCAGGTCCTTCCATGTCATCTCAAAGGATAAGAGATCTTTCTTTCTTACAACTGCATAGTACTCCATTGTGTACATGTACCACTGCTTTTTTATCCATTCGTCTACTGATGGATATATGCATAACCAGTGGATATAGACAACAAAGTTGGGGATGGGGAGTGGGGGACAGGGTGGGAATGAGGGTGTCGATGGGAGAAAAAGGAGAAAACATCTGTAGCAAAAAAAAATTAATAAAAATAATTTAAAAAATAAAAAAAAAAGTATTAAATTCATTGACACCGAAAGGAGTAAGTTTGCCAGGGGCTGTGGAAAGGGGGAATGAGAAGGTGATACGTAATGGGTACTGAGTTGCAGTTTTACAAGATAAAAAGCGTTCTGGAGTGTGGTTGCACAACAATGTAAATGGATTTAACGTGACTGAACGAGCCACTTAAAAATGATTAAGAGGATAAATTTTATGTTATGTGTAATTTACCATAATTACAAACTTAAAAGAAATGTGCTGAGAAAACACACACACACACACACACACACACAAAAGACAGTTTAATCAGAGAAAAAAAGACTCATGGGCAGAATACAGACAAAAAAGAGCAAATCTGTTATTGAAGAGTCATTATATGGAAAATAATCATATTTTTCTGACCCAAGGAAAAGCCAGCATAACTAGTATTAGCTACTGGGCTATAAATTTGAGCTCAACATAAGTAAGAATCATTTAATAGTCAAAAGGTAGGACATTCTGATGATGCCTGTGGTCCATGGTAATAGTTGCCATGGAGTAATTCATGCTCGGAACCAGCAGCAGCGGACAGGCGTGGCGTCATGAAAGAGCACTGGGAAGGCTGTCAGAAGACCGAGGTGCACGCTGAGCTCTGTCGCTTCTCAGCTATGATACTATCTATAACAGAATGCCCGTATTGCAAAGTAAGGGCTTGTAACGGACTCCCAGTGAAATAGCAGCTGAGGTGGGCACAGCTCCACTTTGCACAGATTTCTATTCAAATCACCAAAAGAGGAAAAAACTGTATAACCACGTCAGGAACTAGACATGGCAGAAATAGTACACATGGGTTAGAGCAAAAGCAGACACCGAGATGCTACTTGCTTCAGCTCTTTCGAGCGAAAGAGTGTCTCAAGGATAGAAAGGTTCCTGGAGCATCACCTTAGCAAGCTGGTTAATCCACTTAACTAGAGCAGTCAGGCACGCTGATTTAGGGCCAGACTGAATTCATGAGAGGGATGGGAAACCTCACTTGGAATCACTCTGACACTGAAGTGCACCATAGATCAGCTCTTCAGAGACGGAGGGTGGACGGAGCATGTGCTTTGTCTCCTCTCTTTATTCAACCCCATTCAAATGACAGCACAGGGTAAAACACCACGAAGACTAGGTGGCGGCCTTCAGCAGATGAGCTATTTCACCATATTTCTGCAAGAGGAGAGACTAAGAGATGAGAGAGTGTTGACAAATGAGATGAATTGTGGCGGCTGTGGCCCGGAGTTTATATGAGGTAGATTCAGTGCAGGAGACTCATCAAGCCTCCAGACTTAAAACAAAGAGCATGAGACGAGGACACAAGGGGGGGTGGAGGCAGAAAGCAGGGTAACTGCTTGCAGATCTGTGTACACCACAGAAAAGTTGGATCACTTCCCACTCTGCCCCCACACCCCTGTCCTTCCATGTAGAGTATGGGTGGCTGGTATTTACATCCGAGCAGAGATCATGTCTAGACTTTTTTTAGATATGGGGATAACTAGGATAGCTAGCCAGTGTGGTGGTACCCTTGAACATAGCCTTTCTGATTCTGACACGTGGCGTAATAGATTGCTCCCTCAACGCTCACTCTGGAAAATAAACAAACCTGGTGTTACTAACTGCCCACACACATAGAGTTCCCACCCTTCAGTCCCCCATTTTAGAATTCAGCTCAATAGCAGAAGTCACCAAAAGTTGAGAAAAACCTGTAACATTAGAGATAAAAACCATGATAAAACAAAAGGTATTTTATATCTTCAAAGATATTTAAGAGAGTGCCCAGACAGTGTGGCTCAGTGGTTGAGCGTCAACCCATGCACCAAGAGGTCGCTGGTTCAATTCCCAGTCAGGGCACATGCCCAGGTTGTGGGCCCGACCCCCAGTGGGGGGCATGCAGGAGGCAGCCAATCGATGATCTCTCTTATCGATGTTTCTATCTCTCGCTCCCTCTTCCTTCCTCTCTCTCTAAAGTCAATAAAGAAAAAACACTTTTTTTAAAAATTTGCACCAAAGATATTCAAGAGAATATTGCATAGAAAACAAGAACAAGCCCTGGCCGGTTTGGCTCAGTGGTTAGAGCATCGGCCTGAGGACCAGAGAGACCGGGGTTTGGTTCCTGCTAAGGGCACGTACCTCGGTTGCAGTTTGTCCCAGGCCCTGGTTGGTCGTGCGGGTGGCAGCCACTCGATGTGTCCCTTTCACGTCGACGTTTCTCTCTCTCTCTCTCTTCCTCTCTCTCCCTCCCGCTCTATCTGAACAAAAAATGGAAAAATGTCCTCGGGTGAGGATAAAAAAAAAAAAAGAAAGAAAGAAACTAAAAACATAAATTTGTAGTATGTAGAGAACAAGAACAGTAAAACCTAAAACATTTTTTTGTTTTGCTTTGATTTGTTTTTAATCCTCACCCAAGGATTTAATCCTCATCCATTTATCTTTAGATAGAGTGGGAGAGAGAAACATGGGTTTGAGAGAGACCCATCAATTGGTGACCTCCCGCATGACCCCGACCAGGTCTGGGGATGAACTCTAATACGTTTTTGAAATAAAGTTTTCAATAAATAAGTTGGAAATGTAAGGAAATCTCCCAGAAGGCAGACTAAAAGATATAAGTATAAAACTTTTCAGGAAAACAAAAAATAAAGAAAGAAAGAATATACCAGGAAGTTCAAATTTGGACCAATAGGCATATCAAGAAAATTAAAAAGAATACAGAAAAAATATATACTCTGGCTTCTAGTTTTTTAAAAAAGACTTATCTGTAAAACCTCAGATTCAGAGATTCTGATTCAGAAGACCAAGGGTCAGACCCTGGCAACTATAATGTGGCAAATGTCTCAGATGATTTTACCTTTAGTGCAAGCACTAAAGAAAATTATTATCATTACTATTTGGAATTATTGTCAATTAAAAAACTGATCAACTGTAAAGATGGTGAGGAGGTCAACAGCTGGGACAAAAAGAATAAAAATAAAAAAATAAGATGGTAAAATGATAAGAACAATCATCTTAACTTCAAGTGCACTGGGACATAACAAAAATTGAGATAGAATTGTATAGCAAAATTATGCATTTTCTTTCTTTTTTTTTTACTTCTAAGATTTGGTGGCATGGAAATTGTGGCTAGAATGTGGATAATGCAAGGATCAGATCATAGATCTAAATGTAAGTGCAAAAACTATAATATGTTAAAAGGTAACATGAATAAATCTTAATGATCTAAAGTTAGGCAATGGTTTTTAGATAGGACACTATAGGCACAAGTGACAAAAGAAAAAAATGGACAAATCAGATATCATCAAAACTAACAGGGTTTCAAAACACATCATCAAGGAAGTGAAAAGATAACTCACAGAATGGGAGAAAATTTTTCTAATCATATATTTGATAAAAGACTTGTATATAGAACACATAAAAAACTGTTACAACTCAAGCCCTGGCTGGTTTGGCTCAGCGGTTGGAGTGTCGACCTGCGGTACAGAGAGACCCGGGTTCGGTTCCCGCTAAGGGTACGTACCTCGGTTGCAGTTTGTCCCCGGCCCTGGTTGGTCGTGCGGGTGGCAGCCACTCGATGTGTCCCTTCACATCGATGTTTCTCTCTCTCTCTCTCTTCCTCTCTCTCCCTCCCGCTCTATCTGAACAAAAAATGGAAAAACGTCCTCAGGTGAGGATAAAAAAAAAAAAAAAGAAAGAAAGAAAAACTGTTACAACTCAATAATAAAAAGACAACTAGTGTAATTTTAAAAATGGGCCTAAGAGATAAATATCTTCCTTTCTCCAAGGAAGATACACAAATATCCAATAAGTACATGAACAGATGTTCTACATCATTTGTCATCAGGAAAATGCAACTCAAAACCAAAGTCACACCCCCTAGTATGTCCAAGAAGAGTCAGACGACAACAAGTGTTTTCGAGGATGTGGAGAAATCAGAGCCTGTATTCTGTTCACGTAAAATTATACAACAATTTGGGGAAACTGGGAGTTTCTTAAATAATTAAATATAGCGCTACCATGTAACCCAGCGATTCCTATCCTAAGTATACATACAAGAGACATGAAAACGTGTACATAACTCAAATACCCATTTACTGATGAATGGATAAACATAATGTAGCATATGTATACACTGGAAATTACTCAGCTATAAAAAGAAACAATATTGATAAATGCTACAGTGTGGATAAAAGAAGTCAGTCTCAGAAGACCACACCTTGTATGATTCCATTTGTATGGAATGATCAGAATAGGCAAATCCATTGAAACAGAAAGTAGATTAGTGTATGCCTGGGACAGGGAGTAGGACTTAATGGGAAATGATTGTTAATGAGTACAAAGTTTCTTTCTAGGGTGATGAAAATGTTTTGAAATTAGATGGTGATAATAATGATTGCATAAGTCTGTGGATATACTAAAACTCAGTGAATCATACACTTTAAAAGGGTAAATTTTAGGGTATGCAAATTATAGCCAAATAAACCTGTTATTTTTTTTTAAATAGTGAGCACCTTGAATACAAAAAACATAATTCAAATGAAGAAAATACATTTTCAGAGCTGTATTTAAATATTTATATTTACATAAGAATATTGCACAATTTTATTTGTATCAATCATTGATTATGTTAGTCAGAATGATGTTAAAACCTTTCACTTTCTACTTGATTTTGATTAGACTTACTAATTTTCTGCTCGGGACTCTCAGTCATGCTCTGAAAACCAAAACAAAGCATAAAAGAATCAACACTCTTTGGTAGAGTCTTTGGCCAATTATGACTTGGCAAACAGTGAGCAGAATATAATCTGAGGCCAGCTTTAACATTTGCTTAATTTTCCTGTGGCTAATGAGCATGTGTGCACACTCAATGTCTCTTTCACTGAAGCTACCAAATAAATGTCACGTCGAGAGGAAAACAAACAAGAAAGAATCACACTTAATACATCACCCATACAGAAGAAAACTCTGAACAACGACTATATTTTCATTAAGTTTAAGTTCAGGGTGGAAGACTTGCTTCACAGGTGAATCAAGTTGAATTAGGCTTGGTTCCTTATAACAAACAAAATCCAAAACAGAAGTAGCTCATGCAAGACACAAGTCACACAAAGAGGAGCGCCCCAGGCTGGCAGTGCTGGGCTGGGACAGGCTCCCACGTGTCAGCAGGGAGCCAGACTCGCTTGAGCTCATCGCTCCGTGATACCCGGGTATGATCCTTATCCAGCAAATCTACCCACTTTCAACAGTAAAATAGAAGAAGACAAGGTTCATCCAACACTCCTTGCCACTGATCACTGGCACCAGTTCACACAACAAGCTACAAGGGACATGTGGAGATTTAGTCTTTTAGTTAGGCGGAACAATTACAGATCTATACTGAGGAAAGAGTAGAGAAGAAATAACAGGCAACAACTAGAAACCCCTGCTATGACAAACATCTGTAACAACGACCCAAATTTCTGGCAGCCCACCAGATCTAACCAAGGAGCACACACAATTCAAGCTTTTTCTTCTACTTTTATGTGCTGATGGTAATTATTGTGCAGCCATTTTACAAACCTATTCCACACCCCCAAAGTTTTTGCCAGAACAAAAATCACAATCTACAAGGCATTCTGTTTTGAATCACTGAACAATGAGGAATTAATGTTCAGAAAAAGTAACTAATCATCGCTATGATGCAGAGTGTGAAACGGTTTTTAGGGTGCCCCAACACTTCTGCTCAAACACTGAGACTTCCCCCTCGCTGCCCTGCTGCACATTCCCCGATCCCTCCTTCTGCTGAGTTTCGGGCCCTCTTCCCCTCCCCTGGCCTTGGCCCTGTGGCCTTCAATCAACAGAAGAAACCCAGTGATGTTGTGTAACCTCTGAGGCTGGGCCAACAGAGATTTGCAGTTTCTTTCTTCACTGATGGAAATACTGCTCTCTTCCTGAAGCAAGTTGACATACTCTTAGAAGTCTAAGCCAAGTCTAAGTTGAGAGGTCATATGAAGAACCAAGATACAAAGGGGGTTGTGTAGCCAGTACCAACTGCCAATCATGTGAGTGACACACTGAATAACCCAACCCAGTCACATCGACAGACACCTGCAGTCCCAGCTGATACCACATAGAGAACCGTACAGGTGAATGCAATCAAGCCACAGGTTCATGAAATATGATATTTTTATGCCAGTTTATTTAAATTTTTATCGGTGACACTATTGCAGATTTCCCTCATTCCCCCCTTTGCCCACCTCCACCCAGACCCACCCCCTCCCTTGTATAATACATTTTAAGCCCCTAAATTTAGGTGGTTTTTATGTTGTTTTTGTTATATGTAACCGACACCCAACCCTCTCATGTTAAATTAGTGATAAAATACAATTTCTTTTCCTCTGACTGAGACTTGAAATAGTTGTCTTTCAAGAATAATTCTCACACTTGTTAAACCATCAGAAAAAGCCAATTTATCCTCATGAATCCAAGACTATGTCTTCTCGTCTTTAAATCGACACACCAGTGACTAAATAAACCTGGTCATCAGGTAACTATTTAAGAAATGATGCTTTGCAAGAGATGTACACTTATAACATCAAAAGTAAGTGGGGTGTGAAGAGTGGAGGCTTTTTGATAAGCGGTGTAAAAATCTCAGTAAGACTTATTCTTTTGGAAATTATTTTGAGCACTTCGAGAATGACATTTACTGATTAAATGCTTTCCTTCAATAATAAACAATAAAAAAAAGGAAGACAAAAAAAAAATCACTTTGGGTAATTTTATTGTATTGTCATATTGAATTGGCCTTTGATTTCTGATACTTTTCAGGAACTATTTCCTGTACTATAATGTACTTTAGCTCATTTGTAGGTTCAGAGCCAAATTTCAATTTCACATATTTTTACTACACTGTAAAGTTCACACTACCTACATTTTTTAGATTCCTCTCATGTGTTACTTTGTGAATTTAATAGTCTATGCCATTAAAGTCCCCCTTCCTAATTCTTGAAGGTGATACTGAATCTATGCATGACTGCGAATCTAATGTAAAGATTCATCTTGATTGCAATTTATGATTCTCCTACACCACTGAATGTAATTATGAGGAATAGCTCAGGAAAATATTTTTTATATACTGTGAGTTAAAAAAAAAATACAAGTCTTAGGGATAAAACATTTTCATCTAAGAATATCTTCTTAAGAATGTAAATGACCTCCTTGAAAAAATAACATGCTAACTTAAAATGATACAAAGGATAACAGATAATCTGAATTACTGTCCAAACTACATCATAGTTATATGTTGGCATACAATAAAAGTATTCCATAATTTTCGCCTTGGTCAAGTATATACATTGGCTATTTTTTTTCCTTGATAGAATATAAGCCTCCTAAATTATAATTCCTTATATCAACGGAGGACCTAGCAATTTATACATGCCTTCTTACTTGATGTTCAAAGGAACCCTATGGGATGGTCAAAGATTATGATAGTTTGATACAGGTTAAGAAAACAAGACTGGAAGGCCTTGCCCAGGTGGATAGTTAATAAATTGCCCAGTGGGAACTCAATGGAGAACTTGACTCCTTGGCTCATATGCTACTGTATCAGGCTGCTTCAGACCACACAATACTGTGTAACTTGAGAGAATGATTTGCAGAACCTACCGCCGCTGACTTAAAAAGGAAAGTGTAAATTTATTTTATGTTGCGTTGGAAATTACAGAATATTGTAAAGGACAGGGACATAAAAAGTATCGTTATTGTCAAAATGTGCCTTTGCAAAACAGTGCATCAGAAGAACATATATTTCCTTCCTGTAGGTCCTCTGACTCCCATCTGCTTAGTTTACTCAGATAAAATAAATATTTTACTACCACCTCTTGTGAAAATCCAATATTGCCACAGAAGAGCAAAATGCAAGCTATTCTGCCTCATGAATCAAAAATATCGCTGACTGCATGCACCCTGGCCGGTTTGGCTTAGCGGTTAGACTGTCAACCTGCAGACTGAAGGGTCTCGGGTTCGATTCCTGATCAAGGGCATGTACCTGAGTTGTAGGTTGGATCCCTGCCAAACTTTTTTTTTTTTTTTAAACTGATGGTTTCTGCCCTGGCTGGTGTGGCTCAGTTAGTTGAGTGTTGTCTCGTGCACCGAGGCGTCATCTGTTCAATTCCCGGTCAGGGTACATGCGCAGGTTGCAGGATCTCATCAATCTCTCTCTCTAATCAAGTTTTAAAAGTTTTTAAAGTAAAAAGTAATGGTTTCAATGCTATGTTTTTAATATATAAAACAAAATATTATTTGGCAAAATGTTATACTTGAACCCTGTTTCAGACACACTTGAATTTGTTCTGACAGCGGTAGAAATGCTTGACATGTTAAGTCTTGGATGGAGCGGGAGCCCCGATCCAAGAGTTGCAGTCACAGATCTTATTATCAGGAGACGGTGCTTCAATTTAATCAAGCCTTGACTTTTATGTGGCAGAAATATGTAGCAAAGCTCCAAGAAATGGAGAAACCCTGTACCAGCCTAATCATGCCTAGCAGCGATTTGAAATTAGTTAGGTAAAGCAGAACCCTTCAAGCCACAGAGAGTACATCTACATAAATGTCAGGAGCTTCTGCACAATTGCATCAGCTCTTACCATTACAAGAGCAAAACCCAGCCGCTGAAGCCAGCAAACTCCACCACACCACAATGAACCTGGCTCCATTCCTAACTGCAGGACGCAAATATACCTTTCTTCCCCCAAAGGCTACAACGACTCCAAAAATTCTGCATTTCTGGTTCCAAAGACAGTTCAGCACTTAAATATATCTCCAAAATTGTAATGTTCCTTTTGTGCTAGATGGGACAGATTTTGCCTCTTTTCTGCATTCTTTGGTTACTAGTACATTTTACCTAAAAATGCAAGCATCTTCTCTGAGGTGACCTATTTTATGAAAGGGTAAAAATGAATTTTATCAGATCAAAGGCATAAGAAATGTATACAGGCCACTCTCTGCTCTGAAACGCGGGCATATTAAAATCACTTTGCCTTCATATTTTAAGGTAGAGGGAAAATCATAGTTATCTTCTTCAGCGAGGCCATTTTTCCCAACATTATCAGAAATTCGCCATTTAGCAGTGACCCTGGACAGTATTCTCTGTGGGTTGCATTTCTATTTCCTTTATCCATTGTGCACTGCAATTTCTGAAGATTCTTTTCTTTTATCCATTAATTATATGGCTAAAAAGAAGTATGTACCTGTTTTGTTTTGGGAGGTGGCAAAGTTATACTCAGAGACCAATTTTGTCTCTGTCTGCCATGTATTTAATACAGGTTTGCTGTGGGAATTACAATAATTTCATAAGCCGACAGCACACAGGATACTCTCTTAATAAGCTAAATGAAGAAATAACGTACTCCAAACGAGTGACAGATTAATCACACTATTGTTGCAGGCAAGGAGAGAGGGAAGAAACAAAGTCCAAATTTAATTGGAGGTATATCTCTATATGCGTTCGGCTCCTCCGGAGAGGTGGCGTAACCAACCAGGAGGTGACTTCCAGCTGCCAGCGCCAAAATGAAAAGTCCCTTATGGTTTGAGCGCATCGCTGGTGACTGGGCCAGGCTGCCCTGAGGGTTAGCCCTGCAGGGACCAGGCCGCATCTCAGCATCACTGCCGACCCCGGGCCACAGCAGGAGCAAGTGTCTCAAGGTCTCCGGATAGCTGTTTGGGTCAGCCGTGTGTGCCTTTCCCAGACAGAACCTCTCCGACAGCCCTCACAGACTCTCAGTGGTCGTGGTCTAAATGTCCCCTTGCCACGTTCTTCTCCACATGTTCTTATCAGGAAGGCCCAGCGGGGTCCCTCAGCAGCTGGGCTGCTGGCTGCTTGTCAAGGACAACAGATGATGACGGCGTCCCGAGAGTTCACTTTAGTCCTATCTCCAAACAGCTTTACTTCTGAAAACAACCGCACTCGTCTGTCATAAGCAGATGGATTTGAAATCATATTAAACCAGGACACAACCGGCCCCCTAGGAGGCCAGAACGCCCCGTGCCCACTGTGTGCAGCTTGTCACCACAGACCTCTTGTCTCCTGGAGCAAAGACAGTGCTATCAGCCCATCCCCTCTGGAGTGAATGCTTCGTGGGTCTGGTTTGCATTTCCCCTGGGAGTGGGGATAGGATGAGAAAATTCACGTTAATTATTGCGTGGACTAGATCATTTATGAGAAGTTTAGCCAAGGACAGAGGATCAGGAGGCAGGTAGTTAATCCCTGTGGACTCCAAGCCCAATGTAGAGGCTTTTTGTCATCACCCATCTAATAGATTAAGGTAACTTCTTAACTTCCTAAGACCTGAATGTGAACATATATATGTGTGTGTGTGTATATATGTATATATATGTTTGCAGGTCATTCTTTTGCAAGGGTCAGGCTCGCTTTTCCTGTCTTAATGTATGTAGCAGGAACATCTCATTCCCTTCCGACTGGTCCCTCCAGCTTCCCCTGGCTGCTCCCGCTGAGTGTGCTGCTGGCCACCCCTCAGTAGCTGCTGCTACTCTTGTTCCTCCCCAGTCTTGTGATCGTTTGTTCTTTCTGCTGCTGCTTCCGGAACATGCTACACAAGGGTAATCGCCATGAGCAAACTCACATGCACACACACATACACAGTGTATTGGCCCCTTCTTCCTTACCAACAGTTCCATTTTTGTTGTTGTTGAGTCAACACTTTGCAGATGGCTGGTCGTGTGACTTTCTGGCCAACGAGACACAGAAAGCAGATTTGGGGTGTGGGTGATAGATCTGCTGGGCTCTTTTGCTCTCTCCTTGTTTTAATTTAAAATGCAGACACGGTGGCCAGAGCTTCCGGAAAGGCCTGTGACAATGCTGCAAGGTGGGAACAGGCCCCACCGTAGCAGCCTGGGACCACTTGACTCCAGATGCCATGTTACATGAGAGAGAGAATGCATTCCCTGCCTGGTGGAGGCCACTGGCTTTCAGATCCATGTGGCTGTCTGTGGCTCCGATGGGCCCATGTACTGACTACTCGATTTATGCAAACGTGGTGTATGTTCTCATTTCATCTTGACAACCCCTCAGCACGCTACTGTCCTCATTTTACAGGTGAGAAAAGAGAGTAGCAGGCACGAAGTCCCCTGCCCCCGTCATTTAAGTTAACTTTTATTTATTTATTTATTTATTTATTTATTATCCTCACTGAGGCCATTTTTCCATTTTTTGTACAGATAGAGTGGGAGGAAGAGAGGGGGGGAGAGAGAGAGAGAGAGAGAGAAAGAGAGAGAGAGAGAGAGAAACATCGACGTGAAGGGACACATCGAGTGGCTGCCACCCGCACGACCAACCATGGCCGGGGACAAACTGCAACCGAGGTACGTGCCCTTAGCGGGAACCGAACCCGGGTCTTTCCGGACCCCAGGCAGACGCTTTAACTGCTGAGCCAAACCGGCCAGGGCAAGTTAACTTTTAGAACTTAAAGCTAGCCCATTATTAACCACTCATTCACACGGCTTCTCCGAGTTCATTCTCTTTACACGTGTTGCGTCGGTCAGCTCGGGGCCGGTCTCGACACCAAAGCCCTCTCTGGTGGCAGGCTGTGTTCAAGGTGTGGAAGGCTGGGGTCCGGGCTCCTGGGTCAGCCTGTCTGAGCTCAACTCTGCGCAGGACTCGACCTCACTGTCTGAGGTCAGTCAAGCTCCTTAAACGCTCGAGCCTGGTACCGAGGAAATGAAGGCCGCTGGGGAGACCAAGATCCTGTGTGATACTTTCCCTCTGGGATGACAGAGCTGGAGCTCAGCTGGAGAATGCCACCGGACAGTCACGAGGGCAATGCCGCCCGGGCAGTCAACGAGGGGCAACAGCGCCCGGGCAGCCAACGAGGGGCGACAGCACGGAGCAAAGCAGGAGGAGGGTGATTTCGAGGGGAACGGAAGTTCTGCAGGAAAAAAGAAGGTACGCCACAAACAACGCAATCAGCCTTCTGCTCAAGACAGGACAGAGAAGAAGGCAGAGGCCTTTCTATGAAGGCAGAACCCATGGACAACGCCTGGTGACGGACTGGAAAACGCCCACCCCCAGGAGCATCGAGTAACCAGGAGGGGAAGCCCGACACTTTTAAACCAGCAGTAAGCGACACTTAGTGATCCTGACAGTCACCTCCAAATAGAAATGATTTATGAAGGAATGACGTTTTGGAAAAGGTTCAAACACGGGAAGGAAATGGCTCCGGATCAACATTCTAATTCACAGTTTCCTGACACTCAGCTCATGCTGACAATTTTAGTAGGGATGAGCCCATCAAGGATGTGTTCAGTTCTTCAATTTCTCTCTTTTTTTTCCCCTGTGGATTCATTTTCTTAACACATTTCCCAGCGGTAACCAACTGATATATTTCTATAGATTATTTACTCCCCAAAGCAAGCTCCGTGGCTCATTGCCCCTAACTCCCACAATGTACAGTTAAATAGAAAACTGGACGACTGTTTTCTTACAGATGAAAAGCCAGACAACCTACAAGCTCATGTTGCAGTGCAGAGGCTTGGCTTACCCGCCGAGTCTTAGGAAATTACAGTGTAACACAAAGAGACATAAGACTGTGATCATACATACTTCCATGTGTTGGTCCTTTGTCCCCTATCCTCAGCCACAGGAAACTGACTGGCTTTCTGCTTGATGTTCCACCCCCAAAATACAGACTGGTCATCATCGGTTGTCCTTACCTTGTGTCATCATTCACTGACAGCTCTTTCTTTAATGATGGCTTTTTAAAACCCCCATCACCTCCCCACCTAGATGAGCTTCATCTGCATTTTAGCAGGTCTCCTGTGAATTCTGCCCTTACTTACAGGTTCTATAATTGATAAATCTTTACAGTACTACCTAAAGAAAAAAGAGTGCCTGGCCAGAAAGCACTAGAGAGGAAGGCTTCCTGCTAAAAAAAAATTAGGCTTGAATGTATTTATTTATTTTCAATTTTTTTTTATTAATTTTAGAGAGAGAGGAAGGGAGAGAGATAGAAACATTGATGAGGGAGAACATCGATTGGCCGCCTCCTGCATGCCCCTCACTGGGGATCTGGCTCACAACCTGGGCATGTGCCCTGACCTGGAATCGAACCGGTGACCTCTTGGTGCATGGGTCGATGCTCAACCACTGAGCCACACCGGCCGGGCTGTATTTATATTTTATATGAAAAATACTACAGATAGACTGAGTGGACTTTTCTGGGCAGGTAAGGATTTGGTCATTTAAAATCATCATTCAAGGGCTCAAATCTCATTTAGAAAAGAAACTTTAAGCTCTGTTAGCAAGCTGCCCCAAGCCCCACCTGACTAACCGGCCTTATTTTGTTAAGCGTCACTCTGGAAGGAGCAGAGTCCGTGATTGAAGACAAGAGCATGCGTGTCCGATTGTTTCGACACGGCAGACATCATGCAAAGCGCCAGGCGCTTCGCAACCACATAGACAGGTAAGGATGTCTGGTTTTCAGAAGAACGAGCGCACATGTTTAAGGCGCTGCTGCACGGCCTGGAAGCCACACTGGATACCGGTGTGACCCTCAACACAACGCGCAGTGGGTGAAAACGGCTTCGTAGACGCGAAGAAGGTCAAGGTCAAGTCCCTGCAGAGGGACCAGACAAGGAGGAAGCTCATTGACTTCCTCGAAACCCCAGTTTGAGGGAAAACCCCGCATTACTGCCTAAGCGTGATTTACCCAGCCAAAGGCAGAGGTGATTGCGGAATGAAAAGACTTTTCAGATGAAATATTTACAGGTTGTATTCTTTCTCCTGAGGCTACTGGAAGACACACTCCATCAACACACAGTCGCAAAGCAGACAACAGGGACTCCTCGAGAGAAGAAAAGCAGAGGCGTCTGCCAGGACCTGGGCGAGCGGGGTCTCTAACGACAGTCTGCCCAGGTCTCCCTGGCACACGGGCTGCGGTGGGCAGGCACGGGCTTCGGGGGCAAGTTTTCCCAGAAAAACTGAAGTGAGTCTATTACCCAAAGTGGTTTATCTTGAAGAAAAATGACATTGTAAGACCTTTCTCAGAGATGTCAGAGAGTAGTGGAAGATGTAGACATAGGTTCAAAAGCTTAGACATAGCCCTGGCCGGTGTGGCTCAGCGGTTGGAGCGTCGGCCTGCGGTCCAGAGAGACCCGGGTTCGGTTCCCGCTAAGGGCATGTACCTCGGTTGCAGTTTGTCCCCAGCCCTGGTTGGTCGTGCGGGTGGCAACCACTCGATGTGTCCCTTTCACATCAATGTTTCTCTCTCTCTCTCTTCCTCTCTCCCCCTCCCACTGTATCTGTACAAAAAATGGAAAAATGTCCTCAGGTGAGGATAAAAAAAAAAGCTTAGACATAGATTTTTAAAAAAACTAATAATAATTCAAGAAAAATGAAAAAGTTTACAGAAAAGAAACTGCAATCATTCAAATAACTTTGAAGGACACTGTTTCCATAGTCATCACAGTGAAAACCCTAAAAAGAGATCTCAGCTGCCCAGTGGGGAGAAGGGCCGAGGGAAGGAGAGGGGTCTCAGAGTGCCAAGCTCATCGGTGGTCGTAACAGGAGTCGGTGGTCTAACGTGGCTGGACCAAGAGGACACAGTACACACACCTGCTGACGTAGAAGGCACACACAGCAAACCCCTAACGAGGAAGTGGTTGTCTGGCTGGTATGGCTCAGTGGTTGAGTGTCAACCCCTGCACCAAGAAGTTGCCAGTTTGATTCCCGGTCAAGACACATGCCCAGGTTGTGGGCCTGATCCCCATTGGTGGGCATGCAGGAGGCGGCCAATCACTGTTCTCTGTCATCGATATTTCTATCTCTCTCTCCCTCTCCCTCTCTCTCTAAAATCAATGAAAAAAAATTTTAAAAAAAAGAGAGAGAGAAAGTGATTGTGTTTTAAGTAAGACTGAGAAAGAGGTACAGACAACTAAGGTTTTTCAGCCTAAATCTATTAGCACTATTTGACTTTTTAAATTAGGTACACAAATCACTTTGCTACAATAGGGAAAATTTTCAAATGCCAACAATCCACTTAGAAAACTTTTCTTACATTAAAAAAATAAAAACATCCCTTCTGGTGAGTACGTCTGAATTTGTAAAAAGCCAGCATGAATATTTAAAAGTTGCACTTTTTAAAATAGTAGATAAACTAAATCTGGATGTTTTTACTGTTTACATTCTCTTGAGATTAAATTTGCTAATTTAGCAAATCAAACACTGAGAGCAAGAAACTCATTTCCTAGTCATGGCTTAAGCAAGCTGCATATCACTTCTGACTTGACTTCCTAATTAAAGGAAAAAAACCCTCTAATAAACTATTGATGAAATGTCATTCTTCTCTGCAAAACACTGCAAGTATCACTCAAGGGGAATCAGAACATATTAGTGACTAGCATGGGAAATATTAATCCATCTGGTCCTAAGACGGAGTCTTAGATACCTTTTCAAAAGTAAACTGATCACGTCCAGGGCAAACACTGGTGGGTCTTCTGCCAAGGGAGTCCTGTGTGACAAGGTGGCCCTCTGCAAGTATGGCCTGACACAGCAACGGGAGCCTTTCCTGCCAAGGACGATACCTGTGCCATCACCTGTTCACTGTGTGCTCTCCAGAGTGAGCCACTCAAAGTCTGCAGCCGGGTCTTACTCACCGCAGTTGCTCCTCATGAATGACAGAGCCTGGTGTCCGGTGGTTGTCCCATAGCTATTCGATGAATCAATGTACAAATCAGTGGGCGAAACAGTATCAAACTCTTGTTCAACCTCTTTTGAAAATGTAAGTCTATACATAGTTTTTAAAGGAAAAGGATAAAATGCCTATACAATTGCGAGTGAATCTTTGCACAGCCGTTTATAAAGAAGAGGGTACTTACTGAAAAAGTCCGTTGCCTTTTTCACAAGACTTGGTTCTTCAGTTATATATCTGGAAAAGGAAGGTCAACAAAAACCTTCAGACTTAGTTTACTCTTCAGACTATCTGAATTCCACTTTAAGATGAATTAAACGTCATGCTTGTGAATCACCACCCCACAGCCCAGAAAAATAATCTGAATTTATAGCCGGGTGTCTGGACTTCAGCAGAAAGAGGAAATCATTACTACAATGAGAAGAGAGATCACTTTAAGGCATACCAGTCACCATATTCTACAACAAACACCATCTACCTTAGTTTCAGATATGTGTGTCTCGGGTAATCAGACAGAGCACATCCATAAAGTACAGTTACATTCAGTCAAACACGCACACACTGCATTGCAATGGGGGGCACCTAAATCAGAACCACGATGTCCATGTGATATGACCCTGTCACAGTAAATTCCCAATAAATTCCCAACAAAGCAGTGACTTACAACTGTGGAAGCTGCAGGCATAGAAACCACCTGGATTATTTTTTTTTAAGTATATTTCTCCATCCTATTCTCTCTCCGAGTCTTTGAGCTTTTTTTGTGTGTTTTTTTTTAACCCCTTCAACTCTCCACTGGAAGGGCATGTCCTCCCAGTTCAAAATTACTTCTGTACTGAGCTACAGTTATTGGCTGAAATAAGTCCTATAATTTTCTAGTATATGTCTATGCTGTGGGGACAGCAACAAACATATAAGGATGACTTAGGTTTTTAAAGCATGACTCAGTTTAATGCTAGCAAATCCATCCATCTGCTATACCAACTTGATCACTTAGTTGTGGCTACCGGAAACAAGAGTTGAGAAAAATTAAGACCCTTTTTGGTTTTGAGACAGATGCACTGATTAGTGATGTCTGCTGAAGTAAAGGTGGGGTTCCAGCCAGGTGGGACAGATGTCCTCTCCCTTCTAGATGCCCTAGACCAGTCCAATCAGTTCACACAGGTAGAAGTCAGATCATAGCCTCTAGAACAGCAAATGCTTCAGTTTACTGAAGGATGCAACGTACCCTGCCCCGCTGGAGTGTCTCAGGTGGTTAAGTGCCGTCCTGTGCACCACAGGGTTGCCGGTTCGATTCAGGGCAGGCAGAGCGAATACCTGGGTTCCAGGTTTGATCTCCAGTGCTTGGGGCATGTCCGGGGGACAACTGATCAATGTTTCTCTCAGACATCGATGTTTCTCTCCCTTCCTCTAAGCGTGTAAAATAAATACACCAATACATGAATAAGTCTATTTAAAAGGTGCAGTGTACCCTGGGAGTGGGGAGGCAGAGAGAACACATGCATTTAATCTGGGCCCTGCCACCAAGAAGCTGTGTGATCTAGAATTCTCTGGACCTGCTTCCTCATCTTAACACGCTGTCGCCTCCCAGGTCAGATGGTTTCTGGGGCCTCTACCAAAAGGCCTGACTCCCTCCCCCAACCCCCGTCCCCACCCCCGTTGTTCTGGTTAGTTCTGAGCCCCTAAGAGCTGGAATGTTTTAAACCTTGCATATAGTTTCATCAACTCATGAAAATCATAGCAATCAATTAAGACTCATTTTACAATCTTTATATTTTAAGCACAACTGTTAAGTCTTAATCTAAATGTACATGGTGTGCACTGCACTTTGCAAAATGGGAATGAGAGAAGGTGATGCAAGGTGACATTTTAAAGGAAACCTCCCACTGCCCCCACGACCAACATTTATTATAAATGTTTGTATAGCTTCATCTATAATCAAAATAATGTCAATATTCAAGAGCAGGGATTTGGTTAAATTATAACACATATTGATAAGATGCAACTACTGAAAATTATAGAGAAGAATATCTCATTACATGAGAAAATATGGAATAAATGTATATTCAGGGTTTACGCCTTAGTTCTAAAAGCTGTGTGTGCATAAATGAATTTGAAAAAAAAGAATGTTAATAGTTATATTGGGTTGTGAGTTAACAATATTTCCAAGGCCCAAGTAAATACAATGGAAGGGGTCACTCAGCAGGGGGTAGTGAAACCCTTTCAACAGCTTCCAATAAACACGTTTGACATGATGGCCAAACCCAATAGTTCGGCTCTGTATGACTCCTGAATTTGGGGACTATTTTCTTCCTTGTGTTTCTGTACTTTGCAGACTTTCTACAACAATTATGTAAAACTCTTGTAAGCAGTTATTTAAAAACTTGAATATAGCCACGTTGGTAAAATTCAGAAAAACGCCTTTATATTTCATTGATTGCGAAATATTTTGGTAATATTCTTTTAGCCAGCAGGCAAAGAGGAATGATTTTGGCAAACTTGTAGTATTAATAATTAAAAGGAGTCTCACAAATTATGACTAAAGGTAGAAAAGATCAGCCTTTTTTTTTTTTAGAAATATGTAAAGTAAGGTTATCCCAAGGTCATGCAGAAGGGCTGAGCAGGACAGTTACTGATAGGAAACTTCACTCACAGATGGAGAGAAGGCAGGGGTGAGAATTAGCCAGACGGGCCAGGTCCTGGTTGTGGTGAAGGCTACTGAGTAAGTAACATGCAAGTCGGAAGCCAGCCAGCAGCTGGGCAGGCTCTTCAGGACCACGGCGAGCTGCTTTTAGAGAAGTCTCTGATCCATCCTGCTCACAGCCATGCGGGAAGGTGATCCTACCATCGCCAACCAAGTGCTCAGTGCTTTTGTTCATCTTTACGTCCACGTGAGATAGACAGTATTCTCTCCACTTTATAAACTTTATAACTGCAGCACCCCACTTTATAAACTAGTGAAGAGATAGTCAACAAACCCAGGTCGCACGGACGTCAAAGCCTACGCAGGAGTCATGGCCTTCCTGCCTTTAAGCCAGCCTCGAGCCCAGCAGTAGGTTATGACCTCAGAATGGCCTGCAGGCACGCGGCCTGGCCGAGCAGCCCTCTTCAGGGCTGGTGCCAGCCTCCCCACGTCTCTCACGGTGCCGTTCTAGGAGAAACTTCTGGGTATCAAAGGTGGACCCTGTGCCTTAGGAAGCTACACAACTAATTAGCATCCCTAATTCATAAGGGTATGCCAAAAATAAAACAGGATGAGTTGACTGAAAACAATCAGAACAGTTGCTGAGTTTTGCTTGGATGTACGTACCTTTGCAAAGGGTTGACTTAGTAAAATATATGTTGTTCACAATGTACCATTCAGTCCATCTTCAAACAAAATAGTGGCTTAGAGTTCCTAACTAAGCATTACTTTCTGCCCTTTTCATGTGTTTTCATTAGAGAACAGAATAGACACGTGGGACTGTGATGAGGTCCACAAACCTTTTGAAGACACTATTTTTCTACTCCAACCCATGCAGGCAGTAATAACTCGTGTGTAATGTCACACACACACTCTGCATCTTCTTATTCCCATAGGAAACATCAAACCTCCCTAAACATAACCATCATCTATGCGGAAGTCACTTAATTGCAACATTCACAAAGCAGGCTCAAAAGAAAGCAAGACAGATAAAATAAATGGTGAACCTTATGTACAAAAACTATACTTGATGGTTCCAAACTACCGAGGTTACATTGTATTTAGAAAAATGTTTAAGGCACTAAAGTGTCTAATATACTTTAGAAATATTATATCCAAAAATAACTAAAAAGCATTAGTGTTTAAAAAGATAATTTTTTATTAGCTGAAAGGTTTCCTCACAAGTCTTATTGAGTCTCATTCTTCAGGAGTGCAGAATAAACCACCTCTACAGAAGATACAGAAACACCAATAACTTTAATGATTTAAGGTACATAAAAGGAAGCTTGAATCTATGATTGAAAAATGAAAATAATTACAAGTATATCTATGCAGAAAGTACAAGTTTCAAGAGCTTGACAACAATCAACCGTTGTCAAAATAAATATTTAAGGAGAGCAAAAATAAAACTGCTTAATAGTGGGAGACAAAATATGACAAAGAGGGAAGCAGACAGACCAAGAAAAGGACAAAGGAAAGCAAGCAGCATCCCCACAGGTGTTTTAACACACAGGGATTCAGATCAGAGGAACAGACACACACCTGTCTAGGAATGTGACCAGTGAGCTAATAGAAAATGATGAAAAGTCAGTTATAAGTCAAAAATGACAATTCAAATCCCAAAGCATCTTAAATGCTCCCATCCAGACATTATCTAACCCCTCAGCTTTGCTTGGTGCTCTGGTGTTCATCACTCTCCATTAGAAGGGAACTCGGGACAAACACAGTACTGGTTGGAGAGTTTCGGAGCTGAGTCACCCCTGAAGGTCAGTCTGCAGTACATTACTGTATTCACATAGTATTATTTCCTGATATGGAGATATAAAATGCCTAAGAAGAAATTAAAGCAGAATTTATTTTGAATAATCAGCAGAATCTCCAACTTTCAAATAAATCAATCATAAAACATCCATTAACTCCAGACTCAGCATTCTAATCCAGTGGTCATCAAACTGCTCTTTGGCCCACAGCGACCAAAATGACAGGTCTCAGTGTCTTCCTTCCCATGTCCTCAGTGTTATTAAGAACATTCAGTTTCTAGGGAGACTTTTAAAACATGTTTTTAAGTGATCGAATCTACCTTGAGGATTCACAAAGGAGAACACTCAGACCTGGGTCACCTCCCCAGGTCTCCCCCTTCGCAGGTGGTATCCTGTCCACTACCCACAACCTTGATGGTCTTGTTATGAGTAAGCTCTTCCCACTCCTACCTTTAGACTTATTGTTACGGCCTTTTGTATCATCTGGATAAAATCTGTTCTAAGTCAATTAATCCCCAACTTCTGCCTACAAAGCAACCTAAAAATTAAAAAAAAAAAACCTTTATGAAGGAAGAAATTAAGACCTTTAAAAAATTATTTTCGTATAGATAGTAGGGTCTACCAGAAAAAGACTGCTTCCTAATTTAATTTACTAACATTTGATTGACTGGTGAGACCTTCTAAGAAATATTGCTACTAAAATATATTGGAGAAAATGCTCGAGGTCTATCCATAGAGATAAGGACTGCAGCATGCTGAGTCACCGATAAGCAAGTGCATACAGCAAAAATATGTGGCATGAGCCAATGTTGATTTTCACCACCAAAGAACAATTAATGTTAAGGTTATGAAGCCATGATTTCCTGATAAAAAGGCAAGATAAAAATAAGGGATAAAAGTATAGGAACAGACATCCACGTAAATTATAAGAAACTAAATGAACACAATGTAAAATGAATGCAACTGTAGACAGGAGAAAAAGTTAACACCTCTGGTAACACATGTAGGCCAGGTACTCTATTTTCATCACAATAAATTATGTGACAATATTCTTTGTTTACTAAAAGGATGGCAATTTCTGCTGGTGGCAGGTGTAGATTGTTTGATCAAAAAACATTAAAAGGCTGAGACATTAATACCACTCGTATATCAACCAATAGTTCTGATACCCTTTCATTAATCTCTGATAGCTGACAGTTTCAGTAGAAAGACATGATGAATCAAAACACCTATCAGTTTTAAAAAGAAAATCGTTCAATGCAATCTCAGCATCTAAATGGTAAACACAGAATAAATTCCTAATCTGGCATAAGATATCTTTTTAATTCAAGAAAAAAATATATGAATGAGTCTGCCTATTGATACAAATGTGAATCATCGAAACAGTAGAATGACTGGGTTCTCACAAGTTCCATTCGAAATGTTCACGTACAGTCTTCAGCTGTCGAGAGGGAGCAGTTTGAAGGACATGACACAATCTATAAACCAGCTGGAAGGAGCCACCCAGACTTTGCCCTGCCGAACCCTCTCTGGGCGGTGGCTGGACAAGTCCTCGTAGATGATGTACTGTGTGCAGAAGCGCTGATCCGAGTCGGGTCGGGCATGGTAGGCGACTGTGTTGATGGTCTGGGTCACGTCGCTGTCGGGCTTGGGCTTTCTCCTGAGGATCTGACCTCCCGCTGCGGTGACGAGCTTAATAAGGTTGTCCCTTGGATGGTGTTTGAAGATTCCCCCAAAATAGAAGTAGCATCCATCAAACAGCTTTGGCAACTGAAATAACAACAACAACAAAAAGCTGGTTAAAAGCAGGTTAGGTGTGTTTCGTATAAAACAAAAGAAGTAAATAAAAACTATTCATGAAACTTCTTTTATCGGACAGTTTACTCATATCTGGTGGGACTTCACGGCCAAAGGATCCCTGGGTATCTGAAATACGCTTCAGGGACACGCGCTAAACTTAAGTGATAAGAGTAGCATCTGTGCCATGGACCTTCCGTTCTGCCCATCTACATTCAGGCCCGTGTGCCACCAACCTAAGGTCTCCAGAGCAGCTGTGGCAGGGTGTGGCCTGCAGGGTTTAGAGATGTATTCCTTGGGGACGTTACATTCTGAAGCCAAGGCTAAGGATCCAATGAGCTAGGAGACACACTTGTATGCTTTATGAAAAAAAAAAAAGTTTTAGAATCCCCTCGTATGAAAATCTTTCTTCATCATTTCTAATATACATCCACAGAATAATGGAATATTATCCATTAAAACTGAGATATATGGCAATAAAGACATATGGTAACGAAATCGGAGCAGCAGCTGTAAGTCTTCTTTCAAGTTGCTTCCTGTATCTGCGACGTAACCTCAGCTTCTGAAAGGTTTATGGTGATGTTCAAGATGCCAAAAACCCATTAACGGGGTGGAATTATTGTCTTCTGGGTTTTACAGCTCATCGTGATCATCTCTCAGAATCAAGTGCTTGAAATAAGTACAATTAAATTTTTAATCGGTCACCTGCACTTGTTGAAAGGGCAGAAGTTTTTCCTGATGGCGGTAATATTCAGATACAGTGAGAACAATGAAAGGAGTAGCAAAAGGAAATACCAGCTGCTCCCTGTTGAGCCTGCTGCTCCGCGGCCCCTCGGGAATCTCGTACTCGTCCTCCTGCTCACGGCGTCCGCTCTGCAGACAGGCTCGCACCCCTGCAAGAACAGAGCGCAAGCCACGTCAGGGAGCTCACTTCTCTCTCGCTGAAACAGGCAACGCACCTCAGGGATTCTTCTTCTTCATGGTTAAGTCTTATTTCAAAAGGACAACAGAAACTTTACTGATGCTAAAAGAAATGTAATAAATGGGCTTCCCACATAAGGGCAATATAAGAAACCTCCCCTTCAGAGGACTGAGCGATGAAGTCGTCCTCAACACTAACAAATGTGTTGCCTTTCAGAAAATCCAAAATCAATACACTGTCTCACATACAAACAGAAATCTAAGTGACCGCAAGGAAGGTGAGCGGAGTCCGCCGTCTAGTGAGCCCAGCGTGCTCTGAACCTGAACGTCGGCCACCCGCAAGCTCACTGCTGCAGCCCCGCCTCATCGTTAGCCAGTGGTTCTCCACCTTCCTCCTGCCGCGAACTTTAATCAGTTCCTCACGTTGTGGTGACCCCCGACCATAACATTATTTGTGTTGCTACTTCATAACCGTAATTTTGCTGTTATGTCTTAGGCAACCCCTGTGAAAGGGTCGTTCGACCCCCAAAGAGGTGGTGACCCACAGATAGAGAACCACTGCAGGACTAAGCGATCTGACATGAAGCCAAGTGCTTTGGTCCAGGGCACTTAGCTCAGCTGGTGTCACACACTCCAGGGGCTGACGGCACTTGTTCAATCAGCAACAAGCAGAGCCGGAGGTATGTTTGCGATCTGACAGGTACACACTGAGGTCGTCCCTCCAGAGATGACTTGGGGAGCATCTCCAGTGCCTCCCGGCCGCTCCAGCGCGCTGTTCCAAGGCGCCGCCCAACACGTTTAAGTCGAAAGGCTGAACAACCCAACACCCTGACTCTCCAAAAGCAGGACTTTGGTGAGAGACTAAATATTTTCTTGACTTGGGGCTGTTAACGTATATTCAAAGGCAACACTGAACCTTGGCCTCTCCATAATTCCCTATCACGTGATTCTTAATTTGTTCGTTTTGCCTGTGCTTTGGTGTGGCTGTCTCCCGGTGTTTTTAACACAAGAATCATTGTTAGCCAAGTTTGCTTATGCTGAATGTCTAAATCCTATTCTTCTCACTAATTGATCATAAACATCATGGTTCTATAAAAACCAGTTTCTTCATATAGTAAAAAATCTATTTTACAGCCTGGCCGGTGTGGCTCAGTGGACTGAGCGTCATCCCAGGGACTGGGAGGTCCGGGTTCAATTCCCATTCAGGGCACATGTCCGGGTTGCGGGCTTGATCCCCGGTAGGGGGCGTGCAGCAGGCAGCCGATCGATGTTTCTCTCTCTCTCCCCCTTCCATTCTCTCCAAAAAAAAAAAAAAATCAATAAACAGATATTTAAAAAATTATATTTTACAAATATTGTATTTTTTGATAATCGGCTACTGAGTAAAAAAAAACTATCTTTGTAATGAAGCTAGTATTAAAATAGTAACTTTAAAGATACAGACCAAAGAACTCATATGCATAACCAATAAACACAGACAACAGTTTGGGGAAAGCACGAGGGGAGTGGAGCCAGGAAGAAGGGGTGATGGGGGAGAAAGGAGGACATTTGTAATACTTTCAACAATAAAGATAAAATCATAAATAAAATAAAATAGTAACTTTACTGTGTATTGAAAATGAGTCTCAAAATTTCTGACTAGGTCCAAGTATCATCCCAGAAACACTGCCAGTGTGTTCACACATATATACTATTACCATACTAAACACCATATACTATTACCACATTAAACACCAACCCCCAAAACATTGGCAATCTAGCTAATTCACTGACCTACACCACACTCATTATTTAACACGTAAACAATTACTTCTACTATCAAGCATGAAGGTCCCTTTCTAAATCTCCTTTCCTAGTGACATCTGCAGAGCATCCGTAACAGAATCTTTAGAAGAAGGAACATGCCAGCCTGTAAAGCCAAGGACGTAACACTCCCATGTGTCCACTGTAACAAGTGGATGGCTAATGTTTAACTACGGAAATAAACAAATGGGCTGTGCCTATGCTTGTTGCTTATCCAATGTGGCTTTATTTACTGTCAGAAAAGCATGTTAAGATGGTATCTATTGATCCTGGTAATGTGCTCACCTTAGACCCTCAACAGAAGCAGCCTTAACAGACACTGCAATGAGATAAGCATGGTATCAAGAAAACGAGGTGCAGACACCAAGGGGCAGCGTGGCACTCCACAGGAAGACGCCAGTGCCTCTACAGTATAACTATGCCTCAAACCATGAGCCTTTCAGCTTTACAGCAGTTGTTCAGTAAGCTTCTATAAAGTAAGGCAGGAAAATCCATGCTCAATTGCTAGCTGAATGGAGAACACATCCCCTCTGATATTCTCTTATTCTAAGGAACAATGTGCCAACTCTAGGCCACCTAATACCAACTAAAGGAGAAAAATGCAGCTCGTTTTCCCCCCTGAAAACTAAGAAACAACGTGTTTGAACGGTGACAAAGCGCTCTGCTAGAACTGCTGTGACAGCTTAGGAAACATGGAGAATTTCTTAAAAGCTAGGAGTGATGTCTTGTCCAAGGGTTGCACCTACAAAGTCTATGAGGGCCACTCAGATCCATACAGCCGTGAGGAACCTGGTGCTAACTGGCAGGAAGTGGAGGCAATGAATGGGGAAATGCACATCCTACTTAAAGACACGAAAATGCACGGGAGTGCTGGGCACAACCACACAAACTGTATCTGCCCTGGCCCTGCCACCCAAAACTCCTGCGGCTGCATCTCATCAGCCTCCTCCTTTCGTGGATAAGGACATTCAAGCTCTAAGATTTTAGCAGCTTTCCCCATGACACAACCGAGGTGAGAACTCATATACCCTCCAATTCCTAGGCCAGTTTAAAAATCTTAATTCTTCTTGTATCTGTAGTTCATTATTTTTTAAAAGCATCTTAGGACATGCCAGGAATTCTCCACTCAGATTTAATATATTGTGCCTCTCTTACAATAAATCACATCACACTCATTAGATGAGTAATAGAAGGATCCTTATTTTTAAGAGATTAGCCAAAGAATGTATGAAATGGCAAAAGCTGCCGACTACCTTGAGGAAGGAGGTATGGGGAGAATAGTTCATTTGGCTTTGTCTTCAGTGGACCAATGAGTTTATTTACTCTAACGATTGTCAAAGTTAATTTGTACCCTAGGCATTTCAGAATGAAGATGTACTGCACAGTAGACATTTGCGATAATTACAAATTCATATCAACTTCCTAGTGAACCTGTTTTGAGCTGAACTGCACTAGTTGACTAAAGGAGTAGAAAACAAGAATGAAATATTTTCAAATACACTTCAAGCAATTTAAATGGTGATACATTACGCAACCAAGGAAATGAAAGAATCTCCTAGCCAAAACATTTACCTTAACGAATAAGCCTAAACAACAGATGTTTTAAGGTTTTAGTTACTCAAAAACCTGCAACAAGAACTCTTAAGCCTATTTCCATGTTAAACAAAGTATCAAAACTTTCCCAACATTCCTAGTTATAAACTCATCTAAAGTATAATATATACTGTAACATACATCAAGATTTAAAAATAAGTCATTGTTCACCAATTTAAAAATACTTTTTAAAATTTAACCAAAATATACTTTATATTTGTAATATGTACTTAATAAAGTCTGTATTATTCCATCACTGCCACTAAAATAGTTCAGCACAAAGATAAACTCTTCTCTTTTGAAGAAGGAAGTGTATACAAGCACCTGCTAGCTTTCTCACTAATAATTTCCAAACTGAAACGACTTAACATGAATAAGCTATGCTTAATGTAAACACAGATTTCTTTATATGCCAGAATTATAATTTAAAATGTGTCAAGCCACTATCCTTATAAAAAATACGCTTTTTGATGAAAAGAATATATGAAAATTTCAAAAATAAAAGCAAAAAAAAATTCTTTATATCCTTTATTATTTTTCATGTTTCAGTATTTTAAGATTTTTGACAGAAACTATCATTTTGCAGAAATAGAGGAATGAATTAGTTATCTAATTAAAACTGAGATTCTTTTAGCCCAAATGTATTCCTGATCATGTCTACCATTTCAGGTAAGCTTTCCTTTAGTCCTGTCGTATCACTTTATATATATATATAGGTAAGCAGCCCAATTCCCAAAGTACTGCTTACCTCAAAGTTATTAACTCCAAGCCATTAAGGTAGCTCTGACTACCTTAGCAAAGCCTAGAATCTTTGTATACTAAAGCAGCTTATGAATTCTGGGTGTACACACACACACACACACACACACACATATATATATTTTTTTTTTCAAAAAAGAAGTTTGTACTATGCAGAAAATTACTCCTTTATTCTAAATCTCTAGTAACCACTCTTACCTCCTGCCTCATAAAATAAACATCTACAGATGTGTATTTTCATTTTAGCTGCATGAACCAGTGATGATATTCATAGATCTATATTAAGTTTAGTCAATCTTCATTTTATAAGGAAAAAAGAATCATACTGAATCCACTGCTACATACAAACGATACAGACCCAACGAAGACAGAACAGAGCTTCAAGATGAAGATCTGCTAAATGTCCAAAGGGGGACATTATCCCTCCATGGAAGCCAGAGAATTTGCTCCGTCTCTTCAAAAGCTAGAGCAGTAAGTAAATCCATATTTTAAAGAACTGTTACTCTTCTGGAGCTACTATAAAAAGTAAAATAAAAACGAAATGCTCCACTCACGCCATCATAAACATCTAGGTTTGTACCTGAAACAGCACTGAAACTCAGAATTAAGCATCACTCAGTTATCACCAGATGTCCTAAAAACAATTACAGTGATACCTCGGTTCTCGAACGCCTCGAATTTCGACCAAATCGGTATTCGACCAGGAGATTCGAGAAACTTTTGTCTCGGAATCCGAACAAATATTTGGAACTCGAACTTCCGAGATGACCGAGTTGAGCCGAATGGCGTTCATTCGGCCCAGCGGCCTTGCTCGCGTCATCAGTGTGAGTGCAGAGAGAGAGCCACGCTTTGTGGAGAGAGTCACGCTTTACACTGAATTTAACCCTTAGACATACTGTACACTTTTATTTCTTGTTGAGACTTATGTTTTTCTACATATTATATACAAATTAGGCCAGTAAATAGGCATTTTCTGGGGCTTGGAACGAATTAATCCAGTTTCCATGATTTCCTATTGGGTTTCATTGCTTCGGTTCTCGAACAATTTGGTTCTCGACCGTCCTCCTGGAACGAATTATGTTCGAGAACCGAGGTATCACTGTAAAATATAAAATCATACATCACTCTGTCAACAGCAAAAATCCTAATAAATATGCCACTAGATCCAAACTAGACACTTATATAATCAAGACAACAGCATATTAAAAAAGTTTTTCAGAAAAATTTTTCTTCTGATTCTATTAAAAAATAACACCTACATTATTAAAAAAGTGTATTTTTAAATACTTTTCTGTTAGGCTTTTTAGTAAACTAGGCTACGATATCACTACACTTTAGAAAAAAGAAAATCACAAGAGGAAACATTTTAAACCAATGACAAAAAAAAAAAAAAAAACTTGTACACATGGCAATGTTTGAAAATCTGGGTGTCAAGGAAAGAAGAAATAAGGCCAATATTATGAAATTTCACAGTCAACAGCGGAAGAACAGTGAAATTAAGGCTAAAAAGGTAAAACAAGAGCTAAATGCTCCCCTCCTGCCAGCATAAACATCTGGATGTGGGATGTCACAGTAAACAGTCACACATCAGTGGATTTCATGACAATTTAACAGCTAGTTATTTCTGGATACTTCTAAGCCAGTATTCTAATTATAAACATATTTATATATAAAAACATATTTCCTCATATGATAGTATGCTCTATTTATTATATTTAATGCATATTAAGAAAACAGGTCAAGTTCTATCATTATACATCACTGTATCATAAAGTTTTCATAGGCAAATTTGAGTAGCAATTTAAAAACTTTATATTATGAGTAATAATATCAAAATAATTCTCTTTACAGATGTGGTTAAAGACCAAACTTGGCCCAATGTCCAAAATTTTCTTAATAAAATAATCTAAAAACTCATACTTGGTGTTCTTTTCAGCCATATATTCAAAGTTCAAAAGTTTATGCAAGAATATCTGCTTTGATTAGGACAAGCGTCACACATCGGAATGCATTGGCTGGGTCTGAATAACAGTACAGAGATCTGGTATATGAGACTAGAGAGAGATACAAACACAGGTTCTAATTTCCCTGAGACCAAGCCCTTACCTACTCAATTACTCCATGGACAGACCAAAGGAGAAGATTGTTATTACAACTTGAGAAGTTCAATTTCTTCCTTGAGAACTTGAATTCCATTTAATAGACACATTGTTCTTAAAATGGTTTTAAACAAACAGGCATCTACTGACTAATCCACTACTGTTTTTTTTTGTTTTGTTTTGTTTCTTTATCCTCACCCGAGGATATTTTTCCATTTTTTGTACAGATAGAGTGGGAGGGAGAGAGAGGAAGGGAGAGAGAGTGAGAAACATCAGTGTGAAGGGACACATCGAGTGGCTGCCACCCGCACGACCAACCAGGGCCGGGGACAAACTGCAACCGAAGTATGTGCCCTTAGCGGGAACCGAACCCGGGTCTCTCCGGACCGCAGGCCGACACTCTAACCTCTGAGCCAAACTGGTCAGGGCTCCACTACTGTTTTTTGCTGATTATTTCTCTGCTGTACACATTTACAGATTATTGAAAGTAAAAATACAATTGTTCTATACATTTTAAAACAGAAACAATTCTGTTTTTCATAACAGTTCATTCTTAATAATCATATAAAAGTATAATTTTTTCAGAGAATACCTTTAAGCCTTCCAGAATTTTCTCTAATTCTCTCACATTTAGGCTATTCCACCTACTTTTCGCTATTTGAAATAACACAAATAGTTTTTTGTTCTTTTATCTGTATTACTTGCTAAGGGTAAATTCTCAGAAGGGAAATTACTATTATTTTTTTATTCTTGGAGAATCTTTAGTAAAGGATTTCTGTAAGCATGAAGTTGCCTAATCAATCTTAGTTGACAGAAATGCTCAGGTATATTTACTTCTTCATAATTTGAATAGAAAAATCATTACATTTATTTTTAAAATTCCATAGAACTCTCAATATCCTTTTGAAGAAACACAGTTTAATAGAAAAGTAAAAGTATGTTAATCTGATTATTAGGTTATTAATAAAATGATGACACGATTGTCTCTTAGGTTCCATCTCCCTCAACGAAAACAGAAAGAAAACCCACCCGATTTGGCCTTTCTGAACCTCAGATTCAAGTCCTCGGTCACCTCGTAGGCACATTCCCACGGCATCCCCTCAGGTGCTGAGGCCTGGGGAAACTCCTACAGCAGCAATCTTACTTCAGCTCAGAGGAGAGGGGGAGAGCCATCTGCTGTCCCCTTCACAATGAGATGAAAAGTGAAGAGGCAGAATTAATTTTTGTTTTTTGAAGGTTAGGCTAGAGGAAATTTTCAAAGCAGTGTAGTAAAAGAGCAAGTCAAAAGATATTTTCCTAGTGCAGGCTCATTTACATCTTTAGGATGCAGTTCTGCCTTATTCATACTCTAAGAGATCGATGGAAAGACATTTATATATCGTCGACTGTTTATTCTAGTCCCTTGCTACCAAAATTCACCCTTACACAGAGCTGGTGCCAAAACCAGGACTAAAACAGAATCTCAGCCACAAATTCAGTCTTACAGAAGGAACTTCTCCTGTCTATAGCTCCCATTTCTATAAATTGTATAAAATACATATGATTAGTCCTGGCCAGTTTGGCTCAGCAGTTAGTGCGTTGGCTCACGGACTGAAGGGTCATAGGTTCGATTCCTGGTCAAGGGAGGCAACCAATCGATGTGTCTCTCTCACATCAATGTTTCTCTCTCTCCCTCCCTCCCTCCCTCCCTTCCACTGTATCTAATAATCAGTAAAAACTATCCTCCAGTAAGGATTAACAAAAGAAAACAGAAAATAAAATACATATGATTAGACAGAATGGTACAATAGTAAAATTATGGCTGATTTTCAGAATCTTCATGCTAAGTCTATTAACTGTAACATTCTAATACACTCTACATGTACAATGTAGAAACACAGGAATATTAACAATTAAGACAAAACATGGTTAAATAGAAAACTTCTAATAAATTGGATGGTTATTCTTTTTGTTAATTTGCTTAAATTTGTTTAATTTGTTAAATAATTATCTACAAAGAACATTTAGATAGTTTCCTCTTAAATCCACGTGATTTATGAAAAATCCCACTAAAAGATATTATATTAAAGTTTCTACATAGTTAAGCCAGTGAAGGTTTTCTCACCAGTAAGCTAATAAATAACCTCAAATACAGTATCTAGTTTTAATAAGTCACAGATCTTTACAATTAATTTTGAAAGCTTTGTTCCACATTATTTTTGTTTAATACGCATGGATAGTTTTGAATAGCTCTGAACATTTTTTAAGTAAAACTAGATGCCTAAGACTAATATAGAAACTGCGAGAAATATATATTTGAAGGTTCTTGCCTACTTTTTATAAACCCAGTGACTATTTAAAGCAATTGTCTCAAACCCTAAACCCATTTCTCGTTGGACTCTATCACGAAATATGGGAATATGAACTTCAATAAGAGATCCCATCCATCCTTTACACTAAAAGAAGCACCGATATTAGAATATGTTATTCACTACTGTGAGAATTACCAAATAGCACTCTATTAAGTCAGCTTGAGTCCATCAGTGATTCTATAAAAATGACACGGCCAAGCCATTAAATTGACAAAATCTTCCATTTCTTAAAGAAGGCAGATTTTATAGACATGAATCATGTAGTCTGTATATATAACCAAATGCAAGTGCAGCATATTCACAAGAACTATACACTCAAAGTGGTAAATGCCGTAACATTCAACATTTCACATGGTTTCTTTATTACTGAGACCTTATTATTATGAAAATCTATTCCTGCCTATAACCACTGGCAAGATTTCTGACACAGATTCAGTACAAAAGCATCTATACACATGGAACCATTTTAAATCAATGTTTTAAACATGGAGGCCCAGTAAGACTTGCCACAGATTTGAAAGGGAAAAGAAGTTCCAAAAAATAAGAGTGAGACAGAAAGGAAAACTTTTTTCCTATGAAAATGGTTAGTCCAATTGCTTATCATCCGTGTAAACTGGTCGTGACCGGGAGAGTGGTAACAGAGACCGGAGAGAACAGCGTGCCCTCGCCTGCCACAGCCACTCAGCTGGGCACTGGAGACCAGCATCATGAGAAAGGTGGCAGCTGCGTTTAAAAAGGACATGAATACTGCCCTGACCAGTTGTTAAAGCATCATCACACTAGGCCAAGGCTGTGGGTTCAATCCCTGGTCAGAGCACATGCAAGAATCAACCAATAAATGTATAAGTGGAATAACTAATTCATGTCTCGCTCTTTCTCTCTCTCTCCTCTTTCTCTCTGAAATCAATAAATAAAAAACTATTTTAAAAAAAGGACATGAATAACAAAAGGAAACAGTTTTACAAACCAAATCAACTTAAAAATATAGATTAAATAATATAATTAAGATATTAATAAATCAAGCGTTTCTACCATAAAACCTTCAAAGCACAAAGCCATAAAACAAAGTTTTAAAAAGTGAATTCTAATCCATTATTTGCTTCTTAAAAAGAAAGTTTCATCAAAAATATACAACACAGTATTCTTTTTTCTTCAACTGTTTAATTTGAAATTACAGATTCATAGGCAGTTGCAAAGAAATGCCCAAAGAAGTCCGGTGCACTTGCCTCCAGAGACCATTGTTAGCATCGTACACAACTGCAGCACAATATCCAAAGCGAGAAGCTGACACTGACACAATCCACACAGCTTGGTCAGATTTCATTAGTTATACACGCACTTGTGTGGTGTGCGGTATGCGTGTGCGTGTAGATCTGTAAGTGACTTACCTGTGTAGCCCTGTGAAAGGTAACACCACTAGGATCAAGATACTCAACTGTATCATCACAAGACTCCTCCTGTAACCCTTCCATGACCACTATGCTTTCCTAAACCATTAGTTAACCAAAAAGGTCAATCCGCCGTCCCATTCTAGCCCCTGTGACAGAAGTAGATACTTTTGCTCTTCAGGAATAGAAAATAACCCTGTATGAGTTTTCTTTTTATTTGCCTTTAAGTCCTAAGTGAATCCAAGGCTGAGAAAAGCAAGCAAGGACGAGGAGGGACGGTGTAGGCTCTGACGGTGTGTGACTGCCAGCAACAAGCGGCTCATGGGGACACTTTCAGGGCAGGGTTAGAGAACAGCTGGTATAACTGCTTCAAAGCAGGTAGAACAAGGCAGAGTCTAAACTTCCCAGCAGCTTCCTAAAACCTAACGGATCAGTGAAAAAAGCAAAAAGGTGTTTACATATAAGTTTTTAGAAATCATAGAGGAAAAGCGATAAACTACTTTCATTTCGTAATAGTATATTCAAAAGATGCATTTATGAAGTAAAATGTATCATTTAATAGTAATATGGATTGCTTGGGCTTAAAAGTTTACTACATAACCCATTTATGCTTTATTAAAACAGTTGGTATTGAAGAAAAAAAGACTTTAAAACCAGAACATTTCTGGGGACAATTACCAAGAACATCTAAATGATACCATAAATACGACAAGCCTTTGCAAAATGCAGTAACTAACCAGAGGTTTAAAAAAAAAAAAAAAAAATTAGTATAAGTTCCTTAAATAATTATTGGCAACAGTGAACTGTGAAAAATGAGATTAGTCATTTTGGAATTCTCCCAAATGTAACACTTACACTCAAATTTTAGGATCCAGCACCCACTGAGAATCCCAAGCATACATTTCAGCGTACTCTGAACTGTATCGCCAGGAATAATGACATGAGTTACTAGAATACAAAAAAAAAGCAGTAAGAGAAACAAGAGATACACACCAAAATAATTCTTTAACAAGTCTGCATTTTATAGCCAGTGAGTCTGCACTTTATAAACTTCTATCTGAACTTTCTTCAAAAACAACCATTTTTATATTTAGGTATAATATTTCTTTTATTATGATCCTCTAGCCTGGCCACCAACATGAAAAATCAGATCATAAATCAAATATCTTAAAACCACATTAACATATACCATTTTTTCCTTTATTTTCAAATCAAAACTGAGGAATTAAAGTATTATACGCACTATAATTTCCCTGTCATTAGCAAACTCACAAATGTTCTCTTCTGACATATGTTCTGTCCTAAACTAAGGGCAAAGCTTTAAACTACATTTCCTAACCAAATCAGGCCTGTACGTACTTTATAACTGCGGAAAGATATTAGCTTTCTTATAAGATTCAAAGTATACAGCCATATCCCAATGGAGTGCTACAAAGGAGTTACCTAATTAAACTTTTCTTCTACCAAAAAGAAATACATAAGCCTCACCTGTACTGTCAAAGTCAGCACATTTCCTAGCCTTGAGGACTGCTGCGAGCTCACTGAGCATCTTCTGTTGCTCTGAAGAAAGCCCACTGCCTATCAGCGCGAGAGGCCCATCCCTGCGCTGACCAGCGCGTGCCTGGGAATAGAAAAGGAGATGCCAGAGTTAGAAACATTTGAAGATTAAGATATCAAACTGACCTTCGCTTGATGTAAGCTTGAATTTCATTCCTTAGCTTACTCTATCTACTAATTCCCAGATTCATCACTCAAAACCTTAATGCTCAATTCATTTAAACAATTAGTTTTCTATTTCTTTCCCCCGCCCCCAATTAAACCATTACCCGGGATAGCTCTTTATATCCAGGGCATCCTGTTTCCTTGATTCTAAATTGGATCTCTTGCCCTGGCCGGTTTGGCTCAGCGGTTAGAGCGCTGGCCTGCGGTCCAGAGAGACCCGGGTTCGGTTCCCGTTAAGGGCACGTACCTCGGTAGCAGTTTGTCCCCGGCCCTGGTTGGGTCGTGCAGGAGGCAGCCATTCGATGTGTCCCTTCACGTCGATGTTTCTCTCTCTCTCTTCCTCTCTCACTCTTTCCCACTCTATCTGAACAAAAAAATGGAAAAATGTCCTCAGGTGAGGATAAAAATAAATAAATAAATAAATAAATAAATAAATAAATAAAAAATAAATTGGATCTCTTTACAGTTTCATTCTGTCATCGCTAAGCCTTTTTTTTTTTAAGTAATCCATAATACCCATTTAAAATGATCAATTACCTATCTCCCCTCCACTAACTCATTCTAGTAGTTTGTTTGTTTTTTAAACTTATCTTTATTGTTGAATATATTACAGATATTCCTCCTTTTCCCCCTACTGACCCCTTCCTGCCTTCCCCACACTGTTGTCTGTATGCATTGGTTATGTATATATGCATATAAGTTCCTTGATTTATTTCTTCCCATCCCTCCCACTCCCCTACCCTTTGAAGTTTGTCAGTCTAACAATCAATTTGTACTTCTTAAGAGTTTAACTCAAACTTGTTTTATTTAGTTTAAACTGAGATTATGTGGAAAAAAACAACGCTAAGACTTCTAGAACAGCAGTGATGTGAAAGATAGAAACAAATTTTTACATTGAAACAGTTACCTTTCAAAACCAGGAAAAAGAAAACAGACAAGAGACTACAAAACACAGTAGTAAGTCAATGCAGCTCATGAAAAGGAAACAAATGCTAGTATCTTCTCTTCCACAGAAACACTTGAACTGTATTACAGGAGACAAAAAAGACAAAACACAGAGAAGGCACCAATGGATAGCATTAGAGATTAGACTTGAAAGATTAAAAACAAAACACACACAATGGGATCATTTATTCAATAGTAGCCAACAGAATTTAATAAACGGAACAGGAAGGAGAGCCGGCTGAAGGCTGCCTGCTGGAGCAGCAGCGAGGACTGAGCGATGAAGAAAGGAAAGTCAACACCACTGCATTAAAGGGTAAAGTAAAACACAATACTGTCGTGTTCAAACACAAGACAGTGCTCCCCTACGTGTGTGAGTATATATGCGTACTGGACGCGAATACACGAGTGAAACACGGACAGAGTGATCACCAGTGCAGGCCAGCACCTGGGTTAGACAAAGCTGGTACCTGTGTATGCACGTCAGCTCTCAGAGCAGTGATCATTTATCCAGTCTGATGTCCTATAAAATTACATCTAAATTGTTGGCTATACCTACAAATGGACTGATCTCAATACTTCATTCATCCAAAATATATTAAATGAAAGTCTACTATGTGTTAACAATCTATACCAAGATATTTGTTTAAGATTTTCATAAAACGTCTTTTATTTTTATTTCAAAAGGAAAAAGAACTCATAGACAATCACTGTGGTGACTGCAGGAGGAAGGGTGGGTGGAGGTGGAGGAAGGTATGGGGGAGGTAAGTGGTGATGGAAAAGTCTTTTTAAATTGTAATGTTCAGCACTTAGAAGTCCACCTTCCTAAATCACCTACTGCTTTAAGGCTCAGGCCGCAAAGGTCTTTCACTGGAGAGGCACGGCGCACACATTTCCATGCCTTTCTGCCCAGCTGTCTTTCCTAGACACTGAACTGCAGCGCGGTAAACCTCGTCCACCCTAAACATTGTCAACACGCCACAACGTGAAAACAGTTCAGCATACCCCACAGATTGTTGAATGACTGCACAATGGTGATATTAAAAACAACAACAGTATTTCAGTAATTCTTGTCAGTTATACAAATAAGTGCCATAAAATAGCTCCAAATGGAACAGTTTACTTTCTAATTTATATAACTTCACTTCGGCTAAATTAGTTCTCTACACAAAATACAAGAGTGGAAAGGTATCAATTCCAAATATAGGATATGATACTATTTCTACCAACCCAAGGAAAGCACCGAAGTGGGTCCAGACTTTTCCTAGCACCGTTTTTAAATGTGAATTCAAGAAACAGAAACTGGCACTAATTTCTCACAGTTCAGAAATGCCAATAAGAAAATAAAACACAGAGCAAACACAAGTGAAGCACATGTGTGCCAGGGGCCGGAGTGAGGGCGGGGTGGGGGTGGGGGTGGGGGTAGGGTGCTGGGTCTGAATAAGCAGAGGTCTCAGAACCATGAGCTTCAAAACACATTCGAAAAACACCCCAAGGGGTCCAAAACCCTGATTTTATAGCGATTAGATACTATGTACACGGACATTAAATTCTTATTTAAGGGATAATTTGACATGGAACATATTCTTAGATAAATTAGTTATTCTTAATTAATGAGTTTATCAAAAACAGGGCTTAGAAGTTTTGAGAAGAAGAAATAGGATCAACATGCGGCTCTACGGGATCACGGGCAGAGAAGTCACAAACGAACAAATGAACAGAGCAAGGAGCTTTTTAAGTCTTTAAGCCCCCAGACTGCTTCTCAAATTTAAAAATGCTTTTCAAGGGCCATTCATCTTCACTTGACACTGACAAACCTTCTGAATGGTTAGCAGAGGAAGTCAAGCCCCACCCCCTTTCACCGATGTCTCGATGTCTCGCAGAATCACTCAGAAGTCACTGATCTGAGCGCTTTCAGACCCAAGGACGAGGCGCTGGTGCCGGTTTCAGGGGCGAGCACGTGTCCTGAACCACCCTCACGGCCATGCACACTCCACACGCACCTGCTGAGCACAGCTGTGCGCCAGACACTGTTCTCAGTGTGGGGACTACCATAGTTAACCCAGGAGGCAAGTGCCTGCCCTCAGTGTTTACATCCTAGTTGGGGGACAATATCCACAATATATAGACAATGCTAGGTGACAAAGCAGGGCAGGGGCTTAGAGGCACTGGTATATACTTAATATACTGTAGAAGAGAGATCTCTTCGGTGAGACGACAGTGGAGTCGAATCCGAAGAAAGCGAGGAGCCATGTGGACATCTGGTCCCCACATTTGTCATTGGCAGAGACAAGAGCTAGTGCTGAGGATCTAAAATGGGGCACGTTGGGCGGATTCAAGCAACTGCGAGACAGCCATGTGCTGAGAAAGAATGAGAGCAGGGAGTCTGGGGGCTGGAGTACGGCAGACTCCAGAGCTTCGGTTTTAAGAATGAGCATAAAGAAAATCCCTTTCAACTCAGAACTTATCATTCGTTATCTTTTCCTTAGTCAAGAATCTACCATTAAGATAGTAAATAATGGTATTCACTGGCCATGTCCATGTGACGTGCAGAAAGCATAGGTTTCCTACATTTAACAAAAACACAACAGCCCTGGCCGGTTTGGCGCAGTGGTTGGAGCATTGCCATGCGGTCCGGAGAGACCCGGGTTCGGCTCCTGTTAAGGGCACGTACCTCAGTTGCAGTTTGTCCCTGACCCTGGTGGGTCATGTGGGTGGCAGCCACTCAGGTCCCTTTCATGTTGATGTTTCTCTCTCTCTCTCACTCCATCTGATCAAAAAATAAAAAAAAAAGTCCTTGAGGATAAAAAATAAATAAAAGAAAATAAATAAATAAAAACACAATAGTAACTGGAGTATTCAACCGGGAGGAGGATAATCACTTTGCTCCTTTCTGAAGGGCATTCATATCCTCAGACTCCAAGAATACCATAAAGATTATCTTATTTTTGACACACTTTAAATAATCTTTTTCTAGCTTTTACATAAAAGGAATGCTGGCAAATGACAACTTAGTTATGCTATGTTCTGCCAGAAGAGTTCAAGTTCAAATGAATAAAATAAGTGCCAATTTATAGTTAAGTATGCGGAGACTGAACGAGTACTGACCTAAGATTTGAATAATTTGTGTTCTAACTGATCCATTCAAAAAAATTTTTTGTATGCCTGATTAACCCAGGGCAGATCACAACCTTCCTAGGTCTCAACTTCCTCATTTCTAAAATGAGGAAATTAACCTGACTTCTAGGTTCTCTTCCAGCTCATCGCCGCTGCCTTTACTAGACAAGAAGTCTTCTCTAGGGGTCCTACATGTCAACATATTCCTTTCTCTTGTTTCCTCCATCTGAGCAGGTGCTAAATATAGTGAGTCCTCCATCCACTCTCTGTGAAACCCTCTCATCCTGCCCATCCCACACCACCACCGCCGCCCTACTTCCTGAGCACAGCACACCTGGACTTACCACCACAGCCTCCTAGCCAGTCTTCAGTCTTGTCCCACCCCATTAAAAGCACCCTGAGGGTGCCCGCTAACCAGGGAAATAAAGTCTAATCTCGGGGCATTCGAGGCCTTGCACCATCTGATCCAACCCAGCTCTTCACTGTCCATTCCTCTTAACACACTCACGCTCCTCACACTAAACTCTGGTTCTCAGACGGCCAAGGTCCTCCGTGCCGTCCCGTCTCTGAGCAGCTGCTCCTTCCATCGGGCCTGCCACCCTCTGCATACCTGACGGCAGTGGGCACTGTTGGCTGTCCACTCAAAGCCCATTCCTCACTTCTTACACACTGTAAGAATCCCAGCCCTGTTCAGATACCACTCTTCAAGGACTAACCCTATCTTCAACCATGACGTATGTCAAAACCAACCGTGTGACCAGTTCTGACAAATGGGACAGGAAGAACGTCCACTGAAGGCTTCTGGGAAATGTTTTCATCCTTTTAACACCAGACACTGTCCCATCTGAAACTGCAGCCATCGTCCTACAACCACTGGGGAGGGTTAGTGAAGACAAAGCTGAGGATGGCAAAGAATGAAGATGGTGGGAAACCAGGTCTTTGGTGCAGCCACTTAACTGCTGAGCTACCAAGTGGAAAGCTACCTTATATTGGGATTATCTTCATATAAGCTGTACACGGTCTTTACATATTTGAGTGAAAGTTTTCTGTTATTTTCAGCTAATAACATTTTCTTTCTAAACTAAGATATAGCTGAGATACAGCATTATATTAGCTCCAGATGTACAACATAATGATTCGACATATGTATATACAGAAAAACTAAACCACAGTAAGTATAGTTAACAACCATCGCCAAAGAGTTACTTTTTTTTTTCTTATGATGAGAACTTTTATGACCTACTCTCTTAACAACTTTCAATCTGTTCTTTGCATCCTGGCTCAGGTTTTTGGGGGAGGTTTTGTTTGTTGCTTTTAGATTCCAGTTAAGTGAGATCACACAGTAGTTGTCTTTTTCTGTCTATTTCACTTAGTATAGTGTCCTCAATGTGCCTCCACACTGTCACAAATGGAAAGATTTCTTTGGTTTTTATGGCTGAATATTATTCCATTCTGTATGTATGTATTTGTGTGTGTATTTTTTTCTTAATCCATTCACCCATCAATGGACATTTAGGTTGCTTATCTTGGCTTCATAAACAATGCTTCAATGAACACAGGGTGTGCAAATATCTTTCAAGGTAGGGTTTTTGGTTTCTTTTGATAAATACCCAGAAGCGGAATTGCTGGATCATACGGTAGTTCTATTTTGAATTTTTGGGGAACTTCCACACTATTTTCCATAGTGACTGCACCAATTTAGCTTCCTACCAACAGTGCATAAGGTGTTCTCTTTTGTCCATATCTTCATCAACACTTATTTCTTGTCTTTTTTATAATAGCTATTCCAACAGGTGTGACTCTAATTGTGGTTTTAATTTGCATTTCCCCAGTGATCAGTGACACTGAGCATCTTTTTATATGCCTATTGGTCACGTGTATTCCTCTTCAGAAAAATGTCTATTCAGATTCTCTGCTCATTTTATAATCAAATGGATTTTTTGTTATTGAGTTGTAGGGATTCTTTATACCAACAGTATTCTATTAGATACCTCATTAAAGCTTTTACTTTTTTAAAAAACTATATATTTTTATTGATTTTGTTGAGGAAGAGATAGAAACATCGATGAAAGAGAAACATCGACTGGCTGCCTCCTGCACACCCCCAGTGGGGATCGAGCCAGCAACCCCAGCATGTGCCCTGACCAGGAATCGAACTAGGACCTCTCAGTCCATGAGCGGACGCCCAATCCTCTGAGCCACACCACCTGGCAAGCTTTTACCTTTAAAGGCTTCATAGAGAAGGTCTTAGACATGTTCATTGTAACATTCTCTGTGAAGTAATCCCTGATTCCTCCCGAAGTTAGTTTTTTCCTTCTGTATAATTCTACTGAACATCTTTATGGCTTCTATTATGAATTTATTACATGTGTAATATTTTTTTTCTTTTTTATTGAATTTAGTGGGGTGACATTGATTAATAAGAACATATGTTTCTGGTGCACAATTCTACAATACTTCATCTGTACACTGTATTGTGTGTTCACCACCTCAAGTCACGTCTCCTCCACCACCATTCATCCTCCCCATACCCTCTGCCTCTCCCTACCCCCTTGCCCTCTGGTAATCACCAGACTGTTGGCTGTGTCCATGAATTTTTAAACTTTTTACATTATTTTCCCCACTAAACTATGGGTTTATCTCCAGCTGGCACCTCTGTAAGCTACAGACTCACACACAGAACTATTACCTTCCTTCTCTACGGCAGCACTAACTGAAAACACGTACTAACCCGCATCACTTCTCACGGTCCTCACTATTACCTTAAACCTGCCTTATGTACCTTTATCCTGAGCAATCTCCCTGCTGCCGTTCTTGCCCCCGCCCCTTGGTCTCTTTATTACAAAGCAGCTGCAGTGAACTTTCTAAAGCACAAATTAGCCCTGGCCGGTTTGGCTCAGCGGTTAGAGCGTCAGCCTGCGGTCCTGAGAGACCCGGGTTCGGTTCCCGCTAAGGGCGTGTACCTCGGTTGCAGTTTGTCCCCGGCCCTGGTCGGTTGTGCGGGTGGCAGCCACTCGATGTGTCCCTTCACGTCGATGTTTCTCTCTCTCTTCCTCTCTCTCCCTCCCACTCTACCTGAACAAAAAATGGAAAAATGTCCTCGGGTGAGGATAAAAAAAATAATAATAATAAAGCACAAATTAAATCATGTCCTCCCTTTGCTTTAAGTCCTTTCGGTGTTTTTTCACTAGTCCTAGCCTCGCTAGTTGCCAGTAATGACGACGTTCTCTCTGTCCTTCCAATGTGACACGCTCCTCCACCGAGGGGCCTGTCCACTGCTGTTCCCCTGCCCGGCGCACCGGTCCTCTGCACCCACTGGCTGCCTCGGCCCCTCGTGGGTATCAAATCAAGCACCCACTCTTTGGAGGCTCTCCTCAATGACCCCGATGCAAAGCAGCGCCTCAGCGGGGGTCCACCACGTCCACGGAGCCACAGACCTTCGTCGCAGCGCCCACGTGGAAGCTCCTGGAATTGTTTGATGCATGTACCTTACACAGGTGCCGTGCTTCCTCCATCCCACTACAACGCGAGCTCTCTAAGAATAAGAGTTCCATCGGTCACACCTACTGCGTATGAATGCTTCCTAAAACACAGAGGGGACGTGCGACGAGTACTTGTTGGCATCTTTATTCTGATTATGTCTTCAAGTTCACAACGGCTAACACACAGGAAGTGCTCAGTAACTGCTTAGTGAAGGAAAGCAACTGGAAATTTTCCCATTATGCTTCTTTCATAACCAATTTCAGTAAAAGATATAAATTTCCCCAAACTAAATCCACACTCACCACTGAGCAGTGGCTGGTTGCTGACTCGCTCTTCTCTGGCGGCAGCAGCAGCGATTTCGTCGTCTCGCAGTCTGTACAGTCCGCAGGTCGCAGACCAAATATGTTCCTGGGAAGTGGGGACAGACGCAGTAAGTAAATGAAATATGTGACTTGACTCTTAACTAAACGAATGTCCCAGCAAAATAATGTTTTCAACTTCCTTAATAATACATTATTTTTACTAAAGAAATGACTCAGAATTCACATAAAGCGTAAGGATCAAGCACCACAAGCTGCTGAATTCACTGAAATAAAAGAGGTGAAATTTCAGTTTGCCACCAGACTATTACAGGGGGTATTTTCATTGAATATATTGTTACTGACACATGAAATTTTTCACAACTCTCTATTCTTCTGTGTTCATATTCATACTTTAAAGCATTAATCACTACATGCGATGTGTTTTCAAATGCAAATAAAAATCATTTACTGTAGCAATTACAGGCTCTATCATCTATTTACACAAATACAAAAATCAGATAAATTCCCACGGTAGGTATTTGGGTCCACTAGAAGGAAAACCAATGCCACAGGACAAGTAATTTAATAAAGCAGTGAACAGGACACTCTTTAAATTAACTTTATGTGTATGTACACTGCAGTCTGTAATGACCACACCCCACAGAACAAAGTGGGGTGATCCGGAGGACAAGGCAATGCAGACCTCTCTCCATGTCCGAATGCACAGGCCAGAGCGGCCCACCGGAGGGGCTTAGAGACCCAGCACGACGCTACTTCAACATGAGGAGACAAAGAGAGAACGTTCCCAGTGACTTGGCTTAAGGTCGTGTTTTCCTTGTTTATTACAGTGATGGTTACTGCCCTTCATTAGTCTTTCACTTATCAGTAAATTGTACAAACTATATAACTTTTGTCTACTATTCCACTTTCTTACATATAGTTTCAAAATGATTTTAATATAATACTATGGCAGAAGCTTTCTAAAATGAGCCATTTATTTTATAATTTTTTATGATTTTTAAAAAATATTTCTATTGATTTTTTTTTTTTTATCCTCACCCACAGAGATTTTTGCATTTATCTTCAGATAGAGCAGGAGGGAGAGAGGTGGGAAGAGAGAGAAAGAAACATCCATGTGAGAGAGACACATTGACTGGTTGCCACCCACAAGACCCCAACTGGTGCCAGGGGCAAACTGCAACCGAGGTCCGTGCCCTTAGCAAGAACCAAACTCAGGACTGTCTGGTCCACGGGCCGATGCTCTAACCGCTGAGCCAAATCGGCCAGGGCTCTAGAGCTTTTTAGAGAGTGAAGAAGAGAGAGAAACGACGATGTGAGAGAAGAACATCGACCTGCTGCCTCCTGCACAACCCTCGGACTGAGCCGGCAACCCGGGCACGTGCCCTGACAGGGCCTTGAACCAGCAACCTTGCGGCACACAGGACATCGCCCAACCGAGCCCCACCAGCCAGGGCATGACCTTTTATGGTTTTTAAGATTATGGTATGTCCATATAATGGCCACTAAAATCCACGTGAAAATGCAAGGTGTTAAATAGGATATAAAATAATAAACACGATATAATACCAGAATTTACTACTAGATGGCACGTGTAAAAACCTTGGAAGGAAAGAGTGAAGCATCAGAGAAGAGGGAGGAGGAAGCAGCCACCGCTGATGCTGCAGGGAGGGCTCCCGCCGGGAGACACGTGGATGAGAGACAGAGACGCCTCCGGGGCTCAGGGACAAGGTCATTAACAACCTTAGATGGCACAGTAGGAAAAGAAAGCTAGTACATTAAGAACAATAAAAAGGCCTGGCCCAAGTGGCTCAGTGGACTGAGCATCGTCCCTGCTCGATTCCCAGTCAGGGCACATGCCTGGGTCGTGGAATCGATCCCCAGTGGAGGGCGTGCAGAAGGCAGCTATCGATGTTTCGCTCTCACGTTGATGTTTCTCTCTCTTTCTCCCCTCCTCTAAGAAAATCAATAAAAACCCATTTAAAGAAAACAAAACAAATGAACCAGAGCAAATGTTTCTCTAATGACTACTATTCATGACTAGTGGGTTCAGTCTTATCGGGACAGCGTGGGGTAAACACTGATACATTTGTATCCTCAGATGCCTTTACACCCAGGGCCAGTACTCTCTGGGAATAGCCTGTTTCCAGACAAGGATGCAGTGATCCACTGCACATCAGCTCTCTGATTTACAAGTGGCACGAGTCCTGTCCTGAAATTTGGGTCTTTGCACATTCCCATAGAGGTGGCGCAGACAACCTCAGCTTATCTGAGGCAGCTGATCTCATCACGATGCATCTACCGCTCGATGGCATTCCCTGAATTATGATGCCCATGCCAACTACACAATCTCTTCACAGACATACTCTAAGTGTGACGATCGAAAAATAGAAATCGGAGTTAAAAAACCAACATTTTAGGTCTTAACCCATCAAGTGTAAAAAATGAATTAAAAAAAAGGTCACGCTGTATGCCATCACACACACAAAAAATCACTGCACACATAAGGACCTTTTAACAAAGAGAAATGTAAAATTTACATTTCAAATAAATAAAAGGTAAGCATCCAACCACGTGTACTACCAAGGAAAGCCTCATAATCTTCAGTGACCTCCACGTGACCACACAGATAACATACTTTATCTACACTAAAGCATAAAAATTGCATTTTTCCGGTTATTGAAACATTACATACCTTTCTGATTCTGAATTTTGTTCTGTTCCTTCACAACTTGGTACTTTGGCAAATTTTACCACTTTTCCTCCTCTAATGTATTCCTGCTCTATTCCTTTAGGTGTAATTTTCCATCATAATTTTGAAAATATATTTCTCATAAAACTTTTAGTGATTAAAGATTTTAACTTACTTTAACATCTTGGCAGGAGACCTAAGTGTTCTTAAGTTACTGCTTTTTGCTATCCAAGGCTACTAAGAAATATTGGAGGATCATTGCGACTGATGTAAGTTAATAGATTCTATGTAAAAATGGCTGCATATAGTAACGTACATATCAGAACATACATATACCAGGACTGGCAGTAATCATTTAGTTTTTATTTATTTAATACACATAGAATGAGTGCCTGTATATATACATAAAGGGGGTTACAAACATCATCTGGTAATCAACTGGGCAGACAGCCATTCAGCTAGTACTTCTAAGAACTCTTTTAGTCACTAAAGAACCGAGGAGAGAGAGGCAGCTTCTGTCCTCGCAGCGGGACAAAGCAGGGGGGAAGCAAACAGGAAGAACTTCAGACCCCGGTGAAACTTCCGGCTGTGGAAGAAGAAAACGAAGCGAGCAGAGAAGCAGAATACAAGCATCCCAGGGCAGGAGAGCGAGCTGCTGTGCAAATCAGAACAGCAGAAAGAGAGAAGGTCAACAAAGACAGAAAAGTAAGAGGGAGAGCGTGACAGAGACAGAGACACAGAGAGGAAGAACACGCAGGGAAAAGGGGTGTCCTGGAAATGCACGCTGTGGCCAGAGAAGTGAGAACGAAAGGGTGGTGCTAGCGCTGGACGTTATCCTTAGGACAGGAAACCCTGAGCAGCCAGCTCTCCAATGGCTGCAGCAGGACGGGTCGCACAGACAGAACGTTTACAGTTGAGAGCTGGGGTCACCGTATCACATGGCCTGAATTTAGATCTCAGCTCTGAAACTCAGTAATCGTGATTTTGGAAGAGTTAGTTAACCTATTGTGCCTGTTTCCTCGTCTGTAAAATGGGATACAACCTACTACTTTATAGGACTACTCTGTGAAGTCCAAATTAATTGATACACCAAAAGCACATACAACCGTGCTCAGCAGACAGTGAACGCTCAATGACTGTTAGCTAGGAACACTGTTAGAGTTCCACTTTTGGAAAACAGATACAGAATGAAGACAGAGAACATAAGTGATATCTATAGTGCTGCCCCTGCTCTTCATTATCCCCAACTTTATAATCATCTTCATGTGTGCCTGTAATGATAATTTGGAGGTTTACCAAGGAAAGGCTGTTTTCTTAACAACATTAAAACAGGAAGAGAGAATCATTTCCCTGAATGGTACAAATCTAAAGACAAGCAGTATGTACTAGGTGACCCTAAAAATACTCTTCTTACTAGGATTCTTTTTGACCACTAAAACTGATGAAAAAGAAGTACTTATCAGCTCAGCTGGTGTGGCTCAGTGGTTGAGCATCAACCCATGCACCAAGAGGTCACCGGTTCGATTCCCAGTCAGGACACATGCCCAGGTCGTGGGCCAGATCCCCAGTGGGGGGCATGCAGGAGGCAGCCAAGCTATGTTCTCTGCCATCAATGTTTCTCTCTCTCTCTCCTTCTACCTCTAAAATTAATAAAGAAAAAAATGTTTTATAAAGAAGTACTTCTCGAATGCAGTGTTTAATGGTTCAGCCCAAAGGCGGAGTTCAGCACACAGTGTAACCCTGTAATGTCCTTCTCCCCTCAAGAATGATGACAGGTGCTTGCCTACAACTACGCCCGTGATGGGCTGCACAACTATGAAGATGAGGAGGGGGAGATGGCAAATTTAAACCTGCACTGGGCACATACAGGCCACTCAACCCTAAACACACGTAAGCAAAAGGCATTTTACTGATGCCTCACCTCTCACGGCTGACAGGAGACAGTCCAGGAATGAAATCGTCATGACAACCATGAAAATGCAAGCATATAGGTTTTAATTTTTCAAGCACTTGGCCTGATGTGAAGCAGGAAAAAGCACGGAAATTCAAAAGCGCAACTTTTTTTTTTAAGCTATAAAACAAATTACGTCTGTCGCAGGAAATAAAACTTTTTTTTTTTATCCTCACCCGAGGACATTTTTTGATATTTTGTTCAGATGGAGTGGGAGGGAGAGAGAGAGAGAGAGAGAAACATCAATGTGAAAGGGACACATCGAGTGGTCGCCACCCACACGACCCACGGGGATAAACTGCAACCGAGGTACGTGCCCTTAGCAGGAACCGAACCCGGGTCTCTCCAGACCACAGGCCAACGCTTTAACCACTGAGCCAAACCGGCCAGGGCGGAAATAAATTTTTTTAAAAATCAGGTAGAGCAATCGAAAGGATCAATGGTCCATCTGGTATTTTCGAATTAAGAATTCTACATCTACATCCTTCCAAGGAAAACTCTGCTAAGGCAGACCAAGTACCAAATCTGAAACTACGCGTCTGAGAAAGAAAAAAGCACCTGCTGTTCTCTATACACTCAGAAGGGCTCGGATGACTGAGAGCCCTTATCTCGGGTTCCCACTGGGGACAGGGCTGTAAAGAAGGCGGTGGGGAGGAAGAGCCGCCGCAGAAGTTCTGAACAGTTATCCAAAGAAATAGTCTCAGGCAACAAAGGAGTATAGAAGATATGAACCTTTTTTTCATTATCTGAAGTTAAAATAGAACTCACTTTCCCTCTGAGTAATGGACTCGTATTTTAGCTCACTAGAGGTAGATTTCCCATGAAAATAGAAGTTCAGAGTTAAATGAGTTAAAACTGAATTCAAATGCAAGACGCACTTAAAAAATGCCAAAGTTGCCCTGCTAGTGTGGCTCAGCGGACTGAGTGTCGTCCCTGGACTGAGAGGTCCCAGTTCAATTCCTGGTCAGGGCACATGCCAGGGTTGTGGGCTCGATCCCCAGTAGGGGGTGTGCAGGAGGCAGACGATTGATGTAGCTCTCTCACATCAATGTTTGTATCTCTCTCTGCCTCTCTCTCCAAAAAAAATCAATTAAAACATATGTTAAAAACTAAATAAATTTTAAAAATTAAAAATAAAAAGTACCCAATTTTGTACAGCAAAAGTTCAAAGCACATAATACAGTATTCTAAGTAAAATGTGACCTGGAAAAAAAACAGTCATCTGTGGCCGAGTGACTCGGTTGGTTGGAGCATCGTCCTGTATACCAAAAGGTTGCAGGTTCGATTCCTGGTCAAGGCACATACATACCGAGGTTGTGGGTCGGATCCCCGGTCGGCACATATGGGAGAATGGGAAGACCGCCAATCAATGTTTCTCTCTCACACTGATCTCTCTGTCCTTCTCTCTCTCTAAACATCAATAAAAAAAAAACATCCTTCAAATGTGCTAGACTCTTTTGCCTTCTAGCCTTTGACAGGCTTCCCCACTGGGTTGTGGTGGCCGGTTTCTCATCTCAGGTACCTTGACTCCTTCCTCTGTGTGAGGGGTTTCCTCCCAGGTGGAGACCTTCAGTCGTAGCACCTTTGCTGCCTCTCCCCTTGTCATCAGGCTGCGCAGGCCCTGCACCAGGAGCACGCCTGCCTGCCTGCCGGGCCTGCCAAGGGCCTAACAGTCTGCCCCATGGACTGGGAGAGTGAATTAGCAGTGTGTGAATGCATGAAAAGATGGCATATTTTTCCCCTCTCTTTTGATAAAGGGTCAGATGAGAATAAAATAGGAATGTGTCTCTTTCTGCTCCATTTCTCTGTACATGTGAAGAGAACGTCTAACACCAAGTGTCCACAGGCAGCCCCTTCGCCAAGGTGGTAGAACTAGCCCTGGTGGATGTTAGAGTGAGGGGTGTGTTCCCTGGCAGAATCCTCGTCTCCTGCCCAGCTGGGCATCACAGTGTGCTCCGTTAGTGGGATCGCGGCCCCCAAAGGAATCCCGTGGCCCTGACGATCTAAGGCCTGTCTGTCTGTCTGACACCCTAAGGCCTGTCTGTCCACCGCTCTTCCAGAGATGGTCTTTCATGAGTTAAACACTGGCAGGTTAGAGCAGATGAAATGTATTCCTCTGCTTTCTCCTTTCCTAAAGAACATGGGAAGTGGGGGACATGGGGAGTATATGGGGTTCTTACTACTTCTCTCTTTTTATCTGACGCTTTTATTCCTTTCAAGCCATTAGTATCTCAGGATCTGGAATCTGATTTGGCAAGCACGTTTCTTTTTCTTCACTTATTATATCTCTTTTATTCTTGATGAAACTCTTTTCTCAATAACCGGGACTAGACTCGGCTCGTTTGTCTCATTATTTAATCTTATTGACTATAAACCTACAGTTACCATTAAAATCAATAGAAGACCACCTCGGAACAGCGGTACACAGACAGGCCTTAGAGCGTCGGGGCCACAGGATTCCTCTGGGAGCCGCGACCCCACCTATTCACACACTGCTGATTCACTCTCCCAGTCCATGGGGCAGACTGTTAGGCCCTTGGCAGCCCCGGGAGGCAGGCAGGCGTGCTCCTGGTGCAGGGCCTGCGCAGCCTGATGACAAGGGGAGAGGCAGCAAAGGTGCTACTGCTGAAGGTCTCCACCTGGGAGGAAACCCTCACCCAGAGGAAGGAGTCAAGGTACCTGAGATGAGACACCGGCCACCACAACTGAGTATTCCAGACAAGGGGAAGCCTGTCAAAGGCTAGAAGGCAGAAGAGTCTAGCACATTTGAAGGAATGAAAATTTTAAAAGGCCGAAAACACGTGCGGGCAGGAAAGGGAGACGGCAGGGAGTGTGCAAAGACGAGACCGAAGAGGTAGGTGGTGTCAGACCGTCCAGGGGCTTAGAAACCATGTTCTGAAGTTTAACTTTGATTTTAAAAACCTGGAGAGGTACCAGTGGAGCATTTTAAGCAAAACAGTAACTTGGCCAGACTTTGTATTTTTTTAAAGTTCTTGGACTGCAAAATGAGAAGTAATATGAAAAGAAAGAGACCAGGACATGGTGAAGCCAATCAGATGAACAACAACTACTATAAAACAAAACGGAAATCAAGAACCACAGACAATACCTAAGTGTGATGACTAACAGTCTGGAAAACAAGGGATGACAACATTTAGAAACAGCTACCACACTAATACACCCTAGATTAAATCAACCCCGCATCTGTCCTACACTTGTCTTACTATCCTTTCAATTTCATTCCCTACCTCTTACACCAAATGCACCCTCCTTCCCCACTATCCTAACTGTATCAACCAGCTAGCTGTCCCTCATGGTGGCCATTTGGCACACATGGCTATTAAATTAATTAAAATAAAATACATGTCAAAAGTTGGTTCTGCGCCAGGCCGGTGTGGCCCAGTGGCTGAGTGTCAACCCATGCACCAAGTGGTCACTGGTTCAATTCCCGGTCAGGGCACATGCCCAGGTTGTAGGCCCGATCCTCAGTGGGGGGCATGCAGGAGGAGGCCAACCGATGTTTTCTCTCATGGATGTTTCTCTCTCTCTCTTCCTTCCTCTCTCTCTAAAACCAATAAAGAAAAAAAAAGGTTAGTTCCGCAGTAGCAACAGCCACAGTTCAAGTGTTCAACAGCAACAGATGGCAGGTGCTGAGTACCCAGCACAGCTCAGAGCATGTCCCTCACTGCAAAACAGTCTACTGGACAGTGCTGGGCTCTAGACACACCTCAATCTGCCACTTCGCCAGGTAAACCTATTAGAAACAGCACATCTACCTGAGAAGCACCTGGGAAAACAGATTCACTCACTGTCTCATGCCCACACCTTGGGTATTAATAAGCTTCACAGTATAGTGAGACTCATGGTGCGTGAGCCACAGGACAGCTCTGTGTTGGGGCTCATTAATCCTCACTATGATCTGAAGAAATGGAAAAGTCACAGACATCACCCATGTTTTATAGGTGAGGACACAAGGCCCAGAAATTAACCTGCCTGAGGCTATAAAGTCAATAATGGAGTCACAAATAGAACCTGGATTCCCTTACGCCCGGCCAGTACCCCATTCATTAACGTAGTCATGGCTGATTTAAGGAGCCAAGGACAGAAACTATTCTATTTCACCTGACCCAAGCAACCATTCGCTTTGTCAAATGGCTTGTTACACCCACAGGAGGGTCATATCTGTTAGGTCCATATATGGACCTAATGTAACGTACGTGTGTGTGTGTGTGTGTGTGTGTGTGTGTAAGGCAAAAAATAAGAATGTAAAAAGGATATTCATCCCGAGTTTGCCCCAATTACTTTATCACATATGATGGGAAAGAAAGGATATTAAACACACTTAATGAAACTAACAGCTCCAAGGTATAATACTCCTGTATTAGTAATTTGCATTATATGATTACGTATAAAAATTACAACCTAGAAGCTCTGCATTTTGTAATTCTTATTTGCCTCTGTAACCAGAGTAAGTCTGACCTTTCCATGTTCCTTCCATCCTACAGAAGCAATGGGGACACAGAGAGACAATTCTTGCATTTCCATTTCAACTACCTCATTGACTGGAAAGAGTAAAATAATATATAGGGAGACATGACCCAAGTTATAGATTAAAGACATCAAATCCACACACAGCATTTCCTTGACAATCTTTACGACGAGTTCCCAATGCAGCCTCAGCACTCACTAATGCGTCTGCCCTGATGCTGCAAAACGATCCACCGGCGCTTCGTCCCGGTGACGCGAGCGCGCTGAGAACACACCGGACCGCCCTTGCCTAATATCGGAATTCTTACATGTTTTAACTGTTGTTAGACCAAATATGCAGAAAAGGCAGAAAAGGAATGGAATATTTAAAACAATTGAAAGCACTGGGAGGCATATAACAGTTATTTCTATGTGTCTAATTCTTTTTCTATTAATAAGTTTTTCTTTTTCATCCTCACCCGAGGACTTTTTTTTTGTTGTTGCAATTATCTTCAGATAGAGCGGGAGGAAGAGAGCAAGGAAGAGAGAGAACCATTGACGTGAGAGAGACACATCGAGTGGCTGCCACCCACATGACTTCAACTGGGGTCGGGGTCAAACTGCAACCGAGGTACATGCCCTTACCAGGAACTGAACCCGGGACTCTCTGGTCTGCAGGCTGAAGCTCTAACCGCTGAGTCAAACTGGCCATGACTCTATTAATAAGTATTAATCCATCCAAAGAACATAAAAACCAACTGAATTTGTACAGAAAGTCAAAGCTTCCAAAATAAATTGGACAACTATTTCTGAATAAAAGAGCTTATCTCCTTCGAATATGGATCATAAAGGAAAAGGGCATAAATGATGATTTTAAACACTGAATTTAATGGTCACATCTAACTTTAGTTGAGAAAGAGGAGAGAGCCAGCCATCAAGTAGATTAAAAAGTCTTTGCTTCGCCACAGACCCTGACTTAGGAGTACGAGTCAATAAAAAGCCCCCATGTTGAATACTCACACAGCGCTCCTGGAAGCTCCGTAGGACAGTAACAGCCTCACGACATCCACGTGCCCGTTCCTGGCCGCGTCGTGGAGTGGCGAGTCGTTCTGATACCCGGGGGTGTTCACCAGCGCCTTGTGCTGGAGTAACAGCTCCACGACCTCCAGGTGTCCGTGACTGCAGGCCTCGTGCTGATGTTAAACAGGGAAAAAGTGAGAAGAGTGACGAGGAAGAGCAATGGATAATGTCCTAATAAAACCACACGTTAGAAAAATAAGCGTGAACCTCAGTCAGCAAACCGTTCTTACTAAATACTCATAGGGACCGTAGCTGTGGACAGAATAAAAGCACTACAAATAAGATACATGGTGATTAAGATCTATGCAATTCAGGGGAAAAGAAGTTTTTCATTTGAGCCTTAGGTCAAGTACTCTTATTTTAGAAGAAAATGCAGCTTTAAACCAATTATAGTTTCTAAATTATTCTACAATAGAAAACTTAAAACAACAACAACAAAAATATAGAAAGCATTTAACCACCAAATCATGCATAAAATTTGAAATTCTCCAAGGCTAAACAGAATTCACTAAATTCATAAGCTACATGGTATACCCGAACATACATATAACCACCCCATAAAGTGAATATTCAAATGAGTGTAAGACAAGCCTCTCTTATTTGTTGAAGCTACAGATTACTGTACAGCTGGTGTCAATGACAACAGAAATAACATGGAGTAGATCGAGCTTACTGAATGAATGACTTCACTGGTAACAACGCAATGTTCAGATATCTCATGCTCAAATCTTTCCTTACGTCTTAATGAACTACTAACAATGCCACTCTGCTGTAATCTAATAAATCTATGATATATTTTGCTATTCAATTCACATTAGGTGGTACATACTAAACGCCTGTACGTTTATTTCTGGGAGAAAGGAATTCCAATTAGGCATTAGGCCCTCGAACTTACTCACCAACTTTTACTATAATTTGCCTTAGTGGCTTAAAAAAATAATGAACCTTTCTTTGAAAAAGTTACTCAGCCACAATGCAAACAACAAAGACTCTGATCCAGACGAAAGCCTCCCAGTTTAAATTTGGCAGAGAGAAGTCATTATGTACCACCTTAAACCATTTTTGCACCTAACCTAAGAATCTCCCAATTTTTGTGACTTTCCAGTTCCCAAGATAAAGGCGTCCACCTCATCTGTTGACAACTCTACGAATGTATTCCAATCACATGCTTATTGTCCTAATATAAGTAGCCCATATACCACTTGTTCCCATGTATTTGTGCTATTATTTTTCCAGATTATTCTTCACACTGCATTTTAGTAATAATAAGCAGAGGTTTTAAAAATGATTAATGAAGCAAAGTTGTACTGCCTCTGTATATCTGGAATTGGGTAGGGCATGTAAGTGAGGCTGAGATACATCCTCAGTAAGAGCAGCTGCCTCGCCCTGGCTGGTGCGGCCCTGGCTGGTTTGGCTATGTTGGTTGAGTGTCATCCAATGCACCAAAGGTGACCAGTCCGAGTCCCAGTCAGGCACATGCCTGGGTTGTGGGCTCGATCCCCAGTATGGGGCATTCAGGAGGCAGCCAATCAGTATTTCTCTCTAACATCGATGTCTCTCTCTCCCTCTCCTTTCTAAAATCAATAAAAACATATTAAAAAAAAAAGAATAGAAGCCTAGTGGTACCTTCCTAACCCACCCAGTTCCTCTGACCTTCCTTTGTTCCACAAAATGCTTCTAAATGCATGCACTACTGCAGAATGGAGCGATGTTGGCTGTAGCAGTTACCTTTCCAAACATGTGCTAAATTCCACACTATGGTATAACTGGTTTCCTACATCGGTCAAAAGGTAGCTCATTTCGTGCCTACCACAATTCAAGAGCTAGATGAAAAATAATCATTTTCTCTTACCTGGTAAAGGTATAACTTCAGATTTTAAAAATGTATACGGCACAGAATGATATATAGACAACTACATAACTATAAATTATAAAATATAAACAGAACAGGAATCAAGGACAAACAAACAGAAAACTACCAATGGTGTCCATCCAGCATGATCCTTAACATTTGGGTCGCTTCCATTTTCTAAGAGGTATGCAACAGAAGGTATGTCGCCCTAGTGTAAGAACAAAGAAAACAAAAAGATATTAAAAATCATCAAGGGAAAAACAAGATAATTGAGATTTTGTTGTTTTTTTTTTTCCCAAAGAGTCTTCTTCTTTAAGATAAAATAAAACAAATATTTTCCCTTGAGCCTAGCCTACTGCTCATGAGTTAATAAGTTTTGTGCGTATGAAATGTTCTTAGGTAACAAGTCCTGGAACACATGTGGCCCATCCTTGAATACAGGGTACAAAACCTCTGTTAGGAGCAACCCATGTTGAAATTCATTTCAAAATACCATATAAAGGACTCTAGCCACAGATCATCTAATCAGAATCAAGTTATTAATGTCATTTCATTTGTAAAAAGCTTCTTTTTGAACACACATAAAAATGGTTTCTGAATATTATTTAAAAGAAAATCAAAGCCAAAAAGACTGCTCAGTAAAACCAACGTTAAGACTGCCAAAAACTGTCTTACGGGCTGTCACTCTCGCCTTAATCCATTAATTTAGCTTACATTCACCTTATTTGCTCAAAGATATTTTTCTAGGTAGAAGGAAGGCTTATTTTCTCCAAAATAACTAACTTAGCTTTCTCTGAAAAATAAATTTAAAATACTACATCCGACAAGTTACTTATGACAATGTTGTGTTTTGTGAAGCACTTCCTTAAGGAGAAAGACATGTCTCCTCCCACACCCAGCCCCAGCCCTCTGAAAAGAGTTTTTGTCCTCTGCAGGCTGATATCATAGAAGTCATTAAGACCCCCGAATACAGTAACATCGACTTTCATTTCATTGTCTGGGTCACCTTTCCTATGCAGCACACCTTAAGATGGCAGCTTATTTGATTTTCTGAAAAACAAATCCACATGAACATATATAATTTATGTTCCTGAATTAACGAAATGACCTTAATATTCAAAGCACCTAAAAAATAAGCATGATATGTGTTTCAAATCAAATGCTCCAGTTCGAATAAAAAACATTTGCCTGTGGTTCCTGAGGGGTGCACATTCTATATCTCTGAACAAGTTAACATGCATTTAGCAACTTTTGCTCTATATTCAAGTTTGTTCCAAACGAGCTCAGGAAAATCTGTCAAGATACAAATATGAAGTTTTGAAAAACAATTTGGGGCAGATGAACTGCCAGAACCACACACACTCCCAACCCTCAGCGTGAAAGAAGACAAAAAACCTTTCACTCTAATTCTACCTGGTAATCACAAAACCACACTCCCCTAAAGCAGCCCACAAAATAACAAACACGAGTGTGGAATGAAGAGTCACGTGGAAACGTCACATAGGAACAGAGTGAAACTCAGAGTTCTGGAAGGCTACCAGGTCACCTCTTTGCGTTAGCAAAGACTTCCTGTTAGCAATGCCTCCTAGACTCCCCGGACTGTACAGCTGATCTGCAAGCTGCTTGCTTTTTCTTTATTCTATTTCCTTTCCATCACCTTTTATCCTCCTATACCCTCTTCCACCTCCACCCCACCCCCGATCCCCCACAATCACCACACTGCTGGCAGCTTGCTTTCAACACCCAACCTGCTTTCTCTCCCCAAGAACTTACGAGTTTGTCATATTTTCATCCTTCCCCTTTATGTAAATTTAATATCATGCACATAAATAAAATTATGATAATTAGATAGGATCCACAGTAACTGGGTAAGCTTGAACCGATATGAAGTTCCAGGAAATAAATTAACTTCTGCCTCTGATTCCTTTAAATTACTTTCTTCTGTAACATAATATTTTCTGGTAATAAGCACTCACTTTTAGGCTCCTCACAACTTAAAAAAAATATATTTTTTTTTTTTTATCCACAGCAAGGAAAAAAAAATCATCTGAGGACAGTATTTACCAAGGCTTAAAAGACATTCTAAGTGGATTGATACTTGGAAGTAATACCTTAAAGGCTGAAATAAGGAAGCATGTGTGCCGCACTAGATTTTCTTACTGCGGACCTTTCACTCGAAGGGAAGACTCTTCACACATCCGTGCACACTCTAACAATATAAATTAACTTTCCAAACACACACACACACAAACAAAACTTTTTCCTTACTACACAGGTTAGCACTCCCAAAATATTGTTAAAAAAACATTTTTATGAAAATAGTATAGAACATTGCAAGTGCAATAATCACAAGTTACCCCGAATGGTTAAGCTTTCCACATATATGAACTGACCAAGCACCTAAAACTTCTTTTAGCAACTAGATATCATTTTTTAAAAATTCAGTCATCTGCAATGGAGCTGTCAAATGTATTAGACATTTCCCTGGCTTCTGAGCCAGAGTTTACTGAACAAAACCATTTCGCAGGTGATCCTGACAATCTAGTCATCGAGACTTAACTCACTGGTACTGCAGAGGTGGTGGATGACGGACAGAGGGGAAATGGACAGACTCCAAGAGATGTTCTAGAAATGAAAGTCTTGAAAATATCACAGATGCCCGTTTGCTTTTGAGTCCTTTGCCACTTTCGCAGAAAGCCAGTAGGAAAGACATGTGATGATCTGACTTTATACACAGTATAACATGACTGCAGTCAAGTATTATGACTTACAAAGTCAATCCCTGAAGGAGGCTCCTCACCAGGGATTTTCTCTCTACCCAGGAGATCCTCATCATCTTTGTTATGTTAAGCACATCATGCCTTGTAAACTGCCTTCAAAATATTACCTATTGTGTCTGCATGACAAATACACCATATGACATGCCAACTTCAAGCCATTCTTGTATTTCATAACATGTTCACTGCTGTGGCATGAATTCTGAATAGTCATTATCATTTTAAGGATCTGTACTAGAGAACCTTGGGGAGATTTTTCCCATCACCTACAAATTCTCTAGCAAAGGTGACATAACAGAGTAACAAACCAAAATCTTCTCTATGTCTAGAGAAATGTCAAACACTAAGGTATTTTTTCCCCCATTAAATCAGAAGAATAAACAATATGAGTGTTCATCTTAGTTTCTACTTAGGCATAGTACTTTCTCATAAAATCTCTCATTTATAACATAATGTTCTCAGCAGCACTATAATCACAGGAGACACACACATTCAAACAAAAACATGGGGAATAAAGAGCCTAATGGATCTCAATGTTTGTTCTGGTTAAATGAGAATGTTCACAACATCCCAGTGTTATTCACATCGTATTAGTGAATATCCTGCTTGAAATTCTCTAGTGTAACAAAATAAAAGTACAATTAAGGAATAATCCTGTGCAGAGTTTTCATTCAAAAACTAGCTGCCTGGCCTGTATGCCCATGATCCTGAGGAAAAAGGAGTATGAGAATTCATAGTCCATAGAGTATCTTCTGATGATCTACATTCAGTCAACCAGAATATTTAGGCAGTCTGGATATTTTATAAGATCCTTCTGCTGCCAAGATAAATAAGGTAACAAGTCAACCCAGAAGTCCCATTTCTAAGAATTTATCCTAAAGATATACCTGCGCACATATGAAACAAAAACTGCTTATTGTTTATAGAAGGAAAAAAACCCAAAGGCATCCATCAGTAAGAACTAGTTAAATAAGGAAAGCTCATGAAAAGCCATGCTACTATAAAAATGTACAAAAAGTTGTGTACTAACATGGGGAGCATTTGCTTCCATTTCCATAAAGAAATTCACAAACGATACCCAAGAACGCGGTCAGCAGGAAGGTCCGCAGGAAGGGCTTGTCAGCACCGGTGGCTGGGGCAGAAGTGCAAGGGGGGCTTTCCACTAGCAATACTTTCCTTTTTCTTTTTGAAACATGAAGCTACTACTCATATTTTGAAATTAAATTTTAAATGAGGAATATGCACCGGATAACCATGAGTCATATAATATAAATAAATAAAAGCTAAATTAGAAAGCTAAATGAACATTAAGTGCAAACAAAACAATGTCACCATAGAGAAGCAGCTAACTCTGGAAATTGTGAGAAGACTTATTACGAAGGTAGGATGTGAGCTAGATTTTGAGGGCAGGTCCTAGGAGCAGACGGGACAAGAGGAGGGTCAGGGAAAAGAACCGTGAGCACAATGGTGGGGTTAATGATGTGTCCGAACCACCCGTAACGTTCACAGCGAAAGCAGAATGGGGTTCGGATCATGGCTGAGTAAAAAATTCACTCATTTATTCAACAAATATCAATGTTCTACACTCTGAAGATATACCAGTGAACAAAGAGAACTCCCGTTCTCATTCTAAAGACAGGGAGAAAAAACAAAGACATCTACAATAATAATGTCGGGAAATAACAATAGGAAGAAAGACATACAGGCTACCGGGATGGCCCAAACTGCTCATTTAGCGACGTTAGGAAAGTCTCTGAAGAGGTGGCATTTGAGCAGAAGCTGAAGGAGGGATGGCATAGGGCCGTGTGGGCGCGGGAAGCCTGGGGGTTTCCTTGTCCGCGGGCCAGGAGGTTACTGGTAGGGGAGCGAGAAATGACACGTCTGGCTTAGGTCGGGTTACTATGGCTGGCATAGAGGGAAGGATGCAGGAAAGCAGAGCAAGAAATTAGGACGCTACTTCATGGTGCGGTTAGTAATGACCCTCCAAACCGTCTATGTTCTAATCCCCAGAACTTGTATACTACCTTACGTGACAAAAGGGACTTTGTAATGCGATTAAGGGTGCGGATCGTAGGTGGGGAGGTGGCCCTGCGCTGCCAGGTGGTCCCAGGGGGCCTTCCTGTCTAGGGGGGAAAGATGACTGAGCACTCCACGCTCTGCTGCTGGCTCTGAAGGCAGAGGAAGAGGGACACACACTAAGGAACTGTCACAGTCTCGAACCTGAGAATGGCCCTTCGCTAACAGCCAGCAAGGAAACAGGATCTCAGTCTTTTTTTTTTTTTTTTAATCCTCACCCGAGGACATTTTTCCAATTTTTGTACAGATAGAGTGGGAGGGAGAGAGAGAGAGAAACATCGACGTGAAAGGGACACATCGAGTGGCTGCCACCCGCACGACCAACCAGGGCACGACCAACCAGGGCCGGGGACAAACTGCAACCAAGGTGCGTGCCCTTAGCGGGAACCGAACCCGGGTCTCTCCAGACCGCAGGCCGACGCTCTAACCGCTGAGCCAGACCGGCCAGGGCCAGGATCTCAGTCTTAACAAGCACATAGAACACGCGGTGGCTTGAAACAAACCAAATAATCAAGGAGATGGGTTCTCGCTTGGAGCCTTGGGAAAGAAACCTGCGGACGAACTGATGTCAGCCTGTGAGACCCACGCCAGACTTCCGACCTGAGGAAACACATGTGCCTTGTGTTCGGTCACTACATTTGCAGGACAGCAAAGGAAACTCACACAAGTGGTCAGGGCAAAAAAGACAAGCAGCACCCACGAGAGAGACTCCGGCCAACAGAGATGCCCAGAGGAAGGTCTGGAGCGAGATATTAAGGGCTTTTGTTAATAATGTTACCAAGCTCAGAGACCATTCTGTAAAGCCCCACTGCGGCAGGGGAAGCTAACCAGCCGAGAGAGCGCGCCAACTGCCGCAGGTCCTCTGTCCCCGGCCGCACACCAAACATGCGTCACAACCGCTCTTCCACCATCAGTGACAGTGCAAATATGAAACATGCAAGTCTACAGAGACACGGAAAAATAGCAATGACAACAACGACAAAAATCTACCTTTGGCAGCAAAGACCTGGTACTCCCCCTTATTTGCTCTGGTCTAAAAGGCCATCAAATCTATATTCATCATCCAGCTGCAGAAAGCTCCTCCCTCCTTCCCTGCACCTTGTCCATTTAACAGTAGTTTTAACTGTGAGCCCCTCTAATCCCTCCCTGAAGTAGGTGGGTACGAAACATAAACTAAGATGCCAGAATTGCAATATTAGGTTTTCTAGTACACATTTCATTTTCAGCTGCAAATAAAAACTAGTACAGTAAAAAATATAATAAATATATGATAATAAATATAATATATATTATACTTTATAATAAATAAATATAATATTTATTATATTTTTACTGTAATATCTATATAGATATAGACATATACAAATAAATCTGAGTTTTTTTCAAGTATTTGTTTTAGTAAAATCAAGCTGAGTGGGGGTGGACATTCAACTCTTAAATTTTTAAGAGACACTACTGATAAACAGTGATTTAAAAAAAAACAACAGAGCCCTGGCCAGTTTGGCTCAGCGGTTAGAGCGTCGGCCTGCGGTCCGGAGAGACCCGGGTTCGGTTCCCGCTAAGGGCACATACTTCGGTTGCAGTTTGTCCCCGGCCCTGGTTGGTCGTGCGGGTGGCAGCCACTCGATGTGTCCCTTCACGTCGATGTTTCTCTCTCTCTCTCCCTTCCTCTCTCTCTCCCTCCCACTCTATCTGTACAAAAAATGGAAAAATACCCTTGGGAGAGGATAAAAATAAATAAATAAAAAAAAACAAAAAAAAAAACAACAGAACCCTGGCCAGTTTGGCTCAGCAGTTAGTCGGCCCGCGGACCAATGAGTCAGAGGTTCCATTGCAGTCAAGGGCAGGTACAGGGCACGTACCTCTGTTGCGGTTCTTCCCTGGCCCTGGTTGGGATTGTGCGGAAGGCAACCAATTGATGTGTCTCTCTTGCATCAGTGTTTCTCTCTCTCTCCCTCTCCCTCCCTCCTTCCAACTCTATCTAAAGATAAATGGAAAAATATCCTCAGGTGGGGATTAAAATAAATAAATGAATAAATAAATCCAATAGAAATCAATTGTCTTTTCAGAAGTGCACTGTATCAGAACCTGCCAACAGAATTTTATAAGTTCAAGAGAATCAAAATGGATAACTCTAATGCTGGCAAGACTCAGTAACTGACAATCTGACAAAACTTGTACAAAACAATCTTCAGTGGAGAAAATTCACAAGGTAGCATCAGACCACCATTTTCTCTGTCTTAAGATTCTACTGTGGCTTCTTCCAAGGCCTAGGCCAAGGGCCAGCAAACTGTGGCCCGTGGGCCATACACCTGCTTTTAGATGTAAAGTTTTATTGGCTGACACATTGTCTATGCCTGAGTTGAATAGCTGTTAGATTGTTTGCTTTGCAAAGCTGAAAATATTTATTCCAATTGCCCTCTTAAGAAAGAGCTGGCCAAGCCATGGCCTAGATTCCAAGTCTTAGAAAAATTCTTTACCAATGTAAATGGATGCTGACCTGGTGGTCTGAAAATAATTCCCAGGAAGCAAAATGTAGAAACTAAAGCCGCCACATTCTAATGTATTATTCAGAAAAACGAGTAAAAAATAAGTGTTATGCTAGCTACTTATGTCTATGAAGCATTAATAATGTTAAGATTTGCCCTGGCCGGTTTGGCTCAACGGTTAGAGCGTCGGCCTGCGGTCCCGAGAGACCCGGGTTTCGTTCCCACTAAGGGCACGTACCTCAGTTGCAGTTTGTCCCCGGCCCTGGTTGGTCGTGCGGGTGGCAGCCACTTGATGTGTCCCTTTCACATCGATGTTTCTCTCTCTCTCTCTGCTCCTCTCTCTCCCCCCCACTCTACCTGAACAAAAAATGGAAAAATGTCCTCGAGTGAGAATAAAAAAAAACAAACAAAAAACAAAAACAAAAAAATAATGTTAAGATTTATAATAGCTTATTTGTATATATTATGCATATGTGTATATATTATATATAACAAAGTAGACCCCCAAAAATATAGTCTGATTTTTAAAACATGCTTTGCAAAACTCAAACTAAAATGTAACCAGAGCTAACTGAAAATGTAAGGCGTTCAAAGGATATGTAATGCCAACTATGTGGTCATATTGCAGGTTCTCCCCCACCCCCTTGCATCAGATGTAGAATATTCTACATTCATCATTTACTGGAAGATAAAGCAAGGAAAAAAACAAAACACTAAGAGTTGAGAGACTCATTTTTGTGCATTTCTCTTTCTCCACACAAAAACATGAGGATCCCTGGACTCAATGTCTCCTCTATGTTCTGCACAGATGTTTTATGTCACCAACCTCATGAAGAGGTTCTTTCCAGACCTCCCAAAGTTCTCTATCCATACACAAGACCCAAGGATTTCCCAAAGAATTTACTGGAGTATCATAAAACCTACCTTGATTCAGTACTGAGCTCTCCTGTCACATTTTGGTAACACTTACACGAAATCACAGCTCAGTCTATGAAGCTGTGGTGCTAACTCCTCTTTCCACGCAGGACCTGTGCCAATTTCAAAGAGAACCACCCCCTGTTCCCTGAACCAACCAGCTTCCAAAAAGCAACACTGCCACAACCCAGGTGCTGAGGCAATAAACAAAGACAATTAACTCCCAAGAACAGGCTACAGAGGCATGGCTGGCTGTAAGGCACACACAGCTCCTTATGGAGAGCCACAGGGGCCATTTCTCAGTCAAATTTCCTGGTCATCAGAGAAACAGACAGATCACATCTTCCAACCTTCCAGATTCTGGCTGTGCCCCCTAGGAGTGTCAAACATACAGAAGCTTGCCACCTCTCACACTGCCCCTGGCTCTTCTGCTAAGAAAGACAGGTTGCCAGCAGAAACTTGCCAATTATCTATATTCATAGAGCATGGGAAGAATGGGCAAACAAACTGGTGGAAACCGAACAAAACCATTATGGAATAGACAAAAACAAAAGCACTTGCCAAAGTAGAAGCTAAAATACTGACACACTGGTTCCCTCGGCAAGCTCACGTTCTCAGGCCCGGGCCCACTGCTCTGAGACCGGCACGTGGTCCCTAGGAGTCAACCCTACTTCTCTGGTTCAATCTTTAACAGCGTCGCATCTGTGGGAGTTAATTACCCTAGTCATCTTTTCTCATTTTTCACAACCTCCAAAGAAACTGTTTCCTGTTTGGTTTCATTCTGAAGTTGTGTTTCAAAGGAAGCTCTGTACCTTAATTGAAGCAACATGGAGCAGCGTCTCGCCCTTCCGATTTCTTTTCTCGGGGTTGCCGGGCAGCGGCATCGCCGAGGGGCTGGGCAGCAGCCGGCCGCAGGCGGAGCTGCGCCGTGCAGGCGGGGTACCGGGTGACGAGCTAAGGGACTCGTCCAGTATCGTCCTCTCCTTCCTCCTGAATGTGTCACCAGCTCGGCGTTTGCGTTTGCTTGCGGGCGGCAAAGGAGGGCCAGGCAGCGGGAGGTTTTCTGAGGCCTCTGCTTGCTCAGCATCGTCCCCAGGGGTGCTGGGAGCGTCCCCACGGGTGCTGGGAGCGTCCCCACGGGTGCTGGGAGCGCTGCTCCTCCGGCGCTTCGAGGCGGGGCGGGCCGGTCGCCCGCGCTCCCCACTGTCACCCAGGGGCGCGGGCTTCTCGGACGGAAGGTCATTTTCAGAGAGAGGCTTCTCGGGAGTCACTGCCTCCTCCCTGCTCTCAGTCTCTGGGGACTCGATGTGCTCAGCCAAGGGCAGAGAGACCTGGGCTGAGGTCCCCGAACACTCATCTTCTGCAGCAGAGCCGCTGGCCAGCAAGTCCACTTCGCCGTTCCTCCGAGGACGAGCAAGGCCACGTGGCTGGAGACAGAAGGAGACCAGCTTTTCCTTAAACTCTTCTTTGGGGTCAAGTTCCCCATCTTTTTTGTCTGCCTCTAAATTCCATTCTTGGTTGATTTTAGCTAAAGTTCTCTTTTTCCGCCTCTTTGCGGACCTGGTGGGAGCCGCGGCGGCCCTCGCGGAAACAGCGCCGGGCGGGCTGGAGGACGCGTACTCGTAGGCCGAGGCCCGCTGGGGGCCTTCCCCGGATCTCACCCGAGGCTGAGTCTGCACTGAAACCTTGCTTACCACGTATCTGACCTTCTTACTTCGAGGACTAAACCACATTTTTATTGAATTCTTCTTATTTTCTGCATCATTAAATAAATTTTTCCTGGCTGTATCTTCTTTTAAATCTGATAGAAAAAAGGAAAAGAAATCTTTTACATGAACTTAATCTCGCCCATCCTGCGCTCCCAAAGAATTGCGTTTACTGTTTTCCTAAAATTTATCACCTTTTATTTGTGTACCTCTTTCTGCCATTCTAGACTATGAATTCCGTAAGCACGGCTATTCATTCATTCAACAAATATGTACAGAATCCTACGTTAGTCCCGACAGTGTTCTAGGGACTGGACATACACCAGAGAACACAACAGGGGACTTCTATCCCACCACACCTGTAGGTGGAATAGGCCTGCCAAGTAAAAGGTAACACTTTAAATAGGTTAAAAAAATAAAGAAAGAAAGAAAAATTGTGAATTTTGAAAAACAATTAGTATTTATCTCAGTACAAGTTACGGAGACACGATCCCTGACTAGTAAAGGAATTTCATCGAATTCCAGTCCACTCCCAAGAAGCCACCCCTTCCCTCCTGGTGGGACATGCAGCACACTGGAAAGGCAGGAGCCGAGGAACCCCGCTGAAAGCACAGGTGTGGATCTGAGTAAGGGCAGACCCTCTGACGTCCTTCCAACGTCCTGGCTGAATGTCGCCCGGTCCACCAACTGTTATTAGGACATGATCTTGGAAATCAAAACAAACAGAGAGGTATCCATTCACATCGAGACGTAATGTCTAAATTCAACAAGGTCTTTCCTCTGCAGTGATAAGAAGATTTCAAAACTAAGTCACTTCTGATAAAATCTCAAATCTAGAGGAAAGGTCAAAATGAAGTGTTACCAGGATTACTTTTTAAGAAAGACTCAGGATTACAAAGACTAAAGGTTAATCCTCTGGTAGTCTGTAAAAACTTGTATTTGATGTTTTAAAATTTGAAACACAGATAATGACATTTTCAACTAAAAAGTCAAACCCTGAAGTCCTCAATGCTTATAAAACTTACAAAATGTGGAATTAGACATTTAACAAAAAATTCAGGCTTTTAAGTAGTAGCAACACATTCAATTGACTAAAAAATTCTAAATCTAAAAAGACAACAAGTTTCACTCAGGTGTACATATTTCCTAACTTATACAGCAATGAAGACAGCATATGGCCATGTAATTTAGAGGCACACAATAAATCCACTAGTCACCCAGTAATCCTGTATTTACTCAAGATTATTTTAATTGTGTATCTTGTCCTACCTAAGCAGAGACCACAACCACAAGCATATTGTAAACTGTGGATTTTACACAGCATATGGAAGTTAGGACTTTAAAAGCGAACCCCCAACACTGCCGGAGCATCAACCACACTAGCGATGGCTACACCTTGCATGGGTGAATGCTTCTAAGCATGATAAATTATCATATTCATTTCACAAAGAAAAACACCGGTCCTTCCTCTACATGGAGGATTTCATAATGATGACATTTAAAAGAATCTTGGTCTCTGAATGTAAACATTTCTGAGTACTCCATACTGTAGAGGAACAGAGAGGCATGTGTTGCCAAGGAGCTGCTCAGCCAAGTTTACTCTTAAAATTTAATAAACTATAGAAGAGGGAGCCAATTAGCAAATGTGATTTAGCTATCATTAATCTACATCAAAGGATTATAATGATGTACATTGTGTCTTTCAAATTATCCTCTATTATAGGTTTCACAACAGAAGTTGAGAAATCTCTTTAACAAACTAGCCCCTTATTAAAAATCAAAGGAAAGCACTTTGCTACCATCTGTGCAACATTAACGTCTTCAGTGAGAATGACTATTTTGTAAGTTAAGAGTATTCAGTTCTATCTAAAAAAATAAAATAAAAACACAGCTATTCAAATGCTCATCTTCATCTATTATAAAACAGTCAAAGCATATAGGAAACACTATGTAATTCACCAAAGAAAGACCAGCATCTCTCCTGAAATCAGAAAATAAACTGTGAACCTATGAAAGCATAACCACAGTCTTTTTTTTTTTTAGTATCACCAACCCCAACATATATTTCATAGAACCTGACCAGCACCTGCAAGGTCTGATTTAATATGATGGGGCAAGCTCCATTAGTAGAAAACAGATTCTGTTATAAAGAATAAGATAAAATTATCCATAAATGGTTATCAGAAAAATTTATGACAGTCTCTTTGCTTTAAAATACACTGAACCGAGAAAAATCTATTCAAGTATTTAGAAGCTCATTTTAGAAAGCATCACTGTAAATCAGGCTGCTTTATCTCCAGTATATACCATATATATGTCCATGACTTGACAAGTTCTTCCTAATTACCCACTTAATTACAGTAATTATAAATTTTATAGTAAGTGCAAATAACAAGGTTCATTTGGAAGATAAATTGTGAACTACAGGTTTTTTAAAAAATAGAGAAAATGTAGATGTCCAAACATTCCACTTAGTTCACCTTCAACCTTGACCATTTAACCACATGATTTTGGAGCTAGACCGCAGGAATCACTTAATCTAACACTCTTACTTTATGAGATCATTTCCAGTTTCCTTATTATAAAGGGGGATCAACCATTATTCTATCTGCTCACCTCACTCACCTTACACCACGTTAAGTGCTCAACTAGATAAACTAACATAAAGGTACTACATGAAATATACTGAACAGATAAACCATAAAGAAACATTCTCAAAAAAACTCCACTGCCCTTCAAGGCTAGTTTAAGGGACATCGGGAGGAAAAAATGATGACAATGCAATTTACAATAAGTAGAAAAAGCTTTGCACTATGGAAATTAGATCTGGATTAGAAATTTATATTTCAGAATTTACATTTCAGATAATTTATATTTGTCATCTTCTATAAAAGTAGCAAAGGAGAATGTTACCATTATGAAATGAATTGTTGAAACCAAAACCTAAGAATTTGTTTTAAAATTGTTTTGTTTTCATTCAGGTTAGTCTCTGGGACATGAATGAAGTCTTAGCACTGCCAGTTTTTCTCCAACTCAAGTCAACAAACATAATGAACACCTTTACTTCTAACAAAAGCAATGTGCTAAAAGATAAGACAAAAAGCCAGAAAGAAACGTACAATATGACCACCTGCTTAACCTAGGTCTTCGATTTCCTCGTCTAAAGAATAAAGGTATTAAAGATAACCTTCCAGCTCCTAAAATTCTGATTATATATTATGCAAACTGTGAAATTTCAATTCATCTGAAAATAAGTAATGCTAAAGCCAGCACTACTAAAGTCAGGTAAGGACTGAAATAATTACTCATTATATAATATAGGAAACAAGCACGAAATGGCCATCAGAAAATTAATCACCACAATTCTCTCCCAAACTCCTTTACTCTTAAAAGTGAAAGATGAAATTCTAACGGGCCTCAAATCCCACACAAAAACTTGTAAACTCAATAATCTTCCTAAATATCAGTTTTTGTTGGTTTGTTTTTTACAAATCCTCACCTGAGGATATTTTTCTATTTATCTTCCGATAGAGTGGGAGGGAGAGAAAGGAGAGAGAGAAACATCAACGTGAGGGGGACACATCAACTGGCTTCCTCCTGCACGACCTGCCCAGGGCCGGGGATGAACTACAACAGAGGTACGCACCCTTGGCCGAAATCGAACCCGTGACTCATTGGTCCACGGGTCGACGCTCTACTGCTGAGCCAAACTGGCCAGGGACCTAATTATCAGTTTTAATAATAAAATATTAACACATTTCATAGTCACAAAATATGAAAACCATACCGATGACTGGAACATCACTAATCATAGTCAAGTTTCTAGAGAAGTCATTTATCTGATTCTCTTTGCACCCTACGCTACTACTAATCAAGGGTTACTCTGCTCCCCTCTATCACCATCAAAAAATGTCACATTACTGTTACGGTTAAACTGTGTCCTTATGAAAATTCATATACAGAAGACTGACCCAGAGCACTGCAGGGTGTGACCTCATTTGGAAACAGGGTCATTACAGAGCAATCAGTGAAAGTGAGCAGGGTGGCCGGCATCCTTTTAAAGGGGAAATCTTACCCAAACTTGCCTATAGGGAGAACACCTTGTGAACATGAAGACCATCAACAAGCCGAGGAGAGAGACCTGGAACACATCCTACCCTCACAGACCCTGAAGGGACCCATCGTACCAACGTCTTGATTTCGGACTAGCCTGCAGAATTGTGAAATCAGAACTTCCTGTTGTTCAGCCCCTGTGTGTGGTGTGCTCCTTCGTCCTGGCAGCCCCAGAAAGCTAGTGTCACTATGGTAGCACCAGTAGTCACTACACAGCAACTAGAGAAGCTAATGGAAACATCAGGACAGACACAAATCTCGAAGCAGCACCCCAAATTTCAATGCTTGGCCAACATTCCTAACCAACCACACATCTGTAAGAATCTCATGAAAACCACTTTCACAGAGACATGAACATTTTTCATATTGTGTAATTAACTCAAGAGGCTCACTGATCCTCCCCCTCGTCCCCCACTACTTCCACAGATGCATGAACTCTTGATTAAGAACAGCGCTTTATTCAGTGTTGGGGGAGGGGAACCGGATCGGACACTAACCTCTTTAATTAGAAAATAAACACTATCAGCACCACCTCTGAATAAGAAGGAAAAGAGTACAAATGAACTTAATAATAAAACTTTTCCTCAATGTGCTCTGAAATACAGCATTATTTTTACAAAAAGGTAAGTACTTTTAAAAATGTGTGTGTATAACTACATCTGAAAATCAGTAAAACTTTATCACTATAACACATTTTCTCACAAAAGAATGGAGTCTAGTATAATATTCAGATAACAAAATGAAGAAAACTTTTCGTTGGTAACTATGATTTTAATTCTTAAAAACACGGTCAATGAGACTCAGTGTTTGCGTTATTTCTTTATTCTGTCCAATCACTTCACTATCAATAGTTGACAGTGATGCATCACATCGGTAAACTAAGATCAAAAGATTTTAAAACAGAAATCCAGCCCTTTTATATGAGCACTATCAATCACTCATGGCATCCTGAAAAGGTCCTCCTATAAAGAAACACCAGCTAAAATGATGTGATCTGGTCAATAAAAGGACAATTCCAATGTCTCATTATGAAGATTCAAAACACTTGACCTTCTTTCCACAGCTAATTAGTTCTCAGCAGAAAGCACAATGGGAAAATACATAGTTAATACACAGAGTCTAAGGACAATTTGAAAAACATTAACCTCCATTTAAATAGAAAAAAATGAATATTAGACTTTTGCTCTTTCGAAATGTGCTCATCCAATTAATTGAGTCTAGAAAAGTGAAACATGCAAGAAGGTTGTATTCTATCTTGTGAAAGTGTATTTAAGTGAGTTTAAAGACAAAAATCACTGTTCTATATATATTACACAGAAATGATCATAATTGAAAAAGCAGGAAGTGAAAGAGGTAAAAAAAAAAGTCTGGACTGACAATCAGAAGAAATGGGCTATTTCTCCTGCTTCTGGTACAAACTACACATGTGACTTTAGACAAGATCATTTAACCTCTCTGGACCTTGGTTTTTCATCTATAAAAAAAAGGAGTCAGATTTAATTATCTCTAAGGTATCTGTCACTCAGAATAATTCCAAACACTATATATCTTAAAATCTGAAACACGCCATTCAGAATTCCTGATAGAACTTTTACACACTTCATGGGATCAATATAAATTCATCAGTTATTAAACTAAGGGAGACAGTGCTATTTCTCACCTGAAAGCTCATTCTCATGCAGCAAATTTCGGAGCTTACTACAAAGCTGGATCATGTTGTCCAACTGTCGGTTTATCTTCACGTCTTGTATCCAGGCTGGGGTATTACACACTGGGCACTCGGTCCCAATGCAGTCACTTACACAGTTACTGAAAAAGAATTAAACATGTATATGTAATTATCAATGCATTCAGCAGAATCTGAATTCCAAAAAATAAAGTGTTTGAAGAGAAGTAAATGAAGAAAAGGGTGTTCTAACAATGGGCAATTATAAAGTATTTGTTAAAACAAGTGTTTCTGGCCCTGGCCGGTTTGGCTCAGCGGTTAGAGCGACGGCCTGCGGTCCGGAGAGACCCCGGTTCGGTTCCCGCTAAGGGCACGTACTTCGGTTGCAGTTTGTCCCCGGCCCTGGTTGGTCGTGCGGGTGGCAGCCACTTGGTGTGTCCCTTTCACATCGATGTTTCTCTCTCTCTCTCTCTTCCTCTCTCTCCCTCCCACTCTATCTGAACAAAAAATGGAAAAATGTCCTCGGGTGAGGATTAAAAAAACAAACAAACAAAAAAACAAGTGGTTTCTGAAACACAAAATCTAAAGTTACTCAGGTAATTTGCAACGAAGAAACTATGTAGCCAGTCATTAGTCTGCATAATTTTTCCCTACAGATAAATCTACAGCTTCTAATGGGCAGGAGCAGAAGGAGACACAAAAACACATTTAGTGCCTAATACATAACAGCCAAGCATTTCAACCTCCCCATCCTAAACCTTAATACAGTGCTACATGAAAATACCTAAAATTATCAGAGACCAAGAAAGGTACTTTTTGTTTTGTTTTTGGATCAGAGTCCAAGCTTTAGTTTTTGAGGAGAGATCTTTGGTTCTTTCAGGTACATGTGCAACTGTAGATTCAATTAAATTACCTTGGATTATCCGTCCAGGAGTTCCAGTCTCATAATTAGAAGAGTTTTCCTAATTTGGGGGATTATAAACCTTATGCAGATCCAATATAGACATACAGAAGCTCTTATTTAAAAAAAAAAAAGGGGGGGGGGGGGTCACAATCTCCCCTGAAACCTATCTGTGAATTCCAAAATAAGAACCTATAAATCCACTCCTTCCTTAGCCTTGCCAATCGGGCTCTTATAGGACTGGGTACTGTTAGCCTCGTCTCCCCCAAACACTACATCCCTTTTCACGTGACCCACTCATATGGGGAATTCGTCCGGTATGAGCTCCCTTTCAGAAGAAGCCTGAGGCATTTCTAATCTCTGAGTCCCTAGATCCTAGCAGGATTCCTGAATCAAAGTAACTCAATAAATGTTAGAGAATGAATCCATCAACCATATCAGGGCTGAAAGAGACCACCCAGATCATTGGATTCAATAAATGTAAAATTTCTCTAGCAAAGAAAAGAACTTCTTTGAGTTTGCTTGTTGTTAAGAACTCTTAACTTGGAACCTCACCATATGAAGTAGGTAAACTGATTCCTCAGGAGATTTAAATGAAATGATGTACAATACTTAATTATTTGAGGAACACTACTGAAATGGAGTCAAATCCACTTATCAAAAACCATGACACCATTTTCGGACAAAGAAAGTGAGATCCAGTTAGATAAGACACTTACCAGTAGAGCACCACACCAGCACTCAAGTCTATTTTGTTACATAATGTCTGCTTTTAACTGTTCTCAAATTGTTTTATACACATTAATCTAGAATTTGGGGGAAATATGCCATTTCTCAGTAAATCTGCATAACTGGGTGTGCCAATACTTTCCAAGTGACCATGTATGATGTCATAAAATCCTGCCTGGATAAAAGATCTATTCAAAGTACAGGATTAAACCAACAGAATTTAACGTAACAGAGTACAAGAAGTCCACTAACATGGTTTTAGATTCCACACTGCTACAGATTTAAGAAACTATCACTGGTCGAGAAGCGATCCAGTATCAAAGAAGAATACCCATATAAAACACTCCTCCTTTTCCAACTACAGATATATGTAAGATCAGATTTTCTTCACATATCTCAATCTGGAACAGAGGTAACTGGCCAGAATGGGCGTGGCCAATGCAAACGCGGGAAAACCTGGAATATTTAATCCCCTAAACAAAGGAGTCCACTCTCTGGGTCACTCTTGGCTCTGGCCTGTTGCACCTGACTCCTGGTTTGCAGAGCCCGTCCTGTCTCCTGGCATTCTCCCACGTGGCCCCGGCCATGTGGCCCCCACACACAATGGACTGCGACGAAGCTCTGGACACTGGCTTTGCTTTGAGCTCTACTGAATCCCCAGCTATACTTCTTCCACGACTAGACTAAGGAAAATGGGACTTTGGAAGACCAAAGATGTAATTCCACGCAAATAAAAAAATCACTCGTCCTCCCTCCCTGCAAGTCTCAGAAAATTCTTTTTCTTGAGATATCATAAGGACTCCACTCCCAGCACTCAGTGGGGAAAGGGATACCCCAATTCCCTGATAACAGTACCACTTATTACTGTGAAGATCACTGAGGCAGGAACGGGTTGAAGGGGGTCAGCAGATCTGCTCTGAATATATCAAATCTGAAATCCCTTTCAGCATCAAAATGGCACTATCAGATAGGTGACAGGTACTATTTCCTACCCCATCCTCCTGCCGGATATGCCCCCTAAAATAGATCTATGTTTCTAGAAACAAAATTGGGACCCCCAGCACAGCTACCTTCCACAACCCCCAGCCCACTAAAGTCACACCATAAATTACTGTCACATGTGCTTTCAACTCCACACTGAGGTTTGCTCAAGCCAGTTAGTTCCATGGTCATGAGTTGAATAATTAAAAGATTGATTTAAAGGAGACTATATTAACCCTGCTCAGAGACAATTAAACTAAGACATTCAGTCCTTAAATTGATTTCTCCTGAATGAGAAACAGGGTGATATGAAAATCTCATATTCTAACCTATAATCCAGGGATTTCATATTATAACACGGATAGCATTGCACAATTGTTATGGCTTGGACTGCATCCCCCCAAAAGTTTTACCTCCAGTGCCTGTGAATGTGATCATATTTGAAAATAGAGTCTTTGCAGGTAATCATGTTAAGAGGAGGTCGTCAGGTTGATCCCTAATGCAGTGTCACAAGTATACTTATACAAAGGGGAGATCTGGACAGAGACAAACATGCACAGCAGGGAGAACACCAGGTAAACATGAAGCTAAGACCAGAGTGACATATCCACAAGCCACGGAATGACAAAGACTGCCAGATGACAAAGCGTCTCCACCAGAATGCAGGGAAGAAAAACGAGGCAGATTCTACCTCACCGCCCTCCGGTGGCCAACCCGGCTGACACCTTGCTCTCCGACTTCTGGCCTCCAGAAGGGAGAGACAATACATTTCTGTTGCTTTAAGCCACCCAATGCTGGTACTTTGTTATGCAGTCCTAGGAAACATGCAATTTGGAAAGTCTAGAATCAAAACTAACTGGAAGAAAGAAGAGACATATTTGAATTATATAATAATTATTAATTTCTCCACCAAGTCTAGCAAAGCTGCTTATTAAAACTTTATAACTTTGATCAAGTCATCCTCTTTGAGCTTAGATTTTCTTCCTGCAAATTAAGACAGTTATAAGAGTCAAAATGAGATAGTGTATAGTAAGTTACTTTGCAGTCTAAGACAGTTACACAAACATAAGAAATATTATCATCAATACGAATACATGACTGTTACTAGTAAAACCACAGTTGATACATATACATGTAGTAATATATAATATATATCAAGCCATAAGTACTTACCTACAAAAGATGTGCTCACATCTTCCTAAACACACAGGATCCCTCAGAATATTAGTGCTGTTTAAAGACAGGAAAACAATCATGACTTAGTCACTGATAAACATTTTATACCCAACATTACATAAATCCAAGGCCCAACACTATGGTATGTCTTTCTTTTCACAAAGCAGAAGATAAGGATGTATTCACTCTGCTTAAATATTGTATCATAGACCTGGCGGTTTGACTCAGCAGTTAGAGCGTCGGCCCGCGGACCAGAGAGACCGGGGCTCGGTTCCTGCTAAGGGCACATACCTCGGTTACAGTTTGTCCCCGGCCCTTTTTGGGGTCGTGTGAGTGGCAGCCAGTCAATGTGTCTCTCTCACATCGATGTTTCTCTCTCTCTCTCCCGCTCTATCTGAAGATAAATGCAAAAATATCCTTGGATTAGGATTAAAAAAACAAAAACAAAATTGTATCATAACGTACCTGCTGAATTCAAATACCAACTACTGAATTCGGTACAAACTGTAACTCTTTTTATAACATACACTGGGAGGTCACAGAAGAAGTAGCTTTGTTCAAGCATCTCTAAACCTCTCAGAACAGGCAAAACCAACCATTGGCTGCTTCTTTCAACTACTATGATACACCTTAACCTAATGATTCAAAGTGTCGATCATAAATCTCAAAATGAGACCCACAGTTGAAAGACCATATAATGTACCATCCAAATGACAGCATTTCTGAGAGTCAAGAGGACTGATAACTGGACAGGACGCTGGGCCAGCAGGTGTAGTCAGGACTGTCCCAGGAACATCAGGACACCTGATCACCTAGCCATAAGAACTCAATGTTCCCATAAGAAAACATTGGTTCTTGGCTATTGTTAAGTAGCTGCCTATTTTTCACAGATGCCTTGTCAAAAACACAGCCATTCTTTCAGTTCACAGGAAGTCAATTGTTTTGTCCTTAAGCAAGGGCGAATAGGAATCAGGCCAACAATCAATCTGCAGACGGAAGGAGATTCATGGCGCTGGGGGAAGTGAGACCGAAGCGCAATTACTCCCAACACTGCCCATCAAAGTACCTGCTACCCTGATAACCCTAAGCAGGTAATGGCACTTACTGATAAACAAACACTAAGTCATTATATTCAGAGGACATAATGTAGCAAGAGCAAACAGAAGTAAAGTTTTCAAGAGATGAACATTTTTTGTGCTTGCTTTACTACACTAATCCTAGGACCTTTAGGTATTTACTCCATTATTATCCAATTACTTCTGTACACATACAATAAAAAATTTAACACATTTCTTGTATCAAAAGTATCACAACTGCACTATTTAATAGAGATGAACTTAAAATGAAACTGAGCTTTCAGAAAGAGTGCTAAAAACAGAGTATGTACCCACAATGTTATTCTCAAGTTGTTTACTGACATTATAAAGCCCATTACATCTTTTAATTGATTTGAGAGAGCGAGAGGGAGAGAGAGGGAGAGAGAGGGGGAGAGAGGGGGAGAGAGGGGGAGAGAGGGGGAGAGAGGGGGAGAGAGGGGGAGAGAGGGGGAGAGAGGGGGAGAGAGGGGGAGAGGGAGAGAGACATCGATGTGCAAGAGATACACCAATTGGTTGGCTCCCATACAGGCTCCAACTAGGATCAAACCCACAACCTAGGCATGTGCCCTGACCAGGAATCAAACCCACGACCTTCAGATGTAGGGAATGATACTCCAACCAACTGACCCACACAGGACAGGCCTAAAACCCATTACTTTTTAAAAACTCACAATATCTGATTTTCCTATTGTACTACTACATAGAACATAATGAAAATGACTTGTGATGTGCTAGCCAATGTTGTGATTCTGGCAATTAAGATGATCTCTGATGCTGCTTCTATACTTTTTGTTTCTTATTTGATCTTGCAAACCTAATCTCCTATCTCCCAGTCAAGTGTGTTGAATTCTACTTCATTACAAGCTCTGCCTCTGAGATCTCACATCCTCCTACCATCATATCCTCTCTCTCTTTTCTCCCAATCTCCTATAAACAAAGCTAATCTTTTTTTTTTATCCTCACCCAAGGATATTTTTCCATTTATTTTCAGACAGAATAGGAGGGAGAGAGAGAAACATAGATGTGAGAGAGACACATCGATTGGTTGCCTCCCACAAGACCCTGACCAGGGAGGTCTCAGGGACTGAACCACAAGCGAGGTAGGTACCCTTGCCTGGAATCAAGCCTGCAACCCTTTGGACCCACTGAGCCAAACTGGCCAGAGCAACAGAGAGCTCATCTTTTATCTTCCAATCGAGTGTGTTGAATTCTACTTCATTACAAGCTCTGCCTTTGAGATCTTATCTCCTCCTACCATCATATCCTCTCTCTGTCTTTCATTTAATCCTGACCAAACCGCCACCTTCAGGTTGCTCTCCACCATGAGTGAAACCCATGCAGTCCACTAGCTCCCTGAACTCCATGTCCAGCCTAGGCCAGAGTTAACTACTTCAGAGCCATCTCGACCACCACCCTCTTCCACTGACCTCGCAGAGCCTCAGGTACGCAGATTTATGCTACACAGGCCCACAGTCCACTCCTTCCTCGCCGGCTCTCAGGCTGAGTAACCATCATAAAGAGACAGAATGATGTACAAGTATCTCTCTATAAATATATGTGGTGGCTTCTTGACCGCTGTACCTCTATCAAAGTGATAAGTAAACAAACAGATAGCTATTCAAAATAATCTCCATGCTCCTAAATCCCATTAACTGTACTGAAGTCAAATGGTACGAGCTTTTCACCACCTAGACTGAGTCCTACCTCTTCACCCATAATCTTACCCTCCTTCAAAACGATCGTTTCCTTTTTAAATGTGCTGCTCTGTCTGTCCCTAGATCCCATATCTTCTGACTCCTAAAGTATTCTATTCTCATCATTGTGGTCACCTTCTCCCATCTGCATCTAAACATGCACAGATCTTCTTTCCTGCAACCTAAAAAAAATACACTTTCTTTAGCCTGTGCCTCCCACTCTACCTTCTGACCAGCTCTCCCCTTCCTGGCAGACACGTTCTTTAAAAAGTGCTCTATCCAGCTAAATCCATCTCCTTCCCTTGCTAGCTCTGACTTCCCACTGCCGAAACTGCTCTCCAAAGCACTTCTGGTCCTCATTCTCCGTGACCTCTCTGTGAAATAAGATTTTCATCACCCTCTTTCCTGAAACCTTTCCTTCCATTGAGCATTAATTTTCTTATTCATCTGCCTATTTCAGCACTTCTCGGGCTGGTTCTTTTATCTCTCAACGTGGGCCCACTCCCAGGATACAGTCCCCAGCATTCTCGCGTTCTCTGACCGTATCTGACGCAGTGCCTTCGCTCTTCTGTTTCTAAACTTAAATTTCCTTCCTAAGATGACTGTGAACTCTTTACCTAAATGTTACCATCATAATTAGCTATTTATTAACATTAATAATAGACAGAGAGCAAAGGGAGGGCCAGACATTGTGAGCATGGTCATCTGGGCAGCTTCACCCTCCCCGGGGAACCACCGTCCACTCCCTGCAGATCACTGGGAGAAAGAGATCGAACAAAGAGGGAGCCAGGCCCATGTGCAGAAAAGCCGGGGCAAAGTAGGGAAGGTGCTTGCCTGTTGGTCTAGCCTGGGGAAAAGGTCACCAGCTAGAAGGGTGAAGCCACCTCAAGCTCAAAATCTTAGACGGGTAACAAACCCCGAGTCCCCCTCTCCTGCCCTCTGCGTCCCCCTTACTCCTAGCTCCATGACCCACACTCACCCGCCCTGTGGCCTTCAACAACCGCATGGACCTATCCGCAATGGCATCTGGGAGCACAGGCTCCCCTCGGCAGACGCTGGACCGGACTGGACTTTCATAGGGAGCAGAGACTGGGCAGTGGCCTTAACCCTAGCCCTGCTGAAGACAAGACTGGACTTTTTCCACGGCAAGATGAACAGGGAGGGGAACCCCCTTAATTTTATATCGTCAATAAAGCTTTCCACAAAACCCCATCCTCCTGTGGGAGCCTCAAAAAATTCTTTTCCTTGCCCTGGCCGGTTTGGCTCAGCGGTAAGAGCGTCAGCCTGTGGGCCAGAGAGACCCGGGTTCGGTTCCCTCTAAGGGCATGTACCTCGGTTGCAGTTTGTCCCCGGCCCTGGTTGGTCGTGCGGGTGGCAGCCACTCAATGTGTCCCTTTCACGTTGATGTTTCTCTCTCTCTCCCTCCCACTCTGTCTGAACAAAAAATGGAAAAATGTCCTCTGGTGAGGATAGAAAAAAAATTCTTTTCCTCTCAGCATCCCAAGAACTCCACCCACTTCCACCGATAACATATAATTCGTACCCTCCACCCTGGCAATAAGATGCTATAGTATAATTAGCAATAAATCTAATAACTATGAATTGTTGCTATTAATAGATGAGACAAGACTGGGAGAATGACTGAGAAGTACCTGCCTGTGAGCGCTGGGGGCAGGCACAGGAAGAGGTTACAGCACAGCTGGGAGACAGCAGAGACACCTTAAAGAATGTTAACATAAGAGCTTGGGAGGGGGCAAAGTTTTGCCAACCCAAAATATGCTTCCTGGGACACAGACTTTAAGCGAATTATTATAAAACAAAAGACTCAGAAAGAACCTTTGCCCCTCCCCTTGCCTGGCTAAAGGAAACCAGACAGAAAGACCTGCTTAAAGAAAGGAAACATCACCTTAGCATCTCCGTCTACACTAAATGTGGCCCACAGGAAGAAAAGCTAATTTGAACTCCCTTCTGCTTCCCTTATTTTTTTTTTTTTCTGGAAAGCCCAGCAAGAATTTATTTACATGTTTGCTCTTTCTCATCTACCTGTGAATTGCCTATTTCTCCTTGGAAGTCCCAGACCCCGACCCCCTTTTCTCCTTTGTCCAAAATGGCCCATAAACCTCTCAACAGCCCAATGCGTCTTTTTCCAGGTCTCGTGTCTTACGGCACCCCTGCATGGACATCCATAATAAACCGTGGACACTTTCTCCTGCATGGACATCCATAATAAACCGTGGACACTTTCTCCTGCATGGACATCCATAATAAACCGTGGACACTTTCTCCTGCATGGACATCCATAATAAACCGTGGACACTTTCTCCTGCATGGACATCCATAATAAACCGTGGACACTTTCTCCTGCATGGACATCCATAATAAACCGTGGACACTTTCTCCTGCATGGACATCCATAATAAACCGTGGACACTTTCTCCTGCATGGACATCCATAATAAACCGTGGACACTTTCTCCTGCATGGACATCCATAATAAACCGTGGACACTTTCTCCTGCATGGACATCCATAATAAACCGTGGACACTTTCTCCTGCATGGACATCCATAATAAACTGTGGACACTTTCTCCTGTCAATCTGTCTCATGTTAACTTGATTTTTAGCCGAGCAAGAAGAACTTAGAAGGTAGAAGGTAAATTATATGCTGTGCCCCACAAACTCAGGGGGAGATACACAACACAGAGAGTGGCGTTGACCCGTGTCAAAGTCAGTTTTTCTGACAATGTCTAGAGCTTAGCCAAGAAGATACACTGGAATAAGAGAATTTTATTACAACCAGGCAATATCTAAAAAAGTTGTAAATGCATCCAACTTTCACTCAACTGATCCACTGCCAGGAATTTAATCTTTGATATACATTCAGATGCTTGCAAAACTGAGAATTCAAAACACTGAAAAGATCTAGACAGAATACCAAAGCTTCTAGAGATTAGGATTAAACTGTCACATGTATACAAGAATCAAAATAGCATAAGAATCTCAAGGGTAACAAGGGATGTGTGGTCATCGAAATAATAACTGCAAATAACTTTGTACTTTGAACTTCATATCCACTCATCTTCCATGGAACAAAGTTAACAGATAATAGGTAATAAAAAAATTCACCTTTCAGCCCTGGCCTACGCGGCTCAGTGAACTGAGCGTTGTCCCATGCACTGAAAGGCTGCCAGTTCGATTCTCGGTCAGGGCACATGCCTAGGTTTTGGGTTCAATCCCTGGTTGGGGTGCATACAGGAGGCAACCAAGAGATTTTTCTCTCTCATATCGATGTTTCTCTCACTCCCCCCTCACCCTTCCTCTCTCTCTAAAATCAATAAAATATACATTAAAAAAAAAGAAATTCACCTTTCAGAGTAGCAAGTTAGGAAGTTAATAAATAATGTCTAAAGTGGAGAAAATCAAGAAATAGCAATAAAAAACATCATTTGGAAATGTAGAAATAAATACTTAAACTGAGAAAGATGAAAAGGGCTGTGACAAGTACAGAACTCAAGGGTGATAAGGAATCAGGAAAAAAATAAAAATGTTTTCATGAGTCTTTATCCTATTGATCTCACAACTACGTTCATGTATAATTTTAATTAGAAATTTTAAAATGTAAAAGCCCATAGACAAGATGTACTACAACAGTGCTTGTTACAGCAAAAGACTGGGAACACCTAAATGTCTGCCAAGAAAATGGTTAAACAAATCCTGGCACAACCACGAGATGCGTGGCATCCTCTCGTCTGAGGTGTATCGGGCTTATATAAACACAGAGGAGCCTCTTAAAGATGCACAAGAAATAGTGGACTCTTAAGAGGATTCAGACCTACTTGTCATTCATTTAACAGGTACTTAATGACCTCACACCATATTACTTTAATTCTTTGTCATATGTATATATTACTTTCCATCTCTTAAAACTTAGTATTAAGAATGTTTTCACAATCCGGTAACTCCCAAACCAGACAACGGGGGGCACAGAAAGTAACTCCCCTCCCACTCTCACAGCTCTGCTGGCTGAGAATCAAATTAACACGAGACAGATCAACAGGAGAAAATGTTCCAAGTTTATTACGGATGTACATGCAGGGGTGTCACAGATATGAGACCCCAAAAAAGGCACCGGGCAGCTGAGATCTGTGTGCCATTAAGGACAAAGGAGGAACGGGGGTTGGGGTCTTCGGAGGGGAAGTAGGCAATCCACAGGCAGATGGGAAAGAGCAAACATGCGCACCGATTCTTGCCGGGCCACCGACATAAACGGGAAACAAGGGAGCTCGGCACAGGCTTTGCTAGGTCTCCTGTCCGCCACACGTCCCTACAGGTGCGAAGGTGAGCGCGCTAAGGGTCCCCTCCTGAAGCAGGCTGTTCCATCTGAATTCCTCCAGGCACGTAAGGGGGGACAGTCAAAGGTTCTCTGGGTCCTTTGTTTCTTAATAACCAGTCCTGAATCAATAATAGCCCAAAGGACACATTTTGAGGTGGCAAAACTTTGGTCCCCCTCACAACCTTCTCTATCACGGCTCACCAGAAAGTCCGTGTTCTCATCAGACCAGTGCCTGGAACGTTTCTCAAATGCCCCAGGTCCAGTTCCAAGCCCACAACTGCTCAGACTACTCTTCCCCACCTAGAATACACTTTGTCCTCCCCCAAAACTGTCACGCCCACCACATTATCCAAATTCTGTCCAGGATGATATAAAAATGTCACTCAACAAGGCAGCACAAGAATTCTTGGGTGTTAGTTTCCATGCCGTCACTTACGTTAAATCTGTACCCTACACCAGAACTGTAAAGAACACCTAAACAAAAACCTTAGCTTCTATGGCTGGAAGTCTTTTTAAAAGAAAGGGTTTATTAGGCCATTGCTAGCAAAAGTAGAAAACAGGTCTTAGGCCGTGGAGACAGACGTGTCCATCGCCTATAGTTTGCAAGCGTTTGTATACATCGAGGAAGGAAGAGAAAGACGTGAGCCGTTCCGAGAGCATCTACTTTGCTGTAGACAAAGGAGCGTGAGAAGGAGGCGAGGCTAGTTCTGGGATAGGCCAGCAGAGTCCTTACAGGTACGAGTAAACAAGCCGCAGAGACTCCTGTGGGCCTGGCTACTCTCTTTTTGGATAATCATGGCTATAGCCACTTGGAAATTAGTTTAATAACTCCAACATACACTATGGAGCGTGAGTAGTGTTTTATTCGTCTTGCACTACAGTTAACTGATGAAGCCCTTTTGTCTCTCCCACCCTCTGGCCTGCTGTAATTTAACTTAAGACTCCTCCGGGTTGTCTCCTTGTGAACACTGTCCTAAGGGGCTTACAGTCCAGCTGGGTAGTTTTACAAGCCCAGTTATTATATACATGACTTAAGAGAAGTACAAAATGCTCTGAAGTTCCAGAGAGATGGTTCAAAACAAAGAAGTCCGAATTTTACCTGCCTGGTTCTGTTTGTTTCAAAATAGATTGTAGCCCTACAGACAAGAAATCTTCACTTTCATTTTTTTCTGAGTTTCCGCAAAACACTATTACCTACCTCGCATGGCGCTATAGGAACAGCAGGATTTCAATAAATTATTAGTGAAAGAAGCAACTGGAAGACTATCCACAAAAATGAATATATAGTAACAATTCTATTTGGTCCTTCCCCTATTTTTTTGTTTAATATGCATATATATTACAAAGAAAAAAATCCAGAAGAATGAGACAAGGCATCTGCATGGTAATAGGATTTCTGTATCTTGAAAATCCCACTGGGCCAGTGTGGCTCTGTGGATTGAGCGCCATCCCACGGACTGACAGGTCCCAGTTTAATTCCTGGTCAGGGCACATGCCTGGGTTGCAGGCTCAATCCCCAGCAGGAGGCGTACAGGAGGCAGCCAATCAGTGTGTCTCTCTCACATAGATGTTTCTCTCTCTCTCCCTTCCTCTCTCTCTAAAAAAAATCAATTAAAAAAGAAAAAAAATATTAAAAAAAGGAAAATTCCCACTGCGGTCCTAACATCTGTTACTTTATGTGTAGTTGGTTTGGAAAGATCAGTGTAGTCAGAGGATCATAACTTAGGAAGAACTAAGGAGTAAGAACAAGCAATTTTATTTTTTCAAAAAAAGGGTCCTGTTGGTATAAAATTTTCTTTGCAAAGAAAAAAAGGAAAGTAAATTCAGTTGAGATTACAAGGCAGACCTATTTCTTCACTGAATGGCTCCCTAAGCTTCCATAATATATCAACCTCTATTTAATATTAGACAAGAGAGCTAGCACAGTACTTACATTTTAGAAAACCTCCAAGGTATTTTTAAATGTGGAACACACATTTAACACCAAAATGCACAGGCTCTCTAAGCCAATTAAACAATTTGCTGTGTTCATCTTTACAAGAATAAACAAAACTGTTAACAAGTAAGGGATATGGATAATGACATAGAAGCATCTTATTTTGTATAGTTATTTTATATGCCACATTCAAGCAAATCACTCGGGAAAAATCATAAATCGAGCCTAATTGTTTACTGTCAATAACTACTGAATAAATCAATGAGTCAAATATCCCAAAAGTCGAATGGACAATAGAATTCTACTAATGACTAATTGTAATAGAATCTACCATGTAAGATGAGACAGACAGATAAACCATGGAGAATATCATGTATGCCCAACTCATGGTTTTGGTTATTCTGTCTTCTATCCCCTTTTCTCCAAAGCAAAACAGTACCCTGGTAACTGCTGGACTTCACCCCGCCACCTGACATTCAAACGCCGAGTTTTAAGGCTCAGACCCAGGCATTGTCTTTATTCCCTCTTCCCTGCTCACTTCCAAAAGAATGCCTTCAATTACCAAGTATATGCACATCACTCAAATTTGTACTTTCAGCCTAAAAATCCTACTCTGAGCCTCAGACCTTCTGATCAATAACTTAACTTGTAAGACCACCTCTAAGCTATGGGGGACAGTATTAAAGGGTGCTCAGGCCCTGGCCAGTTTGGCTCAGCGGTTAGAGCGTCGGCCTGCGGTCCGGAGAGACCCGGGTTCGGTTCCCGCTAAGGGCACGTACTTCGGTTGCAGTTTGTCCCCGGCCCTGGTTGGTCGTGCGGGTGGCAGCCACTCGATGTGTCCCTTCACATCGATGTTTCTCTCTCTCTCTCCCTCCCTCTCTCTCTCTCCCTCCCACTCTATCTGTACAAAAAAAAAATAAAAAAATAAAGGGTGCTCAGCGTGTCTCGTTAAGTTTCTCTGGCAGTCCCAAGCCCTATGTAACACCAGCTATGTACAGGACTGTGATGGGACTGTTCATGTTGCAGTTCCAGCTGGAAATCCCAGGGGGTTAGACCTGTACCTTCTATACCTGCCTGGGGGTGGGGGCATTCTTGGTAATTCAAGTGAATTAACCAGGTCCTTCTAGTATTTCCAATTTCAAAGGCCCTTAAATGGGATCCTAACTTAATTCTTTCATGTGGTAATTTAACAAACACTAAGAAACTATGTGCCCAGCACTATGGCTACAAGTGTGAGCCTGTCCTGAAGAAATATGTAGTATAACTGAAGACAGGGATCAAAGAATCAAAACACCACACAAGTAAATAAATCCCACAATTTGGAGGGCTATATGATGTATGCTGAACACCAATGATTTGTGCCCTTTTCTGTATGTATGTTAAACTTCAATAAAAAGTTTTAAATAGCATTCAATGGACACTAATAATTATGGGATCTGCAAACTGGAAGGAGCCTTAAAAATCAAGTAGTCCACTTTCTTCATTTTACAGACGAGAACACTATTCTCAGGAAAGCTACATCGATTGCTCTCCTTGGAAGTAACTAAAAGTATATCTCGGAGATACTGCAGGTTTGGTTCCAGACGACCACATTAAACCGATGGTTGCAATAAAGCAAGTTGTAATCTTTTTGCGGGGGGGGGGGGGGGGGGGGGGTCCTTCAATTTGTAAGAAAAAGCAACATCTGTGAAGCTCAATAAAGTGAGGTTGCCTCCATCTGAACCAACTGAACAGTTAGGCTACTAATCACTATGATTGACCCTGCCTTCATTCTCTGCCCACCTGACTCACTCCGCCTTTATTCTACAATACTTTTAGCATGTTATTTGCTAGTAATCCCTCACCTGGCTCCAATAATAAAAATCTACTCAAGGCCCAACTCAAAAGCCATGAAGTTCTCCTCCATCGGCTCCATCATAAGTACCCTTCTCGGCATCACCTTGGCCTTCATCAAGTCTACCCTGAACTGTGTCCACTTTTTATCCCTTAGAATTAAGCATATGCTCCTTAAGGGTAGAAAATGTCTCACCATATCCCCACTAACACAGTGCCTCAGTGATTGCTTGTTGCCCTAATGGACAACAAGTGCCAGAATGAACCAAAAACAGTGATCGTCTCATTTAAGGATCACCGGCCTACACGAATGCCTCGGATCACTCCCGAAGAAAGGCAACAGCTGACTCGTGCAGGCAGTTAATCTATGTTTTATTTACACACATTCATGAACACTTAGAACCTAACAGGCACTGTTCTACAGAGCTCATAAATACGAACTCATTTAATTCCCACACAACCTTAATTGGTACAAACTATTACCAATTCATTTTGCAGATGAAGAAAAAGAAGCGTACAAAGATGAGTTAATTTGTTCAAAATCACTGAGTAAGGATTTGAAGCCAGGGTCCAAAAACACCATACTACCTCAAAACCTGATCGTCTTTTAAATGACAAGAGATAATTCAGAAAAATAAAATCACCTACCCTGAAAAACTGCAAGTTTACGTTTTGACTTTTTACTAGGAGTTGATTTACAAGGTGCTAGAGCTCTGGCCGGTTTGGTCAGCGGTTGGAGCATCGGCCTGCGGACCAGAGAGTCCCGGGTTCGGTTCCCGCTAGGGGCATGTAGCAAAAAAAAAAAAAAAAGATGCTAGAACTACAAATTACAATAGTCATAGATGCCAACCCTCCCTTCCCCAATAAAATGTCGAGGTACCTAATTACTTTAACTCACAAAATAGTATATGACACCTGGGCTTCACACAGCCCTATTATCATTTCCTGCTTCCTTTAGGAACACGTTATTACTATGCTTTCTGCCAGTCTCCAATGATACGTCTAAGTCTTGCTTTTCAAAATCTTTACATAGCTTCTACCTGGTTGTGAGGCTTGGATCTAACACAAACGTCACATCTGGCCTCTTGAACAATTTCATCAGTTCACCTTGGAGCCATACTTATCCTAAAGGTCAAGAAAAGTTGCCCTGTAAAGTAGCCAATCCACCCTCATTCACACGTAACGCTTGCTGCAAAATAGATCCAGCTGCAAGCTAAACGTGAGGGTCATCGGGCAATCACTAGCCCACTGGGTAGGGCTTTGGAACTGTAAAAGGATTCACGAGCTGACACAAATTCCTAATAATGTGACACTGCTTTGGATGGTGGGTAGCAGAAGCGAGAAGCAGACCATCTCAAGTTGCTCCTTTTGAGCAATGATGCCAGGCAGCTACAGGCAAAGGCAGAGGTGAAAAGGTGTGGTGTTTTTCCTCACTATGGGTAAGAAGCAACCGGCCAGGCTGTGTTCACTACAGGCAGTGCCAAGCACGCAGAGATGCCAGGAGAGGAACGCAAACTCATTTCTTAATAGTAAACCCATCTGACATAAAATTTTACACCGAAAAGGATTTTTAAACTCAAGACATTTTACCTGTTAAAACAGTTTGGCAAACTATTGCCTAAGTGCCAGATCAAGCCCTGAGCTAAAAATGTTGTTTTTTAGGGTAAGAGTTGTAAAAAAAGAAGAAAAAAACTATGGCCAGCAAAGCCCAACATATTTACTGTATGACCCTTTACAAAAAAAGTTTGCAGAGCCCTATGTTAAAATATGTATTCAAAGAAACTGTTGAGATTTAGTTAATCCATCAGTGATTCACATATTAATTTTTTTTAAATCACTACAGGTCAACATCATTCTCAAGTCAAGGGGTGATTTGTATTAAAAATCTAGACCTAGCTACTGATGTCTACTTTCAGTCCTGTGGCTTTTATTGTCTGCTCACTTCAGTCAAAAACTGATAAAATATTTGCTAGATGACAGAAAGTGAAACTGGCTTTATTAGATTTCAGGACAACCTAGAGATTATTCATATAAATCACCTATCTTGTTCCCCCCCAACCATTCAGCAAGCAGACTATGCTTTTTTGTGTTTTAGTAAGACACCTATTACTTATCACTTATTCTATGACAACTACCACACTTAGCACTTTCCATGTGAAATTTCATTTAGGTTCTTCACTCCCGCACAATTTTACCTTCATAAGGATTAGAGCGTGTTTGTTTTCCCACTTTGTTCACTAATGAATCCCAAATGCCTAGAATAGTGTCTATCACTTTGTAGGTGCTCAATAATTTTTAAATTATTAATAAGCACTATCATCACTCAAATGGGGAAACTGAGACACCGAGAGGTTGAATGACTTGGGCCATTCAATGCCATCAAAGCTGGAACCTGAAATCAGGCAGCCTGACTCTACAGTCCAAGTGAAGCGCTAGGCTGCTACCATAGTGCCTTCCATACAGAAATGTCCTATCTGAACGTCTAACTTGTGTTGAACTGACCATTCAGGCAGGACTACAATCGCTCCTATAATAGCAACTAGCAGGGCTACTTCTGCACTTCTGATTCTCACATGAATGATCTCCATGCTATGGGAAAACACACAACTCAGAATGTCTTCAAGCCCTGGCTGGTGTTGCTCAGTGATTAGAGTGTGGCCCCAGAGCACTGAAGGTTCTTGGATTCAATTCCCGGTCAAGGGCACGTACCTGGGTTACAAGTTCTATCCCTACCTGGTCGGGGTGTTTTCAGGAGGTAACCAACAGATGTTAAATCTCTTATTGATGTTTCTCTTTCTCTCTCTCTCTCTCTTCCTCCTCCTCCCTCCCTCCCTTCCCCTCTCTCTAAATATCAATGGGAAAAATATCCTCAGGTGAGGATTAACAAAAAAAAATATCTTCATGACTCATTCCAACAAAAGTGCCACTTTTCTAAGGCATGCAATGATGTCATTTTTGTCACGGGTTGAAAGTTTTTGTAAAACAAAAATAAGTGCCAAGCTGTGACACTTAAGTCCTTTCATTTTTCAAGGAAAAGCTGCTATGTTACTAATACTTTATGTATAACTAAATTCTGCACGTTGGAAATCAGAGACAAAAAAATCAGAACAGTCCAAAAAGGAAATATGGTCAGCTACAAAGAGGGAGAACCTGCCAGAGTGACTCTGGTGCAGCAATCCTGAGCTGTGCATATAGCAGGTGCTCAATAAATGCTTTTGGAAGAAATGAAAAGTGTGACAAGCCTTTCAAGCCCTTCTTGGATTTATAAATCCTGTTGGTGTCTACGCTAGGAAGAGCTGCTGGAAAAGAGACGCAAGGAGTACCAGTCATGAAAATGATGTCTTCAGATGGAATGAAAACTTTGGACTCAGGAAACTCACATGGTGTAACAGCATGAAGCAAAAAAATAAATGAATAAAATAAAATAAGTAGCATCTCTAAGAGCTGGAACCAAGCCTGTGTTTGAGCAAACCAAGGAAATGAGAAACTGAGTAAGAATGAGTAAGAAAATGTCAGTGTTCATCACAACCCTGCCATCTTCAACCTTCCTTCGAAAAGGGTCCCCGACCTCTCCCCCTCCCCACAAAAAGCTGCTACGGAGAAAAGGTCAAAGAGGCCAGCTCCGCAGAGTGACAGCCGCTTCAAACTTAGCCGAGATTCTGTGATTGTCACAAAGATCCAGGGCCCGGGAGGCAGCCGAGGCCTTAGCCCCACCCAGCCCTCCAGCTTCAAACCCCGGAGGCGGGGCCAGGGATCTGCGCTCCCAACCACGCCCCGGCCGCCTCCTTCCCGCGCAAGTTGGAGAACTACCATCTTAGTTAGGTGTGCTGCAGAAAACAAAACAAAAAGGCTAGAAAGCCACCCAGAAAGGTGAATGGGGGCCAGGGAGGAGATAACTCACAGCAGGTCCCTGGACTGGTACTAACTCCGCTCGTCTGCCCGACTGCCGGGCGGGAATGGAAGGAGGGTTGAAAAGACCCCCGCACCCCAAGACGGGGGCGACCCTGCCCCCGCCCCCGCGGCACCCCCCTGGGGGACTCGGCTTTACCAACGAGAGCAGCGCAGCAGCTTCTCCAGCCGGTCGAGCGCGGCGCGGCTATGGGCCCAGGCCCCGCCAGCCGCCGGCTCCATGGCGGGCGCGGGACGAGGCTGGTTCCCGGGGCGGACCCTCAGCGGCCGGTTCCCCGGCATCGCCCCGCCTTCGCCGGGAAGACTCGGAGAGCGGGAAGCAGGGCGGAACCGGACAACGATCCAGACGCCGCAGGCCTGCGACCGACCCCCGGCCGCAGCGATTCCCGGGCCTGGGGGGCGGGGCGCGCGGGGGGCGGGGCCGGGCAATGAAACCCGCCAAAATCCCGGCGCGCGGGACCGGGGGGCGGGGCCGCCCTGCACGCCCACTGTCTGTGGGCGGGGCCTTGGGCGGGGCCAAGGAACGCCCCCTCTCCCGGAGGGGTAAAGGCAAAAAAAAGAAACCGGAGAAAGCCTTGCTGTCCTGGCACGAAGTGGGCACCCTGGGCTGCACTTACCCCCTGAGAAATCACAGCGAGAAACGTTTAGCTGAGCGTTATCCATAAGGAGTGCTGTTTGGACTGCTGTTGAGCTTGGAAAAGCTTTTCTAATGACACTGAAAGTGCTACTCTCTTTACTCCTAAAAAATAACTTTTTTCTCACCCCAACACAGGTTGTTGCCTGTTAAAGAGTGGGTCTACCTCATGAGGGTCTTTCATTGATCGCCATAATGCATGGATAACATCTACGGAGGTCCCCTTCACCTTCCGCAGCCAACTCTACCAAAATTCCTTGCTTTATTTCCCTTTCACTTACTCTCCAAACTACCCACCTCTCGCCGTCTTCACTCTGCAACAGGCCCGACTGTATCATGCTCACCTGGATTTTCCCCCACAGCATTCTAGCTGGTATCTCTGTGTCCACCCAAGTCCCCTCCAAGCTTCAGGCTACACTCCCAACCATGTAAAACGTTACCAAATAAACACTTGGGTTGTAGAAGCAGAATGAGTCAAACTGAATAAAATTTTATAGGGTATTTTGCCTGACCTATGATAGCACCATAAACTAACCTTTTTTTAAACTTAGATGTAGGCAAGAAGTTAACCCTTGATTATTAACTCTGTTAAGCCATTGCTTTGCAGAGCCTCGGGGAAATCAAACTCCAGAAAACTTAAAAAATGTTAAATAAACTGGGAGGGATGCTATGATGTGTAATGGCGTAAACTAGCAAGTTCGGGAGCCAGACAGTCCCACTTCTGATCCCATTTCCTGCACTAAAGAACTGTGTGATTTAAGGGTTGATGCTTGGCTTTAATGAAGAGGGTATGTGTTTTTGAACCAACTCTTCCTCTCAGCCCTGGATCCTGACTTTGAAAAGCCATTTCTTTCTCCCATCTCCATACATGTGCCATACATGTGTGCATGTAAAAGATGAGCAACCTATCCAGGATGAGGCACATCAAAAATGTGTAATATCCTGGAATTCTGGTCCCAGAGAAAAATTTCCCCAGTGAAATCCAGCCCAGCTATGGGGTCTTGGTAAAGTTTTGGCTCAGAGCATTAACAATACCCTCTCTCCATTTGAACAAGGGCTTAATGGTATCTTACTTGCCTTTTCTTTCCCTGCAGGGACCTCCTGAGTTTGTCAAAGTTTAACTTTGTTGCTCTATTCTCCTTCCTCTTCCAATTAAGCAGTATTGCCCCCTATCTTAGACTCTTTCAGGATTATTTATTCCACCCCAGTGTAACATTCCAGTCCCGGGAGGCTTCTGAAGCGGACAAATTGGCTTGCTTTAGCCTGTTTACACACCCTTCTCTCTCCATGCCCTCTACCTCATTGCTTTGATTACAATACTCCAAAGGCATCTCTGGCCTGGATCTCTTTCCTGATCTTCAGGCTCAAAACAATGATTTGTTGAAAACGGTCTAAATGCTAATTTTTTTGTCTTCTGTTGTGAAGTGTTGTACAAAGTAGTAAATCTTCCTCGTATTTACTTGGATAAACATATATACCAAACAAAATGGGACTCACACAGTACTCAGACTTTCCTCCCATGGAATGTGAGGGTCTCTCACAAATTCAACATGTGCACTAACCCTCCTCTGGCATTTAATTATGGTGTCATACAGTGGGATTGACCACTTTGACTCCTTTGAGTACATTATTTTGTCAGATACAAATTTTGCTTGCAAGGATCTCTTGCAAGAAACCTGGAGTTCCTTCCCTACTCATACCCCCACCCCCAAATTAGCTTCAAAATAATTGGCAAAGAGCAATCAAATGTGTGTGATAATTGATGGAGTGGGAGAAACCTCCACAGCACCTAGAAGTGTGGTGTCTGCTCTCCACATTTGACAGAGCTAGCCATTCTATGTGAAAAGGCCATTAACCAAAGTTAAAATCCTAAGCTCTGTGCTACCTTTTCTGGAATCCAGTGTGGCATAATGATTAAGTCCAGCAGAACATGGTGACAAACCAAACCTTGCCATTTTCTTGGATTGAGTCCACAGGTCCATTGTTTAACCTGTCTCACTTAGTTTCTTCTTCTGTAAATTTAGGATCGACGTATACCAACCTCATACCGTGGGGCTGTTGTGAAAGCAATTACAAATTATGAAACTATTCTAAAGCAAGCTGTGCAGCACAACCAATGGAAGTCCTTTCACAGTGGGCTGTACTGAATTTTATTACATGTATTAAAGCTCAACTCACAATAAATGCTTAATACATTTTTCCATCTTTAGTATTGGGTTTAGCACTGAGGTGTGCTAAGCTAGTTCTGTTTGCTTGAAAATTATTTTATGGGTGTGCACATACTCTGAGCAAGAAGGAGCTACTCATTCCATGACTATTGGAGCAGAGATACTCGCTGCAGCAATTCCTTTGCAAATATGATGCAATAACTCTGAAAGGGAGCTTGAGTTCTGTTTAACGATCATACTCTGTTTTAGTATCATCTCAAATAAACTATCCATTGGATTCCTAATACCGTCTTTGGCATGATAGTCGGACCTGATAATGAAAGTACAGTTTCTGTTCAATTAACTTGGAGAGTTTTTATTTACATTTTGTTTCTCCTTTAAGAACAAAAATAATATAACAGCAATTAAACACAGTAATTATGTCTTGTCTATTATAGACAGCTTATATGAAGCAAACAAAACAGTAGAACCAAAACTAATTAGTACCCAGTACCCATGGATGCCACAGTGATTAATGTGGATCCCTCTTTCATGGGTACAGTTGGGCATATATGTATTGATCAAGTTATTGGCTACAAGGGACTGTGCTGAAGTGTTTGACAGGCTGCAGTCTCTTTGATCTGTACATATAACTCAGTCTCAATGTCATGTGGACCTAGGCATTTACTGAAAAATTACCGAAGTTCTAGAAGCATCTAGATATTTTGAGAAGGTTTTGGAAAGGGCGTTAACTCCATTCTTGTGAATACCTGTCAAGTTTCTGTCACAGCACCAGAAATAACCAGTCTAAGGATATAGTTACATGACTATGTCTCTACAGCAGTGGCTTTAAAGGTTTTGGTATCTTCTGTATTTCCTGATCATTCGTCACATTCAGTCTGACACAGATATTCCAGTGGTCATTGTTTTCGTTCAATAGATTTCAGAGTTCAGCCATTCCGTTGCCTTATATTGCTTGCTATTTTTTTGGAGACACCTCAGTAGAAACCCCCTTTTTCTGTACAGTGTAATTACTGAAGCACATAAAGTGGTTATAGCAGGAATTTATCACTTTCAGGTGGAAATACTCCCAGCCAAATAAAAGATAGAGTAGGAATGCCAGAAGCAATTTATAACAGGCTCGCTGACATTTTATGTTGAGAAGCTCTACCACTGAATCAGCATCAAGTCATAAATCTCTGTAAACGTGATTAAAGCAAGCAAGTTAGTCTTTGAGGGGACACTGTCATAAAAGAAAGCCGCGATGCAAAGCAGCAAAATTCTGTTGACAAAAATCACCCAAAACAGCTGTCAGTAAAATTTACAAACAGCTTGTTTTAAATTCTGTTGAATTCCAGCAGCTGTCTGTTTGCACATAAAATGTTCATTTAGGAAATGAGCATTGGCCCTAGTTGGAGTTCCATTGTGTTTCGAAATTCCGTAATCATTTTCATCAAAATGCATGCAGTACTTTAAATTTCTTTCAAAGGACAAATGACAGGCAGCCGGTCCACAGTCATGCGCCGCCTGGTGACATTTTGGTCGCGGGTGGAGCGTACCTATGAAGGTGGTCCCTTACGATTATGATGGAGCTGAGCCAGTCCTGTTGCCCAGGGACATTGTAACTGCTGTGAAGTAGCAATGCATTGCTAGTGTGTTGGTGACAGTGGTGCAACGCCTACCGTGCTGCCGGTCATGAAAGTGTGGCACGTACAATTATGTACAGTGTATGATACTTGATAATGACAATAAATAACAACGTTCCTGGTTTATGCATTTACTACCCTCTTCTTTTTATCATTACTTCCGAGTGTGCTCTCTCCACCTACAAAGGATGTGCTGTCAAACAGTGTGCCGCGCTATGCCGGCGGCAGCCCCATCCATCGTGTGTTTACTGTGTCTCTTGATTGCCTCATTTTCTCTTGTGCTTGATTTAATTTCACGCTGTTGTATACATTTAGTGTAGCCTAAGTGTGCCGTGTTTATGAAGGCCACAGGGGCGCACAGCAATGCCCCAGGGCTTCATTCACTCACCACGCACGCCCTGAGCACCCAGGGCAACTTCCAGGCCTGCGGGCTCTCTTCATGGCAACTGCCGGCCACGGGTGTCCCACTTCTTCTCTCTTATACCGTATTTTCTCTCTTAAACCATACTGTACCTTTCCGATATTTATACATGTTTAGATATACACATAGTTACCATGGTGGTACAGTTGCCTACAGTATTTAGGACAGTAACATACTGTGTAGATGTGTAGCCCAGGAGTAGTAGGTTACTCCATACAGCCACGGGGTGTAGTCTGCTAGACCATCTAGGTGTGTGGAAGTGTACTCCATGCTCACACAAGAACAAAACTGCCTAACTGTGGGGTTGGGGCGTTGGAAGATGGACTGTTTTTAACCTTATGTTAAGCACTCTCAACCTTGTGTTAACACATTCTAGGAATCCTAGTGGGGGGGAGCGGGGGCTGGCCTGCCCAGGTGTATTGGGTGCTTCATTTGCATGTGAATAAGGGTTTGTTATCTTTTGGCTTCAAGGTCTCTTCCCGTAAAAAGCAAGAGACAAAGCTAGGGTGTATGTTTGCAGTAATGGCATCTCAAGGAAATAATTTACTTAAATCCACTTGTGACCTGGGGGTACCAATCTGCAAAGAAATGGGACTGCATCCAGAGATCTGGAGCATTTGCTACATTGCAAAACTCCCCTTCACTCCAAGCAGTGTGTGCTTGTAGTTTCATTGTGTTGCACCGATCCCGGCAGGCTGAGAGACGGCACCTAACGATGTTCTTCTCAGAATGGGCCCCCATCGTGGACGAGCTCATGACTGTATTGAAGTATGCCTTATTCACCATATGTGTTCAATAACAGGGAAATCAATGAGAAAAATATATTCCATTAGTTTTAAATGTCCAGAAAACAGTCTATAAATCCAGATTTGTCCAAGAATATTAATAAAAATGTTACAGAACCACTTACATTTATCTCTCCATTTGACAGAAGAGGAAAATGGGCATTATGTTCAATAACTATCCCAAGGACACACCGCTTATAAGTGCAGAGCAAAGAAATAGATCCAGTTCTGCTTGACTTCAAAGCCCAAGTTTTTGCCCTGCCCAGTTTGGCTCAGAAGTTAGAGCATCGGCCTGAGGTACAGAGAGACCCAGGGTAAGTTCCCGCTAAGGGCATGTACCTCAGTTGCAGTTTGTCCCCGGCCCTGGTTGGGTCATGCAGGAGGCAGCTACTCGATGTGTCCCTTTCATGTCAATATTTCTCTCTCTCTCTTCCTCTCTCTCCCTCCCACTCTATCTGAACAATAACAACAACAACAAAAAACCAAGTTTTAAGCACCTACATAACCTAGTTTCAAGTTCAACTTCGAGGGACATTGTTTAAGGCCAAATGAGTTGAAATACCAGAGAGTGCACCAATTTTCTGCACAATTATGAATTGTAAGATTACAGAAGAAGTTTAAGCTGAGGTCTCTCCCCTCAGAGAATTTACTGTCTGGTTACAGACAAGACTAATGCAAGAAACAATACAAATAGTATGAGACAAATTATAATCAACTGTTCCATTGTGTGACGCATATGTAAGAATCACAAAGGCCAGGGGAGAGAATGCTTAAAATCGCCTAATGAAGAATAGAGTGATCATGAGAATCTTTGTGGGAGAAGGGGAAGGGGAGTCCAGTCTTGGAGCGAGAGGTTTGAAAGGGTAGGATGATTACTTCAGATGGGCAAAATTACATGAACACGGAGAAGCAGTTTGACTAGATCAAAGATACTGAATTGAAGGTGTTAGATATTAGATTGAAATGACTGCTTTTGTAGGTCAAAAATGGCTGGATAAGAGCATTTCATCTGACTCAACCTGGTACATATTAGTGGTTACAGATAGTTCAGAGCTGAATGAAATAAGGAACTCCTAGGATTTGGGGAGGAATCCGTGAAAAGGCACTTTCTGAGAGGGGAGCTGGCAGACATCAACAAATAAATGGCTGAAATGATTATCTGCTCATTTATGCCCCCTAAGGGAGATTTGGAAATAAGTTGCTTAAATATTCAAAGGAAAACTCCAGAAGGACCAAAGCAAATTGAATAAAATTAAAAAACAAAAGCATTTTTTTTTAACTTGCCCTTTTCAGGGCAATTTGAGCCTGAGCATAAAAATTAAGTCACGTTATTAAATAGTAACAATACATTTATGTAGCTTTGGCATCTACCAGTGGTGTGTGGTATGTGGCCCTGTACAAGCTGTGTGCCACAAGAGCTGATATTAAATTTGTAGGAATTTTACTAGCTGTTAAATGTAGCCATTATGAGAAACCATATTATTTAAACTTAGAATTAAAAAATATATTTCTTAAAGTAGAGGTAATTAATATTCAAACGGTTACTTTCCAAATATTTCATTACATTTTCTTAGCTATCCTCTTCATGTGATATACATTTTACTACATTTTTAAACATATATCCTCATCATGTGATTTACATTAAAAAATATTTTTTTAATGTGGTGGAAATGCATTTCTTTCCAACTCTATATTCAGTAACATCCCCCAAGTGGCTTGAAATCAGCCAGCGAGAGTATTTATACAATGGATATTGGCCAAAGCTATGAGGTAGGGCTTGATAGATTGTTTTCTTGGTTTGTTTGCTTTTTTCAGACTTAGATGAAGATATTAACAATACAGATAAATAAGTTATGTCTATAGCTCTTGTATTGTGAATAGGGGTAAAAAGGTTGATGAATTATTCTTCTGGTATTCAAAACTAATTCAGCAAACAATTCATTCACATCATTGACAGACAAGTTTCACTTTTGTCTTGTTCATTAACATGAATATCAGTCAACGGATGTTGGAATTACGCTCAGAAAGCAAGTTGCTCAACATTTATCAGCCAGTCACTGCATCTACTCGTGTCAGATGCTGTCTCCCTGCCTGCCCCACTGCGGGAATCTCCAGGCTGTATTGCACATTGACTCCCAAACGCAGTACCGTCGGGTGCTGCATCCAGATTGTCCGTCTCCTCTGCTCCTGAGCCCGTGCTGTTTCCTACTGCCTCGGCTCAGAAGCCTGGCGTTCCCCAAACTCGAGATCTGCACTCCTTTGGGGCCCCCCAACCTCTCACAATCAAAACTGCTGTAGCTGCTGCCTTTGGAAGGTACTCCATGTCAACACCACTCTACTCAAACAGGGAGACCTTTTCCCTAATTTGTACCTATGCAACTAATTGAGTGCCTTCAGTATCTGTCAGAAATGTTGTAGGAAATGGACTCTTTCAGTTTTGGTGTGATTTTTACATTCACTTCATGAGGGGCTGGTTAGAGAAACTTTTCCTATCTTATTTTACCTTCTTTATGTTTTCCTAGCAGGTATCACTAGCTAACACATTATGTATTTAACTTATTCATCTCATGTATCAGCTATATTTATGGAAAGCATGCTTCAAGAGAGCAAAGATTTTTGTCTGCGCATTACTATGTCCCCAGCACTCAGAATAGCACCAGGGCTGTAGTAGATATTCACATAAATGAATGAATGCATGAATGCATGAACGAATGAATGAAGACAAAGTGACAGATATTATTCTGTGGTCAGAATCACATTGGCCCTTTGATGCTGAGAACGTTATTTCTGGACTAAACTTTCTCTGCATTCTCTTTACTTGGGATAAGTCACTCACCTGGAGATTTTTAATTTATTTGCACCTTCCAAGTTCTCTGTGACTAATTCTCTTCCTTGGTGTGTACTGCTTAGATTCCCCTCCCCCAAAGCTGTGTAACTGAGTGTAAAGGTGATGCTACTTCATGTCTCAACAGTTACATCTCTTCTGTGCAAGTGAAGTAGCTGTACACATTATTGCTCACTGATCACGGCCAGAGCACCTCATTATGTGGCCAGAGGAAAGTAAGGTGGGGCTGGCAGTCCAGGACTGTGGGTGATTAGGAAAGTATGAAACTGGGCTCAGATTGCTGAGATTTTGGTTTGGAATTGAATCTTTTGTTTGCTCTCAGCAGGGCGGGGTAAGAAAAGCTTCTGATGTTGTTTTGTTTTAATGTCTGCTACTTCCTGCCCCCTAAGAAGAAACAATTTTGCTACCAGAACAAGATGGGCAAAGGCCGTAGTTTCTTTTTCACTCTCAACCTGTCCAAACAGCCCCTGAAACGTAGGTTTACCCTCCCAGAAGCAAGAAATGACAGTCCTCCTGGGAAAAATGTATCACCTGAAATGTTTACTGATCATATTATCTTCTCAATAGAGTTCTATTTTCACACTCAGTGACTTGATGTCAAAAATTTTCACATCTTTCTGGTTATTGTTTTAGGTGAACGTGGGTGCAGGGAGAGCAGTAATTACTAAAACCCAGAGAAAACAGGAAAAGGAAGAAGACCCTTTGTTTTCCAGCTATTTTTAATGGTTAAGAGTATTTAAAACCAAAAGGAGAAATATACTATATTTTTTATTGACTTTATTGGGGTGATATTGGTTAATAAAATTATGCAGGTTTCAAGAATATAATTCTACAATACTTCATCTGTATATTGTATTGTGTGTTCATCACTCCGAGTCAAGTCTCCTTTCATCACCATTTATGAGAGATATACTTTAAGTGTATACATATTTTTTAAAAAATATATTAACATCAAATTTTTTGGAAGGGATCAAGAAGGGGTAGGCAGGAGGATGGGATAACTATTAACAATTAATGGGCAGAAACAACAAACAAATAAAATAGGGCAGTATTCTTGGAGCTATAAGATGTATGTTCAAGCCCTGGAACTCTCATTGGCTAGCTTTTTGACCTTGGTTAAGCCATTTAACACATCCTTCCTGTTACCCTCATGTGTCAAGTGGTTCTTGAGAGCTTATTATACGCCAGTCACTATCTTAGGTGCTGGGTGAAGAAGGCCAACTGAGTCTTTCCTTGTAGAGTTTACAATCTGTACTTACCTTTTCTTAACTCTAAAATGGGGAAAATAATAATTGCCTTCTCCTAGTATTTCTGTGAGGATCCGGTGAGAATACCTTAAGTGAAAGCAATTTGTAAACTGTGTATGTGAGAGATAATTATTGTACTTCTCTTTGTCCAAACTCGAAATATGAGGAACTCAGCCAACCGCACATTTGTTAAAATTAAAACAAAATTATTAACTTTAGCTGTCAGTGCACAATTGCCTCTGTAGGAGAAAATTCCTCCTTTAAAATAACCTATCAAGGTTTTGTGTAGCTCCCATTATGATCAATAGACAATGCAGCTTGATTTGAAATTTCTCCTCTACGTTTCATTTCCAAGTAGGAATTAAATTTCCTTTCTGAAATTATAGGGTGCCGGAGTAAAGGGTTGACGCACTAGGTGAGATTCACAGAATCTAACTCATTCTCTCCCAGTACCTGAACCACAGACAATAAAAAAAAAAAACACAACTCTGTAATTTAAGTAGACATATCCTCAGATTTCAAGTAATTATTTATTATATAACACTAAAAAAATGCATATCTAAAGATAATTTTTTAAAATATTGAATTAAATAGCAATTTAATCGGCTCACTCAAAGAATAAATTTAATATCAAATCAAACAGAATCATAGCCCTATATTTCCTCTATTCTCATTTATATACTGTATGTCTTTAAATACAATGACAGAACTAACATGTTCACTGTTCAAGACATCTTGACAAGTTCAGCTCTGCTGTTTTATAATTATTCAAAAATTGTTAAGCATCACTTGAAGTTTTGTATTTCAATTATTATTTGTTGACAAGTATATTATTTTGAAGTAGTGGTAATACCAATATTAAACGGTATCTTATCCATTGGTCTTCTAAATAAAATTGCCATTAACCTTTGAAAACAAAGGATACCAATACAAACCTCATAAGACAATAAAATAGAAAAATACAGCATCTTCTGTTTTATAAACTGAAGTATGTGTGCAGTCTTCATCGATAAATCAGTAGTTGTATGCATTTCTCTGTTGTGCTTGACTTAAATTTACAACCAAGTGAGCATAAACTACTATACATTACAATTAGGATCAAAAGTCTATGACTATAACAGTACATACATACAAATATATAATTGTAGTAGGATTTAAAGTTAAACTGACTTATTCAAGGTTAAGAAAGAGCTTTTCTGCAGACAATTGGACATTCTGAAGTTCAAACAACTGGTTCATGCAAGTGCGAAGAATGAACAGATCACTAAATTTGGTTTATGCAATGCCATTGTTGCCTTCATAAGGCAAATGCATTTTCAAATCAATTTGTAATGTGACAGAAAGCCAGTAAAATAGTTTCAGTAGTAAGTATGATATACTGTGATAGTTTAGTTCTATGCAAACATGAATCAGGACCTCCATATCCCGTCAAGGCAACAAAGACTCCAACCTTGCTAAGAAAGTAATATGAATTTCAAACAATGCACTTCTTAAAAGAAAAACTTTAGGTGAAAAATAGTGCCAAGCTTTTTCAAAGAGAAGTACAATTACATTCCAAGTAGATTGTACTGCAGCCTCTGTATTTTAAACTAGCTTCCCGTGTTATCTTCTTCTTCATGTACTACTTAGTACAAATGGTCTATTAAAATGCCTAGAAAAAATTTTGAATAAAAATATAGTACTCATTATTTTACAAGGTTTGATATGGTTTTTAATATAGTAAAAGTTTAAAATGTTCATGTTTGTGAAAATCAATATTTTAATTCACTAATTGAAGTATAAAGAACAACTATAAAATTATGAAGTTATTTTAAAAATAATAAATCTTTTTTATTGTTTTTCAACATGATTTTAGAAGGAATGACCACTCCTTTTGACAATATATCGCTAAAATTCTGCATAAACAAAATAAAGAATATTACTAAACAAGCTTTTAGTTTATAATCCCATCAATTAAGTACATTCCACTTAATAACTATTTAAATGAAGTATAAAATTCTATATAAAGCATGTTTTTGTAAGAAATAATCATTTCACATTTTTAAAATACTTACCTGAGAATATATTTTCTTTAGAGAGAGAGAGCAACATCCATGTTTGAGAGAGAAGCATCAATCAGTTACCTCCCTAATGTTCCCCAACCAGAGACTGAACCCGCAACCTAAGTATGTGCCCTGACCAGGAATTGAACCCACAACCTTTTGGTGTATGGGATGATGTTCCAACTAACTGAGCCTCCTGGACAGGGCATTATTTCACTTTTATATTTGTAGTTACATCACTGGTAAAAATGTCTAAGACACGCTATTAAGGTCAATTATAGGGTATCCAAAAAAGATAATTTGCAAATATATATATATCCCCTAACCTAACTTACCGAAAGTTTAAACTTGATACTTACTCCTATTATGCATCTATACTAGAACCAGGGTGACCAACAGATCAAGTACAAATTACCTGTAGTTCATCAGGCTGTACCAGCAGGGTAGGTACTAGTATTTTTTAATCCTCACTTGCACAGATAGTCACGGCTGCATCATAATGAGCAAGGCAGTTGAGTCATATCCTTTTTCAATTATTCCAGCTGGGAAGAGACTGAAATTTTATTTTGGCTATGATATTCTGTGGTGCTTAGAATGAACAACAACAGAAGCAAAAATACATTGAATAGGAAGAGAATGAAAGTGAAGAATCCAGAATGAAAGGGAAGCATATGTAAGAGAGATTTCCACACAAGAATGCCCTCCTTCTGAGATTTTGCATATTGCACCTGCTCATGTGTTAAAACTTGATTTTCATGTAGAAAAAAGTTGTGGGGGTCCAGCCAGTGTGGCTCAGTGGTTGAGCGTCGCCGGTTCGATTGCTGGTCAGGACATATGCCCAGGTTATGGGCTCAGTACCCAGTGGGGGCATGCAGGAGGAGGCCAATCAATGTTCTCTCTCATTGATGTTTCTATATCTCTCTCCCTCTCTCTTCCTCTCTCTCTAAAATCAATAAGGGGGGTGGATATCATAGTTAAAAAAAAAGTTGTGGGGGGTCAGAAAAGTGTTTAGAAAAATCTCTAAAATGTATCCATTTACCAGGTGATAAATAAAGCCATTCAAAAACATGGTCCCTGATAGCCAGGACCTCCAAGGAGAAAGTAGTGAGGAAAAGAGGGACAAGCGCCTTAGGGAACACAAACATTTAGGAGACAAGAGAAGCAAGTGGATCCAGGAGGTTAAAAAGAAAAAGGCATAGAGAGGATATTATTTAAGTTTGAAAAACCTTATTTTGAAAAAGAGTTTCGGATTCTAAATGACTAAGCTGGGCACAGGGAGGAGGAGACTGGAAATGTAACTGATCACATACTTGTTTTAAAAAGACTCCTGCAGCGCTGGCAGAGGTCAAGGGTTGAGAAATGAGGAAAAGTCATAGGATGCGGAAATTCCATCCCCAAAGGATGATGCTTTCCAGAGAAAGTGCCATTCCTCTCTCCCAAAGGTGGCTGCTCTTTCATCTTTTGCAGAATATTGAAATGAAGTGGCTAGAGCTCATTATTCCTTTTTCAGTTTTTCTCCAGAAGGTTCCCATTTGGTCCTGGGGAGAATCCACTTGAAGTGGATCCTCTTAAGCCTGGGGCCCAAATTTCATAATATTTACTAAAGAAAGAGAATAAAAAAAGAGAGAGAAGGAGTAGAAAGAAGAAGAGAAAGATGAAAGATATTTGATGGGTATTTAACTTGAAAATAGAAATAAAATTGTGAAAATAAATGATTATACTTAGCATTTAGGTTCCAACTGCAATTATGTGTTTGTTTTTAGAATGAACAAAAGATTGTTACTCAGGGGATCCAAAATGAGGCAGAGTGAATGGAAGCTACACAGACCGTCTCCCAGAACCAAACTGAAATTACAACTATAACACAGACAAATCAACAGGAAAAAGCAATAGAAAAGCAGCTTGCGAGGACCATATAACCAGGGACACTGACTTGATCCTGGTAGGATTGCGGAGGCGCGAGACGGGGGCTGGGATCCCAGAGACAACAGCAGCCTTAGCTGGGAGCAGCGCCCTTGGGTTAATGTCCCAAGTGGCTCCACAGCGCAGAGCCGGGACAAAGGCTAAAAAAGCCACAGCCACTCACCTTGGGCTCCAGCAGAGGGAGGGCAGACTGGACTGGAACTGTGTGGGGACACTCAGGATTTGGAGGGCACTCAGAGCTTTTGCTGAGTTGCTGCCACGCAGGACAGTGGCCATCTTGCTCCTTCCCAGGGCTCTGGGAAGAGGCAGCAGCCCCTCCCTCAGAGATGCAAACCCACCCTGTGGGCCATTGAAATGCTAATTGAGGGTCCTTAACAACCAACATCTGCCCCACCCTCGGGAAATCCCCTTATGCTGAGCACCTGAGGGAGTTTTTAAATCAACTGACATCCCAAAACTCTTCAAGTAACCTCAACTGCTAGCCTCCAGGCAAAAAGCTACAGGATAACAGTACCTTTCCTGGGCTGGCAACTTTAACCAGGAAAGTAAGACTTGAGAGTGCTGTTTAACATGGGTCCTCCCACGCTCATCTAAACCCAGAGGAGGGAGTCACAAACAACAGAACACCAACACCACAGGGAAAACTTCACATGTTCCAAAGCCCACAATGATAGCCAAAATGGTGAAACACAGAAACAGAAGCCAAATGAAAGAACAAGAGCCCTCCACCGAAGATTAAATCAATGTGGAGCAGTTAGGCAAGTTAACAGAGCTAAAATTCAGAGCCATGATCTTGAGGAAGATCAACAGCATGAGTAAGGACATAGAGATGCTAAAAATAAACCAATTGGAAATTAAAAACCACCAAGAAGAGATAAAAAATGACATATCAGAAATGAAAAGCACATTGGAAGGTCTAAAAAGCAGAGTAGAGGAAGCTGAGGACTGGATCAGCGAATTAGAAGACAGGGTAGAAAAAGTCAACCAATCAGAAAACCAAAAGTAAAAAACAGGAAGACAGCTTAAGAGAACTGTGGGACAACTGGAAACGTAATAATATTCACATCATAGGAGTCCCCGAAGAAGAAGAAAATGAGCAAGGGTTAGAGAATATATTCAAAGAAATAGTGACAGAAAACAACCCTAATTAGGTGAAGGAAGAAGGCATTCAAGTTCAAGAAGCACAGAGAGCCCCAAGTAAGAAGAACCCAAAAAGGCCCACACCAAGACACATAGTAATTAAAATGCCAAAAGTTAAAGACAAAGAGAGAATCCTAAAAGCAGCAAGAGATAAGCAACAGGTTACCTACAAAGGAAACCCCATAAGACTCTCAGCTGACTTCTCACAAGAAACACTACAGGCCAGAAGGGAATGGCATGAAGTAATCAAGGTCATGAAAAACAAGGATCTGAATCCAAGATTACTCTACCCAGCAAGGCTATCATTCAAAATAGAAGGTCAAATAAAGAGCTTCCCAGACAAAAAAAAAAAAAAAAAGGCTAAGGGAATATATTAACACCAAACCAGCACTGCAAGAAATGTTAAAAGGACTACTGTAATTAGTAGAAGAAATAGGAAGAAAAATATAACCACACTAAACAAAAATGGCAATAAATAAGTACATATCAATAATCACCTTAAATGTAAATGGACTGAATACTCCAATAAAAAGACAGAGTAGCTGATTGGATAAGAAACATGACTCATCTATATGTTGATTACAAGAGACCCACCTCACAACAAAAGACTCACATAGGTTGAAAGTGAAGGGATAGAAAAAAATTTTCCAAGCAAATGGAAAGCAAAAAAAAGCTAGAGTAGCAATACTCATATCTGATGAAATAGATTTCAAAATGAAGGCCATAACTAGACACAAAGAAGGCCACTACATAATATTGAAAAAAATCTATTCAACAGGAAGATATAACCTTGATAAACATATATGTACCCAATATAGGAGCACCAAAATATATTTAAAATCTTCTGGAGGACTTCCAAGGAGAAATCGACAGCAATACAATCATAGCAAGAGACTTCAACACCCCGCTGACATCACTGGCTAGATCCTCTAGACAAAAAATTAGCAAGGAAACAGAGACTCTAAATGAAGCACTACACCAAATGGATTTCATAGATATCTACAGAGAAGTACACCCCAAAACTACAGAATTCACTTTCTTCTCAAGTGCACATGGGACATTCTCAAAGATAGACCACATGATAGGACACAAACTAAATCTCTACAAGTTCAAGAAGATTGAAATCATATCAAGCATCTTCTCAGATCACAAAGGCATGAAACTGGAAATCAATTGCAACAAGAATATGCAAAGACATTTGAACACATGGAGGCTAAATAGCATGCTATTAAACAATGAATGGGTTACCGAATGAAATCAAGGAAGAAATTAAAAACTTCCTGGAATCCAGTGAAAATGAACACACAACAAAACAAAATCTATGGGATGCAGCAAAAGCATTTCTGTGAGGGAAGTTCATAGCACTACAGGCCTACCTCAAATAAGAAAAATTTCTAATTGACTGTCTAATCTCACAACTTAAAGAATTAGAAAGCAAACAAAAAGAAAACCCCAGAGCAAGTAGAAGGAAGGAAATAGTAAAAATCAGAGCAGAAATAAACAACATAGAGACCAAAAAACAATTCAAAGGATCAATGAAACAAAGAGCTGGATTTTCAAAAAGATAAACAAGATTGATGGACCCTTAGCTACACTCACCAAGAAACAAAGAGAGAGAAGCCAAATACACAAAATCAGAAATGAAAGAGGAGAAGTAACAACCAACACCACAGAAATACAAAAGATCGTTAACAGCTACTATGAATAACTATATGGCAACAAATTTGACAATCTAAGTGAAGTGGACAAATTTCTAGAAACACACAGTCTTCCAAAACTGGACCGGGAAGAGATAGAAAACTTGAACAGACCAATAACAACTAAGGAAATTGAAGAGGTAATCAAGACTCTTCCCGCAAACAAAAGCCCAGGCCCAGATGGCTTCACAGGGGAGTTTTACCAAACATTCAAAAAAGAACTGACACCCATTCTCCTCAAACGATTTCAAAAAATTCAAGAAGAAGGAAGACTTCCAAACTTGTTCTATGAGGCCAGCATAATTCTAATTCCAAAACCAGAGAAAGACACTACAAAGAAATGAAACTACAGTCCAATATCCCTGATGAACATAGCCGCCACAATCCTGAACAAAATACTAGCAAATCGGATCCAGCAATACATCAAAAAATTATTCACCATGACCAACAGGGATTCATTCCAGGGATGCAAGGCTGGTACAATATTCGCAAATCAATAAATGTGATACACCACATAAACAAAATGAAGAATAAAAACCACATGATCATATCAATAGATGCTGAAAAAGCATTCGACAAAATCCAGCATTCATTTCTGATAAAAATGCTCAGCAATGTGGGAATAGAAGGATCATATCTCGACATAATAAAGGCCATATATGAAAGACCTACAGCGTACAGCATACTCAATAGGCAGAAACTAAAAACATTTCCATTAAGATCAGGAACAAGACAGGGATGTCCACTTTCGCCACTCTTATTTAACATAGTACTGGAAGTCTTAGCCACAGCAATCAGACATGAGGAAAAAATAAAAGGGATCCAAATTGGAAAGGAGGAAGTGAAACTGTCATTATTTGCAGATGACATGATATTACACATAGAAAACCCTAAAGACTCCATCAAAAATTTACTAGACTTAATAAATGAATTTGGCAAAGTAGCAGGATACAAAATTAACGTCAAGAAATCAACGGCATTCGTGTACACCAATGATGAACTCACAGAAAGAGAAATTAAGAAAACAATCCCATTTACCATCGCAGCAAAAAAATTAAGATACCTAGGAATAAACTTAACGAAAGAAGTAAAGGACCTATTTGCAGAAAACTACAGGACATTGAAAAAAGACATAGAGAAAGATATAAAAAAGTGGAAGTACATACCTTGTTCATGGATTGGAAGAATTAACATCATTAAAATGTCCATACTGCCCTGGCCGGTTTGGCTCAGCGGTTGGAGCGTCAGCCTGCGGTACAGAGAGACCCGGGTTCGGTTCCCGCTAAGGGCATGTACCTCGGTTGCAGTTTGTCCCCGGCCCTGGTTGGTCGTGCGGGTGGCAGCCACTCGATGTGTCCCTTCACATCGATGTCTCTCTCTCTCTCTCTTCCTCTCTCTCTCCCTCCCGCTCTGTCTGAATAAAAAATGGAAAAATGTCCTCGAGTGAGGATAAAAAAAAAAAAAAAATGTCCATACTACCCAAAGTAATCTATAGATTCAATGGAATCCCCATCAAAATACCAACGACATATTTCACAGAACTAGAACAAACACTTCATAAGTTCATATGGAACCAAAAAAGTCCCCGAATAGCCACAGCAATTTTGAAAAAGAAGGACAAAGTAGGTGGGATCACAATACCAGATATCAAGTTATACTACAAAGCCACTGTAATCAAAACAGCCTGGTACTGGCACAAGAACAGGCATATAGACCAGTGGAACAGAACTGAGAACCCAGAAATGGACCCAAGACAACATGCTCAATTAATATTTGACAAAGGTGGCAAGAGCATACAATGGAGTAAAGACAGCCTCTTTAATAAATGGTGCTGGGAAAATTGACAGCTAAATGCAAAAAAATGAAACTAGGCCATCAACTTACACCATACATAAAAATAAACTCAAAATAGATAAAAGACTTAAATGTGACCCATGAATCCATAAAAATTCTAGAAGAAAACGTAGCCATCAAAATTTCGGACATCATACACAGCAGAATTTTCACTGATACATTACCTAAGGCCACAGAAACAAAGGAAAAAATGAACACATGGGACTACATCAAACTAAAAATCTTCTGCACAGAAAAAGAAACAATCATCAAAATGGAAAGGCTGCCCACTGTATAGGAGAACATCATTGCCAATGATATATCAGATAAGGGGTTGATATCCAATATATATAGAGTGCTCATACAACTCAACAAAAGGAAGACAAAGAACCCAATTAAAAAATGGGCAGGACATACAAATGGCCAAGAGACATATGAAGAAATGCTCAACATCACTAATCATCAGGGAGATGCAAATTAAAACAACAATGAGGTATCACCTCACACCTGTCAGAATGGCTGCCATCAACAAATCATCAAACAAGTGTTGGCGAGGGTGTGGAGAAAAGGGGACTCTAGTGCACTGCTGGTGGGAATGCAGACTGGTGCAGCCACTGTGGAAAACAATATGGTGTTACCTCAAAAAATTAAAAATTGAACTTCCATTTGACCCAGTGATCCCACTTCTAGGAATATACCCTAAGAAGCTGGCAACACCAATCAGGAAGAATATATGTACCCTCATGTTCATAGCAGCACTATTTACAATAGCTAAGATCTGGAAACAGCCCAGGTGTCCATCAGTAGACGAATGGATAAAAAAGTAGTGGTACATATACCCAATGGAGTACTATGCAGCTGTAAGAAAGAAAGATCTCTTATCCTTTGAGACGACATGGAGGGACCTGAAAAGTATTATCCTAAGTGAAATAAACCAAGCAGAGAAGGACAAATACCACATGATCTCACTTATATACGGAATATAAGGAACATAACAGTCTGAGGAATACGGTAGACCCAGAAACAAGGAAGTAGGGCACAGACTGACATCCCTCAGAAGAGGGCGTGGGGGGTGCGAAGAGATAAACCACAGAGCTTATATGCATGTATGCATAACCAACGGACATGGACAACACAGCTGGGGATGGGGCGGGGGTGGGGTGGGGAGGGGGTTGCCAATGGGGTAAAAAAGGAGAAACATCTGTAACAAAAAATAAATAAATAATTATATATATATATAAAAGGTACCAACAGTAAAAAAAAAAAAAAAAAAGATTGTTACTGAACCCCAATATTTGAGTCCATCTGCCTGTGCACACTGGTCAAAAGAAATGGGTGAACAGAAGTTTGCAATATAGATGGAACGTTTACTGGAATTGGCTGATTCAGAATTGGCCAATCTAGAGTGTAAGCAAGTTCGTGCTCTAAAGACCCTGCTCCCCAGTGGTGTGTAGGTTACAGATTATATAGGGCAAAATCACAAGACATCATTGGTTAAGGGTTTGGGGTTGTGTTGGGTGCTGATTGGTCAGAGGTGAGGTAAGGGTACTACATCATTTCATCAGGTCTTGAGGATGGTTCTGAAGTATGCTTTGGCATCCCTCTGTCTGGTGCCCTGGAAAAGAAGTCAGGAGTTCAAATATAACTTTTGTCAAGATATTATCTTTAGCCTGTCAGAAGTCCAGACTGTTTGACCATTAGTCAGATCCGGGCTACTGTCTGCTGCTTAGGGGATTGCTAATTGTCCAGGAAAAAGGGCTATATTTCTGAGAGGTGTGGAGAGGAAGCAAGAGAGAGAATTCCTAGAGCTAGAGTTCAAAGCTGAAGTTAATCAAAGTCATAAGGACCCTCGGTTTCAGAATGAGCCCAAAATATGTTGGTTTGCAGTGTAAAATGAACAATAAATGTTTTTGAAAGTAAGACTTGATATTCCCAACCCACATTTTCTTAAGGGCCTCTCTTAATTCTTTGATATTCAAATAACTTTCTCTTCAAATTTAACATCTTGTCATCATGCTTGTTGCTTTTCTCCTCTCCAATGTTGAATGGTTTTATTTTTATTTGCCTATGATCCTAGCAGTTCTCCATGATCACATTTAGTAACTTTAAGAAAGTTTGCATTTTGTGCAATGTTTGCATTTTCACTTGAAATTTGATTTCATTGTATTTTACATCATTATTGTCCAGATACTTTAAGAATGGGATTTATAGAGGTTAGTGATAGGCATAGAGAATTCTTCGATATTTCAATGAAGACTAATTTTATGAATGGAGAGTTTGGTATTATGTGTTTGTGTTTTATATTTTGCTTTCCTACACAATATTCTATAAATCCAGTAATTTGGTTATGAAAACGCAGAAGAAAGACCTCTCTGATCTTTGAATAATCAAGAATGGCTTGATTTCCAAATACCCTGGAAATGACTAAAATTGTATATAAAGGAAATATAATCATTGAGAAGTATGCTCTTGTTTTACTCTCAGAAATCTTGTCTTGCTATTCTTAAGTCATAATAATATATTTTGAGACTATATGCCTAGTCTTTAGCAAGTCAGTTGTCCATTTCAAAATTTAACTACAAAAAATAAAGCAGAAAAAACAATTGCTTATTAGTTGTATAAGTATGGCTGGTGAGCTGTCAATAAACAAAGAAAAGATTTTCAGTCCACTGAGCCACACCAGCCTGGCTTTTCTTGATTTTCTCTATGGTAGTTCAAATTGGTAAAAATTATTAGTCAATTTTAAATTTCACTTATCTTTGCTTTTTGTGTATGTAGAAATGATACCTATAACTTATGAAAATTTGAAATGCAAGATAATCTTATATTGCAATGTATAGTCACAGTCAGAAATACATAACATTGGTATGAGACTTCCTATGAAATGAAGCTATCTTCTACTAATTAGTATTTCTGGCAATTTTCTAATAAAGAAATGTTTTGATTCATTTTGAAAGTTTCCCTGGATGAATCTGAATTTTCAAATCTTGTTGATATAATAAATTAAGTTGATAAAAAAATGTAAATCAAATTTAAATCTATCTCATGCTTTTAGAAACTAATTAAGAATGGGCAATCTGGAAAAAGCCATCTATAATTTTAAATCTCGACATTCTATATTTAGTATTGTTGTAGAAAAAGATCATTACACGTATCATGAAATTCATTTGTTTTTGGCTTTACAAAAACATATTTGCTTTGGGAAGAAGCATCTTTATTACCCAAATTGCTTTGCATTTGGTTGCATTAGAAGCCAAGCTATTGCTAGCCAACAGATAATCAGCAAATGAAAAGATGCATTTTCCTTCTGCCATCTTTAATGCTTTTCTATATTAGTGATTTGGTCCATCTCATGTCCTTTTTGAAAACCATCTCCTTTTTCAGTCATTTCTTTATTTAGAATTCTGTGGACCTTCTCATTGCTTTGAACAGTGGGAGCCACTTCTGACAAGAGACTTCTTATTTCGCTCTTCCCTTATTCAGCCACAAATGTGCTCTAACAACGATATGAAGGGCCAACCAATTTCTCTGGGAGAGTGTAAGATATTTTTCAGATGGCAGGGGCAAAATACTTTGTCATATATGCTATTCCTCTCACTTTTCAAAAAGTACGTAACAAAGAAGTGTCATTGTATAAAGATAGGTTGTGGTGTACAGGATAATGTCTTAAGATGATGCTCAATCTTGCTTCAAATTAAATTCCTCAATAAACTTAATTACGTAGCAATTTTAATTTATGCATCACAAGATACAACAAGTTCCTAGAACTTAGTAGTACATAAAAATTAGCTTCAAATTTCAAGTTTCCCAAGGAGGTTTAAAAATTATATATTACTGTGAGAAGTGCACAGGAAAAAAGATTATGAAAATGCTGGACCATTGTGACTGCTGTGTCTTTCTTTTAATCTCTATGGAAACTGCAAATATCATCTGTTATTTTACTCTACCTCTTTGAAGCTTTCCAATTCGGGACAATATAAATCACAGACACAAATTATGGTAGAGGAATCCTGAACGAGAAGTCTGGTGGCTGGGGCTTTTAGCTGGGCTCCCACTCACTGAGCAGTCACAATTCTCATTCATTCACATTTCTGTCACATCCTCTCTGCTTTACTTCCGCTTAATTTGTCTGCTGCAGTCTGACGAATTGCAGCTTAGTCTTTCTTGGGTGCTTCTCTCATTTTTACTTGCTTTTGCATTTATTTCTATACCCCAAGTATTTTTTCCTTCCTTCCTTCGAAGACAAGAACCTTTCCTCATTTAAGAAATTCCATAGCTCTGGCTGGTTTGGCTCAGCAGTTAGAACGTCAGCCCATGGACCAATGAGTCTCCGGTTCGATTCTGGTCAAGGGGACGTCCCTCGGTTGCAGTTCTTCCCCGGCCCTGGTCTGGTCCAGATGTGGCTCTGTCGCGTGGATGTTTCTCTCTGTCTCTCTCTTTCTCCCTCCCTCCCACTCTATCTAATGATAAATAGAAAAGTATCCTCAGTGAGAAATTAAAAAGAGAAGAAAAAAAAGAAATTCCATAAAGATTTACTAACAACTCAAAGACAGTTTCCTCAAATTCAACACGTCTTCCTCTTCACAATCCTTTTCGACTGTATACAGCTGTAGCTGATAACAAACACAGTTTAACACATTTGGGTACTCTCCCTTGAAATTATCATATCTTCTCAATTGTAGTTATGTAGTGACCCTTATTATTCCACAGGGTCATAAAATCATGGAATTCATTCTCCTTTTTCTAGAGAACTTATGCAATTAAACTCTTTACAATTAATTCACCAGTTGAGTGAATTAAGCAGTTTTCAGAATAACTACTTCATACCCACTTCGGTTAGAACTCTTGTAGTTTGAATATGCAAAATTTCTGTTATGAAGATATTAGTCTTCAGATGATGGTTTACACAGCATAAAATTAATAGGTAAGAAACAATAGATGGTTAATAGATGACAGTGATAAATGTCAGAAATGTAAGCTTCTTAATCTTACCCATCTCTGGAAACTCAGCTGCATAGTCATTTCCTCCAGGAAGTTGTAAGTCCCACCCCTGGGAGTCACTATTGGGCATGGCGCCTTCCTTTATATACTCAGGGTACCTCTCCTTGTTGTGGGATATTCCCCACTACACAGTGGAGTAAGGCCAGGGGGTAGGTGTTTGTTTTCATTTAATCTCTGCATCTCTACTGTCTCAAAGGTAGAGACTCCCTTTCTCCCATACCAGCATACCTAGTATACAGAGGGCACTCAATCAATGTTTGTTGAACGAATCTAGCTCCTACAAATGCTATGTTCTAGGAGGAAGAACAGTTTTAATAAGAGGATCTTTCTCAAGGGCTACTCAGCAAATGTCAAGCCTTTTAAACTGTTGCCTAGAAAAATCTGACACTAGCAGCATTAACCTTTAGAAGCCATATTAGCATTTACTTGAAGGCTATGATTTGCAGTGAATAGCAGGCTACATCTAAAGTCTGGTAACTTGTACTCTAATAACACAGGTTTAATAAAAAATGCAAAATGGATGGAGACATTATAAAAAACCATAAACTCCCAGCTTACTACTATATAGCAAAAAACATATTCTCTAGTTAATCTTCTATTTCTCAGTGATCTATGGCCAGTTAATGATCCCTAGAATCCAGGCAAATCAATTACAGCATTAGTTCTTAGAGCTTCCAGACAGGAATATCCTTCATCTGCCCAAGGCCTCACATTTCCCTGTGGATCCAGGTTTCATTTCATCACCAGGTGAAAGCTTATTTTAAAAAATGACATGTTCTTTGAGTGATTTGCCCTCTTGGAAAAATAGGGGCTTCGAAATCAGCAGCAGTACAATCAAACTTCATCTGTGCCTACTAAGGCTCTATCTATGCTCACCGCTTGGGTAAATTCCGAGGGGCTTAACAAAGAAGGCAAAACACCAAACTTTGTGCAACTCTATGGCACAGTCATGGGAAACATTAATTAACATTATAAAGCGAGGTATGATGGTCAAGATGAGATATACAGTTAGGAAGTGCTTTTGAAGTTCTGCTGAAAGAGAGGGCCATCAACAAGAGTCTAAGAGAGTCCAGCAAAGCAGGTTGAGGACACAGATTTCTGCCATGGGCCACGGACTTGGGTGAGGTGCAGCTGTGAGAACTCTGGGCAACGCACTTGGCCTAAGGACAGTCGGCAGGACAGAGGGAGGAACAGCCAACATGGAGAAAATGTGAGGAGGAAAAACAGGTGTGAGGACTGTCTCCAGCTCACAGTGACTCTCACTTTTTTACTTGATACAGAAGTATATGTGCGCATGAGTATTATTCATACTATGATTTACCATTGTTATGGATTTATTTCTCAAAAAATGTTAGGTTGCAAAAAAAAGGATGCTGGCAATAAAATAGAAAACTAAAATTAGAACACAAAGAATCCATAATTTTAAAAAATAGAAGAAAGTTTAGAAGGCCAGGACCAAGGGAAAAAATCAAACAGAAAAGTAGACACAATTATTATATTTGAGCCACCGATCTGGGGCTGAGCTTTCTGGCAGTTAAGAAAGAAATAGACATCATTATAATATTTTAATGTCTGCGTTTGTTTAAGGAAGGATTCTTAAACAGGGTGTATGGAATCCAGAAGCGTCTACAATCTTCAGGGGACCCACGAACATCCTGAAATCTTATACACAGCATCATTTTGTGGAGATTTTTCTGGGAAAAATATCCATAACTTCATCAGATTCTTAAAGAGGTTCATGGCCTAAAATGTTAAGAACCATTGAAAAAATGATGTTATTAAATTCAAGGTCAAGGTTAAGAGTCCAAGAACCAAATCTGGCTGATACGTTTTGTTTGGCTTACACAACATTTTCTGGGGGGAAAAAAAAATGGAATTGCTGATATTTAAAATATTAAAAAATAGAAAAATCTGGCAATATGGACTTCTCACTACAGCATGATGGTAATTATCTACTAGAGCTGAAAAATGACTGCCCCAGGGAACCAAGCAAGTGTCCTCCAGCTTGTTCAACAGTTCTGGACTCTTTCCCCTTATCTCCTCCCTAGCTGTGGTAGATGTTTGTGTTTGAGAGTCCCACGTTAAATAAGTTGTGCAGAAGCTGATAACTGCATCTAATTTTGGCTCCTATTATGACTGGAATTTACTATCCAAGTGGTTCTCAGATGATAGGCCTCCTGGAACACTGCTGGTATGTGCTCAGCTTTGTTTTTGCTACTATTTGTCTAACAAGTGTCAATAGACATATCTGTACATAGTTTAGTTAATGATGGTTTGGTGCCTTCTTTTCTCCTAAGCTCTAAGGGTCCCCATGAGACTTGCAACCAGGGGAGAAGTGAGCAGCGAGCAGCGACAGAGGACTCTCCTCGCTTCTGTCACTTCCTGTCCTGAGTCCACGCATCCGTGACTACAGCCCGCCTGCTCTCTGCCTCTCTGAGGGCGTACTAGTAGATCTTGCCACTATTGCTTCAAGTCCTCCTGTGGTGTGCCCCTGAAATTCCTTTCCCATGACACCGCAAGAACCTCTTTTCAGACCGTGCCAGGGCAGCCCTGCCTGGGTCCTGGCCCCCCCTGGCAACAAAGTCACAGAGAAAGATAAAATGCTCTTCTAAGACAAAAGTAAGAAAGACTCAACATTTCCATGGAGGCAAAAAAGAAAATTCAAAAAGATTTTTTTAAAAAAAGCATAACAAGACACATATATCATTCTCTTCCTAAAGAAAAAATGAGTCCTGCCTTGTGAAAACATTCAGAACTTGTCCCGAAATCTACATGGAATTCCAACCTCCGCCGAATGCAGAACAGAACACAGCAGCGTGGAGAGATCTGGGAGTTATGAAGAAGGAATCTCCAGATTCGCCGTGAATGCCAATGAGTGTGAAGTTTGTAAAACTTACCAATAACGGCACTAACATTTGTGTAATACTTTATAGTTTATGGACACTTTCAAATACAGCATCTCATTTGGTTTTCAAAGTGCCCCTGGGGAACATGGAAACACATTGTACTATTTTATTGATCTGGAGAGGGTAGGGCTGGCCCGAGGCCCTTTGTTCTGCACTGAAACAAGGAGACTCCTCTCTGCAGCTTCACATCGGGTTACTTGGGAGGCACCTCTCACTCCCTAGAGGACCTCGGTTTCATCTGCAAATCCTCTGGGAGACTTAACACCTGCATTTACATTTCCACTGAGCGCAAACGAGTGGCTACAGATCCTTGTTCGTGGAAGACTTCGGGAAGGAAAGGGTCAAGGAGCAGCAGCTCTTAAAAAGGTGTATTTCCGGGTGGAGAAGGTGGCAGGAAGGAAGTAGGAGTCTGTCAAGGGAAAGCTGGCCTATCCACAAGCCCTCTGAGGCCCCCTTGTTACCAGTACAATCACCTGGTTAGTATTTAAATATTTTTTCTTTATTGATTTTTTTTTTTTTTTAGGGAGAGAAGAAGGAAGAAGGAGAGAGAGAGAAGCATCGATGGGAGAGAACATGGAATGGCTGCCTTCTGCATGCCCCCCCCCCCACATACACTGGGGATTTGGCCCACAACCTGGGCATGTGCCCTGACCAGGAATGGATCCCTCGACCTCTTGGTGCATGGGTCGATGCTCAACCACTGAGCCACACTGGCTGTGCTAACCTGGTTATTATTTAACAGGAAAGGAGTCAAGAATAGCTAGTTTAATATTCCAGGTCTATTCCCCGAGTGGGGAAGGGTCTGGACAAAGGCAGTTTAGATACATGCCCAGTAGGGCCTGAGCGATATGGGAGGTACCTACTGTCTTGGGAGGAGCCTACCTTAACCATCACACCTGGGAGCCAGTCAGTGGCCAGAACAGGCGTGGCCACTGCAAGCAGGTGAAACCGGAATATTTAATGTCCTAACCGAGGAAAGCTGCCCTTCTGCGCTCTCTCTCTCTCTCTCTCTCTCTCTCTCTCTCTCTCTCTCTCTCGCTGCTGGAGCCAGACTCCTGGCTTGTGGGGCTCCCATGCCCTGCACCTGCCATGTGGCCCACGGCCATGAGGGACCCATGCCAGAGATTCATGGACTGAATCTGGACTGATCCTGATCTGAACCCAGCTGCGCCATGGAACAGACACTCTGGATTTTGGCCTTATTTTTGGCCTTGCCGAATCCACAACTGCTCCTCTTCCAGGACTAGACTGAGGGACGTGGGACTTTACGACCCCAGAAAATTACTCCACGCCAGTAAAAACCATCCCTTCTCCCATGCGAGTCTTAGAACACGCGCTCACTTTCTAAAGAGGTCGAAAGCCTCCTCCCCTTGAGTGCTGGAGGGATCTGGCCCCTCTTCGCTCCCGCAACAACCTCATCCTCACTGGAAGCGATGCCAGAGAATATCATGTGTGAAAGTATATTTATGCTCTGGAAATTTTAGATCTGTGCCGATTGTTTAAAACAACGAATCAGGAAGGATATGAATTTGCGAAGTGATTTGAGAACGCGATGTGCAGAGGGAGGAGGAGGAAGGAAAGAACCACGTCCCAGACGAAGGAAGCAGCACGCGAGCGGGCCAGAGGCAGGAGGTGGGGCCAGAACAGTTCATTGAGATCACTGATTTGTGCTTTGTTTGCACAGCCGTAGATGGATCAGTGACTCAGGAGCTACTTCTTCCCCTCTCTTAATGCTCTTCTCAGCCCCTGCAGGCCTTTTGGGTTGAGACCTAGGGTTGGGCTTGTACTGCAGAGCTAAGAAAATTTTGTTCTGTGAAAGATAGTGCAGGAAAAGGGGTGGGCTCTGAAACTTTAAGATCAAGAACTGGGCATGACAAAAACTGAGAGACTCCCAGCAGGGTTGGTGATACGGGGATGGGGCAGTAAAACCTGCCCTTCGCCTCCTCTCTGCATCCAGGAAGGTGTCAGCTCCAGGGAGAATGGCTGGACCCCATCACCCAAGGTCCCAGTCTCGGCAAGGATTTCAGCGTTCATGTTACCAACCAAGCCTCCCTGTAAAGAAAATTCAGCTTTGGACTATAAGCGGTGAACTAGGTGGCCAAAGAGAAGACCTGCCAAATCTAAGATGTGTGGCAGCGCAGCGTACCGTGTGTCTTAGTTTTCTTAGAAGTGTGCTATTACTGTAGATACTCACTTAGGGTTTGTCAGTTGCTTATCTTAGACTCAGAGACCTTAAGACTAATCAAGCCTTTGGAGCATGAGCGACTCACGTTTACCTTTATCTCCAGAAACTGTAGGGTTTCTGGCTGTCTCAGGATTGTTTCCTACATATCCATACATTTAAAATAAGTAGTCATTTTCACAATCATTTGATAAATTCTATATTTTACAATCGTCATGGTCGCAAAGAACAGAAATCCATGTATAGGTAAGCCATGCAAAGGGGGACCTTGACCACATAAAAGTAGAAATAAGAGGTAGCACCCAGACAAATAGCACAAACTCTTTCCTAAGTACTGTTCTGAGTTAGCTAGGTTAAATCACATCATCCGCTTAACAACCCAATAGGTAGATACTACTTTTATTCCAAGTATGGACTGTTGTCAAAAGAAAGATGGTGGATGAAGAAATGCAAACACCAGGTAGGCAGCATTGTCCATCAGGAGAGAAGACGACATTAGCACTGATGAAGTAAGCTAAAGATAATTCCTAGACCAAATTCAAATGCTATCATAAGAGGGGAAAAAAAATTATTATATGCACCAAAGTTAAGCACAGAATAACTTTTTTGCTACATAGAGAATGGATGAAATGATTACATGGGCTTATTTTGCCCCCTACCTTCTGGGAGTCAGTTACTTTGAGTGTATAAAGCTTTGGGGCATTATCTCACTTGGGTTCTTACTGAACAATTAAGGCTCCTACTGCCAGATGACTTCCAGCATTCTATCAGGTCTATGCCTCATCCTGAATCCGGTCATTATTTTCATGGCATCAAGAGGCCGCCCACTGATTATAATAAGCCAAACATTCTGCAGTGGGAAATTTAGGTATTATTGTTCAATAGAATCTACTATCCAATTTATTTTGCAGCAAAAGCTATCACAAAAGCATCCAGTAAATTAATCTGGTTTAACTGTCAGGAGATTCTGCTGTTACTGTATTTCCCCCTCAGGGCACCAAGGGGAGTTTGTACATTTGCCATTTATATTATTCCCAATGTTTTACTGTCAATGACATGGCTGGCCCGAGGCAAAATTTTAAGGTAGCCCAAGTTCATTTTGAGAGTCCTTCCTTCTTTCGTGCAAACCTTCCCTATCTTCTTGAGAAAACCTGGATTGTCTTTAGCCCCAGGAGTGCTCAGATATTCATCGAAACTCTGGATTCATGAAGTGTTTGGGATCCCCAAAATGTGTCATTGGGCTTGAACTGATTTTCCATTGCTAAATCTACTCATAAATGCTCAGCCTTTATTTGACCTGACTTATCTGCAGCATTTAATAACGCTGGTCACTCCCTCCTTGATATACTATTTTTTGGCCCTGTTGGCCTCCCAAGAATCCCATTGCCTGGGCTTATTCCTATGCGAGAGATAGTTTCTCTTCTTCTTTGTTCCTTCTCTTCTCCCTAGACCTTTTACATTGGAGGGTCCAGTGCTGAGGCCTGGTCCTCTTCTCTCTCCCTCCATCACTCTCTTGGTGATCTCATTGCTTGAAATGCCTCCTTATCAATGACTCCCATTCTATCTGTCCTTCGGAGCTTCCTTCTGAACTCTAGACATGTGTCCAACTGCCTACTTGAAAGCCTTTCTTGAATATTTACTAGGTACCTCAAAGTAAAGCTGACCCCAATCAAACGCTGTATTTTCCCCAGAAAATGTGCTTTTCCTGAAGTCATTTCTATCTCACTTGCAAGAAACTCGATCGTTCCAGTGAATCTGAGCAAAATCTTTGGAGACATCCTGGTGTCTTTCCTTACCTCATGTCATACATCCAAGTCACACATCTAACTTCAGAATACATCTAGAATTCAACTACTCCTGGTCACATCCAGTGACCTCCGGGGCTACCACGCACCATGACTGAACCATCAGTCTATTGACTGGATTGTTGCAATAATTCTGTAACAGCCTTCCCTGTTTCTACCCTTATGGACTGTCTTGGTTGGGTCTTAATAGCAGATCCTGAGCAAGGAGTTGAGTGGACTTTATTTGGGAGGCAAGCCTGGGAGCACTGCAGAGCATGGTACAGAGAAAGGGGTAACGAGAAAAGCCAATAAAAGGTTTAGGGCTAATGAGTCGGTTACCACTGGGGACAACTGGGGCTCTTCTGAGAGACCATATGGGACATGGCTCTGAAATCTGCCTGCAATGAGCAAGGGACATGAGATCGTTAACACAACTGAGAGAATATCTTCTAGATCCAATGAGGGCTAAAGTGCTGGGCCTCGTTCTTTGTTGTAGACCATGGGTGTGGAACATCTGGCCTGTGGAATCAATACCAGCTAACATCACACACCTCACACAGTCAGCCTGACCAAGTAGAGCAGGCTAATTTTTAAGTTGATAATTTTGTATGGCCCACAAAAATGTTATAAATATCCAAATGGCCGTTGGCACTAAAAAAGGTTCCCTTCACCTATGATGTAGATGTAAGGACAATGACTTGTCTTTCACTTTAAAGGAATGTCCTTGCATTCCTCAAAACATTGGACCATAAAAATATCACTGATGCACTGTGAATTTTTCTAGGGTTTATCTAATTTCCAGTTCAGATGTGACTTACCAGGCATCCAGGGCAGTTGCCATGGTAAACACGGGACGCATGAGGCTGTTGGCCCGACATGGCATACTGTCTTACAGCAAAGCTTTTTTTTTGGTAAGTTGAAAGAGTACACTCTAAAATAATGATAAAAGGTAAATACAGAAACCGGTGGCATAGTCTCTTATCATCATTATCCAGTATTTTTTACTGTACATAACTGTGTGCCACACTTTTATAAGACTGCCAGTGTGGTGGGTTTGCTCACACCAGCATCACTACAAACACTCAAGTAATTAATGTGCTGCTTAAGGACATTCCATATAACATTATGACGGCCAGGACATCACTGGGCAATAGAAATGTTTCAGTAAGAAAAGGGTTTGGGAAGACAGATGAGCCTAACGAGCTAGAATACCTATGGATACCTCGCAAGCTAGAATGCCCATGGACACCCAACGAGCTAGAATGCCATGGGTACCTAAGGAGATAGAATACCTATGGATACCTAAGGAGCTAGAATACCTATGGATACCTCATGAGCTAGAATGCCTATGGATACCTAAGGAGCTAGAATACCTATGGATACCTCACGAGCTAGAATACCTATGGACACCCAACGAGCTAGAATACCTATGGATACCTAAGGAGCTAGAATACCTATGGATACCTCATGAGCTAGAATGCCTATGGATACCTAAGGAGCTAGAATACCTATGGATACCTCATGAGCTAGAATACCTATGGATACCTCATGAGCTAGAATGCCTATGGATACCTAAGGAGCTAGAATACCTATGGATACCTAACGAGCTAGAATACCTATGGATACCTCATGAGCTAGAATGCCTATGGATACCTAAGGAGCTAGAATACCTATGGATACCTAACGAGCTAGAATACCTATGGATACCTCATGAGCTAGAATACCTATGGATACCTCATGAGCTAGAATACCTATGGATACCGAGGGAGCTAGAATACCTATGGATACCTAACGAGCTAGAATACCTATGGACACCTCACGAGCTAGAATACCTATGGACACCCAACGAGCTAGAATACCTATGGATACCTAAGGAGCTAGAATACCTATGGATACCTAAGGAGCTGGAATACCTATGGACACCTAAGGAGCTGGAATACCTATGGACACCTAAGGAGCTGGAATACCTATGGATACCTAAGGAGCTGGAATATCTTCTTGTCTCAGTTTCTGGAGGACCAGGATAGAGTTTCCTCACAGATGTACTCTACTTTCAAATGTCTATTCCTCCAGAGAGCTGATTGCCTCTCTCAGTGGAGTCCCCAGCACCCCTTCTCTTCCTCGGAACACCGGGGGATTGGTGCCCAGTGACAGTGGACAGGTGTCCTGCACCACCTGTATGTCAGCGAGTGAAGACGAAGCAGGGCCCGGAGCGTTGCTCTGCCTCCTTCTGTGGGGTCCGCATGTTCCCCTTCGGGAATTCCTCCTGTGGAGTCGGACTGGAGATGGGGACCGAACTATAACATGTAAGGCTCGTTCCCCCAAGTGCCAACTGGTTCTTTCCTCTGCGAGCTCTCTTGTTGGTTTTCTTATGACCTGACAGCAGCCACATCGCTCCCTTTCTTTCTCCCTCTAAATTATCTTCATCAACAGTACATTTTGGCGACTTTGCTTCTCACTTTGTCCCTGTCTCTCAGCTACCAGAGCGTCTTTAGAAAAATCTCACCATGTATTGCTCCTGTATCTACCCAGAGCCGCTGAGATAATCTCTCCGTCTCAGATCACTTGGTGTGAATCTATCTGGGCACAGTCTCTCCGGTCCTGGTACGTGGGCCCAGGCCTCGTCTCCCTGTAACTGATGGTCAGAACCGATGTGCTAGCTCTGACAAATCCCTGCATCCCTGGACATCCATCTTCCCAGGTACCTGTTTGGAGGGTAGGAGACATCTGAAGCCTTGCACCTTGAATAATTCTGAATGCCAGACATTGACATTCTTGTTTTAATCCCCAAATCTTTCCCCTCAGTCCCGAGCCTGGGTGTCTTATATTTTCTAGTAACATGGAGCTTTCATTTAATAGGTACCTGTTGCAGAGTCTTATTTTAGCTACGGAAGAACAGAAAAGGCCTGTTTCCCTCTGCCTCAGACCTCTGACCTGCCTGCGGCAACATCTCTTCTTCCTGAAAACCATCCATGGAGATTGGGTTACCCTTCACTTTCTAGGTTACTACTTTGCGAGGTTGTCTCTTGGACTTGACCTTGACCCAGTCACTTGACATGGCATTTGTCTTGTTCTCAGCTGGACAGGTATCATCCTGAACCTTCATGATTCCCCCAAAGACTAGATTGCCCATCTCATTACAGTTGCCACAGTCTTTTGCAGAATTGGGAAGAATGTTCCAAGAAGTGACAGTCTTCTTGAACTTTGCATTGAAGAACTTAGAGTTTAGCTGGTGAGGGTACACTCCTCACACAGTTCCATGAAAACATCAAGATTGGTGGAACAATCAGAGAAAAAAATAACTGTAGCAGACACAGACACACCTGGTGCCCAGCCCTAGCTCTACCACTAAGTAAAGGATGTAACTGAAAACAAGTCACTTAACCTTCCGGTGCTTCACTTTCCTCATATATCAAAAGAGAAATAATAATAACTAGATTTATCACGAGACAAAATTCAATAATGGGAAAGTGCTTTGAAAAATATAAGACTGCAGCAGTGTAAGGTAATTTTATTATTATGCAGCCTAAGTTGCTTTGGTCTTCCAATTTCAGTTGAAATTAAACAATTGAACATGAAACATCAATTTCATAAAGGGAATATAGCACAATGAACAGTAGTAAAAAGATCAGTTTAATCTAGACTTCATATTTTTATTATGTAAAGTCATTTAAAAAGAAGTGGTATTTTTACTCAGAATTTTGGTTTAAGAAAGGAAATACATTGGAGCGACTGGAAAGAATTGGGCCATTAATTTTATTAGATTTTGACATCATTTAAATATGCTTCAAGTAAAAATTGTGTGTTTGTTTTATGCTACTGAAATGATAAACTCAAATGATAACACCATAACACTGAAATTAAAAGGGACTTTCTCTTATGTATAAAAAAGGAGGGGCATCTTTTTTGGAAACTATTACTACTATAAATATATCTTGATCATTTTTGCCTATGAATTATTAAAAGTCACAAGAACAGCAAGTAATACTTTTTTTTCACTTATGATTCATTATAATTAAATATTTAAAATTCAATTTTGCATTTGTATAATTAGAAATTGTAAGAGTTTTTTTTTGCTTCTCCTCATTACTGCTGCAGGTTTGCAAGCGAGCACCGTCAAGGTGACTCAGCAACTTCTCTGCGTTTAAATTATTTGAATTCCATTCAGTCACCAGAGTGAACAATCACCATACAAAGAAATCCCCAAACAATCTTGTGTTCAGTCACCCTTCCCCATCTGAATGCTTTGCACTGGGGGTAGGGGGTAAGGGGGAGGGAAGAGGGAGTTAGGTATCAGAACACCTCTGATTCTTTCTATCAGGAGGTCTGTTTTTCCAAATGGAATTTAAGGTTGTTTCCAAATCTGGAGTCAAGAGTACTGTTCTTGCCTGGCTGGTATGGTTCAGTGTTTGAGTGTCAACCCATGTACCAAGAGGTGGCCGGTTCGAGTTGTGGGCCCAATCCCCAGTGAGGGACAAGCAAGAGGCAGCCAATAGATGTTGTCTCTCATTGATGTTTCTATTTCTCTCTCCCTCTCCCTTCCTCTCTCGCTAAAATCAATGAAGAAAAAGGAAAAAAAAAGTGCTATTCTTTAGAGTGAGGTGAATTTAAAAAAAAACAACAACAAAAAACAATTGGGATGTTTATATTTACTTTGCTTCCTAAAAATACAGAAGAAATTGAGCTTTATCAGTAATAAAATACCATTTGACAGTTTGGTGTCTTTACATAATATTCAGTATAATACTTCATATATGTTCTCAAACCAAAACCATATTTACATGAAGGGTGTGTGCTCATATATTTGTACAGGTAAGGTGATGTTCCCCACATATTTGGAGTTCAGGTATTGAGAGCATCAGAAAACGTTATCTGACGAATGGAGAAAGTACGGCGGGACCTGCACTTCTGATTTCTCTCCTTGTCTTTCCCTGTATTCTTAGGCTCACTTCTGGGGGACTGCAAATTTAACCAAAAACAAAAAACAGACTAATAGGGGAAAAGGAATCAATTTCTATTACCATTTTTGCATGCATGGGAGTTCATAGAAAGGTAGTGAAACTAAAAGAGGTAGTTAGACTTGGGGGCTAACAGACTTCTCACAGGAAAGAGGGTTTGGGCTCCAAGGATGATAAACTGTGGGGAAATCACTAGGAAATATACGGCCAAATTAATGGAAAAGAGGGGTTACTTTAGTGGCTTTGTGCATACAGGCTCATCTGGGTGCTGGGTCTCTGTCCCTGGTGAAAAGGGTCACTCTCTTTATCCTAGCATAGGATAGGAGGGAAATTTGCCACCTTTACAGAGGGAAATTTATGTCCTGCTTTTAGGCAGAAAGGGCAGAGAGTCCTTCCTATTTTGTTGTTCCTTAATTCTTTTCAGCTCAAAATAAGCCTTGTACCAAAATGGCACATTTTGGGGTGGCATTTCCAGATGTCATTTCCTATCAACATGTACAGCGAACCAGCATCGTTAGCCTCTGTGACAGGCATTCTAGTTGGACTGGATGGCCCACCGTCACTCCCAAATCCCTTCTGCCTTTCCTTCCTTCACAGAGGGGTGGCAAAAGCTGAAGATTCTTTTCTAGGTTTCTTTCTCGCTGAGTTGGTCCAATGACACTAGTTATGGCCAATCAGACATACCTTCCCTGGCTTTCATAACAGGAGACAGAGATGACTTGTCATCCACTTTGCTTATTACTACTTCAGCGTGGCTGTACCACCAGAAGCTGCAGCGCGTATCCTCGTAACCACGAGACACTAAGCCCGAGACAAATGCAGAGAGAACTGTCCCGGCGTCTCTCCTGGCATGTCGTCAAGCTCCTGGGCCAACATTCAGCAGCTGCTTTTCTCCAGAATGGTTATGAGAAAGCGCTATCCCTCTGTGAGTTGGATTTCTCCATTATTTGAAGCTGAATGCATTTCTTAACTATAGGGCCTCCTGCTGAACAAAACAACGGTAGTTTGCTTCAATTACGCCCTACATCCCCTTCTCAGCATTTCCCATGGTCAAATTAGCTTGTGTTAAATATTGTACATCAACAACTCAGATGTCTTTGATTACTTCTGTTAATTAGATTCTCCTTCTCCTGCTGGAGTTCAGGAATTCTTTCAGAAGGGAGTTATAGATGGTGGCCTCCTGAGCCTTTATGCCTGAAACGTTTTATGTTGCTCTCACATTAAATTGACTGGACACAGAATTTGGGGCGTGAGCTAATTTCCTCTCAGAACTCTGGCATGGTTACCCCACCATTTTCTAGCTTCTATCAGTAGCAGTGACACGTTTGGCCAGGGCGCGCGCTGCACGGAACACCTGCAGGCAGGAAGTACCATCTGTTTCAGACTTTAAGATCATCCCCAGTGTGAACTGCTCCCCCTGGAGATGTAAAATTATGAGGGGGCCTCACCTGGACACTACTTTGATTTCCACTCCTTCATGGATACATGCTTGTTCATTTTCTTTCTGAAAGTCTTCGCAAATTTTCTCTTGATTCTTAGGCCCTGAACTATCGGTAGGATGCGTCTATGTGTTGATCTTTTTTCACACCAGCCCTCAGGTATGTGCTGGGTCCTTCAGCTCTGCTGAGTTCTCTTTTCTCCCACACCTCCTCCTTCCTCTTCTTACTTTCTTCTCCTTCCTCTCCTTTCCCTCCTCCGTCTCCCCTCTCCTCCTTTTTAAACATCATTTTCTCGCTCTCATTTCCTCTGCTGTCTCTTTCTGGGATGCTTGTGGGAACATCTGACTGTATTCTCCGGTCTTCACGGTCCTACTGTATTTTTCGCCTCTTTCTTTCCTGAACTACATTCCCAGAGAATCCACTTAGCGCTGCTGACCCTCTCCCCAGGCCAACCTTTCGTTCTTTCCGGCCTGCCTACCTACTGAAAGGGTTATTGTAGGGATCACATTGTTTTTATTTCAATGATCTCCACTTGTTCTTTGCATAGTCAGTCTTATTTTCTCTATTAACTGTTTCTTTTCATGTGAATTTTCTGTTGAGTTTGGAACCACAATCTCAACCATGTATCAGCCACCACAGTGTCATCAGCACCTCTTTTCCAGTGCATGGCTATGGCTGCATATCGGTTTCATTATGGTCAGCTGGTGGAGGGAAAATGATCAGTCTTGGTTCCTGAGTGGGTTGAGTTGGTCCGTAGGTTCAGGCTGCTATGATAGCAGCTACACTAGGGTCCCATTTAGGGGTGGCCTGAAAGAGAACAGTGAAGGCACAGACTCCCAGTGAGTGGAACTTTGGACGGTGCACTTAGGCATTTTTTTGTGTGAAAGAAAATGTGCCCTGAAGCTACAGCATATACAAGCTCATGGACAGTAGCAAATAACTTGACTAACTTTACAGGGACCTGGAAGGTCTGCGATAGAGGCATAGGGGTGGATATATGCTTGTGAACATGAAGTGTGAAATGTTTGTATCATATGCAATGTACCCAGCAAGCGTTCACCACGGGCAAGGCATTAAACAAGTGGATCAGTGATTTTCAACCTTTTTTTTTTTCATCCTCACCAGAGGACATTTTTCCATTTTTTTTTGTACAGATAGAGTGGGAGGGAGAGAGAGGAAGAGAGAGAGAGAGAGAAAAACATCGACGTGAAAGGGACACATCGAGTGGCTGCCACCCGCATGACCAACCAGGGCCGGGGACAAATTGCAACCGAGGTACGTGCCCTTAGCGGGAACTGAACCCGGGTCTCTCCAGACCGCAGGCCGACGCTCTAGCCGCTGAGCCAAACCGGCCAGGGTGATTTTCAACCTTTTTTATCTCATGGCACACATAAACTAATTACTAAAATTCTGCAGCACCCCAAATAATATATTCTTTGCAAATCTGACCAACAAATCGGTATAATTTTGATTCATTCACACCAGACAGCTATTGTGTTGGCTGTTGTATTTTTATTATTATTACATAGCAATCTAAGGGAAAAGAGGTCAGCACCCCTGACTAAAATAGTCAGGAATTGCATGTTTAAAAATTTTTTGCAGCACATCAGTCAAAAGTCATTGAGGTACATAAGAAACTAATTCGGTTGCAATCAGCCATCTTTTCCTCATCTAGCCTAGTGCTATCACGATGGGCAAACGAATGAGTAGCCATGATGACAAGGTTAGAGGCTGTGCATGAACCCAACACATGGATTCTCACTTACCAAGACTGATGGAGCTACTGTTGCTACCAAATGCCCAGTCTTCCAGCAGAAGAAACTAATACTGAGCCCCTCAATATGGCATCATCTCTCAAGGAGAACAACCTGCTCTTCGGTAGCAAGTTGATTGCATTAAACCCCCTTTACCATGCAAGAAGCAGGTATTTCTTGTTTGTTTGTTTGACAGGAAGAGATAGATACTTCAGGTATTTATTTACTTTTCTGTCCACAAGGCTTCAGCCAGTCTCACTACCTGAGGGTTCACATAGTTGTTTATTCATGTGGCATCCTACATACATTGTGTTAGGCTAAGGGACCCATCTGAAAACAAAGAAAGTATGGGAGTGTGTGCATGACCAATGGGCATCTTCTGGGCATGTCACATTTTACACCACTCAGAAAGCTGGCCACACAGGTGGAACACCAGCCCCAAGGCAGTACCTTGCAATGACGTAATACCTTCCTCCCGGATGTACTTTCATCAGTGCTTCTCAGTCAGGGGCAATGTTGCCCACTGGAGGACATTTGGGAAAGTGTAGAGACATTTTTGGTTGTCACAGCTGGGGGTTTCCTTCTGATATCTAGTGGATGGAAGGCAGGAATACCGCTAAACATTTGCATTGCACAGGACCACCTCCACAACCAAGAATTATCCAACGCGAAATGTCATTAATACCAAGGTTGAGAAATCTTGCTTTAAATTGATGAACTCTGGAGGGCACTACTTTCATATCATTGAAATGTGTTGGTCTGGGACCCATGAGTTCGAAGCAGAGAGCCCACTGACCCATCACTACCATCTCTTCTCTCCAACACATTGCAATCTCAAGAACACTCCCGAAGAAATCTCCTGCATATAATCTCTCATCTCAGTCTGCTTCTTGGGGAACCCCATATGTGACAGATTATAAATTGAGCCAAGGCAGTAGCGGCAGCAATGGAGCTTGCATAGAATTTTAGAATATTTTAAGACAATATGGAGTTCATTACCAACTGGATATAAAAAGAAGGGAAGATGGAAGACTTAATTATAATTTCCAGGTTTACTTGGACAACTGAGTAATCAATGGTGCCTTCATCAAGATAAGGAATATAAAAATATAAGGAGCATTTGAGGGAGAAAATGACAACTTTTTTGTACATTTCATCATGTATATGAAGAAAAATGCAACCACATAATATATATAAAGTTATTAGCCTGAATCATATGGAACTGCCATTTTTACAGGTGAAAAACTGTCAAATGCTGGCAATCTCAAATGGATCAAATTAATATGTCTGAATTAGCTTCTACATGGGAAAATTTACTATTTTTATTAAAACTTATATAAGCCATATAAGATTTTAGAAAGGTAATATCTGTCAGATCCAAAATATAACCCTTTGGATAATGATATGTCATTTACATTTAAGCTTCTGAAGTAAGAATATAAGTCACGTATTATTGCTTTAAGGCACATTAGAGGATCTTGATGAAATTGGGAACTCTGTTTTATGTCAATTTTCTTGTGGAAGTTGAGACATAATTGCTGTAAGTAGAGCCAGGAAAGGTCACAGATAACTTTTATGCCAAAGCTTTCAAAAACATGCTATCATCTGTCATGAGAACGTATCTAAGATGACTATAGGATGATATAGCTTTTGTTGCCTACCAACAGGTGCATTTGCAGAACCCAAAATGACTACCTGTAGTTTTAGGTTAGACCAAACCATAAACTCACAGATAAGCTTACATCATCTTTAGGGACTGGAAAATATACTCTTAATATACTATTTCCTACCAAGGTTGTAGCATGTGATGTTGATTAAATATGGGTGTCTAATTATTACTGATATAACAGATTCAAAGTGGTAGGAGACTCTGCTGCTTTTTACTGTCCTGAGCCTGAGAATTTGGTGCCTAGTCCTTTAAGTAGAAAGTAATCCACTGTATCTATATTATTCTGATCAAAGAAAGACAAGTAACATGGCTAATATCATATTAAACCACTGACCTGGAGATATATAAAATGAAAATATGTATACACAGAAGGAAAAACAGCTTTTTAAAAAAGTATAAGGCATAGGTTCAAGAACAGAGGCAATAACACCATTTGTTTGGGTATAAATCAATGATAGAGGATCAAGAGACTAAAGGCAATCAACTTAGTAAAATGTTACAAACTCACATCTACTTTCTGTACCGAAGGCAGTTTCTGATCCTACACTTAGGATCTGAAAAAGAAGGGACCCTGTAACACAATGACACATCATTTCCCAACAGGAATAATAGTCAGTTACCTGTGTAACCCAATTCTGGGGAAAGGGCTTCCCAGAACATTTTGTTTGATACAAACATTTTGAGAAATGTTAGATGTCAGATGAGTTGACGTTGATAACCAGACATAAAGCACCATCATTGTCCTTATGTTAAAGTGAAGCCATATGAAGGTCAGATAATTGAAGGAATTCTGGCATAGGTCCAGCTCATGGTAGTTGGTTCACTGGATTCACTGACAGAGAAAGTGATTGCTTCTTTGGTCCCAGGACATAATTGGAATGAAGATACTTGGTAGTTAATGGTTCATTAGACTGCAGAATAAGAGTTCATCCAGTGGGGAGGTCAAGTGGAAATTTCTAAAACTCCCTTCTAACCCTACTCCCCCTCACCCACCAGTACAACATCGTAAGTAAAATATAAAATAAAGGGTGGGGCAAAAGTAGGTTTATAGCTGTGAGTATGTGAAATAATTTATTCTTGTATTATTTATTAATCATTGTATTGTTTTCCATATAAACAACTGAAGACCTGCTTTTGCACCACTCTGTATATATTATATATACATCATCCCAGGGGACTTAAAGATCTGAGGTCATGGACCCATTATGTCTCCCATTTAATTCATTATTTTGGTCCCTGAATAACTGAGATTAATCCGGAAGATGAAAGTAGATTAATGCAAAATCAACCAAGTAGTAGCACTAATTGCAATTGCTATTCTAGAAGAAGTATCTTTGTTACAGTAGATTAATATAGCTTCAGTTACATGATATGTGGTCATTACTATGGAATATATATATATATATATATTCTTTATCTCTATCAAAAAAGAAAATCAGAAACAATCTGGATGCATGTGGGACCAACATTTATGATCTTGCCCCATTATAAGGTTAATTCTCAAACCCACTGTCATGATATTTTCTGGAGGGTCTTAGGCCGTTCAAACATCTACGTAATATCACATTGGTCCATTGTATTGATGCCATCACATTAATTGGGTCAGATGAGTGAAAAGTGGCAAGGCAGTGTATAGGAAGCCTCGGTATGACACATGCTCCAGAGGCTGAGATAGAAACTATGAAGGTTCAAGGACCTGCCTCATTAGTTACATTTTTGGAGATTCACTGGTCTGAGGCATCCTAAGACATCACCTCCAAAAAGAATAAATTACGTGTCTTTATATTTTCCATCCACGATACCTGGTAGCTTTGGGGGGGTTGTTAGGTACTTTATTGCACACTTGGAACATTGCTGTGCCCGCTGTAAGTGGGACACGGAGCAGATAACATCTGTACAGGAGGTCCAGATGGAGCACACCTGGTACAGAGGTATGTGTGGCTGAGGAGCTGTGAAATCAATGACGATAAGAACATCACAATTCCAGAGCTCCTGCGGTCCTAGAGCGTGGGCAGGCCAAATACCACGGAGAATTACGTGTCTAACAGAGTGTCTTTGGTGTGCTCCCGGCACTGTGGGTATGGAGTGCCTGGCTGCGGGACTCCTAAAACAGATGTACAGGGGTGTGACTGTACAACATTTTTAAGACACTTAAAAAGACCAAAGGGTCAGAGTTTTATTCTGTTGCACATTGTACTCTTTAAAGAGATTGAGTGTGCCTCATAGATCTCTTTAACTGCCCCGTAGGGAGTCCAGGAAGTTCAAGGGCTTCGCTCGTCAGCCATCTCTGTAGAAGTCCAAGGAAGGAGCTTTTCTCAAAGAGATTTATGGGTGTGGCTTTGGTCTCATAAGGAAAACTCCAGTGAGATTCACCAAAGACCCAGAAGGTCTTTGAGAAAACTATAACAACAACAATATTGCCAGCGTGGACTGAAATGGACAGAGGAGTACACAACGTCCGTGCCCCTGGGTTTCTCGCAGTCGGAGCAGAAATGTCTCGGTCTGTTATCCTATGTCTCTCTCGCTGCTGTATAGTGGACATGTGGGGGCAGAAAACTCATCTTTCTGGTTTCACAAGTTCACGGCTATAAAAGAACTGTTCTCCTGCAGTCTACTTAAGAAATCACACTCAAGGAGACTCAGCTGCACTTGAACATGATTTAGATAAGGTGATACTAGACTTTGATCTGATGCTGTAATGGGCTGAGTTTTACAGGGACCTGAGAGATGTTGAGTGTATTTTTCAAGTGGCATGGATAGAATAATTGGGGTCCAAAAGAAATATAGTAAAAGACTCCCTATAAGATGGTTCCCTGTCAACCCCACCTTCTCATATTCTCTCCCTAGTGTAACACCTACTCCTTAATTAATTAATCACTCGACTGTACTTAATTAACCACTTCTAGAGAGTAGAATATAGCAAAGTGATGGGATGTCACTTCTGAAATTAGGTTATAATGACCATGACATCTATCTTGTGCATACACTCTCTTTCTGTGACTGCTATTGCTTGTTTAGTTTCATAAAGCAAGTTGTCATGTTCTGGGATGCCTTATAAAGAAGCTCACGTGGAAAGGAACGAGGGTAGCATTCGACCAACAGCCCACAAGGACAGAGGCCGATGAAGAGTTGAATAATGCCAATAATTACATGAGTGAGCTTGGAAGCAAACCTTTCCCGAGTCGGTCCTGTGGACGACTGCTACCCAGATGACATGTTGATTGTAGCCTGTGAGAAATTCTGAAGCAGAGCACACAGATAAACCATGCCCACAGGAACTGTGAAATAATAAATGTTGTTTTAAGCCACTAAATTTTGGAATAATTTGTTATGAAACAACAGATAACTAATACAGTTGTATATCATTGTACAGCTGGAAGGTCATTTATCCAAGACTCCCCTTCATTATATAGCAAAAGAAAATGAGTCCGGTGTAATTGAGAACATAAAATATGTTCTTTTAACATATCGTTTTTAAGATAAAAAAGTTTTCAATCACTTTTAGAATCGTTTTATTTTTCCTTAAAAAGCACCAAATCTTTCAAGATGTTTAAATAAATGAATAATTAAATCACAGAATCATGAATCTGGAAGGGAAGTTAGAGATCAGCTAGCGGTATCCACTCCTTTTACAAAAGAGAGAGCTAAAAGCCTTCTTTTAACAATTGCCTTTTGCAGTTGCCCTCTATGAGCTACATGAGAATACTAGGCTCATAACTTTAACTCACCTTATTTTTGAAACCCCAAACACTGTAATACGATTTCACCAACTACTTTATTCACTATTCTTGACTTTTGGCAATCTATAAAAAAAATCAAATCTCCTGTCAAAGCATGAAGATTTTCTACTAATGAGGACAGTAAAACAACAACAACAACAACAAACTTCAGGCTCTGAAAGCAATTTCAAAAGGAGTTCTAAAACTTTTAAACAGTGGACGGACATAGACAACGCTAGGGGGTGGGGTGCGGGATGGGTAGGAGAGAGTCTGGGGTGGGGGAGAAACATCTGTAACAAAAATAAATTAATGAAAAAATTGGAGGAAAAAACAACAATGGTAGTGTGGCTGGAATAAATGTGCACTCTGTCAGGGCAGCTACTTCGAATAGGATACAGTAATTTGTATCTGCAATTTCTGCTTTGTTTTTTGAAGAGTAGAAACATTATATAGCAGTGTGCAGAGAATAATAGTCATCCATTCCATAACAACTACAACAGAAAATTAAATAAAAGGTGTCAAACAGTGCTTCAATCTCTGCTCAACAATCTACACCTATGATCCTGAATATAACCTTCTTGCATTTTGCGGTTTTCAGATATTTGGGTTTATGATATTCTTACCATGAGTGCTGTCATTAACTATTGACTTCTCTAACATTTTCCTTCAATATCATATCTAATAGCAGGACTAGGTTTATAATAATGGGGACTACCATCCCCCAGGCCCAATCCTTTTATCCTTCCGTAGAGTTCAAACATTCTCCCTATTCACACATCTTGACTGATACTTAAAATGTGATCGTTAGAGTTTTAAGACACAGACCTTGAATTATAAACAAGTTCTTACGTGCTTGTTTACTTTGTTGAGTTGTTTATAGCTACGGCGAACACCAATGTTGAGAATGATTCTGTGGCCTTAGAGGGAGAGAATGTCATCTTTTATGTCTGCCATGATCAAAGAGGAAAAGTAGCCACATATATACTGAGGACCCTTCTTTTAATTACTGCTTTGATTCCTATTGCAATGAAAGTATCCATAAGGTGACTGATAGTTTAGTAGATTGTCAGCCAGTTCTACCGTAGAAGAAATGAAAGGTTTCCATTGTGTGGCAGTTAGAACACATACAGCTAAAATGCATTGGGAATATGAGATGTTACCATGAGAGAAAATGAAACAATTGTTGCAAGAAGATCTAGACTTCCATAGTTCACGTTTTCATCCGGGTTCAGTCCTAATGGCTTTTAATTGTTTCTTCTGTTTATTATAATTCCATCTTTTCATCATTCAGGAATATTACAGAAACTTGGAATATCATATTATCACATATTTTCAGGACATTGATTTCATTTCAGCTCTATTGTGCTAAGACCGGTTGATTTCTGAAGCTATCATTTGCCTGGAGGAAGGATACAATTTATCATGATCACACACATGCTGGAGAAACCCTTGGCGTGAGAACTCTGTGCTGTTCCTAGATATTAAACCAGGATGCAGTCTCACAGGTAGTCTTTTATCTCACTTACATCACCTCTATCTTACCACAGAGGGAAGGCTCCGTGTTGGGTACCTAATTGATGCCCTGTTTTTGAATGCCACTATCTTTTCATCTATGCCTAGAGTTTAGACTGTGAATTTGACAATTTAAAACTTCCTTTTCTGCCTGCAGTAATAACTAAGAAGGTAAGCAATCAGAAAAGTTTAAGAACAACTCACAAAGGTGACTGTGGGGGAGGGAAAATAACTTGCCCTCTACCCTACTAAGTTTTTCTGGCTGGACTACTAATTAAATTGATGCCAATAAGGCCCTGGCCGGTTTGGCTCAGCGGTTAGAGCGTCGGCCTGCGGTCCGGAGAGACCCGGGTTCAGTTCCCACTAAGGGCACATACCTTGGTTGCAGTTTGTCCCCGGCCCTGGTTGGGTCGTGTGGGTGGCAACCACTCGATGTGTCGCTTTCACGTCGATGTTTCTCTCTCTCTCTCTCTCCCTCCCACTCTATCGGAACAAAATATAGAAAAAAAATTGTCCTCGGGTGAGGATAAAAAAAAAAAAATTGATGCCAATCAGTCCGCAATACTCTAGTTTTACCTGGGATTACCCCCAACTTCTCCTTTCCTCCCTCCTCTCCCTGGGCTAGCCCAGTCTCTCCAAATCTCCTAGCGATGCCTATTTCTTTTCTTATTTTTCCACCTCACTTTGTTATAGTCATTCAGAACTAAACAGAGTGCCAACCTCTGAACCAATCCACAGTATATTGCTGTGACCTGAATCCAATTTTCTCAGTTATCAATAAATTACAATTCATTTCTCACAGCTTCTTGACGTAACCCCTAACTGGCCCATGCTAAATCTTCAGTGTATCCCAGAACTCTAACCTGGTCCACGCTCCAGTTCACGTTCATGGTAACTCAATGTGTCTTTCCGGGAGGAGAGTTCGCCTAGTTAGCATTATCTAGTTTTTCCTTCAAGTCTGAGACAATATTACTAATTATGGGCAATGACCTTTAAAAAAAAAAAAATCCTTTATTCTAATGTATTTCCAGCTTGAAGACACATACTGCTTTGTCACAAAATAGCTGAACTTTACTTTTTCAAACTTTTATTAAGAAAAAAATGGAAAAACACTGAAGTAGGCATATTTTCCGAAGTAAAGGCAGCCTTTGGTGGGTTGGAAACTTCTCTGAACCCTTTCTATGAGGAGTAATTGAATGTGTGCAGAAGATGAATTACAATTCAAACCAGGCACCGCAAGCATACCAATGGGCTCCCCTGCAAAACAGCAGAACCTCTACTAGTAAATTCTCCGTTTGGCAAGTGAGGTGGAAAAAAATAATTACAGCCTCTCATACCACTGATAATTTAATTTATAGTTTGTATAATTGAGTATTTATCAGTGACTCAACTCAATTATGCTTATTTAATAGATTGGAGATTTTATAGCACTAAGCAGTACTTCTCTGCACCACGGCGCCTGTCCTGCCTTTGCCAACGACGCACAGCACAGACCACCATCGTCCTCCTCACAAGTCCTTCCCACATACAGATCTCACTCTTCCTTTCATATAATAATTTTGTCTCCACCGTCTGATATGGGTCCCAGATACACTAGGACTTTTCTGGATGAAGAAAAATAAAACATACTGTAAACAGGTTATCCGTACAACATCGGAACGGCATCTTTATCCCCTTCTGGAAGGATGCTTCTGGGTTTGGAAAAGCAATGGTAGCCGTGCCCAATGGTAGAGTCTTCAAGTTTCCCCCAGGGCCACGGAACCCCACTGAAACTCTTCCTCGTTAGCCAGCTATTTCTTTCTGGCTGGTTTCAATGAATATGCATTTTACAGTAATCACATGGTCAGCGAAAGCTTTCAAAAACCTCCAAAATGGCATTTCTGTCTGTCTCAAAACAGAACATTGTTGACCAAAAGGATGCTTTAAAGTGAATGACAAATAGGCTGAAAAATCAGGATGAGGAAGGTAGAAAACAGTCTTTCTGAGCAAGTCGGTCTGTTTCTGCCCAAGTGATCATGTTCCTAAAGGACATACAGATATCTCTTCCCATTATATCAAGTATTAAAAGTAGTCCGAGGAAGATCCAAAGAATAAAACATAAGAGGTATAGCCTGAGGGCAAATATCATTGATAAAAGGAAAAGATTGTAGAGAGAATCAGAAATAACACGGAGGGTACAGACTACAAGAAATAATAAAATAAAAACAACCTTGAGTCAGAGAAAAAAAATTAAGGCAGTAAGTGGCAAAAAAATTGTTAAAAAGGATGAGAAATGGAAAAGTAAAGCTATCTTGTAAGGATTTGCACTAAATGTAGCAACTAAATGTAGCAACAAATGTAGTAAAAAATATCTACACATTGAGAGAGTTGCAGAAGGCATACAAATATAGATGGAAACTGTCCTGGCGATGATGGACAGCTCAGGCGGTAGAATGAAACTGATGTTGTGAGAGAAGTAAGGAGAAAAGTAAATCTACAAGACAGAAGAAAAAGACTTAACTGAGATCCTTGGGAAAATCTCCAATTAACGTCAGAGAACCTTGTCACTGACACATAACCCGATTTTTCCTCCTTCAGAGAATAAGTAAAACGAACAGGTATTCGACGATTCTCACAAGGAATCTCCTTTCTGAAATACGCGCTGAATGTTTGCCCCAAGGGAGCATGAGTAAGTTACAACTCTTGTTCTTAAAGTGCCTTTGTTAGGGACTCTCTTTTTTACTCTTATGTGCATGCCTCATAGATGAGTTAGAAATGTGTGTATATATATATGTTTTTATTCCCAAATAAGACAAAAGGAAGTTGTGACTGGGTCTTACCAAACTCACATCCCCCTCTTGCTGGGGCAATCTCAGGGGATCTTGGGTATGGGACTGGATGAAGCTTTCAGTAGAAGCCGATGTACTGTGAGGTGGACGGTGATCAAGTGTTAGGGACACTGCACTTCATGGGCCTCAAAGGAGAAGTTAATGCTGTTGGTATAATCTGATTTTATTTTATTTAAATTTTCTTTTTGATGTCAGGACAATTTCTATTAATTTTTATCATCCTTCATTTTGTCTCATATTCCATTATTTTTACCTGGCTTTTCTCAGTTCTTTAATATATTATGGTATGTATGACAAAGATGGTACTATTTACATGTCCAAGTGAGTGTCAATAATGTCTCATTTCACTGAAACGTCTTTCAAACGATTGTAGAATGGAAATATGAATAACAGCAGCGAGGCCATTTCTTTCTGTCTCTCATCGCTGATTCTGTGTATGGACTTAATTACGTCCTAAGGCGACCAGTCAATACCTCTGGAGGCCCCACCACCAACAATCCCTGGCTCGTGTTTCCTGGTTTTGCAACCTGAGCGGGAGAGAAAGATCGCTCTCCTTGTCATAGTTCAGATTCTCTTCCTTTTAAATCGCAGGTCAGGCGAGTGTAACATCTACTTGTTAAAGCATTTCGGACATAATTTTGTTTTGGTAATTTCATGGTTTGTTTTGTTTTGTTTTCTTAAGGGGGCCCTCGAGTTAGGGAAGCCCCAGGTGGACCACAAAGCCCACCTCGGCTTCTGACTGGGCGAAACCTCCCCTTGTCCATCCCTGAAGGCCAGCAGTGCTAGACGGGGCTCAGAGCCATTCCAGTGACCCGAGAACCTGGTGACTGCAAGCACTGTGGCCTCATCTGGACATACATTCATTTTGCAGTTGACAGAGGTAGTTATGCCTTCTCGTTGACTCACCCTTTGCATACCATTATGACCCAAAGTCTCAGGGTACTGTGTGGTCTAGGCTAGGGGGGTCTTCTCCAGACTTGGCAGATCTGAGGACATTATGTCGTCCCAGTGCAATGAATTATTGCCAGGAGAGCTTGGGGGAAAGAGGTGGTAAGAGAAAATGAACTCTGAGTCAAGCCTGGGATGGCCCTCTTATAAATAAGTAAATACACTTTAATATCTAGACAATGTACACAATTTTGACTGCTCTGAAAGCATGGTATAAACACTTGCGATAACATGGTTTTCTTCAGCATGGTATCAACACTTGCGATAACAGTTAGTGTTGTCAAAACAAATAAGATGTTGACATTATTTCAACTGATTAACAGCTTTTTATTCAACAATCACACACAGAAGATTGTATCTCCCCATTCCCTGTTGCAATGACAGCAGGATCTCCTTTTAGGAACCATCTGAATACAGGTTTGCTCTTGCTGTCTCTGCTGAGTGCCCCTAGCAGAATTCTCCTGCAGTGCTATGGGGTACTTCCCTCAGTCCCCAGCTCTGCGCCACGCTGCGCCCAGTAAGCTCAGAAGGTCACACTGGTAGATGAAATGTGTCCACAGATTCTTGCTGTTTCTCTCACTGAGACCCAGATTCTCCTCTTAGATTTGCGCTCGTCTTGGAGACAGACTTGAGCAATGGAGGTGGCAGAAGTGATATTTAAAATTCTTCTAAGATGAGGGTATAAGAAGTATTGCATTCACATGTGAAGATCTCAGCTGGTCTGTAGAATCTCTGGCCTCCCTGAGCCCATCTTACTGAAGAAATTGCATGAAAAGAGCATGAGGAGATTTTGCATGAGGCTCTGCATTAAGTTCTCTTTGGTACAGAGCTGACCCTCAAGTTTTGTCTCTGTTCTAATGACTGACTCGTCTTATTCCTGAGTCCCCCGATTCTCCTAATTCTTCTCATTTGGCTTCAGTCTAGGTCCTGGTTTTCAGGGTGTTACTTTGATGTCTGATGTCCAAATCGCTCCTAGATTGAGGTCCTGCCCTCCTAGGGATTACTCATAGCCTATGAATCTCTGTTTAGTTAGTAGGGCTGGTTTACTATGTGAAGGACATTTCCAATGCCAACTACCTGTCTGCTGAACTCCGAAGTGCCCCTCGTCATGTTCTCCTGATGGTAGGGTGCCCTAATCTTTGATTGTGAAACTCTACTGCTGTCTGTACAGGCCAGAGCTGGATGATCCAGGGGGTGACCAAGGCTTGACTCTGGCACATGGCCTGACTCTCTTAGTCAGCACTCTGTTGTCTGGGTGTGCTCTGCTCCCCCTAGTGGCAGGTGCACTGCCTGCTGACGCAGATGTTACTTCTCTGCCTGCCCCATCATGCCCTAAAGGTTAACCAATGGTATGCCCTTTTGGTGTCCTAGACATGACCTTAACATCCCCCATAATAAAGGAGCAGAGGGGAAAATGTGTGAGTGGCAGGCACTCTTCTAAGCCCTTACAACTTGATAAAATACTAAGGTCTCAGAAGGTGTCAATGTGTCCTAGTCTAGTATAATAATAACCCAAGCCCTTAATGATGGTCCTGAGTCATCAAATCATAACTGAGTCATTCAGTTCTGTTCTATAGGGTAGAAAATTGTATAAAACACTTCAAAGAATTCTCTCACAATCTATTAAAAATGATGGCACTTCAAAGGGTCAGCTTCTGTTCTCTGGAAAATTAACTTAGGGAGCACCATAAAACTAAATTGTTGCTGTCTCGTTACTGCCATTCCCGTTTTATCAGGTTTATTTAATGCTTGAGTCACACCACATCTTTAATTTGGACCCAGTTCTTTACAGGGCATAGTCACATATGCTAATGTAGTTCTGGAGTTACATCAGAAACAGTTTTATTTATGGTATAACGTAGTTTGATGTTTCCTATTTTTTTTTTATTATATAGCTCTTTTCAGAGTTCAAATAAACAATAATCAAATGATACTTTTAAAAGACAATAGGCTCCACACCAAAAATAGTTTGTCATTGTTTTCCCCTTGCAACACATTTGTAGAACTTTGATAATAAACATCAATTTCATTTTTCTAAAAGTTTGACCAGGTAACGAAGTGAACTTTGTTCACTATACTATATTTTGAAATGGACACATCGAGTGGCTGCCACCTGCATGACCCAACCAGGGCCGGGAACAAACTGCAACCGAGGTACATACCCTTAGCGGGAACCGAACCCAGGTCTCTCGGGACCACAGGCCAATGCTCTAACCACTGAGCAAACTGGCCAGGGCACTATACTATATTCCTTAAACAATGAACTCTATTAGGCAGACACATGCAAAAAAAATAAAACTGGACCACTCTCTTATATCACATTCAAAAATAAACAAAATAGATTAAAGACTTCAATGTAAGACCTGAAATTATAAAACTTGTAAACAAATGAGCTTATAACAAATTTTAAAATTGTGAACAGCAAAGGAAAGCATCAACAAAATGAAAAGACAACCTATAAAATGGGAGAAGATATTCTCAAATGATGTATCTGATAAGGGGTTAGTATCCCAAATATAAGGAATTCATATAAGTCAATAAGAATTCAATTAAAAAATGGGCAGAGGACATGAAGAGACATTTCTCTAAAGAGACATACGGATGGCCAACAGGTATATAAAAAATTACTAAAAACCACTAATCATCAGAAAAATACAAGTCAAAACCACAATGAGATATCACTCACACAATGGCTATTCTCAAACGCTCAACAATTAACAAGTATGTTTGGGCATGTGGAGAAAAGGGAACTGTCATGTACTATTGATGGGATTGTAAACTGGTGTAGCCGCTTTGGAAAATGGTATGGAGATTCCTCAAAAAAACAAAAAATAGAACTACCATATGATCCAGCAATTCCACTTCTGGGTATTTATGCAAAGAAAATGAAAACACTAATTCATCAAGATATATGCACCTCTATGTTCATTGCAACATTTTTTATAATAGCCAACATATGGAAGCAACCTGGGTGTTCATCAATAAATGAATGGCTAAAGAAGATATGGTATATGTGAACAGTACAATGTAATTTTACTAGCTACAAAAAAGAATAAAATCTTACCATTTGTGACAGCATGAATAGACCTAGAGGGTATTATGCTAAATGAAATAAGTCAGAGAAAGAAAGGCAAATACCGTACAATTTTACTTATATATGGAATCTAAGAAGTCAAAACAAAACAGATGAACAAACCAAATTAAGCAAAAAAAGACTTATAGAAACAAAGATTAAACTGATGGTTGACAGAAAGGGGGAGTTGAGGGAATAGGTGAAAAGGTGAAAGGGAATATCGCCAATAATACTCTGACAACTTTGCACGGTGACAGATGGTTACTGGACTTAGTGTGGTGATCACATAGTAAGGTATGTAAACGTAGCATCACAAATGTTGTACACCTGAAACTGCTTTATTACTGCATGCCAACTATACTTTAATAAAATTTAAAAAAAAGAAGAAGAATCCTAATTACCTCAAAGTTAAAGCACAGTTAATTATGGGTCATGATTCTATTGCATCCATCTAGAGTTGATTGCCATATTATCTTGTTAGCATCTAGAGCCTTAGGCCACTGAAAGTCTAACTTAAAAAAAAACCACATGCTGTCAGAGATCTCTTCTGAGAAAGGGCCTATAGGGGTACTAAAAACACATAAAAATTAAAACCATCCATCACATTTAACTGTTTCTTCTTGAGAAATTCCCAGCACTGGGAATGGTTGAAATGGAAGGCAGCCCATGGTGGGTGTTTCTCTACACTGGCATCACCTGAAAATTATAGCAAGACCTTCAAACCTGAGCTTCGCCACAGAACGATTACATCAGGACTTGAGGGAGTAGGCCCTGGATGTTGGTGGTGAATTTAAAATTTCCCCAGTTAATTCAAAGTAAAGCAAGCTTAAGAACACTGATCAAGGCCAGGGCCTGGAGTGTTGTGGCTGCTGGCCTGGCCGCTTTGTTAAAAACAGTTTGTTTTTGAGCATAGCCATACCCATTAATACATGTATTGTCTGTGGCTGCTTTGGGCATTAAAGGCAGAGTTGAATAGCTGAGAAAGAGACTGTATGGCCTTGAAAGACCAAAATGTGTATAGCTGTTTCTTTAAAAAACATCTGCTGTCTCTCTGTAGGCTAATGTAAAATCATGGTGTTTTTAGATGTGTTAAACTTGTTCAACTTGCTCAGAAGAAGGGAGGAAAGGGTGAGAAAGATTATCTTTTTCTCTCTTAACTATTTTTCCAGAAAGTTGCACAAACCATTTTCGCTTACACTTCATTGGCTGTACCTTACTCAAATGGTCTTATCTAGCAGCAAGAGAGTCTGTGAAATGTAATCTTTATTCTGATGGCCATTTGGCCAGTTAAAATTTTATTACTAAGGGGAAAAGGGAACACAGATATTGAGTGACTAAAAGGAATTTATTTCACATTCGCCTGTTTTTATATTTAAATATAAATATATTGTGCAGCAACAGAACAGGAAGAAAACTTTTGGATCAGAAAACAACCAAAGAACAGAATAAGAATTCATTTGCCATTATCTCATGTTAAAAAAGTCATATATTGCCCTAGCCGGTTTGGCTCAGTGGTTAGAGCGTCAGCCTACGGTCCCAAGAGACCTGGGTTTGGTTCCCGCTAAGGGCACGTACCTCAGTTGCAGTGTGTCCCCGGCCCTGGTTGGGTTGTGCGGGTGGCAACTACTCGATGTGTCCTTTTCACGTCGATGTTTCTCTCTCTCTCTCCCCCTCCCACTCTATCTGAACAAAATATCAAAAAATGTCCTCGGGTGAGGATAAAAAAAAAAGTCATATATTTTGCTTTTGCATATGCTATGCTCATTGACTTCGTCTCTGATGGAGCACAGAACATGTTTTTATCAAAATCTCTCTATAATGATAAGGCCTGCGTTTAATCCAGATATCCAAAACCAGTTGAACAAAGTCAACTAGTTTGAACCAGTTGAACCAAACATCTGTTGTCATATCTGCTATCTGGGGTGAACATAAAACGTATGGTCAAGCTAGACAGGGAGAGTAAAAGGGGTACTACTGACAGTTATACTTGGAGAACAGGTATCCTCTGGGAAAATGGGACAATGGTCAGCCTATATCTGAGCTATAATTTGGATGAGCACGTTCTACCGGTTAAGAGAGAAATCCTCCAAGAAACTTGCTCTTCTACTGGTGAAGAGATGGAAGACAGAGAAAATACACCTTCCACATTCCTCTACTTTGGTCGCACAATTAATCCTGAATTAGAATGCGTCTGAATAGTCTAGTGAGTTTCGAAAAAACAAATGCCTAAGAGGAAGGACATGCTTTCAAAAACATTAAATTATGTGTGACAGCCACAGTTTTGTTTTCCCCCAGAAGAGCAACTGGATGACTCAAAAGTTTAATTAAGAGGTGACATTGCTTCGTGACTTCTAGTTTGTTTCTGTTTTTCCTTCTCTGGGGTGACTCAGCCAAGGTAAGGTGCACACATTAGTTGAAACAATTCTTTTACATAGTTGGCTTTTCATGCTCTGGGCTGTGGAATTTGGGGCACAAAAATATCACATTTTTACAGTGGCAGTTTAACAATTTCTGTTAATCCTTATGTTGTGGTTAGATGCCAATACTCCATGAAGGCTACAGTTTAAAATAGCAATTATTTTAAAGTATGTCTCTTTTGTACACCACTAGTAAATTGGATTATGTTTTCTAAGCCTCCCAGGAGCATTAGCCAAAGCATATCTAAAGCTTTTTCTGTATTATAAATCATCTTTATAGGCTCACAGATATTTTATAATAAAGGCTGGGATTTCCCTAATCTTTTTAATGTGAAATTCATGTTTCCTTCTCTCCATTAATCCTTATCCCATTTCTGTGACTCCACTCACACATTAAATTTATCTAGGCTATCAGCCAAAGTGGAATGCTTATTTACTTTTTGCTTAAAGCCGGACTCTCCATCCAAATTACCCACGGTAGATTAGAACTCTGTTTTGACCTTGTTGCAAGAAACCAGGTAACTAGGTTCTTTTGAATTTTGAGTAGGTGATAGGTTTATAAATTACCCATTTGTTTTGTTGGTATTAACTTAAAAGAGGACTGTTTTTTTTTTTTGTTTTTCAGAAACATATATGAAAAGTTTTGAGAAAAATAAGGAAAGATTTTTTTCTTTGTGTACTTGAAATGAATCCAACATCAGGACACATTTTAAAAACTACTTATTATGTGCAATTTATAGTTTGCATTGTTGTATGCGGGCCTTTAATTATACAATACCTTAATTTTACAAATCCCAGTCATCAGTGTACTTTAATTCTGAACTCTATTTGACTTTGCGGAAACTCTCTTCCAACCCCATCCTAGAGTAAAAACAAAACGAAAACCAACACAATTAAATAAGCACAAATCTCTCTACCCAGAGCTCTAGTCAGATTATCAATGCCGTATTGAAGAAGAAAACATCTTAATGTATTTAAATGTGATTTTTAGTACCAAATCAGAAAGATACTTGTTATTGGATAGGTTTGTTTTAGCTTCAGTAAGAGAGTATAATAGACACCATTTAAATAACTGTAATTTAGAAGTTTGGGAAAATGTTATTTGGTATAGATATCGTTCCATATTACATCATAATAATCAAACTTTCTAAAAGTGTGGTGCTTTTTTTGTAGTCTTTTGTCTACAAGCCAGGGATGCAACTTAAGTGGCTTAACAAAAGTAATGTAATTATCTCAAAGACCCACACTCACAGTCCCAAGGCTGGGTGCTTTCAGGATTTCTTCAACAGCCTAGTGATATTGTGAAGGAGTTAGGTCTCCATATTTCAGCTCTGCGTTCTCAGAGAATGACCTTGGGCCTTAAGTTCAGTTAAACCTCTTAGATGTAAGAGTGTAGCTGTAGTTAGGGTATCACATGTAGACATGGCAACATCTGCCATTAAAAAGGTAGATTCCCTCTACAGATCTTTTTTTAATAGGAAGGAAAACCTTTTCCAGAAGTTTCCTAACCAACTTTTCTTTGGGTCTCTTCTGCTAGAATTGGGCTGTGACCCAGATGCAAGGAAATTTAAGAAAATGATGTGTTGCATTTTGAGACTCTAGTTCAATGTCATCTGACTAGAAAGAAGTGAGGAGGGGGAGGAATATGACAGGTGGGAAGACAATAGCCCTCTACCAGTGGCTTACATCACATCCCAGGACTGCTTTTGTAAAATAAAGTTACTAAGAATTAAGTGTAATTTTATTTACAGTGAACTTTTGCTTATTTTTTGTAAATGAATTAGTATCGATACATTATAGATGTTTTTTATGAGAAATTCACCAATTAATTCTAATTAAACCTCTTGCATTTATTTCAAGTAAATTTTAGACGTCTCCTTAAAACACTTGGAAAAGAGAAGAAACCTCTCTGTGATATTCCTGTTCCAAGTAATAAAGAACAACAGGAGGTGACGAATTGAGAAACCAAATCACACTCTTTCATGGAACGTGGCAAAGACCAACCGACTCGTAAAGAAACCAGGGAACGAGGCCCTGAACACAGACAGAGGCCTGGCGGAAACCAATCCGATGAGACGCCAGTGCTCCGATTCTAGTTCTATTTCACAACAGATGCAGAATCGAAAACACCAGGGTGCCTGCGATGCTCCCACCAAACTAGACTTTGCAGACACAGCGTGCGAGGCGGCAGGCGACCAGCGTCGTCTCTCTTCGTTTGGCTCAATTCACTGTGGAGGCCTCTAGGTCTCCCAGGGGTGGGACAGTTCCTTTCAGGACAAAATAGACAACTAAAAACATCAAACAACAAAACGAGGAGTTTGCCTTTACCCAAATATCCCTCTTCTGAAAAAGGTTGAAAGCATGTTTCTTTTGTTCAGTGTTCTAATTTTATCTATGATAAATACAGGTCCTCTTTCCCCAGCCAAAAGCTTTAGCGCAAAATAGTGCTCAACAGGGACCTAGGAATCCTCACAGGACTTCCTCTATTATTTTATTCATTTATTCCTCTTATAACAGGAGAGAAAACAACTCGGAGATGCAAAGGAGTCTTCAGATGGCTTGTTTAGGAAGTCCCCAGCTTAAGGAGCAGAGTCCAAGGACTGCCGTATTTCACTGATGATGACAAAGAAGACCTTCATAGTGTCACCAATCACCAAAATAAATATAATTCTGATCGCATTTAATTAAGGGTTAATAGAGAACACAGAAATTACGACACATTATTAAGGTGGCTTTCGCCTCCTGAAAGACAAGATGTTGTTCTAACAAAAAGAAGCACAGTACATTGAAATTTCCTTAAAAAGAAAAGTTCATCCTAATGAGAACAGAGAAATACCATTTTATTAATCTATTAATTTTTCAAGAATAAAGGCTTTTCGTAGTCTTCATTATCCTAAAAGTCAAAATCTCCATTTCAATAAAGTGTTTTTAAGGGGAGGTGAAGGGACGTTCTAATGAATATTTATATCTAATTCTGTCTGGGTTTGGCAGGTGATAGGACACAGAGCCTTTTTCTATGCTTTTAAAAATGTGTACGGAACCTAACGTGAAAAATAGGACTGGCGTCATATTCAAATTGTCAGAGCTGAATGTACTCCAGCAGGGCATTTCAAAGGTCTTCAAACAATCATTATTTTTCCTGGTGACAAATGACTTTCCCTCCAAGACACGATACAGCAAAACCAGTATTCATTTCATTACAGCTTAATTGAGCCTGAGATATTAGCTTTAGGCCTGTGGAGTATTTGAACCAGCAGCAGCCATCAGGACCCCAGCATCTGATTACTTCTCCTGTCAGTCAGTCAGTAAATATTTATTGAACACCTAGTGTACACTGTGATGGATTCTGGGGACACAGAGTGAACGAAGCCTAGGTTCTACCATCCACCTTCTGTCTTTTTCTACTTTGTCATTTCCTTTAGGATCTAGGGGAGAATTCTGACACTTGCTTTTGAGAGATTGTCCAGTGATCCTAATGGACTTGAAGAAAGATAAACACACACATAGATGATAGACACACCTTTCCAGTTTCAACCTAAGGATAGCATTATCCAGAGAACTTTTCTAGTTCCTCCTTCCTTCCAATGATGCACACCTTAGTCAAATTAGGTCCGACTTTTGTGGACTTCATTATTATGTTAATAACTATTTCCTTCCAGTTATTTTATTTAAACTAGAGGAGAAACAATAACTGGAAAAATATTACAGTTGGAAATATATCTACAGTGGTCCTTAACACAATCTCTGAATGATCTTATTGATCACATTAATGACCATCCGTTTAGTTCTCAATGTTTTTACATGTAGACAGCCAAGTGACCACCACCACTAGACCCCAATGTCAGTTGGAATTTTCATCTCTTAAAATGTAACTCCTTGCCTTGAGGCCTGTAGATAATGGCACGGGTATGGAGAAACACTTCTGTGAGAAACCACCTCGTAGGCATGATGATACACTTGTTCACTTATCCACGAAATCTTCACTGTCTGTCTGCAATGTATCGGGCAGTGTTCTAGGCACCGAAAATGCTGCCATCTCTGCTAGGCTGGCACTTCAGTTCACCTGCAGGGGGAGTCAGAGAGTAAACAAGTAAGCACGTGCGCGAGTAAACTGGTTTCAGAGAATGGGATCATCAAGGAAACAAAGGAGGGAAACTGGGGCAGAGAGTCACCCAGGTTAGGGAATAGGGGAGTTCTTCGGTTTGATGGTCAGGCACAGGAGACTAGCCTCAGGGTTAGGAAAGCTCTGAGTTGGAGGCAACTGTGAGAAACTGAGAAGTGCACTTTCATCTGAAACACACCGTGCCTCTGGGCTTCTAAGGACTGGCTATTGCCACTTGGCAGTGGGGGGCTGGGGAAGGCTGGGGAGACCACCATGGCCTTTTGAGAGAAGCTCAGAGTTTGGATTTCAAAAGGAAATTGCTTTTTAAAATGCTGGCAAATAATTAAAATATAAAATATGTTACCAACCAACCCCACACCATTGGAAACCAAGTACATGGAAGGGCTGTCTCAGGGTAGAGAGTTGCCAGCGCTTTGAATCTGTGCTGTAGGCCTTTCTTCTGGTCCAGAGCATCTAGGGCACCTCTCATGAAAAGGTCTGGTCTATTTTATTAGATTATATGGTGACATACCTTCCAGACACGGGTTCACGATTTAACCAGGACGTTCCATGACACGTGATGCTCCTCCCACTTGTGGACACAGGAACAATGGGAAAGAAACTGACGGTAATTAGCACGATGTTTAAGACCATTCGGAGATTATTTTATGGATTACTGTAGGCATGTTTCTAATTGTACTGATTTCACACTCATCTTCCCTCTTTTGCTTCGATTAAAATAAATGGAAGGAAAGGAAATAAAAATTGGACATAAAGGATCATTGATTTAATAAGGAAATAGTATGTGGAAGGCATCAGTAATGCTTTATAAAATTAAAACTTCCTGCTTTATAGCAGGAAGCAAATGATATTTAGCCATAACATTTTTAGTTTTGCTCCTTTTTAGGTTTACTTGGGATCATTTTCCACTGCCTCTTTATTTGTCTAAATCCTTCATCACTTGTTAGCATAAACATCAGACCGTGGCTATGATTCTTGGAAAAAGCATGCCACACAGTGTCAATACCTCACCATTTCTAAGAAGAGCCTTTCTTCTTCCCACCTTGAAGTACAGAAAGTATTGTGAGCAATATTTTATTCGTTTTTTTAAGACTTTATCTTCTTAGAGCAGTTTTAGGTTTACAACAAAACTGAGGGGAAGGCACAGAGGTTTTTTTTTTTTTATAGTGCTTCCATATATATATACACACATACATATATATATACATATTGTCAACATCACTCAGCAGAATGGCACATGTCTTCACAAGTGACAAACCTACATTGACACATCAGAATTACCCAAAGCCCATGGTTTAACTTTGGGTTCACTCTTGATATTGTACATTCTATGGGTTTGGACAAAAATATAATGACATATATATATTGTTACAATATTATACAGAGTATTTTCACTGCCTTGAAAAATTCATCTTGCCTCTCTGGTAACTACTGATCTTTTTAATGTCTCTAAAATTTTGCCTTTTCCAGAATGGCATATTGTTGGAATCATACTATATGTAGCCTTATTATATTGTCTAATTTCACTTCGTAATATATAATTTACATTTTCTCCATGTCTTTTCATAGCTTGATAGCTTATTTCTTTTTAGTGTTAAATACTATTCCATTGTCTGGATACACCACAGTTTATTTCTTTTTTCTCCTAGAAGGATATTTTGGCTGCTTCCAAGTTTTGGAAATTATAAATAAAACTGCCATGAACAACTGTGTACAGGTTTTTGTGTGGATATAAGTTTCTAACTCTTTTGGGTATATTTTAAGGAGTGCAATTGATGGACTGTATGGTAAGAGTATTTTTAGTTTTGTTTCCATTTGTTATATAAAGAAAAGAATTGGTAATCTTCTGTGTGTTTATATGACTAAGTGCAGATCTTTTCCCATTATATCTGTTTTATAGTCAGATGATGGTTTCTGAGAAACCTGATCATGTTGTTATTTTTTTTTTAATTCTTAAACATTTCAAATCTGTAAAAATAGATTAATTAGATTCTAAAATACATTAAATAATGAAATCTTTCTTTGAAAAGAACTATTAAAGACATCCAAAATGGTGACGGAGTGAATAGAAGAAACATAGACTGTCTCCCAGGACCATACTGGAATTACAACTAAAATAAAGTCAAATCATCGGGGAAAACCAACTGAAGAGCAGCTGGAGAGAACCCTTATAACCAGGGATGTAAAGAGAACCCCAAATCAAGACTGGTAGGAGCTGTGGAGGCACAAGAGGGCTGGCTGGGTGCCCATGAGCAGCAGCTGAGGGCTGTCTTAGCTGTGATCAGTTCCCTCTGGAAGTCCGGGGTTAAAACCCCAAGCTGGTTCCCCAGCACAGAGTGGTGGAACAGGGAAAGGTGCCCACATAACACCTGGCAGAGAAAATCACTAGCACAGAGGTTTTGTCCAGCAGCAAGAGGCACAGGGAACACTGCCACTTCCCTGACGGGCCAGGGCACTAAATTACAGCTACAGCCACTCACCTTGGCTCCAGCAGAGAGAAGGTGGACTGAACTGGAACTGTGTAAGGGGAGTCGGGGGTTCGTGGCACTGGGGAGAGAGCTACAAAGGAAGTCATCAGGAGCTCTGTGCTGAATCACTGCCCCACAGACAGTTGCCATTTTCCTCAAAGAGCCCCTTCCCAGAGTGGCCATACCCTGGAGGAGAAGCAACAGCACCTCCCTCGAGAATTTAACACCATCCGACCAGGTGGACTGAACTGGAACTGTGTAAGGGGAGTCGGGGTTCGTGGCACTGGGGAGAGAGCTGCAAAGGAAGTCATCAGGAGCTCTATGCTGAATCACTCCCCCACAGACAGTTGCCATTTTCCTCAAAGAGCCCCTTCCCAGAGTGGCCATACCCTGGAGGAGAAGCAACAGCCCCTCCCTCAAGAATTTAACACCATCCGACCAGGAGAAGTGCAACCTGAGAATCATTAACAGATAGAGACTACTTGCTATCCAGTAGGCAGAGAAAAACCTCTGAAAGCCTTGAGCTTTGGACTTGGCTCTCAGTGTTGGGTGTCTTGGCTCTGGAGACTGAGCTGAGAAAGCTGAGGCCTGGGTTCCTACACCTGGGAACCACTCCCCCATACTTTAGTAGTCATCTCTGTCAAGTAGCCCCATCAGAAGACTTTAGCCTGGGGGAGAAGCAACTGCTCCTCCCTCAGGAGTTTAACACCACCCCGCCTGGAGAAGTGCAATCTGAGGCTCATTAACAGCCAAAGACTACCAGCAAGCCAGTAGGCCGCCTGATACAAGATTCGGAAGACTTTGAGCCTTGGGCCTGACACTCAGTGTTGGTTATCCTGGCTCAGGGATTGAGCTGTGAAGGCTGAGGCCTGGATCCCTGTGCTGAGCCAATAACTCACACTGCAGAAACCACTTTCTTCTCACAGCAACTTTAACCCAGGGGAAAGTAATTGCACCACCCACTTGAAATCCTCTTACCCTGTCCACCTGAGGGATTTTTCATTCAGATGAGGGCTACAACCTGAGGCTCATTAAGTAATTGAGACTAATAGCCAGCCCACAGGTAAAAGCTCTGGGATGATTGAATCTTTGCTTGGCCTGAGACTCTACCCAGGAAAGTAAGACTAGACATTAGTGTTTAATGTGGTCCCTTCTATACTCATCCAAATCCAGCAGAGGGAGCCACAGTCAGCAGAACACCAACACTCACAGGGAAAATTTGGCAGGCTTCAAAATCTGCTGAGACAGCAAAAATAATGACACAAAAAAACAAATCCTAAATAAAAGAACAAAAGAATTCTATGGAAGAAGGGCTAAATGAAATGGACTTAAGCAAGTTATCAGAGGTAGAGCTCAGAGTAATGATTATGAGGAAGCTCAACAGCATGAATAAAGATATAGAAACAATGAAAACCAACCAACTAGAAATGAAATACTATGAAGTGAAAATGAAGAATGACATAGCAGAAATAAAGAACACATTGGAAAGAATAACAAGCAGATTAAAGGAAGCTGAGGATTGGATCAACAAATTAGGAGACAGGGTAGAAAAACATCACCCAATCAGAGAACCAAAAAGAAAAAATATTTAAAAAAAAACCAGGAGGACAGTTTGAGAGCTGTGGAACAACCGGAAACATAACTACATCTGCGTCGTAAGAGTTCCAGAAGAAGAAGAAAATGAGCAAGGGTTAGAGATTATATTTGAAGAAATAGTGGCAGAAAACTTCCCTAACTTGATGAAGGAAAAAGGCATACAAGTTCAGGAAGCACAGAGAGCCCAAGTAAGAAGAACTCAAAGAGGCCCACACCAACATACATCATAACTAAAATGCCAAGAATTAAAGATACAAAGAGAAAAACTTAAAGGCAGCCAGAGAAAAGCAACAGATTATCTACAAAGGAATCCCCATGAGGCTATCAGATGATTTCTCAACAGACACACTATACGCCAGAAGGGAATGGCATAAAGTATTCAAAGTAATGAAAAACAAGGATCTGAATCCAAGACTACTCTATCCAGCAAGGCTATCGTTCAAAATAGAAGGTGAAATAAACAGCTTCCCAGCCAAAAAAAAAAAAAAAAAAAGGCTAAGGGAATATATTAGCATCAAACCAACACTACAAGAAATGGTAAAAAGACTGCTGTAATAAGCAGAAGAAATAGAGAGAGAAACATAGGCATAATAAATAAAAATGGCAAAAATAAGTATATATCAATAATAACCTTAAATGTAAACAGATTAAACACTCCAAAAGACACAGAGCAGCTGAATGGATAAGAAAGCATGACTCATATATATGTTGTTCACAAGAGACCCACCTTACAACAAAAGACACACGGTTTGAAAGTGAACGGATGGAAAAAAATTTCCAAGCAAATGGAAATGAAAAAAAAGCTGGAGTAGCAATACTCATATCTGACAAAATAGACTTCAAAATGAAGGCTATAACTAGAGACAAAGAAGGCCACTACATGGTATTGAAAGGATATACCCAATAGGAGGATATAACCTTGGTAAATAATATAGGCACCAAATATAAAAGTACCAAAATACATTTAAAAAAAAACTGCTGGATCCAATTAAAAAATGGACAGAAGACCTGAATAGACACTTCTCCAAATAGGACATAGAAATGGCCAAGAGACATATGAAAAAAATAATCAACATCTCTAATCATCAGAGAGATGCAAATTAAATGGCTATGAGATATCACCTCACACCTGCCAGAATGACATCCATCAACAAATCCTCAAACAACAAGTGCTGGTGAGGATGTAGAGAAAAAGGGACACTAGCACACATTTAGTGGGAATGCAGACTGGTGCAGCCACTATGGAAAACAATATGGTATTTCCTCAAAAAATTAAAAATGAAATTGCTACTTGATACAGTGATCCCACTTCTCAGAATATATCCTAAGAAGCCTAAAACACCAATCCAGAAGAATATATGCACCCCTATGTTCATAGCAGTGCTATTTACAATAGCTAAGATCTTGAAACCGCCCAAGTGCCCATCAGTAGATGAATGGATAAAAATGATGTGGTACATTTACACAATGGAATACTAGGCAGCTGTAAGAAAGAGAAATCTGGAAAATGAGGAAAATGGTGGTGGAGTGTATGGAAGCTACACAGAACATCTCCCAGGACCAAAATGGAATTACAACAAAAATAAAAACAAATCGCCAGGAAAAGGCAACCAAAAGGCGGCTTGGAGGACCACATAACCAGGGACACTGACTCAATCCTGATAGGCTTGCAGAGATGCGAGAGGAGGTTGGGAGTCCACGGAAGGCAGTGGCCTCAGCTGGGAGCAGCAGCCTCAGCCGGGAGCGACAGCCTTAGCTGGGAGTGGCGCCCTCGGTTTAAACTCCCAAGTGGTTCCATAGCACAGAGCCAGGACAGAGGCTAAAATAGTCACCTTGGGCTCTGGCAGAGGGAGGGCAGACTGGACTGAAACTGTGTGGGGAAACTCGGGATTTGGAGGGCGCTCAGTGCTTTTGCTGTGTTGCAGCCACGCAGGACTGTGGTTACTCCTTCCCAGGGCCCTGGGGAGTGGCGGTGGCCCCTCCCTCAAAGATTCAACCCCACCAGGTGGCCATTGAAATGCTAATTGAGGTCCATTAACAACCAGCATCTGCCCCACCCTCAGGAAATCCTTTTAAGCTGAGCACCTGAGAGAGTTTTTCATTCAACTCAGAAAACAATGTTCTTCAGGTGACCACAATTAATAGCCTCCAAGCAAAAAGCTAGAGGATAACTGGACCATTCCCTGGACTAGCAACTCTAACCAGGAAAGTAAGACTTGACAGCGATGTTTAACATGGGTCCTCCCTGCCTCATCCAAACCCAGGAGAGGGAGTCACAAAAAGCAGAACACCAACACCCACAGGAAAAATTTTGCAGGCTCCAAAGCCCACTGTGATAGCCAAAATGGTGAAACACAGAAACAAAAGCCAAATGAAAGAACAAGAGACCTCTACCGAAGATGAGATAAATGAGGTGCAGTTAAACAAGTTAACAGAACTAGAATTCGGAGCCATGATCTTGAGGAAGCTCAACAGCATGTGTAAGGACATGAGCACCATGAGTAAAGACATAGAAATGTTGAAAATCAACCAGATGGAAATTAAAAACCACCAGGAAGAAATGATGAATGGCATATCAGAAATAAAGAACACATTGGAAGGTCTAAATATCAGAGTAGAGGAAGCTGAATAATGGATCAGTGAATTAGTAGAGTAGAAAAAATCAACCAATCGGAAAGCCAAAAGGAAAAAAACAATTTAAAAACAGGAAGACAGCTTAAGAGAACTGTGGGACAACTGAAAACGTAATAATATTCACATCATAGGAGTCCCCAAAGAAGAAAATGAGCAAGGGATAGAGAATATATTTGAAGAAATAGTGACAGAAAACTTCCCTAATTTAGTGAATAAAGAAGGCATTCAAGTTCAAGAAGCACAGAGAAACCCAAGTAAGAACCCAAATGGGCCCACACCAAGACACATAGGAATCAAAATGCCAAAAATTCAAGACAAAGAGAGAATCCTAAAAGCAGCAAGAGATAAGCAACAGATTACCTACAAAGGAAACCCCATAAGGCTCTCAGCTGACTTCTCACAAGAAACACTATAGGCCAGAAGGGAATGGCATGAAGTAATCAAGGTCATGAAAAACAAGGATCTGAATCCAAGACTACTCTACCCAGCAAGGCTATCATTCAGAATAGAAGGTCAAATAAAGAGCTTCCCAGACAAAATAAGACTAAGGGGATATATTAGCACCAAACCAGCACTGCAAGAAATGTTAAAAGGACTGCTGTAATTAGCAGGAGAAATATGAAGAAAAATAGAACCACACTAAACAAAAATGGCAATGAATAAATACATATCAATAATCACCTTAAATGTAAATGGATTGAATGCTCCAATAAAAAGACACAGAGTAGCTGATTGGATAAGAAACAACATCTATATGTTGTTTACAAGAGACTCACCTCACAATAAAAGATTCAGAGGTTGAAAGTGAAGGGATAGAAAAAAATCTTCCAAGCAAACAGAAAGGAAAAAAAAGCTGGGGTAGCAATACTCATATCTGATAAAATCAATTTCAAAATGAAGGCCATAACTAGACACAAAGAAGGCCACTACATAATATTGAAAAAATCTATCCAACAGGATGATATAAACTTGATAAACATATATGCATCCAATATAGGAGCACCAAAATATATCAAAAATGTTCTGGAAGACTTCAAAGGAGAAATCAATAGCAATACAATCATAGCAGGGGACTTCAACACCCTGCTGACATCACTGGATAGATCCTCTAGACAAAAAATTAGCAAGGAAACAGAGACTCTAAATGAAGCACTCGACCAAATGGATTTCATAGATATCTACAGAGAATTACACCCCAAAACTACATAATTCACATTCTTCTCAAGTGCACATGGGACATTCTCAAAGATAGACCACATGTTAGAACACAAACTAAGTCTCTACAAGTTCAAGAAGATTGAAATCATATCAAGCATCTTCTCAGATCACAATGGCATGAAACTAGAAATCAATTGCAACAAGAACATGCAAAGACATTTGAACACATGGCAGCTAAATAGCATGTTATTACATAATAAATGTATTAATGAGATGATCAAGGAAGAAATTAAAAAATTCCTGGAAACCAGTGAAAATGAACACACAACAACACAAAACCTATGGGATACAGCAAAAGAAGTTCTGAGAGGGAAGTTCATAGCACTACAGGCCCACCCCAAGAAGCCAGAAAAATCTCTAATACACTACCTAACCTCACAACCTAAAGAACTAGAAAGCAAACAAAAAGAAAACCCCAGAGCAAGTAGAAGGAAGGAAATAGGAAAGATCAGGGCAGAAATAAGGAACATAGAGACCAAAAAAATCAAAGGATCAATGAAACAAAGAGCTGTTTTTTTAAAAAAGATAAACAAGATTGATGGACCATTAGCTAGACTCACCAAAAAACAGAGAGAACCAAATACAGAAAATCAGAAATTAAAGAGGAGAAGTACCAACTGACACCACAGAAATACAAAAGATCGTTAACAACTACTATGGACAATTATACGGCAACAAATTCGACAATCTAAGCGAAATGGACAACTTTCTAGAAACACATAGTCTCTCAAAACTGAAACAGAAAGAGACAGAAAACTTGAACAGACCAATAACAACAGAAGAAATTGAAGATGTAATCAAGACTCTCCCAGCAAACAAAAGCCCAGGCTCGGATGGCTTCACAGGGGAGTTTTACCAAACATTCAAAAAAGAACTAACACCCATTCTCCTCAAACTATTTCAAAAAATTCAAGAAGAAGGAAGACTTCCAAACTCGTTTTATGAGACCAGCATAATTCTAATTCCAAAACCAAGAAAAGGCATTACAAAGAAAGAAAACTACAGGCCAATATCCCTGATGAACATAGACGCCAAAATCCTGAAGAAAATATTAGCAAATCGGATCCAGCAACACATCAAAAAATTATTTACCATGACCAAGTGGGATTCATCCCAGGGATGCAAGGCTGGTACAATATTCACAAATCAAAATGGTGATACACCATATAAACAAAATAAAGAATAAAAACCACATGATCATATCAATAGATGCTGAAAAAGCCTTCGACAAAATCTAGCATCCATTTCTGATAAAAACGCTCAGCAGTGTGGAAATAGAGGGATCATATCTAGGTATAACAAAAGGCCATATATGAAAGACCTACAGCCAACATCATACTCAATGGGCAGAAACTAAAAGCATTTCCCTTAAGAACAGGAACAAGACAGGGATGCCCACTTTTGCCACTCTTATTTAACATAATACTGGAAGTCTTAGCCACAGCAATCAGACATGAAGAAAAAATAAAAGGGATCCAAATGGGAAAGGAGGAAGTGAAACTGTCATTATTCGCAGAAGACATGATACTATACATAGAAAACCCCAAAGACTCCATCAAAAATTTACTAGACTTAATAAATGAATTTGGCAAAGTAGCAGGTACAAAATTAAGGTAAAAAAATCGATGGCATTCTTATACACCAATGATGAACTCACAGAAAGAGAAACTAAGAAAACAACCCCATTTACCATTGCAACAAAAAAAAAAGATACCTAGGAATAAACTTAACCAAAGAAATAAAGGACTTATTCGCAGAAAACTACAGGCCATTGAAAAAAGACATAGAGGAAGATATAAAAAAGTGAAAGCACATACCTTGTTCATGGATTGGAAGAATTAACATCATTAAAATGTCCTTACTACCGAAAGCAATCTATAGATTCAATGGAATCCCCATCAAAATACCAACGACATATTTCACAGAACTAGAACAAATACTTCAAAAGGAAGCAAAAACGACCTCGAATAGCCACAGCAATTTTGAAAAAGAAGAACAAAATTGGAGGGATCACATTACCAGATTTCAGGTTATACTACAAAGCGACTGTAATCAAAACAGCCTGGTACTCTCACAAGAACAGGCATATAGACCAGTGGAACAGAACTGAGAACCCAGAAATAGACCCAAGGCAATATGCTCAATTAATATTTGACAAAAGTGGCAAGAGCATACAGTGGAGTAAAGACAGCCTCTTTAATAAATTGTGTTGGGAAAATTGGACAGCTACATGCAAAAAAATAAAACTAGACCATCAACTTACACCCTACACAAGAATAAACTCAAAATGGATAAAAGACTTAAATGTGACTCATGAATCCATAAAAATCCTAGAAGAAAATGTAGGCAACAAAATATCAGACATCATACACAGCAGAATTTTCAGACACATCACCTAAGGCAACAGAAACAAAGGAGAAAATGAACACATGGGACTACATCAAACTCAACAGCTTCTGCACAGCAAAAGATACAGTCATCAAAATGGAAAGGCTACCCACTGTATGGGAGAGCATAATGCCAATGATATATCAGGTAAGGGGTTAATTTCCAATATATATAGAGTGCTCATACAACTCAACAAAAGGAAGACAAAGGGCCCAATTAAAAAAATGGGCAGAGGAGCTGAATAGACACCTCTCTAATCAGGACATACAAATGGCCAAGAATCATATGAAGAAATGCTCAACATCACTAATCATCAGAGAGATGCAAATTAAAACAACAATGAGGTATCACCTCACACCTGTCAGAATGGCCGCCACAACAAATCATCAAACAACAAGTGTTGGCGAGGGTGTGGAGAAAAGGGGACTCTAGTACACTGCTGATGGGAATGCAGACTGGTGCAGCCACTATGGAAAACAATATGGTGTTATCTCAAAAAATTAAAAATTATCTTCCATTTAACCCAGTGATCCCACTTCTAGGAATATACCCTAAGAAGCCTGAAACACCAATCTGAAAGAATATATGTACCCCCATGTTTGTAGCAGCACTATTTACAATAGCTAAGATCTGGAAACAGCCCAAATGCCCATCAGTAGACAAATGGATAAAAAAGCAGTGGTACATGTACACAATGGAGTACTATGCAGCTGTAAGAAAGAAAGATTTCTTATCCTTTGAGAAGACATGGTGGGACCTGGAAAATGTCATCCTAAGCGAAACAAGCCAAACAGAGAAAGAGAAGTATCATATGATCCCACTTATTTGTGGAATATAATGAACATAACAATCTGAGGAATGGGGTAGTCCCAGAGACGTGGAAGTGGGGTACAGACTGACTATCCCCAGAAGAGGGGGGAGAGAAGAAACCACAAAATTTATATGCATGTATGCATGAACAATGGACAGGGACAACAAAGCTGGGGAGAGGGCGGGAAGGGAGGGGGAGTGGGGAATCAGTGGGGGAAAAGGAGAAACATCTGTAACAAAAATAAATTAATTAATTAAGAGAAAGAAAGAAAGAAGAAAGAAAGAAAGAAAGAAAGAAAGAAAGAGAGAGAGAAAGAGAGAGAGAAAGAAAGAAAGAAAGAAAGAAAGAAAGAAAGAAAGAAAGAAAGAAAGAAAGAAAGAGAGAGAAACAGAAATCTTTTACCCTTTGAGATGACTTAGATGGCCCTGGAGAGTACTGTTCTAAGTGAAATAAGCCAGTCAGAGAAAGACAAGTACCACATGATCTCACTTAGTGGGGGAATATAATGAACAAAACAAGCTGTCAACGAAAAGAGATCCAGAATCATGGAAGTAGGGGACAGACAGACAAACCTCAGAGGGATGGTGTTGGGAGGGGTGGAAAGAGATAAACCAAAGCACTTACATGTATATATGCACAACCAATGGACACAGACATTAGTTTGGGTAAAGCAGGAGGGGGGTGGAAGTGGAAAGGAGGGGCCAATAGGGAAAAATGGGAGACATCTGTGATATTTTCAACAATAAAAATAGAACAAAATAAAAAGAACTATTAAAGTAATTGAGTAGTAAAAACTTTTTAGGGTAAACTCTTTTAGAAAACAAATTATTTACACTAGAGATATATTTAAAAATTAAAATAGCTACACACACACACCCTTAAACTTTATAGTGGGAGGAGGGAAAGTAAAGAAATAAACAGGAAAAAAAAAGAATATCAAACTTTTTTTTTCTTTATTGATTTTAGAGAGAGAGGAAGGGAGAGGAAGAGGGAGATAGAAACATTGGTGAGAGAGAACATGGATTGGCTGCCTCCTGCATGCCCCCCACTGGGGATTTGACCCATAATCTGGGCGTGTGCCCTGACCAGGATTCGAACCAGCAACCTCTTGATAAATGGGTCGACACTCAACCACTGAGTCACACCGGCTAAGCGAATATCAATTTTTTTTAAAGGAAATCTTTCTTTACTTTCTCCAAGGATGGATGGGATGGACAAGGGGCAACGGATCTTCCATCGTGTCAAGGCAGAATGTGATGACGTGGGTAAGGATAAGAATGCCACCGGTGATTAGAAAGCATCCATGGGAACCAATTCATTTTGAAATGAAAACTAGAGCCTTCTTCTACTATAAGACTTGAACACAGTTATGAAAATCACACTCAATTCAAAGGCCTTAATTGTTTTAGTTCCTTTGTTCTAGTTTATTGTTTTGCACTTTTCAGTACTTTCAAGCTTATTCTTATGATCTGGGGGGGGGGGTGCATGCTGTTTTAGTTAGCATATTTACACCTCAAATGCAAACGCTTCAAATTACCTTTGGTATATTTCCTTTTTTCTTTATTTTTATTTTTTTAATGAATGTCTTGTACTTTAAAGAGGTTAAAATTCATAATATTGATCCAGGCAGAAAGCATCCTCTACAAAGATTTTTCTTTCCAAGAAACTGAAGAAATTTTGTTCTTGAATAATACCTTTGACCTCTCTGTTCTGATGTCTATTTGGAGACATAATAGGCTACAAGCTGTTGTAGGCTATAGGCTGTTCTGCAAAATGAGCTTGTTTTTGCAGTTGGATCTTGGTGCAAAGAGGGATTTTGTACTACTAGAGAAGCTGCGATCAAATGGGGAGCTGTGGGTGTGGACTTGCTTGTGGGATGGAATCACCAGGCAGGTTTGGATCTTGGATCTGGAAGTAGATATTTGAGGACATACTATCCTCCTTCCAGTTTGGATGCTAAGATGTAGTTTGATAATTGCTAAGTCATTTTAAAGACAGTAAACTCAGCAAACAGCTGAGTAAATCCCTTAGCTCCCAGGCTAGAATATTACAGTTCTATGTGTTCTTAGAAAACCCTTTCACATCCTCATATGTAAACTACTTTATCTAGTTCACCACCAAAGATCAATGCACTCACCCAAGGACTGCTTACCATTCCATCTTCAGGGCGCATCTTTCAGTGTGAAATAAAATCTGCTTCGTCATCTCAACTGATAAAATCCATCCAATGACTGAAAAATGCCATGAAAATAAATTCTGTTTCCTTCTTTAACCATACATTCCAGTGTTAACATTTTTCTGGGGCAAGTTCTTATTTATCAACCTCAAACCTTCTGCCTAGTCCTTGTCACAAAAAATGAACATTGATGTAATGGGCATAAAACCAGCATTCATCAGCTATGGAGAAACATATCATTTCTGAATATATTTTATGCATTCAAAATTAGAATGCATTTGATTAATGGTATGTGATATAATTAATATTTAAATTACATATTTTATTGCCCTCTAAATGCATAGGGTAATCATATAATTTTTAAAAGGTTTGATATAATATATTTAATATTTTATATAGTTCTCCCAATAAATAATTGACTACATAATTTATTGTACAATTTTGAGAGTGTAAGGTAGCATGATGAATAGCTAAGTCCGGTCCACAGATGCAAATCAGGACTGTCCTGGGCAAAGCAGGGTACCTTCTGTTTGTACCACTAAAGCAAGTTCTCAAGCTAAAGAGACTTAAGTTTCCTTGGTCAAGCAGGCAACTTTCTGACATTTATATCTAGAGTTTAGATTTGCAAGCAAATAAAACAATCAATTTCCCTTTCCTGAAATAAGGGAAGCTTATCTAGTCAAACTGTCATCAATAGCTTCTCCAGTGCACATATAACTGCATGAATCTACATCATTCTTCCACCAAAACTGGAGACTAATGTAGCAAACACGTCCTGTTCCACTCTCTTGGCCATTCTTTCTACTACCCGAAAACAACGTTTTCCAATTTGTTTTTTTAGGTCTCCATCCCTCCCCAAACACCATGTAAGCTTCACTGAGGCAAATTCTTGGTTTTGCCTATTGCTGTATTCGCAATGCTCAGAACTTAGTAGGCGCTCAATAAGTATTTGTTAAATGAATGAATGAAGAAAGGTTCATATGCAATGAACATTATTTGGTTAAAAGCTGAAAGGAAGATAAGTAGGAGGAACATTTGCTGAGGAGGTTGTGTAAAGCCACACTTTCAAATGTTTTTCAGGGCAGGTCCAGGATACAATGAACCAGCCAGGGGTAAAGCCTTGTGTCTACAATGTGCCAGCCATGGGGGCTGAGCTCCGCCAGAATCTGTTGCTACTTATCAGTGGCAGCCTGTCGTTGCCAAGCAAAGGTGGAGGTCCAGTGATGTCAGACCTTGCCATTTCTCACGACCAGACATTTGAACTTGAAGCCAATGTCTAGAACATAACATGTTGACTCTTTATTCATTTTTCATAACTAAAATATCTCTCTGGTTTTTGGATTGCACATTTGTGACCTCTAGTCTAATGCTGATTCCATAAGTTGAAAATTCATTAGGATAAATTAATTATTTTTTTCCTGATATAAATAATGCTGAGAGTATTAACCTCCATCCTTCTCAATTTCAAAATGATAGCTTTCATTACATTGACACCTCTGTAGCTCCCAGCTTCAGAAACTGGGAGATTTGACTGTGGGATGAGCTGGGGCTTACCTAGCATATTTAACTTTGAGAGTAAATCTTTTAAAAAAATTTCCCTTCTCTTTATGACAAAATTATTTTTAATAACTATCATGAAATAAAACTAATAGTAACTAGAAAAGCAATGAAAATTTATCTTTTATTAAATTTCATATATACTCAAGCAAATAAAAAATTTTTAATTTAGCTCTGGCTGGTTTGGCTCAGCAGTTAGAACATTGGCCCGTGGACCAAAGAGTCATGGGTTTGGTTCCAGTTAAGGGTGTGAACCTCGGTTGCGGCTTGGTCCCTGGCCTTAGTCGGGGTCATGTGGGAGGCAACCAGTCATGTGTCTCTCATGTTGATGTTTCTCTCTCTCTTTCTTAGTCTCTTTCTCCCACTCTACCTGAGGATAAATGAAAAAATATCCTCAGGTGAGAATTAAAAATTTTTTTTTAAAATTTAATAAATTTAGAGAATTAAATAAATATTATGTTTACCATGGAAAAAGGTAATGAATTAATACTTTTTAATAATTTTAATTTTATTTTTTTGTTAAAAAGAAAAACTATCTATATACTGTCACTCCATGAATACATAGCATTACACAGTTCTGTGTTCGAGTCTTACCTTCTGCACATTCTCAATGGCTTCATTAAAATAGATTTTGCATATTTAAATTCTTTGACAAGTACAGTCAGATTGTTTACTCTATCTGTTCAGAATCAATCAAAAACACATTTTATTAACTTTAACTTCTAAATATTTTCCTCACTCAAAGCAACAATTATATAAATGTTTAGAAAAACTTAAATGTGAAAATATTTTGCAGATTTATAAAAATCTCATTTCACAATAAATTCAGCTATCCCAATATTCACTGTGTCTTTATTTCAAATAAAGACAGCTTCAAATATCTGTGCAAATAAAATACAATTTTGAATAAATAAAAACTCAAGGTGGCTACATAGAATGGCAGAATTGAAGTTACAGGTGCTGTTTCTTTATCTTTACAATTATAGTGCTATCATTGTTTATTTAAAACCCACTGTTGCCCTGGTTGGTTTGACGCAGCATTTAGAGTGTCCGCCCTCAAACCAAAGGGTTACAGGTTCGATTCCTTGTCAAGGGCATGTACCTGGGTTGCAGGTTCAATCCCCAGCCCCAGACAGGGTCGTGTGGGAGGCAACCAATCAATGTGTCTCCCACCTTTCCAATATATCTAAAAAAATCAATAGAAAAATGTCCTTGGGTGAGGATTAACAACAAAAACAACAAAAGACCTACTGTTTAAGCAGGAACGTAGAATTCCAAAGGAGGCAGAAATTGAACCCTCCCAAGTTGGAAGGTTCTGAATCTTCTTGAACTTATAGCCAGGAGTTCTCCAAAGTTTCTTCCATTTAGAAGACAATGTTTATCAAAGCATAAACATTTTTTAAAAAAAACTTCTCATTCGAAGCTTATGTATTATTAAAACTCAGTAGTAACCACATCAGTTGTTTAGAACCTATAGTGACAAAAGATGTTTTGAGGTAGGAGTATTTTATCACTGATCTTGTTTGTAATTGTTGGAGCTGGGTGAAAATAAAAATAAAACTGTGTTTTAGTTGGTTCTATTAGTATATTTGAATTCCCTGCAGATGTTATACCCTAACTTGGTCTACACTGAAGTGGACTGATCTGACTGCCACTCTGAAGGTGGTAGAAAGCAACAGTAAATAGAGAGAGGAAGCGAAATGAATAAGAGCATGATAGAACCAGGTAACTTGCCCCCCTCCCCCACTCTCATGGGAAGTGTTCGTGCATTGTCTTGCCGTCACCCGCCTGATCTTATTTTCTACATTTGCTAAGGTAAGTATTGTTTTTATTAAAAGAAGAGGAATTCACTGAGGATGCTTCAGTAACTGAGCTCTGGTAGCCCTCATCTTATTCAGGGTCATTTTAGTCCCCTTTGCTCCCCAGTGGCTGACTTCGGGGCTACCATTGCCTGCCTGCCTACTCTTGGACCCAGAGTTTCAGAAAGCCGTGGTTTTTCTTTGAGTTGTTTCTGGTCTCTAAGACTGTCTATCCTGTTTTTTGAATCCAGGTTTGGTTTTCTTTTCTCTTTTACATTTCATCCTCCATAATGTGTCTTTCAGGGTAGGTGGGTCAAACAGAACATGGATTGACTGCCAGCTTCTCCCTTTTCCTTTGGCACATCCGTACGCGATGCTCATGGGTGAGGTTATTTGAAACGAAAAGTTCTGGAGCAAAGCGCGCTAACCTCACTGTGGTGGTTTCGTCTGGGGACATGAGGAGGGAGCCCAAATTGCCGGTGGCACCAAAATCACTTTAACCCTTTGTAATAATCTAAATTTTAAGGGAGACTAGAAATATATTTTCAGTAATTTAAAACTTACTTAAACATGAATGAGATAAAACATAATGAGAATGAGGAATGAAGGAAAGTATTCGATAAATACCTGATGCTTTATTCTTTTTTGTTTTTAACTTACAAGGATGATTTTACCTTTATTAAATCTTCACCCATCTATAAATGTAGTATTACCTTAATGGAATTCTAAAAATATCAAAAATATATATTATATTGCTGGGCTTCCTGCTTTTATTTAAAGATATTTACATTTTAAAAACTGAACAATTATTCACAAAGTTTAATTTGCTGAAATATTGCAATTATTGCAATGAGTCATTTACTTTTCCAGAGGTACAGTCTACAGAGATAGAAGTATACTTCTGTGTCACCACTTTTCTGAAAGTAACTGATTTACCAAAAACACCCATTTCTCTGTGGTATTCACTGATATATAACATAATGCCTTAATGTCATCATTAGATTGTTAGGTAGGATTTAAATGATTCACATATGATTCTGGTACAAAGCCTTCTTTTTAAGAACAGCTCAACACGATTCATATTCTGTGCTATATTTTAAGAAAACAAGAAAGAACAGAGGGACAACTACAAAAGCAGATGGGACAAATACTTTAGAAGCTGTTCTGGTACCTCTAAGTGCTGGGGAACCACCTGGCTATAAAATCAAAGGATGTTCATCACGGCAGTCTGGTTGGGAAGGGCTTCTTTTGGAAAAGAATGACTCCAAACAGGCTCAGCTGTTTCTTCCTCGCCTATGGCAATTGAGTGAGTATCCATTTTTAAAAAGCTGCATTGGTTTTTAAATATGAGTTTAAGAGAATAAAGGCTAGAACATAACTTGATTTTGACATCATTTAAAGAGTTTATTTAATATCTGAAAGGTTCTTCTTCCCAATTATAATTTTAATGCCATAATTATGTTACAAGTTTTCAAGGAATATTAGTGTCTGGGATTTATATGGAGGCAACACCCTTTGTAATTCTATCTATGGAACCAAAGACTGATATAAGTTGAATAAGGCTCTGAGGACTTATGTATTGTTTTTGAACTTTTTCAGTGAGGTATCAATTATCCATAGCAGATAGTGTTCCCTAATCTGACCCACAGAATCAGACCCTCCAGGGAAGGACTTGGAAAGCTGTGTTATTATTAAACAAAGGGCCCTAATTGATTCTTATTATAAGGGAAGTGTGGGAACATTGCTCTGAGTTCAGCTTTACAATCAATAAATAATGATGACACAAAATCACTGTGTCTGAAACACCACATCACGATGGAAAGTGCTATATTATCATGTCTACAGAAATAAGAATCAATAAAAAAGGAGCTGTTTGGCCATAGAATCAATGCAAAAAACTTCTCAGAGACAAAGAATGGCAGAGTTCGGGGCTCGCTCAGCTCTGATGAAGGAAGAGTTTTCAGAATCCAGAATGAGTCTTTTGAAAGTGTACCCTACTCTGGAGATGAGTGCTGGGGGCTCCAGAAGCCTGATGACATTACATGCTGGACTCGTCTTATTAATTTGCCCCATGTCTCTGCTTAGCAAGCCACCTTCTGATTAAAGCTTGACTTCCTATGTAGTGTGCTCATGGGGACAGAGAATGCACTGGCTGGGGGGTAGATATGTTCAGTTTAAGTCAGTTTAAGTTCCCATTGTAAATCAGTAACCGGGCACTCAGAGTTGACCCATCAGCGCTCTGGCCTTTCACGTGAGCCCACCGTGGGCAACAGGTCCCCTGTATGCGGTTAGGGTATGATTCTGAGCTTGCAGAGCTGGGGTGCAGTGAAAGGTAGGGCCTGACATTCTGCAAGGAAAAGACCTGCCTGGATAGACCTGCCGCAGCCCCTCGCCTTGGAAGCGTTTTCTTCGTTGCCTTTCTAGACGTGATGCCTTTCCCTGTAGCCCAGGGCAGTTCCCTGCTGGGGGTTGAGGGCAGGGAATTATAAGGGGTGAGGGGTGGGGGTGGAATTTAGAGAATTATAAAAATCCCAGAAAGGAGGTGGGAGAAAAGACCAAGGTAATGCTCAGTTTATGATGAAAAAGAATAGGAGTATGTAACAATTGTAACTCTGAAGGGCAGGATATTATTTTAAGAATGGATTTGCCCATTTTGTAGATTAACAGTTTAGACTGAAAAACTAGGAATGAGTTCAAGGTCACAGAGTATTCTTATAATGTAAAAACAAAACAAAAAAACAAAAAGAAACACACATTCTATATTAAATTTGTTGTTCATTGTAGAAGGGGGATCTGATGAAGAGAAAGCTTGCTTGCTTTCCATTCTGGGGAATTAAGGAAAAAACAGAAGGTAAGAGGAGAGAAGAATTAACTTAGTGCTCAGTTTCTACTCTCTGTGTTGTGACACCGAAGTGTGTGTGTCTCTGTGTATTAAATATTCATTAAGTGAGCTTAACGTAGAAGGTAAGCTACTCTATGTGACTCTGAGACATGCCATGTCGAGGTAAACTAGACTGCACAGGACAGGACAATAAAGGAGACATTGGGTTTCAGCTTGGTCACCTGCAGTTGAGCGCGGTATAGTCACTGACTTGAGAGCAGTGTTCTTGTCTTGGTGTCCACCCTGGCAGAACTAGCTGACCTCTGAGCTAAGGGTGACCTGCAGTGTCTACGGGAGAAATGGAACATGTAACGAACATCCATGAAGCACTACCAGATTCTGACCAAGCCAAGAAAAACCAGGTCAACAGCTATGTAAGTCCAGGCTTCAGTCATTAATCCTAACAAGGAAAATATTCCTTGGCACAGGGAATATTACCCAGCCTGGAGACCAGCAGGGCGTAGGGCTAACTCTGGCAACCTTGATCCTTTCTTGCCCCCATCTCTTCTGATAACTGGTAATTCTCCAGCTACTGCCTGTTTCTCTGCTCTCCTTTTCCTTACTCTCTTGAAAAGTCTATTATATACTTCATCTCCACTTTCCTCCTATTTTTTTTTTTATCGAAGTCATTCCTGAGGCTTTCTGTCCTATCATTCCACAGAAATTTCATTTGTCAAGGTCACCCACGAAGATGTCAAATCCAATGGCCAATTTTCAGTTCTTATTTTAATTTGCCCAAGATTCTGTCTAGACAAGGTCGGTCACTCCCTCCTTTGTAGAAAAATTTTTTATTTTTTGTCTTGTATGTTACTTTTTTTTCCCTGGATGTTCTTTCTATACTTGAAAAATAGTGTAATGCTCCAGAATGCTCTCTGTGGACGGTTTCTCGGCTTTACTGCACTGCACTCCCTGAATAATCCTATGCAGACTTGCGGCTTGAATTTCCACCTCCATGCCAGTGACCTCCACATTTTCTTCTCCACTGTGGCCCTTTTCCTGAACTCCAGATGCGTAGCTCTCCCAGGTCACTCAGCATTTCCTCTAGAACGTCTAACGAGCATCTTAAATCTAATGTACCGTAACGGCAGCTCTTAATTTCTCCTCTAAACCTGCCTTTGCCTCTCCACTTGCACTATCTTCAATAAATGACAATTCTATTTATTCAGATGCTCAGATCAAAACCCTTGAATTCACTCCTGATTCCCTCCTCTCTTACATATCCCTCCCCAACCTCGCAGCGAGTCCCGTCATGTTTGCCTTCTATAAGTAGAACTGACTTCTAACCATCGCTGCTCCCACCTTACTCTGCTGCACTGGCTTCCTGGTCGGCCCAGCTTGCACTTTGCCTCGCCACGGTGTGTCCTCCACAGCTTCCAGAAGGGTCCTTCAGGCTTGGCTGGATCCTGTGGTTAAAAAAAGTCATCAGGATTTGGTTTATTTTTTCACTGTCCACTCTGCCTGTCTCTGTTTTATTTAGTATGCAAGCTCTTTCTGATATTAGGGGCATGATGTACCTGGGAGCCCTAGACTCATCTCCACTCAGTATAGCAATCCCAGAAAAATGAAATAGCTCTCTCAAAATGTAAATATTAATAAAGAATGGTTGACTAACTTTGCTGGGGTCACATGTCAATCACTAAACTAATCATAGGTCCTGTGTCCAACCTAATTGCTGGGATATAGTGGGGCCACCATCATTGACAGCCTCATTGAGACAACCTTGAACAGGAGCAAGAACACCATATAAATCATAAAATAATGTAGGGCAAACAAAAAATATAGCTTGCTACTATAATTTAATACATTGTGTTTGTTGAAGTGAGTTACATAATCCCCTTGATCCTATTTCTCCATCTAGGGACAATAACACTTCACAGGGTTGCTGTGAGCTTCAAATAATTTTATACATATAAAGTTGCTTTGTGAAAAATGCTGTTATAAACCTTGCAATATAAATGTTAGCTATTATAAAATTGAGATTAGCCCATCAGTGGCTGATAAAGTAGTGATAGATGCAGAGAATGACCTTCAGTAACTTATAACAATGGCATAGGTGTAAACAAAAATTAACTAAAGGGAGAGAGGGAGAAAAATCATCTTGAAAATCAGGTGACTAGGATTTTTAATTACACACTTAAGTGAGTAATGACTAAAGGTGCCTACTTTGCGAAGAATTATTTAAGAGAAAAATGTTATCAAACAAGGCTGCAAATAAGGTGTCGGCCAGGGCTGGTTTGTCATCTGATTGCTCAACTGAGGAAGGCTCTGTTTCCAAGCTCAGGTGATTGTTGGCAGCTTTCAGTTTCTGGCACATCGTCAGGCTGAGGGTCTCAGTTTCTGGCTGGCTCTCAGCGGGAGGCACCCCCGCTCCTGGCTGTTGTTGGCTGGAGGCTGGCTGCCTGCAATTTCTTGCCCGTGGGCCTCCCCAACATGGCCTCTTACTTTATTAAAGCCAGGAAGGGAGAGAGGATCCTAGTAAGACATGTTACAATCTTGTGTAATGTAATCCCCTTCTGACCAGTGGGGATCACAGGTCCCACCCACACTCGAATATATGTAAATAATGAGTAAATCTTTACATGTCTAGTTAAGATGGTTGGGCTTCCCAGTGAGAAATATGAGAGGGGCAGATGGAAGGCTCAAGTCCTTCCTTCGGGTTTCTGGTGGAAGAGGAGGGTCAGGGACAGAGGCTTCTCATTTGTAGAGACCTGTGCTGCACTATGCAATGGAGCAGTAATTAGAGCCACCAGGACCAGTGGTTCCCTTATGGGATCAACATAGACATGAACACAACTCACTTCTAAATTATTAGTGAATTTATGTATCTTGGTCAACATATTTAAGGTTTTTTGTTTTTCCATGGGGGTTATGTTAGCCCATCGTCCCTGGTGTCAAATTTCCTCCTTTGCTGTATAGAAGGGCAAGATAATGACCTTCAGTGTCCTTATCAATTAAAAAAAGGGGGGATCTTAAGTTCAAAGTATGTTGTAAGAATTAAATTGGAATAAATATGGTGCACCTGACCCAGTGTTTCACATATAACAAACTGTCAGTAAGTGGTAGCTGCTATTATTGTAACCATATGTCTTACCTTAGTTTTTTGTTTTGTTTTGTTTTTCCCGTATGCAATAGGAGTGACTAAGCATAACTCTATCTGGGTGAAAGTATTTAAATGTTTAAAGTATTTTTTATTTTAACATACTTGTAAAAAATTCCATATTAGGCAGTGCTGTTCATAATAATAGTAATATGTCCAACACTTGACATTTTAATGAAGTATGCTTTATGCAAAATCAACATTTTAATTTAATTAGTTTCCCCAGCAGTTACTTTAATTTTCATAGCTAGTTTTCTAAAACTAAACTAACATAATTGCAAAAAGTTAAAGCAAAAATTATAAAAATATTTGTAAATTGAAATAGACTTCCTTGGTCCTTCAAAGATTTATTGAGTACCAATATGTTGATATTATGCTGAATATGAGAGATGCAATGATGGAGAAAAAGAGTTCACTACTCCTAAGTAACTTAGAGTGTAGAAAGAAAACACATATAAATATGGTTTATAATGCAACATGAAATGATTCTGCAGGGGCATGAACAAAATTCTTTTGTAACAGATGCTTGAACAATGAACTCTACCAGAGACTCTCTGGGAAGGTGTCCTTAAAAAGAAGACACACAGTGCCTGACCAGTGTGGCTCAGTGGTTGAGCATCGACCCATGCACTAAGAGGTCACCGGTTTGATTCCTGGTCATGGCACATATTCAGGTTGTGGGCCTGATCCCCAGTGAGGGGCATGCAGGAGACGGCCAATTGATGTTCTCTCTCATCGATGTTTCTATCTCTCTCTCCCTCTCCCTTCCTCTTTTTCTAAAATCAATAAAGAAAAAAAATTTTTTTAAAGAAAGAAGACACACGAGACGAATGGTGGTTAAGATGAACAGGAGATTCTAGATAAAAGGAAAGTGCTCTTTCAAGAGGAAGTAGTATGAACCAAGTAGCACAGAACTGAGATCTGACATAATAGAAAATAGAAAAATATTCACTAAAGTTGGAGCATAGACTACATGAGGAAGAGAGGTGAAAGCATTGAGGGCTGGATTATAAAATACTTTGAGGATCAGTGAAGGAGTCTGCACTTCATCCTAGATATTATAGAATACCAGTCCAGCCCTGGCTGGTTTGGCTCAGCTGTTAGAGTGTCGGCCTGTGGTCCAGAGAGACCCGGGTTCAATTCCCGCTAAGGGCACGTACCTCAATTGCAGTTTGTCCCTGGCCCTGGTTGGGTCATGTGGGTGGCAGTCACTCAATGTGTCCCTTTCACGTTGATGTTTTTTTTTTCTCTCTCTCTCTCCCACTTTATCTGACCAAAATATGGAAAGGTGTCCTCGGGTGAGGATTAAAAAAAAAAAAAATACCAGTCTAGGTTTACAAGGAAAGGAATGATAAGATTAACTTTGCAACAAATTATGCCAAAAGAAATATTCATTTTGGTTTGCTGTAATTGTATTTAAAAGACAAAGAGCAAGTCTCAAATAAAAAATACAAGAGAAATCTTCAGAAAAAGAATAAAATAAAATGAAAGCAAGCAACTACCAGATACAGAGTTCAAAACAATGGTTATAAAAATGCTCAAGGAACTTGGTGAGAACTTCAACAACATGAAAGGACCTAGAAGCCATAAAAAAACCCAGTCAGAAATGAAGGATACAGTAGCTGAAATGAAGAATAATTTACAGGGAATCAGCAGTAGATTAGATGAAGCTCAGAATCAAATCAACAATTTGGAATATGAGGAAGCACAAAAACACCCAATCAGAACAGCAAAAAGAAAAAAAACAATCCAAAACTGTGAAGATAGTGTAAGGAGTCTTGGGGACAACTTCAAGTATACCAACATTCACATCATGGGGATGCTGAAGGAGAAGAGAGAGAGCAAGAAATTGAAAACCTATTTGAAAAAATAATGACAGAAAACTTTCTTTACTTGGTGAAGAAAATAGACATACAAATCCAAGAAGTGTAGACAGACCCAAACAAGATGAAACCAAAGAGGCACACACTAAGACACATCATAATGAAAATGCAAAAGGTTAAAATAAAGAGAGAATATTAAAAGCAGGAAGAGAAAAGCTGTTAGTTACCTACAAATGAGTTCACATAAGACTGTCAGCTGATTTCTCAACAGAAACTTTGCAGGCCAGAGGAACTGGGACAAAATATTCAAACTCATGAAAAGTAAGGACCTACAACCAAGATTACTCTACCCAGCAGAGCTATCATTTAGAATTGAAGGACAAATAGAGAGTTTCCTAGACAAGAAAATGCTAAAGAAGTTCACGACAACCAACCCAATATTACATGAAATGTTAAACGGTCTTCCTTAAAAAGAGGAAGAAGAAGAAAAATAGATAAAAAATATGAACAATAAAATGGCAATAAATACATATCTATCAACAATTGAATTTTAAAACAAAAATAAAAAAACAGCCCTGGCTGGTTAGCTGAGTGGTTAGAGCATCGGCCTGCAGTCCAGAGAGACCCAGGTTCGGTTTCCGCTAAGGGCACATACCTCAGTTGCAGTTTGTCCCCAGCCCTGGTTGGGGTTGTGCGGGAGGCAGCCATTCGATGTGTCCCTTTCACATTAATGTTTCTCTCTCTCTCTTTTCCTCTCTCTCCCTCCCACTCTATCTGAACAAAAAACAAAAAAATGTCCTTGGGTGAGGATACAAAAATAAAAATAAATAAATAAATAAATAAGCAGAACAGAAACAAACTCATAAATACAGAGAACATTTTGATGGTTGCCAGATGAGAGAGAGGTTGGAGGGATGGATGTAAAAGGTGAAGGGATTAAGAAGTACAAATTAGTAGTAAGAGAATAGTCACAAGGATGTAAACTACAGAACAGGGAATATAGTCAATAATATTCTAATAACTATATATGGTGTCAGATACGAGATTTATTGGGATAATCACCTAGTATATTGTATAATATTTTATCACTGGAGTATACACCTGAAACTAATATAATATTGTATGTCAACTGTAATTAAAAAATATAAAAAATAGCCTGGCTGAGTGGCTTGAGCATCAGTGGATTGAGCATCATCCCATGGACTAAGAGGTCCCTGTTCTATTCCCAGACAGGGCACATGCCCAGGATACAGGCTCAATCGCCAGTAGGGGTGGGTAGGAAGCAGCAGATTGATGTGTCTCTTACATTGATGTTTGTCTCTCTCTCTCTTTTTTTCTCTCTAAAAAAATCAATAAAAACATATTTAAAAATAAATAAATAAGTAATAAAATCAGGAAAAAAATTTTAATTAAAAAAACAACAACATGTTCATAAGCTTACCTAAATGAAGCAAGAACATGTAAGCCTGACTCATTACCCCCACCCTCCGTTGCAGAGAAGCCCAAAGGAACATGGTTTCAAATAGTTTTTAATGTATGTTCCTTCCTTATATGTAAAAATGTACAATAAAATTGTTATACAGTACATCCTTACAGGTGAAAAGACAAAGAAGAAATACATATGCAGAAATGTACAAAAACAAAGCATTAGAATTCTGATTCCAAAGAAGATACCAACATCCTTCCATCCAGGTCAAATCACTGTAAATTCTGTTCACCATTTATTTATCCATTTAACCAGCAAATATTCATTGAGTGTCACAAATATTTATTGAGTGTGTAAATATGGGTGCAAAAAATAGAAAGATAAAATAGATCTTCCGTACTCATAGAGCTTCACATACAGTGAGGGAAATACTAAACAAACACTCAGAAGAAGTGTAAGTGCTGCCATCCCGAGGCCAGCTTAGGCTTCGCTGCTTGCTGAGAGGTAGATAAGATGGACTGGAAAGCCCAAGGCTCATGTTCTGCGGGTTCAGAAGCTCCATTCTGCACATACCGGGGGCTCTCTATTTCATGGTCTCCTCTGCTGCTAGGCTTCTCCTCCATGGCAAGGCAGTCATTGTTCTCCACCCCTTTCATAGGAGACATTAGCATTTCCCTCCCTCAGTTTCCACTAGATGCGCATTCATATAAAGCACTTGTACATGTGGCTGACTTTGATGATGATTTAGGACTCATGAGTAAAGTCCACAGCATGGTTGCACAACAAATAAAGGTAAAAACACATTTGGATATTCACAGTTTAAAAGCCCATTCAACCTCTCCAATTCCTCACTAGACTTATATCTCTCTCCAGTACTCAGCCTTTCACCATCTTACTGGTTCCTCCTTCCTCTACTTCCTTTCTCTCCTTTCCCTTTGTTTCCCTTCCTACCATTGCTCAGAAGTGAGCAGGCAACCAACCACCACAACAAACACAATGAACCATAAACAAATTCCAATCCCTTTATTCTTCTATGGAGCTTGACTTTTTGTTGTTGTTGTTGTTGTTTGTGCTCCTAAAGACATTACATTGTCTCAGAATTACACCTTCTACTCCAAAGGTTTATCTATGCATTATTTATACTCAACAAAAAATGGAGGAAGAGATGAGAGTGGAGGAAGGGAAGACAGTGGAGAAAGAGATGAGCGTGGAGGAAGGGATGAGAGTGGAGGAAGGGATGAGAGTGGAGGGAGGGATGAGAGTGGAAGATGGGATGAGAGTGGAGGAAGGGATGAGAGTGGAGGAAGGGATGAGAGTGGAGGAAGGGAAGAGAGTGGAGGAAGGGATGAGAGTGGAGGAAGGGAAGAGAGTGGAGGAAGGGAAGAGAGTGGAGGAAGGGATGAGAGTGGAGGAAGGGAAGAGAGTGGAGGAAGAGATGAGAGTGGAGGAAGGGATGAGAATGGAGGAAGGGAAGAGAGTGGAGGAAGGGAAGAGAGTGGAGGAAGGGATGAGAGTGGAGGGAGGGATGAGAGTGGAGGAAGGGATGAGAGTGGAGGAAGGGATGAGAGTGGAGGGAGGGGTGAGAGTGGAGGAAGAGATGAGAGTGGAGGAAGGGATGAGAGTGGAGGGAGGGAAGAGAGTGGAGGAAGGGATGAGAGTGGAGGGAGGGATGAGAGTGGAAGATGGGATGAGAGTGGAGGAAGGGAAGAGAGTGGAGGAAGGGAAGAGAGTGGAGGAAGGGAAGAGAGTGGAGGAAGGGAAGAGAGTGGAGGAAGGGAAGAGAGTGGAGGAAGGGAAGAGAGCGGAGGAAGGGAAGAGAGCGGAGGGAGGGATGAGAGTGGAGGGAGGGAAGAGAGTGGAGGAAGGGATGAGAGTGGAAGATGGGATGAGAGTGGAGGAAGGGAAGAGAGTGGAGGGAGGGAAGAGAGTGGAGGAAGGGATGAGAGTGGAGGACGGAAATGAAAGTGAGGACGGTGAAGAGAGTGGAGGCCGGGGAACTGAGGAGTGGGACGGAAGGGACCGAGAGTGGAGGGCGGGAAGAGAGTGGAGGAAGGGATGAGAGTGGCGGGAGGGATGAGATTGGAGGAAGGGAAGAGGTGAGGAAGGGAAATAGAGTGGGAGGACAGGAGAGAGTGGAGGAAGGGATGAGAGTGAGGAAGGGAAGAGAGGGAGGAAGGGATGAGAGTGGAGGAAGGGAAGAGAGTGGAGGAAGGGAAGAGAGTGGAGGGAGGGATGAGAGTGGAGGGAGGGATGAGAGCGGAGGAAGGGAAGAGAGCGGAGGAAGGGAAGAGAGTGGAGGAAGGGATGAGAGTGGAAGATGGGAAGAGAGTGGAGGAAGGGATGAGAGTGGAGGGAGGGATGAGAGTGGAAGATGGGATGAGAGTGGAGGAAGGGATGAGAGTGGAGGAAGGGGAAGAGAGTGGAGGGAAAGGGTGAAGGAACGCGAGTGGAGGAAGGGATGAGAGTGGAAGATGGGATGAGAGTGGAGGAAGGGATGAGAGCGGAGGGAGGGATGAGAGTGGAGGGAGGGATGAGAGTGGAGGGAGGGATGAGAGTGGAGGGAGGGATGAGAGTGGAGGGAGGGATGAGAGTGGAAGATGGGATGAGAGTGGAGGGAGGGATGAGAGTGGAGGGAGGGATGAGAGTGGAAGATGGGATGAGAGTGGAAAGCAGAAGCATATAACATGGGACCTTGCTTTTAGTTTCCTGGTTCTCCCAGTACAAAATTAAATGACTTCGTGAATTGTTTTTTCTGAATCTTGAGTTTATTGATATTTGAATCAGAAACAGTTGTGCCAAAGCTGGCAAACTTGTACACACACATGCACACATGTATGCTCACACACACACACACACACACACCAGCAAATGTTACATAAAGCACCTTCCCTGAGGGCCACATTATTTGGCATTATTACGAAGTCAATCCTGTAGCCATTAAGTTGATTCTGGGTCAGTCGAGTAATTAGCTGAAAATTATGTTCATCTTCATTTTTTCTCCACAGGAATCTTTCCTGCAGAGAGACCCAGAATATGAGGCTTTTGGAAGAGCTTAAATGAAAGCTTGCCTGCCAGCAGCACATGGATTCTCTACCGGTTCAGGGTTTGCACCTGCCGAGCTGACACACCCATTTTCCCCAAGAGCAGTAGCCCCTTGCTCTGCCCTCCGCCTGCCTACTGTCAAGGCAGGAAAAGTCCAAGTCCTGTTTACCACCAGGGTAAACTGCCTTCTGTGGCATTCTTGTAGAAAGCCTTTGGGGGGGGGGGTCAATATGTCCCCAAGTATTTGCAGATTCAGCAAATGACATATTCCCTGTAGACATCGTGCCCACTGCTTACTGAGCCCGTAGCACTTCGCACACCACAGGAGATTCATGTATTCATGATGATTTTCATTCTGTTATTTTCTGGAAATAAATTATTTTGTTTGCTCTCCCAGTTCCACCTTCCCCAATCTATCTTACTTTTCTTTTCCACTCTTACTGTTCAACGACTAATAACCATGCCTTTTAAGCTCTCTTTTTTATTGAAAGTAATAAATTAAGACATTCATCTTCCGGTGGTTCATCTTTGCATAAAAACCACTAGCATATACATTAGCATGCTCACAGTGTTGAGTATATAGGAATTCATTTCAGTAGCAACAACGTTCAGTGACCTTAGCAAGAAAACTTTCCGTTTACAGATAGCTTGCTACTCTTACATAATTGTAACTTTCTATACAGTATAATACTTTAAAGTTCAGATGTTGGAGGGAAGTAGTATCTTCAAGGGAGTGGTGCTTTCTGCGGTTCTTCCTCAAAATGAAGCCACTGGTTTTGCGAGATTGAGTTTGCTGGAGGTACTGCTGAGACTACAGCCGGTCATCCTGGGTGTCAACGCTTATGGCTGAATCTTGGCTACTGGTATCAGCAGGTCCGTAGGATTTTTGGCTTTTGGCAAAGTTGATGAAAACCTGATTTTTTTGAGGGAAATAAAGCCATTAGTGTTTGGTAAACCAAAGGAAGAAATATGGTTAATTCACACATACACACACACACACACTTGAGAGAAGAAATAAAATATTAGATTTCATAGGGCCATGCCCATACATATATACACACTCTTACAAGAAGTCATTTCTTTAGATATTCAAATTTAATTGGAGTTTGAAAATAATACCTGTATCTACAACTATAATTGTGTTTATAATCATAATAGAAATCTGACATTATAATTGAGTCTCTGTACCTACAGGCTCTACATCGATATCTCTATCAAGTATGAACCAGGAGCCCTACCCAGGCCCTTATCTAATGCTTGTATGGTGATGTGGAGAGAGATTTCACTCATTTGAAAGTTAATGCACTAAAATAGAATTTGTATGAAAGTCTCACATTAACATTATGTTCAGTAAGCCAAATATTTAATAGGCAGGCATTTATTACTTTGTTTAACATTATTAAATCTATTAGTCATTGATTTATCCAGAAAATATTGAGAGTCTATTTTTTGCCAGCCATGGTAGATGGTAGCTGGTTACAGTTCAAAGGCTAAATATTCTGTATTAGAAAAGCCACACTTGCCCTGGCCGGTTTGGCTCAGCGGTTAGAGCGTCGGCCTGCGGTCCAGAGAGACTGGGGTTTGGTTCCCACTAAGGGCACGTGCCTTGGTTGCAGTTTGTCCCCGGCCCTGGTTGGGTCATGTGGGAGGCAGCCACTCGATGTGTCCCTTTCACATTGATGTTTCTCTCTCTCTCTCTCTTCTTCTCTCTCCCTTCCACTTTATCTGAACAAAAAATGGAAAAATGAAAGTATGTCCTCCGGTGAGGATTAAAAAAAAAAAAAATGAAGAAAGAAAAGCCACACTTGCCTAAAGCTGCATAAAAAATTGTCCACAAAGTGCAGCAGCATTTATTAACTCAGGGCCTCACTTTCAGACCCATTTTAGTGGTAGACACAATCAGATGTTCTACACATCAGACTGCTTAAGCCAAACAAAATTGATAGCACAGAGGTGATACAGAGGCCCCATGAGGCCTCGAGTTATTGAGCATAAGTGTAATTAAGACATGACGACATGACGTGGGCAAAGCAGAAGAATTCTGCCTTTGCTGCTTTGGCTGCCTGCATCCGGCAGACCTGAAAATCTGGCACCAAATTCGTTCTCCATACTCCCATCATCTCTAATCCAGGAAGCCAATCAGTACAAACATTATTTAAGAAACCTCTCAAGGAGAAAGTAAGGAAAGTGTTTTGTTTTTATAGGTGGAAGTAATATTTTGGTGCTTCACATGGACACACAATTTGATGGTTAGAGATATCTTGTAGAAAGAAAAAAATATCTTCTTTTCTGTATTAAAACGAGTCAATGCTTTTAACATCCCCAGCCCGAGATCCCCAAATGTGGTTAGAAATAAATTCAGCTAAATTTGTCAGGTGCGAGATTAGATACTGCTTCAACTAAAAACGAATGGAATGTTATCGACAAGAAAGAAACAGCATGTGTAATAATTAACATGATATTGTGCACATGGGTTGTGGTCTCTAGCTTACCTCTTCCAGAGTCGTCTGACTCACTAAGAAATTGGTGATATTTAAAGCAGCCTTGTTGGTTTCCAGCAGATCAAAAATGTTGGCTACTCCTCCTGCCGTGACTGGTACGTGATACTCTAGCATGCTGAGGTGCTGATCCTGTGGGAACCAAAGGAAAAAATGTCTTTTGCAGTGCCGGGTAATGTTGACTTGACTAGTCGTATCTGAGCAAGAGCCAAGAAAAATACTGAAATTCATTCCACTGAAAACGACCCTGCAGTGTAAATAACGGGTATGTTTCGAAGCTAACAGCTTGCAAGGATGAGATGAAAAGTTTTATGAATGCCAAAGAGAAACCAAATTAAAAAGCCAATGAAAATTCCAAAGCATTCTACATTCGTGTACACTTAAAAAGGCATTATACTCTAGCTGGAAAAAGATACTATGGGATGGTAGTTCGGGGGTCAGACTATGTTCCCAGCTCACGTAAGCTTTTGCGGAAATTACTTTTAGAGATTTCATGTGTTAAATGTTAGAATTCTTCTAAAGGGCCAAGGATTAGCTGCTCAATTTATGTTGGCTAAAGAGGCTAGATTTCAGCAGAACTGCCCAGGGAAAACCTCATTCAAATAACACTATATTTTTTCACAACTCACCCTAAAGATCTCTTCCGTTTCTTTATGTTAGTCCACACACAGCATTAGCATCTACTTAGCAATCTGTTCTTATTTCCTAGGAGTATCTTTAACTACCTTGCTTTTCTGCATATTTAATCCGTTATCATATCCCATTTACTTTTCATCTAAAGCAACTCTCGAATTTAAGCCGTCCTCTCCATTAATGTCATTAACCCGAGGCTCATCACTCCACATCTGTTAGCAACAGCCTCTCCAGAAACCTAGAAACTATATACTCGTACACTGTCCCCAAGCAGCTAGCGTCATCTTTCCTAAGCACTAGTTTAATCAGGATGTTTTCTTACTCCAGAATCTACCCCGTGGCCTATATGGGTGATATCAAGACTGTGTATTTCAGCCTGGTTTTTAAGACTTCTGTTGCTCACCCTGGCTGGTTTGGTTCAGTGGTTAGAGCGTCTGCCCACAGACCAAAGAGTCTCGGGTTCGATTCCTGTCAAGGGCATGTACCTCCGTTGCAGTTTGTCCCCAGCCCTGGCTGGGGTCATGCAGGAGGCAACCAATCGATGTGTCTCTCTCACATTGATGTTTCTCTCTCTCCCTCCCTCCCACTCTATCTGAAAATCAATGGAAAAATATCCTCGAGTGAGGATTAAAAAAAAAATACTTTGGTTTCTGGAAACCCCTCCTCTCACAACTTTGTCCACTGGCTGCCTTTCCCATCGGCTTGTTTTCACGTCACACCGGTCACTGCAATGAGGCTCTGAATTTCACTCCCAAATTGTTGTTCTTGCTATTTCCCTCCTGGGTATCTAGAAACCACCAGATACTTGTAAAGAATGGTCTGTTTAAAAGGAAGTAAGACTTTTATTATCCCTGCATTTGTCTAGTGTAGCCCTGGTCCCGTGAGGAGCAGACCAGGGTGAACGCAATTTTATCACTCAGTGAATAAGCACAGACTTCAATCCGTAAATTCACCGAAGGAAAACGCACTATGACCAATGGGATTTGTGCAAGGAAAGTGTCCTTTAATTTTTACATTTGATTTTAATTTAGATGATAGAAAATGGGCTTTGATAAGAATCGTAAAAGCTATTATTTCCTAGAGAAGTTAGCCAAAGCTTGGGAGGTTGAGGCAAAGGTATTTTGTAGAGATAAAATAATTGTTTTTAAGAACACACTCTATTTTGCTGTCTCCAATCTCTTCACGTTAATATGGTTCCTTACAGAAGTATCTTGGTGGTTTGTTTCTCATACCAATCTTGTGACGTGGATGCTATTATTGCTACTTTACAAGTGAGAAAAATGAGTCTCAGAGACTTTAACTGTCTTGCTGGAAATCGCACAGGGACCACTTGGCCGCATCCCAAGACTTCTGGTTTCTTTTCACCACATGATTTCCTTTTAAAATGAGCATCTGCTAGAGCTATCTTGTACAAATTACATATACATTGAGGATGTTACATAATGATAACCTTTTTTTGGTGAAGTGCATGTATTTTAAGTTTTAACTCTGTGAGCTATATAGACATATATCTCTACGTGTCCATCCTGTGGATGAATAAACAATGTGGGACTAAGAACTTCATTTCCAAGCAGTTCTACTCAAACTTTTGTGGGCTTATCTTTTAAATGAGGGGAGCAAAGGAGATACTCTCTTCAGGCTGTGACATTCTGGAACTCTAATTTTTTTAAAAAAAGATATGTACTTGGCCCGGCCAGTGCGGCTCAGTGGTTGAATGTTGACCCAGGCACGAAGAGGTCATTGGTTTGATTCCAGCCAGGGCACATGCCCAGGTTGTGGACCCGATCCTCAATGGGGGGCATGCAGGAGGCAGCCAATCGATGTTCTCTCTCATCAATGTTTCTATCTCTCTCTCTCTCTCCCCCTTCCTCTCTCTCTAAAATCAATAAAGGAAAAAAAAAGAAATGCATGTGGTCATATCATATTTGCCATCCCTCAGTTCCCTAACATATATAACTAGTAAACTAGTTATGTATACAACTCAAAGACTAATAGAGTATGGCCATAGGCCTTTGTGAGGAAGAACTAAATAAAGGTATGTGAAAAGACGACATTACTTTTAATAGCTACAAAAATATAATTTTTGTAATTATATTTGAAGAATAGAATAATTTGAAATTCCTATTTGTTTATAGTAAGTGTGCTTCAGAGTATCTTATACATATTTAGCTAACAAATATACTAAGATTAACAATAAAGCTAAGGTCAACTTGAAAATGGCAAAATTCCACTACGATGTTAGACTATCAAAATCAGTAAAAGCAGGATAAAAAGGCAGGATAATCTTTTACCTACTTTTTTGTTTCTGTTTTGTTTTTTTGTTAATCCTCACAAAGGATATTTTTCCACTGATTTTTTTTTTTTTTTTTTTTTTTTTTTAGATATAGTGGAAGGGGGAGAGAGAGAGAGAGAGAGAGAGAGAGAGAGAGAGAGAGAGAGAGACATTGACTGACTGTTGCTCACACAACTCCAACAGGGGCTGGGGATCAAACCTGCAACCCATGTATGCACCTTTGACCGGGAATCAAACCTGTGACCCTTCAGTCTGTGGGCTGATGCTCTAACTGCTGAGCCAAACTGGTCAGGGCCTTAACTTTAAAATTTTTTTTATTAAATCTTTATTGTTGAGAGTATTATAGTGATTTTTTTAAATTAAATCTTTATTGTTGCGAGTATCCTTTTCTTCCCCTATTGCCCCTCCTCCTAGTGCCCATCCCACCTCAGGCCTTCACCACCCTGTTGTCTGTCCACGGACTTACTTTTAAGTATGTTTTTGGAAAGTGCATTTGCATGAAACTGGTGAGGGCCTCCATGCGAACTTTGGTATTCTTCACGTGAACCTTGACAGTAAATCCTCGTCCAAACCTAGAAAGAGAAAGTGCAAAACACAATATAAGTTACATTTTGCTGAAATAGCTCCCCTGGAATTCTAGATAATGAAACAGCACCCAAGCTGACCATTACAGCCCTTTTTCTTATATAAAGACTGTCATTTTGTCATAAATGTTCAGAGCATGCTGCAAACTGGAAATAGTGAACTGCCATGATTTTTAAAACTTTATTTCTACCACTATATAAAGTCAGACTCTGGGCAAATAGGTGCATTAAACACAAAACATAAAATCTTGGCTCTCTTCGACGTCCATGAATTGGCAGTTGATGTCAGGTTCTGGGGTTAAATACTTTCTAATTTAAAGTAAACAAGGTCTCGAGAGGTAAGTCATTAGGAATTTGGTGTCAATGGTAAAGATTAATGTCACTGGGTTTTAAACATAGATAAAAATAGATGAACTAGTTAACTGTTAGCAGCAAGAGTAGAATTTGTAAACAAGTCACAACATATAAGTTCTATTCTATCCTTTCTTCTTATCTTGATTAATACTATCATATAAGAAAGCCAGTTGTACAGATAAATGTATAACAGCGTGAAGTTTGGATATTAACAAGTATATATAAATTCATATGCACTGTGGCTAATATAAAATATTAATTTAATTTTAATTTGTTGGTATGATATTTATGCACATTTCCCTAATGTGTTCTTCATTAAAAGGTTGGAATGTGATAAAAATGCTAAATAGCTTACTGAAAGCCTGTGCAAATGGCAAATGAACACGCTAGATAAAAATCTATGCCTTGCCCTGGCCAGTTTGGCTCAGCAGTTGGAGTGCTGACCTGTGGACCAGAGAGTCCCAGGTTCGGTTCCTGCTAGGGGAACGTACCAATAAAAAAAAAAAATCTATGCCTTTGCCCTGGCTGGTTTGGATCGGCAGTTAGAGTGTTGGCCCTTGGATGAACCGAAGGGTCTCTGGTTTGATTCCAGTCAGGGGCACATACCTGGGTTGCAGATTCATCCCTGGCCCTGGTCAAGGTTGTACAAAAGGCAACCAGTCGATGTGTCCCTCTCACATTGATGTTTCTCTTTCTTGCTCTCCCTCCCTCCCTTCCACTCTCTCTAAAAATCAATGGAAAAATATCCTTGGGTAAAGGTTAAGGAAAAAAAAATCTATGTCTTCTAGTACCCATCAAGGTCTCATTTGTTATTGAGTAAACTTTTGAAACTACTTCTTGAGGGTATTTTGGATTAATTTTCTAAAGCTTTTAGGCTTTGTAAGTTTTGGGGTTATTAACTAAAAAGACATCCAACCCTCACTAAGATAATTTAACTTTAAGGTGAATCGGTGATGAACTTTGCCATTCCAATGTCACTATTCATCACAGGGCAGGCGGCTGAGCTAATGCTTGGAGGTGCGTGTAGTACCATGAGATTGGTCACCCTGCACCGAAGGTTAATCAACACCTCTGCTCTTCACCTGCTCTTTATATGCTGCAAAGATCCAATGCACTGGAACCTTCCATTCACCATAATGGCCAGCCTGGTGCAGAGCGCTTCGCATTCTTCCATGCTGAAAGACAGCACACTCAGATCAGAATTCTGGGCACAGAAAATTGTGTTTTCGGATCACAAACAGAAACTTAACTATTTCATTACGGTACTTAAGAAATACTGCTTAGTTCCTTAATATGGCTTTTTTCTTGAAGAACCAAAAAAAAAAAAAAAAAAAGGTTTTTAAATATAAATGAATGTCTTCCCAAGGGTTATTGCTGCTCCTTCCGAAGCGTGAGGCCATCTCTCTCCCTGGGGCCGTCCTCTCTGTCAGTCACGTTGCTGCTTTCAAGCTCCGTCAGGCTTTGACTCAGGACCTACATGTTCCCCAAATAATACTGAGTTCTTTTTCTGATGCTTCATAATCTGTACTTAGTTGGCTTTTACGTTTTTGTGTTTGTAACTAGTCAACCTGCATGTGATTACATAATTTCTAATGTCCACTTCATACAAAAGTGCATGGAAATTAAATGACTAGCTCCAGCACAGATACTAGGGCAAGGCTAGGACAGAAGCAAGTCTCTTGACTATAAACAAATAGAATGCTTTTCCTCCGATATGATAATTCCAGTAAAAGGATGAACATCGTGCAAGGTCAGCCTCCTGAGAAAAGCACAGATAAGACGCTCCAGACGCTTTTTCACGTAACAGTGGAAGGGTCTACTTCATGGGGGAGGCCTGTGAGCCGGTTCTTAAGGGACAGGGGAGATTCGAACACAGAGAGACAGTGGAAAGACCGCCTCCAGGGCACGGAGACAGGGAAGCCAGTGAGTGTGTGTGGAACCATGGGGCAGTCAGAGTGACTGCTAGGGGCATGTCGTGGGAAGGAAAGGCTAGGAACGTGGCTAATAAAAGGCCAAGAGATGCTGAACTTTCCATGATGGGCAATAGGGAGTCATAGCTGAGTGGTGATGGTCACAAATCATGAGAAGTTTGTTTTTAAAAAGATTGCTTAGGCCTTTTCCTACCTCGGGGGCTGGATTCTTAACCTGCCTGCAATTCTCCTAAGATAACAAACATATAATCCTTTGATTTAATTGCGAACATTCACTATCAATATATGTGACATGGGGGTTGCCTTTTCCCATCTATCGTTCTAGAATCGTGCAGAATGGCCTTCCAGTTCGCCAGCGGTTCACCTGTGAGATGTGAGGATGACGGAACATTTGTTCTGCACTTCTTCCGAAATGATCTTCCAGAGGTGCCGCTTGGACTTAGGATCCATCCCAGAGCTCGGCTCATCCTTAATAGAAAGTTACAAGAAAAATTTATCAAATTAATTAATTTTTGATGAGGTTCTTTACATGAATCACTATTTCTCACTTGCCCAGAACAGAAATCACTTTGTGAAGTCCTGGGACTAACTTATTTTGCACTTAATAGACTTCTTTCTGCTGCTGTCAAAAAGCTCAAAATTAATCATTTAAAATTGTCAATCTGTTTTAAAAAGTGTCTCATTGGAGTTGACATCCTGCTACTTTACACTTGTCTCTTATATTTCTTCGGGAAGAACTCTGCTTCAATTACTGACAAAGTGGAGTTTTCCCGTCGAATCCGACGTCGTCGCGTTTGCGGTCGGAGTTCGCTGCTGATGGCAGACGCGTGGCTGTGACTGAGAACATGCTACGTGAAGTGGGAAGAGCACAGTCTGACTTTTCCATTAATACATCTGAGGTGTAGTTTTAGTTTTATGTCATTAATTTATACTTTATACTCTTTGGGGAAATAAGCATAAGATTTGCAGAAGCTGCCAAGTAGAAAGATATAAACAATATTTGAAAAGTAAATGATGTTTTGAAAATTGTTCAGAAATAAGATGAGAAATGTGGCAATGGATAATCTAAGCAAGCAATTAATAAGTCAAACAGATGATTAAACAAACAAATTATAGGTCAAGATTAGGTAGAAATTAGATGCATATATCTATAATGGAAAGTATGTACATAGGATCACAGAGGCTTGTTTTTATAGTCAGGGCTTAACTTTAAGTTTAAAGAAAGAAATGAGTGATAATTTGGGGAAGCAGAAGAGTATATTGTCATGGCTCCTATTTTTGAAGATGATAGCATATGTAGTAAATGTATATAAAGGAAAATATAGTATCTTTCCCTCAAAGCATATATTTCATGAGTCTCATTAATATGTAACATTTGCATAACGCTTTTAACTTTTTTATGCACTTGTTTATTAAAAAAATTTTTTTTTTTAATTGACTTTAGAGAGAGAGAGGAAGGAAGAGGGAGAGAGAGATAGAAACATCGATGAGAGAAAACATTGACTGGCCACCTCCCACATGCCCCCCACTAGGGATTTGGCCCACAACCTGGGCATGTGCCCTGACCGGGAATAGAACCAGTGACCTCTTGGTACATGGGTCAAGGCTCAACCACTGAGCCACACAAGCCAGGCTAGAAATACTTTACAGGAGTGCCTAAGGATTGCTTTGTTCAATTTAAGGTACATCTGCACAATAAAATTCCATTACAAGCATTGATTGGAGGGACATAACACACTGTAAGCTCTGGTATTACAGAAAGACGGGCAATGTATCACTCTATCTGTGCAGTCTACATGAACTGATCCTCTGGATGGCTTAATCCCTGGAATAATGTGGTGATTTATAAGTGGATTTTTATTACACATAGTTAAGGCTCTTTCAGAGTATGAATGTCCTTAAATGAAAGGGATCTTCCAAAATAAGGGCAAGCTTATTTCTTGGAAATAAACTCCTTTTACAATGTGTGACGGGGAGGGGCAGAATGCTGTGTTACCCCTGTGTGCAATTTACAGTTCCAGGTGCTGAGTTGAATTTTCTAGCTCTTAATGAAAATATAAATGTGGAATGCACTTCTTGCCTTTGAAAAATTTAGATAAAATAGAATGGCAAAGTATCGATCACATCCCAAGCTAGGTAACTCACGGTTTTAAGTAACGAGGAAATAAAATTTTAGCACAACACATTGTCTTAGAATGTGTCTTTTCTCCTTTCTAGAAGTTTAAAAATATGTTAGGTCACCTGGTCAGTTACCAATACAACTGATTTCTTCAGTAACTGGGAATTAAACTCTACAATATTCCATACGGACCACTTTGTACACCCTGAATTTGTTCGCGCTACGTTCCATTCCCAGACCAAGTGTTTTCTCTAAATTCGACTGCAACGCAGCTTCAGATAAAAACATTTTTGAGGGCACACTGTTGTGGCAACAAATTATTTACTGATAGAAATTCATTTAATGAGACAGTATAGGTAAAGTGTTTTCCAAATAACCAGCACACAGTGAGCCCTTCATAAATGTTGATTCCAACAGTGAGAATGAAATTTTACACACGCCACTGGAGAGGTGGTTCTAGTTACGCGGTGGCCTTTGTCATGATGACGCTCTTACCAGCAGTAGGATGGAAGGCTTCCCTATCAAAGCCAGTGCGGTGGACAGTTTTCTTTTTGTGCCGTAGCTGCACATAGAGGTAGCTCTGTCCTTGTAGGGCACCAGGTGAAGTCTCCGCAGGAGTTTCTGAACAGTCTGCGGGCAGAGAAGAGAGTTAGGTTGACCTCCTCCTGCCAAAACCCTTAAAGCACTAAACAGAGACATAAAAGCAGTTTGTGAAAAGGAAGTTTTATACCGAAGAAACACATAGCCGATACATTCAAACATTTAAACTGAACATAGATTTTATTTTTTTTCAAAGGTCCACTTAAAAATGAATAATTCTTTAAGAGACAAAAGCAATCCTGTGGAAGCTCGTTTTCAAGTGGGATTTCCCCCCCAAGGTGTGTGCATGTGTGCATGTGCATGTCTGTGTGCTCAAAATCGCAGATTGTTCTTGCTGCTACATTAACACAGGATTTCCCTGTGAAGCTTAAAAGAGTTGAAGCAGAATTCAGCCTTTCTCTAGGCAGTGGTTTCCCACGGACTGTCTTCACGTCCTTCCTCTTACTGAGAGGTGAGTTAGCACAAAGGCTTTAAGTCTTTTTAAAACTGACCCAGTACCAAAATTTTAGCACATCAACTGGGGAATCATGAGTGCTTGAGGCTATTTTAGTACTTAATAGCCCTGGCAAATAGTGAATTTCTAGGAGGATTTCAATAGGTCCCTGGGGTCGAAAAACTGGAGGAAACTGCCCTGAGGGTTAACCATTCCATTACAGAGGCAAATCATTGCAGTGAAATATAACACCACATTTCAAAAATCAGACTGGAAGCTAGTCTAATTTACGTGGGCATTTTTTAGGTAGTTTCACGTTTCGGTACTTACCTGGATACTCAAGGATGCTCGGGTATCACCAATCAATGCCCCACCCCCATCCAAGGCCAGCACGGTCCTTTATTGGATAGTTCTTAGAAAGTAACTGAACAAACACGGGGGAGGAGCTTGTGATGCTGAGTTCACAGGTGTGTGTATGTGATGCACGCAATCAAGCTGATCAGGAGGAGATGTCTTAGTTTTGTAGATGTCAACTTGGACTTGGTGGGGGGGAAGCAGAAACGATACGGTTTTCAAATGATCTAGTTTGTCACACTGATACTCACTTCTTTAATATCTTTTTCTGGAATTCCGTGTATCCTGGCATAGAAATACAAATGTTCTTCCACAGTTACCAGGTCATCTAAGGCATCTTCCTGCGGACAATAGCCCACTAGTGAGCTGTGCGAGTCAACGTGAGCCAGAGATCTGAGTTGGGAGAATAAAAAACACAGATGAGCTTCAAAAGACATTCCCCTCCTCGTCCCCAAAGGCTGGGAAGGCAGCTCTATTTTGGTTATGGTGATTAGTGATTCTGGTAAAAAGAGGTGAAATAATCCCACCCTCACAGTTATACTGAAAGGTTTACAATTTTCCATTTGCTTGAATAGCTGTTTTTTTCCCCCTGAGGATTTAATAACATAACCACAAAATAACATAAAGAATCTGCTTTAATTATTTTCCTCATTGTACTATATCTGTGATTGGCACATTAAAGCATTTGTTTTTTATACCCAGACTTATTTCTGATCAGAATGTTTCCACTTGAAGGGATGATGTCTCCAGTCAGCATCTTGAAGATGGTGGTCTTCCCTGCTCCGTTCACCCCAAGAAGGCCAAAACACTGGTTAGGGGAGGAAGAAAGAAAAGACATAAACCTGAATTCAAACCAAAGCCATGCTACAATTGGACCTCTTTCCTCTTTTCCCTTGGGTAAAAGAAATATAAAAAAAAAATAAACCGCTGGACTTATTCATGGGTATTGTAGTGCTTTGTTGGCATTTGATAAAACTTTCTATTTTAAAACTAATGGGTAGCCCTGGGCAGTTTGGCTCAGTGGTTGGAGCGTGGGCCTGTGGTACAGAGAGACCGGGGTTCGGTTCCCGCTAGGGGCACGTACTTCGGTTGCAGTTTGTCCCCGGCCCTGGTTGGTCGTGTGGGTGGCAGCCACTTGATGTGTCCCTTCACATCGATGTTTCTCTCTCTCTCTCTTCCTCTCTCTCCCTCCCGCTCTATCTGAACAAAAAATGGAAAAAATGTCCTCGGGTGAGGATTAAAAAAAAAAAAAAAAAAAGACTTAAAACTAATGGGTAATAAATTGGTAGTTACATAATAGTCATGGGTCTGTAAAGTCCAGCGTAGGGAATGTAGTTAATAATATTGTAATAACTATGTATGTTGCCAGATGGGTACTCAATTTATTGGGGTGACCACTTAGTAAGTTATATAAGTATCAAATTATTGAGTTGTACACTTGAAACTAATATAATATTGTATATCAACTATAAGTGAAAATAAAAATTATTAAAACAAATAGGTACTTATGTATCTTTTCCCTCTAACTACATTTGAACATTTGTATATATATACAAACTGTATATATACAAATTTGTATGTATATAATATATATTTGTATATATATTATATACATATAAAACTTGTTTTATATATATTATAGCACACCTCTGTGTAATATAATAAAATATTCGAATAAGATACACTAACCTGACAAAGTAGTTCTATTTATAGAAATCACATTATTCACACAAACTTTAATCACAACTCTACAGAATAAGCTACTGAAGCAATAATTTATATATGCTGTCAAATAAATCTGATACATTTACTTTGCAGCTCTGCTAGAAAAACTAAGGGAAATGCCCACATTCTCTTTCTCCTTTCAAAGCTGCCTTAACGTTGCTTCTGTGAAAACAGCAAGAATAAATATGGATGCAGTCCCAGGACCTCCCTCTGACAACTGATTTCTTTATGCTCCCTTTCAAACATGCCTGGGAACTCAGAGTTGAAGGGAGCACCCTGCACAGGCTTCTTGACTGACAGCCCACCCCAGAGAGGACAGCAGTGTAGGAAAGGGTTCAGGAGTTGGTGTGGGATAAATCCTCCCGATCAAGAAGGAAGACTTACAGGGTAGGTAACACGTGGACCCTGTTAATTTTATATATAAAATCCATCAAAAGAATCAGAAATTGACTTTCATATTTTTAGAAAAAAATTAAGGAAACATAAAGATTTGCATTTGTAACTTATACCAATATTAAGAACAGTTAGAAACAAAACATTGTTTCTTACCTCCCCAGCCGGTATCCCGATGCTGATATTGTTTACAGCTATAATCTTTTTGTGGATAAGTTGGTAGGACTTCGTGAGACGATGGAGTTGGACCAGGTCCAGTTCATCGGCACCATTTTCCACTCTTAATCTCTCAGTCCGTACGTCTTCATCTTCATCGATTGTCTCAATTATAGGTGAAGAATTAAATTTTCTGAAGAAGAGTCTAAAAAATGACCGCAGTGATTTGTATCAATGCCTCTGAAATGGTACCATTTGAATTTGACATGTGTTAATGGGTTCTCACTTCACGAAGGGTGCATGATCACCTACTAGGTTGATTTTAAATTTGTTATACATTATGCTACTCAAATAACTTAGTAACATATACATGTCTAATCATTAGTATGAATGTTCTTCACCATAGTCACTATGATATTTGAAAAACAGCTTTTGCTTTCCATGACTTGAATGCCTACAGCTTTACTGTTACCATTTAGATTCCTCATTTTAGTAATAAGAAGGTCAGTTTGGGTTTGAAATGTACTTCCTAACACAGAATAGAGTCATTAATAAGACTTAACACTTACAATTCCACAGTGATCACCTTTTAAAAAATCCTCTCTATTTCTTGCTTTATCATCAATAATATGAAAGTTATTCTATAATCTTTTTACTGTGATTGTCTTACCTAGAATCTGTCCAGTATACATATATTTTAACATTATCAGCCCTGCATCCTCACTGTCTCAAACCCACCTCAGTATCTTGCTTAACAAACACCAAAGCAAACCAAACCAAACAAAGTTAAAAACCCAACAAATTAGTTTAGGTTTCCCTTCCAGTGTCCCGGTATCTTGTAATAATATCCCCAGAGATTCCAACTGCAATGTTTTCTTTGCATCTTCCCCATTCCAAGTCCACTCATGCAGTCAGTCGCTAGCACTGGAAACGCCTTAAAACACCCAGTCATTGTCATCGATCATTTTCTGTCTATTTCTATTACCATCATAGGCTTTCACTCTTTCTCACTTAGATTTTTCCAGGAACCTCAAATTACTCCAGTGTCTCTGACTCATCCATTCCAATCAGCACTACCTCTACAAAATCACATCTCCTAAAAGCACCATTTGATCATGTTACTCTCTGTTCAAAAACCTTTAATGGACTACTGTTTGTCTGTTAACCAAAATCCAGCCACACACTCTAGCTCCTGCTATTTCATTGCAAGTCATTACTCATTTCTCAGATATGTCCTAAGATTTTTTTCTCTATCTTTGTTTGTCATTCTTCTCATTATTATTAACTTTTATTTTCTGATAGGTGATGTGTGTACATCATGTACTAAAATTAAAATGGTCCTGGAGGATTTATAGTGAAAAATAAATCTTCAACCACATACAATTCGCCTCAGCACAGGCACACATAATTAGGTAGTCTATGCATGTATTTGCATAAATAACATATATTGTTTTTGTTTGTATGAATAACATATTTTTTTCTAACTCAAATGGTAATATACTTTACACATAGTTCCAAACCCTGCATTTTTTGCTTAATAAATATTAGAAGTAATCCAAAATATTACACAGGTAATGGTATAATTTTGTCTAATGGTTGCGTGGTATTTAATTTATGAATATATGTACATAATGTACTTAACCAGTCCCTAAATAAAGTTAGATTATTTTTATTCTTTCACTATTAGGAAATAGTTGCCAAGATGAATAATTTCATATATATATAATTGCACATATTTGTGAGCATATCTGTAGAAAATTCCTAGAAATGAAATTGCTGAGTTAATAGTAGTTGTATCTACGATTCTATCCTCAATGTTTCAATTTTCTTTTCCCAGATCCATTGCTAATATGACACATTCACCATTTTTAAAATTCTTTCCCAAATGCATTGCTAATATACTCCATGCCCAATCGTCTCTCCCCCTTTCTATTTTCCAAACTCAAATAACATAGACAGACTTTTGTTTATATACATACTTTCTCTCCACTGCTCAATCTTAATCTCTTTGTGGCTCACACTGTACTTAATGTAGACTTTATACTCTCCAGTTTATAGCAACACTTGCAGACACACAGCAAGATTTGATAACTGTTTCCTGAATGAAATGAATGGCGAAATATGCTACTGTTTTTGAAAAAGTTTGTTGAGCAAAACATTTCCATACTAATGGAAAAGCTTACACATATTGACCCCTCCCTGAATATTCTGAATTGAGTTCGGTTATGGATGGCACACACTGTTTTCATTGCATTTACCTGAATTTCTTTATTAGCCATTCATTGATTAAGAGTCGCAAGAGGAAGAACATGGTGCCCTGAGAAACCAAAGCCACAAACATCGCACCGAGTTTATCCATCTCAAAGGTTTCACTTGGGTATTCCACACCATACGCTTTTAAGAAGTCCAGGACCGACTGTTGTTGAGAAAGTTCAATCAATCCGTAGCCAAAACAGAATTGCGGGAATATCAGGAAAATGCGCTTGAGGGTTTCAGAAATAAGTTCTAAAGTCTGAAATAAGAGAAATAAAAATGAAGCTCCGTGTTAGACTTCCAGCAAATTGACAAAAATTTAAAACTAGATGTAGACAAATAGTATTTGAATGTGAGCTGAATTTGCATATAGATATTTGCTGTAACCAAATGGTGGAGATTCATTACTAAAATGCAAGCAGGAAAGATTACAGTTTTCTTGAGATGATCTAAGGTGTCAGGCCAAACCCTGGAGACAGAATCACTTCTAGACCTGCCTTAGATCTTAGGAATGTAGGCATAATGGGGGTGTTGGGGTCTGATACAGGGTATCGGTAGGAGCCTAAGGGAAGGAGGAATTTAGTACACTACAGTTTCAGAATCTAAGGCAATTTCTATTTGAGGAGGGACTAAAATGGTGAAACGAGATGGGAGGAGAGAGCCGACCTATCTTAATGAGAAGCAAATGGCTTATTTCACATTATTCACGCTTGGGGCCCACAACGTGCCCCCATGAAGTTTCTCCTTCCCTCTGGAGTGGGCTTGTTTTTTCCTCAGTTCACTTCATTTCTCCTCTATTGTCTTCCATTCGATGGTCTGGCATCGCTAGTGCTTCCCTTCCCACTAACGATCATCGTCAGCTCTGGGGGAAGTGATGCTTACAATGAAGTGGGCTCCAACCCATGATGGAAAGGGAATGTGGAAATGAATCTTGACCCACAGTCATATAACTAAGCCATTGTCCTTGTCACTACCATACCCTAACAATTTGTTAATGAGTAAAAAGTTCAGCTGACCGGTTGGCTGCATGATTCTTCTAGTGCCATGCAATAGACCCCATTTCACCTCTGTCGCCCCAAGCAAGCCTGTCATATGTCAATAGTTGTGCTACTGGGTAAGTACAATGATAGTTATTAACCTATATGGAGCCTAAAAAGAATTTTAAAAGACTATACTTTCTCCTCTACTAAATTTAATAGAATCTAATAAGATTTCTCTTTCCTATTCAGAGCATGCAAAATACAGAGAATCTCAACGCCTTGGACATGTTGAATCATTGGAGGCATTCACTGAAGTTTAGTAGACTAATGAAAGACCTTACCGGGTCATTAAGTCTTTCCTTGGACAGAAAGTATACCACTGACAATGAAACAATGGAATTGATGCCAAAGAAAAGGTTGATGCAGACGTAAGTGATGAAAGCCATTCCTGTTTCATGGAAGAGCCCAGCCAGCAAGTACATCCAAGAGAATGTTGCATACCTGTATGTTAATAATACTCAGAATTAAGATTATGCCTGCATTATTCTCCTTTATTAAATACATACATACATATGTAGATGGAGTTCCAAAGTGAAAATAAACAAGAATGCATTGCCAAACCATGTAGCTAGCTCTTTCCTTTTTCTATTCTTCTCTTTACAACAACAAAAATCCAAAGGATGTTTTAAAAATCACAGTAAGAATCCTTTCTTTTAAGGAAACTTGAGGGGTCCTACATGATTACAATTAATTCCTCCTAGAGATGGTGTTCCTCCACCTAGGCAAGAGGTGCTCCCCTCCCCCCAGAAATATGGATTTAAACAATGTAAATTTTACAATTTAAAGTTGAGGAAAAATAATGATATTATTATAAGCAAGCTAAGCAGACAGGGTATGCTTAGAAACCGGCTGTCTTGTTTTGAGCAAATACTTGAGCAACCTTTGGGGTAATGAAGTAGAACTAGAGACAGAGAGATCCTTCATCTGTTGCAATTGCTAACTGAATGGATATGGCCCATGCATTCAGGGAAGAAAGAATTACCCCTCTATGAACTGATTGTATCAATCTGTATTATCCTAATATAGAAACAATATTATAAGTGTTGTTTAGACATCTATAAAAATATAAATAAAATAAATATACATTATGTGTGTGTGTGTGTGTGTGTGTGTATACACCTTTAATGCTATATATACTCAAAATTTGTCAGTGCAAAAATCCATACATGCATATACATTTTTCTGATCATTCTAAAACCTCCAGTTTTATGTAAATTAAATTACATATGTAAATTGCTAAGCATGACACTTGGTACCTAGTAAGTGCTCATTAATGGTAGGTATGACTGCTAATGACAACATTCACTTTCAGAAGTATTATACTTTACAAACTATGAACTAGCAAGCGTCATGCATTGCTAGTCATCACTCATGGCTAATGAACCCCCGAGGCAATTGTAAATTAGCTAATGAGACTGAGGTTCTCTTTGTGCCCAGGAGAAGTTTATCCCGTTAATTCTTCTTTCGCTGCAGCTTACCCAAACAGCAGGAGCAGAAGAGACACAGCGCCTAGGTTGTTTCCACTGTAGAAAGCAGGTAACTTGAAAATGGCAATGACCCCAATTGAAAACCCTACGGGCACCAAGTAGAAGACCTATGGGAATTTGTAAAACAATGTTTAATATATGGCAAGTATTTTTAGAGAAAAATCAATAGCCCATTTAGTTTAAAACTATAGTAAGTTGACCTAGAAGTATTTAAAGAAATGACTTTGTGTTTATGTTCCTGTTGCTTGTAACGTTCAGCTTATTTTACATTGATTGCGCTCTAGAAGTTGTCTTCTGCAATACGAGGTCAAGCCAGCCTTCATCTGTATAGAAATACATGGAGTCCCTAGTGTTCCTGCCTCCAGGCTTCGAGGCTGGATGATTCGGTGCCAGAGGTTCAGAGAGAAAGATGAGACAGCCAGGCATCCTGACATTAGATTCAGTCCTCCAAGTATTGATTCCATTTGGAATGCTGGAACTCTCTCAGATGGTTGATTTCTCAGGCTTGCTTGTCAGTGTGAGCCCGTCCGTGCAAAAGAGCAGAGCGGCGGGGCCCGCACATTCTTGGAATCACAGGTATATGAACAGAGACCTCAGTGTTTTGCTGACAAGTATAAATATTAAATGCTGAGAGTTTACAGCAAGATGCACACAATAAAGGGGTTGGTATTTTAACTGGAGGAGGGGGGTCCCCTAAATGGAAGTGAGCCTCAGACATAGGACAACAGAAACTAAATAGGAGCCCCTCACAGAAGTTTACACTTTTAAGCTTTCTTAACACTAATGCTCCTATTAAGTCCAGAGGAGTCATTACTGTTCTTTTAGATTTGCCTTCTACAACACATGCATTTCAGACCTCGTTCACAAAAGGGATATGCAGTTAATTACTCAACAATCCTTTAAGCCAATGATCTTTACAGCAACTGAGACAATTTCACCATAATCACCAGGCAAAGTATACCCATCCTGGGCTTTTGGCTAATACTGGCACATTTAGAGTCAAGAAAAATCATCTGAACTTTGGGACCATTTTATGCAAATGAGAGAGCTATCAATACAATTCATCCTTTATTGTTCCTACTAATCTCCAATGTATCATTCAGCAGGGGCTGCTACTTTGAAACGTTCAGTATCAGTTGATTAAATTTCATAAGCTTGATTATTCGGTACCATTGGGAAAGGCTATTCTGCCAAGCTTCTGTTTCTTCCCAGTAGTGGCCCTCAAAACTCAGTGTGCATAAAATAACTTGAAGGATTGTGTTAAAAGTGCATATTTTCCTATATAGCGATCTAATGGGTCTGGAGTAGGGCCTGGGAATCTGTATTCAACAAGTGTCCTGGGGGATCTGATCTGGGTAGTCCTCAGACCACAGAGATGAGGGCAGGAGGATTTCTCTGCGACCCTGGAATAACTACTGGATGACTCTAGCGCATCACCCAACCACTGGATGACTCCAAGCCTGATGAAAAGTATTTTTTTATTAATCGACTTATTTGGGGGTAACAATTTGAACAAACCAGGATAAGCAAATCTCAAATATGAAACTGATGGTTTCTGCTCAAATCAATCCTGTCTTCCTGAGAACACACAAGTCACTCACCATGTCATAAATGAAGTTCGTTACCCAGTAGCACGTCACGCCGATGCCTGAAATATGCTGCAACTGCTTGGCTTTGGTCTGATGCTCCCTCACGACATAGGTGACAAAGCTGGCGGTGGTGACAGAGTAGCCCATCAGGATGGAGAGTGCCACTAAAATATCGATTAAGCTGCTCATTCTATAGTGAGCAATAGGGAGAAGAAAGCACACATAAGTTTTTGGACCTCTTTCCCTTTCAGAAAGATTCATGACTAAAATCCTCCACAAAACAGTATAAGAGTTGTCTGTGACACAAATAAGTCTTCCTGCGAGCCAGCCAGATAATATCTTCCACATGACTCGGCCATGACCCTGGAATAAATGGAGCTCTAGCGCATCTGAATTGACTGGGGATATTTGATAGAAAAACCTCAGTCTCCAAGGGTTACGGGGTGTATCCGGGGATGTATATAGTTCTCGAACATAGAAAGAGTACTTCAATGCTATGCAAAGAAAGTGAAATGGTGAAGCACTTATGCACTTCACTTACAAAAAGCAGCAGATTCTATGAATCTACAGTCAACCAGCTCTACTTGGCATCCCCGCTGTACACTCTTTAGAAACTTCCTTTTATCCCAGCCGGTGACTTCTATTACCAGCTTTTCTAGATTGACATTCATTCAGATACAACTGTGATTCCCAATCATAGTACTTTGTGCAGAGATCTGTCTATGCCAAGGAGGAAGTGGTCCTGCCAGATATCGGTACTTACGTGGCTTGTTCTTGGTCCTGCACGCCTGGATAAGGGTGACTGTACATGATGATGCCTTAAAGAACAGACAGTTCTTTTCATTAGTACGCATTCAGTTCATCAGAAATACCAATTTTTAGAGACTAATACACAATACTTTTCTCCTTATGCTATGATTTAAAGATTTTATTTTAGGGATACTTTTCGAAGGAAAATGACTCTCTTTCAATCTCATCAGTGCCATACAATTAGAGACACTCAAAAAGAAAAAAATGTTTTCAGATTGTGTATGAAATTTTGAGAGAAGAGGTTTACACTTCTTATACAGTATTTTCCTCTCTATTATATGTAAATAACTGTTTTCCACTTTCTTCTCTTTAGGTGCTGCACTTCAGAAATGTATGGCATATCAAGGAGCAGCTCAAAGGAAGACCAATCGTATACGGATCTCCTGAAGAACAGACACTTACCACAGCCCTCCTTCTTCACTGTGCTATTGGCTGTGGTAGGGAAATATCGTACCTGAAAGGATCCCTTTATTTCGAGGATGCCTGTTTTTCTAGCATTCTACCCCGGTAGGGCTTGGTGCTTCAGCCAAGGTATTTCGCTGGGACATAAAGATCAGGGAAGACTCAGGGAAAGTAGCTAGCGTCAGGAAAGTGGTCACTCAGTTCCAACATGGTCCTAAATTACTGGGTTCTCCCACAGTTGGTTTCACTTTCAGAGTCAGAAGCAAAGTGTTTTCCCTTCTTCTTTAGAAGATGTTGGTTACCCAGAGTCAAAATGGGCTGTCAACAGTTTCCCAGTGGACTGCAGCGTAAAGACCAAGTCTATACTGCCTGAGTAACTTTGGCAAAGAATGGTAGGGAACGAAAGGAGGAAGTCCCTTAAATACTCATTCCTAGAGTCATTAGCTATGGGGGGACGTTCATTCTATTTGTATATTATGGCCCCTTCACAACACCAAAATAGTATAGGATTATTCTAAAGTTGTATTATCTCAACCCGCTCAAGTTTACATTAAGTAGAATGTGGCATGCTTTGTGAATTCTGCAATTGTTGCATGCTATAGAAAAATGTATGTAGTTGAAATAAAACAAAGAAACTAACAACAATAACCCATTTGGCCTAGAATTTTAATCACATCATTGGGGTAATAAACTTTTCTTATCATTTTTTTTTGTGTGTGTAAATTAATAGGCTCTCTTTCTACTGAGATTCAATTTTGGGGGGGACCCTCCATAAACCTAATTGCTGAATTATAATATAGGCAGGGGAAAATGTTTTGTTAATAAAAATATTTTGTTTGCTTTGTGTTTCAGAATTAAGAAATACTCTAGTCCAGCCGGTGTGGCTCAGTGGTTGAGCGTTAACCCATGCAACAAGAGGTCGCTGGTTCGATTCCCAGTCAGGGCACATGCCCAGGTTGTGGGCCAAATCCCCAGTGGGGGGCATGCAGAAGGTGGCCAATCAATATTCTCTTTCATTGATGTTTCTATTTCTCTCTCCCTCTTCCTTCCTTCCTCTCTAAAAATCAATTAAAAAAAAAAGAAAGAAAGAAAAAATACCCTAGAGAAATCTTTGCAAATATGTTTAGCCCACTATAGGAAATGGTGCTGAACCAATTGTTCTCATATATATTTTTTTGCTGAAAGATCAAGTAAATGTGTCAGGGGTAGGGATCCAAATCAAAATCTTCTTTATGGGTTCTACAGTATCCAGCACAATGTTTTGAGTACAGTGATTAGTTAATGAATGCTTATTAAATCTAGTCAACCTTTTTTTTTTTCTTTATTGATTTTAGAGAGAGAAGGGGGAGGGAGAGAGAGATAGAAACATTGATAAGAGAGAACATGAACTAGTCACCTTCTACATGTCCCTCACTGGGGATTTGGCCCAAAACCTGGGCTTGTACCCTGAACAGGAATTGAACCAGTGACCTCTTGTTGCATGGGTTGACACTCAACCACTGAGCCACACCAGCTGGGCTAAATCTAATCAATCTTAACATTTCAATTATTTCCCCCATGTACAGTATACATTAAAAGTAACATATTTTAGCCCTGGCTGGTGAGGCTCAGTTGGCTGGGTGTCGTCCTGTGCACTGAAACATTTCCTGTTTGATTCTGGTCAAGACACCTGTCTGTGTTGCAGGCTCAATCCCTGGTAGGGGGCATAGGGAGGCAGCTGATCCATGTTTCACTCTTACATCAATGTTTCTCTCTCTCTTTCCTTTCCTCTCTCTCTAAAAATCAATAAAAAAAATTATATATTTTTTTGATCCTCAGCCAAGGACATTTTTGCATTCTTCTTCAGATAGAGAGGGAGGGAGAGAGGAAGGAAGAGAGAGAGAGAGAGAGAGAGAGAGAGAGAGAGAGAGAGAGAGAGAGAGAGAGAGAGAAACGTCAATGTGAGAGACACATCGACTGGCTGCCACCCACACAACCCCAACAGGGGCCGGGGAAAAACTGCAACCAAGGTATGAGCCCTTAGCAGGAACCAAACCTGGGCCTCTCTGGTCCATGGGCCAATGCTCTAACCGCTGAGCCAAACCAGCTGGGCAATAAAAATATGTTTTTAAAGTAACACATTTTATGTTTCTATAGTTGTAAACCTATTGACCATTGTTAGTAATGCAATGAAGAGTAAGAATAAACACTAGAGGGCGGGAACATTATTTTGAAAAAGAGCCTCGATGTATAACATTTGTTAGTAAAAACAAGCAAGAACAGAATTTTCATGTGTAATTAACCATGAAAGGAAATCATACAAATATAATAGATATTGACATTGTAAAGGGAAGTTAATTAAAAAAATTTTAATAGAACGTGAGATTTAAAAGAAAATAAATTTTACAGCTAAAGCAAAATCCAAGTTCATGTAGAATCCAACAAAAATGTCTTAACACAACTAGAGTAGTGGGGGGTAGGAGGTGGCAGGAGACTAGTTGAGTTGATTTTTGAAGACAGTATTGTCATGACAAATCCTATACATGCATTACAAAATAACAAAAGTATTTTAAGGTGGCATGGATTTCTGCTTTTAAAGAAATCAAAGTCCTTCCAGAGAGGGTGGAAGGCAACCACTTTCATAAATCTATATTTAAAAAGTTAACTATAAAATAGAAGACATACTACTATTAATATCTATGTAATTCAGCTAAGCCTTATTTTGAAATTTTAAAAAATGTCCTTTCAGGGCCAATATAAAGTGTATGTTCCAGAATTCTTAGTTCTTCGTACTCTGTAACTTAAAAATACAGTGGTAGGAGCTACAACTAGCCGGCTGGAGTTCAAAGTGATTCACATTGCTTTGGTCTTGGTAAAGAATAGGAGTAATACATGAAATCTGAGTACAGGGTTCAATGACTGACCCTTCAAAAGTGGCTCTGGTCTCTTGTTCTCAGCTACATACCTCTGCTACATTTCCCTTTGGACACATCTATAGTTTTTACACTTTCATTACCTATCACAGCAACAAATGTCATTTGCTCTGAATAAGACATCCTACCCAAAGTCAAGCGTGCAATAGTAATTCAAACTAGACTCACCTGGCTTTAGTCACCACTTAACTTAATTTACCACTTTAGACTATGCCCTTTACTGACACTCTTGATCTCAGGACTATCTGTCTCTTGCTGTTTCTTTATGGTTCCTCCTGCTAAGAAAATGCCAAGGTCGTTGGGGGAAAGTACTGTTTGCTCTGAATGAAGATTCCCAAAGATTCTGTTTCTAGAATGAGTATCTGAGCCACATTGGACTGGTACCATCACCAGAACATCCGCATACACTATTATGCCCAACAGCAGGTAGATAAAAGAAAAGTAGGCCTCAGCAGTTCTCAAAGACATGGTGTGTCTTTCCTTCTTATTTAGTAGGTTATTTGTTAGCTCATTTATCAGGCTAGAGATTCAGGCTTGGCCAGCAGATATGTTACTTAGTTATTTTCATCTTTATTATTATTTCTGGGATCAATATGGCACAATAATTTGAGCAATGCTTAAGATGATAAAATGGTCTGATGGACAGTAACTGAATTATAAAAAAATAAATCAGTCTTTCAAATTACAGCCTCTATTTTTAAAACTATTTGGAAGCTTCTTGGGAAATCCAACTAAAGTAGAGCTGGCTGAGAATAGAGAAGTAATAGAAAAATAAAGTATCGAGTATTAGAAAAATGAAGAGACAAGAGTCAGACAGACACGAGTTCAAATCCCATTCCAAGCCCCAGATAAACAGTAGTAGAGAACAATACTCAGGATTAGCAATATTCCTTAGAAAGCATGGGTCATATGGTAAGTGCTCAATTAATGGTAACACTTTTGGTCAAGTATAGAAGTTTTTAGTTTAAAAGTTTTGTCTTTATGTTTAGATTTGTGTTCAGTATTTATTGACATTATTTTTTAGCCTCTATATAAATAAGTGTTTATATTAAATAAGCATTTATAAATCATTTTGCTCTGAGACATAACTACTAGGTATGCGCGCAGAAATAAGGGTGAAGTCAGCATCACTGTCCTGAATTGATAGACGAGGAAATGAAATCAAGCTGAAGTTAGGGGGACGATCCCAAATCTTCTTTCTGGTGAGAGTTTGGAAGTAGTAACTTTACAGTGCTTTTAAAGATCTGTGATTTAGGTACCACGGAGTATCTGTCACTGGGAGGAAATGGGATCTGACGTGAACTTTTATAGAGAGTGGTAAAAGTTGCAGTACAGGATGCTCTGTGTAAGTAACTTTACCGTGTCGGGCAGCATCGTATTTTGACATGTTCAGTCGCAGGAGGAAATTATTCAGGCTGTTGAGGTAAGCTGGAAGGGAGTGATAGCCTTCTGGATCATACCACACCTGTTCATTCCAGAAGAAGGCAAGATTGGAATTGTGTTCCGATAAATTAGACTGTCTTTACATCTGACAACCTACAGAATTTATGTTTAAAATAAGAGCATCAATTCCCAACAGTTTATTTCATCGTGGACGATTCTGAACCGTCCCTCAGAGTGTGGACCACAGACTTCTAAGTTTCCAACTGTGCAATGGACAGAGATCGAGAAAATGCTCTTTTCTGTACGATAGCGCCAAGTTATTAATTATCCTGATCTTCTCTGTAGACAAAGCTTTAAGTAAACTAGAGAAATTATGATCTCTATCTCTGAGGCTGGCCTATAATGATTCTTAGACTAAAACTGAGGCATTCTGGCTCTCAAAAATAATAATAACATATGGTACATATACCAGGCGGTAGAAAGAAATTAAACACATATATAAGCATCGTGTCCTCAGCAACAAGACTGACAACCTTGAAATTCCCCCACTAACTCTCTATTCCTTGTTATAACCCACAAAGAAGTGAGTTTCTTTACATTCTATGTCAAAAACAGAGGGATTTAAAATACTGGTGGACCTCAGTTCGAGAAACCTGGTTGTCAGTTTAAAATTACAAATCTGATTTATAGAGAAATTATTCATATTGCAACTCCTTTGTTTATGCAAGAATATTTACTGTGTGTTGAGAGAGGGAAGAAAGGAACAAAAGGGGGTGGCATTCAAATATCCAGTACTACTATTTACTTTGACTTTCTCTATGACCTTGTCAAAATCAGCTAGGATGGGCTCAATATTTATCTTACAGAGATGTTGTGAGGATGAAATTAGGTAGTTTGTGTAGCAGGCGATGCTAGTTCTTGATTATAACTAACTAAGTGAATATTAGTCTCCACTTCCTCCAAGTCTGTTATGTCTCTTACTACCAAATAAGAAATACAGGAAGGGCCACTGAAAATTCCTAGGACTGCCATTCATCATCTGTTTGATCATATGTGTGTGACTCTGTGACTCTAGCTTGTTTCAAAATGTAGGTATGATCTAGAAGAAAAAAGAGCCAAAAGGATATTTCAAATCTGTATCAAATTCTGTCAAGTGTCTATGTTCTTTAAGAAACAAGGCTATATATATATAGCACAACATAAGAAAACATATGCAAAACATTAATGTATAGTTTAATAAAAAATTATAAAGGGAGTACACCCATTTGAACCATCATTTGGGTTGAGAAACAAAAATCGCCAGCATGCAGAATAACTTCTCCCTGGCCCTCTGTGTCCTTCAAATCACAATTCTCACGCCTCTAAACAATATGGTGGAGTTGATTCTCAAGGTGTACAGTAAATGCAATTATAGATTTGTATTCCTTTTTGTCTTTTCTTTTGCTTATTAATAATGTTTGGGAGACTTAGCCTGTGTATTATATAAAACAGATTTTTTCATTTCCATTGCTAAAAGTTCTATTGAATAAATATATAAAAACTTATTTATTTATTTTACTCTAATGAGCACCTGGGGTTGTGTTTGGGGCTAATATGAGAAACATAGCATGTACACATTTGTATATGTATCCTGGTACATACTTCCCTGGGGTAAATACACGGGACTAAAATCACTGTGCTATGGGGTATGTATTATGCCAAACTGTTTTTCAAATTGATTATACCCATGTTTTTGTGGGTTTTTTTTTTTTTTTTTTTGCCTCATGAAAATGCTTGAACATTTCAAGTTCACATTCTCATGTATATGACATCCCAGAAGAAAGTTCATCATTTACCTTGGCAAGTGTTCTATTGGCAGGAACTGCTGTTACATCAAAACGAAGGTCATTAGTCAAAGGCAGCCCAAAACTCCAACCTCCATATCTATATAGAATAAAAAAATTTATATTTGTTTCAGTGGTGAAAATAGTCAAAAATAGATCTGAAATGTTTAAGAGCTCAATCTTTTCTTTCTTTTTTTTTTTTTATCCTCACCCGAGGACATTTTTCGATATTTTGTTCAGATAGAGTGAGTGGGAGAGAGAGAGAGAGAAACATCGACGTGAAGGGACACATCGAGTGGCTGCCACCCGCACGACCAACCAGGGCCGGGGACAAACTGCAACCGAGGTACATGCCCTTAGCGGGAACCGAACCCAGGTCTCTCCGGACCGCAGGCCGACGCTCTAACCGCTGAGCCAAACCGGCCAGGGCAAGAGCTCAATCTTTTCTTTCCATTAGGAATACATTTATGGAATGAAGTAAATACTGCCTGACAAATATTTCACATTATCGACTTATTTTATCATATTTTGGTCTAAATGTGCATTATAACTAGAAGTGAAAAGTCCTTCTAAACAACAGTAAATGTGGAGTAATCATCCTGAAAATCAATGACATATAATTTAACCAGTTCCTTCAACCTAATTGACTGCACCAGCTCAAAAATCTTAAGACTTTAGCACTTACATATCCTTTTTCAGGTAATTTAATGCTAAAGCGATATAACGTCAGTCGACTTTTTCCAAAGAATTCCGTTTCCTCTGTTCTCCAAACTTTCCCCCTTAGTTTGTCTCCTGCTGCTCTGTTTTCTCTGCCTGGATATTTGAAGGTGAGTTGTGTGTATATAACTACCCGTCAATTCATGTTCTCTTATAATAAAAAGTGGACTTAAAAAAGTCCAAGCAACAATTTAAAGAATAGATTAGTTTAAATGTCCCAAATAGGGGTTAGGTTAAATAAATAATCATGCAGTTACACTGGTATAATCGTCTTGTGACTGTCATTCTAAACGTGATGTCTTACTTAGCACTATAGTTTTAACATGCAAAGAACACTATACCTATTGTTCACTTTTTATAAAAGCAAGTTTTAGAACAGCTTTTTTTTTTTTAACAATCAACCACATTTTGTTGACAATATTTACATATAGCTCTGACTAGAAAGTTTCTGAAAGGATATACACTCAATCGTGGTTGTATCTGAGGAGAGAGAGACTATTTTTTCTTCTTTTCATCTGTAGTTGCCAACTATTTTATGGCTAACATTAGTCCTTTATGTACACTGAGAAATAAAAGCAGGAAGAAATGGAAGGAGAAAACAGTAGCCATTGCAAGTCTACCAATTCCCACATCCCCAGCTTTATTGGGGTATACTGACAGGTAAAAACTGTATATATTTAAAGTGTACAACTTGAGGTTTTGATATGTGTATTCATCGTGAAACAATCACCACAATCAAGCTAACATATCCATCACCTCACATAGTTACCATTTTCTTTGCATGTGTTGTGTGCGTATATGCTGAGAACTCTTAGGATCTATCCTCTTAAGTTTCAAGTATACAATACAGTATTGTTAACTTGGTCACATTGCTGTTGATTAGATCTCCAGAATCTATTCATATTGTATAACTGAAACTGTTATACCCTTGATCCGCATCTCCCCACCTCCCCCTCTCCCCAAACTTTGCAACCACAATTGTACTCTCTACTTCTGTGAGTTCGACTGTTTTAGATTCCACATGTAAGTGAAATCATGCAGTATTTCTCTTTCTGTGCTGGGCTTATTTTTCTTAGTATAGTGTCCTCCAGGTCCCTCAATGTTTTTGCAAGTGCAAGCCTACCAATCGTACATTCATGGCAAATGCTAAAATGACTCAGCTATTTGTCCAGGGCCTTGCTACACATGTGCAGGCTTTGTCCACATGCGGAGATACTCATATTGGGACTAAGGCCATTTGTCATGGAGAGCAATGTCTTAAAATTCTCCAAGTTGGCATAATCCAGTCAATAACTTCCCTTCTGCTTCAAGAAAAAAATTGTACACATTTTACATTTTTGAGGCTGAAAAAAAAATCAATGCTTTTTCATTTACTCAAATGAATCTTAATTTAGAGTCATTACTTAAATTTTGATACACAGAGCTGTTTAGACAAAATAGATAATTAAACCATGTAAATAATCAATAGACATTTACATCTATTGTCTCAAGTTCAGAAGGTGATTAGCATTAAAATTAAAAAGCAAGATATTCTAAATTAAATGTTATAAACAGTGTTTTTACCTTCTTTGCATAAATTCATTAGCAGTTGATATAAGATAATTTTCCAAGCGGTGCCCAGTGAGGTCATACATTACTTGGGAAGAGTAAGTTCTTCTGTGAGGTGGAGAATAGTTAAATTTAGGACATTCCTGAAAAGTAAAATTAAAAATTAAGTTCTTTCTGGCCAAGGCAGTGCAAATCGAATAGACAATGTCAGGGCTCTGAAGTCTCGTCATTTGTCTATTATTGTAGCTGGTGGAGTGTGACGTATGTTCTCTGATTTAAAGAGCTTTGAAAAGAAAGGCATCTTGCCTAGGCCAAGAAAGTAGAACAAACAGTTACTATATGGAGAGAGCTTATATTTGTGTTTAGGGTTCACTTGAAGACAAAAGAGAACACACTAAGACGTGATTTTTCTTCTACTGTACTGACAAGCTTGATAAGTTTGGAGAATAACACTAAACACTAGGATGACTCAAAATTCCCTCAATAAGTCATAGGGAAGAAAAAATATTTGCCCCAAATTGAAAAGATAACATTAACAGACTTCAGTTCTCAGGGTCGTGGATGAAAAGTTTGAGTTATTGCCCTGGCTGGGTGGCTCAGCTGGTTGAAGCATCATCCTCTACATCAAAAAGTTGTGGATTCAATTCCCACTCAGGGCACATACCCCAGTGGTGGAGTTCAATCCCTTGTCGGGAGGCAACCGGTCAATGTTTCTCTCTCACATCAATTTTCTCTCTCTTTCTCTTTCTCTTCCCCTTCCTCTCTCTCTGAATTCAATAAAAAAACATGTCCTTGGGTGAGGATTAAAAAAAAAGAAGATTTATATTAGTTTCAAGGCACCAAACCTAGGTGTCAGAGCTCAATTTTACATATATCTAAATCTAGTTTAACTTTCCATAACTATAAATCCAATATTTACACTTATAAATATAAAATTATTCATATATATATATATATATATATATATATGGCAAAATTATACAGGGTCCCTTCACCCAGTCTGACCATTGTTAGTATCTTACATTATAATCACACATTTGTTCAAGTGCTTTGGTGCATTACTATTAACCAATCTCAGAGCTCAGTTTTCATCACTGGTTTTTCCGCTTGTTGTTTTCCGTTCTTCCTGACCTTCCCCTTTTCCTGAAGCGTCCCATGTTCCACTGCCATGAAGTATAGTCTGGGAAAAGCCTATTTTCCAATTTCTCCTTCCATCCCTTTGTACGATGCCCCCTACCTTGAGGCTAGTACCACACGTGTGTAACCAAGAGCACAGGGCTGCAGGCTGTTCTAAAGGAAGGAGGCTGAATTCCACTTCACATCAAGTGGTGTCAACCTGAAGACCCCATTCTAGATGCCACTGGTTTCACAAATCAAAAGATCCCTTATATTTGCTGTGTAACATTTTAGCTTTGGTTTTTATTGAATTATATTATAAATACAGAAAAGCATCCATATTAAAAAGTTTACTGCTTGATGAATTGATAAACCGAACCCGGGTAACCAGTACCTGGGTCAGGGAAGGAGAACAACGCTAGGAACCCAGAAGCCCCCTCATCTACTCCTTCCAGGCACTGCCACCTAGAAAGTCATTGGCACAGGAGACTTCTGCCTGTTTTTGTATTTTACGTAAATGGAATCAATGAAAAGTACTCTCTTGTATTTGGCTTTTTTAACTCATCCTTTGTTTCTGAGACTCTTTCAATATGAGGCGTCATTGCAGATCGATCATTCCCATTTTGTTGTGTAGAGAATTCCATTTGGAAACATATTTCGTGTGATTTATCCACTCTACTGTGGGTGGGGATTTGGGTGGCTAGTATGAATAACATTGCTATAAATATCCTAGTATATGTCTCTTGGTGAGCCTATTCACATTTCTGGTGGGAGTTACTGATCTCATACTGTATGTACATCTTCAACATTAGTGAACACCTTAAAAAACTGTTTACACAGCCCTGGATGGTTTGGCTCAGCGGTTAGAGTGTTGGCCTGCGGTCCAGAGAGACCCGGGTTCTGTTTCCACTAAGGGCACGTACCTTGGTTGCAGTTTGTCCCTGGCCCTGGTTGGTCGTGCGGGAGGCAGCCACTTGATGTGTCCCTTTCACGTCGATGTTTCTCTCTCTCTCCCCCTCCTACTCTATCTGAACAAAATATCGAAAAATGTCCTCGGGTGAGGATAAAAAAATAAAAATAACCTGTTTATGCAAATTTAAATTCCCATCAGAAGGGTATCAGGTTGAAAAATTTTAAATCACCTGGTTTTTTTTTTTTTAATTAAGAAATGTGTCCACATTCCAATTTTAAATACTATTAGCTAAATTTTACTGTGAACTAAACACAATACACAAAAAATTTCAGAACTAAGGTAGATTAGAGGAGGGACTAGCACAATCTGAGTACTGGGTAAGAGTAACATTTAAATACGCAAGCATTCCAAAAGATGCCCTATTAAATCCCAGCTTTTACTGTTAGTAACTGTCTTACGTGAAAACACAGAAAATAGGTTGCATTTACCGAAAACACTTTCATTCTAACATATTGTACAAAGACAGTTCAGGGTACAGTCACATGACACTCTGAAGGAAATATCACCAGATTCCTCCCCATGGGAAAGTCAGCTGACAACACCACAATTCTCAGAGACCCACAGTGCTCTCTTCAACTGTCTTTAATTTCCCCCGTGACTTTGCTTTTCTTAAAAGTTTATTGAATTGATAGGCTGAAGGTATATACCCATAGAATACAAACAAGGTAAGTAATAATCGGACACTTTTTCAGTGTTTCTTTCGGGACACGGATTTTTCTCGCGTTCTGGAAGTGTTGCTGGGAGACATGTGGGTTCTGCTCGGGACTTCCATATCACGGGCTTCCCAGGGGACCCTCCAGTGGCAGTCTCACTGTGTTTCCAAATATGACATTTATGGTGCCATTTTGTTGTATGAAATATAGAGCTTTCTGGTTAGAACTGAACTGAAACCAAAAATCCATCTTCGCTTAGTTTCCATGAAGACCGTCCAAGAACTACCTACCCTCGGAAATTTGTCCTGAGACGGATTTACAACGGTGACCTGACGTTCAAAGCCAGTATTTCCGAGCTGCCCAGGTCTGCATCTCTGAGCGACTTGCCTCCATAAAAGGAAATCATTCTGACTCTGGTAACCTAGATAGATCTTTCAAGTCTTGCTCTTCGTTCCTTTCTTTTCCCCACTTCACTAAAACTGAACCCGTCTCACCTGGACATTATCTGAGCAGGAACAAACTCCGAAGTTAGTGATACGTTCTCCACTGGTGTTCCATTTTCCCAGGCTGTTTTTTTCTAAACAACTTCTGCAAGTACAAATGATATCGAAGTGAGGTTTGTGTGCATTCTCATGTGTGTGCAGCAGCTCAGAAGAGAGTATCTGCCATTAAATTCAGGTCCTGTATAATATACTGGTTTTTTACTACGTGAGTGTACCTGGCACTACCATTTTTAGGGAATCTGACATTTTGGGGGGAGTTGAGAGAGAGAGTACTTAGTAATTAAACAGTGTTAAAATCAAAGCTCATTGAATTGTCTTAATAGGGCAGGAAGGGGCTTTTTGACTCCTTTCTTCTCTTGGTTCTTTTCATTTTCTCTCCAGACAGGAAGGGGAGCTTTAGCAAAACGATGCATTAACGTCAGGTTTACATGTGTTGTGTACTATCCTGGAAGTTTAAATAAGCAACACAACATAGTGCAAAAGCATGGGATTGGAGTCAAGACTTGGGTCTCAGCTTTAGCTACAAAACTTCCTACCTAAATCTCTTTAGACAAGAATCTTAGTCCCTACAAGCCCCAGTTTCTTCATCTTAAAAATTGGATTAATAATTCATAGGACTGTTGTGGTTGTTAACTGAAAATATGTACACAAAAGAACTTTACAAGTTATAAATAATCTAATGTTTATTATTACAGCATAGCCAGGAAAGGAACAAAAGGAGGTAGATAATATCCATTAAACACATTTCTATCAGCATACTGCCCTCCTCCAGCCAAATAATATACACCCACCCTCTCACACACCCTCACACACATGCACACACTTGCACACACACAAAGTGGAATGTTGAAGAAAAGAACAAGAACCACTTACCTGTCACTGACATTCAAACACATGTTGTCGATGCCAGGAAACGTCCACAGTGCTGAGACCAGTGCGTCTGTGCTTGGGTTAGAATTCCTGTAACATTAAAGGATAGAAACACACTCATGGTTTCTTCACTAGTCTCCCATATTAACCCCATGCTCATGAATAATTTGAGGACATGAAATAGGCTCTCTATGGGACTGCTGTCTTCACAATCTAAGACTTAATCACAGAGAAAAAAAGAGTCACAGAAAAAATAAACACACATCTCTGTTTGGCTGCCTTATTATTCTCCTGATTGTCACATGCATTCACTGATCACATACTATATTCTACAGCACTATATTCTACAGAATCCTGACATTATTCTTCAACTTGTGAGACCAATAAAGAGTTATTTGCTATATATCATCATAGATCGGGAAGTCGTTCCTAACCTGACTCTCTTGATTAGAGTCTGGTCATTATAGATAAAGATCTACCATAACTTTATTTTTAGGCAAACACAGAAATTCTTAAATGTTATATGTTGGCAATGGAAGTGTCAAAATCCTTTGACAGAATTAGGTACAGTGGCTCCTACGTTCCGATTCTGCAGGATTTCACTGCATTTGTTCAGGGACAACTGTAGCTCCGGAAGCAACGTGGAAATCTCTTCTTAGGCAGAGGAAGGAAACTTACGCGTAGAAGGCTGTCTGCTCAGAGGTACCGTAAAGAGATGGAGAGATCTGGATCTCCGGGTAACTGTTGCTGGAGTTCTTCAGCGTGCCCAGGCCCATGGCAGTTGTGACAAAGACAATGGGAAGGATGACCTGAGCAATGAACCCTTTCCAGTTCCTGCGGGTGTGGTGGAACCTCTTGACCAGGATGGCCATGATCTTCTTCAGAAACAGTCCGAAGCCATCCAGTCTCTCTCCTCTTGTCAAGATTTTGTCTGAAAAAGAGATTTCGTGTGATTCCGGAAAGTCCTGATAAATCAAGTAGCAAAGTTACTTCAAAAACAATGGCTAGAGGATGTCATGTGATGTGGTGGGAAAGCTAATATTTGAAAGACTTGGCTTTTAGGTTCAACTTTTTATTTATCAGCGTCTGGCCCGAGGCTCCCCGTGTCACTGAGCGCCACGTAGAAGTGCTTTAAAAATTATAAATCACTGTACACAAAATATCATTAGTCATGTACCCAGTAGCTTTGCATGTCAGAGATGTTTAGAATTTTATAAATGGATAGTGTCCCCAATTTCCAGTCTCAATGCAGGCGCGGTACGTCTTAGGAACCACTAGCACTGAAGAGAGAGCTTCTATCAAGAGGTTGAATTTGAAGGAGGTAAATAGAAACCGAATATCAGCCTCGTCTAAGAACTCATTCCTACTGTGGGAAATGTGGAGACAATACGTCTCAGTGGGTCTCATTCTTAATGTGAAGACCAATGACTTCACCTTAAATGTGGGAAAAGGAAAATACTCTCCTCCAAAGTATAATTCTAGTTCAAACACTTATTCATTACATTCTCTTTAGAAATTTGGAGTAATTATACGGCATTTCAAAACTCCATTTTTACCAATAGAGTCTCAAAAAGAGCATTTATTAAGCAAAATGCCTGCCCTCCTCCCTCTGAAATGCTCTTCAGGTGTCGAGGAAAACTCCATGGCTTCTCAGAGTAACAGCAGCTGTGGAGGGCCACAAACTCCTTCCTCCTTAGTGCTTTCTCACTGGTAATCTCAGCAAGACCCCCCAAAACTAGGTTCACATATAACATTCTCTCCTAAGGCCCGCTGCCAAGCAAGCATGTGATAAGATGACGGTATCCGTCAACTCTGTGGATATTTTTAATTATTCATCACAACTTCTGCAGCACAAAAAAATCATGATCTTCATTTAGCTGATAAGGAAAAAAAAATACAAAGCTGCTTAATTTAAAATGAACTCCAATTAAACAGAGTGAACAAGTTTAAATGAAAACTCATATCTCTGCAAAGGGGAATTGCAGAAGGAGCTGAATATTTTAAGTTAATTAGTATGCTTTTCTGTTTCTTGAGAAATTACATGTGGATGACTTACAGGTGTATCAAATGGAGCAAATGCACTTTTTACAAGATAATGTCAATGGCGGGTACATTTTGACGGAAGAGTTTCAAATTATGAGACAAATGCAGAGACGAACACAAAATATTTACTTCCTGAAGCAGATGACCACTTTCAAAGTCCTCAGTTCCGTGGACAATTATACTCCCCAAAAGATGATAAAGGGGAGTATGGCAGAGGACAAAAGAGACTCCCAAGTTCCAGAATTATACAAACATTAAGAGATTGCCTTTTCTGAGTTTTAGAGCCGGGCAAATGTTTAATGAAAAGTCCTGTTCCTAGAGATTTTTATCAATTTAAGCAAACGGTTAAAATGACGACTCCCTAATTTATATATCATTTTACTACATGCTTCCTTAAATAGTGTTTCCAGATGGATAGATTGTCAGAAAGGGAATAACAGAAGAAAAGTTATTTTCAAAAGAGCTCATTCCTCAAAGTCATGTCAAAAAACACAATTTTTCAAACACGTATTGTGTGAAAACACTGGGAGGAGGGGCCTTTTATTTTAGAGTCACAGCTATTGCTATGACTCCAGATTCATCAATTCAGGGACCCTCCTCCAAAACCATCTTCTCAGTGCCTGGATTTTCTCAGCACCGAATGTTCAGAGAGGTAGGGAGGTTCAACGTGTTTTCCAAGGAAGTTCCATAAAGAGTGAAGACAGATTTTAACCCGTTGAACACAAATCTGAGACTGTAGTAAGTCACATCTTGAAAACCACTGCTGGTGGGTGGAGGAATACTTATCCCTGGCCTGACAATGAAGTTCTTTTACATTCTTCAACATCTTTTTTGAAATGGCCAGTTTGACTCGGTTAAATAAATATTTTTATATTAAAAAGAGAAAGCTAACAATGAAGGGGGCGCGGGAGCGGAAGGAGGGTGTGTCAATGAGGAAAAAATGAGAAACATCTGTAACAAAAATAAATTAACTAAAATTGTAAAGAAAAAAGAGCACGTTAATATTTCCTTAATCGTTTTGAATTGAGAAAGAAAATTCAAAATTGAGCTTATAAAATCCAAAATCTGTCATGTGATTTTATCATTTATGTCATTTACTGAAATTAAGCAAAATATTTGATTAGATTTATACCATCTCTGTCTGTGAAATTGCTGCTGCTCACAGATAAATCATCAGGAGTTGAGATGCCATTGGTACTGGAACTTCCAATTTTCTTTTGTGTTAAATGCTCAAGACTCATATCAGTATTTTTGTGTGACTCTTTGTTCAAGTTCAGAAAGACCTAGAAAGAAAAGACAGAACACTTCATTAACATAAAACACATAAAACTTTTCTAGTTTCTAGGCTCAACTTTGATTTTGAATTTTTATCCCATCAATTGAGACGAATAAGTGTGACTTTAATTGAAAATATCTGTATGTAAAAGATAACAATTGTCTAATTGGAACATGTTTTTGTTTTTTTTTCCCTCAGAAGTCAGTATTACATAAGAATTATATTAAGATAATTTTCAGATTTTATGACATGTTCATTTAAAAGTATTTCTTTTCGGCCCGGCTGGTGTTGCTCAGTGGTTGAGCATTGACTCATGAACCAAGAGGTCACCAGTTCGATTCCCGGTCAGGGCACATGCCCAGGTTGTGGGCCAAATCCCCAGTGGGGGGCATGCAGGAGGTGGCCAATCAATGTTTCTATCTCTCTCTCCCTCTCTAAAATCAATGAAGAAAAAAACATAAAATAAAAATAAGATATTTATTTTCTTTTGTAAAAAACTGTACATATTTATTTTAAGAGAACAGCAGGTTATATCAGCTTTAAGAAATGTGCAGGTGGTACCTCCTCCACGGTGGTATCTGAAATGCCATAGCACCCGATGTTGAGGTCACCCATGCCATTGTCCAGCGCTCTCAGGAGTGACAGATAGGCCCCTGAGACTTTGGTGCTAAATGGAGGAAGCACATAAACAAGCTCCCCCCCGATGTCCTCCTTCAGGTATGCTTCAGGGAGGTGTGATCGGATCATCGCTGTCACTGCCATCGTATCACATACTGTGCTTGCGTTTAGATTTGGACTCTGGGGACAAAAACAGCAGTTAAGCACGCCCTTGTCTTACACTGCAGTGTCCAAGGGCTCTCATCAGAAGGGGGTGAGTTCCTTTCAGTTACCACAGACCTGAGTAGATCTCACACCACTTCTTCAGTGACTCTTTGTGCCACTAGGGGTCCCTATAGTCGTATGTAAATAACTATTGTACTGGCTCCATTCTGCACCTCACCCTGTCCGTTCTGCACCCTCTTCTCCATCCTCCGTGTCACTTGAAACCACAGTCTCTTTTCTGTTAGAGTGCTTCGGGCTCAGGCGCGGCCCCTCCTCCGGGCCCCTGCAACTGTTTCTTTGTCCCCAGACAGTGACATGCCTCGTTCTCTCCCCAGCTCTACCTCTTGGCTCAAACGTCACCTTCTCAGAGACCCTTTCTCTTACCACCCTACTTAAAATGGCACCATTTAGTATTCCCTATTTCCCTTCTTCTGCTTTATTTCTACCCATAGGATTTGTCACCTACTAATGAACTAAATGATACACGTATTAATGGTATCATATGAATTCCCCACACTCCATTGGAATATAAACTCCATGATTACAGGGATTTTAAAATCATCAGTTTACTCCAATAGCCTCAATGCCTAGAACAGTGTCCTGGGCACATGATATGGCATAACACACGTTTAATACAAACAATTTTAATGCATTAATAAATATAATAATAAACTACTTTTTATGTTATGGAAGTCACATCAGGATGCTTAGATAAATAATTGATAGTGATCAAAACCTGACTGATAGCATATACACGTTGCACGATTTGGTAAATCATAGGCTATTTTAGGCAGCACAGGGATCCTTAGCATTTTTGGTCTTCAAAGATGTAAAAGAAAAGCATCATTGGTCTGCACAAATTGGTGTCCACATTGCCACCGATCGGAAATTGAATATATGATGGCTTATTCTCTTCATTTGCCTTGGCTAGAACAGAAAATCTACCTTTTCACCTTATAGGATGAAATGCTGGGGGATAAAAGGCTGATCCTTCATCAGTAACCTGAGGCGATCAATCATTTTTTTACCTAGCACAATGGTTCTCACTGTGTGATCCCAGACCAGCAGCTTCAGCATCACCTGGGACCTAGTCAGAAATGGAGTAAATTCTGAAGCCTCATTCCAGACCTATGGAATCAGACTTTTGGGGCTCAACGTCTGGGTTTCCTTAGACCTCCAGGAGTCCTGATGCTTGCATTTGAAAAAATGATGAACCGAACATATTAAGAGTGAATTCTTGCAATCAATAAAGTGGGAGAGATTCTTCCTCTGTTTCATACAAGATCAACCTGCGACCCCATAATAAGGTATATTTCCTTTCCCACCAACCTTTTTCTTGGTGAGCGTGAGGTGGTACCCGTCCCCGAAGGCCTCCTTGAGGTAGAAGGGTGATCCGCAGCAGCGCAGCCCCCCTTGCTCCAGGAAGGCGATGCGGTCACTCAGCACTTCAGCCTCGTCCAAGTGGTGTGTCGACAGGATGATTGTTCTGGCTTGAAAATGCAGAGGAATACAACCGAGAATGAAAAATGAAAATACAGTTCCCAAAATATACAGAGTTAGCACAAATAAATCCTGTGATGTATGAGAAGACTCACATTTTATGAGCCACCAGAAAAACTGACCAGGAGGAGCTCCCAAAAGGGTCAAAGAGAAATTTGGAAGTGTTTCTAAATATTTGAGGGTTTCTCTCTCTCTTTCCCATCCTCCCTTTCTGTCCCCTCCTCTGCCTTTCATCACTATGAAGCAGCAGTAATTTTAAAGGCTTTTTGAATATTCCTCTCTGATTAATCCTCTCCACTCTGATTGCTCTTTGCTTCACATCCTGTTAGCACTTATTTAGTCTGTTTTCAGTTTATTTTCATTTGTGTATGTTTGGTATCTCTAATTAGATTCTAAGCTCCTTTAGGCAGAACTTGGAACTTCTATTGGATTTGCATGCTCTCAAAAAGGCCAGTTAAGTATTTAACTCACAGTGGCCACTACATTGACATTAACCCACTGACCCAGAGATTGAGCTGGGAGAAGTCCTTGGAAAAGGAAGAGCACGTGTGAGTCCTTTCGTGAAGATCATAAACAGAAAATGCTTCAGTATTCTTGTATCCCCAAAAGCAAACATAGGACTACTGGGTGGAGAAGGTATAAGAAGGTACTCATACCAGCTTTGTTCTTGGATATAACATCCCATATACTTCGGCGAGAACATGGGTCAACCCCAGTGGATGGTTCGTCCAAAATGACCACCCTTGATCCACCAATGAGAGCTATGGATATGGATAACTTCCTCTTCATGCCTCCTGACAATGTTCCAACTCTCTTGTGACGATGGCTATACAGTCCAGTATCTTTTAAAGTCCTTAAAAAAATAATGCATGTGGTTATTTTTTTACGGATAGAACATTTGAATATTGAAAAAACAAAAAATACCGTGATAGATAGTCACTAAACAACCATTATGTGCTCAGCAAGGTGCAATCAACTATTGAAAATTCATGACATAATTTTCTATTATTTATCATCTAGTTGGAGGTATAAAATTAATGTTCAGGAAACAACACAAGGAAATATATGACTCATTATTGTATTCACTCATTTGACAAATATTTATAGAGTGTCTGACCTTTTTATGCCAGACTGTGTTTTAGATCCTGGGGGGAAAGAAGTAAGCAGATACTGTTCCTACTCATAAAGAGATCACTTCTAGTGTGTGTGTGTCAGGAAGGATGCAGAGAAAACCCAAGTAAGTTCCCAGGTAAATGTGTAATACGCCACGTGGTGATAAGTGCAACAAAAAATAAATACAGCAGGGCACGTGAGATAAATAGTGCCTGGGGCATGCTGTTTTAGGCACTGAGGTGATATGTAGCGGTCACCTCAGAAGGCGACATTTCATCGGAGGAGTAAGTCACAAATAGCTGTTTGGGAAAAGCTGCTCTAAGTAGAGGAAGCAGCAAGTGTGCAACAGGCTAGTCGTGCCTTGAGCGGAGTGCATGTTGGGAGAAGAGAAAAAATGAGTTGGAAGTGAGCCTGGGGTCAGGCCCAGCGGGGCCCCCTAGGCTTGGGTCAGGACATTACCGAGTTTCACACTGAGTGTGGTGAGAAGACGCTGGAGGGTTTGCTCTCGGGATGGCACACTCTGATCTGCAGCCCACAGCGGTCACCCTGGCTGCTCTATGGAGAACAGACTATCTAAAGGAGAGGAGAAGCTGGCGGTCCCGTGAGGAGGCTTGGACCAGTAGGGTAGCCGTGGAGATTAGGAACAGAGGACTCGGGGCAATATGGGAGCCAGAGTTGAAGAGGTTTAAACAATTCTTGTGTATGACGTTCAATGTGCTCGACAGCAGAGAAGTGAACACACGAAAACTCAACGGGTCTGTGAGAAAAGGTTTCCTGTTGGTATTATTCCCACAGCTCTCTTCTGTCTGAGAGGAGTTACCAGCCCATATCCTCATTCCCGCCGGGCCTGACCTTTTCACCTCCTCGTGCAGCTGCTTTTTGGTCCAGTGGGGGGCCTTGATGGAGCCGTACAAGAGAAGGTGCTCCTTGGTGGTGAGGTAGCTGAACAGGACGTCATGCTGCATGCAGACCCCCATGCTCTTCCTCACGCCGTGTGGGTCCCTCTTGATGTCTTTCCCGTAGACAAAGATGGTGCCGGCGGAGGTCCCGAACAGCCCCGTCAGCATGGATCTGGAGATCCAGCAAAAAGAAAGTAGGTGTGAGCCACGCACTGAAGCTCGAGTTTAGAAATAAATACATCTCAGTTGTTAGCAAAAAAAAAGTTAACAGTCTATCTCCTTAGGTAAGAATGAAAATAGTATTATATGGGAATAAAAAATAATTATTTTTAAGCTTTTAATAATTTAGAGTGTCGCCTACAGACTCCACAATGGTGATGACGACAATGGTGGAGTGGTGGCGGTGACAGGGACAGACACGGTTGGACTTCTTCATTGCCAGTACCCTCTCTCCTCCGCACACCTGTGCACTTCCGTGGCTTCAGATAGGATTGGTAGGTTGTTAGTTCCCAAATTTAGATGGCTAGCCCAGCTCTCATCACTCAGTTCCTGGCTTGTTTTATGCACCCAACAGGCAACTCTGCTTCTCCAGGAGATACCTTCCAGGGTCCTCCACCTCAACGTGCTGAAAACTGAACTTAGGATCTTTGAACTCAGACCCCTGCCTCTATGACGTTACCTCCTTCACCATAGAGTGCACGCACACAGTGGCTGCACTAGCCTCAGATCCTGTTGTTTTTGCATCCTCCTCCTATTTTAGTTTCGTAACTCCACCCACATCTTTCCGTGTCTGCTGCCACCGTCACCACCTGCTCATGGCTGCTGCAGGCTTCCCGTGCCACGTCCTCATGCGCTTTGCCCCCGGGCCCTCTCTCCGCTCTGTGAGTAGAATATACTCCTTGCCACCTTTTAGATGGTTAGTAAACTGGGAAATTATTTAATATGCATTTTCTTCACTAAATTGTAAACTCCATGAGGTCAGGGAAAGGATCTGTTTGCTCACCACTCTGTCTCAGTACCCAGCTAGTGCTAGGAACTTCAGTGACCACTGCGGATTAAATAGGGAACCGACACAATAAGCAATCCCTCCCATAAAAACACACATAGCATACTTCATTCTTCATATGAAAGGTTCGCATTCAGAAGAATAAGATGTTGACGTTCTGTATCTTTTTTCCTCATTGGCTTCTTAGTGCCTGTTAGAAAATCTTGCTTTTCAAGCATTCTATTCACACTCGAAAGCCAACTCTGAATTTAAACCGGTCATGTAACACGGTTGTATATTCACTCATTTTATGACCTTCCTTTGTGCCCTTTTATTTACAAAATAAGTTAATTTGAATATGCTTTGGCAGTCAGTGAATTTGCTCATGATAACAGTAAGTAGGATATCCAGTAACTGACACTTTTTCTCAAATAAGGGTGAGAGCTGACTCCCAGTTAAGCAACGCGGAGCACGGCAGTGCAAAACAACAACAAAATCAAAACAATGTCACTTTTGAAACATGTGAAACTCTTCCCCATTCGGACACAGGAAGAAGCTAGTTAAGTGAAGAGTGAGCAAGAACAGCCCATGTATCACTTCTGTCCTTTGCTATCTGTCTCTGAGAGCTGGCGACTCTTCAGCTTCTTTCTAAATCAAGGTGAGCGTCCCTGGGAAGGAACAGCTGGGGCTGACTGTGTTTATATCAGAGCATGTAAACTCAGGCTTACACGTGATGGAAATACAAATGAGATAGAAATACAAATAAGTGAAACAGACTGGGCACATGAGATGGTATGCGCTGGTAGAAACCAGAGATAAACCAGAAAGCTCATGTTCCCTTTATGAGGAAAATCACTAATATGCCCCAACCAATTGTCCCAACCCAAGACTGTGGACTCAATGTTGCCAAGCCTTCCTTTTATCTAAGAGATGCCAATAATATTTTTTTAAATTATAAAATACCCCTATTTTTAAATATTGGCACTGAATTAAAAAGTCTAAGTGCTGGGTGGGCCAACACCAGGGGGAACCAGCGGATACACCCGTCTAGTGGGCGTGATCTGGGCTATGCTCACAGTTCAAGATCTCTGGGTTAGACTCCATTCTTCAGTGTGCAAGTTGAATCCTCTTATGAAAGAGATCAGAAAATATAAAGTAATATGCTTCCTTGACAATAAGTGTTAAAAAACAACATACATGGTAGTAGTTTTCCCAGCTCCATTGGGCCCCAGCAATGAAGTAATATGCCCTTCATAGAAGTTCAGATTGAGGTTATCAACCGCAATTTTTGAGCCATAGATCTTCGTGACTCCATGCAGGGCAACCCCGACTGTGAGATCTTTAGGTTCAGGCTCAATGTTGGAAGAAAACATGTATTCAGGACCTGGAGAAAAAGCAAGAGAAGAGTTGTAAGCTCATCAAGAAAGAACACACAAAGTTAGACTTTTTCTTAATTAGAATTATAGTCCTCTCCATAGGACTGTTTCCAGTCCTCTGGAAACAGCCCTGGCCAGTTTGGCTCAGAGGTTAGAGCATCGGCCCGTAGACCAGAGAGTCCCGGCTTTGGTTACTGCTAAGGGCACATACCTAGGTTGCAGTCTGTCCCCGGCCCCAGTTAGGGTCGTGTGGGTGGCAACCACTTAATGTGTTTCTCTCACATCAATGTCTCTCTTCCTCTCTCTCTCCTTCCTGCTCTATCTGAAGATAAATACAAAATTGTTCTCTGGTGAGGATAAAAAAAAATAATAATAATTCTGGAAACAAAGATCTATTAGCCTCCTCACTTGGTTAAAGAATAAATAAGAGTGTGGAACCTCATTCTCTAAGGTTTATATGGTCCTTTTCTGTTAGAAAATGTAGTCCCAGAAAACAGTATTATTATACTGAATTCTGTTTTATTCAACAGAGTGCAAATATTCAAACAACAAGTCTAAGGCTTGGTTTGCTGATTGGATAGTTGATACTAACTTATGAAAGAAATGTCTATAAGCTGTGATTTTACAGTGACAAGGCTGCTCATTAGCTCAGATCTGTGGTTTATAGAATCCAGTTCATTAATTGCTCTCTACATCTCCTTCAGGCATCCAAGAGGACCACTTACATAGGTTATCTTCATAAAGATGACACTACTAACCCAATGTCAGTAAGACATGAACTTTAAGCTGTTTGTCCAGTGTTGGCTATGAGTTATGCTAAACTATCCGTGCTTGTTACTTGGTTACTTTTTATGACTTATGACAGATGGTTGTAGTTAGGGGTGCAGACTGTGGCCAAAGAACAAAATTTTTCTCTGTGTGAGTCTAACTGGACCAAAAAGGATCAGCAGTCTTGGACTAATTAGTGCCATATGCTAACCAACTGAGTTAATGAGCCCAGAAAAAGCCACAATTGAATCTGCCTAAGAGTCCAAACAGATATGTATGGATATAGTCACCCATGGTGAAAAGAATAATTTTGCCATTAAAACAACATAATTAAAATCACTAGTCATGTAAATTTTACATCACTTCTCTCGTAATAGTGCATGTTGTTGACCTACTTGTCTTACTGGCAGATGGGTTGGTGTTCTGCATCATGATATTAGTAAACATAAGGCCATTGCTTTTCTCATGCTTCACCTCTGCACATCCGAATCGCTCCTTCCAATAGGAAGGAAGGATTGGAAAGTACCATGGGGCTGCCATGCCATATGTACCTGTAATAAAAATGTATTAAGAAAAATAACTATCCATTGATGGTTAACATGTTTAGCATTAGAAATTAAACAACAGATTACTATGTATGGTTCAGGAAGTAGTTTCATTTTTCTATACTATATAAAACTAAATAGTGGTCTTGGTTTTCAAAGTAAAACAAAAAAGATAGCTTTTCTTTTATTCTTTCCTTTTTGAGCAGCTTTATTGGGGTATGACGATATGCCATCACATTTACTCACTGTAAGTATAGAGTCAAAAGACTTCTAGTAAATTTATAAAGTTGTGTAACCATCACCACAATCTACATACTAGAACATTCCTATACCTTCATTTGCAGATAATCCCTGCTCCCATCAAGTCCCAGGCAATTGCTGATCTTATTTCTATACGTACATATGTGCCTTTTATAAACATTTTATATAAATAGAATAATACCCTTGTATTCATTTACAGCATAAGAAAAATGTATAAATATAAATACGGTTTAATGGAAACATGCCTAAGTACATTGGAAATGATGACCACTTGAGAACTGGGAGAACCCAACTAGTGATTCTCCACTGGAATTTGGTCAATTCTCCTTAGAACTAAGGGACTTGGCTTTTGCCTTATACTCTTATTTGGAAAGACTAGATTCCTTGCTTCTTGATTCACTCTATCCTGTAAAGAAACACCAGAGAAGAAACTCCCTAGTGCATTATCTCATCCTGAAAATTTTAGGTTAATTTTGGAATTTAAGTACTTATTTTTGGAGATTATATATGGCAAATCAAATATTAGAAAATATATATTAGCTGATTTATAATGGTGGCAACCATAAAAAGCAGGTATCTGTAGGAAGTATGTTCGTACCTGGGAAAACATTCCTGACATACCAAGCAATAAGGAAATAAATAAAAGAGTCAGCTAGAATTAGACAGCATAGCCAGCCAAAGGAGGTAGTGTCATCCTGAACGGGGGAACTGTACATATTTTCCCACTGAAGACCTGCAAAGTGAACACATATATTAGTTCGTGCATGAGACGTATTGCAGTTGTGTAAGATAAAATCCACTTTTAAAGACAGCGAGCCTACCGATGCCCTGCTCCTCGTACCGCGCGATGTACTGACTTGCATAGCTGAATGCCGTTGGCGACAGAAAGCTCTGTGAAGAGAACAAACAGCAATGAGAGGTCTGCAGATTTCATACATGTCACCCAGAGGGATCTCCACACACCTAAAGCGTTGGCCATATGTAGATAAAATCACATGTAAAAATACAGAGGTCCTTTACCCAGCATGCCCCAGTTCTGAAAGGAGAGAAGAGGGGACAGCAGAAAACAAAAGCAGGAAAATTATAACTTGGAAAAGATTTGTCGGAAACCCCAAACACATATCTAAACTTATTACATGTTGCTCAGAAGTTTACAAAATAAGCAATAAAGTAATGCAAGGTTAATACTAAAATCAGATGAAATGTTAGGGGCCAAACGATGTTTTTACTCCATAAATAGATTTCAGGTCATAAAAGTATTATGTGAATAAACTAAAATATCAATCGATTGAATACTTATTATTGCAACAAATTAAAATTTCAAATTTTGTTTAAGCCCCAAGTGGTCAAAGTTAGATGAAAGTTATTCGTCACCTTCTATTTCTTTCTGGAAAGCTGAGTTTTAATATAACTCTCAATAAAGAGGTTTACTTCCACTTTCCAAACTTCATAGCCTTAATACTTTCACTAAAATTCTTAAATTAATTTAGTACTTTTGAATGAAAAGACAAAAAAGAATTCTAAATTGATTATATACTGTCAGTGCATTTGGTTTTATGACTATAAGTTATAGTGCATGTCATGAAAACCATCAAAATCATTCACACACGAGAATAATTCCAGTAATAGAGGCTTCAAAGTCAGAAATCTTGATGATCTTTAAAATTCGACATATTATTTTCTAACTGTTCTTTCTTCAGGAACTATTTCTTAACAGCATCAATTTATGGTTTTATAAACTGTGGGGAAAGTGTTTTCTTTTCATAGCCCCGTGCTTGTACGGTGCACACAATGTAGAAAGACTCACCATCACTAGGACAATGGAGCTTATTTTGCAATCACTGAACTTTTGAATTTAAATAAGTATACTTTCAGTTTGACCTTCTAAAACCAACCAAACAAAACGGTCCATTTTCTCACACATTGGCCATTCCATATGAGAGCTGACTCACCATGAATACTTTTACTACATAACTCAACTCATCGTCAACGGTGACCAGAACAATGAACGGGAAAAAGGCGATGATGTAGATGAGGCTTCCGATCAGAGCTGCAATGTTGGTGTTGTTAAAGAAGACACTGATGAGATAGCTCATGCCAATAACCGAGAAGCTGTAGTCCGAGAAATACAGGAACAGAATAAACCCGTTGGTTTTAGGAAGAATATTGCCAAACTTGAGTATAATGATGAGGATGACGATAGTAACCAGTAAAAATCCAACACTCTCTATCAGCCAGGCAAAAAAATGACTGCAGGAGTTCACACCCATCATCTTCATGTACTGTAAAGAGGAAAACGTGTTAGCTGCTGCTTAAGCTGATACATCTTCTCAAACAACAATTTTTCTGTACCATGAAAAATGCCTGTGAGACACTTCACACATATGAACTAGGTAGGCATCATAATGGTTTTCTTATGTCAAGTGTTTGTCCATGCCTGCTATGTGAAATTAATATGACCACTTATTCCAGCCCTTCTTACATTATATGCTCCCAGGCTACCCTAATATAATAAAATAATAAATGATTTAGATGGCAAAGTTTTTTTGTTGTTGTTGTTTTTTTTACAATTCTATTTTATAAGAGGTATCTAACTGATGTCTCTAGTTAAATTAGTTTAGAGTAGATTATCAAAATGTACATGTCCCTGAAGAATTTTTACAACATGAAAGTGACATTTGTGCAGTCATGAATATTTTCAGCTGGTGAAAAAACCAGTTTGTGTCAAATTCAATGGTGGAATTGATCTCATAAAACTACATAGTTTTTTTATTTTTATTTTTAGTAAAAAATTAGTGTTCATATTCCTAGGAGATATAAAACAGACCTGATTCCCATGAATTTAAAACACGAAAAAACTTGGAAGGGAGACTGTCTGTCTTTTGCCATACCTTCCCCATCTTTAAAATCACTGGCCATCTAGATCGGGTTTATTATCTTTGTTTTCCAAGAAGACATTCACACACTCAAAATGACCTCAGGCATCTAGATCATCCACATCTCCTTCACAGCTGATATTCTTTACTAGCTCAGTGGTACTCACAGAGGCCCAGGCTTTTCACCAAGGCTTGTGCGTTAACTCAAAAGGACTGTGAAGGATCGAAATTCCCCTGGACACATATAGTGTCTCGGGGAATGTGGATATCCTGTTTCTAGTTTCAACAATTCATAATTACTATTAAACTTCTGAATCCAATAGCTCATTAAAAAGAACCAGAAAAAAAAGAAAGAAATATTCCACTAACTTTACAATCCTCACCTTCTTAACTTGTCTAGAAAAAATATAGAAATGTACTCAAGCAAGAGAGCGAATTTTACTTTCTGCCTTTGCAACTTATCACATTTTGATAACTCTTCTGCTCCAAGTGTTACCATGGAAACAGCTACCTGACTGCCAACAGTTTAAGCGGTGAGCCTTAAGCTAATCACCACTGAGAAAAACTGACTTTTTTTCTTAACTTTGCCCTTTCCTCACCCTCTTTTCTCCCTACCACTCCTTCCCTCCCAGGCCCTATTGCCCTGTGTTGTAAAGATGCAACCTGTATTTTCATAAGAATGGAAGTGTGGGTCAAAGTAAAAATATCAGCACGGAGCGAAGATTCGCCAGGAAACTTTCCTCTAATTGCTACTTATCCATCAATGAAAACAAAATTACATTTTGGTGTAAAAAAGGACCTCATAGATCTGATTTTAAAAATTAATTTCCTGCACTCCAACCCATTTGAGAAAATGACTGTGTCGTGTTTCATGGTGACATTTTGGAGATACTCACCTATTCAAGTATGATCATGATATGTTAGTCTTTTATTTGCCTTTCTTGCTATTTGAATTTTGAGACTTTATTTTTCTTTCTTTCTTTATTTATTTTACTGAGTTTCTGCCTATTTGAATATAATTAAACGAGGAGTTATGGAACCCATGTAGCCACTCCAAAGCTGACATTCACCACCAAATTTTATGTGGTCTACACAAAAATATTTATTCTTCAATGCGTGTCAGTAGGAGACAATGTCAATATATTTCACAAAGTGGGTATAAAATATCTAGGGCACCATCTAGGACATGAAATAAAGCTGACTCCATGAGTATAAATGTGTTTTCCTTCCCTGATAATTGATAGCTGCAGTATAGCACATTTGTACATTGATAAAATTCTTCATTCATAGGCTTGTTAAAAGATAATTTGGCAACCCAAAGACCAGGACTAATGGTGTTTATCATCGTAATTTTGAAATTTTTGAGACTCAAGATCAGATTCCTATTCGTAAGAACTGGTATACGGTAGAGGCTGATTATTGCCTTTGACTGAAACAAATCAAGTTAGGTGCTTTCAAAAATATTCACCACTTAACATTCTAGCATGGAATTTCAGTGTTAAACTTCAGGATTCGGTGCCATGAGGAGAACAGCTGCTATTCATAAAGAGTCACAGTAATGAGAGCATGTAAGTCATCCATAAACTACCCAGACTCACTGCCAACTTTGCTCTAATAAACAAGACCAAACTTTCTGATGGAAGATGGCCCACAGAGAATGGTTGGCTATGCTTTCTTGGATGTCGTTAGTTCCTCCTCAAAGTCACAGATGTCAGGTGCCAGCTTTGTACGTGGAATCGCATGTCTGAAGCCTCCCAACCTGCCAGGGCAACTCATCAATACCTGATAACCTGCTGCTCAAGGAAAACCCTCTGGACGGTGGCCAAAGTCTACCCCAGTTTATGGCAGAAATTAATGAGAAGAAAGAGATTCTGTGAGGCTTTTCATAAATGTGTTGCCATTCAGGAGAAGCTTATGCACAGGGATTGGCATTAGTGCTATCAGGAAAAGAAATACTAAATATTCATATATCTACTTAACAGCAGTGTGCTCATTCAATTCAATAAGAATTTCAAGTACTAATTTCTAAAGAATAATATTTTCTACTTCAGTTCTAAAATTCTCTTAACAATAGATTACAGTGATACCTCGGTTCTCGAACATAATTCGTTCCAGGAGGATGGTCGAGAACCGAATTGTTCGAGAACCGAAGCAATGAAACCCAATAGGAAAGCGGACTCCACAAAGCGTGACTCTCTCTCTGCACTCACACTGATGACGCAAGCAAGGCGCGCTGGGCCGAATGAACGCCATTCGGCTCAACTCGGAAGTTCGAGTTCCAAATATTTGTTCGGATTCCGAGACAAAAGTTTCTCGAATCCTGATTTGGTCGAAAACCGAGGCGTTCGAGAACCGAGGTATCACTGTATTATACTTTTTGTAAGATGTGCAGGATGTTGTGATCATTACTTGAAATGTTCCAAATTTTGATTACTGGGATGGATAGTGTGTACCATAAAAGGTTGTCTAAAGTGAAGCACCAAAGGACTAAAAATCCTTGCACAGTTCTTGGTACTATCTCTGCAGTGGACAGATATTTTATTTAACCTATCTAAACTGAGAAAGAAAAACTCTAACTGAACATAAGCATTAAAATTACCACAAATGACTTATGTAAGATAAAACAGATAAAACTAACCCATACATCGAGAAAATAATATATATAATATGCACACACACATACATATATATAATGTGTGAAAAAGGACTCTTCCATGTATTGTAAAAGCAACTTTTATACAGCTTCAATATTTTGATTTTCCAAAGCAAGAAATATACATTATGCTGTTTCCTCAAAGAATTAAAAATGGAACTGCCATTTGACCCAGTGATCCCACTTCTAGGAATATATCCCAAGAAACTTGAAACATCAATCATAAAGAATATATGCACTCCTATGTGTTATCTAAAATCTGGAAACAGCCCAAGCGTCCATCAATAGGAGAGTGGATAAAGAAGCAGTGGTCCATGTACACAATGGAGTACTATGCAGCTGTGAGAAAGAAAGATCTCTTATCCTTTGAGACGACATGGAGGGACCTGGAGAGTATTATGCTAAGTGAAATAAGCCAGTCAGAGAAAGAAGAGTACTACAGGATCTCACTTATATTTATGGAATATAATGAACAAAATAAGTTGATGATCAAAGTAGAGACAGAGACATGTAAGTAGGGAACAGATTGACAAACCTCAGAGGGAAGGGGCTGTGGAGGGGGGGGGGCAGGAAGAAATAAATCAAAGAACTTCTATGCATATATGCATAACCAATGGACACAGTCAATAGTGTGGGGAAGGCAGGAGGGGGGTGGGAGCGGGCAGAAAAGGGTCAATGAGGGAAAAAAGGGGGGACATCTGTGATACTTTTAACAATGAAGATAAAAATTTTTAAAAAGATAAGGAAATAAAAAGTGTACCAATTGAAAAGGAAAAAAAATAAATAAATGAAAGGAAGAAATAAAGAACAAAACCCAATTGAAAAACATTTTGAAATTTTTTTTAAAAGAATGACAGTCTCAATTTCATCAATCAACTTATTTGTCATTAATATTTGTGCCAATTTCTTTATCAAGTTAAAGGAATTCACTGGAATTGTACCATAAGAAGGTCAAGAATTATTGATTTCATTGAAATAACAACTAACTTGGTTTTCTTGCCCAGATTTAAGAACAATTACAGAAGAAAAAGGTTATTGTTTTTTAACTTTATTTTTATTTATTTTTTTATCCTTGCCCAAGGACACATTTCCATTTTTTGTTCAGATAGAGTGGGAGAGAGAGAGAGGAAGAGAGAGAGAGAGAAACATTGATGTGAAAGGGACACACCGAGTGGCTGCCTCCTGCACAACCCAACAAAGGCCGGGGACAAACTGCAACCAAGGCCCGTGCCCCTAGCAGGAACCGAATCTGGGTCTCTCTGGACCACAGGCCAACGCTCCAACTGTTGAGCAAACTGGCCAGGGTTAACTTTTGTGATTTAATTTGGAATGAGAAGGAAGCAAAGAGTAGGTCGCCTTAGACCTTAACTAAATATACAAAATATGGTATTAAAAAGTGATTCTGAATCTCTAGTAACATAGGAGATTATTATCATCTTCAAAAGTCCTTAAGAGTTGATGCTACTAAATAAGATTGTGCGAGGGAGGTAGCTATGATGTGTGGAAAATATCTGATTGGAAGTCAAGACACTTGGGTCATAGCCAGATCTACTATAAACTAGCTCCACAGTTTTCAGCAAGTCAACTCTCACTTTCTGGGTTCAGCTTTTTTCTCTCTAGAGGGGAGGAGTGTAGTTTAGAACCGTGGGCAGCGAAGGGAGGCTGAGCAGGAGGCCCTGGGAACGTTCCACTCCTTCCTCACCCGCTTCCATTCAGCTCACAAATAGACTATATTTCCTTTGAATTCGGGACACCAACGATTTTAAGATGTCTCATTATTTTACATGCAACAAGAAAGAAAAATCACTGCCAAATAAATGATGACACCCTATCAAATGTATCCCAATTTCAGAGGCTTTAAAATGTGAAGAAAAAAGTCATTACCCTGGCACTGATGAAATATGGTTAATTGAATGCCTCCTATGTTCTGGCAGCGAGAGAGCTCCATTATGGAAATACAGTGCTGAGTGAAGTCTTAATGATAACACTCAGAAAGTTTAAGGGATTGGGCCCAAGTGAATATGAACTAAAAGACTCAAAGCCTAATCTCCTGATTCCAAGTTCACTGATCTTTCATTATATGACTTTGACACTCAAGATCAGTGGTTAAGTTTTGAAATTATATGCCTGAAAAATGAAGACACAGAGCTACCAAACAGAAACTGGGTCATTGTTAAAAATGTCTTTCATGTCTTAAAGTGAGAAAAGACACTTTATTATGCTTTGATATATTTTTTTTTTTGGTGACATATATAGATGTACTTCGAAAGTATCATCTTTAAACATAAAATAATACAGTATGTGCATTTTATAACTTATATGGGTATACATATCATGTATATATGTATATGTACACACAGCACATATTTACTGTGTGTTTCTACCACAAATAATATTTTTAAGGTAGATATCTATTTTGAAGTAGAAAAGAACCTAGTTTTCTACTTCAAAGTTTTCCATTAATCTTTGAAGATTCACTTCTGAGTACCAGGAATCTGAGAGAAAAATATAAGGTAGGAACTTGGAACCAAAATTATGGTGCAAGGCATTAAGAAGCCATTGTACACAGACCTCATACGACAGGGCTCAAACCAGTTGATAAAACATTCACCAACTTGTAACTGAAGTGTAAAAATGCAGCTGTGAGGATCAACCAGAATTTAAACAGAAAACGTAAGAAATTTCTGTTTAAACTGGAGGACAACCTTGGAAGCCTATGCTGAACTAACAAAAATATGAAGCCATAATTTGTACCTTGTAAGGAGAAATAATCAATTGCCTAGTAAGTCTGAAAAGTACAAGTGGATTAACAGGTTACTCTAACCTCATTATTTCAGATTGTCAGCCAAAACTTGCAATAATTATTGTACCCCAGTTTTGTAATGTTTCTGCTTTCTCTTCACCCATGACTGTAAGAATGGACTCTTTACATGATAAGTGGAGAAAATATTCATTCCAATACAATCAAAAAATCACACAATGCTTTTTCATAAATTCTAGAAGGAAGTAAGAAATTTTGGATTTGGGGATAATGAGAAAGAATATGTTCAAGAAGAGATCATGTTTTCCCTTGTAGCTACTGTCTTCCATTGTTATATTTTTAACCTAATCAGTAGCATAACATGAAATTCTTAGTCTATGAATCATGAGTTAGGGGAGGTAGAGGAGAAGAATTGAGAAAGACAAGTTATACTGGAAAGAATTTGTTTCTTAACAGCTGAAACAAGCCAAATGTATGTGTTGTGACTGTGTCTGTCTATATCTACAGTTGACCCCTTGAGCAACACGGGCTTGAATCTCAAGGATCCACTTACATGCACATTTTTTTTCAATAAATATAAAGTCAGTCGTCTGTATCACTGGGTTTCACATCCCTAGATTCAACAAACTGTGGGTCAAAATGAGTATTTTGATCCATGGTTGAGAATCTGAGGGTGAGGAGGGTTGACTGTATCACTGAACTATGACATTTTAAATAAGGAACTTGAACAGCTGTGGATTTGAATATCTCTGGGGGTCCTGGAATCAACACCCTGTGGATACCAAGGGATGACTGAAGTTTTGGGGGAATCAAGTCATATGCAGATTTTTCAACTGTGCAGGGGTCACTACTCCTAATCTCCATGTTATTCAAGGGTCAAGTGTATATCTACACCTATATTTATATCATCATTTGAACTCATTTAGTACTGTGCCAATACTTTTCTTGCTTTAATAGTATTATTGATATTATTTAAACTTCCTCTGTTAGACCTTAAGTCTTATAAGTAACTCTTTGGGCAAAAATTACTCTTAGGATCATTAATTGTACTTAGACTATATTCAGAATTATTCTGATTTTGTTTTTTTTAGAAACACTTAAAAAATAACATTTGTGTATTTTTCGGGAAAACCAAATACTGCCTTATCAGCTGCCTTTATGCTGCAGAGAATATATTTCTAATTCACAATGTGTGGCTCCAGCTTTCTGAATTTGTGTAGGTATGATGAAAATTACAGCATTTAGTTACCGTACAAATATAACTTATTCATAACAAGAAGAGTTTTTCAACGTACCTCATGAAGCCGGAGGTCTTTCTCATAAACAAGCTTTTTTACAAAAGCGGCTATAAACACAACCCAGGCAACCATGAGCACAATTGGAAGAGAATAAGAGACACTGGTTAGGAAGCTGTAAAAAAGCAAAAACAAACAAAAAGAAAAATCCAGTGACCAAAATGAATGCCACATTTGTGGATAGCAATGTATAAAGAACACACTCCTTCTTGCACTTAAATTATACTGCATTTTTGAAATTGAGAATAACCATTAATATTACTCCCCTTTTTATGAAATGTGAAGCTAGACAATAGTAGGCCCATAGTTTTCTTGCTCTAATGTTGCAAGAACAAAAATACAGCTCTGGATTGTTAGATAAAATTGTCATATTGTTTAAAGTGTGTCTGAGTATGTCTTGTCCGGGAAAATAATTATTATATAGATATAATTGCAGGGTCCAAAACCCTTCTGCCTAAACCAAATTCTTATCTAAAAGTCAGATTTAAAATTAGATGATAATTGGTTTATCTAGCTAAAATCTGTATCTTTCTAAATTACTGTATTTATCTACTCTTCAGAAGCTCATAGTGATTATTAAACTAAATTTTCCAAAATAAGGTAAAATAAAACTCAAAGCATTCAATTTAAAATATAGACAAAGAACGTGGATTTCTCAAAATAATGCTTCAGGAGATTTTACATAAACAGTACAGAAAGGTCTTTTCTGGTAACATGCTAACTAGTGGGTCACAGAACAACCTCATCAGGACACACCTATGTTCCTGACTGTCCTGCCCATGATACCTGAACGCTCCAGTGCTGTGTTTCTCAAAGTTGAACGCTGATCAGAATCACCAAAAGGGCTTACTGAAACACTGATTTCTGAGCCTCACCCATAAGCTTCTGATTTATTCTGGGATTGGGTAAGAAATTTGCATTTTAAATGATTTCCTAGGAGACATGATGCCACTGGTCCAGAGACTGTACTTTGAGAACCATAGTTTCCTGCTTTAGACATCTTTCTAGGAGCTAAGCAAATGAGTAGTTTTCAATGAGGAAACCTCCAAATTGATCTGTTTTGCATATTAGGCTCCACTGAAGCTTTGATGTGGGGAACGATCCCAAGGCCATTTCTTCATTAATCTATAAGGCTAAGGAATTACCTTCAAGTTCCCCATGAAAAATATAAGTATTAATGGAACATGACATCACCATCAGTCATTCTCACTTTAGCATCCGAAGTATAACACCACCAGAGATAGGAGGGGTTTTGGGGTGGGTGAGGAATGAGAGTTGGGGCCAGAGCCAATGTTTTTGGTTCCTAGGAACCTGTCTGGCATGGGGGAGGCACTTAAAGAATATTTGTTGAATGAATTTTGTCTTGGTTCAGGTCCAGCCCTGATGCTGTTTCTGGCTCGAGCATTAGAAAAAAGCCCTCATTCGTTAATAACAAATCCCCTCTAATAATGGTTTTAAGTGATTGTGTATTTAAATTTGATATGGAATTTAAAAAAAAAATGCTGCTCTTGTAATCTAAGGACCAGTGTGTTCCCAGCTCTACAATGTGGGACAAGTAACGTAACCTTTTGAATTTTTGTCTTTTCATCTGGAGATTATGGCTGATAATACCTGCTCCCTTTTACCTTATGAGGTTCTTGGGAGGAACAAATAAAATAATATGTGAAAGCACTTTGTATGCAGCAGAGTTTATATGTATACATGAGGCATTATAATCAAGCTTCCACAAAGAATGCAAAGTACCGTTACTTTTAGTCTTAAAAGAAACATCCAGGTACCAACCATCTAAGTAACCAAATTTACAAGGGAAAAAAAAGTGAGCAGGAAAATAAATAAGCATTTTCATTTCATTGACCCCATCGGCCTTTACTATTACTGCACTCATTGCCGTTCACCACGGAGCAGGCTGCAGATCCTGACTGGCCTCCAGAAGCAGCAGCCCACCCTGACAGCCCACTGACAAAATCCTCGCCTGTCTGCCCGTATCACTGTGGCACGGAGGGTCGCATGGCCTCTTCTCATCTATAGCTCATAAAGCTATACATTAATACAAAGAAGAAGAAGAAAAAATCCAGAATCACCTGAATTGTATATAAACTACAATAACTGGGCTGAATAATGAGCATAATCCCTTTAACGTAATATCCAATCTCAATCTTTTGTGTACGAGAATGAGCTTGAAAACACTCCAACCAATTTTTTTCTTTTTTTTTTTTTACTGTGGTCAGAGTGGAGGAGCCATTCAGTACTACGTGACTGGCAGATTTCTTAAACATGCAAATTCAATTTTTTAAAGCATGATCCTTACATTTTTTTGTTCACTGGGCAAAACCACTTTAGATAAAGATTCCTAGCAAGTGGACTAATAGTACATTACATAGTTTTAGACAGCACAGTATTTATCTTAGAGAGTTGATCAATGATGTATTCCATCAAAATTTTCCTTACAATTGACCATGTATTCACAGATTTTTAATGAAATATGAGTGTTGGAAGGAATTTTAAGATTGTCTTGTTTAACTCCCTCATTTGACTAGAGAAAGGTAAGGCCAGCAGAGAGTAGGTAACATGAAGATCATGCAGGCATGAATCCAATACTCTTGAGTTCTGCAGCCAAAGTCCTTGGAAAACGAAGAGTTATGATACGGAAAACATGCGTGATTTGGTAAGATCGATCCCATCCTGTTGGTAACCATGAACAGCTAGGTGGAGCTGTGCCCTGTAGTGTGGACCCTTTCCTGGAAACAAGCACTTGACAAAGGTTTGGTGACTATTACCCCTTTCACTTGATACATGTGAATGAATGGACAGAATTTAGATCTCAAAAAGTGGTTGATTATTAACAAGGGCTGAAAGTGCACTGACTTACTTGTCTTTCATGTAGCAGGGATAAGGAATTGCTTGGACCTGGACTGCTATTTCTTGGGAGTTCCTTCCAGTCTGCAATTCAATGATTGCTCTTTCAATATTGTCCTGTAAGTAAACAAAAGCCCTGCCATAGATCTGGTTGTGTGATGGAGAATTATGCGGCCCCGGGGCCCAAATCTTGGTCCTTATGTTTCTTGTGGTTTGGGAGGTCTTGAGACTCATGCGGATGGTGTATTTTACGACAGGAGGAAGAGAGACATCGTGAGAGTCATAGCCTCGGTGTTGGCTTCCGTTAGAAGGAAGCTTAAAAATAACACCTAAAAATAAAATGGCAACAACAGCAGGAAGGTTATTTTATGGTTGACATTATTCATTGTTTGGAAAGAACACATAGGGGACTTCCAAACAGGCAATCGAGTAGTAATGACAGTGGGTTCAAGCTTCCAGTTTACAGAAAAGATGGCCAATTGGAGTAACAATCTGAGAGATTCAAAGCATGGCTTTGAGGATATAATCACAAACCAAGTGGCCAGTTTAAATGTATCACTCTAAGCTACTTCATAAGATAAAACACACACACACTTCGCAATGAATAATCTTGACTAATTATAAGGATTGACTCAACATTACCCTGTAGCTATGAAATCCTTTCCAGTCTTACTTTCAACCATACCGACAAAATTACACATAAGTGGAAGGCTCCTCGGATGATATGGATGGTTGAATATATGAAAGATTTTTGTTTCTGAGGATATCAGAGTGGACAATGACCCCCTCTCCCCCCCAAAAAAACTACTTTTCTGAGTTCTGGATAAAAAAGGTGAGGGAAGAATTTGGCCAATCTAGTAGAATAACACTTACTTCCAAAGAGTTCATTGCTTTTGTAGAGTTTTTGAGCCTCTCTCTCCATTTCATCTACACTTTTTGCTGCCTGAATACGGTCATATAATACACAGGAGGAAATATTGACTGTCAGGGAAGATAGTGTATTGAGATGATCAATGAGGTCAATGCTATTCTCCAATTTCAGTCTCAGAATATCTGAAGAAGCAAAGCAAAACAGACAAAAAGCATGTTATAACGTTGTATCATAATATTGTTTCTTTTTGTAGTACTAGGAGACAATATAATGATTTGGTAAGTAAACACTAAACTAGACTATAAATAATAGAAAGTTGTAGAATTTACTCTAAAACTACCTGGTACTCTACACGGAGGAAAATGTGTCCAGTTGTGCAAATGTTCATCGAGAAGAATACAAATGCAGTGAACCCGAGTTCAAGGAACAACACAGGCTAATTGAAAGGTGTATTCTGCTACAATTTATTTAACAAATGACAATATGTGAACAATTTTTTTTAAATCTATCTGTAATTAGAAAGAAAACTATAAACTAGAGATGAAAGTTTTGAATAAACAGTAATGCCTGCTTTGTTCAGGCAATGGGAATGTAATCATTTAAGCAAAGGAAAGTCTATGCAGAGTATATAGAACAAATAAATGATATCATTCACTAAATTGTGCTCCAGAGTCATTTCTTAGGAGACCGTGAGAATCTATGCCACACATTTACAACTTTCTAATGTTGTTTGATTTAAAACCTATGTGGGTTATCTCTATTGGTATCTGTATTAATCTAAACAAAAGATCAAGGTTTTCCTTCAGGTAATTACTCTGGAAAAAAGAGAAATTAAGTGCTCTTTAATTTCATGATTTCTTATGAGGAAATCAACGGAGACAAAGGACAAATATGAAATTTCAAGTTAATAAATCACTTGGCCAGTTAAATTTCCACTGAATTGGTCATCATGAACCCCGAGAAGGCTGGGAAGGCCATGAATTCCTCCTCCTAGAACCCAAACAGGTCTCTTCCATTGTCCAATATAAGACTAAACTTCTCACAGACAGCCACTTCTTAAATGAATTTCTCATTGGAATTTAAAGTGAAATGCTTTGCTTGGTACAGATATTGGTGGGGGAGGGGTAAAATTGTGGTTGAACAGTGGCCTCCAGTGGCCATTGGAAATCAACACACCACCAAGGATTCTTTAAAAATGCAGGTAGACAGGCTCAGAGAAGAGTTAGGAGGGTCAGTGATCCCCAAATTCAAACCATACAGCACCTTAGATATGGAGTTACATATATAACATATACAGCTACACAAACGTCGATTGCTATATTCATTTTAGCCTTTTTTAAATTCTAAAAGTCCCACCTTATATCTCAAGTTAGGAATAATAAAATTACTATATAGAGAACTTTGAAGTACATTTCTGATATTTTGGTTCCTTACCCAACTGATACTTTCAGAGAATAAATCCACTAATATCTTTCTTTAATAAAACTGGGCTGGATATCATAAAGTGCATGTGATCATCTACACAGTACAATACAAATGTGGGCATAATTCCTCCCCACTGATTTGTAGCCTAAGGCACTATGTCCCTGTAGCTCCAGGGAGGAGGAGGGGTATTTGCTCTTCTGCTGCCAAATTCTGATGCTCTCAATCCCTTCCTCATACCTGTGGTTGCGTAGCAACAGTGAATCAGACAGACTGAATTAGATGGCTTGCATCCCTTAGGTTGAAGGTGGGATGCGGCAGAGAGAATGCATGAGTTCAGACGGTTTCCTTTGATTCTCCTCTGCCTGTTCCTTTTAAATGACCGCGAGAGGAGGATCCAACCTGACTACTGATTTAGGTTTACTTTCTTTAGAGTCTCAGCATTGCCTTTATTTTGCTTTTGCTAACTATAATCTTTTCCAACTACATTCTAAGTGTACATTCTTTTCCAACTACTTTCTAAGGGTTAGTCCACGTGATACTGAGGCCTGTGGAGATACAATGTTAAATGTAGCCAGAAATGAACCAGTTCATCTTCTTTGGTCCTTAAGGACTTGCCTTTTTCATCAAGCTACCAAAAAATAAAAAGCGTCTTCTTATTTTTGGCAACCCAACAACCTATCTGTGATTTTAGGAAAAGCTGCACTTACATGGACTGTATCGCCTTATAATTATTGAAACTAACTATAGTCACTGAGCATCCAAAAACTCATCACTACTTGTCGCTGGGCAACTATTGGTGAAGAGGACGAATATACATCCAGAATTTTACTTTTCTTAGAAAACCTGGCTAGAAACCAGGTACAAAAGGAAAGAAACAGAAGATCTCATATGGGACAATAGTTTTCACATTTCCGACATAACTAGTAAATGAAAGTGTTGTGACTACAGACTCACCGAGTTCATCTATCTGTTTCAGTAGTTCCACAGCGTCAAGTCCCACGGAGAATTTTATGAAAACTTGCACAAAGGGATTCCGTAGCGTATTCTAACAAATAATAACAGGGAATCAGTTTTAATACAAGAGGAATACATGTTTAATCATCATCTCTCTTAATTAAACACCCACCGTGAAATGAAGTTACCAGCACTGGGTATTATCAGTGCACCGCTTTGAAAGACTCACACAGAAATTCTTGAGAAAGAAAGAGAAGGTATGTGGCTGGCAATGACCTGAACGGCTGGGCTCTCGCTAGTCTATGGAACAAATCGGCCAGCATGCTAACATGGCCAGATATGACCATAATGATCAACACTGGGAAATTCAATCTAGCAATTCTTTTCCCCATAGCTCTTACAGCATTTGTTTTTAACGTATGATATACAAAATTTTGATGGTTCATAGTTGAATTTTGTTAAACTGAAACAAACAAAAACAATTTTTTTTTTAGAAAATTGGGATGTTTACATGGAATTTGACATCACAACTCATGTGCATATTAGTTCTACTACTTTGTAGCTATGATGCTCTCAGCCTTGTCCAGCCTCTGGTTACTTTTCTGTAAAGTAGGGATGAATGACTCATCTTGTCACAATAGTCAAATGTAAATTACTACAATATTGTTTTACATACTAATAAGTGCAACCAAGTGAACATAGAAAATTAAACTGATAATAAAACTTTAAATTAGATCCATGGAAAGATTAAAATTTTTATTTCATCTTTTTTTCTTTATTGATTTTCAAGAGAGAGGAAGGTAGAGGCGGAGAGAGAGAGAAACACTGATGAGAGAGAACATTGACTGGCCACCCTTTGCATGCCCCACACTGGGGATTTGGTCCACAACCTGGGCATGTGCCCTGACTGGGAACTGAACCGGCGACCTCTTGGTGCATAGGTCGGCACTCAACCACTGAACCACACTGGCCAGGCAACACTACAAATTTTAAAATAAAACATATATGTTTTAAAATATAAAGTCTTTTATAACTATCTTCCAAATTAGGAGATATAATTTCTATCACTACAGAAGTACTACTAGGAAATACTTACTGGGATCTTATTATGTGCTGGGCATGTCTAATAGAGCTTACTTTGATTTTCTCAGTTTTCAATAACACCTTGAGGTAAGTATTATTATTATCCCCAAATAATAGAGGACAAAGCTAGGGCTAACAAAGTGTGTAAATTCCCTTGGAAGTGTGTAAAGTCCCTTGATTTTGGGTGGTCAACACACAATACAATATATAGATGATGTATTATAGAATTGTACACCTGAAACCTATATAATTTTATTAACCAATGTCACCCCAATAAATTCAATAATTTTTTGTAAAAGTGTGTAAATTCCCCTAGGAATACACAATTAAAGAGCAAGGGAAAGTTGAAGGGAGAGATTTCAACTTGACTAAGGAAATGTTTATTTTGTGTGTAAATTCATGGTCTAGTTTTTATGTGAGTTTTGCTTAAGTTGATTGTCCCTTTAGAGGACAGCTCAGTACTACTTATTTTGTTCTTCTTAAGAATGTCTTCTGTTTTATTAACATGGAGATTAATTATTAACAAAAATATGTATTAATAAAGCATACATATATAATAGAATTAATTCATTAAATACATAGCTGTGAGGGATCTAAGAGTAGTTGGTAGCATGCAGACCGATGCCTCGCTATTAACCAGGAATTAGCTTGTGTATCCTGGAAAATCTTAATCAAAATGTTCATAATAAGGAAAGCACTGTGTTAGTTGCAATTCAGAAACGACCCATTGCACCCATTCCCATTTCCCAAGCACTCCTTTTACAGATATCCTCTGTGATATCTAATACTACTTTTAAATGCTTCCACACATGTGATCCTCACACATCGGTGAAGTGGTTATCAATGCACCCTTTTAGAGATTTGTAAACTTCAGATCAACTGTTTTAAGGCATTGGCCTAAGGGTTCACAAAGGCAAAACCAGGTCTCGTGCTACAAGCGTAAAACTTCCAAGTTCTGTGCACATTTGCAGAAGTATGTTTTTCCTCAATAATTAAGAATAGTGATTTATTTTGGTCCAGAACAGGCTAAAGATATTTTCATTAGGTGATGATCCCTTTACAGACATGGTAACAAAATTTCTTCTTAGTAAATGACTGTACATTGGAACTATTATGCACAGATGATGCCCTTCGTTAATTTGCCACTTTAGCTAACAAAATTTTCTTTAATGAAACATTATGTGTGGGTTTGCTCTCTGTCCACAGAAAAAAGTTTTAGGGAAGAAAAGCAATCTTCCACATATACCAATAAAGTACTAAGTAGTCTTTGTTATCTGAGATTCACTGAAATAGGCCACTTAAACTGAATGTGCTTTAATTAGAACCAAATGTGAGAGTCATTGTGGGGAAGATGTTTGATGAAAAGTTTATGGTATAGTAATTAAATATCTGTTTTAGAAATATATTGTATTATTTATAATAAAAATAAGGTTGTAATTATAACTATGCACTAAATGTTAGTAAGAACAGACTGAGGAAAGCATGTTTAGGATATAATATTCTGACAGAATTGTCTGATTTGTTTAGCTGCTGGATCATGATTACTAAAAAGGGCATTTAAAAACTATTTTAGCCCAGTTGGTGTGGTTCAGTGGGTTGAGCATTGTCCCATGGACTGAGAGGTCACCGCTCAATCCCTGCTCAGGGCACATGCCGGGCTGTGGGTTAGATCCCCTGTAGAGACTGTGCATGTGGGAGGCAGCCTACTGATGTTTCTCTCGCACATCGATGTTTCTCTTTCTCTCTCTCCCTTCCTCTCTCTCTCAAATAATCAATAAAAACTTATTTTTTTAAAAAATCAGCTATGTTCTAAATATTTAAAAAGTATATTTCAGCCCTGGCCGGTTTGGCTCAGCGGTTAGAGCGTCGGCCTGCGGTCCAGAGAAACCGGGGTTCGGTTCCCGCTAAGGGCATGTACCTCGGTTGCAGTTTGTCCCCGGCCCTGGTCAGTCGTGCGGGTGGCAGCCACTCGATGTGTTCCTTTCACGTCGATGTTTCTCTCTCTCTCTGTTCCTCTCTCTCCCTCCCACTCTACCTGAGCAAAAAATGGAAAAATGTCCTCGGGTGAGGATAAAAAAAAAAGTATATTTCAGGGCTCCATTGATTTTTCAAGGGCCTCACTCAATTGGTTGACAGACAAGAGACTAGCAGTTCTCCCTCGAAGGTCCTGCGTTGTCATCCCTTCCAGTTTTCTCTTCTGCAGCTGATAACTGACCTAACTCTGATGCTCAGTTTTCATTATTGATAAATAGCTGTGTGCATCTGAAACATTTCCCCATATTATTTGCATCATCTTTAAAACATCCTGTCTCTCTCACAAGAATAGCAGATTATACTTTTCAACCAGTCTGCACTATACTTGAGCTGCATTGTCAAATCTTTGACCTAAACTAGTGTCATATGTTTCAACCAAAGAACTCCCCAAATTTAACATTCTTCTCCAGTGCATTAGTATTTTCCCTAAATCTGCTTCTGTTAAAATAGCAAAGCATACTTTAATGTAGAGAAATAAATAAATGAATAAGTGTATTTTCACTAGTTGTTACAGCTTTTTTTTGGAAAACAGATTCACACCACTAGCTATGTCTCAAAATCAACTTGTCAGGCTTATCTCTGAATTACAGACAGGCGGCGATACAAGAGGTGAGGATGATTATGAACATGAGTGATGAATCTGTTATTCTATCTCAAACCTACTCTCTGAAGGAGAAGCAGTTTTAACCAGTTGAATATGGATACTGAGTCCCTGTCTTACCATTCCCATAACGAAGGTAATTAAAATCTCAAAGAACTATAAGTCATACGAAAGTGAGCGACAGAACCATCACTTACCTGGAGCATTGGAATCGTCTGGTTTAACAGGTGGAAAGAATTCATGAAAAGGGGTGACTGATCCATCCACTCTTGAGATTTTTCTCTTAATTCGGCCAGCTGCCTCAGAGTTACATTAGACTTAAAGACAGAAACATAAAAACAGATCTTGTTTATTAGTATTTTTCCTAGATTTCAAAAAGGTCTCTTAAGGTTTTTTGTTTTGTTTTGTTTTGTTTTTTAACATAGCTTTAAGGAACACTTCTAAAAGGCAAAAAATATTGTCAGATGCCCTGGCCGGTTTGGCTCAGTGGTTAGAGTGTTGGCTTGCGGTCCAGGGAGACCCGGGTTCAGTTCCCACTAAGGGCGCATGCCTCGGTTGCAGTTTGTCCCTGGTCCTGGTTGGGTTGTGAGAGTGGCAGCCACTCGATGTGTCCCTTTCACGTTGTTGTTTCTCTCTCTCTCTTTCTCTCTCTCTTCCTCTATCTCCCTCCTGCTCTGTCTGAACAAAAAATGGAAAAATGTCCTCAGGTGAGGATTATATATATATATATATATATATATATATATATATATATTCAGAATTTCCCAAATAATCAAAACTTTTTAAATGGCAGCTTTTATAGGGTCAAGATCAATTATAAAATTTCTGGAAAGTATAAGGTTTGCTTCATGTCCAGAGTAGAATTCTAGCTAAAATGAAAGTATGTTTTCTGAAGTCCTCACAAGTTATTCATTTTACAAATGATATACTTAAATTTATTGCTAAAGAAACGGTAAAATTCAAGGATATAAGGAAAGAATACACTCATGGATTGCTGGTTGAAATGGATGTTTCAGACTTTTTTGGAAAACAATCTGACATTAGTCATTAAATTAAAATACAGTATCATTTTTTTTTTTGGTACCTGCCCCTAGCGGGAACTGAACCCGGGACTCTCTGGTCTGCAGGCCAACACTCCAACCGCTGAGCCAAACAAGCCAGGGCTACAGTACCTACAGTGCCCTTTAATCATGCAATCTTGAACATCCATCTCACCAAAACAAAAATCCCATTGTGTAAAGTCATATGTACAAGTCATTTGCTGCTGCATTGCTTACATTAGCAAAAATCAAAAGTAAACCCTTGGAATAAAATGAATGCCCAAATGAATAAATAAATAAGTAATGAATCCCCAACACTTGAGAAGTGGCTGAGTAAATTTTATGGCATGAACATTTTTCAATCTTCAAAAAGAATGAATTAGACTCTACCTATTGAGTTGGAAGAATTTCCGTAGTATTGCTGCGTGAGTGAAGTATCTAATACAACGTAATTTTAATAATGCAAACAATGATTAAAGAACTCTGCAAATGAGTGTATAGACAGTTGAATAATTTATAAAGGATGAGCGAAATGTGCATAAATTATAGAAAGGCATATCTTTGAATGTTAACATTCATTAGTTTACATGGAACGAACAGCAGAATGGGGGGGGGGGGAGGTGAGAGCCAAGGAAAAAGGAGAGACAAAGAGGACTGTGCTAGAACAGACGCGTGAAATGACTTCATTCATGCAAAACTGTGTAGGAATGTGTGGTCAATGCAGCAAATAAGGTATTAAAATGTAATATAGTAAAAGCAAAGAACATTCTAGAAATCTGTGATTCCCTCATGCCCATTTTCATAGACCTAAAAATGTTATATTCACATAAACTCTAGTTTAATAACAAGTAATGATAAAACACGACCTCACCATCAAGCATCAACATGGTTCACGCTCTAAAAGAGCTACCACCCGATCTACATTGCTCACACACACACAGAACAGAATTAGTAACGGTTTCAGAAAGCCAAAGGTAATAGTAGGTGCTGGATAAAGAAATCTGATTCAGCTAGAGTAAATTTAGAACTTGGCCACTTTAAGAATCATTTTCATATGCAAGATAGAAACTTTGATCTGTAATGGTCTCACCTTTTCCATGATCGCCTTTGTGGCCGGAGTATACGGTGCATACAAAATCTTCCCCAACAACATGGGCTTCAAGAAAGCCCAAATCACAGGTCCAGCAGGCATGTTAATGATGTCTTTATAAAGGGAGAAGCAAAATGGTGCTGGAAGGAAAGGGTCATAAAACATTTTAGTATACGTCTTTCAAATCTATTTCCTGATGGTAAACTGACACAGAACATTGTTATCACACCCAAAAAGACATGCCGCAGTGCTATTAACAGATGTGAGAAACCTGACATCAAAGTTAGAAAGCATAACAGCAAATCTTTTGTAGGTGTAAAAGTTTAACTCAGTAAATAAGCCATAAGGAGCGATGGCATTTTGCCAAGAGGAGTTAAAAAGGTTGAAAATCACGATTCAAAATTGCTTTCACAGATGTACCTCACTAGAATTTACTTTAAAAATATATATAATTATACGCACACACACATGCTACTCAGAATGTACCAGATACATAAAAGCTGCTTAATAAATGTTTGTTGAATGAATAAAAACATTAAAAAGAAGAGTCAATCCATTGCTGCACACTAAACATCTATATATTATTTAGAAGAGCTCAGCTGGTCATGTGTTGCATCTCAAAGTTTACAGATTAAGTAAATGACTTTGATGTGCTATTAAATGTTCATAGTTCTGCTGCATCATGAAACTTCTCTACGTGAATGCAAATTTCTAATTCTAGGACGTTAAGAAAAAATATCGACTGGGCAGACTTAATGTGTGTTTTTATGTTATCTCCTGGCAAGGAAGGTATAATTATGACTGACAAATTCTTAGTGTTGTGGTTAAGTGGCAAGACTTTGCAGCAGACTTCCTGGCCTCAAATCACAACTCTGATCCTTCCAAGTTGGGTGACTGTGGCCAGATTCCTTAGTCTCTGTGTGCCTCCTGTCCCCTTACTAAGTTGGAGATATAATCATAGGGTTGCTGTGAAGAATGAATTAATATACATACCAGCTTGATATGTGTTAAGTGTTGTATACGTGTTTTCTATTTTTATACTTGGAGAAGATTAATCATTTATTATAAAAGGCTAAGATATAGCAGACAATGTTGTTAGATGACATTACCATGCCAATTTTGAAGTATACTCACTGGTATGTGTGGGAATTCCATATTTTTCAGCAATTTCCTTTTTACTTAATTTGTAAGTCAAAAAATCTTTGGTGTGGTTGCCTTTTTGCCTCTGGGAAGAGGGCAGCAAGGCGGTTAAGTATTCGGTGGTAATTCCTTGGGAACACAATGCTTGGGAGATGGTACTAAATGATCCTTGAGCTGTGCTTATGCGGTTGCTTCTGGACATTGCCTGGGAGATCAAAATCCACAATTATGAACATTATATGAGGTATCAATTTTACTGAAAACAATACAGAAAGAAAACCTCAAGATACTAGCATATTCTTATAGTTTCCATAATCCCTTTAAAACCTGTATCCCAAAGTTGAATGAAGAATGTTAAACTTCACCAATTTAAGTGGCAAAATCTGTTGCTGGAGTAGAAGAGTTTTCCTGTATGAGCTTCTCTGCCATGTACTTTATTTGTAACAATGTATTGTAACTAATCTCAGATACAAGTTAATACCACCAAAGGAATTTTCCCGTGAGAACTTCACGGGATGATCGTTCTACCTGCGTTAAGGGGACGCTTCTGGGCAGGTGCATTTGTTTCAGGGACCTCATCTTGCTGAGCAGCGGACGCGTGCCGGAGGCCAGCTGCTTGAGAATGCCTTTCAGCTTGAGGAAGAGTTCTATCATCTTTTCTACTGGCTTTTGGTCCTCCCTAGGGAAAAACACCTAACAGAAAGCATAAAAATAAATGAGTTATGTGGAGAAAACGGAACCTTCACACACTGGTGGTGAGAATATTCAAAGGGACAGCCACTTTGGAAAACATTTTGGAAGTTTATTATATGGTTAAACATAAATCAACTCTACAACCCAGCAATTCCATTCCTAGGTATTTCCCTGAGAGAAAAGCAAACATATGTCCACACAAAACGTTGAATGTCCATAGCAGCATTACTGACAATAGCCAACAGGTGGAAACAATCCAAATGAATGGACAAAATTTATATCCTTAAACTGGAAAACAATTTGGCAATTTAAAAAAATGAAATACTGACATGTTGCAACATACATGGAACTCAAGAACATCATGCGCAGTGAAAAAAGCCAGACACAAATACCACATATTGTCTAATTCAATTTATTTAAAAAGTCTAAAAAAGGCAAATCTATAGAGACAGAAGATAGAGTAGAAGTTGCTGGGCTAGAGGTCAAAATGAGAAATGACGACAAATAGACACTGGTTTCTTTTGGGGTTGATAAAAATGTTCTAAAATTAGATTGTGGTACGACTTGCACAATTTTTCACATTCACTAAAATTATTGAATTGTATACTTGAGTGAATTTTATGGTATATAAATAATATCTTAATAAAATTTCCAAAAATAAATTATTTTAAAAGTCAGGAAGGTAGGCCCAGCTGGTGTGGCTCAGTGGTTGAGCATCGACACATGCACCAAGAGGTCACTGGTTCAATTCCTGGTCAGGGTACATGCACAGGTTGTGGGCCAAATCTCCAGTATGGGCATGCAAGAAGCAGCCAATCAATGTTCTCTCTCATCGATGTCTCTCCCCCCCCCCCCCCCCTTCATCTCTCTCTGAAATCAACAACAAAACATTTTTAAAGTCAGGAAGATAAATATCAATTACGTAATTCTTCATGTATACTATTGCTCAAAACTCATATAATGTGCTCCTCAAAAGCAGAAAAACTCTGTTCAAAAGGTCGCATGATTTATCAGGCTTAATTATAATCCCATAATGCATTTCTGCTGCAGAAAAAAACAAGCAGACACTGAACATATTTTAAAATTATTTTATCCTCTCATTCATTTATTTACTCAACAAACATCAACTGAATACTGCTATGTTCCCAGCACTGGGCAAGGTGATGGAAATCCAGTGGTGCGCAGACTGGCATCCTCCCTCCAATGAGAGAGCTTTGGTCTAAGGGGAGGAACAGATGTCACGTAAGTCAACAGACAAAAGGTTGGGGAATAAAAGGAGATAGAGAGAGTTTAGCTAAGAAGTGAAAGGAGGTCTTTCCAAGGTAGAACCCTCAAGAAGAGAAAGAACAAACTATAGAAACAATAAGGAGAGGAAGGTTATAGGCTGGGGGTAGAGGGGCATGTGAGGTCCATTAGGAAGGAAAGCTCTTGGCACATCCAAAGAAGAAATAAACCACTATTATGAGCACAAGATTTAGCTGGAAAAATGTTATGAAGACAAAGCTGCCTCCAAGGCACAGCTACTGACTGCCATCAGATCTTTCTAAACTAGAATCAAAATTCTAGGCATTCCTACATTAGTTTAAAATACATTGACTAATCACGAGACACTTGTTATTATTTTTGTTTGCAGTACCTAAAAGAATTAGACATGGTCTTCAGCTTGTGAAATGCACATGTTTAATTCTTAGACTCAACAAGAAATGTTTGACTTGATGTCTTCTCTGCAGAGGCTTCATAAAATAAGGATTAAAATTTTAGATGAACAATATTAATCATATCACTTTATATCTATTTGAGGTTATAGTTTATGTAAAATAACTATTGTTAAGTTAGGGGGTATTTTCTGAATCCCTCTATGGGCCAGACACTGTTCTTGGCATCTGAGATGTTTCAATGAACAAAGAGGATAGAATAAATGGGGGTAGACAGAAAATAAATAATAAAAATGAATAGTAAATAAAAGACATAGTATTATTCTGGAAGGGCAATAGCAAACAAATAGAGCAAGTAAAGGAGGTTTGAGAGAGCTGTAGATGAGGTTGGTTGCATCTTAAATAGGGTGGCCAGAGTAGGTTTACTGAGGTCAATGCTGGGTAAGACGAATGGCTCTGCAAACCAGCGAAGGGACCTCACTCAGTGGTGCCACACAGCAGCCCTGGGCCCAGGGGGTAGCCAAGTAGGAAACAGAATTTCAGAGATGGAGAAGGGTTGTGCAGATCATGGGGCCATAGGATTTGGGGGTTACATGAATAAAATGAGGAGCCACTGAAAAGTGTTGAGCAGAGGGTTACATATGTGACTCAATTTTAAAAGGATCACTCGGGCTGCTAAGGGATGGCGGAGCTGGGACTGGGCAGGTGTGGAGGCCAGGAAAGACGTCATTGCAGAGCCACAAGTGTGGACAGTGATCACTCAGAAATGGATTATTTATGAGTAGTCCTAAAACATTTTCACCACCTTTGCTACGTTTCAACAATGTTAAGTCAGCAAGGTTGCTTTTGGTTTTTCTTAACAAAAGAGTAAGACTGGTTCTTTTCCAGTGTTTTCAATAACATATAAATATTTTTGACTTACTCTGGATTTGAGTGAACAGAGTACTTAATTTTCTTATGTTTATGTTTTTATTTCAGTTTTGTATTAAATAAGTACTTATGAAGCATCGACTTATTGCAGAATGGAGTCATTGCTGACTTGACCAAGCCCTAATAATGACCGTTAGTTCTCTTCCATTGATGACTAATGATAGCCTCTACCTAAACTGATTAAGAAAACACAAATTTTTATTAAAAACATACCCCAAATCCCTTATTATTTTACTTGAAAAAACTTTGTTCTAGTCTTTATTTTTATCTTACCAAATTAATGCTTATTCACTGTAAAAAATTATCATCGCATTTGTACTTCACACATTAGTATAGTATATATTAAATTTAATTTCTGGTCTTGGATACACAAACTGAGAGTTAATGAGGCAATAATATTCATTTCCTCGTCTATAAATGTGCAAATTTGCCATATATGATCTCTAAGGTCCCATTTCACTCTGAAATACAGCTATAATTTCACAAGCCCTATAAATGGATTTCCTTCCTTACAGCGGAAAGCATACATGTGTAATCAAATATTTTTATACTGAAGCTTGAATATAAAAATATCTCATCAACAGCAACTTGCCTTGTATGTGAAGTTATAAACGTCTAAGTAGTGCAGAAAGGTGAGGCCGATGAGGTAAGACTGACGGGATCTCTCTGGGAGAGGCAGGCTGCAGAATTCCTTCATTGCATCTTCCAGCTCGGGATTGGTCATGTTAGCATCACAAGAATGCAACCAGAACACACGCGAAATAATCTGCCAGTTGAAGGAAGAAAAATATTTTAGCTGTGAATCCTTTGAGGGCCATCTGTCCGTTTTGAGAGTTTTTTCCTGTGCTCTTAGACTTCATTTAAAAATGCCATTATCCTCAAATTCAACTATTTATTTCAAGCACTAGTTACTATAAATAAAACTATAGCAAGCCCACAGTTCACTGGAAAGCTTATAGAATAAGATGGGGAAAGAGACGGATCGATAATGATTTCTTGCTTGAACATCTGGGTGAATGACGGCACCAAGAAAAATCGCTGGTTTGGACTAAGTTTGGAAGAAATACTGGCGTAAGACCCATGCTGCCTTTAAAATTTAACCTTAGTTTATTCAAATTGTGTTTTATTTGTATAATCGTTCAAAGTTATAATCTCGTACAACGGACTCCTGGGTTCAGAGATGAAAGGCAAGGAAAAGTCCAGAATCTCCCAATAACGTGAATCAACACAGGCAGGAAGGCTGGTGTGAAAAGTGAGGTGCGGGGATGAGAAACCAAACGCCCCCCTACCCCCGCCACCCAGACGAAATAGAGAGAAGTTTATGAAGTTCCGTGTCGTAGAAACATTTCTCTCGTTCCTTTCGAAAGCAATAAGACTGTGCTCTCCATTTACATGCTTCAACTTATTAAAATGAAGCAGGTCTTCAGAAGCCAAAGAACACGGTTGCTGAAATTAGATTTTAGGAGCAAATGAGCAAAAGGTGAGATCAAAGGGAAAAGGTGAAGGAATAGTATTTGCTCGAACAGGAGGAAAAAAGTGAGGGTGCAGCAGTGTTAAGTGGGGAACCAGTTAACATGACACGAGTAGACGTCAGTATTTCACAAAGGCTGCCTTAAAGTCCTTTTAAAAACCATTACCCAGCACTGGAGAATGGCTGGGCTGTGTTTAGAAATGACAACTCTGTCACACATATGTTTTGAATGGATGAGGCCTTAAGCTCTACAGCTCTTTTGGAAAAATTTTATGACACTTCTAGACATTGGACTTGGAGAGGGGATGAAAGATAAGAGATCTCAAGTGGAAAACCCTATTATCAGCTTATGAGAAAATGACATTATTCATTTTCACAACAACAACAACAAAAAAGTTGATTATACCCATAAACTTACACGAACTTCCTTTGACCATATCTATATTAGATACTGTGTCTTGTCTTGGGACTTTTAAAAAGTACAAATGAGTATTTATTTTTATTTTAGTTTCAACAAATTACAAATAGTGTCTCTGTTTTTGTCCCCTAATTAGGTTACTGAAATGTTATCTTGACATCATCATAATAGAAATCTATGATGCAAATTTACCTCTGATAATGTGATTGTGATAGTGAATATAAAGAACTGATAGCAATGTTATTTAAGAAAACCATCTGGGGGTAAAAATAAAAAAATATTTAAAAAAGGAGAGGAACAAGGAGGCAAAAGGAAGGAAAAAAAGACGAGAGGCCTGGCTGGTGTGGCTCAGTGGAATGAGCACCAAGCACAGTCCCATGGACTGAGAGGTTGGGTTTGATTCCCTATCAGGGCACATGCCTGGGCTGTGGGCTCCATCCCCAGTAGGGGGCGTGTAGGAGGCATCTGATTAATGTTTCTATTTCTCTCTCCCTTCCTCTCTAAGAAAATATCAATAAAAAAATTTTTTTTTTAAAAAAAGAAGACTAGAGGGAAAGGAACAGAAAGTGATAATATTCATTTTTCTATCTTCACTTAAGACTTTTATGTAGGGTTGGGGTTTGGTGGATGGAAAAAACGTAACCTTGAGCTATGCATTCTCTAGGCCTGGCTAGCTGAGGACAAGTCTGCAAGGGAGTGAAAGTGATAAGAATCTTGGAACTGGGTTGGAAAACTGCCCAAGGGAGTGAATGTGTTTGTTAAGAATCTTGGCTGAAAACAGCCAGGTGCAGCTGGAATAATAAGAATGCTGGGCTTGGCTGAAAGGTCAGCAGAGGCCTGTCTTGAGGACATAATTACCCAAAACACAGTGTAACCTAGGGAACTGCTAAGAAAATAAATTGGGCTGCATCCAGAGATTGGGAGCATTTGCTCCCTTGCGATGCTCCCCCTCACTCCAAGCTCTGTCTGCTTGTTCATTGCATTGTGATGACTCCCTACGGGCCGAGAGTCAGCCAACCCAGGCCTCTAATTTTATCCCTTGCATGGTAAATTCACCAGATTTGCATTCAACTGCTCAATATTTTACTGATAAGTGTCCAACAAATATTAAACACTGTTTAGACTTTTAAAAACTGGATGTCAGTACAAATACATTCCACCCCACCTCAGCTCTGTTATCAGGGATAGGGATGGCCAACAAATTGTTGATGCTTCTGTTGGACATTCCTGTCGTTCTCCTCAGTTCTTCTTTCAGCTCTTCAACATTTTTAAACATTTCAATTAACTGACCTGCAAGGTAAAGAAAAAGAAAACTCATATGTTGATCGTGATATATTTTTTTGTCGTACTAACACAGAGACACCTTCTAGTCGAAAACTTATATTCAACATACATGCCTTGTGTCAGGAACAGATTTCTCCCAGTTTCAGCGAACTCTGCATCTTTAGGATGTGTTTCTATCTGACTGAGACTTGTTCCTATTACGATGTCATTAACCTAAGGTAACATTGCTCTGTGTTCCAGAGATATCTACAGTTCGAGGTTCATTCAAAGAAAATATGGTTTCCTCACAGACTCTGATCACATCATGCACTAAAGATACACCTCCCCATTTGATTTAAAATATCAACAAATTCAAAATACGTTTTAACCTTGGATGACATGATATGGTCAACTTAGGGCAAGGTTTGTTAAATCAGCACCACAAGGCTGCAGGGCGGCAGGCATCTTCCCTTAACTTTGCCTAGCATGCTACGGTTTATAAAGGATTTTCACAATCATTATCTCACTTTTAAATAGAATGTGTTTAACTTTGAACCTTTTTAGGACAGCGATTATAATTATTTCCTATCTGGGTCATTTAATGCATAATATTTTGACTTGACTTTGGCAGATGGTGATCTCCATTCTGCAAATGCCTTTCAACTTCTTGACGAAGTATCCCTCATGCAAATACACTGTCTTTATTTTTGGACTTAGTGCCCTTCCAATTTTGTGGCTGCTTGTTGTCCAAAATTCTGAATGCCTTTCTTTTTAGTATTGAGGTATTATGTAAAGAAGAAACGTATTGCATGATGCACCATGCTCAGAATACTAATAGGAGGTTCTGAATTGAAATTTCTGTAGAGAGCAGTGCATCTATTTTATTTTTGAAATCATACTATTCTCACGGAGGTATGTAAATTTCATCCGACCTTTCTCAATGGACTATCTAATGCACTTTAATATATCAGAGAAATAAACGATATCAGAGAAACAAAAGGTAAATAACTAGTTAAATGTTTGAAGACAGTTTCACTGTGAAATCAAATTTTTCTGTTTCATTCTCCGCTAGCATTTTCTGTATTTCTACTTTAGATGAGTAACCATATTTGAAAGTTTCAGGTTTCTGATGTGAAAGAGCAGATACAAAGCAGGTTTTGTTGGGAACCTCAGAAGAGCACTTCTGCACCTGCAGCACAAGAATCACAAGACAGCATTGAACATGTGGATGGGGGCGCACCTGGATTTTCAGAAGTGTCCGCACTGTGATTGACATGCAGTGTGGCTTCTATGGCTGGTATTAATCGTGTAATGTTTTCCAAGTAATTCATTTGTAACGCCTGTTCTAGAAACCTGGAACAGAACAGAAGGGAAGAAGACATTGAACGAGGCAGTTCAAGCATTGGAGAAGGGGTTCAACAGGAAGGAAGACCATGGACAAACTTACCGATCCATATTTAAATTAATTTTGATGGGATCCCCAGTAAGCAAATCCTTCAGTTTTTTAGAGATGACGCCGTCGTGGTACAGTAAGCCAGTGGCGATTTCGGCGCCGAGCTCTGCTGCTTCGAGGAGTTGCACGTGAAAGGCATGCTCTCCACACAGGTGTCTGAAGGTCACATTGGAGAGCTGACACATCTCCTCTACTGCGCTGAACGTTTCAGGTTCACAAAGAAGTTCGGTCAAGTTGCGAAGCTGAGACACCTTCCAGGAGAGGGAGAGAGAGGGAAATAAATGAGCTACATCATTTGAAATAGTTTGTAGTTGCCCTAGCTGGTTTTGCTCAGCGGTTAGAGCATCGGCCTGCAGTCCAGAGAGACCCGGGTTCGGTTCCCACTAAGGGCGTGTGCCTTGGTTGCGGTTTGTCTCCGGCCCTGGTTGGGTCGTGCGGGTGACAGCCACTCGATGTGTCCCTTTCACGTCGATGTTTCTCTCTCTCTCCTCTCTTCCTCTCTCTCCCTCCCACTCTACCTGAACAAAGATGGAAAAATGTCCTTGAGACAGGATAAAAAAAAATACTTTGTAGTCAATAACAAGCAACCAAAATTAATTTACTTAAAAAAAAATTTTTACACGTGTTTAGTTAATTGGCACTTAGCAACAATTTTACCACAAAGCACTATTTTCTGTCATGTGAGTTATTGTTCTCTTAAGAATTTTATAAAACTGTGAACCTATCAGACCTGTTTCCCAACTATCCTCATATTTTATAGATTCACAGTTCAAAACAATGTCATTTAGTTGTATCCATTTAAATTACAAATACATTAATTTTATATTGTAGTTTTATTTTAAATCATGGGTAAGGGAAGATAGCAAAGCGAGTTTGGTTTGCAACTTTTAAAGGTCTTTCTTCCTCACACCCATTAGGATGGCTACTATTTTTTTAAATCCCTCTTAAACTAAATAAAAGCAAAACCAGAAAATAACAAGTTTTGACAAGGATATGGAGAAATTAGAACACTTGTGCATTGTTTTTGGGAAGGTAAAATAACAAAGTCACTATGGAAAACAATATGGTGGTTCCTCAAAAAATTAAAAATAGAATTATCATACACTTCTCTCTGTGTATATACCCCAAAGTGTTGAAAGTTGGATTTTGAACAGTTCTTTGTTTATGGCAACATTATTCACAATAATCAAGAGCTGGAAGCAACCCAAGTGCCTACTGACAGATGAATGTATAAATACAAAGTGGTATATACATCATAGAATATTTTTCAGCTATAGAAAAGGAAAGGCATTCTGACACATGCTACAACATGGGTGAGCCTTGAGGACATCATGCCAAGGGAAGTATGGCAGTCACAAAGAGATAACTACAGATAATCCTATTTATGTATGTTACCTAGAGAAGTGAAATTCATAGGGACAGAAAGTGGACTTGTGGTTTCCAGGGATTAGGGGGACAGAGAAATGTGGCGTTGCTGTTTAATGAGTACAGGCTCCATTTTGCCCAATGAAAAGATTTCTGGAGACGGATGCAGAACAATATGGAGGCATTTAACATGACTGAACTGGACAGTTGAAAATGGTTAAGGTGGTACCTTTTATGTGTATTTTACCACAATCAAAAAAAATAAATGACAAGAAAAAGCCCTTTTTAACTGTAGCCTGGGATTCACATGCATTTTAATAAGACTGCATTTAAAATATGAATGAAAATACACCGGGTTTTTCAGAAGTGTCTGCATTGTTACTGACGTTATCATCTACACTCTTTGTCTATTGAGGAAAACCTAGGTGCATTTGTTCTATGGAACAAAGGTGTTTTAAAGAGGCTTGAAATCCCACACTCAGAGAAAAGGGAGAAAAACTGAAACCAACTAACTTCCTATCTTGTCACCTATATTCTCTGAGGTTCATTATACTCAGAGTGTTTTGAGAATATATCCCCAAATCATACTTCCCGGAGGAAAAAATTATGCCTGTGGGAAAGACAGTTCGATTGTGCTTGGAAGCTACCCTAGAGCTATTCCTTTTAAGAAGTTAAATAATTTGGAGCACCATCTAAAAGAGCAAATATATGTGTCATTCACCGCCGCTAAGATTTTACCAGAAGTTGCATTTTGACAGATATGAATTATTTTATGATAAGGGCAAATGTTTGGAACATTTCTTTCCATATATCAAATGGGAAAAGCACAAAGATGTGTCTTTGATGAAAGGTTTATGATAACTACATGCAGGCAGTAGCAATGAAACACCAATCATCTTAGATAGCAAATATTATTGGCTTGTTTTCAACTGTACTTAATATTCTAATTGACTTTTGGGTTTGTATTATCTAAAATGGCTTCAGATGTATTAAAATTCTACTTACTAGTCTTACTGCTATGAGAAATTTTCTATCATGTAATAAATCCAGTCATTTACCAGCTGTAACTACATGTTTGCCACTCTAATCCTTCAATTTTCTAGAGGGTAGATATGATTAAATTTCTAATGAACAGAGCCAAGCCTCCTGACTTTTATTTTAGTGATTTATTAAATAAAAGGATAAATACTGATAGCCCAATATATTTGTTTTAATTGAGCATTTGAGGTTGTGGTAAATTTGAACAACTTTTACTCCACATTATAGACCAAAATATATTTTTTATGGCAACTTTGGCATACTTCTATGAGAAACCAGTAAAAGTGTCTATAGTATAATCTTGGCTTGATAAGATAAAAGCAGTAAAAGTGAAATGGAAAATTGCCAAGCTATTGAAGAAGATTTGTTTCTCTGCAATAAGGATCTAAGTCAGAGTCAATACTGTGGAATATACTGTGAGACACATCTACCAAGGAGCAGCATGGTGGTCATTTAGTATTTGTAATTGTTTGCTACATTCTTCTAAAATTTGTTCATACATGCATAAAATTTTTGAAGCTTTAAGGGTCATCAGTAATCAATATAAATTCAGAGAATTATAATTCTCTCTTCAAAAGTATGTGTTGGGGGAAAGAGATAAACCACAGAACTTATATGCATGTATACATGACCAACGGACATAGACAACAAAGCTGGGGAAGGGGTAGAGGGGTGGGGAGGAGGGTGTCAATGGGGAAAAAAAGGAGAAACATCTGTAACGAAAACAAATTAATAAAAAAAATTTTAAAGTATATGTCAAGTCCAGATTACAGGTTTCTCAGAGCCTCACATAGAGCCCCTCCCTCTTTTATCACCACCCTGGTCCACATGGCTAGTAAGATTTCAGGTCTACACTTGAACAATGACCATAGTAATTCTATGTCCAGCTGCAACTGAATTCCCCAGTGCCTGCGGTTTCCAAGTGCATCTGAATCAGAATGGCAAGTGACATGATGGTGTACAGCTCAAAATATTGTAAGTATTAAAATAATAAAACAGCAACATGCCTGGCCTCTTTGCAGGGGAAAGGGGACTATTTAAAAATGTAAAAGTGGCCCTGGCGGGTTTTGCTCAGCGGTTAGAGCGTCAGCCTGCAGTCCCTAGAGACCCGGGTTCGGTTCCCACTAGGGGCGCATGCCTTGGTTGCAGTTTGTCCCTGGCCCTGGTTGAGTTGTGTGGGTGGCAGCTACTCGATGTGTCCCTTCACGTCGATGTTTCTCTCTCTCTCTCTCTCCTTCTCTCTCCCCTATCTGAACAAAATATCAAAGAATGTCCTCGGGTAAGGATTAAAAAATAAATAAACAAATAAATAAATAAATAAATGTAAAAATGTTACAATAAAAATATTGTGTTATCCATATTTCTGCCCAATGTGGGGAATATCTATTTCATTTGTAGTTCCCCAATCATGAGGTTATCCTTCCCACCAAAGAGACTGGAAAGAAAAAGGAATAAAATAGACAATGAAGGAACGAGAAAACACAAAGCTCTAGAGTAAAATGTTAGGACTTGAACAGAGGGATGGGAACAGAGGAAAAGTCACCAATGAAGGACAGGCATTTGACATTTGGAAGGTCTAAACCCTCTTAGAAATACCGTGAGTCGAGTTTTGGACTGGCTGGCCCTGACTGCCACAATCCGGGTACTAATTTCTAGGAAGGGCAAAGCAGGGAGGTCAAACCACCTCTTAATGTAAAACTCTAGGAGCCTGTCTTTCTTCATTCTTTCAATATGTACTGAATACTTCCCACGTGCCAGCCTCTACGCCAGGTGCTGAGGCTATAACGGGAAGGGAACAGGTTTAGCAATGTTCCTCATGCAGCCTGTAGTCTTGGCACGAATGGGTTCTGTCAGTGGCAAATAGCAGCCACACTTTAACAAATGACAATACATTTTCTACCCAGGGGACAAAATTATAGTTTATTTCTACCTCTGTGGCTTCTAGAATTTTTTCTTAATATAGCCCTCTAGGAGAACAGTATATTAAACATGTGGATGCCCTTTTAAATGATCTTAGCTCCATTCCTGTTCCATTAGAGTAAAAGACTGAGAATGTTTTGTTTCCATTTCCCTGGTGTATATTGTATACTGCTCGGTTACTTCTCAAGTTGAGAACTACAATGAGTAAATGCCCAGGTCACTCAATTACATCACCAGGGCTCTACTTTAATACCCTCATTTGTTCATACATTCAGAAGTCAAGTCCTACGCTCCTACTATGGGCTAGGGGCTTTAGAGAGGCAGAGGCATGATTTAATCAGAGTTTACACTCCAGTGAGGGAAACAGACTCCATATATACAGCAAATTACAGTATGAGTAATAAGTTTCCAGAGCCAGAAATCTCACTGTCATCAGATCCTCTCCTTACGCCTCACACCTCTCTGGCTGCCACTTCTGTCAACTCAACCTCCAGCAACAGTTTCTAGAGAAAGTGTGTCTTCTTATTTTCTGCCACTGACATAGTGCAGGGTCTCGATTTTTACTTCAAATATCACCTATTTTGCTTTCCTCCAATCTATCCCCCACAATTCTCTCAGAGAGATCTCTTTCTGAAATGCAGATGTCACCTTCTTAAAATTCACAACTTTCAGGATCAGAACCATACTCTTCGACTAAGCACAGAGACCTTTGGGATCTGGGCCCCATTTCTCTGCACCCCCTTTCCTGCTTTCTGCTTGAGCTGGACACAGGACTCCAGGTAACCCACATCTGTCCTTCAGGGTCACACCTCTGTCTTACCAATGTAGGTCTCTATGTCTGGAATGCAGGACTGCAACCTAATTCCACACAGCCCTGCAAGACTCAGTGAACACTGTCTCCTCCATGAGCGTTTTTCTCTCCACCTCCATCTCCGGCAACCTGACTCAGGCAGCCCCTCCATAAACAGGATCCTGTCCTTCTGCATGCCACAGCACTTACTTCACTGTGCTGTCACGATCGCTCTGCTTTTCCAAGTTCTCCGGTTGATGACAAGACTTTTGCAGATAGAGAGTATGTCTTCCAAAGAAATAGATTAGAATGATGGGAGCACAGATGATGGATGGGATGGAAGAATGGATTCATATTATATGCCCCCAAAGTCATTATCCGGGCTGAGAAACCGGGAGAAAGGCAATCCTCGACTATCACTGGGGTGACATTTAAATTTGTCCTTGAAGGATGAGTAGAAATTTTCCAGATGAATGCATAACTTCCTTCTCATTTGAACAAACAAATTAAGATAGTGCTAAATTAAGTACATTAGAAATTTTGATTTGTGTAGAAGACTAGGACTTCAATGTAGGAGATCTAACCGGCATATATATTTGTAATATTCATGGGCATGTGACTTGGATGCCTGCTTAATTATACCATGTTGACTATACAGTAAGTCATCTTGCTTGCCCTGAATAAACCAGTCCTAATTTTACTTTATCCCTGACTGCATAAATCAAATCAAACTGCTTTTCTTACTAGAAAAGATGCTTTCGAAATATAATAGGTTATTTAGAAAATGAAGTGAATTTCATGATAACTTGCATACTATATGCATGAGCTAAACAAAAAATAATAGACAAATAAACATGAACCAATTCAGACAAACTTCAGAGTTTTACTTTTTTTTTTTGGTTGCTTTCTCACCTTTCTTCATACATTCTAATATGTTGTTAGTTTCTTCTTATGATGACAATGATAAAAATAAGGCAAGTCAACTTCTGAGATGTGTGTGTACACTGTAAAGCTAAAACATTAGCTTTCACAGTCAAATTGTATAGTTTTCAAAGCTAAAGATAACTCAAATTAGAAATAATATTATGAATGGTTTTTCAAAACATGAAGCTTCATGAGATAACTATATTATTAGTCATTCTTTTATGTACATGCATACTGTAACTTGGCTCTTATGGGTCATTTCATGCAAAGACACCCATCAATTAAAAAAATATATACCGTTATATAATAGCAACACACTTCTGTTACCCTCTCCCAGCGAGAATCCAGAGTCCAAATGGGACCAGTATTTAGAAATAGATTCAAACCTTAAACTAAAAGCCATCTTGCCAGAGTACAACAGGAAGGGTTGAGGTTTATTTTTTTTCTTTCAGGGCTTACTTTTGATCTCAGGACTTCAGGAAGTGAAGGGAAGTAATCCTCATAGGAACCATTTTGAAGAAAATATTTTTTAAATCGAATTGTGGACTGCAGGAGTCTTAAATTTTCTGTAAAGGAGAGAAGAAATGTTACCTTTTGCGAATTGCAAGGTCGTTTAGGAAACCAATGTGAAAGATACCTTTATCCTAATGTATTATTTTTCTAAAATAATAGCCTAGTTCAATCTAAACATAAGACGAGTGAAAACGTAACCTTTTCTTGAACCATGGAGACTACAGAGTTCATTATTTCAGAAATACTCAGATATTCTGCTTAGAGACAAAAATATTTCTAGCAAAGGTGCTAAACAGTTTTGGCTCTCTGTGAACTGAATATGTTTTTGTTTATGACTTTTGGATTTACCATTAAGTTGAAGTGTTTGGGGGAGAACAGGTTGTATAATCACCGTTTCACAAATATGCCCCTGCAACCTTGATTAATTCATGCCTGCTAAACAGAGACCACATTTAATTATTTGTTGTACTATTGGCTTGCCATTAAATCTCAAAAATGTTTTTGGTGTGGGAAGAATGAATACCTAACTCCTATAAAATGTGAGAACATATATATTTTCTCTTTAAAAAAAAGAGAAAAAACATTTGATTAAATGCACTTTTTATGATTGTGCATATAGGCAGAAAACTAAAAATAAAGTTTGTAAGGGTAGGGAGTAAATAGTCTGCCACAAAAGTTCCTTTGTTTGTGTAATTTACATCCGCTTTTGGAAGTCTACATTATCATTCTTCATTATTTTTTACAACTAAAATTATGAAGGGCACAGAAAACGTCATAAAGGGTTGGGTGAACCCTTAAGGACTCTGGACCTTAGGAAAGTTTGTCAGGTGGCCAGGTGGTACTAGTAGCAGGAAGAGAAGTAATAATATGATAATATGATTACACGTTCCCTTCAGATCTCAAACCACCAAACTAAAACCAATGCATATGAAAACAAGATCCGGAAATTTTCTTTCTTTTTAAAGCAAACATCTTAAAAGGCTGAATAATTTAGAACAGAGTTAGAAATCATGAGCAGCATTTTGACTATTTGGAGAAGTATTACCTTGTGACCCCCTAGCCAAGTTGTCAGTGACATTTCTCACACATGCCAAGTAAGGACCATAAGGACTATCTGCCGATATATTTAAGAGGGCATCTTCAAAGTTTTCCAGTAATAGGAGCCTATAGAATTAGAAAAGAATATGTAAATTAAGTCATAAAAAATTAAAGCAAAGCCATTTTGTGGAGATGGCTCTAGCCCCTGGTTTGGCTTGGGCACACTGGGAGGTGGGACACCTTCCCTCCCCCAGCCTGGCTGCACAGCCCAGCATGGCTCCGGTTCTCTGCGCACGTGCCTTTCTCCATGGACATTATCGGTATATTTAATTATTTTCATACCTAATCATAAGTGATATTAAGATACTTTTAGGCACATTTATGGGAAAGAAAAAATCACTGGGCTAGGGGTGCCTGCTAAAATACAAGACTCCTAGTTAAATTGGAATTTCATATAAACAATAAGGAACTTTCCAGTATAAGTGTGCCCCATGAATCTTGCATGGCTGTTTGTTTGTTTTCCTTTTTTGTTTTTCCTTATCTTTTCCCTCTAAGCCTTACAACCCCACATGGGCCCTCCGTTTCTTCTCTTGTCCAATGAGAGGTAGAGGGCTGGGTAATCTACTGGATCCTTTATACCCATATATGTCTCTAAATAAACTTAAATTTATTTCATTGTAATTGAAGAGAACGAGTGGCATCCAAATAAACAGTGTAAGTTCCTACAACAATTAAACAGGATGACAGTGTGGTGATTGCTGAGGGCAAGTGGGGGAGGAGCAGGGGAGGACATTTGGGGCATAAATGGAGATGTAAGGAGACTCGACCTGGGATGGTGAACACACAGCACAGTGCACAGAGGATGTGTTGTAGATCGTGCACCTGAAACCTGTATCATTTTGTTAACCAGTGTCGCCCAAATAAATTTAATAAAAAAGAAAAACAAAAAAATATAAGAAAAAAATAAAAATAAAAACAACCAGTTCAGCATTCCCAAGTTAACCCCTTTGTGTTTCTTCTTGACTGGCATTGAAGACATGACCTAAGGTTTTTGAGGTATACGTATGTACGTGTATGTGTTATGCGTGCCCTTCACTTCAACTGTGACGCTGTTTCTCTGTTTATTTTCTAACTTTTCTTAATGTCTACTGTTGAATTTTATTATGGTAGAGAGAGAATAAATGTCAATGACTGATTTGGGACCATCTACATTGACTCAAACTGCACAATACACAAACTAACTAGTTTTGTTCGATGTGTTTAACTTTGGTTTTCAAATACTAAGGGAAGAAACCTATTCTGGCAAAGCTAGAAAACAGGTAGGAAAATGTTTGCACTAACATCAAAGAAGTCTCAGGGTATTTAGATGTGGGTTAACAACACTGTATCCTTGAGAAACAGAAAAAAAAAAAATCTATGTCAAGAAAAGTCTCTAACTTGGCAGTCAGAGCATAGCTAATTGGTCAGATGGCTGATCCTTATTTCAATACAATCCATAGCCTTCATATTTAAAAACAAACAAAAAAAAATAGCAACCATTCCTAAGTCCTCTTGCTTTTGCTTAGGCATTTTTTTGACCAGAGACTTTCTCTTCAATATTGCCTTTCTTTCTCTTGTGTTTGTCTTCCTTTCTGTCACTGTTATTACAGCATAGGGCCATTTTCATTCTGGTGCAGTGTTCGACGGCAAAATATTGGCCTAACCTTCCAAGTGTAGTGGCACAAGAGATGCTCATGATAAAATTTCAAGCTTAAAATAAAACAATCCTGGGCTAGAAGTGACCTTGAAATATCAGCTAAGCCATGCTCTTAGTTTCATAAGGAACGTTTTATTGGCAGGATTTTTGAGATTGGAATTAATATACTCCCAAAATTAAGATTCCATATCTATGTGCCACTGTCCTAGCATAAAGATCCAATTGTTTCTTCAAACCTCTTAATTTATGGATCCTTTATATATAATTCTAATACTTCCCAATAATGCTTATAATAAAAAGATGAGCTTGTGGATGTGTGCATCCATGAGTGTACACACACACACACACACACACACACACACACAAAACAATAATAAAACAAAATAGTGAGGAGGGAGAAGAGCTAAGGCAAAATATTTTTGAGCAGCTTTCTTTAGAAAACTCTTGACCCCAAATTTTTAACTTTATGCTAAGCAATGTCACTCTGGGATTATTTTAAAGTGGAAATGGAAAGGAGGTCCAAGGATAAGAAACTCCTTAATTTTATCAATCTCAACAAGAACCATCTTAAAAGTATTGAATTCTTCCCAATAAACTGTCAGCTAGCTGTCAGCAACTATGTTAGCTGTGGAATCTGTGGGTCTGAGGTGCAGCATTACTAATGCTATGGATGCCTCAAGGCTCTGATAAAGATATTTGGCCTAAAAACAATAAAATAAAAACTATAAAAGAGAATAAAAAGATACTTGGCTTCAGTAATAACCATCTAGTTGTCTCAATTCATGGCTTTTTAAAAACGTATTTTGAGGGGCTACAAAAGACTATTTGGAACATGGCATTAGCCTGGCTAGCCTGGCTAGGGGGAGTTTCCCAAGGATGCTCGATGCTCTAGGAGAACTACCTTAAAAGAGAAGAGAGGTGAAAACAAAAATAGAATGCGGTTGTTTATTTAAGGATTTAGCCTCGAATTACCCAGAGCTGGAGAACTTCTCCTTGAATAATAGAAATATTACAAACAATGAAATACATTTTATTTTAGAAAAAAAAATTAATGGTTAAACATGAGTCCTACTATTTATTTTTATTTTTACATATTTCCAGTAGCATAAAAAGGTATTCTTGGGGACCAAAGTAAAACAATTTCAATAGGATAATTTACCAGGCCTAACCAACCTTTCCATAACAAGCCACCGAGTCTCTAAATTCGCCTTGACATAGAATTTACTTCCATCAGCTTCTACAGGCAACAGCTTGTATTTCCTACAATAACTGTTACAGTTATTACAAGGAACTACTTATATTAATGGTCCTTAGAAGCCAAGGTTGCTGCTGTCGTTTCCACTGCTGATTTCTGGGATGACATATTTACATGCCCCAATAAGAGTCCAACATTAAATTACCTACAAACAGGTTTGCTACCCGAATACTACTGAAGCAAACAAATTTTTGCATTACCTTGACTGGGCATAAGCAATACTTTGACTTTAAAAACTGAAATAAATAGTCATGTAAAATATTGGAGGCTTATACATTTTTCATGATTATAAAAAACCTTAAAAGGGTTGGAAATTGGACATAAGGTAACCAGTCCAGACAGGACACATTGGACCTAGGTGTGCAGTCTTAGAATTGAAAAAGAGATCTCTATAAGTTTCAACTTTAATACACTTCAACTATACCCTTCTCTTTGATCAGTCAATAATTGACTTTTCTACTGCACAGTCTTACATGCACGAACAAATTACGTCTATAAATTGTTCAGACGACTTCAGCCAAGTTGCCTGCCGATTCAGAAACAGACCAACAGAGAAAGACTTACTGTGCAGCCAGGCTGCTTGGGGAAAGTGACCGTACATCTTCTTCACTCCACGTATGTGTTGTATTATCGGAGCCGCCTAAAGGAATAACATTTACATAGGAAAATATTGAACATGTTTGCTTATTATGTAAGAAATGATATTTCTTAGCAAAAACCACCTCAGGTCAAATTAAAGGGGAAAAATGTAGAAAATCTGCAGAATTTTTCTCTAAGGGATTTTTGTGACAGCTACTCTTTTGGTTGGAAACACTTAAGGCATTGATAGGAAATAGATGGCTACTAATCAAAATAATTCCAGTGGTCAAGTACAAAATAATTCCAATGGTCAGTGCATTTCTAACAAATTCTTTCTTCATGCTTAGAACTGTTACATTATTTTATCCTAAGATCTGGATGCAGAGATGATTCTTGAATATTATAATGCAGATTGACTACCGTGTGGCTTGTTAATCAAATGAAGCCAATTTCAGTCATGGATCACTGAATTTTCTTTGCTTTCAGTTGTCTAGAACTTAGGAACATCTGCCATCACTAATCTATATTTTTCATCTTTCAAAAAGCAGCCACTGATTTCAATTGAATGCAGCTGTGAATGCAAATTGGTTAATTTTAACAGAACTGTTTGGAGTAGTCTCAAGTAATATAAAGGTTTGGAGTGTGGAAGGTAATCACTAAGTTGGGTCTACTGGAAACTGTATGTGAAGATCTAATTTAACATTGAGAATTGCCCCCGGAGTCAAATAGGTTGCTGATTCAGCGTGCCGCATAACATTGCATCGTTAAAGAATAAGTGTGCAATAGCATTCACATGCAAAATTGAAAGGGAGAATATTTGAAATTGCTACTGCATAAATAAAAACATCATAAATCCAATGCTTTCATTCAGTCCCTGAAGGAAAATGCTATCACTTATTTCCGTCTTTCTCTTCTGTCACTACTTATTCCTTATAAATAATCCACTTTGTTTCCATGCTGTCATTTTAACACTGGCCTAATCATTTTCAATAGGAAATTTTATTACCAGCAGTAATAGTTCCCCCATTGTCTCTAGTTAGTGTGTCCTATAGCCTTCTGAACAGGTCCCAGGGCATGACTACGCAGTCTATTTAAACTAGCATGTGTGTAAAAGAATACCAAAGAATTAAAGACCTCCTTGTCTATCGCTGTATAAGCCATGTTTGAGTAATGTTTGTGCCATCCCTAGTAACTGGCAGGATGTCTTTATCAGTTTTCCTGTTCAGCAGAACAGAGTTTTCTTGTGTTCAGCTCAAGGTGCAGCTGAATTTTATTGTTCTAATGATGACAATGCATTAGGAATTTAAAGAACCACGAATGAAGATACACAGAATAAATAAACTTAATTAATAATGGTAATATGATTAGTTATTGGTATCCACATAGAGAGTAATCAAGGATAGGACTGTGGCCCGGCCGGTGTGGCTCAGTGGATTGAGCATCATCGACCCATGGACTGAGAGGTCCTGGTTCCATTCTTGGTCAGGGCACACACCTGGGTTAGTGTCTCAATCCCCAGTAGGGGGCGTGCAAGAGGCAGCCAATGGATGTTTCTCTCTCACATTGATGTTTCTCTTTCTCTCTCCCTTCCTCTCTGTCTAAAAAAAACAATAAAAACAATAAAAACAACAAAAAAACAAAAAAAACAATAAAAACAATTATTATCCTTTAATAAATAAAAGGATAGGACTCTGTTGAGATTTATGCTTTTACAGTGTAAAAGTATATAAAACCATCTTTCTAAGACCAAATCTTTCTCACTTCGAACTCTAAGGTGATACTGAACATGTTCGGTGGCATTTGTATAATATACTGCATGGGGTTTCTCTTCCTCCTCAAGCTATTAAGGTGAATAACGAATAGAAATAAACTCTGGGCATCAGTGATGGACTTGGCCTGATGCTGGCAGTCGCTTTCCCCTCTGGCCACTTTTTCTTCTGGGCTAGAAAGTGTCCTGAGAACAATACTGCACTGAATAGGCTTTGACAAAGTGGGAAATGTTACAGACCTTTAAAAGGTGAGATTTCACTTTGTTTTTTGTTCATAGAATTAGACATATTTTAAAATGATACCCATAGACATTTCTATGTAATTTCGTGCACAGATAACCTCTTTTCACCAGTAGGAATGGCTTTCTAGTTAAATATATAATTTCATATAATTTACTACTTTGCAAAAGAGCAAACTTCCATGAGTCATAAAGGTAGTCTTTGCTTTCAAAATTCACTGTTTATAAATGTACATGCTCAATACTAAACTGTGAAACAGGGATATTCGCTGAGGCAGAGCTGAGAATTAGATTCTTTAAGACAGGCAGTTAGGAGACAGTCTTTTTCCCGAGTGTCTATTAGCATCCCCATGTGTTCCTATTTGCCGAGTAGGCTCCTAAAGAAATCCTGAAGTGTGTTCATAGTCGATGCTGAAGCAGAACTAGACACGGGGTGGAGGAGGGTGTAGAAATCAGAGTGTGGAGAAGAATGAGGGATGGTTGTGGAAAATGTTATCATGTGGAAGGAGTCTGGAACAATGAGTCAAACTTGGTCTGTGAAATGGACCCATTCTGAGGCTTGGCGGTGGCAGGTACGTGTGTGAAATATCCTGGAATCAAGTGTGTTTATGTCCCAGTGAGGAGATATGAGTGAGGCCATCTAGCAACAAGCTCAAGGGACTGGGCTTGGGCATAGACAGACCCAGGATTTAATCTTACTTGCTGAATGTATAACATAGCTGAAGTGCCCCACTTCCCTTTGCCTCCGTTTCTTTGTCTGTAAAATGGGTTAACAACTATATTTCATGAGGTTGTTTTGATAATAAAAAGGATGTAAGATAACAAAGCACTTATGGACACAGAAAATACTATCTTTTTATTGTCCTTCTTTGAATGTGTGGTGTGAGACTCTCAAAGCTCTAGCAACATTAGAGAGGACCCACGCAACTATACTGTGAGATACCGCCCCACTCCAGCGTCACTGAAAGCAAAACCAAGGGAGAAAATGTGTTCATGTCACAGACACTGCTCAGTGCCGTGAACACTGAGCATCGGTGGCCCAGCAATGTGGCAAGAGGCTGAACTGGGGCTAAAGACCCCTGAGCTGTGGAACTACAGTTGCTGGTCCAGCCTTCAGTGACAAGTTTGGGTTTCCTGAAGCATACCCCCAAATACCTAGAAGGACTTTTCAAAGTCCACGAAGTTTCTACTCAAGCAAGTAGGCACTTGGGATTAATGACTCTTAGGGATTGCCATTAATGCCATTACATTGATATCCGCAGCCTGATGAAGTCACTAGTAGGAAATTAAAACACACATTTAATTAAGCTTATCAAATTTCCAAATAAAAACACATTTCCTTGATGCATTTCCTTGCCATCTTGACCATCCAAGGACATGTTTTGATACACACAAAATGACTGGCATGTACGTAGACACAGGACATGGCTGCTGTCAGTACTGGAGGTCTGAGTTACAGTGTTCGCCAGGAGAACTTGGCTGCTGCAGTTTATAAGAAATGCCGCTTACTTCTCTGGCTTCTAGAACACCAGTGAGCTTTTGTCATTTGTGAAACATTTTTTTACTTTGTCTCTTTACATAATTACAAGGTGTGAGTCTGAGGATGAAAAGGGAAAGAATGATAAAGAGAAACTTGAAGTTCTCAAGTCTTTAAAATGCAAATATAAAAAGAAATACGTAGGAAATAGTTGGTGTTTATTAGTACACTGTCTGGTTTTCTGGCCTGGACTTTTTTTTTTTTAAAGGGTAAGCCTTTTCACTCCAGGGTTCTTTAAGACCTTGAATTTAACAGCCATCTTGAAAGCTAGTCGTGAATTCTGTAACTGTAGAGACACACAATGTTCTGGACGACTGGAGACTGGTATCCATGAGCATGTTAGAACCTCCAGCGAGAGTCCTTCAAAGCCTTTCCAACCTGCTTTTCATATGAAAACTCAGGACCTTCGAGTGAACAATCAGTTTGTAACCTGATGTTCTCAGGACACTGATTTGTAACCAAAGATAAAGTCTACATTTAAAGGCTGACTAACGCAGTTGAGAAAACCTAATCCTAAACTCATTCAGGAAAGCTAAATGCTAACCAAACATTTTACTTGGAAATTGGGGACTTATTCCTTATAGCCCATAATATCTCTGGGTGTGTACATGTTGTGTATTTTCATATGGGGTACATGATGCCATACAGCACACATGCAAAGGTGATAGTTTCTGACTCACTAGCAACATGCTGTAGCCTTACACTGGGCCTCTCAGTGGATTTATAGCATCTCTTCACGCTCTGATGTCCATCATGGATGTTCAACATGGCTGCTGGAGGGATATAATTTTACCCATAAAAAATTCATCCTGATTAAAAGCCGAAATTTGGAAATGAGGACAAAAAAATCCTCAGTTCAGTTTAAGTTTTTGTTCCAAAAAGTACTGGTAGAAATCTATCTGTTTAAGCTTATTCCTGATACTTATTTTCCATACCAATTATAAACATCGTTTCACAAGCTGAGAGATTATTTTCACCTCAGTAAAAGCCCTAGAAAGTCACACCATCCTTTCCGGCCCTTTCTCCCTCTCTCCACACTTTGATTAGCCAGATGTCCAGCCTGAGTCCTAGCATATGCTCCCACCTAAGAACAGTATCATCCATAAGTGACTCCTTCGATCGCACTCTGTTTTATATTTCTAACAGGCTTTGCAACCCCGGATTGAATGTAGTGAGACGGAAATAGAATACCTTGAGCTGGGGAGTTCAGAGTGTACAGCAGATGTTTAACAGATTTATGGAGCGTTCTGAAACCTTCGTTAGTTGTGACACGTGGATAAACCTTCTGCACGACCAGCAGCGCACTAACAAGTCGAAAAACAATTAAACCGAATTGCATTTCAAGGTTTGCAGACAGAAACAAAAAGGTTATTCACGGAGAAAATAACTACAGTATAGAAAATCTTATAACATAAAAAAGAGAAGATGCTGCTTTTATTGTTAAATTACTCGTCTGTCGTTTTGTACACAAAATCGCAACATAATTTTCAAAAACGAAACAGAGCCCTTCATGTGCTGGGATTTCACAGCCTTGGGTCTGAAAGTAAGGGAGTGAAGTTCATATCAGTGGTTTCAGCTAAGACTTAAAGAGGAGTGAATAGGAACAGCTACTTCCAGTGGAAAGTCATCACTTTTTTTTTTTTAAGTAAAGGGAAAAATTAAATATTGAAGATATTTTTAATTTTCATTAAAAATCACACTCAGATAAAAGACCCAGTTTCAGGAATAATTATTATTTAAGCACTTGATAAGTATTTATCTCTTGCTAAATAAATGGTAATGTTTGTTTATAAAAATGGAGCTCGCCCTAACTCAGACTGCATTCCATCCTCTAAGTGGTCCACTGGCACTACTCCGGCTGTGGCTCAAAATTAATATCCAGACCAACTGGCACTGTCTTCCCAGGACCATGATGCTACAGGATGGACAGTCTGCACTGAAGATAGACAATCAGCTAGTTCACTAATGCTTGATTCATTCCATAGCTCTAAAAACCAATTAGTTACTTAAGAACTGTAATCCCCTTTTTGTCATTAGTATATTTCTCTAAATGCTGGCATTGTACATTGTACATGTATGCCTGAATTTCACAAATATTTTGATTTATACCAATGATCAAGGCTAAGGAAATGCTTTAATTTACATGAGTAATAACTAGATAAAAAGGGCTTTGTTAACTATTGGCCATGGCCAAGTTAAATGTAGAATTAATTAGCACACAGTCTCCTCCCCCCTCCCCCGTGTATCTCAGCCAACTGAAGATTTATTCTAGGAATAGATGTAGTATTTGCACATATGACTATGCTATTCTACAATATTTTTGGAGTTTTTAATATTTAGATTAAGATTATTTTAATTTTTGCTTCCTAGCTATGAATAAAAGCTATATTTTGAGTGCCACATTATGTAGGATAACATTAGACATATAGATATGGGTGTATTTGTACATAAATATATATATGTAAGTGTGTGTATAAAATGTGATTTTATTTTGTCTGTATTAATTCCATTAAGTCTATTTTATTTGCTTGCTTTGAAGATGGAACAACTAAAGTTGAAAAAGTTAAATAACTTTCACTGTTTTATCCAGTTAATAGCAAGTGGAGTTGGTTCTGTCTAATTTCAAAGTTTATGTTCTTTCCACTCTACATCCTGGGCAGGCACAGAATCTTGACCCCAGTGAGCGAGCAGGGGAGGGGCAGAACCGGCCGCACAGAGCCCACGGGCACTGTCAGCTTGGAAGGCCAGCGGCGTCCTCGGCCAGGGACACAAGGCTCTAGTCTTTTCATCTCTGCTCTGTACCCGTATCAGCTGATACCTCAGGCATTTTTGTATTTGCCCCCAAGAACTTCCTGGTTCTCAAACTTAATTGTTTCTGAACCCTGGTGACACTGTAACCAGTTAACCAGCCTTAACATTATGTGGTCTGGTTTTGATGATTTGATTACAAAGCAGCTTGCAACTTTAAAACATAGTTGGAGAAGATGATGAAAATTGTTTTGGGGTTCACAGACTAAGATAAACCAATGAAACCGTAATTGGGTGATAAAACAGTCATTTGTGAGAAAATTGTAGCCCTTAATGACATTCGATGTAATAATAATAGGAAAGAAGATTTAACTGTAAAAAATGGTTTATGAAGGGCTTTCCAACAGAAATATAATGCAAGCCACATGTTCAATATTAAATTTTCTGGTAGTGACGTTAAAAAAAGAAATTAAGTATTTAGTAATGTATTTTATTTATCCCAGTATATCCTAAATAAATCATTTCAACATTTAATCAACATAAAATTATTAACAAAACATTTTAAGTCTTTTATTGTATGAAGTCTTCAAAATTCGCCTTGTATTTTACACTTAAGGAGTATCTCAAATTAGTTGCTAAATTTTTATTTAAGAAAATACTGAATCTGCCCAACCGGTGTGGCTCAGTGGTTGAGCATTGACCCATGCACCAAGAGGTTGCTGGTTCAATTCCCAGTCAGGGCACATGCCCAGGTTGTGTGCCTGATCCCCAGTGGGGGGCATGCAGGAGGTGGCCAGTCAATGTTCTTTCTCATCTACGTTTCTATTTCTCTCTCCCTCTCTCTCTAAAATCAATAAAGAAAAAGAAATCTGTATTTAGATTTCATTGTTTACAGGGAAAAGTAGGTTCACACACCCACCTTGTTCCGAACATACTGAAAGGTTTATCAGTTACTGTATCAAGCATCAATGTTGAAAAATTTAAAATTAAAGTTGAATAAAGTTAAAAATCCAGTTTCTAAGTCAAAAACCACATATGGCTAGGGCCTATCATATTAAAAAAAGAATAAGTATATAAATTAGCAATAATAAATAAATAAATATTGACCACTTACAAAAAAAGAGTTGTTCTGATTAGTTAAAAGTCTAATGTTATCTGCTTTAAAAAACAACTTGAAGCTATTTCTTTTAGCTATTTCTTTTTTCTTCTTCATTATTATATAGTCTTGTTTGCAACATTTATAATCATTACCTAACAGCAAACTCTTATAATACTATAATATGCAAGACTTTTATTTAAATTTTAAGAGAATCAAAATTCTCATAATGCAATGTCCTTCCCAAGTAATATACCCACCAAAGTAATGCCTAAAGCATGTTTTGTTTGTTTGTTTGCTTATTTGTTTAGTTATTTATTTATGTGGATCTTCTACCTTCTACTCAATATTATTTTGTGGGATTTCTGTTTTTTATTTGTTGTAGTTTTTTTTAACCAAATATCATTGAGGTACAATCGACATACAATACGATGCACCTAGGCTACAGTTCAATAAACTTTGCCAAATTTATACACTTATGTAACCACCATGCTCATAAGATACAAACTATCTCCCAACAGTTGCTCCAGGATATACTGATCTTATTTCTAACTCTTGAAATTCATTTTGTCAATCTGGGAATTTCATTTAAATAAAATAATATAATATCTACACATTGTTTTTTGGTCTTGGTTCTTTTGCCAGCATAATAGTCATAGGATTTATTTATCTTGTTGTGTGATCCAGTAATCTACTTCTTTTTCTTGTTAGGTAGAATTCCACTGAAAAGTAAACTATAATATTTTGCCATTCTGTTTATAATGATCTGTTTTTATCCTCTAATGTTTAGCTACTACAAGTAAATCTGCTATAAACATTAGCATATATGTCTTTGTGTGTGCATGCATTTCATTTCCTTGATCAACACCCAAGGATAGAACACTTCATCATATAGATCTACTGTTAACTTCATTAGAAGCTGTCCCACTGTTTTCTAAAATGGTTTCATCATTTTACACTTTAACTAAAAGTTCCATTTGCACTACATTCTTGTAACAATTTAGGGTTGCCCATCTTTTAAAATCGTACTTATTCTAGTGGGTGTGTAGTGATATCTTACTGTAGTCTGAAAATCATTTTGACTCTTCATTGCTATACTATACATTCAAACAAGTCCTCTTCTCCTTTAATTGATTTACCTGTTTACTTTCAAAGACAGCCTATAAATAGAAGGAGAATTGACTTTAAAAATCCTGGATGAGTAAAAATTTCCCTAAGTGTCAAAATGAGGACCAATTTAAAGACTCAAATTTCCTAATCTATTGCTCCTTCTATAAATTAGTTACGACCCCTACTGTGGAATGAGCACAGGCTTTAGACTCCTTGAGTTCAGGTCCTGCCTTTGCCACTTACTAATTGTAGAAACTTGGGGAAGTCATATGACTTAAATGAGGGTTTGTTTCCCTTCTATGAAATGAGGGTATCTGTTGACTCAATCTCAAAGCACTGTTGTGAGGATTTAATGTTGTGAGATTAATGTACCAGCATAAGGGTTTATTATAAGGTCTTTGAATAAACATAAGCTCTTGGACGCTTTCCAAAGAAGATGAGAACACTGTCTCCTGGTACTTCAGACATTAGAGATGGAATACATTGTACTCTTAACGACATATTAGAGACACAGCCTGGTTTCTGGAGCTAAAAATCTCAGGCTAAACCCTCCTAGCTGCATGACGATCAAATATTTCTTTTCTCTGACCCTCTGTTGCCTCATTTATAAAATAAATAGTTGTGGGATTTCATGTGATATATATAAAGGCCCAGTCAAGTGTCTAGTATGTAATGGGCACTCAGTAATTGATAGTTGTTGATACAGTAGTTGTTGATTTGTTTTCAAATTGACTAGACAGGATAGTCAAAACCTCAGTACCAGTCCATTAAACTCTAACTGTTGGCCATACTCTGATCTCTTTTATAAGGAAAGCAACCTTTAAAGGGTTTCTTCTGCAAAAATTTCCAAATTTTTGTGTTATATATGTCAAATAAAGCCAACCCAATATGCAGGCTCAGGAAGATCATTCATAGGCTGGCTGTTCGAAGGAGACCGATTCCCTTGAGGTGGTTTGGTTCAGAACTCTCATAAACAAGGTTGTTTTATATTGGACAATATCAACCAAAACCCAGTGAGACAGTTTATTCTTGAGTTGTTTGAATGCCAGATACACAGAGCTCTTGTGGTTCCAGAATGAGCCTGAGCCAGGGTTCCAATCTACATTGGTCCTGCTAGTCGCTTCTTTCTCAGAAGCTTGGTGATACCAACTGACAATCCATCTGTTAATGTCAGTGTTCCTCCTCCCTGTCTCATGTACATTTTGATAACCCTGATGACCTTAGTGTATATTTCTTCTTTGCTTAACTAATATCTTTACCTTCATTGCTGAAATCTGCAGTGAGGCGTGGAAGGGTTATTTGCTCTATGTTTACCTACCTACCAGTGATCCTCACAGGTGATATTTTAAAAACTGACTTTTTTTGTGACTATTGATATCTCACTTAATTCTTACATTTCTTACCTGTTTGCTTTTCGAAGAACATCAAACACATAGCTTAGTGTTGTGTCATTCTGAAACACATTTGGAAAGCTAGAGAGAAGCTGCCACACAGCTGTCTGCTCTTGTACTTTTGAGAAGAAGGACAGCACTTGAACCATTTTTTGAAATACTGTCTTCTGGTTGTTGGGGTCCCTTGATATCTTAAAAAATAAAACCACAAACAGGACAAATTGAGACTTTAACATTTGTAATCACATGGCTTATTGCATTAAACATCTAGATTTTCATATAAGCAATTCTTTCAAATTTTCATTCAGTTTAAAGTCATCTTTTACTTGGAAAAAACAGTAACTATTTCTTTTGTTCTTAAACATAATTGTATTTTTCCTATACCTGTAGAAATTGGCATATTTCAAATTTGGTTAACAGAGCTACATTTGACACTGTATTTTTAGAAATTAATTTTGTAATATAAAATTAGCTTCTGGGTAATATTTTTTGTTTTTCTCTAGGACTTGGTTTGAGAGAGACAGACATATCTTCCCTCTATCCTTTAGTAGACCTTATGTTATTTATCATTTGAGTGGAAAACCCTAAAATTTTATATACATATTTTAATATCTATAATTTATGTGTATACACACACACACACATATATATATGAAAATGTTTACTATTACAATTGGAATAAAATATTTCTTAAGTTCTTTTGCAATACCAGGACCATTAGCTATAATAAATAATCAATTGTGAGTGAACCTATGTAATAATCACATCTTATACTATAAGTAAACAAATAAACAATACCATGACTTTTGCTCTTACTCTGTATCATAGGACCCAGCTAGTACTTTCAGAAGTAAAGTATTTTCTTCAACTCAAAGTAATTGTCTTAATACGCTTATTCATTCTAGTGAAGTCAGGCCTTTGTTCTGTCTTAATTTAAGGTCTTTCATGCTGAGAACGTGATTTTGAACAATGTATTCATTTTGTGTTTGTTTTTTCAAGATGGATGCCTCGTATTAGATTTAAATCACAATCCAGTAAATCATTTCTATAATGATGAACTTTATGTTGTTTTTAACTTTTTACTATTTTTTTTTTTAACTTAACACTTGGTCTTAGAGATCTTCCAGTGTCAGTACATATAGCTTTACCTCATTTTTAAAAATAGCTCGTAGTAGTCCATAAGGTAGATGTAAACATTTCCTAGTAACATAAAATTAATTTCTAATTTTCAGTTCCATTCATTCATTCAACAAATATTTGCTGAGCATCTACTATGTTCCAGGCAGTGATGTGGCCACTGACAATGTAGGCGTGAATGACAAAATTCCCACTATCATGAAGCTGTCATTCTAGTTGGGAGAGACATGCCTCAGTGAACAACTTTATACACATATCTTTATGTACATATATTTCTGTAGGATAGATTTCCAGTGTTGACATTGCTAGATCAAAGAGAGAATTATGAATATTTAATATCGTGATAAATATTTCTAAATTCTCTCCAAAATAACACATTTCATACTTGCATCACCATCTACTAGAGGACATGCCTTCCCACAATCTCTTCACTGCTGAATCGCATCAATTATTTTCAGGTATGAGATAAGTAACATCTAATTGTTCTTTGATCACCAGTGAGTCTTAGCGTGTTCTATATGTTTATTGGTCATTTATATATATTTTTTATTAATTTCCTGTTCAGATCCTTGCTAATTTCTTTTTTGTTTGTTTCTTTTTATGGGGATTCTCATTTATTTCTTTTTATGGGAGTTTATAAATTGTAATATATATGTGGTGTTTTCTTTCTCTCTGCCTGTCATCCCTGTATTGAATTTAATTACTGTTGTCTTGCCAGAGATTTTAACCTCAAGGTCATGACTAATTAATAATTTCCTCCTTCCTTCTATGTTGTTGAAAGTTTGGCATGCTGGCAATTTCCCTTGTAGTCATGCCCTTTTTAAAAAAAAGTTTAAATCACTTTTATTTTTTAATTACAGTTGACATACAATATTATATTAATTTCAGGTGTACAACCCAGTGATTAGACATTATATAACTTACTAAGTAATCATCCCAATGTATCTCACACTCATCTGACACCATAGAGTACATAGTTAGAATATTATGGACTATGTTTTACTTTACATTTCTATGACTATTCTGTAACTATCCACTTGTACTTTTAACCCTTTCGCCTTTTTCACCCATTCCTCCAATCCACATGTTCTTCAATTCTAAATGATAGCTTTGCTGGGTAGAGTAATCTTGGTTGTAAGTCCTTGCTTTTCATCACTTTGAATATTTCTTGCCAATCCCTTCTAGCCTGCAAAGTTTCTGTTGAGAAATCAGCTGAATAGTCTTATGGGAGCTCCTTTGTAAGTAACTAACTGCTTTTCTCTTGCTCTTTTTAAGATTCTCTCTTTGTCTTTTACCTTTTGCGTTTAAATTATGATGTGTCTTAATGTGGGCTTCTTTGGTTTCATCTTGTTTGGGACTCTCTGCACTTCCTGAACTTGCATGTTTATTTCCTTCACCAGGTTAGGAAAGTTTTCCATCATTTTTTTTTTTTTTTCAATTTCTTGCTCTCTCTCTTCTATTTCTGGCACCCCCTGGTGAGAATGTTGGTGGAGTTGAAGTTGTCCCAGAGGCTCTTTACACTATCCTTATTTTTCTTATTCTTTTCTCTTTTTGCTGTTCTGATTGGGTGACTTTTGCTTCCTTATATTTCAAATCACTCTTTGATTCCTGGTTTTATCTAATTTATTGTTGATTCTCTATAAATTATCTTTCATTTCAGTTAGTGTGTTCTTCATTTATGACTTTTTAAATATCTTCTTTTATGCTGTTGAAGTTCTCTTGAAGTTTTCTACTGTTTCTTAAGTTCATTGAGCATCCTTATAACCACCGTTTTGAACTCTCTCTATATTAGATTGCTTATCACAAATTTGTTTAGTTATTTTTCTGGAGTTTTGTTCTGTCCTTTCAATTGGGGCATATTTCTTTGTCTCCTCATTCCGGCAGCAGCCCTGTGTTTGTTTCATATTAGGTAGAGCCACTACATTTCTCAGACTTGGTAGAGTGACCTAATCTAGGTGCTGTGGTGGGCCCAGTGACACAGCTTCCCCTTTCACCCAAGCTGGGCACTCCAAGTGTGCTTTCCCTCCCCATGTTGGCTGTGTGCACTCTCCTTGAATAACGTTCTTGTGGTGTTTTTTTTTTTAATCCTCACCCAAGGATACTTTCTTCCATTTATCTTTAGATAGAGTGGGGGAGACAGATAGTGAGGGAAACATCGACATGAGAGAGACACATCAACCAGCTGCCTCCTGCATGACCCTGACCAGGGCTGGGGATTGAACTGCATCCGAGGTATGTACCCTTGACCAGAATAGAACCCGTGACTCTTTGGTCTGCAGGCCAATTGTCTACCACTGAGCCAAATCAGCCAGGGCTGAACAATGTATTGTTGTTGTTTTTTTTAATCCTCACCTGAGGACATTTTTCCACTTTTTTGTTCAGGTAGAGTGAGAGGAAGATAGAGAGAGAGAAACATCGACATGAAAGGGACACATTGAGTGGCTGCCACCCCCACGACCAACCAGGGCTGGGGACAAACTGCAACCGAGGTATGTGCCCTTAGCGGGAACTGAACCCAGGTCTCTCAGGACCACAGGCCGACGCTCTAACCGCTGAGCCAAACCGGCCAGGGCCTGAACAATGTATTCTTATTCACACATTCAACTTTACAGAACTGCTGAATTTCTTAAGAACAGATTTTAAGTGCTCTACAGTGGATTGGGATAATTATAACAGTGTCTCTAATCTGGTTCATTTGGAAAACTCAGATTACTGAAAGGTAATTTAAGTAATCTGTACTTAGTAAATATTACTTATAATAAAATTCAGAGAATCAAGGGGAAAATATTAGAAGTGAATATGTGTCACTTATTCTTATTTATAAAATTTCAAGAGAATTCTGTACATTTTTATGATCTTTCATTGTACATGGGTGCAGTTTCATTAAATGTAGAAGTGTTTTATATTCACATTGTAGTTTAAGACTATTTTATAACAATAGTCATTAGCACATCATTAAATGAAGTTTTTGGTTCTAGGGTATATCTGGGGAGAGAAATATATTGTTTCATCAAAAATCAGCTTTCCAAATTAGGTTTGGTGTTAGTGAGAAAAATTAAAAAGATTACCCATTATCCTGACTTCTGAGAGTTAGATGGCTCCAATAGTTTAATTATTAAACTTATATTACATTCTGAGTACTCTCACTTAAATATCTCAGGGAAAATAGTCAATATGCATGCATTCACCATAGAACAGAGCCATATTTCATCTACAAATATATATATCTGCATTCACCAAAATGCAATATTTTTGGTTCAACATCAAAATAATTTCAATTCTGCACCTAAAAATGGAAAGCAGACATTCTTTAGAGTTAGCAGTGTGCGTGAATCTCTGTGTGAAGAATCCATACCAAAAGTCGGCCAATATTCCGGTTAGTATTTTGTAGTCCATGTGGGCTACGAACCTGCACTTTGACTCATGTTGAGTCATTTTGTGGATAGAAGAATAAAAACAATGCATTTCCTGCTCTTCATCACTAATCATCAGTGAGATGCAAAGTAAAACAACAATGAGGTATCACCTCACAACTGTCAGAATGGCCACCATCAACAAATCATCAAACAACAAGTGTTGGCGAGGGTGTGGAGAAAAGGGGACTCTATCTAGTACACTGCTGGTGGGAATGCAGACTGGTGCAGCCACTATGGAAAACAATATGGTGTTACCTCAAAAAATTAAAAATGAACTTCCATTTGACCCAGTGATCCCACTTCTAGGAATATACCCTAAGAAGCCTGAAACACCAAACAGAAAGAATATAGGTACTCCCATGTTTATAGCAGCACTATTTACAATAGCTAAGATCTGGAAACAGCCCAAGTGTCCGTCAGTAGACGAATGGATAAAAAAGCGGTGGTACATATACACAATGGAGTACTACGCAGCTGTAAGAAAGAAAAATCTCTTGTCCTTTGAGACTACATGGAGGGACCTGGAGAGTATCATCCTGAGTGAGGCAAGCCAAACAGAGAAGGACAAGTATCATATGATCTCACTTATTTGTGAAATATAATGAACATAACAGTCTGAGGAATGGGGTAGTCCCAGAGACGTGGAGGTGGGGTACAGACTGACAATTCCCAGAAGAGGGGATGGTGGGGGAGAGATAAACCACAGAACTTATATGCATGTATGCATGAACAGTGGACATGGACAACAAACTGTGGACAGGGCGGTGAGGGAGGGGGAGGGGGGAATCAGTGGGGAAAAAAGGAGAAACATCTGTAACAAAAATTAATTAATAAAAAAATAAAATTAAATAAATAAAAAACAATGCATTTCCTTTTATTGCTTATGAGATCTTGATCATATTAAAATATTTACACTCACCTGAGAGAACTGGTTTGTTAGTTCTTGGAGAGAAGACTCTAAAAGGGTCATGTTGGACAGACAAAATTTGTTTAAAACATTTTTCCCTAGAGTGGTCCAAGAGAAGGTGTAATCAGCAATATATCCCGGATAGCTCTCACATAGTTCTCTTCGTATATCCTCTGAAGTTGAATTTTGCTTTAATAGCTAAAGATGTGTGTGAGAAGAGTGGAATAATTTTATTAGTATATATATATATATATAGATATTAAAGTATTCTAATCTTTAAGGAGACTGGTGTGTCTTCACAACAGTCATTTTAAGGTCTTGTATTATAGCAAAATAACACTAAAAGACACTGGGTTTACCTAAGATGTGCCATCAAATCTGCAAATGTATTAACTCTTGTCATTGTTATAATTTAAATTATTTTCATATAATTTGTTTAACTGAACTCACTTCCTGTCCCTAACCAGAGAAACTAAATGTATCAAATCTTTTCTGACAAAAATCTTCAGGCTTAAAAACCTGACTGTTTTTTGAGTATTTAGCAGCAGACACTCAGGTTTCCTTCTTTGTGACACCTCATGAGAAACTGGCCATGATCTTTGAAAGACTTCCAAACGGTAGCAGCTTAGGAGTCTATTCTCAAAACCAGCAGAGTTTATTTAAAGAAATAGAAAAATATAGGCTATGTTTCATTTGTAAAGCAATTATTTCATTTAAAAATTATGCATATGAAGAAAAAAGAAAAACATATATATGAAAATGCATCCAAGTATATAATTACCAAAAGCAATCATTAAAAAGCATTTTCATGATGGAATCATTATAAGTCCTCCACATACTTCATGATATAGACCAGTCACAGACACAAAAAAACTTTCAGCTATAATATTGATCACATTCAGTATTAGGAACTTGTTTAGATATTTACAGAGCCAATTGTGTTTCATTTTAATATTTAATGGGTCCTTCCTAATAATTAATTCTTATAACTGTGTAAAGTAATGACCAAATAACTTCATTTTCCCCTTAAGTCTACATCACAAAATCTGCCTTCTAGTGACTCAACTTCTGAATGCAGTGGAACAAAATAGGATCCACTTATTCTAGGATATAAGAGCCAAGTCTTCTAGACATTGATTCATATCTCCTTCCTAACACCACACAGGAACTCAGCCCAAAATGATTTCTTTACTCATTCTTGCAAGAGTAGCAGAAAGCAGCAAAGAAAAAGAGAGAAGAATCAGAGTTTGGTGACATGGGCATCAATATGTCACCCTAATTTTTACATCACTCACCCGCTCCAACTACTCTAAAAATATGTATGTATACATAGAAAATTCATTTTTTTAAACTTATCTCCACTGGATATATGACTCTGTCCTGCCTCACAAAATTCTGAAACATTATTCCATACGAGAAAGAGAACTTGGGAGTTTCAACACAATTAAGTGGTATTTTTGAGACCAGCATTGCTCTTCTACATATTAAAGAATTCAACAGATCCAATGCAAGACTGATTGCTTCTAGGAACCAACAAGAAATAGAATGAAAATAACTTTCCCTAATTTACCCACTAGCCTGATTTGAGGGGGGTGGGGCTTTAAATTTGAATTAACTGGGCACATCAGAGACTTCCTGTGCCAGACAGGGTGCTTTAGGATTCTCAGCTATTATGTATTATTGAAACTAGACTGCACTGAATGGGAGTCTTATTTTTCAACCAGCGCTGGCAGCATTGCTTTGATAGACATGGTACCTATTCCTGGCATTCGTTTTTGTGTTGTCTTTTGGCTTATTTACATAAACCAGTTTATTGAGATGCCTTAGTTATACAGAGTGTAAACTCCAGGGTAATCAACAGAGGTATATTAAGCAGTGGTGGTTATAGTCACTGGTATATGGATAAAAAGTTAAAGACATGTCCCCATGATTCAAATGGAAAAAAATGTATACTACACATGACATAGATACATGTCTTGTGTAATATACATAGATATATTATTTCAAATGCATGAGAGAGAGATCTATCTACTGCAAAATGTTGGAAATGACCTCTTCTTAATTTCTGAAGAGCACATACAGCAAGACTCAAATGCCTTTAGGAGCCAACTAAATAACTTAAATGTATTTATCTGGCTGGATAAATGACAACAAGAAAAAGCAGGGATATAGTTAATAGAAGAGTACCTGTTCTGCCTAAATGAATTTAAATTTAATTTCTTAAAATATCTGTACACACACACACACACACACACACACACACACACACAGCTCACAGGCTGCCAGTTTATGCCTTTGATAGAAATTATGTGTATTATGTTGCAATCTGGAATCTTAAGGTAAATGACTAGTAAATTGAGGGAAATGCATAGATAATCTCTCTAAGCTCTGCTAAAGAAAAGGATTTTCCTACTTTAGAGAGATATTTTCCATTGCTCCAATTTTTCCAAAGGCATCAGTATGAATGAGGCAGTAAGCTTAATGAATGTTATAGCTTCATTTGCTTTCATATAGCTTTTTTCTTTCCTGCTTCAGAAAATAAAAAGGTCACATATAATACTACCTTATTTCTTTTTTTTTTTTTATCCTCACCCGAGGATTTTTTTTTTTTCCATTTTTTGTACAGATAGAGTGGTAGGGAGAGAGAGAGAGAAACATCGACGTGAAGGGACACATCGAGTGGTTGCCACCCGCACGACCAACCAGGGCCGGGGACAAACTGCAACCGAAGTACATGCCCTTAGCGGGAACCGAACCCGGGTCTCTCCGGACCGCAGGCCGACGCTCTAACCGCTGAGCCAAACTGGCCAGGGCCTACCTTATTTCTTAGTTGGGGAAAATCTTAAGTTTGATTAAAAGAATTAACAGGGAAGTAAATAAATATCCAAGACCTTAAGAAATTCCGAATGTCTCCAAATTCAGCTTTCTTACTGCAGAGTTCCTAAGAAAAGAATCTTCCTGAGATATTACTCCAAATGGGAATGGGGGCCCAAACCTCTTCCTATTTGGGCGATTCCTCTACTAACTTAAGAGGTATTTGTTCAACTGTTCTTCATTAGCAGTTCATTACACAATGGAGTGAAATTACCTTTTCCAAACCAAGGATCCTGGCAAGGACTTGACTGCCATTGAAAGTGTCTGTTTCAGTACTTTCCAAATCAGAACTCGGGCTGGGAAACACCGTGGCTGGAGCAGAAAAAGAGCAGATTAGATGCCAAACACACACACACACACAAAGGGGCAGGTTCACATATGAACCCACCAACATCCCTGTGCCCTCACACACCCCACAGTAAGAATGTGCTCAGTAGCATCCTCCAAGGACATTTCATTCAGCCAAAAGAGCAAATTCGATCAGTTTTTCTTTTCACATAAAATTGTGATGGTTTTGTTCTGCTCTTGGTGGTCTTCCAGTCATTTTAGACGTGACTTGCTTTCATTCCAGTTTCTGTCATTAAACTTCATCGCCAATATTATTGCCTAATAAATGGAATCATTTCTGTGGTGGCCTAGAGGATGCGAGGTGCCTCCACCGGCTCCACAGACCCATCACAGCCAACATCTGTTCAAAGGATCTGCCAATGCACATCTGGTGATAATGGCTTTCTTTTTCATTATTCAGTTGGGAGGCTGAAATCTGCCTTGGATCATAAATTCTTTCCTCCCCAAAGTGGCTTCTGAATGATAGTTCAGATCAAATAAATGCGATAAAGCCATTAGTCCAGACGATAGTATACCCCACTGAAGCACTTTTGCAAGTGACCTCGTGTAGTACTTAGCATGTGGAATGTGGCAGGGAGCTCTGGGGTAGGGGCGTTAGCTAGAAAAGTATGTTCATGTGTACAGAATGGATGTTCATTAAGCCAGTCTGTTAACTTTTATAAACTTTGGGTGGAAATTCTTTGCTATTCTCACAACAAAGCATCTTAATATTAAAATATAGATACAGTAACCTCTCATTATAGGGCGTAGGCTTTATTATAGTCCTTCTGGGGCTGAAGAATTTACCAGCTGTGGTAAATTGAGCATAGAATGCAATATACAGATGTATTATAGAATTGTACAATTGAAACTTATATAGTATTATGAACAAATGTCACCCCCCCCCCCAAATTTTTTTAAATTACCAACTGATTTCTCTAGACCCAGGCAATACATCTGTGAGATGACTGGCCAGGGTGAGAAACGTAATCTTATTGGACCACAGCAAGCTCTTCTTTCTATTGTGCTTTAACCTGTCCAGCCAATCAGATCATTCACAACAAGCTCCTCAAAACCACTCACCACCACATTCTTACCACATTAACATAGGACTTTCTCATTTGGTCCATCAGCTTGAATTGGAATGTTATTTAATGTCACAAAATCTTAACTACCCCATGGTATTCTCCCCCCCCCCCTCCCAAAGAACAATCAGAGCAATCACATTACAACACACAGGAATTCTTTACTTTGTTCTCTAATGCATCCCCAGGTCTTAGGATGGTGAAGATTTGACAGCAGGCACCCAGTAAGTATTGTCAAATGTATGTAAGACAGTCCTGCTGTTTCAAGAGTATTTTCAGATTGTGGCTTTTCAGGGGTGTGTCTGAACACCACCTGCATCAGAGTCACTTGGCTCAGCCTCAGGGTGTCCTGCACCCTAAAGGTTGAGGGCCAGGGGCCTGCTGGGAACGAAGGAAGTGCACACACACACACTGAATAACTGGCTCTGAGCGCTGAGTTGGAGGAATAAGGGTCAAGCTGCGTCCTGGCCTGGCAATTGTCTAATACCAGGTCTGGTGAATGACTGTGGTCTCCACACTGAACTCTGCTGGGCCCATCATCCGCATCCATAAGATGGGAAGTTTGGAGGAATCTCTGCAATTTCACCCAATAATTTTTATCCTTGAGTTTGTTTTTATACCATCCCAGCATCATCTCACAGACAACAGAGTCCTTAGTCAATTCAGGCAAAGTGTGCAATTCTCAACATTATATTAGTACCAGCTAGACTTTTGCTCCCAGAGAGTGTTTCACTAAGAACTTAATTTCCAATGATTCTCAAGAAATTTGTGTAATTGCACCGCCACACTCAGACAGCCATGATAAACATTTGGGTCTCCTAGGAACAGTCTAAGCATTCCGTCTTCCTAAAAAGCTGAAAGTATAAACCCTTTTAAAGACTACACCTATACTGCTGCCCCCAAAGACCTGCCGTACACTCAGGGAAGAGAATAGCTTACGCCGTGCTGCGTGTCTTCGTTCCGGAACTTCGGAGCTCTGGGGTGACAAATCGTTGCCCTTCTGCAGGTTGGATGACTTTCTCTGAATCACACTAGAGAAGAAAAGCAAGGACTCTATAACTTCACCCACAGCAATTTCAGTTACTTACCGCGTATGCTGTGGCAGAGTCCAGGGCTCTCAGAGGACTTTCACATTTTTAATCTGCTTTCTAGGATTTTAATGGAAAGCTCACCTAACCATACACCAAGGAACAGATAAGATATACTACAAAGTAAATCTTATTCAGAAAAAAATGACCTAGATGAGGTTTAAATCGTTATTTTTACTTTCATCTTGTAGAGAGGAAATTATTTTTAAAAGACGTTGGAGCTAAATGTTGAAAGTGTTCATAACATGTACTTTTTTCTTTTAAAAAGATGATGGATTCCAAATAGATAGGAGCCCAAGGGTGCTTAAGGGACAGAAACAAGGGTCTGTTTATTTCTCAGCTTTAAAAAACACACACATTTTCTATGTTAAATTACAGATGGCATTTTTGACGATTATCAAAGACGAATGCTTGTAAGACAGAGTTAAAGAAGGACAAGAGCACATATTTGTTGAGTATTCAGTTTGTTCCAGGCACGATGGTTTGTGTCATTACAGGTGGCAGCAGGTGTTAAAGGAATAATGGCATAAGCCAATTTTTAATTGTCCCGAATATATCAACACAGTAACAGTAGCATTGTGATGCCAGGGATCCCTGCCCCACACGGGCACATTGACTTTGGGAAGAAAACATTCTGGGCCATCCCCATACTTCAGTAACCCTCTTTTTAAAAAATGCATCTTCCGTTTAGCTGACTATCATTAAAACGAAGATAGTTGTAGTTTCTTGAAAACTTGATATACCTAAAGAAAGTGCCTAAAATAAATGTATATGTATTTCAAGAGTGAAATCAGTCCAGATACCGGGATGGGAATATTCTTCAGAATTCCTAAAAGTTGGTGAATTTTATATAGTTGCTTATTCAAAAAAAAAAAAAAAAAAGCTTACTTAAGGTACATAAGGATGAATATAAAAAAGTAACAGTGGAAAAGCAAGACCTTCTGCTTACTACTGTCATTCAATCTGACATCCTTTTTAGAAACAAGATCTGAATTCTGTTTCCAGGGTACTTTGTGATTAGTAATTGGAAACAAAAAATCTGTGTTTTCTTTCTTTCAGTGTGCTCTTTTAGTACACATGATAAGAAGAGGTGGTATTTGTTTTCATTCCCTAGTGGGTTTTTTTTTTGTTTTTTTTCAATATTCTCTATAAAATGTACTGGTTGCTTCAAAAGTTTTGCATTCTTAATGTATATTTGAATTATTCATGACGAGGACTATGCTCCCCTAAATCTTTTTACATTCCTCATGCTGACTCTTTGGATGGGAAGCCGTTCAGATAAAAATAAGATCTGACCTAGACCTTTCCTTTCTCTCACACAGAAGTTTCAGAAAATCTGAGCAAGTCAGGTTCACTTTTCTTTTTATCAACATTTTTTTTTTTTTAGTTCAGCTTGAAATACTCTAAGGAAGACCACTGAATTTCAACACACTTTGGAAATACAAGGAAGAACTCCTTCATAAATTTTTTAAGGAGTAGGGACAGCCACAGAAACCAAAGGGAGGATGGCAAAGATCTAAATGAACAAAGAAAGAGCAAGAGCGAAAAAGACTGAATAATAAATGGGAGGGGAAGAAAAGAAGAGGAAGAGGAGACCAAGAAAGTGTGAGCTCAGAGAAGCAAAAGCTGCATATACTCCGCAGAGGACCCCTAGCCCATGTTCCCACACACAGACAGGGGCCCTAACACGATTCCTATTCTTTAGACACCCGAGGAAAACAAGCTCCCCCTTCCCAACAAGCCGCTCTTCCAGCAGCTCCGAATTGGCTCAACCGTGAACAGGCTGTTTCCAGACAAGGAGACCTCTTTTCTAACGGGACCTGTCCCCGATCAGGACATGTCCATGATGTCGTGGTCATCCGTGAATGGATTCCACGTCACAGGAGTGAGGAGGTGGTCCATCTCCTTCGATGTAGTCTTGGCTGCTTTTTCTGTGGGGGTGAGAACTCAGACTATCATGTGTGCTTTAGCGTTTGTCTGCCTGCAAATTTTTCTCAGTGTTATTTTGCATTTATAGGGTGTGGTATGATGGCATGTGTCCACTGCCACTGCACCAAAAACCTATTGTTTTCATTTATTTTTTCTTTATTGATTCTAGATGGAGAGGAAGGGAGAGGGAGAGAGAGAGAGAGAAACATCGATGAGAGAGAACATCTATTGGCCGCCTCCTGCATGCCCTGCACTGGGGATCTGGCCCACAACCTGGGCATGTGCCCTGCCCTGGAATCGAACCGGTGACCTGTTGGTGCATGGGTTGATGCTCAACTACTGAGCCACACTGGCTAGGCAAAACCTATTGTTTTTAAATTTTTTAAATGGAAACCACACAATAAATGTAAAACAGAGAGTGTTATGGGTGAAAAGTTAAGGTTATAAGTTGAAATAGGGCTACTTCCCCCTGGCAAAGGTAGTTAGTGATAGTAACTCTCCATTAAATGACCGAGAGAGGGCAGGAAGCTGGCTAGTTTTACTGAGTTAATAATGATAATCTCTGACCTTTGTAATTAGCACGACCATGCTTATAGACAGATCACTCTCTGCTTCTTAAAATGGTAGGTGAGAAACGGTGCCCTTTCGACTCCTTGACGCAATTTTACATACTTATTTTATACCAGTTTGAAGCATTGTATTTTTGTCTGTATACCTATTGTCACTTCACCATTGTAGGCTGTGACACTTTTGGAAGGAGGCACCATGCCTCATTCATCTTTTTATTCCGAACACCTAGCACAGTACTGGACCACAAGATCAGATGGCTGATTAAATGAAAAGTGACCGTGTTGCACAATATCTTTGGAATCACAGCTCTGCCTCTTCCTGAAAGATCTCAAACATTGCTTCCTTCATCAACAATTAGGAATGATATAGCTCCTTTGCAAGGTTGTTGTGAAGACTCCATGAGATGTGCTTATCGAGTGCCTGTCTGGACTCTGTCTTCATAGGCACTCACCAATTTTAACTGTCCAGGTACCCTCAGGAGACAATGGTGCAAAGACACAGACTCATCCCCTACTGTGGAGCCGAAGACCCAAGCTTGTGCATCTGTGCTCCACATATAACCCATCCAGAACGCTAGAATCTTTAGTATCTCTGGACAGCAACTGGGTGTAGCCCTACTGTCCACAGTGCTGGAACTTGTAAGCATTGGTCAGTGAGGAGGGACAGGGCAAAAGGCCTCACCAGGGTCTTGTAACACCTTCTTCATTTTATTTTTTAATGTCTTTATCAATTTATTTATAACAGGAATTTTCCATTTGTAGTAATGATCAATTTTCCCCATCTTAGACTTTTAAAGTTTTGAGAAAACTCTACAACGCGCTGTGTTGGCAGATGGTAGGGAGTTTAGCACACGACAAGCACTGAATACGAGATAATAAAGACTATCACTTGGAAGAACTGATAGCTAAGGAAGCATGTTTTTTACACCGCCTGGTTGCCCTCCATTATTACATACTGGGTTCTGCAAAGACCTTCGCAAGAGGAAAAACCCCAGTGCATAATCTTATATTGTACCGACCATATTCATTCATTAACTCACCAACATGTATTAAATTCCCACCATCTACAATATGATGGGCAAATCAAATAAGAAAACCAGGAGGTATGCGTTCATTGTATTAGCTAGTGAGAACATGTGTGGGGAACAATGGGAACACATTACAGGGACTGCTACTTCAGAGTTATCATTTGTGCTTCTTGTAGAACAAGACTCTAGAATCGTAACCTTAATTCTTAAAATTTGCTAGCTTAAAATTTTTCCTTTACCATTTTACTAGACCAGTGGGTATCAACTGTGGACAATTCCCTCCCCCACGGGTGGGGGGGACGGGTGGCGATGTCTGGAGACATACACGTGTTTGATGGTTACAACGGCAAGGAGGGCGGTGCTGCTGGCATCTAGTGGGTAGAGGCCAAGGATGCTGCTAAACATCCTACAATATACAGCACACAAAAAAGTATCTGTCTGCAAGTAGCAATAATTCTGAGGTCAAGAAACCCTCCGGTAGGCTATGACAGATACGGGTTTATTCCATGATGACTCATCCCCATACCCACTCTCTAAAACCAACTCAGGAGACTTACGAGTCCTGTTCTGGAACCGTGAATAGTTCTACGGGAATCTCAGAGAATCTATCGCATACAGGGTACCTCGTGGAGGTATTTTAGAGCATTCTGCAAAACTTAAATGCCCTCGGCCCAGCATGTAAGCTAACCCAAGTCCAGAAAATTTAACCTTCTTGGTAAAGCATGAAAGAAAGCCTGACCCAAATCTCCAGGTGGTCCACAGCACCGTTTAATTACCGTTCCCTGGGCCCAACCACATATATAGTAGCATCTCCTTTAAGGTGCTAAAGAAGTCCATTCTGCCTCGGTGGTACTTAATGGCTCTATTTTGGAATGGAATCCAATAAAAGAAACATCTTGGATTCCAAATGTTAAATTTAAGACGCTGCGAGAAAAAGTAGGCCCAGAGTTAGGTTTTACTTCTTCTCAGACATGTCTATCAACAGTTACATTTGGGAAATGTCACATTTCTATAAATTCCATGAATTCTGTATCATCTTATGCACTTCCCCTGGTGTCTCTGTGCTTCCTGTGAGTGGAAAGACTACCTGTGTAGGTGGTATCCATGTGTGCTCTGGTGCATTCTGTCTATAAAAGGAATTCCTACCAGAAAAGACACATATGGCAAATCCTGGAAAGAAAATTCTGATATTCTTTTTTTTGTCTCTATGAACTAGTTAACTTTTTATTTATTTTTCTCTTTTTCCTCATAATTATAGTTACATGGGTGCCTAGTGACACCTGGAAAGAAGATTTGGGATGTATACTAGACTCATTTCGGTACCATGACTGTCTAGATGACATTCATTATTGACCTGTAACTACAGATAAGGTTGCTGTAACAGCATTGAGGTCCTCTCAGTGGTTTGATTCAGTGGTCCTTCCTGCCTACCCCAAGTAGAAGACATTTATTAAAAATTAAAAAATTTTTTCATTATTTTCTTGTATTTCATCTTGACTTTATTCCTTCAGGGTCATCCATACTTCAGATATAGTCCTGCCTACCCATGTTCGAAATATACCTCTTTTCTAAGTGGCATTACTTACCAAGCAACAATCTGTATCAGCTAAGATGTTAAGATTTAGAACTACCTTAGTATGTTGCTTTGTCCTAGGGTATTTGATATTGGGAGAGACTGAATATAGATATGCATGGTAGTTAAGCCATTCTTCTACTTTGTTTTCTGATAAATAAAATGTAAACCTTTATTTTCACATGAATGGTCACTAAAATGATTCCTGAATGGTTATCAATTACTCTGAAATTAATTCAGTCTGGTAACTGACCTATACATCCCAATGTAACTGACCGATCATGCCTAACTCATCTTTATAGTCAAATGAAGACACGTGCTGCTCTACTTCCAATTACCTTACATTCCCAATAATATCTTCAGGTCAGTTTCTAAACACACATTTTTTAATACTAAACAAAAGCCTCGGCACTTCAAAATTATCCCTAAATAAAATCTGATTAGCCCTGTTTCAAGTTCTATAGCATCCATTTAATAGGAACCGAGATAAGAATTTGGAAACCATGGGTCATGGATGAGTGTCAACATGACAGAGTTAGGGAGCGAATCCAAAGAGGCATTTCCCCTCCAGGATCTGCAGGAATGCGGAATCATTTCTCCAAATAATGACCCTGTGAGCTCTGGAGGATGATCTGTGCCATTTGCCAGTGTGTGAGCAATGGCACAGTCAGGCCTCCCACTGTTGTGATGTATTCTTGGAGGCAGTGCAGGGAGGAAGGACCACAAGGGTAAGTCCTGTGATGTCGGCTCATCCATTGTGCAAAGGAAGAAAAAAACCCATAAATGTAATCATTTCTTTATTCAGACAGCGAGTTCGAGTTGATGCTGAGTATAGCATTGGATTTTGTTTTTAAAGCACCTCATCCTGAGGTTAATGCCTAGAGAAGCATGAATTTAATAACAGAAAGCCAACGCCAAAGCAAAAATACATCAAAGCACACTTGGCAACTGGCCAGCAAATCGTGACTGCGGGGTGATCCCCATGTCTTTCGGAGAGCATTCTGTTACAAGGAACGTGGTGGGTCTCTTCTGATGAGGCCAAAGATGGCATTTTTCCCCTTCACTTAAAACAGAACGGGAAGACGTTTTTGTCTCTTAATGAGGCTATGCTGGTGAATCTTTCTTCACCAGGGGGAAGCAGTTTTGTGAACAGCTTACCCGGTAACCATGCTCAGCTTCACTGCATGGCTATATAAAGCATAAAAGTTAATAGCATGGTGGGAAATCTCCATTAATGCGATTTTATTATTGTACATAATTTTCTAAATTAAGCTCCAATTACTTGGTAGTTTAGGAAAAATACTGAATATACAGCTTGGGCTAGACAATCTGTCTGGAGGTTAGAATAAAAATTTCAAAAGCAGATATGATCAGCTGTCTAGAGAATAATCAACAGAAGATAAAATAAACCTGGACTTCAATCATACTTGCAAAACTAACTCAATGGCTCATCTCAGGCAACTCTCATGGGTTTGGTTCTCTATATACGACAGACTAAAATACCTTTTAAAAAAAGTAAAGGTGGAGCCATAATCCAATTTACAGATAATGAATATTAATTTTTTTCCCCATATCTTCTCCAATGCTTGGTTCACGAAATGTCCATCTCAAGTCAAACCTCTTCATGAAGAGTCACCTGATTACCCGCCAGCTCAGCATCCTTCTTGCACTCCCCATTGCACTCTCTCTTATTTTTGTTATTGATATGATATTTTATTTGACCTGCTAGAACTTAGGCATAGATCATGCCTAACTCACCACTCACACAGGGACACAAAGACCGTCTATGAACTGCTTGAGTGACCAAGAATGCCATGCTTCCACCTCACCTCCACTCATTAGCTTTCGGTCTCCTGGCAGAGAAATAAACTAGAGCTAGTGGCGGTAATGGTTGTATACGCCTAGGTTAGTCTCATAGATAATATGCCATGTTATTTCTCTGCTTAAAAATTCCCATTGGCTTCTCTTTATACTAAAAATAAAATGCAAATCCTTTCCTTTTCCCGGACATGTTAGATCCTGCATGCCGTCTCCTGTCTTCCTTTTCAACATACCCCCTGCTGGTTTCGTCATCCTCACTATGTTCTAGCCCTAGTGGCTGCTTTTCAGTTCCTCTAAATCAGTGGTTCTCAACTTTCCTAACGCCACGACCCTTTAATACAGTTCCTCGTGTAGTGGTGACCCCCAACCATAAAATTATTTTTGTTGCTACTTCATAACTGTAATTTTGCTACTGTTATGTCTTAGGTGACCCCTGTGAAAGGGTCGTTCGACTCCCAAAGGGGTTGCAACCCACAGGTTGAGAACCACTGTGAGTCTAAATGATCATGTTTGTCCCCACCTCAGGATCATTGACCATTTATCTGTCTGGAGCATTCTGGTCCAGATGTTCACATGTTGGTGCCAGTTTCTTCCTGTCATTGTTGGTCTTTACCAAATGCCACCTTCTCTCCCCACTCAATTAAGTTAAATTCCTACCTTTCAATTTCTACCTCTTAATCAGCATTATTTTCTTGCTATCACGTTTATTGTTAGTAATTATGCTGCTTATTATTATTATTATTTTTTGCTTGTTCTTCCATTAGAGTGCAAGTGACAAATGGGTGGAGAATCTGTCTGGTTCACCTGTGTGTTGCGGTGCCCAGAATGGCACCTGGCACATAGAAACATCTTGGTCATTACTTTATGAGCAAATTAATAAGTGATTGAATAAACATGAGAATGTTTTCAGAATGAAGCCTAAATAACTTATGGAAACAACAAAACCATTGTGAATTAGCAACCCAACAATTGTGTCCCAAGTCACTTCCCATGACAGTTCCTGACATGTTTATATTGTATACTAAAAGCTCACAGTTGTTCTATCTTAAGTATCACCCATATTATCTGTTGACCAAAATCATAATGATGACATCAAAAGAGAAATGGTGCTACACACCAAGGGATTAAAATTAAAATTTTGGAAACAAATATTTATGATTATAGATAATAAACTTAAATATGAAATTTTGTTGAGAGACTCTTTTTTTTTTTATCCTCACCCGAGGATATTTTTCCATTTTTTGTACAGATAGAGTGGGAGGGAGAGAGAGGAACAGAGAGAGAGAGAGAAACATCGATGTGAAAGGGACACATCGAGTGGCTGCCACCCCCACGACCAACCAGGGCCGGGGACAAACTGCAACCGAAGTACGTGCCCTTCGCGGGAACCGAACCCGGGTCTCTCCGGACCGCAGGCCGACACTCTAACCGCTGAGCCAAACTGGCCAGGGCTGTTGAGAGACTCTTAAAAATACATCTCTACCAAAATGATCTCATGGTCAGTTGAGATTATAATACTGTTTTCCATTCTATAGACAGGTGGGCTCCTGGAGTCTCTCCAGGTTTAGAATCTCAGAATGGAAAATTGAAGTTATAAGTGGTCTAGATTCTCTTTTTTTATTCTTCAGATGCTTCTCCATAAAATAGGACACCTATTAACCACATTTTTAAAGGTTGTTGTTCAATTAAATATAATTTCAACATTATTACTTTTATTTCTAGACCTTTAATTTTTTTGGGTTTTTTTTGCATTTCTTAGTTCCTATTATATTTGGAAGTACCACATAGAGTAATATTAATATGTTATTCTTCCAGTAGGCCATGCCTTTGACATTTCTCTACATCTTATGCTTGTAATCAAGTCACAGGGCAATGTTGTCCCTGACAATTTGAGGTGGGATAGATAATCTTTGAGAAAAGCAAAGGAGAACTGCCTTGGCCACCAGTTTAGAAAGCAGAGTTTGGGTAATTCATCCAACGTAGATTATGCTTAATCCCACATACACATGGTAAATCTGGGTTGTATCCTTCTTGTCCATTCACATTTAGAGCATCCCATTTGTAGATATATAGAGTTATATAATCTAACCTAGCATGGCTTCCTGGATAGGTGATAAGAAATAAGATCTGACCACTCCACACAACTGAACACACTTGGGAAGCGCCCTACCTGTCTCTAAACAGTGCGTCATCAACCCCCTTCCTGCGCAGCAGATCCTGTGGCCCGTAGGGTGTGTCTTTGCATTTCGAATCTGTGTCGCAGAGTAGGGTTTGCAGAAACGGGAAGAAGCCAGTGCTAGGGAGGTTTCGAGGCGCCAGGTAACCTGAAATTAAAAACAAACAAACAATAATTACATCACTGTGATGTTTGTCGTGGCAGGGAAAGAGATGTAGTTATACTGTTTTGTGAAATTACCTTCTGGATTATGAATGTTTAGACCCCCTATAGACCAAAGAGTTAAAAATGCCTTGAAATCCTCTTCCTGGGATTCATTCTAAGGAAATGGCTGCATTGAATGTTTTCTAGGGTGTTTTAAAAACAAATTACAGTGTGCTCATATAATAAAAGACAATGCAGCCAATAAAAATGTCAAATAACATAGAAAATGTTGTTAATATATTGTTAATTAAAAAGCAAATCAGAAGCCAGTATGACCAGAATAGTCCTAATCTTTTTAAAAAAAATAGATTAATATATGCATATATAAAAATCTATAGGGATTTTTTCCTCTGGGTGGTATATTTCACACAAATTTTAGTTTTATTTGACTCTATATTAACTATTTCCCCCCACAATGTACATATCTTCTTTTATAATTAAAGTTATTACAAGTGTAACCAATCTTCCAGCTACCAGAAAATATTTTTGGTCTCCTCAAGATGTATTCTAACAGCGAAATTAATTATCCTACACACACAACATTTTTTTCTATTTAAAAAAACAATAATAATAGCGTGAATGACGACAGATTTTCCTCAATACTAATGTCACGGGAAGCAAGAACTAGAAGAGTAGAGGGTTGGTAGCCCTTGCTTTCACAGTTGCTGTATGAAATACAAAGATGACATCCGCACGGCCAGGCAGTGGGCAAGCTGGGGGGCACCGACCTTTCCACAATTAGTTCGATACTGAAACTTTTGATTCCTCCCTGTAGGGAAACATGGGGACGCTGAACTTTCTAAAAAGGCAGATTTAGAAGCTGTAAGTGTAATTCCAAACTGAAGACTAAAAAGAAAACCTGAACTTCCTCATGAATCTGTTAAAAAATATATATGTTTTTGCCCACGGTGTGGCTCAGTGGATGGAGGGTCATCCCATGGACCGAGAGAGGTCCTGGTTCGATTCCTGGTCAGGGCACATGCCCGGTTGCGGGTTCGATCCCCGGGAGGGGTGTGCGGGAGGCAAGATTTCTCTCTCACATCAATTCTCTCTCTTCCTTCCTCTCTCTCTAAAAAAAAAAAAATCAATAAAAACATATTTTTAAAAAGAGTGTTTCTCTGTTACAAAAATGTCTGTTTGGATGATAAAAAGAAGGAAGAAAAAGTAAAAGAGACAAAAACAAAAAATCCAGCAACATGGCTAAGTATGCATTAATATATTAGCAGAGAGAACAATAAATAGATTTTGATGAATGTAACTTACATACTTATAGACACAATGAAAGAAAATGGAAATAAAGGGGATGGGGCAATAGGAAAATTTTCCAGAAGAAAAGTAAAGAGAAGAGAGAGGGAGAGAGAGAAAAACAGAGAGAGAGATAGGAAGATGCTATACTGGTGATTTTGAAGGTGGAGAAAAGAGACAAATGCCTGAGAAAGTTGGTGACCTCTAGAAACTGGAAAAAGCAATATTTTCTTGGAGCCTCCAGAGCGAAAGTAGCCCTGCCAACATCGTAAATTTTTTTTATCCTCACCTGAGGATATTTTTGTGTTTATCTTCAAATAGAGCGGGAGGGGGAGAGGGAGAAAGAGAGAGAGAGAGAGAAAAAAAAAACATTGATGTGACAACATCATAATTTTTAAGTGCTAAGTCTAAATTTTGGACTTCTGACATCCACAACTGTAGAATAATAAGTTCGTGTTGTTTTTAAGACACTAAGTTTGTACTGATTTGTTATAGCAGTCATAGAAATAACTAATACATAAAATCATACCAGTATGAATTCAAGTTTTGAAAATTCAGAAGAAATTAGAAAGATAAATCCACCCAGCTATTCAATACTACCTTCTAAACAGCTTCTCTTTCTGACACCAGAAAGACCAGCGTCTCTCCTAACATGAAACCCAAATGCAAATTGCAGCGAACCTGTAATATTTGTGTTGTAGTGCAATCCCTTGGATAAGGGAGACGGTAGCAGTCAAATTGCCTGTTAGTGTTTCACATCATCCCTCTATAACCAAATTCTGACCCACTGAATTGTGTACAGCATGACATTACAAGTTTGCAGTGGAATTTCATTCTTTGTTAAAGAAAATATTTTTTTCTTTATTGATTTTAGGTGGGGGGGAGATAGAAACATTGATGAGAGAGAACATCGACTGGCCGCCTCCTCCATGCCCTCCACTGGGGATTTGGCCCACAACCTGGGCATGTGCCCTGACTGGGAATCAAACTGGTGACCTCTTGGTGCATGGGTTGATGCTCAACCAGTGAGCCACATAGGCAGGGCTGGAATTTCATTCTTAATGGTATCCACCCTGTTACACAGTTTACAACTGCGGCGCTTATTCAGGGTGTGGGTCTGCAAATGGGCTTAATTCTACTCCATGTCAAACAAGTGCAGTGGGTTGTTTGAATGTGAGGCAGGGGGAAGGGTAACAAAAGCAATGGCCCCTCTGTTCTATGCCTCTGACCAAGGGGGCGGTTATGACTAAGCCAGGCAGTACTGAGAACAATGGAAGCTCAGCCCAGCCGGTGTGGCTCAGTGGAAGGAGCATCGGCCCCTGGACTGAGAGGTCCTGGTTCGATGCCTGGTCAGGGCACATGCCTGGGTTGTGGGCTCGATCCCTAGTGGGATAAGCAGTCGATCGGTGTGTCTCTCTCACATCGATGTTTCTCTCTCTCTCCCTTCCTTTCTCTCTAAAATAAAATCGATTAAAAAATTTATATATAAAGAAAGCAATGGAAGCTCAAGAGAAGCCATATTGTAATAGGAAGGGCAGACAAGAAGGAAAAAGAAGTCATAGACAGAAGACCCGGGATAAGGTGGCACATTACATCCAGTTTTACTTTTTCTGGGATTGATTAAAATTTGAAAATTATTGGAGAGGAATTTGAAAGAATTTAAACCCACAATAGCCTTTGATGTGATTAACTATATATATGCCTACTCCACCGAAAAATCCATCACAGGATTTTTTTAGAAAACAAGTTCCCACAGTGTTCAAAGTATAGACACTTTGCACAGTTCTATGGTTAACTGATATTTAGCCCGTCACAATGGATTGATGCAAATGAGGGATTGGTTTCGGTGTGTACAAGTTTCAGTTAACACGGTGCCATGCAGAGCATGGACTGGCTGCATTATTTATTATACCATCATTTCTTAACCAGGAATCATACACTCATTGAGATAAAGAGGCCTGTTGCACCAACATTAGCACTGATTTATTAAGCATCTACTGTATTCCATACGCTATGCTAGGCATGTAACATACATTTACATCATTCATCCGTTTTTGATATCCATAATATACATCTTCATGCACATCACTTTTCACAGAATCTGTAAATCCTCTGTAACTAACAAGTCAGAATTAACTAAAATCAAATTCGGTTGTAGCTTTCCTGTTTAAAAAAAAAAAAATGTTTTGATCTTGTGTACTTCTCAGTTATGTGTATAAGGAAGTAACCACTCAGAACAATGGTGGAATGAAACCATCACACACCTTAAAGAGCTGCTAATTCTAAGATGAACTCCTTCTATTCTCAAGATGTCTCTGGCACTTTCAAGTTCCAAAATTATGTTTCTCATTATATTCTCAATGCGAGGATGCTGGGAAAAAAGAAACATTTCTCTGTCCCTCACAGAACTTCTATGCAGCATGCACCAAGCGTGAATCACGCAAAATTGAGGCTAATAATTGGATGTCCAAATTCCAAATAGCCAGAGCACAGACTTAAGGATACAAATAGGGAAAGATCACAACTGATCTCCACATGGCTCTACTTGAAGGGGGAAAAAATTTCAGGGTCTGGGGATGGAATGTTTAGGCAGAATAAAGTCCCTGGTATCATATTGCCAAAGATCTCCCACCTAGGACAACATTCATGCCCATCTCCAGGAGAAAAGCTATTGAAGAATTTGCAATTTCTTGGGAAATTAGGAGTCAGAAGGCTCCAGTATAATCTAGGAGAGGTGGAGTAGGTAGGAAGCAGAATTCCAAGCCCCTTATGACTTCGTTTCTTAGGGACTCCAGGCAGAGGTAGTGAGGTTGTCTAAGGAGCCACCCACGGGTGGGGAGAGGTTCTCCTCATAAAATGGATACAGTTGACATTATTGACACAGACCAGTAATGACACTGACAGAATCCAAAGTTATTTCAGCAAGTTGAATCAAACCAGACTATAAAACAATTTTAGGACAAACCTTCAATTACCTAAGGTTTTAACTGAATTGAATTTATTTTTTCATAAAGAATGAAACTAGCTTTACAAACAGACCCAGTTCTAAAGATTTTAAAAAATAGATACTTGGTAAACAATTGTGATATGGAACAATATATCTATACTTACCTAATAGAGGGAACAAGTTAATATTCCTTTCCCTTTCTGCACAAAAGCCCTTATTCAGAACAATCTTAGTGTGATACAACAAAAAGATTAGTGGTTCTCCAAGTGGGGTCCCAGGACCAACAGCATCAGCATCACCTGAGAACTTATTAGGCATCAACATTGGAGAGCCCACCCCAAACATGCTTAATCAGAATCTCTGGGGGCGGGGTTCAGCAATCTTTATTTTAACAAGCCCTCCAGGCGATTCTGTTGCATGCTCAAGTTTGACAACACCTGGATTAGACTGCCAACTTTTTCTTAAGAGCCAGAAAGTAAATATTTTAAGTTTTGGGGCCACACACAATCAACTGTCTCCATCACAATTACTTAACTCTGGCCCTGTAGCACAAAAGCAGCCATAGACCACATGTACATCAATGGGCCTGGTTGTCTTCCAATAAAACTTTATTTACAAAATAGGGAGGAGGCTGAACTTGGCCCACTGGCAGTAGTTTGCTGACTCCTGGATGGATGATCTTTCTTACACTCATCCCTCTCCCTCTTCTGCCTTGTTCACTTCCAGTTGTTATGTCTTTTCCTCGTCCCTCATCTCATTTCATGTACTTCATGTTCTTTTCCCTCCATTTCTCTCTCTTTCCTTCTTTCCTTTCTGCTCACCACCTCCTTTATTTACTGCTTCCCACTCCTCCTCCCTCTCAGTGCCCCTCTGTCTCTCACTCATCGACAGCCGGGAGTACACGTGTCCCCACGTTCTCCTTGACTCCTTCCCCTTCCACCGCCACAGGCGCCTTACCCCTGACAACACACTCAGGAGCTCACTGCTCGAGGGCACTGCCTACAGAAGTGCGGGCCTCTACGTATGGGTATTAAAGAAGAAATGTCACAGTCTTTGCGGTAACGAAGCCGCTTCCATCTGCGGCGGCGGGGAGCATTCTGCAGGCTGCGGGGTGGACAGACCCTGCAGCAATGGTAGAACCGGGGAACTCCCACCGTTTGGAAGCAAGTCAGAACCCACCGGAGTTGGTGTGCTTGTGTTTCTAGGTGAAAAGAATTTGGTCTTTATCTCAGTGAAGACATAAATGACACATCTTGAGAGGAAACTTCTGGCTTTTTAAAATATAAAGTTATTCATTTGGGGGGGTATATTTTTATTCACTTTTTGGGTACAGAGTCACCTTGGCAGAATAAGTAGCAGGCGTTCTGATCAGGCAAGTGATATGACTTCTTGTAAAACACCACACGCAAAATTTGTCACCATAACAACAGCACAAAACGAGACAAGCATGTCCAGAAACACTGTCTACAAATAATTAAATAACCAGATACAAATAAAGAGAACATGGAAAAAGAAATTAATCTCAGAAGTATATTTGTAACACTTTATTAAAGTAAGTCTTTTTACCCTTCTTGTAGTTTTTGAGCATATTCTGTTCTCGATTACATTCTTAAAGGCACAGTTAAAATTGAAATGGCATGAAACCAGCCTTTCGGGTTGTTTCGTGAGATCCTATCAGGAACCCACAGGCCTGTCCTGTTCTCCTTTAAATGCTCTCCATCTGTGGGGTCAGTTTGTTTTCTGAGGGAGGTGTCCTGTGTCCCTGCCCATCACCAGGTAAAATCAAACACACTTCTGATTCTAGTCCCTCTGAATAGGGCTTTTTGTTTAACTTTTGTGGCCCAGAGAGACCTTAGGCTAGGGTTAAATATTGATATCACTTTGAATTTGCAAGTCGGCACCAATTCAATAAAATTGCACTTTTTGAGAGGCTGGATAAAGAATAAGCTATTTGAAAGGGAAAAAATCCTTACATGGTTCTTAGCACAATGCTTGACTCATTGCAAGTAATTTTTAATCACATTAATAAATGAATCAACGAATGACTAAACCCCTGAGGGTCACAGGAATACTGTATGACTTGGGACTTTAACATAATCTACATTTTTATTATTTGTAGGACAAAGTTTCAAATTTTGTCCCAATATTATACGTAGTAAGATCAGAAGATAACAATGGATATAGTAAGCTCAATGAGTAGTAAATACAATGCATTATATCCATTTGCCTTATAAAAATGGATAGGTTGATACTTATTCATAAAACTAGTAGTACTTATTGTTATAAGCTCTGTATCTTACTTTCCTCAAAAATCTAGTGATTAAACATTGACATCTGTAATTTCAACAACTGACTTTATCATCCACAATGTAATTCCATCCATTATTGCTTCAATAAATATTTACTGAACAAATACTGTGTGTCTGGCACTGAGTAAGGTGCTGAGTAAGGTTCATTCTTCTATTTGAAATTTTTTTCATTTAAACACTATAAAAATATAACTGGATTATTAGTGTGTTAGTGTGTGTGTGTGTGAAGAGAGAAGAGAGAAGAGAGGAAGGGTAGAGAGGGAGCCTGGTTTCAAAGCTCATCACACTTTCATTAAATAAAATGTAGGTAGAAGTCATTTGTTTTCCTCAATTGTCATAAATATATATAATAAATATATTTGAAAATAAATAGCAAAATATTGGTTTTAAGAAAACTTCATGTTTTTATTTTATTTTTTATCCTCACCCAAGGACATTTTTTGCATTCATCTTCAGATAGAGTGGGAGGGAAGGAGGGAGGAAGAGAGAGAGAGAGGGAAACATCGATGTGAGAGAGACACATTGACCGGCTGCCACCCACACGACCCCAACCGGGGCTGGGGGCAAACGGCAACCGAGGTATGTGCCCTTCGCAGGAACCGAACCCAGGTCTCTCCAGTCTGTGGGCCGATGCTCCAACCACTGAGCCAAACCAGCCAGGGCAAAACTTCATGTTTTTAAAACAACCATCGTTTCACATAAGCTCATGAAAGTCCTAAGGAGAGGCGAGGCAAGTATTATACCCATTTTGCAGATAACCTCAGAGAGAACAAGTGATTTGCTCAAGGTCACATGAAAACTAAAATGCCAGACATAGAGCTAGAACTCCAGGACACATGCCAATAATAAAAACAACATTCTGTTCAACTAAGTTCCAGCGTATTTCGGCGTGAACAGGCTGAGAATTTGAAAAACAGGTACCACTTCTGGTTTTGCTGCTGATTCACCCAATCACCAGAGGTAAATTAACCTCTCTCTGTCTCTATTTCCACATCTAGCAAATTGAGGATAATGGGCCTCGCCGCCTTGCAGGGCACACGGAAGATGAACTAGATAAAGCTGTGTGAGGACTATGAACATGGAAGAGGAAAGGCCCCAGGGAATCATGAGTTACCATTGCTCATCAGACTGCAGTTGCAACACTTGTTTTATTTTCCACGCCGTGGCTGGGGCTTTGCTGCTCTACCTGGTGTCCCGTCTCTGTGCCTTGAGCCGATGAATGGTTAGGAGTATTGCATGATGTGTTTCTCTCCCTCGTAATTCATAATATGTACCTGTATCAACCGGCGTAGTGCTTCAATTACTGCTTGCGTAGTGGGTGTGGTGCCATGACACATTCTTCCTCATTCTCCCCAGGCAAGTCTTGCTTCATAGTGCAGGTGCTTTTCCAAGTTCAAATCCATTGGCAAAAAGATGGACTGTCTCTGGCAGCAAGGGCTGAAGCGAGATGCCTGACCCTTAAAGCATCACGTGAGCAGGTCCTGCACTCCGGAGGCTGGCATCCGGGATGTTTAACGAACTGAGCCACGGAGAGCAAGAACAAACCCTGGGTCACGTGAGACGATGTCCTGCCCGCTGGGATCTTCCCTACATCCCCCGCATCCCTCAGAGTTGATGTTAAGTACCACAGTCAACAGGTTTGGAAAGGTGCAAAAAGTGTCCCTGTGGAGATAATTTTGGGACTTTGACTATGACACTGCAGGGGTGAAGGAAGAGTCCTGCCTTCTCTATATCTTTGGCTTATTATTATTATTTTTAAGAAAAGAAGATGATGTAGTTTGGACTCAGGACCTTGCTGTCCCTTTGGATGTTATCTCTTTGAGCTTAAAGTGCCTACATGAATTGATGGTCAGCCCAAAGGACACCATAACCCACTTACTGAGTTTCCAGAATAGAATATGCCTCCCTTCCTTCTGAATATTTTTTTTAATCCTCACCCGAGGACATTTTCCATTTTTTGTTCAGATAGAGTGGAAGGGAGAGAGAGAGAGAGAGAAACATCGACGTGAAAGGGATTCATTGAGTAGTTGCCACCAGCATGACCCAACCAGGGTCTGGGACAAACTGCTACCAAGGTACATGCCCTTAGTGGGAACTGAACTCAGGTCTCTCTGGACCACAGGCCTACGTTCTAACTGCTGAGCCAAACCGGCCAGGGCCCTTCTTTCTGAATATTAAAGAGACCCTGTTGGGTGATGGATTCCAAAGGCCATTGCCTGATCTATTTAAATTGTAAGCAAAGCAGTTTGATTCAAGCTTTGGAGATGTAACAATAACACACACATGCCTAATAAACTCCCACGTGGACTGAATTTGGAGAGGTTTAAAAATTAGAATCTCATTAATACAATTCAAAATATTCCCACGTGGCAAAAAAAGTTGAGTCCTGTGGTGCATCTCGGGTGAGTGGGTGTCTGTATTGTTAGACAGGCCTGACGGTAGCTAACATCTCGCTTGTCTGAAACTGGTCGTTCAGTAACAAAAACTCACAATTGCATTTAAAATATCTCCCTGCCATGGTCATTTGCAAACACCATCTTGGCAACTGTTTTATTTCCTTTTAAATTTATATTAAAGTTTAAAGGAAGTAACCTTAGCCCTGGCCAGTTTGGCTCAGCAGCGAGAGCATCGGCCTGCGGACCAGTCTGGGTTCGATTCCGGTCAAGGACATGTGCCTCGTTGCAGTCCTTGGCCCTGATCGGGGTCGTGCGGGAGGCCATCGATGTGTCTCTCTCACATCAGTGTTTCCCTCTCTCTCTCTCAATCTTTCTAACTCTCCCTCTCACTCTATCTGAAACTAAATGGAAAAATATCCTCAGGGAGGATTTTTTAAAAAATTAATATAAACAGTAAAAAATAATAATAATAAAGTAAATGAAGGAAAAAACCTTAGATTATTACTTTGTTGTAGGATATTCTTGTAAAACTCAGCCTCCTAATTCTCCTTATATGTGGCTAACCAGGGAGGGGCCCTGTTACCTCTGAGCAGGGCTCATATGAAGCTGGGTACACACTGGACGAGTGGGTGGCTAGGCTGGTGGGGGGTTGAGAGCCACAGTGCTGAGCCCCATTAGTTATAGCCCCTCCCCGAGACATTGCCCCCTTCCCCAGATCCAGCACCAGCTAACATGTAGCAAAAAATTGGGGTTCTTCTGGGGGCGTGGTGCTTCCCTAGTGTCTCCACATCTGCCTGGTTTGTGAGGCACATGCTCCCCTCTAATTGTGAACCACACTGCATACCACCCAGCCATCCAGTAGTTAGCTTGCAAGGCCTGCACTAGGGCGACAGGAAATGAAGGGTTAATCCTCTCCTACCAGGATGGTCTCCAACTTGATGCTGGAGACAGGGCAGCCAGAAGCAGAGGAGAATCGGAATTTGCATAAACCAGACTCTGGGGTCAAAGGCCTGCAGGAAACCCAACTCGGTTTCCTGTTCTGGGGAAGTCAGAACATATCTGCATATTAAAGACTCCGAGAATTTGTCAGTAAAAATCCTGAATAACTTTGATAATTCACATTTCCACGTATGTGAGCACAGAATATTGTTTCCTTTCTTTTTCTTTTCCTTCCTGTTTGTTAAGGTGGCTGGATAATATCCTGGGAACCAATATACCACGGGGCATGCTTTGGGAAACAGCGCCTTAACCCATGATCTCACAGATTCCCACTGGAAAGGGGCCTGAAAATGAAAATTTATTTATTTCCCGCCCCCCGAGAGGAAACGTTTTGTTTAAGGGACTAGCTTGACTTTGAGTCTAAAATGACGTAGAAATGCCACCTCACTAACTGGCAGAGCGGCAGTCACCCAGCAGGCACCTCCGCTCACAGCTGGGCATCCCTCTTGGTGTGCGTCCTCCAGCTAAGCGCTCTAAGGTACTGCCTGGAGAGGGAATTTCATTCCAGGGGCATTTGCAGAGGCTTATAAAAGTACACATGCTATAACGGGAAAACATTAGATAATGAGGAAATCAGAATGAGAGCAAACGAGGGCAGGAAAACACAAAACCAGCCCAGTAATAGGTGCCGAGGGTCGGGGTGTTATTAGACATTGGCTGCAAATTTGAATCTGAATGTCCTAAGGAACTAAAGCAATGATCATTTACCCAGTTCACGGGGTCCATGACATAAAACAAAAATAAGTAAATATACTAGGAGGGGTACAGCTTTTTCCAGACAGAGAAATCATACCTCTCGGCAACAACAACTGTATTTCACTGGCCCTACTATGTCCGCCCTGACTGAGCTGCTTGCTGAATTACTGTAGCTGAGCCAAGTTGGTGAGGTGGCGGTTTGCAAGTTTCAGTACGTTAAGGCTCAAAGCCACCACGGGAGCACCGGTGACAGTGACTCAGCATCCCAGTGACCATCCCTAACCGGGAGTGGGTACCCATGCTGACGGAGTGCACCACCAGGAGGCAAAGACGGGAGAAACCGAGGGGCTGTTCTCCCTTTACCACCTTGGCAAAGGGTCACTGCCAAGTTGAGGTGCCATCACTGTGGTATAGTGAGCAGAATACTGAGCAAGGCCACGGAAACAGTGTAAAGTTGCTTGGGGGTTCGTCAGAAAGATGTCCCCTGCAACTTCTCAAATCTTTGCCTTCGGTGACTAGGCTGAGTTATGAGTAGTGGCCAGGAGCTACATATTGGCAGAAATTTTAGGAATTACTCTCGTGAGTGAAGTACTGGACATTCTTGTAGTCCTGGCAGGTGTGGCTCAGTTGGTTGGGCGTTGTGTCCCATGCACCAAAAGTTGCTGGTTCGATTCCCGGTCAGGGTACATGCCTGGGTTTGGGGATCCTGATGGGGGGCATGAAGGAGGCAGCCGATCAATGTTTTGCTCTCACATCGATGTCTCTCTCTTCCTTCCCTTTCCCTTTCTCTATCTCTGGAAATCAATAAAAAAATCTTTTTTTAAGAAAATCCTCCTAATCTCAGCATTGCTAATGATTTCTTATGTAGCCACAGCCCTCTCCCTTGGGTCATTTCCATCACAACAATTTCAGGAAGAAGAATCTCCTGTAAAAGGAAATTTGCCATGTTGAAGTATAAAGTACTCAATATAAGATCAAAATTATGGTTAGAAACTAAAATGTGATCTTAATAACCCACTAAGAGTAATATATGAAGAAAAGAATTTCAACAATTACCCCTACACAGGTATGTTACTAACAACTATTTTTTTCATTCAGAAAACTGACTCAGTTATTATCATCGAGGATGTCGTGTGTTATAGTGTAAAAATAAAAGCCAGTAAAATACATTTTTAGGATCATTGCATGAAAAGAAAAAGAAAAAAAAGTCCCTTAAAGGCAGAAGCTTAGTAAGTTTGCTAATGTAACAGATGGTCTATTCACTTGGGGAGAAAAGGTTCTGGGTCCGGATCCTATCAGTCCTCAACAGCTGTGCAACACTTAGGTGTTCAGTATTCTGGTCCATCTGTTTACAGTGATAGATGTGACAGCCCGCCAGGGGAAATGTATGTCACACCTTTTCTCTCAGGCAGTGCTGCCGACAGGTAGCAACCTCATCATCTTGTCAGACGTGACTTTCTCTTAAACCAAAGATTCTCTTACCAAGACCTCTGCCAATCTGAGAGGAGCAATTTAAGTGAACTGTGGCCTCGTTTGTAACCCACAACATCTTACTGGCCTTCTCCCACCCTCAATGTGCAACCATTTTTCATCAAAGCTACTATTTCATTAGAAAAAAAGGGAAAGAAAAATTCCCCAGGGGCATTTTCTAAGTTGAACAGTCAAAATTGCTAACATACAATTAGTATTTTTTTCTAAGAAAAAAGTTCAGGGGTTAATATCCAAAATTTATAAAGGACTTGTAAAACTCAACACCCAAAATTCCGATTAAAAAATAGCAAAGAACTTAAATAGACACTTCTCCAGAGAGGACATACAGATGGCCAATAGACATATGAAAGGATGCTCAACATCACTAACATCAAAGATGCGAGTTAGAACCACAGCGAGATATCGCTGCACACCTGTCAGAATGGCTATCATCAACGAATGAGCAAACAAGTGTTGGCGAAGGTGTGGAGAAAAGGGAACCCTTGTGCACCGTTGGTGGGAATGCACACTGGTGCAGCCACTGGAAAACAGTATGAGTTTGCTCATAAAATCAAAACTGGAACTGCCTTATGACCCAGTGACTCCACTTCTAGGAATAGATCTTAAGAATCTTGAAACTAATTCAAATGACTATACGTAGCCCTATGTTCACAGCAGTATTATTCATAATAGCCAAGATCTGGAAACAGCCCGAACCCATCAGTAGACGAGTGTATAAAAAAGCTACGGTACCTTTACACATGGTATTCACTACTCTGCCGTAGAAAAGAAGGAAATGTTACTTTCTGCAACAGCATGGATGGGCCTGCAGAGTATTATGCTAAGTGAAATAAGCCAGTCAGAGGGAGACAAATACCATAGGATTTGACTTATATGTAGAAGCTAATGAACAAAATAAACTAACAAACAAAATAGAAAAAAGGGGGAAAAAAGTTATTTTCTCTGAGGAAAAAACAAAACAAAACAACCAAAACTTCAGAAAAATACAAATTGAAACCACAAGATTTCATTTTATACCTATCAGATTGGCAAGAATTATAAACGTCTGACGACATCAAGTGTCGGGGAGGACATGCCACAGAGGCCCTCTCGTCCTGTGGTGTGAGGGGGCACTTGGTGATGCCACTCTGTCGGGGAGGACGTGCCACAGAGGCCCTCTCGTCCTGTGGTGTGAGGGGGCACTTGGTGATGCCACTCTGGAAAGCTCTTGGCCACATTCAACAAAGTTTAAAATGTGCACAGCTCCAGGTGTATACTCTAGAGACATGTGCACACCTGCCCAAAGAGACATAAAACAGTATCCATCATGATCTACTAAAAACATCACCAAGATACTCATCAAAAGACCATGGGTAGAGAGCGACACATCTATGCGTGGGGTGTGTGGGCAGAATGAATACCCTGATGCTGCATAAGTCCATGGAAATAAACGTACAAAATGCAATGCCGAGCAAAACATAAAGTTCAGCCTAAAAGGTGTAATGCAGAAAGATGCTAGAATGGGGTATCATTCATATAAAGTGTCAAAACCTGTGGTCAAAAGGTACAAACTTTCAGTTATAAGATAAATAAGTCCTTGTTAATGCATAGCATAGAGTTAATAGCTAACAATACAGTACTGTATATTTGAAAGCTGCTAAGTGAGTAGACCTTAAAAGTTCTCATCGCAAAAAGAAATATTAGTAGCCATGTGAGTTGATGGAGATAACTAAATTTATGGTGGTGATTGTTTCACAACGTATACATGTATCAAATCATTACTGGTGTGGCTCAGTGGTTGAGTGTCAATCCATGCACCAAGAGGTTGCTGGTTTGATTCCCAATCAGGGCACATGCCCAGATTGTGGGTCAAACCCCCAGTAGGGGGCATGCAGGAGGCAGCCAATCGATGTCCTCTCTCATCGATGTTTCTATCTCTCTCCCTCCCTCCCTTCCTCTCTCTCTAAAAATAAAGAAAAAAATTTTTTTAATCATTATGTTGTATATCTGAAAATAATTTAATGTTAAATGCCAATCACATCTCAATAAACCCAGATAAAACCACTTATAGTTGTACAAGGTGACATAAAATAAAGATTCAGGGCAGCATTCTTTATATAAGAGAAGAAAATGAACTACTCGACATACTACATTTCAAAGACACTCAGGAAAATTTCAAAGACACTCTTCTGCAAAAAAACATTGAATGGTCCCTGATTCCTGACAGCACCCATTTCAGAACAAAACACTGTTTCCTAAGACCCTGCTCAGTTATCACCTGGAGTCCAAACCCTACACCAGCTTCTTTCTAATTCCCTCTTACAGAGACACCACACTTCCTCATGCTGGGCGCTCTCCCTAGCTGCACGGAGTAAAAATCTCAACTGGTAATGATAACACACTGGAATCACATTAGACCTTATCTAGGAGGTTTTAGTTACTGAAGTCCTGGAGTAAACTTATTATAATGTCATCTTTCCTACAAGCCAGTTCAAAAACAGCTTTATAACAATGCTCTCTGGGTTGATGAATTCCATCCACTGTTTGCAAATGTGGTGATTAACTCATTGACCTAAGATTTTTGCCCATGTCCTTCTGGTCCTGTTTATTATGATGCTAGCTGGGAATCTCTCTTCCTGAGAGACAGGGCTAATTCAGAACTTATCAAATGCACGACTCCAAACTGTTATTATGTATTACCTCCATCTTTCTCCTGAGCATCATCTGCTGTGGTGTTTACCCCATCACTGAGCTTAATTGAGTCCTTCAAGAGTTTCTCATAATCCTCCAAACTTCTTGTTGGCAAACATGTGCCATTTATTTGCATTGCTTCTGAATTATTAATAAATATGTTTCTTAAATCATTTCTAGATCTCTAAACATCATCTCACTGTTCAAACTGATTGCCATGCTCTCTATTTATATATTTGCTTATTCAACTGATTTTTGGATCTATCCTGGGATCTGACCTTTAAAGGACCCTTGACTCTGAGCATTGTAGGAAGATCATAACAAAATCCCAACTACTGGCTTTCCCAACTGCAAATATTCAGTTAATTCTTTCAAGGAAATTCAACAGGTTAGAAAGACATCACTTATTAAAACTGTACCAAGTGAGCTGCCTCACTGCTCAAAGAAAAAACTTGCTTATACCTAATGTGAATTCCCAGGATCTCGCCCCCCACATTGAAGAGGCAGGTTAGCCATTAGCCAGCTGGCAGTACCTTTAAAATATTCTCATAATTAATGGTAAATGGTACAGCTTTATTAGTGGGTCATTTCCTACTGCAGTCTCCTCAGGGTTTTTAAAATGCTAACCAAGGAGAGCAATGCCATTTCATTCCCCAGTCCCTCCAGCTTCCATTGACAAATTCAGGGCAGCATTCTCCGGCGCTGGGTAGAAAAGAGGAATTCGAGATCACAGAGCCTCGTGTTCGTTTCCGTCCTCCTTGGCCGTTTGAGACAGTCCTGATCTGATGGACTCCTCTGACTTTGCCACGTGGATGCTATCATAGGATTGTGACTCTTTTAAACTCTAGGCATTGTTACCTTCAAGTCCCTCTCGGTTTTAAAAGTCCTAGTTCTTATGGAACACTGCTGCTTTGCCTTTTGTTGTCCTTTCTTGGGTAGATACCGTTTCAATGTGTGTGTCTACATCAGCTAATGTGGCGTCATTACTCATTCATTCAAACAATCCACCAGTGGCCGCTGAACACCTTTTATGTAACATGGGAACGGCCTTGGTGGGCAAGAGAGCTCTCTCTCCCGCTACACTTAGGAAGACTAATGAGCGACAGGAAGAAACACAGGGTTCATCATGTTAGCAAAACAAACCCTGGGCACCTCATCTTTATTTGGGGCCATTAATATCTAACTGACACAGTAACCTCCAAGCAATTAGCCTTCTTTTCCTATTTTGGAACTGCCCTTCTGGGATTAGACGTTTCTGAGGCAACAATGAAGTTAAATTCTTCCTGTAATTCCAATCATTAAACTGGAATGCAAATCAGCAGGTGAACAAGGTGGGAAGCATGGTGTATTTTGTTTCTTCCTCCTTGTCCCTTTTTATGCATATCCTGTGGACTTGAGAGCGGCCCCTTTTGTGTCTGATGCGAGCAGGTGCTTTTATTCTCTCAGTCCAGTGATGTGGAGAAAAACAGAAGGATGTGAAAAGTCTTCATGTGTTTTGTCTTCCGAGATAATAAATACTAAAATTGCATGCCTCACACAGTTCTCTCTTCCCACTTCAGTGTCTGGAAAAGGTGAAAGAAGCATGAAGCTGAGCTGTAACACAAAAGAAAATCCTTCTGTATACAGAGGTGGGTTTCTTTTCCCCCAAAAAAAGGTGACCGACTATGTAAGATTTTAGAATTTGAAATCACAGCACTTTCTGGCTCTGAAACAGTAAGTGTAAATGAGGGGAACTTGCTAACTATTCCATATCAAACCCTCAGTGCTAGCCTGGGAGAATATTGATAAATAATAAAAATGAAACATAGAAGATAGCCAAAAGCTCAAAATGATCTCCAATGTTCAAATATCAAAAGTGATGCAACTTCACTGACTCCTCACCAGACTTAAAGGAACAGTGAAGTCAGGTGACTCCCCTACATTTCTTCCTATTCAATTTTACCTTTTCCTGGTCATTTCCCTTCTTGCGTTGAATCGTTCAAGTCAACAGAATGTGTGGCCAGCTTTCGCTTATTGCTACTGAACATGCGCAGGTTTCCCCACAAGCGCCAGACTTTCTTGAGTTATTCTTTCTGGTAACATTGCACAGCTTTAATTTTGTGTTACAAATAATATGTTTAGAAAAAAATATGTTAACAGAAACTTTAAGTTCCAGGCAAATGACTTTCTACATTTAAAAAGTGTGATAATTCCACACGGTGTGGCTCAGTGGTGAAGCATTGACCATGCACCAAGAGGTCACCAGTTTGATTCCCGGTCAGGGCACATGCCCAGGTTGTGGGCCAGATCCCCAGTGGGGGGCATGCAGGAGGTGGCCAGTCAATATTCTCTCTCATTGATATTTCTATCTCTCTCTCCCTCTCCCTTCCTCTCTCTCTAAAATCAATAAAGAAAAAAAATTTTTAATAAAATAAAAAGGCTGATAAAGCAGGTACAGTATAAAAAATGGGGAAGAAATTAAAGTTAGATAAAGCAATAAGATTAATCCCAGAATATCAGTTGGAGCTGGGTCCCCCAACAGACAAATGGATAAGTGAATAAATGGATAAATGAATGACCACAATTTATTGTATTCTTAATATGTATTTCTTCAGGTGACATATGTTTCTCAACTCTTACAATAACTTGTCCAGGTGAGAATTTTCTTCCTTGTTCCCTATAGTCATTCAGAGCATCCTACACGTATTGGAAGGCCTACATCTTTAGTCCCACATCATTTTTCCTGCTTGTTTATGGAATGAGGTGTATAATTAATACCTTTAGTGTACTTTAAAAAATGTCTTTAAAAAATAAAGTGGATACCTCCCCTCCACCCTTAAGATGTAATTACAAGGATTTATCGTAGAACTAAGACACATTCTTAATTAAGTTTCAGGAGGCTTTAAAAATATATATTTATAAATCTAAGCAACAACTGCCCGAGGCTACATACAAGCGAAAACATTACTTATTTACACTTTAGAGATGAGAAGAGAAAGACACTGCAGGAGTAAACGATGTGCCCGAGGCAGCCCGGTCAGTGGCCACAGCAACGTCTACTCCTTCCTGTGCCCAGCGGGCTGCCCCACTGGGGACTCAAGGTGGTATGTTAAGTGCCACAGTCCACTCAACGGTCTATTTCTCCTGCTTGGAGCAGTAACAGACAGATCTGGAAATGACAGATAGCCCCTCAAAGGAGTTCAAGTCAAGCCCCTTTTCCCCTCCCCCCTTTAGAATCACAATATTTTCAATCTTTTCTGAATCAGTGCTGAGATATTTCCCTGAGCTGATCAAGAATTGAGAACTGAGGATTAGTTGATTGACCCTGAATATTGCTTGCTTTATTATTAATGTTTGCTTTCTATAGTAAGCCTGGTTTTTGATGCCGATATCTGCCCAGGAAAACAGAAATATCAGTTGCCCTATCTGAGTTTTATATTGTGCATATTTGTATTCAAAAGCTCCAGTTAAAATTTATCTAATTAGCTCTTTAATCTACCTACCTTTATTTCTTGACAAAACAAACAACAATGGGAAAGAGGGATTTCGATTTAATTTCCCCCCTAAATAGAGGTGACCAAGTTATCATACCCCTACTTGAATTACTTTTAGACATAGGGCTACTCTGACAATATCACCTACTTTATAATTCACCATGGAGCTGATATTGAAAATTATATATTTAAGTGTATAGGTATGTATATTATTACATATTATATATAAATATATATAAATATAAGTGTGTGTGTGTGTATTTGCGTGTGTGTCTTAGAAGAGCCCAAAAGAATGCAAGAGGAGGCACAGACAGGAACAAAGTGGTGGTCAGGAAGAAGAGGTTCCGATAGTTTTGTTCCTCTATAAAATGAATAGGGGCTCTCGGCGTTTCTAACACCACCACAAAATTCCAAAGGGATTGAACAGCGTCTTTTTTTGTTACTGGACTGTTGGAACTGCCCTTTCTAAGAGCATTACACAGTTGTGCAGACCTCGGAAGTGTGAGCGCCTCTTCTCAAGTCCATGTGCAGGGACGTGCTGTGTAGGCACTACAGTGAAATTGTTCAGTTCTTCCTGGCGTTTTAATGCCCTCTTTTCCGAGCAGCTTTCTACCTTCAGGATAAGTCCAGGCCTTGGCACTGAGTAAGGCACTACCCAGCTCTCACCGGCTACTAACGTCCACAACAGAACATCTCTCCCACCTACGCAAACGGAATGCTTTCTAGTACTTTGCAGTAAGACGTTTATAATTGTGCCGCAGAGCTCATAGGAAAGTAGAGCCGGCACAATCAGTATGCCTTGTTCAAGCACTTGCCCTCCTTCTCCCCGCTGGCCTGAGGGGCTTCGGGCTGATGAGGGGTAAGAAGGGCCAACGACCTATTTAGAGTCAATGAAGAGACTGATGCATAAACGTTTGCGACCCTTGTTCCATGCACAACACCCTTGCTAGCTGTCTGTCCTCTTGTCGTTTCTGAAGTACATATCCCCTGTTATATGTCCTTGAAGAGTTGACTCAGGGGGGTCTCTTTTTCAATTACTATAAGAGTAACATATGTGACCAAATGTAACTATAACACGTTTTAATGCTTTTGAGGTTCAAAAGCCCTTTCACAAATACCATCCCATTTGAACTTTATTCACATAACCGTGGGAGGTAAGCATCATTTCCCCTTTTATGGATTAGGTAACAGAAGCTCAGTGACATTTGTAAATGAAGTTGGAACTTTAAACAAATTGTGATTTCAAATCCTATACTCTTCCTACTACTCTATTCTGTTTATATAGTGTGATCTGAAAGCTGATGGGAGTATGGAAATCCCTCCTACTGGCAATTTGATCTTGTTACCTAACTTGGCAATATGATAGGCATTTCCACATAGTAACGGTTCTCTAGAGATGGGTGCATTTAAATTAGATTAATAAATGATGTTACCTGAGATGTATAAAACATTGGATACCTGACAGATTCGCAGAGATGACTGCTTGTTGGTCATTAACATGTAGTCACCCAGCAGAGAACGGGTGTCTGGGAAATGTTTAGTGAAATGTGAAGGTCTGGTCGAGAAAGGTGGCTGGAACTGTCCTGAGCACAAGGCTGTCCCTGCGTCGTGCATCACACTGAGAAACCTACACATCAAGGCTCAGGCCAAAGGCATTAGAGAGGGCCAAATGCATCATGGGAACCAGGGAGAAAGGCTGGGAGTGTTCCATGATCCAAAAGTACTAACTGCCTTCGGACATTTTAAGAGGTTATATGTCAAAGTCCCTTTGGACAAACAGCAATACATTTGCAAGAACAGAAGAAAATCCAGCACACTCACTGGTCTTCTGATTGGTGTGATACCGCTTTTCACTAGAGCGTGCTAATTAGCAGTGATTTTACCGTCAGGGTGCTCTTGGGATCAATGACATTGAAACCCGTGGTTCAGGTGGGTATACTGAGGCACAGAAGCTCACATGACATGTCAAGAATTTAATCTAATGACAGAGGTATGTAATGCCATGCTGAGTAGCTTAGCTTTAACTGCTTTACATATTTTGCTCTTAAACTATCATTTCAACATGGAAATATGTTTGGGATGGCTTGGTCTTTATGATTTCCATGTTTATCATTGTGGGGGTTTTTTTCTACCTCTTTTTTTTTTTTTTTTCGTGGTACATGGCCCTAGCGGGAACCAAACCTGGGTCTCTCTGGTCCGCAGGCCGACACTCAACTGCTGAACCAAACTGGCCAGGGCACTTACCTCTACCTCTTACCTTTCTTATAAATATTTTCAATCTACCCAAGATATCAATATATAATTAAATGTGAATTATACCTTATGCTTATAGACAGCATTATTTCAGACAGCAAAAAAGCGCAATGACTTTTCATGTATCAAATGTCAATCTGAGTCTCAACAGATGATTGCCTTGTTATTCAAATTAAACAAAAATGGCTGTACTTGTCTTCCTGTAATTCTTTAAAATCAAAGATGAAAAACTAGAGAAGGAATTACAGATGCTAAGGTCAAAGACAAGCTTCTACTGACCTGAAATGGCCATAAGATTAAAGCTTTTTAACCACCAAAGCTGAATTGAAATCCTTGACCATCGAAAGAGGGAGCCTGGACAGAGTTTCATATGACAATTATCCCAACTGCACAAGGATCAATGTGTTCATTTGATCTCAGGAAGCTGTTGACAGCTACAACTCTCCACAAAAGCCAACTTGCCTTCCTGGCAAGGTTATACCTGTGTATCGTGCCATATATAGATCTGTCACATATGGTTCGACTAGGAGCTCAAAATATCATTGTCGAATGGACAAATGAACAAACGAGGGAATGATACAGTTTTTGGTGCCCATATAAGAAGCTTATGCTATGACATCCAAATCTCAATTGCAATGAACTTTCTGCAGTTTAGACTTTCACTGTTGCAAATATTAATCAAAATTAAGTAAACCAGGTCGATCGCACAGTATGTTTGGTGATGAGTAGGATAAATAGTTGCATGATGCTAGCCCAAAGCTGGCTGCAGCTTTACCCACTGCGTACCAACTGATTTCACTTCCTCTTTTCCTCCGAGGCAGAAAGGGGACAACAGCATCTGCCTCTCGGTGATACTGTCAAGATCGAATAAGACATTGTATGTAAAAGATTTACAATAGTCCTGAGAACAATAAATGTTAATTCCTCATGCATAAATATTCTTTACAGTGGGGTTTACTTCAACAAGACTTGGTCGAAATAGATTCAGTTTTATGAGTAATAATGTGTCCCCTTTAGTTTAGCATTATGCACACATAACTTAGAATGTCATGCATTCATTCTACAGACATTTGAGCACTTTATATGTGTAAGTACTTCTTCTGGGCACTGGAGTCCTTTGATAGGGAGGAGGAAGGGCAGACGTGTTCGGCAAAGCATCAATCTGCTTCCACAAAGAAATTAAACAGCTAGGGACTTGGAGAATCAAGTAATGCTATATAATGGGTAGACATCACATATAAGTGAAAAGAACATTGTGTAGTATTCATATAAAGCATAAAGGTAATAAGGGTGGTGGAAGAAGCCAGGACCCCTCCACTAGACAGGACAAAGAGAGAGTAGCACAACCAAAGGAAAACGAGGAGCGAGGCAGGAATGGGGACCACCTTAAATAATGACAGGAGCATATTTGTTCCGCTAAACAAGCCTTCTGGCCAGAACCTTTTGCTGTCAGCAGGGCCTAAGCATACCATTTTTAGGAGGGGATTGGCAATATCTCTTGTTGACTCACCAAAGAATCCAAGAGTTCATTGGTATTATACAGTCTATACTTTCGGATGCATCAGGACACTGTGGGTTAAGTGTGTTGGCTAATTTTAGGCTAGCAACTATCTGTTCATTTTAAAAGTTAACTTCAATCTAAACTCCAGAGGCTGTTAGCTTTTGAAGTGTATTCGAAATCAGGAACACACAGCCTAGCAGTAGTTAGACCTAAATGAGAAACTTGAGCAGGACCTGAGCCAGGATGACACTCTGCAAGGAATGTTTCCCCAGCCTTTACTGCAGTCAGCCCGGGAAGGGGTTAGGCAGCCACAGGGGCATAAGAAGTAGGTTTTCATCAGAGAAGTAAATGGTTTACAAGTTAATGTGGCTTGGCTAGGAATATTGTAAGTGCATCTCCTCTTTGGCATGAACGGGGTGTATGAATCAGCAAATCCAGGATCCTAATACCCTCCGGAGATAACCTAGGCATCCTATTCAGCCCTGTGCTCCAGCACTGAGCAGGTGCTTCCCAGGCGAATGCCCATGAACGGTAAACGTATTGCCGCATGTGCCCACGATGCACCTTTCCAGCTAGGTCTTTGTTTGAGTGCCCGAAAGAACAGAGCTGGGACTTCACTGAGCTTCATAAGCAGGTTTGTGTGATCTCTTTGGTACATGCTGGCTAATAAATGCTTTTCTGGACGTCAACTGCGAGATTTGTTTTCATTGTAAATATACCAGTTGCTAGCAAGATTGTGGGGGAGGAAACCCACGGTGCTCACTTATCTCAAGTTATCAGACAATTATTAATATTGTCTACCAAGCTTCACCTGCCAGATGGCTGCCATCAACAAATCATCAAACAAGTGCTGGCAAGGGTGTGGAGAATAGGGGACTCTAGTACACTGCTGGTGGGAATGCAGCCACTATGGAAAACTATATGGTGTTAATTCAAAAAATTAAAAATTGAACTGCCATTTGACCCCGTGGTCCCACTTCTAGGAATATATCCTAAGCCTGAAACACCAATCAGAAAGAATATATCTACCCCTGTGTTCATAGTAGCACTATTTATAATTGCTAAGGTCTAGACAGCCCAAGTGTCCATCAATAGATGAGTGGACAAAAAAGCTGTGGTACATGTACACGATGGAGTACTATGCAGCTATAGGAAAGAAAGATCTCTTATTCTTTGAGATGACATGGAAGAACCTGGAAAGCATTATGCTAAGCAAAATAAGCCAATCAGAGAAAGACAGATACTACATGATCTCACTTATTTGTGGAATATAATGAACAAAATAAGCTGATGAACAAAATAGACCCAGAGACAGAAGGAAGTACAGTTCAGACTGACAGACCTCAGAGGAGGGGGCTTGAGGGAGGGATGAATAAGATAAACCAAAAAATTTAAATGCATGTATGCGTAATCAATGGACATAGACAACAATGCTGGGGGTGGGGGGTAGGATGGGGAGGAGGGTGTCTGGGGGTGGGGAAAAGAAACATCTGTAACAAAAATAATAAAAATTGCAAAAAATAAAATAAAATGCAATTTTGAAGCACACATTTATATATATATATATTCCACTAAGAAGAACCCAATGATCATGAATAGACAAACTGGCTTAGAATACTTGTAACAGATTGGAAAGCAGAAAGTAGCAAATATTTATTCAAGTGGTTTATTGCAAATACAGATTTTTAGCTTCCATTTAAATCGCAAATGTATTCTTTGTGCTTGCCACCGGAATGTGTATTAAGAGCAAATATAGATATAAAAAACAGAATTCCTAAATGACCTTATAAGCTGTGTGTGTGTGCACGTGTGCATGTGTGTGTGCTGTGTGGTGAAGGATCCAGAAAGTAAAAGAAGACAGACAAGTGTGTGTCTGAACAATTAAACTGGCACCATGCATGCTATGATGATAGGGTCATGTACTGGGTATGATATTAAAGTATGGAATTTGGACTCCTAATACAATTCAGTGGCAGAAGGTTATGTGGGCAGCTACGTGTTAGAGAAGATGGTACCTGCCATGAGTTTTGAAGGACAAGTTAGAGCTAGCCTGGACAATGACAGGGAAGAAGGAAAATAATATATGCAAAGGCATAAAGGCCCTTGAGGAGCCTGAAGTACAATAAGACCCTATGATAAGGCAATAACTTGAATTCAGACATAATGCAATTGGCTCACCAGGTCATTTCATTATCCTTGCAAAACAAGCTTCTGCATTATACATGATTAAATGTCCTGGACCCACTTATAACGGCAGCATTGCCTTTAGTTTGTTGGAAGTGGCTGAGTGTGAAATACATGGTTATGGGTGATGGGGAGGAAATGGTGGCCAGAGACGGCACTGAAGAATTAAGTCAGGACGTGATCATCATCTTCGGTGTCCTGCGACAGAGTCTGGGTTTTAACCTGAAAGGAATGTTGAATCAGATGGATATTAAGCATGGACATGGCATGAACAGGTTTGGGTTTAGAAAAATAACTGGCATCAGTATAAATGAGAGACTGAAGGGAACCGGATGAGGCGCGCGAAAACCTAAATGACAGCTACTACTGTCCTCACAACAGGAGGCGGGACGAAGGTCTGAGCTAAGGCAGTGGCTGTGTAAACAGAGACAGAGGGACTGTAGAGAAATTAGGATGGGAGAACTGGCAGAATTGGTGAGTAAAGAATGTGAGAGTGAAAAGGAAGGAAAGCTACCATTTTACTGGTTGGGGTAACTTGGAAGATAGAGGATCATCCCCACTCTCACATGGCCAGATTAAGTGAAAGGGAGGATAAAGGAATATATCTATTGAACACTTGTAACAAACCCACATTTTCTTAATCATTTTTCTTTAGGTATTGAAATTGGACTAGTCTAACATAATGAAAAACCATTAGATGTCAATGGCTAGAACAGAGCTGGATTAGATTCATTTATCACGAGTTGATGGGGAGATAGCTTAGCTTGGGGTTATTTGTCAGCAGCCCCACCTAGGATTTTAGCAAATGGAAGGAGGAACATTGTGTTTTATTAAGAAAAAGAAGATGAGAATGGAGACAGCTATTCTTTTATTAAAAGCTTGTTAATACCTAGTGATGCTCGTGCATTTGTCCTCAGTGTGCTGAATGATGCTGTTGATATGCCACAATGGTTCCTCAAATGAGTTTTAGTAGCGAATAGGGAAACTTCAGTGACACATTAATTTAGTCATTCCATAAAGTATTCACCCATCCCATAAATATTTATTGCACATCTGCTAGGAGCCATGTACACTGAAGAAACTGAGGGAATTTGGACAAATTTCAAAAGAAAAGGATCAAGTCTTGCTCAAAACACGCAGAGAAGGTTTTGGTACCTCGGACCTCCACTGTATGACTAAAGAACCCAGAAATGATAAGAATAATTAAAGTGAATTGACACTTATTCTGGTTTGATTGAATTCTTTTTAGCTATGGTTCCAGTTGTTGTTGTTTTCCCCCCCCAAGTATTATGCTCAAATAGGTTCTTTAAAAACTATGTAGTGTTTTTTTGCTTATTGTTTTATGATATTCATTTCCCTCCCCCTAAGAAGGGGAAAAGAATATGTCAAAATGAAAACAGTGACTGTTATTCCTTGAAAGCTATTAGAAACCCTTATCTTCAAGAAAATAAAGGCAAACGCTAGCACGGACATGATAGTAAAGCAAGGGCTACCTTTCACAAATTAGTGAGCAAGTCCGAAAGCCTCTGACAATTCCCTCTCTGAGAAAACATGTCCTCACCAATTCACCTCTCCTAGGTGGCTGCGTCTGGAGCCTACTAGAAAGAGCAGAATTCTTTCAAAAGTCGCTTCTATTAAAATATACTTGACTGCACAACTATAAAGAGTTGATGTCACATCCTTATTGCCTTCGGTTTTTAAATGCAGATGCAATAAGAGAAACAGGTTCCATAAACAGTGGCCACTGCTATAGATTATAGAACTAATTTAGCATTAGCACAGTTCTTATCCAGTGTGTTTTTCTTGGCAGTTTCACACATATGATCCAGGACACAAGTATAGAAGCCAAAGAACAATTTATATCCTTTCCCAAATCTTTGCTTAATGAAGATTGGCAGAACTGCACTAAGAACTAATGGTTTGTTTGTTTCTCTCAAACACCAGATCAGTGATTCTCAAAGCATGGACTGCAATAAATAAGTAGTGTCCTTTGGGTAGTAAACAACTAACATTTCCGCAGCTCTGTCCCTGTGCCTTTCTTCTCTGCAGTAGCAAATTATATGTATAACAAATACATCAAAAGACCTGAGTTTAAGGCAGAAGCTCTTCCCCTTACTAGTTGTTTAATCTTGGGCAAGTCATCTAATCATAACAATTTTATATTAAACACTTACTATGTGCATCTGTAAACGATAGGCACCCTTCTCTGTGATAGCACAGGTTATCTTATCACATGCTTTATCTTATTCAACTCCTTCCAATGCTGTGAGATAGGTTCTTCAGTTATCCCCATTTCACAGATGGAGAAATAGGCTCAGAGAAGTGAAGTGACTTCTCAGGGTCAAACTGGGGCTTGATTTGAACACCCTGATGAAAGGCCCTTCGATTTGGGCATTAGGCTCTGTTCACCTCTCTAAGCATTTTGATTTTCCCATCTATAAAACAGAAATCACAATAGCACTCTCAAGATTTTTACAGGAATTAAAAGACAATATCACATAAAAGAGATCACTGTTGGTATAGCGATGGCTGTCCTATTCTCTCAGACTCCCGTATCAAAGCCCAGGGGAATGCTTTCATTTCCAATCATTCCTTTGTCCCCCAAATTTAAACTCCACCCTATCCTACTGCCTTTGTCCTATACATTTAAGACATTCATTCCTCTCTATTTTTGTCTCTCCAACTATGTTAGTGATAGTGCTCATCAATTTTTATAATTCAAGTCATTGTGCAATTCTTTGTACTGCTCCAGCATTTTCTCACGCTTATCATTCTATCCTTCTCACACTATCTGATTGGTGTACAGCAAGTGCCGTACTCCGATTTCCATGTGTTATTCTTTATTGTTTATCAGATAAAGATATCTCAGTATCATCACCCTGGTATTTGAGACTCAGTCTCTTGGTCCTGTTATTACACATTGAAACTCATTGTCCATTGGGAAGGGGTATTTATGTACTGAGTGTCTGTTATGTGCTTGGTACTGCTGTTATTTGGTGGAAACAATAGGCTTAATGTAAACCAATCGAAAATACAATGAGATACCACCTCATACCTGTTAGAATGGTTATTATTAGTAAGACAAGTAATAACAAGTGTTGGAGAGGTTGCAGAGAAAAAACACCCTCATTCACTGATGGTGGGAATGTAAACTAGTACAGCCACTATGGAAAACAGTATGGAGGTTTCTCAAAAATTTAAGAATAGAGTTACCATATGACCCAGTAACCCCTCTTCTGGGTATCTACCTGAAAAATTTGAAAACATTCATTCACAAAGATATATGCAACCCCATATTTGTTACAATATTAGTCATAGTGGTTAAGATATGTAAGAACCAAAGAGTCCTTCGATAGATAATCGGATAAAGAAGTGGTACATATATACAATGGAACACTACTCAGCCATAAAAAAAATATGAAATACTGCCATTTGTGACAACATGGATGGATCTTGAGAATATCATGCTAAGCAAAGTAAGTCAGTCAGAAAAAGCTAAGAGCCACATTATTTCATTCATTTTTTAGCTAAGAGTGGGATATAAAACTAAAATTTATAGACACAGACAACAGTATGGTGGTTACCAGCAGGAAGGGGTGTGAGGGGTAACAAAGGGTAAAGGAGGCCAAATACATGGTGAGGGAAGATGATTTGACTTTGAGTAGTGGACACACAATGCAATATACAGAAAGGTACACTTGAAGCCTATATGATCTTATTAAACAATGTCACCCCAATAAATTTAAAAATTTTTTTAAAGATAGGCTTAAGTACAGGCCTCATGAAATAAATACATACATAATAAATTACAGTTATACGGGAGGGGTAGCGTGGAGGTGAAAACTAACCTAGTGTAGAGGTTCAGGGAAGGTTTCCTGAGGCAAGATAAGACTATTCCCCTTATATCCCACCACCAAGAACTTAGTTGATTCTTTGGTCCCTTGAAAAACTGCCCATTCTTCTCATGCAAATCCAACCAACCTATTAGTCTTTCTCAGGGGGCAGCTCAAGTCCTACCTACAATGTTAAGCTATGCTAACTTCTCTAGCCTCCAAAGATTGTAATACAAAAACAAAACAAAACAAAAAAAACAATGCATGTGTGGTCCTTCGTTGCTGCTATCAAAGTTGATCATGTAATAGGTTATGGGTTTAGGATCAAGTACAGGATATCTTGCCCCACAACTTGATTATTGATGTTTTTATCTAAAAATCCTGTGTTCTTCTCGTTTAAAGTCTACATCGTGCTGTAATAAATGTTCGTGTGAGTGCTCAAGAGATGTGCCAGATGTTTAGAAATCTACGTCACAGAAGTAGGCATCAGAATCATGGCTCGAATACCTGAGGCACCGTTCCTAACGTTTGAGTTTAACCTAATCCCACTCTTGTCTGTTTGCTTTCGTTCTTACTTGAGATTAAATTTGATCATTTACATTGACAGTGCAGAGAAACTGCTGATTGTCCTGGAGGTTTAGCTATATTACCTAATGTTAACACAGAATTCATACTATCCCCCAAACTGAATCTGCCTATGCAATACCCTCCAGGTGATATATTTAATGCCAAATTCCCACATAAAACTAAAGATATATCAACAAAATAAAGACCTTAAGTTTCAGCTGTTGGCATGCCCCTGAAAAAAATGTAATCCCTGTAAAAATTATGTGTTTTCCCCCTCTGATCTTCAGAGCTCTGCTTAGCATGCGCTCTTAAAAACAGCTCATTAAAGCTAACAGGATTCAATGGAGGTGAGTTGAATTTTCAAAGCAGGTGAGCTTCCATTTTGCTACCAACCTTTTCCAGAGTAAATAGTGTTAGAGCTGTATAGAAAATTGTTTGGTAGCTTTGGTATGCCATGCTGAACTCAAATTCATTTGCTTCCATTTCCTGTGGGTTAAATGTCAGCGCTTAATGCTATTCATAGGAAAGGGATTCCAGCGGAACCCCACTTATTTCTCCCCCTGTCTATTCATCCTCACTCTTGAAAAAACTGTGTTCACAATAACAGTGCAGGGCTGTGAAGTTGCTTCCCCAGAGACCCCTTGTGTGTGCACTTGGGCTTTTCAAACTGCAGAGCTGCACATCTTCTATAGTTTTAGTATCTAACTTCCACCCTTTAAGCAAGGCATCCTTTCAATGAAAATGACAAAATAATAACCTGCACAAGAGGCAAGCATGCTGGGCTATTATTTCCCAGTTTTCCATTGACTTGTGAGTCGATTCGAACAGGATTCTTCTTATCTCTAGCCTGAATGTAATGCACCAAAATTGTTCGCTTATTCAACACTTGTTGAGTGACTACTAAGTGCCAGGCAATACTCCAGAGAGGTTCTGTTAGGTCTGCCTACAGCAAGGTGAGTTTTTCTAATAGAGATGAGTAATTCTGTTTGACAGCCTGGTGAAAGAGGACTTTGATAGTGAAACCAAATTAAATCCTAGTTTCAACACTTACTTATTGAGCTCTGTTACTAAAACCCCTGAAAATAAATAACTTCTGCTATAAAACAGTAACAGCTGAAACAATGCTTACTGATGCCGCCCAGGGCAGGTACTGGGTGAGGTGCTCAGGGTGCAGAATGGCCCCGACCATATACAAACTCTGACATGAATATTTCAAGCATGGTTCATACACACTATTACTGTAGCACTGACTCTTGTCAGTCTGTGTGGTGGTTTTAAAATGTATCCTCAGAATCACTGGCCCTTTTTCCTTCAAAAGGTGGAGCTTAATTCCCCTGCCCTCAAATGTGGGTCAGGCTTGGTGACTTGTTTCTCATGGACGGAATGTGGCCGAAGAGACGATCTGAGGCCAGGTCGTAAAAAGGAGAGCTCCCCTGACTGTCTGTTGGATTGCTCCCTCTGGGAGAAGCCAGCTGCCATGGCATGAAGCTACTGAAGCAGCCTGCAGGGAGCAGCTGAGAACTCCCCGACAGTCAGTCCCAACTCGCTAGCCGTATGAGCAATGCACCGGAAACCAACCACCCAGCCCCTCATCAAGCTGAGCCCCACGCCAGATCTCTGGACGGCAATCTCCTGAGAGACTCCGAGCCAAAAAAAAACATGTTTATTGTCATTGCCACTCAGTTTTGGGAGGCAATTTATTATAGAACAATTTATAACTAATATAGGCTGTGATAGAAACATCTGAAGGAAGCGGAACAATTATGGTGAAAAATGTTTCCAACTTCCTTTAGCTTACCTTCCATGTTAGCAAGAAAAATTAAATAAATTCTCACAAACTTCTAATATTTCTATTGCTACAGAAGAATATGCAAAGTCTTAGGCCTAGAATTGAAAACTTGATGTGATGGACCCTACCCCGCTCGATCGCCTCTTCTCTCTAGCACGGACTTTGTTTTAGCCAAACGAGGCTGCCCGTCCTCGCCAGTTTATGCCCCGAGAGCCCCTGCCTCCAAGGTCCCGATCAGACCTTCCTCCCTCCGGCAGGGCCCCGCTCCTCTTGTGGCACACCCAGCACATTCACTCTTCCCTTCCAAGCTTCGCCTAAGTCCCGGGGCAGCCACTGACGACACTAATTCATAGCACTCCCTTCCTTTGAAACTTCCAGCCGTTCGTATTACCAATGCTGCTTTGTGATACTGATTTTCTTAAGTACTTGCACTGTTGTTCCATGTCCCTATTAAACAATAATATTTGAGTTTCTATGATGTGCAAAGCCCTGTGCCAAGAGCTGTATTTAACACTTTTACTTTAGTTATATTTAACATTTTATTTTTTTAAAACCTAGTACGGCAATCACTTTTTATGTGTTTCTTCAACCACCATTAGATTCCAAGCAACTGGAGGACCGAAAGCAGACCTATGCTTTACAGCTGTAGGCACATCCTTGTAGAATACAGAGCATCCTGTTACCATCTTCACATCGGGCAGCAATTTCAAAATAATGAAATGATTTTTTACATTTTCTCATCTTCCTGATATTTATGAAACTAGAAGCATAGTGATGCAATGTTAGAATATGAAGCAGCATTTGTTTAAGTGGATCTGGGTTCCCCTGGGCAGGTAACTTAACCATGAAATCATCTTGGAGAAACACCTGTGCATAAACATTCAGGAAGTTATGAACACTTCCTTCCTTGGCAACCGACCTGGCAGTACTCTCTGAGAAGAGGCATTCTCAACTGTCCTGAAAACATTGTCAAAATTAGACGTGGAAATGGAGTGAGACGTCTGACATTCTGAGGATTGCCACGGAAGAGCCAGGGTTACGTGGTGCAATGTAATTCAGGTGATAGCAAACTCTTCCTTGAACTTATTCAAAGAATTAAATCCAGTTGCTGGTTCTCTTTAACTTCAGTGAGCTAGTGAAAACGGCAACTGCTTTAAAATAAGAAGAGGTAGCCCGGCTGGTGTGGCTCAGTGGTTCAGCTTCGACCCATGCACCAAGAGGTCACCGGTTCGATTCCCAGTCAGGGCACATGCCCAGGTTGTGGGCCTGATCCCCAGTGGGAGCCATGCAAGGAGGCAGCCAATCGATGTTCTCTCTCACCGATGTTTCTATCTTTCTCTTCCTCTCCCTTCCTTTCTCTCTCAAATCAATAAAGGAAAAATTTAAAAATAAAATAAAATAAATAAAGGTAGCTGAAACTTGCTCAAGAATTACCTGGGATGTTCTTTAAGCTGTCTGGTCCTCAGCATCACCCCACCCACTACCATTAGCACCTCATCATCACCTCCTCCTCCAAATGCCAATTCAAGAAGCTAAGGTAAGAACTTGGAATCCACATCTTTCAACAGGCTTTCTAGATGAGTTTAATTAGAGTGACTGTATCTGTTTATAAATCTCAAACACAGAGAAAAGGCAAAGGGGGAAATATTGGTAACGTGGTATGATTCTTGCATTATTTCTCTTTAATTAGCTACATTTCCACTCCCCAAATTTGCCCTAAATTGTGTTGATCTCATCTGGACAGTATAAAATTAAGGGGTAATGGTTAGTTGTGCATTGAAAACCCCATATTATAAAAAGTAACTCTCTATTCTTTAATGAAATCTGGATTTAAAAATCTGGAAAGAAAGGGAGGGAGTGAAGGAGGAGGTGTTAAAAGTTCTGGGAAATAGCTCCCTGTGATGGAGACGTCTACAGACATTCTAACCCATCGCATTTCCAGGGCAACCCCTGCCCATCTGATTCATTCATGTCCTGTGACCTCACTCATGTCTGCCACTCTGCTAGGAAAGCAAAGACTCTAGCTTCTAGCGGACGAGCTCCTGCTCATTCTTCCAGATTCATACTAAGACGTCAGCCTGTCACAGGAAGGCATTGGGGCTGTCCCAGCTCAGCCTGCCATAGGAGGGCATTGCTGCTGTCCCAGCTCAGCCTGTCAGGAGGGCATTGCTGCTGTCCCAGCTCAGCCTGTCACAGGAGGGCATTGCTGCTGTCCCAGCTCAGCCTGTCAGGAGGGCATTGCTGCTGTCCCAGCTCAGCCTGTCACAGGAGGGCATTGCTGCTGTCCCAGCTCAGCCTGTCAGGAGGGCATTGCTGCTGTCCCAGCTCAGCCTGTCAGGAGGGCATTGCTGCTGTCCCAGCTCAGCCTGCCATAGGAGGGCATTGCTGCTGTCCCAGCTCAGCCTGTCAGGAGGGCATTGCTGCTGTCCCAGCTGAGCCACACTGGAGCCCAAGGCTAAGGGCCCATCAGGAACCCTGATTCTGACTTCACTTGACAGGCCAATATTTTGTTCATCATGGATTTTTAAAATTAATTTTGGTATTTTAGAATATTGTGTTGAAATTTGATTTGTCTTGAATACTTAGTTTTTTCTCAACCCCTCTAAGTTTGCCTGCACTTGGCTCTCCGAGGTCCCCGCTCCAGTCCAGGTGAGCTGTCCGGACTCTGCTTTCTCGGCCGCTTCTGCCCTGCACCTACCTCCACTGTGCATTTATCACACGCGCTGTGCTCTCTGACGGCCTTATCCCTCTCCTACAGACTTGCTTGCCCTGAGGGCTCGCGGCTTTTTTGATCAGCACAGACAGAATACTTTGAAATATGTGATAATGACAAGAATAAATGTTGTGACACTTCAGTCAAGTCTCTTAAATTTCCTAAGCTTCAGTTTTCTTATCTGTCAAATAATAATAAATGCTAGATTATCTCAATAACACTCAATGATTGATTCTGTACCCTATACTAATGTAATGTAATATAATAATATAATATAATATAATATAATATAATATAATATAATATAATATAATATAATATAAAATTTAAAACTGTCCAACACTAATGTAGCTAATACTATGTGTCAGGCACTTTTCTAAGTATATAACAAGTATTAACTTATTTAATTATTGCAACTAATCCATAAGTAAATACTATTATTAACCTCAGGACACGGCAGTGGAGACTGAGGCGGGGAGCATCTGAGAGACGATCCCAGGCGAGTATTCGAAGCCAGGTAGTCCGGCTCTGGATCTAGCTCTAAGCCCTGATATTGCCCCTCACAATAATAATAATAATAATAATTTTATATGTAAATATAAATGTGCAAATATGTAACCAAAACAAAGATTTTGTTTTTTAAAATGTGCAAATATTATAGGTCATTCTAATTCACACTGACATTCTAACTGCCCAGAGCCCAGTGACTCGTGTTTGCCGAGGCGTTTCTTCTGTGCGGGCTGTTCTTACACACTGGTTCACGCGTCCAAGCACCGGACACCATGTGAGCTGATTTTAAAAATGAAAAAAAAGTTGAATAGGGAGAGTAACACAAAATGAGCAAGGGGTCCCGGTGCTGCTTAGCAGACGGTTTACTAAGACAGCCACTGAGGAAAACACACCGTCTGCCAGCCCCGAGCCGGCCCTCAGTGTGAGCCCGTGTCTGCTCTCTGACAAGTGAAGGCGAGTTGGCGGAAACTACTTCGTGAGATCTGGCTCTTGGCTTCAAGGGCATATTGGAAACATCAGCTGATATTGGCAACCTCAGCCAGTAACATCACTATACTTACAAGAATTTTAGAAACAATCAATGTATTTATGTTTACCATATAGACTTGGCTATTAGAGAGGTTCCTATCTGAGAGTAACAGGAGCCCCTCTTCTCTTTATAAAGGGAAGAGAAAAGGAGTCAGAAAGAGAGGCCGATTTCAACGAGGCAGTCATCTCTGCGAAGCTTGTAAGACAGATCACCAGGAGTACAGATGATGTAGAACGAACAGAGAAAAAGTATCCACCACTGTACAACCAACGCCTATTCTTTCTTTTTTGTTTTTCTCCATGTTGAAGTAAGTGGTACTGTAGTTCAAGGTACTTCTGGTTCTGTGATGCAACTCTGTAGTAAGCCTACTCTCGGGCATTCGTTGGGAAATCCTTTTGTCATGTTTTCTGGCATTAGGGTGTGTCCATCCGCATTGCAAGAGAGAATGAGAATTTCCCGTCAGGAGCTGGGGGAGATGGACAAGTGCGGGCAGAAGCTCTAGCTGTCCCTCTGTCAGAGTGTGATGGAGCCAATGACCCTCTTCCTCCTGCCTGTTTCCTACACTTCTGTGCAGAATGCCACCAGAAGCAAAGTCACAATCGAACCCCAGCCCCAGTTTCTATGGGCTTCACAGAATTTATGTCCATGTTACCATCTAAAAGGTCACTAATGTTTCCATTAAAGTTGTCAACTACTGATTTGTTGAAGGAAGAAATAAATGATGGGGCTTTGGCTGTGAAATTCAAAAGCTGTTCTGACATTTTCTGGAACTTAAGCAAGAAGTGGACTATAAAATCTCTCCCACACAAAAATCTCACGTATGTAGTATTCATAAGAGCTGTTAAATACTCATGGTGGAAATTTCCAGGTGGACCTACCTAGGGAGTAGTGAAGGGCCTTATGTTTATTTTCCTCCCAGCAATAGCAGTCTGGGCATTTTTGATGGCACAGTGAGATTTCCCTAGATCTGAGAAGTAAAGAAGTAAAGACCAAACGGACACCAAAGTAACTTCTTACCCTTTTCTCATCTATCTCAGACTCACACTGGGTTTTTTGTTTCTTTTTTAAACTATCTATCTTTTGGTTAATGTTGTAATTCAATCACCCCTATTGAAATTTTAAACTGTATCCATATATTCAACTCCTATTTTGTTCCCCATGTTAGGAATCATGCTGTGTCAAATATGTGTGATGTTATGATGTGATTTCTGCTATTAATGTACTGTCTCTCCAACAAGTAAGTCCAGATTGAAGCATAAAGCACCTAAAGACCACGCTAGTCCAATACATCAACCAGAGAGAGAAAAGGGAGAAATAATTGCAGTTTGAGTGATGAGGGAAAGCTGAAGGGTCAGCCTTAGATGTGAGCTTGTCTTTCAATAGACATTGAGGATGATTCATGGGCATGTGGATCCAGGCAGGACTGAGCCTAAGACGTGAGGGACACACTCCGACTGCTTCTTTAGGGACAGGCTTCATACCACAGAACAGGAAGGACAGAAAGGTGGATAAATCCTGATTATAAAGATCTTGAAAGACAGGCAAAGAGAAGCTGAAATGTGATAGGTCCCAAAAGTATTTTAGGAGACTCTCTGATGAGGATATCTGGAATATCTATAGAAGAAATTGAGGCATGAAACAGTGAAATGTTGGAGTGATGGATGGCAGGAAAGATGAAAAGAAAGGGTTAACTCCAGGATGCATTTCACAAGCTAGATTCTGACTTCAAGGCTAGTGGTTATGGGAGGTGAAGGGAAGGGAGGAGTCAAGGATGACTCAGATATTTCTAACCTGAGAGGTTGCCTAGTGTTCCTGGCACGTGTGAGAATGGAGGGCTTGGATGTGGCAATGCCCGGCAGAAGAATAGTGATGAGTTCTGAGCTTCCCAGAGCAAAATCCACATTAATTTGGAGCGAATCAAGATAGAAACAAAAATTATTTACTATGGGTCCCTGAACTGTTACTATTTATTACTATTACTGTTAAATCATGAATGTACTGGCAAGCATGGACCCAGAATCCTGTCCTCACGCACTTGCCTTCACTTCTATTAAAAACAAACAGAAAAACAAGCAAACAAACAAACGAAATACCATGCAAAAAGTCAGCAGCAAGAGCTGGGCCAGAAGAAACCTCACTCCTCTATCTTCCACAACCCCTCCAGTCACATGCCTCATAGGCTCTCGACATAGAACTCCACACTAAGTTTTCTCCTAACAATTCAGGTAGTGGGACTACGCATGCATCCCACAAACCACCAATTAATCAATAATTTCAATCTTCTCAATTTTTTCCTGGAGCTGCGGACAAGTAGAAAAACCAGTTGAGTTCACTTTTACGGCCACATTCCATCTACGATCATGTTAACAGGCAGTATGAGGAAGAAAAGCAGATGCTATAAATAATAATATGCCAGACCTTAGGATTGCCATGGTAGGCACTCACGACCTGGACAAAACCACTGCACTGCAGGTAAAGACTGTACGAATGAATTCCAGACGCAGGCACAGAGTAATCATGTGATTGTTGGTAAATTACTGAACATTTCTGTGCCTCGGTTTTGTAATCTTTAAAATAGAGATAATCAAATTACATAGTTCAAAGAGATAATGTGTGTAAAACAAAGGAACTATATGCAAATTACTTAGCGTAGTGGCTGACATATGGTAAAGTGTTCAATAAATGTTCACCCCTATTATTATTTTTATTTGTCCCTGAAGACCAAAGGTATGCTTGGAGTTCAAAAGGCATGCCAGGAATGTCAACCTTGCGTTGACCAAAGCCACTGAGTCATATCTGGATGGGTGGTGTTCAGTATAATCCTGTGATAACACGAATTCGGATATAATTCAATTAGCAGTTGGCTTCTGCTTTCCACCAGCCCCTATTTTCAGACGTCTGATGGGCAAAATTTCCTATCTTCCAGGTGGGGTGGGGAGGGTTAGAAAATGACAGCCTCAAGGTAGTTGAGTTTAATTCAGTGTATGGTTATACTTGTACAGTATCATTTCTATTGTGCTTTTAGTGATATTTTTTACCACTTGAAAAATATTGGTTTTCATTAACTACCTAGAAATGCAACTCCTTGTTTGGCACGACTGCACTTTTCTTATTATGGCAGAATTTTACTGTTCTTAAAAAGTAGTCATTTCCACCGTAATTAGGAACTGTTCACCCGCACTTTCAAGGGTGTATACATGTTAAAGGGAGACAAATCAACTCACTGCACATCACAGCTTGGCTTAGTCTAAAAGCATTCCCGAGAGTTTTGTTTTGTTTTGTTTGCCTTTGCTCCTAAGCATGCTATTTTGGCTTCAAGTTTGCCTTTTGACAAGCCACTGCATGTAGAGATTATAAGAAGTTGGAATTCATTCAAACTCGGGGCCTCAGCCCATTTTCCCCCCGTGTGAATGAGAAGCACCAGGCCCTGCCTGCCAGGCTTTGGAAGCTTTCTTTAGCTGGAACGTATTATCTCCAAAGACTAGTTATCTAAGCTGTTGGTGGCGACACAAAAGGGGGTAAGTGGAAGCAGATGATGCCCAAGGTAAGCATTTTGCTCTGGGCTGGTGCTCACTGTGGCAGAGACTGCGGTACTTCCCCAAACCCAGACCTCTCCAGACACCCATCAGTCAAAAGACCACGCAGGGAGTCCTTTGAGCGGCTAATTAAGTTTGGTCTGAATGATTTATCAGTCCTGCAGACCTGCCCGGCTGTTCTGGGAGTAGAATGTGCCCACAGATGACAACTCCCGTTCTCACCGCTGCTGAGTTTCAGCTGGGGTGTAGCCTGGAGTTTCATCTTCATGTCTCCGTTGCCCAACTGGCACTGAAGAAGTCTAAGCCTGGAAAGGGTTTCAACTGTCAAGCGGGACCTGATTTCTATGGTTCTGCAGCTACAGGGACTCCATGCAGAGCTTGCCAGACCCAGGCAGCATACTACCCTGAATACCAATATTTAGGATCACTCTGACACACGTATGGGATGTACCTCTTTCTTGTGTCTCTTGATCTCATGATACAGGGAAGCGGTGATAGTCCTAATTTCTAGTTTTCAGTCTGCTTTAGCAAAACCTAAGTAATGCACCATGAGAAATTAGTACTGACTACTAGATGTAAAGTGTGAGTGCATGAGCTTAAAACCAGATTGTGGAGTCTAGGTTCAAATCCTGACCTCACCACTTATTACTATTCCCTGTGCAATCTTCGTTCAGTTACTTCATCTCTGTGTGCATTGGTGCTCTCAACTGTGAAGTGAATAGCGTTGTCATTACCTCCCTAAGTGCCTGGCACATAGTATGAGATCAAGAAATACTTATTGTGCCCTGGCCAATTTGGCTCAGCGGTTAGTGTTGGCCTGTGGACCAAAGGGTCCGGGGTTCAACTCCAGTCAAGGACATGTGCCTGGGTTGTAGGTTCTATCCCTGGCCCCAGTAGGGTGTTCAGGAGGCAACCAATCTATGTGTCTCTCTCACACTGATGTTTCCCTCTCTCTCCTTCCATCCCTTTAACTCTCTCTAAAATTCAATAGAAAAACATCATAAGGATTAACAAACACTGAGAAAGAAATGCATATCATTAGTAGCTCATTTGAATCTTTTGGTATAACGGATGTGAGAAACAAAGAAAAGTAACAATAGAAAAATTAAAATATCCTAAATTCGAAATGTCATTTTGAAATTATTCTCTACTATAAGAGAGAAGAAAAGGTAACAGTGTCTATGCTGGTTTCAAGGTCTCTAAATTACTCTACAAAATAGCACCTTCAAATATAAAATTATAGTGTATACTCTATAGATTCTACAATGAGTTGAAATCTTGGACATAATTTGTATTTGGCTCTTTGTATGAGAGGGTAAGTAAGATACCTCATAAATCTTATGAACAAAGAATAAATAAAGGTAGTTTCCATACCTTTCTCTCCTATCCCACATGATTGAATTTTGGCAAATTACAGTTTCTCTGGGCCCCAGTGTTCTCATCCATAAAGTGATAGAGTCCCTTCCAGTTCTAACAACAAACTGGTAGACTATTTTTTAGACTGAGTCTTATAAGATCTGAGAGATGGGCAAAAAATATTTTTACTGTTTGAGCTTTCCTATGGCACATACAATCACCCCATAGCTATTTATTATTAGAGTAAAATAACGGGTCCATAGTAAAAATCGCTATTCATGTTCTTTTGGGTATTGTTTTACCAGATCCTTTTAGATTAGGTATATGAGGCATTTGTCATGTAGTTTTTTTATTCTTTTTTTTTCCTTTGTATTTTAGTGGACTTGAGAGCAGTTTTCATCATTTTCTCTATGAATCTCTAAATCCTATCAGGTAGTAACAATTCGATTAAGACGGACACATCTTATATTTCTCTCTTGGAAGTTTTATAAGTGGAACTTTACATAACTGAAAATTCTTAAAAACAAGAAATTGATGGAATTAAGTTGAGGAAGGAGCTACAAACACCTTCTATCACTATCATTAACAAACTGATAATTAGCATCTTAAATCAGAATAGTTCAAAGAGTACTTGTCCTCATGTAATGAATGCATTATTTCTGACATCTATGCTACTTAAGACATACAAGAATATTAATTCTAACAGTATACAATGGAATTAATCTTCTATGAAACACTAATATACAACATGACAAAAACAAAATTATAAGGTTTTTATAAACAACTTAATAAACTCTCATCAACAACTTTACATAATTACCTGTGCAAAAGTCCTTTAGAAATGAGAAGGTGCTATTCAAATAAACGGAATTATTTATTATAGCACCCAGAGTTTAAATGTTTAACACTAGTTGAATTGATGTTTTCTTTTTAATTAACCTATTGTGTATGATTTAAGTAAATTCTACCGTGGCTCTCATCTTATTTCTTAGGACTGAGTGATTGAAAAGCACTGTGTTCTAAAAATGTCAGTAGCTCATTGTTTTATTTACAAATAATTCAGCATAGTATTCTTTTATACAGGATATGGCTGTAATTGATCTGAAATACAATCTGATTGGCAGAAATTTGATTTATGAGGATCTTTAGAAGATGACTTCTGTGAAACATAAAACATCCAACCTGATTTCTACTTAAGAAAAGGGATTTATTTAAGTAAAATAGTTTATAAGTATTTCTTATAAAAATATATAAGTATTTCTACTACGGAAATTAGTTTCAAAATCCAAGAACAAAAGCAAATACAACATTGGTCAAATCATTTGGGTTAAAAAGCCCCCCCCCCCCCTTAGTTCTGAGGATTTGTCTGAGTCTTTCTGCATTTTCATTCTGGGTCCAAAAGCAAATAATGAACAAAGTTGGGCATTATGCCCAATTTATAATTTGACAATAACTAAATGTGACTAAAACAACCCTAATTGGAAACCAATGCTCTCAAACTGTGTTGATACATTTGCAACATTCTAGTATCTGCCCTGAAGAGAGAGAAGAGATTTTTGTTGTGGAACTCTAGATTTCGTTCCTTCAGTTGCTCAAATACCAGTCTATAGTTTCTGCAAGAACACAGAAGTAAACAATGATCCAGCTGAGACTGCTGCTTGCTTGTGTTATACATACCACGATTAGATTTACAAGGGGAATAATGAATGAGTCCGAATTTTACAGATAAAACATGGCTCCTACATGCTTTGTATTTTTCTAGATAACTATTACAGGCTCGTCTTTCTTATGAATTAATTCAAAAAACTAAAGAAAAACATAGCAAGTATTTATACAAATGCTTTCAAGAGGAACCACTATTCAAAAAAATAAATTTTAGAATGAAACAGTAAAGTAGTTTCAAAATCATTTTTAACTAGAATTCAGTTAGGGAAAAAACAAAAAACAAATCTCATTTACTTACAAGTTGGTTTTGCTCTTGGAGGAAACTTGGTCCGGGTAATAGCCAAAATTATGAAAATAATGACTGGCCATAAAATCAAGACAAGTGTCCAAAGCTGCAAAATAATGATAGGAAAAAATGTTAATTATATTGCTGAACCAAAAGAACCTGACAAGAAGTACATCATACAACAAAATTCCCACATAAGACAGGTATTTGCCTGTAAATGTTGCTAATAAAAAAAAAATGAGAATTTTTTTTAAATGAAAGAGACCTAAAAATGAACACAAAATTTTTTCCAGGCTTAAAACCTTAAAATAATCTTCTGAAGTGCCCTTTCCAGTCACCTCTCATGACTACCTCAAGAATGATGATCTTAAAATTCCAATCTGGTCAGTAGTTTCCTTACTTAAAATCTGTTAGAGTTTCCCATCTGCTTATTGGATAAGGCTCAGCAATCTGAACAAGGCATACAAAACCCAACACAATTGTAACACAGACCTATGTTACCATTTTCCAAAGTCAACATTTTATGCTCAGCCATAAAGATTAGTGTGTGACGATAGATAATGGTTCGATAGACATTGCTGAACAAATAAATGAGTGAGTGATTGAGTCAATGAGTCAATGAGTGAACAGGAACTTAACATTTTGGGCAACAGCCCAGCCACACCGTTATTAAGAGCACAATGTCCATTCTATCATAGAACTTAACATGCTTCTACCGTCAATAATTTTTTTTGCCTGGCTCACAGAATAAATTGGCAATTCTTTTATGGCAGGAACAGTGTCTTATAGATCCCTAAGTTTCCACTGGTTCCAAATAGATACTCAAAAAATGTATACTGCATTGAAATTTCTAGAGAACTTTACTGCATGACAGTTCAGAGATGGCTTTTCTCCCCATGTAGACATGGCTTGTTGCATAAGACATGAACTGCTTGATATTTGACATACCTGTAACATTTTTCTTTCAAACTGCATATTCACAAAGACGTTAATTGTGATATGTAAATAGTTACAGCACACAAACCACACCATACAGGACAAACCTTGCCTATACTTCACAAAGTAAAACTTGAAACTATGTTTCTTCCCGGTTACACAATCAGACTTCTTATCATTCCTCCCTCACCTTTCAAAGACAATTTGCTTCTGCCAAATCTTAAACTACTGCCCGGGGCTCTGCAATTCTCCAAAAACTATCTAGATCTATCCAATTATTGATCTTTAAGAAAATCCTGACCTAAATTTTCTGTGAAAATCTCCATTGCGTGTCTAATAGCACTGTCTTCCTTGTTAGCAGGCCTGTCACCAATGCTTCGACTTTGGGTTTAAAAAAGGAGGAAGCTGACTACTGATGTAAGGAATCCTAAGGTGCTGGGTTTGATCATAGCTGAAAAGCTCCCAGACTGGGCGAACAGCCTCACCTAGGCAGCACTGCTGAAGTACCAATGTGCATGCCAAGTCACCCACGGATGTTGTACTCATGTAGGATGGGATTCTGTAGCTCAGAGGAGAGCCAGAAATCCCGCACGTCTGAGAAGCTCCGCGTGGGTGCTGCTGGTCCTGCTGCCCGAGCACCGACTTGGAGAAGAGTATGCCCCCCCCCCCCCCGCCCCAACCAGCAGGATTGTTTGTGAAGTCCTGGAATACTTTTGCAGGACGGTTCCTTTGAGATCAATGAATGTATAGAATTCAGGGTGTTCATAAACTTGGATAGAAAAAAAAGATTACATTTTTATTTTCTAGCTTGTGATTGAAATTTAATATTTCCATTGATGATAGATGTAGGCAATGAACTACAATTTGATTAGAAGTGGTCACCCATAGAAACCACAGCCATTTTCAAATCACATCAGTGTTGCTGCAGAGACCTCCAGGTGCTGTTTACACTTATCGTGAAATTAAAATGATAGTAGTTGTGGGTTCACGATATTTATTTCCTTATTTATTTATTTATTTATTTATTTATTTATCTAATGCTATAATAAAGACACACATTACCATATCTCAAATTTTGCTTTTCAAGGGCTTAATAATGGAATTGCAATATAATTTGTTTTACTTGTAAATCTATTTTACTGATTTTTAAAAGATTATTCTTAGAAGAGCTGTTAGTTTCACGAGGCTGCCAAAGACATCCATAGCATAGAAGAGGTTAAGAAGCTTTGATGTCATCCAACTCCCTTTTTTATTATCTGGGGTACAGAAGGTTAGCATAACTTATCCAGAGTCACATAGTCAGTTGAGAAGCAGAGCAGGGGACAAAGATCTGAATATCCAAATACTTAGGCTAGGATTTAAAAAAAATAAATTATCATACTGCTCTGAGAAACACATAAGAAAGAATTGCAGAAAGTGTATTGGAAAAATACAAGTGCTATAAAAAATATAAGATTGTTATCATTCTAGCCTAGTCTCTGATATATTTGAAAATTAGAGTCTGTTCTTCAAGCATCCTAGATATGATACAAGGTATCATCTTTATTCTATGTGACTCATTTGAAATGCAGACTATAAAGAATTAAAGTTAAAAAAAAATGTAATCTCTGTGGATTTATTGGTCTTATAGTTGAGGCCATAGTTATTCTTTTAAAAAAAGAATTCATCTGAGTAGGCTTAGAGCCTCATAGCTACTTTCAGAAGCATCTATTCATTTTCCTGTAGTACCCTCATGAAAATTCAGTGAGCAGCTGAGGTCCATTGTACCAACACAAAAGTACATTCACATTCAAATAAGGGGAGTATGTCATGGGATATCTTTAAGTGGTCTTTTAATTTGTCTAATTTGATGGCTTCATGAAGATATTTTGGTAAATTTTGAAATTAATTTTAGATACGATTTAAAATCAGACCAAAATGTAACCTGTATCCGTGTAGTGTAAGGCAACTTTACCTGTTACAGGTAAAAACCACAGCAAGCCCATAAGCAATCTATGATTACAAGATTTCTCCTGGGATTGGAGGTCAGAAAGGGTTGAAGACCATTTCTGCATACTGTACTTTAGGAGGATAATAAATACAATGCTGTTTACTCTGTGATCGCAGGAATGTGAATGTTGACAAGTTAATCACAAAAGCAAGAAATAAACAAAATCTAAATTTTCATAGCAGCAAGATTGCTCTCAACACCATTCTAAATATTATCATAAATAACCTAGGCTCAAATGCCGTGCCAGGGATCCAGATGCTAAGCTGATGAGTCATGGCTTTTCTTGTTGTTTGTCTAGAGAAAGGGCTAATTATTGATCTTACCCGTATAGCTATTGGGACTACTTGGAAACTTTGGGGAAAGTGGATTTTAACAGTTTCATATTTTTGCTGATATTTTAATTTACCCCACACTTGCCTCTGCACCTTATTTGCCTTCCATCCCCCCGAATTCTTGACATTGAAGGGCACAGTCACACTGAGCAGTTTAAGATTCCTTAGGGGGCCATCGCATTTGTCTGCTTTGATTTCTCCAGGGATTATTTTCCACTGTGAGGTCCCAGTCTTTCTCTTTCTCTTCCCTTTCATTTCCTGAAAAATTTAGTGCCTGGAAGTCGGGAGGTGGTGCCTGGCAAGGTAAGTCTACGCCAGGACTGGGGCCCCACAGTGACACAGTGAGGGAGGTGGGTTCCTAGCAAGGCAAGGAAGACACCCACAGAGCAATAGCCAGACACGGTGTCAGAGCTGAAGCTGCGCAAGGGAGGTGTCTGTGCAGGGCGAAGAGCAGGAAATTGGTTTCATACAGGGAGGCTGGCCAAAAAGCAACCGGCCCCGGTTAGAGGAGCCAGGTTTATCCATCAGGGGAATTATGAGCACAGTAAGCAGAAAACTAGAATGAGCTCTTTAGTGTTGGGTTTGAATTAAGGATAGGAATATGAACTCCTGGTTTCCAAAACATACAAAGAGACATGAAATATAACTGTAAGTGTGTGGTGAACATATTTATTTCCTTCTTTCTGGTTCCACAAGTTGTTTCTGCCTCATTGCGTACTTTCTCTGTCCCAGTCCCGAAAATATCCATTTTCCAGGACATGCTAGCTTCTTTTAGTGGACAGAGACACAGAATAGACACACACAGAGATGATAGGTGATAGATAGATAGATAGATGATAGATAGGTAGATAGATAGATAGATAGATAGATAGATAGATAGATAGATAGATACATAGATAGATACATAGATAGATAGATAGATAGATAGATACATAGATAGATAGATAGATAGATACATAGATACATAGATAGATAGATACATAGATACATAGATACATAGATACATAGATACATAGATAGATAGATGATAGATAGGTAGATAGGTAGATAGATAGATAGATAGATACATAGATAGATACATAGATAGATAGATGATAGATAGTTTGCACACCTTCCACTAGAGGGGTTTGAAGTTGGTTGTGTCCAGAATAAATGATAGTGATTACCATTAAAATTTCAAATTGCAATGGGGATTCCTTCTCTAACTCTGAAAAAAGATAAAAGTAAAATGTTTAAGTTAAATATTCTCCATTCCCCGTCAGGAAATCATAGTCTTGGAGAGCCTTAAGGAAATTTAGGGTTTAACATACACTACAGTAATCATTTATTATTTTTATAATATAATCAAACATTACTGAGCACCTACTATATACTAGGCACAAAGGATAGAGCAATTAAAATTTTCAGTCTTTTAAGAAAAAAAATTTGCCTGGCCGGTGTGGCTCAGTGGATGGAGCGAAGTCCAGTTGACTGAGAGGTCCCGGTTCGATTCCGGGTCAGGGTTCATGCCTGGGTTGCAGCTCAATCCCCAGAAAGGGGTGTGCAGGAGGCAGCCAATAGATGTATTTCTCTCACATCAATGTTTCTCTCTCTCCCTTTCTCTCTCTAAAAAAAAAAATCAATAAAAACGTATTTTAAAAATTATAAGCAAATGTGATAGATAATGCTAAGACATGGGAAGTAAGGAGTGTGGAAGGAATATAAAGCAAGGGGAACTGATTTTAAAACCTAAAAGACAGAAAGGGTCAGGTTGGAGAAAAGATAGGCATATTGAATGAAGTGTGAAGAAGGAGTTTTCCAGCAGAGAAAACATATGGGTGAAGACCCGCAGATGGGAAAGAGGGCGAAATATTCCAGAGAAAGGAGTAAGTCCAGAATGACTGGTACATTCAGGGAGGGAAAACATCTCTGCCACATGGTTATCCAACCTCTGCTTGAACACTCCCAGTGACTAGGAGTTAACTATTTCACAAGCCTTCTGTATGACAACTCATATTATCTGATTTTTGTTTGCTTATATCAAGGGGATTTCCTGCAGTTTTGACTAAGTCACACTCATTTGTCTTAGTTTGGCCAACTCTTTCTCATGAGAATTCAACAAGTAGTTGATGAGAAACAAAGTCCCCTCTTCTCCCCGGGTACCAGTGCTGGTCCCTTCAGTAATTCCCTGTTAAATATGATTTCAAAATATGTTTCCCACTATAAATTCTTGTTGTTGAGTGATCTCCTTACAGTTATATCAGGATTCAATATAATATCTCAAATGATAATAGATAATAATTATTATTTGCTTAGAATGTGCGAGATGCTATGTTAAACCCTTAATCTGCATTATCTTATTTAATATAATCGCCTCATTTCCTCTTGCAGATGGGAAATTGGAATCTTAAAGAGACTAAATAAACCTCCCACAAATGGTAGAGCTGATCTGTCACCCCAGGGAGGCTGGCTTCAGCACCTACATCATTAAGCTATGTAGCCAGACCACTACAAACCAGACTAGTCCCGCTCTTTGACTGCAATACTATACCGTTATTAGTTCCGCCTATAAGAGCTTTAAAAGTCATTTAAAACTCATCCTGTAACCTCAAATCATAATTTTTCCTTACAGACTGGAAAAGAACACTTGGCCAACCTTCCACATGTCACGTTCACTCTCTGCCTTTCTCTTCTGTTCCTTCCTTTGTGGGTTGTCCCGTAGATCAAGGATGACTGTTACTTGGTGGTAGCAAGAGGATTCCCAAGTTCACATTATAAAGCAAGAGCTTGGTCCTTTAGATCTGGAATAAACCTTAGTTTAACCCCCAACACAAGAAAATTGAAGTGGCAAGAGTTCTCGGTCATCTGGGCTTCCTGCCTCTTGACATCATCATCCATGTAAATGACCCATCGGGAAACTGCGGTCAAGGAGTTTTTCTGGAATCTGTACTTGCAGTACGCTTTGGAGACTGGTTGTCCAACCTCTCCTTGTGTTATCTCTATACATTACTATTATTATTACCACTCTATACATTACCATTATTTCTATAATGTACATGAAAACAACACATTTTTATTGGACTTTAAGCTAATTTGTTTATTGCTTTTATTTCTAAAACATTTTCATCTCATTTACTTTTTATTGATGACTAAACTAATAAAATGAGCATGTCTGCTATGTGGCAAGCACCATAATCAATAGATAAATCTAATTTTTTTAACAATGAAAGAAGCAGCCCAGGTTATAAGCCAAATCCCCAGTGGGGGGCATGCAGGAGGTGGCCATTCAATGTTCTGTCTCAATCGATGTTTCTATCTCTCTCTTGTTCTCTTTTCCTCTCTCTTTAAAATCAATCAATCAATAAAAAAAAATTTTTAAAAGGTATTAAAGGAGTAAATGGTACAGACCCAGAAGAAGTAACAGGGCCTGGAACATTTGAAGACATAGTTGAGTGAACTGTATTAGGCCAAGTTCATTTTCATATGATTTAGAATTTTAAGTTTTGGGATTAGAGTTTAATCCTAAATTGTTGTTATTCTAAAACTATTTTAATACATAGAGTGACCTGCTCCAAAAATTTGAAGGTAAGTCTTTCTCTCCAGTCATTCTAAGGGAAGTTACATGGCAAAGGGAGGTTTGGGGAAAAAGTATCAAACTTGACCCAGTGTTAGAAGTTTATCAAGTTGTGGAAATGTCTGTGATAGAAAAAATAGTTATATCATCAACTGAGCTGAAGTGTGATCCACTAGATACGATTCCAACAGACAAGAAACAGCTGAAGTTAATTTTGCTTCTTCAGGTCATAAATCTGGAATTAGATTCCACTTCTATACACACTGGAGATGACTCCTTGTATGCTATTCAGAACCCATCTTCTTCATGAAAGATAAACTCTTATCTTACACTGCCTAGTGTCTCTGTCTCTGCTGCACCAGGCCTCTCTTCTGTCATTAACTGGCATCTCATTAGGTGAGCCTCCCTGTTGCTAACCATTTCCAGTGGAATGTGTCTTCATTTTCCCATTATTTTAAGAGTTACATTACAAACCCAGCAGGGAAGCAACTGCATCTAATTGATTTTCTCTATCACCTAACATTTCTGTTCGTGAGTAATGTGTTTTTTCACACTTTTTTTGTGTATTCATTTTTGCAATTGAGGAAAAAAAATGACATAAATGGAGCCATTTTAAAATGGAGTTTGAACCACCAGACCCAAGAAATGACCTTGTACATCTTGCTCTTTTGAACCTTTGAAATGTTTGACTTTAGCAAAAAAAAAAACCTTTGGTGGGCCAGAGCAGCACTGTATTCCAAAGAAGTGTTTACAGAGCTAATAGGAAATTGGACATCCTGACTACAAGGACTGAAAATTACATGTTTTCGAGTCAGTAAATAGCCATGTAGAGTTAAAGAAGAACCTAGCTGATTAACACTAATAGAAGCTCCTTCCTTCTAGTCATGTAACCATTTCCCTTCCCTTTCCCATAAAAACCCATTGCCTACACCCCATAATCAGAACACAGTTTGGGTTTCTGCCTAATTAGTCTTGCTTCTTGATTAATTAGTCTTTGATCTCAAATAAATGCTTGTTGCCTCTCACTCTGACTTTTCATTTTTGGGTTAACAAATATGGTGTCAGAATCGGGACCTGAAGCAACTGTACCTTCATGGACCAGAGTCCCCTGATACTGGGTAAGATCCCCACAGGGGCCTCTTTTGTGTTCACTGTTTCCATGTGAATTGACCCCCAGTGGTAAATTCTCCCAGGCTCCTGACCTCCCTCCTTTTTGGTCAAGGTCAATGACTTTCTTTGAGATCAGGAGGGGAAATTCCCTTTGGGGGTGCCCGCGTGGCTGCTGCCACAGGACCTTGTTACTACCCGAGGAATTTTCCCAGGAAGGGCTTCTTTCATGCTTGCAAGAAGTTCCCTGGGTGTTGAAAAGCTCATAGGAATTTTTTTTCCCTGGTGGGTGAGTATAACTTTTTGTTGCCCATTCTTATGTTTCTTTTCTTTGCCTCTGTCTGTGTGTTACTTTGCGTAAGACAGAGATTCCAAAGGGAGCAACAAAACCATGAATCCTATTAACCTGTTGCCTGGGCTGGCCCCAACAACCGACAGTTTCTGCAGACCGCACTAGACCAGCATCTACGTAAACAAACTTTGCTGTGGGTTAAATGCACATGAGGTAAAGGCTATTGCTAAGGGAAAGTTGGAAGACAAAGCTGCAAAATTGCTGGACACAGGTAGAGCACTAGAGCACTAGACACCTCAAATAAAGGCACCTTTAGTCAGTTGGTCAGGAAATGGGGTAGAAGCCAGTAAAGCCTTCTTGGAAAAATCAGCGTGGTACCTTGCTCATAGGGTTCCCATCCTAACCAAGTGAGCAAGGAAGGTCACTTCCTGGCAGGCACAGGGACCTCAAGATGAGGAATTAACCCAAATCTATAAGTTTACAGGTTAAGTCTAATGGGCAAGAATTTGCCTTGACCTCTCAGCCTCAAAAGGCTGTTAAAAGTTCAACCTGAAGATTTTTTATTAAAAGTTCCAGCAAAGCAAATTTAAAAGATTCTATATGATCTATTGCTATTTATGTAGATAATCAGGCCAACTTTATTAAAACTAGACTTAATTATAGTACAACTAATTTGCTTGCACAATATCTTTGCTTAAAATGTGGATAATTGTAGAGAGAAAAAGAATATGTTCTAATAGAAGCTATAATATATAGTTATGGATACTAGTTCTTGTTAATTTCCCTTGAGGTTTTGTTTCTCACCTATAAACTGCATTGAATCCTGGGTTCTTTTAGTTTGCTCAAGTATTTGACTACAACTCTTTATACAAACGTTTCTAGTTTTCTCCCACTTTGACTTGGAATCATTGAGAACTAAAACTACAACTCTTTAAACTAACGTTTCTAGTTTTCTCCCACTTTGACTTGGAATCATTTGGAACTAAAACTGCCATTTTCTGGAAGCTCGCAAATGGCTGCAAATGACTTAATACACACGTCACAGAAATCACCACAAACGCGCATGCTTCAACAATCTTCACGCCTGGTGTTGTGTAAGCCACTTGTAAAGTTCACCTGAACAATGGACAGCATCATCGGAGGCATTTCAAACTACAAAAGATGCTTCAACATGAGTCTCAGAAACTGGTTTCTTATCATTAACCTTTGGGTTTTTTTGTTTCCGTAGAATTGTCTCATTAAGACAATTGCTGATACCTCAAGATCCTTGACCTTCTCAACTGGCTACACTCTTGCATTGCCTCCTACTCAGGTCTAGTCTCCAAATTTGACTTAGCATTTTGTTTGTTGTTATAGAAATTCTTGTTGTAAAATTTTGTCTGCTTTGCATAGCTCGATGTTGTAAAGACACCAATGACGGCTCAAAGACTTGAGATAATCACTAAGTCCTATGAGAGTTCGCAGGAAAAACCTCAAGGCTAACTGTAGATGTTTGCCCTTAAAGAAACATGACAGCAAGACCTTCCTCTGTTCCGGTGCTCTGGCTGCTTAAATGTGGCCTGATTCCTAAGAAAACCGCTTTCTCTCCTACGTGGTACATGACATACTGGAAATAAGCCTTCCCAGCGACAGATCAATGAAGCTTTCAACGACTGATCAGTGTTGCTGTCCAATGTTTGGTCAGCAATGCTGTCAAGGAAATATCTCAATCAAAAGGGAGAAATAAGAAAAATGAAATAAACGGGGCCATTTCAAAATGAAGTCAGAACCACCACCCCAAAACAAAGGCCATGCACACCTTGCTCCTTGAACCTTTGGAGTTCGATTTGGGGGAAATAATCTTTGGACTGAGCCAGAGCAGCCTTGTCTTCCAAACAACTGTTTGTAGAGCTAACAGGAAAACAAACATCCCAATCACAGAGAATGAAGATTAAAGCCCTTCTTTGGGATCAGTACACAGCCATGCAGAGCTACTGGTGCTTGCTAGCACCAAGAGAAATTCCTTCCTTCTTCATGTAATTCTTTCCCTTCTCTTTCTCATAATAACCCTTTGCCTTCATCCTGTACTCAGAACGCAGTTTGGGTTTCTGCCTAATTTAGTGCTTCCTGAATAGCTAGCTATTCTTTGAACTCAAAAAAAGCTGTTGCCTCTCAATTTGGCTTTTTGTATTTAGGTTAACAGTGTAATTGAGAATTGTTATTACTGCTAATGATAAAAAAAAAAAAAAAAAGCAGCATTATCTAAGGCCTCTTTAGCAAATATGATGTCTTCATCGATAAGCCGAACTCTGAGGAAGGATCAGAGAATATTGGGAAAGGAGACTCAACTCAAGGGCAACAGAAAGCAGCCGGAGGTAATGGAAAGAATTGACATATTTTGGGGGGAAAATCTGATTTTGAGTCCTTAAATTCACTGTGTGACCTTGGAAAAATCTGTTGAACAATCTGAAACTCTAAAAAATAACACCATTTAGATAATCCCAAATAGTCCAGAATTCTGGTATTTGATTTTCAAGAGAGAGAGAAACATTTATTCTCAGAACAATTTTGAAGGTGGTCACCTCAAAAATTAAAGATTTCTTCCTCCTCTTTTGCAGCTAAATTCAACATTTAGCTTGTCCCATTGTCATTCTATTTCTTTTTCTTTTTTAATTGTATCTTTTGGGTGGCATTGGTTAATAAAAGTATAAAGGTTTCAGATATACAATTCTATAATACAACATCTGTATATTGTATTGTGTGTTTACCACCCCAAGTTAGGTCTCCTTCCATTCACCATACTGTTGTCTGTGTCCAAGAGTCTTTTCTTCTTTCTTTCCCTCCCTTCCTTCCTCCCTTCCTTCCTTCCTTCCTTCCTTCCTTCCTTCCTTCCTTCCTTCCTTCCTTCCTTCCTTCCTTCCTTCCTTCCTTCCTTCCTTCCTTCTTTCTTTCTTTCTTTCTTTCTTTCTTTCTTTCTTTCTTTCTTTCTTTCTTTTGCTTAATCCCTTTACCCTTCTCACCCGGCCCCCAAGCCCCTCCCCTCTGACAGCTGTCAATCTGTTCTCTGTATCCATGAGTCCGTTTCTACTTTGTTAGTTTATTTTGTTCATTAGATTCCACATTCTATTTCTTAGACTGCGTAGCTGTTTAAAATTATTTTCTCATTTTCTATTGTAGTATATATTTTATATTGTGTTTCCTCAGTAATCCCTACTCTACTTTAATATCTTTATTTGTTTTTCTTTTTTATTCTCTCTTATATATCATTTATTTTTCCATTAATAGATTTCTAACTTCTTCATTATAGACTCTTTCCCACTACCTTGCTTTGTGATGGAATCTCTTGAAAACAGACAGGAGGAGAATGTCATTCATGGTGGTGATGCTAGCATTATTATATTATTAGTAGTATACATTTTTGACATTCAGTAAGAGCTATAACTTTTCAGTGTGACACATACTAAATTCTGTTTTCCTCAGTGTAGACATGTGTTTTAAAGTACATGTTCAGAACAATTACAAAGATAGAAATTAAAATGCTTGCATTTAAAATAATTGCTTTATGGATGACAAAGACCAGTTCCTACTCAAATTTAAATATAACTGCTTTTCACATTCTCTGTCTTCTAAGTTGTCTATATTTCCTGTTTTCACAAATTTCTTTCATTTCATCTTCTTTTAGATCTTGAATCCTAACTTTCCAACCTCTTGATTTTTCTCCTTCCTCCCTCTTAAGTCACATTGCCACAGACATATCCTTTCCACCTGTGTTCTCCAGTCTTGGGCAAAAGTATGAAGAAAAATACCTTTATCTGCCCGTCCACCCTCCACTTAGAATCACGTTACCTTCTCCTTTTGACCCTGCCATTTTCTAAAGGTCACTTCTGTCCCTCTAGTTGGTCACAATGGATCCTGGTGAGCCCTCCGCATCATCTCACATTCTGGACTTTTTCTAATTTTTCTTTCGTTCTGCCCTGGGTCCCATCCTCTGAAGGTACACCTAACTTCTGTGTCACTTGATGTCCCCAGATGAACATTGTATTGTCATTTCCTTATGTATTGTCTTTCCATAGGCAACAGTGTAATTAACAGGGGCTTTGGGGGATTTTGGCTAAACGGGAATCCTAGAAGTATTATAGTGAAACAGTTTAGCACACCTGACTTCCGTCTCCACGTCCACCAGAAATGGACTAAAGCAGAGAAAAACTCCAAAGTAGAAAATTGATACACCAGCTATGTTATAGATGAGGGAGAAACTTATTGAAGTTTCTAAGGATACAATTTCTCAATGAAATATTTGATTCACCTGAGGATTGTTTGTTTGTTTTTTAATCCTCACCCAAGGATATGTTTTTTATTAATTTTTTTTTAGAGAGAGAGAAAGAAATATTGATCAGCTGCCTCTCGTATGCACCAGGGATCAAACCCCAGCCTAGCTAGGGATGTGCCCTGGCCAGGAATTGAACCTGCAACCTTTTGGTGTATGGGACAATGCTACAACAAACTGAGCCACCTGGCCAGGGCCTGAGAACTTTTTAAAAAAATTAAGATAAAATGGAGTTGTAAGGAAAATATATAACTTCAGCATTCTGTTTATCAGCAATGATTAATATATTTTCACCTCCTACATGCTTTTATTTTTAACTATTGAATTTTCATGACTTTAAAACTTTACTGTATATACATTTCTTTCTCTCTCCCACAATCCTTTCTTCTGGATTGCCTTTCATCATTCTGTCAAATAAAATATGATAACCACATTGCCCCAAATCGCTCTAACCAGTTTGCCAAGTGTGAGCCACCATTGCTAAAGCAATTTGAAATACATCAGCACAGTGGGTTCTCACCACTCTGCGACAGCTATGGTAACTCTCATGCCCACTTTGGGAAGTGGGAACGCTCGCACTCAAAGAAACGGTGCTATGCCACTCAAGTCCTGTAGCTGGTGAGGAGCAAAATGGAGAACCCAACTTCTGTCTTTTGACCACAATCACCTACCCAGACTCTTAACCTGCTGAATTCCACACAGATCTTACTATGAGATATTACGTGAAGTTTAACTTTTCTGTTGTTTTCAGTTAAAAAAAAAACACAATAAAATAAAAATAGTAATAATTTAACCTCGGCCAGTGTGGGTCAGTGGATAGAATCTTGTCCCATGAACGGAGAGGTTCAATTCCCAGTCAGGGCACGTGCCCAGGTTGCAGGCTCATCCCCGGTAGGGGGTGTGCAGGAGGCAGCCAATAGACATCTCTCTCTCACATGGACGTTTCTATCTCTCTCTCCCTCTGTCTCTCTCAAAAATCAACAAAAACATTTTTTAAAAAGACAATCTCCTCTATTTAAAAAAAATAGTAATAATTTAAAATTTATGTCAAAACTCACACCTATAGAATCACATAATGCCTTAAGATTTAAAATCCTACCCACCAAATTCACACAGGTAAGTGAACATTTACTTCTCCCTTTTAATCTATACATCAGAACACTTAAGTAAGGGGTCAGGCACTGTAAGCAAACTTAGAATGAGATAAATTGCATAGATAAAATGTTGGTTTCTACGACGCATACTATTTGCATAATATTTATATCATTCAATTAAGGCTGGGAATTACCACTCTAAAATGAAGTATATTGAATACCTTTTAGGATTTCTCTGGTTTTCAAACATTTTTCCGAATATATGACAACTCACAGAAGGCAATTCTTTTCCTAGCCTACCAGGACCCTATCAGATGAGGATCTAATAGCCAGCTTTACAATTTAAAAAGCACACATGAATGTAAGAACACAAAAAAGGATGTTGCAATGAGCAGAGTAGACAGACTGTAGCAGTAAAGTCAAGTGATTCATAATAGTCTGGAAATATAGCACATACATTGGCTCTTGCTTGGCATTTCTAGTAAGTAATTTTTAGGTAACTAAAATTTCATAGAAGCTTTCCTATACCAACAGCCTTCAAACTATTTCCTTTCTGTATTTTACTTTTCAACCAAGCTTTCTATTGCTTTGGGTTTTTCATTCCTCTCCCTTTGACTGTACCTTTTTGATACATTTCTTCATCTCGTTTTTAACTGAATTCATTAAGAAAATTTCTTAGAGCATCTTGGCCAGAAACTTAGAATTCAGCATTGGTTCCAGTTCAGCCGGTAACAAGATATTCTTTTCTTTGCCCCGGGCATACCCTGGTTTACTCTTTTAATTTACTGAAATCAAAGGGCTCCTTCAGGGGCAAGTTTAGACTCCTGCTTTTAGCTGGGAGACAGAGGCAGGGATGATTTCTAAATATCTTATTTCCTGCTTTAAAAATTAAATGAAAACTCTTCCCTTTCCACCTCATCCACATCATCCCATTTCAGGATTGCCTGGAGCAGCGCCCTGCTCCCTCCGAACTTGTACTCACCGGCTGCCGTTTGACACCTAGCCAGTTCTTCCAGACCAGGACCCGCAGCTGGTGAAACTGGGAAGCCATCCTTCAAATACCCCAAACGATAAAAGTTTTCTTTTTTCCTCCACAGAAAAAAAAAAAAGAATTGGTCCAACTTGCTGTGTGTCAACGGGTCAGAAGCCTTTTCACGGCATATCTTTCGGGGTGACTGGGGTAAGAGACCCACAGATTCCCTCTGCCACGGGTCTTTTCCTGCGTGCGGATTGACTTAATTCTTGACCAGGAGCACTTCTCAGTCAGCTCTTCCTCCACAGTGAGAACCCAGAGCAGTATCTTTCAGTGGCTTCTACTTGTATTGAAATAACCTCCAGTTGCTGCCTGTTGCATGAAGTCCAGGCTCAAGAGAGAATGAGTATCATTCAGATAATGCTCCACTGTGACAAAAAAAAAAAAAAAAAAGCTGAACCTACACCTCCTACTCTCCATGAAATTAACTGCCTATCCACACCTTTGAGGAGGTATCACCTGCACTGAACACGTCATGAGGAACTAGGTGGGACCCTTGCCAAGCCAGTAGGACTTGTCCTACATTCCCTAGCCTCCTTTACCACATAGTGCCAACTCCAGCAGGGGCAAGGCATAGGCAGCATTTTACAGACTCTAGCCCAGTGACTCTTATAATATTTACAGTGTCATTAAGATCTTTTAAGTCAGTAAGACCAGAGCTCAGCTGAAAAGCTCTGAACCTCAGTTAGGTATATAGAGAAAGTTTTATGTTCCTTCTAAAGTTGAGTTGAATGTTTTGATTTGAGAGGAAGTGACTATGTCGGCTAGGTCCCATCTTCTAAAACAATTTACTAGGTTAGGCAGAATGCAGAAAATTAAAGGTAGCAATAGGTGACATAAATACTACACAATGGATTCCTTATTTTGGAGGGGTGGATTCATGCATATTTTATAGAAAAGCTTCCTTATTCAGGCTTTTATGGTTAAAAGAAACAGAGGTGACCAAGTAATTTTAATTGTGATTTAAGGGTACACATAATGAAGAAGCCAGGCATAAAGGCTTCTAGAAGTAACCCTGCTTACATACCTCAATGACAGCCCATTCCCTCTGATACTCAGCTTCCATCATCTGGCTCCAGCCGGTTTTCCAATCTTATCTTCCAGTGGTCTATTACAAATGCTTGACCATTTGCCAAATTGATGTATATTATAATATGCAAATACAGCCTGTGCTTTCTGGTTCCTGGCTTGTTTATTCTATCTTCTCTACCTGGGATCGACTCCTCCCTCTCTAAGCTCCTACCTCTCAAAATTACTCTCAAGTTGACGTGTTCCATGAAGCCTTTTCAGATATATTGCATAAAATATCTTCTCTCCTGCCTTTGAATCAGCATACTTCTTTGTTTTTATCTATCTCAAAGGACTTACATTTTTGCCTTATTGCTATTTTTGTCTGTCTTACTTTTCCGAATTCTTTGAGGGCCTAGACTATTCTATATAACGATACTTTATACATGATCAGTGCTCAGTAATAGGCCTGAATTTGATTGACTAGACTGTTTGAGCCAAAGCTAGCAAAACTCTCTTTCAATACTATCACTTTTCCATTACTCTGTTTGTGAAATCAGTTAAAACAATGTTAGAGCTCTTCCTTCACACCCGGTCCCCCATGGGTAGCTTCCTGGTTCTCATGCCAATTCTGCAGCGTTGATAACAGCCAGCCTGGGGCTAACTGAAGCCATGCTGGCCACATGCCCATTGCCTCAACTTTGGTTCTGTGCTACTGTGATGAATCCAATCCTCAGGAGGCAGTCAGTCCGGAATATCAAGAATTTGACCCTTTAACTGTTTCTGGACAAAGTGTTCTTCAGCTAGCCGATGGTCTCAGAGATAATGCCCTCCTTCGCCAGTCCTGAAATGCAGTGTGAAGATTCGTCTGGCTCTCTCAAGCTTCGCTGAAGACTTGAACTCCTGCTTCTTTCTGCCATCTGTCAGCCTACAATTCACCGGTGGGCTGGCTCACAGACAAACGTTATTGAGTTGTGAAGACAGGGTGGGATTTGAGATGTGACTCTACATGTCTAGGTCCATTGCCGGCACAGAGTCACCTTATTCAGTGAAGTTAATTCAGGTTAAAAAGTCCTGACTCACCACATGACTGATGCAGGTGAGAGGTCAACCCCAAAAGTTCCGAATGGTCTCTCCCCGCAGCTGCTCGTCACCTGTCCAGTGTGATCATGGAGTCGCTTTGTCGCTGTTTGTTCAGTTTTGGTGAAAGGTTTCCTCTCAGGCTGTCCTCCTGCCGGGACACCTTCATCTACAATCTCAAATTTTCTCATAAAGATAATATGTTTTACTACATCTCATGACTTTCCGGATCTTTTTTTTTTTTCCAAAACAATTTCAAAATTATACATTAGGTGGTTAATGTATGTTAGATATTTCTTTATGCTTGAAGGCACACAATGTCATAGCACCAAACGTCATGCACACTTCCTTGGGGAGTGGGGTAATCTTTCACAAAATAAAATTCAAAGTAGTTTAAGTTGGGGTACCCAGACAATCAAATATACAAATTTTACCCTATTCTGAATAACTATATCTTTAAATTAAATGTATTGGGGTAACTGGTTAACAACATTATATAGGTTTCATGTGTACAATTCTATAATACATCATCTGTATATTCATTGTGTGCTCACTACTCAAAGCCTAGTCTCCTTCCATATATGTAGCCCATTTACCCTACCCCCATGTATCATGCCCCCATCCCCTTTCCCTTCTAGTAACCACCATACTGTTGTCTGTGTCTATGAGTTTGTTTGTCTTGTTTGTTTGTTTATTGCTTTCTGTTTTATTCTCCACGTATGAGTGAAAACATATGGCATTTATACTTTTCTATATCTTGGCACCTATGTATACTTGACTTCTAGTTTCTTCTTTAAGTTTTTAAAATTTGATTTTAAAAACATCGTTTAAGATTTCATTGTAGAAAAGTTGTTGGCTAACAATAATCTTGGAATTTATAGCTTATATAAATTAGCAATTATAACCATTGATCATAAGAGAACTTGAAGTAATTATTAGACCAACCAAAAGAAAATGGAAGAGAGAATACAGAAGGGGATTAAAGACAGTAAAAACTCTTTTCACGGAGTAAGATGTAACTTTGTGCCCACTCCTGATTGTAGGTTGAGGTGCTATTGGTAGATACCTTAATATTTACCCTTGAGGGAAAATTTTGCAACCAGAAATAAGCTGTTCCCAGGACACATAGCTGCTGAAAAATATTTTTAAAAAAGCAAAAAGTTAAACCAAGCAGAAAATGAACAAAGGCAAATTAGAAGAATACAACTCATGAAAGAATACATTTACCATGAAACTTACAAATTTTGTTCTTATAGGTGTACCAAAACGTTAAATTACTGTGTTTGGCAGGACTCTGGGGATTTGGCACACTACTCAGTCAGTCCAGTGCTTCTGCCAGAGGCCAGCAGACCCCAACTGTCTCAGGATGACTTACAAGCCGCAGTCCATAGTACCTGCCTGCACTCCCTCTGTCTGCTGCTGGTGACTCTACTTCTTGGTGATCGATAGGTTCATCCCTTTATAAAGCAAGGAATCATCACATCCACCAGAATTTAGGCACTGTTTGTTTTCCCGCACTCACTTGACCAGCATTAAAAACAAAACTATAGCTTTGTCATGGAATACCTCGAACAAAAATTAGCTTATCCCAAGATTCCAGCCTTCTGCATTCCTAAACTCCAGTAATCACAAGTTTTGGAGAACAGTTCAACCAGCCCAAATCTGACTGCACCATGTCCAGATTTGAGCCATGCCCAGAATTAGTTTTGAGCATACATGATCATTCTCCTGAAGTCGATCTTATCTAGGGTTACCTGCAGGGTCACTTCACTTACTGAATCTAAATAGAATGATGGCTTTGCCAAGGCTGCACAACTGTGTCACTGGTGAGCTCCATGAGCATTAGATGTGGCAGTTCTTGTCAGTCAACTGTCATGTGGCATACTCCCGAACCAGGGAAAGAGGGAGTTGGTCCAACCATGAATAGGATATTAATGTAGCTGAAACATAGTGATTTGTTTTAATAGTATTTATTAGAGATATATATTACCAATAATAGTAATAATGATAAACACTACACTATAAAGCTCCTGTCCTGCCTGTCTAGCTCATCACTGTATAATAGGAATCTAGCACAGGTATTGCCCTGTAGTAGGTGGTTAATTAATGCTTATCGAATAATTGAGCAGCAAACATTTGTTAAGCATTGATTGAATCATCATAGGAGGTCTATTGTGTAGAAACTGGTATTATCCCCATTTTCAAAGGAAAATGTGACATTCCGAGAGGTGACGTCACTTGCCTAAGTTTCTCCAGTTAGAACTGAGGACAATGAGAATGGCAGAGTGGGAACCCTGACCCTAACTCTGTCCTTTTCAAATTTGTGCTATCCTGTGTCCAGTCGTGTCTACGGCTTGGTGTGGGAAGAGCTGAGGAGAGCAAATGACTTCAGGGTTTTCTAGTTCTCCAAGGGCCAATATCACTTATAGATGTTTATTAAAAATAAAAAAATTATTACCAAAACAAGTGCACAAAGAATAATTGCATCAGGAACTCAGGAACAGGAAAACTGTTGTTTTTAGGCTTCTTGGGAGACCGTCAAAGGACCTCCCAGCCTGGCCCTCACCATCCTCACCAGCTAAGTCTCTCACTCTCAACCATCCCTCCCACAGTCTGTTGTAATGCTTTAGACGAGGGTATTTACTTTCAGGCTTTGGTCATGCGGCTACCTCTGCCCAAAATGAAATCGTGCTCCTTCGTGGACGAATGACTCCAATGTTACTTCCTCTCTGAAGCTTTTCCCAGCCCTTCCACCCACCACACCTCCACCCCCGGCTGAATTAATCACCTCCTCATGTTTTACCGTGGATCTCTGTTCATAAAGCTAGCCAAGTACTTGCTAGCTACTATTATGTTCAGTCTGTCTCCCTGACTCTACTCTGAGCCACTTGAGGACAAGGAACATGCCTTATGAAACAGTAATCACTGGAAATTCATTCTATGTCCCTGCAGAATGGTGAGAACCTTGGCCTGACTAGATCTAAGTGCTGGTTTGAAGTAGCAGAAGATCAAGTTGGAAGAATCAGAGACCTTCACGATAAAGAACAGAGGCTACCATATTGAGGATTTAGATGGGACATTCTGACAGCTCAGCTAAAGAGAGAGACACGGCAGAAATGGTACTGTGAGAAGATGAAAATACTAGCAGGATGAGAGATTCGGCTTTAAACCTGAAACTTCTATTTTGAATTTTCAAAATGTGGAATTAATTGTGAAATGAAATAATTTAGGATATTTAATGGAAACCAGAGTCACAAATTTACTTTTCACCTCCAAGCTGGGTTTTGTCCATAACATCAGTGACAACTTACTTTTTCCCCTGTGATTAATTGATTTTTACATGAAGTTCCTATGGGATACTCATCACATACAGGATCTAATTTCTATGGTAAATCTGTGAGGTCAATGTTATTATCTACGCTCTATAGATATGGGAGCATAGTTCATGCAGCTTCCCCAGGTCACACAGCTAATGAGTGTCAGAACAGTGATTTGACCCTGCTCTCTCTGTCTGCAAAGCCTGTTCTTCAATAGGACCTCATAAAACGAGCATGGATGAGAAAATATGGTAACTGCACGCACTGAACCCAGGTGGAAATGTGCACTAAGTTGGGAAACTGAAGCTAACTCCTGGCAAAAATAACAGCATCTTTCTTTTATGAGAAGGGCGGGGCTCCACCAGAGGTTTCAGATAATGAGGCACCAATTGCTAATCCCTCATTACCTAAGATCCATCTTCGATGTAAGGTGGTGATAGCCAATGTTGTGAAGCAGGTGGGTGTGAGGGAGGTATCAGATTCAGGATTTTCAGGTGCTTTATCAGCACTGAGACACTCCAGTGATGATGGGGATGGAAGAACTATGTCAAGAAACAACCAGTAAAGATCCACAAAACCAAGTAAGACATATTTTAAGGGAGTTTCAACAAGATTCACTCCAAGCTAAATTATAAAGCAGCTTTTCTCTTTGAGATGATACACTGGCACAGACAGAATGGACAAAATGCTTCATCACAAACAACTTGGACTTGTCAGGCGAGCCAGTTTGATAAACTATCTGATTATCTTACCATTGAGCTGTGTCAGTCTGGGAATTTCAGGGTGATTTAGAATCTTGCAAAGAATTACTCACCCACTCACCCAGGATGAGTAATAATTTCCTTGGTTAAACTGGTAAAGTATGTTGAATTAATTAATTTTACTACATGTGTTGCTATAATCAGAAATGAGAAATAAAAAAATAATTGGTATTTTTTGGCCAATCTATTAAAACTGGAAATTTTTTTTTGATGTTTTAATTCTCCACTTTAGAGGAAAAAATAGAAATGAAAAATACTATTTTTTTCTCAATGTATGTAGTTTCTGCCATAAAACCTCAAGCAGCTTTTTTTAAAGACAAATATATGTTTTTATCTAATATCTTTTTTTCTTTATTGAAAAATACAATAACCAATTTCTACATGTGTTTTATTCTTTGGGGACCAGGCTATTTCCAGAGAAATTTATAAAAAGAATATCAGAAATATTAAAGTTTTCTATATTATATGTGACAGCATGCATTCCCTTGAATGCAACAGAAACTATGTTAGAAAAATTGATTTTTCCTGAATAAGCTAAAAAATGATCATTCCTTCCATTTTGAATTTCCAAACCTTCAGTATAGGAAAAATAAAACTCAGTTATCTGTCCTCTCAATGTTGAGCAACACACAATTTTTCTATATGCTTTCTATGTTTATTCTTGTTAAATGACTTTGAAAGCATAGGACTGGGGAAAAGGGACTGGTCAGTGATTTTAATTCAAATCAATAAAATATTTTAGTTGAAAAGTCTGATGAGTAAAGCCTATTGGGAGTTAGGATCTTTATTTTTGTGGCCCTCCACACGGTCTCCCTTTAATAGCACTTCCCCCCATTAGGCCTTCCCCCATTAGCAATATTTTGAAACAAAGGAGAAGCAAAGATATCAGGTAGACATGGAAGGGGGAACTAACTTCCATGTGTATTGGTATCTAATAGTTGGACTTTTGAGCCAGATAATTTTTTCCATTGATTTTTAGAGAGAGTGGAAGGGAGGGGGAAAAGGGACAGAGAGAGAGAGAAAAAAACATCAGTTGAGAGAGACACATCAGTTGGTTGCCTCCCAAGTGCCTCAACCAGGGCTGGGGATCGAACCTGCAACCCAGGTACATGACCTTGACCGGGAATCAAATCTGTGACCCTCGGGTACACAGGCCAGTGTTCTAACCAGTGAGCCACACCAGCCAGGGCGAGATAATATATTTTTTATATAGGGTGAAATAAATAAACAAGTTCATACTCAAAAATACCCATTTTTGTCTGTGTTTATACAGACATAAATATATGCCCATATATGCTTCTTTACAAATATGTAACTAGAGATACAAAACATATGCATAAGTGTGTAAGGAAACATTTACAAAATTTTAGCCATTATATAAGCATACATGGATTTTAAATGTGAAGAAAATGGTGCATAATAAAAATGAAGCATCTGGCCCTCCAGACATGCATTTTAATGGGCGCTTTAACGAAGGCATGTGACAAATGGAGCATATGCCCGTATCAGTCAAGTCTCGCTACAGAGAACTGGACAGATCTTTTGAACCAATGATTTATTTATTTTTGTAGCATATAGATATACCCACAGCATTTTCCTAAACGTACAAATTCAAAACCATTCAAAATTAAAGAACTTCACATTCAGTAATTTTTTTCATTACGTTTTCACATTAACCTGCATCCTAAGGGGAAATACTCACATGTAACACAAAACAAATGCATCGCAATCTAAAAATAACAATCTGAATGACTGCAGTGCAGCTAATCTTGCCCATTCTGCTACTATTCCGGCTTTCTCTCTGGACCACAGAATTGTTTTGAAAGCTGGTCGTAATCTGTATATAGACTATAATAAAGAAGAGCCTCTTTCAAAACTGTCCAAGAGGCTTACACAGACTTTCCTACCACTAAGGCTCTTATAGAAAACATAATCCCATTTTCACCTACATCCTGACTCTCCAATCTTCAGCCTTCCTTCAGTAATGAAAGCTCATTGCTTAGGGCAAACAACAAGCATTTTGTGTAGCACAAGGAGCCCATGATGTGGAGTTGTGTTGACACTGTGATTCTGCAGCCTCAGGAGGTCATTGGTAAGATGCCATTTTGATAGAGCAACTTCCTGCCTAAAACTAGGGGCCATGTGAGAAATGTCAAATCAGGTTGAAAGAAAAGGCACTACCTGACTCTAAGAGGACAGAACACTGCAAGAGCGTATTTAAAGGAGACTTGTTTTGACTAGCAAAGGAGCACAGTGTTTTCGGAAAAGAGCAGAGGGAGGTCGGTTGAGGAGCCACTCAGCTGCTTCCCAGCTAAGTTGATTTCTGAGCATCAAATGCTCTGCCTACAAAGTGGTTACACTTAGTCCACGGATTTGTTGGGGAATTAAATTAAAGGATCAAAGAAATGTAAACAACCTGGATGTTAGCTAAGGCCTCTCTGTCTCCAGTTCTCACGTCTATGCATGTGGCTTGAGTTAACACCCTACACAACCCAGATAGAAACTCAACCCATGGGGTGTGTACAGCAAAACAAAAACAAAAAGGAACACAAAATATTTGGTGAGTGTATTACCCTTACTGCAGATTAGTGGTCACAAATAGTGAGGGTATGATCTCGCAACCTCACCAACTCAACCTCTTCTCTATCCCCTCCCATCCCCTTCTGTTTACTCCATTCTTCCTCCTCCATTCTGGGGCAATTAAAATCCCTCTCCTTTTCTCTTGCTACGTGCTTTTACCTCCTTCTCTGAAATGTCTATGCCCCTGAGCACCAAACTCCAGAAGGATGCATTTATACCCAAGCTTATCTGTAACTAGAATAAGAGCTGTTCTTTCTCAGAAAGAAACTCAGGCAGCATCTCCTAATGGAGCAAAAACCTCACCGACTCCTTACAGTTAATTACTATTATTACTGGCTAAAATAATGCTTGATCACTTGGAACCTCCAGAACAATGACAATCAAAGAAGATAATGAGATTAACTCCACAGCAATTATTTCAAACTCAAAGCAATATTCAATTACTTATCAGGACTTAGGAAATAGTGCCACTTTCTATTTTTTCCTGTACCCAAGACAGTTTGAGTAGGAGTACAGGCCCCTCTGGGATCTATGACATGTTCTCAGGGGCCTGTGCATTCTTTTCGAAGATTTAACATTTGGGGGCTTTCGTGTTTAAAATATTCTTGGAAAATTAAAGCGAGCCTATTGTGCTTCATCTGGATGACGGCCTACGAACAATGAAGTGTCAAGCAATCGTCTGTGGTATAATTGTCCCACCTTTCAGTGAACTGATAGCTCGTCTCAGTCCTCTTTTCTAACGTGACAATGACAATATTGTTACATATCTGCTACGTAACTCCAACTCGAAAGAATTGTTCATGTCTTCTCCAAATTACAAAAGTAATACTTCTCTGTAGCAATGCTATTTCATAACTAAATTTTTCTTCTCTTTTGGAAAAAATATATTTTAAAGCTTTGATTTTACATCATTAGCATGATATAGTGAAGCAAAGCAAATTCTATTATAGCTCTAGATGGTCAGTGAGAAAGGAAGGTGGACTTAATATAGAAATTATACATTCACGGTGCTATTGAAAAAATATGCACACAGATGTATTAACAATGCATAGTTTCAGAAAAGAAGAAAGAAATTAGCGCCCTGGCCAGTTTGGCTCAGCAGTTAGAGTGTTGGCCTGCGGTCCAGAGAGACCCGGGTTCGGTTCCCGCTAAGGGCGCGTGCCTCGGTTGCAGTTTGTCCCTGGCCCTGGTTGGGTCATGCGGGTGGCGGCCACTCGATGTGTCCCTTTCACGTCGATGTTTCTCTCTCTTCCTCCCACTCTATCTGAACAAAAAATGTCCTCAGGTGAGGATTAAAAAAAAAAAAAAAAGAAATTAGCAGTAAATGACTTGTTCATAACATTCTAAAAACTAAGTATAAGTCAAGAGTTCTTAGTTATACTTTAAATTCAGAGAAGGCTGCTCTTCAGAAGGTTCTGGTTAAATATAAAGTCTAAACTGACAAAAAGGTTTAAAGAAAGCAATATCATTACGTATGATTTGTATGAACATGCGTTACCTACATTTAGAATACACTGACTCTTCTTTGTCAGTTAGTAATCAATCCATTTAAATATCAAAAAATATCAAGTATACATGCAAATAAACCCTGTGACTAAAGGTATGAAGAACAGAAAATTAGATTATCAGCAACATCAAGAAACTCCAGGGTCTGTGATTGTCTTTTCATGTGTCATTTGGCTAACCTAAGTCCCCAGTTATTCACTTGAAGGTGAAGTGTTGTTGTAAAGATATTTTGTGGATGTGATTAAAGTTCATAATCAGTTAGTTTTAAGAGATTATCCTAGATTATCTGGGTGGGCCTGATTCAATGGCGGAAAGGCTTTAAGAGTGGAGCTGAGGTTTCCCTGGTAAGAGTTTCAGCCTGTGGGTAGCAGCTTTAGCCCCAGACAACAGAATGCCCTTCCTGATGTCCTGAGCTACAGATTTCAGACTTGCCTGGCCAGCCCTGACAATTGCATAAGCCAATGTCTTGCAATAAATGTCTTATTATAGATCTCATGTTAGGTCTGCTTCCTGGGCAGAGCCCTGACGGACACAGGGCCCCAGTAACTTGATGATATGCAAATGTTCAGCAGTCCTAAGAAATTGATATCAAATACAAATTTAAATCCAGCAGAACTTTGTAGTTATTTGGAAACCAACATCTCAAAAAAAGTTTTTTACCTCTTGATTTTTAAAAAGTTTCCGAAATAGTTACACCTACATACAAATACTTGAAGGGGAAAAAAAGGCATTTGCTTTCAATAATTTTTTTACACCCTCGCCAACACTTGTTTGATGATTTGTTGTTGGCGGCCATTCTGACAGATGTGAAGTGATACCTCATGGTTGTGTTAATTTGCATCTCTCTGATGATTAGTGACATTGAGCATTTTTTCATATGTCTTTTGGCCATTTGTATGTTCTGTTTGGAGAGGTGTCTATTTAGCTCCTCTGCCCTTTTTTTTATTGGGTTCTTTGTCTTCCTTTTGTTGAGTTGTATGAGCACTCTATATATTTTGGAAATTAGTCCCTTATCTGATGCATCACTGGCAATTATAGTCTCCCATACAGTGGGTTCCTTTTCCATTTTGATGATTGTTTCTTTTGCTGGGCAGAAGCTTTTTAGTTTGATGTAGTCCCATTGTTCATTTTTTCCTTTGTTTCTCTTGCCTTAGGTATTGTATCAGTGAAAATTCTGCTGTGTATGATGTCTGAAATTTTGTTGCTTACATTTTCTTCTAGAATTTTTATGGATTCATGAATTACATTTAAGTCTTTTATCCCTTTTGAATTTATTCTTGTGTATGGTGTAAGTTGGTGGTCTAGCTTCATTTTTTTTGCAATTTCCCAACACCATTTATTGAAAAGACTGTCTTGACTCCACTGTATGCTCCTGCCACCTTTGTCAAATATTAATTGACAAATCAACAATGTTATGTCATTTGTCAAATATTGTCTTGGGTCAATTATTGGGTTCTTTGTTCTGTTCCATTGATCTATCTTAGTGTTCTTGTGCCAATACCAGGCTGTTTTTATTACAGTGGCTTTGTAGTATAACCCTATATCTGGTAATGTGATCCCTCCTACCTTGTTCTTTTTTTTTTTCAAAATTGCTGTGGATTCTAGTACACCTCTGGTGGGAATGCAGACTGTTGCAGCCACTATGGAAAACACTATGGTGTTACCTCAAAAAATTAAAAATTGAATTTCCATTTGACCCAGTGATCCCACTTCTAGCAATATACCCTAAGAAGCCTGAAACACCAATCAGAAAGAATATATGTACCCCCATGTTTGTAGCAGCACTATTTACAATAGCTAAGATCTGGAAACATCCCAAGTGTCCATCAGTAGACGAATGGATAAAAAAGCAGTGGTAGCCCTGGCCAGTTTGGCTCAGCGGTTAGAGCGTCAGCCTGCGGTCCGGAGAGACCCGGGTTCGGTTCCCGCTAAGGGCACGTACTTCGGTTGCAGTTTGTCCCCGGCCCTGGTTGGTCGTGCGGGTGGCAGCCACTCGATGTGTCCCTTCACGTTGATGTTTCTCACTCTCTCTCCCTTCCTTTCTCTCCCTCCCACTCTATCTGTACAAAAAATGGAAAAAATATCCTTGGGTGAGGATAAAAAAAAAAAAAAAAAAAAAGCAGTGGTACATATACATAATGGAGTACTATGCAGCTGTAAGAAAGAAAGATCTCTTATTCTTTGAGATGACATGGAGGGACCTGAAAAGTATTATCCTAAGCAAAACAAGCCAAGCAGAAAAAGACAAATACCACATGATCTCACTTATTTGTGGAATATAATGAACATAACAGTCTGAGGAATACGGTAGACCCAGACACGTGAAAGTAGGGTAAAGACTGACAACCCTCAGAAGAGGGGGTGGGAAGCGATAAACCATAGAACTTATATGCATGTACGTATAACCGATGAACATGGACAACAAAGCTGGGGATGGGGCGGGGGGGGGATGGGGAGGAGGGTGCCAATGGGGTAAAAAAGAAGAAACATCTGTAACAAAAATAAATTAAAAAAATAAAAATAAAAGAAGCACATGAAGGGAAGAAACGAGGCCTCTAGCCAACAGCCACCACCAGCTTGTCAGTCATTTGTGTAAGCCAACCTGGAAGCAAGTCACCAGCCCAGTCAGTGTCAGATGACTGCATCCTGGAGCAATGTGGGAACTGCAATCTCAGGAGAGACCCTGAGCCAGAACTGCCAAGATAAGACATTTTAAGTTTCTAACGTACAAAAAGTGAAGATAAGTGCCTACTGTTCTTTTAAACAAATAAGTTTGGGGTGACCTCTAATGCAGCAACACGTAATTCTATTACAAATATAATACTTCTTATCCAACCAATTTTTTAAATTAATAATACAAATAAGTCATGTGGACACAATGTATAGCATGGCAAGTACAGTTAATAACACTATATTACATATTTGAAAAATGCTATAAAAATAAATCTTAAAACTTCTCATCACAAGAAAAAGAAAATTCTGTAACTATGTAAGGTGATGAATGTTAACTAGACTTACTGGTGTGACCTTTTCATAATATATACAACTATCAAGTCATTATGTTGTACACCTGAAGCTAATACAATACTGTCGGTCAATTATACCTCAAATTTTTAAAAAGTAATAGTATAAAATAATAATAGAAATTAGATTATGCCATACTTCTTTGTAGAATTGCATACTGTACTGGTATTTACAGCACTAAATAAAATAACTTTTAAGAATAGCACTTAACTATTAGTTATTTAATTATATATAGGCCTTGATAATTAAAAAAAACAAAACACTTATTTTTTTGGTATGTGCCCCTAGTGGGAACCGAACCTAGGACTCTGGTCTACAGGCCGACACTCCAACCGCTGAGCCAAAATGTCAATGTTGCTTCTTCGGAATTTCAGCAGAAGAAAAACCTCCAAATCTATTAGAAAAGGACATGATAAATTATATTTGGTCCAGTCATAATAAAAACTATGAATAAAAGAAAATTAATTAAAGAAACATGAGGTACCCCAAACCCATTTTGTTTTCATTAATTATACAGCAAAACAGCAAGCTTTACTAATATTGAAAATTCATCTTACAGTTCAGAGTCTAAAAAGGTTAAAAATGCAAACAAGCCCTGGCCGGTTTGGCGCAGTGGTTGGAGTGTCGGCCTGCAGACCAGAGTGTCCGGGTTTGATTCCTGCTAGGGTCACGTACCAATAAAAAAAAAAAAAAATGCAAACAAAAAAGCTATATACTGCCAAACAATTTCCGTGGTTGAAGATGAAGAGTTTTTGAGATTTGAAAAGATATGAATCCTAGGTACAAAGTTCTTTCTAGAAAACATGTTGCTGAACATCTTTTTCCTGAATTATATCACATTATATCATATCACATGATATTAGCTATGTTATATCATTATGTAATTACGTTAATTTTATAAATATTATATGAATTAAACTATTAGTGGTATTATTTAATATGCTATATGTATGTGTAAGTTCAGAAAAATATAGAGTGGGTATGTAATCATGGGACAGCAAATACAGCAAAATTACTAGATGTAAGAGAAAGATGATAACCCTTCTCATCATTCTTCTATCACAAATAATCTACATGACATACAATAATTTTTTAAATAATTGCTTCATTGAAATATAATTTATATAGCACAAAACTCACCCTTTAAAGCATACAATTCAGTCATTTTTTAGCATAGTCACAAAGTTGATCAGTTATCATTACAATTTTTGAACATTTTATCACCCCAAAAGGAAAGTCTGTTCTGATTAGCAATTATTCCCCCATTCTCCCTCTACTCTTAGCTTCTGGGCATTTCATATAAATGAATCATGAAAAATATGGTCTTTTTTAACTGTCTTCTTTCACCTAGGATATGTTTCCAAAGTTCATATTGTAGCATCTGTCAATAGTTCATTCCTTTTAATAGTTGAATAATATTTCATTGTGTGAGTACATGCTTTTTTGGTTTTTATGAATAATGCTGCTCTGAACATCTGTGTACAAATTTTTGTGTGGACATGTTTTCATTTATCTCAAACATATACCTAGGAATACATTATTATTATATGTCAGGCCATATAATAATTCTATTTTTAACATTGTGAGAAACTGTCAAAATGTTTTCCAAGGTGACTGCTATCAAGAGATTTGAGAACTGCTTTGTTGTGTTCTTACAAAAGATATTCTAGCAAAAGGAACAGTGCTATTGGGTGGGGCAAATGATAAGTTAGCTTGAACAACAACAACAACAACAAAAACAAAAGCCTTACTGTTGTACTTCTCAGATAACAATACCCACTAAAGATCCTCTCATTATTCTTCTCTAAGGAAATGCTTTAATTGATTTGTATAAAATGAAAGCTGAGATACAGATGCAAGTCAAAAGAATATTCTGTTTTTTTTTAATAAAAACTATATTGATCCATTGCCACAAATGGAAAGACCCATATTTAAGGAATAAACGTGTTTGACGTGGTGGAGATGGAGTAGAAGATAGGCAGAGAAAGATTCAGCAACCTAGACTTTCTTATTTAAGGTATTTGTTCAACAGTGAACACAGTGCTCCCTTTATGGTTTCAGGTTCCATTTTCATTGTTAAACACAAACAAACATTTTTTTTTTTTTAATCCAGCATATATTTATGATTTAAAAAACACTCAGCAAAGTGGGAATAAAGAAAACATACCTCAATCTAATAAAGTCCATAAATGACAAATCCACAGTAAACATCATACTCAATGGGCAAAAACTACAATTGTTTTTCTTAATATTGGGAACAAGATGGATGTCCACTTTCATCACTGTTATTCAACATAGTACTGGAAGTCCTAGCCACAGCAATCAGACAAGAAGAAATAAAAGGCATCCAAATTAGAAAAGAGGAAGTAAAACAGTCATTATTGCAAATGACATAATAGTGTACATAGAAAACCCCAAAGACTCCACCAAAAAGCTACGAGATCAGAATAAAAAGTAAATATCCAGAAATTGGTGACATTTCTGTACAGTGATAAAGTACTGTCAAAAAGAGAAATTAAATAAAACAATCCCATTTACCATTGCAACAAAAAATAAGGTACCTAGGAATAAAATTAACCAAGGCAGTAAAAGACCTGTACTCAAAATTATAGGACATTGAAGAAATTGAGGAAGATACAAATAAGTGGAAGCATATACCATGTTCATGGATTAGGAGAATTAACATCATTAAAATGTCATTACTACCCCCAAACAATCTATAGATGTAATGCAATTCCCATTAAAATACCAATGGCATATTTCACAGATCTAAAACAAATACTCCAAAAGCTTATATGGAACCAAAAAAGACCCTGAATAGCCTCAGCAATCTTGAGAAAGAACAAACTTGAAGGTTTCACACTACCTGATATCAAACTATACTACAAGGCTATTGTAATCAAAACAGCCTGGTACTGGTATAAGAATAGGCATATAGATTAATGGGACAGAACAGAGAACCCAGAAATCAACCCACACCTATATGGTCAATTAATATTTAACATAGGAGACAAGAATATACAATGAGATAAAGACAGTCTCTTCAATAAATAGTGTTGGGAAAATTGGACAGATACATGCAAAAACATGAAACTAGACCACTAACTTACACCATACACAAGAATAAACTCAAAATGAATAAAAGTCCTAAATGTGAGTAATGAAACCATAAAAATCCTAGAAGTAAACATAGGCAGTAGATCAAACTAAAAAGCTTCTGCATAGCAAAAGAAACCACCAATAAAATGAAAAGGGAACCCACTGTATAGGAGAACATATTCACCAATGACACATCTGATGAGGTTAATCTCCAAAATATGTAAAGAACTTATACAACTCAATACCAGGAAGACAAACAATCCAATTTAAAAAATGGGCAAAAACCTGAATAGATACTTCTCCAAAACAGACATACAGATGGCCATTAGGCATATGAAAAAATGTTCAACATCCTTAATCATCAGAGAGATACAAGTTAAAAACCAAAATGAGGTATCACATTACATCTGCCAGAATGGCTATTATCAATAAATCAATAAACAAGTGCTAGTGAGAATATTGAGAAAGGGGGACCATAGTGCACTGTTGGTGGGAATACAAACTGATATAGCTACTGTGAAAAAGGTATGGGGTTTCCTCAAAAATTAAAAATAGAACTGCCCTATGACCCAATGATCCCACTTCCGGGAATATATCTTCAGAATCCTGAAACACCAATTATAAAGAATATATGCACCCCCATGTTCACAGTAGCATTATTTACAATAGCCAAGATTTGGAAGACCAAGTGCCCATCAGTAGAAGAGTGGATTAAAAAAGCTATGGTATGTTTACACAATGGAATACTACAGGCAAAAGAAAATCTTACCTTTTGTGACAGCCTGGATGGACCTAGAGATTATTATGCTAAATGAAATAAACCAATCAGTCCTGCTGATGTGGCTCAGTAGATTGAGCGTCCTCCCATGAACTGGGAGGTCCAGGTTCGATTCCCAGTCAGAGCACATGCCCAGGTTGTAGGCCTGATCCCCAGTGGGAGGCATGCAGGAAGCAGCCAATCGATGTTCTCTCTCATTGATGTTTTTCTCGCTCTCCCTCTACCTTCCTCTCTCTAAAATCAATAAAGAAAAAAAATTTTTAATTAAAAAAAGTTATTAAAAAACAAATACCATATGATCTCACCTACATGTGCAATCTAATGAACAAAATAAACTGACAAACAAAATAGAAACAGAGGCATGGATACATGAAACAGACTGAGAGGTATCAGAGGGGAAAGAGGTTGGGCCACTGGATGAAAGAAGGTAAAGGGATTAGCCAAGGAATACATATGGACACCGACAACAGTGTGGTGATGGCTAGAGGGAAAAGGGTTGGAAGATGTGTGGAAGTGGACAAAGGGGGGAATGGGGATATCTGTAATAGTGTAAAAATAAAAATAAAGTTAAAAATATAAAAATCACAACTTTAAAATAATTTTAGGCTTAGAGAAGAGTTGTAAGAATAGTCCAAGGTGTTCCTTTATACACTTCACTCAGCTTCCCCAATGTGGCATGATCACAGTACAAGTACCAAAACTGGTAGATTATATTGGCACAATGTGTTTCAACTAAACTACAAATTGTATTCAGATTTCCCCCATTTCTTCACCAATGACCTTTTTCTGTTCCAGGATCCAACCAATCCAGGATCTCACAGTGTTTTGTCATATCTACAGTTTCCTCTTATTTACTATGGCTTCTCAGTTTTTCTTGGCTTTTCACAATTTTGAGGCTTTTTGTAGAGAACTGGTGAATCATTTTGTTGAATATAATATACCTCAATTTTGGCTTGCTTGCATTTAGAATGAGGTTTGCATTATTGGAAATGATAGCACAGAGGGGATGAACCCTTATCAGGGTATTATATCAAAGGGCACAGGATGTCAATAGAACTTAATACTGGTGACGTTAACCTTAAGTCCTTGGGGATGTCTGAAAGGTCTCTGTACTGTAGAGTTACTCATTTTGGAAGAGATACTTTGAGACTATACAAATATTCTGTTTTTCCTTAAACTTTCACCCACTAATTTCAACATGCACGGGAGGTCTTGCCTGCAACAATTGTTACTGTGGTGTTATAATGGTGATCTTCCATTTCCTATCTCCCTTTCGTGCTTATTAAATGAAATTCCTCTATAAAGAAGTGTTGTCCCTTGTCTACTGTTTGCATATTTATTCAATTATTATTTATATTAATAGGGACTCGTGGACATGCATTTTATTTTTTGAATTAACTTCAATTATGTTTAACTGATTTTTTGTTGTTGGTTTTATATAAACCCTGAGTTAAAGATACCTGGACCAAGAAGACCCAATGTGAAAGGTAGATCAAAATTCTGGAACCTAGTATAGGCCCAATCATGTAACAAAATTTTTTATAGAATTCAGTCTTGGCATGTTTGTCTCTGCGTGTTCTATTCCAGATTTACATGTAGGTGCTCAATAAATGTCAGATAAAGCAGTGATTGCTTAGAATTGAACACTTATTAAGCCCTCAAAGTGTAGAAGATAACTACTGTAGGTTGAGTAGAGAGGATGGCCCTGACTTATCAATATTATGGGGATTACATTTGAGCAGGTTTTTATTTCACCATAGTACAGATGATCAAAGAAGAAGTTTCTCTCTAGAAGACAGATTTAGTGCCATCACTGTATCGTACATCAAGACATTAATCTTGAGCCCTGGGTTAAGGTAGAGTCTGCTTTTGAGACTATGTTAGTATCTTGCTCCTCCTTAAACTTTTATCTACTAATTTTACCCACTAAATTCACTTCCATACTTCCTCTTAGTCCATTACAGGATCCAAGAACTTCAACATATTTTGACTAAATAATTAGCCATCTCTTCAAGTAAATGTACGAGCCTGACATGGCATGAACATTTAGGTAAAAATATGCATAATTTTGATAAAGCCCAAGGCTTTTTTTTCTGTTTCCTGGGTGTTTTAGTTAAAAAACAAATAAATGGCTTTTGCCTGATTTATTCAGGTAATTACAGTTGCATGACCCAGATATGGCATTATGTGCTTGGCCAGCATTTCAAAGATAAATTTTAGTATCTATTATAATATTTTTTTATGATTCAAAAGTACTTTCTTCTGTGATTGTGCCCTACTGTGGTGAATAGTCAAACTATTTAAACTACTTTCGCTGATGCAATTTAAAGAGAGCTAATGAAAAATCTTGAGTTCAGATTCTAGGCCAGAAGTATGCCTATTTAGGGAGAAGATAAATAATAAAAATTTGCTCCCACTGACATTCTCCAGGAATTGTTTTAGAATATCATATACATTTAAAACTTTTTACAAACTCTAGAAAATGGGGAGTCATTATTATAAATTAGATAAAACGAGAGATGTTAATTAAAATCAACCTCTAGAAAAGAATATTACTGTCACAAGTTAATTTAATTTTTAAAACGACTTGTAGACTTCTTGTTTTATCACCTAAGGAAAAAATAAAATGGGGAAAGTTTACATAGAAGGCCAAAGTTTACACACAGTGTTTTCCATGAGATTAACATTCATCAACCCTTTGAAAACCCCATTATTTGCACTACATTGGACACACAGCTTTGGTTGAGTTCACACAGAGTAAGGCTGAGAACTTAGCAAAATCCTTACAAGTTCATAACATTGTGTATAAGCCTAACTTTAAAAGCTAATAAGTAACATAGAGGGATTGGTGAAACTAAGGGGAAAATGCACACAATGTGTATGTGAAAAGTAAAAACTGAGGTGAAGGGTGTAGCCTCTTGCTTGGAATAGCATTAGGGAGACGTCCAATGAGTCTAAAACATTACACTTGACTCCCATCCAACTCTAAGTGCTCCGAGACATTTCTATCAAATGCAAGGTCATCTGGACAACTCAGGGAACTGGAAGGTTGGGAAGAAAGTCACTGCCACTCTCTGCACCTAAGTTTTTTAACTCCACATCTATAAAATCAAAGTTATGATGCCAACTTGCCTCTCAGTGTTGTGAAGGTTATTCAACAAGAGACATAGCATTCTAAAACACTGAGATGCAATCCTCTGTAATAAAGTCAAATGTCAGTATCTGTTCTCAAGAGACACGGTAGATTTTTCTCTTTGGAGACTTTATGAAGTCATTTGTCCTAAAAGTGTGCAACATCCCCAGGTCTGAAAGGAGATGATCAGATTAAATTTCTTGACATCCTTTATAACTTGATTCTCTTATGAATGGAATGCTGCTCTCAGGTAACAGTTCTCGGGAAGGTCTGATCAATGCTATGTGTTCTACCGTCCACACCTGCCTTTCCCAACCATTCTCCAGATGGCGGCCAGAGTGAGCTCCACAAAGCACAGACGTAGTGATGTCAGAGACAAACCCCTTCCAAAGCCCTTGATACCTTTCCTTTGCTTTTAGGAAAAGTGGCAGAACTCCTTCAGGGTCCACAGAACATACTATGGTCAACACCTGTTCTGGTCTGACACCTACCTTCATACCCTCGTCCTCCCAAATTCTCTCCACTTCTCTTCCCTCTGTGTCTGCACACCATGCTCCCTCTCAGACCCCAGGCCTTGCACACACTTTCTATTCTTTCCAAGTACATAGCTACTCACTTTTTTTTTTTTTTTTTTGGTCACTTCCATAAAAATGCCTAATTGATTCATAGCATGGTGCCTATCACTCTGATAGCACTTGTTATTGTTGCAATTTGCATTTTTGTGTGTAGTTATTTCATTACTGTCTATATCCCCCATTGGACTGTACACATCTCAGGATCCTTGACATACTGGGATCATGCTGGGTCTTGGGGCCTACACTATGCCTGACCCAAAGAAGGCTGTCAGTACATTTTTGTTGAATGAATAACATTTACATAAATCATTGCTTTTTCCATTTAACTGAAGGCAGTTATGGGGCAGAAGCTCCCTTTTTGCATCTGTACATGTCACAAATAAGCAAAGCAATGTTCTGGCTTTGGCAGCACACATACTAAAATTGAAACGATACGGGGAAGACTAGCACAAGGGTGACATGACACTCAAATAAACAAAGAAGCAAAATACTGGTAATGATGCCAATAGCTTTGCAAGATCTTTCTTCCAATAAGATATCTTTTTTAAACACCAACTACTTTTCGAGCTTGGCCTCTTTATCAAGAACACAAGCTGCCCTTAATCTTAGGAAGAGCTAGAAATGCAGTGATGACCGGCAGCCATTGTGCAAAGGCATTAGTAGGTCTCAGTTGCCCCTCAAAGGATAGCAGTCCAACCTGCCATAAGGTCTAACTTAGTTTTTCCATCATTTTATATTATGTGCCAATGCTTTTTACCCTCTATAATCCTTTTGTGGGATAATGCTCTTCATTTTAGCTTCCTATTGCTCAAGTCCTGGGGATAACTTGTTTCTTTAAGGGCAACAGAAAACAGCGACAATTCTTATCAAAAGTATCCTGGGTGGTATATGCTCCCTGGTTCTAAAAAAATAAAGCCTGCTCTTAAATTTTAGCACATCTTTAAAAATATAAATCTATTAAGAAGGAAAAAAACTTCTGAGTGAGCCCATCTCTCGGGGGGAATATTTGGGCTACATGAATTAAAGGCCTGCAGAGCAGCTCTCTGAAGTAGAATAAAAACAAAAGCAAAATGTATTGGTTCAAGCCTCAAACACCTGGGAGGAAGAAATCATGGATTCTCTTTGAGGTCAGAAAGGATTCATTCTACCCTTGAGCAAGGTGACTTTCTTGGGTCTCTGTTATTCCCTTTAATAGCATAGATACTTATTCTTTCAGTCTCTGTTTCATCCTGTGGTTCCTCTTCCTAATATTTATTTATGTTTTCCCCAGCTTTACTGAGATGGCATTAATATATAACATATGTAAGCTGAAGGTGTACAATGTGATGATTTGATACACATATATATTGCAAAATGATTACCCCAATAAGGTTAGTTAATACCTCCATCCCTTCATATAACCACCACTTTTTGTGTGTGTGTGGAGTCAGAACATTTAAGATCTATTCTCTTAATCGTTTTCAAGTATATAATACAGCACTGTTGACTATAGTCATGCTGTACATTAAATCCTAGAACTTATTCATCATGTAGCTGGAAGTTTGAGCCTTTTGACAAACATCTCCCCATTTATCCCATTTTCCAGCACCTAGCAACCACCATTCTACTGTTTCTTAGAGTTCAGCTTTTTTTTTATTCCACATGTGAGAACATCCAGTATTTGTCTTTCTCTGTCTGAATTATTCCACTTAGCATAGTGCCCATGTTGTTGTTGCAAGACTTCCTGCTTCTTATGGCTGAATAACATTGCATTGTATAAACATGTGCCACATTTTCTTTATCCATTCATCTGTTGATGGGCACTGGTGCTGTTCCCATGCTGTGGCTACTGTGACTAATGTCGCAGTGAACTGGGGGCACAGATAACTCTTTGACATAGTGATTAAATTTCTTTTGGATGTACACCCAGAAATGGGATTGCTGAATCATATAACAGTTCTATTTTTAGTATTGTTTTGTTTTGTTTTGTTTTTTTATCCTCACCCGAGGACACTTTTTCATTCTTTGTTCAGATAGAGCAGGAGGGAGAGAGAGAGAGAGAAACATCGATGTGAAAAGGTCACATCGAGTGGCTGCCACCCGCACGACCAACCAGGGCCAGGGACAAACTGCAACCGAGGTACGTGCCCTTAGCGGGAACCGAACCCGGGTCTCTCCGGACCGCAGGCCGACGCTCTAACCGCTGAGCCAAACTGGCCAGGGCTATTTTTAGTTTTTTAAAATATTTTTTCTTTATTGACTTTAGAGAGAGAGGAAGGGAGAGGGAGAAAGAGATAGAAACATCAATGAGAGAGAACATCAATTGGCCGCCTCCTGCATGACCCCTACTGGGGATTGGGCCCACAACCTGGGCATGTGCCCTGACTGGGAATTGAACCGGTGACCTCTTGGTGCAAGGGTCAATGCTCAACAACTGAGCTGCACCGGCCGGGCCTATTTTTAATTTTTTGAGGAACTTTTATACTGTTTTCAAAGATGTTTGTAGCACCAGCAAGGTAAGCGGTCCCTTTCCTCCACATCCCCATCACTTCCTTACCTCTTGTCTTTTTTATAATTACCACTCTAAAAGGTGTGAGGTGATGTCTTGCTGTGGTTTTAATTTGCATTTCCCTCATGAATAGTGACACTGAGCATCTTTTCATGGATATGCTAACCATTTGCATGTCTTCTTTGGAAAACAGGCTATTCAGTTCTTCTGCCAATTTTTTTTATTTGAATTTTTTGTTTGTCTCTTTGTTTTTTTTTTGCTGTTGAGTTGTATGAGCGCCTAATATGTTTTGGACATTAACCCCTTATCAGATAGATGGCTGCGAATATTTTCTCCCATTCCTTATATTGCTTTTTATTTTATTATTCATTATTTTGCTGTGCCAAAGATTTTTTGTTGGATGTAGTCCTACTTGTTTGTTTTTTACACTTTTGGTGTCACATCCAAAAAAAAAAAAAAAATACTTGCTAAGGCCCATGTCGAAGAGCTTCTTCCTTATATTTTCTTCCAGTAATTTTAGAGTTTTCGATCTTCTTAAACCATTTTGAGTTGATTTTGTGAATGGGTTAAAATATGGTCCAATTTTGTTTTCCTGCATGCAGTTACTTAGTTTTCCCAGCACCATGTAATGAAAAGGCCATCCTTCCTTCATTGAGTCTTCTGGGCTCCCTTGTCAAGTACTAGGTAACCGTATATGTGTGTATTTATTTCCAGGCTCTCAATTCTGTTCCATTGGTCTATGTGCCAGTGTTTATGCCACTACCATGGGAAGTGTGGCCTTGGTGTGAAAGTGGCACTGAACTCACAGTTTTGATTACTATAGGTTTGTAAATGAAGTTTGAAATCAGGAAGTGTGATACCTCCAACCTTGTTCTTCTCTCTCAAACTTGCTTTGGCTATTCTTTTGTGGTTTTATACAAATTTTAGTTTTTTGGTTTTTTTTCTATTTCTCTTAAAAATGTCATCAAAATTTCTATAGGGATTGCATTGAACATATGGATAGATGGCTTAGGGTAGTATGGCCATTTTAACAATATTCATTCTTCTGATCCATGAACACAGACTATCTTCCATTTATTTCATCAATGTCTTTTGAATTTTCACCTCCTTGGTTAAATTCATTCTTAAGTATTTTATTATTTTTGATACTATTTTAAGTCTCATTATTTAAGTTAGCAGTGTTGTATGTCTCTCTTAGAATGTAAGCTAATTGAGGGTAGGGTGTTGTTCAAAGGACCACTTTAGCAAAATCGTATGCTTAAAAGACATCTTTGTTTGATTAATAAGTTGCTTTTGTCATTCACAATTATGAGTCTAATAATAGTTTCTGTACCAGGAACACAGGCTCACTACTTTATCTGAGATCTTGTAGTCTGAAGCTCAGCAATGTGTTCACTCTGACGGAAGAGCAGGCTTTGGTAAAAGGCCAAACATCCTCTTTCAGTTTTTAAAGGGATACACATGGAGCATCAAGCAAACACTCCAATCAGTCCTGAGAAATAAAGGTGCAAAAGTGTCCTAGCCAAACTGCTCACACCTGTGTGACAATATGTAAGGCATCTAACCCAGTGCCACGGGGGTACTAGAAGGAATAAAACATGGCCATTCCCCAGAGAGTTCTCCATGTTAAGAAGCTGATAAAATTCCTTCTCCCTTCACCAGCACCTTTTCCTTACTGGACTCTCAAAATGCTTGCAGCCAATTTTATCTTATTAAGTAGGAAATCAGAGACATTCTTCCTGGGGAAACTGATCCACCCAGAAGAAAAGACTTGAGAAATTATTTTGGTAGTTTTTTAGTGAGAGAGCCAAATCCCATATTTAGCTGCCCTGTTGTAACGCCCACAAATTGGCAGATTGTGTCCAAAAACAACTCCCAATAATATTTCTTTAATAATGAAGAGCCATAAACTGCCAGTTAGCCAAGAGAAACTTCAACATGAAGTGCAGAGACTGAACAAACAGAAAACCCAGAGAAAACGTAGATAAGGGAGGAAACCAAAGGAAACTCTATAACATTTAAATCAATTCTGTTAAAAAGAGACAAGAAGATGCTGTAACAATCTAAAAGAAGATTCAGGACCCAGAAAACAGGCAAAATGTGTTTTTCTACAAATAAAGAAAATGAAAAGTATGATGCAGAAACAACCCTTTCAACACGTAAGAGAGGCGAAACTTTTTCTCTCCCCACTTAGCATCTCCCACTGGGCTGAGAATTAATTGATGTAAAACAGATGAACAGCAGAGAAACACATAAACTTTCTTTTTGCATGTACATTGAAGACTTCGCAGGAAAAGAAGTACTCCAAAGGCAGTCAGGCCAAGTGCTAATACACTAGGTTGCAGAAAGAATGGTAATTGTGGAAAAGTAACGCATACATAAGGAGGCTAAAAGAGGATAATGACAATTTTAACAAGGTTTATTTGTCAAGGTTCTTTTCAGCCTCAATTCCCAGGCTCTGCTGATAAGAATGTTCTCTTCCATCAGGTCAGAGAGAGCACCGTGCACACGGCAGTTTCGTTTTTCGGAAGAAAAGGGAAGGTCAGAGTGTCTCTCCTGCACCTGTTAAGTGCCTCTAGCACAAAAGAGTCAATATGCCAAATTAGTATATTTTGTGGTGGTGTGTTCTGAACCCTTTCAAACAGAGGCATTGAAAACTAAAATAGAAAGTAGAAGTAAAATACAGAGATATTGAAATTAAGGGAAAATTTTATTTTTTGAATCAATTCGAGCATGTATATAGCAATCGTTCTATAAATAGAAAACAGAGCATAGGAGATTATCAAAGGATAAAACAAGAATATTTTCCAGAACTTAGAGGCATATATTTCTAACTAGGTCCCACCATGTGGTCATATGGTGTGGCCCTTCTGCATTAATTCTAGAAAAAAAGGCAAAAGTTGTGCAAGAAAAGATGCACAGTTATCATATTCATGAACAATGTCTCAGCTGTGAATCATGTTTATATAACCATTACAATGATCTAACTGTTCTGAACAAAAACTGTGATTTATCTATATAGAGGGTGTGTGTGTGTGTGTGTGTGTGTGTGTGTGTGTGTACGTGCGCGCGCATGTGTGTGCTTTAGCAGCAGGGATGTATATTTGTTAGTATTTGTAAGACAGCAAATATTCTTTTCTTCTGTAGCATGAAATAAATAGAAAGTGCCTAAAACTTTAAAAAATCAAATAACCCATTCAAGAAGCATGAAACTTGGAAATATGGAGGTGAATACCAGGAGAAACAGCTTAAAGAATTGAAAGTGGTTGCCTCTGAGGAGCAGAAATGGGAGTTTTTTATTATAAGCCAAGTAATACTTTTTATTTTAAAATGATGTCCAGCTATTACTTTGATAATAATTACATTTTAAAGGGTAAAAAAAAAAAAGTAGAATAGTCAGTAAGAGGTATACAGTTTCTATTCGAGTCTCCCTGGGTGGCATTCCTTATCATGCGAAATATATAAACCTGAACTCCTAGTCCTCGGCTTTGCAGAATCAGAACCTTGATTTCACCTACACGTAGCCCATCCTCATGTGAGAAGCAGTGAAACTCACTTAGTCCCTCATGAGATGAGGTATAATAATTTAGGAGGAGACCTCACTACACTGGTAGGCAGCATGCTCATGCCTGTAATAACGATACGTTCCTTCTCTTTGGTGAAGCAACATGGTCAGGTAGGTGAAAATCACTGGTTTACACTAAAAAAATAACTGAGATGGTCTAGAAGCCCATGTGCTCACTACAAAATCTCCCTCTAGTCTAGAGAGACTTTCATAGGAAACTACAAAGTTAAAAGGTTGTTTGGAAACAAAATGAAACAAATTCAATGAATTGAATGTTTAATGGCCTCACCCTAAACTATCTCAGTGAATCTGCGGAGCAGAGCAATTATCCATGCATATCCCGAACAATCTCTTATTCTGAGGACAAGAAACTGATGCACAGAAAATTAAATAGTTTTCCTAAGGTCATGCAGCTAGCTGGGATGTGGATGTTTGTCTGATCTGTAACATTTCTATTGTGCCAAATTGTCTTCCCAAAATAACCAGTGATATGGGCTGATCCAAGGTCTGACTCTTCTTACTTGAGCACTTGTTTTCCCTTTTTTTCCGGGAATAAGCCTTTAACAAAACCATTTTTTAAATATAGAGAGTTAAAGATAAAAGAAAACAGGGGAAATTAATATTTAATGACAAGGCTCTGTGCTAGCAATTTTTCAATTCTTATCTATTTTTAAGTTTGTTTATTAAGTGCATTCATGTGTCTTTATACATTTTTACATATTATTGATCATTACACATAACCAGTGCTTGGTAAACAGCATGTAATAAAGGTTACAGGTTATTTTGTATTATTAAATCAGACGTGGAAATTTCCATTACCATATTTTGGACATTTTTTGGCATTTTCACTTCTGTAAAGCTAATTGCATAAAAACGCGTCCAAAAAATCTAATGCATCTCCAATGAGTAATGCCACAGTCGTTTCAGAAAATGAAAATGGAAGTAATAATCCATTATATTCTGTTACCACCACTGCTCTAAAGCCAGATTTTAACGAGCCCAACTCTGTAAACTGCCTGAGCAGTTACAGACCTCGAGAGGGGACTCTCCAGCCTCCGGCTAGACGCAGCCCCAGAAAGTCCCTCGCTCGTGCAAGAACAGGGCTGGGTGCGCCGCTCTGTGGGTAAGCTCATCAACTGTGCCACTTGCAGGGGGCACTGCCCAGGGCAGTAGGGCTGGCCAAGTCTGCCACTAGACATTAAGAGGTGCATAAAATCCATCAACTTGCCCCCATTTCATTGTGAAGAAGTGGAAAAGACTACAGTAGCCAACTATTACACTGTCAGTCCAGATAAATAACCTTACAAAGAGTTATGATATTTTTCATGTGGAAACCCACCTATATGTCTTGGGAGGGTAGGTAAAGGGAAACAAGAAAGACCCCCCCCCCAAAAAAAAGTATATATATAGCAATTAAGATGGTGCCAGAAATTGCACCTGCCATCTCTCTCAATATGCTGAATGGATGCCCAGGATGAGTAAAAGTAAGAGACATAAATCTGTTCTCTCAGTTTATCTCAGTCCCTCTGAGCTTCTCATAGTGTGAGAATCAGATGCACTAAATAAAATTCTGGTCCTCAGACTGGAAGACGGTTTTCTTACAACATGGCCCCTAAATAGAAGCCAACTCCTTCATCTGGTGTTCTGCTGAAGAACAAATGAACTTGTTCCAAAGCTGGAGGAAAAGCTAGCTGAGCTGAATTCAGCTGCAAGACGGTGTGCTGGCCTCACAGTTGGCCTCATCCTAAAGGAGTTTGGGTAGTAACTTTGACTAGAGGCACTTTTTTTTTGCTTGCTAATTTGAGACCTCAACCCCTACTTAAGACAAAATCCAGCTATACCAGTTTCTAAGCAACTGCCAGGCTAGTCAGGTAACTGAGGAGTCAGTAAGATTCTGAGATGCTATAGGACAAAAGTTAGGTGAGGATATCAGTTATTCTAGTGTGTCCCTGGCACACCATACTCTGAGGGCCACTCACTCCAAAGACCAGGAGTTCTATGTAGTCCAAAGAGAACAGAAGACAATTCTAAGAAAGGATTCAGATATAATTCTTATTAAAAATAGGACTAAAGGTGGCACATATCTGATAGTAAACTTGGCAGTCCTATATTTTCACTTGTGCTATAAAGTAAATGTCTCTTTCTTATTGTTTTAGAAATTATGTAACTTAAAATAATTGTATAGTAGCATGATCTGAAGAGGCATTGGTTATTTCTCAACCTTTGATAGTGGGATAAAGAGGCAGAGAGTTGGTCTATAACTATGCATTTGCTGTCTATAGCTGTGTCATTCATCACTGTGGGAACCTGGCTTTGTTCTGAGATGCGTCTGTTCTATATGTCATCTTGGCCAAGCAGATGTAAGTCGAATGCCTATCAGTGTCTTTGGTATTGCTCCAGGGAGTGGCAATTTAATACTTAATAAGTATGTTAAACAGGAATAATAAATATTTTGTTTCATGTACGACATTCATGTGGTAAAAAAAGAAAAGAAAAAAAAAACAAAAAGAAGAGAAGAAGATACATCTTACTATATACCTACTAGGATGGCAAAAAAAGAAAAACAAACAAACAAAAATCCCTGGCTATGTCAAGTATTATCAGAGGAGTTTCTGAAACTCTAATGCATCACTAGTGAACAAGTAAAACGGTATGGCCACTCTATAAAACAGTTTGGCAGTTTCTAATAAAATTTAACATATACTTATCATACAACCCAGCAATTCCATTCATCAGTATTTGCCCAAGAGAAATAAAAACTTACATTCACACAAAACCTATTCACAAGTTTTATAGCAGCATTATTCATAATTGCCAAAAAGTGGGAAGAACTCAATGTCCTTGTTCAGCAGGTGAACAGAGAGACTGTGCACCTCCATGTGGCGGAATACTACTCAGCAATGAGAAGGAATGAACTACGGGTGCGTGCACCAACAGAAGCAACTCTCACATGCCTTGTGCAAAGTGAAAGAAACCAGACTCAAAAAAAATAATATTAGCCCTGGCCGGTTTGGCTCAGCGGTTAGAGCGTCGGCCTGCGGTCCGGAGAGACCCGGGTTCGGTTCCCGCTAAGGGCACGTACTTCGGTTGCAGTTTGTCCCCGGCCCTGGTCGGTCGTGTGGGTGGCAGCCACTCGATGTGTCCCTTCACGTCGATGTTTCTCTCTCTCTCTCCCTTCCTCTCTCTCCCTCCCACTCTATCTGTACAAAAAATGGAAAAATGTCCTCGGGTGAGGATAAAAAAAAAAAAAAAAAAAAAAAAAAAATAATAATAATATTATATAGTTCCAACTATATGACATTCTGGAAAATGCAAAACGTTTGGGTCAGAAAACCAAACTAATTGGCAGAGGTTAGACCTGAGGGAAGGGTTTGGCTACAAAGGGGCAGCTCAAGGAAACTATGGTATAAGGGCATTGTTTTCTATCCTGATTGTGGCGCTGGTTATATGACTATGCATGTGTTAGAATTCACATAACTGTACACCAAAAAAAGTGAACTAAAAATAAAACATTTCAAAAAATACATACATTTCCACAGGAAGACTTGTTTAAAATGAAGAGACTGGCAGATTCACCTGGATGGTCAGCAGTCTAAATCTGGGAGGAAAGGCAGAAGTGGTTGTGAGTGAGACATGGATGAGGAGACTTAAGGACTATGGTGGCCGGCAGGGCCCCAGGAAAGGATAGTCGGAAGGGAATTCTCTGTGACAATCTAGGCATGAGTGCATAACTCAAACATCAACTCCAATTTACTTTTAAAAATCATTTCAGAACCATGCATTGATTTTCGTCTCTGGAATGCAGGCATGGAAAGAATTCTCCATTAAACTAATGTGTAGAGACAGTTAGCAAAACAAAATGTGCTCAAAATTGATTTTAATTGAACTTTGCATATTCCCCAGCATTCCATACAGCTGTTCCATATGAAAAAAACTTCTAATAAAATGTTGTATAAATATAATATATTCACAGAAGTAGCCCAAATATTTAATTTAAAAAATGTGTCCTCCTCCTCTCTCACCATATGGGTAGTCCTGTAATTCAGAGGAGGACAATCGGAATACCTAATAAGAGTGATTGCTACGAAGTGATTTCACATGGGACAGCATCTGGGAGCCCACACAGCTAGACTAATGCTGACTAATTATTCAAGGTGGGTGAAGAATTAGAAGTTTGAAAGGCAGCTTAGAGATCACCTAAGGATCTCTCTCATTTTACATCTGAGGAAAACTGGGGACAGAGATATTGAGTGACTTGGCCAGAAGTCACGGAATTATGAAATTGTTTAATCTGGGTTTCTGCCTCAAAGTACAGTGTTTACTTTTGGGGATTTTTTTTTCTGCAAAAGTATAATTTGCTATTCTTTCTTAAGCAGGGGATATAGACCTAATACACAATTTAAGCACTCTATGATACAGTGGGGAAAAATATGTATATTTGAAATTTTTATTAAATCGGCAAGATATAATCCTTTCTAAACACTGTCCAGTTACTAATAACTATAATTTTGTAATTTTCACAACTCAGCTAAATGAAAAAAAAAATCCATTATTGGTTCTCAGACAAGAAGAGACTCTCTCCCACCTCTTGAATCTGGAATGGAAATCGGCCCTGAAGCCAGGCTGGAGGCATGGGCTCTGTCGCGGTCACCGAAAAATACAGCAGGCTCGCCCACTGCATGGTTGCTCCCGAGAAGGTTTGCCCTCTGACTTCAACCTGTTCAATTAACTGTATAAACAAATCTCAGTTATTGATATACATTTTTTATATTTTTTAAAATGTGTTTTGTCCCAGGAAAGAGGACAAACAAGGCCCCAACAAATAGGTTAAAGGTTAAGCCCTGCCCTGTGGATGCTGACCTTCTGCCATTGAACTTGTTCTTGAGCCACTGTTGAGTTATCGAAGGGGGGGGGGGGGCTCAGTCCAACTAAAAACTAATAATATACTTTTTTCAGTTGGTTGAACATTGAAAACTACAGTTATCAGTTACGGGACATTGTTTAGAAAGGTTTGCAATACATAATTTTGGTTCATTGACCAAATGAATGAATTGCTAATCAACACAATGCTTTTGTTGTTGTTCATGGGCTTTTATACATGCACCTTGGTTCCTGCAAATATGCAAGAACAGAGCATCGTGCAGGGACCCGTCACGTAATAGTAAATTAACAACTTATCTTTCCAGAATTATTCATTAACCATCCCTTGAGCAAGCACAGGAAAGTCCAATCTGTTAGGTACTTATGTAAATCAACATCAGAAAAAATTCCACGTTCTTTTTTGTTCCTTCTTTGCTCCTAACTCCACATAGGCAAGCTACAAAATTACTGCTAAAACTTCATCAAATAAGCAATAGTTCAAAATGATGGATGATGTTGTTTTATGAAATTAATCATCAATGGTAGATTTAGTGGTAGAAGGGGGGAGGCGAAGCTCAACTTCTGAGATGTTCTTACACATTTATTTAATTTATATTGTCTGTCTTCTCACAGTAGAATTTAACTCCACAGAAATATCTTCCTTTACTGTCTTGTTCACTACCATATCTCTAGGGTCTAACAATAACTGATATATATATATATATATATATATATATATATATACACACACACACACAGAAGGAGTGAAGTGATCAATTAATAAAGCAGAAACCTTGGATCAAGAGCAACTTCAGGTGTTTATTAGGTCTCCATAAAAATAAAAGCAATAAATATAAAATATTTTTTGAAAAGGTTAACTAATATACAACAGAAAAGTATTTTAATTATTGTCATTTCAGATTGAGCATATTCACTTTGGGACACATTGTCTGCACTCCACTTGCTTTAAGACACCAGTGACAGTCGTTTAGGCCAATAATTTTAATGCTCATTACATCACTTCAAGTATTAGTAATTCTAAATATGAATCTCATGACAGTATGACAGAAGGCCATGTTTAAATGTGTCTGAATTATACATGCAAACAAACCTGAATTAATATCAAAGGCAAAGAAGATCTTTTCTCAGAGGGTGAGAAGAGAATTCATACCAGTTAATCATTTAATACTTTGGCAAAGGCTTTTGCTGGAAGATTTTTAATGTTTCTTTCAGTATTCAATCAAACAACTGTCTAAAGAGGATGTTGTGATTTGAGTAATAAATTTCTCAAACACAGTCACATCCCTAATTTCTTTTTGAACCAAATCAATCAATATGCCATTTGGAATGCACCTGGAGGCAACTTGTTTGAGTTTTATTGGTGGTGGTGGTGGTGGTCTTTTTTCTAAAAAGTGAGAAGTATTCAACAACCATTTGCACTTGAACTGCCCGTAAATACCTCCCAAAGTCCCATAGCTCTAAGAGGGAGAACAAAGGAAACAGCCATTTCCGGTCAGTACGTTGTGATTTCTGTATTTCACAGGCTTGGGAATGAATAGAGAACGCACTCAACTCTCTTCGGGTCACTCTCCGGAACAAAGAGAAGTTCTTCACATTTTAAAATGTTTTCTTTCAGTCTACTGCAAATGCATCTGTCTTTGCACACAGGACCGCCACATAGGAGTTTCTCCTGGCTTTTCGCTTCAGTGGCAAGTGAAAAATGGGGTAAACATCACACTCTTTAGTAACTCATTAAACGTTTAGCCCCAAATCCTCCCTTTCATTGTATTACCTTTCTCTTCCTTACACCCAGCGTCCCTAGATCTTCAGATTGGTATTCATAGCAAGAGCCCTATCAGGGAGGAAGAAAATTTTCTCCACCCTTCTAAGTTCTTCTGGCTGATCTAATAATTTTTTTAAATAACTAAATTTAATTACATACATACATTTGGTGAATCCATAAGAATATGGGGCCCAAGGGCAAGGTGGGCAGGTAAAGCTTATGTGTCATCTTGAGCAAAGGAGAAGTTGATAGTGTTTGGGGACTTCAAAGGGTTTAGGAAAGTAATTCACATAGAAATGAAGAAGCAAATGTTTGGTAAACAAATATTTGTTTGGTGGTGCAGAGACAAAAGAACACAGAGTAGACTCTGACCTTCAGAGCCTGATGAGTCTTCTCTACCACACCTAGTACATGTTATACTATAGTTATCCATGGTGAGAGCTCTTTCTGAAACAGGCCTTCTATCTAAAATTGTTTTTAGGCAATAAGGGAGATGTTCATAGGTTCTTTCTGAATCTTTTGTTTCTTTTTGTTTTTTAAAAAGGGTTGTTTTTTGTTGTTGTTGTTGATTTTTAGAGAGAGAAAGGGCCAGGGAGAGAGAGAGAGAGAAACATCGATGATAGAGAACATCAATTGGCTGCCTCCTGCATGCCCCCAGCTGGGGATATGGCCCACAACCTGGTCATCATGTGCCCTGACCCGGAATCAAACCAGCGACCTCTTCATGCATGGGTTGATGCTCAACCACTGAGCCACACCAGCCAGGCAAGTCTTTTGTTTCTTAAAAATAAAATAATCCTCATGCCAGAGAGACACGTTTGGGGTTCACAGATGTTGCTGCCCAATGGCCTGCATTCAAGGACTTTCATTGAAAGTCAGGCTGGACATGCAAGGAGTTAGTTCTTTGAGGAGGAGAGAAGGAGGTTAGAGGGTGGGGGTAGGTGAAAATGAAAATAAAAACACAATGCCTATACTGCTGTGTTCATACAAGCAACTCCTTATCATCCATTACTTCATTCAAAAGTGTCTGCAGTCCATGAGTACCTTTCCACCTCCCTCTCCCACAGCTCACAAACATGAATTTTAAAGTCCAACAAGCCCAGAACAATTTCTCTTCCATGATTATCCTCTGCACATACCTCAGCCCTGGGTTATTCTTCACACTTGTCCCTCTTGCTGGATCAAACCCAGTCTATCTCAGCCTCCACCAATCCTATTCACTCTTCAAGCACCTTCTCAAATCTACCATAAACCCTTTATTTCTGACTCCCTACCTAGATGGAACAAGATGAAAATTGAGGTTTTTTTTAAAGTTGTGTGATAAAATACTCAGTTAAATGATTTCAGATGAAAGATGATGCCCTGGAGGCATAGTCCCAAGAAGCAAAATGATGGTTATCCTTTATTTCTAAAGAAAGGAAAGGTCTCTGGCCATTGGTGGAATAGAAACTCTATAGGGAAATAGTCAGTGGAGATATCCGGTGACCATCATCAAAAGATATTTTAAGAATGGACAAACCAACTTCAGATTAAAACTGCTTGCCTGCTGTGAGGGTTGGTTTTAGTGTCAACTTGACTAAGTTATAGTTATCCCAGTTGTTTAAGCAAATATTAATCTAGGTCTTGCTGTGAAAGTATTTTGTAAATGTGAACAACATCTACAATCGGTTGACTTTAGATCAAGGAGATTACCTTCAATGATATGGGTAGGCTTCCTCTAATGAGTTAAAGGCCTTAAGAGCAAAAACTGAGGTTTCTCACAGAAGAAATTCTGCAAGATGGTGGCATTAACCCCTGCCTGAGTTTCCAGCCTGTATGTGTGTGTTTGTGTTTGTGTTTGTATTATGAATGAAAAAGGGGCTCTGCAATAAATGTGACAAGTCCAATGACCAAGAGTAAACTCACAGGGTGATCTGATCATAAATTCCTAACTGAGCAGGTCATAGTCTATAACTTCTATAGTGAAGACCTGTCCATTATTCTTGTGCACCTAGGTTAACACACCATTGAAATGCCAGCACAATCCTTTTTTCAGACCCCTCTGAGGATAACCACCCTCAAGGGAGCACATAATCTCGTCAACTCATGTAATCCAATCACAGGAATTTTCTTACCTTGCTCTCTACCACCTTCATTTAATCTTTCTTATGTTCCCTCCTTAATTCTAAATGTATGAAAGAACTGCAAAACAGTCATTCTCTGAAACATGTGAGATCTTGTATCCCAGCATGTCATAAATTTAGTTCAAATAAATTAGAATAAACTCTTATAAAAATTATCTACAGGTTTGCTCATCCTTATGTTGACAATATGTATGTATATGTAGATAATATATGCATATTTATGTACATATGTGTTATATATAAAACATACACTTATACAATTGATCCCAATTATTTGTGGCTTTTATATTTGCAATTTGCCTACTTGCTAAAATTTATTAGTAACCCCAAAACCAATACTAACAATGCTCTTGCACTCATTTATGAACATGCCCAGGGTAGCAAAAATTGGGTCACCCAATGTACATGTTCCCACCTGAGATCAAACAGGCAAATCTTCTTGTTTCTGTTTTCTTACTGTAAACAAATGTCCTTCTTTGTGGTACATTTAGTGCCATATTTTTTGCATTTGTATGCGTTTCTGCTGTTTAAAATTACAACCCCCACCCCAGCATAGTGCTGAAATGCTGTCTGACGTTTCTAATGCAAGAAGGTTGTGACATGCCTTAAAGAAAATACAGGTGTTAGATAAGCTTTGCTAAGACATGAGTTATAATTCTGTTGGGCATGAGTTCAATGTTAATGAATTAAACATACACACACACACACACACACACACACGGTGTCTTTAAATAGAAACTCACATAAAATAAGGTTATATATTGCTCAGTTCATAAAAACATTGTGACTGGTAACCACAGGAACCCAACTCTGTATTCTCCCTAGGAGCAACGGTTCAGTATTTTCTAATTTAAGTGTATGCAGCAACTTACCAGAACATGACTGCTGTAAATTGTAACAAGAGTTGACTGTGTAGACATATACTTACATACAGGTATATCTATATCTATGTCCTAATGGTTCTGTTTCTCTGGAGAACCCTAACTGATTTACATGACTATTGCCTTAGGTTATAAATTACCCACCCCAATGCTCTCAGAAAACCGGTAGGAAGTGAAGGAAGTGAGAGAGAGAATGGGGAGCCAGGCACAGAGACAATTCCGGATAATGTCCCATCTTCCTGTCACTGGCTTATTGCCTCCCTAGAAGGACATCCATGCCCATGTATTTTCAGTTCTGGCTTGTTCCTGGCAATGAGTTCTGTGGCCCAAGCACTGTCTTCTAAGGAAAAATGCAGGCCCAAGCCTGCACAGTGATGCAGCCTCAAGCTGGAAGGCAGAAGAGGAAGTCACTAATAGAAACCAACATGGCACCAGAAAGAAGGGAATTGCCCTCCATCTTCATAAACTAGCACCTATCCAAGTGTCTTGTGTCCAGTAATGCCGTATAAACGTTGAACAAATAAAAGATCCATCCTGCTTCATTTCATGAAGATTCACGTGTACAAACAAAGCAGAAAATGAACCATTCTCAGGAGTATTTCTGATGCTTCTTTAGAGCACGGCTGTTGAAAAATATCTGTAAAAGGGAAGAGTTTTGAAAATATCTTCATGACAGAGAACCCAGAAATGGGCCCAAGACATTATGCTCAATTAATATTTGACAAAAGAAGCAAGAGCATACAATGGAGTAAAGACAGCCTCTTTAATAAATGGTGTTGGGAAAATTGGACAACTACATGCAAAAAAAAAATGAAACTAGACCATCAACTTACACCATACACAAGAATAAACTCAAAATGAATAAAAGACTTGCCCTGGCCGGTTTGGCTCAGCGGTTGGAGCGTCGGCCTGCGGTACAGAGAGACCCGGGTTCGGTTCCCGCTAAGGGCATGTACCTCGGTTGCAGTTTGTCCCCGGCCCTGGTTGGTCGTGCGGGTGGCAGCCACTCGATGTGTCCCTTCACATCGATGTTTCTCTCTCTCTCTCTCCCTCTCTCTCCCTCCCACTCTATCTGAACAAAAAATGTCCTCGGGTGAGGATTAAAAAAAAAAAAAAAAAAAAAAAAAGGATAAAAGACTTAAATGTGACCCGTGAATCCATAAAAATCCTAGAAGAAAATGTAGGCAACAAAATGTCAGACATACGCAGCAGAATTTTCACTGATACATCACCTAAGGCAACAGAAACAAAGGAGAAAATGAACACATGGGACTACATCAAACTAAAAAGCTTCTGCACAGCAAAAGATACAATCATTAAAATGGAAAGGCAACCCACTGTATGGGAGAGCATAATTGCCAATGATATATCAGATAAGGGGTTAATTTCCAAAATATATAGAGTGCTCATATAACTCAACAAAAGGAAGACAAAGAACCCAATTATAAAATGGGCAGAGTAGCTAAATAGACACCTCTCCAAACAGGACATACAAATGGCCAAGAGACATATGAAGAAATGCTCAACATCACTAATCATCAGAGAAATGCAAATTAAAACAACAATGAGGTATCACCTCACACCTGTCAGAATGACCGCCACCAACAAATCATCAAACAACAAGTGTTGGCGAGGGTGTGGAGAAAAGGGGACTCTAGTACACTGCGGGTAGGAATGCAGACTGGTGCAGCCACTATAGAAAACACTATGGTGTTACCTCAAAAAATTAAAAATTGAATTGCCATTTGATCCAGTGAACCCACTTCTAGGAATATACCCTAAGAAGCCTGAAACACCAATCAGAAAGAATATATGTACCCCCATTGTTATAGCAGCATTATTTACAATAGCTAAGATCTGGAAACAGCCCAAGTGCCCATCAGTAGACAAATGGATATAAAAGCAGTGGTACTTATACATAATGGAGTACTATGCAGCTGTAAGAAAGAGAGATTTCTTATTCTTTGAGATGACATGGAGGGACCTGGAAAGTATTATCCTTAGCAAAACAAGCGAAGCAGAGAAAGACAAGTACCACATGATCTTACTTATTTGTGGAATATAATGAACATAACAGTCTGAGGAACAGGGTAGACCCAGAGACATGGAAGTAGGGTACAGACTGACAACCCTCAGAAGAGGAGGTGGCGGGGGGAGGGAAAAGATAAATCACAGAACTTATATGCATGTACGCATAACCAATGGACACGGACAACAAAGCCGGGTATGGTGTGGGGAGGATGGGGAGGAGGGTGTAAATGGGGGGAAAAAGGAGAAATATCTGTAACATAAATAAATAAATAAATAAATAAATAAATAAATAAATAAATAATATCTTCATGGATTCTTGATATTTCATTGCTTCTCTAGAATTATATAATAAAATTAAAGTTGTTAGTCTTTTGCCAGAAATTTTGGTTAGTCTATTCTAATAGTAAGTCAGAAAAGAAGCCATATATGATTAAACAACTTTGAGAATACAAACATACATTGTACATCAGGAAACTCTTCCAGTCTCTCAGTCTCTCTCTTTCTCTCCCCCCCTTTTTCGCTCACATGCACAGTGGACCCTTGTATGCATGTATAAACACACATACAAACAAAAGTTTACTCTCCATAAAAAAATGTCTAAACTCACTATAAAATTCAAATACAAGTGAGTAAATAAAAATTAGAATATCATAAAGATTAGATATTGAATGATAATAAGTGTAGTTTTCTACAAGGTGTCCACAAAGTAAAGAAAGGTATTTGTATGTAAATTGTGAAAAAGAGTATTTGTAGGGATAGTGTATAGAAAGGGATCTACCTTTTGGAAGAATCATACGACATTGCGTAACTTCTAGAGCATAGAAGACTTGCTGATTTCTTAAAATGCTGTGAATTCCTTTTTTGGCAGGCGAGGACTGGATTGCTCCATAAGGCAGTGGAGGAATTGCTCAACCGTCAGGGATAGGTCTCTATCACAAATAGAATCAGGTTCCAACTCTTTAGCATAGCATGTAAGATCTTTCACCATTGGTCCCCAACCTGTCTCTCCAGCATTTTTCCTGCTCCTTCCTCCTCAACAGAGCTTATAATAAGGCCACCCAAATTATTCACGCTTCCTCCAATGGAATGGGCCATGCTCTGGCATGCCTGGGTCTTTCTACTTCCTATTTCTTCAGCCAGGCATATCTTGCTCTCTATGGAAAATTCTTATTCATCCTTCAGAAACCAACTCAAACTGTGAAGCAACACCTGATGCTCTTACTCCAAGACAGGTAAGTCGGGCCTTCTCTGCTCCCAGAGTTCCTTGCAAATCCCATCTGGTGAAACTTTTATCATATTGTATTGTAACTGTGTGGTTTGTGAGTTTCTTAAGGACAAGTGTTGTATTTTATTTATCTTTGTGTCCCACGTGCTCTGGCACAGAGCAAGTTTTCAATAAATTAATCATAGATAGCTTTCTATTTTAGGAACAGCAATGTAGACACAAGGCAGGTTATTTGTTATTTTAAGAATAAAAAAAGAGCATTGTAAAGCAAACAAAAAAATCATAAATAATCTCTCCTGAAAGAAAATAAGCATTAATGGGTAACCCCTTGCCCCCAAATGGAGAATAATATATTAAAATGTTGATTTAGGCCCTTAAATATGTTAAAGTTTTCATCAAAGTAGGAATTTGGAATGAAGGCTTAACCTGAGACTTGGACAAGAAATTACTTCCTAGAATTGAACAGATGCTAGAGAGTCGAGCCCTTGTTCAAGAAGGAAAAGAACGATAACCTGACCTAAGTCCTATCTGGAGAGGAGTCCAATCAAGTGGCCAATGCCTGGGAGGTTCAACATGAAATAAAGGGTGGGTGTTCCACTAAACGGGTGGAGCCTGGAGATGGGTAGCCTGGACCAGGCATTACTCAGAGGTCTAGCCAGGTAGGTGGCTGATAAGCAGCAGGAAGCTCTGGAAACAGGAAGACCTGAGGCGTGAGTTCAAGCGTTGGGCTCCAAGTTCTTACAAAGGCTGGTAATGCGATCTTAATGAGACTGAAGTCCTAAGCAGGTTATCAACACAGAAGCTCAGGCAAAAAATAAGAAGGCAGGTGTGTAGAGTCTGGAATTAGGATATATGATGGAAGATTTATCAAAGCACAAGCCTAAATATGACATACTGCCAAGGAAATGGCAACAGGATTACTAAGATGCTTAATCATTGAAACTCTTCACAAAGGGTTTCTGGAGTTCACCCAACCAACAACAGGAATGGTCCTAGCCAGAGGTGGACTAAATGTGTCTTGGGGAATCAAGAGCTTAGGTTAGGGGAGATATGGGAAACAGAGAGCCAGACAGTCAGGATAAGTTTGTCAAAGATGTGGAAAGGCCACTAGCAGGGAAGGCTGGTTCCTCTCCCCAACATGTTAATGAGTATTTGAAATATGCAAATATCAGCAAAAATGATACGTGACTCATGATGGTGATGGAAAGCAGGAAGAGGAGAGTCCAACCTACCTGATGAAGTCAGGCTTGGAAAGCAAGAAGGCTTCGAGTTGTTAGGCAGTGAATGGGGAAAAAGTGCTTCAGAGGAAAGATTAGTTGATTAATAGTTAAGCATTTCTGAAATAATACATCAAAGACTCCAGAAGACAGTAAAGAGAAGAGGAGATGAATAAAAGCAAGTACAGAACTTGTAGAAAAACAGTCCGGAATATGCTAGGACAGTGTTTCTGATGCCACATAAGGGCCCAGTAGATCATTTGATCCTCTATAAAGTATTTTAAGTAGAATTATATAAACATGATCAATTTTCATCCAGAAAATATTTTCTGGAGCATACATTAAGCCAATTTGATTCTCTAATCAATTTTCTATACAATGCAATTTTTTTTTCATTTTTATTTTTAATATAACTGAAATTACTTTTATTAAAATGGATTCTTTTAACTTAAATATTACTTTGAAGCTATGATTGTTCTATCATGTTTCTTGGGGAAATTGTATTTTCCCATTTATAGCTTCTACTATTGTTATTTTCTCTGGTAGCTCAGCAAATCTAGTTTTCTCAGGTTAAATTTGATATATCTAAATTTTTTAAATAAAATATTTGATTCTGGGATCAGATTTTAGTAACTGATAAATCTTACATAAAGTTTTAGCTTTTTCAATTTTATTTTATGAGGATTAACTCTACTTTTGTCTAATCTTTCCCAATATGCATCTTCTAGAGATTTTCTATTTTTAACAAATTTTAAAATGGGAAATTTTCATCACTGTAAGTTTATTTTAAAATTTTTACCAAAATTATTTATTACAATATTTACATAATGGAGTATTATGCAGACACCTACAAAAAGAACAGGAAAGATCTCTATGAACTGCTATTACTGTTAAAAGGCAAAAGTATATGATATACTGTGCTAGTCTTTCCATAAGAAAAGAGGGAAATTATATAAAAATATGTAAACACATGTACACAGTTTGCTAATTTTTGCAAAAAGAAACACAGGAAAAATAAACCAGAATTAATTATAAAGGTTATCTATATGTGTGGCTATAAATGAGTGAGACATGTTTGAATATGTGTTTTTAAAATGCTTCTCTGCTTTGAACCATCTACATGTGTTGCTTATTCAAAATCTAAAGTGAAAAGAAAATGTAAAAATAAGCCCCTCAAATGAATCTGAACAGAAACAAATAAATCTAATAAATAAGCACTGAGAAATATACTCGCTAGTTTGTATTTAATTCTGATTTTCTTATTAAAAAATATTACATATATATATATATATCTATAGATATATATCTATAGATATATATATTCTCATAATGGAGAAAGGGACTCTCCAAGATTTCCTTAAAGCAAAATGTCAGAGTGGCTGGGTCCATGAAATATTTTCCAAAAAAGAATTGCAAAAGGTAGAAAGATGTATCAGCTTTGACCGTACAGCAAACAAAAGCTACAGAAACAAAAAGGATCAATGTTATGAAACTCTATAATAAAGGCAAAAAATAAAGTTATTTTTATTTCAAGGAAAAAAATAAAGACAACACGGTACCCTCAGTAGCAAACCTTATTAAGGGGCCTCCTGAGACTTGAGGGGAAGAGGAGTTGCAGAGGCTGGAAGGGAACTTCTGAGACTTTGTGTCTAGTCCAGGCTGTATGACCTTCATATGATTCTTCTCAGAAGTGCCCTGCAGTATAGAGTGGGAGGGAGAGCCCTGTGAAGGACAAGGGAGGACCGTACGTCTCTGGACGGCCTGTCTCTAGGAGAGAAACCCGCGCTGTCACCGGGTGGTGTGCGTGAAAGGGTAACCCTGATGAACTGCAGAGAGGAAGCTGGTCTGTGGGTCAAATGGGTTACTGGGTGAGGGTTCAATGATAGAAAAAACAGATTTTTTTTTTTTGCAAGAAGACCCCAAAATGTTGTTCAAGAGTTAGGTTTTAAGAATTCTCTCTACAGACCCATTTTTATCCTTTATCTTAGCTTCATTTCTAAATGCAAAGTTTAGTGTAAACTTTTGTGTTCTAGGCATTTATTGTAGGACTTTTTACTGCTACCAACATTTTTTGCAATGACTCTCTCCTGAACTTCACATGTATTGATTTTAAATGTATTCCATAATAAAGTTCCTAAATGTAAAATCACAACTACAATGTTAGTTCAAGTTTAATAGAACCATTTAAATAGAAAAATTGTGTAAACTTAAAAAAAAATTTAATAGAACCTAACTCACTCTGAAACATGAATTTCTGCTTCAGTCTAGTTTTAAACTACAAAGTACCTACATGCTCCTGATCCTTTCTAATGGTCTTCCTCCATCCCGTCCATTTCTTCCTACAGCCTGTTTCACTCACAACACTGGTGATTGGCTGCTTAGCAGGCAAAATTATGTGCATGCTTTAAAAGCTAATCTGGGAGCTCAGATAGGGCCTGTGTATACCAAATTGCCAGAATGAAAAAAGTACTAGATAGTCGCAAAGATCTCAATATCTTCAATTAGCCAGCAGAACATATTTCAATGTATAGTATAATATATATATATAACTGGATGCTCAATTTTTGCTAAAATTATTAATTAATAATTCCAGATACTTTAGGAATGGTTATCAAACTACATATTGGAAAAAAAAGTGACGTTGTGTGCAAATTATTGCACCTTCTATTTCTTTAAGAATTAAAACAATTGCCTTGGCCGGTTTGGCTCAGCTGTTGGAGCGTCGGCCTGGGGTTCCTGCTAGGGGCACGTACCTCGGTTGCAGTTTGTCCCCGGCCCCAGCTGGGGTCATGTGGGTGGCAACCAGTCGATGTGTCTCTCTCACATCGATGTTTCTCTCTCTCTCTCTTCCTCCCCTCTCTCCCTCCCCCTCTATCTGAAGATAAATGCAAAAATGTCCTCCAGTGTGGATAAAAAAGAAAAAAATTAAAACAATCATATTTCACCCTGAGCAACAATAAAGTGCATTAGAGAGTCTTGAAATGACATGAGCTTAATTAGCTCAACTATGCTGTTTTACATGTAATTAATAGAGCACTTCAAAAATACCATGAGCCCAAACATAGCAAAAAAATCAGAGAGAGAAAGAAATGGAGAAAAATTTATTCTGAAAGATTTAGCAATCATTTGGTTAACCCCAAATGAAATATTCTTTATAGCCTAACTTCTAAAATTGCACTTCTACCATCTTAAAAAAAAGTGACTAACCACAGCTCATGAATTATCCAGACCTCTTTGCAAGAGATGCGTGGCAACCGGGAGCCAGTAAGAAGGTACAGGAGAGCACAGGATCAGAGGGGGAAGCTGGCCACCCAGCAATGAGGCAGAAATGTTGCTTAACGGGGCCATGTGTGAGGAAAGTCCCTTCATGTGCAAACGGTAAGGGCCATGCATACAACTATTCCGCAGAAGAGGGCTCAGAAGTCATCACTGTGAAAAGTCATGCAGTGACGTTAACCCAGAGGTTTGGTTGGTATATTAGCAATCACACCCCCCACCAAATTCTTTTTAAAGATGTACTTCAAGTTCTCTTCAACCTTCTAAACACTGGAAATATTATTTTTTATGGCAAGTGTCTAACCTGACTTAGTGGTCTGGACAAATTCTCCAATACCTAACCTCAGCAGCAGTTCCCAAAGCAGTAGGACATTATTATTCATTTTCCCAAAATTTTTTTAAAATTGCAAACATTTCACCTCATGCTCTATGACAATGTCCTCTTGTCTGATGGGCAGACAAATATGAGTGTCAGACATTTTGAAATGGAACCAATAAATAGCATGGCCATAAGGGACCGGGCATGGTGGATTGTGGGTATGTATTTCTTTTTACTTTGAGAATTCATTTTAAAGAAAGGTAACCAGCAACTAAGACTGTGAGTATAAATGATCAGTCTTGTTCATGATATTTTATTCTTCTGAACTTGTTCCACCACATGACCTTTACTCTGGATCCCATATGCAGAATGTGTGTGTGCTCCTGACAGTGGGGAGAGTCACAAACCTGTCACCTGCACCTGTAAGTAAGAGAGCTCTCCCAGCATGAATCTGATTCACCCCGGCACGAATCCAAGCTTTTGTTTCACGAGGAGTTATATCGATCTCTTCTGCAGCCGAAACAACAAACCTGCTGGGCTAGAGGTCCAGAACGTGCGTGTCACTCTGTCCAGCCTCACTCCCAGCTTTGCTTTGACCCCTTTAGGATAAAGCATTCATACCTCCTCCTATCCTAATTATAATTTCCTAATTAGTATTTCAGCTGACTTGTTTCCTTGAACATACTTTTGATCCTTCTGTTCTCTAAGAGTTTTCCTAGCAGAGCCTGGTGGAGGGGCGCTCTCGGACAAATCAATAGCAGATCTTCAGAGCAATCCTCAGCTTCAGAGTTCACGCAGTCAGTGATAAACATGCGGCAGGAATTTCCTCCTCCGCAGTTCCTGCTTACCTGAACACCAAAATATTTGGAGACAAGGAGGGAAAAAATGCAGTGAAAGGGAAGCAAAGTAACTACAGAGTTCAGGGGTCCTTCATTCAAGCCCTAGGCTAGCCATTAACTAGTCCTATAATCTTTGGGTAACTCTGTGAGCCGAATAAAATGTGTTTTTGTTTTTTTTAACATCACTACGTTTTGGGGTGCAAAATAGTAACTGGAAAACCTTACAAATCACTAATGGTGTTTTCCAAGGTCTTTTCAAGTTCATGGGGAGTCAGAATAGCACCGACTGAGAGCAGCCTGGAGGGCTGTGTGGATGCACACCGGCTGATAGCCCAGCCAACCACACCTTCCTTTGAACTCTCAGTATCCTGGCTTTTTTTTTTTTTTTTTTTTATCATCATCTCCTTGCTTTTTGTAAAAAACAGTCTTACCAACCTTGAAGGCATCCTTTAATAATATAGTTCAGTTTTGTCTGTTTAACTGTATATAAGTGGAACCGTGTTGTATGCAATCGCCTGCGCCTTACTTCTTTTGCTCTAGGTTAGGTTTGTGAGATGCACCCATGTGGACACAATTCACTTCCTAAAAGATCAGGTAAGCTTCCCTGGAAAAACAGTGGGGAAAGACAGTCCAACTCAGCCCTTTAGAGGTGCTTCAAACGTTTATAGCTCTGTTCCATGTGCACAGGACTTACAAAGTTACATTTACTATACCGCAGGGTCAAAGGTGCTGGAAAGAAAACATGAAATGGCTAAAACACAAAAGATTTCTTTAGGAAGAGAAGTCAGGTTATCATGATTCACACTAGACAGCAGAATAGAAACGAACCCTCTGCGCGTCTAAATCACAGGTGGAGGCCATCACTCAGCAGGATTTTAACTAGCAAGTCCTTTGTGGGGTTTGTTGAAGTTTCGAATGATTTCCAGTTTGGTACTTGTAAACCAATCATTCTTTGAGAGACTTAAAACTCATTTCTTGAAAAGGGTTTGAACTCTAGGACAAGCTCCGTCTCCGGAAGTTTGTGTGTTTTTGAGCAAGGTCTGTGAAATGTAGTCTACCTGAATTTCTTAATTTGCAAAATTTGAACTTAACCTTGTATCACCGTGAAGAGGGTTATACATTTCTCCACAAGGCTGGAGCCACTGGATGGCGGGGACAGGATGCTTGTCTCTTGCGCTCTATAGTACTTGGCATATGTAATAACGGTAGTAATAAATTTCCATTTATTGAACATTCATTTAATAATATCAAAATTTTAATTAATTTAATGAATTCTATTTATTTAATGCAGGCATAGCTCTAGCCACTTCAAACATTACTGTGTTTAATGCTTGTACCAATTTTGCGAGGTGGATTTATTATCTCTACTTTTTTTTTTTTTAATTCTCACCCGAGGTTATTTTTTTATTTATCTTCAGATAGAGTGGGAGGGCGGGAGAGGGAGAGAGAGGAAAAGACATCACGTGAGAGGGACACATCCACTGGTTGCTTCCCGCACGACCCCGACCAGGGCTGGGATGAACTGCAACCGAGGTACGGGCCCTCGGCCAGAATCAAACTCACGACTCTTTGGTCCACAGGCTGACGCTCTACTGCTGAGCCAAACTGGCCCAGGCTATTATCTCTACTCGAAAGGGAGAACTAGACTCAGAGAGTTATTGGAATCTAACTAAAGAGTGTCAGAGACAAATTTCAAGGTGAGATCTGTCAGATTTCACTAGGTCTCCTTCCTTTCCTTCATGGGGCTCACACTCAATAAATGTTGAATAAATGAGAGTCTTCTTTAAAATCTTTATAAACTACATAACAATCACCTGGTCTGCATTTATTGTTAAGAAACTAATGAGCATTCGGACTTTAAGGAATTATCGCCGATTACTGAAGTAGACATTTTATTTCCAATGGCACAAGAGCACACATCTGGGTATTACCTTTATACACAAGCTTTGAAGGTGTTCAAATGATCCCGATACACCTAGTTTGTTCACACCCCCACACAACACATTGATTTGCTATTGCACACCCACCAGGGAGGGGACTCCTTCTTACATAAGATACCTGCTTTTTTGATCAAATCTTTGATAAACACATGCTCAACTGAAATCACCTTGAGTAAGATCTGGGATGTAAAAGTGTGATGGATAGGTACTAATTCGCACCACAAATACCAAGTGAGAAGTGTTCAAAATCCTTCTGATCTCCCTAGACAAAGAGATTTGTCAAACACTCTATAAATGTCTCATCAATACAGGAAAAAGTGTCTGAGACAGTTTGCAAACTCAGTCATTGGCCACCAAGCTTGAATCATATCTTGAAAGCAAAGAGGAAGTGATTCTATGTTACATGTGGATAATTCAGAATTTTTAAGTGGGTCTTAATAAGTATGGTTGAATAAAACACTGAACAAGGATTAAGGTTTATGACTTTTATATTCCATCGATACCATTGTACTTAGCTAGTTATTAATAATAGAAAAGGAGCAACAAAGGAAGCCAGACATTATAAGCACATCATTTGGGCAGCTTCACCAGGAAGCTGCAATTTCCTACTCCACAGGGAACACTGGCTCATTCCCTGCAAAACACTGGGGTGATAGAGGGAAGGGACGTGCCTGTCAGTCACACCCGGAAACAAAGACCGTTGGCCAGAATGGGCGTGGACACTGCCAGCGCATGGAAATTGGGGAATACATAATCTCCTAAACTAAGGGTTTCTCTCTCTTGCTGCTCTGGTGCTCTCAGCTCACTTGCATCTGGCTTCCTTGCATCTGCCCATGTTTCCTCCTTAGCCCGTGGACCTGCTGACCCCACGTGCAACGGGCTGCTGGATGCAGCAGGGAAACACAAATTAAACCAGCCTGACGCTGGATTGGACTGTGCAGACATGGAAAGTTCTGGACCCTGGCTCTGATCACTTGTTCTCCCATGCAAGACTCAGAGATTTCTTTTTCTTGGGATATTGCAAGAATTCCACTCCCACTAGCAACTGGGGGAGACGAGGACCTCTCTCCTCCGTTAAGACAATTATCCTATATTCCAGGAAATATTCAAAAGTGGTCTACTTCCATTTTCTCATTTAATCCTCTCGTTTAAACCTCCTACGAGGAAGAAACTATTAACATCCTTTAACAGATGAAAACACTGAGCAGAGAGAGTCACTTGCCAGAGTCCCATGGGTAGCAAGGAGTGGAGGCAAGATTCAAACTAATATCTACCTCCAAGACCCACATTCTTAACTTTCCAAACTGCTTCTGAGAAGCTTCTCATGGGCTGAGAAACTGTGACACGACATAGGATGTCTGTGAACATACAAAACTTCACATGTTCACAATGGATGCTTTCCTCAGCCCAACCCCGTCCTAACCATCCTTTGCTTCTTTTTTCTTTTTTATCCTCACCTGAAGACATTTTTGCATTCATCTTCAGACAGAGCAGAAGAGAGGGAGGAAAAAAGAGAGAGAAACATCGACGTAAGAGAGACACATGGAGTGGCCGCAACCCACACGACCCCAATCGGGGCCGGGGACAAACTGCAATCGAGGCACGTGCCCTTAGAGGGAACCAAACCCAGGACTCTCCGGTCTGCGGGCCGACGGTCCAAGCACTGAGCAAACCAGCCAGGGCCCTTTGCTTCTTTCTTTTTTCCTTGTTCCTTTTCACATGGTTCCCAAACTTGAAACACTGGTTATCTCTCAGTTGTCCCTCATATTTCATTTGCTGCCAGCCTGTGTAATTTACGTCTGCAACGTGCCTTGAATCTATCTGATTTTTCCTACATAATCCCCACGACTGCAGGACAGAGGTCATTGCTCCTCATCTAAGAACCGTAGTCATGTTCTGACTCCTTCTCCCACCTCCTTTGTTGTTGTTGTTGTCAACGCGTCCTATCATTATTCCAAGATTCACCTTAAAGATAAACTGTGAGGATTCTTGTCCTTTGATTGTAAAAGCAATTCTTTAATCTCTTTTGCATACAGAATTAACATCCAAATTTTATACCCAGGCTGTGGGGAGATGAATCGAGATCTCCTTTCTCAGCTACTATCGGAAAGGATATGGGGTTTTCTAATCATTCTCAGGGGAGTGTGGCCCTCAGACTCAGACAGTCCCAGGAAGCAGTCACATGCTGCTTGTCACAGCAAGTCCTGGAATGCCATTTCACAAGCAGGGCAACCAAGGCCACCAAACAAAGAGAAATATGATTTCCTCATAGGAGACTAAATTGTGTTGTTCTTAGAAGAAAATTAATGTTTGCTCTAGTACATGAGTTTGCCTTTGGGTAACTTGAGAGGAACCTAGCTGTAGCCTTTGATGGTTCAGCTTCTTTCACATCGAGGGAGCAGAAGCCACCGACCCTTCTTCGGAGCCTGGAAATCCTAAGCAAAGGGAAGTCTGCATTTCTGTTTGGTTGAAGATCAAGGATCGAATGCTGGCAAAACACAAGAAGGGATGTAGCTTTCTTTATTACTGGAAGAGGTGTGCAGCTTTGAGATGGAAGAGACTGGGATTCATATGTGGAGAATTGAAACTGAAAGGGATTATGAGATGATTGTCAAAGGGATTTAAAAAATAAGCCATTGTTGCTCTGGCCAGTGTACTCAGTTGGTTAAGCATCATCCCACGCACCAAGAGGTCGATTCCCAGTCAGGGCACATTCCCGAGTCAAGGGTTCGAGCCTCAGTAGGGGGCATGCCGGGAAGCTGATGGATGTTCCTCTCTCTCATTGATGTTTCTTTCCCTCTCTTTCCCTCCTTTTCTCTCTCTCTAAAATCAATAAAAACATAGTAAAGAGAAAAAGATAAACCCTTGTTGGGAATGAGGAGGGCAACCTCCCTCTCTATCACTCTCCATAAGTATTAACTTTTCTCCCCTTTATTTTTCTCCTCTTCCTTTTCTTTTTAGCATTTGTCATTCCATGATTTATAAATCAGTTCCTCTGAATGATGTCTATATCACTCTACTAAAGTATAAGACCCACAGGATCAAGGAGAGGTCGCCAATTCGATCCCCGGTCAGGGCACATGCCTGGGTTGCAGGCTCGATCCCCAGCAGAGGGTGTGCAGGAGGCCACCGATTGATGTCTCTCTCACATAGATGTTTTTATCTCTCCCCCCCCCCCAAAAAAAAAATCAATAAAAATATATTTATTTAAAAAAAAAGATAAATGCTATTTGATTATCAAAGGGCTTCTGTACAGGCGAGTAAGGAAACAGATGTGCTCATGGGTAATTCGAACACCAAGCTATGTCTTCTGTGTCCACACAGGTGAGTGTTCATTTGAAAGAATCCCACAGGTTTCTGGATGACAGGTTTTATGACTAATAGAATAGTGCTTTCTACCTACGTTTCACACAGGTTGAGACATTTTAAAAATAAATGTTCAGTTAGGTTTTTAGTGATTCAAACTGAAGTACCTCTTTTCTTTTCTTTTTTAAATTAATTTACTTATTTTTGTTACAGATGTTTCTCCTTTTCCCCCCACTGATTCCCCCCACCCTCTCCCTCCCCACCCTGTCCCTGGCTTTGTTGTTCGTGTCCACTGTTCATGCATACATGCATATAAGTTCTGAGGTTTATCTCTCCCCCACCACCCCCTCTTCTGGGGATTGTCAGTCTGTACCCCACTTCCACTACCCCATTCCTCAGACTGTTATGCTCATTATATTCCACAAATGAGTGAGATCTTATGATACTTGTCTTTCTCTGTTTGGCTTGTTTCACTTAGGATAATACTTTCCAGGTCACTCCATGTCATCTCAAAGGATAAAAGATCTTTCTTTCTTACAGCTGCATAGTACTCCATTGTGTATATGTACCACAGCTTTTTTATCCATTTGTCTACTGATGGACATTTGGGCTGTTTCCAGATCTTAGCTATTGTAAATAGTGCTGCTATGAAATGCTCAACATCACTAATCATCAGAGAGATCAAATTAAAACAACAATGAGGTATCACCTCACACCTGTCAGAATGGCTGCCATCAACAAATCATCAAACAACAAGTGTTGGCGAGGGTGTGGAGAAAAGGGGACTCTAGTACACTGCTGGTGGGAATGCAGACTGGTGCAGCCACTATGGAAAACAATATGGTGCTACCTCAAAAAATTAATAATTGAACTGCCATTTGACCCAGTGATCCCACTTCTAGGAATATACCCTAAGAAGCCTGAAGCACCCATCAGAAAAAATATATGTACCTCTATTTTCTTTTTAGATTTTCTTGTGCTTGTCTGCATCCCTCTGTTATCAAGTAATCCACCATTCACCCCACCGCCATTAGAAAAGAAGCAAAAATAATGAAATTATAATTACCTTGACTTAACATTGGCTTTCCTGAAAACATCTGAAGAGGCTTCCTCACACCACTACATGTAATGCTAAGCCTTTTATCATCATGCTTTGGAATAGCTGAGGAAGATGTGTAGGTCAAAAACAGGAGCGTGGGAAAGATCAGGAGAGATTCCAGCCTGGACTGGGGACGAGAAAACCTGTTTCATGTCTATTTCAGACACGATTTTCTGAGTGATGGGCCCTCCGGGCCTCGGCGTCTCTGTTGTAGAAGGAAGGACGAGCCCCTCGTCCTCTGAAGTCGGGTGACTCTGGAGTTCTTGGTAGCAGACGCGAGCCCCCTCCCTGGACGCCTAGGCTCTCCTCAGTGACAATGAGCAAAGTCGTGCCCCACGTGGATGCTGGGAAATGCAAACCCCGTGCCAGGAACAATCAACTTCTTGATGATTTTCTTACAGTGCTTTCAAGTGGGAACAATCGCTTCTGGATATTGGTAGCTAGATACTGTTAACAAATTACTGCTTAGTTGTATCTCTCGGAATCAAAAGTAAACGCTGTCTGGGAAGGAGTACCAGGGCGAAAGTCTCCCCGGTCATCCTGTACTAAAAACCTAGACATCAGGAAGTCCTACCTAGACTGAAGGCCTCTTGTGATAGTTGTGTCCCCTCTGGCTGTGGGGATCACTTAATCCATCAAACACTAATCTCGGTGCTGCTGTGAAGGTGTTTTGCAGATGTGATTAACATCTATCATCAGTTGACTAAGTAAAGGAGATTCTTCTTGATAATATGGGTGGGTCTCATCTAAACAGTTGAAAATCCTTAAGAGCCAAACAGAGTTTTCCCTGAGGAAGAAGAAATCCCACCTGTGGGCCGCAGTGTTAGCTGCTGCCTGAGTTTTCAGCTTCCTGTCCTGCCCTGTGGACACTGGGCTTGTCTAGCCAGACCCCACAGCTGCCTAAGCCAGTTCCTTGAAATCAATTAACACCCCCCATACATGTTGTGTGTGTGTGTGTGTGTGTGTGTGTGTACTACCGGTTCTGTTTTCTGGTAGAATTCTGATTGATATACCGTACACCTCTGCTAAATTATATATATCGTGTGTGTGTGTATTTGAAAATATTTGGAAGTCTATTACTCATTAAAACATTTTATCAATCTTGATCTTATAAGCTAAAACTGTCAATGTAGAACAAAAGTTAATCCATATATATACTTATCTATACTTAATATGTGTCAGGCCTATTTTATACAAATGGATATAATACTTATATATATTATATATTTTATACACACACACATATAGTACTTAATATGTGTCAGGCTTATTTTATACAAATTGATTTTTTTTTAATGCTCACTTCAATTCTGTGAGTTGCATCGAGCACCTACCTTCCTGTTTTATAAGTAGGGAACCCGTGGCAGAGAGAAATTAGGTGGCTTGCTCAGGCTATGCGAGTGGTAAGGGCTGGAATCATAATGCAAACTGAGGGATTACGGCGGTAGCACAGAATTCGCAACCACTCGGCTCTGCTGCCCTTGGGACCAGCCCTGAATGTCCCCCAACGATAGAAAAAGAGCACCATAGCATTAAAAAGTCTAGAATAGCCAACTTCAAATTTTGATGTGGTTGTTAAAACCCAATTCCAGTTGTAATCTGATCTCTCTAGTTGACTCCAAACTCAAACTCATCAAACAGTGATCCACGATCTCTGACAGGGTCCAGCATGGGCAAAGTAGATGAGAAGACTCCTCAGCCACTATGAGCAGGTTCACTTCAAAAGCCATGGCTGATGAAAGTGTATCTCTGTTCATCTACTCGCAGTTTTCCTTAATACTATCTGCCAAGGAGCAGCTTTGGCATTCAGAGGTACCCAAGTGCTAACTGACTTTTGGAAAAGTGATGCAATCACTACTATGCTTGAAGATGTTACCATTACTGAATAGGTCTGAAATTTTTTATTTTCCAAAACTTCCCCACGGAAGTTGAAAGAAGAACTCTTACCTCTTACACTTGAATATCACTTTATGAAAAGTGCAGCCAAGATATCAGCTGTGTTTGTGGTCACCCTGTCAATTAAAAACCAGAGTTGTTTGATCGAGGCCCTATTTACCTCTCATTTTCTTCTCCAAGACTCCCAGTCAGGTTTTATTCTTAGGACTGCATTTTCCACTAGGTTAGATTACTGCAAGAACTCTCACACTATTCTGGCCATGCTATTTTTTTCTTCTTCAACTCATTAACTTGAAAAGGTATTTTAGTCTTCTTCCATAATTTTCGTACAACTTTGTGTGCATCTGTCTTTTCTGCCAAGAAAAAAAAATGTCCATGACTTGGAAATGAGCAAAAGAGATTACTGGGATTACTGTGTGTCCTTCCAGTGAAGGCCTGGGCACGGGCCAATGGACCCTGTGGGGATTATCTGATTTTATTCAGGTGTGTACCTCTGATTCTCTTCCTATTAATCAGGCTGTTTTACAACTCTCTCAGGGTTGTCAAAAACTGATAGTAATGCAAATGATTCTTATCCAATGCAAAAGAAATCAAGTTTGCCCAGTAAAGATACAATTCAATTCTGCTTTACAGAAAAGAGAAGATGTTACTACTCTACAAGAAATGAACTAGCTTTGCATCTGTTAGCAAATTCATTAACGCATTTTTGATTTCATGTTTATTCTCATTTGAACTCACCTTAATATCATAGTTTCCTGCATTAATTAATGAATTGAGTAGAATCTTTCATTTTATATTTGCATGAGAGTCATATTAATAACTTTTGAAAATTACACTGTAACAATGATTTGGGAAATGGAGGATATGTATATTGAAGAAACAAAAGATTTGAATTGAATTTTTTTTTTTTACTTATTTATCTTTTTGTTAATCTTCACCTGAGGATATATTTCTATTGATTTTTAGAGAGAGTGGAAGGGAGGGAGGGAAGGAGGGAGGAACATCTATGTGAGAGGGACACATCAATTAGTTGCCTCCTGCAGAACTCTGACGAGGACCAGGGCTTGAACTTGAAACACAGGTAAGTGCCCTTGACTGGTCCTCAGGTCGACACCCTAACTGCTGAGCCCAACTGGTCAGGGCTAAATTGAATGTCAAGCATCCTCCTTAAAAACCTTTTAGCTATTTTTATCAACTCAAACTCCAGCCTCTAACCATGTTGTGAGACGCAGTGGCTTCTGTTTCTTCCGCTCTCCCCATCCCTGCGAAAGGCACCTCCCTATCGGTACACTGCTCCTCATGAGCAAAGACACGTAAAGAATCACTCTCCAGAACAAATATCATTCCTTCATAAGAAGAGTCCCAGTGCCTACTTTATTCTGGAAGATATCTCAATAAGGAAGACTGGAGCAGGTTGAAAGGAAAATAAACCAGCGTGCCAACTGGTTTTCCAAAGATGAAGCATCTGAGGCCCAGAAGTAGTTTGTTCACATATATCCAACTATTTAGTTAATTCATTATTTTAAAAATATGCCTTTTCGTCCTGGCTGGTTTGCTCAGCGATAGAGCATCGGTCTGTGGACCAATGAGTCACGAGTTCGATTCTGGCCAAGGGCGCCTACCTCAGTTGCGATTCATCCCCGGCCCTGGTCGGGGTTGTGCGGGAGGCAGCCAGTCGATGTGTCTCTCTTGCATTGATGTCTCTCTCTCCCCCCTTCTCTCTCCTTTCCACTCTATCTAAAGATAAATAGAAAAATATCCTCAGGTGTGGATTAAATAAATAAATAATTAAATAATTAAAATATGCCTTTTCTTGCAACATATATTATTTTAGACTAGAGAAATTAAATATTAAAATGGAGTTATTTCAGTATCATTAAAATTTTTGTAATAAGATAGGGGGCCATTTAATCAAGCAAAAGATAAATTAAATTTGATCCAATTGTAAATTGGTTCTTCAGAACTGGAAATCTTCCTAGAGAGATAAATGTCATAAACATTCACATTAATAAGGTGAAAAATTTATTTTTTTAATTTTTAATTTTATTTAATTTTATTTTTTTATTAATTAATTTTTGTTACAGATGTTTCACCTTTTTCCCCCACTGATTCCCCCTCCTCCTCCCTCCCTGCCCTGTCCCCAGCTTTGTTGTCCATGTCCATTGTTCATGCATACATGCATATAAGTTTTGTATTTTTTAATTTTTAATTTTTAAATATGTTTTCATTGATTTTTTTTTTTTTTGAGAGAGAGAGAGAGGAAGGGAAAGAGAGAGAGAAACATCCACGCGAGAAAGAAACATCAATAGACCACCTCCTGCATGCCCCCTAGTGGGGATCAAGCCCACAACCCAGGCATGTGCCCTGACCAGAATCCAACCAGGACTTCTCAGTCCATGGGGCAATGTTCAATTCACTGAGCCACACCGGCTGGGTGATAAGGTGTATAATTTAAACACTGTGACTTTACTATAAATAATTGTATAAAACACTATTGTTGCAATATTATTTTGGGAGAAAAATATCTAAACTGGAAGAAACTTCCCAAATTTGTCTTAAACGTAGTTTCTTTAGGGGGGAAAAGAAAGCTTATTTTCAGGCCAATGGAGAAAACAGAAACAGTTATAGTGATTTTGAAAGAAACTTCTAGAAATTCTCAAAGGCCTTAAAAATAAAATATATTTAGAATATATATATCCCATTAAAATAATTAGAATAAAATGCAAATATAACAGCTAATTTATTCATTCAATTTCACAAATAGTTGTATAGCTTGCTTGCTTTCTTCAGAAATAGAGCCCAAAATTAAAAAGTTGAACATATGGTGTGTGCAATAATGATAAATGTTAACGGGACAAATAAAGCAGAAAAAGGGTAAGAAGCGCTAGAGGCAAATTTTGATAGTGTTGGTCAAAGATGGCTTCACCACTACAAAACCTAAATAAGCATGCATAGTACTTCCTGACGGACAGTTGTGAAGATCCCCTTTAAGATCAGAAACAAAACAAGATGCCTGCTGTCATCACTGCTAATCAAAATTGTTCTTGAGTTCTCCTGAATATTACAACAAAGAAATGAAAGAAAGAAAAAGACATAAAAATAAAATATAAAATATAAAAAGGGAAAACTAAATAATCTAGGTTTAAATTGTATTTTCTCTATCATTTTGTGACATTGTAAATAATTTCTCTGATCCTAATAGTTTCTCTCTGAAGTAGAAGTGGTAATGAATAACACTGCATTTAAGATTAAAGGAGATTGTTTCTTTCAAAAACGTCAGAAAGAAAGAAAAACAATGTCATTATTTGTAAATGATATGATAGTTTCAGTATAAAACTCAAATGGTTTACAGATAGAATATTAGACTGTAAAGAGAAGTTGTACATATGAAATAAATATTTTTAAATATATCACATTTTTTATACAACAAAAATATAACAGCAACAAAACAAATGAACATATAAATAAATTCAACAAGTAGAAAATCTCTATAGAAAAAAATTATAAAACATACTAAGAGACATTAAAGTAAACTTAAATAAAGTGGAGAAATAAGCCATTTTCCTGGGTAAGAAAACTTTCCATCCTAAGGAAGTCACTTCTTCCCAGATAGATCTAGAGATGTAATGCAATTCTGATCGAAATCTCCAAAGGTTATTTGGGGGCAATTGTCAAACTCATTCTAAAAACAGGTACAGAAGAGCTTAGGACCGAGGTCAAACATAACTGAAGACAAGCACATTGAAGAAACTTGCCTTACCAGATATCAAGCCTTATTACAAAGCTATACTTATTAAGCCACGGTGATATTGGTACCAAGAATCTAGAAACAGACCAACACAGATCACATAATAAAGCTGGCACTGCAGAAGTGTAGAAAGGTGTTGAAGGAAATAGTTCTGAAATGATTTAGTACATCCATGTAGAAGAAATGAAATTTGGCTCCTACTTCATACCATAGAAATATTCCATTGCAGATTGATTAAAGATTTATAAGATAAAATATATAATGTTTGAAAGATTATATAAAAGAATATCTTCATGATGTCAGGGTAAAAAAGTGATTTCTTAAGCAAGGCCTAAAAATCAATAACCCTAAGGAAGATTAAAGATTAAGAACTTTTGTGTATCAAATGGCACCATTAAAACAGTACAAATAAGCTACAAATTGAACAAAATATTTGCAGTATGTTTAACTGATGATGAATTGACATCCAGAATATATTAAAGTATAAATCAATTTAAAAAAGGCAAACAGCCCTGGCCAGTTTGGCTCAGCGGTTAGAGCGTCGGCCTGCGGTCCGGAGAGACCCGGGTTCGGTTCCCGCTAAGGGCACGTACTTCAGTTGCAGTTTGTCCCCGGCCCTGGTTGGGTCGTGTGGGTGGCAGCCACTCGATGTATCCCTTCACATCGATGTTTCTCTCTCTCTCTCCCTTCCTCTCTCTCCCTCCCACTCTATCTGTAGAAAAAATGGAAAAATATCCTCGGGTGAGGATAAAAAAATAATAATAAAAAAAATAAAAAAGGCAAACAGACCAACTGAAAAACAGTCAAAGTAATGAAAGAATGAATGAAGAAAGAAGCACAAAGGCGAATGGAAAAGAGTTTGGCATTAGCTAATAAATTTGGACATGTGCACATATAGTGACATAATACTTCCTCTTTCTCTTTATATATCTATATCTATATCTATATCTATATCTACATCTACATCTACATCTACATCTACATCTACATCTATGTCTATATCTATTCTAAAGCAGTATATTTCAAACTGTGGGTTGTTACCCCCTCATTTAAAAATAAAATAGACTTGAATATGAATAGAAAAATCAGAATGTACTACAATTAGTCAGTGTAAGTATTGTGTGTGAAACTGTTTATTCACACATGACATATGTGTGTATTAACTGAATTGTGAAGAAAAGTTTTTGTTGTTATTTACTGTGTATCTTGGGCAAAAATGTTTAAATACCACCGTCTACAGAAAATCTTACCTTTGTGCACCAGGAGACAAGTAGAAAAATGTTTATTAGAGCACTATTATGTTAGGTTATGATAGTAAAAAACCTGGGAGCAACACACATATTCACTATCAGTAAAATGAATAAATAAAATACGGCATATTTATGTAATGCAATATAGTACACTAGTGAAAATAAATAATCTGTTACAAATATCAACATGCATGAATCTCTAAAACAGAATAATCAGCCCGGCCAGTGTGGCTCAATGGTTGAGCATCGACCCATGCACCAAGAGGTTGGTCAGGGCACATGCCCAGGATGTGGGCCCAGTCCTCAGTGGGGGGCATGCAGGAGGCAGTCAATTGATGTTCTCTCTCATGTTTCTCTCTCTCTCTCCCTCTCCCAAATCAATAAAGAAAAAAATTAAAAAACAAAAACAGAACAGTCAAAAAAAGCAAGCCCCAGAAGCATATACTGTATGGTACCACCTATATATGATTCAAAAATAAGGAAAAGTAAATGTAGTGTTTAGGAGCACACACCTGGGTGCTTCTGTGGCAAAACTAGGTGGTGAAACTGTAAAGGAAACCGTGGGAATTATTCAGACAACATCAATATGGTGCGAACCTGGAGCGGGGCGGGCACAGAGGAGATGAAGTCGCGGTGGGGAGCTGGAGGTCTGCGAAGATGTTACCAAGTTGTAGTTCCTCCCTTGAGTGGTGAGAACATAAGTATTTATTTCATTATGATTCTTTTTTTTTTCTATCCTCACCCGAGGACATTTTTCCATTTTTTGTTCAAATAGAGTGGGAGAGAAAGAGATAGAGAGAGAGAGAGAGAGAGAGAGAGAGAGAGAGAGAAACATCAATGTGAAAGGGACACATCGAGTGGTTGCCACCCACACGACCCAACCAGGACCGGGGACAAACTGCAACTGAGGTACGTGCCCCTTAGTGGGAACCGAACCCGGGTCTCTCTGGACGGTAGGCCGACGCTCTAACCGCTGAGCCAAACTGGCCAGGGCCATTATGATTCTTAACTTTATATATATGATATATACAACCACACATACCAACAATGCATACCAGATACATATATGTGATGTATATCACAATTAAAATTTGAAAATTTAGAAAAATGTTAGCTATTGTTATTTTTTTAAATATGTTTTTATTGATTTTTTTAGAGAGAGAGGAAGGGAGAGAGAGATAGAAACATCAGTGTGAGAGAGAAACATTGATTGGCTGCCTCCTACACACTCCCTATTGAGGATCAACCTGAAATCCGGGAATGTGCCCTGACCGGGAATTGAACCAGGACCTCTCAGTCCACGGGACGATGCTCAATCCACTGAGCCATACAAGTTGGGCTAGCTATTGTTATTTTATTGAATTCTATACCTCACCCAATAAAGTTTAATATTAGAAGAAAACCTAGCACCATGGCCAATGCATATAAGGTTTAGATGACTATATAATTTATTTTAAAGATATATTAAAACTTAACCAGAAAATGGAGATAATCGGTACTGCTAAAACTACTAAACCTGTCAGGTCAACCAATGTCTCTAAGAACTCAGTGATGAGATCATGTAGGTTTACTTCAGTATTTCATTAAGGCCAAGCCATTGGTCTCCAGGCCAAACATCACTCTAAAATATGCTCTCTAAAGGGATACTTGGAAACTTAAAAAATGTAATTGAATTAATATGTTAAGAATTAGAAAATAATGGAGATGGGAAAACCTCAATCCCAGCATTTAAACAATTATACCCAGAATCTGGAATACTCTAAAACCACCAGAAAGAACCAGGTGATGTGGGCTGACGCGAGAAGGTCCTGCTGCTGATGTTTTGTTAAAGTAAGATAAGTTGCAGAGCAGTTTATGTTATAATACTATTTGTATACGTATAGCCTATCTATACATATGTATGTGCATGTGTATATATATGTGTATGTGTATATATAGTTAAAACCTATTGCTAAATAGGCCGATAATATGCAGTAACCCATTTTATTATTTTATTTTATTTTATTTTATTTTATTTTATTTTATTTTATTTTATTTTATTTTATTTTTGGTACGTGCCCCTAGCTGCTAGGGCCTAGCGGAAACTGAACCCGGGACTCTCTGGTCCGCAGGCCGATGCTCCAACCGCTGAGCCAAACCAGCCAGGGCTGTAACCCATTTTATAATGCTGAGTGACCTAAGCCAGTCAGAGAAAGACACATAATCTCACTGTGATCACACTTATAAGTGGGATCTAATGAACATAATAAACTGACGAACAAAATGGGTCCAGAGGCATGGAGGCATGGCGCAGACTGACAAATCTCAGAGTGGGGGATGGGAAGATACGCATAACCAATGGACACAGACAATAGTGTGGTGAAGGCCTGGGGTGGGGCAGGGGCTACGAGAGGGTGGTAAAGAGGGGTGGGTGGAATTGGGGACATTTGTAATACTGTCAACAACAACAATAATGCCCTAGCCGGTTTGGCTCAGCGATTGGAGCGTTGGCCTGTGGACCAGAGAGTTCCGGGTTCGGTTCCCTCTAGGGGCACGTACCAAAAAAAAAAAAAAAACAATATTAATAATAATCTTTTAAAAAAGAAAATCAAATGGTGGCAGATACTTCAGTTTAGTAATAATCATGATCAACTAGCAAAGTGCTTTCCGATCATTCAAGAGCTGGTCCTTGTCTGTGAAGAAATAGTTGTTTGTTTTGCCAGGCTTGTAAATGCTGACCTACATACTTTCCAGAAATAGCAATAGGGACTCTCTGACCATCTTGGCATTCTTTATTGGTGGATAATGAATTGTCCCTCCCTCTCGCCCTCACAGAGTGGATGCTCTTCTTACATTATTATGTTGACATTTGAATGAACTCTGAATTGATCTGTTTGCCCTAAAGTACCCCTGGGTGAATTTATAGTCCTGAAGATATCAGTGAAAAAAGTTTTATCTGCACCCTACTTATTCGTACTTTCAATTTAGTATGTTATAATAATTTACTTTGATATAAAATGTAGCAAAGTGAAATTGTTAAGACTTTTTCTCTCCTTCTTTAATGCATTCAGCTTTAGGAATCAAATATAACATGTCAGATAGAGTAAATTCTATGGATTTGTCATAAAATTGCAGCATTAAAAAAATTTAAAAATAATTACAAGTAAGATATTTGATGACTAGTCCCAATAAACCATATATAAGCCAAGATTACATTTGGGATTAGAAGGCTGTCTGTCCCAAATTGTTCCCCAAATGTATAGGTCTATGCTTTTTACATTGAGATCATCACCACGCTTTCCTCCACCCCCTTATAACTGAGGACAAAGTTAAACATTAATTATAAAATCCAGTGGCTTGCTTCTAAATCTAAAAAGGTCACATTCCAAGGACTCTTTTTGAAAAAAGTCACCCCAAAAGGTACTCTGTTCTAACTCCAGGCAGACATGGGCAGGAATTACAATTGTCATAAACAGCACCATTGAACCCTCTCCTACTGTTTTTTCTTGCTTCACTCACCATTTTCCGATAGTATTTCTTCTCACCTACTTCTTCTCTAAGGTGGGTAAATAACTGAAGCTCAGAAAATACCTTGCAATGGATCAATCTATTCAAGTCTTTCTTGTGCTATTGGTCTTTTCACCACAGCTTTGAGTATCAGCCTTACCAACACTCGACCAGTGTGTCTGTACCCCAAATGTCCCTGCATTCTATTCACGCCTTGCAATCCACGTGAGCTAATTTTCTAGATTAGACATATCATTAGGGAAGGTACTAATTTAGTGTGCATAATGTCTGCGGTGCAATTAGCTCACACCCTGTGAGCGCTCGCGGAGTGTGTGTGTGTGTGTGTGTGTGTGTGTGTGTGTGTGTGTTGGTGGGGAGGGGGAGTCCCTGGGAATTTAAAACAATGGAGATAAAGAAATTGAGGCAGAGCAGGGTATTGATGACTTATCAAAATTGTAAAGTCAGATAATATGGAGGCATCACTCTTCCATAGTCCCTTTTCCTCTGCCAAGAGTCGTAGCATAGATAATACCCAGATCTTGGTAACAATGGCTGGAAACTGTCGTGCAAAGTGAAAATGCTTTGAGAATATTAAGCAATCTTTATTTCTGTCTACAAATCCAGTAGTAAGATATATTGCTAATTCTAATGACATCATGACAGAACTGCATTTCAGTGATTTGTGACAAGGATATAGTAGAGAGACCTCAAATTGTCCCAGTTCTATATTTCTCTTTATTTTGTCAAATGCATTTATGTTTATCAGCATTTTATTTTATTTTTTTAATAAAGAGAGCAGGGAGCTGGTTTGATTGACAGTCAACCTTGGGGCAGGATTTCCTCTGTTAAACAATGCCTCTCCAAGACGAGGCAGCCAGCAAGCAAGAAGCAACTTTCATCATTAGTGTACTTGCTGGAAGCTTTAGCAGGATGATACAGAGTGAAGGAGCCACTAATATCGAGCCTAACTTTTTAACTGGGCAAGTTTGAAATGGGATGGAATGTACCACACATGTTACATTAAAGTAATTGCCAGAAAGTAAGTTAAAAATACAATGCAAAATGGGTACATATCCACCTGTCTCCTAGTTTGTTTAATCATGTGTAAATTGCTTTCAAATGTGGTATTAATGGAAATAAGGCATAAAGAAGCCACTTTGTTTCTGTTTTTCAACAAAGTTGCTTTACTATCATATAATTGCTTTCTTTTTTATTAAATGATGACTTCACTGAATGATCCAAAAGATCCAGTTTCACTGTTGTATTGAGTGGAAAGCCTGATTTTAAATGTGCCCATTGGAAACATTTACCAATAGTCCAAACTGTTTTTAGTAATCATCCAAAAAGTGATATTATCTATTGTATTGAACAGGTGTTATATTTACTTTGTGAGTTAAAACTAGGGAGATCTGGAGAGATTAAGTCAAGAGCAGTATTCATAAAGCAATTCAGTTTCAATCAATTACAAGCATTATTTTTAAAAATCTTAGAAGTAAATATGTATGTATATGTATATATAAATAGATACACACATTTATAGATTTTTCCTTCTTAAGTAAGAAGCTTTCTTAGTAAGCAACTCAAGTAAGCAAATTTCTTAAATGAGCAATTTTCTGAACTGCTTTCGAAGTTAGATTCAAGCTTGCAAGCACTATTTAATAATTTACTGTATTTACCCAATCATGCATCTGTAGCTCCCTGAATGCCCATGATGTGCTACAGAAAATAATGTAGGCCTTTTACCTTATGTGGGTTACCCCCACGTGAATTTCCCACTTTATTTCTATTACCTATAACAAGCATACCTGCTTAGAGACTCAGGTAAGCCCTGGCCATTGTGGCTTAGAGGATTAAGCATCATCCCATACACTAAGATGTCACTGGTTCGATTCCCAGTCAGGGCATATGCCTGGGTTGCAGGCTGCAGTAGGGAGCGTGCACGAGGCAGCCAATCCATGTTTCTCTCTCTCCCTCTCCCTTCCTCTCTCTAAAATCAATAAAAATGTAATTAATAAGAGGAAAAATTATTTAGAAAAACTCAGGTAAGTCTTATTTCCTCTCAAAACTAAACACCCTTCTGACTTTCTCAGAACTTCAACTGGCAAGACTCATTACTTTTTTTTTTTTCCTCTCAATAAAATGAAATTCATTTTATTTTTTAAGAATTGTGTTTACTTTGATATTCTCCTTCATAGTTTTTTTGGTATTACTCTATGTCCTTTCTCTACAGAATGATAGTGAAAGTGGGTGGTGATTGGTTGTTTTCTTGTATCTTTCTTGTATGTCAATTTCCCCAACATTTTTCTTGGTGGTGACATTGTATCACTTTGGCCAGTGGGAAACATTGCTCTGCAGCCTTCCTTGCCCTTTGTAGTTTATTTACTGTGTTTTCACAAATGTCTGTAACAGTGGATCTTGTCTGAGCCTCCGCTCTGGACCACAGGTTTCCTGAGAGTCCTGAAGGTCACATTGATCTCTACGTTCCACCTAGAATCCAGCATTTCATTTAGAGTGGTCTCTGCGGATGCTAGTTGACTCCAGTTAAGTTCTCGTGCGGGATCACTGGGATACTATTTGACAGAAGAGATAATCTTGCAATTTTAGTAGAATGTCTTGTGAAGAAAAGATCATGGAAGGTATTTTTCCTGGTTCCTCTGTTAACCACTGAAATTAGGTTTCAAATTATGTTGATGGCCATAGAAGAATCCCGTTACTAATACTCACAATATTCAAAACTGTTTTTCTTAATCGGTATATAACACATTTGGTGAATAATACATATTAGCAGAGGGTGTAGAACTCTGGTTGTTTCTGAATCAAATGTATAGAAAAACTGCTCAAGTAGCACAATGAACAAATAACAAGGAGAGACAGCAATTGCTAACATTCTGTCACGTATTCTTTGTGTTTCTGTGTGTATGCTATGTGTATATACACGTATTACTTTTTCTGAATCATTTGAAAGTAATTTGGAGCTTTGTGACACTTTACCCCTAAATACTTCAGCACGTATCTCCTGAGAATGGGATGTTCTCTTACATAACTACAAGAAAAACATATAATTCAGGAAATTCAACATTATTGCAAGACTGATATGCAGTCCATATTCAAATTTCATCAGTTGTCCCAACAATGTCTTCTAGAGCAATTTTTTTTTTTTCTGTTTGGATTTGGGATCCAATTCAATACCACACATTGCATTTACTTGCCTTTTTAGTCTCCTTTAACCTGATCAGTACCTCAGCCTTCCTTTTTCTTGTAGGACACAGATTTTTGAAGAGTATAGGCCAATTCAGTTGGAGTTTGTCTGACTATTTAATCATGACTGGATTCACATTGTGCATTGTTGGCTGGCAGAGATGCTACATCCGTCATGGGGATCCTTCTCATATGATCTCATTAGGAGGCATGAGATATCAGTTTACCCTAATATTGATGATGCTGACTTTGATCACTTGGTTAACATGGTATCTGACAGTTCCTGGTATTGTTTTTTTGTTTCCTTCATATTTTGGAACCTGTAAGAACTTCAGAATGAGCCTTCTCCTCTTAAATTGAAAATAGTCTGTTTGATCCAATCTGCTATTTTCCAGAACATACTCTTCAATTCACTTCAGTCTCTCCTCTGTCCCCGTCCCTCCCCAAAACTGCTCTGTCCAGTGTCAGCAGTGATTGTCCTATTGCCTGTATGTTCTTTGTTTTGTTTTGTTTTGTTTTGTTTTGTTTAATCCTCAGCCGAGGACATTTTTGCATTTATCTTCAGGCAGAGTGGGAGGGAGAGAGGGAGGAAAAGAGAGAGAGAAACATCAATGTGAGAGAGACACATCGACTGGTTGCCACCCACATGACCCCAACCAGGGCCGGGGACAAACTGCAACTGAGGTACATGCCCTTCGACCACCGGTTCTCAACCCTCCTCAAGCCGCGACCCTTTAATACAGTTCCTCATGTTGTGGTGACCCCCAACCATAAAATTATTTTTGTTGCTACTTCATAACTGTAATTTTGCTACTGTTATGTCTTAGGTGACCCCTGTGAAAGGGTCGTTCGACCCCCAAAGGTGTTGTGACCACAGGTTGAGAACCGCTGCTGCGGGAACTGAACACAGGACTCACTGGTCCACGGGCCGGTGCTCTAACCACTGAGCAAACTGGCCAGGGCTTGCCCATTTTTTCCAGTCTTTCTTCAACAGTTCTCAGCAGTTTTCAACAATGTTGACCATTCCTTTTTTTCTAGAAATACCTGCTCCTCTGACAGCCTCCTTGTTTTCTGCTACTCAAGTTCATTACCTGTCTTTCTGTAGACTCTGCACCCTATACTTGGTCGTTACACACTGACGTTCCTGAGGGATCATCAGAAAGTCTGTATTCTTCTCACTCCGTAATCTCTATACAAACTCATTCACACACATGGCTTCGTTCCCATTTAAACACAGTTCACTCACAAATTTATATCTCTACCCCCAAACCCCTTCTCTGAGCTAAAATCCTGAATTCCATTTGCCTACTCCATAGCTCTATTCACAAACATCACAAAGGTATCTCGAACTCAAAATGTCTAAAACCAACTCATAATCTCCTCCCCCGAACCTCCCATTTCCCCTGCTCTCCCTTGTATCAATGAAGGACATATTAAACAAAAACCCCTGAGTTAATCTTGATACTGCTTTCTTCATCACCTCCCCGCAACCAAATTCAATTCAGTAACAAACTCTGACTTAACCAAGCAAAGCTGTTTCTTCCTAAAACCACAGCTACCACTTCGGTTCCTGAAGTCCAAGACAGCATGATTTCTTTCCTGGATGGCGGTCTTAGATGCCTGACTATCTCCCTGCATCTACTTTTGCCATTTCAACCCATTCCCTGTTTTCCAAGCAGGGTCCAGAATTATCTTTCAGATAGTCTCTCTCCTCTCACACACCTCATGCAAATGCACACTCACACAGACACACTCAGTCTGCACTTAAAACCCGATGTCCTTCACAAATTTTAGGATGAAGATTTACATCCTGATCTTAGCATGGTTGAAAAACTTTGCAAAAATAACACCTACCTACCTTCCTGAGCTTCACTCTACACCTCTTTAGCCCTCGTTCTCTTTATATATCAGTCAAGTAAACCTGCTCCCATGTTCAGAAAGGTGCCATTTTCATTCTTTACCCAGAAAGTTAACACACGCTCTCTCCTTGGCCTGGTCCGTTCCCATCCTTGACCCAGAACTCAGCTTAAATCTTACCTCTGCTCTGAAGACTCCTTGACTCATGAGACTATATCATGTGTTTTCACTGCACCACGTATCTTTTAGTCCCCATTTTACATCTTTATTTATGTGATTATTAGAGGGTCTAACTTTTAGTTTTTTATATTTACTGACTTGAGAGAGAGACAGAGACACACACAGAGTAAGAGAGAGAGGGAAACATTTATTTGTTTCTGCACTCATTCATGCATTCATTGGTTTATTTTTTTTATGTGCCCTAACTGGGGATCAAAGCCACAGTGACGGCGTATCGAGATGATGCTCTAACCAGCTGGGCTGCGTGGCCAGGTGAGTGTCTTACACTCTGAGTTCCGTGAAGACACCGATCTTCTCTTTTTGTTCATCATTTAATCCCAACATTTTGTTTAGTGTCTGTCATATGGTAAATGTTCAATAATAAATAAATGTATGCATGTTATTGAATTCATTTTTTTATCACATCTAGTGTTTACTAATGGTGTCAGGCACCATTCTAAGTATTTTTAGCCTGTTACATTATATAATCCATGTGTCCTAATAGCCCCCTTTTCAAGTACTTTGAGTTGTGTATTTTGGACTGTACTTTAACCAATACTACATCAAATTTGTGATATAAAGTGCACATTTTAAATAAACAAGTATGTTTCTGGGCCCTCATGAAGGTAAACCTCTAGTGGGCTTTCTTGCGAACTCTACACACCATCCTGAAATGTGTCACCTAATATCCACATTACATCGTACAGAGATGACCTCACTCTGCAAAGTTAATGGTAATGCGTTCACCTTGATGTGGACCCATTTGTGAAATGTCCCTTTTTAAATAATATCTGCTAATGCTGGGAGAAGTACACCTGCAATTACTTCACACATTCATTAAGTGAATAATTGTTAGGTAATTGAGCAGTAAACAAAAAGACCTTTAGTAATTGTTATTAACCCAGAGACCCATGTGGAAAATGTTAGAGTAGTATTGAGTTCAACAAAACATAATCTAGCCACCATAAGAAACTTGGAAAATTTTCTAAAATCATTAACTTGAGTTTCTTGAAGAATGCTAAAGTGAATTCAGTAACCTTATCTCCTCCTCCGCCACTGAATGAGAATCTCAAGACTGAGACAATTTTCTGAAGATTCTCACTCCTTCAATCCTATTACATCCTCTCCTTTCCTATTCCCAACTCTCTGGGACATGTCACCTTGCTTCCTGGGATGTGCACTCTGCTGGACACTAATTTGTCTCAACTCTCAGTGTCGTGTGTGGGTGTGTGTGGGTGTGTGTGGGTGTGTGTGTGTGTCCAAAGGATTCCAAGGTCTTTTCTTTTCCATACTTCTCCTTCACTCCAATTACCCTCAGGGTGGAATGAGAAGAAATGTAAAATCTGACATGTTAACATGTTTTTACATTTATTATGGTGTATCTCAAACTGTGGTGTGCAGAGTCAGCTAGAGAGCTTGAGTAGAGCAGGGTCCTGAGCCCCACCAATCAGAGGTTATAAGTCAGTAGGTAGGGAGTCGGGTTTATAAAATTGCATTTCCTTCATGGTTTGTATTTCATGTCTTTGTTAAGAACTCTTTGTCTAACTCAATGTCACAATGATGATCCTATGTTTGTTTATCCTAGGTGTGCTTCTAGAAGTTTGATAGTTTTAGCTCTCACTTTTAGGTCCATTTCAAATAAATTTTTGGAATGGTATCAAGTACAAACAAATGTTTATTTTTTCCGTACAAATATTTCATTGTTTCAGCACCCTTGAATTACTCTAGCATGTCTATGACGATCAACTGGACCATGTATGTGTGGGTATATATCTGGCTTCTCCAACTGTTTGTTCCAAACTGTGCTGAATAGTGTAGCTTCACAGAAAGCCTTGAAATCAAGTACCATTCATCCTCCGAACTGGTTCTTCTTTTTCAAAATTGTTTTGGTTATTCTGGGTTCTTTGAATTTCCATATAGATTTTAGAATAAGTTTGCTGGTTTCTTTACAATTATCCTGCTGGGATATTGATCGGCATTGTATTGATTCAAGAGAGAATTGAGAATTGCCCTCTTAATCCCGAGACGTCCTACTTCTGCTTGGCAAATACCTATTCACCTTTTGTTTAAGCCTCTTAATTTCCTTCAGCAAAGTGTTATAGCTTTTACTATATAGTTTTTATACATCTATTCTCTATTGTTATAGGGCTTTCAAGTTTTCTATTTCTTCTTGGATTTATTTGGAAATTGCTGTCTTTTAAAAAAAAATTGCCCATATCACAGGGAGTATGACAGGCATATTCAACTGTCAATATAACTGTAAGTGACTTTGAGCATCTGTTCTTGTCCAGCTTAAACACACACACACACACACACACACACACACACACACACAAGATCATGTTCTGTCTTGGCTGGTTGGGCTCAGTGGTTGGAGCATCTTCCCATGGACAGAAAGGTCACAGGTTTGATTCCTAGTCAAGGGCACATACCTGGGTTGCAGGTTCAATCCCCAGCCCTAGTCAGAGTCGTGCAGGAGGCAACCAATCAATGTGTCTCTCTCACATCAATGTTCTCTCTTTCTCTCTCTCCCTCCCTTACACCCTACCTAAAAATCAATAGGGGAAAAAAATATCCTTGCCCGGTTCAGTGAGGCTCGGTGGTTGTGCATCAACCTACACACCAAGAGGTCACCAATTCGGTTCTCAGTCAGGGCACATGGCCAGGTTGTGGGCAAAACTCCCAGTGGATGGCATGCAGGAAGCAGCCAATCATTGTTTTCTCTCATGGATGTTTCTATCTCTCCCTCTCCCTTCCTCTCTCTTTAAAATCAATAAAGAAAAAAAACAATTTTTTTTAATATCCTCAGGTGAGGATTAGCAACAAAAAAAGAGATCATGTTCTTTTTTTTTTTTATTCTCACCTGAGGACACTTTTGCATTTATCTTCAGATAGAGTGGGAAGGAGAGAGGAAGGAAGAAAGAGAGAGAAACATCAACGTGAGAGAAACACATCGAGTGGTCACCTCCTACACGACCCCACCCATGGCCGGGGACAAACCACAACCGAGGTACATGCCGTTAGTGGGAACCGAACCCGGGGCTCTCTGGTCCGCGGGCCAAGGCTCTGACTGCTGAGCCAAACCAGCCAGGGCAAGATAATGTTCTTATATTCAAAAAATGTCATCTCAGGGCAAAAATAAAATGACAGGCTGTAACTGGAACTATTTTTCTAGTAAACTAAATAAATGTTACCCTGTTTTTACCTACCCCAGAACACTGCCACAGCAGTGATTTCTAAGAAATACCAAATTACCACAGATTGACATACATACAACTATAGAGCATAAGTAATTAGGTCAAAAGTAAACGGGTAATTAATGGCTAAATATTAGCCTTGTAGGAATCACTGATATTTAGCAGAGAGAGATGTGTTCTGAGGCCTCGTTACTTTATACCTCACCAAAGTCTGATTATGCTACTATTTTAGCTATTTCCTGAGAGAAAATAAATTGATTTCCAATATCTCAGTATAAAGGTGTTAGGTTTGTGGTTTGGACCAAGTAGTTTGTTGGTAACACTTTAAGAACCATGGCTGACTTGACGTGGACTTGAAATTCTAAAGGACTGTGTTTCTTAGTCAGTGGGCACTTGTCAAGTATGGCAGATCCCAGCTCAGCTGCCCACATGCTGGGAACAGACGGCCTCTCATATCCCTCTGCATTCCTCCTCCTCCTGACCACACAGAGAGGAAGTAAGGCGTGTGTGTGTGTGTGTGTGTGTGTGTGTGTGTGTGTGAGAGAGAGAGAGAGAGAGAGAGAGAGAGAGAGAGTTGGGGGGATGCAGTACAGTATTTAAGCCATGTTTACACTGCAGAAAGTACAGAACAATTGTTGAGGGAGAGAACGCTGACCTTTTACAGTGAAAGTGGATGAGAAATTCCTGGAGCCGAGGACTGGGCAGTGAGGCCACAGGTCAGGCCCTGGGCACCAGGTCAGGCCACAGCCAGTTGTGTGATGACTGAAATAAACTTGAGAGGCCTGTTTTGCTTTATTCTGGTCAATTAAGGACCTGAGGAAATTCAACTCCATTGCAATAGCCAACAAATAACTAAAGGTAAGTGTAAGGAGCCGAAGGGGCAAACTTGTAAATTGTCTCTGAGGGAGTAAGGTGTAAGTGACCACCAGTACATTCAGAAGCAAGTACTAAGAAGAACAGCGTTAGCGGTAACAAGGTAAAATGAGTAACCAGAAAGCACTACGTTTCTCAGGACACTTATCACTTTGTTTCAGTCACTTGATGACAGATTAGTTTCCTAAGTAAACTATGACTTTCTTGAGGTCTAGAAATTTATTCATGTATCTTTGTTTTTCTAGCACAAAGCCTTGGGCTTAAAAATGAACAAGTGACCAAATACCACACACGTAAGATCAACAAGCCTATGAAAAGATGCTCAACCTTGTGAATCATGAGAGACGTGTAAATGCAGACCACAGGAAGACATTACCTTATACCCATTAGGATGGCTACTATCACAAAACCAGAAAACAAGAATTGGTCAGGACACAGAGAAATGGAAACCCTTGTACATTGCTGGTTGGAATGTGAATGGTGCAGCTACTGTGAACAACAGTACGGTGGTTCCTCAAAAAAATGGAAAACACAGTTACCATAGGATCCAGCAGTTCCACTAGCAGGCATGTATCCAAAAGACCTGAACACAGCATCTCAAAGGCATATGTGCATAACCATGGTCCCAGCAGCATTATCCACAATAGCCGAGAGGAAGAAGCCATGTAAGTATCCATTGTCAAATGAACGCATAGATAAAATGCGGTATATACAGATAGTGGAATACTATTCAGCCTTAAAAAGGAAGGAAATTATACGTTATGACATGGATGATCCTTGAGGACATTATGCTCAGTGAAATAAGCCAGTCCCCAGAAGGCAAATATTGTCTGATTCCACGTGTATGAGTTACCCAGAGCAGTCAAATTCATAAAAACAGAAAATAGAAAGGTTGCCAGAAGCTGGAGGAAGGAGAAATGGAGAGTCATTGTTTAATGAGTACAGAGTTTTAGTTTTACAAGATAAAAAAGTTTTGGAGACTTCTGGTCAAGATGGTGGCGTTGGTAACCACGGTCCTCGCCTCTTCCCACAACCACATCAAAATTACAACTAAACTACAGAACAACCATCCTTCAGAACTGCCTGACACCAAGCTGAATGAAGTCCTACAACTACGGAATTAAAGCAGCAGCCACATCCAGACTGGTAGGAGGGCGGAGGGGCTGGTCCCACACCCACGTGTGGGGATAAAAATCAGGAGGACACCTCAGCTGGGAAGGTCCTTCCTGAGGAGTGAGGGGTCCCCGTCCCACACCAGGTGCCCCGCTCAGGGTTCCAGTGCCAGGAAGAGAATCCCCATCACTTCTGGCTGGAAAAACCAGCGGGAACTGAGGCTCAGGGAGGCTGAGGGGCTGGAGCCCCAGGCAGCTCCTTAAAGGGCCCGCACCTGGACTTACCTGGACCTGCTCGCTCCAGGCTCCAGAGTGTGGGAGGCATCTTCAAAAGGCACCAGAGACATACCATCAAAACCTGTGTTGTTTGGCATCGGGGCAAGAGCTGTTGGGCAGCTTTCTCCTGGACAGACATACTGCTGGAGGTCATTCGTTGTTCCTTTGGTGAGCCCTGCCCTGGGGTGGTAGATGGACACCATATCTGGACTCCAGCAACCTGGCTCACACTGTTTGCCCCGCCCTGGTGATTCCCTGAGGCCCTTCCTCACCCAACATTTGGGCCCCCCCAAGCTGGTCCCAATGGCTTTACCACAGGATTGGCCTGTTTTGGCTCCTGCTTCAGATTTTCCTAAATTGTCTCAAACAAGCAGCACCTGGCCTCAGTGAGCCCCATACCTCTTTTTTTTTGGTGGTACATGCCCCTAGCGGGAACCCAACCTGGGACTCTCTGGCCGCAGGCCGACGCTCAACCACTGAGCCAAACTGGCCAGGGCTATACCTCTTGCTAAGGGCCCCAGGCCTGGCACCAGAAGCAGCCAGCCTTGCTTCACAGCTTGGCTTTGCCTGGGCACCTGCAAGCCCAGCACAAGCAGCAGCCATCGGCAGACTACTTTGTAGCTTATGCTGGGGGCCCCGGGTAGAACACAGGCGGGTCTGACCTTGCCCCAGAGCCACACACCCAGGGGACAGCCTCAGACCCCGTCAAAGTACCACCACCCAGCCACCTCCACAGTGACACACTCAAGGAGCGGACTCAGTGGGTACTGGAGCCCTGCTGAAGTAAGTCTTGCTCTGTGTGGTGGGTCTTGCACAGCTGATCTTCTGAAGTAGTTAGAGGTCACCCTGGACGGTGTTGCTCAGCGGTTAGAGCGTTGGCCTGCAGTCCAGAGAGACCCGGGTTTGGTTCCTGCTAAGGGCACGTACCTCGGTTGCAGTTTGTCCCCGGCCCTGGTTGGGTCGTGCGAGAGGCAGCCACTCGATATGTCCCTTTCACCTCGGTGTTTCTCTCTCTCTCTCTCTCCCCCTCCCACTCTACCTGAACAAAAAATGCAAAAATGTCCTTGGGTGAGGATAATAAATAAATAAATAAATAAATAAATAAATAAAGTAGTCAGAGGTCAGTGGGCAGTGGGCACAGTCAGTCCTTGCAGTTGATCAGCCTGAGTAAACCCCTCCCAGTGATGTTTCTACAGCAATCAAGACTCAGTTACAACAGAAGGGTGTACAGTCCACACGAGGGGTGCACCTTAAGTGTGGGGTAATCAGGGAGGCTGTGCATTGGACCCTACAGGACACCTACTACAACAGGCCACCCTAGGAAGCCCAGGAGACATAGCAACTCTACCTAATACATAGAAACAAACACAGGGAAGCAGCCAAAATGAGGAGACAAAGAAATAGGTTTCAAATGAAAGAACAGAGCTAAACTCCAGTAAAAGAACTAAACAAAATAGAGATAAGCAATCTAACAGAGGCAGAGTTCAAAACACTAATTATAAGTTCAAAACACTAGCTATTTTCAATAGCTAAGATCTGGAAACAGCCCAAGTGCCCATCGGTAGATGAATGGGTAAAAAAGCTGTGGTACATTTACACAATGGAGTACTACGCAGCTGTAAGAAAGAAAGATCTCTTACCCTTTGAGACGACATGGATGGACCTGGAGAGTATTATGCTAAGTGAAATAAGCCAGTCAGAGAAAGACAAATAGCACATGATCTCACTTATTTATGGAATATAATCAACACATAATCTATTGAACAAAATAGATCCAGAGACATTTAAGTAGGGCATAGACTAACAAACCTCAGAGTAAAATGGGGTGGGGAAGCAGAGATAAACCAAATAACTTATATACATATAGAAACAACCAACGAACACAGACCACAATGCAGTGAAGGTGGAGGTGGGTGGCGGAGGGGTGGGGTGTAGGCAGAGGGATGTCAGTGGGGAGAAAAAAAGGAGGGGCATCTGCAATAGTTTCAAAAAAGATATATTAAAAAATTAATGAAAAACAATAAATCTGGAGTTCTATCACATACAGCATTTGCAGATATGGATGTGCAGGAATAACGTGGATGGCGTGTGTACTTGGTATTTGTTACACTCAGAAGAATACACTGTCCCTTTTGGGACTCGAGTTTGAAGAACCGTAAAGAAAAAATTTTAAATGACCATAAAAAGAAAGAAAAAAAAAAGATAGAAAGGAACAGAAAACATGTAAAGAAGTAATTATTTTAAAGAAGAGGAGGCCAAGAGTCTCCCGAGTCCTCACACTCAGGTTGGATTATGACAGCAGACAAGTTCAAACTTCACGGTGAAATGGGCTTGAACTGCAGCGAGAGGTTTAAGATCCACAGAAGACACCAATAAACAGTTCAGATTTTTTATCAAAATAGAATAGAATGTAATTTTTAGAGAAATGTAACTTTTAGGTGATAACTACTGTCTAAAATTTAGGAATAAGGCGAAGGACAGAGCCTGTTCTTGTCGTGTAATATGAAGCACACGTGACACACCCACCCCTGGATATTTAAATTTCTAGGAGAATGTGTTGTACATTGGCAAGTGCCTCATCTCTGTGAAATTAGATGTTAATTTGCAGGCTTCTGTTCATAGAAGAGATAATATAAATAGTTACAGTTTCACTGCTGTGTAGCATTATTAACCAGTTTGATATCTAACTGTGTAATCTTATTTCAGCATCCTATGTTTCATTGACTAAGTATTCAGACTCTCAAATTCCCCTTTTTATTAGATTTAGCATCCTATTGGTCTCTTCACTAAAGAATAAAATAATTAACAAACACTCACTACAGGTATGTAGGAGTCATGCTCTTAAACTTTCTAGAAGTTAAACTTTTAATTACCAAATGTTACTATTTGATAATTCCATTAAGATAGAACTTTTGTGATTCAGATAATAAATAAATATAAGCAAATAAAACTCTTATGGATCTATGTATCAATCAATGAACAACAACAAAAAAAACAATAATATAAAAACAAAGTCCCAAAGGAGCTCCCACACACCAAATTTGGGACAATTTGTGCCTCAATTTAAATAATAAAGGTAGCAGCATATAACCCAAATAATTAAAATAAGACTCCAAGATATATGCTGATATAAGTGAATGAATAAATGAATAAGGGAGGAAAAAAGCTCTTCTTCACATTATAATGTAGAAGGAATAAAAGATATAGAAAATCATCTTTCAAACAACTGATTAATAATTAATTAATTAATAATTCAGCCCCAAATCATCAATGGATGCAAAGACTAGAGGATGAAGGTTTCATGAGGTACAGAATATTTATATAATCTCAAATATCTCCCCATACATTAGTTATAAATCACAAAGTAATACAAATTACAAGGGGATATCTTGATATGAAAAGTTATTTGTCCTGGGAAGGACAAAATTTCTCTTTGATGGTATTCCTTCCCCCAAAAGCAAAACCTAAATCTAACCAGAAGAAAATCTCAAACTAATCCAAACGCAGGGACATTCTACAAAATAACCAACCAGCATTCTTCAAAAATATTCATGTCCATTTATGTGGAGAAAAGAGAACCCTTGTGTGATTTAGTAGGAATGTGAATTGGTACAGCCACCGTGGAAAGCCATACAGTATGGAGGCTCCTCAAAAAATTAAGACGAGAACTACCATGTGACCCAGCAATCTGGGTGTAAATTCAAAGGAAATAAAAACAGAATGTCAAAGAGATATCTACACTCTCATTGCAGCATTACTGACAAAAGGCGATGTTTGGAAACAATCCAAGTGTCCACCACTGGGTGAGAGGACGGAGAAGATGGGTATGGATATACAGTGGACTATTATTCAGCCATAGGAAAGGACATTCTACTCTTCTGACAACCTGGATGAACCTGGAGGGCATCATGCTCTGTGAAATAAGCCAGACAGTGAAAGAAATACTGCATGATCTCTTTTATATATGGAATCCAGAAAAAAATGGAATGCTCAGAAACAGAGAACAAACATATTGGTAGTTTCAGGGTCTGGGAAATAAGGAGAGAAGTTTGTGAACAGGTATAAACATTTAGCAGTTAAAATGAATGAGGTCTGAGTATCTAATGCACAACATGATAACTATAGTCAGTAACACTGTATTACATCCTTGAAAATTCCTAAGAGAGTAGAACTTAAATCTTCTCACACATACTCAAAACATATTTAAGAAGCATAATGTCATTTTGGACAAAGGTAAGGAAGGTGCCGTTCCAATGGAAGATTGAGAACTGAATGTTCCATGGTCCCTGGACTGGACCCCGGCGCGGGAGAAAATAAAGATCATTATTAAGACAATTAGTGAACTTTTTAAAATTTTTTCTAAATTAGATCTTCATATGGGATAACAAGTCATCTTATGCAAGGGACCTAATTTAAATATACTGAGTTCGGTCATTGCACTGCAGTTATGTAAGGGAAAATCCTTTTTCTCACAAAATGCACACTAGGGCATTTGGGGGTATAGGATTGTGATGCCTGAAACCCATTCTCAAATAGTTCATTTTAAAAAAGAATTATAGCCTGGTTGGTGTGGCTCAGTGGTTGAGTGTCAACCCATGCACCAAGAGGTTGCTGGTTCGATTCCCGGTCAGGGAACATGCCCAGTTTTCAGGCTTGATCCCCAGTGTGGGGCATGCAGGAGGCAGCTAATGGATGTTTCTCACATTGATGTTTCTATCTCTCTCTCTAAAAAAATCAATAAAAACATATTTTTAAAAATTTTATCTATATTTAAATACCTCTATCAGCAAGATACATACATATGTACATTGATTTGTGTACACACACGCACACACACACACACACAAAGGGAGAGAGGGAAAGAGAAAGATAGAGAGTGTCCTAGGAAATGATAAAATAAATTTTGCAAAGTGTTAACAAATAGTGACTCTAGGTAAAAGGTACAGAGAGCTCATTGCAATGTTCTTGTAAATTTTTAGTTAGATTGAAATAATTTCAAAATCAAATTTAAAAGACAAAGTTGGATATCAGTGAATAAGACAACTAAAAAAAAAAGTAAATAATTTCCCATGATGTATAATAAAAAGTAGAAATATTTTAAATCTAGTGGATTAGATATTGAATAGTTATATTCATGGATAGAAAAGAAGTTTTAAGCATTTAAATGATTAACATTCCTGTTGTATCCTGAAATTACAAGTATATAATAACCAATAAGTAATCTTATGCAAGAAACCTAATTTCTGGAAAAACTGAAAGCAAGGATAACCTCAATAGGACTTTTATGTGTAAATTATTCTCACATAGTAAATATTATCACCATTAACAATCAGAAAATTAGTGTCAGTTTGAAACATTTGGGGAAATAAATGAGCTTTCCAAATACTACATTGTCTCTTAAAACACTGCAAGTCTATTGATACATAAAAATTCTCAAACAATTATGGTCTAAGATGACTTAAAAAAACAGTACTCTCATTTTTAAAAAGCAGTAAATAATTTAAAGATAAAATAAAAATATTAAAGAATAAGGGCTTCTTATTTGTTTTGTTTTGTAAGCAGGTAGGGAAGATGCTCGTCTTGAACATGTCTGTACACACTGGCAGATTGGACGAGAATTTTAAATGATGAAGAGAATTTGTTAATGAATTCACAACAGCCTAAATTATTTTGTAAAGTCTCAAAGAACTGAAAAGTTGCTAGGGGATGAAAGAAAACAAATGTAATTGTATCTTTTAAAGAGTTGATTGAGCCCTGGCCGGTTTGGCTCAGCGGTTAGAGCGTCGGCCTGTGGTCCTGAGAGACCCGGGTTCGGTTCCCGCTAGGGGCGCGTACCTCGGTTGCAGTTTTTCCCCGGCCCTGGTCGGTCGTGCGGGTGGCAGCCACTCGATGTGTCCCTTCACGTCGATGTTTCTCTCTCTCTCTCTGTTCCTCTCTCTCCCTCCCACTCTACCTGAACAAAAAATGGAAAAATGTCCTGGGGTGAGGATTAAAAAAAAAAAAAGAGTTGATTGAAGCAATGAACATCCAATAAGTCACAAAAATAGCTTACAACATAGAAGAAAACTAAACAAATGGATAAGAGGTAACATGTCTCCACCAAGGAAAGTTCACGAGTCATAAAATAGATTAGATTTTCAAGGAAAAGATCATCAGCTGCCTCACTCAACACTGAGCTCCTTGGAGATAAGGGGATGTCTACCAACTTGGAATAAAACATTCTAAATGTTTAGCCAATACCATTGATGCGCTACAGTTTAACTACACAAAACACCAATTTAATGCCTGGTGATTGTCTGTGAACTTTATTTAAACTAAAAAATATAAAAAAGCATAACTAAAACATAATATTGAATAAATTCACTCTGTTATTCAATATTCAATAAATAACCAGGAAAGTTCAGAGAGAAAAAAATGCTATTGTTTTGTCACTTTTTTTCAAAAAGAAAATTCAAACTAGTAGAAAACAATTCAATTCTGGGAAATGCAATGACTTTGAAGGTGATGACAGAATGGGTTATCTGCCCTCCCTGATCAATACAAAAGGTATATATTTTTATTCAGTATAAGAATTGGCCTCTACTCAAGAAATATCAACAAGCTGTAGCTATTAATCTCAATAATATCGTGAGGAATGAGGAATTTAAACAGGGGACTTAGTACAAAAAGTGGAATTTGTGAGAGTTTAATACTCAGACTTCCTGAAATAAGTTCCTTATAAAAAAGGAAGGTAAGAATGTAAATAATTTCTGAGTAGTTAAAGAAATACATCAAGTCTAAAAGGATAAATGACAACATTTTGGATTTAGGGGCTGATTTTCTGGCATTATTTTCAAATTATTTCTATAAAGTCACCACATCTATAAGATGTGGTACATTCTAAGCCCCTCTCTGGTACAGATTTACCTAGGATGCAATAGCATATTTTCCATCTCTTATACAAATATCTTTTTTTTTTTAATGTGTCTTTTAAGTTGTCTGTAGAGTACCAAGTATACTCTGGCGAAAAAAAGTAATAAAGCAAAAAGCAACCCTTAAATCCCAAAGGTAAATAATCAAGATGTCAACACATGCTGCTAGTAAAACAGTCAACAAATCCATTCATGGTCTGACTGAAGACCAACTCCTTTGATGGCCCAGGCAGTTATTTTCAATACACAGACATACAACAGGTATCATGAAAACTCACAAAAACATTTCCACTGTTGCCCACTAAACTTTCATAGCAAATCATGTTAAAAATTCATTTGTTTTTAGAAATTAAAGAAGAATATCTTTCAATTCTTACTTGAAGAACAAAATAACTTTGATGGGAGCCCTATTTCCATCTAGGGAAGATCCCCCAAATATTCTTCCAACTTAAAAATTTGACAATTTGCAGTTCCTTTTTCTCACTCCACATTTTCCCACCTAGATTTCTTAAATGTATGGGCACGTCCATGCCTCCTGAATGGTTTGTGTAATTGAACACTTTGACCAGTGAATGGAGACAGCAGAGAAGAAACCATGAGAATAAGAAATTAGGACAGGAAGTGAGTACAGTACTTGTCTAATTTTACTTGCTCCATCACAATAGAAGCTCCCGCCCTAGATCTGAAACATCGTCCTCTCATTGACAAGGATGAAGGACCTCAACAGACAGGTGACTGGCTGCATTTGGGTGTGGTTCGAAATTACTGAATAATTCAGCAATGACTCACTGGAAGGCTTGAAACTTTTTGCTCTTCAACCTCAACTGACAAAGCCATGACTTTAAATCTATGGACAGTCAGTTTTCATAAAAGAAGAGAGGGATTGATTGGAATCAAAAGGAAAATTTTGCTGAGATACCAAAAGCAAAAGACAATTTCCCTTGTCAGTTGACTAATCAAACATGAAGGAACTCTCTCTGGTCTGGAATTTCACATCTTTTAGCACAGGCTTCTTTCTTCTAGTTTGAAAATACAGTGGTCATTTGCTTTTAAAGCATAAACTATTTACATTAGTTCTATGAAGGAAACTGGTCGCCTAATTATAATATTGATGTTATCTTTGTCTAATTGGGTAGGTCAAGGCACTAATTTGATTCACAGCTGTGGCATGTTTTTATAGACTTTGGTGAACTTTAATTGCTTATAAATATTAGATTATAAGACCATGAGCCTTCAGTAGAATCCCATATGCTTTCAAACTTGACAATATGTTGTCCATTTCCTGAGAATCCTTCATTCCAAGTGGCCCTGAGGGTTAGAAAGAGAGAGATAACACATACGGTTCACATAGCTAAAGTCCATTAAGATTTTGCTGTTGACAGTACCTAATGAATTATTGTCAGGAAAAAATACTGTCAATAATCCCATTCTTCCATAATAATAAATTGAAATACAAAGACACCACATCTCAATGCCCTATAGTCTTATTGTGAACATTAGATTGTTTTTAAATGATGCTTGTGATTCCATAGCCAGCCCGACAGTGAGTGTAAAGGGAAACTGTAGACAGGCGGCAGCTTGGAGTGGAGCAGGCTGCAACTGATCAAGTTCCCTGAGTTACATGATGGAAGATCAAACCGCCTCATGCTGAAGCTGGTAACAGCCTGTGACTACAGAACCCCTCCCAGAGTCTGTCCCGCACAAATGGAAGACCACCACTCTCCTCTCCACTCCTCCAGCGCCATCCCCGGTGCAGGGACTGGGCTGTCAGCCCTTTGCGGTCTTGTTGAAATTATGAAGGGGAATCAGAGCTGGGAAGAGAATCACATTTTTACTGCTGTATTAGAGCTTGGGTTTCTGGAAGCCACTCATCAATACCACCTGTAAACCAGCATTCAGAGTCCCCCAGCAACAACCATGGTTGTCCTAAAAGTCTGACTGTCCCTCATCCCATTTCCTGTGGTTCATCCCTCCAAAGCCACCCGGACTCTCTAATGACTAGCACTAGATCAGGTCAATGATGCTGGTTCCTTCCCGTTGGCCAGGCCATTGCTCAAAACAAAGTCCCGTTTGATAGTCAAGCATAGCTTCTTTCTTTGGTCACAAAGGCATGGACTCAAACCCTACCTCTGCCACTTGAGATCAGTGGTTACATACCAAATTGGATTGGAATCTCACCAAGGAACACATATCCATTTAAAATTTGTCTTTTAATATGAGGCATTTTGATGCATGTTCTGTATCAAATGTGAACAACTTGATAGGAAAAGATTTTGTCTGCTCTTCTGTTCAAGTAGCTCCTCTTTTTAGGTGCTCGGCGCATGTAAACTTACATTTTAATTTCATTTTAGCGGCTCTGGCTGCTGCGTGGAAGGAGCAGGCCAGTCATCAAGCTGCTCCAGGACAGAGGGCAGTGCCTTGATGAGTCTGCCAGAGGGTGGACAGGAGAGTGTTATCCATGCCTTAGAATCTATTTCCAAGGTGAAGTCAGCAAGACTTGTTGATGGGATGGGAGTGAGATGATGAAAAGTCACCTAGGACAACGCTCTTCAGGAAGGCCCGGGGCGGAGGCCCACACGGGAGCGAGCAGCCGTGGGGGCTGTTAAGAGCAGAGCGAGGCAGTGAAGTGGCCCAGCGGGGGCTGAAGCGTGACTGATGCGGTGGAGGGGAGTAAGCTGGGAAGTGGGGCCTGAGGTTTTTCTAGTCAATGGGATGGGGGTTCAGTTCATTTTCACTGGACCCTGCGGTGTTCTGAAGCTAGTCGCACACGTGCTTGGTAAATATTCAAGAATTCTGTGAGTCCCATCAGTAGCGTGAAATTGCCCAAAGTGGGGAATATTTACAGCACAGAAGTTAGCAATACTACATAGCAGACCTCTCCCCCCACGCTTTCCCCCTCATCCCCACCAGCGATGGCCATTACACCTTGACCAGCACACGGCTGGCTGGACGCCACCTGCTGGAAGACCTCAGAGAGCTGCCAGATACTAATGGACACAATCCCCTCCAGGGGTCCCCCTCCCAGGGAAGCAAAGAACGTGACTAGTTCTCCAAAATGTAGACGCTTTTGGAAAATGCTTTGAAATGCAATGTCTAGTTGTCCTACCAACCCAAATTCCTAATTCCTAATGATAATATTTTCCTGAGGATAATATTAACATTATCTTTCACTTGGTGGCACATATTGCATAGGAAATATTTTGGGTCACACGAAAAGTTGGCCCGGAATTTAAAACACCACTCAAAACTAGGCTATAAAAGAATGTGCTCAGTATCCAAGTAATCAAAAACTGCTTTTATTTTAATTTATTCTTCTGATAAGCATCCTATGATATTTATGTGACCCGATCCTAGTCTAATTAAATTACTAAAATAGCAGTATAGTATCAATATTATTAAAATGGAGTATAATTAAAAGCTTTCATTATAAAAAATGCCCCTGTGAAAGGCACACTTCTTGCTCCAGGAGGGTTAAGACAGGCACCCTCATTGCTAGGGCTAAAGAATCCAGGACCAAAGAGCCTACATAAATAATTTTATGAATTAGCCCTGGCCCGTTTGGTTCAGTGGTTAGAGTGTCGACCTGCGGACCAGAGAGTCCCGGGTTCAGTTCCCGCTAAGGGCACGTACCTCGGTTGCAGTTTGTCCCCGGCCCCGGTTGGGGTTGTGTGGCTGGCGACCACTTGATGTGTCTATCTCACATTGATGTTTCTCTCTCTCTCTCTCTCTTCTTCCCTCTCTCCCTTCCACTCTATCTGAAGATTAAAAATAATAATAATAATAATAATTTTATGAATTTACTATCCACGTCCACACTTTGTTTAGAGTCCTCACTAATGAGCACCCCAACCTAATTGCTTTTGTCCTGCCATTTCTTCACAGATTTATTATTTCTTTGTCTAAAAAGCATAAAAAGCCCTGGCCGGTTTGGCTCAGCGGTTGGAGCGTTGGCCTGCGGACCAGAGAGTCCCAGGTTCAGTTCCCACTAGGGACACGTACAAAAACAAATAAAATAAAAAGCTGTCTGGTTCATCATTTCAAAGAGCATCATCTATGATCGCCAATGTATACATATTAAACTGATTCTTCCCCTATTAATCTGGCTTTGTGTCAATTCTACTATTAGTCCAGACATAAGAACTCAAGAAGGAGCGAGGGGATTTCCATTTCCGCAACAAAAGGAAAATTAAATCTAGCTCCTAGAGATAATCACTGTTTACAACTATAGATCAGGGGTCAGCAAGCTTCAGCCCAGGAACTAAAGTGTGCTGTCCCTAGTCATTAAACATTGTGGCTGATTGTTTTTGCTCTACAGCAACTGAGCTGAGTAGTTACAACAGAAACTGTGTGGCCCCCAAAACTTAAAATAGTTACTATCTGGCCCTTTATAGAAAAAGGTACCCGACATCCAGTTTTTCCTCGATATAGAGACAAAATCTGCAACAAAAAGAGTGATATCATACATGTTCCTAATAACCTGCTTTCTTCTCCCACTTACATTGTCTAGTGGCTGTCCTTGCATGTCACCGAATGATACATTGAGTTATTTTTTACAGTTATGAAGCATCCGTTGTCTTGATACAACAGAGTTTGTTTAGGTTGTTTCCTATTATGTTTTAAGTAACAAGTACCCTTCAGTCTAACCCTTTCCTCGTACCTCTAATTATTTCCTTAGGGTAATTTTATAATTATACAATTGTTGGATCAAAACTAGACATTCGAAAGTTTTAAGATTTGGTAAGTTTTGCAAAACTGCTCTATGCAGAAGTTTTCTCTATGTGTATTACAACCTTGCTCTGCATTGTAAGTGTTAAAGGAATGCATATTTTCCAAGTAAAAAATCCCCAAAGCTTCTTCCAGAATATTGGGAATAAATACTTTAACATATGTCTTTAGAAAGTATCCTTGTGAGAAAAAAGCAGATAAAATTTATATTCTTCTTATAGATATCACATTTTAGTCACAGATGTACATTTTAAAGTATAAAAGAGAAAGCTGTAATGCCGGCTATGTCAGAAAGTTGTTACAGTGAGTAAATTTTCTAAGCCTCAATTTGTGCACCTATAATGTAGGATAATAAATCACATAATCTGAGAGATTATTGTAATCATTGAAATAATCAAATAACGTGAGTAAAAGGCTATAAAATGCAGTTATTATTTCAGAAGTAAGACTTGATGGTTTAAATCATGTCAACAAGATTTTATATATTGCATCTTATTTTTAGTTAGTGAAATTTAATTGATACTAGGATTTTAAAAAATAAAGCGAATGTGTAACTGAATGGGACACATTTCCCCAGTGGTGTTTTCCTTCAGAGGAACAGCTCCGTGCTGCGAGGCCACTGGGCAGTCTCTGGGGAACGTATGAGAAGCACAGGGGCTAGGGGTGGGATGCCAGGGCAGCCGCCGCTCTCCCACCCACTCCCCAGCCTTTCTTTCCTTTTTCTTTTTAATTGATTTTAGAGAGAGGAGAAGGGAGAGGGAGAGATAGAAACATCGATGAGAGAGAACATCGACTGGCCGTCTCCTGCACGCCCCCCACTGGGGATCAGGCCTACAACCTGGGCATGTGCCCTGACTGGGAATCGAACCAGGGCCTCTTGGTGCATGGGTCCACGCTCAACCACTGAGCCACACCGGCCAGGCTATCCTTTCTTTCTTTTTGAGGACACTAGGCTTGCTTGACGGCTCTGCCACCTTACCACTCACTCCTTTGCTGGTTCTTCCTCTTTGATTTGCGTTCTTGACATTGGAATACCCAGAACTCGGTCCCTGGTGCTTTTCTTTACCCAATGACTTCTAGTCCCACGCCTATAACACTGAAGATCTTGTGCCCCGTCCAGGCCAGATTTCTCACCCGAACCCCAAACTGCCGTATCTCACCCCTTAGTCAGATTCTCTACTCCATGTCTAACTGCATCAATAAATTCAAATACGAACTGCCCATCTGCCAAACTCAACCCACCAACCTGCTCTGCTTACCGCCTTCATTCACCATCTTAGTTGATGGCAACTGCATCTTTCCATTTGCTCAGGTGCAAAATTTGGAAGCCATTCTTACTTCTCTTTCCCTCACATCGTTATGTTTAGTATTGGGTTGTCTCTGCCTTAAAAACGCATCCAGAACAGACCAGTCTCACCCCTCCACCACTGCCCTGGTCTGAGCTGCGTCTCCATTCATCTGGGTTGCTGTCACTATCACCTATGTGTCTTGCTTTACCCTAAGCTCTCCCCTCCCATCCTTTCTATTATTATTATTAAAAATGTTGCCCTGGCCGGTTTGGCTCAGCGGTTAGAACATCGTTTTGGCTCAATGAGTCACAGTTTAATTCTGGTCAAAGGCACATACCTTGATTGCAGTTTGGCCCCAGCCCTGGTTGGGTCATAGTGGAGGCAACCGGTCAATGTGGCTCTATCACATCAATGTTTCTCTCTGTCTCTCTCTCTCTCTCTCACCCTCCCTCCCACTCTATCTGATGATAAATAGAAAAGTATCCTTGGGTGAGGAATTAAAAAAAAAAAAAACCCAGCCGGTGTGGTTCAGTGGTTGAGCGTCAACCCACGCACCAAGAGGTCACCAGTTCAGTTCTGGGTCAGGGCACATGCCCAGGTTGTGGGCCAAATCCCCAGTGCAGGGCATGCAGGAGGCAGCCAATCGATGTTCTCTCTCATCAATATTTCTATCTCTCTCCCCCTCTCCCTTCCTCTCTCTCTAAAAATCAATAAAGCAAAAAAAGAAAAGAAAAAAATGTTTAATGTTGACATAATTGCTTCTAATCTTATTCACAGACTATTCTCAGCATGGCAGCCAAAATGATCCTGTTAAATTATTTTCTCTGATCATATCCTTCCACCCTATGGCCCCCCACTGCACTCAGAATCAAAGTCAAAGTCCTTACGTCGGTCCACAGAGTCTTACATGGGCTGTCGGACGAGCACCTCTCTGACAGCCTCCCCTCATAAACTCCCCCCTCCTCCGTTCACTCCTCCCCAAAGCCTTTGTGACTCTCAATAGACCATGTACTCTCTGGCACAAGGATCCATTTTTGTTTTGTTTTTGGACAGGAAGTAGATTAAATGAATTAATAAATAGTTACATCCTCACTAGATAATTCTGAGACTGTATCAAAATAGTTAAAGCAAAATTAAAGGCATAGGGGGAAAATGTAGAGTAAAATAAAGGAAGTTAGTTAAATGACATTTTTTTAAAAGACTTCATGTTATAGATGAATTAAATCTCAAAAAGAAATTTATTCTAAACAAATAAGAAAAAGAATGTATAAATAAGTAAAACAGATTCCTAGCTGACAAGAAATCAGAAAACCCTGCCAATATTCCTGAAGAGTGAATGTATACAAGGGTTGCATAAAATAATGACAAGGCAGTTTTAGTCAAGTCTTAGTGACGAGGCAGATTTTGTCTATGTAAAGTCCTAAATCATGTAATTTATTTTTATTAATAAAGATATCAATTTCCCTGGCTGGTTTGGCTCTGTGGTTAGAGCCTCAGCCTGTGGATCTAAGGATTTCAGGTTCCATTCCAGGTGAAGGGCACGCACCTGGGTTGCAGATTCTATCCTCAGCCCCAGTTGGGGTCATGTGGGAGGCAAGCAACTGATGTGTCTTTCTCACATCGATGTTTCTTTCTCTGTCCCTCCCTCCCTTCCACTCTATCTAAAAATCAATAAAAATATCCTCGGGTAAGGGTTAAAAAAGAAAAAGGTATCAATTGATTGGCCAGCAATTGATGTTTTAAAAATCCAGCAATGACTACCTAAGTAGTAGTGTACTTCCTTTATTTAAGGCCTCCCCTTCGGACCTGCTTTAAGTTTTTTATGAGACGGATAACGTTGAAATAATCTGAACATGGAAGTTTTAGAGCATATTAGAAGCTCGATGCAGAAATCTGCAAACAGAGATAAATAAATATGTGACCATCTTGGAAGCAACTCCTCTGGCATTTGTATTTCTTTACTCCAAGACACCTTCTCTGTTTTCAGTTGTGTTAGTGTCCCCTAGTGGTCAGAGTTGTAAATGCAGTTTTATTAAGTCACTTCTGGCGTTCAAAACTTACATCACTGATGACATCGCAAAAGGAAATAAATTAGCCTATCAATAGAATCATCATTGTTATTTAGATACTGCACCCGAAATAAAAGAACATATGGGGGGGTGAATGATACATTACTATTAGAAAAAAAAAAAGCTTTGTACATTAATGGAATTTCAAAATTTTGAAGAAGGAAGACTTCTCAGATCAAAGATGGAGTTGAAGACATTGTGAAAGACATGGATCCACTTCTCAGAAAAATACACATGCACATAAAACTTCAGGAGTTCATGTACCACCTGGAACTTGCATCCCAATCTAAAGATTTGGGGTTTATCTAGCTCTATCCAGGTCGAATTTCCTCAGGACAGAATTCCTACTTTAAATATTGAGTTTGAATTTCAGGTTGGACAAAGATATGTATAGCATGAAAATATGCAAGATAAGACTATACAGTTTCTATACACACATAGTAAAAATGCACAAACTATGGGAATGATGAGCATTGAGTTCATGGTAGTGGTTACTTCTCAGAGCAAGGGAGGGTAATGGGATGGGGAAAAATAAAGATGGCCATAGTTATATCTGTAATATAACATTTCTTCAGAAACTATTCAAGTGTATAAATGGCATAATATTATTTTAATAAAACTTGGTGGTAGATATTTAGATAATAGATTTCTATAATTTCATTTTCTCTTCTTTCCTATATATTTGATGTACTTCCAAATTTTAAAAAGTTAAATCAAAAAAGGAAAATTATCCAATTTCACTGTCATAAAAAGGGTTAATTTTCAAAAAACATGCCCATGTAAGTTCAAGTTCTGAGAAACAGATTCAATTCTACATTGTATAAAATCACCCAAGCTTATTTTAAAATACAAGCTAAATATTGATATTTAAAAGACCATTGTTTTCTTCACAGAGCCCTTAAAAAGTAGAAAAGCCTTTATTTTTATGGTTGTAATTTTATTTTTTGATAGAAAAAAGGGGACATTCTTCTGAAACGAACGTTATATTGGAACAAAACTTGTTATCGATCCATATTCATCCTGCTCTAAAGTATAATGAGAGCTTAGACAAGGTATTATTCTCTTTGGGGATTTCATATATAACAGAGTCAGCGTGAAGCCGGCTATGCCGCTGCCGGAGACTCTGAACCTAATAGCCGATGAATTGATTCATGCTTGAGCCGCACCGCCGCCCCGCGGCCCGGAGCGCTCAGACGCTGGGTCAGACACCTCTCGTCACAATGCCCCCAGCAGTCTTCTGCCTCCCTGGATTTAAATGGAATGCCGGAGGAATGAGGCAGCACGGGTGATATGGAGAGCTGGGAGAGAAGAGCATCCGTTCCGCTTCGCCTCTCAGCCGATAGAGCTGACAAGGCCTCGACATGCCTGGGGAGGTAAACATGAACCATCTGTTGGACAATATACATCACTGGGCCTCCAGGGTCAGATATAGGCTCCAGTCCTCCCTGCCCTGCATTCCTTTTTTTTTTTAAATCTTCAGATAGAGTGGGAGCGGGAGGGAGAGAGGGAGGAAGAGAGAGAGAGAAACATCGATGTGAGAGACACACAGCGAGTGGTTGCCACCCACATGACCCTAACCAGAGCTGGGGACAAACTGCAACTGAGGTACATGCCCTTAGCGGGAACCGAACCCAGGACTCTCTGGTCCATGGCTGACACTCTGACCACTGAGCCAAACCGGCCAGGGCCCCGCCCTGCATTCTTAAGGAAAAGCAATGTTAATCTACAAGGATCTTTGCTGGACCACGGTGCTGAGGGGGTAGGGAAGGACTTCCAGTGTTACGGTGTAGAAAGGGCACAAAACTTCATGCTTCTTTGCGGTGTTCTTAGAGGTCCTGTCCTTTCTGACTTATTCCATTAAAACGACTTCCCGCCCTGGCCAGTTTGGCTCAGCGGTTAGAGCGTCGGCCTGCGGTCTGGAGAGACCCGGGTTCGGTTCCCGCTAAGGGCATGTACCTCGGTTGCAGTTTGTCCCCGGCCCTGGTTGTTCGTGAGGGTGGCAACCACTCGATGTGTTCCTTCACATCGATGTTTCTCTCTCTCTCTCTTCCTCTCTCTCCCTCCCGCTCTGTCTGAACAAAAAAATGCAAAATTGTCCTCTGGTGAGGATAAAAAAAAAAATAAATAAAAATAAAACGACTTCCCCACAACTGCCGGAAAGAGAGCTAGGCCCTGCTTTCCACCCACTAATTCATTCCTCAGCCTCCTCCTCTTACCTCCACCCAAACCCCACTTCCTGTCTTGGGAAAAGAAAACTTGACTTAGGGACATTAAGCACTAGACCACTTTAGTTTAGGTCTTAGGGAGGAAAATCATCCCACTTACCCCCCTTTTCTCTGTGGGTTTATCTTTTTCTTTTTTTGCTACTAGAATGAAAAGATCTGAGGAACTTCTTTTAGATAGGCCTTCGACAAAAGACACACAGAAATGTTTTCAGCCCCATGTAGCCCAGCACAATGGAACTAGACCCAAATAGTAATCTCCAGTGTTCATGGGCTTGGCCTTCTCTTCAGGGGACGTATCCCCTGTGGGGGATACGGGACAGGTGGCTGTGATCACAATGAATGGCTATGGAGAGATTTGGTGATCTTGAGTCTGGCCCAATATCAACTCAGAAATGGCTGACATACACTCCAAGAAAAAAGTAGAATTAAGGCAAAATGAAGATGGAGATATCCTGTATGTTACCACCATCTTAAGGTGTGTACCCACCGGTGTGGCTGCCCCAAATCAGTGAGATTTCTGAAGCCCCTAAATTACATCCCTGAATATACGAATATTTCAGGCTATTTTTTTCACCTTGTATACATTTAAGCTATCTCCCAGGGCTACTGCCAACCATCTTAAATGATTTGTTTTTAAATAAATCCTGTCTTAAAAATATTCCTACAGACAATCTGATAGTGAATATCAATATAAAAGGGAAATATTGCCCTGGCCGGTTTGGCTCAGCGGTTAGAGCGTCGGACTGCGGTCCGGAGAGACCCGGGTTCGGTTCCCGCTAAGGGCATGTACCTTGGTTGCAGTTTGTCCCCAGCCCTGGTTCGGTCGTGTGGGTGGCAACCACTCGATGTGTCGCTTTCACGTCGATGTTTCTCTCTCTCTCTCTCTCCCTCTCACTCTATCTGAACAAAATATCGAAAAATGTCCTCGGATGAGGATAAAAAAAAATAATAATAAATAAAAAATAAAAGGGAAATATTCAGCTTCAGACCAGAAAAATCCGCATATTTCACCATCAAATCAAAGTTGTGTTGAATAAGATTCACTCTAGAATTTCCTTCTCACGAGGCAAATGAACATGCTGCAGTTAAATTTTAGAGTTAATTCTTAGTTAGAAATAAATGGAATAATTTGAGGAAAAATAACTCCTAATTGGAATATACTGAGTGACTTACAGTTACTCGTGGCACTGCACCTATCAAGTAGACTGTTTACTGGCCAGGTAAGGGTACAGGACAATGTGGCATCAGGACCTTAACCATATTAATGATCTGTGGCAACATGGATCATGCACAGGACTTCTAGAACTGTCCTTTGATAAATTTATAAGTTTTCATGTGTGACATTGTATTTTGGGTGGATAAAGCTAGGTTAGCGAGAAGAGCTTGGTCTCCGAATGCAGGCAACCCTGAATTTAAACCCTTGTTTTTCTAATCACTGACTATGTCATCTTCCTCCGGATCTAGTACATAGCAGAGAGTCAACAAACTGTTCTTGCTTCCTCTGGAACAAGTCTGTATTGGTTTTCTATTGTGGCTGTAACAAATCACCACAAGTTTGGAGGCTTAAAACCACAAAAGTGCGTTATCTTACTATCCTGGAGGTGAGGAGTTCTAAAATCAAGGGGTTAGTGTTAGGAAGCTTGTTTTTCACCTGGGGTCTCTAGAGGTAAATCTGTTTCCTTGCCAAGTCATATAACTCAACTACTGTGGAATATTAGGTACCAGATCATTAAAAGAAAAATCTTCTAAGCTTCTCATGGCCAAATGTCTTGGCATTTCACTATAAACACAAATAACCACACTATTCTTCTACTGTGTCCATTTTCAAAGTTTTTGGTCTCAGGACCCTTTTATACTCTTAGTAATTATTGAAGACCATGCACAACTGTAGTTTACAGAGAATATATCTATTGGTAATTGTCACATTCAAAATTAAGATAGGATTACAGCAAATGCACCAGAGAACATATCAGCACACACTCCATTAGGTGTCAGAGCAATGATGTCGTCACACATTGAGGAGGCACTGCAAACGCCACTCTTGAAAAAATGAGTCAAAAAAGAAAATAAGCCCTAGCAGGGTTGCTCAGCTGGCTAGAGCATTGTCCAGATATGCCAAGGTTTCGGGTTCGATCCCTGGTCAGGGCACATATAAGAATCAACCAATTCACAAACAAGTGGAACTACAAATTGATGTTTCTCTTTTTTTCCTCTCCCCTCCTCTCTCTCTCAAATCAATCAATAAATTTTTAAAATTTTTTAAAGATAATTAATATCTTAGTATTATTATAAAAAGAATTTTGACCTGTGGACCCCCTAAAAGAGACTTGGGGTCCCTGTTATTCTAGAATATATCACTTAATAAATACCAAGATCAAAGTCCTGAGAGAGCAAAATACAGATTTCAGGAGGCATAAGCAGATATTGTCAAAAGTCTGTCCCTGTCACAGATAAAGAAGTGCAGCATATTCAATTTAAAAAATGGTGAACCAAAATAGCTGACAAGCTGTAGTCATTTCCAGATTGAGTTCAATAACATTAAAGTAAATAAATACTCAAAAAATGAATACACAGTGACATAGTCATAGCTTTCTGTCATCGGGGCAACTTCAGGCCAGTGAACAATGGGAGAGAAGCAGCAACAGCTGCAGAAATGCCCGTTCCCCACCTTTTCAAGCAATCGCCATTCTTGCTGTACCAAGATTCGCACGACAGCTAATGTTGCCTACTTCTGATAGCAAAGACCAAGTAAGTGGACCCCACCCCCTGCTCAGGCTGTGGGCTGCGTCCATTCCTTGGGCTGTCAGAAATAACCAATGAGGAAGCAAGAAGAAGCTTTGAAATGTTAAATACATTCTAAATCATAAGCTGACTTTGGGAATCATTGTTTTGAACCGGGAGAAAAGCAAATGAATTAGATTAAGGTGGCTGCACAAGCCATAGCAAGGGACTCAGTGTCAGCAATTATGTCGGGTTCTAACAAATGTCTTTTTTTTTTTTTATCCTCACTCGAAGACACTTTTTGTATTCATCTTCAGATAGAGCAAGAGGGAGGCAGGGAGGAAGAAATATCGATATAAGAGAGACACATTGACTGGCTGCCACCCACACAATCTTAACAGGGGCAGGGACAAACTGCAACCAAGGCACATGACCTTAGCGGGAACCAAATTCGAGTCTCTCTGGACGTCGGGCCGACGCTCTAACCACTGAGCAACCAGTCAGGGCCTAACAAATTTTTTAAACTTCATTGTTGTGACCATGATTGTCATAGACAATGCAAGAACTATTAACTGTTTCATCCATAAGAGTATAAAACATGCAGGAAGATTTTCTCCTGGTTGAGCGGGGTATGCTGTTCCTGAGATCCCCTGACATTGGTTGGAGTGATCACATGAAAATATAGCCAGCTGAACCCTGGAAACACATGCCTCAGTGTTTATAAATACAGGAATAACATCAGGGCACTACAGGTGACAGATCTTGGTGCCCCGTGGATATAATTACAGCCTGCAGCCCTTCTCGAGTGCAGGTGAGGACAATGAAGTCAGCCTCCTTCCACTCCCTAATCAGATCCCCAGCCCAAGCAGCGCGGGCGTGGAGGTGAGCAGAGGAACCCACAGCAGAGCTGACGTGTGGTCAGTTCACCACTGCGCTCTGACAACTGTTTGTTATTGGTTTGTGGCAAGATAAATACAGAAATTGAGAGTAAGGATTTAAAACTTTTAGAAAAATTAGACAACTATATGTTAGTTAGAACTATTTAAAAAATCTATGGTTCTATTTTGTGTCTTTATTTTTACTTTTCCCTTATTCTAAAATCTAATTTTATTGTATTTTATAAAAGTATTGGTCTGCAACAAATGGGTGGCAGGGTGGGGTAGGGGTCTGGTCTATCATCAAAGACAGTTTGTCAACGGTTGATCTAGATGTTAAGGTCTGTTGACTGAAATCCAATAAGGAATCCTTTTATGCAAAAGTACTGAGTCCATATAGATATGGTCATTTTTCAAATTGTTCTCCAGTTTGATTAATCTCAGTAAAGCGCTTAAGTTCAAATTTAATGTCATGATTTAGATTTGACAACTCCAGGGTTAAATAGTAAACTAATAATAAATCATTAAGCTCATCAGATATGTCTATTTAATATCATTTCTTTTGCCTGGCTCCATAGTCCACAGGCTTCCATGAAGGAACAGTGTTTAATTAAACACCAACAACATGCCTGTTTCACATGATATTACATTCCATAAGCAATAATAAAATGCTATCAAAAGTCAAGAGAAATTACTCATTTAGATGAGCAAAACACAATTTAATTGAGACTATGAATCAGAAGACTTAATTTTAAAAAGCTCTCTTTTTCCCCTTTGGTTTATGCTATCTTTAAGGTTCTGTGCAAATTTTTAACATCTAATACAGATCTCAGAGCTGTTATTGAAGCTCACAGTTGAAAATGCTTGTTTACAAGTGTTTATCTTGCCAAACAGATAAACATTAAGGTGCTCTGTAATGGGCTTTTGTTTTGAGTTTATCCATTGATTTGTAAAATTCAGAGTGAGCAGATCCCCTGTGCTAGGTTTTTAAATTTGCAAGCACTGGAGTTCAATCAATTCCAATTGTTGGAGTGGGACCAACATCCTTAGATGAAAGAAAACATTACTTGATAACTCCTTTTATCTTTTTTAAGCTGAGAAAAGCAGCCATCTCATTCAAATGCCAACTTCCCAATGAGAAACACACACTTTCTGCTTTATCTCAACGTAAGGCAGAAAGAAGATGAGAATACAGCAAGCAGGAGAATATTACATTGTGTCTGAACATCTGATAGCCATCCACATCAGAAACAGATCTCAAATTGAATGGATTGCACCTTTTAATGGACTTACTGCTTTAATCATGGAAACCAAGTCCTTATAATTCTTTTCCCCTATTGTAAGTATTAAAGATTTTATTACTGTTTTCCTGATTATAAAAGTAATATATATTCATTATAGGAATTATAATAAGAAAGACAAAATCATCCATAGTCTTACCACATGTAAAGAGAAACATTATTAATACTTGTTTATACTTCTTTCCTTTTTTTCCTATGGATATCCATATATTTTTTTCCTATATAGCTGAGATCATTATATGTATATCATATCATATCATATATATTAGTATGTATCTTGTTCTTTTGTTTACTATTAAAATACAAACATTTTCGCCCTGGCCGGTTTGGCTCAGCGGTTAGAGTGTTGGCCTGCGGTCTGGAGAGACCTGGGTTCGGTTCCTGCTAAGGGCATGTACCTCGGTTGCAGTTTGTCCCCGGCCCTGGTTGGGGTTGTGTGGGTGGTGACCACTCGATGTGTCCCTTTCACGTCGATGTTTCTCTCTCTCTCTCCCTCCCACTCTATCTGGACAAAAAATGGGAAAATGTCCTCAGGTGAGGATAAAAAAAATAATAATAATAAAATACAAACATTTTCCAAAGTCAATACAAATGATTTGGGTCCATCACTTCCAATGACTGCATAATATTATATTGTATTGAATCTACAATGTGTATGAGCATTCTCCTGTTGTCAAACACTTAAGTTTTTACAGAGGTTAAGAAGATGGTTTCGAACTTGATTAAATTCTTGGCTCATGCTGCCATTTATTAACTATGTGGCCTTAATCGAGTTACTTAATCTCTCTAAACCGAAATTTTCTCATCTATAAAAATTAGGATAATAACACAAACTACTTTGTAGGGTTGCAGTAGTAAACAAGATAATGCATATAAAAAAGCTAACCACAAGACCTGGCTTTTCCCAAGTTGTTAATTATTCTGATATTGTGATGAATATGTTAGGTCATACAGCTTTGGTCTAGTATTTTTTATTTCATTTAGACATATGCCAAGAACACCAAACTTAGAATGGAGGAGTATATTTTAAAGAGTAAATTTCAGCTTTGAGTACCACCAAGAGAAACAGTGACTGGACTTTATCATAATGTAAGATCACTGTAAGCAACCTGGTAAAACAACATGGTAAGGTTAATGGATTTAAATGATGCAAGAACAAGAATGTTTTGTGAATGCTTACTTCACTTGTAATTATTCGCATGTTCTTCAGGTAAGAGTTAAAAATGAGAAGATGACTATTTGGCTCACTCAGTAAAAGATGTTAAAGATATACAGATAACAGAAAGATAGATACAGAGAGAGAGAGAGAGAGAGAGAGAGAGTTATAGCAGGCATACAACACTTTGACCATATTTTCCAAGGCATATAACCTGTAACATGCAATGGCTCTGACCTGCCCAGGCTCACTATCTGTCTCAATCTTCCGTCTTCTCCCTTGTTCATCCCTCACCTCACAACTACTATGGAGAAGTAGCTGCTGACTGCTGATCTTCTATACAATGTGGACTTTACAGCCAAAACAAGAGGTCTGTAAGTATATAAAAAGGTAGTCAACCTCAGTAACTCACCAGGGTATTTCAAACTAAAACCACAGTGAGACACAACTGTACACCCACCAGAGGACTAGAGTTAAATGAAGTAACTGGAACTCTCATGCACTGATTAAGGTGGACAATCACCTCCGAAACTATTTGGCAGGACAGTATTTATTAAAACTGAACTTAGGCATACTCGGTGCCCTAACTGTTCTACTCCCAATAGTAAACCCAACAGAAATGTATACATATGTGCATCAAAATATGTATATAGGTATGTATCTATGTCTCTAAAGAGAAAGCCAATGGTGAGGCAAATATGGTTAAAAAAAATAGTTAACAATTGAGGTGTGTGCATGAAAGGTATGTGAGAATTACTTGTATTATTCTTGTACTTTTGTATGAAGTCAAAATAAAAAGCTAAAAAACATATTTAAAATATATCCAACAGTTCCAATTACTAACTGCATATCCATGGGTAAATGATGAATTTCTCTATGCCTTAGAAGACTCCACTGTTACATGGGAATTAACATCCACTTTTCAAGGCAATTATAATGATTTGAGAGAATAATAGAAATAACAGGTAATCATTATATAACTTGCCCTCGGTAACAAACTTAGTAAGTTTGAGCCAGAATTTGACTCCAGAAGTTACTCTCTCTTTCTAGCACCCAAATCAATCAAGCAAATAACACAGTGACTGTCACCTAGCAGATGTCAGTAATGGTACCTATGATGATGATGACAATGATGACTGTATTAGTTTGCTAGGGCTGCTGTAACAAAGTACCACAAATTGAGAGGCTTTAACCAAAAGAAATGTATTCTCCCACAGTTCTGGAGGCTAGGATTCCAAAATCAAGGTGTTGGCAGAGCCGTGCTCCCTCAGATCCAGTGGAGAATCCATCCTTGCTTCTTCCACCTTATGGTTGTCCTAGGCATTGCTTGACTTATGACAGCAAACTCCATTCTCTGTCTTCATCTTCACATGGCCATCTTCTGTGTGTGTGTGTGTGTGTGTGTGTTCTATAATATTCATGCTCTTGCCGCAGTTTGTTGAGTTCCAGATTTTCTTTACTCTTTCCAAGTCTAGCTGGAATGCAGAGTTAAGTTTATGAATATGAAATAAAAACTAAACAATTATCAAGAAAGGAAAAAGAAATTGTTCAGTGTTGTAAGTCTCATGCCTGGAAGTTTGATGCACTATTCTTTTTTACTATTTCTCTTACTTTAAAATTTTATAAATAAACCAAATGTTTTGCTTGTCACAAATATACTTTAAGATGTCATATTTGGCATACCCTGAATAATCATTTTGCAAATTTACTGTGATTTGTGACCAATGAGCTCAGCTTGTTAGTTACTGCACTAATGAGGTCAAGACCTCAGATCTGATTCCCAAATGATGAAGCTAGTCTCACAAACTCATGCTGTATCATTCATCACAAGAGAGATCTAATGGTTAGTAAGAATCTGGATTAAGCAGCACAAATTCACCAGTCTCAAAATAACTCTATGTACCCCCCAAAGTTCTTGGTAGTATTCTTTATCATGGTGTGGGAGTTATAGAAACACATCAAACCTGGAGCCAATGACCTTTTTTTGTAACTGATGAAAGATAAAAAGAATTTAGTCATAAAATTTCACAGAACACTGTAGTTTTAATAAGCCATTCACCAAAATATGAATAGCTAGGGCTTCTCTTGTATAGAGAAATTAATTTTGCTCTATTAGTTGTTATAAATCAGAGTTCTATCTGATGCTGACCTACCCATAGCTTATATTTAACTCACTCTGACTTATTTGGCTTATCCAGGGACTGTTGATTCCCTGTCATCAAAACAGTTACAAGAGTATTAAAACTCTTGCAGACCTTCTTCGCCATAGACTTCCAATGGCTTTTTAAAAAAAGCATACTCCCTACTCAGTATTCAAGGAGTCAGGCTGCCTGTTTTATCTGACAAAGGCTGAAAGAGAGAGAGAGAGAGAGAGAGAGAGAGAGAGAGAGAATGTCATTTGTTAAATGTCATAAAATATTCTTACCTCCTATCAGGTATTTTTATTGATTGACTTCCTATAACAATCCAACAGGATTCTATATTAAAAGCGGCAAGTTCTTCAAATTCTATTTCGTCCTTACTTTTTGCCAAACTCTATTCTCTCTCTTTTTTAAAAAAATTTTTTTCTTTTCTTTTTTTTATGTTTTTAGTTTTTTATTTTTAATTATATCTTTATTGTTGAATCTATTACAGATGTTTCTCATTTTTCCCCATTGACCCCCTACTCCCCACTCCCACCCCCGTCTTGTTTTTTTCCCATACTGTTGTCTGTGTCCATTGGTTATGCATATATGCATATAAGTTCTTTGGTTTATTTCTTCCTACCCCGGAACTCCCCTTCCCTTTAAGGTTTTTCAGTCTAGCAACCAATTTGTACTTCTTAATCTCTTCACCTTTTTCACACATTGCCCCATCCCCCCTCCCATCTGGCAACCAACAAAATATTCTCTATATCTGTGAGAATAATGTTTCTGTTCTGCTTGTTCATTTTGTGTGTAGATTCAATTGTTGATAGCTATGTATTCATTGCAATCTTGTTTGTTCATATCTTTTATCTTTTTCTTCAAGAAGACCCTTCAACATTTTATATAATAATGGTTTGGTGGTGATGAACTCCTTTAGCTTTTCCTTGTCTGGAAAACTTTTTATATGACCATCGATTCTAAATGACAGCTTTCCAGGATAAAGTAATCTTGGTTGTAGGTTCTTGCTTTTCATCACTCTGAATATTTCTTGCCACTCCCTTCTGGCCTGAAAAGTTTCTATTGAGAAATCAGCTGACAGCCTTATGGGAACTCCCTTGTAGGTAACTAGCTGCCTTTCTCTTGCTGCTTTTAAGATTCTCTCTTTGTCTTGAACTTTTTGCATTTTGATGATGATGTGTCTTGGTGTGGGCCTCTGGGGGTTCATCTTGTTTGGGACTCTCTGTGCTTCCTGGACTTGTATGTCTGTTTCCTTCACCAAGTTAGGAAAGTTTTCTGCCATTACTGTTTCAAATAGGTTTTCGATTTCTTGTTCTCTCTCTTCTCCTTCTGGCACCCCCAAGATGCAAATGTTGGCATGCTTGAAGTTGTCCCAGAGGCTCCTTACACTATCCTTATTTATTTATTTTTTTATTCTTTTTCTCTTTTTGCTGTTCTGACTGGGTATTTTTGGCTTTCTTATATTCCAAATCGATGGTTTGCTTCTTGGCTTTACCTACTCTACTGCTGAATCTGTGTAAATTATTCTTTATTTCAGTTAGTGCCTCCTTCATTTCTGACTGTGCATCCTTCATTTCTGACTGGTGCTTTTTTATGCTCTTGAGGCCCTCACTAAGTTTGCTGAGGTTCTCACTAAGTTCATTGAGCATCCTTATAAGCAGTATTTTGAACTCAGCATCTGTTAGGTTGCTTATCTCCATTTTGCTTAGTTCTTTTCCTGGAGTTTTGTTCCGTTCTTTCATTTGGGAACTGTTTCTTTGTCTCCTCATTTTGGCTGCCTCCCTGTGTTTGTTTCAGTGTATTACTTAACAAGAAGTATGGGGCTAGCTGAAAACAGATGCTGTTTGTTTGAAAGAATTTAGGAAAACCTGAAGCAGGATTCAAGGCAGGCCAATCCTATGGTTAAGCAAGTGGCAACAGCTTGGGTGGGCCTGAAAGTTGGGTGGGGTGGGGCGGGGCCTCAGGGAGTCAGCAGGGCGGGGCTACCAGTGTGAGCCAGGTTGCTAGAGTCCCAGATATGGCTTCTGTCTGCCGCCCCAGGGAAGGGCTCACCAAAGAAACAAAGGCCTCTGACAGCACCTTTGTCCCAGAGAAAGCCCCCTCTCCAGCCCTCGCTCCAGTGCCAAACAGCTCAGTTCTTCCCTGTATGTCTCTGGTGCCCCTGGAGCTGCCTCCCCTCCAAGCTTAAAGGGAGAGAGTCCGATAAGTCCGTGCGCGGGCCCTTTAAGGAGCTGCCTGGGGCTCCAGCCCCTCAGCCTCCCTGAGCCTCAGTTCCCGCTGGTTTTCCAGCCAGAAGTGATGGGGATTCTCTTCCTGGCACTGGAACCCTGAGCGGGGCACCTGGTGTGGGACAGGGACCCCTCAGTCCTCAGGAAGGACCTTCCCAGCCGAGGTGTCCTCCTGATTTTTATCCGCCACACGTGGGTGTGGGACCAGCCCCTCCGCCCTCCTACCAGTCTGGATGTGGCTGCTGCTTCAATTCCGTAGTTGTAGGACTTCATTCAGCTCAATGTCAGGTGGTTTTGAATGATGGTTGTTCTGTAGTTTAGTTGTAACTTTGATGTGGTTGTGGGAGGACGCGATACCGCGTTTACCTACCTGCCATCTTGAACGGAAGTCAAAAATTTTTTTTCTTTATTTATTTTAGAGAGAGAGGAAGGTAGAGGGAGAGAGAGATAGAACATCGATGAGAGAGAACATCAATTGGCCACCTCCTGCGTGCCCCACACTGAGGATTTGGCTCATAATCTGGGCATGTGCCCTGACCAGAAGTCAAACTGGTGACCTCTTGGTGCATGGGTCATCGCTCAACCACTGAGCCACACCTGCTGGGCTATTCTCTGTTAAAGAGATTTTTTTTCAAGCAACATTTTACATGGATCCAAATGAGAAAGGCTTGTTTCAGAAGCTTCAAGACTACTTATTCCATTATTTCATTATGGGAGATAAAATAAGTTAGTAAAATCTCATAAATAAAATGTATAGTACATCAGATGGTAATAAAACTATAGGAAACCGTGCAAAGAAAGACAGAAAGTATGAGAGGATGTGAAGGGATTTGAAACTCCTGAGTAGCTAACTCTCTTTCCTTCTTCAAGTCTTTCCTTAAGCATCATCCACTTAGTGAGGCCTACCCTGATCACTGAAGTGCACCAGTTTTTATCCTCTATCATGTGGTCTACTTTTTCCCATAAGACTTAGGATCAAATTTATGTCTTTATTAAAGGTATTTCTTAATATCTGCCTCCCCTTACTTCATAAGGGCAGGAATTTTTGTTTTTTTAATCCACTATTACGCCCCAAGATTTTAGAGCCATGTGTGGCACAGGTTAAGTGCTCAGTAGACATATACTGAATGAATGACGAGTATAGTCAGGGATGGCCTCTGTGAAAAGTTGACAATGACAGAAGAGGTGAGGTTAATAAAGAATAAGGCTTGAAGTTGGGTGCAGGTCTGGAATGGTGAAGGAGCAACTGGGATTCCACTGGGGTTGCAGCAAAACAGGCAAGAGGGGGCGAGTGGAAGACTCGGGAAGAAGGCGCCGGAGGGCGTATGTCTGTAGGTCGTTAAGTGCTTTGGCTTTTACTCAGTGAGAGGGGATGCCACTGGACGTTTGAGAGCAGAGTGGAGGCATGATTGTACATGCTTTTAAAAGGATTTTTCTGGCTGGGTACTCTGTTGAGAATAGACTTCGGGGGGGCAAGAGCAGAAATGGGAAAAACAGTGTGAAGACTGCTGTAATAACCAAGGAGAGAGGGACAATTACCTGGCCACATGGGTGGTCAGAACAAATGGTTAGATCCTTAGGGGAGGGGGAAAAAATGTTGATTCCCACTTTGATTTTGATTATCAATACAGGTCAAATGTCTTGTTTTAATGTGTTTTCCCAAATCCCCCGCATTTAATGCTGCAGACTTACCTTGAGGTTTTGTGAATCTCCTAAGAGCTGCCACCTATTGTTCACTCCCAGTATAACTACCCTGGACTTTCTAGAACGCCAGAGCACTTCTGAACACTATATATATACATACACACATATACATACACACATATATATATACATATATATATATCCTATTATCCTGGCAGCTCAGGGTTCCATATATATAATATATTACATATATATATATACACACACACACACACACATTAGGTCAAGTTTGCTTGTCTCAGAGAGCTGCATGTTTGGGAGCACAGCTCAAACCTGAGAGTGACTTACCCACGGCCCTCGGTAACCAAGACAGGAAGAGTGACCTCTAAGGGTTCAGCTGGCACCTCCTCCATAGGTCTAGTTATCCACTCGGCCATTAGCAGTCAGTGTTGAATTCCATTCCTTGTTGCCAAAAGCTATTGAAAAATGATTTAAAATAACAATTTATGTGACACATACAAACTTGAACACTTCATGAAACAGAGAGTCTTTTTGGAGAACTGCAGAATGGGGCAGAAGGCAGGGAATTTTTATAGGAAAAAGAAGAAAGAACATTTTAAGAAACAAGGAAAAATATAAACAATAAAATGTCAATGAATACATATCTATCAACAATTGAATCTAAAAATCAAAATAAAGCAGAACAGAATAAGCCAAACAGAAAGAGACTCATAGATACAGAGAACATTTTGACGGTGGCCAGATGGGAGGGGAGTTGGGGAGATGGGTGACAACAGTGAAGGGATTTAGAAGTACAAATTAGTAGATACAGTGTAGTCATGGGGGTGTAAATACAGCATAGGGAATATAGACAATAATAATCTAGTAACTATGCATGGTGTCAGGTGGGTATGAGATTTTTCAGGATGATCACTTAATAAATTTTATAATGTCTAACCACTGGGATGTACACCTGAAATTAATATAATATTATATGCCAACTGTAATTGAAAAATAAAAAAGGATTTAAAAAGAAGAAGGAACAAGGAAAAGACAAATAGAAACTATGCAATTGACTGAGGCTTCAGAGTCAGCCTTGTTTGGGGTGGAGAAAGAACAAGAAGAACTCACTTTTGTTGTTCACCATAGGTTCTTGGAAATGCAAACTTGAACAGAAACAATGTATAAGGAAACCAATTTTACCACAGGCTAGTAACAAGACTTAAGGTCCCACCACATACTTCTGGTTACAGAAACATCAGCAAATTTCTACATAAAGACCCTACACAGTTCTAATATTAAACATTGAAGTAAATGTGAGCTATACATATATTTCAGAAAGATTAATGAAAACAAATCTGATCATTCTTTTCCAGCAGGGTTCTGGTGGCAACAGCTGGGGGCAGGCAGGACACCCAGACCCTCACAGAATGCCCTTCCATTGTTACAGGCCACACACACCTGCTCTCTCACTCTGCACACACACTCCCACTAACACATTCACACACTCACACTTTTACACACACAGGCACATCCACACACTCATACACACACGAACGCTCATTCTCACACATACGCTCACACACGCTTATACACACGCGCACACTCACATACACTTACATACACTCACATGCACACTCTCACACACGCACGCACACTTTCTCCGACGGGGCCAGTGCAGACACGCCTTCAGCGCTCGGGCAGTCTTTGGGCGGTGGAGAAAACCCACAGGGTGAGGAGGAGGTGCGAACACAGTCAGCGACGCCGCGGGAATGGATCTGTTTTTCCCATCAGGGTTGTAAACACAGTACATCATTCCAGGAGCCCCGCGCTGGCTTGGGGTCGGGACCAGCCGATGGATACTTGGCGCTCCTGGTCAAGCGGGAGCGTCAGGGTCCCAAGGAGGACGCGGACATTATCTGAGTGTCGGGGCCCTGATGGGGCATCTGGCAGGCGGCTCCATCTCTGCCCCAGGACGTTTCTTCAGCGCAGTGTGACACGTTATCCCCGAATCTGCAGCCTGCACACGAAGCGGGGCTCACCCGTTCCCGCGGGCGTACTGCGGGCTGGCTCCGGGCTCCGGGCTCCGCTGAAGCTGCAGCGTCCTGGCTGCCCGGGGTGCGGGCAGACATCTGAAGGCTGCAGAAAGAGGCCCACCTCGGTTCCCGGCCACTGCAGCCTGGCCAGAGGGCATCTCCCAACCAGCTGCTGACCTCCCGGGCCAGTGATGGGGGACAGGAAGAGCAGGGGCCAGGTGGAAGCGACCTTCACTTCTGCAGGGCGCAAGGGTCCCAGAGACCAGCCCTGCTACAGTGTGAGACGGCCCACGCACAGGTGAGATCAGCATCACTGGGGACTGTTTTGGAGGTTGACCACCACAAACATTTTTGTCACTTTCCACGGTTTTCTGCACAATGACTTTCGATGTACCATCAACAGAATTGATCATGCAATATTTCTGAAACAGTATTTCACTCTTACTTCCTTCCATAAGGAAGCCAGGAGGGAGGATTTCCTGCCAAGTTACTGACACATTTCGCATTTAATGTTGGTACCGTCTTGCTTTTACCATGTGTTATGGAAAAGTCATTTTTATCTGAAAATTATTTCTTTATCTCAATGTTCCCAATGCCAATCCAGTGCAAGTTACATAGTAGGTATTCTATAAATGTTTGTTGAATAAACAAACCTTTCAATTGATCTAATCCCATCATTTCTCGGCTCTATAGAAACCCCAGTGCCAAAGCAATCATATGTCCTGCGTGTGGAAATGTGTCTGTCTGGTCATCATTGGCAGGTGGAAATACATTAAGGCAAGAAAGAGGTGGCCCTTAAGGATGAGCGTGAGGGTGCAGAGTGCATCCACCTCCACAATGTTGCAAAGTCCCCCTCCAGCAAAATATCTTCTCTTTGACACCAATCACCACTACTACCTGACCTGAAATTGAGTATTTTAAGAAGAAGAAAAAAAAGCTTTTGAGAAAGGAAGACATTCATAGGATCCTTGCTTAACTTTGTCAATGAATCAGGAATCATCTGGTAAATATCACATTGAGATTTCAAGTGAGAACTGGTCCTAATGTGATGAGGTACAAGATACATGAATGTCCTTTAGTATGAGACATGAGGAAGATGAATTAGGAAGACAAGATCCAAAGTAAGAAGAGTACAGACCATGGTACTGCTTTCTTTAAAAGATTGTCAACGCACAGGCATAAATATGAATACATAGCCATATATAAACTTGAATTTTTCATATACAGTATTTCCTAAACTTTACAACACACTTTATTTTTTTTCCTAATATTTTCATTTTCTAAAATTGGAATACAACTTAAAATTATTGCAGAGTGCTATACCTCTTCTACTCAACAATAAAAAACTTGATATAAAACCAATCAATGGTACACCTTAGAACTGGACATTTAGTGACTGCTTCTTTTAGTCTGAAATTCATGTTCCCAGAAGAGTATCTTTTATTCTTAGTTCTCGCAATACCTATTTGACTGAGCACAGACTTTAGAGTGGGAAAACGCAATTTCAACTCTACCACTTCCTAACACTGTGACCTTGTGCTTCTACAGGTCTCCACATTCTACATCTGAAAAACTGGGGTAAGAATAGAATTTCCCTCATTGCATTATAATAAAAATTAGTGATAAGAACAATCATTAACTGAAAAGCGTAATAGTTGGTTATGTACAAATGTGTTGGTTACATTTGACTGCAATTCTGAGTTGATGTGATGACCCAAGAAACAACCTTTGCTGCTCCCTAGTGGTGGTATCTTCTGGGAGTACTGCCTGGAAATCAATCCTCTTCCCTTTCCTTACTCTTCAAGGAGGTGCTTTGTGCTTGATGTTTTTGTGGAACAACTGCAGGAACTCATTGCACAAAGAATATTTATAGAAAACAATCTGAACAGAAAATGGTTTAAGGATTCTTCTGCAATTGCACTTCCTTGAACTTCTCCATTTCTCTGGCCGTATTAAGCCTCAATATCTTGAGTGCCCCCCACCTTTATTCATTCCTGTCCCCTTGCCCTTAACACCTTAGCAAACATGAATGTGGGGTGCGGAGAAGCAAGCTTATGAATAGATTTGTGCCATGAGCACTTTGTTTACTCACATCTATGTTCTGTTACACGTAAATCCTCTGACCCCCTTCTAGTCTGCATTATCCTTAAAAATAAAAACTAATAATTTTCTTTAAACATAGTTTTTTTCTAGATTCCTTTCACTTTGAGAGAACTTAAAATTTTTTCTTGAGAATAAAAATCATGCTTATTTTTTATGTTATTTCAAGGACCTATCCTTGCCCTGTACTCTCTTGCTATTATATCCATGTTGAATGAGTGGTACTTCCAAAAAACAAAAAACAAATAAAGGAGACAGTCTTAAATGCTTATTGAAAACCCAGCATCAAAGAGCCCAAATAGATTATGGTTTGGGTTTCACAAAACTTAAACTTAAAAGTTATATTTCTTTATAGTTGATATGCCTTAACATTTAATGACAAAAAAAGTGATAATAAATTTACTGATACTTTTCTGAAATAATTCTGCTGCTTGGAAATCTTTTGTCATGCAGATTTCATAATAAATAGATGCAGTGCATGGCCTCTTGGGTCTGATATTTAATCTTAATCCTAAACTAGGTTGTTTTGGGGGAAGGAGACATATAACAGATGACAATTGTGCTTCATCTTCTAACAGCTTATGGAGTCTTTTTTTCTATTCTTGAAGGGCTACACGTTTTTTGCTCCAAGAAAAACTTTGAAGTATTTCATTATGCTCTCATTGTTGCACATGATCCAAAATACTTTTCTTTTGCTATTGATTTTTATATGGAACTCTTCCCAGTGTTAGAATGAAGATTTTAGTGTAACCTCATACACTAACCTTTTCTCTCCAAAAGCTTAAGATACTGGTTTCAAGCTCTGTTATTTAGTATTAAAGGTTTGCTTTCTTATGAATAAATTCTGAGAAAGAACACTTGATTAAATGAGTTAATTTTCATTAAGTGTAGAGAACACAGTGTAGCAGGTAGTGATATATAATTGTTAGCTATATATTTATAACGGCATATGGACATTGCTACAGCTATAAGTTCGTAATGAGCATTTCACATTGCTAGAAGTCAGTATAACATATTTCGTCGAGAGGAGTTATAAAATTAAATATAAATCCATACAAATTATTTCCTTTAGAAATTAATTCAGAAAATATTTTTATAAAAACCCTAATATGTGAAAATTCACTTTTCCAGGTATTAAGCCAAAATGGACACTTTAAAGTCTATGTGTGTAGTCAACTATTTTATTTCTAAATTTAAATATTGACATATTGGCAGGCACTCCTGAAATAAAACAACACTTTCACATGGCGGTCACTTTTCTGCTATTGAGCGTGAAGGAAAGAGCAGGTTCACCCACTTCCACAGAGTTCTCTACAAGAACACAAGCTGTGTTCTCTTTGTGTCTTTTTAAATGACAATTATAAAAATCAAGCTTTAACTTAGCTTTCCTGTTGTTAGAAATGTACCAAATCATAGAACTCAAAATCAAGGATTTTAGAGTCAGAAGAACTTACATATCCTATCTAGAGAATTGTGACAGTACAGTATCATTTGTCCCTGTATATTATTTAGTATCTTAGAGACAGGAAGAAGCAATGAAGAATATATCTGCAGGGTCAGGTACCAAAAGTATGAATTTTTGTAAATTACATTCTATATAATCAATCCTAAGTCTCCGGTACTTTTAAGAATTCTGGCAAACCCAAATATACCAAACTTCTAATTTTAGATACTTCCTAAAATTTGCAATTTATACTTGAATCTTGCTCTATAGATAGTATTTGAAAAGTGTCAGGTATAAAGCATTTTAAGGAATTCTGTATATTACCTCAGTTGGCAAATGATATAACAGTTCTTGGATTCTGTCTAGATCAGTGCTGTCAAGTCAAAATATAATGGGAACCACATAGATAATTTTAAATTTTTTAATAGTCATATTAATAACAGTAGAGCCCCGACTGGTTTGGCTCAGCCGTTAGAGCATCAGCCGTGGTCCAGAGAGACCTGGGTTCGGTTCCCGCTAAGGGCATGTACCTCGGTTACAGTTTGTCCCCGGTCCTGGTTGGGTTGTGTGGGAGGCAGCTACTCAATGTGTCCCTTTCACGTTGATGTTTCTCTCTCTCTCTCTCTCTCTCTCTCTTCCTCTCTCTCCCTACCACTCTATTTGAACAAAAAATGGAAAAATGTCCTCAGTTGAGGATAAAAAAATAAAAATAAAATAAAAACAATAGAAAAAGTGAAGTTAATTTTAATATATTTTTATTTAAACTCATATGTCCTAAATATGTAATTTGAACATGTAATTAATTTGAACACGTAGTTAATAAAAGTTAATAGAAATATTTTATTGTTTTTGTTATTTTGGTTCTAAGTCTTCAAAACATGGTGGTTTATTTTACATTTATAGAACTCTCAGGTCAACTGGTCACATTTCAAGGGCTTAATAATCACATGTAGCAAGTGGCTACTATATTGGACATGTGAAAATTAAGAAATAAAAATTTGCCCTGGTCAGTTTGGCTTAGCGGTTAGAGCATCAGCCTGCAGTTAGAGCGTCGGCCTGTGGTCTAGAGAGACCTGGGTTCGGTTCCCGCTAAGGGCACGTACCTTGGTTGCAGTTTGTCCCCGCCCCTGGTTGATTGTGCAGGAGGCGGCCACTTGATGTGTCCCTTTCACATTGATGTTTCTCTGTCTCCCTTTCCCTCCCACTCTATCTGAACAAAAAATGGAAAAATGTCCTTGGGTGAGGATAAAAATATAAATAAATAAAATAAGAGCCCATATAAAAATAAATCACATTAAAAAAAAAAAAACGAAAGAATCAGAAATTTTATTTAAAGTGGAGTCAGGAGTAGTGTGTTCACAGGGCTCTGAATCCTTCAGATAAGACCTTCCTTCTAGGGCCAGGAGGCCCAAAGCCTGACCGAGACAAACTGTCAAAGACTCTACTTAGAACTGATTACGCACCTTCCCTAAGAGACGATCAGGACTAAGCGCATTATGCCTTGTATGATCTCTGTTTCCTGGGTCAGCGAAGAGACCTAAAGCTCCATCATGCCTGGGCTCACGTGGTTCGATGTGTGGTCTCCCACAGCTCCCCTATCCTGACTCTTCTGGAATTTACATGGTTCATCAGAAAAAAATCCTCTATATTTTATGTTCAACCTCTTTGAATGACCCTAATCTAACAGAAATCTGGGTGGTCCCCTGAGGACAGTTCCTTCTCAGGAGCCTTTTCAAGTGGTGACTTGCTTCTTCCCTCTTCATACCCTATGTGCCACAGAGATGCCTCTTCATTACAGCTGCCAAACCATATCTCCTCTGGCAGCCCCATGACCTTGAAACAGCCCATCAGACTGCACTATCAACCCTTCTGGGTTGTTTTTTTTATCCTTACCCGAGGACATTTTTCCATTTTTGGTTCAGATAGAGTGGGAGGAAGGGAGAGAGAGAGAAAAAAACATCAATGTGAAAGGGACACATTGAGTGGCTGCCACCCACACGACCAACCAGGGCCAGGGACAAAGTGTAACCGAGGTACATGCCCTTAGCTGGAACCGAACTTGGGTCTCTCTGGACCGCAGGCCGACACTCCAACCGCTGAGCCAAACCGGCCAGGGTTATCAACCCTTCTTGTTACAATCATCTATAGATACCCTCTTGCTCATTTTCTAATAATTTGAGCACCTGGTCACTGTCTTTCCCTCTATACTACTCCAGTCCTGTTTTTAATATTTCAGTATAGTCAATCCTCCCTACAACATAACCTCTAAGGCTTGTTCTGCTTGTTCACTTCCTTTAGCCTACCCCAACACACCCTGCCTATACACCCTCTTTCCTAACTGTACTACCACTACAATTTTTAATTCATAGACTACCACATTCTCTGACTACCCTCAGCCAGCTTTCCTGGTCATTTCCTCTAGTACCAAACTCAAACAATCTTTTACCCGATCAGTTCCACCACTTTGTGATGTCACCACGCGTTGTCTGGCTTTCCTCCTCACCCAGCTAGGACTCCTGGGTGAGCACCAGGGTCACGTCCTTGCGTATGTCTTCACACTCCCTCACTCCTTTCTCCCATCACATTTGCCTAACAAATCCCAGACCTTCATCACATCTAACGCTCCTCCTACTCCACGTGCTCATGCAGTCCTGTATAGCTGAAGAATAACATGCAGCAATTCGAATTGCTCTTTACGGTCATCACCACAGATTTCAATGGGCCCTCAGCTCTACACAGCAATCCTATTCCATGTTTCTAGTCCCCAGGAGAATTAACTCCCCTACAGCTCTCTCTTCACAACTTCCAACACCAATCCCCACCAAGAAAAATATAAATTAAAAAATTAATTAAAATAAAATAAAATAAAGTCAGGAGGCTAGAAGAGAGAATGCTCATGCACTTGTCACTACTGATCCCTAAAGAAACAAATCTTGCATCTCTGACAGGGAATGATACTATCTTACTACATCAGCAGGAGAAACAAAAGATTCCCAGGAGCAGCTCAGCCAATGGGAGACTGCTATAGCTCAGCCAGTGAAAAGTCACTGTATTTCAAACTTTCAGTTTTAGTTTTTAAAAAATGTTTTATAATGCTTTAAACTACGCGTATAGAAGACTCATAATCAACTGGCTTAAACAAAAACACATCAATTACTCAAATAACAAGATGTTTGAATGTGTGGTGGCTCAAGATTAGGTTAATTCAGACCCTTCATGGTGGCATCCAAGCCGAAATTCCTCTCATCTTTCTTTAATCACAAGGTAAATCTTGTTAAAAGAAATAGCTAAAAGATGATTGCCACAGTTCTAAGAATTATAGCCAACCAAAAAAAGGAGGGGGGAGGGTTGCCTCTTCTTTGAGCCTCTTTTTAAGAGATAAAAAAGTTGCCCTAGCCGGTTTGGCTCAGCGGTTGGAGCGTCGGCCTGCGGTACAGAGAGACCCGGGTTCGGTTCCCGCTAAGGGCACGTACCTCGGTTGCAGTTTGTCCCCGGCCCTGGTTGGTCGTGCGGGTGGCAACCACTCGATGTGTCCCTTCACATCGATGTTTCTCTCTCTCTCTCTTCCTCTCTCTCCCTCCCGCTCTGTCTGAACAAAAAATGCAAAAATGTCCTCGAGTGAGGATAAAAAAAAAAAGAGATAAAAATGTTTCCACAAAGTCCTTTAATAGACCTTCTGCCATGTCTCATTATGGGTCATACATACACCCATAAGGTTATCACTGCCAAAAGAAATGGGATTACAACAAATAGCTTCCTCCTTAAGTACACGATTTTCTGAAAGGAGTGAATTGGAGTAAAACTGGGACTGTGCCAACAAAAAAACAAGGTAAAAATAAAATTTTGAGTAAATAATCAAGTATCTGCCACAAACAGTAATTGAAAAACATTTTAAATTTTAGCTCTTGGAATTTTTCCCAAAATAAAGTATCAAGGTATTTGTATCAAGTCAAGTTCTTCGACTTATATATTTCTTTCTAAAGAAATGTATCTGCATGGCTGGTGTGGCTCAGAGGATTGAGCATCGTCCCATGGACTGAGAGGTCCCGGTTCAATTCCTGGTCAGGGCACATGCCCACGTTGCAGGCTCAATCCCCAGTAGGGGGCATGCAGGAGGCAGCCAATCAATGTTTCTCTCTCATATAGATCTCTCTCTCTTTCTTTATCTTTCTCTCTCTAAAAAAAAATCAATGAAAACATATTTTTATTTATTTATTTATAAATTCACCAGTTTATTTTATTTTATCCTCACCCGAGGACATTTTTTGCATTTATCTTCAGATAGAGTAGGAGGGGAGAGGGAGAGAGAAAGAGAAACATCGATGTGAGAGAAACACATCTACTGGTTGCCACCCACACAACCCCAACCAGGGCCAGGGACAAACTATAACCAAGGTACGTGCCCTTAGAGGGAACTGAACCCGGTACTCTGGTCTGTGGGCCAATGCTCTAACCACTAAGCAAAACCTGCCAGGGCAATGAAAACATATTTTTTAAAAGAAAGAAAGAAATGCATCATTTCTGGATATAGAAATTCACTAGGAAATATGGGAATCTCCACTTGTTACATTTTTCAGGTGTCACATTGCATTCTGACTAGTGTAACCATCCATCTCTGTTTTACCAGATCATTAGAGTTTATGCATTTGTCTCAGAATAATTATTAACAATGACTTTCACTCTCAAATGTATCCTAGTTAAAAGGAAGGAAGGAAGGAAGGAAGGAAGGAAGGAAGGAAGGAAGGAAGGAAGGAAGGAAGAAAATAAGCAAGAAAGAAAGAAAATAAGGAAGAAAGAAAGAAAGGCAATAGAAATTCCCTAGAGGGAACAGAAATTTTGAATTTATCGGACACAACTTCAAAGTAGTTGTAAATGTGTTTACAGAACTAAAGTGAGTCATGTTTAAAGAATAAAGGAGACGCTTTCTCTCTCCCAGGAGCATACTCTGGCCTGTCCCTTCCCCTCCCCCTCCCCCAGGCACATTACCATCACCTTCCTCACTCTCAAGTCCCCAGGGCCCTCCTTTACTTCTATAACTTATTCCCTAAGCCCATTTCTTCTACAAATTACTTCTACCTCTGTGATTTTCCAAATAAGTGTTCGCTGGGGACTTCTGGTTACCATGGCGGCGGAGGTAACCGTGGTATCACCTCCTCCCACAACCATATCACAATTACAACTAAACTAAAGAACAAACATCCTTCAGAACCGCCTGACATCGAGCTGAATGGTAGTCCTACAACTATGGAATTAAAGCAGCAGCCACATCCAAACTGGTAGGAGGGCAGAGGCGGACGGGCTGGTCCCACACCCATGTGTGGGGGATAAAAATCAGGGGGACACCTTGGCTGGAGGAGTGAGGGGTCCCCGTTTCACACCAGGCTCGAACTCAGGGGTCCAGTGCCAGGAAGAGAATCCCCATAACTTCTGGCTGGAAAACCAGCAGGAACTGAGGTAGAGGGAGGCGGAGGCTTCTGGAGCCCCAGGCAGCTCCTCTTAAAGGGCCTGCAAACCAACTTCTCTGACTTGCTCCCTCTGAGCTCCAGCATTGAGGTGAGGCAGCTTGATAGACAAAAAAATATGAACAATAAAATGGCAATAAATACATATCTATCAACAATTGAATCTACAAACAAAATGAGCAAGCAGAACAGAAACAGACTCATCAATACAGAGAACTTTTTGTTGGTTGCCAGATGTGAGGGGGGTTTGGAGGATGAGTGAAAAAGATGAAGGGATTAAGAAATACAAATTGGTTGTTAGATGAGGAACCTCAAAGGGGAGAGGGGAGGTGGGGCTGGAAGAGAGAAAAATCAAAGAACTTGTATGCATAACCAATGGACACAGACAATAGTGTAGGGAAGGCAGGAGGCGGCGTGAGTGCAAAGGAAGGGGGCACAGGGGGAAAAAAGGAGAGAACATCTGTAATGCATTCAACAATAACGATAAGTTTTTTTTTTAAAAAAAAAGCTACCAGCAGAGCCCTGGCCAGTTTGGCTCAGCGGTTAGAGCGTCGGCCTGTGGTCCGGAGAGACCCGGGTTCGGTTCCCGCTAAGGGCACGTACTTCGGTTGCAGTTTGTCCCTGGCCCTGGTTGGTCGTGCGGGTGGCAGCCACTCGATGTGTCCCTTTCACGTCGATGTTTCTCTCTCTCCCTTCCTCTCTCTCCCTCCCATTCTATCTGTACAAAAAATGGAAAAATATCCTCGGGTGAGGATTAAAAAATAAAAAAATAAAAAAAATAAAAAATAAAAAAAAGCTACCAGCAGAAATAAATAAATAAATAAATGTTCACTTATAAAAAATAATAATAATAAATAAAGAATAAAGGAAAGTATAATGACAATTTATTAAATTAATAAAGAAATCGAAATTATTCCAAACATATGAAAGTTCTGGACCAGATGGCTTCACGGCTGAATTTTATCAAACATTCAAAGAAGAACAAACACCTATTCTTCTCAAACTATTCCAAAATACTTCAAGAGGAGGGAAGACTCCTAAACTCATTTTATGAGGCCAACATTATCCTAATTCCAAAACTAGATAAAGACACTACAAAGGCCCTGGCCAGTTTGGCTCAGCAGTTAGAGCATCGGCCTGCAGTCTGGAGAGACCTGGGTTCGGTTCCAGCTAAGGGCATGTACCTCAATTGCAGTTTGTTCCCGGCCCTGATTGGGTTGTGTGGGTGGCGACCACTCGATGTGCCCCTTTCACATCAATGTTTCTCTCTTTCTCTCTCTCCCTCTCTCTCCCTCCCACTCTATGTGAACAAAATATCAAAAAATGTCCTCAGGTAAGGAAGAAAAAAAAAAGACACTACAAAGAAGGAATATATGCACCCCTATGTTTATTGTAATGAGAATAAAGAGAAATGAACAGAACATCAGAAAAATATGGGACACCACACCAACATATGCAGAATGGACATACGAGAAGAAGAGGAAAAAAGGGAACAGAAACAAATATTTGAAAAAATAACGTCTGAAAACTTCCCAAATTTTATATAAAACATTAATTTACACATCTAAGAAGCTCAATGAACTCTAAGTAGAGTAAAAACAAAGACATCCACTGCTAGGCATATCATAGTTAAAGTGTTAAAAATCTAGAGACAAAGAGAAAAATCTTGACTTCGGGTCAAGATGGCAGGTAGGTAAACGCAGTATCGCGTCCTCCCACAACCACATCAAAGTAACAACTAAACTACAGAACAACCATCATTCAAAACCGCCTGAAATCAAGCTGAATGAAGTCCTACAACTACGGAATTAAAGCAGCAGCCACATCCAGACTGGTAGGAGGGGCGGAGCTGGATGGGCTGAGCCCACACCCACGTGTGGCGGATAAACATCAGGAGGATTCCTCATCTGGGAAGGTCCTTTCTGAGGACTGAGGGGTCCCTGTCCCACACCAGGTGTCTCACTCAGGGTTCCAGTGCCAGAAAGAGAATCCCCATAACTTCTGGCTGGAAAAACCAGCGGGAACTGAGGCTCAGGGAGGCTGAGGCAGCTGGAGCCCCAGGCAGCTCCTTAAAGGGCCCACGCATGGACTTATCGGACTCTCTCCCTCTAAGCTTGGAGGGGAGGCAGCTCAAGGGGTGCCAGAGACACACAGGGAAGGACTGAGCTGTTTGGCACTGGAGCGAGGGCTGGAGAGGGGGCTGTCTCCGGGACAAACGTGCTGTCAGAGACATTTGTTCCTTTGGTGAGCCCTACCCTGGGGCGGCAGACTGGGGCGCCATATCCGGAACTCCAGCAACCTGGCTCACATTGTTTGCCCCGCCTTGGTGATTCCCTGAGGCCCCACCCCACCCAACTTTCAGGCCCACCCAAGCTGTTGCCAGTTGCTTAACCATAGGATTGGCCTGTCTTGGATCCTGCTTCAGGTTTTCCTAAATTCTTTCAAACAAGTAGCATCTGGTCTCAACTAGCCCCATATCTCTCATTAAGTAATACATAGAAACAAACACAGGGAGGCAGCCAAAAGAAGGAGACAAAGAAACAAGTTCCAAATGAAAGAACAGAAAAAAATCTCCAGGAAAAGAACTAAGCGAAATGGAGATAAGCAACCTAACAGATGCTGAGTTCAAAATACTACTTATAAGGATGCTCAATGAACTTAGTGGGAACCTCAGCAAACTTAGTGAGGGCCTCAAGAGCATAAAAAAGGACCACAGAGAAATGAAGGATGCACATTCAGAAATGAAGGAGGCACTAACTGAAATAAAGAATAATTTACACAGATTCAGTAGTAGAGTAGGTAAAGCCAAGAAGCAAACCATTGATTTGGAATATAAGGAAGCAAAAAACACCCAATCAGAACAGCAAAAAAGAAAAAAGGATCCAAAAAAGTGAGGATAATGTAAGGAGCCTCTGGGACAACTTCAAGCGTGCCAACATTCACATCTTGGGGGTGCCAGAAAGAGAAGCAAGAGAACAAGAAATTGAAAACCTATTTGAAACAATAATGGCAGAAAACTTCCCTAACTTGGTGAAGGAAACAGACATACAAGTCCAGGAAGCACAGAGTCCCAAAGAAGATGAACCCCAAGAGGCCCACACCAAGACACATCATCATCAAAATGCAAAAGGTTCAAGACAAAGAGAGAATCTTAAAAGCAGCAAGACAAAAGCAGTTAGTTACCTACAAGGGAGTTCCCATAATGCTGTCAGCTGATTTCTCAACAGAAACTTTGCAGGCCAGAAGGGAGTGGCAAGAAATATTCAGAGTGATGAAAAGCAAGAACCTACAACCAAGATTATTCTATCCTGCAAAGGTGTCATTTAGAGTAGATGGCCATAAAAGGAATTTCCCAGACAAGAAAAAGCTAAAGGAGTTCATCACCACCAAACCATCATATGAAATGTTGAAGGGTCTTTTTGAAGAAAAAGATAAAATATACGAACAAACAAAATGGCAATGAATACATATCTATTGACAATGGAACCTACAAACAAAATGAACAGGCAGAACAGAAACATTCTCATAGATACAGAGAACATTTTGTTGGCTGCCAGATGGGAGGGGGGTTGGGGGAATGGGTGAAAAAGGTGAAGAGATTAAGAAGTACAAATTGGTTGCTAGATTGACAAACCTCAAAGAGAAGGAGATCGGGGGGTGGGAAAAAATAAACCAAAGAACTTATATGCATAACCAATGGACACAGACAACAGTGTGGGAAAAGGCAGGAGGGGGGCGGGAGTGGGGAGGAGGGGGTCTATGGAGGGAAAATGAGCAACATCTGTAATACAGTCAACAATACAGATTTTAAAAAAATTTATTTATTAAATAAATAACAAAAAAAAAAGAGAAAAATCTTAAAAGCAGCAAAAAAAAAAAAAAGTTTCATCAGGTACAAGGAGATTTCAATAAGATAAATAGCTGACTTCTCATCAAGAACAATGGAGACCAGAGGGCACTGTTATGACATATTCAAAATGCTTTAAAAAAAACAAACAAACTAAAAAGCAGTCAAGCAAAACTACCCTCTGAAAGTAAAGGCAAAAAGAAAAATATTCCTAGATAAACAAATACTATAAGAATTCGCTCCTAGTAGACTTGCTTGCAAGAAACACTAAATGAAGTTCTTCAGAAAGAAAGGAAGTGACATCAGACACTAATTTGAATGCATGTGAAGAAACAAAGAGTGCCAGTAAAGGCAATTATGTAGTAACTACAAAAGATAGTATAATTACATATGTCTTCTCCTTTCTTCTCTTAATTGATTTTTTAAAAACAATAGCATAAAGTAATATCTATAAAATTGAATTTGGAGGCTTAGAGCATATAAAGATATAATATATTTAACAAAACAGCACAAAGAAGTAAGCAGGCAAGGAAGCGATAGTGGAGCAAGAACATTACATCGGACAGTGACTCAAATCCACAAGAAGGAATAAGTACAGGAAATGGTTCATAAAAAGGTTAATATTAAAACTTTGTAAATATATATTTTTTATTAATTTTTTAAATGACATAGATTATATAAAGCAATAATTATAACACTACATTGTTGGATTTGTAACAAGAGGAATAAAACTATAGTGAAAATTTTCTATATCTCACTGGAATTAAGGTAATATGACTCTGAAGTAGATTCTGATAAATTAAGATGTGCATTTTAATTCCTAGAGCAATCACTAAGAAGAATTAAATAACTAAAAAATATATTAGCCCTGGCCTAGTGGGTCAGTTGGTTTGAAGCATTGTCATCCTATACACCAAAATGTTGTGAGTTCGAATCCCTGTCAGGGCACATACCTAAATTGCAGGTTCAGACCCCTGTTGGGGTGCATACAGGAAGCAATCGATCAATGTCTCTCTCTCACATAAATGTTTCTCTCCCTTTCTCTCAATGTATCCTTGGATGAAGATTTATATATAGAGAGTTTAAAATCAATAAAAAAGTTAAAATGGTATATTAGAAAATATTCATGTAATCCAAAAGACATTAAAGAAGAACTAAACAAGTCATGTCCTTGTAAAGGTAATCCAAGATCTGATGGTCAACTCTTAGGTCAACTTCAGTTTTCCAGTTGTATAGGCCAGTAAATTGTGTAGTCATTCTTGCTTTCTTTCTTCCTCTCACACTTTGCATCTAATTGTTAGCAAATGTTGTTGGCTGTCCCTTAAAAATATATATGGAATTTGATTAATTCTCACAATATCCACTGATGTCATCCTGGGCTATGCCACTGTGGGGGAGGAAGAAACTTTCCATTACCCTTCTAGGTTCTTCTGCCTGGTCTAATAATCAAATAGACATGAGACAAATTAATGTGGGAAATGACCACATTAAATTACATACATACACATAGAACCCCACACATATGAGAGGTTCAGAGACAGAAAGGTAAAATTAGGTATATACAACTTTCTGAACTAAGGATGAGGTAAAGTATCTTGGGGCTTCAGACCGAAGAAAGGTAATTCTCAGGATAAAAAGAGATGTTCAGTGCAGCCACTATGGGAAACAATATGGTGTTTCCTCAAAAAACTAAAAATTGATCTGCCATTTGACCCAGTGATCCCACTTCTAGAAATATATCCTAAGAAGCCCGAAACGCCAATCAGAAAGAATATATGCACCCCTATGTTCATAGCAGCACTATTTACAATCGCTAAGATCTGGAAACAGCCCAAGTATCCATCAATAGATTAGTGAATAAGAAAGTTGTGGTATATATACACAATGGAATACTATGCAGCTGTATGAAAGAAAGTTCTCTTGTCCTTTGAAGACTACATGGAGGGACCTGGAGAGTATTATGCTAATCAAAATAAGCCAATCAGAGAAAGACAAATATCACATGACCTCACTTATTTGTGGAATATAATGAACAAAATAAGCTGATGACAAAATAGACCCAGAGACATAGAAGTAGGGTACAGACTGACAAACCTCAGAAGATCGGGATGGAGTGGGGAGGGAAGAGATTAATCAAGGAACTTACATGCATGTATGCGTAACCAATTGACATAGACAACAATGCTGGGGTAGGGGAAGAGGTGGGATCAGAAGGATGGTGTCAATGGGGGAAAAGGAGAAACATCTGTAACAAAAATAAATTAATAAAAAGAGGAAAGAGAAGATGTTCAATAATTAGATGTTTGCCCTTTCCTATATAGATGTATCATTAAAAAGTATCTCTGGTAATAACTCTTATAATGGACAAAGCTGCAAATTTAAATTCTTTAAGGGAGAGATAAAAGTTTCTCATGAGCTCATAGGGTCTTGACTGCCTTCAGTTCCTAATGAGAATGAGCATGTTAAAACATAATCTGGACATCTCTCTTGCTCAAAACTCTCAAAGGTCTCCCTTTCTCACTCAATGTAAAAGCCAAAGTCTTTACAAGGGCCCAGACAGCCCTGTACAACCTGACTGCTGACATCACTTTCTCCTCTTCGTCTTGGTCCCTTTATTGCAGCCATACTAGCCTCCATGCTGTTCTTTCAACAATACAGGCACACTCCATGTGCAGGGCCTTTGCACTAGCTATTCTCTCTGCCTGGATATTCTTCTCCAAATACCCTGCGGCTTCCTACCCTTCTCCACTTCAGATACTCAGAAGTATCTTCTCAGTGTGAAATTCTCTGACAAGCCTCCTTAAAATTGCAGTTTTCTTCCACCCTTTGCTTTATTTTTTTCTATAGTGATAAAGTATCTCCTTATCTAGCACACTGTAGATTTTATGCATTTCTGTTGTTTATATTCTTCTCTGAGAATGTAAACTCCAAGGAAGCAAGGATTATTTTTTGTCTGTTTGATCCAGGTTTGTATCCTCATCACCCTTAGGCCTGGTGTGTAGTAAGTCCTCAGTAAATAATTTTTGAATAAAGTAGTGAGTGACTGAATAAAAATCACCCTCCATAAAGATTCATCAGCTGAAACTTGACATGATATCAATTTCTTATTACTCTATCAGCCACTTTATTTATTATATGAAGACTAAATGGTTAAAATGCACATGAACTCTTAGGACATTAAACATTTGCTTGAACAAATGTCCCTTCATTGGCCTTCTGACTTAGGCTATTTGCTGAACCTAGTTAAGCAAGCTTATCTTCTCAGGCTTCAACTCCTACTTCAATGCCATTAATTTCCAAATTTGTTTATGTTTAGCCTCACATTCATTCCTGATTTGCATTTTTATTTCCAAAAACTTACCATATTTTTTAGGCAGTTATTTATACTTCAAATCAATATTTAAAAACTCAAATTTATTTACCCAAACTCTCACATTGACCTCAACTAAAATTAAACACTTGCCCAAACTCTTCATTCCTGCATTTTTTTTTTTTTTTTTAGTTCACAAGCCATTCAGATGATCAAGCTAGAAATGATGGAGTCTCCCTTGTTTCTTTCCATCTCGTATTTTCCTCATGTAATTGATCTCCATGTGTTGTTGGTTGTAACCCTTGATCATCTCATATAAATATCCCCTTTCCCGTGCTTTCTGGTTGGAGATTTTGTGGATTAGTGCAAAACCTTTCCAACTGGTTTCCCTCCTTCCAGTTCTAATTTATTCTTTGTGTTATTGCCAACTTTTCTTTTCCAAACAGCCCCAAAACCTTCAAGGAAAATATTCAAATTTCTTAATATGTTATAAAATAGTTTAACTACTCTAGAAGAGAGAGAGATTTTGTAGCTAATACTTAATATATTAATCTAATTACCAAGCTCCTGGGAATCACTTCATATGCCAGACTTTACCCACATGAGTGGATCAACCCTTGGAAGGAGTCGACTCCAGATGGAGCAACTTCACTAATCCTTAGAGTCCAGCAGGAGATCCCAGATTGGAGTGTGGGGTGGAGACTTTTCGGAGGAAGTGATGTTTACACAAGGAACAAACATAGAGGCAAAACAGATGACAGCACACTTGAGAAACTGAAATCTCTTATATATATTGAATATTTTTAGGTATATAAAGATAATTTCAGCCTTGGCCGGTTTGGCTCAGCAGTTAGAGCATCGGCCTGTGGTCCGGAGAGACCCGGGTTTGGTTCCTGCTAAGGGCACGTACCTTGGTTGCCGTTTGTCCCCGGCCCTGGTTGGGTCGTGTGGGAGGCAGCCACTCAATGTGTCTTTTTCACGTCGATGTTTCTCTCTCTCTCTCTCTCTCTCTCTCTCTCTCCCTCCCTCCCTCCCTCCCACTCTATCGGAATAGAAAATGAAAAAATGTCCTTGGGTGAGAATAAAAAACAAAAAAAAAGATGATTTCAGGGTCTTTAAACTTCCTTTGGGAAGGGTGTGAAGTAAGAAGAGAAGAAATAAAAATGTGATTATTATGCATGTGTTTTTCTGTCTGAAACAGTAATGTTAGTGATAGACCCTTAGAAAATGAGTTTACGTCTTTGTGGGGATGTCTCTTATTTCTAATATTCTAGCTTGTTTGTGACACACTTAGTCAACTGCATCAAGGGAATAAACCAAGAAGTGAATTACACTTTTTTAAAAAACATGTTTTTATTGATTTTTTAAAGAGAGAGGATGGGAGAGAGATAGAAACATCGATGTGAGAGAGAACACATTGATTGACTGCCTCCCACATGCACCCCACTGGGGATCAAGCCTGCAACCTGGGCATGTGCCCTGATCGGGAATTGAACCAGGACCTCTCAGTCCATGGGATGTTGCTGAATCCACTGAGTTACACCAGCCAGGCAAATTACACTTCTTTATTACCTTTCTTAGTCGCTTTTCAGTTTGTACTTTTAATAGAGTGATTTGCTTCTTACAATCTGATGAAGCCTACAAAATATTATTCCTGTATCACAGACAAGGTAACAAAGCTTCCCCAAGATACAGTGATGTGGTCAGGATCACAAAGTTAGCAAAAAATTCATTTGCTGTTCTTGCCATTAACATATGAGGTAGTTATCAAGTCTAAACTTTAAAACTATCAAGAGATTAATTAGAATTCATCTTATAAACATATTGAAGTGACTAGAGTTGTGTCTTAGTCTGGAACCAAAGTTCATTCTTTTTAAGACATATGGCAGCATTCCAAAGGTCCTTTGCAAAAATCAATTTAAAATCATGTTTTCTCTTTCTATTAATATTTTCTAGTTGTACCTCTGTTTATATACTTTCATTTCATCATGAGTTCCTTAAATACAGTGATTAAATGACATCCATCTCTGTTTTTCTAACACTGTATTTCTGCTACTTAGGCAGAAAGAGCTCAATAAATATTTATTAAACTGAATATTTGAAATTCACATGCAGGACAAATGCCGAGTGTCTAGGTACTGTTTATTTTTCTCTTATTACTAAATCTTAGTATTATTTTCTTTTTTCTCTGCTTTCTATTTTCTATAAAAACCTTATTGATATAAGAAACATCCAAACCTACAGATAATTTTTATAAGAGTTTACTGAGCCAAACTAATGAAATATGCATGGGAGCAAGATCTCAAATGCTCCTGAGAATACAGTTTTGCAGCTTCTTGTATGAACTTGAAATTAAACCGGATACCTAAGGAAGATTAGAGAAAGCAAGACAGGGATTGGATTATAGCAGCGATTTTTCAAACTTTTTCATCTCATGGCACACAGAAACTAATTACTAAAATTATGCAGCACACCAAAAAATATATTTTTTGCTGATCTCACAGAAAAAATAGATATGATTATGATGCATTCACACTGGATGGCTATTGTTGTGTTGGCTGTTGTCATTTTTTTTTATCCTCACCCAAGGACATATTTCCATTTTTTATTCAGATAGAGGAGGAAGGAGAGACAGGAGAGAGAGAAACATCAATGTGAAAGGGACACATCAAGTGGCCGCCACCCGCATGACCCAACTAGGGGCCGGGGACAAACTGCAGCCAAGGTTCATGCCCTTAGAGGGAACCGAACCCGGGTCTCTGTTGACCGCGGGCTGACGCTCTAACCGCTGAGCCAAACCGGCCAGGGCTGTTGTCATTTTTTTATTTGACAATCTAAAGGAAAAGAGGTCAGTGCCCCTGACTAAATAGTCAGGTATCGCATGTTTTTTAAAATTCTTGGGGCAAACTGGTGTGCTGCAGCACAGTGGTTGGAAACTGCTGGATTACAGGATAGTGAAAATTTTGTGCTTATTTGAGATTTAATTACTTCTTTGAGGGGTATTATTTCTGGTATTTCAAAGGTGTGTTAATCTAGATGCACAAGAACAGTGGACAGGGCTGGTTTAAAACCTTCCACTAAAGAAGTTGCAGCCCGGGGGCATGACTACCTAACATGACCTGCCTCCTAAGAGTTTAGGATTAACTCAGCCTTTGAAGTCGCTTTCCATAGATCACCCTTTTCCATCCACAACCTAAGCGGTCAGGGAAATTTCCTTTATTGTGAGCTATGAAATTTGTCTTTTCTTAAATTCAAAATTGGCAAACACACTCTGAAGACACTGGGATGATCTTAACATACTTTTCTTAGAAAAGGAAGAAATATTCTTCCTTTAGCAAGGAGTTCACATTTTCAGAGGTTATAAAGTACAGCTTGTCGACGTAAGACATGTCTGAACCTGCAGAGAATTTTTATGAGTTTTCGGCGCCAAACTGAAGACAATTGCCAGCAAACAAAATCTCAATGGATTGAGAAAATGCTCTGGAGAATGGCAGTTTTGCAGTTTATTCCACATATTACAGTCAAAAGAGGAGACGGAAGGAGGGTTACATAAAATTCATTGGTAGTAGATTAGGGAGATGGCAGAAAGCAAACGGGGACATCTCTGACAGGATAAAGAGTCAAATGAAGAGATAAACACTTCCTTTACATTGGTGGCTACAGAAGGATAGTTAACAATCAACATTGACAGCATATAGAGATGGAATTTGGGCAACAAGACAACAATGACAGTTTCTGTGGTGTGCTCTGGTGAGAGATTGTGCCCTGAGTGGTCTGAAAAAAGGGAATTACTCTCACAATCCAAGGGTATGTTATCATAGATGCAGAAGACTACAGACAGACTCCATTAATGTAAAGGTTGATCTTTATCAAAGAAGATACCTGCCTAGGACATGACTACCCCCCAGGACTTGTTTTTAGTTAAGAAGTTTCCATTTCAGACCATCCTATGTGGTTACTTTGGGTCTGAGCTTATAAGGTCCACCATAGAGGCCTCCCCTGAGATCGTCAGGTTTTGTATGTGGCCCCTTTTTCATCCACAAGCTCTTGATTCTAGCCAAGAGCTATCCATTTGGGGGAATAAAAAAGAGACTGGAAGAATTGAAGATTTGAGATAAAAACAAATAAACAGCATGTGGGTAATGTCAACATAAGGAGTGTCTGAACCTCTGGAGAATTTTTACCAGAGTTTATTTGAGCCAAACTGACAACATATGCAAGAGAGCAAGATCCCAAATGTTCCCAAGAATGACAGTTTTGCAGCTTCTTTTATGTATTTGAAATTAAGGAGTAAATTGGAGCAAACAAAGACGTGGATTGGATTACAGGTTAGGGTTACTAAGCCCTTTTAGGGGTATTACTCCTGGTATTTCAACGATGTGTTAGCCTAGATGTACAAGAACAATGGACAGGCCCTGCCAGTGTGGTTCTGGTTGAGCGTCGACCCATGCATCAAGAGGTCACCTGTTTGATTCCTGGTCAGAGCACATGCCCAGGTTGTGGGCCAAATCCCCAGTGGGGGCATGCAGGAGGCGAACAATTAATGTTGTTTCTATCTCCCTCTCCCTTTCTCTCTCTCAAAAATCAATAAAGAAAAAGAAAGAACAATGAACATGGCTTGCTTAAGGTAAAGATAAACCTTTTATAGGACTGGGGCATGATTACCCACCATGACCTGCCCAGATAGGAATTTTTTGAAAAACTGGTTTTAGAGAGAGAGGAAGGGAGAGGGAAAGAGACACAGAAACACTGATGAAAGAGAACATCAACTGGCCACTGGAGATCGGGTCCACAACCTGGCCATGTGTCCTGACAGGGAATAGAACTGGCCACCTCTTGGTGCATAGGCTGATGTTCAACCACGCAGGGGCTCCCGTTAGGAACTTATGATCAGACCATCCATCCTCTGAAATAACTTTCCTAGAACTCTTTCTTTACCTCTATAGTAATGAGAAAATAGACTCCTTTCTGCAACTGCCAACCCCAGATGAAGAACAAAAGATAGATAATAGTATTATTTTGTAATGTAATTCCAATAAAGGACACTTTTAAAGGTTTCTGTAGACAGCAATATATGTATATTTGTTTTGTGGCAACAAATATATTCAGTTTCCCTTTTCCTATTTTTAATGAATTAAGAAAGGTATTCTGCCTTCCCCATTAAATCATCATTCCTCTCTGGCTTGAATAAAATATTATTGACTGATTGGCGAAGAGACGCAGATTTCAAGCTATTTTATGATGTGGAATCAAAAACTCAAACGAATGTCCACTTGTTTTGCTTCTACTATGGGAAGTATGGAATCGAACACTTAATCTTTAATCTTTAGGTCTTCGTTTTATTTATTTATTTATTTTGATTTATTAAAAAGGAGGATGATAGATGATTTAGGTATTTATTTATTTATTTATTTATTTATTTATTTATTTATTTAGATTTATTAAAAGGGAGGATGGTAGATGATTGCCAAGAGGCTGTCTCCCTTTGCCCAACCGGGGACCCGCTGCCCCGGGCAACAGGCGTCCGCTGCAGCGGCGGGGCTGCCACATTCCGGGGCGGGCAAGGAGGCCCGCGGGGGGAAAGGGGGCGCGGAGCCTTGAAGTCTGGGGTCCGGGTCTAGGGATGTCCGCCGGAGCCCTTCCAGCCTGGAGGCTTCAATTTCGCGTCCAAGACTGAGCAGGGCGGGGAGGGGGCGGGGTCGGAGCGGCCGAGTCACGTGCCCCGTCAGGCGCCCGGCGGCCCGCCCCGCTTCCGGATCGCGGTCTTCCCGGCCCTCCGCCTGGGTCCGCACGTGGCGCCTGCCCGGTCTGCCCGTCTGCCCTGCCGCCCGTCCCCCGCCCCGCCCGCCCCGCAGCGTGCGCCATGGCGCCCGGCCAGCTCGGTGAGCCCCTCGCGCGTCCTCGGCCGTCGGCGCACCGGGCCCGCGCCCGAGGCTCCCCCGCCCCCAGCAGGGGCTGGCCCGGGGGCCCGGCGGCGCTGCAGGCCTGGAGGCCCGGGTCTGGGCTGGGCTCGTGTGGGCCAGGTGATGGGGGCTGGAGATCCGCGACTGTCCCTCCCAAAACGCACCCCACCCTAAGGCCTTGCAGAAGATACTGTCGTGTGCAGCGACTGAGGAGGAACCATGTCTTGTCTTTCAGCCTTATTTAGTGTCTCTGACAAAACCGGCCTTGTGGAGTTTGCCAGAAACCTCACCTCTGTTGGTTTGAATCTGGTCGCTTCTGGAGGGACTGCAAAAGCTCTCAGGGATGCCGGTCTGGCAGTCAGGTAAGGCCCAACTGAGTTGCCACGTGAGGTCCCATCGAGGGTAGTGTGGTCACGTTAACCAGGCAGGAGTGGGTGCCAGGCACTGAGGGTGGACCGCCTCCTTTACTCCTGCGACCCCGCTGCCACACCGGTGCACTGCTGACCCACTTTATAGAAGGGGAAAGTGAGGCCCAGGACTTGGTAAATTCTGCCCACGCCTGCGGAGTTAAGTAAGGAGTGGTGTTTGGGGTTGGAACCGGGGTATCCCCATTTCAGAGCCCCTCTTCCAAGCCACTTATAACGGATTAATTTAGGCGGACTTTGTGTTTGTCAAGACAAGCTCAGTTGTTTAGGATTCGCATGAGCTGTTTTGATGGGCTCTTTAGTACACTGTTGACACACTAAGCTTCAAATCTGCCCCTCTTCCCTTAGCCTCTCTGGTAACCATAGGACGTCACAAATCTATCATTCATTCATTCCTTTATCCACATGCTATTCATCACCTGGCCTGCGTGGTGGGGAGAAGGAATAAGCAAAAAATAAATCAGAATGCAATTCTTGACATCAAGGAGCGGGCATTTTCGTGGGAGAGGGAGAAACCACTGAAAATGTAGAAAATGAAAAAGGCCGTAAGACAGCTGTAATCAACAGAGGAAGGACATCTCCATCCCTGAAACACATTTTAGAAAAGGAGTGACAGATCCGCCCGCTCTTGTTGTCATGTGGATATTTTTCCATGTAGAGATAAATCCCTTTTTCATCTTGTAATCCTGCCTCATTTGGGCAGTGCACAGCTTCCCTAAATTTGGTAAGTTCATATGGCAAGAATACCTTACTGTATTAAATAAATGTTCTATATGTGGTTTGCACAACAACCCCCAAGAATCATGGAAGGTAGTGGGAAGGATCCAATGCCTGAACTGTGTTCTCCTCTTCGACCCATGTTGGGTTGTTTTGTAGTTGGAAGCTTCCAATTAAGCCAGGCTCTCTCTGTGGTCCCTTTCCTCCTTCCCTCCCCCCACACCAAACTTTGCATTATGGAAACATTTCAGACATAAACGGAGAGAAAAAGTATAAGGAGCCCTCAAGTTGCATTTCTATCCTCCAGTTTAAATATTTACTCATTCTTGCCCTGTCTGGTTTGGCTCAGCGGTTAGAGCGTAGGCCGGTGGACCATAGAGACCTAGGATCGGTTCCTGCTAAGGGCACGTACCTCGGTTGCAGTTTGTGGCCCCAGTTGGCGTCCTGTGGGTGTGACCAGCCGATGTGTCGCTCTCACATCGATGTCTGTCTTCCCTCCTCTCTCCCTCCTGCTTTATCTGAAGATAAATGCAAAAAAAAAAAAAATGTCTTTGGGTGAGGATTAAATAAATAAATATTTACTCATTCTTTACTTTAGTCTTATTTGATCTGCACCTCTATCCACTCCTTACTTAGCCCCATTATTGCGGTCTTTTAAAAAAAAAATTGAGAATGTAAATGTGTTTTCTATTAAAATGAGACTGTTGACACTTTTAAATACATATTAACTCACGCAATCTTTTTTTTTTTCTTTATTGATTTTAGAGATAGAAGAAGGGAGAGAGAGATGGAGACATCGATGAGAGAGAACATCAATTGGCTGTCTCCTGCATGGCTCCCACTGGGATCAGGCCCACAGCCTGGGCATGTGCCCTGATTGGGAATCAAACCAGCGAACTCTTGGTGCATGGGTCGACACTCATACCATTGAGCCATACCGGCTGGGCAACTGATGTAATCTTATTTTTTTTTTATCCTCACCCGAGGACATTTTTCCATTTTTTGTACAGATAGAGTAGGAGGGAGAGAGAGGAAGAGAGAGAGAGAGAAACATCGACGTGAAAGAGACACATCGAGTGGCTGCCACCCGCACGACCAACCAGGGCCGGGGACAAACTGCAACCGAGGTACATGCCCTTAGCGGGAACAGAACCCGGGTCTCTCCGGACCGCAGGCCGATGCTCTAACCACTGAGCCAAACCGGCCAGGGCAACTGATGTAATCTTTACACCAGCTTTTTGGTGTAGATAGTATTATCCCCATTTAATAAATAAGGAAATTGAAGCACAAAAAAGTCAAGTAACTTGCCCAAGATCATATAGCTAACGAGTATAAAAGGAAGAGCCAAGATTTTATACTGGGAAGTTAACCTTGAGGTGTGAGATAAATTGATGAGATTTTAGTTGGTGAGTGTTCTGTTCCCAAGAGGGCAGTTGTTACATAGAAATTCTTAAAGATAGACAAGCTTTATAATTACTCCAAATGGTGCTTAATTTTAAGTATAGATTTACCTTTTCTCTTTTTAGCAATTATCCACAGTTGGAGAAGCTGGATCTTATTTTTTAAATTCTGGGAAAGGGAATTTTGTAAAACTATATTTTCATTGATTTTTTTAGAGAGAAAGGAAAGAAGAGAGTGAGAAACATTGATGGGAGAGAGAAACATTGATCAGCCGGCTCCTACCAGGGATTGAGCCTGCAACCCAGGCATGTGGCCTGATCAGGAATCGAACCCGCAGCCTTTTGGTGCACGGGACAACACCCAACCAACTGAGCCACATAGGCCAAGGCAGAAAGGGAATTAAAAACAATATTTTTTTATTTATTGATTTGAGAGAAACATTGATTTGTTGTTCCACTTATTTATGCATTCACTGGTTGCTTTTTCTTTTGGTTAATCTTCACCCAAGGATATTTTTCTAATGATTTTTAGATAGAGTGGGAGGGAGTGGAGATGGGAGAGAGAGAAACATTGATTGGTTGCCTCCTGCACAACCCCATCTGGGGATTGAACCTGTAACCCAGGTACATGCCATTGACCAGGAGTCGAACCCGAGACCCTTTGGTCCACCAGCCGATGCTCTAACCGCTGAGCCAAACCAGCCAGGGCTGGTTGCTTCGTGTGTGTGCCCTGACCAGGGATCGAACCTGCACCCTTGGAGTATTGCATAGATGCTCTAACCAAATGAACTACTGGGCCAGGGCTCCAGGAAAGGGAATTTTGGATTGGAAACCATAATGTCACCAATTTTTCTGTTTATATTGAAACTTCGAGTTCTTGGGCAAACACAGTCATTTGCAGATGGCCCTCCTTAGTAGGAGTATCTACCCAGGAAATTCTGTATTCTGTTGATGCAATTTGCTGCTTTAAAATGTTTATTACTATTTTACTACAAAGGCTTTATATGTTCATTGTAGAAAATTTGAAAAATGTGGAAAGCTGTAGAGAAGGTGGTAAAATGGCTCATCATTCTTTTAACATGTGCATGTGTTTCCTCCAGTGTTTTTATAATCATAGCTGGTATTTTATAGGAGATAATTTTGCTTCTTGCTTTTGTTCATTTAACATACAGGGTGGGGCAAAAGTAGGTTTACAGTTTGTATGGAAAAGAATACAATAATTAATAAATAACAATACAAGATAAACTGTTTCCCATACTCAAAACTATAAACCTCCTTTTGCCCCACCCTGTATTGTGGGCTTTTTCCCCCCATGTCATTAAATTTGCTTGTAAATTCTGCCAGGGAGGGTTTATGTCAACTTGGTGATATGGATCAATATTTAAATAGTTTTTCAGTTGACCCTTTGTCATATTTTGCAGTTATTTTCCAGCTTTTTGCTTGTAAAGTTTTTAACATTTACATGAACAGATCAATTAATCTTTTGTTTAATACTTTGAAAGTATTCCTCATGTATTTAATTTTGGTACTTTCATGATTTTTTTTTTTTTTTTTAAATGCTCAAACCTTTGATTCATTGGGAATTTATTTTTGGGTGAGGTTAACCAGTTATTTCAATACCAACCACTTTACCAAACAATCTTTTATTTTCCCACATATTTGATTTGCCATCTTCATGCTCGTTTAATCATAAAACTAAATTCTTGTTTTTACTACAGTCTGTTTCTGAGATAAGGATATATTTTTTTTTTCTTTATTGATTTTAGAGAGAGAGGAAGGGAGAGAGAGAAACATCAGTGAGAGAGAACATCAATTGACCGCCTCCTGCATGCCCCTCACTGGGGATTTGACCTACAACCTGGGCATGTGCCCTGACCGGGAATCGAACCCACGACCTCTTGGTGCATGGGTCAACACTCAACCACTGAGCCACACAAAAATAAGATTTTTTTTTTATCCTCACCCAAGGACATTTTTTCCATTTTTTTTTTCAGATAGAGTGGGAGGGAGAGAGAGAGAGAGAATATCATCGACGTGAAAGGGACACATCGAGTGGCTGCCACCTGCACGACCAACCAGGGCTGGGGACAAACTGCAACTGAGGCATGTGCTCTTAGGGGGAATCGAACCCAGGTCTCTCTGGACCGCAGGCCGACGCTCTAACCACTGAGCAAAACTGGCCAGGGCAAAAATAAGAATATTTTTAATGCTTTTTGTTATATGCTGCCAAATTTTCAGTTGAATTTATTTTTTTATAATATTTTATTAGTATGGCTTACGATTCAATTTCTGAATTCTGAAAATTTAGGCCCTGAAAAATCTCAAAATGAGAACAGTAAACTTAACATTAGAAGATGCTTTGGAATAGCATAAAATGTGAATGACAATTAAGTAGAAAGAGGAGCAAAATGTTCTGTTTACTTCTTTTCAGAGATGTCTCTGAGCTGACGGGGTTTCCTGAAATGTTAGGCGGACGCGTGAAAACCTTGCATCCTGCAGTCCACGCTGGTACGTGGGGGCATTTTCAATTGAAAATAACCAGTGGTTTACAGGAATAGTTTAGTTGATTATTTTACAGAATAAACAAGGAAAAAGCAGGTCATAGGGTCAAAAGAAAAGTCTGTGGGATTTTATTGATTTGGGCACATTTGCTGTTAAAAGTTCATAAAGCAAGTTAGAACTTTTGTTTAATATTTAGTTTGCTTTATATAGGATGGATTCTGATTGTTTTCCTCTGCTTGTTATTAGTACTGATCTGAGAATTAACTTAGAGTGATAGTTCCTGCTGGAGTTAAGGAAAATATTTAGATTTCATGTGTGAAAAGATTTTATAACGATTCAAACTTAGCATAAAGCATGACCATATAACTGACTTTCAGAAGAATCCTTTTTCAAAGTGCTTTACTTTGTTCATTCATCTGAGACAATGAATTGCATACCAATCAAAGTGGTGAGAAATAAATCTATTGCTAACTTACCAGTTACAGTAAAATTTGGCAGAATAAAAGGCTATGCTAAGAATTAGACAAACCATTTACTTACGGGAGCACATAGATTAATGGAACTGGCAACAGTTACGTGAAAATTCCTTTTACATTTGTTGATTAAGAAAAGGGGAATCAAAGGGGAGATAAATGGTGATGGAAGGAGACTTGCTTGGGGTGGTAACACAATGCAATATATAGATGATGTATTATAGAATTACCTGAAACCTATATAATTTTATAAATCAATGTCACCCCAATAAATTCAATAAAAATTTTTTAAAAAAGAAAAGAGGAATCAGAAACTGATAAAAAAAAAAAGTTTTAATTATGCCCACTAATCTTATTTTTAATATGTTCGGTATTCTTAATTAGGTTATATTAGAGACTTCAACTTGATTGATGGGACTATATTGGAAAGAAGTACCTTATTCTGACTTGTTTTTTGAACTAATGTTTTAACTTTATTGAATTAGGAATCTTGGCTCGTAATATCCCAGAAGATAATGCAGACATGGCCAGACTTGATTTCAATCTTATAAGGTAAAAATTCCAAGTTGAATTTTTTAAAATGTTTTTATTGATTTTTGTTTTTTTAATCCTCATTTGAGGATATTTTTTTCCATTTATCTTCAGATAAAGTGGGAGGGAGGGAAGAAGGGGGGGGGGAGAAACATCGAAGTGAGAGAGACACATCAACTGGTGCCTTCTGCATGACCAGGGCAGGGGATGAACTGAAACTGAGGTACGTGCCCTTGAATGGAATCGAACCCAAGACTCTTTGGTCCGTGGGCCAGTGCTCTAACTGCTGAGCCAAACAGGCCAGGGCCAAAGTTAAATTTTTAATATAGGAACCAAGGGGAAGAGTATGCCAAACCTGGTGCCCCTTTTATCGAGGGAAACACTTAAAAGTTTATAGTTGTCTAACCACTCAGTATGTACCCGAAACCAGTGGGGAAAAGAAAAAGATTACCGTTAGGTTTAGGTCTATAATTGCAGACTATAAACATTTATTGAGTACCTTCTGTGTGAAGTTGTACTTGTTAGCATTTTGGTTTTGCCAAGTATATATTACCAAAATGTGTACCTAAACTAAAAACAACCTTTGCTTTTTTAGGAAGTTATGATCTAAATTTTTATACATACAAGCAGCTTAATTATTTGCATAGTTTCTCACTGTTTCTTTTAAATATATAGAATAGTTTTATTCAGATACAATTCACATACTGTATGACTTCCCAATTTAAAATATACAACTCAGTAGTTTTTAGTGTATTCAGAATTATGCAGCCATCACCACAGTTAATACTAGAACATATTTATTACTTCCCTCAAAAAAAAAAGCCCATTAGTATTCATTCTTCATTTTCCTCAACATCCTCTAGCCCTAGGCAATCATCACTGTATTTCTGTCTGTATGGATTTTCTTTTACCAAACATGTCATATCAGTGGGATCCTACAATGTGTGGTTCTTTGTGATTAACTTCTTTGCATGTTTTCAAGGTCCATTCATGTTATAAAATCAGTACTTCTGGTTTTGTTTTGTATTTTTGAGAGGTAGCAAGCATTTATTTGAGATAAAAAAAAAGAATTGCTATTCTGAAAGCACTGATTTGGGAAAATACTAGAAAGTGTTTTGATTAGGAGACAAAGGCAAAGGGTGTTTAAGAGAAAAGGAAGGAGAACAATTATTACATCAGTAGAAGGAGGGCATTTCTTTTGGTGCAAATAAATTGACAGAGTGACATCTAATTCTAAACGATGTTTTTAATTTCCATTCAGAAGTCATCGGTCCAGTAGTCAAAGTGTCTGCTTTCTTGTTTTCTCTGCAAACAGTTCTTTGAGACACAGGGTTGCTTTAGGACCAGTCCTAAGGTGATTTTCCATGTTAACATTGCAAAGTTTTGAGAAAGACCTGCAGGGGTTGCCTGTGCCGTGGCAGCTCCAACTCAAATTTACAGTAATTCAGTTTATATTGGTTTTTCCCATTTTCTTCCTTTGATCAAATATTTCCTCGAAAACATCACTGATCAATTATTAGAAAGCAGCACTATCTGTAATTCCTTTGTTTGTTGTTGCTATAAAATAATCCATTGTATTTGTCAGGTCATTAGTTGATGGACATTTAGATTATCTCTACTTTTTGGATGTAAAGAATAATGCAGCTATGAACATTCATGCACAAGTTTTTTTATTTTTGTTTTTTTGTGGACTGATATTTTCATTTCTCTTGGGTATAAAGCTACAAGTAAAATTCTTTTCACCTTTTACCATCGTTGTATATGACCTCTCTGAAGACAAAACAAATGTTTTACCCTTAGAATAGAATGGTCCATCATTTCTCATCACTGTATATAATCCGTTGGAAATAAAATCTGAAATTCAATTCCAAAATGAGGATATTCTCTGTAACCTTGTATTTTGCATTTCTATTTAAAAAAAAAGTTTTTTGATGGCTTGATGGTGTCATGGGCAGGTAGGGTTACCAGGCAGCACAGTGTGTATGGAGAGCGCCTGACCCCGCAGCCACCTCTGTTTACCTGTGCTCTGCTGCGGGGGAGGTGTTGACTTTTCAACGTAGCTTTTTAGAATTGTTAACTGTCAGGCTCACCATTTACATTTTTGATCTTTGTGGGTTTTGGTCGTGTATTAATAGCGACTGGCTGACTTTTCCTACATAGCTGTAAACCATGTAGGTTGAGCTCTAATGACAGGTGCAATTTCTTTCAGAGTTGTGGTTTGTAATCTTTATCCCTTTGTGAAGACGGTGGCTTCTCCAGATGTAACTGTTGAAGAGGCTGTTGAGCAAATTGATATTGGTAAGTTGGAAAACCCATTTTTTGAAGACCGACAGAGGAGAAATTATTTATTTAAATTTTAAATAAGATTTGTTTTGAAATTCACTATTGAGAGAGTAGGCAATAGTTACTGCTCCCCAGCTGGATTCTGGGAGGATTGTAATTCATCGGTGTTTTCACAGCTATTGCTTTATGTAGGGATTCATCTGGGTTGTTTTCTTCCCTTAGTGTTTAAGTCAAGAATTAAAGTAGAAGTTATATGTACAATGACTGTATTTGAAAGACCTTAAACTGATAGGAAAATACAAATTATATTTTGTTTTTCCAAGGTGGAGTGGCACTGCTGAGAGCAGCAGCCAAGAACCACGCCCGAGTGACCGTCGTGTGTGGACCCGAGGACTACGCCGCCGTGGCCGCAGAGATGCGGACCTCCGACAGGAAAGACACCTCCTTGGAGACTAGGCGCCAGTTGGCCTTGAAGGTGGGGGTGCACTTTTATCTAGTGCAGTGTTTGCAAAACCAAACGGTACCCATTCCTCACTGGAGCGTATAATTCGCCAAGGCTCTGCTTGGAGCTACTATCCTTTAGTTATAAATGAAGAGACCAAATATTAGAGAGGTATTCCCTTAAAGCGATCTAAAGGGAATTATGCACTGTGCTATTTAGTATTACGTGGTGTCTTTCCTGCCCAGGCGTGTGTGCAGGGTGAGGGGATGTAGTTGGCTCTATGCTAACTACACTGTGGGAAATGCTGCCCGTGTTTCACAGAGGTGTCACTTTTCGTAGGCTTTCACCCACACGGCACAGTACGACGAAGCCATCTCAGACTACTTCAGGCAACAGTATAGTAAAGGAATGTCTCAGATGCCCTTGAGGTACGGCATGAACCCTCATCAGACTCCAGCCCAGTTGTACACACTGAAACCCAAGCTTCCCATCACAGGTAAAGGCTGAGCGTTCTGTGGTGTGGTTTGCTGTGTCTGGGTGTGTGTCTTTCTCTGTACTGTATCAGATGTGGTTCACGTATAGAAGATACAGTCAATTACAGTATGCCTCTTAGAGCTGAACTGCCTGAAGTTTTGAAACTGGACACAAAAGGGTCCCGCTGCCCATTGCTACCAGAGTAGAAGAGGTTGAACCATTGCGGTGCTTTTCAGTATTCAGATGGCTGGCGATCTGAGAGAGCAACAGGTGTTATGCCCTGAAAGAAACCGCTCTGACATCTCGACTCAAGCCAGCCATTATGTAAGGGTAGACCTGGGGGAAAAAATCTAAAACTATGTGAGTTCCCAGGGTCTGTTTTCTATCATTGTCCTTGTAAAGATCAGCCCCAGAACCCTGTCTCCCTTTAGATAGGTCTATCCTGTCCTTGATCTACACTTGAAATGTATCTTCTGAGTAATGGACCCATCTGGATTTTGTGGCTGCCATATCTTTACGGTCCTGTTTTCTCTCCTTGCAACATGTCTTCCAGTTTCCCAGGGTTTGCCATCTCTTGGCCTGCCCGGATCGGTGCAACGCAGTGAAACTACAAGCACATGCTGCTTGGAGTTAGGGGGAGCTTTGCAAAGTAGCAAATGCTCCAGTTCTCCTAACCAAGTCCCATTTATTTGCAGATTGGTACCCCCAGGTCACAAGTGGATTTAATTAAGTAAATTATTTCCTTGAGATGGCTTTACTGCAAACATACACCCTAGCTTTGTCTCTTGCTTTTTAGGGAAGAGATCTTGAAGCCAAAAGATAACAAGCCCTTATTCACATGCAAATGAAGCACACAATACACCTGGGTGGGCCAGGATTCAGAGAATGCATTAACACAAGGTTAAAAAACGTCCATCTTCCAACCACCAACCCTACAGGGTCTATAAGAAAAATCTCTTCTATTTTTAGAGTAGTGTGTAAGGAATGGGGGGGGGGGGTGAGGGGGAGCTGCCGAAAAATAGAGAAGAGACTGGAGAGCCAAACAGCCGAATAAACAGATCAGGCTTTATTGGGTACACTTCGGGCGGGTTCACAGACTCTGGGAGTCGAGTCCTAGAAGCCACACCTGATACTGGGGTTTGTGATTTTTATAGCTGCCTGTGGTAGCTGGAATTTGGTTAGGCCCTGTGGGACTATGCATGGGAGCCTCTGGAATGTGAGTCTATTAGCCTGGGGCCAACAGTTCCTGGAATAGGACAGGAGGTGATCTATAGGCCCGGGGCAAACAGTTCCTGGAACAGGGTGGGAGTTTAGGTTGGGTAAGCGAGGTAATGGTTGAATAGTTTGCCTGGCGCCAGTCCCCAGGCTATCAGACATTCCCGACTTTGTGGTATAGGAATAGGGGCAAGGTCGTCTTTCTGGCTATTTCCTGTTGAATGGTGGCGACGTCAGGGGAGGGGGCTGAGTTGGCGTGGTCTGAGTCCGGGGGACTGGTCAAGGGCTGATATTGTTGTAGCATCATTTGGTGGACCTCTATTGTCTGTGAGCTGTGCGAATCAGTCCTGGATGAAGTGGAGAAAATAGAGCAATTAGCAGTATAATTATTATGATGATGGCTGGGTTGAGGAGGGGGAAGAGTAAGGAGTACATGGAGGATTTCCACCAGGAGGAGGCGTCTGCCGAGAACTTTTGTTTTTTAAGTTGTGAGCTTAGCTGGTGGAGGGTTTCAATGCGGGTTTCTACCAAACCTGATTCGTTGATATAATAGCAACATTCTTCTCTAAGAAATAGACAGGTTCCTCCGTGTTCCGCTGTGAGGAGGTCCAGGGCCCTTCGATTCTGCATCGATAGCTAAACCAGGGAGGTGATCTGCCTCTGGAGAGAAGCTAGGGACTCAGCTGAGCTGTCAATAGCAATCTGAAATTGGGATTCTAAGCTTTCTGAGGTGATTAAGGAGTGTGCCAGGGCACCCCCTCCCAGTCCAGCGGCGACAGCCGAGGCTGAGAGGGAGAGTCCTACTAAAAGGGGTAAAAAGATTGCCAACTTTTGTTTCGGGTTGTAATATATATATTTTTGTTGGAATTCAGGTGTATAGACCATGAGTTGGGGAGTTAGGGTGACAGGCAGGCAGTGAAGAGTGGGATCCAAGGGGGTCGAGAGGGTCTTTGATAAGGTATGGTTACACCAGAAGAAATAGCCTCTAGGGGCAGTCAAGTTGAAAGTGGGAGATTGTGTGTGTTTGCAAAGGTTGGATGAGCTGTTACTGTAACAAAAGGGAATTTGAGAGAGATCAGGAAGCAGATATAGGGTAACATCGGCAAGAGGAGTCATAAGTTTTGGTGTGGTGGACGTCCCGGAGCAGTTGAGAGCGGTAGGACAAAGGACCGCCGTCAGGAGGTTTTCCTAAGGCTGCACACATTAAACAAGATGAGAGGTTGCCTGCCCCGGTAAGATTGGCTAGCATTAGACCCTCCTGGAGGAGAGAGAGCCATGAAAAGGGGGAGGTTTGGGTGGCTAATTGTCTGGTGAGGAGGGATTCCTGGGTCTGGATGTCATCGTGGACTCCGCTAGTAAGTTGGACCAGACATAAATGTGGGAGGATGGCATGTGGGAGTACCTGGAGGGGTATACGGCTCCCCTCTGAAGGGTCGTCCGTTTGGAATCAGTCGGATCAGAGATGATGAGGGAGAAGGACTGTGTGCGGTTCATGGTGCGGCGATAGAGGGAGATTCCTGATGGGGGTGGGGGGTATTGGGCGTCTTCGCTGCATGAATGTTGCAGCTGCTCCATTGACATCCATGCAGGGATGCCAGGGGCTGGAGGGGGACTGGCAGTGAGCAGGCTGATCCTGAAGGAAACAGACCGCGGGAGCCCATTGGTTCTGTATGAAAGGGTTTTTTAAATCAGTGAAATTTAAGAAGAGGACTTTTGCATCCCGTGGATGGGCAGTCGGTGGTAGTGAGTAGCCATCCCTGGGTATAGCATCCCTCTGGATTTCGGCAGATTCTAACAAATCCAGTCGTGGAATTTTCTGTGAGATAAAATCTCCAGACATAGTGAATAGCTATTAAACAACTAATTTTATTTCTATTACGGGCCCCTCCCCTATCAATTTGAAATGTCAAGTGGACTTGTGAGCAAACATCCTGAGATCGTCTGGGCTTCTGGAGAGAGGCCGAGTTGGAGGTAGAGTGGGATGTGTTTGTCATGTGGATAATTCTGAAGACAGGACAGAGCAGCACGGCCTGATTTCACAGAGGGTCGAGGCCAGGCCTTGGGGAAGCCGGGAGGAGCCAGCAGGGGAGAGCCAGGCTGGGAAAGGTGTTCCAAGCAGAGGAGTGCTGCCGAGAATGGAAAAGTGACTGTTTGATTCTGGAATTTTATGAGAAGCAGTTTCCTTAGAACGATGAATCTGGAAGCTTAGGTCACATGGACCAAAATAGGAATGTGAGGTTAACAGTGATTAAGGTAATTCTTTGAACGGAGAAATTAGGACTTCCACTGGTTTGTAGTTTCAAGGGGGTTTTTCAGTTCTTAGTTCTGTTTTGTTCTTCAGGTGGGTTGTTAGAGCTTGTCCTGCTTTCTCTGGTAGAAGGGAGTGTGTGCAGGGGGCAGAGGAGAGAGTTGTGGGTGTGAAGGGTGGGAAGGCCTTGAAGGCCCGAGCACTGGAGGGAGGGTTGGTGTTGGGGACAGCAAGGACAGCTTCCCTCGAGCCTGCGAAGGGCCCGAGAAGGCAGGCCCAGAGCTCTGGGTGGTGGTGGGAGACGCAGGCCCTCCAGGCTGCTTCTCTGCTCCCTCACCAGCCCAGGGAGGGGAGCCGTGGGGGATGATGGGGAAGTTGGAGGAGAATTTGAAATACTCTTGTTTACCCTTAACATTTAGTGGATCCACTACTTCTATTATTACTCTACCTCAAATTTTCTTTTCTAACACTACCCAAGCCCCCCCACCCCACTCACCCTGAAAGTCCCCCTGACTGCAATAATCTAACTGATCTCTCTTTATTCCCTTTGTAAATCAGATATTACACCTACTTAAAAACATTCATTGGCTTTCGTCCTCCTACTTAATGGTCTTGTACTGCCCTTACAAACCTGTTGTCTCCAGTCTACTTCCTCCACAACCCTCCTCTGGTCCACTTCCTAGTGCCTTCTGCAGGCTGAGCTCTTCAACCTCAGGGCCTTTGCACTAGTCGCTCCTTTCACCCAGAATTCTCTCTGGTCTTCATAGTCCCAGTTGTTTGTCATTCAGATCTCACCTTAAATGTCACCACCTCAGAGAAGCCTCCTGTGACCACCCAGACCAAAGTAGCTGCCCTTCACACATTTACCTCATCACCCTGGCTGCATATATTTATGTTCTGTCTTCTGCCTTTAGGTTGTCAGCTCCTGAGAACAGAAACCTTGTCTGTCTTTGTTCATTGCTTCTTGTTTGTTCATCACTGTATCCCCAGTGCTTAGAATATTGGTTGTCGTGTTCCCTAAATATTTATTGAATGGTTCATTAGAAACCCGACATGTTGCATGGATTTTGACTTCTAGAATTTCTTAGAACAGATTTATCTACTATTGTATCGGATGTTTCCTCCTCATGGTGATGTGTTCCCTATTTAGGTGCTGTTGCAAAAGGCTTTATGTACTTTAAGTGACCCAGGTTTTTATTTTCAAAACTTCTCTGTTTGTACTTGGTTGAGGGAACTGTTTCTGTTTTGAAGTACTGTGTTTCTTTTAGAGCAGTGTTAGATTTAGAGAAGTATCAGAAAGTAGAGTTCCCAGACCTCAGATATTCCCTCCCCACTCCCCCGTTAACTTCCTGCGTTTGTGTGATATATCAGTTACACTTGATGAGCCAGTGTTGGTTCATGATCATTAACTGAGGTCCATAGTTCACATTAGGGTTTACTTTTTGTTCAGTATTCCGTGGGTTTTGGCAAATGCCTAATGTCATGTAGTCACCTTGATAATAGCACTCAGAATAATTTCACCACCTAAAAACCCCCGTGTTTCACTCCTCTCACCCCTACAATCACTGATCTTTTCACTGTCTCCATAGCTTTGCTCTTTCCAGAATATTAAACAGCGTTGGGATCGCACTTTCACACGGGCTTCTTGCACTTAGCAGTGTGCAGTTCAGGTTTCTCCGTGTCTTCCGGTGGCTTGAGAGCTCGTTTCTAATCACTGAGTAACGTTCCATTGCATATGGATGTACCATGGTTGGTTTTCCATTCACCTATTGAAGGACATGAAAAATGAAAAGACAGTTTGGGGCAGTTATGAATATATAAGCTGCTAAAAACATTCAAGTATAGGTTTTTGTGTACACAAGGTTTCAGCTCATTTGTATGAATACCTAATATTTTCTCTTATTGTTTACTATTTCTTGCCTATTTTGTTTCTTCTATGCCTCTCCCCTACGATCCATGAAGACAGTGATTTTGGCGGGAGATGGGAGGCTATTTTATTCATAGACAATATCCCAAGTTCCTAGAACAGTGCCTAACACTGCAGTAGGTACTCAGCAAATATTTTGCAAAGTTGTACATTTAAAACCATCTAGTATATAAAATAACACAAAGGAAATGTAATTATTTGTGTTTGTTTTTATTTAATGGCCCACTATTTTTTTATGTGTGCTGAACTTACAAATGTTTGTTCATAAGAAGTATTAACTTCTTAGAAATCCTGCCATTGTTAAGAAAACAGGCGATGCCTGAGTGGTGGCCTTATTTTCCACTGCATGTCAGCTTCATCAGAACCTACTGAGTCCGGTGTAAAAGAAGAAACAATACATTTTCCCCTCCTCTCCTCCCACTCAAAGCTCGTGGCAGTTTAGTGTGTGATATTATTTTTTAAATCAACGAAGTTTATAACTTGTTTTATACAGTCTCTGTAGTTGCCGTAATTGATTAATCTCAGCTCTGTACTGAAGTGGACCCCTGATCATCACTAGTGTTGTCGTTTTCTCTCCTCCTGCATGGCTCTTACCTAGATCAGCTGGAGTTGGTCCTCCAGGAGTGTGTGTGCGTAAGCGTGTGTGTGTTTTCATTTTTATTATCAACTTAGTATGTTCGTGTACATCTGTTTGCCTCTTCACTTAAAACATGTTTGTGCAGTTTTGATACATGTTCTAAGAAATGTACATATATCTGACCTTATTGACCCGAGTTGGTAATGTCTGTACACTTTTTACATGTAGTTCTAAATGGAGCCCCTGGATTCATAAACTTGTGTGATGCTTTGAATGCCTGGCAGCTGGTGAAGGAACTCAGAGAAGCCTTAGGCATTCCAGCCGCTGCCTCTTTCAAGCACGTCAGCCCAGCAGGTAAAGCGTGCGCTCCGGAACTGTTTGAAAGGCACTTCTTTTTAATTTGAAGACTCGGTGAGTTCCTGTGCGAATACAGACCTTCTGCGAAGTCTGAAACCATTATTTCTCAAGTCTGTTCACACTTTCAGGATAGTAACGTGATAAAATCTGGTAAAGAAATAACACACACGTAGATAGTATTTACATACATATACACCATTGTGTAACATTCTGCGATAGGAAGATTTAAATCAGCTCCACAACTACTTATATTCCCGGATCTGTTGACAGTCCAACACAGAATTAGATCTCAGGTGCTTATTCAGTGTTAAAACGATGTGAGCAGGGAAGAAATAAGTGTTGTCAGTGGACATAGACAACAATGTTGGGAGGAGTGGGATGGGGAGGAGGTTGTCTAGGGGGAAAAGAAACATCTGTAACAAAAATAAATTAATAACCCTGGCCGGTTTGGCTCAGCGGTTGGAGCGTCGGCCTGCGGTACAGAGAGACCCGGGTTCAGTTCCCGCTAAGGGCACGTACCTCGGTTGCAGTTTGTCCCCGGCCCTGGTTGGTTGTGTGGGTGGCAGCCACTCAATGTGTCCCTTCACGTCGATGTTTCTCACTCTCTCTCTTCCTCTCCCTCCCTCCCGCTCTATCTGAACAAAAAATGGAAAAATGTCCTCGGGTGAGAATAAAAAATAAATAAATAAATAAATAAATAAATAAATAAAAATTGAAGAAAGAAAAGAAGTAAGTGTTGTGTGGTGTGAAGCAGGACGGGGAGAGGCAGTAAAGGTAACCAGCCTCGCACACGTGCCTGGTGCTGCCACCTGCAGGCACGTGGCTGTTTTCAGAGGCCAGAGGGCGATTCTGTCCTTACCCTCCCCTGCACTTGTATTGTTGATGTTTAATTATCTGGCCAAACAGGGTTTTGTTTAATTCGGCACAGGTGCTAGAAATTATGCTGCATAGACAATGTTAAGGAAAATGTTGCATTGATTTAGTTGACAAGTAGTAACTTGAGGTTGTTGGTTTATTTTGTGGTTTTCTCTGTCAGGCGCCGCTGTTGGAATTCCACTTAGTGAAGACGAGGCCAAAGTGTGCATGGTCTATGACATGCATAAGACCCTTACGCCCCTGTCGACTGCATATGCGCGAGCAAGAGGTCGGAAGAATCACAGGGCTTTTTGTTTTTTTAACAGAAAAGGCCATATTCTATCCTAAGTGCAATAAAATAGTAATAACTTTGTTTCATTATAAGATTTCAAATTATCTTTTTCATTTATACTTCTGAATGATTATATGAGTGCCTCGGAATACATTTCTTTATAAAAGTATGTTAGTATTTGAATGTAATAAATGGAAACATAATTGGAATCTGATGCATGTAATTTCAGATTAGGTTGTTGAATGCATTTGAACTGCTTAATATACAACTAAAATTGCATGGTCATTCTGGCTAAACTGAATTTGGTTAGAATTATATGTTTCACAGACACCTAATTTGTGAGTTTAATAACCTGTGAATATTATTATAACATTTGTGGGAGATTATTGAGAAATCTGATACAGTTTACCTTCTATAACGGGTTAGCTGCTATGGTTCATGGACAGGATCCATCCACCACCTAATTTTTGTGAATGGTTTGACTGGAACAGGGCCACGTCCCTTTGTTGATGTGGTATCAATGGCTGGTTCAGAACTACAGCCAGCATTCAGTGGTCACACCAGCGACTGAGTGGTCACACAGCTTTAAAAATATTCATGTCGGACTGGTCACAGAAAACGTTTGCCAAGTGCTCAAGAAGGTTGAATTGAAGGATACTTTCTCACTGATTATTTCAGTTAGATGACTTGTTAATCTATTATTTAAGTCTTGTGTAAATAATAACAGGTTTAGAGAAATGGGTTTTATATGATCACATTGGGGTTTTTTAAGCACTATCTTTTTCTAATTTGTGGTAAATACCTCTTTAATTTTTGTGTTCAGGGGCTGATAGAATGTCTTCATTTGGTGACTTTGTTGCATTATCTGATATATGTGATGTCCCTACTGCCAAAATTATCTCCAGAGAGGTTAGTGCATCGTGTATCCTGATCCACGCATAACTGCCTCGGGCTTTATCTATTTGTTCAGTGTTTACCGAAACCCTAATCTGTAATGTTGATATTTATACCGTGTGTGAATTAGTTTATCATTTAGAATGTTCATATTTTATGTAGAACGTGAATCCTTGACTGAATTGTAATTTTGAGATTTAGTTAATTAGTGTTTCAAATGGATATTTGGCCAAGATAAAGTTTTAATTTATTTACTTCTCTTAAATTTTCTAGTAGTTGTTACCTTAATGCCAGTTATTTTTCCTGAAGAGTGGAGGATAGCGTCTTGGATGGTGATGTAATAATGAGCTTTCCTGTAAACTTTCATGCATCTGTAATGAAAGAGATTGTATAATGGGGGAAATGACGAGCCTTTCCAGAAAACTGATCTTCATTAGCTGAGGACCAAATAAGCATTCCAGAAAAGGGGTGCTGGGGAGATAGATGGAAAAAAAAAAGCTCAAACAGGTTAGAGAGAAAAAATAAAAAAAGGTAGAAATGAAGGTTAAAGGGGCGTGTGGCTTGACAGTGTTCAGTTGCTCTAGAGATTCTTCCATGACCACTGTCATCCCCAACCAGAACATGCTCTCTCTAGTGCAAACTACTACCCTGTGAACAGAATAGTCAGAAATCGTTTTTCTCCCTAAAGCTATCAGAGCAAATTGATTATATTTGTTAGTTAAAACAGAAATGAACAACCAAAAACTTTGAAAGGACAGCACATGAGATGAATTCAGCTATAGAAAGTTGTATTCTAACATTGGCTTATCTTTCCCAATATGGTACAATAAGGAAAACGATGTATAATGAAACCAATTAATTGATGTAAACAAGAGTTTACGCTCCTCTGGCATCTCATCAACAACATGGTGTTATTCCAGGACCTGCCGCATTAGCATGACCTGTTGGAGACAGAAACCACAAAATGCAGCTGCAGTATTTGATATAAATCATTGTCTCTAGATTTTTAAAGAGGTGTTCTGTAATTTCTTAAAACAGAAAATATTTATTTATAGGTATCTGATGGTATTGTTGCCCCAGGATATGATGAAGAAGCTTTGAAAATACTTTCTAAAAAGAAAAATGGCAACTACTGTGTTCTTCAGGTTAGTGAATTTCGTGTCTGAAACAGTAATTTGCTCTTTTATTTTGTGTTTCTTTTCCCTCACACTTAATCTTTTATTTTTGCTGACACTCTTTATTGCAGTTTCTTTATCCTTAATCCTGAAAGTCTTTTTAAAAGTTTTTTTAAATATTTAGTGTATTTACATGGTTTTCTATTCAAAAGGTATTAGAGGGCCTTTGAAGAAAAGTCTTCCCATCCTTCCTAGTTACCTTTATTAGAAGTACCTAATATTTAAAATTTCTTGCTTATTTTTTCTGAAATACATATTTAGCGAATATGCGCATTTTGTTCTCTCTTTTTCTCCCCTCACTCACACAAAATGCTTCACTGTCTTGGGATTCTGTCCCGTGTCTGTGTCATTTATCTGGGTGGTCGCCCATCTTTTTGCTGCTACTGCTCCATCCTGCATTGAGTAACTTGGGGGATGGGGCCTGAGAGAGAGATTAGGACAGGGTCGTAATTTTGATACTTCTCTTCTTAGAAATCGTACAACAAATTTTGTCTTAGTGATAATATGTAAGGTTCTCTATTTCTTTTTTTTCTTTATTGAATTTTAGAGAGAGAGGAAGGGAGAGGAGAGAGAGATAGAAACATTGATGAGCGAGAATATTGATTGGCCACCTCCTGCATGCCCCCACTGGGGGTCGGGCCCACAACCTGGGCATGTGCCCTGACCGGGAATCGAACTGGCGACCTCTTGGTGCATGGGTCGACGCTCAGCCACTGAGCCACACCACCTGGGCAGGTTCCCTGTTTCTCAATGCCATTGCCAGCATTGTGTTCTTAAACTTTTCTTCACAGCAATAAGATATATGAAAATGGCATCTCATTGCAGTTTTAATTTCTTGTGTAGGGTAAACATCTTTTCACATTTAAGAGTATTTTTACTTCCTGTTTATGCACTGTCTGCCTATACTCTGCTTATTTTTGTAATAGGTTGTTGAGATATTTTTCCTCACTGATTTTTGCAAGCTCTTCAGTATTAAGAAAACTAGCATAATCTAAGACTTTACAATGATAAAACAGAGTTAATTGAATTAGAAGTAAAAATTCATAATACTGTTTTTAGAAAGTATTAATGTCAGAAAATCTGTAGTATCTCAGCTCCATATAATAGAAGTTAAGTACTTATCCTTCATTGTAAGGTACCGGTAATTGTATAGTTCACCATAGATTCCATGTTAGCTTTTTTTTTTATCCTCACCCGAGGATATTTTTCCATTTTTTGTACAGATAGAGTGGGAGGGAGAGAGAGGAAGGGAGAAAGAGAGAGAGAAACATCGACGTGAAGGGACACATCGAGTGGCTGCCACCCGCACGACCAACCAGGGCCGGGGACAAACTGCAACCGAAGTACGTGCCCTTAGCGGGAACCGAACCCGGGTCTCTCCGGACCGCAGGCCGACGCTCTAACCGCTGAGCCAAACTGGCCAGGGCTCCATGTTAGCTTTTTAAAGAAGGAAGAAAAGAAAAACTACTTCAAGTACACATGCTTGTTTTCCTAAGCTACTTGACAACAAATTCAACCATTCAGTTAGCTATCACTGTATCCTTCATTGTATCTTCTATTTTTAATTAAGAGTAATAAGTACACATGGCTATTAGTGGTTACGTGTAACAACATTGAGAATGTTTTCCAAACCCTGAACTCATTCATTGTGACCTCTTCAGCACTTGACAGTTTTTTTTTTTTTATCCTCACACGAGGGTATTTTTCCATTCATCTTCAGATCAAGTGGGAGGAAGGGGGAAAGAGAGAGAAAAACACTGATGTGAGAGAGACACATTGATTGGTTGCCTCCTGCACAACCCCGACCAGGGCCAGGGATCAAACTGCGTCTGAGATACGTGCCCTTAGCCAGAATCAAACCCATGATTCTTTGGTCTGTGGGCCGACACTCTAACCACTAAGCCAAACCGGCCAGGGCAGCACCTGACAGTTTTAAATTCAAAGGTGTTGAAAGGACTGGAGCTTCCTCGGGACTTTGAGTGTTTGGCTAAGTTTGCGTGCGGACACATGACAGCCCTGGAAGACCGTGATCCTCTACCTGACTAATGACAAGTGTCTTTTGACATCAACTAATGGGAAGGTACATCTCAGTATTAGGAATTGTTTAATGTAAAGGAAAAGGGAACATTTTAGAATCCAGGAAAGTGCAAGTTAAGCAGAATTAACATGAGGATTTGCTTCTAAGTTATAGATTAGTGCCTTTTAGGTCAAAGATCATCCAAAGAATAAATGAAGAAATACTTTAAGCTCAGAAAAACCTGGGAGAGATTGGTCTTATGCAGATGATTCCCACGTCTTAGTATCTTTTCAGCTCAAGATTTAGGAGAGAAAGCTAGCAGTAAATACATTCCCTTCGAAGTGGCAAAGACAACAGGCTACCAGTCCTGTTTTCCCCTTTTAACTTTTCTTTAATTTGTAATTTAAGTGTTAGGTGTTTTATAATAGATGTTCAGAAAAAAGGGAAAATTAGAATTTATGTGCCACTGCCTGTTAGCAAATTTTGTTTTGTCTGCTAATCTTTCAAAAGGATTGTATAGTGATTTTAGTTAATGCAACCAGAAATGCACTCACTGGAATCATTGGTTTTAACATTATATTAAAAATGTAAAACCTATAATACCCTATAGAGTTGTGAAACCTATAAAAATTTTTGGTGTAAAATATTGGTGCGTGGCCTTTCTTTTATGCTTATACTGAAATAGTCTTATGTGTGATTAAATTAGAAAAAAAGGCATATAACCTTGCTTACAAACAAATCTTTTGGATATAAATTAAGTGAAAAATTTTGAGGGATATAGGTTTATTACTTTTATAACTCTTTACATTTGTATTGTAGATGGACCAGTCTTATAATCCAGATGAAAATGAAGTTCGAACTCTATTTGGTCTTCGTTTAAGCCAGAAGAGAAATAATGGTGTCATCAATAGGTCATTATTTAGCAATGTTGTTACCAAGAATAAAGATGTAAGTTTGAAAATATCTGAACTTAATTGTTAGTAATTCTGTAAGTTTGTTTTTAATATTTATAAGCTTATGCATTCATTAAGGCCCATATTTAAAACTGGTTGGTAGGCAAATGGCTGGTGTGTCTTTGAGTTATCAAGTAAGCTTAAGAGCGTAAAAAATGAATACAAGACTCTATTAGAAGGTTCTGTATGTACAGACATCAAGAGATTTATCGTCATTTATATATAAATGGAATCATGTCTTTTAAATTCTGTTCTATAACTTGCCTTTTTTCATGCACTAAGCTACAATTGTGTTTCTTTGTCAATAAACATATTCATGTCTTCATCCGAAAGTCCACAGAGCAATGCATGTGTAGACATACTATGGTGGATATGTAGGTGGTTTTCTTTCTTTTTTTTTCTATTCTCACCCGAGGATATTTTTGCATTTATCTTCAGATAGAGTGAGAGGGAGGAAGAGAGAGAGAAACATCGATGTGAGAGAGACATATCGAGTGGCTGCCACCCACATGACCCAACCAGGGCCAGGGACAAACTGTAACCGAGGTACATACCCTTAGCGGGAACCAAACCCAGGTCTTTAGGCTGATGCTCTAACTGCTGAGCAAAACCAGCCAGGGCTGTAGGTGGTTTTCATTTTCAGCTCCGTCATCAGTGTTTTTGTGTAGACAAGTTTTTACTCTTGAGCTCTTTGTTGTCTTTTAGGAAGAACATACTCCTAGGATAATAATGGTGATTATTATTTTTTTTTTGTAATTACATACAATATTATTTAATGTGTAATTGTGTACTATAGCACTTAATACAGCGTTTCTCAACCTGTGGGTCACGACCCCTTTGGGGGTCGAACAACCCTTTCACAGGGGTCGCCTAAGACGTAACAGTAGCAAAATTACAGTAATTAAGTAGGTGTAATTATTTTATGGTTGGGGGTCACCACAACATGAATTATATTAAAGGGTTACAGCATTAGGAAGGTTGAGAACCACAGACTTAATATGATAGTAGTCCCCTCCCCCATGGAGTGGGAGGGGACTACTATCTTCTATATTGTAAAGGTCACAAAATTGTGACATAGACAGTTAAGAAGTTTGCCCAAGGTTACACAGTAAGGAAATGGATGAGCTGGTAGATGTTTCCTGAAATCTCTTCACTGGGCCTCCAGCTTTGAGGGATATTTTTGCTGGGTCTAATGTTGGCTCTACTTCTTTTCATTACTTCAGATATGTCACTCCATTATTTTCTGGTCTTGTCTGCCAGTGTGCCTGGTATTTTTGATTGATGGCTGGCCATTGCTGGTGATAAAACTATAGAGATATTTTGAAGTTCTGGATGGCATTTTGTTTTTCTTCGGAGAGTTGGCTTACACTTCTTACAGGCAGGTCACGTGGAAGCAGATCATCTTTATTCTGGCAGGAATGGAGCTGATTTGAATCTGGGCTCAGTCTTTATGAGGACTTCTCTTGTGTGATATGTAAACAGGCTAAGCCAAAGGTGTCGCAAAGTGGCATTAGTTTGAATCTGCGAGGCACTGAGCACACATGGTCAGTAGTGATCTTTTCAGTAAAACACACTACTGCTTGCTCAGCGTGAATAGTTAATTTCACTCAGTCGTTGGAGCGAGGTAACTACATTGTAAGTCTATTACAATAAATGCCGTATGAGATGTTTAAAGTTAAATGAAGTTTAAAAGGCCGGGTGCCATTCACCGTTCTGTGTTTGCTCAGTTGCCGGAACCCGCGCTCAGAGACCTCATTGTGGCCACCGTTGCTGTGAAGTACACCCAGTCCAACTCCGTGTGCTATGCCAAGAACGGTCAGGTAACTGAGCCACGAGACACCTGAGGGGGCTGGCATTTTACAGAATGATGTTCAAAGATCCATCTGCCTCCTGGGTCTGTTAGTATTTCCTGAGTAAGTTGGTGGACTATTCAAGCTAATATTACAAAGTATCTTTGGAACTAAGTATTAAAATGAGTCATATTGCTTCTTGCCTGGAATGGGTTGCACATTTTGGATTAGCGGGACTTGAATAGCTGCTCAAAGCTGCTTTATTCACCCCCTCACCACTGGTAGAAGAGGGAGTAAAGAATCATGATGCCACCCACTAGCCCATATTTTTATAGCTTGTAGAATATTTTTACATAGATATTTTGACCTTTTTTTTAAAAAGTGTTTTTATTGATTTTTAGAGAGAGAGAGAGAGAAACATTGATGTGAAAGCAAAACATTAATCAGCTGCCTCCTGTACATCTCTGCCTACCGGGAATTGAGCCCCCAAGCCAGGCATGTGCTGGTCGGGATCTGAACCGGCAACCTTTCGGTGCTTGGGACAATGCTCAACCCAAACTATATAGTTGTGTGCCCACTACTGCAATTAAGTTAGCGAGGATTTCTTACTACCTGGTGTTACAAGCCACCCATTGGACTTTGCTGGTGCTGCGAGCCATAGAACATGGGCCCAGGCTAGCTCGTCACCAGGCCTGGACCTGTGGGGTGAACCTGGTTCTGTCATCACGTCAGCAGCATAGGGGCCCTTTCTTCCCAGTGCCTTGAGCTCTTCTCTTGGCATTTGTTTGGCTCATCAGTTTGGGGGGGGGGGGCGGGGTATTAATTAGTGTGCACCCTGGAAGACCCTCTCAAATTCAGAGTTTTAGTTATTGCCAACTGTTAAAAGATTGCTAGTCTCTGACAACAGAAACCTGGGAGATTGTGGCTGCTGGTTTCCTCAGGTTCTAGTAAGTTCCAGGAAGACTATGCTTCACTACTGATGTCTAGGAGTTGTAGGAAGTTCCAGAATGTTGAGAGATAAAATGTATAGATAGTAGTCATAAACCTCTTACTTAACCCTCACCTTTTATTGACTTAAAAAGTATTAAAAGTGGCCCAGCCAGTGTGGCTCAGTGATTTAGCGTTGACCCATGCACCAAGAGGTCGCCAGTTCGATTCCCGGTCAGGACACATGCCCAGGTTGTGGGCCCGATCCCCAGTGGGGGCATGCAGGAGGCGGCCAATCGATATTCTCTCTCATCGATGTTTCTGCTTTGTCCCTCTGTCCCTTCTTCTCTCTCTAAAATCAATAAAGAAAATAATTTTTTTAAAAAGGTATTAAAAGTATTTGCATTTCTCTTATTTTGGCCTGCTTTTTCCTTTTATAAAATTAACAGGTGTGAGGCAGATGTGTACTTGGAAGAGGCATTCATTTCTGTGTCCGTGTTCTTCAGGTTATTGGCATCGGAGCAGGACAGCAGTCTCGGATCCACTGCACCCGCCTGGCAGGAGATAAAGCGAACTTCTGGTGGCTTAGACATCATCCTCGGGTGCTCTCCATGAAGTTCCAAACCGGAGTCAAGAGAGCAGAAATCTCCAACGCCATCGATCAGTACGTTACCGGAACCATCGGCGAGGTAAAAGGCTTGTTACCGGGTTATGAGTGGAGCATATTATGTTCACCCTGATACTAAATGCTATTTTTAAAAAATTCTTTATTATATAAAATCCTTAATTTAAACGTGTTATCAGTGCCTCATTGTCTTCTGTCTCACTTAACTTCCTTCATCCCTTTTTAACACCACAAATTTTCTCTGTCTTTTTAAATTACAACCTTTGTGTTTTGTGTGTGTGTGTTTCCCCTGTGGACTAGAAGCATTGCACACAGATGTCTGACGGCAGCAACCAGTGCTCTCTTCCCCACCGTGTGTTCTCCAAGCACCCAGTATATTTTGTTTCCTTTCGTGTTTGTTAATATCTCCTGTTCTGCAGAAGGTGTTTGGGAACATTAAAATCGCAAGTATCAGATAGCCTGATGAACAATGGGGTTGAGCCCAGTTTCTGGATATTAGCAAGGGTTTAGGAGATACGGGTGGGAAACAAGGCAAGGCCCTGTCCTCGGTGCTTTTGTGAGGGCGAATCCACTGCGCCGAGGTGTCATTCCGCAGCAGGAGCCCGAGACATGGTGCGTGTGGAGGCGGGGTGGGGCGGGCCTCGCAGCCGAAGCCCTGGAAACAGCTTGGCCTTTTTACTCTAATCTGGTATCTTTCTGTCTGACGTTACCAAGCAAAAGCCTGCTCGTTCTCCTGGAAGAGGTTTGTATGTGAACAGGAATAAAAGAATGTTGTCGAAGCCCCCCAAAAAAAAAAAAATCACCCAAAATGGAAGCACCTTCCTAAAATATGAATATTATGAATTGTGTTTTGATTTGTCAGTAAGACTGTCTATATACTTGAGGCTAATTGTTTAAATGTAGTTTTAGAAAGTCCCTTATCTGTTTCCTTTCTTGCTTTGATACAGGGGTATAAAGTAGTAGATTTAACTTGGGCAGAGATTAAAGAACAAAATATATTTGGAATAGACTGAAGTACAAAGTAAACGGTATAGTCTTTATTTGCTACACTCAGAGTCACTCTCCTTCCTTAAAGACATGTTAAAAGCATTTTTAAGAAGTAGAGATTCTAGAAATATGAGCTTGAGAGTAAATGTCACTATTTATAATTAAGAATAATTACTAGGAAAAATGCCCACGTGCTCTGTGGCATCTCGCATCAGGTATTCCTAAAGATGGGGTCCAGCCTTTCTCTCCCTCCTCCCCCACTCACAGGGTGAAGATTTAGTAAAGTGGAAGGCGCTGTTTGAGGAAGTCCCTGAATTACTAACCGAGGCAGAGAAGAAGGAATGGATCGACAAACTTTGTGACGTTTCTGTCAGCTCGGATGCCTTCTTCCCTTTCAGGGATAACGTAGACAGAGCTAAGAGGGTAAGTGTGGGCTGGGTGCACACTTGCAGGGAATTGATCTCCACGTGGAAACTCAGAAGTCCTGCTTCTGGTTTTAATGCCCGTGAGTCATGTGCTCAGGCTGTGGCGGTGTGCTGTGTCATCGACAGTTAGAGAATGGTTCTGACTTCTCCGTTAGCTGCTCGGGTAACTCAGAGCCTGTTATTTTTACCTTTGGTCTGAGTCAGTCGGTCTGCAATGCGAATCATTGTTAGTTATGCGTTTGTGGTGCAGATTTTGATTTTGGTGCATTTTAACGTAAACTTGCGTTTTGAAAGTCAGTATCCGTTTCCCGCTCAGAGTGGCGTGGCCTTTATTGCTGCCCCGTCCGGGTCTGCTGCTGACAAGGTCGTGATTGAGGCCTGCGATGAACTGGGGATAGTCCTCGCTCACACGAGTCTTCGGCTCTTCCATCACTGATTTAACCACACGTTGCTGTAAGGTTCGCTGACGTGGGTGGAAAACCATGGGGGGGATTTTGAAAATACTTAAAATAAAACATGAAATCTGAATAATAATCTCAGATCACTGGTGTCTGTAGTTGTATTTCATCTGTCCTAAAGCTATAGGCTCTTGAGCATGATAAACATCACACACAAATATTTATGTGGAAGAAATACAGGAAGAAATACAGGAGCCCTGGCCAGGTTGCTCGGTTCACTGGAGCTTCATCTTGTACACCGAAAGGTCTGGGTTCACCAAAAATAAAACAAAAAACATGAACATAGGGAACAGATTTGCTAACCTCAGAGGGAAGGGGGGTGGAGGGCTGGGAAGAGAAAAGCCAAAGAACTTATATGCACACAGTGGACACAGACGACAATTCGGTCAAGGTGGGGGCTGGGGAGGAGAAGGGGGATGTCAAAGAAAAAAGGGAAAAAAGGTTGCAGGTTTGATCCCTAGTCAAGGTGTGTACAGCCATACAACTGACCTACGTTTGTCCCGACTCCGGCTCCGCTCATTCCGAACTGCTTGTGGGAAACAAACCATCCTGGAAGCCGAGCAACGAGCAGCCCTGGGGAGCTGGCGGGAACGTCTTCAAGCCCCGAGATCTCTCGGGGGGCATTCTCCTCAGGCGGAGCTTCTGTCCATCTCAGTTCTCAAAAGCATGGTTTTCTGCCTTCTAAACGAGCAGTAGGTTGTGTCCTGTGAACCCAAACTTGACGGGTTAGTAAGTCTTCTGTCGACCCCTACACCCTACACGGATAGTGCTGGTACACACTTCTCTGTGACAAGTGAGATGTAATCTCAGCCCTTGATGGTCCCCTCTGGTGCTGCATCAAAAATGCAATGACTGTTTCGTGTCCAGAAGTAGATCAGCACCTCCCTCGGGCTTCGGGGAAAGGCGGGGCCCAGTGGGGGGCAGTGCCTCCCTGCGTCTGACGTGCACGAAGACCCTGCGGCGTGGTCCCGACTCCATCTCCATCACGCCTGAGACCAACTGAACGTGTCATCCTCCTTAGTGCAGGAGTCCCACCCTCTTTCCATATCTTGAACCAGCCTCCTCCCTAAATTAAAATGTCTGCAGTTTTGCCCGGTCAGGGCACGTGCCCAGGTTGTGGGCCAAATTCCCAGTCGGGGCACGCAGGAGGCGGGCAGTCAATGTTCTCTCTCATCCATGTTTCTATCTCTCTCTCCTCTCTCCCTTCCTCTCTCTTTAAAATCAATAAAGAAAAAAAAATTGCTGGTTATTTTTGTAATGTTTGTGTGTATATGAGGGCATGGAAGGTAATGGAGGATAATATTAATGTATGGAAATTACCATAAAAAGTAGTAAATGGCCCTGGCCGGTTTAGCTCAGCGATTAGAGAGTCGGCCTGAGGTCCAGAGAGACTCGGGTTCGGTTCCCACTTAAGGGTGCGTACCTCGGTTGCAGTTTGTCCCTGGCCCTGGTTGGGTCGTGTGGGTGGCAGCCACTTGATGTGTCCCTTTCACGTCGATGTTTCTCTCTGTCTCTCTCTCTCTCTGTCTCTCTCTCTCTCTCTCCCCCCCCTCCCACTCTATCTGAACAAAAAATGGAAAAATATCCTCGGGTGAGGATTAAAAAAAAGTAAGTGTATATTTATGGAAGATTTTATTTCAGTTTCCAAATAGGTAGCCAAACAGTTTCTGAATTCCTTCAGCCCATCACCGACTCTGTTTTACACCCTCCGCTTCTTACCAATACACAAAAGGACATACGAAGACGGTCTGGAACTAGAGTGTTATTTTCCTTTTGTATTAAAATAAAATTTATGAAACATAACATTTACCATTTTAAAGTGTACAACTCAGTGATTCTAAGTACATTCACAGAGTTGTCCTGCCATTACCACTGTCCAGTTGCAGAGTATTTTCATCATCCCAGCACGAAGCTCCATCCCCATTGGCAGCTACTTTCTATTCCTCCCATGTTCCCAGTCCCTGGACTGTTAATCTACTTTCTGTATCTGTTGGTTTGCTACTCTGGATGTTGCATATAATGGAATCATATGACATGTGGCCTTTTGTGCCTCACTTGTTTCACTTGCCATAATGTTTCCAAGGTTCATGATGTGGAACATATGAATACTTCTTTGTATGGTCAAGTAATATTCCATTGTGTAGAATTCTGTTTCCTCATTCATCCGTTGATGGACATGTGGGCTGTTTCCTCTTTTTGGCTGTTAGGAATAATGGTGCTGTGACTGTTTTTGTGCATGTTTTTATGTGAACGTATGTTTTCAGTTCTGGGTGTATACCCAGGAGTGGCATTGCTGGGCCCTATGGCAATCCCGTGGTTAACGTTCTGAAGGACCACCAAGCTGGTTTCCACAGCAACTGTGCCATTTTATATTTCCACCAGCAATGTGTGAGGTTCCAAGTGGTCTGTATAGCTTTTCAGCGTTTGGGTCTGCATCCTACAACTCGTGCTGAATTATACGTGTCAGCAGGTTTTATTAAGCCCTGTCCAGCGGTCTCCTGGCACAGGCGTTGTTCCCGTGGGCCAGTTCCAGAGCACCACCGTGATGCAAGAAGATGCCAGGGGGGAATCCTTAGCCTCCGGTGTGTTTGTCAGGGGAGCCTGCTGAGGCGGACAGCCTGCAGGACAGGTGCTTCCAGCCCCAGCAGGTGCGGGGTGCTGACCACCGCCTCCACAGTCTCCAAACAGTGCTAGTCGCACGTCTTTGGGGTCTCCACACAAGTGCTATTTTAGAGGGAAAGTCACCTCCCAGGATTGTTAAAATCTATGTCTCTAAAGACTAAACAGGAATTCAAGGAAATGTAAAACATGCTTTAGTGTCTTCTACCTGACTCTTCTGAGGGTTGTTATTAAAAAAGTTTCCCATTTTGTACATCGATTCTCTTACTGTTAATTACATACAACATTCTCTTCCTTTGTCACTTATATAGATTTTTGTTTGCAATTCAAGTGGAACTTTTCAAGGAGGATATGGAGTGGGATCACGTGGCTGTGATAGTGACTCGAAGCTCGCCCTGGCCAGTTTGGCTCAGTGGTTAGAGCGTCGGCCTGTGGTCCAGAGAGACCTGGGTTTGGTTCCCGCTAAGGGCATGTACCTCGGTTGCACTTTGTCCCCACCCCTGGTTAGGGTCGTGTGGGTGGCAGCCACTCGATGTGTCTCTCTGACATTGACGTTTCTCTCTCTCTTCCTCCCTCTCTCCCTCTCACTCTATCTGAAGATGAATGCAAAAGTGTCCTCAGGTGAGGATAAAAATTAATGATAATAATAATAACTGGTAGCTCAAACATGAGTACCATATACTCTCTAAAAAGAACATTGCCAGCCCGGCTGGTGTGGCTCAGTGGTTGAGCATGGACCCATGCACCAAGAGGTCATTGGTTTGATTCCCGATCAGGACACATGCCCAGGTTGTGGGTCCAATCCCCAGTGGGGGGCGTGCAGGAGGTGGCCAATCGATGTTCTCTCTCATCGATGTTTCTATCTCTTGCTCCCTCTCTCCCTTCCTGTCTAAAATCAATAAAGAAAAAAAAAAAGAAGAAGAACGTTGCCAGCCCGAAAACCCCGGGGCAGTGCAGGTCTCACTAGCCTTTCTGATAACCTGCAGGTGTTGCCGAACAGAGATGTCCAAGAGTGGTCTTTTTCTTTTTTTGTTAATGGCTGAAATGTATGTCTTGAAATGGGATTTTTTTCATTGTAGCCTGAAACTTTCCCTACCACAGTAATGAGAATTGACTAATTGGAACAATTTTGGCACTTCAATGTGTTGATGTGATGTTTCTTAATCATATTAATGAGTTACGGACAACTAGAAATGGAATAGAACATTCAATGGAAATATAATTAAATAAAAAGGTCTTCTTGTATACTTCTGATTTCTACCTGATCATTTCTTTATTCACCTCCATAAAAAGTGTGCCTTACAGGCTGATAATGATTTTATTATATAGGCTGATTTTCATAATTCACTTAGGTCATGAGAACTGAAAACAATAGAAATACACAACAATAAATTTCATTACAAAGCAAATGCAGCAAGGCAAGGTAAAGCTTCCAAATTATGATTTTTCTTTTTAAAGTCTGATATGTATTAGCTTTATCTGATTTTTCTTGAATTGGCAGATTGGCTATTTCTTGCATAAATCCTGATCGGTCTTCTAATCATGTCTTCTCAGTCTAGTTTGCTTAAGACTATGATGCCAAACATAAAAGGTCACTGAAATTTATTTAATTTGGAGTCAAGACACACAGAGTTAACCATCACTTTGAATACTCGTGTCCATAGAGGTGGGCCAGGCAGTAGGCAGTGGTCTCAAGGCACCATGCTACCGGGGCGTGGCATCCGCTAGGAAACACATGGGGACAATGCACCTGTTTCAGCTGGAGAACCATCCCTGGGTTCCAGAAGTCACTGGAGATCAGTTCTAAAATCATGAGCCCTCAATCAGAGTCTCAAATCTGTGTTTTCCTGGCTGTGTTGTCTCAGGTGAGTCCCTTAATCTTCCTGATCCTCAGTTTATTCTACCGTCATTATAACTTTAGAAAAATAAGCTAGTACATTTTGTATAGATAAAAAATTGTTTCATTTGCTCTGATTACTTCAATGTAGCTACTGACTCACTTTTGAAATAGCTCAGTTTGTAACTGTCGCATTGCTCTGAGACTCTGGCTGGCGTTCTGGAAGAAGCAGTGCTTTTCTATGTGGAGCCTTCAGTGTTTACATTTCAGGGTGTAAGTCGTCTAACGGACTCGCTGTCCTTTAGATACAGTCCAACAGGATCTGCTTAAACTGACTGTGGGAAATATTCTTCGGTTTGTAGTTAGGTAAGTGGTTGGAAGCAGTCTCAATCCAAAGCTGCTCTTTCCTTACGTTTTCATCTAAAAAACCTAAGACAGAGCTGAGGCCCATATCCTCACACAGGAAGGATGGAGGGACCCGCCTTTCTCAGACATGTGTCTTCAGTGGGACCTGCCATCGCAGTGTGTGGATTTGCATTGAGTCACATTCTCCACTGAGCCATGATGCCCCACATGGAGTCATTTAATGTCACTGTGATCTGTACTTTCTGTGACCCCCACCCCCACCCCCACCCCCACAGGGCAGTAATCTTGCTAAGTACTGGCCTGATAAAGCTGAAAGATTAGTGATGTTAAAGAGAAGTCTAGGGTCTGTGTCCTGCCATGGAAAGCTCATCTGAGCTCTAGTTTTTATCAAGTTAGACTAATAAAGCCTACCCCAAATGAGATGCTAACCGGCAAGGCATTGAACTGTAAATCAACTCAAATGTAAATTCATTGTTTTCCCAAACAAATAAACCTGAGGAAATCTCTTTCTGTGTTTAGTCTTAATGTTCATTGCTGGGTTATTTATTGAAATATTTTTCTGTATTACATAATAGCTTCTAAAATGTATTTTTCATGTTGTAGATTTTATGAGTTATTATTTTACTAATTGTCAGCTTTTCCAGTGCCACTGTTATTGAGTGCCAGATTTAATCTCAAAGTTGTGTTGGTTCCCCAAAGTTAAAGAAAAGGAAATGGTCTTTGCAGACTAAGAGTAAGCAAACTTTGTTCAGCTGGGGGACCCTAAAACTGTCGGCTGACCAGAATGTAGACAAGTTGGATTGAGGTCATTATACCAGGGGTTTCCCTAGGACCAAACTCCTCTGTGCTATACCATTCAGGGAGTTTTAACTAACCCTTTCCTTCCCCTTGCAGGTGATCTCTGGGGAGGGAAGAATTAGGATTAAAAAGCGCAACTCAAGTTGTTTCAACTTGACTTCTGAAGAGCTAGCTAGAAAGGTAAATGAATATTTACGTCCACTTAAATCTGGTAGAGCAGAAAATAAGACCATCTCCATCCCGGAACAGATGAAACGAGAAGAAGGAATCTGTTTTTATGGTGATTCAGAGTCTTGTACTGAAATCACCAAGTATGAGCAGAACGCAGAGGTTTTCCAATGTTTACTGAATTGAAAAGAAAAAGAACCTCCATAAGGGTGATTTCCCCCCAAATGTCTTTATATTAAAAAGAAGGCATGACGTTCAAGTTGTGGAATGTAAATCTTTTATTAAACAGTTGTCTTTCCACAGTAGTAAAGCTTTGGCATGTACAGTATAAAAAATAATCACCAACCATAATTAAACCAAATTTCTCTTATCAACTGCATACTAAGTGTCTTCAATGCAAATTTTTTTTTTCCATATAAAAATACTGGGAAAAATTGATAAATAACAGGAAAGAGAAGATATTTCTAGGCATTTACTAGAATCATTTGGAAAAAGTGAGCGCTGTGGATATTTTAAATATCTCAGTAACAAGGGCATGCCGTTCCTACAATGTTGCGGGCCGGTTAAGTGGAAGCAGAAGTGTTTGGGCAACTTTCCTACTTAAAGCTGTGGTTATACCATTTCAGCACATGTTGCATCTGGGTTGGTGCATGTGCTTCCCTTCGGATGCTAAACCGAATCACAAGGTAGAATCGCTTCACTTAAAATACGGTGTTGAATACTACAGGCAATGAACTGCCCTTTTATGAGAAAAGTCTCAAAACACTCCCAGGGTGATGCTTGGAGAAGCTGTGAGTTGAGCTGAAGCTGGAGAAGTTACTCTCCAGAGCAAAGGGCTTAAGAAAGAAACACACACTCTAAGATGGGGTCTGCTAACGTCACTCCAGTTTGGATGGCCTTGGCAAAGATCCACGCTCGCTTTCTGGGTTGGAAATATCACTCCCGGGAGTCTTCTCTGTCAGCCTGTACATCTAAAGGCATGAAGCACTCAATTGGGCAGTTGACATTCTGTTAATATAGAACACAAAGAAAAGTGAGTAGCAAACACTGCAAAGCAAACAGAAAAAAAGGGTGGGGCTTCTCTGAAAATTACTTGGAATTTTTTTATTGATTTCTTTTTAGAGCGAAAGGGAGGGAGAGATAGAAACATCAATATGAGAGAAACATCAAGCAGCTGCCTCCTGCACGCCCCCTACTGGGGATCGAGTGCACAACCCGGCATGTGCCCTGATGGGGAATCGAACTGGGACCTCAGTCCCTGGGATGAGACTCCATCCACTGAGTCACACCAGCCAGGCTATGACAATTACTTTTAGATAGAATATTTCTAGCTTTAAGAACCTAGCAATAAACTCAATAAACCGGGTAACAGGTGATGTTCAAGAGTTTAATACATTAGAACCTAAATTATGTTACAGGCTACAGTACTCAAGTCATATAAAGGTTTTTGTTTTGTTTTTAAAATAGGTTCATTCAGCCTGGCTGGTGTGGCTCAGTGGTTGAGCATTGACCCATGCACCAGGAGGTCACCGGTTCAATTCCCTTTCAGGGCACATGTCCAGGTTGGTGACCTGAGCCCCAGGGGAGGACATATAGGAGGTAGCCAGTGGATGTTCTCTCTTATTGATGTTTCTATCTCTCTCTCTCCCTCTCCCTCACTCTCTGTCTAAAATCAATAAAGAATAATAAATAAATTAATTTTAAAAAATAGGTTCATTGAATAGAAAAGTACCCATAGAAGGAAAGTCTCTACTATGTGACCAACTGCATTTGGGGGAGAAGTGTTCATACAAATGCACTCACAGTGTTTGAGTTCTGATGGTATCGCTGAGGATTCTGGTTGTAGGAGTGACCGGTGGGGCCTTCGTGTCCCGCTTCAGCCCCTGGTCTGCGGCAGTTGTCACAGCGCCAGCCCTGAGGGCAGAGGTGTGAAGTCAGGGGTTTACGAGAACATCGAACTTAGTGCTCGTGTGAAAGAAGCATCTCAGCTCCTCGTTGGCAAAAGGGAAGCAGTTAATCACAGAGGACGCTTTGATGATGATTTCATGCGTTTATCACTCGTAGAATACATTTTGGCCGATTACTCATGTCTTACAGCTGCCTCTGTCTTTTTCCGCCTTTCCTTTCTCCCGAAATGTCCTCTTTTCCTGCTCAAACCTCACCTGTCTGCAAAGGCTCCTTCCAGCCCGATGCCCACTGAGCTTTCCACACGAGATAGCAGAAGCGGTTTCCCTAGAATCCAGGAGCTTGGAAAGGGAACTTAAGATCACATGGATCAACCCCTTCATTTTACAGGTAAGGAAATGAGACCCAGACGAGTGACTTGCTCAGAGGGAGCGGGACAGTCAGCTGGGTGACTCCTGGCCATACCTGCTACCGCACCGCACGGCCACTCCCTTCATCGGGCTAGCGATGGCGTGGGGGTGGGATGGGCCCCGCTGGGCCAGCGAGGCTCCACCTGAGATTTTTGCTAGCAACGCGAGGAAAACTGTTCCCTTTCACCACTGCTCCTAAGCTGCTAGGAGACAAACCGGGAACTGATGGAGGTCACCTCTGCCACATCAGCAGAGCCTCCTGGGGAACGAAGCCGATACAAAGAACGAAGCACATGAGAGGGAGACGGATGCATGGACGAAGGGCCCTGAGGCTGGTAGAACTGGGACTTTTTGTTATGAGAGCCTTCTCGTGTCTAAATTAACTTGAATCGAGCTTTTCTCGTATAACCGAAAAACCCTAAGTAATACAGTCACTTTCTTATAGCGTCAGTTAAATGTTTCAGACATATTTCTCCCTTTAAAAGCATATTCTCCATCCTACCGAACACAATTACGGGTAAACGCCTACTTAGAGAATCAATGAGTCTTGCTTTCCTATAAAAATGTAACAGTTCCCACTCCTGTCTTCAGTGTTCCGTTGAGCACTGAAACCAGAACGGGCGCTGCACACGGTTTCCTGTGGGTAAATAGTGAGATCCAAACTCGCTTTCCAACCAATTCACGGCCACCCAGTACGGTCTGCACCCGGCACGGGCCGGACAGACGGACGAGTCACGGGATCCGTCCACAGGAGGCATGCTCATCACGCACCAGAATTTCAGGGCAGTCGGGAGGGCGTGTTCTCATCAAAACAAAGGGCACTTATGTCCCTTTACTTTTGAGTTACAAGGGTCATTTTATTTTGAAATTTCAAATATTAAAAGGCACAGCATTGTTTGTTATATGGAAGTAGAGCAGATGAGAAATGGTTGAGACGTACTGGTTTGAATAATGGACTTGCAAGGCTCATCCAGTTTCTCACAAGACGCCAGGCGGGGGGTGGCTCACCGGAGCCCGCACACGCCACCCCCGTCCCTTCCCAGGGGTGTAACTGCTCCCTCTGCTTCCTCCCCTCCTCCCCTTCCTCAGCCAAATCTCAGCCGGCACACTTCTTTCTCATGAAACTCTCCCTGCCGACTCGTCTACCTGGGAACTGTATTCAGAACCTTATTCAAAGAGGTTGACTTTCAGTGTATGCTAATTCGATGTCTCCGACGACGACGTCCCTAAGAGCCAGGATCTTCCCCATGCCCTCGACTGTCCCGTATTCCTTGGCCCAGCGACATGCAGGAATCATTTTTTGAGAGAGGGCAGAAGGAAGGGGCACTGTCTTAGGTCTGGGGTGTTACTCAAAATATCTAACAATGCCCAGGGCAGCTGTTCTTTAGGCTGGAGCTAGAGGCCAGCCCCACCCAACTGTGACACTTCAGCAGTCGTAGCGAAGACGACCGAGAGCGCTGGGTGTGGGAGGGGCTGCGGCTGCCTCCACAGGGGACAGCTGGAAAGGGTGTTACCTGGGCAGCCACGTGCCAACAGGTGCTGCCTCCACAGGGGACACCTGGAAAGGGTGTTACCTGGGCAGCCACGTGCCAACAGGTGTTGCACACCCGTCAGGGGCACCGCCGCCCCTGCATGCACAGCACACACAGGAGGCTCCCCTGCGGCATCTGGACTGCGGGGGGCTTACCCGCCGGCCTCCAAAGCATGTGCAGGAGCAGATGGCCCCGAGATACTCCTTCTGCCACTGCTCCCCCACGTGGTACGTCTTCCCATCGTCGTAGCACGTCGTTTCATCTGCGTGGAGACACGGGCGGGGCACATGTGAGACCGGGGGCAGTCATGCAGACCTGAGCCCCGTGCGGGGGTGGCTCTGTCCTCGCCTACATTTGGATCAGCACAGCCAACCACGTTCACGGGAATCATTCGCAGCAGGGAGCCTGCTGTGTAGCTCAGAGGGGCAGCATTTCCCCAAACTAGGCCTCGTCAGCGGGGAGGACAGAGGCTGAATTTTAAAAGTTGAGTCCAAATACCCATGAAGCTTTCTGACAACATTTCACCGCAGTTTATGGTCAAGATGCCCAGGTTGGAAAAGCGCCCAGGTGCCCCTAATAGCGTTAAATTCGGGCTCATTTTTGAAGCTTGTCTCTGCTTTCCCAAATCAAAAGATTAACACACCCACGGTTCCCTCGGGGAGGGCCTACAGACCACTCCTGGGGGCGGTTCCCTGGGGGAGGGCCTACAGACCACTCCTGGGAGTGGTTCCCTGGGGGAGGGCCTACAGACCACTCCTGGGAGTGGTTCCCTGGGGGAGGGCCTACAGACCACTCCTGGGAGTGGTTCCCTGGGGGAGGGCCTACAGACCACTCCTGGGAGTGGTTCCCTGGGGGAGGGCCTACAGACCACTCCTGGGAGTGGTTCCCTGGGGGAGGGCCTACAGAGCGCTCCTGGGGGCGGGAGCTCCAGCCCAGCCAGGGGCGGGAGTGCGCACAAGGCACCGAGAAGGGTCAGTGGCAACCTACGCGGGTCACACTTGAATTCTCCTTTCCCGTTTCCAAGACACGTGCAGCTCATCATCTGGCCGTTCTCTCCCTGGCGGTCCCACTTCTCCCCGATCTTGTAGTTTACACCGTTGTCATGGCACCATTCTGCGGGCGGGGAGATGGAAGGCAGTCAGTGGGCGCTCTGACCCGCGAGGCAGGGAGCCCCAGGGACGTGTCACACTCGCCCCTCGAAAGCCAGGTGTCTGGAAGGAACGGTGAGGAGAGTGGAAGGCCATGATCCAAAATAAACCATTTCTTTTAGTTGGATTTTAAAATATTATCTTTACCATTTTACATTATCTAGGCTATTTTATGATTCAGTTTATTCCATCATAATCACACCACAAGAATAGTCAGTGACCTTCGTTTGAATTCTCATAATTAAGGTAAAACTAAAGTAGGATTTGGGTATTTTAACAATAGAAAAATCACTTTGGATTTGCAGAGATCCTGGATACAAAACAGTTCCATTAACAACAAAAACCCCCACAAAGATCAGCAGGTTTCTTGTAAATGAGAAGACAAAACAAATAAACCTGTGTGTCAAAACAACAAAAACAAACAAAATGATAAATCAGTGATTACTATCCCTAAAAATGAGGCTGGTTTTAAGGACAGCTAACAGTCACAGTTATGTATCTTGACTACGACACATAAAATATGACTTTTTAATCTCCAAGGTTTATATTGAAATAAAACACACTTCAGAAGTTTGTAAAACAATATCCTATACTTCCATTTATCAATATCATCCCTTAAACTTTAAGTTAATCAACAATTATGACAGCTAAGCAAAGAAGATATAACTTGAACCAAAGAATCACATAAATCAACTTACAACTCTGCTCTCAAAATTGCACCTAGCTTTTATATAGACAATAAAGATGTAAACTTAAAAGTAGCTCAGTTTCATAAATGAAAAACCCCCGAATTGATGTCAAATGTTAAAAATTCCAACTCCTAAACAGCATGACATCTCTGCTGCTCTGCCTCCCCATCTCCAGATGGGTGGGCACAGCAGTCTGCACCGAAAGAATTAGTTGTTTTATGTTTCGGTCTGAATTAAATCATTTCATGTATACAAGTAAAATACTTTGAAAAAATCTATTATGCGTTATTTCTCCAAATACGATTTCTGCATATGTCTAAGGAAGGCATGATTATAAGGCATAATGGTTAACACCTATAAAAAAGAAAGCATAAATAAAAGGTTTATAAATTCTACTACTAAATCCCAAAACATAAGTCATTCCTCAGATCATTTTAACTAGCAAATAAATAACTCATATATTACACTCTCTTTATAATTTGAAAATTAAATATATTTTAATTGAAGATGATTAATTATCTCCAGAATATCTGTACTCCCTGTATTACTTGGAAAGAATCAAGTTATCTGATGTGCGTCTGTGTATGTGTAAAATGAGAGTGTGTGTGTGTGTGCACGCGTGCGTGTACTCTGCGACAGGCATGTTTGGTTTGCACTGAAAGGGTCAGAAAGTCTGAGAGTGTAAATGCTTACCTCTGAGCTCACTCCACACCAAAGATTAAAAGAAACTTGGGGTTTCTTGTGTCTCTCATTTGACCTGGCTCCAAAGAATTTGACTTTGTTAATGTATCTTAACAGACAATTTTTTTTAAAAATCATATTACCATCGCAAATTTACTTGCGTCATACTGACATACCAGCCCTGAAATGAAGCAATATTCCACAAGTAACATTTCCCATCATTGTTCTATGATGCAAAATGTTACTTTGAGTCAAGCAGGCTCCCCTCGGTTGCTTCATGTTTGGAAGAGCCTGTATCTGCCAAACATGATTCCTTGGCACAGTGCGAATGCGCGGGACCGGAAGAGATGGACAGACACGTGGATGGACGAAGCAAGCTACTCACTAGATGAGTCACATCTGAAATGACCACTGCCAAAGCCTAAGCACTGGCACGAGAGTTTAAAGCCAGATTCAGACAGCCGCTCCCACTCCTCTCCAATGGCATAATGGGACACCGTGTAGGGGTCGAAGCACGAGTCATCCGTAGGCGCCGTGAGGCCTTGGTCAACTACATGAAGAGAAGGAGGAGAAAGCAATAAAAAGACATCTTATTGGTGGTTTTGGACTATCAGGAAAAAACTGATTATTACACAGAATGACTTAATCGAGAACAAACATCCCAGTAGCACTAGGCATTCATCTGTTCCATCAACGCACAGCCGCTCCAACACACAGCGCTTCGATGTTGCCAGTGGATATGGGACGAGGCGTCTCAAAAGGAACCCATCTTTGATTTTTGTCATCCGTTTTTTAAAGAATCATTTCTGATAGATCGAGTCTATAGAACACGGAACAGATCTGACCCAAGTTAAGCTAGTTAAGAACTTCCGTGGGATGCAAAGACTGGAAACGCCTCCGTCAGTCCCTAAGTGACCTTACGCTCGTTATTATGACACAGTCACCTGTAATGTGGGGATAATACTCAGAATATCTCTACCTGCTCGGGATCTGGTGAAGATCACATGAGATCACGAATGCGAAGTAGAGGTCCATTGCCAACACTTAGAAAGTGCTCACCAGATAAAAGATAATTATTAAAGGGCATCTTTTGTTTTTACTGCAAATGATTTAGCATTTTTATGTTCCATTTTAATGTGATCTTCACTTTTATTTTTGCATGTTTGGCATAACAGTGCAAAACTTTCAGATTTTGTACATAATTATCATAACTGTAAGACTGCTGTACTTTATCAATGAAATCAATTGTTCCAGAGAACAAGCAACAATGGGGAATGAATGACTTCAGAATACAGAATGGAGCCTCTTATCGCCTAAGACCTCGGTCTTTGTGTTTTGGGAAACCTTATTGTAACATAATTTATACAAACAAAGCATGTTTCAAGTTATCTTAAACATTAAATAAACTAACTTCTATGTCTTTGTATCTCACTGTGTCTATTTCTGTTTACAGGACAAAAATCAAAAGCTCAAAAGCCATAGATACTTGAAATGCCTCATATTTTAAAAGGCAGCACCCTGAAAAAAACCAAGAGTTTTGGAGAAGCTAAGAAGTCTGAGATGTTTCAAAGCCAGGGGAACCTGGCTAGAATGCAGAACGGCACCGCTGGGAATACAGAGGTGGAAAGAAAAATGAAAAGAACTTAAATTTGCTATGAGGTGTTTCAATGAGCCTCCTAAACATGGCCAGGAGTTAAAACCCCACCTGGCTAAAGTTATGGAGATGGAATCTTTTAAAAATGATGTGGAAAAGCACAAAGACCTTTGTGCTCTTGAAAATTCCTTCCACGTGGTATTCTACTAGCCAAACCACACGAGGCAAAAGGTGTGTGCTACCATGGGTCTCTACTACAACGAGCACAAATTGAGATGCCCCCCCACCCCCATATACTCAGCTGCTTAATTCACAGGTGTTTATCCATGGAAAAATAGCAGTCAGATGAGGAAGGAGCTGAGATTAAGTACACTGGCCCCAGAAATAAAGCCAGTCATTTGGTAGAGAAAGAGTTGCGCACTCCCTCTGGTTGGAAGATTCAGGGTTTTGATTATTCCCTAGTGTATGTTCCCTGGTGAACCTTCAGCTGTTGCAGGTTGAAAAGCCAAGTGACACACGACTGGTTTGAAAGGACTTCTCAGGTGCTGCAGAGTCAATGACCATTTAACCTCCACGGAGGTTTTAGATCTATGTAATCAGAAGAAAAAACTGAAATAACACTGGACTAAGGGAGCCCTTGGGACAGAAATGGACTATGTTGGTGGCATTTTACATCAGGAACAAACACCAGCTGTCCCTAATGTCTACAGATGGGGGAATTTCCGGAATAGGTCATCAGTTCTAGTAGATACTTAAAAATCACTCGAGAGGACAGCAGCAGGGTAAGATGGAGACAGTCTGGGCAACAAGGTCAGGAAACGCGTGCTCTGTACCAATTCCAGCAGATCCCCACTGGCAGGACTCAGAGCGTCAGACCAGACCTCTGAAGCATGTTCCGGACCTATCATCCCATTGCTGTTTGGGACTCTGTCAAACATGTATGCGTTTCACAAAGACTAGGATACTATCGGCAAAATAATTCAATTTGTGAACCAGAAAAAAAAAAAGTGGCTCATTTGCTTCATGATGTAACATTATTTCCCAAAGTTAAAAGCTAAAGGACAATGGCAACAATGGACCAGTCAGTAGACAAAGCATCCTCCAGAGGGGAGCCTGGGCCTCCAGCACACAGTTCACATACCCGAGTTGCCCACAGTGACAACCTCCTCCCGAACCTTGTGCCTCTGCTGGTCCTTCAGCGCTTCCACAATGATATTGTAGGTGGTCCCTCTCGTGAGACCCGTCAGGGTGGCACTAGCAGAAGTTCCAGGAACTCGGAACTACCATGGTTGGCACATCCAAAGTAGGGGAGAAAGCATTAGAGTGAGGAATCCCACGACTTCCCCTATGCTCTTATCAATAACCCTCACTGTGTGAGCAAAATAAAGGGAGACAAATGAAGATGGAGGGGCAACGGTCCTAAGCAGCCAAGGAGAGAAATGGAATTCGGGGTGAGTGGCCAACACTTCTACCTGCTAGGTTTTCCTGCCAAAAAATCTGCCCCATGTGCTCCCCAGTCACCGGGAGGCCTCGCTAATTCTAGAGACAGCCTCTGTTCCACTCTGCTGCAGCCACAGGTCCGAGCCCGCTGCAGACTTGGCCACGCCCCTAGACACAGAGGGAGGGCACTGCAGGGAGATTTACTCATCCTGCACAAGGCAGCACCGGATCCCCACTGGGGTCCCCAAGACACTCTGCAAAAGTGTCCTCCAGCTCAGGTGTCTAAGCTCATAAATCTTCCACAGTTGTAGTCAGTTTTTAAAATTCTGCCACTCTCTAAAAATAAGAACACAATAACGTTGATACCAGGAAGACAAATTAAAGAACAGAAGTTGTCGTTAGAGAATCAATCACAAACAGCTGATATGCACAGCTTCACTTAAGTTCTTTGTCCTTAGACCTATTGTAGATAATAGGATTCTTCAAGGACAAACCATGGGTCGGTATTTTAGCCCTTATGTGCATACATTTAAATTCAGGCAGAATATGTCTCTCTCTTTCCCAGGATCATTTCTTTGTCTATTATTACTAAGGAGCCTCAAATGGGTGAGGAAAAATAGAAAGGATTTCATTCTTTCTGCTAAATAAAAGCTAATGGTAGATACACCCTCCCCCCCCCCCCCCCCCGCACCCTCCCAAGGTAGAACCATATTGAGATTAAAAAGGAAAAAAATCAAGGCTCCGGTGAACCGCCTTTTAACAGGTCCCAGCAATGTAGCCACTTGACACCAGTGCTTTGCTCACGTCCATTCCCTAGCTTGGTCCCTTCCAAGCTGCCCAGTCACAGTAAAGAGAAAAATTAATTACCTGTAAGGGTTCTTCATCAATGCCAACTGGATGACATGAAATTATATACTCAGAGCTTTCCTGGAATGGGGTCCAAGAGATGGTTGTCTGAGAGAGAGCTTCTTGTCCTGTAGAGGCATTTGGATTGAGTCCCAGAACGTGAGGGTAGAGGTGATGGTCTACGTCTCCCCTGGGGACATGACCAATTTGGATCTCCTCATTTACATTCGGTGGATATGATCCTGGCCTATGCCTTATAGGGGTGGCCGTTGTGGGCGGTGCGGTCCGCCTAAAACCATGCTCCTCAAAGATCATTTGTTGCCCAACACTGGGCTGCTGACCCGCAGTGCCAGGAAGCTGAATACCGTTGCCAGTGCCATACCCAGGGGTCTTTTGAGCTGTGGAGGGAACATCCAAGATCTCTGGTCCTTGAAGATTGGGGTGTGGAAGGGTTACCAGTTGGGGAAGCTCATCTAGCCAAGAGAGGTTAGAGCCAAAAGCAAAGCGTGTTAAGCTCCCAGAAGTACCAGCAATAGTCATCATCAATTCAGGCAACAATGACTTTTTACCGATTTGACCAAAGCCCCTGGAAAATTAGCAGTTCTTAGATCACAAAACACTTTTTCCAGAAAGAAATTTTATGATTTTTTTTTCTCAAAGATTTCTTTAGAGTATAAAATGAAAAAAGTGTTAGTATGAATTTATCATACAAAGCTTTAGACCGCTGAGCCCCATAGAAGCTGCCTCTGCTCAAATTAAGCTTCAATGAATTGAAATGCAAAGCCTTTTTTCCCCTCTTTTTTTTCCTTCCATTTGAGAATCATGTTTTAAGGACTAGAATCCATACTGATTATATCAGCATCTGAAGTAAGAGAATTCCAGAGGTTTGGTTCAATGTTATTTTGTGGTTTGAAATGGCAAAAATAGATAAAAATACATAGATGTTCATTTTAAAAATTCTATCAGCAAAAATATAGCATTTCCTACCAATTAAACTGAAATTGAATGAAAAAGTAAGACATTCTTTAGCTCCAAGTTTAAGAACCCAAATAATAAGACAAATAGGGATTATTCTCCCAACTTTTTTAAAAAAACATTTTTAACTTCAACAAAAGATATAGATGAATAACAATGACAGCCATTTCACTTTTACATTTTCATATCTGTTTTGAAATTTTCAAAGGTGAATAAAAGGCTTTATTTGGACTGGCTAAGAAAAAAATGAAACTGAATTCAAGCTTATCCCTGCTATCCAAGAGTACAACACATATACTATGTTGTTAGGGGAAAAAAGTTTCATGAGAAATGCATCGAAACACGGAGAACCTTCTCACTGCAAAATTAATCGTTTGTAATTAGTTTTGTCTTGACCGTCTCCCCTTTACCCAGAAGGTACCATTTCTTTACCTGTCTTTTTCCTTCCGATCAGAGGCTCACTCTTCTGGTTGTTCTTAAGGGCAATGATCTGGATTGTGTACTCGGTTTCTGGTTCCAGACCTAAGGGAAGGCAGATCATCACGTCACGTCCGTGGGCTCAGCTAGTCAAGTGGAAACTGCTCTCACTGGGAGACAGTCCTGGGAAGCAAGTATCCTCTCTCTTTCTGGCCGTTAGCCTCTTGAAAGGTAAAACTGATTTCATTTTTCTTCCATAAACACCCAAATACTCTTCTTGGGATGACCACTTAGCAAATTAATGATCTCACTATCAAATCTGACACCTTGAATAAGCTCTTTTTATGCTAAATTTTCCTGGGCATTCTTTTAGCAGGTGATCTTGCCTTTTTCAACCCCCCCAAAATCTGTCAGCATTGTACACCACCAGTGGAGTCAACATTTTGGAGAGATCACTGCAAACTGTATCCATGAATCTGTGTAGGCCTAGTAAACAGATGGCCTCTAGTGACAGGATCAATGAGAAGTCAGACCAATGAGAAAACAGGCAAACACTCTGCAGGAGAGTAAGACCAATCTTTGTGGGCTCCCTAGTGGAAGTACCCAATTCAGCTCCTCTCACATCTGTTCTGTTTTCCTCTCCCTAAAGTTTCTTTTTTTAAAAAAACCAACCAACAAACAAAAACCGGGGTTTACTTCTTGTACCTATGTATTCTAGAGGATTTAAAAAAATTTTTTTTTCTTTATTGATTTTTAGAGAGAGAGGAAGGGAGAGGGAGAGAGAGAGAGATAGAAACATCAATGAGAGAGAACATCAATGGGCCGCCTCCTGCGTGCCCCTCACTGGGGATCGGGCCCACAACCTGGGCATGTGCCCTGACCGGGAATCCAACCAGTGACCTGTTGGTGCATGGGTCCGATGCTCAACCACTGAGCCACACCGGCCGGGCCTAGAAGATTTCAAAGTCCAAATGATACTCTATACACAGTTTGACAATTTAATGTCTTGGAGAAAAATAATACCAGAGGCCTACGATCTTTCCTACTGAAATAGACTTCATCTCCATGCCAGGCTTTCTCTCCAGTATGGGTAGCTGGGAAGCACTCTGCCTAGAGACCTATTCTGTGACAGTACAGAATGAGGGGCAATGGCAGGTGGCACTCGGCAAGTCCTGCAAAGTCATCCAATCTTTGGGGAGCTGAGAGAGAGGAGAGGTTTAAATGCGCTAGTTTGCCTTGAACAATGTGTTTTCCAGGACTGGACTGCCAAGTATCTGGAGATGGTATAGCACTTAAAAAGACTGCAGTTATGCCATCAGGACAGTCCTGAAACGACTTCGTTTCCATAAATGCACGCCTTTGGGGATGTATGGACAGCTCCTACACACAGAATGCTCTTAGAGGTTATGAGAAATGGGCTTCTTGTTTTATGGCACAGCATCGAAGCCACAGCTGGGGTCTGCTAAGCACCTTATGTCCTAGGGTGGAAGGAGGACAGTGACAGCCGGGCAGCAGCCATACCAGTAATAGTAGCCTCTGTGACGCCAGGGCGGGGCCGCGGGACCACTTCTCTGGGAGGGGACCCCGGCTTCTCATACTTGATGATGTAACCAGTAATCCTGGCCCGGGGCGGCTGCCATGACAACAGCAAGGAGTTGGGTGTGGTGGCCAGAAAATGTAGATTGGATGGCGCATCGATGGCTAAAAGAAATAAAAATTAAGTCTCTAAGAAAATGAATAACCAAGAAAATTACTCCCACACTCTTTTCCCAACCCTTATTAACAGACTCGAGAGAATCTGAGTTCTGTAAACTGTAAACAGGATTCACTATGATCTATCATACAAAAACATCAGCCTCGTGTTTGTTCCTTAAGTTCACATGACTGACCACATATAGGTCAGTGGCATTTCTTCAGTAGAAAGTATAGTTACCAGTGGAGGCGTCGATGGTGACAGGGGAGCTCCGGGTATTGTCATTCAGGGTGTACAAGTAGATCTTGTAGTCAGTGCCGGGTTGTAAACCTGGGATTTGAGAAGAGACGATTTTTATTTTTTATTATTATTATTTAATCCTCACCTGAGGATACTTTTTCAGACAGAGTGGGAGGGAGTGATAGAGAGAGAGAAACATAGATGTGAGAGACACACTGATTGGTTGCCTCACGTATGACCCGACCAAGGCCAGGAACCGAACTGCAACCAAGGTACGTGCCCTTGACCAGAATTGAACCCGTGACTCTTAGGTCCGCAGGCCGACGCTCTAACCACTGAGCTAAACTAGCCAGGGTGAAGAGATGATTTTTATCTGATCTTGAATTACTAGGAAGTTTCAAACTCATCCGCAATTTTCATGGTTCCTCTACCATCCCATATTTATATGGACCACAGAAATGGTACACATTTAGAGCATGGCATGGGTGTTAATGGCTAATGAGAAACATATCTCAAGACACTGGCTAAAATAAATGTGAGAACACAAAAATGCTACGTTGGAAGTGGCCCTTCTGGAGAATGAGAGGTGAGTACCTATGGAGTGTTTTCTCTTTATCATAATCAGATGGTCTTTAATAAGTAACTGGAATCGGAATTTTAAATCTCAAAGAGACCTGAATTAACCCAGATATTGAACATTCTCTGACTACAACTTGCATCTTTATCTTTTTCTTTTCTTTTGGTATGTGCCCCTAGCGGGAACCAAACCCGGGATTCTCTGGTCCGCAGGCTGACGCTCCAACCGCTGAGCCAAACCAGCCAGTAGAACTTACATCTTCATGAAGTAGTGTTGTTTGAGTCTTTAAATTTGATTATGTTTTATCTATGTTACTGTTAAACCTTTTTAGTTTCTTTTAGTATTAAGCATTACATTACAATTTTTTAATATAAAAAAGAGTACATTGATTAAAAATCAAAATGATGAATGGAACTTATACCATTTCTCTGGCAAACATTACATAAAATAAGGCATTCGCAGGACAAAACTATTTCTGATCATGGTTTGAAAATAAGTTTCTAGCCTTCCGGTGTGGCTCAGTGGATGAAGCGTCACGCCATGGTGTGCAGGAGGGAGCTGATGCATGTATCTCTCTCACTGATGCATGTATCTCTCACTGATGCATGTATCTCTCTCACCGATGCATGTATCTCTCTCACTGATGCATGTATCTCTCTCACTGATGCATGTATCTCTTTCACCGATGCATGTATCTCTCTCACCGATGCATGTATCTCTTTCACCGATGCATGTATCTCTCTCACCGATGCATGTATCTCTCTCACTGATGCATGTATCTCTCTCACCGATGCATGTATCTCTCTCACCGATGCATGTATCTCTCTCACTGATGCATGTATCTCTCTCACTGATGCTTTCATCTCTCTCCCTTCCTCTCCAAAAAAAAAAATAATGATAATAATAATCAATAAAAACATATTTAAAAAACAGAAAATAAGTTTTGAAAAAAGAGAGCTGGGTTATCGTAAAACACTGGGAATAAGTTTAATCAGCGTGAGTGCTAGAATAACTAATGAGCTGATGGCTATCGTGAGCGGCGTGAACCGCTGTGGTCCGCACAGTGAGCTCCTGACCTGTGATGGTGTAGCTCCTGACATCCGGGCTGATGGTTCTCTGAATGGGAGTCTGGCCGCCTGCTGGTACGGCGTCCACCTGGAAGCCGGTGATCGTCTCCGTCTTGGTTCTCCAGCTAATGGTGATGGTGGTCTCAGTAGCATCTGTCACACGGGCCCTCCTTGGAGGGCTGACATCTGCAGAGGGTGACAGCCAGAGATCAGCGCCTGGAGGGCTCATACAGCGAAGTCTCGATACTTTAAAGATTTCTTTATAATACACAAAATACACCCATTTATACACATGACTATGTATCCGTTTTCTCCTGTGGCATCCAGATTTAAAGGTTGACAGTAATTAGAAATATAAAAATATTCACCTGTTTTGCGTTTGTGGGTTTTTTTTGGAAGAACTGAAAAACTTGTTATAGATACTAGTGGTTCCCCCAAGGTTGGTTTTATAGCATCTACAAATCCCTCAATAAATGTTAAAATTATTAATTTATTAAAATGTAACAATACATATATTAGTAGGCATTAGAATAATATGGCCAGCCAGCAAGAATATATATATGTATTGCTAGTATTTTGTCATTTTTATAGGGCTTCCTATTTTTTCTCAACAGATACAACACCATCCCGATTTTATATAATTTCTGGAAGAGCATATTGTGAGTTATTGATATGGCAGAAAGCTAGAATCTGGGCCCACTTCTCTTCAATACCACTGTACTGCTAAGATATAGTAGAAGGCAGCATGTCCTCCCCAAACTCCGCTCGATGAAAACAAATTTCGATAAGTAGAACATATACTAGTTGTTAGTCCTAGTACATAACACTGTTTTAACATTCTGGATGATCACATTTATGTGCCCATAGACCACTTTTGGGGATGAGAAGCATAAAAGGCAACAGTAGTTAAGTCAAAAAGATGGGCCAGCAAATCAATTTCCAGATTGGGAATCATTTCATTAACCTAGTGATCTAGAAAATCATTTACATCGTTTTCTTTTTTAATTTTTTTTTCTTTATTAATCTGAGAGACAGGAAGGGAGAGAGAGCGAGAGATAGAAACATTGATGAGAGAGAACATCAACTGGCTGCCTCCTGCATGCCCCCCACTGGGGATTTGGCCCACAACCTGGGCATGTGCCCTGACCGGGAATTGAACCCACGACCTCTTGGTGCATGGGTCGATGCTCAACCACAGAGACACACCGGCTGAGCTCATTTACATTCTTTAATTTTTGTTTATACAGAATGCTTTTGTTACTAAAAAGTTTGATCACTTACTCTCCAGAGTAGTGACAACTCCCTGAGCTGGTCTGCTTGTCAAAGTGTCCTTAAGAGCGTAGACACTCACTTCATATTTGGTGGCCACCTAGAAAGGAGGGCACAGGAAGCTTTAGCAATGTGAAGCCCAGGGTTTTCACTGCATCATTAGAAAAACATCATGGTTATATAAGGGGAAAAAATCCTAACAAAACCTACAGCACTATAAATTCCTAGATTAATTTCATTTCTACACTGCAGGTGATCAATAACAAATTTAAATTACATGAATTTAAAAATGCCCTCAGGGGTTAAGCCCAAGTAAGCTATAATTTACATACTTACACCAAGTTGATACAAACCGGGGAAGATGGCTCTGTTTTTTCTATATTCTATCTCTGAACCCTCTTTCTGTAGTTTCTTCTGGAATGGGGCTTATGTTAAAATATACATCAGTTTCCTAGGTTCCTGGCTAGTGTTTTGCATGCACGTCCAGAAGGACTAAAACTGTGTTAATGAAGTTAGGGTCAGGCTAGGTTGGTATAAACAGGAGAGTATTTCTTGCCCAGGTAACAGAGCTCAGAAAATGCATATACTAAATATACTAAATGCATATACTAAATATACTAAATGCATATACTAAATGCAATAACTAAAGGAGATATAATTGCCCCCCATCCCCCACCTACACATAATCTTTTAAAATAAACAGAACACATTTAAAGAGCTGTGCAAAATCCAAAGCTATTTATAAAATTGATATAAAATTACAAAAAAATCTTTTGATAACAGGGGCAAAGAATACAGTTACATTTATTATGATTTTATATTTCTACCACCATAACCTGAGTAAGAGATGGCTAACTTCTTTATTCCAATGAAAAGGGGCACTTACCATGAGTCCTGATACAACCACAGATGAGCTATCAGGAGCAAGGTTAATTTCTTTCATCGGTCCTGTCTTCTCCTTGGGGGTCACCCGCACCCGATATCCAGTGAGCTGAACATTGGGTGCTGTCCACTGGGCAGTCAGGCTCGTTGGGGTGACCTGAGTGAACTTCAGGTTGGTTGGTGCAGGAATGGCTGTCGGGATGGTCATTGGTTAGAGGTTATCTTACAGGGAATGGGGGAAACAGAAGACAAAGTGAATTCCAAGTAGAACAGACTGTGCTTGTTTTTGTTTAGGTGGATTCCCTGATCAAAGATTCAGTACAATAAAGTACTAGAAGGGATACAAAACGAAGAAAATGTTTGCTGAAAAAATGTTTTATATCCACCAATGCTCAGAATCACTGGAAACAGAGGTACATGTCAGAATCCTAAAAGACTTTAGGTTTTAGAAAATGTCTTTTGCTTTCCCTTAAAAATGTTTTTTAAAAGTCAAAATGACTTATTTAGGCCATCGAGATTGAGTTTCCATCTGTTTGTATGGAAAGATGAGCAATAGCCCTCTCTTCCTATATAAATGATCTTTGCATGGAAAACCATTTCAGAGTATTCCATACCCCAAAAATTAGAATTATGTTTTTCTTTGCTTTATTTGGACCCTGTGGCAGACATCACTGCTAAATTTGAAGTATTCTCTGTGGTGCAGCATAAGAAAATTGGATCATCATAGAAGCAGAAAAGAGAAGCAAAGAGCATTAACGCAGATTGTCACCTGCAGGGTTTGTGCTGTCGCAAGGACACATCCTTAGCATTCCCCTGTGCTCAGAAACAAAGCACAAGAAGATAAAGTATCGTGGAAAGCATTTGCCCTGTGTGTGCGATTTACAATCCTTTAAGCAAATTATACACCGGGCACACAATTATCTAAGCAGAAAAGGAAGGTCTTACCCATGTGTTCTCAGAATCATGCTGCTATGAAATGGCCCATTTTGGGTTCCTTTTTTAGAGTAAGCTCTAGGATGCCAAGCTTCTCTCCTTTGTGCACAGTGAGTACAGCCACAGGGAGGCATAGCTTCGGAAATAATCTACAATTTTATAATCATCTTCAAACGTCTCGCTTTATGGCCTTGTTGATGAGGCAAATTACTCCAAAATGTCCATTGACTAGACTATCTAAATATCACCTAAACTTCATTGTTTAATACTATTCCTCTTAAAGAGGGCCTTTCCTAATAGAGGTGCCCTTTAAAAAAAAACAAAAAAATCCCTTATATGGAAATCAATAGCCTGATAAAATAGAATTCATTCAGCAGGGCATAAAGCCTCTGCTCCCATGAGCACCCAGTGGTGCAATTAACGATATACCTGTGGACTGGGTTCCAATCAGGGGCTGGCTCTCCATATCATCGTGCAAGGCAACCACACTGACTGTGTACTCAGAACCAGGCCTGAGGCCTTTCAGCTCTGCAGTGTCTTCTTCACCATCAGGTGCAGGGAATAGCTCATGGATTCCATCCTCAGGGCTTGAGTAGGTCACCCTGTACCTGGAAACTTGCCCCTGTGGGCTTTCCCAGACAATTTTGATGGAATCGACATCCACAGCAGTGAATGCCAGTCCTTTAGGGCGGTCAATGTCTGTTAGGCAAATTAATGGTAAGAGGTTATGTGAAAAGCAAGTTGTGAAATAAGCATTTTTATAACATGCAAAGCAGTTCTGCAGATACCATTCTCTTTAATGAATTAAATTCCAATCAACCCACTATTACACAGAAAATTACCCGATACTTGTTGAAGTATCTTTGATTTCGAAAATATTTAATCAACGTCGCATCGCGTATTAAAACGGGCGGACGCGAGATGCGTAGACACCCTGCAAAATGTCCTCACAAAGATTTATTTGCATTATTTTTAAGATTGTGCCAAATTTGTTTCTGCAATTTGACGCCAGTCTCACAGACCTGCATTTTCTATATCTTGGAAGTGGCGAAGTTGATTTTCAATGTTAGACTTAGATTATTATAATCCGTCTGTAGCTCTTGTGCAGCCACAGTCCTGCAAATGTGCCAAACATAACAGCTTCAGAGAACCACTTCAATCAACTCCACCACTCAGCTGTAGAAAAGACGGTCCAGGCAGAATATTTTGTAGATGTGCTACAGGCAAATAAGATTCTGCTACGGCCATTTGAGCAAAAGAAATTCAAAGCACAGCCACTAACTCTGGTGGTTCCACAACTTCTTTCCCCTTATGCTCCTTGCTTGGCACGGAGAAGAAAACAATATGTTTGTAGAGGGCTTAACTCAACATAACAACTAACCAACAAGTTGGCTTTCCCCGTGTATAATCGCAAAGGACATGCAGGGTCATCCAGAGCCTGAGAACAAGACCTGACTTTGAAAATGGAAGATAAGCACCGGTTACGTACTGGTTACTGCAGTCTCGACCAGAGGCTGACTCTCTCCGTTTTGACTCTGAGCATAGACACTAACCACATACTCCACTGTGGGCTGTAAGCCTTCGATGGTCATTTCTGTTTGGTCTGCAAAGGGAGTAAAAAGCAAATGCAGCGTCTATGTCATCCACTGTAAGGTCATCCAAGTGACGTTCAGATTTTGTAGTAAAGGTGTAGTGGCCTAGACTCTCTTTGGCAGACTTTTCAGGAAAATATGGAGGAGTCAGACATGGATTTCCTCTTGGATTAACATGTTTATTGCTACTACAAAATGATCATGTAAAAGTAAAGCCACATGAAAAGATAAGCTCCCAGATTTAAGATGATGCCCCCAACAATGAATAATGATCTAAAAAAAAAAAGAAAATTAACCTGACTTAATGCCTTAAGTTGCACGCTCTCTCTCTCAAGCTCTTTTGCCTCTATAACTTGTTTCTGAGCCCATGCAACCCAGCTGGCTCACTTTTTCTACCTTTGTGACTGTCTAAATAAATTTTCGCTGGAATTTGAAAAACACAATATTGCCTTAGGATACTAATTTCACAAATATTTTATATAAAAACAAAAACAAGAGCTATAAGAATCTTTTTAAAATCAGTTAGGCCATCTCTCTTGGTGTGCACAAAACCACAAAGGTGGATCTCGTAATTTAAAATGTCCACACCATCAGACAGGACTGTGAATGTAAATACAGAAATGCATATTCTAAAGATTCTACTGTGGAGGGAGTAACAGTCTTGAGCCCTGAATTCACAAATGGAGGAGCTTTAACATAATGATATGAATATACATAGTGCTCAGAGTTGGGTGGCTATTGATTTGAAAAGCATGCTGTGTGGGCCTCCTCTGCTTTCCTGGTGCATGTGAGATGCTGGAAATTCTTACCTGGACCTGTAGTTTTTGATTTTGTTGGTCCCAGGCCATTTTTGGGGGTAGTGGTTACTCTGTAGCCAGTGACAGGGGAGCTCGAAGGCAGCCACCTGACACTGATGCTGTTGTCCTGAACATCGGTCACCTGCATCTGGGAGGGTTTGTCAATTTCTAAAATAAAACAAGAGAAACCAATGAAGCCATAACCCATGGGAAAAAGAGTGGACAAGTCCTCATCTCCAGTTCCTGCTACATACAGGATGATCTCTTACTATAATGAATGACTCCCAAGGGTTTCTTTTGTAGAAACAGATACAGCTTTTGGGAGCTGAGGCCGGCATCTCAATACCATTACCTATTCTCAAGAAGGCTATTTCATTCACAAAGAAACTACATTCTAACTTAGGTGTTTATCTTCTTACCTTATCAGCTCATTCATCCATTAACAAATATTTATTAAAAATCTTTTATGTCTGTCCCTACTGTAGGCATGTGGAATACATCAATTAACAAAACAGACAAAAATCCCTGCCCATGGGGGCATTTCCTTGTATATCTGGCTCAAAACTGTTGGCCGTTGGTGTTTTTCACCTTCTTAAAAAAACAAAACAAACAAGACGACATGGAGGGACCTGGAAAGTATTATCCTAAGTGAAATAAGCCAAGCAGAAAAAGACAAATACCACATGATCTCATTTATATACGGAATATAATGAACATAACAGTCTGAGGAATACGGTAGACCCAGAAACATGGAAGTAGGGCACAGACTGACATCCGTCAGAAGAGGCGGTGGGGGGTTGGGAAGAGATAAACCACAGAACTTACATGCATGTATGCATGACCAATGGACATGGACAGGACGGGGGGGAGGATGGGGAGGAGGGTGTCAATGGGGTAAAAAAGGAGAAACATCTGTAACAAAAATAAAATTGAAAAAAAAGAAGAAAAAAAAAGAAAAACACTCCATACTGTGCCTTACGAGGGCCAGTTATACAAAATAGAAGGAAAAAAAAAAGAAAGTTGTTCATTTTTCTTCTTTCTTTATACACTTCTGGTACTATCAACCACCTGAGAATTATGTAGTAAATGTTTATACTTTACCATTTTTTATGGGTTTTGTATTATTTTATAAAATAAATGTGTTCTAAAAATTAAAAAAACAAAACAAAAAACAATCCCACAATGAGGAAAATACCTTGGGAGAACACTGGGCAAACCATCTGAGTAACTATGCCTGTGTCATTCCAAAGGGGGAGTCGGTACCTGTTCGGTAATCAATGGAAACTGGCTTGCTGCTTGCCGGGCTGTCCCCACGGCCAGTGACAGCATACACAGTGATGGTGTAGTCCACTCCGGGTTTAAGGCCAGTGATGGTAGCTGTGGACTTGCTCCCAGGCACAGTGAACTCCTGGACCGGGCTGGCTCCTCCTGTTTGAAGAGAGCTTTGTCAAAGCGGGAGGGCTGAGCGATACCTGGGGATGCTGAGTGACTGAATTAACCTACTGAGAGAAGCATGCAAGTACCCCTTTCTTATTCCCTTTAAAAAGGTGCTATTAATAGGGTTTGAACAGAAACCTATATTTATTTATTAATGCAGTAAACCTTGATATACGTGTAAGAACTGGAAGGAAATTGCAGTTAATGCTATTTTCACATTCCAGCTATAAAAAGTCAGAGTTGTAGGTGAACATGAGGAGAGAAAAGAAGGCAAGTCTGCAAGCCAGGATTGCATAAACTGTGTTCCTTTTGCAAAATTTTAATAGGAAATATTCATGTTAAATAAAATTCTGAAAATACTGAAAAGTAAAAAGAAAAATACAAATCACTTATCCTTTCATCGCTGATAATATGCATGTGGATTTGTAATCTTTTCTTCCGATCTACTGTTCCCTCTCTGGGATTATACACTTTCTTATCTTGATTTTGCTACCAATTATACATCATGTAAATTTCCCACATAATCTGGGAGAAGACAAGGCTCCCTTGAATGAACTTGCCAAACTTTCTTTAATTATGTGTTCACTGATGGGTTTTCAGATTACCCACCAAAGGACCTGACTTGATTAGAGTGTGAAATAGCATTTTCCTGACACACCTGTTTCTCCATAGGTGATCCTGTAATATCTCACAGTGACAGCAGGAGCATCCCAGCTGATCAATAGGCTGGTGGGGGTTGTGGCAATAACTTCCAGGTCCCTTGGAACATCCGAAACTAGAAAGAGCAAGGGAAAGTTCACACGTCTAACTTTCACACAGATTCGCTCTACGTTCATTTCCCAGGTGATTGTGATTTTAAAAGTAGAAGAATGTAAATACTATACAAAATTAGCAGAATTAAAAATTATGAACAATTCAAGGGAAGGGGTTAGGGAGTCAATTCAAATCCTGATAAAATGATGATTCCAAATGTACTGAATGATTTTCCCCCTCAATTTTTTATTTTGAAAAATTTTAAAACAGAAAAGCTACAAAAATATATAATGAACACCCATATCCCCTGCCTTTAGCTATAATCGGTAACATCTGCCTCTCTCTCTCGTTAATCCATTTGAGACTAGCGTGTAGATATCATAATACTTCTCCCCTAAGTATTTAGCATCCAGCTCCTAAGAATTTTGACACTATTACATTAAAATAATTGTTTTGAAGGGAACTTTGAAAGAGTGTTTTCTGTATTTTGAATAACACTCTGGTTATTAAAAATTCACAAATACCTAAATCGGGTGAGAACTTTTTTGGGATTAAAAAAAAGGATCTTGATTAATATACTCTAAGGAGATTTTTCTCCAGATAGTCTCTCACTTCCTTCTCCATGTCTCACAACCATGGTCTATTTTTTAAGAGATGATGACTCAGACAACACAAACCTATTTCACAGAAGATACCACCTGCATAGGAAAGTCCTCTGAGTTTCTTTGAAGACTAGAAAGCAAGTTACCTGTTGATTGCTGGCCAACCAACGAGGGACTTTCCTCTCTGCCGTTAAGTGCAACAATGCTGACCACGTATTCTGTGCCCGGATTGAGGTTGGTGAGGGTGATGGAGTTCCGAGAGGGGGGCACTCGATCTTCTCGAGGTCTTCCACCGGAGTGTTCAGGATGATGGCGAATCCTATAGCCGGTGATGGTGGCTCGAGGAGCAATCCAATGGACAGTGAAAGAGTTGGCAGTTATATCAGAAAAGTCAATGCCAGTTGGGGAATCGAGACCTGTGTTTCCCACCCAGGGGACAAAGAGAGAGAGGGAGTGGGGGGGAAAAAAGACACCACCAGATTAGGAAGTGAGAAACGAGGGGAATGCAACATATATCTGATGTTTCTGTTTTTTCATTAACACCATGATTTGCCATAAACCTCAGGTTATGATGCGCTGATTCGAAGCCACATATCAATTTCAAAATCATAAACGGACTCAGTTCAAAATGGCCAACTCAAGCATTCTTTCCTTTTTTCTTTTGCTAAGCAATTCAAGTGTCATTACAGCGCGTTTCTGCGTTCTGTTTGAAGAAGAGGCGTTGAAGGTATTCTGGGAGTTGATATCTTTAAATGCTTCAGTGTTCAGTGTACTCAGGAAAGAGGAGGTCTTCCCACTCTCAAGTTAAGTGTTTGGCTCTCAGAGAAGATTCCTACACTCAAGAGGGAATCGATAGGTCAACAGGGCGATGACGATGCTGTACATCAAACTTTCAAAAACTAAGAAATTATTCTGGACAAATTATAATGCAAGTAATTCCTTGTGAATTGAGAAGTTAGTGCAGTGCAGAAAAATCAGCAAGAATTTGGAGTTTACCTCAAATTCAAATCATGTAACCTCTCTGGGACTTCCAACAAATTTCTGTTCCAGTTATAACATTTACTTATTCTATTCACTAATATACTCAAACCAAATTGAGATCTCACAACTCCTTTTTGGAAGCCAGCAAACTAAGATAAATACATTAATGGATATACTACACTGTACTTTTTTAAAGAAAAAAATTAAAAGGACTCCTCTTTAAGACAGGACATCATATTATAAGATTTAATTCAAACTCCTTTTCACAGTAAAGAAAGATTTCATCAAGTAGAAAAAAGGGATGAACTTGTTTGCTTAGCACAAGAGGGAAAATATAATGACAGTGTTGGGGGTCAGCCGTTAGAGTCCCCTAATGAGAGGGAATGTTTATCATTCCTAAATAATAGACATTATGAGATATTCTTGGGAGAAATTTTAAAAGCACAGACAACAAAGTTTCTGGACTAATTTCAGCCCTCTGGAACCAGAGAATAGAACCTTAGTGACTGGAAGTCAGGGTCATAGTTGAATGAGGTGTTTTTAATTTTCAAGACTGGTGATCAAACAGTAATGACAAGGCTACAAGCACCACCATCACGGCAACAGATGGAGATGTATTTTTAGAAGCAGCATGCCATTTTTGTTATTTGAAATTGGTAGCTGAATGCCACTTGATAAGCACATTGCCAGCATGACTCACCTGTTCTCTGTCTTCCCCTGAGAGGTGTGCTCTCGTGTTGTTCATAAACACTGGAGACGCTGACCAAATATTCTGTGCCAGGCAGAAGATCTGAAGAGGCAAGTGGGACTTATTTTAAAATTGTCCTTGAAAGCATCAGAAACCAAAGCACCTCTGGGACTCTTTTAACTTATAAAATATCTAAGAGTCCAGTCCTATAGCCTACTTATACCTAAGTAAACGTGGCTACCTGGAGATGGGCTGTCATTGGGTGAAGGGTCACCTGATCTTGTAGCATCTCTAAGCCCTGACCTCAGATCCACCTCTATGAGTGTGACTCAGCTTGATCTTCAATCAGATGGAGTTTCTGTAGCATAGTAATATTTCTAATAGCCACTTAATGGTCCATCTGTTGAGGTCATGTGCTAGAAATGACCTTGGACTGTGGATCATCATTTACCCCTCAGAACAACCCAGGGAGGTAGTTTGCCACTTTTTAAAGCAGCTTTATGGCCACACCATACACTGCATATATTTTAAGTGTACAGCTTGACAGGGTTTGACACATGTACACACTTGTAAAACTATCACCACATTGAAGATAACAAACAAATCCATTACCTCCAAAAGTTTGGTTTACAATGATGCCACTTTACAGATGAGAAAACTGAGGAATAAAGAAGTTATCTTCTTTGACATACTTGCCCAAGATTGCACATGAACCGAACCAGGCCATGACCAGTGGTCTTAACAATTAACTTCATTGCAAGAGTCACACTCTGAAGAGAAAGTGATTGGTTCTGCCACACTAACGTGAGACCAAAACACTGAAAAAATTAAATCTACACTCCTGGACATCCTCTCATTTTGAGGAACCAACAAAGTACAGAGAAGGTTCCTAACCCCTGCCCTCCTACTCACTAAACCCCATTCCCTTGCATAGCATCTCCCCTTCAGCCTGTCTGCGGAGGCCCCTGCTGGGTGCTTGGACTCCACTTTAGCCCTTTCTGCTCGGCCAGGGGCAATTTACTTAACCACTGAGCACCTAAGTTGCTTCATCTGGCAAACAGGATAATAATAATGGCTACTCTGGGGGGAGATGGCTACCTTGAGATCTAGAGTAGGATCTAGAATGAAGTCTTAGAAAGCACAATGGACATGTGATAGCTCTGTGGCTAAGGTGGGGCGACGGTGGTCCTGAAGCAGGGGCTTCTGTATTGGGTGATGTTGTAACTACTGACCCCACAGTGCTCCAACACAGAAGCCACTGTCCTGCTGACAGGCAGGTATAAGGATGCTCCTGCCCTCAGCCACAAAATGAGAGACCAAAGCTGTGGTCACGCTGAGCTGTCTTTCACTCTCTAAAATATGTCTGAAAGATAGAGAATGTGTTTAGACCACCATTGGTAATGGACCTAAATATGAGCTATTTCTCCTGTTTGCAGAAACTTAGGCTGTTCTTATGTAGGTCTTTGAACTAGTACAGTGAAAATACTGTAAAGCAACATCGACTTGAAACACGGACCATGTTGCAGCCCACTTATATTTTCCTTAATAAAAGATATCTATTTCAAAAGAGTAGGAACTAGAAAGAGGCACTTTCCATAAATTGTGGTCATCGTTTATTTTAATATCTGTTGTTTTCTAAGTCCTCAGCCTTCAGAGAAATCTTGCTAACATTCTTTTTGAAGTACAAATTAAACTGGCTCTTTCTCCAAAGAGCTTCCTGATCTATCCTGAGTAACCAGTCACTGTTTCCATGTTTTCAAATGCTAAATAGATTCCCTGCTGACACTTGAAAAAAAAAAAGACAGAGAGAATAAAACAGATATGGTGACATTATTCTCAATCCTCATTTTCTCTCTAAACATTCAAATGTAGTAATATAATTTCTCTGGACATAACATTATTTTTATGTGTTTCTTTGGAGGCAGAACTTGTTTGAAGTCTTCAAACTTCATGGCTGGTGGTTTTCCACTATGATTTTTAAGAAGCTGTAGGCATCAAAGATGTATTAAAATAACAATAAACATCACATCTTTCAAAATGTACCAAGCTGCAGGTCAGACTTAGAGTTTAATTTGCAGTTCTGTTGTAGCTGTCTTGATCCTATTTGCTCCTACCCGAGAACTCGGCGCTCACTCCTCACGCTCTAGCCTAGTGTTTCTTGAACGGATACATTGGGCCTCTTACTTGTTAAGACCACCGCGTTGTCTGATGGAGAAATGGACAGTTCCGCCACGTCCTCCTCGTTTTTCACAGGGGAGTAGCGCACCAGGAAGCTGGTCAATTCAATGGATGAGGGTGGGGCCCAGGTGACCCGAATAGTGTCTGGACCAACGTTGGTGAACCGCAGGTCAGTGGGAGAAGGGACAGCTGGTTTCAAGTAAGAAGGGAGATTAAGTTCATGTGATTTTAAAATGAAAAAGGTAACAAAAAATAGCTGGAAAGGTAAAAACAGGATTTCATGCATAAAGGAAACGAGTCATCACCATGCAAATAGTCTAATCTAAATCTAATCTAAACGAGAGTAAACTAGAGTTGACCCTTGAACAAAACAGGTTTGAACTGTGAGAGTCTATGTGGATTAAGAAATATTGCAAATGCATTTTCTGTCCTTTACGATTTTCTGAACATTTTCTTTTCTCTATCTAGCCTATTAGAATACAGTATATTATTTGTATAACATATAAACTATGTGTTAATTGAGTGCTTATGTTATCAGTAAGGCTTCCGGTCAACAGTAGGCTCTTAGTAATTGTTTTGGGGGGTGTCAAAAGTTACACATGGATTTTTGACTGCGCTGGTGGTCAGTGCACCTAATCCCCATGTTGTTTAAGGGTCAATTGTACTATTAAAATAAATCACTACACCTGTACTGTTAGGCCCCTTTAACCTTTCTGCCATCAGTAATATATATCTTAATCAGTTTAATCTACTTTCAAATATGCTGCTTTTGAGTACATTATTAATACCACTGAAAATTATTTTATCCCAGGCTGAAGAGGCTCAAGTTGCCACACAGCAGAGAAACACAGCAGTACTTTCCAAAGAAACACATGCACACAGACGAAGAGACAAAGGGTCCTAGAGGTCCCCCCGGCAGGGAGAGGACTAGAGCTACAATTCCATTCAGTGAACACTACTGACAAGTGAAGAGGGTTCATGCAGATCGGTTCTCAGCATGTTTCTTACCATGCAGGGCAGAGAACGTTTATAATGTTGCATGCTCGTCCCCAGACTGAGGTTAAAGAGGAGTTTCTTGATCTCACCATAGCAATGGAACTTAGAAAACTTTTTTTTTTTTTAAAACTCCACCTCAAAACAAACCCCCTTCCACTCTATTCTAATTTCAATGGGTTTTTAGTCAGCTACAAAGAAGGAACATGGTGGAGTTGATCAAAGAGTAGAAGGAAGCACACAATGGTACACTTTGAAAGTATATTTCTTATTATTTACTGGTGTACTTTATTTAATTTGGCAGTGATGCTAGACCATTAAAAAAATCATAGGTCTGCAAAGTCAATGCATCTTTGCCACTTTGTATTTAATAGATCGGATATCTACGTTTCCTTAGCTGTATCCATATGTGTGCTTTAAATGAGAATATACTTAAGACTGTTCAACTACGTCTTCATCCAATTGGTTTAGCATCTGTATTTGATTCCTTCCTCCCCATACCACCCTCTCTTCACCTCTGGCAAATTGCTGGCTTTTCCACGGAAACATCCACCTTTAACCAGAGTGACTGGTGGCAGCATGCAACACCATCCGTGTCTCAAACACAGAAGTTTTCAAAATTCACCCGTTTGCTGTGTCAGTGTGGTAGGGGCACTCTCTCCGCCATTAATGAGCGTGATAACGCTGATGTCATAGTCAATGCCCGGCTCCAGCCCTGTAACTGTGTAGTATCCTACTGAGGAGTCCACAAAATCTTCAAAAATAGGGATACCTTCTCCTGCCGCAACTACTGTGATGCGGTACCCAATAATGGTGGAAGAGTTTAGCGGGGTCCACCTCAGGCCGATGCTTGAATCGGTTATATCAACAAAGCTTAGGTCAGTGAGTTGGGGCACCTCTATTGAGTTACAAAGCACAAGGGGGGGGGGGCGAAAGGAAAATAAAGGCAAAAAAAGAGGAAAAAATAAAGCAGTGTACATCAGGTTACTAGTAGTAAAATTGATGGAATGTTAAAGCAATGATGGTAATATGCCATCTGTTCCAAACAGTCTGAAAGACTCCCTGAGCATCATGAATAGTTCGCTTCCCTGTGAAAATCAACCAGGCTACACCGTTCTTAGGAACCCTCATGCATTTTGAAAATGTCTCTAAACAGTTCAGTGTGAACCTCTCAGGCTCCTAAAAATTATAGGCCTGTTTAGGATGTCAAAACCATTCCTGGGATCCAGACATACTAGCTGTCGTATCAGCCATGTTTTTTGTTTTGTTTTGTTTTGTTTAATCCAATGTTTTGATAGTAGGAAAATAAGCTTGCATGAAGATTTTTAAAAAAACTGGTTGATGAGTTTTTTTGTTTTTTTTCCCCCCATACAAAAAACTCATGACAACACATGGCCATAATGCTAACACATTATGAATCTGGAGTGAAATGTGCCATCTAAAAGCACATTCAGGTGGCAGACAGACAGGCCCGGGTCCAAGGCCATCGCCAGTATTTCGGTAACTTATGGTCAGAATGATTCAGTTCGCAGGACTGAACGTGTTCTACCAACATGCGCGGAGGGGGACAAAACCTGCCCACTCTCATTCTGTCACAATCCCATTTTGGACAAACTGGACAGGGCTTTCCAGTGCTGTGTTTCAATCCACGAGAAAGAATGCCCTGCAGGTAGGTGTGGTCCTTCATTTTCTTTCTTTCTTTTTCAATTTTAAAAAAGAAGGATTGGAAACCAACAGCAAGGTGAAGAATCGGATGTGTTGACCAAGTGCCACTTCAGTGCTCACATATAAAGACAGGTACAATTTTATAGACAGCAGATGAAAACTGGACTGTGAAACCAGGCACCAGGGTACCGACGGGCTGCATTTACCAGGTTACTTTTAGCCTGTCAGGACCGAGGACAGACACGTGAGACCGTTTTAGTAGTACTTCCACGTGAGCAGACAGAGTTAATGCCGTGGCTGCCACTCCATTACATACTCATCACACAGACAGCACCTCAGTGAAGCAGACAGGAGCAGGGTTAACAGCAAGCATTTGTCCAAATAGGTGCTTGGACCTCGTGGTTGTGAAGAGTGTGGCTGGGAGGTCTGAACTGAATCCCAACTATATCTGACACACTCGACCACCTGGGGATTCAGATGTTAATCCCCACTCTTACTGATACTGCCACTCTGAGGATAACAGCTTATTTTTCCATTACCTGGGATGATGGTATCAGAGATAGGGACACTTTCCTTGTCATCTTTGACAGTGTAAACACTGACATTGTACTCCAGGCCGGGACTCAGGTTGTCAAAAGTACAGGAACTCTGATCTGCATGAACCACTTCTTCCAAAGCGTATCCCTGCTGGCCATTCGTTGGGGTGGTGGTGATTCTATAACCACTGATGTCTGCAGAATACAGAAAGGAGGACGTTACTGCAGGGGGGACTTGCAACCCAGAGCACTTTAAACCAGACCCCAAAGATGAACCCACAAGGGGACTGGGGAAGGACTTGGCATTTACTGAGGATTCTACTGTCTTTAGTGATCACAATAACCCTTTGGAGCAGGGATCGCTACCTTGGATTTAAAGAAAATCCTGGAATGGGGAAGTGATCACCATTGGCTTTTCTGTCTCAAAATCCCATGATCCTCTACCACTGGGCCCTGATTTCCCAATGGAGCATCTGCAGGACACCTGGAGAAGATTCCACTTCACTTGCCTGGTAGTAACTGGCCCTCCACCCCAGCCACATTCCCAAAGCCGGTTCTCCTAACATACACATTCTGAACCTGTGGGATTTACAGGAAGAAGTGGGAAAGGAGGAAAAATGGGGGGGAAGTGGTTCTGTTTATTCTAGAGAAAGAATAGTAATTGATGAAGATTTCAGGGATTATAGAAATTAGGCAGTAAGAGGGTTGAGGGCGAGGAGAGATTTGAATGAAACAGTGATGACTAGAGATCTGCAGGGACAGATGCAGTAAACGAGAAAGTGCAAGTTAAGCTTACTGAAGGGCAAGGAAATGTTGGCGTATTTTGTCATTAGAAAAGGGTGAAAGCTAAAGTATAGAGAAGGAAATCCAAGCCGATGGGGAAAAAATGCTGAGATCATTACACGTGTTACTGACCATCTAGATAGGCGAGGACATCCACTAAGACTAAATATTAATGACCTAGCTTTCAACAACTTCATATAAATTCAGAGACATTTGTCTGGAAATACTATAACTAGCTTAAACAATGTTTCCACAGATAATGAAAACTTCCCCTAAATCACTCTACTTCAGAGGAGAATTAAAAAGGATATTTTGAGCTAGTTTTAGTCTTTGTGATTACACACTTTGATCAGATAATTAGAGATAATTCTCTTAGTTGTGTGCCTAAGCAAAGGTAAGAACTATTTTTAAAATCACAGTAAAATTAGAATTAGTGAAATATTAAACTAAATACAGCCCTTAAAGTAAGAACTATAGCAGTTATGGGTGAAATCAACATGAGTTGGAATTTGTTTTTGTTTAGATTTTTCTCAATTATGAGTATCCTTATATCTCAATAGTGATTCTTCCAATATACCCAATATTAAATAATACAATTACATTTTGGTTAACATTTCTCGTTTAAAGAGACTTTCACATGGGCTTGGCAGAAGTCAGGAATACCTAAAATTTCTCCTGTCATGGTTATGGTACATCATACCACTTGAATATTGCTATAGGCATTTTTAAATATTTTTTGAATAAGTTTCAGTATGTGTGATCAATGAGTTTAGAGAAAAGCTACATTTAAAGCTTTAAAAATAGTCATGGAACTGCATTTAAGCAATTTCTCAGTATTGGATATAAGTACAAACAATTAAGTTCCAAATATGTGATCCTGGGTGTGAGAAAGAGTCCAAAAAATTTTAGTTATAATCCCAATTCTTTTTTTTTTTTGTTAATCCTCTCCCAAGGATATATGTTTTTTAGATAGAGTGGAAGGGAGGGCAAGAGAGAGAAAGAGAGAAACATCAATGTGAGAGAGACACATCAATTGGTTGCCTCCCACATGACCCTGACCAGGACCAGGGATTGAACCTGCAACCCAGGTATGTGCCCTTGACTGTGAATCAAATCTGCGACCCTTGTCTGTGGGCTGATGCTCTAACCACTGAGCAAAACCGGCCAGGGCACAATCCCATTTCTATAACATCTACAATTTGGGATTGTGGGTAGGTGAATTTTTTTTGCGCCTCGATTTTCCATTCTGTAAAATGGATCATTTCTACCTCTCATTATCCTTAGGTTTTTGTCGCAACCACTCATAACAATATTTGTGAAAGTTCAATGAATAATAAACTTGAATCTGTGATAACTCATAAAAGGAAAATTATGCAGTATGATTTCAACCATTTCTTTGGCAATTCTGAATGGCAATGGGCAAAGGCCACCTTCCAGAATACTTTCCCACAACCCCCATGACACCCCACAGCTCGGTGAGGAGCTGCCTTGCTCTCTCCTGTGATTTAAATAAACATGCAAACACTCTACATATCACTCTACGACGCACACTCTTGTCCTCCTGTGTTTCTTATGGAGGGGCAGCTGCTTCCATTCTAAACCTGTATTTCTCTGAAAGGGAGTTTCTAAAAGCCTTGCCTTGGAAAGGTATCGCATACGCGTGCCGGGTGCGCGGCAGGCTTACCCGGGGTGGTGCTCCTTTCCCAGGACACTGTAAGCACTCCCGTTTCGGGGTTTGCCTCCAGGTGCAGGTTCGTTGGTGGAGACAACGCTGTGTGGAAAGAAAATTATAAATGGAAAGTTAAAGCTAACACAAAACACTTGACCTATGGAAGACTCCCCTCTGTCCCAATGTTTCCTTCCTTCCTTCCACCCTCCCTCCTTCCTTCCTTTCTTTCCTCCTCCCTCTCTGCCCCTCTCTCCCTTCTTCCCTCCCTTCACATCCTCTTTCCTTCCTTTCCCCCTCTCTTTGAAAAACTCAGTAAAAATATAGAAGTTGTACCATGAAATCATGGTGGACAGCAATTCTCCGACAATTCTTTTTAAGATCAATGATTTTGCAATACTACTGAAATCCTTTCCATCTTGCCAGTTCATAAATATTCTTGACATGGAAAGAACACTGCTGGTGCCACGGACGACAGGACATGGCTTGAACTTGCTACTTACAAAGTAGGAATAGCTAACAGTGTAAGTAGGGGTAGATCTTTCCCCAGTGCTGTTATCATAGGTAAAAGTCATATTGATATCAGCTATTTTTTTTTTTAAGTGAAACAGTTCTAAAAACTTAAAGGAAACAAAAAAAAAGCGCAAAGAAGTCCTCTTACGCGTCACCACTCTGTTTACAATGGGCGTGTCCCTTTCCTGCCCATCTCTGAGGACTGTGACTGTGTACACGTATTCCACGCCTGGCGTCAGGCCAGACACAACGATGCTGCCCGAGTCTGAAGTCACTTCTCGTGGGGCTTCCCCTCCCTGGCTCGGTCGGACCCCCAGCTGGAAGAGGAAAAGCAAAATAAACACCAAGGACAAATCTTCCCAGAGCTGGGTTACTGCCCACAGGCTGTGGTCACACTTCGTAGAACGGGAACTACAGCACAGTGTGCTTTTATCGGGGAACGAGTCGGGGCCTCACTTTAGCTCAGTCGGATACTTCTGGAAAGTCTTTGTACCGGGGGTGGGGGGGGGGGGGAGTCCTCTAAACTGGGCGAAGGTGGCTGTAATGAAAGGTTCCAGGGAAATGTCATCACCGACTATTTTGCTAAATAAATCACCTCTTGGTACAAACCGTAAGTACACAGGGGCTTGGGGCCACCTGGCAGTTCATGACTATTTTCTTTTCACTGGAAGGAATCCCCTAGCCCTCTCTTCGATGAATTATTAACATTCAGTTCACCTCTTAGTTGCCATTTAGGGCACCAGCCCCTGTAACACTTCGTACTGTGAAAACACTCCTTTGGAAGAAGTACATTCATAGCTTCAACTGCGGGACCAAGTGTTACGGAAGAAAAGTTAATATGAGTGTGCCCCAAATTGTAAATCCTTAAAGAACTTCTTTCCAAAACCTAAGTAACATTGTGTCATCGATGCTCAACTCTAGAGACACCCTTTGTATGCTATAAGGCTTCTGAAATTTAAAAGGTAAGCTGGCAATCTTCAAAACGGGCTTCTCTACATCTAAGGAGCTTAATCATCAATATGACCATTTGCACACCTCAAAGAAGAACTTTGGCGTATTTTTCTAAACAAATTATCACGGGGATTTCGTCTTGATTTCCAATAAAGATTTCTCTCTACTAAATGCTGAAAAACAGAATTATTTTAAACAATGCATTTGTATTCATCACTCCTCCTAATATAACCACTTTAAAGAACACGAATCTATATATCTACGGGGAAGACCTTCATCTTAACTTCTATTAAGCGATTCACCCACGGGGGCTTTGAACAAGTTGATATGAAAGCGATCGGATAAAAATGTGATTTTTAAGTGACTCCGAGTTTAATTGGTCTCCCTAAATGGGCTTCCATGAACTTATTGACACCCATTTAGAGGAACACATCAGATGGAGTTTTCTTTATATTTTTAAATGTAGCTCCCTGGGGGAAAGGGTAGAGAAAATAAGATAACAACGGACAGCTCAGTGCTAATGTTTTATCCTTTGCAAAGCACTTTCCCTGCCTCCGTCTATCCTTCCCGCTGCTCAGTGAGGCAGAAGTATGGTTACACCCTGACAATGTGGTCAGAGCAGTACGAACAGAAACAGGTGACAAAACGGGGAGCTCATGAGATAAACCACAGAACTTATATGCATGTATGCGTAACCAATGCACATGGACAACAATGCTGGGGGGAAGGGGTGGGATCAAGAGGAGGGTGTCTGGGGGGTAAAAAGGAGAAACATCTGTAACAAAAATAAATTAATTAATAAAACTGGGATCTCCTGAATTTTGAACATGTCGTTTCTACTGCCTCCAGAAACATGACACCTGAGGGATGTCTCACAAGAGATGAGGAACATCTGTGCTTTACCTTGAAGCCAATCCTGGGAGCAGGTGTCCATGTAATCACAATGGTGGTCTCCGTCACCTCTGTGTTGTAAGGCGGAATGGAGCCCCTGGGCTGCTCTGTGGAGCGGGATCAATGCACATGTTAAAACCTTGGAATCACAGACGGTTGAAGACAATGCAGACAGTGAGCCTATTTTTATCAAGAATCTCAGTGTGATCAGCTACTGGATCCAGAATGCAACATGTCCCTTCACTGGGTGAGGCTTTGGAGTAGGTAAGGTCTTCTCGGTCTTTCCGGAGCTACCAAATCATCTGAGAACTGGCCATGGTGCAGGTTTATGTCCTTTCATTATAGTTGGGATTTAAGTTTTATGACAATAAATTCCCTATAGTGTTAGTCACTACCAACTAATTATCATTCTGCTTCTTCATCATTAATGTGAGGACAATGGTTAATTTTGGGGATGGTGATCTAAACATAGCTTTATGCTGTATTACTTCGTGATGGTGGCCAACTGTTTTTGGTTGCAATAAGGGATGCCATATGAAAGTCAAACAAAATTGGCCAGCATGGATACACTTATAAATTCTAAAGAGTTTTTCTCTCAAATATGTGAGCCTTCGGAATAAAAATACTGCAGAAATTTTAATAGCCTGCCACTGGAATCAGGAATTATGACAGAAATTTACTCTGTCATAATTATTTTAGCATCCTGACACCACTGTTCTTCTCCTTGTGAAAATATGACTTTAAGAAAATGAAAAAGCCCAGCTGGTGTGGCTCAGTGGATTGAGTGTGGCCCCATGGACCGAGAGGTCCCAGTTCCCTTCTCGGTCAGGGCACACACCCAGGTTGTGGGCCTGATTCCCAGTAGGGGCGTGCAGGGGGCAGCTGACTGATGTTTCTCTCTCACATCAATGTTTCTATCTCTCTTCCTTCCTCTCTCTCTAAAAAAAAAATCAATAAAAACATATTTTTTTAAAAAATGGAGAAGAAAAAGAGATATACAGAAAGTTAAGATAGACTTTTTCAGTAGTTCCACAGCTTTTTTTATACATTTAGATTTCTAAAATACAATTGGCCGGACAATTGGCCGGACAACTAGATCTTGTAATAAGGAGAATATGCATTTCAGTAACTGGCTGGTATGGGAAAGGTGAGACCTCAGAAGCCAAGACATCTGAGTAGGCTGAGTCAAATTCAAGGATGTGAAGTGTGTGGATGGTCCTGGTCACATGTTTGGGGCCTTCACAGTTGCTTCTTCTTTACCTCCCAACCAAATCCTGTGCATTTCTAGTAAACTGTGGATGGCTGGTGCCCTCCAGAGGTATAAGAACAGGGACAGGAAAGTCTGAAGACTCTAGTCTCCATTCAGCTCCAGGCCACTGTTTTGACTTGTGGGAATTCAGACTCAGTATTGCAATTCTTTTTTTTTAAATTTTTTCAGTCTGGCCTTTAATGTGCAAGTTTAAAAAATATGTATTTTAAAAATATTGTATGAAAAAAAATAAAATCTGTGTGTGGGCCACTTTGCGATGGCTGTTCTAAAGGCTCACCACGTATAGTAAGGAAGCTGTTTCTTTTTTTTTTTTTTATCCTCACCCGAGGACATTTTTCCATTTTTTGTACAGACAGAGTGGAAGGGAGAGAGAGGAAGAGAGAGAGAGAGAAACATCGATGTGAAAGGGACACATCGAGTGGCTGCCACCCGCACGACCAACCAGGGCTGGGGACAAACTGCAACCAAGGTACATGCCCTTAGCGGGAACCGAACCCGGGTCTCTCCAGACCGCAGGCGGGCGCTCTAACCGCTGAGCCAAACCGGCCAGGGCAGGAAGCTGTTTCTTAAGTAGGTTATTATTTTGATGGCATTTGGGGAGGAACTAGAGTGGGTGATCCGTAGTGCCTTTCCAACGTCTCTACAATCTGACATCACTGAGCTGCTGCTGACTCTGCCGAAATGCCATGGCCAGCCCTGTGGACTAGGTAAATGGCCACAAGAAATGATTCAGTAGACAGTCAGCTTCTTTCACTGAACATCTGTGAAAGCCACAAGTTTTTCAAATTATATTCCTCTCAACAGTCGGGGACTTTAAGACTGGATGTTTCTTTTGCCTGAGCCCGCCAGCCAGAATCTTCTCAAGCTGGAGAAGATGCTCTCGGCCTGGGAAGACCATTACGGGCAACTCTCCAAACCACAAACCCACAAACTGATGTCAAACAAAGGATGTGACTGTACGTATGAGCCATGGTTCTGGCAGGTCTTGTTCAGTGAAGAACAGCCTGGCTGCTAAAGAAATAAAAATCTACCTGATTTACAAAGGAGTAAACTGAATTTCCCCTAGAAATTCACCTCCCCTGAACCCCACAGTCGCTCCTAAGATTTTAGCAGGAGCTCTAAAGCCCAGCAAAGGGATTCCCAGAACAGTCTAGTAAGACAGTAAAGAGCTACAGAAATTTAAAGCAATTTCAAAAATATGGAAGCCCTGCTCATGTTTACAGCCTCCGAGAGCGCAGGAAGTTCTACAAAGGTTGGGAGCTCCCTGCTTACGTGGGTGTATTTACAGCTAAGCTTGGCTGGGCCGTTTTCATCGCCACCCTTTCCTCAGTCAACCATCTATTAAATATATATATATATATATATATTCCTTTATTGATTTCAGAGAGAGGAAGGGAGAGGGAGAGAGAGATAGAAACATCGATGAGAGAGAACACTGACTGGCCACCTCCTGCACGCCCCCCACTGGGGATCAGGCCCACATCCTGGGCATGTGCCCTGACTGGGAATCGAACCGGTGACCTCTTGGTGCATGGTCAATGCTCAACCACTGAGCCACACCGGCCGGGCTATTAAATATACTTTTGGAATGTGCTTTGTACAAGGCACTATGGTGACCTCTAACTAGTTAGCTTTGACTATCAGCACTTTAATTCAAATATCGTCATATTTTATGTAAATGTATTGTACAGAGCATAAAGTAATATATCCCCTCTATCAAAGTCTCCCAAAGTACTTGAAAAAGCCCCTCTCACTTCACTAAATTATTGTAGTATCATTAAAAGTTCTTTTTCCCTTATAGGCAATCTATCCAACAAAAGAGACTACATAAAATATATCTTATGTTGGAGTCAAAAAAATAACTATAAAATTCTACATTTAGATATTTTATTTATATGTTTATATAAATGTAGAATTATGTGTAGTCAGTAAAAGACTGTAACTACCGAGATCTTTATTCTAATGCAGTAAAGGACCTCTGTAAGAAATCTATATTTACAAGAAGTACAAAGACATTGATTTCATGTTAATAGATTTTAGAGTAGCTTAGTAACATGTAACATAAAATAGCAAAATTTTAAGGCAAACTTACAAATAAAAAGCAGAATTTACTAGCTGATGAACAGCAATTCCTTAAGAGGAAGCCTTCACGAGCCAAACTCCATACACCAAATTTAAATGGAAGTAAATTTTTGGTCAAGTATAAATTCTTATAGGAAAAAATTTATAAACAGTTTCTTTGGGAAATAAATTCCATAGTTGTTTTTGAACTAAGCTTATATTCACTTTTTGAATGCTTTTTAACTAACATCTATATTTTTAGTCAAAGAGTAAGATGTGTTGAAAACATTTAGAAAATTGCAAATAAGTTCATAGTTGCATATATATATATGCGCTAAAAAAATAAGTGTTATGTTGGGTGTTCCTATAATTAGAAATGTCAAGTAAAAAATACATAATGCTCAGCTGGAAATAAGGGCTCTTATAATTCTTTGTAAACGTGCTTAGAGACGTCAGTTTATGAAGATGGGCTGTTACTGTGATGTGGATATGTAAGAGACTTAAGGTCACTTCCCATAAAATGTTGAGCAAAAGGACAAACATGACCAAAAACTACTGCCAGTATTTTTCCTTCTGTGGAATTTCAAGAGATATTTCAGAAGGAGTAAATTGGTTTGTAAACGCTGTTCTGTTCTGTAGAAGTACTGACCTGCTGCACGCAGCACCTGTAAAGAACTCCTTTCCTTAGCTTCCTGCTCTGTGTCTGCCCATCAGCAGGTGCTTCTGTCCTCGCACTGCTGTCACTCGATACCCAGGTACTAGAATGCAGACACAGGTGCTGGTTCCCTCTTGCCTTAACTAGTGTTCGGCAAAATCATGGACCACGACAGGATTCAAGTTTCAAATAACAGGGTACTTTAAACCGTGCTACTCCAAGTCCCGGAGCAAATAAGGAGCCTGGCAACATAATGTGATTCAACGAACTGCTTTTTTTCGTTAAGAAAATTTTGCTTCTGCCCTGGCCGGTTTGGTTCAGTGGGTAGAGCACTGGCCCGCGGATCAAAGAGTCCCAGGTTCAATTACGGCCAAGGGCACATACCTTCGGTTGCGGTTTGTCCCTGTCCCTGGCCCCGGTGGGGGTCCTGCAGGAGGCAACCAGTTGATATGTGTCTTTCTCACATCAATGTCTCTCTCTTCCTCTCTCCCTCCCTCCTGCTCTATCTGAAGATAAATGGAAAATTATCCTCAGGTGAAGATTAAAAGCAAAACAAAGGAAAATTTTGCTTCACAAAATGATCAACTGGACTCAACAGTGTACGTCACGATTTACATTCTGGCACAAGCTCCTTACTGTCCAGAAACAAACAGTTCATAGACCCGCACTATGAGTAGCACTGCTTTCAATCTTTAGGAAACGGTTCTTAATTTCTTTCTTTTCTTTCTTTTTTTTTTTTGGTACGTGCCCCTAGTAGGAACCGAACCCAGGACTCTCTGGTCCACAGGCCAACGCTCCAGCCGCTGAGCCAAACCAGCCAGGGCCTTAATTAATTTCTTATGTAAATCCTGTACTAAGTTTTTAAGTTAATTTTTTCTTTTAAATGAATGAAGAAGAGAATGTAACTATAGGTGCGAAGGATGCGTTGCTAAGAAAAGACATTGAACTCGGGCTCACGTGTAGTGAAGACTCCAGTGGCTTTGGGGCTCTGCTGGTTGCCTTTTACAGCCACGAGGGTTGCGGTGTACTCGGACCCGGGCTGCAGATTCCTCAGGGGGTACTGGGAGGCGGAGGGCCCCACGTTGTACTGCTTGGGCTGGCCTCCCCGTGTCAGGCCCACGGTCAGCCGGTACCCAGCTATCCGGGCCCTAGGTGGCGTCCAGGTCACTATGACAGTCGAGTCGGTTTCATTCAAAAACTGTAGGTTAGTGGGAGCATCCAATTCTGGAAAAAATGACACAACACGTCAAAACATATCCGAACCTCAGTAATTAGCATAGTGAAATTCTCCAGTTTGAATTTTCTAGTTTTCTTAAGACTGAAACAGTATAAGTCAAAACCTTGGAAATATTAAGCCATTAAGAGATTGAGTGCTACATAGAACTTTGCAAAACTCAGTGTCAGTCGAGAGAAATTGCTGACCTTTTTTGCTTGGCTATGATTCTGTGGAAAGTCTAATTTTCCAGTATGACTTTCTCATTACCCTCCGGAATGATACTCACATTATAGAGATGGCATTACAAAGAAACACACAAAAACTTGTAAACACCACAATTTACTCTGCTGAGCCAAACAAGAAAAGAGGAATAAGCCCAGTAAAATGAGGGCAAGAAGAAGGGTCCACCTGGAACAAAAACAGTATGTTCTGCATTTACTCAATGACTAATCCTTTGATGGAGAAATAAAAGTAATTTTCACAGGATTCTGATTAGACAGGAATTATAACATATACTCAGAACTTCAGAATCATGGTAGGATACTGGTGAGTTTGCACTAATACAATAATAATGCTTATAAAGAACTGAGCAGAGGACCTGATGCCTAAAAGCACTAAATGTTTTAGCAATTACTGGGTATTAATTTGAAGAAACCCAACACACTAAATCAAAAAGACTGCAACATACGTTCCCTCCGGCAATATTTACAATAGCCAAGACATGGAAGCAACCTAAGTGTCCATCAAAAGATGAATGGGCCCTGGCCAGTTTGGCTCAGCGGTTAGAGCATCGGCCTGCGGTCCGGAGAGACCCGGGTTCGGTTCCCGCTAAGGGCACGTGCTTCGGTTGCAGTTTGTCCCCGGCCCTGGTTGGTCGTGCGGGTGGCAGCCACTCGATGTGTCCCTTCACATCGATGTTTCTCTCTCTCTCCCTTCCTCTCTCTCCCTCCCACTCTATCTGTACAAAAAATGGAAAAATATCCTCTGGTGAGGATAAAAAAAAAAAAAAAAAAAAAAAGATGAATGGATCCAGAAGTGGTACATATATATGATGGAATATGACTTAGCTATAAAAAAAAGAATAAAATCTTGCAACAGTGAAATCTCTGAACAATGTGGATGGACCTAGAAGTTATTGTGCTAAGTGAAACAAGTCAGACAGGAAAGACAAATGCCAGATGATTTCACTCATGTGTGGAATCTAAAAAACAGACTCCTAGATATTATTTGTAAAAATATCTACTAAAAAGTCTTAGGAGATTACATCTGGAGTTTGATCTAGATATATTTATTTACACAAAAATGCACTCAAACTTTCAATCCATGCCTCCATTAGCGAAGCAAAGTAGGTTCTCTTAAATATCCCTCTGAGGTGCCATTTCACTGTATTTGGGAGATGGATTACCATTTAACGAGCTTTGTTTTCGAGTTTACTGTGCTTTATGTCCTCTACACTGCCCCTCACTGGCCGAACATTTCCCTTTTTCTAGCTGCAGACCTGGGATTAAATGGTGTGTTGTGTCCCAGGTTGGCAGGGAGGGTGGAGTAAGGTTGGGAGCAGGACTTACTGGTTGTCTGTTCTCCTATCAGAGGCTTGCTCTCCCTCCCGTGGTTCACGGCAAAGATCTTGAAGTGGTAAGTGACCCCAGGGGTCAGCCCCATGACCTCTGCGAAGGTGTTCCTGCTCACGGGCAGCCTCTGTCCGTGCTCTCCGGGCAGGTTGACGGGGATCACGTCCACACGGTAACCGGTCACTGCACTGTCAGGGGGTGTCCACATGATGGTGACCTTCACGTCTGTCACTTCCACGAACTGCAGATCCCGCGGCGGGGGAACTTTATCTGACAGACAAGAGCCAACTGGTCATTCACAGTTCCAGCTGAAGATTATTTTAGAAAGCCAGTTTCCTGAGCTGCATAAAAGCAATGGACTAATAGGGCCTCTCATTCCAGAGCAACGCTAAGCTTCGTCTCTTAACCAGAGAATATGCTTTTTCTGCTTATATTTTCTGGTTCAGTCATGCTGCTTACATATGACATTTGAAGGTCTTATTTAAAGTATGCAGGTAAGCAAATGAGGTTCCGATATATGAAGGCTCTTACTAAGGGGTTTAAAATGAACATACAAAAAATAACAATAAAACTCATTGAGACAGAAAAATATGTGGTAATTTTCATTTCACTGAATCGTTTTATAATACTTAAAAGCCATAGATGAGCGGATGCTCTTAGGTTTCTAGGGAAAAAAACATGAAGATTTTATGGTGTCAGTTTTTAATCAGGAAAGCCAACAGCCAGCTTTGACGTTATTTTATAATGAGGACATTTCGGTCAAATTTCATACATTTACGGATACACTAATCTATAAGATTACTAGAATATAGGAACTGTTGACAGAGATAAAACAACCCTCCCACAGGGACAATTATTCTTTCTTCTTACAGTGCAGGTCCTCCCAAGCAGGTGAACAGAATGAACACAATTCAAGGATGGTTCCGCTCCTCTAAAACAGCGATTTTCAACCGGCATGCCGCAAGGACTTTAAAGCCTGCAACACCTGACTATTTAGTCGGGGGCACTGACCTCTTCTTCTCTAAGATTGTCACATAAAAAAATGACACCAGCCAACACAACAATAGCTGTCAGGCGTGAATGAATCAAAATTGTACCTATTTATTTTTTTGTCAGATTGGCAAAGCAAAATACTTTTTTTTTTAATGTGCTGCAGAATTGCAGTAGTTTCTATGTGCTGTGCGCTGGGAAAGGCTGAACATCACTGCTCCACCCACAGGAAGGTTAAACTGTTCCCTGCTGAAGCCCCGAGAGACGAGAGCAGAGCAGGTGCTTTGGTTACCGGGGCGAGGGACGCCGGTGGTTTCTTGCTGGATGAACACTGGGGTGCTTTCCTGGTTCTCTTCCACGGCGTAGATGGTGATGTTGTACTGGACGCCAGGCTGCAGGTCACTGAGGGTCACAGAGTTGGCGGTTTCTGGAAGGTTCAGTTCTGTGCTACTACCTTCTACTGAGGGTGCATACACGATTCTGTATCCTGCAGGTTCATGGAAAAAGAAATGAAGTTTGGTTAGTTCAGAAGCAGTGATGCTTGAAAAGTTGATTCTTTTAAGGACTACTCAGTACAGTGATAAGAACAGCCACGCAAACCGCTTTAACAATAAATACCATTCGCGAAGACCTGAGATCCTCAATAAACGTCTATGAGAGAAGCCACGAGGTGGAAATAAATATTCCTGCTACACTGCGTCTTCCTTTCGAGCTCTGGGTGATCGACGCGATTGGGGGACCACCCTGAGCACAGGGTCGCCTGGCACTGTGTGTCGTTAGGAGCTCAGAGACAGTGGAGTCACCAGATGAGCTAAGTACAAAGGCAGCTCAGCTGCCTCACTCAGTATAGGCCTGAGAGTGAGCTTTTTAGAAAAATTACCCCCTTCTACCACGGGAACGCCTGATTTCATAAATCAGTCAACCGGCTTTAGAGGTGTGGTGCGTGTTTGAGCGTGTGGAGGTTGATACAACGGATCTGAGGGGAAAATGGTCCCTAAGAAAGTAGAACTATAAGACTGGAAAATAATTGCATTCTTGATTAATATTACACACATACACACACACACACACACACCCCCTACCCTAGACCAGCAATTATGTGGGAGATGAACGTGATGCTTCGGTCCTCAGGTCAGGATCTGCTCCCTCACCTCTGCCTTATGCTATCAACACTACCTCTGCCTCATGCTATCAACACTACCTCTGCCTCATGCTAGCAACACTACCTCTGCCTCATGCTATCAACACTACCTCTGCCTCATGCTATCAACACTGCCTCTGCCTTATGCTATCAACACTACCTCTGTCTCATGCTATCAACACTACCTCTGCCTCATGCTACCAACACTACCTCTGCCTCATGCTATCAACACTACCTCTGCCTCATGCTATCAACACTACCTCTGTCTCATGCTATCAACACTACCGCAGCAGCCGAGGAGAGGAAGCCAGGCTGACCTGTGATGGGTGCCTGGGGTCGGCTCCAGCGCACGACAATGGAGGTGTCATCAACTTGATCCACGGTAGGATCAGGAGGGGCATCGGGTGCTAACAAAGAATAAAAGGGAGAAACAAGGAAAACAGTCAGAAGAGATGGCCATAGGTCTTTTTTTACCAAAAAAAAAAAAAAGAGAGAGAGATTATTTTGACACCAGGTGGTACGCACGTACCTGTTGTCTGTGAAGTAGATAGGATCAAGCTCTGCTCCCCTTCCTCAGATATCTGATAGACATTCACAATGTATTTCCGGCCAGGCAGCAGGTCAGGGATGTTCACAGAAGTGGCCGTGCTTGGAAGATCTTTGAAATAAAAAGGAAAGGTTACTAATTCAGAATACCAGTCCCTCAAATGATGTCCCAGCCTATGACAAGGATATTTAAAAAACTATATATTCATGGGGGTTGGGGGAGACCAGAAGGAAATATACTCATGGATACTCAATCATCATCAATGTGCAATGGGGTAATTTTTTTCCTATTTTTTTCATTTGTCAAATTTGTTCTCTAAAGATGCATACTTTCTATAATCCACCCCTAAATTCACAACCGTAGTCCTCTTGTAAACATCGTTTTTACAGAGTTCATTGTAAACAAAATAATTGGAAGTCAGAGTAGTGGTTATGGCCAAGGGATGATGGGAAGCGAGGTAGGAGGGATGTTCTTTTTCTTGATCTGGGTGCAGTCAGGTGGGTGCATTCACTTTCTGAAAATTTATTGAGCTCTATGTTTATGATCGGTGTACTTTATAGTGTGTAGATTATTCTACAATCAAATTTTATTTTTTATCCTCACCCAAGGACATTTTTGCATTTATTTTGAGATAGAACAGGAGGGAGAGAGGACGGAAGAGAGAGACAAACATCGATGCGAGAGAGACAACTTGAGTGGCCGCCACCCACACGACCCCAACTGGGGCTGGGGACAAACTGCAACCGAGGTACGTGCCCTTAGCGGGAACCCAACCCGGGACTCTCTGGTCTGTGGGCCGACGTTCCAACTGCTGAGCCAAACCGGCCATGGCTACAATCAAATTTTTAAAAGGCCCCTAAACATCAGACTTTGAAAAGCACAAAGGAGGGTACTGTGCACCCCCAAAAGCTAACATTTTCTACTGCAGTCTTCATACTGCCAATCGGTGCCCCAGCACACGCATGATGCAGCTCACACCAGGGACCAGGGAAACGTAGCTCGGGAAAAGCCCAGCTCAGTCCCAGGCGGGCCAGTCATTTCCCTGCCTCGCCCTGGAAGGAGGTTCAGAGCTCTCCAGGGGCTCCGGGGCTCACCCAGCACCTGCCGGGCGCCTTCCCGAGCAGTCCCCCAGCCGCCCGGAACCCGCCAGCCCCACGCGAGCTCACCGAGGTACTGTGGCTCATCGCCCTCTTCACTCAGCTCGTACTCCACACGGAACCCTGACACGGTGTCCGAAGCAGAGACCCACGAGACCACAAAGCTGCTGGCCGTGATCTCAGTCACCGATTCAGAAGTGGCCACAACGGGCGGAATGGGTGTTGTCTCTCCCGTCACAGTGTTGCCTAGAGAGTCACAGGAAGGGGAAAGAGAGACTTCAGCCATCAGGAAAATCTATCATCTGTAGGGTATAATTTTTTTTATCAAATGGGGGTGTCATCCACGGATGAATATGAACCAGGGAAAGCGGTGCACGAAGAGAGCCCAAGTCTGAGAAGCGGGGCACAGACAGGACGGCTGGGGTACGTACTGGTCACGGGTGAGCTCGTGCTGGTGGTGGTGAAGTCAAAGCGGGTCACTTCTTTGTGGCCGTACTGCTGGACACTTATGAGCTGTCCCTCATACACCACATTTGGTCTCAGGCCTTTAATGGTGTATGAGTTTAAGTGGCCTGGAATGGTGGCTTCCTTCCAACGGCCAGGAGAATTTTTCTAAAAATTTAAATGAAAAAAAAAAAAACACAAAAAAACACACAAATATTCATAAGAACATTCGGAGGTGATGTGGCATAACCTTCAAAGAATAAGGGACCTTCATATCTCCATTATGGAGGAAAATTGGAATCAGAATATGGACCTATGGCAGAGTTTATTAAAATTAAGGAAAATTGCTCGGCTGGTGTGGCTCAGTGGTTGAGCGTGGACTCATGCACCAAGAGGTCGCTGGTTTGATTCCCGGTCAGGGCACATGCCCAGGTTGTGGGCCCAATCCCCAGTGGGGGGCATGCAGGAGGCAGCTGATCGATGTTCTCTCTCATTGATGTTTCTATCTCTCACTCTCTCTCCCTTTCTCTCTCTAAAATCAATAAAGAAAAAAATAAGCATAATTATTTTTGCAGTTAATATTTATTGATTGTTGATTATATACCAAGTTCTGTGCTGTTTTACTTGCATTCTTCCATTTAATCTTCAATTCTCCTCCTTCAAATTAATGGTGTTGCTGTCCTCATTTTACAGGTGCAGAAACAGAGCATTTTGTGACATAGTCAACGGGCACTAAGCACCTTCCTTTTCACCAGATTAACTACTGAATATCATCAACATAATAGGATGAAGCCAAGTTTTGCCTCTCCCAACTCTTTTCTACTATTCACAGATACATATTCCTCCCTGAAATGGGGAAAGCCATTTATTCTATTTTCCTCTTGGTGGAATACAATTAAGCTTCTTTCCTTGCAGAAATTCAAGGACATGATATTGCTTCATGAGTCAGTTCCTGGAGCCGTCGTGTACATGGTTCATTTATGTGATGACTCATTCTTGGATATAAACTATCCATCAGAAGTGGTTAGCCAGCTTTGGGCAGGACTGCAGAAGAATGTGATTTGGGTTTATTTAATCTTTGCCTCCAGTTGACATTTCGCATCCTGTTCAACTTTATTAATATGCCACAGATCACAAAACTCATGGCAATAAAATGTATGGAAGAGAAATACCCTTACTTCAGACATGATGAGATCCTTTTAAGTTGTAAATATTCTAGACTAATGTAAGTCAAAATACATTTTTAATGCAAGTGATTGTTTTAACTTATCCAATCACCTAGTTCTTCAATAATGCAAATACTTAGATGTCCATGTATATTTTGAAAATAAATGAAAATGATGTTAGTACATTTTAAATTTAAATTTTAACTCAAATACACTGTGGAAAAAAACTGAAATTAATCACTACAATTAGCTCAGATTTTGTAGTAAACCGTTTTGTTTTTTTAAAATTTTTTTTCTTTATTGATTTTAGAGAGAGAGGAAGGGAGAGGGAGAGAGAGATAGAAATATCAATGAGAAAGAACATCAACTGGCTGCCATCTGCATGCCCCCCCACTGGGGATTGGGCCCACAACCTGGGCATGTGTCCTGACCAGAAATCAAACTGGCAACCCTCTTGGTGCGTGAGCTGATGCTCAACCACTGAGCCACACCAACTGGGCATAAACCTTTTATTCAATGTGAACTTTTTTGGTTAGCTATCAGAAGAAATTACTAGAAAATAAACTCTTAGGTGATACACATTAAAGAAAAACCTGGGAAGAAAATTTTGAGAGTGGATGAAAATTTAATACTTGTAAACATTATAAATTGTAGATATAAGTTGTAAACGACACCATGTCATTGGAATGGGAGAAGAGACCCAGGTCAGATATGTCCGCAAACCTGGAATTTTTTTAATTGTTAAAAATCTAAAAGAAATTAATTACTGTCACTCTTTGAAAACTTCCCAATTTAATGTACATTTTATACCTACCTGTAAATGACTCTTATTACAGTGGTCTCACAAATACCCCACAGTTAAGTTTAAAGTAAATAAAATTGGTGATGAAATGAAAAGATGAGAGACAAGAAGGTATTAGAAAGAAAAATACATTGACTAACATCATTAGATATGAAGTTCTACAAATGGCTATTGAATGTAGTATGGACATCACAAAGAGGGTAAAAGAAGAAAAAGACTGATTACAACAGTTTGAATTTTTTCTGTCAAGTTTAAATACAACCGCATGAGTTGGTCAAATGGTTTCATATTTTTTAATTGCTAGAATTCAATAGTTGTGATTAGAAATGGACATTTTCCTCCTGTGTCTAAAATAGTGTTTCTCAAATTATGAGTCGTGAATTTTGACACCATAGCAGGACATATTTGAGAGGGTAAGAGAAACTCAAGCTTGGTGGAACGACATCCTCTTAACTATGATTCTTCAATTTCTAGACCATTTCTGACTAACAAATTACAGATTTCATTCATCTATACTCTTCTCTCAACATTTCTTTCCCTCCTATCTAAACAACTTCAGAGGATCAAGTCAGATTTTAAGAAATGATCACTTAGAAAGTAAGCCAAAAGAGAAAGATATTAACTTAGCTGTTTTTTCCCAAATGATGAAAATGATACCAATAATTTATTTTTCTTTGGTGCACCTATAAAACATGAGGACTTTAGACTCTCTTCCCATACTGGAGAAGAATAATTTTAAGTATTCTCAGCTCTAAATCCTTGCTAAAGAAGATCTTTCTAATTTAACAAATGAAGTTTTTCCTAAATACCAAAAAAGCTATATCTGTATGTCAACTGATTGATCACATACGATTTTGTCACCAAGTAAATATAAATGTTACATGGCTAGTTCATCAGATCTATTGGGCTCAAACATTGAAAAAATAATTTCAGAATTGGTTAATTTCAGGAAACTCAGTGTCCGAGTTTCTGGGGGGCATACTCACTGGTTTCCATCTGAGGATGTACTTGGAAATGTGAGATGGTTCGGGTGCATTCCACTGGATGGGGTGAGAGTTGGGGTGGCTGGGGGTCTCAGTGATGATCACCTGGACAGGGCCAGAGGCGCCTGAAAATGAAAATGTGAGATTTGGTGACCTTGGGCGATCGTTCACTTCAACTGAAAATCCAGTGCACGTGGACGGCCATCGTTAAAAACTGTTTTGCTTCTCAGTAAATGTGAATGTAATTAGAATGATCTGGAATCAAGCTTTCACATGTTGACATTTGACATCAGTGCAACAAATCCTTTTCAGCTGATAAATAATCGTTTCTCATGAAAACTGAGAATAAAACTTTTTATATCAAATATATGTATATACATATACGTGTGTGTGTGTATATATATATTTAAATGTCTCTCTTAGCTTGCTTTCTTCTCCATTTCAAAGAATTATAAGAAAATTTGTGCAATTATTTAACACAAATAATGGAATACAGACTAAAATTTTCATTTATTGATTATATTTAGCTTCCTTGCAGCAAATTCTGGTTTGTGGAAGCGTCCACTGAGGATGGGTCTGCCACCTAAGAACATTCCAAAGGCCACGTGTCGCAAGGTAAAACAAACACATTTCTAAATCGGGTGGACGCTTAGACAAACGGACAGAAGTACTCCTGAGAGACAGTTTTATTTCTCATCAGTGTAAGCATCTTATCATTTTGGAAAAAACATGTTATTTTACTTTTATGCAATAATTATACTCTAAAATTATACTATTCTTTGGTCAAATTATTAGGAGAAAAATTTTTTCTAAGCAGCTATCAAATGAATTAACATTTTGTAGGATACACGAAATTCAGTATTTTCACATTTATTTAAAGTATGGTTTTAGTTCTTTTTTTAAAGCAAAATAAGGAAAGTAGAATTAATTTCTTAACAGTGTAGACTCAATTGAGGGTAATAATGAAATAGCTTATGCTAACAGAACAGAACACTACCTTTTTTCTAAACACTGTTTTTTTACGTCAATCAATATTCAAGTTATTAGAAATAAAAATAAAGTTCCTTATAATAACCTTTTCAAGAATTTGTAATAGCCACTCTCCCAAACAGAGCAACATTTTTATGTTTAATATACTATTTCACCAGATTAACAGATTTAGGTTTTCTGAAAGCTCTTAGAAAATGATATATTTATTATCTTTTCTGATAAATTCTCTTTGAAAATAAAGTTTTCTTTAGCAGAAAAAATATATAACTTGCAAATCTGTGTGGACACAAAAGTTCTAGAATAATATATTCACTTTCACACTGGGAATAATTCAAAGTTGATTGAAGACTAACATATTTTTTTGAATCTTAAGTTCATTTAATGCAAGTATTTCTAAGCCCCATGAATTCCAAAGCTCATGTACGAAATTCCCAGTTTTCCGTCCTAAAGTGGTATGTATTTCCCAGAATGTGCCAGGGTGTTTGTTCTAATCAACTGGCAGAAGTCAATACCATGTCTTTTGCTGAGTCACCTTTTCTATTCAAGAAGAGTCTCACAGATGTAAGTAAGTTTTGAAAGATAAATACTGAAGCAAAATTTTAGGGATTTGACAATTTAAAGAACTGCTTCCAGAGAAATCAGTGCATATAGGAATGGCGTGACCTTAAATTATTTACAATTGGCATAAGGCTGTTTAAATATTGATTCTTTATAGAAATCCTACTATATTTCCTCAGATGAAGAGACACCTGACATGTGTTTTACTTAGATGGCAACCAGGATTCTGAGGGGGAGAAAGTTAATTATAGTATATATAACCCCAAGAATGATCCCTAACGTGAACCATGGACTTTGGGTGACAATGACATGCCCATGTAAGTCCATCGATCGGAGCAAATGTACCATCCTGGTGGGGCTATTGATCATAGGCTATCCTGTGTTGGAGGCAGGGAGTATAAGGGAAATCTTCCTTTCAGTTTTGGTGTGAACCTATCACTACCCTAAAGAATAGTCTTTAATTTTAAAAAGTGTGTGATGGTTCAGTGTCTATAAAGTTGTAGAAAGGCAGCACCTGCACTGCCCTCCTTCACGCCCACCCATGCTCCTCTGTCCACCAGGAGGTCACTAAAGGAGAAGGGAGTGAAAAGAAACGGGTGACCTACTGATATTACCCTCAGTGATGGAGCAAACCTATAAAAGTTTCTTTTCTTTCTAGAACTTCAAGCACTGGCTTGAAATTCTATGTTTTTGATGTTAGGCTTATGCCACAGCTCACCTTCAGGGAACTGCCCTGACCAGCAAAGGAGATGTCATGCATTTCTTGTTCAGGAAGTAAAGAGAATGTGCCCATTATGTGTAAGGTTACCTAAATTTCAATTATGACTATACTCGACCTTATTCTACATATGATTGGAAAATGGAAAGTCTGAGAATTCCGACATCACTGACATTACTTAGATTTAAAATCTTGATAATCCTTTCAAAGCCGGTTCGTTGGTAAAACTTTTAAAATAACCAAACAGAACAATTACCATTTCAAAAACTATATTCTCTCTCTTACTCAATATGATCAGGCTAGCAATAAAATAGTGAAGTGAAGATATGATGCAAGTCTCAACTTTAAAAACCAGTTTAAAATAAGGTCAAAATGAATAATTAGCAGTAATGGTGACCCTGGAGAAGTTAAACATTTATGGGCTTGCAACTTAGTCCCTTTTTTTTTTATTTAGTTTGCTGAGATCTGTGCCCTCCTAGTTGTTTATTGACACACCAACTACCTCTTATCTTCTGTTAGTTTGAACAACTCAACAAGTCCTCTGCTGGAGGAGTAGAGGGGCAAGGCTCAGAGACCATCTATCAGTCACCTGTGGTTCCTATATTCTTCCCACATGCCCAGAGGCCCACATACAAGATGCAGATCCCTGAGCAAACTCAACATCCAGATAAGCTGTGTACTGAGGGGAAACGCCAGTCCCCGTCCCCTAAGTCTCTTCTATGCTCATTGGGCTGGACTGTTACCCTTTTTAAAGAGTAGGAACAAGGTCGACACGTAAGACTCCAACCAACACAGAAGGACTCCTTGCCATCTAAGCTTCCTCTCTGACAGGTCCACCGAAATGTTTTCCAGCCAAGCAGCTTAGAGAACAAGCTTATTTCAAAGGGCAGAAAAAGTTCCCTCAAAATCATTGAGGATGAAATGACTTTCAACAGATTGCACACCACACCAATAACAGCCATAAACACAGAAACTTGAGAGCCTTGTCATGTAGAACTTTCTACCCTTTGACTGCATAATTAAAGAAAAGAAAACCCAATTATACTTCTTGAACCTATGGTATTGCTGCAGCTATATGTTTAAAAATTTTTAAAGAAAAATTTTCTTAATGAGTCTTATACCCAAATTCACCATGAAATACAATTCAGAGCCAGGTCAACCTGTGCTATGAGCCTGCCTAAAGCAAAGTCACCTTGGCAGCCCTGGCAGTGTCTAAGGCCTGGGGAGAGCAGGATCTCCTCCAAGGTCATGGGAAGATGCATCTCAGTGGGTGGTATTTAGGATCACAGAACATTAGTCTATCAGTGTTGGAAGGAACTTTAAGGGTAATCAGCTACAATCACCCCATTTTACAGACAATGAAATAATGAGTGAAGCTTGACATTTGTCTCTTTAGAAGCTTAGAGAGAGCTGGGACCCATGCCTGGTGAACATTGCCTTTGATTGGATTGTTTCATGTTATTGTCCAAAGTAGTGAGTTTCTTATCACATCACGGAGGGACTCAGTTAACATAACCTTCATTTCTGTCACAGACACATTCTGAGGCCCTGGAGATCTCTCTCTCTCTATTTCTGAATGTAGGCCATGTTTTAAATCTGAAGTTGACAGAGGTCCAGAGGTCTAAGAGGAGGAAGCTTTGCACTTCAGTAGTTGCTCAAACAAAAATTAGGCTTTCATAATTCAACACATTGTTATAATTAATCATTCCGTGGAAACAAAATTCAATTTTTTCCTTAAATGAATTAATAAAACCATTGTTAATTCATTTTACTAATGTCCTGTGACCTGAAAAAACAACAACCCAGCAACAAACACTTGAGAGTATTTGAACTGTGTGGGTGGAGAATTGACCGTGTTACTCAACCCTTGACCCAGGGTACTTTGCTCCACACTCCAACTGGTCAAACAAATGACAATTCTGACCAAAAGCCTAGACGGAAAGAAGAATGAACACATACCCTACATTGTGTTTCATGCATTTCTCTATACAACTTCTCTGTTAAGAACCACAACATAAACCTTTAACCCCCACTCTCAGCCCCGCCCCCTTCACGGTTTCTATTCCCGCGTTTGGGTGAGAGAGGAAATCGGCCAGGACTGAGGAGCAAATTGCATTCAGGCTCATTGTCACAGCTTTCCACACCTTTCCCTTGACGGGAGAAAGAAAATCATTTCAGTCAAAAACTCAACTGATTGTTAGCGATATAAGAAAAGGATGGGAAAGGAAGGTGATTTTAACTTAGGCATCGGAGTATTATACACTGAGGCTGCCTTGTTTTTATTTTTATTTTTTTATTTTTTTTAGCCTCACCCGGGGACATTTTACCATTTTTTGTTCAAACAGAATGGGAGAGAGAGAGAGGAAGAGAGAGAGAAGAAACACTGACGTGAAAGGGACACATCGAGTGGCTGCCACCCGCATGACCAACCAGGGCCGGGGACAAACTGCAACCGAGACACGCGCCCCTAACAGGGACCGAACCCGGGTCTCTCTGGACCACAGGCCAATGCTCTAACCGCTGAGCCAAACCGGCCAGGGCTGCCCTGCGTTTATAACCCAGCCTACAGTTCTCACTTTGCAGTAACGGAGCTACTCACCTGGATAGGACTGTAAAGGTTGGCAGTGCCATTCCCCGATGCCACGGCCATAGCAGTAGCACTGGTACCTGACGCCATGCACATACTTCTCCCATGAGTCTCCAATTTGATAAAATGTTCGGGTTTCTGAATCTTGGCACTGGTCTGAAATACATACAGGTAAAAGTCAAGCAGCCTTGAAGACGTAAGGCTACACATTTCATTTGAGTGTGCTAAAGCAGTCATTCTTGGTTTTAATAGGAACTTGCAATTGTCCACAAATATATGCAATTAGAAAATATTTTGTTCATATCATTTACCATACAGAACAATTAGCAGGCAGGCAGGCAGGAAGGAAGGAAGGAATGTAGGAAGGAAGGAAGGAAAAGGCAATCATTAGGAGGAATACTTAGTTTTCTAAAAGAACACTATTCCCAATTAAAAATTTTCAGATTTAAATTTCTGTATATATTGATATGCTGAACATTAATTTGAGAAGATAAATTACGTATATTTCACCCATATTAATACAACTGATTTGCCATTTAATAGCAAGGACAATATATCACTTTATATGCATTCTCGAAATTTAGAGAATTTAATTGTACTTGTAAATAAAAGAACTAGATTTTAACTGTGAATATTTGCTGAGCAGCTTCTAAGAAAACCTCCGTTTTGGCAATCTTGGGTCAAACAAACTGGAGTATTTGATCAGTCTGTTTTCTTAGTGTGCAACCTGTCTCTTTTAGTAAAGGAGTATTAATGGATTACCTTAAAGCTGGTAACACAACTCTTTTAAGGCTCAACCTTCACTATTTGCTTAGGTCTATTATAAAGGGCAGCCAAGAAAAATAATGTACGTGGAGGGAGGAATTTACTGGCAGAATCATGTGCCCATGTTACTGCACAATCAGCAAAGAAAGTTCTCTTTCATTACACGGACTATCTTTATGATTCAGAACTAAAGAGCAAATTTCATTTAATTAAAATAAAGCTGTATTTGTCACCAAATGCAGCAAAAATAGAGGACTACCAGTATCAAGGTAAATACGGGTCTGTGATGAGAGGAAAGACTTCACAAAGCTCTTTGAAAGCCACTGATCAGTCTGAATCCCGCTCCGATCATGTACCATCAAGTAGCTCTACTTATCTGAAACTTGCTAACTATTCCCATTGGCCAAATCCATCTGGAGAGACAAGGCTACTTACCAATGGGATCGCACTTCCATCTGCCCCGGCCCTGACCGAAGCAGGTACAGTTCAGCATGTGTCCCTCCTCATGACGTTTGTGAAAGGTGTCATTCACGTTGTAAGTGATGTCGTCAACTATGCATTGATCTAGTTAGGAAACAGTGGGATGGGTGGAGACCTTTTTAAAAGTTCCGGTGATGAAATTTTTTAAAAGCTACACTTTTCAAAGCACACATTTCCTTCCAATAAATTATCAAGACTTCCCATGAAAATAACTTTTCTCCTGGCATAGAATAAACATTTTGCAAAGCTCAGTCAGTGATACAACTTCTGCAAACAAAAAAAAAGCCTTTCTCATATAAACTTGTAAATGATGGAGGTCAAAGTATACACCACTAGAATGTGGTAAAATACATCTTCTTATGGAAAGCCCATTTTTGAACAAATACAGGCCTTACTTTCAGAAAAGTTCTTGCTTAGTTGATAATGTCCTTTAGATCTCTGCTTGTTATAATAAGCAGGAGGAAGAGTAAACATACTTTAATACAAATCCAAATACCCCCCCCTCCCAATTCCAGATGGTCTGGTCTGATATCTGGAATGGTGGCAGTGGGGTGATATTTGGATTTGAAACATAAAATGACATTGACAACAATTGTAGTTTTTTTTTAAATCAAGTGAACTCTGTTCCTAAGTCTCCGGGAGATCCTGAGAAAATTACTTTCTTTCTTTGCATCTTAGCTCCCTCGTCTGTAAAACGAGGAGTTGGACTGCCTGCCTTCCTACTAGGCTCTGTGTAATTCTCATTACTCCTGGGTTGTACTACCTGTTGAACACACAAAAATGTTTTCTACAGAAAGAGAACGAGATGAGGCCAGTGTCAACACACCAGCTACACGGACTGTTTATTAGTTCAAAGTTCTACCTACATCTTACTTTTCGAATGACAGAAATAGAAAAACCAAAACAGTTTTAATAAATCGACATCCCTATATTCTTTTCTTAATGTCCATAAACAGGTTTTTATTTGCAGGATACAGTTGGTATTCGAGAAATGTTTGTTTCCATACACACGTACACATACAAAGCATGTTTTATATACAGAACATAGGGGTATTCCTATATTCTGTACCTAGGACTAAAGGGGAAACACGGATCTCCTTAAATTTGGATCTGCAAGAATCTGACCTTAGAACAGCAAAGTCTTTTTTCTTTACAGAAATTAGTCAAACTTTTCTGGACATGAATCCAGTGGCATAACTAAACACGAAAGGATCAAATGACTGTGTTCTAGACTTTGAAGTCTTCGTGTTGGCTCAGCCTAAGTATGTGCGCCCTGGAGAGGGTTCAGAATCGCAGAGCTTTGTCAAACAGCTGTGCCAGCTTCTCTTCACTGGCTGCCTGAGATGCGAGACTCGTCCAGCACAGTGGACCAGTGAAATGGTATTGCCTGTTTTCTCCGACTGTGGGTTAAGGACAACTTCCACATCATCGTCACCCTCTCTGTACCCCTTGTCTTCTGCAGTGTTTTCATTCATAAGCAAGCATACCTCGGAGCTGGGAGTAGGCGACACAGGTCCATTCCCCACGACCGTTCCCCACACATGTGCACCTCATCATGTGTCCCATGTCATGCTGTTTGTCCCACTGATCTCCCACGCGATACATGACCCCTTCGTTGGTTGTACAGATTTCTTCATGGGCTGTTTGGGAACGGATGAGAAATGTACAGTTAAAAGTGGTCACAAGGTCTTAAAAGACAGGCAGTATTATCCGTCCGGTGTGACTGTCCTACGGGCTCTCACTTGGACAGAAGTCTTGTGCCTCAAAGAAATCTCAGTGCTGCTCCCTAGATGGATCAAGTTCTGAGGACCAGAGAGGAAAACACCGTCCACAGGTGAGGTATGTAATGGGGAATAGTTACAGGAAGGGTCGGTGGACGTTCAGCCATGATGATCCCTACACACTCACTCACCCAGAGGGCCTGACAGATTCTAGAAGCCTGGATTGGACTCCCGCTCCATTACCGTTTCTAGTTCCAACTTACTCTAACGCAAAGGGGAACTGTGAGTGCGGGCACGAGACTAAGCTGCAGCGGGTTTCCTAAATCCAACGCTCTCCTTAGTTGAAATAAGAGAAATGAAAGTAAGTGTTAGTGGTTTTCTTCCTTATGTTTTATAGCTTCCTAGTCACACTGGACAATGCCATGCATGGGTTCTTGGTTCTACAACTGGAAAATCAAATGTAATCTACGGGGTTCTTGAAATTTGAAAACCAAAGGTATTGGTTGCCTTTTTTCCATCTTACAAACTAAAGCCCCCACTCTCCTTCTTAGAAAAGATCCCTTACTTGTCAGAAAATGTAGAGTTGTAGCCATTTTTTGTATTTAATAAACAACAGAGCTTCTGCCAAGAAAGCCAAAATCACCGTAAATATCGTAGGTCTATGACCATCACAGTCAGTTACATGTGAAATATTTTAAGCTACGCACTTGTGTGCCCTTCAGAAAAGACAAATCTGTGCAAAATTTAAATGTATAGGATTTTTAAATAGCATTTCATTACATTAATATAGTTGGAAACATTAAATTATATCGATGAAATTTTTAAGTTATATAAATCTTTAAAAAGTTATACAAATAAGTTTAATTCACATATGTATGTATTAATCACAAAGTTTGTTGCAATCTCAAAATGAAGTTTTACTGGGTAAAGTGGACACTGTTCGGCCATACTCCACGAATGGGTGTCTAAAGGGCCTCATCTTACCAGCCATGGGGCAGAATCCAAACTTCTGGTCAGCGTCATAGTTCTGTGTGGTCCCACACCATTTCATGTTGTCTCTCCTGCCTTCGGAGGTGCAGTCAGTGTAGTTGTGGTTGTTGTACAGGAAGGGGAAATGGCACAGGGCGCCGTTGGAGTTTCCTCCTCGAGTTTGAACCAACACTGCCCAGAACAACACACGAATGGGAAGAAGGAAGTTACCACTGAGCTTTCCGACGTGCTGCAGGGAATGACTACAGAAAACTTCGGCGAGCCAGGCTTTTGCAGCTCATTTACAGAGAGGCCACCTCAGAATAAGAGCTGTCTGATAATATAATTCTAAGCTTCCTTAGTGTGTTCACCTTCACCTTTGAAATAGATTCAACTCTCATTTTCCCAACCCCCAAAATAAAATAAATAATTAGATGGTCACTTTGAATAAAACATAGTTTTAACCAGAAGAGAAGCAAAAACACTCATCCACCCTGTGCGTTCTTCAGCCCTGTGGGGTTTCATACTGGTTTTAACATGCAAGCATCTTTAATCACATCATAATCCCGATGTGTCAGAAATAAATGAACTGGTGGCCTTTTCCCTTGGTGTCATTTCCCAAGGGCGTTAGGGACCACGGAAGGATCTTCGACTGCCAAGTTACTCCCTGTCTCTCGGGTCTAGACTGCAGAAAAGAGATATTTCTTGTGCAGCCTCAAGATTAATGACCAGAGTGCTGACTAATAGAAACAGGGCATGAGAAATGGTCTTTCTCATTGCTGCGTTTCCCCCTGGGGACACTCACCAGTATGGTCTGTACAGAAAGAGTATTTCTGGTCTTGTTCATAGTTGGAAGTCGTGCTGCACCAGAGATGGCCATCCTGCCGCCCTTCACTGGTGCAGGAGTAGAAAGTCCTGCCGTTGTAGGTGAACGGTAGGACACAGGGCTCCCCGTTGGAATTGCCACCGTACGTCTGCGTTACAGCTACAAGCACAAGCCAAAGCGCCTCGGTCACAGAGCTGCGTTTATTCTCCGCGGGCAGCTGCTTATTTACACCTTAAATGACAGGCTGAGCTGGTGCTACAAATACGGATGCTCATGCGGTTCTTTCAGCCAAAATGTATCACGCAGGAAGCCATGTCTTTTGGGGTTAGAGCAACACCTAAGTTTCACTGCTGTTGTTCTTTGTTACCATGCCTCAGTTTCCCTACTTCTAAAGCTATTTTAATACAGGTTAATTAAGGATGCTGCTCAAAGGAGGCTGGAGGAATATGCTTGATTCTGTTGGGGGCATACGTATTAATACATATTCTAGGGGAAACATCGAGTGTACCCATTATAATTGCTACAGCTACTAACTACCACTTTTGTAGCTTAGAAGAGACACATTAGGTTATTAAAAGAAATTTACAAAGCTCCAGAAATCTGAGATTTGGAATATAAAATATGGAGGACTAGTTATTCAGAAAGCAACCCTCTTATAACAACATTCTAGACAAACAGAATACAGAGTGGTTAATCCTCACTACAGAAAAGAAAGTACCTACATTTAAAAGATTGGAAGGAAATATATCAAATATCAATCCTGACTATTACCACTAGTGGTAAGATCATCAGCCTTTCCCCTTCGTTTTATTGTTTTACTTTTTTGTAAATGAATGTATTGCCTTTCAAAAACAAAATAATAAAAAAGTTATCAGCACTGTTTTTTGAAAAGATAATGCAGACCTGTCTCTTGGCAGCTGACTCCATTGCCCAGGCAAGTGCAAAGCATCTGCTTGTTTCCTTGTGTCTTCAGCCACTGCATCCCTATCGAGTAAACCACACCACTGTCTGTGACACAGTGACCGTACGGAGCAGGCTGGGGGTGAGGCTGAGGCTGGTAAATCGCCATTCGAACATCTGCGTAGGTGTCAGGTCCTAAGGACACGAGAGAGAAAAGTCACAACGTTGGACAAGAGAAAATAACAATTTCCTGAAGTCAGGACCTTTAGGGTCCCATACAGATCACTCTGAAATCCATGCTGTTACGGACCTGAAACTAGAAAGAAATGTCCCTCCCATTCTGCGTTAGTTTTTGCCTAGGAAATTCAGGGTAGGAAATAATCCACAAAGTCTACCAAATGGTCTCCACCTTGCGGCTCCTCTGGAGCTATTGGGATCATATTTCTAAACCACAGACATGATTTTGCCACTTAACAGAGCAGACACCTTCAACAACGCCTTCCTCATTCAGGAAGCGCATAGTCCGTTCCTTCACGACCCTTCACACCTGCTCCAGCTCACTCCTGACCACTTCCCTCCTTGCTCTATGCCTGTCCCCCGGAACTAGGCATCATCCCCGGATGCACCCTGCTCCTCTCTTCAGCAGGAACGGTCTGCCTCACCCGTCCTGTCTTAGCGGCTTCCACATGCCCAATACACCTGGGCATTTTCCTTCCTGCCCTTGTTTTGAGAAGGCCCTGCACTCTGCAGCAGACCCCTTGCCATGTGCCTAGCTATGGGCTCATCGGAGCACGCCCTGGGCCGCCACAGTGGATTCTCCAGAAGTTGCCCCTCCGTCCACATTTTGTTTCTCAGGATTATTTGTGAATCTGTTGTGTGTTTTTTCTAAAACCAATCAATCCTTTAATTTATTTATTTTAAGAAATTTGTTTTTCTATATAGAAAGAGAGAGAAAGGGAGAGTTGGAAACATCAGTGAGAGAGAGAATATCAATTGGCTGCCTCCTGCATGTCCCCCACTGGGGATCTGGCCCACAACCCGGGCATGTGCCCTGACCGGGAATCGAACCGGTGACCTCTTGGTGCATGGGTCCACGCTCAACCGCTGAGACATACCAGCCGGGCTAAAAATCAATCAATCCTTTAAAAATACCTTTCTTTTCAAGGTAAGGCAACAGATTGCATGGATCTTTTCTTCAAACTTTTGGCAATCTGTTCTGAAGGCCAGGCCCACAGTAGGGCAGAGTCGGAACTAATGCTGAACAACTGGTAGCCTGAAGTCAGCATCTCCCTAAGGAGGAGCCGAAGACACTTCACAATGGTTCCCGAGATCCCACACACTGGGGAGACAGGCACCTGCGTTCACGCAGCCCCCCTGGGAAAGTTGCAATGCAAATAAACACGAGGCTCCATTTTATTTGAGCCAGCGTTTCTCAGACCTTTTTGAATAACGGGACCTTTTCAGTCCAATGTTTGTAATATTAATAGGTAACATTTCTTGAATGCTTACCCATATAACCCTGACTACCCTTTAAAATTAAACTCTTTCAGTAGATTGGTATTTCTAATAGTTTCTTTTGGGGTTTAGCAGAATGTTTACTGATAATAATCAAATAACTCAAAGGTAGGATCAAATCGAATCTTGTTCACCTTCGTAAGTGCTCTGAGCAACATGAAAACTCATCAGAAGGAGAAAAACCCAAGCAAGTAAATAATATTTTTAGCTAAATGACTGATGGCTAAGAGGCTAAGCAATAAGGCTAGCACATTGCATAGTGAAAACTTAATCTAACATACTAAGAATAATAACAGAAGTACCCACCCCTGGTTGTTACATTTTTTCTTCTGTTTCTTACAAAAGAGGCAACAATGCAAAGATTTTTTCCTTATACCAGGAATAATTAAAACTTATTTGTAAAAGAGCACTTAGATACTGTCATTCATTCCCATGTCTGAGCCCCTATGGATTTCTCAAATTGTGAAAACCAAGACATGGAGAGAATGACGGTGCACTATTTTATGGAATACAACAAAGTTCGCCGGAGTATGGAAAACACACATAAAAAATGATTTCACTACAAAGAGTTGAATGTCAGGAAAAGAAACTGCATTCCATTTCGAGAAAAGAACATATGTACTTTTCCCTCTTTCCTAGCAGAAGAGTCAGGGAATCATGCAACTCATTGTAACTCACTTCCATTAACATGCACATACCTGTGTATATGTGTGTGTATCTCTATGTGTACACATATATAAATAGATCTGTACCTACCTATATCTATACGTATGTGTGTATAAATTGTGTAGATTTTGTGCTATTAGCATTTTTAAAGCACCAATTTAACCATTTTGTGCTAAAACTGTTGATCCCCATGATTCATTATTATTTCATTTTCAGATACATTTAAAACTTAACATTAAATAAAGCTTTAAGAGCTAACGATCTGTCAATGAACTCAGCTTACCAGCCCAAGCAATGCCAATCATCCTTCGGCGGCATGTCAGGGGAAAGATGGGTTTTCAGAACCATTTGTGGCAGCGCTATCCGGCCCCAGCCCCGCCCCCACCCCCACCCCCCCGCTCCTCACCGGTGCCCGTGGTCTGCAGGGACGAGTGCCTTTCACACTTCCACTCCCCTCTGCCGTTGCCCGTGCAGAGGCACTGGAGCAGGTTCCCCCGGTTGTCCTTCTTGCTCCAGGTGTCTCCGATTCTATAGGACGTCCTGGTGTCCTGGTCGTTGCATCTGTCTGTGTTAGAAAGGAAGCATTTAAAGATGCAAATCAGGTCCGGTTTGTCACGGGCTCGACTGGAACTTAAATGTACGTATATATACAGTAGTTGAAAGCTTGGTAAGTCATGTCTTGATGCTATGTTTCTGTTCAGCTGTGGTACCACACAGGTTAAACTTCCAAAAGATAGGATTCCATTTGTTCCAGCAGGAAGAGCTATATGATTTAATCTAGTTCCACTTCTGTTTGTCAAAACTTTTTCATCACCCTTCATTTATTGTTATTATTGTTATCATTAGCGTTTTTCCATTGTTCTTTTGATCAAATGCACTCTCTGGCTTTCTATCACCCTTGTCTTTCTTTCTCCGACTCGCCCAGTGATTACTGTATATGAACTGCCTTTCAATAGGGGACTTGCTTTAGAAAACTAGGAACAGTCGGGAGGCAAGTAGTTTCAAAGGTGTTGGGGCCCGGCCAGTGTGGCTCAGTGGTTGAGGGTCAACCTATGTACCAAGAGGTCACCGGTTCAATTCCCTGTCAGGGCACATGCCCAAGTTGTGGGCCTGATCCCCAGTGGAGGGCATGCAGGAGGCGGCCAATCAATGTTCTCTCTCATCAATGTTTCTATCTCTCTTTCCCTCTCCCTTCCTCGCTCTCAAAATCAATAAAGGAAAACATTGTTTTAAAAGATGTTGGGGGCAAACCCCAAAGAAGCTAGAAAAAGACAGCTGCCCCCCTTTCTTCATATGTTATATAAAAAAATTAAGGGCACTACCAGCTTTTCTGACTACTATTCTCTTTCCCTCACACACCTATTTAAAATCACTAACAGAACTGCCTCTCTTGAATTGCTCAGTGTTAACTCTACAAAGGAAAAGTGAGATTATTATTGTAAATGATGTTTTATAACTAAATTACCATCAGTTTATGTGTTCAATTATCTGGCAAATAGATTGTTTCAATTATAATCTGGCTTCGCCCATATGCTACAATGTGAGTACAGAGGATTTGATTTGTTTGTGAGTCAGAAAATGACTGCACTGGGTAAAGGAAAAATAATTGGCCAGCTGACGTCAATTCACACAACTACACACCCACATCGATCGACCACCAGAACTGAGGTCTGAATGAAGACGTTATGGCTGATCACAGCTTTTCCCCAATCCCTAGCTTAAAGGGCTGCCTTGCCTTGAACTTCCACAGCACTGATTTCAGTATCAGTCTTGAAGCCCTTGATATTGTGCTTTGTAGAAGATGACTGCATTAGCCACTCTCATCCCCTTGACCTACTTACTCGGTGCTCTTCGAAAGCTGAGCTAATGTCCAATTCATTTTTGCATCCCTACACCACTTGTACAAAGTAGGGACATACAGATTTTCATAAAATAAATTACTTTTCTTTGAGAAACTTTTTCTGACTTGCTATTAGAAGAGTTTTAAATAAATCATAAGAGTTTAAGTCAGACATCGAATTTGTCTTAAGCTAAAAATATCACCACCAAGGTCTTGGATGATCATAATAACGTTTTAAATGCAAAAGATCTAATGAACCATCAAGTTTCTGGGAAAGATTTGGTCAGAATTGTTATTACTTTCCATGAGAGATTTATTTTTTGTTAGCAAAGTACTTAAATCTGGATGATGAACATTTTAAGATGGTTAAACATTTTAAGCTAGATAAATAAAATGGGTTCAAAATATTTAGATTTGATTTTAAATTTATTTATAACACCAATAGGTAATGGCTATTTTGCTTCTATAAACTCTATAGTTTGAAGTTTAAAAAAAGAAGTTTTGAACCCCTAAGGCAACATAAGGCAACAAGTAAGGTCTTAGAAGGAGCAATAAAACTGTCAGAGGTCAGCTTCTTTTAAGCACAACTAAGCTTTTTTAGGACTTTGAGTAAGAGACACTGTCCTTAACCCCACAATAGACACATAGTTTTAACCAATGGGAGAAGCACTTTTTATTTTCATCAACTGTACTTATGAATATGCCTTATTTAAATGTGAAACATAAAAGGAAACCTAAAACTTTAGAGCTTTGCTCCATTCTATGTCAACAGTACCCACATGCCCAACGATGCCCTTGCATGTTATTTTAATGATTTCTTGCTCTTAATACTTAGAAAATATCTCAGTGATAATTTAAACATTTACAACTAATCTTCATGTCCATAACACATATGACATTTAAATGAATATTAAGGTTCTTAGTAACGAATAGTCTAAGTCCTTACTGAACTAAGATTTTTAAAACATTCAGTCTTCTTTGAAGAAGTGAAATAAGTTTGGTATAGAATTGTTCTTGACATTCAAAAGTTACCAAACCACAATGGTGTATTGGGTGTGTTCTAAGTGACATCACCTTCCACTTTTCTTCAGGAATATAGAAAACAATACCTGGACTCATCTTAACATCAAAATCTAAAACATACTTCTAGAGGTACAGGTGATGCGTCCACTGCCTTCCCCCAGACAGGTACAATCCACCATCATCCATCCTTGATAGGGCTTCTCCCAGGTTTCCCCGACAACATAGGATGTCCCAGCAGCGTGGTCAAAACATTTCTCAGCTGTAGGAAAACGTGGAGAAAAAAGAGGGGAAAAAAAGTGATTTCAAATGTGCAGTCTCCCTGTAATTTAAAGTGTATTGTGTAAGCAAAAATCCAGCCACATTTTTTAAGTGGTACTCTGTTCAAAAAGAAAGGCATGCCCTGTAACTAAGCACATGGTAACCAAAGCAAAAGAAAGCTCAAACGGAGTTGGCAGGCAGAAATTCCGTTCCCCTAATAAGTACATGGACTGTATGTTTTCAGCTGGTACTATTCTTCTTCACACTAGTACTTCATGTAAAAAGGATATGTATGTATCCGGTCTGTGGGACACTAAATATGCAAAATTTCAATCTAGTTATGAATGTCTAAAAAAAGTGACAAGAAAGCCTTAATTTTTGGATTTCTATAAAAACAAACACAACACAAAGGAAAACAAGTCTCTGAATCAGAAAACAATAACTAGAGTAAAATATATAGATAGAAACTTTCACATTTGTATCTACAGAGTTCAACTGAGGATTGAGAACAAAAGAAACTCAATACTTTTTATTTTGAAAAAAAAAAATTTACTAAGGCCCTGGCCAGTTTGGCTCAGCGATTGGAGCTTTGGCCTGCGGACCAGAGAGTCCCGGGTTCAGTTCCCACTAGGGGCATGTACCAAAGCTGGGGCGGGACTTACTAAGGTTTGACAGAGTACACACAGTTTTTGTGTTTCTGTCTAGTGTGTTGCAATAAAAATGTCAAAACTGCCATTATTTTTTCTTTTAAATAACATATCTTGACCAAGGAAAAACTGAGATTAGCTATTAGACAAAAGAAATGACTTCTTCCTAAATATTTCAACTCTATCTATGCTTTTGAAACAAAATTAAGACTTCTATACAGGTGAGTACTTTTTGATCTGATTCTTTAAACACGATCGATTATATAAAACATTTCATTATTTAAAATAAAATTCCCACTTCATTATTATTTTTAATTGGAATTCAGATCTCTTGTCCATGTAGAGTATGGTTCAACCCAACATTCTGACTGTGATTCCCACCCCTTGTTCATCCCTAATAGTCACACACCGATGGGCTTGCAGGTCCATTCTCCTTTTCCGTTACCAAGACACACACACTCTAACATGTAACCACCAGTCTCATGTGGCCTCCTCCAGGTGTCACCGATCTTGTAGGACTGACCCCCTTCGTGGCAGCGGTCTGTTCAAGATTAACAACAACAACAAAAAATGTTAAAGAGAGTAGGACAGAAAACATTAGAGAAAAAAAGCCTTGTGTTCTACCCAGAGTAGGTACTTGGGTTAGCCGAAGTAAAGACACAGAGGACAGTTTTCCCATCAGAGACAGGGGAGAAGTTAACAGGTCTTATCACTTGGGGTCCTTCAATTAAATGTTTTGTTTAAGCACAATAGGAAACCACAGAGAAAACTGAATGGCAAAGAAAGAGGTCATAAATCCTGGTTCCCCAGAGGGAGCACAGGAAATTGGGCCCTAAAGCAAAAAAAAAAAAAGGCTGGCAGGCATGGCCTCCACACATACACAGCAGGTTGAGTCTGAGACTAATTCAATGTAAAGCCATATCGGTATAGTATTTCAGCTTTTGGGCTCATGGAGAGTCTGTGTTTTATCCTTGGTTAGACATGTCCTTTTGGCAGAAAGCAAATAGGTGTGTACATATCGAATGTAAAAATCCAGGTACTTTTCTAGGCTGTTAAACATGATGGCACATCCGAAGGCTGAACTGTCTACTAGCTTGTAAACACTATGGACCACTGACTCTTAACATTTGGCAATAAATTTGGATAAACACTAACATTAATTATGGGGGAAATAGACTGGGCCTCTTCACAAGTGACTGACTTGTTCTTTTGGACAGAAGTCTTTAAAATGACTTATACTTAAAGGATGGATTTTAAAAAGTAAATGCTATGTTAACAGAATCTGTAACACAGTGGATCATACTGGAAAGAGCTCCTGAGCTAAACTACAATTGATGAGAGCCAACCCAGTCCCTGAAATACAGTATCTTGCAAACACTATTAAGCTAATCATTCCACATGAGCCCTGGGAATAGGGAGATCCGCTTCCTGGGTATTAACTATTGGTCACAAAGAAACCAGACCATGTGGGATGCAAGAAGCCTGTGCACTGCAAAGAAGGGCAGGTCACACAATGGGAGGTTCACTCTTCATGACCATCTTTCTAATCACCGCAGATAATCACATGATCAGTCTGGCTTGAAGATGTCCAGGTAATGTAAAATGGGTAACTCCTCTAAACATGTCTTACTGGAGTGGAACACAGGAGATCCACTTGGTTACACTGTGTGTGTACACACACACACACACACACACTTAAACCCACAAAGACTAAACAGATTCTATCTGTGCTTAAAGACATCTCACAAAAGCACAGGAGCCAGTTGGGTGACCACAGAAGACTACCTGGTCACCTGGAGTAAATCCCCAAATTAGGAATATCCAGTCATCAGTAACAGAAATGACAATGACAGTAAGGGCGAAATTCATACTTATGGCGTTTTCGCAGCATTTTACGGAATGTCTTTCTTACTTGCAATGGTACAGCTTATTCTTCTTCGCCCAGCCCCAATGCAGGTGCAGTCCCAGATCATGGAGTCTTTAGGGCGTTCATAAGTGTCTCCCACCCGGTAGGTGTTCCCAGTGTACTTGTCAAAGCAAGTCTCTTCAGCTGAGGGGAGAAGGAAAGTCCACATAAGCCTCACATATGGAAAAGTTTTCTTTACCACTAACCTCATCGAAGGGAGAATTCCCTTTTCGATTCTATGAGTAGCACGGTACAACAAAAAGTTTTAAAGAATTGGAGTGGGACACCTAGATTTTACCTTAGGCTCTAAATTAAGTCCCGACTTTTGACCTTTGGCAAGTTTCCTAATTTTCTGTAAATTAATTTCAATTGTAAAGGATTCTCAGGCCCTAGGAGAAAGCCATAGGAAATACTACCTTTGGACCAGTTAGATGGTGAAGGGAGAACTTCAGATTCAGATTTCTGACTCAGAAAATCAAGGGCCACATAAAAGCAAACAATTTGAAGAGCACCACCTCTACCAGGCACAGTCATTGTTAATCCTACTCTTTCCATTCTAGCTTCCCTATGCAAGTTGCCATAATTTGTAAGAAACATATCAATGGTTGTAAAGAACGCAAAACTTTGAAGTGGTTAGTGGTTTTGTGTAAAAAAAAAAAAAAAAAAAAATCACTTTACAATATAATGCCCAAGAGTTTTCTGGCCCATAACCTTATAGTTTAAGATTTACAATTACTTTCTAGTAAATTAAAACTTTATAAGTAAGTGGTTTTGGAGGAAGAATACACAACATCTTTTATCTTCTCATCAAAACCTTTGGGAGAGTAAAACAGAAAGAAGATTCTAGGAACGACTTGGGGATACATTTGTTCTTTTGTTTTAAAGGTAAAAGGAACATGTAAAAAGCAAATATTAGCAGTTAATAAATGTTTTTAAAGAGGAAATGACAGATTATTCTATTGAAAAGATGAATATTTTTACTACTTATGCTAAATTTAATTAACAAGCACCACTTCTCCATCTATTACAAGATACTGACCACCAGGCTCCCCACCACTTACCTTCAGGTTTACTCTCACAGTTAAAGCCTCGGCTCCCTCCATAACAGGTACAAACCAAGGTATTGCCCAGGTAGGTGCGTTCCCATTGTTGGTTTATCTGATAGTGATTCCCATTGTCAAAACAACCAGCTGTAAATAATCGAACAAAAAAGTTATTACACTTGCACCCCCCTCCCCTTTTCCAGATTATGGAATTTTCTTGCACAATTAAATTGCTGAGCCTAAGCAACAAACAGAAAAGTAAGTTAATCTGCAGAGTTGGAGGAGCATTAAAAGCAATATTGCACTAAAATATAGATGTAGAAACTACTTATCTAAAGAGTTAACCACAATTTGTCCACGTAGATATTTAGATATTCCTTTTTTTCCCCTGTTCTTTTAACTTAGCTACAAGTTATTACAATGATGTCATTTCCATCTGGCCAGGGGTCTACATCAAAGAAGTGGAAACATTTTGAAAAGCAGATAACTGCAACTGCATTTTAAAATATGCAAGGGACTTCCATGATCTTGGGTAGTTAAGTCAGAGGGCAACTTCCTTTAGCAGAGGCAAAGGGAGGGTGTGTCTTTGAAAAACTGGAATAGGAATTCCGATCTCCGTTCTTGGAGAAGTGTCCGGAGGGGCCCTGAGGCAATGTGAACTACATTACTTCTCCTTCAAAGTTACTTAGGAACAACATAGCTGTATAGCTACCTTCTTCCCACCCCATTTTGAAAATACTTAACCAGTCATTTACTAACGCAGAAAATAAGACCACACTAAACCCAAACGAAAATTGAAAGGCAGCATTATTTTTCCGTCTAAAGGCAAGTTTTGATGAATTCACAGGAGAATGACCTAAACTTGTAGCGTTGATAAGAGCACAGCAGGACATCCAGAGCCCCTGACCTCCAGTGTATTATCTTACCCTAGGCCCTCAGAACCAGCCTGCTCAAACCCATGCCTTTTGTGTTCGCAGGTTTCTCTCATTAAGGCGTGCACACTCCACACGCGCGCGCGCGCGCAAAACTTCAGCCACAACTTTAGTTGGCTTGACGGTCCCATCCCTGCGACAGCCTGTTTCAGCTCGCAGTCAATACTCACGCTTGTTTTGGCTGACAACCACCGGGGACTGAGGCTGAATGAGTTGCTGAGCCTGCCTCTTGCTCCTCCAGGCTCCGGTGGAGGACACCGCTACCCCCAGGGACAGGACGGCAAGCAGCAGCAGCCCGGGCCCTGGACCCCTGAGCATCTTGAGATGGTGCGGGGAGGGACGCCCTCACCACGAGGCAAGTTGCCACCAAGTTCAGTTCGTTCCGAAACCTGCGGGAGGAGTCCCTTCCAGTGCCTCCAGGGGGGTGACGCCTTAAAGAAGATAGGGGTCGGAGGATGGGGACGGGGACAGGTAGAGGGGCAGAGGGGAAGGAGCAGGGAGAGAAGTTGTGGCTGCAGGTCCCGGCTCGCGCCTGGGGCTCCCTCTCCTCCCCTCGTACAGAGCAGCCGGCGCGGGCGGCCGAGCCGGGACCGCCGGGCTTATATGGGACAGTCCCCTCCCGCCCCCCGCGAGGCCCTGGGCGCCCGGGAGGAGGGACCTGCCCGACTCCCCCCGCCCTTTCTGTGGCCGCTGCCGCCGCCGACCGCGCGCCGATTGGCCGGGGCTCCGGGTGACGTCAGGGGGACTGTGGGTTCGCCGCGAACAAAAGAGATGCTGATCCCCCGCCAGGATTTGGGGCTGGAGAACTTTTTTTCGGTTTCCTTTGCCGTCGTCCAACATTTTGGGGTTGATGGGGGAGGCTGGGAAGGGACTGGAAAAGGGTAGACGGGGAGGAAAGGGCGGGGCTGGAGCTGTGTGAAGCGGAGGGGTGACCAGTCCTCCTCCCTGCCCCTCCCTCCGCTTCCCTTTTCTTTCTTATTAGGGTCGGGGGTGAGGACATTTCGTCATCTCCGAAAAAAAAATCTCTGCGCACTGGGGTATATTTTGGGGGGAGGACAAAACCATAAAGTAGCCTCCACCTTGCAGCTGTAGAAATGTAGGTTTTGCAGTCCCAGGGCGGGGCTGGCTCTCCTCCTGTTCCCTTTCTTTGGTCTCATGTGCACCGACTTGGGACTCTGGAGTTCGCCTTCAGAGCTGCCTGCTCGCGACTTCTCCCCGCGCCGACGCTGTACCTGCCCGGGTCCGCGGAGGTGCTCGCTGGGGAGCGAGGGGAGAGCCACCCCGCGGAGCTGAGCCCCAGGAGGGTCGCGGGACGCTTGGCGGAGCTGGGCAACTTCAGAGACCCAGGTTGCTTTTGAAAGGACAAAACAGTTTGCTTTAAGGAGGGGGGAAAAAGCAGGGAAGTTTTCCTTTCCTGGGGATGGGATGCTTGTCTCCACGGAAAGTGCCTGCAGTCGCGGTCGATCTGAAAACTGGGAAGTTGGACGGGCTATTGAGAAAGACCTTCATGCTTTTGCTCATGTTCTACGTGCCCGTTACACACAAAACAGAGATCTTGTCTGAATCACTGAAAGCTAAGATAAGACCATTTATGGTCTTGGCCTGCCTACACCCCCTTCCTTGCTGTTATTTGGCATTTTCTTTTTGCAGACATCAGTTAAGTAGGAGAATTCCCCTCCCCCAGCCCCGCCACCAGATTTTTTACATTTCAATTATTATCTACTCCAAGAATGTGGAAGGTTCCCATTTAAGACTTTCCCGGCTGGCTTTCCCTCCAAACTCAGAGGGTGGACACTGAATCTGAGAAGCCTTGAGCATTTAGCAAATCAGTCCTTTTTCAGACAGACACAAATCACACTGCTTTTCAAGTTTCTTCAGAAGGAGTCCATAATCTTTTTCAGCAAATCCTGAGACCCAAACTCAAATCTTTGCCTTCCAGTTATATTAGTGCAGACTTCCCGTTTGGTTTGGAAACGTGTGAAAGCTACTAGCAATATGTTTATTTCTGTAAGTACTTGTTTTTTCCAAAAGTTCCACCTTCAGTAACTGCTGGGGGGGCGGGGCAATTTCAACTCTATGGTCTACAAAATGCCTAACACATCAAACGCCCAAAACTAACATTTGTTTTTATTCACACGGGGAATTAAAAAAAAAAGAAACCCAGCAAATATCAGTTTCCTACAAGTGGTGTAAAATAACTTCTTGAGTTTTTGTGACCAATATTTCAAGTTGAAAGAGTGCCACGGATTTCCCCAAATTTAGAGTCCTGTCCATGTTAGAGTTTTGTGTGTGTGTGTTTGTTTTAATTTCCCATCAGCACTAAACAGAACGGTTTTCTCTTTCAAATATAAAAGAGCCTTTTGCAAATTCTTAATAAATTTCTGGGAAGGATACCTGGAAATCAAGGATGTCAGCAAGACAGACCTAAAGCGAATGCTTTGGTAACACACAGATTCTGGAAGAAGGAAATAAGTGGTTAGAAAAGTATGTTGTCAACCAAAAACACGAGAGTTTGACATTTTTACTATACTCAAAATACATTAGAATAATATACATAAGAGAACTTGGAAGGAAAAAACCCACCTTACATTCCAGAAGAAATTTTTATATTTCAATCCCATTGAAATATAATTTGTTTAAGGAAATGGTATATCTCTAATGTCTCCTAAGCAAAAACTTGATATTTAACAGAATTTTATGGCAATGCATGGGAGTTTACTCTCTCACTTGAAAGTTTTTTGTTTTTTAAACTTTGGACTTAGAGATATTTTCTTAGTTAAGATAACAAGGCTTGAGACAGTAGTGTTTCATTATCAAAATCCCTTGTAACTATATAAGTCTATTCTAACTAGAGAGATAATTAAATTTTAAAGACCACACTGACTTCGTTCTAACTCGGCAGATATGATAGTGTTCAAGATTCCCTGTATTCCCTTTAAAATCTTAAAGACTATTTTGACAGAGTAGGTTCTTCAGTAAATAGTATGCTTCTGCTTGTATGAAATATCTTTAGATTCCCTTTTCTTATCTCGAATGGATAGGAAAATGTAACCAAACAGAAAGTAGATTCACAGATGCCTGGGGCTAGGACTAGGAACGGGAATTACTTGTAAAAGGGCACCAGGAATCTTACTGGGGTGATGGAAATAAATAGTCTAAAACTAGATGGTGGGGGTGGCTACACAGCTTGGTAGAGTTACGAAAAATTGAGTTGTACACTTAAAGGGAGTGAATTTTATGATATGTCAATTATACTTCAATAAAGTTGTTTTTAAATAATTGCTTAAAAAGTAGTATATCTTTATTCTTTTTTACTTATGCCATCTCCTGAATTTGTATCAAGGACACACATCCAGGTGGCAGCAACACATACAAGGTGTCCTAATTTCTTAATTTTTCTAAGAGGAAGTTTGCCTTTAATACAGTAGTGGATTGTTTCTTCTACACCAGCAACTCCTTACAAAACCTAGTATTTGTGTGATGGCATGCATGTGGTAGAGACAGAACAAATGTTCATTTAGGACTGTGTGTTGTTTCTTCTGGAAATTGCCATGGCAATAGAATTTTCCCAGAACTTAAGTCAACTTAAATTTTCAGTAGCAAAAAAGAGCACATATATCTGTGGGTGGTGGGGAGTGTTATTTGGATGTTTTGTTATTGGAGAAAGTTAGTGAGGAGCATGAGCAATTATGGAAATCTGAACTGAACTGACTTCATTTGAGTTGAAGATTATGGGGAAACACGAACAGCTCTAGCCATTTTTAAAGGACTGGAATTAACACAATTTAAAGGATACGTTTTAAAGGCAATTCTTTCCATGTGAAAAATGGGTTTTCTTTTAGAACAATTAAACACATTACAGACAATTCTTCTCCCAGCTCAATCCTTTGTCTATTGGGAAAAAAAACAAAATTTTATCCCTGATAAGAAAAAAGTTCTTGACACCATGGGTTGTCATTGCGATGCAGGTGGGCTGTTTTTCCTGAAAACCTTTGCTTTGTATCTTGTTCTTAATCTTTTTCAGTCTGTTAGAGAGGCCAGTGACTGGGTGACCTTTGGAACTTTCTGCCTTAAGGACTGGGAGTATCTTTTCCTAATTCATGGCCTCCTCTCGATAGGTTGGAGAAGATAAATTACAGTAGTTTTATTTCTTAGCTTGATTTTTTTTTGGCATGAAATCCTTTCCATCTTCTTCCCTTGAAAATGGCCAGCCTTGCAAAACTGATACTCATTAAGCACAGGTGTGAGAATGAAGACTCAACGCCGCCTGGGCTGCCCCCATGGGTAGAATGTCTGAGCAGTTTGTCTAGAACTGACAGGGCACCTGCCACCCGGGAGAAAATATTTGATAAGGGCTTTAAATTATGCCTTGAAAGCCGGCCAGTTTTTACTTAATAAGCATTTTGTTTATATTTTAAGTTACTTTATTATTTAATCAGCACTTAAAAAGGCTTAATCTATGCTCTTCGTTTCTTAGCAGGAGGTCTCTTTTCTCATTAAAGGGATAGTAACTCCCAAAAGGTTTTGCAAAGGCGTCTAATTCATCCAGTAAACTGGAACTAACTACTGTGTAGCTGGGACATTTAACCAAAACCATGTTATAGAACATTTCGGCTTTCCAGGATAGGTGGTGGTTTCTTGGAAAAATTTAATTTATTTTTTAAAAATTATTTATTTATCTATTTATTTAATCCTCACCCGAGGACATTTTTCCATTTTTTGTTCAGATAGAGTGGGAGGCAGAGAGAGGAAGAGAGAGAGGGAGAAACATCGACGTGAAAGGGACACATCGAGTGGCTGCCACCCACATGACCCAACCAGGGCCAGGGACAAACTGCAACCGAGGTACATGCCCTTAGCGGGAACCGAACCCCGGTCTCTCCGGATCTCAGGCCGATGCTCCAACCGCTGAGCCAAACCAGCTAGGGCGGGAAAATTTAATTTTTGAGTGTTGTTGCTTCTTTCCCTAATTTTGCTTTATTTTATATTGGTAGCTTTAAAGGTTTGTTTTGAAAGGCTAATTTTTTAAAAATTGAAAGATTTCTTTCCAATATTTAAATTATTTTTTATCTTTTTCACATAATTTCAGTGTTTTCCTACACAGCTAATCATGAAGGTTGTGTCAGATACTTTAAAATAGCCATAAATATTATCTCGTATATAAACTTTTATGCCCTATCTTTTTTTCTTAATTTTTTTTCTTTATTGATTTTTAGAGAGAGAGGAAGGTAGAAGGAAAGAGAGATAGAAACATCAATGAGAGATAACATTGATGAGAGAGAACATCCATTGGCCGCCTCCTGCATGCCCCCTACTAGGGATCAGGCCCACAACCTGGGCACGTGCCTTGACCAGAAATTGAACTGGCGACCTCCTGGTGCATGAGTCGATGCTCAACCGCTGAGCCACACCAGCCGGGCTATACCCTATCCTGAATTTTTATGCCGGCAGTGACTACTGTGATACAGGTGGTCAATAGACACTTTTTCTATTGATTCTTCCTATTGATTAATTAGTTATAATAAATCAAAGGCAAATTCACCCAAACCATAAAATTAAAGTATAAATATAACTATCATTAAATTAATGCTGAACCATTTTCTAGATAAAATTGATTTATTTTCTCATTCGCTTTGAAAATGTTACTGAAATGCAATGGACGGTTAAAATCATCTCATTGTAAACATGAAAAGCTAAACCAAGCTGTGGTGCATGCACAAGGTCATAAAGGTTTCAACACCTGAAGAAAAATACATTTTCTTTTTTTGTTCTTTTATTCCTCACCTGAGGATAATTTTCTACTTATCAGATAGAGTGGGAGGGAGAGAGACAGACAGAGAAAAACATCCACGTGATAGAGTCACATCAACTGGTTGCCTCCCACACAACCTAACCAGGGTCGGGGATAAATTGCAACCAAGGTACGTGCCCTTGACTGGAATCGAGCCCACGACTCATTGGTCCACCAGCCGACGCTCTAACTGCTGAGTCAAACCAGCCAGGGCTGAAGAAAAATACATTTAAATAGCTAGATTCTATTAACTGCTTACTCTGAGCTTTACCTGGTACTAAGTGCTTTATATGCATTTTTTCATTCAACCATCAACAACCCTCCGAGGTAAGTACTATCATTTCCTCACTCTTACAGATGAGTGTACAAAGCTTACAAAATAACTGGAATGAAGTATTCTGAACCACTAGCTTTATAGAAATTGTGGTATCACTTAATGATCTCCATCTGGAACAGACGCACGAGCAAAGCAAGTGTCTACAGGGTTTTGTGGAGGATGTCTTGGCCATGCGGCTAATTTATTCTGAAGATGTCACACAGAACCTTACTAACTGATAGGCTACCGTTTTCACCTGTGGTATCCCGGGCACTTCTTTACGAGATCATTCCCTTCAAACGGTCTGACCTATTTTGGCATCTTGAGTCAGCCTCCTCTACTCTGCGTGCTCAGCACTGGGCACGATGCACCGTTGGGCAGGTACTTGGCACTCATGAATGAAAGGATAGAAGGGCAGAAGATAAATGCTCTCACATTCACACAGTGATTATTTATCCAGCCAGGCACATTACTGCTCTGCAAATGTTATTTTAGTTTATTTGCAAAGCAACTGCCGGAAATAGATATTAATAGCCCCTTTTAGTCTCCGAGGGTCGGAGTTTAAAGATGGTTCTTAAGTGCATGCGGTGAGAGAGGGACCAAGTCGGAATTTAAATCAAGGTCTTTCTGTCACAAAATTTGTGTTCTTCACCTAGACATGCAAGGCTTCCCCTGAAGAGATGTCTCCTGTATAAGTTATAAGAAATTTGGAAAAAAAATAGCTAGTGGTTACTTTCTTTGTTTCCCTGATCTTCATGCTCTGCCCTTCATTCACTGCCTGGTTCTGCCTTGGGCTGAACCTTTGAATCTCCTCCAGGCTCCGCTCTGTGCTGAAGGCCGGAGGACAAGGAGGTCAGGGTGAGTCTTCTGAAGTCTGCGTCTGGTGGCAGCCGTCTCCTAAAACACACGTTCTCAAAGGGGCAGTGCTGGCCCCAAGCGGGTGAGAATTGGTTCTTGCTGGGAGAGATGGTGCTAAAAACAACAAACAAGCAACCCTACCTGATAAACCTTATTCCTTAGTTGTTAATTTATCTCATTCAGTAGAATTTAAACTAGATTTGATTTGGCGGGGTGAGGTGGGATAAGAAGAAATGGGGAGGAGCCCTGTTCTGTGCCAGGCTGTCCTCTGCGGCCCCAGCTCTCACTGGCTCCCTTCCTTCCAAGTGACAGTGACAGCCCAGCATGGGTCCTAATCTAATGTGACTGGTGTCCTTACAAAAGGGGGAATTTGAAGAAAGACATGCACACCGGGAGAAGGCCCTGTGAACATGAGGACAGAGATCAGGGCGATGCTTCTACAAGGAATGCCAAAGGTGGCTAGCAAACCCGAGAAGTTAGCAAAGGGACGCGGAGCAGATCCTTTTAAACAGCCCTCAGAAGGAACTTGCCCTGCTGAAACCTGTATCTCAGACTTCCGGCCTCCAGAAAGGTGAGATAATAAACATCTGTTGTTTAAGTGACCCAGTTTGTTGTGCTTTGTTATTGCAACCCTAACAATTGATTACAAGCACCTATGGTATTGCCCGGCCAGTGTGGCTCCATGGTTGAGCATCAACCCATGCACCAAGTGGCCACCAGTTCGATTCCTGGTCAGGGCACATGCCCAGGTTGTGGGCCAAATCCCCAGTGGGGCCATGCAGGAGGCAGCCAGTCGATGTTCTCCCTCATCAATGTTTTTATCTCTCTCTCCCTCTCCCTTCCTTTCTCTCTAAAATCAATAAAGAAAAAATTTTTTTAAAAAAAGCACCTATGGTATTAATGCTAAGAAGAATATGAAGAATATTAGAGATTAATTCAGATTCATATACAGAGCTTTAGAGGCAAACTCCTCATCAGTTGAAGAGTGCAGATGGCTGTTCTTGGCCCATGATTTTTCCTACAAATATCTCTGTGACAAAGATTGTGTGTAGGAAACAATGACAGACAAGGCATTGGTCTTACTCTTAAGAAATGTAAAATTTAGTAGCAAAGTGGCAGGAATGAGAAGGTTTATCACTAATGGCAAGTGTGTCAATTTTAAAAAGGTACATGTGTGCACAGATTTTAGGAGTATAAATTGGTGCATTATTTTCAAAGGGCATTTTGGCAACATGGAAAATGCATATTACTAAAATGTGGTAGAACACATGCATTCCTCTACACCCTCCTGAAACCATTAGTATAAACCACAGAACTAATATACTAGTTCAGAGATTTTTTAAAAACCCACAAAAATAAAGACAAAAAGAAAGAACAACAAAAGATAAGAGATATCAACAAAATTTTTGGAAGAAGCAGGCAGAAAAGTGATAACTGACATCATAGAATAAACCATAAGAAGCAAGTTGCTTTACATTCAAGAAACCTTGAAAAGCTCAATAATCAGGGGCACAAGGTACCCCTGAAGTTGGGGAGAAAAAGTGGGACTGAGAAGTGTCTGAAAGACTGTATAAGGAGCAAGTAGACACCCTCCTTAATCCCTCAAGCCAAGGACTTAGCACCTCCCTCACCTCGTCCAGACAGGAACCAGGAAATGCTCTCAACACAGTGGTGGGAAGGGCGACACGCAGTGCCGAAAAGTAAATGATCTGGCAATTAAAACTCAATAAAATAGCCTGACCGATGTGGCTCAGTGGTTTAGCATCGACCCATGCAACAAGAGGTTGCCGGTTCGATTCCTGGTCAGGGCTCATGCCCAGGTTGTGGGCCCAATCCCCAGTGAGGGGCGTGCAGGAGGCGGCCAATTGGTATTCTCTCTCACCGATGCTTCTATCTCTCTCTCCCTCTCCCTTCCTCTCTCTCTAAAATCAATAAAGAAAAAAAAAAAACACAACAAAAGCAACTCAATAAAATAGTTGGATCCCAACCCAATCTCCTACAGTGATGCCAATCAGTCTGTAAGCTCCATTGTGTTCACAGTTCCCAATCAGGTCTTTAGTGCCTTGATTTCTAAACCTGAATAGGCAGCCCAAGGTCAGCGAACATTTGAGGAGTTTCCAACATGAAGATCAAAATGGACTTACAGCCCAGGCTGGTTTGGCTCAGTGGTTAGAGCACTGGCTCATGGACAGAAGAGTCCCGGGTTTGATTCCCGGCCCCAGTCGGGGTCACGTGGAAGGCGGCCAATCAATGTGTCTCTCCCACATCGATCCATGTCTATCTGTCTGTCTCTCCTCCTTCCTCCCTTCCCCCCACTCTTTCTAAAAATCAATGGAAAAATATCCTCGAGTGAGGATTAAAAAAAAAAAGAAAAAATTAAAAGCAAAATGGACTTATAGAAGATGAAGCAAAAAGATCTGAATAAAAGACAATGCAAAAAACTAAAAGAGAAGAAAATGAGAAAACAAATTAACCCCCCCAAATCAGTGACTGAAGAGAGAAAAGATATTGTATGAATAAAAGAATAATGTATATATGTATAAGCATTCATCGGGTAAGAAATAACTCTCAGAAATGTGAAAAGATAGCATAAACTGAATTTTATTTTATTAAAAACGATGGTGGAATTGAGAAGGTGAGAGAAAGGCAAGTGTCCTGGGTGTAGGTAAGGTGGTGGTGGAAAGAGAGATGTGCAGGAACAGTGAGAACAGCTGTTGTCACTATAAATCTTGTACTATTTATCTTTTGATAAGATAAAATAAAAATTTTTTTAAAGCAACTAAAATAGTTAAAAGCTAAAATAAAATTATTAAAAAGCAAAATATCTTTAAAAGGCCACCAAGACACTTGATTTAAACGATGGTTCCTAATTATTTTAATGCAGGAGACAGATTTTGTGGTTTCCCATATTTCAGTAATTTTCTAAGCTGGAAAGAAAACGAGAGGCCAGGACAAGCGAGAGACTTCCACTCTCCAAACCCCATAAGCAGTCTTTGGCAAATAAGAATTATTTCAGCTCTTTGGGAAGGGAAAAAAGTGCTTGTTCCTAGACCCCAGATATCTCAACGAGTTTTGACCAAGGGGACATCTGAGCAATGAAGGGATTGTAGACACTGGGTCAGAAATCAGATGGGGGGACTAGTGATTATTTCCAGAACGTGTTCATAATCTGATGTATATCTATTAAAATATTCAAAATTATACCATAGCTATGGTGCATTAACTAAAATGAAATGAACACTAAAAACAAAATGGACAAGCCTTTTTTAATGCAGCAATTTCAAATTGCTCTGTTGTTGTTTTTTTAAGACACCTAACTTAACCCACAGATTGGCAAACCTGGGGGCCAAATCTAGCCCCCAGATGTTTTTATGCAAGCTATGAGCTAAGAATGGTGTGTAGATTTTTAAATGGTTGAAAAAAATCAAAAGAACAATATTTTATAATATGAGAAAATATGAAATTTATAGTTCAGTGTTCATAAATGAAAGTTTATTGAAATACCACTATGCCCCTTTTCTTACAGGTTGTCTATGGCTGCTTCCATGCTACAATGGCAGAGTTATGTAGCGACAGGGACCAAATGGATCACAAAATTGAAAATATTTATCATTTGTTCCATTGGGAAGCAGTTTGCTGACCCCTGGTATAGACCATCTGAGTGATGTCCCTTCAGATTGTTATAATATTTCCCCTAATCTTTTTAGTTGTCTTTCTCACACCCAATTGGAAAGCAATATTTTAAGTGTCTCAACTTTATCGTCTTTCCAAAGTAATTTAAATTAGTTTCCATAGAAAACGTTCTCTTTTTGCCCAGCCGGTGTGACTCAGTGGTTGAGTGTGGACCCACACAGCAAGAGGTCGCCAGTTTGATTTCCGGTCAGGGCACATGGCCAGGTTGTGGGCCAAAGCTCTAGTGAGGGGCACGCAGGAAGGCCAATCGATGTTCTCTCTCATCGATGTTTCTATCTTTCTCTCTCCCTTCCCCTCTCTCTAAAATCAATAAAGGGGGAAAAAAAGAAAATATTTTCTTTTCACAATTCTATTTCCAAAGCTCAAAAATATATATTTAACTAAATTTCATGATTATAACAAAAAAGTACAACTAGAATAAATAGTTTGCTACCCAACCACTGACCCCTGGCAAACGTGTAACTCAACTGATAGGAGCCGAAGAGCACTGACACGTGGGAGGGACCGTGGCTTCGAGCAGACCTTGGGCGTCACTGGCATGTCCTAGGGAGAGGAAGCCGAGCACCGGCTCATGTGGTGAGTGGGTCGAGGGGAAGATGTTTTAAAGATTTCACAAGGGAATTGCACTCTGGTTGTTTCAGCGGTTTGGTTTTCTTTCCCCAACTAAAGTATACACCCCTCAAGGGCAGGGATAATCCTTACATTTCTTTTGAATCTTTCTTCCAGGCACGGAACACGGAGTTGAGCACATGACAAATGTTCAATCAATACCTGTTGGAGGTCTGATGACGAAGCTGCTACCTGCCGAAGGGGACAGTTTCTGGGGTATTTCAGTTCTCACAGCCACATAGAAAAGTTTGCTCAAGCACTGACTGTAGACCCCCCATGTGTTTTGATTTGTGATGCTGTGTTCTTTGTTGCCACTCTCCCAAGTGACACGTCAGCTTTCACGATGTATTTTTCTGCTTTCTCATCCATGGCTTCCATATTGGACTTTTACCTAAGCGGCACAATGCAGAGAAAGCTCTCCTGTCAGAACTGTTGGTGTGAAAGAAGACCGTAAAGTTCAAAGGCCTTCCCGGACAGTATTCACTGCTCACGACCAGGGTGAGGGTGCTTCGCAAGCTTGCTCGGTTTTGGTGCAATGGGAGCGTCTGCTGCACGTGGCCTACAACCCGAGTGATAAGATGCCATTAATACTGACAACAGGAAAGACCTGTCTTAAGAAGACCCCTTGTTATATATAATTTACACAATTCTTGGTTTCTGTTGTTTCCACTTTTAGTTATCCAGGAATATGATTAAAAATCTGTTGTGGCCCAGTCAGTGTGGCTCAGTGGTTGAGCGCCGACCCATGCACTAAGAGGTTGCCAGTTCGATTCCGGGTAAGGGCACATGCCCAGGTTGTGGGCCTGATCCCCAGTGAGGGGCATGCGGGAGGCGGCCAATCGATGTTCTGGCTCATCGATGTTTCTATCTCTCTCTCTCCCTCTCTTTCCTTCTCTTTCTAAAATCAATAAAGAAAAAAAAATTTTTAAAAAAAGAATCTGCTGTGGTACAGTCTAGTCCAAGGTCCCTTGTTATTCTAAGAGGAAATGCTTTTGTGTTGAAATTAACCCAACATTTTAAAACATTTCAGTATAATTACTATCAAGTGCCAAATATGTGTAAATCTGGTTTAGGAAGCACTGATAGAAATTAGATTATTAATTTTATTCTTTATTTGCCTTGTGGTTGCAGGAAAAGTACTTCTTTTTATAACTTAATCACTCTCTTTTGTAAAAACAAAATAAAAGCATGTCTGCCTACATTGTTAATGTATCGCAAAGATTCATACGTGGTCTGCAGGGTGGCGTATATCGGCTTTATGATACTTATCAACTGCTATTTTTAGATCATTGGTGCTCAGATCCCTGCTTTGCCAGAACATAGCTGTGTGCCCTATGCTTCAATTTCTCTGTGCCTCAGTTTCTTTATTTGTAAAACGAATGTGTTGAATTAGTTTATTTCTTACTTGTTGGGCTAAAAGATTACATGATTATAAAAAAGCTCTTGTCAATTATACTTTTTAAACTTTGACTTCAAAAATCGTAAAACAAGGACAAATTTACACCTGCGAAGTATTTATGTGCAGAATTGGCATGTACCCAGAATATTCGAATATATATCTTAGCTAGGAATGTGGGTTTATGTGTCCTAAACTGGCGTCTGTTCTTAAGAGAAAAAGTAAAAAGTTAAAGCTTTACTTCTAGCAAGAATAAAAACTTTACTTCTCCCCTCTGTTTAAGTAATCAAAAGATTTCTGTTATTCTACTTCACAATTTCCCACTTTTGGGGTCCCCAGAGGTGGGAAGTACAGTTGATAAAACAGCCATCTCTTCCCTGCTTGAGTGCTAACATATAAGTGATGGGGCCTGAGAGAAGGAAGCGACTCAGCGAGAGCTCGGGGACCTGCTCCTCCCGCGCCCTTTCGGGAGGCTTGTCGCCAGTCGCAGGCCCCACTGGACTGCATGACCCGCACAGGGCATGTGTCTGCCCCAGCAAGGCTCTCCGCCCAGAGGAGCTGACAAGCAATAAAGATCTCAATGAACAGACTTCAAATGTCGGGGAGAAAAAGGGGTGCAGAGCTGAGCCAGCCTGTCTGGTGATTCTTCCCAAATTTACAAATGCAGTCAGTCACTTCACTTCTCCAGAGAAGAGACGAAATGAGAACAAGGTCAAAGAATTCCCAGGACTGCGCTTAGGGAAAATCATCAAGAATAGGGTAAAGGTGTTCCCTTTTGAAATCTATGATCATAATCGTTACTAGCTATGTCCTTTAGAAATACACCTTTGTGAAATTTTTTAAAATCTTAGAAAATGCCAACGCAGGGCATGTAAAGCAATTTATTTTTATCCTCACCTGAGGGCATTTTTTCGTTTTGTTGTTGTTGTTGTTGTTGTTCAGATAGAGTGGGAGGGAGAGAGAGAGAGAGAGAAACATCAGGGCCGGGGACAAACTGCAACACACACTGCAACCGAGGTACGTGCCCTTAGCGGGAACCGAACCTGGGTCTCTCTGGACCACAGCCTGACGCTCTAACCGCTGAGCCAAACCGGCCAGGACACATGTAAAGCAATTTAGTTTAACTTTTCAAGTGGCTTTTTGTTTGTAATGAAACCACCAGTGGTTGTTGTTTTGCAGATGCTCTTTGCAAAGAAATGTGTTTAACATTTATCTTCAGATTTAACTGTGTTAGTGTTACTATTGCTTACTTTGACACTTTAGTTTTAACATTTTTTTATTTGGAGAAATTAAAGAAAACACTTGACTTCAAAGGAGCTATAACTCATTTTCACAATTTGAGTTCATGGAAGTGTTTTAGAAGGCACTTCAGTAATGGCTTTGAATGGATCTGAAGAATGAAATGGTTTCTGAGATCGTATTTAAGACTGTGCCACTTAGAAATTAAAATACTACTTGTGGGAATTGCTTCTATGGAAAGATACCAATGTACAATGTAGAATGTATTTTGATAGAACAGGTAGGTTAGCAGAATTTTTATAGTGACTAGATAAAGACCAATAGTTAAATAATAACTAGCAAGATAAGGACAAAATAGCTGCAGTCTTAAGTACAGTTTGAATTTCATGACAATAGGTAGAAATTATAGGGCGGCAGATTTTGTTTTAACATAAAAATGAATTTTCTAATGGTAAAACTCAAATAGGCTGCCATAGTCAAAGGCTGTACAATCATGTGGTGATAGTTCTTGAAGGAGATTCATTCATGCTTGTATTCTACTGGGTGACTTCCAAGTTCTCTTTAAATTCTAATATTCTATAAGAACTACTGAGACATGTAATGATGTCAACCCTTTTAAAATTGTTTCTTTTATATTCATAAAACCACCCAACATGCCTATGCTTACAATAATAGAAAAGAATTCAGAAAATTTTAAATCAGTTAGGGAAGAACAGAACCATTTGAAATCAATTTTTGCAAATTAAAGTGTTAAGAACCATCTCTATTTTCTAGAGATTAAAAAAAGATCTTTGCCAGTATAAAGTGTCTTGTTCTATTAGTATTCCATTGCTAGCTTTGAAAATAGTTTCTGTGTATTACACCTTAATCAATACTTTAAACAATCAAAATTTTGTTGGTAAAATTATTTGGCATATTCTAAAATTATAAGAGGACACTCATGAACAAAGGCTGCCCAAAAAACAGACAATAGCCCTGGCCGGTTTGGGTCAGCGGTTGGAGCGTTGGCCTGCGGACCAGAGAGTCCTAGGTTTGGTTCCCGCTGGGGACATGTACCAAAAAAACAAAAACAAAAACAGACAATAATAATTTGGAAGCATTTTCCTGAGGATTTGCTAAGTAGATAGATTTGAGTGAGAAGTCCATAATTTATAAATTAACCACAGCTTCTTGTGGTCAGGATGGATAGAGCAACATTGATTTACCATCCTCGAGGCAACAATGGTTGGACACATAACTAATTTCTTAGTTCTATTTTAGAGTTAGTCTTCACCAGGAACACACTTCCTGACTTGATAATAAATGCCACACCCTCAGTGACAACTAGGAGGTGCTATTTGGTCTTTACTCTGTCTCAAAACCCTCTTCCTGAAGTCAAAACATTATACCTACTTGAAATGAGTTCACCTTTTATATCTTTTGGTCAACATATGCAAAGGGTAAAGAAAAATGCATGCATTTTAAGGTATTTGCTGAATGCTTTATGCCAATGAAGATTCATTCTTCTAACCCTTTTTTTGTTCTCAAATGCTCTCATAAGCTTTAAAAGGATGGCTTGTTGAATTGGCAGCTCAGTCATGAACTCTCAGAGTCTTGTTTCTGTACATGGGAACTTACTTTCCTTAACTGCTCTTTTAGTTGGCAGATCAAAAATGTAAAAGTCTCAATCTCTCATTTAAACTGTGAAACATCTTTTCTCCCAGTCACCATGCCAAAGCAAAATCCCTGGTATCACTCTGCATGACTGAATCTTTAACTGTTTGCATTTCAAAGGGCCGTCAGGGTAAGCAGGAACGTTGCAATGCTCATTTATTAAGAGTATTACATTTTTAAAAAATTGTGCTGGAACAAGATATGGTCTCTGACCTCAAACACTTTAAGATCACATTTAAGGACAGGTACAAGTTATAATATAGCTCATAATTGGTAGCAACCGCAGTTAAAAACAACATGACTAGAGGTGGGAGACATTTTCTTTGGTGTAAGACTGATGAAAAGGTCAATGATACATTTGTGTATGCGTTTTGGGAATGAAGAACAAGATAGTGAGTAAAGTCTGTGAAGTTTTTTTTTTTGCTATCTTTCTAAGATGTCAAGTCTATAAGAATCCATCAACTAAATAGTATTAGATTGAACACTTCCAAATAATATTAGATTGAACCAACAGAAATCATTATTTCTGTAGAGAAAAAGAGTGAATATTGACAATTTCAGAGGGGTCAACAAATAAATAAAAATCTGTATTACTTAAAAAAAATTTTCTTTTGATTGATTTTTGTAGAGAGGAAGGAAAGGAGAGGGAGCTAGAGATAGAAACATCGATGAGAGAGGATACCAACTGGTCGCCTCCTGCATGCCCCCCACAGGGGATTTGGCCCACAACCTAGGCATGTGCCCTGACCAGGAATCGAACTGGTGTCCTCTTGGTGCATGGGTCGACGCTCAACCACTGAGCCACACCAGCGGGCTGCATTACTTTTTCTTTTTATTGCTGTGTAACAAATTACAACAAATTGAGCAGCTTAAAATAACACATTCATTATCTCACAGTTGGGTAGATTGGAAGTCTGGGTGGGCTCCACTGGATTCTCTGATTAAGATCTCACAAACCCAAAATTGGGTGGGGCAGGATCTTATCTGGAGGCTCTGCAGACAAATCTCCTTCACAAGATGTTTGGCATAACTGAGTACCTTGTAGCTGTTGTCAGGAATTGGTCTCAGAAACAAGCAGTGACTCTCTAGTCCTTGTATGTGACCCCTCCCTCTTCGAACCAGCAACAATGTAGTGAATCCTGTGCCTCAAATCTCTCTGACTTCTGCCGCAAGCCTGAGAAAGGTATCTTGTTTAAAGGATTCATGTGATTTATTAGGCCCATCCAGATAATTTTTTATGAACACCAGTCAACTGATTATTAACCTTAATTGCATCTGCAAAATCCCTTTGCCAAACATCGCAACTAAAAGGCTTGAGCTCTTCATATTAGAGTGGGAAATCACAGGGGCCATTTAGAATTTTGTCTACCACATACATTAAACATGACTCCAAATACCTTGGTTGTAAAATCCTTAATTGCCATAATGATGTTATTAATTACCTGGAACTCTTCTCCAAGTACAAAATCGCCATGAGAAGATGTAGTGTATTTTCAAACTGACAAACCTTGAAGGATTTTTCTAATACATTCAATGTAGTCAGTGTTCTGCTACATTTAAATGTTCATCTTTGTTCTGTTGTGGGCGGCAAGAATGGCACCAGGTGTTAGATCGGTGGGGTCAGACCAGACCTGGGTTCAGCATCTCGGTACTTGAGTTCTGGCTAGGAAAGAATTCAGAGCCAAGACTCAAACTAGAAGAGAACACTTATTTGGGAAATCACAGGGGTAGAAGTGATTTGTAGAAGAAATGGGCTTAGAAAACAAGTTTTAAAGGGAAGGGAAGGGCCCCTGGAGTTTAGGGTGAGGAAGGTGATGGTTACCTGCCTGGGGAGAGGGGGAAGGAGGAGGGAAAAGGAAAGGCAAGTGTGCTCTCAGGAAGGAGAGCATGCCGGGTCCTTCGTCCTAAGGGTTTTTTAATTTTTAATTTTTTTCATTTTAGAGAAAGGAAGGGAAAAAGAAAGAGAGATAGAAACATCAAAGAGAGAGAACATCAATTGGCTACCACCTGCATGTCCCCCACTGGGAATCAGGCCCACACCCGGGCATGTGCCCTGATCAGTAATTGAACCAGTGACCTCTTGGTGCATGGGTCAACGCTCAACAACTGAGCCACACCAGTCGGGCCATCCTAAGGATTTTAAGTGTAGAGATTTTAGGGGAGATTCTAGATAAAGACATTAATAGAATACTCAGCAACTTTTCAAGTGTGTTTTTTCAGGGTTGGGTCTCCATTGATTGATTGGCTGGTACCAGAGCAGGGAGCTGGTCCTGAGGTCAGCTCTGGGGTTGCTTGTCTGGTTTTGCTGCTTTTCTAGGCCTGGAGCTGAAATACAACTGAGGCCTAGATGTTATCTCCAGGGAAGAAAGGCCAGGGGCTCCAAGCCACATGACCATTGATATGCTAGAGGAGGAAATGTCACCTTGGGGACAAGGCCCCACCCTACAATTGTCCTTTACTAGTTGCCCAGGGCTTTCTGCTCTGGTTCCTTCTGTATCTGGCCCTTTGTTCTTGCTCTGCTCATGTCTGTCCAACTGCCTACCACAGAGATAATCGTTGCATTTTGTAGTTGCTACTGCTATATAACCTCCATATAACTTTGAGTTCTCTTTTACCCTTTTTAGTAATTGACTATTTTTTCCTAGAACACACTTCTTTACATTAAATTTTTTCTTAAAATTACTAGTGTAGTATCTGTTTTCTGATTGAATCCTGACTGGTACAAAACACCTCATTTATCTTTTAGTCCTATCAAAAAGTGCGTACCTAAATATAATCACGAAGAGACAGCAGACAAATAAGAGACTTTCTATAAAATAAGTGACCTATACTTTTCAAACTTTCGAGGTCAAATAAAATTTTTTTAAATGACAAGTAATTGCAGTGTGTGACTCTGGGTTGGCTTCTGTGGTTAGGGAATGGGAAATAATTGTGGAGAATATTTATTGGGACAGTTGAGGAAATTTTGAATATGGACAATGGGTTAGATAATAATATTGTATCAATATTATAGTTCCTAATATTCATAATTATACATTGGTAATGTAAGAGAATGTCCTTATTCCTAGGAAATACCCACTGATGTATTTAGTAGTAACATAGAACTTACTATCAAATTGTTCAAAATAATTGTGTGTGTGTGTGTGTGTGTGTGTGTGTGCGTGAGTGTGCACCTACCGCTCCCTCCACCCCTGGCCCCAAGGATCTTGTCTCTGAATTTGTTCAGAGAAAAGGGGCGCAGGGTCCCTTCTGTAGCTGCTTCCTGCTGAAGAGGGGCAAAGTCTGCCTTCAGAGGAAGAGATTCTTGCCTTCTGTCAGAGGACAATGAGGCCTAGGCACGGAAGGAGGTGGTGATGGTGTCTAGAGGTGGTGTTCCCTGAGTATGAGTAGGGCTTGTAAACTGTCGGAGACAAACTGTTATAAATTTTCATGGTATTAGGACAAAAGCTAGAACAACAAGAATTATGACAAATGGTACAATAAAAGGAACAACGTTTTAGTTCCAAGTCAAAAAATGGGAGAAAAATTAAACGTTAGTTTGAAGGGTTATAGTCAAGTGTTTAAGAAAGTTAGACAATAATACTTACCTGGCAGGGGAGATACCGTGATCATGAAGAAAGTTAGATAAATTTAGGATTCAGTTTAATTCATAGGTAAAAAAATAAAACTTTGAAGGCAATTAAGTGAATTAGAGTCTAATATTCACAATTATGTATTATAGAGTCTATTGAAACACAATTTCCTCCCTAAAAGTACCCTCATTTTATTAACGACCCAAAATGAAAACCAATTTATTTATTATATTAAGTTGACTTTTAATTTGGCCTGGTTATTTGCAAAAACACAGTAAGAATAGCAATTGATTATACAGAGTCTTTTAATTTTGCTTTGCTGGAATCTCACGATTGAGCTCTAATTAGCCCTTCAAGGCAAAGGAGCCAGCTGCCTGGTTGCCATCGGCTTTGCCTGAAATACTATGGCCTTGGATGGATTCCTCAAGTTCTTGAGGTTTCCAAAACTCTTGAGGTTTGTTCCTTGCCATTGCCATCTCCCAGGAATGCAACCTTTGTTCCTTGCTTGGAAAGATGGCCACGAGCCTTTTTAAAATTTTTTTTTATCCTCACCCGAGCACATTTTCCCATTTTTTGTTCAGACAGAGTGGGAGGGAGAGAGAGAAAGAGAGAGAGAGAGAGAGAGAAATCGACACGAAAGGGACACATCGAGTGGCTGCCACCCGCACGACCAACCAGGGCCGGGGACAAACTGCAACCGAGGTACACGCCCTTAGTGGGAACCGAACCCAGGTCTCCCCAGACTGCAGGCCAATGCTCCAACCACTGAGCCAAACCGGCCAGGGTGCCACCAGCCTTTTGACTAAGCAAAGTACAAGGCTATTTCTCCAAGGAGCTCTAAGCTCTAAGACATATCGATTGCTTGCCTCTTTTATGATACTGATTAGGCCGGGGATTGAACCTGCAACCGAGGTATGTGCCCTGGACTGGGAATCGAACCTGCAACTCTTTGGTCCACAGGCCAATGCTCAACCACTGAGCCAAACCAGGGACAAGGACAGTCATTTTTTTTTTTTTTTTATCCTCACCCGAGGATATTTTTCCATTTTTTGTACAGATAGAGTGGGAGGGAGAGAGAGGAAGGGAGAGAGAGAGAGAAACATCGACGTGAAGGGACACATCGAGTGGCTGCCACCCGCACGACCAACCAGGGCCGGGGACAAACTGCAACCGAAGTACGTGCCCTTAGCGGGAACCGAACCCCGGGTCTCTCTGTACCGCAGGCCGACGCTTTAACCACTGAGCCAAATTGGCCAGGGCAGGACAGTCATTTTTAATACCTCAAGGATTAGCAAATGTTGGCAAAGGACTAATAAATTCATTCATCCATTTTTGGAATGTTTCTTTCCATTTGGGTGTGTTTTATTTCAGGCTCTGTAGCAGTTACAGAAAGATCTAGTTTACAGGTGGCACACAGATGAGGGCCATTTCTAGGAGTCACTAAGGCTTGCACGTATGAAAAAGACATTGATCTAAGGAGGCCTCACCCTTCATGCACTTGAGCATAGCAAAACAGATGTAGCTGCAGCATAGTATTAAATTTAATGGTGTCATTAACTGGCCGAACCTCTCCATTGCCCACTTTATATTGCGGCCAGGCTATGTTGCAAAAGAAGCTTGAGGGACTCAGAGTCAAATTTCTCTCAGTTGGTGAGTTTGCACCCCACAGGAACATAGGAGCATTTCAAGGAACTCTGGACTGGTTCCCATCTATGGAGAGAATGATAAATTCTGAGCTGAGAGTTAGAGGTGTCCCTGCTAGTCCCTGAGCTCTCCTGGGCTGTCTTGTGGTCTGAAAACCACATTAGGGCAGGTTTCCTATTGCCTGGGAACTACCTGGTGTGTGGAGTGCACACCCCATGCTCTGAGGGCAGGCTTACCAACCATCTTCGTGATGGCTAGTCACAAGGATGGTGGACTTCCTCCACTCACAGGGATATCCTGCCATCCGGGTGCCACCTAGGTGTAGAATGTTACCCTGTGCTCTCAGGGCAGAGCTACCAAAGGTCAGAGTGATGGCTGGACCCTGTGACGATGGACTGACTCACTCGCTCAGACAGGTGAACCCCACTCCTCAGCCAATCCCAAGCGAGGCATCCCTGCTTGTCTGCCTCCGGATTTAGCCAGCCTCACCAGAGGACAAGGAGTGCCTAATACTTCCGTGGCCTCAGATGGAAAACTCATCCTACAACTCTAGTCTCTAGTCGTTGGGCTAGTGACCTGTTGGCCCTGCCTTTCATGTTCCCCAAAGCCCTGGTCCTTCAAAGGAAAGTCCCTAAGTTATCCGTGAGGCTCTCATAGAAGTTAGAAGAGTGTAGAAGGAGTTGAGGGTGGTCCTATTGCCTGGTTTCAGGGACCTTAGGGAGTCTACAGAAAAGGTGTTTTAAAAGACAGGGAACCTTCAAGGGATCAGAGAAGATTTATGGTGGCCTATGTGTGCTAGCTGGGCTGGCTAGACAGAGACAGCACCTCAGGCCCTGAGGACAAAATTTAACAGCCTTCTCTAGGAAGATTAAAAACTGCCAGGGTGTTCTTTATCTTTGAAGCTGAATGAGTTTAGGCTCTTATTTAGTCAGCCTAAGTTCCTGTTCAGACCCTCAGAAAGCAATTCCAATTGAAAAGCTAAAGTTAAAAAGCAGCCCCGCCCCCTTAGTTGCCAAATTCTTATCTATAGCCTAGGGTCTCTCAACCTTTAACCCTTAGCTTCACCTTGAGAATTTTTTTGTTGGTTTTTTTAAAGCAGCTCAAAAAACAAACAAACAAACAAAAACAAAAAACAACAACAACAAAAATCAACCTCTTACCTTAAAAGAAAGAGGTTGAGAATTCCAGGAAACTCACCCAAGTCCATTCCATGCAAAGCAAGGAGCTGGTGGGCACAGTGGGTCCCTGCTGGTACCTAGCACTGGCCCTGGTCTGCAGGGTGGGCCTGGGTGGGCTTCCCTGGAATCCTGACGCACAATCCCAGTTACAGTCTGAGTCATGGCACCATGACATTGTGGGTGGTGAGAACAGCATCAGGTTTTAGACAGTTGGAGTCAGACTGGACCTAGGTTCAGCAACCTCGGTACTTGAGTTCTGGCTAGGAAAGAATTCAGAGCTAAGACTCAAACTACAGAGGTAGACGAAGTGGTTTGTAGAAGAAACGGACTTAGGAAACAAGTTTTAGAGGTAGAGGAAGGGCCGCTGGAGCTTGGGAGTGAGGAAGGTGATGGTAACCTGCCTGGGGAGAGGGGGAAGGGGAGGGGAAGGGGAAGGCAAGGGTGTGCTCCCAAGAGGGAGAGCATGCTGGGTCCTTCATCCAAGGATTTTAAGGGTGGAGATCTTCGGGGGAAGTCCCAGGGGAAGATATCCATAGAATATGCAGCAGACTTCCAGCTGTGTTCTTTCAGGGTTGAGTCTCCATTGATTGATTGGCTGGTACCAGAGCAGGGAGCTGGTCCTGAGGTCAGCTCTGGGGTTGCTTGTCTGGTTTTGCTGCTGTTCTAGGCCTGGAGCTGAAATACAACTGAGGCCTAGATGTTATCTCCAGGGAAGAAAGGCCAGGGGCTCCAAGCCACATGGCCATTGATATGCTAGAGGAGGAAATGTCACCTTGGGGACAAGGCCCCACCCTACAATTGTCTTCTGCTGGTCACCCGGGGCTTTCTGCTCTGGTTCCTTCTGTATCTGGCCCTTTGTTCTTGCTCTGCTCATGTCTGTCCAACTGCCTACCACAGAGATAATCGTTGCATTTTGTAGTTGCTACTGCTATATAACCTCCATATAACTTTGAGTTCTCTTTTACCCCTTTTAGTAATTGATTATTTTTTCCTAGAACACACTTCTTTACATTAAATTTTTTCTTAAAATCACTAGTGTGGTATCTGTTTTCTGATTGAATCCTGACTGGTACAAAACACCTCACTTATCTTTTAGTCTTATCAAAAAGTGCGTACCTAAATAAAATCACGAAGAGACAGCAGACAAATAAGAGACTTTCTATAAAATAAGTGTCCTGTACTTCTCAAACTTTCAAGGTCATATAAGATTTTTTTAAATGACAAGTAATTGTAGTGTGTGACTCTGGGTTGGCTTCTGTGGTTAGGGAATGGGAAGTAATTGTGGAGAATATTTATTGGGACAGTTGAGGAAATTTTGAATATGGACAATGGGTTAGATAATAATATTGTATCAATATTTTTTCCACTTTTAAAAAAAACTTAAATTACTTTATTTTTGTTAAAGATGTTTCTTCTTTTTCCCCCATTGAAACACACCTCCCAATCTTGTCCCCTTCCATTCCCAGCATTGTTGTCTCTGTCCATTGGTTATGCTTATATGCATATACGTTTTTTGATTTACCTCTTCCCTCTCCCGCATCCCCTTCCTTTAAGGTTTTTCAGTCTGAACCCTATGTCTATGTCTCTGGGTCCATTTTGTTCATCAGCTTATTTTGTTCATTATATTCTACAAATAAGTGAGACTATGTGATACTTGCCTTTCTCTGACTGGCTTATTTATTACTCTCCAGGTCCTTCCATGTCATCTCAAAGGATAAGAGATCTTCCTTTTTTACAGTTGCATAGTGTTCCATTGTGTATATGTACCACAGCTTTTTTATCCACTCATCTATTGATGAACACTTGAGCTGTTATGTACCAATATTATAGTTCACAATTTTCATAATTATATTATGGTAATGTAAAAGTATGTCCTTATTCTTAGGAAATACCCACTGATGCATTTAGTGGTAACACATAACTTACTATCAAATTGTTAAAAGTAATCATGTGTGTGTGTGTGTGTGTGTACTACAGTTCCATTCTATATATAAAATAGTATTTGTTATTTCATGTGTTAGTATTAAAAATAGCTGGAAAATGTTATGATAAAAGTAAAATTAATCTCATTTTGCAATATACACATGTATGAAATTATTATATTGTATGCCTTAAATTTACACAATATTACATGTCATTATAATCTGAATAAAGCTGGAAATAAAATAAAATAAATCTTATGAGAATCTGAAAATGTGCTCCTGGGAGTCCATTATATATTTTTCATCTGGTACAAGTTTAAAAAATAACCAAGATTTAAAATCACTGGTGTTTTTATGAAACTTAGAAATTACAAAACGCCTCTGCTTCTCAAATATGAAAAAATTGGTTATTACTCCTGCTAATAGAGATAGTGATAGTCACCATATTACTACTTCTGGTTTAATTTATAGATTTAATTCAATAACATATTAATAGTCATGTTAATATCGATTGAATTTAATAACAATTAAATTCACAAGTTGTTGGGGCTGTGCTATGAAGAGAAGAGAACACAAGGCATTTTGCACGACCCCAATGTTGCCATGTAATAATGATGACAATGACAACTATTTATTGAGTGCTTACTATGTTCCAGGGACTATGCTATAGATAAGTGCTACAGACTAGAAGTACCGTCAGAGGTTGGGTAGTGAAGTGTGGGTTTGAGAATCAAACTGTCTAGGTTCAAACCATGCTTGGCCACTAATTATATGACATTGGACAAAGTTTCTTAGCCTCTCTGTGCTTCTGCAAAACAAGTATCATCTTCAATAACCTGCCTTATTGAGTAGATTCAATGAGAAAATCTGGAAAAAACATTTTTCACAGTGCCTGGAACATAGTAATTGCTCAATGAATAACACATTATTATTGTTATTAATATTGTTATTATTATTACAGAAAAAGAAGATAGACAAAGGAAGTATAAGAAAATTAATATAGGTGGAGCGATTAAGAAAGAATTTATAAATGAGCTGGGGCTTGACTTGGATTGCATTAAATTGAATTTTTATAATTATCGAGGAAGGGAAATGAATTCATTCTAAATTATTTCAAATTTACCAATAAAGAGCTTTTATTTTGTAAAAATAAGAAACTGATTATATCTGCTTCTTTGAACAGTGAATGAGACTAAAGGCAATCCATACATTCTTCTTGTTGGCAAATAACAGGTCTGTATCATTTTATTTTCTTCAAAGATAAAGTATCTGGTCCATTTAGGCTGCTATAACAAAATAACACAGAACGAATGACCTATAAACAAAATAATTTATTTCTCAAGTTCTAGGTGCCAACATGGTTGGATTTGGATGCAGGACCTCTTCTGGATTGCAAACTGCCAACTTCTTGCTGGGTCCTCCCATGGTGGAAGGGACTGGGGAGCTCCCCTGGGTCTCTTTCACAGGTTACTAATCTGATTCATGAGAGCTCCATCTTTTAGTGTCATATTATCTAGTTGATATTAGTAAAAGGAAAGGAAGCAAAGGGAAGTCAGACATTGTTGCACCCATCTCTTCCCCACTCTGGTACCAGATTGTGTGTGTAGGGGAAGGGATAGAACAAAGGGGGAGGCAGACACATGAGCAGTAAGTGAAAATGGCACGGGGGAGTGCTTGCCTATTAGTCTAGCTTGGGGAGCCATGGATTGGCTAGAGGGTGGACCCCTTAGAAGCATGCAAAATCTGGGAAAATTAATTGGTTAGTTTGAAAAAGCTCGTGGGTTAAAATTCCCAAAGTTACCTCTCTCTTGTTGTTCTCTCTTGCTCCGTGAACTACATATACCCATGCATTTGTGTGTTCTTTTTCAGCCACATGGCTATGGCCACATGGATCCCACATGCATTGGACTGCATCTGGGAACACAAGCTAAGTTAGCAAGGTACTGGACTGACCTGTAGTTTAATATGAAGAAAGAAAAAAAAAGGGCAGTGACCTTTATTCTGGCCCTGCTGAAGACAAGATTGGACTTCTTCCATGGCGAGACGGACAGATGGGACCTTGGAGGAGAACCTTCTTTATTTTACATCAATAAAGCTTTCCACAAAACTCCATCTCCCATGAGGTCTCAGGAAATGCATTTCCTTACAGCACACCAAGTTAACACATCCTCATGATCTAGTCACCTTCCAGAGGTCCCACCACCTCAAACCACCACATTGGGCATTAGAATTTCAACATGTGACTTTTCAGGGACACAGACATTCAGACCACAGCAACAAACAAACAAACTAAAAGGTGCACTGGATCAATAGGCTACCATGCTTTATTGAATAAGCAGGCTCGTTCCTGATACACCAAGCTTAGCCCAGGAATTTGGTAAACCAAGTTTGAATATTCAGCTAGCATTGAATATTCAATGCTCTTTCATCATCATTTCTTTGGCCCAAATACCTTAGTCATTCTCTTTCAACATAATCCAAGCTAAAATGAGCAATGACTAATGATTAATTCACAAACCTCAGTCAGAAAAATGAAAAAGCAACACAGCCACTTAGATCACAAAAAGCCTGGCTTTATAGCCACTCGGTGAGTCCATTCTGCAAACAAATTCCTGTGTATGTATTTTCGATCTAAAAACTGACTAATCCAAGACTGGCCCTAAATGGCCAATTCACAGATCAATGAACTAATAGCCAATTACCCAATTGATGGTCACATCTTTTTCTAATATATGACCCTGTCATGAGATAAAGCACCTAGATTTTTCTCTGAACAACCATTTCTTCTCCACTTTCAGTCCATGATTGTCGGGCATGATTGACCTTGGGGTGGGATTTTGACCTGGGTCTGGGTAATCAGAGCATTGAAATGTCCTAGCTTTTGTTATTGGTTTATGGACCCACAACCCAAATTAGGCCAATGGAAATCTTCCCTGAGAGTTTTTATAGAATCAATGATCAATTTTGCTTCCTTCTGAGTTTGCTAAAATGGTAGAATGTAAGTGTGAAGCTACTGGTGTTTAAGTTCCTTTATAGAAGAAGAAGATTCCCAGGAATGAAGACAATCCAAAGAAAATGAACTCAGAAATGGATAGACTAAGTACTGAAGATGAGCACCCATACCTAGCCACGCAGGAAACACCATCTCTCTGGACTTCATCCGTAAATTCTTTGTATTTTGTTTAAACATATTTGCATTTGCAATTTTGTCACTATGAACTAAAATATTTTTATTATGTTCTTTTTCAACTTATCTTTATTGTCGAATGTATTACAGATGTCCCCCTTGTTTCCCCCATTGACCCCCTCCTCTCTACTGCTGCCCCACTCTGTCTTCCCCACACTATTGACTGTGTCCATTGGTTATGCATATATGCATAGAAGTTCTTCGGTTTACCTCTTCCCACCCTCCCTCCTCCCTTCCCTTTGAGGCTCATCAGTCTAACAACCAATTTGTTCTTTTTAATTTTTTCACTTTTTTTTTCACCCATCCCCCACAGCCTGCTCGCATCTGCCAACCAACAAAAAGTTCTTGGTATCTATGAGTCTGTTTCTGTTCTGCTTGCTCTTTTTTTTTTTTTTGTAGATTCAATTGTTGATAGATATGTATTTATTGCCATTTTATTTTTCATATTTTTGTTCTTCTTCAAGAAGATCTGTCAGCATTTCATAGTTTCTTGTATGGGAAACTCTTTATATGTCCATTGATTCTAAATGGTAGCTTTGCAGGATGGAGTAATCTTGGTTGTAGGTTGTTGCTTTACATAACCTTGAATATCTCTTGCCACTCCCTTCTGGCCTGCAAAGTTTCTTTTGAGAAATCATTTGACCGTCTCATGGGAACTCCCTTGTAGGTAACTAACTACTTTTCTCTTGCTGCTTTTAAGATTTTCTCTTTGTCTTTAAACCTTTTGCATTTTGATGATGATGTGTCTTGGTGTGGACCTCTTTGGGTTCATCTTGTTTGGCACTCTCTGTGCTTCCTGGACTTGTATGTTTCCTTCACCAAGTTAGGGAAGTTTTCTGTCATTATTGTTTCAAATACGTTTTCAGTTTCTTGCTTTCTCTCTTCTATTTCTGGAACCCCCCTGATGTGAACGTTGATATGCTTGAGGTTGTCCCAGAGGCTCCTTACACTATCTTCATTTTTTGTGTGGATTCTTTGTTCTGATTGGGTGTTTTTTGCTTCCTTATATTCCCAATCGATGGTTTGCTTCTTAGCTTTACCTACTCTACTATTGATTCCCTGTAAATTATTCTTTATTTTGGTTAGTGCATATTTCATTTCTGACTGGTTCTTTTTTGTACTCTTGAAGTTTTCACTAACTTCCTTGAAATTCTCACTAAGTTCATTGAGAATCCTTATAACCAGTGTTTTGAATTCTGCATCTGTTAGATTGTTTATCTCTATTTCATTAATTCTTTTCCTGGAGTTTTGTTTTGTTCTTTTATTTGGGACATATTTCTTTGTTTCCTTGTTTGGCTGCCTCCCTGTGTTTGTTTCTATGTAGAAGGTGGAGTTGCTATGTCTCCTGGGGATCCTAGGGTGGCTATTGCAATAGGTGATTAGTAGGGTCCACTGGCACAGCCTTCCTGGTCTCCCAGCTAGGCCCTCGAGGTGCACCCCTTGTGTGGACTTTATACCCTTCTGTTGTGAGTCTTGATTGCTGTTGGCACATCAATGAGAGGGTTTTACTCAGGCTGATCAGCTGCAAGGACTGTCTGTGCCCAATATCCATGGACCTCTGACTACCTTGGATGATCAGCAGTGCAGGGGCCCACCACACAGAGCAAGGCTTACTTCAGCAGGGCTCTGGTACCCACTGAGTCCATTCCTTGAGTGGAACCACTTGTGGGGGTGGTTGGGTGGTGGTGCTTCAGTGTTCTGAAGCTGTCCACTGGGTGTGCTGGCTCTGGGGCCAGGTCAGTCACTGCCTGTGTTCTACCTGGGGCCACAAGGCATAAGCTGCAAAGTGATCTGCAGATGGCTGCTTCTTGTGCTGGGTTTGGAGGTGCCCACGCAAAGCCAAGCTGTGAACCAAGGCTGGCTGCTTCTAGTGCCAGGCCTAGGGCCAGTTAGCTAGAGATATGGGGCTTGCTGAGGCCAGGTGCTGTTTGTTTGAGAGAATTTAGAAAAATCTAAAGCAAGAGTCAAGTCAAGCCAATTGTATGGTAAAGCCACCGGAAATAGCTTGGGTGGGTCCAAAAGTTGGGTAGGGCAGGGCCTCAGGGAATCACCAGCATGGGGTAAACAGTGTGAGCCAGGTTACTGGAATCCCAGATATGGTGCCCATCTGCCTGCCCCATGGGGCAAGGGCTCACCAAAGGAGCAATGGCCTTCACCAGTACGTCTGTCCAGGAGAAAGCTGCCCCTCCAGTTCTCACCCCAATTCCAAACAACTCAGTTCTTCCTTGTAGGTCTCTGGTGCCTTTCAAGCTGCCTCCCCAACACTGAAACCTGGAGGGAGCAGGTCTGAGTAAGTCCATATGTGGGCCTTTAAGAGTAACTGCCTGGGTCTCCAGCAGCATCAGTCTCCCTCAGCCTCAGTTCTCGCTGGTTTTTCACAGCCAGAAGTGCTGGGGACTTCTCTTCCTGCACTAAAACCCTGAGCTGGGGGGCCTGGTGTGGGACGGGGACCCCTTGCTCCTCAGGGAAGACCTTCCCAGCCCAGGTATCCTCCTGATTTTTATCCACCACACATGAGTGTGGGACCAGTTCGTCCGTGCCTCTGCCCCTCTTACCAATCTCAAGGTGCTTTTTAAATTTTGTAGTTGCAGGACTCCCATTCAGCTCGATGTCAGGAGGTTCTGAATGATGGTTGTTCTGTACTTCAGTTGTAATTTAGATGTGGTTGTGGGAGGACGCGATACCGTGTTTACCTGCGCCACCATCCTGACCAGACGCCCCTTACCTAAAACATTTCTAATACAGATCCAATATTGCCATGTTAACCATCCAAATTGATTAATTACTTTTAGTCCCATTTATATAATTCTGGTAGAGAAAACCTCTACCTCCTGGTTCACTCTACTGTGTTTAGATTTAGGCAGGCTCACAGAGCACAGACATGCCCGTTATTGGGGTTTGCCCCAGTGGGTGTGTAAGGAGAGGTAGTTCTCCTCAAAAAGAGACAGAGATACATGCCAAAAGTTATTTGGTTCACCTTATAAGAACATTTTGGAAAAGAGTAATTATAAAAGAGAATGCTCTAATTATTACAAAACTACAACAATTAAAATGCATGTGAGCTTTAGTCCGGCCAGTGTGGCTCAGTGGTTGAGTGTCAACCCATGCACCAAGAGATTCCTGGTCAGGACACGTGCCCAGGTTGCGGGCACCATCCCATCGATGTTTCTCTCCTTGATGTTCCCCCCCACCCCGTCTCTCTTCCTCTCTCTCTAAAATCAATAAAGGAAAAAAATTTTTTAAAAAAAGCATGTGGGCTTTAGAATTAGACAATGAGAACATTTAAAAAAAATCTTGTTCTTTTGTTAAATTCAGTGACTGCTAGAAGTTCTTATTCCTAAAATAACTTTAGTTAACATTTAATAACGGAAATCCATGAACCAAAAAAATGTTTCCTGTAAGTCATTTGAAATTGAGGGGAATTGTGCTCACGGTTCATGGAGAGCCAAAGCAGGTGAGTCATCCTTCCTCTCCCTGCCTCGTCTCACTCCCCGGCCAATTCCTACAGCCAGTCCTCTGCTTGAATCTCAGGTTCCAGCGACCCCTTTCCCTACGGCACAAACTCCATGCTTTCATCTCGCATATTGCTAAGTAGGCCTTCGAGATGATTTAGCATAGCTTTCTTTTGGGATGATGTGTTTCCAAGAAGTCAATAGTATTAAAATGTAAAGAAAAGGAAAACCCTAATTTTATCAATATTCGCCAAACAACTTGATATTGCAGGTACTTATCAGTCCGAGCTCAGACATGAGGCTAGTTGGGTCCTCTGTTTATAGACTTTATTCCTAAGTAGTCCTTTTTTTTTGTTGAGAAGTGAGTGATGAACCTAGTTTAGTAATTATAGTGTGGAAAGACCTTGGGAGTTGTCTAGCCCAAACTCATCATTTACAGAGGAGAGAGTTCAGGCTCAGAAGATGGAGTCCCACAGACGAAACCGGGAGGAAAGAACATCTCTGGAAGGAAAAACAACTTGAGCAAAGGCGCTGATTAGAGAAAAGATATGCTCCGGGACAACATTTTGACAATGATTTGGGTATGGCTTTGGATGCTTGATAAAGTAAACTTGAAACTTGAAAAATAGCCCTGGCCAGTTTGCTCAGTGGTTAGAGCCCGAGGACCAGAGAGACTCTGGTTCGGTTCCCGCTAAGGGCACTTACCTCAGTTGCAGTTTGTCCCCGGCCCCGGTTGGCGTCATGTGAGTGACAGTCACTCGATGTGTCTCTCTTGCCTCGATGTTTCTCTCTCTCTTCCTCCCACTCTATCTGAAGATAAATGCAAAAGTGTCCTGGGGTGAGCATAAAAGAAAAAACTTGAAAAATTAATTATTAGGTTTAAATGATAGGAGTTTTTGAATGTCAGTGAAAAGAGGTTGAGTGTTTTTCTTTTCACTTATACAACACACAAAAATAGAGAAAATCTGATCATGAACCTCATGTAGTTATTAACCATCTTCCACAGTGAACAGCCTGGCCAATCTCATTCCATCCACTCCGCCCCTCCCCTCCACGCCCTCGGATCATGTTAAAGCAAAGCTCGGTCAGAATATTAATGTATCTATGAATAGTTCAGTATATAGCTCCAAAAAAGGGAGGGGGGAGTTCTTAACTTTTCTATAAATAAGAGGAAGCCTTTAAATATTTTTAACCTGGAAGCAGCATGTTCAGAACTGTGCTCATTTAGAAGGCTGTCTGGCAGTGTTGTGTGTGTGTGGGGGGGGGCAGGGCAGCGTGAGAACTTAATGCTCCCCAGTCACTGGCACACACGCTCCATTAAAACGAGTTCCTAGTTTTCCAATTTGAAATATGTTGTACGGTTTCCTACGGTATTTAGGATAGATGTAATTTATACATTCTTGGACAACAGAGCTATTTCCCCTTTGGAAGTTTTATCATCTTGATATGTCAGTTTCACGCTCCATAATTCAGTGAGGTGTATGGCAATCATGTAAGTGTGAATTTTTCTATTTCTACTTATGTATTAAATATTCATCTTTTATTTTATTATATTGCTCATAAGGACATTCTGAGTACTAGCCTGATGTTTATGGGGGAAAACAGCTTTCTTAGCTCTAAAAAATTGCTTTTTGAGTTCCTCTTCTCTCTAAGTAGCAAAATATGTCCCATAAATTATTCAGGCAATATGAAAATAAAATAAGTACCTTTTAAGCCACCATCTAGGAGATCATGACTCCATGTACTGAGTCCTCTTTCCTGTAGACACTGAAAAACCATGAAAGCTTGAAATGTTTTCTGAATAAAAAAGCTTTCACCATCATGTACCATACAGAACATTGCAAACAGAGACTGAAATGAACCCTGTCTGGCCTTAGGGTTCATGTTGAATATTTAAAGTGGGAAATACTCATTTCGGGGTACATTTTTCTTTAATCTCGTCATCCCATAGTGGAGCAACAACACTAGGGAAGAGATAAGAGCGTCCGTCTGGCCAGTTGGATATGCTGGCCTTCACACTGCTGAAAGATTTACAGAGCGTGGCAGGGCTTTTTAAATCCTGAATCCATACACTACATCTTCTGCTTTTAATTTATGCTTTGAAGATTTACACAAAATAGAAAGACCAAATAACTCACTTTCCAGTTAACGTGCTCATATTTCCATCTGGCATACTGTTATGAATAACATGTCTGCATTACATAATAGTAAATTTTTCATACTGATGCTCGTCTGCCATCAATTTATAATCAAAAATGTCACATGATGTATTAAAAGAAATCAGAATTGCACATGGTTGCTATATTTGCCTCCTTATATTTCTTGCTAGAAGCTTTTCTCTTCTCTTGTTACCTTGGTAAATCGTGAGGAATCGTTACAGCAAATCTCAATTTCACAAAATGGTAAAAAAATTCTTTGTCTGACCATCACAGTATATATTTTTAAACTCGTCCTTATCCTTTTGGATGTATTCTTATTTTTTTCTTTTCTTTTCTTAGCTTTCCTTTTCTTTTTTTTTTTTTCTTTTCTTTTTCTTTCTTCAGGGGGAATTTTCTCATCACATTTATTTTATTAAAAAATTTTTTTTTCTTTATTGATTTTTAGAGAAGGAGAAAGGGAGAGAGAGAGGGGGAGATAGATAGATAGAGAGAGAGAGAGAGAGAGAAACATTGATAAGAAAGAACATCTACTGGCTGCCTCCTACATGTCCCCCACTGGGGATCAGGCCCACAACCTGGGCACGTGCCCTGACCAGGAATTGAACTGGTGACCTCTTGGTGCATGGGTTGATGCTCAACCACTGAGCCACACCGGCCGGGCATATTTATTTTAAATTTCAGCTTTATTGAGGTGTAACTGACAAAATTGTAAGATACTTAAAGTGTACATTGTGGTGATTTGATTACGTATACATTGCAAAAGGATTCTCCTTAGCTAGTTAATTAACACAACTTTGGATGCATTCTTCAAAACAAAACATACAGTTGATAGGTGACAGATAATCAAGAATTTTCATGACCAAATTTCTCCTAGTACTTGAAAGTTTCAACAGACCACAGGAAGTGATTATGAGTATGTGGCGATTGCTATAATTGACCAGGTCAATATCTCACGTCACAAAAAAGTTTGGTTCTTACTGTGGCGGTCATGCATGTTTACTAAAAAACAAAAACAAAATTTTAGTTGTCCTACAGAATTTCATCCATAAAGAATCTCAAACCTTTCCCAGACTTCTGCTTAACACAGAGTAAAGGCTGCAAACCCGAGTTCTCAAGGTTCATCTCCCACTGGTGGGTTGTGCTGCTTTAGGCATGTTGCTAATTTTTTTGTTTTCAGTGATTCACTTTCCTTTATTGTAATTATAAAAACAATTGCAAAAGAGCACACACGTAAGAGAGTAACTGCCGTTATTTTTATTTACTTAAATCTGGGAAATCAAGACTGATAACAACCATTTAGCTACAAAAAGGTATTGAATTTCCATTCCATAAGTTGTTCTTGCTGCTGGGGGTTCTGTGCTGAACCGGACTGAGTTCCTGCTCCACTGGCTGCAGAGTGGGAGAGTCACACAATGATGGATGTAATTTTAAGTGCCACAAATCTCTCAAAAGGCAGAGTGGAGGGCTCTGAGGGAATGAATGAGAGGGTATGCTAACCAAATGTGAGCAGTCAATGAAGTCCTCCGAGGAGAATGGATGCAAAAGCTGAGGCTCAAAGGATGAACTGAATGAAGAGCTGGGACATAGTGTTCCAGGTCACAGGAACACCGTGGGTGAAATCCCTGAAGTGAAGGAGAGGCAGATGTGTGTGGAGTTGAAAGGAGACCAGCATGGCTGCAGCCAAGCAGAGGTTCTGGTGTTTTTCACACCACTGCACACAAGGGTCAGTAGACTAGCCTGTGCCTCTGGCAGTCCCAAAGGGCTCCAAATCTCGGCCTATGTGCAATCAATTTGCAGAAGGGCTTTGAGCTTTGGCAAACCAGTTGGGAAGCTCTAACCTGGCCTTCAAGAGAGGACTTGGCGTGAAAGGATGCTGACCAAGTAGACAGGGGCCAGACTGGAGAGGTTGGGTGGTGAGTGGGAGGTTGGAAGTTAGTACAGGTAATACCTTCACGATTGTCTAGGGTCACAGAAGCCTTGTTGAGGATACTCGACTATACCAAGGACAATGGAAAGCATGGAAGGGCTTTAAAAGGACAGAAGTTTGTCTAGAAAGGGGAGAAAGGCACCTGAGATATCTTTGAGAAATCTACTTGTAGATGTTGTAAGTCTGAGCTCAGAAAAGACTCTGGCCCCTCAAACCCAGTGTTTCAGTTTCATGCTGATTCTAGGAAACCCTGACATTCTCCCAAGGCATTCATTTTGTTTACAATAGCTAGAGTTAACTTCTGTTGCTTGCATTGAAAGACTTCTAAGTAATGTGATAATGCAAAAGTAACAATGAAGACGGCACTGATTTAGACTAGATAGACATTCAGTTTAATATACTGAATAAAGAAACAGAACAAAATGGTCCGAGTTTACCAATATGGCATCCCTACTGGGAGTGCATTGTTCTGCCTGACCTGTAAACCCTTTGTGACCGTAAAAACATTATATGTGCATTTTCTTCAGGATGAAAAGAAATGTAAAATAACTCTTTAAAATGCATCAAATTCATTGTAATTAAAAGTGAAAGTGGTAAAAATTATAGATTGTGTAGAAAAAAGTTCCAGTGTTAACACTAGGCATGAAGTTTAAGAAACATCTATCATGACATGCCCCGGACGGTTGACTTAGTTATTCGGAGCGTCGTCCTATACGCCAAAGGGTTGCAGGTTTGATTCCTGGTCAGGGCACATTTCTGGGGTATGAATTTGATCCCCCGAGTCAGGGCACATATGGGAGACAACTGACCAATGTTTCTCTCACGTCAATATTTCTCTCACTCTCTCTAAAATCAATAAAAACATATCCTTGGGTGAGGATTAAAAAATATTATATATATATATATATATATATATATATATATATATATAAAATCCCATGTATTAGACATAAAGCTGAAAAGCTATTAAACTTTTTGTCTCATGTTTACAATCATTAAAAAGTTTTTTTCCTGAACATGCTGAGAAGCTAATTTTTAAAGTTAATATTTAAGGTTTTATATCAGTTTACATTTGATAAGTATGGACAGAGCACAGATCAGCTCTACTTCTTCCCAAGGGTAAATGATGTCATTTTATTTGGCTTCTTTTCTCTGAGTTTTTTTTCTAGTTCCTTTGATAAGGAATAAAAGATGAATTTCTCCTTAACTTGTATTACTCAAGTAGATCACCTTTCCATTTTGTCTATTTCAGAATTGAGGTGGTAGCATCCCTATGAGAAAAGCTCTTACTGCACATATTCATGAAAGGGTTTTGCTAAAATTAATGAAGTGAATCCCTTTGATTTTGACAGTGACTTTTATAGGTAGTTTCAATAATGTGTAACTAACCCAAAGAATCCACTGGACTTGAAAGTAAGAAAACCTGTAAAAGCACATAAAAATGATGAACTCTAAGAGTTATCTAATTTACATATGGTTTCTTTTCATAAATTCAGGCATAAATATAAATTATTTTTCATCCCCATTTTTGGGGTAAATTCTTCCTGTTCCTACGCAAGATTATGTGTGGATTCAGTCTAGACATACCCACCATTATGCAACCAATTTCACAGTTAAGTAAGTTGTCTGTGTTTAGATTTCTTGTTGGTATCTTAAACCCTATTGTCTTCTTCCCTTGTGATCACCGATTATATACCACAGTGGGTATCTCATTTCAGAGCTGTGACCCAGTGGCTCTGATCCTGGTGGAGAACATTCCAGTAGAATTCCCATCCTCTACTGATCCGCAGCCTTTTCTTTTGCTTTAGAGCAACTGTTTCAGGTTTACAGTTCAGCCTTGATAAGGGAGTCTTTAGGAAATTCTTCTGTGAAGACAGCACTATTTGTACTCCTCAAATGTTAATGAGACAAACAGGAAAACAGCTTTGAACTGCTACTGCTGTTAATTTCTAATTAATGTGCCTTTTCTTCTGACACCTTCAGTAAGAAAGCATATGTAATTTCTCTATCATATTTCTTTCAGTTCCCATCAACAGCCCCCAAATAAGAAGTGTCATTCTTTCTAAAATTTTACATATGTGCTATTAAAGTTACTGTCATCGGAGATTTTTAAATCAAATATATATTCAAGTGTGGAGATAATTAACTTGCGATAAAAGCTCAAAAAGAAGCAAAGTAGCACACACACGAAAAAATAAAAATCAAGAAGCCCAGGTATAAACATAATATATTTACCCATCAAGCAACCCTTTTTTTAATTTGGGAAGGTGACATTCTTGTCCTCAGCCCCAACTCTACCTGCCCCTCCAGGTACCCGACAAGAATATCTCCGAAGGGAGCAGGGCGGGGTAGCTGTCTGCTTTGTGTGCAGGCCAGGGTCTTACTCTTTTTTTTTTTTTTTTTATCCTCACCCGAGGACATTTTTCCATTTTTTGTTCAGATAGAGTGGAAGGGAGAGAGAGGAAGGGAGAGAGAGAAACATTCACGTGAAAGGGACACATAGAGTGGCTGCCACCCGCAGGACCAACCAGGGCCGGGGACAAACTGCAACCGAGGTACGTGCCTTTAGCGGAAACCGAACCCGGGTCTCTCTGGACCGCAGGCCGATGCTCTAACCGCTGAGCCAAACCGTCCAGGGCCAGGGTCTTACTCTTTTTTTTTTCCTTACATTTTAATTAATTAATTTATTTTTGTTACAGATGTTTCTCCTTTTCCCCCCACTGACTCTCCTTCCCCACCCCTCCCTGCCCTGTCCCCAGCTTTGTTGTCTATGTCTGTTGTTCGTGCATACATGCATGTAAGTTCTGTGGTTTATCTCTCCCCCAGAACCCCCCCCCATGGGGATTGTCAGTCTGTACCCCACTTCTACGTCTCTGGGACTACCCCATTCCTCAAACTGTTATGTTCATTATTTTCCACAAATAAGTGAGATCATATGATACTTTGTCTTTCTCTGTTTGGCTTGTTTCTCTTAGGATAATACTTTTCAGGTCCCTCCATGTAGTCTCAAAGGATAAGAGATCTTTCTTACAGCTGCATAGTACTCCATTGTGCATATGTACCACAGCTTTTTTATCCATTTGTCTACTGATGGCCTTTTGGGCTATTTCTAGATCTTAGCTATTGTAAATAGTGCTGCTACGAACACGGGGGTACATATATTCTTTCTGATTGGTGTTTCAGGCTTCTTAGGGTATATTCCTAGAAGTGGGATCACTGGGTCAAATGGAAGTTCAATTTTTAATTTTTTGAGGTAACACCATAGTGTTTTCCACAGTGGCTGCACCAGCCTGCATTCCCACCAGCAGTGTACTAGAGTCCCCTTTTCTCCACACCCTCGCCAACACTTGTTTGATGATTTGTTGATGGCGGCCATTCTGACAGGTGTGAGGTGATACCTCATTGTTGTTTTAATTTGCATCTCTCTGATGATTAGTGATGTTGAGCATTTCTTCATATGTCTCTTAGCCATTTGTGTGTCCTGTTTGGAGAGGTGTCTATTTAGTTCCTCTGCCCATTTTTTAATTGGGCAGGGTCTTACTCTTAATGCGAATTGGTTGCAACTATGAAATTTACATTTTATCCAATTCGGAAACAAATGAAAAAAGCAGATATTTTCGTGACTGAGACTGAAGAAAAACAGCTCACCTCTAACCAATATCGGTCAGGTGTCTTTCAATGCTGGGGTCCAAAATCTAAGTCTCACTGGCCTGAGCGAAAGGGGGAATGAGTTGGCTTCTGTGGCTGAAAAGTTCACAGGCATCAGACATAGCTGGATGCAGATGCTTAATATCTGTCATCAGGACTCAGTCTCTTTCCAGTTCTCCTGGCTCTGTCTTCTTTTCATTGGCTTGTTTTCAGGAAGAACATTTCCCACCACCCAAACAGAGTGATAAGATGTGCACCAGCAGCTTCGGGCTTCTATGCTGCGAATCGAGTAGCTCCAACAGAAGAAAACACCGCTTTCTCCATTTGGGGGATCTTGAAGGGGTTCAGTAAATATCATTCTTTCGTGCCTAGTTGTGAGAAATAAGAGAATAATAAGGGGCCCAAATATCCTGTTTATTACTGATAACTGGCATTAGATGTCAGTTGACATTAGACACATGGATTTCCTTACATGAACCACAGAACCGAGCAGATTTTTCCACCCAGTCCCGGACCAGGCAGTGCTGCGCTCGGCTGGACCCCCAAGGGGCCTCCGTGAGCCGGATGGCCCAGTGAATGTACACAATGTATTCTTTTCAAATTCACCAATGAGGTAAGTCACTCTGAGGACTTGGGGAGGGAGAAGAAAGGCCAGAACTCTTAAGGCCAGTGGAATGACTTTATATGGAAAGAAATGTCCTGGATGTGGGGAAAGTTCCTACTAGTATTTCCTGGCTCTTAGCTTTCTTAACCCACCACATTAACCATTAACCTTTGGGCAGCCAGGAGAGCGGCTACCTCCCTCTAGGGACAGTCCTGCCCCCTTCTTTGTGGGGCCCCTCCCAACATCAACTACCCCCCTGCCGAGGCTGCCCCGGGGCCTGCAGTGGGCAGGGTAGATTTGGTGCAAGAAAACTCTGAAGTGGGTCAGAACAATACGTGAATTCAGCTAACCCCAAAGGCAGTTTGGATCCGTGGCTGATTGCACATTCTATTCTGTTTCTCAGCCCACAAGATGTCCAGCATAATCCTATTAGTCTTACAGAGAATAAATGATAGCATAAAGACACTCCAATAACAAACAACAGAGAAATTCCACTAATACAACTCCAACAATTTAGGGATTTCCCAAATGTAAATATAACATTCTGGCAATGACCACAGTCCTAGGCAGAAATTATAAAGTCCATAAACAAAGCTTCCTCTTAAATGAAAATCCAGAGATATTAAAATCCAGAGAAATTAAGTTCTATAAATAAATGTCTTTTTTTGTGTGTGTGAGCTAAAAGGCCAAAGTTCAAAATTCTTACATTAGAATTAAAACTCAAAAGCTATTCTTGCCCAGCCGGTGTGGCTCAGTGGTTGAGCGTTGACCCATGCACCAAGGGGTGGCCGGTTCGATTCCCGGTCAGGGCACATGCCCAGGTTGTGGGCCCGATCCCCAGTGGGGGGCATGCAGGAGGCGGCCAATCGATGTTCTCTCTCATTGATGTTTCTATCTCTCTCTCCTTCTCCCTTCCTTTCTCTCTAAAAACCAATTAAGAAAAAAAAATTTTTTTTTTAAAGCTATTCTTGCCAATTTACTACCCACCATTTTAGTCTTGCTGTGTGGGGCTCTGGATACATTGGGAGAGGTGAGGTTCTTTGAGCATATGTTTTTTCAGAAAAGGATGTGGTTTGGTTTGTTTTGTTTTAGGCCCTCAGAAGATGTATTAGTTTAATGTCTAATTTCTCACTTTCTAAAGAACCCAAAGTGTTAATAGAACACACAAAATATCCATAGCACTGGCCTCACATCCATCATTTGTAGGAACGAAGATGATTCCCAAACCCTAAAGCAGTCATTCCCAGCAAAATTATATACCCAGAACTGAGCACTTAGTGTTGCCAAAAAGCATTGCAGACGGACCTGCCTGAAGAAAGAGGAGGAGATGAAAATCTTGGCTTGAGCCTGCCAAATGCAGGTCTTCCAAGCTGGTTACCCGGAACCCACGGCGCGGAAGAATCTTACAGCGGGGAGATTATCCTGGAATCGGATGGGAACTTAAACTTACTGAGGTGATCACTACGCAAGTTACATAAAAGTCTAGGTACTATGTTGTACACCTGAAACTAATGTAATATTGTATGTCAAGTGTAATTGAAAACATTGTTTAAATTAATTATAAAAAGAATCTCCTAAGGAGATAATCCCAGATGGCCAGGGTGGGCCCAGTGTAGTCACAGGGGTTTTATCAGAGGGAGGCAGGGAGGTGAGGACCAGAGCAGGGTCAGTGATGGAAGCAGCCGGGGTGATGTGATCCTGGAAGGAGGCACGAGCCAAGGACTGGGGGATTTCTGGGTGCTAGAGAAGGCAGAGACATTCTCCCCGAGAGCTTTTAGAAGGAACAGAGCTCTGCCAGGGCCTTAATTGTAGCCTGGTGATGCTGCCTTGTGTTTATGACCTCCAGAACGTTAGGGTAATACATTTATGTTATTTTAAGCCACTTGATAACTTACAACAGCAGCAGGATATCAATCCCGTCCCTCACCTCTGCCCTCTCCAGCCTCCTCACGGGTTAGTTTTCTCTGTGGCACTTCTCACCACATGCATACGACATGTGTTCACCCATGTACTGCGCTTGCTTTCTGTCTCTACCCTCAGGATGTTCCTGAGTGTGGGGAGTTCTTTGTTTGTTATGGATCCCTGATACCTAGAACAGTACTTGTCATATACGAACCCTCAGTATTTACATCCAATCATTCTTAGTTGTTTTTTTTTTTCTAAACAGATTTTTAAAAAAGTTTTTAGGAAGAATGGCATTTTCTTCCTTATAAAAAAAATAATCTCTTTCTCAGTTTCCAGCTCTTCCCAATGCGAGGCAATAGGCAGTGCTCTGGTACGGATTTTCTTACCATTCGTTTAAATGAATATTAGCAGTTTCATTTGCAAAGTACCCCCACCTTTTAAATAAAAAATGTTTTTTTACATTTTAGATTAAAAAAAAAAAGACTCATGTTCCAAAAGCATTAGTAAATTCGGAAATTATGTCCTTACTTAATAAAGAAAACAATCTTTAAATTCCTGGCCAAATACCAATTTCCTGAACTCATACAGCTTCAAATCTGAGGACATCAAGTGTTCTAGTGAGAATTCCAAAATATGTTTTTCATAGATTTAGGGAAAGTAAATCATCTTAGAACAGTCCCTTCCCTTTCTCTTCCCCTCCCCGACTGTTCCATCGTCTTTTCTACATTTCATGTAGAGGGGAATAACAAATGTGCCATGTCCTGGTTTTTATGAACTCTGCCACGATAGGTTTTAGCATCAGGACCCTGAGTCACACGTCAGGTTTTGAGATTCCACTTCCTGCCCAGGCAGCGGGACTGCCACTCACCTGGGAGGACCTAGGTGGCACTGTGTGTGGTGGTTCTGCTCCAGGATTCCTTGGCGTTGTCATCAGGTCTGCGTGTTATCCAGGGATAAAGACGTCTCCTTCCATTCATTTAAGAATATTTATTAACCACCTATGCTATGAGAGGTGCTAATGGGACAAAGACCCCAGTCTCTGGTCACCCTGAGCTTTCAGTCTGGCGAATGCCTTCCGCCCAGCTGGAAGGGAACCAAGGGTCAGAGCTGCCGGTATGGACGGATTTCCAACAGGTAAGGAGGGAAATGTAGACCAAAGCTAAAGGAAACATGTCTTTGGTAAGAAATCTTTATTTTTCAGAGAAGGCATTTGTAGTGCATAAAGCATATTATTTAATTCGTTTTCACAGAAAAAAATACAATGTTTCTGCTTCAAGATGGCAATTTGAGCATGTGTTTGGATCCTCGTTTCTCCCAAATTCCCATAAAAATGCAGAAGAAATTCCCGGTCATTGCCAAGGCCGGGAAAGGCTACCATTCCTGTGTTCATACTGCATGGAGTTCATGAGCCATATCAGGCAAACAGACTGGCATGGGTGATGGGCCAAACAACCAACGGCTGGTTTACTGTGTAAGAAGAAGCCAGAAGTATAAGTAGGTGGAAGAATCCACTAGTACCTTCTAGTTCAGCAGGACAAAAGTTGGAGGGAAGAGGGCGCTTTTGGAGGTCTTAAGATACAAGTATCTGTGGCAATGGCCATAGCTCACACACAGCACGACTCCTGCCATCGCTCTTACATTATTTGAGCGCACACTTGAGGGGGATGGCCATTCCTAGGCAAAAAGCTGAGGCTCCCTTAGCTGGCTCCCAGTGAGGGCAGTTGTGCCCGTGGGAAAGGGGGCACATGGCTTCAGCCAGCTGGCTGCCCCAACAGAGGAGAAAAGGAATTCTCCCAACTGAGGGGACCTCTCAGGTACAACAACTTTGGGCTTAGAGTTCGCTCCACATGCTAATGGGTCATCAGTCTGGGGAAGCATGTACAATTTTCTGTTTGTTTTTCTTCTTTAAATCAATGATTTGAACAGGTACACCTGGCAATTTCTGATGAAAGCATTTTAACCCACAAGAATCGATAAAACTTCTACTTGCTTTTTAAGGTTGGGTAAACAGAGATAAGTCACAGGACAGATAAGTGAGAATGGTCTGTTGTCAGAAGGAGTGGATTATTCTGAGAAAAGATGTTCTTGGGAGACAGTGATTATAAGACATTCAGGTCAAAGGTCTAAAACCTCAAACTTCACAATTGATGAAATCAATTGCAGTATCCTATCAGCATAAAGAATTATAGCCATTAAAAAGGATATTATTAGAAACTTTGATTGGCATGGAAAGATTTTCACAATACAGTGCTAAGTTTAAAAAGAGAGAGAGAGAGAAACCAGGTAACAAAACAGTAGAATGAATGCATTTTGTCTATGGGTGTAGAGGTGGGGATGAGAGCGAGTACTGTCAATGAAAATCTGGTAACTATTTGGAAATTATACAACAAAATAATTAATAGAAAAAAGTTAATATGCACTCTGGAATGTGACATTAGGATGATTTTACTATCTTCCTTCGGATAATCTGTATTTTTAAATTTTTGACAACATGAACATAAATGGGCATGCTTTTTTTGTGTAATTATAAAAAGTAAATATTATTTATCAAAAAGGTTCTAAAAAATGTGTTGGATTGAGACAATTATATGGATGAGTTCTTAACACTTAACAAAGAGATGGGTAATTTCAATTTATTTAAAATATTCTATAATGCAGGCAAAGAAGGAAGTGTATTGATTCATTTTATGAAACAATTATATCCCTGTATATCAAGTCTGAAGAAGAGCTGAAAAAAAGCAACCATGAGCCAATCTCATGTGTGAACGTGATACAAAATTTAAGAAATGATAGCAATTTGTTTTTAGTGTTATGCTACAAATATGCCATAGCCAAGTAGGGTTTATTCTAAAAATACAAACATATTTTAATACCGGCAAGTAAGTTAATACAATTTTTGATCAGCAGACCAAAGAAGAGAAACTAAGTGACATTGAGATGTCAATAGAGTTTGAAAATGCATTTGATGACACTCAATGTCCATCTTATTAAAAACAAATAAAATCAAGAAAACTAAAATCTTAACTTGAGACTAGAAGGGAAGTTCCTAAACATAAAAGAGAATGTTTGTGTTAAGCAAATGCCCAGTATTACATAAAACCATGGAACATAAAGGCATTTCTGTTAAGACAAAATTATTATTTGTAGTGATGAACTGTGAAACCCTAAAGGTAGAATATGTAGACTACAACTAAAGAATTTGGCCCTGGCCGGTTTGGCTCAGCGTTAGAGCATCGGCCTGCGGTCCGGAGAGACCCAGGTTCGGTTCCTCCTAAGGGCATGTACCTCGGTTGCAGTTTGTCCCCGGCCCTGGTTGGTCGTGCGGGTGGCAGCCACTCGATGTGTCCCTTTCACATTGATGTTTCTCTCTCTCTCTCTTCCTCTCTCTCCCTCCCACTCTATCTGTGCAAAAAATGGAAAAATGTCCCCGGGTGAGGATAAAAAAAAAAAAAAAAAAAGAATTTGGAACTGTAGGTCGAACTTGAACTAATAGAGTAACTCAACCCCATTTAGATATTCTATTCTTTTTTCTTTTTTTTTTAAATTTATTGGGGTGACTCTGGTTAACAAAATTATACCGGTTTCAGGTGCACAGTTCCACAACATATCATCTGTACGCTGTATTGTGTGTTCACCACACTAAGTCAAGTCTCCTTCCATCTCCGTTTATCCCCCCTTTACCTCCTCAGTCTCCACCCCCACTTCAGCAATCCCCACACTGTTGTCTATATCTACAAGATTTATCTCTTTCTTTTTTTCTCAAACCCTTCACCAGCACCCCCCCCCCCAGCCTCCCAACCACTACCCCCCACCCCAGGCTGTCAGCCTATTCTATGGGTCTGTCTCTGTTTTGCTTGATAGTTCATTTTGTTCATGAGATTCCACATGTGAGTGAAATCATATGGTACTTATTGTCCATGTCTATGAGTTTTTTTCTCTTTCTTTTTTTCTCAATCCCTTCACCCCACAAGCCTCCCAACCTCCCCTCACCCCCATCCCCCTGCCCCAGCACCTCGACAGCTGTCAGCCTGTTCTCTGTCTTGGGTCTGCCTCTATTTTGCTTGATAGTTTATTTTGTTCATTAGATTCCATATGAGTGAAATCATATGGTCCTTGTCTTTCTCTGACTGGCTTTGTTTGTTTGTTAATCCTAACCCGAGGATATTTTTTTTCCCATTGATTTTTTTTTTAGAAAGAGTGAAAGGGAGGAGGAAGAGAGGGGAGAGGAGAGAGAGAGAAAAAGAGAAAATTCCATGTGACAGACACATCAATTGATTGCTTCCCGCACAGGCCCCAACCAGGGCAGGGATCGAACCTGCAATCCAGGTACATGCCCTTGTCCAGGAGTCGAACTCACAACCCTTTGGGTGCATAGGCTGACTCTCTAACCACTGAACCACACTGGTCAGGGCTGACTGGCTTTTAAATCCTTTAATCTTTATGGTAGTTTGAGTTTTTATTTCTCTTAGACAAGTAACTTTCTTCCTATCCTGTTTACTTTGGAAATTACACTGAGGTAATTGGCCTCCCTGAGTCCGCAGGGGCAGGATCTGCAGACAAAGGTAAACATCCTTGTGCTTAAAGCGATGCATTAAATTGAGCTACGACCCCTGAGCTGGGTGCGCTTGTGACAGAGAGTAATAGAAAACAGCTTTCTAATGGAAAACAGCTCTCATTTCAATCTTGCGCTTTTGTGGGATGGTATGTTATTAGTGTTTTGTTTTGTTTTCTCCTGACACCAAGTCATTCTGACACCAGCTAGGTGTTCCCCTATTGAATTCTGATGCTAGTTACCCAGAGTTAGCACCAGACTCCGTAGGTTTAAGGATTCAATCCCACCAGACTGCCCTCACTTCAAATGTCAGTCATAAAACTGGGTCCCCAAATGACCCACACTCTGTCTAACTTGGCTACACAGTTGAAGGTTCCCACCCTGTCCCCCCTTAGGTTCAATAATTTGCTAGATAATCCACAAAACTCAGGGAAACACTTCATTTACATTTGCCAGTGTATTACAGTGGATATAAGTGAGCAGCCAGATAGAGAGGTGCCTAGGGTAGGGCTGGAAGGACCCTGCATGCAGGAGCATCTGAGTCTGTGGAGTGGGGTGCACTGCCCTCCTGGTGCCTGATGTGTTTGACAACTTGGAAGCTCCTGAAACCCTCTGTTGAGCATTTTTTTAAATGGAGATTTTGTTATATGGGTGTGGTTGATTAAATCATGGGCCATTAGTGATTTAATTCAACCTACAACCCCTCTCACAGGTCAGAAGTTGGGGCTGAAAGTTTCAGCTGTCTAATCAACGGCCTTCTGGTGTCTAATCAAAGGCCTTCTGGTGTCTAATCAAAGGCCTTCGGGTGGTATCTAGGCCCCCACCAGCCGCCAGTCATCTCATTAGCATATAAAAGACACTTATCATTGGAGATTCCAAGGATTTAAGGAGCTGTACAGTATACAAGGAGCTGAGGATAAAGACCAAATGTTTACTTATTATTTGTTATACCACGTACATTCAAGGAAGAAGCCGAACCCTAACAAGGGCTGTGCTGCTGGAATGGGACAGTGGTCGGTGCCACAGTGACCAAGGAAAGGAAACTTCAGCTCGAGGGTGAAGCCGTCAGATGTGCACACTCCATGTCCCGCAGAAGTCGTCCTCTGACACGGCTAAAAGTAACAACAACAAAAATCTAAGTTTTACCCTGCTCCCCTCTTGTGCAGGGATTTTATATACTCTGACAAAAATCCCCTATAAAATGGACAATGCTAAACACTAAAGAAAAGTTTTAAAAACATATAATTCATTTTATTACTGAAAATTGTGAGAACATTTGATTTATAGCAAGGTGTAAAGTCGGGAAACATTTCCGAGAGGTGAAATACAGTGGTGATGGAAACAGGGAGTAGCAGATTTTAAACGGCAGGAATAAAATCCATGGAGGGAGACAGCGTAGGAATTCTCCCAGCCCGAGACCTTTCGAGGTGCCCCGAACCTGGATCCCTCCTCTGCAGACCACCTAGGTAACCTGCATGTATGTCTCCATCCAATCAAGAAATGAATTCTAATTCACACCACAGTGATTATAGTCCTACTGTATTATAAACTTTAAAGTTGCCGAGACTGTTCTTAACACGAAAGAGAAATGATAATTATGTGATATGATAAAGGCATTAGCTAATGCTACTGTAGTAATCATATTGCAATATATAACTATCATGCCAACAAATTTGTACAACTAAGAATTATACAATGTTCTATGTCAATTATATCTGAATAAAAAAATAAATCAACATAAAAAAATAAATCAACATAAAGAAATAAAACAAAACTTTAAAAGGGGGGGAAGATTAAGAATGAAAAAGATTCTGATCCATCAAGACCAGAAAACATTTAATGTCCCAATAATTCTTTTTTTTTTTTTTTTTTTATCCTCACCCGAGGACATTTTTCCATTTTTTGTACAGACAGAGTGGGAGGGAGAGAGAGGAAGGGAGAGAGAGAGAGAAACATCGACGTGAAGGGACACATCGAGTGGCTGCCACCCGCACGACCAACCAGGGCCGGGGACAAACTGCAACCAAGGTACATGCCCCTAGCGGGAACCGAACCCGGGTCTCTCCGGACCGCAGGTGGGTGCTCTAACCGCTGAGCCAAACCGGCCAGGGCCCAATAATTCTTAATATACTTACAGAACTTAATGTATATGTAAAAAAAAATGATTGCGAAAGAGAAAAATAATATAAATGTCAGTTATTATAGTTCATAATTATTGGTCATTTCCATAAAATGTGTTATGAAGAGGGAAGAGATATGAAAAGATAACTATATTTCTCATTTTCCATAAACACTGTATTTAGATTCTATTTATGATGGCATGTGATTTTGTTATTTGATATAAAATGGACATGATCTTCTAAATATGTAATAACTGGTGTATCACGAGCATTTACCAAATGGAATGTACACCAGTCACGCAATTCATGTTCATCCTGGTGCACATACAAAGAATACAACCATGGATGAAAGTGGTAATCAGTGGAATCTGCAATTCCTAAGACATTAGATTTTTTTGAAGGGACTTTTACCTATTTAGTGAGAATATTGGTTTTGGGGAAACAATAACTATTGAGTGGATTTGAAAGTTCCTATCTTGCCCAGCTGGTGCGCCCGGTGGATTGAGCATCATCCCATGCGCTGAGAGCTCACTGGTTCAATTCTCAGGGCACATGCCCGGTGGATTGAGCATCATCCCATGCACGGAGAGCTCACTGGTTCAATTCTCAGGGCACATGCCCGGTGGATTGAGCATCATCCCATGCGCTGAGAGCTCACTGGTTCAATTCTCAGGGCACATGCCCGGTGGATTGAGCATCATCCCATGCGCTGAGAGCTCACTGGTTCAATTCTCAGGGCACATGCCCGGTGGATTGAGCATCATCCCATGCACTGAGAGCTCACTGGTTCAATTCTCAGGGCACATGCCCGGTGGATTGAGCATCATCCCATGCACGGAGAGCTCACTGGTTCAATTCTCAGGGCACATGCCCGGTGGATTGAGCATCATCCCATGCACTGAGAGCTCACTGGTTCAATTCTCAGGGCACATGCCCGGTGGATTGAGCATCATCCCATGCGCTGAGAGCTCACTGGTTCAATTCTCAGGGCACATGCCCGGTGGATTGAGCATCATCCCATGCGCTGAGAGCTCACTGGTTCAATTCTCAGGGCACATGCCCGGTGGATTGAGCATCATCCCATGCACTGAGAGCTCACTGGTTCAATTCTCAGGGCACATGCCCGGTGGATTGAGCATCATCCCATGCACTGAGAGCTCCCTGGTTCAATTCTCAGGGCACATGCCCGGTGGATTGAGCATCATCCCATGCACTGAGAGCTCACTGGTTCAATTCTCAGGGCACATGCCCGGTGGATTGAGCATCATCCCATGCACTGAGAGCTCACTGGTTCAATTCTCAGGGCACATGCCCGGTGGATTGAGCATCATCCCATGCGCTGAGAGCTCACTGGTTCAATTCTCAGGGCACATGCCCGGTGGATTGAGCATCATCCCATGCACTGAGAGCTCACTGGTTCAATTCTCAGGGCACATGCCCGGTGGATTGAGCATCATCCCATGCACTGAGAGCTCACTGGTTCAATTCTCAGGGCACATGCCCGGGCTGCAGGCTTGACCCCCAGTACGGGGCGTGCAAGAAAGCAGCTAATCGATGTTTCTCTCTCATCGATGTTTCTCCCTCTCTCTTCCTATCTAAAAAAAAAAAAAAATTAATAAAATATTTATTAAAAAAAATTTCTATCTTTGCTTTACTATCAAGTCAAGAAAAATAGCCCTGGCCGGTTTGGCTCAGCGGTTAGAGCATCGGCCTGCGGGTCCGGAGAGACCCGGGTTCGGTTCCCGCTAAGGGCACGTGCTTCGGTTGCAGTTTGTCCCCGGCCCTGGTTGGTTGTGCAGTGGCAGCCACTCGATGTGTCCCTTTCACGTCGATGTTTCTCTCTCTCTGTCTCTTCCTCTCTCTCCCTCCCACTCTACCTGAACAAAAAATGGAAAAATGTCCTAGGGTGAGGATAAAAAAAAAAAATAAAGATCCTCATTATCTTTTATACTAGACTCTTAGAATACTAGTGCTCAAAACACATTCTAAATTGTTAGAATATCAGGGTTAAACCATGACAGCTACAAAGCCTTCCATGTTGGCCTCAGAGAAAACAGTTGCAGTAGTTTCTGCACACTGTTGAAGGGCTGATCTCAACGTACAGTCATTTTTCTCTATCCCAGGAATGAAAGCAAAGACTTTTTGAGAAAACATTCTCATCATCTCTCACTGCCTTGACTTTGTTCTTTCCATTACACATTTATTGGTTAAGAAAAGAAATATTTGCTAAAATGGGCAAAGCTCAAACAATAAATAAACAAAATCCCCAAATCCAAACAACACTATTTCCTGGGAACTGTTAACTAATTTATACATTTTTTTTTTTATCTTCACCCGAGGACATTTCTCCATTTATTTGCAGAACAAGAGGGAGGGAGAGAAGGAGAAAGAGAAAGAGAGAAACATCAATGTGAGAGAGACACATCAGTGGTTGCCACCCACACAACCCCAACCAGGCGGGGACAAACCACAACTGAGGTACATGCCCTTAAGGGGAACCAAACCCAGGACTCTCTGGTCCTCAGGTAGATGCTCTAACTGTTGAGCCAAACTGGCCAGAGCTATACATTTCTTTTATGAAAAATGTTGGCGTTGAAATTGGAAAAGTAGTGAACCTCAGACTTGGAACTTTGAAAGAGTGATTCTTGCCCTGGCTAGTGTGGCTTGGTTGGAGCATCACCCCATGCACTGAAGGGTTGTGGGTTTGATCCCTGGTTGGGGTGTGGGAGGCAACCAATTGATGTTGCCTTCTCACATTGATGTTTCTTTCTCCCTCCCTCCCTTCCACTTTTTCTAAAAAGCAATGGAAAAAATATTCTCAGGTAAGGATTAATAAAAAAAGAAGAGAAAAAAACAGTGATTCTTTCCAATGCAAGATATGGTTTGTAATATTTAAGACCTCTAAGTTTTATATTCTATTCCCTTGTTTGTTAGTGACTACAGAAATGATGACTCTAGAAATACATCCCATCTTCTGCTTAACTTGGAACTTCAGTTCAGTACTTTATGATTCTCCGCGGTTGTTGGCATGGAGCTGACATCCTAATTATTCATCTGTCTGAGACTGACAATGGTATTTCCCCCCCTTTTTTCCACTTAATTATAAACTGTATAGCTACTGAGTACCAATTGGCTTGCTGGCTATAGGGGTGTGTGTGTGTGTGTGTGTGTGTCTCAATATACAAAATTTTCAAGTAACTTAAGAGTGTGATACCAAGGCAAATGTTTCAACATCCAAAATAATTTCTTCATGGGCCTGTCATTTTTTTGGCTTTTGCTTAGGAATAGTTTAGTTTAGTTGCTTGGGTACAGTTGATTGAATACAGTTGTAACAACTAATAAAAATCTGTTATAAGTTAGGGGCACTTTACATTTGTACTCCATTGTCTCCAGTATAATACATTACTTTCAACCCCAAATTTAGTGCCTGCACACATTCTCTCTTGGTCTGAAGACTTGCTAATGATACAGAGGATGAGGAGAGCATTAACTCACTTTGAGTTGAAGAATAGTTTATTAGAAATAATATTCTATAAAGAATCAACAGAAACAGATCTTTTTCTCTGCTAAAAGTAGGTCAGGCTAACTTTTGATTCATAGGACTTCCTATTGCTAGTTGGTTATGGCCAATGGAGGCCCCGGCAGGGAGATGGAGGCCCCGCAGGGAGATGGAGGCCCCGGGCAGGGAGATGGAGGCCCCAGCAGGGAGATGGAGGCCCCGCAGGGAGATGGAGGCCTCTGCAGGGAGATGGAGGCCTCTGCAGGGAGATGGAGGCCCCGCAGGGAGATGGAGGCCCCAGCAGGGAGATGGAGGCCCCGGCAGGGAGATGGAGGCCCCAGCAGGGAGATGGAGGCCCCGGCAGGGAGATGGAGGCCCCGCAGGGAGATGGAGGCCCTGGCAGGGAGATGGAGCCCCCGGCAGGGAGATGGAGGCCCCAGCAGGGAGATGGAGGCCCCGCAGGGAGATGGAGGCCCTGGCAGGGAGATGGAGGCCCCACAGGGAGATGGAGGCCCCGCAGGGAGATGGAGGCCCTGGCAGGGAGATGGAGGCCCCGCAGGGAGATGGAGGCCCCGCAGGGAGATGGAGGCCCCACAGGGAGACGGAGGCCCCGCAGGGAGATGGAGGCCCTGGCAGGGAGATGGAGGCCCCACAGGGAGATGGAGGCCCCGCAGGGAGATGGAGGCCCCGCAGGGAGACGGAGGCCCTGGCAGGGAGATGGAGGCTGGGAGGAGTGTGGGGTCAAGACATTTATTCTCCCATCTTCCTGTCTGTCAGGTTGCTGAGAGCTGCCTTTGTTCCTCTACCAAAGACAATAGCTCTGCTCAGAGAACCTCTCCAGGCAGTTTTCTACCTGGGTTCTCACACTCTTTGCCTCCTTTTTGTTTTCAGACCTACGATTGGGAACTATTCCTCTCTATTGCTAGTCTCAAGGTTCTGTACCAAGCTTCCTTGATTCGTTAAAGCCCTGTACACACATTTGTACAATGTGATTTTAATTTAAAAAACATTCTTCATATGTTCTAATATAAGTAGACCTGTTTTTTGTTTTTTTGTTTTTAAACCAGGTTCTTAGGTAAGGATGTAATTTTAAATAAAAAGAGACATTTTGACCAACATTAATGACAAGTGAGAACGAAGAAAGGGGTCATGGAACACTAAGTGAAATTTCCATGTAGCCCCTTCAACCCTCCCATCTGCATTTGATCAACTTGATCCTGATCTCTTCTGGCCTCAGTCTTCTCATGGCTGATCAAAATCTTTCATTTCTCCAAAGAATCATCTGTACTTGGGATTAAGTTCAGTATTCTAGACATAGCACTCTCCCATCTCTTGAACTTCTCATCAATTTTCTTTTTTTTTTTTTTTTATCCTCACTGGAGGACATTTTTCCATTTTTTGTTCAGGTAGAGTGGGAGGGAGAGAGAGGAACAGAGAGAGAGAGAGAAACATCGATGTGAAAGGGACACATCGAGTGGCTGCCACCCGCACAACCGACCAGGGCCGGGGACAAACTGCAACCGAGGTACGCGCCCTTAGCGGGAACCGAACCCGGGTCTCTCAGGACCGCAGGCCGACGCTCTAACCGCTGAGCCAAACCGGCCAGGGCCTCATCAATTTTCATCTCCTATACCTCACTCTCTCAAATTGAATGGGAAAACAATTTGATATACTAATCAATCACGACTAATAATGCCTTGTGTAGGATTCCATGGTGTACTGACTTTAAACAGTCTTCTGAAAATAAAAATGTCATGTCTCAGATTATAACATAAACAGAGGAATAACTCTCTACCAGTGGAAAAAATCACCCATAACGGCAGCAAGTTTCACTAGGGAAATCTTATCAAGCAACAAGTGCAACCCGTAGATCACATGACAGGAGTTGGAGGCACTACATGGGTGTAAGGTTGCCACTGAGAAGCTGAGTGGTAGGTTTAATATAAGGACTATGCCAAAATGAGACCATTTCTCTTCCTAGTAAAATGTGAAAAAAGAAAGTAGAATGGATATAAACAATTTTGGTATAGGAAATGAGCAATAATCCTTTCGGGACATTGGCCATCACCATTTAGATATGATTTAGGTACAGTTTCATGTATCATGAGATTAAGCAGAAATCTCAAAAAAGTATGGAATTTGACATGTTTGGGATAAAGTCAAGAACTTCCAGATGATTTGGACATTTTTCAAAGCCATATTTGTTTTTATTTCTCTGATATGAAAAGTTTGGGGTATCATTAATATCTATAGCCTAATTTCTAATGGTTTGCACTTTATGTATTTGATGCCATTAATTCAGCACCTAGATGTATTTTATATACCCTTTCTTGAAACCCTCTGCTGGTAATGCCGTCCAATCCAAACCCAGAGATTAATGAAGAAATCTCACTTTGTCATATTCACTTAAATGAGGGCATGTATGTAAACTACATTGCAGAAAGATTTTAAGAGACTGCACATCGATTCATCTGCAAGGGGGCGGCTCAGTAATACCCCGCCCTCGTCAATATCTGAGCTCTAGTATCCTAACCTTATCTCGCTCAGCTGGCCTAGAAGCAGGACATAGAGAGCAGCTAGGTCTCAGCATCAGGGGGAAGTCCTGGGCGACAGAGCCGAGTATGAGTTGGAGGGAGGCTTTCGGGAGAGAAGCTTACAAGAAACGCCACCCTTTGACTACCTACCTCAAGGCCTCAAATACTGACCATTGATATTTCAATAGAATATTTTGCAATGTTTCTTTTAACATTTACCATTCATTTATTCAGATTTTTTAGAAATTGCCTACGCGGGGCCAGGCATTGTTCTATGTGCTAGGGATGCATCAGTGAGGAAGAACAGACACCGTAGTTCTGCCTCCTAGAGGGTGGAGGAGGGAGAAAGGCCATAAACAAACATGTAATAAGTCAATCAGCTGACTAGTGAGCTAGACAGTGATGAATGTTAACTGAAAAGAAATAGAACTGGGTACAAAGGTCAGGAATTTGGGGAGTTGTAAATCATACCAGTGACCTTGTTGAGTGAGTGATATTTGAGCAAAGACTTGAAGGAAGTGAGGGAGGAGCCACGCAGCTACCTCTTTAACACAGACCTAGCAACTGTTACATCAACATGTAAAAGCAGCTCTGTCCCAGTGACGTACATGGTGGGGCAAAAGCAGGTTTACAGTTGTTTGGATGGAAAATAACACAATAATGAACATATACTAATATAAGAATAAACTTTTGGCCCTGGCCAGTTTGGCTCAGCGGTTAGAGCGTCGGCCTGCGGTCCAGAGAGACCCGGGTTCGGTTCCCGCTAAGGGCACGTACCTCGGTTGCAGTTTGTCCCCGGCCCTGGTCGGTCGTGCGGGTAGCAGCCACTCGATGTGTCCCTTCACGTCGATGTTTCTCTCTCTCTCCCTTCCTCTCTCTCCCTCCCACTCTATCTGTACAAAAAATGGAAAAATATCCTCGGGTGAGGATAAAAAAAAAAGAATAAACTTTTGCATACTCACAACTGTAAATCTACTTTTGCCCCACACTGTATAACCATGTAATTTAAAATTTTGTAGTATTTACACTTCAAAAGTAAAAATAAATAAATAAAATTAAATCTAATAAAATATTTCGTTGCCCTGGCCGGCTTGGCTCAGTGGTTAGAGTGTCAGCCCGTAGACCGGAGAGTCCTGGGTTCAGTTCCCGCTAAGGGGGCCTACCTGGGTTGCAGTTTGTTCCCAGCCCCAGTTGGGGTTGTGTGGGCGGCAACCACTCGATGTGTCTCTCTCATGTCGATGTTTCTCTCTCTCTCTTCTTTCCTCTCTCCCTCCCGTTCTATCTGAAGATAAATGCAAAATGTCCTCGGGTGAGAATAAAAAATAAAATAAAATAAAAATTTTGTCTGACCAAATATATTCAAAATATCATTTTAACATGTAATCAAGATCTAGAAAAAAACATTAGATATTCTGCATTCTTCATTTCATAGTAAGTCTTTGACATGAGATGTGTATTTTATAATTACAGCACATTCAATGACCAGCTTCATTCAAGTGCTCAACAGCACACACGGTTACTGACCACCATTTAGACAGGGTAGCCTTGAAGAGTGTTGAAAAATTGCCACTTATGAAGAAAACACTCAAGGGGCATAAGTGGCCCCTATGCTTTCCTGTCCCTTCCAGCATGGCTGGGTGCTCATGGACAATGGGAAGGAGGCAAACTTCATTTGGGGTGAGGGGATTTTATTTTTATTTAAGTCCAGGAAGGGTTACCCATATTGTCCCCTTTGAATCAGCAGCCTGACCTGGAAAGGGTCACATTTGATCCTCAGATGTTCCTATGAATCTTCTGTCAAAAACTGCCTCTCTTTTAGGACTTGTCTCGCTGACTGGTTTGGCTGGTTTATTCATTCAAGGATAAGCTTTTGTGATATTTTGTATGTTTGTTGGATATGTAGACAATAACCTTAAAACAGAAGTTAAGGATAGAAATAGGAATTTTAAGGAAGTAATTGTACTCTGAATGCCAAAGTTCTAATATGACTGCTAACGAGGTATCAAGTTCAGCAAAAATAAGAAAGAACTAAGCCATACATCAATGTGATTTTCTTAGTTCCTAGCAATCAACGATGAAAAGTTGGTTTTCCCCTACCCAACTATATTGTAAGTCCCCAGGGATGGGAACCTCATCTTCATTATTTTCTCTTTCTCACTGTGTCCTCCACAGAGGGTAGTACCGAACATATAATTGATATTTAATAAATATTTAAAGATTTCTGCAGGATTTGGTAAACATTTTCTGTAAGGGCCAGATAATAAATATTTTAGTCTTTGAGGTCCAAGCAATCTCTGTCACAACTACTCTACCCTACACAAAACCGTAGACAATATGCATCAAATGAACATAGATGTGTTCAATACAACTCTTTTTATTGGCACAGAATATATGTGAGCAATAATACTTTATTTATGGGCATACATTTTTTTGCATGTCACAAGATATTGTTCTTTTAATTTTTTTCAACTATTTAAAACTTTAAAAACGATTCTTGGCCAGGGCTATACAAAAACAGGCCATGGGCTGGATTTGGTCGATCAATGCCTGGCTTTCAGTTTCCTCCTTTTTTGGCTTCTTTTTCCTTTCCTGTGTTTCTTTTCCTCCTAATTCATTCTCTTTTCTTCCTTCTGACCTACCTCCATCTCGCTGCTCATTCTCCCGTATCTCTTCTTCCCTATCTTACTTTTCTTCCTTTTTTCAAGCCTCAGAGCTATTTTCTTTTCTTACTTTACAGAAGCATGGTTGTTGTAGGTAGACGGATTTTCCAAAACACTGATTCAGTTCCAGGAAATAAAAAAGATACATGGCATTAAAATAACATTTAAACATGACTTGGAGTCCTAACATTATTATCTTGTGACCTATGGTTTTCCTTCTTCTTTTTCTCCTCATCTTTTTGCTTCTCCGTACACCAAATACAAGTGTACAAGAATGAAAGTGACTTGGATGTATGTATTGACAGAAGTGTCATTACTAACGTGTGCAAGTATGTGGGTGGGTGATGCTATTCCAGTTTTGCTATTTATTTTGCACAAACCTGTAATAATCGGCCCCTCAGTTGTTTATTCTTTCACCCCTTCTTGCAAATTCAGGCACCTACTTGAGAAAATTATCTTGACTCACTAACAATTTTTGCTTTGCTGAAAATAATTTTAAAAAATTTCCAAGCATTTCAATTTATAGCTTCTAATTTTAAAGATGGCCTCATTCAAGTTTTGTATGTTTGGCTTTTTTCACACTTTCATAAATAATTTGCTTCAGATCTACCGGGTTTGAACAATAGTCTTTAAAATTCAGTTACTAGGGGAATTTTTAAAAGTACAGACACAACAAAGACAAAAAATAAAATAAAAAGTAACTGCCACAAAAAGAGAACCCCTGTGGTTCTTGTCAACAAATGTTCAGAGCATGTCCCCTTTAAAACAATGCCATTTCAGCATTCAACAAATTTTTTTTTTCTTTATTGATATTAGAGAGAGACAGAGGAAGAGAGAGACATACAGAAACATCGATGAAAGAGAACATCGACTGGCCGCCTCCTGCATGCCCCCCACTGGGGATTTGGCCCACAACCTGGGCATGTGCCCTGACCAGGAATCGATCCAGTGACCTCTTGGTGCATGGGTCGATGCTCAACCACTGAGCCACACCGGCCAGGCTTGTTTCAGCATTTTCCCCTCTCAAACAAATGCAGCACAGTTTCCCTTCTTACTTTTTTTGTTCATTCTTTTCAAAATTACCTACTTAAAAAACATAATAGAATCTTACTACGGCCAGAAATTATGCAGAATTTTGCCCATAAATCCAAGATGTTTTTGCTTTTCTTCATGATTTTGGGACAATGATTAGATGTTAAAATCAACAATTCTCCTTCTTTGATAATTTTGTTTTCTTCCACTAAGTACTATTTTGTGAATTAAAGGTAAGGTAATCTGTTTCTTCAGCTGTATTTACCATTGTGTTGGTCATAGAGATCTGGTCTTTTAAAGATAGTCCGTAAGATTTTCTCCTCAATTCAGTGTTTTTGATAGAATGTGATATAGCAAATCAAGCAAAATCTAGACCAAAGCAAAATGTTCACAAAAAGCATGAATGATTCATAATCATCTAATCCTCAAATGAAGCCATAGTATTGATTTAAAATATTGTTGTAGCACTGTCCTCTTTGGGAATATTTTGTCAATTTGATGAATCTCACCAAACCATCTCTCAGGCATGTGGATTGCTGACAAATGCTGACTGAGAATCTATAATTTGTTACCCACAGATTCAAAAAGAAAATGATTATGCTCTGGTTGCATAGTTTTTGTTTTTGTTTTAGCACTACAAACACCTTATACTCATTAACTTGATTTAGTAACAGCCCAAGGGTTTGAGAAAAATACCAATACCAGTATTTTCAAACAAGAAATCAATAGGTATTGAGCAATAATTCTTTGTAATATGATTTACACAATTTACAAAGCTAACCATAAATATTAAAATTTAGTCCATATACTTTTAATATTTCCCCTTTAGTTTATTACAAATACTTTTCTAAAGACCACAGACATAAAAAAGATATTGTCTATGATATAGTCTTTCATATATTTTATAATTTTATAATTTTTGTCAATCTTAGAGTAAGGAAAAAGACTTAATCTCCTTGTATCCAGAAAGGAGCAAAAAAATTGATCAAGATCTTACCTTGATCTATCTCTCTAATTCGAAAAAAAAAAAATTTTTAGAATGCAGTAAGTACAGACAGAGTAAATAAGTTATGTTCTTACTTACATATAAATTATGTTCTTACTTATTGTGCGAGTCCCCAGGTAGTCTGGAAACATATGGTTGTGGCAAGTTTAGAGTTATTTCCTCACTTGTAACTCAATAGGATGGCTCTCGTGGTTGACCTAAGAGTCACAGAAGGAGCTGGAGAAATCTGTCAAGATGTGTTGGCCAACCTCTCAGATAAACACTTCAGTTAATTTAGAGGTCGGCACCACCATTTCAGCCTGACTTTCTCCAGTCCTGGCAGCTTGGATCCAATTCCAGTTCACAAAATCCTTCAACTTGATTAAGGTAAATTGTTTACAGTAATCTCCAACAACTAGGTGGTATGTCTGAAAACTGATTTCCAGGTGTTTTAAAGATTCTATATTAATAACATAGTTCTTACATTGATGTGGTCCTGAAAAATTTATATGGACTATTGAGCAAACATAATCCTTATAGAAGGGGTTTATATGCAGCAACGTAAGCTACCATTGTAACATTAAATCAATTGCATTTCACCAGGCAAAGCTTCAAGCCAAAGCTTTCATGCAAATACTCTCTGAAAGTGCCACAATACAGTGGCCAAGACAATGTCATAACCATCTAGAAGAAAAAGGCAGAGAGTAGACTATTTAATAATATGGACTCTGGGGCTGTCTACCTGGATTAAAATTCTGTCTCTGAAACTGATTGTACGACCTTAGGGTAAGTCCTAATTTTCTAGCATTAGAAAATTAGTCTTTCTTTGCCTCAGTTTCCTCCTTTCTAAAATGAAAATGATAGAGTTATAATGTTTAAAGGAGTTAATCGATGTGCCGTGTGTACAACAGTGTTGAATATGTAGTAAGTGCTCAGTAAATGTTAGCTATTACTGTTTGTTTGGGAGTTAGCCATTGAGTGTCTTAAATTACTCAGAATTTTCCCTTCTTTTTGCCATCAAAAAGTATTTGAGAGTTCTGGGCAGTTCATCATCCAACTTGTTCAGGCAGAAGAAAAGCCTCAAGCACATTGTTTAACGTCAACACTTTGGAAGTATCACAATCTTCCCAGAAATCTCCTGTGACAGTCAACTCTGGGCATCAAGATCACGTACTATTCTTTTCATTACACGTCAAACAAGTGAGGAAAACATCGTAGCCACAGAATATGTGGCTTCAATGATGCATAGATAGTGATAATGATAATTAATGATAAAAGCCTGCAATAAGAGTTTCAAGTGAGGTTCGTGTTTGCTGTATTGGTGAAATCTGAGCCGTGGAAGATTGTTGACTTCAGAAAGAGCTCATGATGCAGATGATACTCTTGATGCACAACTCAGAGCAGCCACCATTTTTTTGTTTGTTTTTTTTTCACTCTGTACAGCTCCCTCACCATACACTGAAGAATCGTTGGTAGGAAATTGTGGTTTATTCTCAACATAAGAAACTGATTCTGACTGGGAAGTGAATATAACGCCTTAGAACGTATCATTTTGCTGAGACCAGCTCAATCGAATAATATTTTCAATAAATCATGCAATGGCAGACTTCTGAAGAAGAAACATAATAAAATGTGGAGCCCCAGGAAAGTTTAGCCTTGCTTAGCTTTAGATCATATCCACATTGCACATACTTATCTCCGTTGTCTAAATGCTAAGAGCAGGGGTAGAGTAATACAAGAAGGTGCTAGTGGAAGTTGTTGGTCCAAAACCACCCTCATTATTTGGATGCCCAGTATGTCCTCTTTTTATGAGATTATCAGCATGTTTTCCTTCCTTGAAAAGACATTAGTGTTTTACCATTATCAGCAGTTATGGGAAATTTTTTGTGAAGCTAAGATTTTTCTTCCCTTTATATTTCTGAGTTTTAGAAATATAAAACTTTAAGTTTTAGCACCTTTTGCTAGTCATTTGTTTGTTTTGCTCTCAGATTCATTTCTTGTTCTCTGTATTGGAGGGAGCTCCATTTCCCAGGTTTCCTTGCACTCTGGCATTTGGATAGGGTTGGTCAACTAGAGGTACAGATGAGAGACTGGAGAACAGAAAGAATGGAGAGAAAAAGTATTTCACCTTTTCTTTTTTGGCTTTGAGCAACATCACTAACAGGGTGTGTGTCTCTTCTGTGGCTCCAACTGAGTTGTCCACCATGGTTCTATTTGGCATTGGGCCTTGGCTTTGGAACTTCCATAACACTGACTTCTCCCTCCCTCCTTCTAGCAGTAGTGGCTTCTACTTTTACTAATGTCTGGTTTTCTCATCATCCTCTGCTTACCTTCTCAAATCTTCCATTACCAGTGTAGGAAATTTCCTGTATTAAACTCCTCTGTTGGAAACGTCTAGAATAATTTCTGTGTTCTGACTGGACCTTGACTGATACACATATGTAGAATCTTTGTAAGATGTCCGAAAGTAAACTCTAGAATGCTAGAAAATTCAAAGGTTTAAAGGGTAACAAATTCTAAATATTACTGAAACTATTTCTGGACCATTGATTATTTGGGCATCTGCAATCATACCATTAATAATCGGTTACTATGAGGCATAGACAAGGCCAATTTTTGCAAAGATCTTAACCTCAGTAAGGATAGGGACAGGTTTATTAAGTACAAACACTACATATGGAAACTTCTTAGGGTCTTCCTACAGAGTTCCTTTTTAGTCTCTACAGAGTTTAACATAAAACATCAGTATCGGTATAATTAGATTAGTCCATACTATACACAATTTATTCAGGGGTATCTTAGTTGACTAGAACCCCAAATATCTCCTTTATAATTTTTCTTTAAAGCGAAAGGCTTATTTCTTTTTAAAATAAAAATTACTGGGATAATGTTGGTTTCAAAAGGTTTATTTCTAATTTGGAGTAAATTATTACAGTTTCCGAATCTAGATAGAATGACACAAGCACACTATTTGGTGCAATTTTTCAGAGCTGTCATGAGAAATCTGCTACTGTCTTGTTGAAGCTAAAACTTTCAATGGTTTTGAATATCTTGAAAATTGATTCCTAATGTTATGAGACAGTTTCTCCCCTCAAGTGTATTTTGATGACAAATGAAAATGTGTCTGTAACCGCAACATAGCTTCTGGTAGCATTAGTTATTTGATTATTATAATCTTGAAGAACTGTGAAGAGTGTTCATAGCAGTGAGGCAAAAAGGCTTGGAGAAAATATTGCAGAAGGGTCTCTGCCGTACTTTTAAGCCAATTCAATAACATCATCTCCCATTTACTCTGTAAGCCACTGCAGTCTGGCTGCCACGCCTCAGCTCTGACCTTATCTTCCACCTCTCTGTTGGAAGTGTCTTGAGAATGCCATCGGTGATGTGCCACAGTAAATTCAGTCTTTTCTTGAAAATCTCTGTCCTCTGGTCTTGTTTTTTTTTAAACCCTACTTTGTTATACAAGTAGTTAATGAATAATCTCATTTTCTCTTCCCCAGACAATGTAATAGTCTCCTAATGTATCTCATTGCCTTTTCTGTGTTTCCTTTCGAATTTTCCCTCCCCTTTGTCACAGGATAGCAGGCAACATCAGATAGTGAAAAGGTCATAGGTTTGAAGCCGGAAAGACGTAGGTTTAAATCCCAGCTCTTCCGTGTAAATGTCTCAACGCTGACCTCAATTTTGACACATCTTGTAAATATGAATATTAGAACTGATCTTGTGGAGTTGTTTGCAGAATCTAAAATAATAATGTCTAGAAAGTGTCTTGTGCATGATACCAAGTCATTTTTTACTTTTGAAAAGTCAACTCAGTTGTGACCATGTCTCTTTTCTATTAATTACAGGATAAATTGCAACCTCCTTAATCTGGCACGCTTAGCCCTTCACAAGTTGCAGCATCTTTTCAGCCTTAGCTTCTGTGCCATCATCCCATGTTCTGAAAACACAGATGGGCTTGTTTTTTTCCAACACTTGGCCTCTGATTTATGCCTCCATGCATTTGCATATATAGTTCTCCATCTGTAGTGTCCTTTGCCCTTCTATCTGAATGGCAGGCTCCCAATTTATTCTTCAGCACCCTATTCAAATATTATCTCCCAGTCTGTTGGCCTCATTCTAATAGATTTGGAACAGCTTTATGCTATTAAAGTGATCTCCTACTCTTGAAGATTCTGCTCTTCATATACTGGAATTTGAAAATATAGTCTCCAACTGCCCTGCTCAAAAAGTAGATAATCTATAGAACCCAGCAGATAGTGTGGAGTGGAGTTTATTTTTCTTATGGTCTGTTGACCCGGTTGTCAAAGACATGTTATGTCCATGTTAAAAGCAGAAATTTTTGTTAAGTTTTTTAATTAAAATAATTCTTGTTACTGGTGAAGATAGGGTAAGAATTCCCATATCACTTATGAGGAAATGCAAATTTTGGAGAAAACAATTTATCAATATACATTTAAAACAATACTTAAAACCTTTACACTATTTAAGCCAGTGATTCTATTTCTAAACATCTATTTAAAGAAAATTAAAAGATATATTTACAGAGATTTATGTATAAACATGTTTATCATATAGTTAGAAACTAGATAGAATTTAATTATCCACAAATTGGTTTCAGTTATATAAATTATAATATATACATACACTAAAATACTATGTGGTTATAAAAAGTTAAATTTACAAAACATTTACAATAAAACAGAAAATTCCTATGATATAACATTAAATAAAAAATCAGAATACAAAAGCACACTTTCAGTATGACCAAAACTATATTGAATGTTCTGTATACGCAGAAAACAAACAAACAAACAAACAAAAAAACTGAAAAGAAATATGCTGAAATGTTTGTGATTATCTACATCAGTCAATGTTGGCTATCTGGTCTCTATGACTTAACAATAAAAGTGTCTCTCTTGTTATATTACAGTCCAGTGCTGGGTTGGAGGGTGACTCCCCTTCATGCAATTATTTGAGAAACAAGGCTCTTCTCATCCTCTAGAGACAGTTCTTTTATTTTATTTTATTTTTTTATTTATCCTCACCCAAGGACATTTTTCCATTTTTTGTTCAGGTAGAGTGGGAGGGAGAGAGAGGAACAGAGAGAGAGAGAGAAACATCGATGTGAAAGGAACACATCGAGTGGCTGCCACCCGCACAACCGACCAGGGCCGGGGAGAAACTGCAACCGAGGTACGTGCCCTTAGCGGGAACCGAACCCGTGTCTCTCAGGACCGCAGACCGACGCTCTAACCGCTGAGCCAAACCGGCCAGGGCTAGAGATAGTTCTTTTATGTATTCCCCAGGCAGGTGAAGGAAGGAGGTTTCAGAGGTGTGGCCTAGAACTGAGACACTCACTTTCAATCATACACCACTGCCAAAAGCTTGGTCACATGACCCTACACACTTTCCCAAAGCTTTGGGAACTGTATTCCCAAGAAGAAAAGGAACTTGAAAACTGGCAGCATTAGCATGGCTTTCCTCATCTCTGGGAGGAAATCTATCAAATAATTCCTATTTCTTGACATTTTTATGTATTTTTCCAATTTTCCCCCAGTAGCTGTTTTAAAGGAGAAAACTGTATAATTAGAAGCCCTCAAAGTTTTAAAAGAAGCTACTTGTTTAATTTGCATGACATTAATTTACACTGTCTAAAGTATTTCCTTGGAAATTTAAAAGATAAAATCTGGTTCAGGCAAGGGTTGCTGTTGCAAGATTTCATTACTAGCACCAACATTCATGCAATATGAACAGTCCTTTGATTCAACTGATGATATTAAAATATCTAAATAGTATTGAGATATACCTTGATTATCCCACAGATTCATCAAATATTATTTTAAAAAATAAGGTGTTGAGAAATCTAATTTTAATTCATGTGTTTGGTAGAAAAAGATGGAGAGGTAGAAATATCTGATACTTCTGAACTTCAAGCCCTTTCCTGTTAACACTCTATAGTTCTATTGATCCCAAATTGTCCTTAGTCCATCCACAGCAGACCTCTTATTTGGGAGTAAAGAAGAAACAGAGAGAGGATGTTGGAGAAGCATAGTGGCCCCTTCCTTCATTGCCAGAGGCCAACATTTATTCTGGATAATATTAAAAGTGTTGACCTCCAAACAGCTGGAGTCATGGCAATCTTTTCTTCCTTCCTTTTTCCCACCTTTCATTCTATCAACCTAACCACCTATCCAAGAAACAGTGATTGAGACTCTCTAAAGAAACAGGAAGCATGCATTGTAACTTTGTTTGGTCTTCGAGTTTTATTTGCTACCAGATGATGAAAGTCTTTCCCAATATGCACACTGGAGAGCTGGCACACTGACAGGAAGTCCTTCTATTTGCTCTACAACTGCCGTTTTGAACACAGGATCTGCTCAGATCTCAGTCTGGGATCTTGTCTTAGCCACCAGACTATTCTTTCTTTCTTTTTTATTGATTTTTGTTTGTTTGTTTAGAGAGAGAGAGAGGAAGGGGTGGGGGGTAGAGAGAAAGAGAAGAGAAGAGAACACTGATTTGTTGTTCCACTTAGTTATGTGGTTATTGGTTGATTCTTATATATGTGCCCTGACCAGGGATCAGGCTTAGCATTTCGGGACAATGCTGTAACCTACTGAGCTACTTGGCCAGGGCCGCCAGACCATGCTTTCTGTAGCTAGGAGAGCACCTCTCATTTTCGCACAGAGCAGCTGCAACAGTGATGTTGCTACATTGGACGATGTTGGTGGTTTCCTCTTAGGCTAAGCCAAGTACGGTCTTTCTGCACTCCCTCGAATCTGCTTTCACAGTAGTTCATAGACATCCCTTGTTCTTACATCGTTTAAGGAAAACATGTCTAGAACAAATGTCCTAAAAAAGAAATTGGATTCACAACTTGTTTTATTCTATAATAATCTACTTAAATTTAGAAAGGTCACATTTATTGCCCTTCTCAGTTTATCAGATTGAGCAACACAGATTTTACTATATACAGTTGCTTGAGTTATTAGCTTTCACAATCACTACCCTTTTTTATTCAGAACACAAAATGCCACTAGGAAAATATGTGAAATATTTAGGAATTTTATACAAAATGTCCAAAAGAACACAAAAATATTAGTTTTTACATGTAAGAGATAAAAATTTTAAATGTCTTATTAGTTTTTTTTTTTTTTTAATCCTCACCCGAGGACATTTTTGCATTTACCTTCTGACAGAACAGGAGGGAGAGAGGAAGGGAGAGAGAGACAAACCGCAACTGAGGTACATGCCCTTAGCGGGAACCGAACCCGGGCCTCTCTGGTTTGTGGGCTGACGCTCTACCCACTGAGCCAAACCGGCCAGGGCAATGTCTTATTAGTTTTTAATTAGAATTTTAAACTCTTGGTTAAATGCTAAAGTCAATCTGGCCTAATTGAGTGGAATTTGCCATCTCTCTATCCCCTCCTGTCTTCTTCTTCTTCTTTTTTTTTTTTTTCCACCTCTGATCTACATTCTAGTACATGCATGGTTGGTTGTGTTTGCAGAATCAGGAGAATCAGGACGTAGGACTTTATGGTATGTTTCGAATTATTTGATCAGCCACTTCATACTATATTAAGGCAGAGAACACTGGATTTTCTAAGTTGCCTGCTAAAGTAGGTCAAATTCTCTAGGTATTCTTTTGTTGTTTTTTTCCCACCACAACCTCTGTTTTCCAGGAGACTGACTCGGGGATTTATTCCCTCTATAGGTATTCTGATGGCTTCACTGAGTACACACAGTAAGCTATGCACTATGCAAAAAACTCACTTTAGATGCATCCCATGACCAGAAGACACTTAAAAGGAAAAAAAATAACTGCACTTTGCTTTAGTGTACTGGCAAAAAAGTAAAAGTTTTTATTTTTAGTCAGAGTTTCCTGGTGGTGATAATTCTGACCAGGCAGTGTGATAAATAAAAAATTCCTTATTTCACAAAAGCATTTTTTATTATACAGATATGTTCATTGTAACTGAATGTCCTTTGAGACTATTTTAAGCAGATATTTGAGGAAAGTATCAGTGAGTACTATTTGAGGTTAGTGTTTCTCAATGAGGTTTGTTACACGAGAGACCACTGTCCAGTAATTTAGTCCCAAAGAAAGGGTTTGACCTGCTTTACAATCTCATTTTGTAATGACAGCGAGTGAGGTATATTCATAAACTGTTCAGGGAACCTAACACAAGCCTCTGTTGGAATTGAGAGACTGGAATAAAAATAACTGGTGCTTTCTGGCAATGGTTCAGATTAAGGGGAGATGTTATTTCTCTTTTTCAATCTACATTTTCTGATTATCACCTGGTTCCCCGGAGATGAGAAGAAAAGTGTAGCCATGAGAAGATACCGATTCATCTTCTGTTCTGACCTTTGATGAGTCAAAAAAAAAAAAGGAAAGAAAAAAGGAAGTTTTAGCAGTGTTCCTCAGAACCAAGCCGGCTTACTTTGGCTTATGTTTCTATTTGCTCTTTTCACTCTAGCTCTGCCTTCTTTGTGTCTGTTTTTCCCTTTCTGCCTCTTCTGAGTCACATGTTGACATAACTCAGTGCGAAGCCCGGGGTTTGAAGACACTTGAACACGTAGTCCAGGTACACAGAGATTTTTGTCTGATAACACCACAAACCCTCTGCCAGCAGACTCCCTACACTCGACACAATATTTTCAAACACCTATTTGCCAAGCAGGTTGGCTGAGAACATGCAGGTTCGTCGAAGCTGGGATGCGTCTCTCTATCCTCTGCCTCTTGGGCATAATTCTCAGTTCAGCCACACTAATAAATACAGCTTCCTTTTGAAGTGGAGAGTCTAGATGTTTTCTCTCTCCCAGGCTGTGGAGAGAACGTAAAGGAATGAACTGTTTTATGCCAAACTTCCATTTTGATGAAATACAACTCACAACTCATTTTCGATTCAAAGCTTTTCAAGTTTTGAACCATTGGAAGTTTGAGTCAGGGGCCATGACAGTTTCTTGATCACACGATGACTTTATTCCCCGTCTTCTCTAGTTTGGAAGTTAGAAGTACCTCATACACATCGTTTCTTTTTTTTTTTTTTTATCCTCACCCGAGGACATTTTTCCATTTTTGTACAGACAGAGTGGGAGGGAGAGAGAGGAAGAGAGAGAGAGGGAAACATCGATGTGAAAGGGACACATCGAGTGGCTGCCACCCGCACGACCAACCAGGGCCGGGGACAAACTGCAACCAAGGTACGTGCCCTTAGCGGGAACCGAACCCGGGTCTCTCTGGACCGCAGGCGGACGCTCTAACCGCTGAGCCAAACCGGCCAGGGCCACATCGTTTCTATTGGATGTTTTCAAGCGAACAGTGGTGACTTTCTATCCTTAATTAAATCTCTTCTCCTCCACCATACCCCACCCCCACATTTTTACTAAGTCTTCTCTGCTCCATCCACAGGTGATGTAGGTAGATATCCAATACAATGGGTAGGAGGGAAGGGAACCAAACAGGAAAAATAAAGAAATAGAAGAGAGAAACAAAGCAAATGAGTGAAAAAGACCATTAAAAATGTCCTGCTTTAAAATATGGGAAATTCCACTAGGTATAGACAGTTTGGATCTGTCCTGAAACAAAACAAATAAAACTAATAAATTTTTATAAAAGAACTACAATTAAGACTGACAAAACGTACGTGAATAGGGAAGAACTAATGAATCTCTGTCACACACACACACACACACACACACACAGGTGGGATTTGGTAATCAACATTTAACCACGTAAAAGCAAGTCGTTTCAAAGATACTGATTCTGAGTCGGCAGAATGTCTCTGTCTTTGATTTAGACCAGACATTATCTGTTATTTGGCCTTAGACGTGTCTTATGGTCCCTCTTAGGTGTGGTCTCACTGAAGCCAAAAGATTAAGGCAAAAAACACAGACATGCTCTCTCCCTTTTGATGTTCATGCTACTTTAGCACCAAAATATACCCAGCATCTATGGCGCATGGTGGTAGACCGTCCATGATCGCTTAACTTTAAATAGACAGATGGATAAATAGATGGTACGTTCTCTTACTCAGCACTGGTCAGATTTTTATAAGAAAATGCTTTCCAGTTTTGGGCTCCACATCTTAAAAGAACTTTGAAATTTGGAGAGAATTCAGAAGGCACTATGAATGTTGATGAGAGGGTTGGAAAATGGAACTTATAAGAAAGAGTTAAAGACATTGGAATTGCTTATCTTGGAGAAGAGAAGAAAGGTAACCTAATAACAGTCCTGCAGTGTTTGAAGGTATGTAATATACATAATGGTTACCAGCTGCTTTCCTCCTCCATCAAAGAGAACAAGAGGCCAAGTTCGCACACTGCATGGATCAAATATATCGGTGGTGGTAACAGTGTTAAAAAGATAAACTGGTAACTGTTGAATGTGTAAAAACTTTTCCGGAGTTATTTCAATACAGACTGTGTTTTTTTGGGTGTTTTTTTGGTCTCCTGTTTTCTGGGAATTGGAAGATAAAATTTATGTTGCGGTTCTTAATGTTTTATCATGATTTATAAGTCTGTAAGAACAGAAACTTATTTTAAGAGAATAAGTACAGATAATGGCCAAAAGTCATAGAATCTATGATCTACTTTCCACGGAATAAGGGCTTTAAATGTACACTGTTTAGAATGGTGTTCTGCTTTCTCAGAAAACTGCTGCTACTAATTGACATATAGAAAGGGGAAATCAAGAGACAGCAGAGATTAAAAAGTATACAATAGATACGAAAATTATGTAGGCACCAAGAACCTCAGTTAGAATTATACTGGCACACACACACACAATCCCAGACTTTTATTTTTCCTATTTTTATTTTTCATTACAACTGGCTAAGTTAATTCTTCCAAGCTGATCTACAAGTAAGTCTGCATCTGCAGAAATCTCTGTGAGAACCAATACGATTTAAATATTCCTCTTATTCCCAAGCCCATAAGGTAAGCTGATCAACTCAATAATAAAAAAATTAAAATGCCTATCTGGTCTATAATAGCCAGTGATATTGGTTGCTAAGTAACCCCAAGGAAGAAATAAAAAACTCATCCAATTTTTGGGCAAATTTCTATTTTGTGTTGTACTAAAAATCATAGGAACTTATTCTCACAGTTCATCTGTTTTTTAGACTCTGATAGAATGTATCATGCGATTTAGATGGAATATCAATAATCACATAATGCTAGCAAAAGTGGGATTAATTAATATACTTATCAAAAATAATATCATATGTTTTTCATGATGAATGTTATATTTTTATGTTCTTTTAGTTCTTTCTTGATTTTTTAAATTGATTTTAGAGAAAGAGAGGAAGGGGTGAGAGAGAACGAGATTCATTGTTCTCATTCATGCATTTATTGGTTGATTTCTTGTATGTGCCCTGACAAGACATCAAACCCGCAACCTTGGCCAATTGGAACGACCAGCTGAGTTATCTGGCCAAGGCTCTTCTATTATTTTATTTTATTTATTTTATTCCAGGCTGTTCTTTTAGTTATTCTCATACAAATTTATTGTAGTCTCATTTTACCAGTTCTACTCTTATCACTAAGAGTATTTCTTTTCTTTTTCCCCCAGTTTTATACATTTGATTGAGAAATAAGTGATATACATTGTTGTATAAGTTTAAGGCATACAGTATGGTGGTTTGATTTATATATATACTGTGAAATGAGTACTACAACAGGTCCCTCTAACATTCATCATCTCATATAGATGCAATAAAAAGAAAGAAAAATTTTTTTCTTTGTGATGAGAAGTCTTAGGATTTATTCTTAATAATTTTCCTATGTATCATATAGCAATGTTGACTAATCATCATGTTGTACATTACATACACCCCTAGGACTTATGCCTGGAAGTTTATATCTTTTGACCACCTTTCTCCAATTTCCCTCCCCCTTCCCCTTCATCTTTGGTAACCATGAGTCAGATCTCTTTTTTCCCCCCCTGGATTCTGCATATAAATGAGATCATACATTATTTGTCTTTCTCCATCTTACTTATGTCATTTAGTATAAAGCCTTCAAGTTTTATCCATGTTGTTGCGAAAGGTAAGAGTTTCTCATTTTATACAGCTGAATAACATTTCATTGTGTATATGTGTCTGTATATTTATACACACTTTTTTTTTAATCCATTCATCTACCAGTGACCACTTAGGTTATTTTTATGTCTTGGCTATTTCAAATAATGTTGCTATAAAGGTAGAGTTGTAGATATCTTTTTGAGTTGGTGTTTTCATTTTATTTGGATATATTTTCAGAAATGAAACTGGAGTCAATCTGTTTTTAATTTTTTGAGGATCCTCCATACTATTTTCCACAGTGGCGGTATCAATTTTCAATTCTACTAGAGTGCACAAAAGTTCCCTTTTCTGCACATCCATACTCTTGCCTTTTTAACATGTCCATTATAACAGGCATGAGTTTATATCTAATTTTGGTTTTAGTTTTCATTTCCCTAATGACTAGTGATGATGAGCATTGTTTCTCATACTGTTGACCTTTCAGATATCTTTCTAGAAAAATGCCTTGCCCATTTCTAAACTGAGTTATTTGTTTGTGTTTTTGCTATTGAGTTGTATATTTTTTGGATATTAACCTTTTATCAGAGATATGTTTTGCAAATATTTTTTCATTCTGTAGGTTGTCTTTTTACTTTGTTGATGGTTTCTTTTGTTGGGCAGAAGGGACTTGATAGTTTGACATAGTCCCATGTGTTTATTGTTATTTCATTGCTTGTGCTTTAGATTTCATACCCAAAAGCTTACTACTAAGACCCATGTCAAGGAGATTTATTCTTATTTTTTTATTTTAAAAGTTTCATGGTTTCTGATCTTATGTTTAAATCTTTAATTCATTTCAAGTTAATTTTTGTGAGTGGTGTAAGATAGAGGTTCAGTTTTATTCTTTTACATGTGACTATCCAATTATCCCAGCACCATTTATTAAAGAGACTGTCTCTTCTCTGTTGAGTCTGCTTGGTCAAATATTAGTTGATCATATATACTTCAGTTTATTTGGGGGCTCTCGCTTCTGTTCCATTGGTCTATATTTTTATGCCAATATTACAGTGTTATGATTATTGTAGCTTTATAGGATAGCTAGAGGTAGGAACAGACAAGGTCAGTTGATTACCAAGCTTAATTCTATCTTCAACCTTATTCCCCTTTGGCATTTATCCTAATATGTTCACCAGTTCCCAGCATTAGGACAGGGGCACCTTTGGGGACCATTATTCTGCTTTCCACACTGGGCATATTTTACATTGATTCACAGATACACATTTAAGTCTTTTTAAAAAACTTATCCTTATTGTTGAATGTATTACAGATATGCCCCTTCTGTTGCCCTCCTCCCCACTCCTGCCCTCTTCCCCCTTTCCCACACTATTGTCTGTGTTCATTGGTTATGCATGTAAGTTCTTTGGTTTATCTCTTCCTGATCTCCCTTCCCTCTGAGGCCCATCAGTCTAACAACCATTTTGCACTTCTTAATCCCTTCACCTTTTTCACCCAAACCTACAGCCCTGCTCCCATCTGTCAACCAACAACAAGTTCTCTCCATCTATGAGTCTGTTTCTGTTTTGCTTATTCATTTTGTTTGTAGATTCAATTATTGCCAGATAGGTATTTATTACCATTTTATTGTTCATATTTTTGAACTTCTACAAGAAGACCCTTCAACATTTCATATAATACTGGTTTGTGGTAATGAACTCCTTTACCTTGTTCTTGTCTGGGAAACTCTTTATGTCTATCTACTTTATATGAGAGCTTTGCAGGATAGAGTAATCATGGCTGTAGGTCCTTGCTTTTCATCACTTTGAATATTTCTTGTCACTCCCTTCTGGCCAGCAAAGTTTCTTTTGAGAAGTCAGCTGACAGTCTTATGAGAGCTCCCTTGTAGGTAACTAGCTGATTTTCTCTTGCTGCTTTTAAGATTCTTTCTTTAACCTTTTGCATTTTGATTATGATAGGTCTTGGTGTGGGCCTCTTGGGGTTCATCTTGTTTGGGGCTCTCTGTGCTTCCTGGACTTGTATGTCTGTTTCCTTCACCAAATTAGGGAAGTTTTCTGTCACTATTTTTTCAAATAGGTTTTCAATTTCTTGTTTTGTCTCTTTTCCTTCTGGTACCCCCATGATGCAAATGTTGATATGCATGAAGTTGTTCCAGAGGCTCTTTACACTATCCTAATTTTTTTGGATTCTTTTTTCTTTCTTTTTCTTTATTGATTTTTAGAGAGAGAGGAAGGGAGAAGGAGAAAGAGATAGAAACATCAATGAGAGAGAACATCAATTGACTGCTTCCTGCATGCCCCCCAATGGGGCCCACAATCTGGGCATGTGCTTTGATTAGGAATCAAACCAGCGACCTTTTGATGCAAGGGTCAACACTCAACCAATGAGCCACCCCAGCTGGGCTGGATTCTTTTTACTTTTTGTTGTTTTGATTGGGTGTTTTTTTATTCCTTATATTCCAAATTGATTGTTTTGCTTCTTGGCTTCACCTACTCTACTATTGTTTCCCTGTAGATAATTCTACAGGGAATAATTCTTTATTTTAGTTAGTGCTTCCTTCATTTCTGAGTGGTCCTTTTTTTATGCTCTAGAGATTCTCACTAAGTTCCTTGAGCATCCTTATAACCAGTGTTTTGAACTCTGCATTTGTTAGATCGCTTATCTACATTTTGTTTAGTTCTTTTCCTGGAGTTTAGCTCTGTTCTTTCATTTGAGACATGTTTCTTTGTCTCCTCATTTTGGCTGCCTCCTTGTGTTTGTTTCTATGTATTAGATTGAGTTGCTATGTCTCCAAGGCTTCGTAGGGTGGTCTATTGTAGTAGGTGTCCTGTAGGGTCCAGTTGTACAGCCTCCCTGATCATCCCAGCTGGGCCCTTGAGGTGCACCCCTAGTGTAGACTGTATACCCTCTTCTGCTGTAATTGAGTCTTGATTGCAAAGCCAACCTGTAAACCAAGGCTGGCTGCTTCTTGTGCCAGGCCTGGGGCCACTTAACTAGGGGTATAGGGCTTGCTGGGGCCATACGCTGCTTGTTTCAGATAATTTAGGACAATCTGAAGCAGGAAGCAAGACAGGCAAATCTTATAGTAAAGCCACTAGAAACAGCTTTGGGGGGGGGGTGCTGAAAGTTGGGTGGGGAAGGGCCTCAGAGAGTCACCAGGGCAGAGCAAACAGTGTGAGCCAGGTTGCTGGAATCCCAGATGGGGGAAAGGCTCACCAAAGGAACAATGGCTTCTACCACCATGTCTGTCTGGGAGAAAGTTGCCCGTCCAGCTCTCGCCATGATGCCAAACAACTCAGTTCTTCTCGTATATCTCCATTTTTTTTTCAAGCTGCCTCCTCAATGCTGGGCCCTAGAGGGAGTGAGTCTGATTAAGTCCATGCACAGGCCCTTTTAGAGGAACTGCCTGGGACTCTAGAAGCCTCAGTCTCCCTCAGCCTCAATTCCCACTGGTTTTTACAGCCAGAAGTTATGGGGACTTCTCTTCCTGCACTGGAACCCTGAGCCCCTGGGGGGCCTGGTGTGGGGTAGGGACCCCTCACTCCTCAGGGAGGACCTTCACAGCCAAGGTATCCCTCCTGATTTTTATCCTCCACACGCAGGTGTGGGACCAGCTCCCTGCCTTCTAACAGTCTCAGTGTGGCTGCTTCTTTAATTTTGTCATTGTAGGACTTCCTTTCAGCTAGATTTCAGATGGTTCTGAATGATGGTTGTTGTGCAGTTTAGTTGTAATTTTGATGTGATTGTGGCAGGAGGAGAGTAGCGAGTTTACCTATACCGCTATCTTGACCGAAGTCACACATTTAATTCTTTCATGTTAAATATATAATGTAGATTTAATAGTCATTGAGAAGTAGTAAAGAAGCATTTTGCCAATTCAATTGGTTGGGTCTATCTCTAATTCTGTAGACAGAATAGCTTACAGACAGATTGGGCCTTCTAATGGAATCTTAAGGTACAATCTATCAATTTATTTATCTCAGAGTATTTCTACAGGTCTGTTGCCTAGCATACTTCAACCATCTGAAATGTTAGATATTTTCTCTCTGGATTCTCAATTTTCTATTCTACAGTGTGCCCTAGGCATCCTAGCCATATTCCCAAACAGGCATTTTCCTTGTATTTTGTTCCCTAACATTATGCTTAATGGGGAGGTGTCTTCGGTTTGTCTTACAGTGGAGAAAGATGGTGTGATTTTACTGTTGCCCGGCAGTAAAATTGTAGACAGAAAGACTACAGATGTGGAACAGATGTGTATAATGACCATTTTAAAAATTCCATGTAAAGCTCTAATAAAAAAGTGACTGTGATAAATGTTTATATGTTTGGCACTCATACTATTTAAACAAAATCATCAACTTATTGTGTTTTGCAATCAACCTATTATATTTCACTAAAAGCAATTTATGACTTCTTTTTTTTCTGGAGCTTGGGAGAATGGTAACTTTGTCCTTCAAAAATCAGGATAAATTGGTTTACCTCTTTGCTATTCTGTTCTAGATAGAGTTATTCCAAAAGGAAGGGAAAACACCTTCCTTGAAAGGAGCATGTTCCATGGAGGAAACATGAGCATTAGAATTAGATGAAATCCCAGTTCAGCCACTTGAGCTAGTTAATATCCCTGAACCTTCATTTCTCAGATGCAAGATGGGGCTAGCAGTATAATTCACAAGATTGCTGTGAGGGAAAACTGGGACAACATATTAGAAAGCAACTAACGCAGTATGTGGTGCATGAAAAGGTCATTCTCTTCCCCTGCCTATGCAGGAGGAGGCCATGCCACTAGACAAATACTTTTAGGACCACATAAATTTTTTTTATTTTACTGTATTTTTTCTATGATTTGTATATTACATTGTGTACCCACCACCCAAAGTCAAATCATCTTCCATCACCATATATTTGGCTCCCTTTACTCTTTACTAGCCCCTCATCCCCCTTCCCTCTGGTAACCACCATAAAGTTTTTTGTGACTATGAGTTTTAGTTTTATATCCCAAATATGAGTGAAATAATATGATTTTAAGCTTTTTCTGACTCACTTATTTCACTTGCATAGCATTCTCAAGGTCCATCCATGTTGTTGCAAGTGGCAGTATTTCATCTTTTCTTATGCTGAGTAGTATTCCATAGTATATATGTACCACATATTCTTTATATAATCCTCTATTGAAGGACACTTTGGTTGTTTCCATGTCTTGGCCACCATGAGTAGATCTTCAAAGAACACAGGGGTGCACATATCCTTGTGAATAAATGTGTTCAAGCTTTTTGGGTAGATACCCAGAAGGGGGATTTCTGGATCATATGGTAATTCTATTTTTAATTTTTTGAGGAACTGCCATACTGTTTTTCATAGTGGCTGTACCAGTTTACATTCTCACCAATAGTGAATGAGAGTTCCTTTTTCTCCACAACCTTTTGAACACTTGCTATCACTTGTCTTATTGATAATAGCCATTCTAACAGGTGTGAGGTGGTATCTCATTGTAGTTTTGATTTGCATTTTCCTATTAGCTAATGAAGTTAAGAATCTTTTCATATACCTGTTGGCCATTTGTATGTCTTCTTTGGAGAAGTGTCCTCTGCCATATTTTAACTGGACTATTTATTTGTTGTTGAGTTGTATGAGTTCTTTATATATTTTGCAAATATCATCTTCCATTTGGTTGGTTGCTTTTTTGTTTTGATGGTGGTTTCTTTTGCTGTGCAGAAGCTTTTTAATTTGTTATAGTTCCGTTCATTCATTTTTGCCTTTTACTTCCCTTGCTTTTGGGATCAAATTTATAAAATCATCTTTAAGACCAAAGTCCATAAGTTTAGTACCTATATTTTCTTCTATGTGGTTTATTGGTTTTTGTAGATCTTAAATTTAGGTCTTTGATCATCTTTGAATTAATTTTTGTACATGAGGAACAAACTATAGTCTAGTTTCATTTTTTTGCATGTGGCTTTCCAATTTTCCCAGCACCATTTATTGAAGAGACTTTCTTTTCTCCATTGTGTATTTTTGGCTTCTTTGTAAAAAATTATTTGCCCATATACATGTGACTTTACTTATGGGTTCTCAATTCTCTTCCATTGGTCTGTGTGTCTGTTTTTCTTCCAATACCATGCTGTTTTGAGTATTGTTGCTCTGCAGTATAATTTGAAGTCAGGTGGAGTAATACCTCTGGCTTCATTCATTTTTTTTCTCTCGGGATTGCTTTGGTTATTCAAGATCTTTTGTGGTTTCATATAGATCTGGTTATTTTTTGTTCTATTTCTTTTAAAAAATGACATTGGGATTTTGATGGGGATTACATTAAATCTGTATATTGGTTTGGGTAATATGGGAATTTTAACTATGTTGATTCTTCTAATTCATGAACACAAAATATCTTTCCACTTCATTGTGTTGTTTTCAATTGCTTTTAATAATGCTTTGTAGTTTTCAGTATCTAGGTCCTTCACTTCCTTAAGTTAATTCCTAGGTATTTTATTCTTTTTGTTGCATTTGTAAAATAAATTGTTTATTGTTTTATTTATTTATTTATTTATTTATTTATTTATTTATTCATTTATTTCCATTTCTTTTTCTGAAATCTCATTGTCAGTATATAAAAATGCAGTGGATTTTTGTACATTGATTTTGAATCCTCAGCTTTCAGCAATTCATTGAAATTGCCATTTAAGTGTTTTTATCAGTTTAAGTCTCCAGCAGCTTCTGCTCCAGGAATTCCCAGAGCCTTGAATATGCCCATATATTGTGACATGCACAAGGAGGTTTTATAGCATTCAAATTTTCCAAACTTACACTGATGAAATATTGGGATGTGTCACCTGTTAAGAGTATGGGACCCAGAGTTAGGCTGCCTGTGGTTGAAGGTCAGTTCCTCAATTTCTAGCAAAGCAACCTGGGAAAAGGTATGGAACAAATGTCATCTGAAAGAAGAATTCACTGCATTATTATCTGACTTCCAAAGACCTTTGAAACATTTGTGTGATTGCCTTCTGTGTGAGCCTATTGATTAAATTTTAATGGGAATCAATGACATTTTGATATTTTATTAGCTATTTAACACTGTCAAGAAAAAATATTTTTATTAATCACTAGCTATTTATATTTAGTATATGAATATGAATGGTTTGCATTTAGAATCATTAAAGTATAATAAAAATTATTTGTAATAAACAAATAATAATGATAATAAATGCTAGGTATTCACACATACTGGCAGTTAGTAATCTATAATGGAGCATGCACAATAAGATTATAAATTATATTAAAATTCGTTTTTTAAAAAAAAATCAGTTTTCTCCCTGGCTGGTTTGGCTCAGCGGTTGGAGCATCGGCCTGCGGTCCACAGAGACCCAGGTTCGGTTCCCGCTAAGGGCACATGCCTCGGGTGCAGTTTATCCCCGGCCCTGGTTGGATCGTGAGGATGGCAACCACTCAACATGTCCCTTCACGTAGATGTTTCTCTCTCTTTCTCTCTCTCCCACTCTATCTGAACAAAACAAACAAAAAAAAATCAGTTTTCTATTTGTAGGTATCATGTAAAAATGCCTGGATAGATTTTATAAAATTTGTAGGGTATTGTTTAGAAAGGTCTGATTTGAGACAAGTTATGCGGCAGGTCTTAAAAATCACATTAGAGGGTCCTAACGTACCTCAGAGAAACGGGCAGTCATCAAGCAGGAGCTGAAAGTAGAAGTCAGTGAGGGATCTGGATAAGCATCATTTAGGAGAGGTTTATCATATTTAGTAACATGTCCTCAATGGAAAATAATAAAACCTGATTTCAAATAGGTCCCCCAAATGACAAGTCATGAGGGTAGGTGCTCTGCAAAGCAGGTGGGATTTATTACCAAACAGCCTTTCTCTTGGGCAACTCTTTTGTGGATTTCTCCATGCAGAAGCACAGTGTGAAGCTGTTTTTCTTTTTAATGAATGTTGGTTCCTGAGTCTTTCAAACAACCCAGAAAGACTAACATGAGATGTAGGTTCTCTCTCAATTTCTCCACCATCCGTAAGTCATTACATCTGTGGTTCTCCTGCATGGTTCACACGGCCCTTCTTCTGCACATGGGAAGGAATGTAGTCTTCTGTGGGAAGAGAAGACTCAGAAATAGAAACTATCCAAGAAAAATGTGCTGACTAAACCAGAAGACTGAGCAGAAAACTTTTTCTAATATGGTAACGAATAATAACTTGGTAAGAGTTATACCAGCAGTTAAATAGTTGTTTCCAACGCTGGGAAAATACAGACATTCTATGTGTAGGAGGGAATGGGTGTTTCAGATTTATTAACATGGATTTAAGGGTTTAGAGTTATTTGTGTTTGTGGTAAAGAGCTGAGACAGAAAGTCTTTGTTTACTGCCTCATGATTTAGTAAGTCAATTTGTTTTCTGTGTTCTATCTCATCCACAGATAATATCTTTTTAAGTAGAATACTAGATTGCATGCATAAAGTTAAGCAAATGTGGAGTAGGAAAATGACTTCATCGAAATAGACTTTAGGATGTCCTTAATTCATAGGAACATTAGAAAATTTTCAGAGTGCCTCACCAACCAAGGAGATAAATGTTTAAGACAAGATTTCATGCTATGCAAACTTCTGTGGTTGAAATAAATATTTTGTACTTATGGCAAGTCATTTTAAGACTACGTTCCAAATCAGATCTGTGTTGAGTGACAGGAAAAAAATGATTAAATGAACCAAATAAATAGCTAATATTACAAAGGTATCCTCACGTATAATAAAACTTTAGAAATAAAGGGTAGTTCTGCATTTGACTTGGCTTTAGATAATATGCAAAATAAGCAAAAATGGGAGGCCTCTGTTTTAAAAAGTAGGATGGCTACAATTTGGGAGATAAGACAATTTTGATAGCCACAGATTTCAAAAGACTACATGAGAGGAAATTGAAATAGCAGCCGCAGAGTGAGTTAAGCATTTGACAAGAACGTCGGAAGAACCAGGATCAAGATGCAGTCACAACCTGACAGCTTTCCGTGGCAGGTAGTGGGCAGACAGATGAAAAAGCGAAGGGAAGAGAGGTAGGTCCAAGTCCAAGGCCAGCTACTGAGTCAGCAAGCCTTCCTAGGGGCCGGAGAAGAGCTAGGGGCCCTCAAGAGGGTGCATATTTGTGAAAATGTTTCAGATTTCTGGTGCCTAAAGCTGGAGTTTTGATGTAACTGAAGTCTGAGAATTCAGCTAGAAAACAAAAAAGCAGGAATGACCAGTTTACCTCTTCTCTTAATGCCGCTTTAAAAATAAAATCTTACATTTGTTAGTATTTTAAATTTATCAAAACCTTTCACGATGACTACATCCTTAATTTCTGTGTGTCCGTGATACACTCAAACAGGTTGTGAATGTGACAGAAAGTGAGATGAGGGAAAGTGAATAAATGTTCTCAGTCTGCAGTGATGTGGCCATCAGGGCTGGATGCTGTTCTTACCAGGAGCAGGTGCCTCCGGGGGCTGAGCCGGGTGGGGGATGGGTACTGGCAAACCAGAAGTTGAGCCTGAGGCAACTCTTTCTGGAGAAGAGTGACCCTTTGTTGCTTATTCACAGACTATCTGCTGACAAACATAACATTATCTATTTCTTTATTGTTTTCCCTTTATTGATTTTAGAGCGAGAGGAAGGAAGGTGGAGAGAGAGATAGAAACATCGATGAGAGAGAACATGGATTGGCCACCTCCTGCATGCCCTCCACTGGGGATTGAGCCCACAATCCGGGCATATGCCCTGACTGGGAATCGAACTGGCCACCTCCTGGTGCATGGGTCAATGCTCAACCACTGAGCCACACCAGCCGGACATTATTATCTATCTCTTTAATCCTAGAATGAAATTGAGCTAACTAAGGCTGGGAGATATTAAGGAACTTGCCATACAGCCAGTATTGGTAAATCTAGAATTTGTGTTTAGTTTTGTCTGATCCCAAATTAGTGTTTTCTACCTATGTATCCTCCCCACAGTGAAGTTTCACCATTTTTGAAGTGGTGTACATTATCAAATATTTACTTCACCCCCAATCAAGTGTGAGACAAAACTCTCTCTATATATATTTTTATGTATCTCCCCTTTAATATTACTTATATCACAGCTCCCTTCTGCAGAAATTATGAAGTTAAGTAGAAATTATAACTCACTATATATACTTTACTACCTTCAATTCAGTCTGCAATTCTATTAGTGTATCAGTGTAGATACTTCCATAGACTTTGAAGGAGGTTAGCAATACTGGAGAGAATCCAGCTGCTGGTAAACTTCCACCACCGACTTGTTTAGTTACTTTTTGCTCATGTCTTGTAGTAGATGACAAAGTATTCTTTTTCTGCTGATTTTTGGATATAATATTAAATTGGGAAAAATCTATAATAGAGCAAACTTTGAAAAACTCAGAAACCTGGACTGTTTTAAAAATCAAAGACTAAAGCCTGCTGAGGCTGTGATGGACTCACTCATCGGATGTGATCCTGTCACATGTGTTGGCAGCTGGGACACACTTTTAGCCCTTTGAATGGAGACTGCTTTCTACTCTTCTGACTCCGATCACTTTGGTGCCTGGGTCCATGTGATTTAAACTCAGTAGTCATCTCTCAGCCTTTTCATAAGATCCGTCAATTTTTCAAATTGATTAGGTGAATGGCACAAAGTTTCTGTCTTAGGCAATGACACATTTTACTCCAAAAACCATGGAGACTAATGGGAGAGGGAAAATTTGCATTGCATCCATTTACCCTTTTTGATGAATTTTTCATCAGTGCTTCAAAAACTTATTGATATGTCATTAGAAACTAGGACAAAGAGGTGAGAGGTCCTCTGGTAGCCTTTAAACCCTACTGACATATTTATGACCAGCAGTAGAATACAGAGGGAAAGAAGTTTGCCCTCCGCACTTTCCCGTCTCTTTTCATTTGTCCCCAGCACCCGACTGTGTTGGCTTCTTGCTGTTTGGAGCCCCACCCTTTGCCTCCCCCCCCAGAGCTGCATTTCTTTTGAATAAACGTCCCACACTCCGGAATTTGCTCTTTTCCCGTTGCTCCGCCAATTCTTCACTGTCCTGTTGTCTCAAGAACTAGTCAAGTGACTAATCTGTTAAACTATCCAATCTGTTAAACTAATTGTGTGTACCTATTAATGAATGGTCGGGGTTATCCAAAGATCCTTCTTCCAGATACAGCTGGTGGTCCACCCATAAATGAATGAATCTCCAGGTAGAAGCAACTAGAAGGTTTTGCTTAGTGTATTTTCTTAACACCATTTAAATCACAAATTCCTTATGCCCGTTATTCTGACTTAATATAGATTAGAGGAGAACCATTCACAGCCCATAAAATAAATAAATAAGAAACAATGAAATTATGAGTAGGGTTAGAGGATAAAAGACACAAAAGGGCCGATTCACCCCAAATCTGTTCAGCACATCAGAGTGGCCACTGACCCCAGAGCCCAAGAGCAAAGCAGATGCTCACAGCTCCCTCAGCTTTGGTAGTGTAAGCAGATGACCTGCTTTCAGGGTCAGCTTATCCATTTGTTTATTCTTTTATTTCTTCATTATTTACATTTCCTGCCCAACATGTGGTTAAATACATCAATAGCTCTTTCATTTTTAGTCAGAAAAGAGGAGCCAATTTGCAACAGAGAAAAGCAAAACTAGGGAATGTGAAGTAGAGACCTTCTAAGATGCTTTTCCCACCCAGATGCAACTAATCTTTTATATTCTTTTCTATAAAATTGATAGAGAAGAAAAGAAACAATATTTTTAAATGTATTTTTATAACTATGCACCATTTAATTACCAGCTAAATGTTGGTCTTATTCCATGAAGAGCTATCACAGGTTTTAGGGTAATGGCAGCAATCAGTGTTGATATTTATTGAGTGATTGTTACATGTTGAGTAACTATGCTGTGTGGTTAGCACGAATTTTTACATTTAGTCATAGTGAAAAAAATTCTATGAGACAGGTTTATTATTTCTTCTCTTCTCAAACGAGAAAACAGATCTAGAAATGCTAGTCTCACAACTGGTATTTAGAGCCCAGATTGGAACCCAGGGAGTCTGACTACAAAGTTTGCAGTTTTTTGTTTTTACCTCTCTTTACTCCAACTATTTACTTTGAAAATTCAAGCCACAGAATTTTGGGGGAAAAAAATAGTACAATGATCATTCATTTATCCTTTACCTAAATTTACTGAATGTTAATATTTGTTTATGTTCTCTACGTGTGTGTATATGTATACACACACACAGACACACACACATTACATGTTTGTGTATTTTGGCAAAATCATTTGAAACTAAGTTTCAGAACTGTTCTTTAAGAAAAATTATATTCAGCTATCACGGATCAGATGTTCTGTTTGGTTGCCATATAGTTTTAGTTCCCGTAATCTAGAAAAGTCATACTTTTTTTTTTTTTGTCTTTTGAGACATTGATTTATTTTGGAGAAACGAATCCACTTTTCTTGTAGCATATCATCCAATATAAATTGGTCTTGTTGTTTCCTTATGATTAGAATCAAATTAAACATTTTTATCAAGAATACTGCATAGATAATGTATCCTTCCCATTGAAAACACATAATGTCAACTATCTGGTTAACCACAAGATTTCTCGGTGGTAAAGATACCCTTTTTCCTCTTTTTTTGATGCTCAAATTGAACCAAACTTGGATAATAGAAGCTTTTTAAAGCCAGATTCTATGTTCATTTGAAACATATTTGTTAGTGTTTGAGCATTTCCTTTTTTTTTTTTTCTCGACAATTATTTTGTATTTTTTCTGTTCTGGACCTGGAAGGGCCATTTCTCCAAGGAGCATTGGCTCCTGTTAATTAGGAATGATATTAGAATCCAAGATCGGGACTGGATTTATTTATTGATAAGGGACTGTCATTGTTTGTTTGTTTGTTTTCTTTTAAAATATTTATTTATATATTCATTCATTCACTTATCTTTGTGTTAACATACACATACATAAAATTGCTCTCTAAACCACTTTCACGTGTACAATTAGGGCTGTCATAGGTTTTAGTCCTTTTCAGAGGGTCTAGAATATGTACGAATATACACAGAAACACAGTGTTTGTGTATGTATATGCCTGTGAATATGTGTATGTATTATTTAAAATTATAATTTCACTCTGATAGCCCAGGGTTTTTCCTCACCTAACGCCAGTCCATATTTGTAACTTCCATTTCCCACAGTGAGAACCTTGGTTCTCAACAATGCATTGATTCTTTCCTTCTATATTACATAAAAAATGGTTGGAGTACAACCAACACCATTATCAACCAAAGCCTACAGAGCTCAAGATTTCTTTTTGTTTTTAGATTACATTTCACTAAGGAGGTGGAAGAATTCCTCTCTCTAAGACTATATTATTGGAGAAGACTGTGTTTGGAAATACAATTTCTGATTTTATATGATATTCAGCTGATTATTTATTTTATTTAATTTTATTTTCTGAAAAAAAAAATGTTTTTATGGTTCAAAAGTCACTCCCACAGAGCCTATATTCTTAACCTATACTTTTGTCATTCATTCATTCATTCATTCATTCATTCATTCATTCATTCACCATGAGAAACCAGGTTTAGTTCCAGTGTTGAAATATAGCAGTGAGCTGGAAAGCAAGACCTCTGCCTCATTTGGAAAGATAGATAAGAAACAAATAACCAAAGATAATTTCAGGATTCTATGGAGAAAATCTTGATAAGACAGAGACTAAGATTGGGGGTAGAAAGGGCTACTTTGGATTGGGAAATCACAGACAGGCTTCCTGAGGTGGCCTTTGGACTGAGACCTGTGTACAGAGTAAAAGGAGTCAGGTTTCTCAGCAGAGCCTGCCCTGTAACGTTCAGGAGTAAGTTGCTGCCAGAATGCTCCATTACACCCAAACCCCTTACTGTGCATTTCCTGCAGGACATTCCCTTACACAACTGCAATGCAATCATCGAAATAGGACCCTGATATTGCTTTATTAGGATGCTCTAATTCTCAGACTCCATTCCCTATACATGACCAATTTGCTGCCCCTTTATCCAAGCAGGTAATTCCCTCAACCCATCACCCTGCTCCAGGCAGCCCCTTACTCCCCATGTGGAAGCCTTCTCCTCACCTGTTTGGATTCCATTACTCTGACGGGTTACGCCTGTGTGACACCAACTCAGACGTGGAGACTCAGACCAGCCCGTGCTGAGAGCCCCTCCACCTCCCTCAGCCATTTCCAACTTGCCCAGGCTCTAGCACTGCCCGTGGTTTCATCCCTCCAAGTTGTGTGACACTCTTCTCCCCGACGCTCCTTATGGGGCCCATCCCTTCTTGGACATCCTTCTGACTCAGTTCAAGGTTCGTTATCTGCCTCGGGCCATCGTTCCCCATGAGAATGTTCTGTTCACACTGCTCAGGCTGTGACACCCCACGGAGGGCTCCCTATCTGCACAGGTGCCCCTCACCCCATTGAGGTTCTGATACCCCATTGTAGCAGCTGTACGTGTGGCTGTCCTCGTCACCACCTTGGGCTTCAGTGCCCTGGGCCATCGAGGCTGCCCCTCCCCCAGAACACAGGACTGCCTGGTTCAGCTGCACCTGACAATGTTCAGCTAGAGTTCAGGGAGGAAGGAGAGGGGAAAAAGAAGAGAGAAAGAGAGCATTTTGAAAAATATGTTCTGAAGTTGGGTAATATCACACAGAGAAAGATAATTAAAAATCACATCATATCCGCCTTCCTCCACTCTCTCAAAAAAAATAAAATAAAATAAAAATCACATCATACAACAATCAAATTGAGTTCACAATGCTTCAAGGCTAACATTATAAAATGAAACTTCTACAATTAAAAAGTACCATGACTTAACTGAGAAAAACCTCTAAAATTAAAAAGAAATTGGACAAAGCATACTTAATGCTTTCAATTAAACTTTAAAGACATTTTGTATAGTTCTAAAAATGCAATTTATAATTTTTTTTTCAAAAGAGTGAATATTAAGCATTGGAAATCTTTATTTTCCAAGTGATGTGTTACAATTTTAAGAAAAAATAGAAACACTTTCAGAAGGCTTGCATTCTTTCCAAAGAAAATCTTGGAGGAAAATAAATGTCAGTCTGATATAAAAACTAAGTAGTTAGGGTAACTGTTATGGAGAAAAGCACCAACACCTATTACTTTTATTACCAATAAAATGATATTTTATTGTTCTCCTTCATCACGGCAAACACCACTGTTTGCCGTGTGCTTTGTGAAGGCAGAAAGTGTCATTTCCTACTGTCCTAAAGGTTCCAGGCACAAGGGTAAAGAGATACGTATATCGAAGACAAGAATTTCTGTATTCCGGAGTTTTATCTCACTTAATGAAATAATTAAGATTTGGGAAATGACTAAAGTGTGAAAGTGAAGAAAAGAGAAAAAGATAACAATTTGGAAGTTATTTATAAGTTGGCATAGTAAAGAGTTATACTAATAGTTGTTACTTGATAAATTCTTGCTTAGTAATTAAACTCATATTCTTCAGGTCTGTTGGTCTCTGAAATTAAAAAAATAAGACGACAAAAATGTAATATACAAAGAGTGTTACTGCAATTTCAAGAGGTTCTGCTTTCATATCTATATAAGCTAGATGATGAAGAAAACATAAGCGATCTAAATAATTTAACTTTAAAACGTGTCCACCTCAGGTCTTTGGTATTTATTTAGAATACATTCAGGCTCTGGATAATTAGCTTAACCACCTTTTTCATTTTGCTTGCATTAAGAGTAACTTTGTTCCTGCAGTTTTATAGGCCTTTGGGGCCTTTGAAATTTGCAGATGCCTCAGGGCTTGTGGGCAAAATGCTCAATGGCATAAAGCAGGTCACTCTTTCCTCTAGATGCCTGTAAGATTATATATATTCTCAGCAAACTGCGTAAATCCCCCTCAAGGTGTCAGCTGAGAGATGAGATGTTTTAATACAGTGTCAGAGAGAGGGACAATAACTTAGGTTGGTGGTCAGCATAACCTAGAGTCAGAGATGAAGATCCTTGTGCAGGAGAAATCTACTGAAGACCCAGACCCTCTTTCCTGGGGTTACCATGCCCTTAGTAGGTCATGGTCATGGTGACTGGCCACAGTAAAACTGGGCCTGAGAGTACCAAGAGGCGGCCCAGTGAATACCCTCTGTACTGCCCCTATTCCTCCTTGTTCCCACTATATAGTGGCGGTGCTACTTCCTTGCAATGATCAGGGTCAATTTCCCTCACCAGTGCGGGAATGCCTGTGTGACCAGGTGGCAGCCAATGGTTTAGGTTTAGAGTGACTCTTACTGTGTCCTCCTGGTGGAAGAATTTCCCCTTCAGAAACCAGAGACGAAAATTGCACAAGTTGATCTCTGAGAGTGATGGTGAATGAGGTTATTCCTACTTCTACATTTTGGATACTGGACCGATATTTTCTAGTTAATGGGGACACGGGACCAATAGCCATTGGTTAAAATTCTATGTTGTATCTTAAAGGATAGTGCCCCATCCTCATGAAATGCCATGTTCAAGCTGGTGCCTCAGCTATGTCTTTAAGAGGTCATTCTGTTCGATCAGACCAGTAACTTCTGGATGACGGGATGATGTGGTGTGTGGCATGGCCTGTAGATCCTATGGTCATGTGATCACCATTGTACCTTTTTGGCCATACAGTGGGCCCTTTGTTCCAAAGTAATGCTATGCAGGATACTAAGTCAATGAACCTGACAGTGGGCTAGCTGAGTGGAAGTAAAGGAAAGCCCATCTCTGGGACGTATTTACCTGACCAGGTAAATGATTGTTTCTTCCGGGATGGAGGTGTCCACCTTAGAATGTATTGTTTATCTTGCCTTGGGAAGGAGGCAAATTCCTAGGCATTCACAAGCTAAGTGGCTTTGATACTCCTGAAAAGGTTGCGATTGTGAGCTGTTACCAGCAACACTTATAGTAGCCAAACAGATCTCCAAGCATCTGAGATATTATCTCCTGAAGAATGGGGATAGTATTCTCAGATGGCCACAGAGGCCAGCCTGGTAAAATAATTGAGTGAGACATGCCAAGCGGGAGCGATGGCCAACTTGATAGCTAACACTTAGTCTAAAAGGGAAGTGCCAGTTAATTATTGCCAGCGTTGCTGCCGATTTTCTAATGTCTCATGAGTCTATGATGATCCAGACTTATTTTCATGCAAAATCTCTCAATTTTTAAAATGTTGACAATCATATCATCAATTTTTCTAACAGAAAACAGATACTCAAATTAAGATCAATGGAGGAGGGAGAATGGTGGAAAGCAGATCTGCAGGAGTAATGCAAACTATCCAGCACAATGACCAATTCAGACTTATAAAAAACACTCTAGCTCACTAGCATGCAAGTATTGTATTTGTCTGCTTATGCCGCAATAACAAAGTACCACAAGCTGAGTGGCTTAAACAACAGACATTTATTTTCTTATGGTTCTGGAGGCTGAAAGTATGAGATCAGGGTGCCAGCATGGTTGGTTTCTGGTGAGGGCTCTTTCTGGTTTGTAGTCAGCCACCTTATAGGATTAGGGCCCCACCCTTATGACCTCATTTAACCTTAATTACTTCCTTAGGGCCCTCATCTCTACACTGGGGTGCTGGGGCTTCAACATATGAATTGGAGGGGGGTACAATCACTCAGTCCATACTAGGCGTCAAGTAAAATATTCAGAGGAAACAAAAGCAAATGAAACGTGTCTTACAGCTAGCACCGAGACACCGTGTTTGCTTGACCTCTGATCCAAACAGCAACTAACTGCTGCATTTGTGTGTCCCAAGCTGTGAGTCAGTTAGACAGTATTTGGATCACAATAATTGATTTACTGTTTAATTGATTACCCCAACTTTTCACCTGTAAAAAGAAATAATGAGAAATCGGGGAAAATTATAGAACTGGAAAATATGTCGCTGTGCTTTTCACTCGAGATGAATTATCTGGTTCAACAAATATTGACCTAGTAATTTTCTTGTTCTTTTTGGCTTCAAACTGAGCTCTGCATTCAAAAGCAGTATACAGAAGAACAAAGAACTAAAAACAATGTAGAATTAGAGACGAACCCAGTGCAGACAGCCAGTCAGCAGCTTCGCCTTTGGTCCAGGATTACCCAGTTTGAAGTTCAGTCTTCTCAAGGAGCTCACGGTCTTTTAAGCGTCCACCACTATCAACACAGGACTTCAAGAACTGAATCCTAGAAATTGAGTCTATGAGAAATAGAGCTGTGAATGGATTTAGATCTCAGAACCTCATTTCTATCTGAGCCATACAGGAATAAGTGTGGGTCAGAAAACATGGTCTTTAAACCCAGCTCTCTGAGAGGCAGGTGGATGGGGGGGGGGGGGGGGGTCTCTGGTTCCAGAATACTCAGCTCAGCTCAGCTCAGCTCAGCTCAGCTCATTTCAAAACAGCAATAACTGTGTCCAAGGCAGGAACTGCAAAGACTCTGTAAGTCATTTCAGTCCTGGCTACAGCCAGAAAAACACAGCGAGGATAAAATTCCTTTTCAAGTGGTCCTGGAACTGTTTATGATCAATAGGCACTGCAGTGACAGGTCCACATTGAAGGAAAAATGAGAATCAAGTGGCAGAAACCTGGAGACGTTCATGGAACATCTGAGTGATGATTGCATGAAGCCTCCTGCCTCGGTCCATGTCCACATGCAGGGACAGGAAGCCCTCTTTTCTGATAATTTGCCCTTAAGAGAAGTCATTGTTCACCTAACAAAAGTTGTCAGTAGGATCCCCAACAGAGGCAAACATGTGGACACCCTCCTGGACACCCCAAGATACTTCTTTGTGAACAGGACAAAGAGATGAAGATAAACAAAATGGTGGCAATATTTCTCTCAAAACTACAGAAGTAAATGACAGTATTACTAGTCAAAGCAATCGAACACTTTCTTTATTCATTATCCAGGGAGAGAACTATCCTAGGCCTCGAGAGGGAGGTGTTTCTTTGGAGTCTCCACTCAACCCCAGAAGAACAAGTCTAGGCACCTCCAGGACCCATGAAGGGTCCCTGAAAGAACCCTCTTATCAAGATGTCCTCATGGAGGTAGGACCAGAATTTTTCTCTAGATGGGACTAGGTTACCCCTGAGCTTATTCCTACCTGCCAGAGCAATGCAGGAAACTCCATATATGGGGAACACCAAGAAAGATTCCACAGAGCCCAAAGGTCATTGATGTGAGAAGTATCCCAAGATCTTTAGTTATTTCTTTCAGTTAAAAGTCCATCAGAGAGGACACAATAATGAGAGGACATTTATTTGTGCTGCATGAGACAAAGGCTTCTTCCAAGCCTCAGACCTGCACATGCATCCGAAGATCCATGCAGGAGAGAAGCCTTTCGGGTGCAGCACGTGTGCCAAGTCCTTCACCCACAGAAAAAGCCTACTGGCTCATGAGAACATCCACTTGGGAGAGAAACCCTACGTGTGTTCAGTGTGTCAGAGATGCCACCGCCACATCCACTTCCCACTGCCACCTGAGGACGCACCAGAGAACTGCCCTCAGACATGTTTCCTCCACACCAGAGTCTTCCTCGATGTCCTGCATAAAAATATGTCACGATATGTACGTTTTCATAACCCTTCTCTATTTAGGACGTATTTTATACCTTCCTGATTATATTTTCCATTCATTGTCTTCCCCAGTAAAGTGTAAGCTTAAGGAGGGCAGGGAAGTTCTGTTTTATTCACAAAAGTATCTCAGGTGCTTAGAAAATGGCTGACACATTTCAAACGGCTGATAAATACTTGTTGAATAAACATAAGTAAATAAAATAAAAATAAAGCAGTGTAGAATTGAGTATAGAAGTCAGGCATATCATCACCATCATTATCAAAGTAAGTTAAGATGGCTCAGCTGATGTATTTTAAAATGACTTTCAATCAGAAACCAAAAGTTGAGAGTTTGTCTTCCAGCACCCAAAAGTAATTGCTCTGTATCTACAATGTCAAAGTGTAGTTTACAAGCAAACAACTTTAGCACCATCTAGAAACTTGGAAACACAAAATTTGGCCCAACTACAGATTCATTAAATCAAAAGCTCTGGGGAGGGGTCTCTGGTATCTGTTTTTATTAAACCTTCCAGCTGATTCTGGTACAAAGAGCAGTTTGAGAGTCATTGCTCCATATTAACACGATAATGGAAAGAGGTAAATCGAGGAGTAAGTCATTGCTCTATAGTAACAAGTTGATGGAAAGAGGTAAATCCATGTCCCATGCAGCGTATTAGGAAACCCAGTGGTGACATCAGGACATGAGCTCAAGTCTATCCTACACCAAAGACTATGGGCTCATTCCATTTAATCAAATTTCCTCCTTAAAATATATATTGAGTATTTCTATTGGGCCAAATTCTTCACATGTCATCTTATTTAATCTTTACAGGGGTTCTTGAGAGGTAGGCTATGTTATTCTCATTTTACAGATCAAGAAAATCAGGCCTCCCCGACCTGTGTGGGTCAGTGGTTGAGTGTCGACCCATGCACCAAGAGGTCGCAAGTTCGATTCCTGGTCAGGGCAAAGGCCCAGGTTGTGAGCCTGATCCCCAGTGGCGGGGCATGCAGGAGGTGGCCAATTGATGTTGTCTCTCATCGATGTTTCTATCTCTCTCCCTCTCCCTTCCTTTCTCTCTAAAATCAATAAAGAAAAAAAAAGTAAAAGAAAGAAAATCAGCCTTAAAGAAATAAAAGTAATTTTCTCACTGGTGCATAGCCTACAAGTGGCATAGATGTGATTTATACTCAATTCAGATGGTCACAAAGCCCTTGTTCTAACCTTGCCTCCCGACACCAAGCTGTGTTCCTTCGTTTGTTAAGTCTTCTACCTCTGGTCGCCATTGCCCACCTGCGACTACTCCTCTGTGTTCTGTATTAGAGGGTTCCGTCCTTCTCAACTGGCATACCTCATCTGAAGGGCAGAACACAGGAAACGGTTTGACTGGCTACTCTCTCTCTCCTCCCAAGGACGGTCCTTACGCTGTGCCAGGCTGGATGCACGGGTGAGAGTGCGAGTGCCCATTCATTACGCACAACGGAAGCCTTGGGCATCAGGACTCAGTTCTCTCACAGAACCCCCTAGAGAAAACCTAGAGGACGTATGGAAAACCATTCTTATTAACCCATCTGGCAATTTACTTTACTATCTCCTTTCCAAGTTCCTCTTTGACTATTTTCCTCTAGTCAGAAAGTCTGCCGAGAGGAAGCGTGGTATAATTGAGAAAACACAGAGCGGGGCGTCAGGAGTTTTAAACCCAACACCTCTGCTAGGTAGATGTGCCTCACTTGATAATTCACTTCCCTTACCTCTGTTTCTTCGTAGGAAATGTCTGGATTAATGAATATGGAGGATTCTGTCCAGCCCTGACACTGTTTGTGAGAAGAAATTAAACACTAATGTCAAATCATCCTTCTTCATTCAATGAAGAAAAGAAGAAGGGAAAATGCATGTCTCATTATTGCTCTCTGTGTGTGTGTCTTTATATGTAATCACCTGAGATCCTTTAAATATTACTGCATATGGTTTTCCCCTTGATAGTGATGGGGTTCAAAAATGCTACCCCCACAATATGGCACCTTGGCATATTGAATGTTTTAAGCTAAAGGGGTTTAAGAAAATGACAGAAGCATACAGGTCACTCGAGCCTCCTTCCCTCTTCACCCTTCCTCCCCGAAACAGGTTCTAAAACCCACAGGTGACCTCTCTGTGCCCAGAGGAAAGGAGCATCCTCATTTCTGAAGACAAAGGGAGGCCAAGAGGAATTCTAACAAGTAGGCCTTGCTAAGTTTTCCCCAGTTTACGACATTGACCTCATCCTCCTTGACTGCTTGTATTCCTCCTCAACTGTCTACTCTTCATCAAACTTACCAGTTTAATGATTTCTTTGGGTCTTCATTTCCTTAGGAAGGCTCCTGTGTCACATAAAACTTATATTCAATGAATTTGTATGCTTTTCTCTGTTAATCTATCTTTGTTGATGTAATTTTCAAACCTGGCCAGCAATCCTAAAAGGGCGGAGGAAGACTTTATCCTCTCCGACAATAGTCACAATTATTTCCTTGGAAATGTTTTTGTAAAAAAATCTTTCTTTGTTCATGTAATATCCTCACTTAGAATTGAAGTTAAGGTTAAAGGTGAGTGTTATGGCTACAGTGGTTCTGAAGAAGTCTTTATGATGTCTTGAATCTCACTTATTTGTTGTACTTTATTTAAGTTCAGTTCAATTTCACTAATTATACTCTGCAATGTTTTGCTATGTGCATCCCCTGGAAATGCATTAACTCATGAAAAGCTGGCTAGAAATTTTCTTCTGGGGAGAAGTTAGTCCCACGATGACTATGCTAGCAAGTAAGTAATCTTAGAGGTATGGTGAAATGTTCCTTAGGTAATGCCATTTTTTAGAGTAGATTCTATTCTTATGCGTATCTTGAACAAAATACATGATATAAAACATTTCATATTTCTAAAGCCTTAAATTAGCTATTTTTGGTTGACTTTTAGAAAGTATTTCTTCAAGAAAGAGAACAGTAAAAAGGATTGCCTTTCATAATCATCAATGTCTATCAGTCCTTGTATCCACCGAGTAAAAATAAATTTTTACAAGAAAAATCCAAAATATACTAATTAAGCAAACCTAGGCAAGTGTTGCATATTTTTGTAGAAAATTAGATTAATCAAAACAAGACTTAGAGAATGTTCCAGTTCTCTATCAACTGGGTTGTTTGTACATTCATCAAAAGGGGATTTAAATGACCAAAGGGAGAGGGCAGGGAAGAATCTCCTAATGCTTAACTGTTTGCAGCTGCTGTCTTAGCATCCAGCCTATAAAGATTTACAAACAGTACATTCTTTGTTTCATGCTGAGGTTCTGCAGTATACAGAAAAGAGGATGAAATTCTGCATGGTTACTGTCAGCCCAGGACAACTGGGATCAAGCTAATAATTTACAGAAAACACAAAATGAGAAAGTAGCACTCCAAGAATGAATTGGTATCAAAAATTAAATGGAGTGATCTCTTATAACCATCCCCAAGTTAATCAGCTCTAATATTTACAAGTGAATAAATACTTCAGCTAAAGCATTTCATCTGTACAGATGTCGGGTCAATAAAAGTATACTCCTTTGCCAAAGTTGCAAATATACAAATTTGCCAAAATTGTCTAAAGCTCTCCCAAATAAAATCAGTGTGTTCCTTCTCTTTTTAAGAATTGGGAGCCAACAACTTTCAGACATGATTAACTAACTGTGAGAGTTAGACTATACAGACATGCATACTAAGCATATGTATGTCATAGGTATACAGTGTTCTATTGTGGTTAAGTAAAATTAACAACAATGTTTATCTAGCATGTTGGAAATTAAGCTTACTCATAATTAGGCTAAATGATAGACATAAATAATTATGTTTTAACTTTAATTGCCATTTTTAGATTTTAATATTCTACATATAATCTATTGTATAATTTTGGCATTCATTCATTCATTTATTCATTCATTCATTCAATAGTTACTGAATTCTTACTATGTGTCATGCACCATGATAGGCATTGAGACTATAAGTATTAGAACAGACAAAATCCCTGATCTTTGCATTTTAGGGCGGAGACAAACAGTAAACAACCACACAATTACGTAAAAGTAGTGACTTTTAAACAGGAACTTAGAGGATGAGAGTCAGCCATGTGATGAACTAAGAACCTTCCAGGTAATCAGAGGTATAACTGGAGTTAGGTATGGCAGGGAGGTGCTGTAAAGGAAGTAGTAGGGGCAGGACCAAGGAGAATTTGGTAAGATATGGGGAAAAGGTTGAATTTTACTGTAATACAATAGAAAGCCATTGAAAGATTTTTAATCAAGAGAGTAACATGACATAATCTTTCATTAACGGTGATGGTCTAGCAGCTATGTGGAAAATGGATTTGAGGGATGTTTCAGTTGAAGAAGTAAAAATACAAATTAGATGAATATTTCAGTAATCCAGGTGGAAAATATTGAATAAAATATATATTTCATAGGTAGGACCATCTATATTTGTGCAAGATGACCCCCAGACTTCTGACTTTAGTCATTGAATAGAAAATGATTGTGCCATTGCCTAAGGCAGAAACTACTAGGTGAAGGCTGGATGCACAGGAGTGAGGGTAGAGATGAGAAAGTACAAAGAATTTCACTTTGGATGAATTTTCTAACTGTAGAGAACAGTCGGCAGTTGACTATTCAAATTTGAAGCTCAATATCAATGTCTAGACTACAGATACAAATTTAGAAATTATCAGTACATAGATTATATTCAAAATTATGTGAATAGGAAAGATATTTTTGGGATGAAAAAATAGCAAAGAGGAAAAGATACCAGAAGGAGTCCTAATAAATGCCAATATTAAAAATTGTTTTTCTTTAATGATTTTTTTTTTTAATCCTCACCCGAGGATATTTTTCTATCTTTTAGTTCAGGTAGAGTGGAAGAAAGAGAGAGGAAGAGAGAGAGAGAAACATTGACATGAAAGGGACACATTGAGTGGCTGCACCCACACGACCAACCAGGGCCGGGGACAAACTGCAACCAAGGTACACGCCCTTAGTGGGAACTGAACCTGGGTCTCTCTGGACCACAGGCCAAAGCTCCAACTGCTGAGCCAAACCAGCCAAGGCTTTATTGATTTTTTCTTTTAGAGAGAGAGAGGGGAAGGAAGAAGGAGAGAGAAATAGAAACATTGATGAGAGAGAATTTCAGTTGGCTGCCTCCTGCATGCCCCTCACTAGGGATTTGGCCCACAACCTGGGCATATGCCCTGACTGGGAATCGAACCGGTGACCTCTTGGTGCATGGGTCGATGCTTAACCATTGAGTCACCCCAGCCGGGGATAAATGCCAATATTTTTAAGCTAAGAGAAGAGTAAGGAAGCAACAAATTAGACCAAGCAGAAGAGGCTGGAAAAAACTAGAACAATAAGAGTTGTGAAGAACTAGGTTTTAGGAAGGAGAGTGTTTTCTGAATTAATATTAAACGTTCTAGAAATTCTAATGTAGCAGATTCACTCAGTACTGAGTAGACCAGTTCAAAATTTTAAGCCCACCCCCACATATCCATTATTTATAAATCAATATTAGTGTTAATAGCTTTCCCTGTTTACATAGACTAATAAATTACCTGTGTTGTCATCACACTTACCCGCACTAAGACACGTTTAGAGATTCTGGACCTTCCTCAAAATTCAAATTCTCTGATCTGCTCATGTGCTTCACCCAGTCAATTTGTTCCTTGTTTCGACCAGGAACCCAACTTCCTAGAACGAGGAGCCCTGTGGAGTGGATAGCTTGTGGAGGGAGATGGCCTGGCCATTTTTGCTTGATCGAGAAGACCTGGGGAGGTGAGGAGCAGATCAAGGTTAGTGGCACAAAAGATGGATGAGAGACACACAATTCAAATAGCTTTTGTAGCTTTGGCTGGTTTGGCTCAGTGGTAGAGTGTCGGCCCTCGGACCAAAGAGTCATGGGTTCAATTCTGGTCAAGGGCACATACCTTGGTTGTGGTTCAGTCCTGGGCCCTGGTCAAGGGTCATGCAGGAGGCCGCCAATAGATGTGTCTCATGTCGATGTTTCTCTCTCTCTCTCTCTCTCTCTCTCTTCCCCCGCTCTCATTCTATCTGAAGATAAAAATGGATGAGGATTAAAACAAACAAATGAACAAACAAACAACATGGCCTTTGTATTCCAGTGTCTTAAGCTAGAGAGATGTGGGGGAAAAGGTATGAGTGAAAACAAGGGGCTGGCTGAATTCCCTCCAACTATTTAACGCAGGTTTTATCTTTTGAGACCAATTAAATCTAAATATTAGTAAGAAAGCATACTACACTGTGAACAAAAATCAGTTCAACAGCACCCCCCCGGAAAAACAGCAAACACAAATGTTGTCGGAAAGTATTTCAACCTGGAAATTGTTTTCTCCCTGCTGTGGATTCTAGAAGCTGGCCCAACTCGACCCAGAACAGCAGAAAAGATTAAAAAAGGCATTTTCACAGATGAGAGGAATGTAAAACATTCAGCGTTTGCAAGAGTATGTGAAGCAGCACTCGGGTGGGGAGGGGCCTACATAGAAAACAGCTAAAACGTGTTTATGTCTGAATTTTGAACAATCAGTGTCTGACTAGGAATTCATGTCTGTAACATGTACACTGCTCAGCAGGAAAGGGGTTCTTTTTCCACGGATTAGCATGGGATGTGGGAGACACTGACAGAGGACCCAGAACTAGAGTGACCTTGGAAGAAGTTGACCTCAACAGGAGCCAGCACAGCCGAATTGCCTCGACCACACTCTGCTCAGGGTTAAATCAATACTTCAGTGAGGAAGGACAGCTGTTGAACTCCAAAAATAGGGGGGAAGAGCTATAAAACAGTAAGCCACATACTGTTGTAACAGGAAGCGATTAAACACCGAGGGGCCCTAAAGAGCGGCATGGAGGAAGGAGCAGCAGCAAACGGCAGCTCATGATGCCAATGACAAACTTCAGAACCAATTTCTCAGTTTTACTTCTTAAAACCGGGCTTGCATGCTCATGTACCCTCTTTGTTCTAGTTCCAAAGAGACATGTAGGCATTTTCAAATTTTAGGTAACGCTCCCCACTTCTTTCCTTCCCCCTCATAAATTTATTCCTTAAATCTGCCAAGGCCAAGGAGGCCTAGAGAAATGATGTGATTAGATATTTGACTCAGGAAAAAATATAATTTAACACTACAGTTAAGTTTATAATTCTTCAGTGATCCCACTCTGAGGAGCATATCCTAAGAATCCTGAAACACCATCAGAAAGGATATGTACACCCCTATGTTCATAGCAGTGCTTTTCTCAATAGCTAAGATCTGGAAACAGCCCAAGTGCCCATCAGTAGGTGAGTGGATATGCAGCTGTAAGAAAGAAGGATCTCTTCCCCTTTGAGACGACATAGAGGGAACTGGAGAGTATTATGCTAAGTGAAATAAGTTAGTCAGAGAAGGACATGATCTCACTTACATGTGGAATCTAATGAACAAAATAAACTGATGAATAAAATAGAAACAGAGGCATGGAAACATGGACCAGACTGATGAACCTTAGTGGGAAGAGGTGGAGGGGGAGGAGATTATCCAAAGAACTTACATGCATACATGGACACAGACTACAGGATGGTGAAGGCCTGGGGTGGGATGAGACCTCTGGAGGAGGGGGAAATAGGGGAAAAGGGGGGACATCTGTAATACTCTCAACAATAAAGATTTAAAAAAAGAATAGAAACAAACAAACAAAAATTTATAATTCAGGCGGCTGTGCTAATTACATAACTTGTCGATACAGATGACCTGGCTGAAGCCTCTTCCAAGTGTCTGTGGCCACCATTAAGACTGGCAGTGGACAGGGGTCCGTGCCCCAGCTGGTGTCCTGTTTGAGGGTTTATGATTGGGCTTTGGCTCCAGCTTATCAGCTGGTACGATCCTGGCGGTATTATGCCACCAGAATTCTTTCTCGATGTTCCCTGACACAGGAATCAAAAATGCACATTGAACCTTGGACTCCAAGGTTAAAATGTGATAACCTGAGTGAATGACCCAAAGCACCGGCCCCCTCATTACGTCCCGACAAAACAAGTGGCTCTAATGTCTGCGTTGGAAACTAGACTAGCTCAGGACTGAAAACAGTGGTTTATTGGCATAAGATCGTGTATTTGACAAAAGAAAGCTTTTCTTGAATAGAAAGTGGAGAATGACATCAACTATTTGGATTATCTAACTATATTGCTTCAAGTTGAGGCTTTTCTCCCTGAAATCTTTCCCAAAGTTTTTGGAATTAATTTGTGTTATATTAACAAACAGTCTAACAATAAGCCAATTTAGTAAAAGCAATTAAATTGAGCTATTAGGACACACAAACAAAAAACATACCGACCTTTTTGTTAGCAACATAACTTTGTTGACATCCCTCTTGGTTTCAGAAGGCTGTTAGTGATTAATATCTTAAATGAAGTCTACACTGAACAAAGGGGGAAAAATGTCTTATGAAGTAAATCAGTGTTGATAGTTTAGATTTCAAAGCAGTTTTCTTAGTTAATTGTGTGTCTCTACTATCTATGCGTTAATCGTGGACTAGGTAGGTTACCTTGTTTTGTAATGTATATGTTTGCACATGTGTATGTTTTTATCTTTGCACCCCCCTCTCTCTCTCCCCTCTCCTAGGTTGAATTCCTGTGTTCTTTTTATATTTGCCAAAAGTATAAAAAGGGGCATGCCCTCAAAGTATAAAATATATATGTGTGTGTGTGTATGTCTGTGTGTGTAATTGTTTTCCCAATAGATAAAAATGTATGTAGGTGGAGGATTTGTCTGTATCTTGAATGAATCATGTCTTTAGAATCAATTGGTTCAAAGTGGAATGATTCTCATTTTTATATGTTGAACCTGCTGTTTATTCCAGAAGCTCTTGGCTGATTCCAGTTGCTGACTCATTCAGCCGATTTTCCCCCAACAGGATGTGAGGAGGTGGTACGTCTGGGGCCATAAATATCCCTAAGGCATCTCCCCACCTAATCCTAGGACCTAGGCTGAGTTTTCTGACACAAAGGGGAAACATTGGTTGCTGTATTTCTGCCATTCCCTCTAGAAGCTGAAACAATAAACCACTGTAGGGATCGGTGTAGCCTCTTCCTCTTCTTTATAGTTACATAGTCTGCTGTATTCTATCCTCCTGCCTATAGTTTAGCCCATTCATTCACTCTCTCAATAATGAGTGTATTTCTGAACTTTTATATGTAGTGGAAAGCATGTTGGAATTATATACACGTATAGATTAAGAACTGACAGTTCATGGAACACGTGAAAACCTGAATTGAAGAGAGTCTCTAAAATATCTGTATTGCGGGGCAATTGGTACGAGCTAAATTGTATCTGTCCTCCAAGTTCCCCCACATTCATATCTTTTATATTTTTTTTATCCTCACCCGAGGGCATTTTTTTGTTTTTTTTGTTTTTTTTGTTCAGATAGAGTGGGAGGGAGATAGAGGAAGAGACAGAGAGAGAAACATCGACATGTCCGACGTGAAAGGGTTGCCACCCACACCACCCTACCAGGGCCAGGGACAAATTGCAACCGAGATATGTGCCCTTAGCGGGAACCGAACCCGGGTCTCTCCAGACCACAGGCCAATACACTAACCGCTGAGCCAAATTGGCCAGGGCCCCCACATTCATATCTTTGAGTTCTACCCTCTTCGTCCCCAGACCTCAGAATAAGACTGTATTTGGAGATAGAAACTTAAAAAAATTTTTTTTTCCTTTATTGGTTTTAGAGAGAGGAAGGGAGAGAGAGATAAAAACATTGATGAGAAAGAACATCGATTGGTTGCCTCCTGCATGCCCCCCACTGGGAATTGGGCCCACAACCTGGGCATGTGTCCCGACTGGGAATCGAACCAGCAACCTCTTGGTGCATGGGAGGATGCTCAACCACTGAGCCACACAGGCCAGACTGGAGAAACAGAACCTTCAAAGAGGTGATTCAGGTCCTGTGGGTGGCAATTAACTAATCTAACTGTTGTCCTTCTAAGAAGAGGAAATTTGAACATCCAGAGATACCAGGGATGTGCTCATGAAGACACAGTGAGATGACAGCCATTTGTAAGCTAATGAGAGAGGCCTCAGAAAAAGCCAAACCTACCAACACCTTGATCTTGAACTTCCAGCGTCCAGACATGTGAGAGCATTCGTTTCTGTTGTTTAAGCCACGCAGTCTGCAGTATTTAGTTATGGCGGCCCTGGCAAGCTGATACAGTGGTGTAGTAGAGAAGCTCGGCTTTGAACTGCCAAAACCTGAGTAGACCTTGCAGCTCTAGTAAAACCTTAGGGAAATTGCTTAAAGTCTCTGAACACCAGCTTCCTTATTTGTAAATTGAGGATAACAATAACTACCTGTCAAATTTATCTGGAATCTCAAATGACTGTAGGTAAAGTGTTGATGTGAAGTAGGTATTCAAGAAATATTTTAGGGAGGTTACTACCTACAGGAAGAAAGGTATGAACATTTCAGTAAATTAGACTTGGTTTTGAAGCCAAGTTTTGCCACTTAGCTAGATGATCTTGGGAACAATACTTAAAATCTCTGATCCATAGATCCTGCACATAAAACACTTGGGATATATTACAATATACATGTTAGTATACTTGTTAGTTAATTGGTATACGAGTCAATACGTGTTAATTCTCCTTGGAGATTCCTGCAGTTTCAATTCTTTCTGATTATCAGAGTCACATGGACAGGTTGTCAGGGAGAGATGAAAGGTAGGGAGTCTAACTGGAAAGATGAGGCTGTGATCACATTATTTATATTTTGACACTTTACTCTTATTTACCACATGATAAGTAAATGCCTTTCTGAAGATGGAACAATTAGGCGAGGGAGTCAGAGAGAGACTTCGCGACCAGGTTGATACAATGCTTATTCATATCCTATCATAAAAGTGGTCTCATTTTCATGTGAAAGCTGGTCACCAAATCCATAATTTCTACATGAGAAAATGAGGGAAAGTAGGAATGAAATAAGTAAAACATCTACTTCTGTAAGTTACATCCCCCCAAAAGGATGAAAATTACCATAGATTTTACCACTGAGAGATAACTCATCATTAATTTTTTTGTTTTGTTTTTCACTTTTTTAAAATTTATTTTATTTATTTTTAATCTTTATTGTTGAATGTATTACAGATGTTCCTCATTTTCCCCCCAATGACCCCCTCCTCCCCACTCCCGCCCCCTTCCCGCCTTTTCCCACACTGTTGTCTGTGTCCATTGGTTACCCATATAAGTTCTTTGGTTTATTTCTTCCCACCCCCCAACCCCTTTCCCTTTGAGGTTTGTCCGTCTAGCAAACTCATCATTAATTTGGTACAACTTTCCACATACTTGTATTTCTATTTTAAATTATATAATTACTTTATTTGCACAGTACTTGGTAACTACTTTTTCCCCCACCTATGACTAAATCATAACCTATTTCTATGCTACTAAATAGTGCACTCAACAATTTAAATGACTGAACGGTATTTCATTGAAGAATGTAGCAGAATTCTAAAACAAACTCTTGTTTGTGTGTGTGCCCTTTAGGTCTCACGAACCTTGTGTTTAGAAACCTTGTCACTTCCCTGGACGCCCATCTGAGTGAGGACTGAAAGGTGCAGAGAGCGAGTTAAAATAGTCTGGATGTGCAAATGTGAGCTTGGAGGGGTTGGGGAAGATGTACGTCTACTATGGTTCTGGGTACCGGGGTGAAAAAACAAGGAAAGCAAAACATTGTGAGAAATGCATTTCCACTTTTAATTGACACACAATTCTTTCAGGGCCTAAGGAAGCATCACTTCCCACCCAAAGATCCACATCTCGTTTGGAATCGCTGTTTTTGGCATCAACTAAAGACTGCTGTCTTGGCCTTTGGGCCAGTGGAAATGAGGCAGGGTTTCAAGACAATGCTTTTCAGCCTCAGCAGTTGGAAACAGAGGAATGACTTGTAGATTCATGGTCCTTCCTGGATGACTGGAAGAAAAAAATGATTACAATTCTCAATAAGCATTTTATTTCTCATGAAAACTATAGATATTCTTTTAAAGATATCTATATTTTTAGATTTTGTAATTATCAACTTATTAGTGATAAGATAGTCTCTCATTCCTTATGCTCATAACACAAAAGTGTCTTTCATGGAATCAAAAGCCCAACTAGGAAAATGTGTCATGCTTACAGCTCAGCTCCGAAACATGTAAAAGGTGAAGTCTGTTTAACTTCTCAGAACTTTTTCCTTTCCCCTACTCCCAGATCTGTGAGTCACTATTTTGTGTAAAAAGTATTTAGAGTGAGAATTATTCCTTGACAAGTCATGTTGTTAGACAAACTTTCCTATCACTCAAAGAGCTGACCCTTATCTGTTTCTTTGCTGGAAGAATGTCTCATAGTGGCATTTAATCTAGTCCAGAGTAATTCCTTATGCTTCTTGGGGATTGACTACACCACTTTCAAATGATGTGTTAATTTCACTATTTATTACAAAGAAAAGAGCTACTATTTATTTTCTTGGTTAGTCAATGTTGGTAAACCCTGTCAGTTGGTTTTATAAAGAGAGACCCTAACACTTTTATTAAGAGAATGGTTTAATATAATGATTCATGCCTAGGTTAAAACATTTTTTTAAATTGAGCAACTAGATAATATACCATTTCACCGGGATGTATAAGTTCAGACTAGCATAACATCTTTGAATTCATTGAGAACACTAAAACCTGAGATCTTAATAGATTTTCTAACTAAAAGAAAGATGCTTTTAAAAAGTATATTTATTATTAACACACCATGTACCCACTTACCTTTTCCCACCCACACTCTCCTACAATAAGTAACCGTGTTTTAACCAGTGTCAGCCCTCAGGAGATGTTTTCATTGACAATCTCTCTGACTCTAAGTCTAAGGTAACAACAGAGATTTTTAGTATCCACGAAACTGAAGTCACTGTCATTCTTGCTCCAAGATTTAATGTTTTTATTGTCACCATTAACTAGCATAAAATTGAGGAAATTTTATTCTCTTTTTAAGCATGCTTTTTATTCCATTTCCCCCCAGTTCTTTTTCATGTTGATGATGGGTTTTATTTTCATCTGGCCTGAGTTCTTCAGTAGATGTATTTCCCAGTTGCTTTGCATTGTATAGCATGGCAACAACAAATCTCTGAAGAAACGATTTTATCTTCATGATGCTTTCAAATGATAAGCTGATAAAATTATCATAGGTGCTCGCAGCATCTGTTAACAATACATTTCATTGACATGTTTGGGCAAACTAGACCTGGATTCCTGTAATAAGCTATGGTGACTAGTTGACAAGTAGCAAGCAGACAAGGGAGGTGAATGGTTTCGTGTCCACATGCTTGCATGATGAAGTGGCTGGAGGGTGGAGTGTGTGTTTTGGTCAAGAGAATGTTTTTACGGTATTTTTTTTTTTTTTTTTTCATGTTGATTATAATGGAGTTATCCCAGAAATCTAAATCTATTCAAGTTTGCAGGTATCACTTGCTTTGCAAAGACTGATTTTGTGTGTACAAATATCTAATAAATAGTACATGGGTTTTTTGTCCTATGAATTAAAAAAAAAAAAAAGCAAGCCTAGTGTCCAAAGCAGCTATACTAGGGATGATTTATATGTACTCAATATCAGGAATAAAGGATTCATTTGTTTTAGATAGAAAATAATGTGTTTTGGGGAATCATTTTTAAAAATGTTTAATTTTCCAAACACATTGCCAAAAAAATTCCAGGAATGGATTACTGAGATATCACCAACTGTCATGTGTTTTTCTAATTTTTCTAGGTAAAAACAAAATTAATACAAAGAACTATGTTGTGGTGCTTGAGAGTTTCAAGACAATTGCTACCGTTCAAAGTGCTTTGATCTGAGTCACAATGCTCAGAATACCTCTGCCTCCGCACTGAAAAATTTTAAGTTAAGCCCCATAGAATGTCCCTGTGGTAGTGCCCCTTGGCCATCCACCTTGCCTCCAGGTCGGCACGGATTTTCAGATAGCAATGAGGTGTGCAGATGCCTCCATGTTCCATGGAACAATTTGAAAATAGCTGAAGGCAAAATGCGCTCATTCTAGATGACACACAGGAAAGCATGGCCAACCCTGACGTCATATGCTTTTGTTGAGAAGGAAAAAGAGACATTAACAGACTGTTTGTTAAAAATACATACAGATAATAACCAATTTCTGTCTGTATCACCAGCATCAACTTGTCCCATTCTCTCCATCACTCAGCACTCCTCACTTCTGTGGCCTTCCAGTCTCTGGAGAGCTCACGCTCCTTTCTGACTCAGCCCTTGGAGCGTGCTCTGCCTAATGCACTCTCGCCCCCTTTGGTTATCACCAAGCTTCAGCTTAAATTCAATTTTTTTTTCTGGTTCCCCAAACCAGAGTATATTTTCCTATACTCTAATGGTACTCGATTCGTCTCCCACCTTTATGATGTTTATTCTAATTTAAAATATATATATATGTAATCCTTTGTTTAATGTTAGTCTCTGACATTAGACTATACAGCCCCATAAGGGTAGGGAAAATATCTTGTTTCCCACTGTCTCCCCAACACACAGTTCAGTGATGGTACATTGAAGAAAATTAATAAATGTTTGATAAACAGAGAAAATGTTTATGTTGGAATCGTACCAGAGAAGGTCTAAGGGAGTCTATTCCTAAGTTATAAGGACATAAAAGGATCCTTAGTTTTGTGCTTCCTCTGTCTCTTAGGAAAACCAGTGTTACACCGAGCCTGAACATCTGCCCTAAGAGGCAGGACTCAGATAGCAAAAGGTTATCCAACATAGAGATGGAATCGTTTCCACCATTAACTCAATACAAAGACATTCCCATCTTCATCTAAGGTCCAGTGCAGATCTTGGGGTATTTAACCAAGAGTATCAGTTAGTGAGAGGAGTGAGAGAAAATGATATATAGACTTTAATATCATCAGTTTTAAAAAGTCCTCTAGCCCTGGCTGGTGTGGCTTATTTGGTTGGACGTCATCTCATGCACCAGGTCAGGGCACATGCCAAGATTGTGGGTTCTGATCCTTGGTCGGGGGCATGCAGGAGGTAGCCGATTGATATTTCACTCTCACATCGGTGTTTCTCTCTCTCTCCCTCTCCCTTCCACTCTCTCTAAAAGTCAATAAACTATTAAAGAAAAGCCCTCTAGCTCTAATATATGATTATGTTAACACGAACTTGTTTATTTAATGTGTACCATCCGTAACATGGTGATTTAATTTTGTATAGAGAAAACAATTGCTTCAACTTTTACTTTGTAATGTGTGGACCCAGTCGAGAAGCTCATAATAGAACCGTTGCAGTCCTTGCCCAAATATGGTGACACAGCACTTTAGGTTGAGAGAACTGGCTTCAATTTATAGTCTGAAATCCAGACTGAATGTAATAAGACCCCAGTGAGTCAACATGTGTGATTGTTCTAAAAGTTTGGATAAAGGTCAGTCGTTCATAGCTTGCCATTTCCAATAAGATTTCAAAACATGAGTAATTTTAGACTCATCACTAAATAACAATTAAAAAATCAAAAACAAAGAAACAAACTCCACTTAAAGATATAAAATATAACCTGGCTGGGTGGCTTGATTTCCAGTCAGGGTACATACCTAGGTTGCAAGTTTGATCCTGTTTGAGGAGCATATGGAAGACAATCAAACAGTGTTTCTCTCCCACATTGATGTTTCTCTCTCTCCCTCTCTCTCTCTCTCTCTCTCAAATCAATAAGCATATCCTTGGATGAGGATTTAAAAAACTATGTAAAATATGCATTCAGATTGCTTATAACAGTCATTGTGATATAATTTATATTCACTGAGATTATTTGAATAGCAAAGTCCCCATATTATAAATCTGACAAGTCAGGAATAAGACAAAGTATTGACTGTTTAAAACAGGATATAAAGTCACAGAAACTTGTCAACACACTTAAAATTAGAATTTAACTGTATAAATTACCACTTATTTTTAGACCTTTTTCTCGAATGCTGGGCCAATATTTATAGACCCTGGGCTGAGCTGAGTGGCAGCCAGCATGGTGTGGCGTGCGGTTTAGATGGTACCTCCTGGCTGATCTCCACTCCAGCCCTGCCCTCCCAGCCAGAAGTCTCTTTCATACCTGCACAGGCTCTGGAATTTTACCATTAGACATCGATATTTTTAAATGTCACAAGGTTAGAGCATCCTGCCTTCTATGAAAATCCAGACATTGCTGGGAAAAGCAGGGAACACATCAGCCTGTTATCAATCTCTAACAACGTACCTGGAAATAAAAGACCAGAGGGGCCATCATCAATAATTCATTCTTCCCTACTCAAATTAAATTTTCTATTCTTCTAAAATAAATAGACTTCGTTTTTGCCTCCTTAATATTGATCACTGTGGGCAACGCAAGAGGCATACGCCAATCACTCTCACACACAGCTCCTAACACAGAGCACGGGAATATTCAGAACAAAAGAAGGGGACGAGGCACGCCTAGAACAGCAGGCAGATGGGAAGACCAGCTGGAGGCCGCTGTGTGATAGTGAGGTGGGGTCGGGAAACGAAGAAGAGAAGGGGACAGAGAACACAGAAGCCTTGAAATGGCCTTTGTCTACATTACAGTTTTCCTCAAGCATGGCGCTCAGGTTGAGTTTGCCTATGCTTATTGGTCTGATAGCAACAGAATTAAAGTGATTTTGAAGGGCCAGAGGGAGATTCTACCTTTAGGTCTGTCTTTCTCTGTGATGCCACTGCCGCTGATGGAAAACTGAAAGTTTAGTAAAGAACTAAAAGGTCTATCTAATATTTCTAAAATAAAATAAGATCAAACCATTTGGCTGTTTTGTTCATGCCTGACCTGATGAAAGTTGTGGCTTCTTCTTGCATCTAATATATTCAGCTTTAGTCGGAAAGCCCTAGTACCTAATTGGTTTTCAAGAGTCTGTATCATTTAACAGAATATACAAAAGTTTCACTAAGGTACAGAGACTGGCCAGCTTAATCATCTTTCGGTTGGCTCGTGCTTCCGTTAGCAGCCACCGGTGGTGTTTTCACTTTGAATTCTTCTTGTAGAAAATAAAAAGTAGTATCTCTATATTTTGATCAAGCAACAATTTTCCAAATTGAAGCTGACAACTTAACCCTCTCAAATTTCTGCATGTAACCTTTTATGTGATGTATCTAAAGAAGCCTGACACAATGATGTCATGGTACACGTCTGGTTGAATAATGTATTATTAGATGTATTCTGTGTTTTGATGTATTAGCCGCACCGTGTCTGGACATCTAATTATAGAGTAGATTTTTAAAAATTCATGTCACAAAACAGGCTGATACCAAGCTTCTTTAGTAAATGCTAGAAAATTCCATTTTTGGCAAAATAATTAATTATTAAAGACATAAGCTAAAACTTGTGTTATAGAACTAAAAGTTATCAGGATCTAAATAGTTAAAATTTCCATTATATGTAACCTCAATTTGGTCAAAATTTTTAAACATCATATGGACAATGCAGTATCCACTTTAATGTCATGTATGATGTCATGCCTTTTTATTACACCATTTTGTTTTCAAAAGACTTTTTAAGTGCGGAGAGTTGAGTTCACCGTGATGGTTTGTTGTCATCATTGGTTTGGCAAGTTTCTTCTTTTATTTTATTGATATTATTTTTCTTTGTTCCTTTCCCTCCACTCCAAAAAGTATTGACTTTAGTGTGTTTGGTTTATGAGCCAGGATTCTAATATATCTTTGAAAAAATATATTGTTTTTTATTTTATATAAATTGAATGAGTTTTAATTTATATAAATGGTATTATATCAGGAAATGTGCTTGGTTTCTTACCCGTGGGATTAAGGACTGTGTTTTGGAGAGCTATCCTTGTTGATGTATGTAGCTGTAGTTCATGGCTTTTGATGTTGCATAGCACAAAAAGGAAGTCCATAGTACCTATCTGCCACCTTTTACCTACCCATGGGCATGAGGCCTTCAGCTTGGATAACTGGGTAGATGGGAGTGCCATTCTTTACACACACAGTCTAAAATAAGGAGTAGGTTTAATGGGGAAGACAGTGGTTTTAGTGTTGAATTTGCGTTGTCAATGGAACATGTCAGTGGATATATAAAGGAAGCATTTGGTCCTATGAGCAAGCCTTCAGGCCATAAGAACCTGGATCTCAAGAGACTGGTTGAGGCTAGAGATCATGATTTTAGAGTCATGAGCATACAAGATGAAACAAATAAGATAATCTTGGAAATATGCATGTATGAAAAGACTCAGAGGGCTATTGATATAACTCAAGGTCACACCAACATGTCAGGCTGGATTTTCAAGGCAAATGAGTTGTAGTAGTCCTGCATAGAAATGATGCACTAGACCAGGATCAGCAGACCACTCCCCATGAGCCAAGGATGGCCAGCTGCCCCTTCTGTAAAACATGCTTTACTAGGACACAGCCACATGCATCTGTTTCCAGAACGTCTGAGGCTACCTCTGTGCTGCAATGGCACAGCTGTGCAGCACCAACGCAGACTGTGTGATCTGCAAAGCAGAAAATATTTGCTCTCTGCCTCTTTATAGAAAATCTTTGCCGACCCCTGAACTAGGCAGTGAAATTAAGGCAAAATGTGAGTGACCCTGGGATTCTTAATATGTCTTCTTTGTACTACAAACAGTATATATAGTCATGACAGTATTTGTATGCTCACTAAGCATAAATTTTGTAATTCTGTAAGAATGCTTTGTATTCCTTCATTTCTTTGGAATGTATCAGTTTCTTAATGGACTCAGATTTGCTCTTTTTAGGACAACATGACTTTGCTTCCATTTGCTTGATCTTCCCCACATTGTATGATTGAGGCTGAAGTTTTCATGTTTTATACATTTGAATTCCTCTGGGCGTGATTACCCATGATGTTATGCCTTGGTAAGAACGAAAGCTATTTTCTATTATATATTTTTAAAATGCATTTTAAAAGTCACTGAAGTCTTAGTAGAAGTGTTAAAAAGTAGATCTCTATCAACTCTCAGTCAGATAAGCAGCTGCTGTTTTCTACTTCAAGTTTGAGATTCTATCCTCATGCAGTTTGTTTCTCCATTTTCTTTTACATTCTTTGGGAGGAATAAATTCACATTGTAGCACTCAGCTTTCTGAGAGCTTCCCTTGAAGCTGCTCTGCATCAAAAATAAGTTGCAAATATAAGAGGATCCAAACTTTTGTTTTTATTAGTGAGTTTTTATTTCTCCTCGTTCAGTGTGGACCTTCACGTAAACACACACACACACACACACACACACACACACACACACACTATATTTCTGATTAGCTATCGAGATAAGGCATCATCAACTGTTGTTAAATATTAAATTCCAAGAGAAAAACATTTTGTTAGTCATTTTGTTTCCTGAACAAGAATTTTTTTATGTGTTTGATGGGTTTAAAAGAGTATTTGATGTGCAACCAGATCCTGAATTGAATTTCTAAGTAATAAAGATGTTAAAATAAGATGCATAAATATGCTCTAGTATACTGCTTCTGAATCCTGGCTACACATTGGAATTACTTAAAAACTCTAAATTTAAAATAATAATAATAATATTTATATATAACAATAAAAATAATATTTATATATAATAATATAATAATTATTATTATAATGCCTGAACCCCCCCCCCAAATATTTTGACTTAAATAGTCATGAGTACTAATTTTTTTTAATTTTTAAAATATTGGAATAATTTTAAGAAACCTTCCCTAACTGATTTGAATATGATGCCAAAATTGAGAACTATTGCTATAAATATTTAATAAAATGAATGGTTGGTGTGATGAGAGAAAAATTCAGAGACCATAATAGAAATATCAGCTTAATAACTTATTACTGCCCTGGCCGGTTTGGCTCAGCAGTTAGAGTGTCGGCCTGCGGTCGCGAGAGACCTGGGTCTGGTTCCCGCTAAGGGCACGTACTTCAATTGCAGTTTGTCCCTGGCTCTGGTTGTGTCGTGCATGTGTCCCTCTCACATCGATGTTTCTCTCTCTTTCTCTCTCCCTCCCACTCTACCTGAACAAAAAATAAAAAAAATGTCCTCGAGTGAGGATAAAAAATAATAATAATAATAATAATTTGTTACTTGGGGACCACTGGAAAGAAGTAGATGAATTGTATTAAATTGTATTGAATTGGAGGAGGGGAAATTACCAAGATTGGTTATAAAATAGAGAACGTGTGGAGTCTATCAATTCAAGAAAGCAGCTACATGTTATCAAAATCTTGTGGAGAAATTAAAAAGTAAGGAGGCATAAAAAGCAGAATGCTTACATTTTGCAGCACTTAAGATCCAAAAGTGGTTGGATTGTGAGCCCCTCCCTTGATCCGGTAGGTAGTGGATCCCTCCCCTGTGCTGCTTATGGAATGAAGAATCCTAAATGCAAACGAAGCAAATTGTAATTAAGGTGAGAGCGATACATGGCCTGGCCCCATTGTTCTTAAATGTCAATGAACATCAGAACCACCTTGAGGGATCATTTAAACACAGATTGCTAAGCCTTAACCCAGAGTTTCTGGTTTAGTAGGTGGTGTGGGACTTAAATTTTTAAAAATATGTTTTTATTCAATTTTTTTAGAGAGAGATAGAAACAGCGATCAGCTGCCTCCTGCACGCCCCCTACTGGGGATCCAGCCCACAACCCAGGCATGCGCCCTGACCAGGAATCCAACTGGGACCTCTCAGTCCGTGGGATGACACTCAATCCACTGAGCCACACCGTCCAGGCGGGACTTAAGTTTTTATATTCCCAACAAATTCCAGGAACTACTGATACTGAGAACCTTTAGTCTAGCAAGTGGCCACAAGGGAGGATGGTCTGGACAGGAAACTCAAAGAGTGCTTTGCACTGGCTGCAGTTGACAATACAATGAAAGTTGTTGGTTTGCTTTGGGTGTATAGACAGTTGTAACATGCTAATTTGGGTCTATTATCTCAACATAAGATTGTGTCCTTACCCTTGAATCTAAAATCATGAGAATAAAGTACTAAATCATTTATATGCTTACATGGGCTTTTAAAATTTCATATTAGTAGCACAAATTCTCAGTAATTTTTCTCTTGTTCCATTAGAAAATAAGTGGACATTTGACCCAATCATTTCATTGTTTCTTTTTTTAAAAAATCCTAACCGAGGATATTTTTCTGTTTATTGTTAGATAGAGCAGGAGGGAGAGAGGGGAAAGAGAGAGAGAGAGAGAGAAACACTGATGTGAGAGGGATACATCCATTGGTTGCCTCCCACATGACCCGCAATCGAGGTATGTGCCCTTGGCCGGAATTGAACCCCGGACTCTGGTCTGTGGGCCAATGCTCTAACCGCTGAGCAAACCAGCCAGGGCTCATTCTTTCTAGGAGGGACTAACTATCTACCTGCAGACATCTCCTTGGTTTTAGACAGTGACTACCATCTGGTACTTGCTAATTTAGCTCTGACAGCTGGTTTCCTTAGCCTCATCATACTGGACAACGCCCTCATTCTAGTAAAGTTCCTTTGCCAGGTTTGACACCTGATTTGGAGGCAGAGACGGATTAATATAACTAAGGCTCTGTCCGCACTTTCGGAAAGTGTTATCTATGGCTGCCATCCATACTATGTACAATACTTCCAGAAAAAGAAAATTCCTCATTCCAAATATTCCTGGGGATGGAACACTAGGCAGTTCCATGAAGGCTGTGTCTCCTGCAAGAAAGAATCTAAAGAATAGAGTCTAAAGAGTAGTTACCTCAAGGGAGACTTTTAGAAAATTCAAATAGGCCTCATAGATAACGGTGAGACAATTCACAGCTATACGTTTTACAAAAGGTTGGACTATTTTTTAATGCCAAAATAAACGGCAACATGTAAGTCTACTCTAAGTACAACAGACAGCTAGATGGATTTCACTTTGAGTTGTTTTTTTTTTTGCCACCACTTTTGAAATATAAAATACAACGTACTCTAAGTTACAGAATTCACTGAAGTGTAAAGAGGTCTCCCATGCAATGCTAATCGATTGCTTCTTTTAACATCTGAAAAGAAAGGACAAAAATTGTGTTAGTCTTTAAATAAGGGAGAATATGATGGATGAAAACAACCTTTTCTAAGGAGCAGACATGCTCTTGAAATGTAGCAACACAGAAAAATGAGAATGGAAGACTGCATTCGACTACCTTGCAAGGCCGTCTCTGCTGGAAATTCACTGCTAACAAGTGGGAACAGGGTGTTATTTGACTTGGTCTGGCTATTAACCAGCGTTCTCGGGAGCACAGATTATGAGCAGTACGGTTATTTTTCTTCTTTGAAATACTTCCACCTTTCATAATTCAAATCCAGTGAATGAAACACTTTGCCCCTCTCCAGATGTCTCACAGAATGAGTCAACACTTTGCTCACTACAGCTCCCTAATTGTAAAGTGTCTAGTTCACAGTCTGACAAATATAAACAAATGCACCAAATTAGGAAAAGCAGCTCAGAGACAACATGAGCAGGCCATTTATATGAATCCTATGTGCCTGGAAAACAGGTGAGAATAGGCCTTCGGTCATTTGCAGCAGTTCCGGGGAAAGTGTTCCAGCTAGGGACAAGGATATTCATCAGAGTTGTGTGTTTCACATCAAACGTACACACTTGGCTCAGAACAATTTGTCTCAGGTGCTTCTCAAATAATGGGAAGGATTGCATGTCTGTCCCCGAAGACCGAGGATTCCAGACTCTCAAGCACAGCTTTTTGTTAAAACATATGCTATTTTAAAGTAAAATCGATGGCTAGAAGTAACACGTGGTAAAAGCAAGTATACAGTGCAGTTGATGTTAAGTGAAGTCTTATCTTTCTTGAGTGACATTAGTCTTTGTTATACAGGCACTGAATAACATTTGGGGATGTAAATTGCAGATTTAAAACAAATGTCTTGCCTTTGAAATGCACTATGCTATCAAATATAAGTGTGCCTAGAAATATGCATTAAAAGGGAAGATGGTCAGACCACAGTCCCTAGATATTCTGATTCAAGATTCTGCTTTCTATCAAGCATCCTCTGACGCTGATTTTGCTGGTTTAGAGCTATGGCTGGAGCAAAGCTAAGAACTACCACTTTCATGCTTCTTCTACGAAAAAGACCCTGTCCGCTTACAAACATAGAGTCATTCATTTTATCCATTCACTGAGTCTGTAAGGCCTGTGCTAGGCTATGGGGTTACTGTAGGGAACAAAATAACCAATCAATAATGGTAGCTCAGAGTCAAGCAGCTGATAGTCTTCTGGGGAGAGGGAGAGATTTATCGTAGCATGGTGCAAATAATTGTGAGATTACACCTTTGGTACGCTCTGTTGGAAGAGGGACATGGGGTTATGGGAGCAGAAGAACCTATATGATAGGATGTATCACATTAACTCCTCAAGGGTAAACAAAACTAGCTCTTAAGTTTAAGTTCAGAAAGGTTTCATTTCGTGTCTTGCTTCTAGGAAAGCTAATTTGTCAGCAAGCTAGTCTTCCTGTGCTGTTACACTGTGCTGGACATGGCATTTACGTTCTACTTGTCCATGCTGGAGGTAACATCAAGGGGTCTAAGCCACAGGCTGAAAACAGAAATTTTTTCTTTGACATGAATCATGCAATCAAAGAAAGAGCCCAGCGTTAGACTCTATGAAGCATCCAGCAAAAACTCACGCATTTTGATCTAGAAGTATAATCTTCATTTAAAAATTGTGTATTTTCGAAAGAACTGGATTGTGGAAAACTTCCAAATCTATTGCTAAATCTGTCTTGCTCAGAAAGCCCAAAGTCGTTGGATATGCTGATGGGGAATGGTAACTTTAAAATTCAGCCACGGACATTCATTAGGTCTACCATAAGATGCAAATTCTGGAAACAGAAAAGTAGATTGCAGATGAAAATGTTTTCAACCTAAGTATAGTTGCAACATTATTAAAAACCCAGAAAGTCACCATGCTAGATTATGTCTTAAGAAAGTTATCACTTTGAAAATGAACTTTTGAAAAGTGGTTAAGAATCGAAAGATCTTGTGTTCTAGATCATTAAGATCCAAGGACATATTCTTCACACAGTTACTTGGCAGCTCTTCTGTGTCAGGTCCTGGGCTTGGCTCTGAGGCTATAGTGGAAACCGCACAGCAGGACCATCCTGCCCTCAGGGAGCTTTCAGTCCAGTGCTGCTGCCGTAAATTACTTGCACCTATGATCAGCGACAAATGCTTTACTGAACATTTACCATGTGCCAGGTGCTGTTAGACTTCGGGGAACAGAAGATGAAATAATAAATGCTCAGTCTAGAGGACAGTGTCCCCAGTGGGTAGAAAATAATCAGCAGAAAGAACATGGACCTTGATACTGAAGAGAATTGGACTCAAACAACTCGGTTGAACATCATGTGGTCTTTCTGAGCCCCGGGTTGTTCTATGATATCAGGTCAATACTTAGGTTCAGAGGTGCTGTAGGATAGTCTATATGCAATAGTCCTTCTGTGCACCATCTGCTTGTGCCCAGGTGCCACTCAACACTTCTTCACATTCACAGTGAAAACTCCACTCCCAACCATGTCACTTTAGCAGGGTGATTTTACTCAACGTTTGTCTGGGGAGTGACAGGAGGGTCTTACGTTGCATGCTCCACTGTACTTTGTTCCCATATTTTCCAAAATTATCTTTCTCCTCTCTTGTTCCCTGCCAGCTATGGTTTGTAAATCTGTCTGGCTCTTTAGCATAGCTCTCAATGTCCTATCCCAGCCCGATTAAAAAGAATAATGCACACAAAATAACAGAGTACACAGAATGTATTGGATAAGTGGTCCAGAAATTGCACTAGGACGTCAATTGTCCCTCCTTGTTTTGATATTCTAAAATAACAATGTGTTCAGGAAACTGTTACACTTGAACAGTTCAAAGCAATTTGTAAGCTTTATTATTTATTACATAAAATGGGTTACAGAAATAATTGTCCTAGGGATAAAAATAAAATAAAAAAAGCACAGCAGAGAGGGAGAAGACGCACTGGCCGTGCACCCGAGGAGGGCCATGCTGTGGATGGCACACTCCTAAGGAAAAAACGAAATGTGTCACCTTTTCCAGTGACCACTCTGCATGGTAAATAGACTTTCTGAATTTGCAGATCAAATCTTTGATGGAAACAGTTATTAAAGTGATTTAATATTTTGAAGAAGCCGATTACCTTCTTACTACCTGAAAAATAAATTTTAAAATTGATTATTGCAGAGCATCTGCTTAATATTCTGTTTGTAAAAAATCCAGCAATATAGCCTTTATATCCTCAGTACAGACAGCACCAAATCCAGTTTGAAAAAGTAATTACGACAGTGCTTTCTGTACAGCTATGTGATGAAAGAGAAACATTTCTTCAGTATCTTTTTGATGGGATCTGTTTGAGTGGTTCAAAATGCGTGCGCTTGGTAAAGCAGATGAAAAAAAAGAAAGAAAGAAGTTGTTCAAGTTGAACCATCAATCCTGTGGCTGTTTTTTAAAGGCCCCTGATTAGCAACAAATTCTAGAATCTTATTTAATAAAACTAAGTCCTCTTTGATTTGATTCCCCTCTGGGATAGACTTTAAAATAATAAATATGCAGAGTGTGGTTTTCTAATTTTATGAATCAGGGTCTTTCCCAAATGTATTTCCCAAAAGGTTGGTATTTTACTCAACAGCCTTGGCTCCAACAGTCATTCCACGGAAGTTCCTTTGCAGTAGCTGGTTTCATGAAATCCAGCTTTGAGAAACTAAATGTACCCTAGAACCTGAGGAGGTGTAGTCTGAGGTTACTGTGTAAATAGACCCCCAGAGACTGTTGGGAACTACTCACAAACACTGTCCTTAATTGCCTTTATTCCCCTCGACTCTTTCTTTCTCAACCCAGCTCTCCACGTGCTTAAACCTACACAGTTTTCACATCTTGTGTTACAAGTGTTTTGTTATTGGGAAGGCCAGATGTAGAATATTAGACCATTATATACTACCTTAATCCGTTACATTCATTTTAGTTTATGTGAGGATAATTTGTAGTCTGTAGATAAGTAATTTCACACTAATGCAATAAGAAAATAAGATAGTAAGATTCTTCATTAAAGCTCAAATGTCACACTGTCCATTAAATTACTTATGTCAATTAATGCTATGTATTTATAGTCTTACCGTGTGTCAGAAACTGTCGTAAGCACTGTTCATGCATTAACTCAGTTAATCTTCACACCAACGAAAGGGGCTTTAGGACCATCTGCATTTTATAGATGTAAAAATGGAGTTGCACAGACTTAAATTAGCAAATAAGTCGTAGCAGGACTTGCCTCTGGTGGTCTGCCTACTGAGACCACAATCTTAATCACCACAAGATGCCACTTTATGGTGATTTGGTAATTTGTGGGAAAATATAACTGGGGTTGTATAATGTTTAAAAATATTTTAAAGAAATGAAAATTAATAAATGAAACAGGCTCATTTTGCTTTCTGTTTCATTGTAGTGTTTCCCACTGTATTAAATGTGGACTTTTCAGTGTAGACAATGTCCTTTGACTCAACTTCCGGCCAGTAGAGTTCAATCCATAAGCTTTTACACATGAACAAAGCACAGCAAAGCCAAGCCAGAGTACACCCCGGACAATGAGGCTGACTCCGAGCATGAGCCTGCATCTTGCCGTGTCTCATAACTGATGGAAAAAAATAAAACCATTACAAGAGAGTTTGGGGTGAGATGTGTTATTAATAGCCACCTGAATTTCTTATTCTTGGAATGTCTTTTTTATGCCCAAAACTCAGTTTTTGAAAAATAACCAAAACAAATGTCTGCATGGTTTTTATTAGAAATTAGATAGACTATCATTTTGGGGCTAATTGAAGTAAGCCTGCCCCAAATCCATGTGTTCAGATCTTCTGAAGGGTGGTTTCATGATCATGATGTTTCAGTATTGTGTAGCTGGCGTTAGAACCAACTTTGGCCGTCAGCATGACTGAAAGGAAGTAATGTCTATGTAAAAGACAAGACTGAGCCAGCTGAATCTCTAAACATATAAGCCATGAATTTATTAAGGATTTATAGTTGGCAGTGGTTGTGTGTTACAGTGATCTGATGACTTTATATTCTCATTTCTCAGCTGCTCTCCTGTACTTGGTTAATGGATAAAACCAAATTGTAAAGGACCCAGAGGATCATTATATATTATACAGTATATACATTTAAAATATAGGGGTGGGCAAAAGTAAGTTAAATTACCAGCCATCATTACTTAAAAGATAAATCATAAGTAACGATGCAAACTAATAACAGTAATGATGGGAAGAAAAAGACAAATACTACAAATAAGTAATATAATAATTACTCAATAAAAAGACAAGAATAAACTGTTTCATGAACTCACAACTGTAATCTTACTTTTGCCCACCCCTATATATAATATACAAAGAGGACAGTACATATATATAATAATTTACAACATATTACTCATATTATATATAAAATTGTGCTATACTATATCAAAAAATATATAAATATATATTGCAATGTGGACAGTGTGCCGGTAGTTTGCAACAAAACACCTCCAGAAACAAAGTCGTCAGGTTTAGAGCATTTCAGAGCAGGGGGCAATATGACATGGTGAGAGGGTACTGGTGTGGACTTGTGAATCCACATTGCAGCCTGTGTTACATGCTTATGACCTTCGGCAAGCTTCTCCTTGAGGGTCTCAGCTTCCTCATCTGTAGGATCAACCTGGTTAATCCTATGTGCTTCCTGGTCTGAAGGGGGGGTGGGTCTCAGAGTACTCGGGTGGGTGCCAGAAGAAGCCTTGTTCCTGCCTGGTACTCATTTTCCCTACGGGGGACCTGTAGTTTGTACACATATAAAAACGTCTACATTTTAATCCATTGTTTTTAAGTCTTTTAAATTGTTGACTGATCAAGAGTATACATGGGGAGGTTTCACATTCTCTTGTGCGGTCTTTACTCTGCAGCATGCAGCTGCTGTTGATGCATACTCCCAAAGCCGCACCTTGTTCTTCCAGCTTCCCGGTTCCCTCCTCATGGAGAACTCCCAGTTGTCTGCTGAAACTTCCACTTGGGCTAAGGAAGGGGGCCAGGGAGTGTGAAAAGCAGTAAGAAACAGTCTGAATGTGGTTCTGCCTGTATCACCAAAATGACCAGGATGTAGCCACCACCACACCGGAACCCCTTATGACCAATCTGAATGATTCTGAACAAGGAGTAACCGTGGCCCAGAATGTCAGATCAACAATGTCATCACTGACTAAGTGAGTACCAAGATCTTTCCACGTGCGTCTGTTATGGGCTGAATTGTGTCCCCCTACAAATGCATACATCGAAACCATAACCCCAAGTATCTCACAATGCAACTTATATTTGAAGACAGAGCCCTTAAGACGTAATGAAGGTTAAGTGAGGTCATATGGGTGGGCCCTAATCCACAATGATTGGTGCCCTTCCATGAAGAGAAGGTTAGAACATACACAGACCTAGAGGTGACCACATGAGAACACAGAGGGAAGGCAATCATCTGCAGGCCAAAGAGAGAGGTCTCAGAAGTTACTCAACCTACTGATACCCTGATCTTGGATTTCTGGCTTCCAGAGCTGTGAGAAAATAAATTTCTGTTGTCTAAGCCACCCAGCCCGTAGCATTTTGCAGCCCTAGAAAACTAACATAATATACAAAGTAATTCCCACCCATTCAACTGTAGTAATCCTTTTATGCATCTCTATATCACCCCTAGCACTTAGTTATACCTTTAATAGTTGTTTCTTATAAAAATATTTTAATTCTAGTCTAATGCCTTTAAGGAAGAAATGTAAAAATATTGACATTTAACAGAATTATATTTTAATTGCACTGTGCTTTCAGGAGTCATGTTTCCTTTGAATCTTGGAAAAGTTGATGGAAAAAAATACATAAATGAACTTGACGTTTCTGTCATTTGTGCTGGTGGAATATCACCTTGCTGATGTGTATTGTTTAAAACATCTGGATAGACTGATTTCTTTTCTTTTCTGAAGCGTGTATGGATTGAAAACAGACACAGCGTGGAGGTCTAACATCCAGGTTTGTCCCACCAGTAGGAAGCACAGTGTGGAGTGAGAGTCATGCAGTTTAATGAGGGACCATCCTCATGGCCTGGACAGGTTCCCAAAAGCAATCAAACTGGGAGAACTAAAGAGTCTCGCCAGCCAGTTCACTCCACCAGAGATGTGAGGGACAAGCAGCTGTGCAGTCCATTTAGTGCTCACCAAGCACCTTTCTACCAGCTTTAACCTCATGCGAGGTGCTGAGTTCAAATTTCATTTTTAATAGCGGTGTTGCGGCCAGGACTTGAGGCCAAGGACTGTGTCCAAGGTACTTGTTTGTCTTCTCTCTACTCAGAAACCTGAGAGAAAGTTGCCTACAGCCAGTGCCTGTGTGTCTGTTGAACTGAATCTAAAATGAAAGTGGAAAATTTCCCACTTATTGAGTGTAGATGTGAGTGAGTGTGTGTGTGTAAATGCATAAATAAGAGTTTTCTAGGTATAATGTTTAAAACTTCTTGTGTATAATTTTTCAGCATAAATTTTCCTTTTAACAAAAAAAAGCATTACCATTATTATTATTTTTTTTTTGAAAAGAAAAAAAAGCAAACAAGCGTTTCAGAGCCCAGTCCTGTGGCAAAGTGAAATCAGAAGGCAAAGTGAAATCAGAATTCAGGCCTGGTTGTTCTGAGCACCCCCCTTCCCCCCCAAGAGCTCACCAACGATCCCCTCCCTTCCAGAGACGCTAAATGAGGATGCATTTTCAACTAACTGCATTGATTGGAGAATTAGGGCTACATCGTTGCCCTAGCATATCAATGACGGTTTTTTCACCAAAGGACACCATAAACAGATATCCTTCTTCCACTACTCTAACTATAAAACACTTCTATTGTGGTGATTTTTGTTTTGAAAAAGAATCTGTTGTCATATTTCAAAGGAACTTTCACTCCCTTAGGGGCCAGGGGATGAATATATAGTATGTGGTACTATTTGTTATGAGCCCATCATATGTTATCTCATTTAATTCTCAGAGTAACCCTTTGAGGCAGGAACTGGTGGCCCTAATGAAAGAGGAGGAACCAGAGACTCAGGAGGGAGACAGCTTCCCCAAGGCCACCAAGGGAGTAAGAACACAGACACATTTCAACCTGGGTCAGTAATTCTGCCTAGTCCTCCCTCCTTCTGTTTCATTCACTGCTTCCCAAATTCCCCAAGGCTGATTGTTAGACTCTGAGCAAATCCTATAAAAACTAAATGACTTTTTTCTTTGTCTTTTTTAACACATCATGAAAAACTGGCTAGAGAGATTTACATCAAATTTGGATAGAAAATATGGGATGGTCTGACTTTGAAAAGTAGACTATGTGGCCCATATGAACTTCACTTTGGGGGAAACTGAGGAACACCACAGGGACAGTGCCTTAGAACAGTGGACACATCAATTTTTTTCAAGGACAAATAGAAGAGACATCGAACAAAAAGGCATTTGATGGCTGTTTAGAAAAGGGCTGCTTAATCAAGGGTAACTAAGAAGGATGCTATGTTAATCTGCTAGCGTTGCCATAACAAAATACCACAGACTGGCTGGCTTGAACAGCAGAAATTTATTTTCTTGGATGTGGAAGTCCAAGATCAAGGTGTTGACGGGTTTGGTTTCTTCTGAGATCTCTCTTGTTGGCTTGCAGATGGCCACCTTCTCTCTGTGTCCTCATATGGTCTTCCCTCTGTGTGTACATGTTCGTGTGCTATCACTTCTTATAAGGACATCAGTCATATTGGGTTAAGGTCCACCCATATGGCTCATTTTACCTTAATTATGTCTTTTAATACCCTATCTTGAAATACAGTGACATTCTGAGATACTAGGGGTTCGGGCTTTAACAAATGGATTTTGTAGGGGACACTATTCAGCCCATAACAAATATCTAAAGAACATCTGAGTGCCAAGCAAGGAGGTAGTCAAGACATCCCTGAGTGCCTGAAACGAAGGTTTGTGATATACCTGTGGGATGGCATGTCAGAGGGAGCCTGCGCTTTGCCAGAAAAGGACACCAAAGCCCAGTTTGGGAAACATTTGGCTGCCAGTTGGGAGGGACATACCATATATCTGCTATATCGTGGACCCAGAACACAAACAATGCTTTCAGTTATGGTTCCTAAATGAAATTATGCTATGAAACCTAATATTAGTTCAATGTGTGAAGCCTGTTAGTTACCCAGACGGAAGGGGAAGGTGGTGTTAAGGAATGTGCTATGTAAGGGAAAAGCCAATAGCAGAGTCTCCACAACCTTCGCCAATGAAACAACGTCCAGGCCGCAGACACTGTTAAGAACACATCTTCGCGCCTGGCTGGTTTGGCTCAGCAGCTGGAGCGTCGGCCTACGGACCAGAGAGTCCTGGGTTCGGTTTCCACTAGGGGCATGTACCAAAAAAAAAAAAGAATACATCTTGGGGATTTACATCAGTGAGTCCAGTGTGGTGTGATAACGGAAGCAAAGCAGATCCCATGGGCGTTAATGATTTCCTTCAACTACTCTTTTACTCTCAAACCCTTAGAATCCCCTACGAGTGTCTGTTTCACCAGGAGTACATCACAAAGCCCACCTCCCAAACTGCAGGTGTTCATTTCTGATTGATCCAGAGCGAGGAGCAGTGGTTTGTTCTATGTACCCCGAAGTGATTAGATAAACTTTATTACAAACTTGGGGGAAAACTGAGGTTCTCCATCAGTGCTGTCCAATCGAAACATAATGAGGCCATATGTGTAATTTAAACTTTTCTGGTAGCCACAATTCAAAAAGCAAAAAGGAACAGATGAAGTTAATTTCAATATAATTTTATTTAACTCAATATGTTCAAACTATTGTCTCTTCAACATATAATCAATGTAAAAGTTATTCGTGAGGTATTTTATGTTCTTTTTTTATACTAAGTGTCTGAAATCCTGTGTATATTTTTTACTTACACTACATTTCAATTTTCATTGGAAATACTTGATCTTCATTTGGGCTTCATAAAATTTAGTTGGAAAAGTAGATTCATATATCCACATTGTCCCAAACCTACCTTCTATGTTTCAATAACTTAATCAAGTATGTTTTGAATTTTAAATTAATTAAAATTAACATAAAATTGTAGTTCCTCCATCATACTAGATACATTTTAAATGCACATTAGCCATATGTATCTGGTGGCCACAGTTTTTGACAGCAGTTTTAAATACAATTACATTAATACAATTAAAGAAATGATTACAATTTTAAAAATTATTAGTTTCAACAGTATTTTTTCTTGTTTTTATGTTTTCATGATGGTTAATTTTTTTTTTTTTAACCCAAGCAAGTAATAAGTAAGAAGGCAGGGTGCATAGTAAAACCACACAGGGGGGCAAGATGACAGTCTAGCCTTTGTCCCCACCCACTGGGTGACCTTGATTGAGTCACCTCACCTCTCGTACCCTCAGCTTCCTCATCTGTCAACAGAGGGAGTTGGTCTAAAATCTCTTCCAGCTGTGACATTTTATAATCTAAATTCACTGAGGAACTGAAGTTGGCTTGTGTGAGAGTCAATTATATTATGAGAAAAATATTTTGTTTTTATTAGAGAAAATCTGTTTTTCTTTTATTTCATTACACTCTCAATACAGAGGATAATGTTAATGTACTAATCTAAAATTTGTCAAAGTATCTATAAGTAGTTAAGCAACTGAAGACCAAATCACCTGGAAACGTTCACAGCCCTTGAATCAGTAAGAGATCAACCAAGTGAGATGTGTCACTGTCTAGAGGAAACAAATCGAGTCCTAGCCCCTCCCATGCCCTCTGTTGTAAGAGCCAACTGGAAGCCCACCTTTTGGCCTGTCCTGAGTCCAGTGAGCCTTACCAAGTTTTGAGACTCATTGCTCATGAGACGATGACCGATGCTTTTCAATCTAACTCACTTGGCTGATCGTTGAGTAAATATACTAAGAGGTACTGATTAACTATGTGATGACTTATTCTTTGTTTTTCTTTTATGGCCTTGAGCATTATTTAATTTGTTAACATTTATAAATCCCATATTTTTCTGTCTACATTAGCAATATTTTACATATTTATTTACAATTTTTGACTATTTGGAGCACTTGAAAGGCTTTATTAATAAGTAATGTCAAACCATATAATGCTTTTTCTCAGAGTTACTAGTCACCAACACTTTTTGGATTTCTACTTGTTACCTTGCTTTTAAAATGTGGATAAAATTTTTATATTCAGGAAAATATTCTTTTTTTTTTTTTTTTTTTTAGTTTATTTTAAGTATAAACTCAACTTATGTATCATTTTCATGTTAGCTTTGAAATTTGTATTTATCGTGAAATAATTGTCTCTAGGGTTTCAACTGCCCTTTGGTTTTTTAGTGCTGCTCATTTAATTTCTTTTTATTACAAGCGTAATCGTATTTTTTAGTGTCAAGACTAATTGTTTATCATAAATTTATTTTGGTTCTTCAACTATAGTATTTATGCATAGTTGTAGGATATATATAGACTATTTTCTAAGGGTCTAACATATTTTCCTTCCCTTGAATGTTAATTAACTTTATAGTTTTTATTAGTTCTAAAATAAATGGTGTCCACGTTTAGGATATTTTCAGCCTAGACTTTTTATCCTCTTTATTTGCCTTCAGTATATCTGTTGTTGAATGTCCTCATCTCAACTGTGATTTTGCAGGTTGAAAATAGAGTTCCTCTTCCTAACTAAATAGGTACCTCTTCCTAACTGCCCAGAGTCACCATCTTTATAGGGTTTCTGAGTTCTGCTTTGCTGGGATTATGTGCTGCTTCTTTGCATTCATTGTTCAATCAGTCACCAACTCCTACAGACTAAGTGTCTCCCCCAGACTCATATGTTGAAGCTCCAAGCCTCAATGTGATGGTATTTGGAGGCAGGGCCTTTGGGGGGTAATTAAATCATGAGGATAGAGTCCTCATCAATGGGATTGGTGCCTTTATAATAAAAGACACCAGAGAGACAATCTCCCACACATACAAGAATACAGCAAGATGGCTGCCTCTACGCCAGGAAGGGGGCTTTCACCAGAACCCGCCCATGCTGGCACCCTGACCTTGGCCTCTAGCCCTCAGAAAAATAAATGTTGTTTAAACCACCCAACCTATGAGATCTTACTACAACAGCCAGAACTGACTAAGGCACCAACCTTGGTGTCATGAGATAGATTGCGTTTATGCCCCAAATTCACACGTTGAAGTTCTAACCCCACAGAAATGCAGGATATGACTATATTTGAAGATAGGGTCCTTAAGAAGTAATTAAATTAAATGAAGTCATTAGGGTGAGCTTTAATCTAATATGACAGGTGTCTTATAAGAAGAGGAAATTAGGACACACACACATGCAGGGAGATGTCCATGTGAAGATCCAGGGAGCACATGGCTGCCTCCAAGCCAAGGAGAGAGGCCCTCAGAAGAAACTAATTCTACTTATACCTTGATCATGGATTTCTAGCCTCCAGACTGTGAGGAAATAAATGTCTGCTATATACTTTAAAAAATTATTTTGAGAAAGGCAGGATGATACATGAAATAATAAAATCTTCTATTATCTTATTAGTACACAGAAATGAACAGTTTCACCATTTTTAGGTGTTTCTCTTCAGTCTTATTTCCCATGTTTGTTTTTATTTTTATATTTGTTCCTTTCAAAACTGGGGTCACATTTGATATATGTGATGGCTTTTTTGATGGGTCAACTTGGCCAGGCTCTAGTCTCCACCTATGCAATCAAGCACAAAGAAGCACTGTGGAGGGCTTTTGCAAGTAAGTTCTCTAATTAATTTTAAGTGCAGGAGATTACTCTGGATTATCTGGGTGGCTTTAGTTAATCAGTTGACAGGCCTTAAATGTAGGGCTGAAGCTTAAGAGAGAGACAGAGAGCGAGACTGGGAGACCCGTCTGTGAACGACTGCTTCAGTCCTGTTTGTGGGCTCCAGAGGATCGTTCCTTCCTGACAGCCTGTCCTGTGGCTTCCAGACTTCAACCATGTTGGCCAGTTTCTCGTTATAAATCTCTTGTTATATGTACCTGATATTGGTAGTGCTTCTCTGGTTGAACCCTAATTATAATCTGTTCCCTAAGGATATTCTGAGCATTTTCTCACATCACTAAATTTTCTTCAAGACTATTTCAATCTCTGCAGAACAGACCATTTTAAGAATAAGATAATGTCCTTATTATTTGACATTTAGATGGATTGTAACTTTTCTTCATTATTAATAATATTAAACTGCAAATACCTGTACACAAATCTTTATGTGCCTAAGAGATTCTTGGATGAAAGAGCCTGAGACTTTATTGGACCAAATTGTTTTCCAGAAAGGCTGAATCAATTTGCAGTCTTATTAGCAGTCATCTAGGGTCTAACTGATAGCGTTGTCAATCACATTGAGCTCTACCATAATTTTGAAAATTTGCTTAATCATTATGCTAAAAGTATTCTATACTGTTTTAATTTGTGTGTATATATGTATATATACATGTATATTATATATGAACTATGTATACACACATACATACATATATACATATAAAATCACTAACTGTCCTTTCAAAAATTTTGGGTGAAAATTTTCATTACGTGTGTATCAGTCAGGCTTTCTTCACAGAAGGATTTATTTATCTGTTGCAAAGAATTGGCTTATACAGTTTTGGGGGCTGAGCAGGTAAGTCCCAAATCCATAGGGCACGCTGTCAGGCAGGGACCCTCAGGCGTGAGCTGAAGCTGCTCTCTTAGGCACAGGTGGAATTCCTTCTTTAGGGGAACTTCAGTTCTGTTCTTAAGAACTTACAACTGACTGAATCAAGCCCACCAAGATTGCTGAAGGTAATCTCCTTTACTTAAAGTCAATTGATTACAGATGTCAATCACATCTATGAAATATAGTCCCAGCAGCACCTAGATTAATGTTTAATTGAATAAGTGATTGAACAATAGCCTCGCCAGGTTGATGGATATGATGACAATGGGTTAAGTGAAAGAACTTCTCTACTCTCCACACAGAATACTATCTTTTTCATCGTAGTTTTCAGTTTGATTTTCACTTATCATGACATTTTATTCTTCCAAATCCTAACGACCTAAAAGGAATGATCTCAGTAGATAAATATAAAAATATTGTAGATGCAGCTACCCAGGTTTGCAGCAATATTTTACTGTCAGTCTTCACGCCACCAAAATGCTAGGAACACGTACTTTGTAAAAAGCACCATGCCAGTAGGCTTTGTGGGAGGTACCAAGATTAATTTGGTCATTAAAAAGATGTATGGGTTATTATGAACGAGGAAAGAATGTGAAAAGTACTTTCAGTGAAACTTACGAAGTTCAGTAGGTATTCCAAAAGGAGACGGGGATTTTTGACTGTGGGATGAGGTCAGGCTTCGTGTAAGTGGGGGCATTTCAAATAAGTGCATTAAGGATATTTAAAGTTGGGTGTTTCAGATGAAGGAGAAAGTATTAGTTAAAAACAAAACAAAGAAAAAACCAGAAATAAAAACTTATAAGAAAGAGAAGCACAGGTATTAAAGAAATAGAGAGGGAGAGCAGAGAAGGTATGAGAAGGCCAGATGTCAGAGTTTTAGATAGTGCTAGGTTACAGGATGTGGTCTTCATTCCGCCATGGGGGAGGTGGGGTGGGCCTGGAGTCTGGGTACCCTAGGATAGGCCTGGTGCTTCAGTCTGTATATAAATGGTCCTGGGACCTAGGTCTGCATGTGCCTACCTGGACCCTGGATCCACAGGGACCAACCAAGTGCAGGAGACAACTGGGGTGAGGCTGGCACCTGAGTCCACAGGGGCAAGTCTGGTATTGAGACCAGTTAGGTGCCTGGTCTTACAAGTCTGGAGGCTAGTCTGGCACTGGGATGAGCCTGTAACATGGGGTCTTGGGGCCAGCCTTGGAGCTGGGTTTGTGAGGACCAGTCTGATGCTAGAGAGAGTCAAAAGCCTGAGTCCTCTATAGTTGGTCTGGAACAGACCCACCTGGGACCCTGGGGTTTGCAGGGACTTCCTGGAAGCTCTAGAATTTCTTCAGCCTCCAAAGCATAACCAACATGCGAGAGCTCTGTTATAATATTAATTTTTTTTTTTTTTTTATCCTCACCCGAGGACATTTTTCCATTTTTTGTACAGATAGAGTGCGAGGGAGAGAGAGAGAGAAACATCGATGTGAAAGGGACACATCGAGTGGCTGCCACCCGCACGACCAACCAGGGCCGGGGACAAACTGCAACCGAAGTACGTGCCCTTAGCGGGAACCGAACCCGGGTCTCTCCAGACCGCAGGCCGACGCTCCAACCGCTGAGCCAAACTGGCCAGGGCTCTGTTATAATATTGATGAAATCTTGTTTCTTGGCCTTCCCTAGAAGAGAAGTTCTATTGTAGTCATTTCTGGACAAATTTCCATGGAAGGTTATATTCTCTAGAACTGTGGTTCTCCCCTGATATACAAGCCCGGATTCTGATTCAGTAGGTGTGTGTATCAGATGCACCACCAGCGCAAAGACTGCTCTCCTAGGATCAGCCTGGTCCCGAAGTACAAACTTCTTTTGAAGTAGTCCAGAACGGGTTTCCTGGAGCAGCCCGCTGAAGGATCCAGCAGCGTTGGAAACTCACTCCAGTCTACGTGGGATTACTGGAGTGTGGCCTGAGGTCTGGGAGTATTTAGTCTGGGGTTTTTGACGCATAGCTGTCTGGGAAAAGGACAAAGTAAACTTGTACTGGACACTGTGCGTGTATATTGAGTTGATATTCTTAATCTTTGTATAGTCGAGATTTTAGAGATACATTTTTATGTTGTTTGGTATATTTTTTTCTTAAAGTCTGGTTTCCTGGTATAGAAAGTGTTTTTTCTCTAAGCATAATAGAAATTCATTGTTCACCATCTATTAGGCCATAGACTAATCCCAAAGGTACTGTGACAGAGTTGACATAAAAGATTAAGAACCTTAGATTTCAGAGACATAAGTAAATTATGATTAATTGGATATGTCAGCAAGATATAAGTGCCTATATTTTGGAGCATAATAGCTTCTCAAAGAAATGGAAGGTGTATCTTACACTGTAAATTAATACACTCTTTTTGAGCCCAGTAGAAGAATACAATTGCTCTTACTCAAAATTAGGGTTTCTGAACCACAGCACTGTTGACCTTTTAGATTGGATAACTCCTTGTCATGGGGGCTGTCTTTTGCATTGTAGGATATTTAGCAACTTTGTGGCCTCTACCCACTAAATGCCTGTAACATGCCCATACCTGAGTCATAAAAGTAAAAAATGCCTCCAGACATTGTCTAATGTCCTTTGATGGTCAAATTCACCCCCAGTGAGAAGATATAGAGGCTCTAGAATATGCCTTTTCCAACTCCAGTCATCTGTTTGGGTTACTTAATGGTGACCACACTGAGGAAAACCAGGATAGTTCATTGGGTACATGTTAGGTGCTATTTTATAAATTTCATTAGATTCATAGGTGAATATCAAGGCTTACAACTGTCCGTGGTGTAGGAGACTAATGGGCAGACTTTGGGCGATGCACTCAGAAACTGTATGTAACTCTGAGTACATACACAAATATACACGCTCCTCCTCACCCCACCCCACCCCAGCAGAGAATTGACCATTTCATCAGATTTTCACAGGGTTTGAAGACCCAAACAAGATCTAAGACCTCTGCTTTGGTGAATCAAGCAAGCTAGGAGAGTCTCAGAAGAAAGAGAGAAAGGCAGGACTTATTAGAGGGGAAGTGTCAAAGCATTAATGACATTTTACTTGTAAAAAAAAAATAGGCTTCATGAGCTTTAAAAATTATTTTGATGGTTAGTAGATGTGCAGAAGGAATTACTGGTTAAATAACACCTCATGTACATTCTTATTTTCAACTTTGTATAGAATGATACTCTCCTTTTTAGAAGTGGAAAATACTAATACAATTTAATTAATGTTTTTTGTAAGACATTGTGCTAGGTATTAAAGGGTGTCTTTATTGTCACACAGCTTTTTTTTTTTTTTTTTCCCTCAAAAAGATAGTAATCAGTTTATTTGCCTGTTTGCTCTCATATCCATTCCCCACCTTTCCCTGTTCTTCTCCGTATGGCAGGGAGCTATATTTCATAGGCTCCCTTGAGCCCTTTTTGGGGTAGATTTTGCTAAAGAAAAGCATTGAAGACCTGGTCAAGAGGAGAACTGGGTGTAATTGGGAGACAGTTATCTGCCACCCCACCCTGTGATTCCAGATCCTGCCAGTCAGCCTCCCACGCTTCTGGCCAGATGGCTCTGGATTCTGGATTTGGGTTCTGGCAATACCACCTTTACCACCTTCTCTAGATGTTTCACCATCCACAAGGGTGGGAAAGGCTTTCTGCTCTTGCTAATTTCCAGCTTGCCTCATTAAACCTATTTGTTCTGTCTGCTCTCTCATCACCTACATTTAAAAAAATCCCCTCTATTAAATCCCTCTATTGGAAATACCTAGTGTGGTTTGGTTTTCCTTCCCAAAATTATACAACATTCCTTACCTGAATTATACAACAGGGTGAAATAGCTACACAAACAATTTTTTTAAAGGTAGTCTCACAGAGAAAAAATGAAAGACAAAAAAGTGTCTCAGGTTTTTAAGAGAAGGAGTTGGTATATCTAGATATGGTGAGAAGCTGCTTGAAAAGATTTCCTGACAGAGCTGGTCTTTGAACTTGTCCTGAAGGATGGAGAACATACTGAATGGGGTGGCAGGTGGGGACACAATAAGAAAAGGTATGCAAACGAAAAAACAAAGCTATTTTGTGGAGAGAGAGTCAGGACTAATATAGGTTGGTGAGAGTAAAAGAATTATGTGGTGGGACTGCACGGAGGAGGATCTAAATTCTAGGGATTGAGAGTGGGGTATAATAATACACTTTAATTAATGTTTTGTATAAGACACTGTGTTAGCTATTAAAGGGTGTCTTTATTGTCACACAACAATTTTTCCCCCAAAAAAGATAGTGTTCAGTTTATTTTTATAAAGAAAATGTGCTTTCTAAGTTTAGTAAGCCCTGGATATTGAATGAAAGGTGCAATATTTGGAATTACGTCAATATTTTTTATTCAACATTATTTTCATTATTTTAGTGACTACTGAGTATGTGAGTTCTGGAGTGCACAAGGGTAAAAAGAAACAGGTAAAAATCCCTTACAGAGCTTATATTTTAGTGAATTTGTTTAATATCTGTGAATAAGTTTTATCATCTATATTCTATAGCTTTGATTTAAACATAGGTTAGGAATGGCTTCAGGCAATTTGGTGGCGTTGGGGTATGCTAGCCGGATGACAGTTGAGCAGGGAAGGAAGGCACAACGGGACAGCATGTACCATGGATGTATCCGTCTTTGGAAACTCACTCTAAAGCAATTACTAGCCCAAACTAGACCACTTTGTTTTAAATTACAGATGTGGCTTCCTATAATATTCAAGACCTCTTGTGAAAGAAAGGTTCTGACAGGAGTCAGATCAAAGATAAGATAGAAATAAGATGAAAAGTTTTATCAAAATAAATGCAGCTTTCTTTAATCAAAAGTGTTGGTTGCAATTTTTGTCGCGATAGCAAGTTGTTCTTTCACGGGGGTGGTAATACTAGTGCCAACTTCAGCCCAAACTAAAAAAACTGGTCAGGTTTCACCTAACACCCCAACTTCCAATGTTTGTGAATTTGCTTGCAGGTTGGTATTTCTATTTCTTTACTGTCTCACTTCCGCTCAGTGTCCCCAAGATTTAATTTGTCTCAGAGAAAAATCAAACCTTTCTAAATGTGCATCTAGACTAAGCCATGAGCATTTCTTGTTGAAACCCCTGCAATAGCATTCTCACAGATTTTTCCATATCTAATTAACTTCAGTCCCCTCCTGTTTCTCCCCCTGCTGTGTGGTCTTTAAATATATATAGTAATTGCCTGACCAGTGTGGCTCAGTGGTTGAGCATCAACCCATGCACCAAGAGATCGCCGGTTCGATTCCCAGTCAGGGCACATGCCCAGGTTGTGGGCCTGATCCCCAGTGCGGGGCATGCAGCAGGAGGCCAATCGATGTTCTCTCTCATCAATGTTTTTGTCTCTCTCTCCCTTTCTTTTCCTCTCTCTCTCGAATCCATAAAGAAAAAAAAAAAAGTAATATATGTGTATATATATTATATATATAATCATATCATATCCTACTGCTCCCTTAGTCCCTCCATAGCTTCCTACAGACCCTTCCTATGCTTTCAGCATCATCTTGCACCCTCTCCATCTCTTCCTCTCACTCTTTCCTCTGACTAATTGGAACTTCAGCCTCACTTGGAGTTCTTTTCTCAGAGGAGTCCTTAGGGACTTCTGCTTCTGCCCTCCGTTTGGTAGTTTAGGTCTCCTAGCCCATTGCTCTTGGCCATAGTCCCCATATGTTTCCATCATGACATACATCCCACTAATCGTTACTCAGTGACTGTGTCATTTCCACTGAACCCTGAGCTCTGTGACGGCTGTGATTGCATTTGTTTGATTCAACTCTATATTTTGAATCACTAGGGTTGATGGCACATAGTAAGTTCCCAATAAAGATATATTTAATTAATAATTACTGTTTATTAATGAAAGGATTGGATTTTGTGTTTGGAATGGAGTTTGTGGGTTTCATCCCCATATCCTGTATATTCCACACCAGGTTATAAAACAAGTTCATGGAATAAAGATGAGAACCTCAAGCCATTAGCTAAGAATTCTATCTCTCTGAGCATCTGTCCAACCTGATTTATGATTCCAAGTTTTCGGGGAAGATTGTACAAATAAAGTACAGTATGTTGAAAAATAAATATGTTTCATATTCCAAATTGAAATTTTTCCTTTAAACCAGACATTAATGAATTTTTCTATAATTTTTTTTTAAATGGCTGCATATGGGCCAAAGGAAAGATCTGGTTTGACTAGCAAGCTAGTCATCTCTGCAGGTGGTGGGTAGGAAATCTCTGCTGTGTCATCGTAATCTAAACTAGTGCAGGTGTTCGGTGAAGGCTCTCAGTGTCTGTGAATTCCTCCCACTTCCCCCAAAGCATCTGGAAGTTACCATCATAGGAAACATAACAACAGTAAGTATTGTTCTTATAACTCAACATTCTCATGTCCTACTTTCTCTAAGGAGGCTTAAATTTTACTCACTTCACAAAAAGCAGCTCAGATGTTTTCATAAATCAAGAGTAAAATAAGGTAATAATAATAAAGCCCCTTCTTTGAATCACATAGCATCTAGGTCCTAGAATCAGAACACAATATTCCAGCATAGGAATCACTCCTATAAAATGTCAACTGAAATCCAGAACATAATATTTATAGTATCTTTTCTTGGGGATGGGGCTGGCTAATTAGTCATGGTGCTCAGAATTATTTAAGAATCTCCTTCCTTCACATATCCTAAGGTGCTATCCTGTCACAGAGGGACTTTATACTCCACAGGGCACACATAAATACAGACATTATTCTGAGTTGTGAAATCTTACACAGAGGAAATTTACAGGTTGCATGTGGTTGGAGGTAGAGTTTGGTATTACAACCCCAGGAATCTCTTTGGTTTTGATGCCAGACGGCACACCCCATTGCCTCTAAGGAAATCAGCTTTGGGGAAATCGAACAAGAAGGCCAGTGTGGCATCTCACTGTGGCTTTTAGAAGGATCCTCTTAAGTGGCATTTACAAAAGTGGCATTCATTTAAAGGTTACATCCTCAAGTGAACAAATCTGCAAAAGAGGCACACAGTGATTAACAGTGAATGAAAACTTGGACTTGGGTCAACGGTATTAGAGTTTGAGCTGATTAGAACAGTCCTGGCTGATCAAAATCAAACTGTGTTATTTGTGATTTTCTATCGTCGGCACAGTGGGACGTTCACACTAAAAATACTTTAGAGGTTGAATTTCATAGCCATTATTGTTTTAATTATGGGGCTGCTGTCTGCTGTCTCTCCATTTAGTCTTTCTGGAATTCACATCAAAGGAATATAAAAATGGCCCATTGAAAATATTTTGACTATGAAATAGATAGTTTCAAATGGTGAGACTTAGTAAGTTTATTCTATTTTTTTTTTATTTATTCCCTTTTATTTCCTAAATGACTCAAATGTTCAACGAAAAATATTGAGATGTACTTAATTTTGATATTTTACTGTTCCCATTTCCAAAATATATATATTTTTAAGACCAGGGCCTTTTTTCTTCTAGTAGCTTTATATCTTTGAGTTACTTTATTTTAATTTTAGTGCTAATAAAGCTTACTCTAAAGACATAATAAAATCAACCCTAAGGATAAGATTTGATCTCATCACAAAATATTAACATTAGATTGAAAGCAAAAAGAATAAATCTAATTGCATTACTTTTTTTACTTTTCTACATGATTTAAGATGCATGTTTTAAAGAATGAGGTAATGCATAACAGTGTCTGGCAAGCTTAAAAATATAACTACTGTGATTATTATTATTCAGCTTTATGATTTATTTTATAATGTTGGTTTATAATATAATATTGATTTAAATGTTAGTTTTAAAGTTACATGTTTAATATTCTAAATTTAGCTGAGGTTTCTTCAGCATGTGTATATATACTAACCTGTATAATTTGCTCAGCTTGGGACCTGACTTCAAAATAAAGGAGAGCAAAAAGATATTTTGATATGAATATTGCCAGACCTAAAATTTTGTCTTAAAAAAAAATTCTTTACCCAATTTCATGAAATTCTCCTCAAACCTAGAGAAGCACATTATACATTTATTGAGCATCAGCACAAACTAAACAGTAATGAGCTCATTTTCATAGAATGAAGCTGACTATACTTCTAGGTGTTGAAAACGTGCACAGCAGGGTACTGGCTGCAACTTAAGCTCTCATCTGCTAGTGAAAAAAGCAAATATCAATTTAAACTTGTAACAAAAGACTCTGTGTCTTTGAAGAAACCATTTTCTACCAAAACCCATGTGTGTGACTCCATGTAAAGCTGAAACACAACTACCCCTTCTTTCAATACATTTATACCCATTTATTTTAAGAAAATTAAGTTTCAAAATAGTTTGACAACACAGCTTATTCTGGTTAGGGTATCGGGCTCTCCAGAAGGAAGTCAAATCCCAGACATGGCAAATTGGAGTAAATCACTCCAGATCTGCACAAGGCAGTGGGGAGAGGGTAGGCCTACTGTTTCAAAGACCAGAAGATATGCGATACTCAGGAAACCGGAGGCATGGAAAACAAGGTGCTATGGTTACCTATTAAAGACAGAGTAATTCATTCATTCAATAGTATGAGGCATATCCTTATAATTAAAGTAGCGTTGACAACTAGCATACAGCTCTCATTCATTTATTCATTCATTCGCCCAGTTATTGAGTAACCACTAGTACAAATAACATCTCATGTCTGGCTTTCACAATTCTTCCAGTTTTTTCATTATAGCCTTATCCAGTGTTGATGATAATTACTCACTCTTGAGGTCATTCTTGATTCCTCTTTTTCTTTTACACTCCAAATCTAACACATCATTAAATCTTGCATGTTAGAACTTTCTACAACCTTCACCACTAGACCCTTGTCCAAACCACCAACTATCATGATCTATCTGGAATACCACAATAGTCCTGTGTCCCTATCTACCCTGCCTATAGCTAATTGTCTACATAGTAACAACAGTTATGCTTTGAAAACTTAATGTGAACATCTCAGTTGATTGTCCCAAACCCTGCAATGGCTTCTTCAATTCAAATTGTGGGAATACAATTCAAAATCCTTGCAGAGGCTCATATTGCCCTTCACATTTCGGTCCTGGCTCTTCTGTCTCCTTCACCTCATCTCTTGCCACTCTCCCCTTCATTCACTGGTCCAGTCATACCAGATTCCTTGGCATTCCTCCAATATGTCAAGCATGTTTCTGCCCCAAAGCATTTGTTCCTGCTGTTCTCTCTACCTGGACTGTTCTTTCTCCATATATCCTAGGGCACATAGGCTCTCTCTCTGCTGTCTCTTAGCTAAACTGTTGACTTAGCTGATGACTTTCTTTAATATTTTTTCCTTCTCATTGTTGCCCCTTCACCATCCAGTCCATCCTCTACCTATTGCAACCAGTGATCTGTCTAAAGCACAAATCTGGTGGGGTTTCTCCTTTGCTATAAAGTCTTTCAGTGGCTACCACCGTCTATAAAAAGAATGATATTCTTACGGCCTTAACACTCTGATCCTAACTCTTCTTTTGGCCTTCTCCTTCTCTACTTCTCAACCATCACTTTATAATCCAGCCATACCAACCCATTCGTTCTTCTCCTTACCTGTCACACACTCCTACCTCTTTGCCTTGCTTCATGCCGTGCATCGTACCTGTCATGCTCCCACTTGTATCGTGGGGAAGTTCCACACCAGGAATGCAAAATAAGTGAGTGTGAATAGTATTTGTGAAAGAAGAAAGACTTAACCCAGGGATTGAAGGAGGACACATTAGATGAGTAAGAGGGAGCAAGGAGGGCCTTATAGACAGGGTGACACTTGACAAGGCAGAGAAGTTGGAGTCAGCTCCTGAAGGTACCACTCCTTGAAATTTGCTGCTGCTGTTGGAGAATGCACAATGCAGAGATGCGAAGATAAGAACAAGGAGGTGGTAAGGATGAAGTCCAATTATAGAAGCCAGGCAGAGGCATGGGCCAGGAGCAGAACTGGTCAGGGTTCCACAGACTATCATAAAAATTAAATAAAATTCTGTCTATAAAGTCACTAGTACAGTATTGGGTACATAAGAATTCCTCAATTTGTAAGAATTGTAATTAACAATAAAGATTTACTGTAAATTTGTAATCAAGGTAACCATGATAGCCAAGTTCTCCAACTGGAGTTGATAGAAAATCTGTCCCAAGACAAACACCTCCACAACCAAACTCAAGGCCTTATTATGGATTTAATGAAATTGCTTCTAAAGTCTTTTTTGAAATATAGTAATTCAGTTTAATTAAACTAATACACTTTTAATGTTAGTCTTATGGATTTGCTTCTTCCTGGGATGGTTTTAGGTTTGCAAACATATCACATAAAAGATGATATTGAACATGATTTATAGTTTGCTTGAAATATGCTCATGACTAAATGAGTGATTTTAAGCATACCATGTACTCTTTTACTACAAACCAAAATAGCTCAGTCCAACCTTACATCTTGTGACAGCAGCGTAAAGATGTATATTTAACTTCAAACTACCGCATTGTAAATGTCTTCAAGATTTAAATGCAAGAAGTGGCAATATTCCCTGATCAGTAAAACCTTAACTATAAAGAACTCAAGTTCTGACAAATGGTATGTCTTAATGGATTGAAGGACATGTTCTGTGAACCATGTAGTGATATACAGGAAGTATAATACAAGTGCTGGCGATGTGTCTGGAATGTCTACATTACATTAGAGTCTCACTATAGTCTTCAGACTTTAGAGACTTGTAAATCCCCAGTATGTGACTTTCATTTTTCTAAAGAAGCTGACTTTATAGTTCTCTTGAGTACTATGATTTTTGCATTACAAAGAGTGACCTACTAAGTGAAATTAGAATGTTTTGAAATGTTTAGTAGGCGGATGGTTCTTGAGAGCTGCAAAAATAAAACTTGCCCTGCTTAGGAGAGTATTGGAACTTTGAAATTCAGTTACGATTTTGTCAGCTAAAAAGTCAAAGATGATAAATGCACGGTGAGAGCTCAAGTCATTAAAAGTTTTTTTTCGGGAGGGGAAGGAGGAGACAATTGAAATCTAAAGAAATAAGAAAGGTTAATATTATTTGGAGTTTCCATTTGTGGAATTTTTTGAAGTACCCCGACTCCTAATTCCTCCTAACCTGTCTTCTACGTGTTGGAGTGTTTGTCATTCATACAATACCCTTCTCTTTCTGATTTAACCTTTACAGAAACTACCTGCAGCAGGCCTGGCCACATAGTTTTCAGGGCCCAGTATACTACAGAACTACAGGTCCCCTTGTTCCCAAGCAAGGCATTTTCGAAGGGACACAATAGAGCATTAAACTAAGCAATGAGTCCTAAGCGCAGGACCCTGAGAAATGGCTCAGGTTGCACGCCCAGGAGGCCAGCTCTAATCTAGAGCAGAACAGCAGCGAGGGTGGGCCCAGCCTCACCGGGGCACACACTGGCTGCCCAAGTATGTTCAGTAGTTTAATTAAACTACACAGTAGAACTTACCCAACACCACTTCCTGGATTCCTAAGACATCATTTCAATTTCTTCACATCAGCCAATGAGCACTGATGATAAAGATTAATTAAGTCATATGTCGGGGGAGAAAAGTACTATTTTGCTCTTTATTACGTTTATGTATAGGAAGACTGCTGTAAATATTGTGCATTTATTAAGTGCTTTTCTAGGTGCTGGTGATACAGCTCAATTTTGGTTGGGAAAAAATAAAAACAATTTTTGGAGGACGAAAATGTGATGGTTTAGGGCAATTTGACTTAATAAAAATTAATTTGTATTGTTCAATGAGTTTAAGTGTAAGAAAAGTAGAAAATCGTGGACGAGAAAACACATTAAGACCAGGGGAATTCATGATCATTTCCATTTAAATAAATCAATACTTTCTTTTTATTATCTTCCTTTGGTTGTTTTCTTCCGGTGATGTACGTCCAAGTGTTGGGTAAGTTTTCCTGTTTTTCATTGTGTCCTTCTTCCACAGTGGCCATACACAAAGAAACAAGAATCAAACAACAAAGGGATACATATATGATACGTCTGTTTATGACAATGTCAACTTTTCTCTTGTCTCTACATTATCCATTCCTTTTCATAGAAGGTGGCCTCACCGTTCTCATTTGCTGCTTGATGGGTGTGTGTTCACCCGTAATTTTACAAGCAGGATGTTCATTATGTACAGGGCATAATCTCATGAATCACAGTGGTTCTTAAGTATTGCATTAGAGAGAGGCCCTTTTGAGGTTAAGTGGGATTTCCTCTCCTCGTCATACATCCTCTGCGTGGGGCAGTCCTATTGATTTCAGCCAACAGAAAAGAACTGGATCTGTCAAACCATCCTTTGATTGAAAAATCACCATCCTTTTTATTTCACATGTTCCTTCTGCATGTAAACTTCACTCTCTCAGAAGTATTGTATCTTTTTTCTCATGATCAAATTCCATGCTTTCTGTTGCTGAGAAGATGAATGAGCGTTCCTTGAATAGCAAGAATTGACAGAAACATCATAGTTGTTTTATTTTTGACTCCTAAAAGTGGTTTGGAGTTTTGAGGGCTGTAAGGCAAAGAAATAACTGTCTGGCTTTTTATATGCTCATCTCAGTAAATAATCTGTTTTTATAATTTGCAGCATTTCCTATCAGGAGATGTAAGAAACAACTCCAATTTCTGTAGCATTTTACTTCAGAATTGACCTTGCACATATGGCCATTTTGTTTCCTACAAGAATAGCCCAGGAATTCATTTTTAATAAAGGACCTATTTAACTTTCAGTTAAGGAACTACAAATAGTCCCCAAAAAGCCTGCTGACCACAGTCTGAAAATATGAAGTGTTCTTTGGAGGCTTTTGGGTGTGGAGGGAGACACATTTTCATAATATTCAGTATGTCATCATCAAGTAATGTTTACAAACCCCAGCACCCTGGGGATGTGTGCAAGCTTTAGCAAGCAGATGTTAGCAGTCAAGGAAAAATGATGACTGCTGCCTGAAAATATTCCCTCTTGCCTATCAGTTACATACAAGACATTCACGATCTCTTCTTTTAGGGGTGTGTAATTTGCCTGGTTTATAGGGCAGTTAATCTAAAAACCAATTTGGAAACTGCTGAAAGAAAAATCTTCCATAAATGGCCATCCTAGAATTTCTTGTCCATTTTTATAAGTGAGTTTTTTTCAATTGAAAAAGACCTAGTCATGAGTACACTAATGATATTATTTGGAATGATTACCTTATACTTAATTTAACATAAGTTGTTTTGTTTTTAAATTCGGACTCTCCATCTTACATCTCCACTCTGAATACTAAGTTATTAAAAATGGTAGTTGTATTACATAGCAACTTTAAATATATATTAACTTCAAATTCTGATAATTTATATGTTTTTAAATTTTTTTCTTTATTGATTTTTAGAGAGAGGAAGGGAGAGGGAGAGAGAGATAGAAACATCGATGAGAGAGAACATTGATTTTCCGCCTCCCACATGCCTTGCACAGGGGATCGGGCCCACAACCTGGGCATGTGCCCTGATTGGGAACTGAACCCTCGACCTCTTGGTGCATGGGCCGATGCTCAACCACTGAGCCACACCAGCCAGGCTGATATATTTTTTTAGTGGAAAGAAATAAAATAAGGCAAGTCTTTTCCTAGATGTATTAATATTTAGAGATCAGGTTTTCCCTCTTCTAGATAAAGTATAAGGATTTTTGAGGCAAGCGGAGGTGTTGTTTCCAGAAGGGCAAGTTAGAACTATTGGGCTAATTTTAAATCAACAAACACAATTTAAATATAACTATTGCAATATTGCTTGTGAACAGTCTTAATCAATTATTAGATTCAATAAAAATAAATAGGCAACCAATGGGTACTTCTACTTCTGAAAGAGTTTTGTTGTAAAAAGTAATTTTGATTGGATCTTTATTTTGGGGGGTCCTTCGTTACATATGAGAAAATCTTAGAAATAGCATACTTTAGTGATAAATATAAGATTTTGAATGAGGATCATTTGATGCTGAAAAATCACCATGCTTTCAATAGGAAAATTTATATTGATGAGAAATTAGTTATCATGTGAATGGTAGGTAATGGCCTTTTTTTTTTTAATACTTCCTACTTTAAAAAAAAAATTGTAAATCTTTAGTCTCTGTAACAGAAAAGGAAGTTAGGGAAGAGAGAAATTAAATTCAAATTAATCACATATACCAGTGGAGTAGAATAGGAAATCTAGAACTATACTTGATTACATATGAAAATTTAACATATATATTTAGCATATGAAACTAAGTGATAAAATTGTCATTCCAAATAAGTTGAAGAAAGAAGGCATTTTTTTTCTTAATTTTTCTTTTATTGATTCTTAAGAGAGAGGAAGGGAGAGAAAGATAGAAACATCAATGAGAGAGAACATCGATTGGTTGCCTCCAGCATGCCCCGCCCCTCCGCCCCAGGGATCAGGCCCACAACCTGAACATGTGCCCTGACTGGGAACCGAACCAGCGACCTCTTGATGCATAGGTCGACGCTCAACCACTGAGCCACACCAACCAGACAGAAAGAAGGCATTTTTGATAGATGACTGGATTGCCAAAGCTAAATGATAAAATTGGAACAACTCCTCACACCGTACATGAGGATAAATTCCAAAAAATTTAGTAATCTGCATGTAAATATGAAATAATTCATATCTTTGGAAAAGACTTAGATGAATCCCTTTATAAATTTTTATCCTATAACTTAGCACATAAGCAATATGGAATTAATGATAAATTTGCACTAAAAAAAATCTTTGGCTAAAAATATCACAAGCCAAGTAAGAAGACAAATTGCAAAATTATATTTGTGACATATCACAAAGATTTAATACCCCCCACATATTAAGGATACTTAAGTTTTGAAGAGAAAAATGCCAACCACTTGAAAAGGATGAAAAGAGTAAAAGATATGAGCAAATCTTTCACCAATAAACAAATGCAAATGACCCAAAAACATATAAAAAATGCTCAATCATGCTCATGGTAGGAGAAATACACAGATATCTCATTTGTCAACTGGAGCAAAAAACAAAAATTTGACCAAATACACTGTTGATGGCAGTAGGAAAACAGATGTTTCTATGTATTGATAGGGAGAATGCAAAAATGACATAAATCTTGTGGATAGAAATGTGTTAATAACTAGAAATTATATTTTCTCCATTTTTTTGACCCACCAGTCTTACTTCTACTAAACTATCTCAAAGATGCCCTGGGAAAAACATACATTATGCACAATGCCATTTATGGCAGGAGAATTTATAAGAGAAAAGGCTAGAAATAATCAAATGTCCATCTGTAGTTACTGGCTAGATAAACTATGGTGCTCTCATATAATGGAGTCCTTTGCAAATGTAAAAAGGAATGAGAAATATCTCTATATACTGCTGTTGATCATTCTCCGGGATACTTAAGTTAAGAAAGGCAGGTATAGAAGAGAAGGTAGCATACTATCTTTTGCATTAGGAAAGCAGATATAAATGTGTATATTTCTTTTAAGATTTTAAAAGAGAAGCAATAGAAGGACAAACCAGAAATGAATAAAAATGGTTACTGATTGAGGAGGGAAAAAAATAGATGAGCTTAATGTTTCTTGATGTATAGTCTTATTATCGTAATGTGATATAATGTAATATCATAGTTTGACTTTGAAATTACATAAATTTTTGTGAAATTTAACTAAAAAAGAGAAGTTTTATAAGTAAAAATTGTGTCAAGTTGCTAGCATACTCATACAGATAAGGAATATTTAAAATAATTTTAAAACAGTTTTTGACTGTCCATCCTGAATGGGATACATTCATGGACAAAATAAACTGCATTCAAGAGTCCTATTGTTAGTAATAACATTGGTATGTTATTTTGAAACTTGCATGATATAATGAATAACCAAATAAATCAATGTGGTTCAGCATAAGTGAAAAGAGGTATTAATATATAATAAAAAATTTAAGAATAAATCTTATGATATTCAATTTAAATTTGAAATACTACTATGAACTCATGTTTGTTTTTTCTAAAAATACACATTTCCTGCCCTGGCCAGTTTGGCTCTGTGGTTAGAGAGTTGGCCTGCAGACCAAAGAGTCGAGGGTTTGATTCCGGTCAAGGGCACATACCTCGGTTGTGGTTCGTCCCTGGCCCTGGTCGGGGTCACGTGGGAGGCAACCAGTAGATGTGTTCCTCTCATGTCAATGTTCTCTCTCTCTCTCTCTCCCCACCCCCTTCTATCTGAAGATAAATTTATAGAGAAAAAAAATCCTCAAGTGAGGATTAAAGAAATAAAAATAAAAATACACATTTTCTTGTTCTGTATACTTAAAAGTCGTAGAAATAGTGCAATGAATCATAGTGAAATTTAGAGGCAATGAACACCCCTTGCATCCAGATTACTGTCTTTCTATCTCTTTTCCACTCAAAGAATCAGGGTTCCTTAGACAAATGGCTGATTTCAAGTCAGAGGCAGAAAATGTATTCTCAGTCTTGGGACATGTTGTGACAGAAGTCAGGAAAGCTACTGAAAATTGTGGGGTGCTGTCTAAAGAATATAGAATGCAATGTGAAGGGGTTCCCACTGGCCAAAGTTGGAACAATTTGAGCACTATAAATATATTGACTGAAAATTACTGAAATACTTCAAATATTTGTAAATTTAAAGAATTTTCAGTGGTATGAACAAAACAAAACAAAACGTTGGTCATTGGAGGTGGCTAAAACACTAATGCATTCTGAAAACTACTAAATAAAATAAAAAAATTGTGTTTGTTTTGTCTTTCCTGTACACACTTATTTCAGGATAACTAAACAGTTGATGAGAAAACACTTTTTTTTTTAGAAGAATTTCAATGAACAAATGCAAAAGAAAAAATAAAATGAGACAATCATCGTTTTGCAACTTCTAAGGAAATATGGCTTTTGGCCATGACTATTCAGAGTTCCCGAGACCATTAGCTGAAAAGTTGATGGGAAAGTTTATAAAGGATGAATCAAGCCCAGCTGGTATGGCTCAGTGGTTGAGCATCGACCCATGCACCAAGAGGTCTCCGGTTTGATTCCCGGTCAGGGCACATGCCCGGGTTGTGGGCCAAACCCTCAGTGGGGGGCATGCAGGAGACGGCCAATCAATATTCTCTCTCATGGATGTTTCTATCTCTCTTTCTCCCTCTCTAAAATCAATAAAGAAAAAAAAATAATTAAAAAAAAAAAAAGGATGAATCAGGTTTACACTTGAACCAACTAATCAGTCTTAACATCATTAAAATGGGACAACTAGACATCCTGTCCCTCCTGAGATCTTATAGGAATTGTACAGTACCTATAAAATGGTGCCTCTATTCAGTTACTAAGTCTAATGGCCAGCTTATAGGAAATAGAGGGGATATGGACATGGGAACATGTTAAATAACAGCATTAGTATATCATCAGGTGAAATTCTACAGAATGTGGGAAATCTACAGGACCAAAGCCTAATTTTTGGTTTGTTTTTATTTTTTTCAACAAATAAATAGCATGAACAATGTAAAATAAAAGGAGGAAAAAGTATTATAAATAAGCTTCTCCCCCACCTCCACATTTACCTTTTCATAAAGTTTACTTTTCAATTAGAGTTGACATTCAGTATTATTTTATATTAGTTTTAGGTGTACATCTATGAGTCTATGCTTTGTTCATTTATTTTATTTTTTAGATTTCAAATGTAAGTGAAATCATATGGTATTTGTCTTTCTCTGTTGACTTACTTTACTTAGCAAAATATATTCTAAGACCATCCATGTTGTCCCAAATGGTAAGATTTTATTCTTTTTTATGGCCCAGTGATATTCCATTGTGTATATATATTACCACTTTTCATCTACTCGTTTATTGATGGGCATTTGGGTTGCTTCCATATCTTGGCTATTATAAATAATGCTGTAATGAACATAGGGATGCATATAGCTTTCCAAGTTAGTGTTCTGGATTTCTTCAGATTCTACCCAGAGTGTAATTGCTGGGTCATAAGGCAGTCCCATTTTTAATTTTTTGAGGTTCTGAATGAATGAAGACTAGGTAAATCCAAGTGCCCATTAAATGCACTGTTTTAGAAGTTAATGAGGAGTGGTTAGAACAAAATGTTTTACATTTCAGGTGCTTAGAAAAAAAAATTGTTCAAATGTAAGTTATTACATATTGGGGAAGGGGATGTTTATGGAATCCAAAACATTTCCAAAACCCAAATTGGTGCCGATCACTAGTAAATTCCTTTGGGATCCAAAATGACTGGGTTTCAAAAGCAGACTCAAATCTGCTGAGCAAGAGTATATTTAACTCCAAAGAATATGGCCATATATCACCGATGCCCAGGCTCTAGAATCAACTTTATCCTGATACCAAGGAACAGAGTGGAGTTTTCAGCAACGAAAGCACGCGCATGTATGGCCTGTGGAGAGATCTGTATCTCTGATTTGTGCAAGACCACAGTAATCTAAGACTTGACCGCCTTCAGAGTGGGCGGGTCACTGCCGGCCCAGCACCAGAAGTCTCAGCAGCTTGGTGGGTTGGCAGCAGGGCAGAGGCCATGCCTACTCGTCCATTCAGCAGAACACCTGGGAGCCAGGCCCTTTGCTCAGGCTTATGAATAAGAGGTGAGATTCAGGCTCTTGAAAGCCATGCAGGTCTGCCTCAGGAGCCGTGGTCGCTTTCCTTATTCCTTTGCATTTATGTTCATCTGCTAATAAGTGAGATGAATACATTGGGCTTGGCCTGGTCACTGGATATTTTTAGTTTCCCGAATGGAGCACGAGGCAGGGTTTGAGACAAAGTAGAGGTGGGTGTAAACGATATACAGATCCCATACACGTGGTCAGTAGATCAGCATGGGTCTCAGGTAACCAGGTGATAATGTGTTCAGAACTCATTATACTGACAGCAGAGTCTTATCCTAATAAACCTCTGTTTCTCTGATTCAGGCCTTTCCTTCTTCCCTTTGCTGTGATTGGAAAAGTTTTATTACCTGTGCTCAACCCTACATTTTTTTTTTTTTCCCTCTGCCTGGCATGCAGGTGGAAATCCAATTAATAAGAATTAACTTAATGGGAAGAAAAAAAATGGTTTTATGCCTGAAAATTGAAAAGAGATGTAAATGTAAGGATGCAGGCTTACAGAAAAAAAACATTTTAGCTCTACAGTGCACCTTGGAAAATATGATGAGCTAGATTATCCAAGGAAAAATCTCCAAGCCAATTTTTAAAAAGTAGACAGTGGATGAGAAGATTGATTTCTGGTTAATAATGTCAGAGGTTATTCTCAAAGTTGCCATGGGTAAACTAAATATTATCCTTAGAAATCATTTAAGTCTCAGATTGGCACAACAGGTATCTTCACGACCAACTCTAAATGTGTTCTTTGAGAGAAATGATATTGTAATTGTCATGTCTTTGGGGTAGCTAAGGAGGTCTCTGGTTTCTCTCAACCTAGTAAGGTCACTTTATTTTAAAAGTTACCTTAATTGCTTCAATCAGAAAGTTCATCAAGGCCAGCCTTAAAAATAGACACAACTGGTAATTAACAATGTCATGTAATTCTCAGGTTGTCCAAAAGAATTCATTTGCCACTGCCTCCTTCTGCCACTTGTAATGCCCCAAATCCCATCATGTAGGCTTCATCCTGTTTGTCTAAAACTTTGATCTTTGTCAAAATTCCAATGCACGTTGAAACGCTAACATTGAAAACTGTAATCGAGCATGTGCACTCTCTCAGAGGTCCAAAGACCCGCAGGAGTACTCATGTATATTCTTCACATCACTGTACTTCTAATTCTGCAATCATAAAATATTTTTATTAGTTAGAAAGTCAAAACTCCTTTGCCCTGGTAATGGGCATTCATTTCTTGGGAAATGAGAATTTTTTTATTTTAAAGCTTCTTGTATTTTTTTTCTTTTATTGATTTTTAGAGAGAAAGAAAGGGAGAGCGAGAAAGAGATAGAAATATCGACGAGAGAGAACATCAATTGGCCGCCTCCTACATGCTCCTCACTGGGAATCAGGCCCACGACCTGGGCATGTGCCCTGACCAGGAACCGAACTAGCGACCTCTTGATGCATGGGTTGACGCTCAGCCACTGAGCCACACCGGCCGGGAATCAAGCTTCTTGTATTTTTCAAGTTGAGAAACACAGAGCTGCACGCCACTGTCCATGGATGGTCTGATGACAGGTTTTCTTAGGAGGGAAGGTCTCATGAGAAAAACTGGTGCAAGGATGATGAGGAGGTAAAAACAACGCCCTTGCCTTAGCCTTTTGAAGCAGAGCTAGGTTCTCGGACTGCTGCGGACGGTGGGCAGACAGCAAATGGAAAGCCGAGCTAAGAGTGAAACCAAGAATGAATCCAGGACACAGGGTGGGGACTGAGGCTCGCGCGGAGCCATCAGCGAAGGCCTGGAAGCAGATCCTTGGCATTGTCTTTCCTTTAAAAAAAAATCACCCGTGCTGTGTCTCTTTCAGCAAGCTGTTTATCTTGGGACTTCTGCATGGCCAGCTGATTGGACCGTGGGGCCAAGAAAATGGAAAAGCTGAATCACCAGAGGTTGTGTCACTTGTCTCAGATCAAACAGAAAAGTACAGTAATGTCAGAGTGACAGGCCACAGAAATGTCAGGCTTTCTGCTCACAGCTGTGGCCGTCAGATGATTCATTGTCCTCGGTTTTATCTCAGACACATACTCCGTGACCCAGGAATATCTAATCAGACCCGAGAGGAAAGGTGTCTCACATTTACATGGTCTTTCTCTCCTCCCATCCCCTGACTTCCTTGGGGATTTGGAATCTGGCTGTTTTTATTTTATTTTTCTTTCTAAGCAGGAATTATTGCATCAATTACCTTTGTCTTCAAACTTTAAGTGATGTTATAACTGAACGTGGGTGTCTAGGAACCCTTGACTTACCCCTTTAACATACCTGACGGAGGGCCCTCAGGAAAGACCCATTGCCCCAAGACTCTTCCGTTCTGCCCACAGCAGTTCTTAACGTCCTCTGAGTCACTGACACCTTAGGTCATCTAATGAATACTTTTCTGGATTAGGTTTTAAAATGCTTAAAATAAAACACTTAGGATTGCACAGACTCACAAAGTAAGCCAATTATATTGAACTATAGAATTCAAAATATTAAAACACCAAATTTTGTTATAGGAATATATGTGTTTCTTTACTAATACTTATGTAACAAGACATAGTGGCAAGTTTAATAACAATTGTAATTTCCAAATGGTGATGACAGTAAGTGGAATGTGAATATATCTACAGCTACTGCAATGTAATATAAAAATATCTGTGATTTCCATTACTGATGAATCATAGTAAAAGTCACTGTGGTTTGTTGGTTACATTCATAATTGAAGGAAATGGTACATTTCAGTTTGAGGTTAGTGAAAATAAGGATGTCTTTTTTCTTTTAAATCCAATTCACAGACTCTGAATTCTATCCAAAGACCCCTGATTGAGAATCCCTGGCTTAAAAGATTTGGTGCAGTATTGGACTTGATAAATTTTCTTGTTGACCAATTATAAGGACAGGTTTTTCTATGGAAGATTCAACTGAACTGTCAAATTCCTTCCTCCAGTTTTCCCCAAGTTTTAATTTGTTGCATGCAAAGTATACCTAAGCAACCATTAATATCATGCCAGAAACTGACGAATTAATTTCAGGCATAACCTTATTTCCCTTCATTCTCTTGATGTGTTAAACATCAGAGAGTCTGAAACTGGCGCTGCTGTCTCAGCCAAGGTAACTGAATGGCCTCTGTCTTGGGGGCTTGATTTCCTCTGCCCTCTGGCAACTCTTTAAGCAAGGGGTGTACACACCACGCCATTCCCACATGTTTATATAGTTTTCCTTCAAAGGACTTCTTGAAACGGATGTTGCCTTTCCATGAGAGAAGCCTCTGGATTCTGGTCCACAGAGAGCAGATCGTGCTGTTTCTGACTTTGCATTTTGGGGAGCAAAATCCAGTTCCACTGATGTTGATTTTCCATTTGGATTCTTGGCCACAGTGTACATAGGTATAAGCAAATGCCCACCTAACCTCATTTTCAGTCTTCCCAAGAATCTAGTTTGAGTATATTTACTTTACATTTTTATTCTAACCATCCTTGTTAATCCAAATGTTGTTTTCACTTATTTACTCACGGTTCGTAGGCAAGTTCTCTTAATAGCTAGATAGTCACTAGATGTCTGCCACTGTCTGAGCCCAATGGAAAAAAACAACACCTGAAGAATACAGGCAAATTAATTCTTGTGTGTTACAACTATGCGAAGTTTGCTCCTAAGGGATCAAGGAATTTAGAACATTTAACAAATGCAATGGATATTGTAATCATATATCAAAAACAACCCATTTTACAAAAATATGTATCTTTCCTATAAAGTGGCTGCTGTTATTGTTTTATGAAAAGCACTGGGTGTTGTCCTTCACCGTGGAGGTGGGTGTTGCTTCATGTAGTCTATTCCTGCAGCTCTCTTCCTTGTGCCTTCGTGCCATGACTTGCAGGCTGTTGACGTTCGGAGAGGATATGTCCTCTTGTCCTACGCTACCTCAGTTGGCCAACACTGAGAGACCGGCCAGGGTGTGCTGGTCAATGTTTCACAACTGGCTCTCCAGGGGAAATAAAGGCCAGATTTGTAGCATTTGCCAATTTTTGTGGTGTAAATCCTCCCACCATGGATGACTTCAGGCTACCAAAATGACTTCACTGAACCCAGAGGGGGGAAAAGATGAGTACAAGTGTCTCTTGTAACCCAGGGCAAACCAGCTTTTACTACCTCACCCTAGACTCACTTATTCCTTAAGTCCCAGAGCTGTGATTGTCTATATTTGGGGTTGTTTTTCTCTTTTTGTTCAAGCTTAATTTATACAGAAATATCATAGATGAGAGAGAGAGAGAAACATCAATGCTAGAGAGAGAGAGAGAGAGGGGGAATCTGGATAAAAACCCTCTGTGAGGATCTGGATAAAATTTCTCTCTGACAATCTCTTGAAGCTGATTTCTGGTACTGCAATTTTGCTAACAGTCAGCATTATATGGCCTTAATATAGGCAAATTTACGTCCTGTTTCAATGTTGTTCAATACTACTGATGTCGACTACTAAATGACTCCAGAAGCTAAATGTGACATCTGTTAGACATTCAAGTCTTGCACCTTCATGGATCCAAATCTCACATCACCTTTTTGCAGACCACACATGTTCCAGTTAATTAGGGGAGTCATAAAACATGTCTGATGAAGTAGGCTCTTTATCAGTCCTCATGGAAGCATTACCTAGAACGAGATATTCATCAAGCAGAAATGTGTCACCTTTAAAATGCTTCTAGTATATTATAATCTTATTAGTTGAAACCAGGATACATTATGTGTACAGCACTCCCCTAATTTACTCAATCTATAAAAAGAGAAATGGTGTTGATGTAACACGGACCTACCTCGGCTCCTCCTGCTCACCACATCCTTTCCTACATGTTTGTAAATTCTCTATTCTGGAATTATTTTTTTAAACATGCTAACCAAAATCAAACACTTTTTATTCCTTCTTTAAAAATTGGGACTGTCAGGGGCTAAGTGGTTAAGTTGCCCAGTCGTCCTCTCTTTTTCTTCACTGACAAAACTCTGCCTAAGACTCTCAGATCTAACCGTGTTTGTATTGAGATAAAATCCACATACCATATAATTCACCTACTGAAAGTATGCAATCCAATGGTTTTTAATGTATTCACAGAGTTGTGTGATTATCAACACCTTTAATTTTAGAACATTTTTATCACTCCTAAAAGAAACCCTGTATTTATTAGTAGTCATTTCCCATTTTTGCCTTCCCGTGGGCCCAGGAAACCACTAATCCTTCTGCCTCTGTAGATTTGGCTATTCTGGACATTTCCTATAAATGGACTCATGCAGTGTGTGGTCTTTTGTGACTGGTTTCTTTCATTTAGCATGATATTTTCAAAGTTCATTCAAGTAGTACCCATGTATCAGTATTGTGCTCCTTTCTGCAATGTGATTTGCAAATAAAAAAAAGAATTCCCATTCTATAGATTGTTTTTTCCTTGTTGTGGGTCCTGTGGGCAGAACAAAAGTTTTAATTTTGATAAAGTAAATTTGTAAAAGATATTTTATTTTGTTGCTTGTGCTTTTCGTGTTGTTTTAACAACCCAAGGCCACAAAGACTTAAACCTATGTCTTCTTCTAAGTTTTATTCCTGTAACTCTTACATGTAGGTGTCTGGTCCATCTGTATTAATTTTTTAATAGGATGTTTGGTTCATTCTTTTACATGTGGCTACCGAGTTGTTCTAGTACCACTTGTTGAAAAGATTATTGTTTCTCCATTGAATAGTCTTGGCACTCTGGTTGAAACTCAGTTGACCATTGAATCAAATCTTGATTAAGTATGTGGAAGACTTAAGAAACTCTAGGTTAACATTCAGGTGACTAGTAGCATGTCAACTTTATTGCCAGTTCTCCAGGTATCATGGAGGATAATTTGAATCTGCATACCACAAAGTGAGGACCCATGTCAGCCAGAAAGAGAGCTCTAATGAAATGCCTCCGAACACTGTTCCTGACTTTCTTCAGTTTAGCACTTTATTGGTGATTTAAGTGGGGATGTTTGTTTATTAAACTTTCAGGAAACTCAAAGCATAAATGAGATTTTTTCAATACTCCATGTAATAAAATTAAAATTCAAAATACTCTACATTGGCAGAAAACTAGAATGAATAAACTAAATGAAGGCAACTTGAGATAAATCGGAACACAATTTTAAAAATTAATTACATAAGTACTGAGTATTAGAAACTTGCCTGGGGGTTTTAGTTAATAGAATTATAGTTCTTAGATTTGGGAGGTTGATAGTCTCATTTTACTTTGCATTAGTTCCTCCATATGCTTGGGGAGACCCTTACACAGGTTCTGAAATCCCCTTGATACCACCATGTAATAACTTGGCAAGAAGCTTATATAGCTAGTAGATTTCTGACTATTTTTTTCTGGGCAAGTTACACCATGGTCTAAGTGTTCTTAATTACAAGCAGGATACAAATACACACACATATCTGTATACACACATATAAATACACACATACATATACACTATACACACATATACATACTATGCACACATACACATATGCAGATAAATAGATAGATAAATAAATTATACAGTCTCTGAAGACACTTTGTTCAATGTTTTCTTTGTTCAATATTCTTATATCTAAAAGTGTTTGGAAGATGGCGGGTAGGTAAATGAGGTATCGCGTCCTCCCACAACCACATCAAAATTACAACTAAACTACAGAACAACCATCATTCAGAACTGCCTGACATCGAGCTGAATGGAAGTCCTACAACTACGGGATTAAAGCAGCAGCCACATCAGACTGGTAGGAGGGCGGAGGGGCTGGGCCCACACCCACGTGTGGCGGATAAAAATCAGGAGGACACCTCGGCTGGGAAGGTCCTTCCTGAGGTCTGAGGGGTCCCTGTCCCACACCAGGTGCCCCGCTCAGGGTTCCAGTGCCAGGAAGAGAATCCCCATCACTTCTGGCTGGAAAACCAGCAGGAACTGAGGCTCAGGGAGGCTGAGGGGCTGGAGCCCCAGGCAGCTCCTTAAAGGGCCCGCGCACGAACTTATCGGACTCGCTCCCTCTAAGCTTGGAGGGGAGGCAGCTCGAGGGGCGCCAGAGACACACAGGGGAGAACTGAGCTGTTTGGCACTGGAGCGAGGGCTGGAGAGGGGGCTTTCTCCAGGACAAACGTGCTGTCAGAGGCCTTTGTTCCTTTGGTGAGCCCTTCCCTGGGGCGGCAGACAACCCCCATATCTGGGACTCCAGCAACCTGGCTCACACTGGTAGCCCCGCCCTGGTGACTCCCTGAGGCCCCGCCCCACCCAACTTTCAGGCCCACCCAAGCTGTTGCCACTTGCTTAACCATAGGATTGGCCTGTCTTGGATTCTGCTTCAGTTTTTTCCTAAATTCTTTCAAACAAGCAGCATCTGGTCTCAGCTAGCCCCATACCGCTCGTTAAGTAATACAAAGAAACAAACACAGGGAGGCAGCCAAAATGAGGAGACAAAGAAACAGGTCCCAAATGAAAGAACAGAACAAAACCCCAAGAAAAGAACTAAGCGAAATGGAGATAAGCAACCTAACAGATGCTGAGTTCAAAATACTGCTTATAAGGATGCTCAATGAACTTAGTGAGAACCTCAGTGAACTTAGTGAGGGCCTCAAGAGCATAAAAAAGGACCAGTCAGAAATGATGGAAGCACAGTCAGAAATGAAGGAGGCATTAACTGAAATAAAGAATGATTTACACAGATTCAGTAGTAGAGTACATAAATCCAGGAAGCAAACCATCAATTTGGAATATAAGGAAGCAAAAAATACCCAATCAGAACAGTAAAAAGAATCCAAAAAAAATGAGGATAGTGTAAGGAGCCTCTGGGACAACTTCAAGCGTGCCAACATTCGCATCTTAGGGGTGCCAGAAGGAGAAGAGTGAGAACAAGAAATTGAAAACCTGTTTGAAACAATAATGGCAGAAAACTTTCCTAACTTGGTGAAGGAAACAGATATACATGTCCAGGAAGCATAGAGAGTCCCAAATAATATGAACCCCAAGAAGCCCACACCAAGACACATCATCATCAAAATGCAAAAGGTTCAAGACAAAGAGAGAATCTTAAAAGCAGCAAGAGAAAGGCAGCTAGTTACCTACAAGGGAGTTCCCATAAGGCTGTCAGCTGATTTCTCAAAAGAAACTTTGCATGCCAGAAGGGAGTGGCAAGAAATATTCAGAGTGACGAAAAGCAAGAACCTACAACCAAGATAACTCTATCCGGCAAAGCTGTCATTTAGAATCGATGGCCATATAAAGAGTTTCCCAGACAAGAAAAAGTTAAAGAAGTTCATCACCACCAAACTGTTATTATATGAAATGATGAAGGGTCTTTTTGAAGAAAAAGATAAGATATATGAACAAACAAAATGGCAATGAATACATATCTATCAACAATGGAATCTACAAATAAATGACCAAGCAGAACAGAAATATTCTCATAGATACAGAGAATATTTTGTTGGTTGCCAGATGGGAGGAGGGTTGGGAGAATGGGTGAAAAAGGTGAAGGGATTAAGAAGTACAAATTGATTGCTAGACTGACAAACCTCAATGGGAAGGGGGTTGGAGGGTGGGAAGAAATAAACCAAAGAACTGATATGCATAACCAATGGACACAGACAATAGTGTGGGACAAGGTGGGAGGGAGGTGGAGGTGGGGAGGAGGGGGTCAATGGGGGAAAAATGAGGAACATCTGTAATACATTCTATATTCAACAATAAAGATTTAAATAAAATAAAATAAAAGTTTTTGGTAACTAGTAGCCCCTTCGTACATTTTACTTGCTTTTTTGTTTTTGGTATATGTGTATGTTTTTCTACATTAGATTAGAGACAAATCTTTTAACCCACATAAAGTTGATAAAAGATAAAGTAAAAGCCTGGGATTAGAAGTTACTATGGGCCTTAAATTTCTACTCTAAATAAGACTATGAAAGTAACCAAAGCATTCTTCTCCTCTCTCGCTAATACCACCTCACTCCAGGATATGGCCTGGCATCTCTCTAAGAATCCTGAGGTGAGGTCTTGAGCATCCTCTTTCATCACGTGCCCCTACCAATTATCTCTGAGATCGGAAACTTTAGTAGCTGAAGTCCCTATACCTTTGGACAAAGAGTCCAGATTCAGTGTGGTTAACTTTATCTTTATCCCTAATAGCAAATGAGAGAAAATACAGCCCTAAGCAACCCTCCTCTTGTATCTGTCAGCTTAACAAGAATATATTGTTTAATTCTGAGTGCAGACATCAGAATAATACTAACAAACTAGGGAACATTCTGAGGAAGGCAAAAGCACTATGAGTGATACGGAAGAATGTCAGATGAGGAATGTTTAGGAAAAAAAAAAGAAATGATCTAATCTAGAGAAGAAAATTAAAGAAGACTCGATGGGTATATTCAAATATTAAAGCAGTGACCATGTTTTATAGAGGGATATATCAATATTTATTTTTTGTTTACAGACATGAATGCTAAGAACAATGGGTGCTTTAATTCAAACAAATAAAAACCATTCTAACAACCACAACTGTATGGTCAAGAAGGGTCTGCCTTCCAAAGGACGAACAAGGTCTCTGAGTTTTCTAAAGCAAACATTGGAAGTTTACCTATTGGGGACACTATAAAACAGATGGGGAAAATGATAGGGCCAGATCCCTTGCAAATATAAATGCCTATAATTCTCTCCCTTTTTGCATCTAGCCACAGCCCATATCATATATGTTTTTTTTCCACAATGCTATCAAAGCTTATTCATCCTTCCCTAACTCTTTTTTCAAAATTAGTAGAACATCTGGTCTTTGGTTTTACATTATATTCATGAAAGAAGCCCATTCTGTTTTATTAAAAAATTGAGCACCCTGGATTTAAGTTCACATTTAGTGAAACTTTTCCTCCTTTTCTCCTTCCATTTTGAAGGCACCTTCTGGTAACCGCTCCTTGGAGCCCTGGCTGTCCGTCTGCAACCACTAGTTTCTACCCTGAGTCATGCTGTTAGTTCTCCACCCCATCTCCCCTTCCAAGGTGCAGCTCAGCCCAAACATGGAAATATGGTAGAAGTAGGGTAAGCCAAATACCTGCTTCTTCCTGAAACGTTTTACTGAATGAAAGCAAACTGTCACAGTAGAATATCTATTTTTGAATTATATCCCATCCCTACGGGTCTAGACCAGTAATGCTTACATCAAAATAGTCACATTTTGATATGACTCTCCTCATACATTGATTGTGAACAGAGTATAAAAAAGAGTACATCCATTTTTTTTTTTCTGGTTCCTAGGCTATTTTAATAATAAAAAAAATCTTTGATCCTAGAGTACTACAGTACAAGTGGCCTATAGACACACACACACACACACACACACACACACACACACACACATTTCTGGCAATTCAGTAACTGTAGGGCTTTTTTTGTTATTGTCTTTTTAAAATTTGAGGTGTCAGACTTCATATATTAATAAGCTGTAAAATAACTCTTCTAATCCTTTTCGTTTTTAGGCAATCTAACCCATTTTCTCTTAAACACGCTGCATAAAATATTAGTTACAGATTAACAACAGGAAAAAAAAAACAAACTACCTATTTTCAGTGCTGCCATCATGAAAATATAGTCAAGTGTGTTTATTTCTGATGGAGGAGTCAGTGCTGGGGCCGGTCCTTCAAATGATGTGGTGGCGAAGGACAGTCTGTCACCCTCTCCCCCTTCCACTGGCATAAAAAGGAGCCCCGAGTGAGAGGCACTTTTAAATCTTTCAGTTCATGGAAGGAGGAAAGTTGGCATGTCCTAGGCAACGAAACTCGAAGGATGGGTGAACGTTTAAATAAAAGGCCTAAATGATTTCCTCTTTCAATCTGAAAACAGCGTCTGTAGAAATATTTATAATCTGTAAAGCAGGAACAGGAGAAGAGTTCATGCTTTGAAATATGGCAGTGTAAATATGCATCATCAGTTTAATGGTTCCTCGTTAGAAAGAAAATATTTTTGAAAACTTTGGGAAAGTTGCCGGTGAGGTGCAAAGAGACTTGAATGTTCATCCCTGCACCGGCAATTCCTAGTTCGGTGACATGAAACAGGTTACTTAACCTGATTGGTCTCAGTTTTCTCACCCGTGAAACAGACATTTTCATGTCGCAATGTAGGTAGGATTAGGGAGAAGATTCAGTAAGTTAATATATAGAGAGTGTTTGGCATGATATTAGACTCTGTAAGTATTGCCTGCCTTTAGCCAATAGAAATAAATCTTTGATCATAAAGAAAATTAGGTAATTTGGAATCAAATCTCTTATTTAAAAAATTTTTTTAAGTTGAACGACTATATCATTTTTAAAGATAGTCATGCATATGTGGTTCAAAACAAAAATAATATTGTGTGGTTTTGTGAGTGTATATTCACATATCCATACGCACACATATAATTCATTTAATGAGCAGGAAAATCATGTCACAAAATGACTTCTGTGCATGTCTTTGAATATCCCTGAGTTATCATATCACAAACTCTATGAGGTTGGACCGTGAAGTATAAAATTTCATACCATCAACTCTTCAGTCCTACTAGATGCACAGAAAGCTCACATCTTGTTCCAGAAGGTGGACAGCCTTCTGAGGCAGCCACTTAGAAAGAAGAAAGTGGCTACTTCTGCACAGTGGCCATGAGGAAGCTTTTGCTTTGCTGACAGGAAGCATGTGTGTGTGAGCTTCAGTTTTAAGGGATCCCAAACTAGTTCCTACAATCTAAAAAGCTCGTTTTCAGCAGAAGACCTAAGTGTGGCTTTGTAAAAAGAATGTTGGAATCGGTGGTTTAGGAGACTCGGGGTTTGACTACTTATTCAACCTTGGAGGTATTGCTTAATATAGTCTGAATTTCCATTCTCTTCTCTATCAACAAACACCAGCTCATTTGCTCAAAATAAAAATTGCCTTATCTTTTAATACTTTCCTCCTTGCTGTCCCTGCTACAACTGCCCAGATCTTTAAGCTTCTTAAATATACTGAGCTCTTCTTCCTATCACAGGACCTTTGCAAAGGCTTCACTTTAAGCCAGGAAGTCCCTTCCCATCATATGTTTCTGAGTACTTGTTTTGGATTAACTTAAATATTATCTCTTCAGAGGGGCCCTTCTTGATCTCCTCTGTTATTTTCTGTCCCATACCACTTGCTACAATTTACAATGGTTTCATTATAATTTGCTCAGCCCTCTTACTGAAGTGTAGCTTTGTAGACGGACTCTAACTCTCTCGCTCACTACCACATTCTGAGTGTCCAGTGAAGTACCTTATAGGGTCAATAAACGATGTTACAGGGACAAATTAGCATCCACAGGGTTGTTGTACAGCTTACATAAGATAACATATGACATTCTACAGTCTCAATAAAGTAAATTAAAAAATTATTTTTAGCCCAGCCAGAGTGGCTCAGTGGTTGAGTATCGACCCATGCACCAAGAGGTCACTGGTTGTGGGCCAAATCCCCAGTGAGGGGCATGCAGGAGGCAGCCAATTGATGTTCTCTCTCATCGATGTTTCTATCTCTCTCTCCCTTCCTCTCTCTCTCTCTCAAATCAATATAGAAAATAAATTGTTTTTAGGAGCAGAATTGGCACAAATTCATTTCGTTCTTATGTTAAGCAGCTGTGCTTGGCTTGGAAAAGCAAAGAATGGTAGCGTTATTATGGAGTCAAAGTCATTGCCAACCCACCGACAGGCCAACTTATAAAGGAAAATCCCCTGAGACAAGGTGTCACTCATTTGAAGGTATTCCCAGCTCCAGAAGGACCCGCAGCCATGTTCAAAGCTTTCATTTTTCAGAGACCAGCTAGACGAGCAGCTGACTTGAGCATGTACTCGCGATACCATTTTCTCCAGCCCACCTAGAGTATGACAAACTTGTCATTATAGATATGATTGTGCCTCCCTTACACACATTTGAGATAAGTGGCCTTTTCCTCTCACCTTTTCTTGGAGCAAAAGAAAACTGCTTCCGTGGCCTGGTCTCTATTTTCAATAAAAGCTAAATGGAAATAAAGCCCAATGGAAAATGGTAGTTAGGCTGTTGAGCGATGTTTCTACTGCAATTTTTCAATTGATGACTCCAGTCCAGGTCTCTTTAAATGAGCCCAAGCAGACTAGGAGAGAAGAGGGTTCTGCAGATGCCTTCTTAAAATCAGAAAAAAAGCCAATAAAAACTAATGATCTAACAACAAACAACTGCCAATTCTGTGTCACTGAGTCATCTTCTGTTGGGAAATGTTTGGATTTCATTAGGCTTTTAAGTACCACTGGCTGATTTATTATTTTCAGTTTTTATTTTCTTGGTGGGATGTCATGAAACTTCAGATCATTAATATAAAGAATTAAATGCCAAATAAACTATAATTTCCTACATGAGTACAGTAATGATGATAATAATAATCACGGAAGGCTCTCTCACATTATTTATATCAACTGAACTCCAAGATGGTACAAAATCATCTTTCGAAATACGTATCACCCTTTTCTTACTTCATCTTCTGATCTCTGCTCTCATTCTGAACCCTGCAGCTTTCTTACCTGGTGCTAATCAACCCACATCCAACATCTAGGCTGAGCCTTTTTTCTAACTTTCAAATCTTTGCCTTCCTTTCCATTTTTTATAGGAGTTGCTATGTGATATATAGTGTGCAATCTCTAAGGATACCATCATTAAATCACAAGTAATTTCTGGAAGGGATTAAATAAAGTTACATGGAGGAAATAAGGTTGTTGCTTATTTCAGGATGCTGGACAAAATGGAAAAGTGTAAACACTTCTCGAGTTCTTGTATGTTTTCTCTAATTAGGAAATTTATTCTCTCCTCTATGTCTTCAATTAACATGTGCTACTGGTTCTCCAAACGACCATGCATCAATGTTAGAACATGCCTACTTTCTCAGTGATGGAATATGCTAAACTAAATTGTTGCATAGCTTTAGGAAAATTCTCTATAAAGTCTTTTTAGCCAATGAATAAAGACCTCAAAAGGAAGTCTGCTGTACCTAGTAATCTAAGCTGCCTACTTAATGACAACTTCAGGTTGTCTCAGAAGTTTAAGCATTTAGATTATGTTTTTTGTTTGTTTTTGGTGTTCAGTAATATTACACATAGTAAACAGGTTACCGCAGAGAATATTAAAACATAAATTAGTGGCGCTTTCAATTCTTCAAATTGAAAGGGCAGTCTGATTCAGGTGAATGTCTAAGCAGGTATTTTTTTTTTAATTTTTGAAACTATGACCCAAAATAAGAAGTACATATTATATAGACCCTGACATACATAAGCACAAACATCATGGGTAACACTAAAGTTTCATTAAATAATACTCTTGTTGGATTTGACAAGTAAGTGTGCTTGTCATGTTCAAGGAAATATAGGGACAACGTGGCGGAAGCAGAGTGAGGGAAGGCGATAGGAGAAGAGCTGAGAGGTGTGAAGGAATCCAGGTTGCAGGGGGTCTTGTAGGCTACAGTAGGGTTCCAGCTTCTCTTCTAAGTGTGATAGGAAGCTTCTGAGGGAATCTTAGCTGAGAAGTGACATCGTATGACTGGTTGCAACAGGATCATCCTGATTGTTGTGTCAGAAATAGACCATAAAGGGCCAAGTATTGAAGCCACTTAGTAGGCTGCTCTGGTAGCGCAGGTGGAGAGCAATGGTGGTGGGGCCAGGGCAGCAGTGGTGAAATGGGTAACAACAGGGCAAAACCAACAGTGCATTTCTGGGTACACCGTGCAGGTCGGGCCACCCCGAGACACCGGATGTGTGATGTGAGAGAAAAGCACAGGAGTCCAGGGCAACTGCCAGGTTTGACCTGCAACTTGACAGGTTGCAATTTACTGAGATTGGAAAGACGAAAGGGAACATATTGAGAGGAAGAAAAATGTTTTGTTTTGGTTTTTAATCCTCATCCGAGGATATTTGTCTGTTTTATCTTCAGAGAGAGTGGGAGGAAGGAAAAGAGAGGGAGAGAGAAACATCGACGTGAGAAGGACACATGGACTGGTTGCCTCCCACACGACCCCGACCAGGGCTGGGAGGAACCACAACCAAGGTACATGCCCTTGACCGGGATCGAACCTGCAACCCTTTGGTCCTCGGGCCGACGCTCTAACTGATGAACCAAACCGGCTAGGGCAATTTTAAGTTTGAGCTGCCCATTGGACATCCAAATAAATATGTCTGGTTAGAGGCCAGGAATTAACTAGTTTCAGATTCATGAGAGAAGACCTGGCTGAGTGTATACATTTGGGAGTTGTCAAAATACGTTGGCATTTAAAGAATTGGACGAGGAATCCCCAGTCACCGAAGGCGTGAACATGGACTGAGAAAGAAAACATCAGCGTGGACGGGGGGGGGGGGGGGGGGGGGGGGGAATGGGCGAATGCTCTGCTCACATGCCTGTCTGCTCTCCAGGTGGAAGCAACTGGGATCAAAGCCAGCACATTCCCAAGTACATGTCTTAAGACCAGGGGGGAATTCTGCAAGGTCCCATGTCCAGGTATATCATTGCCTTGGTTGGCTCAAGCTTCAGTCTGCTGGGGTCTGTGACTGCAACTTTAGTTTGTCTAACATTAATAAATCCCGGTGGGCACACAAAAAGAGCAAGCCATGGTGATCCTTGCTGTATGCGTTTTCTAGGGCTGCCATAACAAGGTACCACAAACTAGGTAGCTTAAACTAACAGAAATTGATTCTCTCAGTTCTAGAAGCCAGAAGTCTGAGATCAAGGTGTCAGCAGAGCCATGGTCCCTCTGAAGGTACTGGAAAGACCTGTTTAGACCTCTCTCAGCTTCTGGTAGTCTCTTGGCTTGTGGCTGCATAACTCCACAGGGTGCCCTCCCGGAATACATGTCTATGTTCAAGTTTCTCCCTTTTTCAAGGACACCTGTAATGTTAGATTAGAGGCCCTCCCTAACCTAGTAGGACCTCATCTTAACTGTATCGGCAAGAACCCTATTTCCAGATAAGGTCACATTCGGAGGTGCTGTGGGTTAGGACTTCAGTATCCGAATCTGAGTGGGGGACAAAATTTGGCCCTTAACACTTGCCCTCCAAGAATTTAAGATCCAATTAGGGGGAGAGGCGTATCCATCACTGAAGTCTGAAAAATTGCAAGTGACTACAATGAAATCATAATGGAATTTGTTCCCAGAGCAAGGATTTTTCTGGTGCTTTCTACTTACTAACTGTTTGTTTCAGTTTATCAGCATGGTAATAAGTAATACTTTTTATAGACACATCAGTATTGTATAAATATTTCAATAATGACAGAAAGTTGAATGACAGTGATTTCTATAGAGACATGTTATGCAGTTTTTAGTAGGGGCATAAAGTCAAGAGGCCCAATAATGGATTCCGTTCAAGTAAAGAAGAGAAAACTTAAAGTGATATGATTATATTACATTTCAATTTATTATAACCAAGAGAGCAAAGCATTTAACCATTACAATTGTTTCTACATGACAGAGCAGAGAGGGACTTTGGTGATTATTTAGTTAATCTAATCAACATGAACATCCATTTGAGTCATTCAAACTCCAAGTTAACAGGGCAGGTGTTTGAAAGAATTATCCAGACCCTTAATCTAAACATGGAGTTCAAAGGAGGCCAATTAAGATGAATTTAGAGGTCAGTTAACATGAATTTAGGACTTTTCAGGCTGATCATGATCACAGAAATATAGATATAAAAAATTTCAATAACGTTTAATATATAAGATGGAGAATTGCAGGTGCAGTGAATTCTTGCCATGGGGACATTGAAGTGAACCCCGCGTTTGCAGTTGTGAACAATGGGCCCACTGTTTAATTCTCTACTAGCAGTGGCTTTCTACTAAGATAGACCCAAGTAGCACATCATCCAAATGTTGCTTTAAATTCTATAGACAGAGCCCTTTCCTGGGGTGTATTTAGTTGTACACTTTCTTGCTTCTTGTGCTCAAATAAAAAAAGTGTCATAAAAATTGTGTCTGATGGGAGGAGAGCTCTCTCAGGTTTCTCACCCTTCACGAAAGTATCAAAACAAAGTTATTTTTCAAACCCTTTCTCTTTCCATACTGTTGTTTCCTCATATATGTAGCACTTTAAACCAAATACCAATCTGATGATGGCAGTTCCTTCTGAAATTGCTTCAGTGGCTTTTATTACCCTTGAAGCCAAGTACAGACTCTGAAACATTATCTGCAAAGTCCCACAGGCTCTGACCCCAGTTCACTTGTCTCGTTATAAGAAATGTGTGGATTTTTTCATTTTTTTTTCCGTTCCCCAAGTAACCAAAGCTGGCTTTTGCCTCTGAGCATTTGTTCCTGCGGTTCCCTCTGCTTCGGTATCTCCTCATCTCTGTCTGGTTTGCTCTTACTCACCCTTCCAGTCTCAGTCTAGATGTGATGTCACTTGTTCCCGGAGCCACCCCTGGTCCTCAAGTTCACATTCAGCACTCTGTCTTCCTGGCATCCAGCACTGGCTCATTTTGCAGCACCTATCACACTGTAGCATAATTGCCTGCGTGCTTGTATGTATTTCCTCAGATGCTGGGGTTTTTCCTGGGGGCAGACAATGATTCTTTCTTGTCCAATATTGTATTCTCAATGCCTGGGGGATGGACATAGTTGGTGCTAGACAGTATTTTAAACAAATTTATAAATTAATGGAGGAAAGAAGAAATAGAGTATCTGTGATATCTCTGGGAGATGAATAATTACAAGTATTGATGAGAAACTGATATTTCTTAAATATTTCCAATGCCCTTTCTGTTCAAAAACAAGTGGAACTAATCTACAATAATGAAAGCCAGAATAATGGTTACCTTTGGGAGCACTGACTTGGAAGAGGCACAAGGGGACCTCTGGAGGAACAGAAGAGTTTCCCTACCTTGATCTGGGTGTGAGCTTCGTGGGCTTCTGTAGCTATAAAACTTCATTGAGCTGTGCACTTAGGGTCTTCATACTTTATTGCATACGTTGATAAAAAAAAATACAAAAGAAAAATTTAAAACATTTTTTTCTCACTCTAATACCAAGGATATATTATATATTTCATTTGTTCTAGTTTTAAAGGTAGTTTGTAATTCTGTTTAAGACTGATTAGATTGCCCCAAACCTCCCAGTATATAGGTAGGGTGGGCCAGTGAAGGTCTTTCCTTCTACCTCTAGTCTGTAGCCATTTCAAACCAGCTAAGGGGCTGGGGTCAGTCTTGTCTGAGCATCCTGTGGAATTCGGCTCCTTTTCAGGCCTCCTAATCACATAAAACTCACTCTGCCCTGATTCTAACTCCATAAGCACCAACCAGTCTGCACTTCCAAAGTCTGTTTTCAAATGGGACTCAGAAACCCAGAAACCCTGATCATTAGTCACCTTGGACAGAACCCAACTCCAATAATAACTAAAGATTTCCTCTAACCAATGATGGAATTCCCCCTTCTCAAACTCACTTCTTCAAGGGGACTTTCAATGAACTAAACTGAATTCTTACGCAATTAAGTCATTAGTTCAACCTATTGTCATTGTAAATAGTTGGAAGAAATTAGGCCACCCTTCTAGGGGAATGGAGTTCTCACTCGTCTTCTGCATCAACTCTCTCTCTATTTGCTATAGTTCAACCTTACGATACTTAAAATCCTGTCTTGATCCGCAGCCATTTGGAGGGTTAAACATGCAAGTTGACTACAAATTGTCTTTGCCTATTTGTCTATATCATCATTCTGGCTTTGTTGCACCCTGCAGTTATTCAATGTGGAATAATGGTCAAAATTAATTACAAACTTGTAGTTGTCTTTGGCTAAGGAATATTTATTATTGTTATTAGATGATGTACAGGCTCTTGGTGAACTATTTACGGAGGCAGGAACATGCTTCTCTCTGAAGATTTTATCTTTTAGAAGGCACATAAAATTTCAGACTTGCTTTTCAGCTTCATAAATGCACAGATGGTTGCATAGAGTTAACACAGATCATCCGTTTCGAGTTTCTTCTGGTTCAAGCAACTATGGAACTAAATCCCATATAACCTATATAGTCCTGTGTATTTAAATCAACTTTAACGGGGGGAAAGGTCCAACTGCTTGATAATTCAGGATAAGAAAAAAAGTGTAACTTGAATTTTGACAATAAATTCAACAAAATTATGTATCCTTAGAAAAGTGAGCTGCTGATTTTTCAGCTGTGTTTGTTGAATATACTAAACACTTTTCAGAAGTTTCTCAAGTCTAATTTTAAGCCACGTTAATGAAGATTCTAACTTTTAACCTTACAAAATCAAGATGGAAGAGAATACTGAACATTGTCTATTTATGTAAACACACACGTGCACACATACAGGATCAGTATTGAATAAAGTAGGGGCATAAAAAATTACTCCCAAACATAATGGCTGAAAACAATAATTATATGTATGTTGTTCATGAGTCTGCAATTTAGGCAGGGCTCAGTGGGGTGGGGTGGGGGGGATACCAGATGTTTATGAAAACTGGGAAGGAAAAAAGCATTATTTAAAAGTACTGCAGTTACATAGCATTTTTGCCATAGTGACAGTTTTCCATGTTTCCATCTGTCTGTCTCTCCTCCCCAGCCAAGCACGGAGCCCAGTTCTGTGCTCACAGTGCCAGGAGAAAACCTGGCTCACAGTGCCAGGGCGGGAAACGGGAACAGCCGAGTCTCTGGCTTAGTGTTTTCAATTTCTTGAACCTTTGAAGGAGCTCCTGGGATACTAATGTTACTGATAGAGGGATTCCCTCTGAGGGAGAAACATCAAGATAAGGGAAAGAAGAATGCCTCCCCCAGGTATCAGACAGGGTCCCCTGGTGGGCAAACCCCCAATTTCACTAGATATTTCAACAGCGTGGGTTTAACTTTAGAAACTGGCTCCTCAGATGCCGTGGGCGGGGGGTGAGAGGAGGCAAAGAGAGGCAGAGGGCTCTGTGGTGATAATCTGGAGACAGCAACAACAGGGAGCTGCCATCACTGGATGCCTGGGGAGCTGGGCTCAGGCCAGGGAGGGCAGGGCGCTGCTCAGCTACTGTTGGCGCTGCTGAGGGGCTCATGGGGCAGACTGTGGTGCTGCAAGTCGCTGGGCTGAGGTATGAGCCAAACGCTGTTGGTGGGGCGAATGGCCAGTCCTGGACAAGGCTGACAGGATGGGCAATGAACGTGAAGGAAGCCACGTCCCCTTCTTCCTGCCTCATGTCCATCTGTGCCCCTGCCAACTGGCAGGGTTCGCAGAAGGCAGATGGCAAAGAAGTCCCAGCATGGCAGAAAGAGGGTAAAAGGGTGAATTTGGAGCCAAGAAACAATAGGTAAATAGCCAGCATGTCCCTGTATCTGCAAAAAAAAAAAGGTACCCCTGGATTTAAGAGAAAAGGTACCCCTGGATTTAAGAGAAAAGGTACCCCTGGATTTAAGAGAAAAGGTACCCCTGGATTTAAGAGAGACAGAATTGGGAGTTTCTAAGAGATAGACTTTGGTGGGTCCTGGGATTCTGTTTCCGAGGCAGAAGCTTAGAAAATGAAAAAAGAGAATGAATGAGGGACAAGAAAGTTCTCAGCAGACAGATATGTAGATGGCCTGAGGACCAAAGGCCTTCCGCCCCCCGTGCCTTGATGGGACATTACCCCTGTCAACTTAGATACACCTCTAGATTTGTCTCAAGTTGATCAAGATTAAATTTTGGTTGCCAAGCAGAGTGAGGACTTGATAGAAAATTAATTTGTACCTTAGAAAAATAAAAAAGTTAATATTTCAAGTATCTTTGAAATATTAATAGTTATACCCTCCACAGTAGATTTTCAGTTGTGTGGACGCTACAGACAAGGAACATGCTGGAAGGACAATACCAATTATTTCTGCAACTATTATTTATAATCATATTTCTAGGCTGATTATGACTGAATCTTTTTTTTTTTTTTGGATACCTTTTATTACCTATCTAAATTTGCACAATAAACATATATCACTTTTACAGTACAAATTATTAAAAAGCTCACTGATGTAAATGTTATATCGTGATTTACTATTAGATCATACATCAAATATGTTTCTCAATTGGCCTGATAAAAAGCCTACATTTCCCTTTTTATCCTCATATTGTGTAAGAAAGATTACAAACTAGCAGGTCCTATGGATTCTAACTTCGCTGTGTTGTAAAACTCAGGTACCTTGTGAATACAAAGAGGAGTGTTGTCTGCATTTTCTACTTAATTTCGACAAAAAAAATATTAATTGCAATACTTTTCTAGTTTGCACTTTTTATGAATTCTCTCTTCTGCCTGCTGACAAGAGAGTCTGGCCCCAGAGTGGTGGGTGGCACGTGCTTGATCTGGAATACACGGCAGAAATGACCTGTTGAAAACCTTGGAGTGCGCATCCAGAAACTCAGGCCCGGTCCTGAGTTTATCAGTAAAACCCAGGCAATGGGACAAGTCTGGGGATAAAGATAATGAAAGGAGAGAAATAGAAAAACAAAAGTTGGGCACTTAATTTTCCACACAGCCCTTTTCACCATACTTATTGTATAAATAAACTCTTTTATATATATTTAAAAAAAAAAGAGTCTGGCCAGTGTGGCCCAGTGGTTGAGCCATCGACCCATGCACCAAGAGGTCTCTAGTTCAATTTCCGGTCAGGACACATGCCCAGGTTGTGGGCCAAATCCCCAGTGGGGGGCACGCAGGAGGCGGCCAACTGATGTTCTCTCATGGATGTTTCTTTCTCTCCCTCTCCTTTCCTCTCTCTAAAAATCAATACAGAAAAAAGAGAGAAGCACAAGAAAGACTGAGATTATTTAACTTTTGGGACAGGCTTTCTCCCAGGACAAACAGTTACCTGGGAATTGAACAGTTGCCTCTGCCTTTCAGCATTATGCCTTGAAATCGATCGTAAATTCCTTGTGTCATTAGTCCAGGAGATACCCACAGACAGCAAGATGCCTGGGACTCCAGAAGGAAGAAGAGGCACGTTCAAAAACACATTCCAATTAGCATCTGTAAACAGGCCAGCACCTGACAGCCTGTTCGAGGAGGAAATGAAAACACCGAATAAAAAGGGATGAATGCTAATCTGTGATTGTCATTAAATCAGATAGAATAGTGTCAATTCCATGACATATTTTTTATTCTGGGATGGAGCACATGCTGGCCGGCACTTCCCTCCTGCTGTGACGTTAGCGTGGCCAGGTGCGCTGGCCTATGAGATGTCACTGAGAGTGGTCTCTGCCCCTCCCGGTTTCCAAGAGGATTATGAGTCAACACACAGCTTCCTCGCTTCTCGTCTCCTGGCCCCGGCCGGCATTAGCCTGGGTTCGAAGCAGACCACAATGAACAAAGTAGCTCCGCTGACCCTGGCTGGACACGTAGCATAAGCAAAATATAATCTATGTTATTTTAAGTCACTAAGATTTGGAGGTTGTTTGTTATGGCGGCATAATTTAGCTCATCGAATATTACAATGTCCACCCATGCAAGCGTTTTAAAGAATCTATGTTTGTGTTCTCCACTGCGTGAGGAAGGGTTGCCGTTATCAATCCGGTGAGTGAGAGCAGGGGCTTAGAAATGTTGTTAACCTACTCTATTTAAAAGGTAATCTGACATCATGCTTTCTTTTGGTACAGACACTTTAGCAATGCTGTACCTTTTGAAAAATTACTTTTTAATTTTGTGTTCTTCTGTGTTCCTGTACACTTATAGTTACTTCTTTTTATTGATTGATTGATTGATTGATTGATTGATTGATTTTTAGAGAGAGAGGAAAGGAGAGGGAGAGATAGAAACATCAATGAGAGAAAACATCAATTGGCTGCCTTCTGCATGCCCCCCACTGGGTATTTGGTTCACAACCTGGGCATGTGCCCTGACCTGGAATCAAACCAGCAACCTCTTGGTGCATGGGTTGACATTCAATCACTGAGCCACACTGGCCGGGCTATAGTTACTTCCTAAAATTGTTTTGATGAATATTTAATGTACATTTTCATAAATATAACTCCTAGATTTCTGCTTTACAACCATCACATTTCATTATATTATTACTACTTTTTATAATCCTCACTCAAGGATATTTTTCCATTTATCTTCATATAGAGTGGGAGGGAGGGCTGGAGGGAGGGAGAGAGAGAAAGAGAGAGAGAAGGAGGGAGGGAGGGAGAGAGAGAGAGAGAGAGAGAGGTTCTGGGACAAACTGCAGGGACCAGGGCCAGGGACAAACTGCAACCGAGGTACATGCCCTTGACCAGAATCAAACCCATGACTCTGGTCCAAGGGCTGACGCTCTAACCACTGAGCAAACTGGACATGGCTACAACCATCACATCTTAAAATGTAGGTGTCTGTCTATGTAATACACCTAGGCAAATTGTTCATTTTGATGTTTAGGAACTGTATCTGGCAACCACACAACCACCAGAAGATTATCCCTTAATGAATCCCACCAGAGACAGAACTAGTGAGAGGAAATCAGTGTTTGAGACAGCAGCCCTTGCATAGCTGTGAAAAGAACATTCTCTAAGGATAAGGCTGTTGTGACTGTGAGTTCATGAAAAAATACCCAACTGTTTTCTTGAAGTCAAGCTTTCTGCAAAACGTTGCAAGGCATTCCTCCAGGCCACTCATGATCTCTTTTTATCGAACTTCATATTGTGCCATTTTTTCTTAATCGTTTCATTTTTGCAGGTGCCCTCCCTCGATAGAGTGAATGCTGTCGCTGGGCGTGGACCTGTTTGGGAGAACTGGCAAACCCAGGACTCTGCGGTCAGCTGTCAGCTGGGAGCCGCAACCACCTCCTGCTCCCTGGCCAGATTTGACCTGAGTGGACACAGCTCGCCTCCATCGGGGACAGGCGTGGAGGGAAGCCCGGGCTGCTGAGAAAAGGGGAAGACGGGGAAAGATAAGGACGGAGGTTTCAAATATCCTTAATGGGAATTCTCCACAGTCATTTTTCACCGGGGCGGGTGCTGTCAGAGGTTCGATTACTGCCTCCGCTTTCCTGGGAAAGCTTTTGTTTGGTCCCCCTCGTGGTTGGACTTGGGCCAGGCTGTGTTTTGTGTTTCCCAGGTGACTGGTCTGTCCCAGGCCAGCCCTGGCGTGACTCACACGTCTGTAACTGATAGACCACTGTCCTGTCCCCACGTTTCCCTGGCGCAGCCGTGCCCTGAAGAGCAAGGGCGAGGTTGCTGGCTTTCTGGGTTTTTTCCTGGCTGTTGTCTCGCTGGCTCAGAAAGTCCGAAATGCATTCAAGCCGTGGCCCTGGGCACTGTCATCAGTATTTGTGTGGGGTTCTTGGTGGTTGTCGTGCACAGAAGGTAAATCAACGTGCTGGGAAAGGCAAGAACAGCAAAGGGATGACATTTGTTAGGGGGCTCTGATTGATGAGTCTGACGGACCTGTCACTGGGGCCTGGGACTGATTTTAATTAGCTGCGTGACTGAAACGCCTGTCAGTGTGGCACACCGAGGCGGAACCGTCCGAGGGCGCCGCCGGGAGGGGCAGAAGCCAAGTAGGGGCGGGTGTGGGGGCGAGCTGCCAACGCAAGCCTGCCGCCGTCTGCTGCCGCAGCTCCAGCAGCTCCCAACGGTGACTCACCGCGGCACCTTTTGCGATTCTCGGTTGTAAGGGCTGCTGAGAACATCCATGGAGCCCCACCCAGCTTTTGCCTTTTGCTCCAGAAGGTGAGGAACAGGAGAAACAGCACAGTTTCCCAGTCAGCGGCGCAGGAGCTCACTGTAGGAATCTGAGGTCCTGTGCCAGCGGATTTGCCCCGGGAGGGCCCCGGACCCGCCCCTGGCCTGCGCCCTATGTGCAGCCGTGGAGAGGGCCGAGCACGTGGACGAGGGGTCCCGGGCCTCCACGGGCTGCTCACGAACCGCAGTGTGTTCAGGGGCCACGGACTGTACCTCCATATCTTCAGTGACCTGGCGGTTTCCGTTATCAGTTGGGAGCATAGCACAACAGAGAAGCTAGTCTGCTCTTGGACCAAACCAGAGGCCTCTTCCTAGGAGTGCCATTCTGGGTGCCACGTTTTGGGTGCCATGCTGGGCAAGGGCCACTTCAGGAATGAGACTAGGCATGAGACATGGCTTATGAGTAAATCAGGACAAGACCACAACGTTCCAATCTGAGGACACAAAGGCAAGAAAAGATGTGCTGGATGGCCCGGCCAGGGTGGCTCAGTGGTTGAGCGTAGAGCCATGCACCAAGAGGTCGCAGGTTCGATTCCCGGTCAGGGCACATGCCCATGTTGTGGGCCTGATCCCCAGTAGGGGGCATGCAGGAGGCCGCCAATCGATGTTCTCTCTCATCAATGTTTCTCTCTCTCTCTCCTTCTCCCTTCCTATCTCTCTAAAATCAACAAAGAAAAAAATTTTTTCAAAAAGATGTGCTGGATGTCCCTAAAACAACACTACCCAGCGCAAGTAAGGAAAGACGGTGGCTTTATGTTAGAGATCGCCGGGGATTTTTACTGGCTGTATCTTCGATGTCTTTCCAACTCAGAAACTCCCTTCAAACCAAGAGAGTGTGCTCACTACGTCACAGACACTGGCCTGCTCTTCCCTGCTGCCCTACTCACACCGTCATTCCCCTCCCTTCCATGTCCCTGTTCCTGCTGCTAAACTTAAACCCCACTTACTGCGGATGTCCACCCCGCCAGAGGCAGGAGGCCATGTCCTTCGGGTCTGCCCGCTTTGTTCTTGACCACTAATCCTCCACTGCCAGGTGAAATCTTTTACATCGATGCCTTGAACTAGTCTCTAACTGTGATTCTTATTATTTAATGTTTTATATGCATCAGCATGAATTAGGTCTCTGCACGTAGTAAAAACCTTAAGAAAACGGTTTGACAAGATGATTTTCTCTCTTATGTCACAGGAGTCTGGAGGTAGGGGGAGAATCTGGCTCATCAGGTAGACTCCGAGCTTTCTGTCCCAACATCCGTCTACACGGCCTCGGTGGGGAAGGTGCCTGTGGAGGGACGACGGCTGCCCAGGTCTCTGCCTGCTTGTCCACAGCCAAAGCCCAGGAAGCGGGGAGAGAAGAGCAAAAGTCCCCCCAGGGGAGTCAGCACCTTGTAATATGTCTTCTCAGAAGTCCCTCGGGACACTTTATTAGTATTTCACTGGCCAATACATGACCATCTGCCTACCCTTCAAAACAAGATCCTCAGCCCTGCCAGTGGGAAATTCTAGGTGGATACTTTTATTTATTTATTTATTTTTTAATCCTCACCCGAGGATATTTTTTCCATTTTTTTGTACAGATAGAGTGGGAGGGAGAGAGAGGAAGGGAGAGAGAGAGAGAAACATCGACGTGAAGGGACACATCGAGTGGCTGCCACCCGCACGACCAACCAAGGCCAGGGACAAACTGCAACCGAAGTACGTGCCCTTAGCGGGAACCGAACCCGGGTCTCTCCGGATCGCAGGTGGACGCTCTAACCGCTGAGCCAAACTGGCCAGGGCTAGGTGGATACTTTTAAAAAGTGTTAGTCATTTCTCATCTCCCTTTTGCATGCTGGTTGTGTTTCCTTTGAACCCTCCTAGTCTTAAGAAGGAATAAATTTCCTTGCACATAGATTCCTCTCCCTTTCCTCTCTTCCTCACCTTCTTTTTAATCCCTAATATCCCTTCCTGTCCAGTAGGAGGCACAGATCCCCAAAGCCTGCTGGTTTGCAGCAGCTACAGTACAGAAAGCCTGTGTAGGCTTCAAGTTTGCTTATTTATTTATTTATTTATCCTCACCCGAGGACATCCTTCCATTCTTTGTTCAGGTAGAGTGGGAGGGAGAGAGAGGAAGAGAGAGAGAGAGAGAAACATCGATGTGAAAGGGACACATCGAGTGGCTGCCACCCGCACAACCGACCAGGGCCGGGGTCAAACTGCAGCCGAGGTACATGCCTTTAGCGGGAACCGAACCCGGGTCTCTCAGGACCGCAGGCCAACGCTCTAACCGCTGAGCCAAACCGGCCAGGGCAAGTTTGCTTATTTATTGAAGAGAGTGGGAAAGTGTTGTCCAAACAGTAATTGCCAGGTAGGGCCTCATGTCTTTCCTTTGTTGGCTCTATCTGAATCTGCCTGGGTCCCCTGTAGGCATTGTCCTCAGCGCAGTGATTGCTATGGCTTTCCAGGTGTTTGAAAAGTCAGCTCTGAGAAGTGTGTTTCTTCCTTACACTTACCTGTGATGACAGCCAGCAGCCATCAGAAGGATTCCCTGCATAGCCGTTCACCTGAATGCAGACAACAGGACTCAGCAGGATGTCGTAAGGACCAACCTGATGGGCTCTGTACCCTCAGATGGCACTGGGCTCAAATACCAGCCATAACTCTATGACTTGGAGCAAGTTACGGACTCTCTTAGCCTTTTAGTTTTTCCAGTCTGTAAAATGGGAACAGTGATACCCACTTTGCTAAATTGTCATGGAATTAAATAAGATGATGCCCATAAACTGCCTGGGAGGAAGCAGGAGTTTTACAAACAATGCAAATTAATTTCACTTCTTATTAGTCCCCTCCCCCCCCCCCCACGCCAACACACACACACTAAAAGGAGTGAAAGATGGGGGAGGAGATGGGAACAGAGCATTGCTGGGGTACCCTGTTCACTCTGTCATAGGAGCTCTGAAGGTCTCAGACCAGATACATGAGGACAAAAGAAGATGAAAACATGCTCTTTAACAACAACTTTTGAGAACTGCAATAATGTTCGGCCTAGACTATTACCTTTCATCCAAATTAAAAATTATAAGTAACCTTGGCCTGTTCTTATTACTTATATTTGCATGGCGTCTAAATGCAGACTGGTGCAGCCACTATGGAAAACAATATGGTGTCACCTCAAAAAATTAAAAATTGAACTCCCATTTGACCCAGTGATCCCACTTCTAGGAATATACCCTAAGAAGCCTGAAACACCAATCAGAAAGAATATATGTACCCCCATCTTTGTAGCAGCACTATTTACAATCGCTAAGATCTGGAAACAGCCCAAGTGCCCATCAGTAGACGAATGGATCAAAAAGCTGTGGTACATATACACAATGGAGTACTACGCAGCGGTAAGAAAGAAAGATCTCTTATCCTTTGAGACTACATGGAGGGACCTGGAAAGTATCATCCTAAGTGAAACAAGCCAAGCAGAGAAAGACAAATTTTATATGATCTCACTGATTTCTGGAATATAATGAACATAACAGTTTGAGGACAATCCCCTAAGGAGTGGGGAGCTGAGAGAGGGATGAACAACAGACCTTATATGCATGTAGGCATGAACAGAGGACATGGACAACAATCTGGGGAAGGGGCAGGGAGGGAAGGGGGAGGGGGGAATCACTGGGGGGGAAAAAGGAGAATCATTTGTAACAAAAATCAATCAATAAAAAAAATAAATAAATAAATAAATAAATAAATAAAATCAGTCCTAGATGAAAGTATTAATTCCGAGCTTCGGAAGCACATTCCTGTGGCCACACATACTTGAGAAAGAAGCGGGCAGGAGAGGAGGAAGGGAAGAGAGAACTCTGAATCCAGAGGCTGGGTCAGTTTCAACCCTCAAGCTGGGAAGGCTGACCTGTGTGGTCCTAGTCCTGCTCTACCCTACCAGCAACGTGTCTGAGTTCATGGCACTACGTGTGGAGTAGCAGGATTTATATAGCAGTTTCGACACGAGCCTCTACCTTTAAAAGTCTATAATCTAGTGAGAGACACAAGAGAAACACAAGAGCAGTCCATCTAAATGCACCCCAGTGAGCACCCCCCTAATCTCCTGGGGCCGCAGTGTGCGGTCAGCGCCTCCAGTTCAGCATGACTTAAGAGGGCACAACGAGCAGAGGAAATTTCTTTGGCCCTGGAGTCAGTTCTGTCATATACATTTGCTAGATCCAGCTGTACTTCCTACACGTTGAACATATTGTCCTGGCTGATTATACTCTTGGCACCAGCGCCGCTGAGCATTCTCAAGCGCCAAGAGCACGCAGCGCAGAAGTCGCTTCCCTAAAAGGCCCGTAAAGCCACGACCAGTTGATTCTCCCGAAGATCCAAGGTACGGTTCTTGTTAGAGCCCGAGATCTGTTCTGACTGACATGACTCTGAGTTAAATGTGTCGAAACACATTCTCAGGGTGACAGCTCCTTTGACGAATAGCCCCCATATTTGTCAAAACTACTGTAGGCCAAAGGTTAGCAGCCGCGTCTGGCAGCACAGACGCAAACCTAACAAGCTAAAATAAGACCTAGGCCAGTGGGCTGGGTTCCTGCTCCAGCTTCCTCAATCTGCTGAGTCCAGGCTGCTGCAGAGTAGACGTTTGTAGAGGACTCTGGATGTTTATAGGCACAGCGGGACCCCCAGTGAGGGGACGGGCACCCAAGCCTGTTCCGTAGCAGCTCTCAGGGAATGTTATGGGATTGTCAAAAACATTTGTTCTTATCTACTGTATTTTTAAAACACAAAAATAAAATGTCAGGGCAGCCCAGTTTAAGACATTCAAAATCTCAGAAAGGCAGAAGCATTAAAAAATGCACGTTAAAATGAAAGGCCAAGAGAATGTAGCGAAGGGACATGAACGCAGCTTGAGAAAGGAGGGGAAGTGATGCTGGGCTACAGGTCTCTACCAGTCCCCCCAAGAGATCGAATAACTCCACCATCTAAGTCACCGAATGTATGCCATCCTGATGTCTCATCACACGTCTTCACTTCGAGCCATCACTGAGATGAGATGGGAGGATTGGTGGATGGGTTTTCTGGAGGACATGAGGCCTGAGTTAAGGGTTAGAATGTAAACTAAAGCAAATGAGAGGCTCTGGCTTTTGGAAAGGCTCGAATGAAGCTCTCCATTGAGGCTGAATACTTACGATGTCTCAGATCTGTGTATGTTTAACATGCTAGTTATCAAAGCATGTGATACATCCAAGTGTTCTTTTTTGACTAATGCACAAAAAGTGCGCTACCTCTGACCCTGTCCTAAAGAGGGAATGAAATGCTTTACAAGCGTGGAAAAAGGAGAGAGTTTGTCCCAGCAAAGGTCTTTAAAAGGTTGTTAATTTCGGATAGAAAATGTTAACTTAAAAGAATTTATTCTAAGTAAATATTAAGAGAATATTTAGTTACAAGGATATCTATCACTGTTTTCTTTTTCTTTTTTCTTTTTTGTAAAGAATGAAAGACTGGAAGTTATTGAATAGGTCCAACATAATACATTGTATGGTACATTCATATAATGGAATAATCTATTTATTTTAATTTTATTTATTCATTTTTATTTTTTATCCTTACCTGAGGACATTTTTGCATTTATCTTCAGATAGAGCGGGAGGGAGAGAGGGAGGAAGAGAGAGAGAAAGAAACATTGATGTAAGAGAGACACATTGAGTGGTTGCCACTCACATGACCCCAACCGGGGCTGGGGACATACTGCAACCGAGGTATGTGCCCTTAGTGGGAACTGAATCTGGGACTCCCCAGTCCACAGGCTGATGCTCTAACTGCTCAGCCAGGGCTATAATGAAATAATTTAAAACCATTATAAAGAGATATTATATAAAATAAGCTGATGAACAAAATAGATCCAAAGACATGGAAGTAGGGAACAGACTGACAAACCTCAGAGGGAAGGGGTTGGGAAGAGTAGGAAGAGATAAACCAAAGAACTTATATGCATATTGTACAACCAATAGACACAGACAACAGTGTGATGAAGGCAGGGGGTGAGGAGGACAATGTCAAAGGGGGGAAAAGGAGGGACATCTGTAGTGAAAAAATTAATAAATTAAGTATTAAATAAAAAAGATGTTATAGAAGAATAATATGGAAAGATGTTAATGATATACTTTTGGGTGAAACAAAATTATGTTAAAAGAGTATATACTGCAAAAGATACTGTTAAGAGGATAAAAATATTTGAAAATCATATACTGGATAAAGGATTTTTATCTAAAATATACCTTTAAAAATTCACAAAACTCAACAATAAGAAAGCAATCAAATTAAAAACAACAGGTATTGATGAGGATGTGGGAGAACTGGAACATTTGCACACTGTTGGTGGGAATGTAAATGGTGTAGCTGCTATAAAAATCAATATAAAGATTTCTTTAAAAATTTTAAACAAAAAAAAATTAAAAATAGAACTATATATGATCCAGCAATCCCACTTCTGTGTATATATCCTAAAGAATTGAAATCAGGAGCTCAAAGCTATATTAGCACTACTATAGTCATTACAGCAGTACTCTCAACAGTGAAGATATAGAAAAAAGCTTAATGTTTACAGACAGATGTGTGGATAACAAAAATGTGGTATATACATATAATGGAATATTATTCAGCCTTTGAAAATAAGGAAATTCTGTAATATGCAATAACATGGATGAAATTTGTGGACAATAGGCTAAGTGAAAGGAACCAATCACAGAAAGAAAAACTATTGCATGATTCCACTTGTAGAAAGTATCTAAAATAGTCAAATTCATAGAATCAGAGAGGAATGATGGTTTCCAAAGGCTCAGAGGAAGGGAATTGGGAATTTACTAATCAGTGAGCACACAGACTCAGTTAAACAGGATGAGTAACTTCTAGAGATCTGCTGTGCAATGTTGTACCTATTGTCAAACTTACTGTACGACACACTTAAAAATTTGTTGAGAGTTATATTATGTTAAGTGTTCTTACAATAACATTTAAAATTATTTTTAAATGAGTAACAGATCTCAATAAGTACATTATAAAAAAAGAAAGATTGAAATAAGCATATGAAAAGATGCTCAACAAAACATTATTCATCATTACAAAAGTGCAAATTAAAACACAACTAGATGACACTACACATCTATTAGAATAGCTTAAATCCAAAAGCCTGACAACAGATACTGAGTAATAGGAACTCTCATTCATTCCTGATGGGAATGCAAAAAGGTACAGTGACTTTGGAAGACAACTCATGGGTTTCTTAAAGTACCAAACATATTCTTACCAATCAGGCTTCTAGATATTTACTCAATTGATTTAAAAATATATGTTCACACAAAATCTGCATGCAAATATTTATAATAGCTTTATTCATAATGGCCCCAAACTAAAAGCAATCAATGTATCTTTAAATAGTTAAATGGATAAATAAACTCGAACAGTCATACAATGAAATACATACTATTTAGTGACAACAAATGAGCTATTAAGTCATGCAAAAATGTGGATAAGTCTTAAATACATATTGATAAGTAAATAAGCCAGTCTGAAAAGTCTGCATACTGTATGACGCCATTTATATGGTGTTCTGGAAAAAAAAAAAAAAAGACTATAGAGACATCAAATAAGTCAGTGGTTGCCAGGGGTTTGGAGAAGAAGGATAGTTGAATAAGTGAAGCACAGACAATACTTTTAGGGCAGTGAAACTACTTATTCTGTGTGATACATGACATTGCCTAAAAACAATAACATGCAAGTAGCAATGAGCACACCCAACACTCACATCTTGATTCTTGATAACATAATATTAGGTTAAAATCCGAAGTATCAGTATCCATGAGTCCATACTGATAGATAAATAAATGATTAAATAAATAATTAAATAAATAAATAAGACTAGACAAATCATTCATGAAGAAGAATTTTAAATACTATCTGTAGATAATCCCTCCTTCAAGGAGTGGAGCATCATTCTCTGCCCCTTTACTTATTTATTTTTTTAAATATGTTTTTATTGACTTTTTTAGAGAGAAAAACAATGGTGTGGAGAGAACTATCCATCAGCTGCCTCCTGCATTCCTCCTTCTAGGGTTGAGCTGGCAACCTGGCCATGTGCCCTGACCGGAAATTGAACCGGGACCTCTCAGTCCATGGGAGGACGCTCAATCCACTGAGCCACGCCAGTTGTTCTTATCCCCCGCCCCTTTAGTGTGAACTTTGCACAGTAACTTTTTTCCAAAGACTACAGTACAGAAAGAAGAACAGAGAAAGAGTAATTTTACTGTGGAAAATATAGACAAGCCATGACCTCATTCAGATGACCAAGGTCAACATCAACAGTGATGAGTCATGTTGATAGTATGGACCTTTGATATGATATGGTGAGAATGGGCCCTTTACTTCTGTGTTTCCCCTTGACAAAATGTGTAACCACAGTATTATGAGAAAAACAGACAAATTGCAAAATACCTGATCAGTACTCCTTAAAAATGTCAAAGTCATAAAAAATATAGAAGTCTGAGTAGCCTATGGAGACATGATGACTAAATATAATGTGATATCCTAAATGATGCCCTGGAACAGAAAAAAATATTAGATAAAAACTAAAGAAATATCAATAGCTTGGCCAGTGTGGCTCAGTGGATGAGTGTCAACCCATGCACCAAGAGGTTGCAGGTTCAATTCCCAGTCAGGGTACATGCCCAGGTTGTGGGCCTGATACCCAGTGAGGGGCAAGCAGGAGGCGGCCAGTCGATGTTCTCTCTCATCCATGTTTCTATCCCTTGCTTCATCTCTCTCCAAAATCAATAAAGGAAAAATAGTTTAAAAAAATATATCAATAAAGCATAGACTTCTGTTAATAACTATGTATCAAATTGATACCAATAATGACAATGAACTGATATTGGTTCAATAGATGTGACATTAGAACCATACTAATGTAAGGTATTTATCAACAGGGGAAACTGGGTCTAAGCCATGTGGGAACTCTCTGCACTGTCTTCACAATCTTTCTGTAAACCTAAAACTATGATAAAAGTGAAAGTTTATTGAGCAAAGAGTATATGCTATAATTTTCCTAGATTTATATATAGATAGACATATACATAGAAAAAGACGAAAGGTTATGTATCAAAACATTAACATTATTATTGCTGGTGATGAGACTAGAGAGTGTTATTGTCTTATTTTGCTTATCTGTATATAGATAGAACTTTATAACACCAAAAGAAAAAGGAAATTGTAAGCCTTCATTTGTACAAGAATATTTCCCTGACTTAAATACAAAAGAAGAATTATATCTAATATTTTAAGTTCCTAAAAGTATTTAAAAGGCATACAGTTTGAGACAAGCTTGTCAAGGGGGAAATGCAAAAATTACTTTTTGATACAAACATTTTTCTCAGCACGTTCTTTGATAGTAACTAAGAATAAGGGTAAAGAGGAATACTTATTCCTGAAGTAAGAGTTTGATAAAACATACTCAAGAGTTTCCAATTAACCTTTAAGATGAATTCCAATTCCCCATTTTAATCCATTCATTTTCCCTCATTCTAATTTCTTATGTAATTTAAGATGTTTAAAATCACTAGAGAGGTTTGTCTGAGGCTCCACGAAGCTGCTGTGACATGTCCCCTGAGTTCAATTCCAAGCACACCTGCTAGAACACTGAGTCTCACGTTGTGGAGCAGATGATGGTGGTGAGCAATCTCAGGGCTGGTGATGTCATCACCACCTTCTCTAGTGAGAAGCAGTTAGCTCCTTTAAACACAAATGGATTCTTTCATTCCCATGATGGCCTGGTTTATTCTGTCTTAAATTATTAGATCCCTCTTTGCCTGCACATGTTTGGGATAAGCTATATACTTTTTTTATGGATCATTTCATTTACTCATTTTCTCATTCCATAAATATTCATTGAGGGCTTACCATTTGTCAGTTACTGTATAAATAGTTGAGAAATATGGAAGCATGATAATAAATAGTTCTTATTTAAGGAAATTCTAAGAGGAATAGTCACAGTAAAACAGGTAAATTAGCCCTGGCTGGTTGGGCTCAATGGTTAGAGTGTCAGCCTGTGGACCAAAGAGTTGTGGGTTTGATTCTGGTCAAAGGCATGTACCTGGGTTGTGGTTTGGTCCCTGGCCCTGGTTGTGGTTGTGTGGGAGGCAACCAATCGATGTGTCTCTCTCACATCGATGTTTCATTCTCTCTCTCTCCCTCTCCCTCCCACTCTATCTGAAGATAAATGGAAAAATATCCTTGGGTGAGGATTTTAAACAAATAGGTAAATTATTACACTTACAAGATAGAATAAATGCTAAAAAGAAAAGTTCAAATTAAGTAAAATAAGCATTCACCGCAAGGAGTGATTACATCCATGTACAGCAGGTCCTCAAAAAACATCATTTTGTTCATATGTCATTTCATTATAATGTTGATAAGATGCCATAGGAATGTAACTATTGGTTATATCACTTAGCCTCTGGTAAAATTGGTTTGATTATATGTTATTTCACTTACACTCAGAACCTATGGACAACATTAAGTAAAGACTTACTGTGGAAGGGCACAAGGAAGGATTTGCAAAAGCAGATGGGTGAGAACTGGGTCCTGATGAATATTTGGGGACTGAAGGGATGGGAAGGATGTTTGTTCTTCTTTGTTCATGTTTCCACGTGGAGAAACTTACTTCCCCCTCCCAGCCTTTCTCCCCAGTCATTACTCCTCCCACAGACAGTTAGTGAGCTTGAGAACAGGAACTGAGCGTGCTTGGCTTATCCCCTTTGGTTTCTTTTTCTTTTCTTTCCTTTTTCCTGTTAACCCGTCTGGTGTCAACTTGTTTTTAAATTATAGTTGGCATACAATATAACATTAGTTTCAGGTATCCAACATAGTGATTCAACATTTAAATACCTTAACTAAGTGATCTCCACCATACCTAGCAGCAATCTGTCCCTGAACAGTTATGATATTATTGACTATATTTCCTATGCCTGATTTTATAACCGGAAGTTTGTAACTCCTAATCCCTTTCGCTTTTCCTTCCATACCCCATCTTCCTCCCCTTTGACAGCCATCAATGTGTCCTCTGTGTCTATGAGTCTGTTTCTATTTTACTTTGTTCAATTGTTTTGCTTCTTTAGATGCCACATTAAGTGAAACCATACTGTATTTGTCTTTTTCTGCCTTATTTCACTTAGCACAATGCACTCTAGTTTCATCCATGTTGTCACAAATGGTAAGATTTTATTCTTTATTATGACTGAGTAATATTCTATTGCATGCACATACCACATTTTCTTTATCCACTTATACACTGATTTTCACCTAGGTTGCTTCCATATTGTGACTATTGTAAACAGTGCTGCAAAACTTTAACACCTATTGCCAAAGGTGACCAGTGCCATTTTACTGTCCTCCAACGGCCCAGGGTCCTGCTCTGGCGCCCTCCACATTCTCCATTCTTTTCTCCTCCTATATCCTCTCATTTTTGAAAACTCCAAGTTTCTTAGTGTTCCTAACTTCCATAAGGAGTTAGAAGAAAAACAGGCTGATTACCCTAATTCAAATCACGGTGTAATTGCTGGAATCTAAGCCTCATCCAGAGCATTTGCATTAAAAACAAAACGAAACAAAACTCTCAGTAAATCTGTTCAGTGAGTCTCTAGGTCATGTGGCAAAGAGGTGAGAAAAAGTTCACACTTTATTTTACTCTGTAATATATAATACTTCAAAGAGTAGTGCTAAACTGTGCTATTCATTTGAGTATATTTTGTTTCATGAAATAGTGCTTAACATTCCAAGAGAAAATCCAAATATAAAACCATGACATAGCAGTATTCTTATTTTACATATGGAAAAATGACTAGACAGGTCTACTTACCTTCACTATTCTCCTATGTTCCTGCTTCCCTCCCTTGAGAGGGGTATTATTGATAAGCATATAGAGACCCACATTTTCTCCGTCCACCTCACATGTTTATGCTATTTTCATGATTTAGCTACCTTATTCCCTTTTCTCTCTGTGCAGGACTATTTTCACACTGTTTTTACTCTCTTGGCCACTAATAAATAAATAATGCAAGAAAAGAGGCCTATACTTTCTCCCATACTCTGGTCCAGTTTAAGATGGGAATCTACTTAATTTTGTAAGAGTTCAGCAAAAGTTAAGAGTGGAGTACGTGCGTCATTTTCTTTACCTGAGAGTAACTCTTAATTATACAGATTGTTCCTGACCATCAGAATGTTTCTTCCCTCCTCCCTCTTCACCCAAATCTCTCCCACCCCACAAGGCTCCTCTCCATGCTCATTCACTCTTCCGGGAAGCCCACACCAACAGCCTCTCCCTCATCTTTCATAGAGCGTATCGTCGATTTCACATGCTGTATCCCCTGCATTCCAGCACTCTCAGCTTGCTCCCCATGTGAACACGCTGCTTCCCAGTGAGACCGTGAGTTTTCAGAGATGAGAACATTGCCCTATAAATCTTAATACACCATGTGGTTCAAGGCATGTTGTAAAGACTCAGTGACCCGAGGGTTGAACTGTTTACATTAACAGCGAGAGCCAAAGGAGAGTACAGAATGCTCCCAGGGTAGGCTAGTCGCTTGTCTCTTTGCTTGCAGTTTTTCAGTTGGTTTTCTAAAACAGAAACCCCAAAATATCCATTGAGTATGAAGCATGACAGAATCAATGAATATACTATTTAAAGTATCAAACTCCAAATTTAATCAGCAAAGGAATTCCACATTCCTTCATTCAGCGGGTGTTTTCTGAACATTGCCCGTGTCAGATACACGGTGCTGCAGAGGAAAGTTGAAAGAATACACAGTTCCTGGCCTCCAAACATGCAAATAAGACACTAACAAATGTAGAGTCAGGAAATGATTAGATTCAGGTGTCTTCAGGAATGAAGAGAATAATAAAAGAAAAAGTTAGAGAAGGCTAATGAGGATTTATCCATGTTATCTTAAACATTATTATCATCAGTTCATCTTTAACTTGGTAGCTAACATATGCAAAACATTGAGTTTATCACAGTGAGTTAAAGTGTACATAACAGAACGTGGAAAACGTGCTTTTGTGTGTTTAAATTTAAAAAGTCAGAATTTAGATTATTATATACTCATTGGGTGGCAATGATGAATAGGGACGTAAAGACTGCCTACTCATGATTACATTTAAACATCCGTATGACACATTGAGAAAGTAATTGCATCAAGTCAAGACAATTCTCATGGTTGAGAAACACATAAATTGTTTTTATCTCTGAGCAGATATACTTTATATGTTTCTTTACAACAGAATCATAAATGGCCAATGAAAACAAAATAAAATAGAGCATGTTATTTCTGCCTTTTGTTCCTTTGGGAATAGCTCAGATCTGAACATCCTGATGAGGGCTGTCAGGCCTGGTGCTGCTGAGAATGAACACACACGTGTGGATGGAGTCTGTAGCTTCTGACCACGGACTGAAATCAGATGGAAAGACGGTGATGGTGATCCCAGAATTCTACATGGGGAACAAGATGCTGGCAATACTAACTGTTGGCTGTCCTACTTTATATTTTATGATTTTTAAAATTTATTTTCAAATTATAGTTGACATACAATATTATATTAGTATCAGGCGTACAATGTGGTAATTAGACATGTGTATGTACTAATTGATCACCATGATAAGCGTAGAAATTATCTGTCACTCTACATAGTTATTGCAGTATTATTGACTATATTCCCCGTGCTGCACATTATATCCCACAACTTACTTATTGTATAACTTTAAGCTGTACGTCTTGTTCTCCTTCACCTTTTTCGACCACCCCCCACCCCTCCCATCTGGCAACCAACAGTTTGTTTTCTGTATCTATGAATTTGTTTCTGTTTTGTTTTGCTTGTTCATTTGTTTTATTTTTTAGATTCTACATAAAAGTGAAATCATATTGTATTTGTCTGTCTCTATCTGATTTATTTCACTTACTTTAATATGTTCATTTTAGTAAAACCTTATAGGAGAGGAGTTAAAGCCTCAAATCGTTGAGTTTTTGAGTCTACATTGCGAGAACATACACAGCTCTCTACCTGGAACGGTCCTCTTTTACATGTTCCTGCAACACATGCACTACCCGTGATCCAATGTCACCTCTGCAGAGGGACCTTCCAGACCACCCTACCTACAGTTTCCGCGCCCACTCCTCGACTCCTCACTGTGCTTCCAGTCAGATATCTACATTATGGTGCCATAGCAACCAATCCCCAAGTCTCAGTGGCTTAAAAGAAAAGTCATCACTAGTGTAAAAATCCACTGCCAGCCTGACAACTTCCCAGGCAGGGCCATTCAAGCCTTCATCGGGTGAGCCAACCCACCTGCCACACAAGGTGGAAGTGAGGGGGAGGCAAGGCCAGGAAATAAATGCTTCTACCCGGAAGTGACAGATCACTTCCACTCACATTTCACTGGTCAAAGCCAACGCACTGGGCAGAGAAGTATCTTCCTAAGCATCTAGGAATAATATCTGATGCGTCATGCTTTGTTTTTGTTTACAACACTTCACCTCGCATCACATAATACATTTTATATGTGATTATCTGTCTTTTCCTTAATAGAATATAAGCACTGTGAGATCAGGGGCCATGGCTGTTTTTTCATTGCTGTACTTTCAGATTTAGAAAAGAGATTATCAATAAATGTTTGTTGGGTAAACAAATAAGAATGCAGGAAATGCTATGCTTTACACCAGAAATCCCAAGTCCAACTGCCTAAAGAACTCAGCTGTCAATATGGGAAAGAAGCAAACAAGTATGTAACTGTGGCTAAGTGAGCTTTTACTATGACCTAAAATTTGCTAGTTGTTGCCTTAATGGATTATGGGCCTCGGATAGTCAAGGTCTCTCCTTTACTTTAATTAATTAATTAATTAATTAATTAATTAATTTATTTTTAAAGGTAGTATGAAGGGAAATTTTATCTATTTTCTTTTCATTTTAATTTTATTTTTGTTGTTGAAAGTATTACAGATGTCCTCCTTTTTTCCCCATTGACCCCCTCTTTCTCGCTCTCACCCCACTCCTGCCTTCCCCAGCCCAGAGTCCAGGTCGATTGGTTGTGCATATATGCATACAAGTAAAGTCTCTTGTTTTAATGTGAATTTTTAAATCTGTATTTTTACATGAAAATTCTGATATTTCCATCATGTGATTCAAAACTATATGCAGGTCATACCCAGCAAAAATGAAGTCAGTCTATGCTTTTTGCTTAAGGTGCCAAGACTGGAAGTATGTGTGTCAAGATTTGCAAAGATTGAGGTCAACGGAGAAGAAAGAAGAGAAGGAAAACAGAATCTCCACATTTATTTCCTCATCACCGGAACTGCAATATGGAGGCATCTTTGCTCTGTGTCTGCACCTCTCAACCCTGCCCCTCTTTACCCAGGAATTTTGAAAATGATTTCTTTATGTTTATAGCACTGGTTTCATTTCTTTATTGTTGAATCCTGTGAAAAGTAAGAAGGAATCAACCCTGCCTTCAGTGATACTATTATGTGTCTTACATAACAATGTCTAAATAAATAAGAAGCCTGGTGAAAGGTCTCCAAGGGTAAAATATTTATAATTAAAATGGAACAGGCAAAATAAAAGTTCTAATATGTACTTTATATATCAGATGAGGTCTAAACCAGGAACTCAGTAAGCAATAATTTGATCTGGTTATATAATGATTGTTTCTTTTTTCTTTGCCCTAAAGTTGAACTTTGTACATAAAAGGGATGCCAAACACATTTTCACTGTAAAGAAATGTTGTTTTCCAATTGGATCACCCAAGAGGCTTCAATTCAGATGAAAATGTTCAAAAATCAAATTTCTCTGTATTTCTTTGGATCTAACATGGGGAGATTAAGCAGGCAGTGTTAATGCTACTTTTCTTCTCCATGGGGAATGATCACTGAGCAAGGTCACTCAAACTTTATAATAGTTCATTTCAGTGGCCCTCAGCCACACTTGGGTGACTTCCAGCTGTGGAATCAATAAAAAACACCCTGGACCCTTTGGTCAGGGACACAGTACTGGATTCCAGACAACCTGCTTTTCTAAGGAAGCAATTGATTTAAAACAGGCCTGTCCCTCCTCCTTTGCAGAGGATTCTATCACGCTGCTGACAACCAAATACCCTATGCGTTATTCTCCTTGCATACAACTGCCATCTTAGGTCTCTGTAGGTATGTGTATTAGTTACTGCCTTTAATTCAATTCAAGGATAACTAGAAAAATAAGAAATTTCAATACCCCTTTCCCTACCCAGTCCCATTCGCCAATTAAAATCCTCCCACAAGAAAGAGATTTCTAGTTGAGTGGTTCCATCAGGCCTTCTCACGAGGCTACCCTGCACATCACTGGGTAGCATCAGTTTAAATTGCCTTGAAGTAAATAAGGTCTTGCCTAGGACAAAGTGGCTGGGTTGGTTGGGCATCATCCCCTGCGTCTGGAGGTTGCTGGTTCAATTCCTGGTCAGAGCACATGCCTGGGTTGTGGGCTTGATCCTCGGTAGGGGCATGCAGGAGAAGGCCAATCTATGTTTCGCTCTCACATCGATGTTTCTCTCTCTCTCTCTCTAAAAATCAATTTAAAAACCTTTAGAAAAAGAAAAAGAAAGAAATGAGATCTTTAGTTTATGGTTTTAAAAACAAAATTACCAAGACTAAAATTAAAATCTTGTTCTTGCAGAGGTAAACAAAAATATAAAAATCTCTGGAGATAGCTCATGAGCAAAGTAAAATTACTTTCATAGTATTCTAGAACTCATTATTAGAGAACCCAAATATTGACTTGATTGTGAAAATAATTACACCATAGCCACTTCAAACAGGTTCTCTTCATAGTGGCTACTTACAACCCTCCCCACCCCATGATTTCAGTAAATATTGCATTTAAAGATTATGCTTTAATATTCTTTTTTTGCATGCACACAAATATAGTATAACAAACAGGCAAGCCACCCTGTGGGTAGGTGAATAAATCTTCAATATTTCTAAACTGGTCTGCGTTAGAGAGTCCAGGAAGACCACATGAAAACAGGCACCAAACTCCAAACAGGGAAAGAACAGCAGGGATGGGAAGAGGACAGAGAACTTACAGCATAAGAAAAGCTTATAGACCAAAGTGCTCAAATGCATTAAGAAATAAAATGCTGAGAAAGCCGGCCAATAAAATCAACTACTGGGAGATTAAAGTAGCTAAGAAAGAAGAAAAATGTCTGAAAATGAGTGTGCTTAGACTCTTCAAAGTGATAAATTATGGGTGGGGTGGTGTAAGAAGAAATACTGAAATAAAACAGGCAGAAATAAGGCAATAATAGGTGGATGAGAAAAAGGACCACTGAGAAATCTTGAAAACAGAAAGTATAGTTATTATGCTCTAAAACAATGCAATCGATAAGACAATTTGGTGTATCCACAGGTGACACGTTTGTGAATAGGAAGGTTCACCAGGAATGAAGGATAAAGGCACAGACATTAAAACTGTGAAAGAGAAGATCAAGACATAGAATATCGATTGAGTGGCTCCACCATACTTCTAACATGTTCTACCACAAGTGAGTATAGAAAATAGCAAAAAACCTTGTAAGAAGATATGAGCCGAAAATGCACCAACATTTAATAATGAGTCTTCAGATTCAAAGTGCATGTTATGTACCAAGCAGAATGTGTGATGTTGAATCTATACCTAGAAAGAAAAGTGACATGGCTATTTATGCACATTTTCTTTATATGTAAGTAGGAAACATGAAAGATCTAATTTGTAACCTGAGATGCTCTTCACAAGTGACAGACATCTCATATATTTATAACATAAAAAGGTAATAAGGAAGTATGAGATAGCACATAAGCATGAGACAAAGAGAGTGTCTCTGCATATCAAGCCGATATGCATGACCTGAGCATGGTTCATGCTGGTTCTCCTCAAATGCTCCTATAGTCCTTCTCTGTTATGTAAGACACTCCATCTGAACAGTCTTCCAAGCTGGCCTAGGCAGTGGGTGGGAAATGCCAAATTCATGCCTCATGTGATCAATCCTCATGTCATGTTATCTGGTAAGTTACTTGGAAACAGCAAACATTTTATTACTTTAACAAAGAAATAGAACTGACCTGTCCTGAGTGATTTCAGTGTAGCCTCCATTTGACAATCCATGAAGATGATGTAACCGAAAGCAGCTCATTAATCTCATCCTAAGTCTTAAATTCCAAGTCGCAGTGACTCCGATCTAAATGAGTTTCCACCAAACAAAACTAGAGGATGATTTTTTATGGTGTGTAGGACATTTTATTACTTCCAACTTTGTTGCAATGAGGTACAACCTTTTTACAAAAATAATAATTACTTGAGCTCTGAATTACTCTTAGATGGACCACAGCTGAGTTGCAAACTTAGTAAAAAGATTTTGAGTCTCTCTTAATGCATTGGTACAGGTTGCTAGTAAGGAAACATATTTGTATATAATGCTATATTCAAGCAAATTGACAGTCCATTTCTTAAAACTCTAGAACAGTGCTATTCACAGAACTTTCTGCAGAGATGGAAATGTTCTGATATCTGCACTGTCCAATTTGGTAGTTATAGGCATACCTCAGAGATATTATGGGTTCAGTTCCAGACCACTGCAATAAAGCTAATATTGCAATAAAGCAAATCACACTAATTTTTTGGTTTCCCAGTGCATATAAAAGCTATGTTTACACTATTATAGTCCATTAAGTGCGTAATAACATTATGTCTAAAAAAACAATGTACATACTTTAATTAAGAAATATTTTATTGCTAAAAAAAATGCGAACCATCATTTGAACCTTCAGTGAATTGTAATATTTTTGCTGGTGGAGGGTCTTACCTTCAATTTGTAAAAACAATACCCGCAAAATGCAATAAGTGGAGGGCAATACAATGAGGTATGCATTAATACTAGTGTTACTCAGGAACTGAGTTTTTATATTATTTAGTTTAAATTTATCCTAAGTTTAACATCTATATTAGCTGGTGGCTACCATATTAGATAGAGTGACTAGGGACCACACGATGCACACTAAATGAAATAAATTAGTTCTGATTTATTAATTTATTATTAATAGCAGTAATATAACTGAGAATACAAATCTCATAGCAGCATTTACAGATGACTTCACCATTTCTATTGACTTCTCTAGGCAACAACACTCTGAAGTCAATAGATTAAGTATTATTCTCTCTCTCTCTCTCTCTTTCTCCTGTTTCTACCACTCTTTCCATGTCTTATGATCTCTGGTCAGAAACTTTCTATACTAAAATGGTAATTCTTTTATAACAATCTAATTGGTAATTGGTAACAATAACAGATTTTCTTTGTGATTGGAAAATATAATGCAACTTGTAAGAAGAAAATTCATCTTCTTTTTAAAAATTGCATCATAAAATATATTAAATGAATATCTATGACGGGTCATAGCTTAGAGAAAAATGAATTGTACATTCTAATGTCTAGTCAGTTTGTAGACATATTAATGAAGGCCCGAGGAACCTGTTCTTGTGATAAGCCTGTGCAACAGGCACTCTGCTGGGGAGATGGGACCCATGTCACCGAGAAAGACCCCGGTAGGGCTGGACAGCTTATATTTTATACATTTATGTTGGAACAGCAAACATTGAAATTGGCCCATCTAAAACCTAAGCCTGTGGTTTCGTTGATTCTAGATAATTGAAAACAGGACTTTAGTGCACTAAATCCACCTCTTCTGGGCTCTTTGCCATAATACACTCCAATCTGAAAATACTTGTTTTAAAAAGAAGCCTCTTATACAAAAGGCAGGAGAAAAAGAGACAGAGAAGAGGAAAAATTATTATCAATATATTATAGCAAATGTACTTGTCACTTGGTAAAATATACTTTTCTCTGTTAATATCATTATAGCTATGCAAATAATAGTTAAGTTTCCTAAACTGGACAGCCTGCTTTTGCAAACAGTAGAAGAAGAAAGCCACCTGAGCCTGTGGGTCTGGGGTCACTAACTGTCTATTCCCTCCAGTGATCACAAGTTCATAAATCCAGGGAGCCTCCAACATTATATATGTTTTTAAATATTGAAAAACATGGTATATATTTTCTAGGCAGAAAGATTTTTAAAGTGAATACTTATGGGGAATTTACAGTTTTGATTGGAAATACTGGCAAAGCAGTAGTGCATGAAATATATAATAGTCACATGCTGTTTTGGAGGTGGAGGCAGAAATCAATTCAATGAATGAATTCTTTCTTCTCTGTTATTTATTTTAACCAGATACTGCTATTTGCTCTTTATTTTATTGGTTCATTTAAGTCAAAATATAGAAACTTTAATATTTTCTATTTTGCAAAGTTTGAGTCATTTTAATGACAAGAGACTGAAAGAGAGAGACACACACAGACATGGAGACAGAGAAAGACAGAAAGAAATACTAACACAATTACTGGTATATTTGAAATTCTTTCTATGCTATTCCCAAACCCTTTGCCCTCTCTTCTACCCCATATGTAATTATTTTCATGAAATGGGTATTCTTCATTTGATATTCTAGTATAGTTGTTTTGTTTTGTTTTTTAACTGAGTATGTACACAGCTATAAAAAAAATAATTATGGCGTCTTAATCTTGACATCATATTGCAACTAACTTTCTGTCACTATATTTTTATTATTCTTTTATGTTTGAGGAATGTATCCATTATGATAACATGCCTGTAATTTATTCCCTGTAATGGCTGGATAGCAGTCTATTGTATGAGAGTGCACCATAATAATTTATTGATTCATCCTCTTGCTGATGGGCACTGAAACTCTTTGGAGATTTGTTACTGCTACAAGGCAGTGAACATTTCCCCTTGTGTACATTGCACATACCCCTTGTGTACATTGAGACGGTTTCTCTCCCACAGCCTAGAATTGCCGAGTTCTAAGATATGCACATCCTCAGCTTTGCTGGATCTAGACAATGCCAAGTGCTCTCCGAGATGGTCATCTAGTGTTTTCCGTATGTGTCCCTCACAGTCTACTCTCAACACAGCAATACAGCAGGTGACCCTGCTGTGTTAACCTAAAAACGTCACTTCACGACACCCTTTTCATAAAACCCTGCAACGTCTCCCCATTTCACTCTAAATGACCTACAAGACCCTAACTGATCCCATCCCGCCCCAGTCCTCATCATCTCTGGGGCCCTCAAACATACCTGCTACCTCCCTGCTTGGGGTCTTTGTTCCAGCTGTTTGCTCTGACTACTACGTTCCTTTCCCAGACTTTACTTGGCAAAATCCTTCACCTTCTTCAAGTCTGTTAAAACTTCACCCCAACAATGAGGCTTACTGTGAGTACCTCCTTGTACACTCAATCCATTCTCTTGCTTGATTATTTTTTTCCTTCATAGTACCAATTCCCTTATAATGTATAACATAATTTTTTAGATTCATTATCTGGCGTCCCATCCTCCCCTTCGAATGCCAGCCCCATGAACGCAGGGCTGTCTGCCTGTTGTGTTCACTGATGTACCCCAGGCACATTCAATCGACATCTAGGAGAGGTGAATTGAGTATATGTGTGATTCCACATCGTGCTTTGCAGAGTGTTATCTGAAAAGGACGTGTGATACTTTGATTGATAACATATGCGGACTATGGTTTGAGGAAGGACTACAGTTTAACCTTGACTCAGGCAGGATATGAGGTCCCTATGAGTAGGGACCCGCTCGGTCTTCTGATCATTCTATCCTTAGTTCCAAGTTCAGTGCCTGGCACATAACGAATGCTCAATAAGTGCTTGTCAAACAAATAAATGAACAGAAATTTATTGAGAGGCTTACTTCACCACTTGGAAGTTGATTATATGGGAATTGAGATTTGCTAACAGATCGGTGATGCAGACGTGCCCATCAGGCACAACCAGCGGCCAGTGCTTCCCCTTCTAAACATATCCCTTGGACATAACTTGCCTTGACTGGACATCTTTTCCTCTTAAAAGTTTTTCTATCAAATCTTATTGGGGAAGGGAATGAATGAAAATTTTCCCATTGAAAATATTCTAATAGAGTATGTCTCACATTTACCTGATGATAAGAACCTCTCAGGAGAGTCTGCTAAAAACACAGGTCCTTGGACCTAGTCTCTAAACCAGAATTTCAGGAGAGAATTTCCTGAGAACAGACGCCAGGAATTGCATGATCAGGTGAGGGCGGGAAATGCCCACAGGAGGAGACAGGGCCTGCTTGTAACTGCAGCATAGAAACAGAACAGAACAGCTGGTGGGCGGCGGAACCACCTTTCATATTCGCATTGTCTCGGAGTCTCTCTTTTGTGCCTACCTAACATGGTCATCAGGGGCTCAGGGAATTTGGGGGTGACTCATAACCCCGTGTTTATGAATGAGTCATAGAGAGACTAACGAACAAGGGAGCCTGCCTGCTGGCTCTCCGCAGACCCAGCTGTTCCCTAGAATGGGCCGCATTCTCCTTACTCCCCATCACAGGTCCATGAAGAAGACAGACTGGGAATAAAGCTCTGGGCCACGCAGCAAAAGGAAAAAGTCACATTGCCAAACACAAGGTGAAAAGATGAGGCCATGGGGGTTTGGGAAGAAAGATGGCCCACCAAGGACCATTTTATTATTCTCCCAACAGAGAGGCCTTTCTCTACACGGAGGTCACCTGGCGTGTATTTAATACAGTCTACCAGAGAGTGGTATGGCGGACTGGGCTCCAACAGCCTTGAACTGCCATCCCTGTTCAAGGGGAAGGGGAATTTACGGCCTCTCCGGTGTGTCTTTACTCTCTGGCAGTCACTGGGAGAGTGGGCTGGTGCATGTGATTTCTATGCCTCAGCTTTCAAACATGTGTGCCCCACGTCCTCCTTCCAGACTCTTCCCCGTAGAAGACATTTCATTAAAACTTACAGAGAGAGAATTTAGTGGGAAGAAACCTATAATTTAATCAAATGAAAAACCTCTCCGTTTTTAAATTTGGCGTACATTTTAGGTACTCATGTGTTTGGGGTCATTTTTAGTTATTTTGACCCCCCCCCCCCATTTTGGCAACCAAGTTGAATTTGGCTGATGGGATGAGAGGGCAGGGGGCACAGAAACCCTGTGGGATTTCATAACTTTGCCAGAGTCAGCACATATTTATTAAGGGGTGGGCATGAAGCTTCCCATCTGCTCGTTTTTGCGGGGTGCTGACAAGAACATTCTAATTTCCAGCTTGAATATATATATAAAGTCTTCTCTCCGTTTACTCTGACCAGAGGGCTGTCTTAGTGTTCAGAGACAGACAAAAATGGTGCTTTAGTTTTGTAACTTGGCATTGTAAGTAATGGAACTGCCCCAAACTTCAGCTTGCAGATATTTTTGTCAGCCTGCAAAATATGTATAAGACCCACCCAACGGTACTTACTCCTAGAATTGATCTTGATCTTTAGTTGCTCCTCATATCCCTGTTCTGGGGAAGCCCAGACCCTGGTACGACAGACACCCCTGAGTTTTCTAGTAAAGGCAGGGGAAAGGGGAGACCTTGGATCTGTTGTCTGCTTCTTTTCACATGGGAAATGCTCCCCTTCACTGTCTGGGAGTAACAGGCTGGGCCAGAGGGTAATTTCATTCTGCTTCATTTCAGGCTGCATTAGTCGACCCCTTACACATCCTCACTCCCACTCTGCTCCCCTCCTTTCCCTGCCCACAGCCTTGCCAGTGCCAGCCTGTCTGGCAGGCCTCAGGAGGCTCCCCCACCTCTGAGAGGAGCCTGAGCCTCCGCCGTGGTGGGAGCCTGTCATTCTCCTGCACACAGTTTTGCATAGTTCTAATTGTTTAATAATTTTTGTCTGCAATCACTTATTTAATATCAGCCATAGTTCCAATTCTGAGATAGTCCCCAAGATTCCCACCCCTGGTGTCCAAGCCCTGGATAATCCATCCCCCCTTAAGTGTGGGCAGGACGGGATGTCACTCCTGAGTCATACAGCATTATATGGCAAAAGTGAGGGAATTTTGCAGATGTAATTAGGTCCCTAATCAGTTGACTTTAAATTAATCAGAGAGATATTATCCTAGGTGGGCTGCACTTAATCAGGTGAGCACTTAGGTGGCCCCTGCAGCCAGAGACACTCTCCTGATAGCCTGAAAAAGCAAGCTGAGCTTCACAGCTGCAAGAAGCTTATTTCTGCCAACAACCAGGGAGCTTGGAGGAGGACTGGAAACCTCCAAGGAGATCACAGAGCTGGCAGTGTTGGATCCTGCCTCCTGAGACCCAGAGCAGAGAACCCAGCTGAGCCCTACCCAGCTTTTTGATCTGCAGAACTGAGAGAGAATAAGTAGGTGCTGGTGTAGTTACCACCTTGGTGGGAATTTGCCACACAGCAACAGAAAACCAATACACTACCTCTGTCTCTTATTCACCATGTGATCAGTGCCTACCGTAGCAGGTGACATGGAAAGCTTGCTGAGTATCTACCAAAGGACAGACTGACCTGAATGAATGGACGGTTCAGTAGATTGTGAGTGGCCAAGTGCACACCAGACTATAAAGAGAAATTTCATGAGGATGAAATACAAATCAGCCAGGTTCCATGACCTTGGCTGCTCATCTTCCAAGTCACTCCTCTACCGAGTAAAGGTCTAGGGTGGGAAGAGAGACGCAGGCCTTTAATAAATCTTTCTCTTGTTTGTGTCTATTCTTAGGTCAGTCTGATATATTTTTAAATTTTCTCCAAAAGCTCCCTGCATTGACTGAACCTTTGAAAAGTAACTTACCTCTACCACTCCCAATGTCCTCCCTCCCTCCCTCCATCTCCTCCCACCACCTCCAGGAGACCACCTGCTCTGCCACATTGGGCTCAGCTGCAGGTCTGGACCATGAATCCTGGGCAAGTTACCCAAGCAAAGCCCAGCAAAGCTCAAGGACAGGCTCGTGACTCAATGAGAAGCAGTGTTTCTGCCTGAATCAGCCCGAGCCCAGCCACATCTGAGGAAGAGCGTGGCTGCGGCTTAGCCACGACGCGGCTGTGCATGGACACACGGCGCTTGCACCGTCTCAGATGAGACGACACGTCTGCTGATTCACTTGCACCTGGGGTTTTCTGGCTGGACATCTGGAAAGGGCCATTTCTTTTTCCGAGCTCAAGTTTTATTTATCTAAAACGATCTTTTAAAAATCATTTTAGATTTCTTCAGTGTCTGGACGTGGTGTGGAATGTGGTTTATTTGGTCCACACTGCAGCAGACTCTATGTCATGACTTGCTGAGACTTTGGTTCTGCCATCAGTACACCAGCTGGCACCGACCTGTACTGAGTAGCAGTGTACGGGGGGAGGGAAACAGGAGAGATGAGAACAGGTGCACACGACTGTGCCAGGCCAGGTCCACGTGTGGGTGTACACCCCCCGGGAACTGCACAGGTGGGAATGTCTGAAGGCTCTCCTACCAAAGATCAGAACATGTGGTCAAGTGGAGGCTTTGAAACTGGATTTGTGTGAATTAATAAGAAACAAAATTCATCTGCTGTACTTAAGAGTTTGCAAAGTTTCATGTGCATGAGGTCACACATCCTCACAACGCACAATGAGGCAAGAAACTCACGTAATCTTAGTCTGTTGTGATACATGGAGGATGAGAGAAGCATCCGGATGCCAGAAAAAGAACTGGATTTGAGTTTGGGATGCGTTGGGGGCAAATAGCCTTTATAAGCTGCAAATCATTCACCTGAAAAATGCAGTTAACAATTCCCTCCCAGCAAGGTTACTGTTAGGATAGTAAGAATGCTCATGAGAGAGCACCTTGATCCTGACTCATATCATAACAAAATGCGCAGTTAGTTTTCTTGACTCTAAGGCTCAGAGATGTTTAGGAATTTGTCAAGGGTACTTAGCTCGGAAGAAAAAGAGCTGGGAGTCAGATCTTTGCTTCCCATTTCTTTTACTGGCTTCTGAAACTTGACCCAATAAATGTTTTTTGAAAAAACAAGATCCACCCCTGGCATCCATATTCCCATGGACACTAAGAAGTCTTTGCTCTGCTATTTCTTTGTCACTGGCTTCCTTCTCTCCAGTCCCTTCCTTATTCTGTTGATCTTCAATCCATTTTCCCCAGAAATTTCTTTCCAGATGATCAGGATGTATTATTAAATGAAAACAAAAACAAAAACAGCAAGGTCAAAAAGCACATCTAATAAAAATGATACCATCCTTATGAAAGAAAACCGAGGCAATTATATATTAAAAATATAGAATAAATATCAACACATTAATAGTGGTTGTGTTTGAGTGAATTAGAAACAACTTTTATTCTAATTTTTGCCTTTCTAGAGTTTCCAAGTTTTCTACCAAAACTATGCATCACTTTAGTTGTAGGAGAACAACAAAAAAATCTCCATTCTCTTAAGATATCTCTCAATTCTCCCATGAACAAATTCAGATCTTGTCTCTGGGTTATAAATGACCAAGTTCTACATCAGTGACATCTACATTCTTGGTATCCCCCACTCCCCAATCTGATTTGGTTCCATTCTTCTACATTAATCCACAAACTCCAAGTGCCTAAAGCTTTCTAAACAGCTCAGATCATGGAAACAGCTGTCAGCTCTTTTGACAAACGTATCAGATCCTTCCCATAATTAAATAATTCAAACACTCTCTTCTGAATACAAGAAGCCCCAATTTATAAGGCAGATTTCAGAAGTAAGCCCCTTGATATCTGCCCGCTTTCTTACATGAATGTCCACTTACAAGTTATAGCTATGCTCTTTTCTCCTCCTAGACTGCAAACTCCCTGAAGAAGGAAATTATTTCCATCTCATATAAATTTCAAGAAGACCACATGTTTCTCTCTGAGCATCTGTGTTTATGATCTGTGAGTAAATTACGCCTTGGCAAATTAGCAGATTGAAGTGTTAAATTTATACACTCCCAGACTTGTAAATGTAACCACTATTAACCTTTAATAAAAGTTTTAACTTTTTTTTTTCTTTTCAAAATTTGGGGTAATATTTCCCACTGAGGACTTCTTGATGCCAAGTTTAATAATTATAGCTCCAACTGTTTTGAAGTCAGACAGCCAGATAGCCAAATGCATTGGAAAGATTTTCTCTTTCGGTGTCATGTTCATTCCCCTAAAAAACAGCTGAAAGATGTTTCTCTATTTTAAGAGATCACTTATCCTGTGTATGGCAACTTCACACTCGGAAAAGGAAAGGTTTAACATAAAGTTGTTTGGTTAATGCAATGTCACTTTATTTATTTATCTTTATTGTTGAGATTATTACAGATGTCCCCCACCCCCATTTTTCCCCCATTGTGCCCCTCCTTCCAGTTCCTGCCCTGCCCCAGGCCTTAACCACCCTACTGTCTGTGTCCATGGGCAGTGCATATAAGCATATAAATTCTTTGGTTAATCTCTTCCAGCCCCTCTACCCCCCTTGCCTCTGAGATTCATCAGTCTGTGCCATGCTTCCATATCTCTGGTTCTATTTTATTCATGAGTCTATTTTGTTCATTAGATTCTACATATAAGTGAAATCCTGTGATACTTGTCTTTCTCTGACTGGCTTATGTCACTTAGCATAATAATCTCCAGATCCCTCAATGCTATCTCAAAGGGTAAGAGATCCTTCTTTTTTACAGCTGCATAGTATTCCATTGTGTAAATGTGCCCAGCTTTCTTATCCACTCATCTATTGATAGGCACTTAGGCTGTTTCCAGATGTAAGCTATTGTAAATAACATTGCTATAAACATAGGGTTGCACATATTCTTTCTGGTTGTTGTTTTGGGAGTGTTAGGATATATCCCTAGCAATGGGATTGTGAGGTTAAATGGCAGTTTTATTTTTAATTTTTTGAGGAAACTCCACACTGTTTTCCATAGTGGCTGCACCAGTCTGCATTTCTACGAGCAATATACTAGGGTTTTCTTTTCTCCACATCCTCACTGGCACTTTTTTGTTGATTTATTGATGTTAGCCATTCTGGCAGGTGTGAGGTGATGCCTCATTGACATTTTAATTCGCATCTCTCTGATGATTAGTGACTTTGAGCATTTTTAAAAATATATCTTTTGGTCATTTATATGTCCTCTGTGGAGAAGTGTCTAGTCAGATCCTCCGCTCATTTTTAACTGGATTGTCTTTCTTTCATTGAGTTGTATGAGTACTTTATGTATTTTGGAAATTAACCCCTTATCTGATGTACCATTGGCAAATATGTTCTCCCATACAGTGGATTCCCTTTGCATTTTAATGCTGGTTTTATTTTGCTGTGCAGAAGCTTTTTAGTTTGATGTAGTCGCAATGTCTGTTTAGCTACTTCTGATGCCTTCACTATGAAACAGTGCACGAGGGCAGGTAAAGCAGTTGAGAGATGGAAGAAAACAGCAGATGCCTTAAGTGTCCATAAATTTTACAGAGTCTGCAATTGTTTCTTACTAGAGTTAACACTGGATTATGCTTTCTGAGAAGCCCCTGGACAGAGCTCCTGCCATAGAGACCAGCAGGCAGTCCACCCACCTGCACTAAAAATGTATGCCATCTCATAGTAGGGTCCTGTATAAGTTACAGGTTACATGGTAGGAAGAGTGACCTTCCTGAGACAAAGTGGAGTAGGTAGTCATTTAACAGGCATGTCTGAAGGAGACAAAGACCTATCAGCCTACAGATCTCTAACTTTCACCATTAGAGTCAATCTTTTCTATTAAAAAAATATTGGCCCAATTTTTTCTTGTAAAATAGAAGCTTGGATACACATCAACACATAATTATTTTCTCAAATATTAACACCATGCATCCATCACATATGCACATATCTACTTTTCAGTCACCCATTAAATAATTTCTGATGGAAGTTAGAGTAGAACGTTACCTGAGATGAAGAAGTCAGGCTCAAAAGGAAGCATCAAAAAAGGGGAGAGCTTGTTGGTGGATAGCAACAAGGCTAAAAAGTGTGATGCCAAATTGGAAAATAGAAAGACAAAACTTGCCAATCAGTTTCATTTGGGTGAGTCCAGAGAGAAGATAGACAAAAAAAAAATTATGGAAGAAGAAATGAGGAGGAGAAGATTTTAGAAGGAATTTTAACATGTTGGTAAAAGTAGAGATTAAAAAATGGCAGCAGAGTGAATGGAAGCTACACAGACCATCTCCCAGGACCAAGCTGGAATTACAACTAAAATAAAGACAACTTATTGGGGAAAAGCAACAGAAAAGCAGCTGGAGAGGACCCATATAATCAGGGATAGGGAAAAGGACACTGAATTGAGCCTGGTAGGAACAATGGAGGTGTGAGAGGGTGGGCTGAGAGACCATAGACAGTAGCTGTTTTAACTGTGAGCAGCTCCCTCAGGGTTGAAATCCCAAGCCAGCTCCACGTGCAAAGGGCCAGGAAAAAGCACTAAATTGGCTACAGCCACTCACCTTGGGCTCTAGCAGAGGGAGGGCAGGTTGGACTGGAACTGTGTGGGGACTTGGGAGCTTGGAGACATGAGAAGACAATGGGAGTTTTTTGCTCATTCACTCCCTCCCGGGACAGTAGGCATATTACTCAGAGGGCCCCTTCCCAGAGTTCCAGGGAGAAGCAACAGCCCTTCCCTCAGAAATTTAACACCACACAGCCAGGCCAGAGATGCAAACTGAGGCTCATTAACAGCTAGCACCTGCCTCACCCTCTGGAAATCCTCATACCCTGAATATCTGAGGGAGTGTTTCATCCAAATGAGGGCTGCAATCAAGTAACTGAGACTAGTAGCCTCTAGGCAAAAAGCTAGAGAATAACTGAACTTTTCCTGGACTTGAAAATCTACCCAGGAAAGTAAAACTTGACAGTGATATTTAACATGGGTCCTTTCATACTCATCCAAACCCAGTAGAGGGAGCCACAATCAGCAGACCACCAACACCCACAGGAAAAATTTGGCAGGCTCTAAAACCCATGGAGTCAGCCAAAATGGTGAAACAAAGAAACAAATCCCAAATGAAAGAACAAGAGAACTCTACTGAAGACACTATAAATGTAATGCAATTAAGCAAGTTATCAGAGATAGAGTTCAGAACAATGATAATGAGGAAGCTCAACAGCATGAGTAAAGACCTCAACACCATAAGTAAAGATATAGAAACACTGAAAACAAACCAAGTGGAAATGAAGAATGACATAGCAGAAATAAAGAACATATTGGGAGAAATAACCAGCAGAGTAGAGGAAGCTGAGAACCAGATCAGTTAATTAGAAGACAGGGTAGAAAAAAAATCACCCCAACCAGAGAACAAAAAAAAAAAAAAAAAAATTAAAAAACAGGGAGAAAGCTTAAGAGAACTGTAGGACAACTTGAAATGTAACAACATTCTCATCATAGGAGTTCTGGAAGAAGAAGAAAATGAGCAAGGTTTAGAGGATATATTTAAAGAAATAGTGACAGAAAACTTCCCTAACTTGATGAAGGAAAAAGGCATTCAAGTTCAAGAAGCACAGAGAGCCCCAAGTAAGAAGAACCTAAACAAGCCCACACCAAGGCACATAATAATTAAACTGCCAAAAATTAAAGACAAAGACAGAATCCTAAAAGCAACAAGAGGTAAGCAACAGGTAACCTACAAAGGAACCCCCATAGGGTATCAGATGACTTCTCAACAGAAACACTACAGGCCAGAAAAAAATGTCATGAAGTAATAAAGGTAATGAAAAACAAGGATCTAAATCCAACAGTACTCTATCCAGCAAGGCTATCATTCAAAATAGAAAATGAAATAAAAAGCTTTCCAGACCAAAAAAAAAAAAAAGGCTAAGGGAATATATTAGTACCAAACCAGCACTGCAAGAAATGTTTAAAGGGCTGCTGTAATTAGTAGAAAAAATAGGAAGAAAAATATAACCCCAATAAACAAAAATGGAAATAAGTACATATCAATAATCACCTTAAATGTAAATGGATTGAATGCTCCAACCAAAAGACACAGAGTAGCTGATTGGATAAGAAAGCATGACTCATATATATGTTGTTTACAAGAGACCCACTTCACAACAAAAGATTCACATAGGTTGAAAGTGAAGGGATGGAAAAAAATCTTCCAAGCAAACGAAAAGAAAAAAGAAACGGGTAGCAATACTCATATCTGACAAAATAGACTTCAAAATGAAAGCCATAACTAGAGACAAAGAAAGCCACCACATAATGTTGAAAGGATCTACTCAACAAGAAGATATAACCTAGGTAAACATATATGCAACCAATATAAGCACACCAAAATATATTAAACTACTTCTGGAGGACTTCAATGAAGAAATCGACACCAATACAATCATAGCAGGGGACTTTAACACCCTGCTGACATCACTAGATAGATCCCCTAGACAAAAAATTAACAAGGGAATAGAGACTCCAAATGATGCACTAGATCAAATGGATAATAGATATCTACAGAGAATTACACCCCCAATTGCAAAATTTACATTCTTCTCAAGTACACATGGTACATTCTACAAGATAGACCACATGTTAGGACATAAACTAAGTCTCTACAAATTCAGGAAGATTGAAATTATATCAAGCATCTTCTGAGATTACAATGGTATGAAAGTAGAAATCAATTACAGCAAAAATATGCAAAGACATTTGAACACATGGAAGCTAAATAGCATGTTATTAAACAATGAATGGGTTACCAAGGAGATCAAGGAAGAAATTAAAAACTTTCTGGACACCAGTGAAAATGAACACACAACAACACAAAATGTATGGGATGCAGTGAAAGCAGTCCTGATAGGGAAGTTCATAGCACTACAGGCCTACCTCAAGAAACATGAAAAATTTCTAATAGACTATCTAACCTGACAACTTAAATAACTAGAAAGCAAACAAAAAGAAAACCCCAGAGCAAGTTGAAGGAAAGAAATAGTAAAGATCAGAGCAAAAATAAACAACAGAGACCAAAAAAAAAAAAAACAATTTAAAAGATCAATGAAACTAAGAGCTGATTCTTTGAAAAGATAAACAAGATTGATAGACCTTTAGCTAGACTCACCAAGAAACAAAGAGAGAGGACCCAAATAAATAAAATCAGAAACAAAAGAGGAGAAGTAACAACTGACACCACAGAAATACAAAGGATTGTTAAATTCTATGAACAATTATATGGCAGCAAATTGGACAAGCTAAGCGAAATGGACAATTTTCTAGAAACACATAGGCTCCCAAAACTGAACAGGGAAGAAATAGATAACTTGAACAGACCAATAACAACTAAGAAAATTGAAGATGTAATCAAGACTCTCCCAGCATACAAAAGCCCAGGCCCAGACAGCTTCATGGGGGAGTTTTACTGAACATTCAAAGAAGAACTAACACCCATTCTCCTCAATCTATTTAAATAAATTCAAATAGGAAGACTTCCAAACTTGTTTTATGAGGCCAGCATAATTCTAATTCCAAAACCAGAAAATGACACTACAAAGAAAGAAAACTACAGGCCAATATTCCTGATGAACATAGATGCCAAAATCCTGAACAAAATATTAGCAAATTGAATCCAGCAATACATCAAAAAAATTATTCACCATGACCAAGTGGGATTCATCCCAGGGATGCAAGGCTGGTACAATATTTGCAAATCAATAAATGTGATACACCACATAAACAAAATGAAAGATAAAAAGACACATGATCATATCAATAGATGCTGAAAAAGCATTAAACAAAACCCAGCACCCATTTCTGATAAAAACGCTCAGCAATGTGGGAATAAAGGGATCATATCTCGACATAATAAAGGCCTTATTTGAAAAACCTATAGCCAACATCATACTCAATGGGCAAAAACTAAAAGCATTTTCCTTAAGAACAGAAACAAGATAGGGATGCCCACTTTCACCACTTTTATTTAACATAGTACTGGAAGTCTTAGCCACAGCAATTAGATATGAAGAAAAAATAAAAGGAATCCAAATTGGAAAGGAGAAATTAAAACTGTCATTATTTGCAGATGACATGATATTGTACATAAATAACCCTAAAGACTCCATCAAAAATCTACTAGATTTAATAAACGATTTGGCAAAGTAGCAGAATACAAAATTAACATCAAGAAATCAATGGCATTTTTATATACCAATAAGGAACTCACAGAAAAAGAAACTAAAAAAAAAAAATCCCATTTACCATTGTGGCAAAAAAAATTAAGATACCTTGGAATAAACTTAACAAAAGTAAAGGACCTATTTTCAGAAAACTACAGGATATTAAAAAAAGAAATAGGGGAAGATATAAAAAAGTGGAAGCACATACCTTGTTCATGTACTAGAAGAATTAAGATTACTAAAATGACCACACTACCCAAAGCAACCTATAGATTCAATGCATTTCCCATTAAAATACCAATGACATATTTCAAAGAACTAGGACAAATAATTTCAAAAGTTTATATGGAAAAAAAAGACCCCAAATAGCCACAGCAATCTGGAAAAAGAAGAACAAAGTAGGAGGGATGACATTACCAGATGCCAGGTTATACTACAAAGTGACTGTAATCAAAACAGCCTGGTACTGGCACAAGAACAGGCAGATAGAGAACCCAGAAATTGACCGAAGACATTATGCTCAATTAATCTTTGACAAAGGTAGCAAGAGCATACAATGGAGTAAGACAGCCTCTTTAATAAATGATGTTGGGAAAACTGGACAGCTACATGCCAAAAGATGAAACTAGACCACCAATTTACACCATACATAAGAATAAACTCAAAATAGATAAAAGACTTAAATGTGACTCATAAATCCATAACAATCCTAGAAGAAAATGTAGGCAACATAATTTTAGACATTATACGCAGCAGATTTTCACAGATACAATGACTAAGGCAAGAGAAAGAAAGAAAAAAATTAATGCAGGGGACTACATCACTAAAAAGCTTCTGCACAGCAAAAGAAACAACCATCCAAATGGAAAGGGGAAGGGAATCCACTGTATGGGAGAGCATAATTGCCAACAATACATCAGATAAGGGCTTAATTTCCAAAATATATAGAATGCTCATACAATTCAACAAAAGAAAGACAAAGAACCCAATTAAAAAATGGGCCGAATACCTAAAGAGACACCTCTCTAAACAGAACATACAAATGGCCAAGAGACATATGAAAAAATACTCAAAGTCACTAATCATCAGAGAGATGCAAATTAAAACAACTATGAGGTATCAACTCACACCTGTTAGAATAGCTGCCATCAACAAATAATCAAACAAGTGCTGACAAGGGTGTGGAGAATAGGGGACTCTAGTACACTGCTGGTGGGAATGCAGACTGGTGCAGCACTATCAAAATCAATATGGTGTTTTCTCAAAAAATTAAAAATTGAACTGTCATTTGACCCAGTGATCCCACTTCTAGGAATATATCCTAAGAAGCCTAGAACACCAATAAAAAAGAATGTATGTACTTCTATGTTCATAGCAGCAGTATTTACAATTGCTAAGATCTGGAAACGCCCACGTATCCATCAGTAGATGAGTGGATAAAAAGCTGTGGCACATGTACACAATGGAATACTATGCAGCTATAAGACAAAAAGATGTCTTATCTTTTGAGACAATGTGGAAGGACCTGGAGAGCATTATGCTAAGTGAAATAAGCCAATCAGAGAAAGACAAATACTACACAATCTCACTTATTTGTGTAATATAATGAACAAAATAAGCTGATGAACAAAATAATCTCAGAGACATAGAAAGAAGTATGGTTCAGACTGACGAACTTCAGAGTAGGGTGGCAGGGGGGATGGATGAGATAAACCAAAGAATTTATATGCATGTATGTGTGGCCAATGGACATAGACAGCAATGCTGGGGTGTTGTGGGGGAAAGATGGGGAGGAGGGTGTCTAGGGGGGAAAAAGGTAAAACACCTGTAACAAAAATAAATTAATAAAAGTTGAGGGGGGCAAATGTGTTGAAAAAAGTAAATTCTCCTACTCCAGTCCTGTTTTATCCTGTGTGTGTGTATGTGTGTGTGTATGGTATATGTTGTTGGTGGTATTATTATTGTTGATGATAATGCTTTAAAAATAACACCTCTCTTACCTCATCAAGAATTCCATATTATCACCATTTTCCACTGGATAAAAGAATCCTCTGCCAACATATTTTCATTCTTAAAATTCTTTTAAGTATTTAATTTCCATAGTAAAAATTCCATAAAACATTCATCGATAGATAGATGGTCTGGCTGTCTAGTCATAGGTCCAGCAGGACATACTTAAATTAAACTTACTATGATATTCTGGATATTTCAGATTATATAAAAAAAATCAAGTGTAACTTACAAAGTCAAAAAGCATTTTGTTTTTATACAGAACCTTAACAATATCTTTAAAAAAATTAGCTATTATAGCAAACACATCGAAAAACCATATGGATGTGAAAATTCCATTTTGCTCACTTTCACTCATGTGGTCTGCCTGCTTCAGGCACTAAAACTTGCCATTATTAATTAGCTGTATAAACAATGCTGACAAAATCCTCTTAGAACAGTTTTTGTTTTTTCACTAGCACCTTGCTTCAGAACCTCACAAAATGACTCATCTAAATAAGGCTGGGTCTTCTAGCCCATAAGGAACAGCTAAGTGAGTGACTAATGTTTAACATTCAGGAGAGAACAGGAAATTATCTTTATGTTTATTATTGGAAGGAGAGGCTGAAGACCAGTGACAAACTACTAAGAAATACTTGAGTCCCAGAAAGTGTCAATCACCCATTTGCTTAAATGTTGCTATTAAATTTGGAAGTGCATCCGTTTTTTTGTTTGTTTGTCTTTTTTTAAATTAATTTATTTTTGTTACAGATGTTTCTCGTTTTTTTCCCCATTGAAACCCCCCTCCCATTCCCCTTCCCCCCCAGCATTGTGTCTATGTCCATTGGTTATGTTTATATGCATAAGCTCTTTGGTTTGCTGTTTTAAAGTGCAGATTGGAAGGTATTACTGTAATGCACACAAAATTAGCTGGTGATAGTCATTTTGATTTTAATATTTAAAAAAATAAAAATAACAAGTTTCTGAATAAGAAAATGAGGCCTCATTTTGAACTTCAAATTTTACATTTGTCTGGTCACATAAAGTAAAATGAACAAGATTCTCTTCCAATTTACACTTAAGTTTACCAAGTGAAACCAAGCCAGCAATGAGGTCTTTTAATTTGACACATCTTATGAGTTTTGTATGAATTTCACGGAAAAATTTTTTGTAAAAAAAGTTTGCATGCTTTCGACAAGGTCTATAGTTTATGGAACTAATAGTGCTCTAGCTACACTTTCTTGCCTTCTACATAATTCTCATTGTTAATACCATCTCCATTGCAATATCTCACCTGTCCTTACCAAAAAAATAAAAATAAAAATTACCTTTCTAGGTATTGTTTCCATAGCTCCAGACTTAACCAGATGATCTAGAGAAAGTATACAGTAAAATATCATACAGTTTCATTTTTATTGATTTTGATGAGAAGATTGTTCCTTTTTAAAAAATATGTTTTTATTGATTTTTTAGAGAAAGAGGAAAGGAGAGAGAGATAGAAACATCAACGTGAGAGAGAAACATCAATCAGCTGCCTCCTGCATGCTCTCTACTGGGGATCAAGCCCACAACCTGGTTTGTGCCCTGATGGGGAATCAAACCAGGATCTCTCAGTCCATGAGATGACGCTCAATCCACTGAGCCACACTGGCCAGGCAAGAAGATTGTTCTTAACTTGCCAATTTCTACTGCTGAGTGGGTTATGTTAGTCTTTTCATTAAAAGATATAGTTAATTTCCCCTCAAACAACAAGTGCTGGTGAGGATGTGGAGAAAAAGGGACTCTAGTACATTGCTGGTGGAAATGCAGACTGGTGCACTTACTATGGAAAACACTATGGTGTTTCCTCAAAAAATTAAAAATGGAATTGCCTTTGACCCAGTGATGCCTGGTCCAATGGTCCCTTTGGACCATTTCCTAAGAAGCCCGAAATGCCAATCAGGAAGAATATATGCACCCCTGTGTTCATATCAGTGCTGTTTACAATAGCTAAGATCTGGAAACAGCCTAAGTGTTCATCAGTACATGAGTAGATTAAAAAGTTGTGGTACATGTACACAATGGAATACTATGCAGCTGTAAGAAAGAACGCTCTCTTACCCTTTGAGACCATATAGAGGGACCTGGAGAGTATTGTACTAAATGAAATAAGCCAATCAGAAAAAGAGAAGTACCACAGGTTCTCACTTATTTATGGAACATAATGAACAAAATAAACTGTCAACCAAAAGTGATCAAGAGTCATGGAAGTGGGGAACAGACTAACAAACCTCAGAGGGATGGGGATAGGAGGGGTGGGAAGAGATAAACCAAAGGACTTATATGCATATATGCACAACCAGTGGACATTGGTGGGGAAAGCAGGAGTGGGGTAGGAGTGGGAAGGAGGGGCTCAATGGGAGGGGAAAAGGGAGACATCTCTAATATATTCAACAATTTTTTAAAAAGATAGTTTATTTCCTTTTTCTACCAGTCCAGTATTTCCCCACAAACCACTTCACTGCACAGTAATAATGCTGTTGTCTATTGACTAAACAAGACATTTCCAGCATGTCAAATAGCCAACCTTTGATTACCCTGGCTATCTGGGAAAGAGAGGATGGGCAAATCCAATCTGCTAATCATCCTCAATTATATACTTTTGATGAGATTTTTAACCAAACCTGATAGTAACATATGAAAGTGCACCTTTTGATTTTTTACCTTTACTCCTTTATTATTATTTTTAACAAGATTGAAATAGCAAAAGCATGTAATCTTTTAGATCAGACAAGCATACGATCACAGACATCATGGTGTTTGCTTATTCATTAGCATAATTCTATTTAATAATTGAAGGTTATTATTGTTTCAGATGGATGCTTATGAGCTAAATAATTTTCTCCAATCACAATAAGCATTCTTTCCAATGTTCTCCTTCACTTACAAACAGAAAACCAGAATTAGATCTTTCAGTTTATATGTAAAAGTAGTGGGAGACACTACACTATGCCTAGTGTTTCTGCAAATTGGTTTATACACTGTTCACTGGGTCAAGAATCAACGATGGCCCTTTCTACCTATTTGTAATTTACAATAAAAGCACAAACGGTTTAGGAAATAAAATTGGTGGTTTTAGTTCTCTATTTTCTAATTCCATTTATGCTGAATTCTTTAAGACTTCCACTCATGTGTTCACTTATACATGAAAAACTAAGACAAGAGTAGGCCTTTAACAAATTTGAAGCAAGTAATTCTCTTGTGTATTCTCTTTTTCTCTTCTCCTCTCAAGCATTACCTTTATTCTCTTTCATCTTTCCAAAATAACGACCCCAAAAGGGACCCTGTTCTAAATTAGACCCTAAATATTCTTCAAAGTTGACCTTTCCTTCATCCCGTTCCTAGAATTTTGTTAACTAAGTAAAGCAATCTGATAAACTACTGTTTTCTGTGGTAACACTGGTTTAATAAGTCACTCTTCATAGATGATGTATTTGCAGTTCAACAAAAGTTCTCATTACCTTAAACATGGTCCACATTGCATTTTTGAAGATAAAGAAGGGCATCCTGAAGTATAAATGTTCTTGACAGACTGATGATGGAGATAATTTGGGATTAGAAGAATCCTAACATAGTTGATGAAATGTTCAACCTGCCATTTTCCTTTTACTTAACTACGGTACAAAGGTCGCTCAGTGAACAGGACACATTCTTAGAATTCAAGACATTTGCTATTTTCACTCTCATAGAGTGTTTCCTCACCTTAACCTTTTATTTTCTCTCTGCATGAAGCCCCCTTTATCATCTGTTAGTCCTAAATTATTTCCTAATTCAATTACTTAAGTATCCAAAGAAAAGAATGATGTTGGGAGCCAGGATCTCTCTGAGTTTTGAGTAGTGAGGAAGCAGAGGAAATCGAATTGATTTAGAAGTCATGGTAATGTCCACAAAGATAACTGTATTTCGATTTAAGTAGTTAGGACAGAGGGACACAAAACAAGCTAATTAAGGAAGGCAATAAGGAAGGGGAGCATGTCACGATTTGTAAAGGCTCGTTTTCCGGGCCTCTCATCTAAGATGATAGCTCAGGCCATGTGACCTACCAGCATTGGGAAGAAATGCTCATCCCCAAAGACCTAAATGATATCAGACAAGAGCTTCTGTGAATGTGTGAATTTGTGACAGCGACATTCCTCAGCCAGCACATTGTCCATTTGCCAGAGATTCGAGATCGGCTGGCCCCGCAGGGAGCTGTCCTAATAAATCTCAGCAGTTGGGAGAGATTGGTCCCACGTTCGTAGGAGATTGCATAGTGTAGTCCCTGAAAAGAAACAGAAGGGCATTTAACTCTCTATCAGAGGCCCGCATTCACCCACGAGTGACATTATTTTAGAAATTGAAGGTGAAACTGAGAAATCCTACATTGCACAGGAAATCCCTGTCAATTTCAGTGACTAGTTGCCCAGAAACACATTAAAGAGAGTGTTTCTAATGTCCTCTCCTCTGACAGCATTCCAGTCAGGGATGTAACCCTGGTATCGGGCCGGTTATCGTCACATTATACTTTAAAATTCCTGTCTGGTAACTTAATCTCTGGGACTACGGAAGCCTCTCCCTGGTCGCTGACTTTCCAAGTTGCAGCTTTTAAAAAATAGGAGAAGCAATGCAAAGCAAGGACATTCTGTAGTTTTCACACCCCGAAGTGTTTTCCCCTGGTGTTCCCCCTCCCACAATCGCTCCAGACCACCAGATGCACAGAGGTGTAAATGAAGGCCCCTCGGTGGCGGTGGCGATGAAGAATTCCAGGAGAAACGTGGGCCACGTCAGAAAACTGTCTCCATTCCTGTCACATTCCAGCGAACGAAACTGCTTCCAGAGCTTCTTCGGGGGCTCCAGGGGAACCTGATCAGACTCCCGATCAACGTCCAGGGCTCAGCCACAGTGAGGCAGCTCGATAAATCCCTGTCTCTGGGCTCCCCTGTGCTTGGCACACACGGTGTTCTCATAAAGGAAACCCAACTGTTTTCACACATGATAACAATCCCAGGGAGGCCTGTGTTTGGAAGAGAAGGCTGGAGCGAAGAGTCAATGACTCCCCAGCGATGGCACCAAGATCTCTGATTTCCCAGATTGCTCCTTTTATTTAATGATAATGAAATCTGGTCTCCATACAATTTCCTCCTGCAGACAAGTTATGCTATAAACTGCTCTGGCATTGGCCGTACAAAAAGCAGAAGCTGGAGGGGGGAAAATACTGAATATAATGTCTTTTCTTGTTGATTTTTCTCTAAGCAGTGACAGGTTACACCGAGAGTTGCTAACATAAGCAGGAGACACTTCTGATTAATACTTTAACAGGGGCAGCAAGATCTGACACGGAATTTGTCAGAAAATATAAGAAGGTCTGAAACAAATTATTTATTACTCCAGAACCCTGTACGAGTCAGCCACAACAGAATAATAGAGTTCGGCTGTGACAAGGAGTGAAAATTTTGGAAGAATTTTTTCCTATCAGCTGGTAAATACAAAGGGTAAATGAAACCCTTCCCTTTTCTAGGGGTAGAAACGTATACACGGTAAATTCACAGTAAATACACAGTATTGAGACTTCCTAATCCTGACTGAGACTTTCCCAATTCATCTGTCTTCTCTTCCTGCTCTCTGGGGCCCAGCAGGGGGTGGGTAGGGCAGGGTGCGTCCACACAGGAGAGAAAATAGCTGTCCAAGCTTTGCACAGGCATAGAGAGCTGCACTCGTCTTCAGTGCGGAATGAGCATTCAGGCATGGGGACATTGTAAGACCTCACAAAACATGCATCTGAAGGAATGGATCTTAGCCTCATTGTATTCTCTTAGCCAGTAGTAAATCTGGCATAAAAAAAAAAAAAAAAAAAAAAAGAGTTTCCAAGAAGATGAAACAGACTGACACAAAAGAAAGGCCATGAGTTCAGGTTCCCCACCCGAGAGTCAGAATCCATGGCCCCAGGTTGGCCTGCCTGGAATGGCACTTCACTGCCAAGCCCTGGTTGTTGTCACCCAAACACAGAAGTTCTGCTGCTCTGTCAACAGCCTTGAGCTTCTACCCAAGGATCCCCTTCTTGGTTCTGACCATCCACCCTACCTGGGAATTTTGGAGACCAGTTGCCTATGTGTAGTAGGGCCAGCTCTTTCTCCAGGTGTGGGAGTTGCTCCCTTGTATTAATCATCAGTGCATTGGCTAGTCTGGAATACATGGGGAGCATCTTCCAGAATAACCCCCTCGGGTGCCTGGCTTCCCATACTATGCTTCATGAGGTTAATGGGATATACTATTACTTCCTTATTCTAGACAAAGAAAAAAGACACTCTGACCCACCCCCACTTAAGTCATGAGACCCATCAAAGGAACTGTTATCTCCCCCGCTTTCTCGTTCAGGCCCTTTTCAAAAGAGGTCCTGCCCCTCTTCTAGTGTAATGGGGCAGGGGTCTTCTCAAACCTCTGATGGCAACCTTGTTATCACGTAAATAAATAGCTTTAGGGAGTCTCTGCTTCAAGATTCCCAAATCCTTCTTTTATTCTTTTTTCTTTTAGACCATTTAAGCTTGCATATCACAGCAAACCATGACGAGAAAACCAAATGGAAATGTTTTCCAGAGCAAAATGAGTGGAACCATTAACATAAGATAAATGAGGCTACATTCAAGGATAAAATTTGGCTTGAGAGACTCTGTTATCTCCACCTTAACACTGCCTATCAGCACTGAAGTTCAAATCCTAGCCTTAATTATTATACAAACATAGCCACACCCAAACACATGGTTCAAAGTCTGCTCTGCCTGTTGGCATTGCAGAGGGATGGCAGGTCACTCTAAAGTGCTTCTAAGATTTCTCTAGGGATTTGGGATTGATTAACAACTGCATTTTCAATTTTACTCAAACCAGTTCTTGAAAACAGTAAAACGTTTGTTTTCAGAAAATACCCACTTTTAAGTGCTGAATGCATCAGGGGAGCACTTGAAAATATACCACCCCCAGGACACACTGTCTGAACAAGTCATCAGTCTCTTCAACTGCCATTTGCTTGGTCATTGTTTCTGAGAGTTTGGTGACAAGGAAGGTATGACCAGATGAATATGTTATATTACCCAATTTTTGGAGTTATTAGTGTTGGTGATGAACTGCTCACAGCAGTTGTCCAGGCTTGCCTATCAATTACTAAAATCACAGAATAGTGTAATGGGTCCTGCCCTCACTAAAGGTTCAACTTCTACTGTTAATATGATACATCAGTCAAGTCACATAAAAGATTTTGCCTATTCACCAATAAGATGCAGAAAAAAATTTCTACTTTCTTACTCTACAAACACAATGTGGAGTTGATAATGCAAATATTCATACAGGTGCCTGAAATAATCTCTGCACAAACATGTTCCTTTGCCCTTTCTGTTTGCACCATCTGAAATCATCAGAAGATCTGACAGCCACTGGTAGGTTCATCTTCATTGACTGTTTAGCTTCTGCCACATCCATTCTTGGCTCAAAGTTGCCTTGTCTGACCACTCTCTTCTCTGTCAGTTGACACCACAACTCAGCTCTCTTTTCCACTTGCTAATTTTTACCTCTTCCTCATTATTCCCCCAACCATTCAAATGAGCTTAAGAAATTAGTTCACTAGACTTGTGATTCTCAAACAATGGCATACAAAGGAATGACTGAGAGACATTCATACAGGTTCCTGGGCCCCGTCCTCAGAATTTATGGTTCTATATGTGCTGACATGTTCATAGCTCCATAATTGATGATTGGTAAAATCACTGTGGGCCCTCTAGCTGAACCTGTTTTGTAAGGAATTTAATTAACAAGATAGAGATCAAAATTACTTTAGTAAATTGAAATACCCCCTGTCAGGTCCCCAGACACTGGACCAAGAAATGTCAGGTTCCCAGGCTAGCCAGGTTAGCCAACTGCCTAACTGCATATTTTTGCTTCTGTATGTGCTTGCTTGCTATGCCCCAGTGCGTACCGGAATGTGGTTTTAGGCTTTAAAAGGTGTGTGTGTTAGGAGGTCGGGACTGATCTCTGAAGACTCTGTCACAGGGATGTTTGGAATCAGCCACTAAGCTGGCTAATAAACGGCCCTTATTTGGACTCCAATTCTCTAGTGGTCTTTCTTTGACTCTGTCGTGCCACAACATTTGGAGGCCCAGCGAGATTCTCCCTTTCTTGGGAATCTCTAGACCACTAGACCGGCCAGGGAGGCTTGGATCCGTCCACCCAGGGGAAGGCCTCTGAGAGATATTCCTCAGCCCCGGGCGCTCGGACAGGCTCCTTGACTTCCCGGACTGTCTTTACAAATTTGTCTACAAACGGAGTTATGAACCATCTGGATTGAATCTCACCGGTGAGTACAAACTTTTGGTTTGTTCTGTTTGGCACTATTCAGTGGCTGGAGGAAGGCCGGATGCAGCATTACTTCCCCAGCCTGGTCCTAGGACGAGATGTCACCCTGGACCTGGATTTGAATCAGTCAGGCCTGAGTTCTGTTCATACCGGTATCTGTGTTTTACTGTTTGTGTCTTAGTCCTGTTGGTCTCTGCTGGAGTCTGTCCATTGTTCTGCTTGTCGATATGGGCCAGTCTTCATCAACGCCAGTAACTCCTTTGCAATGCGTACTTAATACCTTCCAAGATTTAAAGAAATGGGCCGCTGGGTATGGGGCCACAGTAATGCCCATCAAGGTCAATAAAGAGTCCTTCTCTACTCATGAACTATTGAGGAATTGGAGAGCAATATCGAGGTTGAGAGGAGCTGAGAGAAGGGGATATAATTACAAATGAATAGTAAATATTTAGAGATAAGAGCTGAACAACAGTAAGAAAAAAGAAGAAATAATGGTTCTACTGTGGGAGTTCATGCAGATAATAGAATAAACAGCTGTTGTTCTGCTGTGTTTTTTTTTTTCACTGGGGAAATACAAATTAGCTTGAAACTTCAGGATTTAAATAAAAGCATCTTAAATGGTAAATATGTTGGGAAATAGACTACTTTTCTGCTCTTAAGGATTTAAATGTACTACTAATGAAAGCAAAAATTATCAAAACATTATTTGGTGGTTTTCAATGTGTGTAGGTAATATATATATTATATATTATATATAAAAACATAAAGGAAAATGGTTAAAGGAATCTATATGGTTTGCAGGGCTTCTATATTTTACTTGAAATGGCAAAATATTAATTCTAAGAAGACTTTGGAAAGTTAGATGTGTATATTGTAATTCCTTGAACAACAACTAGAAATTAGTAAAAAGTTACAGTCAAAAGGCCAATTGACAATTTGAAATAGAATACTACAAAATATTCATGTAAACTAAAATAAATTAGGCAAGAGGAATAGAAGAAGAGAAAATAGAAGGTACAAACAAAAAACAGTCATAGGATAGATTTAAATTCAACTATATTAATACATTAAATGTAACTGATTCAAATTCCAATTTAAAGACATAGATTGCCAGATTGGACTAAAAATAGAAAAACATTCTTCTGTCTATCAGAAACATTTTAAATATAATGATCCAGATAACTTAAAAGTAAAAGAATGGAATAGAATATAGAATGCAAATGTTAATTTAAAAATCTGGAGGGGCTATATTAATATCAAAGTAGACTATAAAATAAGGAATATCCACAGACATAAAAAGAAACATTAATAATGACAAAATAGTCAATTCATTAAGAAGACATGAGTTCTAAATATGTGTGTACCTAACAACAGAGCTTCACAATATATAAAGCAAAAATAGATAAAAGTGCAAGGAGAAATAGACATGCCCAAATTATATCTGGAGACTTCAACATCCTTTTCTCAGAAATCAACACAAGTATACTTAAAATCAGCAAGTGTATAAAAGACCCAACACCATCTATCAACTTGATCTAAATCTCAGTTACCAAGTACTCTACCCAACAACAGCAAAATACACATTTTTTTTTCCACACATGGATGATTTGTTAAGATAGGCCATATCCTGGGCCTTAAAACAAAGCAAACCTTAACAAATTTACAAGAGTTTAAAGTATGTTCTCTTACCATAACCAAAGTAACTAGAAATGAAACAGAAAAATATCTGTAAATTCTCCTAGGACTTGGAAATTTTGGAAATTAAATCCATGTGTCAAAGTAACCCACAGGTCAAAACAAAAGTCTTAAGGGAAATTAGTAAATATTTTGAACTAAGTGAAATGGAAAAAGGTAAAACTAAAATGTTCATCAGTAGGCGGAGGTAGAAGAGGGTATAGGGGGATGAACAGTGATGGAAGGGGACTTGATTTGTGGTGTTGAACACACAATACAATATACAGTTGATGTATTATAGAATTGTACACCTGAAACCTATATAATTTTATTAATTAATATCACCCTAATAAATTCAATATAAAAATATTCAGAAATATATGATACATTGGGTTAGGTAAATAGTTCTTAAATACAACCCCAAAAGCTTATCACAGAAAAAACTGATAAATTATCTTTTCCTTTATTATAATAATCCATGTTGACTGTAGCTCTAATTTAGGGTTTCTCAACCTTAGCATTATTGACATTTTGAGAACGAGATTTCCTTGTTGTCAGGAGTCATCTTGTGTATTGTAGGATTTTTAGCAGCAGCCCCAACTGTGGGTTAGATGTACTTCGTACCTTGCTCAGTTGTAACAACGAAAATGTCTCCAGACATTGTCAATTGCCCTTTGTGAAGACAAAATCACCCCTCACCTTCTGAGCTGAAAACTACTGCTGCATTTTTTTTCACTTTATGTTATATATAGTGTTCTTTCTGTCTTTTCATTCTGCCACATTTTACATTGTCAAACTTAATTTTTGCCATTCTGATGGGCGTGAAGTAGAATCTCATTTGTAGTTCCTTTATTTGTATGAAGTTGAGAATATTTTTGTACATTTTTATCCTTCTGATTTTCCTCTCCTGTGAATTACCTGTTCATGTCTTTTTCTAATCTTTTTTGATCTTATTGAGCAAAAAGTTCTTTGTATATTCTAGACACTCATTTTTAGCTAATTATATATATACAAATATACTTTCAAAGTCTGTGGTTTGTCTCTATCCTTTATCAGTTTTCCAATGCACAAAAAATCTAAAAATACTTTATATAATCAATGTATCAACTTTTTCCTTTAGTGTTTGAGCTTTCCATTTCTTGTTTAAAATGCATTCCTTTCCCTACGGTTATAATGACATTCTCTCACATTTTCTTCTGGAAGTTTTAAAGTTTTGTTTTTAAAATTTATTCTATCTGCAAGTAATTTGTATACATGGCAAACATTGTTCCATATAGAAAACCAGTTGTCCTAGTATCGTGCATTTCATAATTAGCAAAGCCACTTCTGCTATATATTTCTATTTGAGTCTATTAGTATATTTGTCTCTCCCTGGAGACTACCACATAATTTTAATGACTAAATTTTTATTTATCTCAAGAAAAGTCCCTCTAATATGCTCTTCTTCAAATTGGTTTGACTTTTTTTTTTTTTTTTTTTATCCTAAACTGAGGACATTTTTTTTTTTGTACAGACAGAGTGGGAGGGAGAGAGAGGAAGAGAGAGAGAGAGAAACATCGATGTGAAAGGGACACATCGAGTGGCTGTCACCCGCACGACCAACCAGGGCCGGGGACAAATTGCAACCGAGGTACATGCCCTTAGCGGGAACCGAACCCGGGTCTCTCCGGACCGCAGGCGGGCGCTCTAACCGCTGAGCCAAACCGGCCAGGGCTGACTTTTCATTTTTTATTTTATTTGTACATATCTTAGAATTGAATTATCATATATTTTTTACAGAATTTTAATCGCAACTGTGTTAAATTTACAGATTAATTTGGGAAGAAACAATATTTTTTATAACATGGTGTGTTCCTATAAAAGTTTTTTCTCTCCATTTATCATCTTTGTAATTGCCTTTGCATAAAGTTTTATACATTTTAAAATACATTTCTAGCCTAAATTTTGTTAGATTTGCTTATAAGGTTTTTTGTCTCTTGTAGCTATATAAGTGTCAATTTTTTAATATCAAATTTTCCCACTAACGTAGAAGAAGGCAATGGTCTTTTGTATCTTGATATTATATTAATTAATTTTAATAATTTGTCAGTAAATCTTTATGGGCTTTCTGAGTATATCATCTATGAATACTGGTATTTTTATTTATTTCTTTTTATTACTTATAACTTGTTCTTCTTGATTTACTCTGATGACTATGATCTCTAAACAATTTTAAACAGAAGAATGAACAGCAGGCATCCTTGTCTTATTGCTGGATTTAAAAAAAATCTCTTTCTCTCACAGAGGTTGCATAATAATTTCTGTTTATCTGATGTCTTGACAGTACCACTTCTTTCTTTATTCACTCCTAAAATTGCTATAACACTCAGTCGTAAAGATTGTTTACTAATAATTAGCAGAAGACATTTTCAACACATACTCTTTTTACCCAGTAGGACCAAGACAAGAGAATGTGTGTTACCTAGGACAAATCTGCCACTAGAAAAACATGTAGCTGAGTGGATCTCAGCACTTCTATCACCATCAACACGGTTTAACTTTGGGGGTACCTGTGTTTATTATCAGCATCCTTACTGCTCCCATCTCCTTCCTCTCTCCTGTCTTTTTTTGCTTTACTTCCATCCAGTGACTCACGTTTTAAGGGAAATTGGAAAAAGCCTCTATTTCCAGAAAGGGCAAAAGCTCTAAGTTTATATGAAAGACAGCATGTCAACAGTGTTGCCAAAAAAAATTTAATAAATCAAAATAACAGATGTGTTAACCAAAATATTAAAATATATAATTCTTGGGTGTCATACAGAACTTCTGGAATGTCTGAGGTTTTCTTATCCCCTCCTTTTTAAATATTGATTTCCTGTAGGATATCTCTCTGGCTTTTCAGCATTGTCATAATTTCCTTTGGAAACTTCCAGATTTCTTTTTAAAATATATCTGATGACTTGCAGTGACTACTTCTCCTCCTCACATAAACAAGTCAACATTCAAATTCAAGCGTTTGAAAAGTGTCCAGAAGTTGTTAAAATGTGAGACTCCATAAGGAAGAAACTTGAAGGACGGTAAGCTACAAATAACACCGAGAAAAGGTGCAGATGAGGAACTGCACTTACAAACTAAGATTAAACCCAACATGAGACACATGTGAACATAATCTGAATTCTTAGGCAAAAATCAATCAGCTAAAGAACGTGTGGTTTTTCTGAACAGACAAAAGGACAAAATTTTTTACTTTGGCATGCAACTTGTTTTGTTCAGGCACTTTTCCCTGAATATAAGGTAAGTGCTAGGAAAAAAAAATCATTTTGATTATGCAAGAGTAGGTCATTTACCTTTTCAGGTCAAAACTAGGGAGAACTGCTATTCATTTCATATACCCCACAGATCCGTGGACATGGATTTTAGAAAGAGGAAAACCAAAGACATGAGGAACTAAGAAGCATTAAAGTTCAGGGCCCTATTTTTCCCAAAGCCGATTTGAAAAAAAAAAAATTATTAAGTTGCCTTTTTTTGGGGTAATGTAGGTATGGCAAAAAGTGGAAGGATATGAATAAACCTAGTTTTAAGTCTAACCTCTCTGATCTTACCAAAGTCCAGAGAGGTCCAGTGACTTTCCCAGGATCACACAGAAGATTCTCATCTTCAGCAACTCATTCTGGTTCTCCTTCTGTTGCATTATGGGCTTAGCAGTGATTCTTCAGAATATTGTGTAGAGTAGATATTATTTCTGTCCACAGTTACCACAATACCACACAACTGGATTATTTTTCCACTAATAGAAGTTAACTAAGAACAATAATCTGTAAATTTCTGAATTCATTTTTATAAACTATACAGGGAACATTAAATACCTGGAATTATATCATTAGGAAATATAAAACAAATAGTTATTACAACATCATAAGTGGAAATTAAGGCCCTTTGCATTTTGTGGGTCATAAGTAGAAAAATTTTTGAAATGGGTGTTTCTGAAAGAAATGACTGGCGATATCTTTGTAAATGCATTTTAAACATGATTAAGTACCTTTAAAAAAATAACCAAATACTTTTAAAGTAAAATAGTCATTCTTAAACAATGTGAAGATCATATCTAACGTCTAAGTAAATGTTCAGTCATTCCAACAGGAACACATCATAAGGAAAACATATAAAGAAAATACCAGATTTGTTAAATGTGTTCTCTATTCATGGTTTACTCACGGAAACATTGCCCATGGTTTCCTTACTGATTCTTATAGTCTACATATTTCTTTTTAATTTTTCCTTTTTATGTTTCCCAAGTTCACAATCCACACAAAATACCCATTGAAGCAGACAGAATAATGTTACAAATATTTCAGAGTTCTTTGGAGATTCAAATAGGTTTCCTTTTTTTTTTTTTCCTTTTCGTTGTTGAAAGTATCACAGATGTCCCCCTTCTTTCCCCATTCATTCCCTCCTTCCCACTCCCACCCCCTCCTACTTTCCCCAACCTAATGTCTGTGTCCTTTGGTTGTGCATATATCTATAGAAGTTCTTTGGTTTATCTCTTCCCATCCCCCATCCCTCTGAGGTTTGTCGGTCTGTTCCTTACTTCCATGACTCTGAATCTTTTTTGGTTGACAGTTTCTTTTGTTAATTATGTTTCATAAATAAGTGAGATCATGCGGTACTTGTCTATCTCTGACTGGCTTATTTCGCTTAGCATAGTACTCTCCAGGTCCCTCCATGCTGTCCTAAAGGGTAAGAAATCTCTCTTACAGCTGCATAGTATCCCAATGTGTAAAGGTACCACAGCTTTTTTATCCACTCATCTATTGATGGACTCTTGGGCTGTTTCCAGATCTTAGCAACTATAAATAGCACTGCTATGAACATAGGGGTGCATATATTCTTCCTGATTGGTGTTTCAGGCTTCAAAAATTTTTTCACAATAAAACACTGATTACCCAAAGAACACAGACATGCTTGAAACCTGACAACTAGAATAGAGGGCAGGCTAGTTGGGAAAGTGTCAAGGGAGATTTAAAACCCTGTAGGGTTCACACAGTGAATCTTCAATCCTGGAACGCAGGCCAAGCCCCAAGCCAGAAAGAGTCAGACGGCACTGGGCATGGCAGGAGTGGAGGGAGAAAAAAGACACTTGGAAAAGATGTGCAAGGTTGTGGTTTATTGATAATTAAAGATGACATAGCACCACAGGGCTTGCTTCATTACATTCTTGTGAAACTTGGACTCAAATAGAGTGAGGTAAACCCACAAGTTAAAGTGTTTTTAAAGTAGCTTAATAATCACTTTGAAAACAGAACATCCTCTCAGCAGCATGACTGGAACTTTGATCAACAAACACCCAAGGGACACCACGACTCTTTTATGAACAAGTACACAAGTATCACCATGGGGGTGCGCTTGAAGTACCCTTAGATAGATGCTTTTCTTCTTTAATTATGAAACCAGGTGGTAGTGTTATATGATACAATGTTTTATATAAATTCTGTAGGAAACTTACCCTCAGTGAAGGATTTATAAAAATGATAGTAAATAGCACAGTTATTTGATCTCTTTTTAAAAATCAGAGATAATAATATTTTTAGGTCTTTTCCCATTATGTTTTCTCATTTAAGAATCAGCTGCCAAAAGCATCAAACCCCACCTGGGCATACAACCAACTGAAATAGATTTTTCTTCTCAATTTTCATCTCTGGATTCCTTGATGACCCGATTTCATATTATGTTATTCTGCAGAGATAAGGACGCTTGGCTACAGAGCTCTCTGTGGAGATGGGAGACAGGGGGAGGAATAGCAAGAGAGGGAGGGAGACCACAACCCATCTTGTGGTGGGTAAGTTCCCCAACCTAAGGCTGTCTATAAATATCTTCCAGCTATAAGCTCATCCTACACTTGTCATTTGGACCAGACTATAAACAATCTCATGAAGGGCCCAGACCACAGCCTGAAAACCATGCATCTATCACAGTCACATGACTTCAAATGACTTTACCAGGGGCCACCTGCTGAGCTGAGAGCTACCAGCTCTCCCTCTGAATTCCTAATCCATTTCTTTAGCAAATACTGTTTCTAGAACATTTCCAGCAAATATTCATGCATTCATCTGTACATTCAAAACATGGTTTCTTTTTAGCACCCACCATGTTTAAGGCCTTATGCAGGCGCTAGGAATACAACATTGAATAAAACAATCTCTGATTTCACGGTGTTTACATTTCAAGGGAGAACTGTTCATCATTAGAATAGATGAACATCTTTTAAAGTTGAAGTATAGCAAGTGAAAGTGTCCTGGCCAAGGCTGGGACCAGAGTGTACCATGAGCTTCTTGCATGGTGAGGAATTAAACCTTATTAAGCACTTAACATGTGCCGGGCCTTGTGGAAAAGTACTGTATCCTCACTTGGGTGTGATGTTGAGCTGGATGCTTTCTGAAGTACCTGTTAAAATCTAGATAATTTATTTGGCCACTTTAGCTTATGGTAGACTTCCTATAAATTTGTGCCAAGAGTTTAAGCTGTGGCAAAGAAATAACTATGTTCACAAAATCTCCTGAAATGACTTGAATTTTTGAGGGGGCTGGGGAGAAGACTTTCTAATAAGCCATGTAATATAGTAGAAAGATGCAGCTAGGTTCAAATCCCAGTTCCTCCACTAACCTTTCTGAGCTTTCTCGGTGAGTTGGGGTTAATTTATGCCTCTTAGTATTATTGTGAGAATTAAGTATATTTTATTTAAGCCCATTTCTCTTGTATGCTAGGCACTGTCCTTGCTACTGAGGATATGGTAATTAATAAGACACAACATCATTGCCCCTACGAAGTTCCTTAGTTCCCTGAGCCTTTTGTCTTGTTTTGGAGAAGGTCATTTGGTCACTTCTGAATAAAAGACAAGGTGAAACCCTTAGGCCGTCTCTGGGTAACCCTTGACAATCTCAGACCTGATGAGGTAGTCCAGCTCTGAGCTAGACTCATGGTCCCTCAGGTGGCGAGTGGAGGAGGATATTGAGAGTCTAGTCAAATGTGGTCCCTGGAGTGGCAGTCACTGGGAATGTTTTCCAGATCCTGGCTGAGTGGACAAAGTATCACCTTATGTTCAAAGGGTTCTCCAATAAATACATTCCAAATCTACTTACAAATCTTAGACCACGTGCCTTGATTTTCAATATTTAAAAATCAGTAGACCCTTCACCTCTACTTTATTCTTCTCCCTCTCAGCACAATGACAATACTGTTCTGATCACTAAATATTGCACACTCTCTTGTTATCTTTCAGAAAATCTTAAGAACAAGAAAAAAGTGCATTCCTGATGTGAATTAAACTTAAAGAAAAGAAAAAAAAAAAGAAATGAGCTAGGACATGTATAAATCTTGCAAAAACATTCATGAACAAAACACAACCGTAGCTTTTCTTTCTGTGTGATTAGAGGAACTCGCCCACACAGTAGCCTGTGAATCCTACAGAAGGGATGACCACCAGGATGATGTAGCTCCTATTGCTCAGAGGCTCCTTAAATTAATAAACACCAGATATGTTGGTGCCTTTTTTTTTCTTTTTCAGGCTTCCAAATTCTTTCTTATTTCATGCCCTTTATGATAGCAGAGTGCAGTGCTCTGGAAAAATAATTTGCTGAATTCTCTGCAACTCTTTCTTCTACCTGGAAACATGAACATGTTAAAAATTAAGTTAAAAAGAAAAGAGAGAAAGAGTGAGAGAACTGAGCTGAAAGAAATTTGTTGTCATTCTTCCTGAAGTTAAGCTAATAATAATCAGCTCTCAGTAAAGAGATTACAGTCACCCTCCCTCCTGTCATCGGGGATATGTCCGTCCTGCTATTTTTGAGAGAAGCTAGAGCTGCAGGGGACAGGGCAGAGCACTGGAAATGGAGAGCAACGTGCAAGACCTGACCTGGCTGCGAAACGCTTCATTTGAATACAGTGAAATGCAGCAGCTGCACAGTTTCTTGGTTGTTGGCTTTTATTTGTTTTTATATCCAGGCTGGTGGTGAGTATGATTTAAAAAAATCTGATGGACTTTAAACTGCGTTTTTCACCTTTTGGTTTAAGGAGCGACTGTGCCAGCTTTCGGTGGGAGAACACAGGAGTGATGTTAAGGTGGGAGCTGGGTTTTGCTTTCTTTTACTCTCTTTTTTAAGTGACTGAGGGAAAGCGAATAGGCTGTCTTCCCTATTAGTTCAAGTTTCAAAGAACTGTTTCAGGAAAAAGTGTCCTTATTTTACATCCGATTCTGTTTTTTTTGTGTTTTTTTTCCAGCAGAAATAGATCAACAGAAATCTGAGCAATACGGGCTGACTTTTTTTTTTTAAGGAAACAGATGAGAATCTGGTGTCAAATGTCTTTGTCCAGAGTTCTGTACTGATGATAACTAAAGCTGCTTTCTAGGATGCATAGGAAGTAATTACGACCAGATTTGTTTTTGTGGAATTCACATTCCATCCCGTTTCCCCAACACACCCACCCCTCCAACCCTTCATCTCCATGGACGTCATCTCTTTTTTTCCAAGGATAACCACATAGGAAAATAATGGACTCAGCTCAGGGGCATCCAAACAGTCAAAACCGTCTTTCTGAAAGCAGGGTCTTGTATCCTTCTGCTTCACTGATGAATGAAGAGTATTTTTCTATGTCTAGCTCTTGAGGATCCATATTCTTAGATACTGAGCCAAAAATAATGGACTTGCCTTTCCTTACATGGGTACTTGCCGTGTGACCTCAACTGCTCAGAAATACACTGAGCACTAGTCCTGTTGGTGGAAACAAGGAATTGTCCCTCCAACTTGATGATTGTTATTTCTTTTGCCTGATGGGTCTTAAAGTTATTAAGAGCAGTATGAAAACACATTGTGGGGTTAGTGCAATTATCAAAACTATTAGATGCAATAATAGAAAAGAATTCATAATCTTTCCATACTGAAAATTTCAGAGTTGGTGGAAAATACTTGCACTCATTTTTTTTCTTGTCATCCAAAATATTCTTTGAACAACTATGATATATATCATTAAATTAACAGTGACCAGAAGAATCATATGTTCAATATAAACATCCGACTACATAACAATATTTCCACAAATATCTCACTGGCCAAATAGGTCAGAATTTAGCAACTGGCCGCATCTACCTGGAAGGGAGGCTGTCAATATTGTCTTTATTCAGGATAGCCATGTATGCTGCTAAAACGTGGGGGTTCCAATCACTGATACAGAAAAGGGGAACAAACACAGGATAACAAGTAGAAGTGTCTGCCTATTACTCTTTTAAATGAATAGTAATAGTAGAAATATTGCTCAAAGATCCATCTGGCCTTGAAATGTATTTCCCCCTAGCTGGAAGGGTAGGGACTTAAAGGTTCCAGCATTCAGTGATAGAATAAAAAAATCATAATCAGCATACCCAGTTTACACAGAGAGGTCTTATTCTTCTGTCTGGTCATTCAGTCAAATCACACAGGCAGAGTCTATGGACACATTCGCATCATCAAATATACGCTAAGCATAGGGCTATGCAGACAGAGGAACAGAGGAACCTGATCAATCAACTAAAATAACTAGTTGATTGTCAGATACATAAGTGATATTTTGTCATTTATATCTCTGTTTTGTCAGACACATAAATGATATTTTTGAGAAATCAAATTTTTAATAACTAAGGTAAAATTGCTCCTTTCTAATAAAGAATTAGAACATGGATCTCAAATATTCTACAAAATGAGGTGATCCATATAAAAATCTTGAAAATCTACACAGCTAACCAAAAATTAGGTATTACTGTTGTTTGAGGTGATAATGTTAGAGCAATATTAAAATCCAGAAACAGTACATCCATACAGACAGACAAAAAGCAGGTTAGAGGCTGCCAGAGGCTGGGAGCAAGGGGGTGGGGACGAAGGGAAGAATGGGGAATGACTGGTTAACAACGTGGGATTTCCTTTAAGGGAGATGGAAATGCTTTCTAACTAAATAGAGGTGATGATCGTACAACATTATGAATATACTAAATGCCATTGAACTCAACACTTCAAAATGGTTAATTCTGTATTATGTGACTTTACCTCAATCTAAAAAAACAAGCTGGGGCGGCATGAGCCTCTCAGGTTTTGGAACACCCTTGATATAAAATGTCTGTGGTAAATGCACAAGTGAAAAAAGATGGGTTCCAAAAGGGCCAGCGATCTAAAACTACTCACGCCCAAGCATTGTAGATTGCCACCTTAAATTCAACATGGTACCATCACACTCAAGACAAGTGTTCATGCACAGACATATAATGTGATTGAGAGTTTTCAGACTTAAGAGCTCAAATATCCAGCTAGAATTAAATTGGTGCAATGTGACCCCAAAAACTGAGATGAGACTGACAAAACAAATCAATTAGTTTAAGTATCAGGAGATATGGCCTAATGGTGAAGTCTACTCTATTCTGAAAAGCGCTGCCAGAGAAAAGTTATCCAAATCCCATAATTTGAGTCATTAAAAACGGATCTGAAAATAGAAAAATGATCTGGAGTGAGGACTGGAAAAACTCGGAACACTAATTGTACGTTGGCAAGTGTGGGCTGCAATGACACAATGCATGTTTTAGTTTCTAGGACCAATCTCCCATGACTCTGGCTTCCTTATGGCTTGTCCATAAAAAACTTAGATTTGTTTAAGTTTTCTCTAGTAAAAAATGTATTTGGGAGAGGATGAAACATGGAAGATGAAAGACACTTCAGAGAAAAAAAAACACAAACAAGCCTTGGATTCAACTGCTGAAACAAATCAAATTTATATAGCTGTTAACGTAGATTTTTTTTTTCTTTTTTAAGTCTTTGGTCTCAACAGAAATGAATTTTATGCTTCAACTTGTTCCTCCGGTCATTTTTAACAGAATGTTCAAATAATGATGTTATATAAAATGAATGATATTCCAGGTCATATAAATACACGAAGTTTCCAGCTCTCCCCCATGGAGAGGAGCAGGAGATCCTGCCTGAATAAACACGCTGAAGGTAGAAAAACGAAACAAAACAAATGAGTTCCCACACCCACCTCCCCCCAGCCCTCAGAGAACGTAGCTGAGAAGGTGGTTACAAGAGTAGGGAAAGGGTTATTCACGTTGTTTCCTTGTTCAGACACTTCACTGTAGGCTTTCAAAGAAAATAATCAATCTGGAACACAGAGAAGTTCTTCCAAATTCCTCCTGGAGATTCCAAGGTGTAGGAGGTGGGCTGTGCATTTACGCTGGAGAGGAGGGCTTCTAACGATAACAACAGCAGTAGCTAACATTTATTGAGTAATTTCTGAGGCAGAGATAGAGGAGTTAAGTAACTTGCCCAGAGCTGTAGAGTTGTGATTCTGGGCTAAGCACCTGGGCAGTCTGGGCATCAACCACTAGGCATTTCTGCTTCCTGGAACACAGTAAACACAGAGTGCCTCTCCAAACCAGCAGGACTAGAGAAGGCTTGCTGGTGAAGGTCATGCCTCCTATGAATCATGTAGATGTTCAATGGGTGAAGAAGAGGTAGAAGTGTGGCCCAGAGGAGGGAACAACATGAACAAATATTTCAAGCTTGAGATTACAAAATAAATTCAGACAATTGCAAGGTATGCTGTATTATTGGACTTTGAGACAGAAAACAGATGGGACTGGATGTATGGAGAAGAGCCACATTATAAATGACTTATATTGCATGATGAAACTTGCATTTTATCCTAGAGAGAGAGGAAATCACTGAAATATTTTAAGCCAAGGAAATTAAAAAGTTGTTAGATAGATCCCTCTGATGCTGGTGTAGGATGCAAGGTTGGGAGGATGTAAAATTAAAATTAAGGAGATCAGTGGAAGCTACTGTGATAGTTTAGGTGAAAGAACACAAAAATGTTAATTATTCTACTGGAGAGGTGGGAACAAATTCAAGGAACATTTGAAAGATGATTCAGTAAGATTCAGTGATGTAGGGAATGAGCACACGCAAAGAATAAAAGGGTAATGGTGGGGTGTGAACTGAATTCTTAGTAGTCTTAGACAGATTTTCCGAAAGCATTTTATTTTATTTTATTTGCTTGCTTGACAATATTATTTTGATTGTTACGTCAATGTGAGACTTGGTCACAAGCTGCCATGGGATTGTTTGGGTTTTACCAGGTAAAATTCAAAGAGCTAAATTTATCTTTTTATTTCTTAAACAAAAAAAAAAAATATTTAATTAGTAAATAAGCTGCAAGAAATGATAGGGTCTCAGCAATGGTCATCAAGGAATTTGGAAAAGTAAGAACAAATAGGCTAAGCCTCTGAGATTCACCCAAAAGAATCTTGGGTTCTCTTCCAAGGATGGAGATCAACAATCCAATTTAAACTCACTAAGGTGTCCTGGAAAACATGGGTCAACAAAGCATAATGTCAATTTGGGAAACAACAGCTGAGTTTTCAGGGGTGTTCCATGAAGTACATCTATCCGGATTGGTGCTCAACTCCAGCCAGGAACTGGAGAATAAACAACTTACAGCTCCAGGGGTCTGGCAAGAGTGGAGAAAGGAAAAGTGTGCAGGGAAAAAGTAGCACAGGGAAGAGCTTTATACTAGCAGGAGCTAAGGCTGCATCCTTAGGATGCAGTTAAGTCCATGCACAGGGACTGTGCAAACATGCTGATGATTAAAGAATCCTACCCTTTCAGCCATCCCATCTCCTTATGCAGATGAGGCTACTTATGTGTTTGCAAACCTAGATCGGACTGAATAAGGAGTGAGATGGGGACGTGTAGACACTGAAATGCACTGTCTCCCGCCTCCTTCTTACACCCTCCTTTCCAAGCCCCACGTGTCCTCCTTGACATCCAGCGCTTTCTTCGCAGAACTGAGCCCACATTTGGCAACACTCCATGCTCTGGATCTATGTCAAATTGTCTCTTCTTTGCCCTAATTAAAATATTCTCTTTTTATTTTCTATTACATTCCCTGAAGGTCCTGCCAGGTGCCTGGCCAGGCAAAACAAGTCTGAAGAGTTTAAAAAGACCGTGGGTTAGTCCTCCCAGATAACACTGGCATTTTAACAAATGCTTTTAGTGCTGAAGAAGAAATATGGTGGGAAACATTTTAGGCACTGGCAGAGTGACTAGAACGGCTGTTTTCAAAACATTTGTTTGTCATATGTTTGTACTTCTTAAATAAAGCTATCTAAATTAAAGTATTGCCTAATTTGTTTACATATAGATCTGCTCTATGCTTTCATTCTCTCAGTCTCTCTCTGTCCCTTCCAAACTCTCCCTCCCTCCCTCCCTCTCTCACCCCTCCCTCCCTCCCTCCCTCCCTTTCTTCTGCCCTCTCTTTCTATCTCTGTCTCTCTATCTCTCATCAGAGATATACATTCCCCAGCCAAATGGAAGTATTGAACTGCTGCTTATTTTTCAATGTTTTCTTGTAGATTTTTAGATAGTAAAATCTTTGAAATGTGCAAACTTGCATTACCTTACCTAGTTGTATGGTCAAGTGTTAGTCAATGTTTCATGCTGGTTTTAAGGAAATGAGTATTCCACCAATTTTTGGGTGAATGCTTATTAGATGGAACATGTTGATTACATTTTCAAGTCTTCTATATCCCATTGACTATTTGCTCTTTGATACATAAATTATGGATTGAAGTATGCTAAAGATCTCTTACCATAATTGAAATTTATTTTTATATTTCTGTCAATTTTTGCTTTATTTTGAAGTTATATTTTTAAGTACAGACAACTCTATAACTTCTGTTTCTTTCATGTAAACCAAAACCTCTTATCATTATGTATTTTCCTCTTTATTTGTAGTAATACTGTTTTGCCTGATGATATAGCTATACCAGCTACATTTTATAGTACTTACCTATTATATCGTTTATTGCCACTTGACAAATTACCCCCAAATGTAGTGATTTAAAACAATAATTCACATTTATTATACTCTCAAATATTAAAATATCCAGTTCTAACATGACTCATTCATATGTCTGGCTCGTTGGTGCTAGTGGCTGTCAGGAGGTCTCAGTTCTACCCACAAGGGACTTCTCCATGGGTGCTCCAAGTGTCCTTGTGACATGGTGGTAGAATTCCCCCAGAGAAAGTATTCAAGCCAAAGGGCCAAGAAAAATAATATTTTTATGATCTAAACTTAGAAGCTACATTGCACCAGTCTATTCATTAGACCAGATCAGATCCAAGAGGGGAGGAATTAGACTCTCTCTTTTAAAGGAGAGAATATCAAATTATTTGCAGATATATTTTAAATCACCATGATTGTATATCTCTTATTATTCTTTTTCTTTCTATCTTTTTTATGTTTAAGCATACCTCTTGTGACTAAAACTTTTTTCTAGTTTGATAACCCTTATATTTTAACTGGATAATTTAGTTCATTTATATTATTTGTTGATTACTAATAAGTTAGAATTTATTTTTACCATTTTATCTTGTACTTTCTATTTGCTTCACATTTCCTCTATTTCTTATTTTCTCTCCTTTCTTGCCATCTTTTGAAATTACTTTCCCCTGCATTACAAATTCTCCTCTGTACTCATTTTGAATTTATACATTCTATTTGTATCCTCTTTCTGGTTACTGTATAAACTTGAGCTCACATGTTTGATTTCAAATTCTGAAGTAAACTATTTATCTTTGTTATAAATGTATATTCATTGGAATTTTATCTGTGGGACTTCCTTAAAGACTGGGTTTAAAGTGAACTTTTCCAGAGAAAATTTGTATTTGCTTCTTTGGGACACTACCAATCTACGATCACCTTAAACTTGAGGATTTGGGAACCATGTATAGTGTGAAGTCAGCACACAAATCAACATAAGAGCTGAGAGAATTCCTGTTTCCATTTTTGGAACAGTTTTTATTTATTTGGTTGGTTCTTACTTTTGTTTGATTTTGCTTTGTTTCAGTTGATTCTTTAAATAAAGGTGCTCTTTGGGGATGAATAATCTAGGCATTACGTGAGGGGAGGGCAACTTCTGATCTGATGTCTCCTTAGTGCAGGCGTTAGTTTTGCCCCCCACCCCCCACCCCCACAAAGTAAAGGCCCTCCAAAATCTATGGAATATCAGAGATTGCCATTACTTGTCTCTCCAGACTCATGACTTCTTGTTCATGTCTATGGATGTCCTTCCTTCTTTGTCAGCTTAGCTATGTGCATAAAAGTGTTTTTATAAAGCAAGGTTAACCAAGGAGGTTTCAAAATGCTTTTAAAATGGAGCTAACATTGAATCCATAGCCCACAGAGACTGGCATAAATTTGCATCCTGAATTTAGCCAGCTAAAACAAAAAAATATTGACAGTCTCTGTAGGATTCATATGAGACAGCCTAATGATACAATATTCAAAATGTCCAAGATGCAATTCAAAATTCAGGTTCTATGAAGAACCATGAAAATCTCAATTTATTTGGGAAAGAAAATCAACAGATATTAATTCCAAGATGACACAGATGTTAAAATTCTCTGAAAAAGACTTTAAGCAGCTATCATAAAATGCTCCAATAAGTAAGGGGAAATACTCTTAAAATAAACAGAAAGGTAGAAAGTATTAGCAAACAAATAGAGAGTCAAAGACAAACCAACTAGAAATTTTAAAACTAAAAAATTCTATAACTGAAATAAAAACAAAAAAAGTTAAATAAAATAAATTAATTAAATGTATAGGGAAAAGCAAAAAAAAAAAAAAAACTAAAATAGTGAAAACAATTTTGAAAAAGAAAAAAAACATTTGGAGGAATTGTACTAACTGACCTTGACTTACAATAAATGTACAGAAATCAAAAGAAGATAACATTAACATAGACACAAAGACCAGTGAAACTAAACCCAGCATCTACATAGAGACCCATACCAAAAGGTCAACCAATTTTTTTACAACAGTGCAAATGCTTTTCAGTAGCTATGATAGTCTTTTCAACAAGTGGTGTTGAAACAATTGAATATATATTTTTTTAATCCTCACCCGAGGATATTTTTCTATTTATATTCAGATAAAGTGGAAGGGAGGAAGAGAGAGAGAGGGAGATAGAGAAAAATCTACGTAAGAGGGACACATCAACTGGTTGCTTCCCGCACAACCCCGATCAGGGCCAGGGACGAACTGTAACTGACGTATGTGCCCTTGACTGGAATTGAACCTGAGACTTATTGGTCCACGGGCGGATGCTCTAACCACTGAGCAAACCAGTCAGGGCCAACTGAATATTCTTATGTAAAAACAAACTTTGACTTAAACTTCATCCCATATAAAAAGTAATTTCTAAATAGATCATAGATATAAATATAAAGCATAAAACTAAAACTGTTAGAAGAAAATATGGGGGTGAATCTTTATAAAATGGAATTAGGCAAAGAGTTGTTGGATATGAGACCAAACACATAATTTATAAAATATAAATAAATAAATGTATGTCATAGAAAAATTAAGAACATTTGTTCTGAAAGATACTAATTAGAAAATGCAAAGAAAAATTAAAGACTGAAAAAAAGATTTGCAAGTCACATATCTAACAAAGAATTTGTATCTAGAATATACAAACAACACTCAAAAGTCAACGGTAAAAAAATAAACAATTCAATTTAGAAAAAGACTTAAAGAGACACTTATATGACAAAGAAGATAAAGGGAAGGCAACTAAGTACGTGAAAAGAAAACATCATTAGCCATTAGAAAATTTAAATTAAATTTAAATTAAAACCACAATAAGATAACTTTATACACCTAATAGATTGGCTAATTAAAAAAAAATACTGACAATACAAAGTAATGACAAGGATACAAGGCAGCTGAAACTCCTACATAACTGGTGGGCAAGCCAAATGGTATAGCCTATTTGAAAGACACTTTGTAAGTTTCTTAACAAGTAAAACGTAGACTTGACATATCACACAGCAACCTGAGTATTTACTCTGGAGAAATAAAAGTGTCGTTCACACAAAAATCTGTACAAAAACTTACTGCAGCTTTATTTCCATCTGACAACTGGGTATAATCTAAATGTCCCTACAATAGTAAACTAGTGAGCAATTTAAAAGGACTGAATTATTGATACACACAGATTAGGATGAATCTCAGAGGTATTTATGCTGAAATATGTCAGTCTCAAAAGGTTATATACTGTATGAGTCTATTTAAATAACATTCTCAGAAAGACAGAACCATAGTGACAGAAAATAGATCAGTGGTTGCCAGAGATTAGGGTGGGGGTAGGGATGGCCACAAAGGCATAACCCAGGGAATTTTTGAGGGGTAATGGAACTGTCACTCTTTGGGAAAACATATTTGCCAATGATACATTGGATAAGAAGTTCATTTCCAAAATATATAAAGTACTCATACAACTCAACACAAAGAAGACAACACAATTAAAAAATGGGCACAGGATCTGAATAGACACTTCTCCAAAGAGGACATACAAATGGCCAAGAGACATATAAAAAAACGCTCAATGTCACTAATCATCAGAGAGATGCAAATTAAAATGACTATTGAGTATCACCTCACACCTGCCAGAATAGTTAATATCCACAAATCATCAAACAACAAGTGCTAATGGGGATATGGAGAAAAGGGGACTCTAGTACAATGCTGGTGGGAATGCAGACTGGTGCAGCCACTATGGAAAACACTATGGTGTTTCCTCAAAAAATTAATTTTCCTCGCCCTGGCCGGTTTGGCTCAGCGGTTAGAGCGTCGGCCTGCGGTCCGGAGAGACCCGGGTTCAGTTCCCGCTAAGGGCATGTACTTTGGTTGCAGTTTGTCCCCGGCCCTGGTTGGTCGTGCGGGTGGCAGCCACTCGATGTGTCCCTTCATGTCGATGTTTCTCTCTCTCTCTCCCTTCCTCTCTCTCCCTCCCACTCTATCTGTACAAAAAAAAAAAAAAAAATTAATTAATTTTCCTCAAAAAAATTAAAAATCATTTCACCCAGTGATCCCACTTCTAGGAATATACCCTAAGAAGCTAGAAACACCAATTAGAAAGAATATATGTACATCTATGCTCATAGCACTGCTATTTACAATAGCTGAGATCTGGAAACAGCCCAAGTGCCCATCAGTAGATGAATGGATAAAAAAGCTGTGGTACATTTACACAATGAAATATTATGCAACTGTAAGAAAGAAAAATCGCTTACTCTTTGAGATGACATGGAGAAACTCGGAAAATATTATGCTAAGTGAAATAAGCTAGTCAGAGAAAGATACGTATCACATGATCTCACTTACTTGTGGAATATAATGAACACAATACGCTGTCAAACAAAACAGATCCAGAGACATGGAAGTAAGGAAGAGAGTGACAAACCTCAGAGGGTAGGGGGATGAGGGAGCAGGAAGAGAAAAACCAAAGATCTTATGTGCATATAGGCATAACCAATGAACACTGACAACAATGCAGTGGAGGTGGAGGTGGGAGGAGCTACGAGGGGGACGTCGATGGGGGAAAAGGGGAGGGACATCTGTAACACTTTCAACAATAAAGATATATAAAAAAAAATTTTAACAAAAACAACAACAAAGAGAATAACTATATACAAAAAGAAAAAAAAACGTTAGAAAAGAAACAGAATTTAAATGATGTTGATCAACATTATTGGGCACATCGAATATTTGTAAAAATATCTATCCTATTATTGGAAATGATAATATACCCATGATAGCTTCTGAAATAATAAAGTCTTAATGGATGTTTTCTGAATGAGCAATTTAGTGCATGGCTCCAACATATTTGGAGCTCTATGAATTTCTACATTTAGGACAGGGAATATATTTGTCAAACCCTTTTCAATTTCATCAGCTATGATTTGGAGATTAAAAAAAAATCCACTTCCCAAGGTTGTTGTGAAAATCAACGAGGTAACACATATAAAGGACCTGGTTCTGACATCGGTAGCACTTGTTCATTCTGAGGCGTTATTATTGTCTGATTGGTGGTGCTATACAAAGCTTATTTTACTATATTGAAATTGGCTTTCTATGGGTCAGTCTCCCCAACTAGACCTTTGTCCTTGTATTTCTATCATCTGGTATAATATTAGACAAAGAGTAAGTATTTGGTAACAATTGAACTGAATTTGTGATTGGAGCAAATAAAGAAATCACATAACTTTTTAATGGTTAAGAAATACTTGACGCACAGGAAAAAGCAAGATTTAACCACAGGGCAGTGGGGATGGAATGGGGCCGGAAGTCATGAGCTATTCCAGTGGTGGTTTCCAAAGTCTCAATTTGCTTGTTGTTTTGATTTGGTTTTGGCAAGAAAAATCTTCATTCAAATAAAATCTTACTCAGAAGCTTGAACAAATAAAACACACTTTAAACACACACACACATTTTTCTGGGTGAGAAGGCCTGATGAGCCTAAGATTACTTGAGAGCTCAATTTGAAAAGCCCAGGAAAAAAGACACCTTTTAGGGCCATTTCCAGATCGAAAATTCCGTGAACTGGATGTTAGCGAGAGTGGAAGAAATCGCGCGGTGTCTGCATGCTGTACAACAAAGGCATTCTTTGTGAAGAAGGGGAAGTGATCTCTCTAGCCACCACTTGACTGTGTCATAACACTCCACATAAAATACTGTGCACCCCAGAAGAAAAGAAATGGCAAACAAATAACTTGGAAACCATCAGGATGCTTTCTGGGGGAGGTAACAGAAGACGAAGTGGGAGTGGCTAAAGAATTGGTGATTGGTTCTTTGCTATGACGAGAAGGCTAAAGATGAACCTGTAATCAATTGTCATGGTCAAGGACCCGTGGGCCCTCTCTCTCTTGCTCTGCCATTTTCTGCATGTCTGCAAGATCTCACTTGGTTGTTGAAAGATGATTCCATAATCTCAGGAGTCACATGCTAAAAAAAAAAGACCACATTTAGTAAAGGTAAAGGTTTTCCTTCCACTTGGTCATTCTGGAAGAAGGTGACTGTAAAGGAGTAGAGAGGTTCTGTGACTTCTATTCCCAGCTACCGATTTACTCAAGAAGCATGAATACCATGACTTCTTGTGTGTAAGAGCCTGTCTGTGGTCAGGGTCTCAGCACCAAACAGATGGCATGCTCACATTAGGATCATCTGAGAAGACTTTAATAAAAGGACTGTTTAAAATGTTGTAAACACGGTGTGAGGAAACCACAGAATATAGTTCAATACTTTAGGGTTTCCACAATTCCTCCCGCTCCCCAACGCACACTTGAAGAGAGGTGGGAGAGCGGAGGGCTCAGTTACTAGAACCTGGAAGGAGAGAGTCATGCAAAGCAAGCTTTTCTGTAAAGGGCTAGATAGAAATATTTGTCCTTGTGGTCTTCATTTCTGTCTCTGTCTCGACAACTCAACTCTATCAGTGTAGCACAAAAGTAGCCAGAGACAGTACATAAATGAATGAGTGTGGTAGTCTTCCAATAAAACTTTATTTATGAATACTAAAATTTGAATGTCATGTAATTTTTTATACCATGCAATAGCACCCTTTAAAAATAATTTTTCCCCCAACCATTTAAAAACGTATGTCGCTAACAGGCCTACAACAACATGTAATAGGCTGGATCTGGCCCATGGGCCACGGTTGTTCCCTTGTGTGAAGAGGTGCGATAACAGTTAGACAAAAGAAGCAGCCAACCTTAGTGACACTGTAAGATAGAAGTCACAGGAATAAATACCCTGACATCACCCAATTTCTGCCAGGGTCTCCATTAAAAACTTCAACTACAAGTCAAAGAGCAAGTGAACTCTAATGCAGTCAACATAGGTAGTCTTCTCAAGGCAAAAAGCTGGTGGAGAGGTGGAGAGAGCGCATCTGGAGGGGCAAACAAGAGACATCTGACACAGCAACTTTCCTGTGTTGTCGATTCATTAGTCTTTTCGCGTCTCTTCTGCTTAGCATAAACTCATAGAAGAAAACTCAGAGAACAAAAGGCTACTGTGATTTCTCCTTTGGGGCCAACAAGGAAGACAGGAATAAGATGTTTTACTCTGAATTCAGGTAGGAAAACTTTTAAAGAATAAACAGGATGATGTCAGTTCTAAAGAGAAGTGGAGAACAGGTTGAACTCTTAGCACCTTGAGGGAAGAAGGAAAAGGAGAGACAGAGCCCTGGAAAAGGCCCATCAGATGGCTCTGCTCTTGAATAGAGGGGACACCTACAGCTGATCTCTGGAAAGACATCTTTCTCAATAAGCCTTGATGACCCAGAAGCTATCTGCCCCTCCTTTGGATCTCCACAGAATTTTATGTTTCTTTTATAGCAGATTTGACCGTGGGTATTTGAGTATCTATCTTATTTCACTATATTTTTTAGGAGTCTCTTCTTTGTAAGGGATAGAACCAACTCAAATTGGGTTAAGCTCCAAACGGAACTTGTAGAAAGGATTTTGATTTACTATCTAAAGAAGTGTTGACTAGACCACCTGAATGGCAAGGAGTAGATGGCTCTTAAATTCTTTAGAACCAGGAATATGTACACCTTCAAATCCTTTGCACCTCATCTCTAGTTCTCTCTGCCTGTTGACTTCATTTTCCCGGCACACAACAGCTTTGTCCACAAGGTGTAAAACCTGGGTCCCAAGTGTTACATTATATAGCTTTAGCAGCTAAAGCCAAAATTCCCAGAGAAAGGACTCACTGGTCTAATTTGGATCACATAATCATACCTGGACAAATCAATTTTCTCACCAGAGGGTAACCTGGGGCTTGTTAGAACATTTCTTCTCTGAATGTTGCAAAAGAAGAGAAGAAAATGGAGCAATCTTTCTCCATGTGAGACCTTTGAGGGCAGGACTTTTCGTATCTTATTTCCCACAGGACCTAGCAGAGTGTCTTGCATGTGGCATGCCATCAGTATTTTTGGAATTAAGGAATAAACTTTGCCAGAGACATTTTCTTTTGATCACATGAAACTTAAATGTTCTGGATAATAATACTTCAGAATTTCCATCTTAGTTAACATTATCTCATAGCTCTTCTCATATTCAAAACATTTTTTAAAATGTTTTTTTTTTCTTTATTGATTTTAGAGAGAGAAGGAGAGAGAGATAGAAACATCGATGAGAGAGAATATCAACTGGCCACCTCCTGCATGCCCCCTACTGGGGATTTGGCCTACAATGCTCAACCAGTGAGCCACACCGGCTGGGCTATTTAAAATATTTTTAAACCTTGTTTTATTAATGCATTTAATTATCTTCATTGGAGCACAGTTTTTAAAATAAAGCAGTGGTATCAGATTCTAAATCTAATCAAGGCATACAAGAAGAGCTATTATGTCATATTGCCTGCCATTTTTATTGTTAATGATTTCATTACCAGATGGTTACCAGTATGTTTGATTCAGTGTGTACCTTTAAAAATCATTTCATTTAGCATGACAAACAGAAGTAAAACTAAGGTAACACTGAGAAACCCCAGAAGATTTTAAATCTAAAGTATTCTCTCTCTAATCATGGGCTTCTTATTGTCTGCTTCTCTCATTTCTCATTAACCAAAACTACTCTTTGGTCTCATTAGGACCTTCAGTACCCCAGTTTTGATTCTCTCTCTCAGATAATTGGCCCCCTTATGGCTTCCAATGCCTCTTATTAGATGGAAGCCAGAGGCAGTCTTTCCAAAGGGGATGTCTTACATTCAGGATTTTCTTATATTCCTCAACCTCCCATCTGTGTGGGAGAAAAACGTCTCCCTCCTTTCTCCTCTTAGTTCTTCCAGATGACCTAAAAAGTAAATTGACATGAGACAGATGAGTAGGAGAAAATAATAAAAGTGTTACGTATGTCCGTATGAGGGTTCCCATAAGAACTTGGGGCCCCCAGGGCCAGTCAGGCAGTTAAGGTTTATGTGCCATCTTGAACCAGAGAGAAAAGGGAATAGTGGTTTGGGACTTTAGAGAGGAAGAAGACAGTTCCCATGGAGATGGTAAAACAAATGTTTGCTGGGACCTTTCAACAATGGGGCACAGGCAGGACTTGATCAGATGGGCCCTGCTGGGTTCCTCCTTGTCTGTCACAGACTCGTTCATATTAAACTGCACTTATCTGTGATAATCGCTCCCTTCCTGGGGGAGGGCCTCTATCTTTGGGCAGTTAGAGAGAAGGTCAAAGGTTCTTCCTGAGTCTTTTGTTTTATTTAAAAAACAAACAAACAAAAAAAACCAACAACAACAAAAAACCAGCTTAGAAGAATCAATATCCCAAAGAGGCGTATTTGGAAGTGGCAGCTCTGCCCTCCTCACTTCCATGCCTATTCCCCAACTCCAGCCTTACAATACCTTGTTCTAAGCAGCCAAGCATTATTGGAGAAAAGTATTAAATCGTTATGTTCAAACCAAATAGTTTGAGTTTATCCTTTTTTTTTTTTAAGTCTTTTTTTTCCTATTGAAATTTGCACATACTCCAGTTCTAAATCTTGCTGCTCCCCACCTCATCAAATAGGCTAAGTAGGTTTAAGACATGTGGTATTAACTCCCTCCTCTTCTCTTATATTAACTTCAAAACTACACTTTCTCAGAGAACTATGTGCCTTTTAGTTTTACCGAAGACTACTCTTCTATCTGTGATTCCATCTCTTTCCTCTGCTGCGAGACTCCATGCGTTTGTTCGCTAGGGCTGCGTAACAAATGCCACGGACTGAGCAGTGTAAAAAACAGAAATGTATCATCTCACGGTTCTGGAGGCTGGAAGTCCAAGTCTTTACCAATGGCCACCTTCTTTCTGTGTCCTCACGTGGCCCTGAGACCTTGGTCTTTTCTCTCTTTGCTGTATGTGCCCCTAGGCCTTCTCCGTATTCCCTCATCTCCCCTTAGAAGGACACCAATCTAATTGGATTAGGATCCACCCTGAAGACCTAGTTTTAATTTAATCACCTCTTTAAAGGACCTCCCTCCAAATTATAGTCACATTCTGAGGTACTGGGTTTTAGAGCTTTAATGTTTGAATTTTGAGGAAATGTAATTCAGTCTGTAACACCTTGAAATTTCATTTATAATCATGCTCCTTTGTAAAACATAACCATGTGGACACACACACATGCACACACAACACACCCTCCGATCTTTCTTTTCTTTTTTAACCAGTGTCTTATGGGTTTACTAACAGATTTATCCTAAAGATAAACTCTGTCTTCCTTTGTTTACACATTTCCCCCAGCCTAGATTTCTCTCTTTTCTCCAGTAATTTAAATTTGACCCTTATTTCAAATACTAATGAAATATTACCTCTTAACTCATCTTTTTCAACTCTCAAACACTAGCAATGATTCCTTCCTCTAAATTACTATAATCTTTACCTCTACACCTACCTGCCTCGAACTTCTATATTGTACATACATGTCCTGTCAACTTGAAACCTTTTAATGGGTTTATAATTTGCCACTACACTAGGGAGAAAATTTTAAAAATTGCTACTTCAATCCATAATTTCTTTCAAGAAAATTAGCACCTATACAAAGAAATGTCATGGCTTATCCCAGGCTTTGTTGCTTACGGAATAGAAATTTTTAGTACATTGGTAAGCTTTGAACCTGCACAGGTGAGCCAAGAACCAAGTTGTATTCCATTTTTAATGAATATTAATATTCAATGCCTCTAATGTGATCTTGGGATCAAAACTGAAAAGACTGCCCTGGCCAATGTAACTCAGCTAGTTGTGTGTCGTTCTGTGCACCAAAAACTCACCTGTTCTGTTCCACTCGGCACATGCCCGGTTGTAGCTCAGTCCCTGCTGGAGGGAATGCAAGAGGCAGCCAATCAATGTTTTGCTCTCATATTGATGTCTTTTCTCTCGCTCTCTCCCTCACCTTCCCTCTCTCAAAAAAACAAACAAAACAAAACAAAACACCAAGCTGAAAAGACCAAAATTGCTCTTCATTATCGAGTAAGAAGAATTTGGGATTTCTTAAGGTAGCCTGGGAGGGAAGAAGGAGGAAGAGAAAACAAAGGAGCCCACTGGGAGTAGAAAGGTTGGGATGCTGCATAATCTGGCAATGCTGGGGACAAAGTGTCTGGTGGCAGAATGGCCAGAAGGAGCTCTTTAAGAGGACCAGCACTGCAGTTTACGTCGCTTGCACTCTTAAGGGGTACATGCCTCCATCCCTGCAAACTTTAGTTAAGACTTCCACACGTGTGGGTTCAGCATGTGTGCATAGCAAAGAAAGGGACTGAATTCCAGGTCTGCATTGAGTCTGGAAGGAAGAGGGGCAACCCAGTCAGCATCAGGAAAAATTCCTAACCAGAGCATGTGCAGCAGAAGCAGGATATCAGAATCAGAGGTAAGCACGAAAGCATAAGACACGTAAGAATCCACAGAACTTCTGCAGAAGAGATTGGACTTTTTTTTATCAGTTTTATTACAAAACACTTGTCATGCAAAAAACATGTAAAGATGAATACAATGAACATCCATGCATACAACAGCCAGCCTAAGAAACACAGACTAGCATATAATAGCTACAAATCAGATACTCAGTAAATACACAACACATACACACACATCTACATAAAACATTTCTACAGAAAACACACTTTACTTATAAATATAATGTACATGTATATCTTGACTATTTGTTCCCCAGGGATTTCAGATTTATTCAATTCTATTTTATTTTAACAAATAAATACAAATTATAAATCAATACATGCATAAAAATAGTGTACTTGGGGCTTAGAAAAAACTTAACTATGTAATGTACTTTATGATTTCCCTGAAAGTCACTAAACCAATTTTCTTGTTTTGGCACTAGGCACCCAATTACAGCATTGAAAATTAAAAGTTCAAATTGCTTTGGGTTTCCTGCTCAGTTGCAATTAATTTTGAAACTCATGTTTACAAGAACATGTTTTTCTCAAATCTCTTGGATATCAACTAAATGTTAAGCACCATTATCCAATGTTTGAGGTCATTGAAGGCATTAGTTTTCTGTGTGAACACTGAATAGTTTTATTAGCAGATATCTTATTCAGAATATTGGACTAAAGGATGGGAAACACAAAATTCATTTATTTTCAAGATTGTCCAGCATGTTTGGAGAAGAATACTTAATTCTCTTCCTTCTAAAAATGATACCAGCAACCACTGAAATATATCTTGAAACACTGAAGCAGGAAATAAGCGAAGTCCTTATCTAAGGAGCTTGTATTGTGTGATTGCTGATAAACACAGTGCTGTTTCTGAAGGTAATTTTCAAAGTCAGTTACATGCATCCATAAAGAATCATCGCATCCAAAGGCATCTTAGTAAACAAGCCCAAAGAAAAAGGGAACTTCACTGTGGCTGTCTCTACTGCAACGCGGTGGCTTTTAGGACTCTTGCGAACATACCCCAGTGGGTAAGCCAATGCCCCCTTGAGGAAGTGCGGAACTTGCAGGTAATGTGCTGGGATTCTTAGTGCCAAACATGTATCAGGCAAGCATCATGTTCCCACAGGACAGTCACAGAGCCATTGGAGAAATAAGGTGCCCATAAGGAGAGAGCCATTTCTGGGTGATCGAAATGATCAGTGGAGTCTTTGATCACTTAAAGGATGAACTGAAATAAGGTGATGAACAAAATAGACCCAGAGACACAGAAGTAGAGTTCAGACTGACAAACTTCAGAGGAGGGGTCGGTGGGGAGGGAAGAGATAAACCAAAGAACTTATGCCTATAAGCATAACCAATGGACATGGACAACAATGCTGGGGGGAGGGGCGGGGGCGGGAATGGAAGGAAGGTGCCAATGGGGGAAAAAGGAGAAACATCTGTAACAGAAACAAATTAACTAAATAGAAAATAAATACACAAATAAATAAATAAAAGAATAAAAATAAATAAAGGATGAACTGAGACACTAATCTGGGATTTCGGAATGGACAATTTTTAGGGGGAGAGAAGAGTCACTGTACACAAAAGCCTACAGTTGGTGTCAGGAGATGTATAAACTGGTCTGGCTAGAATAAAGCTTCCTTTTAGTGATGTAGAGAGAAATAGGTAGGATAGAAAAAGCAGTTGGAAACTTGAACGTGAACAATAGGGAAGCCTTTTTTTTTTTTTTTAGATTGGGGAGGGACATGATAAAAATAGCATTTTATGCCAGCTGGTGTGACTCAGTGGATTGAACATCATCCCATGGACTGAGGTGGGGGTTCCTTGCAGGCTCAATCCCAGGAGGGGGTGTGCAGGAGGCAGCTGATCGATGTTTCTCTCTCACAGTGATGTTTCTCGCTCTCTTTCTCACCCTTCCTCTCTTTCAAAAAAATCAATAAAACAGATTTGAAAAAAAGAGAAAAAAAAATGGCATTTTAGATGTGTACAGAAAAACTAAAGTGGAATAAAGACATGTGATATTTTTCATGTTTCTTTTTAAGTTTGCACTCTTAGATAATGATGTCACCTGTGATACCTAGGGACCCCCAGATAAATCATCTTTCACCCCTCACTTAACTCACTGCCCAGGCACGCCCCCCCAACCTGGTTTTCAGGCACTTGGTGCAGTGCTCTGACATCTAGCACAGAGTAGTCTGTTAGTACGTGCTTGTTGGATAAATCTGTGACTGAGAGAACGGGTTATATTTCTCACATCCTTCTTACCTTTCCTTTTCCTTAGGCCAGTGGTTCTCAGCCTTCCTAATGCTGAGACCCAATACAGTTCCTCATGTTGTGGTGAACCCCAACCATAAAATTATTATTATTATTTTTTTTAATCCTCCCCCGAGGACATTTTTTTCCATATTTTGTTCAGATAGAGTCGGAAGGAGGGAGGGAAGGAGGGAGAGAGAGAGAGAGAGAAACATCGACGTAAAATTATTTTCATTGCTACCTCATAACTGTAATTTTGCTACTGTTATGAACTGCCATCGGAAATATTTTTTCCGATGGACTTAGGTGACCCCTGTAAAAGGGTTGTTCAACCCCTAAAGGGGTCGCGACCCACAGGTTGAGAACTGCTGCCCTAGGCTCACTCTGTTCGGGCCTTTCCATGTGGTCTTTGCACTAGTTTCTCTCCCCTCGAACCCGTCCTTTCACAGGGCCACCGGGACTACTGTCCTCACGCAGCACCGGGACTACTGTCCTCACAGCAGTGAGGTGTGCATGTCACTGCCTTGTGAGAAAATAAAAACCAAAAAGCCTGTGTGTTCTTACAGGAAACACGAAGTACAGGTTACTTACCAGGACAAGGTTTTCTGGGCTGTGGCTCCAGCCCATCATGTAGTTTCACTTCTTGATTCCTCCCCCTGCCGTCTCCTGCTACATCCAGTCCATCTAGTGTCTTCCCTAATTGCATTTAAGGCGCTGCCATTGCTATGAAAGTTAAATAAGTTTAAACATATGAATTGCTTGCAACAGCCCTTAGTACATAGTAAGTTTTTAATAAGTATAAGTGGTTGTGACTGCTATTATTATTGATGTTTCTAGGTGCTTTCTTTCTGGGTTTCCTAAGCCCTGTCACTCTTGCCAACGACTTGCCATCTCATCTCCTTCTGATAAAACTCTACTTTTCCAATACAGCCCAATTCCAGTGTTGCCTCAGAGGCAAAGGAGCCTCTCCCAACAGCCTAACCGGATTCTTTCTTCAGCCGACCACCCACAGCTCTCTACATCGCGTGGCACCGAGAACTCTACCGACCACGCGGGAGGAACGGACTTCTCTCCTCCCACAAAACCTTTGGATGAGGCCAGATTTAGAGATCGTGAAGAGTCGTATGAAGCTGGTGCCTCTGGTTCATACAGCCATGAAGACCATTCTCAAATACCGGACATACTAGTTCATAAGGAACAAGGTTGAGGTTATCTTAAGAGGAAGGAAAGGCTTTTCCGGCTCACAACAAACCTGTGTTATCCTTGGAAGACAACACTCACTGTGGTGAGGTGTGCTTGTTCTTACGTAATTTCTTAGGAAATTAGATGAATTCTGATTTTCAGCCTTGATGAAATAATTGAACTGTCTCCCTCTCTCACCCTCCCCCCAAGAGAGCTCAGCTCATCCACGAGGCCTTTGGAGTCAGCACAACCGAGGCTGAGCCAACTAGCTTTCGACTCAAACGTGAAGTCTGGAGCTTTATAAAAACAAAAGAATTTCTTTCTTGCTAAGGAACGGAGAGAGGGGAGACACGAAACCACAGGAGGAAGGCTGGAAAGAGGAACGCATTCTGAACCCTGCAAGGCCCCCACATGTGTCAAGGGGACGAGTGAACCAGATGAAGTCACAATTCCCAGCTCTGGTCTCCATTGATTTGTGGAACCTACTCAACCTTTCTGTAGAACAACGGCCCAAATCATGAATCACTTTCTGTCTGCTCCAAGGAGGGATGCAAGACGTGGACAGTATCCAGTCCCTCGCCACCCTACAGAGTTCCAGCACGTCTGGGCCGAGGCAGCGCCCGTTGCCCACCCCTTTGCCGATGTCTAAGTGGATCCACGTGCCCACAGAAAGGACCGCAGACCAGCAGGCCTTCTGGCTCTATCCTCTGAGGAGCTTCCTTGGAAAGGGCTGGGGGAAAGGACAGCCCAGCTCACAAATCTTATCTCTTGAGCCTTCCCGTTCCCCACACGGTGGAGACTGTGGGTTTCAGGGTCTTCCCCAGGGAGCGCTCTCTGAGCTGCGTTGACCCCCAGGAGGCCCAGGAGGAGGGATGGGTGGCATCGGCGCTCGTGCTGTGCAGACCCCCCGGACATGTCTGTGCACCAGGAGGAAGGAGACGGTCTGCACGTGTTTCCTGCGGGATGTATTACAGTGCACATTCCTTCGGGGCTGCCTCACTCTCTTGACATAACGGGAAGTGGGAACTTCACTCGTGAGGCAGACACTCACATCTCCTGAAGTATCGTGAAGGAGCCCTAAATCCCCACAGAATTCGTTTCCAGAGCCTCCCTGTGCCGTGGCCAAGGGTGTGCTTCACAATGAAACCAGCACAGGAAATTCAGCAAGGTCCCTGAGTTTTCTGCCAGATTTTGCACTCCGTGAAGACAGGGTCCATGTCAAAGCCCACCGAGTCTGCTGGATAAATGCTTGCTCCTCTGGTTGGTGCTGCTAAGATCTTCTGTTATTAGTCAATGGGCGCAGGTACTCATGTATGTGATATGACTTCAGAGATCACGGGGGGGAAAAAATAAACGTGTACACTCCTTTCTTACTCATTAAATGTAAAATGTTTGCCCTGGAAAACTGAGACTTTCTTAAATCACATTAGCAAATAATTCCATTCAGTTTTGCTAATAAGCATTTATTTGTCCCCTTCTATTTGCAAAGCACATATACCATATTGGGGATGAGAGTACCACCTAGCGATCTAAAAAAAAAACCCTAAGATTTGATGGCTCAGCTGCTTACTAGCTGTGTGACTTCAGTCAAGTTAATGAACCTCTCTGAGCCTGTCTCTCCCATATGTAACACGAGAATAACAAGAATCCCCTACTCACAGGACTGCTGTAAGGATTAATTAAATAATGTCTGGACTTCACACACCTATGGTAGGGACTTCACGAATAACACTATTATCACTGTTTTTATTGTTCTGCTTTGTGCATTTAATCTTCTTACCATAATAACTGTTGAAAAAGCTTTCCTGGGATATCAGCAGTGATTAACCACCTGGATCAAATTACTTTAGCAGAATAGCTGCTTAGTCATATATTTTGGCTTGGAGGGAGGACAGAAACAGAGTTTTTGACACTGTATCGTGAACTTGAGAGGAAAAGGCACTGGTGAAAAATCACACCACTGGATGTCAGGAAGGCATGGAGTGTCGGGACAAGGTAGACTCACCCACAAAGAGCTAGTGGTCACTGAGGAGAGGTCTGTAGACTGCATCTTTCACTTAGGTTCAGCAAATATAACTCTTGAACAGCACGGTCATCCACAGGCACTTTGTCCTCCTCCACGGAGACCTGCAGGTTTGGAAAGTGGAAAGAATTGCTTTGTATCATTTTTACCACTGTCTCCTTCATTGTTTTCCCTGAAAGAGAATTCTGCAGAAGTAAAATTTGAGGTCAAAACACATAAGCATTTAAGACATTGCTTTTCTTCAAATCCTTGAACAAATATTAACTCATTCATCATCTCATTACCCCCTGAGAATTGGCAAAGCAGAACCTAGAGGTTGGAATGTTCTAATCCCATCTGTACATTATAGTGCTTGTGAGATTTATTAACTGAAGGGTTTAAGATTTAGGAAGCTTTTCTAAATGTGATCTCTCAATTGCTATCCTAGGATTTTCTCAAAGTGGGTTTGAAAAGAGAAAAAGTGTTAAGGCCCCACTGCCGTGATAAGCGAACCAGCCGTCTCCCAGAGCAAGGAGAAAGGCAAGGAAGGAAGAAGGGACGACCTGGAGAAGAAGCAGCCCCCGCTATTTCAGATTTATGTTAAACAATTAGTTTACTTCATTTTAAGTGGGAAGATGTTAGTTGAAACAATATTTGTCAACTATGAAGATTTGAACGTTAAAACATTCCCAAGGTTTTCACTGTGTATGTTCAAACTGCAACAGTGTGAGACAAGCTGGGCAGCAAACTCCAAGTCATTTCAAAAAGCAGCAGTGACAGAGACTGGCCGGTTGGGACAGGAAGAGAAGGTGGAGACTTGGAAGGTTGGCTGATCCCTGTGTATGGTTGCTGGCGTGAAACCGGGCTCAGAACTCTATAAAGGGTGTCCGCGCAGTTGAGGGAAAGGAATGTCAAACTCTTTGGGCCCCCATCTAGGAAGCCCCCAGCCAGCCTCCCTGCCCAGATGGCGCCCCTTACTCCCTTTCCTCTGTACCCACGGACTTTGCCACCCTTCTGCCTTACATACTTTGCTTCATGATTTCTCCATTGTCCTAGACGGCCTTGACATGGGCCAGGCCTCCAGATTTCCCCCTTCCTTCTGTTCCTTCCAGATCCCTTACTTAGCCTCAAACTTTTTTTCCTTTTTAGGATTTTACTGATGACTACAAAGAAACAGGCTGGGAATAACAAATATGGGAAGTTATGTAGTCGACATAAACTTTGAAGTCACATAGTCATTGTCCTGAGTATGTAGAGAATTTTTATTATAGATTATGATGATAAGCCTCCCTCCTCTGCAGAAAAACCCATAGAGTGCTTGCCTTCACTCTGTACCTCAGGGAGAGTCAAAGTCTTTGAGTGAGAAGAGAAAGGATAATGGAACATTCAAATGTCCCCAAGACTAATGATCATAATTTACATATTAATGGAACTCCAGGGAGGTGGTCCCCAACCCATTGTATCCCTTTGGGCACTGGAGAGGTCGCCTTAGGCTGGAGATGATGATACAACCTAAACAAATCCTTTCTCTCTACCCTACATATTCTGTTTTACCTGACCTCAGAGGGGAATCAGCCATACTCTTTTGTACTGTTTCTCTAGTTGGATAGATGAACACAAATTGGGGCTCCATGCTGCCTAATGGCTTGTGATGATAGTGGTTCCCAATGTCCATTGGATGGCCAGTAAGCAGCTTCCTCCACCACCATTTCTGAACAGACAATGCATTATACTCTAGTGAAGTTTCACACATTCAAGAAATTGTCCCAAAGCCATTAGGGGTATGGAGATACCGCTTGGGTACTCCATGTCGCAAGAAGGGGGTCCTCTGAGAGGGACAACATGGGCCTCCTGCAGAATCCTAACTTTCCCCTTTCTTTTTCCAGATCTTCTTCGCCTTTAGAGCCTGCCTCATTGAGTATTCCTTATTCCTTCTCCCTCCCCCTAGATGCCTCGTGGCTGGTTCTTTTCATTTATATTGCAAATTCTGGAGACTCAGACTGAAAGGTTGTGGCTTTCATGTCTGTTTCATAATATAAAAGAATGAGCTCCAAGCTCCAAAAAGGAGTGAGCTTTGGTTCTGGGAATGGGGGAACAATAACGGGCATGGATTTCTCCCAACATATCTAAAATCATCCGCAGTTCATCACCATGAGGAATCATTTCCACTGGAGACTATGCCATTAACTCCCTCTGAGAAATCCCCATTCTTCCTATTAACATGACTTTAACCTTGTTTGGGGGAAATGATCACCTTCACCTTATTATACTGAGTCTGAATTGAACCCCTCCGTGACTTGGGTTTCCTAATAAAATTTTTTCACATTAATGAAAAATAAATGATGCAAGCCCAGACCACATCTCTCTAAACTAAAAGTTCTTACCTTGATGCTAGCTACCTTCTACCAGTTACTATTGCAAGAATCAAAGCAAGCATGCATTATCCTGCTTAAGCCTCACAAACACTTCCCGAGAAAAACATCTCCATTTCTAGAGAAGGACAGTGAACTCAGAGAGATGAAATCATTTGCTCCAAGTTATGACTTTCCAAAAGTGAATCTGATTTCAAGCCAGACCCACTTGATTATGTTATCTCTGTTAAGTGCCACTATGGCAATGACAACTGCATGGCACAAGGCCACCACCTGCCCTCACACCTGTGATAGGCATTGAAGGTGTCCGCTACAGAGCCCTCCTCAGTAACTCACCAGCAGCCACTTCCGATTGATCGGAGCTGTTGTGTTAGGTTGTTATGTGGTTAGCCATCCATATTCCGGGCCCTTCCTTCACCAGGCCGCTTCAGCATCAGTACCACTCCTCACCTCCTAACGGAGACACATCGTCACAGGATAGTGGCCACATGCAACTGAAGAATGGCTTTCCTGCTTGAAAGCTACCGTGGTAGCTAAAAAACAAAAACAAAAAACACGTGCCTGTGTTATAGTAAAAGTCTTGGCTATCTCCCTCCCAGGTTTAGCAACAGGAGAAGGTTTCTACTGAGGAGAAAGAAATAACATTTGCAACAGAGCTCTTGTCCTTGACCACATTTAGCTCCTAAAGGTGCTTACACACATGCATGCCTGTGCATACACACACACACTTACACAGTCCACTGCCCCTCCTGTTCACACTTTGCACATGACATTCAGAGAGTGGGGAAGTTGTAGTACTCTTGTTAAACCCACTCCATGCCCACAGCGTTAGGTTATAAAACCCCAGTGAAGACAGTAAGGTCAAGCTCCACTAGACCCTCCTTATGGAAGAAAAGACTGAGGTCCAGACAGGTGGGGAGTTCAATACCCAACTCTAACTCTCTGCCAGGGGCCATAGTCAAGGGCACGTTTCCCAACCAGGCTTGCTTCTCCTCACAGGAGATGCTCTACCCTTGACAGTCAAAAGAAGTCGTTTACCTTCTAGTTTTCTTTAGACAGCATTAAAATTCGACATCCCCATTGCTAATCCAAGGAAAGGTATAAACAGCTGCCCTCTTCTGATATCGTAGTGAAACAAATACCAGAACATCCAAGATTTTGCTCCTTGATGTTTAAAGTTTGTGGCTTATTCTAGAGAAATTAATTCCATAGAGTTCTGATGCATATACGTTTAAAGTTCATCAATATGTTGTTTATTTGACACTGACTTGACACCCAAGGATACCTCTGAGTCTTTATTAAATAAGTTTCTGAAGCATTTTCCTCATACAAACAAGAAGACAAGTCTGGTCTGGGCTAGGCACCCTTGGATACCAAACATTGGAACAATCTCACTCATCGATGGCCAAAAGGGCTTAAATATGCCCAAACTGACGAGTCCTGCTTTGTGTTCCAGCTGCCATGCCACTCCACCTCACCTCTGTCCACCACCCCAGCTCCTCGGTGCTGGTGAGGACTGGGAAGAAGGCTGATCTCATGTGTCTACCAGGCATGTTACTCATCAACACCCTCATAATTCCCAGATGCTCTCATACTCTCTGTGGAATAACAAGGAGCTGTGTCTCTGTGGAGCCAACACCCTAAAACTGCACACTGATTGATGACTTGCACAGGGGCAAAAGGGCCCTTCCAGGATGCCCTCTACGACCACAGCGCTCGGTCCAAGGGGAGCCAACATGCCCTTCCAACTAGACGATCCATGTCACACCCAGCTCCAGTCTCAGCAGAGCCTGACCATTCCCCTGGGAAAAACACAAACAAGTAACCTTTAAACCCCTTGTTAATATGATGTTAATCAAGATGCGTATCAGGTGAATGGGAAAAGAACCAGCGTAGGGTTGCCAAGTCCATTCGAAAACTGGGACTCATTTCAGTTGTGGGGCAGATAGGGTTGCTTTGGAAGGGAATTTGGCCCATTGAAAATAACAGTTTTATGATGCTTTCCTATAAGTCTAGACAAGCAGATGGACCAGTTCTAAAAAATAGTCTTTGTATTTATGCCTTGAGAGATTCTTATCTACATCATAAGGTCTTTGGAACAAAGAGAGCGGTTTCCTCTTTCTACAAAGTTTGGCGTCATTATTATTTTGAAAGATAATCATGCTCACCCGTTGCCAGATGACTGCTGAGTTATGCTTTCTATATATTTTTTTAAAGGCCTTTGCTTTTGAAAACAAGGCTGTGGGGGTCGGGGGGCGGTGAGGGGTGATCCAGGGCCTCTCATCCACTCCCTTCCCGGCTGTGAGAAAATGTGGGCCTGGGAATTTACACAGTTTGTTTTCTATAATTCCATCTAGCTTGAGACCAGAAAGGATACATTTCTGGAGACCAGACCACAACGTGACAGGGAGAATGGCTGAGGGGTGAGGGTATAAAAGTCTGACAGGTCAGCATTTGGCTCTGAAGGAGCTGGAGGAGGAGGATCCCACAGCGTGTGTGTTTTCTCTTTCAAGTCCTGCTTTTGTTCCCTGCCATCAGGAAATGCCGTAGACATTTGTCACCAGCAGCTCTTCGGAGACTCCGATGTTTCTTCCTCCCAGGGTCCAAAATAGGACTTCAGACACGAAAGAGTCAGATTTTGCAAACCAGCAGAATTTTTGTGCCGTGTTTATCAGACGGGCTAGAGGCTGGGAAGGCAGACTTTGGGAAATAGTTTAAGCACTTCATAAATCAGATGTCATTGAGAAGAATAGGGTCTCCTTTCTGAAAGCCCTGACAACCTTTCCTTCATAATCTCTTTACTGGGGCAAAACTGTAAAGCATGGAAGGACCAGAGGTCTGATGAAGTCAGGTGGCCTTGAGTCACTGGTAGTTTGGTTTTTCCTGGCTAAATCATGAGACAGGACTGCATTCTGCTGCTCATTACCTTCACCCAATGCCATCTCTTCTGACTTGTAAGCATGTTATGCCAGGTTGCATACCATTACTGATAAAAAAAAATTCTTTTGAAAGAAAATGTTTTTGCACGCACCTAAAAACAGCAGCTGAAATCAGCTGGGGTTCTTGGCTGCCCAGCCAGTGAAAAGTGCTTTTCATACAGAATTTCTAGGAAGCCCCAGAAGTATGATGCCAAACATTGAAACCCTGTTGGCTTGTAAACTGGTGGAGTTTTCATGGCTTTTAAAAATTCTATTTGTTGTATTGATCAAAATGCAGTTTCACATGAGGACCTTAGAGGGTTGCCTGAGATTTTCCTCTGAACTTAACATATTATCAGTGGTTAGAGTGTAAGTTGCAGGTTTGGGAGATTGCGCATGTTCCTAACTCCAGAGAGGATCTAAGATACCAAGAGCTCAGAAGCATGGGGTGAAGAGTTCCCCCAAGGCTATAAAGATCAGTCAAATACCAAAGAGAAGAACAGAGCCAGGTTCTAAAGGGCATCCATTTCCCAAAGGTCAGCCCAGAGGTAAACCAAGAGAACTGTTTTTTCCTGGCTGCACAATCACAGGAAAATCCTGATCAAAGCTGGAGAGCAACTCTGAGAGTAATTAGGTCTCCAAGTTCAAGGGTCTGAGTGCAAGCCCAATCAACCCATCAGTCAGTTGCTTTTAACTACTTTTGCATCAATGTGTCTTCCTGTAAGTAGCAACCTAAGCAGATTGTTCCTGTACATGACATGTCCTACTCTCCAGGGACCACGAAGATTACATACTTTTCAACATTACCCAAGGAAGATTGGAACTGATTTGTGCACATCACCGTCACATAGACAGTGGGGATTCTTGGACCATGGAAATGTCACGTGTTCTGGTGTATGCCAGATTGGCATCTGACCACTTTGGGCATAACTTGGTTTTTTCATACAGCTGGTTGGTTGGGGTTGGTCTAGATTATTGAGAGAAGTGAATTCCTGCTTAGTTGTATGTCCCACCAACCATGGATCCCTTGCTTCTGGGCTGGGATAGGCTGGGGCACAGCCTTTTTCTCTTGATGACTTTCACTGTAGTTCTTCAAAGCTTACCCCTCCAGAAGCCTACCCTCATCTTGACTACGGCTGCCTCAGAACAAACTTGCCTCTGGTGTGGTAAAACAGAATTGTCTGCTCGGATTGTATTTCAACCCAATTTTAGTGTCTTGTAGCCTTACAGGGTGATTTATTTGGCCCTAGGGAGCTCCTACTGAAAGTGCTGAAATGCCATAGTGACATTTAACTTCAGACTTACAACCACCTGCACTTGAAGCAGGATTTATCTCTGACAGGAGGCTTTCTCCTGTTCAAAATCAAGTAGTGCACAGGGACGTTCCCCGCTGAACCATCTCCTACACCCTCATGGGAGGAGTAGGGGCAGCAGAGGAGTAAGTGCAGAAAGGAGAACCAAGCTGTGTCCACACACACTGGGAAAAGAGAAGTTAGCAGACAAGTTCAGCGAAAAATTTCTAATGAACCCATCAGCTCCACTTGATCTACCCAGAGTCACAGTTAGGAGAGGGATTGAAATAGGAGAACCACATCGGAAGGCTCAGGGGTGATTCCTCTGAAATAGCAGCTGGAAGGATTTTGTAACAATTCTGGTACCACACCCATAGAAGCTACCACATTTACTCTCTGGCTCCCATTGACCATTATCAAATGTCACAGGATCCCTGTTTCAAAAGCTTTCACGCTCCTCGATGGCAGACCAAAGAAGCCAATAAAGTTTAGGGCTACCTTTTATTCCACCCCAAACTTGGTGAAAGGAGCCATGCCTACATTTCTGCCAAACCATGAATATGAGCTTTGGCCACATGTATACCAATGTTAACATGGAAATACCATTATGTACTGATGGTGCATGTCCCAGCACAATACCAGACTCAAAAGGCACATGACAACTGCTTTTGATGATAACATTGAGCAGTAGGTAAAAGGTCTTCTCTCTCTTCTTCCACCACTCCAAATCCTGAAAGAAAGATCTCTGAAGATTGAGGCTATAACTTTATGTCCTTGAGTCCCAACAAAGCAGAATGGAGACTCATCGTTGTTAGTCCACCAGTTGCACAGCACCCAGACCACATCTGAGAGGAAAGTTCAGGAGGGGAGAAGAAGCTATCTCCTTCCTGTTCAGGACACATTATTCTCAAGGATTGAAAGAAAGAAAGGAGCTCAGGAAAACTCATATAGTGAATAGATTTCTTTGAAAACAATGTTTAACCCAAGGTCCCAATATCCCCAGAGTCTCAGAGTGAGTGAAGCATAAAGAGCTCCAGGAGGGGTCTAACTTCCAAGAGAATGATCTACAAAATCACGTTTGCATTGAAAAGGCATTTCTGTTGCTTGATTTCCAGCCCTAGTTACAAGGGATGAAAGTGTTATACGACCTTAGTCACTAATAGTCATTTGCCCTTATAATTCTTACCTAGTCATACATGAAAATAAGAATAGAAGAATAATTCCATTATTAAGATGTGGCAGCAGATACCTTCCATTCACAATGCTTTTACTAAAGAAAATGATTTCACGTTTTAAAAACCAAGATCTGTTCAGTAACTCAGATAATAGGTAGACTGCAGCTAATAAGATAAATGACTGTTGTGCAAGGGATTGCTAGCATTTAAATGACACCTTCTGTAGGGATATAAACACTCAATCAGAAAATGCCACAGTTGTTGGTTTAGAATCAGCTTTTTCAAATGCATAATTTTGAATGAGTTTCTCTCTCTTTTTTTAATGGAAACTTTTTTTAGTTGGTAATAATTCAGTCTTTATCATGCTTTAAAAGGCAACCATTACAAACCCCACTTAGAGTTCTCCTTATGCCTTACATGGCAGGGTGAGTCAGCAATGTTTTTGAACTCCAAAGCATTAGAGAAGAAGCTGAAGGAAATTGTAACTTCTCAAAGCAGCACCTTGAACCTTCTGGCAAGTACCAGGTTGCCAGCCAGCAAGCCTCAGTACTCTTTAGTGCTCCAAAGAATCGCATATGTGTCACTGAAGGTGAATCATGTATGTGTGGCTGAAGACAGACACAAGTTGTTCTGTTTTAACCTGAATCATCTACCTACAGGAATAAACAACCGAGTGTATAAACCGCGCTCCAGGGGCCGGCAGTGGGAATGAGCTGTGCGGGTCCCCTTCCCTCCTCCACCTGGAGCTCAGCGTCCGGGGCTCCGCAGGCTCCTGGGCCACCTCCGCTCTGGTTCTCAGCAGCCGCCACCCAGCTCTGGATTTATATCTGCTTTTTCTGGACAGAACCTCATGTTCCAAAGCAGTGATTCATAGATTTGATTCATTGGACTTAAACCTTCACTATTTTTGCCCGTTACAATTTTACTATTGGTGCCGTTGCAATAATCTGGCTATTATTGAACAGGAAAGGAGTAAAGAGGCGACTAGCTAATTTAATACTCCAGGTCTGTTCCCTGCAGGTTGACGGGAAAGGGACTAGACAAAGGCAGTTTAGACACACGCGCAGTAAGGTCTGAGTGACATGGGAAAGTGTTTACCTGCCTGTCACACCTGAGAGGGAGTCAGGGGCCAGAATAGGTGTGGCCCCTGCCAGTGCGGGAGACCTGAATATTTCATCTCCCAGACACAGGAAAGCCCTCTCTGTCTCTCTGTCTCTTCCTGCCTGTGCTGGACCCAGCTTGTGGGGTTCCCAGGCCCTGCATTCACCATGTGGCCTGTGGCCACGTGGACCCCATACAATGGATCAATAGACTGAATCTAGTCTGGTGCCTGATCTGGGCCCAGGTCCACCATGGAATGGAAACTCGGGACACTTGGCCCTGTTTCTAGCCTTACTAAATCCACAGCTGCCCTCCTCCAGGACTAGACTGAGGGACGTGGGACATTACAACCCCAGAAGTATAAATCCATGCCAATAAAAACCACTCACTCTTCAGTGCCAGTCTCAGAAAATTCCTTTCCTGAAGATATCACAAGAGCCACCACACTCCCACTAGCGAGTGGGAAACTGGCCATTCATTCCCCCAACAACACTATCATTTCCCAATACTATCATTAAAATTCCAGCCCTTGCTGACTTGGCTCAGAGGTTAGCGCGTCGGCCCACAGACCAAAGGGTTGTGGGTTCGATTCCCAGTCAATGGCATGTACCTGGGTTGTAGGTTCGATCCCAGCCCTAGTCGGGGTCATGCAGGAGGTAAACAATCCAGTGGTCTCTCTCACATTGATGCTTCTCTTTCTCCCTCCCTGCCTCTGTTCTACTCTATCTAAAAATCAATGGAAAAATATTCTCCAGTGAAGACTTTTTAAAAAATTCCAACATAATTTTTCATACTTGGTGCTAATCACACCAAAAAAAAAAAAAACCCTAAAAAAACAAAATTATAATAATGTCCTTAAAATTTAACTAGATACTATTCCCTACTGTAAGCCTGAGGCTTACTCGGTCTTTTTTAAAGGGAGCTTAATATGCACTAGAAAGGTGTTCAGGGTACATTAGCACCAAGTTAAGTCTTCCCATTAATATATCCAGAAGAATGGGCAGAGAATGCCAAAGGAAAGTTGCTCGTTTTGTGTGATTCCATTTTATTTAATGCCATGTCAAGTTTATTTAATCTCATGCAAGATCATCTTGGGTACTCCGTGGAATCATCTGGAAGTCCTGCACTTTGGGACAGGACATAGCATTTTGATGGAGCTCCCAGTTCTGCGGAACTGGGTGTGAAAACTTATTTTCTATCTTTCCCTGTGTCTCTTCTTTTTCCAACCTCTATTCCCCCCACCCACGATAAAAAATCGCCTGTGGGTTATATTTGTTTTCCAATTGAGAAATCTTGTATACCCTCCATTTTACCTGGCAAAGAAGTATAAAATTTGAACACACATGTATTGAATTGAACTGAGTCTGACTCATTTCATTACAAAATAAAGATACAAATACCCTAATAATTAAATGGGTGAAAAGCATACAGACCTTTCATAAGATAAAATAGCTAACATATTATAAAATATTCAGATACATAATAATCAAACAAATGCAAATAACATTGCAAATGCACAGTGCAAATGAAGATACTGTAAGACCAACATTCTTGTATACTGGGGAACTAGCTAATGAACACAGCCCTACCGGATGCATTGTAAAATATGCTTTATTTTAATGCAATACTTCATCCTCTATGAAATCTGTTATACAGAAACACCCTGAAATTCAGGCCAGAATTTATGCACAGTTCTGGAATTAGATAGTGGGTGATGGTTATACAATATGCAAATATACTCAATACCACTGAATTTCGCACTTTAAAATTATTACAATGCACAAAAATATTTATTTCTATTTTATTATTATTTATAATAATGAGGGTTTAAAATAGCTGAATGTCCAACTTTAGGGTTGCTGCTATACTAAGGTGCTTCTTGGAAAATGCTTATGATATAAATAAGTTTGTTTAAAAAAAGATATGGAAATTACCTCAGTCATTTCTTTAAATGTAAAATTATCTAAAAAGAAGTATATTGAAATATTACCAGTAGTGGATTCTAGAAGAGTGGTAGAATTATTAATACCTCCCCCTTTCTTTTTACACTTTGAAAGCTTTTCTAAAAATTAGCATATGTTATTTTAATGAACAGAAAAAATGAAGTAAATAATTTCAAAAGAAAATAACTAAGGGTTGTATGCCAATCTTTATTAAGATGACACTAATTAATAAAGTAGAAAGTGTTAATCTCTAGTTATAAATTAACTTTCCTTAATAAATTTGGCATGCATGAAGATACAAAATAATAATAGCTTATTTCATTACAACCCTTTAAGATGAATACTATTATGATTCTCATTTACATCTGATTTAACAGAAGCATAGAGAAGTTGAGTAGCCAGCCCAAGATAAGACAGTAGGATTTGAACTAAGATATTTTAGCTCCAGAGTTTATTATGCTCTTAATCATTATAGTATGCTAACTTTTGAAAAAATTAAATTTAAAAAAAGCCAGCAAGAAAGTGTACTCATTTCTTCTTGCTGCTGTAGCAGATGACACAAACTTAGTGGCTTCCTACATAAATAAATGTATTATCTTACAGACCCGGAGGTCAGATGTCTAAACAATCTGCACGGTCACATTCCTTTTGAAGACTCTAGAGGAGAATCCATTTCCTTGCATCTTTTAGCTTCTAGAAGCTGCTCATATTTTTTGACTCATGGCCCCTTCCTCCAGCTTCAAAGCCAACAGAGTATCATCTTTTCTTCTCTCTGACCTCCTCTTCTGTCCTTACATTTACTCTCTATCTTCTGACCCTCTCGCCTGCCAATTAGAAAAATCCTGTGGTTACATTAGACCCACTTGATAATCCAGGATAATTTCTTCATCTCAAATTGTTTCATTTAATCACATCTGCAAAAATCTCTATTTATTTGTTTGTTTGTTTGTTAATCCTCACATGAGGATATTTTTCCATTGATTTTTAGAGAGAATAGAAGGGAGGGAGGGAGAAAGAGAGAGAGAAACAATGTGAGAGAGACACATCGATTGGTTGCCTCCCACACGACTCTGACTGGAGCCAGTGCTCGAACCTGCAACCCAGGTATGTGGCCTTGACTGCAATCTAACCCATGACCCTTGGTCTGTGGGCCATTGCCCTCACCACTGAACAAAACTGGCCAGGGCTGCAAAATCTCTCTCTCTTTTTGTTTTTCTTTATCATATTAAGTAACATAGTCATATGTTCCAGGAATTAAGACTGAACATCTTTGGGGCCATTTATTCAGCCTACCATGGGGAGGAAAGAAGGGAGAGAGGAAGGGAGGAAAGAAAGGGGGGGGGAGAGAGAGGGAGGGAAGAATATAAGAATATTTCTGTTCTGGTTTCTATTCATGTGTAATGAAACATTTTTTTTCATACATCATAATTTTCTGGGTCAGGAAATTGGGCAGCACCTGTCTGGATGATTCTTTTGTTTCAAGTGGGATTGATAGAGGTCACTCAGTAATAATATTTAGCAGAAAGATGAAATGGTCTGAAAGATACATACCGGCTCACTCGCATGATTGCTTTATTGGTGCAGGGAATAGGAAGACGGGGCCCAGCAGGGGCTGTCAACCAAAGTGCTCAGACATGATCCCTCCAGCATGGTAGTTTCAGGGTAGTCAGGCGTCTTATATGGTAGCTCAGATCTCAGAGAGGGCGAAAGAAGACCGGAGGAAACTACAAGGGTCTTCTGACCTAGCCTCAGAAGCCCCAGAATGCGACTTTTACTTCATTCTATTGGTCAAACCAGCCTCTAAGGCTGGTCCAAATTTAAGTGGAGAGGAATTAAGGTCTACTTTTCAGCAGGAGGAATAGCAAAGACATTGGAGGCATCTTGAATCTCTGTGTTCTCTCAGTATAAACCTTCAGCTAACAAGAAGCGCATGATGAAAGCCGTCTAAGCTGGAGCCGTGGAGTGGGCAGTTCTAGCACCTGTCAAACAATCAGAGAACATTCTGATGTGTTTAGATTAGGCTGAGAAATGACTTTAAATCCCTCTAATTTTAAGCATTATAAATTATTCTTAGATATGTTTCTTTATAGTTTTTCTTCTACCATTCCCTAGTGTCAAAGTCTATGGAAATAACCATGAAGATGACGAATCATCAAAACTCACTGGTTCAAGTTCTCATGTGTTTTATTTATAAGGCTCTGTCCATAAAGCAAATTTATTTAAGACATGCACAGACAATAAAATCATGTCCTCCACCTCTTATTGGGAGACAATGATGACTAGGTTTGCTTATTTCCATGTCTGAAATATAGGCTTCTATTTCTTCTTTGTCTTAATAGAATACATAGCATGTCTAGATTTATTTTTCTTTTCCAACATAGTACTGGCCTTAATACTGATATATGTGGTATGTTTGTAAATTTAAATATATATCTTTCTTTCTTTTTCTAATTCATTCAAATTTTGATTTGTGATAAGAATCAATATTTTATAGAATGTTGGTGTCTTTATAAATATTTTCATCACTCTATTTTAAGTACATGCAATAGTCAACACATAATTACTTTTCCCATTTTCCATTACCTTTAGTTCAGCATTTTTAACCCTTTTTATCTCATGTCACACATGAACTAATTATTAAAATTCTGTGGCACACCAAAATATATATTTTTTGCTGATCTGACAAAAAAAAAGAAGTTATAATTTTGTTTGATTTACAAAAAATAACAATAATAATAATAATAATAAATACCTACACCTTTTACTCCAAATTGGCTTTTTAAAAAACCAGGTGCCTATACTTATATATAAAAATTTCTGGTATCAAGAATGAACTTATCAAATGCAACCTAATTATGTGGCATAACCAATAAGATGCAACTCTATTATATGACTTATATATCTATAGTTCAAGACAGCACATTCACACCAGATAGCTATTGCTGTGTTGGCTGTTGTCTTTCCTTTTTTTTTTTTCACAATTTAAGGGAAAGGAGGTCAGTGCCCCTAACTAAATAGTCAGGTAGTACATGTTTTAAAAATTCTTGCAGCACACTGGTTGAAAATTGCTCCTTTAGTTGATAATAATAACACAGTTGATAATAATAACAATAAAAAACAATGAATTTTAGTTATGTAGGTCATGTACCTGGGTGAATTCACTGATTCAATAAATATTTATTACCTACCTCAAATGATAAACAGCTGGTGGGAGAGACAACACCAAGCATGCTGGAGCCAGCTCAAACTGGCTGCTGTCGGCTCCCAACAGCCGATTCCGGGCATCTTTTCCCAGTCGCATTCAGTGACATTGAGTTAGTAGCATGAAATCAGCCATGATGAGAGCACTTGTGCTGTAGAAACTGGCAAACACTACAAATCTGGGCGTTTTGCTACACATTTACATGGGGGCCACTGTAATACGGAAACATGGCTGATGAAGTGGTACGTGTTAAAGATATGCGTAAGATATAAAAAAACACACAACGAAGAGGAATTGAACCTAGTTAGGAGAGGTCACTGAAGGCATCCCTTTAGGGGCCAAGCTCAAATGTCACCTCCACTGAAAGGCCTTCCTATGAAACCTACTTAAAAAGCCCTGCTCCCAGACACCCTCTATCTACATACACTATTCATTTCCTCCAGAGCAGTTGTCACACTTGATGATTATATTATTTATTTTTTCTTGTTAATATGTCTCTTACTAGAATTTTACATTCTCACCTGTCTTGTATCCCTGGCATATCATAGGCACTGAGAAAATATTGTTTGAAAATCAATTGTAGAGTTACAGTAGAGTCTTGAAGGATGAGTAGGATTTGGCCAGGCAAAGAACTAGGGGTAGAGTATTCGGAGCACAGGAAGCAGGAACAGAAAGAGCGCTGTGACCAGGTAAAGACAGTGCATGGAACATGAAGTCCACGTCAGGAAGGGGATGGAGGTGGTGCTGAGAAATATTTAGGCCACGTGGAGTCCCTAGACTGCACCATGTGAGTCACAGAGACCTATGAAAGCCACTATTCAGACTTCCACTCACCAGAAAGTGAGCATGGGCATGGTTCATTGCAAACCAGGGCAGATTTGTTTTTATGTTAGAAAAGGAAAAACAAAACGAACTAACTAAAACACTTCTCTCCTCAAGCTCCCAACATGACTGATCAATTGAAATTCTTTTACTCCCCAAAAAACGGGACTCGTCCCTGAAAAAGATTGTTGGGTCTCTCTAAAATTTGCGTATTCAAAGTGAGAAACATTGGGTAACACTTAAAGGTGCAAGGGATATGTTGGCTTTCACAATGTGCATTATTAAAATCCTTCTGCAGATAATTGTGGCCCCTGGGCAATAGTGCATATATTAGATGTTCTGAGAAATGTATTAAAGGAATTTCCTATATAAATGAAAAAGCAGAGGACTCAGTTCCTAAGGAAATAAACTAATTTCATTACAGATAACGAGCAGTTACTCTGCAAAGAGCTTTGGGCCAGTGTCTCCCTACTTCCCATGTTGCTCTCAGTCTGTTAGTTGAGGAAATAGACTCTCCAGTGAGATGAAGAAAGATCAGAGGGTCCACAAGCCAGTGGGTTGGTTAAGGGAGGATCCAGGGGAAGGTAACCTTTGGGTTGCCCTTGGGAGATGAGTAGGACTTCAATGGGCAAAGAAATAGCGAAAGGGGCGCTCCAGACAGGGAGAACAGCCTGGCCCAGGATACAGAGGCCTGAAATCAGGGTATATAGATATATTTAAAGGCTCATGAAACAGCCAGACCCAGAACAACTTACACAAGTCTGAACAGAACAACCGCCGAAGTGCTTTTGCAAAACAACATTCTAATTTTACTTTGGTTTTCACAACGACAAAGTGATTCATTCATTCCTATTACACAGAGCAATTTCAAAATGATAAAACATGGAGAACATTTTCTTTATTATAAAAGTTCATAAAAAGGGGAACTTGAAGCAAATCCACTCTTCCTACTCAGTGAATAAGTAACCACAAGAGATTCTGACCATCCTGCACATAGCACCCACCCAGCTTTTTTGAACAAGCTTAATAACGAGGTAAGAACATCTCTACTTTATATACACACAGGAGCCTAATATGTGTACCATAACTTATTTTATAGACTTAGATAGACCCATGCCAACTTATAGCCACCAAGGTACAACTCACTACATTGCTTAAAAGCACAATTCAGATGAATCTCACTTAAAGAAAACTCAAAATGTAAAAATAACTGATTTTCAAAATCAATATACAAAGAGGCAAATGTTCTACATTTATTTCATCATTGGTTTCACTTAAATTGTGAGTTTTAAGATAGAGTTTAATTTATCAAGAGCTATTTACTTATTGGAATACATTTTGTGTACAGAGTAAAGCACCCAGGTGCAATCCGGTGTCCAGCAATAGAGAAAGGCTCTGGCTAATGTAAGCTGAAAAGAAAATCTTTGTAAGAATATTGTTCAAGTCACCAAATGAAAGAGAACGCTGCAAATAGAGCTCAAAAACGTGCTTTCCTCAATCAAGAAAAAAAGAAGAAAAAAAAAGGCAGCTCCTGGAATCCAGATAGTAGAAATTGATAGAAAATACCACTGATGATTGTTCTTCAGATCTTCTTCCCTCTGCTCAAAGTCCTGGGATAGAAGGTCTGATTGGACCAACACGGGACAGTTGCCCAGAGAAAGCCAGCACCTTAAACTACAGTCTCATGGAGGCAGCATAGGTTCCTGAAGAATGGTTCCCTCGAGGGCACTGGCACTATTATCACCGAGGGTAGAAAGGATGCTAGGAGCCAGAGGACATGGAAGATCCACTCCAGCCCCTAAGGATACTCTGTGTTTAGTCCTAACCCACCAGCAATTTGATACAGAGCTTCCAGTGAGCTGAGAGTGCTGTCCTTGTCCTTCGTCACGCTTCCCTGACCCAATTTGTTCTGAAGAGTTCAGTAGAAACTTCTAGAATCTGCCTTATTGAGGAGTCTTCTAGATACACGTGTGTTGTTTCGTTGAGGTTTCTGTGTGATGCATTTTATACACAAAACAGTTTACTTCTCCACACATAACATGAATAGTATCTGACCATAAAACATGAACAAATAAAACAGAAATTTATTTCAACTAGTTTGTTGTCTTGTATTGAGGCAATCTTCTTCACATTATACTAGTCAGATAATTAAATATGTCCACAGAATGCAGAATATTTTTTTAAATAAGTTTATTTAAGCTTAAAAAGGGAAAGAGTTAACAAAAAAAAGGTTTTTGGTTTTGGTACCAAATTTTCCATCAGACAGATATTTTTTATATATCTGTTTCAAGTACCATATAAATATATGTCAGTGCTCTATATGAATTTATGTAAGATTTTCATGAAGAGTCTATAGTACATACACTAGGTTGTATTTTTCCATTGAAAATAAGTTAGCTTTGTCTATATGGTTAATGGAGGAAAAGTAGAATGATTTCAACTACAAATATCTAGAAATGCTGGATTAAAGAAAAAGGATCTTAAAGGCTGAGAGCATACATGCTGATGGTGTGGCCCTGGGCTGGGGGTGCAGGGCGCCTGCATCGGGCTGTGAAATCAGCCCTGACGAAACCGCACGAGGACAGGCCAGGAGGCACCGGGCTGTGCAAGGAGCCAGCTGCAGCTGAGCCCTCCGCGTGAAGCTGGAACCCAAAGGGCTACAACCTCAACGTGAAGGAACCGGACAAAGTCTACCCCTGAGCCCAGGGAGCATCAGGGAGGCTTATCTCTGCTCTGGGATCCGGCGTGGGAAAAGGACGTTCCCCACAAGAACGTGAAGCCCCAGCCCCATGCCGCACCGAGGCTTGGAAACGTACTTTACGCTTTCCTTGGGATACGAGGTTCCCTAGCTGGAGGCTGATGTGGGCATTGCTCCTGGCCTGGTTGTGCAGGGTTCCTTGAAGACACAAACACAAAACATCTCTAAACAAACACAAAACATCTCTAAAAGACACAAACACAAAACATCTCTAAAAGACACAAACACAAAACATCCCTAAAAGACACAAACACAAAACATCTCTAAAAGACACAAACACAAAACATCTCTAAAAGACACAAACACAAAACATCCCTAAAAGACACAAACACAAAACATCTCTAAAAGACACAAACATAAAACATCTCTAAAAGACACAAACACAAAACAGAAGACTGGAACTACTACAAAGGATGCCTACAGAAGAAAAAGATAAGTCTGCTAAAGATAAAACCACAATTTAAAAAATTATATAATATATGAAGATCTAATATGACTGAGGGTCTAAAGTTTTCTCAAAACGATCCAACAGAAAAGCGAATATCACTTCCAAATGATTTTATATACCATGTGAAAGATAGTATAATACAAGCAGTTTCAATGGAAAAAAAATTTAAAAAGGAATAAAAATCCATAATGAAACAATAAAATACTGACAAAAGACCGTGCACAATTTTTAAAAGAATCAAATAAAAATCTGAAACAAAAATCTAAAAATTCAGTGCATTTGTTAAATAACAGACTGGGTCCTACTGAAGAGAAAAGTAGATAACTGGAAGAAAAAAAATCTGAGGCTGTATTATTTTAAATGTAGCATGGAGAGAATTTTTTAATGTAAAAATATAAAAGATGGAAAATAAAAGAGATGGGAGGTAGACTGAAAGTTCCAATGTGCAGCCACTTAATAGGATTTTTAGAAAGATTTGTCGAGAATACGAAGAAGATTCGAAGAGGTAATGCCTGGAATTGAAAAACAATATAAATTGCACAAAGAAATTGCACAAAGAAGCCAGAAGGAGAAAAATAGAAATACATCTATACTTAGATAGATGCATTGCAGCAAAATTGTAGAACACACACAAAAAAAGAGCTAGTCTTAAAATCAATAGGGGGAAAAAAGACATATTTACTAAAAAGAAACAACTGGACTACAGAGGCCATAAGAAAATGAAATAGCTTCGAAAGTGATAAGGGAAAATATCACTCTAGAATATTTTACCAAATTAAACTATCATTCAAGAATGAAGGTGAAATAAAAGTAAACGTTCTCACCAACAAAGAATGAGAAATGCCAACCACAGGCCCTCCCAGAATCAAAGGAAATTAAATCACAGAGAGAGTGGGAACAAGAAGAACTGTCCAACAAAGAAGTTGCATTGTGTCTAGCTATACACAAACAATAAATGTAAAAGAAAATGACAAGATTTCATTTGGAGAGTTTAAACATGCAGTAGAGCTAAATAGCAGATATGAAAAAATATAATTATTTACAGTCAACAGGTACTAAGGTCTTTTGACTGGTCAGAAGGGTTAACTTTAGATAGTGTAACTCAAGTATGTGTATCAAAAATATACTGGTAACAACTAAAATAGAAAAAAAAAATAGAAGTAAAATGTGAAAGGATGTAAAACTTCTAAATCAGTGTAAGAGAAAAGGAGAAAGAAAGAAAAGTTGATCAATTCAATCAAAGGAAGGAATGGAAAGGAAATAAAACCATGAAATCCATTTTATTTTATTTTTTTTTCCCTTTTTATGATAATTTATTTATTTTATTTTTTATTTTTTATTTATTTATTTATTTTTTTAATTTTATTTATTTATTTATTTTTTTTGTTACAGATATTTTACCTTTTTACCCCATTGGCACCCCCCACCCCACCCCCCCTCCACCCTGTCCCCGGCTTAGTTGTCCATGTCCATTGGTCATGCATACATGCATATAAGTTCTGTGGTTTATCTCTTCCCATCCCCCCACCCCCTATCCCCTCTTCTGAGGGATGTCAGTCTGTGCCCTACTTCCATGTGTCTGGGTCTACTGTATTCCTCAGACTGTTATGTTCATTATATTCCGTATATAAGTGAGATCATGTGGTATTTGTCTTTTTCTGCTTGGCTTCTTTCACTTAGGATAATACTTTCCAGGTCCCTCCATGTCGTCTCAAAGGATAAGAGATCTTTCTTTCTTACCGCTGCATAGTATTCCATTGTGTATATGTACCACAGCTTTTTGATCCATTCGTCTACTGGTGGACACTTGGGCTGTTTCCAGATCTTAGCTATTGTAAATAGTGCTGCTATGAACATGGGGGTACATATATTCTTCCTGATTGGTGTTTCAGGCTTCTTAGGGTATATTCCCAGCAGTGGGATCACTGGGTCGAATGGAAGTTCAATTTTTAATTTTTTGAGGTAGCACCATATTGTTTTCCATAGCGGCTGCACCAGTCTGCATTCCCACCAGCAGTGTATTAGAGTCCCCTTTTCTCCACACCCTCGCCAACACTTGTTGTTTGATGATTTGTTGATGGCGGCCATTCTGACAGGTGTGAGGTGATACCTCATAGTTGTTTTAATTTGCATCTCTCTGATGATTAGTGATGTTGAGCATTTCTTCATATGTCTCTTGGCCATTTGTATGTCCTGTTTGGAGAGGTGTCTATTCAGCTCCTCTGCCCATTTTTTAATTGGGTTCTTTGTCTTCCTTTTGTGGAGTTGTATGAGCACTCTGTATATACTGGAAATTAACCCCTTATCTGATACATCATTGGCAATGATGTTCTCCCATACAGTGGGTTGCCTTTCCATTTTGATGATTGTTTCTTTTGCTGTGCAGAAGCTTTTAGTTTGATGTAGTCCCATGTGTTCATTTTCTCCTTTATTTCTGTTGCCTTAGGTGATGTATCAGTGAAAATTCTGCTCCGTATGATGTCCGAAATTTTGTTGCCTACATTTTCTTCTAGAATTTTTATGGATTCATGGGTCACATTTAAGTCTTTTATCCATTTCGAGTTTATTTTTGTGTATGGTGTAAGTTGATGGTCTAGTTTCATTTTTTTGCATGTAGCTGTCCAATTTTCCCAACACCATTTATTAAAGAGGCTGTCTTTACTCCACTGTATGCTCTTGCCACCTTTGTCAAATATTAATTGAGCGTATTGCCTTGGGTCCATTTCTGGGTTTTCAGTTCTGTTCCACTGGTCTATATGCCTGTTCTTGTGCCAGTACCAGGCTGTTTTGGTTACAGTCGCTTTGTAGTATAACCTGATATCTGGTATTGTGATCCCTCCAACTTTGTTCTTCTTTTTCAAGATTGCTGTGGCTATTCGGGGTCTTTTTTGGTTCCATATGAACTTTTGAAGTATTTGTTCTAGTTCTATGAAATATGTCGTTGGTATTTTGATGGGGATTGCATTGAATCTATAGATTGCTTTGGGTAGTATGGACATTTTAATTATGTTAATTCTTCCAATCCATGAACAGGGTATGTTCTTCCACTTTTTTATATCTTCCTCTATTTCTTTTTTCAATGACCTGTAGTTTTCTGCAAATAGGTCTTTTACTTCTTTGGTTAAGTTTATTCCTAGGTATCGTAATTTTTTGGAGCGATGGTAAATGGGATTGTTTTTTCAGTTTCTCTTTCTGTGAGTTCATCATTGATGTACAAGAATGCCGTCGATTTCTTGACGTTAATTTTGTATCCTGCTACTTTGCCAAATTCAATTATTAAGTCTAATAGATTTTTGATGGAGTCTTTAGGGTTTTCTATGTACAATATCATGTCATCTGCAAATAATGACAGTTTCACTTCCTCCTTTCCAATTTGGATCCCTTTTATTTTTCTTCATGTCTGATTGCTGTGGCTAAGACTTCCAGTACAATGTTAAATAAGAGTGGCGAAAGTGGACATCCCTGTCTTGTTCCTGTTCTTAATGGAAATGTTTTTAGTTTCTGTCCATTGAGTATGATGTTGGCTGTAGGTCTTTCATATATGGCCTTTATTATGTTGAGATATGATCCCTCTATTCCTACATTGCTGAGCGTTTTTATCAGAAATGGATGCTGGATTTTGTCGAATGCTTTTTCAGCATCTATTGATATGATCATGTGGTTTTTATTCTTCATTTTGTTTATGTGGTGTATCACGTTTATTGATTTGCGAATATTGTACCAGCCTTGCATCCCTGGAATGAATCCCACTTGGTCATGGTGAATAATTTTTTTGATGTATTTTTGGATCCGATTTGCTAGTATTTTGTTCAGGATTTTGGCGTCTATGTTCATCAGGGATATTGGCCTGTAGTTTTCTTTCTTCGTAGTGTCTTTTTCTGGTTTTGGAATTAGAATTATGCTGGCCTCATAGAACGTGTTTGGAAGTCTTCCTTCTTCTTGAATTTTTTGAAATAGTTTGAGGAGAATGGGTGTTAGTTCTTTTTTGAATGTTCGGTAAAACTCCCCCGTGAAACCATCTGGGCCTGGGCTTTTGTTTGCTGGGAGAGTCTTGATTACCTCTTCAATTTCCTTAGTTGTTATTGGTCTGTTCAAGTTTTCTATCTCTTCCGGGAATAGTTTTGGGAGACTGTGTGTTTCTAGAAATTTGTCCATTTCGCTGAGATTGTCGAATTTGTTGCCATATAGTTGTTCATAGTAGTTGTTAACGATCTTTTGTATTTCCGTGGTGTTGGTTGTTACTTCTCCTCTTTCATTTCTGATTTTGTGTATTTGGGTTCTCTCTCTTTGTTTCTTGGTGAGTCTAGCTAAGGGTCCATCTATCTTGTTTATCTTTTCGAAAAACCAGCTCTTTGTTTCATTGATCCTTTGAATTGTTTTTTGGTCTCTATGTCATTTATTTCTGCTCTGATCTTTACTATTTCCTTCCTTCTACTTGCTCTGGGGTTTTCTTTTTGTTTGCTTTCTAATTCTTTAAGTTGTGAGGTTAGACAGTCAATTAGAAATTTTTCTTGTTTTTTGAGGTAGGCCTGTAGTGCTATGAACTTCCCTCTCAGAACTGCTTTCGCTGCATCCCATAGATTTTGTGTTGTTGTGTGTTCATTTTCATTGGTTTCCAGGAAGTTTTTAATTTCTTCCTTGATCTCCTCGGTGACCCATTCATTGTTTAATAACATGCTATTTAGCCTCCATGTGTTGAAATGTCTTTGCATGTTCTTTGTGCAATTGATTTCTAGTTTCATGCCATTGTGATCTGAGAAGATGCTTGATATGATTTCAATCTTCTTGAACTTGTAGAGATTTAGTTTGTGTCCTATCATGTGGTCGATCTTTGAGAATGTCCCATGTGCACTTGAGAAGAATGTGTATTCTGTAGTTTTGGGGTGTAATTCTCTGTAGATATCTATTAAATCCATTTGGTCTAGTGCTTCATTTAGAGTCTCTGTTTCCTTGCTAATTTTTTGCCTAGAGGATCTATCCAGTGCTGTCAACGGGGTGTTGAAGTCCCCTGCTATGATTGTATTGTTGTCGATTTCTCCTTGGAAGTCCTCCAGAAGATTTTTAATATATTTTGGTGCTCCTATATTGGGTGCATATATGTTTATCAAGGTTATATCGTCCTGTTGGATAGATCCTTTCAATATTATGTAGTGGCCGTCTTTGTCTCTAGTTATGGTCTTCATTTTGAAATCTATTTTATCAGATATGAGAATTGCTACCCCAGCTTTTTTTTGCTTTCCATTTGCTTGGAAAATTTTTTTCCATCCCTTCACTTTCAACCTATGTGAGTCTTTTGTTGAGAGGTGGGTCTCTTGTAAACAACATATAGATGAGTCATGCTTTCTTATCCAATCAGCTACTCTGTGTCTCTTTATGGGAGCATTCAATCCATTTACGTTTAAGGTGATTATTGATATGTACTTATTTATTGCCATTTTTGTTTAGTGTGGTTCTATTTTTCTTCCCATTTCTACTGCTATTTACAGCAGTCCTTTTAGCATTTCTTGCAGTGCTGGTTTGGTGCTAATGTATTCCCTTAGCTTTTTTTTGTCTGGGAAGCTCTTTATTTGATCTTCTATTTTGAATGATAGCCTTGCTGGGTAGAGTAGTCTTGGATTCAGATTCTTGTTTTTCATGACTTTGATTACTTCATGCCATTCTCTTCTGGCCTGTAGTGTTTCTTGTGAGAAGTCAGCTGAAAGCCTTATGGGGTTCCCTTTGTAGGTAACCTGTTGCTTATCTCTTGCTGCTTTTAGGATTCTCTCTTTGTCTTTAATTTGTGGCATTTTAATTACTATGTGTCTTGGTGTGGGCCTGTTTGGGTTCTTCTTACTTGGGACTCTCTGTGCTTCTTGAACTTGAATGCCTTCTTCCTTCACCAAATTAGGGAAGTTTTCTCTCACTATTTTTTTGAATATATTCTCTATCCCTTGCTCCTTTTCTTCTTCTTCGGGGACTCCTATGATGCGAATATTATTACGTTTCCAGTTGTCCCATAGTTCTCTTAAGCTGTCTTCCTGTTTTTTAATAGTTTTTTCCTTTTGTTTTTCTGATTGGTTGATTTTTTCTACCCTGTCTTCTAATTCACTGATCCGGTCCTCAGCTTCCCCTACTCTGCTTTTTAAACCTTCCAATGTGTTTTTCATTTCGGCTATGTCATTTTTTATCTCTTCTTGTTGGTTTTTAATTTCCATTTGGCTTATTTTCAGTGTCTCTATGTCCTTACTCATGCTGTTCAGCTTCCTCAAGATCATGGCTCTGAATTCTAGCTCTGTTAACATGCCTAATTGCTCCACATTGATCTCATCTTCGGTGGAGGTGTCTTGCTCTTTCATTTGGCTTCTGTTTCTGTGTTTCACCATTTTAGCTATCACTGTGGGCTTTGGAGCCTGTCAAGTTCTCCCTGTGGGTGTTGGTGTTCTGCTGTTTGTGGCTCCCTCTCCTGTGTTTAGATGAGCGAGGGAGGACCCGCGTTGAACACCACTGTCAAGTCTTACTTTCCTGGTTAAAGTTGCCAGCCCAGGAAACGTACTGTTATCCTCTAGCTTTTTGCCTGGAGGCTAGCAGTCTAGGTTAATTGATGAGTTTTGGGTTGTCAGTTGATTGAAAAACTCCCTCTGCTGCTCAGCCAAGGGGCTTTCACGAGGGTGGGGCAGATGCTGGTCGTTAGTGAGCCTCAATTAACACTTCAATGGCCCACAGGGTGGGGTTGGATCTCCGAGGGAGGGGCTGCTGCCTCTCCCCAGAGCCCTGGGAAGGAGCAATGTGGCTACCGTCCTGAGTGGCTGCACTCAGCCAAAGCTCTGAGCGCCCTCCAAACCCCGAGTGTCCCGACACAGTTCCAGTCCAGTCTGCCCTCCCTCCGCCGGAGCCCAAGGTGAGTGGCTGTGGCTGTTTCAGCCTCTGTCCCGGCTGCGCTGTGGGGCCGCCTGGGAGTGTAACCCACGGGCGCCGCTTATAGCTCAGGCCGCTGCCGAGCTGCCGACCGTGCGCTCCCAGCCCCGTCTCGTGCCTTCGCAAGCCTACCGGGATGGAGTCGGTGTCCCTCGTTGTAAGGTCCTCGCAAGCTGCTTTTCTGTTGGTTTTTCCCGTCGATTTGTCTGTGTTATAGTTGTAATTCCAGTTTGGTTCTGGGAGACGGTCTGTGTAGCTCCGTTCACTCCGCCGCCATTTTTCCTTATGAAATCCATTTTAAAATCAAATGTGTAATATATCCTCGGTGCTTTGCTGTGGGACTTTCTTGAACCCCTATGATTGGATTAAAATACACAGACAAAATAGCAATCCAGGTGCATGCTCCTCCCAGGAGACGCACTAGAACACAGTGGCAATGAAGTCAGAAAGGAGAGGGCTCGAACAACATACACCAGGCAAATTCTAAACAAGGGGATGCTAGGGTATTGCTACACACAGTAGACAAAACAGACTTTAAGTATTTGGGGGAAAAGAAGGTTATTACCTAATAATAAAAATAATTCTCTAGAAAAATAACATAGCCCTGTGCACCCAACATTTTAGCTCCACGACATAAAGCATTTTAGCTCCAGATATATAAAACAATAATTTAAACACAAAGAGAAATTGATGAATATACAACCACAATAGAATATGTTAATGCATTTTTCTCAGAAATGGATAGATCAAAAAACCAAAAATTAATGAGTACATAGATAAATGTACAATGAATATGATCAAGCTAATAAAAATATACAAAACCCCACTTCAGCCTAAACCGGTGTGGCTGAGTGGTTGAGTGTCAACCCATGCACTAACAGGTTGCAGGTTTGATTCTAAGTCAGGGCACATGCCCAGGTTCTGGGCCCGATCCCCAGTGGGGGGCATGCAGGAAGTGGCCAATCAATGTTCTCTCTCATTGGTGTTTCTATCTCTCTCTCCCTCTCCCTTCCTCTCTCTCTAAAAATCAATTTTTTAAAAAACAGTACTTCAGTAATTAGATTATAAACATTATTTTAAGGACAAATAGAACAAATATAAAAATTTACTAGGCAATAAAAACAATCTCAAGAACTATAAAAAATTTATATCACATAGGCTACATTTTCTGACCACATTGCATCCAAAAAATAGCCCCCCAAATCCCAGGCATTTGAAATTTCCAAAATAAGGCATGGGTCAAAGAAGAACTCTAACGAAAACTGGTTGAAAAAGAGAAAGAAAGAAAAAGAAAAAGGTTAATGAATACTGGAGCTTTGTTGTATCTGTAGTTTTTTATTTTTTTAAGTAAGAGGGAGAGATCTGAAATAAATATAACAAAATATTAGCTGTGTTTAAAACTGGATGCTAGATACATGAATGCTTGTTATATCATCTGCATACTTGAAATATTTCATACTTATTTTGCATTTTTAAATAAAGTCACTTATTCTATTTTGCACAAATGTTATCTATATTTTAATCGATAGATTAATCAATAGAGAAACTGGTGGAGATTTGTTTGGTTTTGATTTTGTTTTCTGTGTGTGATAAACAGAACCTAGACAAAATGTTTCCATCAGTGAACACAAGCATCATCTAATCTGGGACACTTCATTGCCCCTGATCTCAATGTCTCATGGTCACTAGGGCCTCAAGGCCAGCTGCTCTCAGGCTGGACTTTGAGGTCACCTTCAGGTCCGACAAAAATAATTCCTGCTGTTGAGCAAAAAAGGCTGCCAAGCCCATCATTTGAAAGAGAACATATTGCAAAAATCACCCACATAAAAAATCAACCCTCAGGGCGGACTGTGTGGTTGACCACATTTATACTGACCCCTCTTAAAAATATTTTATTAAATATTTCTGATATAAAAACAAAATCTGCCCATGAGTTGGCATTTTGTTAAATGCTCCTCCCTTTTTAAACTGTGCATTTAAAAAAGTTGTCCTGAGCAAATGAAAAACTCCCTACTCCCTATGACTTTAAATTTCAGGCAACCCCCATTCCTCTTTCCCAGGTCCACCGATTAAATCCTGAGCGATTCCTGCTATCAGAATTTTATACCATTATTGTCAAACTTGATAAACTTTCCTCTTTTTGGAGGAAAAAATATTCTCACCAGCCCCCAGTGCTGACAAACGACTTTCATTTGAATGTTATTTAAATATATATACAAATGTAAAACTAGATATGAACTCATTACGCTGAACAACCATAACACCAGAACAAATTTACAAATTAGAAATAACACTACTAAACTCCTACAGTTCAAATTAACAAGATTAATGTAATGTGACAGTTTGTGTTGTTGTGCTAAAATTGCATTGCAATTAGGAACAACCGGCCTTCCATTAGGTTCAGCCAATGAAGGATATTCGCGGTATATTGGGAGGCAGGGGGAAGTCGGGCTATTTTTTCCTTCCCTTTCCTGATTCTAGCCTAGCAAGAAAGCTTCTACCTCTAAGGTCTCAGCTTCTGCTGGTAGCTTCCACCATGGCTACTGTTTGCACTGAGCATCTCCTGGTCTCCTGACTCTGCTGATACTACCTCTCCTTCCTCTCAAGGAGGAAGACAGTAAATATATTTAGTATTTAATGTTTCCTACAGAAATTGCCAGACCACAGGGATTCCCTGCCCGTCTTCAGACCAGCAGGGTATGGGAGATTGAGTTTGTAAAGGGCTAGGCCCATGGTCCTCAACCCCACATGCCCATCCTCAGAATCACTGAAGGGACTGGAGCAGTTCTATCATTTATAATTTCAGATATCTTTTGGTAGTGGCTTGCTGCTGCCACTAACTGCTGTGTTGCCTCCCCACCCCTATTGGCTTCTCATTTTTTCAACACTACATATATATATTTTTTTACTAGTTCTCTATATTAAGTTTCCTTTATTAAACGACCTGGCATAAGCTCTCTGTTTCTGGCTGTCCTTTAGGAATACATAGATCATACAGAGGGATGGAAAGAGCTGAAGAGTAATCAGCTTTATAATCTTTCTTTGTCCACTTGTTGTTGTTTTTTTTATAGCAATTATACCTTTAACTTCCTTTCTTTTTATACTTCAAAGTGCCTATAAATAAACAAAAGAGAGAACTGCCCCCCCAAAAAAAAAATTTATGTTACAGTTTTATGTAGAAATCATTTCTGTTCTCCAAATTCCCTGTGGCTCTATAAATCATCAGAGGGGATTCAACAGGAATATGTCTATTCCACAAAAAGAAAGCACCAGATGATGGATGAGTTCTGTCTGCAGACGCCAATTTGAGGAGAATGGCTGAGCTACCCCAGATGTCTCATCCCCATCATCCCTAAAGCAACCAATAGTTTAAAAGAAAAATCCAGACATGCATTTGCTTTGAAAAATGACAAATGAATTGAGGTAACCAATTTTTTTTCCTTCCTAGAGTCCCCTCAACATTATAGGACTCATCAGGATTTTCCTTTGCTGAGTTGCACCATCAGAACCACCAGGAAGAAGTTAATGCCCACACTCAAGTGTGAAGGAGAGAGAGGAAGTACTTTAAATCAGAAAGGCTCTCACCAGGTGGTCAGAATGAGAGAAAATGGTTTCTGATAAGATGACCAATATTCATTCCTTCTTTGGAAGGCAAAGTTCCTTGCTTTCTCAAATGCAGCTTTTAAGTTACATAAGGGCCAGCTCCTATTTGTCACTTCTCAAGGGGACAGGATATTCAACTGACTGGGAAATTATGGTTTCTCCTAAGAGAGAGAAAAGGGGCTGGAATATTCAATGTTGCATGTTTCCCACAGAAATTACCCGACCACAGGGCATTCTTTACTGATCTCCCAGCAGGACGTGGGAGGTTGAGTTTACAAAGGCATAGACCAGTGGTCCTCAACCTCACATGCATATCAGAGTCCTTGAAGGGACTTCTGAGAAATGCCGCTGCCAGGATTTACCCCAGACAATTAAAATGGAATCTCTGGGGATATGTCCCAAGCATTAGTATTTTTAAAAATTTTTCCCACATGATTCTAATGAAGAGTAAAGACAGCGAGTTACTGGCCTAGACCAAGAATTAGGAGTTAATCCTAATTTATATAAGTATATGTAAATAATTATTATATACAATGTTGTTGTATACAGTTGTGTGTAATCCATTCATTGAATTCCGTTGTTTTCTACATAGGGGGTTATCCATTTTTCTTCCTCGGTCTTTTGAACGACATAGGCATAAGCGATACTAGAGCTGTAATGAACTTGAGATGTAGTTTTGCCTGCCACTTGATAAAAGAAATAACAGAGAAGGAAGACTGCAATTGTTTTGGGGAGGGTTCTGATTATGGTGAACCTGACAGAATCTCTGGGTGTCTGGATTATTTGACTCTCACCCCAAAAGTGGCTTTCAAAAGACCATGTATCAAGTCTATTGCCTATCAGTCGTCCGTTTTGTGTAACCACTTGATATGGTCAGTCTGTTACCACATGATACCAGACACAATCATGTCATTCTTTGTCACATTAGAAATGTTCTAATGCATATTGTCCAGAGCCCAAGGCTCTTGAGTTGAAATCTTATCACTTATTGTAATGCAGCACAGTCTGTGGATGTATCTCCCAAGACAGACACCTGGCATAAACTGGGAAATGGCTTAGCCCAGAGGTCCCCTAAATATTTTTGATAGCATACTCTCTCGTAAAATCTCTTTCAACACACTTAATAGATGCTTAAGTAGAAGTTTGATGTTTTTCCCATGACCCAGTGGATCATATCACATCTCCCTGAGATGTTCAAACTTCCCTCTGGAGATCACTGATCTAATCTACTGTATAATGCCTGCCACCTGAAAAAAGTTATTATTACTTTTGTGATTTGAGTTGTCCCTGAATATAGATATTATATCTGAACTGCTTTCTGAGGCTTGCACAACAATACATTCATGGTAAACAGCTAATTATTCACCATCACCATGAGTTACCCCCTAAAAGAGCCTAAGGAAACAGCATCAAATGTTTCTCATTCCCAGCAGGGTGAGGCCTCTGGGGCTTCCCAGCCTCCGGTCTGATCCTCCAAATACAAAAGTGCCCAAGTCACCTTTGGATCTGTTCATAGCCAATCCCACAGTTGGTTCAGTGCCGCTCCGAAGCAGAAAAGCTGTCTGTGGGCTGTCTTGCTCAAGTGAGGTGTTCTTCAAAAGAAAGCACTGGCTATAATTTCAAAGCAAATTTCCTCTCTACCTTAAGTAGACGTGAAACAGTAAAAGTTCCCAGTGAGGCATAATTTATGGGGAAAAAGTAGAGTATAACAAGGCCTTCGGCGAGTGCATTGTTCCTTAGGAAACAGACACAGACAGACTTCCTCAGGGTCGCGGACAGGAGGGAAAGGAGCTGGCATGAACCAGTGCAGGGAAGAAGTCATGGCCGTTCAAGGTCACACAGTTCCCTTCTGCTTTCCAGCTCTAGAAAACCATCTGCCCAAGGTCGCACAGCAGCCAAGTGACAAAGCTTACAACAGACGGCAGACTCCGAGCTTCCTGTTCTTACTTTCAGTCGGTAATATAATTACTTCCTTAATCCCTTATCTCCCATCCTGTTTTCATCAGTCTTAGACAATGAGGTCTGAACATTTCTCTTGTTGTCTTGTGAATCATCCTTACTTCACAAGGACCCCTGCCTTCCCATGGGGTACTTCTCCTTCCCTTCTGGTGCCTTCCACAGGAGAAGACCCCTTCTGTATTCCAGTTGCAGAGGTCTTGCTTGTCCGGTTGGAGAGTCCTTCCATCATGGTAATGTGTGGGCTGCCTATCTCTAAAAATAAAATTTCATTTATTTGTTTGGCACAAAGAAAATCAATTATGACACAGTTCTCACTGTGGAAATACTTTCAGACAATATTTTAACTGACTCCCAAGTCCTATTTTAAAAGCATCATAACCACAGAAGTATAGCATTCTGGAGATTAATAGGACTGTGGAGTCCAGCCCATGCAGTTGTTTATCATTTGAGGATCATGACACCCCTTTGAAATTATGACTGCCATTGAAACTCTCCCCAGAAAAATGTTCATACAAAGATATATACACGGACATAGAACAAAACTCATACAAAAATCTGCATACAACATTGTGCATTAGCCCAGAGGCCAGTGCCTGGGTTCCTTGTTTAGATCCCCCTTTACTTGACTGAGAAGGAAACTGAGTCCCTAAGAGAAAAATATGTGCTCTGAGCACACAGGTAATTAATAGAAACAATAGTACTAGAACAGAGGTCTTATCTCCCAGACCAGAGGCACATTACATCACCACAAGGGTGACCACATTATTTACAGTGATACCTCGGTTCTCGAACGCCTCGGTTTTCGACCAAATGGAGATTCGAGAAACTTTTGTCTCGGAATCCGAACAAATATTTGGAACTCGAACTTCCGAGATGAGCCGAATGGCGTTCATTCGGCCCAGCGCGCCTTGCTTGCGTCATCAGTGTGAGTGCAGAGAGAGAGTCACGCTTTGTGGAGTCACGCTTTCCTATTGGTTTCATTGCTTCGGTTCTCGAACAATTCGGTTCTCGACCGTCCTCCTGGAACGAATTATGTTCGAGAACCGAGGTATCACTGTATCCCTTAACCCAGGGCACTTTTTAAAAAAATATGTTTTTATTGATATTTTAGAGAGAGAGGAAGGGAGAGAGAGATAGAAATATCGATGTGAGAGAGAAACATCAATCAGCTGCCTTCTGTACACCTCCTATCAGGGATCTAGCCTGCAACCTCGGCACGTGCCCTGACCGGGAGTAGAACCAGGACCTCTCAGTCCATGGAGGACGCTCAGTCCACTGAACCACACCAACCTGGCTAACCCAGGGCACCTTTGAAAGTGGAAAGGTGGGCTGTTGATAATTAGTCTAAGACAACAGGTGTAAACAAACTGTTTGGGGCAAACCAGGACATATGGTCACTCTGGTCACACCAAAAGCAAAAAGTCTCTTGAGCCTAATGCTTTGCTATTGTGGTTGGTGGTCCAGAAGGTCAAAAATCTTGGGGAGAGGGATGTGAACTTCCAATATAGCCTCTGAATCTTTGTTCTGCAGCACTTTGAAAACCCCAAGCTTCTGCCCCTTCCTATCTGAGCTCTCATTAAATTCTTATCACACAGCTCATGAATATGACATACAAAGAAAATTATTACAACACTTCATAACAACAAGACTTGGGTTTTCTTGAGCCTTCCCAAGGGGCATTTCAATCAATTTTAGTTTTATCAGCAACACAGTTGCAAACATCAGAACTTTCTGGTTGCTGCTCCCTGTAAAGTTAGTCTTACTCCCGAGGTTTGACCATTTCACTTTGACTATGCGGAGAAAGAATAAGAAAAATTGATTGTATTGCAAAGAGTCTCCCCAAAGGTCTAAATAATTCATATCAGCCTCAACCTTCAGACATTATCTCAAACAGCAAGCGTACCCCAAAAGCCTCCCAGCTACCGGCATTTCCCCCGGTCAAAGCTGCCTTCATGTGCCTCACTTATTGGCCGGCCTTCCTTCTGAAGGGTCAAGTGCTTGTGTCCATTCAGCCCCTTATTCTTCAAATGTTAACTTCAAGACTTTTTAAGAGTCTGTTTTTCAATTTAGTGACACTTTAAGTATCTTAGCAGAGTCTCCAGTTCCGAATTACATTACTGTAGTGGATCTTGGGTCCCAGAACAGAGGCTCTCACTGGCTATGTATTAAAATTAGGTGGAGAATTTTTCAAAAAAATTCCCATGCTTGGGCTCTACCCCTAGAGACTCTGATTCATTGTGTAGGGGCTGGGCTCAGGCACCATCACTTTCTCCCAAATCTTCCCCACTGATTCCAATGCACAGCCAGAGTTGAGCACTAATGCCTTAGAGAAAAGCCATGGGTGCTCCATGGTTCACACCAAGTGAGTTGCTCTTCTCCCCTAAAGGCAGGCGTGTGCGTGGGGACTTGATGCCGGCTCATAGGGGCGGTGAGCTGGTAGGAGGGAGAGGACAGCTAAAGAACCGAGAGGCAGTTTTTTGGGAGCCCAAGTATACGGGCACCCTCCTTAGTTCAACCCAAATATGTCTTGAGTATTAACAGTGAGCATCTTCAGAAGAGTCTTCTCCTTGATCTAGGGTGCACAGAATATCACGTTTCTTCATTTTCTAAGTGAATTTGCAAATGTCTCACCACATTTGCCAGGTTTGGTGGAGAATCTGACTTTGTTTTTTCGTGTGACCCTTCCCCATCTCTTCCTACCCATTCTCCGTCAACTATGCCTGTATGCCATAAGCCGTAAGGATATATACTCCAAGAAAATTGTGGAAAGGTCCCTTTTCCTCCCTTCCTCCACTTGTAATCACTGCCATATCCGACATGTTTATTCACAAGGGCACTGTGGTCAGGCCCTGTTGGCCCCAGAAGAGTATCAGACATGCTCTTCACCACTGCCCTTCTAGCATCTTCTGGACCAACACAGAGCCGTCAGTCTCCTGTTGAGACCTTGCAAATCCTGGGACACTACCTAGAAGAGGATCCTGGTTTCTGCTTATTAAGATAACAGCGAAACCTCTTTCGCTTCTTCCTGTTTCCAACAATTAGTACTTTACCAAGAGTCTGCATTGATTTGGGCCACCAAACAGCTTTTTGAAGTAAATTTTGAAACTAGAAGATTTTTACTTCTAAAGATTACCTAAAGATTAAAGTGAGTTCACCCTTAGCAGTAGTGCTACAAAGAAGAGCAGCTCACCCTGGCCAGTTTGGCTCAGCGCTAGAGTGTCAGCCGAGGTCCAGAGAGACCAAGGTTTGGTTCCCGCTAAGGGGCATGTACCTCGGTTGCAGTTCATTCCTGGTCCTGGTTGGGGTCATGCAGGTGGCAACCACTCGATGTGTCTCTCTCACATCATTGTTTCTCTCTCTCTCTTCCTCCCTCTCTCCCTCTTGCTCTACCTGAAGATGAATGCAAAAATGCCCTCAAGTGAGGATAAAACAAAAACAAAAACAGCTCTACACCTGGAAAATAAAAGAATTTTTTTTTAGCTACTACTATGTACTAGCCACTTTGCCACTTTGCTCTACATTTGCTCACATGTTATCTCATTTAGTCCTTTTGAAATATTTTCATTTTCATCTTAACTGAGTGATTGTCCCCCAATTCATAGTTAAAGAAATTGAGGTACCAGGCCCTGGGTGGTTTGGTTCAGCGGTTAGAGCATCGGCCCGTGAACCAGAGAGACCCAGGTTCGGTGCCCGCTAAGGGCACATACTTTGGTCGCAGTTTGGCCCCGGCCCCGGTTGGGGTCGTGTGGGTGTCAGCCAGTCGATGTGTCTCTCTCACATGGATCTTTCTCTCTGTCTCTCTTCCTCCCCCTCTCCCTCCCACTCTATCTGAAGATAAATGCAAAAATGTCCTCGGGTGAGGATTTAAAAATTTTTTAAAAGAAATTGAGGTACCAGGACATCAAGATACTTGGATAGCTAGTGATTAAGAAATCCAAAATTTAAACCTTGGTGTCTATGACTCTAAGTTCATGCTCTGATCCTTTTTGTGATCACAGAAAAGTATCATAATAATTGTATGGTCAAGATTCCCAGGGGGCACAGTCTACATTTCTTTTCACCTGGTCTAAATAGAAACAAACCAAGTACCACCTCATGCTCAACAAAGACTCAGAGTGAGTGTCTAGGTTGGTTGGTGTGATATTGACTGATTTATGCAGTATGAGATGGGACAGGACAGGGCACAGGTTAAGGGGATCAGGGTCATGGGGAGTTGGTTAGTGGGCACAGTGATAGAAAGAAAATAAACATTGCAAGATGTGTTAATACAGAATATTCAGAAATGTTTCTATTCCTTCTGAACTTGCCTCATTCTTTTTATAAGGATCCTTCCCTAAACTATATGTTTAAATGCCACAGGCAGAATGTATTTAGTTATGTGGGCATAATTTCTAGATAAAGTTTGGACACAAGAACTTTAAAAGCCCATCTGGGTCCTTTCTTAAGAGGAGATGGTGGCTGGAAGGACCAGAAAAGTCAGCTATCTTCAAGCTCCATTTGTGGGAGAGCAGTGAATGAGATGGGTGTTAGTTATCTGCAACTGAGGGGGAAAAAAGACTCCAAAATGAAAAGCCTTAAGATAACATGTGTTATCTCTTGGTTTCTGTGGGTCAGGAATCCAGGCTTAGCTGGGTTCTCTGCTTCAGGATCTTTCATAGGCTACAGCCAAGGTGTCAGCCAGGCTGCCTCATCTCAAGCCTTGGCAGACAGGGCAGGACACACCTCAAACTCACTCGCATGGTTATTAGCAGGCGGTTGGGCTGACGGCCTCCGTTTCTTATTGGTTGGTGGCTGAAGGCCACCTCAGGTCCTTGCCATGGGGGCCTCTCTACAGGGCAGCTCACAGTGTGGCAGCTAGCTTTATCAGAGCGAGCAAACAAGAAGACCCAAAGACAGGGAGCGGGAGTGTGAGCAACACAGGGGTCACAGAAGACTTTCATCACTTATGACAGTCCAATTTACATTCGCCTCGACTGGGCAAGGGGTGCCCAGGTATTTGGTCAAACATTATGCTGGTGTTTCTGCGATGCTGTTTTTGAATGAGATTAACATTTAAATTAGTAGATTGAGTAAAGCCAATTACCACCCCCCCTAATGTGGGTGGGCCTCATCCAATCTGTTTAAGGCCTGAAAAGAACAAAAGACCTGATTCTCCCCCAAATAAAAGATGGTCTATAAACTGGGATGTCTGCTTTGTCCTGTCTTTGAACTTGAACTGAAATATCGGCTCTTTCAGGTCATGCATGAGCCAGCAAAAAGGGACTACGCCATCAGCTCTCCTGGGTCTCTGGCATCTTGAGCAAGCTATTAGCCAGGATTGGTTAAAATAATTCCCGAGGAGTATTTGATAAGTCTCAGAGCTGGGGACCCAGGAAGGCCAGTAAGAGGGATGAACTTGGACCGGGAGAAGTGGGATTCCAAGCTCTTCAGAGCCACTTATTTTCTGGGTAAAGCTGGGTCATGCCACATGAGCTCTCTGAGATGGACTTCAGTCTTCTCATCTGTAAAATGAGACTAATAACACCTTCTGCACAGGGATGCTGGGAGCATTAAACTAAATCGCATTTCCTTAAGAGTGCTGCACTGGAAGCCAGTTCTGCAGAAGGTGAACAGATAGAAGAAGGGTTCCCCTACTCTTTGGCTGGATGACATGGAGTTAAACAAGTCTCCTTCATGCACTTCTAGAATCTATAATGAGGTGCTAAGCATTCTGGGCCTGCAAAAGGGAGACATATTAGGCAGTGTTAACCAAATGCATTTGACCACAGCACTTTTTTTTCCAGGAGAATCTCATGGAATTTGTGTTAAGTAATGAATTATATAAGGCAGATACAAATGCCTGCCCAGGGAGCCTGACAGACCACCCATGTGTAACCACCGTGTGTGACTCTGAATTGAATCATTGCAGCAGGAGTTGTGGCGGCAAGCCACAATAGGACAAGCCAGGACCGAAATCACAGATGTCGTAGCATTTGGGTAACAGAATAACCTCCCGTTGCTAGAATGCCTATCCTGTGGACAAAAGGTGGGCTTACCACGTCATGTTAGATTAGGAGGCCATCAGGCTGGGCTACGCTCCTACGGAACGGGAGTCAATCCTGAAAAGAGAGACAAGTCCCAGTGCCTCTCATCTGGGAAGAGTAAGATGGAACGGCATCCTGAAGGCATATTCCTTGGCCAAATAGGAAGGAGAATTTCTAAGCTTTCTTTGGATCTCCTCTGGATCTGAGTTGGCTCAGTTGTATCAGGGGCATTCCTCGTCTAAGGTTAAACCTTAAACACATGGGCCCAGCCCTGAGGAAGGCAAGAAAGCATTCCTGCATGATCGCCCCAGCTCAACTTCAGCAAGTCTTATTTTACAAAGTGATTTCTAATTGTATGTCCCTCTATTACTTGATGTCTGGTTACCAATCTAGCCCTCAGTGACAGCCTTTAAGGATGCTCCAGCTGGACAGGAGGGAGCTGGAAGTCATGCTGGGCCATGTGGTAGGAGAGGAAGAGAGTCACACGAGGCCAGCATGATCATGTCTGCTATGAAACTCAGGGTGAATTCCCAGTTCACATTCCCGACCCTTTCCTGGAGACTGGCCCTGATTCATAGAAACGAGCCCCGGCAGCCACGTCTCTAACTTGGTGACAAGAACCAGAGCTGATGCACGCAGAGGTGAATGTCTAACCGAAGCTAGGCTAATCAGATTGTCTCCCCTGGGACATGGAGATGTGTATGAAGAGAAACAGCCACTGAGGGCTGTGGAACTGAGCCACAAGGTGTCCCAAACCGGAGGTCCCGCAGCTCCCGCAGCTGAGATCCTTGGAGTCACAGCAGTCATTCTTTGTGAGCGATCCCCAAGTTCAAGGCATATGGTGGAGTATAAAAATTAGAACCGGTGGGTTTGACAGCTCTCCCCATCTATAGCTTCATCATACAGTGATAACTCTGGAGACTCACCTAAGTGAAACAAGGGTACGCTTATCAATATCAGAGTATAACCCACAGGTGAGAGTCTGGGGAGAGTGAGCCTTGGGGGTGTGCATAGAAACCACAATGGAACAATGGACAAGGTAAAGCACAAACTGATAATCAGGTAGTCTAATGGTCACAGTTGGGGACCTCTGGCAGCTATAACGTTTTATTTAGCCAAGGAATTAAAGTTTAAAGGAATGACCCCAGGCTTAAACAAACTGAAACTCAGAGCAGGGACACAGGTCCAGGGTGACAAGACAATGACCCAGTTGGTTCACAGGTCAAAGCAGATGCCTAACTACCAGACTTGGAGCATAAAGTTAGAGCAGGGGAATTCAACAATGGTGCATGACCTGCGCTGCTGGACTCCTTGATTTCCCAGTGAGGGACAGGTCTGTCTCAGAGTCTGGAGCGTCGGGCTGCGACTGCAGGCAGGGGTCCCAGAGTAAGCAAGTATGGACCTGGGAGCAAGGCGGCCAGGGCTCACGCTGTCACCTCCCTCCCTTCCTTTCCACAGTGTCAGAGCCCTGGGGCCTCTGCTCAGCCCGCAGCTGCCAAGAAGAAAGGACAGCAGGGAAGGGGGAAGTGGGTCCAGGGACATGGTTCTGTCATCAGCCTGAAGCACTCCTGCACATAGCAGCATGGGGTGTGGAGAAGAGGGAGACGGGACGGCATTTGTTTGTTTATTTCTTCATGGCAACTCACAAACCCAGCCAAAAGCAGATAAAAATGAAGTGCATAAAAACTTTCTTAACTTTCTGACTCAGAATGTTGCTAAATATGCAGATCAGAGGGAGGCAGACTCCCCATGTCACACTTACCAGTCCTCACACACTGTTTCACCCATGTCCATCCAGTAAGAGATCTCACAACGGCCACCGACATGGGCTTATTGCTCAGTGTTTTCTAAAATAAGCTGAAAGGAAACTCGTATTCACCTTTCCATGTCTACTCAACTCAAAAGAAACAAGCATACATGAAGAGGCTTGGTCAAAATTTAGGCTAGATAGATTGATTGATTTTCCCAGTTCCATTCTCTCTTTCTCTCTCTCTCTTTTTTCTTTATTGATTTTAGAGAGAGAGGAAGGGAGAAAAAGAGAGAGAAGGAAACATCAATGAGAGAGAACATCGATTGCATGCCTGACACTGGGAATTTGGCCCACAACCTGGGCATGTGACATGACCGGGAAATGAACCGGTGACCTCTTGGTGCATGGGTCGATGCTCAACCCCTGAGCTATGCCAGCTGGACCCATTCTCTTTTTAGTACTTTCTCCCACCCCCTTCCTCCATTACTCCTATGACAGATAGAACTGACGTTCCTTGGGATCAAGGATAAAGCTACAAACGCTGTGAGGTACATGTTTCTGATGGGCTAAGACCAAGGTTCCAAAAGGAGGGCACAGATGGGTTGGCCCATCGATGGGAGAAAGGAAAGGATTGGTCATGCATTCTGAAATAGATCTACAGGGTCTTTAGAAGTTGTCTGGTTCCAGTATACATCATCTGCAGTTGGAAAAGTGGAAAATAATTCTTAATGAATATTGCTATGAGGGCCCCAGGACTAGGTTTATCAATATACTCATCCCCGGATTTTAGCTGTGCTTTAAAAACTGATAAGGGGACAGATAGAAGGAATAGAGACAATTGTAGAAGAGAGGTGTCATATCAGATGGTTTCAGGGAGCTCAGTATGTGGGGCAAAATAATTTGTCACCAAACTTCACAAAAGAGATAAAAACTGCTTTCTTCCCTTTCTAATCTACATTTGCTAAGTGTGGGCTTCCTAAACTTTTTATTTTTATTTTTAATGTCTATGTTTGGTAAAGTTGTGATTTGCCAGAAGAAGAAGGAAAGAAAATAAAAATAAATCAGGTCTCCCTCTCTCTTCAACTCTGGCCTATTGCACTTGCATGCTGAGGGAAGGATGCAGACAAAGCTACTAAATCCTTAGAACATCAAAGCTCCTGTGATAGGAGGTGTCTTAATCAATTTGGACTGCCATAACAAAAATACCATGGACAAGAAACATTTATTTCTCAAAGTTCTGGAGGTTGGGAATTGCAAGGTCAGGGTGCCAGCAGAGTTGGGTTCTGGTGAGGACTCTCCTGCTGGTGTGCAGATGGCTGTCTTCTTGCAGACAGCAGAAAGAGAAGCAAGCTGTCTCATGTCTCTTCTTATAAGGGCACTGATCCCATTCATAGGGGCTTCAGCCTTACCTAATTTTCTCCCAAAGGCCCAACTCCTAACACCATCACATTGGGCATTAGGATTTTAGCACATGCATTTTATTTTCTTTTTTAAATATGTTTTTATTGCTTTTTTAGAGAAAGAGGAAAGGAGAGGGAGATAGAAACATCAATGTGAGAGAGAAATATCCATCGGCTGCCTCCTGCATGCCACCTACTGGGGATCAAGCCTGAAACCTGGGCATGTGCCCTGACCGGGAATCAAACCGGGACCTCACAGTCCATGGGAAGCGTCCCATCGCTGCCCAATCCACTGAGCCACACTGGCCGGGCTTGGCACATACATTTTAGAAGAACACAAACGTTCAGCCTATATAACAAGGGGAGTCTGTGGTTTTCGTCCCAGCCCTCTTCATATAAAACCCTTAGAACCGTGTCTGGCACACAGGAAGCGCTGTATAGGTATTTGAAATTTGTAGTAGTATTTACTACATCCATAAACCAATCAACTCCCACCTTCTCTCACACCCCTGTCCTCATCACCATCCAGGGGCTGATGGCCTGTAGAAATTTATTCAGAATGCTTTGATTAAAATCATTTCTCCCATATTGGAGAAAGTTAGAAAGGATTCTCCTCTTTGTGTAGCTTTTGGAATAGGAATTTAAGATTCAACTACTTGCAACCATTCATTCAAAGAAAAAGAAAAATGTGCAAGCAGTCCTCCCTCCTTCCATTTCATCCATCTGCTGGGCTGATGGAGCTGACAAAACACTCATTTTACTTTTCACTTCATTGATTCACTCATTCAGCACTTTCCCAGGTGATTCATTGGGCTTCAAGCTAACTTGTCAACATTTTGCCTTACCAATTCAGGAACACTGGGTGGGAAAAAGAAGGTAAGCACTGGCTACAATGTAGTAGGAGAAGAAAACACGATTTATTCCTTGCTATTTTTCTGATTTCAATGGAATGCCCTGTAACAAAAAGATGGGGCAGCCCACATGTAGTCAGAATATATTTTTGTGCTTTGTCACTGCATTGAACCATAGGTCTCTACCAGAGCCACCCTATCTCATTTAGAGTTTTCTCTTCTCAATAATCAGGGACTAAATATAAGCAATGATGAAAGGGAGCTGTTAACAACCGAGCAAATACAAAGCAAAGCTCAAGGGTGTTCTGCAATGGATTTTTTAGTCTGAACTATTAGACTTTATTCATTCCCTGTAACTCCAGGTTTCTCTAGCCTGTAAACATAAATAAGGTCATTTTCTATTATTTATGACTTCAAGACTCCCTTTCAGGGAATCCTCAAAGGTGCTGGTATTTTATGTGCTTTGCTGAATCAGTTGATCTCTGCCTCCACTGGCTCAGGCCATCCATCTCCTCTCTGTCCATGGGCCATTTAGACCAACTGATGGTTGCCCTTTATTCTTCTAGAACTGCTGACCTCCCTCTGGTGAATGCAAATATTTCCATGTGGCCCTATGTTGGGGAGTACATACCTCTCTTCCCTTCTCCCTGCTTGTCAGGTGGCCAAGAGACTCTTGCTTCACACAGGTGAGACTAGGACATGACCTTTGAGACTTAGTTTAGGAAATGGGGTTGTAACCTTGCTACTTCCACTGTGGTCCATGTGCCAGCTGCCCCAGCATCACCTGGGAATGATAGCAATTCAGAATTTCAAATCCTACTTCAGTCCTCCTACAACATAATCTGCATTTTAACAGGTGGCCAGGCAATCCATATGCATATCAAAGTTCAAGTGGCATGAATTTCAACCCAGAGGAACTTTCAATCTGCATGCCAGGTATCTACCATTTGCTTCTCCAGATCCACTCTCCAACCTTCTTCACCCTCATCTCTGGAGATGCTGACCTCTGTGGACCTCATCAACAAGGCTTTAGTACTCTCTGCCGCAGATTAGGTTTGACTAATGAGAAACCCTAGCAGGAGATCAGAGAAAAAAGAAAATGGGATGAGGCTGGCCTCAGACTGGCTTGTGACCCTCCCCATTACTACCTGCCATGAGTCCCAGACAAAGGAAGTCTCTCTTGTTCTGTCCAAGACCTACTATTGAGGATTCAATTTCCTTCCCCAGGAACTGCCTGATCTCATGTCTAATTAGTAGTGTAAATACCCTCTATTTTTAACTACTTTAATGATTTCTCCTTAAGTCCCCACAGGGCAATAAAATTACAACACACAGTGGCTCAACATTCATACATTTCTCAACATCTACTTATTGCATCTTAGAGAGCAGTCTATGTCTGACATCTACAGTCCTGTCCCAACTGATTAGTAAAAGCTGTAAGTCCTCCCTTTGAGCAGTGTTTTCTTTAAGGTGAGGGCCAGGTCTACATGTCCTGCCAGCTAGCATATCCATCTTAGACCCCAAAGAGCTCAAACACAAATAAACACTTCTCCCATGAAGACACTACTACTTTTGAAAGGTATAGGAGGGCTTCCACTCTTGCCCACTAACAATTCATTCTCCAATCAGGAGCCAGAGTACTCCTCTCAAACCACAAATCAGGTCTTGTCACTTTCTGCTTTCTGTGGATTTTATTGTACTTAAAACACAAACTGTGGGGTGGCAGGTCAATTTTTCCAGGAAGCAAATCCTCATATGGAGGTTAGTATACAGAAGTTTACTGGGTGGTACTTTCAGGGCCATCTGCTCTGGAGGAATAAAGAAGGGAGGATTGGATGGCCTCAACTGATCCCCAAACCAGAATGAACATGCAGTCTTCCCTCATTGAAGTAAAGGGGACCAAGCCTTTGCATCTCAGTCTTTCCATGTGGACTACCCTCAGAAAGGCAGTGTGACCTTAGACAATCAGACTATCTCCAGCCAAGGGAAATCCCTAAAAAAGCTCAGTCTTGAGATGACATTACCTACACTCTCAGCAGCTGGAGAATGAGTGTTCCAGCCCCAAATGTGGTGGGCTAGGGGTTGGATCTGGCTGGCACAGCACAGTCTACTACACCTAGTCGGTAAGGCCCTCCAGGATCTGGCCCCACCTGCCTCTGTAACTTCACCTTACCTGCTATCCTCTCGTTACATTGGTTTCTGGAACTTTGCACTTGCTGTTTTTCTGCCCAGACCTCACTCTCCCTGATCTTTGTGTGGCTGGCTCCTTCTCCTTCAAGTCTCCAATCAGACATCACCGCCACAAAGACACCGTATCTGATCACCCTATTTCAAGTGGCTCTCACATCTCAATTGTTTGTGGCCACTAATGTCATAATGCCTTTTTCATCCATAGAACTTATCATAAAATGCTATTATTTATTTTGCTTACTCATTTAACTGCTACTTGAATGTCTCTTAAGGAAAGGGACTTTGTTTTTCTTCTTCAAACTTTTCCCACAATGCCCAAAATAAAAACAGAAATATAGTAGGTGTAATCAATAAATGAATGAACAGTGCATTCTAAATTAGAGTTGTTTTCATACTTTCATGCCTGTGGCCACATGGCTTCCTCTGGCAGGAGTGCACTGTCTCCTGCCCATTTCATGAGCTTGCCAGGGGCTACTCCAGACACTCTTACCACTAGTCAATTAAATAGTGCTGACCTCTGGTAATGTGACCTAATTAAATACAAAATATAGCTATTCTAGACACTTCTTTTGCTCCTTTCAAATCAAATATCCTATTTTCAGTTTTGTGAAAATAATTAGAGGAAAATATTTAGTGTCACTTTACATTTGTTTGGGGGAAGGCCAGGAAGCAGTAGAGATCATTTCACAATATGCAATTAATGTATAAAATTATGTTGAATCTTGGAAAGACCAGAGACCAATGTTTTCATTACAAAATAAGAAAATGGATATATCTGAAAGATCAGTTGCATTGTTCTTGCATATATTTACTGAGAATGTAAAAAAAAAAATTGCATTATAATTTTTCTAAAATTCTTTGGCAATAAAAAAATTATTTCTGTAAGTCTTTAATTGGCAATGGCTATACAACAAAGTTTAAAGTTATTTTGACTTTCATTTAAAAATATTATCCCATTGCTTACCAGTATCCATATTTTCTTTTTATCTCTTTCATTTGTAGCATTTCCTAATTTAATTGGAAAGCACTGATTTGAATAAATTGTGGCCCTGGCCTGTTTGGCTCCGCGGTTAGAGTGTTGGCCCGTGGACCAAAGAGTTATGGATTCGATTCCAGTTAAGGGCATGTACCTCGGTTGTGGTTCAATCCCCAGCCCTGATAGGGGTCATGCAGGAAGCAACCAGTCAATGTATCTCTCTCACATCAATGTTTCTCTCACTCCCTGTCTCTCTCCCTCCCACTCTATCTGAAGATAAATGAAAAAATATCCTCAGATAAGGATTTAAAATAAATAAATAAAAATTGTGAAATGATTTATTATTGTACTTCAGATTTTTTCTTTTTCCAGAAATTTTAATTAAATTGTTGGGGTGACAGGTTAATAAAAATTATATAGGTTTCAAGTTTACAATTCAACAATATATCAGCTGCATTGTGTGTTTACCACCCAAAGTTAAATCTCCTTCCATCACCATACATTTGACCCTCTTTCCCTTTACTATCTCCACCCCCATGCCCTTTCTCCCTGGTAACCACTATACTGCTGTCTGTGCCTATGAGTTTTGTTTGTTTCTTTGCTCATTTATTGTTTTCAGTTTTATACCCTACATTTGAGTGAAATCATGGTTCTTAACTTTTTCTGTCTGACTTAATTCGCTTAGCATGATATTCTCAAGACCTATGCATGTTGTCGCAAATGGCAGTGTTTCATCTTTTCCTATGGAGAAGTAGTACTGAAAATAAGAAAATATTGGTTTACATTGTAATTGACAGGATATTTTTTCTTTCTTAGTGGTACATAAGATAATAGTGTGTTTTATAACTGATGCTATTTTAAATTTCATTAATTATGGTACTGTAAGCCTAAGAGTGTGTGTGTGTGTGTGTGTGTGTGTGTGTGTGTGTGTGTGTGTACAAGGGTATATATAAAAAAGTGTAGATATAATGCCATTTATATTGGTACCACAAATGGGTTAACCAAATGAATATCCAGAAACTCAGATATACTTGTAAATGAAGTATATTTATTTATTTATCCTTTTGACCAGTACTTTTCAAGAGTATACTTGTTGAAGGCACATATCAGTGGTGCTGAGTGTAAAGAATACCATAGTAAGCAAGACACACTTAGTGCTCACTCTCAAACATTTCAGTTGACCTGAGGGTGTTGGCAGTAAAATAAGCTATTAAAATAAAGTACCCTGGATGTTGGTATAAAAAAAAATTAAGGGTACAACAGAAATATAGAACAGAGAGACTTGAAACAAGGACTCCCTATTGGAGGAAGTGATATTTTGGATTTACTCTAAGAAATAACTGAACTTAGTCAGTTAATGTGTGATGTGTGTGTGTCAGGATGTGGTGAGTGCTGAGATGTTCTTAATACCATATTCACTTGTGATTTACCAAGCCTCATTTGGAACACATACATTGCAATTCTTCTTTGGAAGGAGAAGCAGACCAACGCCCAGCTCTGTCATGAGGTAGCTACACATTTTCCTACAAATAAAAGGCATAGTCTCTTCTGAGAAATCAACCACCATCATTAAAAGGTCAGCCAACGTAGCAAAAATTGATAGATACAAAGTAGGAGAAGTCAAACATTAGGTGCAACTTGATCCTTATTCCAGACAATATTGTGATGTGCAAGTTTAATTTTACCCTGTAATTTTATAAGACTTTGATGACTACAGTCAATGTCATCTAAAACTATCTGGCCCAGTAGAGTCTCAGTGAAACAAAACATTTTAGAGTTTTTTGTAATAAACTCTACCTTTCAGACAGTTCGTTGGCCTTCCCATGCTGTAAGATAGCCAAGTCCTCCTCGTTTTAGTAGTTTAATCACACAGAGGATCCCCAGAGGCCCCACTCTGAACCCGGAGGAAACCAATGGGAAAAAGTGAATCTGTCCTTGGCAGGCACAGGGCGGGGCAGTTGGCTCACAGAGGTCTACTGGGCTTTCCCCTCTCTGGCCCCCCTCCTGTGCTTTTAGATTTCATCATTTTACCCTCATTTTCAGATATGCTTTGTTAAGTCCATGGGAAACTTTCAGAAGCTACTGGAAAAGCATGAGGAAAAAAATCACGATAGAGGTGTCCACAGTAGTTGCACACTATGTTCAATTCTTTAACATTTATTATGAAATCTCTTCTTAAAATGGAGAGAAAATTAGTAAATCTAAGCACTAATGTAGACATGGGAAAAGAACGTTCAACATTTACACGAAGCAAAGTCATTCATGAAAGTTCTATATATTATCTCATTATGCACATAATAAAAAATGTTTTACCCAAATAATTTAGTGATAATAAAACTAACAGTCCAATCCATCACCGACAAATTTTAAAAGACCAAGAAGCTAATTAAAACTACAAAAAAAAAAAAGAAGAAGAAGAAGAAGAAGAAGAACGTGCTGGTGATTACTGGCAGGATACATGTGACTGGACTTTTTTTTAAGCAGACGTATAGAGGTATGGAAAGAAAATGCAGAGAAAAGGCACTAGGAAACATCATCACAACTTTCTTCAGAATGCAATCTCTTGGTTTTAATTAAGGGAACAAAGAAAGAGAAGAAAATGAGGCAATGTGAACCCTGTACAAAATTTGGGCTCCTATTCAATTTAAGACATTTTTACAGAGGATAAGTTATATTGAGTGAAGCAAAGATGAGCGAGAGAAATATGAGCTACAATACAAAGTGGAATGTGAGAAATAGAAGCAAAACAGGGACAGAGGAGCATTAAGCTGGGTGAGAGAATGAAGACGCTTTCATCAGGGAGAGTCCACAGAGGGAAGTATGCGAAAATGTGGAGGGGGCAAGTAAGCTTCTTGTTGAGAGAATGTTAATCAATAATCATTACCAAGTTACCATGACTCAGGCTGTAAAATAAAAAGAAGAAAAATCCTGCTCGGTAAGCCTCAGAGATAGACTTCAAATGTGAAACAGCAAGGATTTCTCATTGTTCACACGTGGATTTGCATTGAAACACCCCATTTATATCAGCAGCTGCAAATGACCTGCTGGCCAAATACATCTGGCCACTATGTATTATTTATCCTGCAGAGTAATTTTGTATTTGTATGTTTATATTTTCTGTCAATGTTTAAATATTGGCACCATTAACATTTTCTAAAAATATTTTTTCTTTATTGGTTTTTAGAGAGAGACAGAAACATCGATGAGAGAGAACATCGACTGGCTGCCTCCTACACACCCCCCACTGGGGATTTGGCCCACAACCTGGACATGTGTCCTGATCGGAATTGAACTGGTGACCTCTTGGTGTATGGGTCGATGCTCAATCACTGAACCACACTGGCCGGGTGACATTTTTTAAATAATAGATTTCTAACTTCACCTGAAAAAATAAGACCTGGCAACACTGAGAATATTTGCCCAATTTGCCCCACTCAACACCGGCCCACTTCATTAATCTTTGTTACCTGTCTCTGTAGACATTTTTGTCTGTGACCTCCTCATTTACTACACTTGTCACCAGTATTAGGCACTTTCAAGACACCTGGTCAGAGAGAGAAGGGGGCCTCAGAACAGACAAAGTAGTGATTGAATCTGTAACTTCTTCCTTACCCACACGACCTTATTATAGCCATTTTAAAATTCTATCAAAGTTACTTATTTACCTATCTGTTGTCTTACAAGATTCAAAACTGAACCAGGAAAAATAAAACATTTAAATTAACAAACAACAACAACAATAAAAACCACCTCAGCATGGGTCTTATTTTATTCCCAGCACTTAATATAGCCAGTAAGTGATTAAATAAATCGTGTAAGCCACAAACAATCCACGATAACCAAGCACTGGACCAGAGGCCCAGAACACAAGCAGGACCAACACCCATGGAAATTGATGAATCACTGAAATGTAATCCAACTGCTTTATGGAAACGAACTGATTCTGTTCTGGCCTGCCTGATATGCAATTTGACAACTGGAAAGAAAAACGTGGGTCTCTCAATAGGGCAAGACACTTCTGAAACAAAAGGAAACTCCAGGATAAGATTAAGGGGAGATCAGAATAAGCTGTATGTACTAAAGTCAACTTTTACTCACTACAACGCAAATATTTGGGGCAGGAGGGACTTGGAGCAGGTAGAGAAAAGACAGCTTTTTAAAATTTCTATAGTAATCTATTGTTCTCAAGTCCCTAGGCCTGCTGATTTGACAGAACAAATTTGTCAATAACATTTTTTATGTTTTTTTCTTTACTCTTTATTGTTCAATGTATTACAGATGTTCCTCATTTCCCCCCATTGACCCTCTCCTCCCCACTGCTACCCCCCTCCTGTCTTTCCCCACACTGTTGTCTGTGTCCATTGGTTATACATATATGCATATAAGTTTTTTGGTTTATTTATTCCCACCCCCCAAACCCCCCTTCCCTTTCAGGATTGTCAGTCTAACTACCAATTTGTACTTCTTAATCCCTTCACCTTTGTCACCCATTCTCCCAACCCCCCTTCCATCTGGCAACCAACAAAATGTTCTCTGTATCTATGAGAATGTTTCTGTTCTGCTTGTTCATTTTGTTTGTAGATTCAATTGTCAATAGATTTGTGTTCATTGTCATTTTGTTTGTTCATATTTTTTATCTTTTTCTTCAAGAAGATCCTTCAGTATTTCACATAATAATGGTTTGGTGGTGATGAACTCCTTTAGCTTTTCCTTGTCTGGGAAACGCTTTATATGGCCATCGATTCTAAATGACAGCTTTGCAGGATAGAGCAATCTTGGTTGTAGGTTCTTGCTTTTCATCACTCTGAATATTTCTTGCCACTCCCTTCTGGCCTGCAAAGTTTCTTTTGAGAAATCAGCTGACAGCCTTATGGAAACTCCTTTGTAGGTAACTAACTGCTTTTCTCTTGCTGCTTTTAAGATTCTCTCTTTGTCTTGAACCTTTTGCATTTTGATGATGATATGTCTTGGTGTGGGGCTCCTGGGGTTCATCTTGTTTGAGACTCTCTGTGCTTCCTGGACTTGTATGACTGTTTTCCTTCACCAAGTTAGGGAAGTTTTCTGCCATTATTGTTTCAAATAGGTTTTCAATTTCTTGTTTTCTGTCTTCTCCTTCTGGTACCCCCAAGATGTGAATGTTGGCACGCTTGAAGTTGTCCCAGAGGCTCCTTACACTATCTTAATTTTTTAAAATTCTTTTCTTTTTGCTATTCTGATTGGGTGTTTTTTGCATCCTTATATTCCAAATCAATGGTTTGCTTCTTGGCTTTACCTACTCTACTATTGAATCTGTGTAAATTATTCTTTATTTCAGTTAGTGCCTCCTTCATTTCTGATTGTGCATCCATCATTTCTGACTAGTCCTTTTTTATGCTCTTGAGGCCCTCACTAAGTTTGCTGAGATTCTCACTAAGTTCATTGAGCATCCGTATAAGCACTATTTTGAACTCAGCATCTTTTAGGTTGCTTATCTCCATTTCACTTAGCTCTTTTCCTGAGGTTTTGTTCTGTTCATTCATTTGGAACCTGTTTCTTTGTTTCCTCACTTTGGCTGCCTCCCTGTGTTTGTTTCTATGTATTACTTAACAAGAGGTATGGGGCTAGCTGAGAACAGATGCTGCTTGTTTGAAAAAATTTAGGAAGCCCTGGCCAGTTTGGCTCAGCGGTTAGAGCTTTGGCCTTTGGTTTGGAGAGACCCGGGTTTGGTTCCCGCTAAAGGCACATACCTTGGTTGCAGTTTGTCCCTAGCTCTGGTTGGGTCGTGCGGGTGGCAACCACTCGATGTGTCCCTTTCATGTTGATGTTTCTTTCTCTCTCTCTCTCTCCCACTCTATCTGAACAAAAAATAGGAAAATGTCCTCGGGTGAGGAAAAAAAAGAAAGAAAAAATTTAGGAAAACCTGAAGCAGGATCCAAGACAGGCCAATCCTACGGTTAAGCAACTGGCAACAGCTTGGGTGGGCCTGAAAGTTGGGTGGGGCGGGGCCTCAGGGAATCACCAGGGCGGGGCTACCAGTGTGAGCCAGGTTGCTGGAGTCCCAGATATGGCAGCTGTCTGCCTCCCCAGGGAAGGGTTCACCAAAGGAACAAAGGCCTCTGACAGCATGTCTGTCCCGAAGAAAGCCCCTCTCCAGCCCTCGCTCCAGTGCCAAACAGCTCAGTTCTTCCCTGTATGTCTCTTACACCCCTCGAGCTGCCTCTCCTCCAAGCTTAGAAGGAGTGAGTCCGATAAGTCCATGTGCGGGCCCTTTAAGGAGCTGCCTGGGGCTCCAACCCCTCAGCCTCCCTGAGCCTCAGTTCCTGCTGGTTTTTCCAGCCAGAGTTATGGGGATTCTCTTCCTGGCACTGGAACCCTGAGCGGGGTGTCTGGTGTGGGACAGGGACCCCTCTGTCCTCAGGGAGGACCTTCCCAGCCGAGGTGTCCTCCTGATTTTTATCCACCACACATGGGTGTGGGACCAGCCCGTCAGCCTCCACCCCTCCTACCAGTCTGGATGTGGCTGCTGCTTTAATTCCGTAGTTGTAGGACTTCCATTCAGCTCGATGTTAGGCGGTTTTCAATGATGGTTATTCTGTAGTTTAGTTGTAACTTTGATGTGGTTGTGGGAGGTCTCAACACCGCCCTAACCTACCTACCATCTTGACCGGAAGTCTCCTTGTCAATAAAATTTTTAAAGTATTTTTTAAAACATCAGTCTCTTCTTATCCAAAGCAAATATATTTGCAATCCATTCAAGGTTTGGACACTCTTTTGGATCTGTTTCTTTCTTCTCACCTGTCTTTCTTCCCCTTTCTTCTTCTTAATATTGCACCTGGACATGATGGTGGTAGGAGCTCTCTGGACAGGGCTTTCCACTGAATCGCCTGGGAATGTTGTTGACGATTCTATGCAAAGTAACTGGTCTGATCTGGTCCTGGCTACTGTGCATTGCATAGCATCCTCCATTGTGGTTAATGTTATAAGTCCTTTTAGTTGTGGGATGTTTCTGTACTGCAGTTCAGTTCTGATGCTAACCACCAGAGACAATGTCAGATTCTACAGATTTAAGGACACAATTCCCAAGAAGACCACCCTCACTTCTGGTGGCTTGAACCTGGGTCTTGGCCTCTCACCTTCCTTCCTGAACAACACAAGCTTCAGCGCCTGCTTTAGCTTCCCTGCCAACTTTCGGGCCATGGCTCCATGCAGCCATCCAGCCACTAGGCCTGGCCAGCAAGGAGTACAGCCGCGTCTATGCAGACACGAGGGCTCAGGCTCTCGAATCTTCGTGTGTCACTCTACCAGTGTATGGGGTGGCTGGGGATCTAGAGACTCTGCCTCTAGGATGGCTGGAGGTCTGGCAGATATAGACAGCATCCAGAGCAAGAAGGAGACTATGCAGTCTCTTGGATGACCACCTGGCCTCTGACCTGGAGATGTTAAGGAACTTACAGGCTGATAGTGAGAGACTGGAAATCAAAACCTGGGAACACCAAGAGAAGAAAGGACCCCAGGTAAGAGACTGAGAACATTATTTCATGACCATCAAGGACCTGAGGGCTCAGATCTTCGTAAGTTCTATGGACAATGCCCTCACCTTTCTGCAGATTGGCAGAGCTTGTCTTATTGCTGATGACTTCAGAGTCAAGTATGAGACAGAGTTGGCATGCTCCAGTCTATGGAGAGTAACATCAGTGATGTCTGAAAGGTCATTGATGATACCAACATCACTCAGCTGCAGCTGGAGTCAGAGATGGAGGCTCTCAAGGAGTAACTGCCCTTCGTGAAGAAAACACCCAAGGAGGAAGGAAATGGTCTACAAGACAAGACCACCAACTCTGAATTGACAGTGCAATTGGATGCCCCCAAATCTCAGATTTCAGCCCAGTATGACGACCTGGCTCGGAAGAACTGAGAGGAGCTAGACAAGTACTGGTCCCAGAAGACTGAGGAGAGCACCACAGTGGTCACCTTGCAGACCACTGAGATGGGAGCTGCTGAGATAACACTCACAGGACTGAGATATATGGTCCAGTCCTTGGAAACTGACCTGGACTTGTTTTAAACAAATAGAAAAAATACTCTTGATCAAAATATATCCCTGTCCTCGTTTGCAAGCAAGGATGTACTTTCAAGAGGAACATAAGTAGAGTAATGAGGGAGAAAAAGGGCACTAGAGAGTCAGCACCAGATCAGTTGCCCTGAGACCTGAGATCCAGGTCACCCTTATATCCATTGGATGATATGTGGAGACCACAAGTCAGATTTTGATGCCATCAAGAGACTAATGGACTGGTGGCATCATGTTCCTATTCCTTTCCCAGACTCAGAGAGCTCCTATGGAAATCTCCTTTCTTTGAAAGCTCTCAGCCCTTCCAACTTCTACCACACAATTTAGCACTCAGTTGTGCTCATACAACTTAGGTTTATGTTCCAAGGGTTTGCTTGTTGGTTTGAGCATTTGGTTTCTCGGCACACATTTTCCCATAGATACTGTTATAAATGATGGTTAAATCCTCAAAACTGCCCACAAAAGACTCTTTAAAGTTAATGTATTTGAAATGTACATTACAAATGATACCATATTAACTATGCTTAACCAGCATTTATAACCCTGTTTATATAGAGAAATGCATTCCATTTTGCAACCAGAGAAGACAGGGTTGCCCTGGGAGAGAGGAGAGTTGAGAGTTAAGAGTAATAGGGAAAGCTGGATAGCAAGGACACCTGGGGTTTCTTAACTCTGTGGACATCAGAAGAAGCAGATAAGATGGACATCTGTCACCCAAATACCACTCACTTTTTACCTGGAAGTGCGAGTTTGATTTTACTTTAAAGAACTACCTTTCCCCATCTCAGTGTATGTAGTACATTTGGGCTTACCTCCCCCATGACTCCAGAGTGGATGCATGACCCAGGCAGTCCTGGTCATGGTGACCGGTTCAGAGACGGCCATGCTCTGTTTTTCCAGTTAGATCATACACAACACAATGCATGTCCTAAACACACGCGTATCCTCCAGATGATCTAGCATAGTGCTGGGCACCTGTGACACAGCCATGCTCAGGTGAGGAAGGAAATGAAGATGTTCTGAGCAACAACCATGTGCTAGGCTTTTTACACCATTTTAAGTGTCACTGACCGTTTTTGCACAATACATGTTGCCAACTAAGGCAGTGGTTTTCCTGAAACCTGTCATGTTCTAGAAATAAAATCCTACTCAGTTTACTACTTAATAAATAGTTGACTTTAGGTGTTTTCAAATAGGATTATGATAAGAAAAATATTTAATTTCCCTTAACTATTTTAAGATGGTACACAGCTCATTTATTACCAAAAAAATAACAATAATAATGCCTGGTCTACCTGCCTTACCAATCAAAAATCTTATCTTGAGAGTTTTAAGGGTTAAAGAGATAAATTTTGCAAGTGAATTTTGCAAAGCCCTATACAAATACTATTATTGCTATTATCGTTACTGTAAATATAACTATTATTGCCATCTCTTCTTTTCTTACCCATTCAAAAGAATAAGGCATCTGAAAAACAGATTTAAACTGATTGAAACCATATTCCAAATTATAGACTATAATTTAAGATGAATGAATAAATTAAACTATATTACACACACATATACACAAATATAACACACACCACTTGCAAAGGAATCTTAAGTATGATTATTTTTAATATAAATAAAGTAAATGTTAATTTTTCCTCTAAAGGAGTCATGAATTTTCTATAACTTGGATATAGAACTCTTTAATAGGAATTTGCACTCACGTTATTGGTTAGTAGGTTTGCGTTCGCCCATGAAATTATTCATCTTTTCCTACACCTTGGGTTTTGTTTGCTAAAATCATCATTCTAGTCTCTCAAATTGTTGCTTGAGTATCACTTTTAAAAACTGGGTGTGATTAGCGCAACCTTGAGTCTATTTGGCAGAAGCCCCGGAGGCCAGCTACGAAAAGCTTTATTTCCATGGAACAGATCTGTTCCTCATTATCTTAAATATATCTTAACTTAGGAACTGGCTGCCACGTTCTTTCAAACCTTGCCCAGTCTGAGGCAGTATAATAATTTACCCATCTGAGGACCAGTGAGAGCCAGCAGCAAGAGGGGGAAGATAATCCCGTGGCTCCTGGTCCCTGGCTAGTGCCCTGGGCTCTGTCTCACTATCTGGGAGAGAGGGCAGTACCTTCCCCCAGAGTGCACACCGGCAGATAAAGCTCAGCTGGGGTCCTGAGCCTTGCTTTCAGTGAGGCTGTGTCCCCAAGGAAAAGGTGGCTCCTGGTGCCTGCGGGACCAGTACGGCCAAACCATCAGTGCTTTCGAAACCAAACATCTTGCTTCCATTTCCATTTGCTGAAAATGAAACCACGGAATAAGTAACAAAAAGCTCCCAGTCCAGCACTCTACAGCAAGAAATTCTAAAAGAGCTAAAGAAATCTGGACATCATCTATTACACTGGAAAAGCACATTATCATGCAGGACTAGGGCAATACCCAGCAAAAGGCAACCAAGCTAGTGCAAAGCTCCAGGAGAGAAAGTCAGCATAAAATAAATTCCATATTTTGATTTTATTTTTAAATTACTGTTTACTGATAACAGTAATACTGTTTACTGTTTACTGATAACAGAGCATAATAATGTAATCACAGGCTTTGAGTTTAGTAGCCAGGTTGCATCACTTATCGACTGTGTGAGATTGAAAGTATTATTTCACATCAGTTTCAGGTGTGCAGCATAGTGGTTACACAATACAAAGTGATCCCCTCAATATTTCAATTACTTACCTGACATCATACATAGTTATTACAGTGTTATTGACTATATTCCCTACGCTGTACTTTACATCCTCATGACTCTATCTAACTACTTAATTTGTACTTCTTAATCCCTTCACATTTTTCACCTAGCCCCCTCAACCCCCTCCCCTCTGGCAACCATCAGTCTGTTCTCCGTATTTATGAGTCTGTTTCTATTTTGTTTGTTTGTTAAATAAATTCCATTCTTGAATTTAGCTACAACTCTGGTTTTAACTAGTCTCAGTCCTCACCTCTGGGATCAGGTACATTTAAAAAGCACTCATATTTATCTGAGGCAACACACCAGCTCTAATTCCAGATCTGTCCCCAGTGAACTCAGAAGCCTAGAGCACATCACTCTGCCAGGTGCTGAGGACAGCCTCTGACTCAGGGGATACTTGTGGCTAAATGTACCTCTACCTCTCCATCTCTCCATTTCTTATTTAGAAAATCATCTAATTAATGGATTAAATAAAGTTTCATGCTTAAATGTAGGCATACCATTACATCATGCTTCCAGGTTTAAAATTATTGTCATGTCCATTCTCTCATAAAGTCACAATAACTGTGGGACCGAGGTGGAACAAGTATTATTGTTATGTCACAGTCAAGGTTAAGTATGACTCAGGTGCATTAACTAGTAGTTACACAGCTAGTAAGTCATGTAGCTATTTAAATCCTTATAGAGTTGTTAGATCGTTTACAAGAGAATATATCTAAAATTGCCTGGAACATAATAAGGACCCCATAAATAACAATTATATGGGGAGATAACAGAGCATAATAATGGAATCACAGGCTTTGAGTTTAGTAGCCAAGTTGCATCACTTATCGACTGTGTGTGATTGAGAAAGTTTCTAAACCTTGGTTTCCTCACCTGTGAAATGGGAATAAGAAAGCTACCTCATACCGTTATTGTGAAAACTAAATTTAAAAAAACCATGTGTAAGACACAACATATGACAAATTCTCCACTGCACCTCACTATGTCTCTAAATGGTAAATGTGAAAATAAAACAACTTAATATGCTGATAGAATGAGATCATGATTGGAAGCACTTTGAAAGAAAGTAAAATGGTGGTCCTTTGAGCTTCTTGGTCATGGTAAGACTTGGCCATTCCACGGTGCCTAGTCTTGCCACAAAGCCTAGTGATTCCATTTCCCCGGCATGCAAGAAGCCACATGACCAATATTCCTTATTTCCAGCTGCACCCCCTAGCCACTTAGGCCTGTTCCTCACAAGGAGAAGAGCGTAGTTAGCACAAGGACTCTCTCTGATAGTCTCCTTTTCTTCTCATAGGACTTTTTAAAATCTTGATTATCTCAACACTTGAATAACTCACGTGCAATGAATATCTCTGCCGCTCTCACAAATATTTACCCGGGACTGCCTTCTCTTAATAGTCAACTGTTTTATTTGTTTATGTCATGTCTTCTAAATCCATTCGTAGGAGTTTTTGAAGAACTCTACATTTGGTCTAAAGTCACCAGCCATTGTTGAGAGGTTTTATGTTGAAGACAGCCGCATATTTGCTGTTTCTGCAGTGGATGAGCAAACATCTTCTTCCTCTAGAAATAAAATGACCCAAGCTGGTTATTTGTACAATATGTTCAATATGTTTGAGAGATCAGAAAGTAGTATCCTTGTCCACCTAGACTCTAGGTCCTAGAGGTATATTGACCCAAGCCTATTACCCTATGGTTTTTATCTTTTAAAAATCAGCTCATTATCCAATCTCTCTGCATATCTACATTTGTCATGTAGATTTTAGATCTTAAAGCATCATCAGAGATGGTATATTTCAGTCTTGGTCCACCGATACCCTTGTTTTTCATGTGTGTCCTGTACAACTCCAAGGACTCTATGGAATCTTTCAGATTCCCAGGACAGCAGGAGAAATGTGAGGAGCAGAGTGTGTGAGACGCTATGTCCCATAGCTCCTCCTCAAAACTGATGTAGTTTCCATATTGGGTGCGGGAAGACTGATTTCTATAGCTCCAAGCAAAAAAATGGAAACTTGCTACTGTAGTGAGATTAGATTTAGCTTCATGACCAAAAATAGTCTCCCCACCTTTAAATATTTTCTTCTCCATTTGGACTGAGGTCTTTGTATCCGGATTTTAAAAGACCAGCACCCTGGGGTTCATCCTCGATGCCTCATTGTGCAGTGCTGCCTATCAGAACTTGTACATCAGGCTCAGGGAGACCTGCTGCACAGGTGAGACATTGGAAAGGAAAGTTTTGGTGGTCAGCCTGAGAGAAGACGTGGAAAAAGACTCTAAAAGCTCTGTCCTGAGAAAGTCTGATCAGCATTCTCCAGTAGGGCAGGCAGGGAACAACCTAAAGATAAGGCAACATAGGGTTGGGGTGGGGATGAGGAGAGGAGTTTCACACAATTCTCCTGCGTGGGAAACAGAGGCCAATGAAGGCACTCCACATTCACAAGCTTGCTGAGCACATCTTACCTCCACTTCTAGATAGAAAACAGCAGAGCCAGTTCTCTAAGTTAACTATTTGCTTACAACATTCACTTCATTCCGCAACCAGTCTGTGTTAGGTGCATCCCAGTGACAATATTTCTCCACGAAGAACGTTGGGCAGAAACTGAACCAATAATACTAGGTTTTTAAAGTAATATAAGTTGCAGAAAAGTATTAGAAATGGGTCTATATCTATGTTTTCTTTAGAAACCCTTCCAACCACTTAGTAAAATGCCCTGTTGGCAATCAATGCTGAAAACAGATTGAGGATTCAGAAAAACTGAATCCTGATCAAAGGAAATATAGATATATGTATATCTACACTAGGTTGAATTTTGTGTAAGACTATATACTGGCTATGAATTAGATTCAGAGGTAGGTAATTTGTCACACACCAATACCATATTCTTCTACCCAGAATAACCCAGTTTCTTACTTCTGGTAAACCAGATGTTTGATTAATCTCCTCTGAACTTGGAGGAGTGCTTTGGAAAGGATATGAGCTCTTCTAATCATTCTTACTTTGTGCCAAAGCCACTAGCATTATGCAGGAACACACTGACTGGTCTTTTACAGTGCTTAGTGTCATGGCAGATATCCACGGTCCTCTCTTATTTTAATCTTTTCACTTTCTTTCCAATCCTCACTGTCCAACTCTATCTCTATCTTCTCAGTCTTTTCATAAGGATTTGTGTTTCTCCTATATTTTTATTCTCCTAATGTTTAACGGGTCAAGTGCAGCCAGCCTTATCAAAAACATAAACCACATGTCAAAATGGTTTAACACAGTGTCATATACTGACCTGACTTTAGCTTTGGCTCTGTAAAATTGCCCTCAATGCCAAATGTCATGTTTGATGTAGAAGCAATTGCTGTGCTGTTTAGTTGTTCCTGACACCATCTAAATCCATTACTTCATTGAGATATTTTGTTCAATGTTCTCTTCTTTCTATAGATGAATTAATTGTGCCCAACACTAGCCATCCTCACTCCAGAATCAGGCCAGCTATGACGAACTGGTCAACAACTCTGAGACTGGGTCCTCCTCCCTTCTGATTTATGGAGGTTTGGTCAATCTGTAACAGCAGGAAAATAAATATGCATTAAAGAAAAGACGACTGGGGCAGATTTTATTCTTTACTTACACTAGATTGAACCACAGGAAATTGCTGTTTGTGTAAGTCAAAAGTGGTCAGACATCAACAGTCTAGTATGGTTCAGCCCAATGTGTGAAACAATGCACTCAAAGTTAACAAAGTAAGTCATAAATTCCATTGTGCTCAATGATTATGAAAAAGAAAGGTGTCTTGAAAGATTGGTGCACTGCTAATTATACATTAAACACTGAATGTATGAAAATGCTCCTTAAGAGTTTATATGCTTGAGGGCTCAGTCCTCGATATCTTCTATTTTTAATATGAAAAAGAGTGACAGATCCCCTGCTCTTCATCTGAGGAAATGAAAGCACCACACCCAGGCCAGCAAGATCGATGGAAAAACATGTGAATGAAGGACACTTTTCTTATTTTGCTCCACAGTCCAAAGGGCTGATTCAAGAGGGTGCTTCATTGCGGTTGAACTCATCTAAACATGAACCTCAGAGGGGGCACCACCCTCCCACAGGGTATGGGAAGAGGAACAGGCCCAGAGAAACATGACTAATGCAAGGTCATCCAGGGGTCCACAGGCTGAACAAGTTATGAACCTCAACCCTACCAATGTCTGGCTTTTGCTTCAGCAGAAGCTGCATTTCCTCTTTAAAATGCATGACCAAGCAATACCAAACCAAAGACCTTCATTGCTCCAGCCAACCCATCTAAGGGAGGAACGCAGAGGCATCTTACAGCAGATCTAACTCCCTCTAGAAATTCTGGCATTTGGTGAGCAATGTTAAATCTCTCAATTTTCTTTTCTGCAAAGATCATCTTCTCTTCTATACCCCTCCAGCTTTTAAATAACAGAATCTCTCCTATGCAACTGTATACACGTTCAAATACACACATATGATATTGTTCAAGTTTAAGAATCAAGTAAAATGTAAGGGCCTAATATCTACAGTGAATTAAGTCATTTCAATAAAGCACATTTGATTTAGCACATGTAGGGAAAGCAGTACTATAAGGCTGTAACTTTATGGCTTTATAACATTGTGGCAGCATTACTTCTAGACTTTTGTCCCAAAATATGGTTTTGAAATCAAGATAATATTTAAGTTGCTTTTGAAAGAATTTCAGTTTAAGAGATGGGTGGGAACTCCACAGACACTACGCATACATATCTGAAAAATACATGTAGAAGCTTGCTCCCATGGCTGTGCTTCCATCCTCACACGTTTTTAAAACCATTTAAACAGCTAATTCCAACTCCATTTAAACAGGAAAACAAATGGGAATATATAGATTTTCCAATCTAACCAAATATCTTACCTCCAAATAAGTAGAACAAAAGGATTGCATACTTAACTAGACCCACAGGCTCAAAACTTTATTTTAAGCACCAATTTACGCATTCATTTTCACCATGTTTTGCTGGAACCCTTATTGATAAGAATAAAATGCTAAAACTCCTCTCTCTCTCCACACTTCACGAGGTCACACAGCATAAGGCTAGATGCTGTTGGAAAAGCAATCATATGGGAGGCAATCATCAGCTTCCAGGGAACTCCCATCCCACCGAAAGAAAAATCACAAAACCGTGGTCAGTTTCCTACAGTGTGCTCCTAGGAACACACACTCCTTGATTTAGTAGTTTTTCTATGTAAAAGCAGCTCCACGGCCAAACAGAGCTGGGAACTGCTAGGCTGCACAAAGGTAAACACTTTTCTTCTTGGCAGAACCTCTCGGAGACTTGAACAGGAGAACGTGAGTTGGGAAGTTCTGGGACAGGGATGCCAGATGCTGCCCTCCCTGTGTACCTGATCACGGAGGCTTCTTACGTGCAGGATCGCCCAGCAATCACACCTGCGAGGAAATTGGGTTAATGGATTAGCGGCCTGTTTTCCTGTTCTATTTATTTGGGAAGGTTAGACGACAGAGACCAGGGGAGGTTGAATGCAAACTGAGTCCTGAGCTGGACTCTGAGAGAAGAAGGGAATTTGGATAGGCACAGGAAAAGACAGATTTCTTACGAGAGAAGACATGACTGCACACAGTTTGGAGCCAAGAATGAGCATGGCACATTTAGTGTCAGTGATGACAACAGTCTTCCTAGAGAGAAGGGCTCATGCTGGGGAGAATCAGCATAAAAATAAAAAGGCTGAAAGTACTAATCCAGTTTTAGATAGTTTTTCTAAATTTCTTAACATCCTGAAAGATAAGCATAGCTGTATCATTTTACAGATAAGAAAATTGAAACTTGGAGAGAGTAAGAAGATTACCCAAGGTCTCATAACCAGTAAATAGCTAAACTGGGATAAGGACACAAATTTGTCTGACAATAAAAATAGTGAAAATCAATTAGGGCTTTAAAAGTCAGAATTAGTGTGTGTGTGTGTGGGGGGGGGTATTTTTACATTAGAGACAGTAGAGGTTTCCCAGGACCAGAGATGGCTCAGAAGATTAATGTGAAATTCTAGTGTTTTAGGAAGATTAGCTCAACAATGGTTCTCAGGACAGATTAAGGATGATGGAAACAGTATCTGGGATGCCCTTTGGAGGTTGTTTCAGTGGTTGCACATGAAGAGAGGAGAGAGAGCCTGGATAAGCATGGAGACAGCGGACGTGAAGCGGGAGGACCCAAGGCCATGGGAGTGGAGCTGGACTTTCAAAGGAGGGTGAGGCTGGGACGCTTGGTAACTGATTGAATATAGGTGCTAAAGGAGAGGGAAGAATCCAAAACATTTTTTCCACGTCGTTCCTGACTTCACCCCCGAGTGAAGGAGTGAGCAATGAGCTGTTGCCACAGCCGCCGAACAGGGAAGGAAAGAACCAGCGAATCCTGGCATTTGACGGGGTCCCACGGTGCCAGGGAATCTGGGTTATTATGAAGAGTGTACACACACAGCTGCACACACTTTTCCTCCAACAGAGACTATTAAAAACCAGGCCCTCTATCCCTCAGAAGTTCAAACTTTTCTTTAAAGGAGTGTTGTTACTTTCAACCACTTGTATAAAAGTCGAGGAAAGGGTGTTGAGGGTTTTAGTTCTAAGCTGCATGACCTTGAACTAGTTGCCTCAACTTTGTAAGCTCCAGTCTCTCATCTTCAAATTGGGAAAGATGCCTTAAGAAACTTATTCGAGGCAGTAAGTTCTGTAATTCCCATAATCTGCTCCAAATGACAGATCTTTGACCAGAGTTAAATGTCTTAGGAATAAGCTCTTTTCTGCCCCTTTCCACCTTTAACTTTTTGAGCAGCCTCGTGCATATGTGAAAACCCTCATAGTCCTGAGATCCGCATCTAGTCTTTATTCCAGGTTCCAGATTTCTAAACCAGGCCACCTGGAGTGACTGGCGACAATTACGTTGTGACCAACAGCTACACTTCCTTCTAACAAAAAGGGAGCTTTGCAAAGTTCTCCGGCATTTGCTAGATGAACAGGCCTTTACAGAAAAGTCGCAGCATTTTGCTTTCACATGGAAATGCGAATGAACTGAGACCCAACACATAGTCAGTGCCTATATCTCAATTAAAACGTCTCTATCCCTTTTGTTTATTAGTAAATACATGCAAACACACACACACACACACACACACACACACACACGGATGTGTAATAATTGCACTAAAGGGATATAAGTTTTCCACAAAATGGTTAAACAAGCAATGAAAAGCTCTTATCAGGTCACATGAATTTGTTGTATGATTCACCCTTGTCCCCCCTGTAGGGCTAGGAGACCTTGCTTTTTGATTGGCTACCAGTGGAATGCTTTGAGAATCCCAATGTGGAGTTCATTTCTACATCCAAAATCCTGCCAGCATTTCTAAACTTCTTCATCAATGAATGCCTCCACAAGCCCTTCAGATAAAAGACAAAATTATCTGAGATCCAGAAAGCTAGAAAATAAGCACACTGGGTCAGAGACCTTGGCTGGAAACCCACAGGATACGCATGGAGGGAGTATTGTCAGAACTATCAGGCTGGACATATCGCTCGTGCTGTTTCCGCACGAGCCCAGCAAGGTGCTGCTTCATGTCAGCCGCGTGAGTCAGCTCCCACGGGAGTCTGCTCCGGTGGGAAACAGTGCACAGGCCACAGTGAGCGTTGCTTTATGTTGTTCTCTCCCTGGACGTGAGAATGGGACTATGGCCAGGGTGGGGGTGGGGGTGGATGAAAGAGAGCCGGCCGATTCAGAAACAGTAATAAGACAGGGGTCCATCTGTCAAAATGGCATTCATCACTCGTACTCGGTAATGGCCTGTGCAGTAAGGATGGAGCTGGAAGGAACCTGATGTCTGAGGTCGGTTTCATCCAGAAGCAGATCCCAAGACAATGGTTTGAATGCAGGTAATTAAGTGAAAGGAGATCCTCAGAAGCACCAGAGGGAAATGGGAAAGTACACAGAGTAAATAAGAAACGACAGTACGTAGTCCAGTTGCTGTGGGTACTGAGGCTTAGTCCCTCTGGGTCCATCTAGGATACAGGGTGGGTGGCATCTCGGAGCTGTCCCACTGAAAGGTTATTAACCTCCAAATTCCTTGCATCATTAACGAGGGCGACTGCAGGTGCATTAGCTCCGCGGCAGTTGCTACCTGTCCACATGCAGGCCACGAGAAAGCCTCAAGCAGAACCAAGGTGCTTGCACAGGGACACTGCCATCCACACGCACCAGGAAGGCACGTGCCATGGAGACATGGATGGAGCTAAAGTCGACTAAAGAAGTTGTGGGCAGAATGAAAAGCCAATAGGGGAGGGTTGAATAGGTGGAACACAGAAGACTTTTAAGCCAGTGAAAATACTCTGTATGATTCCATAATGGTGGATACATGTCACTCTACATTGTCCAAACCCATAGAAGGTACAACACGAAGAGTGAATCCTAATGTAAACTATGGACTTGGGGTGATGATGATGTGTCAGTGCAGGTTCATCGATTGTAACAACAGTACCACTTTAGAGGAGGATATTGATCATGGGATAGGTTATGCATTGTATGGGACAGGAGGCATATTGGATATATCTGTACTTTCCTCTCAATTTTACTGTAAACCTAAAACTACTCTAAAAAAAAAACCAAAGTGTAAAAAATTACTAATAAATTTATAACTCTTTCAAATGTCATCCGCCTTCAGCTGATATCAGCTAATGAAGTGGTGGTCTTTTTAAAATGGGATAAAACCAGCTTTACTGGGTGTGGCTATTATGATCCATCCCACACCACCAGAGTTGGGATACTGCATAGCCATTTAGAGTACTCCCTGCTTCCAGGCCTGCCTGCCTTCCCCTCCCCTACACATGCACCTGCTTGGCCAGTCCTGTGACCATTATGCTAGTAAAGATCAACTCAGTTAAACACTAAAGTAAATGGGATGCGTCCATTGTACTTTCATAAGTCTTTTGGTGAAAATGGATCTAAGTGAGAAAGCAGGCATGTTGGACCTGCACCATAGGATCAAGGCAGCCACTGGTGGCACAGGCTCGATGGAGGTGCTGAGCAGAGCCCGGCCCGCTCTCTCTGTGGGATGCCTGGGAGCCGGGGCTGCTTCTCCAGCACAGTTGTCTCACCAAGGGCAGAGTGCCAACCCCTGCAACCTTCAGCTGGACCAGCGAATTAGAGCAGCAAGGACGCTTTGGTATCTTCAGGGTATCAGAAGCTAACTAAAGAGAGCACGTACTGCAAAGAGAGGGTTGGCACAGGAAAGGAGATGAATAAGTCATAGGAAGACCTCTGATCTTTACAGGAAACAACTCTAGTGACTCAGAGAAGTGGCCCCAAACCTCCAGGACATTAGATTAGAGGAGAGGGAAGGTTTTAGGGAGTGTTTTCCAGTAACTGGAGGGCCTTCTGTCATCTGTGCCCAGTAAAAGATGTGGACGTGCCCGTTTGGAGGGTGAAGCAGAGACAGAGCTGAATGGCTCTGGAAGAAAAGGAGGAAGGCTGAGGTGGGGTTGAGGGGCAGCTATGGAACTTCAGGTAGAAAGAAAAAAAAAGATGTCATCAATGCAAAAGGGGAGGAAAAAGGCCTTCTTTCATTGCATGGCAGGAAAAAGAAGACTTTGGAAATAGGTAAGAATGATAAGAATTTGTAAGGAATTTGCTTAGCAGTGTGTAAGCTGGCAACATCTTCAGGACAATCTACATTACCAGCCAACATCTCCCGCTATAGACTGAATGTTGGTGTCCTCCCTGCAAAATTCATATGTTACGTTTTAACACCCAAGGTGATAGTATTTGGAGGTGGGACCTTTGGGAGATGATTAGGTGTCCTTATTTAAAAAAAAAAAAATCTCAGAGAGATCCTTCATGCCTTCTACCATGTGAAGACACAGCAAGAACATGGCCATCTATGAACCAGGAACGAGGACTTCCATAGACGGCGCATCTGCCTGTGCCTTGACATTGGACTTCCAGCCTCTGAAACCATGAGAAACTATTTCTGCTGGTCATCAGCCCCTCCGTCTATGGATTCTGTCTCAGCTGCCTGAATGAACTAAGACACTTCTCAACTCCTCCCTGGATGGTCCTCGCTTCTAGTCTTTTGCTTCACCTCTTCCATACTGTAGGTACTGGAGATATTATTACTCTATTGAAATTCTGACTCAGTGCAATATACAGAGGATGTATTATGTAATTGTATACTTGAAACTTATATAATTTTATTAACTGATGTCACCCTAAACCATTTAGGAAAATTAAAGAAAAAAATTCAGGCTCTTGGGACAAATCTTTTGATCTTTTTTCACTATTACTGAACATACTTGCTTCTTTATACATAAACAGACCTCCTGGTCAAAGTACCCCCTGAAGATACAATTATTTTCCCTCTTCAATTAGAAAATGCTGTGTCTCCACAGCTATTTTTACCGTTAAAACCGCCACAGACTTGAGAGAGCTTCTAAGTCACAAGTCAACATTTATTTCCATCAAGCTTCAGACTATCTAAACATGTCTACATTTTCTCTCTCTTTGCTTTCAACGTTTTCATTTTATTCAAATGAAGTAGTCAGTGGCTCTGAAGCTGTTTCGTGCTCGAGATAAAGTTGACTTCTTTCCAAGTCTTCCCTTCTCTGGACTTGGTGCTGGGTCCATGGTTCCCTTAGAAAGAAAGCTGTCCAACTGTTCGTGGAAGAACAATGCGTTCTGGTAACCTACCAGGATGATTCCACGTTAAAGTGATTGCAGCTTTTCAGATACCCAACTCCGTGCACATGCTAAATCGGAGCTGAAGATTGAGTAGAGATGTCCCTGCTGTGCCAAAGGCACCCCATACACTGTCACTATTGTGGGATAAGATGCCCATTGTCACTTTATTGGATACATATTGGCAACCAATTCATTAAAATAAAAATTTCTTTTGACTTTTCCGTCATTGTCTATATTTTAGAGCAATATCTACTGTTTACAAAAGTTGAAGCTTGAGGCATATTAGGTTAAAACAAGAGACTTTTTGGGATCTAAACAAGAAAATATTCTAGGGTCACATAAAAAATATAAAATCACTTCTTAGTAATTTTCTTCTTCAGTCTGCCGGGGACATTCTGTATGATGTCTGCTTCCTTTGTGCCGTTAATTGAATGACTGGAGTTCTGGGGCATTTTCTCAAGTAATAAAAATAAGAGAACGCAGCCTGGGGAAGCGGGCAGGGGAGGGGAGTATAACTGTACATGAAAGCACAGCGTTGGCCCAGAGTGAACATCAGTAGAGTTGACTGAATCCAGCATAATGACAAGGCGGTCCAAAAGAACAACATGAGAACTTGAGTTGAAAAAATAAGAAATAATCACTGCTGAGTAAGAACCTAAGTGAGCGTAAGAGGATTCTCTTTTTCTGCTCGTCTGGCTTTGAAAGCCTTTAAGCAGAAACAGAGTTCTAACCCTACAATGATGATGTCGAACCGCTGCCCTCAGACCAGCCTGTGGTCTCTTCTGGCAGCAGTGGGAGCGAGATGCAGGGCAGAGATAAGCAGGATGGCCAGTAAGCTGCAATAATGTAGTTAACGATGGGAGACGCAGCCCAAACAGGGTGGGGAGAAACAGGGGAAGACAAAGGCCCTTTGTTCCATACTCTAGAATCCATGGTCCAGTTGGATAAAGATATCTGGTTTTCATGTTTAAAAAACAAAAACAAAAAATGAAATAAACAGAAATTCTGCCTTTTTCATCAGTCCTCGATCCCAGACCAATCCTAAAGTGAGATCTAAAGCAGAGTAAGCAAGGTCCCCAAAAAAGGGCTGGAAACTAGGAATCCAAATCTTTTCTTCAGCCCAGGAGAGGCCTAGATATCCCAAAATATCTTTTGAGTCCTTCCTGTCCATAATAATAAAAGCAGCAACAACAAAAATACAACAGTTACAACACAAACATTGAGCACATACTACGTGCCAGGCACTGTGACAATTGGTTCACATGTAAACGCTTAGAATCCTCCTCATTGCTAAGTGGAATAGATACTGTGACCTCGAATTACAGACAAAAGAATTAAGATTCAGAGAGGTTAACTAACTTGCCCAAGATTGAATTTGAGCAGCTACTAAGTGGTAAAGGCAGGATTCAAACCCAAGCTTTGGGATTTTAGAATACACTTTCCTTGTAATGGGGGAATTCGCTCTCCCAGATGGGGTCACTTGGAGTTCTCTTTGACCCCAAAACACATGTATGGAGGCTCCTCCTTAGGGGTGGCCAGAAGTCCTCTTAGTTTTTCAAGGGTTCTGAGCGTCGCAGGGAGGTGTCCTCTTGCGCTCCTGCTGCAGGTCTGAGCAGGTCTGCTGTTGTGACCACTCAGCTGTTGGCTGGACAAGCAACACGGCAGAGCCCAGGCGCAGGCCGCAAGGTTTTCTTGAACATGAAGACTGGAAGGTCGGCTGCGGAGGTCTCGGATCAGTGCACCTCTCGGGCACGCAGACAGCACCTCCACAGCAGGTCTCCTCAGCTCCAGGGCATCAGCCTGGAAGCAAACCTGCCCTGGAACAAATCTAGAATCAGGCCTCAGGCTTTAGTGAGGCCACAGGCCCCTCGGATCCAGTGCTTTCCCTGCTGAGCCTGGGCCCTCCTCCCATAAGCTCTTTATCCCTTAAGACCAATCTCCGGAGAGGATGCTCCATTAGGAAGAGTTTAGGATCCCCGTAGCCTAAAGCAAAACCATTAGCACCCAGCATCTATTCCCAACCTAGACTACAGGGAGAGCTTAGTGCATGGACACACAGCAACCTATTTCCTGTCCCTGCGCAGAAAGGGAAAAGCTTTTATTTCCAAGGACTTGGGGGCGGGGGGGGGGGCGTTGCTAGGAGGGAAGAAGAGAAAGAAATAAAGATTCATGTTAAAAGCATAACCATTGGCTATACCACCTCTCAGATATCCTGACATTAAACTGATGTAAGCACAGTGAGAGCAAATCCCCATCCACTCAAAGTCTACAAGCATCTCTATGCTCTCATAGTCCAGCTGGCTCCCTCCATCACAGCACTAGCACGCTGCATTGTGTGGGCCTGTCTTCCCATTGGACTGCACAGGGACTGGAGCAAAGTGACACTTAGTAAATGCTGTGGACGAATAAATGAATGTGCACATGCACAAGATTTCACAATGAGAGAGCAGCAAAACCGCACTTAAATTTCTGACTTGTTGCAGTTATATCTTTCGTTTTTTTAAATTTATTTTTGTTACAGATGTTTCTCTTTTTCTCGCATTGACCCCCTCCTCCGGCTCCACCCCCCTCCCCCGCCCCGCCATCCTCAGTAGTGTTGTCTATGTCCACGGTTACGCATACATGCATATAAGCTCTGTGGTTTATCTCTTCCCTCCCCTGACCTCCTCTTCTGAGGTTTGTCAGTCTTTACACTACTTCTATGTCTCTGGGTCTATTTTGTTCATCAGTTTGTTTTGTTCATTATATTCCACAAATAAGTGAGATCATGTGATATTTGTCTTTCTCTGCTTGGCTTGTTTCACTTAGCATAATACTCTCCAGGTCCCTCCATGTCATCTCATAGGATAAGAGCTCTTTCTGACAGCTGCATAGTGTTCCATTGTGTACATGTACCACAACCTTATTATCCACTCATCTATTGATGGACACTTGGGCTGTTTCCAGATCTTAGCAATTGTAAATAGGGCTGCTATGAACATAGGGGTACATATATTCTTTCTGATTGGTGTTTCAGACTTCTTAGGGTATATTCCTAGAAGTGGAATCACTGGGTCAAATGGCAGTTCAATTTTTAATTTTTTGAGGAAACACCATATTGATTTTCATAGTGCTGCACCAGTCTGCATTCCCACCAGCAGTGTACTAGAGTCCCCTTTTCTCCACACCCTCGCCAGCACTTGTCGTTTGATGATTTGTTCATGGCGGCCATTCTGACAGGTATGAGGTGACACCTCATAGTTGTTTTAATTTGCATCTCTCTGATGATTAGTGACGTTGAGCATTTTTTCATATGTCTCTTAGCCATTTGTATGTCCTGTTTGGAGAGGTGTCTCTTTAGGTCCCTCTGTCCATTTTTTAATTAGGTTCTTTGTCTTCCTTTCATTGAGTTGTATGAGTACTCTATATATTTTGGAAATTAAGCCCTCATCTGATGTATTGTTGGCAAATATGCTCTCTCATATAGTGGATTCCCTTTCCATTTTGATGGTTGTTTCGTTTGCTGTGCAAAAGCTTTTTAGTTTGCTGTAGTCCCGTGTGTTCATTTTACCTTTGTTTCTATTACCTTAGGTGATGTATCAGTGAAAATTCTGCTTTGTGTGATGTCTGAAATTTTGTTGCCTACATTTTCTTTTAGGATTTGTATGGATTCATGAGTCACATTTAAGTCTTTTATCCATTTTGAGTTTATTTTTGTGTCTGGTGTAAGTTGGTAGTCTAGCTTCATTTTTTGCATGTAGCTATCCAATTTTCCCAACATCATATATTGAAGAGTCTGTCTCGACTCCACTGTATACTCTTGCCACCTTTGTCAAATATTAATTGAGCATATTGTCTTGGGTCAATTTCTGGGTTCTCTGTTCTGTACCATTGATCTATATGCCTGTTCTTGTGCCAGTACCCGGTTGTTTTGATTACAGTGGCCAGAGTTGTTTCTTTAATTGCTATGCCGCATATCAGTTGGAGTCCATGCCTTCCATACGAACATTTAATCATCCATTCGTCCACTCATTCATTCATCCATATCAAATGGATTTTTTGATCGCCTACCATATGCAAGGCACTGTGCTAGGCACTAGGAAACCAAGGACAAGAAAAACATGACATGACAAGGATACAATAACAAGCTTTCCTCCTAGATTCTTCACAGAGTTGGAGAGAAAAGGGGAACAAATACAAGGAGCAGTTAAATAATGACTAGTAGCTGCCAGAGGGCGGACTAGAGATATGCTCAAGGGAGAAAGAAATGTCTTTCAAATATTAACTAAGAAGGGCACTGGCAATGCACGAAAAGCCCAAGGACAGACATTCTAGAAGCAGAGAGTTAGAAAATACTCCCTGAGCAGCGAGAAAAACCAAGTCTGCCAACTCATTCCTATATTGCTGAGGGCAAAGAAAAAGGTGCCTGACTTGTCCGCATATGCTCTGAGCAAACCCAGCTGTGCTCCGGACAGCAGAGCGTCTGCCCCGGAAGCAGAGCTGAGCCCTGCAGACTGATTAATAAAACATGTACAGTTCGAGGATAAACACAAAGCTCAAGAATGTCTTGCTGTGTACTTTGTAGTCAGCAGAATACTGCAGCCCTTTGAATATAGAGCTATCTTCCATACTTGCTGACTCATCTTCCTAAACTCCACAAATACCGTCCATTTTGTAATGCTCTTCTAACAACCCCTCTCTACCTTTCCCGTAGAGGGGACTGATTTGAATTTTCTGGCTAAATGTTAGAAGATAGTCAAAGAGTGTCTTCATGAAAGTCAGGGATCTGAATAACCATTGTTCTTATAACATTACACTTTTTCTTTTAATGAGTTCTAACTGATCCATGCACCTTCCAAGTTTCAAGCAAAATTGGAACCGACCTTCCAATTTTCAAGCAAGATTCTTCCCTCAATTTCTCTTAGCCTAACTCTTAATTTAAGAGGAATGAATGTCAACTGGAATGGCCTTGTTCAGACCGAAATTCTCATAGCAGGATCCTGAGTTGGTAGAAAGAATAACAGCTGTGAATGTTCTGGTGTGTAGGTATAAAGCTGGCATTGTGTGGTTTTAATCATTAAGTCTTAATTAAGTTACCTGTCCGTGAAAGAGGTCCCTGAAACTCCTCCTGGAAAAAAGTAAAATAAAAAGAAACAAATATTGTAGCTACCTTAACTCTTAAATGGTTACATAACTTTTTATGGATCAATCAAAACTCAATAGCAAGATTACTGATATTAAGACCTAGTATGTACCTTTAATGAGAAGCTAGATAAATTGAATTTCTGTCCTTTTTGCTTACTTACTAGCCATGTAATTTGATGTAGGTCACAAAATCTCCCTAGGAAAGTTAGACTAGATTAGAATACCTTGGGGCTCATTTGAAGGATATCCAATGATTTAACAATTAGGAAATTAAACATAAACTATGGATTTCTGACTTAGATTTAAAAATTAAAAACCCTAAGGAGTGTGTCTGGGGGCGTGGAGAGAGGAGAAATATCTGTAACAAAAATAAATAAAAATTGAAAAAAATAAAAACAAATAAATAAATAAAAATTTAAAACCCTAGACCCAACATTCTCCATGGCACTCATCAGCAAAGAATACACATCTTTAAGTTGGCCATAGTTCCCACCACTCCCTATTGTCTGCACCTGCCACACTTTTCTCCTTCACGTGCCCTTACAGCTCTTACAGTCGCTTGAATTTAAATCTCCTAGTCTATTGCACTAAACTCCATTTTGGTATTGATATTTTAAAACTCCATGGGGTATTTTAAAGTTAGTACTTGTGAGTTGGCAGGAAGAGACATACAAATATTTTGCATGCCCCAGAAATGTAGTGGGGAAACAGGCCAGTATTTAGAGAACATAGAAAAAGGCATTCGCCAAGCAAAGACTGCCTAACAACTTAGTAACTCAGCCTGGAACTGCCCGAAATACATTTGCTCAAGTTCATTGCATGTTTGCCTGAAGATTCTCTTTTTTAAAAAATTGCAGCCCTGGCCAGTTTGGCTCAGTGGTTGGAGCGTGGGCTTGCGGACCAGAGAGTCCCGGGGTTTGGTTCCCGCTAGGGGCACTTACAAAAAAACGTTAAAAAAAATTGCAATTGTTCACTGTCAGGAAGGCATATTTTGTTTGACAACTACTCTGTTGTAGTAGTTAACATTCCTGAAATAAAGTTGAATATATTGGGGGTGGGGTGTAATGGTTTATATTAATCATTTTTTGACTGGTATGAACTGGAGGCAACTAATGCTAGTTCAATGGCTATAAAATAAAACGAATGAATTGGATGTGAAGTGAGAGGGCTGGAGCACGTTAGGGTAGACCACGCTCAGAGACCCAGGCCAAGTGTGCGCTGAGTCTGACACTGCATTGAAAAATGAACTAAGTTTTGCCCTGGCCGGTTTGGCTCAGCAGTTAGAGCATCAGCCCATGGACCAACGAGCAGCAGGTTAAATTCCAGTCAAGGGCACATACCTTGGTTGAGGTTCATCCCCGGCCCTGGTCAGGTTGTGCGGGAGGCAGCCAATCAATAGTTGATGTGTCTCTCTCACGTTGATGTTTCTCCCCCCCCCCCCCCCCCCATCTGATGACAAATAGAAAAATATCCTTGGGTGAAGATTAAAAATATATTTTTAATTTAAAAACTGAACTAATTTTAATTTGAATGGGTAGTACTTTTTTTAGCAGTCCTCTCTTTTACTTTATTTTCCTCCATATTAAATTTCTGTTGCAATACCTACTGAGAAGGTGTATCAAACAGTGTAAATTAAACAATGCTGTAGAAACAAATCCCTTAAACCCAGTAGCCCAGTGCAACCAGGTTTAGCTCGGAGTTAAGTCACAGGTTGAGTAAGTGCCCTACGCAGCTTTCCTCTAAGGATGGCTCAGGCACCCAGGATGCTGCTGCTGCTACATCATCTGAAATATTATGCTTCTAATATTGTGGGAGACAGATGGAGGATCACATGAGATGTTCTTAAGGGCCCAGCCTTGACGTGGATTATATCACTTCTGACCAAGTTCTATTGGACACAGACAGACACATGGCCCCAGAAAATCTGCAAGGTGTGCTGGAGAATACAGTCTTCCTGTGCGGCCAAGAACAGGTACAATGTGGTGCATGTATCACATTGTCTCTGCCACACAGACCTAACTATGCCTGGCAGCTGTTAGTGACCACCTGGGAGTGGAAGTGTTACTGTAACCCAATGACCAACTTTATCTACTTCACAACTTTTATTTCAGTCAGTCTTGAACACATAAACTAGGGAGAGAGGTGAGGTCGGTTGTAGTGACGGGACCAGAAATCAGAAGAGGACCGTGAAAAACAAAGTCTGCTTCCTGCTCCGTGGCACCCAGGTTCTGGCATGAAGAAGAGGTACTACATCTTCAGAGTCAGGACTGCAGGGAGGCATAATTCTCTCTGTTCACTGGGCTTCCACGCCGGGCTATGATATGGTAGCTGGACAGGGGCCAGGGAACCTGCTCGCCTAATCCCTGCCCAGGCACAGAAGCTGACTTTCCTGAGGCTTGTCTGGTGCTGGATCTTAGATCCAAACTGGTGAGATCGATGTATTAGGACAATTGCCTCATCGACAACTTGTCTTCAACATGGAAATACACAGAGCAACATGGATTCATCGTGGTTTCTCTGGAGCTACATATAGGGAACTGCAGAGCGGAGTTAGCCAAGACACTTACTCAAGCACTGGTACAGATCCCCAGATCCCAGGTTGCCTCATGGAACTGAAATTCACAACAGTAACAATAATGTTTTAAATGAAAAGCACTGTAGAAATTAGAGAACAAAAATCACTTTTGCTTGTTGAAAGCAACTAAAAATAACATTAAAAAGACAAGTTACAAACTGGGGAGACAATATTTACTGTGCATAACTGACAAAGGAAAAGTGTCCATAATACACAGTCAATTCCTACAAATGAATAAGAATGAGTCAAACAATCCAGTAGAAAAAAGTTCTAAACAGACATTTCAGTAAGTAGGAAGCACAAACGAACATAAGTATATAAAAGACACTTGACCTCATCTGAAATCAGGAAAATGCAAATTTAAACCACAAGAAGATACCTTTTTATACCCATCATTGGCAAAATTTATCAAGGCTTGTACTACCACAAGAATAAGTACATGGTCTTAGAGAGAGGGCAAATAGATAAAACCACTTTGAAAAACATTTTGGCATCATCTAGAAAACTTTAGAATGTATATACCCTTCAGTTGGGCAATTTCATTACTAATTATGTTTCCTAAAGCTATTCTTGTACATGTACCAGGAGACATTTATAAAAATACTCATAACAGCATAATAAATCAAAATAGCAAACATGCTGGACACAATCTAAATGCTCATTGACAAGAAAATGAACAAACTGTGATATAGTCATGCAATGGAATACAATGCAGTAATGAAAATGAATGAACTACAGGTCCACACATCAACATGGATTAATCACTGGAACATAATGTTGGGCAGAAAAAAATCAAATTCCAGGGGAATATTTCTATCTATCTATCTATCTATCTATCTATCTATCTATCTATCTATGGCTCAAAAAAAATGCAAAATGAAATAATAATATGTGTTCTTATGTTAAATGCTAAGAAAATGCAAAGGAATTTTAAACATAAAGTTCAGAAGACTCTGAGAAAAGGTAGAGATAAGGAGGGGTTTGTAATCAGAGAAGGACTTAAACGAGGGAGTGGTTCAGATTGTTGGTGATTTCTCTCTCTTTATACAGGTTCCGGGTATATAAGTATTTTATTAGTATTCTTTAAACCACACATATATTCTATCTATGCTCTCTTATATGATGTATTTCAAAATATGTATTTCCCTATGCTAGTGTGGCAGACGCTGTCCCTTACTAATCCAATATCCATTCTCCCCCTCCTCCTTGCTAATTAGCACTTCTTTTTTATTTGTCATCCCTCCTCCAGAAACAGATCACCTTTCATCAAAAGTGTTTCTTATTTTTCCAGCTTCTCTTGCAGATAGGTGTGGCCATGTCATGACTAGTAAGTTATGCAGGGAATTCTGCTGGGGGCCTTTTGGGAACATTTTTATTTTCTTAGTCAGGAACTAAGATGTACTTGGTACTGCCTTGTTCTGAACATCCGTGGCTGCCTAACGAGCCACCCCCAACTTAGTGGTGGAAAGCAACCACCACCTTATTTTGCTCACAAATTAATCCTGGGGTCGGAAATGTGCGCAGGGCATGGTAGGAATGGCTTGTCTCTCCCCCACAAAGTCTGGGGCCTGATCTCAGGGTGTTTCAAAAAACTAGGGGCTGGAATCATCTGGAGGCTTCTTCACTTCCATCTCTGCCGCATGGGCTAGGACGGCTCAGCTGGAACTGTCACCCAACCCACCTGCAACAAGCTTTGCATATAGCTTGGGCTTCTCACACAGTGGCATCTGGATTTTGAAAGGGAGAATTCCAAGAGGAAGCATCCCAAGAGGAGTATTCAGAGAGTAAGTGTTCCATTTTATGATCTACCCTCAAGTCACTAAATGTCACTGCTACCACACTCTATTGGTTGAAGTAGTCTCAAACTTACTCAGAGAGGGAGTATAGGCCCCGCTTCTTAATGGGAGATGTGTCAAAAAATTTGAGGAGATATATATATAACTTTTTTTTTAATCCTCACCTGAGGACACTTTTTGCATTCATCTTCAGATAGAGCAAAAGAGAGAGAGGGAGGAAGAGAGAGAGAGAAACATCAATGTGATAGAGACACATCAACTGGCTGCCACCCACACAACCCCAACCAGGGCCGGGGACAAACTGCAACCTAGGTACGTGTTCCTAGTGGGAACTGAACCTGGGTCTCCCTGAACTGCCGGCCGATGCTCTAACCGCTGAGCCAAACCGGCCAGGGCGAGGCTATATTTTTAAATCATCATACTCATCAACATCCCTTATCAACCCAAAGGTTATCAGATGGACTCCTGCATTCTGTGAATTTATTACAGGCTTTTGAATAGAGGACCTGATGCCTGGAACTGTAGCAGCCATTTTGCAACCATGAGGGAAAAACCAAGAAAATAACAGAAACACAAACACTGGTAATATTAAGCTAACAAAACAATTAAAAAACTATTATCTCCAGACTTTGATGCTGTGAGAAAAATTAACTCCTATTTGTTTAAGACACTTTTAGATTCTCATTGTGCTTGCAGGCAAAAACATTTCTAACTAATATACTACCTCTCCTAGAGATAAAGGCAGAATGGAATGAATAGGTCCATCTACTTAGTGCAAATAGATTTGGAATAAGTATAGATACAGAATTAAGAAAACTATGTAAAGGTGTTTGGGTCTTTCATTATCATATTTGACTTTTCATCAGCTCTGGCTAGGCCTCAGAGAGTTTCAGAGTGAAGCATATTTGTAATTAGTTGATATAAATGTTGTGTGCTATAAAACTGACATGATAAATGCATTATCCTTAAAAAACTGGTGGAGCATTTAATGACTGCAAAGTACTTGATGGTATTCAGTCCCACAATTAGAATAGGTGATTTACACTCTATTCCCATTCAGGGTCAACCCCCAACAGTATAGGAAACGAAGACTTTTGTCTCTTCCAGAAACTATACTACTATAAAGCAAAGCCTGGAAGAGGCATAGCGATTCCAGAAGAATGAAGAAAGGTTAAGTACTTCTCCAAATGAAAACTTGAGAAAAAGCCCGAAGGCAATGAGTACCTACCTCCCCCACAGAGGGACCCATCTCTGCCCTGTTGTCTAGATGAGAAAACTGATGAATCGGGAGCCTCACCTTAGTCCACTCTTCTTACTTGCCAACCTGAATTTGCTTTCACATCTACTAAACTACGGAGCCAAGAAGCTTGCCTGTTCCATGCGTTCACTTTATGTTCAGGAAATGTGAATTAGCTCATCTCTCAGAGAAGAGTTACCCCAGGGTCAGTCTCCTGGAACTAGCTTCCGAGGCTGAAAGAACGCAGAAGAAATGGCTAGAAATTGCTCTAGAGTTTAATAAAGCTCCATTTGCTTCTGAGACACACAGAACGCTTTGAGCTTGGTGGTCACAACAATAGAAAATGCAGGACTGGTTCTCAGAGAAACTTCTGCTTTCCATCAGATACTGTAATTCATTATCCCCATGGACATGTCAGCGTAGGCTCAGACCTCACACCACAGGAGCCTCCTGTGGGAGAGTTCACCATGTTGACTTAGTGTGGGCCAACTTTCAGGTCATGCCAGACCCAGTGAGACACAGCCCTGAGCTTGCGGACTCTGTTCTGGCAGCCTTTCCTCCCAGCATGCAACAACACGACAGGCATTCTGCATGCGAGAGACCCCAGCACTGCTCTACTGGGGAGCCCTCCCACCAGATCTCCAAGACCAGGAACTCTCTCCTAACATCCCTTATCAAGCCAGAGGTTATCAGATGGGCTCCTGCATTCCGTGAATTCGGTACAGTCTTTACAAGACCTTCAGAAGACCTTGGCTCAGCCTCCTACACCCCTCCTCTATCCAACAATGCTGGACTCTGTAAATTATAGGGCTGATGTCCTGAGCATTCTAACAAAACAGAATGACAATAATATAAGGCAGAGTCTTGTTTTTTAAAGTCATGGGGAAACACAATTGCAGTTTTTCGAAAGTTCCCAATTTTCTCAAATTTTCCATTTGGATGCTATGTATTAAGCCCATCCTTAGTGATCCCAGCTAGTCATTATCATTACTAACAACAAAATATAGCAGATGTTTATTTGGATAATGATGCTGACTCAGTGGTCTAGAGGGAACACTCTTACAGAGGAGGGAGCTGCAGTCAGCTCTGCATGTGATCAGCCGCTGGCCCTGAGTGGGACAGAATGGGGGTTCGCTGGAGAAGTAGCTAGAATTCACTAGCTCTATTTTAAAGCGACGGTACAAGTGGGTATGTGCATGCGCGCGCGCGTGTGTGTACAGATACACATTTGTAATTTGTCTCCTTAGAAGAAATATTATCTCTCATTTTGAGGCATTTGGTTTTGTTGTTTCTCTAGCAATACGTAAACCTGTCTCATTTTAATGAATTCAAAGCATCTTGCTGACATTCCTCCAGCAGCCCATTCAAGAGACTAGCAAAGTTTGCATGGGAAGGTATTATTCTTTCCGGAATCAGTGTCCTGCCACAAGCTCTAAGAGGCTCCCAAAGGCCAACCACAGCCGTCCCACAACTTCAAAACTCTCATCTGCTTAGATTAGACTTGAAGGTGAAAGTTCAAGGAAGGAGGTTTCTTTGCTTCTAATTCCTGCCACCTAACTCCAGGAGAAAGCAGGCTGGCAAGTGACAGCTTAGAGCATGACTGTTCTTTCCAAATGCCACCCAATCGTCTTTCGTATAATTGGTACCTGGATTTGCATAGATTTGCATAACTTATGCATCCATCAGAACCCTCCTGGTGCCCACTTAGGATTAAAATAAATTTGCTATTTTTAAGACATCAATTCCAGGTGGCATTTTTTTTTTTTCTTTTTATATGGTTGTGTTGCCCGTGCCCTCTCTCAGACTTTATCAGTCACTGCTCTAGTAGGGTTCCCAATGGCAACTGCAAAGTCACTCATTTAATAAATATTTGTTGAGTAAATGAATGAAACCAAGATCTTGAGTGTCATTCCCAACTATCAATCAGAGAAGGTGGCAACTCCTGCAACCCCACAGCCTTTCTGACGCCCACAGGACAGTGGAGAGAGAGAGGCCTGTCTGGAGGCTGGTGCATCCCATTCCAATGTGCCGTGCTGTGACCACACTCATCTGTTTGCATGTCTGTGTGACTGTCTCTTCAGGTCTGGAGTGGAAGAGAATGGGAGTGATAAGTGAGATAAAAGCAAGTTTTAAATGTTCCCTCTCACAGACAGGCCTCTCCTCCAATTCTTAGAGGGTCTTGCTGACAGCATTTCATGCTGAGACTTTGCTCTTATTTCTCACAACATTGCTTTCTTCTCGGCTATCTGAAGGCTTCTGGAGAAGGGCAGAGTAGAATTCCTCAAAGCCACACCCCACACTAAAATGAGATTTTTTTGTGTGCAATAAAGGAGCTTTTCTTTCTCCTGCTCCAGTGTTGAGATCTCTAAAGGAGCCTGGGCTTGAAGTTTGCACAGCCCTGTGGTTCCCTACCTGAATGGACATCAGCATCCCTTGGAGAAAGTGAGCTCTACCCTCAGAGAGTCAGACTGAACAGGTCTGGAGTAGATCCCAGGAACCCAAGCCTAGGTGTTTAAAAAGCACCTTCAGGCCCTGGCCGGTTTGGCTCAGCGGTTAGAGCGTCGGCCTGCGGTCCTGAGAGACCCGGGTTCGGTTCCCGCTAAGGGCGCGTACCTCGGCTGCAGTTTGTCCCCGGCTCTGGTCAGTCGTGCGGGTGGCAGCCACTCGATGTGTCCCTTCACGTCGATGTTTCTCTCTCTGTTCCTCTCGCCTCCTCCTACTCTACCTGAACAAAAAATGGAAAAATGTCCTCGGGTGAGGATAAAAAAAATAAAATAAAAAAAATAAAAAGCACCTTCAGGTGACGCTGAAGGGCAATGAAGTGGAGAACCCCTAAGAGTTCAGTCCACGTGCCTAGGAAGGAAATGTAGTTCAGAGAGATGTGATCTACTAGAAAGCCAAGCCCTGCAACCAGAGCTCTCTCGTGTTTCAGGAGGTTTGCCTAGGGTGGAGGTTAGGAGAAATGTGTGTCTGTCTTTAAGGCGGTGGCATCAAGGATAAAGAATGGAATGTTGAGGGCAAGAGCATTGTGCTACTGAGCAGCTTCCACAGAATCTTCCAGAAGCCTGTCAAAGAAATGAACCCATCTGGTAACAGGGCCTCACTCAGCAAGCACTGCCCACTGCTCCAACCTGGCCCTGGCTTCTCAGCTCAGGTTTCTGGTAGGGTCCAGAGGTGGTGTCTGGGGGTAAGAAATAGACAATCATTTTAATCTTCTGAGAATCAAAAGCATTCTCCAGACACTTTACTAGAGGTCACAGATCCCGTGTCCACATGCCATCAGGGGTTAAAAGATAAACTGAGGCATACTAAAAATTTTAAGAGTTTATTTGAGCAAAAATCAATTCTAATAGGACAGCCTCAAACCAGAAGTGGCTAGGAGCTCTCCACCCACAGGTGCCGGGGACAGATTCCTACAAAGTAAGAAAAGTATTTGATTGGCTATACCTTAAAGCCTAGCTAGTTGTTTGTGATTGGTTGTCCTTTTTGGATTTTGTAACCTGGATGCACTTGCAGACTCAGGTTTGGTTTACAGCGTAGGCCCCCATGGCATTAGAGCCACCGCAGTCCAACGGCCTCGTTATTTAATTAACTTAACAAGTCAAATAGTAGTTTGGCCCTCCTTGAGGCACCTTCTGGGATCCCTGGCTCATATTTTGGTCTGCAACGGATAAGTATTAGAGGTGAAATCTAAGACACTTGAAAGTTCTCAAAGCTCCAGAGGTTACTAGAAGGCAAGATTGCAATGGTCCAGAGAGTCCTCAAGTTTGCCCTTAACTTTCTGTCTTCTCAAGACTGAACTCTATGCCAAAAAATATGATTCTATAGTCTGTGCTAACTGGGAAGGTGCATTGCTACTAAAGGTAACCACAGAGTCTCAACTGCATCATGCCTGGGCACTGGATGCCCACAGCAAGGCAAATGATCCATAGGCTCTGTTTACACAGCACGGCTTCCTTTACATTATGCAACACCTTGCCTTTGCGGTGCTTCCCAACCCTCACCCCCAAAATACCTCTGGAGCACCTATTTCACAAAGGATGAATGCTTTGCATGTGTTATCTCATCTCATTCTCACGGAGATGTCATGAGGTAGGCGTCACCATCCTTTCCAGATGCAGAAACACCCCCCAGGTGACTGTGTCAGGATTTGAACTGTCATGTCTGCCCAACTTCTAAGAATCTGCTCTTTCTACTAAGTATGCAACAACCCTAACCCTAGCCCTAACCCTAACCCTACTCTAGAATGACTTCCCTACCTGCATTACTGACAGCTGTATGTCAGTAATCTTCATATTCTTTGACACTTCTAGTAACCTATGTGAGAATGTACTAAAAGGAAGACATCCCACCCTGGCCGGTTTGGCTCAGCGGTTAGAGCGTCGGCCTGTGGTCCAGAGAGACCCGGGTTCGGTTTCTGCTAAGGGCACATATCTCAGTTGCAGTTTGTCCCCAGCCCTGTTGGGTCATGTGGGTGGCAGCCACTCGATGTGTCCCTTGCTCGTCGATGGTTCTCTCTCTCTCTTCCTCCCACTCTATCTGAACAAAAAGTGAAAAAATGTCCTCGTGTAAGGATATAAATAAATAAATAATAAATGGAAGACATCCCACAGGTGGGAAAACTAGACTTGTACCATGATTATTAAAAAAGAATGACCGTCCTAGCCTGGTGCCTGGAAAGTCAGCCTGAGCCTCACGCCCAAGGTGATTCCCCAGGAATGTGGGTAGCTTAAAAACACACATTTCCAAGAAGAAATGTCCTTAGTTAAGAGCTGCCCGTTTTGAATTTCCACGATGGCTTTGCCTGACTTCCTGCAGCAAGTAGGTTTAAAGAACTCCCCTCGCAGAGCCTGGGAGCTGGGGACAGAGCTGCGTCCTCCAGACGGCTCCGCCTGGTTGGGTCCTTTGGTTTCTGTTCTTTTGTTTGTTGTTTTTTCCTGATTCTGAGGCATGCAAAACCACAGCAAGACATTTAGTTGTCTTCCAAAGAAAGATCTGGAACATTTGCACTGTAATCATGAGTCGTCGGTGTCAGAAAGGGAGGCTTCGCTTTTCACAGAGATATTTCTACAGTCAGTCCCAGCCCACGTGCCAACAAGAGCCGCAAATGTTTTCTCCTGATTTTCCTCTAAGCAATCCGCATGTTTGTACACCGGCAGAGAGCTTTGAGTAGGGGAAGACATGCTCCACGAGTGTGTTGAATGAGTCAGTGGGTGCCAGTCAGGTGGCTGGCCATTCTCAAGCTGAGCGCTCAGAGACATCGTTGGGAGGACACTGGCACAGCAAAGCCCTTGGCACGTTGCGCAAAGCCCTCCGCATGCGTGGGCTCAGTTCATTTTCACCACAACCCTCTAAGGGCATGGAACTCGTATCACACAGGAGGAAGCTGATCCTGAATGGGCTTAAGCAACTTCGTCTGTCCCACAGCTAGCACGAAGCAGTTCTGGCCAACTGGTCACTCCCGTGCTGCCCACCGCTTGCCCCCGCCCGAGGTGGCGAGGAGCTGAACCCGGGGAAACGGGATATCGCGCTTTGCTCTCTGTCTGATTATCTGCATCGCCCACCCAGCCAGAGGTTCTCAGAGAAAAGTGTGATAACCCAGAGCCCTCTGGAGTTCCGGCTGCCTCGGGGGGTCGTTTCTCAGCAACAGGGGCTCTGAGGCCATCTGGATCATGAGAAGGCTTTTTGATTCACCACCAACTCTCCTGAAAGACAGATATGTACTAATCAGCTTCCAGCCTCTCAAGATTTCCTGTTTTCTTTCATGTTTTTACATCTGGGGTGAGGTTTATCTCTACTGAAGAAGTTGTGTTCTGTTCTGTTTTCTCAGAGTCTATGGCGATATCTAGATAAGTCTCTTCCACCGCCTGTTGGAGGGATCAGCAATCAAGAGACTCCCCTTTGAGTTGGGGGTGTATGCTCACCCATGCAGCACAGCGGTCCCAAAAGAATATTGCGAGCCATTCCTTAATGTAAAAATTTATGAGCAAAATGTTACGATCCCACAAGCAGTCACTAACCCCTGCATTTTTTACCATACCCCATACTCTGCATCTCCACAGAGAAATGATTCACTTGTCAGCGAGCCTTGAGATGCAGTCTGAGGTTAAATGGGATGGTTTAGTACCTCTTTTCTTATGCTTGTGAAAGTTATTTTTATAATTCAATTCAAACGTTTAATTATAAACAGGGGATTAAAACATTATAATCAAGAGATGGGAAATGGTTCTTGGTGAAATTCCATGTGGAGATCTAATCTCAAATCTCCTGGAATCCATTCTCTGCTGTACTATTTTTGGTCTTTTGGTGCCAAAGTCGGCATTTTCTGAGACTAAAACATTTCTCAGTTATGTTCGTAGCAATCACGGCAGTAAAGCACAAAACTATAGTGAATGAAAAAGCACCAGAATTTACAGTGCATGAACCAAAAACAAGCTCTATGACTGGTACATTTTACCAAAAGCTCATTTAGAATCATTTTCTTAATTTTCACTTTGTTCATTTGAAAATGAGAGAGGTGGAACACATGATATCTAGGGTTCCTTCGAATTCTGATGACACGTCTATAAATATGAAGAGTACTTCTCTGAAAGTGCAGAGCAGAATCCTTTGAAATGAACTTTTTAGTGATTTAGAATGAATATTTTCATTGTACCAATATAATTATAATAGAATTGGTATTGTTCTTAAATTTTAAGCCAGGTTTGTTGAAATAAATGTATAATTTCATTTCTTTTTTTTTAAATTTTTTCTTTTTCTATAAGTATATCTAACTGCCTAAAGGGTCAAATGCTCAAATGAAAATTGTTTTACCAATACCAGCTTTGCCATTAAAATTCTTTATTTGCACTCTGACTTTAGAAAGGCACCGGGGGGGGGGGGGGATTAGCTTACAAACATACTCATGCATTCTCATCGCTTCCTGCTGAAGCCAGGACATCTCGTCTCTGATTAGTGGAGATTGTGACTTGGGTCTTCATTGAGCAGCAAAGAGTTCAGAATGAGAGTTCTCCTCCTTCACCTCCACTGTGGTTTGGTTTAACTCCAAACCATGCAGGGGAGTGTAAGTCACCCTACCACTGAGTTCGTGTTTACCAGAAAATCTCCAGCCTGCTTTCTGTGCCACCTAGCATACACCTCCAAAGGTTTTACTATATCCCGTAGAACCCTTCCTCATAATTTTGATATCACACGGTACGCACATCAAAATCTCACAGCTTATAATGCAATAATGCACTTAACTTCGAGCAAAGCTAGGACAAGGAGGTGAATAGAGCTGGTTAGAACTGGAAGTTCCCATGAGTTAGCTTGCTTCATCAATAGGAGGAGGGTTTCCCCACTATACTTGCTTTCTTTTCATGAAGACTGTGTGTACTAGTGTATTGGGTCAGTATAGCCACCAACATAAGGACAAGGCTGCAAGTCCAAGTTAAGCTTAGGATAGTGACAAGAGCTCTCCTTGTCCAAACTTTAGACAGGCTCCTCTGAGCCCTCTTCTCAACTTGGCCTGTCTTTGGGCCTTATCTTTAGCCTACCTACCTTCATTTAGCAAGAATCCTGCTAAGTCAATTTAATCAAATTCCTCATCCCCCTTGACATCTGATCATCCTGGTCTGCTTTCAACAAGAATTCCCCTACCCTTGATTTCTCCTCTTAACAATTCTCCATCCACTGACACCCTCACCCCTACTCTACTTGTTGGCTACAAATCCCCAGCTGTCTGCTATATTCAGAGATGAGCCCAATCTCTCTCTTCAATTGCGATAGTCTCAACATCTATGGCAATAGTCCTGAATAAAGTCTTTCTTCCATTTAATGTGTCAGAATAATTTTTTCCTAAAGAAAGGCTGTGTTATCTGTGTGGTGTAAGACAAAGCATTTACAATCTCCTAGTTTTACAGCTTGTTTTCAGCCACAGATGTTAAAATATGATCTGCTACCTGGGGCCCAAAGGCTCCAAAGCCCTATTGCCATTGCACTTAATCCTTTCTCCTCCTGTTCTACCTCCCCCAACTCTCTGAAAAAGAAAAGCCGGGCCTTACTTAGCCTGGAACTATTCCAGGGGAGGATGCAGAAGGCATGGGAAGAGGGGCAGCAGGACGACTTTGGACCAAAAAAAGGTAAGTGGGGGGTTTATTTGCTAAGAAAGAACCCTTCTGCCCAGCAGTGTGGCTCAGTGGTTGAGCGTTGACCCATGCACCAAGAGGTTGCCAGTTCGATTCCTGGTCAGGGCACATGCCCAGGTTGTGGGTCCGATCCCCTGTTGGGGGCACGCGGGAGGCAATCGATCGGGGTTCTCTCTGATTGATGTTTCTATCTCTCACTCCTTCTTCCTTCCTCTCTCTCTAAAAATCAATCAAGAAAAAAAATTTGTTTAAAAAGAAAGCACCCTTCTGCACCAAGTGGAAGGTAGCACTAGTGAATGGGTGTGTGGCCAGGGAAGAATCACCAGACACCAGGATAAGGTGTTATGGATCGTAGGAAAGAGAAAGGTGGAGACAGCATCCTTGTTGAGACATTAGAAGCAGAGAGTACATAAAAAGCCTGAGGGAGAGTAAAGAGAAAAAAATAGTTAAGGAAAAAAGATAAAAGAGTAAAACGGGGAAATGGAAGCTTTGAATTCATAGTAATTTCTGGCAGAACTCTAGCAAGTACTTGCACACAGCCACGCTAACATGGGGAAGCTGTCATCCCCCATGCTTTCCTGGAGCCAAGGAGTTGCCTCCAAGCAATCCAAAGGCAGTGATTTGCTTATTTGCAAGCTTATACATGTACTCATCAGCCTGAGTAAAGTTATTCCAGTTTATTTTATGAGCTGTTACTCAGGCATTTCAGTAACACCAACGGTGGAGTACTGGGTGATGTGAGATCATTCACAAATATTCTCTTTTCTCTGCCTTTTAAGTGCATGTAGCTGTTAGATCACACATTTGACAGTTGATATGATCCACAAAACAAAGGCAGCTCTCCTCTGCTCAAGTCTCTTCCTTAAACAGAAAGCCTCGACCATGCTAGTTTCCCAGAGCTCTACGAATCCTCCTGCATCTTTGCATCCACTTCCTTGGTTTATCATGTCATTGAAAGTTGCCTTTGGCTTTTCTAATGCACTGAATATGTGACTGCTGATGAAAATGAGGGTGAGCACTGTGTATTCTGGTGAGGGCACATGTTGGGGGATGTGAGACTATTAGCAGATCACTGTCATTTGGCCAGTGCCTTCTTTCCCTGCTCACTCAAAGGATCTAGTCATCAGAGCATTGCAGGTCACAGCATGGCCATGAAGGGAAGCCCACCGGGCTGGGTGTTCTCATTTGTGTCTGCAGATCTACTTTATATCTGCCCCATTCTGTTCCCTGGGAGGCTGTACTTTGTGCATCATGTAGCTCCAGCTCACTTCCCTCTGGCTTCCATTAGGTTCGGCCAATGAGAGGCCCTGGCAGGAGATCAGAGGGCAAAAGGAGTGAGCACTTCTGGAAATGAATTTCCTCCCACTCACACCTCCTTCCCCTCTCCCTCAGGCTCAGTTATGCAGTGCTTGCAATCCTTGACACCAGCCCTGTGTTTCTGTCTGGAGGGACAGGAGATCTCCAGCTCACACGATTTTCTGGTAACCTCTCCCTGCCCTCCATCGGACCACGCAGGGAGTGGCGCCACTTCCTGCTGGTGCTGCTCCCTATCACTGTCCCCTAGTGATTAACTGAAACTTGCCCACACATTTTTATTTAAGTATCCTCTTTAGATGATCTTTTGTGTGGGTCATCTGTTTCCTACTGGGACCTTGACCACTACACATAAATCTTCATTCACTGTTAGGATTTTTACTTATCTCAATTTTCCAGAGCACAGCTCTAATCTGAAATGTTTCTTTCACATTTAAGAAGATTTTTAGAGTGCATTAAAAATAAATGCACTTTCAGAATGGCCACTTTCAGAATGGCCATGTGAGCCCTGAGGACCAATGAAATAATTACATTTGATGAAAAATATTTTTAAAAAAATGTAAAGTCTAAATCCCCATTAAAATACCAACAACATATTTCACAGAACTCAAACAAAAATTTCAAAAGTTTATGTGGAACCCAAAAAGACCCCAAATAGCCACAGCAATCTTGAAAAAGAAGAACAAAGTAGGAGGGATCAAAATACCAGAAGTCAGGTTATACTAACAAAGCCATTGTAATCAAAACAGCCTGGTACTGGCACAAGATCAGGAATATAGATCAATGGAACAGAACAAAAAACCCAGAAATTGACCCAAGACATTATGCTCAATTAATATTTGACAAAGGTGGCAAAAGTATACAGTGGAGTAAAGACAGCCTCTTTAATAAATGGTGTTGTGAAAACTGAACAGCTACATGCAAAAAAAAAAAATGAAACTAGACCACCAACTTACACTATACACAAGAAAAAACTCAAAATGGATAAAAGACTTAAATGTGACTCATGAATCCACAAAAATCCTAAAAAAAAAATGTAGGCAACAAAATTTCAGACATCACATGCAGCAGAATTTTGACTAACACAATGCCTAAGGCAAGAGAAACAAAGAAAAAAAATTAATACACGGGACTACATCAAACTAAAAAGTTTCTGCACAATAAAAGAAACAACCATCAAAATGAAAAGGGAACCCACTGTATGGGAAAGCATATTTGCCAATGATACCTCAAATAAGGGGTTAATTTCCAAAATATATAGAGTACTCACACAACTCAACAAAAGGAAGACAAAGAACCCAATTAAGTAATGAGCAGAGGACCTAAATAGACACCTGTCCAAACAGGACACACAAATGGCCAAGAGACATATGAAAAAATGGTCAGCATCACTAATCATCAGAGAGATGCAAATTAAAATGACTATGAGGTATCACCTCACACCTGCCAGAATGGCTGTCTTCAACAAATCATCAAACAACAAGTGTTGGGGAGGGTGTGGAGAAAAGGGGACTCTAGTACACTGCAGGTGGGAATGCAGACTGGTGCAGCCACTGTGGAAAACAATATGATGTTACCTCAAAAAATTAAAAATTGAACTTCCATTTGACCCAGTGATCCCACTTCTAGGAATATACCCTGAGAAGCCTGAATTACCCATCAGAAAGAATATATGTACCCCCATGTTCATAGCAGCACTGTTTACAATAGCTAAGATCTGGAAACAGCCCAAGTGTCCATCAGTAGACGAATGGATAAAAAAGCTGTGGTACATATACACAATGGAGTACTATGCAGCTGTAAGAAAGGAAGATCTCTTATCTTTTGAGAAGACATGGAGGGACCTGGAAAGTATTATCCTAAATGAAACAAGCCAAGCAGAGAAAGACAAATATCACATGATCTCACTTATTTGTGGAATATAATGAACATAACAGTCTGAGGAATGGGGTAGCCCCAAAGACGTGGAAGTAGGGTACAGACTGACAATCCCCAGAAGAAGGGGTGAGGGCAGAGATAAACCACAGAACTTATATGCATGTATGTATGAACAATGGACATGGACAACAAAAGTGGGGACGGCGGGGGCGGGGGGAAGGGGGGAATCAGTGAGGGAAAACTGAGAAACATCTGTACCAAAAATAAATTAATTAATTAAAAATAAATGAATAAATAAATAAATAAAAATAAAATATATGCTAAAAAAATAAAAAGTCAACTGTGGCCCTGGCTGGTTTGACTCAGCAGTTACAGTGTTGGCCCACGGACCAGAGAGTTCTGGGTTCGGTTCCCGCTAAGGGCATGTACCTTGTTGCAGTTTGTCTTCGGCCCTGGTTGGGGTCGTGTGGGTGGCAACCAGTCTATGTGTCTCTCTCACACCGATGTTTCGCTCCCTCTCTCCCTCCCTTTCTCCCTCCTGCTCTATCTGAAGATAAATGAAAAAAAAAAATGTCCTCGGGTGAAGATAAAATATTTTTTAGTCAGTTGTGTTTTATACACATGTAATGAACAATCTGAAAATAAAATTAAAACAATTCCATTTACTAAAATACTTATAAATACATTTAACAAAAGAAAATACACTTAACAAAGAAAATCAAACTATCAAATTCCAATAGAAATTTAAGGGACCCACACTAACCAAAAATTTTTTTTAAAAAAGAACAAAGTAGGAGAACTCACATTTTGTTTATTTCAAAACATAATATAAAGCTACAGTAAATCAAGAAAGTGTGGTACTGGCATAAAAAATAGGCATATAGATCAACAGAAACTAAATGTTCAGAATTAAAGGCTTATTTTTATGTTTAATTGATTTTCAGCCAGAATGCCAAGACAATTCAATGGGGGAGTGGGGGGATGAGGAATGATCTTTTCAATACATGGTGTTAGAACAACTGGATATTCACACTCAAAAAAATGAAATTCGATTATCACTACCTCACACCATATACAAAAATCAGCTTAAAAGGGATCTACAACTTAAATATAAGAGCTAAAACTATAAAACTCTTGAAGGAAACAAGTATAAATCTTTGTGACCTTGGAATAGTATTGTTTGCTTATTTATGACAGTAAAAGTACAAGAAAAATGAAAACATACATTTATCAAAAGAACTTATATATCAAATTTCATAGCAGCCCTATTCATAATATCCATAATGTGGAAACAACCCAAATACACCTCAAATGATGAATGGACAAATACTATTAAGGCCATAAAATGAAATAAAGTACTGACATATTCTACAACACAGATAGCCCCTGACAACATCATCCTAAGTGAAAAAGCCAGTCATACTGTGTGATCCCCTTAGACGAAATGTCCAGAACAGATCCATCTTTAGAGACTGAAAGTAGCTGGAAAGAAGGAAAGTAGCTGGAAAGAAGGAAAGTAGCTGGAAAGAAGGAAAATGGGGAGTGATTACTAATAGATATGGTGTTTCTTTGGGGGGAAATAAAAATGCCGTAAAATTCATGGTGATGATGGTTGTACAACTCTGAATATACTAAAAAACCATTGAACTATACACTTTAAATGAGTGAGTTGTATGGTATATAATTTATCTCTCAATAAAACTGGGTTGGTGAGGATCGAAAAATGGCGGCGGAGTGAACGGAGCTACACAGACCGTCTCCCAGAACCAAACTGGAATTACAACTATAACACAGACAAATCGACGGGAAAACCAACAGAAAAGCAGCTTGGAGGACCATACATCGAGGGACACTGACTCCATCCCGGTAGGCTTGCGAAGGCGCGAGACGGGGGCTGGAGCCCACGGTCGGCAGCTCGGCAGCGGCCTCAGCTGGGAGCGGCGCCCTCGGGTCACACTCCCAGGCGGCCCCACAGCGCAGAGCCGGGACAGAGGCTGAAACAGCCACGGCCACTCAACTTGGGCTCCGGCGGAGGGAGGGCGGACTGGACTGGAACTGTGTCGGGACACTCGGGGTTTGGAGGGCGCTCAGAGCTTTGGCTGAGTGCAGCCACGCAGGACAGTGGCCACATTGCTCCTTCCCAGGGCTCTGAGAGAGGCAGCAGCCCCTCCCTCGGAGATCCAACCCCACCCTGTGGGCCATTGAAGTGCTAATTGAGGCTCATTAACAACCAGCATCTGCCCCACCCTCATGAAAGCCCCTTGTGCTGAGCACCTGAGGGAGTTTTTTCAATCAACTGACAACCCAAAACTCATCAAGTAACCTAGACTGCTAGCCTCCAGGCAAAAAGCTAGAGATTAACAGTACCTTTCCTGGGCTTGCAACTTTAACCAGGAAAGTAAGGCTTGACAGTGGTGTTTAACTTGGGTCCTCCCTCACTCATCTAAACATAAGAGAGGGAGCCACAAACAGCAGAACACCAACACCCACAGGGAAAACTTGACAGGCTCCAAAGCCCACAGTGATAGCCAGGATGGTGAAATACAGAAACAGAAGCCAAATGAAAGAGCAAGAGACCTCCACCGAAGATGAGATCAATGTGGAGCAATTAGGCATGTTAACAGAGCTAGAATTCAGAGCCATGATCTTGAGGAAGCTGAACAGCATGAGTAAGGACATAGAGACACTGAAAATAAGCCAATTGGAAATTTAAAACCATCAAGAAGAGATAAAAAATGACATATCAGAAATGAAAAACACATTGGAAGGTTTAAAAAGCAGAGTAGAGGAAGCTGAGGACCGGATCAGTGAATTAGAAGACAGGGTAGAAAAAATCAACCAATCAGAAAAACAAAAGGAAAAAACTATTAAAAAACAGGAAGACAGCTTAAGAGAACTGTAGGACAACTGGAAACATAATAATATTCGCATCATAGGAGTCCCCGAAGAAGAAGAAAACGAGCATGGGATAGAGAATATATTCAAAAAAATAGTGAGAGAAAACTTCCCTAATTTGGTGAAGGAAGAAGGCATTCAAGTTCAAGAAGCACAGAGAGTCCCAAGTAAGAAGAACCCAAACAGGCCCACACCAAGACACATAGTCATTAAAATGCCACAAATTAAAGACAAAGAGAGAATCCTAAAAGCAGCAAGAGATAAGCAACAGGTTACCTACAAAGGAAACCCCATAAGGCTCTCAGCTGACTTCTCACAAGAAACACTACAGGCCAGAAGGGAATGGCAAGACGTAATCAAAGTCATGAAAAACAAGAATCTGAATCCAAGACTACTCTACCCAGCAAGGCTATCATTCAAAATAGAAGGTCAAATAAAGAGCTTCCCAGACAAAAAAAAGGCTAAGGGAATACATTAGCACCAAACCAGCACTGCAAGAAATGTTAAAAGGACTGCTGTAATTAGCAGTAGAAATGGGAAGAAAAATAGAACTACACTAAACAAAAATGGCAATAAATAAGTACATATCAATAATCACCTTAAACGTAAATGGATTGAATGCTCCCATAAAAAGACACAGAGTAGCTGATTGGATAAGAAAGCATGACTCATCTATATGTTGTTTGCAAAAGACCCACCTCACAACAAAAGACTCACATAGGTTGAAAGTGAAGGGATGGAAAAAAATTTTCCAAGCAAATGGAAAGCAAAAAAAAGCTGAGGTAGCAATTCTCATATCTGATAAAATAGATTTCAAAATGAAGACCATAACTAGAGACAAAGAAGGCCACTACATAATATTGAAAGGATCTATCCAACAAGAAGATATAACCTTGATAAACATATATGCACCCAATATAGGAGCACCAAAATATATTTAAAATCTTCTGGAGGACTTCCAAGGAGAAATCGACAACAATACAATCATAGCAGGGGACTTCAACACCCCGTTGACAGCACTGGATAGAACCTCTAGGCAAAAAATTAGCAAGGAAACAGAGACTCTAAATGAAGCACTAGACCAAATGGATTTAATAGATATCTACAGAGAATTACACCCCAAAACTACAGAATACACATTCTTCTCACGTGCACATGGGACATTCTCAAAGATAGACCACATGATAGGACACAAACTAAATCTCTACAAGTTCAAGAAGATTGAAATCATATCAAGCATTTTCTCACATCACAATGGCATGAAACTAGAAATCAATTGCAACAAGAACATGCAAAGACATTTCAACACATGGAGGCTAAATAGCATGTTATTAAACAATGAATGGGTAAGCCTGAAACACCAATCAGGAAGAATATATGTACCCCCATGTTCATAGCAGCACTATTTACAATAGCTAAGATCTGGAAACAGCCCAAGTGTCCATCAGTAGACGAATGGATAAAAAAGCTGTGGTACATATACACAATGGAGTACTATGCAGTGGTAAGAAAGAAAGATTTCTTATCCTTTGAGACAACATGGAGGGACCTGGAAAGTATTATCCTAAGTGAAATAAGCCAAACAGAAAAAGACAAATACCACATGATCTCACTTATATACGAATATAATGAACATAACAGTCTGAGGAATACAGTAGACCGAGAAACATGGAAGTAGGGCACAGACTGACATCCCTCAGAAGAGGGGGTGGGGGGGGTGGGAAGAGATAAACCACAGAACTTATATGCATGTATGCATGACCAATGGACATGGACAACTAAGCTGAGGATGGGGTGGGGTTGGGGAGGGGAGGGGGGTGCCAATGGGGTAAAAAAGGTAAAATATCTGTAACAAAAAAATAAATAAAAAATTAAAAAATAAATAAATAAATAAAACTGGGTTGGTTTGTTTGCTTTTTAAGTGATCGCAATTATTTTTTTTCTGATTTAGAAAAGCAAACCAACCATTAATATAGAGCAGCATTTCTCCTCATTCACCTACACACTCCTCCCTCCATCGGCCCAGTGTTCTGCTGCGGGGACGTCCAGGTAGGAGCGCGGAATGGCTGAGAGCCCGTAGCCTGTGTTAGAATCCTGGCTCACTCACTCCCAGATGTGGGATGCTGGGAAGACTCCTCAACCTCTTGGTACCTTGGTCCTCATCGCTATGAAGTAAGGATAATAATAATGTCTAGCTTAAAGGGTTTTTAGGGGATTTAAAAATATAATGTATATAAAGCAATTCGAATAATACCTAATACATAATAAGTGCTATATTATTAATTTGTTTTATTATTATTAAGTTGTTTTATAGATATTAATAAACTGCTTTATCATGAATTCATTTCCCCTTTCTAGCACTACCCTGAATTCCCCAACCATGAGGATTGGTCACTCATCTTATTCCATCCCCTTGTCCACAGTGACCGGTTCAGAGAAAGGCATGTGACTTATTCAGACCAGTCAGGGCCAAGGAGACTCTATTCTCAGAACTTGGTTGAGCTGTTGGGTAGCAGGCTCCCCTTTCAGCTGGCAATAAAACAAGAAAACATTTAGCTCCAGAGGTCTGGCAATCATTAGGGAACCAGAGGGGAGAACTCACTGGAAGAGGGAGACACACAGGTAACAGTTTATACGTAAGTTTCTCCTGGAAACCTTTTCCCACAATCCCTACACACAGACCTGATTAAGTGCTCCTGCTTCCCAATCCCAATAACCTTTAGACCCCCAAACCCTAAGATTAAACACTTCCCAATTTGCCCAGGGTAATCTCAGTTTAAACGTCTTGGCCCAACAGAATTATTAAGAACTCCCTCTTTCACCCTCAAAGGAGTCCCGATTTGAATGATCAATTAGATCTTACTAATCTCAAAATGTATGTACTGCATATTGTTACTTGTTTAATTGCCTGACTCCCTTGTTAAACACTAAGTCTTATAAAAGGCAGGGACTATGACCATATTGGCCACTGTTTAATTCCCAGCACCTAACACAGTACCTGGCAGGAAATAGGTATTTAATAACTATGTGCACAACAAATGAATAAAGCAATTTTTATTTATTTACTTATTTATTTTTGTTACAGATGTTTCTCCTTTTACCTCCACTGACACCCTCCTCCCTGCTCCTGCCCCCCATTCATAGTATTGTTGTCTATGTCCATTAGTTATGCATATATGCATATAAGCTAATAAAGCAATTAAAAAAATTACCACACCTAGTGCTAGCCCCAAGGTATTCTTTTTTCAAACTCATCACCCTTGAAAACTCTCCTTAGGCTTGACTGGTGTGGCTCAGTGGTTGAGCACTGACCCATGCACCAACAGGTTGCTGGTTCAATTCCCAGTCAAAGCACATGCCCAGGTTGTGGGCCAAATCGCCAGAGGGGGCATGCAGGAGGCGGCCAATTGATGTTCTCTCTCATCAATGTTTCTATCTCTCTCTCCCTCTCCTTTCCTCTCTCTCTAAAATCAATAAAAAATAAATAAATAAAACTCTTCCTAGTATTTAGTTTTTAAGCTGATTTCACAATGAGTGAAAACATATTAGAAAAGCAAGCATATGGTAAGATGGTCCTATTACTCACACCCCTTCCAAAGCAGCAATGTTTACTTCAGTGGGAGCCAGGAAATGGAGATATTTTATTCTCTTGTGTTCAAACAGGCGCAGCACCTGAAAAGTTCAGGACACCAAGTTGAGTACAGATTTTTTTCTAGTTGAAATCTGAAACTCAAGGTAAAATTCCCAGATGCAGAAAAAGCCCTACCAGAACATCTTCCCATTGGAAAAGAAAGCAATGGAGTCTTACAAAGCTCTTGTAGCAAATTTAAGTTGTTAAAAAAAAAAAAAGAATACTGAAAAAGATTTTCTGTTTTTTTATCCTCACTCGAGGACATTTTCCCATTTTGTGTTCAGATAGAGTGGGAGGGAGAGAGAGGAAGAGAGAGAGAGAGAAACATTGATGTGAAAGGAACACATCAAGTGGCTGCCACCCGCATGACCGACCAGGGCCAGGGACAAACTGCAACTGAGGTACGCGCCCTCAGCGGGAACCAAACCCGGGTCTCTCTGTACCGCAGGCCGACGCTCCAACCGCTGAGCCAAACCGGCCAGGGCTGAAAAAGATTTTCTATGATCCATAGCTGATTGTTGGATTTCATTTAACCTCTCTGCCATGCATCTCAGCTTAAATTCACCACATAAAGCTTTATCAGATCTATAAGTCGTCTAATTTCTCCACATTTTGCCAGGCTACTTCTTCCATAGGCATGAAAATCATTTGCCAAGAAGTTTCCCATTTTCACAAGTTGAAATTATAGTTCAAATGGCAGAAAGGACAAGGACAAAGTTTGGGGGCGATACTCTGCATAAATTCGTGTATCTGTTTGATATAACAAGATGAAAAGAGTAAGGGAAATATACGCTTCAAAATATTTTCACCATACATTTAGTCATATTAACAATGTTCCAGAGGCAAATACGGCCAAATCTAAAAGGCTTACTGTCTGTTCTCAAGTTAAACTTAATCCAAGGTACTTTCATGCCCTTAGGGTGTGCAACCAATGTTCTGAATCCACAGGTTTGGTTCAAGGGAAAGGATGAAAGAGATGGAAAGTGTCCAATGAAGAGGTTATATATACTTAGTAAAGGTAGTAAAACCACATGAATATTAATTGATCCAATTCAAACTTTGACCCATTATTAAAACAAAAATATTTTTAAGCTCTAGGAGAACACTAAGAAGACTGACCTTCCCAAACTATTTTTCATCTCATTGCATTCTGCTTTTATTACTGCTGGTCCTTGGGATTGCCAGATTATAAAAAGAGAAACTAGCCCTGGCCGGTTTGGCTCAGCGGTTAGAGCGTTGGCCTGAGGTCTGGAGAGACCCGGGTTCGGTTCCCGCTAAGGGCACGTACCTCGGTTGCAGTTTGTCACCTGCCCTGGTTGGGTTGTGTGGGTGGCAACCACTCAATGTGCCCCTTTCACGTTGATGTTTCTCTCTCTCTCTCTCCCTCCCACTCTATTTGAACAAAATATCAAAAAAATGTTCTCGGGTGAGGATAAAATAAATAAATAAAAAGAGAAACTACATTTTCAATACTTCTTGATTAAATACCCCAGAGCAAGAAAAACCAATGACCTGATGCAAAGCTATGCTATACTAAGAGTCATTGTGATCCAAGTGCTTCGAACTGGCTTCGTCATTTCTTTCCACACGCCGTAGCCATGGCTGGATAAAGAATCCTGAGCATGAATCTTTAGCCAAATGCAGAAGTCTTTTCTCGGCCTTGTCATTTTTCCTTCTCACTTAATGTTTTCCCTTCTTTTTCCATTCTTTAATTTTCCTGTGCACCTCCTAAAGACATTTATTTACAAAACTATTAACTTCCTTTGCAGTGCTATATGTTGAACTACAATTTAAAAAAAAAAAAAAAAAGCAAGGGTGTGTGAAGAGAGCTGACATTGAACTTCATGTGAAAATCCTTTAAGAGTTAGGGTGATACCGTCAGAGTTCTGGCTCTCACTTCCAAGCTAAATTGGAAACACTAATTAGGCTATATGTTCAAGACCTCTGAACAACAGTGTCTATGGACTTGTCTTTCCGGTGTAATGAAAACCTAGATTAATTCTTTTTCATTTCATTACAGTTGACCCTTGAATGATGCAGGGGTTAGAGGTTCTGACTTCCCTGCTGTCCAGTTGAAAACCCATGTGTAACTTTTGTCCCCTCCAAAGCTTAACTAACAGCCTACTGTCAACCGGAAGCCTTACTAATAACGTAAAGTCATGTAGCACATACTTTGCATGCTGTATGTATTATATACTGTATTCTTACGATAAAGTAAGCTAGTGGGGGGGGGGGATGCTATTAAGAAAATCATAAAGAAGAGAGAATACATTTATAGTACTGTATGTATTTATTGAAAAAATCGTAAGTGGATCCAAGCAGTTCAAACCTGGGTTGTTCAAGGGTCAACAGTGCCTTCATTCTCAAAAGGAGAAATGGTTTCTGGCTTTTAAAATATTTTGTTTTGAAGATATGTTGATGTGCCTCACTTACACATTAAAATCTTACACATCAAAATCTGAACCAAGAAAACATCTCGTTTAAAGCACAATTATTCGTGGCTTAATCCCTTCACACAAATATTCATCACTGGTTTCTTTTAAGTACAATTTTAGGCAATTATCATCAGTTTTGGCTCAAATATACTCATAAAAATTCTCTACAAATTTGGATGTTTCTTGTGTCAACATAAGTTACCAACTAATGTTTTTGAAAACTAATTAATTAAGGGGAGGAATTAAGCCTATATCAGGCCTTGTCTATTCAAAGTGTATTAGGATAACCAGATAGCTGATAAGACTAATAAATGAAAGGGGAATTATAGAATTAAAATATCATCATTTTGCAACCCTTAACAAATTAATTGATCTTAGCAATGAGTGGCTGCCAATTTTATAAAAAGAAGACAATTTGACATTAGGTATCTCCTAATAGAAGTGCACACCGTCACCTAAACTGTGTTATTGTCAAAAATTAATTAATCAGTACCTGATTAAGCCTCAATATCTAACTACTAATTTATAAGAAATACAAGAATAGAGAAACATGTTAAACAGTTCTTTGGTGATACAACCTGCAAAATCCAGACTGTGGAGAATCCTATAGAATCAATTATTCAGTTCTTCAACAAATACGTAACAAGAAAAAATCAAATGGAGATGAGAGAATTTGTAGATTCAAAGAGACTAGAGCTATATCAACCAACCTTATAAGGCCTTATTTAGACCTAAATTTGAAAAAAAATTACATTAAAAAATCTGAGACAATTAGCGAAATATGAAAATAAAGAAGATAATGTGATTATATTGAAAAATCACTGGTATCTTTGACGTGATATGATGTTGTGGTTAGGTTTGAGAAAGAAGTCCTTAACTTTAGATATGTACAGATAAAATTATAGGAGATACAGGATTTAACTGAAAAAAATTGGGGCTGAGGAAATAATGGTTGGGGGTATAGATGAAACTAATTGGGCTATTAATAACAATTGAAGCTGGATAATAAGTACATGAAGTACCTATTTTTTCAAATTTGCATATATTTAAAATATTCCATTAAAATATTTTTTAAGATGAATATACAGAGGTTTAGAGCACCTAACACAAGCTCCATACTCCAGTTAACAGACAAACTTTTTTCTAAGTACTTTTAAGTAGTTTCAAATGTTTTAAGTATACATTCCATTGTTCAGCAGGAAAAAAACGGTTTGAAGATGAGAGCCAACGCTGATTACCAGAGGGGGATGGGTTAAGGAGAGAGTGACTCGAGGTATGTTGAAAGAGGAGGATTGGCTGAAAGGGGGCTTTTGGATAGTGTTTGATTCTGAACAATGTGAAATAAATTTTCACTAGGAGAAATAAACCCAGGCATGATCTATATATTTCACTCTTTGCTCTCTTCAGCAATCTGGAGCCAGAATTGGGGTCTAAAGGAAGTCCGTATCTGAGACCTGAGTCATGGAAGAAGCTCAAAAGCGGTGATGGTAAAGTCTTCAGAGAGAGCCTGAATCAGGCCCGGAAGACCAATTTCAGTCTTTTTATCTGTAAAAAAGAATCAAGACTCAAATGGAAGCTGAAACCAAGGATGTTTAGCCCAGAATTGAAAAGGCATGCCTGGTTATTGCCTCAAATGGCATTTAAAGGTCCAATTTGCCTTTACTGGCTACTGGTCCCATGATGCAGGGAAACGAGGTAGACTGAGTGGATTTATCTAGCGTCCTTTATACATAATGTCTTGACTTAAGTCATGGGTCTGGTTGGCTGCAAAGGGAAACACTCAAGATCAAAGTTTAAAGCAGATACATAGCCTTAAGTTCTCATGCAATGCCAGTCCATTCATTCCTTCAACAAGAATTTATCAAGCACCTTTCATGTGCCACACAGCATGGAAGGCACAGTGAGTCAACACTGTGATTACATCAGTATTAGAAATGTGTCCCAGCTGGTGTGCTTCAGTGGACTGAGCGTCATCCCATGGACTGAGAGGTCCCAGTTTGAATCCTGGTCAGGGCACGTGTCCAGGTTTCAGGCTTGATCCCCAGAAGGGGGTGTGCAGGAAGCAGCCAATCAATGTTTCTCTCTCACATTGATGTTTCTATCTCTCTCTCCCTAAAAAAAAAAAAAAAATCAGTAAAAACATATTTTTAAAAAAAAGAATACTGAATCTCAACTTCAAAAAAAAATATTAGAAGTATGTATGAAAATGGACAAAGACAGGAAGGAAACACAAAGATGAACTTATTTATTGTTAAAGTGGTACAATTATGCAATTATGTTCTCTTTTTTTTTTCAATTTCCTTTAATGTGATTAAAATAGTGTGCTTTGACTTGAAAATAGATGTCTTAACAATAGCTCTTGGTTGAAAATGACAAAGCTGCTGATAAATTAGCACTACGTTTTAAGGGATTGATAAATGCTGTTAGGGGTTATTCCTCCCAGAATGCTGCTTAATTGGGATAAAAATAAAAATAAAAAATCTCTGCTAGTAGATTTCATGAAAATAGAAAAACCACTTTGGGGCAGGGTTTTTCCCAAAAATCCCTCGTAATCTCTAGGGAAACACTCTCTAGTTTTGCAGGAAGATGAAATATGCTTTTTTCCCCAATACATCAAAAGATGGTAAGCGTATTTCAATCAATAGTTACAGCAAGCTATTCGTTGAAAACAATATGAAAATGGAAGTTTCCCTTCCAAGGAAATGACTATAATGCTTTGGCTTTACTATTAATGTGGTCCCTTTTATAAGAAAGCACATGGGCTAGGAAGTCACAGCTGGACACAGCAGACATTAAAGCAACAAAGTATGAATAATTTGAACAATTGTCCACATCTATAATAATTTTTCTCTAGGAGATTTTCTGACTAAAATAATAAATGAATAAAAATAAACCCATTAATTGTGCAGTTCCTCTTTAAAGAATATAACTTGTTATACAATACATCAAAGGAGCACATTTAAAAGTTTGAACCTATCTTCAAAGTTCCATGAAGACTCAGTCTCTTGTTTGATACTGACTTGTCTACTATAAGTAAATAATTCAACAACTTTAAAATATCCTTTACAAAGAAGCATCTAAAGGACCTGGTCTTACACTAAAATGCAAGCTGAAAAGCAGCTGTGGCATCTTTTTGCTACATGTTATCACTGGGACTTCTAACTCACCCAACAAGACACACGAGCAAAAGCACGGATAAAACCAAACACAATTTTGTAGAGAGTTTCAGAAAGTGTCCAGGCCTGAAAAATGTATTTCTGCCCACACGACTGGCCCATGAACTACATTTCATATCTGGGCAAGTGATCAGAGAAATGCCGAAGAGAAAAAAATAAAATCTTCCCACCAACCTCCTAAAATGCCTAGAATTCTGACCATTGAAAACTACTTTGGCTTAAGCCACTGCTTCTCAGTTTTTCATCCAAGAATCTCTGCTGGGAGAAGGAAGCGAGAACAAATCCCAGGGTATCTCAAGACCTAGCCCCAAGTAGTTTCCCAAAAGTAAAAATTTCCTGACTTCTCATGATTTATTTTTAAGATATGGGAAATTTTGCTTCCCACTGTAATAATCACTATTTGCTTAATATGTAAGTAATCTGGATTTTCCCCCAACTAAATTTTCAAGTAAATTTGAAGTTCCAGGAAAAAATGTGTTGCACGTATCCTGTGAATTTTCACCTAAACACAAGACAGATTGGAAACCTGAATAGAGTTAAGGCATTGAAGACCCGCATCGGATAAAATAGAAATGGATTCTTTGTAAGGAGATGCATATTCAGGGTTGATTTTTATCAACTATTAATATGAACATAATTCATGAACACATAATCAGCTTGACGTGAACTGATTCAGGCAGAGAACTGTCCAGTCTTCCAACAAGATCTCAGGTAAGAAACCTGAGCACGTTTACACAGCACAGGTGTAGAAACCTCAGGTAGGAAAGCTGGAGCACTGGTATGGGGGTGCTCTAGATGGAAGGACAAAGGAAAGCATTGTGGCAGGAAGAGATAGCAAGCCTGGAGTTTGAAGGAACAAAGAAGAAGAAGAAGGTTTCTGCGGGAGGGATGGGGGACTCAGATAAATTTTTCCCACATCTTTTGTTTATCAAGAGCACCCTGACCGTATCAGCAGGAATGAGAACATAAACATCTGCTTAAAGCATAATCAGTGCAATGACTTGGAAAGTGGCTGGTGTGGGTTCCTTCTAATGGTTCTCTGGAGCCCATGCAGAATGGAACAAGAGATAAAGAGAAACAGACTCCTTCTCAGCCACAGTTCTGTTTTCTCTGCGCCGTTCCCACCAAACACTGATTTGCAGAGGAGGTCACTTCCTAGGCAGCAAACGTGTGATTTGTCAGGTAATAAGAGCTAAATAAGGTAAAGTTAGAGAAAACAAACTGAACAGGTAGTGATTTTTTAAATATAAAATTGAATAAAGAAACACAAAGTAGGATCGCCTCTGTCAAGCAATTATTTCCTAAACAAAGATAAACCTCCATTCCAGAAAAGCACACCAGTCAATTATAGATCAACGAGCCCAAAGGGAGAGGAAGAACAATGCCTAGAACATGGGTACCGAATGCCTCTTCAATGAGTTATGCACGTTCCGAAGCACTAAAAGGACTTCATAACCTAGAAAGCAAAACATAAAAACCTGAGCTTCCCCAGGACTTGTGCAATTTGGAAGCCTCAGGCTGTTGATCCTTCTAGACACAGAGGAGATGTATCTGTTTTCTGCCCTCTCTTTCCTCTCTCCCTGAGCGTTCTCCATATTTAAGAAAAGGTCTTTTCAAGAAGAATAAAATGCTCCCTGACATTTGGAATAGCAGCTTACTTTGCATTCTCTCTTTTCAAAATTGAATCATAATCTCCTTGAAAGCAAGGACCACTCTCTCTCTCTATTTACTTCTCCACAGCTCCTCCAGTCAGCACTCTGTACAAAAGAATCCAAAAATTGCCATCTGGTGCAGCAACCATATACAGCATGTCCAGGGGGCTCAGAAGGTGTCACAAAATCCTTAAAGCACAGTTAACTTGGAAGTAATAAATACAATTCGTTCCACATTAGAATCAAAAATAGTCTCCTGCTATATAGCACTATTTTGTAGAAAAATACAAAATGTCACACACAAAAATTGGTCAGTAGAGCTGGTGTGTCCCATACAACCGGTCTTTCCTATTCCAAAAACGTTGGGAGCCACCCCAGTGGCCTCTGCCTGCTTATCTCGGAAGGAGCCCTTGGGGTAGAATGTGCAGCTTTCTCTGGGGTTCCCCGCATCCCACATCAGGGCGCAGGGGCAGCCCCAGCCCAGCACACGCTCTCCACCAGCTGAGCCCAGCAAGGGCAGCCTGCAGCCTGAGCAGTACCTTCTCTCAGCTCCTTCCCTTCCCACGGCCCTTTGCCATCTTCCACAGCTCTCAGATGGGTTAATCCCCAAAGATAAATGTTCTCTCCCCTCCGTACACTCATCTACATAAACCCACTTTCCCCATTTTCTTTAGTTCTTGCCCAGCCTCCTCAGAAAAAGAAACCTGCCTCATCACGGATCCTGTGATTTCGGGACTGAGGACCAAGCCTCCCCATCTCCTATTCCCCAGGGCTTGCCTGGCTGATGCTTTCCAAGGATGGCTCTCAGCTGGAAAGGTGCCTTGCTCAAGATCACAGTCCCTCCCTAGGAGTGGCCACTATCCAGAAACTGGTCAATGACTAGACGTATATCTTGGTCTCTTGCCTGAAGGTGGGACAACTCTGGAGGTCTGCGCCTGCTCCATGGCATCAGCTGAGCCCTTTGTCATGGTTGCATCCCAGCCCAACTTCCCCTTCCCCAGTCCTGCATCCTCACCCCCGACAGAGGTCCATCCACAAGGGTTCTCCCCAGTAAACTTTGTCTCAGACTCTGCATTTCAGGAAACCCCACCTAGACACTCTCCCTCTGTTTTCTCTGCACTTCTTTTTCGTGATTAAAAACGAACCTTATGATGTCTGATTGGTGCTAGTAAAGTATGGGTATAAAAGTATGGTTTTACAGTCAAAATATTCTTTAACTTCTAAAGCCTCTACATGTTCTGGGAATTCCCCCTCAATAATTTCCACAAGTCTCCAAATGTCTTCTCATCCTCACCTAATTAAAAAGGCCACTGGCAAAGCCATGTCACAGAAATAAGAAACTATCTTTGTTCATTTGGCTATTTTTCCATTATAATTACTGGATCTGCCAACACCATCTTCATTTCTAAACTACAATATTCAATTCTCCTCCTGCTTTACATTGCACATGTATGTTATTCCAGCAAGGTTTGAATTGAAATTGATTTCTATTTTGTTCCTTTTCCTTTATTATTTCTGATAGAAAAAGATTTTTTCAAGTTCAAAACAAACTCCTTTGAAATCCACTATTGGAACCCAACGCCTCTGTGAGAGCACGCAATCACTTCAGATAATTGGTTTTGGACACAGAGGAACCTGTCACCCTTTCAGGAGCATGAAGCAACCTTCAGGCTCCCCCGAGGAGGCAGCTGCCCCATTGCCTAGCTGCGTAATGGCAGAAAGGTCCCAGCTGGGCTGCAGCAGTCTGGTTTCTCCAACTTCAGGTCACTGCTTGGACCACACCCACACTGGCCATCTGAATGGGGCAGCCAGGTCACATGCGCAATAGGCACTGACTTTCCTGCCTCTGGGGCATGTGAGGTCACATCACACATCCATCCAAAAGTTTCTCCCCACCCTCATTTTTTGGAGGTAAAATAGGACTGAACATTTTGTTAGATATTTTAATTATTTTTTTTCTATCAGCAGTACTTTCTGAGGGAGCAAAATTATAAATGAACAAGTCCAGAGCTTACCATCCACATGAGAACAATAATTACAGACAGAAACATCCCAGCCAAACTGCAGGGGACTTTTCATTTATTAATTGATAATGAAGCTAGATCAATGGATGATCCAAGCTGCTTTCTCCATGTATTCAAAAGGAGTGACAGCAGAACCAAAGCATCCAGTAGGATCAGTAAATAACATGAAGCCCTGGCCAGTTTGGATCAGCGGTTGAGCGTCGGCCTGCAGACCAGAGAGTCCTGGGTTCGGTTCCTGCTGGGGGCACATACCACAAAAATAAATAAAAAATAATGTGAAGACCTGTTGAGCTGCTGCTGAACTCTAGGAGCACTGGCTGAAAAATGGGAGCCCACCCCAGGCAAGAGAAGGGCAACTCAGCATGGCACCGGGGGGAGGTCTGGGAAGTCCCAGTTCTGGCTGAAGCTGAGAGGAAGTGCTCTGTGTGAACGGGCCCAGCAGCAGGGAGGCAGGCGCCCCTCCTGGAGCAAAAGCCTGGACCCCAGTCTGCTGACCCTATGTGAGGACAAGCAGGGAGCCTGGAAGAGTCCTGTTTCCTGGCACTGGAGATAAAGTCATATTTCACACCAGAATACCAGAGAGAAAGGTCAGAGCAGAGGTTGCTGAGAGCAGAGTAGCCACATGGCTACCTGGAGAGAAGCAACTGGCCGAGGGCGGAAGAAAGTGCTCTGTGGTCCCTCTGCCACTTGCCACTCATTGTATTTATTGCTCTATTTATGGGATTGTGTTTCTCAACTTTTATTTTCTATACCCTAAGAAAAAAATAAAGTTAAATTTAAATTCTCTCTAATAAGAGAAATTAGGTATTGGCAAATAAGATTTTATTGAATAAGTCTGAGTTTTGAAGGTCCACAAACCATTTAACATCTAAGGGTGTTGGTTTTTTTTCTGTTTTTGTTTTTTTGCCACTGCAATCCCCCCCAAAAACAATTTCCATCCCTTTGGGGGTCATATAGCCTGTCAATAAACATGTCTTAGGTTGATGTGTTCAAGGGACAGAGGTACTAACAGATCTGCTAAACCATTTAATAACTTTACGTTGACTTTAGTAGAATTAATTGAATTTAATTGTTTTACAATATAAGACAAAGAAATGACTATATCTCTGGACTATTTCACAAAAATAATCTTCTCTGTGTTATTTTTATTTGTCACCATGGTTCTAAAAAAAACTTCTATATCCATCTGAAACATATAGATTTTTCTACTATTTGTAAATACCACTTATTATTTATGTGGTATTTACAAATAACATATAAATGATGTGCCATTGAGTCATGTTTCATTGTACACACAAAGAAATCTGTTGAGATATTCTTTTTTGAGAGACATCTATAAAATGAAGAATATGGAGGGATAGCTCTACTGTCTCAGTTTAAAAACTCTGTGATTCTCTGTCTTATACCACAACCACACATTGACACAGCGACAAAATTATACAGAAAAATAGGTTGCTAAAGAAACTTGTAACACAAAGTAGGGTCACATAAAGAGATTTCTTCTTTTATCTTTAGCTGAAGATGATATTTCAGATGAAGTTCTAAGCCATCTCAGAGAGGTACTCATTTTTCCCTGGATATCTCCCATGTACACATAAGGTATATGCGTTCATAAACTTCCTGCGTGTTAATCTGTCTGTGATTGAATATACAGGAGTTTCAGCCAAGAACTCAGAAGGACATAGGGAAAATTATTTTTCTTCCCCTACACTCAAGAGTTCATGCCCAGTTCTGTCCCATACCAGCTAGCATTACACCATCACTTTCTCCCATCAGAACTCATATTTATTTGTTCATTCACTCAACATATACTGTTGAGGGCTTACAATGTGCTTGGAGTACTGTTTTGAGCAATGGAGATACAATGATGAAAGAGAAACAATCTCTGTCTGTTCTTTTAGGACTAGGCAGCAGGAAAAAAAAAAACTTAAAAAAGGTGTTAAAGATCACTGTCATCAAGTAGTATTTTAATTAACATAGCTTAATGAGAAAAAGCAGAAGTAGTTTTATAAAATAAAAGATGCATTTATGACAAATGAAAGCAAATGAGGTCAACATACAAAGTTTCTCCATACAAACTTCAAATGGAGAAATGGGAGAATTGGGACCCCTCCACTGCATGCAACCGCATAGGCGTGCCACGTTCTCGAACCTGCACCATGGCAATCAGGGACATACTCATACTGTGAGCAGCAATTTCATTTCAACAAAATTTCATCTGTCACGTCAAATTAATGCTGCTAATTTGAGTTTTATTCTTATTTAGTTTGTAAATTTGTTTTGGTTTTATCATTAGAAGAGCAATAAGCATCAAGAATTTACATGTAGGTTTTTTTTTTAATTTTTACTTATTGATTGATTTTAGAGAGCAAAGAGGGAAGGGAGAGAGAAAGAATGTTCAGAAAGAAACACTGATTTGTTGCTCTATTTATATGTTCATTGGTTGATTCTTGTAAGTGCCCTGACCAGGGGTTAAAACTACAACCTGGGTGTATGGGGACAATGCTCTAACCTATTGAGCTATCTGGCCAGAGCTAGAATTTATACTTAGTTTTATATTTGCACATACATAAATAATACTGTCATTAAATTAATTTTAATTAACAATGACTCTGAAGGAAAGTGTTCCTTGGATGATTATAAACTTTGAAGCCTGATGTATTAATGAAGCTATCATCCCAGCTCCTACTGATGGAGCAACCCTTTTTCAATTCTTTAGTTGATCCCAAAGTTGAAAGAAACCTCTTTTGTTTCCCAGAAGCTTATGGGGGCACTTCTGGCCTTCTGTGTATATGGACTGTAACTTCCTTCAAATTTATCAGTGAAACAAAATGGTCAGTTGAGAGTTGGCAAACATCTGAAAACAATAAAGTGGAAAGAAAAGCCTAGTGCAGTTTGTTGCCTTAGGGGATGGGGAAAGGCTGTGTTTCCTGATAGCACAGGGGAACTTGGGGAGGATGCTGAGGGCAGCTGCATCCCCACAGGCATGGGGAAGGCCATTTTCTACCTTATAGACCTGGAGGGTGATAGTAAAATCCATACCTGGCCATCTTTCTGTCTCCCAATCTCAAAACACAGGTGAAGAAAGCAGTGTTTATTTTCTTTTTTTTTTTTAATCCTCACCCGAGGACATTTTTTGTTCAGATAGAGTAGAAGGGAGATAGAGAGAGAGAGAAACATCGATGTGAAAGGGACACATCGAGCGGCTGCCACCCGCACGACCAACCAGGGCCGGGGACAAACCGCAACCAAGGTACATGCCCTTAGCGGGAACCAAACCCAGGTCTCTCAGGACCGCAGGCTGATGCTCTAACCGCTGAGCCAAACCGGCCAGGGCGCAGTGTTTATTTTCTACATGGTCCCCAAATGCTTGTCCTCGGACCTGTGCTGGGCCATGGCAGCTGGCACCAGGCTTTGATAAAGTGAGAAAGATAAGGTCAACTAGTGTTTATATAAGCATGCTGGTGTAAGTTTACCAACTGTCCTTTTCCAGAAATAACTTCTTTGATTGGTGGTCACCAGATGAGGAGGGAAAAAGGATGGATGACAAAGGCGAAGGAGATTAAGTACAAACTCTCAATTATTAAAATAGTCACAGAGATGTAAAGTATAGCATAGGGAATGTAGTTGGTAATAATGTAATAACTATGTATGGTGCCAAGTGGGTAGTAGACTTATCAGGGGATCACTTGTAAGGTATCTATAAATATCTAATCACTATGTTGCACATCTGAAACTAACATAATATTGTATAACTGTGATCGAAAAATAAAATTTTTTAAAATGAACTAAAACAAACAAATTTTTTTAAAAACCCAAACTGTTGCCTGGCTGGTATGGCTCAGTGGTTGAGCATGGACTCATGCACCAAGAGGTCCCTGGTTCGATTCCCAGTCTGGGCACATGCCCAGGTTGTGGACCCAATCCCCAGTGGGGGGCATACAGGAGGTAGCCAATCAATGTTCTCTCTCATCAATGTTTCTATCTTCCTCTCCCTTCCTCTCTCTCTAAAATCAACAAAGAAAAAAAATTTTTTAATAAAAATAAAAGTGTTCTTTGTTCTGTAGTGTGACTTTCTTGCTTCTTATGGGTAAAATGTCCAGAAATACATGCTCAAAGTACGATTTCCCTTCAGATCAGGAATCAGACATATTCAAGACATCTGGCCTTCCAGAAACACAAATTAATATGATATAGTTACATGCCAACATTTTAAAATAAAATAAATATATTTAAACACTCTTCTTTCATAAAATTGTGTTGAATAGATGATCATCTCTTTTCATTTTTATTTTCTATTTATGTGTACATATAAACTGTAAAGTTTATTTTAGTCCTAAGGACTTTTTGGTTTTGCTTTTTAGAATTTTACTGATTCATGAAATCTATGGAATCACGAGTCACATTTAAGTCTTTTACCCATTTTGAGTTTATTCTTGTGTATGGTGTAAGTTGGTGGTCTAGCTTCATTTTTTTTGCATTTGTAGTTGTCCAATTTTTCCAACACCATTTATTTTATTTTATTTTTTGGTACGTGCCCCTAGTGGGAACTAAACCCGAGACTCTGGTCCGCAGGCCAATGCTCCAATCACTGAGCCAAAATGGCCAGGGCCCAACATCATTTATTGAAGAGTCTGTCTTGACTCCACTGTATACTTTTGCCACCTTTGTCAAATATTAATTGAGCATATTGTCTTGGGTCAATTTCTGGGTTGTCTATTCTGTTCCATTGATCTATGTGCCTGTTCTTGTGCCAGTACCATGGTGTTTTGATTACAGTGGCTTTGTAGTGTAACCTGATGTCTGGTAATGTGATTCCCTCCTACTTTGTTCTTCCATTTTAAGATTGCTGTGGCTATTCGGGGCCTTTTTAGTTCCATATAAACTTTTGAATTATTTGTTCTAGTTCTGTGAAGTATATCGTTGGTATTTTGGTGGGGATTGCATTGAATTTGTAGATAGCCTTGGGTAGTATGGACATTTTAATGATGTTAATTCTTCCAATCCATGAACATGTCTTCCTCTATTTCTTTTTTCAATGACCTATAGTTTTCTGTGAAGAGATCCTTTACTTCTCTGGTTAAGTTTGATTCATGAAATCTAAACATTCAAGAGCCACTGAGCAGCGGCAAGAACTTGTGGCTCTGCTGTAGAGAATGGGACTTTAACCTGAGCTCCACCACCTTGCAAAGTTACCCTTTCAAAGCCACAGAGCCCTCGTTTACAAAATGGAGATGATAGCATCTTTCTTCACAGAGCCACAAGTGAAGATTAATGGAAAGAAGCAAAGCACCTGAGAGCTTAACCAAAGTTATCATCATTAGTAACTATCAGCTTTTGGTTTTCATACGTTCAGTATGAATTCAGTGGACAAGATGTTGAATTGGGTAGACTCAACATCCTTTAAAATCAAAGACAAAGCACAGGACCATAATTTCCGACCTGACTAGTTACTTTGTTTTTTCTGGACTAGACCAAACTCTATGTACACAAGTGCTCAAAAAAAACCTAAAGAGAAAGAAATTAGAACACCTAATGGCTTTTTTTTTTTTTTGCCTACAAGATATCAAACAACCAGTTAAGCTGATATTTTTTAAGTTAACATGACATCACTTCAGACAATAGCTCGCAACATCCTTTGATGAGAACCCATCTAACCAGGCATGTACATGCTGAGACAAAACAATGCACCATGTTTTTAAAAACAAATTTTCAACATTAAAAAAAAAAATCATAAGAGAACCAAAGGAAACAGGAATTAGGATTTTTGCCCAAAGCAATAAGAAATGCTTACTTAAAATGAAATATATTTATGTGGTTAAAATTGAATGCATGAAGTTTACACATTTATATGAATCATTTGAAAACTCTATAAAGACATCATTAGTGGGCAGGTATTCTTCACTGGTCTTATTTACCTACGTATTTTTTTTTAAATAATGAACAGATCTAAACATAAGCTAACTTTAAAAAATATATATAGATGTTAAAATAGTTAAGTTGAGGAGACTACGTGTTCTTCCTTGTTTGAATAATGTTCAATGACTGTTTTTTTTGACATTGGGGAAATAGCTCAATTTTATTCTAAACAGACTCCAACTGAGAAAATAACACAAGACATGGTTTTGTTTACCTGGGGATTTGAGAACTCTGAAAGTTCATGTGGGTTTCATGAGTAAAAAAATCAACACTTTTTCTTTTCACAGACATGTCAAATTAGCTGCTCCCTAAATCAAAACATGGCAAGGTACAAAGTGGGGTCTTGATAGGGCACACTTATGACATATTCTTCATGAATATAAGTTTTTAATTCATCAAGTTACTCATCTAAGCTTAGCAAATAAGTCCTTACCTGTTCCCTGACTCTTCTATGCTGTTTTCCTTTCCCCTTGCAATCCACAGTGGTTTAGCAACCAATCAATGAGCCCTTGCAGAACACCATTTGACCAGTGAATAATGCCCAGGGAACTGTATTAGGTAAAAACTGTGGGCTCTGCACAGAGAAGGCCAGAACAATAAAGAGAATAGTCTGCACCTGACTGCATAGCCCACTCAACTTGGTTCTCTTAGCTGTACCCGAATTTATAGTGGCATCAGCTACAGAAAACTGTTATAATGCCCAGAATTCATAGACGTACATCCTACAAACTTATATTTATCCAGGAAAATAGATTCTTGTCTTTAGCCTATCAACTTTTTTTTCTTTCAAAGAAGTTATCATTTTTTCCTTGAATAAATTTGATGTGTAACATTGTTTAAGCTGTACAGCCTGTTACTTTGATGCATTTATATATTGTAATATGATTGGCAATTAGCAATATTTATTACATTTTATAATTATAGTATAATATTATTGTCCATATTTATTATACTGGACATTAGACCTCTATGGCTTATTTACTACTCATTACAAGTTTACAACCTTAAATATCATTATTCTTAGCCTCCCTCTTTCAAGCATCCCCTATAACAACCATTTTATTCTCTGTTCCTTTTTTTTATTCCACATATAAGTAATACCATACAGTACTTGTCTTTTTCTGACGTGTCTCACTAGCACAATGTGCTCGAGGTCTATCCATGTCATCACACATGGGAGAGTGAATATCTTGCTTTCTCATGGCTGTATAATATTCCATTACGTATATGTACCCTGTGTTTCATCCATTTATGGGCATTTGGGTTGTTTCCCTATTTTGATTATTGTGAATAATGCTGTAAGTGCATATGTCTCATCGAAATCCTGCTCCTCATTCTTTTGGGTATATACCCCAAAGTGAAATTGCTGGATCATATGGTAGATTTATTTTTAACTTTTTGAGGATCCTCTATATTGTTTTCTATGGTGCTAAAACCAATTTACATTCCCATCAACAATATGGAAGTGTTCCCTTTTCACCACATCCTGCCAGTTCCTGTTTGTTGTCTCTTACCTTCTTAACAACACAAGTGTGAGGTGATATTGCATTGCAGTTTTGTTGGCATTTCCCTGATGATGAGGGATATTGAATATCTTTTCATGTGTCTGTACAATGGAAGAAACAATTAACAAATGAATAGACAATTCACAGAATTAGAGAAATTTTTTGCAAACCATATGTCAGATAAGGGGTCAATAATAAAGAACTCAGTTAATGCAGTAACAACAACAACAACAAAAATCTCATTGAAAAAAGTAGCAGAAGAACTAAATAGATATTTCTCCAAAGAGAATATCAGATATAATGTCTAAATCAAAGAGTTAAGATTGTAATGCTTTTTTTTTTTTTTTTTTTTTCAATTTGAGGGACCTAATTTAGTTCTTCAAAATCTGGGAGAGCAATCGCTTGGCTCAGTATTCGCCACTTGCCAGAGGCAGGATTTCCCCGTATGCATGTTCTCATTCACATAAGCACAGACAGTGCACTTACTTGTCCTTGGCTTAAGAAATGAGCCCTGTGTGTATGCAGAGGATTTCACTCAGAGAGATAACTCTTCTATCGCAGTCCAAATGGACTTAAAAATTGAACTTTTCAGTGGGGAGCTTGAAAAGGTGAAATAATAAAAATCTAGAGCAATTTCTTTCTTTATCCCCTTGAGAATGAAAGACAGTAATCTTTTATTTGTATCTTATAAAATTCCACGGATCAATTCTTCTATATGTAGAGAGTAATAAATCACAAAGTTATTTCAAGCATTCATTTGTTAAATTGCTTTTCTTTTATTCATTTTATTTCTTAATTTGGTAACACTACCAATTAAAATGCTACCTATGCAGTTTAGAAATCTATAGACTTTAAAGTGTTTCCAATTTGGGGGGAAAAAATCAGTACATTACAGAAACAAACCTTATTTGTGGCAAAAGTAGATTTTATTGACATTTTCAAATCCTATCATCCCCTAAGAATAAACTTAAATCCTGGCTTCTCCATGGAAATTCTTTCTGACTTCCCAGTCTGAAAAGATCTTCCATGCTTCTGAACTTTCAAGCAACTTAATATTGTAGTCACAAACAGTCTAGGAACATGACTATATTGTTATCTTGAGTTATTTTTATTCCTTGAATGTCATCTAACTTCAAATGTACCTATGTTGCCCCCTCACCTAGTTTATAAACAAACTACTTTCACTCAGAGACCATAAATTCCAATTCTTTGTATCTCCACCCTATTCAATCTTTTCATTCAAAAATTTATTTTTATTATTATGTGCCAGTCAGTATGCTGGGTAAAAATAAGTTGGGTCTATTCTTTAAACCTTAGACCTTAATAAGTTTCAGATGGTTCAAAAATATAACTACAAAATGTAAAATACTAAAATTATTAAAGAAATAAGAGAATTAAAAAATTAATTTTAGGTCCATCATTATGTAAGAAAAAACAAATGTTATAAAAATACATTGTTAAATATGTACATAGACAATATTAAAATCAAAATTTTCTTGGTAAAATTATCACAGACAAAATTAGAAAAACACGAACTAGAAAACAAATTGTCATTCCTATCTCAAAGGGTTAATTCACTAATATAAAAGAGCTCCTACTCATCAATAAGAAAAAGAAACCAACTGCAAAATAAAAAAATAGACAACAGTTCCCTGAAAAATAAACACAAGTATTATGTGCAAAATATAAAAATATGCTCACCCTTTCTCCTCTTCCAGTCAGCTACAAGATAATATTTTTCACCTACCAAATTGGTTAAGAATGTGGTTGGGTGACACCTGTATTTGCAGGTGTGTGAAAATGGGGCCATTAATACACAGCTGATGGGAATGTAAATTGCTTCAACCAAATGTTGATATCTAGGAAAATTACAAATACATATACCCTGTGATCAGAATTTTACTCTTTGGTAAATATCCTATAGATATAATCTTACATAATTGTATATCCTATACAGTTTATTTATTGCAGAATTGATTGAATTAATTAAATATTATAGCAACATAAGTGTCCCTCAATAAGGGACTAGTTTAATATACTATGGTCCATCCATACAATGGAATACTATGCAACACTTAAAAAGAATGACAAGAACATGACGTATAGACACGGAACAATCTCCAAAATGTATTTGTTAGTGGGTAAACTAAAATTCAGCATCCTATGATACTATCTGTGAAAAACAGCAGGAACATTAATGTAGAATGTTAGTACATGTGTAGACTGTGTCTAGAAGGATTCAAAGGAAACGCAACATTAATTGCCTCTGCACAGGAAACCGGGGTGGCTGTTGAACAGGGATAGGTGGTAGACTTTCACTACATATCATTTTTCTTTTACTTTTTTATTTTTTTCTCTAAGTGCAAGACTTCCCTATTAAAAAGAAATTATATTTAGGGATTAGTCTATTAAAAATTACATATAGATGTATGTGTGTTTATATAATATAAAACATGTATAATATATGTATACATACTATGTATGTTTGCATGTGTGTGTGTATACATACATGAAGATCATTCACTGCATGGAGAGAATGAATTGGAGGAAGATAAGAACCAGGGAGAAGAGGTATTATTGTGTCATCCAATAAGACAGAATGGTGGCCTGAACAAAAATTATGGCTATAGAGATGTAAAAATATGAACAGGTTCTATATGGGGACCTAAAGCAAATATACTCCTAGAGCTGTCTTTCTGTATGAACAGCTTGTCCAGTGTTATTCAGGTAGAGAGGTGGGAAGGGACCCATTGTACACCAGCACCCTTACTTTAAAGGCAAGCATTGCCCTGGCCGGTTTGGCTCAGCGGTTAGAGCGTCTGCCTGCGGTCCGGAGAGACCCGGGTTCGGTTCCCGCTAAGGGCATGTACCTCGGTTGCAGTTTGTCCCCGGCCCTGGTTGGTCGTGAGGGTGGCAGCCACTCGATGTGTCCCTTTCACATCGATGTTTCCCTCTCTCTCTCTTCCTCTCTCTCCTTCCCACAATGTCTGTACAAAAAATGGAAAAATGTCCTCGGATGAGGATTAAAAAAAATAATAATAAAAATAAAAAATAAATAAAGGCAAGCATTGATGTTTGCACTTGCATTTCAGTGTGTGTGTGTGTGTGTGTGTGTGTGTGTGTGTACTTGAGTGATCTGCATTGATGACTCCCCTTATTGTTTAGAAACAAGATTTTTTGTTTTTTGTTTTTTATAAAGGATTCAAATAAACCATGACCATTATCTGTTCATTATATTTTTCTTTGGTCAGTTTTCTTATATTGGATCCAGGGGGTTCTCTGCCTTTGGTGATAAAAAGAACAGAAGAGAAAGAAACCAAATGGGTTATTTGGACAATCCATCGCTATGATGTTTATTCTTTCTGTGACACACTGGCTGATGACAGAATAATATACTTACTGACCTCAATAACACACCTACTGCAGCCAGCTTGGGGAAAATCAACTCAGTTGTTTTCTAAAGGACAGGAGGAATGCTCCTTTGCTCTCATTTGCTCTGGTCTCATAAGTCTGGGACATGGCTGGCCAAGGCCTCATCCTGTGCAGGGGATGAGGCCAGAGCTGGAGGGACAGGCCTGCCAGGGTTGGGACACTGGAGAGGAGCTGGCAGGGACTGGCCAGAGGTCAGGCTCACAGAGTTCAGGAGCTGGGTGTCTAGTTCCAGCACGGACAAAGAGAACTAGAAGAAAGGCAAGCCGCAGTCCTAGGACCTGAAATACTGGCAGACTATCAAGCAAGGACTGAGCACACACCAAAACCAAGGTTTCAGAGTGGGAGCATAAGCTTGGGGACAGAAGAGTAACAAGGGAAATTTACTACTAAACCACAGGGTGGTGGGATGAAGTGTTTAAAATCCTGAACTGATATTCTGCTGGAATATTCTGATTAATATATCAAAATTATACCTTCCTGATTAGTAATTAGCTACTTCCTGCAGCCTCTCCCCCACCCTCAACCAATGTTCCCTTCTCCTATTCCAACAAACTGCAAACACCCAGACCCTGCCCCCACAGGCCCCAGCTCAATAGCCAACCAGCCTCCGTTTATGGTCTTTCACCAGCTCCACATGGAGTTCCTGTTGGTACCCTTGGCATTTCAGTGGGCAAATGCTGGACATCTATCTATATCTCCTTCTCCAAATTGTGGCTGCTCATGAGCCTTGGCCTAGAGTTGTCCCTGGGAGGCTGTGTGTTGAAACAACAGCCTTCACTGTAGGCTACTGCCATCTACCAGTTGTTAAGTATATTTAATATTGCCCCTACTTAAATCTCTTCTATTTAGGCCAGGCCTGGTATCACACACACACAAACACACACCCCTCAACCTACACTTAAAAGCAATCGGCCAGATGAGGGCTGTAAGATCAGCTATGGGAACAGAGAAATTAGATAGCTGAAATCCAAGCAAGTCCTGATTCAAAAAAAAAAAAAGTTTAACATTGTTGTTCTCGAACATGGGGATGCAGAATAATGTCATAAGAAGGGAGCTATAAGACAGATTTTCAGGCCTACCCCAGACTAAATCAGAGCTTCTGGAGGTGGAATCCAACATCTACGACTTTAATAAGCTCCTTATGGAATCCTTACGCTCGGTAGACTTGGGGAACTCTGGTCTAACCTATTTCTAAAGTCACATCACCCTTGTGTAAATTTCTTGAGAACTACTGTCCGCTGGACTTTTTGCTGGTTGCTACAGCTGTCAAGAGTTGAGGAGAAACTGGGAAGAACCAGGGTAAAAATAACTATGAGGACAGAAGTTGAAATAGGTGACAAATAAATGAATACTGTATTGAGAAAAGTGTAAAGCAATGTATCCACCAGGTCATTTAATTACTGTCTTTAAATTACCTTTACTACGACACACTATTGTAGGTTTAGGTTTGCTTTTCATTTTTACAAAGCGAAGAAAAGATGAAATATTATCTGCAAAATGTGCTTTCCTTGAGTCTGTGTAGCTATTTATTATTCAAGATAACATCATACAGAACAAGTGAAAAAGAGCTGATTGTAAAAAATTATCTGTGAGAGTCCTACCGGGGAAAAAAATTCAGTGTGAAGAAAAGTTGTAAAGGGTTTAGAGTTCAGGAATTCACTAAAATAATGTTCGGTGAGAAATTTATCATGAGGTTATTAAAGTTTATGACCATGTGTAATACTCAAAATAAATGGGGGGAAAAAATCAATACAGGTATACCTGCTTTCCTTCCAAGGCAATCTGTATTTTGTTCTCATCATTCCTACTGCCTCTTACGTAGTCCATGGCCTCATCATCTCCCCCTGCCCTTGTTCTCCTTCCTGTCCTGTTTATACATGCTGCTGTCTGGATCCCATCTGTTTTTGTTTTGTTTTTTTTTATCCTCACCCGAGGACATTTTTTGTTCAGGTAGAGTGGGAGGGAGAGAGAGGAACAGAGAGAGAGAGAGAGAAACATCGATGTGAAAGGGACACATCGAGTGGCTGCCACCCGCATGACCAACCAGGGCCGGGGACAAACTGCAACCAAGGTACATGCCCTTAGCGGGAACCGAACCCGGGTCTCTCAGGACCGCAGGCTGATGCTCTAACCGCTGAGCCAAACCGGCCAGGGCTGGATCCCATCTGAAGCAGGATCAGTACCAAGGGCTGGGTTCCACAGGACTAGAACTTGAGTTCTGGTAGAATACATTTAAGCAATAAAGGAAGTAAGCATTCAAATTCAGGAAAATCCCAGTCCCCATACAAAATCCAAAGGGTTACAGAGCTGCAAGCTTGTGGTCAGGCTCCTGTCTGTGGGGACAAAAGAAAATTTGAAAATAAGGAGAAGGTCCTGGGAGAGCAGCCTGGTGGTGGTTGGGGGTGGGGGTGGGGGCGGATGGGGCACTTTACAAGGTCAATCCTCCTAAATAACAGCTCTGATCATGTTACTTTCCTGCTAGAAAACTGCAATGGCTGTTCACTTGCCCTCCCACAGGGGCCCTTCATGTTCTGGTGCCGACTTTCCTTTCCGGTCTTGTCTCCCAGTGTTCACTCATTCAAGCACTGAACAAAATGTGTTCATTCCTAGTGGATGTCAGATTTTCCCAAGTGCTGGAATAAGAGATAGGAGAGAGTGCTGACTGTTTCCAGCTACTCAAAATGCACAACTAGAGGACAGGAAGACCAAGCATTGGGATGCCTGATCGTCATCTCGAAATTACATGTTCAAAATGGATTTGATCTTCCCTCTCAAACCTGTCTCATCCACAGTCTTCTCCACTTCAGTAAATGGCAATTGTTTTTCTTTCATTTCTTCAGGTCAGGAGCCTTGAAGCCATCCTTGACTTCTCTCTTTTTCTCACATCTCATATCAGCAAATCTAGCTGGTTCCACCTTCAAAATATGTATCAGATCCAGTCACCTCCCACCAACTTCACTGCCACCACTGTGACCCAAGCAACCATCCTCTCTTGCCTAGATTATGGCTCTAGCCTCCAAATTATCTCCCTGTGGCCATTCCTTACTTCTCTACAGTACATTCTTGGTACGGCAGGCAAAGCAATCTTATATATTTTGCCAGGTCATATCCATAGCCAACTCATATCCATACCCCAGCGCTTGAAACATTCTACTGGCTTTCCATCTCATTCAAAATGAAAGCCAAAGATGCTAGAATGGACTCTGGGACCATGCATCCTCTGGCCCCGCTACTCCCTTTGCACCTCCTACCACTCTTCCCCTTGTGTACTTTGCTCCCACAAGTGTGTTTCTTTAGCACTTTACCACATCCCACCTCAGGACCTTTGCACTGGCTCTTCTCTGCCTGGAACACTCTTTCCCAGGATAACCTCACAGTTCACTCTCACCTCCTTTAGGTCTCTGCATAAACATTGCCTTCTGAGATACCCTTTCTAATCACCTTATCCCAAATCACACCATCCTCTCCAAGCACTCTCTACCTTCATCACTTAACTCTGCTTTATTTTTCAGCATGGAACTTACTGCAATCTGACACATACTTATTTGTGTTACTTTTCTTCTCCATCTCCCCTACTTGATCATAAGTGCCAGGAGGTCAGGGGCTATGTCTGTTTTCTTCACTACCATATTTCCTATACTTTGAATAGTGCCTAGCAAGTAGTATTCTCAATAAATACTTTTTTAATCAATTAATTATTTTGAAGAAAGTACTTTTTTCCCTTCCTCTCTTTCCAAACCCTTGAATTGGTAGCACTATACTTCTCTTTAGTCTAAGCTTAAATGTCACCTCTTCAAAAAGTTTTATCTAGAAAAGTAGATACCTCTGGTATATGCTCACTGTACTTCACTTGCTGGTGAATAAATAAGTAAAAGTGAATGAAATGATGGTATGCCTCCATCCACCACTGTTTCATACTTACACCTATATTACTGATTATGGTTCTTCCAGCAGCCAACAACTAAGCCAAGTCACACATCCAACTTTCTTTCAGAATATGAACTTCAACTCTAGCTCGAGGCTACAGTTGACTCTTCCCCTCAATCAATCCCAGCCTATCCTACCCAGCACTCCTCCCAGCCTTAGTTCAGAATGGATCTTTCCATAATCCTTTACTCCTTCCCCTCACAGACCCACAATTCCTCCCTCCACCTTCCGTAGTCCTTTGTCCATGAATATCCTCAATAAAACTAGTTAGATTATTGTTTACAGTATTGGCTGGCTTGTTAACATTTTAGGAAACTTCATATTGCACATATAGTCACTTAGATATATACAAATATAGCATTTGTGGTTTTTCTACAAAATACTGGGCACCAAGCTCTTGATCCCCAACATGATCCATTGTATAATAAAATGTGACTTAACACTTTTGACCTCTAGTTCATTTTCCAGAAACATATCACCAGTTCAAGAATATCCAATGAATCTCAAAACCCATTTCCCTAAAAAGATAAAATAGAAATAAAAAACTTCTCAACCAATCAATCATTTAATATGTACCCAGTATTTGACTATGTACTTTGAAGTAAGAGATGAAATCAACCCTTGTAAAACAATGGACAGTATAGTCAAAATCAGATGTTTCATTCTGCCCAGAATTTATTTTCTCTCTAACTTTCCTTTGGGACTACAGACCTTTCATCTACTTTCAATCCATTTGTTCTGGGAGGAATTGAACCTACTTTCAGTCCAGGAGTAGATAGTGATCTACTGGCCAATCACAGCATTCCAGCTATGTATGACACAATATTTGGTTTAGGAATGGACACATGATCCAAGTCAAGCTAATATGAATTAATTCCAACACAGTATAGTGTTCATTTAATAAGCCCTGGAGAAGGCTACCTGAGTTCAAATCCCAGCTCCACCAATCACCAGGTACAAGCATAAGAACTTGTCAAATTATTGCTTCTCTGCCAACTCTAGTTTCTTCTAGAGAAAATAATTTCTAGCCATAGAATTGTGAGGCAGTTTAAATAAAACGATAAGTGTAAAGTGCTCAAAATCATGTCTGGTACAGATGAAGCATTCAAAAAATTCTAATCACTTCTGTTTGGGGAAATCTTTGGAAAGAGATTCTCCCTGCTGGGGCCATCTTGCTAACACATGGCAAGGGCCTGTCTGAATGAAGTAACACCAGAGAGAGCGGGGCTGAGAGATTGGGGGAGAGAAGCCTGGGCACAGCAGTTGAGCTTATGCATCTGGATGTCAGCTGATGCCTGGCCTTTTCTCTTCTGAGAGTCAATAAATTCTCTTCTATCAGGTAGATTGAGCTGGGTTTCGACCTCATTTTGAAAGAGTTCTACCTAATACAGATAGTAGTTGCGGGAGTAATTAGGTGCCAAATGGGTGTCACAGACTGGGAGAGTGCCCAGTAAGTCAAGTTCAACGTGGGCTATGGGAAGTAGTGAGGGGAAGGGGGTCACCCACCTCCGATTCTGCCAGCCCCAGAGCACCGTCAGAAAATGGCCAGGGAGTAGCTGGAACCATCACTGCCCTAGAGCATTATATTATTCACCAGAGAAAACTTACCTTCTAGAAGAATGATGCCATTTCAGAATGTTTCGGCAGAAATCCCCTCCCACAGCCAGGACCCAGGACCACATCCTTTGCCGTGGGGGAACGGTTGCTTCCAAAATGGCAGCAATAGTGCTTTCAGACAGAGGGAAAGAAGGCTTTGGTTGGACATCTGATCCTCGGGTTAGCTGGATCTAGCTGGCACGTTCACAAGGGACTCCTTCAAATGAGTCCTTTTAGGAAACTAGAAGGCGCAGGATTCATTGGCTCATCCAGAAGGTTCCATCCAGGGCTCCGTGGGACTCTACACCTTGGGTCCAGGGAACCATGCCTCATCTGGAACTGCACCGGATCACTCTGATCCTCCCCCAGAGTCTCCTGGGAGGAAAGCCACCTAACATCTCTCTCCACCATTTCTTGAGCAATTCAGTGTTTCCACCTTTCCATGCTTTCCTTGAAGAAATCTGGCATCTTTCACTTTCTGTAAGGTGAAGATAAAAGTGAGTCTGTCTTCACCATGCACGGAGCAGGTTATATAGAGCATGGCAGAAGCATTATTTCATAGGTCTAGTTTTGAAACTGATAAGAGATGTTCAAGAACAAAGGGGTATTGGCAGACCAACTATGAGCAAGAGAAAGCTAGTGTGTGTGTGTGTGTGTGTGTGTGTGAGAGAGAGAGAGAGAGAGAGAGAGAGAGAGAGAGAGAGAGAGAGAGGTAGCAGCCAGTCTCAATTCTCCCAGATCACTTCCAATTTTTTTCTTATGGAGCCGTCAGCAAAGACATCTTCATTTAGAAAGTTCATTACAATTTTATTACCTTGAAATTGCCAGCACACATCCACAACCATAAAGGAAATACTGGAAATAGAAATGCCCACTGTGTTACTAATCTTAAGGTTAGTATCTGTTGGCAAATTCACCCGTGCTTCATTAAGGTGGTAATGTTCGGCATTTGGCTTTGCTAAACAAAAGAAAGGAAAAGAAGGAATATATTAAGAACTCTAAAAATAGTTTGGAAAATGCCTTCAAAAAGAGGATGTAAAGATATCAGAAGAGAATATCAGCAATTACTAGAATGTCACTGTTTATGCCTCTTACCCATATTTTTTTAAAAAGCAGACCACAAACAAATTCACATGCACAATTCTCTACCACTCATACAAACAACATTAATGTTGGAACGTGCCGTCAAGGAAAGCTCAAAGTGATTATTCAGTCATGAATGTCATTGAATTTGTTAACTGCTCATTTCTAGCATTAGTGCCAAGAGTAAAGGCCCTGGTCGACTCAGTTTTCCATCAGAATTTGCTTCCATCTTCTCAGTACAAGCCCTTCCTGTAACGGCTGTAGCTTTAAATGCAGACTAAATTTCCTCGGTGTCTTACTGAGCGTGGACTGAACTGGAAGGGGGCAGCGTGGAAGGGGGTCTGGCCTGTGATGTCCGTGGGCTGTCGCAGGCTTGGAGCCGTAAGGCGGCACCGTGGCTGCCCGGGAGGCTCTCTTGGAAGGACGCCCTGCCTGACGTGAAGCAGCCCCTGCTTGCGAATGCGAGGCCTTGGGCGAAGACAGCCAAGCCCAACTGCCTGATTCTTCCTAGATCTGGGACTGAGAACATTTATAATTTAGAATAAATCCAACCAACACCAGAGAAACTAGAAAATGCTATGAACATAGAGGTATGACTAGGCAAGATTTAAAGGAAAAGAAACAAACCCTTTCTCACCAGATATAACTAGGTTATTACTGCTAAATTAAGCCAAAAATGAAGGTCCTGTGTTTCCTTTCCAAATCCTGAACAGACGTTTTCAACATCCTTCCTCATTGCAGTTCTGCGGCCCTTTGTGGTGCAGCTCCCTTCAAAGGATGCTGGCCCAGGAGAGCTCAGCCCCATCAAATCCAACATCTCCTTCCAACAGATATGTCCCCTTCACTGACCAGAAGTAAAATGTGTAAGTAGTATATCCTATCTACCAACAAACATCTTTAAATAAATACAGTGCCCAAGCTGAAATATCAAGGAGAAACACGGGGTGTCACTTGGAGTCTCTGGGTTCACTGGGAGACATCTGTGCGCACCGGGTGCCACCTCCCCACCGAATCTCTGTGTGGTGACTCGCCAGGCTCTGTGAGCACTGGGAACGCATCGGAGATGGTGCACTTGTCTACGTCGACGTCCCGATAGCGCAAAGTGCCATGTCCATTGATTCTGCAGTAATTGTGTCCACAGAAAGTTCAGTGTGTGCTAAAGCTATACAGAAAACAGTTTGCCTTTCATGTAAAACAGAGTCAGGTTTTAGAATCAGATCATTACAAACAGGTTGTTACCTGCATGAAAGTTTGTCAGGAGGTTCAAAGTTGGACAAGACAGGGACAACTCTGTTTCACAGGATGAGCCTGTGGACTGCAGGACAGGTAGCATCATTGTTCTCGGCCCGTCGTTGTAACACCTAATCCTTCCCTGGCCTAAATTCTAAAGCGCCGTCCAGGGTCGGTACTCCCTCCTCTCATTAAGGACACTGTGCTGGTCTCTACTTAGTCCTCTAACCAACTCACCTCTGCTTAAGAATAAAGGAAGTCTTTATTTCTGCAATAGGCAGAAACTCAGTATTTTATTCTAATCCTTTTATCTGTAGCTGGAACCCAGGTCTACTAAGTCTTTCCTGAGCCCTGTGATCATCCCTAAATTCATTGCTAAATCTGAGAATCATTATTCCTCCAAAGAATCACTTTAAACAATGGCATCTTATGTCACTGAGTTTTCAGAGTGCTAGCACCTGTCATGGCTGGTCCCTCAAACCCTGCCTCTACCTAGAGAACCGATTGCCCAGTGACCGTGGGTGACACTGTCCATGTAAAAAGCCTCGTGTGTGCCCAGCACAGCAGCCTTCAATGACAGGCGCCGATTTTCTTCTGAATCTCTCAGTTTGGGACACAGGGTAGTATGGAAGCTTCGAAACCATTCAGACGTTGTTCTTGTTCTGGATCTTTACCACACCTTCCCGTTGTGTGACTTTTGACGATCTTTGAAATAGACCCTGAGGTTGCTGTTGTCATTCCATTCTCGAATGAGAAAACGGGGCTCTGGGGTAAGGGAGTTTGCCCAAGGTCACACAGTAAATGAAAAGTCAGAATTTTAACCCAAGTCCTATATTATTATCTCCAAATACTATATATATATATATACATGCTATAGATATGTATGTGTATATATATATGTATGTAGATAGATAGATGATAGATAGATAGATAGATAGATAGATAGATAGATAGATAGATAGATAGATAAAAGGATTAGAATAAAAATGTATTCCACTATTCTAGGTTCCTAGCAAGGAATATTAGATCCTTTCCTTTCATTTTCTTTTCCCTACCTGAGTTGGTATTCTGTTTGTTCTTTTTTCTCTTTTCGGTCAAACAAGATAAAAGGGAAAAATATATTAATTCTTCCGCATGTCAACCAGATAAAATAATTTTTAATTAGTTAAAGTGTCCCCTGTTCAAGGTTCTTTGCCTGCGTTATTGAATACTGTGGCTGGTATACCGCTTAAGAAGCCAATTCCATATTATTTAGGCAAAACTAACATAAAAGGAAGTCATTGAAGCATATTGGGATGTCCCTGGAATTTCAGTGGGCAAAGCAATCCAGAGAAATGGGGAGTGAGGAGAGCCGGGGACCCACCAACATGGGCCCTGGCCCTTCTCTTGTTGTCCTGTTGCTGGGTGTGCCCCAAATCTCAACCGCTCCTGTTTGCTAGGCCTCTTATGTCAAGTTTGGATCCTGAGAGCATCGACCTGAATTTTCCAGCTTGGACCAATCATGTAGGACCAGTTGTAAGGTCAATGTATATAACTCCAGCTGTGAGGGGTCCACTTCTGTGAGAAAACTGGACATTTCTCAGAGGAAGGAGGCAGGTCAACCAAACTAATAAGTGTCCATTTCGAGAGGAGAAGGCCAAGGTGAGAACGTTTTAACAAGAGAAAATAGCCAGACTTGCTGAAAGACCAGATAGAAAAATTACTACTAAAAGTTTAAAAAATCGAGGTAGCCATCAGATATCTAAAGATGAAACAACGCTCTCACTTTCTTTATATTTTTATCTACTTAGAAGACCTTTAAAAATGAGGCATTCAGTTTATGTTTGATCTTGGCAAAGTCAGATGTGAGGCCCAAAATGACCCTCAGCTCCCAGCCAATAACAGCATGTTTCAGTGCCTTGGATACCTGGGTCTGAACTGACCATCTCCACCCCCTCCTGCACCCCATGAAACAGAAGAAATACTAATTCATTGAGAGCTCAGAATCCACTTAGGTAAAGTAACAATATTCAAAGTCATTCTTAGCCTAGAGGGACTGGCCAAAATGCTGATCAACTGCGTGTAGGACCTAATTGTTTTGACATTACCTCATCACAGACACAGACGGTTTTAACCTTGCAAATGTGTTCGTTGAATTTGGTTTCTAGGGCAGAATGGGAGTGCCTACAGAGCTCATGAATATAAATACACGGGATCATACTTTTCCCCACAATCCTGCTCCCCCTGCAGCAATCACTGAAAGGCTGACGGGAACACGTAACAATTTGTAATTAGTTTTTGTTTTTAAAAGAAAGGCGACCAATTCAGGTGTCTGTGCTAGAAGCAACCATCTAATTTATCCTTGCAGGCCCGTATCGCCTAGCAGCACACATTCATGCAAAGGCAAGCTCCGGCTTGCATTTAATGACTTCAAATGAGCTGTCTGGCACCTTTAAATAGCAAGTGGCATGTGAGGGACCCAAGGGCAGAGGAAGGGAAAAGTCGTCCATATACCTTTTTTTTTTCCTCTTCTTGCTCTGCTTTTCAGAATAAATCATGGCCTTTTTATTGGACTCGCTAACCTACTGCTGCTACTGCTAGAACAATAAGCTTGCAATGTGTCCTTGAAATATGTGCCTAGCCCCGTGACACTTTTCAGACAACAAGGAAGAGTCAGAATTTCTCAAAGAAAGTAGATGATCCTTCTTCGTAGTTCTGATACCCCCATCTCAAGCTTCAAAGGGCCCAGGCTGCTGTCTTCAGGAATATGCAGCCCCTTATAATAGTCCTCAAAATATCACTGGTATCGACCACTTCTCTCCCCTTGTCCCACACCCGAGCCCACTGATCTTGTAGTCACAGTTTGTAGGAAGAGGTTTTCTTTACGAGGGGAATAATACAAACACCACATTTGCAAGTGATCTGTCAAAGGATGCAAGGGATGTAGTCTCAGCCGGTGAGAAGAGACCTTCCCCCCGATGACCAGAGCCTAGATGCTCCCTGGGCTGGACCGCTGTAGAACGAGATGACTCATAAAACTTGATCGTTCTATAACCCTAATGGGTCCCCAGTGAGATCGAGTCTATTTTTCTTTCCCCACACTTCCACACTTCTCTGTTCTCTCTCCTTCCAGCTCTTTCCACCACATCCTCAGTTGCTCTTCTCTGAGTCAGATGCTTTTGCGCCAGCCCGACCGGCATGCCCACCGCATGCCCTTCCAAGTCATCACCTGGTCTGTGGGGCATCAGCTAGCAGCTCTCAGACTTCTCTTCCACCGTGACGTGCCTGAGAGAACCTGTCCGCACACCTGTCTCCTCATGGGCGGCAGCTGTCTGTTCCCACTGCTTAGATCAGGAGGACACGAGTGTCCTGCGGTATCTGCCAGCTCGCTCGCTCACCGCCCCTTTCTTTCCCACTGACCCAGGAGGCATGGGAGTGAGGATGGCCAGCAGAACAGGACAGACACAAATAAACATTGAAGTCGAGGGAACCAAAACTAGTGAAGACACCCATTGTAAATAGTGGCGACTTGAAATGAATACTGGCAATTATGGCCGCATAAGAAGGATCAGAGCAGGAGAGGGGGAGTCAAGGTATAGACAGGCACTTAAGAAAACCCCAACGAGAGGAGAAAAGGAACCTTGTCTATACAATGTTAAAGAAAAAAGTATTTCAGCTCTCCTTAAAGATGTAAGGAAGACTTTATTCAAGAAAGAACTACTGCAGTGGAGTTTTGCAATAAGGGAGAGAATTTGGACTCTTCTCTGACTACAGCAAAGGAAAATGGGGATTTAGAGCCAAGGAGAGGGGGGTGGGGGGTGTCCACGGATGGAAAATTACTAAGAGGAGACATCAGAGGTACGGGAGGATTTAGACTAAACCGACTTGACAAGGTTCTTGCTAGGTGATCAGACATCAGCTGGGGGTTGGTGGCGGATAAAGAACCTGATCAGATATCAAGAGTAATCAGTTATCAAGGGTGGGGGATTCCGTGAAGGAAAGAGTCTTTGTCAACAACCCCCGTTCCCACCTAGGGAGTTTCTTTGTGAAGCTTTTTCCTCTGTTTCACCATAAATCAGGAGGTATTGTTTTACTTTGACATAAAAACAGTTTTAACAAGTAAAAACGTTGTGCCAATGCTCAGCTGTGCAGGAAAGCATTTCTGTCCGGTCCGACACCCACACACACTCTTCCTGTAGTGTGGCCGTCGCGGGGGAAAGCGGCCACTGGGAACCCAGGCCTGGCAGCCAAGTGGTTAATATTCCACTCTAGGGCCGCCCTCCAAACAGCCCGCTTCATCAGTCAACTATTTTTCCTGTTTCAGCCACATGGACTGATGGTCTCTCACACATGCTTCCACTTACTCCGGGCTGCACCAGCTCTTGCACATGCATCACAATAAAAGGGGTTTTGTATGAAAATATTTGAAACTATTTAAAGTAACTGCAAACATATGCATACTTGTTTTGTTACATTTTTCCCCCATTATTACCGAGGGCCATGACTTTTCTCTCTCCACCGTCTCCCCCTTCGGCGAAGCATTAGAGGTGCATTTCCACTGCACGCTGAACTCGTCCTCACCTCAAACTGTCAGAAGTGTATTCAGCAGGGGACGATCAGTGTCACGGTGCTTCTCAAAATGTGGTCTGAGGAGTGGTCTCTGGTAAGCTGAGCATTTCTGGGAGTGGAATGCCATTCTAATGAGTACCTTCAAAAACTGGATTCAGATCATGAGGCTGTTTCCCTGGCCCCCACGACAGCACGGGCTAACCGTTTTGCTCATGTGGGTACTGTAAACTGTATTTTTAGTGTTAAATGCATGTTAGATTCATTTGCAAGGCATACCCATTTAGAGATTTATTTATTGAACAACAGCAAAAAAGACTGTGTTTTTAACAAAAACCTGTGTACAATAGATGTTTCAAGTATGATAGAGAGTTTGGCACTCTTTTTCAAAAGCGTTTGGGATGGCATCTATCTGTTTGTTCTGTTGATTGTGAGTAAAGTCCATTTTGTTTTCTACTCTGATGTAGCACCAGTATTTCTTTACATCTTAGAAAACTAAGTCCCTTTTCTCATTTTTCTTTTATTTCTTTCTATCTAGCTCGGAGTATGGTTATCATCATTTGTTTGCGTAATGAATTTTCATAGCTTTGTCACCTCGAATCGGATCCCAAGTTTATTTGTGTTTGTTCCTTGGGTCCTGGGCAATAGAATGTGCCAGCTGGGTTCTCTGGAAGGCAGGCACTGAGGAGAAGTTCCAGGAACTAAGGGTCTATTGAGGAGCAGCCTCCAGAAAAGGAGAGAGAGGAGGCAGGGGGCAGGCGAAGCCATCACAGTAGCGTAGACCTAGTGAAGTACGTGTCAGCCCAACAGAGAACAAAGATGGCCTAGTAGAGAAACTCCACTTTGGGGAGAAACAGCTAGGCCCTAGAGTACCATCTTGCTCCATCATTGGCTGTGGGTTCCCCGAGAAGAGCAGCACTTCAATGCAAAAGCTGTGGCGTACACTTGGGGAACCGCAACTGGGGGTGTCTGTCAACCACCCTGCTTACAGCCGGGCTTAGACTCCTTTCCTGTGGGGGATCTGAGTAGTGCATTCCTGTGTCTGCTGCACATGGAATTCTTACTTTAAACAAATGACAAATGATCACACCCAATATTTTGAAAAGTAAAGGGAATTTTAAGACAAATAGAGCTAAATATTGCATTAGAATGCATAAATATATACACTTTACTATCATTATTTAGCTTTCTAATGCTATACACAACTTACACACATATGCATTTGGCTTGTTAATATTTGTAATTATATTTTCTTCACATAAATATTTTAAAATATACAATGTTAGAAATTCAATAGATAAGCATGAGGTGAACCAAAATGAGTGGAGAAGAAAAACATAGTTCTTTACATAGGAACCTGTTCTATTTGCAAAGGAAAATTTGAGTCTGTATAAAGCATAACAATGACACAATGGTATTGAAAAGACATGTAAATGGCAAACACCTATCATTTCACAGATATAGGATATTAGAGAAGTGATTTTTTTTTTTGGAGTCTCATTTACTTTGAATAGTTTAACAAAAATTACATATTTATTTTTAAGAATTCCCCTAATCAACAACATATTATTAGATCTATAAATCTTAAAATTATTTGGAATTATTCAAAAGTCTTTAATCATGTGCACTGGGATCTTATATTTATGTTTTCTTCTAAGTACTGTAGGAATTAGTGTGCATTAATTATTCATGGATGCCAGCTATAGAGAACAGTTATCATAGTTAATGGTTAACATCTGCATTAATGCTGCATGTACCTATTAATTAGCCCCCTTCGTGTGCAGTGTTCATGGTGCATGCCATTTTCTCAGATTTTCCTCGAGATAATACAGAAGTTCATGAGAACCACCCATGTGCATCAGGAAGAGAATAGCGCCTTTGTCCTAATCTTATTACATTTCTCCAGATGTGATAATATTGTCCTGTCTCTAAATGGCTTTTTTTATTATCACTTTAAACTAATAATATTTAAAATGAGAAAACAAAGTAATACAAGCAAAGAACTTCCTGAACTTGCATTTATTTTTTATTTTCCTTAATCATCTTAAATTTCCTACGGGAAAAAGAATGTGTTTGCAGAGTCAATACACAGCCAATTCTAAATCTAGGGGCACTTTTCTTGCACATAAACCTGAATTATAAAGCTCAGAGTATTTTCAAGTCCAGAAGAGGACTGGAGGCAGATTCTCTTGAGCATTACCTAATCCATTTTAAAACACCATCTGCTGAATGACAACTATGTGTCTCTAACATGCTAAATGCTTCCACATACACTGTCCCACTTAATCATTTATTCATTTAATGCATATTTAGTAAGCATCTTCCATACAAAACAGTAAGTGAGCAAAACAAACATGTCTGGGTTTTTCTGTGGATGTTCAATCTGGTGAGAGAGACCGATATAAGATAACTCTGCCCGTCATCTATTGTGGCAGAACAAACACCCTGAGGTCCTGGAGCACACAATTATCCTTTATTGTCACACTCATTGGCGTACAGGTCAGCTGGGGCATGTTTCTCATTTTTCTGGGACCAGAAAATAACCAAGTGCGTGTTCTCCTCAAAGCAATCCCAGGGGTTCAAGAGAACGAGACCACCGCACGAGCACAGTTCGAGCTCATGCACGTCCACTGACAGCCTATTGGCCACATTGTGCTGCATGGCTAAGCCCAAAATAAATGGGGTGCGAAGTATACCCTGCCCACAGTATGACAGTCAAAGAAATAAACACTTGCTGGAAACTAATCTAAATGATCATAAGAATTAATCACAAATTGTTGAATAATTAAAAATTCTGGAGTTATGATGACAAAGGGTTGAGTGTGCTTGGCCAGGTTCTTACTTGGGGATCAGGAAGACTTCCCTGAAGACAAGGGAAGTGAGGTGAGCTAAGGGCTGAACGGATAAAATATAACTAGGTAAAGAGGACATGCGAGGCATCGTCCAAGCAGGGAAACTGTGGGGAGCAGCAATTTCAAGGAACTGAAACGGAGGTCCTGAGAGGTTGATGAGACAGTGAGGGGAAGATTGAGGAGCATGGAGCTGGAGGGATGGACAACTTGAGAGCCTGCAGGGCCTTGCAGACCATGTTCATCCTACCCTGAGGCCGAAGGGAGCCCTGGAGGGCTTTAAGCAAGTGAGAGACAGGATCAGATTCAGTTCTGGAAATGACTCCTGTAGCAATGAAGAGAACAGCTGAAAGCGGACTTAAAGGAATTAAAGTCATCAGCAGATAAATGGTCATCAACATCATTGGCATAGTTCACAGTCTGTATTTATAAACACAGTTTAATTGGAACACAGCCATGCTCATTCATTTATGGATTGTCTGCTCTGACTGCTACAAGGCAGAGTTGAGTAGTTGTGACAAAAACCACATGTCCCACAAAGACTGAAATATTTACTATCGGGCCCTTCACAGAAAACATTTGCCAATGTCTGCATAGATGAGATTCCTTTAAGAAGAAAGCATAGAGACAGAGGGGACAGAGGACCTAGGACATAACCTGATAATGACAGAAAAGAGAAAAAATGAGCTAGTAGAAGAAACTGAGCATCCTAATCTGTTTGATAGTTTTTAGCCCCTTTTTCCAGATTTGGAAACATAGGTTCAGAGAGTGTGGGAGATTGCACCATATAGCCAAAAACTCCTCCCCTCCCTATATGCATAACACTTTACAACGTGATGCTGCTACTTCTCCCATCAAGAGGTAGGGTACACTTCTCCACGGCCTCGGTTCTGGAGGGTCTGACTTTGACCAATAAAATGTAGCAGAAGTTGCTCTGTATGAGTTCCAAGCCTTGGCTTCAAGAGGTCTTATGGTTTCCACTTTCACTTTCTTGTTGTCCTGAGACGACCACAGGAGAAGGCCTGGGCCAGCCTCCTCGATGGTGGGAGTCCACCCTGCCAACAGCCAGCAACAACCAGCAGACATGTAAGTGAGGTCATCTAAGATCACCCAGGCTCCAGCAAGCAGCCAGCTGACTGCTGTCACCTGAATGAGCCCAAGCAACCCCAGCAGAAGAGCCACCCAGCTAAATTTAGCTCAGACTGCAGACCCACAAAGCCACTCAGCTTTAGGGTAGTTTGTTACACAGCAAAAGATAACTGAAACAAGACATTGAGGGACTTTCTTGAGATCACATGACCATATAGCTATTAAGTAGCAAAGCTAGGATTCAAATCCAGTCTTAGGGCTCCAAGTCCATAATGTTCTCTCTGTTCATGTTAAATGTGGCAAATAACAGCAAACATGATAGTATGTTAGTCTGTCTTCCTGATAGTTGGTCTTAATGCACTAGCATGGCTAATTCTAGAGATGGATAATTTGTTGTTATATGAAGGGACTTGAGAAGGCCCTCTTCTATAAAATAGGAGGTATAGAATTTAGAAATATGCCAGCTTGCCAGGAAATCAATTGTATGCCCTTTATTAATTTTTTTCCTCCTTCCTCCTCCTTCCTTCCTTCCTTCCTCCTCCTTCCTTCCTTCCTTCCTTCCTTCCTTCCTCCTTCCTTCCTTCCTTCCTCTCTCTTCTTTCTTTCTTTCTTTCTTTCTTTCTTTCTTTCTTTCTTTCTTTCTCTTTCTTTCTTTCTTTCTTTCTTTCCTCCATCTTTCTCTAGAAAGTATTTCACTCATTTCTCCACAATCAGACTCATTGTTTTGGTGTACTACATGGTCCTGGTTGGATTGCAAATAATATTCCTGGGAAGAGAGTTAGCAGTCACCAACTGTGCTGTGTGCTGCTTTGTCTAAGAATGGTTTTCAGCAAGGCACAGAATAACTAAATCTTAAAATTAAGGTAACCAGGGACAATCCTTCCCTGGACATACAACAGAGAGACAGAGTCACTGGCAAACTGAAGAGTAAGAATTAAAAGAATGGGGAGAAGTGAAGAGAAGAGACTTGGAAGGGCTGAAGCCATCCTTCACAGCTAAGTCAATGGAGCAGCTATTCAATCCTGAGCAAGAAAAAAGCAATGAGTAGTGGGAAAAAAAGAGTTAATGAAGAATAATAATAAGGGACTCATTCAGCTTGAAGTCAGGCCCATGCAAAGAGTCGGTTTGGGTGAGGAAGGTGAACTTGGCCCTCACTGTATCACACTCCAGCTCCCACCCTCTTCCACCAAGCTCCACCCCTCCTACTCCACCCTGGCCAGTTCATTGCACCTCAGCCTACAAACTGCCTTGTCACTAGAACTGTCCTTCTCTATTTTTTCTGTTTTCTTCCAAATCTCTCTCTCAGGAAGCCGCTCTTGGTTATTTGCACATGAATTAGTTTAAATGAATATGTTTCTTCCAGAGAAATTGTATCTGAGGTCTCATTATGGGTGGGGTGGGGGGTGGGGGTGCAGGCTGTATTGGAGGAATTTCCAGGAGCTGTGTGTGAGAGCAGCACTTTCTGGAGTAGAGAAGGTTGTGACCATGCCCACACCAGGTTCAGCCTGGATACACATTCACCACATTTAGGAATAAAGGCATGGGGGTGGGGTGGCAAGCTGGTAGTTTGGGAGGATTGTCCTGGCTCTGTATTCAGGTGAAAATTGACTTGGAGAAAACTCACGTGGGCAAGGAAGTCAAAACAATGTTTTATGCCTGGTAACAAATGAGACAGACGGTCAGGAACAAAGTGGGAGAGACTGAGATGAAGTGTACCAAGTTTATAGATACAGGGAGGGGTACACTAAACACAAAGGAAAGCAGATGAAACTAAATCATGATGTAAGAGCTATTTGGCAGTTTCTTTAAGGTTAAATATTCATCTACCCCAGCGATTTTCAGCCGGTGTGCCATAGCACTCCGGTGCGCCACAAGAATTTTTAAAACATGCAGTACCTGACTCTTTAGTCAGGGGCACTGACCTCTTTTCCCTTAGATTGTCAAATTTTAAAAATGACAGCAGTGATCACAACAATAGCCATCCTGTGTGGATGAATCAAAATTATACCTATTTTCTTGTCAAAGCAGCAAAAAATATATTTTTTGGTGTGCCGCAGAATTTTAGTAATTATTTTGTGTGTGCCATGAGACGAAACAGGTTGAAAATCACTAATCTGCCTATAACCCAGCATTCCCCTCCTAGATATTTATATGAGGGAAATGAAAACATGTAATCTACAAAAGACTTGTGTAAGAATGTTTATATCAGCCTTGTTCATAATAACCCCAAACTGGAAACAACCCACATGTCCATCAACAGGAGAACAAATAAAAAAGTTGTGGCATAGTTATACTATAACCCCAGTAATAAACTCATATATAATCCTCAGTAATAAAAAGAATGGGCTACTAATATTTAATGCATGCAACAACATGAATAAATATTACAACTATTATGTTCATCTAAGCATTGGCAAACTATAGTCCACAGGCTAAATCTTGTTCCTCGTCTGTTTTTGTAACTAATGTGTGATTGGCACACAGCCCTGCCCATTTTCTTTACTATGACTGCTCTGTGCTACAATGGCAGACGAGTAGCTGAGACAGAGACCAAATGAGACGCAAAGCCAAAAATACAGATTTACTATCTGGTCTTTCATGGAAAAATGTTGCCAATTCCTGCATTAATAGTAAAAAGCCAAGCACAAAAGAGTACATACTATATAGGATTCCATTTATATAAAATTCAAGACCAGACACGAACTAATAAATGACCATTGGAAGGAGGGGCAAATTGACTGGAAAGGGATACAGGAAACTTTTTTGGAAGGATGAAAATGTTCTTTACCTTGTTTAGGGTGTTGATTACACATCTTTGTACAATTGTCAAAAATCATCAAACTAAACACCTAAGAGATGGGCATTTTATGAATAGTTACTTGTTTGAAAAAAGTTTGAAATAAACCACTTAGCCTTGGGGGAGGGGATGATAGAAGAATAATTGGTTTAATTCTAAAAAAATTAATTTGGAAATCCAGAAGGAAAAAAAGAGACTGATTTACAAAAATAATCCCCGCCCCCTCAAAAAAGAAAAACTGATGTAGTCAGAAATGCACCTTACAGGAAATCAGGCGACCTAGGAGTACTGGTTTACAAAACCAGAGCTTCCACGAATTTGATGAATGACCTTTGTTGAAGCACTGACCTTCTCCAGGCTTGTGTTCATCTTCAAGAGACAGGTGTTGGATTGGACGGTGGTTGAGTTCCCTCCCAAGTCCATCATTCCACGTTTTATGGTTCATGCCACCAAAGATCAGTCACCTCTCTCCTATAGCATTGTCCCTATTCTTCCACCAAGGCCATTGCCTTTATTATCCAGCTAAGTGTGGAAGCTCTCCATTCCCTTCACCAGCCTGATGTGGAGTCTTTGGTGACAGGTAGGGAAGAATCTAGGAAGGGGTCTCAAACAGGACTATTGCAAGAAAAATAAGATTTGATCAACTGGCATTGAAGATAAAGAAAAGCATAGACTGTTTTTGCAGCATTTACAGAGGCAAGACACCCACACTTACTCTGCACCATGTAGTAGCAGAAAGCTAACATCATTCACTCTCTCCGTTCACTCAACCAATAACCTGCCGACAGCGTCTCAGTAAGCTATGCCCTGGGTTAGACAGTATCCCACCATCACGGAACTCACATTCTGGTGAGGTGACTTACTGATAACTTCATGAAGCATAGTGACCCACTGGGAAAGTATCCGGTGCTTTGTTTTTGCTGCTTAAGTCTCCTTGAAAAACAATCTAGCTTTGCTTACTCCTGTTGCTTATTTCTCACCAGACTGGAAGCCAGGTCTTTGTTTTGATCTGTAAGCTCTCTGCATACCCTGTAGATATAATTAACGTATTTTGTATTTCTGAGCTTTAAAAAAAAAACAAGTTACCAGGTATTTGAAAAATCTAGGCTAGGACTTACTTACAAGGTCTCAGACCTACACAGGCTAGAAGATCATGTAAATTGAATCTGACATAAAATGACACGTAGCAACTGACTTTGTTCTACAGTAATGAGGATACAGTAGAAATAGTCGGGGAGTGAAAAGACATAGAAAGCAAATGCCAGACAGTCTTTGGGGGAATGAAGACCCCACCTTGCCAGACTGCTGAATTTGTGATAAAACCTGGACATAGTCAAATCATCATTTGTAAATGATAGCAATTAATACAGATTTTAAACTCTGTACTTGTGCACACCAAAGGAAAATAAGAGGCTATGAAGCCAAATATGGCCCACAGAGCTCATTTTCCACCCTTGGTCTAAGCGCATTGAGGGAATTAAGTGCCTGTCCGAGAGCAGGAGGGTAAAGATGGAAATGGCCAAATGCCCTGAGCATGCTTGGGTCCCCCGATACAAGGAAGGAGAATGGAAGGATATAATTTACTGAAGTTGTGAGACCACACCTTGCTCAGGGCAGTGTACCTGGGGTGCCAGGCTCTTGGATGGGAACAGGTGTCTCAATGATCGAAAAAGCAGCTCCGTTTGCTATTTCTGTGGAGCAAAGGTTTCAGTGCCTCAGTTTGGCATGAACGGGATGGAGTTGTTCACAGAGCCACCTGCCCTTGAAGGCCACACCTGAGGAATGACCAAGGCCACTCCCCATTTTCCTGGACCATATAATCGCCAAGTTTCTCACAGAATCTAAGAAGCTGAGAGGGTATTTTCTTCACCCTCATCCTTTACCACTCAAAATAATAATTACTAACCTCTCACAAAGCTCCCAGGAGTTGAGAACCAAGCTGAATTTAATTTGATACATAAAGCCAAGAGGTCATCACTTCTTATACCCAAATTATTATTAAACAATTAGTACAACTACAGATCAACAATTGGTTAAAAGACAATGGGTTAACTGCAATGAGTTATCACTTCTAAGGGCTAAACAAGTGATTACTTCTGCCTGGATGGATCATAGACACCTTTTCCTTTCAGTGTGGATCTCACACCCCTCCTCTGAGGAGCTCCAGGTGGGAAAGGACCCTCGGAGGGGCCACAGGAGAGTAGAACAGAGCTGTGAAGCTTATACCGGGACATTGCACTTGTGAATTTATTGGACGCTGTATTAATTTCCTATTGGTGCTATAATGAACGACCACAAACTTGGTGGTTTAAAACAACACAGATTTATTATGTTACAGCCCTGCAGGTCAGAAGTCTGCAATGAGTCTCTCGGAGCTGAGGTGCAGGCAGCATTTCCTTCCTTTCTGGAGGCTCGAGGGGAGAATCTGTTTCCTAGGTTTATCCAGAGGCCGCCCACATCTCTTGGATCTTCGCCTCCTTCCATCTCCTAGGGCAGCAGTTGCACTGCTCTGAGCTTTGCTTCCATTGTCATGTCTTCTTCTCTGACTCCTGCCTTCCTCTTATAAGGAGCCTTGAGATTACATTGGACCCACCCAGATAATCTAGGACAATCCCCCTCTTTTAAAGTCAGCTGATTAGCAACCTTAATCACATCTGCAACCTTAACTTCTTCTTGCCATTTAACAAAACCTATTCACTGATTCGGGAAATTAGGACATGGACATCTTTGGGGGGCTATTATTCTGCCTACCACGGACACCATGTCTGCAAAGTTCATAATGCCTCTTCTCACTACTACCCTGACTGAAAATCTAATTCTCTGATGCATAAACCCATTCTAATGAACCCCCACCTGGTGACAACAGAGAGGAAACAAAGAGAAAGTGTTTGTTTGAAGTGGTAGAAACACAGAACTAATGCTCTCCAAGACACTAAGAGAAATTTTCTTTTTTAAAATTCCTGCCAGAGTCAGCAATCAAGGTAGGCCCACGAACTGCAAGTGACTTTCTTGTGACAAGTAGCAGGCATTAGTCAGAAGGCTGGCAGGGATTAACAGAGAAACCCATGGCTATAAACAGAATAAAACCTCTGATATGGTTAGCACTCTGCTCCAACCAGCTGAGCCAGCCAACCCCAAATTCCATTTATCCACAACACAACAGGGTGAATGAGAGGGCGGCACAACCGCTGCTGCACAAGAATTCTAGTGTTATGAAACTTTGCTGTATACTTAGAGGTTTTGTAATATTTCCAACCAAAATTAATAACCTGTGGAAGCATACAAATACTTCTGGTAAAGCCACACATGCGTCTGTCTTTGCTTTCAACTGGAAGTAGGTCAACTCAGTATGGTACTATCGGCCATCTTCCACTTATCCGTCATTCTCACTGGCTTCTCCGTCTTCAGAGGAGTGCTGGGTTTATCAGAAGCAGAACAGATGTTGTTACTAAATCCATACCTGAAGTAGTCACAGTAAAGAGACTGTAGGCATGACCTTGGACATGTAACCTTGAACTTTAAATCTGACATTCCCGTTTGGATCCTACCCTCCCAGTACCATTTCCTCCCTTTTTTTTTTTTTTTTGTTACCTGTGTGCCAAGCATCTGTATAGAAGGTGAAAGAGACACTTAGCCCAACACACAGTGAATAATACCATGAGATGCTTATTCACGGTGCTATTATTCTGCCAACCATGGACACCTTATTAGTTAGCATCTCAGCCATGGCTTTGACTACATGACTCCATAATGTCTTTATAAATCATTGCATAAATACATTGTTGCTTAAAATTTAAATAGCTTTGAAATGAAAACAGAATAAAATGTGAAAGAAATTAATTACTACAATAGAAATGCCATAGACTAGATAAAATTTCTCAAAACAAGGAGGTCTGTAGAGGAAATATAATAAGTGGGTTCTTGGTGATGGAAAACCTAGTAACACTTCTTCTAACTCGGTTGCCTCACTTTACAGATGGAGATGTTAAGGTTCCGTGAGATAAAGGGCCAGTTAGTGGGAGGTGAAGCCAGGAGAAGAGTTCAAGCTATGACACCAATTGTATCTCTTTATTTCCTGCAACTGTTTTCTTAATTTTATTTGTACCTAAAAAGACTGCGAGCATCCTAGGGGCTGCTTCCTCGTGCTCCACTGCGTGCTAGGCTAACTCCTCCTAGACATTTCCCAAAACTCAGCACTACTGACCTGTAGCAAGAATGGTCAAGATTAGTAGCCAATTCATACACAACTGGCCTGCAGACTTTCTGAGTCCAGTACACACACCTAGCAGATGCATTTCCCAGCATGAACATTTAGGGTCTGGAACTTGCTGGACTGGATTCCCTACAGTTTCTAGTGTCACTGGTGAGAGAAGACTAAAGATTTATTGCTGGACTACAGTGAAATGAAATCATTGTTTGGTCATAATTTCAAAGCAACATACAGTCCTACTTTTTTTTTTCCTCATAAAAGTCCCTTGACACATCTTCCTCCTTCTTCGAGCAACCATTATTTGTACTCTAAAAAAATGAGATCGAGTGATAAATTTTTATGCAGTAAAGGTAGTCTCCCTGACTATATGTCACTTAATGATAACATTTGCTTTTCAATTCTTTTCAGTTGGAAAAATGCCCTTATTTGTAAATAGATGCCTAGCAACGTTCTTTGTAAATGCTCGTATCTCATTTGGAACACCTATCACTTGGTTCTGGAAATCCTGAAATTCCTTGGGGATTATGCAGTATTCTCAAAACATAGACAAAAGCAAGAGAAACCATGTGAGAAAGTTGAATCATTCCAATTTTCTAACCAGAAAAGGAATTTAACAAATATGAAATACTGCCTCCAGTTCAGATGGAACTGATGTGATGCTGAGGAAAAATATATAAAACCAAGATCTTGGAGATAAAGAATAGTTTGCCCATCTCTGACAGCTCATGTCAGGAGTGGGAGACCAGGGAAGTGTAGGAAGATCTAGAACTGGAGAGTTTTACCATCTTTTTATCACTGGGAATTTCTGGTGTCTTGGAACCAAATGCAGCCCTAACCTTTTACGAATGATAGGAGAGGATCCCAGTTCTTAAGAGTCCCATCTCCTCATTCACATCCTCATAGTGGGGGTGGAGGAGGAATCTCGAACCCCAGTGAGTTTGAGATCATCTAGACCTGTCTACATGAGAAGTATAGGTCAAGGGATTTCTCTTGGAGTTGGCAGACCTGGACCAAGATAGGAAGAGCTGACTTCCCTCTTTTGGAACTTTATCATCCAGGACCATTTTCTTCCTTTTGTTAATTATCCATAAGCCAAGGCTCAGTGAAGCTGACATTTAGGATGCAAGAGTCACCATACAAGGGAGACCCAATACACCCTTCATAAAACTCATTGGCACTGCCTGTGAACATTAATGAAATGGCAGCTCTTCTTTGCTGTACCCTCTCCTAAGTGCTGGGAAACAAAAAGATACTCAGGAACACAAGAACGTATGGAAATAAGACATTCTGTGAAAGTAAGGCAGAGTGCGTGTGGTAACCAGTCTCCAAATAGGCCCCTGTGATTTCTGTATTCCAGTAGCCACATTCTTAGTTAGTCTCCTCCCACACTGCACCAAGGTGGCCTGTGTGACCAGGGGAATATGGCAGAAGTGATGGTAGGTCACTTCCAAGATCAGATTCTACATGACATTGCAGCTTTCATCTTGGTTGCCCTCTCAGTCTGCCTCCCATGGAACACTCACTCTGGGAGAAGCCAGCTGCCATGTCTTGAAGACAATCAGGAAACTCCATGGGGAAGCCATGTGGCAAGGAACTGAGACTTCCAGTGAAGAGCCGAGTGAGTCAGCTCTTGGAAACGAATCCTCCGGCACCAGCCAAGGCTTCAGATCATGCAACCCAGACCTGAGCCAGAGCCACCCCAGCTGAGCTGCTCCTGGTTTCCTGGCCCTCAGAATCTCTGAGATAATAAGTGTTTGCTGTTTTAAACCACTAAATGTTGGGGTTATTTTCTATGTAGCAATAGATAACATACAATAAGACAAAATACAACATTTGAGAAAGTTATCCCATAAACTCTTTAATGATAATGTTATAGTTATTCTTTTGGAGGAAGAAAATAAAAACACACCCTGAAGAGAAACTATTTCATCTCATTGGATGGGAAATGCATTTTCCAGCCACGTTAAATTCAGTTTTCAAATCACTTTTATTCACCCAGTTATTGAGCATCTTGTATACACAGACTACTAGGACAAAATGATAGAAACAGAAAGACATACCTATGTCTTTAAAGTCCTTAACCAAATGTCCCACAATGACACCCTGTAGCACGTTTTGTTTTACTCCTCAGTATCTGTTTGCATTTTATTTAATCTAAATTAATAGCCATTTATGCAGAATATTTTCCATTTGACTTTCAAGATCCACTCACACTCCCTTTCTTCTAGCCCTAAGGTGCTTTCCATTCCTTGATGGGTGAGGAAAACTCTGCTCACACTTTTTAAACAATTCCTTTATCTGTCAATCACCCAGTCTGAATGTGTCTCATACTCCCTGCCAAGGCTAAAAAATATACCCACTTTTAAAAAATAGATTTCCTGTAAAGGTCAGGATGTCTATACTCATCTTAAAAATCAGAACATCTGGCAATACTGGCTTCATTTTCCCAAGCAGCTGCTATCTGTGCCCCTTCTGACAGGCTCTCAAGTTACCCATTAGTCCCTACCACTCACTGCCTGTTATGTGAGCCATTTACTTGGTCAACTTTCAAACATCCCTATGCTTGTCCCTTTATACTCATTTGAGTTTGTGAACTTAGACTAAATCTGTGGCAGGAAAGAGATAGTCTTGAACACAAATTATCATTATATAGTGTGGTGTGTTGGTGCCAAGAAGTAATTAAGACAATAAGGACCATGGCAATTAAGTGAATGAAACATTTATTTCTGTCTATGAGAAATTTCATGGGGGAAATGGACCTTGATGCCCACTTTAAAGAACAATACCATGCTAAGCATTATGGGGCATGAACTAGCTAGGAGGCCTAGTCATTAATTGCTTGCATGGAAAAAATTCTGGGATCCAAAATACCTGATTTAATAATAACCTTTCTGGAATAGAATTTATTCATTCAATTGGTGACCCAAGTAACTGTAAGTATCAAAATAATTATCTTTTAAACAAGTTACATCCAAATAGAAAAAGTCTAGGATTAGTAACCTTGATCCAAAAAACTTTAATGGAAAAACATCAAAATCTGGGGGTAAATGGTGTTTATTATTGCCAAGATCATTTAACATCATCATGGATTAATTAATCACAGTGATTAGACAGTAAAAAACAAATGTGGTATGCCCAGCCAGAGTGGTTCAATGGTTGAGTGTCGACCCATGCACCAAGAGGTTGCTGGTTCAATTCCCAGTCAGGACACATATGCAGGTTGTGGGCCCGATCTCAGTGGGGGGCATGCAGAAGGCAGCCAATCAATGTTCTCTCTCATCGATGTTTCTAGCTCTCTTTCCCTCTCCCTTCCTCTAAAATCAATAAAGAAAAAATATTTTTTAAAAAAATAAATAAATGAGGTATAAGTATTAGAAAGAAAGAGTCAAAATTATTATAATTTGTAAAGAATACAAATTTGTAGACCAGAAAACACAAGAGAATTGACATAAATACGCAACATGATGAGTTATAAATTATTTTTTTTAAATCAACAACTTTCTTATATATCATTCATTCAAAAAATTATTTAACAATTACTATTATTTGCCATACAATGTTCTAAGCATTGGAGATGTAAAAGTAAACAATCCAGATAAAAAAATTTTATCCTCATAAAGTTTATATTCCAGTGAATAAAAATAGACAACAAATAAGGTAAATAACCAAAATATGTGGTATTTTAAATGGTGATCAGTGTTGAAAGGAGGGTATATGGTGTATGAGGATGGCAATCTTATATAAAGAGGTCAGGGAAAGACTCATTGAAAAAATGATTCTATGGCCTGGCCAGTGTAGCTCAGTGGATTGATCACCATCCCATGGACTGAAAGGTCCCAGTTCGATTCCTGGTCAGAGAACATGCCCAGGTTATGGGCTCAATCCCCAGTGCGGGGCATGCAGGAGGCAGCTGATAATGTTTTTTTCACATCAATGTTTCTCTCTCTCTCTCCCGTCCTCTCTCTCTTAAGAAAAAGAAAAGATGGTGCTATGTAGAGATCTCAAGGGAATGATGGAGTAAGTCATGGATATATCTGCTTGACAGTATCAAGCAGAAGAGACAGCAAGTGCAAAGGCCCTGAGTTAGGGTCCAATTAGAAAATATCATGGAAGAAAAACTCCATTCACAAAAAGCAAGAAAAAAGATCAATAGGAGGAAAAATGGTGGCGGAGTGAACGGAAGCTACACAGACCACCTCCCAGAACCAAACTGGAATTACAACTATAACACAGACAAATCGACAGGAAAAACCAACAGAAAAGCAGCTTGCGAGGACCATACAAGAGGGACACTGACTCCATCCCGGTAGGCTTGCGAAGGCACGAGACGGGGTTGGGAGCCCATCGCCAGCTCGGCAGTGGCCTCAGCTGGGGGCAGCGCCCTCGGGTCACACTCCCAGGCAGCCCCACAGCACGGAGCTGGGACAGAGGCTGAAACAGCCACAGCCACGCACCTTGGGCCCCGGCAGAGGGAGGGCAGACTGGACTGGAACTGTGTCGGGACACTCGGGATCTGGAGGGCGCTCAGAGCTTTGGCTGAGTGCAGCCACTCAGGACGGTGGCCACATTGCTCCTTCCCAGGGCTCTGAGGAGAGGCAGCAGCCCCTCCCTCGGAGATCCAACCCCACCCTGTGGGCCATTGAAGTGCTAATTGAGGCTCATTAACGACCAGCATCTGCCCCACCCTCCTGAAAGCCCCTTGGCTGAGCACCAGAGGGAACTATTCAATCAACTGACAACCCAAAACTCAAGTAACCTAGACTGCTAGCCTCCAGGCAAAAAGCTAGAGGATAACAGTACCTTTCCTGGGCTGGCAACTTTAACCAGGAAAGTAAGACTTGACAGTGGTGTTCAACGTGGGTCCTCCCTCGCTCATCTAAACATAAGAGAGGGAGCCACAAACAGCAGAACACCAACACCCAGAGGGAGAACTTGACAGGCTCCAAAGCCCACAGTGATAGCCAAAATGGTGAAACACAGAAACAGAAGCCAAATGAAAGAGCAAGAGACCTCCACTGAAGATGAGATCAATGTGGAGCAATTAGGCATGTTAACAGAGCTAGAATTCAGAGCCATGATCTTGAGGAAGATGAACAGCATGAGTAAAAACATAGAGAAACTGAAAATAAGCCAATTGGAAATTAAAATCCAACAAGAAGAGATAAAAAATGACATATCAGAAATGAAAAACACATTGAAAGGTTTAAAAAGCAGAGTAGAACCCTGGCCACTTTGGCTGAGCGGTTAGAGCGTCGGCCTGCGGTCCGGAGAGACCCGGGTTCGGTTCCCACTAAGGGGGCGTACCTCGGTTGCAGTTTGTCCCCGGCCCTGGTTGGTCGTGCGGGTGGCAGCCACTCAATGTGTCCCTTCACGTCGATGTTTCTCTCTCTCTCCCTCCCACTCTATCCGTACAAAAAATGGAAAAATATCCTCGGGTGAGGATAAAAAAATAAATAAATAAATAAAATTAAATTTAAAAAAAGCAGAGTAGAGGAAGCTGAGGACCGGATCAGTGAATTAGAATACAGGGTAGAAAAAATCAACCAATCAGAAAAACAAAAGGAAAAAACTATTGAAAAACAGGAAGACAGCTTAAGAGAACTATGGGACAACTGGAAACGTAATAATATTCGCATCATAGGAGTCCCCGAAGAAGAAGAAAATGAGCAAGGGATAGAGAATATATTCAAAAAAATAGTGAGAGAAAACTTCCCTAATTTGGTGAAGGAAGAAGGCATTCAAGTTCAAGAAGCACAGAGAGTCCCAAGTAAGAAGAACCCAAACAGGCCCACACCAAGACACATAGTCATTAAAATGCCACAAATTAAAGACAAAGAGAGAATCCTAAAAGCAGCAAGAGATAAGCAACAAAGGAAACCCCATAAGGCTCTCAGCTGACTTCTCACAAGAAACACTACAGGCCAGAAGAGAATGGCATGAAGTAATCAAAGTCATGAAAAACAAGAATCTGAATCCAAGACTACTCTACCCAGCAAGGCTATCATTCAAAATAGAAGATCAAATAAAGAGCTTCCCAGACAAAAAAAAGGCTAAGGGAATACATTAGCACCAAACCAGCACTGCAAGAAATGTTAAAAGGACTGCTGTAATTAGCAGTAGAAATGGGAAGAAAAATAGAACCACACTAAACAAAAATGGCAATAAATAAGTACATATCAATAATCACCTTAAACATAAATGGATTGAATGCTTCCATAAAAAGACACAGAGTAGCTGATTGGATAAGAAAGCATGACTCATCTATATGTTGCTTACAAGAGACCCACCTCTCAACAAAAGACTCACATAGGTTGAAAGTGAAAGTTTGGAAAAGAATTTTCCAAGCAAATGGAAAGCAAAAAAAAAGCTGGGGTAGCAATTCTCATATCTGATAAAATAGATTTCAAAATGAAGACCATAACTAGAGACAAAGAAGGCCACTATATAATATTGAAAGGATCTATCCAACAGGAAGATATAACCTTGATAAACATATATGCACCCAATATAGGAGCACCAAAATATATTAAAAATCTTCTGGAGGACTTCCAAGGAGAAATCGACAACAATACAATCATAGCAGGGGACTTCAACACCCCGTTGACAGCACTGGATAGATCCTCTAGGCAAAAACTAAGCAAGGAAACAGAGACTCTAAATGAAGCACTAGACCAAATGGATTTCATAGATATCTACAGAGAATTACACCCCAAAACTACAGAATACATGTTCTTCTCAAGTGCACATGGGACATTCTCAAAGATAGACCACATGATAGGACACAAACTAAATCTCTACAAGTTCAAGAAGATTGAAATCATATCAAGCATCTTCTCAGATCACAGTGGCATGAAACTAGAAATCAATTGCAACAAGAACATGCAAAGACATTTCAACACATGGAGGCTAAATAGCATGTTATTAAACAACGAATGGGTCACCGAGGAGATCAAGGAAGAAATTAAAAACTTCCTGGAAACCAATGAAAATGAACACACAACAACACAAAATCTATGGGATGCAGCGAAAGCAGTTCTGAGAGGGAAGTTCATAGCACTACAGGCCTACCTCAAAAAACAAGAAAAATTTCTAATTGACTGTCTAACCTCACAACTTAAAGAATTAGAAAGCAAACAAAAAGAAAACCCCAGAGCAAGTAGAAGGAAGGAAATAGTAAAGATCAGAGCAGAAATAAATGACATAGAGACCAAAAAAAACAATTCAAAGGATCAATGAAACAAAGAGCTGGTTTTTCAAAAAGATAAACAAGATTGATGGACGCTTAGCTAGACTCACCAAGAAACAAAGAGAAAGAACCCAAATACACAAAATCAGAAATGAAAGAGGAGAAGTAACAACCAACACCACGGAAATACAAAAGATCGTTAACAACTACTATGAACAACTATATGGCAACAAATTCGACAATCTAAGCGAAATGGACAAATTTCTAGAAACACACAGTCTCCCAAAACTACTCCCGGAAGAGATAGAAAACTTGAACAGACCAATAACAACTAAGGAAATTGAAGAGGTAATCAAGACATTCCCAGCAAACAAAAGCCCAGGCCCAGATGGCTTCACGGGGGAGTTTTACCGAACATTCAAAAAAGAACTAACACCCATTCTCCTCAAACTCTTTCAAAAAATTCAAGAAGAAGGAAGACTTCCAAACACATTCTGTGAAGCCAGCATAATTCTAATTCCAAAACCAGAAAAAGACACTACAAAGAAAGAAAACTGCAGGCCAATATCCTTGATGAACATAGACGCCAAAATCCTGAACAAAATATTAGCAAATCGGATCCAGAAATACATCAAAAAAATTATTCACCATGACCAAGTGAGATTCATTCCAGGGATGCAAGGCTGGTACAATATTCGCAAATCAATAAACGTGATACACCACATAAACAAAATGAAGAATAAAAACCACATGATCATATCAATAGATGCTGAAAAAGCATTCGACAAAATCCAGCATCCATTACTGATAAAAACGCTCAGCAATGTAGGAATAGAGGGATCATATCTTGACATAATAAAGGCCATATATGAAAAACCTACAGCCAACATCATACTCAATGGACAGAAACTAAAAACATTTCCATTAAGAACAGGAACAAGACAGGGATGTCCACTTTCGCCACTCTTATTTAACATTTTACTGGAAGTCTTAGCCACAGCAATCAGACATGAAGAAAAAATAAAAGGGATCCAAATTGGAAAGGAGGAAGTGAAACTGTCATTATTTGCAGATGACATGATATTGTACATAGAAAACCCTAAAGACTCCATCAAAAATCTACTAGACTTAATAAATGAATTTGGCAAAGTAGCAGGATACAAAATTAACGTCAAGAAATCGACGGCATTCTTGTACACCAATGATGAACTCACAGAAAGAGAAACTGAAAAAACAATCCCATTTACCATCGCGCCAAAAAAATTACGATACCTAGGAATAAACTTAACCAAAGAAGTAAAGGACCTATTTACAGAAAACTACAGGTCATTGAAAAAAGAAATAGAGGAAGATATAAAAAAGTGGAAGCACATACCCTGTTCATGGATTGGAAGAATTAACATCATTAAAATGTCCATACTACCCAAAGCAATCTATAGATTCAATGCAATCCCCATCAAAATACCAATGACATATTTCATAGAACTAGAACAAATACTTCAAAAGTTCATATGGAACCAAAAAAGACCCCGAATAGCCACAGCAATCTTGAAAAAGAAGAACAAAGTAGGTGGGATCACAATACCAGATATCAGGTTATACTACAAAGCGACTGTAACCAAAACAGCCTGGTACTGGCACAAGAACAGGCATATAGACCAGTGGAACAGAACTGAAAACCCAGAAATGGACCCAAGGCAATATGCTCAATTAATATTTGACAAAGGTGGCAAGACCATACAGTGGAGTAAAGACAGCCTCTTTAATAAATGGTGTTGGCAAAATTGGACAGCTACATGCAAAAAAATGAAACTAGACCATCAACTTACACCATACACAAAAATAAACTCGAAATGGATAAAAGACTTAAATGTGACCCATGAATCCATAAAAATTCTAGAAGAAAATGTAGGCAACAAAATTTCGGACATCATACAGAGCAGAATTTTCACTGATACATCACCTAAGGCAACAGAAATAAAGGAGAAAATGAACACATGGGACTACATCAAACTAAAAAGCTTCTGCACAGCAAAAGAAACAATCATGAAAATGGAAAGGCAACCCACTGTATGGGAGAACATCATTGCCAATGATGTATCAGATAAGGGGTTAATTTCCAATATATATAGAGTGCTCATACAACTCCACAAAAGGAAGACAAAGAACCCAATTAAAAAATGGGCAGAGTAGCTGAATAGACACCTCTCCAAACAGGACATACAAATGGCCAAGAGACATTGAAGAAATGCTCAACATCACTAATCATCAGAGAGATGCAAATTAAAACAACAATGAGGTATCACCTCACACCTGTCAGAATGGCCGCCATCAACAAATCATCAAACAACAAGTGTTGGCGAGGGTGTGGAGAAAAGGGGACTCTAGTACACTGCTGGTGGGAATGCAGACTGGTGCAGCCGCTATGGAAAACAATATGGTGCTACCTCAAAAAATTAAAAATTGAACTCCCATTTGACCCAGTGATCCTACTGCTGGGAATATACCCTAAGAAGTCTGAAACACCAATCAGGAAGAATATATGTACCCCCATGTTCATAGCAGCACTATTTACATTAGCTAAGATCTGGAAACAGCCCAAGTGTCCACCAGTAGACGAATGGATAAAAAAGCAGTGGTACATATACACAATGGAGTACTATGCAGCGGTAAGAAAGAAAGATCTCTTATCCTTTGAGACAACATGGAGGGACCTGGAAAGTATTATCCTAAGTGAAAGAAGCCAAGCAGAAAAAGACAAATACCACATGATCTCACTTATATACGGAATATAATGAACATAACAGTCTGAGGAATACAGTAGACCCAGACACATGGAAGTAGGGCACAGACTGACATCCCTCAGAAGAGGGGATGGGGTTGTGGGGGGTGGGAAGAGATAAACCACAGAACTTATATGCATGTATGCATGACCAATGGACATGGACAACTAAGCCGGGGACGGGGCGGAGGTGGGGTGGGGTGGGGGGTGCCAATGGGGTAAAAAGTTAAAATATCTGTAACAAAAAAATAAATAAAAATTCATAAAAAATTTAAAAAAAAGAAAGAAAGAAAGAAAGAAAAAAGATCAAATACCTAAGAATAAGTACTAAAAGGAGTGTGTAGAATCTGTATGAAGAAAACATTGCCCTGGCCAGTTTGGCTCAGCGGTTAGAGCGTCCGCCTGCGGTCTGGAGAGACCCGGGTTCGGTTCCTGCTAAGGTCACGTACCTCGGTTGCAGTTTGTCCCCGACCCTGGTTGGTCGTGCGGGTGGCAGCCACTCGATGTGTCCCTTTCACATCGATGTTTCCCTCTCTCTCTCTTCCTCTCTCTCCCTCCCACTCTGTCTGTACAAAAGATGGAAAAATGTCCTCGGATGTGGATAAAAAAAAAAAAAAGAAAACATTAACACTGTAGTAAGAAATAAAAGAAGAGCTAAGTAAATGGATAGTATATTATGCATCAGGGTCCCTCAAGGGAAGTGAAGCCACTATGAGTGCTATGAAATAAGAAACTGATTACAGAATTAGACCTTATTCAACTGTGAAAAGAACTGGGAAACTAAAAGTCCAAAATAAAGAAATTGAGGGTCAGAGAAGTCAGAAGACTACTGCCTTAGAGCTACCACCATTGTGAATTCACAGTGAAGTATCAGTTGGTGGGACTGGCTTGGTCTCGGTTAGAATCAGGGGCCAGAGTCAGGAAGACGAGCAGAACATTTAGTGAGGAAGAGTGAGAACTCAGCGGAACCCACTTGCACCTCTACATCTGCCTCTCATCACCTCTTCCCATGACAGCCTTTAGAGATCATGGCTCTTGAGTCACAACTGGTTTAAAAATCTCACACAAATTTCTTATTGGGTGAATTCCAACCTGAAACAACATAGGGGGAAAGAATCTGGAAAATATGGCAGGTTGACATGTTACACCCCAAAGAAAGTCTTGTTATGCTATTAAATGAAAGGAATCCTTGTTTGTAGTGAAGATGACAATTTCACCTAAAATAATTTATAAATTCAATACCATCAGGATTTTGTTGGGGAAAAGGTCGTTAATAAATGTATTAATAATCTTCACCTATAAAAATGAAAATATAAGAATAGCCAGAAAAATTACCAAAAGGAAGAGGGGGAACCTGCCTCATACAATATTAAAACCTATACTAAAGCTATAGTAACTAAAACTGTTTGATTCTGGAGAAAATTGAAACATTGAAGGCAAATAGTTCAGAAACAGACCTAAATACATATAGGAATTTTAATAAAAGTGGCATTTCAATTCAAGAAGGAAAAGAGGAAAACTTTTTTTTTTTTTTATCCTCACCCGAGGACATTTTTCTATTTATATAGGGACACATTGAGTGTCTGCCACTCGCATGACCCAACCAGGGCTGGGGAAAAACTGCAACCGAGGTACATGCCCTTAGCAGGAACCAAACCCAGGTCTCTCTGGACTGCTTGCCAACACTCTAATCGCTGAGCCAAATCGGCCATGGTGAGGAAAACTTTCTAATGGTGTTAAAACATGGTTGAGATAGAAAACCCTAAAGACTCTATCAAAAATTTACTAAACTTAAAAAATGAATTTGGCAAAGTAGCAGGATACAAAATTAATGTCAAGAAATTGATGGCATTTTTATACACCAATGATAAACTCACAGAAAGAGAAACAAACAAACAAACAAAAATCCCATTTACCATCACAGCAAAAAAATTAGGGTACCTAGGAATAAACTTAACCAAAAAAATAAAGCATCTATTTGCAGAAAACTTCAGGTCATTGGAAAAAAAAAAATAGAGGAAGATATAAAAAAGTGGAAGCACATACCTTGTTCATGGATTGGAAGAATTAACATCATTAAAATGTCCATACTACCCAAAGAAATCTATAGATTCAAAGCAATCCCCATCAAAATACCAACAATATATTTCACAGAACTAGAACAAATACTTCAAGAGTCCATATGGAACCAAAAAGACCCCAAATAGCAGCAGTAATCTTGAAAAAGTGGGACAAAGTAGGTGGGATCACAATACCGGATATCAGGTTATACTACAAAGCTGCTGTAATCAAAACAGCCTGGTACTGGCACAAAGGGAACCCACAATATGGGAGAGCATAATTGCCAATGATGCATCAGATAAGGGGTTAATTTCCAAAATATAGAGAGTGCTCATACAGCTCAACAAAAGGAAGACAAAAAAAACAATTAAAAAATAGACAGAGGAGCTAAATAGACACCTCTCCAAACAGGACATACAAGTGGCTAAGAGACATATGAAAAAATGCTCGACGTCACTAATCATCAGAGAGATGTAAATTAAAACAACTTGAGGTATCACCTCACACCTGTCAGAATGGCCACCATCAACAAATCATCAAACAACAAGCGTTGGCAAGGGTGTTGAGAAAAGGGGACTCTAGTACACTGCAGGTGGGAATGCAGATTGGTGCAGCCACTATGGAAAACACTATGGTGTTACCTCAAAAAATTAAAAATTGAATTGTCATTTGACCCAGTGATCCCACTTTTCGGAATATACCCTAAGAAGCCTGAAACACCCATCAGAAAGAATATATCTACCCCCATGTTCATAGCAACACTATTTACAATAGCTGAGATCTGGAAACAGCCCAAATGTCCATCAGTAGATGAATGGATAAAAAAGCAGTGGTACATATACACAATGGAGTACTATGCAGCTGTAAGAAAGAAAGATCTCTTATTCTTTGAGATGACATGGAGGGACCTGGGGAGTATTATTCTAAGCGAAACAAGCCAAGCAGAGAAAGACAAATATCACGTGATCTCACTTATTTGTGGAATATAATAAACATAACAGTCTGAGGAACAGGGTGGACCCAGAGACATGGAAGTAGGGTACAGACTGACAATCCTCAGAAGAGGGGGTGGGGAGGAAGAGATAAACCACAGAACTTATATGCGTGTACGCATAACCGATGGACATGGACAACAAAGCTGGGGACAGGGTGAGGCAGGGATGGAGAGGAGAGTGTCAATGGGAAAAAAAAGGAGAAATATCTGTAACAAAAACAAATTAATTTAAAAAAAAGGTTGAGGAAGGCTTCAAAGCACAGGACAGAAAATCTGAAAGCCGAAAACTAAGAGTAATAAAAATTTTAAATTTAAAGCTCTTGATGAAAAAAATATATATAACAAATTTGAAAGACCAACAAATATTGGAAAGCATATATGCACTACATTTGAGGCACAAGGGCTAATTTCTTTTCTTTAAAAAGAACTCATGCTGTCCATCCAGTGTGGCTCAGTGGAGGGAGTGTTGTCACATGGACTGAGAGGGCCAGGTTTGATTACCAGTCAGGGCACATGCCTGGGTTGAGGGCTAAATCCCCAGTGTGGGGCAAGCCGGAGGCAGTAGATTGATGTGTCTCTCTCACATCAATGTTTCTACCTCTCTCTCCCTTCCTCTTTCTCTAAAAAAAAAAAAATCAATAAAAACATTTTAAAATATAAAAAGAACTCCTACCACCCTGGCTGGTTTGGCTCAGCTGTTAGAGCATCGGCCCGCAGTCCAGAGAGACCCGGGTTCGGTTCCTGCTAAGGCTACCTTGGTTGCAGTTTGTCCTCGGCCCCGGTTGGGGTCATGTTGATGACAGGCAGTTGCTGTGTCTCTCTGACATCGATGTTTCTCTCTCTCTCTTCCTCCCTCTTTCCCTCTCGCTCTATCTGAAGATGAATTCAAAAAGTGTCTTCAGGTGAGAGGAAAAAAGGAACTCATGCCTCCCCCCTCAAAAAAAAAAATCTCACAAAAATTTTAAAAAGGAAAAAATCAGCAATGCAACAGAAAAGTGGAGATTATACAGTTGACCCTTAAACAACAGAAATTTGAATTGAGTGGGTCCACGTACCCATGAATAGTTTTCAATAAATACCTGCACTTTTTTCTTGAAACTCCACGGATGTGGAGAGCCGACTGTATGTATTGATCTATACCATTTTATATAAGGAACTTGAGCATCCTCCGATTCTGTAACCAATCCCTTTGGATAGTGAGGGACAACTTAGTTTTTAGGGCAGCAGAAGTTGTACACAGACTTTCAACTGGGCAAGGGTCAGTGACCCTAACCATTGCACTATTTAGTGGTCAACTGTATATATAAAAAGTTTACAGAATATATAAATACAAATAGCCAATCAATTATTCGAAAAGGCATCCAGTTAGTTGTACAACCACATTAATAATTAAAGAAATGTATGTCAAAAAATAATGAAATGATATTTTGCACCAGTCCAATGAGTAAAACTTAGAAAGCTTGATAATATCCAGTGTCAAGGGTAAGGAAAGAGGCACCCCATATTCCCAATCTCCCAAATCACTTTGATCCCTCACATTAGTGGTTGCTCTGGGTTGGTTTCTCTGCCCTGCACCTTTTTACTCCAAGCATGTTTTCAGTCCCTTACTTTTCCAATCCAAGAGAAGCTGAGACCAGAATGTGGTGTTAAATAAAACTTTACAAGTGATTGAGGTATAACAAAAGTAGAGTTTAAAGAGTGACTTTTGTTGCTACAAGAAGTGGCCAGTCACAACTTGACCCTGCTTGTAAATTCCTTATCTTGGAGTCTTAATTGTCTTCCATAAGGCAAGGCCAGTTTATCCCCCCCGCCCCCCAACCCAAAATCTCTAGGTCTCTCCTATCTTGAGCCTCATGAAAGTTGTAGCCTCAACCACAGGCAGAGATCATCCCCTCCCATCATCTGAGATACTCTTCTTTCAAGCCCAGGATGACTAGCAGTGGGATGGATGATTCATTTCTTTCAGTGGACAAAAATCACAATAGCCAACCGTGTGTTTCTCAAAATCTGTTGGATAGCATCAAGCATAAAGCTGTCCATCTCAAAATATATCCAGCCTGGCTGGTGTGGCCCAGTGGTGGAGCATCGACTCATGCACTAAGAGGTCATTATTTTGATTCCCGGTCAGGGCACAGGCCCAAGTTGTGGGCCGGATCCCCAGTAAGGGGCGTGCAGGAGGCGGCCAATCCATGTTCTCTCTCATCGATGTTTCTATCTCTCTCTCCCTCTTCCTTCTTCTCTCTCTAATATCAATAAAGAAAAAAGTATATATCCAATTCATAGTATCATATTGAACAATTAATATCTCTAATTGCAGTATCTGCAGTCAGATACATAGAGACTTCAAGTCTGTCAAAAACTCTGTGTAAATACTTGCCTTACACTCATTCTGACGAAGAAGCCAAATCAAAATTGCTCCAACTGTGAATTAGTAATACCACAACCTCAAGCAATAAAAAATGGAGGACTCTCCAAAGGGTAGTTATCTCAGTAAAAGAGAATCTAACGTCTTATTTACATCAAACACATGGTTTCATGTACATTCAAGTTTTCTATACTGTGCATATATCACTTCTATATTTAGGACAAATTAATGAATGCCCTTTAAAATAGTCCATTAGTCATTTAAGTTCATAAAACAATGCGTATCTCCAAGAGTACAACCATTTTGAAAAATTAGCTGTCCTCTACCAGTATCAATCGTAGATAAACTTGGGACATGATTAAAATTTACCCTGGGCATGCTTGCTTCTCCTTTGGGTCTTCACTCTCTTCTGGCACTGAACCATTCTTCCAGGAACATATCTTCTTTCTGGTTCTTAACTACCCACTAAATTGTTACCCTAACTCAAGCATCACCTTGTTTCTTCTACTTGCTAGCTGTGATTTAAATCAGAAAATAAAAAATGACACTAAAATTTTTCAAAGGCATTTTTCTTGGGATACAGGAAATAGCAGATTGTATAGCAGGGGAGGCATTTGTGATACCTCAAATCTCATGGCTTAATCCATTTGTAAACTTTCCCCTTCTCCTCATCTACAGATAGATAGAAAGGAAAGTGCTCTGATTTTATTAAGAATTTTCAAGAGCAAAAAAGGAAAAAAAAAAAAAAGAGAATTCAACTTTTTTTCCTCTAATGCGCTCATATTGCAACAAGGCAATCAAGACAACTGCAGAGAAATACCTCACAACATGGAAATTAGAACCCATCCCACATTTATCAGGCCTGCAGCTGGCAATTAGGAAGCTTAAGTTGAGCTTTGTGACACATTTTATAAATTTCCACAAATAAACTGTCTCAACTCAACTCATGCCATCTTTTCTTTCTCCTTGTCTTTTCCATATGAGATTTTTAATCTCCACATGTTTTTAAAATAAAGAACTCTTTTCTTCAGTTGTCAACAGATACACCCCGCTGAGAACTGCAGATGGAGTACAATCTGCTCAGTTTAACTGAAGGCTAGATCTTGTCTGCAAGATTTCAGACACTGCTTTATTTACCTTCATAAACACCATCCATTGCCCACAATTCAAAGAAAAGTACACATTCTCATACTGGTCTTTCTGTACAGTTTTTCTTTCTTTCTTTAATGATCTAGAAGAGAAATTTTATGTAGGAGTATAAAAGACAAGAAACTATCTGGCAAAAGTTTTAAAGCATCTGATAATGGCTTCAAAGATTCTGAAGATTAGATTAAGAGTTTTTCAGGATGTTTGAAGAATAAAGCAGTGTATTAATTAAGGAAATTTTATTTGATTTAGAAGAGACTTCTCCATTAAACATGCCTATGCCATTACAGTTCCCAAAGTTACTAGTAAATGGACTCTTCTGTCTACTTCATAACATCTTTGAATATACTTTGCCTCTTAAGAGTGTAGTGCTGAGGCAGGCAGCTTCTAAGATGACCCCAGTGATCTCTGCTTCTTGGTATTTTCCAAGTAATCTCCTTCCCTTGAGTAATTTCCTTCTAACCAAATAGAATGAGGAAATGTTGATGAGCTGTCACTCCTATGATTAGGTTACAGAAGATTGTGACCTGCCTCTGGCCTGCAGACTCTCTCTTCTGTTGGCTTTCATGAAGCAACCTGCCATGTTTCAGGGAATAGCGTTCTTGTCCACATTGCAAAGAATTAAAGATGGCCTCCGACCAACAGTCAGCTAGGTACTAAGGTCCTCAAGTCCAACAGCCCTTGAGGAACTGAAGCCTGCTCACAACCACATAAGTGAACTTGGATCCTTCCCCAGTTGGACCCTCGGGTGCGACCTTAGCACTGAGAGACCCCTGACTGCAGTCCTGTGAAAGATCATGAAGCAAGGAACCCCACTAGGCTATGCCCGGATTACTGACCTCAATCAATTGTGACATAATAAATATATATTGTTGTAAGCCATTAAGTGTTGTTACACAGTAATAGATAACAAATAGAATAAGTAATAGAATACAAATATTTATTTCCCATTTTGGAAATGTCCATAGTACCCACAATTTTTATAGACATCAGTTATTGTTTTGAACAAAAATAGGGCTCTGTAATAAATGTAACTAGTTCAAGTGACCAAAAGGAACCTCACAGGGTAATCTAATCATAAATTCCTAACTAGACAGGAACTGCTGGGTAGTCACACCCCAGGTATATAGCTTCTTTAGTAAAAGGTTTAGCTTTTCCTTAAGCAAGCTCTGACCGTTGTTCTTTGAAATGCCAGAAGTAACCCTCTTTCCCAGACCCCTCGAGGCATAACCACCTTTAAGGGATAACCGTCCTGAAATCCAAACGCAGAGATTTCCCACCTTGCTTCTCCTACTTTCCTATCATCTTCCTTAGGTTCTCTCCTTAATATCAAATGTATAAAAAGAACTACAAACACGTTACTTCTAAATTTTCATTTTAGCTACAGTCAGACTCAGGAGAACTAATAAGAAGAAGAATCAGAGGCTGGGAATTCTGGTTTAGAGTATAGACTAGGGTATTTGTAGTTTGGAAGTTTGTTGGGAATAATTAAGTTATTTTAGAAAAAAAAAAAAACTCATTCTCAATCTTGCCATCTTGTTTAAATGTCTGGAAATATATAACTACAACCTCTTTTGGTTTAAAATACTAGGGCTTTGTCTCTAAAGTGAAGTTATCTCAGGGAAGTAACTCAAGTGCAATGTTATCAATTTACACCTAAATGTATGAGTTTGTTGTTTGGTTTCAGATTTCTCTGAAAGCAGGTTTTTAGAAGGAAAGAAGACTGGGTCCTGCAGGACTAGAAAAATTGCAAGATTGAAAAAATCAAAAAATTGTATCAAGTTCTAGCCCTTCCTGGTTCAACCCCAAGAAAACCGGCACCCAGGAGAGATTGAAGAACCCATATCCTCCCCCCTTTCTGTACTTCTTTGCCATATCTTTTTACTGTGATATTGTGACATAATAAGAAATATATATTTGGTCATTTCCCAGGTTTCTGGCCCAAGGTCTTTTAAAATCCTTGGAATTTCCCCAATGGTAGGGGTGAGAAGAATATCTTTGGTTATTCATAACAAGACCCTTTCAAGCATACCTGAGTTTATACTAATGAAGTGACTTGATGAGTCCCTAGAACAGGCAGAGGAATCATAATCACTTGTAGTGGTAGTTTCAGTTTTTCCTCACCGAACACCTCAGAACATAAATAAGCAATTTAAATACAATGTCACAAGTACTATGGCATGGCTTGGCACTAAGTACAGAAGTGATAACAACAACACTATAATAATAATGCTGGAGCAGATTTAGTGAGCACCTACTATATTTTAATGGGCCTGGTAATCTGCTAAGCACTTTAAGTACTTCACCTATTTTAATACACATCCGAATTCTACATGGTCGATACTAAAAGCAAACAAACAAATACAAGCTCAAGCCTGGAGAGAATGAAGAACTTGCAAGCAGAGTGTGACAGGTTGGTTGCTTTAAGAGCAGACTCCGAGGTGGAGATTAGGATGCCAGAGCTCTTTAGGGAGCAGAGTGGAGATCAACCCCCAAGGAAGGAAGGAGCAAAAAGAAACACTGGGGCAGAAGTTGAGCTGGGGAGCAACCTCGGCAAAAGCCCGGCCAACCCCATGGGAAGCTCCAAAGTCAGATGGCTCCTCAGAATTGCCTGAGTTGGTGCTTCCACTGGTCATTGGATATAGGCCACCCCAGGAAGAGGATGTGACCTTGAGCGAGGCGGTTCTCTTCGGCAGATGCCATCCTTGAAGAGCACTGAGCCGGGTGCTCTCTGTCACCTGCAGCAGCTGAGGGAGTGAGCTCTTCATTCCTGCCGCACCGACTGGGCAACGCATCATAGCATCCACCCTAGAGCTGACCACGGCTTGGGCCGATCCCGCTAGGATTTTACCGAGTGCTCTTAGGAGGAGACTTGTTCTCTTTTCATTAGAACAGCCTCTTGGACTGTGAAAGGAGAGGCCCCCTGAACTGATGTAAATGAAAAAGAAATAAGACGAAGGCACTGAACTGCTCCACATATACAGTGACAGGGTCTGGGGGCTGTCCCTCAGCAGCTGGGGAGGGAGGCGGTTGTAAGAACCTTGGGACAAAGGGCAAGGAGACAAAGGAACAGTCCCCTGCAACACAGCAGCAGGGGGCAGAGGGGCGCAGGGATGGCCTGTGAGAGGCACCCGCGTGGGGTTGGCCAAGAATCTAAAACACGAAGTATTTAATTTTAGGTTGTGTGCTGTTTGGTGATCCGCCTCTCTGATACTGAAAACGTCAGCAAATCTCTTTTCCATACAACATTTTCTTTGTTAGTCGTGCTTTGCAGGGGGATGTAGAAGGAGCTGGTCCGTGCCTAAGGAGAAGCACGGAAGCAAGTTGGATAACTGAGAATTCAAAAAACAAAAAGTTGTAAGCCTCCCTGAGAACCCTTGGTAATGTTGGAAAGATCTTGTATTATACGTGAATTGGGGATCAAGCCAATGTGTTTGGCTACTAATGGAAAAAGTTATCCACAGAAAACTGGAGAGTTTCGAAATGTCCAGTTTATATTTTCTCGAAAGAAAATGTGATAAAAACTGCTTGGGAAAATCAAGGACTTCAGAAAGGAGAAAGGCTAATGAGCTGGGTATGGATGGATGAATAGGAGCTTCTTAGGTAGGCAGACAGAGGTAAAGCAGGTGGGACAAAATACAGTCCAGGCACCTCATTGTTTCAGGATTTTATGGAGGTTCCAGTAGATAAGCATGGTGGATTAAATCACTTGTCCATGGTGATTAACTCGGTCTCCAGCCCCTCTCCCTTCCCTAGACATCAGAGGGTGCCTGGGCTGGAAAGTTCCCCCCTTCTAAGCACATGGTTGGTTCCTCTGGCAACAAGCCCCTAATCTGAAGCAATCCAGGGGCCCATCAAGTCACCTCAATAGCATAAATGATTGAAAAAGAACAACTTCTGTAAAGGCTGAAGGTGTATTAGACACTTTGCCAAAACCTCCATGAGTCTGAGGGATAGAGTATCCAAAAAGGAAAGAGATAGGAGCAGCAGGGAAGGGGAGGACTCCGGGCTTTGTATGCCAGGCTCCAGAGCTTGGATTTCAGAGTGAAGGCTCATGCTTCTCAAACCAACGTGTGTTCGTCCACCCACTGGAGCACATGTGGTTGGCTAGAGCTTATAGAAAAAATACAAATGAATGGGGCTCACTTTTCTGGAACATAAATTTTACATGAAAATATCAAGGGAAGGACATGCTTTTTAGATTAAAACAAACATGGTACTATTTTGCAGTAAAATACAAAATCTGCATGATTTTTAACATTAAAAAAAAAGGTTTCAAATAAAGTTCTTGATTGATTCAGGCTGTTCTTGCTACATTCTCTGCCGTCTGCTATGAGAAACTTTGATGAAACTACTAATATAAATGATAGAAAGTTTTAAGTAGCAGAGTAGGATAATCAGCAATTGTATTTAGTTTTGCATTCTTCATATTTCATGTTTTAATTTTATATTTTTCAAAATATTGTATTGTCATTAGTAACATGGGAAGAGGATGAAGACAAAGACATGACAGGAAACACATGGGGACAGATGTGTGTGCTGCAGACCAGCTGCCCAGGCTGGGCTTCATGAGATGTCTATACCTTGATGAAGTTTCCAGTAGGTCCTTGGTGTGCTTGATCACCAGCTTCGTTGTTTGAAGATGTGGGTTTTGATCAGCTTTCTGGGTTACCCATCATGGAGCACATCCTGGAGGGCTGAGTCCCACTAACCAAACCACAAGAGATATTTTACAAACCCCATTGACAATATATTCAACATCAAAAGAGGAATGGATTCTCCTAGTGGCTAAGATTCTTGTGTCTCTTGTATTCTGTAAATATTTAGAAAGTCCTCCAAATGAAGAACTATAAAGATTCTCCTTTCACATCAGCCAATAAAGATTGTGCATTCTTCTGGGACCGAGAAATAGCAATACTATAACTATCATTCTTAAGCCAAGTAGATCTATAGTTGTACTGTCCTGTCCTGGTAGAAATCTACATGTTCGACCAGAAGATGGATGAATAACATACAAATTCCTGCCTGAATTGCCTTTGTTTAAAAATCCTAGTCCCTAGAATATTTTGAAGAAGATTTGCCATTTGGTCCAAGTTCTAATGGACTCTGTCTGGGTAAATTCTACTGTAGCCTTGCATTTAGTGGGCCTAGTGGGAGTAGGGAAAGACAGGCTGCAATAATTTCTGCAGAGAAAGGTCTGAAAAAGAGTAAGGACCCCTCCTCCGTTTTCCAGAGCTCTAGGTCAGAATTCCCTGCAAAGTTTTGGCTATTGGCTCTGGGTATTCCCTCTGTTGTCCACCTGCAAACACCAGGGAGCCATGATCGTCCTGGGTTTCAGATAGTTAGGACCCTTAGGACAACCTTTGGATAAAGGTGAAAAACACTGTGGGTACTGTAGCTGCACACTGAATTTGAAAAGTTGAAAAAGCTAATGTATCTCTTCAATCGATTTCTATCTTCTTATATCCTGAAATGTTCACCTGATGGTGAAAGAATCAAAGTATGCTGTAAGACAGGCAGGAGAGGGGCCTCTCACACCGGCAGGTCCTGACACTCCTACCCCTTGGAAAAACAAGTTTTGCATTCACAGCGTTGCGAACACAGAATCAAAGCCCAAGGAACTGGATGGTGCCGTGACAAATTTCCCTCAGACGGGGTGCTGGGGCCAGCTGTCCTCTTCAGCTGCTTACTTTTCTAGGGGTGCTGGAGAGAGCGAGGCTCTCCTCTCAGAAGGGTAAACACAAACACACCTCCCTTTTTGGTCTTCTTTCGACATCGCATGGAGACTAACCCCTTCTGTTATAAACTTACTTCAGGGAAAGTAAAATGAATTACAGCACATCTTCTGTTACATTAACTGCATTTAATGTCCTCAGTGAGACTTGGGGAAGTCCATAGCCCGATGAACCATGAGGGTGCCATCGTCTCTGCTTTTCAAATTCTGAGGTCTCTGGCTCCTTACGGGGTGACCGTAGTCTACAAATCTAATGAAGGCCAAGCTTCTGTTTTACAGAAGAAATGAAAGTACGTAAAATATAATCATTTCTCAATTATTAAAGACGTGTTGATTAATGGATGCTTGATAGGGGATATGACCAATGGAACTGTCTTTTAGAGAAAACTACCTCCAAATAATGTCCTTAAATAATTAATTCCCCTTGGCTAGTGCCCAAGGCCCTTCTGACACTGTGCAGGGCAAACACCTTTTATTGAGGTCCACACTGCTTAGTCTGAGATAGCGTTGACCTTCCCCACAATTAGCAGCTCTCTACAAGGGCAATGGAGTAACTATTTGGGTGCCCCTTGACATTGAGAGATCCAAAGGAATTTTTTTCCTTTCCTCTAAAATCTATTGTGATCAAAGAAGACTTAAGGGTGTCAAGAAGAAAAACAGGCTAACACAATTTGTATTGAATTTTGAAAAATCTTTCCCTGTAGCCATGGGTAACTGGATAAGAAAATACTAAACAAGTCCCTTTGGGGATATTACATGATGGTATTCAATTTTATATCCTGCCTCCTGCACTGGGGATTTCTTCAAGATACAGACAGGCTCTGAGAGACAGACTTATATAAATAGAAGCTTTGCTCAGTGATGAGATTACCCTTGGCTATAAGGCAAAATTACTTCTAAATAATAGATCGTGGCATTGGGAAAAGAAAGATTTCTGGTTTTGGTGCTATAAGAAAGAGCGTAAGTATTTTAGAGGTTATCCATAATGATCCAAAGAGTCACATGTAAAATTAGTTCAGATACAGAAGGAAACCGTGATGATGAACATACTTAATTTATGGTTTTGACAGAGCAACCAAATTTTCTCCTCCGCTCCCTAGTTTCATTTCCCTACTCAGATCGAAGAGCAACAACGAACAGTGTGCATTTCTTGCTCCCAGAGATGTGGAAGAGAAATGCTACATGATTAGTTAATGTTTTTCTTCACTGGGGAGTACCACTCCTAGGTAACTATCGAAATCAGAACTCCTTCTTTTAGCAGATACGTAATTAATTAGGGTCTGAACTCTCAACGTTCAATATGCTAATTATATGCTTAAGAACACTGATTATAATTTTTAATCTATCGCTCTGCTGGATATGGTACCTTCTGGATATAAAATTACATGGCCAAGAAATCTTAAAATACTCTCAGGTCGCCTTTTCCCAGTCAAGTCACATCATTCATGTAGTTAACATAATTTTTGGCAGTATAACCACAGACACATATTGGGACTTCTTCCCCGTCTATGCCAGAGATTTTCAGACACATCCCTAATTCTTCATCTGACATATTCATCCTTTCTCTTTTCTTTAATCTAAGGAATTCTTTTTTACCATCAGGTAGAATAATGTCCCCAGAGACCTCAGAGCTATAAAACAAGTGCCTCTCCTGGTGAGGACAGAAGGAAGAAGACGCACCAGAGAGACGAGAGTGTCTTATCTCCAGTCTAGACTGTGACTTCTGGAAATTCTAGGACGCCTGCTCTCATAGCCCCTGGGATTTAAACACAAGCATAAATGTAAAAATGACACTCAGCAGGTTCCCCACCTCCCCCCACTCCTGGAAATATATCTTTCAGACAAGCCGGGATTCCTCTATGTATATTAACCATTTCATATCACTCCACTTGTAGGGACCATCAGTACAGCTTTCACTAGACCCTTCCCTAGCCCGGACCCATGGCATCATGAGTCTGAGCAGACAAGCAGAGCTTGGTGGGAACTGGCCAATAGTCATCACTGTCTCTGTAACTCTCAGAGGCTTCTAGGCCTCAGTACAGGCACCAAGGGATTTGTACCTCCGTTGGAGGGTGCGGGTAGCAGCATGGTCCACCTCAGGCCTCTCACATCCGTCCCCAGTGGGCAGGGTGGCAGCCAGCCTCCGTGATGGCTCACACTGAAGCTCCAGAGGGGAGGGAATCAGTTCCCAGCTGCCCCGCTGGCCACAGCAGCAAAAGGGAGCCGAGCCTTATGGGCCCACCTATGACCTGCCCTCTTGGAAATCCCAGACATTCTTCAAGAAGGAAAGCTTTGCAAAAAGGCTCCCGTGTAAACAAAGGAGGGGGAGATACCCTTTGGATGGGACACTGTGCTGAAATGTGTTCCTTTTTCCTCAGATTACCAAAGCCTGGAGCACTTGGGTCTCACAGGTAATTACAAAACAGGGTAAAAGGAGCTATAACTGGGCTAGGGCCTCCAAACCAGAAAACAGAAAAGATGAATGAAGTGAGGAAAACCGGGGGTTGGAGAGTCAGAGAGGGCTTAAACAGTGAGATTAAAGCTAAGGCAAATGGTAAGTGGGAGAAATCCATCAGGCTGGCCAGGGGGAGTGGGTTCCAGGGAGAGAAAGCTTCTTATACAAAGGCCAGAGGAACACAGCCACAGGGTGAGCTTGGAGAGCGGGAGGTGGGTGGGGCGGCTGGAGCAGTGAAGCCGAACGGAGGAGGGGCCTCTGGGGCGCTGAACACCACCCACACCCCCTGGACTGGTCTGTGAAACAGAGGGGCCGTGCTGCTGGGGCATTTGGGAAAGATGGCGACAGCAGTAAGGTAGAGGGAGATGGGAGGAGGACAGGCTGCAGTTGAAAAGTCGGTTAAACCATCCAGGGAAATTAGGAAGACGGTCTTTGCCAAGACAGAGACAGTGGGAATGAGATGAGGGACAATGGAAAGAAAACTTCCTCTGGGCAGGAAGAATCAGAACAATGTCTTCCTTTCTGTTTCTGAATTCACACCAGTTCATTAATCCTCACACAAACCCACTGAGGAAAGTATTTCCCCGTGTTTTACTTCTCCATAAAGAAATGGGCTCCACCCAGAAATAAACCCATGCCTTTGTAGTCAGTTAATATTTGACAAAAGAGTCAAGAACATACAATGGGGTAAAGACAGTCTATTCAATAAATGGTGTTAGAAAAATTAGACAGATACATATAAAAGAATAAAACAAGACCACCTACTTATGCCATATACAAGAATAAACTCAAAATGGATTGAAGACCTAAATGTAAGACTTGAAACCATAAAATTCTTAGAAGAAAACATAGGTAGTAAAATCTCTGACATTTCTTTTAGCCATATTTTTTTCTGATAAATCTCCTTGGGCAAGGGAAACAAAAGAGAAAATAAACGAATGGGACTACAGCAAACTAAAATGTCTTTGCACTGCAAAGGAAACCATCAACAAAACAAAAACACAACCTACTGAATGGAAGAAGATAATTCGCTAATGATACATCTGATAAGGGGTTAATATCCAAAATTGAACTTACACAACTCAACATCAAGAAAACAAACCATCCAAATAAAAAATGGACAAAGAAACTTCTCCAAAGAGAACAAACATACAGATGGCCAATAGACATATGAAAAGATGCTCAAAGTCACTAAACATCAGAGAAATTCACATTGAAACCACAATGAGATATCACCTCACATCTGTCACATTGCTATCATCAGTAAGTCAACAAACAACAAGGATGTGGAGAAAAGAGAACCCTCACGCACTGTTGGTGGGAATGCAGATCATTGGAGCCACAATACAAAACTGGTTCCTCAAAAAATTAAAAACAGAACTGCTTTATGATCTAGTAATTCCACTTCTGGGTATATATCTGAAGAAACTCAAAACACTAATTCAAAAGAATATATATACTGCCCCCTACCACCACCACCCATGTTCACTGCAGCATTATCTACATGAGCCAAGCTAGAGAAGCAACACAAGTGTCCATCAGTAGATGAGTGGATAAAATGTGGTGATACATATATACAATGGAATATTGCATAGCCATATAAAAGAATGAAATCTTACCATTTAAACAGCATGGATAGACCTAGAGGGTATTATGCTCAGTGAAATAAGTCAGTCAGAGAAAGACAAATACCGTATGATTTCAGTTACATGTAGAATCTAAAGAACAAAATAAATGAATAAACAAAATTGAAACAGAGAGCAGACTGATGGTTGCCAGAAGGGAAGGGAGTTAGGGGACTGGGGGGAAAAGGTGAAAGGATTAAGAAGTACAAATTTAGTTACAACATAGTCATGGGAATGTAGTCAATAATATTGTAATAACTATGTATGGTGCCAGGTGGGTGCTGGAAATACTGGGGGAAACACTTTGTAAGGTATATGATTGTCTAACCACTATCCTGTACACCTGAAACACAAACACAAAATAAATAAATAAAATGAAAATAAAAAAGAAAGAAAGGGAGGGAGAAAGAGAGAGAGGAAGGGAGGGAGGGAGGGAGAGAGGGCGGAAGGAAGGAAGGAAGGAAGGAAGGAAGGAAGGAAGGAAGGAAGGGAGGGAGGGAGGGAGGGAGGGAGGGAGGGAGGGAGGAAGGAAGGAAGGACGGACGGAAGGAAGGAAGGAAGGAAGGAAGGAAGGAAGGAAGGAAGGAAGGAAGGAAAGAAGGAAGGGAGGGAGGAAGGGAGGAAGGAGCTCCAGGTGGTGACTCAGAGGTAGGAAGTTCCCTCCCAGGAAAAAGAGCAGGTGCTCTTTCCTCTGTGCCGCAAATAATAAGCTTACTCTTTTGAAGCTGCTGACCGGACTCAGAAAATACATGCAGTTGGACAGAAATCCCACTGACAAGGGAGACCCAGTAAGGAAGAGAAATTCTCAAGGAAAACATAGTTCTTTCTGTTGTTCAGAAAATATTACCACTCTGAAAGCCATTTTTTTAAACAGTTAAATAGCCAAAGAATTACATGAGAGATCTATTTTTATTGTGAAGGTTGGTTTTTTTTGTTGTTGTTTTTTGGTGGTACGTGCCCCCAGCGGGAACCGAACCCGGGACTCTCTGGTCCACAGGCCGACGCTCAACCGCTGAGCCAAACTGACCAGGGTGAAGGTTGGTTTTTAATGTTTAAAATACTATATTATTTTATATTTTCTTTTCTACATTTCCATAGGTAGGGCCTGTTGCTACCTAGAGATGTCATTTTGAGAATTATATTTATATCTTACTGCCCCAGGAACATCGGGTAGATACATAAATGGGGAATCTGACTCTTCAATTCTGAAACGAGGAATCTATATACCTAAATCCCTTTGGAACAAGCAATATTAGGATAGCTGGATAAATGGATGTCATTCATCTATCCAAAATGTCCATATAGTGAAATGAAATAGCTCTGTGTTCTGTCAGTTAACCTGGTATGTTTGACTCAGAACACAGGTAGAGAAGCATGCCAAAGGCAGTAAACAGTAAAGATTTTTATCATAAACACATAATCTTTGAAGAATAAAACCCCCTACTCCCTTGGCAGGGACCAAAAAGAAAAGCATAGGAGTGTATTCTTCAAAGGAGACCTCCAAGTGACTGCTCTAATGTGGTTAACAGCAACTCATTTAATCCTGAAGGGTTGTCCGGCCAGAGCTGTATTAACTAGTAACACATTTCCTTATCAGCAGTTTGAAATCCTCAAACATACATCTCTAGTAGAAGAAAAGCATGAGAAGCTAGGGCCAGGATAGAAGACAAATCCTTTCCCAAGGACTGGCCGCATTCTTTAATCTTGCCCAAACACTATGGAATTGACAATCACAGTATATAAAACCAAATTCTTAATGCCCCAGCCAAATCTGTTCTTACTGTAGTCTTTCTCACCTTCACAAAGGTCACGTTGATTCACCCTGGTGTTCATGTCTGTAAGCATTCCTGCATCTTCCATTCGATCTATTACCAAGTCTCAACTTCATCTGTTTGTCTCAAAGCACTCTTACCACCCTAGTTCACAGCATCATGTCAACCTCATATCAACAGGGGAGCTGCCAGAGCACCCCCCTCCCCAACACTTCTGCTCTTACTTTCTCTGGCTTTCTCCAGCTAGAATGATCTTTCAGTGAAAATCAGAAGTTAAAAGGCCCTGGGAAGTTTCCTTTTGCTCCTAAGAGGAAACCCACATCCTATAGCATGTCCTATGCTAAGTCCGACTTGGGGTCTGGCCCCAGTCCCTTCTCCAGCTTGACTTCACATCTTTCTTTCCTGCATGCATTACTCTCCACAGACACTACTTTTGATTCCATAAATATGCCAGTCAATTTCTCACTTCCAGCTCTTAGCACATGCTGTTCCCTTTGCCTGGAACACTCTGGTCCCTAGTCTTCACCTGGCTAACTACTAGATCTCAACTAAAATATCCAGCTTTTTCTGGACCATCAATCTAACTTTTATTCTAAATTATGGCATTCTTTCTCTTGCATGTACTTCTTCTTGGCACTATGGCAATTTGAATCTACTATATTTGTTGTGTGTTTCTTTTTTTCTTTTTTTTATTTGAGAGGGAGAGACAGACAACATGGATGAGAGACAACAATGATGGGTTGCCTCCTCCATGCCCCCCACTGGGGATCGGGCCCACAACCTGGGCATGTGCCCTGACCAGGAATTGAACCAGCAACCTCTTGGTGCATGGGTCGACGCTCAACCACTGAGCCACACCGGCCGAGCATGTGTTTATCTTTTTAATGTCAATGTCTTCCACTACACTATAATCTCTGTGAGAGAGAAACTAGGTGTGTCTCTGGTTCACTGCTCTTTCCCCAGGACCTACCAGAGCCTAATACATAGTAACTACTTGTTGAATGTGTGAATAAATAGATGAGTCAAAACCAAGGGTTAGAAATATTTTTACTCCACAGTGGGTTTTCATTTGAAAGACACTAGTATTTAATTTCATTTTTTTAAAGATTAGCATAATACAGAGAAAATATAGTTGAATGAATCTGACTGTGTTCAAATACTGCTTATATCACTAGTAGCTGTTTAACATGAAGGAAGTTTCTTTCCTCTTTGCATCTAGAGTTTTTACACTGTGTAATGGAGATAATATGACCTATCTCATAGTAGGTTAAAGGTGTTTTTTATTTTTTCTTACAACTGTATTGTGCTTTCCAATTTTTCTGCTATTATAATCAGAAAAGAGCAATAAGTATTGTTTTAGATAATTGTCATCTCACAAAGTTATTGGGAGATAACTTTATTCAGATAGTGTGTTCATTATGTAGTGTTGAGTGAAAACCTGGTGATGTAAAACAACAATATTGATTATGTCTCTGTGGCCCTGGGATTCAGGAGTGGCACAGCTGAGCACTCCGGCTTGGGTCATTCCGGAAGTTACAGTCAGATACAGCCAGAGCTGCAACTGTTCGAGTAGGGGTCGAGGATCCCTTCTAAGGTGGCTCACTCACATGGCTGGTAAGATAATGTCGGCAGCTGGCTGGAGGCCTCAATTCCACCTCTAGTAGTTCTTTCCACAGAGCTACTTGAGTGTCCTCATGAGCTGGTGGCTGGCTTTTCCCAGGGAAAGGAATCTAAGAGACCAAAGCAAAAGTCGCAGTGCCTTTTATGACCCCGCCTTGGAAGTCATACAGTGCCACTCCCAGCATCTTCTATTGGCCACGTGGAGTCAGCCCTGATTCGTGTGAGATGAGGCCACGGCCAGGCCTGAAAGCAGCCACATGAGGGTATTTACACCATAGAAATCAGCAAACACTACAAATTAGGGCTCCGCTGATTTTGTTGGGGTTTTTTTGTTACCCTTTCTTTGTTTTCAGAATACTGATTGTTAAACATTTACCAGTACACCATTGAATTTAACTGTGCATACCTAGAGACAAAAATAATTACAAAACAAAATTACCACAAATTAGCTTTAATAATCGTGGTGTTGGTAGTAGTGTTGGTATTATTATTCTGAGATTGTCTTGTGAGTGGTATAGAATAAACAAATGAGTAATTATGTTTCTATTGTTAAGATCTGGGATTTTGCAGAATAGGAAAAAGAAGACACAAATGTAACAGAATAAGTAAAAACCCTTAGTATTAAATTTTAGTTGGAAGTATCAGCTTGAACACATGATGAATTTTATTTTATTTTATGTAACACCTTTTATTTTATTTTCTATAATTGTAGGGATGCACTCTGCAAAATACTAGTGTGGAAATTCTAGGGAAAAAACGCACATTTCTTCAATAAAAATCACAAGAAAAATAAAAAGAAATGGATTTGTGATCAATTGATTAAAAGAGATTGAAAAGATATTTTACCAACATCATCGTGTGAACTTTTTGAATCCTGACTCAAACAACAACAACAACAAAATACAAGCATATTTTTTATGGAGATACATCTCTGTGAATGTGGTTTTACTGTCATCCTCTAAAAATCATTTACTAAGTGCCTCATGTATGGACGTCAATTTAACAAATTTCACAAATCACCAAAGTATAGACATATAGCCATATTGAATTAGTTCAGAAAAAGATCAACTCATTATAGTCCATTGATAGACCAAAATGCTTTGGCAGCAATTAATGAAATGCTTAATTAGGAGCTGCAAAACTCTTTCCAAACAGTAAGCAATCAACTCACAAAACTGCATGCCTTTAAAAGAGTTATTGCATTTTAAAGGCCCACATAGGAAGATTCCTAAAAACATCTGGAACCAGTACATCTGCTACAGGTGAGCAAACAGAGCCTCCATAAAACCACAGAACAGACAAAACAGGCTGATTGATCTGAGGGGCACTCGCCTGAATAGTCCGTTAGGAGGAGACAGACAGGTCTTCTACCCACAGAGCATTTCTGAAGAAAATGAAACGTCAAAAAAGGACAAAGACACATCAGCCAAAACCATCCCCATTTGCTTTGGGTGTGAAATATCCTTTCCCATTCAGACAGACAGCAAATATTGAACGAGGAAAGAAGAGAAGCAGGTGCAGAATTTGGGCAATCAGTAATTACTCCTCACACCATTTGAGTCATCAGAGAGGCGGTTAGGTCGGTGACCTTCAGGCACAGATAGTGCTTTTGAGCATTATAAAAAGTAGGAGGCATTTTAGGAAGAGATCTATCCCTGGCCCCCGGCCCCAGAGTTCCAACCAATGAAAAAACCCACACTTCATGGCAAGTCAGTGGTGAGGAACCTCGGCCATCGGCCAAGGTAAGTAACAAAAGTAAACCCTGAAAGTGTCCTGAAGCCAGACTTCAGGTGAAAATCAACAAGGTGTTGACTTTGGAGATCCTAGTTAGTATCCTCAAAGCCTCAAGTCACAAAGGGAGCACAGTTTTCTGAGCGACTCTAAGCCAATGTCATTGCACATGTATCGATTGGGCCACCTGCATCAGAGCCGCCTTGAGATGCTGCTAAATACAGACCTCCTAAGAAGAATGTTCAGTGTGACTAGTGAACCAGAATTGTTAAGAAGCCCACTAAAATGTTCATGCTCGCTATAATTTTCATTATGAGCTGGGAGGGGCATAAATTGAATGTTATATTTGTTCTGTGCATCCCAGGGGGAGGATAGTCAACACAAAGTAATCAATCCCCTGAATCATTTACCCCCAGGACACTGACAGCTCTGTGCAAAACTTGGGTAAAGATCTCTACTTGCAGAGATGTGTAGGGATCCAGCTTTTATTCAACAAGGGGCGAGAAGAGAGTCTATTTCCCTCCCTGGTTGGGGGATTTAAAAGAAGGCACCTCATCAGTTCTCAACTGGCAGACTGTTTTCGACTTTTCAAAAAATAACTGCTCCTATATTTCTACTCATGAGGAGCCAATCCGCGTCTGCCATGCGACTTTCCCTTGCTCTCTCTGGGTAAGTGGGCAGAACCAAGCTGGAGGACTCCGAGACTTCCGCTTGGTTTGCTGTAACGCTCAGATCTCCCCTTTTCTCTCCTACCCTCCCTCTCGCCCGCCTCCGGAACCCTAAATCCTGTGTCTCTCTTAGAAGAGAAAATTAACAGATCACTAACATGATTTTGATTTAGTTCAATTGTGTTACTCCTCAGAATGCTGTGTGAATGTTGGGAGAGGAAACCAAAAGATTGTATCCCTAGTGATGGAATTTCAGGAGGGGATTTCTGGGGGTGAAGGACAGAGATGTTCCGGGTCCTCCATTCACACTGGTGAACGACTATGCTCCCCACCCCAGACCTAAGAGCCAAGCCGCTCCGGTCACACTTCCCGGCCATGCTTGGTACTTCGTCACTTCTGTGCTCGGCAGCACACACAGCTGTCGTGGTTGACATCTGGTCATTTCTTTCTTCAGGGAAACCAAACTCACCATTTCCCTGGAACCCGGCCCCCTTCCCAGTCATGTCCTGATGAAGAACCACTTTTGGTATGCTAAAATTATTAGGACTGTCACAGTGGGTTGGGCCTGGTATGTCTGAGGGGAGCACTGGGAATATAAATCCTTGCTGGGGGACAGTGGTCAAAGTGTCTTTTCCCCTGGAAATTTCCCAAATCCTTTGCCTCTTCCAAAGCTTTGTTCCCACCTCACCTTCTCATGGAGTCTACCCCGAGCAACCCAGCTGAAAACCTGTTCCTCACCCCATGTCTGCACCCCTGACTTCCCCTTTCTTTCTGCCATAACATTTACCAACATTCAAGATACTCTACAATCCACTGGCTTATTTTTTCCATTGTTCACATCTTTCTTCTCCCACTGGTTGTAAGCTTCATGAGGGCAGGGATATTTATTTTGTTCATCCATAAATGCCCAAGAAGTGTGCCTGACAAATAGTAAGTACTCCATAAATAGTTGCTATTACTAATAATATAATGCTAATAATAGAATCAATTACATAAGTAATCATTAACTTAATTTAATTCATGATATAATCGTTGTGAAGAATAATAACGGCTGTATGTTGTGGGTGGCTAGTGAAGGTATTGAACAGGCATGGTTGTTACCTGGAGAAGGAAGGGGGAGGGGAAGGGGGCACCTCTCTGTGCTGGGCACTAGCACCGTGCTCCTGGTTCCCCACAGAGTTTCTAGAAGAAGGACCTTTAGCTGACAAGTCCCAACCTAAGTGTCAGTCCTAAGACCTGGCCTGGATTGCAGCCACGGAGAGCGCTAGAACATACCTTCTCCCCACGACTCCTGAGGGAAAAAGAAGTATGGCCCCTGCACAGACTCACACCGCTGTGCTCCCCCTCCGCCCGAGGACACCGAAAGGCTTTCATGAACCAGGAGGGGCTCTTCATCAGGAAGCGCAGGGGAGCTGCCAACTGCTCACCTAGGACCTTGCACAGGCCCAGACGCAGCTCACAAGTCTGTCACCGCCTGTTGTGAAAGTAGATAAATCAGACGTGGGTCTGGGCTATTAAAACTGCATTAGAAACAATATATATGAGCAAACAGAGCCCCTGAGACAGGAGTAGGGTTGCTGGAAAAATCATTATCTCAGAACAAGGGACTGGCTGCGCTTGGCCACCGCCTCCCACCAGGTCTTAATCAACCCCAATCGCTCAAATCCTGCTCGTCCCCTGAAGTCTAAAACAGTAGCATCAGCACTTTGTATGCTCCTGTCTTCTGAGCTGGAAGGCATGCCTGGCGGAGAAAAATCTGGATGGGCATACACTAAATCCTTAGCAACAGTTACCTCTGGGAGGAGAATCCTGGGGAAGGAGGGATGCTTTGAAATCCCTGCACTTCTGTGTTTTATAAATTGGACACAAAAGCATCTATTACTTTTGTAACTAAAAAAAATAAATCATGAGTCATTTTTTTTTATAAAAGAGTTCAATGGTGGCCCTGGCTGGGTGGCTCCGTTGGTTGGAGGGTCATCCCGTACACCAAAACGTTACAAGTTCAATTCCATATCAGGGCACATGCCTAGGCTGTGGATTCAATCCCCAGTCAGGGCATGTATGGGAGGCAACCCATCAATGTTTTTCTCTCACATTGATGCCCCCCCACTTCCTCTCTCTCTTTAAATCATTAAACATATTTTCAGGTGGGGATTTAAAAAAAAAAGAGTCCTGTGTTGGAGGATAAAAGTAGGCTTCTCAGCAGATGTGCCATAACATACTGAGAATATGGAAATTCTCAGTGAGAGGTCATTGCAGCTTGCTCCTGTGGGAAGCATGGACAAACACGTATCTCATCTGCTGGTGGACACCAGTGTCACGTCCTGGGAACCAGAGTTCTGCCTCTCCAGTGGGCTCCACACCAGTGTCCTCTCCTTGAACAGCTCACTCTGGAAGGCAGTCTGTTGTGTCTTCTGCAAGTCAGTTTGCCCAAGACTAGGGCTCTCTCAGTCTATCTCAAACGATTCCTTGTTTGCAGGACACCCAGAGTCCTGCTGAACTAACTAGTTTAAGCCCTTGAGTCCTGTTCCAAGGGATACAGCAGAGGGATTTATGAGAAGTCGTGTCTGGAGGCAGAAGGAAAACATTGGGTAATGTGAGCAGCCCGGTCCAGAGGCTGGCTGTGGTGTATAACTAGACGTCTGCCCTGAGGCAAAGCAGGGAGCTGGGTCATGCTACCTGGAACCACAGTGAGCCCCATTCACAAAACCACACCACTCCATGGCCCAGAGCCAGGCAGGCTCCATGCTGAGAGCACCTTTTCCAGAATGTGGCAACGCAAACATGTAACCAGAAAGTCTACCTTTGCCTGTGGTCAGTGTCTGCAGCTGAGACCGAGGCAAGGCTGGCATTGCACAACGACTTTCAGAGCTGGAAGGGTCTGTGTGGGTGTATTCAGGGGTGATTTCATTCTGGGCTTCACCGAGCCCCAGGAGTAGGAGCAGCCATCTCAAGGAACAAGGGTGAGGTGTGTGTGTGGGGGGGTACTCTGGACGGTCCATTCTGGCTTCATCAAGAGTAGTTTACCATTTATATATTATTGTATCATTTATCTATCTTACATCTGGCTTCTTCCCTGTAACTACTAGAGAGCTTTGTGGTTCAATTTTGGCATAAAGTCATGTTCAAAGAAAAAGATAGCCATAAAAAATGATCCAAAACAGTTCAAATCTACACTCAGCCATTAAAGAGGTCCAATGGAGAGTGCATTCTTAACACACACCAAGACAGCTTTAAAATCCATCACTCCCCATCTCTGCCATTCTCAGTATCTTCCACATAGATGGCAGTTGCTTCCTGAAATCTTCTTCTCCAACCTTTTCTTGCAGCCAGACCAAAAACTTTTTACAACATCCTGACTGTCTGGCTCACCCAGCAACCCCCTCCCTTCTCAGCCTCAGGGCTCCATTATGTAGCTCAACTCAGCCTCTCTGGCTTCTTGGGTGGATTTGGGTTTCTTTCTTCTCTTGCTCCATACAAATGTGGGTCCTCCTTCCCTACAAGGTAGGGAACATTGAAAGAAACTGTGAATTCTAATAGAGTCGTTTTTTTGTTGTTGTTGTTGCATTGAGGTCCCACAGGGGGGAAAAATTATCTTTTTTTTTTTCTTTATTGATTTTTTAGAGAGAGAGGGAGGGCGAGGGAGAGAGAGATAGAAACATCGATAAGAGAGAACATCGATTGTCCACCTCTTGCATGGCCCCCACTGGGGATTCGGCCCACCACCTGGGCATGTGCTCTGACCGGGAATTAAACCAGCAACCTCTTGGTGCCTGGGTCGATGCTCAACCACTGAGCCACACCGGCCGGGCAGAAAAAAGTATCTTTTAAAGGATGCCACTGATCCAGTCCATTCTAAATGGAGTCTCTGAGATCATCCTAACTGGCAATCATTCTACCCCTACATGTTGAATGACAGGGGCTTCATTATATCACAAAACAATATGCATAGTTTTTTGCCAGCTTTCATTTGTGAAAGTTCTTTCTTGGCCAGAGTTTTTACAGAGTTTACAGTCTGGCTAAAGTTCCTTCTGCATAAAACTACTTCTGTCCATCAACCAGCAGAAAATTCTCATTGTCTAAAATTTCCAAGGACTGATGAAATACAAACATATTCTCTAAAACAGGTAAACCCTTCAGTCACTGATATCAACTTCACCCTCTGAATTCATTTCTCAAATTTGCTAACCAGACAACGGTGACACATTGAGATCTGGGGTGAGGCGTAAAAAGAAAAAAAATTCCAAAGAATATAAGGTCGCCAGAAGGCAAGGCCCAGGGAGAACCCACACCCAAGTGCAGGAGGACTGGAGACACAGGAAAGGACAGAGCCAAAGACAAGCAGCATTAGAGACTCACTGAGTAGCTGGCCTTGACCCACCAGACACAGCCATCTAAAAAGTCCCGAGCTGTCATTATTTGTCAACGCTGTGGTTCCAGACGTACTTTTGGAGAAGAGTTTTTCCTGAGGGCACATTCTCAGCAAATGCTCCTGACCTGGCAAACTCACTAACTTCTCTCTTCTTTTCTAACAACCCCACCTGCCAGCTCATCACTGGGTTTCAAATACCACACCCTTCCTCTTCTCCACCCATTCTCTTCTCCCTGTTCTGTCTTCTATTCCCAACTTCAACCTGTGCAAGCCTGCCCAACTGCTCACTTCTCACTTCCTGGTGGGCGCCAGGGTCTTGTCCTGGTCCAGCCTAGTCTACACCCATGACCCAATAACCTCTGACTCTCTAGACTCCCTTTGTCTTCTATCACTTGTATTTAATTTCTCTTCATCAACTCTACCTGCTGTCTCCTACCTCTGACAAATTTTACTTACCTAACACCTTTCCTGCCTGAGATCACAAAACCATAATGCTGAATCCTTTCATAACCGGGGCTCTCAAAATGTTAAATGAATAAATGAATGAGTGAATAATTGACTGCTTTATGACATTTGGCATGGCATGTTATGAAAACTACCAAATGACAACACAACAACAATAACAACAACAGCAACAACAGAAAATATCTTAGGAGGTTAATGTTCATTATTTATCTGTCCTTGGAGACCTATCTGACTCCAGGAACTGTGGATGTTCATCATTTTTGTCCAATCAGCATCTATTCCCTGTCTTCCAATTTTCCTCGAAAATTGTCATTCAAGGCACCAAGGTAACCAAGGGATGAGCTGATAGACCAGTTGAGCCATCTAAGCCTCTCTCCTCCAGGGATTTGCTTTGTGAGTTGAGTGACCCAAGAATGGAAATAATTGGAGCAAGTTCCTCCAGGATGCTGTGCCTTCTATGGACAGGCCAACTGTTTGAGATGCATTGTGGTGTCACGTGGGTTCTAGAGCCAAGCTGCCCAGGATTGAACAGGGATCTACTATTTATTACCTGCATGTCTTTGGATTACTTAAGGTTACTTAACTCCTCACTGTCTCCATTTCCTTTCCGTATAAAAGTGATATGCAGTGCCCATCAGGGGTCCTCTTAGGTTCGATTAAAGAGTCAGACTCAGCTCTTTCTCCATCATCCGGTGTTGTACTTAGGCGTAGATAGGCGAGCGCAGCCAATATGCCGGTGGCCAGGAGCTGGGTTTGTCGGAAGACATGTGTGACCCCACGGAGACCCTTCGAGAAATCCCACCCCGACCAAGAGCTGAACTGATCGGAGAGTATGGGCTCTGGAACAAACGTGAGGTCTGGAAGGTCAAATTGACCCTGGCCACGATCCGCAGGGCTGCCCGGCAGCTGCTGACGCTGGACGAGCAAGACCAACGGCGCCTGTTTGAAGGCAATGCCCTCCTGCGGTGCCTGGTCTGCATCGGGGTGCTGGGCCAGGGCAGGATGGAGCTGAATTATATCCTGGGCCTGAAGATTGAGGATTTCTTGGAGAGGCGCCTGTAGACTCAGGTCTTCAAGCTGGGCTTGGCCAAGTCCATCCACCATGCTCAGGTGCTGACCCGCCAGCGTCACATCAGGGTCCGCAAGCAGGTGGTGAACATCCCCTCCATCATTGTCCTTCTGGATCCCAGAAGCGCATCCACTTCTCCCTCCGCTCCCCGTAGGGGGTGGCCATAGGTCTGTGTGAAGAGGAAGAAGGGCCAGGGCGGGGCTGGAGCCAGCGATGACGAGGAGGAAGATTAGGCCTCCCTCAGCCCCCTAGACTAGCTGAGTGTCTAGTTTTCTAGTTAAATAATAAAACAGGTCAACACTTTGCAACAAAAATAAGAAAGAAAGAAAGAAAGAAAGAAAGAAAGAAAGAAAGAAAGAAAGAAAGAAAGAAAGAAAGAAAGAAAGAAAGAAAGAAAGAAAGAAAGAAAGAAAGAAAGAAAGAAAGTCAGATTCAGAAGACAGCAGTAGGTCTACACTAGGCTCAGTTTCCTCAGCAGCGTCTCGGGCATTCTTCTTCGGAACAGGAGCCCTTACGATAATCAACATGGCAGTTTTCAAGTACAAGGAGCCAAGGTCCACATCAAATAGGAACTGCTCTGGCTTACAAACCTCACGCGCCTCCATCTCCCTTCCCCCTCCAAGAAGTCTTGTAGCACATCTACAGGCAGAGCGTGCAGGTTTCCGCATAAGGACAAGGCAGTTGCAAGAATCAGAGAAGCCCAAAACAATAGCTTCCTAAAGCCCCAAATAATAGCTTCCCAACAGTTATTTAGAGTTTTCCCAGTCTAGGAGCCATTAGCCAACCAGGGGTCATTTCTACCATAAGCAATGCTACCTAGCATTGTGGTTGACACATATCGTTATATTGGTTTCCAGAGTAATAGTCCGTTAACCAAAGATCAGACAGTGTTGCCACAGGGGCACTGGGTTTTGTCAACCCTTTCACCCACCGGATAATGACGGTACCCACCTTATCGCATTTTTGTCAGGGTCGGACGAATTAGTATGTGTCGAGGGCTTAGAACAAGGGCAGCATCGTAGCAAGCACTCAGTAAATGCTAGCTGCTGTTATTATAGATTTCTGGAACTGTTTATATTTTCTTCCCTTTATAAGATCTGATTATTCCCTTTTTTCTTCAATTCTCCTACCTATCACTAATGCTTCCAGTAAAGGAAACGTGTGGTTAAGTTGATCAGGATAACTTTCTACTGCAACTTATCAACTCTGATTGCGCAGGAGTAGCCAGAGGAGAAGAAGCCTGTCAGAGCAGGGAGTCTAACCCTACCTGACTCTCAAGCCCTCTCCTTGGTGCCAGATTTCTAAAATCACCACATGAGAGCTTGAAACTTCCAATGTCCCCCTAGCCCAGAGTCACATGGAACCGGGCGCTGGTGTGGCCTCCAGCCTAGAGCTTAGAGTGACTTCGTCCTCAAGCACAAAAAAGGAACACGCTGTGTTATTCTGCTGGCCAGGCCCTGAGATTTTAGGCCACTGTGTTTATTCATGACTTGGAGACAGAGAACACAGGTCTTAGTAGAGAGTCGTCTTAGAAGGTAAGTTATTACAGTGGTTCATTAGGGAGGGGGGAGCGACACCTCAGGTAAACAAGATCAGGATGCTTCTGTTGTATGACCCTTGGCCAGAGCACAGGCCTAAGTCCAGGGAGGAGCCGGTGATACTCAATCTGCCCCTAAAGGAGACGCAGCACAAATGGCACATTGATTTCAGCCAACAAGAGTAATGGCATCAGCAGACCTGGGTCCGTTTCCTTGAAGTAACAGTCTGGAGTGGAAGCAGATGACTCACTTGAGGGCATTTCTCCTCCCATCCACTTTCTCTGGCCATGGTGTCTGGCTTTCTGAATTGATCATTCCTCCCCTTGTCACCACTTCCCTAAGTCCCTTCCCCGGTGGCAGACGTCCACCCCCTGCTTCTGACACTCTTACTCAAACAAGCACAGCTGGAAACCGCGGCAGCTCTCCACTGCATTTTTTTTTTTTGCTAAAATGTTTATGCCTGTTCTCTGGGTCTAAGGAACGGTCCCTGAAAGACTTCTTTAGAAAAGGTGAGAGGATACACCTATACAAAAAGCTAGCAAGTGTCTGAGCCCGGGCCAAGAATCCACCACCGTCTTTTCCTTCAGAAGGAAGTCGATGAGGTGCAGCCCACCTGCTCTCTGTGCTGCTGTCTGTTCAGGTGCAGACTAGGGCTCTCCAAGTGCCAGCCACGTTCTTCGTACATGGCCTCTACCTGCACTATTAGTTCTCTATTTTATTCCAAAATTATTCCCATCCTTTTAAGTGTAAATTCCTGTTTACCCTCTCCAAATTCAAAATATCCGTGTAATCATTCGTTTATTGTGCTATTTTTATTATTTCCTTGACAAACACTGACAGAACTCTAAGAGTATGTCAGGTCCTACTCTACGCACTTTACAAATATTAGCTCATTATATCCTCACAACAGCCCTTTGAGGTAGGGGCCGCTCTTGTCCCATTTTACAGGTTAAGAAATTGAGGCTTAGACGGATGACAAAGGAGTCACACAGTGAGCAGTAGAATTGGGTATGGAATCCAGGCAGGATGGGTCCGGAACTTGAGATTAACGCACTATGCTATTCCTTTTAAATGGAGATTTAAAAAAACTGAACTATTAAAATGTTTTCATATTAATTCCTATACCACTTAAATCACCTCACGCACCACCAGTGGTACATACCACACTTTGAGAAACACCAGCTGGATGGCAAGAACTCTGGATGTAGAGAGGACGACTTCATTTCAATACCTTTCCCACTATTTACTTGCTGTGTGACCACCTTTCCTGACCGGTATAAGCCTCAGTTTCCACATGTTGACTACGGACAATAATTCCTACTTCTCTCGCAGAGACTAGAGAATTTCTTCCATCACAAGTGCTTTGGGAAATCGTACTTCACAAGTCAGCCTCGCCCTCCTGCGTGATGAATACATGTTTAAAATTCAGGAAGCCGTGCCCTCCTTTTTCATTACAAGCAGCCCCGGCTGGTTGCAAACACTTCCACCTAAAAAGTAGATCCGTTTGTTCCTGTGTGCCTCAGAAGTTGCTGCTGCTGCTGCTGCCAATTCAAAATACATTGCTTCATGAAGGAAGGTCTGTTTATGTTATTCCACCACCTGATGTCTTCCTGTGTATAACATTCACATGTGAGCATCTCAGCCAAAGGCCCATAAAGCCATTTCCCCCACACTTCACACTCATCTGTGCTAAACATCTGCTTTTCTTGGCCACCTGAGTTGATGAGTTTTACTTTGCACCACAGTGAGGTCCAGGTGTCAAGCCAGGGCCCAGACATTTTCTTCCCTCGTCGCCTCAAGAGGGGTCTGGGTTTATAGCCCCATTTCCCCCACAAGAGCGGGAGGCGAGGAAGGCAGGGCAGCTGGGCTTCCTTACCCTCAATCAGTGGCCACGACTCTTTTTTTAAGGTAGCAGACAGGACTGAGGTTGCACTCTCGCATTTTCAGCAAGTTTGGGCTGTGGCCATTTGGGAAGACAGATGTGAATATAAACCTCAGTGAGGAAACTTGGTGGGTTTTTGTCTTCTTTGGGAACTCCTACAACTTAAAATCTTTTTGAGTCTTCCCCCTGAGGGGAATGCGTTCCCTAGACGGAGCCTGTGAGTGTGGACGAAGACCTGATCGCTGTTCCTTTCTGCTCCTGTTCATTATCAACATGAAATGAGGATAAGTAGTGTAATATCGGTGGACTGTTTTGATATGTTCGCATGTTATCAACTCTGTAATAAATTAGTGAAACACTGATGCCACTGACACCTTTGGGGGCGTCTCCTTCCTGACTCCAACAATTATGTGTTATCAAAGGATTTCTTTTAAGCCCTGTGCCTGTTTTCACCATAGAGAACACATCTCAGTATGACAGAGAACTTCACCGAACAACGGATCACTGTGAAAGGGGAGGCGAGATAAACACAGGACACATCTCCCAAACCCCTCACGGCTTGTGTCTTTGCCTCTGTCAGCCAAACCAGAGCCTCCTGACATGGAAACAAAGCAACTCTCTTCCTGAAACAACATGGGTCACATTTGGAAGACCAGAGCTTATTAAAGAAATTACTCAAAACGTGTTGCAACTTCACCAATACACTGGCATCCCAGGTGCTGCCCATCACATCGTCTGTATTTAATAACCTGTGGGCCTTAGCTCACGCGTTGCACCAACGTTAAGTGCCCCTTCTCCTCTGACTTTGGATCTCCTGCCTCAGCTCTGCTTGCATGGACCCTGCTCTGCTGGTGGCTCCTGCACCTGTGCCGGCTCCTGCAAATGCAAAGGCTGCAAATGCACCTCCTTCAAGAAGAGCTGCTGCTCCTGCTGCCTCATGGGCTGTACCCAGTGTGCCCAGGGCTGCGTCTGCACAAGAGCATCAGAAAAGTGCAGCTGCGGTGTGTGCTCTCGGGGGAGCCTGCTCCCCAATGTAAAAGAGCAATTTACAAACCTGCATTTTTTTTATTCCACCCTGACCCGTTTGCCATATTTTCTTTTCTACAAAATATATGAAGGGTGATAAAAGTTGCTGACTTAAAAAAAAAATACCCCGTGGTTTTGTAAACACACAATGGATGTGGTACAAATGGAAAGTAAACCAAGAGAACAAACATATTCTTTCCTGAAAGGGGATTTGCACCCAAGCTACCGTCTGTCTGACACGCCACCATGCTTCTGGTGTGTCCTGCCAGGAGTTTTTCTAAGCCACTCCATGGCCTGTCTGACAAGACAGGATCCCTTTATTAATGGTCCCGGTTGAATAACTGTAGTCATTCAACTGCTTGGGATTTTCCTTTCGATCATCCCTTTATTGCAAGAATGTATTTAAACGTGTTAGACACTTTAACATGCACTGTGCCAGTTGATTCCCCAAAACTTTCAGGTAAGCAGAATGCCCCCATTTCACAAGCAGGAAGCCCCGACAGGGAGGGAGCACAGACCTTGCAGTGGTTGACGGATTCACCCCTCAGCCTTCTCCAGGTCCTGCATGCTCTGCGTTACAGGAATACCTCTACCTCATCTTTCCTCTGTGCTGAGCTATCTCAATTGCCATCACTAATTACAGCTGACTCTTGAACAACCCAGGTCTGAATTGCACAGTTCACTTATAAGTGGATTTATTTTCAATATTTTTTTCCAATAGTCCGCTCTTCCTACCTGTGGTTTCGCATCCACAGATTCAAACTGAACGCAGATCAAAAGCAGTATTTTCGCATTCTCGACCACAGATTCCCACTGGCTGATTGAAAATACTGCTTTTCACCTGTGGCTGGTTGAATCCAGGGATATGAAGAGCCAACTGTAGAGTCAAAAGTTGCACGTGGATGTTCTACTCCGTGGGTGTCAGAGCCTTTTACCCCGAGTTGTTCAAGAGTCACTGTGCTTATTCTCCACTTTGCAAGAAGCATCCTCTCTCCTTTCCATCCATACATGGAAGCCCAGCCTGTCCAGGCTCCTCCAGGACCTGCCCTCCCTGCCTCTTGTGTTTTCTCCTTTCCACTGACCACTTCTTTCTCCTTTGCTCTCTCAGCCAAATTTCTGAAAAGCCAGCTACACTCTTCCCAATGCCCATCATCTGCTTCTCACTCCCTTGAATGCCCACTGAAAGGACAGTTTCAATTCATTGCTGGTCTTTTTTTTTTTTTTTACTACATTCTGATTCCATCCAGACCTCAGGCAAATAAGCACATGCTGATCTGTATTCCAAAAGGAGATATATATCCAGAAACTACACATTTTTCTCCATGAATTTTTCAAAGCACCTTACTAAATATTTTTCCAGGTCTTCTGTTTACTCTTTGTTGAACAATTCAATCTACCTGGAAGTAAGAACTATGTCTTCTTGTTTTCAGTAGTGGGACTTAGGACATGCATGTGATCAAATCGGAATCAACTAAGAAATAGAACTGAAACAGTTTCTACCAAACCAAATCCGAGGCACTCATTCTCTGAACACTGAAGCTCCCATAACTCCAGAGAACAGAAGAGGAAGAGACATGTTTTTTAGGAAACAACAGTTTCTTTATTGAAATTTGGCTAATATGACATAGAAGCCCCAATTTCTACACATGGAGGAGAGAAGAAAAGAAATTGTTAGCTCTGTCAAAAACCCGAGCTAACTGTGCTAGTAGAAAGGTAAGAAAAATACCACTTCAGTACATTGCTGGTGTGAGTGTAAACTGGTAAAACGTTTTTTCGGAGAAAGACATCAATATGTCTCAAAATAAAAAATACATATACTCTGACCCTGCAATCCCACTCTTTTAGAACGAATCCCATAGGTTTGTTCATGTCTATGCACAAGGAAAGGTTTGTTGTAATATTTATTGCAGCATTTAAACAATGAGGCAGCTCAATACCATATGAAATGATTTCCAAGATAAGGTATGAAAAAAGCAAAATGCAGAACAATATGTATGGTGCTAATATGTATGGAGGTGGGACACACACACACACACACACACACACATTTGAAAAGACTGTAAAGAAACGAACACATACATACACATTCGGACTTGAAAAGATTGTCTCTGGCATTTTATACCAGAAAATTCTCTTAGCTATTATCTTTAGGGAGAAGAATTAGTGCCTGGGGGCTGGGGATGGATAAAAAAAACTTACTTTCCTTCTCCATTTTTATGTACTAACTTAAAATCTTGTCTTGTGCAAGTATAAAATTTTAAAATAATTTTTTTTAGCCTGCAATAATTTGAACATCTTTTTTCCCACCTAAGTGTAAATAATTGCTATAATTTAAACATTTCTTCCCAGTTCAGCATGAAGAGTTGCTGTAAGATTTGAGAGAGTAGGCCTACCCCAATTAGGGTGTTTCAGCCGTGGATCTGGGATGAAAAGGGGTTTTGTAGTGCCTTTCGCTGGTTGAGTTTCACTGTTTTCAGAACTTTAAAAGAAGCATTCCTCTAAAGGAGACACAAAGCACTTCACCCATACACGAGAGCCCTTCTCATTAGTTCACATTCACACCGTAGGTCGCTCCGTGGTCGTCAGGTTTCCAGGGACAGTCTCACCGCTCCTTGAGATAGTTTTCTGTCTTACAAGGTCTGGCTCTTGGAATATAAGCAATAACGTTCACCAGCCGCAGTTCAGCCTGCTCCTCCGACAGCATCTTCGAAGATAACATAAATCATCGTTACTCCATCATCTCAGCTATCGTCTCGAGCTTTCTGTTCCCAACGCTCGAAGGCAAGTTTGCGGCCCCACCCTCAGAGCGTCCATTCTGGCTCCGGATAATTTTGCTGTCTTCCCGCAGGAGCCCCCTAACCTGGCATCTTCTCAACGGTCAACCTCACACCCCAGGAGGAAAGGGTTGATTGCGGTGCCCATGATCCTCCAGCCATGCGGGAAGCACCCACAAGACAGCCACCAGCAGACCTCCAGGGGCTTCGGGCCTTTCTGCTCCTCACAACTACTATTATTGGAGAGGCAGTTTGCAGCCGCCACTGTTGTCAAATGGAAATAAATTTTTAATAAGCAGAATAACAGCAGCGGATTGATACTTCGGTTCTTCTGGAACAGCCATCCAGGGATATTTCAGCCTTCAAGTTCTATCAGTTCAAGCAGAAGTTAATGTTTCCACTCCCACAGGGGACCACGTTAGCTCTGAATCTCTTTTACAGCAGCCGAGGATGTGAGGGCACTGACAGGCGAGGACCTGGCCCTGGCCAGGGAGCCTGAGAACCAGCGAGCACGAGGAGAGCGGCCCCTGTCTGGGTCTGTTTTTCTCACTAAGTCTTTCTTTCCAGCTTTCCTGTTGCTGCAGTAAATCCAAAGGCATAATCCTCAGACTCCATAACTGCACTTGCTCTGGATGCCAGACGATCTTAGGATGCTACCACGCTTTCAATAATCCTCTCCCCCTTCTCACTTCAGCTTCTAGCATTGCTGAAGAGTAGGAAGCCGACTTCCGGTCAGGATGGCGGGTGGGTAAACGTGGTGCTCGCCTCCTCCCACAGCCACATCACAGTTACAACTAAGCTACACAACGGCCATCCTTCAGAACTGCCTGACATCAAGCTGAATGGAAGTCCTACAACTATAAAATTAAAGAAGAAGCCACATGGAGCCTGGTAGGAAGGGTGGAGGCACAGATGGGGGCTGGTCCCACACCCATGTGTGGCTGCTAAAAATCAGGAGGACACCTGGGCTGGGAAGGTCCTTCCTGAGGAGTAAGGGGTCCCAGTCCCACACCAGGCTCCCAGCTAAGGACTCCAGTGCCAGGAAGAGAAGTCCCCATAACTTCTGGCTGTAAAACCAGTGGGAATTGAGGCTGAGGGAGGCTGAGGCTGCTGGAGCCCCAGGCAGCTCCAATTAAAAGGGCCTGCACACAAACTTACTTGGACTTACTCAGACTCGCTCCTTCTGGGCTTCAGCATTAGGGAGGCAGCTTGAAAGGCACCAGAGACATACGAGGAAGAACTGAATTGTTCGGCGTTGGGGCAAGAGCCAGAGGGGCAGCTTTCTCCTGGACAGACTTGCTGTGGGAGGCCGCTGTTCCTTCAGTGAGCCTTTCGCTGGGACAGCAGACAGGCGCCATATCTGGGACTCCAGCAACCTGGCTCACACTGGTTGCCCCGCCCTGGTGATTCCCCAGGCCCACTCAAGCTGTTTCCAGTGGCTTTACCATAGGATTGGCCTGTCTTGGATCCTCCTTCAGAGTTTCCTAAAATCTCTCAAACAAGCAGCATCTGGTCTCAGCAAGCCCCATACCTCTTATTAAGTGGCCCCAGGACTGGCACTAGAAGCAACCAGCCTTGGTTCACAACTTGGCTTTTCCTGGGCACCCCAAGCCCAGCACAAGAAGCAACTGTCTGCAGATCACTTTGTAGCTTATGCTGGGTGGCCCTGGGTTGAACACAGGCAGAGGCTGCCCTTGCCCCAGAGCTAGCACACCCAGTGGACAGCTCCATACCACATCAAAGCACCACCACCCAACCACCTTCACAAGTGACACACTTAATGAGCGGACTCAGTGGGTACCAGAGCCCTGCTGAAGTAAGTCTTGCTCTATGTGTTGAGCCCCTACACCACGTATCCTCCAAGGGAGTTACAAGCCAGTGGTCAGTAGACACAGACATTCCTTGCAGCTGATCAGCCAGAGTAAATCTCTCACATTGATGTATACAACAGCAATCAAGACTCAATTACAACAGAAAGGTGTACAGTCCACACTAGGTGTGTACCTCGAAGGCCCAACTGGGGTGATCAGGGAGGTTGTGCCACTGGACCCTACAGAACACCTACAACAATAGGTCACCCTACAAAGCCTAGGAGACATAGCAACTCTACCTAATACATAGAAATAAACACAGGGAAGCAGCCAAAATGAGGAGACAAAGAAACATGTCCCAAGTGAAAGAACAGAACAAAATTCCAGGAAAAGAACTAAACAAAATGGAGATAAACAATCAATCAGATGCAGAGTTCAAAACACTAGTTATAAAGATGCTCAAGGAACTTAGTGAGACATTCAAGGAACTTAAGAAGAACTCCAAGAAACTTAGTGAGTACATCAACAACATAAAAAAGGACCAGTCAGAAATGAAGGATGCACTAACTGAAATAAAGAATAATTTACTGGGAATCAATAGTAGAGTAGGTGATGCCAAGAAGCAAACCACTGATTTGGAATATAAGAAAACAAAAACACCCAAGCGCAACAGCAAAAAGAAAAAAATAATCCAAAAAAATGAGGACAATGTGAGGAGCCTCTTGGACAACTTCGAGTGTACCAATATTTGCATCATAGGGGTGCCAGAAGGAGAAGAGAGCGAGCAAGATATTGAAAACCTATTTGAAAAAATGACAGAAAACTTCCCTAACTTGGTGAAGGAAATGGACATTCAAGTTCAGGAAGCACAGAGAGTCCCAAACAAGATGAACTCAGAGAGGTCCACACCAAGACACATCATCAAAATGCCAAAGGTTAAATACAAAGAGAGCATCTTAAAAGCAGCAAGAGAAAAGCAGTCTGTTACCTACAAAGGAGCTCCCATAAGACTGTCAACTGATTTCTCAAAAGAAACTTTGCAAGCCAGAAAGGGGTGGCAAGAGATATTCAAGGTGATAACCTACAACCAAGATTGCTCTATCTTGCAAAGCTACCATTTAGAATCGATGGACATATAGTGTCTGAGACAAGAAAAAGCTAAAGAAGTTCATCACTACCAAACCAGTATTATATGAAATATTGAAGGGTCTTCTTGAAGGAGAAGAAGAACAAAAATATGAACAATAAAATGGCAATAAATACATATCTATCAACAATTGAATCTATAAACAAAATGAGCAAGCAGAACAGAAACAGACTCATAGAAACAGAGAACTTTTTGTTGCTTGCCAGATGGGAGGGGGCTATGGGGATGGGTAAAAAGATGAAGGAATTAAGTATGAATTGGTTGTTAGATTGATGAACCTGAAAGGGAAGGGGGAGGTCAGGAAGAGATAAACCAAAGAACTTTTACGCATATATGCATAACCAATGGACACAAACAAAAGTGTGAGGAAGGCAGGAGGAGAGAGGGACTGGGTAGGAGAGGGTCAATGGGGGAAAAAAGCAGGGCATCTCTAATACAGTCAACAATAAAGGTAAGTTTTAAAAAAAAATAGAATAGGAAACTGACTCATCTGCCCTCCTTAATCTCATCCATGTGCTATCAAGACTCACTTATGGGAGTAGAAAGACTTCCAAACACGCAATGTGTATTTGTATCTTTGCACATCTAATATACAGCACTGACTAGTCCTGAATCCTTGTGCAGTTTGAAAGTGAACACAATGCAAGTAAAACCTGAAATGATTTTAGCCTGATTTTTTCATGAAACAGGGACTTATAAATTACTCTGCGTCAAACTCTGCCCTTCTTCCCAGAACCAATAATCGCTCTTAGTAACTTGTGAGATCTGAACTACACATTTGTACATACCATGGGCCCTGACTGGGTTATTTATTTAATTCAGCTGAGAATGTGGCACGTTATATTCTATTAATTCACAGACAACCTATTTTTATCATGATGCAGGGTCAACTTCTTTTTGAGAGATTAGATTTGCTATAAACTCAACCCAGTAAGAAGGAATTCTCTATTCTGGCTTAACCTGGTTATTGTCCTAACTCTTCACATAAGAAAAGAAAACTCCTCAGATGCTCTCAAGCTTAACAGATATATTGTTGTTTGTATGTTTACTCAAAAAGGAGATCAAGTCTGTAGTTTTATATTCATATTTTACATGAACAGCAAAAGAAAGATCCTAAGCCAATCTGAAAACCCCAGCGATCTGAATTAAAGCTAAAATTATTAAATTAGTTATAAGTACAAATTATGTCTGGCTTATGAACTATCTTTAACGCATAGATGTAATTTAGCCACACTTTGTGTTAGAAGAGTTTCAATGGTTTTAAAAGGTTTGTGTCTTCTTTCTTTTTTCTCTTAGGACTAACTTGTTCAAGTTCTATGTTGCTAAGACCTGGAGTTAACTACTACTATGACTCATACTAGATTTTCAAAAATTCAAGTGCAGGGAGAGAATAAAAGCTCTTGACCAATGTTTGCCTATTGGAGGAAGGAGGAAGGAGTGGAATGAGAAAGCAGACAGAGCTTCATGATTCAAAGTGATGGCTTGTGCTAAATTCCTCATAAAAAGGTAAATTCCCAAGGGTGACCTTTCAACCTCAAGTCTGGAGGTTGATTTTGTGCATGACTGCTAATGGGATCCATGATCCCATGACTCAGAAATACCAGGCCATTTCAGTCACATCGCTTTTACCAGCCAATATCTATGTCTCCACCTTTCAAACGCGTAGATTTTTTTCCCCTTATTTTTACCACTCGACTTCAAATGTTCTCCTTTGGTCTGAGCTATGAAGTCAACAAAAGACAGTCAGAACTGGCCTTTCAGATTTATTTTCCCCATCTTTGTGAGAATGCTCTGCTGAAAGGGGAGAAAAGCATACTCTCAGAACACCATTACTATACGGGTTATTGAGCACCCTCCTCACTTAGATTTTCTTCTGTCCCCTCCCCATATCCAAGTCCTTCCCACCCTCCAAATCACAAAAGACTGTTCCAATGACACTGCTTCCCCTAATCCCTAGCTAAGAGCCTACACATATACGTACTCCAAGAACTGAGGAAGACTGATGCTGTATGTTTCTGCTCCTGAAGGACCTCCAAGTTGTAACCTTTCAAGGCTTTCATGTAAGGCAGAGGCTAAATAAGATAAAACTTCTGTTGATGCCCTGGCCAGTTTTGCTCAGTGGTTAGAGCATCAGCCTGCAGACCAGAGAGTCCTGAGTTCAGTTCCTGCTAAGGGCACGTACCTCAGTTGCAGTTTGTCCCCACCCCGGCTGGGGTCGTGTGGGTGGCAACCAGTCGATGTGTCTCTCTCACATCAATGTTTCTCTACCCTCCCCTCTCCTGCTCTAGCTGAAGATAAGTGCAAAAATGTCCTCAGGTGAGGATTAAAAAAACCTTCTGTTGATAATACTTGGTCTAAAGCTTAGCTCTAACTGCAGTCTCTGAAGAAGTATGTCTACAACCGCACTACGGTCACATGACTGCCTCCTCCTCACCCTTCCCCTCTCTTCTGAAACGCTACCCACAAATGTTTCACCCTGGCTTGTTGAAGGTGTTTGAAGAGGAATTCATGGATCCATTTTTTTCCCTAAAAGTATGGTCTGTTTCCCAAAAGAAAATGTTACTATTGGGCAAACATATGTAGGTGTAGGAAAAATTGTAAAAGCCTTTGAAATGAACCAAAAAGATGAGAAGTTGTCCCTGGTGCAAAACCAGGCATTGTGTGTCATCTTCCAGGGTATTGCACTTCATGAGACCTTTGTACCTTTTAAAGACTTTGAGCTATTTTACTTACAACTCTATAAATTGTAGATAACTCAGAGTAAAGCACATGATTCTTGTAGAAGATATGCAAATGAAATTTTCCCTGAAAAAATACAACTGATTTTCTCCCCCTGCTGTGGAATGAGCCCAGTTTTGCATATTTGTAAATCTATTGCTTTATTATTGCTGGTTCTTTGAATTTTTTGAACCAGTTGTAACATCTTACTGGTTTTCTCATTGATTAATTGCGTTAATAACATCTCTAAGATGTGTTAACTTGATATCTAAGATTTATGATTATGTTTCATTTTGAAAATTATCCTTTAACACAAGGAATCCAGGGGACAGTAGACATTGTTCTTTACTTTTCTTGTGGAAGAATTCGTGGAGTTCACCTCAGGTGGGTATCGAAGAGCCCCTCCTCTCGGGCTTCTGCCCTTTCTCTTTCATGCCCACCCCTAATGTCTGCTCAGTCTTCTTAGTCATATACCCCATGGTAGGCTCTCACCACCCATTTCCATCTGAAGGGAGGAGAGGATATTCTGACCCTTCTGTTTCCTCAGCATATAACAGCTATAAGGAAAATAGAATAAAATAAACCGTTTTATTGCTGGTATCAGTGACCTGTCAGACCAAAACTGCAGTGTGATATATTAATTCAAATTGTCGAAATCCCTCTAACAAAGCAAGTGGAAGCGAAGGACCTTAAACTTTATTCTGCCCCTCTGTGCTTCCTTCCCCTTCCTATTGGAAAGGCATGTGGCTAATTGGTCTTCCACTAACGAGGATGGTTTCTATTGATGCACTCTCCTCTTTCATCCTGTTTCTTTCACGGTTCTCAACCAGGTCTGTGCAACATTAAGTGAGCATTTGCTATGTGCTTGGCAGAGTTCTATTTGCTGGAGATTCATAGACCTCAAAGAGCTCACAGTTGTGAGAGAACCAGCCCCACGTCAGTGGATAGTTCTAATGCAAAGTAGCCATGCAGCACTTAATAAATGTGTACATTCTCAGAATGACTGTCATGAAGATGTCCAGCCTTTGGCTAAGTTTCAGTATAGCACTCAGACCGAGGGTCCTTGATTTCTCTGGCCTTAAATTTGAACAAACCCAACCATCTCCAGACCAGAAGAACCTGTCTGAACACAAAATACTACAGATATTGCAAATGATTGGTTATCAAGTTACTGTTACGGAAAGGGGACTAGGCCCTGAGCTGGTCTGCCTAAGGCCAGCAGGTCGTGTGTGAGTTCTTGACTTTGTGTAGGAAAGATTTCACAATACGAGTCCAGGTGAATTGTAGAGGATGGTTATTAAAGCTGAAGACAGTGAAACAAAGAGGGGCCTGGGAGGCTTTGGGGATGAGCTCAGGGGATTAGCCTGGGATGAACTGCTGCTGCCCATTGCTGCCCTGGTTGCAAGCCTGGTGGGGTCCCTGGAATTTAGGAGATGCATGCCTGTAGGAAAAGAAGAGGGACAGCAAAGATGCAGGGCATGTTGGGACCAGGCTTAAAAGCCTGGGCCTTTAGGAAAGATCTTAGGGGATGATCTTAATGAAATATTCATCAGCTTTATGCTGATGTGCCAAAATGAGATTTATTCTCTTAACTTCATCTATCCTTGGGTGTGGTTGGCAAATGGCACTATTTGGATTTCTGCTCTCTGTCTCCCTGAGCAGAGTGATTTGAGCCATTTACCCTCTGGTTGGGAAGACGTTCAAACGATGTACTCTAAAGTGTGCTTGGTTTAGGGGAAGATAAGGATACACCAGATGGCTGCCAACGGCTTGGTATCTAGATTTTCTAAATGGCTGTAAACTTCTGTTTATTTATTTATTTGTAAATATGTTTCTATTGATTTTTTTAGAGATAGAGGAAGGGAGACAGAGATAGAAACATCAATGACAGAGAAACATCGATCGGCTGCCTCCTACACGCCCCCTACAGGGACTGAGCCTGGGCATGTGCAAACCAGGATCTCTCAATCCATGGGACGATGCTCAGCCCACTGAGCCACATCAGCCGAGCAGTAAACTACTGTTTAACTATCTTTCTCAGTGTCTCTATTTTGCTTGTCCTGGCTTACTGGCCTGTCTCATGACTACTCACAATCCAGAAAAGGTCGATACTTAGTTGTTTTTCAAGATGACAAGGTTGAAAAAGCTATCTTGAAGGACATTAAGGTGATTGAGACATTCTGCATTGAGACTCAGCATTGGGGAGAGGAGGCAGTTCTGCTCCATAATTTATAAAAGCTAGGGACAGTGAAACAAGGAAGAACCTAGGATAGAAGAAGCAACAGGAGAGGGACTGGGTGAAGACATGAGCCTAGGCTGGGCTGCTTTGGCTCACTAACAAGTCAGAGCAAAGGGGGCCTTGGGGACAGGTTCAGGGGGTTTAACCCAATGAAGGGTTTGCCTTTCTAAAGTGAGTGGGCAATTTATTGCCTTGACCTCCAAGAGACTTCCAGAGTTTGTCATGTTTATGAGTAATTTTTATTTTTTTATGAGTAATTTTTAAAGTAGATTCTAGACCTCCCTTCCTTTCTAACTGCTCAGGCTTCACTAGGCTTTTAAACTTTCTATTTCATTACAGTACAAACAACTCTACAAGCGGGCCTCCTGCTTCTCCCCTCAGGCTATGCAGAATTATTCATACTCTAAGTCTAAAGAGGAACATCAGCATGAAGAAAAAACAGGAAGGAGTGAAAACAAATTAGCAATCCAAACAACCTTCTCCCTGCCTGTCAGGGGAGGGCCTTTGGTGTCTCCTCCCAGAGTCCAGGGGTTTTCTGAGTCAAAGATTAAAGGATACATTTCAGGGCTCAGAGAACAAACACACTGTGAAATGTATATCCACCCAAGGCAACCAGGACAAATTATGCTTATGCAGAACCAGGGTGTGCCTTCAACCCTGCGTGAGTCTCCAGAGCCAGAGGAGCCTGGCTGAATGTTTGGTATTCTGCACCCATCGGGCACAGGTCTGAAAGTGCATTTCATATTTCCCTCATGCTTAGGTAGGGGAAAAGGAAAAGAATGGAAAAACAAGAAGATAAGCCATTAGGCTCTCTTTGGCAGTGTTGTAAAATTTTACCTTAAAACACTTGTTCTCAACTGGAATGATTTCGCCCCACAAGGAAACATTTGGCAATGTCTGAAGGTATTTTTGATTGTCACACCTCGGGGTGGGAGCTGCTACTGTCACCTAGTGGGTAGACAACAAAGAGGATGCAGCTAAACACCCTATACTATATAGGTCAGCCCCAGAAGGAGTGAGCTGGTTCACGTCAGTGGTGCTGAGGCTGAGAAACTGCCTTAAAGAGGCTAAGCAGGGAAAATAGAATTTCCATTCTCTTCTCTCTCTCTCTTTCTCTCTCTCTCTCTCTCTCTCTCTCACACACACACACACACACACACACACACACGGACACACACACGCATGCACACACAGTTGGCTTCATGGGTGTGAAAACGGTGCTGTTGCCAGGGCCCACACTCAGAAGAGGCCCTGCATTTGCTATAATGCCCTACTGTTGCCATCTTGAAATTCTTAATAATTTTGAATAAGAGACCCGACTTTTTCATTTTACCCTGAAAAGCACATAGTACCAGCTCCATGATCTATTAAAGCTGGAGACACTGAAACAATGAAGGGCCTAAGATAGAAGAAGCAACAGGAGAGGGACTGGGTGGAGAAATGAGCCCAAGCTCGGCTACTTTCGGTCACTGGGAAGTCAAAGAAAAGGGGGTCTTGGGGACAAGTTCAGGGGGTTAGCCTGGGGTGAGCTGTCACTGCCCATTTTTCCCTGGTTGCAAGCCTGGTGGGGTCCCTTAAGGTTTAGGAGATGCATGCCTGTGGGGGAAGAGGGGGGAGGTGCTGGCGTGCTCCTGGGAGGGAGAGCATGCTCTGGAACCTTCATTTACAGGGGTTTTAAAGGCTGGGAGTTGCCCTGGCCGGTTAGGCTCAGCCGTTAGAGTGCCGACCCATGGACCAGAGAGTCCCGGGTTCGGTTTCCGCTAAGGGCACATACCTCAGTTGCAGTTTGTCCCCTGGCCCCAGTTGGGGTCGTGTGGGTGGCAACCACCCGATGTGTCTTTCTCACATCGATGTTTCTCTCTCTTCCTCCCTCTCTCCCTCCTGCTCTATCTGAAGATAAATGCAAAAATGTTGAGGATAACCCTGGCTGGTTTGGCTCCGCGGTTAGAGCGTCGGCCTGCGGTCCTGAGAGACCCGGGTTCGGTTCCCGCTAAGGGCACGTACTTCGGTTGCAGTTTGTCCCTGGCCCTGGTCGGTCGTGCGGGTGGCAGCCACTCGATGTGTCCCTTTCACGTCGATGTTTCTCTCTCTCTCTCTGTTCCTCTCTCTCCCTCCCACTCTACCTGAACAAAAAATGGGAAAATGTCCTCGGGTGAGGATAAAAAAAAAAAAAAAATGTTGAAGATAAAAAAGTAAATAAAATAAAGGCTGGGAGTTTAGGGGAAGTCTTAGGGAAGGATCTCAACAGATTCATCAGTTTCATGCTGATGTACCAAAATGAAATTTATCCCTTAACTTCATCTGTCCTTGGGTGTGGTTGACACATAGCACTAACCTGATTTCTGCTAGCTAGCTCCCAGGGGAGGGCGGTTTTAGCTATTCACCCCCTGGTTAGAGAGAAGCATTTACTCTTCGTTGTCCTCAGTTATAGGAAATAGGATTTTGCAACTTACTAGATGGCTATAACTGCTGGACTACTTAACCCTCTGCCTCAGTTTCTCTGTTCTGCTCGTCCTGGCTCACTGGCTGTCTCCGCACCGTGCGCAGATGCGCGTGCGTGAAGGAGACTCCGCCGTTCGCTGGAGCAGGACCACGTGTCCCCACCACGTGCCCTTTTCAGCCCTCACGCTCCACTTCATCGTCTCAGTGCCTCTTGTTCTGGCTTAAAACTCCTTTCAGGAGCTGAAGCCAGAAGATCGACCCATGTCGTGGACTTCCAAGTGCCTGCAGATGTCCTTGTTCCCCATCAAACTGTTTAGAAAATTCGTACAAGGCATCAAGAGCCAGGCTGTGACATGGAAAACATTTTCTCAAGGACCTGGGCGGAAGCTGGAGGGACTGTAGAGGGTGTTTTTTCTCTGCAAGGGCAGTAGGGCCCTGCTCCAATAACCCTTGCAGAGATAACAAAAACAATTCAAGACAAGCATCTGAATACCTATAATCAAATAAAAATCAACTCATTTCTATTGCCTTCTTGAAAGTCTTTTTGTGTCATGTTTTTTTTTTATCCTCACTTGACATTTTTCCATTTTTTTGTTCAGATAGAGTGGGAGGGAGAGAGAGGAAGAGAGAGAAAAAAACAATGACGTGAAAGAGACACATCGAGTGGCTGCCACCCGCAGGACCCAACCAGGGCCGGGAACAAACTGCAACCGAGGTACATACCCTTAGCGGGAACCAAACCCGGGTCTCTCTGGACCGCAGGCCAGCGCTCTAACCACTGAGCCAAACCAGCCAGGGCTGTGTCATGTTTTCCATTGTTAACCTTTGAATATGCTTTAAATGTCTTATTAAAAACCTCAGTGAGGGAGGAACAGACATTTTGCTTCTTCTTAATCACTTTTAATCTACTACCAGAGGTTCATCAGCAACAATTTGCTGAGCAGTTGTGAAGGGATGGAAGACCCTATCCACAAACAATGTTGTTCACTTTTCCAAACGGATCTCTCAGAATGTCCTGTTTGAGGTAATCTGCAATGTTCACATGATAAAAAAAAAAAAAAAAAAGGAGCAACGACAGAGTCAGTTTTGAATACCAGAGCAGTGTGAGAAACCTTGGGCGGAGAGCTACCTCACGTGTCTCTGCTGCCATCTTCTGAGGAACCGTCCAGCACACCCGTGTATTAGCATCTGCCACTCGGGAGTCCCTCCGAGCACTTTAGAACTGCGCTTACAAAATGTAAATGAGCTCTGGGAAAAAATATTAAAGCACAAATCACAGTGGCTGCCACATTAGTACACAGTTGAGGCCATCAATCATAATTTCCAAGTTTGCCGGCGATTCGACTTGAAACCATACCCAGGGAGCAGAATGCAGTGCCGTGGGCTGTGGGACTCTGCAGGGACTCTCGGGGTCTGTACAAGGACCGTGGAAAAGGCTGAGGGAAGGAGTCAACAGGCTCTGATTGGAATAGCTTGAATTTTATTTATTTGTATATTATTTTTTATATATACTTTTATTGATTTTTTAGAGAGAGAAAAGGGGAAAGATAGAAACATCAATGTGTCCTGGCTGGTTTGGCTCAGCCGTTAGCGTGTTGGCCCGCTATCTGGAGAGTCCCGGGTTCGGTTCCCGCTAAGTACACGTACCTCAGTTGCAGTTTGTCCCCGGCCCTGGTTGGGGTTGTGTGGGTGGCAACCACTCGATGTGTCTCTTTCACGTCGATGTTTCTCTCTCTTCGTCCCTCTCTTCTTCCCACTCTATCTGAAGATAAATGCAAAAATGTCCTCGGGTGAGAAAAAAAAAAAATTAAAAACATCAGTATTGGCTGCCCAAAACCCTGGGCTCGTGCCCTGACCCGGAATCAAACCAAGACCGCTCAGTCCATGGGAGGATGCTCCATCCTCTGCGCCACACCAGCCAGGCAAGGAACAGCTTGAATTTTTTTTTTCCATTTCTTTTTTTTTATCCTCACCTGAGGACATTTTTTGCATTTATCTTCAGATAGAGCAGAAGGGAGAGAGGGAGGAAGAGAGAGAGAGAGATACATCTATGTGAGAGAGACACGACCCCAACCGAGGCTGGGGACAAACTGCAACCAAGGTACATGCCCTTAGCGGGAACCGAACCTGGACTCTCCGGTCCATGGGCCAACGCTCTAACCATTGAGCCAAACTGGCCAGGGCCAGCTTGAATTTTAAAGATAGAGTTTTGTTTGTCTGCTCCTAGGAACGAGAAAGGATCAAAGGCTGTGAGCCTGTTTTTCCAGGTAACGTGGAAATATGATCAGTGTATCTTCTGAGGCATCACCCAAGGCACACCTATGTCTCCTGCATGGCAACCCAGACCAAATTTGCAACAATGATGATGATGGTAACTGTGCAGATTTCACAAGGGAGGGACTTGTATCTTCTGAGGCATCACCCAAGGCACGCCTATGTCTCCTGCATGGCAACCCAGACCAAATCTGCAACAATGATGATGATGGTAACTGTGCAGATTTCACAAGGGCAGGGACGTGATTTGATTCACTGCTATATTCCCAGGGCTAGAAGCGGAGTTCATAGGAAGTGCTTAAAAATATGTGCTTACCAACGAAACAGTCCCAGCTGTCATTTATTGATATGTTTTATGACACGTCCTTTAAAGTTCTTACCTCATTTCATCTTTATAATAACCTATGACGTATGTATTATTATCCATGGATTATTAATGGACAAGGTGATATTAAGCAGACTTGGCAATGGCCAGACTGACCAGAGAGACAATTCATATTGTGCTACCGGTAGCCCATGGAGAGGCGAACTAATAATAATGACAAAATCAGCTACTGTGTGCCAGCTGATCTTATTTACTCCTGAAAAGAGCTCAGTGAGATCAACGTTACTGGATATTGCCATTTTACAGATGAGGGTCAGAAAGTATCAGCAGCTCGCTAGGATTCCAGGCCCCCCGCTGCCTGTGACTTCTCCCTACACACTCTGTCGCCTGACACCGTGCTCACAGCTTACTCCAGGGAATCCTCCTCCGTGACAGTAGCAGCCGTGTGAGTCAACGCCTGCGTGACCGCCTACCACCTGGCTAACGGCGAGGTATTTCCTCCCAAAATATTTAGTAGGGTGGATACAGAAAAAAAAGAGTCCTGAAATAGGAACCTGAGGATTCAGGTGGGTTGGTTTACAATGGAATGAAGTCTTCTCGCTACAACGACAAAGGTCAAAGGTCAGCTGGAAGCCGACAGCATGAAATCACAACTTTCCACTGGCAGCGGTTTAGCTCTTCTACTCGGCTGTCCTGCAAACACTGCAGCTTTCACAGATTTAAACAAAACTCTGGATAGTCCCAAAAAGAGTTGTACAGAGCAATTATACATAATAGCCAAAAAGAGGAAAGAACCCAATCACCATCAACTGATAAATGAATAAATAAAATATGCTTTGTTCATACAATGGAATATTATTCAACAATAAAAAGGAGGGAAAGCCCTGGCCGGTTTGGCTCAGCGGTTAGAGCGTCCGCCTGCAGTCCGGAGAGACCCGGGTTCGGTTCCCGCTAAGGGCGCGTACCTCGGTTGCAGTTTGTCCCCCCGGCCCTGGTTGGTCGTGCAGGTGGCAGCCACTCGATGTGTCCCTTTCACATCGATGTTTCCCTCTCTCTCTCTTCCTCTCTCTCCCTCCCACTCTGTACAAAAGATGGAAAAATGTCCTCGGATGAGGATTAAAAAAAAAAAAAAGGGGGGGGAAATACTGGTACGTGCTACAGTGTGACTGACCCCTGAAAACAGTATCCTAAGGGAAAGAAGTCAGATGTAAAGGCTGCATAGTGTGTGATCCTACTTATACGAAATGTCCAGACTACATAAATGTACAGACAGGAACTAAATTCGTAGTTACCTAGAGTTTGGGGGAGAGGAGCGGGGCAGGTGTGGAGTGTGAGTGACTGATAAAGGGCCCAGAGTTTCTTTCAGAGTAATGAAAATGCTCTAAAACTGATTGTAGTGATAGTTGCATAACTCTGTGGATACATTCAAGCCCTTTGAAATGCATATGTACTTTAAATAGGTGATGTGTACTGTCCATTACATCTCCAAAATATATGTCAAATTTGGCCCATTTATTCTCAGCCTTATCAACCCCTCTCTAGTCCAAACCGCCATCCTCCCTCATTCTTAACTGATCTTCCTTCCACTCTTGCAACCTTCCAATCCATTCCCTAAACACTGCAAGTGTGATTGTCTTAAAATGAACATCAGACTGAGGCTCTCCCCGGTGCAGGCTCCCTTCAGTGGCTGCTCATCCGGGACACAGCACCCGCGTTCCCGTGGCCTGGGCCTTCTACCCCTTACCGTGCTCCAGGTGCACCGCGTCTGGGCCCCCATCCTGCCACCTCCCGGCCTTTGCACTGACTGTCCCCTCTGGCTGGACCAGTCTTCCTTCAGACATTCGCCTCACTGGCTGTCACTCGTCCTGTGGGTCTCAGTTCAAATGTCCCTCTCGGAGAAGATGTCCTGAGTGCTCCGTGGAGAGGAGCCAGCTCAGTTCCACTGTCTTAGCCCAGGGTTCATTTGTATAGTTCTTGTTGTAATTTGTGGTGATCTTGCTTACTTGCCTCTCTTGTCTTCCCCATTAGAAACTAAGTTTAATGTTTTCTTTATAATATGTTAATAATCAACATAAGCATCTGTTTGCAATGAAAGAGGGAGTGAAAGCCCGTAGAATTCCTACCTTTTGAGATTGGTTAGAGAGGGATCCAGAAAAGGACACTGAAAAGGAGCTGTGTTCCTGACATTGTCCTCAGTTTAAAAAAAAAATGAATGATCCTGGGGAAAGCAGGGCTACAGAATCCCAGTGACGCTGGGAAAGACCGTACGGTTGCGGCAGGCAGTTAGACGTGAGCAGAGCTAGCACGCCGGGCCAGATACAGGTCACCAGGGAGGAGATCCCCAGGCTCCTAGCAATGGAAAAAAACTGAGAAAACAAAGACCTGACCCTCAGGGTAATCTTTCCTCCCTTAACATATCACTGGTCATATGGTTTAGACCCTCCTGACCTTTCGGACCACTGGTCATGAGCTTGGGCCCTCCCCTGACCTCTCCTCCCCTGGCATGTGGCTAGTCATCGAGTAGACCCCTTTGGCGGAGGAACAAGGGGGTCAAAGAGCGGCCTCATGCAACTCCCTTTGGAGCCCTTGTCCAACCCCTGCCTGAGGCATCACGCCTCGGGATAACATCTAGGTTTCAGCTGAGTTTCAGCTCCAGGCCCGGAAAAGCGTGGGCGCTGCTGCCATCAGGATCAGCTGTGATGACGAATGACCCCCCCTCCCCTGGTGCTGACCGATGATTTTTATGTTCACTGAACTAAAGCAATAGCATATAAAACAAGGAGATTATCAGTAACATTTCATAGAACTTAAATTCATAATAGTGGGTGTGGTATAATGAGTTTCCTCGTGTATCATCCAAGTTTGAATTCTTTGAGATTCCCTCCCACATAATTCTAAAGAGATACTTATAAATTTGTCCTGCTTAGTATGCAGATAATGTGCACTAGAGAGGCATTTTTCTTCTGGGTGTGGTCTTCCTCCAAAAATTGGAAGGTTTTCTAAAATTGAATGTAGCAGAGTCATTGAGTCATTTTTCCCAAGTAACAACTCAAAATGGCTAGTAATTCATGTATTTTCTTCCAAAATGCTTACTGTTTCAGAAAAAAAAAAAAATACAGAGTATTATAGAATCAATCGTTTGGAGACCTCAGTAACAAAGGTTGCCTATACTTCAATTCAATGCAGGGCAGGGAATAAACAATGGGGGAGTGGAGTACTTGGGCAGATGTCCTGTCACATCTAAGGCTGCCCAGTCCCTGTTTTTCATTCCCTCCACCATGCTGAGCCATGCGGAACTGCGCTGTCTTGAGAGTCCAGCTCAGGAGGTCCGCAGGGAGCTCTAGAGATCTATACATGTGTAACTTCAAAGGCATTCTGACCTGAAGTCAAGGCTGGGGACACTGTTGTAGGCCAGGCCTGTGAAAAGACGGGGCCACAGGGGTGTAAGATAAGCAGGCTTTGGTGTTGGACGACAGGAGGTCTTGGCTGGCAGTGACAGTCGTGTACACGTGTATTTCAGTGCAGTGTGACGGATGCCAGCTTGTGGCCGTGAAAGGACAGCTTGTCTCCACGTTGGAATCGTATTCGTTCTGAAAGAATGAGGGAATTTTAAGGATCGAAATGGAACAAGGACTCTAATGTTATTTGCAATTTTCTATAGTGATCTGCCTTTGCAGAAAGGTATCTCTTTAACCACCCATCAACAAACCATAGAGAATCTAAAATTGCTCCTAACTGGCTCATGCCCCTTTAGTGCTTGGTTTGCTAAAATACTACTACTACTACTACTACTACTACTACTAATAATAATAATAATAATGAAAAAAAGCTAAAAGAACCTGACAAGTTTTCAAAGCAGAGTCTCAGACTGCACCCTCAGTGAAGAGAAACCAACTTGCCATGGTTGGCTTGGGGGGTTCCCTGGGGTTCAGAGACTTTAATAAAAGTAAAGAGTAGTAGACAGTTTTGAAGATGGAAGATGACTGATTACAGAGCATGAGTTAGCACAGCTTTTGTTGAAAACTAGTTCTTTGAGTATAGTGAGATGTCTGGGGAAATTCTTACAGCAGTACTTCCAATTGGGAACAGGCTGGAAGGACCTGCCTTTGGCCTGCACACTCATGTGCCAGCTTGTAGCTCCCAAGGGACTGCAAAGATAGTCTGGTAGTGTTGAATCCCTTTGTAGAATAAAATGTCTAAATGTACACACATTTATTATATGCACAGCTATTATAAATCTAGCTATAAGTAAATCTAACAATAAATTGTTCTCTTTAGAAGATTCCTAAAAATACGTATTCTGAAAGCTTTGGAACAGGTGTATGTAGAGCTGGTTTTTGGGAAAGAATACAGCTACACAAATATGCACCCAGATTTGTAGAAATCAAGTTGGAAAGTAGTGTCCTAGAGACACGTAGGAAATAAAGAGAATTGGGTTTGCATCAGACCATAAATAAGCTGTGCCAATTTGGGCAGTTGCTTAGTCTCCCTGATTCTCAATTTTACTACCTTTACAATGAAGATGGTAAAACCTGAGAGGAAAATTATGTTGATGATTACATAAAATGTGGTCATTTTTAAAGTGATAGGATAGGTTTATAGGGTTCACTATACTAGTCTTTACACTGTTGTTTTAAAACTTTTTCAAAGTAAAAAACCTGTAATGGAGACAAAGGTATAGAGACAGCAAAAAAGTCAGTGGTTACCAGGGGTTAGTGAAGAAGAAACTGAAAAGGTGGAGCACGGGATTTGGGGGGCAGTCAAGTCTTCTGTCTGACACTATAATGGTGACTACATGTCAAATGTGGGCTTTGGATGATAATGACATGGCCATGTAACTTCCTTGATTGTAACAAGTGTACCCCTCTGGTGCAGGCTGTTGATATGTGGGGGCAGGGGACAAATGGGAAATCTCTGTACCTTTTGCTCACTTTTTTTTTCTTTTTTTTTGCATTTGTCTTCAGATAGAGCGAGAGGGGAGGAAGGGAGAGAGAGAAACATCAACGTGAGAGGGACACATAGACTGGTCGCCACCCGCACAACCCAACCAGGGCCCGAGACAAACTGCAACCGAGGCACATGCCCTTAGCGGGAACTGAACCCAGGACTCTCTGGTCCATGGGCTGACGCTCTAACCGCTGAGCCAAGCTGGCCAGGGCCTTTCTGTTCACTTTTTCAGTGAACCTAAAACTGCTCTACAAGATAACGTTTGTAAAAAGAAATAATAAGAATACCTACCAACACTGACTACCTGGCCTATCGAGTAATAAGGGCAAATATTAGGCATATATTTGTTACATCATTCAAATAAATGCCAAAGAGGAACATAATCTGGTATGCCACAGAACTATGGAAACACGTAGGCTTGAGGGTAACTTGAGTCTTGTCTCAGGCAGAAGCTCAGAAATGCAAAAATGATCTTATTCACAAAGCTCTAGTATAAGTTAGTTGACTTTTCTCCTTTAAAAAACATTCATGCCTCTTCATCGGTCCATTTTCTGCCAACTGTCAAATATTCTCTAGAAAAAGACAATCCCTGAAATTTATCAAAAAGCACAGTTATTGAAAAGGAGAAAAATTAATAGGTTTGTGTCTATATTCAGGCTTCTTCTTCTTTTTTTTTTTTATTGCATCTCTTCACGCAGACCTGGGAATCTTGCCGCTAAAGACAACAGAGTGAGTCAACAGTGACATCTAGTGTTCAACCGGATCCCTTCTGCAAAGCCCTTGATGGAAATAGGAAGACCCTGGTGTTGACAGGAGATGCAAACCTGTTACATGTGACCAACCAAGATCACTGAGGCGCACCCACCTGAGTATTTATGGTGCTGCCTCCACAGATGTTCACAGGGAGACCCAACATCTCCCAGCCTCGGAGCACACCTGGAGTTAAGGAGTTGGCTCTATTCCCTCTGCCTCGCCATCCCTAGATCCCAAGGTCAAGAATGGATGATAAGCCCTGGGGGACAAGAGACCTGGTTGAGTGTCTAAGAGCCTTCTCTTGGAGCAAGTTAAATAGATCTTGTTGACTTTGGAAAATAATCCTGGTTTTGCATAAACTTTTTACTGACATCCTCAATAAAAGTGAATTCTGAAGGAAGCTTAACTTATTGCATCCTATAAATAAGGAGCTGATTATATATATATATATGCATGCCAGTAATTTTCAACAATTTTTTTTACTCACAGTGGAACCCTTTGGAGGAAAAAATGAAATATTACTTGGAATAACAATAGAAGCATAGATAAATTTAGATAAAAGTAGATTAGATATAGCTACTCTATTGAAAGCACAGCTAGGTAGAAGAACTGAAGACCCAGCCTCTCAGACTTCCTGAACCCCACCTTTCTATCACCCCTCCTCACCTCATTCCGTACCTGACACACACCCCATATCGTTATCCCAGCCCACCCACTCCCAGCTTCCGAGATTTTTCTGCAGGGCCCTAGCTCCTGGGAGTAGAGTCCTTTACACTTGGGTCTATTTTCTTCGGTGACCCTCGACAGAAAGCCACCTGAGACCTAAGCAAAGGAGAGAGGAGCTTTATAAGGGAAGATGTACTTCACTTAACACAGGAAGCCACAACGAACAGAAGGCTGGGGAGCATTTTTCCAGTTGGAAAGACAAGCTTCCCTGTCTTTCTATATCCGAGAAGGTGCCCCACCCTCATTCTCCCCCCTTTGTGATGAGGTCCCTTCTTTGGATGAGCATGCCATCAGATCCATGAGAAATTTCCTTTGCCTTTTTTCTGGGAAATTGTATTCCCTTCTGTTCCCTCCCCAGGGCTATCCACCTGTCTTCTCACGGATGGAAATAAGTAGTGACAGTGCCAGCAAAATTCTGAAGATTTACTGGAGGGAGTCAGGGGTCAGTGTCCCAAGGTCAGTTTCCTAGGGCAACAACCCCCTAACAGCTCCATGCTTCAGGCCTGCCTGCGACATGTTCCTAAAACTGCATCCTGGAGATTTCTCTCCAACTGCACACGTGTTCACTTCTTCATCTGCTACAAGAACATAAATGAGCACCTTCCAAACTATCCAAACCAAAGAAGAGGCATTTGTATGATTGGAAGTCACATATTTTTCTTGATTGTAACATTGAAATCATCTTCTAAACAATCAACTGACAGCTATATCTCACAGCTGAAATGCCATGGGTATGGTCTTGTCAGAAAATAAAATGAGAAAAATGCCTCTTGATCCCCTTCACTTGGTCAAAACAGGCAGGCGCACTTGGGAAGCTCTGTGTGGCAGGTGCAGTGTCGTTCCCACTTGAAGTTTATCAGTGAGCATTCACACGGAGCGATCGCCCCGACACAGGGTTCCTCTCCATCTCGCGTCTTTGGAATTCTCGGGCTCAGCACTGGTGACATTCGCGACAATCCTTTGCTGTGGGGGCTGTTCTGTGCACTGTAGAACATGTAGTAGCCGCCTGGGCCTCTAGCCGTTACATGCCAGGGGCATCTCCTCTATTAGGGAAAAACAAAAAAAAATGTCTCCAGACACGTCCAAATGCCCCCTGGGGAACAAAATTGCCCTTCTCTCCACTGAAAACCCAGCCTTATATGAAAGTATCATGTAATTCTTGCAAAAAATATCCTTATGAATAAGATAATCTTACTTCTATTTTACAGGTGAGGAAACCAAAGATTGGTTAAATTCCCCAATTTTGCACAACTACACTGAGTCTGGAGCCCAGTAATCCAGCCCCAGAGGGCGTGCTCCCAAGCACTCTGTCTCCTACATCCTTCTCCAAATCCCTGCGCTCCTGTGGCCCCAGACCAACAGAACTCTCCGAAGAGCTGGCGATTTTCCTGGCCCTACCACAAGCTTATGAGGACTTGCTACCTCTTCCAGAGGCCTGTGCAGTGGGAAAAAAAAAACAAGTTAAATTAGATCCCCTTTAGGTTTGCCCTTGTGTGTGAAGCTATATTTTTCAGGCCATGAGGTTACTATAAAGTTTCAAGAGCAGTCAGAAAACACATTTTTTTCCCTTCATCTCAACTCACTGTGGAATTCCACCCTTCCCTTTAAATTCTTTTCCAAACCTTCGGATTCCCGGTGGGCTCTGGGGCCACAGCCGGGGCCGCCAGCGGGATCATAGTGGCTGCTGTCCCCGCAATAACTCACCTAAACTTATAACAAGCATTTTACCCATTTTGCTCTGACGGAAGCTGAGGATTAACGCTAAGTAACTTGCCCACGGTCACCTTGTTAGTACAAAGCTGAGATCTGAATGTCAAAGCCTGTGCTTTTAACCTCCAAGATAAACTGCCCTCTTGGTCCCCTGGTCTTTGTGGTGAAATTACAGCTCCCCATGCCTGGGGCACCAACTACCCTGCTGAGACTACAGCCATTGCTGCAGAAGGTGCCCGTGCTGCGCAGATGACTCATTCTTTTTTTTTCTTTTTCTTTTTTGATTTTAGAGAGAGAGGCAGGGAGAGGGGGAGAGAGAGATAGAAACATCGATGAGAGAGAACATCAACTGGCCACCTCCTGCGTGCCCCCCACTGGGGATCAGGCCTACAACCTGGGCATGTGTCCTGACCAGGAATCGAACTGGCGACCTCTTGGTGCATGGTTCAATGCTCAACCACTGAGGCGCACCAGCTGGGCAGATGACTCATTCTTATGCCATTGTCAATGCCACTGGACACAGGATGTCGCTTGTTTAGTCTTCTCCTCTTCTTTTTGTGTCTCCTCACTTCGAAAGTCAGGCGTGAGCCCATAGTGGCTAAGGAAAAGGAACAGGAGACTCCGAATGCCTCCCCTCCCTCACCGATCCTTTGTTCTAGTCAAACTCTGCCTCTTGACTCTCTCCTCCCTCGGGGTACATCCTCATGCATTCTCAGCCGGTATCGACTTAATATCTTCCATACGCCAGCCACTCCACTAGGCACTGGGACAGAATAATGAGCGATAGACGTGGTGCCTGCTTCATGGAGCTTGTGGTTTATGGAGTAGACAACCGTTAATCTAATAATCACGTAAATACATTCGAGATGATGGCTGTGTTAAGAACCACAGAGATGGAGGAATGGGTGAAAAAGGTGAAGGGATTAAGAACAAATTGGTTGCTAGACTGACAAACCTCAAAGGGAAGGGAGGTTTGGGGGGTGGGAAGAAATAAACCAAAGAACTTATATGCATATATGCATAACCAATGGACACAGACAACAGTGTGGGAAAAGGCAGGAGGGGGGCGGGAGTGGGCAGGAGGGGGTCAATGGGGGGAAAATGAGGAACATCTGTAATACATTCAACAATAAAGTTAAAAATAAATTGAAAAAAAGAACCACAAGAGAAAGTGCGTGATGCTCTAATATGTATATTCTAATATGTATGTATATTCTAGCGGGGACCAAGCCAGTCTTCGGAGTTGGGCAAAGTTTTATTAATGAACTTATATTGAACTGAAACATAAAGGTCTGAAGAATGAGTAAGAGGTAAGAGCAGTATCCAGCTGAGAGGGAGCTGGCTTGCAGGCAGCTGTACAGTGTTGCAAGTAAAGAACATGTGCAGAGTGTGAGGCTGGAAGAGGGAGCAGAGTCTACTATACGAACAGGAGGCCGTGGCTTGCGCAGTGAGTCTGCAGAGACAGGTCAGGGCCAAAATTGCAGGACCTCATAACAGTTTTTTTTTGTTGTTGTTGTTGTTTTTACTTTTTCCTAAAGATACGGCTTTAAGCAGGAGGGGACATGTGTTTTTTAGAAAATCACTTTGCTATGAAAGAGAGACATGCAGCCATGTGCAGAATATAAATTCATTGCTGGAGGCACAGACTGCCGACCGCCTACACCACAGCCTTACACTCCATCTTGCTAAGTCACGGGGCTGTGCTTTGGTTCAAGGTGATTATGTGCCCCGTTAAAAGTGCTCACCATCTCAGACCCCCGTGTCTTCGTGGCTAGCCCAGTGATTCCATTCTCCTTAATTTTTTGTTATCCTCACCAGAGGACATTTTTGCTCCTATCTTCAGATAGAGCGAGAGGGAGAGATGGAGGGAGAGAGAGAGAGAAACATTGATGTGAAAGGGACACGTAGAGTGGCTGCCACCCACATGACCCAACCGGGGCCGGGGACAAACTGCAACCGAGGTACGTGCCCTTAGCGGGAACCGAACCCGGGACTCTCCGGTCCGCGGGCCGATGTACCAACCACTAAGCCAAACCGGCCAGGGTGTGATTCAGTTTTGAACAATCCTATTTTATAAGTAGAAGTCTCTTTTATTTTATTTTTTCTGTGTGGGAATTTGGAGGCTGGACAGTGGTAAATTATGTCCAATGAGACAACGCTAAACCCATACTGTACCCCCAACTTACTCTTTGTCTGCATGATGTCCGTGTGGATAGCAAGGTCTGAATACGATAGGACTCTTTTAAAGTGACAGGCACGGCTAACTTGTCCTTTGTTCCTCTGCCTGTACACTTTCTCCTTTCCTGGACATAGATGCCCTCTGGAGGACTAAAGTCACGAGCTGAGGATAAGGAACAGGAAGCAAGCCACAGACTACACAGTTGATGGATGGAATGTCCATTGCCAAACTTCTTGTTAGATAAGACAGGTAAGACCTTATGTGCGGGCTTCTCTGTTATCCACAGTTGAGTCCAATCCTTACTGCACCCAGCAACCCCTCAGACACTCTCAGACATGCCTGAATTCTAGAGTGAACACAACACCCGATCTTCCTCCAAAGGTGCTCCAGTCATTACCTGCTCAAAATCTCTCCTGGGAAGGGTTAGAACTGCGGAGTCTCTCAGCCAGGGGATCAAGATGAACATTGTCATAGTAAGTCATGTTGATGTACGTACCATTCCTATAACATGATGAAAATGGTACTTCACCTCTGTGGTCTTCCTGCCAGTCTAATCACAAGAAAAATATCAGACAAATCCCAACCCAGGTACATTACACAAAATACTTGACCAATACTTTTCAAAAGCGAGGAAAGTCCGAGAAACTGTCATGGCCAAGAGGAGCTTAAGACATGACAACTCATGTAATGTGGCGTCCTGGATGGACCCCTGGAACAGAAAAGAAGCAGTAGGTAAAACGAAGGAAATGTGAACAGAGTATGGACTTCAGTCAACAATAATGTATCGATGGTTCGATAGGTGTGATCAATTGACCTTACTTGTGTAAGATGTTAATAAGATGGGAGGCTGGGAGTGGGGTATTTGGAACTTTTGTACTATCTTTACAATTTTTCTGTAAACCTGAAACTAGTCTAAAATAAAAAGTCTATTAAAATGAATATTCCCCGTCTCCATGCTAGTCCCACAGAAGTACACTATCTTGAGTGGGACCCAGGCACCTGCACATTTAACAAGACCCTCAAGTTTCAAAACTACTACTTCAGGCCTCGTCTGGGACTCCTGCTGGGCGTGAAAGACGAGGCCCTTCAGGCCACCTGTTCAGCTGCCGCACAGAAAGATGCCGGCGCGCCAGCAGAGAGGGGTGTCCGGACATCGACGGGTGTGTTCCGCTTCTAGAACAAAGCAGGCAGTTCCTCTGTTCTGTGGATTTTGCCAACATTAAATGCCTTTGGATAGAAGTCATTAGTTTAATGTTTCACCCCCCAAGTTGAATTTGAATCTCAGCAGTAATCATGCTAATGGTTACCTCGAATAAAATATCCAGATTGCATTTTTGTACTTCTGTCATAAATAACGTAAAATATTGGGTGGCTTTTTATTATTATTTTTACTTCTTGTTTCCCACTGTTACCACCACATTTCTTGAAATAAAAGAGCAATGAAACCAATATTTATACAGGTTTTTCATGGCTCTATGAAACATTTTCACCAGGATTGAAAGAGCAAAACAATTATGTTCTGTGATGGATTTAGGACAAAAATGTACATAAATGCAGCCATTCCTTTGCTGAATTCAGATATATCAGGACCAAATCCCACTGCAGTGTGGTGGCACGTGCCGTACCAGAGGGAGGCAGCATGCTGGAATGGGAAGAAGTTAAACTAGAGCACAGAGGCCGGGTGGCAGACCACGACGCAGTTCTTGCCAGCTGGTGTGACTTTGGAGAGGTGACCGAAACGCAAGTTTCACATTCGCAAAACGAGCAGCTTGGAATCCCAAAGCCTGGACCTACTCTGGCCCCTAACATCACAATGATAAGACTTGTGTTTGTAAACTCGAAATATTTCACAACTAATAAGTCAACGACTAATGATCAAATGCGGGGCTAAAACCAGCAGTCTTATTGCTTGGGAACTGTGTCCCACAAAATAAAGAGATGGTGTCACAGGCCGTTTAAAGATGCCTTCCCGTTCATTTTGCCTCTACTGTGGATGCTGCCAAGTGAGACAGCGAGAGACCCAAGGATGAAAGCTGACAAGCAGAGGAAAGAAAAACCCCATAAAACAGATGTTTTAAACATGAAGCAGGTGTTGATGTTTATTTCTACCTAGCTGCTGCCTAGATTGACATTGTTAACACTTCAAAGTAGGAGTCCTCCCATAGATAAGGAACAAAGGCAATAAATAGATGAGTCACGAAAGAAATGAAAGTGGTAAACACGCGCATGAAAAACTGTTCACCTAAACTAATAAACAGATGAGTTGCCTTTCTATTTTCTTTGCCAATATTTTTCCTGGTATAGATCTCAATGACGACAGAGATGTAGTGAAACTATTTTCATGTATCACTGCCAGAGAGAACATAAACTGGTACAAACCTTTTGGAAAATATCTGATGAGGTACATAAAGAATGATTTAAGCCCTGGCCCGTTTGGCTCAGCGGTGAAGCATCGGCCCGTGGACCAATGAGTCTCGGGTTTGATTCTGGTCAAGGGCGTGTACCTCGGTTGTGATTCATCCCCAGCACTGGTCAGGGTTATGTGGGAGGCAACCAGTCGATGGGTCCCTCTCCCATCGATGTTTCTCTCCCTTTCTATCTGAAGATAAATAGGAAAAAATCCTCGGGTGAGGATTAAAAAAAAAAAGAATGATTGAAGTATTACGCCCTTTGATTCTATAATTCCATCAAGAACACAGGACAAAGCAATATGCTTGGAGATGTTCATGGCAGAGAAAAATTGGAAGCAATTTCTAAACGTCCAAAAATAGATGAAAGATTATGTGTTACATCTGCTCGATTTTATATTATGCAGCTTTGTAAAATAGACACTCTGGAGGCTACTTGCTAACAGAAAATGTTTATGACCTGTGAAATGTAGTAAACTGTCAGCTCATGTATATATCTTTGGCTTACACAATGTTTTTAAATTTTGTAATCAACGTTTTAAAATTGATAAAACTGCGCTGGCCAGTGTGGATCAGTTGGTTGGAGTGTTGTCCCGGAAGGTCTCAGGTTTGATACCTGGTCAGGGCACATGCCCAGGTTTCAGGCTCGATCACCAGTAGGGGGATTGCAGGAGGCACCAGATGGATGTTTCTCTCTTTCTTTCTCCCTCTCCTTTCTTCTCTCTTAAACCAATAAACACATATCCTCGGGTGAGGATTGAAAAAATAATAAAATTGATAAAACGTATAAAAATCATGTTTGTTTGACTCTTGTCAAAAAATAATAATAATTGGCAAAATTGAGACCTTTTGCTTGACAGCAATAATTTGAAGCTGAAGAGTAACTGCTCCCTTAGGGTAAAGAACATATAACCCCCTTTGATCCTCAGTCCCTACTCAGTGACCCTTGGAGACATTTGAGTTCATGACCCCTGACCTAAATTTAATAATGAGAATATATATGTATATTGTACAGATAATTTCAAATATACACATAAAAAAAAATGTAATCTCCCAAAATGTTATGGCTGGCTGTAGTAGAGTTCTTGTATTTTGCTTAGTTTTCTTTTCTCTATTTTAAAATTTTCTTCATGGTCTTTATATTTTAAGAATATAAAATATATGACCTTTCAGCTAATGCTCAGTCTTTCAGTAGGTATGTGTGACTTCAAGCCATTCGAAGAGAGCAGTGGACGCTGTATGTCTCCCCCCCCCCCCCCCAATGACTTGGAGCCAGGTGCTATATTACAATGAAATTGAGTCTTAGCCCAAATTCTTCTAAGCATACCACATCTATGAGCCAGGAATGACACTTTGCTTCCTGTAATCCCAGAGAAATCCCCCTTTCTTTTCTTAGGACCTACAATATTAAAATAAAAATTTGAAGGAAACTTGAGTGACAGTTTCATTCTTAGAAAGACACACTATATTCCAATAACAAAATCAGACAATAGGCAAAGGGCCGATAGAGCGAGCGGTCCTGAGCACAGCTGGGTTTAATAGGTTCATAACACCTTCTTCCCGTGAAGATGATGGAGGAAAAACAGACCAACCGCTTATCTTGACTGCTACTCATTTTATAAATAGAACACTATTCCTGCCCAGCTGGTGTGGCTCAGTAGATTGAGCGTCATCCCGTGGACTGAGAGGTCCCGGATCGATTGCCAGTCAGGGCACGTGCCCTGGTTGTGGGCTTGATCCCCAGTAGGGGGCGCACAGGAGGCAGCCAATGGATGTTTCTCTCTCACATCAATGTTCCTATCTCTTTCACTTTCTCTCTCCTTAAAAAAAAAATTAATAAAATCATATTTTTAAAAAGAATCAATCAATGAATGCATAAATAAGTGGAACAACAAATCTCTCCTCTCTTCCTTCCCCTCTCTCTAAAATCAGTCAATAAATAAAAACAGAATGTGGAATAATACTCTGCAAGTAAATAACATTTCTTTTTTCTTTTTTAAATCCTCACCTAAGAACACTTTTCCATTTATCTTCAGACAGTGTGAGGGAGGGAGAAAGAGAGAAACTTCGATGTGAGAGAGACACATCGACTGGCTGCCTCCCACATGACCCCAATCAGGGCCGGGGACTGAACCGCAACCAAGGCACGTGCCCTTGACCAGAATCAAACCCGCAACCCTCCAGTCCTCGGGCTGACGCTCCTACCGCTGAGCCAAACCTGCCAGGGCGTAAATAAAATTTCTTGAAACACTATACATGGCAATGATTTGGAAACTGAATATACTCCTTTCAACGCAACTTAAATTTGTACACATTTCCTGTGATATTAGTAATAGAAAATGATCTGAGGCAATGAGGAAACACATTAACCGACGGGGAAAATCGGTTCATGCCATCTAGCTTTCATAGCAGCCAAAGGGGTAAATTAAATGAATTGTGATCGGACCAACACTCCTGCCTCTGCCAGGTCTTTCAAGGTAGCACCAAGTCCTGCCATCTCCCGGGGAGGCAATACTGACGTCCGAGGGGGCGGGGGGGGGGGGCAGTTTCAGAGGCTTCACTTAGCTTTCCCATTAAGACAGTTTTTAACCCACAGGCCAAGAAACAAATGGGGGTTCTGACAAGTCCCAGACATATTCAGGTCAATCATTTATTCAGGAAGTGGGGAGATGATCACTGACTGGGCAGATCCATGGACTCAATGGACCTACTGTGAGTCCTGAGATAGGACTCCATTCATTATCTGGATTCCCCACTCTAAAAGGCACACTATGGTGATACTCTTGTCCCTGAGTGTCAATCTCAGCTTGGACCGTGTGTCCTGTGTCCTCAGAGTGTTTGTGTCCACTCCTTTCCCCAAGTGATCCAAGTAAATAACCACAGGCCCTTTGGAGAGGGGGAGTCACTCACACACATTTGCCGTGGGGTGGCAAAGCCCTCCTTGAAGATTCAGACTTTCCTTCAGCCAGTAGTTTCTGGGTCTGGAAACTTGGCAAGAGCTCATACCTTTGTGTTAGGGTGGCTGTGCCCTGCCACCTGATCATCTATCCGTCCTCGAAATCCTTTGGTGGTACAGCATGAGCAATCTCTACTGGCCACCTGTCTATTTTGTCCCCAGGGATGCCGTGTTCTATTAACCATTTCCAAATCTCTCTGCAGGTACCCCTCAGACATAACCACTCATTACGATAACTATGCCCACTATACTTGTGACAGGGATACATGGCCACGGGCCCCTATTCTTCCATCCCCACTGTATAAGAGAGCATCCTTCTGGAATAGCATCTGACCTGCAGGGCCACCCTGAGCCCCTCAGTGATGCGGGCGCCCCCTCCCCAATGCATTCCTTCTCATTTTGGTCAGTGTGTTCACTGTGCTTCCCTGAGTGTCCCCTTAAAAAAATACATAAATACTTTATTATTTGCTGCAATAGCATCCGTTAATGGGAAATCAGATGTTGAATCTGCTAATTGCGGAGTTTTCCATTTAGTGTACATTAAAATAAATAATTATTAGTATAAAAATTTCCACCCATCAACCACGTAAAATCGTCCCACATTCACAGATGAACCTTTGACAAACACTGCAATGTCAACAGGGAGACGTCTGGTCTGGCTGAGCACCTGTGACTTCCGAAATGGTCACTGCGGTCATTCTCGGGCCCCTCTCGTGTGTTGCAGTGTCCACTGAACTTGAGCACAGATCTGCTCCTAGGCTGGCTTCGGAATGAGGGGAGGTCCTCATACCCATCTGTTTCTCAGTTTCTTCGCCCCTTAATTTAAAAGGAACATGGAAAGAAAATCTGTTCCTTCTTATTTCTCGGAAATATAACACGCACCCAACCTCACAAGAAAAATTTCCTGGATAATACCACGTGTTTTTATAGCCATAGAGACGATCTTATCCTTACTCATTCATTACCAAAAATAAAGACTATGGTTATAATTTATTCTCCATAGATGCAAACCATCTCATCTCTTTTGACAGCAAAAAGGCAGAAAGACAAAACAAATCCCGAGGACAGAGATGAAAACCATACAATTTTCCATTTCTTTAATTTATTGTTTGTTTTTTATTTTGTTTGTCTATTGCACTGTTTGCATGTTTATCTTGCAAGAGAGCCCACGGAAGCGAATGAAAATACCTGCGGGCTAATTTTAAACACTATGAGAGGGATTAGGCACTAAATATAAAAAAAATAAGACTTTTAAACTAGGAAACATTTTCCTGAAATGTGACAGTTGAATGCATTAATAAACATGGAACAACATGGATCTCCTCTAACAAATAATTTAAACATTGTGTGCACTACCAAAAATAAACTAGTCAGAATATCAATATTTTCAAGTCACAATTCCCTGGGACAGACTAAAAACAAGTTACCTCTGAACCTAAAGTCAGAAGAGCAAAATCTGTCGAAGTAACCATATTGCCATTGTTCTCAGCCATCTACTGAAGAATCCTACAAGTTCTGAAAGTCTTTTCAATAAAATGAACCCTGATTTCTTGGCAAGCTCCTTGCTCAAGGGGCAAGTAACTTGTGAAGCTGGACTTCTCAGTCTGTGGCTAGAAGTGAACTGTATGGCCAGCGCTGCTCCGTTTTGAAAATCATCTTCAGAATGAAAACCCAGCGATGACCTTCTTTTGTGTAACACAGCCCAGAAGACAGCACAAGAGGTCCCTGGGCAGGCGCAACCCTCAGCCAATAAGCCAGAAACAGATTACAGAGAAGAGAAGGAAGTACAGGCCAGACGTTTCTGTTGATAGATGCCATCCTGGGTAAAACATCAAGGGCTTTTGGATTAGAAGTAGGCAATATGCAAAAAGGAGGTAACCAGATAGCAATAATGTTGAGAATGCAAGATGCTTGTACCACAGCTGAAGACAGAGTTGCTTATGTACAGCTTCAGGATGCTTTGCTGGGGATCATTCTGTTTGGAACTCACAGCTGAGCAGCACTTCTAGACACTTCTGTTATCTGGTACATCTGTATTTCTGAATAATTATAACCAATACTTAAAGAGATGCCTCTGACATCTTCCAAGGTTCTTCCGAATTAAAGAAAGGTCACATAGTGCCTGGTATCATTTTGATGTTAGCCTATATATAATTATAAATTATTTTAGATTTGATAATCCATATTGGCCTCAATGAGAGTCCTCTCCACTAATCTTATTGTTTTATTAACTAGACTACCCCATCCTCCCGACAGGATTAATGATTAAGGCTTGTGTACAACCAAAACCAGGACAAGGGCAACGGGCGCCGGGAATCCAATCGGTCGTCATGATGAAACATTCCACTGGCCAACTCTCCGATGCAAGATCAGCAGTATGCTTTAACACAACCTGAACATCTCACAGAATAAAGTCCTCACAAAGATATTCAAATCCTTAGATCTTTTTGTGGGATTCAGAACCATTTTTCACGTAGCCCTTGACTTGCTCGCTCTTATCTACATCCGTGTGCCCAGCTTTGGTTGGCTGCTGAGTCCCAGCTGAAGAATTCCAATTGTGCCTCCCAGCCTCCCCTCTAGGGACTTGGAAATGGGAGATAGTGCAGTTCTCGCTGGCCATCTGCCAGGCATGGCACCCCAGGCTTCTTGGGGTAAGTTCGACGGGCAATTTTAAAGAACTCTTCTGCAGCATCAAGAGCAATGAGACGGTCCTGCCAACAAATGAAATACAAAAACGTTGTCAAGATGGGAAGCCATGCCCTGTTGACAGGAAACCCAATCTAACAACAACAAAACCCATCCTGGAAATAATAATGAGGGAACAATTTATCAAATTTTTCTCCACAAATTTAGAGACATGCCTTAACCCTTACTTACATTATCCAAGAAACATCCTTTCCAATTCCTCATCAGTCTTAGGGTATATAAACATTTCTCACATCTCTGACCTACAAAGCTGACTCCACAGCAGAACTGGCTGAAAAATACAGATTCTGGAGCCATAACCCAAGTCTCAAACAGGTCTGGGTGCAATTGTGAAATCTGAATCAAAGCCCTCCAGGTGACTCGGGCTGCTGGCCACAGCCGCCAACACCATCTGCCACCTCACACTGCGGTGTTGCTGGTGGTGATGCAATGAGTACACAGAATAAAGGAATGAAAGCAAAATCGGGGCAGATGAAAAAATGCATCCACTTACCACAACAAAGAGATACCTCTCGGAGAGCTCCCAGCCTGTTGGGAAAATCGTGGTCTCTTCAGCCAGTTTTAACAAGATCTCTCGAGCTTTCTTTGTGTTTTTAGAATCACTGACCGTGCTGAGTTTCGTCACTGACAACAAAGAGTCAGCTTCCTTCTGAAAACCTAAGGGAAAAAGATGTGCCCATCATGTAAAGCAGTCAGAGGAAGTGACCGTCCTGCAGTACGGGCCTGATGTCACTTCTGAACAAACATCAGAACACGGAAGCCGAACCCGGGCTGCTTCCCGGCTGGGTGATTGGCAGTGTTTTTCTTTAAAATCTGGTATTTCTTCTTGCTGACTTTTCTGTGTGAACTTTCCCTCAGGGTTAGGCCTCAGATACTCATCCACGAATGGCTGGCTGCCCTTGTTTTGGTTTGAAACCCCGTCTCCACTCCCGACTCTTCACCTCTTCCCCTGCCCCCAGAATTCCCACAGGCCTTAGCAGAGCAGAAGCCAAAACGTGGCCACGTCCAGGTCCCTCCTTTTCCAAGCCCAGAATCCCTTCCCTGCAGCAACATACTTGGCTGGTTAAAATTGTTTACCCAAAGGTACAAAGATTCATAGATTTACACCTGCCTGGAGTAAATTACATTTTTAAAGAGAAGACTATTAAGTCCCACCATTATTAGGTGAGTAAACTGGGTAGAAAGTGCACCCCATTCCCATCATGTTCTAAGTAAAGCAATAAGTAACTTGGTACCCCCACTTTTGAAAAGTTATGATGCCAAGGGGTCATGTTCTCTTTCAAAGCAGAAGGACTGGGGGACTTCAAAGTTGATCAATTCATTTTTAAACATTAAAATGAGCTTATTTATAATGTGAAGGCCATGTTCATTGTATCACAACCCTAGCAGAATTAAGAAAAACCAATACCCAATATCTACTCAAATGCCACAGGGATTTTCCCCAACACCAATACCCAATATCTACTCAAAGGCCACAACTTTGAGTAGGATGTTCCCCAACTTTGAAGCTTTTCTACCTTTTAGTCTTTCTGAAAGTTTACACTGCATTTTGTTGTACTCTCATCAAAAAGAAAGGTTTCTTACAAACAATATCTCTCCCAACCTTCCTCATCTTATAAAGCTATGACTAATTGGCCAATTGCTCCCATCTAATCCAATCAATGTGTAACGCCAAAAAAATTCAGCGTAGTGCCCATATGATCCCACGGCCTTGTGCTGTTGGGTACTGAGGACAGATGGAGTAACACATGGCCAAATGTGTCCTCAAGACACAGGCCGGTGATTAGAGATGTGGCAGATGTTGATCCTGGAGGAGACCGGAGGACAGGGTTGGGAAAATCATTTGTACACAGTCGCCTTCAGTAGCCAATTACCGACATTCCTTTTATGAAAATCATGGTGAAAAAAGTGAAGAGAAACGATCACCACGGCTTATTTTTACCGTTCCATAGTCACTCTCAGACTCACCTAAATCTTCTAAAATGCATTTCCATCTATTTCTCACGTCCCTCCGAATCTGTCGCAGGGTGTAGATGTCATAGTTGAGTTTTTGCCATTCCTGTAGGAGAATAAAGATTCAGTTTTATTTTTTGCTCTTTGGCCTAAACCTCAATCTAATTTCCAAACTTAAGCTACTTGAACATGCGTTTCTCTTCTTCACACCTCTTCAAAGTACATCTAAAGGAAGAGAGGAGAAGTATCGCTAGGCAAACACTGGCTAGCGATCTGGAGCATCCGCCACGGATCGGGAGACATGACATTACATGAATTACCCTCATTAAGCCTTCAAATTACCTAGTCTCTCAACTTCAGCGATCTCGCCTGCAAAGCGGGGATAACAAATGTGAATATCCCATTTAAGACTGCTACAAAGATTAAAGGTATATAAAATGGCAATACACGCACACGGTGAGCACTAATACAATCCATGTATTTATTACAGCCATTTTCTAGATGAAGAAACTGAGACCCAAAGAAGTTAATGGGCTAAGCCAATACCATCCAGCTAATAAGTATCAGAATTTGAATCTAGGCCTGTCTCCGCAGTCAGGAGAAAATTGACATGTATTCTAGAATCTATGTCATCCTTTATTATAAGGATAAAGTAGACCTCAGAATCCCAAGTTTCTTGATTCCCAGCCAATATTTCCTTCACCATGTCTTGGCATTGCTTCCTTTCATTTATATTCCCATGAGCAAATGAATCTTTCAAGCATTGAGCAGAACTATCATAAGGTTATCATTCTGAAACTTCAGTCTTATGGGTTGTAGGCCATTATATTGACGCCAAAATAGAACCTAAATCTTCCAGGAGCATGAGATTCTTTATTTCTTTTCAACGTCATTGAAATTCGTTTTTAAGGAGCTTTACCTATATGGAACAGTCATTTTTAAAATATACCCTTTCCCCTTAGCAAAACCACACAACTATCCTAAAGCACAGCTTAAAAGAACATCATTCTAAAATGCTCAATTTAAGACTCAAGTTTTATGATATTTGGACTCCTCTCACTGAAAATATTTCAATGATGCTATTATTTTCCTACAAGCTCTTTGCTCATTGCTAATCAACTTCCATGACTAGTTAAGAGAAATGAATTTAGCTGTCATTCAAAATGTTTAAAGGCATCACTCGGGAAAAGGAAACTAGCAAAATAAAGTGTGTCTTATTATAACTGCATTTTAGGTTTATTTCTGAAGATACACATCATAAAGTTCACAGATTTCAGCTATTTCCTTGAAGTCAGGAAGTGGTGAGTTTGAGTCCTATTGATTTATTTTGACCAAAGGCATGCACACACATGCACGTGCTCAAGAGTGTGGTAACTGAGGTCAGGGATAAAGTCTCCCCTAGAATAGAGTCAGGTTAACTGAGTCATCTCAAAAATATGCAGCCCTGACCTCATCTTTATCATCATGTTAAAGCACACCTATGTAATCCCCTGGAGACGGTGTCAGTCATGGGGGGACTGTCTTTTTCACTGGCTGCGTCTTACTGTATTGAGTTGGCCATTCAGCATCCGGCACCTGGGAGGGGAGCATGGGCGCTACAGCCAGACTGCCTGGGTTTGGGTCCCAGCTGCGATACTTAGTAACAGCTGTCTCTAGGCAAGTTCGAACCTCGCTTGTCTTATGACCTCATCGCCAATACAGGGACACAAATCCTACCTACCTCATCCGTGGATGTGAGGATCAAATGAGTTAACGCAAACCCGGGCAGTGGGGTTTGGCGCACTTTCTCCTCCAAATAGTGTGGACACAATAAGGAAAGAATCCCCCAAATGCGGGCCGGTTTCTGTCATGAGGACTGAGGACATTATACATTGCAATATGCAGTATACCACCTTTGTGAGGACCCCCAGAAGAAAAATTTCTTTGCTCTTTGCATCAGGTACAAGTTTACTTTTCCTGAAAATTACTTCATCTTGCTGGACATTGTGAATTTTGTAAGTGATCCGTTTCCACACTTACGTAAAAGTGTAGTCATTTCATGAAAAACTCAGAGGCATTTCGAATCATTGAAAATTTTTACTATGTTGATGTCTTCATTCATGCTGCAATCTTGTCTTCTGGTGTGTGCTATCTCACTGTATTTTCATGTAAGTTGCAATAAGTCCTTTTTTTATAATAAGAAAAGTAGCCCTGGCCAGTTTGGCTCAGTGGTTGAGTGTCGGCCTGCGGACCAGAGGGTCCTGGGTTTGGTTCCCACTAGTGGCACATAACACAAAAATAAATAAATACATACATACATACATAAAAAGAAAAGTATAGATAAATAAAAGTATTCCACAGAGCAGCACTGTGCTTGTCCTCAATGACACTGACCCTCCTCCTTGCTGGATGAAATGAAAAGTGGTCAGATTTGTAGTCATAGTAATTAAAAGCCCCACACAATCAATCTGGAGATACAGCCACACAACCTTAAATTTTGAAACAAACCACTAGGTGGCTTCATTAACTTGTGATTAGAGGTCTCTGCTGATTTTTCTTTGAGCTTCTTAGGCTGATGCCTAAACTGTTCCCCGAACTAAGTGTAGCCAAATCTCCATTTTTCAGAAATGCAGTCATCATTGGATGGTCCAGGCTTCAGACTTTTTAAAAAATCTTTGCTTATTGCTGTCCAGTTGTTCTGCTATTCCCGGATACCAACACTGAATGTTATATACATTCATTCAGTTGCAGTATCTGTGACTATTGATAAACTGTCTGATGGAGAAGCAACAATACGGCATTTACAGATCTGCTAAGGATGAACCCTCACGCAACGCATCGGCTGGCTTGCAATGATGGGCGCTTGTTCAGATTAGTGGAATGAAACCATGCACTTCCTACATGCATATCATCACTGTCTTCTTTGTACAGAAGTCAGGGTAATCATAGGAAACTATCTGGAAATTCTGTGCAAAACTGAAAGCTCTAATACCAGTAGAAGCTTGGGTAGGGTTTTACCTAAGAATTGGGTTTTGGTAAAATAAATAAGAACAAAAAATGGTGACATCTGCCTACAACTTAAGAAATTAACTTATTTCCTAGTAACTAGAGAAAAAAATAAGTCTTGCGATGTCCTTCTACAATTTTTAAATTGTAACACTTTTCTTTACACACATAATTTGAAAATAACAAAGATCAGTTAACTATCCTTTGCATTGTGGTTAACGTGATGCTCTGGCCCCAAACTTTAACAATGAGTCCATTATCAAAGGTGTAAGGAAAAAGATAGTGCAGAATTAATTTCACAAGATACCTGGGAACCAGACCAAACTGAAAAAATGTGATGGAAAACAAATTGGTGAAGGTGCTTACAGCTGAATTCTTGAGGTTTTTCTCCTCTTTACCTGCTGACCAAATCAGATTAGGGTGGCAAGATAAGAAAGTTGCGGCAACAACAAAAAAGGCAGAACAAAACTCAGTCTCCTGCCACCAGCTATGGCTAGTTGTCCTCCAGCTTTAGATCCCACGCACTGGCTTTGACCTTGAGTTCTGATTTCAGCTCCTGGGATAATTTTCTTCTGCACAAACTGAAAACATGTCATGTTTATTTACACTACATTGTTGTGAGGTTATGGATAAATGTGACAGTTAAAAAATACTACTTATTTCTTGTGAAAAAAGGTGATTTGCACAATTAAAGAAATGTACTCTAACAAGAGAGCACATAGCCATCTTAAACTTCAAAAGATCCATTTATTTTTAATTACAAACATAATATAATCACATAGAGAGGAAAATTCACAGAGAAAAGGGTTTAAATGAAAACTAAAAGTCTGCTTTCCCATTCTCTTCTTCTTGTCTTATTTCTCAGAGGTAGCCACATTGGAACATTTCTTTGTCCTCCTCCTCCTCCTCCTCCTCCTCCTCCTTCTCCTCTGGTAGCTTACACTACCAATTCATCCAGTATTATTTTAAACTTTCTCTGTACTTGTTGCTATGTACAAAGAGTAATTTAGCTCTGCCTCTTCTCTCCCTCCCTCGCCCTCTCTCTTTCTCATTGCAAGGGAGGAAAGGTGGAGAAACGGATTATTGGTAGGAGTCATGATCTGTCCCCTAGAGTTGACACCTTACTGCCCCAAACTGAGGCTGGGTTCCGGCAGCAAGGAAGAAAGGAGGGATGTGGACACAGGGGCAGCTAACGTGTCTGCCACAAGTAAATATCTGATATTTGCTTCTCCAACATCTATGTTCCTCTTCTCCCACCAATCTGGGTGTCAAGTTCACCCAAATTTTCCTTTGGAGAAGTTGCTCACATTCTTAGCCCTCCGTGTACATTGATTGCCTTGAGACAACAAACTCAACTTTGGCTGTTTATTAGATCACCCAGGAAACATTTCACAATACCAATGCGTGGGACCTACCTCCCAGACCAATAAAATCAGAACCTTCTGAAGGGGTACCAGATCTGAAATCCAGTAACAAGCTAACCAGCCCAGCCCATGGGCTCAGGAATGGGCACGGAACCCAACGCAAGCCAAGGAGAGGCAACGAAATCCATGGGGTTTCTCGAAGCAGTCAGAGTCGTGTCCTCTCTTCGTGGTGTGAGGGTACAACATCTAGAACTGCTCCCATCACCTTTACTACCCCAAGAAGAGCCAGCCTGTGGATGAAGTCAGTACTCAGGGAGGACAAGTATAAAAGGATCACAGAAAAACAAGCCTAAGAATATCCTGGGCCTCAGGATCAAGTCTCTCCTGACCAGTCCTGCTTCGGGGACTCTTGCCACCTGAGCCAAGTCCACTTAGTTTTAGAGAACTAGAGACCTTTTTCCGGTCCTTGCCTCCAAAAGATTCATGTTACAAAGTCCACTCGTTCAATCCATAAACAAAAAGAAACTGTAAATACTGTACAAAATATTAGTCTTATATTTTCCTAGCACTAACCCCTAGGGTTAGACAGCATATAAACCATGTAGCTGGGGATAGACATGGGGTACAGAGAATGCAGTGTTAACGGCTCTGCCTGGGCCCCAATCTTTCTGACCCAAGAGCGCCCCAGGCAGTGCCACAGACATAACAGCAGTGTTTTCTGTATCCAGGAACTGCCTCCCTATATTCTGTCCATCACAGCAGAGCTGCTGTCTCTCACAAGCTGTTGTCATGACAGGGGAGAGGAGGTGGCATATCTCTAATTGGCTAATTTCTTCTGAAGATCCAGGTGAAAAAAGGTCTAACTACCACTGGCTAAACCACTCGACTCCCTCACTTACAAAAATATGCTGGATCCATCCGGCTGGATCTAATGACCAGTTCAAAGTTAACTCTGACTCGATAACTATGAGCCAGAATGTATTCAGCACCTGAAACCCAAGCATTAGAATGACCTTTCTTGTTTTACGTTTTTCTTGGATGGTGAAAACCCATATTTAAAGAAAGATAGTTATGCAGAGGCTGGTATCTACTTCATCTTCTTCATTTCATAACCCAAGATCTGATCATCATAAACTGAACTTTAAGAAATGGTCCTTAGTATATCTTATCTGCATAAAAACCTAGAAGATCCATTTGAAATTCTATGTGAAGTTATGTAACTTTCCCCATACTTGACTATAGCAGTCAAGCCAGAATTTCAATCCAAGTGCATTTAATTCCAAAGCTACACACCCTTAAAAAAAAAAAAAAAAGAAAGAAAGAAAAACTATTTACTGTTTCTTCCCCAACCCAGCTTCTTCTTCTTTTTTTTTTTTTTCCTTTATTGATTTTTCATAGAGAGGAAGGGAAAGGAAGAGAGAGAAACATCAATGAGAGAACATCGATTGGCCACCTTCTGCACAACCCCCACTGAGGACTTGGCCCGCAACCTGGGTATGTGCCCTGACCAGGAATCAAACTGGCGGCCTCTTGGTGCCTGGGTCGATGCTCAACCACTGAGCCACACTGGCCGGGTGCTTCTTTTTTCTTATGCATTTATTGTTTGCTTATTTAAGTTAGGGGATACATTTATATAATGCACAAGTCAAAAAGTACTAAAGGCTTTCCCCCCGGGCACCTGTCCTCTCTACAAGTCATAAAGGTTACCAGTTTCTCCTATAACCTTCCACTTTTTCCCCATAGGTGGTAGCATACTATATCCTGTACTTTTCACTTAGTAATATATTTTAGCAGTCATTCTGTATCAGAACATAAGGCTCTCAACCTTTCTTTCACTTCACCTTTTGATCATTTGGTATAGACAGAAACAGAATGATCATAAACATATGTATCTGTTTCACAGAAAATGGTGCCCTAAAAACCTGCAATAATAAAACTAGAAAATGCCTTAAGACTGTTTGCCTCTTAGTAATCCTTTCTAAGATCACCATCAGAAAGTATTAAGTACCACATATGTTACGCACTATATACATCGCTTGAGGAAGTTCCACTTCAACTCAGCATGGACATTAAAAGAAGACACCACATAACTGTGGCTATGACAACATTGCATTACCAAAATTAAACATCTAAATTGGGGAACTACAAAGGTTACAGTAGCCAAATACTTAAAGAGGCAGCATTTTAGTAAAATGAATTCTTTGAACATTGTAACCGTTATCTCTTTCCTTTCAATTTTCAGCAATTCACGTTGTCTTATGCTACTTTCTACTTAAAATGAAGAGAGGTTCTCTAAAAGATAAGAAAATCATACGGACTATTTTTCCAAGTTAGTTTTCTTTCACTGGATTTGTAGTGGAAAATGTAAGTAAGAGAAAGATGTTACTCGTGGAGGAGAGTATCTGGATTTTGACAAGCCTGTAACAGATTCTTCCAACATTGCTCCTCACTGAAAAATGTGAGATGGATAATGCAGAGTAGGGTAGTTTTGCAGCTACTGAAGGGCACGCACAACCGTTACTGTCAGTCTGGAAAAGGGTTCCTAGTAATGCACAGTGTGGCTCAGTTTCATTGCTTTTATCAGTGACTTCAGGAAATCAAACATCACAAAAAGGGGAATAAGAGAATCAAGGTTTGAAACATATAACAAAGTAAGACCTACAGAACAAAATCTATAGGTCAAAATGTATCAGAACTAAATAAAAATACATCTTATCTACTACTAGGCTGAAGAAAATCAACACAGTACAAGTACCAGACACAGGGACCTGTCTCCACAGCAGTTCGTGTCAAAGCCGGGTTAGTGTTAGTGAAGCCATGAGAAGGAGACCAATGGCAGAAGGAGTTTTCTCTTTGGAATGAAGCCTCTGCAAGATAATGAGCCTGCATCACTGGAGCACTGAGTTGTAATTTATATACTTTATATAGAAATATATTATATAATTTATAAGTGCTAGAAATATAATTTCGATGGGCTCGTTCAACATAATATATTTCTTGTATCACCTGAAAAAAAAAAATCCAAAAAGGATTTAAAGGAATTTACGAAAAAGAAAGTAGATAGATAGGCAGAGAGACAGAAAGATAAATAGGTAGATATAGACAGACAGATAGATGGATGATAGATGATAGATAGATAGATAGATAGATAGATAGATAGATAGATAGATAGATAGATAGATAAATGATAGCTATAGAGAGATAGATTTTCAGAGCACTTACTACTTCCAAGGTACTACTCTAAGCAATTTACATGTACTTAGTTAATTTTCATGTGATGTCTTACTCTGCAAGATGGATATTATTATAACATCTTTAGAATAAGAAAACTGAGCCTCAGAGAGGAGAAGTGACTTGCCCAGGTGTGCACCCATAAATGAGGAGGTGGGATTTCAAACCCAGGGAATCTGGCTGCAGAGTCAACGTACTTACTAGCTACTGTCTACACTGACTCCTAAAACAGGAAGGAAGAGGGGGGTGAGCACAGTGTGGGGAAGAAAGGAAGCAGAGCCGATGAGAGAAACGGCCAACCTGAAGCCACAGCAGTTGTGCCTGAGGAGGAACTAAGGGACCACAATTGAAATCTTGGGCGCAAAGAGAACTTTCTAGAGGCAAAGTACTCCCAGGCTCTAGCCAAAAATACTGCTGAACCCAAGAACGTCCTCAAGGGTTGACTCTCTGGCATACTGTGCCTGATCCTGCTTTGGGGGGGCTTCAGTTCTCCCCTCCTCAACCCGCTCCCAGCTGTCCCATCCCTTTCTTCGCCCACACTCCCTTCTGTCTAGCTCATGGCCACTTCATCTCTGAAGAGTGAGACCCAGGCAAAACATCCCCTTCACTCGGCAGGGGTGGTGGGTGGTGGGTGGTGGCAGAAGCTGCAAAGGTCGGAGATTCTGAGGACCCCGGAGAAAACATCAGTGCTTTGGATTAGGCTGCGCTTGTCTGCAGCAGAGAGCAGTGACCCAGGGGTTCTTTTCTGAAACTATGTTTCAGGCATCAGAGCTGAGCAAACCCTGGGCACTTCCTCTGCTTCTCCCTCCGGATGCCCCACCGCTCACTTCAAAAAGAAATCATCAACACCATCGTTCTTGCCGTGGAAAAGTCCCTGGAGAGCTGGCAGCCCTCTCCTGTGCTTGCGAGATCACAGGGTTACAAGAACGCCTAAGTCAGAACCCAGCCACATCCTGCACAGAGCTCAGGTGACTGCCACGGCTTCATGCTCACATGCTGGCCTTCCTCCTCCCACAGCTACCAGCTGGCACCTTTGAGCAAATACCGCAGAGCGTGAACCTCATATGCCAAATCCAAGAGCAAGGGGGTTTTCCGAGGAACTCGCTCGCTCTCTGAAGAGGACAGCTGGTTTCACTGACGTAAGCTGGACACCCTGCCCTGAATCCTGCCACTTCCCCAAGCTCCACTCCCTTCTCCATCGTGACCTTCACCGTCCACGGCGGGGGCTTCCACTTACTGGTCTTACTTCCTCCTCATCCCCTTACTCACCAACCCCTGACGATCAGCCCTTTTCAGATTCACGAGGCAAGGGAAGCACTAGGTGTTTTCCCCACCTTCCCGGCGTCACTCGTGACTGCGTGGGGGTGTCTCCTAGTCCTTTCTGAAGGCCTCACCCTTACCACAGCGTTACCTCCTGATGGCCACCCCCTTCTTAGCACACCTCTCCGGGCTTCTGTGGGACAGGGAACAGGAATGAGTGTGTATTATGGACCAGTCAGTACAGCGAGCACGGACGCCACCACCCTGGGAGGTGGGGTTAGAATCGCCACCCAGGGGAGGGAAGGGCCAGTGTCTTGCCACCTCCAAGTGCATCTTCCAGCCCCCCCCTCCTCTCCCTCCCTTTGCAGGTCCCTCACCCGCCTTTGACTCTTCTTTTCACGCCATCCTTTCCCAAGGCTCTGTCTCGGGTCTTCTCACCTCCGTCTCCCTGGGTAATTTCCCCTCGTGCCTCAAGTCCCCCTCCTTTGCCCCGATCCCAAGCCTCAGCTACAGGTCGCAATTACCCCCTTTCTGCTGGGTGTGTCTACGCGGGTGGACTACCAACGGGGCCAACTCAGCGGAGTCCGACTCCCCCACAGCCTCCACCAGGCCAACACCTTCTCTCCTACGTTCCCCACTTGGCTCTCTGCAGTTCGCTCCCCTTCGGTCTCACCATCGGAATCCCCGTCAGTCCCCCAACCCTGCTGGTTCTCCCCCTGCCACACGTCCCCTCCAGTCCCACTGCCTCGGCCTTGCTCGGCCTCCGCAGCGACAACCCTGGTCCCTCTGCTTCCGGAAGTGAAGCGTCTCTGATCTCCTCCCAACCAGCTGTCTTCCTGAAGGTGAACCCGGGTCATTTCCTTCCCCGGAAATTTCACCACTAACTGAATACTGAATAAAGTTTCAATCCCGAACCGGCCCTCCGTGATCTGACTTTCCAGTCTTGCTCCGAACCATGTCCCTCCACCCACAGTGCGCCCCGCCACAGGACCACCAGTCCCTGCTCGAGTGTGCCTTGAACCCGGGGTGCCGTCCACCTGGTTCTCGAACGTCCCCATTCCACTGCCATCCGAACCCGACTCCCTCTTCAAGGCCCAGCTGAAATGCCACTACCTCGAGAACCTTCGCCTTCCTCACCGGTTGAAAGTAATCGCTGCTTCTTCGAGATGCCTCAGCCCCTTTGTGCAAATCGGTGTTGAGTTATTCTATTAACTGTGATATTGCTACATAGGTATTGTAGCCCCCTTCACTACTGGACTGCAGGTTCTGTGGATACGAGAACCTGATTCATCCATGTCTCACACAGTCTTCTGTAGACAGCGGGTGCTCCACGGGGTTTTCTGAACTCAAAGGAACAGGACAAGTCACATAAAGGCCACATCCCACCAGGGACTGAGTGCCCATTTTACATCTAGAGAGCAGCACACAATGTTGTAAGGAAAAGCTACCTGGGCTCTAATTCATGGGTGTTCTGAACAAGGCAGGTTTATATAATCAAGATATTTTAATTCCCAAATTTTGGGAAAACAGTAAATTCAAGAAAGGTGAAAGAAAACAAAATTTTTAATTCACCTCTTCTACTCAGTGTCTGATCAAGTGTTTGCCATTTGAAAAGTACTTTTCACATACGTCTCTTTACATGATAAGATACTGAGGCTGCACGGTGCCAGCCACCAGCCCAGGCACGCTGTGGGTGACATTCCAGTCCTCAGAAAGTCAGATGAGTTTATGGATTTGTTTCTACAGAGGTGTTAAGTGTGGTTCTAGGAGTTTAAATGACTCAGCTGAGATCTCAGCACTATTAGGTGGGGAACCTAGAATTTACACTCAAGTCTGACTGACTGCATAACCCACACGCCTCCCAGAACCCTAAGCAGCATCCAATGAGGCCCAAATATAGCCCACCGCATTGTCCTTTGCTGTTACCAGTGTGGAAACTGGGACACAAAGAGAGAATGGAACATAACGTGCAGGGACTTTCATTCTAAAAGTGGCTCCTGGCCCGGCCACTTGGGTCCGGAAGACAAAAGGCCCCCTTTCTGTTCCCCCGAAGCCTCTCACAAACACGGTCCTCACTGCCCAGTAGCAGGAGGCAGGACAATTGCAACCAGATCCCAGTGGGGGGAGAAGAGTCCATTATGCAGAGGAAGCTCAGAGCTCCCTTTAAACACAGCTGGTTCTGGCCAGCATCAAGGCTACCTACCCAGGAGGGGCGTCCTCTTTCAGGACTATAAAAGCCTATTCTCTCCACCCACCAGACGTGGTGTGTAAGTGGGGAAGATAGGATTGTGTTTCACTGTTCCTAGACAGCCGGTCCACTCATTAGCCCTCTGCTTTCACCCCGGCCAAATGGCACAGGATCAAATGACAGAACAGAGAAACTGAGTGTGTTAGAGAATAAGCAACAGACTAGGTGAACCTTGGAGAAGGAGGTGGCAGGGAGTGGAGGCCAAGAGGGGCCAGTGCCCAGGGACCGGGCACTTAGGTCCTTGGGGGCTCCAGGACTTGAGGGCCCTCCAACACCTCCCGACAAGTTGGCTTGTTTGCTTGTGCCCAGACATCTCCTCACGCTGAGGCACCCATTCTAAGAAAGGTTGTCTGCTGGTAACTAGGGCCTATGGAAATGAGCCTTTTCAGCTGGGTAGGTCTAACTCGGAGAGAGGGTTCTCTCTCCCTGCCTCCCCAGACCCACCAATTCAGTGAGAGGAAAACAAGCCTGTGGGTTACAGATGCACATCTGAGACTCTTCCCCACCGACCTGCCAGAGCTATCTACGTGCCCTTGCTCTGAACCTCAGGTGAAGCTGGGACTTGGTGGGGTTGGCCTGCTGTGCTGACCCCTAGGTCCGGAGTCCCCACCCCAGAGGTTCTGATTCTTGACAGTAAAGTGAAACTTTCCTAAGATGTGGCAGTTCGAGCAGTTTGACTCCACACACCATGCAGAGCCTCAAACCCCAGACCCCATCCTGGAGTTCCTTCTGGAAGCAGCTTGGAAAGGCACGGCCATCCCCTGGTAGCCGACGCAGCCCCACTGTCCTCTGCAATGCTCGTGTGTTTCATTCGACCTAGAACCAGAGGTCAAATGCAAACGCCAGCTAGTGCTTTTCCAACTCTCCCTGTTTATTTTTATTCCACAGCTCGGCTGGAGTTCTGGAAACAGACTGCTTTGCAGCCAGAGGCCCCTGACCTAATTCTTTATCTGGTTTTAGCCAGATTAAGCCAAGGGCTAGCTCTCCGCTCCTGCTGGGGAGCTGTGCCAGCAGAGCCATGGAATAGGGCTGCTAAGCATTGAGATTTCGCATCGTTTTTGTCTAATCTGGGAGGGGTCACAGCCCACGAACAGCTTTAGCATTAGGAGAAGGGCCAAACCCAGGATGTGATTTGGCGAACGCTTCCAGTAGGAAGAGTGTGACCTTGTTATTCCAAACCAACTAAACCATCTCAGAGTTCTGCTGCTCCAGGCACTGCAAGGAAGAAGGACAATTTGTTGCTGTCACTAAAGGCAAAGGACAATAAGACTAAATTCCGGAGCCTGGAGAGGAAAGGGGGGGCTTGAATTTCTGGCAAGGTAGAAATAACCAGTTCATTCAATTACTTCAAGTATGTGCCATGAATCAGCAAGACATCGCAGACCTCCAGCTGCCCCTCAGCATCTAGCCCTGTGCTGGGCAATACAGCAGCCACTGGCCTCATACGGTAGTGGGCACTTGGAGTGTGGCTACTTGGAGAAGTGCTATAAATATAATATACACACTGGATTTATGAAGTCATTGCACCAACAAAAGGGGGTAAAATAGCTTAGTAACAGCATTTATATCGACTAAATGTTGAAATGATATTTTGGATATATTTGGTTAAAATATATTATTAAACTTAATTTCACCTACTTATTTTTACTTTTTCAATGTGGCTACTAGAAAATTTAAAATTACTTATATGGTTTGCATTATAGTTTTACTGCATTGTGTTAATCTAAAGAATACTATACCTCACAGTTTAATTCCAAAGAGTGGCTAAATCGGCAAAGGCTCACCTCTTTAGCCAGACCCACCAGAAAACACTCCTGTGTGGGTCCGGAAGGGTTACATTCTTTCCAGGTGACAGTATAATAGTGTTTATTTCAGGGTAGGATTATATATAGGTGATTTTTTTCCTCCTATGCTATTCAAATTCTCCACAATGGTGATGTACTTCTTCTATAATCAGAATAGAAACTTTAAAATCCCTAAGAAGTATTACTTTTACAGCTTCCTTTGTTAACATAACCTAGTGTCTAATTACCTCCAAAATGGAAGCATCTGCTATGGGTACTACTGTCATTTGAATTTATTTAGAAAGGTCTTCACTATTTTCTGAATGGTAACTCACCGACCTTAGCTCACTTGATTTCAATGAATTCTGTTAAGCTGCAAATCCTGTTGATACATTTGCAAGCTCCTGTGTGTCCCAGTACTTCAGTGAGAACACCAGTGCTTCAGTGGGCCTTGACCCCATCTGCATTCCAGGGTCTGGGAGCATGGGGACAGGGCAAGCCAAGGTGAGGACCAGGAAGCAGTCCCCGTCTAGGTGAGATATTTTGGTGGGCACGGGGCTTGGGGGGGTGGTATTCAGCAGAGCCAGTCAGAGACACAAACAGGGAGAGAAAGGAAAGAGAAAAATTAGGAAGTTACAGTTTGCCTTTATAAACTAACAACCCCCAAGATCTGAAAGTTTTCCTTTTTTAACCCAAATACTCATTTTAGTCATTGCTCTTGCATTCCTAGTCACCAGGCACCTACTTACAACTGCTCTTCCTTTATTCAAAAGCTGTCAAATCAGTTACTGAATAACCCCAGCGCTTTTCATCCTCACCCACTGGGAGGAAGGATTTAAAGCAGCTGGCCCTTGACCCATGCACGCTGTGTGTGTGTGTGTGTGTGTGTGTGTGTGTGTGTGTGTGTGTGATAAGCCCCCTTTTTCCTATCTAATTTCCTTATCAATTGAACTTCCTGGTAACTCGAAGAGCCTAGAGGATTTCTATTTGCCAGGAGGAGGAAACCTTATCTACAGAATACCCTCAGCAAATGTCTCTGGTCACAGGATTACTTAGACTCAGGCACCCAGCATCTTCAGGGTATAGCTCCCTAGAGAATGTCACTACACTAAAAATAATGAGGAGGTAGCGATGGAGCTCTTCATAATACAAATGTTCTCCCCTGAGTGAGATAAGCTCATGAACCTCACTTAGACTCAACCAGCATTCTGAGTCAGAGGGGCCTGCACTGGGGGGGAGGGGGCCTTAGGGACACATTCTCAAGGTCCCAGACCTCTGTCTGCTTCATCGGAGCCTCCAGTGAGTTGCCCTTGTCTCTACTGGGGACTAGTAAAGCTTGACACGGTAAGATCTACGACCCGTGTGAACCTGCTTTGACAATGTGTTCTGCACACCCCTCCTCGGTCCCCCATCACTTCACTCCAGCTCTTTAATTTTTATTTCCATTATCTACCACAGACCTGTATATTATCTATACCCTTTAAAAGACACAGAGCTGCAAACTAAGCCACTCCCCTATTCACACCAACAGGGCCCCAGCATATTCCCTCCCTATGAACACGACCCGCAGCCCCACTGAACCTTCCACGAGAGGAACCAGACACTTGTCACTGTGGGTCCAGAGCAGTAAGGTTCCCTTAACACCTGGGAGCTATGATTGAGGTTCAAGCCTTGTAAGACTTTTTTCCTTACAACGCCAGTGTCTCACTCACTGTTCATTTGCAGTCCCCCCCAGTCTTCAACTGAGCTTCCAGATGCTGTCTCCCCCAGTCAGCTATTTGGGGGTTACCCTAACAAAGCCTCAAGCATGATGCAATGCCACAGCCTCAAGGAAAAACAGTCACTTGAGAGGAACAGTCACAGCGCCGGTAGTGCCTGGACCTCCCTGGTGAGCACATTTATGTGTAACTACTCCAGTCTTCACTGGCGGTTACAGACACATGGAAGACCCTTTCCCAAGCCAATCAGGAAGCTGCCTGGTGAACCCTGCATCCAGCAGCCATTTCCAGTCTTCAGGACCTTTGCCTCACTGGTCAGCTTATATCAAGTCCAACCAAGCCCCTAACACAATGTCTGTGTATGTAAAACCCAGAATGCAAAAGGCAAACAGTGGTGTGGCACTAATCTGTGGTACGTTAAATATGTTTGGGAATGACAGTGTATTTTATTTTGACTAATGTCACATACTAGCTTGTCATATAGTTATTTTTGGAAAGAAAAACCAGTGTTTTGCACCCATAAATGAAAATGTTAGAACCATCTCTCAGTGTCCAATGAGGCTCTCTTTCTCCAAAGGATCATCAAGCGGTGGCCCGGGGAGCCCTCCTCCAAGGGGCCGGCGGTGTCCTTTCTGTATAACAAGTTAGATCCACACGATCAATTGAGCCATGTCCACTGAGCAGGACATCAAAGGCAAAGCTTAGATGATGGCCTCAGTCAGAGAGTAAATATTGTAGAGTTTACAAGACATGAAGTCTCTGGCAAAACTGCTCGTCTTTGTCACTGTAGTACTAAGGCAGCCAAAGACACTGTGTAAACAAATGGGCATGTCTGTGTCCCCGTAAAACTGGAATTGACTTACGGGCCACAGGCTGTCTAGGACTCGGAGAGAAACGTGCATGGAGGAACCCAATGTTTCACTCTCAGAAATATACCCACCCTTCATTCCAAGCATAGGGCGTGCATCTCATTCAGAGGGAGGAATGAGGTCTAGCCAGCTCCTTAAGATGCAGGTGCCCAGGATCACAATACGTAATGTTCCTCAGGTTAAAAGCCAGGTCACTTCTCCATAGCTCAAAGGCCTTTAAACATGGAAACTTTTGAGATATATCCTCCACACCTCCCTCTGTCGGGTGGGAAAACGGGCCCAGTGAGACTGAGTGGCCTGCCCAAGGTCACAGAGCAAATTAGCAGTAGAGTCAGGAGACAGCAGCAGGGTTGGGCCTGAACCCCAGGAATCCTATCTGCTGGGCCACACTCCTCCTAGTGCTCTATGAAATAAACATCACTTTACCTTTTTAAGTATGTTTTTATTGATTTTTAGAGCAAGAGAAAGGAAGAGGGAGAGAGAGATAGAAACATCGATGCGAGGGGAACATCCATCAGCTGCCTCTTGCATGCCCCTACTGGGGATTAAGCCCGAAACCCAGGCATGTGCCCTGACTGGGAATCAAACCGGTGACCTCTTGGTGGATGGGTCAACACTCAATCCACTGAGCCACACCGGCAGAGCTGCTTTAAGTTTTAACACCCTCTGCCAGAGCCCCAGGTAACAGAGTGAAGTAGATGAGCTTTCAAACTTGGAGACTCATTTTCCAAATGAGAACCCACACGGAACCCAACATAAAATATCTGTGAAAGCAAAGGTGTCTCTCTCCCCCTGCCTGATCCCACTCAAAGCTTGTGGGGCACCTCAAAGAATTCATAAGGATCAAGGAGACCAAGTAGTTCAAATGTGATTTATATTTATCATCTACTATCTCCTTGGCACCTCTTGCTTCCAGCACCCTCCTCGTCTACTTTTCAGCCCTGCTCAAATACATGGCCGACACTGCAGTGTCCTTCTCACCCAGCCTCAGCTCCACCCCCTGCGATCAAACTTATCAGTCCTGGATCCAGTCCCTTTGAAACACTAATTTGTGCTGAACTATTAATGACGAGTAATTTTTTTGCAAAGACACAACCAGTGTCTGATAAGAATTATGTATTACTGCTCCCAGATATCAAATTTTAGTGTTAAAGCGGCCTTCTAGTAGCTCAACACATGTTTTTGAATTATGTTGGGTTCCGTGTGGGTTCTCATTTGGCTTTTCCAAAGATGCCTGATGGGTTGCCACAGATGGGGAAATTTAGGTTTTTACCCCTATTTCCAACAAGCAGTTTTATCAGTTTCCTGGTAGATTTCACTAGGGGAGAAAAAAGAGTTCCAAAGATAACAGAAAAAAAAGTTTAACAAGGCCAGTTTAACAATGCCAAAGCACTGACCCATGGTCAAGATTTCAGTCATGAGGCCAGAGCTATTTTAAGCGTGTGTCAAGAACTGTGAAGCCTCTGAGATTTGAGTCTTTTACAAGCTACCAAGTTCTCCTGCCACAGTTTCATGGGTGCGGGCAAAAAACACGAGACTCCTGGGTCAGGACCCAGCAGGAGCAGATCAGCATGTTTTATGCGAGTCCTCTAAGCCCCGACTCCAACACCGTAGTAGGAAGAGGACCAAACGGCACCTGCATGTACAGTAGCTGCGTTACAGGAGAGGGACCCTGAACCAGGGCACCTGCATACAGTGGGCAGTAGGCCTGCCCCATGCTCTTCACCCCCTGAAGAAGTTCTCCGTACAAACATTCTTGAAGACTCCCCAGAACGAAGGACAGCCAGTTTTCTGCTCACAACATGCCCGAGACCAAGAGACCCAAGGAGAATTCTCTCTCCCTGAGGAGAGAGGGCCAGGCTGCTCAGGACGCCCAAGGCATACAAGCTTCCCAAACCGGGAGTGACAGAGGCCAGGGGGAAAGAACAGATCTTGCAAAGGGACAAATTAGTATTTTCCACTTGTTCAGCTCACAAGTGCACCCCATCTCTCTTAGAACAAAATTCGGAATTCTCACTGTGGCCTCCTGGCCTTCATGATCTGCCTCTGCTGCAGCCACGCTGGCCCTGCTGTTCCCCACATATGCCACCTGCATTCCTGCCCCGGGGCCTCGGCAGCTGCCGTCCCTCCCTCGTCCCTCGTCCCTCGGCCTGGAATGTCCTTCCCAAGCCTCACTCCCTCACCTCATTCAGATCTCCGCTCCCAACCCAGACCCACCTTCTGTTCCTTCATCCTGTCTTATTTTTCTTCAAAGTGCTGATCACAGCCTACCTATACTAATTTGTTGTGGGTTTCCCCTGCAGGAGGTAAGCTCCCTGAGGGCGGACGCCTTGTTTACCGCTATGCCCACAGGTCACCAAACAACACAACTGTTTAAATCCTATCAATTGAATGTCTACCATTATTAATTGAATTGTGTCCCCCAAAATTTATACACTGCAGTCCTAACCCCCAGGACTTCAGAATGAATTTTTGGGGAGACAGGGTCTTTACTGGAGTAATCAAGTTGAAATGAGGTTAATCGGGTGGGCCTTACTCCAATACAACCGGTGTCCTCATAAGAAGGGGACATTTGCCATGACAAGCAAGGTGTCGGCTGCCGTAACTAGTCAACAACACGAGAGTCTCTGGGGGCAGGTCAGTAGGAAAGCCGCACTCCGAAACCTTTCAGTATGTGCTCTCTCCGGCGGCTTATACCAGAGGTGCTTCCTAGTCCCCAAAGGTCGCTTTAAAGCAGGCAACAGATAAGTGCTGTGTCATGGATCAGAGCGTAAAGGTGAAGGCTGAGGCACGCTCTGCTTTTGAACGCTCCACAGTCCAAAGCCTGGGCACATCTGAGTGACAGCCGGTTCCTCTCCGTGACCCGATCTAACCCCGTCAGCTGCGACAGCCACAGAGACGCACAGACAGGTGGAGGGATTCTGAGCCAGGCGAAGCAAGCAAAGGATGGATGAAAGCGGCAGAGGGCTGCCTGCTCCCCTCCCTGGCTGTTCTCCACAGCCCTGCTCCCAGCTCTCTGCAGCTAGCAGCGTCCAGGGGGACTGAACGCAGGGGAAACAAGAGAGGAGAAGACCTTTCAAAAGTAGGGCAGAGGAGCAGGTGGGGCCAGTGGTATGAAGGGCAGTCAGTGTTTCCCCATCAGCGGAGGCCCCACCACCTAGAAGGGAGATCACGTCTCAAATGCCCCTGCCGGACCTGACCTAAGCCCAGTCCCAAGGGAAAGACATCGGGCACCCTCCGTTAGTTATCCCCAGTCCTGAACCGCTCAGAGATGTGCTCGATGCTCACTACCAGCTCAGGCCATGTTCACCCCCTGAACAATTCATTCAGCCCTTGGGCCCCACAAAATCCTTGGGGACAAGAAAGGGTCTGGCTCATCCAGTGCCTTGGCCTCCATCCTTGGGGTCCTCAACCCTGTCCCTCTCCCAAGAATACTGGATCTTATGCTTCTAGCAATGTTTCCAAGGTGATGAGGCTTGGATGACCCCAATTCAGGAAGGACCAAAACCGCAGTGACAATATATAGGGACATATCTGGAGGCCCAGCAAAAAAACACCCAGCTGAGCTGGCCTCTCTGCTCAGAAAAACCTTTCCTCTTCCTCATATTTCACCAATTACAATGAATTTGGGTTCACAAGTTCCTCTTTCAAATCACCCAATGAATTCCTCTGCTTTTGTCCTAATACCTACTCAGAAATAGACATTTACTGGGTGAAAAGATGGAGTTTGAAAAACATCAGGGACGGGATATGTAGTGGAGAGAGCCAGGCTTGGTGAGCAGCTACCCGAAGGGGACGCAGGCAGAGGGTCCCCAGAGAAGAACCTTGGAGAGGCCTCCACAGCTAACAGGGGGCCCGGAAAGGCAGGGGGAAGGGTTCTGCGAGTGAAGGCTGCCCATCTTGCTGGTCACAAATACATCCTTGAGCGGCTCAGTGCTACCCAAACAGTATACTTCATCCAGACTTCTGCCTGGAGGGGCTAAGGGAAAATGGCTTGAGAGCGTGTTCTGTAGTCATTCCTCATCAGAAAAAAAAATACAGAAACCTCACTGGTTTTAGACAGATTAAAGTCTACATGAAGATGACAGAGGGCACTTTAAAATTTTATTTTTGCCTATTGCCAAGGTTGGGCTGAAAGAGCAGACCCGGACCAGCCCTTGGTCTCAGGTCTCTCTCTTCTTATGAGCTGTTGCCATTTCCACTCCGAGCTCTCCTCGGAGCCCCCAGGTTTTAAGTGATTGCTGGAAGAGAGATGGTGCAAATGGATAAGAGATCCACCCCCGAAGCGTGGCCTGTGTTTAACCACAAACCCAACTGCAGTGGTTTCCTATCGTTACTGCTTGTACTTGGTTTCCAAACTTTCTGCTAAACTCACCAAAGATGGCAAAAAAAGAAAAAGTGAACATAAAAAGTAATCTCAACAGACTGAAGTGCAGTCACTCGTACGACTGAACAAGAAATGTTTTGATTGTCCAGGAAAGGCTCACTCTGCTGTGCTTCTGCCTCATGACGTGCCCAATACCCGGGCAAGGGCACCTGGGTCTTCTGGGTCTTGGTTGGAAAACATGGCTCCGAAGCCAGGACTGGGACCGGGAGCCCGAAGGCACATTCCCCACGTGCTCCTGGCCTTCCACTGCAAAGATTTTGTTTGTGGAAACAGGAACAGGTTAATTTTGACTCTGGCCCATTGACACTCACTCCAAGTGAAGTGCTTTAATGCTTTAATATCGATGGCAACAGCAATGTGGTCAAGGAGCCGGGTGTGACCTGACCTCACGTAACAAGACAAGTATTTCTGGAAGGCGGACCCAGTCTGTACGCACCAGCCACGTGGCCTACCTCAGCTGCGAAAACATCACAGGGCACAGCTCCAGGGTAGCCCTTTGTACCGAGTGACAACAGGTAGCCGGGGACCCGGACACCAGTAGAGAGGGGTGGTTTCATATCAAGAGAACTAGTGACCTTCCAGAATACTTTGAGAATTTCAAATCTGAGAAGCAGCAGATCTGAGCCCCATCAGAACTGGGTGGGTGCTACCATTTTCCCCATGTGTTCATCCAAACCAGAAAGCAAGCCAAGCTGTTCTTGGGGACAACGCCACATCAGCCTTCCGAGATGCCCCAGCTGAAAACGTTCGCATCAGGAAGGCCCAGTGCGCAGTGTCCAGGGCTCTCACAGGCTTGGTGCAATTACGAGCCATTTTCGGTTGTGCTGCGATGAGCGGGACCCACCAGAGGAAGGGGCGGGGCGGGTGGTTGAGAGGGTGGGAGTGGTTAAGCAGCCAACAAGTGCAGCTCTGTCCATTATCATATGAATTCACAGGCGGTGGAGGGGAAGCCGGCTCCAGAGAAAGGGCCTGATTCATCAGGAGACCCACTGACTGAGCTCCAGAGAAAGCCTGATTCATCAGGAGACTCTCACAGCCTTGAAAAGATAAAGCCACTCACTGCTTTCCGAGCATCTGCCTCGGTCGCTTTGGCAGAGTTTCCCAAAGCTTGTCCCAGCCCCTCCTAAACTTCCATTCTCTCTCCTCCCCCTCCCCAGCACACCCACGGTAACACAAAGCCAGTTTCCAAGGACTCCGGGAAACAGCCACCAGAGTGTGCTGCGGAATAACGGAGGGAGTTTTCCCTTCTGTGAGTGTATGTACATGAGTATCAATGCAGGCCTCTGATCTAAGAGTGGTTTTAGACAGAAGCCCAGGAAAGGCAAAGCTCCCCCTCCTCTCCCTCCCAACTCCCAGCAGCCACCATGGCTAATGAGTTCACAGGTAAGCTTCCCGAAACTGTATTATGCTTTCACACAAATGGGCTTTCACACAGATGGGATATGCTACCCAAACCCACTTAGGAAGAGATCACAACTATCGTTCCGAGCCAGTGCCTATACATCCTACCTCATTATGTTTTAAGCTGTATAGCATCCATTAGTATAGCTATTTACGAGCTATTTAACCAGTGCTTTCATCAAATATTTTTACCTCCAGATTTTTACTTTTCAAAACAATACTACAAATAACAGTGTGTTTACCAGCGTGAGACTGTTATCAGAGAAATGCCATTCTCTACTGCTAGTGGGAGTGGGGTTCTTGGGGTACCACTGGAATAAGCATTTTCAGAGGTGCCCCCCACCAAAGGAGAATGAGAGTGGTAGAAAGCGTTATTTGTAAGGAATTACATCCCTTGGTCTGCAAAGTTCCATTTCCCTTAAGCCAGTCCTGGAAAACGTGCAGCTGGGGATTCGGCAGAGCTAAAAGCAAAGCCAGTGTCCAAAGTTTCCATGGTGGAGTCGAGTCCGGAGCAGCATTAGACTAGTTACAGTCCATTAGTCCATTATGTGGGATCCACATGGCTGTGGGCCACATGGGTGAATGCAGGGGAGCAAGCCCCCTACAACAAGAGAGCCAGGACCCCGTCACACAAGAGAAGAAACTCCTTTGATTAGGAGCTTAAGTATTTCCGATTTCACACCCTTAGAGTGGCCACGCCTATCCTAGCCAATGACCCGGTGTGACTGACAGTCAAGTAAGAACCTTCCCCTTCCATATGTCACCCAGACTTTACTGGGCATTCCTATAATATCTGGCCTTCCCTTTGCTCCTTTCCAGGTAATTAATAACTGGGTTTATTTACAACGGTATCAAGACTATTCCCAGGATGAAGTGACAAAAACTGCTGGGTGAGTGGGTTTCATTTAGATTCCATATTTAGACTACTCCACCTTAAAAAGAATTTCAAACTGGTGAATGGAGTCAAAATGACCGACAAGGAAACAGAGGAGCTATTTCGATCACAAGGGATACCATTCTGGGGCAACCACTTCCCGTGGACTAACTTGTGTCTCAGCCAAAACGTAGCTCTTGTCTAAATACTGGCAGTCTCTTCGTGCAGAGATTCCTCAAAACTCAATAGGCTCATCAGTTTCTGTGCCCTCGGCCCAGCTACATATATTAACTAATAAATCAGGAAAATGAATGAGCCTTCAACTGGAGAAGCGTGGCTCTCTAAGGGCATGGAGATGACACTGCTGTTGATTGGGAAAGTGAGGTCAGGAGGTTTGGGGGGAGAAAATGGGAGAGTAGGACCTGCTGAGTCTTGGGGCTGCTTTAAGCTCTATTTGCAAAAATCTGTGTTTCACTCAGACTGCAATGTCAAGCGACCCCACCTTTCCTTTCTAGCCTGCTAGCTGGTTGAGTATCTGCCTCTTCATACAGTTCAGTCTTTATTTGAAACACCTCCCTTGAGGTCAGCCCCAGATTCATCCAACATTACATTACTCTGGATTCTCCTTGACTGCACATTCTGTCGGCTGCCCTCCCAAAGCCCTGCTGTGTCCAGTGCCTGAGACTGCTGTTCACCTGGGAGTGATGTTCAGAAATCGCTATCCACCACCCTCAAGGGGGCACGATGTCCTAACCAAATGACACGGATAATTTTATTTATTTTTTTGTTTTTATTTAAATATTTTTTTTCTTTATTGATTTTAGAGAGAGAAAGGAAGAGGGAGAGAAAGAAACATCAATGAGAGAGAACGTCGACTGGCCGCCTCCTACATGCCCCCCACTGGGGATCCAGCCCACAACCTGGGTATGTACCCTAACCAAGAATCAAGCCAGCGACCTCTAGGTGGATGGGTCAATCCTCAACCACTGAGCCACACCAGCCGGGCTATTTATTTATTTATTTATTTATTTTTCTTTATTGATTTTCTTAGAGAGAGAGGAAGGGAGAGGGAGAGACAAAAACATCGATGAGAAAGAACATCGACTGGTCACTTCCTGCATGCCCCCCCACCTGGAGATCAGGCCCACAACCTGGGCATGTGCCCTGACCGGGAATCGAACCGGCGACCTCTTGGTGCATGAGTCAATGCTCAAACACTGAGCCACAACAGCCGGGTGACAGGGGTAACTTTATACTGGAGGTTATCACATCTGGAGGACAATGATCGTTTGCCTAATACATGAAAAGAACTTAGAGAAGCACCTGGTATAATGTTAAGTGCTCCATAAATGTCAGTTGTCATTGATCTTGTCTGATTCCTTTTCACCAAGCCACCATCTATTATAATCACTGGCTTCCCTCATGGAGTTTATTGTAGGGAAGAGACTGCACTGACCCACCAGATGGTTACATGCATTTGGGTTTATATGACCGTCTCTTGTGAATTTGGTTTGTGTTAGTAAAATCTTCTATGGTGATTAATTTTATGTGTCAACTTGGCTGGGCCGCAGTGCCCAGATATTTGGTCAGACATTATTCTAAACATTTCTGTGAAGGTGCTTGTGAATGAGATTAATATTTAAGTTGGTATACTCCAAGTAAAGCAGATAACCCTCCATGATGTGGCTACACCTTACTAATCACTAGAAGGCTGTAGCGGAACTAACGCTGACCTCCTTGAGCAGGAAGGAAGTCTGCCAGCTGACTGCACTTGGACTTGAACTGCAACTCATCCTGACTCTCCAGCCTGCTGGCCTCCACAACTCTGCAAGCCAATTCCTGAAAATAAATATCTCTCCACAGAGGATAGATAGGTAGATAGACAGATCCTGTTGGGTGTTTCTCTGAGAACCCTAATACATGCCCCTAAGTTCAAATAGCTGTAGGTCCTCTGAGAAAATCGAGCTCAGAGACCTACATAGCTAGGCACGAGGTCTTGGGCAGAAGTGATATCACCCATGGTATTTGCAAGCCTGTGAGCTTTGCATGAACAACCAACCAGCCTCCCTCAGGGACATTTCCATCACACTGACCTAAGAATAGCAGTGAAACTAGAAGTGGGTCCTTATTATGACAAAAGCAGAAATTCTAATTTAATGACAATATCAACCACTCATACTGAGTGGTTCTCATACTGAGTTCTCACACTGAGTTCTCATACTGAGTTGAGAAGTGGGATATCTAAAAAGAACAGAAAAGTCATTGTTTACACAAAATTAACATCAATAGTAAAAAATATTTCTCTTTAGGGCGTATGAAGAACTGACAACATTCTAATTCCAAACCAAACCTGCTTAATTTAACATAAGACATCAACTACTAATAAGACCCACCAATTAATACATATATCAGGCAGAATTTGAGCTTTTGTTATAATAAATCATCAAATATACAAGAATATATTTGGCAAATATATTTGAATAGCCTAGATACCTTTGTAAAAACAATTACACACTGGAGTTTTCTTAGAGAGAAATCTCTACGTTGGACAGTATCTTAATCTTTTCTAACAAGTTCTATGCCTTTACACTTATTTTACTGTCTGATTGTTCCTATTCACATTTAAAATAAAGCCTGGCCAGTGTGGCTCAGGGGACTGAGCATCCTCCTATGGACTGAGAGGTCCTGGTTCGACTCCTGGTCAGGGTACATGCCCAGTTTCAGGCTCAATCCCCAGTAGGGGACATGCAGGAGGCAGATCAATGTTTCTCTCTCACATGGATGTTTCTTTCTCCTTTCCTCTCTCTCTAAAAAATCAATAAAAATATTTTTAAAAAATAAAATCATTCAGCTCTCAGTCCTTCAGAGCCTTGTAGCTTTCCATCTCCACTCCACAGTCAAGGGCGCTGAACCCTGAGTCTGAAGCCCATTTCTCCTTGAACACTATAAAGAAAAGTCACTTCACCTCTGGGTGCGTCTTTCTCTTGAACGCACAGCCCATCTACATCTACATACTGCATGAGAAGCCGGGTAATACACGTGGGAGGTGAAGGCATCTCTGATGATCTCATTTGTTCTAGGAAAAACCATAGCCAGCACTGACGTAGGTTGCTGGAGGTGTCACTTGATATTAATCCCTGGTGTTTCAACCATAATGTTTACAAAGCTTAAAGCAGCTTTATGGTTTCCATTACTTCTCAGGTCCAATTGGTTTATTCAAGTTGTAAAAAAAAAAAAAAGGAAAGATACAATTTCTGGCTCATGCTTGCTAATAAATACATGGCCTTCCCTCTGGAAATGTCCACCATCACGAGCACAAAAACTCAGGAAGCTCGGGGGTGCAGCAATCTGTCGCCGTGACAGTCAGGTTCTGGATGTGGAGAAAGTTGGCCACTTCCTGCCCCTCTCCACAGACACCGCATTGTCCCGGCGTGTACGTCCTTCTATTTCACTGACCCATCGGTCCCTTCAAGGCACATGGTCTACGGGCTCCCAGTATCTTTCTGGGGCCCAGGGGAAGGAGGCCAATGAGGACAGAGTCTAAAGAACAGTCAACGAAAGAGGCCTGGCCATTGCACTCTGGTACATGGACGCCCAGAAGAACAGAGTAGAACTCTCCGTCTCCCCTCCAGGCCAGGCCGTCAGGAGGCTCTGCCAGACCACACGTCCGCCTCTCCCAGGGTACAGACCTAACGTGGATGCTCCACGGTGGTGACTGGCCCCCAGCTTGCGCTGTATCTGCTCTACGTAGATGTGAAAACTGGTCCATACGGAGCCATCAGCTGTTTTACTGACCAATTTAGAGGTTGAGAAAGGCGATCTTAAGGACAACTGTGCATGGTTGGTGACAGTGTGAAACGGTGCAGCCATTGTGGACAAGAGCATGGTGGTTCCTCAAAAAAATTAAACATAGACTTACTTTGTGGTCCAGCAATTCCACTTCTGGTGTGCACACAAAGAGGTTGAAAGCGGGGACTCAAATATTTGTACGCCCAGGTTCATAGCAACGTTACTCACATTAGCCAGAAGTGGGAAGCAGCCCAAGTCCATCGATGGATGCATGGATAAGCAATATGTTGTTTATGTACACGATGGACTATTATTCAGCTTCCAAAAAAAAGGAAGAAAATTCTAATGCATGTTACAACATAGATGATCCTTGAGGACATGATGCTAAGTGAGCCAGTCACAAAAAAATAAAATTGTGTGATTCTACTAGTATGAAGTACCTAAAGTAGTCACATTCATAGAGAGTAGAAACGGTGGTTACCAGGGGCTGGGGTGGGGTGGTGGGAAGTTATTATTTAATGGGGAAGAGTTTCAGTTTGGGAAGATGAGAAGACCTGGAGGTGAACGGGGCTCACAGCCTGTCAACAATGTGAATGTACTTAATGCCACCGAGAGGACATTTAAAAGTGGCTAAAATGGTAAATTTCAGGTTATAGTTTACCACAACTGAAAAAGAAAAGAAAGAAAGGTGACTGTATACCCCAGCTTGTCTAGGGCAGCCCCAATTTAGATCTTTGGCCCGGCACACTCGGTATTAGCACCCCCTTTTCTTCGGTAAGACCTTGTGACTGTGCCTAAACTGAACAATAGGTAGTGCGATCACCCTGTGACATCACAGACAAACAGAATGTCTTCCGATGTGGCACAAGGACTTCCGTACTCAGAGGGTGCCTTGGTAGTAAAGATTCCCAAAGCAACAGCCTCGGAACACACTACACACACTGCCCAGCACAGGCAGCCACTGAACAAGCACCAAGCCACTCTGTGGTTCAGTTTGCACAGGGTGAGTACTGGTCAACAAGACACAGACCAGAGTGTCCACTCGAGGCAGAAAGTTATTTGGTAACTTTCTCTTTGACCAAAAGATTCCGCTGAGGCTTTTTCTAAGTTCCCTGGCGAGACTAGGGCAGTGTTTCCAGCCATACAGGCTTCTGAGTCATACAGACCGAGTCACAGTCCCAGTTCTCCCATTCATTTCCTCCAACACCTTGTACAGACCACCAGAAGCCTCGGCTCATATGCGTCTAAATGCCTCCATCAGTCTTACTGTGAGGATTCAGTATCTGTCTGGAGAGCTTGCACACAGTACTCAATATACAGTTACCTTGAAAACAGAGGTCAAGATCACTTGAGTCTGAGATCCTAATAAATGTTTTTATTCTCTCCCCCTATAACCCAAACAGTCACTAGCCAAGTAAAATAACGAACGGTTCAACAATCCAGATCATCTGCACCCCAGAGGAAAAGGTCTTTGGAGGGACCCAGAATTACCCAGAGAACTGCTTCACTTTTCCACTGTTATTCTGTTCCTTCGTGCTGGTGTAAAACCTGCCGTCCTGCCTCCTGCAGTGGCCAATGTCCACCCACTTGTAGAGACATCCGATGGCCTCAGCAGAGCAGGCTTGTCCAGCACGTGGAGACCAAAGCAGCAGTGCAGAGTCTCAGTGGACTACCATCACAGCTGCACATGCTTTAGAGTTGCATGGCTGATACACCATCAGTTCTACCCTTCCCACTTCCTCGCACCCTCCCGCCAAACAGCCCAGTCAACTCTGTCCCTTCTTTCAGTGCTAGGGATACGATAGGCTAAGTGCATAATCAGACACTGCGGACACCCCCCAGGAAGGTCTGTAGCTACTTGAAACACTTTATAGGACCTGCTTACCATGCCTGGCCACACTCTGCCGGCAGGAAGGCCTGACACACAGGAGAAGCAGACTACATTGTAAACCTGGAACGCTCTGTTTTCGCCTGTATAGGTTTAAAAGGTAACAACATTTGACTGTTCCCTAGGGTTCGGCCCAGTGCAGTTCTCCCAGGTTCACTGCGGCCCCACACCCGGTGTTCCCCTGGACCCTGCATGGCTCATCCACAGGGAGGCAGGCACCGTCATGAGAACTACATACACTTCTGAGCGTGCAATGACTTAACCATTTTAATAATACACATGGGACTTCTATCACCAATTAGGCCACATAAACATCACCAATTTTGAACCAAATGGTGCTTAACAGTATTTATGAGAACAATTTGATTCTTAGCATTTATTTTCTAAATCAGGAATGTAAAAGTCTTTTTTTAGCCGAGTAAGAATGTTGACGCCACACACTAAGTCCTAAAGGAACTATTACTGGACCATCGGAAGAGACACCAATGAACGGAGGTCAGAGACCAAACACTAAACACACAGAAGGGAGGGAAAGGGGGCAGGTGAAACATCGCAGAGCCAGCAACACAGAAGGCCACAGTAGGCGTGTTAACCCGCTGGTAATTAGCGTGGAAAAGCATAACTTGGGAAAGGTGTTACACTACAACCGGGAACACTTCCCGAAACAAGATCAGGATCCTCAGACCAAACAAGGCGCTCATTCCCCTGGGACAGGAGTGCCTGTCCTATCCCTGGCATCAACAAGTCACAGAAATGGGCTTTGGACAGACTTCGCTCATGCATTGTGATGTTGAGATTTGGTCTCAGATAATATCAGTTCCTCTCATAATTTCATTCATGGTGCTCATTGTATGTTATGTCTCTGGATTCACAAAGCTTAGATTCAAATCCTAACTTCACACTTTCAGCGGGATGGCCTTGGACAAGTCGTTTCAAATAGAAATAATGGTCCCTACCCCTCTTTGAGTTGCGAAGAGAACAAAGTTAATACATCTAAAGTGGTTGAACAGTGCCTGGCACAGTTTCATTATTATTCATATTTTGGAGAACAAGATCTTTCCATATGGTCAAGTTATTTACACAAATAAATCAGGTGCGTTGATATCTCACTATTATTGAGCTCCTTAAAACAGAGTGTGAGGTGAAGTACAGCTAGCTTAATGAGAACAAACATTAGAAGGATGATTTAATGCCATGATTTTGAGGTTGTTTACTGTTGCTTAGTCAAATTAAAGTATTTTACGACGTCATGCAATGACAAGAGCAATAATTTTTCCACTACTCGGAGGTCTGCAAACGCATCATTTCTTTCGGTCAAAGTCAGTCTTCCATTAGCTTTCGAAGGCTTGTGTAAATGAAAAGTGGATTCTATTAGATTTAAATAATATTCCTCTTTACATTTTCTGACACTGCGAGTTACTTTTAAGTTCATGCCTTTGCTCGTTATTTGCTCTCCCATGTGTCTTCTGATATTTTTCAATTTGGGAAAACACTGCAAATTTAGCCTTAACTATTTGTAGTCCTTCCTCCACCAGCTTTGGATTCAACAGGGGAATGTAAGTAGTCCACACACTGTTTTGAAATTATGTTTCATTTTTCAGAGAATTTCAAATATAGATGCTCCTGGGGTCTTTCATACTATTGCTACTCAAGGTAAAACAGAATGTTCAGGCCCTGGCTGATTTGGCTCAGTGGTTAGAGTGTCAGCCTGCAGACCAAAGGGTCTCAGGTTCAAATCCCAGTCCCAGTCAAGGGAACATACCTGCATTGCAGGTTTAATCCCCAGTCCCAGTCTGGGTTGTGCAGGAGGCAACCAATTGATGTGTTTCTCTCACATCAATGTTTCTCTCTCACTCTCTCCCTTCCCCCTCCCTCCCTTCCAGTGGAAAATATATCACCATGTGAGAATGAACATAAATAAATAAATAAAACAAAACAGAAAAAGAATGTTCGGTTTTCCTTAATATCTTGCTTGAGCTTCTAAACTGTATCATGCAAAACTATCTAGGGTTCCTTGTTCCCAGGTACAATTTGTTTTTCTTTCAAAACTAAAATCCTCTATTTTATTAAAACATGTACCAAGTTCATCCCATGTGAAAATGGAAATCAGCAATATTAACAGACTTAGAACTTGTTCAAATGTAAAACCCCCTCCCCACCAGCTCCTCACTTCCTCCTTCTAAATTAATGGTGAGTTCACTTTTCAGTCACGCAATATAATATAAGTGGGGGTCATCCTTATTGAAATGTTCCTAATAGGTCAGTAGTCTATAGACATATTTTGTTTGGCTGACACGTGTTTTAAAATGTGAGTTATCATTTAAAAATCTGGACATTTTATATGTAAATCTGTACTTTCAGCATCTCTGGGTCCACGTTCTCAGAGTGGCAGACAGCTATCTGGGGCTCAGCAGTGCTCCCCTAAAACACACTGTGAGCTTCCAGTGCTGTTCAGTTCTGCACCCTGACATGCTTTTCATGGGTTCGTCCAAGAAGGAAGCACTGTGACATTCCATTTTAAATGCACATACTCTTTGGTCCAAAAAAACTGTGGAAGGTCATACAAGTACACATGGATACCCACTGTGGCATTGCTTCTGAAAGCAAAAAACCTGAATCAACTTAACCATCAATAGAGACTGGTTGATTAAATGATGATAATCCATCCAAGAGAATACTAGAGGGCCCTCAAAAGCAATAAGATAAATCTAACCCTATTGAAATGAAAACATGTACAAAATATATTATTAAGTAGGAAAAAAGCATGGTTCAGGAGAGTCTATAATGTATAATCCCATCTGTGGGAAATGGATAGAACAATTCATATATGCTCTTATATGCATTTCAAATTGGGAGGAGAAAATACAAGAAAAAATTTAAACTATGTATATATTATATATTACTATATATATACATATATATTTACATATAAAATATGTATACATTTATATACATACTGTGTGTGTATATATATACACACACACATACATATATATATATTACACTTTAAAAAAGAAGAACCATGAACAGAGATATTTCAAATCATTTTATGCATAATTATCATCACATCTTCATGTTATTGTTTACTTGATTGCCTCTCTTGATTGCAGAGTTCCTCTAGAGGTAAGCTTGACCTCATTTCTTAGGCAAGGAAAAGCAAAGCCTTCTGGATGGCCCTACACACAGGTCCAGGAATAGCACAGAAATGACACAACGGGCCACTTTGGAGCTGTGTCTATTCCGAGTGCTTTGCAGCTCATGTTGCCTCCTCTGCCATCTTTTCAGAAGTGAAGACAAACAGGGCAGAGAAGGAGGAGCTCCTCCAGAGAGAGCAGCCAGCCTCAGCTCCAAACAGCCCTCCAAGCCCCTGTCACATGTGCAAAGGACCTGGGGTGGCGGGGAGAGGTGTACTATATATTATGGTCCTACTGCTGCTGCTGCTTTGGGCAGAGTGGGGGAAGAAGAGGAAGAAAATAGAAAAACTAGCTCTATGCTAACCAGCCGAATCCCTAATTGCTCAGCCCAATACAGTAAAGGATTGGCTCTTCCCATTAATGCAAGGGAAAACAAGTCATGCATTCCTGTCCATGTGCTCACGTCATGCATTCCTGTCCATATGCATTATGATAATTATGCATAAAATGATTTGGAGCAGACTTATGATGCACTTTAGGTATCACCAGTCAAGAAGGGGATTGTGCTGAGGACAGGGGAATCCAGGGACTAGCAGGATGCTATGCCCCTGAGTTGCACCCTAACAGAAGCTGTCTAACAGAAGCTGTCCCATCAGCACTCCACACCCAAGGCAGGACACTCATCAGCAGCCACCCTGGGACTCCAGCCCAGCCTGCCCAAGCCTCATGAACCAGAGGCAACTGCCATCCATTCCCCTATCCCTTGACCTCCCCCCCTGCCCGCCTCGAAGCCCCCAAGGGCATCCAAGCCACACCAGAATAAAAGAACCAGGACACATAGAGCAGTTCTAAAAGTTACCACCTCCTGCTAAAGAATGATCTGGGGAAGGAAAAATAGTTAGCAATTAATTAGCAAAAATAAAGAAATCTACACAGGGCCCTGGCTGGTTTGGCTCAGCGGTTAAAACGTCGGCCCGCGGGCCAATGAGTCACAGGTTCAATTCGGGTCAGGGGCATGTACTTCGGTTGTGGTTTGTCCCCGGCCCTGGTCGGGTTGTACGGGAAGCAACCAGTCTATGTGGCTCTACCACATCGATGTTTCTCTCTGTCTCTCTCTCTCTCTCAATCTCTCCAACTCTATCTGACGATAAATAGAAAAATATCCTCAAGTGAGGAATAAAAAAAAAAATCTACACAAAGAACAGAGAGCGCCCCATAGCCCCTCCCCCCAGCCTACACACACACACACACACACACACACACACACACACTCCTCTCAGGTGTTTTTCTTGAGAGCCAGAGCCCGGGATTTAAATATCTGTATTCTTACCAATTACTATAAGATACAAAGAAACAAGCAGTCTATATTTAATGTAGGTATCTATATTTCATAGAGGTATCTCCTCAGAGCTAACTGATGTACACAGAAGTTAGAAAACCTAGGTTGTATTATTTGGAAAATGATACCCTTATTATTATATTTTATTGTAAATATATTTTATTGTATATATACATTGTAAATATATTTTATTGTATATATGTAGATAGATAGATATTACTATATAATACTGCTTTTGAAATAAAAGAAAAAACAAAGCATGGTCTCCTTTGCTGTCTTCCCTTAAGTCCTCTCCTCGGTATTCAGTGTTCCCACCCCAGTAACTTTGGATTGAGAGTCCATGAAGGGGGTTTCAAGCCTTATCACAGAAATCATCTCAAAGTAGGCAGATATGCTGCTGTGTGATCAATTTAAGGAGCTATAAATAGAAAAAAAAAAAAACAATAGAAATACAGGAGGCCCCACAAATTCAGAATCGGCGATAACGCAAAGTACTCTCCAGCCTTCAGTACGACTCTCCTACCTGAGGCTAAACACCTGAAGACGAGAGCTGGGCTGGGCGAGCCATTCCGGTGCCAGACCACCTTCAGGAGCGCCCTGCCTTCTGTACCACTGCAGTTTGTCTCACTAAGGTCATCATTAGAAATCAGTCGCATCTGCTTACCAAGCATGCCTCCCAAGACCAGTTATCATTGGCAACTACGTATTGTTAAAAGACCTTGACGTCAAACAGTTCATCCTTCATTCCTGTATTTCAAGCCGGTGTTCTCAGTCATTGCTGTTTCCTGGACACCGTCACCTGCACACAGCAAGACCCCCAAAGGTGCTTACCTCTGAATCCTTGGCCTGTTGATTCCGAATGACTATTAAATTGTACAGCATTCTGTCATCGTCCGCCTCTGTGTGGGATACGTCATGAGGCATACTCCACAAATTCTTCTCATCATCCCTTGCCAGAGTTGCTCCAAATGAAGAATATGGATTGCTATCACTATGGTATTTAAAAAAGAAAAGGTGTATGAGGGTTTTGTAATACATATAACATATACATCATAGGTATGCAATGCAATATAAATAAAATAAACAGTATATATTATATAATATACAATATATAAATATATATTTATAACAAAAGGTCTGAATTGTCTCTAATAATTAAGCATAACACAATAGAACAATAAAAAAGGCACTTTAAAAACAGCAGAGTAGAGCCCAGCCGGTGTGGTTCAGTGAATTAAGTGTCGTCCCCTGGACTGAGAGGTCCCGGTTTGATTCCCAGTCAGGGCACATGGCCAGGTTGTGGGCTCGATCCCCAGTAGGGGGCATGCAGGAGGTGGCCGATCGATGTTTCTCTCTCACATGGATGTTTCAATCTCTCTCCCTTCTTCTCTAAAAAAAATCACTAAAATCATATTTTTTTAAAAAACAGCAGAGAAAAGATGTAATCAGACACCTGGGCAGAGGTAATTTTACTATGTTAGATATGAAATTTAGCACTCCATACCTGGGCAGCTAAAACAAAAAGAGGACATTCAGTGGGGATTAGAACTCACATGATTCAGGAAGAAAATAATTAACATAAAGAGATGAATTTTTTTTTTTTTACTGGCTCTGAATTCAAGGAAGCACAGTAAATTTAAAGTACAATAGTATGAAATATCAATTTCCTCACAAGAAGAAAATGAAGTACTAAATATACACATCCAAATAGTTTCCGTAAACAATGTGGGATGTTGAGTAGGAATTTCAGTAGCCCGATTTTGTACACTGGTCTTACGATTTTCTCTTTAAAAGGCTGTATCCAGCCCTGGCCCATGTGGCTCAGTGGTTGGAGCGTCAGCCTGCAAACCAGAGAGTCCCGGGTTCAGTTCCCATTAGGGACACATACCAAATAAAATAATAAAATAATAAGGCAGAACCCAGGCTTGGGCTTACGGAGGAGATGGGTGGCCGGGCGTCACACGCAGGCCGTGTTTGTACACAGCCCCAGTCCACGTCTGCGGGGCGGGACAGGCAGGGTCAGGCCGGGGCTCGTCCCTTCACCTAACGATGTGTGTGAAGCAATGACTCATGTTGAAGGCAGGGCTCAGCGAAACGGTGAGCAACACAGAGACGGTCCTTGTCCTTGGACACCCCTCGAGTCCAGGTGGGGAAACACGTGAATGAATGAGCATGTGATTATGTAAACATGGTGGTGAGTGCTAGAAAGGGGGATTTCAGGGAGCCTCGAGAGCTAAGCGGGTAGGCACCAGTAGGCACTGTGACACAGGGGTGCTGGAGCATCACACCGAAAGGCAAGAACAGAGCTCCAGGCAATGGAAACAGCACGTTCAAAGGCCCCGGCCTGAGAGGAAGCAGGGGTATTTTTGCCTTAGAAGGAAGGGGGCATCGGCCAGAGAGTGAAAGGGAAGCTGAGGACGCAGCTGAGGCTAGATCCACGGGGCTTTGCCAGCTCTGCTCTGCCATCCTTCAGAAACGTGTTCTCTGTTCCCAACAGCAGGGTGAGAGGTGGAGGGTTTTAAGAAGGACGGTAATGGGACGTGAACAGTATTACAACTTTAAAGATCTTTCTGGCTAACATGTGGCAAATGCTTGAGAGGGGTCAAGAGTGGATTTGGGGATTTATTAAGAAGCAGCTGAGGTAACTCAGGGAGACGTGTTGGTATCAGAATGATGGTGTGGAGCTGAAGTCAAGTACGCTAGTCAAAAACATGCAGCAGGTGGAGGCTCACCTGGATGGTGAGGGGCGTCCTCTGAGACAGACAGGGTGCCTGCCCCATGATCAAGGGGTGCGAACATGCCTGCAGGTATGACATGAGGAAATGGCAAAGGAGAACAGGTGGAAGATGACCAGATAAGCAGACAGCATCTGGGAAAGAGGGATATTTGTAACTGACAGGTGGGCGAAAGGTAAATGTGAGGATTTAAACAAACTTGAGATACTCAGTAGTTGCTACTAAGAAAATCTTGCAACAGGAAGCAGAATCTCATCCTCCAAACTGGGGTTCAACGGCAGGAGCCCTCCCAGGGCCTCTTCTTAAGAATGATGAGTCGATGACAAGTGAGGCATCAGACGCTTTGGTGTCCTGTCCATTCGGGCTCGGAGGAGCTTGTCAAACTCACTCCTTCACTCGCTCAGCTGTGTGTATTTGACAAACATGGACATGCGTGCCTGTTGTAGACAGGCTGTCCAGCAGGGAGGGAAGCAAGGGGAAAGGTATTCCTGGCAGGGGAACAGCATGGTCAGGGTGTGCGGAGGCTTAGTCCCGCCGGAGTCTGGGCCTCTCGCAGAGCTATCCACACGGAGCTCAGGGGGAGGGAAATGCAGGGATGTGAAGAAGAAAAGGTGACGTGGGGTTGGACTGAGGATAGTGCTGCAGTTCAGACTTAGTTCTATAAACGGTGACAACTTAAAAAGGGGGTTTTGAGCCTTTTGAGGTCTGGGCTTTAGGGAAATAACTCTGTAGGAAGAAGGAACAAGGAGATGGTCAGGAGGCTGTCACCAGAGGGCAGATGTGGTTTTCACGCCAGGCGCTTTGAGGTCCGAGTGTCGGTGCCGGGGTCCGCTGGGGGAAGAGTGGAGCAGAAGACGGGCAGGGCCCCTCAGCCAGAGAGAGGAGCCCACAAACCACCACAACCAGAACAGCTGCTCTGTTTAAGACCGTTTTGCTTAGAGATACAAAGATTTCTTTGGGGCATAGAAAAGGTGGGTTCTATTGCTAAATAAATACATAGACAATGCTCAACATTTTGAATACTAGTTGGGGTGAGAGTGAACAAGGGCGTGGGCCGGGGAAATGGTTCTGGGATGGAAACTGAAAGGTGGATTTCGGCCGCGTCGGAGAGGGGTGGCCGCCCTGTGACTGGTCCAGCAACACGGCCGCGGCTGAGAGGGGTGGCCGCCCTGTGACTGGTCCAGCAACACGGCCGCGTCTGAGAGGGGTGGCCGCCCTGTGACTGGTCCAGCAGCACGGCCGCGTCTGAGAGGGGTGGCCGCCCTGTGACTGGTCCAGCAGCACGGCCGCGTCGAGGGGGGTGGCCGCCCTGTGACTGGTCCAGCAGCACAGCCGCATCGGAGAGGGGTGGCCACCCTGTGACTGGTCCAGCAACACGGCCGCGTCTGAGAGGGGTGGCCACCCTGTGACTGGTCCAGCAGCACGGTCGCGTCTGAGAGGGGTGGCCGCCCTGTGACTGGTCCAGCAGCACAGGGCTGCGAGGAGAGCGGTCAAAGCTGACCTGTGAGGCCTTTCCTGGGAACATCGAGCACGACAAGGAAGCCCAGGCTAACTGTGAGCCTGCAGGATGTTCAGAGAGGTCGGGATCTGGGCTCAAGAGCAAGAGCAGGGCTGGAGATCTGGACCCGGGAGAAACGCACATGCGTTTCCGTCACAGCGGAAGCCAGGGATCAGGGGGAATGAGGAGAGACCTCCGGGGAAGAGCTGGACCCGAGGGCAGCGAGGGGTGGGAGCAAGCTGGAGAGAGCAGGTGAGAGCCCAGGAGGAGAGAACGCTGGAAAGACGAGGAATAGACACGGGAGAGGTGTGGGTAACATGACAGGCATTGGCTCAGGTTTCTTTTTGCCCGAACAGATTTTGCGGCGGTGATAAAGCACCCCTCCGCCGCACAGTGCTCCCCGGCCAGGGCTTCCACGTTCCAACCCTCCCCCTACACCACCATCTGAGGTCAAAGGGTGGGGGACACTGCCCCACTCTGCACACTGGGCCGAGCCTAGGGAATTGCTCAACTTCTCCCCGGTCAGGCGGCCAGCTGACGTCTTCCCAGCACTAGTCCTTGATGGAGCATCTCCAAGCAGCCACATGTCACAAGACCTGATCTCCAAACGCTGTGCTGGGGATGTGCCCACAAACAGAGCTGCTCAGATAACAACTACACTGTCAAGTGCAAACCTGTGCAAACTGGCAAATTCATCCGGGGCCTCTCCTCCAGGCATCCAGACCCCGGGGCACAGCTTTCGCCAGGAGCTTGACCACCGCTGCCCCATAGACCTCTCAGGCCACAAAACCCTAGTTCTTTCCTGAAAATCGTTTTCAGTTTTGTTTCATTTGTGCAAGTCTTGTCTTTCCAACAAGCTGGTAAACTCCTCTAGGGCAGGGATTGTATCCAGTATTTCCTTCCCACCCACATCACCCAGCAGGGCTGGGCACAGAGTAGGTGCTTTTTTTAAATCCTCACCAGAGGATATTTTTGCATTTATCTTCAGATAGAGCGGGAGGGAGAGAGGGAGGAAGAGAGAGAGAGAAACATTGATGTGAGAGAAACACACCGAGTGGTTGCCAACCACACAATCCCAACTGGGGCCGGGGACAAACTGCAACCAAGGCACGTGTCCTTAGCAGGAACCGAACCCGGGACTTTCCGGTCTGCGGGCGGATGCTCTAACCACTGAGCAACCGGCCAGGGCCAGAGTGGGTGCTTTAAAAGCACTTGTTGAATGGAGCAAACTGAGCTGGGGCTTCAATCTGCCAAAGAAAATCCCAGATAGAACACCGTGGCCACTTTTTAAAGATTTTTCTAAAGCAGGAGTTTTTGAGATCGGCGGGTATGGGCCTGAATAAACATTTGACCATGCATAATCTAGCCACTTTTGGTTTAAGACCCACAATTTCTTTGTGTTTTGAGACGACCAAGACAGCTGCCTCTCTGACCAGTCCCCCTACCCTCTGTTTCTCTTCCCCCTCCTTGTCTCTCTCACACACACACACAGACTGACGTGATTCCAGCCGATGTAAAACACCAGCCACTCTTCCTTAATCTACAGACTCGAGCAAAGCTCGTAGGTCAGCACCGGGCTCATGTCTGGAAGGGCTCATGTCTCCAGACAGGTGCTGCCTCCCGAGCTCCCCTGCATCTAGCTCTGCCCTAATTAGGAGCAGCCTCCTCTGGCGTCCCAGGAGCTCACACTCTGCCTCGTCATCGCCACTCTGGTGCCAGTGTTAACAGGGACGAGAGCTAAGACCTCTGGGTGACAAGACTCTCTCCTGGGCTGGTTGCCGGAGCGCCTGCCTCGTCCCCCCGCGGGGTCCTGCTCATGTCTGCGGCGAGCCCTCCCCACAAGGCTCCGCGGACTCCCGCCACCTGGTCTCCATTCTCTACACGTTCTCACTCATTAGAGTTACAAGTCAGGTTTCTTCGGGGCATAGGAAAGGTAGTTTCTATCTCTGAAGAAGCCATTAAATGAATAATTTTATCAAAATCCTGGTCAAGATGAAAGTGAGGGAGGGTGTGCGCTCATTCCGCAGGATCTGGCGGATGCGGCCCGGCTCACGGATCCCGTTCTGAGTGCGGGCACGCGCGGTCCTGCCCCTCACCCTGCACCACCACCCCGTCAAGTCAGCAATCCACTTTGCTCTAAAACTTTAAATCCCTCGGGTGGAGAGAGCAGAACAACAACAAAAAAAACGCCTAAAACAAACCACTGGAGAAGCAGCTTGGGAACCTCCAGAAACGGGAGGAGGCTGGGCCTGGGTAAAGAGATTCAGTGCAAAGGCCCTGAGGTCTAGGTGTACAAGCCCAGGGAGGACAGACGGACAGGAGGAAGGGGGCACTGAATCAGGAGCTCCCTTTTCTCTCCCTCCCCTAAATAATGATTACTAAAGGGTACTGAAGAAACTGAGAGCGGCTGTTTTGCCCCTGGCCACCATCTGCTGATGATAAATATTTTATGAACCTCAGGCATTTGAGAAGTGGCTCTGAAGTCACATTAGAAGCTGAAGCTGCTTTTACTCTCAAAAGGGTAGAATGAGGTAAGTCTCAGATTCCACCCTAACCCCACCTGGGAGCACAGGACCAAATGGCTGGGAGTTTCCCCTTTCAGTATGGCCTACAGTCAAAGGGAGACTTAGGAACCCTGGACTGCCTGCCAGGAGGCTGTGGTGCAAAGTGCCACAAGGCATGAACGTGGCGTACAAGAGTTTCCCGCAAGTCCTCACCACCACCAGGGCCGTGAGTAAAAGATTTGAGAAAGACCCACAAAGCGCCGGGCACACAAGGCTGTCGGCAGTCCCAGTGACTTGACTGCTTTCCCCCAGACAGCCGGGTGTCAGCAACCACTGGCTTCAGACTGAAGCTCTGCAACAGTAAAGAGAAGTAATTTCCAGTTAACAGCGTCAAAGCAAAAAGCCAACCTCAAAAGGCTGCTGGGTGCCACCCCCTCACTTCCTAAGGTTCCTTGGTCTGATTCCCTACTAGGACCTGGCCTGCCTCTGGGTGCCTGGCTTCCAGACCTTTCCCTTCCTCCCTCCATGGAAGCCTCCTAGTGGAGAAGCAGGTGAATCTAAGATCTTTCCTCTACTCTGGCTCCCTTCAGTTACCTTGTAGGGTTGGGGGTTTGGTGGATGAACAAAATGTAACCTTGAGGCATGCATTCTCATGGCCCGGCCAGCCAAGAATCAAAGTATGCACGTGAATAGATGAGGTATGCATGATGGGTTTGGAAAGCCACCCTGAAAGTATGATTAAAGTTTGCATGATAAGGGCTGGAACCACCCTGAATGATAGTATATATGTGAATAGATAAGATACATACGCATGATGGGCTGGTATGCAGCCCTTAAAGCCGCAATGGGCTTATCGCCCAAGCCTGAATGTGTTTGTTATGTATCTCCGGTATTTTTATGTATCTCCTGTATCTGTTATGTCTCCCCGCTGAAAACACCCACAGACAGCTGAAACAGAAAGTATTCTGGGCTTGGCTGTAAGGTCAGCAGAGACACAATCTCAAGGACTTAATCGCCTAAAACATCATGTAACCTAGGGAACCACTTTGCAAATAAATTAGGCTGCATCCTGAGATCTGGAGCATTTGCTCCTTTGTGATGCTCCCCCTCACTCCAAGCAGTGTCTCCTTGTAGTTCATTGCATTGCGACAACCCCTGGCAGGCTGAGAGAGTCAGCAACCTAATTAATCCAATGTTTAAACAGTATTTAACCCAAGTTTAAACATTGTTCCATAGATTCTTGGCGCTTTCTCAGCATTGAACTCCCTGGCTCCTGACTTCCTGCAGATGACCTACCTCAAGTGCGGAAAGGGAGACACAGGCCCTTTCCTGGCCCCGCTCCTTAATGTTCTCCCGCCCTTCACGCCTTCCACTCCAGTGGCTGAGACAGAACCCTCTGTGATGTGTTCCATACATTGCTTGGAGACGGTCCTAACAAGACCAATGTGAAGTAGGCAGAGGAAGCATTATTTTTTATTTCTTCTGCTAGGGCTCAGAAAGGTCAGACTCAGTCCTAGGTCCCTCCTCTGCTTACATTCACTCCCAGTCACATCATCAGGTCTCATGGCTTTAAATACCATCTCCATGAGGCAGACTCCTAAACCTGTACCTGTATCCCCAGCTCAGATCTCTGTCAAATCCCAAAGTCCTATATCGACCTGCCTTCTTCCCAGGTCCATGTGAATGTCTAACAGACAGCTGGAGGTCCACACAGTCAAAGCCAGGCACCTGGTCTTCCCACCAACCCTCCCACTAGCAGTCTCCCCTATCAGAGGACAGAACCTCCATCCTTCAGATTGCTCAGGCCAAACCCTTCAAGTCATCCTTGGCTCTCTCATCCTCCACACGGAAGCCATCAGAAAATCCTATTGACAATACATGTTGAAATAGCCACCTCTACCACTACTGCGGAGCCAGGGCGTCTGTTTCGCATAGGAATTCCTGCAATAATTTTTTTCACTGATCTATCTCTTTCTACCACTGCCTCCAACACCACCACCAATTCTATTCTCAACACAACAGCCGAAGTGATCCTTTTAATATGTAAATCAGATTATATCACCCCTCCCTTTCCCCCCCAGGGGGCTCCTCCCTGTATTGAGTATAAACCCTACTGTGGTCTCTAAGGCCCTGCATACAGCCAGCCCCCTGGCCTCTCTGCAGTTCCCAGTACCCACCAGTCACACGCGCATCTCAGGCTCTCAAACTGGCTGATTCATACACCTGTAATAACCACTTGCCTCACTCCCTCCCCACCTTCAAATCTTTGTTTACACCTCACTTCCTCAATGAGTCTACTCTAACAAATCTATTTAAAATTACAGGCACGCCCCCTGCCTCTGCTCCGTCTTTTCTTTTTCCTACACACGTATGTATCTTCTAATTTACTTATTATGTGTACGGTTTGGAGGCCTCCCTCACTAGAATGAAAGCCCCACGAGGACAGGATCTGTATGCATTTTGCTCAGTGATGCATCTCGAGGGCTCAGAACAGGACCTGACCCCGAGTGGATGCTGCATCAATATTTACTGAATGAATGAACTGTTTCCCTAGTTCACAGGGCTCTGAGTGGCAGAAATGAGGCTGGAATTCCTGTCTCCAGACTCACAGACGAAGTTAACCCTTGAGCTGTTTAAATGTATGAAGGCGGGCTGGCTGGCTCTTAGTCTGGAGGAAGCGACAGCAAGCATATATGTTATGGCAGGTGGTAATCAGGGCTCTGAAAGGATATATGATGAATAAGGGATCAACTGGAGCAGTGGGGTTGCTCTTTTGAAGAGGGTGGTTGGGGAAGAGCTTTCTGATGAAATGACTTTGAACAGAGACCTGAATGGATAAGATGCGGGAATGACCCATACAGCTGAGTGGAAGAAGAACATTCCAGGCAGGGAGGGCAAGAAGTGCAAAGGGCCTGAGACAGGTGATGCTGGGTGCATCTGAGGACCCAGGAGGAGGCCAGGGTGGCTGAAGGATCAACAATTTCACCTTATGTGTTGACTTTAAAATCTAAACCATGCAGAACAGCCCCGAACTGGAAACCACTCAAAAGTCCACCAACAGTGGAAGGAGTCAACAAAATGAAATGTGCTATGAAGCGATGAGAATTGCACGCTGCCCTGGCCGGGTTTGCCCAGTGGTTAGAGCGTCGGCCTGCAGTCTAGAGAGACCCGGATTCGGTTCCCGCTAAGGGCACGTACCTCGGTTGAAGTTTGTCCCCGGCCCTGGTTGGTCGTGTGGGTGGCAGCCACTCGATGTGTCCCTTTCACGTCGATGTTTCTCTCTCTCTCTCTCTTCCTCTCTCTCCCTCCCACTCTATCTGTACAAAAATTGGAAAAATGTCTTCGGGTGAGGATTAAAAAAAAAAGAACTGCACACTAAGTTACTGACAGCCACTTGGATGGATCTCACATAGAACACACACAGTCTGATCCCACTTATGTGTAGTTGAAAAGCAAGAAAATGACTATCACAGTGGTCTAGACATGATTAGAGATCGGGAATATGGGGCAATAGCTATCTCTTGCCCTGGGTAGAGGTACAGAAGTATTCACCTTACGGTTGTTCTTAATTTTTTTTTCTATTGACTTAGAGAAAGAAGAAGGAAGAAGAGAGAGCTAGAAACATCGAAGAGAGAAAACATCGATTGGCCGCCTCCTGCATGCCCCCTACTGGGGATCTGGCCCACAACCTGGGCATGTGCCCTGACCAGGAATTGAACCAGTGACCTCTTGGTGCATGGGTCGATGCTCAACCACTGAGCCACACTGACCGGGCTACAGTTGTTTTTTATACTGTACACATTTTTGTATGTTTCAGTCTCTGATATCACATCTACCAACACAAATGTTTGAAAGTTAAGGGAAAAAATAAGTAAGAAGCAATTCAGTAAACTCTTATCACATGTCAGGCAGTATAGAGGCTCACTAGATACATACTGTCTCGCCAATGATTTCCTTAAAAAACGCAAAAGGATAGAGTGCACAGTATGTAACTGGTACAGAACAAATATTTATTAACCGGACTAAAAAGAACTTCAGCTGCTAACAGAATAAACTGTTTTACCCAACATTTACTCAGAATTTAGTTGTTGAACAAAAGTGATAAGACCACCTTAAGATAGCTAGAAAATATAAAGTTCCAGGAAACCTAGATCACATGATGTGTAAGAGAAAGAAATGTAATCTTCTTGGGAACTTCCAATGTTGCTAAGACTGACTAATGCAAGTCACAACAGGGGGAAAAGGTTAGTGTAGGCTGCCTGGGAAAATACCTTTGAAAGTCATCCTTTGACGAATTTCGAGTGGCTGATACCGTGGTAAAGCACTTCTCTGGAACTCACTGGACCGGAGGCCCTGCTCTCAGAACAGCGCCCGTGACCTGCCCCTCTCTCTCCTGGGTCCTTCAAGAAGGTCAAAGTACAAGTCCTGGAACAGATTCTTTGAGGAGCCAGCAGCTCCTTCTTGCAGTCGGAAGCTCAGGGCCTCTGCCGTGACCACCTGTGAATCGCCATCTGGCCCAGGGCTGCAGGCTCTGTCAAGGGCAGCTTCTGCAGGAGGCCATGGTGGCTTGAGTCAGCTCAGGGAACCCAGCAGCATATTATGAGGAAAAGAGTCAGGCCATCTGGGCCCTGGTCTGAGCAATCGCACTGACTCCAACACATTAGCCAACATTTTTAAAGCCCTTCCAAGGGCAGAAGACAATTTGATCTGCTCAGAGGTCATGTGAGTCCACACTGTGAAATGAAAATCCACGATTCCTGTCCTTCTAGGGTTGGTGGTGGTGCTTTTTTTAAGTGTTTTAAACTCACCACCTTCTTTCCCCCTGGCACCTGGTTTCACCAGCCAGAACACCGAAAGGTGGGGCCAGTGTTTCTCAACACCAGGCTGGCACAATTCAGGGCAAGTGTCACACTGCTAACATCATTTCTAGCACAACCATATGAGCAGCTGGTGGCGCACCTCCTTGCATTAGGAGGCTGCTGCCCTGTGATTCTGGAATATAATAGAATCGAATCCCAGCTCGGCCCTCTGTGCCTCGGAGAAGCTACTGAAGCTCTTATGCCTCAGTTTCCCATCTGTCAAGAGGAGACAGAGACACGCAATGTCTACCATTATTATTCCTGTATTCTGTATTTGAAAATTTACCCATTCACCAAAATTTCGCTATAATCCCCAAATCCACAGTCCCAGAGTTTTTGCAGAACCTGCCAAGGTCCACCAAGACTGCTCAGCTTCCTTGTTTCAGCTTCCACACGGGAAACAAGTGTCCTTTTTGTGGTCTACTTAGTGCCACGTTTTTTTGTTTTTTTGTTTTTTTTGCTTTTTGTTGGGGATTTCGCTGCTTAGAATAGTCCCAAACATAGTGCTGACATGGTAAAATATGTGCGTTAGATAAGCTTCCTTCAGGCCTGAGCTACAGTACCGTTGGCAGCAGGTTCAATGTTAATGAATCAACAATATATATTCAACTAAGTGTCTTTAAGCAGAAACACACATAAAACAAGGTACATATCGATCAGTTAATGAATCGGCTGGCAGGAATCTAACCCTGGATTTTCCCCTTGGAGCAATGGTTCAATATTCTTTAATTGAGTGTTTGCGGTGACTAATGCCACATAACTACACTGAGTAACAAGAATCGACTGTACCTCATAGGGTTATGGTGAGGATTTAATTAATAGATATAAAGCACTTAAGATAGTGCGTAGTGCTCCATAGGCACTGAGTTCAACCTACAAGGGCTCCGGAGAGACGGGGCAGGAAGGCGACTTCATTCTCTCCCCTCTCCTGCTTGCTGGGCGCAGTAGGACTCACAGGGAACCGTTTCTTTACGCGATCAGGGAAATTCAGTTCTGGTGCCACTCATCAGCCCGATCAGTTCCTTCTCAGAACCGCCCCTCTTAGTGGGCACCAAACAGCCATCGAGGGCACACCAAGGTTTTATTTTGCCCGGATGAGACGTCCAGGCGGTGGGGAGAAACAAAACACTGGCGTCCTGTTCTCCACGCACTGCCCACGGATTTCGTGCAGAAACTCCGCTACCAGGCACGGAAGTGGCGGGTGGGCGTTGAGAAGAGCAAACGTCCGGCAGCTCATTCTCTGGTTCACCTGGGTGGCTTCAGAGAGAGCCACAGATTTTTCTATGAGTTGTTACTTCTCTCCCTTTCTTCTTTTGCTTTTCAACAGTGGACAGGGGTGGTGCTTATCAGCTGTTAACAGCCAATAAAAATTAGAGAGTGGGAATGATACTTCCCTGAAAAAGTCCTAAGGAGCCGTTGTGAAAGATGCGTCAGCATGTGAGGTTGACGTGGCATTTCTCTCCCATTCTATTCCGGACTCTCCCAGGCCTGATGTGTGAACTGGATGTCCTATGGCAGCAGACTCTATGGTGCCAGGGGTCTTGGCATCTCTCTGCTTAAAGGTGACTGGCTGCAGGTATGCCTCCCAGCTCACAGAATGTCCAGGGCCACAGCTCATGCTCAGGTGGATTTGCATAGGGAAATGGCATGCTTTTAGCACTGATGGAAGCAGCCATGCTCTAAAACAAATAAAAACCAGTGCTTTGAGCTCAAACATCTTCCTAAAAGTACCTTGTAGAAGGTTGGATAGTCCCCTAAAAAGATATGTCCAAATCTAAATCCCCTGTTCCTGTGAGCATGACTTTATTTGGAAACAGGGGCTTTGCAGATGTAATTAAGGGTCATGAGGTGAAATCATCCTGAGTTTAAGGTGGACCCTAAGTCCAATGACCGGCGTCCTTATGAGAGAAAAGAGAGGGATATTTGAGACGCAGAGCAGGAAAGACCTGGAAGAAGCCAGGCAAAGATTGGAGCACCAGGAGCCACCACGAGCTGGAATCAGCAAGAAATGATTCTCCCTAGAATCTCTGGAGGGACCACCGCCCTGCCAACACCTTGATTTCAGACTTCTAGCCTCGAGGATAGTGAAAGAACACATTTCTGTCGTTTTAAGCAACACATTTGCGGTCATTTGTTACAGTAGTCCTAAGAAACTAATATTCCATCTCCCAAGTGCTTTTCATTAATAACATGAAACCCTAAATCAAAAAGTCATTCACTATTTTACAGACAAATGACTAATGATCCAGCCATTCCAAAAACAATCCATTTGCATTATGATCCTGTTCTCGCTGTTTATTTTTTTGTCGTTGCTTTGATTACTATTTACTTCAGAAATAGAGTCAGTGCAGAAGAGAGTGCTGTTCAGAACCCCAAACCTTGTGTGGATGACTGATGAGATGAATCTTATACAACACAGTCCTAAACTGGGGTAAAGATGAGAAACACTGAGACTGAAACAAAACCTTTGGCTTCTTTGGGGCTCAAGCCTAGTGTTAATTAAGGTCAGGCCAAGTGTCCTTTCTCCAGGCCCAGACTTGTTCTGGCTTTAGAAATGACTACTCAACCCTGGCCGGTTTGGCTCAGCAGTTAGAGCATCGACCTGCGGACCAGAGAGTCTGGGGTTCGGTTCCCTCTAAAGACATGTACCTCGGTTGCAGTTTGTCCCCGGCCCTGGTTGGGGTCGTGTGGGTGGCAAACAGTTGATGTGTCTCTCTCACATCAATGTTTTTTTCTCTCTCTCTTCCTCCTTTTCTCCCTCCCACTCTGTCTGAAGATAAATGCAAAAATGTTCTTGGGTGAGGATTTAAAAAAAAAAAGATTATAATCTTTAATAAAAGAAAAAAGAAATGACTACTCAACTATTCACCGATGAAGCAGTCCTGCGCAGCTAAAGAACTGAGCAAATGGTCATGATTCACATTTCCTGGGCCTTTAGGTCCCTTCCCAGGACTGCCACAGCCTCGCCGCCTGTATTCCATGTCAAACAGATTTCAGCTGGCACAAGCCCACAGAAAGAGGGCGACCTGCACGAGGCCTGGAACAGCCCTTTAAGCTGCACACTGAAGTCTGTTCTCCCCAGTTTCCAGAAGAAGAAATGAAGGCTCCGGGAAGTTAAGAGACTTCCCCCAAATCCCACAGCTGGTTAATAGCTGGGTCTAGGACTCAGGTCTCCGAACTCCCACTGGGCTTGGTTTACAGGGCCAGGTTGCTTCTGCATTAGGTAGAAGGATTATACTAATAAGGACAGGGAAGAAGGGAAGGAGAAAGAGGCCAAATGGACAGGAGCTAAGATAAGTAGTGTTTCTACCAATTTCTAGTACTCCAATATTATAAGTTATTCTTAAGAAATATTTTGTAGTTTTCAGAACGTTCTACAACGCAAGGCCTGTATTTGGACAGACGAGGAAGCACATTCCAGCTCTCTGATTTACCATTTGTGACTCTGAATTAATTATTTAAACTCTTTAAGCCCTGGGCTCCTCGTTTACAAAATGAAGACAATACCTATCTCATTGGGTCATAGTGACGATGAAATGACAGAATGTGTGTAAATAAATCTCACTTATGCAGTAGCCTACATGCAGGAGGCACCATTTATTTTAAGCTAAGAATGTTAAACACAAATTCGATTTGCTGGTCACCTTTGCAAGTGGAAGGAGGATATAGTCAAGGAGGAATAAACAGGGGCTTCGACTCTATTGTTCAAGTTTTCTTAAAGTCGGTGCTGGGTATATGGCTGTTGGCTCTATTATTCTTCACTGTTTTATGCGCATTTTTTAAATTTGCAGAGAGAAAGAAATTAATAAACAAACAGCCCTTATTATAATTTTTATTAATGAAAAAATATTCATTCACTTCTTACTCCATATTGAGCACTGTGCTGGGCGCGAGAAGGGATGCCCAGGGGACTAAGATTTAGTCCCTCCCCTCTAGATGAGAACTTCCGGTCTGCAGGGGCCCCAGCCCACTGTGAGAGCAGACAGAGGGAGGTAAGTGATCTGAGGGGTGAAAAGGAAGAAAAGAGACACCATAACTGTTTGGGGAGACTTTCGAAGGCTTCATCACAAAGGTGGCAACTGAAATGGGCCTTAAAAACTGACTAGAGTCTTAAGTAGAAGAAAAAAAGTGTGTAGCTAACAAGTATGGCATCGGGAAAGACACCAGGAGGGAACGCTGCATGGTTATACGGGTCACAGGCAGAGACCAGAGGATGCAAAGCCAGAGAAGCCAGGGGTCGAGCAGGTGTGAAAGAAGGCACGGACGGCCAGCACAGAGGTCGTCCGTGCACACCGAGGAAATAACGCCAGACACTTTCTCTTGTGACTCTCAAGAGAAAAATGTTCATGTGATCATACGGGGGGCACAAACCAGGTCTCATCAGAAGGGGGTGTGTAAAGGAGGTGGGGGCACAGCTGACCACTTTTACAGACACTTGCACCTGACTCAAAGGAAAGCAAAGGATGGTCATTGACGGCCACGGCAATAGCGGGAGGGAGTTTTCGTCAGGGAGGCCTCAGCATATTTCTAGAGAAAGGGGGGAAAGAACTAGTGGGACAGAGAGAAATACAGATGACAAGAGACAGGTGTTCCCCTTCACGTACCAGGTGCCAGAGGCAGCAAAAGGAGCAAGGTCGAAGTGGCATTCTCAGATTGCCAAACAAGAGGAGACTAAGAGTTATTTTTCTTGAACTAGCAAGAGTCCCCAGAACATTTTGGAAAAGGATTAGAGATGACCGTGCACACAAATGACCAATGTCTCCAGGACCACACCTCTTTCCAGGGCACTGTTACCTTGGGATAGGAAATAAAACTTGAAAACCATTGTTTTACAATAGAGCAAAGGATTTAGTTGGCAGGAAGTAGGGGAGGTGTCTGTACCAAACCTTTTTTTTTTACTAAAAAAGATAATATGATAACATGAAGAATGAAGTTCTTAATAAAGTAAAAATTAAGACCATCTGCCCACATGATTTCACATCAAGATTTCAAAGTGAAGGGAAAAAAAACAAAAAAAAACCCCAAAAAACTCAGACAACAGTATGGTGATTACCAGAGGGGAAGGGGGTTGGGGAGGGAGAAGAGAGTAAAGGGGAGATAAATGGAGATGGACGGAGACTTGACATGGGGTGGTGAACACACAATACAACATACAGATGGTGTAGGACTGTACACCTGAAACTTGTATAATTTTATTAACCAATGTCACCCCAGTAAATTCAATACAAACTTTTTTTGAATTTTAAGAAAAGATTTCAAACCAACCATTTTGGAAAACATTCTGGCAGTTTCTCAGAAAGTTAACTGTGGAATTACTATATGATCCAGCAATTTCGCTTCTAGGTATATAATCAAAGAATCAAAAACGTATGTCCAGACAAAACTTGTACACAAATATTCATTGCAGTGTTATTTATAAGAGCCAAAAAGTGGAAACCACCCAAAGGTCCATCAATTGATGAATGGATAAATAAAGTGTGATATACCCTGACAATGAAATATTATTCAAATGCAAAAAGGAATGAAGTACTGACGCATGTTAGAATATGATGAAACTTCAAAACAGTATCCTAAGTGAAAGAAGCCAGAGGCAAAAAGGCCACATAGTGTGTGATTTCGTTTATACAAAATATCCATAACAGGCAAATCTATAAAGACAACGTAGATCAGAGTTCGTCTGGGGAGTGGAGGAGCAGACAGGGGTGGTCAACCAGTGACTGCTCAGTGGTATGGTTTCTTTCTGGAGTGACCAAATGTTCTCAATTACATAGTGGTAATAACTACATAACTTTGTTAATACACTAAAACCACTGAACTTTGCACTTGAAAAATAATAATAATAATAAATGGAAAAAAAATTGAAACTAGACCTTCTGATGACTTGGGTAGGAGTGAGCATGAAGGTGGCCATACACACACATATCACTGCTCCACACATCCATCAATGAGCTACTCTTCCTAAATATTGTTATATTGAAATGAAGCCAGAATAACACAGAACCACAAAAGACCAGGCCACTCATATTCACATGCTCAGAAGAATAACAATAACAATTAATAATAACTAAAATTTATTGAGTTGTTTACCATGTGTCAGACCTAAGCACTTTACACAGATTAGCTCATTTCCTTTCTTACGGCAACCCTTTGAGGTACATACTATTCTCATCCTCATTTTACAGATGAGGAAATTAAGGCACAAATAAGTTTCATAATTTGTGTCAGTTCACCCAGTCTGTATTTCACCCCAGGCAATATGACTCATGAGCACTGTGTCATTCTGCCCCAACCGCCTTTGTCTTCTTAAAATCACTTGCGGAATACACTGACTTCCAGTGTAAATCAAGGCAGGAGAGGGTGGAGATTTTAAAACAACCCAAACTACTGACTCAAATAGCAATCCCAGACAGAAAATGAGAAAGACCCAAGGCTCTGAGGATGAGACCCAGCTGAGGGCTGCATCATGCTACTATGATTACAACTGGACGGTGCAACCTCAGCATGAAATTCTAGATTTTACCCAGTACATATAAGACTGGGGATAGATTACTAGAGTTCTCCCTGTCCACAATAATCTAATAATCTAAGTAAGTGACCCATCACAAGTGCAAACAAAAAGTGTATTATGTGTATAACTGTTTATATGTATAACAACATGCATATATGTTTACATACATGGGTGCTCACTAAACCATGAAGGGCAGATGGTAAGTTCTAAGTCCTAAATCACAGGAGAGAAAGAGATGAATAAGGGCAAAGTAATCAAAGAGGACTGCTTGAGGGGGCCTTGAGAACTAACATTTAGGAAGAGGCAGGAAGGATAAAGGTCACTACTTGCGGCAAGTTCAGAGAGAACAAGTTGGATTGTTCCTTCAGCGGCAAGGATGCCTGTCTGATTAAATCAAGAGGTGTACAGTGTTTAATGCACTGGAAAATAAGAGTGGACAGGCAGGAAGGGGTTATGTAAAGTAACAAAAGTCAAGGGAGTGTTTGGACTTGAGAGTAAGAAAAGGTAAATCATGGTCTGTGGCCTTGGCACAGCCGATCTTCATGTCCGAGTGAGCTTCCCTCACTGACCCTACAGCAATGTCAAGGGCTTCAGGACCGCACAGCTTCATGACTCTTGAAATCAATCCAGTAAGCATCTATTGAAATGTCTGTTACCAATTAGAAATGTCCTTTAAAAAACATTATCAATGTTAATATTTGTTCCAATGCAAACATTCAAATAAAGTGTAAATGTACCACTTGGGAAAAAAAAAGTTGTGAAAGCTGTATGGTATCGTACGCAACACTGGCTTCAGTATTTGCTTACCCAAACCCTGGAATTCCACCTTCTATGCTTTTTCGCAATTTCATTTTGATTACTCTGTTTCTGTCACATCTACCCCAAGGCATGACCCAGTGGAACCTTCATTTCCAGAGTTAAAATGTGATCGCTTAAAATTGCGGCCCTGAACAAATCGTGTTGTAAGGTCCCTTCGCAAAGCCACTTAGTGCGCTAATATGCATTAAACTTTTACACAATTCGTAGCTTAACTTGTAATAAATCAACATCCTACTGAGAAAATAGAGATTTTTTTTTTTTAATGTGACAAAATATTTCCTGTGCTCAGTCACGGAAATGGTCTTCTTGTGATAATAAAATGGAGTGACAAAGTATCCAACTCTCCTGCTGGGAGACACAAGCACGGTGGCTCCTGCCGGGAATGCACCCATCAATACACAGGCAGGGCAGCCGTGCTGACCACCCCGGGGAGCTGCTCCCGCCCTTCCCTGCCCGCAACAGCGCCGATTCTCCGCACTTTCCACAGGCACCCACCTGGGCTCAGGGGTCTCTGAGGATCTGTGCTTTCGGGCAAATTCTTACCCAAGGAACAGGACTAGCCTGTAGGGAGGGATCGGGGGCTTAGATTGTGCCTCGGTGTGACCTTAAAGCAAGCCCACCTCCGTAACTCAGACGCACGCGGGGACCCCCACTCCTGACAGCCGTGCCGCAGCCAGGTAACCCCAGGTCCCGGCCGGGGTGCGCACCCACCTGACCAGGGGCTCCTTCTCGGGCGCGGTGGGCTCCTCCAGGCACAGGCACGGGCAGCAGCAGCACACGGTCCTCAGCCAGTCCCTCAGCCCCATGGAGAGCGAGCCGCCCCGCCGGCGCCGGGAGACGCGGAGACAGCCGTGGGGGCGAGCGCGCGCGGCAGGGGCGCGGCCACGGGGCCGGCATCCAGGTGCGGGGACAGCGGTGGCCCGGGCGTCACGGGCCGGTCCTGGCGCATCACGCCGCGGCCGGGGACGCGGGCGAGGCCTGGGTCGCCTCCACGGCCCAGGATCTGCAGGGCCGTGCGCTTTCCTCCACTTGGGTTTTGTTTGGGGCGCGTGTTTTGTTGGAGAGCGCTCGCTCTCTCTGCCCCCCCCCCCCGCGCGCTCATTGGGGCGCATGCGTCCCGAGACGCCCCGCTGCTGCCCTCTAAGGAGGAAGCAGGGACTCCAGCCACACGGCGAAATCCGAGGGCACGGACGCCGCCCGGGCTGGGGAGGGAGCAGGGAGCCCTGGGGTCACAGGGCCGAGGCTGGGCCGAATCTACTCACACGTTTTATTGGCTTCACTCCCCAAGGAAATAACTCCTCCTCCCCAACCCCAAGCCTTTAAAGTAGAGTGTAGGACATTTTTAACAAGTCAGCCCCACGCGGTAAAAGTTAGCATAAGAGTATAGATTGGTGCGTTGTGGAGGGTGTGTGTGTGTGTCAGTACTATATTCACAATGATATTTTAAAAAATTGTTTTCAAGCCTTCCAGTTTTTTAATAACTCCCTCAAGGAAGGCGACCACTATCATTAATTTCTTGCGATTTTCCAGAGCTATTTATGCATGTATGTATGAATGTATTTATTTATGCGTGTACAAACTTGTAAGTATATGTACTCAAATCCCTCTCCTTTTTTTACCCACGCAGTGGCGTACTCCACACATTTCTGCCCTGGCTTGTTGTACTCAGTATATCATGGAAACTGTTTCACAACTGTGGGTGTGGGGGTGTGTGGGTGTGTGTGTAATCGTCCTCTATCATTTTAACAGTTACATATTATGCAGTCACATGAATGCCAATATGTTTAGCCAGGCCCCTATGGATGAACATTTAAGTAAATTTCAGATTTTTGTCATTAAAATAATGCTGCTGTGAACACCTTTGAACAATGTGTTTGGACATGTATAGCTATTGAGTAGATGGTTGGCAGTTGAATTGCTGGGTGAGATGCCTTTCTAAATTGTGATGGATCTTGCCAAGTTGCCCTCCAAAGTCTACACTCTGACTAGCAACACACGAAAGTGTCTATTTTCCTAAACCCCCACCAGTACAAAGTGTCCTTTGTCACCTGGATCATTACAATGACTTCTATTTGCATCTCCCTAAAACAGCTCATCTGATTTTCATTTTTGCCAATCTGGATTATTCAACAAATAATTATTGAGCTTCTGTCATGTGCCAAGCATGTTCTGGGCTCTGGAGTTACAGCAGTGAACAAAAGAAGCAATGTTTGCTCTTATTCTCCTGAAGCGAACATTCTGGCAGGGGGTTCAATAAAACAAGCACATAATTAAGTATGTTAGAAAGCAAAGCATACTGTGGAGAACAACGTGGCAGGAAAGGGGATACGAAGCGCCAGGGAGGGTGTGTCTTGCAGTTTTTTATTTATTTTTAAATATGTTTTCATTGATTTTTTTAGAGAGAGAGGAAGGGAAAGAGAGATAGAAACATGGATGTGAGAGAAACATCTATCGGCTGCCTTCTGCATGCCCCCGACTGGGCATGGAGCCTGAAACCCCCGGCATGTGCCCTGACCAGGAATGGAACAAGGACCTCTCAGTCCATGGAACAACGCTCAATCCACTGAGCCACACCGGCCAGGCTGCTTGCAGTTTTAAATGGGGTGGTCAAGAAAGGCTTCCTGTTAACATTTAAACAAACATTTGAAGGAGATGAGCAAGGTAGTCCTGATATCAGAGGAAAGAGCCTTTTAGGGAGAGTGAAGACCATGTGCAAAACCCCAGAGGAGAGAGAATGAACGATAGGGTGCCTGAGAAACCGCAGGGTTCCAGGGTCTAGAGGTATGTGAGCCAGAAGGAAGAGTAATAGGAGATGATGGAATGAGGGACCTTGTAAGATTTTGTCAGGTCTCTGGATTTTGCTCCATGTGAGCTGACTAACACTTTGGAGGTTTCTGAGCAGAAGCAGTGATGTGGCAGTAGGATCCATTGCTACTTTCTTGAGAAGAATCTGGGTGCCAATGGCTGTTTTAGGGAGATGCAAATGGAAGTCATGGTAATGACCCAGGTGACAAATGGCAGTGGTTTGAACCAGGGAACTAGAGGTGCTAAGAAATGGTTCGACTTTGGATGGAATTTTAAAGTAGAGCCAGCAAGATTTGTGAAAGGGCTGGACGTAGGTTATTAAATAAGGAAGGAAGGGAGAGAGGGAGGGAGAAAGAGAGAGAGAGAGACAGTGAGCAAGCCAGCAAGAAGGAAAGGAAGGAAGGAAGGAAGGAAGGAAGGAAGGAAGGAAGGAAGGAAGGAAGGAAGGAAGGAAGGAAGGAAGGAAGGAAAAGAAAGTCCAAACTTTTGGGTTAACAAACTGTGGAGGTTAAATGGCCAATGACTGAAGCGGAGAGAGTATGGGAGGAGCAGGTTTGGAGGCGTGAGGAGGAAGAGCAAGAGTTTATTTTCAGAAGTGTCAATTCTCATGGGTGGTGTATTAATTTTTAAAGTGTGTCACTGCAAATAAGTTTGCCTGCCCTGGCTACATTAAGAGGCAGAAGGAACGTATCAAGTGCATGTTCACGGAGAGGCTGGCTACTGAGAGATACAGAAGCATCAGAGAGGCTCCTGAGGACTCTGGCTTAGTTGGGGAGATAAGGATCCATTGTGAAAAATTAACCAGACACAACTGGGTTCCAGCTGTCACCAGCCTGCACGGGGCTGAGATATCAAGCCCAACATCGTGTCATTTATCACTTGTAACTGCACCAGGATGGGGGCTAAGTGTTGTTCTTGACAGCAAACTTCCTACTGGCTGGAAAAATCCACTTGGTAGAACACACTGTGTTCTGAAATTGGATTTTGGATTTTAGTCCACTCAGGTTCAAGTAGAAAGTGCCAAAATGTGAACTCAGCCAGCAAGGAGATGAAATGTAGGATCTGACAGCTACTATTAACTATTGGAGTTGGATTTCTTGAAAATAGAGAAACCAGAGAGGGCATTCAGCTCCTGGAAAATGGGGGTGTTCTGCCCCTTTACTAACGTTGACTTAGACAAGTCATTTAATTTTTCTGAACCTCAGTGTTCTGCTCTGCGAAATGGAGATGATGAGTCCAGCCCTACCTACTGGTGACAACTGTGCAACTCAGACGAGATCATTTGAAAACCATAAAGCACTGTAGAAATACCACAATTTAGTGCTATTGATTAACTCCACGTAAATAGGTCTGTTGGGCAAATGCTAGTCCCAATACTACTGGCCTACATGTGACAGTATTTCTTTTCACCTTTGTACTTCTGCAATGTGTGGGCATCTTTTCTGAAAATTTTTTTCATTGATTTATTGATTTTAGAGAGACAGAGAGAGGAAGAGGAGAGAGAGAGAAGCATCAATTTGTTGTTCCACTTACTTATGCATTCATTGGTTGATTCTTGTATGTGCCCTGACCTGGGATCCAACGTGCAACCTTGGTGTATTGAGATGATGCTCTGACCAACTGAGTTACCCTGCCAGGGCTGTGTGGGCATCTTTTATGTAGACTGTTTCAGACCAGATATTTTTAGGAAGCCCTAGAACCACATCTATTTAGCAGAGTTGATCAGGAAGTTAATGCCCCACCTTACGAAGGACCATGTATAGTGTTTGTCTGCTCTAACAACTATCAATATTTTTCTTTTAAAGTTAATTTTAAGTTAATTTATAAGTGAAACACTCCTCTACAAAATTTAAATATTGCAGTTAAAGTTCCCTCTGACTGCAGTCCACAGTCCTGTCCCTTTTCTAGCCTCCCCAAGGTAATCATTATCATCAATGTGGTACCACTTTTTTCCTGGACACATATATACATATGTGCCCCGGTGGTGTATATATAGTATCATTGTGTGTCAGTTTTCTAGTAGTGAGTTTTGTTTTAATTAATATACAAAGTACCCATTAATCTGTCTGCAAGCTTTTTCCACTTAATGCAGTTAGTGTGTCTTGGAGATCTATTCTTATTACTACACCTCCTTCTTTTTAACTGATGTACTCTATTACTTAGTTTCCTAAGGATAAGTGTGTGTGTTTTCATAGTGCTCATCTTCCCAGAGGTTGAATACCTTCATGACTTCCCTGGTTTGGGGGAAAATTGGACCTTTGATAGGAGTACAAATGGCACCAAACCTTCCATCTTCAGCTGCTAGACAGCTAAGATCACATTTTGGCAACCTCATTTCCTTTTTCAGACATCATTCACAGGACAGCAGTGAGCTTTCTTTTTTTTTTTTTTTAGTGTTGCTGCTAGATTGTTTCCACTGCCTGGGTTGACACCAACGCATCACAGTCAGCAACATCTGACATTTACCAAGCACCTCTGGGCACCTGCTGTTGGGGGAGTAGGCAGTCCCCTGGGGTGACTAGTGATTCACAGACCATCAGCTGCTTGTTTTTTAGGTAGGCCTGCGGGTCTATATTCTCAGATTTTTTTTCCATGGCAGGGAAAACGCTAGAGTCTGCTTTGAAAACAACTAGTGTACTTTGAAGTCCTCCCTCTTTAAGAATTTACTGATGACTTCTGAGAGTTGGAGGAAAAGGCATATACAGGGTGAAAAAAAAAAGAAAATCAAAGTACTTAGCTCCCACACATCATTAGTGCATTCCACAGAAAAGCTATGCTTGCAGCAACATAGCACAAGCTGGTGTCATTCCATTATTCATTCAACAAATATTTAGTGAGCCAGGTACTGGAGATACAATGGTGAGCTCAATGTAGGTTCCATTCATAAAGATGGATTTGTTTTTTGTTTTTTTTTGCAATATCCCCAGCACCTACAACAGTGCAGGCACACAGTAGGCACTCAACAAATGTGTTGAATAAATGTATAAAAGCAGAAAAAGAACTATTTAGTGAACCCAGAGTTTGCATGAGAATTTATATTTAATTTCTAAAGGGTCTGCCTATGAGCTGCCTAAATCCCATAGGGAAAATATAAAGAGCACTTTCTCCATTAGACTTGCCTTCTTGGCCTGACATGGAAACAACTGCTCTTGCAGAAGGAGAGAAGGCACCTACTGAGCAGGCGCGAGTCTCATGCGCACCCTTGTAGTGCCCAAGTGAGGAAGAATGGGGAAACAGGAAAAGTAAGCCAGTTGGACGAAGAGTGGGAGACCTTCCTGCAGAAAATCAACTAGAGACACAAAAACTAGGGGAACGGGTACTGGCAAGGCAAAAACAATGGCCACTCAGTGATAGTAGCTGCTGATGCACTGGCTCAAATGCATTGTGTGTGTCCATGGAGCTTCTGCCATCTGGAATGGACAGAAAGGACTCCAGCCCCAGGTTCTAGCAGGTCCAACACCCAGTAACTCAGGGTACAGGGGCTTTTTGCAAAAAGGACTTCAGAATCCCAGTGCATCTCCTAAAAATCCAGCTAGTTCACTGATGAGTTCAGCAACATCTACTCCCCAAACCAGACAGAACAAGAGAAATGACTCCACCGGATGTCAAGGAACTCTCGTGTGAGGCTGTTGGCAGAGGCCGAGCTCCTCAAAGGGTGATCCTAAATGCCTGCACTGGAATTCTTAGGGATGCTTGTTGACACTCCGGATTCCTAGACCCTACTTGAGAGCTTCTGAAATGTAAGGTCTGAGGTTGGGGCCCCAGAATGTACCATTTTATCAGGCTCCCAAGCAGGGCTGGGACTCGGCTGAGGGTAATGAGGAATTTAGGGTATATTTAAGGAGACACTCACTCTTAGGGCACAACCCTGAGAGTGAGCATGTCCTTAAATGTTGCACTCCAGGCCCCTCACCTCCTTGGCCCCAGTCCTGGCCTACTCTAGAGGTTTGAGAATTCTGAGGCATACCCTTATGGATTGAACTGTGTCCCCTCTAACATTCATACGTTAAAGTCTTAATCCCTAGCACCTCAGCATATGACTGTATTTAAGTAGGGTCTTTAAAGAGGTACTTAAGGTTAAAGGAGGTCATTAATCCAACATGACTGGTCTCCTTATAAGAAGAGGATATTAGAACACAGACAAGAGGGAAGACCCAGGGAGAAGCCAAGGAGGGAGGCCTCAAAATGAAATCAACCCTGCAGACACCTCGATGTCCAACTTCTAGCCTCCAGAACTAGTAGAAAATACATTTCTGTTGCTTAAGCCACACAGTGGCAGCTTGTTATGGCAGCCCCAGCAAACTAACCACCAAGTTTGAGAACCATTGGCAAGGTGGTTAAGAGCATGGGCTCCGGGATCACAGTGCCCCCATGTGGTTGCAGTCGGGATTGGGCTAAATACACAAAGAGAGCACTTGGTACAATTTCATGGAAACCAGGAAGCGCTCTGTAAACATCAGCTATAATTACTGTTGTTAATTAAGTATACATACTTTAGTCAGACTCTATCCCATCGCCTTCCATAGCCAGTTGTGAGCACCTGAAATTATTTATTTCAACAAATATTTGAGTGTCGATGAAAAGTTAGTGTCCACTTTATAAGCATGGCACTGTGCTCAACCTCTTGTGGAATACAAAGATGAAAAATACGCAGTACTCATCCTTATAGTACTACCCAGGGAAAAACCTGGAAAATTGATACTGAAATGTTCAGTATTTACTTGTGCCCAAGGCAACCATTCTTTTGATTGCTTTCCTTACCTCACCCCAGCTTTCTCATGTTTAACTATCCTGTCATACCTAACTATACTTCCATAGCCAACCACTCTGCCATATTTTACTATACTCTCATAGCTAATTATGCTGCTCTATCAACAATATTCCCATATCTAACTAAGTCCACTGTCACCGCTAACTGTCCTGTTATAACAAACACTTTTCAGATGACCAGAACAGCCCCACTGGTGTGACCATGGAACCTGACCTTTTCCCACTTCCCTACCATCCCAAGTATTCTACACTCTCCAAAGTCTCTCCATATATACCTAACTAAAATTAAGCGTTCCTAATTCAATTAAACTCTACTTACTATACATTATTAAGCACCTGCTATATGCAAGGTGATACCAAGTTACAAAATAGAAAGCATGCCCTAACAGGCTGACTCCAAAAATGAGGGTAATGGAGGGTACATGAACACTGTTCATATTTGCCATAAAAGGCTCCCAAAGGTTTGCCCCAACTTTAAGCCCAGCTCTTACCAACCTGTGTTACTAGATAGCCAAATATATGCCATTGGGTGTTTGGTTTTCCACCTATTTATATTACTTATTTCTTCATAACACTCACAGAGAGACATAAACAAGCCAGAACCCTGCAACTTTCTACAGAACCAAAACTCCTGGTCAAGCTCCCCATTAAAGTTATAGTATACAAACCCTCCTGTGGTTCTCCATGCTGCCACCTCGTGGGCTTCCCTTGTAAATGAACCGCAGTTTCTTCAGAGAGGAATCTGACAAGGGTTAGAAAGCTGTCACTCTGCAGAGGGGAAGTGGTTGTCACTACAATGCCTCTGCAGACTTACATCTCAAAGGGTCCCGCTATATCCAAATGGAGGGTTTAAAGTCGGCTAGAGTCAGCCTGTTAGGGCAATGCTAAATTGAACAGAAAGTCCTCGCTTCACTTGGCTAGCAGGTGCCATGTAATTATTCTTTTACTATTTCATTTGACCTTACTAAGCATTGCTTCTTGATTTATTAGCCTGGAATCTATGGAAAAGTGCATAGGACATTACATATGTTTCTTAACTTCTGTCAAAGAGTAATCTAAATGAATAATTTGAGTGAAAGAGTTTTGGTTTTTAAATTTTATTATTTAGCTGTTTATGTATTTAAATAAACCTGTCTTGGAAACAGCTTGATGACAAATTAAAAGAGGAAAGTGCAATTCCCCAGAGGGAGAGCTGTCTTCGGTGAAAATTCCTTCTGATAAATGGGCTATCTTGTTCTGCATGGTGATGGAGGTGACGTAGGAATTGGGGTGAGGAGCAGGGAATGGGAAGAAGCTGGAACAGAGAAGATGAAGCAGGAATGAGGGAGGCTGGTGTCTGCCGAGCACGGTTGTGAGCTGTGTCTGAAGGAAGGTGGTAGTCAGCCAGCCCCTCCACAACAGGACAACCCCACAAACCGGGACTTAGAAAAAGAGCCAGACTCTCAACAAACTGATAGAGCCCAGCCGATGTGAATCAGTGGTTGACCCATGCACCAAGAGGTCACCAGTTCAATTCCTGGTTAGGGTGCATGCCCAGGTTGTGGGTCCAATCCCCACTGGGGGCATGCAGGAGGCGGCCAGTAGATGTACTCTCTCGTCGATGTTTCTATCTCTCTCCCTTCCTCTCTCTCTCCAAAAATCAATAAAGAAAAAAAAATTTTGTAAAACACTGATAGATGCCTCATGTTCTCCTTGGTCAAACCGAGGCCCCATTTAAGGATATACCATGAGCACCCTCTCCATGACTATGTGAAGTCTGCTCACTTGAGTCTTAAGCTCCACCCTCCCTTCCCATGCTGAGCATCACAAGGGGCTTCTCTCCCTTAGCTGGGTGTCAGCCATTTTCAGTTTAGAAAGGCTTTGTCACTCCAGGTAGGAATTTTACACCGAGCCATCCTGCTTACCTCTTACACCCTTCCCCGTTCCCCACCATCCCCTCCACCCAAACACCAGAAGAGGCTGTTTTAAAGACCGTGAGAGGAAAAAAGTGAAAAACGTGGAGAGAAGACCTCTAGTACCTGTAGCAAAAGAGCAAAGCTTCTCAGCTGAGAGGAGCTAACCCTCCGCTGGAACTGTACATGTATCACGCAGCATCACATGGTATCACACAGTGGTTTCCAGGGAAGCCGCCCCGAGGTGGAGGTAGCGTCCAGGAGGGTTACCAGGGAAGAGAAGGGAAGAAAGTGGAGCAGGACCGGGCCTCCGCCAGCCCTAAGGAGAGCTCTGCAGATAGAACTGTCACTGGTGAGGGCTTCTCGCCCTCCCTCACGCTAGAAATCAAGAGAGGAGGGGAAAGGTGTTGGTTGGGATTTAAAAATGCCTTTATTTCAGGAATAGTTTTTACATAGACAAATTTGATAACATGAAAAGGCACAGAATGATTTTTCCATACAAATTACAAGCTCCTATAAAGTATAGAAGTACATTCTTAAGATGTTAAGGCATTTGGGGACAAAAGACATCTCCTTTTTTCCTTAATTTAAAGATTGGCTTTATACTTCACAGACTCCTTCATCCTTTTGACATCAGAAAGGTCCCCTGGTCCCTCCGGCCAGTTGTCATGATCTGTTAAGTGGAACACATGTCACTTACAAATCTATTAACCTTACAAGTCCCCCCAGTTTCCACCAAACCCTCCTGTTATTTTCCCTGAAAGTAACAAGAAATTATTAGGACAAATAGCACAGGCTCTGAGAAAATCCTGGATTTGATTCCCAGCTCTGTCACTTTACTAGCTTTTCAGAATTTGGAGAAATTACTCTTCCTGAGCCTCAGTTTTCTCATCTATTAAAGGGCATAATCACATCTATCTTCTAAAGTTGTGAGAATTCAATGTGACACCCTATGCACAGCCCTTGGCATACTGTAGACATTCAATAAATGTGACTTTCTTAATGATGATTTACAACAACGTGCTTACTCTGTACCCGGAACATCTAGCTGCCCGCCCAGCATTCAGCCCCTCACCTCCTCCTCCTCCCACAGCCTGGGGGCACTTAGAATTCCATGAGGTTCTGCAAGTGATCTCACTCAGACCGCTGACTGGTGGCCGACTGACCTGAGTCAACCAATGCACTCCATTCCCCTGGCTGTGGTTATTGGTTAGGGATAGGCATTTGCATAAATTAGTCCAAAGCAGAGTAGATGTCAGAATGTGGTTAGAAATGTTGAAAGAAAGTCCTTCCCCTCCCATCTCTCTCTGTCCAGATGGATGTGAACAAAGAAGCTGTAGGAACAGCAGGCAGCCATCCTGCCACAAGGAGAGTGAAAGCCAACATCATAGAAGCAAAAACAGAAGTAAGAGTAAAAATTGTCCTTGATGAGGACACTGAGCTGCTGAGTGAAGTGTCACCTGCTTGTCAGTTACTCGAGGCAACACATTCCTTTATGGCTCAAGCCAGTTTGGGTTGCGTCTAAAAGCATCTTGTCTGTCCCAGGGCTTTAAATGTTCGTTATCTGATTTGATCCTCCCAACAGCTTACAAAATCAATGCTATAAGTGAACCCACTTGATAGAAAAGAAAATGGAGGCTTATAGAATTAATTTCCCAAGGTCAAAGAGCTAAGAGGGGTACCAGGTTCCGATCGCAGGCACCCTCACTGCAGGGCTGGCAACCTTCAAGCAAACTCTACAAGGAAGGCTGAATATTCCCACTCATCATTTTGCGGGACTATATTCTTAAAAAACAGATGTAGCTGCTTTCCTTAAAAACTTAAAAAATGTTTTTGTACTGATAAAAAGTGTTAGAATGACAAGAGAAAATCATTTCACTGGAGGCCTGGAGAAGCAGCCACCTGGAATTTCTCTCTTTACCAAAAAAGAGTGAACTCACCTTAACAAATACTTCTGACTCAACTCTGCCAGTGAGAGATGTGGAGTCTCTCCCACTCTTGCTGTTTTAAGTACTATCAGAAAACAAAGCTGCATAACCATGTGCACGTCTGTGTTTACAACTGAGATCCTTAAAACCAAAGTATCTTGTGTCCCTCACCATTGATGCTATTAGTGAAGAAATATATGTGGGAGGGAGAAAGAATAAGTAATATTCCAGTTCTATACTAATCATTTATTAATGTAAAGGTCCTTAGCCTTGATTGAATTGTTAGCATATGAAAAGGTAGGTTGAACCTGGGTCCCTGATATGAAATTCAAAGACACATGTATTACCTGAACCACATTTTAATTTGCTAGTAGCCACTTAATCAACTATCTTGAGCACTAGTTTGAATATGTTTGAATTTTATATCTTTTTTTATATTTTGGGAGTGATTAACTTGAATGTGCCTTTTAGTTTCCATAGATTTGTTTTTTCATTTGTAAAATTAGGATACTGGACTAATTAAAAAAAAAAATTTTTTTCTTTGTTGATTTTTAGAAAGAGAGTAATGGAGAGGGAGAGAGAGATAGAAACATCAGTGAGAGAGAGCATGATTGGCCACCTCCTGCATGCCCCCCACTGCGCATTGGGCCCATAACCTGGGCATGTGCCCTGACCAGGAATCGAACTGGCGACCTCTTGATGCATGGGTGGATGCTCAACCACTGAGCCACACCGGCTGGACTGATTTTTAAAACTATGTTTTTATTGAATTTTTAGAGAGAGAAGAAGTGGGAGAGAGATAGAAACATGAACGAGAGAGAAACTCAATGGGCTGCCTCCTTCACACCCCCTGCTGGAGACTGAGCCTGTAACACAGGCATGTGTCCTGGGAATCAAACCAAGACCTCTCAGTCCATGGGCCAACACTCAATCCACTGAGCCACACTTGCCTCGCTGGACTGATTTTTTTTTTAGGACCCTTTCAACCCCCAAATTCTCTGGTCTAGTCATGAGACACACACATGCACTCCCCTCCCCCCCCACACACACACATTTGTGTGTAATATCTATTTAGTTGAGCCTTATTAAACTGTTTTGTATATCAAAAATGAATACAGCAAATTCATATGGTTCATTCAATCTATATCCCAAAGATAGCGTAAAAGAGCACCATAACCCCTCTCCACCTAACAGGTCCGATTCTTCTGCTCAGACCTTACTGAGGAATAAAGAGGAACTCAATCTAAAAGAATATGGCAACTTCTTGCCTTTTTTCCTATCTTCTCCTTACACATATGGTCTCATATTGAGAATATTTTTTAAGGTTCAAATTCTACTAACTTACACACACACACACACACACAAACTGCCTTTTTAAATATATATAAATTCCATAAATAAAGATATTTAGATATTTTTGTGATGAGGAACATTCCTTTCAAAACCGTATCATAAATATAAACATTTTACACATTTTGATGTGCTGACAGAACACTCTAAGATAATTTGAAAATGTGAACACGAAAAGGCATGAAGTTCACTAACTCACTGCTTGACTGCTTACCTGGTATTTCATTAATGTGAGTGTACAGAGACTGGCCCCCATCCACTTCAACCAACTGTCCGGTGATGAAGGAAGCTGCTGGAGATAGCAGAAAACATACCAGGGGGGAAACCTAGAAATGGAAAAACACACACAAAAGGAGACATGTCTCATATTTGCCTGCTTCCCAATCTTGAGCAACACATCTCAGAGCCCACGTCTGCGACATGAATTCCAAGGTGTACGTGTACCAGAATCTGACAGGACATAGATAACTGCCTTTTTTCTTTTTTATTTGAGCATCATGAAAATCAGGTAAGAGATTAGGGTGAAGACAGCGAGATAGGACAGATCCTCTGACAATGTCAAATAAGCTACACAGGGCTTAATTTGGGCTCTTTTCCATTTCAAACAACTCAGTTCCTTCTACACCTTTAAGTGCCCCCCACAACTATACTTCTCATCACTGCCACCAACTATACTTCTCATCACTGCCACGTGCCTTTTATATTTGTGTCCCCAAAATAGTCAATGTGCCTGTAAAATAACGTGGCATGCTCATCTGTTCAGTCTGTGGTCCTGCAGGCTAAACACCCAGCAATTCAGACTACAAGGACTTTCTGCCCAAAGGAATTCAGAATCCCAGTGCATCCCCTAAAAATCCAGCTAGTTCACTACTGAGTTCAGCAACATCTACTCCCCAAACCAGACTGTACGAGAGAAATGACTCCACCAGATGTCAAGGAACTCTCATGAGAGGCTGTTGGCACAGCCGAGCTCCTCAAAGGGTGATCCTAAACGCCTGCACTGGAATTCTTAGGGATGCTTGTTGACACTCCGGATCCCTAGACCCTGCTTGAGAGCTTCTGAATGTAAGCCCTGTGGTTGGGCCTCAGAATCTACCATTTTATCAGGCTCCCGGGCAGGGCTGGGACATGCATGTGCCTAATGAGGGGCTTAGGATGCCACACTTAAGGAGGTGCTCACTCTTGGGGCAGACCCTACACTAGCACAACCCCGAGAGTGAGCACATTCTTAAATTTTGTGTCCATGGCTTGCTTGCCTCACTCTAGTCTTGGTCCTGCACTGAGCACTGTAGCCACGTTTGTTCACATGGCTTTGCCTCTTTGAGACACTGAGACCCTGGAGAGCAGGCATAGCTTTCTCTCCACCCTTGCGCACCCAGCAGCTCATATAGAAATGAACTGTCTCAAACGGAGGCCACTAGCCCTGTGGCACTACCTAAACACTTGCCACAGGGCTAGTCTGAATTGAGATGTGCTGTAAATATAAAATACGCACCAGGCTTTGAAGACTTGCTATGAAAAGCAGAATGTTAAATATCACATAAATAGTTTTTATATTGATCATATGTTGAAATGATAATGCTTTAAACATATCAGGTTAAGTAAAATATATGATAAAACTAAGGTTACCTCTTTTTACTTTTCTTTTTTAAACTCATCTGTATTGTTGAATTACAGATGTTTCTACCTTTTTTCCCCATTGACCCCCTCCTCCCCATTCCCACCCCCTCCTGCCTTCCCCACACTATTGTCGGTGTCCATTGGTTACACATATATGCATAGAAGTTCTTTGGTTTATCTCATCCCACCCTCCCTCCCCCTTTCCCTTTGAGGTTCATCAGACTAACAACCAATTTGTACTTCTTCATTCCTTCATCTTTTTCACCTATCCTCCCACCCCCACCCATCTGGCAAGCAACAAAAAGTTCTCTGTATCTATGAGTTTATTTCTGTTCTGCTTGCTCATTTTGCTTGTAGATTCAATTGTTGATAGATTTGTATTATTTGCCATTTTATTCTTCATATTTTTGTTCTTCGCCTTCAAGAAGACCCTTCAACATTTCATATAATACTGGTTTGGTAGTGAAGAATTCCTTTAGCTTTTTCTTGTCTGGGAAACTCTTAATTCTAAATGATGGCTTTGCAGGATAGAGTAATCTTGGTTGTAAGCCATTGCTTTTCATCACCTTTAATCTCTCTTGCCACTCCCTTCTGGTCTGCAAAGTTTCTTTTGAGAAATCAGCTGACAGTCTTATGGGAGCTCCTTTGTAGGTAACAGACTGCTTTTCTCTCACTGCTTTTAAGATTCTCTCTTTGTCTTGAACCTTCGGCATTTTGATGATGATGTGTCTTGGCGTGGGCCTCTTTTGGTTCAACCATTTGGGACTCTCTGTGCTTCCTGGACTTGTATGTCTGTTTCCTTCACCAAGTTAGAGAAGTTTTCTGTCGTTATTGTTTCAAATAGTTTTTCAAATTGTTGCTCTCTCTCTTCTCCTTCAGGCACCCCCAAGATGCGAATGTTGGCACGCTTGAAGTTGCCCCAGAGACTCCTTACACTATCCTCATTTTTTTGGATTCTTCTTTTTGCTGTTCTAGTTGGGTGTTTTCTGCTTCCTTATATTCCAAATCGATAGTTTGTTTCTTGGCTTTCCCTACTCTACTATTGATTCCCAGTAAATTATTCTTTATTTCAGTTAGTGCATCCTTTTTCTGACTGGCCCTTTTTTATGTTGTTGATGGTCTAAGTTCCTCAGAGGTCTCCTAAGTTCCTTGAAGATCTTACTAAGTCCCTTGGATGTCTCACCAAGTTCCCTGAGCAACCTTATAACCTGTGTTCTGAACTCTGCATCTGTGGAGCCCCCAGTCTCGCCGCTGGGGGCTGGGGAGTGCTGCTGCCCAGTGGGGCTCAGCTCCTGCTCAGCCTTTGCTGTAGGTTTTTTTGAGGGGGGGAATAGTTCTCTGCTGCTGGTCTGTGCTTCTGTTGCCTGGGGATGGATGTCTGCTCTCCAGCCTCTGTCGCTGGGGGTATATCTCAACTCTGATTAGGCTGCTACTGCTGGGGATGATGCTGGGCTCCTGGCCTTTTGCGGTTTCTGCAACCAGCACCTTGGCAGCTCCACCGCTGTGCACTGGTCTGTGTTGACACAGGGTGTCCATTGGCCCGATGGTGCCAGGTGCACTGGTGGGCTCAGGTACCAGATGCTGCTTGTTTGAGAGATTTTAGGAATCTCTGAAGTAGGATACAAGACAGGCCAATCCTATGATAAAGCCTTTGGAAACAGCTTGGGTGGGCCTGAAAGTTGGATGGGGCAGGGCCAACAGTGTGAGCCAGGTTGCTGGAGTCCCAAATGTGGTGGTGTCTGCCGCCCCAGGGAAGGGCTCACCAAAGGAAAAACAGCCTTCACCAGCACGTCTGTCCAGGAGAAAGCTGCCCCTCCAGCCCTCGTCTGGAGGCCAAACAGCTCAGTTCTTCCCTGTTCTCTGGTGCCCCTCAAGCTGCCTCCCCTCAGAGCTCAGAGGGAGTGGGTCTGAGTAAGTCTGTGTGAGGGCCCTTTAAGAGGAACTGCTGGGGTTTCTGCAGCTGCAGCCTCCCTCAGTCTCAGTTCCCGCTGGTTTTACAGCCAGAAGTTATGGGGACTTTTCTTCCTGGCACTGGGGCCAAGCTGGGACCCTGAGCTGGGCACCTGGTGTGGGGCAGGGACCCCTCACTCCTCAGGAAGGGCCTTCCCAGCCGAGGTGACCCTCCTGATTTTTATCTGCCACACGTGGGTGTGGGACGAGCCCGTCCCCTTCACCCTCCTACCAGTCTGGATGTGGCTGCTGCTTTAATTCCATAGCTGTAGGACTTCCATTCAGCTTGATGTTAGTCTGCACAGCTACCATGGTCTCTGCTTCCCTTCACAACCAAGCTTTCTGAAGGCAATACCTACATTATTAGTTAAAGCATGACCGGCAAAACCCTGGGTGTACCTAAGACCTTTCCAGGGGATTTGCAGGTCAAACTACTTTCAAAATAATATTAAGTCCTTATTTGCCTTTTTCACTTTGCTAACATTTGTCCTAATAGTGCCAAAGCCATGGTGGGTAAGATGGCTGGAGCCTCAGCAGGAATCTTGGCAGGAACATGAGTTGACCTAGTGATCCTTATTGTAGTAATGATTATATCCTTCACGGGCAAGGACTCATGAGGGTGTGAGGGAGCCTGTTTCGTGTTAGAATGTCCTTGGTGAAGCAATAAAGATGACTAATTGTATTGATCTCAACCACTGAGCCTACACTGTTTCAATATCCTATGTGATGAAATAGGAATTACACATCAAACTCTTCTGTTCCATACAGAAGTATAATGGTTGCCTCAAGGAAAAGCAAGTGTAGTTGAGGTGTGAACTAAACTAGTCACGTTTTCCATGAAACACCATTTTTTACTTGAAGAAACAAAATGCAGTCACTGATACTTGGTCACTGGGCCGACATTTTTTCAAATGTCAATTCAAAGAGAAACATCTGACAGAATTCGTTGATAAGATTTGAGTTTTCAGGTAAAAATTAGAATTTTGGAAAACTTGAACTAGTTACCATGAGCTTGGCAATTTTCTGATACTTAAAGATTTTTCTGAAGAGATTAGTGGTGACGTTAACAAATGTAACCTTTTGATATTGTACGTCAACACTTAGAATTGTATGTCAACATTTAGAAGATCTGCATAACTCAGTGAACCAAAAGACCAATGCCTGATGTTACAGAATCATCTCTGGGTCAAATGCCTAGGCAAACTGTAAGAAAGATCAAAGGACCCTGGCCGGTTTGGCTCAGCGGTTACAGTGTTGGCCTGCGGTCCCGAGAGACCCAGGTTCAGTTCCCGCTAAGGGCATGTACCTCGGTTGCGGTTTGTCCCCAGCCCTGGTTGGGTGGTGCAGGTAGGTGGCGGCCACTCGATGTGTCCCTTTCACGTCAATGTTTCTCTCTTCCTCTCTCTCCCTCCCACTCTATCTGAACAAAAAAATGGAAAAATGTCCTCGAGGATAAAAAAAAAGAAAAGACAGATCAAAGGATTTTAATGTAGCAGAGTACAAAAAGTTCACTGACATGGTTCCAGGTTTCACAATGCAACTTATCTTTAAAAACTGCCAGGTTTTTAAAAAATTTTCATTCATATTTTTATTGTGTGTATATATATATATAAATTTTTTATTTATTAATTTTTGTTACAGATGTTTCTCATTTTTCCCCCATTGACACCCTCCTCCCCTTCCCCACCTGCCCCATCCCCATTATCGTTGTCTATGTTCATTGGTCATGCATACATGCATGTAAGTTCTGTGGTTTATCTCATCCCCCACAAATCCCCCCTCCTCTGAGGCTTGTCAGTCTGTACCCCACCTCCATGTCTCTGGGCTAATTTTGTTCAGCAGTTTGTTTAGTTCATTATATTCCACAAATAAGTGAGATTATGTGATATTTGTCTTTCTCTACTTGGCTTGTTTTGCTTAGGATAATACTCTCCATGTCCTTCCATGTCATCTCAAAGGATAAGAGATCTTTCTTTCTTACAGCTGCATAGAACTCCATTGTGTACATGTACCACAGCTTTTTAATCCACTCATCTACTGATGGACACTTGGGCTGTTTCCAGATCTTAGCTATTGTAAATAGTGCTGCTATGAACATGGGGGTACATATATTCTTTCTGATTGGTGTTTCAGGCTTCTTAGGGTATATTCCTAAAAGTGGGATCACTGGGTCAAATGGCAGTTCAATTTTTAACTTTTTGAGGTAACACCATAGTGTTTTCCACAGTGGCTGAACCAGTCTGCATTCCCACCAGCAGTGTACTAGAGTCCCCATTTCTCCACACCCTCGCCAATACTTGTTGTTTGATCCTTTGTTGATGGCGGCCATTCTGACAGGTGTGAGGTGATACCTCATAGTTGTTTTAATTTGCATCTCTCTGATGATTAGTGATGTTGAGCATTTCTTCATATGTCTCTTGGCCATTTGTATGTCCTTTTTGGAGAGGTGTCTATTTAGGTCCTCTGCTCAGTTTTTGAATAGTAAAGGAGAATATTCACAATTATCTAACAGGCTATTAAAATGCTCCTCCATTTTCAACTGTACATGTACATGAAGCCAGATTTTCTTCATATGCTTTACGCAAAATACTAGATTGCAACAGATTGAATGGAGAGGCAGATGTGCAAGTCCAGCCATATGCTAGTAAGCCATACATTAAAGAGATTTGTAAAAATGTAAAACAAATGTAAAAAATTGTTTTCCTTTGGTTTTGAAAATGTAGCTATTTTTCATTAAAAATATTACTTACAGTAACACATAATGCCTTTATTACTATTAATATAAAGTAAATTGATAAGTATTTCTTAAATTTCTCAATTTCAATTTCTATTCAGTAAATATAGATAAAATTATTCACATGAACAAAAGGATTGTTCTGTACAAAAATGTAAATTTAATCCTCTCATTCCCTTTTATTAAAGTCCTTTAAAACCCCTCTTAGGGGACTTCCGGTCAAGATGGCGGGTAGGTAAACGCAGTACCGCGTCCTCCCACAACCACATCCAAGTTACAACAAAACTACAGAACCACCACCATTCAAAACCGCCTGAAATCAAGCTGAATGGAAGTCCTACAACTACGGAATTAAAGAAGCTGCATCGAGACTGGCAAAAGGGGCGGCGGCGCGACTGGCTGGTCCCACACCCACGTGTGGGGATAAAAATCAGGAGGACACCTCGGCTGGGAAGGTCCTTCCTGAGGACTGAGGGGTCCCCGTCCCACACCAGGTGCCCTGCTCAGGGTTCCAGTGCCAGGAAGAGAATCCCCATCACTTCTGGCTGGAAAAACCAGCAGGAACTGAGGCTCAGGGAGGCTGAGGGGCTGGAGCCCCAGGCAGCTCCTTAAAGGGCCCGCGCACGGACTTAACCGGACTCTCTCCCTCTAAGCTCAGAGGGGAGGCAGCTCGACAGGCACCAGGGACACACAGGGAAGAGCTGTTTGGCACTGGAGGGAGGGCTGGAGAGGGGGCTTTCTCCGGGACAAACGTGCTGTCAGAGGCCTTTGTTCCTTTGGTGAGCCCTTCCCTGGGGCGGCAGACAGCCAGCATATCCAGGCCTCCAGCAACCTGGCTCACACTGGTAGCCCCACCCTGGTGGTTCCCTGAGGCCCCGCCCCACCCAACTTTCAGGCCCACCCAAGCTGTTGGCACTTGCTTAGCCATAGGATTGGCCTGAAACTTTGCAGGCCAGAAGGGAGTGGCAAGAAATATTCAGAGTGATGAAAAGCAAGAACCTACAACCAAGATTACTCTATCCTGCAAAGCTGTCATTTAGAATCGATGGACATATAAAGACTTTCCCAGACAAGAAAAAGTTAAAGGTTCATCACCACCAAACCGTTATTATATGAAATGATGAAGGGTCTTTTTTAAGAAAAAGATAAAATATACGAACAAACAAAATGGCAATGAATACATATCTATCAACAATGGAATCTACAAACAAAATGAACAGATAGAACAGAAACATTCTCATAGATACAGAGAACATTTTGTTGGTTGCCAGATGGAAGGGGGTTTGGGGGAATGGGTGAAAAAGGTGAAGGGATTAAGAAGTACAAATTGGTTGCTAAACTGACAAACCTCAAAGGGAAAGGGGCTGGGGGGTGGGAAGAAATAAACCAAAAAACTTATATGCATAACAATGGACACAGACAATAGTGTGGGAAAAGGTGGGAGGGAGGCGGGAGTGGGGAGGAGGGAGTCAACGGGGGTAAAAAATGTGGAACATCTTTAATACATTATACATTCAACAATAAAGATTTAAAATAAATAAATAAATAAATAAATAAATAAATAAATAAATAAATAAATAAAGGTATTTGGGACATTTGGGGGGAAAAAAAGAGTTGTATGGTTTTGCTTTCATACATAGCACTTCAATATATCTGAACATTATTTTGTATGTGTGTGAGGTGAGAGAGAGGGGTCTAATCTATTTCTAAATGAACAACCCATTGCTGCAAAACCTGCTGAATGGTCTGTTCTTTCCCCATATATTGAAATGCTACTTTTATCCTATAAACTCCCGTAAATACATGGTGCTGATACAAGAATCCATTCTATTCCGCTAATTTTAATCTATTTTAGTACCAGCACCAGATGTTGTAAATAAATATGTTTTGATATCAGGAAGATCAAAGCCCCCCATTATTCTTTTTCAACACACTTTTGGCTGTTTTTTTTTTTAATCCTCACCCGAGGACATTTTTTGTTCAGGTAGAGTGGGGGGCGGGGGGAGAGAGGAACAGAGAGAGAGAGAAACATCGATGTGAAAGGGACACATCGAGTGGCTGCCACCCGCACAACCGACCAGGGCCGGGGACAAACTGCAACCAAGGTACGTGCCCTTAGCGGGAACCAAACCCGGGTCTCTCAGGACCGCAGGCCGATGCTCCAACCGCTGAGCCAAACGGGCCAGGGCCACTTTTGGCTGTTTTTACACAAATATTTTTCTAGACAAATTTCAGAATCAGTGTGTTAAATTCCAAAAATATATTAAATTTATACATTACTTTAGAAAAACTTGATTTCAATAACATTGATTCTCTCCATTGAGAAATATGACATGTCTCTCTACTCTGGTCTTTTTTTTCCTAGTCTTTAGTAATAAAATGTTTTCTGTTCAGAGCTAAGTTTACACTACGTATTTTAGTTTTTATTATTCTTGTGGAAATTATATCCTTTTTCTTGTTCATTACCTTTTTAGACTCATATAGCTAACATTTAAGAAAGCTATTGGTTTTTTCATACTTAAACCTGGCCGTCCTACAGAAGTTGTGTAAGGAATATCATAGAGTCGAAATCGTCTGGCTTGTTTAGGGTCCTGCACACCAACAAATGTCACAAGATAAAATAATATCGTTGAAAAGTACAACGAAACAATGAAAACATGCTGTTCTTAATTCACACTGCATTTGCTCCAGAATAAAGACTGCTGTGGGTTTCAAGCACAAGCAGGGTTCTCCCGGAGCCGGACAGCCCCGGAACATGGTTTGTTGGCAGTGGAAGGAAGCATCATCTCTGTCAGCCAAACACTCTATGTAAAAAGGACACCAAAGTGTTACTAAGTTCCAAAGTATGAAACAAAGTAATCCTAATCAATGTTAGAAATATACATTACCTCCTCAGGAATCCCCATTCTTTTAGCTGGGATTGCCTGGAAGACGTTTTCAAATAAGCCTTTTGCCAAATGACCATAGTTGTCAAAAGCAGTCTTGGAATAAATGACTCCCTATGTTTAGATGTAAAACAGGAAGAAAATAAGGAAGATAAGGTTACATTTTAATTGTAAAGGTATCAAGGCAGTCTATCAACCAATACCAAAAATTAAGTGACTTCATAGAAAAGTTAATATTTCTAATATTACATTTTCTCAATCTTGTCAAAGAAATACAGTCAACCACTAACTACTACGAATGGAGTATCTGAATGCTCATTTTGTGACCTCCTCTTCCTTAATAACCAGTCAAAGCCTAGATTTTTTTCATAAAAGACGTGGCTTCTGAAAGCATAATTACATGAACAGATTAGGGAGGCTCTTAACTGGGAACAGTGAGATGGGGGAGTCTGTTTTATTTCCCACTGGGCTTCTCTGTTTTACAACACAAGACTGGCCCATGATTAAGGGAGCTTTAGAAAATGCAGTATTTTCATGGCTTTTCACCTAAAGCAAAATCACAAAAAGCATTTGAATCTAATATAAATAAACTAAAAATTTAATTGTTTAAGAATTCTCTTATATTGCTTTCATGGGTTTATAGAGCCAAGGAAATTATGAAAAAAAAAAAAAAACCTGTATAACACAGGATAAAGCTATTTGTTATTGGCTCAAAACTATAACAGAGGTTAGGGGAAGAGGCGAGGAAACAGCAGGTGTAAAAGATGATGAAATTTCATGGCATTCCTGGTTTCCAATTAAACAGTTAGTAACCTTTCATTTAAAGAAGGAATGCATCTTCTAGAAGTTTTAAGGTTTAGACATTAAACATGAGGAGAAACATGACTTTAGTGATGTGCTTGCAGTACTAACATACCACTAAAGGTTTTCAAGAAATGCCCTTAGGAGGCCAGTATTCCAAGGTAGCAACATTAAGAACAGAACTATATTCAATGTATCCTAAAGATATTAGCATGTCATATGAGTAAGGTAATGTCAGCTAGAGGATGTACAGAAGGGAAATAAAGTTTCTGGCTATGAGCCTGCAATTTGTTAAATATGAGATTTTCTACTAATGTCAACAGGTCAGTTCATGCTTAGTTCCCATTGAGTAGCATGAATAAAAATATCTATAGATAGTATATAGATTTATAGATAATATCCACAGATACTACAGAATTTCAGATCGAGAGACGATTCCTATCTTAGCAACGACGAGGAAACAGAGAAGTGGATTTGAGCTGAGTTTTGCAGAATGAGTGAGATGTTTCATTTAATGTCTCGGTACATAGCCAATATGTAATACTCAAGGAAGCTCAAACTATATCTTACTTCACACAAAAATGATGATTTTTGAAGTTGAACATACTGTGATTTTCCCCCTCATCACTTACATTAGGTTTCAGAGAAATTTTCTCTTGACTTCTAATTGATGTTTAACTGGGAATTTCTTCCTAAAACGTTGACCTTAAGTTTCTCTCTCTCTCTCCTAATAAAGAATTAATGATAAACCAAGAAATAACAAATAATCCAGAAAAATTTATTCTTTAAAGCAGTGATTTTTCATCCTTCACTGTGCACTTGAGTTTCCTGGATGGCTTTTTAATATACCAATGCCTGGATTCCACAGTTTGGAGCCAAGCTTATACATCAGTATTTTTAAAACAGTTCTCAGATAATTCTAATATACAGCCAGAATTGAGAATCATTGGCTTAATTTAACCCTAACAATGAAATCAACGAACACTTCTTCCGATCTATTTTCAAAAGCCAATCTTTTCTGGTACATAAGCACAGTGCCAAATATCTCTATCAACAACATAAATGGAATCAGAAGAGCACAATTTGTTCATGTAGAACATTTACCTACAGGGGCAACACAGTTGATCCTTACTCCACTTGTGGCCCATTCCAAAGACAAGGTTTTGGTGAGGTTGTAGACACCTTCTCTGGCAGCTGCACTATGCCTTTAAAAGACAAAAATAGAAACACTATAATTAGCTTTTGTTGACTATTGCTCTCCTTTACTAAACTGGCAGGAGTGTCCATGACCTGTCAGAGCCCCATAAGAACATGCCTGTCATCAAGTTCTGTGTGTACGAGTCTCTGTCTGAACAATGGGAAAGAACTGGGTCCTCCCATATTAAAGCCAAAACACTGTCTGTCAGAGTCAAACAAATCTCATATTGTATAGGCCTGCGTGGAATTCCCCCAAATCACATGAACCTAAGAGAAATATTATGAAGAACATTTTTATTATGGAGGAAAACAAATTGGTGATTTGAGGGTTATAAGTATGGTGTGGTTTTTTTTTTTTAATTAATTGTAGATAACTGATGGATCCTTAAGAATTAGAGGACAGCCAATGATGAGTTTTCTGTGTGATCTTGCAAGCGAGACATGCAGATTAAGGAACTGCAGGCAGTTCCTGAAACAAATTCTTAGAATTGTCTCTAAGGTTCGTGAGGCCCATTTGTTTCCACTATAGAATAAACAACCCTTAAAGATTAGATAATAGCCTTTGAACTAGTCACTGCTTGATTAGCATTATTTGTGTGCATATAGTTAGAGGTCAGAAGTTAACATAAAGTTAGCCATTTTTACCAAGCATTGCTTGTGGGCATGTAGATAAAGGTTAGATATTAACATAAAGATAATCTCCTTTTGCTAAGCATTGTTGGTGCTAATGCAGTTGCTCACATACTCTTCAGATGTACCTGTTAAACACTGTAATAAAAGCCATGGTGAGCCTGAGATCGATGCTACATGCCTGAGCGAGCTGTAGCCCTCCGCTCATCTTGAATACATCTTGCCTGCTGATGCTTTTTTCGTGTCTCCAATCATTTTGAATGCAACAGATAATAAATATGAAATTCATACATCAGGCTAGAAATAGCTTCAATATAATTTTTCGATGTATCAAAATTTAAATAAATTGTAATATATCTCCAGCAAGAGGTTCAAAATATTTATGTCTGCGTCCACATAGGGGTTCCGGGCAGAAGGTCCAGCTATGCTGTGACTTACAGTTTCTAATGACAAGGTCCTCAGAACCACATATGTAAGATCTGAGGGTGTATCCACTTCTCACTAGGGAGTCTCTACTGAGCCCAATCTTCCTGCAGAAAACCCACACAGCCCTAGTGTCAGCTGCAGCCACCCTGATGGGAGTCCAGGCACTGCCAACAACTCCATCTGTTGGAAATTACCTGTGTGACCCTATTGCCATCAAATGTGGCCACAACTTCTGTTGCTACTGCATCCCACAGTCCTGGGCAGACCTACAAGACAGGTTCCCTTGCCCTGTGTGTTGCCAGCAATGCTAAGAGGGACCCTTCTGAAGCAACACCCAGCTGAGAAGGATGACTAAAGGATGGCCAAGCTCCGCCAGGATGACTAAAGGATGGCCAAGCTCCGCCGGGATGACTAAAGGATGGCCAAGCTCCGCCGGGATGACTAAAGGATGGCCAAGCTGCGCCGGGATGACTAAAGGATGGCCAAGCTCCACCCGGAGCAAGAGGCAGGGGCAAGAACTGACATGCTATGTAGGAAGTACAATCAAGTCCTGACCCTATTCTATGAGGAGGACCTCGAAGTGGTTGTCCACTCAGTTCCTTGACCACCAGGGCTACCACATGAGGTCCTGCCTCTCATGAAGAGGCTCGGCAGTTACATGGAGTCCCTGAAGGAGAAAGTGTCAGACATTCAGAAGCTAGTAGCTGCCCAAGAGAAAAACCACCAGTCCTGAGAGACAGGTGGAAAACCAGAGACAGAAATTACTCTCTGAATTTGAGCACCTAAACCAGTTTATAGAGCATGAGCAAGAGACCGCTGAAGGGTAGCAAAGTATGCTACCCCAAAATATGACTATAGGAGTTTAAGACATTTCAGCCACAAAATGCCACATTGACGTATTGTTTTGAGCTGTTGGCCCTTGAAAAACATCAAATGCAGGGAGAGGCTTTCTCTGATCTCCTCTTATCTGCCGGAAGACAGATTCTCCAAAAGAAACTCCATTGTCATAAATCCCTTCCCTGGGAGTTTCAACAACTACAGAAGACCAATTCTTGTCACAGGAGAGGAGACTAGAAATAGACACCTCTCCCAGGCAAACTTGATCACAAACTCCCACACCTCCCATCTATTCTCTCCAAAAAATCATTTATGCTCTCTCCCATACGAGGTCTACATCTCCCTTCCTCTTTCCTTATTAAGATGGTATTTAGCCCTGGCCAGTTTGGCTCAGCGGTTAGAGCATCGGCCTGCGGTCCGGAGAGACCCGGGTTCAGTTCCCACTAAGGGCACGTACCCCGGTTGCAGTTTGTTCCCGGCCCTGGTTGGTTGTGCGGGTGGCGACCACTCGATGTGTCCCTTTCACATCGATGTTTTTCTCTCTCTCTGTTCCTCTCTTTCCCTCCCACTCTACCTGAACAAAAAATGGAAAAAATGTCCTCGGGTAAGGATGATAAAAAAAATAAATAAATAAAATGGTATTTAAGTCTGAATTCTAAGCCACCTCAGGCAGTTACTATTTTCCCCTGGGTATCTCCCATGTATCCATGAGGTTTACATAATAAACTTGTTTTTTTCTCTTCTTAATCTGCCTTTTATTACAGGGGTTGCACCCAAGAACTGAAAGGGTAGAGGGAAAATTATTTTTCTTCCCTACACAATTCTCTCAAGATTTGCTAATGAAGAGGTCATTCAGCAGAAGCTCAATGCAAACATAACAGCATGTTCAGACTACATGTCCGCAGGCGAAGCTCTCCTAAAAAGGTGGCAGAGAAGAGTGCGATGTCAGTAGGGCATTGCTGATGGATGTCAAGAATGCTGGCGACAGGTAGGAAAGTCTGCAACCCCCAACAATGTTCCTTCCAGTTAAGGAGGGAAGGATGCAGTTTTCTCTGCAGCACTCAGCTCTGCAGAAAATTATACAGGAGTTGAAAGAAGTTACTCTGGATCCTGAACAACACATTCTAATCTTGTCTTTAAGGATTAAAAAAAACAACCCTGTGACATTTGTGAAGAAAAAGCAAAGAATCCAGTTCCTCTACATCCAGAGATTTACAGCTGATCAATAGTCCTGGGTTCTGAATGATTTGATTCTGGCCAGCGTTACTGGAAGGTTCCACGTGGATGACAAAGCTGAGTGAACCATGGGGTTTGTAAAGACTCCGTTTTCATGAATGGAAAGTGACCTCCTCTCCCCCCGTAAGGACAGAACAGAGGGTGGACAATTCAGCTGCAAAATGATGACTATGTTGACTGAGGAGCTGTTCCGGTCACTCTTCTAAAGGAAAAGCCCAGAGGGACTGGCATTTATCTAAACAATGGTCCAGATATGGGTAAGATTTTATTTTACCATTTGAATAACAGGTCTCACATCCATTCTTACACTGATACATTTTCCAAATTACTAAGGCCTTATTTCTGCATCAGATGTGATTTAAAACTTCTTACAATCTGAATGATAAACTGCCCGTAAGGCTGTTACTTTCCTTTATTTATTTCCTGTAGTTTATAAATAGAAGACAGAATCATGTGCAACTCTCAGTGAATTTAGCACTAACAAATTTTTAAAAGCTTCTACAACTTATATACATAAATGAAATCATGTAGTATATGTTCTCTTTCCTCTGGCTTCTTTCACTCAGAATAATTATTTTCAGATTCATTCATATTGCATGAGTCAATATCTTTTTATTTCTGAGAATTAGTCCATTTTATAGATATACCACAAATTCGTTTATTCATCCAACCATTGATGAACACTTGAGCCACACACATAAATGTCTCTCCATTGGACATGTGAGTTGCTTTGGGGCCCATCTCTTGCCCTTGTCATTACTGACAATGACCCAGAAGATCAGCAGATCAGTCTAAATTCCCTTGCACAGACTATAATGGAAAAGAGACTAGCATTAGACAAAATTGGAAAGAAAATGATCAGAACCCCCACAGAAAAATGTGCCAAGATAGCAATACAGTCCAAACACACACACAAAAGATATCTGATAGTCTTTTAACAAATGAGAAGATGCTCCTCTGAGAATAGCACTTCTTGCCCACCATGGTTGTGCAGAAGTCAGTACACCCATTTTGGGTGAGGCTGTGGGCAGCGGGCAACTCTCACATATTGCTGGTGGGAGCGCAAAACAGAAAGAAATTTGGACACCTGCGGTATGCATTTAACCTTCACCCAGCAACCCAGCTCCCAGGATGTACCCTGAAGATATACCTTCACAAGTACGAAACAAATACGTACAATGTTATTCACTGCAGGATTATTTGTAATAGCAAAATGTAGGAACAATACGAATTTCTATTAAATTTGAAACTGTATATACATTTGAAACAATTAATTTGAAAAACAAATCCGTAGGTCCATGGTGGTATCGCAAAAAGTTTAATAATGATGATATTATTATAAATAATATCAATAAATATATATAGAGAAAAGGGATGATTGTGGTGGAAAAAATCTTTTTAATGGAAGAATATCTGCTTATAAATATAGAATGAAATCAGAAAAATAAACATTTTACATCTTCAATGTAATAATTGATTTAGGTAAGGATCAACAGTGGTTGCTAAAATCATGATGACAAAGAGTATTCATACAGTGCCAAAATATCACCCTACAGATTATAGATTACATAATAATTATAAAGTAATTAAGATCACTATCTTAATAAGTTAACAGATTATTTCTGGGATGACAGGGTATAAAGGATTTGACTTTCTATCTTATACAGTTATATATTTACATGCATTATTTTTATAACACTAAGATGAGTCCATTTAAGAAAAATAAGAATTTTATGTTGGAAAATAAAAATAATTAAAATCTTATTTTAAAAAGATTAAAAGCTTTAGAGCTTATAAAAGATACTAGAGAACCCTGGCTGGTGTGGCTCAGTTGGTAAAAGCATCATCCTGTACATTGAAAGGTTGTAGGTTTGATTCCAGGTCAGGTAACCACTGAAAATGCAAACACTGGAACCCATCAGTGTGAAGAAGAAACAGTCACTGCTTCCTCACTGTACAAGCTGCTCTCTAACAATATGCCTCTGAGCCCCATTCCATGTTTTGGTTTAGGTGCTCCCAGTTTGTAAACAGTCTTTTTAGTGTGTATACAGTACATTTTTACTGATCACTATTTCGGTGATTTTTTGTTTGTTTGTTTTACTTGGCTATTTCTGAACCTTTGACACATAGAAAAAAATACATAAAAATGCTTACGCAAATCTTGGAAATCCATTTTTAGTAAGCATAGTGATATTGACAATAGATCCTCCATGTTCTTTCATCCAAAAGTTGTAAACTGGAGAAAACAGACAGATGGCAGTCATGTTAAACAGTGATCTGACCCTTCTCTGATCCCCTGTTCCAGCATGCTGCTCTTGTAATGTATTTTAAATTTACATTTCCTTTTTTATAAAAAGCTTAGCTGAGGTGCATTGTACATATCATACAATTCATCTGCTTTATGTGTACAATTTAATAATTTAAACAAATATATACAGAATTGTGCAACCATCAACACAATCCAGTTTTAGAACATTTCCATCACCCTAAAAAGTTCCTCTGGGCCCATTTACAGCCAAATCCATTCCCTGGCAAATACTCATTTACTTTCTGTTTCTATAGACTTACCTCTGAACATTTCACATAAATGGAATTACATAATATGTGGTCTTTTATGTCTAACTTCTTAGAATAATCTGCCTGGCCGGTGTGGCTCAGTGGATTGAGTGTCGTCCCATGGACTGAGAGGTCCCAGTTCAATTCCCAGTCAAGGCACATGCCTGGGTTGCAGGCTCGATCCCCAGTACAGGGTGTGCAGGAGGCAGCCGATCGGTGTTTCTCTCTCACATCCATGTTTCTATCTCTCTCCCTTCCTCTTTTTCCAAAAAATCAATAAAAACATATTTTAAAAAAAGAATAATGTTTGTGAGGTTCATCCACATTGTAACATGTATCAATAGTTCCTTTTAATTGTTGAATAGTACTCCATTGTATGGATGTGCCATATTTTATTTATCCATTAGCCAGCTGATGAACATTTGGATTGTTTCCACTTTGGGGTGATCATGAACATGTCTTTACATAGACACACGTTTTTATTCTTTTGGATTAAGGGTAGAATTGCAGTTGTATGGTAACTCTATGTTTAGCTTTGTAGGAAACTGCCAAACTGTTTTTCAAAGTGTCTCTAAGTTTTGCATTCCTACCAGAAATGCAGGAGGACTCCAGTTCCTCCACACTATTATCCTCTGACTTTTTTATTATAGCCATGCTAGTGGAAATAAAGTAGTATTTCACTGAGGTTTTGATGTCCATATCCTTAATGACCAATGGTGTTGAGCATCTTCTGATGTGCTTATTAACCATTCATATATTTTCTTCGGTAAAATATCTACTCAAATCTTTCTTTTTTTAATCCTCACTTGAGGATATTTTTCTATTTATCTTCAGATAGGGTGGGAGGGAAGGAGAAAGAGATGTGAAAGAGACACATCAATTGGTTGCCTCCCGCACGACCCCAACCGGGCCCAACCGGGGCTGGGGATGAACCGCAACTGAGGTACATGCCCCTGACCACAATCGAACCCGCGATTCATTGGTCTGCAGGCTGATACTTTAATCACTAAGCAAAACTGGCCAGAACTCAAATAATTTTTTTCCCCATTTTTATTTATTTTTTTAATTTTATTTTTGTTACAGATGTTTCTCCTTTTTTACTCCATTGACACCCTCCTCCCCATTTCCCCCGCCCTGCCCCGGCTTTGTTGTCCATGTCCATTGGTTATTTTTTTCCCATTTTTAAAATTGGGTTGCTTTCTTATTATTGAATTATAAAAGTTCTTCATGTATTCTGAATACAAGCCTTTTATCAGATATGTGATTTGGACATTTTTTCTCCCAGTCTGTGGCTTACTTTTTACTTTTTTTTTTTTCAATTTATTTATTTTTTATCTTTATTGTTGTTCCCCTTTTTCCCACCATTGATCCCTTCCTCCCTACATCTATTCCCTTTCTGTCTTCCCCACACTATTGTCTCTTTTCACTTTTTTAATGATGTTTTTTGAAGCACAAACATGTTTAAGTTCAAGTCTAGTTTATCAATTTTGTATTTTATGGACATATGGGTATTTTTGGTGGTTGTTCTTAGGACTCTTTGCCTAACCCAATGTCAGAAAGATTTTCTTCTTTGCTTGCTTCTAAAAGTTTTATAATTTTACTTTTTGTATTTTGGTCCATGATCCATTTTGGACTATTAGTTAACTCCTATTTATGGTGTGAGGTAAGGGTCTTTTTATACATAGATATCCAACTGTCTCAGTACTATTTGTTGAAAAGATTATAATTCCCCCATAGAATTGTTGGCACCTTTGACGAAAATCAGTTGACCCCAAATATAAAGGTTTATTTCTGGACTCTCAATTCTTTCCCATTTATCTGTACATCTGTCCTTATGCTACTACCACAGCGCTTTGAAATCAAGAAATATAAGTCCTCTGACTTTCTTCTTTTGTAAAATTGTTTTGGCTTTTCTGGGTCCTTTGCATTTCCATAGATACTTTAGGACCAGCTTGCCAATCTTTGCAAAAAATTGATAGGAATTGCATTGACCCTACAGATCAATTTGGGAAGAACTACCATCTTATCAATATTGAGACTTCCAATTCATAAACAGACCATCTTTCCATTTACTGAGATCTGTTATTTCTCTCAGCAATGTTTTGTAATTTTTAGCATACAAGTCTTACACTTCTTTGTTAATTTCATTCTTAAATATTTTGTCATTTTTGAAGCCCAATAGGATATATAATCATCCATTCTATTTATACAAGTCAAGACAAGGCCAGAGATGTACCTCAGGATTCAATTCAACAGAAATCTAATTTTTAGAAGATAAAGACCAGAGAATAATTTAATACTCATTCCTACTAGAAACTTAAGCAAAAATAAGGATGCCTTCCCACTATACTTAATGCTTTTCCATGAATTCTGACCAATTCTTAATATATGAAGAGGTAAAACCGCTAGAAAAGAAGACATGAAATACAACATTGTGTAACTTTTATCACATTGCTGAAATTGGGAAATGTCTTACAATTGGGGGCATCTTACAATTACAAATAGTACTGCTTTTATATTGCTAACAATATATAAAATGATGGTGCATTTCACAATTGACTGTACCTTTGACTCAATGAAATACAGTAGTTATTTTTAGTTTCATTTTTTTATATATAGTAGTTTTCATTTTTCTTATAGAAAAGGCAGGTTAAGTTATAGAAAAATATTTTTCAACATTTATAATGATTACATTTCCTTTGTTCTTTATTATGTCTCTCAAATGTGTATTTAAGAAAATGGCAGCTATTTCTTTTTTAATTGAATTTACTAAGGTGACATTGGTTAATAAAATTATATAGGTTTCAGGTATACAATTCTACAATACACCACCTGAATAATGTATTGTGTGTTTACAACCCCAAGTCAAGTCTCTTTTCATCACCATTTATCCCCCCTTTACCCTCTTCTACCTCCCCGCAAATCCCCTTCCCTCTGGCAATCACCATAAAGCTGTCTGTGTCCATGAGTCCTTCTTTTCTTTGCTTAATCCATTCACCCTTCTCACCCAGCCCCTCTCGAGTCTGTCTCCACTTTGTTACTTTGTTTTGTTCATTAGATTCTGCATATAAATGAAATTATAAGGTATTTGTCTTTCTTTGACTTGCTTATTTCATCTAGCATAACACTCTCCAGGTCTATCCATGCTGTCCCAAAAGGTAAGGTTTCCTCCTTTTTTGTGGCTGAGTAGTATTCCATTGTGTAAATGTACCACAACTCTTTTATCCTCTCATCTACTGATAGACCTTGGGCTGCTTCCAAATCTTGGCTATTATAAATAATGCTGAAATGAACATAGCAATGCCTATATTCTTTCAAATTAGTGTTTTGGGTTTCTTTGGCTATATTCCCAGAAGTGGAATCTCTGGGTATTAGGCAGTTCCACTTCTAATTTTTTTAGGTAACTCTATACTGCTTTTCATAGTGACTGCACAAATCTGCATTCCTTTTCTCCACATCCTTGCCAGTATTTGTTATTTGTTGATTTATTGATGATAACTATTCTGACAGGTGTGAGGTGACATTTCCTTGTGGTTTTAATTTGCATTTCTCTGATGATTAGTGATGTTGAGTATCTTTTCATATGTTTATTGGTCATCTGTATGTCCTCTTTGGAGAAGTGTCTACTCAAGTCCTTTGCCCATTTCTTAATTGGACTGTTTGTTTTTTGGTGTTGATTTTCATTAGTTCCTTATAAATTTTGGATCTTAACCCCTTATCAGATATATCGGCAAATATGTTCTCCCATTCAATGGGCTGTCTTTTCATTTTGTGGATGGTTTCCTTTGCTGTGCAAAAATTTTTCAGTTTGATGTAGTCCATTTGTTTATTTTTCATTTGTTTCCCTTACCCAAGAAGCTATATCAGAAAAAAATACAGCTAAGAGATATGTCAGAGATTTTACTACCTATGTTTTATTCTAGGAGTTTTATGGTTTTGAGCCCTATATTTAAGTCTTTTATCCATTTTGAGTTTATTCTTGTATATTGTGTAAAAGGGTGGTCTAGTTTCATTTTTTTGCATGTATCTGTCCAACTTTCCCAACACTATTTATTGTATAAACTGTCTTTATTTCATTGTATATTTTTGCCTCCTTTGTCATATATTAATTGGCCATTAGATGTGGGTTTATTTCTGAGCTCTCTATTTTGTTCCATTGATCTATGTGTCTCTTTTTATGCCAGCACCATGCTGTTTTGATTACTATAGCCTTGTAGTATAGTTTGATATCAGGTAGTATAAAACCTCCAATTTTGTTCCCTCTTCTCAACATTGCTGTTGCTATTCAGGGTCTTTGTGGTTCCATATAAATTTTAGATTGTTTGTTCTAGCACTGTGAAATATGCCATTCGTATTTTGATAGGAAGTACATTAATTCTATAGATACCGTTGGGTACTATGGACATTTTAATGAATGAAACATAACCAGTAATCCAAAGACTATGCTATGATAATTAGTTGTTAGTCAGAAAGAATGTGGGCTCTGTCTGGTATTTTTCTCTAAGGACCTTTTTGAATTAACAGGTCCTTACAAAAGTTTTATTTCTTACAAAGTAAGTGTGAGAGTTTTCTTTAATTTTATAAACAACTTTGTAGCTATGTCTCTGTACATATTTTTAATAATTTTCTCATGATAAATTCCTAAAAATAAAATTGTAAGATCAAAAGATATCCATATTTTATAAATATTGCCAAATTACTACCCAGAAATGTAGCACTTTACAACCCTGTGTTGTATGTGAGTAAATCAGGGCATTAAATGTTGACAACATGGAGCTTTTTGAGACCCTAACAATTTCTCTTTCAGTATCTCTATGATCTTTAAATAAAGACACCTTGAATTTTGGGGTTATTGATCACACTTGCCTGCTTTGCACATGTAGAAGGTGCCCGACAGGTTTGTTTCAATCACGGCATGCCATCCTTTCGAACTGATGTCCTTAGCCAAAGATGTGAACTGGCCTCCTCCATTGTTTACCAAGAAATCAATTTTACCATACAATTCTAAGGTGGATTTGACCAAATTATTTACCTAAAGAAAAACATTAATAGTCAATGGGTTAATAATCTAACTTGCTACTTGGACTGATGGTTTGCTCTAGGAGAGCTTACTATCTCTCACCATGAATGGTAACCTGAATACCACAATATCCACAGATCATAAAGTTAAATGTATCATTTTGTTTCCCTTCCTGTCCTCCTGAGGCAACTTACTCAATAAATCACTAACAGAAGAATCTCCTTCACAGGCTCTGCTTCTCTTGAACCTCATCTGACACAGGTAACATAGGAAAATCTGAAGCACAGTCAAGTGTAGGAACCAGTAGTATAAATTAAAAATGAATAAGTAATATGGATATATTTGTATTACCTCCTCTTCGTTACGGATGTTGCATTTTATGGGAGTGACTTGAGACTTGTGGATGACAGGCAGGGTGGTCTTCAGTTCATCTACAGTAGATTTTAATACATCAAATTTACGGGATGCAATGACCACATTACAGCCTGAGGAAAAAAACATCCAAAGAACAAGTAAATATGTTTTCATTGGTTGCCCAAATCCCACAAATAATAATGCTTAACAAATATGTCATGTGTTCTCATAAAAACGATGAATTAGGTCTTCTGCTTCTGGTCAAGATGGAGTAACAAGAACTGAGTTTACTCTCCAGCCCCAAACTACTAAAAAGCTGGACAAACTGTATGAAACAATGGTTTTCGGGTATTGGACATCAGGTAGCACTGAATAGTAATCTCAGAGAATGGAAACAAGCAAAGTGAGCTCTATGATTATTCCAGCTGGCTGCCTGGAGAGAATCTTTGGCTGCAAAATAAGGAAAAGAAAGCTATTTAGAGCCCAGTAGTGTCCTGGGTAGAAGAGATGAAGCTAGAAGTCTGGGGAGGCCTAGATGACTAGATTACACAGGACAGAGAGAGAAAAGAGGTACAGAGAGAGAACACCAGAAATTTGCAGAGAGTTCCCTCAAATCTTTTTCTTTTTTTAATCCTCACCTGAGGATATTTTTCCATTTAACTTCAGATAGAGTGGGAGAGAGGGGGAGAGAGAGAGAAACATAGATGTGAAAGAGACACATCGATTGGTTGCCTCCCGCATGACCCTGACCAGGCTGGGACTGAATCACAACCAAGATACATGCCCTTGGCCAGAACTGAACCCATGACTGTTTTGGTCCACAAAATGGTTCTCCAACCACTGAGCCAAACCACTGATCAGAGCATGTAAGTAAGGAAATTGTCTGAGAATGGGGAACATCTGACCCCCACTTCTGAGTGATCCCCCACTCAGAAGAATAAGGCCTCAATAGTGAAGCAAAATTAGCCCTAGACTAAAAGCTAATGTTTTAGTTAAGATCAATGCTTAACATTAAAACTTGTTAACTGGGCGGGACATATAAATACATCAAACGTTGCATACAGTAAAAACCCGGTTAACAGGTTAAGTAAGCCTCTTTTTAAAGTATTGCACTATCTCCAAGTAACTTAAACTATGTCGCAGAATAAAGCTCAAGAAAATGTATAATATAAAGAGAATAAGCATCCAACAAGGTAAAATTCAAGATATCTGGCTTGCAACAAAAATGACCAGACATGCAAAGGAACAGGAAAATAATAGCCATAATGAGGAGAAAAGTCAATGAATAAAAAACACACCCAGAAAGGACACTGATGATATAATTAAATAAGCCACTGAAAAAGTGAAAAATTTTCAAAGCCAGAGAAAAGGAACACATTAAGTATAGAAAAAAGACAAAAAAGACAGAAGACTTCTGTTCAGAAACAATGCTAGCCAGAAGACAGTGGAATGTCTTGAAAGTTGCTGAATTAGCACCCCCACCCCCCGCCCCAGCCCTGCAACCATACATACACACACACAGGTTCTTGTACCCTATGTGCCAGTAGGCCAAAACATTGAAACAGTGGTGCTTGGAGATAAAGGTTTATTTGATTTGGGTAAATAAAGAGGACAGAAGAATAAGATCTCTCAAAAAGCAAAAGTAGGGAGTTTTTATGCAGCTAGGAATTAAGGGAATGGGAGTTCCATGAAAATGAGAAAGGAGTCCAAGTTTCTTTAGTCACAGAGACTTTTCATACTAGACTCCTTATGGCCCTGGAGTTATTTTCTCCTGCTTGACAAAGAAACAGTACACTAGCAACACAAAATTATATTGTGAGAACAAGAGGTACTGGATTAAAAAGCCAAGATTCTGTAAAATATCTTACTTGTGTATCAGAGACCTCACCATTAAAGCAAAAAATAGAAACTAGGTATCTTGTGATTATCACCATTGTTTATGCTACCATTGCTTTGTGCTTAACTAGCTATATTTTTCTATTATCTCAAGCAAAGTGTCTTTTAAACATTTCTCCTAGAACTTGCTTTATAGGCAGTCCTTCAGTCCATGACTAACATACTTTCTTAATTTTTAACTACAACCAAAGCGATCAAAACATTTTGTTAAAGCCTGTACCTATATTCCAGTTGAGAATTAAATTATTTAGTTCCAGCTGTGAAACACACTAGGGACATTAAAATTACAAGGAGTTCGGCTACAAAAGTACTTCAGGGCCAGGAGTGGAGGGTAGGGGGGATTATGCATCTGGAAATCTTGACCTAGTGAAAATAGATTTCAAAAATGATGGCAAAATAAAGACTTGCTCACATAAATAATACCTGGAAGGCTTTGTTAAAGCAGACCTTCACTACAAGAAAAGATTAGAGGAAGTCCTTCAAGCCAGAAAGACAATAATACCAGATAAAAATTTAAATCTAGACTTCCGGTCAAGATGGCGGTAGGTAAACGCGGTATCGCGTCCTCCCACAACCACATCAAAGTTACAACTAAACTACAGAACAACCATCATTCAAAACAGCCTGAAATCAAGCTGAATAGAAGTCCTACAGCTACGGAATTAAAGCAGCAGCCACATCCAGACTGGTAGGAGGGGTGGAGGGGCTGGGCCCACACCCATGTGTGGCGGATAAAAATCAGGAGGACACCTCGGCTGGGAAGGTCCTTCCTGAGGACTGAGGGGTCCCCGTCCCACACCAGGTGCCCCGCTCATGGTTCCAGTGCCAGGAAGAGAATCCCCATCACTTCTGGCTGGAAAAACCAGCGGGAACTGAGGCTCAGGGAAGCTGAAGCGGCTGGAGCCCCAGGCAGCTCCTTAAAGGGCCCGCGCACGGACTTATCAGACTCTCTCCCTCTAAGCTCGGAGGGGAGGCAGCTCGAGGGGCACCAGAGACATACAGGGAAGAACTGAGCTGTTTGGCACTGGAGCGAGGGCTGGAGAGGGGGCTTTCTCCCGACAAAGGTGCTGTCAGAGGCCTTTGTTCCTTTGGTGAGCCCTTCCCTGGGGCGGCAGACAGCCACCATATCTGGGACTCCAGCAACCTGGCTCACACTGGTAGCCCCACCCTGGTGACTCCCTGAGGCCCCGCCCCACCCCACCCAACTTTCAGGCCCACCCAAGCTGTTGCCATTTGCTTAACCAAAGGATTGGCCTGTCTTGGATCCTGCTTCAGGTTTTTCCTAAATTCTTTCAAATTAGCGACATCTGGTCTCAGCGAGCCCCATACCTCTCGTTAAGTAATACATAGAAACAAACACAGGGAGGCAGCCAAAATGAGGAGACAAAGAAATGGGTCCCAAATGAAAGAACAGAACAAAACCCCAAGAAAAGAACTAAGCGAAATGGAGATAAGCAACCTAACAGATGCTGAGTTCAAAATACTGCTTATAAGGATGCTCAATGAACTTAGTGAGAACCTCAGTGAACTTAGTGAGGGCCTCAAGAGCATAAAAAAGGACCAGTCAGAAATCATGGATTAGAATTGAAGGAGGCATTAACCGAAATAAAGAATAATTTACACAGCTTCAATAATAGAGTACGTAAATCCAAGGAGCAAACTATCGATTTGAAATATCAGGAAGCAAAAAATGCCCAATCAGAACAGCAAAAAGAAAAAAAGAATCCAAAAAAATGAGGATAGTGTAAGGAACCTCTGGAACAACTTCAAGCGTGCCAACATTCACATCTTGGGGGTGCCGGAAGGAGAAGAGCGAGAACAAGAAATCGAAAACCTGTTTGAAACAATAATGGCAGAAAACTTCCCTAACTTGGTGAAGGAAACAGACATACAAGTCCAGGAAGCACAGAGAGTCCCAAACAAGATGAACCCCAAGAGGCCCACACCAAGACACATCATCATCAAAACGCAAAAGGTTCAAGACAAAGAGAGAATCTTAAAAGCAGCAAGAGAAAGGCAGCTAGTTACCTACAAGGGAATTCCCACTAGGCTGTCAGCTGATTTCTCAAAAGAAACTTTGCAGGCCAGAAGGGAGTGGCAAGAAATATTCAGAGTGATGAAAAGCAAGAACCTACAACCAAGATTACTCTATCCTGCAAAGCTGTCATTTAGAATCGATGGATATGACTTTCCCAGACAAGAAAAAGTTAAAGGAGTTCATCACCACCAAACCGTTATTATATGAAATGATGAAGGGTCTTTTTGAAGAAAAAAATAAAATATATGAACAAACAAAATGGCAATGAATACATATCAATCAACAATGGAATCTACAAACAAAATGAACAGGTAGAACAGAAACATTCTCATAGATACAGAGAACATTTTGTTGGTTGCCAGATGGAAGGGGGTTTGGGGGAATGGGTGAAAAAGGTGAAGGGATTAAGAAGCACAAATTCATTGCTAGACTAACAAACCTCAAAGGGAAAGGGGTTGGAGGGGGTGGGAAGAAATAAACCAAAGAACTTATATGCATAACCAATGGACACACACAATAGTGTGGGAAAAGGCAGGAGGGGGGCGGGAGTGGGGAGGAGGGGGTCAATGGGGGAAAAATGTGGAACATCTGTAATATATTTTACATTCAACAATAAAGATTAAAAAAAAAAAAAAGAAAAAAATTTAATCTACAGAAAAATGCCAGAAATGGCAATTATTGTAGTAAATATAAAGATTTTTCTTCTTTCTATTCAAATCTCTTTAAAAAGTGGTGATTGTTTAAAGTAAAAATGATAACAATATACTGTGGGATTTCTAATATATGTAAAAATAAAATACATGCAGACAACAGCATGACGGCCAGGAAGGGTAAAATATAAGGACAGGTAGTCCTTGATTTGCTCAACTCTAATGTGCACTAATTTCAGTTATTTTAGCTCAGCTAAATAACACTGGTTGCCCACCAACATGGTTCAAATTTCAGTTACCATGGGATAGTAACTGAGAATAACCACATAAAATGTAAACCTCACTGCTCGCTCTTCAATCCACAAATCACCATGTGAAGAACAGATGCACATCATGATCAACAGAGCATGTCACTTCTTTTGATTCTGTCGTGACCAGTCCTGTGCATCTATCCGGCGGGTCACACACAGAAAGCAAAATATGCAGTCCTGCTGCCTCCTTGTCTCTTAGTGATAAACCCACATGACATTTTACAAAAAGGGGATATTGAAAGAGAAAGATAAAAGACAGAAGGATATGGCTAATCCCAGAGCGTTTGAAGAAATAAAAACTAGTTGCGTGGCGAGTGAAATCAGAATAGATGTAAGTGGAGTTATAAGAGGAGTAGCTGCCCACGGAGAGTTGGAACGGCCACCGGTGTTTCCCTTAAGTGAAAAATACTAAGCTGTGACAGGCTGAAATATCCATTTATCTCAGTAAGGAACCCTGAACCTTACTGCTCATTGTTGCCTTACATCTTAGCTCATCCTATAAAGAATGCTTCCTTCTTTTCATATACGAATACAGGAAGCAGAAATATTTGCCAGGGCAGCATTGAAGCGGAGAAAGAGGAGAGTGTCACCACTTCTGGGAAGCCAAATAGTAGATTTAAATTTAACCATACTGCTCTGGCCAATTTGGCTCAGCGGTTAGAGCATCAGCCAGTGGACCTAAGAGTTGCAGGTTCAATTCCGGTCAAGGGCACGTACCTCGGTTGTGGTTCTGCCCCCTGGTTGGGTTCATGCTGGAAGAAACCAATCAATGTGTGTGTGTGTCTCTCTCTCCCTCCCTCCCACTCTGTCTGAAAATAGATGTAAAAATATACTCAGGTAAAGATTTAAAATAAAATAAATTCAACTACACTGACAATCACAACTATACTGATAACCCTTCTCCCTCTCCCTGAACCAGTCAAGGTTGGCAGCTCCTTCTACATGATTTTATATCCCTGTCTTCATGCTAATAGAGCATTAGAGCCCATACTACAGAGTAATTATCTAGTTACTTAACAGTAATATATGGAATTAATGAAGTCTATAAAGGCAAAGAATAAAATAGTTTCATTTTGGCCAGAATTATTTTGGTTATATGAGATGTTTTAGCTTCTGCATATTAAAATATGGCACTTAAAAAAACAGCTGTTTCAAATTGCGGTTATAATTTAGTAAGCTCCAAATGGGGACAGTTTTACAAATTCTGATGGGTGATCAGAGAGCTTTACAAAGCAAATATTTTTTTAAAAAAAGATTCAACGTGAGTTCCTTATAAGACAAGACTGACTTTAAAACAGAATTCAATTTATTGAAACTTCTGCACAATTTTCAACGAAGTATAAACTTTAGTGTTAGGAGAACCCTTATTCCTCTCTACAGGATTCTAGAGGAGTCTTCTAGTGTTATCGGTGGAAGTGGAGTTCTTGGGGTGCTGTGAGGAAAAGAATTTCCTGAGGCCCCCATGGAAGGATGGGGTTTCAAGGAAAGCTTTATTGATGCTGCAAAACTAAAGGAGTTCCTGTCCAAGGTCCAATCTGTGTCTGTCTGGTCATGGAAGAAGTCCAATCTTGTCAGCAGAGTTTCTGCTCCATATCAAAGACCAGTCCAGTTGAGCATCTGGCTAGCTTAGCTTCTGATCCCAGCTTCAGTCCATTGTGTGTGGGGTCCCTGCGACCATGGGCCAAGCAGCTGATTAAGGCAACATGGGTATGGAGAGAGAACAGGCAAGTGCATAGGTAAGTGGGTGTCATGGGACAAGAGAGAGCAAGAGAACAACAGCTTCTTTGTCCATCTGCAAAAATGGATTCTCAGGCCTGGGAGAAACCAGAACCTTATTCAAAATAACCAATCAGCTTCCCAAACTTTTGCAGGATTCTGATGGGATATGCACGTTAGCAAATTCATTGTTCCCAGGTTGGCTGACAGCCAAGCACCTTCCCTACGTCACCACAATGTCTCTGCGCATGCACTCATCTCCTGTGTTTGATTTCTTCTCCCAGTGATCTGCAAGTTCCCATGCTGTTCATTAGATCCTACTCTCATGAGGTGGGACTTTTAGCATCCTTTTGGGCAAAGAAACAGTAAAGATCACTTGGATATGTAAGACAATACAATGATCAGCATTTTTTAAAGCATGTCTAAAAATTCAACTCATAATTTGAACAAAAAAATAGCAGCCTCCTCGCTGGAAACAGAATTGGCTAACATTTTATTGGCCCAAGTTGGGCTTATAACAATTTTCGGGAAGTAGCCATTAATTCTGGCATAAAAAAAATAAAGCTTAGAAACTCATAGTAAAAATTATTTGTAGATCGTTTTTCACTGAAGGAAATCCATTTCCAATACAAAAACATTACATGTACGGTTTTTTTTTAAGTATACAAAATATTTTTAGGAAGGACTGATATCTTTTTATTTTTTAATTTTTTTTTTCTTTATTCATTTTGAGAGAGAGAGAAAGGGAGAGGGAGAGAGAGAGAAACATTGATGAGAGAGAACATCGATTGGCTGCATCCTCCATGCCCATAACTGCGGATCGGGCCCACAACCCCGGCATGTGCCCTACCAGGAATTGAACCAGTGACCTCTTGGTGCATGGGTCAGTGCTCAACCACTGAGCCACACCGGCTGAGCCACACTGATCTCTTTCATTGAAATCTCAAAAGGATCCATGGCTCCACAAGATTGCAACAGAGTATTGTCCTGTTGTTTAATCTGCCCGAATAAACATCCAGCCTGTCAATGCAAATCTAGTGTTTGGCCAATGCAAACCTGCCAAACAGGATGTAAATTCAAATATGTGAACACCCACAAAGGGTTCTGTAAGGTTGAACCAGGATCTGACAAATCTGCTGTGAAGCCTGCTGTGACCTTCACATAAAATAATGACTGATTCTGTTTTTCCTGTGGATTTTCCTGAAAGGGCATAGAGTTTGGTACTGTGAGCAGAATAGGCAATAAAGGTGATGATGCTGTGCCAGGCCAGACAAGAAATATTAATTTCCCATTTTCTCATTAAACATATATATTTTTTCATTTTTTAAATTTCTTTTTTTTTTACTTCATAGTATGTGACAGGCATTAGAAACACAATGGTAAGCAAAGGCAGTTCTCATGTTTATAACAATTTTTTTTTTTTTTAATGAAAACAGTTTGCCCTGATTCAATTGGTTGGAGCATCATCCCCCACCAAAAGGTGTGGGTTCAATTCCCAGTAAGGGCACATACCTCGATCGTGGGTTCAATCCCTGATTGGGGCTTGTTCGAGAGAAATGTTTCTCTCTCAAAACGATGTTTCTATCTCTTTCTTCCTTCCTTTCTCTCTGAAATATCAATGAACATATCCTTGGGCAAGGATTGAAAATAAAAATGAAGACAGTTTAATCCCCAAAAACTCAAATTATTTCTAGAAAATGTGGTTGCTGTTAACAGTGCTATAAATTTCCTTCTAGTCTTTTTAGGCATATATACCGTATTTTTCATTAACAATCAAGTTGGAATGTTATGCAGTCGGCCCTCGTTTATCCTGGTTAATCCGTTCCAGACTCTAGCGGTTGCACCTGGCGTTGAAGGCTTCCTGGGGTGCTCGAGTACATAGGCCTACAGTCCACATGTACAGTAATTTTCATTTTAATTGTAATACAGGGGTGGATAATTGACTCAGACAACCGAGTGCGCACTGTATCATTTTCACTGACTCGATCAACTTTTTAATGAATATATTTGAAAAAAACATGATAGAGTGAAGCAGTGAAAGTCGAAGTGCGAAATGGCGAGGGACGACTATTTTGTTTAGAATCTTGCTGTTCAATTATAAGGTACGCGTTTCTCTACATCAACTCTTCAATAGCAAGATGTTTAAATAGCGACATGATTTAACTAACTCCCTTATAATGAATATTTAGGTTATTTCCAGTGTTTCCCTACTCAACACCACATCCTGTACATAAATCTGTGCTTGTCTCTGATTGTCCTTAAAGTAAATTAGTGAGAGAAAAATTACTACATCATAGAGCATGAATATTGTTAAAACTTCTGAATTCTTTTTTTCAAATTGACCTCTAGGAAGCTTGTGATAATTTATATTCTTGACAGCCTTTTTTCTCCATCAACACTTTCATTTTCTTCAATGTTTTAAAATTTTATTAGAAAAATGATATGATCTTATAGTCAATATTATTTTCTCATGTACTAATTGCCTAATTGTATTTCTTCATTATCAGACAAGGGACTTGGCCCTGAGAGTGTCTACCTGGGGCAGATCGATAGTGTGGGTTCTTGACGTTCTGCAGGAAAGAGTTCACAGTATAAGTCCAGGTGGTGTAAGGGTATGATTACTAAAGCTGAGGACAGCCCTGGAGGGTTTGGCTCAGTGGTTGGAGTGTGGTACCAAAGAGTCACGGGTTCAATTCTGGTCAAGGGCATGTACCTTGGTTGCATTTCGATCACCAGCCTGGTTGGGGTCCAGCAGGACAGTATAAATCGATGTATCTCTCTCATACCGATGTTTCTCTCTCTTTCTCCCTCCCACTCTATCTGAAAATCAATGGAAACATATCCTCAGGTGAGGGTTAAAAAAAAAAGCTGAGGACAGCAACACAAGGCTGGCTGCTTCAGCTCATTGGGAAGTCAGAGAAAGGGGGGCCTGGGAAACAGGTTCGGGGTTAGCCTGGGAAGAGCCGCTGCCTTCCATTGCTCCCCTGGTTGCAAGGGGAGAGCGGGAGGGAGAGGAGAGGGAGGAAAGAGAAAAGAGAAACATCAATCAGTTGCCTCCAGCATACTCCCTGAGGAACAAACCTGCAACCCGAAGCCCAGGTATGTGCCTTTACCAGGCATTGAACCCACAACCTTTCAGTGCACGAATGACACTCCAACCAATGAGTCACACAGGCCAGGGCCCCATTCTTGGGTTTTATATTTACCAATAGAGAGTGAGCCCATGGAACCTGGGTCCCGATCCTTGACTCCAATACAAATAGAACCCCAGGTCCATGCCCACCCCCCACCGCCATGGTGTCCTCACTGTGCGGCCCCAGGGGAACTGTGTAATTTCTAGCTCCTGTAAGTAATAAACCTTTATTTTTCCAAAGTTTCCTGATGGCTATTACTGAAGGGTGTCTTGTGATCACGGTAAGAACCACAACGGCCAGGCCAAGCTCAGCATTGGTTATTGATAGGTTGAGACCATAACAAGCTTAGGCACCAGAGCAAGAAGTCTGTCTTCCCTCACGATTTATTACTTTCACTTTATCCACCCTACCTAACTTCTGCTGTGTCACAGAAACAGAGTGAATGCCTCAAAGGCAAAGAAAGGGAACTGACTTGAACTCAACGAGAATGATCTTAGATATTCCTTGATGGAATCAGGATTCCTGTCTAACAGCATCTGTCAAACAGTGGTTCCAATCCTGTTCATGATATCCTACTCTTGTGAGGTAGGACTTTTAGCATCCTTTGGGAAAAGGAATAGTCAAGATCACTTAGATATGCAGGACAACACACCAATCAGCATTTTTAAAAGCATGTCGAAAATTCAACTCGTAATTCAAACCAAACAAATAGCCTCCTCGCTGGAAACAGAATTGGCTAACATTTTATTGGCCCAAGTTGGGCTTATAACAATTTTTAGGAAGTAGCCATTAATTCTGGCATAAAAATAAAATAAAGCTTAGAAAGTCATAGTAAAAATTATTTGTAGATTGATTCACTGAAGGAAATCCATTTCCAATACAACAACATTCTGTATATGGGGTTTTTCTAAGTATACAAAATATTTTTGGGAAGGCACTGATCTCTTTCATTGGAATCTCGAAAGGATCCATGGCTCCACGAGATTGTAGTAGATTATTGTCCTGTTGTTTCATCTGCCTGAATAAAAATCCAGCCTGTCGATGCAAATCTAATGTTTGGCCAATGCAAACTTGCCATACAGGCAGTAAATTCAAATATATGAAAAGCCACAAAGTGTTCTGTAAGGTTGAACAAGGATCTAACAGTCTGTTGTGAAGCCTGATATCGGACCTTCACGTAAAATGAATGATTCTGTTTTTCCTGTTGATTTTCCTGAAAGAGCATAGAGTTTGGTACTGTGAGTGGAATGGGCAATAAAGGTGATGATGCTGTGCCAGGGCCAGATAAGAAATATTAATTTCCCATTTTCCTCATTAAAAAGATATATATTTTCATTTTTTTAGTTTCTTTTTTTTTTTTAATCCTCACCCAAGGGCATATTTTCGTTTCTGTTCAGATAGAGTGGGAGAGAGAAAGAGGAAGAGAGAGAAACATCAACATGAAAGGGACACATCGAGTGGCTGCCACCCACGCGACCCAACCAAGGCAGGAGACAAACTGCAACCAAGGTACGTGCCCTTAGCGGGAACCAAACTCAGGTCTCTCTGGACCACAGGCCGACGCTCTAACCGCTGAGCCAAACTGGCCAGGGCACATTTTTTTAGTTTCATGTTTCACTTCATACTATGTGACAGGCATTAGAAACACAATGGTAAGCAGAGGCAATTTACATGTTCATGACAATTTTTTTTTTCTTTACTGATTTGAAAGGGAGAGGAAGAGAGAGAGATAGAAACATCAATAGCAGAAAATGTTGATTGACCGCCTCCTGCATGCCCCTCACCGGGGATTTGGCCCACAACCTGTGTGTGTGCCCTGACCGGGAATCAAACTCTTAGTGCACGGGTTGCTGCTCAACCACTGAGCCACACTGGCTGGGCATAACAGTTCTTTTAAATGACGGGTTGCTGCTCAACCACTGGGCCACACTGGCTGGGCATAACAGTTCTTTTAAATGACGGGTTGCTGCTCAACCACTGAGCCACACTGGCTGGGCATAACAGTTCTTTTAAATGAAGACAGTTTATCCTGACTTAGTTGGTTGGAGAGTCATCCCATGCACCAAAAGGTTGTGGGTTCAGTTCCCAGTCAGGGCACATACCTAGGTTGTGGGTTCCATCCCTGATTGGGGCTTTGTATGGAAGGCAACTGATAGATGTTTCTTTCTCACATCTATGTTTCTCTCTCTCTCTCTCCTTTTCCCTTCCTTCCTCCTTAAAAAGTCAATAAACATATCCTTGCATGAGGATTGAAAATACAAATGAAGACAGGATTCTAAAGTGGCAGCGGAGTGAACAGAAGCTACACGGACCATCTCCCAGGACCAAACTGGAATTACAACTAAAACACAGACAAATCGACGGGAAAAACATCAGAAAAGGAGCTTGCGAGGATCATATACCCAGGGATACTGACTCGATCCTGGTAGGATTGAAGAGGCACAAGAGGGAGGCTGGGAGCCCACACACAGCAGCCGCCTTAGCTGTAAGCTGCGCACTCGAGTTAAACTCCCAAGCGGCCCCACAGCGCAGAGCCGGGACAGACGCTAAAATAGCCACAGCCACTCACCTTGGGCTCCGGCAGAGGGAGGGCAGACTGGACTGGAACTGTGTGGGGACACTCGGGATTTGGAAGGGGCTCAGAGCTTTTGCAGAGTTGCAGCCATGCAAAACGGTGGCCACCTTGCTCCTTCCCAGGGGTCTTGGGAAAGGCAGCAGCCCCTCCCTTGGGGATTCAACCCCACCCTGTGGGCAACTGAAATGCATAATTGAGGCCCTGGCCAGTTTGGCTCAGATTTGGCTCAGCAGTTGGAGCATCAGCCTGTGGTCCAGAGAGATCCGGGTTCGGTTCCCGCTAAGGGCACGTACTTCAGTTGCAGTTTGTCCTGGGTCCCAGTTCGTCATGCGGGTGACAGCCACTCGATGTGTTCCTTTCACATGTGTTTCTCAATGTGTTTCTCTCTCTCTCTCTTCCTCTCTCTCCCTCCCACTCTATCTGAATTAAAAAAAAAAAAAATGGAGAAATGTCCTCGGGTGAGGATAAAAAAATAAAAAATAAATAAAATAAAATAAAGAGAAATGCAAATTGAGGCTTACTAACAACCAGCATCTGCCCCACCCTTGGGAAATACCCTTATGCTGAGCACCTGAGAGAGTTTTTCATTCAACTGACAAGGCAAAACTCTTCAATTAATCGCTACTGATAACCTCTAGGCAAAAAGCTAGAGGATAACTGTACCATTCCTAGGCTAGCAACTCTAACCAGGAAAGTAAGACTTGATAATGGCATTTAACGTGGGTCCTCCCTCACTTATCTAAAACCAGGGAGGGAGCCACAAACAGCAGAACACCAACACCCACAGGGAAAACTTGGCAGGCTCCAAAGCCCACTGTGATAGCCAAAATGGTGAAACACAGAAACAAAAGCCAAATGAAAGAACAAGAGACCTCTATCAAAGATGAGATAAATGTGCAACGGTTAGGCAAGTTAACAGAGCTGGAATTCAGAGCCATGATCTTGAGGAAGCTCAACAGCATGAGTAAGGACATAGAGATATTGAAAATCAACCAATTGGAAGTTAAAAACCACCAAGAAAAAAATCAAGAATGACATATCAGAAATAAAGAACACACTGGAAGGTCTAAACAGCAGAGTAGAGGAAGCGGGGGACCAGATCAGTGAATTAAAAGACAGGGTAGAAAAAAATAAAGCAATCAGAAAACCAAAAGAAAAACACAATTAAAAAACAGGAAGACAGCTTAAGACAAATGTGGGACAACTGGAAATGTAATAACATTCGCATCATAGGAGTCCCTGAAGAGGAAGAAAATGAGCAAGGGTTAGAGAGAACATATTCGAAGAAATAGTGACAGAAAACTTCCCTAATTTGGTAAAGGAAGAAAGCATTCAAGTTCAAGAAGCACAGAGAGCCCCAAGTAAGAAGAACCCAAACAGGCCCACACCAAGACAAAAATTAAAGACAAAGAGAGAAACCTAAATGCAGCAAGAGATAAGCAACTGGTTACCTACAAAGGAACCCCCATAAGGCTCTCAGCTGACTTCTCACAAGAAACACTACAGGCCAGAAGGGAATGGCATGAAGTAATCAAGGTCATGAAAAACAAGGGTCTGAATCCAAGACTACTCTACCCAGCAAGCTATCATTCGAAATAGAAGGTCAAATAAAGAGCTTCCCAGACAAAAAAATAAAAAGCTAAGGGAATACATTAGCACCAAACCAGCACTGCAAGAAATGTTAAAAGGACTACTGTAATTAGTAGAAGAAATAGGAAGAAAAATATAACCACACTAAACAAAAATGGCAATAAACAAGTACATATCAATAATCACCTTAAATGTAAATGGACTGAATGCTCCGATAAAAAGACACATAGTAGTTGATTGGATAAGAAAGCATGACTCATCTATATATTGTTTACAAGAGACCCACCTCACAACAAAAGAGTCACATAGGTCGAAAGTGAAGGGATGGAAAAAAATCTTCCAAGCAAACGAAAAGCAAAAAGAAACTGGGGTAGCAATACTCATATCTGATAAAATAGATTTCAAAATGAAGGCCATAACTAGAGACAAAGAAGGCCACTACATAATATTGAAAGAATCTATCCAACAGGAAGATATAACCTTGATAAACATATATGCACCCAATATAGGAGCACCAAAATATATTAAAAATCTTCTGGAGGACTTCCAAGGAGAAATCGACAGCAATACAATCATAGCAGGGTATTCAACACCCCGTTTACACCACTGGATAGATCCTCTAGACAAAAAAATTAGCAAGGAAACAGAGACTCTAAATGAAGCACTAGACCAAATGGATTTAATAGATATCTACAGAGAATTAGACCCCAAAACTACAGAATTCACATTCTTCTCAAGTGCACATGGGACATTCTCAAAGATAGACCATATGATAGGACACAAACTAAATCTCTACAAGTTCAAGAAGACTGAAATCATATCAAGCATCTTCTCAGATTACAATGGCATGAAACTAGAAATCAATTACAACAAGAATATGCAAAGACATTTGAACACATGGAGGCTAAATAGCATGTTATTAAACAATGAATGGGTTACCGAGGAGATCAAGGAAGAAATGAAAAACTTCCTGGAAACCAATGAAAATGAACACACAACAACACAAAATCTATGGGATGCAGTGAAAGCAGTTCTGAGAGGAAAGTTCATAGCACTACAGGCTATGAACAAGAAAGAAGAAAAATTTCTAATTGACTGTCTAACCTCACAACTTAAAGAATTAGAAAGCAAACAAAAGAAAACCCCAGAGCAAGTAGAAGGAAGGAAATAGTAAAGATCAGAGCAGAAAAAAATGACACAGAGACCAAAAAAACAATTCAGAGGATCAATGAAACAAAGAGCTGGTTTTTCGTCAAGATAAATAAGACTGATGGACCCTTAGCTGGACTCACCAAGAAACAGAGAGTAGAGCACCCAAATACACAAAATCAGAAATGAAAGAGGAAATGTAACAACTGACATCACAGAAATACAAAAGATCGTTAACAGCTACTATGAACAATTATATGGCAACAAATTCAACAATCTAAGCGAAATGGACAAATTTCTAGAAACACACAATGTCCTAAAACTGAACCAGGAATAGATAGAAAACTTGAACAGACCAATAACAACTAAGGAAATTGAAGAGGTAATCAAGACTCTCCCAGGAAACAAAAGCCCAGGCCCAGATGGCTTCACGGCGGAGTTTTACTGAACATTCAGAAGAGAACTAACACCCATTCTCCTCAAATTATTTCAAAAATTCAAGAAGAAGGAAGACTTCCAAACTCGTTTTATGAGGCCAGCATAATTCTAATTCCAAAACCATAAAAAGACACTACAATAAAAGAAAACTACAGGCCAATATCCCTGATGACCACAGACGCCAAAATCCTAAACAAAATACTAGCAAATAGAAACCAGCAATACATCAAAAAAGTTATTCACCATGACCAAGTGGAATTCATCCCAGGGATGCAAGTTTGGTACAATATTTGCATATCAATAAATGTGATACACCACATAAACAAAATGAAGAATAAAAACCACATGATCATATCAATAGATGCTGAAAAAGCATTCGACAAAATCCAGCATCCATTTCTGATAAAAACACTCAGCAATGTGGGAATAGAGGGATCATATCACGACATAATAAAGGCCATATATGAAAGACCTAGAGCCAACATCATACTCAATGGACAGAAACTAAAAGCATTTCCCTTAAGAACAGGAACAAGACAGGGATGCCCACTTTTGCCACTCTTATTTAACATAGTACTGGAAGTCTTAGCCACGGCAATCAGACATGAAGAAAAAATAAAAGGGATCCAAATTGGAAAGGAAGAAGTGAAACTGTCATTATTTGCAGATGACATGATATTATACATAGAAAATCCTAAAGACTCTATCAAAAATCTACTAGACTTAATAAATAAATTTGGCAAAGTATAGCAGGATACAAAATTAACATCAAGAAATCGACGGCATTCTTATACACCAATGATGAACTCACAGAAAGAGAAACTAAAAAAAAAAAAATCCCATTTACCATCGCGGCAAAAAAATTAAGATACCTAGGAATAAATTTAACCAAAGAAGTAAAGGACCTATTTTCAGAAAACTACAGGACATTGAAAAAAGAAACAGAGGAAGATATAAAAAAGTGGAAGCACACACCTTGTTCATGGATTGGAAGAATTAACATCATTAAAATGTCCATACTACCCAAAGCAATATGTAGATTCAATGCAATCCCCATCAAAATATCAATGACATATTTCACAGAACTAGAACAAATACTTCAAAAGTTCACATGGAACCTAAAAAGACCCTGAATAGCCACAGCAATCTTGAAAAAGAAGGACAAAGCAGGTGGGATCACATTACCAGATATCAGGTTTTACTACAAAGCGACTGTAATCAAAACAGCCTGGTACTGGCACAAGAACAGGCATATAGACCAGTGGAACAGAACTGAGAACCCAGAAATGGACCCAAAGCAATATGCTCAATTAATATTTGACAAAAGTGGCAAGTGCATACAGTGGAGTAAAGACAGCCTCTTTAATAAATGGTGTTGGGAAAATTGGACAGCTACATGCAAAAAAATGAAACTTGTGGGAGACTTTTTGCATGGAGTCAATTTTGTTAAAATCTGCTCTGCCATTGCCTGCCCCAAGGCAGGATATCTCTGCATTCTGCATTTCTTTATCTCTGCATTTTGCATTTCTTTAAGTAACCATTTACTCATCAGCCAGTCTTTACTGACCTTTTGTTCCTTTTGTAGTATTTCCTGGAATTACTTCGGGCAAGCTTGGTGCTTGGCAGCAGGTGCTTCTTGCCCTATATATTGTGTGAATTACCCCTGAATAAATGAGACTTGATCAGAGCCCTGTCTTGTCTCCATTTCTCGTGTCTCTTGTCCCTCCTCATCCTCACTCCCCCTCTAGAGTCCTCGTTGCTCGACCTGCGGGACGGGTCAAGTGGCGCCCAACGTGGGGCTCGAGCATGGGGGATCCAGTGAAGGACGCCGTTCGAGTGGCCGGCAGAAAGGAAAGCAAAGGAAAAGAAAGTAAAAGAAAAGAGGGAACGACGTGGGAACCTGCTGCGTCTGCACCCCTTGGGCAAGTGAACGGCGATTATGGGTCAAGCATTGAGCCAAGACAAGATGTTCATTGAAGGACTATAAAAGGCTATCAAGGCACGAGGAGTAAAGGTGAAAATTAAGCATTTATGTCAGTATTTTGATTATATTAAAGAAGTTTGTCCTTGGTTTCCTACAGAGGGAACCATAGAATAAAAACGATGGAAAATAGTTGGTGATGCTCTTAGAGATTACTATAAGACTTATGGACCCGAGAAGGTCCCGGTAACTGCTTTTTCTTATTGGTATTTAATAGATGAGATTTTATCTCAGAGACATTCTGATCCTCTCGTTGCCAATGTAGTAGAATATGGCGAGGGTATATTACAGAAAGAAAAAAAGGGGAATGAAAATGAAAGTAAAGAATGTGAGGACTTCATGTCATTCGATAGTGATAATGAGGAAGAAGAAACCGAGCCCACTCGGAATAAAATTATGCCTAAAAGCTCTATTTATCCCGACCTATCAGAATATTTGGAGACTGTTCCTGACGGAGGGGAGGTTAATTGGGATGAACTGGTGGATGAAGCTGCCAGATCTGATTGGCCGCTTGTTTCTCAACGCCCCCCGCCTTATAATAATAATCCCAGTGTTCCCCCACTGGCGTGTCCAGTAATAATCCCAGTGTTCCCCCACTGGTGTGTCCAGTCCTTGACCCTAGAAAAGAACTTAGAGATAAAATTGAACACCTCAAAGAACAAATAAAACTGGAAAAAGAGCACCAAGATCTCACAGCCCAATTAGAAGGACTAAAAGTAGGAAAATCTAAAAAGGAGAGTGAAGTAAGGTCTGAAGTCCTTGGTAATCAAAAGCCACCCATGAGGGGAGCTGTCCCAAAGATCCCTCCCCGCTTGCAACTTACACCAGAGCTAGATGATATAGAGGCTTTTCCAGTAACAGAACCAGTGGACGCACAAGGACAGGTTTGATTTTAAATTAATAAAGGAGTTAAACACTGCTGTAGCACAATACGGAGCCACAGCCCCGTATACTACGGCAATTTTAGAATCAGTAGCCGAGAATTGGCTTACGCCTGGGGATTGGCAAACATTAGCCCGAGCGACACTTGCTGGAGGAGACTATCTCCTATGGAAATCAGAATATGTAGAGAACTGCAGGGACATTGCTAAACGCAATGCGCAGGCTGATCTACCAGGCCAAGGGCTGGGAAAAAATAATACAGATATAACAGAACCCATAGAGCCCTCCCCAAAGACTGATAGGGCAGGATTAGGCCATTTTCCATAGGGGCCATTGACACTCCTGTGACCCATGCAGAAAAGATCACATGGCTATCTGAGGAGCCGGTGTGGGTTGATCAATGGCCTCTAACAGCAGAAAAACTGATGGCTGCACAACAGCTGGTACAGGAGCAGCTTGATGCTGGCCACATTGTCCCTAGTTACTCCCCTTGGAACACTCCTATTTTTGTCATTAAAAAGAAATCTGGCAAATGGCAGCTATTGCAAGACTTAAGAGCTGTAAATAAGACTATGGTACTAATGGGAGCCTTACAGCCAGGACTTCCCTCACCTGTTGCCATACCTTTGGGTTATTTCAAAGTCATTGTTGATCTAAAGGATTGTTTTTTCACGATTCCTCTGCATCCAGATGATCAGAGGCGATTTGCATTCAGCTTACCAGCTATAAATTTCAAAGCGCCTATGAAAAGATTCCAATGGCGTGTTCTGCCACAGGGAATGGCTAATAGCCCTACCCTATGCCAATCCTTTGTGGCCTCAGCCTTACAATTAGTTAGAGACAATTGGCCAAATATGTATATTATACATTACATGGATGATATCCTCATAGCCGGGAAAGAGGGGAGCGAGGTTTTGAAATGCTATGAGATGATGTGCATTGCCTTACGAGACAAAGGCCTGGAAATAGCCCCTGACAAGGTCCAGCTCGCAGACCCTTATACATACCTTGGTTTTCAAATGCGAGGGTCCCTAATTACCTCTCAAAAATTAGAGCTAAAATTAGACAAGCTTAAAACCCTAAATGATTTCCAAAAGTTGCTAGGGGACATTAATTGGCTTATGCCCTATTTAAAAATCAGTAAAGGAGAACTTAAACCCCTGTATGATATATTGCAGGGAGATGCCAACCCTACATCTCCCCGTGAACTTACCTTGGAAGGAAAACAGGCTATACGCAAAGTCGAACAGGCTATCCATTCTCAAGCAACCACCTTTATGGATTACACTAAACCTTTAAAGTTTATTATTTGTAAGACTGCTCTCTCCCCAACCGCTGTTTTCTGGCAGACAGCGCCCTTAATGTGGATTCACTTGCCTGCCACACCTAAAAAGGTCATTGAGCCATATTATCAGTTTCCAATCTCATTACGATGGGTAGGGAACAAGCTAGGCAAATTGTTAAAAACTGCTTAAATATAGATTCATTTATGCTTCCCTCCAAACTGGTGAAGCCACAAAACATGTGATCAGTCACATGCTAACCACATATACAGTTCTGGGATGCCCACAGCAATTGAAAACCAATAACGGCCCAGGCTACACAAGTTCAGCCTTCTCCCAATTTTGCAAACACCTCAATATTCAACACATAACAGGTATACCTTACAACTCTCAAGGCCAAGGGATTGTAGAGAGAGCACATCTGTCTTTAAAGATCACCATTAATAAAATAAAAAAGGGGGAATGGTACCCCACGAGGGGGTCACCCAGAAATATTCTCTCTCATGCCTTATTTATCCTCAATTTTTTAAATTTGGACACTGATGGGCAATCTGCTGCTAATCGCTTTTGGCATACAGAAACTCAAAAACAATTTGCCTCAGTGTTGTGGAAAGATCCGCTAACCAACTCTTGGCATGGCCCAGACCCAGTCCTCATCTGGGGCCGAGGTTCTGTAGGCATTTACTCTAAGAAAATGAAATCTGCCAGATGGCTACCAGAGCATCTGGTTAAACAGATTGATCAAGTTAAAGGAATAGCAGATAACCATATAGATAACTCCAGGAACGAAAATTCACCCTGAGAGGCTTTTCCTGTTTTTTCTTTATTTCAGGAATGGACCGGAAGGCTGAAATCTTACTGCTAGGTATACCTCTGCATCTTTGCCTGCTTGTGGAAGGAGGTTTGGGGCCTCCTCCACACCCTGACGAGCTCCTGAGGGCCTTATTTGGCCCCCCATGCGACTGCCTTGCAGGAATGCTGCTGCTTAAAAGAGCTTTTCTTCAATAACCCCCTTTGGAGCGGGCTAAATGGGGTGCTGCCTTATCTTCTCCCTCTGTTGGGCCCCTTACGTGGCCTTTTACTGATTGTGTCACTAGGACCTTTCCTCTTCAATGAGGTGATGGCTTTCATCAAGCAACAGATAGATGCCATTGAGATGCAACCTATACAGGTCCACTATCATAGACTTGAAATGGCCGACAGAGAAGCTCACTCTAGCTGTGAGTCAGTAAGCTATGACTGCCCGAGATTGGCAAATAGTGAGTCTCAAAAACCTCATCACCTTGGTGCGCTGGACTGGAGAGCCAGAGACGGGCAACTGAAACTCACACGCATCGCCAACCACCACCTAAGACAGGAACAAGGCCTTATGCTGCCTTGCTATTCCAATGACGGGTTCGGACAGGTTGGCACTGTGTGCAAGTTTCCTGACCTAAGACAGTCCCCTCAAGGTATTATTTCGGCCTTAAAAAAAAAAATTAAAGAAAAGGGGTACCTGTGGGAGACTTTTTGCATGGCGTCAATTTTGTTACTTCGGGCAAGCTTGGTGCTTGGCAGCAGGTGCTTCTTGCCCTATATATTGTGTGAGTTACCCCTGAATAAACTAGACTTGATCAGAGCCCTGTCTTGTCTCCATTTCTCATGTCTCTTGTCCCTCCTCATCCTCACTCCCCCTCTAGAGTCCTTGTTGCTCGACCTGCGGGACGGGTCAGAAACTAGACCATCAACTTACACCATACACAAAATAAACTCAAAATGGATAAAAGACTTAAATGTGACCCATGAATCCATAAAAATTCTAGAAGAAAATGTAGGAATCAAAATTTCAGACATCATACGCAGTAGAATTTTCACTGATATATCACCTAAGGCAACAAAAACAAAGGAAAAAATGAACACATGGGACTACATCAAATTCAAAAGCTTCAGCACAGCAAAAGAAACAACCATCAAAGTGGAAAGGCAACCCACTGTATGGGAGAACATCATTGCCAATGATATATCAGATAAGGGGTTAATTTCCAAAGTATATAAAGTACTCATACAACTCAACAAAAGGAAGACAAAGAACTCAATTAAAAAATGGGCAGAGGAGCTGAATAGACACTTCTCCAAACAGGACATACAAATGGCCAAGAGACATATGAAGAAATGCTCAACATCACTAATCATCAGAGAGATGCAAATTAAAACAAGTATGAGGTGTCACCTCACACCTGTCAGAATGGCCGCCATCAACAAATCAAACAACAAGTGTTGGCGAGGGTGTGGAGAAAAGGGGACTCTAGTGCACTGCTGGTAGGAATGCAGACTGGTGCAGCCACTATGGAAAACAATATGATGTTACCTCAGAAAATTAAAAATTGAACTTCCATTTGACCCAGTGATCCCACTTCTAGGAATATACCCTAAGAAGCCTGAAACACCAATCAGGAAGAATATATGTACCCCCATGTTCATAGCAGCACTATTTACAATAGCTAAGATCTGGAAACAGCCCAAGTGCCCATCAGTAGACGAATGGCTAAAAAAACTGTAATACATATACACAATGGAGTACTATGCAGCTGTAAGAAAGAAAGATCTCTTATTCTTTGAGACGACATGGAGGGACCGGGAAAGTATTATCCTAAGTGAAACAAGCCAAGCAGAAAAAGACAAATACCACATGATCTCAATTATTTATGGAATATAATGAACATAACAGTCTGAGGAATAGAGTAGACCCAGAAACATGGAAGTAGGGTACAGACTGACAATCCTCAGAAGAGGGGATGGTGGGGAGAGGGAAGAGATAAACCACGGAACTTATATGCATGTATGCATAACCAATGGACACGGACAACAAAGCTGGGGATGGAGTGGGGGGGATGGGGAGGAGGGTGTCAATAGGGTAAAAAAGGAGAAACGTGTAACAAAAATAAAATTTTAAAAAAAAATTTAAAAAAAAATGAAGACAGATTAATCTCCAAAATTCAATTATTTCTATAAAATGTAGTTGCTATTAACAATGCTGTAAACTTTCTTCCAGTCTTTTTCAGCATATATACTGTATTTTTCATTAACAACCAAGTTGGTATGTTATATTTTGTTTAGAATCTTGTTGTTTTTTAATTATAAGGTATGCATTTGTCTACATCAACTCTTCAATAGCAAGATGTTTAAATAGCGACATAACATTTCATTGTTATTGATTTAAGTAACTCTCTTATAATGAATATTTAGGTTACTTCCAGTGTTTCCCTACTCACCACATCCTTGCACATAAATCTATGATATTCTCTGATTGTCCTTAAAGAAAATTCCTGAGAGAAAAATTACTAGGTCATAGCGCATGAATATTGTTAAAACTTATGGATTCTTTTATTTTAAACTGACCTCTCGGAAACTTACAATAATTTATATTCTTGCTAGCCTTTTTACTCCATGAACACTTCCATTTTCTTCAATGTTTCAAATTTTTATTAGAAAAACAATACTATCTTACTATTGTTTTATTTTGCACTTTATTGTCAATAAAGTGCAAAATAAATAAAGTTGGTTGTTTTCTCACATACTTATTGCCTAATTGCAGTTCTTCAATACTGGACAGGGGACTTTGCTCTGAGAGTGTCTGCCTAGGGCAGACGGTAGTGTGGGTTCTTGACTTCCAGGGAAGATTCACAACGTGAGTCCATGTGATTATGAGAATACATTTATTAAAGCTGAGGACAGTAAAACAAGAAAGGGCTTAGCATAGAAGTAACAGGAGAGCTTAGGCTGGCTGCTTTAGCTCACTAAGAAGTCGGAGAAAAGGGGGCCTTGGTAGCAGATTCAGAGGTTAGCCTGGAATCGGCTGCCGGTTGTCCATTGCTCCCTGGTTGCAAGTCTGGTGGGGTCCCTTAGAGTTTAAATGGGAGAAGAAAAGGGGTAAGGGAATAGGGCAGACATGCTCCCCAGAGGGAGATCACACCTTGGTCCTCTGTATTGAGCCTTTTATATCTCTCTTGCAGGTGGGAATCTTAGGGGAGGTCTCAGGGTAGTTTTCAGCAGAACATGCATCAGTTTTCCAGGTGTGCTCTTTCAGGGTCCTGGGCTCTACTGACTGGTCAGTGCTAGGGCAGGGGGTGGTTACTCTTCACAGCTGGTCCTGACATTGCCCACCTGGCTTTGCTGCTTTTCTGGGCCTAGAACTGGAATACATCTGAGGCCTAGACGTTATCTCTAGGGTGGTGACCTGTATCTGGCTGTAAATTGCGTGGCCCCTCAATATGTTACAACCTTTTCCAGTTCAATGGAAGTCTTCCTGTTTCCTAACCCCTCATTAGGCAAGCTACAGAAGACATTAATTTTCCATGGTTAAGTCCATAGCATGTTTCAACATGGCTCCTTATGCTAACTGGGGCAACAGTGCGGTTTCAATTTTGGCCGCATGTAAATATACCTCTTTGCTCTGCATCTCCACACTTTCCCAACCGGGGTTTGTGCCCCCTTGCTCCCCACCTCAAGTTACGCCAACCTGTTTCTCCATGGACCCCTGGCTCTGGGTCTCCGGCCCAGGGGCCAGCTCACGTACCCAGCTGCAGGAGCTCCGTCGCGATGGCCTTTCCGATCCCCGTGCCCCCGCCGGTGACGATAGCCACTCGATTCTGCAGCAAGCGGGCCGCCAGGCAGCTCTTGGCCTTAGCGAAAGCTTCCATGGTCGCGGAGCGTCTGAGTGCGCTCGGAGGGGTCCCCCGGGGTTTGGACGTGGGCCGGCCTCCCAGCCCACGTGACCCCGGCCCCGCCCGCCCCGCCCCCCCGCCCCGCCCCGCCCCGCCCCGCCCGCCGCGGCTGCTGCGGGTTCTCCAAGGGAAAGTCCGCTCCCCGGCGGCGGCTTCCTGACCGCCCGCATCCCGTGCCAGTCTCTGTCCCTGGCACGCGTAGGTGAGATTCCGCGTTCCTTTTTGTTTGTTCGTTTCCTTTCTTTCTTTTTTATTTCAATGCCATGGGGGGTGTTGGGAGTGGGTGGCAGAAGCCAAGCAGACAAAAGGCGGGAGTGTGTTCTATTTTGAAAAATTCAATCCTCAGTGCTGTAGCTTTCACGGTTAATTAAAATTACTATCTCCAGGGCATCTGGGCAAAGGGAGGCTGCAGCTTGGCCCCAGCTGCCGTGCGCGGCTGATTGGGACGAGAAGGCGCTGGCTCCGCTGAAGGGAAGAAATCCGCTTCCAGATCCTTTCATCCCCCGGAAGGGACCCTGGGGAGGGTGGAGGTGGGGGCAGGAGGGTACCGGTGCAGTTACCCACAGACGCAAGACAAAAGATTTTAAAAAATATACTCGAGCCCATCTCTACCTCATCTCCCTCTCAGGAATGAAAGGAAGAAGCAACCTTTACCAGATTCGAGATCTGACTCATTGCAGCCAGGCTGCAGAAGTCGAGTCCTCCAAGGGTGCATGCAAGAACGCATCAGTAGGTGTGTGTTTGCGAACCTGTCTCTAGTTCACTCCCTAAGCAGGGGAGCGAGCCTGCTGAGAATGGGGGACATTTCTCATCCCTGTTTGGGTGCCCAGTCATAGTGATTTATCACTCAGATTCTCCTTCTTATTGTTCATCTTGCATCATTCTGTCAACCCACCCGAGTGAGATTACATCTGGACTGGACTGGTGAGACTTTGCCTAAAAACTTGGCAGATGGAGGGGCTGTGTCAGGTGCTGTGGTTTTAACAAGCCAGGCAGGATGCTATTTCTAAGTCTGTTATAAGAGCACTGTATTTTTCTCTGCTGGGCATTAAAATAACGCAAAAGCAAACAAATGTCATTATTCTTTGGTTGGGCCGAGCACCTAGTTATTCACAATGCAAATTGGAAATGATTGAGAGTGGAATCAGACATCTTCTTTCCTATTCCTCCACCTTGCCCTTCTCTGATCCCCTTTAAGACACACTTGCCCCACCCTGGCCGGTCTGGCTTTGCAGTTAGAGCGTCGGCCCACGGACCAGAGAGTCCCGGTTGGGTTTGGTTCCCGCTCAGGGCACAAATCTCCATTGCAGTTTGTCCCCAGCCTGGTTGGGTCGTGTGGGTGGCAACCAGTCAATGTGTCTCTCTCACATCAAGGTTTCTCTCTCTCTGTTCCTCTCCTCCTCCCGCTCTATCTGCAGATAAATGCAAAAAATGCAAAAATGTCCTCCAGTGAGGATTAAAAAAAAAAAGACATACTTGCCCCTCAATGTTTGTTGCTGACAGAGTCCAATCTACACTCATTACAAATGGAGAGAAGGCTCTTCCTCTTCCCATTTGCTAGTTTATCTAAAAATCTATTGAGTCAATTATGTAGTTATGACCAATTTTTTTAACTGACACCATCACCTCCTTCACAAAGAAGTAAATTTATATAGTCAAGTTCAAAGTGTTGTTGCAGAAAAATGTAATTCCTGGTACTTTAATCCCAATGACAATTTTTTTTTTTAACAGGAAGAGAAATATTGACTCGGTTCTGAGAAGTTTCTTATTCCAGAAAATTCCAGGCTTGCTTTCTTGGGAAGAAGGAACACTTGAAGTTTATTTTAAAGATGATTTGATAAAGATAGAATTTAATATGGTTTGTGACTGGGTTGCACCTGTGGATTCATGGAGCTCTGCCTGGGTGGGTCAGTGTGGGCCCAGCTGTACCACAGCCTCTGCGTGGTGGCTGAGTGGACTGAGCGAGGGACTCTGCGGTCCTCCAATGGAAAGGTGACTGGACCAGCTCCAAGCCAGTTTTGACTGCCGAGGGTGACAAGGAGCCATTCCTCAGCAGCAAGGAAGTTGCAGCATATGCAATCAGAAGGCTGTTTTTCACAGCCCAAAGAGAGATGGGGTCTCTTTGAGAGATCTTTTGTTAACAATAAAGAGGCGTGTGTCCTCTGCCTCTGACCTCAGCCAGGGTTTGAGGGTCTGCTAACCCCTAAGGCCTGAAAGCCCAGCAGGAGTTCTGCCTCTTAGAGGCTCTTTGTTTCCAGATTTCAACTCTGTCTCCTGGTTGAGCCATCTCTTTGCAGGGCAACCACGCCAGGCCACACTAACCTTCGGTGAATCAAATGCTGCCCTTCCCTGGGCTCTGCATCACTGCCCCCTTTGTCCTGGCGAACAAGGCATTGTCACGGCCATGATCCTTCCACACTCCCATCCTGTCATACCCCATTAGCGCTGACTCCCTTCATCTTCCGAGATTCTCTTTCTCACCCATCTTCCCACCCCTCCCCCTCCCCATCTGCTTGGTAACTTCATTTTCTCCCTCTGCAAAGCAGCTGCTGGCTCAGACTGACAGAGGCCTGTGGGATTCTCAACATTCAGACTCAGAATCTCAGTGCGGAAGGAATACCAATGAGGCTACTAGCCCCACCCCGCCTTGAAGTAAGAGCCCAACTTGTATAAATAAGACTCTTAACCAATTCACAATATTCCGCCAATATTTATTGAGCACCTGCCTTTTGCCAGTTCTGTTCTAGGGATGGGGGATACAGTACAGAGGACAAGACATTTAGGTGTCCCTGCCTTTGTAAAGTTCATATGCTGGCATGTATATATGGTGGGAGCAGGAGTGGGAGGTGGAAAGGGTATGTGTGCATATGAGGTAAGACAATAGCAAACAAAAGGTCAGGTAGTGAAGATCAGATCTTACAATGAGATGCTCAAGCTCCTTGTAACCAACTACCTTTGCGGCCAGGAACTTCCTCTGTAGATGGTCAGATCCTCCCTAGATGATGAACCTGTCTCAGTGTGAGAGCCTTTCAGAACCAGGTAGGTTGGCAGTGACAAGAGAAATGCTATCACAGGACCACAAAGGAAGAGGCTGCTGTCTGACTGTCCTCATGACCAATTCACAGCAACTGGCTGGATGCTGTTCCATTGTTGTTCCAGTCACTTGACACCCATCTGAGCCAAATTCTCTTTCGTTTTTACATTGGTGAAACTTTCTCCCTGAGTGAGGGCTAATGGTAATTTTCAGTGGTAAAATGATAAGCATTTTATTTCCTGGTTGGCCTAGTCCATCTATTGGTGGTAAATCAAGATGCTCCTGGGAGAGTCTGACCACCCTAGACAGGCAATATATGGCCCTTTGGGTGACACATACACAAATCAAAGAAGAATTGAAAGAATAGCAGGCTGGAGAAAGACATAGCTCACTGTCATGGTAAATTAACTTTAAAATGATGATCCTCTGCTCTCCCAGCCAGTTGAGGTTCCTTGAAAGAGGGAGATGTGTCCATATGGGTCAAAGTGCAAAAAGTCAATGCCTGATTGTTCTTAAGCCGTTGGAACAGGCCACTCTGATTAGGAAGCTTTATAAGCCAGAGGTGGCAAAATGGCAGTCCATTTGTGTTTTGTCTTGGTTGGTTGTCCACTTGGTAATTTATTTAAATCTGGACTAATTGCAACAATTAAAATCTAGAATTTTCACATGAAATTTCAGACAACGCATACCGAATGGGCCTTCATTTCTCTGTGAACGCACTGTTGGCCAGCTCATTAAAAGCAGAGAACAGTCTCTGTCTCAGTCTGTTTAGGCTGCTGTAACAAAAATACCATGTCCTGGGTAGCTTAAACAACAACAAAAATTTTCTTTTCATAGTGTGAAGGCTGGGAAGTCCAAGATCAAGGTGCTGGCATTTCCAGTGTCTGGTGAGAGCCTGGTTAATAGACATTTTCCTGGTTCATAGGCGGCTTCTTGCTGTGACCTCACATGGCAGAAAGAGCAATCAAGTTCTCAGGAGTCTCTTATAAGGGCACTGATCTCATTCATGAGTGCTTTACCCTCATAACCTCATCACTTCCCAAAGACCACTTCCTAATGCCATCACTTTGGGGGTTAAGATTTCAACATATGTATTTTGGAGGGAAACATATTCAGTTCATGATAGTATCATATATTGTATTGAGATCTCCAGTGGGTTCCTGGTGGGGCTTGAGTCAGCATCAGTGTGGTATCCTTTGTACTGGACAGCTGAGTTTCAGAATTCCTGACCCACCCAGGAGAATAAAAACTGAACCACCTATTATCAGGGATGATGCCATTTTATATTCTAACTCTGAAATGCATATCAAAATTTGCTTATGCCTCAAGACTGATGAATTGGAACACAGCTAAAGGGTTAGAACATCAAATAACCTTGAGCAATCTCTGTGTATTGGGTAAGATTTCTGTGTGGCTGCCTTAAGAGACCAAAATAATCCTGCAGGCCAACACTCAACCATATATATATTTGTTTTATATTTCTCATATTACAGTCCAGAGGAAGAAGGTTTATGACTGTTAGGGTGACCCTTCTTCCTTCCTTCTCATTCTTTTGCCATCCCTAGGGGTTTTCCCTTATCTGCATGGCTGAAGATGGCTCATCAAGTTCACATTCCAGCCTTCAAGAAGGTGAAAAGAGGAAGGAGAGATGCAGATATGAAAGTCACATACATCACATTTACTCACATCCCATTGGCCAAAGACTAGTCATGATCACACTTATATGCAAGGGATGCTGGGAAATGTTATCTTTACCACAGAAGTCATGTAACCAGCTAAAACCTTCATTATTGAAGAAAATAGATATAGGTGTAGCACTTAACAACTGAGCCATAATTGAGCTTATTAAGCATAAAGGAGCTTATTAATGCTCTTTATTCAATTTTTCTTCAGTCTCAGTCTTTGACAAAATCAGGCTAATCCTTAATTGCTACCCATCACCTCCCTCCCAAATCATTAATACAGTCGCCTAACATTTTATTGAAAAACTACTTATTGGCCTACTTGTATGGTACCACTTTGTAGAGTTTATAGTCCAGTAGAGGAGATAGAACATAAACAAGTAAAATAACAAACAAAACTTAATTTTAAATGCTGATAAGACTTATATAAAAAATAGCCTGTTATGAAGAGGAATAATGAAAGGCAGAGCAGGGAGCCTGTTTTACATTTGGGGAAGGTGACTTGAACTGAGACTTGGGGGATACAAGGCTGTGGCCATGTGAAGGGGAGGGGTGGAGCAGCATACTAGCCAAGCCAGACAGCATTTAAGAAGACTTCATCAGGGAAAGCATTTGGTGCTCTTGAGGAACACACAGCCAGTGTGACTGAGCATTGGAGGTATACAAGAGAAAAGTGTAGCACAGGGTGGTGGGATGGGAAGAGACTGGATCATGCCGGTCCCTAGGCCATGTGGATGTCTTCTTATAACAGTCTTCTTACAACCACTGAAGGAATTTAAGCAGAAAATGGCATGATTTTATTAATGTTTTCAAAAGATCTTTCTAACTACTAGGTGAAGAATTGATTGGAAAACAGCAGGAATAGAAGCCAGGTGATAAGGAGCACTTTTTAGAACCATAGATAAGAGATCATGGCCATTAGACCAAACAGTGAGGATGGGAATAGTGGTGAATAAAAGTTATGGACAGTTGCCTTCAAGAATGGCTTAAAACCAGTTATTGTAAGCGTGAGTTTTAGAGTCTGAACGTGCTCTTTAAAACCTATTTCCCCCACCCTCGGATGACTGAGAATCCTGAGCTAATGATTTACTGAGGTTACACTGTGAAGCTTCACATTCACTGATCATCTTTGGACTGGGAATGGAGGTAGAGGATGGCTGAAGCCTAACTTCCAGTAAAAAAGAGCAAAGTCCTTTCTCTTCTCTTAATTCAACAGATTAAAGTCTTAGAAACGGGGAACTTTTTACTCTCTGTCTTATGGAATCTAAAAGGAAGGAGAAACGTTCAGAATCTGTTTCCCAGATAAAACACTAACTGCTTAATAAGGTATACAAAAATGGGGAAGATGTCTGGCTGGTGTGGCTCAGTGGTTGAGTGTCAACCCATTCACCAAGAGGTCACTGGTTCAATTCCTGGTCAGGGCACATGCCCAGGTTGTGGGCCAAATCTTCAGTGGGGAACATGCAGGAGGTGGCCAATCAATGTTCTCTCTCATCAATGTTTCTATCTCTCCCTCTCCCTCTGTCTCTAAAATCAATAAGAAAAAAAAAAATTTTTTAATGGGGAAGAAAATTAAGCCTTTCTCTCTTAACAGTTGTTCATCTTATTTTTAAATAGGCATTTTTCCTTCTCCTCTGTCCTCTCAGGTCAACCGGTACATACTAAGTATCCACTACATGTTGAGCCCTAGGGTCTTCTCACTGGAGATGAGAAAGTGTAAGACAGTTCCTGATTTCTAAAATTTTATAATTCACCCACACACACACACACACACCTCTCTTTACCTGGTAAACAAACAGAGGAGAAAGAATGTTAAGAGTGAAATTGGCCCTAGCCAGTCTGGCTCAGTGGTTGAGTGTTGGCCTGCAGACCAGAGAGTCCTGGGTTTAGTTCCTGCTTGGGGCATGTACCCCCCCCCCCACACACACACACACAAAAGAGTGAAACTGGTTTTCCAGCATGTGACAGGGCAGATCCCAGGAACTTTCTGAGATCTCGTGCCAACAAGAAGACAGGACTATATGTGGTTGGTGAAGTTGTGCCATCTTTGGGTGCCTCACAGGAAGCAGCATTCATCCATTTGAGCATAGTTGCAATGTATGAATCAACAGCCAGAAGCCTGGAGTGCTGGTCGCAGTCACATAAATCTCCTCTCTGCTGGGAGTAAGAGTGGTTCTTTTTTTTTTTTCTTTATTGATTTGAGAGAGAGAGAAAGTGAGAGGTAAAGAGAGATGGAAACATTGATGAGAGAGAACATAGATCGGCTATCTCCTGCATGCCCCACACTGGGGATCAGGCCCACAACCTGGGCATGTGCCCTGACTAGGAATTGAGTTGGCGACCTCTTGGTGCATGAGTCAATGGTCAACCACTGAGCCACACCAGCCAGGCGAGTAAAAATGGTTCTTAACCCACATTTGTCTGTAGGCTTTCTCACCCAAATTCCTTGTACTTGGCTAGATTGATAGCATTTACATATAATTTGTTTGTGTAAATGACCAACATATTATTGCAACACATAAAATTTTATTCACTACAGCCCTGGCCAGTTTGGCTCAGCGGTTAGAGCGTCGGCCTGCGGTCCGGAGAGACCCAGGTTCGGTTCCCGCTAAGGGCACGTACTTCGGTTGCAGTTTGTCCCCGGCCCTGGTTGGTCGTGCGGGTGGCAGCCACTCGATGTGTCCCTTCACGTCGATGTTTCTCTCTCTCTCTCTTCCTCTCTCTCCCTCCCACTCCATCTGTACAAAAAATAGAAAAATATCCTCGGGTGAGGATAAAAAAAAAAAAAAAATTTATTCACTACAATCCATTCTTAAAGTATTTCTGCAGCTCTAAAAATGAAGAAATAATGTGTTATGAGAAGTAAAGGGAGGCAAAGACTTCTGCCAAGTTGTGGATCATTTCCTAAACCCCTTTCCAGCTCACCCCATTCCCTCCCTGTTGATGGCTTTGCTTTCCTATCTTGCAAGTTGAACTCATTGTTGGTACTTCTTTGTATAGCCCCATCCAAGAAAAAACTCTGAGATGTGTGGATTGTAAGTTTGCCCAAGCAAATCGGACTTTTCACAAGGAATAACCAGACGTGAGAATCAGAATGGAAGAGCCAGCACCGGTGGAAAGCCAGGGCCAGCTCCCAAGCCCCCAGCAGGGCTCTCTGAGGAAGGTCGTGGCTGCTGCCCTGGCCCTGGATGGGGAATCCACAATTGGTCACAGGAAAAAGAAGAAGAAGGAGTCCCGCCCAGAATCTATCATCATCTACAGGTCAGAGAATGAGAAAGAGGATGAGGAGCCTGGGGAGTCAGAAGGTGGCGACCAACCTAAAGAGGAGGAAGGAGACGACTTCCTCGATTACCCTGCCGATGATGGTAAGTCTGTCTGGGGCCACCTGCTTCAAACCATGGGAAGGAAAATAAATGAGTATCCTCCAAAAGACAGACAGGCATTTGATCACTGACCTTTTTCTTCTTTTTGATTTTTTTCTTGTCACAATGTTGCAGTCTTCATTCAATGAATGGACAGTGTTTATTATGTTCTCTTCTAGGTGAAATGGAGGAGATTTCCACCCTTTTGGAACTCCTAGTGTAATGAAAGAGACCGAGTTATCTATAGAAAATTAGTAATACAAGCATACTGTGCTAATCACTTAATACATAAGATAAAGAAATACTAATAGTTGACTTTCATAAAAATCAGGAAAATGCAAATTATAACAAAATGAGTTATAGTATCCCCTCGTATTCAGGATGGCCAAATATTGGGTAAAGTATAACATCAGTGTGAGGAAGTACACATATGCTCACACACCTCAGGTAGACGTGGAATCTGGTTTAACCACTTTGTAGGGAAAATTGTCAATTTTTATTAAATTCAAAATTCAAAATGTGCATATCCTATGTCCTGGAAATGCTCAGTATGTCCCCCATGCAAAAAAAGAATGTTTGTTGAGATAATGAAGTTATGGGGTGTCTATATTGAGCATCACTGTGCAACAACAAATGGATGAGGTAGACCTATTTGTGTAGATGGAGTGATCCCTAAGACATATGCCCACAGTGAACAAGCAACATCCCTGCTCTCAAGCAGTTGACCTTCTAGTAGGGGGGAGACAGTCAGTGAGCAAGTCAGCAAATAAAAGATCATTTCAGCCCTGCCGGTGTGGCTCAGTGGTTGAGTGCTGACCCATGCACCAAGAGGTTGCCGGTTCTATTCCCAGTCAGGGCACATGCCCAGATTGTGGGCCAAGTCTCCTCGGTGGGGGGCATGCAGGAGGCGGCCAATCGATGTTCTCTCTCATTGATATTTCTATCTCTCTCTCCCTCCCCCTCCCTCTCTCTCTAAAAAATCAATAAAGAAAAAAAAATTTTTTTTAAATAGATAATTTTAGGTAGTGGTTTGAGTTCCCAAGACAATAAATCATGGTGATGGGAAGATGAGTAACTGGGGGAGAGACTGCGTGGTTGTGCAGGGCCTCCCTGAAGATGTGATACTTGAGCTGACCCGAATGACATGAAGGAGCCAGCCATGAAAAGATCTTGCGCAGCCCTGCTGGCATGGCTCAGTTGGTTGAGCAGCATCTTCAATTCCCAGTCAGGGCACAGGCCTGGGTTGCAGGCTCGATCCCCGGTAGGGAGTGTGCAGGAAGCAGCTGATCAACGTTTCTCTCTCTCCCTCTGCTTTCCTCGTCCTCTCTCAAAAATCAATAAAAGCATATATTTTTTAAAAAGTTTTTTAAAAAGATCTTGGGTAGAGGAGGAATAAGCAGCAAAGGCAAATACCCCGAGTTGGGAACATCATTGCCTGTTTCTGGAATAGAGTTATTTCTGTTAGTGAGTGTGGAGAACAAGGAATGGTTGAGAGGTCAGAAAGGCAGGCAGGATCGGATCCTATCGGGCCTTGTAGGTCATAGTAAAGAGTTTGGGATTTGTTGTAAGTGCAAGGGGAAGTCAATAGAGGATTTTTAAGCAAAGGAGTGGTATCATGTCATTTATATTTTTTAAAAGATCACTCTGGCTTCTCTATAATGAATGGATTACCAAGGGTAAGAATTGAAGCTGATGAGAGACTGTTGCCTCCTGCTGCCACAACAGCACTAGGAGGAAGGTGACAGAGGAGAGACAGCTAGAGAAGACAGACTGGATTCAGAGTGCAGTCGGGAACTCGCTGATGGATTGGAGGTAGGGAGTGAGAAAAGAGGACTTGACAGTGACTCCTGGAGTTTTGACAGGAACAACAGAAAGGGTTGATGGTGGTGCCATTTATTGAGATGAGGGAGACTGTGAAACCATTAGGTTCTGGGGAAACAGTACAACCCTTCTGTCTGGGCAGTCAGAGTCCCTGACACTGTCCTGGGTGCTGCTGTCTACATGGCTCTGTTCTATCCCTCTTCCAGCCTTGGGGCAAGGAGTCCAGCGGAACTGAGGGCACGTGCCAACCTAAAGCCCGTTTTCTCCCCACCTCCCTCACTTTGTACACTGCATTTCACACACCAAGGACCTCAGACTTCCGTTTCAGTGTCTTCAACCTCACTTCCAGGGTAGCTAAAGGATGGTTGTTTGGTTGTTGTTGTTGGTGGTGGTGGTGGGGTGTGTGTGTGTGTGTGTGTGTGTGGTGTATGTATAACATGTATATATGTGGTGTGTGTGTGTGTGTGCGCGTGCATATGTGTGTACAGGGCTTGAATTCAAGGGCTGGGATGTCCACAGGCTTGTGAGGAGGCCCCTCTCAGGGAAGCATAGAAAAGGGAAGGGGCCTGGGTTGTCCACCAGCATAACACACACGGCACAATCTTATACACAGTAGCTGATACGCATAAGCACTATTTTCAAAGTACTTCTAAACTAGAAAGAAGATTGCTATAACGTAGAGTCTGTAGTAAAGTTCTTCACACTCCCACACCACAGAGATTGTGTCAAGATCGAGGCCCAGAAAAGTGGAGAGAAAACACATAAAACAAGTTTAACCTGCTTCACAATTTTATCTGTGTGGACAGAGTTCACGGTGGGAATTATAATAGTACTAGTGGCCACCCTCCTGAAGGAGTCCCATTCAGTCCATCATCGAACCATTGACTCCAGTACCATGCCAGATGCTATAAAAGTGGACACTGTTGTCATCAGCCCCAGCCTCAGGGGACAACACTGTGATGCAGTGTCCACGCTTCTGATCCTGACTTCACCTCTTTTATGCCCTGCAGGTATGTGGAACATGCCTTTGGACAGCCGCTATGTCACATTAACTGGGACCATCACACGAGGGAAGAAAAAGGGTCAGATGGTGGACATCCATGTCACATTGACGGAGAAGGAGCTGCAGGAATTGACTAAACCTAAAGAGTCAATAAAAGAAACAACACCTGAAGGCAAAAAGGTCTGCCAGATGTCAGCAGACCAGGGGCCCCACGTGGTCCTCTGGACGCTGGTCTGCCTGCCTGTGGTTTTCATCCTCTCTTTCATTGTCTCTTTCTACTATGGCACTATCACTTGGTACAACATCTTTCTTGTGTACAATGAGGAAAGGACCTTCTGGCACAAGATCTCATGTTGCCCCTGCCTCATTCTCTTCTATCCAGTGCTCATCATGGCCATGGCCTCTTCTCTGGGCCTCTATTCTGCTGTGGTTCAGCTCTCATGGTCCTGGGGAGCATGGTGGCAAGCCGCCCGGGATATGGAGAAAGGCTTCTGCGGCTGGCTCTGCAGCAAGCTGGGTCTGGAGGACTGTTCCCCCTACAGCATCGTGGAGTTGCTTGAATCTGACAATATTTCAGGCAATCTCTCCAACAAGGACCAAACCCAGGAAGTGGAAACTTCCACTGTCTAAACTCCCAACACCTTATTTCCTCCTCTGGTCCCAGTAGCCTACATATTATCTTCTAATTCCCCTCCCCCTCACAGTTCTTCTGGAAAATTCTAGCCCAAACTGATCCACCCATCTTGATGGTTCTAAGAAGGCAGGGAACAGAAGAGCAGTTTATGGGAAAGTTATCCATACAACAGACCAACTCTTCTTCATTCCCTGCCCTAAAGTGACCATTTGTCTGGGACAAGGAGCTCCACTGTGTGTCAGGTCAGGAGCTTGAAGGTGTTACTGGTACTTGGAACCCAGGGGAGTATGTGACTAAATATGAAAGGGAGAATAAAGTAATAGACAGGGATGGAGTGAAATAGTTAGGAAGCAGGTTTACTACAATGTAGCAGAATATAAAGATTTGTGTGCATCACTTAGTTTTATTTAGCTACATATAATTGATATCCCCAAGTATGAGTGTTTTAAGCAAAATCGAAGTTTCTTTCTTTCTTCTAAAGAAGAAGTCTGGAGGCAGACCATCAGGTGACCTGATGGAGTGACTGGAATCCAGGCTTCTTTACTCTCCTGCCATTAGTGTGATGTGATCCTCATCACCTTTATCTTTAACACCCCAGTGCTGACTACATCTGCAGCCATCTCATCCATGTTCCTGGGAGAATAGAGGAAGGAGCAAAGAAGAACATATTCTCTGTGCTTAAGGAGGCTTCCCAAAAGTCCCACTCAACACTTCTTATTGGCCAGACTGGCGTCACATGACCTTACAAGCAAAAGAGGCTGCAAAATGTAGTCCTTGGGGGCAGTTATGCAAATATTGGTGTTATGCAAATTTAAGAGGAAAAAGAAGAATGGCTATTTTGATAGACAAGTAAGAATCTCAGTAATTATTTAAATATATTCAGATCCCAAACTGCTAATACAGTTTTATTTATGTATTTATTTAGGCCTAAATCTTACATGAAGATTTTATATATAGATATTAGCTATATATACTAAGTATATGCTATACATAGATATTAGCAACTCATGTACTTTGCAGTTAAATGTCTGTAATGTCATGTGGTTTCAGGGTTTTTTTAGAAGGGAAGAGTAAACAGTTGAGTACAACTATATAATAGTAGCATACCTTTTTTCCTGGTATCGAAGGTGGGACTGGGTGGTGATATTTAGTTTACTCTATAGATTAAAGACTGTGAAAGGAGGGATTGAATCTGCTCCCCCCTTCCCTGTGAAAGGAGGGATTGAGTCTGCTCCCCCTTTCCCTGCCTTCAACAGGGATCAGTAGCCCTAAGCAGGAAGAAGACAGAGTTAGCTTACTGTTGTTTGACAAAACCTCACTCAGAGCCTTCTGGAGTTTAACAACAAAACACAATTTTTGCTGTGTAAGAAGACTGTCTTCCTGGCCATCGGGTGGTGGGGGTGCAGGGGTGTAAACCAGATCAATCTAGATTAATTGATTCTAAACTTAAAAAAAAAAATCATTCCTGAAGGTGTATTGCTAATTTTTTTTTTTTTTAATAGAATCTAGCCTTTTTGGATGGTTGGGGGCTTATAAGGATATATGGTACTCATTTCTTAATCACATCTCAGGAAGAAGTTAAAAGAACTTCTGTGAAGCAAACAGACTAGTTGGGCATGCTCTCCCACAGAAGGCCAGAGACACTTGCCTAATGTATGGTGCTGAAATCTGCCTTCAGAGGACACCTCCTTTTATTATTTTTTTTATTTTTAATCCTTATCTGAGAATATGTTTTTATTGATTTTAGAAAGAGAGGAAGATATAGAGAGAAACATCGATGTGAGAGAGAAACATTGAACTACTGCCTCCTCCTTTACACGCCCTGATAAGGAATTGAACCCACATCTTAGGTATGTGCTCTGACAGAGAATTAAATCTGCAACCTTTTGAACCTCCAACCAACTGAGTCACCAGGCCAAGGTGACACCCCCACCTTTTAAATAATTATTATTAGTTTGACAAAAACAAAATTCTGTTCAGCGTTTTTGAAGATAAACTTGGTGCTCTTTGGTGCTTTTGTAACCCTGATTAAATATCACTGATCTAGTGATCAAAGTTGTGTATTCTATAACAAATTAAAGTATATGTGCTTTCACCTCTGGCCATGTGCTTGTTACAACTGAACAGCCTGTTTCAGGAGTAAGGAATGCTGATACTGCAATAAGACTGCAGATGTCATGCTGACACACGCTGAGAAATGACTCTGACTTTCAGGGATTTCAGTTCCAGAATATTTGCTGACCTTCAAACGTAAAATCAGGATGATGCACACTAGATCATTGCTTGACCAGTTTCAAGGTTCTCACTGGAATGGACTGTACTGGTCTGCATGTACAAATTTTTCAACTCCCTCCCCCTGTAATCTCTTTGTTCTGTTTTCCTTTCTGTCCTTATAAAAACCTCTTCCTGCACTGAGAAGTTAAGATTGTTTTTAAGGACAGGAGTTGGTCATCTTCTCAGCTTGCCAGCACCTGAATGAAATCTCTTTCCTTATTCACCATACCTGTTTCATCCGCACTGACAGACAGCCAAACCAGCGGGTTGTTTACCTAGTTCCATTTTTGCAGAGGTGTAAACAATTGAAATGCAAACAAAATAAAAATGAAATATAATTAACATATTCTCACTTTATCTTTGAGTTTCTCCTAAACTTAATGAATGCTACAGTTTGCAGAAAAAGGGTCATTATGGTGGCTATCCTATATATATATAATATGATCTTTTTTTTTTAATCTTCACCCGAGGATATTTTTCTATTGATTTTTTAGATAGAGTGGGACAGAGAGAAAGGGAAACATCAATGTGAGAGAAACACATTGCCTCCAGCACAACCCTGACCTGGGTGGGGATGAACTACAACCAAAGTAGGTGCCCTTGACTGAATCAAATCGGAGACTCTTTGTTCCCTGGGCTGATGCTCTAACTGCCCAGCCGAATCAGCCAGGGCTATGTATAATAATCTTAATCTAAATCTCTATGTCTTGACTCTTTCCATATATTATGGAGATTTTGTTTAGGTGGACTGTTTCCATAGTTACATATTTACTTAAGCCTACATTAGGAAATTACAAACACTTTTGTCACATTTCTCTGGCATAAGGAAAATCAACAGCCAAGGCCAAAAATAGTTATAATTAGAACAAGGGTCACTAGTCCATAGTTTAATGGAGGAGTTGGGGTGAGGAGGAGGCCCAAGGGACAACTAGATGAGGTTGAGGTGGCCCTCACCTTAGTTGGGATGCCACCTAGTGGAAGAAATAGGCTTGTAAACAAAAATTATTTCAAAAGGGTTCTAATGAGGTACATAAAAGCCTAGATTAGTAGAAGGAAATCCAAATTGAGAGGCATGGCTTATGGGGGGGCACCCAAATAATGATGTCATTCTCCTTTTCTCATTGCATCCATTTTCCTCATACACGATGCTCCCACGCATCTTTGTCCAAAAGTGCCCTTTTTCCTCTACCAGCCATAGCCCATCAACCTCTTGTCCTCCCTCTTTCCACCCAATTCCATATCATACAAATCCAAACAGATCCTGAATGACAGGACAAAGGGAACAAACAAAGCCAGAATCCTTTTGTTAAGGAGGAAGAAGGGAACAATCTCATTTATTGTCTGTCACATTAATATTGACTCTTCACCCTTGATTAATGGAGGCCTTTTGCCAGTGAAAGCAGTGCTTAAAGTCCATATCCATTCTCAGCACCACAACTGCCTAGCTGCCTGGAAGTGGGTGATTCTGAAGACTTCTCTGAAGATGGCTAAGATACAAACAAACACAGGTACTTGAATCTCTTTTATTTCTCCCAGGAAACAAACCTGTACTGGCAGGTGTGTGGGTGTGAGAGTGTGAGAGAGGGGAAAGAAGAGATAAAAGAGAAAGGAAGGAAAGAGGAGGAAAAAAGAAAAGAGAGGCTACATAGAAGATAAAGTTATGGACATAAAATATGCAAATTTCCTTTACCACAGTGAGTCTCCAGTAATTCTACTTATGTGTCATATAAAAAGTCTTAAAAATAATATGAGTTTTCAAAGAACTCATAAGCTTGAAAAGCTTCCCGGGCGGGCTCCTTAAGCCTAGTCTGAAATGTCTGACTCTCCTTGCTTCAGTGCATTTATATAACTTCCGTTCCCTCAGGGCCACTTCCTCTTCATGGCCTCTCCACATTCTTCCAGCTTTAGTGTCTGCTTTTCCAGGTCCAGTTTTCAAGAGAGAGAGAATATGGTTGGATTTATTTTCCAGTCTGGGCAGAGGTTTGCAGATACGGTGTTGAATGCTTTGTCCATTCATCCGTCAGCATGTGGGTCATTTGGTCTAGAAAATAGCTCTTCTGTGCAAGTTTCTGCCTGGGCAAGTCTCTCTCAAAGAGGGCAGCGGCTGAAGGCTGGAAGAGTTCCCTTTAAAGGGCGCTGTGATGGAAGCCGCTACTTGGAGAACGCACATCTCCCTTTCTCCTCCCCTCCAAGCTTGGGACACTCCCAGCTATTGAGAGGTCCTTGGCAGATGCTGCTGCATGCCTCCAGGCCTTTGCACATCCCATTTCCTCTGCAAAGAATACCCTTCCCATTTCTGATTGCCTGCAAAACTACTCTTCCTTCAGGATGTGGTTCCAAAGTCATCACATCTGTAAAGTCTTTCATCCCCCCACCCCCTTTTTTTAAGAAAAAAACACTTTTAGAGAAGTCACTTTCTGAATTGATACTCATACTCGAGGAAATCTAACGCGACAGCTCTAGCACAAAACGCTGTGTGTGTTAACCTCAGCGAGAGACAAGCGAAGCTCATCTTTCGGGTAAGCGATTTGTAGAGACGTCGGCAACGCCAAGACTTGGCCAAGCGCCTCCGCGCCAGGGCTGCACGCCGGGAAGCCGCGCATGCTCAGAGCGTCGGCGCACAGTTTCCCCGCCCCTTCCAGTCTCAAATCGGCTCTCCCGAAGTCCACCTGGCCCGGAGTCCGCCGGAACGGAGTTGCGGCCGCTGCGGGTTCCCGCCCGGAAGAGGCGACCGAGGCGCCTGCTGAGCGGCAACATGGCGCGGTCGGGGAATAAGGTAGAGGGAGCGTGGGCTCGTTCCTTCCCGCGCTGAGAATGGAGAGGGTGGTGCAGAAGTAGGAATCCTGGGAGGGCGGTGGTGCCAAGGAGTGAGGAGACGGGAGATCGTGATGGGTCATAGCTGGATCAGGAGGGCCTGGGCGGAGGGATGCGCTGTGAGAAAGCTGGAGATTTGGAGTCCGAAGACCTGAATATGAGCCTCGCCTACTCTCCACCCCCTCCTCTGCCCTCCCATCCTCTCTATCCCTTCCCCCGTGGACACCCCTCTCTAGCCTTCTATCCCAGCCCACCTCCAAACCCCATTTCCATTACTTCTGAGTCTGGGTTTTTGAACATCTATTTGAGAATGGAAGTTAGCCATGGTAAGCACCTACCCCACAGACTTGTAAAACTTCAAAGAGGTACTGTGAGTATAGGATCGTGAATGTAAAGTGTCATGTTATGACCTCTATAATAATCTAATATTTCACATTTATTGAAAGCTTACTCTGTGTGAGGCACGGATGTAAATGCTGTGTTCCTGTCTCATTTAATCTTCACAAGCCCACGAAGTGAAAACTATTAACGCCAGTTTACAGGCATGAAAAATGTGAAGTGGTTAGCTCAGGTCACGCAGTCCACAAGTGGTAAAACTCGGATCTGAACGCAGGCGGTCTGGTTTCAGAGCCCTGGAGAATGCCTGTGTTGCTAGGAATCTATCACCTTCAGTGTGCGAACTAAACAACAGATATTAAAATGATTTCTTCAAGTTCCATAGAAAGTGGTAGTAGTCTGGAAGGGTCACTAGAGGGAGGTGTGCTCCAGGGAGTTGCCCGCTCACTCACCCAACGGCAAGGCCCTATAATAGGCACCTGCAATACAGATAGATAAGATAGCAGTTTGAGTAACTGATCCCTAGACCTTTGAAGTTTCTGTTGAGAAATGTTGATTAAAACAGCTATGAATGTATGTTGCCACCCACCTCTTTTGTACCTCTTCTTTCAGCTGCTGAAAACTTGGCAGCTTTAGTGGAGCAGATGTTCATGGCGAGTGGGCTTGCAGCAAAACTAACAGCCTGTATTGCTTTGGTGTATAAATGAACGAGTTGCTACACTGCCCAGCTTCTCTTTCCTGGTATTCTTACTGCTGCCAGAAAGGATCTTGAAATATTACATAGACTGTTCTGCTTCCATATAAGAAGTTCTGTATTGTGAAACCTTTGATGCCACTTTTTTGGATACCTGATTCCTCGCAAAGTGCTAGTTTTCTTGTTTAAAAGTTGTTTTTATGAATGTGTATTAAATACACGCAACAGCATATTTTGGGACTCTTACATTTTTAAGATTTTTATGCTCAAGACGTTGAAACTATGGGATGTAAATTTTATTGTTCTCAGAGGAATTTTGTAGTTTATTGCTACCTTTTCTCCAAACATGCCATCTTTACTCCAGAAATATCTTATTAGTGCATTAAGTTTAATTCTTTGTAAACTAGGGAAAAATTTAAATAGTCTTTTCCATGTATTGTTTGAGATATAACCAAATTTATAAATCATGTATAACTTCCCTGATAGGAGCTCATCCAGGTTTTTCAAACACTTCTAAGGTCAAGAAAACTGCTTCAGAAAACTGATTCTTTTACTGATCATTTCTAAATGTTATATTTTTCTCCTTATATGGAGTCAAAGCAATCTCCCTGTAACTTCCCTCTGCTGATCTTAGTATGTCTCTGGAAGACCAATCCTTTTGTAACACAGCTGTCAGATATTTGGGAGGAACAATCATGGTCTCCTAAATCTTCTCACCTGGCTTAAATATCCTTTTTTTTTCCAACTTTTCCTCATATCACATGTTCTTCAGATCCTTCCTTAATTTGCTTATTTCATGTTCAGTTTTAATAATCTTTCTCATAAGATGTGTTGCTCAGAATTGCTTACAGTTTGTCAAATGTGGTCTGATCAGCACACTGCAAAGGTGAGCCTGTCAGTGTCAAAGAATGTTGACTCTGGAAAAGACCTTAGATCTCATGTAGGTAACTGGTTTCTGCCTCCATGAATTAACAGTGAGGCTGAGTGACATTCCCAAGGACTCCAAGCTAATTCATAATAAATGTGGGACTGGATCTCAGGTCTCTAGATTGCTAATCCAGTCTTTTTTCACCATAAGATCTTTCTTTTCCTTACTTGAATTCAATAAGCCATTGTTACAACCTAAAATATTTTGGATGGTGAAATGAGTAGGTGTGGAGAATATAGTGCTGTAGCCATGTCATACTAGTGACTCATTTTATAATCTACTCCGAAAGTATTCGTTACTGTTTGTTCAGGTCTCCTCCAACTCATATTCAGTTAAATTTTGGATGCCAATGTAGAATTTTACATGTATCCCTTTTATGTTGTTTTTCCCATCTTCATAGTCTTCTACATACATGATTGCTATCTAATGACTAGGTGTCTTTATTTATGTGGTTCCCTCTATCTGTAGCTCCTCTTGTTCACATAACTGACTCCTACTCATTCGTTAAGACTCACCCAAGTTTCATATCCAGGCAGCTTTTTCTGCCTCCTTGTCCCTCCTGTATCTCCTCCACCAATATTGGGTAGATGCCCCTTGTGTGTGCTCTTTTAGTGCCTACTGCATATCTCTGTCATGGAACATTGTGCTGGTATTATTTGTTTATGTGTCTTTGTCCCCTACTAGAAAGATTTGATGTCTTGGTCTTTATTAGATCCTCAGTTTATAAACCAATTCAAAATGTTTAGTGTATCATTTTAGCATATATAGATTGTAGTAGCCACCTACTGACATAAAAATGACTTATAAAAAACTACACCCTAAATCAGTGGCTTACAACAAAAGGTTGTGGGTCTGCAGATCAACTGCAGTTTTCTGATGTGTTTTGGGCTTAACTGGGCTGGACTTAACTCTAGCTTGCAGGTTGTTTGCACATCTGCTTGCCCTGGATTTATTCTTGGGCTCAGGCCAAAGGAGCAGCACCTGCCAGGAGAATACTCCTGCCTGGCAGATACTTTCTAGCTCTTAGAAAATATTAGGACTAAAGTTTCACTATAGTAAGAAATTATATTTCTTACATACATTCTCTAAGTAGAGCACGTCCCTTTATCATGCATCCCCTAAAGATTAGTATAGAGTCTCTGAGTGAAATAAAAAAAAAAAAAGGATATATCTTTTTTCTTTCTTTTTTTATGAATATTTTTCAAATATTCTTTGGGACTTTGTTTCCAGGCAGCTGTTGTGCTGTGTATGGATGTGGGCTTTGCCATGAGTAACTCCTTGCCTGGTGAAGAATCTCCATTTGAACTAGCAAAGAAGGTGATGACCATGTTTGTGCAGCGACAGGTAAGTGTCATATTGGCCTTGAACTTGCAACTCATGTTCTAGCTGCTTGTTGCCTCCGCTTTAGTAATGCAAAATACCAGCCTGTTTACAATGTTCAGCCTCAGTGTTTTGAGGAATCCGAGGCGTTTTCTGACATATACTCCATGCAAGTCCAACTATCAATAGAGCCTGATATTTTTTTCTTCTCTTGTTTTTGGCCCCTCTACTAGATATTACAGCTTTTACCAGGAACAAGAGGCAATGTCAAGTCATGTTTAAAAGTACAATCTTAGAGTCAGACGGCCTGGGCTCTGCCAAGCCATATACTAATCTGGTGATCTGGAAAAAGTCCTTCAGCTACTTTGTGCCTATTCCACTTACATTTTGCTGGTAACATACTATCTCAAAACTTAATATTTTAAATGATATCTTTTAAAAATTCATCTCTCATGGTTCTGTGGGGTGACTGGGTGGCTCATTTGGTGTTGCTCTCTTGAGGCCTTGTGTGCAGGTGCACTCAGGTGGTCACTGGGGCAGAGTCATCTGAAAGCAACCCGGGCCACATGTCCAAAGCAGCTCAGTCCCACGGCTGGTAGTAATGCCTGCTGGTGGCTATGAACTCTGTTCTCTCCATCATAACCTTTACCTCTGGTCTCTCCATGTAGCTTGGGATTACTACAGTGCTGCAGCTGGTTCAAAGAAGGACTATCCCAAGAGTGGGTAGTCTGAGGGACCAGCCTATGTGGCTCTTTATGACCTAGCTTTAGAAATGCCAGACAGTCATTCCTGCTGCTTCTCTTAGTCAAGCAGTCACTAAAGCCAGCTCCCAGTCAAAGTAGGGAGGGGTAGGTTAGACTCTTCTGTTGATTTCTGCCCCTTTTATCTGGTATGACTTCTAAGTCCGTGCAGTTCTGCTTCATTCCCTGGGTACTGCTGCTCCTCCTGGACACCTCTATTGCTTCTTGTGGGTGTTGCCCTTTCCACCGGGCATTACTGCCTCCCACCTGTCATCCTAGATTTTTTTTTTCCCCCAAATCTTTATTGTTGGATGTAAAATGTATTACATATGTTCCACATTTTCCCCCCATTGACCCCCTCCTCCCCACTTCCGCCCCCCTCCCACCTTTTCCCACAGTGTTGTCTGTGTCCATTGGTTATGCATATAAGTTCTTTGGTTTATTTCTTCCCACCCCCCCAACCCCTTTCCCTTTGAGGTTTGTCAGTCTAGCAATGAATTTGTGCTTCTTAATCCCTTCACCTTTTTCACCCATTCCCCCAACCCCCTCCCATCTGGCAACCAACAAAATGTTCTCTGTATCTATGAGAATGTTTCTGTTCTACCTGTTCATTTTGTTTGTAGATTCCATTGTTGATAGATATGCATTCATTGCCATTTTGTTTGTTCATACATTTTATCTTTTTCTTTAAAAAGACCCTTCATCATTTCATATAATAACAGTTTGGTAGTGATGAACTCCTTTAACTTTTTCTTGTCTGGGAAAGTTTTTATATGTCCATCGATTCTAAATGACAGCTTTGCAGGATAGAGTAATTTTGGTTGTAGGTTCTTGGTTTTCATCACTCTGAATATTTCTTGCCACTCCCTTCTGGCCTGCAAAGTTTCTTTTGAGAAATCAGCTGACAGCCTAGTGGGAATTCCCTTGTAGGTAACTAGCTGCCTTTCTCTTGCTGCTTTTAAGATTCTCTCTTTGTCTTGAACCTTTTGCGTTTTAATGATGATGTGTCTTGGTGTGGGCCTCTTGGGGTTCATCTTGTTTGGGACTCTCTGTGCTTCCTGGACTTGTATGTCTGTTTCCTTCACCAAGTTAGGGAAGTTTTCTGCCATTGTTTCAAACAGGTTTTCGATTTCATGTTCTCTCTCTTCTCCTTTGGGCACCCCCAAGATGTGAATGTTGGCACGCTTGAAGTTGTCCCAGAGGCTCCTTACACTATCCTCATTTTTTGGGATTCTTTTTTCTTTTTGCTGTTCTGATTGGGCATTTTTTGCTTCCTTATATTCCAAATCGATGGTTTGCTCCTTGGATTTACGTACTCTACTATTGAAGCTGTGTAAATTATTCTTTATTTCAGTTAATGCCTCCTTCAATTCTAACTGTGCATCCATGATTTCTGACTGGTCCTTTTTTATGCTCTTGAGGCCCTCCCTAAGTTCACTGAGGTTCTCACTAAGTTCACTGAGCATCCTTATAAGCAGTATTTTGAACTCAGTATCTGTTAGGTTGCTTATCTCCCTTTCGCTTAGTTCTTTTCTTGGGGTTTTGTTCTGTTCTTTCATTTGGGACCCGTTTCTTTGTCTCCTCATTTTGGCTGCCTCCCTGTGTTTGTTTCAGTGTATTACTTAATGAGAGGTATGGGGCTTGCTGAGACCCGATGTTGCTCGTTTGAAAGAATTTAGGAAAAACCTGAAGCAGGATCCAAGACAGGCCAATCCTATGGTTAAGCAAGTGGCAACAGCTTGGGTGGGCTTGGAAGTTGGGTGGGGCGGGGCGGGGCCTCAGGGAGTCAGCAGGGCGGGGCTACCAGTGTGAGCCAGGTTGCTGGAGTCCCAGATATGGGGCTGTCTGCCGCCCCAGGGAAGGGCTCACCAAAGGAACAAAGGCCTCTGACAGCACGTCTGTCCCAGAGAAAGCCCCCTCTCCAGCCCTCACTCCAGTGCCAAACAGCTCAGTTCTTCCCTGTGTGTCTCTGGCGCCCCTCGAGCTGCCTCCCCTCCGAGCTTAGAGGGAGAGAGTCCGCTAAGTCCGTGCGCGGGCCCTTTAAGGAGCTGCCTGGGGCTCCAGCCCCTCAGCCTCCCTGAGTCTCAGTTCCTGCTGGTTTTCCAGCCAGAAATGATGGGGATTCTCTTCCTGGCACTGGAACCCTGAGCGGGGCACCTGGTGTGGGACGGGGACCCCTCAGTACTCAGGAAGGACCATCCCAGCCACAGGAGCCTCCTGATTTTTATCCCCACACGTGAGTGTGGGACCAGTCTGTCTCGCAGCAGCGCCGCCGCCCCTCCTACCAGTCTGGATGTAGCTGCTTTTTTAAATTCCGTAGTTGTAGGACTTCCATTCAGCTTGATTTCAGGCGGTTTTGAATGATGGTTGTTCTGTAGTTTAGTTGTAACTTTAATGTGGTTGTGGGAGGACACGATACCGCATTTACCTACCCGCCATCTTGACCGGAAGTCTGTCATCCTAGATTATAACAAATTTTCATGACCTGGAGTCCTTACTGTGTCAAAGAAGAGAATGCCTCCAGTCCCATTATTGGTTATAGTATTTGTGTTGGTTGTATTTAAGTAGTGCTTCTGTGCTCCAGTGTAGTATAGATTTTTTTTCTTCTAAAAAAACAGTGCTTCCTGTTTTTCTTTTCGGCTCTGCCCCTTCCATGGGAGTGAGTGAATCCAAAAGGCGAAGAGACAACACCTGGTGCCAGTCTCCTGCTGCACTGAAAATTTCCTCCCCTCTTCTGGCTGAAGTGTTGTTGTTGAGCAGGATTACCTTGCCTTAAGATGGATTCTTGTCCAGGAGGTGGACGGAATTCTCGCTGGCCTGTCCTACGGGTGTTCTGGACATGTTTGAACCCTGCCAGCTGGGACCTTTTCTCCATGCAACTAGGGATTATAACTGGAGTTGTTAAGAGACTGGGGACTTTAACAGAACCAACAAAAATGAAGAATGACAGAATTTCATTCTCTCCCCATGCAGCCCTCTCCTCATTGATGTAAAAGGCTTAATCATAGGTGGGGACAGGACTGCCTGTTGTGTCAGATACTGCTTTTTTGCTGGTTTTTGCTGGATTATGAAATGTTTCGTAGAAGAGGCAAATAGAGAGAGAAATATAATGGAAATCTATTTTCCCATTGTGTAACAATATACAGCCCTACAGTTTTGTTATATTTGTTTGATTTCTTTTTTTCTTAAAAAATAAAATATGACAGGTAAATGGGAAGCCCCTTGTGTATCTCTTTCCAATCCTCTTACTTCTTTTTTCCCTCTTTTTCTCAGAATTTGCATTGTTATTACCATGCATATTTTATACTTTTGGACATAAGTATATTCATAAATAATATTTAGTTTTGTATAAAGCTCTTAAAAGTGTATGTGATGTTATTACATGTGTCATTTTGCAGCTTATTTTTTCTCAACCTTATGTTTTTGAGATTTATTCCTGTTAATAAACATTGCACAAATTTATTCATTTTCTACTAAGTGGTAATATTTCATTGTATAAATATTCTGCAGTGTGCTTTTGCATTCTCCTGTTGATGGATAGTTTGTTTCCAGTTTTGCCCTGTTTGTTATAAACAGTGCTGCAGTGAACTTTCTTGCTGTTTGTGTCCTTATGTACCTGTGTAATAATTTCTCTACAGTGTATACACCTATAAGTGAAATTCTTGGGCTATTGGATAGGAACCAGCAAAACATTTTTTTTAGTATCTGGAAAATTTAAACTTTGAATGGTCATTCCAGAAAGATAGACTAGAATCTTTTCAAATTACCCATAATTAGTTTTCATTGAGAATTAGAGTCTGATTTTGCTAGAATTCTTTAGGAGCAGTTACCACCCTACTGTTTCCTCACCCTAAATTGAAGAGTGGGACCTATAGTCCATGAAGAAATCTGCCTTGAACCTAAGAATTGTTGTTGTCCCATGTGCCAACTAGCCCAATGTTCTGTTGTTGACAGTGGTCCCAGGTACCTACTATAGGAGGTATGGTTGTCTCGCTCCCTGAAGGACAGGTGTCTAATGGCTTCCAGATGGTACTGTACAGTTTTCAACCTTCTAACATTTTTTTCTAGGTGTTTGCTGAGAGCAAGGATGAAATTGCATTAGTCCTTTTTGGTACAGATGGCACTGACAATGCCCTTGCTTGTAAGGATCAGTATCAAAACATCACAGTGCACAGACACCTGATGCTCCCAGATTTTGACTTGCTGGAGGACATAGAAAGCAAAATCCAACCAGGTTCTCAACAAGCTGACTGTATCCTTTTTCATCCAAAGAATACTCTTAAAAATTTTCCCTTAATATGAGGAATGATAATCTACTCTGGTGAGGTTCTCTAAGAGTCCCAGATATTACTATATGGACATTTTGGCTCTTGGCCATGGAGACGATGTGTGTTAGGGTTTAATGGGAAATTAATCAGGTTGGGTTGGGTGCCTGGATTCCAAGTCCTCCAGAATAGAATCTTGCCCCTTCTTTGTACTGTTGATGTTGAGAGGTTGGGGGGCACAGGAAGAGGAAGATACCATGGGGTGTATGTGTGTGTTGATGTGCAGAGGGTTTGGTGGTGGTCATGGTCAGAAATGTTTGGACATAGAGAAGGTATTTCTAGAAGAGTATAACATTAGCATTGTTCATGCTTTCCTGGATGGAGGATATTTTTGTGCCAAAAATCAGACTGATAGACAAACTTCGAGAGTTCCAGTTTCTTCCACAGGTGCCCTGATTTAAAGGGGTTACTTTTATTTTTCTAACAGATAGTAGTGCCATCTCTGATCACTAGGAGGTGCTGCTGTGCTGGGACTGACTTAGAAATCCTACCTTATGGCTCACTTAATATTTAAGAGCTGACTGTTAATCACAAAAAATGGGTTCTAGTCTTTGTAAAATGGCATCATAATTTATGTTAAATCAATGAAATATGTTAGATTACCTTTTGGTTTATTTTACTTTTTCTGGTTATTTGTTTCAGGATGTATGCTTTGATATATATATATATATAGCATCTGTGAATATATGTTAGAAATAAACTTTGGAAGAAGGGCCGTTGGGCAAGTACTTTCTTTTTTGGTACATGCCCCTAGCGGGAACCGAACCCAGGACTCTCTGGTCCACAGGCCGAAGCTCCAGCCGCTGAGCCAAACCGGCCAGGGCTGGGCAAGTACTTTTAAATCATCTCACAATCAGCCCAGTGCCCACAATTTCCAACACAGAAGACTTTATTGGGAAAAAAAGTTGCATGTTGTTGGGATAAAGGGATTGTTTGGTGATATCTTCTGCCCTTAACTAGCTGAGTCCTGGACGCACTCATCGTGTGCATGGATGTGATTCAACAAGAAACTGTGTAAGTGTCTCAACTGCAGAGTTGGAAAGGAACTTTTCTGCAGATATTGTATGGGTTGATATATTCAGTGCACTATGTGATTCTCTGTTAATCAAGCAGCGTGTTTGTGTGGCTAAAGAAACATTTGTTAGAATTTAATGGTTCAGCTCAACCTCTCTTTCATAAAAGTTTAAAAGGAAGAAGGGATATACTGGGTGGGAATTTCTCCAGGAGGAATAAATGTTTGGCTTATTTTAGGTTCCTTCCTGTCTGACTTATATAATAATATAAGCTTATTACTAGGAGTTTAAAAAAAATACTAAGTAGTATGGTCCATATGTTATTAAAATTGGATGCATAGTAATTCTGGCCAGCTATCTAATTCATTACTTTTTAATTACTATGCCTTTAAAATAATGTGTCTTTGAATACACACACAAACACATCCCTTGACTGTTAGGAAAAATGATTTGCACAAAAATCTCAGACCTAAATTTGTATTATGATGTTTCAGTCTCTGTACATTCTTGCAAAATCCTGCCACTCGCCCTGTGAGTGGAATCAAAACAGAGTGTTTGGCAAGTGAACACTTCAAAGGCTGAAGTTGCAGTACACTGGGAGAGCTCCTGGTTTACCTTCTGCCAGTGTGGAGGCTGGAAGGGGATCCTTTCTAATCGTAATGGCCATTTCTTTACCTGAAGTCAGAGTTAAGAAACAAGGGACATAATATTTCCATACTGCTCAGAAATTTTGCCTAAGTTGTTAAAAGTATGAGTTATAGCTAGGTGATTATGTGTTTGGTGGAAACTTAACTGAGTATCAACAATCTGTGGACTTCCAGAAGGTAATGACATTTGTTAACTGTATCTGGACTCATTTCTTAGCCTCTTTCTGTTTAGTGAACAAGTGCATTTGAATCTGTAGGAACTAATTCTGGAGAATGATTTCCTAATGTGATAACTCTCTCTTGTAGAGGAAAGAAGTTTGAGAAGAGGCACATTGAAGTGTTCACTGACCTCAGCAGCCCATTCAGCAATGATCAGCTGGATACTATAATTCATAACTTGAGGAAATCCGGTATCTCCCTGCAATTCTTGTAAGACCATAAGAATAATATTCGTAGTCAAATTCTGTGCTCTCACACATAGTGAGTGGGCCCAATTACAGAGTGTTTGGTTCCCAGGAGTCTTTGCTGTGAGTTGGAATCTGTCAGATGAATGACCTCAGCAAATGTTCACTGATTGCTTTCTATATTCCAGGAACTCTTCTGAGTTTGGTGACAAAGGGATGAATGTTACAACAAAACACAGGAATTTAGCTTAGTTAGTAGCTGATTGTTCACTGTTCTTACACTTAAAGAGTTGAGGAATTAAAGGAATGTTCTGAGGATATTCAGTTCATCTCCTGCCTACTGAGAGGACTTTACCCAGACAGTGACCAGATTGATGGAGTTCTTCCTTAAACAGCTCTAGGGAGCTGTGTCTGACAGTAGATGTTTTTGGAGTAGGGATGAAAGTCAACTTGGGAATCATTTTAAACACATGTAATGCTAATTTTTAACTTTCAGATCTAAAGGATACACACACATATATAAAGTGTAATTTACTCATGTGTATGTAGAGATGAGGTATACAAATAGAGGGGAGAATATATTTCACAGTTTGTTGGGGAGAGAGTCCCTCCCCAGTAACTTGAATTTCCCCTCCAGGCATTTCCTTTCTTCATCTTCTATGAAAGTTCTTTCGGATACAATATTCCTTCCTGCTGTGTCTGAAACCTATTTTTTCTTGTCCTATTTCTGGCAAAAGCAGAGTGATAGTATAGGATGTTGAATTATTAGGCTTCTGGGGACACTCATTTTTCAGACTAAGAGCAATATTAAGAAGCCTCCAACTCAGTGTAAGCCTTTGGCTTTCAAGTGCCTGACGTGGGGAATTGAGCACCTCTCTTGCATGTATGTAACTCTTAGACCTGCGGAGGGGTATCTCCTTTCTGTAGAAAAATAGTTCAGAATAGCTCAGCATACTAATACTTGTTAAAAAGGTACTTCACAGAAATTAAGTGCTTTTAAAATATTTGTCTTATTGAGTTGAGGTTTTCTTTCAGCACTTCAAAAGCCCAGTTCAGCTTTTGTTGCCTGTTCATAATCTCAGGATGCCTTTACATGGCTAAAGCAAACTGTATTTTTATTTATTTTATTTTTCCTTTTTATTGAATTTATTGGGGTGACACTGGTTAAGAAGATTATACAGATTTCAAGTGCACAACTCCACAATACATCATCTGTACACTGTATTGTGTGTTCACCCCAAGTTGAATCTCTTTCCATCACCATTTATGACCCCTGTACCCTCTCCCTCCTCCCCCTCTTCCCCCTACTCCTCCTTCCCCAGCAATCACCACACTGTTGTTTGTGTTCATGACTTTTTTCTTTTTTGTTCAATCCCTCCAACCCCCGTTCTATGAGTCTGTCTCTATTTTGCTTATTAGTTTTTTGTTTTGTTTTTTCATTAGATTCCACACATGATTGAAATTGTTTGGTACTTGTCTTTCTCTGACTTATTTTGTATGAGCAGTATTGTAAAGCATGCTGAAGGGGGAAACAAATAGCTTTTTCTTCTTGCTTGCTATTTGACCAGTTGTATTTTTTTGGTGGCGCTGTGGCGGTAATATGCTTTCTTTCTGTGCTACAAACCTCCAGCGTGCGAAGTAAGAGTTTTGGTTTTATTGTTTGGTGTATCCTGTGTATGTTTAGTTGTTCTAGGTGGACTAAAAAAATACTGGCAGGTCAGAGAAGCATTGTGTCAGAGCAGGACTTCCTTGCACCTAGTTTTTAGATTCTTCTATTGACTACTGAGAAAGTTTATTTCTGGTTTAATGCAGGGAAGAAAGAACTGTTACTGTAACTTCTCTTTCCTAGATAACTTGCTGACCCTTCATTTTCACGTCACTCTTCCCTTTTTCCTGGTTGCTGTTATGGAAACACAACAGCCTGCTGCAAACTCTATGTTCCACAGCCCCATCTTGGAAGCTCTTTGTCTTATAGGTAATACAGGATATGCAAATATGTCATGCTAATTACAGAAAAAATAAAAAGAGGAAGCTCTATTTTAATTATAGCATAAAAAATGATAGAGAAGTAATCTTTAAAAATAATTGTCCATGAAGGGTGACCAACAAGTTATGCTGAGTGGACCGAAAAGACTGCTGAATTCAGTTGTTTGGGTTTCCAGAGGCGCAGTAAGGTGATAGGCTACGTGGAGAGAACGTTGCCCTGTCAGTCAGAGGACCGAGTTCTTGCTCCATCACTTACTAGCTGTGAGGCTTTGGCCAGACATTTCATCTCTGTAGCTTCAGTTTCTAGAAAATAAGAGATAGAAATCTCTATCTACCTAATATATAAGGATTAAATGAGATTGTTTACATGAAACCATTTGTAAAGTGCAATATAGAGTATTATCATAAAATGTGTTTGGTTGGTTTATTTTTCAATTTGTATATTGATTATTGAATCCCAATCTAGTTTTAGTCTCATTTCAAATAACTGGATTGAAACACAAGAACAAAATTGGTTTTACTTATTTCTAGCAATTACTTGATTTTTATATAGGAGTTTTCTGTAATAATAATGATAGTATCATTTGAGTGTTAAGTATTTTATACACATTTTCTAATCTTTATAATAACTTTGAGGGATCATTAATAGGCATTTATTTATTTTGACTGCCTAGATTATCACCCAGCCTTTTTCTAAGGAGTATTTCTTCTTAAACTTGAACCAATTGACTTGAATGAGGACTGACATCTTCTAGATCTGCTCCCTAGGCTACCAGTGATTCATTCCCGTGTTATTTTTTAAAATTTGAGAGTAGAGCCCTGGCCGGTTTGGCTCAGTGGTTTGAGCATTGGCCTGTGGTCCAGAGAGACCCGGGTTTGGTTCCTGCTAAGGGCACGTACCTCGGTTGCAGTTTTTCCCCGGCCCTTGTTGGGTCGTGTGGGTGGCAACCACTAGATGTGTCCCTTTCACATCGATGTTTCTCTCTCTCTCTCTCTCTCTCTCTTCCTCTCTCTCCCTCCCACTCTAGCTGAATAAAAAACAAAAAAATGTCCTCGGGTGAGGATTAAAAAAAAAAAATTTGAGAGTAGAGGGTTAAACACTCAGTTGCTTTTTGGTAGTGGAGTTCGGTAGTGTGAGCTTGAACATGTTCAGGGGCAACGTGGAGAGAGCCAGTCAGAGAGTGAAGCCAGCATAAAAGCAAATGAAGACTAAATATGGAGATGGAGAGTGAGCAGGTAATCTGTATGGTGTTTAAGACTAGTAATCCTAAAGCCATTTGCAACCCTGCCTTTCCATTTATTTGGTTATGTAAGTCAATACATTTCCTATTTTTACCAAATCAAAGAGGCTTTGGCTACTTGAAACTGATAGAGCAGCTACCAGCTGGGTAGCTCAGTTGGTTAGACCATTGTCCTAATATGCCAAGGTTGTGGGTTTGATTCCCAGTCAGGGCACATACAAGAATTAGTCAATGAATGCATAAATAACTGGAACAACAAAGCAATCTCTCTCTCTCTAAAATCAATCAGTGAAAAAACCTGATAGAATATTGGCTAAGAGATAAGTGCCATTTGACAGATGAGAAATTTAAAGCTCAGAGAGTTTGACCGACACGCTCATTTTCTTATAGCTAGTGAGGCAGACACAGGATGGGAACCCAGTGTATCACCTGGCTTCAGAACGTGTCTTCCTCACCACTGCTGATCTTTTCCTGACAGTTTGCCTTTCCCAATTGGGAAGGAAGACGGAGCGGGGGACGGAGGAGGTGGCAACTTGCCCTCGGACCACCATGGGTCCTCCTTACCTTTAAAAGGAATTACTGAGCAGCAAAAAGAAGGTATTCGGATGGTGAAAAGGGTGATGATGTCTTTAGAAGGTGAAGATGGGCTGGATGAAATTTATTCTTTCAGGTGAGAAGTGATAACTTTGATTACAATTTTTACTTGTACATATATGAATTTCCCTTTTGATCAGAGGGCTTTCTAATGTTTCTTTTTCTGGGCCACTCTTGAATAAGTGGTTTATTTCTTAATAAATATTCTGATTTTTATTAAAGAAATGGTACACCCATCCCCAAACTTTTTTTTATTTTTTAGGTTTGTGCGTTTGGCACAAGATTTCTGGTTTATTTCTAGGACTGTGCTTGTGAAATTTAGAAAAACGTAGACACTACGTCATATTAGCCAGTCAAACTGAAAGTGAGGGAGAGTATTTCTGTGTTCCAGGCTTGGAGTGCGTCTCTTGGGTCCCCCTTTCCATATGGACAAGACACATCCTGACGTATAGAAAGTGGTGGCAGAACTGAGATGTTCAGTGTCCTTCCCACCTCTGGTTCAGGTCTTAGGAGGCAAGATACTGTACTACAGTGACTTTTCAAAAAACTTTTGGTCACAAAATAGTTTGGTCAGGCAAAACAAAACAGAAACTGCACCTGAATGTAAAGAATTTATGACCTACTTATTTCACGTGGGTTTTGAAAAGACAAAATTATTTAAGAAATAAGAAATCCTTGAAGAACCCCCAGTAAAGCAAATTTTTTCAACCATACAGTTAAAGACTATGGGACTCTCCTCTATTCTTGTTATTCTTGGCTGGAATTGGACATACATGTATTTAGAGCAGAGAATCCAAGGCGGGTTGGTCAGTGGCATCCGTGTTTGAGGGGCCTGATAGGGTAAAGGTGGAAATAGAGGACTTCACCATGCAGTATGGCTTGTGTGGTTACAAATTCTCAGGGATAATGCTACTGGATGTTTACAGATTAGTTCCAGTTTATCAATAAATAGAGTCATTTTAAGCAAAGTTCTTCATTGAAATAAAGCTTCAACAATTAGGATTTTTTTCTAGTAACTGTAGTGTATATATGCCCTAATTTTTTCTCAACCACAGTTTTAAAATATTTTTGGTGAGCTATAGTTGACAAGCAATACACCCTGATTTTCTAAATACAGACACTTGTGAAAAATTATAGGAAAATGGGAATTTGGGGAATTGAATTGTAATTTCATAAGAGGTTAGCAAAGGAGCCAGTGATGAATCCTATAAAGTGTTTTGTTTTTTTTTTCATAATATGTGTTCCTAAGTTATTTCTCTTTCACATTTGGATGCAGCTTGCTCTAATGTGGGAATACATGTCTTAAGCTGAGATATTCACCATCATATCAGAAAGAAAAAGTATAGGTCAAGACACATTACTGTTTGAAAGTTTATTTTCTTATAGCATAGCAAGGAGGGGAATTACTGTGTTTTGTCCCAGCAATTTGAACTACTTTGATTTTAGGTCTGCCATGAAGGTGTAGAACAGAACTTTGCCATCTGATACAGTATCTGTTATCCACATGTCACTATTCAAATTTAAATTCATTAAAATTAAGTAAAGTTAAAAATTTAGTCCCTCAGCCCTAGCTGGTGGCTTGATTGGAGCGTTGTCCCGTACACCAAAAGGTTGCAGGTTCAATTCCCGGTTCAGGGCACATACCTAGGTTGTGGGTTCACTCCCCAGTTGGACGCATATGAGAGGCAGCTGATTGATATTTCTGTCTCACCTCGGTACTTCTCTTTCTCTCTCTCCCTCTCTAAACATATTCTCAGGGGAGTATTTAAAAAAAATGTAGCCCCTCAGTCACACTATTTCAAGATCAGCACAGTTAGAACTACAACATTTCTATCATCACAGGAAGTTGTACTGGGCAGCACTGGACTACACTTACCCTCATCTTGGAGATCTTAGGAAGGTGACCTGACTTCTGCTTGGGAGGTTCACGTCTACTTCAAAGTTGATCCAGTTGTTCTCAGATGTTCTGTATTAGATGCTGCTCTTTAGAACTTCCTCTGAAACAGAATCCAGACCTCATGACGGTCTTAGACCGGACTCACACTTGAATTAGCAATGTCCTATGAGACAGATTAGACCTGGTTCAGACTCATTCATTCCCCAACAAACCCCAAGGCAAGATGTACCATAAGCTTTGGAAGTAGGGTGTCAGGTAGAATATCTGCTACTCATTGTAAATTATTTCTGAAAACTGGAATCTCTTGAGGCCCCTTGGTTCATAACTGTATAATGTCACAGAATTCTCTTTACCTCTTTTAGATATATTTTTCATCTGTACCAAGGGGCTCAATCATAGTCTAGACTATATGCTTGAAATGTGTTTGGTCATTAATTCCTTTGTTCCTTATTTTAGTGAATACCACAAATTCCATATATCACCTGTCATCTTCTCTGTTGTGTTTGATTGGGGGCCAGATAAAGGTAGAATTTGTCTGGACTTACGTTCAAATGAAGTAACACTTCACATTGTTTGCTACCCCTCAAATTTCCCCCTCCCTCCCCAGTAAGAAATCTGGAGTTTTCTATCTGCTTTATCTTAAGACTAAAATACAGACGGTGAAGTTCCTTAATCCTCTAGAGAGACTATTGAACTCTCTCCATTATGTACAGATACCCATGTCTTTTATTTAAGAGAACTGGAATTAAATAAGAATTGTAGAGTTGTGAGCAGGGAAGTTATAGGACGGTGCCCACCCCGTGATGTCCTAGATGGGGGTTCTTATCCTCAGGACCATGGTTTTCAGGGAGTTTGGTGAGCCTTTTCTGTTGTGTGAAAACTCATTTATGAATGTGCTTTTATCATATCCTCAAAATGTCCCTGGTTCTGAAAAAAAAAAAAATGTTAAGAACAACTGGCTGAGTTGAGAGAAAAGATTGAATAGGGGAAGATAGAGATGTTTGTTTTCACCTGTCAGTGAAGTAATTCAACTCCTTCCTCCTAAGCCCACTCGATTATACCTGCTGTCTCCCAACTTGGGATTGTCACATTTTTGCCATCCCCTGCTGTTTTCTCTCTTTATGATCAGCAACAGTTCACTTCTCATTCTAGAAAACTAAGCTCATCATTTCAGCAGTTAACATTTTTAAATTGTTGCTTTCATTGTATATTTTTTTTCTTAAGTGAGAGTCTGAGACAACTGTGTCTCTTTAAGAAAATTGAGAAGTCTTCCATGCCCTGGTCCTGTCAACTGACCATTGGCTCCAATTTGTCGATAAAGATTTTCGCATACAAATCGGTAAGTGGTTGGTACACATTTTTTATTATTTTTTTGTTTGTTTTTTGTTTTTGTTTTGTTTTTTATGAATTTTTATTTATTTTTTTGTTACAGATATTTTACCTTTTCACCCCATTGGCACCCCCCACCCCACCCCCCCTCCACCCTGTCCCCGGCTTAGTTGTCCATGTCCATTGGTCATGCATACATGCTTATAAGTTCTGTGGTTTATCTCTTCCCACCCCCCCCACCCCCCATCCCCTCTTCTGAGGGATGTCAGTCTGTGCCCTACTTCCATGGGTACACATTTTTTAAAGAGAAATGTTACCTGTCAGACAGATATGCTTACATAAAGAATTGACAATTCATGTGTGGGCTATTCAGTACCATACATACTGCTTTTCTAACTGCTCTCCCTGTTCGTATCATCTCTGTCTGTCTTTTAGGAAAAGGCATGCTAGAAGAGGAAGTTTTATGAATTATCTCTGATGGGCATTGATTCCTTCCTCTTTCTTTCTCTCCACTGATAATTAATTGTTAATCATGAATTCCAGGCCTTTCTCTCCCTTTCTGGAATGCATTAAGTTGTGTGACTATAGTATCATAGCAGAAATACAGGATATATATCAGAGTTAAGAACTTAGAATTTTGAAAACTCAGTTACACCTAATTCCATTATTAATGATCAGGTAGTAACAGTATCTGCGAAGTAGCATAAACTTGTTATTGTGAAATTGCCTTTTGTAATACATGTAGGTTTGTACATATTAGCATACTTTCAGAAATGAGTTGCTTTTGCTAATTCTTTGTTGAAATTCCAGTTTGTGTATATGTCTCTGATCTATGCCTCCAACGACCCTCTTTACCTTTTTTATTTAAATGTACAAAATAAATATAAAAACACCTAAAGATACAAAATATACAAAAACATTTTTATATATTCAGGCGATTTTTTTTGTATATTCAGGGACTTAATTCTAAAACAAATTCCAAATCCATGAAATCTTTGCAGGTACTTCTCTGTTTTTTTGGTTTTGGTTTTAGGTGTATAGGTTAGACAATCATATACTTTACACAGTGTTCCCCTTTTTATTTCCAGTATCCCAACTGGCATATACATAGGTATCTCAGTATTATTGACTATATTTCCTATGCTTTACTTACTTCCCCATGACTATTTTTTAAACTCATCTTTATTGTTGAATGTATTACAGATATCCCCCCCTTTTTTCCCCATTGACTCCCTCCCCCAATCCTGCCCCCTTCCTGCCTTCCCCACACTATTGTCAATGTCAGTTAGTTATGCATATATGCATAGAAGTTCTCTGGTTTATCTCATCCTGCCCTTCCAACCCCCTTCCCTTTGAGGTTCATCGGTCTAACAATCAATTTATATATTTTTAATTCTTTTATCTTTTTCACCCATTTCTCTAATCCCCACCTATCTGGCAAGCAACAAAAAGTTCTCTGTATCTATGAGTCTGTTCTGTTTGCTCCTTTTGCTTGTAGACTCCATTGTTGATAGATATGTATTAATTGCCATTTTATTGTTCATACTTTTGTTGTTCTTCTCCTTTAAGAAGACCCTTCAACATTTCATATAATACTGGCTTGGTGGTGATGAACTCTTTTAGCATTTTCTTGTCTGGGAAACTCTTGATATGTCCATCAATTCTAAATGATAGCTTTGCAGGACAGAGTAATCTTGGTTGTAGGTCATTGCTTTTCATCACCTTGAATATCTCTTGCCACTCTTTTCTGGCCTGCAAAGTTTCTTTTGAGAAATCAGCTGACAGTCTTATGGGAGCTCCTTTGTAGGTAACGAACTGCTTTTCTCTTGCTGCTTTTAAGATTCTCTCTTTGTATTTAATCTTTGCCATTTTGATGATGATGTGAGAGAGCTAACAAAATAGTTCAGCTCGATTAATTGTTCTGGATGTTTTTCTGTAAAGTAGAGAGCATATCAGATTTTTACCTTTTGTTGACTGGATTCCTAGCTTTCTCTGTTTGTTTGTTTTGGAAATAAGATTCTACAGGAGAAAGTTAAAAAGTCTTGGACAGTTGTGGATGCAAGAACCCTAAAAACGGAAGATCTACATAAAGAAACCGTTTATTGCTTGAATGACGATGATGAAACTGAAGTTCCAAAAGAAGATACTATTCAAGGTATGCCAGTGAGAGTCTCCACTTGTGCCTGAAAGAGGTGTTCTTCACGATGATATGAGGCAGGCTGGGATCTGCATTATTGTTATTTGTTTAGAAATGGTTCTCTGAGTCCTGGAGACAGCTCCTTGAGGGGATCCTGAGGCATAGGTCCTTCAGGTCTCTCTCGGGTGTGAGGCAGGATGGTTCCCAGGAGTGCACGAGGGTATTCCGTGCGTCTGAGCTTTAAACGTCTCATGTGACAGGACTGAATACTTGGCTTTGTTTTAATGTTTGAAACTTACTAGCTAGGAAAATGCATCAATGTAGCCAAAGAAAGTTTTTTTTATTTACTCTATTTTATTTTTAGCTCCATGGTGATTATTTTTCTGAGTGCCATTTTTAGGTTATGTTTAAGTGCCAGATATACTCCCTTAAAGTAATTTAGGGGATACAATAAGTGGTTTATGTTTATTGTATTGCTTTCTGTTCACTAAGATCTTTAAAGTTATCCTTTTTATATTATACCCATTTGATCTGTATAGTGTGTCTAGATGGCATCTCTGTCCAGGAGTCTTAGAAACTAGCTGAGAGTGTCTGAATGTTCAAGAGCTAAAATTAGAAGATACAAAATGATGGTTAAGTTGAAAGCCATGGTCTTTATATCGGTTTCTGGTCAGTCTATGCTGCACAGCATAGTTTTTGCAAGCCTTGAAAAAAATGCCTTTCATCCGGGGCACTGTATTGCAGTGTTTGTGGTTATTGGTATGCATTATGGGGGCAGTGGCGGGGGCAGTTGTGGTTTCTTTCTTTCTCCTGATGGATTATGTAGAATGTGATCAGTACACTACAATCTCTACTGATTTTTAAATTCCATTCAGTAATATAGTGTAGTGAAGAACATGAATTTTGGAGTCAGGCCTAGGTTAGAATTATGGCTCTGTCACTTGAAAGTCATTTGATCCTAGTGAAGTGACCCACCATGGTAGGAAGAATAGCATGATAAAAGGTGTGAGACCCAGTAAGAAAACAAGCAAGCCGATTGAGAACTGAACAAAAGATCTGAACAGACAACTCACCAAAGAACATATATAAATGGCAAATAAGTATAGTATATGGAAAGATGTTCAACATCATAAAAAAAAAAAAAAGAAAAAAAGGTGTAAGACCAGGAAAGTAGAGGGTCTTCTTAGTGACGTCAGGTAGTAGGTTGGTGTATTGGGCACATACAGATTAGTACTAGAGGGTAGTATCACACATAACCTGTATTTTCTCTTTTAATTTCCACACAACCTAATGAAGCAGGTACTCTTGTTATTTTCATTTTATAGATAAAGGAATTGTGGCCAGAAGTCTTTCATTAGTGTATTCAAAGTCACACAGCTATCAACTATCAGAACTTGAACCCAGGGCTGTCCAACTTCAGAGTCTGTGTTTTCACATGCTGTTCCGAATTAGGAAGGACTTCGAATGATAGGCTGAAGAGTTTATCCTTAATTTTGAAAGCAACCTGGAGTCATTTATAGTTTTCAGGAGCAGAGTGTCATAGAGCTGTATTTTAGGAAAATTAATATGGCAGCTGGGTGTAGGGTAGATTGGAAGAAGAGACTAGAGTTGAGGGTGCCAATTATTTTGGTTGCAACAAACAAAAAAAAAGCGTCTCTGGTTATCTTAGGCAAAGGGAAGTGTATTGATTGAGCAGTGGAGAGGGAATAATAGTTTGTGTTCAAAGAGCATAGACATGCAACTTTTATATCTCAAGCTTTTTGTGGTTACTCACGTACTCCCTTTACCTATCTTTCACTCTCTGTCCCCAAAGATGCAGTTTTCTTTCTTAGACAGAGGGACTGGTACCTTGGGCAAAGGAATATGGTCAGACATCGTAGTCTATTCTATACTTTTTGCCACGTACAAAAGTTAGAGTTATTGATTTACCCTTTAACCGCTGAGCCATACCCTTTAAATAGATGCACCAAAAACCCAGGACAGTTTTCATTAGAATTTTCAAGTTACTATTAAACAATTCAAGTAAGAAGATGTCTGATGACAGAAAAGCTAGAAAAAATATTTAGTTTCAATACTGCTCTTACTCATGTGCCATACATTTTCCTGTTAACTTTTTGTTGTAATTTTTATTTTACTTTTTTTTATTTTTTTATTTTTTTATCCTCACCTGAGGACATTTTTCCATTTTTTACTCAGATAGAGCGGGAAGGAGAGAGAGGAAGAGAGAGAAACATCGATGTGAAAGGGACACATCGAGTGGCCGCCACCCACACGACCCAACCAGGGCCGGGGACAAACTGCAGCCAAGGTACATGCCCTTAGCGGGAACCGAACCCGGGTCTCTGTGGACCGCAGGCTGACGCTCTAACCGCTGAGCCAAACCGGCCAGGGCTTGTTGTAATTTTTAAAAAAGATATCTATAAAAGTAGAAAAAAAATTTTAATTAAATATATGACATCAACAGATTGACAGGAAATAAATACTAGATCACAGACTGCCTCAAATACACAAGTTTCTTCTGTTTCTTGGCATAAAGGTGCATATACTTTTCCTTTCCTTTTACCCAAAGCCAGAATCCTTGGATTTTGATGATCCTGCTGCCCACAGACTATGTAAGACTATATATGGAAAGGGCATGACCGTCCATGGAGCAGAGGCCCTGGAACAGAGTGGGAGTTTTTTTTAAGAAACCAACAGCCTATATTTATATGAGTAAGCTAATTGGAAAAAAAAAAAAAAAAATAGACAAGCCAATCCCAGAAATAAAATAAATTTAAATGCAGAAAATATTTAACTTACCAGTTGAATGTTTCTAAAATGAAGAATTTTGGCTTCTTTCATTAGGCACTGGTATAGCTCCAGTATGTATTTTTGAGAACATTTTGTTTTGAAAATCTCCTGTGGGCATTTTTCTCTGTGGTTCTCCAGGTTTCTGAATAAATGTGTTCTTGTCATTATGTTTATAAATCATGATTGTGCTTTAGTCAACCGTGGTTCCTCTTTAGAGAGTAACTAGTTCATTGCATTTGCTATATTCTTTCCTCTAAACTGGATAATCATTAAGGTAACTAGATTGCAGAATATGTACTTAAAAATGTAATTAGATTTTAATTGACTCTATATTGTATCTTGTTTGTGTATCTGCTGCTTCTTTTTCCCCATTCATCACAAGGGGCAGAAATTTAATTTTAGGAAATAGTATATGGCGGCTTGATCTGGAGTGTGGGTGTCTTGTCAATGTCTGTGGAGGCCTAATTTCAGCTGGTGGAAAACGAGGCCCCACATGCTGAACAGGTGCTCTTCTTGTGTTCTCCAGGGTTCCGCTATGGGAGTGACATCATTCCTTTCTCGAAAGTGGATGAGGAACAAATGAAGTACAAATCGGAGGGGAAGTGCTTCTCTGTTTTGGGATTTTGTAGATCTTCTCAGGTACTTAGTCTAATTGTAAACAAAATAAATGAACTTCTTCTTGTTATTATTTAAGATGGTATGATTTTGATTGCTTTATTTATAATATATGTTTATTTCACTTAATTTTTCTAAAATGTAGTCTGGGAGTTAGTGTCACTGTCTTTGATTTTTAAAGAGAAAAACCAAGATGTGGAAAAGTCAAAAGAGTAGATTTAATTAGAAGTCACTTAAAAAAATTTTTTTTTTCTTTATTGATTTTTAGAGAGATAGAAACATCAATGAGAGAGAACATTGATCGACCGCCTCCTGCAAGCCCCCCCATTCAGGATTGGGCCGACAACCTGGGGATGTGCCCTGAGGAGGAATCAAACTGGAGACCTCCTGTTGAGTGCATGGGTTGACACTCAACCACTGAGCCACACTGGCTGGGCTAAAAGCTTTGCTGTCAGTCAGCTCATAGTAGCCTTAAAGAAATAGTATCTAGTTCTTTGTTATTATATTGCTTTTTCAAAGCTATTATATATAGTGGAGGTTTTTTTTGGGGGGGGGGGGTTTTAATAGGAATGAAGGTCTGGCTGGGTTGTTTGTTTTTGTTTTTGTTTTTAATCCTCACCGGAGGACATTTTTCCATTTTTTGCACAGATAGAGTGGGAGGGAGAGAGAGGAAGAGAGAGAGAGAGGGAAACATCGACGTGAAAGGGACACATCGAGTGGCTGCCACCCGCACGACCAACCAGGGCTGGGGACAAACTGCAACCGAGGTACATGCCCTTAGCAGGAACCGAACCCGGGTCTCTCCGGACCGCAGGCGGATGTTCTAACCGCTGAGCCAAACCGGCCAGTTGGCTGGGTTTTGAATGACCATTGACCTCTTAGAATATCATTGATTTCTGCCAGTCACTGTTCATCTCAATGCCCAGCAAAGAGGTGTAAGAAGTGAAACTTGTGCATATGTCATATGTTTTTTACATATCAATGCAGAGATACACAAAACAGACACTGGGAAATGCAGTATTCACTGAAGGCCATGGGATACCGTACACCGTTTTAGAAAGGGTTAAAGATTCCCAGACATCTGAGATGAAGTTACACATGAGGTGGGCAATCAAAGAGAATGAAGAAGTATAAACTGTATAAACTGTATCTTTTCAGGCTCAGTAGGGATGAAAAGATTTTTGTTGATTCTAGATGAACTCAACTGAGTATTGTAATAAAAATAAATATCACCAAGTATACTGGGTTTGAACTTCTTCATGTTCCTTGAGCATGTAGTCTCTGTGTAATTCATTGTTAGAATAGTTCATGAGGTTGAGGAGAATGTTTTTCATGGTACGCCCACATTGTTAGATACATTTTTAAGACTCATAAGCTAAAAATTGGAAGGTTTTACTTAAAGTTGATGAGATTTTAATGGTGAGAATAAATACTTTTTGGAAGTTGAGAGTTTCTAACAATTTTCTAACAAACTACACTAAATGTGCTTTTCTTAAAAAAAATATTGTTCACTTTGGGAGGTATATAAACTTAAAATTTATGGTTATTAATGGCAGTGCTTATGAGTCTTTTCAGTGAAACAGAACCTTTATTCAGACCTGTTCGTAGAAACTGGCCTGTTGGGAAGTGGGTCCTCCTAATTCTAGGCAGGCGGAAAAGACCCGTCTGCACCTACAACTCAGAACTCAGAACACTGAAATCACCTGTCTGGCTAGGCGTGGGGGCCTATTTAGTTGAATAGCAAAGTAGAAAGAGTGAACTGGACAAAAAGTACATTTTCCATTAAAAATTATTTAATTTATTGGGGTGACATTGGTTAATAAAATTATGTAAGTTCCAGGTGTATACAATTCTATACTATATCATCTGCATATCGTACTTGTGTTTACTGCCCAAGTCAAATCTCCTTCCATCACCATTGTCTCCCCTTTATCCTCTTCTCTCTCCCCTCAACTCCCTTTCCTGCTGGTAATCACCATACTGTTGTCTGTGTCTATGAGTTTATTGGTGGTGTTTTTTGTGGTTGTTTTTTTTTTTTTTTTTTTTTTGCTTAATTCTTTCACCTTTTAAAAATATTTTTATTAACTTTTAAGTCATGAATTATTTTTCTAAATCAACTTTTTGTTTTAAGCTCTAAATTATTTTTAAGTACCATCTCAGATAGGTACAATGAAGATAATCATAACAGCTGCCATTTATTGAGTGATTATAGTATTCTAAGAATTTTATATAAGCCCCCCCCTTTTTACGACCCTCTTAGGTAGATGCCATGATATGTACTTTATACATTAGGAAAAAGAGCTTCAGAGCTGTTAAATAACTCGCCCAAGGTCACCTAGCTAGAAAGTGATAGAGGTAGGTTCTAAACCAGATCTCTCTGACTCCAAAGCCTATTTCATTGATCTGTTGTAATCTGCCCACCAGATGGACAGCCTTATTTTGAATAGTCTAATTCATGTATGCACACATATTATCTTAAGAGCAAGGGTTTTCCATAAAATCTAAGATAAAGTATAAGTATGTACCTTGTAACAGATGAGTAATTACCTTAAAGTTGATAAAGTCACATTTTTTTAAAACTCTCTTAAAGTGGGGGAAACTAAGATTTCTAGATTGAATTGATATGAAAGTTTTCATTCTATAAAATAGGATTTTTGGTTTGGGTATTTTTCTCTTTTTTCGAAATGTGAATTACTTTTTTAAATTTGCAAGAGTCCTTTTCAATTTGTCTTTCTCCAACTTGTCAGTGTTCTGGGTATCTAATTATAGGATGGGTAAGAATTTAGCCAGAACTTTCCCCAAATGTCTGGCTGTCTTGAAAAGTCATTTACGTGCCTTAGGAAGAGATATCATTAGGTCTTCTTTAATCAATCAAGAACTATTACAAATTCTGATAGCAGGGCAAATCTATATAAATGTAGCAAACTAAAAATATAAGATTATTCCCATGTTTCTTCAGATAATGGTTCTCAAAAGGGGATGGAAGTGGAGATGGAGGGTATTTGAATTACATGGACCTGGCCCCCACACCTTTGAGACTTAATGTTTCTGTGAAAGTACTCATAACTTCTCAGCTTTAGAGGTAGGAGGACAAAAACAAACATTTTAGAAGCATTGCCTTATACAACACATGGCATGTTCTTATCACTAAGCTCCAGGCTCAAGATCATACAGATCAGAGAGAAATTGATCGTGGGTGCAGGTGGTTATGATACTGGGAACTCTTCAGTGTTCATTTTGTAATCTTTGACCCCCAATACTGTGATAGATGAGTAACGTGAAGGGTGAAAAGTACACATAGCATGTATTTTTGCTTTAGTTACCCTTCCTCCCGTCCTGCCCCTCTCTTTAGCTCTTTCCTCTGGTCTCTTTGCAGTTTGTCATTGCTGTTAGGATGGAGTCCACGCCACTTAATTTTGCTGATAAGAGACTTCATGACTGATCATTGCTAATCTCACTAATCTCATTTTCCCTTTTCCCTTTGCACTATGGCACGGGACTACCCCAGAAGCAGTTCCCCAAATGTACTTACTGTGTTTGCTGTCACTCTAGACTAATTCATATTATTATCTCTGCACAGGACACTTATGCCCAGACTTTTTATCTCAGTTCCTACAAATGCTTTAAATCTTAACTTAGGTGTCCCCCTTTGCCAGAAACTTTCCCTGACCCCTCATGATCAAACTAGATGCCCTTCTTTGTGCCCTTCTAGCACCACACTAACCCTGTATTATAAGACTGTATTCTTGTGTTCTTGCAGCACTGTGTGTTAGTACTGCACGGTAGTTAATTTCATACTCATCTGTCTGAGCTCCTCAGGACAGTCTGTATCCTGCTCATTATTGTGTTTATAGTGCCCAGAACAATGATGTATTTCAGGTGCTCAGATATTTATTGTGTTGAATTGAATTGAACCTCAAGTAATATGTTGTTTCTAATACCCGTGAATGTTTTTCAGTAAGGACATTTTGAATAGGACTTCTTAGTAATGAGTGTCATTATGGTTTTATGTGTTACTTATTTTGGATCAAAACCAATTCTTTCCTTACTCTTGTAGGTCCACTGGAAATATTTTATAGGAAATCAAACTCTAAAAGTCTTTGCAGCAAAAGATGATGAGGTGAGTTGACAGTGGCTTCTTGAGGTCGTGCCACAGAATTGATTTATCATTTTAAGAGAGTTTTTGGCGGCCTTTATAGTTTAAAGTGACATTAATTATTGCAACAGTAGTGGGGAAATTCATTGTCCTTTAACTATGAAAGTGAAGAAATGATAAATGAATTTGTCATAGCATGAGCACAAGGCCTGAGGACATAGTCCTGCAGTGGGACAGCAGGTAAATGTTAAAAACAAAAACACTTGAACACATGCCTTTAGTTTAGGGACCTCATGGTCACATGTTCAGGAAAGTTGAGGTCAGGTTGACATTTTCATTTTCATGGACATTGAACATTTAGTGCTGGCTCTGGCACCCTGGAGATGAGCTTCACTGACTCACTAGACCCTTTCTGTCACTGAGACATTTGTCTCCCAACCCCTCCCTCTCTCTGCCCACCTTCCCGAGAGATTCTGTTTTCAGGTGGGTTTCTGCCTGGCTAACAACCCATGATGCTTGCATCCTACACTCACACCTGCCCTCTCTGCAAATATTTTCTGTGTAGCCTCCAGGTCATAACTTATTTCCTTGGAGATGTTGGTCTAAACTGGAAGATTACAATCTAGTGGCTTTTTAAGACTACTGAAGTAGGTCTGCAAATCTTGGAAGTATCTGCATCTAAAATTAGTAAACTCCAGCCCTGGCTAGTTTGGCTCAGCGGTTAGAGTGTCGGCCTGCAGACCAAAGAGTCACAGGTTTAATTCCCAGTCAAGGGCATGTACTTCAGTTCCATCCCCGGCCCTGGTTGGGGCCATGTGGGAGGCAACCAATCCATGCGTTTCTGTCATATCAGATGTTTCTGTCTCTCTCTCTCTCTCCTTACCTCCCATTCTGTCTGAAAAATCAGTGGAAAAATATCCTTGGGTGAGGATGAAAATAAATAAATTAATTAAAAATTAGTAGACTCCATCAGAAGGTTTGTTTGTGGTGAGGGGCAGGGTGATGATAGGAGATCTAGTCCTCTTTTTTAAAAAATATGTTTTTATTGATTATTTTAGAGAGAGAAATAGAAACATTGATGAGAGAGACACTCATCGGCTGCCTCCTGCACGCCCCTCACCGGGGATCAAGCCTGCAACCCAGGCATGTGCCCTGACCAGAATTGAACTGGGACCTCTCAGTCCATGGGATGACACTCAGTCCACTAAGCCACACCAACCGGGTAGATCTAGTCCTCTTAATCCTCCATTTCTCCTCACTTCTGAAGGGTAGCTGGCTGCAGATCCAGTGAGTGGATATTGGCTGTCACTCAGTACCGCACAGATTCACTAGTGCACACTAGGCATATGTAAATCCTCCCATTTGAAAATCCTAGTTCCTGGATTTCTCCTGAATCAGATGCTGTTGGTAATCATGCAGTTCTGGTGTATATTGTCAACACATCTTAACTGCACTTTTAACTTCTGCTGAAGTTTTAGCTCCTACTATTTTTCTCTTTACACAAAGAAAATTCGGATCATTTCATGTCATTGCTGGGTATACAGTGAGGAACATCCCACCACAAAGCTGTGATAATCTTGTCTTGCCAGCGAAGGGCAGCCTCGTAGCATAATTCAGAACCAGCCTCATATAGACTCTGTAGATCACAAGTCATTTTGAGTTCACTCCAGGAAACAGTGTCATCCACCAATGGGAAAGGGCTACATTTTATTGTCAGTTCTTAATGTTGTTGTTAAAGAATACTGTTAACTAATTGGAGCTTATGAGAGAAGCAGAGGAATAAGAAAACTGTCATATGAATACTTCCAGTGAAAGATTGCATGGGGAAGACGTGTAGGTAGGTAGGGGTAGGAGGGATGACAGACATAAGAGACCTCTTCATACATTTAGAGAATTAATATATGAAATAGAAATTAAACTGTGCTTCCTCCCAGAGGGTAAATTGGAACCAACAGTTGGTGATTTTGTTCAAGATGAAGAATTATTTTGTCAATAAGGGTTACTCTCTACAAATGGATTGGTTCCTTGTAGGGTGGTCAGAGCCCCGTTCCTACAAGTTCCCTGGCAGAGTCTTTACCACCCCCAGTAAGATGTTGGGGAGGAAATTCCTTCATCATGTTGTTGTTAAACTAGATGAGTACTGCTGTTTTTCAACTCAAATACTCTATGATTCTATGAAAAATTCCTTTTTAAAAATGTCTTCTCTGGTTATTAGCATATAATTATTTTATTGTATAGAGAATCTATACTTTTATGTACTGATATGCACTGTGTGTGTGGAAGAGAAGGGGAGGAGAGAAAGGAAAGGTCATGGAGCTTTAGTTGAGTTTCCCACTGGTGCAGTATTGTGTTACAATGTACTTCATGACTCCATTCCTTCTTACCTTAAATATCCCAATTGGTCCTATCAAAGACATCCCAATAGAGCTTGCAAACACGTCGGCAGTAATCTCTTCCTCAGACTCCCATTGTGTTTATCTGGTCTCCCTTATGGGACCCATTAGGTTATATGCATTCTGTATCTGGTGTATATCTGTGTCTGCTAGTAAAGACTGTAGTAGCTCAGTGACAACAGGGACTTACCTTTGTTTCCTAACAGGCCCTAAGACAGTGCCTGGCAAAGAGTAGGCACTAAGTAAATATTCCTTGCATTGGATCAAAAAGGCAATTAATCTGTCATGAAATCTATAGAGGAGTTTGAAGACAGGGTATTGAGGTCATAGTGGAGGAAATGGGAATATGCAGAAAACTTTGATAGGGTTAGCTATGATACTGAGAAAGGTACAGACTGGGTGCTTGGGGAGTTATGGAGAGGGAGAGAGCTGGTAACGCAAATCTGAAATGGAGAGGGTATCAATTTTCTGAGCCTTGAAAATGGATCCAAAGTTAGGGAGCCAGAGACTTGGAGAGGGCGCTCTGACTAGAAAGAAGTTGTACGGATGAAACGCTAGAGGAGGGAGAGAGCAGCTTCCAGGAATAACGATCAACTCCCTGTGGCTGGAACAGAGGACCCACTGGAGCTGTTCCTGGGAGGGAGTGACACGACCCGCCCTGTGCAGAGAGGGGAGATGGCACAGAGGTAGAGTGGTTTAGTTTGGTGAACACCTGAAGGCGAGGGATGGTGAGGTGGCTCCATGTGGTTGACTGGGAGGTGGTGGTAATGGAGTAAGGAGTCTAGGAGGAGAACGGGGGAAGGTAATGAGTCAGTTTTGGTTATGAGCAGTTTGAGATACCATAAAATGAGATATCTACCAGCTAGTAGGCAATGTAAGCCTAGATCTAAAGAGACTTTTAAAGCTGACTATGCAGACTTTTGATTCATCAACTCATGAGACTGGATAAAATAATCCCCAGTTAGAGCATAAGAGGAGGAGGAGGAGGGAAAGATCAAGAGCAGAATTTCAAGGTGAGTTGGAAGAAGAGGAGATCCAAGGGAGGAGGGGCTCATCCAGTATAATAATCGAGGGAGAGTGTTGTTTCTGAGCCAAACAAGGAGAACTTTAGAGAAAGGGGATGGTCAGATGCTGCCTAGAGGTCAAGTGGAATGGGAACGGAGGTTTTGGCAATTAGGAGGTCATGGATGACTCCAGAGGGTAATTTCAGTAAGGCACGGGGGTCAGGAGCTGGATTAGATCGAAGAATAATTGTTTTCTATGCAGTGACAACAGCAAGATGATTATTTCATGGGATTTAGCAGTGAAGGGAAAGAAAGATACAGATAGTGATCTGTGGAGAGAGGGACAGAGAAAAGACTCTGTTTGGGAGGGCTGAGACTTGAGTTCGTGTAGAGGGTGAGGGTATGAATTCAGAGGATAAGGAAGATTGAAGCGGTAAGACAGAGGATTTAGATAATGAAGCGCATTTCCAGAAGAGGTACAGTAAATGTGATCAAATGCAAATGGGTTGAGGGACACTTTTAAAAATCTGAAACAGTAAGAAAGTGGAACACGGAGTTAGGAGCACGTGTTTCTGTGGTGAGAATTCTCCGTGTCGGACGTGTGGTAAGGACGTGTGGTAAGGACGTGTGGTAAGGACGTGTGGTAACGCATGCCATCTTCCTTGCCAGGCAGCAGCCGTAGCCCTTTCCTCCCTGATCCACGCTTTGGACGAATTGGCCATGGTGGCCATAGTGCGCTATGCTTACGACAGAAGAGCCAATCCTCAAGTTGGTGTGGCTTTTCCTCAGATCAAGGACACCTATGAGGTAACACTCACAGGGCTTTTATCCTTCTTTTTTTTTTTTTTCCTTTGGTTTCTTTATTCTAAACAGTGCTTCTCAACTGTTAATGTGAATGGGAATCACCTGAGGGAGCTTGTTAGCGTGAAGATTCTGTAAGTCTGAGGGGCTGGGGTTCTGCATTGTGCACCAGCTCCCAGGTGTTAGCAGCGTTGCTGGCCTGTGAACCACACTTTCAGTTGCAATGAGAGAACATAAGTATATAAAGGACCTTTTTATCAAACCAGTAAGAGTTAACCATGACCTCCTGTTTGCCCAATGCACTGACCTTCTCTTGGTTCTCATCCTTTTTGATGTCTCAGAACCTAATGGGAATAGATTACCTGTTTTTATAACAGCCCTTTCTTACTACGGATAAAGGTTGACGCTGTGACTTTGTTGTGGCCCTTGTGAAATCCAGTTATTTAGAGCTCTCTCATTCAAAATACAGGTCTCTATTCCTTACCGTTTCCCGTTTCTCAAAGAACTACGATGGCAGAACTGCAAGAAAGAGCAGATGACTTGCCATCAGCCTTCCCGTCACCTTGACGCGTCTCGTTTGTTGTATTGGGCAGGCATTTTGCAAGTGTTCTTTGATAGTTTTTGAAGCATGTCTCTCATATTGAATATTCTCTGTACTGTTTGCAGTTTGTACAGCTAATAACAGAAATCAAAACACTGCTTTCCATGTACCAGCGTTGGGCCATCTGATTTTCGAAATAACTTTTGTTGTACCACTTTCCCAGTGTTTCGAACCAGTTTTTTATTCTTCCATTAATTTGGCTGTTTTTGCTTTTATCTCCTTTCTTTCTCATTAGTGTTTAGTGTATGTGCAGCTGCCTTTCATGGAAGACTTGCGGCAATACATGTTTTCATCCTTGAAAAATAATAAGAAATACACTCCCACAGGTGAGTTTGTTTCCATTTTGCTCACTAATTGGCTCTAAACACAGACTGTTCTTGGGAAATCACCTGCCTGCACTTGTTGGTTGGGGCCAAGGTTTCACAGGGTGGATTTAGTTGGGTCCAAGTCACATCGTACACAGTAATGATGAAGGCGGTTCATCCTGTGTTTTCCCAGTAGTAGGAGTAGGTTTGCCCTGAACTCTGAGCACACTCTAGGCTCCCGCTGCTGATTTAGGGCTTGTATCCAGGAAGCAGCTCGCTAGAAATGCTTGTACATTCCCTAGTTGTGAGCAGGTTTGCCCTCCGCTGCAGCGAGTTCACATGTAGTGTTAAACCTGGGACTTTAGTGTCCTACATAAAAGGTACTGAAAGGTGATAGTGCTGGAGATTACCTTTTCTCTTTGTAGCTCACAGTAACAGTCCAAGTTGTGCTGTTCCTCCTTTCCAGGAGTCACTTCAAGCTTGAGGAGGAAAGGCCTTCAGTAGGTGTCTGGCTGCAGAGGTCAAGTTGCTACTCAGAAAGATTCTCACAGATGCGGATCCTGGTTTCTGGAGAGCTCACAGTTTAAGACTGGTACCGAAATATAATAGTGGGCCGAATGTAGAGAACATACCGAAAAGAACACGAAATGATGGGTAGATGTTTTAGTTCACAAGTTTGATCTGTGTCAGTGTAGGATTAAGGAATTGTGAGGGGAGTATCAAAACTGGATTTTATCTGTTCCTTTGGTTAGACTGTTTGGGAGAGGTGTGCAATAGAAAAGCCTAGAAACAAATGGGCTTCTGGGGCTTGTGGCTTTACCTTCTAGAAATGAGCCCCTCTGCATCATGGTGGAGCCAGGCACAGGTGTCAGTTGACATGTTTTTGTTTGCATTTTCTCTGTTAGAGAAATGCATTAAAACTGTTTGGCATATTTCCCAAGTCGACATCTATGTAGGGGTGTGCAGTGCTAGAGTGATCTGGCCGGATGCTGGCTTGTAATGGCAATGCAAGTCGCTGACCGCTCACACGTAGGCACCGCCCTCCTGCTGCTGCCAGGTGGGTCCTGCAGGGTCAGCTGAAGACGGTGATGGCTGGGCTGGTGCCTGAAGCCTCCCCTGGCAAGTCCAAACATGGGGTAGAAAGGTTTTATGACAAACATCTGTATGCTCTTTCATACTGTACTAGCTGTTCGAAATGGAAATTTGAAAAGGTGATGAATAGAGGCATAATGAACATTTTAGGAACTGCTTACACTTTTCTACCTTTTGCCTAGTGACTGTGGATGATCCAAAAACAGCACCTTGGCCTCTAATGCAGAACTGCTGTGTGAATCAGCGGAATGGAAGTTACACACGGTGGTTTAATAGCAGCATTTTTTAGAGTTGCCTCTCATCCACGTTGCTGTGGGCTGTGTCGTTTTGTTGAGGACCAGTTGTTTTCTGTTAGTATTAGAGATGTACAGAAAAGGAAGTCCTGTTTTTGCTCTTAAGGTTCTTTAGAATTTGAGTAAGACATGTACAGAGGTGTGCACATGTGCAGAGAGTGCTTAGTGCCATGTGGTTTGTGAGAGGAGGTTGTGAAGGAATCTGCTCACTCTGGTCCAGTGGTGTTTTCCTGTTATACTCTGAGTCTAGTTATGTAAAATCCTTATCAACTTAGTGCTTCATTACCAAAGGGGTTTTCCTTTTCTTTTTTAAAAATATTTTTACTGATTTTTGGAGAGAGAGGAAGGGAGAGGGGGTTAGGGAGAGAAATATCGATGTGAGAGGGAGACATCAGTTGGCTGCCTCCCACATGCCCCCTCCTGGGGATCAAGCCTACAACCCGAGCATGTGCCTGACCAGGAATCTAGGAATTGAACCAGCAACCTTTTGGTGCATGAGACAATGCCCAACCAACTGAGCCACACAGGCCAGGGTGCTTTTTGTTGTTGTTGTTTTTCTCCTTTAACTAATTACTAATTTCTTTTTAATATTAATTTATTGATTTCTGAATTGCCACATACAAGTTGGGTTTTGTGTGGCTGTGGTACATTCCTCTGGAACAAACACTTGCTTTTTTTAATATATATATGTGTATATATATTTACACACACACACACACATGTTTTCATTGTTTCTAGAGAGAGAGGAAGTGAGAGGGAGAGAGAAACATCAATGAGACACAAACATCAATCGGCTGCCTCCTGCTTACCTCCTACTGGGGATCGAGCCCGTAACCTGGGCATGTGCCCTGACTGGGAATTGAACTGGCGACCTTTTAGTGCCTGGGAGGATGCTCAACCAACTGAGCTGCACCAGCCAGGACTAAACTCTTTTGCTTTTGATATGATATTCCATTGTCAAAAGTCCACTGAGTGCTACCATTTTGAAAAGGACCTAAGAGACCAGCTACTCTGAATAACTCTTTTTACAAATAAGAAAACTGAGACTCAGATCAATGATTTGCGTAGCTAGAGACTTTTTGGCAGAGCCAGGGTTGTGCAGCCTACCAGTATTGCTATGAATAGCGATGAGTGGAAAGCATTTGTTTCAGTGGAAAATAATGGAGGTCGTCAATTTCTCTTTCTGCTTCTTTGTTTACCCTTGTTTTAGAGGCACAGTTGAGTGCTGTTGATGCTTTGATCGACTCCATGAGCTTGGTAAAGAAAAATGAAGAGGAAGACACCATTGAAGACTTATTTCCAACCACCAAAATCCCAAATCCTCAATTTCAGAGATTATTTCAGGTGAGCAAGGAAAGATGAACCAATCATCTTCTTTTTTTTTTTTTAATGAAAGAGAATTGAGTAACAAATTAGGGTCATTGGCCAGTCACAAATGTTTTTATCCTCTAAAGGCCTCAGTTGCTCTACCTGTTTAATGGAAGAACATTACCTTCTCCCTCCACTGAAAGAGAAAAGTACTTTGAACCCAAGTTAGGGTGCTTCTTCATTTCTTTTCTGGAGAAGGGCTGTTGTTTTTTCAGGAGGGCTAATAAAAAGCAGATTCTCCTTTTATGCTTTTCCCAGGCTTTTCTACTCTATTTTATGTCAATGAGACTTTTCTTTGTTTTTTTTATGACCAAATAGTAGAGTTTTATGAACTGTATAATAATCACTACCAGGGAAGACATGTTCCAGTGCCACACTTGTCAACATTTTCATAATTAAAGGCAGCACAAAGGTCAGATAAAGAGGGTATAGTATGAAGTTACTAAAGAGTAAGGAAAATGTAAAATGAATTTCTGAATCTTGGGCCAGAGGAATTGGAAGGTGGAGATTGGGTTAAGGGGAACTGGGGAAGTTGACAAGAAAGCTGACTTATACTGAGGAAGGGGAGGAATGGAGCAGGGTTCAAGGGGAAGGAATATTCCAGTCCTGGATTATCTTGGTAACCGCAGGACATGGGCTTCTCTGAACTCCCCAAAACTGACAAAAATCACAGGCAAACTCTACCCCACAGAGGGGTGGAGGGCCTATTTCTGAGGTGGGTGGAGGGCCTATTTCTGAGGTGGGTGGGGGACAGCGTGATGGCGAGACCATTGACTGTTCCTTTGACTCACTTCTCAGAGCATCCTTAACTAGCTCAGCTCCACATTGGGGCCTGCTCTGATTTTGAGGGATCTTCTCTACAAGAGAAAGTACCTTTTTTTTTTTAATGCTTATAATTCCTTTAAGTTGTAGAGGGGAAAAAAAAAAAACTTTGGTCCTGAAATTAGAAATAGGAAGCTTAAGGTGTAAAGGCCTGGCTTAGTGAGTACTTTAGTATTCTAAGTGTAATCAAGTATACACTGATTGTATAAAAGTCTCGGTGTTTTTGACAACTGGACCTCAGGATGCCCTTTGCCATTTGTAGGGAAGGAGGAGCAGACCACGAGGTGTGGAAAGCTTGTGAAAAACAGGTCACTATGGTGAAAAGTAGAAACACCTACTACTTGGCAGATTTACCGAGGGTGGTTTCTATTTATCTTCAATAAGTGTTCGTTGGATTAATGAATACATACAAGCCATGAACGCAAGCATTGTTATCTTTCAGGGCTATGAAAAACTGGCAACTTCCATTTTCACAATTTATCAACTTTGTTTTCTTTAGTGGGGGAGAGTTTTTAATATGGCTTATTTGTATAAAGATGTACCGTTACTTGGGCAATTGTAAATTGCATTCACTTTTTATAAAACGAATGTTTATTGAGCAGTAACAACGTGCCATGTGCTAAAGATAACTGTAAGCTCACTACTTGAAAGGCCTCCTCCAGTGGAGTGAGAGGAGCCGAGATACAAGACCAGTAGGTGCAGCAGCGATGGGTGCAAAACTGCTATGGGAATAAGAGGAAAGAGATTCTTGCAAGTGATGACTTCAGGAAGGCTTCACTGAGGAAGGAAGGGAGGCGTGATGTGACAAGGGCTTGCCAGGAGAAAGAAGCAGCATGTACACCAGCGTGAAAATGTAAGGGAAAGTGCTGTGTTTTGGGGTCCACAAATAGTTCCATTAGGTTGCAGAGTTGGTTCTATGGGAAAATGATGGAAAAAGTGGCAGGAAAGATAAATAGCATTGGACTTTATTCTGTAAGCAGTGAGTAATCACAAAAGGATTTTGTCAGCAAGTGGGTGACATGGTTTTTAGAAAACAACTCTGGTGGTGGCCTAGGAGGAGGACTGAAGACCAGTCAGGAAACCTGCAGTGGCCCACATGAAGGCTTGAATTAAAGCAGTGAGCAGAGCCCGGCCAGTGTGGCTCAGTGGTTGAGCGTCAAGCACCAAGAGGTCGCCAGTTTGATTCCTGGTCAGGGCACATGCCCAGGTTGTGGGCCAGATCCCCAGTGGGGGGCATGCAGAAGGCGGCCAATTGATGTTCTCTCTCATAGATGTTTCTATCTCTCTCCCCCCATCTCCCTTCCTCTCTCTCTAAAATCAATAAAGAGAAATAAAATAAAATAAAATAAAAAGCGGTGAGCAGAGAGTGTAGAGGAGGAAAGTTAGGAGATAGCCTGGTTAGGACTTACAGGATTAGATAGATAGTGGTTGGTAAGAAGTAAACAGGAATTGAAGGTAACAGGATGAGTGGAAGGATGGTGTCATCATTAATTGTGATAAGGCAGTGATCTCAGCTGGTGTAGCACAAGAAATTTTAAAACATGTCATATCTGATTATTTAGTCAGGGCTACTGACCTTTTTTTCCCTTAGATTGTGAAATTTAAAAAATGACAATAGCCAACACAGCAGTAGTCATCTGATGTGAATGAATGAAAACTACACCTTTTTTTCTTTTGTTAGATCAGCAAAAACATATTTTTGTCATACCACAGATTTTTAATAATTAGTTTATGTGTGTCATGAGATGAAAAAGGTAGAAAATCGCAGTGATAAGGCATATGGTGTGAACAGACAGAAAAAGTAATTCATTTGTTTCGGCAAGTGTTACATTTGCGGTATTTGTTGGCTATCCCAGTATAGACACTCAGTGGGAAGTTGGAAATTGGACTGCAGATCCTAGAAGAGCATTCAGGACTAAATAGATCTGAGAGTCCTCCTCATGTAGGTAGAGAAAGAAATGAAATCGCCTGGGAGAGGTGTGGAGCAAGACGAAAACGAAGTCCTGAACATCAACACGTGAGCAGGCAAGCAGGGATAGACGTAAAAAGAAGAGCTGTCAAAAAACAACGTAAAATGTTCTAGCCTCCTCCTCCCAGAACAGGTCAGAGAAGTAGCAAGAAGTAGGAGACATAGGTGCCTAAGCAGCACAGGAGGAGGAGAGCCCCCGGAAGGCAAGAAGCCCGCAAGTGCTGTGCACACTGCCGAGTCGGGGCTTGGCAAGGGCCTTCGGGGCTGCTGGTAAGTCTCGGGTGGCTTTGGAGGCCCACAGAGGTGGCGTGGGAGCTAGTTTCAGTGCTGGGACAAAGCTTTACTGGTGAAAGGGCAGGAGAGACCGAGGGGGAGAGATTGGGCCTAGTGAGCTGTAGGAGGATTTGGGACTGAGGGAGACTTTTTTTGGTGAGCCTCTCTCTCTCTGCTTCAAAAAAAAAAAATAGAAAGGAGGAAGAAGGAAACAGAGAGAGAGAGAGAGAGAGAAAGAGAACGGTGCACGGGGGCTGTCTAGTCTCCTGTTCCTAAATCTTAACTCTCGCGTCTTTGGAGGATTTAAGGGTTACACAAGACAGTTATGGGGCTCATACTGCCTCTAACTCATAGATGGGAAATTACACAGTAAATTATTTCCCATGTTTTTAAAAGTTCTTTCATAAACAAATTTGAAAACTTTCTAACCCTCCCGCCTTCATTTATCATTTAACTCTGTCACTACTCCTATGATGTTGCTATTCCTCCTCTTCCCTCTTTTTTTTTTAAAATCCTCACCCAAGGATATTTTTTCCATTTTTTTTCAGACAAAATACCAGGGTGGGGGGTGGTGGAGAGAGAGACACCGATGTGAGAGAGACACATCAGTTGGTTGCCTCCCACACGACCCTGGTGAGGGCCGATGCTCTAACTACTGAGAAAACCAGCCAGGGCCCTCTTTTTCTTTTTAAATGAAGTATTTATAACCATAGGTGAATGAGCTCCCTGGGAATAAGGGTCAGAAAAAGGGAGAGATTAATAATCGATTTATTGGCAAGAGGTTAATTTAATTCTGATTTTGGAAAGAAATGCTGAAAAGACATATTTTGTCAAGTGTACAGTTAAAACTGCCTTTAAATAATTGATAACGGTGTTGCTAAAATCAGCATATTAGTAACTTCCAAGCTAGCCATGGGGTCTGCAAATTTTTTTCTTGTCTTTTTCAAATTGTAAAAATCACATTGAGGAATTACAGTTGCTTAAAAAGAGAAATAAGTAGTTTTTGAGGACTGATCTGAGCTTCTCAGTTGTTAAAATGTGTCACTTTCTCATAACCTCGTTTTAAAAAAATGAATTGGGATTTTTTGATTGAATGAATGTTATAAGTATCCCACTTAGCTTTATCTAAAATGTGACCTTTAAGAAAATATGAGAGGTTGATGCTTTAGAACATCTCTCTAAGGTCCTTTATTACTGACTTCTGGGTGATGACACTATTTGAAAGAATTGTCTAGAGTTCATACTGAACATCTGGAATGCTTTTCATCAGGGAGCCTGGGTAGGGCACTTGTCCATTGTTCTAATCCTTTTCACAAAATGTCAATTCAATATCACAAGTAGAATCTTCCAGAGCATGAAGGTAGTCCGCCGTGTTGGGTGTTCGATCACTGCTTACATGTTTAAGGCCTTCTACGCTGTGTTAGGTGATCGGACGACCTGAAGGAGAGCACTGGGAATTAAGATCATGCATAAGAAGGTTGGGGGTAGATTCACAGGGTTTAGGATCATTTTAGGTTCTCCTTTTGCTTCACATAAAATAGGCTTGATGTTATTGATGCTCAAGGGAAAGTCAAGTAATTAGGAAAGAGGAAAGCACAAGTCAAACTCTGAAACAAATTGATATACTATGGAGAAGGAAGGCTTGTGGTTGGTATATTGAAATAAGGGAGCAGCACTTGAAATTTGTACAGGGAATTGGTACTTAATTCCTACCTCAGGGTTTTCTGAGTTTGTAGGACATCGACTCTTGGAGGATATTGACTATTTAAGCCGATGTATATTTTATATCTTAGAATGGAGACTGCTAGCTTACATTTCTGCAGGGTAGGTGTCTGTCAGGTGTTTGTTATGTGCCAGGCACTATTTTTGGTGCTTGGAATTTAGCAGTAAACAAGACAAACAAGGTCTCTACTTTCAAGGGGGAAGGTGAAGTAATAAACAAGTAAACTAAAAAATCGATAAGATAATTTTAGTTAATGGTAAGTTCTGTAAAAAGTAAAAGTAGCGTGCCAGGGAGAGCCTCTCTGAGGAGGTGGCAGTGGAGTGAGAGCAGAATGATAGACCGGGGCCGGCTCTGCTGCGATGGAGGGAGGCAGGCGATGGAGGGAGGCAGGCGATGGAGGGAGGCAGGCGATGGAGGGACGCAGGCGATGGAGGGACGCAGGCGATGGAGGGAGGCAGGCGAAGGAGGGAGGCAGGCGATGGAGGGAGGCAGGCGATGGAGGGACGCAGGCGATGGAGGGACGCAGGCGATGGAGGGACGCAGGCGATGGAGGCAGGCGAAGGAGGGAGGCAGGCGATGGAGGGAGGCAGGCGATGGAGGGAGGCAGGCGATGGAGGGAGGCAGGCGATGGAGGGAGGCAGGCGATGGAGGGACGCAGCCGATGGAGGGAGGCAGGCGATGGAGGGAGGCAGGCGATGGAGGGAGGCAGGCGATGGAGGGACGCAGGCGATGGAGGGACGCAGGCGATGGAGGGACGCAGGCGATGGAGGGACGCAGGCGATGGAGGGACGCAGGCGCGGTGGGGCAGCTGTGAGCCAGGACCCAGCGTCTGCAGTGGGCTGGGCATAGAGTGGGCTGGAACAGCCCGTCCAGCAGGGTTGCTCTGAGTCAGAGGGCGAGCAGGGGTATGTTATGTACGACTTCAGGATGATAAGAAGCTTGTTTTAAATGGCGTTAGTTACAGTAGACAGAGTGGATGCAGGTAGACCAGTTAGAAGGTGACTGTGATAGCCCACAGGAGAGGTGAGGGAGCTGGACAAGAGTGGTGGTAGTGGAGATGGACAGGAAAATACCCTGTGGAGAATAGTCCAGACTCAGCACTCTGGGGAGGTTTGGGACAGACCAGTGTTCTCACCTCTTTTCCCCAGATTTCTTCCTGGGACTCACTGAGCACGGGCAGCTCCCCTTTAGCCATTGGTTTCGTTTCCACACATCATTTTCCAAGATTAAGCAAGGGAGAAAGTACAGTGTATTGAAGGGAGGTAAAAGGATTATAACTAAAAAATGATAATCCCACGCTGTCAGAGGCTCTGTGTTTTAGGGGACTTTGTATATTCTCAAGTAGGTAAAGTTGCAGCCTCTCTTTATAGGATGAGGCTCTTTCCCAGGAGGGCTTCGTGGCAGTGCTGAGGCGCGGGTCTGATCCACATTTGGTTTTGGACATGACCCGTGTCCTGCTAACCCAGGGAGTCCTGGGCCCCTCTGTTCTCTGTCATATATGGTGGGAATGACATAGCCCTCCCAAACTAAAGGGGCAAGATCCCTGCTCAGAAAGTATAATGAAGCCATATAGGATGTCTGCATCTGTGTTGTAAACTCCTTACACTTCTCCCACAGTGTCTGCTGCACAGAGCGCTCCATCCCCAGGAGCCTCTGCCCCCACTTCAGCAGCATGTTCTGAATATGCTGGATCCCCCCACTGAGGTGACAGCTAGATGTCAGACTCCTCTCTCCAAAATAAAGACCCTGTTCCCTCTGACTGAAGCCGTCAAGAGAAAGGAACAACGGACTGCTCAGGACATTTTCCAAGACAAGTAAGGACACGATGTGGTTGCATTTCACACTGGGTGACCTAAGATTGGTGGAGATCACAGCTGGGGCTCTGGGACCGAGGCGCATCTTGGTTTGTGGAATGACAGTGGTGGGAGAAGACACTTGTGATGTTTGACCCTGGCATTGAAAGTACTGGTTTCTCATACCTGTCCATTGTATTCTGCCTGTTCATCTAGTACAGAGAGCTACTTTCTGGACCGTTGACTTTTTTGATCAGCATCAAATTCTTGGTGAATTATATATATATAATAACATATGTGTGTATATATGAAGGTTAAACCGTTTTCAATGTCTAAGACTAGATTTTACCATTTTTTAAAGTAGGGTACTAGGATGAGAGGAGGGGGTGAAGCTCATAAGGTTTTTCATTTGGGCGGTTAGGTGTCAGGAGAATGTCATTAAGATTTTTGGAGGAAAAGAGGGAAGGAGAATGAAAAACCTGGCCCTTGTCAGTATGCACTTGGTTATACATCAGTGAGGTGTTTGTACTTTAAGGGCAGCAAAGTGCTTTTCATGTAATTCTCATCAAATTAAGCTGTCAGGTAGCTATCAAGATTTTTTCCTCATCAAGTTCTTTTCAGAATCTCTTATCAATTTTCATTCAAAACAAAACAAAAACAAGCCATAAGAAATTGTTTTTGATTATCCAGAGTCATTTGGATGTACAACATTGATTTTACCAGTTTTAAGTTTGGTTATTGGTGACTTTTTCCCCCAAATCAAAATGATCTATTCATTTCTTTAGATTGTATTCTGCGATCTAGGTTTAGGCCACATTTTTTTGCCTTTGATTTCCTTCCCACAGCTGTATCTTTATTGATGAAGTAAAGCTTATTATTTGCAGATACCCAATTGGAAGACTACTGAGTAATTTCCAGAAACCTCACAGGGTTCTGTGAATCGTTAATTTGATGAATTATCTTCCAAGTTGAATAGGAAGCTTTATGATTTCTGTGGCTTCTTAGAGGTTCATACTGCGGCTTTGTTAGAACTGAAAAAAAATCATGGGACTGACAGAGTCTGTCGCGTGCATTCCTGACACTGGAGAGTTTTTGTCTCTCGTCGATCCTGCCTTCTCCGTGGGAGGCTGCACGGAAAGGCTGCTCTCCCTCTGCTGGCCTCCTCCCCGTAGCCCTCTGGCCTCATATTTCAGGCCCGTTCACTACAGTGTTGAGTCCTGTCCTTCCCATGGCAGCCTTGCTGCGGCCTCACCTCAGTCATCGGCTGTCCTCTTCTGTGTGTTCAGGCTCCAGTTCAAGACCTTGATTACCTTCTGCTGTTGTGGGAAAGAAAAGGGTCATTTCCCCCTCCTCCTGCTGATTAAAATGTAAATTAGCTGATTAAAAAAACACACACACAGAGGCTGTTGTTCTGTGATTTTATCCCTGCTGTGATGACACCTTCAGCTCTAATCCTGCTCCTCACTCCTCTGGAAGCTTGAGAGCTTCTGGCTTCTTGTCCTTTGCTCCATCATGGTTTGTGACGGGGTCTGAGAATTACCTCCCTCATACACACCCACTCACACTCCCATTCTCTGCCCGTTCTTCGGACATCTTAGTTTTTAAGAATGAAGAAATGACACATTAAACAAATATTTATTGAGTACTTCTTGTATTTAAGGAGGAGGATTCACTCTCTTCTGCAAGATTCTTAAAACCCTTAATTTTTATGGTAAGGGACCCATCAGCTTTAGAGGTGGTCTTCCTAAAGAGAAAACACTTGCTAGCAGCTGGTGATACTTGTGTGTGTGCTCAGCATTCCTGCATCCAGGGCACCTGTTTCCTTGTAGGGCGAGGGACGAAGATGGGGGAGTGAGCAGGTGTCTGCTCCAGTAGTGTCAGAGGCCAGGACGAGAGCCCTAGGCTGGGCCTCACTGTCTTCATTCTAGCTTAGAACTCTGTCTGATTTTGGTTAAATAATTTTACCTTTATGAGCCTTTCCCCATCTAAAAACAGCCTCATCTCAAGAGATGTTATAACAATGAAATCAGAGATATTAAAATACTTTGGACTAGTTGGAGGGAAGGCAGTAGTCAAAACCAAAGCAATAATAGCATCATTATTAATAAAAACAATGAACATTTGAGAAGATCTTCTGTTCCTGCAAAACCTGTTGAAACCCTAGTGTTAGAAGTGCTATCTTCATTTCAAAAGATAGGAGCACCATCTGACATCATGGTCCAGAAATGTACTAAATATTATCCTTATCATATAAAAGCAGTGTTCCCTTAATGTTGCTTGAAATGAAAATCATCTCTTGGACAGGGAACTTGCATGAGAACTGGGACATCTAAGGTCTAATCCTACGTGTGCAACTAACTCATCTGTGATCTATGCAGATAGTCTAAAGTTTTTTTCTTTTTCAAGTCCCCTAAGACTCCCCACCACTTATGTTGAACAGCCAGCCTCACCTGGTTACTGGTTAAGATGTCAGAGTTCAGAGTCTGACAGTGTGAGTTGATCCCTGTGCCCTGCAGTGTGACCGCAGGTGCAAGTTGCTTATCCTTGATGAACCTGAATTTCCCATGAGTCAATCGGGATGATAGGAATATCTGTCCCAGAGTTGTCATGAGGGTTAACTGAGCGATATATGCTATTCACAGTTGTATTTCTATTTTTCTTTATCCTCACCTGAGAATGTTTTTTTGCATTTATCTTCAGATAGAGCGGGAGGGAGAGAGGGAAGAAGAGAAACATCAACGTGGGAGAGACACACTGACTTACTGGCTGCCACCCGCACAACCCCAACCGGGGCCAGGGACGAACCGCAACCAAGGTACATGCCCTTAGCGGGAACTGAACCTGGGACTCTCTGGTCCGCGGGCCAACGCTCTAACTGCTGAGCCAAGGCGGCCAGGGCTATTCATAGTTGTATTTCTGGAACCAGCACAGTGCCTAACACATAGTGTGCATACAGTGTTAGTGGGGACATGATTTACAAAGTCCTAGTCATGTCCCTGGCACATGTGTGGTGGCTGTGGCAGAGACGGTGATCATTTTACAGAGAAAACAGGCCAGTAGATAGGAACTCCTTGGTTTGGGCCCACCTTATGTAAACACATATCTGTATCGCTTCTACCTTTGTTCCTTCTGTCCTGTCTCAGGAGAAGAGGGCGCCTCATCCTGTTCCAATCTACCCTTTCACCTGCGTCCTGAGGTGCCCTCTTCTGTCTCATCTGGTACCTTAGTCCAATACTAATTCCTTCTCTCTTTCTGTATCTTCACTTCTCCCTTTGTATCAGCTCCTTTCCCTCTACACATTAACATTGTCTTTCTTTCCTCTACAAAACAAAGTAATCCTCTCGCTTCCTCCCTCTGGTTGCTGCCTGTCACCTTCCTTCTGCCGTCAGCAGGCGAACTGGAGGAACAGCCTGTGCTGCTGCGCGGCCGGCCCTCGTCTCGCGCGTCTGTCCCGCCGCTTCCCTGACACTGGGTTTCCAGGAGACACAGCTGCTCAGATTTCCGTCAGCTTGGCAGCCCTTTTCTTTTCTTGGCCTCATTGTAGCACTTGACATTGTCAGTTGTTCTTTGCCTGTTGAAACTCACGTATGTTCCTTCACGTCAGCCTCTCCAGGTGTTTCCGTCTAACCTCTGACAGCTCCGGTTCACGTTCCTCTGGGGGCTGCTCTCTTTCCCCACCAGCCTTAAATGTCGATGTTCTGTAGGCCTCTTCCTCAGAAGAAGCTGGCATTTATTGGACACAGGTGTGTGCTGAGTGCTTTGCTTTACATGTATCACTGTTTGGATCCTTTTGGCCATCCTGTGAAGTAGGTTCCTTCATTGACCCCATCTCAAAGCTGAGGACACTGGAGCCTAGAGAGGATAAGGAGCTTGCCCAGGGTCACAGCTGGTTGCTTGTTGGGGCTAGGGTTCAAGCGCAAGCCGGCTGACCCCAGAGCTTGCACCCCTGCCCCTATGCCACACTGCCTTAGCAGGCGTGTTCCAAGACCTTTGCCTGTGTCACATACACGGCTTCAAAACTACAGGCTACCTGTCCATCCTAACGTATTTCCAGGCTGTCCACTGGATGTCTTAAGTGTCTGTCATCACTTCAAGTTTAATATGTCCAGAAATGACTTCGTCATCTTCTTTTCCTTCACACTCCTTTTGAACCCCAGTTCATGCTAATCCTGTTTTAGTGAATGACACCTACTTTCCAGGGAGTCATCACCTTTCTGCTTTCCATATCTGGTTGGTTTACAGGATGTTTTAGATGGACCTCAGATCCAGTCCTTTCGCTTCAGGTTAGTATAGTGGCTAATAGCATCGATTTTGGAATCAGATACATTTGGATCAAACCCAAGCATTTTCCTTCAATAGTGGCTAAAATTGGCAAGTTGCTCTATGTCAAGTGGCCATAACAGATATCCGCCTTTCAGGAGGCTGTGTCGGAGAGTGGTTACTAAGAGTTCAGGACTAGTTGTGAACACCTTCCTAACTGCTTTAGACAAGGTCAGGCCCTTTGGAACCTTGGTTGGCTTGTTTGTAAAAGAACAATAATAATAAGTAACTCTTAGGGTTATTGTGAAGTTTAACTGGGATATTTTAAATATGCTTAGCATAGTAACTAGTATTTGGTAAGCATTAGAAAAAGGTTAACTCTTACTATCATCACCCATTGCCATTGTTTTTATCTAGGCCTCACTTTAGCCTGCTTTACTGAGATAACCCTAATTGATTTCCCTCATTCCAGTCTTATCCCTTTCTAGTCCATTCTGCATTCTGCTCCAAGTGGTTTTTTTTTTTTGTTTGTTTGTTTTTTTAATACTCACTCGAGGACATTTTTTTTTTTTTTTTGCATTTATCTTCAGATAGAGCAGGAAGGAGAGAGGGAAGAAGAGAGAGAAGCATCAATGTGAAAGAGACACATCAAGTGGTTGCCACCCACATGACCCCAACAGGGGCCGGGGACAAACTGCAACCGAGGTACGTGCCCTTAGCAGGAACCGAACCTGGGCTTCTCCAGTCCCCGGGCCAATGCTCTAACCACTGAGCAAACTGGCCAGGGCTCCAAGTGGATTTTAAAGAAACAAATCTGATCACATTACCCCTTTGCTAAAATTCTTTAATGTAATGATTCTTAATCTCTCTCTCTCTGTGTATGTGTGTGTGTGTGTGTGTGTGTGTGTGTGTGAGATAGACCATTTTAATAATCTGCAAAAAACTTTGAACCCTCTCCCCAGGAAAATATCCTAACATACTAAGTTTTGCATATATTTTCAGGGCATTCACACATTTCTTGCGCCATCCTTAAACCCTTGATTTAAAACCTTTGCTTTAATGGCTTTCCATTCCTCTCACCTTAAGATCAAATTCTGTTATACAAGTGAGAAAACTCAGGTAGGCAGAAATAAAAGAAGTATTTATCCATAATCCAGCTACTTAGAAAACCTGTTTCTTTCCTCACAGTTTCTAAGTCTATAATTCAGATGTTTTCTGTCCTCCTCTCTCACTACTTCCCAGTGTGCACCTCGTGGCCCAGCCAGTACAGTTGCTTACCATCCTCACAGGGCTGTGCTGCTTGCCACAGTGTTTTATTGATTGCCTGTTTATATGTTTATCTTATTTATTTCACTGAACCTCTTACAGGTGTGGATTGTACATTAATTTTTGTATATTTAAAGTCTGGAGCCCAGCTTAATGCTGGCACATAGTATTAGGTAATGTTTGGCTAAATAAATGAATTACAAAATGTATACATATTTATAATAGAAAGTGAGAAAAGGAGAAAGAACAAGAAATGACCTGTGGTCCTGACATCCAGATGCAGCAGCCCTTAACATGAGAATATCTGCTGTGATCTCGCATGGATAATTTCCACCTTGCAGGGCTCAGCTCCTTCAGAGAGTTTGGGCACGAGAGGCATCGCCCTTTCCCACTTCAGGTAGACATATGAGCTTAATTTCTGTAGAATTCCTCGTAGCGCTATTAAATGATTTAATCTTGAGAATATTAATCATATTAAATTTTTACTACTATCTGCTCATTTCTGGATCTGACTTCATCTGCCCAATTCTGGAGAACTAGAATATATATCTTCTTATTCTTCTTTCCCTAGAATCTTATCTTGGAAGGTTTAAGAAATTATCTGTGTGATTCAACCTTATATTCTCACAGAACTTAGCATAGTGTTTTGCATGTTTAATGGTTCTCAATATCACTATATAAGTTAATTTCTATTTTTGGAAGAAAATAGGTAAATAGTTGATATACTCATGGTATTTTTATTATTATTTTCCTTTATTGGTTTTAGATAGAGAGGAAGGGACAGGGGGAGGGAGAGAGAGATAGAACACCAATCAGAGTCAACATCAATTGATCACCTCCTGCATGCCCCTTGCTGGGTATTGGGCCCACAACCTGGGCATATGTGCTGACCAGTTATCGAACTGGCGACCTCTTGGTGCATGGGTTGACGCTCAGCCACTGAGCCACACCAGCCGGACACTCATGGTATTTTTATCATAGTGTTTTCTTAAGAATCTGAAGATCAGAGAGGATAGTAAGTTATTAGACTCTAAACTCTGGATATACTAAAATTAATACAAAATCAGTATTTTTTAGAAGGTGTAAGATTCCAGGACTGGGGAGTAGCAAAATCCAGCTCTTTGGTCGCCAAACCATCAGCAGTATCATGTTGCCTGTCTAATGGGAACACCTGGAAAAGTTGAACTGAAATTCAGGCTGTTAGTTTTTTTGAATGAACTCAAATTCTGATGGAATTTTATACTTCCTTGGGTTTATGCATTTACCTCTATTTTTGCCATCAAGGCTTTGTGTGCTTATTTTCTGTTCTATTTGAAGGAAAGAGCCCAAGATAATTCACCCCTTTTAATGATTCCTGGTTCTCATTCTTCTGTCTTCTGCATTTCCTTGCTTCTCAAAGGCAAAAAGGCAAGTGGCAAATGGAGAAGATGTCAAGTAATAAAACTTTTAATTTATGTTTTTGTAAGGCTCTGATTACTATAGTCTTTCATCCAGCTGAAAGGAGATTTGTTATTATTGAAAAATAGCATTGATTAAGGCAGTTTTTTATGCCTTATTCTTTGCTTTATTTTTAGGATAACCTCTTCTTCATGCCTCATTGTTTGAAGGTTGGGCTTTTGAACAAAAACACATCACATTCAGAAATACTAGATCTTTGTAATTTCCCTTCTCATTCAGCCATTTCTTGACAGCTGCCTTTACCCCAGATTGATTATCTGTCTGGGAGGAAAATCTTCATATCGTGGTGTTCAGTAGCTTACAGGAGATTATGGACAGAGCCTTTGGATTTTATTTTCTTCTTTGCAATTAAGTTGACCTCCTCCTGACTTTAAGACAGGCTGTTAAAGCCAGAATGTTATTTGAAGCAAGATGTTTGATATAGCCCTGGCCAGTTTGGCTCAGCAGTTAGAGCATTGGCCCTCCCACCAAAGAGTCGTGGGTTTGATTCCAGTCAAGGGCACATACCTTGGTTGTGATTTGGTCCCCAGCCCTGGTTGGGGTCGTGTGAGAGACAACTAATCGGTGTGTCTCTCTCACATCAATGTCTATCTGTCTGTCTGTTTCTCTCTTTCTCTCTCTCTTTCTCTCCCTCTTTCTCTCTCTCCTTCTCTCTCTCTCTCTCTCTCTCTCTCTCTCTCTCTCTCTCTCTCTCTCTCTCTCTCCTTCCCACTCTATTTGAAAATAAATGAAAAAATATCCTTGGGTGAGGATTTAAAAAAAAAAAAGATGTTTCATATCCTTCCTTGGGGCCATCTTTGCCTCGCCACACAGAAGCTGTTGGTCTCCGTTAGCATATTGTCCAAAAGAGAATTAGGTTTATAAAAGAACAAATTAAAAGTTTCTTTTGAAAGTAGATTTTATAGCCTGACTTCTCTAAGAGTAAGCTCTTGCATATTTAATCAATGACTATCTAATAAGCTTTGAAACTGTGACAGGAGTTTTCTAAAGCTCTCACTACGTGGTGGAGAACATGGGTTATCAGACACAGTGGTCTTCTGTGCACACCGAAAACGAATAGCTATCAATTCTGAGACAGAAACCAGCAAATACTGTCTGAAGGGCAGTGGGCTTCTTACTGAAATGTTCAGTGTCCATCACCTGGGCTTAGTTTCTCCTCTGCGAGGGCTTTGCAATGCAGCTGCTCACTGGGGTCTCTGCCGCCGGGAAGCAGCCAGGCTGCTCCAGCCAGGCGGCAGAGCGCTGAGCAGGCACAGGGCACTCTTTGTAAGGGAGGATCGCATGGGCTGTTTATTTTTGACACTTGAAAAATAAAGTTTTCACATCAGTAGTTCTGGTTTTTGTATTGTTTGTTCTGTTTTAAAGAAAAACAAACATTTATTTCTTTTCCAGGCATGAGGAGGGACCCACCTCTAAAAAACTCAAGACTGAGGAAGGGGAAGCTCACTTTAGTCTCTCCAGCCTGGCTGAAGGCGTGGTCACCAAGGTAAGCAGAACTTTTCCAGCGTGCTCTCCCCCTTGCAGGAAGGCTGGAGCCGGGGAGACTGCATCGACATATAAGCCATTGCAGGCGCATCCCATACTTCTTCCTTCAAGTAATTACTGTCAGTTAATTGCCTATAGAATTATCTTTATGATACACAGTGCAGAGAGTACTCTGTAATACACAGAGCATGGGACATTGCAGTGGGGGAGTACTTTTTGTAGAGATTATTTTGTTGGCTTCATTTTACAGTTCTCTGATTAGTCAGATGATAGGATCAGTGGCGTTGATGATACGAGTCTGTCTCCAAGTGGAACAAAATCTGAGTGTGACTCTTCTTTCTAATATACAACTTCAGAGCAGGTTTCACAAGTTTAGGGTTTCTCCAAACCAAGTATCCATTGGCACCTGAGAGCTTCTTTATTTAATGGGAAGGTTTTTGGAACTTGAACATATAGCCTTATTTTAAGTGGCATTATTTTGAATCAGTGCAACTTAAAAATTGTCACTTACTGTCCCAGTACACAGGGAAGGACAGTTAGCACTAGGCATGCCTTTTCCCTACCTCAAAAAGAAGTGCTCTCAGAAAAACTGAATTCTTAAATATGATTTGGGTTTTATTTCAATGATTCATAGTGAAGGAAAAAAGTTATGACTTTCTTTGTTCTGAAACTTTAGTTCATTTTGTGCCAAAGTTTACCAGCCATAATAGAAGCCCATTGCCCTGTGATCTGAATGATACGCTCTATTTAGGTTGGGGCTGGAAGATTAAAGACTTAAGATCGCAAAGTGCCCTGTAGTGTGGCAGAGATTTGCATCTTTGAAATTAGCATGGCAGTAAACCTTGACACATGCCCTGCCTTCACTCTTGGGGGATATCTTCAGTTTGGGCGTGTTTATGTATTCTACCACAACTTCAGTGCCAAAGGGTCAGCAGCAGGCCCCCCCAAAAAGGGCAGTTCAGTGAATCAAGCATCAGGCTGTTGTTTCTCATGTCGTCTTAGTAGGACAGATATATTTGGAACTGACCCCACACTGCAGAATCCTCCCCTTCCTAATTGATTGGGTGTCAGGATGCACAGTCTGCCACATAAAGCCTTCCTGCTGGGCTGGCTGGTGGCTTGGTAGTAATACTTCTGACCCCTCTGGGAAGAAGTCAGCTCGCATAAAGGGAGTTAAGTGAAAGTTCAGAGGCAGCTGTATCTGCCAGCTTTGAACAGAACCCTGGAAATGAAAATGAATAGAAAAGGCCTTCCCTTTGTCTTTGGTTGTACTTTGTAAGAGGACACTTGCTATGTTAAGCCATCTTGTGTTGCCTGAGGTGCAGCCAGAAAGAGGAGTGATCTGCAGGGTTATTTTCTGTGGGTGTATTCTAGGTTGGAAGTGTGAATCCTGCTGAAAACTTCCGCGTCCTAGTGCGGCAGAAGAATGCCAGCTTCGAGGAAGGTGAGTGGGTGCCACTGGCTCTGCCTTGGAGGGACGGTATTTAACTAGGTTAATGGGCTTAACATCTAGATCAGGAAGGGTAGCCTTTTGTTATAATGCTGTACGTAGTGGTTTTCTTTTCTTGTGGGTCTTTGTGTTGTGCCTTATTAGCGAGCTCACTGAGACAACATTATGAGCACACGAGGATCAACTCGGCACACGTCTGCCCAAACAAAGGACTGATTGTTAAGGAAATAGGGCCAGAACCTTGGAGCTTTTAGTTCTGCTTTGCCGAAGTTCTTTGGGTTACTGTAGTGAGCTCGGAATAGAACATTTTTGTGTCCTATCTTCCTGTTTTCTGAGACACACATTCTTGTTCTAGGCCTAAGGGTTTGAGCCGCTTTACCACCCAGAAAGATCTTGCTGCTGCCCCTTGATTTGAGCCTTCTGAAATTGACTACATTCTCACATTTTTCTTACCAGATATAACCTAGAATTTCATTTAGGCTTGGGCTAATATTAAAATGGCTGGCAGGAACGGATAGAGGGTCTGGGACTGACATTCATACACTCAATTGTGTTCAGATTCCTGTTCATTCACCCTTTAAAGAGTGGCAGCTGGCCCGTGTAATCCTGTGGCTTTGTGTACACAGCAGTGTTCGTCATTGCTGCCCAGGGCCAGCCCTGCCTGAGCTGCCCTCCTTGTGAGTGTTCCTGTGTGCACAGAGCTTTCTCTTCCAACTTCTTGGCACTTTAGGGGGAGAAATGACTCCTAAATGCCTAGAACATTACACCATTTCAGTTTAATCATCTGTGGTGCCAGGCATAGGTCTAGGGTACCTTACTACTTTGAGTTTGAGAATCCTAGCAAGTTGCTGGGACGTTCTGTGCTGTTGCCCAAAGGCAGACGTAACGCATTCGGCCTCAGAGAGAGCATATAATCCACCAGGCCAAACCCTGTTGGCAGCAACACCAAAAGCCACACCTGTGAGAATTTTCCTGAGGAAGCCCAGCTCTGTCACCATGGTAATGTGCATTCTTTTAGATGGGGTATGTATGTTTTGTGTTTTGAGATCAGAGAAGATTCTGTGTTTTTGATGAAAGACGATGGCCTTAGCTTTTTTTTTTTTATCCTCACCCGAGGACATTTTTTCTATTTTTTGTTCAGATAGAGTGGGAAGGAAAGAGAGGAAGAGAGAGAGAAACATCGACGGGAAAGGGACACAATGAGTGGCTGCCACCCACATGACCAACCAGGGCCGGGGACAAATGCAACCGAGGTACGTGCCCTTAGCAGTAACCGAACCGGGGTCTCTCTGGACCACAGGCCGACACTCTAACCGCTGAGCCAAACCGGCCAGGGCCTTAGCTTTTGACTGATTATATTTTGTCAGTGAACTTTGGCCCAAGTCAAGGGTCCTCCCTTTGGAAGTGAGTGGTCTCCCTGGGTGGTGCAGGTGTGGTCTCTTCAGGGACTGAGTCCAGCCCCGGCACCACGGTAAGGTAGCCCCAGTCAGTGCACTCACTGGATTATGTTTCGTCTCAGTTACCTACCCACAGACAATCCCACAGCCACGTGAGCAGGGGGGAAAGGTGAGGGCTTGAACACCCGGTGCCAGGATTTTCCGAAAATTCTTCAATTGCTTTAATTGGGAAATTGCTTTAATAAGTGCTCAGGGTAGAAAGAGGGTGTTTGTCCCAGGCTTGGCTGTTGGTCATTGCTGGGTTCAGAAGAGGGCAGAGCTACAGTATCACAGAAGTAGAAAAACTGGACATGAGTCAGGAGAGGAGGGGGTGAGGAGAAAGGTGCGAAAGAGGGAGAGGAAGTGAAGGAATTTAGGTAAGGGCACAGCGCTCTGGAATACGTGCCCAACCCCTGACCGCAGATGCTCAGTGACAGGAGCCGGAACGCTTGGCCTGAGTGCTCAGGAGGCGGGTTTGGGGTCTAATTAGTTGAGGCAGAGCAGAGAAAGCACCTCAGGCATGGGAGGCGGAGCCTGAAGGGGTGGTGGGAAAGTAAAGCCTTAGGATTTTCACATGTCTCCCCCAGGCCATGGGATTGGGCATTTGAAGCAGATGTGTGAAAATAACATCTGTCTGAATTTATAGGTTTCCACTGAGTATGAAATATGTAAAGTAACTTAAATGTACCTGGTGTGTCAAAAACAAGTTCTCTGAGGAACTTAAAAGCCAGAAAAGATGGCTATTTGGAGACAAACAAAAGGATGGAATGTAGCTTTTAATAATATAAGATGATTCTTCCGTGGACCCTGTTTCTGCCGCACAGATTGTAGGTTCTGTATTAATTCGGCTTCTGAGTAGTGACAGGTGGCAGGGCTCCTTCCCCCAGACTGGATCCACAGGAGCATGGTGGGCTTAAAAACAACCCTGTCGCCCTGGCCGGTTTGGCTCAGCAGTTAGAGCGTCGGCCTGCGGTCTGGAGAGACCTGGGTTCGGTTCCCGCTAAGGGCACGTACTTCGGTTGCAGTTTGTCCCCGGCCCTGGTTGGTCGTGCGGGTGGCAGCCACTCGATGTGTCCCTTCACGTCGATGTTTCTCTCTCTCTCTCTCTCTCTCTCTCTCTCTCTCTCTCTCTCTCTCTTCCTCTCTCTCCCTCCCACTCTATCTGTACAAAAAATGGAAAAATGTCCTCGGGTCAGGATTTAAAAAAAAAAAAAAACAACCCTGTCAAGGAAACCTCCTGAGTAGAAATGGTATGGACGCCTATCCGGAGTCCGACATTTAACATTGGATTGATGTACGAGTGAGGAGTAAAGTGCGCGTATCCATTCGATTAGAGGTGTCACTGTGCTCTGTGCTGTTGAAGCGTCTCATTTTCTCTCATTTCTCTTTCCTCTCGCTGTTTGGATCACATCTCCTCCTCAGGTTTTTTGCCTTTGTTCTCCAGCTTTCTTTGTTCTTATTCATCAAACAACATCTTTTCCATTCTAAAGGGTATTTCCTAAAATTTACTTCTGCAAGACCTTCCAACTAGGTAGAATATGGTATAATTAGTAATAAAACTATATCCTTCATCAAAGCCAAATAGATGTGTTTGTTTTTTTTTTCAGTTCCCATTTGTACAGAAGTTTACATATATTATATAACTTTCTACCATTGAATCAAGCCCTAAATTGTGGTTTCTCAGGAGTTGGGATCTAAGAGAAATTTCCTGTGTTTTCTTTTTTTATAGGGCCCTGATTTATGTAATCTTGGGTATGAATTATGTAACCTATCATAGCTCTTTCCAGATAAAAATAAGATGAAAATTTGGCCTTTATCTGTTGTTCTGCATAGAGATGGTAAGTTAAAAACAAAACGAAAACTAAGTCTGTCACATACCTCGAACATCTTGAAGGATACTAAACACAAATACTACCTAAACTTTTAAACATCTTATCTCCATAAAAGTTTTGTTTTGTTTAACAGTTTGACACACTTTCTTAGTCCTTTCCCAAAATAGCAGTGATGCATCTAGTCATCAGAGACAACATACAAGATGACAGATTCTAGCGATTTAGTCTGTACTTTATATTTTTATTAAACATCTTACTTATTCCTCACCGGATTTCTTTCTTGGCTTGCTTAGTTTTACATTGTTAAAGCCCAGAACAAAATGCTCCAGGCTTATTTTATGTCTCATTTATCAATGATAAGTAATTTCATTCAAAAACAAAGATCAGCTTATTTGGAATTATAAAGGATGCTCTCTGAAAGGGTGCATCATTATTTGACGTGGTGGTTATGTATCAGTGACCCTCAGTGTCTTGTCACATCTTCCACGTGGGTGGACTAAGTCCCAGAGCAGTTGTGATGACTTTCCACAAGTCATTGCTCAAGTGTGGGAAACTCTGGGTCAGGTTCCAGAGGCCAGTTCTTGGCCTCTTGTGGCTCCATCATCTTCATTGTTGCTTCAGTACATCTCACTAGATGGCGCAACGCCACCCTGAAGTTTGCATTTTCATATAATGAAACTCATCAACCCAATCATTAAAATGAAATCACTGAAATAAGGACAAAAAGAAAAAAGACACGACATAGAAACCAACGACCATCATACATAACCACTTTAAAGTGTTTTCAGTAACTCTCTCTATGCATTACTCAGCTTCTAAAATCCTTTCAAGCTTTTGTCAACCTATGGATCAGCATATGTCTGATAATAGGGTATGGCTCTTACAAAATACAGCCTGGCTGTCTTGGTGGGAAAGAGAGCCAACTGGTAACATGAACACAACAGCCCGTTTACTGTAGTTATGTTCTCAGTGAACACTGAGTTTCCTCCTGAGAGCGTTAGAGGAAGTCTCTCTGTGCCGTACAACAGTGTTCCTGTTTTCTCCTAGTGGTTTGTTTTCTCATCCCAGGTGGTAAAGTTGCTTGCCTTCAACCTGCTGAGCATTTTTTCCCCTTGTTATGTTAAACATGGAAAGGATATTTTCCCCTCTGGATGAATATGTGGAACTCCTATGAACGCTCTCCCTGAGTTCGAACAACTAGAAAAGCACAGAATCCATGCCAGCCTGCTTTTAACTTAGTGACTGGTGGCTTGCACTGATGACCCACACCAGCACTGCAACAAGGCAAGTGCTCACAGTTGGCTCTGGTTGCAACGCAAAATTAATGATGGGTGCTTAGGATAGAAAGCCTGTTAATCCAACCTGCTTCTGGAGCTCACCCTTGCAGTGAGTGGTGCTAACGAGTGATTTACGAAGCAGAGAGCCGCTGAAGTAAATCTCTTACGGTTCTTTCTCTACCTCCTATAAATTCTACAGTTCTTCCCTGCATGGTAGATCATTGTCAGCCAGGGCGTTGCCCTTGGTTCTCCTGGAATTGGGCTGTCTTTGAGACTGCTTCTTAAGCCCAGCTGGTTGAAAAAGGAAAGGGATTTCAGATTGTGCTGATGTGCAAACTGCTTTAATCAGCAGCTTAAAGTGACTGCTTGTGGCAAACAACAGAAGCTCTTAACCAATTAAAATGCTTAGAGATAGCTGTTTGGCTTTTGTTAAAATAGTCACTAATCAGCTGAAATGTGTTAAGAAAAGCCTAGAAACATCTTGGAGTCCCACTTTAATACAATAAAAGTGTTTTGGTCCTCCCTTTTAAAATTGCAAGCCCAAGGCAAAAAAATACGCTGACATAAAAGAAGTGGCAAGTATAATTTGACATAGTTTGTCCTGTCTGTTATTCATGTGTACATAAAACTTTAAGAACTGGCTAGCTTGTTTCCTTCACCAGAAAGGAGAAGGGAGTTTGGTCAGATATAGAACACAGTCTTAGAAGGGCTTGAGAATACATAGTATCAGCATAGTTGTCTTTGGACATAGGAAAAAGGTTAACTTTTACTTACTTTTTATTTTATTTTGTTTGCAGTTTCTTATGGACAGTTGGAGGAAATTCTTTAGTTAATAGTTATGATTAAAGGACCGTCTATAGACTGAACCCCACCCCCATTTATTTATTTTTAATTATTTTTTTCTTTATTGATATTAGAGAGAGGAAGAGAAAGGGAGAGAGATAGAAGCATCAATGAGAGAGAACATCGATTGGCCGCCTCCTGCACACCCCCTACTGGGGATCAGGCCCACAACCCTGGCATGTGCCCTGACCAGGAATCAAACTGGCAACCTCTTGGAGCACGGGTCGGGTCGGTGCTCAACCACTGAGCCACACTGGCTGGGCCACCCCCCACCATTTATATGTTAAGGCCCTATCCCCTAATGTGATTGTATTTGGAGGTGGGGTCTTTGGGAGTTTATTAGGTTTAGATGAAGTCATGAGAATGAAACCCTCACAATGGGTTTAGTGCCCTTACAAGAAGAGATACCAGAGTTTGTGCTCTCTCTTCTCTCTTCTCTCTTCTCTCTCTGAAATCTGAGAATACGGTAAGAAGGTGACTGTAAACCAGGAAGAGCGCCCTCACCAAAACCTGGCCATGCTGGCACCAGCCTGGAGAACTGCGAGAACATACATCTCCATTGCTGAAGCCACATAGTCCATAGTATTTGGTTATGGGGCCTGACCTGACTAATGCAGGTGTATTTTATCTCCTCTGTCCGGGTAAATTACTTAAACCCTGTAGTTTATGTCTGTGTGTCTTTCATTGAGCTGCAAACATAACACTCAAGTAGTCGTGTTAGAGTCAGGAGCCATATTGCAGATGAGGACTACCATTCGATAATTCTGTGACATGCATCTCCCACAGACACCAGAGAGGACAGCCCCTGACTCAGAGGGAAGCAGGGTGTCCCCAGCCTCGATTCTTGTATTCTCATATTCATGAATTTAAATGAGAGACTCTAGATAATATTTGCATTACATTGTGTTTAGTGAATTTATTAAAAAATTAAAGCATGCACATTTATTGAAGAAGCAAGATGAGCAAATCTGTACATCTGGTTTATGAAGCACAGACGGGCTCTCAGCAAGTCTGAAGAGTGGGGTAGGCGGTTTCTGCCTTATATACCCTTCTGTCTATAAATTGGTTATTTTTAATTCCTTGGCTAAATATCCTGGTACAGATTAACTGTGAAGGTCTACCCTTTTCTTTGTTATGGCTTTTCCACAATTTATGAGAAGCACCAGGCAAATTAAAAATCCGAACTGCTGCCCTGGCCAGTTTTGCTCAGTGTTTAGAGCATGAGCCTGTGTACCAAAGGGTTACAGGTTCGATTCCCAATGAAGGGGCACACCTGGGTTGCAGGTTCTATCCTTACCCCAGTCAGGGTCATGCAGGAGGCAGCCAATTGATGTGTCTCTCTCACATCTATGTTTCTCTCTCTCCCTCCCTCACCCCTTCCACTCTCTCTAAAAAGCAGTGGAAAAATATCCTTGGGTGAGGATTAAAAAAAAAATCCCAATTTCAGGCTTTCTGTTAAACAGTGGGATGAGATAAATATTCCCCTCCTCCCTGCTGTTTTAACAGCTTCAGGATGATTTGCACTAGTCTCTGATTCCTCCTCCTCCTCCTCCCCTCCCTTCCCCCTCCTCTCTCCATCCTTTTGGAAAAAGGAGAGCTTTTAACCCTTTGCTCTCAAGATAAGACCCTGTTACAAGTGGCCTGAAAAGCTTTTTGGCTTTAATTTCCCTGCCTTCGTGTCCCTATTCCATTTGCCCCGGAATTTTTCTAGCTTTTCATTGTCCCAAAACAATTCCCTTGCCCTTGTAATCTTACAGTGTTTTTTAGGGCCTTGAAGATAAGATTTACTATTTGAACCTTAGTGTTTATTCTGAAGTAGAAACATCCAGTGTCTTCCTTCTGTCTGTGGTAAATCTCCACAAATCTCTTAGTTAAATAGCTCTTATTTATTGCCATATTTTATAGTTTATTGAAATATAATTTTCAACTAGAAAATGTACTCATTCTAAATGTAATTCAGTGATTGTAAATGTATAGAGTTGTACAATCACCACCATAGTCCAATTAAAGAACTTTTCCCTCACCCTAAAAAGTTACCCATGACCATTTATATAGTCAGTTATTTTTCTCCTAATACCACCTCAAGAACCACTTTCAATTTCTATAGATTTGCCTTTTCTGGAAATTTCACATACATGGAATCATTCAATATTCAGTCTTTTGCATCTGGGTTTTTTCACTTAGTACAGTGTTTTTGAAGTTTGTCCATGTTGTAGCATGTATCAAGAATTGATTTATTTTTATTGCTGAATCATGCTCAATTTTATGAATATACCACATTTTATTTATCCATTCACCAATTGATTTATATTTGGATTGTTTTCAGTTTTTAGCTGTTACAAATAATGCTTCTGTGAATATTTTTCCACAAATCTTTAGGTGTTTTCATTTTTCTTGGGTAAGAGTGGAATTGCTGGGCCATATGGAAGGTTTATGTTTAACTTTTTAAGAAATAGCCATTCTTTTTAAAAGCATAGCCAGTCTTTTCAGTTACAACTGTTCTATTGGCAGTGTATTGGTATCTTGATGTGGTTTTAATTTGCAGTTTTTTAAAGACTAACAATGCTGACCATTTTTCATGTGTTTATTAGCCATTCATATATCTTCTTTGGTGAAATGTCTATTAAAATATTTTGCCCTTTTTTTGCCCATAATTTAATTGGGATTGTCTTATTGAGATGTCAGGAATTCTGTATACATTCTGGATGAAGTATTTTAGAGATATATGATTTGCAAATTTTTTTACAATCTGTGGTTTGTCTTTTTAATGGTGTCTTTTGATGTTTCCTAATTTTTAAAAAATATATTTTTATTGATTTTTCAGAGAGAGAGGAAGGGGGAGAGAGAAACATTGATGTGAGAAAGAAGCATCAATTGGCTGCCTCCTGCACGGCTGCAATTGGGAATTGAGCCCACACCCCGGGCATGTGCCCTGACTGGGAATCGAACTGGGACCTCTCAGTACATGGGACAAGCTCAACCCACTGAGCCACAGCAGCTGAGCGACGTTTCCTAATTTTGATTATCTAGTTTTATAAATTTTTCTTTATTGGACTAACATTTTGTTGTCGTGTATAAGAAATCTTTGCCTAACCCAAGTCACAAAGATTTTCTCCTCTGTTTTTTCTAAAAGTTTTAGGTCTGTAATCCAGTTTTAGTTCATATTTGTAAATGGGTATCAGGTGATTACCTCTATTTGTTGTTTTTCATTGGGGTAACCCAATTGCCTCAGCACCATGTGTTGAAAAGACTGTCCTTTCTTCATCAGATTGCCTTGGCACCTTGTTGAAAATCAGTTAACTATAAATGTAAGAGTTTATTTCTGTACTTTCTAATTCTGTTACACTGGTCTGTGGCTTCCCTTTGATAATACATTGATTTGATTACTTTTGCTTTATAATAAGTTTTGAAATGCTATAGTATATCTTTCAGTTTTGTTCTTTTCTAAAATCGTTTGGCTAATCTAGACCCTTTGCAAAAGCCCACTGGGATTTTTATAGGGATTGCACTGAGTATATGGCATAATGAAAGGGGAGTAGACATCTGTTAGTTTTTTAAAAAAAATTTTTTTCTTTATTGATTTTTAGAGAGAGAGGAAGGGAGAGGGAGAGAGAGATAGAAATATCAATGAGAGAGAACATTGGCCACCCTCTGCATGCCCCCCACTGGGGATTTGGCCTAGAACCTGGGCATGTGCCCTGACTGGGAATCAAACCGGTGACCTCTTGGTGCATGGGTCGATGCCCAACCACTGAGCCACACCAGCTGGGCGGGAGTAGACATCTTAACATGAATTTTCTAATCCATGAACATGGAATATTTATTTATTTATTTAGGTCTTATTTATTTTCTTGTTATAGAGTTTTGTACTTTTTTATTATACAAGTCTTTCACTTCTTTTGTTAAAGTTTTGCCAAGAATTTTATTCTTTTAATGCAATTGTGAATAGGGTTTTTTGAAGTTACTTTTTGAATGATTTGTTTCTAGTATATAGAAATACTGCTTTTTGTATATTGATCTTATTTCTTGCATCCTTATTAAACTTATTTATTAGTTCTAGTTGCTTTATATATATTCCTTAGGATTTTCTACATGCAGGATCATGTTTTATACAAATAATGACAGTTTTACTTCTTTCTTTCTATCTTGTATACCTTTAATTTCTTTTTCTTGATTGTACTGGCTGGAACATCCAGTACAATGTTGACTAAAAGTAATGAGAGTGAATATCCTTGTTCCTGGTCTTAGGGGGAAAGCTTTTAGTCTTTCATTATTAGTATGATGTTAATTGGAAGTTTTTCTCAGATTTACTTTATCAGCTTAAAGAAGTCTCCCATTCCAAATTGGTTGAGAGTTTTTATTGTGAATAGATGTTGAGTTTTGTCAGATACATTTTCTACATCTATGAGATGATTGTGTGGGTTTGATTCTTCTATTAATATGCTATATTATATTCATTGATTTTTCATTTGGTAAACCAGCCTTGCATGAAGGAATAAATTCCAGTCAGTCATTGTGTATAAGCTCTTTTGTATGTTCTTGAATTTGTTTTGCTGATATTTTGTTAGGATTTTTGTGTATATGTTCGTGAGGGATACTTTTCTGTAGCTTTTATGATGTCTTCGGCTTTGATACCAGGGAAATACAGGTCTCATAGACTGAGTTAAATGTATTCTTTCCTCATTTTCAGGATTAGTATTATTTCTTTTTAAAATATTTTATTGGCCCTGGCCGGTTTGGCTCAGCGGTTAGAGCATCGGCCTGCGGTCCGGAGAGACCCGGGTTCGGTTCCCGCTAAGGGCACGTACTTTGGTTGCAGTTTGTCCCTGGCCCTGGTTGGTCGTGCGGTGGCAGCCACTCGATGTGTCCCTTTCACATCGATGTTTCTCTCTCTCTGTCTCTTCCTCTCTCTCCCTCCCACTCTATCTGTACAAAAAATGGAAAAATGTCCTCGGGTGAGGATAAAAAAAATAAATAAATAAATAAAATATTTTATTGAATTTGCTAGTAAAACCTTCCAGGCATGGTTTCTTTGTGGGAAGCTGTTAAATAGTAGTTCAGTTATTTTACTTATAGATTTGGTCAGACTTCCTATTTCTGCTTCAGTCAGTTGTATTAATGTGCGTCTTCATAAAACTTGTCTATTTCATCTAAGTTGTCTAATTTGTTGGCATAATACTGTTTATATTTATTCCCTTATAATATTTTTAAGTACTGTGAGTTGATAGTGATGTCCTCTCTTTTATTTTTGATTTTAATAATTTGTATCTTAGTTCTTTAATTGGTCAAAGTAAATGTTTATAATGTTAATAAGAAAAATTTAACTGAGTAAATTTGAAGATCTAATTGGCTTTATTAATCAAGTCATGAATCCAGTGACATCTCATTATCTAGCAAGCAGAGAGATACTCCTAGAGATTATATAACATAGGCTTTTATAGAAAGGAGGGTGGGACAAGGAAAGTCATCAGAAAGAAAAAAAGTTCATTAGATGAAGGTAAGAGTTCAGTTAACAATGGCTTTTCTTTGGCTGAGCCATGGTGTTTCCATTGGCTGGGCTTGTTGCTGGGCCAAAGGAAAAGCTTCCTCCTGCTGGAGTAGTCGAGTAGCTGTACTTCCTGTTTGGGAGTTCAAGGTAGTGTCTTCCTGTAGGAGTCTGTAATTGACTCTGAGCTGTAGGGTATGAGAGCTCCCTCTATAGGCCTTCCTGACTCTGTTTTCAGTTGTTTTCCTTATTAACTTTAACAATGAATTTGTTTATCTTTTCTAGAAGATCTTAACTTTTAGTTTTGATTTTTCTCCATTATTCTTTTTAAATTTCATTGATTTCTAATCTGGTCTTTGTTATTCCCTTCCTTTTGTTTGCTTTAGATTTAATTTGGGCTTCTTCTAATTTCTTAAGGTAGAAGCTTAGATTATTGATTTGAAATCTCATCTCTTTTTTGATATAGTTGTTTAAAGCTACACATTTCCCTCTAGCCAGTTCTTTAGCTGCATGCCATAAATTGTGCTATTGTGGTGCATTGTATTTTTATTGAATTCAAATACTTTCTAATTTACTTTGTGATTATTTTTTGACCCTTGGATTATTTTAGAAGTGTGTTGTTAAATTTCCAAACATGGGAGATTTCCCAAATTTCTTTTCGTTACTGATTTTTAATTTAACTCTGTTATGATTGGAAAACATTTTGAGTGATTTCAACTCTCTTAAATTTATTGGGACTTGTTTTATGGCTTAGCATATAGTCTTTTCTGACAAATGTTCCATATGCCCTTTAAAAGAATGTGTATTCTGTTGTTTAGTCGAAGGTTCTGTAAATGTCAGTTAGGTACAAGTCTATATCTTTGTTGATTTTCTGTCTAGTTGTTCTCCATGATGTTTTGAGTATTAAAAGTTACTCGTCTTGAGACTTTGTGGGCTAGGAGACCTTTATAATTTTTGCCTCATCAAGCTGAAGAAAAATCTAGAGACCCAAGTGAATTTCTACAGGGTACCAATAAAGAAAACATTGTCAGCAGGTAATAAAGTGTACTTTAAATAAAGGTCATCAGGTATGGGATTTAAAAAACAAACAAACCTTAGATACATGTATTGCAAAAATGTTTGTTTTAGAATCCTTTTCTTCATGGAAGAAATTTATTTATATTAGTAAATGACAAGCTTGCTTAGTACAGGAAAGATTGTGTAGATTTCAGGAACTTGTTAGAGCACAAGGATGATTAGTTGTGAGTAATGAAAGCTCATTTACATTTTGGTGACAATAGGTATTTTATTTTATTTTTGACAATAGGTATTTTAGCCTAAAGTCGATGTTTATAGATTTAGAAAACTTATAGATTCATTATATCCTCCTTTTATTTGTTTCTTCTTTGGTGCCATTTCTCAAGGTTTGTTTTGTTTGATTCATTATTTACCTAATACACTGAGAAGATACATGGAATAACTAAGGTTGGATTGTCCCATAATTGCTCCCACTTCTAATTACTCCGTAGATGGACTATATGCAGCCAGCAAGACTCATATGTTGGAATTTTAAATGTGTTTAGTTATAGGGAGAGTTTAATCTACAAACCAAAAAACAAAATTTGCCTGCAGAAAATCAGGGTTTAAATCGGTAGACGTTCCTGAGAACAGAGAAATTAAATAATTTCTAAGGTCCTTTTTTATACCACCCTTTAAGTGAATGAGTAATAAACAAAAACAAAAGCAAAAAAATAAGTGATTCAGAAAGAATAAAACCGAAAAGAAAAAAAGATCAATGAGCTAGAGTATTTTGAGCTTCACCATTAGTAAATAAATACCAGCTCATGAAAAATGTCTTTCCATTTAGGACTCACTAGAAATAGAAGCAATTATTTATTGTCTACTTGTATGATAGCCTCTTATATGTTTCAAGATGATTCCATTGCTCTTGTGGCTTTTCCTCATTAAAAAATAAGTATATGCTCATTGGAAAAAAATGAATAGTAATATAATTGTACATAAAGTTAAAAAGGGGAAGTCTCTTCCTTCATTGTCCCCTTCTCTTCCAAACCCTTCTGATACCCACATTCCTTACCTTGCTTTCTTTTTCTTCATAGGAATAACCCTGTTAATCCCTGTTAATGCACTATTTTAGTCAAGATAGTTAACTGTTCTAGGGTATGGTAAATTGGGGTTATAGCCATGGGCAGTGCATTTTGGGAACTCCCCCATTTCCAGTGGGATCAAGCAGTTTGATCTGAAGGAGAAAAAAGCTTATGACAAAATGGAATGGGGCTCAGTCATACTTGGTAAGCAACAATGAAGATGCCCGCGTGCACATAGTCATGACCGTGGTCTCATTCACACACACCTGCACACATCTTACATAGCCCGTTAGTTTGTGTATTTTCCATTTCATAGAGCTTTATTTTAACCATTTTTATCTCTAAAATTAAGGTGAAGGGTGGTGATTTTTTAAAAAAGTCGTAGACTGTCCATTTCCCTTAGTGATAACCTATATTGAATATGCAATGTGTGGGTTTTAATTGAAGGAACACAAAATGCCGTCTTTATTTCATAGGCATTTAGAGGGGTAAACCAGTGAGGCCGAGATCATTCGTTTGTCCATTCAGCAGATGGGTAGCATCTTGCTATGTACTAGTCATTGTGGCAAGACCCAGACAGTGAGTGGGAAAGTCCATGTCAGATGGTGCTAAGCGTTTGCGTTAGTTTCCTGTGTCTGCTGTAACAAAGCACCACAAACAGCCTGGCTTAAAACAACAGACATTTATTTTTTCTCAGTTCTGGAGGCTGGAAGTCCAAAGTCAAGGTGTCAGAACTGAGGAGTCTGAGGGAGAACCTATTCCGTGCCCTCTCTTGGCTCTGGCAGTCCCTAGTGTCCCTTGGCTTGTACATGCATCGCTCCAGTCTCGACCTCTGTCTTTACATGGAGTTCTCGCAGTGCGCCTGTGTTCAGATTCACCTCTTCTTTATAAGGACACCAGTCGTCGTAGATTAGGACCCACCCTTACAGCCTCATCGGAATTCGATTATATCTGCAAGGATCCTGTATTCCAACAAGGTCACATTCTGAGGTTCTGGACAAGACATGAGTCTGAGGAGAACACTATTCAACTCAAGATGGCCCTGTAGAAAAAAATTAAAACAAGATTGTGGGAGAGTGAAGGCTGGGGTGAGACAGGCTTGTGATTTTACATCGAGGACAAAGGAAGACTCACTCTTAGGGTGTCATGAACAGTGAGGAAAATGGAGGAGAGGGACTTGTGGGTATCTCTGGGGAGAGCTTTGCAGACAGGGAGCAGCATGTTCCTCTGAAGCAGAAATACGTTTGGCTTTGTCTAGGAGCCTTAGGGAGGCCAGTTTGGCTGGAGGGAAGAAGATGAGATCAGAGAGGAAGCTGGTACCTTGGAGGGTCTCCTAGACCTTTTGCTTTTACTTTGGGTGAAATGGGACACCACTGAAGAGTTCCGAGTAGAAGTTGGTCTGGCTGACCTATGTTTTATAAGGTGCACTGGCTGCTGTGTTGAGAGCGGGCAGGGTGAGGACACAGGTGAGGTGGAGGCTGCTGTGTTGAGGGCGGGCAGGGTGAGGACACAGGTGAGGTGGAGGCTGCTGTGTTGAGGGCGGGCAGGGTGAGGACACAGGTGAGGTGGAGGCTGCTGTGTTGAGGGCGGGCAGGGTGAGGACACAGGTGAGGTGGAGGCTGCTGTGTTGAGGGCGGGCAGGGTGAGGACACAGGTGAGGTGGAGGCTGCTGTGTTGAGGGCGGGCAGGGTGAGGACACAGGTGAGGTGGAGGCTGCAGTGTTGAGGGCGGGCAGGGTGAGGACACAGGTGAGGTGGAGGCTGCTGTGTTGAGGGCGGGCAGGGTGAGGACACAGGTGAGGTGGAGGCTGCTGTGTTGAGGGCGGGCAGGGTGAGGACACAGGTGAGGTGGAGGCTGCTGTGTTGAGGGCGGGCAGGGTGAGGACACAGGTGAGGTGGAGGCTGCTGTGTTGAGGGCGGGCAGGGTGAGGACAGCAGGTGAGGTGGAGACGGCTGTGACAGTGCAAGTGAGAGCGGGCGTATCGGAGGCGCGTGGTGGGAAGAGGTCAGATTCGCGATACGTTTCAGAAGTAACATTGGCAGGTTTTCGAATGGCTTGAATGTAAAGTGTGAGAGAAAGAAACAAGTCAGTGATGATTTTCAAGTTTTTTGGCCAAGGAATTGCTATTTATTCAGACAGAAAGAACATACTTAATTGGTTATCCAGGTCTAGACTGAGGGAATAAGGTCTGAGTCATAATTGTAAATCTGGGAGAAGTCACCACAGAAGTGCGTTGTAAAGATATGAGACTGGATGAAATCCTTGAGTGGGGGAGGGCTGTGGAGTCTGGGACTCGGGAGGAAGTGGTAACTTAGATGCGCAGGTAGCTCATCCAAGGCAATGACCCAAGGCAGAGTATGGGTACAGATGCAGGTGGTGACCAGTTTGAGGAAGAATTCACAGAGGAGATTGGCATAAACTGAGCCATAAAAGTCTGGATAGGAGAGGGCTCAGAAAAGGATATCCTAAGTGAGCCAGCAGCCTGGTGCTGTGGGTGCTAATAGGACTTTCCCCCAAATAAGGGATTTTTTTTTTTTTTTTTTTTTATCCTCACCCGAGGACATTTTTTCATTTTTTGTTCAGATAGAGTGGGAGGGAGAGAGAGGAAGAGAGACACAGAGAAACATCGACGTAAAGGGACACATCGAGTGGCTGCCACCCGCACGACCAACCAGGGCCGGGGACAAACTGCAACCGAGGTACGTGCCCTTAGCGGGAACCAAACCCGGGTCTCTCTGGACCGCAGGTCGACGCTCCAACCGCTGAGCCAAACCGGCCAGGGCCAAATAAGGGATTTTTGTTGCTACTATTGTTTTGCCTCCTGAGTTTACTGTTGATCATTTCTGTCCACTTTGTACCCATTTCTAATTCTCTTCTAATTTCTAATCATTTTCTAGGTCTATTCCTTTCCATCCTAACTACCACTATTCTGATTCAGGTTTTCATTACGTCACCATTGGACAGTCACAGCATTCTATATTACTTATCCTTGGAGTTGTTCTTGTTCGACTCATCTTATTTGTTGGTATAGATTTAGCTTCTTATAGCACAGATCTGACTATAGGTCAGCCCTTCTTAGTTATTCCCCATGTCTTTAAAATTAATGCCCCTGCCCTGGCCAGTGTGGCTCAGTTGGTTGGGCGTTGTCTTGTGCACTGGGAGGTTGTTGGTTTAATTTTCAGGTTTGGGGCTTGGTCCCAGGGACCGGGAGGGGGGAATGCAGGAAGTGACCAATCGATGTCTCTCTCTCCCTCTCTCTAAAAATTAATAAACTATTCTTAAAATTAATTAACTAATTAAAATTAATGCCCCTTTCCAGGCTTCCCACGATCTGGTCCCAGCCTGCCATTCCAGACCCATTTACAGGTTCCCTTTGCGAACCTTGAACCCATACCACACTGTATTCCTGCTAACACCCTTGTGACACTGGCTTTTCTGCCTCTGAATGTTTGCTCGTGATAGGCCTTCCATTCTTGTTCTCACCCCCAAACCTCATTCTGAATAGATGCTGTGGTCTAAGAGTTAACATGTCCTGGGATACCAATTCCCAGTAGTACCTTTATTGTAGTATGTATGAGTCATTCTCAGAGATGCTGCTGCTAGTCTACTGTCACATAACCTCCATCTGTTAATATGTTCTATGTTTTATATGTTCTATTAGTGTTTTTTTCCTATTGATTTTTAACAAAACAGTGCTTGGGAATAATAACAATTTGAATTTTTAAATTACAGCAGAATTAATTCTCAGGTTCTTTAGATCAATTCATAAATTTTAGCTCCATCAAAGAAGAAGTAGAGAAAAATAACAAGTCTGTATTTCTAGCTTTACAGTACACAACTTTCTCCACAAAACCAGAAAAAGATAGAAGTAAAAATGAAAGGGGGAAAAAAAGAAAGGATCTGAGGGATCCGTAAGGGAAAGGTACTATATAAACATGGCATCATTATTCATCAGTTTTTAGAAAGTTTACCACATTTACCACATGGAATACAGTTGTTTTAAAATTTCTGGTGCTTGATATTTCCTTTAAAGAATGACTAAAATTTTTGAGGCACCCAAAAGCCTTGGGAGCCCCCTCCTGCTCCTCCATCGTCCACAACAGCACATGCCACCGGTGGCCACCTGCTCCTCCTTGCTGGGGAGTCTGGCTCATCACTCACTGTAGCTAATACGTGGATACAGTTCCATTCAATTACCAACTTTAATTGGATCCCACTGCCAGATTGGTCTCCTGCTCCAGAGTGTTTCTTCTTGGCTGCGCTGTTACTATGGCTGCTTGTTTTTTTCTGCTTATTTCCTGCATTAGTTTGATGGCATCCACTCAGGTATGAAACTAGACAGATACTGTAAAATGCTACAGTACCAAATACTGTCATCTTGCATTCTGCCTCCCTCCTACTGCCCATCTGGAATGGGATCAGGTTTAGATGGTAAGGTTCTGAATTTTTCTGTATCACTTTTATTTCAGTCAGTGAGCTTCGCCAAGTTTTAGAATTCCAGGACCTTAGAAAATTGTGGAGACCTTCTTTCTCTGCCCTCTGTATTTCCTGCCTCTACCCCCCTCCCCCACATGCTTTCAAGCATATGGCATAGACATTATGTAAACAAGCTGAGGAAATCACTCTCATTTGATGAGAAGATCTCCCTTTAGTTTCTTTTCTCTCAGCATCATGTCCCAGTTTTGTACTTTAAGTGCATCCCTTTCTGGATTGGGGAAATTAGTTACACTAGAGTGGATTTTCTTTGGTCTTTAGTTAACTGCTATATTCCCTGTAAATATTCAATGATAACCTTCAGGTTTTGTGGGACATGTATAGTGGGTCTTTAATGGCTAAATTGAATGTTTTTAATTTAAAAAAGAAAGAAAAGAAAGATCATAGACTGTCATGGAAACCACTGACCAGGAAACAAAATTTTCCAGCTGACTTGGGAATAGATCTGGTCTTATAGCCAAGTTATTTAAGATGAGAAATATTATTCATCCAGGATAAAAAGGACTTGTCATAATGTTCTCTTACATGAAGTGAGCTTACAACCCACCAGTGGGCTAACTGAATGCCATTTCTCTAGTTTCTCCATTGCTTACACCATCACCTGTTTTCTAGAGTATGCTATGACCAAGAGATCTTCAAATCATCCTTCCTGTTGCTGTAGAGTAGGCCTCACAGCCAGCTCAAATAAAAACAAAAATAAAACAGAGAGAGATCTCATAGTCTGCAGGAATGGATTCTGACTATAAAGACTTTGCATTTACTCTGCTCCTTGTGCCTGGGGTTTTAATTTAACACATCAATGAAAAGGCTGCATTTACCAAGGGGGGAAAACACCCAGCACGACTTAACTTTTATTAGTGCAATTTGTAAGAAATTACTGCATTTAATGAGAAAATCGTTAACCATGAAAAAATGGGCTGTGACTGAACTTGTGGAGTTTAAATGGTGAGGTTTTAATTGAGTTTTTTAGTTATTGGTAAGAAAAAATAATAATAAAACAACCAGGGCTGTATCTGTACAGCTGTGGTGGTCAGCACTTCATGCACCTCAGCTCAATTTCCTGTGCCACTGGTCATGCGTAGTGTTGCAGCGGGGGGGGGGGGGGGGGGGGGGGGGGGGGGGGGTGCTCCTCTGTGTGGTGCCGCCCATTTTCTGTTCTTCCGAGGGAGACAGGCAGCTTCCGTCCGCCAAGTAAGGAAGCCGGCTGGAGTCTAGCAGAGTGATGTGTGGAGGGAGGAAGGACAAGCAGGGAAGCAGGGAAAGAGCAGAGAGCGGGACAGAGCTGTGTCTACGTCACAGTCCTGCTGCTTAAACTGCCCGCCTGGTGGCTCAGCAGATTGGAGGGAGCATCGTCCCATGCGCCAAGGGTTGCGGGTTCCGTTCCCGGTCAGGGCACATGCCTACGCTGAGGGTTCCATCTCTGAATGGGGTATGTTTGGGAGGCAACTGATCGATATTTCTTTCACGTCGATGTCTCTCTGTCCGCCTTCCTGTCCTTCTAGAAATCAATAAAAACATGCTCAGATGAGGATTAAAAAAACAAGATAACATTTGAATATCCTTTTCAGTTTCAAAAAACGCATACTTTTTTCTTAGTTCTCAGTTTCTTTTGTTACCACCCAGTGATTTCTTTTTCCCCATTAAGACTGTTTCATTCAAGACCACAAAACTAAAAGCAAAAATACCTGACCAAGGAGCACAAACATTCAGGGCAAATTCTTCCTGGGATCTTAGATCTGAACTCTTTTGGAAATCGAAGCAGACAGGATATTTAAGAAGTAAATAAGCATATCTTTTGTCACTTAGAGGAAAAATGTTTAGGATACCTTTTTTTTTTTTTGTACTTAAATTTTTAGCAGAAATAATACATTTGACTTCCAAAAGGACACGAACACCGTGGGAAGAGTTCAGTCAGTTTCAGTTCCTCTGGTTTATCATCCCCGTCCACCCAAGGTGTGGTACTCTTTGCTGTGTTTCATGCTGTTAAACCTGAAGCAAAGGGAAAATGTATGTACCTCTAAAGATGTTTCAAGTAGAAGTGAAATCATATTTTTTACATAACTGTTTTTGTATACAGTTTTTTAAAACGTTTCAATGGCTGGGGAAAGCTTTAAATATGTTTGTGAACCTTTTCAACAATTTCTTGAATTTCATTGTATGCTACCCCACTGGAAAGAAAGAAAAAAATCTATACATTTTATCTTCCCTTATTATTTAAAGAATACCTTGTTAATTTGTATCTCCTGGAAATACCCAGTACATAAAATGGGGCATCTACCTCTATGAGTTTGTAATAACACGTTGTGCCCCTGGATCCACTCCTCACCTTTCCCTGTGCACTGAGTCGGGGGGGGGGGGGGGGCGAGCAGGTTGCATTTCTCAGGCTTCCACACCTACTGGGTTCCTACTAGGTTCCACCAATGGAAGACCCTGGTGGGAGATTGGTGGGAAGTAAGGAGGGAAGGAGGAGCCCAGCATATTTCTCTTTCACTCTTTCGTGTTGGACAGCGTCTTCAGTCCTCTTCAGTTCACGGTTTTGGCTCCTACTGGACCAGGCCCCTGAGCCCTAGGTACACTTCCCCTCCTCCCCCTCCTCTCTTCTCCTCCCCTCCCCTCCCCTTCACATTAACCTAAGGGCTTCTTGCTGTTCCTAATCTCTGAGTAGCAGCACCTTCTCAGTTGGCATTACAGCTCTTCATCACCTGTGTAACAATTGCCTGCATTAAATTTCCTGGGTTAAATATTAAGTGATTGCTATTCTTCTTGTTGGGCCCTGACTGATGTACACACAGCCTATAACCACAATAGCCAGTTTGAATCCTATAGTAAGGAGACATGAGGAAGCCTGTTGGTAATTCATTTCTGTTTTAGTTGCCTATATTAAAAGAAACTCATTTTCTTATCAGGCAAATGTTTCTTGCAAGTTTCTGACTTAAAACAGTGATTGTAATTTACATATAAATTTAATTACTGGCAGATTAGACTACTTGCTTAATTTTATTTGCTGATAATATTTTTTTTAATTCTCTTACTGACTGACCTGACCAGATACTTACTTGATTTAGGTGCTTGATTTTTATTGTCTCTTTTTCATTTTGTTTTATAAAGATGTCATTGTAATTGGCTATGTAAATCTGTTCTTAAGATTTAAAAATGATTTAACTGATGACATCTGCAAAATGTGCACCTCTTCAACAAGCAAGATCCACGCGAGGCATTGAGATAGTGAGAAGGGTTACATTGGGAGACATCGTGAATGATGCCTGGGCTCAGCAAAATCATTTGAAATGGCTTTTCAGTCCTTTATGTGCAGCGTGTGACAAATGAGCGAGCCCACTGCTTCTGCAGCTCTGTCTGACGGAGGGAAGAAACCGCAATAAATGACTTCCTTTCACATATTAGAAACATCCTGGCAGAGGACAGAGGTGATAAGTGAATGCAAAGTCAGAAGCCAACAAGCACATGGCCCCGGGTGTTTTGGCCCTTGTGACTGTGTGGCAGAAAGAGAGCTGATTCAGTTTATGGGCCTTTGGATAGTGTTAAACGTTTTCTCTAGAGAGAGAGAGAACATACATTTCAGATTAAACAAGAAAACTGCCATTTTCCTCTTATGTGACCCTTCTGAATCCGGGAAGCATTTTATTATAACACTGAACTATTATTGTTTTGAGACTCCTTTTGCGTATCAACAGTCTGTACTCATGTAAGATGCTGGGCTAATTAATATATAATGCCCATATTTAAACCTCAAAGTCCAGCACAGACATTTTTGAAATTCAGAATAGACACTGGTTTTGAAGACTCACTGGGGTATATGTCAGCCTTGCCTGACTTGGTGTCCCGAGATGGATGGCCCTTGCAAGGCCACTTTGGGATTAGCTTCTAATGCGTGTCACTGAGCCTTCGACTAATTCTGAAAAGCGTTTTGGCGAATTATAATTGGGGATGTGATTTACTGAGTATGAAGACTGACAGGCCATTTCTTAGCCCTATAATTGATGAAGAAGCAGAGAAAAGCACCCCGACATTCAGCATTTCCTTTATGTGGGATGGGGAGGAAAGGGGGGTCAAAGCGTAATCTAGCCAAAGAAGAATATTATTTTGTCAGCCTTTTCTGTATTTTACTTTTATTAAAAGTGGCAGGAAAATATGAAGTGCCACCCTATTTGGGAAGGGAAGTCTCTTGTCCACATCCCATTCTCGTACTCAGTATGTTAGAGCACCGTTCATGGCAACTGTTTGCTAGTGCCAAATGGTTCGTTGTAGGCAGTGAGCCACAAAATAGCCCACGCAGAGGGACGGGATTCAGAATCGTGGGTCAGATGCACAAACTATGTAACTGATTGTTTCTAGAAGAGCCAAACCTGATTCTTTGTATTCATTGGGTCTGTTGGAAGTTTGGCTGTGATTATCTGTGTTCCTTCTGGAGGAAAGCACAGCACAGTCTAAGATGTGAGTAAGAAAACTAAATCCAAATATGCCTACAAATACATAAGAGCTTCATTCTTAAATAGAAACTGGGTGTTGACATTCCAGCTTTCTTTTCTTTGAATACCTTCTTTCCCCTATCATTATTGCAAATGGGTTGTTGGCTTTTGCACTTGCTCTATTTTAGTCTTTTGAATATTTTTCTCTGTAAGATGACAACTGTGTGTGTGTATGTGTGTTCCATCATGTTTCAAGATAAAATGGGTTAGAAGCTGTGTTTTTGCAAAGCAACTATTTAGTTGCTGCGTAGACTCCTGGGTCTAAGGATTCTGTAGTTTTGGTCCTTAATCCCTTGTGTTCTTTAGACTCTTCCTTGCAGCCTTTATGTAACACTATTTATGTAATGGTTTGTGACACAGCAGACAGTTCTGCTCTTCCCGTCATCTCTTCCGTTAGTATCTGTGATGCCATCGCTTCCTGGTTTTCATCCATCTCCCTGACCATTTCGTCTGAGCCCCCTTCACCATCTCCCTTTCCTCCTTCCAGCCTCTAAATGTAGTTCTTCAAAGACTTGTCTTGAACCCTTTATTTCCCACACTCTGAAGAGCCCGGCTCTGTCCCGCCTCAGGACTCTCACACATGTTGCTTGTTGTTCTTTCTTTTTGGCTCTCCCTTCCCTCCAACCTCTTTCTGTCTGGTTATTACTATTATTATCATCATTATTTTAATAATAGGGAGAGGAAAGGGGGGGGAGAAACATCAGTGTGAGAGAAACATTGATCAGTTGCCTCCCACACATGCCCTGACTGGGGATCAAACCCGCAGCCTAGGTATGTGCTCTGACCGAGAATCCAACCTGCCACCTTTTGGTGCACAGGACAATGCTCCAACCAGCTGAGCCCCCCGCCAGGGCCCTGTCTAGTTCTTACTCCTCTTGTTTCTTCCTGTCCTCTGTCCATGGACTCCAGCTGTTTTCTTCAAGCATACCATGTGTTTTCCCACCTTTTCTTCCGACGTTTGCTCGTTCTGTTTTCTGCTGTGCGACGGTAAAGTTTATTTTTCATCGCCCAGTTACAAACCATGTTAATTAACACAGCTTCCGTACAGTCACCACACAGTTTTAAAAATTCAGATCAATTGATATATTCCCACAGCACTTTTTCCATATACCTCCTATTATTATTTTTGTGTGTGTGTTTATATCCTCTATTAGAATGTGAACTCCTCAAAAGCAAGAATCTTGTCTTCAACTTAATTGAATCTTCCATAGAACATAGCATAGTGTCTTATATGTAGCAGTCACACAATAAATATATACCAGGTTAAATTCATGAAAATGGTCACTCAAGCATGGAGGAACATTTACATTATAGCTCGAAAGATCCCATATTCTCATTCAACAGAAATGAGAAATTGGAATGTCTAGGATTATCGCCATTGGCCTATAAAGGCTCTTATTTGGGCCCAGATACATAACTCTGAATGAATTTTATATCAAACTCTCTGATAAAGGAGGCTGCTGTAAGTGGTACAGGAAATACAAACATTGTTACTTCACCTTTCCAAGCTGCAAAAGGGAGATAGCTTTTGTTGCTTTGAGCATCTGTTGGTGGTTTTCTGCTGTGCCTACTAATCAGGGTTGTATTGTTTACCTTGTTTGAAAGGACCCATCTGAGCATTCTTTCTGTCTTTTGAATTGTCAGATATTAATGTACTGCTGCAGGATACTTGGTAAAGATTTCTGAAATTGCAGGGCAGTGCTTCTTTAATCCCTCAAGTTTGTTAAGTTCTTTATTATAATGGAGATCATAATCTCCTAGTTGGTGGAAGAGATGAAATGGTTACTGGGCATATTTTCTCTTGCTGTACAATTATTATATTGGAAAATACTCCGTCTAGTTTTTAATCCTTTCCATGAGCTGCAAGAGCCTTAGGAAACAAGGGGGTGGCACCGAGTTTTCTGTCTTTAAAAGGCACTGAGCAGTTTTCATCAGTATCGTATGCACACATGCAAACTGTTAGAGCGCTCAGCTGAGGCCATGACCGTGGCAAACACGCAGTCGTAGAGTATCTTGACCATTCAGCATAAATCTTCGAACAGCCAGCTAGGGAGTGGTTTCAGGGGACAAGCGAGAGCCAGCCTTTAGGCCTTGGAGGTGTGTGTCTCCCTGGTTTGTTCTTCTGCAAAGATCATAAGGGTCAGTTTTGATCTGCTCAGCAACTTAAGTTCCCTGATGACTTTGTTTCTATTTTTCTCTGCTTTTATACAGAAGAGTTGTTTGTTTGTAAGTCAGCACCAAGTTTCAGTCTGCCTTGGAAATGATGACACTATTAATGTATTTCTCTGTCTGTAGCATTTATGACATTGCTGGCTGACAAGGATTGTTTATTAAGTATTTATTATGGCTCGTAGACTGCTGAACAGCATAGAGATGATTTGGGTTCAGCCGAAGGCAGAAGATATGTAGCAATGACTTCCCATTCTAAAGGATATCATTAAATTAAGATGAGGCAGGTCTTTTCTCATTTGACCTGGGATTGGTAGAAGATGGGGTGTCCCTGCCTCATTATTTTTCACTGTCTTGCACTGTTTGACATTTATCTTAAGTGGAATTAGGGAAGGGACTAGAGGATCTATCTATTTTTTATGAATATATCAGGAAAGGCAGTTAGAATTACCCCAGTGGCCTCTAAATTCTGAGGAGGGGGGAATATAAAGCAAAAACAACAATCCCAACAATTTAGGATTTGAAATCCCAAATTGAACCTGTAGCTATAATTCTAAGCATTTTGGAAATTAAATTTTACTTCTTGACAAATACCGGTAAGTACTACCCAAACTTTTCAAATAAAGGCTTTTGAAATCAACAATTTGCATCTCATCTAGGCCTCCCTCACCCCCCCCCCCCCCGGAAAAAAAGAATTGTGCACACTGACTGTGAAGTTCTTGAATCATGACACATACTTATAGGCACACAGAAGGATATGTTCTCTCTAACAAGCATCACTTAAATAGAGAAAAATAAAATTATTGTCTTGTGTTCCAGCGAGTCACCAGCTAATAAATCACATGGAACAGTTCTTGGATACTAATGAAACACCATATTTCATGAAGACCATGGACTGCATCAGAGTCTTCCGGGAAGAAGCCATTCAGGTAATGCTATCCTGGCCTGTCTCCTCGTCCTCAACAGTTGGCCGTCACAGGGGAGACATCCAGCGCCCCACAGATAAGCCTGGGCTTTGGAAAGAATTATTCTCACTATGAATAGAAGTGTATTCCAAGAGAAGTGGAGATGACTAACTCATTATACTATCAGTGTCATTTCTGAGGGGGAATAAAGATGGTGGATGAGTAGAATGTTTTATCCCTGGGAGTTAGTATTTTATTATACTGTAGCCCTGGCTTTCTGGTTCCTATTAGGGAGACAAGGAAATTTCCATTGCAGCCTCTGGTGGTCCAGGCGTTATTGTAAAGGATGGGCTAACTATTCTAAGGATATTGATGGAACATATGTATGGGTGTAATTATTGAGAAGGATTTTTATGAAGACAGGTGAAGGGATCTGAATGCCAGGGGGTAAGAGAACACTAAAAATGAATTACTCAGTACCTCTATCCTACCTTTTGTTTTTATTTTTATTTTTTTTATTTTTTAATTTAATTTATTTATTTTTGTTACCGATGTTTCTCCTTTTTCCCCCACTGATACCCCCCTCCCCAACCCTCCCCACCCTGTCCCCAGCTTTGTTGTCCATGTCCATTGTTCATGCATATTAAGTTCTGTGGTTTATCTCTCCACACCACCCCCTCTTCTGGGGTTTGTCAGTCTGTACCCCACTTCCACATCTCTGGGACTACCCCGTTCCTCAGACTGTTATGTTTATTATATTCCACAAATAAGTGAGATCATGTGATATTTGTTTTTCTCTGCTTGGCTTGTTCCGCTTAGGATAATACTCTCCAGGTCCCTCTATGTCGTCTCAAAGGATAAGAGATCTTTCTTTCTTACAGCTGCATAGTACTCCATTAAATCCTACCTTTTGTATGGGTTTTTTGTTGGTGTGTTTTATTTGAAATGTTTAAAAAACACTTCCAAAAATCTTCCAAAGTATTTCTAGGCTTTTATACATAAACTCTAGGCAAGAGTAAGCAAGTTTAAATTAGAAAGTGTGTTTTAAAGTAGCCACAGTTATAGTTCTTATGTGGGTTCTTATTAATAGTTGCTATATGAATGAGCAGTATAATTCTTGCATAGTTTAGGTACTATCAAAGAATAAGAAGGGGGCTCTGGCTGGTTTGGCTCAGGGGTTAGAGCGTCGGCTTGCGGTCCAGAGAGACCCAGGTTCGGTTCCTGCTAAGGGCACATACCTCAGTTGCAGTTTGTCCCCAGCCCTGGTTGGGTCATGCGGGTGGCAACCACTCAGTGTGTCTCTTTCACGTCGATGTTTCTCTCTCTCTCTCTCTCTCTGTCTCTCTGTCTCTCTGTCTCTCTCTCTCTCTCTGCCTTTCACTCTATTTGAACAAAAAATGGAAAAATGTCCTCAGGTGAGGATAAAAAAAGAAGTGGGAAAATTGTTAAAATTAGAATAGAATAAGAGATTCAGTAGTAGGTGATCCAAATGCCCTGCAAATAAAACACAAAATTTTGGCACAAGAAAGTCACAAAGTGGAGTCAGGAGAAGACGGATGACTCAGTCCAGTGGAGGAAGATTCGACTGGATGGGGAGAAGTGGTGAAAAGATAGTACTGCCCCCGGCAGATGGCGCCTGATGCCATTCTGCACCCTCCTGATGCCATTCTGCACCCTCCTGATGCCATTCTGCACCCTCCTGATGCCATTCTGCACCCTCCTGATGCCATTCTGTGCCCTCCTGCCACCTTGGTCCTGAACAGTGCGGGGGGCAGATCCTTTCAAGAAAGAAAGTGAAAGTGAAAAAGAGATGGAGGAGAATCAAAAGAGACTTTAGAATGGTATCAATTAATCTTAATGTAAAGACTTTTTTAACTGTAAAAAAAAATGTTTTCATGGTTTATGGAACAACTGGGGAAGTTTGAATACTGACTGGTTATTTTCTTCTATTAAGGAATTATTAAATTTTATGAGTATTTTTTAAAGACTCTATATATTTTAGCTATTGTATATTGAAATACTTACTAATGAAATAATATGATGGAAATTTTCTTCAGAGTTGTGGGAGAAGGTTAGGGTATAGATGAAACAAGAGTGGCCAAGCGGGTAATTGTTGAAGCTGGGTGATGGGTATATGATTGTTCGATGAATCATTCTCTTTTTGTTTGAATATGTCTATATTAAGTTAAAAAACAAAGTACCAGGCCCCAAGAAACTGTGTGTCTCTGGGAAGTTCTATACTTTCTATAGATGGAAAGATTTCTGGTTTCAAGCAAACAAAGCTGAAATTGGAAATAATAGTTTTGCATTTACCAAAGAGATATATCTATATATCTATATCTAAATATAATATTTACATGAGTATGTATAAATACATAGTATATAAATATAGTTGTCATGTATAGGCTGTAAATGATTAATTCAGTATATGTAGTACTTTGGTCTGGGATGACTTTGTTTTTATATTTGCTCTGACTTGCCCCACAGTTTTCAGAAGATCAGCGCTTTAACGATTTCCTGAAGGCTCTAAGAGAGAAAGTGGAAATTAAACAATTAAATCATTTCTGGGAAATCGTCATTCAGGGTAAGTTATCATTTTCTCCAAATATTTATACTATTTTTTTCTAAATATAAATTGTATTGTGTGATGGCTTTTGACGTGGATTCGGGAAATGCTCAGGATGCAATAAACTAAAAATACTATTTAATAAGCCTATACAACGTGATAAACAATAAGTGAACATAAAAGCCCCATCTGAAAGGGGCCCGAGCGGTGTCCGAGGCGGCCCTTCCGGCAGGTGAAAGGCGCTGGCCCCGCCCCTCCGCCGTCTCAGGCGCGTGGTCTGCTGGGCCGGGCTCCGCTGCCTCCCCTGCGCGGGGCTGGCCGCCGCCTTTCGCCAGGAGCCTGGGCTCGCCCAGCAGCAGGCCAGCGTCTTCGTGCACCAGGCTTGGACACTCAGGTCCTCACTTACAGTGACCAGTGCAAATTAAACCTAGAAAGAAGGCAACGTAACACTTCTTTGAAGCTTGATGTTCAATTTTCTTCATGTCTTTTGCCCATTTTTTTAAGCTGACTTGATTTTTTTTTTTCAGAACCCAAGTACAAGCTATTCCCTATTAAAAATATGTATTTTAAAAACAGTGATGTTAATAAGTATGAAACTTTTCACTTGAAATTGGGCCCTAGAATTACTTTCAACCTGGCTCTCTGTGCATTTCTGTGTGAAGAAGTTACATACCTATCTATCCAGGTTCTAATGGGCAGCTTTTCATCACACAGACAACCATTTCCCTGACAGTTCATTTTTCAGCCCTTTAACTTCTACACTGGGGAGCAAAAGCAATTAGAATAGGTGGTGAATGGAGCTTCCTCAAATCACTCTTGTGTCTCTGCTGCCGACCCAGTAGATCAAAGAGATTGGTTTTGGTATTTATTGAATGCCTCCAGCATATTGTTTGCTGAAAAAAAACTTACAGGACATCCACAAGATACATATTTTCTGAGAGCTTGTATCCCATTGAGAGGATACACATGACTTGTGCCATTTCTAGGTACAAATGGATGTTAAATGCATGTGCTTTTCTGAAAGTATTTCACGCATCAGCCATTTGAGGCAGGAGAAAATCTTAGGAAGAGAAAACTAAAGGGTAGATTTCTATCCTTGATTTGCTCTCACTGAGCTAAAATTGATGTACTGTGTTAAATGATAGACATGGCCATTGTAAGGGCTTGTTTCCTCCTGACCTTAGCCTTCTTGCCACTCCATCAAGAGCCAGTACTAACACGACTGGAGGTCAGAGTGTCTGCAGGTACTCATATAGGGTACTAATAAGTTTGGACCAATGTATACAGTCATTCAGTTATCGTTTATTTGCTGAGCTTCTGCTATATACTACATTGAGGGGAACATAAAGGTGAATAAAACCTGCCCTGGAGAAAAGTGTAAAGTCCCATTAGGCGAGATCAAATGTACACAGATAGTCATACAGGATAAGATATGATGAGAGCCCTTTCAAAGGCATATACAAAGTGATCTGGGAATTCTAAAGGAGAGATTATTTCTATCTGGATTTAAGCAAGGAAGCCTTCATGGAGCATGGAGCATTTGAGATGTGGCCTTTATTTCACACAAGCAAAAACAGGAGAAGGGATAGTGGAAGATGGGAGGAACACTGTGAATTACGTGCCTTACAGTTTTATATTCCTATGGAGAAGAACGCCACTCGAGTGTAAGATATGCAGTACTGAAGGGGAGGAGTCCGGGAAAGGAAGGCGGGGTTGGCGTTGATTCTGCACTTGGATTTTACTCTGTGAATTACTTTCTAGATGGAATTACTCTGATCACCAAAGATGAAGCCTCTGGAAGCTCTGTCACGGCTGAGGAAGCCAAAAAGGTACAGAGAGATCTTGTCTTCAGATCCATGATTGCAGTGAATATTATTTTCTTGATACCCATTTTTACTTGAGGAAGTTACATTTTAAGGATAACTACATTTAGTGTACCCATTTTTATTCAGCCAACATTGCCTCAGCTGCAGCATCCTTGTGGGAGAAACTGAATCTCCCTCAGTTTTTCGTAGACTCTGATCATGTTTCTAGAACACGCTGTATTCCCAGCCCCAGTAGCTCCAGAGCTGCTGACGCCCACTGTGCACACCAGGCTTGCCTAGACCCTAGTAAAGGCTCTGAGATCCGTGGGGCTCAGTGAGTTCCACCCTGGCCACACACTGATCACCAGGAAGCTCCTGTTTACAAAAAATACTGCTGACCAGACCCCTCCCTCAAGATACTTTTAGTCTGAGATGGGTCCTAGGCATCGTTTTAAATTTGTATTTCAAATTGTAATGTGCAGCAAGGTAGCAAAACACTGATGTTCTAGCATAAGGCACATAAGGCACATCTCCATGTTTCCAGTAAAAGGCCTCATGTCTGAAGCCCAGGAGCTTTGTATCGACCCAGATAGTTAGGTCAGGGTCTCCCTGCTTGGTGTATGCGTATTGAATCTGATTCAGTTATGGGTCAAACACATGTGGCTATGTAGCTCAGTAATCCTTCGTTATACCTAGGTTCTTACGACATTTTGATGAAATTAAATTGAATAGCTCAGAAGTATGTGGCTCATAACATTCCGCTTCAGTTTCCGTCACTGACTGACCCAGTCCCGCTAGCACAGCACCTGGCGGCTGCCGGTTGTGCACCAACCATCTGCTAGACACCTGCTGGATGAGAAGACAGCACCCCGTCCTCTGGAAACTCCAGTGAGCAGCGACAAGGGAGAGGGGAAATGAGACAGAAGAAGTGCTGTGCACACGGGGAGGGGAGCTTGGTCTGGGTGGCAGGCAGGAACCTGTTCGAGGAATGGCAGGAGCCAGGCTGGAAATGTTCTTAGGGCCAAATTCAGGCCAAATTAAAACGCCTTGAATTTTTAGAGTCATTTGGCAGAAACTATCACATGGTTTGGCGGAGTAGTTTGTCTCAATATGCAGGAATTTTTATTAAGCACTTTGTCTGGCAAGAGCCTTTGCTTTCAGGAAGTAAAGTCCTGGAATTGTAGAAGCAAACTCTGAGATGCTGATTATTGTCTCAGAAGGGGTTCTGCAGTGTCTGCACCCTCTCTGAGAGCGACGGTACTTGAGAGTGTGTCATGTAACTGCTGCACTTTATTTGCTTGTTTAGTTTATCCAATGGCGTGATAATACTTCCCCCTTGAATTGGGCTCTATCATTCAGGGCTCTGCAGAGACAGAACCAGTAGAACGTGTATTGGGGGGGTGGTTGTTGATTTATTTTAAAGGACTGGCTCACATGATTGTGGAGCCTGACACATCTGAAACTTGTCGGGCAGGCCAACGAGCTGGAAACTCACCCGGGATTTCTGTGTTACAGTCTTAAGGCAGAATTCCTTGAACTGATGGGTGAGGCCTACCAACTGTATTGAGAGCCTTTACTTAAAGTCTGCTGATTCTAAGTGGTAAGCACACCTACAAAATACCGTCCCAGCAGCATCCGGACTTGTATTTGACGCAATGGCGGAGCACCATGGCCTTGCTAAGTTGTCACTTACAGTTCACCACCACGCAGGGGGAAGGCTCATCATCTGTTTGTGCTAAACAAAATTAGTCGACACAGATCCTTTCATTTTAGTCATTATTGCATTAAAGTTACCTAGTGGGGAGATGAGTATGTGTTACAGTTTTTGGAGGAAGAGGGGAGCCCCGATCTAAAGGGGTAGCTTTCCTCCCAGGGGTGTCACAGCTAAGGGAATCCAGCATATTAAAGAGGAAAGAGACCCACAGGGGATAATATGCTTCTTGCAAATCGTCTGGGGTTTGTTCTGTTGCACAGAAGGTGTCTTCTTTGAAATATAAGGACACAGAGCTTACCCATCAGGAATTTTGATGTCTGATAATTAAGCTATAGAGAAGAATTTCAGTTAATGACAATGTCTGGGGTAGTGACCTTGCATGATTCTGATATCAGCAGAACTGATTTCAGTTGGTTGTAATTTAAGACAATTCTGAAGATGTTTTTGACTCTGGAAAAACAGTAGACAGAGCAGAGTAAGGCCCAGTGTGGTGACTCCCTCTGCGCACTGGCTCGTCTAACATGATTGTGCTTCTGTGTCTGCTCCAGTGTCGCATGAACCTTCATTTTGTTTTTCAGGGTGAAAAACATTTCTAATCCTTTGCATTAGAAATGTTTTTAAATGGCACCTGCAGGGTTGGAGAGACGTGTAGACAGGAGAGCGACTTACAGGCGATAATGGCGAGAATCACTGAGAGGGCCTGGCTATGGCAGCTGACTCCTAGTGTGTGGTTTTTTGTTTTGTTTTTTAATCCTCACCTGAGGATGTGTTTTTATTGATTTTTAGAGAGACAGAGGGAAACATCGATTGGTACCTCCCATACGCTCCCTGACTGGGAATCAAACCCGAAACCTTTTGGTGTAGGGACCATGCTCCAACCAGCTGGGCCGCACAGGCCAGGGCTCCCTTGTGGTTTTGAGAGGAGAGACATGCTTTAGATACTGCTCTTAGCCAAGTTAGGGAAGCATGATCACTTTTGACTGTGTGCTAAAATAGTCATTCACGTTGCCTTTAAAACAAGTGTTAAGTTTGATCATTTCTCAAATAATCAATTAAGGAAACTTGACTGTAATTAGCAAGATTGAAGAACAATCCTCACAGTGCATTTAAATGCTTCCAAGGTATTTACAAGTTATTTAAAGTTGGCAAGCTGTCAGATTCTTGCTGTCAAGTGTTGCTGATTTGAAAGGAAATAATTATCCAGTGGTGTCCACTTAAAATGAAAATTAGACCCTAACACGACACATGCACATAGTAAGAAGAGCCTCTCCCCAGTGTGGTCTGGACACCTGTGGCTGTTCTGATTCTTCAAGAAATGTAGGTAAGGCAGCTGTGCTGCAGAAATAGAAAGTTCTTTCATGACATAAATTTAGATATAATCACTTTCTTTTTTCTTTTTTATTTATTTATTTATTTTTTTAAACCTCACCCGAGGACATTTTTCCATTTTTTGTTCAGGTAGAGTGGGAGGGAGAGAGAGGAAGAGAGAGAGAGAGAAACATCGACGTGAAGGGACACATCGAGTGGCTGCCACCCGCACGACCAACCAGGGCCGGGGACACACTGCAACCGAGGTACGTGCCCTTAGCGGGAACTGAACCCGGGCCTCTCTGTACCGCAGGCCGACGCTCCAACCGCTGAGCCAAACCGGCCAGGGCTAGATATAATCACTTTCTTTTAAGCGTACCGATAACCTCTCACTGCATTTTGAAGCCTCAAACTAAATATGACCGCTTATCCATTATTACTGTCATTTCTTTCAGTTAACTTTTTCTGTTTCTGGTTGTTTATTCTTAGCCATTGACAGCTGATGTTTGGTCAAGTCTTCGTGCAGCTCTTGTGTGCCCTTCATCATCAGTTTATTCCCAGGCGTGGTGGTGGGTAGAAGGTGTGGCTGTTTATGGGGCATCTGGGAAGTCCTTTGCCCCAGGCCACAGTCAATGAGTCAGTGACTTGTGAACTTCCAGGAGAGGCTGATTCTCCACTTGAAGTTTATCTTCTTTGTCTTTTTTTAGGTTCTTCTGGCTAACCAGTCTTAGGGTTAGAACGGTGGTTCTCAGCCAGGAGTCTGCCCCCGGAGACAGCTGGCAGTCTAGAGACATTGGCGGTCACAGCACTGCTGAGTCCTAGAGGGCCAAGGCCAGGGATGTTTGAATACCCTACAGTGCACAGGACAGCCCCACAACAAGGGATTATCTGGCCCAAAATGTTCATAATGAAACTGTCAAGAAGCCCTGGATTAGAAGGATCTAAACGGGCCAGATCTTAACTAAGGCAAATGGCTTATGTTGAGAATTTTATTCAACTGGAAAGAATCCTAAGGATCTCTTAGCCGAGTTTTTATTTTTAAAATGGAAAACTTACAAGGAAGCCTGATATGTGGAGCAGATGAAGGTGGCGGTCCTGGTGGTGGGCAGTGGGATGCAGGTGAAGCACCCTGCCCCGGGGCAGACGGAACAGTGCTGCCTCGTGCCCGCTCCTTGCCTCATAGACGGAGAAGCTGAGCCTTGACGAGTAGCGTGACCTGAGACCTCACAGTAAGTGACAGGCAGGTCCAGGTGCAGAACCCCCTGCCCTCCCTTCTCTTCTCCATATTAAGAACGGGGTGGGGAGAGGATTATTCCCCATGGCTTTTGGGGTATTCTTTCTCTGGGGATTCGAAGAGGCTGAGCTCATCTAAATAATCATTGATACAAGCTCTGTGGGGCGAGGGGTCATCTTTTAGCACTTGTTTTTCTTGTAGCTGCCTTATTTAGCTTTCTTTACTGTTGTTGACATATATTGATTTTACACCTTAGCATTATACAGGGTGGGGCAGAAGTAGGTTTGAGGGTGTTCATATGGAAAATAATAATACAAGAATAAACTGTGTTTCACATACTCACAACTGTAAACCTACTTTTGCCACATCCTGTAGATGCTCAGAGCTTAGCAATCTGGTCATTTTACAGATGCTACTTAGAGAGGTGAAGTTAACTTACAGCAAGTTCATGGCTAGCAGAACTGACAAGAATCCAGACCCTGGGCTAGCATCCACTTTCCACCACACCATGGTGCCCCTCTCACGCCTCTACCTGAGAACGCCACCATGAAGGAAACACACCCTCTTTCAAGAGTACACCAGTTGTGTGTGTGAGTGTGTCAGGGGTCCCCATAGTCTTGTGTAGCATTATAAGATCAGAACTGAAGAATCATTGCTTAAGAACAGTTGTCTATAACTGCTGGCCCTTGTTGGACCCCGTGATGTTTTTCTTTGCTCTTTTTCCTTTTCTGCCTTAAATCTCTGGTGTAGTTGTCCTGTATGCTAGTGCAAGAAAAGCAATGATGGGAATGTCGCAGTGTTACCTCACGTTTATTTTGAGCTTGATACTTGTAAGATACAATTTTTAATTTTGTATTGAGGTGGAATGTACATACCGTATATACACAACACTTAAATGTGCAACTTGATGAATCCTTACACATTCATTTATCTTAGTCCCCCCACTGAGATCAAATTATATAATATTTCCATCACCCCAGAAGGCTCCCTGGTACCTTTGCAGTCATAACTCCTCTGTCCCTGAGGTAACCACTATTCTGACATCTGTCGCTTGAGACTAGGTTTACTTATTCTTAACCTTCTTAACATTGGAATCATGATTTTTATGATTCATCCATGTTATTAAGAGTTGTTCATTCTTTATTATAGCTATGTAGTATTCCCTTTTATGGTTATAACACAATTTATTCATTCTTCTGATGATGGACATTTGATTGACAGTTATGAATAAAAATGCTGTGGGTATCGTTATACATATTATTTGGTGGACATATGTTGGGTATGGTCCTAGGAACTGGAACATAAAACTTACAATACCAAAAAGCATACTTCATTACAATACCATTTTGCATACTTCATTTCACCCGAGGCTCTCTCCATGAGGTGGACAGGGTAAGTCAGGCACTCCCATTTCATCTGTAAGGAGCGTGCTCTAGGGAGATTGGGTGCCCAGGGACGCTGAGGAGCAGATCAGGGCTGCTGCTCTGTCCCCGCCCTGGGGTGGAATTTCTTTGCTGCACGTGTAGCTTTTATAATGTGAAGGAAGCTATAGGAGGAGTCGGTGAAACTCAGACATGTGTCGTTTTAGACAGAATACACACAGATAGACTTTTATCCTTCCGGATGTTTTTATATTGTGGGTGACGGTTTTGGAATCACTTGGTGGTGTTGGAATCAGCCCAGTGAAAGCCGTGTGTCTTTAATTTAGGGTTTGGTAAGGGTCTGAGCAGAAGCTGATGTTAAGTTCTAGTTCTGTGGAGGGATAGAACTGGAGATTTCTATACTGAAGTTATTGATTCCATTTCTCTGCTTAGGGCCAGGATTGCATTTCATTGCGCTTGAAAAGTTATAGTTTATCCATTCCCTGAAGATCTCCAGGCAAGGAGGCTTTTTCTTGGTAGCCCCAAGTGACTGATGGTGGTCTGAGGGAGGAGGACTGTCAGCCAGTGTTTTTTTCTGTTTATTTCCTGCCTTTTCAGCATCTTGTAGAGGGAAGGAGCACAAGAAAAGATGAGAGTTGACTCCGACCCCTTTCTGCTGCCTTCAGAGAAAGTTGCTTTTATTGAGAAAGCAGGCCCATCACTGAATTCTCCAGTCTCGTGCATCCCCGTCACAGTGCAGCCTGGAAATGACTTGCAGTTAAGCCTCTGATGAGCAGGAGTGATATGTGTAAGAGAGCAGCCTTGCTTGGGGCTTTGGGAAGGATAACGGATGGCAGCCCAGCTTTTAGCCATCATTTGCTTGCGGAAATGTTGAGCAAATCTATCAGGAAAACCAGCTGCAGATGCTCAGCCCCGGGTGCAAATGAAAGTTTGTTTGCTGCTCTTCCTCTCTTCCTGGGGATTCGGCCTAGCTCAGAGATGTGGTGCTGTGCACGCAGTCCTGCCTCACCTCTCCTGTGACTGCAGTGCGAAGGGGGCCTTGCAGGGGGAGGGCCGTGTGCCAGCACTCAGGGATTGTCCAGGTTCTTCAGTAAGTACCTGCCATGTGTCAGGTTCCTAAGGGCAGTAACTGTCAGGATGCAGTGGGCTGGGGAACCTTTCAGCCTGCGGAGCGTGTCTGTCTGGAAGGCGCCGGTCACTGGTGGCTTCACAGACGTTTATAGCAAAGCACAGCTCCACTTTTTATTCTCTTCACCCCAGCGGGATGTCCTGTCCTTCAGACAGCGTATTCCTGACGCAGGGAAAACCACACAGGGGTTAATGATTAGGAGAAGAGGAACAAGTCAATCATTTTTAATAGTGATAATAATTAGAAGAATCATAAATAAAGATCAATTTTGGAATCTAGGGTAGAGCAGAGTTTAATCTTTCGACATAAAGCATGTGCAAATGCACATGTAGAGTTCTTGTTTACCTGTATTTGGCCCTCACGTATCTGTATTAACAATTAACCAGAATTAGCGCTACGGAGGCTGCACTTAGTTCTGCTCCAGTCCGATAGCGCCCCTCCTGCTAGCACTTTCTGTCTCTCATCCCACTGATTCTAGCACTGAGCACAGTCTAATTTAGGGTCAACAAAGGGCTATGGAAAGATCCGTAAATGTTCCTAGAAAAACATAAATTCCTTAATCTCTCAGTCATGCTGGAAGATGGTGAATGGTGAGGTGGCTTTGACTGTGGCTTAAAAGTTCAGGGGAGAGGGTGCGTCAAACACAAACCATCCTGGCCACGTCCACGGTGCTGACGAAGGCATCGCCCTGACCCTTGGTGACTGTGGGCGTGTGCCCATGAGGAATGGAAGAACCTGCTGTGCACGCCCTAGTGTTTAACAGATTACTTGTTCAAGAGACATCTTTGAGTCTGTAAGTTTTAGGTTTCAGAGGCCTCGATTGCATCCACTGCACCGTAGAAATGGCAGGAGTGTACGTGCGGGGAAAGCAGTCCTTGTGCTTTCTCGTGTTGAGAATGAGGAAACACAGCCCCGCTCTCCCGTCTCGTGGGGAGGCAGCCGCAGGAGAGCAGAGGGCTGGCAGGTCCGCTCACTGGGCGGCAGCACACTGACCTAGGACCCCCTCCTGTAAAAGCTGCCAGTGCTGCAGGCTCGGCTCTGCTGCCATGTTAGTCCTTAGGCTACCAGAAGATCTCTGTCGTAGGACAGATAGGTGGCTGACGAAACCTAGCTCTTAGATGCGGTTACCACACGCCTTGAAGAAAAGGAGTCCCCTCCGGGCTCTCGGAGGGACAGGATGGAGAACAGGAGTGTTCGGACCATTTTCAGGGCGCTCAGTACCCTTTTGAAATCTGACTTTTATTCCTCAGTCCGTGCAGACTCCTGCCCGGGCCCCGGCTCTGTGCACCTGCTGGTCCGAAGCTCCAGGTGCAGAGCACAGCGCCGAGCAGGTGCGCTCGCTGTTCTGCTGTTCTCTCGTCCACCTTCTCCAGTGTCTCACAGACCGAAGGGTTTCCCGGAAAGCAGTCGAAAGCCTCCACGCTCACCCATTTGTTTGTTTTACATCATTTGCAAGAAGTTCTTTCTTTTGCCTCTTTTGTCCACAGAGGAACTGAAGAATTGCTGTTTATAATCTTTAAGTTCTGACCCTTCATTCTTCTGATCCTTCAAAAGAGACCAGGACGTACTGGGTTGGGGAGTGTGGTCTTTTCTTAACCCTAATGACCCCGCGTACCTTCTGTGGAAGCACAGATGGGCATGCCGGGTCTCTCAGTGCCGATGTGGGCCCCTCCACGTGGCCTCCGCCTCAGCGAGCCTCGTCTCCGCCTCCTACCAGAGCTCTGCGGCCAGCTAGTGCGGACTGCTCAGCCTCAGCCCTCTCGCCCAGGGACGAGTGAAGGGACAGCTGTCAGGCGATGTCCCTGTGGCCATGCTAGCGGCTTGCTCCTCATCTGAAGGGGGATGTTGTTGTGTCATGACCACCTTTATATTCACAGTTTCTGGCCCCGAAAGAAAATCCAAAGCAAGACGCAGCAGCCCTGTTTGAAGAAGGTGGCGATGTGGATGACTTAGTAAGTACTGAGCACAGACAAGGTGTTCTGATGCCTCCCCCGACCGGTGAGCGTAGCACAAAGACTGCTTGTCGGAGACGCGTTTCTGGTGGGTTTTCATCTCTTCGCACCCAGGAGCTCCCGACACTGTTCCTGTTGCCATTATACATGCAGCAGATAGGCCGTTTCCTAGTGGAAACCCCTGCGCTCGGTGGTCTCAGTCATACTGCTCACTCCGTTCCATCCTCTCTGAGGGCGTGCAGGCGGGGAGGCTGCTCCTACAGCAGCAGGACTCCGTAGTTGACGGAGAACGCAGCGATGCAGCATGCGATTTGTGTGGGTTGACAAATGAAAAAAACCAGCCTCTAAGAAGGCTAATTCTTAAATGCTCTCACTTAACTTAAGGGACACAAAATGGGTGGGTAGGCATTGGGGGTTTCCGGACCTCCTCACACTGGGGTGCCTGGAGGCCTCATAGAGGTGCTGCCCTTCTGTCCGTCCTTCACGTGTGGGGACGTCAGCCTCCTGTGGAAAAGCAGCCCCCCCTGTGGAGGGGCTCCTGGCCCTGCAGAGCGGGGGTATGTGGGATCTACCCCTGGAGTAGTTAGTGGGGGAGCAGTAAGCGAGTCGTGCGTGCTGCCAAGGAAGAGCGCCCTTGGCATTGAACCGTGTCTCGCCACAGCGGCACGGTCTGCAGAGGGCCCGGTTCCTTTCTGAACGTGTGCTTCCTGTTTACAGCTGGACTTGATTTAGGTCCTGGATGTGTGGGGATCTAGAGGAGTTGTCATCACTGTCGTGCGGGGACTTCTGCACAAGAACCTGGAGGAAGCCGTTCAAGGGGACCCGAAGCTCTGGAGACAGTCTCTGCTGCTTGCGTGGAAGGACATCCCTGATTCTTTGTGTAATGAATGCATACTCAGATAAGGGTCATTGAGACCCACACAAGCTTTATAAAGAGCCACTGGTTTTCAGATGTATGTATCATTTCTCTTGAGGTCTTATTGCTCTCCATGTGTAATGCACGTACTCTGAAGTGTCTGGGAGGTGGATGTCCTCCTGCCCCGGTGATTGGTGAGGACTGCAGCCCTCACGAAGCTCTCACTCAAACCAAGGCCGTCAGCGAGTTTCTGAGCCCTCCCCAGGAGGGACAGTCCGCTGCTGGCCCTCCCTCACGGTCACAGCTTCCGCTGACTGGATGATGCCATCGGTTTGCTGCCAACAGAAGGCTGGGTTTGGAAAGTCATGAGTACGGTCTGACCATTTCTCGTGTTTAAGCCTTTAGTCCCACATACTTTGGCTACATATACAGGAGGCTTTCCTTCGCAGGGGGAGGGAGCAGTTCCCTGAGTACCCATTTTAAGCCGAATAGTGTCCTCATGAGGAAAAGATGCTCTTTCAGCTCAGCCACTGACATATTAGTGAACCCCCTGCAAAAAACAAAAGCAAACCCAGAAATTCACCATGGTAGTTAGGGATACATCATCACATCACTCTGCTTGCAGGTCTCATCGGGAGCGTTTGGCTGTGTTCAAACCCTTCTTCCTTACTTCCGGTCTTTCTCGTCTCTACCCCAGTCTCCTCGCCTTTCTCTCTGGATGATGTTTTCTTTCCGCAAATAAGAAAATAGCAAAACCGTCATTTTCCTCCTGAGCTCATTTCTTCCCCAAGCTCTGACTCCTCCTTCCTTGGCAGCACAGACGTCGTAGAGCCCAGTCCCCTGAAAGGTCACTGAGTCACTGCTTTTTGCAAACAACAGCAAAGGCATAGGCGACCCGCTCGCCCATGGATCACTGCCCATGACCAGCTGTCGCAAAACAGCCCTTCAGTGCTGAGTTCAAGGCCGTCTGTGCGTTGATTGCAAGTGGACCTCCCGGACAGAGTCCTTCCAGTCACTAGCTGAGGCGCAGGGGGTGCTTTCCTCTGGGCCCCAGGGCGCCCTCGACCCTGCTCGCTTGATCAGCCTTGACTAACGTGCCCACTCGAAGCAGCCCCAGTGAGGGTGCACGTCTTAGCGTCGGCCAGCTGTGTGTGGCTTGGATAAAGCCTAGACATCCCATCGGATCAAGAGGGAAGGCTTGTTCCTAAAATTCTGCATTAGCCTCTCCCGGTCCTCCGGAGCACCCTTGTCTTTGGAGCCTGGGAATTCCCTCTTGGAAGCAGTCCTGTCAGACCAGGGAAAATCGGAATTAAGTGAGTCCTTTGCATCTTCTGGTACATTTTGATTTATGTTGTAGGTGGCGGGTTATTTTTACCTCCCTAGCCCCATTTTTACCTAATTATCTGACTACCTGAAGGAAGACATGCTTCTACAGGCTAGGGCAAGAAAGGGCTGAATCGACCGTGTAGTTTCTGGGTCTGCTCCACGCAGGCGCTCTGTACCTTGCTCAGAGTGTGCTGTTCTGAGTTGGATGAGCACACCAAGCCCCGTGGCCCCAAAATGAGGTTTGCAAACCTGTAGACCTCCCAGGTTCTGCCGCTGCAGCTGGGGTGGGGGTGTGGGGGCAGGACATCGTGCTGAGTCGGCACATGCCCGCCCTCGGCCCGCCAGTGCACAGATGGTAGGCTTGTACATGTGTGAGCTGGGAGTCCCTGGCTGTGGTCTGTCCCCTTTGATCATCTGTGTCACTGACATAAAGGAGGGGTGCTCACTGCCCCCCCAGTCATAGCCCCAGTGCCCCCTCGGTTGTGTGCTGCCCCTTGTTAAGAGCCACTATTTCCAATGTTGCAGTTTGTTTTTTGGCCAGTTAATTTTCATAGGAAATTTACAGTCTTGAAAAATTCTTTAGGTAGGCAGTGTTTTACCTAGGTGAGGACAGTTTCCAAAATAAATGAACACATCTGTGCTGTGTTGTGAGTATGTGCAGTGGTAATGACTGGCTTCTCGGCTCATGTTGACTCGGGCAGCATATCTGTTTGGTGTGCCATGTCCCACTGGCCTCGTTTCGCCTCGTCCCCTTTGCCCCAGGTTTCTAGGCTCATTTGGAGTGGATGCCACGGGGGACACAGTGGGGGCAGGGGTCGGACAGGACGTTGGACCTGGGGCAGGGGTCGGACAGGACGTTGGCCAGGTCCAGAATTCTGACCCTCGCAGTGCAGCCTTGGTTGAGATGCTGAGCCTCTCGCCTGCTCCCAGGCTTCTGAGGACGATCACGCCAAGGAACTCTGTAGAGTGCTTTCACAGACGAAGCTGTGGTATTGTGAGGACCGCGCTCTCTGGTAGGTCTGCCTGCTGTCGGAGGCCATCTTATGTCTTTAGACCTCGCGTGTCCCAGTGCCGGTTTTGTGATGATCTGTCGCTGTCGAACCTAGATTTTCTCGCCCAGTTATTTCATGGCAATAGAGTACATGGTCAAGGTAGAGGGCAGAACCCCAGGCAGCGTGTTTTCTAGGTTCTGATCGTTTTGGTCGGGTGACCACGTGTCCCAGTTGACGTAGGGTCATCGTCCTGCGCAGTCCCAGTGCCCTCTCCAAGTGCCCCCGCAGCACGTGGCACGGTCCCCGCGGCTCTGATCACCAAGTCAGATCAAACCAGGGCCCACGCAGTGGCCGTGTCCTGCCCTGCCAGCCACCCGGCCTTCAGCCTGCTCTGCTGGAGCTTCGTGCACAGGGAGACACAGCCCAGTGGGCTCAGCCTGCGGACAGCCAGCTGTGGCTCCTGGCTTAGGTCTGCAGTCTGCTGAGTGGAAATGCTTTTGAAGTTTAATGTACATATAGCCTACTAGGGGTTGTGATGACCCCTAATAACTATGGCCCGGGCACCAGTCCCATTCGTAACTCCATCCCTGTGGTGAGCAGGGGAATAAGAGGAGGGTGGTGGGAGAAAAGGCTCCCCGCCCCACACTCTCACCCCCATGCAGGTCAGTCCGCCTCCCCAGAGATAATCCCTGCTTCGAAGGTGTTGGCTTTCTGTGGTCATTTTGGAAAGGAAGGAAGCGCCCTTTTCTCCATCTGAACACAAGCCCGGGCCAGGCTGCGTCCGTTCTTCAGAAGCGTGAGGGCATAGAGCTTCGGAGCGCCCCCTGGTGTCAGGTGCACCTGGGCCTATTGCATGCTCATGTCAGTAGCCATTAACAGCTGTGTGGCCTTAGGAAGGCCCTTCACTTCTGCAAGCAACAGAATAACGAAATCACTTGCATTTCTTTCTCGGGCAAAATGGCCTGGGAGAAGGTAGGGCCTCCTCAGTGAAATAATCTTTGGGCAGAAATTTGTCGCATGTCTAATGCCAGCAGCAAAGGGGGCCAGGAAGGCGAGAGGATCTATATTATTTTAGTCATCCTAGTTGAGACAGTTCAGGAAGAAGAGGGGAAGAATGGAAATTGGGTTAGCCGACCGAGTTTCCGTTGTCCAGCTCTGCCCTGACTAGCTGTGTAAACTCAGAGAAGCTGCCTTGCCTTCTAGACTTCTGTGCTGCTGTGCGTAAGGCGGTTGGTGGATTTGCTGGAGATTTAAAATCAGGCCACAGAAGTAATAGTCTGCACAGAGTAAGCCAGTGTCAGTAAACTTCAGTGCCCCCAGCCCTCCTGCTCACCTGTCCCCTGCTCCGATCGTAGCCAGAGATCATGCAGAAATCTCTGGATGGAGCTGGAACAGTTCCTGTCACCTGTCGAGGCCCAGGCCTCCTGGGTCTGCATTCCCAGGGCCGTTTGGGAGGGGCGCCGTGCCCCTCCCACACCAGAACCTTGGCAAGTGCTTCGAGGTGCAGCTGTCCCTCCCACCAGGACCACTGGCCCTACGCTGGCCCAGGGCGGGCACTGGGAGCCAACAGGGCATGAGGAAGGACGGCAGACAGGGAATTTCAGTTCTGTAATCCAGGGCTTCATTGCCTACAGAAATTTGCCATTGGTGATTCCACAACTTCTTTTCTGTGTCTCTTCTCCTGCTGCAAGTTTGCTCTTTAATTTCCACCAAATATCACGAATAAGAGCTTAGAATCAGACTGCGTACATTTCACATCCTGCCTCTACATTTCCTGGCTGTGTGACCATGGGCAGGTCACTTGACCGTTCTTGGCCGTGGTTTCTACACAGTCAAACGGCTTATGCTGCTGGTCCCCAGCTTCCAGAGTTGTCAGGACGAATGAGGGTTCATAACAGGTGCACAGTAACTGTCTCCCATTATTATCAGCCCCTCCTCTGCCCCAGCATCTGTCTGTGTAAAATGCCCTTCTCTGCCTTCTGCAAATGGACACCACTAGCCCTGCGTGGATTAGCTGATCATTCACGACTCTCCGAGAGACAGCTCCGTCTCTGCCTTACCGTGCTCTGATCGGGCGTGTCACTGCAGGAGGCCGTGTGATTCCTGCAAGGTGGACAGGTGCCTCCTGGGGTGTCTGGGCAGAGGAGGAATGGGAAATGCGGAGGAAACGGTGTCTGGAGTTGCAGATGGCAGAGGCGTGTTTGCATGAATGCGCACACGTGTGTGTGTGTGTGTTTCAAGTCTTGGGACTTCAGGTGGGTCACACAGCGAAGTGTCACGTCACCTGGCCCCTTTGTTCAAAGATTTCCCTCCCCCGTTTCCTCCCCTGGGCCTCCACAGCATCGGGGTCAGATGCCTCTGTGGGCTTGGATTAGTGTCCTACAGAGGTTCAGTCACCACTCATCAGAGCTGTGCGCCCACAGGCAGAGGGGGCAGCAGAAGGCACGGTTCTTACCAGTAGTTTAAGCCGAGAGGTCACTCGAAGTTTCAGGGCTGAAGAGTGTGTGTGGGTGTGCGTGCGTGTGTGTGTGTGCTGAAGGGCAGTGTGTGTGTATGTGTAGGTGTGTGTGTGGGGGTGTGTGTGTGTGGGTGTGTGTGTGTGCTGAAGGGCAGTGTGTGTGTGTGTGTGTGCTGAAGGGCAGTGTGTGCTGAAGGGCAGTGTGTGTGTGTGTGTGTGTGCTGAAGGGCAGTGTGTGTGTGTGTGTGTGTGCTGAAGGGCAGTGTGTGTGTGTGTGTGTGTGCTGAAGGGGGTGTGTGGGGGTGGGTGTGTGTGTGTGCTGAAGGGCAGTGTGTGTGTGTGTATTCTGAAGGGCAGTGTGTGTGTGCTGAAGGGCAGTGTGTGTGTGTGTGTGCTGAAGGGCAGTGTGTGTGTGTGTGTGTGCTGAAGGGCAGTGTGTGTGTGCTGAAGGGCAGTGTGTGTGTGTGTGTGTGCTGAAGGGCAGTGTGTGTGTGTGTGTGCTGAAGGGCTGTGTGTGTATGTGTGCTGAAGGGCAGTGTGTGTGTGTGTGTGCTGAAGGGCAGTGTGTGTGTGTGTGTGTGCTGAAGGGCAGTGTGTGTGTGTGTGTGTGTGTGCTGAAGGGCTGTGTGTGTGTGTGTGTGTGTGCTGAAGGGCAGTGTGTGTGTGTGTGTGTGCTGAAGGGCAGTGTGTGTGTGTGTGTGTGTGCTGAAGGGCAGTGTGTGTGTGCTGAAGGGCAGTGTGTGTGTGTGTGTGTGCTGAAGGGCAGTGTGTGTGTGTGTGTGTGCTGAAGGGCTGTGTGTGTGTGTGTGTGTGTGCTGAAGGGCAGTGTGTGTGTGTGTGTGTGCTGAAGGGCTGTGTGTGTGTGTGTGTGTGTGCTGAAGGGCAGTGTGTGTGTGTGTGTGTGCTGAAGGGCAGTGTGTGTGTGTGTGTGTGCTGAAGGGCAGTGTGTGTGTGTGTGTGTGTGTGCTGAAGGGCAGTGTGTGTGTGTGTGTGTGCTGAAGGGCAGTGTGTGTGTGTGTATGTGTGCTGAAGGGCAGTGTGTGTGTGTGTGTGTGCTGAAGGGCAGTGTGTGTGCTGAAGGGCAGTGTGTGTGCTGAAGGGCTGTGTGTGTGTGTGTGTGAGAGAGAGAGAGAGAGAGAGAAAGATGATAGAGAGGCAAAAACAGTTCCTTGACTTCACAGACATAATATGTGTGCACACACAGACGCACACCCTCTGACACGCAGGGCAGGGCAAACAGCTTTACATTTGTTCGAATGGAAAATGGTACAGTAATAAATACAAGAATAAATTCTGTGTTTTGCACACACACAACTGTAACCTACTTTGCCCGCCCTGTACATTCACTCATGCATACTCGAGGCACACTCCTGTGCCCAGCATGCACGCACGCATGTACCCGTTCCCCTGCTGGGCCACTGGACTCGTTTCTGGGGCGTCTTTTCACGAGGAGCAGGTCTTGCTGGACTAGGAGCCCTTACTCCGGAAGGACCTCATCTCTGTAAGAACATAGCAGTGACCCTGTTCCCCAGTCAGGTCACATTCTGAGGTGCCGGGCGCTACAGTTCAACAAAGCTTTTGTGGGGGACACAATTCAACCCTTGGCACCCTCTGAGATTAGTAATTATGTCTGAGAGAATAAATGTGAATGAGGAGTGGTGGTGCGAGAGGAGGTGGGTCGAGTTGGACACACATGTGAGCAGGCCTCTGGGGAGTGTCTTTGTCGGACCTGGAACATCCCCTGAAGTATGGAAGGGACTCAGTGTCAGTCCTTTTCTTTCCATAACTATGAAAAAGCAGTGTGTGTGTGAGAGAGGCTTTCCCTCAGTGGAGGTACTGACATTGAACGTCTTGTGTGAGTGGAAAGGGTCGGACTGCTGCATTTTGAGGAAAATCTGTGCGTCTGCATTCATTGAGAAGGAGGAAATGAAACAAGCCGCAGAGTGTTCCCTGGATGTTACCTGTTACGGTACGTGCGTGTCTTTGTGTCCTGTCCATGAGGACAGACACACGGCCAGTGTCTGGTCCCAGACGTGTGCGCGACTCAGGGGTCTCACCCAGTCCCAAGGCTGCTGGAAGGGTGCCCCTCTGATGTTCCCGTGGCCCCACAAGCAGATCCATGTGCCCCCGGCTCCTTGTCTATAAAATTCAAGTTCTTGAACTTGCATGTAGCACCTGCTGCATTCAGAACACCGCCGGGCACTCAGACCGGAGCACCTTGGCATGGAGGAACACTGTTCGTCCCCCAGCAGCTCCCCAGCAGCCGGATCCACAGGGCAAGGACGGCTGTAACGGCCCCACGCAGAGCTGCGGGGGCACAGAGGAGACTGACTCCGTCTTGGTGACCGGGCGCTTTCTGGAGCTGGTGGCATTTAAGACGAGCACGACTGAACAGGAGTCTAACAATAGAGTGGAGAGGGCGTGCAAATAGGGGGCCGCGGAGCTCAGGCCTGGGGCAGGAAAGGTAAGTGGTCTGGTTTGTCTGGAGGGTGAGCTGCAGGACAGAAGCGGTGATCCATTAGACTGCAAAATAGGTCAGGGCAGTTATCCTGGGAAACTGATTTGAAGAGAGAAGTACAGTCAGGTGGGCAGCAAGACAGAGGGGCTGTTATCGGAGCCCCCAGCTGCTGGAACGGCCTCGGAGAGGAGGGTTCGACCAGGGCAGCCCCCAGGGCTGGAGTGGAGGGGTGGCCGGGAGCCCAGCTTCACTGACAGCCCTTGTGTGCTGGGCAGTCTCTCTCCCTCCCCCTTGGGTTTGAGACGCCTGGGAAACCCGGGCCCAATGTCAACGGCATGTGCTCATCTGCCTGCTTGTCAGGTGGGGTCAGCCTGTCACCTCAGTCTGTTCCCTCTCCTCACAGCCAGCCACCTGGCCGCTCCCTGCTCCACCTTGACACGCTTGTCCTACTACCTCCTGCCTCAGCCTCGTCCCTCCCTGACTTTTTTTTCCTTTTTCAGGAAAGTGCTTACAGTCAGCCACTTCCTGTTGTCTGCAGCCGGCCCCCTGCACAGCTTCTGTCTGTCACCTTCACTTGTGCCCCACGGAGCAGGAAACCCCTCGGAGCCAAAGAACAAAGCAGCTGCGGGCTGCAGGCATGCTGGCCCTACCTTCGAGCACCCTGCAACTCACTGGGCGAGAAGTGGGGTGGGGACCACAGGCTGCACATCCCTGCCCCGGCACAGCCGTTCCCACCGTTCCCAGACTTGGCTCTACATAGTCACCGGGGAGCTTGAGAAACTCTGCTGCTCTGGCCGCAGCCCTGCCCATGGGGTCCGAGCGCAGGAGCCAGGCATCAGGTGTACTTACAGACCCCCAGTTGATTCCATGCGAGGCCGCGCCTGGGCGCCCGCCCCTGTTTCCCTCCAGCCCTGGGCAGTCTACCTGCCTGCCCGAGAGACACGCTGCTCCTCCCCTGTACCGAGGAGGCACCCGGTCTCTGCATCGCTACAGCGGACACAGCAGGGGGGCTTCCTTTGTCTCCCCCTCAGCCCTCCCCTTCGCCTCTCCCTTTCTCCTCCAAATTCTATCCTAGTCGGGGAGGCATTCTGTCCACTGCACAGAATGCAGCAGTGACCTCCCGACAAGGCAGAGAGAGGTGTCCACGTCTGGACCTGCCTTGTACATGTCTGTCCGGACATTTCAGGGCCATGTACTGAAGGGCAGTGCACCCCCAAAGCGACCTCTGCCGCAGTGAGTGCTCTCCCTCCTGCAGGCCCCCCGCAGTGCTGCTCCAGTCTAAGCGCTGGGAGTTTGCCCGCAGCGAGAGCCCTTGCAGAAGCTTAACATGCGACAGGAAGAGGTAGGGCCGTTCAGCTGTGAAGAGGGGGTGTCCTGGCGGTACCCCAAGCCTGTCCACTGGCAGGCCTCTGCAGTGGGGAGGTCACTGGTCTGGGAACGCACCTGGGTCTGGGCTCCCTCCACCAGTCTGGGGTCTCTGTTTCCTCCCTTTTCCTGATTTGTAAATTCAAAATCAGCAGAAGAGGAATGACGGAGTCCCCCTCCCCAACTTCTCTGACGGTTCCTTATTGGGACCATATGTGAGGTTTTGTTTGATCGTAGGCTCTATGGCTTTACAATTTTCCAAACACTGGACTGCACGAAGGCGTGAGGGACCCAAGCCTTCCTTCCTAGTCTGTTTTCACCCACTCCTCCGCAGGTGCTTAGGGAGTACTTCCACGTCTGGGCACGGTTCTGGCTCAGCAGTGAACAGAGCAGCCAGCCACGGCCCTGAGTACACCCAGCATTCTCAGGGAGCTGCCGGGGCTCTGAGACAAAGGAAAATTCAAAACTCTCACGTGAGGTGTCCTGATTGCCACCTCATTTCCGTGCAGTAAGTCGGAACGGGTCTCCAGAGGGGCGTGTTGAAGAAACAGACGCTGGGGCCTGGTGACTTTCCCATCCATCCCACAGTGAGTCTGTAAGGAAGGCAGAACCTGCGTCATCTGATGTGACTCAGTGCCCCACAAGGACGACCGATTCCCTCCACCTCTTCTCTCCAGCTGCGTTTCCCCCTCATGCAGCCTGGCGGCTCCCCAGCTCCTGGTTCCCTCCATCTCCATTACACTTCAGGTACCGAAGACATGGACACCTGCTGGAAGCAACCAAGTCTGCTCAGTTCTCTGAGGGGGGCGCTGTACCCCACTTTCTTCCTGCTGAGAGGATATGGGAAGGGAAGCTAACTGATAAGGGGTATTGTTGAGGATATAGGGAAAGAGGGGCTGATCTATGTATTAGTATAGATGTACTATACTAATGGCTTAGGGGTCAAAAGAGAGAGGGGGAAACCCTCTTGAACCCCAACACTCCCTGCTTCTGGGAGGAGTGGAAAACTCTCTAAGGAATATTCCCCTGCCGCACTTGGGGAATTTGAGGACCTGGCCCTACACCCCGCCTCCACTTAATGAGCGTGGGCTTCCCAGGAAGGAGGCTGCAGGGAACCCGCGGACAGGAAGGTGATGGGACTGTCCCAGGAAGACCTCTCCCTCCTGGTGTCCGTCTCTCTAGGATCTGTCAGGAAAGATGGGCCGGAAGGAGCTCCGATTAATCGCTTTCCTGCCCTGAGATGGCACCCCCATCGCCAGTCAAAGTTTTAATTAATCATGCCAGCAGATGGGCTGTCATGGGCCCCGCAGCCAGGGTAATGAACTCATTTATTATCAGGCCGGCAGTGGGAGGCTGTCTGGGCTTCTGGAGAAGAAGGAAGGCTCCTGACACCAGAGCCCAGGGTGTGTGCCGTTCGGAGAAAATCTCTGGACACTGCCCGGCAAGAAGAGGGGGAAGGTGTGCATGGAAGAGGACTGTGCCTCAGTCCCGAGCAAAGGCCTTGAGAGCCTGGTGCTTCCAATGGCGCTGGAGGCTGGCCTGGCACCCAGCCGCCTCAGGAAGTCAGGGTGCAGGGTGACCACGGCATTCGTACCTAGGGGCGTGGCGTGATGCTTTGACTGACCAGTTCTCAGAGGTCCACGGTCCTGCCTTGTGGGCGCACTGATGGATTTCATGCCCTGGAGTGTCTCATTCATTCTCCCCAGACGAGAGTTTAGTAAGTGTCCTAATGCCACGACCCTTGAATACAGTTCCTCATGTTGTATGTGGGTGTATCTGCACGTGGGCGGACCCGCCGGGAGACAGGGGAGCGGTGTGTCTCTGTTCCTAAGACCATCGGAAATATGTGTTTTCTGATGGTCTTAGGTGACCCGTGAAAGGGTCGTTCGACCCCCAGGCTGAGAACCGCTGAATTAGTGGCAGCAAGGATGAATAAATACTCAATGTGGGTGCTCAGCATAGAAGACACCACTTTGAGTGGGGGGAGCTTTAATGGATCCCCATTTAGGTCGGAGGTTCTAAGTGGCACCTGCTATAGGACCCTGAATCTCACAAACATAGTTCTTGATTTGGGGGATCACAGTATGCCTGTGTCAGGACTGGGCCAGACACAACATGTAACAAGCGTGGCCACTCAGGCATGAGAGGCCAGGGGATGTCACAGAGTCACAGCCAGAAGGGGCAGTGTACTCACCTGGTCTGTCCCTCCGTGGCTGAGGGGGCGGAGCCAGCAGAGTGGAGGACTTGCCTAAGGTCCGGGGGCTGGTCGGCAGCCCAGGAGGGGCTGGAGTTCAGGGGTCCTGACTCCTCCCCTGTTCTGTCATTGTTTCCAGGCCACCGGAGGCCCCTTTCATCACCTGCTCCCCGGAGTCCCTCATAGCAGCCTGCCCTGTGTCCAGGTGACGCAGGTCCCCTGCTGTGTTTACCCTGCCCTTTGGGTTGGCATTTGTGTTGTGCCCTCTTTTCTCCATCCACAGCTTGTGGGGGAACACCTTGCTGTGGCCTGCACTCGGAGGGTGTGATAGGACGTGGGGCCGTGCCTGGTGCCTCGGTGGCCTCCCCTGCGGGCGCCCGGGCGTGCTGTGCCCGTGCTGCACGGCTCCCTCCCGGCCGAGCAGTCAGCGGAGTAGACAACTCCCTGGTGGGGCCCGTGTCCTCGGAGCGTGTCATCGTGAACATTGTGCGGTGTGGAAAAGGGGCAGCGCGCCCTACCCGTACTGGGAGACCAGACACTGCCAGAGGGAGGCGCTCCCGTCGCATGCACAGTGATTTGTACCTTGTAAGAGGGAAGCAACCACTTCGTGGTGCTCACTGCCAGGTCCGACGTGAGAAAGAGGGGCGCTGAATAAGTCAAGTTCACACGGGCCGTGAGGGGTGAGAGCCGGATTGAACTTCGGTCAGTCCGGCTTCCAAATCTGTGCCCTTAGCCTCCCGGCTGCGTGGTCTCAGGGAGGCAGCTCTGGGGGCACCATTGACCTTCCTGAACTCCCAGCGGAGGAGCATGGACCTCTGGAGTCTGCCCCTCGGAAGTGCACTCACACACTGAAATGGCACCACTGGAGGACAGAACGAATGCCTAGCGTTCACAGGCTCTTCAGACCGGGCAGGAGGCGCAGGGGCTGCAGGTTCTTCCCGCAGGGTGGGTGCCGGAATCCCCTGGCCCAGCCTTCGGAGAGCAGAACAGCTGTGTGTGTGGTTGGGACCGGCCCCGGGAGCGGGGCAGGTGTTCAAGGTGCCAGTAACCTGCTGGCCCTGGGAACGCAGCCTGTCCCTGTGGGTTGCCTTGTGGACATGCACGCGGAGGGACCGGCTCCACCGTGCAAAGCAACGCACACGTGTGATGGCAAATGAAAACTCCAGCCTGCTTTGGTGCCAGGGGCCAGCAGGGAGTGGCGAGGACTCGTCCCCACAGCACACGCCTCTCCGAAGGGGGCAGCTGCTACTCAGTGGTCGTCGGAATACGGTAGGGATGTCATCCCATTTTTTAAGCTTTGTTCAGAGAGACTATAAATGTCCATTTTTATGTCAAATACCCTGATTTTTTAATGTGGTCTCAAAACTGAAATTTTAAATTCACTTGCTGCCCCTGAGCTATGGCTTGAAGAACCCACAGTGGAGGATGATGTCCTGTGGTGTTACCTAAGGTCAAGTTCAGTGCGAACCAACAGCTCCAGCAGGGAGAGGCCAGCGCTCCACGGGGCCCTGCTTGACACCCAGGGGCAGCGGCAGGTGGCTGTGGGGTCAGGCAGATAGAGCTCCTTTTAGGACTCTGTAAGTCCCAGGGACAAGGAGGACCCCAAAGGGTGACCCTGCTGATTAGCTTATAGGGGCTTTGATCTAAATTGAAGGATTCAGTGGGGTGTGACCATTCATGGTGTCCTAGGTGAGGCCGAGCTGGCAGTTCACCCCACTTACAACGGTTTGATTTGATCCCCCACAACCGCCCTGAGGGCTGAGAAACCACCGTGTCTACAGATTCAGACGGGCTGCTGGCTTAAAGGCCGTGGCCAGTGGGATAGTAAATATCTGATCAAGGACGTGTCATCACACCGGGTTCCTGCTCACCACTCACCCCTGTGTGGTTTGGAGCCACTGAGAGTTTCTGGGTCTCCATCTCCTCGTCTCTGTGAAGTACGTGTGAGGCGATGCCGATCAGCTGTTGTGGGATGGACTGACTTCGTACGTAGAAAGTGCTCAGCTCGATGCCTCTCCCAAGGAGAACCCAGTAAATGTCCGCTGTCCCCACTCTTTCCAAGCCCAAACCCTAGGACGGGCAGCCCGCGGGCCGTTCCTCAAGGTGTGCCAGGAACGGCAGGCGTACCCCAGGTTTCCATCTCGGGATGAAAATGAGAACAAGATCTCGTTAGTACTTTATATATTGGTTACATGTTGCAGTAATAATACCTAGGATATATTGGTTTAACAAATGTCATCAAAGTGAATTTTACCTGTTTTTCTGCCTTTTCTAATGTAGCTACTAGAAAGTTTGAAATTATGTGTGTGGCTCACATTAGATTTCTTTTAGACAACATTGGTCTGGAACCTAGAATAATGCCAGACACACAGTGGGCCCTCAGGTAGTATATGTTGAATGAATGAACGATTTTCATAGATTTCTTGGGCCTTTGTCTTCTCCCTTGAGCCGTACACCCTCCCTCTGGCTGCCCTACCCCTGCCATGAATGACTAGGACTCTCCCCAATCCTTCACCATCGACAGCCTTCCTGCTCCCACACCCCGAGTCACAGGAGACAGGCCCCGAGAGAGGGAGGGCCTTGCGCAGGACACAGAGCAGGGTGGAGCCAGCGCTTCTGCCGGACCAGAGGCACCTAAACACAAGCTGTTTTGCCAGCCAAGCCCTGATTGTTACCTACGCCTTCATCCAGGCCAGTCGAAGTTCTCAGGGTGGGGCAGAGAAAGGGGTCACATAGCTACTAGCCCCAAAGGAGCTCCCAGGAGACGGTGCCATGCCTCCCCTGAAACCTCGACCTCCCAGTTACAGTCCAGCCCCAACCACCCCCTCTCCTCAGCCCGGAGGCTGCAGCCCTTGGGGACCGCCAGCCGTGCTCCCGCGGGGGCATTCTGTCGTGGCTTTAAGTAAGAGGGCCTTGGGGTGTCCTTGTGATAGTGATAATAGTATTGAAAAAAGCCAAACGTGTTGGCAGTAGCTCTTTGGAAGTCTCTGAAATCGTTAGTAGTATTGATCCAGAGAGGCTGCCAGTTGGCCCTTGCTGGGTTGTTTCTTTCTCTCAGTTCCTATAACACACACACACACACACACACACTCACACTCACACACACTCACTCACTGTGTCACCACCACCACCAAAGTGCAGAGAGTCAGGGCCCAGGGAGCCATGTACTAGTCAGTAAAAGACTCGAACAATTCACTTCGAGTCAATTAAATCCAAATGTGTGACAGTTACATAATGTCATAAACACAGGGAGGAAGGCTGAGAAAAGCAAATGAAAAGAACCAAGGTACACAAGAGTGGTGGAAATATAAGAAAAATGAGAGACAGGTTTGTGGCGATTTTTCCCCCAGTGTTGATCACTTTCAGGAAGTGGCCCTGAGTCTCTCTGTCCTATTTCTTCTTAGGATCTCAGAGCACTTTACAGGTCACACGTGGGGGAGCACCACTGAGTGGACGGGAAGGAGTCGTGGCTGAAAGCCCACAGCAGAGCCGGAGCGAGCGAGAAGCCACAGACACCTTGCACCTCACAGACACCCCACAGGTCACTCCCCAGATGCTTGCAGGCCCAAATGGAGAAACAAGGTTTCATTCTCACTCTTGAGAATCTGAGAGTCTAGTGAAGAAGAAAGAACAGAAACCCTAATGTTCAAGATGCTCAACTCAGACCAAAGCAAGGCAGCAACTAGCCACACTGGACAGGGCAGACAGGTAACAGAGACTTCCCGAGATGTTGGTACCAGCACAGGCAGAACTGAATTTAAAGGTGGGAGAGGATGCCTTTGGATGTGGGGTAGGCACTTGGAGCCTGCAGGCATGGTAAGAGCAGGTATATCCATTCATTGTCCTTGCTGGTGACCACACAGAGCCCTGGGGTGAGGAATGACCTTGAAGTTGCTTTCCAGACTTAGTCTTTACGTGAGATGGTAGCAGATGTCCTTTTGGCCATGGCTGTTATTGGTGGCCTTGTCATCTTTCTAAATCAGCAGCTTTTCAACAAAACCGAGCTGACTGTTCTCCGGGCTCCCACCGCGATGTTTTCCCGGAGGTGGGGGGGCTGAGCTGTGGGCACTAGGCCTGGCTGGCTCCCTGAAGAAACGTCCACCTGCTGAGAGCTCCAGTTGTCTCCCTGCCATCATGATGAACGTGACACGGAGCCCAAAAGTGGGGCGAGTGGAAGAATGAACTGAAATAAAGGAAATGAAGCAACCTGTGAAAAACCAGCAAACAGGACATCGGCAGTGAAAGTCAATGAGGCAGACACCATCTGGCCCTGAAAATGAATGGAGCAGCAAAGGATGGCCTCACCCCCTGAGGATCCGCGCTCCGACCGGGCACAGCGTCGTGTTCACGCCGGCCTGAGACTAGCCTGGGTCACAGGTGAGGAGGGGGCACGTGTTAATACATTTCAGCAGAGCAGGACTTTGGACAGGGACTTCCCCCTGGATAGTATATATCAGGGCACAGTTTCACCTAATGGAAGCTTCAGCAGAAAGGAGTTCTAGTAGCTGCTTCATTTCCATCCCCACACAGAACAGAATTCAGGGACTTGAAGACAAGGGAGTTGTCCGTGACAGGCACAGCTGGTTTGCATCTGAACACCTGCATCCACTCATTCGTCCTGCATTTACCCATCCTCCCATCCTCTCACCCCCCTCTTCCTCTCCGCCACGCCCCCACGGCCTTAGTCCATTGCTAGGGTCTCCCGCCTGGCCGGCCTGCCTCTGAGCTCTCCTCAAGCCCAAATCTGCTCCAATCCCTTCTGATCATCAGTGACTCCCCACTGCTCGCGAGCAATATCCCCGTAAGGGACCTGCTCCAACCAGCTGACTTCATCTCTTGCTGTATCTTCCCCACCCACACCCCAGCCTACACTCCATTCATGCCCAGCTGTTGCAGGCCACCAATCTGTCACATTGTTTCTGGCTTCGGCGTGTGCTTATGCAGGTCCTTCATCCTGGAACACCTTCCCTTTTGTCTTCTCCCACATCCCCTCACCTATATGCCTGCTGATAGTACTTACAGATGAAGACCAAGTGCGGCAGCTGTGAAAACGTGCAGCTGACACCTCGTGCCGCGGGGAGTGTGGTTGACAATGCCCCCAGCTGCCCCGCCGCTGGACCTGCTGCCATGCTCATGCTGATGCCTGATGCCTGTGCATCAACAGCTGAGCACGGTGGGTCACTGAGGCAGCCCCATCCAACAAGATATGAGGTTCCTCCAATCGGTGACTTTGGTCCAAGGACTCCCCATGGGTCTGGCCAAACCTTTCTTGGAACTGCCCTGCAGTCTGAGACTCTCCCTATCCGCTCCACCTCATAGGTATCAGGTGTGCACCATGGTCTGACGGCTCTTCCTGCCTTCTCCCTCCACCAGTAAGTCCCTTGCATGTCTAACACTCTGCATCTGCTTTTCCATGAACCTGAACTAACGTGCCAAGTTAGCACCACCTCTTTTCTGAAGACTTTCCTAACGTTCCTTGTAGAATTGAACTCTCCTTCACACCCTCCCCTCTACCTTACATGGACTTTTCATGATTGCACCAGTAACTTGACTGTAATTATCTGTTTATATGGCTGCCTCCATCCCCCAAACTATAGACTCCACGAGGCCAATGACTTCACTGTCTTATCTTGTTAACCTCATTGCCTAGTATAGTGTCTGTGATGTTCAGGTACATCATAAATGTTTATGAAATGAATGAATAATTGATCTGTGTATCCAGATATCAGTTCCAGTTGTTCTAGACCATGCAGTAGGTCCAGAGGATAGAGAAAGCAACGAGGGAGGCACCTGCCTCCAAGGCACTCTGAGGCTGGTTGATGGGATTGGCATGCAGGTAACCGTTCGGCAGTGAGAACGGACTAGCTGCTATCCAAATGGTTCTGGCAACATGAACTCAGAGGAAGGTGCGGTTTGTCTTCAGTGGGTGGCAGAGGAAGGAGGAGGCATCAGGGAAGGCTTCCTAGAGGAAGCGGCATGTGGACCGGACGTGGGTGAGCGGCAGCACACACGCACAGACGGGGGGAGGGGAGGGCTCCCCAGCCAGACTGCACACAGCACCGAAGGGCAATGAGGGCTGTCTTGTTCATCTCATTACAAAATGTCCCAATACACACAGAAAAGGGGAGTGTCTCACTTCTTTTACCTTCTTTGTTGTTGCTGCCGAAGAAGGCTTTGCCTATAGGTGTTTGTTCACACTGCCAATTCCCTGATGCCTCCACCTGCCTCAGCCCTCACCGTGTTTACGTGGGCTTCTCCACGTTGTCGGTCTCCTTGACTGACTGCAGATCCACACCTGGCAGGCTCTGAGCCCAGGGAGATGCCTGGGAGGCTTCAGTGACTCTCTCCAGCTGACAAGTGTCTGGGCAAAGGACTGATGGCTCCTATCCTCAGAGCCCAGTGGCTCCTGCGCCTGGTGTGGGCACGGGGAGGGAGCGCTGGCACCATACACGGTGCATACTGTCATCTGCCATCGGAAGGCGTCAGCTGGCCGCTGCCTAGGGAGGTGGGAGGAGAGAGGCAGGACAGAGAAGGGGAAGAACTGGCTGCCTGCAGCCTGGATGCTGCTGGCCATGCTGGCCAGCTTCGCCTGCAGCTTCTTTGGGGCACACGCGGAGCTGGGCTGGCAGGTGGCAGTCTCAACGATGCCTGGCTGCAGATTCCCTGGGTGCCTCTCAGCAGGAGGCTCCTCACGTGTGCCAGCAGCAGAAACTCAGCACCTCTGGGAGCTCCCGGGGCTGCTGTAACAACGCTTCTGGTCTGGAGACCTGTGGAGGCCAGTGAAGGTGTGGGAGGCCAAGTCTTCAATATGACTGGAGACCTTCTTCCTGCCCTTGCCCTCCGTTAGATCAGCAAATAAACGGCTCAGTTGTAAACTCCTTATGGCAGGGACACAGCAAGTTGGAAGCCCCCAGGGGTCCTCTACTCCATACCCCCGCAGGGCTCCCCCTCCTCCAAAGAGAAGTTCTCAGGAAAGATGCGCCAGGGCTTCCTCCAAGGACAAGGTACCTAATCTAACAAGATTTTAATCATTGTTTTCAGAGGTTACTCAATATTCCACTCTCTATGTGTACCATCGTTTTTAAAATTCCATAAATATTACATGAATTCATTCTGATAATTAAAATGCTAACCACATGAACAGACGTTTCCACGGCACTTTCCCTGAACCGCACCCTCGCAGAAACGAAGAACGCCAGTCCGCGGGTGGTGCCTCTACGTTCCCTTGGAGTACAGCATTTTCACACCGAAATGTCGGTGCAGTTCTTGTCCTTCATAGGTGATCATTGTGCACATTGTCCTGCAGATTATGTTTTTCAGTCAGTAACATGAGACCTGTCCCTGTCCGTCCTCCCAGGTCTGTGACATTCTCTCAGGCGGGTGGTTGCAGGATCTCAGCCCTCATCACCCTCGTGTTGTTTCCACACCACAATGCTGCTGCTCTGCCCCTCATTTCCCGAGCTCTTTGAGAAGGCAGCGTCTGCTGCTGTCTCTCCAGGAGAGCACCAAAGACAGCATCCCTGGCTCGAAGGGTATGGGCATTTTAAATTAACGGAATACTACCAAACGCCCCTCAGAAACAGCACACTAATCTGTTTGCCTGCCCACTGGGCGAGGCAGATGCTCCCGCGTGCCTTCTCTCTCCTTTGCCCGTGGTGTATTCCACGGCAGGAGCGGAAAACACCAAGTTCCCAGCCCCTCCCGTCGCTAAGAGTGCTGGGGGGACACATTTCTGCTTCCCTGCCCCTAAAGAAGGTACACTTGGAGGCATCTAGGAGTAGAAACATGATTCCGGGAAGGCTTTTGCTTTTCCCAACATGCAGGGAGGATGTGACCAGGGCCACCTCACCTCTTTCCTTTCATGCTTTAGGAGCCCGCCTGAGACAAGACGACAGCCAAGGTCACAAATCACCGTGCTAAGGATGCCAGAGCAGAAAGGCAGAAGGAGGCTGGGTTGCTGCGGACCCACGCCAGCAGCGGCTTACCCTGGACGTCTTATTACAGAAGAAAAATAAGCCCTCGGTTGTTTAAGCTCCTGCTAGTTGGGTATCTGTTACTTGTAGCTGATTGAAACCCTGGATGAGACAGAATCCTAGTGCAGGTATCCATTTTAGTGTTGATCTATCCTTGTATTTTATTCACTCTGATAATGGTACAACTTTCTGATTACTCTATTGAAGAATAAAATGATAATAGCAATAATTTATTCACTGCCTACTTCATTTGCATTATCTGATATCACAAAGATGCTAAAAGGCAACTTAATTGTCTTTATTTTTTTTTAATCTTTATTGTTGAAAGTATTACAGATGTTCCCCTTTTCCTTCCTTGATCTCCTCCTCCCTGCTCCCATCCCCCTCCTGCCTCCCCCACACTATTATCTGTGACCATAGGTTATGCATAGATGCCTACAAGTTCTCTGGTTTTCTCTTTCCCAGCCCCCCACCCCCTTCCGTCTGCGGTTTGTCAGTCTGTTCCCTACTTCCACGTCTCTGGATCTATTTTGATCATCAGCTTATTTTGTTCATTATATTCCATAAATAAGTGAGATCATGTGGCACTTGTCTTTATTTTAAAGATGAAGAAATCAGATACCAGTAAAGCTAAGTTACTTGACTATGTTCACAAAGAATTCCGACCTAACTGAAACTGCTTCCTTAGTTCTTTCATAAAGTCAGGAGCCCAGAGCAGCTTACGTAATCCGGTAACAGCAACAGTAGTAGCAATCAGGAGGCCTGGCGGGGGGGGGGGGGGGGGGGGCAGGAGGGGGGGATGTGCCCTTTACATGGTCACGCCAGGGGTAATGGCAGCCCCTTTCGCTTTGGCCAGCAGGTCGAGGTCTTGCCCTCAGCTTTGCCTCCCACCTTTGGCTCTGAGTCCTGGGACCCTGTCTCTGTCCTATGGCCTCATCCCTGGAGCTTGCTCATTCTTTTTTTTTTTAATTTTTTATTAATTTATTTTTGTTACAGATGTTTCTCCTTTTTTCCCCCAATGACAGCCTCCTCCCCATGCCCCCCCCCCCCACACACACACACCATACCTGGCTTTGTTGTCCATGTCCATCGGTTATGCATACATGCATATAAGTTCTGTGGTTTATCTCTTCCCACCCCCATCACCCCTTCTTCTGAGGGTTGTCACTCTGTACCCTGCTTCTACTCTATTCCTCATACTGTTATGTTCACTATATCCACGAATAAGTGAGATCATGTGATATTCGTTTTTCTCTGCTTGGCTTGTTTTGCTTAGGATAATACTTTCCAGGTCCCTCCATGTTATCTCAAAGGATAAGAGATCTTCCTTTCTTACAGCTGCATAGTATTCCATTGTGTATATGTACCACAGCTTTTTATCCACTCATCTATTGATGGACATTTGGGCTATATCCAGATCTTAGCTATTGTAAATAGTGCTGCTATGAACATGAGGGTACATATATTCTTTCTGATTGGTGTTTCAGGCTTAGGGTATATCCCTAGAAGTGGGACCACTGGGTCAACTGGCAATTAAATTTTTAATTTTTTGAGGTAACACCATAGTGACTGCACGAGTATGCATTCCTCCCAGCAGTGTACTAGAGTCCCCTTTTCTCCACACCCTCGCCAGCACTTGTTGTTTGATGATTTGTTGATGGCAGCCATTCTGACAGGCATGAGGTGACACCTCATAGTTGTTTTAATTTGCTTCTCTCTGATGATTAGTGATGTTGAGCATTTCTTCATATGTCTCTTGGCCATTTGTATGTCCTGTTTGGAGAGATGTCTATTCAGCTCTGCCCATTTTGTAATTGGGTTCTTTGTCTTCCTTTTGTTGAGTTGTATGAGTACTCTGTATATTTTGGAAATTAACCCCTTATCTGATGTATCATTGGCAATGATGTTCTCCCATACAGTGGGTTGCCTTTCCATTTTGATGGTTGTTTCTTTTGCTGTGCAGAAGCTTTTTAGTTTGATGTAGTCCCATGTGTTCACTTTTTCCTTTGTTTCTGTTGCCTTAGGTGATGTATCAGGGAAAATTCTGCTCCGTATGATGTCCAAAATTTTGTTGACTACATTTTCTTCTAGGATTTTTATGGATTCACGGGTCACATTTAAGTCTTTTATCCATTCTGAGTTTATTCTTGTGTATGGTGTAAGTTGATGGTCTAGTTTCATTTTTTTGCAAGTAGCTGACCAATTTTCCCAACATCATTTATTAAAGAGGCTGTCTTTACTCCACTGTATGCTCTTGCCTTCTTTGTCAAATATTAATTGAGCATAATGTCTTGGGTCCATTTCTGGGTTCTCTGTTCTGTTCCACTGGTCTATATGCCTGTTCTTGTGCCAGTACCAGGCTGTTTTGATTACAGTGGCTTTGTAGTATAACCTGAAATCTGTAAATGTAATCCCTCCAACTTTGTACTACATTTTCAAGATTGCTGTGGCTATTTGGGGTCTTTTTTGGTTTCATATGAACTTTTGAAGTATTTGTTCTAGTTCTGTGAAATATGTCATTGATATTTTGATGGGGATTGCAATGAATCCATAGATTGCTTTGGGTAATATGGACATTTTAATGATGTTAATTCTTCCAATCCATGAACAAGGTGTGCTTCCACTTTTTTATATCTTCCTCTATTTCTTTTTTCAATGTCCTGTAGTTTTCTGAAAATAGGTCCTTTACTTCTTTGGTTAAGTTTATTCCTAGGTATCTTAACTTTTTTGCAGCAGTGGTAAATGGGATTGTTTTTTCAGTTTCTCTTTCTGTGACTTCATCATTGGTGTATAAGAATGCCGTTGATTTCTTGACATTAATTTTGTATCCTGCTACTTTGCTAAATTCATTTAAGTCTAGTAGATTTTTGATGGAGGCCTTAGGGTTTTCTATTTATAATATCATGTCATCTGCAAATAATGACAGTTTCACTTCCTCCTTTCCAATTTGGATACCTTTTATTTTTTCTTCATGTCTGATTACTGTGGTTAAGACTTCCAGTACTATGTTAAATAAGAGTGGCAATAGTGGGCATCCTTGTCTTGTTTCTCTTCTTAAGGGAAATGCTTTTAGTTTCTGCCCACTGAGTATGATGTTGGCTCTAGGTCTTTCATATATGGCCTTTATTATGTTGAGATATGGTCCCTTTATTCCCACAACGCTGAGCGTTTTTATCAGAAATGGATGCTGGATTTTGTCAAATGCTTTTTCAGCATCTATTGATATGATCATGTGGTTTTTATTCTTCATTTTGTTTATGTGGTGTATCACATTTATTGATTTGCGAATATTGTACCAGCCTTGCATCCCTGGGATGAATCCCACTTGGTCATGGTGAATAATTTTTTTGATGTATTGCTGGATCCTATTTGCTAGTATTTTGTTCAGGGTTTTGACATCTATGTTCACCAGGGATATTGGCCTGTAGTTTTCTTTTTTTTGTAGTGTCTTTTTCTGGTTGTAATTAGAATTATGTTGGCCTCATAGAACGAGTTTGGAAGTCTTCCTTCTTCTTGAATTTTTTGAAATAGGTTGAGGAGAATGGGTTTTAGTTTTTCATTGAATGTTTGGTAAAACTCCTCCATGAAGCCTTCCAGGCCTGGACTTTTGTTTGCTGGAAGAGTCTTGATTACCTCTTCAATTTCCTTAGTTGTTATTGGTCTGTTCAAATTTTCTATCTCTTCTCGGTCCAGTTTTGGGAGACAATGTGTTTCTAGAAATCTGTCCATTTCACTTAGATTGTTGAATTGTTGCCATATAATTGTTCATAGTATTTGTTAACAATCCTTTGTATTTCTGTGGTGTCAGTTGTTACTTCTCCCCTTTCACTTCTGATTTTGTGTATTTGGGTTCTCTCTTTTTGTTTCTTGGTGAGTCTAGCTAAGAGTCCATCAATCTTGTTTATCTTTACAAAGAACCAGCTCTTTGTTTCATTTATCCTTTGAATTGTTTTTTGTTTTTGTTTTTTTGGGGTCTCTATGTCATTTATTTCTGCTCTCATCTTTACTATTTCTTTTCTTCCACTTGCTCTGGGGATTTCTTTTTGTTTGCTTTCTAGTTCTTTAAGTTGTGAGGTTAGATAGTCTATTAGAAATTTTTCTTGGTTCTTGAAATAGGCCTGTAGTGCTATGAACTTCCCTCTCAGAACTGCTTTCGCTGCATCCCATAAATTTTGTGTTGTTATGTGTTCATTTTCATTGGTATCCAGGAAATTTTAAATTTCTTCCCTGATCTCAGTAACCCATTCATTGTTTAATAACATGCTATTTAGCCTCCATGTGTTGAAATGTCTTTGCATGTTCTTGTTGCAATTGATTTCTAATTGCACACCATTGTGATCTGAGAAGATGCTTGATATGATTTCAATCTTCTTGAGCTTGTAGAGACTTAGTTTGTGTCCTAACATGTGGTCTGTCTTTGAGAATATCCCATGTGCGCTTGAGAAGAATGTGAATTCTCTAGTTTTGGGGTGTAATTCTCTGTAGATATCTATTAAATCCATTTGGTCTAGTGCTCCATTTAGAGTCTCTGTTTCCTTGCTAATTTTTTGTTTAGAGGATCTATCCAGTGATGTCAGTGGGGTGTTGAAGTCCCCTGCTATGATTGTATTGCTGTCGATTTCTCCTCTGAAGTCCTCCAGAAAATTTTTAATATATTTTGGTGCACCTATATTGGGTGCATATATGTTTACCAAGGTTATATCTTCCTGATGGACAGATCCTTTCAATATCATGTAGTGGCCTTCTCTGTCTCCAGTTATGGCCTTCATTTTGAAATCTATTTTATCAGATATGAGTATTTCTATCCCAGCTTTTTTTCCTTTCTGTTTGATTGAAAGATTTTTTTCCATCCCTTCACTTTCAACGTATGTGAGTCTTTTGTTGTGAGGTGGGTCTTTTGATATAAATATATGAGCCATGCTTTCATATCCAATCAGCTACTCTGTGTCTTTTTATGGGAGCATTCAATCATTTACATTTAAGGTGATTATTGATATGTACTTATTTATTGCCATTTTTGTTTAGTGTGGTTCTATTTTCCTTCCTATTTCTTCTACTAATTAGAGCAGTCCTTCTAACATTTCTTGCAGTGCTGGTTTGGTGCTAATATATTCCCTTAGCCTTTTTTTCATTTGGGAAGCTCTTTATTTCACCTTCCATTTTGAATGACAGCCTTGCTGGGTAGAATAGTCTTGGATTCAGATACTTGTTTTTCATGACCTTGATTATCTCATGCCATTTCCCTCTGGCCTGTAGTGTTTCTGTTGAGAAGTCAGCTGAGAGCCTTATGGGGGTTCCTTTGTAGGTAACCTGTTGCTTATCTCTTGCTGCCTTTTGGATTCTCTTTGTCTTTAATTTTTGGCATTTTAATTACTGCATGTCTTGGTGTGGACCTGTTTGGGTTCTTCTTACTTGGGGCTCTCTGTGCTTCTTGAACTTGAATGCCTTCTTTCTTCACCAAATTAGGGAAGTTTTCTGTCACTATTTCTTCAAATATATTTTCTAACTCTAGCTCATTTTATTCTTCTTTGGGGACTCTATGATGTGAATGTTATTATGTTTCCAGTTGTCCCACAGTTCTCTGAAGCTGTCTTCCTGTTTTTTAATTGTTTTTTCCTTTTGGTTTCTGATTGGTTGATTTTTTTCTACCTGGTCTTCTAATTTACTGATCCGGTCCTCAGCTTCCTCTACTCTGCTGTTTAGTCCTTCTAATGTGTTCTTTATTTCTGCTATGTCATTCTTCATTGCTCCTTGGTGCTTTTTAATTTCCAATTGGTTGATTTTCAGTGTTTCTATGTCTTCATTCATGGTGTTGATGTCCTTACTCGTGCTGTAGAGCTTCCTCAAGATCATGGCTCTGAATTCTAGCTCTGTTAACTTGCTTAACTGGGTTTCATTTATCTCATCTTTAGTAGAGGTCTCATGTTGTTTCATTTGGGATTTGTTTCTTTGTTTTAACATTTTGTCTGTCTCAGTGGGTTTGGAGCTTGCCAAATTTTCCCTGTGGGTGTTGGTGTTCTGCTGTTTGTGGCTCCCTCTACTGGGTTTGGATGAGCAAGGGAGGACCCACATTAAACACCCCTATCAGGTCTTACTTTCCCGGGTAGAATTGCAAGCCCAGGAAAGGTTCAGTTATCCTCTAGCTTTTTGCCTGGAGGCTATTAGTCATGGTTACTTGAAGAGCCTTGGGTTCTCAGTTGACTGAAAAACCCTCTCAGGTGTTCAGCATAAGGGAATTTCCTGAGGGTGGGGCAGATGCTGGTTGTTAATCAGCCTCAATTTGCATTTCAATGGTCTACAGATGGGGTTGAATCTCCGAGGGAGGGGCCGCTGCGTCTCCCCAGAGCCCTGGGAAGGAATAAGACTACTGTCCTGCTTGGTCGCAACTCAGCAAAAGCTCTGAGTGCCCTCCAAATCCCGATTGTCCCCACACAGTTCCAGTCCAGTCCACCCTCCCTCTGCTGGAGCCCAAGGTGAGTGGCTGTGGCTATTTCAGCGTCTGTCCCAGCTCTGTGCTGTGGGGCCGCCTGGGAGTTGAACACCAGGGCGCTGCTCACAGCTCAGACCACTGCCCTCTGTGGGCTCCCAGCCCTCCTCTCACGCCTCCGCAATCCTACCAGAATCGATCAGTGTCCCTGGTTGTATGGTCCGCGCAAGCTGCTTTTCTGTTGCTTTTCCTCAAGGATTTGTCTTTATTTCTGTTGTAATTCCAGTTTGGTCCTGGGAGACGGTCTGTGTATCTGTGTAGCTTTCATTCACTTCGCCGCCATTTTGGAAAATTGCCTTCTCATTCTTAAGCCCTTGAATCAAAGTTCTAACTATAGCCCTGGCCAGTTTGGTTGAGTGGTTAGAGCATCAGCCCACGGAGCAAAGAGCTGCAGGTTTGATTACAGTCATGGGCACTTACTTAGGTTAGAGTTCAGTCCCCAGGCCCTGGTCAGGGTTGCGTGGGAGGCAACCAGTTGTGTCTCTGTCACGTCGATGTCTATCTGTCTCTCGCGCTCGCGCTCTCTCTCTCTCTCTCTCTCTCTTCCCCTCACTCCTCCTCCCACTCTATCTGAAGACAAATGGGAAAATATCCTCAGGTGGGAATTAAAAAAAAAATTGTTCTGACTACAAGTCTGTCTACTTTTTACTTTGGGTCCTTCCACTGTTTCTCCTGATGTGTTCTGAAGAAATGTTTAAAACGATAATTTCTAAAAGAAGTCTCCTTTCGTGTATGTCTGTGTTCATTATCTTCCTGTTTAACCACCTGGTAACCTTGCACAGACTCATAATGATAATTAGGGGGGAATAATAGTTGCAAATGCTGCTACTATGCAACTTGGGCCCTGCCTAATGGGAAAGGGAGGTGACCGTTCCAACTCCTTGTTCCCCAGCAACGGATGGCACTCTAAACTTTGTCATGAGAGACATAGAAATCCTTGTATTCGTAATGGATTGGTGGGGGAGTGCAAGTGTCATAAATCCAGCTCAGACTAATATAAACAAATGGAACTGGCCCACTCACGATCCAGGAAGTCCGCATCGTCTCTCTCCTGCTCTTTGCTTTGTGTGTCTCTCTTTGGCCGTATTCCATGGATAGGAGCTTTCAATGTGGCAGAAAGTAGGGTCTTTCATTTTCCCAGACTCCCAGACTCCTGGCAACCATAATAGAGGGAAACACCGTTTCCCATTAGGTCTGATGGGAAAATCTCTTGGAGGACTTGGATTGGCTTTGGCCACACGCCCATTTCTGAGCCAATCCCTGTGGACAGAGAAATGCGATACTCAGGTCATCTGAGCTTGGGTCCAGTCCCACTCCTATGGCTGTAGTGGTGTTCCGGGCTCAGCCCTACCACCACCACATGGTACGGGTGTTCTAGGGGAAACAGTGTGCTGGACAGACAGGCATCAGGTGGGCACCAGTGTGATGTGGGGAACTTCTGGACAGCAGGAGGGAAAGCCTCCGCCTTGAGGCTTCTGAGGGAGGGGCTGGGCTTACGGAGGGAGGGGCTGGGCTTACGGTGGCAGCACTGTGGTCCACTGGGCAGGTGTCAGCTCCCGGCACGCTCAGGGCAGAAGCAGCTCTGAATTCCCACCCCTCCTCATTGAAGAGATACCATAGCCTGAGTTGGAAGATACTAAGGTCCCCCCTCTCAACAAGTCACCCTTAGAACAGACCCTGGCTGGGACAGAAGAGGTGATATCCTAAATCTAACCATTAGACCGACTGCTCAACAGGTGACACGACAGATCAGAGGGCCTGAGAAAGACAGACCCTTCCTGCTCTCTACCTGCTCCTGGCGTGGGGTCCTCCTGAGGAGAGGCCTTGACAGCATCACTTTCAGGGAACGCGTCTGCCACCGTGTTTGTCTGTGTGTCGGGTGCGCACACGCGGCCTTACCCTCCTGGCTGAGAAGGCGCACCACCCTGCCCCTGCTCGACGGGTACTGGAGTTCTCCCACTTAGAGACTCACTCCTTGTGCTCAAGAATCGTCTCCTCTTAAAAACGCTGATTTCCCAGGACAGAGAATGTTGTTATTAGAGCAGAAAATATATATTAGCCTCCACCCCCAGTTCCTGACACAGCTCCTAAAGCCCCGAAGCCCTAAATGATGAGGGCTGGGGGCATTTTTGCTCCATGAGTGACGCTGAGAGGGCCCCTGGGTGGAGGCTGGTCACCAGAAGGCCCAAGGCACGATTAGAAGCTTGGAGTTGTCAGCCCCTGCCAATCCTCCAGAGACGAGAGGGGTTGGAAATGGAATTAAAATTGATCATACCTGCCTGAAATCCCAGTCGTTCGGGGTTCATAGAGTTTCCAGGTTGGTGAACACACCCACATCAGTGGGGTGACGCACCCCAACTCCACAGGGGCTGAATCTCGTACACTCAAGACCCTCCCAGGCCCTGACTTGTGTATCCCTCATCTGCTGTCCACCTGCACCTGTCTCATACCCTCAGTAAACTGGTGAGCATGAGGGGGTTTCCTTGAGTCCTGTAAGCTGCTCTAGCAAACTGATCAAAGCCTCTAATCTATAGCTGGTTGGTCATAAGCACAGATCACAACCTGAGCTTCCAACTGGCGTCCGAAGTGTGTGGCGAAGGGGGGGGGGGGGAGGGGAACACTTGCAGGACTGGGTCCTTCACCTGTGGCATCTGCCATCCTCTCCAGGTAGATAGTGTTAGAATTGAGTTAAACCTTAGGGCACCCAGCTGGAGTCACCGAGAGGTGCTTGTTGTGGGGAAAACCTCCACACGAGAAATGTCGGAAGGGGAGTTTCATGTGAGGAGCAAATGAGGCGCACAGGAAAGAGAGACCGAGGGAAGGGCTGGGTTTCTGTCGTCAACGTATTTATCGTTAATAAGGAAGAGGAAGCTCAGCAGGCTCTCTCAGGAAGAAGGCTTTGGATGAGAAATGCTGAGCCTCTTATTAGAGACCAGTAACTGGACGGTAAGGTCCTTGAAGGTATTATATCTAATTTATAGTTGAGATATCCACTTGGTGAAGACCTTCCTCATAGCAATCCCTCACTGCAGGTTTTTATATGAATAATCTTTGTTTTTGTTTTGTTTTTTATCCTCACTTTGTTTTTTTTCCATTTTTTGTTCAGATAGAGTGGGAGGGAGAGAGAGGAAGAGATAGAGAGAGAGAAACATTGCCGTGAAAGGGACACATCAAGTGGCTGCCACCCGCACGACCAACCAGGGCTGGGGACAAACTGCAACTGAGGTACGTGCCCTTAGCGGGAACCAAACCCGGGTCTCTCTGGACCGCAGGCCGACGCTCCAACCGCTGAGCCAAACCGACCAGGGCTATATGAATAATCTTTAAGTTACCTCCAAGTTTCCAGCAAAACTATACCGTACACACCTGTCAGTGGTAACAGTTTGGATGGGAGGGAGAATCGAGGAGGAGGAATCATGTCCAACATTTGGGCTTAACCTTGAGCTGGAATAAAGGAATTGCTGTAAGACAAACGCGGAAACCCTGAGTGGAGGCGATTCTGGAAATGGAGTAGGAAAGAACTGGAACACGTTTTAGGGTCTGAATTCTCGATCGTCCCAATGAGGGCACCCTCCTTTCCAAAGGACCAGGAGTGGAGAGGTTTGAGCTGACCTTAGCTGACTTTGGGAACAGATGACATCCAGTTGGTGTGGGGCTCGTTCATTTTGCGCCAGTGCCTCTCAAATCGGGAGAAAACTTTTAGATGCATGCCCCCTTTCCTGAGAAGCGGTGTAGTGCAGTGGTTAGCGTCCTGCCGTGTGGCAGCCGACTGCTACGGTACAAGCCCCACCTTTGCTCTGCATGGCTACGTGACCGTGGGCAACAGGCTTAACCTCTCTGCGCCTCAGTTTTCTCACCTGAAAAATGGGAATAATGGTAGTTCCCAACTTTGTAGGGTTGTTTTGGGAATTAACTAAGTTAATATACATGAAAAGTGTGCTCTGAGGCTTGGCATATGGAGCGTACTATATGTCTAGCTATTTTATTTCTCCAAAGTGCTCGGGGAACAGGGCACTATTATTAGACACAAAGCCTGAGTGTGCACTTCCTTGTTTAACAGATGCGCCAGCAGGTTGTGAGCTGGGCGGGGAGGGGCCCGCGGGAACGTGGACGCCCGTGGGCGCTGTGCCCTCCTTGCCCGCTGGGCCTCAGAAGGGCAGCAGAGCAGCAGCCGGCAGCCGGCACCGGGCACCGAGGCGGCTCTGTTTGCAGATCGTCCCCTCTGCAAGGTGAAGCGGGCAGCGGGCACGCACACAGGGCGAGCCTGCTTCCCTCTTCTTCCCCAGACGGTGCCCGTCCTCCGTTGTTCCTGTGGGACCTCATGCGCAAAACAGAGAACTAGTAGTAAGTTCTCTCATAAGAATTCTATGATCCGGGTGGTTCCGTGCTCTAAGATGGTGACAGTGTTGATTCTCCCAATAGACAGGGACGAGGCTTCAGAGCCAGGGGTCCTCCTGAGCCTGTGGGCTATGACCAGAACCCTCGCCCTGCCGCTCTGCGCCGCTCGCTGGGAACCGGGCCCAAGTCTAGTCCTGATGAACAGGGTAAGTTTTTACTTCTTTTTTCTAGAAGCAGAAGACTCTGGGATCCGGATGGAATCTGGCCCGTACTCTATAAAAAATGTGATTGAAGTAAGTCCAGTGTCTTGTCAGGATTCTTCCGTGTCCAGATATAGCCAACTTGCTGTTTTACAGGCTGTCGTTCAGCCAGGATGTTACCTGAACAATGTCAAAAATCAGTTTTTAGGTACATTTATTTATTTTCTTTTGTAGGGGACAGAAATAGTTTATAATTACTTAGCTCTACTTTCTCCAAATCTTTCTACAGGCCTCTGCCATGATCAGCTCCCTGCACTGGCCTGATGTCCCTGACACTAGCTCCAGCTGCCCGGCAGGGGTGGGACGGACTGGTGACAATCACAGCTGGGTGGCCTGCGTGGATGCCCGGCTACTGGAGATGGGCTGGTTCCTTAATCCCTGCCTCAGTGTCCACATCTGTAAAATGAAAACCACAGTGGTGCCTACTTCCTCATTCGTGGGAGTGCTGAGCGTGTTGATACATGTAAAGTATTTAATTTGGTGCCCGGCACATGGAAGGAGCTCTAGGTGTCAGCTGGCATCGTGTCCCACGCGTGGGCCATGCTCGTGGTGAGATGCAGGTGAACTCCCTGGCCCCTTCTCATTGCTCTGCGTCAGGTAACCCCCAGGGAGCCGGGACTTGTCTGGTGGTATGAGGGTGACCTGCACACTGGAAAAGGCAGGCGGTCTCTGGTCCTCAGGGTGCACTCCTCCCTCACTCCCCAGAGGTGCATCTAAAATATAAAAACCCAATTCATTCACTTTTGGACCAGAAGCTCCATTTCCCAAGGCAGAGGGAAGCGACTGTCCTGTTGGGTGGAGATGTCAAGAGAGGACTTTCCTTTTCTTCGCTGTCATTGAACTTGAGAGCTAGGGTGTACGTGGAAAGAAGAGGAGGCATGTCTCCTGCATGTGGAAGGTGGTCCCATCCTCTCCCAGGAGTATCTTATTCATCCAAAAATATTTCTGGAGCCCCTACAATCTGACGTACTGCTGTGCATTCTGGATATATGGGAATAAACAAGACAGGCCGACCTTTGCAGCCTTAGAGCTCCCGTCATCAAGATGCAACAAAGTAGCGTTTCCTGAGGATTCTTCATTAGTCGCCTCTTCTTCAGCAGCACATTCTGAATGATGGCCGGATTCAAAAGTGTCGTGGGTCACCAGAGACAACTCGATGGTCGCTATAGGTGTGAAATGCACCTTGTTGCATTCTAGTCCTTTTTCTGAAAATAGATGGTCTGTGTAAGATATCTATATTTTCCATAAATATTTACTTAACCTGAATGGCCTGTTCTGAGACCACATAGGAAAATACACACCTTTGCTCCATCGGGAAGACTTGGATGGTGGTGTTGGCTCTCACTTGTTTACGTGTTTTGCCTGTGTGCATCCTTTGGTTACTCACCGACTACGATGCCCCTCAGGGAGGAGCGTCCTGAGCGGCTCGCGTCCCGCGGTGACGCTGCCGACCACCCGGCCCTGAGGAAGGAGGCCCAGGTCAGGGTAAAGGGAGGAAAGCGCTTGTCGGCTGCCTCGTGTGTCCGAGCCTCCTCTTGGGACCCTGACCCGGGGGCTGTTTCTGGTGTTTCAGAGGACAGGTGTCAGGGGAATGAGGACCGGCACGTTCACCCCTCCTGTGGCTGTCCCCGTCTCCGCAGAGTGGCCCGCTGGGTGAAACTCTCCGGACTTCCTCCCAACCCTGGTCTCTCTTCTGGGTTTCCTGGGCAGAAAGCGGGGAGGGTTTGGGGGTTGTTCTTGTGGCCTTGAAGGAATCCACCTGCCAGGGAGCCCAGGGCTTCACAGCAGGCGCACGTGCACACACACACACACACACACACACACACACCGGCTCTTCCCCCTCTGAACCATCAGCGCAGAGATACAAACACTTGATTTCTTGCTGTGGAGGAGGCTTGGGGTGGGAAAGACACAAGGGTGCGGGAAGGCAGGATCGTACCACAGAGGTTAGGACAGGACAGGGGGAGGACGGGACAGGGGGAGGACAGGACAGGGGGAGGGCAGGACAGGGGGAGGATGGGACAGGACAGGGGGAGGACGGGACAGGACAGGGGGAGGACGGGGCAGGGGGAGGACGGGGCAGGGGGAGGACGGGACAGGGGGAGGGCAGGACGGGGAGGGCAGGACAGAGGCAGGAAAGGACAGAGGCAGGAAAGTGCACCTATGGAAAATGACACGTGGTAGGGAAAGAAATTTTATTTTCAAGCCTTTAAGAGAATAATACAAACAACAGAGAGTTTTAAAAAACCCTAAAAACTGGTTTAAAAAAGTACTTGACAGTGTCCCTTGAATACCCATGGATGACGCAGCCATTGTGCAATGACAAGAAACTCTGCAGGTGGCCACCCAGTGGCCTTCCCTGGCAGGGTCCCAGGAGCCAGCAGGCGGGCTGAGGGACAGTGCTCCCTGCCTCTGTGCTCCGGGACCAGGGGACACTAGCACTGAGGGCTCAGCCAAGCTGCCCTCGGGTAGGCCTCCACAGCAAGGGCCACTTAGCCTGGTCTCCACTCCCCCGGCAGGGACACCTCCGGCCAGCCCACCCCCCTCTGCGGCAGCTCTTAGCACGCGCCAGGCAGGAGGCGCCAGGCAGGAGGCGCAAAGCAGGGGTGGGTAGTAGGGAAAGTCCCTCCTGGATTGACAGCTTTGAAGGCTGAAGCCACAGTAGCAGGACTGTGCTTGAGATACCCACGGGAAATCTGTACTTTTCTCTAGTTGTGTGTGTGCGTGTGCGTGTGCGTGTGTGCGTGTGTGTCTGTGTGTGTCCTGTAAACATCTTTGAGCCAAATCACCATAAAATAAAGTCACAAGGGCACAAAAAGACATCCATCTCCAAACCTAAACCCTCTTTGAGCCCACTTGAAATTGGGAGTTCCTCTTTGGAAGGTTTGGAAGGGAGGCAAGTCCCCCTCTGGCCGCTCACACCAACGGCTCCCTCCCTACACTGTCCACCCAGAGTCCCTAAGCCATTGCAGTTAGAAATCCTACTCATCCAGGTTAGCCCAGCACTGCAAAAGCTGTGTCCTCCCTGCCTGTCCTCACCCGACCCTCTCCCTCCCCTCCCCGCACCGCCGTGGGTCACAGCCAGAGGAAACCCAAGCAAACTCCAGGGTACAGCAGGGCAGGCCACAGGTGCTTCCCTCCTGCACCCTCCTCAGTTGTCCTCCCTCGGCTCCGCCCTCTGCAGCCCCGCCTCTCCCAGGTGTTTTGTGCAGGGTGCTCAGGCCCACGTGGCGGCCGTGTTGTGTTGGGCTCCGTCTGCATTGCACGTTGTGGTTGTTTGTATTGGTTTTCCTTGCTCTTGTTGGAGAACAAAATTGACTAATTGGAAACACGAAACCACACCAGCGTCCCTCACTGCAGCTCCAATCCTGCCCCCAGACCCCCGAAGGCCCCCACCCTCTGCCCTGGCCCCTGGGGAGCCACCTGGCCTCCCACACCTGCTCCCCAGACCAGCATTCCATCGGGCCCCTCCCCCCCTGTGCGCGGTCAACGCCTCCCTTCCAGGTCTGTCCTCACACTGTCGTGACCCTCATGACGAGCTCCCGGCTGCCGGCCTGGGGGCTCCGCTGCTCGTGAGGTCGCAGGTGACTCAAGATGTGCAGGATGGTGTAAGCACAGTGGTGATCAGACACAGGGCCTGAGGGCTGGCTGGCTGCCCGGGCCGGGCCTTCCTCAGGGGCGGGGGTGTCCACAGCCCCCTCTTCCGAGGAGAGGGCATTGGCCTGGGTGGACGAGGAGGTCCGGGGGTTTGTCCTGCCTCCTGACTTTTGATCCTCCAGGTCCTTTGCCTTGTCATAGTTCAGCACTTTCCATTGCTGGTTGACAGCCTGCCACCGTTTAAAGATGCGGTACACGGAGGGTCCCTCATGGATGATGAGACCTGGGCAGCAGGGAGAAGAGCAAGGCCAAGTAAGGGGAACAAGTTATGATCGCCCTTCAATTATAAGCGGATACCGGTGTGGGAAAGCTGGACGTGTATAGTCTGATTTGTTCTTTTCAAACCTACCTTTCAGCTTTGAGTCTCATGGTTCCCATCCCTACATCCCCAGGCTCCGCGAACCTTCGATGGGTACAAACCACACCAGGTCCACGAAATAGCTGAGCACCTCTATGGGATCCCTCTGCCACCTCTACCTACCCACCCACATCTTGGCTTCACAAAAATCCAAACCTGCTGTCCATGGAGGCGTCATATAAATGCAGGGTGGGTCAAAAGTAGGTTTACAACTGTGCATGTGGAAAAGAATATGATAATTAATAAATAATAATACAAGAGTCAACTCTGTGTTTTGAGTACTCACTTTTGTATACCTACTTTTGCCCCACCCTGCATTTTCCCCCCTCCATGTATCCATGGCCCCCAGTACTTAGCTGATGTCGAATGAATCATGTTCTCAAAGGCACCATGAAAGAATCCCATGGTCATTCTATACCTGCGGAATGATGTCTGACATTCCACTGATTGCAAATAGCCCAGCACTGCTGAAATACACCCCTGGGAGAGAGAACACTGACGCAGTTATATTGGCCAGTGGTAAGGTAGAGTCAGGAATAAGCCATGTCAGACAATCAGGCAAATAAATATTAATTGCATACCTACTGTGCGTCAAATACTAGAGATACTGCAGTGAGCCGGAGAGGCAGAGTCCTGCCCTCAGAGAGCTTACATTCATTGTAGCAGAGAAACACACAACAGGCATGTAAACCAGTCAGTAGGACTATTTCAGGAACTGAAGAAATGCTACGAGGAAGATAACATAGGGTTAAATAGCCCCTGGCTGCAGATGCTGAAGGTCTTGTTTAGCAAGAGGGGTATGGGAGGTGATAGTTGAATTGAGACTTAAATAATGAGAAGGAAGGATCCATGCAAAGATCTGAAAGGAGAGCATTTAGTGGTGGGAAACGCATGTGCAAAGGCCAGGGGGTGGGAATGAATGCAGAGGGTCAGAGAAGACGTCAGTGTGGCCAGGGGGCAGTGAATGAGTGGGGAAGGGCAGGGAGACAAGGGGCCTTGTAGGCCATGGCAAGGAACTTAAATTCTATCCTGCATAAAATGGGAAACCATAGAAGGGTTTAATAGGAGGACTAATGTGATCTGAGTTAGCCTTCAGAAAGTTCCTTCTGGCTCCTCGGAAACAATAAACTGAGGAGGACCGGAGTAGGAGCAGAAACGCAAGCAGGAAGTGATGTAATGACTCAAGCAGGAAGTGATGTAATGATTCAAGCAGGAAGTGATGTAATGATTCAAGCAGGAAGTATGTAATGATTCAAGCAGGAAGTGATGGTGGCCTCGACGAGGGTGATCGCAGTGGAATGTGAGAGATCTCTGGAGTCGGGATGTGTGCGGGGCAGAGCGGAAAGACTTGCTGGCAGGGGAGGCGTGAGTCCAGAGAAAAATCTGAACGACTCGGAAGCTTTCGGCCTCAGCATTCAGTAGTGGTACCAGTTACCGAGATCTTTAAGGCCCAAGGGTAAGGGGTATGGCTTTGTGTGGTGGTGGTGGCAGTGACCATGAGTTTCTTACGGCTGCTGTACCAAATGACCACACATGTTAGTGGCTTAAAATAACACAAATGTATTCTCATAGTTCTGGAGATCAGAAGACTAAAATCAGTGTCACTAGGCTGATCTGAAGGTGTCAGCCAGGCTGGGTCTTTCTGGTGGCTTTGAGGGGAGAATCCATTGCCTTCTTCAGCTTCCAGAAGTCACCTTGCTTCTTCCTTGCCTCCGTCCACCTCTTCCTTCCACTGTCACATCCCCTACAACTCTTGTCTTCGAGTCTCCCTCTGCATCCCTCTTATAAGAACCCCGTGATTACATTGCGCCCACCTGAATAAATCATCAGGCTATCTCCCATTGTCAAGATTCTTACATAAATCACATCTGGGAGCATTTTTTTTTTTTTTTTTTTTTTACCACATAAGGTAGCATTAGCAGGTTCCAGGGATTATGACTTGGTTGTCTTTGCAGACCATTATTTAGGCACAGTGATAGTTATATTTTATTCATGGCAAATTTAAGATGTCTGATAGAAATCTCACATCAGGACCAGCAAGGCAGTTGAACATATAAGTCTGAAGCTTGGAGAGGGGTCTGGTTGGAGACAGAAGTCCTCAGTGCAGAGGTGGAATCTGAGCCTTGGAAACGGCCCAGCTCGCCTGGGTGAGGCGATGACAGAGCTCGGGGCTTCTGATGTGTAGAGGTTTGGTGGCGAGTTAGTGGAAGTGGAATTAGCAAAGGAGGCTCTGGAGGAGCAGTGAATGGTGCAGAAGGAAGACCAGCAAGGGTGGAGACCCAGGAGTCTAGAGCAGGATGTGTTTCAGGAAAGAGAGGGTGACAACTCTTTGAAGTGCTGTTGAGAGGTCAGTGAAATGAGTGACCACTGGCTTGGTTGGCACCTTGAAGGTAAGAGGATAGACGTGAAAGTGGGAAAACCAGGTGGTTCTCATCCAAGTGCACCTCTCTTTTCCATGAGGTCATCAGCTAAGGGGGAAGGGATAAGAAGGAAGGATTGACAGTGTGTGGAGAAAAAGAAAGTGGGAAATAATGATCTCGGAAGCGGGAGAGTGAACTTACAGGGAGGTGTGGCAGAATTGCCTGATGGTGTTGGGTGCCCATTTGAAACTTGTAGTCGTAAGTTTGAAGTGAGTATAGTCACTGGTTGTGTGATTTCTCTCTACACCATCGGTTGCGTGCTAGGTGCATGTGCGGGGTAAGATGAGCTGAATGTAATGAGTGTAGACTGTTTCTGCAGGCAAGTAAGACAGGAGGGAGGGTGGGAATTAAGAGTGTTTACAAGGGAGTAGCTAATACTGGCCCATGGAGGCTAGGCTGGGAGGACAGAAGTGAAGACACAAAATGAATAAAGAATAAGGGAAAAGGAAAGCTTTAGGGTCAATGACAAAAGGTCTATGAAGTTGGAGAATTGCCCTTTTCAGCTTCTAGAAGTCAACTGTTTCCCTTCCCTTTTCCATACATCAGCCAAAGAATCAGTAAACTACAGAGGTTGGGGGCGGGGGATAATCAGAGAGTGAGATGTTCAAAGATTTGGCGAGTGGTGTGGTTCTTGGTGAGGACAAGCTCCCGAGGGTGCGCACTGAGGGGCCGAGGTGGGCTGGAGGAAAGGACTTCGGAGCAATGAAGAGTCAGACAGACTATCTGCGTCGGCCGTCCTCCGTGCTATCAGACCAAATGCCCTCTTTTTATAACAAATATATTTTAATATCCCCTTTCTTATCCTGAAATGAGATTCATAAGATAAGACACTATGGTTGCTTTTTTTAAAAAAAATAATATAATGCCCTACCGAGAAACTAAAAAGCGGGGGAAGGTTCATTTATAACAAAACTCTTTAAATTTCAATATAAATGCTGGGGCACAACTACGTTTGGAAACAAATGAAAAAAAAAAATCTCATCCATTTCCAAAATTTCCACCAGGGGATGGTACCACTTCGGCTGAGAACCACTGATCTACAGAGATGCTGAAGGCAAGACCGGTGGGAGGGAGCCAGACACATTAGGAATGCGTGTAGGTGGTCAGCAGCCAACAGCATCGAGAAAGGAAAGGGGTGGTCACATATGACGACATGTGCTGCGAAGGGGTGGGGCTTCTGAACGACAAAGGAAGAGAGGTGGTTTGGAATTGGTCATGGGGAGCAAGGAGGTCACGGAGCCCCTCCGGACCCCACAGAATCCTGTATGAGAGAGAAAGCAGCCGTGCGGGAAACACCGCCCCCGGGAGACAGGTTGCAGATAAGGGAAGACGAAAGTAACCTCAGTGAAGAGGCTGCCGGAGATGGACCACGAGGTGCAGAGGGCACAACAGAAGGGCTGGGAAGATGGGGCTGGTTCAGGGGTGAGCAAAACAGGAACGGAAGGATTGTCCAGATTGTGAGGGTGGTCTCGGAGGCGGAACCCCGCGATGGTGAGTGATGTGATTGGGGATGTGGCACCATGGGATTTTCAGCAATTGTAAATCTAGGGGCGGCTGGCGTGGCCCCTGCGGGTAAGTGCTGACGCAGGAGCGAACAGCAACGAGTGACTCCAGCCTCCGTGGTGCGAAGCGAGGAGACTGGATGGGAACACCTCAAAGCCTCTCCAGCCTCCAACACGCTGTGCTTCTAGGAGGAAGACACCTACCACCGCCCCTCTTTCTCCAGTGTTCCAACAGCTCCTGACACTGCACTTGGTACAAGTCTTCAAGGGTTCGCCGAAGGACAGACAGTCTCCCTGCAGCCCAGGAGATCCTAACGTATGTACCCCTTTGAGGATCTCATGAAAGCTAAGGACCATCTTCCTGGGGGGGGGGGGGGGGGGACAGACACACATACTGTCCTGATAATTTTAGGGAATTCATAAATCTTCAGCTGACCACTTTGATCGGCCTGCCTGAGTCTCTGATTCCGGACAAGGAATTACCCATGCTCTCACCTCTCCCAATGTGCCAACGCTCATCACCTCTTCCGACCTTTTGAACACATCCTGTGTACCTTGGCACTGTAGTATTCCTTTGTTCGTTTATTCCAGAAGCCTTGTTGGAACCCTGCTATGCTCTTTCCCCTAGATCACAAGCCCTTCGAGGACAGAGCATGGGTGAGGTTTGGGCAGCTAACAGTTCCTGGAGACTAATGAAGCCTTGGTGGTGATGGAGTGGACAGGGCCTCAGGGAGTGAGAAGCAGGGTTTTTTGAAGCCTTAAACTACCTCTTTTCAATAAGAGCCACTACACTTGATTCTTAATTAGCTTCTTGATCAGACAATTTTACCCTGATTGAATAGGGTGGCTTAAATTTTTGGTCTGAATGCTGCCTTCTAATTATCTGTCGAGTGTTCAGGAAGTAATTAAACCATTTTGGTGGATAGATGGCTGAAGGGGAGGAAGGTGCACCTGTTTTTGTAGATAATGTTTGTTTGGCAAAAGTTGGAAAAGCACAAACTACCTCATTCACATCTACTCTCTAGCAGCACCTCTGCTTCCTGCTCTACCAATTACTTATTGATTCCTTGAGGGGCAGAATTTTTTTTTTTTTAAATGAGGGAAGATGGGTGGGGCTCACCTGATTGGAACAGGTGAGATGGGCAAGGTTGAAGAGATGGAAGAGAAATAAGATGGGCAGGAACTGGAAGGAGAGAGAGAGGAGAGAGAGAGGAGAGAGAGGAGAGAGAGAGGAGAGAGAGAGAGAGAGAGAGAGAGAGAGAGCACTTGATTGATTAGAACAAGAGGAAAGAAGGCTATTGCTGAAGGGAGGCAGAGAAGTAGCAGGAGAAAATGAAAAATCTGAGGGTATGGTAATATTAGAAACCCAGTACATTTTGATTGAGTCCTTTTCTGGGATTTTCCATGTAATTTAACAGTTACCTGGTAACCACCTACAAGGTGCCCAACCCTGGGCTATGTTTGTGGAAAACCGAGTTCCAGAAGAATTCATTGCTGCCTTTGTCTTTCTAACATCTCTCTACCTTTGAGCCTCCTCTTGCTCACAAAACTGTAGGCTGCATAGGTTGTCAGAAATGCTCACGTGTCATCGTAGCTCCCCGACCTCCAGGCGAAATGGCCCTTGCTCAGCCAGCCCACGGGGGAAGGTGGCCATGATGAGGGTGCTCCCGCCTGCACAGCCCCGCGCCGCAGCTCGCCACAGCGCTGTCAGCGGGTTCTTCCTGATGTGACATCCCAGCCCCTCCTGAACCCTGGCCATCAGCTCTGGCAGTATCCGCAGCGTGAGATACAGGTTCATTCCATTTGGTATTTCCTTAGCACCTACTGTGTGCTTCTATGAGCACCTGGTTCCCATCACACAGGGTGAAGAGGCCAAAGCTAACTGAGAAGTCTAGAGAAGCCTCTGGTCCCCTCTCCAATGCTAGAATCCCCGTCCCGACCCCCATGTTCTGCTGGTGTCCGGTGAAATGGCATAAAAGTCACAGACAACTCTCCAACAGTGCTTCCCAGACTTCAGCATGCACCAGAATCAACCAGGGAGCTTGTTAAAATACAGATTTCCGGGCCCCGCCCCCAGAGGCCTGGGGTGAGGCTCAGCAGGTCTGGGGTGAGGCCTATAAATTTGCATTTATTTTTTATTTATTTTTATTTTTTAATTTTATTTTTTAAATCTTTATTGTTGAATGTATTATATATGTTCCTCATTGTTCCCTCATTGACCCCCCTCCTCCCCACTCCCGCCCCCCTCCTGCCTTTTCCCACACTATTGTCTGTGTCTATTGGTTATGCATATAAATTCTTTGGTTTATTTCTTCCCACCCCCCAACCCCTTTCCCTTTGAGGTTTGTCAGTCTAGCAATGAATTTGTACTTCTTAATCCCCAAACAAGATGAACCCCAAGAGGCCCACACCAAGACACATCATCATCAAAATGCAAAAGGTCCAAGACAAAGAGAGAATCTTGAAAGGCAGCTAGTTACCTACAAAGGAGTTCCCATTAGGCTGTCAGCTGATTTCTCAAAAAAAACTTTGCAGGCCAGAAGGGAGTGGCAAGAAATATTCAGAGTGATGAAAAGCAAGAACCTACAACCAAGATTATCTATCCTGCAAAGCTGTCATTTAGAATCGATGGCCATATAAAGAGTTTCCCAGACAAGAAAAAGGTAAAGGAGTTCATCACCACCAAACTGTTATTGTATGAAATGATGAAGGGTCTTTTTGAAGAAAAAGATAAAATATATGAACAAACAAAATGGCAATGAATACATATCTACCGGCAGTGGAACCTACAAACAAAATGAACAGGCAGAACAGAAACGTTCTCAGAGATACAGAGAACAGTTTGAATTTGCATTTCTAAGAAGCTCGGGCAGAGCTGGGGCGGCCTGTGCATGCACGCACCGGAGTAGCACTGCCTCAGACATGGCCCTCATCCTGGCCTACTACCTCACAGCAGGCTCTACATTTTCAACAAAAAAAGGAACTATAAGTAACTGAAAAAAAATACTCTACTTCCAGATGTGACAGACATGGAAATGTCAGGCTACTGGAGAAAAGGTTCTGCCTTTCCTAGACCCAAAGAACTCTGGGCCCAACAATTTAGAGTCAACTCACTGATGAACACGCATTGAACATTCAGAGTACGGTCACGTGCTGGCCTTGTGGCTTTAAGTAAGTCGCGGCCTTTCTCTGAGTAAATTAGGGCGGACGCGCCTTCCTTATAGGGTCATTGTGAGGTCGGACGAGGTAGTGAGCCCTGGGTGTTGGCTTCCATGGCACAGTCCCGGACTCAATGCTACATGACGTTGGTTGTTGTGGCGCTGGGGAGATTACAAGATAGAAAAAGTGCACTCATGTCTCTTCCTCCTTCTTCCTTGCCAACTCCATCTCCAAACACAAGCACCTGTTCTGTCAACTCCTAACTGTCCTTCCTGAGCCTCAATCTGAGTCACTGTTTATCGATGAGTGGCATGCTGGAACTGCAAGGGTCTCGAGAGACCAACGGACTCCACAGAAGTGGAGACAAGCCTTCCCACCTGTGTCTCCCCTCCCACCGCCAGGAGCCTTCAGTAGTGACCTGGAGGGACACTCTCCTCTTCCTGCAGAATTACAGGCAGCACAGGGCAAGACACCTCCGAAGCCCCACCGTTGCCGCGTGCCTCCCAGATGCTACCCCTCAAGAGGCTAGCCCTGTCAGGACCTGCACCAGACTCATCAGGCAGGTGTGGGAAAGAAAGCAATATAAGCAGCTATCTGGGGTGGTTCAGTAGATGCTGCGGGGACAGGCCATTGACCATGCCACTCGCCCAATATTCTCCAGAGGTACAGTTTTGTGCTTCTCACACGTGTAGCCAGGCTGTACTTCTAGGACCCCCCTTGAGGAACTGGTAAGATGTGGGTCCAGGAGCCCCATCCGGGCAGGCTCACCTTGACTCCAATGCTTTTTTTTTTTTTTATTATCCTCACCCGAGGACACTTTTCCATTTTTTGTACAGATAGAGTGGGAGGGAGAGGAAGAGAGAGAGAGAGAAACATCGACGTGAAAGGGACACATCGAGTGGCTGCCACCCGCACGACCAACCAGGGCCGGGGACAAACTGCAACCGAGGTACATGCCCTTAGCGGGAACCGAACCCGGGTCTCTCCGGACTGCAGGCAGACGCTCTAACCGCTGAGCCAAACCGGCCAGGGCTTGACTCCAATGCTTTGAGTCTTAGGTTGATGAGTGCTTTGAGCTATCTGACTCTTTCCACAAAGACTCAAAGGACAGAGCGCACTGAACCTACCTAGTGAGGGCGAATGCAAAGCCACCTTCTGTTTTGATCTCTCAGTGCCTGTTCAGTACCCAGGGAGAGGTGGGCCCCTTGGAGGTGACTTCTGAAAGAGTTCCCTGCCCAGCAGGCCCCTGCCGGGCCAGCTGACCTTGGTCAGGCTGCACAGAGTGTCTCTCAGTGCATCAGCGTGAGAACATTCCAGATGCTCTGCTTACCCAGGGCACCGCAGAGCCCTGTGAGAAGGCCTTTGCTGGACAACCACTGGGTGCCGAGGCTCTTGGGCATGAAGTAAGCTTAGCTCCGCAGGAGTGAGTGGAAGGAGAAATACCCTGGGGCCCCAGTATCTTTGCACTGGTAGAATTAAGAGGCCCGTTCCTGGAAGTGTGCTGTGAATTATGCCCTAAGATACTGTGGATATTTTTCTGTGGGATTTCGTTATGAGGCTTCGAGCTCTCACTCTATGGACAGACACAGACAGAACTGCGTTTCTCAGCCAGTCTGGATGGTGGTGATGAAGGTGCTGGCGATGATGGTGATTGATGGTGATGACAGTCAATATTTACGAAATGCTTACAATGTCTGTCACTCTAAAGTGGCTTTGCAAATATAGCTTACTTCTCATGGAAACCCTGTGAGGTAGGTGACATTATCTCTATAGAAGAGGAAACTGAACCCAGAGAGGCTAAATGTCTTACCCAAAGACATATAGCTTGTACACGAAGTAGGACATAGACCAAGGTTTATCTGCAGCAGAGCAGTGCTGGTGTCTGGGCTGCCCCCTCCTCTGTGCTCAAGGTCAGGTGCTCCCTCCAGAGAGCGTGCAGCTGTGGAGGAGACGATATTTGGGGGAAATATATATGTGTATGTATATGTACATATAATTTCTATTTGAATTCAGAAGGAGATATGTTTTAATATACGTGTGACATTGTTACAACAGAGTGGTTAAGGATGTGGGCTTTGGAATCAGATCAAACTGGGTTTTAGTTGTATGATCTTGGATGATTTACCTCTTAGCCTGTTTTCACATCAAGGAAATTGGCATTATAATAGTAAGTACATCATAGGATTGTAGGGAGTAAATAAGATGATGTACATAAAACACTTTTCACAGTGCTTGGTACATAATGAATAATAAATATTGGTTATCATTTCATTATCACGATTATTAAGTAAGTATCACATAACTTCATTTTAAAGGAGTTATTATAAAGTTACAAAAGTAGTGTATTTATGCAAACATGGCCAAGGTTTAAAAAATGGGTATTGAGGGGGAAAGAGTGTTTGTGTCCCTTATCCATGTCCTCTTTTACTTTCTATTAGTTGGAGATAAAATACTCAAAAGCCCTACGAGACTTTGGGGCCACAAGATGGAAGGGACTTGGGTCCCTGAATGTCTGTGTGGAGGAGAACCTCCCACTGATCAGGAACTTCTATTGCATTGATCCACTGATATTTGGGGGGGGGGGGGTATTTTTTGTATATATTTTCTGGAGTTACCCTAATTAAAATCACTTCAGCAATAGGTTAGAGGCTGCAAGAGAAAAGCAGATTAGGGCCCGTTTCATGTGGTCTTCAAAATGTATTTATCAGATTGGGCTATTTCTAGTCACAACAGAGAGACATGCCACTCACTCCGAGTCTGTTCCAAAGACTGTGCTTCAGGCACTGAAGACGGTTGTCAAGAGGTGTTCCTAAAATGTTTTGAACCTATCATCACAACTGGATTAAGTGGATTACGTCCCAAGGAGTCTCCTTTGAGGGGGGACAGTGCTCACTTGGTGTGTCTGCTTCTAAACCAGTTATCTTCATCCTCCAAGCACCTACAGCTCAGCTGTGGAGAGAGGTGGTTGTGCATGGGAAGTCATGTGGGGTGAGGGAGGGCATGGGTGAGCTATGAGTTAATAGTTAATTCAGAAAGTTGGAAAAGCTACATGCAGATAATGGAACATAGACTGAGACTCCCTTGCTCATTTACGTGGTTGATGCCTGTGGGTTATTTGGCCTGGCCCACCATTAATGAGACTCCCCCACAGCCACACTGGTAACCTCTGAGAATTGTGACATCCTCTCACAATAGAAGTAACTTCAAAATCCTAGGATGTCAGACCTAGAAAGACCTTGGAGTTTATCAGGGTCAACCCTCTCATTTTACAAATAAGTTAACTGACTTATAGAAAGAGGAAATAACTTGCCCAAGGTCATAGAGGTAGTTAGTGGCCAATCGGTTTTCAGACCTAGATCTTCTATTTCCTGGTGTCTTCCACTGCATCAGGCTGTCTCCTCCATATTTGCAAAGTTTCTTAATCAGGGAATTAAAAGGTTTGACTGGCAGGTCTTTCTAGCCCAAAGGAAGGAAGACAGGAAGGAATCTTTATGGCACACATGTACTTTTAGTTAATGTGAATTAAAATTAAGTTTGAAAACTAATGTTTTTATAGGTCTTCTGCCACCACCCCCTGCCCACTTGCTATAAATCAGGATTTTAATTCCTGTATATTAGAGGGCAGGCACCAGATATCTCTAAATCATAGGGGATAACCTGAATAGACAGCACACAGAGGAGGCTTTAACAAAAAGATTTGGAAGATAATTTTGTTAATCACCATATTGCACTGTTTTAAAGATTTAGAGCAAGCTCAGAAACACTGCCCTCCTTCCTCCCCTTGACCCCATTCCACTCACAAGTGGAAAACAAACATGCTAAGGATGAAGTCCTCATTTTTGCAAAGTTGACTTTTTGATGGCCAATCTCTTGGGCCTGTGGAGTGAAAAAAAATGTTTCTGGTGCCAAAGACCTTAATTAATTTGCTCTTGTTAAATTCCAATAACTTGACCCACTGGAGCAGAGAACGTCCCATTTGTTTTCCGCGAGGCTCCGTCAGCTCCTCTGCTGGGGCAGACAGCGTTGTGAGAGATGACGAAGGAGAGACAGGAGGAACAGGGCATTCGGTGTAATCGGATCTTCTCACTGAGGGGACACGGGTGAGGGCACCCAAGGCCTTCCAGCAGACCCTCAATGATGGGAGGACGCGGGGTCAGGCCTCTAGGCCGTGACTGGATTCGGCAAACCTTTGTTGAGTGCCTACTGTGTCAGGTGCCTCCTAGCCTGGTCCCTGGTACTCAGGAGCACCTGCTCCTTTACACACACCGTCTTATCCAGTCCTCTCAACAACTCTGAAGATGGGGGTCTTGTTCCATCTCACAGAGAAGAAAGGGGAAGCCAAGTCTTTTGCCGGGACCCTGGAAACTCTGCCATGGGGGACCTTGTACCCACTGGTGTGCATCTCGTCTCCCTCTTCCTGAGCTATTCTTTGGGGACCAAGAGGCTGGCCCTGGACTCAGATATGGAGTGTCCCGCAAGGACCCGGCAGAGGTAAGCCAGGCCTGCCTGCTGGAGGCCATGGTTCCCGCACTGTGTTCCTCGGAGTGAATCTGGGGCCAGGTGTGCTCACTGGTCATCCTGTCAGTCTGAATATCCAGTTGAGCCTAAACATGAAGATTCCTCTGGTAGGCGTCGCAGGCTCCACCTGCTTCCCCCTTCCAGAGAACCCCTGAAAAGCTGATCCCCTGGAACCACTTGTGCACTGCTGTGTGTTTTTCCTCAACTGGCCAGCACACTGCAGAGCAGCAGAGAACTTGGCCCTCAAAACCACCATCGTCACAACCACCGTGAGAATCTGTGCATTTCAGTGACTGCCGGTCAGCACCCTCTCCCTTCTCCAGGTCACATATTACTGTCTCCCAGGATTTTCTCCTGTGGGTGGCCTCTTTCAGAAAAACACTCACTGGAGAGGCCCGCTCGGCTGCCCAACTCAGCGTAAGAAATCCTTCAGTTTCAGAGTTTCACCCTCTGAAAAGTAAGAAGAATCATCCTTGCCCCAGGAGACATGATATGACACTGAATCAGCTCCAGTTATAGCCGACGTAATGACAGAACAGTCTAGACTTTTTAAAGACAAGATAGTCTAAATATGAGTGTATCTGACCGCTCCGGGATGGCACCCAAAGCAGGCAGGGTCCCTCTGCGTTCCTCTTCATTCAGTGGCTGTCTCCAAGCAGTCTCTGGTGGTCAGAGCAGAATGGAGAGACCGTGGTGTGGCTGCGCATCTGGGAAATTATGTTTTCCTCAAGGCTTAGAAGGAAGGAAAACAATGTGGAAACTCTCAATATAGACCCCTCTCTGCTCCTCCCAGAAACTGAGTGACTGCATGCGACATGGACATAAGAAGAGAAAAAAAAAAACGAGAGAGAGAGAGGAGTGGACCAGGTGGCGGCAGGCAGATAGAGAGGAGCCGAGAGACAGAGGGTGAGAAGGTGCCGCAGAGCCCTACTTAGGAGGAGCTACTATGAGCAGGAGAGACCAGGGCACCAGGCAGGCCAGAATGGGGTGCAGGGTGGCTCAGAGCCACAGGGAGCAGAGCAGGGCTGTTTGTGAGGCTCCTCCTGTAAGTGGGCCCAGGTGCCCAAAGTGGCAGGTGGCATCTACAGGTATCCCATCAGTGACAGCATGGGACTCCTCTCTTTGATGCAAGAAGGCTGATAAAGGGAGCACTGGACTGCCACTCAGGGGACCTTCTAATCCCAGATAAGCGACCTTGAGCAGGTCATTTCCCTTCTCTGGGCCCCAGCTCTCTCAGCTGCAGAGCCTGGGTGCTGGACTGGATGACTGTGTAATCTCTTCTATGTTCAGTTCTCTCAGCCCCCAGATCTATGGAGCCTGAGTGGTAGATGGTATTTATGTTCCCCTCGCTCGCCCACACTCCCACCTGGGAAGGAGGAGGATACTTCCCTGCCCCACCACCTCTTTCCTGTAAGGCTTGTTGGTCACTTGCATTGGCCAATGTCTGTGGGTAGGACGCGCAGTGTTCCAGCACTGAGCAGCTTTGAGAAACATCGCACGGGTCAAACCATCCTCTTGCGCTCCTGCACTTGGCTAGGAGAAGAACACACTCCGTGTCATCACCGCTCCGCAGCCTGGGTCCCAGCACGAAGAGACCCTCAGAGCAGGCCCAAACCCAGTGCACAGTCAGTCGCTAAGCCCCGCCAAGCCCAGCAGGGACACAGGCATCTCGTGGACCCATGCATGGGAAATAAATGCTTGTTGTAAGGCCCTGCAATTTTGGAGTTGTTTGTTACTGCAGCCAAAGCTGACTGGTAGACCACGTGACAGGTAAGCATGTCTCACAGAAGCTCACATCAGGGACAGCTCAAAAGCCTGCCTGAAGGAGAATGAAGGGCAGCTGGAGGGCCCCCACGGGAAGGCCCTCCACTGCTTCCCCTCCATGCCAGAGCCCTCCACCTCCATATGGAGACACACCTGGTTTTTGGCATCAACAAACCAGGGCTCAGCAGGAGTAGGAAGGGAGTTTTGTGGAGGAGGGAACTAAATGAGAACGCCTCAAGTCATATTTCTCCTGTGTACAGTCCTCTCTCTTCCGCAGCCCTCCAAACCTGGGCAGTCTGTGTCACTGCCTGCATGCCATAATCAAGTCTCCGGAACTGGGGGGTGATGTATTGGTTTCGCTAGCATGGAGAGGGAGCAAGGTGCTTAGACAAGTTTACAAGTTCCAGCATCACTGGTCTCTGGCTACTGTAATCAGTCTGCAAGTCTCCAACCTCTCTGGTTGTAATATTTCAGGACCCCAGAGAAACTCATTAATATCATCCCAGCTGAATTCTAGTTAATAGCTGTTTTTCCGCCAAACAAAGCAATGTAGCATTTTGGTATAGCACACAAACTAACACCCAGAGAAGACAGCTGTGGCGTTCTGATGCTGTCGGCACGATGGCCTGGGGGTAACCTGAGCCCCCCAGGTCAGGATGTGCAGCCCGGGCTTCAGCATGCTTCCTGTCACTCAGAGAGAACCAGGACCACCCCCACCTCCTCAGTCACTCCCACGAAGACTTCAGGGTTGACAGCCACCATTATTTGTTGGGAAAAACAAAAGACCCTGCCCTCCACCACCCAACCTTACATGATGGAAGAGAGGGGAACACAGATTTGGGATAAGCAGGGACCCTAGCAGTGGGGCTCCAACATTTGTCTAAAACACCGAGGCCTTTTAAACAGAATCGTACCTGAAACGGAAACGTATGTAAATAGACAGAAGCACAGAAGCTCAGGGTGGCGCGGCGGGGGAGACTCAGAGCCCGTCTGGGCAGTATTCCATTTCTCCCTCCTGAAGCCGCGGAGGAAGCCCGGGGCTATGCCAGTTTGTAAACAACTAGACTAGAGAAACCTTGGGCATTGGGATAGGCTTATGGAAAGCTGGAAAGGAGGCAGGCATCCTCGACACTGTGTCTGGGCATTCTGCTGCAAGGGAACGGGGTTACATGTGCAGGCATCCCTGGGCTGGCTTGGCAGCCACAGGGTACACAACAGAGAAGCTTTCCCCATCTGGCTTGAGGCAGACAGACGGACCGACTGACTTTCCACAAGCCTCCTTGTCCTTATTTTCAACCAGGCAAGACAGATGTGGGAAAGATTTAGGTCTTCCTCTCTTCCCTGCTACCCCCTCCTCCCCACTGGCCTCTCCAGTTGAAGCCACGGACCCCTCCTGACCTCACAGGTCTCAAGGCTGGTGCCTTCGCAGCTTTGACCTTCTAGAGCAGTGGTTCTCAGCTTTCCTGATGCCGCGACCCTTTAATACAGTTCCTCATGTTGCGACCCCCAACCATAAAATTATTTTCATTGCTACTTCTTAACTATAAATTTGCTACTGTTATGTCTTAGGCGACCCCTGTGAAAGGGTCATTCAACCCCCAAAGAGGTCGCACCCCACAGGTTGAGAACCGCTGTTCTAGAGGGTGGGTCCTGAGGGATGTGTCTAACTCACCGTCATGTGGCTTCCCCTTTCCCATGGAGACAGCCCCCAGACTCACCTATGCACACCACGTCCATGAATCCATACATCCCGTAGCAGATCTGGAAGAGGAGGTCTTGGCGTTGCCATTTTGCCGAGGGACTGAAGGTCGACCAGATGAGCCAAGAGATGCTGGCAATGAGGAAGAGGGATCCCAGGATGGCGGCGGCGATCTGAACCTTCTCAATAACCGTCAGAGAGATGGCCTGCCACTGCGGAGGAGAGCGGCGGTCACCCGTTGCACCTCCCCCTTCCCTCTTCCTCCCCTCGCCCCAGGCTCTCGCCTCTGGTGTAGGATTTAAACCAGGGCTTTCCAGCCAGCGATACAATGGATATTTTTGCAAGTTTCTGAGTTTTACGTCGTACGTCTGCTGTGGAGGAAATCTATATCACAGCAAATGACCCCAAGTTATTGTAGGGATGGGGGTGTGGGCAGGCAGGGCTGGAAGGAAGGCCCTTGTGGTTGGTTATGATGCAGACACAGAAAGGGGAAGGAGGAAGTGAAACTGCAGAGCTCATGTGGGTGGCATTCTAGGGCCCAGAATATTCCTTTCAGAGAAACACTGTTTATTTTCACTAATTGGTGCTGAGAGGACAAAGGCCATTTTTATTTTTCTACAACAACATCTGGCATGCCATTTATTCATTTTATTATTATTTTTTTTAATCCTCACCCAAAGATATTTTTTTCATTGATTTTTAGATAGAGTGGAAGGGAGGGAGGGAGAGAGAGAGAAAAAAAAAACACATCGATGTGAGAGAGACACATGGATTGGTTGCCTCCTGCATGACCCCACCAGGGTGTGGGATCAAACCTGCAAACCAGGTAGGTGCCCTTGACCAGAATCAAACCCTCAACCCTTTGGTCCTCAGGCCATTGCTCCAACTGCTAAGCCAAACCAGCCAGGGCCTGGCATACCATTTAATATACATGCTAGAGATTACCAATTCAACAGACAAGGAGAAGGCAGAGGATGTGGGGGAGAGATAAGAAAAACAGTGTAATCTACTGACTATATAGGAACACTGACATTTCATTTTTTAAAACAGAAAAGGTATTATACTGATAGTAGTATTGATGGATGGGTTGAAGGCTAAGAGGTGGGTGAGTTTCAACTCTGAAATTATGCTATTCTATGGCAGACCTGGGTAGCAGAGGCCTAAATGAGCCTGGAGTTGGATTTTAGTTTGGGATATTTTTCACACTGTCAGTCAATAAATATGTAGTGAGTATTCTCTGTGTGCCAGTCACTTTGCTAGGTGCTGAGGACAAAATAGTAAGCAAAATCATGCAAGATTTCTGCTGTCGTGGAGCTTACAATCTGGAAAACCCAGACAACCGAAAAATTACATATGTAATTCATCAGGAGTAAGAGAGAGAGGTACATGGCACCGCGGACGTCTATAAAATGGGGATTTGACTTTCCGGAAATGCTTGAGTTGAGTAGGCGTTTACAAGGGAAAGAGGAGAGGCGAGGGCTCCAGGCGGAGGGAAGAACACGTGCAAAGGCCCTGTGAGTATGGAAACCTGGAAGAGGACGAGAGTGAGTGGAGCCGAGAGAGCAGAGACAGCTGGAAATACAAGGGCAGACTGTGGAATGTTGAAGAATATGCACAGATTTTTACTTCGTCCTACGAGTAAATATGATGCTCTTGAACAGTTTTAAGCAGGGAGATTGGACACCTTCGTAAGGATCAGGTTTGGGAAGGTGGAGGAAGGACAATCTCCTGACAGTGGGAATTTGCATAACACACTGCAGAGAAGACCCCAGGAGGGCATTTCAGCCTGAACTGGAGGAAAGGCAGGCCACCTTCCATCTGCCAACAGTGAGCCCCCACTATTTATTAAAAGAGTAAAAAAAAAAGAAATGCCCTGGATGGGAGCACTGATTCTGGCTCCAGCTGGACTGACCAATGGCCCCCAAGGAATTGTAACCATTGGAAAACATTTTGCTGGCTAGTCTAGATGTAGGACATCAGCCTTCACATTTAATTGTACAGATAGTGTCCCATTACAGGTAATTGGGTCTTTAAATTTTCCACTGCTGGCCCCAGCCTAGGGTTACACATAACAAGGGAATTCTCCAGAAGATGGCCCGATCCTACAGACTTTGCTCATGTTACAACAAATGCTTTTCCCAGAGTCTGCCCCGCTGTCTATGAAGAGGGTTCCTCAGTGGGCTTTCTGTTTCTGCCATTAAGTCGTCAATAACCCTCACCTGTTCCTGCTCCAAACTTTAAAAATCCCAAATCTGGAGGCACAGAAAGTTCTCCTTAATTCCTAAAGCCCCTTCTTACCGTCCCCCTTGCCACCTATGGAAACTAAACAGGGCCCCCGACTACAGTCTGAGCATGATGAAAACGCAGCGGTGGGCATGCCAGCCACAAGGCCATCCTCCTGTCTGTCCCACATGAGGCCCCCCAAGAGGTACCAGCAGGGTGGACATGCCATCCACAGGCCATCCTGTCTGTCCCACGTGAGGCTCCCCGAGAGGTGCCAGCAGGGTGGACATGCCATCCACAAGGCCATCCTCCTGTCTGTCCCATGTGAGGGCCCCCAGGAGGTGCCAGCAGGGTGGACATGCCATCCACAAGGCCATCCTCCTGTCTGTCCCATGTGAGGCCCCCCAGGAGGTGCCAGCAGGGTGGACATGCCATCCACAAGGCCATCCTGTCTGTCCCACGTGAGGCCCCCCGAGAGGTGCCAGCAGGGTGGACATGCCATCCACAAGGCCATCCTGTCTGTCCCACGTGAGGCCCCCCGAGAGGTGCCAGCAGGGTGGGCATGCCAGCCACAAGGCCATCCTGTCTGTCCCACGTGAGGCTCCCCCGGGAGCAGCCGCGCAAGGACAAAGCAGAGAACAAGTGCCTCTGTCGTCTGGGAGAGAGGCTGGCGGGGGGAGAAGGGCTCCTGAGGTTCTGGGCTCTGCCACCCCCCCACGCCCCCACCCCCGACACCTGCAGCTTCGCTCCGAGCGGGATCCTGGATGCAGTACCGCGAGATCCTGCGCGCCCGGCCGGTTCAGCCCCGCGAACACACGCGCAGAGCGGGAAGACGCCCGCCTGCTGCTTCCTTCCCTGTGACCAGGGGCAGAGAGCACGGCCGGTGACCCAGGTCTACCGAGCTCCGCCCCCACTGCAGAGTGTGACCTCGGAGAGGTCAATAAATCGTAAAGACCCTCAAGTTTGCCTTTTGTAAAAGTGGGAATAATTGGTCCCACTTCCTAGAGTATTATGAGGGTTAAAAGAGATAACTCTTTAATCGGTGCTTTGAAGGGTGTGGACTGCCATCATTTCCATTCTTCGTTATGTTTCAGCAAAAATACAGTTGTGCATGTCGAGGTGGGGTCTTCCTCGGGGTAAACGTACTCAGCACTCAGTGCTGAGCGCTACAGGGTCGAGGTGAAGGGCCAGACCCAGGGGTTAGAGCCCTCGGATGCAAACCTGCTCCACCAGGTGACCCTGAGCAAATTGCCCACCTTCTGTGCCTCCCTTGTCTCATCTGTAAACTGGGACTAATAACAGTCCCCACTGCGTTGGGTTGTTTTTAGTATTAAATGGGATAATGTATATACATACTTAGAACAGTGGCTGGCCCCCAGTGAGCACCAACTAAACAGTAACGTAATTGCAGTTCGGGTGTAGCAGAGAGGGTAAGAAACCGCTACAAGACCATGGGCCACCCTGAAACTCCTTTCTCGGCGGCTCTTCTGCTAGAACCAGAGCTTGCAGAGGGTCACTGAGGAATGTACTGCCATGACCACTGCTTCTTACAACCTTGTGTGGGGCCTGGAAGGAACCTCCCCAAGCGAACAGAGGTGGCCCCGGGCACCCACCATTACTCCGCTAGCTCGCGGTGGGGCCTGCCCTCTCTGTCCTGTACGGCAGGTGGTCTGCCGGGGCCGGGAGCACCAGTTCCTCCACCCAGGCTTAATAGGCAGCTGTCCCACACCTGGCTGGGCCCAAGGAGCCCAGGCACACAGTGGGACAATTTGGGCCACAACTACACACCAGTAGCTGCTAGTCCAGACCACTTCCTTCTTCTGATGCTGTCTGGAAAAATGACATGGCGTTTTCTAAGCACACACCACTGCATTGCCAAAGGCAACAGAGTCACGGCACTGACCTAACAATAAATTAATAGATCAAATTCCACTCTATCAGTACTGCTATTTGCTTACAGTACTTATGAGATTAGAATACCCTCTCTCCCCCAAGGAAAAGAGTTAGTCCTAAATGGTTTTTCACTTTCTGAGTCCAAGACCAATGCCTGTGTTGGAGCCAAAGGGGGACTTTGGTTTGGACTCTGACCCTTCTTCTCCAAGGCTGGACTCAGCGGAGAAGGAAGGGGAGAGGTAATGCACTCAGGGCATGCAATCAGCTGTATAACGATGCTGCTATTTTAAGACACTACTACACTTGAAATGAATGACTGAAAATGCAAGGACCCAGCACAGGGAGAGGCACTTCTTGTTCTGACCCCTTGTTCCACCATCAGGATAGTTGAGGTGCCTGGGGCTTTTAATGTCTCCTTCCACAAAAATACTCCCCTGGTCCACATGCATGTATTGCGCATGCATGCTCTCTCGCGCTCGCGTGCGCTCTCTCTCTCTCTCTCTCTCTCTCTCTCTCTCTCTCTCGCACACACACACACACACACACACACACTCTTTCCTGGTAGTGCCCCACATAAATCTGCATAGTGTCTAAAATAGCCCTGGCCGGTTTGGCTCTGGTTAGAGCGTTGGCCTGCGGTCCAGAGAGACCCAAGTTCGGTTCTGCTAAGGGCACATACCGCGGTTGCAGTTTGTCCCCGGCCCTGGTTGGTTGTGCAGGTGGCAGCCACTCAATGTGTCCCTTTCACATCGATGTTTCTCTCTCTCTCTCTCTCTCTCTCTCTCTCCGTCTCTCTCCCTCCCACTCTATCTGAACAAAAAATGGAAAAATGTCCTAGGGTGAGGATTAAAAGAAAAAAATCTGCATAGTGTCTAAAATAAAATGCCCAGGACACTGCAGCTCCCTGCACCCCACCCCCACAAGCAGAGACCTCACCCCACTATCACCACCAGACCACCGGCCCCCCTGGGCTTGCCTTCCCCTCGGGGAGGAGGGGTGTGCAGGCCGCTCAGGTTCCCATCCTCACTAGCCTGCTGGCTCATTGTGTGGCAGCCTAACTGGCTGACCATGCACGTGTGGAGGTCTTTTCAGAAGTGTTCTCGATCTGTGCGTGCCTCAAAGGGAAAGCCGTTTGAGTTGGAGGATTTACGAGGTGGGACAGAGGCTGCTGGCTCCTCTGGGATGATGGATGTGTCAGGGCAGGGTTGGGGGACAGGGTAGGAGGACCTCTCAGTTCTCACAGGTCCAGCCCTGTCCTTGCCTTTGCCCTTCACAGTAACCTCTCCCCTTTTCTTCCCCCCTTATTGCCCATTCTTCTCCTGTTCTCTGCTTCCCTCCCTTGTCTCTTCTCCATTCTTCTCTGGTCCCTTGTCGCAAGAAATGTGATTTGTGGACCAGCAGCATCCGTTTCACTCCCATCAACCAACCGATAGCTGATCAGAAATGCAGAATCTCAGGCCCCTCCCCAGACTCCTGAATCGTGTCTGCATTGTGACAAGATTCCAGGTGAACTGCATGGACATTACAGTGTGGGAAGTGCCGCTAGGACTCCTCTCTCCTCGTTTCTTCTTTTCCCACCCTTGGCTTTATCTCAGTCTTTCTCCCCACCCTTCCCATCCTGCTATTTCCATCCTGCTCTCTTCTGCCCTCTGGTCTTCCTTCCTTCCTCGCTTTCTGTCCTTGTCCTTCCTCTGTCCTTTCCTGTCTGCTTTCACCCACCACCCACCTGTCCATCACTCATTCTTTTCCACACTCTGCACGTCTTTCCTTCCAGTTCTAGTCCTCCCTTTCGCCTCATTCCTTTCTCCTCTTCTTGCCGAGGCTTAAAAAACCCACCAAAGTTCTTTCATTTCCTCCTGCCCAAATGCCGTCTGCGGTCTGGCCCACCTCGCCCACCTCATTCCTTTCCTGCGAACTGCCAGGAAAGCAGTGGGGGGGGGGGAAGCCCAGGCCCCAGCACCCCAGCACCCAGCACCCCAGCCAGCAGGCAGCCCTGGTTGTACCTGCAGAGGATTCTTTGTGCTTATGGCAATGACGTGGTACTTGTAGTAGCAGAGCTCACAGCTCCAGCAGCCCCTCTCGCTGATCCACTTGATGAGGCAAGGCTGGTGGGTGCACTTGACGGAGCCATCACAGCGGCACGGGCTCAGCAGCTCCCCCTGCAGGGAGAGAGGCACAGGGTTGTGAGGCCCAGAATTTGGCTGGCAGGCAGGTGGGTGGGCAGGCCATAGGCTGGGTAGGCCAGACCACGCCACTGAAGCCAGGCCACGGGCACCTGACCCCACAGAGGAGAACTGGGCTCCAGCCTCCCCACCGTGGAGCCAGGCAACTTCAGTGAGCTCAACTAACAGTTCTAAGCCCCAAGTCTGACTTGGTGCTGTCCAAGTCCTAGGGTTTCTGTGAAAATGAGTGACTTGACTTTTGTGGAAGCCTTCTTACCATCCAAAGAGGCCATCAGCCTCAGCTGGCTTCTCTTTAAAGGCTCAGCCAGGGGTCTCAAACTGCAACGCCCTCAGGGCCAGACAGGCAACACAAGTTTCAGAAGCCAGTTGGTGGGCAATGGGGCAAATTGGGGGGCCCAGACTCAAGTTAAAGGGACAGTCACCATCAGTCCCAGTCAACTTTAGACATGGGATTAATGTGGCAATTTTAATGTAAAATCTCCTATAGTTAAATATTAATAGCTAGTGCAGTTTTAAATAGATACTGTGGGGGTCACAGTATATTTTCCCGAGTTCAGAGCTCTGGTCCTGAGCCTTTGCACCCTGCTGCAGGCCAGCTCACAAAGACCCAGGTGCCTCTGGGCAGCCTCTCCACCGGGCTCTCAGAGATGGAAGCATGGCAGGTGGGGCAGGCCTGAGCCCGGGGCCGGCAGGTGGGGCCTGGGTCCCTCCGGGCGGCCGCAGGCCTCGCTGGGAGCAGCTGGGATGACCTGGCTGGGGACTGGAAGCAGGGAGGCACAGGCCCCACTCTGGTTTTCCAGTGTTCACAGGGCCCTCCCCACCCCCGTTATAGCACTTTACCCACTTGTCTCTGGGTCACTATGCTGTTACCCCTCCCAGGGACAATATCTTATTCATCTTTGCATCCTTAGCGCCTGTTACAGTGCCTGAAACAGACACTCCCCAACTCTGGCAGTGAAATGCATACATATCTGTTTGATGACAAGAGGTATTGTTCCTCTAGGTCCTAGGGTCTAGGACAAGGCTAGCTCTGGTTCCCGGTGGGCAGCGTGGCACCTGGAAGAGGAGTAGGGATGGCAGGAGATGCCCACACGACTGGGCCAAGAAGGACCAAGAGCCCTTGGTAGGGAGTAGCCGCTGCGTGTCTCCGGGAAAGAAACAGGAGCGGTGGGTGTGGGGAGAGATGCTGAGGGAGAGGCAAACCCTCATCATTCATGGCAGCGTTTCCTGGGCTCATTTATTCTAACAAGACGAGCTGGGTTTGATCAATCGGCTTGTTAAGCTGCCATGTCAAATCGCCGATCGGGTAAGAGACGTTACTCCTGGCCCCTGGCGGCAAAGGCTGAACTCCTGGCTGCCCAAGGCAGGGCAGGAAGGGCCGGGGCACACGTGGTAACCAGACCTGGGCTCTCTGGTGTGGCTCTGGATGTGGGACCCCCAGGGCTCACTGGAGCCCACGCCTAACCCAGCTTCAACATACTCATCTACGAAGGGGGACGTGAGCCGGTGCCGGTGCCTGGCATTGGGGCCGAGAGGTCAAAGGTGTGCAGCTGGCCTTCGAGCTGCTGGTGCCCCACTCTCCCTGCAGACTGGGCAACCCAAGAGGCGGGATAGGAGCTCTTCAGGCAGCGCGAACAGTAGAAAGCAAGGACACCAAAACTGCGAGAAAAGGTTAACTTTGATGAAGAAAGCAATCCAGAATTATAGAAGAAAATAAATCTGCAAAATAGCCGTTTTGACCTTGGCATCCACGCAAGTTTTGTATTTTATGGTTTAGTATATTTTTCTGTACATTGGGAGGAGAGCCATCATCTCTTTGTGTTTAGGGCTCTAAGAGGCCTTAACCCGGACCCTTCACAAGCTTCGACGCGTCAGACCTGGGTTTCTCAAGAACGAGAGAAGTGGAAATGAGCCAGCAGCCAGACGGATTCAGGTTAGACTTCGTGATGTTCTTGTGCAGGAAACTGTTAAAGGCTAAAGTGGTGGAACATGGAAACTGAGGTGGTAAACATCTCTCAATATAAGGGGGACCTCTATGGACGAGAATGGTTAAATGACCAAGTCATGGTCACTCAGCCAGCCAGTGGCGTGGCCAGAATGTAAAGCCGGGTCTTTCCAGCCTCAGACTCAGTTTCTTACCACACTACTCTGCTCCTTCCCCTTCTGTATCCTGACCCCTGCGGTCCCCCCCAAACCTGTGCCCATCGGTCTCCTTTCTGTCTCTCCTTTCCAGACCCCACTCCTCCCCAGCTCACTCAGGCCCCACCACCAAGATACAGACTTGTTTCCTCTTCCAGATCATCACCCACAGTTTGGCACTTAATTATTCTCTAATTGTTTCCTCTGGGATTTGGGCTGCTTCTGTGTACCCCCTAGAACTGGGCACATGGACGGGATGGGCACCAGGATGTGAGAGAGGACCAGCCCTTCTGACCCAGTTCCTGAGGCTCCAGCCTTTGGGCTTAGAGGATTATTGTGATCTTGTCTGTGGAGCTAAGCAAACGCCTCAGATCAAAGGGGCTTATTAAATGCAAAGGACTCCACACACTTCCTGATGATCTGCTTGGAGCTCCGGGGCCCAGGAACTGCCCTGGAAATGACTAAGGCGAGAAAAATCAGGCTTTCTCTAATCCCCAGGCCCCCACTGGACACAGCCTGGGGCAGGAGGGTTTGCATGCCTCTTCCCTGCTTACTGGCTGTGCAAACTTGGACAAGTTTCTTAACGTCTCTGAGGCTGCATCTCCTCCTTCCACGGTGGCAGTTCCTAGCCTCTGAAGGGTGCTGGAGGACTGAGTGAGATCAAGCACACAAAATTCTGGGCACGGTGCCTGGCACAAGTAAGTCGTCTTGTGAAAATATTACAGTTCGAACTCGCATTTCCCTGAGGACTTTAATTTCATAGTTTTTCTACTCTGATTCTCCTTGATTCTCCTGCTATCTAATAGGCAAGGAAGGGAGCCATGACTGAAGTAATAGGTCAACTGAGCCCCAGAGAGAGGTGGAGATTAAAGACTAAGAGTCTATACTTCCGAGGGGGGTAAGGAGTCAGAACGTGGACCTCCCGACTTCTGATCCAGGGTTGTCCTCTCTTACCACGAGGTCACTGAGAGTGACTGGGGGCCCCCGTCCCTGGGAATGCTGAACAGAAGAGCATGAGCCCGTGGATGGCTTGGGTGGGGTGGTGCCAGGGCAGGAGGCAGGACAAGGGGACCGAGCGCCCTTGGCCGTGGCTGAGCTGGAGGGCGGGAGGAGAGCAGGGTGGATTCTCCTTGCTGCCAGTGACATAGTAAGTGGCAGGTGCAAGGCTCCAGCCGTTTTTCCATTCACAGATTTCTTTCTGCTTATTTTGGGCTGGCTTCATCCCCCACCCCACCCCCGCCCCTCGATCTGAAAGGACTTGCTTCTGGAGTCCTTAGGTGCCCTGGTTGCCATGGCAGTGGCAGGTAAGCCCGAGACTCCCCCTCCCACCCACACAGACACCTGCATCCCTGCCACCGGGAAGGAAGAAAGCCCGTCTGACGGACAGAGGCGGCCCCAGGCCTGGGAGTGTGCCGTTTTCAGAGGCCCAAACAAGGAGCTGGTAGAAACTCCAGCCTTTGGGGGTAGCGTGATGATGAGTCTGGGCTCTAATCCGAACAGACTTGGGTGTATCCAGGCCTTTACAATCTTGTGTGTGACCCTGAGAAAGTTGCTTAACCTCTCTGGGTCTCATTCAGTCATTCTTTTATTCATTAAATATCGATCTGGTATGTTCTAAGTTCTGTTCTAGGAGTCAGGGATACAGCAGTGAATGGAATTGTCTGTCTGAGAGAGACAGAGAATAAAAAAGATAAGTAAATTGTAAGTGCCTAAGAGGAAAATAAGCAGAGAAAAGGGAAATGGAGTACCAGGGAGGTGGCGGGTTGAAATTTTAAATACAGCGGCTATGGAAGGCTTCATCAGATGGAGACATCTGAGTGAAGACCCGAGGAAGGTAAGGAAGCAAGCCATGCAGGTATCCAGGGACTGTGCATTCCAGGCCGAGGGAACATCCAGTGCAAAGGTCCTGAGGCAGAAGCATACTTTGCATGTCCTATGGACACCAAAGCAGCTGATGTTTCTGTGGTAGAGTGAATGAGGGGAAGAGGAGTAGGAGATAGATTCAGCGATGTAATGGGGGTCAAAAATGGCACTAGGTGAGGCTTGTGGGTTATTTACTGTGAATGAGATGGGAAATTATGAGAGTATTTTCAGCAAAGGATGTGACTTGATCTGGCCACATTTGATAGGATCACGTTGACTTTTGTACTGAAAATAGACTCAGAGGAAGTGAGGGCTGAGCAGGGACACAGAAGGCTGCTGCAGTAATGCAGGTGAGCAGTGATGGTGTTCTGGACCAGCTTGGTAGCAGCTCCTGAGTCTAGCTCTAGGACACGGATATGAAGACTTACCGATGGATTGCACACGATTAATGAGAAGACAAAGGTGCAGAATGCTGCTGATTTTTAGCTGAGCCATGAGAAGGATAGAGAGTTGTCTTCCATTGGGATGGGAAAGACTGAGGGAAGGGCAGGTTTTGGAGGGTAGATTGGAAGCTCAGCTGTGGACATGTCAACTTTGAGATGCTAATGAAATGTCTAAGTGGAGACATCACATAGAGACTGCAGTATACGTTAGTCAGTCGGGAGTTTAGGAAAGAGGTCCAGGCTAAGATACAAATCTGAGGGTCCTTGGCATACAGATGGTGTTTAAAGCCACAAACTTGGGTGAAATCACCAAAGGAGTGAGTGTAGGTGGGAAAGGAGAAATACCGGGGCTGCTCGCCCGAGGAGGCCAAGATGTCAGAGCTTGGGGAGGGGACAGAACCAGTGGAGGACACTGAGAGGGAAGGTCAGCGAGATGAGAAGAGAACATGATGTTCCAACAGCCAACAAAGACAAAGTGTTTCCAAAGAGAGGGAACGCTCTGCCCTGCCAGCCGAGGCTGATGATGCGTCAGGTTGGAGGGGAACGGAGAGTTAGGCAGGGATTTGGCGTTTCCTTTGCTCTCTTCTGTGTTCCCCGAGAAATGGGAAGCGCGGTCCTGAGCCGGAAGTGCAGGGGGGAGCAGCTATTGGACATCCGAGATTTGGTATAAAATAGTCATCCGGGAGAGCCTGAGTGATTAGAGCAGAGCGATTGAGAATGATTGTTGGAGCACTGAGGGTCCTTTCTATTAAAATGAAGCGGCTCATCTGTGAAATTGGAGAATATATTTAAGTAAGAGAATATATTTAGCACCATGCCTGGCACACAGTAAGCTCTCAGTAAATGCTGGTTAATACGCAAGAGGCTATAATATGGGATATAGCAGATCTTCTGTCTTCATGTCCACTTTCTCACCTACTTCAAACATTGACCAATATCCTTCTTTTCTTTCTTCCTCCTTTATGTAGCATACTTATTAATAATCCTAATGCTACAAACATTTCACAGTTTTAACCAACACTGTCATAGGCATTCTATCATCTCCTACCACAATAATTAAATGAGGCTAGTAATTAATTCTCCTATTTTCTGCACGCACACAAACACTCAGAGGGGTTGTTCTTGCACAGCATAAGGGCAGAGTAAGGCTCTGAAGCCAGGTCTGTCCATCCGGCTGCCTCTGCCCACAGCGTGTCGGCTACCCTGCAGCCTTGTCTATCAGATCCTTATCTCTCCAGCTCTGATCAAAGAGATGTCCTTGCTGGCTTCCCCATTAACGTATAAACACAAAGGCAGAAATCTTTTGCATCCTTTCCCACTCTCCTCTGAACCTAATTCCAGGCAGTATGTATTGGGCACTGATTGATGTGGTGGTGGTGGTCGTGGGGAACAAGATGGGGTTTCACTCCCCCCTCACTCCCTCCTCACCCCCATCCTTGATGGGGAGGAGACATTTATTAAGTAACAATTAAGAGATGGAAACTTCTGTAAGCATAGCAATGCCTTCAAGTCTTCTCCTAGTCGCAGTTGAGATGAATAAGGAAGGTGATGGTCGCCTATAGATGCTCCACCCTCAAGAATCAGAGGAACCTACGACCAGCCTATCGCCTCCAGAGTGGACCCAGAACCTCTGTGTGTTGGAGTGCGGAGAGTAGAAAAAGTTCCCTGGGGTTGTAGAGAAGACTAAGGAGGGGTGCCAAAGAAAGCGGGGCCTCCCAGTGCCCATCCTAGGTGGTTTCTGGACGTAGAGGATGGGTCGTTGACTTGATAGGGAAAGTGAAGAACTTTGTGTATCACTCCTTGAACTTCACATATTTGGGGGACCGACTTAACAGTAAGGACTAGCAGTAACGTTCTTCCCAACTTTATGGGCACAGCCAAACTGGTCCATGATAATGACCAACTATTTGTGTAGCTGTAATCTGTTTTGATGGAGGAGGGCTGGGGAGAGAGGACACAGAAGGGGCGAACAGATGGGGCCGGTGGATTAAAGGCAACCTAGACAATTCCAAGTGTTTCCTTCCTGCAGGAGACCAGACAACGATCTCTTGATTCCATAGACCTACCTGTTAAGAAGTCAATGTATACCTGTATTAGGATCAAGAAAAAATGACCTTTCATAAAGACCTACTTGCCAGCAAAGGTTATGATATAAAAATGAATAGGAGAGGGTATGATTCCTGCCTCCCTACAGGATGATAAAGCAAGTTCCCCCTTATCTGTGGGAGGCAGGCTGATCTGCGTGATGACCTTCAAAGATCCTTGTGGCCCTAGGATCCATTATTATACACAGACAAGCCGTTCTCAATTCTCTGCATATTGTGTCAGGCAGTGTATGGGCATCACTCTGTTTGCTGCCTGAAGCCCTTCCAGGCCAACCTTTCGGCTGGGCTGCCCACCCACAGCACTTACCATCTCCCTTCCCAAGCAGCCTTGCCCAGGCTCCCGACTTCCCCTCTCCGTGGCGCCAAGGCCGAACCTCGGCTTAGGAGACTGACAGTGTATCAACACTGGCAGAAGGAAATAAGAATTGTTGCAAGATAATTGATTTAAAAGGAAAGAACTCTATTACTAAGTAGAAAAAAAAAATTTAAGGCCTTAATGAGCTGTAGTTATCTTCACTAAATCCAATTAACCACATAATTATTTCTAGTTTTACTCTCCTCCAGCAACTTACCATAGACACACACACACACACACACACACACACACACACCTATAATCTGCCTCCCTCTTCATGGAAAAATTTCTAGCTTTCCTGTTCATGAAATAAGAAAAAAAAAAAAAAAAAAGACAAGAAAAACACACCCAGAGACCCAAACCAAACCCTCCAAACCATGTTTTCTCATTTTCATGACAATTTTTTTTTCCTGCAGTGATTTTCTCCCTATAATTTAACTGGTATAAGACAAATGTACCTATTCCCTCTAACTGCCTCTAAATTTACTCAACTGGTACTAGAAAGAACTTCACCTCATAATAATTGAATTTAAACAACATTCGATTCCATAAAGTCAAACATGATCTGCATAATAAACAAGCCAAGTATTCCAAGGGCCGATGGAAAGGTCATATTTTATGTGTATATTCATAATCATATGTGTATTACTAATGACCTACATGTGCAATAGACAGTCCATTTGTCTTTCTGTATAATTCATCATTACCATCACCATCGTTACCAAAGAGCTCAAATTAAAGTCTGATCTACCCTCAGACCTCTGCCTGACTTCAAATGGAAAACATAATTTTGACAAACCTTGACCAGCCAGAATTGGGCTATTTGTATACAGCAGCAGGGCTGGGCTTGCTTCCAAGGTTTCAGGCTACCAGGCTGAAATTTCAGAGATTCCAGGTCATTGTGTCCTTTTTCCCACCAGTCAGGCCAAGCCAAGGGCACAAGTCAGTGGCAAGTTAAGGGGCAAATACTCAGCTGCCCCCTGGCATCAGCCCTCCACACTGGCGGAGCAATGCTCAGCTCCCGCTGTATGAAATCTTTACATTATTTGAAGGGGCTATGGTGAAATTCTACAAGAATTAATTTTTAGTCACTGTAATTAATATATCATTCAGTGTGTTTAGGGGATACAGCAGATGTTACGAGTGTAAACGAGCTATGATGACATGTTACATTTGACAAATGTTCCAAATCACAGCTCTAGACACTTAGAGCCTATGTATGGCTGTCAGACAAAGGAAACACACGATGTCTTTCTCGGGTGTCAATTCCCGCTCTGTGTCCCTCTGGCTGGTGACCTTGGGTTTAAGCTATTGAAACCTTGACTCCTTGGGTCTCAGAACTGAGCATACCTAGCAATCACCTGGGAAAAGTGTAAAGAATTCAGGTACTCCAGAGGTTCTCTGATTCCATGTGAACTCACTCCTCTTCCTGAAGCAAGATCGGCTAAGACTCATTTTGTGAAGCGCTGGACCAGATACTCCTTAGCAAACCTTCTGTCTCCTGTATTGCTTTGAGACTCTTGTGTATACAAAGATAAAAATAAATGCCAATAGCTGGAACTTACTGAGCACCTACTATGTACCAAGCCCTGTATGCAAGCTTTGATGGCTGGATTCAAATCTTGGTTTTTCCACTTACTTGATGAGGGACATGGGTACGTTTCCCACTTGGAGTCCCAGTCCCATCATCTGCATCTATACCGATTTACCAACGCTACCGTGCTGCCTCTCTCAGGAGTTCACACTGATTGCGCATGCTCGGTTCCTTCTCTGTGTGGGACTTACGTTCTAAGCACTTGACAAGCGCGAGGTGGTATAACATGGTTACTGGGGCCAGTGGACCCAGACTAGAAGCTTTGAATCTTTGTTCAGCCATTGATTACTGTGACCTTGGAGAGTTTGCTCAGAGGTAAAGTGAAACCAGGGTCTCATGAGGATTAAATGAGATAGTACACAATGAGAAGTACTTCAAACCCTGCCTGACCAGCAGTGAGTGCTCACTGTCGTTCATTATCTATGATGTCTCCTGTGCCTGCCCATCCTGACTGAGTCTCCTCACATCCTAACCAGAGGAGGTGGGCAAAGGCTGCCGATCTCTCCCACAGTGGACCAGGGGTCTCTGCAGTGAACGGCCCGGTCGTCTGAATATGGAGTGCAGGTAAAGACAGGGTGATGAATTCCAGGAGCCTCCAGGGGCTGCTCTCTACCCTTCATTTCAGGGGGAGAAAAGAACTATCATCCTCCTGGCTGCTGCGGTGTTTCTTGGAGCGCCCCCCCCACCGAGTCCATGTTCCCCCACATACATGGGTCTATCTCCTGTGATGGTAAAAGAACAGGTACTGAGCTCTGGGTGCTCACAGCCATCACGTCTCTTTCCCCTCCCCCTGTCAGGTAAGGCTCTGGACTCGGGGTTGATGGCACCGAGTGAGGGCTTTGAGTTGCCCTGGGAATGGAAGGGACAGACGGCAGGGAGGCTAGTGTTCTTTGTCGTGAAGAGCTTAGCAAGGGAAGGGAAGAGGGGAGGAAAGACATCTTTGCCCTGTCATTCCTCTGCCTGCTTTGTAAAGAGATTGCATTCAACATTGAAGTGGTTTTCAGTTCTTTCTCTTTGTGGGACCTGTGTTTCTTCTTTGTGATGAGTTTCATTCCAGTGACACTGCATTTAGACTGAAAACCCTGAAGTCCAGAGAGGGCAGTGGCCTTTCCCAGGGCGGTGCATTGGGGCAGCACTGAAATAGGCACAAATGAGCCCCGGCTGGTGTGGTCCAGTGGTTAGAGCGTCGCCCATGGACCAAAAGGTTGCGAGTTTGATTCCTGGTCATGGGCATGTACCTGGGTGGCAGGTTTGATCCCCAGCCCTGGTAAGGGTTGTGCGGGAGGCAACTAATCAATGTGTCTCTCTCACATTGATGTTTCTCTCTCTCTCTCTCCCTTCTTCCCTCCCTCCCATTCTCTCTAAAAATCAATGGGAAAATATCCTCAGGGAGGATTAACAAAAACAAAACAAAAACAGACACTCCCCTCTGGGTTCTGAGGTTCAGAGCTTCAAAGAGTCTGCCCTACAGGATGGGTGCCTGTCAGGGTGAGACCCGAGCCAGCCAGCGGAGAACAGCCCTGTTCTCTTCACACCTCTCGGGTCTATTCCTGAAGGATTGGCTGCCGTCCCCTGCAGGGAAAAGCATGCTGAGCAGAATGGAATTACTCTGGCGTGTGAATAGGCTCCAGTCTGTTGACTCCAAGCTTCTGCTAAGCTGCTCCAAGTGGTTGTCGCTTCTGTCATCTTGGCAATTTTACGTTTTGTTTGGAACATTCTATATTCCTTACTTCTAGGGCTGGGGAAGAGGGTCTTCAAAGGCCTTCCTCTCTCTCCCCAGCTCTGGTCAGACGGGGTGCTCCTGTGCAGACAAAGCGCCGGGGAAGAGGACCCCAGAGCCTCCCACGCTTACCAGTGCCGTCCAGTTTCCCCTTTCGGATCCATACGTGAACACCAGCGCAGGACGAGGCTGATGCTCAGAGAACAGCCAACGCTCTGGACTCCAGGGCCGGGGGTGTTTATAGACCAGCAGTGTTTTCCTCCAAAAGACTGAGACCGTAGGCCACGGTCTCCCTCACTGAGGAGCCACCCAGCGGCCGCGGGTGAGCACGCAGCCCTGGAGCTGAGAACCCAAGTGGTGCCTGCCCAGGAGACACGCACACCTGAGGATGCGCTTTCTTTCTTTATTATTTTTTTTCTTTATTGATTTTAGAGAAAGAGATGGAAACATCGATGAGAGAGAACATCAACTGGCTGCCTCCTGCATGCCCCCCACTGGGAATTGGGCCCACAACCTGGGCATGTGCCCTGACTGGGAATCGAACTGATGACCTCTTGGTGCATGGGTCGATGCTCAACCACTGAGCCACACTGGCCGGGCTGAGGACACACTTTCTTAAACATAATCATATCCAGATTCTCAGCTTTGCCATGGTTTTCAGGGCGGCATTTCAGTGGCTGGTATGTAAAATACGAATTAATTAGTGGCCGGCTAGTAAAATGTTACTTCCTTTTATTGGCCTTTGACCTCTTTTACCTGACAAGGTGGTTCAGTGAGCAATTAAAATGCGGATTTTCGTCGTTTTCTGGGATTTGCAGTCCAAGGCCATGTTCTCTCTCCATGTACTTCATGATTGTTTAAAAAGTTATTCATCTTCCCTCAGCAGTCATCCAGCCACACTGAAAAGCCCTATTTTTAGATTCCATTCTCAAGTCATGTATCATTTCAATCATTTATTCCTAGACCTGCACCAATCTCTTGGGTTTTTAAGGCAAATTTCCTGCTTTGTCCAAGATAGCCAAGGACCCACATGTCCAAAAGCTGGGGGAGAAAAGGCCATGTCTTAAACATATAGAGAGATTTATTATCAATCAAAAATTTCCTCGTAGTTATAGTCCCTCCACACACATCATTTCCCCCAAATCAGAAAGGTACAGCCTGCTTTTAACTTGCATTTTTCCTCTCCCACTGTGTCATGAAAAGTTTCTCATGGTGACCCATAATTTTGTGGGCCGTATCCAAGATGCTATCCTTAAAAGGCAGTCCAAGAATGGGTTTACTCATGCAAAAGGGCATGGGCATTTTTGAGGCCGTTGATACATGTTGCCAAATTGGTCTTCAGAAAGATGACGCCAGTTTTCATCCCTGTCATCACAGTATGGAAGCCTGTGTTGCTGTTGCCCCATAACCAGGGTCCTGTCCCTTCTCCGTATTCTTATGAGCAGCGGTTAGTAGCAGCACAGCTGTGACCCTGAGAAGGAAGCTCAGCAAGGGCAGGTAGCCTGCTCCTTTCTACCTTTGTCTCCACTGGAGGGAAGGAGCAGGAGGTAGTTGTAGGAGTGGTGCAGTTAAGTCAGGACTTTGCAGCAATGCAACCCCAGACTTTCTCAAGAGAGAGTTTCAGCCACCAAAGAGAATCAGGAGGCACCCAGCCAGCTAGAGGCTGCAGAATCTTAGTCTGGGTATAGGAGCTTTTTCTTCTCTAGGGGACTGATGAATGATAGGGACGATTCGGAATATTCTTGTCAAGAGTCTCAGCATAGCCCAGTCTCTGAGATGGCAAACTACGTGACTAAGACACCCAGGGTGAAGGGTCCCACATGAAACACCTGTACCTGGGTAATTGCCCACCACTGTCCTTTAAGATACCCGAATATGGGAATGCCATACTCCTCCCAGTAATACCCTTGTGTGACGGGGCAATTTCGTTGTAGAAAACATATCATAATCTAACCTGAGTTTTTCTGCTACAGTTTCAACCTTTTTTTCTGTCTTTTCATGACAAATGGACAATGTACTGGCTTTCAGATCAAACAATGTCTGTCTCTACCATTTACTAGAATTAGTTCTAGCTGCTAACTAACTATGCTTCTGGATATATACCCTCAAATCAGCGGCCTAAAACAATAGCCATTTATTATGTTTCACAAGTCTACAAACTGGCTGAATGGTTCTGCTGATCTGGGTTCGCTGGGTTCGCTCATGCATCTGTGAGTTGGCTGGAGGCTGGCTGATCCGGGATGTGACAGTCCACTTCTGCTCACACCTCTCTCATCGGCCAGTAGGATGCCCAGCTTGTTCACATCATGGAGGAAGAGTTCCCACCAGCGAGAGAGGACAGCCCTGACCACTAGCCCTTTCCAAGCCTCTGCTAATGTAGAGTGCTAATATCTCAATGGTCAAAGAAAGTCCTGTAGTCTACTGAAAGTCGGTGTGAGCGGGCGTTCTGACAGGAAATGACTATGAGGAAACCTAAAGATCTAGGGCCATTAGTATAATCAATCTATCACATTAGCTCTGTGACCTTGGACACGTTCCTTAACCTCTCCAAGCCTTATTAGTTCCATCTTCTGTAAAAATATAGAGTTCTTATAGGACTTCTTGCTATAGTATATGTAAAATATCTGGCACATAGAAAACATTCCCTATGTGTTCATATCCTTCTCTTCTCCATCATTTTGGTTTTTCTCTTTTTTCTAAAATGTATTATTCCTGTGCATTATCTTCCACATTCAAAGCCTCAACATCATAACACTAAACATTATGCCTGTGGTTTCAGTTGAATCCCTGACTCCTAGTCTGTTCCTAACACAGTAGGCCCACAATTCATAATAATCATCTGGACTTTGAACACTAAGGCAATCAAGGGGTTTCTCCTCCCTTTCTTCGGGGGACTGTCCAATTGAGAGATGGTCTCCTGGGTCTCTGATCCAGCTCCACTACCAAGAGTGAAGTAGAAAGAAATAGAAAGGGTTGACAAGTTTGCACTGATGAATAAACAGAGGCGACAGGATGGGGAACCTCCATTTCCTAAATTAAAGTGGCCTTGGGGGTAGAATAAGTATCCTGGCCTCTTCTCAGCTAATCAGGCTCCAGAAGAGACATTAATTGCAGCCAGTTCATCCTGCTGGTAAGACCCAAGGCTGCCAGCTCCCTTGCTGGGATTGGAATAGAATTTTAATTGGCTGTGAAAGCATCATGGCAGGAGGTTCACAAAGAGTTGGTCCTCTCCCTTGAAGCGAGTGAGAAGCTTCAAGGGAATGACCCCAAGGAAGCACAGGGCAGTATAGACCCTCCACATTCAGGGGCTATCCCAGCTGCAAACCCAATAATTTCAGGTCCAGAGCTGGACTCCAGCCAAGGTCAAGACCCTCTCACACGGTGCACTTGGACTGGTCAGCCCATGAGCATGAGCTGAGCACGTGACCCTTTTCTCTGTGCTCCTCGGGCTTTCATGAGAAAAGCACTATGTAGTTACTGTGACTGGTATAGCCAAGACGACCAGCACCCCTACTTCAGAGAGGTCTCCAACTTTAAGTTCACCTCCAGTGTGTTTGTGCATGTGTGCATGTGCGTGTACATGTGCATGTCCGTTTGTCCATTTGCGTGGTTTGAAACGATGGCACAGCACTTCTGTTCTGTTGTTTCAGAGCAATGTTAATATTTTTTCACGCGGAAGATTAACATGATAATGTTTGGAAAAAATATGTTCTTGAGATGATGTATGTGCTCTTTCTGCCATGGCAATGCTTAGAACACACATATAACATGCGATGACATGTGTAGGTCAATGGATGTGACTAAGAAAAATAAGACCTTGTAAGCTTGTTAGTGTAAACATATAATAATGCTTGTTGTGGTTTTCTAAGACTGTTGGGCAAGGTGTTTAATCTCCTTGGACCTTAGTTTCCTCATCAGTGAAATGAAGGCAATAGTAATAGGACTGTTGGAAGGCCTAATGAGATGTAGACAGCTTAGAATAATGCAGAAACTCAACAAATGTGTTTTCATGAGTATTTCTAGTGAGGGGTTGGGGGACTGGTCATTGACCATTATGATCTGTCAACCTGGTGGTGAAGTAAACCTGTTTGCAGAAAGCAAAACAGAGATACAAAAAAATGTACAAGCGAAATCAGTACTTTCAGAAAACTATTTTGTGAGATTATAGCTTGATAAAAATTCAGAATTTTCAAGACTTTAAAACTTCATGAATACTTCATAACTTTATGAATACTTTAAAACTTAAGTGACAAACTATCACTTATAACTACTAAACAGTTTTGTTTTTATTATATGCTTTGATGTTTATTATCAAATTGTTATTGAAAGTTTATCACAAATTTAGTTAAGGAAAGGGAGATGCATTGAAGGAGACTTGAAAATGGAATTTTATCCTTTATGAAGATGTGAAGACAAGCTTCTGAAACAAAAACAAAACAACTCAAGTCCACTTCCATGCTCACCGCCTCTTCCCCATTCATACCTCCTGTCTTCTCATTGGGGAATGAAACTTCTTTCTAGTGTAAACTCAGAATATAGGAGTGGCCAATAACAGCATCTGCTCTGAAATAGTGAGAAATTCATCTCTTACAAAAAGCAGACACCAGTCTGACCTTTGGGGAAAAGAGCCCATGGAAGATGGCATTAATTCATATCTTAAGAAGATAGAAAGGCCTCTCATTATTGCAAACAGCCCTTTCCTCCTCCAGACCTGATCCCCAGATCACACCTGGATGCCCAGACTCCTGTTCCTAATCTCTTCCAACTGGGACCGCCAATGTTTGGGAAATTAACAGGACAGCCATTTAAAGAAGTACAAATCAGCTCATTGTTTCAAGGGATGGTTTTTCTTACTTTTCCTGCTTTGGTCATAGATTACTAGGGTCAGTGGAGACAAAGCCTATTCTTTCTCTTCTATCCAAGGTACTGAAAAGCATGGCTGGCCACTTAACTGGGGATGAGGCTACCAGTCCAATGCTAGTATCCCAGAGAGGCCCCAAGACCTCTGTTTTCTCATTGTTTAAATTGGGGCATTAGATTAAATGGTCTCTACAAGTCTCTAAAAGTGTGGAGCTTTTTATGATTCTATAAATCATACAAAGGATCTGTAGTTGGAAAACAAGTCAACATGAGATTCTAGGAATTGATTGAAGGTGAAGTAGACCAAAGGCATAGAAGCAGGAGCTCTTTCTGACTGAAGTGAGCACACTCTGTGAGCAGACAAAGTGGTCTACTGGAAGAGTCACCACCAACCAGTGGAAATACTCTGTCCATCCCAGAACTGTGAGGCAAGGGACCCAGAGATCATGACTTAGGGTTATACTTCTGCAACAGAGAGGGAGAGCTATGTAGCCATGGGAGCCCTCAGGGCATGGGGAAGATTTGCTCCTTGGAGTATAAAAGAACAGATTTCTCTTACTTGCCCCCAATTACATTTAAAAATCATGTGATTTACTTCCTCATGCCCCTATGTCACTAAGTAACCTTCTTATCTTTTGTTTGACTTCTCAGCTAGATCAGATCCTAAAATGAAGTCCCTTGACAGGGGACATACACACTCTAAGTATTGAAAAGAAGTGTCTTCCATTATAAATATAAATCAGCCTTCTGATCTCTATCTTAGTATCTTACAAGATTTTTTTTTGGCCAGAATTATGTCTTTTAAGAATATGATACTTCAGGGTGTAAGGTTATTAAATTAAGGTTCCAAATTTACAAAACTAATAGCTAGACCCCATTGTGGAGGAAGGAGAAGTTTATGACCAGGGCAAATACAATGGCTTTCCTTAACCCAACTTCTCGGGGGGAGGGCAAGTTCCTCTTCAGGATTTGTTGCCCCTTTCTTCCTCCCCCTACTTCTCCTGGCACCCTCATCCAACAAGGGAAGTGAAAACGCCTAACATGTGTGTGATATAAGGTCAATATCATTTATCTTTGGTTTTATTCTGTCGTATTTGTATTTACTCTTTAAATCCCTATCAGCCAAGTCTGTCTGAGACTCTAGAACAGTGTAGAAAATATTCATAGATTCCATAGAAACCATTCAACTCAGCAAGCAAGCATCCCATGTGTGCCATCCCTAATCATTCACCACCTTTTCAGTGACAGGGAGCTCACTACCTCACAAGGCTAGCTGCATTTTTTAATGGCTTCAATCAGCTAATGCTTGCTGGGGAACAATAAATATTGGATTGCAAGCTGCAGGAGGGCAGGGCTCCGTGCATTACAGGTTTGTCTGAATGTGCATGTGGTCATGCTACATGTCCCCCAGTGCCCTTTCCCATGACCTCTGCCACAGTTTTCCCCATCACCTGCCTCACCTGCCTCTTCTGGAATAAACGTCTCTCCCTATTTACCATGAACATCTCCTTTCTTGCCTTGACTCTTGCCCTCAGACAGAAACAGCAGAAGCAAGAAGGAGAAGAGGCAGAGAAGAGGGAGGGAACGTGGGAAACAAAAGCAAGCCTGGGGTGCTTAAGAGCTGCTAAAAGACTCACCCGGAAAGTAGTGGGGTGGGCAGGCAGGCCCCTCATTCTCCAGCCAAGCCTCAGACATCACACATACAGACTCAGGATCTACGGCTAAGAGCTCCAATCCCAGGAACTTCAGCCTACCACCTTTCTGCTCAGAGTTATCATAGGCCTACGTGGAAACCGAGCAGCTTGTGCTGGGGGTCTCCGAAGTGTCCTAGGTGGACCGATCATGTAGAAGGAAGAAAGGGCTGGTCATCACCAACCACCCCCCTGTGTGCATGCCTTTCCCTTTAGCCTGAACCCCTCGGAGGGATGACTTGGTATAAACCCGAAAGAATAGAGAGGCAGAGGGGCACACACATCTTCACCTGGTACCCCCTGTATCTAAACACTCTCCTTTCTCATCAGGATATCCCAACACATCCACCTAGCTGCACCCCACCCTTCTTTCACCTAAACATTTTTCACAATAGTCACAGTCCTCATCATTATGGCCCCGCTGGAGATTGTTTTAATTGCACCCTTTGGACCCAAGAGAATTTTGATTCTGTGTTTACAATCTCAAGTTTTAATGGGCATTATTTATGCTTTGATAAACAATCCTTGAGACTGCATTAAGAGAATTCCATTAAGTCAATTTAATTTTTGATCAGTCTTTTTTAATGTGGAGCAATGACACTGTTTCCAATTGTTTTCTCCCTCTCATTTAAATGTTATTGAAACTTTTCATTGGACGAAATCATGTTATAGGTAAAATATGTGTCTAAGTAAAATGTGCATTAAAATTCACTAATTACAGCTTCTGTCATTGAAAATTTTATTTTGTGACCTTTATAATCCTTGCAATTTTTTTTTTTTTTTGGATCAAAGTTTGCAGCTCTGAATTTTGTTGAGAAGCTGTGAGTCTTCTGCCAGATTTTAATAAATAATATATTTTACTGGGGACAGATTTTAGCCACTGTTAGTTTTCTGATGTTGAATGTTGCTAAACATCATCAGAGTAGAGATGTCTTTGCCCATGAGTCAGGGTAGTTTCTTAACTGTCTAGTACATGAGGGCATCAAATAAGCACGATCTCACTTAAGCCCAAAACAGTGCTGAGAGGTGAGTATTATTATCCCCATTTTATAGATAAGTAAATTGAGGCTAAGAAAAGGGAAGTCATTTGCTGTGGCTGGTTTAGCTCAGCAGTTGGAGCGCCGGCCCGCAGACCAGAGAGTCCCAGGTTCGGTTCCCACTAACGGACACGTACAAAAAAAAGGGAGGGAGTCATTTGCCCATTTGCCCAGTGTCATACAGTGATTGTGTGAGGAATCTGGGAATTGAAAACTAAGCTTTTGAGCGTTAAAAGCTTACATTTTTTTCTACTGTATCACAGTGTCTTTCTCTTCATTCATAATTATACTGTGTCCACTGGCTACACACACAACTCATAACATCTTCCACCTTGCTCTTACCAATTTTCTGCTCTCTCTCTCTCTCTCTCTCTCTCTCTCCCCCTCTCTCTCTCTCTCTCCCACACACACACACAGCCATACCCCCCCACACCCTTGTGCTTTTAACAAAGCACATTAAACTGCTGCCTGACTCTGGGCCTCGCCCTGGAGAGGACTCTTCTCTTCCTCGGGTGCATCCCACAGCCATTCTGGGGACCACCTGGGAGGAGATCCTGTTGGCAGCACCTTAAGTGGGGCTCCTTAGGTTCAGGTTCACATCCATGTGTGCCTCCGCGTTCCAGGGGAAACCTGAATGAAGTATCCATGTGAGCGTGTGTGTGTGAGTGTGTGTGTGTGAGTGTGTGTGTGCACGTGCGCGCACGTGGGTGTGTGAGCAGTGGGTCCCCCCCAGTGCAGGGGAGCAGGCTGCTGCCCGCAGGCCCGGCCTCTCCACCCAGCCTCTCACAGTGACACGGGGCTCAGCCTCCAGGCGGCAGGAATACACCCGCGTGCTGTTCTCTTTAGTCAGACAAGCACATCTATTCCGTGGAACACATCCAGACAGTTTCCTTTTTTACAACAAATTACAGGGGGATGGGAAGGAAAGGAAATGGAGGGAGAGGGAGAGGGGGTTCTATTTTTAAACCTTTGCCAGGCATTAGTGCTGTGGAAGTTTCCGTGAGAAAGGGGGGTGGGGTGGGCAAGGGCAGCTGATGGAGGGGCAGGTCTGGGAAAATGGCTTGAAACATACTTTTAAAAAGTACGTGGAACCTGCCCTGGCCGGTTTGGCTCAGCGGTTGGAGCGTCGGCCCATGGACTAGTGAGTCCCGGGTTCGGTTCCCGCTAAGGGCACATACCTCCCTTGCAGTTTGTCCCCTGCCCTGGTTGGGGTCATGTGGGTGGCAACCACTCGATGTGTCTCTCTCGAGGAAGAGAGAATCTCTCTCTCTCTTCCTCCCTCTCTTCCTCCTGCTCTATCTGAAGATAAATGCAAAAATGTCCTAAAAAAAAAAAGGAGCTGGAACGTTTTCTTCCAATGTGTCCTGTGAAGAATGCCAGTATCTAAAACAAAAGGGGAGTTGTGTTGACGGGAAGGGGAGGGATTCCAGATCCCCACCCTCCTGGCCTTCCCTTCCCTGTGCACACACGGCCCTGCGAGAACTCTACTGAACACAGGCTTCGACCCGTACAAAGGGCGGGAAGAGGAGCACATTTCTGCGTGTTCATTCAGTCACTCGTTTGTTCCTTCACGAAATACAAGTTGAGGCATATTGTGTGCCAAGTGCCATGCAAGGTGTTGGGGGACCTTGTGGCAGATAAAGCAGATCCTGGTCCCTGCGGCTGGTCTAGGAAGGTAGACAAACATTCCTGCGATAATCACGCAAACAAATGTAAAACTGTGGCTTTGACAAGTGTTGTGAAAAGAGGACACGTTGGCCGGACAGGAGGCCGCCTGAGGCGCCATATGTGGGCTGAGGGCTGAACGACAGGCACTGACCACAGACAGCAGAGGAAGGACATTCTGGAAAAGGGGGATGGCACATTCTGGGTCCTGGGGCAAGAGAGCGCGTCAGGGGCTCTCCTTACGGCTTCCTGCCTAGCGACCCAGCCAAACCCCGTGGCTTAAAACCACGGCTGTCTTCCCTACTCTCACGTTCTGTGGGTCAGCAGTGTGAACAGTGTTCGGCTGGGCACTTCTCCACGTGGCATCGCCTGGGCCACCTGACAGTGTTCGACTGGCGGCTCGGCTGGTCTGGAGGGTCCGAAGTGGCTTCCCTCACACGTCTGGGGCCTTGGTGAGGATGACTGGAAGCTGGACTCAGCCGAGACCGTGGGCTTGCGCACTGAGGGTTTCCGGGCCCCCCAAACTCACATGTTGAAGTCCTAACTCCCAATGTGATGGCATCTGGACGCGAGGCCTCGGGAAGGTGACGGGGTCCCGAGGGGGAAGCCCCGATAGTGGGATTAGCGGCCTCGTGAAAGAGACTGCAGAGACCTCCCTTTGCCTTTTCCACCTGTGGGGACACGGCAAGCGGACGCTTGTCTGTGGACTAAGAAGCAGGTTCTCACAGACGCCGCTTCTCTTAGCTTCTTGACCTTGGGCTTCCCAGCCCCTAGAATTGAGAAATAAATGTTTGCTGTTTGTAAGCCTCCTAGTCTATGGTGTTCTGATACAGCAGCCCGAATGGACGAAGACAGAGGCTAGATATGCTGTCAGAGTTCTCATTTGCTCCATGTTGAAAACAGGTGTGGTCCCCCCTACCCACACCCACCCAGGCACCTAGCACAAGGGCGTGTCTTGTCTGAACCTCCCTCTCTGGCCAACGGCAAAGGCGCTCTTCCCTGCCTGCTCTGCTGTGTCTCCAGTGCCCAGGCCTTCCTCATCTGTCCCCATCTGTCCAATGCACAGGCCCTTTCACACCTGCTCAGCTCCTCCCTGACTCTCCGGCCCTAACCAGGTTCTGCCCACCAGCCTTCCCCGCTGGGCTTAGTGATTGCTTTCGTTCTTCCCGATGAACTCGTTTCTCTCCTGGGTTCAGCCTGGCTCAGCTTTGACCAGAGGCACTATTGACCAAGCCACGAAGGCTTGCCCATGCCCCACCCCGCCCTTGGCAGGGACCAAGCAGAACACGGTTCCCAGTGGGTTCGGATTGCTACGCGCAGCAGCCAGTTGAACTTCCTCATTCGCTATAGAATGTGCTCTGTGTAAGTATATCACAATACTATCCACTGAACTGTTGATGAAAATTTGGATTGTTTCTAGTTTGGAGTTTCTGTGAACATTCTCGAACATGTCTCGATAAGGATGGCCGCTTCAGGAAGAGGACCTAAGTCTCCCTCACTGACCCGATGGCAGCTCCAGACCCCCGCCCCAGCCATCCTCTCAGACCAGCTGACCCTCCTCCTGCAGAAGGTCCCCCACTGTCCCACATGTAGTCCCTCCCATGTGGCTTCAGGCTTGGTCGGAGGCAGAAGGTTACCTCTAAATGTTCAACTGCAATTCCGGACCATGCAAGCCTTGAGTTTAGACTGACCAAAGATGGGATCACAGCCCCCCCCAAAGATGGGAGCACAGCCCCCCGAAGGTGGGAGCCGGACCCACCGGGATTTCTTCTTTCCCTGCCTCAGGAACTTACCTAGAATAAATATATCTGGCCCTCGTTACCACACTTTTATCAACTATCACTCATCTCAACTCCGAATCTGTCTCTGGACTTTAAACGGTGGACACACCTGCTCTGTTTTGGCAGCTCCCGCTGTGCTCATCTATCCCTGACTCCACACAGTGGGAGAGAATCCACTTCTATCTCCTAGACCAGGTGTGGGCCTCTCGCCCACTTGATCCTGCACCCCCAGCATGTTGTTCTGCCACAAAAGTCAGGTGATCGGAGCGATTGCCTGGCCCCTCTGAACCTCTCAATGTTCTTACTTGCAAAGTGAGCTAGTAATTAACCCCCGTCCAACTGCAGTACTGTCATTAGGAGCCTGGCCCTTACTGCTGACTCCTTGGGTTTAAATCCCAGCTTTACATTAGCTTAGTCGATGGGGCTGCCATAACAGCATGCCATGGCCGGGGCCTTCGAAACAGTCAACACTGGTTTCTCACAGGAGAAGTCCCAGCAGGCTGGGAAGTGCGGGAACGAGGTGCCAGCACGTGCGGTGCCTGGTGAGGGCCTGCTCCCTGGTCCCAGACGCCATCTTCTCCCTGCCTCTCCCTGGTGGGATTTGAGTTTTTTAAATCCTCACCTGAGGATATTTAGCCACTAATTTTTTTTTTTTTTTACATAGAGTGGAAGGGAGGGGGATAGAGAGAGAGAGAGAGAGAGAGAGATCAAAGTGAGAGAGAGACATCAATTGGTTGCCTCTCGCATGACCCCAGGTAGGGCTGGAGATAGAACCTACAACTGAGTCACGAACCCTTGACCGAGAATCGAACCCGTGACCCTTTGTTCTGCAGGCTGATGTGCTAACTGCTGAGACAAACCAGCCAGGGCTCAGGGGTCTTTTATAAGGGCACTGAGCCCATTCAGGAGAGCTCCATTCTCAGGACCTCATCCCTTGCCAAAGGCCAGACCTCCTAACACTGTCACGTTGGGGTTAGACTTTCAACATCTGACGTGCAGGGAGAGACACAAACACTCCGCCCGTAGCAGTAGCTGTGCGGTCTCCAGCTGCACGCGTCACCGACCCTCTCAGTTTCACAGTGTCCTTGCACGCAACACAAACGGTACCTTCCTCACTGGGTCATGGGGAGGACTGCATGAGTCAACGTACAGAAAGCACTTGGCGCATAGCAGATCGCAAACAAGCATGAGCTGATACTATTAATACTTTGGCTTCCACGATATTAGAAGGATGAGAGAAGACGACTGTGACAGTGAGTCAGTGATACCATGTGGCACAGACAGTGTTTCTGGAAGCCCTAAGACAATACGTCATTCTATGACCTTTGAAGTCTAAAGGACCTGGTTGGAATTCTACTCTTCCATGGCAGGGTAACTTGGAACAAATGACCTCAGTGAGGGTTTTGTTGTCTGCCTAGTGGAATTGATGGTGAAGATTAAAAGAGAAGCAGGTGACCTGGCTGGCACACAGTAGGGACCAGGGACATGTCAGTTTTCTGTCCTACCACGTGGCTCTGCTCCGATGTGAGCAATGCCCGAGTGTGTTGCCACAGGTGGTCCTACCTGCTAAGAGTGGTTTGCACACAAGGTGGGGCTGCAGGAACCTTCAGCCTCCAGCTCAGGATGTGAGACGCGCAGGTGCAAGTGATATGCTGGGAGGCTCCTGGCCGGGCTCCTGGCAAAGACATCACAGGTGCCTCATTATGGGATCTGTCAGTCTTGTCTCTGAGTACAAGGCATTTAGTGTGGTTTCCAGGAAAGGAAGTTTATAAGCAATTAATAATGATGAATAATGAACGGAGTTAATCATCGCTGAGGTCCATAGATAGTACCACTCCTTGCAGAAATGGGCCAGGAATGAGAAAGAGACGACAAATCGTGGCCTGGCTCTGTGAGCAGATAGCAACAGGGAAACTAAGGCAACACTAAGGAAACCCTATCATCACGGTACCTGGGGCCCGTCTCCAGTGTTTCAACCTGGGTCCTCAGCCTGGGGGCTGTGCAGGGGTGACCTAAGGCTCCTGGCCACTCCATCTCCATCCAAACTTCACTCGGTGTAGCTCTATTTTAATTTGCTTTATATATTCAAGTTCCATGAACTTTGTTTGAAAATTAAGTTCTGCTGGTTTTTAAAAAGTTTGAAAACTATTGCATTAGTTAAACTCAGGAATTAGGTTTTTGTTAGATATTAATTTTATTTTAGCCCCCACTTTGGATTTTTGTTACAGAAGAGGGTAAATTTCAAAGTAAGCGAATGCAGAAAATAATAGTGATGCTTCCCTGTTTTCCTGTCACATTCCACTTTGCACTGTGCCATCAATCACACTTTTCACTGGACTCTCACCAGAGCCCAGTTAGCTCTTCAATGCAGGGCTTATTCTTCATTTGCAGATGAGGAGAATGGGGTTCAGGGCTCCAGAAGTTTCCCAGGGAGATGAAAACCTGTTTGGGAAGAGGGTCTCTCAGGCTCTGGATGATGTTAATGATACTGCTGATCCCAGAGCAATCAGTTTTTAGGTGCTTGTTTTTGTCTATTCCTGTACTAAGAACTTTAGACAGTATGTTTCTTGGTTTTCACAATGACCCTATGAGGTATGTAACATTATCAGTAAATTAAGGTTCTGTGTCATTGAGTAACTTGCTAAAGGGTGCACAGCTAAGAATTCATGCCTTGAGCTTGAATCACATCATGAGGGAGTGATCATGCAAATCCCAACTGAGGGACAGTCTACCAAACAACTGGGCTGGACTCTTTGCTCTTCAGAAATGGCAATGTCCTGAATGATAGAGCTAGATAGAAAAAAGTCAGCTTAAAGGACAGCATGGGTACAAAAGGAAACATTTGAATATAGCTTGTATATTAGCTTTTAGCATTGTATAAATAGTAATTTCTTCTAGGTGATAATTGTATTGTGCTTATATAGGAGAATATGCTGTTCTTAGGAAAGCCATGAAGAAGTATTTAGGGGTATAGTATCATAAAGTCTACAACTTAATTTCAAAAGGTTTAGGGGAGAATTTTTGATAGCTAGCTGGCACTATACATATATATATATATATATATATATATATATATACACACACACACACACACACACACACACAGATATATACACACACACAGATATGAATACATACATACAGTAGATATATACACACATATATACATATGTATATGTATAGATATCTACCTATAGATGGATGAATAGATAGATAGAAAGATAGATAGATAGAACACAATGTGTCAAGATGATGAACCTGACTAAAGAGTATATGGGTGTTTATTGTACTGTTCTTTTAACTTTTCTATATGTTTAAATGTTTTTAAAATTAAAACTTGGGAAAAATATCTTTTAGAGGAAAAGTCAGGCACATGGAGCGTCTGTCCTGGTCTCCGGGACTTGCCGTCTACAGCCGCCATGGAAACCAGTTTCCTGAGGGCTGACGATGGGCCCACATAACCCAGGTGAGCAGACTGGACAGGAGGGCCCTACAGTGTGCTGGGTCCTGCCTAAGGGGGCCTTGTGAACCAGGGCTACACTGCTTCCTGAACCCTGTGTTCATCCCTCCCAGTGAGCACTGTGCTGGCCCCCATTTGTCCCGGAGAGTCCCTGGAAAGAGAGCTTGCAGGTTGACCGAGGAGACCAGACTATGACGTTTGCATACCACCCAGACAGTTATGTATCATTCATAGCTCATTAACCTGAGCTAAAAAAGGAAAGCCACTCAACACAGCCAGCTGCTAATCCTCAGGGCACTGCTCCTGGTTTGGTTAGAATTATACAGCCCACTCTGGGCCCCCTGTCCCCAATTTCTACTCTTGTTAAAGAAGGGTGTGATAGTCAAACCTATCAGGGTTGTTCTTCATGTCTGTGACTTGTGCATGGCAGAGGCAAAGTATTTGGAGAGGGAAGAGAAGAGTTATCGTGGCCAAAATGAAGCTCCAAGACCGTTTATAAACTTCCACTTTCCTTGCTTTTTTATTCTTTCTCACACTCATCCCCCATAAGCATAAAAAATGAAGCGTTGATTCTAATGGCAACATATCTTTACAAAGCATCTGGTTCTGAAGCTCCCATGGCACTTTACAGATGGTTTCTGGAAACCCTAATTAATCCTCACAGTGTGTCTGTGAGGGAAGCGGTTTTGATCTAAATCTACCCTGAAGAAGGAACAGAACAAGATGGGTGGAAATTATAGCAGAAGAAATGCAAGCTAAAAGAGAGGCAGAATTACCAGATGGGGTGGGTGTGAAATGCGTATCTACAGCAGCTGGTGCACCTCTTTTTCCAAAATATTTTTTTAAATAAGAAAGAACTTCCTATAGTGGACATAAAACATTTTCCTTTCTATATCCTGCTCAACCCAGAAGGCCCCGTAAGGCTAACTTGCCTCCATCACACCCAGGTTTCAGGTGTGTGCATATAACCCAGCCTAACCAATTAGTGGATAACTACCCTGGGACCCAGTGATTGGCTTACAAATGAGTCACATGATCCAAGCCCTCTAAGGAGGTCTTCCCGAGGATTTTGAGTTTTGGAGGAAGACACTATCTTAGTCTGGGTTCCTGACCTGTAAGCACAACATAAACTCAGGACAGTCAGAGACCATCGTGCCTCCATATGAAGAGACTTGTGTGATGCAACTAGACTCAGCTACAGGGATCAAAGGATGGAACTAAAAATCTGCTTCTCCTGCCACTTAAATGATTTGAGTTAACCAATGAGTACCAATTAGAATTAGAAACCGGCATTAAGTTTGAAAGATTAATTGAAATTGAAATTGCTAGAGATAAGCATGGTTGGCTCCAGCCACATTGTACCCAGTTTCAATCATTTGGCTTCCTTGTTTTTTGGCTTGATACACTTTCTATTTTACTTGATAGAGCTTCAGTTGGCTTTTGTCACTTATAGCCAAGAGTGCAACCTGACATGGCTCCATTTTCCTGATCTCTAAGCGCCAACCCATCCCATTCACAAACACACACCACCTGTCTCCAAGGGCAGTGGGAACTGAGGAACTAGCAAGAAGAGGGGGAAATAACTAAGTGATATTTCCAGGACTCTCCTCCCCATTCTATGGGCAAAGCATAGAATCAATGACCTGTGTGACACCTTGGAAGGCACCCAACCAATACAACCACCAAGTGATGCCAGACCCCCCTCCATTTTGTCACCAGGTTGTCGCCTAGCCATGACCCCAGCAATAAGTACCCCTCCTCACTGGGGCTGCCTTTCCTCTCTGGGGCATTATTAGTCATTAGACTGTTCTTTCTTACAATGAACCTAAATCTAGATATCTATTATTTCCAGCTATTGGTCTTGCTTTCTGGGGTGACACAGAACATTTTGCTCTTTTTGCAATCACCTCAGGTAGTTATGGGCAGTCTGGCTTCCCAATCCTGCCTACGTCTTCTAGCCACTTTTCATGCCCCACGGCTTCATGTCCCTTCATCGTGTCACCCTTCCATTCACCCACTTCTGGAGGCGTATGCTCATACGGTCTGACAGGTGTTAGGCTGGCAGTAAAGACATAGAGGAGGGCTCTCTCCTCTCTGTTCTGGATTCTGTATTCAAAGGGATGTAGCCCAAGGCCACGCTGACACCACTGAGGAATGGAAATAGAGCAGAGGAGAAAAGACTCTTTTTAAATAAAAAGTAATACAATGGAGTATAAAGAATTTGGAAAATATTAAGAAGGAAACAAAATATTACCTATAATCTTACCAGCTAGAGATAACCATTGTTAACACTTTATCCTCTCTTTTCTAATCTTTTTCATGTAAAAATATAAATATAATTTTTAAATAAAATTTGAAATCAAACTCTGTATTCTTGGATTCAGGAGCATATCTCACTCATGTCATGAATTAATTCTTGGAAACATGATTGGTGATGATTTTCTAATAGTCCATACTGGGGCTGGATCCCAAATTTTTCATGTCCGTATTTGTGAACACTTAGGTTTTCTCACATTTTTCTTTAATGAACCACTGATGAGCCTTTTTAGCAGCGATTTCTAGAAGTAAGATTAGGAGCCCTTGTAGGATGGACATTTGTCAGTTTCCTGCTTCTTCCTGGCAAATTCCATTGCAGAAACGTATCCATCCATTCTCCCAACCATAGCGAATGAAGCATTAGTCTTACCACATCCTGCTCAACATTATATATTATAACTTTTTATATTGCAATGAATTTATTAGGAGAGAATGGAATCTAACTGTGGTTTCAAAGTGTATTATTGGTAAAGTTGAAGTTCTTTTAGGTTTAATAAAACAATTTTCAAATGCAGTAAGATTAGTTCCTCTTTTGTGCCTTCTTCCATTTTTTTAAAGGTACATGATATCTAATTGCTCCTTGAAGTTGTACAGCCTTGATTATTAATAAAGCTAAACCTTTTTAGTTCATTACAATGCTTTTTATTTTTATTTTTTGGTTAATCCTCACCCGAAGATATTTTTCCATTGATTTTTTTTACATAGGGTGGAAGAGAGGGAGGAAGAGAGAGAGAAAAAAATATCAACATGAGAGAGACACATCAATTGGTTGCCTCCCGCATGACCCCATCCAGGTCCGAGAATCGAACCTACAACCCAGGTATGTACCCTTGACCAGAATTCGAACTCGAGACCCTTCAGTCTGCAGGCTGATGCTGTAACTGCTGAGCCAAACCACCCAGGCTACAACAGTTTTTAAATAGAGTAAAATCAATTCTTTTGTGACTTCTTCCATTATCTTATGTATAGTGTATTACTTTAATAAATTGGAAAAAATTACTGGCCACAAATCTTAAAGACTAAAACTTATGATCTCCATGTAAAGCTGCTGTAGCAACTCTACTGATCAGTTTCCAAGGAGCAAATGGCACGTGGCGTAAGGCAGCACCAGGAAGCGTCAAAAGCACATGGAAGCGGTTATTGCCATCTTCCTCTTCTTGTCTCTGCCTCATTTCTCGTCTTTGCCCACAACTGGTAGATGTGGTCCCTGGATTTGGAACCACGTCTGACAGTTGTGAAAAGTGTAGAGAACTCCAGTTTCTGAGGGTTATGGAGGGAGCATAGATTTTTCAGGGTTTCCAAAGGGTGATGTGAATACTGTATGAAACACATCAAAGGTATCTGATTCCCCTGCCATTTAAATGATTTGAACTAGCCAGTAAATACCATTAATTAAGGATCCTCTCTAGGCTAAGCCCTGAAATAATCATTATGGGAAGCACTTAGCGCTAAAGCAATAATGGATACAGGGAAGTCCTGGTAGAGATGGGGCTGATGGGGCTGATGGGGCTGATGGGGCTGATGGGGCTGATGGGGCTGATGGGGCTGATGGGGCTGGCCTGCCTGCCTCCTGCATCCAGGTCCCAGTGCTTTGTTCCAAGTGAGATCGGGATTATGAGAGAACTAGTCTGCTTTATACTTGTGTGTTGTTATCACCAGACACTTACATTAGATCTCTAGTTCACACCTTATACCAAAACAAATTCTAGATGAATTTAGCATTCAACAAATTTTAACACATATCTTGTGTACATCTACTATGTACCAGACACCAGATTAGGTGCTTGGAATATAAACAGATTTGATTTCCGCCCCCCACAGAGTTTACAGCCTGGTTGCAAATACTGAATAAGTAGACAAACAAATGTGTAACTACAATTCTTGATAAAACTTATGAAGGAAAACAATAGGGTGCCAAGAGAAAGAAAATGGGGGTAGGGAGAACCTTCTTTAGGTTACGTACCCAGGACAAACGTCTCCAGGGACATGACAGGCTGAGAGTTGAGGAATGAGAGGGAACCACCCAGCTGCAGGAGAAAGAGCATTTCGGGCAGAGGGGACCGTGGTCAAAAGACCATGAGCTGAGAGAGCTGCCACACCCGAGAAGAAAGGACAGATAAACACTTCTCTCATCCACGGACTCCACAAGGCCTTTCTACATGTGGTTCCCCACGCGCTGGAGCCACAGAAGTGACATCGCATCCAAATTTCTAACTTCTTCGTGGCCAAACCCACATAAAGTCAAAGACACATGGTGAACTAGGCCACATTTTTATCACCCGTATGACAGTAAGTTATCTCTACTGGGTAGAAAGTACTTTTAACTAAATACCGGAAAGGTTAACACTCCCAAAGAGGGGGAGGGGAAGGTCAAGGGAATTCACAAAACAGAAACAGACGGCCGATAAAGTAGGAAAAACTGTTCAGCTTCTCTAATCGAGAAATAAGTGCACATAAAAAACAAAGTTGTCAAAACCAGTTTTCACTTACACAACCAGCAATGACTGAAGATTGCATCACCCAGAACTGAGCCGGTGAAGACGGACAGGTACTCTAGACCCTGGTGGCAAAAAGGTACACTTTTCTACAGGACAGAGCAAAAGTCTTAAAAATAGGCAAACTCTTCAACTCAGCAGTGCCTTCTAGGGATTTATCATTTGGGAACTCTCAGTTCTGCATAAGGGTTTAACTATGAACCTGTTCATTATAAAACATCCTATCATGAGGACAGCTCAGAGGTGACCTCAAGGGGTTCGTTTACGCAACGGAATATGGGAAAATCATTAAGAATGATTTTGTTAAATTTATATTTTATTGACATAGAAATGTGTCTAAGATGTTAAGTGAAAGATGCAGGTTAGGAAACAGTACTGAGGATAGGATTGTATTTTGTTTTAAAATATCGTACAGATGCACAGATACATCCTTAAAATGTTAATCATGGTTCTCTGTGAGCGATGGCATTGCTTGTGATTTTTATTTTCCTCCTTATACTTCATGTGTTTTATGACCTTTTTAGAATAAGAAGGCTTATGTTTTATACTTTAAAAAATAATAATAAATAAAGCTGCTTTTATGTTGAGGTGGGTAAAAAGTGAGTCATCACAGCCCCCTTGGGCCGGAAGGGACTGGAAGACGATCCTGTCTGTTTTGCTTCCTCGGAGTAGGCCTGTTTGATCAGCATCACCTGAGCCCTCAGGAACAGGGCTAATTCCCCAGGAAGCACTATCCTCCTCCAATCCCTTTCTATCCCTGGTTTAGACACAGTCACACCATCCACATAAGCCCCTGCTCAATGTTTTCTCTCTTCCTGAGAAACAAAGCCCTTTGCCCGCTCTGATTCATCGCCCGGTTGGAGGCCGAGTCGCTGGGGCCTCAGACGCAGGTGTCTGGGGTGCCACAGCGCGACACAGTGCCTCCAGAATACAGGCCGCCCTTCCGCCTTCGGGGCTGTGAAATGTCAGCCGCGATTAGAAAGGTCACTTGTCCTGACAGCTCTCTGGGCCTCCCGGAGAGCAGCCTTCCCGCTGGGAGAGTCCCTAATTGTGCCTCCTGTCGAGGGTCCTCCCTGCTCCCTCCCTCAGAATAGAGGAGGCCCTGTCCTCTCCTCAGTCCTCTTTGAACTTGGGAAAAAATGCCAAGGAATGCAAAACCTTGCAAAACAGAGCTGCTCTCTGATTCTGATTTAAGAAAAAGATGAAACGTGAATTTCTAGGAAAGGGTGTTGCAGGGTAGAAGAAGGAAACTGTGTTCTTGGAGAAAAAGAAATATGCACTCTGGGGGAGTGCGTGGGGGCTAGAGAGGAGAGAGGCCAGAGGCACAGAGGAGAAAAAAATAGACACACCCCAAGTCATGCCCTTAGAGCAATGAACTAAGAGCTGAAACTACAAAGCACAAAGTCTGAAGACTGAGGCCCAAATTCCAAACAGCTATGTGTTCCTGGACTCACCCCCAGAAATTCTAATTCCACAAGTCGGGAGTGCTGCCCGGAAACCTGCATTCTAGAAGCAGCTGGGGTTACTTGGAGCAGGCTGTCCGTGCACCTGCCTTTGAGAATCCAGCCTAAAGGGCAAGGATGGGCACCAGAGGACCCAAAGGGACAGAAGTAAAGGATGTGAGGGGGTCGGGGAGGAAGAGTGGCTGTAAGGAAGGGGAAGGGATGTAGCTGTATAATCCTCTAGCTTCTTGAGCCCAGGCTAGCCCAGAAGTAGCTTCTGACCCTGTCAAGCAGTTGCAACATTATTCACCACAGCTAAAATATGGAAACAACCTACTGTGTCTGAATGCATGAAGAAAGTGTGGTATATATATTATTCAACCACTGAAAAAGGGACATCCTGCCAGTCATGACAACCTGGATGAACCTGGAGGACCTTATGCTAGAGGAAACAAGCCAATCACAGAAGGACAAATACTGCACGATCCCACTTACTTAAAATTCAAAGCCATAGAAACAGACGGTACAATGTTGGGGGCTGGGGGAAGGGCATTATGGGGAGGTGCTATTTATTGGGATTCAGTTACAAAAAAACGAGTAAGTTCTAGAGAACTGCTGTACAACATAGCACCTATAGTTAACAATACTGTGTTGTGTACTTAAAATTTTATGGAGGTAGATCTCACGTACAATTAAAAAACAAGATTACCAGGAAAAACAAGGGTTTTGCCCAGCAAATGCAACCAGGCCTTCCCAGCTGACGTCAGAGGCAAGCTGTGGACGTGATGGGGTGCTGCTCATCAGAGCACCACCCCTGCGGCAGCAGGAAGCTCACTGCACGTCGCCCGCAGGAAGCAGAGTGGTCGCCATGTGTTTCATCTCCAGGCTCTGCAAGCTTACATTTGCGGTTGCTCACCTATGCACAGCTCATCCCTCAGAGACTGTTACACCAAAGGAGGAAGGCCACCTCCTCGACACCTCCCCTGAGCAAAATGTGAGGGGAAGGGTCCAAGCAGAAGCCTCAGTCCAGGGTCCGATGAGTGTCTCTTGGGCCAGCCACTGCTCTGGTGCTGAGGATACAGCAGTGACCAGACCAGACAACAGCCTGGCTCTCAGGTGAGTCAGTGCACTGAGAGGGGATAGAGCACAAACAAGTACTAAATAGATATGTCGGGGGGGGGGGGGAGCGGGGTCACAGGTCCTGTGAAAATAGTTACTTATAGATAAAGGGGTAGAGAGCCATAGAAGCTACTAGGGGGTGATCAAGGAAGGCCCCTCTCAGGGGGTGAAATCTGAGCAGCGATGGGCATGAGCGGAGGGAGTGAGCTGTGTGACTCTCAGGGAACACTGCTGCAGACGGAGGGCTCACAGCCCTGAGGGACGAGCGGTGCGCTGTGAGCAAAGGGCCAAGGGAGGCCACCACGAATAAGGAGAAGGGCAGGGCATGAACTCAGAGGAGCAGCCAGGGGCTTCGTCGCTCAGGGTCCTGTTGATCATGGGTGGGACTTTGGATTAGCTAATGGGGAGCACTTAGAGCTTAAGAGATTTTCTCCCCCAACCTTTGATGACGTGACTAAGGAAAATCATCAAAATTACTTGTTTAGGTCAGAATGGCGGGTAGGTAAATGCCGTATCGTGTCCTCCCACAACCACATCAAAGTTACAACTAAACTACAGAACAACCATCATTCAAAACCGCCTGAAATCAAGCTGAATGGAAGTCCTACAACTACGGAATTAAAGCAGCAGCCACATTCAGACTGGGAGGAGGGCGGAGGGGCTGGGTCCACACCCACGTGTGGCGGATAAAAATCAGGAGGACACCTCGGCTGGGAAGGTCCTTTCTGAGGACTGAGGGGTCCCCGTCCCACACCAGATGCCACACTCAGGGTTCCAGTGCCAGGAAGAGAATCCCCATACCTTCTGGCTGGAAAAACCAGCAGGAACTGAAGCTCAGGGAAGCTGAAGCGGCTGGAGCCCCAGGCAGCTCCTTAAAGGGCCCGCACACGAATTTATCGGACTCTCTCCCTTTAAGCTTGGAGGGGAGGCAGATCGAGGGGCGCCAGAGACATACAGAGAAAAACTGAGCTGTTTGGCACTGGAGCGAGGGCTGGAGAGGGGGCTTTCTCCGGGACAAACGTGCTGTCAGAGGCCTTTGTTCCTTTGGTGAGCCCTTCCCTGGGGCGGCAGACAGAAGCCATATCTGGGACTCCAGCAACCTGGCTCACACTGGTAGCCCCGCCCTGGTGACTCCCTGAGGCCCTGCCCCGCCCAACTTTCAGGCCCACCCAAGCTGATGTCACTTGCTTAACCATAGGATTGGCCTGTCTTGGATCCTGCTTCAGGTTTTCCTAAATTCTTTCAAACAAGCAGTATCCGGTCTCAGCTAGCCCCATGCCTCTCGTTAAGTAATACACAGAAACAAACACAGGGAGGCAGCCAAAATGAGGAGACAAAGAAACAGGTCCCAAATGAAAGAACAGAACAAAACCCCAAGAAAAGAACTAAGCGAAATGGAGATAAGCAACCTAACAGATGCTGGTTCAAAATACTGCTTATAAGGATGCTCAATGAACCTAGTGAGAACCTCAGTGAACTTAGTGAGGGCCTCAAGAGCATAAAAAAGGATGAGTCAGAAATGATGGATGCACAGTCAGAAATGAAGGAGGCATTAACTGAAATAAAGAATAATTTACACAGATTCAATAGTACAGTACATAAATCCAAGAAGCAAACCATCGATTTGGAATATAAGGAAGCAAAAAACACCCAATCAGAACAGCAAAAAGAAAAAAGAATCCAAAAAAATGAGGATAGTGTAAGGAGCCTCTGGGACAACTTCAAGCGTGCCAACATTCGCATCTTGGGGGTGCCAGAAGGAGAAGAGAGAGAACAAGAAATTAAAATCTGTTTGAAACAATAATGGCAGAAAACTTTCTTAACTTGGTGAAGAAAACAGACATACAAGTCCAGAAAGCACAGAGAGTCCCAAATAAGGTGAACCCCAAGAGGCCCACACCAAGACACATCATCATCAAAATGCAAAAGGTTCAAGACAAAGAGAGAATCTTAAAAGCAGCAAGAGAAAGGCAGCTAGTTACCTACAAGGGAGTTCCCATAGGGCTGTCAGCTGATTTCTCAAAAGAAACTTTGCAGGCCAGAAGGAAGTGGCAAGAAATATTCAGAGTGATGAAAAGCAAGATTACTCTATCCTGCAAAGCTGTCATTTAGAATCCATGGCCATATAAAGAGTTTCCCAGACAAGAAAAAGTTAAAGGAGCTCATCACCACCAAACCGTTATTATATGAAATGATGAAGGGTCTTTTTGAAGAAAAAGATAAAATATATGAACAAACAAAATGGCAATGAATACATATCTATCAACAATGGAATCTACAAACAAAATGAACAGGCAGAACAGAAACATTCTCATAGATACAGAGAACATTTTGTTGGGTGCCAGATGGGAGGGGGTTGGGGTAATGGGTGAAAAAGGTGAAGGGATTAAGAAGTACAAATTCACTGCTAGACTGACAAACCTCAAAGGGAAAGGGGTTGGGGGGTGGGAAGAAATAAACCAAAGAACTTATATGCATAACCAATGGACACAGACAATAGTGTGGGAAATGGCAGGAGGGGGGCGGGAATGGGGAGGAGGGGGTCAATGTGGGAACAATGAGGAACATCTGTAATACATTCAACAATAAAGATTTAAAAAATAAAATTAAAAAAAAGAAAAGAAATGCAAATTTATAGGCCTCACCCCAGACCTGCTGAGTCATACTCTCTGGGGGCGGAGCCCGGAAATCTGTATTTTAACAAACTCCCTGGTTGATTCAGGAGTGGGGAGGAGGAGGTCAATGGGGGAAAAATAAGGAACATTTTAATACATTCTACATTCAACAATAAAGATTTAAAAAAAATAAAATAAAATAAAATTACTTATTTAGAGATCATCAAAAACAGAGACGTTAGAAAAAGAACACACAGAAATGAAAGGGGAGGTCTGTGTTAGAGAGATGGAATTATTTTTTGGAAAAATAAATGTGTGATTTTTGCTGCAATACTTCTAGAATATGATTTCCTTAAAACAAACCCACCACCCCAGGGACAAAGTAGTGCTACTCTGTCCTTAGTACTTGGAGTTGCACCCAGTGCATGTCAGACATTCACAGATGCCTGTGGACTCCATGAGCTGGACCTCCTGATGTGGGGCACGTGTTCTCCCTGCAGCTGGAGAATAAGGAGCTCTCCAAGCCCCCACCTGCATCAGGTCAATATAATCCTAACTTCTGTACTTTGTCCTTGGAGGTCTGCGATTTTCAAAGTAACCATGACCTGTAGAGAGTCTGATTTTGAGCAAAGAGGCTACAGACCTTCTACTGTCCTTTTGGGAAACACAACAGTCTATTGCCTGGCTGCCCCCTGATGTCCTCAACCAACTGTAAGCTCAAAGGAGTGTGTAAGCTGACAGCGCCTTGGTTAAGTTCTGTATCTCTTACCCAGTGTTCTGGGTGCTGTCAAAGGGTGGGTGAAAAATCTCCCGGAACTGTTGTAAGACACGAAGGTAGATTCAAAAGCACAAAGAACTCAATGCTGAACAAATCTTAAATTTTATCAGCTGTTAAGGTATTCTCCCTTTCATATTCTCTGGGAAATAAATAAGAAAGGTAGATGTCACATGTTAACTCTTTTCTGGCACAGTTCCTATGGGTGCTTAATTAACCACCTCTCTTATGAGCATGCAATTTTCTTAATAAGAAAACCACCCTCTGATTGAGGACCTATAGGTCAGGTTCTCTGATAAATATTTATATAGCTTAGTTCATTTAATCCTATGAAGAAGACGTTATTATCCCCAGTTTACAGATTAAAGTAACTGAGACTAGGAGACAGTAAACCACTTGTTCAACATCATACAGCCAGCAAGTGGGCAACCCTGGTTTGACACCCAGTTCCATCTGATTCCAAAGCCCATGTCTTAAAACCATCTCACTATATAGCCTCTCAGGGCAGATAAGGATGGATAGCATAGCCTTTTCCTTTACATAAGATTTGGAAAAATTTTTCTGAAGTTAGGGAAGATTGGAGAGACATGATTATGTTGGAATACCAGCACCATAATGGACATTTTAAATATAGAAGGTTAGGGTACAACAAGAGGGTCATTTAGCCCAGGAAATAGGCTTCCTACTGTTCACAGAAGAGCCTTACCTCCTCATTCAAAACTCTAAGGCTTCCCACAAACTGGACTGCCTACTTCCGTTCATACATTCACCCATTCAAACAAACAGTTAAACACCTACCATGATCCAAGCAATAGGAATACAATGACAAATGCTAGTAGAATGGTCCCCAGTCTCCTGAAACTTACGGTTTTCTGAGATGTATATATTCCATAACATACATATTCAATTATATACATTATAATATTTAAAAATATCCAAAATAAATATTAAATTGCAGTGGTGGTAAGGCCAAGGTAAGGGAGCTATGTGGAGCTAAAAGAGCTGTAGGAGGGGATGCTTGAGCCAAGAGGTGAATGATGGCTGGAAAGTAAGTGGGCAAAGGGAGGAGGGCAAGCGCTGATAGAATCATCCAGTCATTCCCATCCTTTCTCCCTCTCGACTTGCCTAACAGAAACCCGAGTCCTGTGAAATGGAGATGGGGCAGTCTAGGAACTGGATCCTTCGGGTCCCATTCTTCTGAGAGAATGTAGCCCTGGGAACACTGAAAGTTTTATTCATTGAGGAGAAAGAGGAGCCGAAGGGACTGGTGATATAAAACCAGGATAGGGACACTGGTGTTTTATCTTCTGATATGTGTCTTCTGGACTCCTTGGTGACCCTGCTAATCAGGCAGGACCGCCACAGTCCCATCCACTACGTTCATTTGAACTGGAAAAGGCAGCCAAAGCCTTGGGCCAGGGTGTTTGGCTGAGGAGTTAAGCATGGGTGAGATTTCCACCCCCCAGTGACCGCCTCCCCTGACCCAAATCATGTCCTCTTGTCCAGGGACAATTGTCACAGTCATACATGGTGGCCTGTGAACAGACCTCTGTTAAACAGTGTCTGTGACTGAGATAGCTGTGGAAGGAGGACTAAACTGATTAAAAGTGGTGTGTGTGTGCGTGTGTGTGTGTGTGTGTGTCCTAGTGAGTAAATATAAATTACCAAAGTGGCTAGAGAGTTCCAAGGGGAATAACCAAAATAAGAACAAGCCCCTTTGGAATGTATTGCACACGACCAGCTTACCGGGAAGCAAGGAGAGCAAGAGGCGGACATGAAGTCATGAGGAGAGAAGAAAACTGAAACCAGATGGTTGGTGACTGGTGACGAGGTACCTGGAGTATCAGAGAAGTCGTAGGCTGGCTGGGGTCCCTGGAATCTGGTTTTAGAGCAAAGGTATTTTGTTTGTTTGTTTGTTTTGTTTTTTTATCCTCACCTGAGGACGTTTTTCCATTTTTTGTTCAGATAGAGTGGGAGGGAGAGAGAGGAACAGAGAGAGAGAGAGGGAAACATCGATGTGAAAGGGGCATATCGAGTGGCTGCCACCCGCACAACCAACCAGGGCCGAGGACAAACTGCAACCGAGGTACATGCCCTTAGCGGGAACCGAACCCGGGCCTCTCTGGACCTCAGGCCGACGTAGAGCAAAGGTTTTTAATTGGGAGTCCATGAATGAGTTTCAGGGGATCTCTTAACCTTCTGAAATTGCAGTAGTATTTTACACATATGTGTACGTGAACGCTTTTTCTGTGGGGAGGGTCAACATTTAAATTTGAGCATCGATGAACTGTCTGGTTGGGTCAGAGTGGATTCTACAAAGGGAGAGACATCTTGTCATGAGGTGTCCTTTCAGAAAACAAAGCTATTTATTATTAAGACCACGGAAGTTGTAGTTTTCCATTAGAAGGACCTCCTGAGAGTCTGAAGTACCCTTTCAGTCTTGTATAAAATTTGACCACCCATACAAGGACCCAATGGTAACTCTGAGTGGCTTGAGTTTTCTGAATGGGTGTACCTAACACTGAATAAGCAAAGTGTGTTCATCAGCACACTTTGGTACTGCAGTAAGTTACATTTACACCCCTTCTGCCTGCTGAGGCTCATAACAATTCATTCCCCCCTTCTTCGTAATCTGATGATTAAAACACAGAGTAGAGTGGATGAGAATCTGGGCCGTGGAGTCCTTCAAGCTGGACTTCAATATTTGGTTCTTCCCGGTACCAGCTGGAGAAATTGGTAGGTTATGACATCACCCTGGGCTCCAGTTTCAACCCCTGGAGAAATGGGGATAATAATATTACCCACCTTAGAAAGTACTATGAGACTAAAACAATTCCACTAACCCATGTAAGGTACTGAGTACAGAGTAAGTGCCTGGACAGGTTAGAATTGTAATTTACCCCATGCCTCCCTGTTTAAGTTTTGTTTTTGTTTGTGCTTTTGGAAATTGAGGTTTTTATAAACACATGCATCTTTTTGATAAACAAAGGTGCCATATTTTTCCTGTTGTCTATTCTGTGAAACTTCTTTTGTTTCCCAAATGTTGAATTATATTGCAATGCATAACTTATCTATGAAAAATCTCTACCTTTTCTCCCTCCAATATAAGGATTCTAGAATAGCTTCTCCCCACCCCCAGCTCAATTGAAAACCTGGAAGGAACTTAGTGGAGTCATTCTGCCCTTCCCCTGCATCCAGGAGAGGCAGTGCATAAATCTGGTATTTTTAGGTTCCAGGGAAAGTGTTTCTACAACCTCCCTCGTCACCTGTTTCGGCACTTAGCAACACTTCACACTAGAAATCTCGGTCCCTGTATGTCTCTGACTTTTAAGTGAGTCATAACAACTAATATTGATCAAATGCTTTAGCAAGGGCCACAGATGGGGAAGAGGTGGGCAGAGATGTGCCAGCTTAGCAATGTGAGTGCATATGGGTACATGTTGAGACTGGGAGGGAGTGACACAGCTGGGACACAGGGGATGAGCACTGCTCAGCTCTAGCCCATCGGTCACATGTGTGAAATCAAGTCTACAGTTGCCAGATCTTTGGATTTTTTTTTCCAGAGGGAGAGGCAGAAATCTGTATTTTTATGTGAAATATGATTATTTTTAACACCGACTTAGTTAAAAAAAAAAAAAAAAAAAAAAAAAAAAGGAAGCACTTTGTAGATCAAAACAGAAAAAAATGCCCACTGCCTGCATGCTGCCCATGGGTCAATTTACAGCCTGTGCTTTAAAATTTACACAGTGTTTTTACAAGTATCTCATTCAACCTTGACTATACCTGTAAGACCCCTAAGGCAAGCAGGTAGACAAAGTGGTTTTGTTTTTGTTTTTGTTTTTATTCTCACCTGAGGACATTTTTGCATTCATCTTCAGATAGAGTGGGAGGGAGAGAGAGAGGAAGAGAGAGAGAAACATCGATGTGAGAGAGACACATCAACTGGCTGCCACCCACACGACCCCAACCGGAGCTGGGGACAAACTGCAACCAAGGTACGTGCCCTTAGCAGGAACTGAACCCAGGACTCTTAGGTCCATGGGCTGACACTCCAACCACTGAGCCAAACTGGCCAGGGCTACAAACTGGTTTTAAGAGATGAAGAAACTGAGGCTCAGAAATATTACATGAATTGTTCAAGCTACACAGCTGGCAGAAGCCAGGTCTGATGGTCTGTTTCACTGTTTCCCCTGTGTGACCCCGCTTTGGTTCCAGGGCCCATTAGAACCCTTGTTTACGTCTCACTGGATGGGGCTGTCACCCATTGTTTATCAATTGTTTATGGAAAATGCAGAAAGAAATGAGGAACAACTCAAAGAGTAAATATGTGGATAAGTAAGACTGAATATTGACTGCACAAAACAAAAACAATGATGGTTGGGCTTTTAAATATTTGTAGAATTTCAGTCCACGACAAAAATAAGAGAAACAGCCAGAAGTAGTTGCAATGGACTGAATGAGGTCCCCCTGCCCAAATTCATATGTTGAAATCCTAATCTCCAATGTGATGGTTTTAGGAGATAGGACCTTGGAGGTAATTAGGTCATGAGGGTGGAGCCCTCCTGAATGGAATTAGTGCCCCAGTAGGCTCTCTTGTCTGCTTTATGTCTTGTGAAGACACAGCGAGAGGATGGCATGTGCCACCTGCAAGAGGGTTCTCACTGGCAGCTCACCATGCTGTGTCCTAGCCAGACTCCCAGCCTCCAGAATAGCGGGAGATCAGTTTCTGCTGTGTGTCAGCTACCCAGTCTGGGGCACTTGTTATAGTAGCTTAAAGCAAGATGGTAGTTAAGAGATTTAAATGCTCTAAGGTCTAACGAATGACTTTGTAACAGTGCCAAAGCAACCGTTGGGTCCCCTGTCTCACTCTTCTAAATCTGGCCCGAAAATAAGCCTAGCCAAAGTGATTTTCTTTTCTTTTCTTTTGTGGTACATGCCCCTAGTGGGAACCGAACCCAGGACACTCTGGTCCGCAGGCTGACGCTCAACCGCTGAGCCAAACTGGTCAGGACTGATTATTTTTTTAACAAGAGTTAATGTTGGCATGTAAGGCAGAATATGGCCTCCCAAAGATATTCATATCCTAAACCAGAGAGCCTGTGAATGAATTACATGACAGATGTGATTAAAGTTCCTAATCAGCTGACCTTAAATCAAAGAGATTACCCAGATCATCCAGATGGGCCGGATCTGATCACACAGGCCCTTAAGAGTGGAGGAGGAAGGTAGAGGAGTGGATCAGACACAGCCAACGTGAAAAAGACTGACTGCTGTTGCTGGCTTTGAAGATAGAATAGGGGTTCATGAGACAAGGAATGTGGTGGCCTCCAGAGGCTGAGAAGGCCCTCTGTTTACAGCTAGCAAGAAAATAAGGACTTCCATCCTATAATTACAAGACATTGACTTGCAACAACAACCTGAATAAGCAGAAATGAAGTCTCCCCTAAGGCCTGAAGAAAGGAGCACAATGCACCAACATCTTGATTACAGTTCGGTGACTTCTCACTTACAAAACTGCAAGATAATTAATTTGTGCTTCTTTATAGCTACTATGTCTGTAGCAATTTGTTGCCACAGCAATAGAAAACTAAGATAGTGGGAAGTATGCAAAGAGATGGGACTTTCATGAAAACAGATTGTTTTACTAGGAAAGGCTTTGCTAAAACAGTAAATTTGCCAAATAGCCAGTTAGTTCATTAAATCAGCAAATTGACCAAATTCACCCTAAAGTAACCTGTGGATTCTGAGTCCTGGGAGGATTGGTATAGAGATGGAGATTTCAGAACTGCTCCCACTGTTTAGATAGCCAGCTATGTGCTATTTCTAGTAATGACATACAATTTATATGTTGGAAAAAAATAAATAGTAACATAAACTTGGAAGCAATTTACAGAAAATTTATGTAGTGTACGATTGAGGATAAAACTAGTCAAAACATAAAAGAGAAGATATCAATGACAGAATAGAATCACAAAATCTGCTCTCACATTAGCCATAAATATGAAATAACTGATGAAGGAGCCAAACATTAATTGGCCTCAAAGCTTATCAACTCCAGAAGATGGGCTAAGCAAGAAAAAGGCAAAAACAATCGCATCCGTTGATTCCAGAACTTCAGATTGAAAGCTGATATGCCATTTGAGGAGCTGATGAAAGAATGCCCCAAATGACTAAAGATTGGATAAACAGAAAATGACATGCAAAAGTGTCCAAAACGATCCGATCACAGAAGAAACGTTGGAATTTAAAAATTTAACTTGTACACATGCATTAAGACTGATATGCAATTTGGGAAATTGGCTAATGAATGCTAAGAATGCATATAATTTAAAAAATGTAAAAGATATTCACTTGCATACTAAAAAACATCAGAGGAAACAGTCCCGCCAACAGTAAATCTTGACATTTTGTCTCTGAAAAGGAGTAATTGGAATATAATGACTTGGTAGACGTTGGTAGAAGACTTGACATAAGGCAAGCAGCAGCAGCAGAACACAAGAATCCAGACGAGAACGATGAACAGCATGATGAGCCCCTCGACCTGGATGGACATTAACCACCAATATAAAGTTACTGAGGAAGGATAAAAAGTAAATTGGTTACTAATCTTCAAAATGCTGGGCAATTTCAAGCTGAGATGGAAACTTAGAAGTGGCCATAGTACCCCTATCGCAGATTAAATTTTGTTTATTAATTGCTAGAAATAAATCAAAGGGACTATTGAGGAATTAGCTGAAAACGCATAAAAATGTTAAAAGTGTGGCAACAGATAATAATATAAAAAAGAATTTAGAAGGCCCTGCTGGTGTGGCTCAGTGGTTGAGCATCGACCCATGCACCAAGAGGTCGTTGGTTCGATTCCTGGTCAGGGCACAAACCCAGGTTGTGGGCCCAATCCCCAGTGGGGGGCATGCAGAACATCTCTCTCATAGATGTTTCCCTCTCTCTCTCCCCCTCTCACTTTCTCTCTCTCTAAACTTAATAAAGAAAAAAATACATATACATTTTTAAAAAGAGAATTTAGAAGAAATTAGTAAAAACTGGAAGATTTCCTTTTAACATGCCAACATTGTGGTTTCTAATGAGGAAACATACTTTTGGGACTGTTAAAGCTACTCTCACACACCAAACCCCACCGTTTCAACAAACTGAGCAATTCTTCAACTGCTGCTATAAAAACAAAATGACAACCAGTCCACTCACACTTGAGGCCAATCTCCAAAAGCTACATGAAAACCTTCTCCATGTGATGGAAATTGCCTTTACAACAATATTAAGCAATGTTAGGCAGTAGATTTGTTCAATTATTTATTTGGTTAATTGGTCATTTAATGAATTAGCTTTGGCTTGCTCTATCTTTATCTATCATCTATCTATCTATCTATCTATCTATCTATCTATCTATCTATCTATCTATCTATCATCTATCATCATCTCTCTTCCTTACTGGCCATTCAGTGAATTGGTCATTTATGAACTGATTTTTGGTAAAATAGTACTAGATCAATTCGGTTTGGTGAATTTACCTAGAGCCATTTCCTCTATAGCAGGGGTTCTCAACCTATGGGTTGCAACGCCTTTGGGGGTTGAACGACCTTTTCACAGGGGTCGCCAAAGACCATGGGAAAACACATATTTCCTATGGTCTTAGGAACTGAAACACAGCTCCTCTATCTGTCTCCAGGCTGTTCCGCCCACATGCAGATACGCCCACATACAACATGAGGAACTGTATAAAAGGGTCTCGGCATTAGGAAGGTTGAGAACCACTGTCTATAGCAAATGGGGAATGCAAATAATTTTTTTTATAAGGCAATTTGGCAATCCTTGTGAACAGCTGTGAGCTGTGCATGTCCTTTGATCAGTCATTTTACTTCTAGGAAATTAACTTAAATAAATAATGACAATGTACAAAAAGATTAGGCTACACAGATTTTATAGTAAAATTTTCTAGTGCAGTAAAATATTAAAGACAAGCTAAACATTTAAATACTAGGGGGTTAGTTAGATAAATCAGTGAATGTGTACAGTGGACTATTGTAAAGCTTAATAATTTGTGTTATAAAAGAGTCTTGGAAAGTTGTTCAAGTATTATTGTTAAGTTCTGTTATGAAACAGACTGACACTACTGTAGTAAGAAAAAAAAAAGTCTTATATGTATGAGTGGATAAACTCCCAAATATTTACTGTGGTTATTCTGGGGGTTGGCATGATGGATAATTTTTATTTTCTTCTCTTTGCTTACCTGAGTTTTATAAATTTTCTACACTGAATATGTGTTTCTTCTGAGAAAAAACTTACTCACCCACTCTCTTAGAAGCCAAGAGATCTGACAATCCTCACTATGAGTGTGACCTTGAATACACTCCTACGGTTCTCTTCAAACCTTCCTACTTCTCATTTTCCTTGAACTTCACACCTCTCTCCCTCCTGGCCTTTTCTGTTGGTGACTCACTGCTTCTAGGAATCCCTGTCTCATGAACTCTGGCATTGCTTGGAGACTGTATTGAACATGTATGTGTTGTATGCTGACCTTCAGAGCTTTCATCCAATAATGTTGAGTGACGGGAGCAAGGGGAGCAAGAGGAGGAACCATTCCTGGGAGCCCACACTGTAGGGGAAGAGACAGGTGTTTGATCCCAACGGAACTGCAGTGTGATACATGCGCTACTAAAAGTATGACAAGGTATTATAAGATCACAGAGGTCAGTGGTGACTTTCAGGAGGGAGATGAGTTGGATCCTGAAAGTGGGGGCCTCTTCTCCCCACTTTTTCTTAAGCAGTTGAGAACACTAAAGTTTAAGAGGGTAAGTACTATGCCCCGGGCCCCTGGGAGTCACTCCTGGCCTTGCCTGTTCTGCTTTGTGTCGCAGGGCACTGAGCCCTAGGGACTATGCTTCCAGGCTTCCACTGCCAACTGGTTCAGCTAAGTGGGAAGCGGAGGGCGGGAACTGGAGAGAAGCCACGGTAGCTCCTCATTCCCTCCCAGCTTCAGGTAGCAATGTCAGCAGTAGCTGTGTAGCCTCCTTAATTCCATCCCTCCGTGCCCTCCCTCCCCCAAACCCTCTTCAGTGGTCCCAGATCACACAGGAAGCCTGGATTCCCAGGCTGCAGTAACTTGTCTCCTTCTTCTGTCTCTACAGCTTAGGGATGGTACTGCTTATTACATGGCTTCTCTGGTCTGCCTCAACATCCCGTTGGGGCCCACAGCTCCACCAACACCTCCACAGCTAGTTCCCTCGTGAACTACCGGGCATGGGCTCCGCTTTCCTGAACAGACCCTCATCCACAGCTAAGCATCAGCTGAGCTAGGACACTTACAGCTCTTGCCCTCCAGAGTCTGCAGAGATGGTAGCCCACATCCACTGAGCACCTACTACCTGCCAAGGTCTTTAAATGAATCATCTGTTTAATCCTCACAACAACCCGTAAACTAGGTGCTATTTGTACCCCCATTTACAATAGAAGAAGCTGAGGCACATAGAACAAGGCACTTTCCCAAAGTCACAGCAAGTGAGGGAGGGCAGGAAGAGGTGGACTCGGGTAGTTTGAGCCCATGGCCTGTGTCCCTACCCTTTTAGCTGTCCCCAGGTTGGACAACAGAGAAGAGGGAGGTAGGAGAGAATCTCAAGAGAGATGAGAGTTAAGCACAAAGAAAGAACATCAGGGTGCCCTTGAACCACTCTTTGACCTTCCGAATTGCCATTCCTGATAAGAAGGACAGACCTGGTCATCAAGACCTCCCCCAGGTGCCCCCCAGCTGGAGCCCCTTCAGGTGGCATCTGTGAGAGAAGAAAGTACTTGGCTTCTGACAGAAGAGAAGATGCCAGGAAACTGAGGTGCAGCGTGACATGACCACGCCCTCCTCAGAACTGACTCAGCTCCTCATCTCCACTGGCCCAAGTTCCCTGGTCCTCCATCCGCATCTGGGCAGAGCCCATGAGCCCTTTCAGGAAACCCACCCCTCCTTCCAGCTCGTGCTCCACTGGCATCTGCGGTGGCAGGGCATTCAGGTGGCTCTGACTCTAATTAGCAGGTGCTACGCAGTTTCCACATTTCTAGTAAATATGTCAAAACGCAAAATCCATTCATTCTTTGACACACACACCCCCCCCTTCCTTCTTTAAGACACATTTTTCTCTCTTAGCAGCTCAGCTGAGAAGTGTTTTTCTTCAGCAAGAACGAAGGTGGCATTACGATGGAGTCTGGCAGTTGTACAGTCTTTTTCAAATCCTCATCTGCCCTCCTGGTCAGTCACCCATCTGCTCGTTCGTTCATTCATTTGCCCACCACGGGGAAGCGGGTGTTGGGTTTTGCTGGAGTCTCTCAAGTACAGAGCTGGTATCCCTCACAAGGGATACCATGGAGACCCTCCAGGGACCCCATTATCACCTCGGACTGCCGGTGACGGGGGACCACGGAGCCCCAGGGGAGCTGTGCATTTACTGCCCGCCCGCCCTCGAAGCTCCTGCTGGGGTGATCCTCAAACAGTCCTCACCCCCCCAGCAGCGCGCAGCCCCAGCTCCCGCGCCTCCCCTGGGAGTCGCCGGGATGGAGCAGCCGGATTTCCAGCCCCTCCCTCCTTGCACACCTCGGCCGCGCCCCAAACAAAGGAACCGGGAAGCCGGGAGGGTGGGGCGGCCGTCCAGACTGCTCGCTCCCTGGAGCATCGCCAAGTTAGATGGGTTTCACCGCCTGGGCTCTGGGAACTCGGCTTCTCCATCCCCACGGCCACGACGAGGGCTTCTCAGCGGGCTGGGGCGGGGAGCTTCCCACCTTCCCATTTCAGTGTTTGTTTTCATGAGGTGGCACAGGAATAGAAAACCCAAATTTATTTTGAGAGGCTGGCAGTTCCCTTTCAACCAAGAATTTGCACGGGATGCCCTCCGCCCCTTCACCCTGACAGTGTCTTTGGGGGAGGGAGAGGCAGAGGGGCCTTCCCAGCCGCCTTCCCCGTGAGTGGATGGAATGAAGTGACTCCCTCTGCCCCACCCTTCCTGTGGACGGGCCCACGTGGCTGCTGCCCACGCCAGTCCCAGCCATCCGCAGGCAGACCTCTGTCCCTCCCGCAGGCTCCTTCCAGCCCACTCAGCACTTTGCATGCTCCGAGGACCCCATGGGCGAAAGGGGAAAGAAAATTATTCTCGGCCCTCAGGGAGGGCTCCTGGCTGTAGGACAGAGATATAGAATCCAAATAATTTCAACAGGGGAAACGGGTGGGAGTGTACATAAAAAGGGGGGGGGACCACATATTGGGGCTGGCAGAAACTTGGAAGCTACACTATCCCAGTCCACCCAGTGGTATGAAAACTGCGGTCCAGAGAGGGGAGGTGACTTGCCCAAGGTCACCCAGCCAGGAGCAGCCCAGGACTGACGTTGAAGCCTCCTGGTTTCTCAAACTGGACACCTGCACATTCCCCCTCCTCCTCCTCGCTGCCCCCTGAATCACTCAGCTTCCCAAAGAACTAAGGACCTCCCTTTTGCTATCAAGTCTCCAAATTTTTGTCCTTCCCAACTGCCAGACCCCCCAAGGGCCTGGGCCCGTTCCAAGGAGGCAGCAGGCAGTGAGCCATGCCAGCAGAGTCATTTTCATTAATTTATACCATTTCGCAGCTCCTCCAGACTGCCTGCGCCCTGCTGGTCCTTCTCTGTCCTCACTGAGATTGCGTTCTGTTTGTTTCTATTGTCTAAGAAATAAAATGGCTTTGATTACACCCACGGTCTCTTGTGCATGAGGACATTTTGGCTGCCCTCAGGGCACAAGGCACATCTGTATCCTCTGCCGCCGGCTCCTGGAAGAGGCCTGCCTGCTGAGGAGCTCGGCCGGGCACCACCAGAGCCCAGGGTCTGGGGGGGAACTGAAGGGGGCAGGGAGAGCTGAGCAACAGGGCAGCATCCAGGGAGGGCCAGTTTCCTGGTAGCTTCAAACGAAGAAGAAGGTGAGGGGGAGGGGAGGAAACGAACATTTCTGAGAGCATAAGGCAGGCAGGCAGGCAGGCAGTCAGTCGGTCAACAAACAACACCTACCCTTTGCCAGGCCCTGCTCCCAGCTCTGGGGACTCAGAGGTGAACACAGGCACAAACTCCAGTACATCTGGGCATTGGTGTTTTTCAAAACATTTAATAACAACTGGACCTGCACAGACACCAACCAGTCAACTGCCCTGTAGCCCTGAGAAGGGTCCCAGAGACACCCCCTCCCCCAGGGTTGCTGGGTTTCTGTGAGATCAGAGAGGGTAAGTCCCAAGGGAGGAGCTGGGGCGACCAGGATGGTGGAGCCCCAGACAGCAGCCAGCCCTGAAGAACTGCAATATCATAGCAATACTGAATATCAACCATATACACAGAGGCCACATTCAGGGCTGGGGAGGGATTCCAGCAAACTGCCCATAATTAGAGGCAACAGCTCCAATTGTCTTGGGAGGAAGAGGCCCAAAGATTCTGGATCTTCCCATTTTTCAACAGTGCATTCTGGAGTGTGTGTGTGCGCGCACGTGTGCGTGTGTGCATGTGCACGTGTGTTCTTTTGATTGAAAATAAATTATATGCCCAGCTCAGGTCAAAGAAAGTGTATCTTTGCCCACAGAACCCCAGAGAGCCCCCATTTTGAGCCCTCTGCCCAAGGACCTCAGAAGCTGTAATGGACTTTGCAGATTCAAGTACAGTTAATCCTCACAACCACCTATCTGGTTCCTACTATTCCCTCCAGGTGACAGATAAGGAAAGCCAAGGATGAGTTTTCTGTGGGATGCAGGAGCCCACAAGGGCACCTGCCTGGCACAAGACAGGGTGGCCAGTTAAACCCAGAACTGCCTATCTCCAAGAAAGGACCCTTTTGGATGCAACAGTGTTCTGATGCTCCAGTTGGCACCTGTACTGTTGATGAACGGGCTGGGGCTAAGGGCAGACCTGCAGAGGGCCAGCGAGGGAGGTGTGGGTGGCTGCGACTGGCCTCGGGTGGCTATGGAGTCGTGAGGAGGGGGTACGAATCTAAGTAGAGGTGGGAATGGAGTAGGTGTTATACATATTCTGGAGTTTATTCCAGCCTGAGGAATGAACACATTTGGTCATGGTGGGGAAGTCAGGGACTCTGCAAAGAGATTTGAGGGTTGACTATGGTTCAGTTTCCTACGTGCCTGCAGAAAATGTCCACCTGCCCCTTTCTTCTCTTCGCAGGATCCCAGGTGCATGCTGGTGACCATCTGCAGCCGTAACCCTGCCCTTGAAGAAGTCTGCTGCGTCTGGGCCTGAACACATCTGCTTCTACAGGTCTCTGGTGGGCCACCACCTGCTGGCTGGGCTCTTGTGATGCCTTTCTGCAAGACTGGATTGTAATGACAATGATAAGAGGGAAGGGCCAGCCAGGCAGAAGCCGCCACCCAGGAAAAGAGCAGAGACAGAAACAAGCGTGTCTGGGGAAGGAATGGCCAGTTGTCCCTCAGTCCAGAAGGACAGGGACTTGTGGAAAGTGAGGGCTTAAATGGAAGTCTGTGGCCAAGTTGAAGGACCCAAAGGACACTGAGAGCTGAAATATTCTATTCGTGAGGCAATAAGGTGCCGTAGAAGGTTTGGTGGCAGGGTGTCTGATGAATTAGGAGGCTAAAAGCTAAATCTGAGTTCCTAACTTCTTTCAGCCTCTTTGTATCTCCTTTACCTAACTTTATCCTTACTCTTTATATAGCTTTCAACCAATCCAAATAGTAACTATTTCCGCTTTTCAGGTAACGATAGTGAAGGTCAGAAATGTCAGACAATATTCCCAAGGTCATAGAGCTTATAAATGACAGTTTGGGATTGTCGCTGACTGGGAGGATTGGGAGAGCAGTTAGAGGCTACTTAATATTCTGGGTCTGAAGAGTAAAACCAGCAAATGAAGCAAGGGGCAATGTAAGAAGGGATGGATACTAGAATCCTCAGGGCGGGATCTCGTGACTGATCAGGGATGGATGGAGGGAGAGGGAGAAGTCACCAAGGACCCAGGAGGGGGACAGGAATGTTGAAGAAATCATGATCAATGTAAGGAGTTTGGGAGGAGGACTTGGTTTTCAGAAGATAGTCTTACTGTGGTTTCAGAAATGTAGCGGGAACATGGGACGTGTCGTTTTTACTTCCCAGTTTGGCAGTACAGAAAGGCAAACTAGAACGGAAGTTTCCCAATTTTTTTTCACTGATCCGCAGCAAAAACTTACATTTCACAAAACACTTACCCTTCTGATGTGTGATGGACTCGCATTCCCTCCCAGTCTAGTCTATTTCCTGGCAGGGCAGAGGGTGGGGAAAGGAAGGGAATGCTGATTCCAGCTCAGTCATGCAGTTCATTCCACCGCCCCCATGTGGGGAATGGCCCAGGGTCTGGACCAGACCTCACCAGAAGCAGATGGACAGATGTCGAGCAGCCAGTCTTACTCATGGCGCATGGACATGCACAAGGACAGCACTGAAAGGGGAAGGCGTGCACGCAAGGACGGGAGAGCCTTGTATCGTATGCAAAGGAACGGGCAAGGGAGGGCTTCTAAAAGGCTGCTTGCTTTTAAATTAGGTCATCAGGGACCTCCCAAGGACTGTTTGCAATCACTGATGGAGGTGCAGAGGGCACGGGGAGATGAAAGACAGAGCACTACACCTTTAAGGGATGTTGAAGACCTGAGCATGCCTGGAGGCAGAGAGAGGGCCAGGGACAAAAAGCACTGGTGTAGTCACTGTGGGAAGGAGGCAAATAGGAGGGAAAGGGAGAGTCTAGGTAAAGACATACATTTGCAGAAATGAAGAGGGAGTAATGACAAGTGGAAGGGGGGAGATGATGGAGTGTGAATGGCTGACCCCAGTTTTCTAAGTGAAGTGAGAGGCAAGGTCCTCTGCTGAGAATGGGGTTGACACTTGATGAGAATGGGAAATGTTTGGAACGGCTGCTAGGATGCACACTAAGCAAGGGAATTAAGGGGCATTCTGAATAGTTGGAGGACCAGTCTAAATTATTCAGTCTGTGAAACCCGCCACTCGGCTACTTCCAGGGCAATGGTTCCCTTCTCTCCCAGAGATGCACACTGGACTCCATCGCCCAGATGGGTCAAGAGACGTTGTTGATTTCCTACTAAACCCAAATGGCCAAGGAACACAAACCATTATGTCCTGATTTTTTAAAAAAAGAATCTTGCCTCTAGGCTTTCCAAAATAAGCTCCTTCTTTTAGATTTCTGATTCCACTTCCAATAAATCTCTTGACAGCACAGCCTAGCCCATCTGGACCAATCAATCAGCCCTTATCATCAAGCAGTATTTTTCTATCTTCCCCTCCCCGGGATTCACAACCCTGTCTGCGCATTGGAATCACACGAGGAGAATTAAAAATACTGATGCCTGGTCCCTCCCCTAGAGACTGACTTAGTTAGCCTGGGTTTGTGGCTGGGCAACTGTAGAATGCCCCAGATAAGTTTAATATGCCAGCTCAGGATGAGAACCACTGAGCCCCTTCCTACTCAGTTTGACCTATGGACCTGAAGCACCAGTATTGGCCTGGGTACCTGTCAAATGCAGAATCTCGGGGTCTGGAACAGAGGCTCAACAAGGACTCCAGGTGGTCTGTATGTACATTAAAGTCTGAGAAGCTCCATGCTAGAAATCTAACGTCTTAAGTCCTCCCTCCTGCCCTGTGTAAGATCAAAGAAGAGGGTCTCAGAGATCATGCCTCCTTGATTCTGTGCATCCTGGCCAATAGCTTATGGCTGCTTTCTCCTAGTGTGAAAACCAGCACCTATCAGCCAATCCATTAACAAGTGCTTCCCAACTTACAGCAAGCAGACAATGAGTGCCCCAGGTGTTGTCCTGTGTTTAGCAGTCCACAGTGTAGCTAGCTGGAGCATTCTTGTGGGGTGACCAACTGTCCAAGTTTGTCTGGGACTGTCTCAATTTTAACACTGGACATCCCACATCTTGGAAAATTTGTCAGCCCCCGGATGAACTGGAATAGGATGGCCATTCTATGTTAAGTAACATTTAAAACAGATTTCCCCCTCTCCACCCCACCCCCCACCATGTACACATAGACATACACACCATCAAAGTAAGTTATACTTCTTTAACACTCAACACTCCCAATAAACACATATAGTTGGGAGCCACAGTGTTTTTTGTGCACATGGTTTAGCTCTTAGAAATGTTGGTTCCTTCATTCAACAAAAATCCATCGAGTGTCCTCAGTGTGTGGGCCTCTGCGCAAGGGGCAGGAGCAATAGCACCAGTAGACACAGTACCTGCCGTCTCAGGGATTATAGTCTAGAGGGGAACACAGGGTGATGACAACGCAGTGGGGTGAGTGCTGTGATCACCAGGATGAGCGAAGGGACACACAGAAACCGACAGGAGCAGTGCCCAGCCCATACACAGAGCGAGGGGCTTCTGGGGGGTGGGAGAAGTCAATGCAGTGAGACACAAAGGCTATGTGTGAAGGGGCAGAGAGCTTCCAAAGCAGAGGAAACTGGAGTCCACGGGCTAGGATAAAAGAGAGCATGGTTCCTTTGAACTTGAAAGAAGTCAGAATCTCTTGGGAAGATACAGCGGAAGGTGGGAGGTAAGGGCAGGCCATAATCGAGTCTGGAGAAGGAAGGAGAGGCCGGCCTGTCACTGGCCTTGTAAAACAAGACAAGGGGCTGGGCATGGTCCTGGAAGAAGCAGGTCCACAGAAGAACTGAAAGCAATCTTAAGAACCCAGTTCGGTTCTAGAGTCACTCTACAATTCTGTAGAGAAACAAATGGAGAAAGGAAGAGTGAAAGCAGGAAATCAGAGTTGAGGTTTAGTAATCCAGGGAAAAAATGAAGAGAGCTTGGGTGGAGATGGTGGCAGCCCGGGACAATGGCTTGATTGGAGAGAGATTTAGGAAGTAAAAGAAATGGAAGAATATGTTGATTGAAAAATGGCTACGATGGAGAAAGGGTGAAGAGAAAGAGAGGCATTAAGGATTATGTCCGTGTTTCTTCTTTTTAACATTTATTTTCAACTACTTCTAGACTTACAGAAAAGCTGCAAAAATAATAGTTTCCATATACCCCCCACTGAGTCTCTCCCAATGTTAGCATCATACATGGTCACAATACCACTGTCAGAACCAGGAAATTATGCTACAACACCATAACCAAACAAAAGATTCCATTCAAACTTTTTTTTTTTTTTAATCCTCATCTGAGGACATTTTTCCATTTTTTGTACAGACAGAGTGGGAGGGAGAGAGAGGAAGAGAGAGAGGGAAACATCGATGTGAAAGGGACACATCGAGTGGCTGCCACCCGCACGACCAACCAGGGCCGGGGACAAACTGCAACCGAGGTACATGCCCTTAGCGGGAACCGAACCCGGGTCTCTCCGGACCGCAGGTGGATGCTCCAACCGCTGAGCCAAACCGGCCAGGGCTCCATTCAAACTTTAACAGTTTTCCTACTACTATCCTGTTGTTGTTACAGGGCCCACGTTGCATTTTGCTGTTGTTTCTCCCTGGTCGCCTGCAGTCTGCAACCAGTCCTTCAGACTCTCTTGTTTGCAGGACCTTGACGCTCCCCCCAAATTATTGACCAGTTGTTTGCTGAATGTCACTCAGTTCTGGCCTAGGTAGTGTCTTCAGGTTTTTGCCTTGACATTGAGAAGGTAAGCTCCTTGAGGGCAGGGACATTGTCTGACTGCTCAATGACAGATTCCTCACACCAGGTTCATCATGGACTCACTGTCAGTTCTCAGAGAAATGACTCAAGTGGTGGTGATGTGCCAGCCAGAGACGAGGAAGCTCCTGGACCCACAAGGCTCCTTCCAGACCCCGTGAAGTTTCCAGATAAAAACTCAGTTCAATCCACAGCTTTTGTGGATTTACTATTTCCAGGCGGGTGGCCCCCTAGCATAGCTAGACCATGAGGTTCCAATTACAGGAAGACCATTAGGACCGAGTTCAGAGAGGCTGGCAATGAGGAAGCAATTGCTAGAGAGGAGGAAAAGCATCCCTCCCTTCTCTGTACCCTGCCCACACTTGAATCCACTCATCTCTCTGAAGAAAGCTGTACTGGGTCTTAATGCGTAGCAGGGCAATCTGAGAAGCAATGAGAGGGAGAGAGGTTTGGGCCAAGTGGAAAGGAGTATGCTTCTCACAAGAGTGAGGGTCCATCTCACATTGCGGTATTTTGGCACACACTGCCACCTGGATAATTCCTCCTGCTTACCCTACTTGGCCACTCAAAGAGTAGCTTCTCTGGTGAGCCTTCTCCAGCTTGCCCAGGTTTTACCGGTCACCCTTCCCATGTGGTCCTTCAGCACAATGGTCCAAGAACCCTGGACCAAGGAACTGAGCCTTGTCTTGTGGTTGCTTCTTAGCATGTTGGTCTCTTACACTAGACTTTGAACTCCTCATCTGATTTCCACATTCCCAGGGTCTGGCACCCAGTTGTGTTGACTCAATGCCTTCTGAGAAAATGGTCACACTGGCCCTTTTACTATCACTAGACCAGGTGGACCAGAAAAAAAATGGACAACAGGACATTTTCATTTTTAAATTATGACCTTTGGAGATGGAAGACTCCTACGAGGTCATCACATTTATTTTATTATTGAGCAAGCCTAATGAAGTGCCTAGTGGGATGCACTTAGGTCCTATCTGTCTTTGACTCAGGTCCTCAGCATCATTGTGCCCAAAGCTGTCTTGTTCACCCTCAGCTAGCTCCAGCCCTTTTAAAAGTTGTTTAATAGTTCTCTTTTTGCAACATTTACATTAGCCAAAAGCCTTACCTTTTTGTTATGGAAAATTTCAAAGATATATAAAAGTAGAAAAAATGGTAGAATAAACCATGTAGCCATCAGCCAATTTCGCCTCATTTAAACCAGTCCTGTACCATCTATAGTAACTGGATTGTTTGGAAGCAAATTCCAGCCATTAAATAAACAAACACCTTTTTTTTTTTTAAAGTTGAATTTTATTTATGGAAAAGATGAAAATTAATTTAAGTCATGAGGAACCTCACTCTATGTGTTTTAAGGGGAGAGAAAGGAACTTTGAAATCATATATCATATACTCCTCCAGAGCCCACTGGTTGGCTGGTTGGTTGGTTGGTTGGTTCATTGGTTGGTTGGTTTTGGGGAGGTTGGGATTATTTTAAATTTGTTTTTGTTTTGTATTGTTTTTTTGCTGACAAACACTTAATGAATGTCTGAAGGAAGAAACAAGACAGCAAGTATTGCAAATATGTCAGCACTGACTTTGCAAAGACTAGACTCTCTGGACTCTCTCTGGAACAAAGATGCGCAAAAGGCGGGAGCAGCCGCAGGGACCAACACCCTCGAGGGCTCTTCCCTTCTGTATTCCACGCGCAGACACATGCCCACTCCCTCACCCCTCAGGCTTCCCGCTCGCTCCCACCCACCCACACGCACACAACAGGAGTGGACACCTCAGCACTCTCAAGCACACCTGCTCTCGTTTAGAAAACAGTCGGGGCAGCTGTTTTCTAGACACTGGAACGCAGGGCCCTAGCACTAGAAAGCATTTCCTTCTGAAGAAGCACATTGCTCCACGGAGGCCGAAGTCTGCGGCTCCTGGAGGGATCACCAGGGGATGAATCAAAACAGGCGACCCACACTCACTCAGTGTGCCCAGTGCCACTTCTGGGGAGTGAGGTTAAAAGGTGTTAAAGAACACTGCATAGTGGCCAGTGCTGTTTATGCTGATGATGATTAACTCTGTTTATATGCGTAAGTGTCAAGGGGAAACCTCCGTGCCCACTCAAGCCTTTTCACTGCTCAGGTGTCTCCCTCAAAGCACTTAGCACACGGAGACCTGGGGAATGTGGGAGGCACATTTATCCTCCTCCTCAGGGAGAGAGAGGGAAGGAGAAACTAGACATAAATAGTAAATTTATTGTGTGTTTGTATTCCACACTATTTTCAAGACCAGAAAGAGAGCTAATGTGTATCAGGAGCGCCCTTCATGCTCCATAGTAGGTGCTGTTTACTTAAATTCTCACCACAACTCTGTGAACCATTCTGTGTGTTCGCTCCATGGTACTGATAGAAGACACTAAATTCAGAGGATTTAATTGATTTGCCCAAAGCCACACTAGAAAGTGCTAGAACCTGGATTCTAACCCAAGTTTTTGTAACCACCAAACCCAGGCTCTTTTTCCTATACTAGTAATTCCTAATTTTTTTTCAAGTATGAACATACCCCCTCATCAAAATAATTTTTATTTTTTAACTTTATATTTTGCAGTAATTTCAGATTCATGAAAACATTTGCAAAAGTAACCCAAAGGGTTCTCACAAACCCTTCACTTAATTTTCCCAGCAGTTAACATCTTATGAAACTGCAGTACAATGATAGAAACCAGGAACTTAACAATGACATGATACTATTAACCGGCTTACACACCTTATTCAGATGTCACCAGTGGTCCCACTAATGTGCTTTACCTGTCCAGAATCCAATCCAGATCACACACTGTATTTAGCTGTCCTATCTCCTTAGACGCCTCCACTCTGGGACATCTCTCCCATTGTTCATCTTTCATAACCTTGACACTTAGAGAAAATACTGGCCAGTTGCTTTGCGAAATGTCCCTCAACTGGATCCCTTTGAGTGTTTAAAATTTCACAAACCCTCAAGTGACGACAGTTGTACTTTCAGTGTCTGTCGATGGAGAATGCGGTGCTCACTGACAAGGCGCAGCACCAAAGTGAAGGGTGCTCTTGATTTTGTTCATCACAATGGCTTCTGTGTGCAGTTGAAAAAGAGTAAGCAGATCTGTGAGATAGGTTTTATTTAGGCTACCAGCAATGCTTGGGTATATTTAGTTTCATCTACTCCTGTGATATCTTGGCAGCTCCTCCTGAGGTTAGCTCACAGGGGCACACACGCCAATGCAGGGATTCCCAGAGAAAGTTGGAACAATCGAAAGCTGGTCAGGTCAGATAACAACATCACTTGTGAATTTATTGTGTTTGTATTCCACACTATGCCAAGACTTCTTAAAATATATATATTTTATTGATTTTTAGAGAGAGAGAGGAAGGGGTAGGAAGAGAGAGCGAGAGTGCGCACGAGAGAAACATCAATGCAAAAGATCAAGCCAGCAACCCACAACCCGGGCATGTGCCCTGACTGGGAATTGAACTGGCGACCTTCCCCTGTCCAGGATGACACCCAACCAGCGGAGCCACACTGGCCGGGGCCTATGACAAGACTTTTGCATGTATTATATTGTTTGAGCCTTGAGTCTCACTACCCCCTCTGAGACAGACACTATTCCCCTCAGTCCCATTCTACAACGGAGGAAATGAGGGTTCTGAGTCTATACGTGACCTGCTCAGTGTCACCCATCTGCATAGCAACCCTGGATCCGAGAGCAGTTCTGCCTGGCTATGAAAGCCCCGTGTCTTTACCCACTGTGCACATTTTCTCCAAAAGCATCTCTCATTCTTTGCTTCCACTGTGCCTAGGCCTGCAATAGTCTTCCTTTCCCATTTTCCAGATTCTTTCCCTGATCCATCGTTTAGGCCTGGCTCTAAGTCCATTCTTCCAGGAAGACATATTCTATCAGCAGAGGCAGGAGTGGGATTCATTCCAGACCCAGGTAGGCTCCTGCACCCGATGAGGCATAAGAGAGGACAGCAGATCTGGAAGGGACTGGACATTCCTGAGTACAAGCTCCTCCTGTGTAAATGAGGAAACTGACAAAACGATTGACCAAGTGGTCCTGGTGGCTCAGGAGTGCGTTATCTCATTGAACTGTCACAACAGCCATGAAAGGGAGGTGCTGATGCTGTGGAGGGAGAGACTTGTAGGGCTCACTCATACCTGGATTTCCTCTCTGTCCAGGCACCCAAGAGGATGACACTCTCTAGCCCTGTTGCTATTAGGCAGAGTTATGTTTCTAGATCCAGCCAATGAGTTGCAGGCAAGAGTGACGTCATTCCTGAGCTGAAGCACTTCATTGTTCAGACTCAGTGAGCTGTGAGGGAGCGAGCTGTGCAACATCTGTGGTCCTGCTCTGGGACTCTGGGCTCTCTCAGGGGGGACCTTGGTGTCACGTCACTCAAGAATACCTTTCGAACATAATTTAGGAATGGGGAGTGATGGCTATATTAGCCAGATAAATTAACATTAGCAGGGCAACAGGCAAACCCCCGGGTCTCAGCCTCCTAACACAGGTATAGTTTGCATCTCCTCCTGTTACAGTCCCGTGCGGGTTAGATTCTTCCATCTTGTGATTACCCCATCTGAAACCTGCAGCTCTCAGATCACTGAGGCGGGGACAGAGAGTTGAAAGAGGCATCCCTTCCTACCTCTGTCATTAGGACACATGTCACTTCCTTCCTAGTCCCATGGTCCTCTGCCCCCCACTCTGGTGCCTACACCTGTGCTCCTTGTATGTCTGGGGACCTCAGGGCTGGTGGAGGCATGTCTCCCCTCCATTTAGCTGCCTCCAAAAACTCCTGCCTCAGACACAGTGTGCCTGAAGCAATCACCTACTTCCGAATTGTGGAATTGAATGGAAAATGCAGATTCTGGGGCAACCCCCGGAACAATGGCCTAGGACTCCGACTTCCCCTCTTCCTGAGGCACTTGGTGCCCCACAGATGTTTCAGAACCATCACTGTCAAGTGTACAGCCCAGGTCAGTGTTACCCAAACCTCAGCTGCTTCTACTTTTCAATGTATTCACGGGCCATCTGTATTATTATTTTCTGTATACTTAACATTTTTCTCTAAGTGTCTCACATTTTATTCAATAAATGTATTTATAAAGGAGACTTTTTGCCACTATCATAAAAAAAAAAAACCTGGTATCATTTACCAAAGAAAGAATAGACAAGCTGTGGTACATCCATATCATAGAATATTATTCAGAGCTAAAAAGAAATGTGCTATCGAGCCGTGAAAAGACACGGGGAACTGTAAGTGCGTGTCACTAAGTGAAAGAAGCCAATCTGAAAGGCTGCACACTGTATGATTCCAACCGCACGACAGTCTGGGAAAGACCAGGCTGCATTGCCAGGAGTTCCAGGCCGGAGCAGGGGGATAAATGGGTGGATTTTTAAGGCAGTGAAACTGCTCGGTATGATATTATAACGGTAGAGCCAAGCCATGATGCATTTGTCAAAACCCTTAGAATACACAACACGAAGAGTGAACCCCAACGTGAACTGTGGACTTTGGGTGATTATGTGTCAGGGTTGGTTGGTCCATTGTAACAAATGCATCACGCTGAAGCCCGAGGCTGATAGTTGGCCAGGGGGTGAGAGGAGTGGGGGAGGGGAGTATGTGAGAACTCTACTTTTAGCTCAGTTTTGCTCCAAACCTAAAACTGCTTTAAAAAAAAAATAGTCTATTAATTTTAAAAAAATAATAGACACACACAAATACACACAAAAGAAGATTAACAGAGTTTAGCTAGATATTACTGTGCATCCAAGGCTCCGAGGCTGACGCCTTCTCTCTTTGTTTACAAAGGAGATTGACAAGTGTTAGAAAGGTGTTAAAGACTTATTATCACTCCAATGAGTTTTTTTTTTTTTTTATCCTGGACATAATTATAAGGCATGAGAGCAAACTGAAAAGAACAATGTTCTTCCTTGAGGATCAATGTTATTTAACATCATGTCTGTCTGGCTTTCAGAAACACTAGTCTATGGATGAGCCTGAATGCAAACATCTTGCTGTTACATTTTGAGCAAGCATTTTTTTTCTGCTGTTTCTACATGTTCCTCTGGGTGCATGGTCTGCTCCTGCCTTCTAGGGACTCAGAGCCCAGGAAGAGTGTCTTTCTGCGGAGTTCATACCAAGAAGGGAGTGCTGCTTAATAAGAATCTGCCAGGACCATGGTGGTGATGGCGATGGATAAAGACAACCATGCTGGGAATGCAGGACCCAGGCAGGAGAGGATGGACGTTCAGCTGAGTCATTGGCGACCATCTGCTCAACAGCAGCCCTGGCCCTGAAAGTGCATCCCTGACATCAGCACAAACACAGCTGGGGACTCGCTGCTGTAGAAGCACCGCCTTACTTACATAGCGTCTGATTTGTTAAGGCTTTTGTAAGAGAGAGAAGTAGAAAAGGCAGCATTGTAACCTGGGGTCCCCCGCTCCAGGTCTCTGAGCCACACCGACAGAATGGGGTAAATATCACTCTCATTTCATGAACAGCTGCTGTGTGCCCAGAACTTTTATGAAACATGTCCATATCTTAGGACAAGTGTTCAAGCTCAGAATTTTATTTCTGTTTTGTAAACAAGGAAATCTGGGTCCAGGGAGGTTAAATAAGTTGCCCAAGATCACCCAGCTGGGAAGGGCCCAAATTGGGATCTAAATCCATGTCTTTCTGACTTCAAAGCCTCTGTTCTTCCCATTATCTTGCAATAGAATGAGGAAAGCTCTCCTCCTGGCCAAGTAGTCTCCAGCCAGGATAATGGTCACTATCACTAGTAGGACAAAAATCATCACTATTTGTCCTTATAGAATCAGAAAACGAAGCCGGTCAGGGTGGAAGGGGTCTCAAGGGGTCATCCATAGACCCTTTGCCTGGCACTTTAATTTATATACACATGCACATGTGGGCACACACGTAAATATGCTTTCCAGCGTGTGTACACTAGGGACCAACTACAGCACTACTAGTGTAGAATGAACATGTGCTAGGAGGGGGGGAAAGGGTCAACAAGCACTGAGCCCCTCCTGCGTGCAGAGCCCAATGCCGGCCACAACAGTGGCTTCAAGAGGCTTCTTTCGGAGAAACTGATTCTGATTTTCTTCAACCACATCCAAAGTAACCTTTTCATAAAGAATATTACGCTAAGCGAAATAAGCCAGTCAGAGAAAGACAAGTATCACATGATCTCACTTATGTGTGGAATCTAATGAACAAAGTAAACTGATGAATAAAATAAAACCAGAGGCATGGAAACATGGAACAGACTGATGAATCTCAGAGGGAAAGGGGTGTGGGAAGGCATTAGCCAAAGAATTTATATGCATATATGCATTACCCAGGGACACCGAAAATAAGGTGGTGAAGGCCGGGGGTAGGAACAGGGTGGAAGGGGGCAATGGGGGGGGGAAAAGGGAATATCTGTAATACTCTCAACAATAAAGATTAAAAATATAATAATACTGCTAAAAAAAAAAAAAGAAAACAAGAAAGAAGAAGAAGGAAGCTCATTTGATCTGTCTTCCTCAACACCTCTGAGCATGGGCCCTGGAGCAATCCTCATGAGAGCACTGAGCTGGGTCCAGAACTGAGGCCCATGTGTCCCCCTTGTGGGCTTGGACCAGGAGTGGGACTGACTTCGTATATGCAGATCTCCCTTTTTCCTGACAGTGTTCATCTACTTGAAACTCAAATTGTAAGTTATTCAATTTTGCCTATTTTGTCATGAGGCAGTCAGTGCCTTATGTACCCCAATTTTACTTTTCACATATGCGGAGGGAGGTATCACATGTGTACTAAACATAATTGCACGCGCAGACTCTAGCTTACATATGAAACATCTCATAAGGGGATGGTGTGCAGCCCAGGCCACACAGTATTCACTGGCCGGCTCCTTTACGTCCGGGCTCACATCCAACTTGGCTTCCTTCCCAGCAAACAAGCAGCAGCTTGCTCATTCCCACACTCCTTCTAGTATCCTCTCCCCATCGAACCTGCTCTCCCTCCCCCAACTCACAGGCCACAACTGGGCTTCTCCAACATACCAGCTGGAAAAGAGAGAAGGCGGGGCGGGGGGGTTGGGGGGAGAGAGAGAAAGTCCCAATATCTCTCCTTCCTTCTCCAAGGCTGTTTTGAAATGCATATTTCACTCTTGCCCCACCAGCTTTATTAAGTAGCTCAGTATGGGGGACTCAGCTAGAAGCCACACCCAATAAATTAGCCAAGCCTCCACAAGGAGATGCAGGCTGGCAAGTGATGGAGGATTATCCTGAAGTGCACACTGTTAGAGGATCTACAGACAACTGAGGTGACAATCACTTCACAACTGTCAAGACACCAGGTGTCTCCCCTACTCCAGTTCCTAATTTGGTCTGTGGGAGTGAGACAGATGCACTCAATGTTGTATTTGTGTGTTTGCATGTACATGAGTGTGCATGTAAATAACAGCTATCTGAATCTGGGGAAAGCCAGGGACCCGATGGTGGGGTTTGAACATTCTCACATTGTCTCCCAGTAAAGAATTAGAGAACTGGTGAGTCTCTTATGTGAGAAAAGGGTCCTTGGAGCTTCCAGATTAAATAGGACCAGGACTGGCTGAACTTGGCACTGAAAAACTACAGTGGAAAAACCCAGATGGAAAAGTGAAAATAGCCTACTCATGACTCTAGGGCTGGGGTGATGGGCTTCCCCTTTCCTGGGATGGTTCTGCATCCTTCGGTCCATGATGGTATCTGCTGCCTATTGTTCACCGTGGTATGTGCATGGTGAAAATTCATGGTTACTGCAATCATGTGATTGCCCACAGCTTTGAATTTCTGTGAGCACGGATGGAGACTGTTCTTTGTGATCTTTGCCAATGACACGTTTGCACATGCCATGCACTGCATACACTGGTGCTAGATACCCTGGGATAAGATGACTCCTTAAATTAAAAAGGGGTGCAGGCTCATCTCTTTCTTCTTGGATTAAAAATAGAGTCTCTAGAGTCTGGCTGGTGTGGCTCAGTGGTTGAGCATTGACCCATGCACCAAGAGGTTGCTGGTTCGATTCCCAGTCAGGACACATGCCCAGGTTGTGGGCCCAAACCCAAGTGAGGGGCATGCAGGAGACAGCCAATAGATGTTCCTTCTCATTGATGTTTCTATCTCTCTCTCCCTCTCTCTTTCTCTCTCTCTAAAATCAATAAAGGAAAATAAATCTCTCTAGACCCCCAAGCAATGTCACTGTAATGAACCCCAACTCTCGAGCTCAGAAGGAATCTTGAGGGTCACTGGTCCCAGTCACCCATTTGAATCCCCTTTTAATGCAATCTATACTGTCTTGGGATAGCTTTGGAAGAGTGTGCTTTCTAATATCAAAACCCAAGTTGGCTTCACTGGAGATTCCATCACTGGCCAAGGCGCTGACCTTTGTGATCCTACAGAACAGATCTGCCCCAGCCCCTTCTGTTCTTCTGCACAGCACACTTCTAGCATTTGATAGCTGTGAGTAGTTTTCTCCCTTGTAATCTCTTCTCCCCAGTTTCTGCCTGTGGAGTTGCCCACTGGATAAGCTCTAGAGGCCCCTTCATTCAACAAATACTTTAAAGTATAAAACAGGTGCCAGGCATTAGTAAATACACATGTTGCTGCTTCCAGGAAAACTTACAGTCCCTCTGCAGTGACTCCCTCAGACCCAGGCAAGAGGGTCCCTTACTGTAGAGGACCTGACTCTGGCCCTTCTTCAGCTTCACACTTCCCATAAGGTGAGAAGTTTGTGGGGGTCAAGGAGCCATGTCTCTTCTAGAACACGCTCTGATTACCTGGTACCCTGGAGCTTCTCCCCATTGGGCCATGAGTTTACTCCTAGAACCTTCAGGTTCTTTTCTTCACGTTAAATGGGAGGGGGACAAGGGGCAGGTGTTTGAGGGTGGCATGCATAGAGCTCAGACAAGCCAGCGGGAGTGTGTACATGCATGTGTCCAAGGCTCGTCCCGGCGCAGGATGGAGCCAGCAGTGGAAAGAGAATCAGAGTGGCCTGTAGTCCAAGGGCCAGACATGCCCACTTGACTGGCACAGAATTAAGAGGAATATAACAATTCTAAATTCCAATCTGGCCCTGGCCGGTTTGGCTCAGCGGTTAGAGCGTCAGCCCGCGGACCAGAGAGACCCAGGTTCGGTTCCCGCTGAGGGCATGTACCTTGGTTGCAGTTTGTCCTTGGCCCTGGTTGGGGTCGTGTGAGTGGCAACCACTCGATGTGTCTCTCTCACATCAATGTTTCTCTCTCTTCCTCCCTCTCTCCCTCCTGTTCTATCTGAAGATAAATGCAAAAAAAATAAATAAAATAAAAAAATAAAGAATAAATTTGAATCTGTCTTTCAGAATGCTTTGCACATACATTTGTCAGGATAGGAGGATAAGATGCAGTTTGTTTAACAGTTTGTTTGCTGGATTTATTACTTTAAATATCTTGGCCTATGGTATGTACGCCTCTATACTCTTGCCTGAGGGTCCATGAATCCTGGGGATGGGTCTGTTCTTTGTGGAGACAGATATTAATTGAATAATCACACAAAGAAATGCAAAATTGAACTGTAGTGCTAAAAAAATAATGCACCATTTGGTTATCTTCTAAAATGCTCTGCTTGATCTCCATTCCCAGGATTCTTATTGCATCTTAGGGTCTTCAGGTTTCCCACTCTTACTCCACAAGAACCCCAAACACTGACTAAGATGTTCCACACTAGTCTTGCCCCTTCTGAACGCAGAGCTCCAGGGAAGCAGACCCCAGGAAGAATAAGAGAGGTAGACGAAGTCCATTCATCTCTTTCAGACTCAGTTCCTGCTTTCCACGAGGTCCAAAACAGGTGCCGACCACCATACCATGGTGGGTTTTTATCTCTGTGCCCACCTCCAGGTCCTCCGCAGCTGGCCCAGCCTAGGAGGCGGTTTCACCTCTTCGCACCATGTATCTCACATCTCTTGTGCTTCTTGCTTTCTGAACTCAGCTGAAGTCTATTTCATCTCATTTAGTCTTCAGCAACCACAGAGAAGAAGCCTTCTCTGACTAATTGGAAAGAAAAAGTAGCAAATTCTTCCACTTGCCTCTCCGAATAGGCACCCCACACACTAGCTGCTTTTAAACATGCATCCCTTTCTTGTACCTGATATTACCGCAATTCACCTGTGACTCAGTCTGTGTGTTCTTGATCTCTATCAGCTTCTGTGATGTCTGGGTTAGACTGTGCAACTCCCCAGAGGACAGAGCCACATCAGTCCTGTGTCTTTAGACCCTGCTCCGCAGAGCAGCAGGCATAGGTGGGCACTTAATAAAGACGTTTGATGGAGACAGAGCAAAGCACTGTGCCTAGAGCATTATGAGTGCACAGGAAGCAACCTACTAACACAGCCGGACCACGATTGCATCCTCCTGCCAGATTGAGATCCAGGCACATTTTCCTTTTAAATGAGGTAGGGGGAGGAAGCATCCTCTTGCTTCTGAGACAACAATAACAACACACTCTGACAGCACTGATGCTCAGGATGACCTTATGGATTGGGGAACTATCATTATCCCAATTTTACAAATGAGGACCCCCTTGTTCGGACCACAAACTGGGGCCATCTGGCTTCAGAGACCTCAGCTTACCCAAGGTTCCCTGTCCCTCCGCGTGAACTGGAAATGGAGAGTGAAGAGTTGGCGACCAGACTCTTGTCGCACACACTCATGGATCCCTAACCCCTGCCCAACCCAAATGAACGGCTGAGCGGGGGAGAGTGGGTACTCAATCAGCATGCTAGTGCGAAGCCAGTTGTCCTTCAAGGCATGTGTTCACACCAGTTAATCTCCCTCTGCCTGTCCTCACTTTTGTTTCTCAAATATGCTCAGTTCATTCACACTGAGGCCCCTGAAGCTGCTGTTTCCTCCCCCTGGGAGGCTCTCCCCAGACCTCTGCGCCAGAGGGTCCTTCTCATCACAGAGGTGTCAGCTCAGAGGGCGCCGTCTCAGGAAGGCTGCTGCTGATCACTGTTCCGAGTGACGCCACATCTCTCCCAGGCCCTCCCTTTCATTCTTTCCTAACTCACTTTTCTGTTTTACTTTCATCGAGGCCCTCAACACCATCCGAAACCACTTGAGTTATCTAGCAGTTCAGTTATCAATGTCTGTACCTCCACTAGACCATCAGATTCAGGAGAGCAGAGGCCGCAGTGGTCCTGTCCACTCCTGGACACTCAGTGCCTAGAACAGCGTCTGGCACACTGTAAGCGCCCCGTCTGCATGTATCAAACGCATGTATGAACGAATGATGCAAAGTCCTTTCTCAATATGTGGACTCGCTGGAGCGTTCAACACACACATTAAAAGCCCTTGGCAGGAAGAGACCACCTCTTCATTTTTGGCAGATGACTGGGGAGCTGTTTGGTTCCTTTGTTTGGGCAGGGAAAAGACTAAGACAGTCGGTGTTGAGATTACAAACTGCGCTCTTTTCAGGGTCACGTGTGGGCAACTGCTGGACAGCTCTCTCCCTGGACAGAAAGAAACAGATATTCACGGTTCAGCTTCTCTCTCCACCCCGTGCTCTCTCTCCCTTCTCTAGAAAGTTTTCTCCATCTTCTCCCCCTTTGTCTCTCTTCCTTATTGAAATGCTGTGGAGAAAAATGAACAAAAAAGTGGGAAAATGTGTTCCCTGTATCTAACCCAGTCTCATTATAATCTCCTGGCTCCTATACAGACAAAGCAAACCCCCCAAATATAATAACAATATGCAGGAGACACGTGATTTGATCCACAGTATTAATGCCGCCAACATATCCTATTTCGCTCACGTAAAAACAGAGCCCATTTCTTTCTCGGTGTTAGCTTTTTTAGTCAATGCTTTCTTTATGACACATCATTAAAATAACAAACAAGAAAGAAAAGCTTTTAATCTCTGACCTAACCCTGTAGCACATGAAGGTGTTTCACAATATGCTTAATGATCTCATTCTTTTCCTTTCTTAACAAAATACTGCTTTTTCATGATCAAAATACATGCCATTATGTATTAGTCCCTTTCAGGGCATTTTTATGCTCATTATCTCCTGGATCTTCTCAACAAATATAACAAAAGGAGGGGGGACAGAAAAAAGTGTCTTGAAATCACAGAAGTTGGAAAAGGGGCCCAGTGGCAGAAAGCGATTTGAAGTTCACACAGCAGGTGAAATATCACCCAAAACAGGCTCCCAGCCCTGCTGTTCTCTACAGACAAGGTGTGTTCAGCAGGAGCCACACTCCGGGAAGCCCCTACGACATGCAGACCTGAGCCAGCCCATATGGGAGAAGAAAGAAATAGCTTAAGAAGTTAAGACACTAAATAATTCCTTCTTTTGGAACAGATGAGGCCCCTGATTGGGGCAAGGCCCTAACCAGGTGTACCCCAAAGGGAGGCATCCCTCTTGCTCTCGCCAAGCCACTCCATCTTGTGTCTCTGCAGGAAGCCCAGCACTGGAAGTGAGGCAGAGGCAGAAAGAAGGGCACTGAGCAGGGATCCTGGACCTTCTCCCCTAACAGGGGTCCTCAGCTCTGGGCAGCACTTCATTTGGGACTTCAGGCAATCCTCATCACAAGGAAGAATCTAGCTCTCAACCGCTCAGAGATATTTATTCACCCTGAGATCTACATCACTTCCCCTCATAATGCCCAGGCTGTGGCCTCAGTCATCATTTGTCCCTGAAGTGCTTCTTTCCCCATTCAGAGCAAAGATGAAATGAATGGACATGTCCGCTAAGCCTGCCTCTCACAGAGAAAGTCCTCAACAAGAACCAGGACCACTCGGGAACACCCACATGGCATCCCAGTGCATCGCCCTTTATTCAGGGAGCACCCAGAAGTCTTCCCTCCACTTCCAGGAAGTCAGCAAAGAAGTGGCTGATGTGATCACGTAGCCCTGCCTGGGGTGCAAGTGAATATTCTTTCTCCAGCATGACTAGATCCGAGTTTTATATCTGGGATTCTGTGGAAAGTGTTGCCACATTATGACCGTAGAGGAATGTGCATATGCGATCCAACACTGCAGACACTAGATTGGAAGTAGAGCTCAAAGAGGTGGGGTAGGTATGTCTGTGAAAATCTGGATGAACGGGGTAGTGAGAACTCTGAGACCTGAGATGACTCTGGCTCATGAGGTACTTGCCATCCCCTATCCTGGATGGCAGAGTGAAAGGGACAGCCTATGTTGATGTGTTTCAGGCCTCAGAAGAGGAATAGATACAACTAGCTTCTCCATTTCCCTTAAACTCACTCTCATCCCCAGTTACCTACCTGCTTTCAACCTAGGATAAACCCGAATCTGCCAAGAAGTGTCTTAGCAAACTGTCGTCTTCCTGGACCTAGAATCCCTCTCCATTTCCTCCGCAGTGACTAAAACACATGGCTGAGAATGCAGAATAATATGGGAAGGGGTAGTCTCAAATGAAAGAACAGCCACAGGCTTGTTGGGTTTCAGTCTATGAGAACAAGGAAACAGGTCAAGATCTCTGCACACTTTCATGGAAGGAAGAAGTTTGAATCTGAGATCGAAGATGGGCTGGGGAAGATGTCACTAACGACAAATCACACAAAAGGATATCTTCACAACAAGCATGAATGAACCACCAAGCTCCTTCATTTCATTGCTTCTGACTTCTGGATATTTTATTCTGGGGATACTTACAGAAGTTTAGCATGGGCTTGAAGATACTAGCATTGGGAGAAAACTACAAAAAGTAGGATACAATTGAGCTACCAAACAGGCTCCATCAGGAACCAGACACCTCCTGGGCAAAGTTGACCAGAAGAGACATCATTGAGGAGCCCTTAAAATGTATAGTCTTCACATTAGACACAACATAATGGTTTCCAGGGCAAGTAGGTGAGTAACAATCTGCAAGATCTGGAGATACCACAAGGAAGCAGGAGAAGGGGGAAACGGTCTCACCTGTTCTGGCCCCTGGAAGCAGATGCGGCACAGTGGGGTCCTCATGCCACTGTCCAGGCTGCTGCCCAGTGAGTAGCGATCCTCAGCCTTCCCCTTACAGAAGTCATCTGAGGAGGCACTGCTGAGCAGAGAGGCAGGTGGCTCTGTGGCTGGGCCACCCCAGTCATCTTCCACAGAAGAAGGTGGCAAAGGTGGTGGAGGTGGCAGAGGAGGGGTCTCCCTGCCCACCCCTTCTCGAGGTCCCCTCCAGCCTGCCCACCCCCCGGCACCCAGAGCCGGAAGGGTGTTGTTGTTGGCTGTCAAACTGGGGGGCTGGGGGTCTCCGTGCATGGGCAGGGGCGCTGGAGGGGGGCGCCGCAGTAGGAAAACCTTCAGGTCATTGAAGAGCATGCGGCAGCGGCACTTGAGGAGACCCTGGTGGCGCAACATCTGGGGAGCCGGGGTGCACAGTCCACAGCGGTACCAGGCACAGCAGTAGCAGCAGCACCACCACCAGAGCAGCCCACTCAGGGGCATCAGCATGTGCCCAGTGGAAGCAGAGAGCCCAGGAGGGGCAGCTGGAGTCTTTGAAGAAAAGAGGATGGTTTGGGGGATTCCACCGCGTATCTGTGTTATGCAGGAGTCTGCTTTCTCTCTAGCTCCTCTTGTAACCCCTCCAAGTAGCAAATAAATTACCCTCAGGACTGAGGACTGCAAGTCACTGATTCTGAACTTAACCTGGAGAGCCCAACAATAAAAGCTTTTCTTGCCCTCCACCCCACTCCACCCCAACCTTAGACTTTTCTCAAGGTGCCTCCTTTCTGCCTTTGACCTGGGGGAACCGGTAGGGGCAGGGGGATAAAACAGTGTTGAGGGTAGGCTGTTAGGGCTTTGAGATAAAGATCTAATTGTTAGAAAGTTCCCCAGGAGAGGATTATTAAGTTGTTCTCAAATTTCTAGGCAGTGGGAACCTTTCTCCTTGTATAGAAAAAGGTGGGGACGATTATAAATCAAATTTGGAATGGATTGAGCTGGGATTAGGGCAAACTAGCTCAGTGAAGAATTGAGGACTGCATGTGCCAGAGAGAAAAGATTGTTTTCCTCAGGTAGCAAGAGATTGATGGGGGGGAGGGGCGGGGTGAAGTAAGGTGGGATGGGAAGGAGGTTGGTACAAGTTTTAATTCTCCTGGGCAGAAAACTGGAGCAATTAACCCCAGAAGCACCAGCGTTGATTTTAAGAGAAAGCAGTTGGGGGTGGGGGCGGGGAATTACAGGTGAACTTGGGCAAGGGGCTTGTGCTTTGCCTCTGCAGCTAAAAAGCTGCACAGAAAGGGGGAAAGCCAATTAGGAGAACAGAAGTGGGGAAATAAGGGACTGGGGAAGGGGAAAGAAAAGATCTTTTAACTCTTACTAAACGCCTTCTTCCTGAGCATTAAGATCCTGGCTAGAAGGGTGTGTAAGGGAGCCTGGAGGCGGTAGAGCAAAGGGGCCGAGAAGAGGGGCGTGTAGGAAGGGACAGAAGGAAAGAGTAATTACATGATCTCAGCCCCCAACCCACCCCTGCTGCTGTCTGTAAATCCGCGGCCCCCTTCCCTTGGCTCCATCAAAGGTCCCTTCTTGCAAGGGACAAGGGTCTGGAGAAGGGCAGGTCGGGACGGGTGAGTAGCTTCGCGTTCTCTTCCTCTTCCTCTTCCTCCGCTGGGCGGTTGTCGCCCTCCTCGTCTGACTTCGGATCTGCCCGCGGCCCCCGGTGCTGCCGTGGAGGCGGTGGCGACTGCTGGTCGGCGTCCGGGTATCTCCGGGGCGGAGGCTGCTCTGGCTCGTCCTCTGGCTGCTGCTCGCCGTCCGGCGCGGCCGCGACTTCAGGCTTCATGATCCTCCTCCTCCTTCTCCTCCTTCCTGGGGGGCTGGCCCTGAGCCCCCGCGCCGGGACAGCGCTGCCATGCAACCAGAGGCAAGGCGAGCGTAGGGGTGGGGGCGGCTGAGGAGTGAGAAAGGGGGTTAATAAAAAAATGAAATGATACTAGTGGAAGAAGAAGAATTCGGTTCTCAAATAATCGGGAAAGAGTGCTTCTGGGGGGGTAGGGCGAAAAAGGGAGGCAGCCGGGTCTTCAGGGCTGCTCTACCCCGCTACCCCCACCAAGGGCGGCCTCGGCCGGCTCTCTGCGCCCCCCACCCCCACGCCGCCACTCCCTCTCCACTGCCTCTGGCTGGCTGGGCTCGCTGTTGCTACCTCTCTCGCAGATGCAACGAGGTAAGGTCTGCTTGCAGTGCCAAATGAAGGTGGGGAGAAGGAAATGAAGCAGTGGCCGAGGAGGGATGCAGTCAGCACTTGGGTCCGGCTTGGTCCTCGCGAATCCCCCAAACCATGTATAAATATATCTCTTATAAAAGGCGAGAGGAAGCAAATCACATTCCAGGCTGCTGCCAGGTGTTGTCTCGTCTTCCGCCGTTGCTCAGCACCCGCCGCCGCGACTGCTGCCCCCTTGGCTCAGATCCCAAAGGGGTGGTGCTGGAAGGGAGGTGGCCTGGGCTGTGAGTTGACCGTCCGAGGACTGGAAACAATGTTCTTGGAGCGAGGAGAGCTCTCAGCTATCTCTGCCACCGCCGCCACCGCGGCCGCCGCTGCCGCCCCTGCTGCATTCAGCACCCCGGGCGAGTGGACAGCTCCCACCCAGACCACGCGCGTCACGCAGGTGGGGGCAGACGCAGACGCCGCGGAGGGATGGAGGAGCGAAAGGGGATGAGAGGGAAAGAGGCTAGAGAGAATAGGAGCCGGAGGAGAGAAGAACTGAGCGATGGAAGGGGGTGGGGAGGGATCAAAGGAAAGGGAAGGAAGGAGGAGAGGGAGGGATTTAAAAAGGAAGGGAGGAGGGCGGGAAGTGGAGGAAGAGGGAGAAAGACAAGTGGGATGGAGGGGAGCAATTCAGGTATTAACGTGTGTTTTCCCTCAGCTGGAAAGTACCAGTGGATAGCACAGTTGTAGAATTTCTTCCCACTGTACACTGCCACCGCCCCCTCAATGCACATACACAGACTTCTACATCTGAACCAGAGTCCATTTCCCTGCTCATATAAACATTTGAAACAGATGTCAGTCTGAAATCTCTGGAAGAAATAAAGTTTTATGATTTTCGTGCCGATGCTGGGACTTAATGGAGAACAAGCCCTTTGTGACTAGGAACTCGTGAGAAAGAAATACTTCAACAAGGAGGGGTATTGCTAGCATCATTTTGCCAAGTTCTTCTAGAATTTAAGCTCCAAATGGTAGTTTTTTTAGGGGGCTTCCATTTCGATCCCCCGTGTCTAGTCAGTGATGGCATGTAGTAGGTGTTCAATACACATTTGTTGAATGGATCGTGATCATCACTGCAGTTATCGTTAATTACTCCAAGCCATAGACCTCTTTCAATTGTGGAGCATAAGAATCTAACATAATACTACAGACTCATCTTAACCAATATATCCAGCTTTTGACTGAGCCACTGACAAGAGGTAATTTGAAATGGATTTGAATTTATTTTCTTGTTTCTTTATCTGACTCATGTCACCCTACTCCATTATTCTCAAGATATTTCTAGCAGAAAAGTATGAAATTAGTAGAAAATTATTCCTCAAATGTGAAGAGCAAGAAAAAGAAAACTTAAAGTGGTCTGTTCAAATACTCAATGTTTGCAGTATTGCTTTCTTGCCTTTCCTCATAAACACTTCTCTCTCTCTCTCTCTCTCTCTCTCTCTCTCTCTCTCTCTCTCTCGTGCGCGCGCGCGCACACACACACACACACACACACACACACACACACACCTCCAGGGCCAAAGACTTGGACAACGTATCTCAATGAGTCATCCACACAGCTGTGATAATGTCTTTAGAAATGATGGAGCCATAGTCAGAATAGCATTCAAAATCTCTGCACCAAAATATCATTGGCATGAAGTTCAGCATGAATCAAAAGAAAATTACCCCTTTGCTGCTATCTCCTTGAATGATTCATTCTTTTTATCCTCACCCGAGGACATTTTTTCATTTTTTTGTTCAGATAGAGTGGAAGAGAGAGAGAGAGAAACATCGACGTGAAGGGACACATCGAGTGGCTGCCACCCGCACGACCCAACCAGGGCCAGGGACAAACTGCAACCGAGGTACATGCCCTCAGCGGGAACCGAACCCAGGTCTCTCCGGACTGCAGGCTGACGCTCTAACCGCTGAGCCAAACCGGCCAGGGCATGATTCATTCTTATAAGCTCTAAGGAGCAAGGTCCTAAGTCTAGGTCTAGGTTAACCCAGTCTGCTGCCTGTTTGAATTGTGCCTCTGCACCCACCAAGGCTGTTGAGACCTGACCCAGAGTGAGTGATTTGAAGTTGATGTTAATGCTATTAATAAGTACAAAATAATGTGTATATTATTGATATCAGCACATGACCACTGTGCTGTAGAAAAGAATTTCTTTGTTTAAAAAAATTCATCTGCTCTCAAAGAAAATTATCTGTGTTCCACTTTATCCTGTGCCTGCCTCTGACATTGTGCAAATCACACTGTATAATAATGATCTTGTCATACATTCATCTGCTTTTACAAGACTCGGAGCTCCTTGAAGGCAGGGACCAGTACCTACTTTTGTATAATCAGCACATTATATAGCACCTAAATTCTGGTATGTGATCATGAAAATAAACATTGAATGAATGAATGAATGAATGGCCTTTTGTTTAGTGAAGCGACCACATTTCTCTCCTTCAAGCTAGACACATACATGAGAAGGCTTTTATACATGATGGAATATCTGCTTTACCTAAAATTGAGTATCTGTTTTTGTGCTGGTAAAATACCAGCTCCCAGTGTGTCATGCAAGTACATTGGGATAGGAGATAGAAAAGCCATGTGAAGCTTGTATTCAGAAAGGGGCAATATTCATAAAAAACAACAACTGTCTTTTCCAACCCTTTCACTGAAAGCAGGGTTTCTAGAAACAGAAAGCTGCTAAGGGTGGGAGGCAACAGCAGGACTGTCTTCAGAAAGACAGAAAGCCTTGAGAGTTCTATTTTAAATATAATGTAAATCTGCCTGGCTGGTGTGACTCAGTGGATTGAGAGGTCCCCATTCAACCCCCAGTCAAGGCACGTGCCAGGGTTTCAGGCTTGATCCCCAGTAGGGGGCGTGCAGAAGTCAATTGATCAATGTTTCTCACATCAATGTTTTTATCTCTCTTTTCCTTCCTCTCTCTCTAAAAAAATCAATAAAAGTGTATTTTTAAAAAATGTATACATATAATGTAAATCCTGAAAAGCACTTAACTGAGTTAGAGCCTCCTTGTGCTGATGATGAAACAGTGGTTGTGAGCCCCAAGAGTAAAAGCCACAATAAAGAAAATGTTAAATCAATGAGTCTTCACATAAACATTCAAAAAATATTTGCTGAACACTAATCATAGACAAGGCATTGTGTTGGAAGATGTGGGGAACAGAAAAATGAATTGGAATTGTATCCTCAAGGGTCTAGTACTATAAATGTTTACATAAGCATAAAAGAAGGTATAAAATAATACGTGCTACAGAGGTATACAAAGTTTCGGGAGTGTTTAGAATAAGATGGTAATTAATGCTTACAACTCTGCAGCAATTGTAGGAGGTGGGGAGCTTCAGGAACACCCTTCCCAAGAACTGACACCTGAACTGCCTTAAAATAGCTAGAATTCAGAGGGGGGAAGCATGTTTGCAGCGGTGGGAATGCTGAATCCATTAGCTCTTCCATTCAACTGGAGTGGAATGTACTTGAAGGTAAGTCCTTGCAAGTAAAGTCAGAAAGGTAAGCTGGTGGCGGATCACAGAAGGCCCTGAACACCATTCTGAGAGAAGATTTATTCATTGACCAGGTACTTATTTTAATGGTTTTAAAGATTTGGAGCTGAAGGTGAAGGGCAGAAATAAACTTTATTTCTGAGCAGGTTAATTAACTGGATGGGATTTCACTGCTAACAGGTGAGAAGCAATCAATATTTTTCATTTCACGCCAGAAAGTCCTCAGCTCCTTAATAGATTTATTTTTTTAAACGAGGTTGTTTTCAGATATATTTCATTACATACAGAGATGCTGGGGTCATGCGAATTAGAAGAGGAGAGGAATGACAGCCTCCAGTGAGTAGTCTTCAGGAAGAAATATTAAGAGACACAAAGTTTCAGAAAGACTTATTACGGAGGCCATTGCACTGGTTTCTCCAAGTGTGTGTGTGTGGGGGGGGGGGCGGGGCGGGGCAGGAGAGCTAAAAGGATCCCATGCTCCCATGCTAGTAGCCATTGTTTCTTCTTCTTTACCTGGACAGAGAGTATTCAAGCTAGAAGGCAATTTACAGAGGCTGGGGGAGTGAGGGGAGAGAGATCCAGAAAGATTAGCTGGCTCTGTGCCTAAGATCCTACAACTTAAGTGTCAGAAAAGGGCTGGAACTTATACATCTTCTATTTCTCAATATAGTTTGCTTTGCTCTCCATTCTATTGCAGTTGACTCTCTTCAAACATACAGTTCTTCGAAAATAATTGCCAAATTACTGTTCTCATGCAAATTATTAATAGCTACCATATACTGAGCCATACACCTTTTTCATATGTACTTAGAAAAGTACTTATTAAAAATAGAAATTCTTAAGGTGTCACCCCAAGTTTACTGAATAAGAACATCTTGGGGAGCTACCTGGAAATCTGTATTTTACATGTGCCTTGTCCAAGTGACTTTTCAATCCTCAAAGCTACTTAGGTGGTAGGTGTTTTCCACACTTTTTGGATAAAAAAACAAACAAACAAACAACAACAACAAAAACAACACAGAGGCTCAGAGAAACTAAGTCTAAAGTTATAAGTTGGTGAACACCCAAGTTGAGGTTCTAATCAAAGCATATCTCAATCTAAAGTCTATGCTGTTCTCAGGATTCAACACTGCCTTTTGAATTAAACTTTCAGGTACCAGATATAGTACCTCATACAGTTATCTGTCTGCCATACTGTGTCCCATGTCAAAAGACAGTTCAAAATTCAGGTTAAGGTGTGGTAGGCAGCTTCTAAAAGAGCTCTCAATGATCCCCAGCTCCTGATATTCATGCCCTTGGGTAGGCCCCTCCTTTTGAGTGTAGGCTGGACCTAGTGACTTGTTTCTAATTAATAGGATACAGCAAAAGTGGTGGGATGTCCCTTCAGAGATCAGGTTACATCAGTCACTGTGCCCATGCCTGCTGTACCTCAAGGTACTCTACTCTGACCTCAAGCAGAGTTTGGTCATTCACAAGACAATGCAAGTGTAACGTGAGTGCTCACCAGGAAAAATCAGGATTTCAGTATGCTTAATTGAAGGGTTGAACTTAAGACTTAGGAGAGCTTCTTTCAAACCTGTGTGTCTTCAAGGTCACCTTGGGTGCTTGTTAAAAGTACCAATTCCCCGGTAGATTATTACCTCCAGAGATTCTGACTTATTTGTCTAGCATGAGACTTGGATTTTGCTTTTTGTTTTTCCTTTGGTGTAGTTCATTGGGCGATTCTGGAACAGGTGGCACTTGAGCCCCACTGTGGAGAACACTGGCTTAGAAAGTGAATTTCAAAGCTAGGATCCTGCCTTCCAGTTATCAGGCGCCACAGGAGCAGGGCTGGCTCCACCCCTGCTATGAGCTGATGAATTTCTTCCCAGACATGAGTGAGTAAAGAACAAGTTCCAAAAAGGAAAGGTGCCCTCGTGTTTGCAGGTAGTAAATAAAAGGAAAAAAAGAGCAAGTTCCAAATCGATATCAAAAAGAGGCAAGATAGTGACATGGAAAAGGTGCAGAGAAGATACTTGTGTGCTCACCACTGGAGTCTGGACCATTCCTGATGATAGGGATCCATCAGATGAAGGTTTTATCTCACCAAGTTCAGACACTCGTGTGGAAAACTGGTGGGCAAACAAATAAGTTAATTTCGTATGGTGATAAGTCCTATAAAGAAACAAACTAGGCCCAGCCGGTGTGGCAGACTGGGTTGAGTGTCGATCCATGCACCAAAGGTTGCTGGTTCAATTCCCGGTCAGAACACAAGCCTGGGTTTCGGGCTTTGTCCCCAGTGGGGAGTGTGCAGGAGGCAGCCAATGGATGATGTTTCTCTCTCACCTATGTTTCTACCTCTCTCTCCCTCTCCCTCCCTTTCTCTCTCTAAAAGCAATAAAAACTTTTTTTAAAAAAGGAGAAGGAGAAGGAGAAGGAGAAGGAGAAGGAGAAGGAGAAGGAGAAGGAGAAGGAGAAGGAGAAGGAGAAGGAGAAGGAGAAGAAGAAGAAGAAGAAGAAGAAGAAGAAGAAGAAGAAGAAGAAGAAGAAGAAGAAGAAGAAGAAGAAGAAACCAAACAGGGTAATGTGACAGGGAATGACCAATAGCAGGCGGATTGACTGGCAGAAATAGGTGGTGATAAAAGGCAAAATAAACTTTTATTGTACTAAGAAATGGAAAATGTGGTGCTATTTATTCTTGCAGCATAACTTAACCATTCCAATAATGAAAACAGAGTCTTGGGGTATAGAAAGAACTTAGCCACTGCCCAGCTGGTGTGGCTCAGTGGATTGAGCATCGTCCCATGGACTGAGAGGTCCTGGTTCCATTCCCAGTCAGGGCACATGGCCGGGTTGTGGGCTCATCCCCAGTAGGGGTTGTGCATAAGGCAGCTGATTGATATTTCTCTCACAACAATGTTCCTATCTCTCTCTCCCTTCCTCTCTGTCTAAAAAATTCAATAAGAAAAATAAATTTTTTAAAGAAAGAAAGAAACAGCTTGGCCACTAATCAACTGTATGATTTCAGGGACTGGCTACAATCTGGGACTCAGTTTCCCAGTGTGTAAAATGTTTGCTTGGGGTCAGAAGAGCACTGTGGTTTGTTCTAACTTCACCATTCTATGAAATACACCACAGTAACCTGAATTCGAGCCAAACTCTCATATGTGGATAGAAAATAAGTCTCTGATTTCCTTCTCACTTCATGCCCTGGTCACTTGATACCCGCTCAGACTTTCCCTTCCTCTCTAAGACTCCCAGCTAGGGCCTGCAGCACACGCAGGGCCTCCTCTCTCGGGCACCTCCTCAGCGCAGAGCCATCTGTAGGAGTCTGCAGGTGGGATGCTCCTGGAGGGGAATGGCTGGCCAGCCTGCTCTGTGTCAGCCAGAGCCCTGTTGCCCATCTCCTGTACCGATGACTGTGCAGGCTTCTCCGAGCTTTTTTTCTGGAGAGGCAAATGGTGTTATTAAATATTCAAAAGGCCTGCAATAAAGCAGTGGACATGAAAGGCAGAATCTGCTTCTCCATTGTGTTGAAAGGGATGTTGCCTGCTAAGAGTCAGGCTGGGACAAAGGGAGAGGTGGTCTCAGCTGAAGATTCCCCAGGCTCCTCTGGATGTTCCTCTTTTGTGTCCATCCCTATCTGGCCCCAGAGCATGAGGGATTTCGTCCATCATGGGAACAAAGCTCTCCACTGACTCACCTTCTTTGGTAACACATCACCTTGTTCCAGTGACATGTGACCAACCATAGAATCTAGGTGTCTGTAATGCATGCGTACACATACACACATAGTCCTAGATGGAACTGTAACCTGTATGTGTTCCACAAACTCCCCCAGTTCACATATGTGCATTGCTATACCCTGCAAATACTAGCCATGTACACGTGACCCATTTTAACAGAGAACCCATTTAATGCAACGTGGTTTTAAAAAGAGCCTGTTTGAAATGGCTACCCAATGTGCACATGTAGGTCGATAGCCAGACAGATAGAAATATTGATTTTGGGGTACATACATAGCAATAATAAAACCTTGAATGTATGTATCCTCCTTCCCCAGGGAAATTCACAGGGTATGTCAAGTCTGCATGAAAGTTTTTCTGTGCATGAGATGTGAAGCAAAATGGATATCAACATAAACGCAAAGAGGAGCCCTTAGCGTCCTGGCAAATGCCACCTTGTACCTCATACACCCTGAGCATCTGCATTCACGAGCCCCTAAAACGGGAAGATTTGGGTTCTATAAAGTATAATCAGATGGCTGAAATACCATCCTCATACATGCTGTATCACTATGTTCTGAGTAATATCACCTGGAGATTTTAAAGAACTGTACCTACATTTCCTGCAGTGTTTATCATTTCTACCTTTTCAGATTCATATAGTTACAGATATAGAGAGCTGTTACATGACTATATTGTTATGTGAAAATCCACTTAAGTGCACTTTGCTCTGTATAAGTAAATACCAAACACCTCAATATAAAACACAAGAAAACACAAAGTTGCCTCTTGACATCCAGGGTGCATTCTCATTAACCGGAGCTCAGATAATAAAGGGCACTCAGTATGTGGGCATGTCTCAGAGTCTGTTAGTGCAGATAGGGTGGGACAGAGTCCTGATCGATGGTTCACGGCTGTGTGAACTTGGCCACGTGACTCAACCTCTCTGTGCCTATTTCCTCATCCGCAAACAAAATAGAATCAACCTCATCGAGTGACATAAAGACCAAATGAGGCCCTGGCTGGTTTGGCTCAGCGGTTAGAGTGTCGGTCTGCGGTCCAGAGAGACCCGGGTTCGGTTCCCACTAAGGGCACGTACCTCAGTTGTAGTTTGTCCCCGGGCCTGGTTGGTCGTGAGGGTGGCAGCCACTCGATGTGTCCCTTTCACGTCAATGTTTCTCTCTCTCTCTCTTCCTCTCTCTTTCTCCCACTCTGTCTGAACAAAAAATGGAAAAATGTCCTCGGGTGAGGATAAAAAAAAAAAAGACCAAATGAGAAAACTGTGTGCAGCCCTTCACATGGTGTCTGGCACGTAGTCAACTCTCAGTCACAGTTGGCTATTCCCATTATGATGACAGCAACCCCAGACTCCTCCTTGGGGGTCATTTATGTGCTGCAAACTCTGCCCACCCCAAGCGTCTGCAAAAGCAAAAAGGTTAAATGTAATCAGAGACCTACCTAATGATTTGTAACGCCTTGTTTGTCCAACCCATCCACACCAGCCAAGTGCATTTTGGTTTTCCAAATGCCCAACTAGGCATCAAGTTTGTCAACTTTCTCAGCAAACACGACCTGTCCATCGCCGGGGCCCCTGCTCACTGTGCTGTCATACCTCTGCTCCCCTTTCCGAGTCTCGCACTTCTGCCTCCCAGTGCTGGTCCTGTCTTCCAGAAGGTCCCCTTCCTGCAGGTGTGTAACCCAGAAAAAGTAGCCCAGCCAGCATTCCAATTCACTCATGGGGGGATGTGTGTAGGGGGTGGGGGCACGTGAGTGTGTTTGTGTGGAACGGACAAAGCAGGGCTTTGTGGTAAGAAAGGCCTGGGCATGTCTCTCAATGCAAGTCACTTGACCTCTCGGAGCCTTAGTTTCCTTATCTCGAAAATGGGATCTTTGGGGGCTTGTGGTGAAAATGGACTGAGAACGCACATACCAAGTAAGCACCTAGCACAGTGCCTGGCGTGAACATGGCTGAAGAGAAACACAGACTAGTGGAAACGAAGATGGAATTTATTGCCAAGTCCTTGCGTAAGACAATGTTTGTAGTTCTGTTGGGCAGGATAACTCCTCATTAACTGGAATAAAATCCCATGCCTTCGTGAGAATTATCTTCTCTGAACAGTTTCACTGAGAGCTGGTCCTAGCTAAGGCTGGCGAGATTTGTGCAACTCACACATACTCATGAAATTTAAGAACATTATCTCTTGCTGACAGACCATAATGACTGCAATAAACAGGAAAGCCTCTGTTCTAATAAACAAGTAATTATAGTTGACAATAAATGTGTAAACACGATGCTAATTAGCAAATCCTCTCATAGCTACTCCCGGTTCGGGGACCCATGTACACATGCTTGGGGATACAGGTAAGACCGGTGTTGTGTTCGGGATATGAATACGTGAGCAATAGGGGCTACCTAGTTTGTCAATCTTTTTTTTCTTTTTGGAAAATATTATCATCTTTAGTCAAGAAAATGAGGTCATTTTAGCACCTTGGTTTCCAATGTAATCTCTTTAAACCCAGGTTCCCTAGTAACCTTGAGGGACTGTGATTTATTACACAAAGTGCTTTTAGACATGGGGACACTGGCCTCATTCCTGGGCTTTTTTCCAGACTTAGATACAGAGACATGGCCTGTCGATCCTTGGGATTTGGGAGCGATGGGTGATAGAAGGCTGAAAGAAGAAGGTGGTTAAGTTTAATAAATTGCCTTAAACCAATAAATTGTTTTTATTGAACCGTGAAAGAGAGAAGCCACACAGGAGACTCTGACCCAATGAAGACCTGCCCTGCTTGCAGGCAGAAGGTCCGTATGGAACTTCTCTTCCCAGGCAGAGAGTGTTCCCATTCATGCGTCCCCAGAGATGGGTTGAACAATCATTTTCAATGAAAAGCTGCTACAATTAATTCCCTGGCCACAAGCAAAAATCCTGGAGGCCATAACTATACAGCTTTCTAAGAAATCTTCTTTTTAATGTTTTTCTTTTTTTTTTTTATTGATGTGATGAGCAAAGGAAAGATAGGTATGTTTTTTTTGCTAATCTCTTTTCTAAACCTTGTATTTCTCTAATAAGAGGCCTCACGAATATCACTTTTCTTTCTTAAGTCCCCTTTATCTCAATGTTTCAAGGCCAACTTCTATCCAAGAAATCTTTTTAGGTAATAAGTCAAGGAGGAGAAGTACTGCTCAGTGCCTAAGGACAGTGGCTTTTGGTTCAAAAAGATCTGGTTTTGATCTCAGCTCCTCCACTACTTCAGCCAGGATAGTTTAGGTTAAGCTGCAGTAACAAACAGCACCATGTTTTCTATTTCTTAGCACAATAAAAATTTGACTCTGCAGGGCAGCTGCCTACATGTAGTGGCTATTAAATCTTAAGCCACCCAGGTTACTTAAACCTTGTGACCCCCTCTGCCCCCACCTCAATGTATGCTCATGTCACTGCAGAGGCAGAAGAATCGAGCATTAAAAATCTCATGGCAGCTTTGAAATGCACCAGCCCAGGAGCATCTTGTTGCTTGAAGTCACAACCCATTGGCAACACTAGTCACAAGACCTTATCCGATGACAAAGAGAGATAGGAAATACAGTTTTCCATGTATCCAGGAAGGAGATGAGAATCAGAAATATTGGTGGTCCCTGGTATTAACCACCCTAGCAACATACCAGTTGTTTTATGTTGGGTAAGTTACTTAACTCTCTGAGCCTCAGTTCCCTCTTCTACAAAATAGGAAAAAAGTAGTATCTAACCCACAAGTTCCTTATGTGGATTAGATGAGACAAAGCACATAAAGTACATGGCACAGTTTGTGCATATTATAAGTGATCAAGAAGTGGCAGTCACCATTGTCAAACAGAACACATTGGCCCACTTTCCACTTGCTTAGATAATAGACCAAAGAGGTTGACCGAAATTGGAAGGTGAGAGGGAGACTAACCCTCGAATTCATCATTTTAATTATTAGGCTTCCCAAGAAGTCTAAAGCTTAAGGAACAAGTATGAGTGGCCATTATTTGGGCTCATGGAACACTGGTGTGGTCAAGGCTTGTGATACCCTGGTATGACAGTCTGACACGAGTGCATCTTGTACCTGCCACATGCCTGCTGTGTCAGTCATGATTCTTGGGAAGACCAGACGGCACATCCAGAGACTTTCTAATGCAGGTGCTATACACAGATGTGTAAGTACGACTGAGGGAACCAATGGGGAGTGGTGAGCCGGCCAAGAGGAACAGTAGGGAGTTAATGCCGCCTTTAGGTCTGAAGAGGAAAAGGGAGGAGGTGGTGGCATGGAGCCGGAATGAAGTGACACTGTGGAAGGGGAACCACCCCACCGAAGCACTAGACGTAGTGAGATGTAGACACTGCCAGAACCATGGCAAAGCAGGGAGGAATCGGGAGGAAAAAATATTCCAATCTCTCCTCTTTCCCTTTCACCTTCTGATGCTGCCAACCTTTAACCAAAGCCAACCAGGAGCCAGAGGACAAGGGAACCTGGGTGATACAGACCCAAGAGCTCAGCTGTAGGGCACAGAAGTCATCTAGGATTGGGGACAGTCCTGGCTGTACCCCAGCTCTCGCTCTCTCTCTGCACCTTTCTTAGCCGCCACCTCCTCCTCTCCCTCCCTTGTCTCTGTTCCTTCTGATTTCACTTTGTCAGGTTGACTGAGTATCTCGTTAGGTGAAAAGTGCTGCCTACATAGAGGTAATTAAAGCCACAGGACTTCTACTCACCATGTGGGATGAGCAATTCACAGGCGCCAGTCCAGAGTGTTCCTAGACAGTTCCATTGACCTCCTACTGCTGCTGCTGCTATTTTGAGTCCGAGCATAAACACAATGTTTGCCTCTGTATTCTCTTGGTGAGAGGGGTGGAATGGTGAGCATCTGCTGTTTCCATTGCCCAGCATCTATTCACCTCGTCTTGATGACCGTTCCCAGTTCTCTCTGGGATATCACCCCCACCCCCACCCCCACTCTCAGCTCACGTCTTCAGGTAGAGTTGACTCATCCCTGGCTCAGAGGTGAAACATCTGACCTAGACTTAAACCAGTCACTGCCTCGCCTTCTCCTGTAACAGTAATTGGTTCAGGGATGCATATGTGAGGTGATGCAGTTAGACCAATAACTACTGTGAGAGTTTGCTAAAACTATTACTATTTCCAGACGGAACACTGTAGAACACACTGTGGTTGACTCTCCACTTGCTATTCCACCCTAGGTGATTATCTAAGCAAGGGGTTTTCAACCTCAGCACTACTAACATTTTGGACCAGTTAGTTTTTTGTTGTCAGGGGCTGTCTCATATCTCTAGGATGCTGAGCAGCATCCCTGTCCTCTGCCCTCTAGATGCCGGTACCCCTCCCCACTACATTTGTGACGCCCCAAAATGTCTTCAAATATTGTCCAATGGTTCCTGGGGGACAACATCTCCCCTGGATGAAAAGCACTGGTCTGAGCCAACCACGGTAACTGTATTCCCTTTGTCAGCGGTTGGTGGAGGCATGAGCGAGGGGGGCCACTCTGCTCCATCAGACATGAGTCGTCTTGTAGAAGAATCTAGGAAACATTTCCTTTTTCTGAAGAAGGAGCTGGAGGAAGAGGTCGTTTTCTCCTGCATGTTGCAATATTTAGATATGACACTGAATTTCAACAGCTGTTATTTCACCACGAGGGGAGCCTTTCTGAGAATAGAATTGACATTGAAAACGAAGGAGTAGAAAACACTTGGGTCCTTGATGACATTGTTGAAGCACTTAATTAACCAGTCCCTATCTCGCTATGCCTTTGGAGTTCTTTTTTTTTTTTTTTTTTTTTTATTTATTTATTTTTTTTTATCCTCACCCGAGGATATTTTTTCATTTTTTGTACAGATAGAGTGGGAGGGAGAGAGAGGAAGGGAGAGAGAGAGAGAAACATCGACGTGAAGGGACACATCGAGTGGCTGCCACCCGCACGACCAACCAGGGCCGGGGACAAACTGCAACCGAAGTACGTGCCCTTAGCGGGAACCGAACCCGGGTCTCTCCGGACCGCAGGCCGACGCTCTAACCGCTGAGCCAAACTGGCCAGGGCGCCTTTGGAGTTCTTATAGGAAGTGAAAAGTTTCCTTATTGATTAAGCTAACTTAAGTCCAATTTTCTGTTGTTTGCAGCTCGAATGATCCCAACTGACATAGACTTCAACATGAATGTATGAAACCCTGGGAGTTTCTGGGTGCTCCCTTGTGATCACAGGGGAAATCTTACCCAACATGAGACAATACAGAGGATGCAGAGCTGAGAGACGAGAGAAGAAATGTATTTTAGTGACAATGGTTCAGACATATGAGACAATACGTTTTCTTTGCTTAGCTTTAGTCCATTAGAGTTGGGTTTTCTGTCCCTTGCAATAAAAAAAAAATCTAACTGAGACAGATGGAATAGGAATAGAGCCTCCAGCACCAGAAGTCACCTCAGAGCAGACAAAATATATAAGTACTTTGGATGACAGTTCACTTAAATTAATCTGAACCCTTTGGCTGTGACTATACCAGCAAATAAAGTAAATGAGGCACTACCCACCTCCTCAGCCCACCTTTTCTGAGTGCTTTTGCCTAAAATATTAATGAAATTAAGGAAAGTATGAGCCTCAAATATAAACACTTGTCACAATTTCAAAGTCTGCTAACTCATTATAGATTTTGCCTATATGCTCCATGCAGATATTTGGTCTCATTAGATTATATTAGATCTGTAAAAGAAAATAGTTAAAAGGAAACTTAGATACATCCTATCCCACTTTCTCATTTTACAGAGGAGGAAACTGAGGCCCAGAAAGTGGAAATGATTTCCAAGGTCACACAGTTACAAAGTAGCAAAACCAGGACCAGAAGCCATGTGTCTTGACTCTTCTACCCCTACTCATCCTCCTTCACCTCACCTTCCCAACTTTGGGTCCCATTTTCTGAAAGAGTCCATGCAAACATTAGGCATTTGGCCTGACTTTCTCAGCATCCGGGTCTCCTTGTCTGGGACAGACGGCCAGTCTGGCGAGGCTGGACTAGCCACTTGCTCTCCTTCAGGCTGAGTCGGAGCTGGCTGGATGCTGGAGGGGAGAATAACTGGAGACCGCAGGGTGGAAGGAGGCCCTCCCAGAGGCAGGAGGCTTAGGATCTTCTGTGCCACCAAAAAATTGAATCCAAATTTAAAACTGACACACAGGTGGAGTAGGCAGGCCTCTGTGATTTGATGGGTTCTCTGAGAAAAGATATAAAAATATCTTTTCTATCCCCCTGCCTGGGTCACCCTCCCTTCTTATAATGGCTGCAATTTCTACCAATAGAATCACGAAAATTTTAGACAGAGCTTGTTTCCCAGCAGGTCACCGGGAGAGCCGCCTTCCCGGGGATGGAAGGGAGGCCCTTGTGTCTGCTTCTTTTAGCACAAAGGGCTAATACTGCCAGGCGCTGAGACGAGGCAAGAGTGGCCTACTTTGCAATTTTACCTTTTACTGAGACACCAGTCACTCCATTCATTTATGCTCATATGACCTGGGCCTTGGAGAAATTGGGCGACAGGCTTTAGAAAAATAAGGCAAAGTGGTCTACAAGCAAAGCATCATAGTCTGCCTTCTTTGCACTTCCATTAGTTTTTTTTCCCCCCCTGTGGAAATCTGGGTCCAAGTGAGATAGGTAGGATATGTGGTGAAACAGGTGTAACAAATAAGGGCTACCAGGACTATCAAGGAGCTGGGAAGACCAACCCCCCAGTGGATTTATGCCTCAGAAGCATCAGAAGGCCAGCTCCATTCAACATGGTGACTAACTTCACCTGCGTAATCCCTAGCCTCATTATATGCTCATTGTAACACAGTAGCACACTAAATGTCACAGCCCATGCTGTTATGATCAGAAAGGGACACAACATGGCTAATGGGGCTCTTCAGAAAAGTCTCCACTCCTTTCCTGGAAAAATCCTGAATATTTCTCCCCCTTGTTGAATGCCTTACCCCTCTAGTAAATGAGCCTCGATTAAAGAATATATCCCACTAGGGAGGGACTGCTTTGTCTGTGGAGTAGCCTTCTCTCTGTCCTTCTGCTGCACTAAGAAACTCTGTTCTGGCTTGTGCTTGAATTCTTTCCTGCACGAAGCCAGGAACCCACAGTGGGTCATGGACCTTCGGATTCCTGGACCCCGGGAACGTCTGCATCACATGTTGGAGAAGTTTTTCCTTTGTGTGTGCTGCAGCCAGACACCAAAGCCCTTCTAAGCTCTACAGGGATCTCCAATTCTTATTGTTGTCCCCTAAATTCTTTTCCATTTCTTTTTGCCAGCACCTTCCCTTAGCCAATCCCAGAATGAAATTAAAAATCTTGGCATGCTCTTGAGAAATGTCGGAATGAAATGGTGGGGTTCTGGGAGGGGCAGTGGGAGAGATTCATAACCCTGTTGATTGATTCTGTCCACCCCATTCTGACAGGTGTGAGCCCTAGCTCTCTGTCAGAGGCTGGGGGAGCGAGAGAGATGGACGGGAGGGTCACAGGAAACTATTGCTGACGGGAAGAGCCTGCCAGGCGGCAGAGTGATTAATGATCCTGGGCTTGCAGAGCACACAGCAGCCAAAGGAGGGGTTGGGACTTGTGCTAGGAATTTATAGGCTCTGGCATGAAGGGGAAGCTCTCTGAATACTTAAGATGCTTGGTATAGTCCTTATTGGTTAGAATCAAGGTGGGTTCCTCAATTGGGTCAGATAATGTATTCATTCATTAGCAAAGTGCACTTGGATAAGACTAAAGAACTCAACTGAAGGAATAGATTTATGGCCCACTATTCTGTGATTGTCTTATCCTGGCCATTCACACCTGGGGGGAAAGGGGGAGGGGTTAATCTTGCAGCATATAGACACTCCCATTGTCAATCATCCTGGCACAAATTTAATTGGGTGCTAGCTATAAGGATATAAGAAGAGAAATGCACATTAGCAAACCAAAAATATTTGTTCTCCCTAAAGTAGAATATCTCTCCTGTGTTGCCCAAAAGTCAAGAACGGCACCAGAATATTTCAAATGTGAAGACCTACTGGGACGGGGGAAGCTGCCCTTTGTCAGCCCAGGCAAGCCAGGAGCCAAGCAAGGAAGCAGATATGGAGGATGAGATACAGAGCAATAGTTTTAATATTTCTGAGTTTTTATAATTTCTCTCACTAGTCCCAGACTTAGAAAAAAGCCTCCATAAGATTCTCAGACTGTCTCAGTGATGCTACAGTGGCTGAGGGAAGCAGCTGACACTTATTTGGGACCCAGCAGATCAATGAACATCATGCCCTCCTTGAGGCCAGGGAAGTAGAATAAGTGGCCGTCACGGGTACTGTGCCCCGTAGAAATAGCATGAAGGTCGATGGCCAAGGCAGTGGCTCAGGATGAGGCAGAATGAAGTACCTCATGGACTTGTTCCTGGACATGACGAGTAAGCAGCACTCTGGGAAGCTCTCTGACATGATTTGAGGGTCTCAGAGGGCTGGGGTCTCAGCTCAGGCTACTGTAATTTGAAGCACTTTCTTTGATAACACCAAACACATCCCGAGAGGCCAGGCATTGTGTCAGGCTCCAGGAACAAAGGGGTGGATTAGACAGGATCTCTTCCCTCAGGACCTTCTTGCTTACATGACTTTACCTCGTCCTTCCCAGTGTCTGGACTGGAGGACCCCAGGTAGGAAAAGGCATCTGAATGCTGGGCTCAGAGGGACCACTTGTTTTCATGTCTATTGTCCATGTTTCCAGGCCCTTGGCTCAATTTCAGGAAATGCAGGTTTATAAGATCTGGAAGAGAGGTTGGAGAGTGTCTTGCTCAACTCTTTGATGTTATGGATGTAGCGGCATCTAAATGGTGAAATCTGGTGGGGAAGAGGGCATCCAGACCTATCCCTTGGCAAAAGGGCACTTTCTGCAGTTAATATCTGAGCATCTCCCTGAACAGGAGGTGAGTCCTGCAACCACGCATTCAGGCTCAGACACAAGAATTCAAATCCTAGTTCTGGTTTGCGGCCATGAGCATGTTTTTGAATCTCTCAAAGCCTTCATTTTCCTCCTCTGTAAATGGGGACAATGATGACAGCCACCCCCAGAGAGTTTGTTGGGGACTGAATGAGGAAAATCTGTGTCTGGGGCTTAGTGCTGTGTATATGGTACACTAAAAATGCTCTGTGGGTTTCAATTATTTAAAAAAAAGCTTTTGCTGAAAATGTGCTGGAGTGAGATTGATTTGCCTTTTTTCTCTGCTTCAAGTACACATCAACTGTAAACCTTGCTACTTTTAATATCACCAGTCATTACCAATTGATGAGAATATTCTTGTTGAAGCTCTCAACTCTTCCATTTTCCTGCACCTGCAGTGCTGTTTCCTGTATCTCACTGCTTCTGCTACAATACTCTAGGCAAGAGGTAATGTTGCAGTTATCTATTGTTACATAACACTACCCTACAATGTAGTGGTTTAAAACAACAACTGGTATACATTCTATATCGTGAGTTTGTGGGTCAAGATCTTGGGTAGGGCTCCATTCATCTTCTGCTCCATTTAGTGTTGACAGAAGTTACTTGGTGATACTTTGCCTTGGTGCAACAGCTGGAGTCCTGGGCTCAGCTGGAATGGTCACGTGATTACACTGAACCTCTCCAACATGGGGGTTTAAGGTAGTCAGATGTCTCACGTGGAAACTCGGTACTCTACCTAGCTTCGGAATCCCCAGATATCATTTTTATCATGTTTAAGCAGGTCACTAAAACCAGATTCAAGAAGAGGAGAATTAGATTCTTCTCTCAATGGTAAGAGTAGCAAAGAATTTGCAGCCATACTTAATCTACCAGAGGTAGTGAGAGCATATAAAACAACATTTTTAATGTAAATATACAAGTCATTAGGGGGGAAATAAGAAGAAATAGACATGGTTGTTTATTCCCTCAATGAACTGAGAAACTCTCTAAGCATAAAAATGTTGGGAAAAAAACAAAGGACATTTTTGATAGAGTTCAAACTTCTGTATTTCAAAAGCATTGTAAACAAAATAAAGCCATAGAAAAATAGCTACAACATATAATAGGTCAATATCTCTGAGGCAGAAAATTGATACAAATCAAAAAGAATAAAAATAAGTCCAGCAGTAAACTAGGCAAAGTAAATGAATGGGCAGTTCCCCCAAACAAGAAATGTATGTGACATAACTGTGGAAAACATTCAATCTCAGTCCAAGAATAGAAATCAAAGATATTTTGTAATCTCTTTGACTTTGCCTGACCAAAAATACTCTGCTGGGCACCAGCAAATATATTGGGACACAGGCATGCTCAACAACTTCCTGAAAATCAGCTTGATAATATACATCAAAAGCTTTTAAAATGTCATATTCTTTGAACCACTAATTCTACTTCCAGAAAGTTACCCCAGAGCAATAATTATTAGTGTGCTCAAAGGTTTAGAGACATAGCTATTCATTACAGTATTGTACAAAATAACAAAACAAAAAAGGAAAAAAATCCAACAATTAGGCATTGCTTAAATAAATTATAATATATTTGCATAATAATACTATGCAGCCATTAAGAACAAGGTGAAATGTGCTACTGACATCAGAAAAATTTCACAATATATTGTTAATGGAACACTATGCACTATAATTCCATTTTTTGCGAGAAAAATTATATTTGTTTACATAGAAAACATCATTGGTACTCAACAAATATAATTGCTTCTACTCCTTATAGCCACTTATAGTTGTAACTCTATTGACTAGTTCAATGTGACTATCACGGCTTGAATTGTGTCACCCCAAAAGATGTTGAAGTCCTAACCCTCATACCTTTGATTGTGATGTTATTTGGAAATAGAGTCTATGCAGATGATGAAGTCATTCAGGTGGGCCCTAATCCAATAAAAAGAGGACTTTGGACACAAACACATACACACAGAAAAAACACCAGATGAAAATAAAGACAGATTGGGGTGATGCAGTGGAAGCCAAAGAAAACCAACCCCACCCCAAAACACCAGAAGCTAGGGTAGGGGCACAGCTCTCAGAGGGAATCAACCCTACCAACACCTTGATCTTGGACTTTTGGCCTCCAGAACGGGGAGACCATGGATTTCTGTTGGTTGAGCCACCCAGTGTATGAGAGCCCTAGCACACTGACAGATTTGTGAGCCTGTCTTCCAGATGAGTCTGCCTGGTCCAAGCTGGAACAATCATTCTTCTTAGAACTTGGAACTGGGACACTAATGGACTGAGCCAGTGAGAACGAAAGTTCACGGAGACTCCCACGGAGACTCCCGGGCAGACAGGAGGACCACGTGTGAACTAATGAATGAGCAAGGAAAGTGGTCCTCAGAGAGAGGAGGTGAGCGCAAGTGAAGAGATGAGGCAGAGCTGCCTTGGGAGGGAGATCTTAAGGACCCACGGAGCCAGGAAGAGCAGTTTTGGTGTCTGTTGGAGCTTAGATCCTGGAGGCCCAGGGATACGCTGTGCCCTGCAGGTTTCCCCAGAGTCCACGGCAGCCTTTGATGGTATCCCGTCTCTAGGTCAGCAGAGCAGATTTCTGTTCCTTACACTCAAAGGGCACTGATGAGAGCTGTCAAGAGAGATGTATAGCAAATATCAGTACCTGATACTTCCAGGTAGTGGTTCATACTCCATTCTTAAGGCTTACTTCATTCTTAAGGCTAATTTTTCTATAAGAAACTTATATAATGCTTCATTTTTTAAAGCTAACTAGATTAATTCATTTATTCATTCACTTAAACAGTTACTGAGAACATCGTGTGTGTGTGTGTGTGTGTGTGTGCGCGCGCGCGTGTGCACTAGGCACTGTTCTAGACCCTAAGGATGTAATAACCCAACAAAAATCCTCACTCTTGTGGAGGTAAAGATAAAGAAGACAGATAAGATATATAGCATGTTAAGTAGTGATAAGGGTTTTGGAGAAAATAAAGTGGAAGGAGATGAAATTGTCAAGTGAGGTGAAGAGTTTTAATTTTAAATATAGTTATCAGGCAAGGTTTCATTGAGAAGGTAAGTTTGAACCAAGGCTTGAAGGAGGCGAGGGAGCAAGTGATCTCAGTGTCTGGGAAGGGGTGCTTCCGGCAGAGAACCCCACAGGTGAACAGTATCTGAGGCAGAAGCATGCCTGTAATGTTTCAGAAAAGTCAGGGTGGCTGGTGTATCTGTAACAGAATGAGAAAGGGCAAAGACCAGGGACGAGGTCACGGATGTAGCTGGGGAGAAGAGGCAGACCATGTAAGGCCTTGCGGCCATTGTGAGGAGTTTGATTTATTTATTTATTTTTTGATCAGTTGGGGTGTAACAGGTTATCTTAAGACATAGTGGCTTAAAACCACAGCAAACATCATTACCTCACAGCTTCAGTGGTTCGGGCTTGAGACTGCAGTCAAGATGTCAGCCTGGGTTGTACCCACCTGAGGGCTTGAGCAGAGCGGGAGGAGTCACTTCTAAGGTGTGCCACGCACATGCTGGAGGAGGCCCAGCTGCTCACCGCAGGGCCTCTCCATGACGTTGCTTCAGTGTCCTCATGACGTAGGGACTGGCCTCCCCCTTGCTAGGACTAGCCACCCTTCCTGACCCAAGACAGAAGAAGGTGAAAACCTCAATGTCTTTTGTGACCAGACCTTAGACGTTAGATTCCACGCACACTATTTTGCAATATTTTATTGGTTACACAAGGAGGAACTGAATAATTCTCCAGCTCTCTCTTCCAAGGGACCTAATCTATGACAGTCCATCTTTAATCTGTAAATCCTCTCCTGGCATGTTATTTGTCTCCAGAATGAAAACATCTTATAAGACTCTATAGTTGTAAATAACAGCCGTCAACTTGAGCTGGCTTGAGCACAAACAAAAAGGAAGATTTGGAAAGGATTCTGTGGCGTTTCAGAGAAACCATGAAAGGACTGAATTGCTGAGTCCCAAGCAGGGCAGGACACAGGGTGCCCCTGGACACTCCTGCACCACAGTCCACGGCTCTCACCGGGAGTGCACTAATGTGACCCAGCCCTCATACCCCAGGCTCCCAGGCCAAGTTCCTGTGGAGGGGCATCTGGTGGGCTCGAATGGGTCAGAGCAGTGCCCTGGGGAGGAGAGTACGTGACACACACTCCACAACTGAGGGCTCACCTTGAGTAACGTACGGAGGAAGTTCCCAGACGAGAGTGAGTCTCTGTGAGCTGAGCCACCGCCCCAGGAGGTATTTTCTGTAAAGCTCGGAGATGTACTGCACTCAGACGGTCACTACTGAGATTTATGGTTTTGCATTGTTGTCTGCAGGTTTTCCGTATTTTCACGTAACATCATTTTGTTATCATACCAAGCAAAGGGTATGAAAATGCTTTCATATCATCTCACATCCAGTCCAAAAGTCCTTCATTGTCTCAGGGCATTTGTGGGTTTTTTTTTACATTTAATTTTCTTGGTTGTCTTTTCATTTTTTTGCATTTGATTTAACTTGATTCACATTTTTTAATTAATTTATTTATTTGTTAATCCTCACCCAAGGATATTTTTCCATTGATTTTTAGATAGAGTGGAAGGGAAGGAGGGAGACGGCAGGTGAGTGGGGCAGAGAAACACCATGTGAGAGAGACACATTGATTGGTTGCCTCTTGCATGACCCCCACTGGAGCAGGAGATCAAACCTGCAACCCAGGCACGTGCCCTTGACTGGGAATCAAACCTACACCCTTTAGTCCAAGGGTTGACGCGCTAACCACTGAGACAAACTGGCTAGGGCTTTTATTTAATTTAATTTGATTCACATTTAATTTTTCACATCTACTAGGGGACATTGAGGAAGGCGTGGCGTGTTGATCTTTTGCAACCTGCGTGACGATTCTGCACCAGCCTTCCCCTGTGCTCCACACAACTTTACAATGTCTCACTGGACATTTATGGCCTGGAAACCTATTTATAACCCGGGCTTTAGAATGTACTTCTGTTTTATATGTAAAGGTGGTTTGTAATATACACTAAGAATGACACTACTGTGCAAATGACAGAAAGATTACACTTTATTTTGCTCAGTGCTTTACCAGGAGTTACTCACTGTTGTGAAAGTCGTATCACTAACAGAAATGCTGCTCGCGGTAACTGAGTCTCCAATGTCCCTGTATCAGTCTTCGTTCATCGCCGCCACAAAGGTGGCGATTGTCCTCAGAACAAGCACCTGTTCCTGTCCGTCTTCCAGGGTGGTCCTCGCTGCGCTGTTTCCTATGGGATACACCCCCAGGCCATTTCCTAGCCGCTTTCAACCCCGTGTCTCTCAGCCTCTCTTCTCACCATGCTCAAAGCAGACATGGAAATCAGCTACGTTTCCCTCGGGGTGGCGCCTGACATCCAGGCTTGGTGTGGGGCCGAGCAAGCATTGGACCTGGATGTCCTGAGCTCCCCTGACACCTGTGGGGGGAAGACGAGGGGTGCCCCTGTGGGTCACCACAGAGAGATGACCAGTGGGGGCGTACCTGGAAGGAACATTCTGTTGTCCACTCCTGCCACCACTGCCACGCACTGCTGCCACCATCACCACCACCCGCCTTGTAACACAGCTGTCATTTACAGGCTTCGGATTTGACCTCATTGCCCCAGTGCCCAACCATGCCAGCCATTATGCCAGGCATCTCACACGCGCGGAGGTGGGCAGTCCTGTTCCCGATTTATAGGCAAGAAAACTGAGACTCAGTTTCCACAGTGTGGAAAAAAAATCCCAAGAATTCTTCCCGGGACCCTCACCCTGCTTTCGGGAAGGGGCGGAGGGTCTGTTCCAAATTCAGGCAGACACAGGGCTTCTCTCTTTCCATTCTCTTTGTCCCTTTTTGTGCCTGTGCAGGCTCAGAGGAGAAGGGGGCTGGGAGGAGCTCTGGCCAGATGGCAGAGTGATAAATAAATCTGATTTAATAATGTGTTGCTCTCCTCTTAATTAAAAGGCTTTTCCCTAAATGACTTGCTGATCACACAAGCGACACACACTGGTTGGGCATGGTCTGGGGGACCGGGGGAAATCTGGACTGAGAGGAGGAGTCAGAGGAAGAGCCCCAGATGGGCAGAAGTGTCCCCTCTCCACATGCCGGGTGGGCCAGTTTCAGGGGCTCCGTCCTCAGGTCTGAGATGTGCTCAATCTAATGACAGAGCTGGAGGTGCTGGTTCTTCTCTGGGCCCTGGTTTGTCCGGAAGCTGACTTATCCACAAGGCTTTTGAATTTCTGGGATCAAGATATAAGCTCCATTTTATCTCATATGTGGCTTGGAACTCAGTTACCCAGAAGCCCCATCTGGCCTTGGCAGTGGTTAGCTGGCCTAGGGAGCATTCGCACAGGTGTGGCTACTTACACACTTGATGTCCAGGGGCAGTGGCGGGAGGGGGTCGGGGCCCCCACTGTTCCAAGCAGTGTCAAGATCTGCCGTTGCAATCAAATGACACTTTAATACGCTCTCTGTGTCCTCCGTGCAATGCAGTCCCTGTGTTTAGAAGCTGTTTTACAGCGGTTGTCATACAGAGACAAGTTTTCAGGGCATCAGATCCAATTAGAACATATCACTGATAAAGTGTTAGTTGAAGATTTAGACTCTGAGTTTGTTCATGAGGGACTGGTTTTGTTCATATTGACCCCCCCCCTTTAATTGCAGTTGAGAGTGAGATTGAGATGCCAAATTTAATCAAAGTCCACATAACACCCCCACCTAGGGATTCCTGGCCCCCCCTTCCTCATTCAGATGTGTCAAAAGGACCCCGAAGATCATATTATGCAGAAAAACAGCCTATCAATCGATAACTCTCTCTCTTAAACATTACTTCATTTAACTAACCAAATTTTCCTCAGCATTTGTGGTTCTGTCAGGTCGAATCATCATTGTAACTACCGTCTTCCCTGTTATTTCTGGACATCAAATTCCTCGTTATCCTTCGAAGGTCCGTCCGGATACCTTAGCCTTCAGAGAACTTGGCCTTCCCTGTTGTCTGCTCCCATGTGCCCACCGTCACACCAGCCAACAAGGAGTTCGTCAAGTCCACGGCAATTTATTCTTTCTGTGTTGCGTTTTCTTCCCCTAGACTTGAAGCTCCTTGAGACAAACTTTTTCTTTCCAGTGTTTGTATTTCACCCGTGGGCAACAGTATCTGGAGCGGAAATAATAAAGAGTGAGAGGCAGAGGCTTCCTATTTTGTTTCATTCATCTGCTATTATTTATCAGGACCACAGTTTCCATTATTGTAGCATATTTCAAATATTAACAATGGAGTCATAACTTACATCTATTGATAACTTACTATGTTCCACCCAAAAGACTCAGCGCATTACATTACCTCATTTAATTGTAACAGGAAGTCTCTGGGATAGACACGATTATTTTCATTTTATAGACAAGGAAACCAAAATATGAAGAAATTAACTTACTTCAACACAAATGCAGACAGCAAAGTGCAGAACGATGTGTACAGCATATTGCCACTTATATAAAAAGGATGGAGGGATAAATAGGCTTTTACTTAAATGTACATGAAATCTATCCAGAAAAAATAGGCATCAAAGCGATGATACTGTTTACCTGTTGTGAAGGGAATGCGGGGGGGTAAATGACAGGGGTAGGGACAGGGGCAGAGTCAAGTTTTGGAGGAATTGAAGCTCATACAATTTGGGGATGGGGAACTTTTAAAGAAAAGAATCATCCAAAAAGAGTACAGAAGTAGGCACAGAACCTTCGAAGAGTCCTATGCCAATGAGGGTCCCTGAAGTTGAAACTTATACAACCTCATGTTAAATCTGCTTCTGGTCCGAAGAAGCTATTTCACTGTTTTGCTCTTGCATGTGAATAAGTGTGAATCATGTGAAAGCATTGCCTATTCAAGAAATATATAGTTTTTAAAATTAATATATTTCAGTGCTTTCTCTCCAACTGACAGCATCAAACAGAACTATAAACTTTCTCAAAAAAAGCAGATAACTGCTTGTTTCAGCAGAGAAGCTGTGCCTGCAGCAAGCTGGAGGGGCCGCTGGGAAGGAATGCTGGGGTCACCTGTGCGCTGGGAGTGGGCAGTGGAAGGCGACTCACTTTCCGCACGTGGGAGTAGAGGCTCGTGCGGGAAGTCTGAAACGCTTGAGCAGGTAATACTTGACTGCACATCACTTCTGTACAACTAGGGTTAAGAAGAGAGTCCCTGCTCTCTCAGAAGCTTAACAAGAGAAAAATAAAATAAAAACTCAAGGAATATTGAACTGATTGCTAAAAGGGAGCTGATTTCCAGGAAGCAAGTGCTGGAGGACCAAAGAGGTGAGTGGACTGGATGCTAATGCTCTTTCCCAGATGGATCGGATGGCCCGTGGTTTTCTATTATTGCATCCAGGAGTGGGAGGCCCCTTACTGTAAACTACCTAGAAAGCATCCATTCTCTTAACCACTCAATTAGGATAATTCACCCTCGTGATGAATGGGACTGTGCCTTCTCTCCGAGTTAGTCAGATGTGCCTCCATCTAATGCAGATGTGAATAGCTCTGTTTGAAGCAGATGTTCAGCCTTGCATCCTCGGCACACTAATGCCTGAAACATCAGCTTGCAACCTGGCTCCGTGGAGGGGGCTGATCACAAGCCCCCAGGTCAACAGACGCATAAAACACCTAGCGGCTCCTTCCATATATCTTTCCGCCGTGGAAAGAACCAATCTGAACTTGCAGAAAATTTGGAGTGGACACTAGGAGAATCTTATGATAGTAAGAAATGTAAAATACTGGAATCAGGGAAGGAAGGAAAGGCCTTTTCTCTCAGGTCCACAGGAGCCCCACACTTTGGATGGTTATTTAGATGCTGTCTTAGTTATAGTGGAGACAGGATGCAGCTCTCAAGGCCTCTTGAAACTTCCCCAACTCTTCAAATTTCTTAACAATTGAATGATCTTTAGTTTGTTTGTGTGATGCTTTTGGGGGAGTCAGGGATGATCCCCTTTCTTTTTCTACTGAAGCAGGGAAGACCGCATAAGTAAAAATCAAGTAAATGAGAGTGGGAAAAAGCTAGGGGAGAGAAATATAAAGTGTTTCGTTTGTACTCTTTTAGAACTGAAAACCAGGGGCAATTCAACACATACAACAAACAACTACAAATAGAGTTAAGTTCCATGATGCGGGTAGGCTGGATATGGGTTAGAGGAGCAGAGAGAAAAAAGAATAATAGAAAAGTAATAAATATAACATAAAATTTAAAAGAAAGACATAAGAAAGGACAAAGCATGAATATAGAAAACCAAGAGGCAAAGAGGGGTCCAGACAGAGGGACAGATGGGTAACAGTGACACAGGCTGGCTTTCGTGGACTATTATTTTCCCCCTAGTGGCCTTTGGGGATATTGCACCACACCAATGATACCCCAGCGTTAAATTATCACATCTGTAGACACCCCTGGGCAATCTCCAGTGGGATGGATAAAACTTACAAAGAGTAGAATATTGAGCAAAGTCTGGTGGCTGTCCCTTCGCCAGAGGACCTATGCAGCACAGGATTGAGGAGTAGGAAGTAGAACCTCTGAGATGGAGTTTGGGCTCCAGGGTTATCTATATCCTTGAACAAGCTACTTAGCTCCTCTTTGCCTCCATTTTCCATTAATAATCATGAAAGAACATAATTGTTCCAATTCACACTCCTGTAAAGAAGCTGCTTAGTATACAGAAAAAAAAAATAGCAGTTCAAAAGAAAGATCAGTTTACTACCTCAACTTTCTAAGCAAATGGACTTCATGTCCATTGCAATGGGGCTCTGTGTGTGTGTGTGTGTGTGTGTGTGTGTGTGTGTGTGTGTGTGCTGGACTCAGACATTCATGCTCCCTGAGAAGGAGGCATGGTGCCAGCATCTCCCCTCCAAGCAGCTTTCCAAAGCAACCATCTAGCCTGGCCACCATCCTCTCTTCTTCAGACTCCTGCCATGGCTTCCCAAAAGGCCTTTCTATTGGCCCACTTGCATTTGTCCAGAGCAGACTCAGCAGCAAGAGAATCTTCTTAAGACACACATGAGATCCCACTTCTAGGAATATACCCTAAGAAGCCTGAAACACCAATCAGAAAGAATATATGTACCCCCATGTTTGTAGCAGCACTGTTTACAATAACCCAAGTGTCCACCAGTAGACGAATGGATAAAAAAGCAGTGGTACATATACACAGTGGAGTACTACACAGCTGTAAGAAAGAAAGATCTCTTATCCTTTGAGACTACATGGAGGGATCTGGAAAATATCATCCTAAGTGAAACAAGCCAAACAGAGAAAGACAAGTGTCATATGATCCCACTTATTTGTGTAATATAATGAACATAACAGTCTGAGGAATGGGGTAGTCCCAGAGACGTGGAAGTGGGGTAAAGACTGACAATCCCCAGAAGAGGGGTTGGAGGGAGGAGAGATAAACCACAGAACTTATATGCATGTATGCATGAACAGTGGACATGGACAACACACTGGGGACAGGGCAAGGAGGGAGGGGGAAGGGGGAATCAGTGGGGGAAAAAGGAGAAACATCTGTAACAAAAATTAATTAATAAAAATAAATAAATAAATAAAAGACACACATGAGATCATGCCATTCCGGCATCATGAATCCACTCAGGGACTCCCCACTGCTTTCAAAACAAAATCGAAACTTTTTTCATGACCTGCAAGACCTTGAAATGATTTGTCTTAATTTCTATAGTCTCACCTTCTACCCCTCTCCTCCTCTCGCGCAATCCTACAGCCACACTGGCTTCTTTCAGGCCCTCAAACACGCCCAGCTCTTTCTTCCTGTGGGCAGTGTGCTGTGCCATCTCTGCCTTTGGTTCAGAACCTTTTCCCTCTGACATTTGAACGGCTGCCTCTTCTCTCTGTTCAGGTCTCAGCTTCAATGCTTCCCTTGAAAGAGGCCATTCCTGACCACTCTGAAATAATTCTCTCTTTAGTCCCTATTTGAGTTCTCTACTTAGGTCTTTTAAGCATTTATCAGTTAGTTTATTTATTTATTTATTTATTTATTTGGTCTGGCTCTTCAAATGTAAGCTTTAGGGAGAAATAACATCTCTGGGTTCTTATTTACTGTTGCAACCCCAGTGCCTTTGCACAGTATGTGGCCCATAGTAGATGCTTGAATTGCTGTTAAATGAATATGCACATGAATGGATAAGTAAAGTGGAATTTGATATATTGGAGTTCCAGGAGGATGCTTTTGGCAAAGAATGTACAAGCTGTCTTAGCAGAAAATGTGCCAGATTTGAGAGAGGCTTTGTGAAATAATCACAGCCACCAAGACCAAACAGTTTGAGAAATTAAGATGCTTGGAGAAAACTTATACCAAATTATGGGGTGTACCATGTAGAAATAATACTGGAGTTTGTGTCTTTATAATACATTTAGAGTTTGGGGGTGGGGCGGAGGGCTAGGGGAGGCAGATGAGAGGAGGGAGAAAAACGGAACTGTCAGACTCAAAGCTATTAAGTCCATCAGAACGGAACAACTGCTCAGGAAGGTGAATTTCTTGGCTTATAAACCTCCTCATTGCTCCTCTGTGCTGTGGATATGCAAATGCCTTTGCCGACTGACAGCACCGAGGGGGGGGACAGCCTCCGTATCCACCCAAAGTCTTGCATCTGCTCCGAATCTTATCACAGTGCTCTAGGTGTAATTAACCTGAGTGATGACATGCCCTTGAGGCGGCTGTCAAATCTCCCTCCCCACTGGCCTGTCAAGCCCTCTCTAGTGGATCAGAAAGGGGAAGAGGGAAGCCTGGCGTCTACATGTGAGCTCCAGGGAGAAGGACTTAAATCTGGTGTCAGTGCCCAGATATACCATCCGGCAAGGGCAAGCCTGCAACAACTATGTGTATGTTTAATTGGTGTCCAGAAAGAGCCGACATTGGGACTGAAGATCCCTGTTTTAGGCTGGCCTCTGCCTGGTCTGTGACATGGGACACTGCTGACTTCTCTGGGTTTTTCTAACACACAAAAGTGCTTTTTGGACCGGCAGCTGATCTGGTGTCTATAGCCTCGCCTATGAAAGCAGACAGGCTCTGAAGTCTCTTCTAGCTTTAACATTTGACGTATCAGTATATCTGTGATTCATGCATCTTTTAATGTGTATGTGTTTCTGCTCAACTAACCACTGAGCCACTGGTAACAGGAGTGACGTGTTTTTTTTATGACTGTCAGGTAAAATATAGAACACCCAGTTAAATTTGAATTTCAGAGAAACAACAAATACTTTTTTACTATAAGCAGGTGCCATGCCGTAATTGGGACATTTGCTCAATCTGACCATTTTAGCTACTTGTCATCTGTCCTCCAAATACCGTAACCTTTTGGAGGGACAGGAACTGGATCTTCATCATCTCTGAACTCTCTTACAATTATCTGTGCCAGATCTTTGGATTCACAGACATTATTGGATTTTTTTGGAGGGAAAAACAACTTTTTCTTTTGGCAAATGAAGGCATTTATAACCATCATCACTTGACTAAAGAAAAACCAGTTAAACATGAAAAACAATGAGAAGAATTATCAAGTCATTTTATATAATTGTATATAACAGCAGAATTATAATTTATATCAATTTTATAAAATCATGTTAAAAATTTAACTTTATGGTGGGGGGGTGGATGAGATAAGCCAAAGAACTTGTATGCATGTACACATAACCAATGGACATAGACAACAGTACTGGGGGGGTGAGGGTGGAGAGAGGGGGGATGAGGAGGACGGTGTCCGGGGGAGAAACAGTTATAACAAAAATAAGTGAATAAAAATTGAAAAAAAATTAACTTTACAAAATACTCATCACATCCTCCTTTTGCTTGTGTGTTTCGAGGGCAAGCGGGTGACTTCGAACAAGTTTGGCACTACCCAACTTATCTGCGTTTGGGAGCTTTCGCTGTGTGGTGTTTATCTGAAGGCCTTGCCCAGGTTGTTTTCTCTTTTACTTTAGCTCTGAGTTAAATTAGAGTTCAACTGTTCCAACTACCTTCCTCTCTCCCTTCATTCCTATGCTTTCTTCCAGGCCTTAAAATCTCTTAATGAATGAATTTTTACTGTAAGTTGCCTCAAGAACTTTGGAAGTATAGGAATAGTTTTTTAAAACTTGCATATGGTAAGACCTCAATAAATAATGCTATTGACAAGGCAGAGGTGAATATTGAGTGGTATCTGATTAGTTTACTCTCCGAAGATAATTGTTTTTACTTATTTTAATTTCCCATTCTTCAAATTTTAGAATGCTAGAGCTGGAAAGGTAATCACGTCTTCTGAAAAGTCCAATTTCAGATTTGGGGTCCAGTTGGGATTTCGGGGCTAAGATTCATGAATCTATAGGAATTCTAGGATCCAAGATCCACTCGTCCACATGCCCTCTTAGCATATATCAAAGGGCGGTATGTCATTTTACAGGTGAGCTGACTGAGCACAAACCAGTGAAGTGATTGTCATATGAATCAGTGGCAGGTGCGAATGAAGTGCACGGCACTAGCTTTCTTAGCAAATTAACCGACTCTGTGGGAGAGAGGAAGGGCAGGGAAAGGTGTTCATCCGTTTCTGATCACATTACATAGTAGAAAGTGGGTGCTGGGTGTAGAGAAATGAAAAGACCTAAGATTTATCTCAAATAATAGTGACATTTCTCTCCCATCTGTTCTGAGATTTCACAGTTCACTGAGCACCTCTCCCATATGATCTTGTTTTGATCCTCACCACAAGGAGATTTAGCAAAATGGTATTGTTTTCTATTTTACTTTACAAATGAGAAAATGGAATAATAGTCACTGTGTTCATGTGACCAGTAAAAGGGGTAGAGCTGAGATTTGAATGCTTTGTAATAGTAAACGTCACTCAAATCTGTAAGACAGGCAAATGTCTTTGTCATTAAAAAAAACTGATTTACTAGACCTAGAGACATAGAATGGAGTATGGTTTAGACTGACAAACCTGAGTAGGGGGATAGGGAGGATGGACGAGATGAACCAAAGAACTTATATACATGTACACATAACCAATGGACATAGACAACAATGCTAGGGATGAGGAGGAGGGTGTCGGGGGGGGGGGGGAGAAACATCTGTAACAAAATATAAATTAATAAAAATTGGAATAAAAAGAAAAAAACTGATTTACTATTTCAGAATTTAAAAAGGTCTATACCAGTGGTTCTCAACCTGTGGGTCTCGACCCCTTTGGGGATCAAAGATCCTTTTACAGGGGTTGCCTAAGACTACCAGAAAACACATATTTCCGATGGCATTTCATAACAGTAGCAAAATTACAGTTATGAAGTAGCAACGGAAATAATTTTATGGTTGGGAGTCACCACAACATGAGGAACTGTATTAAAGGGTCGCTGCATTAGGAAGATTGAGAACCACTGGTCTATATGATTATTATAAGAAAATTCTAAGAATTCAGAAAAATGTAGATTAAAAAGTAGAAGAGTGTATCTCATCCTACTCCTGGTCCTGAAGTTTGATGGGTTCCTGAATTTTCTTTCTCTATGAGTTGACATTTATTTATAGATACCAAAATTTTTTAATGGATCAAACTATATACATTGCTTTGCTTTTTCATAACAATATGTCTCACCCATTAGTTCTTAAGTAGAGATCTGCCTCTTTAAGATGAGCCATGTTTGACAACAGAATAGCAACATTCATGTGTATACTAATGATAGGAAAATATTTTATTTACCACCAATGTGAAAATTGGAGCTGATTGTGGAAGGGAAAGGGTGCTTGTGCTGATAAATGGACTAAACTGACTCTGATAGTGTCAGCTGATTAATTTTCCCTCCAAGAGCGGGGGCTTCAGAATCAGAATCACAAATCGCCTCACAAGGCCTTGAAAAAGTTATGGAATAGCTGACTCAGTTTTCCCATCTGTAAAATGGGGATACAAACAATATGCGTTCCATAAGATCACGGTGAGGATGAAATGATTCCCAGTAAATGCTCAGCACAATGCCTCATGATGACGACAATGATGACGATGAGGATGCTAATTCTCGTCCCGGGATGGGATCGTGGGTGGGGCCTAAATCGCAAGGTTATTCAGGTCAGGAAGAATGCCCCAGGGGATACTTTTATTAAGCGCTACCAAACAGTTCCGTCTGGGAGGCCCTCTGGAGACGGTTCTGACAGCGAGACTCCAGTTTTGGAAACCTCAGCGGCCCAGGCTTTCAGGATCTGGTGCTTGACTTAATCTTTGGGGAACCGAGGACTAGAGTTCCCAGGGGGCACCACTGCAGCCCCACCTCGCTCACGACGTTGCGTCTTCCTCTTTCTCGGCCCAAACTACAAATCCCAGAAGGCTCTGCAGCACCGCTGGGGTCTGCGGGTTCATCTCCGCTTTTTAAAGCAAAACCTGGCCCGCGTTGCCCTCTGGGAAAGTGTACCGAACAGCCCTCCCCTTTGAGGCCCAGGCGCTGCAATAAGGAGGCGAACCGGCGGCGCTCGCACGCCGGCCCCTAACCGCCGGGTCGGAAGCGCAGTCTGGGTCGGGGGGACCTCGGAGACGCGCCGGCCCGGGGCGCCGGGAACGGGGCTGGCGCTCCAGGCCTCGCCGGTGAGAAGGTAGACGGGGAAGGAGGCGGCGGAGGCGGGCGAGACCAAGTGCCGGCCTGGAGCGGGGAGTGGGCCCGGGGAAGGGTGAATCCAAGTGGAGAAAGTAGGGGTGGGAGTGGGGTGTGGCTCTTCTTTACTAACCAGTCGGAGTGTGGCGCGCCCCCAAATTAGAATTTTAGGATGTCTCAGCCTGGAGAGGAAGAGGGGCGTCCATATGGTGCGATGGCATTATGGTTTGGGTCCGATTTTCACCCCATGGCCTGCCACCCCAGGTTCCTGGAGGCAGGTGGTGCCTCAGGCTACGGACGTGGAGAGTGCGGGGTGCAGGAGACCCCGCGGGGGAAAGTTAGGCAGGGGTGTTGGAAAGGTACCCAGGGAACCCGAGGGCTTCAACTGTGTCCCCGCAACCAAGCTTTTCCCAGCCCCTTCCTAACTGTTGGCCGTTGGAGGTGGAAGGTCTCTGGGGATAGCTCTTTGGGGTCTAACCAAGGGAATCCCAGCAGGAAGGAAACCTTTGAATCCTCAGAAGCCTAAACAGTGCTGCTGGAGTGTCCATTATGTCATTGTAAGCATTAATTGCATGCCATTACCTTGGGCGAACCAAACCAGAGAGACTAGTGTCCAGCTCCCTGGTTATAGGAAAAAAAATATCTATCTATCTATCTATCTATCTATCTGATAGCTCATGTTTTTAATGATTTTTTAGAGAGAGAGGAAGGGAGAGGAATAGAAAGAAACTTTTGAGATGGCATTGATCTACTGCCTCCTGTGTGATCTGAGGGATCCTGCAACCTGGGCATGTTCCCTGACCAGGAATCCAACCAGCAGCCTTTCTGTGCACTGGACGACACCCAACCCACTGAGCCAGACTGGCCGGGGCCCTGGTTGTAGAATATTGTAAAAGTAGCTCAGCTCATAGAAAAGTGACTTGAGTAAATTAATTTAATAATCAGGGTACAAAGCAGAATGTATACAATGATCATATTTTGTAATACACATATCTCCCAAATATGTGGCATGTGTCTATGGCTATGGATAGGAAAAACTCAGAACCATACTGTACTCTAAACTATGAATGGTGGTTACTGATGGATGGTGAGATTACAAATTACTTTTACTCTTTCCTTCTTTATGTAGCATCTGAATGTGTACAATGAGCACACATAACTTTTTGGTTTTTTTCCTCTGTATTTTTCCAAAAGAGTCACTGGATGGGGTGGTGCATTTTGAAAGACAGGCACTGCAGCCAGCTGCTCTGTGGCTTGCATCTGGCCACCTGCAGGTTGATTTGCCAAGAATGATAAGGGGATTGAATTCGAGGGGTGAATTGAGTGTGCAGTCTATGTGAGGCTAATGCTTTTTTTTGTCTTCCAGGTTGGAAAGAGTCTGTTAGCAAGTGTCGCACCATGGTATGTGGTTGTTTTGATCTATGTCAGTCTAATCTATTATCCTTCCTAGTTTGAAATATTCTTCTCATTATCTGGTGGATTTGGGCAGCACTGCATAACTTCCTTGGGATCTGATAACTCAGTTGGCTAGGGGATGAGAGGAAGAAAAATATTGTAGCTAAAATGCCTCTTCGGCTTTGGGTTTGATCTTTTTGCTCTTTGAGTCAGGGTCATTTTTCTAGCCGATGCTACCTAGGATTCCTGTGCGTGTGTGGTTTTTTCATTATAAAAGCAACTTTAATATACCCTTTGTTGTGCTCTTTGTGCATTTCCTGGGACAAAAGCTTGTTAAAATCAAGGTAGGAACATGATAAATAAATATATTTCATGTTTGTTTTCATTTTTTTTTTTCTTTCTCAGCTTTTGCCACATTTCTGATTAAAGATTGACATTCCTGCATAAGCATTTTCCTGGTAAGATGTCCTTGCCTCTAACAGAGGAGCAGAGGAAAAAGATTGAAGAGAATCGACAAAAGGCTCTGGCCCGTAGAGCCGAGAAATTATTAGCAGAACAGCATCAGAGTGCGTCCTCGGGCTCCTCCACTGCTGCCCTTCCTTCCCAGTCCAAGCAGGGTCCTTCTCACAGGCCCCCCAGGGATTCTTCGGAGCCAGTGAGCCATGGTGTCATTTTCAAGCAACAGAAAACCAGTAGTTCATCTTATGGTGACCAAAGACTTCATAATCCCCACAGTTTTCATCTCAGCACTCCGGAGCAGGCAAAGAGGACATGGGGGAGGCCAGAGGAGATGCCCACAGTCTGCCCACACCACAGCCCTCCAAGTCAAGTGACTCTCACCGGGATCTCCCCTCCCTTGGCACAAAGTCCTCCAGAGGTTTCCAACCAACAGCTCTTGGGTCAAGGTCATGCTCAGGTTTCACACGGGACCAAATCGACACCCTTTGCTAGCACAGCTCTTGAGCCTTTGGCCAAAGCAGAGAGTTCCCAGGATTCACCAGCTTCTTCCTCTGGACAGCTTTCCAGGGATCCTGAATTAGAAGCCAAGGCAGCCAGGCCCTCCACCTCGGGACAGAACATTGTTGACATCCATAGTGGCTCAGGGAGTGTGATGCCTAGGACAGAAGGAAGCCTCCCACAGAAATTGGGGGCCTCACCCCACAAAGCAGTAAGCTCCCAGGAGGGAATATGTGTAAGGGATGGAGACCGTTTCCAGGTGAAGATTGGGTACAACGCAGAGCTCATTGCCGTGTTCAAGCGTCTGCCCAGCAGAAGATACGGTAATGAGTCTTCATTCAGTCTGGTTGTTTATTTTTTTCTATTTCTAGAGTCTCAACCTAGCAGTTTCTCATAAATATGAAGATGGTGCATTGGCACATTCTGTCCATCCAGTTGTTAAAATTGTTCTATTTTAGCCCATGCTTCCTTTTGTCATAGACATTCCTTCAGACAGCTGCCAGGATCGGAGGACTGCCACATGGCCATATGGAGCATGGATGAATGTTTACTGAGAGGCCAGCTCCTCTGCCAGGTGCTTCGTTCGTATGCACTGCAGCACTTAAGCCTAATGACTTTTTGAGATAACTTGATGTTATTTTAAAGGCAGTGGAACTGGCTTGGCAAGGTGAAGAAACATGCTCAGGTTGGTTTGTCTGAAGGGCAGAGTCAGGATGTGGCCAGCTCTGCAGTGCCTCAGTGCCCACTCCTGATACCCAAGCTTTGCTGGACTGCACAGGGTCCCACCTCTGCCCTCAGTCCTCTGAGGTGAGGCCTCACTTGTATTTCTCAATATGAAATAAAAAGCATCCTTATGTATATCTGCTATTTTTCCTCTACAAGGATTTTGTAGATCAGTGGGAGCATTCATTCATTCACTCATTAAACAAGCTTTTATCGACTGTCCAAGTACAAATTAGAACAACAGTCATCAACCTCACTGTGGACAGACCAAGTATTTGTGCTGCATTTCAGATCCTGAGACCAAGACGTGGGACTTCAGCATGACCGATTACAGTGCCCTGAGTAAGTAGGTGTGCCGTCACCCCTCGCGCAGGAAACACTGGTATTGAAAAGTTTCTCTGGAGCAGAAGATGCGGTCTGCCTGGGGTCGGGATGGCTTTCAGAGCACCATCCCATTGCTCTTTTTTCTTCTTACCATGGCCAGCCTAGGGAGGCAGCTCCTCGGGTGACAGTCACTGGTATTGTTAACAGGAGCTAGCATTAAACGGGGGCTGTTCTAAGCCCCTTACATATGCTAACTCTTTTATTGCTTGTAACAACCATTTTGCAGATGGGAAAATAGTCCCAGAGAGGGTATGTAACTAACATAGGGTCACACAACCAATAAGTTGTGCAAATAGGATTCAAACCCAGACAGTGTGATTTCAGGGTTCATGGCTGGATTGCTGGCTCCAGCCATGGCAGGCAGCAGTGCCAACCTCTGCTCCAGAAAGTTTACGGTGCAGCAAATAACCCAGACCCTCATGGCACTGTTTCTATGGCTAGTTAACTCGAGAGTGCAGGGAGGGGCAATGCCCAGGCGGGCTCCAACCAAGGCCAGGTCTGGGGAGGTTGTTGTTGAGCCCCTGGGTGCAAGCGCCACTTCTGAGATTTTGTTGACTGTCCCTACTCCCAGGCTTTTGTCACCTCCTGGTGCCTGAAGTCTGCTCCTCTGCCCTGGGTATTCTCACATCTCCAAGCGGTCTTTTCTACCCCCTCTCTTGCCTCCCTTCCCCCCAGTTCAAAAGGGAAGAGATGAGGATGTGGGGTGAGGTTGCTCCTCCACAGATTTGGGGCACGGAGTGGGATTCTCTGGAGTCACCAGTACAGTTTCTGGGGGCTGATGGCACAGCTCCCTGCGGAAGTTCCTGTTTCTCTCCTTGGCCTCCCCCTCTTGAAATGTGTTACATACGGTGATAAGCTTTTCTTTGGTATCTGCTGGTGACCTTTCTGGGGGCTCATTTTACTATTATTTTAATCCGTGTGTTAGGTGTTGGGACAGGAGAGCCAGTGTCCTAAATTAAGATCGCAGGTCTTGACAGTGTTCTCGTGGTTGCTTGGATAAACCAGTAATTTCCACTGTCGTGATTTTGTTTGTTTTAATATCTTTTCACCCCTGTTCTCTGACCACAATGCATGGTGACCTGAATGACCGACTTCTGTGTTTGCAAATTCATTTAGGTTTTCTGTGTGGTATGGTTGCTTTTGGTAATGCTCCACAAAATATATTTTTTAAAACCATTTAATGGGTACAAAAGTCTATTCATAGCTTTTAGATGAATTTTGCTGATTATAAGTTGTTTAGCTCCTCTGTCCTTGCCCGTGTTTTACACACTTGATCTGCTGTCTACTGAGATATACCTTGAACCCTCTTGCGATGGTTGTGGATTTGTGCATTCTTATTTTTATATTTTCAGATAGGTTTAGGATTGTTGTGTCTTCTTAGCAGAATATACTTTTTATTGATGTAACATATAAAGGCTGTCTCTTCCCGTCTGTCATTTTACTTTATGTGTACCTCTGGATTTTGCCTTTGTAACCCTCCCACACACTCATAACATGTGGAAAGTATATCAATGTGCAAAGAAAAAACACTATCCCCATAAAGTCCCCACTCAGTTAACCACTATTAACCTGGTTTTTTACCTTCTGACCTTTTTTCTGTGCATTAAAATGTACTAGTTTTTGTATAGGTAATGTAATTTTTCTCCTACATTTTTCACTCAGTGTTCCAGCGTAGCGTTTTTTTCCCGTGGTGATTGTTAGCAGTCAATTCTGAGTGATGAAAATGTGGGTGCCCATTACTGGACCATTTTGACCGCCGAAAAAATGATTTCATACTGTTGAACTTAATATTATTACTTTTATTTTTGTGGTATTTCTGTCTTTTCCAAAATTTCTTCCAAAAAATAATTATTGATAATATATTTCATTGTAAGAATGTGTTATAGATTGCTTAAGTCGTTTTTGTCTGTTTTTTTTTTTTTCTTTATTGATTTTTTTAGAGAGACAGGAAGGGAGAGGGAGAGGGAGAGAGAGATAGAAACACTGATGAGTGAGAACATCGACTGGCCGCCTCCTACATGATCCCCACTGGGGATTTGTCCCACAACCCGGGCATGTGCCCTGCCCAGGAATTGAACCAGTGACCTCTTGTTGCATGGGTTGACGCTCAACCACTGAGCCACACTGGCTGGGTGGCTGACTTCTAGGTGTTTTAATTTGAAAACTTAAGGAGTACAAGGGTTACGTTCAATAAATACTGAAATTTCTAAAGCCTTAATTTAACATACTTGCAAAGCTTCCCAGTCCAACAGTACCTTTTCTCTCCTGCCTGCCACATGTAATTCCTCTGACCCTGTCCCTGCCCTCCTTTGCCTGCCTGAAAGTCATCCACCTTGTCACATCCGTTCTTCTCTTCTTTGACAGTGAAAGCAGCCCAGCGCCTCCGCACAGTCACCCTGCAGCCTCTGGAAGGGGCCGGCAGTGTGCCACAGACCGGCCTGCCTTCAGCTCCCTCTCTGGCCTTTGTCAAAGGGCAGTGTGTGCTCATCTCCCGGGCCCGCTTCGAGGCAGACATCGGCTATTCACAAGAGCTGATTGCACTGTTTAAACAGATGGATTCCAGAAATTACGGCAAGTAATTGGCCTCTGCCTGATTCCCAGGGTGGACAGTGGTCTGTGATCTCAGAGTAGGGTGTTTTTCTCTCTGTTTGAACACTCAAAAATGACTCTCTTGGTAGAGCCTTCCTGATCTGCTCTTCTTCCTAAGAAAGGTGATGCCTGAGTTGTTCTAGATAGTGAACGTATAGTGGGCTTGTTTTGTCCTCAAAGGCCCCCCAAAGAGAAGACCCCATGATTTTCCCCAGCCACCTGGTCAGTGTTTTCTTGGTAGAAGCAGATAAAGTCCTGCTTCAGCCGTTTAAACTTACCTGTTTATATTTTGTTCGTAGCAGAGGTTGAAAAACAGATGGTTGCCATAAAAATAGATGTCTTTCTGTAGACGACGACAGTGGTTCTCAGACTTGAGCATGCACCAGAACCCCCTGAAGGGCTCGGTAAAACACACATTGCTGGGCCCTGCCCCCAGTGAATGCTACCGCCTGCTTCCCACCCAGAGACCCTGAATTCATGGGTTGAGGTGGGGCCTGGGCATTGGTGGTTTAAAAAATCTCCAGGGGAGTCTAGTAATCAGCCAGGATTGACAACCACCGGCCAAAGCGAGCAATTTTGCTTTATTTTTTGTGAGGTTCCTTAAAAGCTGCTTTGTCAGAATAAGGGGCAAAAGTCAGCTTCAGAATTCTGAACTCCTGGGTGTCATTCTTAGCTTGGACCGTATTGTTTTACAAAATGGGTGGCTTTTTTGGGTTACTATTCCCATTTTTGAAAAGGGTTTGGCTTTTCCCTAGGCAAGTAGAAAGCAAACTCTTAAAACTTCCTGCCTTTGAGACATCACGGTCAGGCGAGGTCCCGGAAGAAGCCCTGTAGCATCGCTTACTCAGTGAGGCTCTTACTCAGCTTGGGCTTTGTCAGAGGACACCGAGGCTGCCTTGTCTTCTTCCTGAACCTGACTCACTGTGGCCATGATGCTTTTTCCAGGGCCACCTTGCTTTCCCAGTGGCCATGCAGACAAGAACTAAGTTTTGCTTTCCAGAAGGCGTTCATCAGAACGCTTTCCAGAAGCTTCCTTGATATTCTCAGAAGGCAGATTGGTAGGAAAACCTCTTTTAAGTACTTAGCCAATGTTGGGTAGTGAGATGCTCACCCTGCTTAGTTAATATTGTGTGTAATTTATGCTACACGATACTAATCAGCAGATGGCATCATCATAATAATAACAATAATCATAATTTATAATTTTTTTTTTTAGTGCTTATTAGCATTTTACATTTAAATTTAACCTACTCCTCATGAGAACCCTGTGAGGCATGGGCTGTAGTGTCCTCATTTTTTAGATGTGAGAACTGAGGCACAAAGAATGTATGTGACTTGCCCAGGGTCGCACAGCTGGGAATTGGCAGAACTGGGATTTGAACATAGGCCGTGTGGCCACTCTGACCATGCACAGCTTGTTTCTCGTGTACAAAATGGAGCTAAAAATAGGGCCTGGTTCAGAGCACATCGAGGGGCAGAGGAGACGGTGCCTGTGACTCCCTTGGCGCCGGGCCTGGCTCGAAATAAGCACCGAATAAGTGAAAGCCACAGCGAGTGCCCCTGTCTTGGAAATCCAGGTCATTTCTGACCTGCTGGGCCATGCCCAGTCGTGCAGCCCCAGAGCACGGTTTATCAGCACTCTTACAACCCAGTACAGCACCATGCCTGCCTGTCCTTCCTCCCTGAAATCTGTGAAGACCTCGCGGGCAGGGACTCTCAGTTTCTGTATCCCCCACACCAGCACAGGATCAGTGCCTCTTCATGGGAGCTTCCTGGAGGTTCTGAAACCAGGCACTGTGATCTCACTGAGCGTGAGGAACGAGCAGGAGGCAGGCTGTCACGTTCTTTTATTTGTTTCTTCTCATTGCAGATGTCAAGACCAGGAAGTGGAACTTTCTCTTGGAAGAGCACAATAAACTAAGTAAGATGCCCACCTTGCTTATTTTATATCATGCTATTGTTAAACTTTAATTATCCGTCTTAAATTGAATACATTTTGAAAGATTCTCCTTCTCCTTCTACCACGATGACTTGATGTGCTGTTTACAGGACAAGTAAAGGTGGAGATGTTCTGAGGCAGCCCATCCCCATCCACTGAGATGGTGGCTTTACAACAGCCAGCGAACACGCAGCCTCTGCTTCCCTCGGGTTGAGGCGGTTCTGGTCAGATTCCCGGGCCTGGGAAAGCTCCTGCCCACCATGGAAGTTTAGGGATCAGAGGTGAGCTAGGTTTGCTTAGCTTAGATGGAAGCTGCTTGACTCTCCCTGAGAACAGGCGCTCAGATTACTTCTAGAATTAGATGATCAACAAAGGTTGGAGAGTCTCAGAGGTACCAGCTTCAGAATGGGCTGAGTTCTGCCAGAGGCAGAAGCCTAGGCCAGGGTGCATAAGCATGTAATGAGCGCTTTGGAGATGGACCAAGAGAAGGGTTATGAACACAGATATAACTGCAAGAAGGAGAAACCAGTTTGGACTTACCATTTTTCTTCTCTGCCTTGCTTGGGTGGGGCAATAAATTCTATGCCTGAGAAAGGGGGACATGGTCATATCTCAGCCTGTCTTGAATGTCTGTCACTCATCTTCCAAGCTGTCACAGTTCTGCAGTGGTTATGCCGCTGGCATAATTGTTCCTCCTGCTTGACCCTGATGACTTGTTGGGTTGCCCAGCCAGTGTCCAGGCAGGCCAGGAGCAGCATGATCCAGCCCTGGAGCCCTGAGACACTGGCCATCTTGCCCACCAGGTCGTGGCTTTAGGGAAGAGGGAAAAGCTGGGTTTCTGGCCTTTGTGTCCTCCTTATGGGCTTACTGTGGGACATCAGGTAGACAGTTCAACATTCTTGGTCCCATTAGCCTTTGTAGTAAAAAACAGTGGGCCTTGAGTCCGTATCTGCCCCTTTGCCAGAAATTAAATATAAGGGAAGAGCTTTTGATTCCTTGAGGAAAATCTTGTTGCCAACTTAAAGTTAAGTTTGAATATGATGAGATACTTAATATTAGCAAACCCCATGGCTGCTGCTCTTTGAAACCTGTGATTCAGAGCAAACTCTTTGGCCGTAGCTGAATTTTTGGTGAGCAGTAGGAGTGAGTGTTTTCCCCTCTCATCCCTTTGTCCTTCAACCACAGGAAAACATATACATATGTTGGCTTTAAAGGCTTGACTTGCATGGAATGACAAAAAGTAGGGTACGCTCAGCGTTAGCAGGTAAATGGAACACTGAAACCAAGACTGACAAGTCACATAGCATCATATGATGGTTCCAACATTTTAGTGGACCACTAACCTTTAGTGGACTCGCTGATGAAAATGACAATTCTTCATCCAGAAAAATGTACAAAATGGCCACAATAAAGTTTGCCTTAGTTATTAATAATTCATGGTTCTGGCGTTAAGAATTCTAGATTCAGAGTGCAGATTGCCTTTTTCCATGCTTTCTTGTCATTCCAGTGTCTTGTGGAAACTAAGATTGATTTTCCCCATTTCACAGATTGGGGAAAGTTTAGACCCAGAGACGGGAAACCATTGTTTTCCCTATTGGGAGCGTTGTGGGTCATGGTAAACTCAAACTCTGACTAAAATTGCGATCTTGATCTTGTAGCATGACCCTTTTGGAAATTTAGAAGCCAGACCCGTGAACTCAGAGGCCAGGGAGACAAGGCCCCGCAGAACGTCGCAGGTCCTGGTTGAGCTGGTTCCGCCGGTAGCAGACAGTACCCTGGGGAATGTGCGCCTCTCCTCATCCCTGGGGCTGTCTCATATGCGGAATTAGATGGTTGACCCTGAGCTAGTGAACATGTGCATGTGAAACTAATTAAAAATGACAGTGAGGCCTTCTAAGTGCAAATGCTCGTTGGTGACGTGGTGGTAATTATTTTCTCCAGGTTAGGTGAAGCTAAGAGCTTGTCTCTCTCTCTTCTAAATGACTGAGGCCTTTTGCCCATAGTGAAATTGGCAGGAGGCCTTTTGTTTTCCCCTGACGATCACAGTCCAGAAGGATTCTGCATCCCCCTCAATGATTCTGTCTTGTCAGCTGCTATTTGAAAACATGCATATTTCTGCTGGGTGGCTCAGTAGTGGTGCCAAAGAGCTGTTTCACAAAAAACGACTTCTAGATGACTCGGAAGCCAGACAGCACATTCCTGTGCTCTCCCAGCACCGGGAAAGGACAACAGCCACAGTCGTTGATAGCAAACGGTGGCTTTCTCAGAACACACCCAGTTGGCTGAACTAGCATCGCAGGGTTTTGGAGACAGTGGTTGGTAGGAAACAGAGTGGAGGTGGGTTTTTTCCTCTGAAGTGGCTGAAAGAACTTAATGCCTACAAAGCACCACGCTTCACATTGGCTGGATTATCAGCCGTGTCTCAGTTTTCATTAGGCGTCTGAGCTCTGAAGACCACTAGGATTAAGATGAAACGGCTTCTGGAAGCACATAGAGTGCTCAGCCTCCTGAAGTGTGCAGAAATCAGCATGCTCGGATTTCATTTGGAGGCATACAGTGTATTTCTGCCTCAACGCGGACAGTCTCTTTTATGTAAGAGCCGTCAGCCTTGCCTAATTTCTTATCCTGGTGATTCTGCTCTTGCCAGTGGTTTCCAGAAATAACCAGTACATATATTTAGTGAAGGACAGAAATGGATTTAAATGTATTGAAAATACAAAACAATTTGAGGTAGTAGATGGCTCAGTCCTCCAAAGTCACATCAATATTTGCAGTGGTAGCCAGTTGGTGGTTGTGGCAAAAGACTTTTGTAATACCTTGTGAAGACAGTAAGAGAATATATGACCCTTATGGAATAGAGAACTAACAACCTTAGAATTCCAAATACTATTGGGTAGACATGAAGTATACCCCGTGTCTCTTTATTGGATCCTGAGGACAGTGAGCCCCTTGCTTTCACTGTGTCTCTGCCTGGGTGCCCTTGAAAAGGTAAAGGATGAAGAGCGATTGAGGATCGCAAACAGTGGTCACTCTTCTAATTGATTTTCACAGGACGGTGCTGAAAGGGGAGAACATTAGAAAGCTAGGGCCCATCGAACAGCCGGCTGTGATTAGTAGTTTAATGATAATTCCACCACCAGCAATCTCTAGGTCTATAATCTCTAACTTTGTAATTTTTTAACTCATCTTCCCTTGCCCCAACCCCAAATTGTATGTTTTATTTGTATATCTAGTTTATTCTTTTTTTGTTTCTCTATTGAATAATTTTTTTCCTATTAATTTTAAAATTAGGTGAGACCTAAATTCTTTCAAAGAGCAAGATCAGTGAAATTAATTTGCTTTCATTTCCCTGTAGATTTCAGGTAGTTTGTTTTTCCCACTTGTTAATGGCCTGTCCACTATATGGAAGTCTGGAACCTCACACCTGGAAGGAAAGTAAAGACCCCTAAAGATGGGCGTTAGTGGAAAGAGTCAGAGTCATGATTACTTTTAGTAATAATTGACACTGAACTTATTGGGTTGGTGGACTTTTTCTGTAAAGGGCCATATAGTAAATATTTTAGGCTTTATGGGTCAGGCAGTCTTTGTCCTGAGTACACAACGCTGCCAGAGTAGTGTGAAAGCAGCCGTGACCATCCATAAACAAATTGGCACAACTGTGTTCCTGTAAAACTTTATTTACAAAAACAGGCCGATTTGGCCCACAGGCCTTCGCTTGCCGACACCTGCTTTGGAGACTAGGTGGGGAGCTAGCAGGTCACCTCCAGTGAATGGATTTTCGCTCTAGCTGCTTCACCACTGAGGTCACCACTGTAGAACTCACCTCTCTCAGGGGGAGGTCATCATTGTCTTTCAGAAAGGGTCCAAGTGCGCAGGGCCACTTGCATTGGTCTCAGTTGTGGCCTTTGCAAGGACTCTGCCCTTTGCTGTGGTTTGGAAGTAGCAGTACCATCCTACTGATCTTTCTCAGAAACACCGACCAGCTTCTGTGTATGGAGCGTAGTGCTTCCTTGCCTGTTGACAGCAGGTGACTTAGAGTTCTCTGACTTCTCAAACACTGACATCAAAATAAGACATGAGGAGAATGGAAATAAGATGAGTTTTTTTAATTCTAAGTCTTGCTTTGGGCAAAATTTTTTTAAGACTATGAGTCCTTATTTATTTGAATAAGAATACTAAAATAATTTTTTACATAACTTCAGGTTAAAAAAGGTCGATCACAAAATCACTTTATAGTTCTTTCCAGTGTTTGCGTAGTATAGAAAATCAGTTTTGCATGACCGATTGCACTCATATCTTCAGAAATTAAGGAATAGAGAGGGAAAACTTGTTCTCTAGCATGCATCCGTCAGCCTTGATTTTCTCTCCAGTTACTTTTTGACAAGATGGCATGCAGCAGAATTTCAGCCATTGAACTTTGTATTTCAAAGCTCCTCCCTTTTCCCCGGATCTCTTGGACGTAACACTCCAATTCATATGCCTCTGTTCTTCCTTCTAGTGGAAAGGGTGCGCTGCCTTCCCCAAGTTCAGCTGAATCCTCTGCCCAAGACGCTGACCCTGGCCTTCGCCTCTCAGCTGGAGCGGACGTCTCTTAGTCTCACGGCAGACGTCCCTGAAGCAGACCTCTCTGGAGTGGACCCCAAGCTCGTGTCCAGTCTGCTGCCCTTTCAGAGAGCTGGAGTCAAGTAGGTTCTCGATCTCCCTCTTGCTCTCTCTTCCTCGCATTTTCTCCCTCACCACCAGCTGGGTTCAGATGCTCCTTCTTTTGTGAATGCTCATCTTTCGCAGGCGTCTAGAGGCATTTGGGCATTAAACAGCCAGATGTGCTGTTACCAAAGCCTGATTGTAACCAATGGTTTCAAATTCCATGAGTTATCAGGACTCTGTATTGCAGGTGTGCAGAAACCCAGCTCAGACTGGTTGAAGAAAAGATTTCTCACTGCTTGTAATAGAAAACCCAGGGTCTTTTTTTTTTTTTTTTTTGTTATCCTCATTCAAGGACATTTTTCCATTTTTTGTACAGACAGAGTGGGAGGGAGAGAGAGAAAGAGGGAAACATCGATGTGAAAGGGACACATCGAGTGGCTGCCACCCGCACAACCAACCAGGGCCGGGGACAAACTGCAACTGAGGTACATGCCCTTAGCGGGAGCCGAACCCGGGTCTCTCCGGACCGCAGGTGGACGCTCTAACCGCTGAGCCAAACCGGCCAGGGCGAAAACCCAGGGTCTTGAAAGATCTCATCAGGACTCTGTTCCTCTCCCAGCCCTGCTTTCCTCGTCGTTTGCTTTATTCTCAGCCAGACGCTCCTCGAGTGGCAGCTGGGGCTGCCAAGGGCTCCCGGCTCCCATTCATCAGCTCAGCGACCCAGCGGGAAGCACCTGTTTCCTAGGAGTGCAACACTGAATGCACGGATCTGGTGCTGACGCTGGAGCCGGTCAGTCGACGTGGTCAGGAGCTTGGAGTCTTGGTGGTGAGGCTGGTGATAGTTCTACCCCTAGAGCGAGAGGGTAGGGCCTGCATCACGTGGATTACTTGGACTGAGTAGAAGGTGGTAGTTTTCCAGAAGAAGGTTAGGGTGTACCTGTTCTAGAAAGAAAAAGGGTAAACTTGTGGCCCAACCTGTCCTTTTTTTCAGAGTTGCTTGGCAGAAGCAAAATGACAGATTTGAACTTGCCTTCTAGTGAATATATGGGAGGTCGAGGAGAGGGAGGATGAGACGACAGTCCATCCAGAAACATGAAAGCCAGATGTTCACAGAGGTGTGGTTGGAGAAGAGCCCTGTGCAAGGGAAGGAACTAAGCTGTTCCTTAGGACTGACAGGTGAAGGCACCCTGCCGCTTTGTGCAGTTGTGGTTAAAGCTTGGCTACTGTCTCAGACGGGGTTTTGTTCTGGGTGTGGTGTGGGCACAGTCACACCTTGCTGCATTCCCATGGCCCCAGCTCTGCCCACCCCCTTGTCTTCCTTCAGTTTCTGTCCCCCTGACGTAACACTTTGCTATTTCAGCCCTTCATCTCTCGTGATGTCCTTTGGGCCTTGTTTTACCCAGGCTCAGGGTGGTTTTTTTCTTTGTTCTTTTCTTCCTCTGACTCCTTCATTAGCGTTGCCCACTCTGCCTTCATCATGAAGTTCTTAATAGCTCCAGTAGAGATCCTTGGGTCCATGTGGTGCATGCTGTTTGCCTCCTCTCCACTTGGGGCGCTGTGTGCGAGGCACCCCAGGCCAGTGTGCCTCAGAACAAAGTGTGGCCGGCAGCTCCTGTCTTTTTCTCTAGGGCCCTGAAAGTGCTAATGGTACTTACCAGCCTTCTTCAACACTGTCTAATTAAGTCCAGTTTTAACCTTCATTCTGTGAGGGTGGGATGGTGTTGAAGGAAGAGGGCTGTGAATGCCCATTTTTTTGTTTAGTTTTTATATGTGAGAATTCAGTCGAAAACTCCCTTAAACTTAAGGAGCGGATCTCTTAGATGCATGTCAGCTTCCTCTAATAACTAGCTGATCTCTCTCAAAAGGCGTGAGTTGAGGCTCAGAAAGACCACCACCTGCCTCAAGTCACTCAGCTCCCCCAGTGACAGGGCGTAAATCCTGCTTTCCAGGGGCGGGTGCAGCACCTCTGCTCTGCAGACTGCCCTGTGGAGGAGGCGCCGCTCTGCGGTGGTTTCTCTGTCTACCCAGGAGTTTCCTTTGCTTTGGCCTCATTTTTGGCCACTTGGTTTCTTAGCTGGGCTACCTCAAGCTCGGGAAAAAGGAAGGACTGAAATTCAGGGATCCGTTTTGCTTTGACAGTGCCCAGAGGGACAGAGCTGTGTGGACATGGTAAATGGTTTCGCCGAGGAGGCCGCAGCAAGGCCTGGGTCTGCTGCCCCGGTGCTCTCTGGCTGCCCTGGCCACCAGCTTTGTCAGTCAGAAAGTGAGATACAGAAGAACTCTTCACACTCGCCCTCCCTTTGGCTGTCTGGGTCGTGGGTTGACCCCAGAAGTGGCCCAGAAGGTTGAACTGAGATAGGAGTGCTCAGAGCCTGTTCGGAGAGGTGAGGTGGCAGGCAGGAATGTGGTGGCCATGGCTGGGGACGCCGGAAGGGAGGCTTCCTCTCACTGGATGGGCCACTGTGACTGCTGGGAGGACAAGGAAGTGCCCCGAGGTGACGCCTGTTGTCTCCGTGCGCTGCTGGGCCCAGGCATGCTGGCCTCATGCCACCTACACATCTGCATGTCCGTTTTCCACACTGGCCTTGGAAAGATAGAAACACCATTTCCAGGCAATTCAGAAAGACCACATACAGCCTAGAATTCTCGTCTGCTATACCAGCTGCTAATTAGGAGAGGTTACATTCTGTCTTTACTGTGTGAGAAGGGAAGAAAAAGAGCTAGTTGTCTGGCTTATTGTCAGGCTTCTGAGCAAATGATCAGTTTCTCAGGAATCAGATGAATGGGGATTGGTGTCTGGGGTGGGAGACCAGACATCTGGAACTCGGAATCCTTTCAGCTTTTCACCGAGTCATCAGGTGACTCGAGTAAGCCATTCTTACTGTTGTGTCTTGATTTTTTTTTTTTTTTTTGGTGAAGTAATAGCTATAAGGGAACATTCTCCTGACCCCTGCGATGCTGTCAAGCACTGTCGTAAATGCTTATTAACTTTATTAATCCTCCAATCCTCTCGGATGGATCCTGTTGTCATTCCCATCTGTGGCTGAGGCACCAGGAGGTCCCATGACTTGCCTCTAAGCAGTGGAATGGGGATTCCAGCCCAGGCCAGTTGGGCTCCTGAAGAGTGGAATTCACCTCATTCACAAACCGTTAGCAGAGTTGTTGCAGTGGAGGTGACGGGACTCGAGTCTGCTGGTTGGTGGGAACCTTTGCTGAGGTTGCTGCTCCCTTGTAGACAGACACCTGCTCCACCCTTCCCGCTGCGGCCCCTCCTCCTTGGCAGGGCTTTCTCCTTGCTGGCTCCTGCCCTCTGCCCTTGTCCACGCAGTGTCCTCTCTGGTCTCCATCTTCAGTTTCTCTCCTGCCCTTCCAGGCAGATCTCTCGTGTAACCGTTTCCCACTGTCCTTTCTCACCCCGGCCTCGCTTCCGCCCGGCTGAGGGTGACTCTTACTGCAAACTCCTTTCTTGGCCTCTGTGGCCTGATTATCCTCCAGAGCTTTTCTACCTTTTTCCACCATTTCACATTTTCCCAATTTTGACTCCTTTTTAAATTACTATTCTGTCCCCTAATTGACTCCTGCTTTTCCCTCGTTGGGGAGCAGGTCTCGTCCCCTGAGCAGGGCCCGTGCTGGCTGGTGCAGCAGCTCAGCCCACATGGAGCCACACGTATCACTTTACCTGGTGGCGAGGTGGCAGGTCAGCTCAGGCCCCAGGGAAATGTGTTGTGTCTCTGTCCTTCCCTGGTCTGCTTTCAGTTTTGCCATCGCAAAAGGCGGCCGCCTGCTGCTTGCTGATGACATGGGCCTGGGGAAGACCGTCCAAGCCATCTGCATCGCGGCCTTCTACCGGAAGGAGTGGCCGCTCCTGGTGGTGGTGCCGTCATCTGTGCGCTTCACCTGGGAGCAGGTCAGTCTGTGTTGTGATCTTAACAAAGAAGGCTTTCCTCAGGGTTAGAGGAGTCAAATAACAGCTTGGGGACAGGGCCTGGGATCTGGAAAGATCTGTCCCAGCTGAAGGCAGGGATGGAGATGAGATGGCTCCTGCGACTGGGGAGAGAGCCGAGGAGCGCAGGGCTCAGACCTGCCTCGTTCTGTCGGCAGACGCTGCCTGGGCACCTCTCGCACCTTCCGTTTGCACCACACTGAATTTTCAAAATGTCTTACCTCCTTCAGTCCCCATAATCCCATCCTAGCCATGTGCAGTAGGCACAGTAGGCCTTCTTCGCCCCATTTACAGATGAGGAGACTGCACTCAGAGAGGGCGGGCTCCCCACTTCCTGCCGACGAGGAGCAGTGCAGGCCTGGAAGTCCTGTCCCCCGACTCTCGGCTCAGGGCTTTGCGCTCGGGCAGGTGGTGAGGGCAGGGTGTGCCCTGTCCGCCAGGCACCTTTACGGCTAAAGAGTCGGATGTGAACTCAGCTATATCACCAGTCAGCCTCGAGCTTTGCCGTAAATCCAGGGATCAGAGTGGGTCTGTGACATGAATAAAAATCCATATAAGCAAACTTGATGAAGAAGGAAGCCCCAGGCTTTACGTTCCTGGTGGTGGCTGTCGGCTTCCTCGGTCCTTGGCTTCTTCCTGAGCCCCATGAGCCGCTCCTGGTGCCCAGGCCTGCCCTTCAAAACGTACATTGAAACTACCGCATTCCTTTCCTGTCCTGCGATCTGAAGTCTGCCAGGGCCTCTAGGAGCTAATAACTCAACACGATCTGCTTTGTGTCCGGTTCCCACAGCACCTCAAAGTGCTGGGAGGGTCAGGTGGGCAGACGAGGCTGGGGAAGGCCCCAGCACTCCCCACGTCAGCGCCGAGTCAGCTCAGGGATGCCAGGGGAGCACCCAGTCGCTGACGTGGAGGCGCCGGGGCCTTCTGTTGACCCTGGGCACTGGCTTTGGCTAGAGGAGGCAACATTTCTAGAGAGAGCAGGTGCTCTGTAGAAAATGTCACCATTAGTGCCTCCAGTATACCGGCCTCTGCTAAAAATTCCTGGATAAACTTCCTCTTGTGAGAGTCACGTCCTTTCTCTGCGGAAACTTGCCATCAAGGTAGGGGTGAGAGACGGAGTCCACGGGCACGCAGAGTAGCGGCCCTGCCTGTGCCTGCAGCGAGCGGTGTTCTGTTAGCGGGTGGGGCGGGGGCGGGGGAAGAGGAAGGGGAGGTGGTAGCTGTTTGTGGGGACAGGCAGGCAATGTAGGAGGGCGTGGAGGCCCCGAGGCCGGGTTGGTTTTCAGGGAGGGAGCAGCGTGCCTCGCGGGGCACTGGGCACAGGCCATCATCCGGGTTTGTTCTCCTGTCACCCCCAGGCCTTCCTTCGGTGGCTGCCGTCTCTCACCCCAGAGCACATCAACGTCGTGGTGACCGGCAAGGACCGCCTGACAGCTGGCTTGGTCAACATCGTCAGTTTTGACCTTCTGAGCAAGTTGGAAAAACAGCTAAAAACCCCTTTTAAAGTTGTCATCATTGTAAGTGATGTAGCAAAGTCTTTTTTTTTTTTTTTTTTTAATCCTCACCCGAGACATTTTTCCGTCTTTTGTTCAAATAGAGTGGGAGGGAGAGAAAGAGAGAAACATCGACATGAAAGGGACACATCGAGTGGCTGCCACCCGTACAACCAACCAGGGCCGGGGACAAACTGCAACCAAGGTACATGCCCCTAGCGGGAACTGAACCCGGGTCTCTCTGGACCACAGGCCGATGCTCTAACTGCTGAACCAAACCGGCCAGGGCAGGCAAAGTCTTTAAGTACTTTATCTCGGTGGAAGCTTTCTTCCTAACAGCCCCACAACGTTCATGTCTGTGCTCTCACGGAGCCTACTCAGCCTCCAGAGAACAATCGTTGTCTTCATTGTATGGTGAACCAACGTTGCCCTTCTCTCAATGAGTGGTTCTGAGCCCTGGCTACACATTACAATTTCCGGGGGATCTTTTTGAAAAATGCAATTATGCCTTAGCCAGTGTGGGTCAGCGGTTAGAGCACCAGCCCGTGCACCAAAGGGTTGTAAGTTCAATTCCTGGTCAAGGGCACATACCCGGGTTGAAGGTTCTGTCCCTAGCTCCAGTTGGTGAGTTTGGGAGGCAACCAATCGATGTATTTCTCTCACGTTGATGTTTTTCTCTCCCTCCCTTCCTCCCTTCCACTCTCTTTAAAAATCAGTGGAGCCCTGGTGGGTTTGGCTTAGCGGCTAGAACATCGGCCTGCAGACCGAAGGATCGGAGGTTCAGTCACCCGTCAAGGACACGTACCTGGGTTGCAGGTTCAGTCCCTGGCCCCAGTCGGGGTCCTGTAGGAAGCAGCCAATCAATGTGCCTCTCTCACATCGATGTTTGTTTCTTTCTCCCCCCTTCCACTCTCTCTCAAAAGAATCAGTGGAAGAATGTCCTCGAGTGAGGATTAACAGCAACAAAAAAATGCCCTTTCCTAGGACTGTGCTGGGGCGTTGTAGCCCGTATTCCCCGATGTGAGGTCACGTGTGGAGGCCTGCGGTGGACTCCGGACCTCCGAGGGGCTCCAGGAACTGCAGCGTGTGCCTTCATCTGCTGCCCTTTTATCAGAGGGGCTCAGATGCACCATTCAAACAGTTAACACGTTTTCTTCCAGCGGATGGGAAGACACTCGCTCCCCTTCCAAAACGTACTTTTTACTATAGTCACTTTTGAAAAGATGGCTTTGAGTTCTGCTCCCAGATATGACGGCACACCTTGCAGGGACTGGCTTTCCTTCTCTTAGTGTCGAAGGAGACTTGGTGCCAGCCCCTCTGTCAGCACTGTTCCATGGCTCACATAAAACATTCTGGAAGGTGTGCAGTCTCTTCCACCCCAGCCCCATTCGTCCAGTTCCCCCCCGTCCCCCCCACCCCCCCGCTTCATGGAACCACCAACTGGTATGCAGGGACGAAGCCTGTGGTGGATGATTTCCAGTGGAAGTTTACCTGAGGTTTTCCTTTTGACAAAACAGAAGCTGATATGAAAGGTTTCTCCTTATTCAAATGTGTGAATTTTAAAAGCCAGTGATGTTTTCCTTCTTTTAAAAATAGAATTCTCTATTGACTGTGGCTTCTCGAATCTTGGCACGCAGATTGGAGTGTATGTCTTGTCTAAGGCAGAGAGGGAAGAGCTTTAGGAGGCCCAGGGATGTGGAGTCTGAGGCACACAGGTCAGCAGGATTGCAGTAGGGACTTCGTGCTTTGGTTTCCTGGAGTGGGGCTGATTGTTGGTGCATTCACCCATGTGTTCATCTAACACTTGAGTACCAGCTCGTGCCCTGCATAGCACTGTGCACTAGGGAGGGAGGAGGGAGGGAAGGAGGGGCGAGACAGCCAGCCCCCATCCTCCACGGAACCACAGTCCAGTAGGACAGACAGACACATGCACAGGTCATTAGAATACACGTTAGTGCTTTCATAGACTTGTGAACCAAGTACTATGGCAGCTCCGAGAAGGGTCTGTTAGTATGATTTAGACATGAGAATCATACTGTGTTCATAGCATAAGCAAACAAATGTTTATATTTTTTCAAAGCTAAAAAGGTAACATATTTGGGGGAGTCTTTCTGGTTTGGCACACATTCAAGCGTGGCTGTGAACAAATGTCAGCATGCTTGCGAAATGAAAACATTTAAAAGAAGTACAATGTGGAGGAAGAACAATGCCTTCACTCCTCACATGTGTTCCTGGATCAGGTACCTGATATATAATCACTGCTCTTCCAGTGGCCCCTAGGCAGCGACTGTCCCCATCTCACAGCTGATGAAAACTGACAGAGAGAGAGGTTACATAATTTGCCCGTAGGCACAAAGCTAGGAAAGTGGAGAGTCACGGATCAGAGCCGGATTGCATCTGGCTTCAGAGTTCCCGTGTTTCTGTTTCTGACTCAGCACCTGATCGGCCATGTCATTTTTAGCAAACCACTTACCACCGTGGATGGTTTGTCTTTCAGTTAATTGAGAACCCTGTCCTCTTCCTCCTCCAGAGAAACGTAGGAGGGAATAAGTGACGGTTCTGAGATGTCACACTTCTTAGATGTCACTTTAGTATATGAAGGTACAGGCTGTTCCTTGGGGTTAGTTATAATAGTGGTACGTTGTTACCCATTTGTTGAAAGGGTCCATTCCCTTCCATATCCTCTGGACTTGGTGCTATTTTCTCTATAAACCTCTTTTTCTTGGCTGCCATGTAGGCTCATCATAGACAGGTGTATGAGTGTTATAACCCAGGTTTCTGGGAATAGATACAGTGGGATTTGGGGGTTCATCTCACGTTCACCTGGGGGAGGGCCTTACAGGTCTTTAGCAACAGAGCCAGGATCTTCCTGGTGTCCACTGAGTGCTGATTAAGTGGCAGGACTGTCCTAAGGGCTTTTTGTGCATTAACCTGTTTAAGACTTAACGACAACCCGGTACATTGGGTGCTGGTATTACACCCATTTTACAGATGGAGAAACTGGCACTGTAGAGAGGTCAGGTAGTTGCTCAGAGATAGCAAGTAATTCGAAAGTGACCAAAATAGAAAAATTTTCCCAAATGCTAAGAATGTATTAGTTCTTCATTGAGCTTTAGAAAATAGGACATTTTCTAGTTTGCTTATGCACAGAATTCAGAACTATAAATAATCAAATTCCATGTTCTAAGCATGGCAGTAAGTCCCTTGAGAACAGGAATCCTGTCTTCCCTTCTTCAAGTTCCCACAGTACTTTGTCATACCTGCCTCAGTGACAGCACTCATAACTATCTGATCATTAGTCGGTGTGGCTGATGTCTTTTCTGCACTGCGAGCCCCTGGGGACGAGGGCTGGGCCCCAGTGCAGGGTGCACAGTGGGTCTGCAGCACACTTTGCTTTAGTACTGAGCAAACGCCAGGTGTGTCTTATAAAGTAGAAACCGCCTTTCAGCAGCTTGCAGCGCAACCTGTGATGTGGGCAGGGCAGAGGAGTCGATAACCCCTCTCTGTAAGTGGAAAAGTCCCAAGGAGAGGAGGCGGCTTGCCCAGCACGCAGTGGAGAAACTCCCCGGAGCCTGGGCCCTTCCCAGGCCCACAGCTCTGAATGAGAAAGTGCTGAGGGATCCTCAGTGTGGGCTCCAGACAGGAGAAACTGGCAGGATGCGTTCCTTCCAGGAAACTGACAGTGTTCCTTCCAGACGGGATATGACAGTGTTTACCTATGTGACTGTTTCATTTCAGGATGAGTCCCACTTCCTCAAAAACATCAAGACTGCCCGCTGTCGTGCAGCTATGCCCATCCTCAAGGTGAGTCCTCCCGGCAGAGAACTTGAAGCCTGAACGCACCTGGTATTGAGATCTCGCTGTAGTTTACTCCGGCTAGCAGGGGGTCCAAGGAGAGCAGGGTCTGCAAGGTGGGGACTGTGGGCCATGGATGTGACTTAGTGTTGACTTAGGGCATCTCTGCTCAGGGCTCTGGTGTTCAGTTTCATTCCCTTCCTACCATCCTGCTAAGGAACTCGTGGTTGGTGCGTCATCTCTGCCTCTCAAAGATGAAGACCTGTTGACAGTCACAGGCCAGGCTGGAGCTGCACTCCAAGTTCCTCTGGGCTCCTCCTGGACAAAGCAAGGCAGTGCCTCCAGCCGCGTGTCTTGGACAGCTCAGCAGAAACGGCCTGACTTCAGAGTCGCTGCAGGCAGAGCTCTGCTGGTGCTTTGGGACCAAGGGAGATGAGTTGTACAGACTTAGAACCAGGCCAGGTGGTATTAGCAAGGAGCTGACATCAGCCATCCGCATCCCTTTCTGGGCTGTGTGAGCTTGCGCCTGAGTGCTCTGGCGGGTGGGGTCCTGCATGCAGAGTCAAAGCTGTGTGAACGTGCTCTGTTCTGAGGAGCAGTGTACGCTCCCTGTCTCATCTGCACACACGTCTCTGCCCACTGTGTGTCCCAAGACAGGGAAGGCCCCCACATTTCCTTCCATCCTCTTGTGAGCTTTTTCCTAATACTGGGGGGAAACAGTGCAGTTGGAACAGCAGCTTTTCCTCTCATAACAAGGCAGAGATCTCAGAGGTGATGTTGGGGAAATCTACTTCGGTTGTGTGGACTGAGCACACAGGAGTGTAGACTGTGCACACAGAAGTGTAGTCTGGGTGTGGAGTGCAGACTGAGCACAGGAGGGCAGACTGGGCACACAGAAATGTAGACGGGGCGCAGGAGTGCAGACGGGGCGCAGGAGTGCAGACGGGGCGCAGGAGTGCAGACTGGGTGCAGGAGTGCAGACGGGGCGCAGGAGTGCAGACGGGGCGCAGGAGTGCAGACGGGGCGCAGGAGTGCAGACTGAGGGCAGGAGTGCAGACTAGGCGCACAGAAATGTAGACTGGACGCAGGAGTGCAGACTGGGCGCAGGAGTGCAGACTAGGCGCACAGAAATGTAGACTGGACGCAGGAGTGCAGACTGAGGGCAGGAGTGCAGACTAGGCGCACAGAAATGTAGACTGGGCGCAGGAGTGCAGACTGGGCGCAGGAGTGCAGACGGGGCGCAGGAGTGCAGACGGGGCGCAGGAGTGCAGACGGGGTGCAGGAGTGCAGACGGGGTGCAGGAGTGCAGACTAGGCGCACAGAAATGTAGACTGGACGCAGGAGTGCAGACTGAGGGCAGGAGTGCAGACGGGGCGCAGGAGTGCAGACGGGGCGCAGGAGTGCAGACGGGGTGCAGGAGTGCAGACTAGGCGCACAGAAATGTAGACTGGACGCAGGAGTGCAGACTGAGGGCAGGAGTGCAGACGGGGCGCAGGAGTGCAGATGGGGCGCAGGAGTGCAGACTGGGCGCAGGAGTGCAGACGGGGCACAGGAGTGCAGACGGGGTGCAGGAGTGCAGACTAGGCGCACAGAAATGTAGACTGGACGCAGGAGTGCAGACTGAGGGCAGGAGTGCAGACGGGGCACAGGAGTGCAGATGGGGCACAGGAGTGCAGACTGAGGTCAGGAGTGCAGACGGGGCGCAGGAGTGCAGACTGAGGGCAGGAGTGCAGACGGGGCGCAGGAGTGCAGACTGAGGTCAGGAGTGCAGACGGGGCGCAGGAGTGCAGACTAGGCGCACAGAAATGTAGACTGGACGCAGGAGTGCAGACTGAGGTCAGGAGTGCAGACGGGGCGCAGGAGTGCAGACTGGGCACAGGAGTGCAGACGGGGCGCAGGAGTGCAGACGGGGCGCAGGAGTGCAGACGGGGCACAGGAGTGCAGACGGGGTGCAGGAGTGCAGACTAGGCGCACAGAAATGTAGACTGGACGCAGGAGTGCAGACTGAGGGCAGGAGTGCAGACGGGGCGCAGGAGTGCAGACGGGGCGCAGGAGTGCAGATGGGGCGCAGGAGTGCAGACGGGGCGCAGGAGTGCAGACGGGGTGCAGGAGTGCAGACTAGGCGCACAGAAATGTAGACTGGACGCAGGAGTGCAGACTGAGGGCAGGAGTGCAGACGGGGCGCAGGAGTGCAGATGGGGCGCAGGAGTGCAGACTGGGCGCAGGAGTGCAGACTGAGGTCAGGAGTGCAGACGGGGCGCAGGAGTGCAGACTGGGCGCAGGAGTGCAGATGGGGCGCAGGAGTGCAGACGGGGCGCAGGAATGCAGATGGGGCGCAGGAGTGCAGACGGGGCACAGGAGTGCAGACGGGGCGCAGGAGTGCAGACTAGGCGCACAGAAATGTAGACTGGACGCAGGAGTGCAGACTGAGGGCAGGAGTGCAGACGGGGCGCAGGAATACAGATGGGGCGCAGGAGTGCAGACTGAGGTCAGGAGTGCAGACGGGGCGCAAGAGTGCAGACTGAGGGCAGGAGTGCAGACGGGGCGCAGGAGTGCAGACTGAGGTCAGGAGTGCAGACGGGGCACAGGAGTGCAGACGGGGCGCAGGAGTGCAGACGGGGTGCAGGAGTGCAGACGGGGCGCAGGAGTGCAGAGTGGGCGCACAGAAATGTAGACTGGGCACGCAGGGGTGCAGACTGAGGTCAGGAGTGCAGACTGGCACGCAGGAGTGGAGACTGAGTGCGCAAGAGGGCGTGTTTGTCTCGTGCCCCATGAAGGCAGCCTTTGTGTTGCACCAGCATTTCAAAATCGCAGCTCTCACTGCTTAAAGGAAGCTTTACGTTGTACCAAAACTGGGGAAACCAGTATGTTAAATGTTAGTAGCATTTGAAAATTAACTTAATTTTTCCACCTCCTCACCTAACACACACAAATATCTACTCATTTCAAGTATTTTTTGTTTTGTTTTAGGAGTAACAAGTTACACGATAGTAACAAGTAGTATGATACATCTTCCAACAGAGGATTATATCATAGGCTCCAGCCTTAAAAATAAAAGTCCTTCACTTAAAAACCTTGATCCTCTGCTCATATTGCCCATAAATGTGAGAGCCATTTATGGATACCCTAAATGAAATGTTTTTCCCAGGCTGCTGACCCTTCTTTTGGGAGGCTTAATATGTTCTCTTTAGAAAAATGTTAATAGACCTTGGTACTATGGTTCTAATATTACAGCCATAACTAAAATTAAATCTGTATCCCAGTTGTTTAGACAAAGAAACAGCACAATGGTCAGATTGTATCTTTAAAGGTACACGAGGGGACCTCCTTAGCAACTGTCTTGTTAGCACAGCCATTGCTGGTTTGGTTCACTGGACCACACACCGGCTTCTGAAATGTGTGCTCTGGGCCAGACCCATTAAAGCAGCGTTCACATCTTTCATGTCTTAGGTGTATTTCAGGGTGACATATTTAAGACAAATCTTTCAATTGTTGACTAGTATATACGACTGTATTTGCTGTAGAACTTGGAGGAGTTAACAGTGAGATAGGAGCCATGAATTCAGTCTGCTGTTAGAGACGGTGTCTTAAAGCCACTCTCTTCCGTAGCGTGACTTCACATGACCCTGGACTGTTGGCAGGACAGTGTGTGTGTGTGTGTGTGTGTGAGGTTCTGTGAACCAGGCCTTTCTTCTGACGGTGTGTGTGTGTGTCTGTGTGTGTGTGTGTGTGTCTGTGTGAGGTTCTGTGAACCAGGCCTTTCCTCTCTGCCGTGCTGTCATCTAGATGGGAATTTCTCCACCTGAAACTGTGGCTCTGGGCTGGATGAGTCACTGCTGTGCAGAGCTGTCCTGTGCACTGTAGGATGCTCAGCAGCATCCCTGCCCTCTGCCACTCAATGCCAGTTGTATCCCCGTGTTGTGACAACCAAAGCTGTCCCCAGATATTGCCAAACGTCCCCTGGGTAGCAAACCACTTCTTCCCGTCTCTGTTGAGAACCGCTGATTGAGATACTCTAAGGAAAGAAGAGAGTTGGGAAGAAAGATGTGCCTTGAAAAGCCATATAAAAAGGGGGAAGGGGAGTCAGTGGTGTGGTGATGCATAGCAACTGACTTTTGGGGATGATCACTTTGTAATGTGTACAGATGTCCAACTATAAAGTTGTACACCTAAAACTTTACATAATTAAAAAACAGAAAAGCCATTTGAGGACCTAATTTAATACCACTTGATTATTCCTCTAACTCATGCATCTCTTAGAACTGTATTCTGGTTATATATTTCAAGATTTTCAGCAAGTGTACATGGCGAGGTAGTTAGTTTATATTGCACAGGCTGAGAGATAGCCGGGCCAGACCATGTGCAGGAAGTGTGAGTTTCGTAAATGACAACAGCAGCCATGCGCCGAGGACATGTTGCTTAGGTTGTAAGAAACTGGTGTCATTGTCTCCTAGGAAGTGTGACAGCTCTCTCTCTCCATAGCACTGTTTGCCTGGGCTCCTAAGCAAGGACCTGTTTTTATATGTGAATGCGGTAGGCAAGACAGAAAGCTATAAAGAACATTTTTACAATCATCTTTAAACCTTCCAACAGTGAAACCACTGTAACAATTTGGTTGGTTGTCTGTGCCAGTCACAGGGCACAGGGTAAGGTCATCATTCTCGTGGCTCTTGAGTGTTCAGTGCCGTGGATACATTTCAGAACTTAACCCTTAGTGTTGGACATTGTTTTGCTATTTATTATTAAAAATCCTGCAAATGAACATCATTCGTATATCCGTTGCATTCTTATATTGTCCTTTTAAGACGAATTCCTCTGCCTAGGATCGCTGGGTCACAGTTTTACCTTTTGCGAGGTCCTCTGAAGTCCAGCTGGCCTGGCATAGCCGTCTGCTGTCCACTCAGCCCGAGTCACGTCTTTTTCTCCACCGACTCCAGCACTGGGGGTCGCGGTGTCTCCCCTTCGGAGCAGGGAGATGAGGTTGGGTTTTCTTTAGCTGTGTTTTTCTTCCAGTGCTTTTTATTGTTACAACAGTATTATAACATTATTAACAATATCCGGTTATTTTTCTAGAGGGGAAAAAGTCCCTCAGAATCCCACCATTATTTCCTAATAAATAGATGTATTTTGTGTGTGTGTGAGTAGAGTCCTTTTCACTATTTTATTTATTGGCCAGAAGAGATAAGAATAGTGGTCTAAAATGTATGAGCTTTTCTTTTTATTTTTTCATTGAAGTCATTTAAATAGATGGTATAAGTAAATAGCACAGAAGGGTATAGAGTGAAAAATAATTCTCCCACCTCTAGATCCCCAGTGCCTTGATCTCTCTCCCCAAAGACAGCCAGCCATAGTTAACATATTTTCAGGTTACCTCTAAAATTAACCTATGTCCACATGAGTACACACATCTATTTCCTTTCTCCGTTCTTAGAGTGTTCTAATACCACAGTTTTGCACCTGCCTTTTTCCCCTTATTAGTGTATCTTGGAAATTATTTCACCTCATTCCAGATGACTCAGCAAGCAAGCACATGGCTGTTAATCGGACATTAGGGCATTAGACTGTGTAATTTATACAGCGTTACCAGGAAGACCCCCATTTGAAACTACAAACCTGAAAGGAACTGATACGTGCATAAGAGAAGCAAGGTATTCCATGCCATCGTCATTGCTGGCCCCTGCTAAGCACTTAACAGCTAGCATGTCCAGAAACCTAGAGGATCGGCCTGGTTTGCATGACTTCATTCGACATGAATGGATCTGCTGATCCTTGCAGTGGCCTCTGGTCAACAGTGGTCGTAATTATGTCATTCACCTTGGTTAGGTCTTGTTTGTCATGGGAGCAGACATTGTCAGGAGCAGTGAAGAACAGACCTTGATCTTCTACCCTGATTCCATTCTCTGGATTTCTCCTAAACATTCAGTTTTCCCTCTTGTGTTCAGACTTTTGTTTGTTTTGTTTTTGGTGCATGCCCCTAGCGGGAACTGAACCCGGAACTCTCTGGTCCTCAGGCTGACGCTCCAACCACTGAGCCAGACGGGCCAGGGCCAGACTTTAAATTTAACCACAGATGTAGACTCTTTTGTTATTTCTTGAGGAGTGGCCATGATCCTGCATTTGTTTTCAATCTGTGTACTTTTGGTCACATGTACCTAAACTGTGCTGGCCACCATCCGTATTTTCAAAAGATTCTATAACGACTTGTGAACTAAATAGAACACGGCTCCAGCCACGTCAGCGCTGTGCGTGTTGGGGCACTTGGGTGGTAGGGGCTTGACCTTTTTGGCATCACCTGCCTCCTCATGTCCTATTTCTAAATCACAGGGGACTTTGCCTGTAGCATAAACTTGACTGAGAGTACTGTGAGGAGTAATAGTGGATATAAGAACGGGGCTAAGCTTTGGGGAGCGTGACTTCTTTCTTAGTCTGGGGTCTTGGTGAATATGTTATAGCCAATCAGAATAAGTCAATAAAGCAAATTATTGGCTCAGTTGGGGGAAAAAAGGAGGTAACAGCAGAAGGTGATGAAGAATTTCCAGAGCTTCTTATATGAACTTAAAACAACTTCAGCTTTTTTCTCTACAATAGAACATTCTCTTGGCTCTTATTTTAAAATCTGTGTATAGATTATCTACTTTGAATTACTTCATTCGATCCTCCCTGGCAAATTATGTATTCCAACGGGTCCTGCTACCAGCCTGCAGGGCTGCCCCGCCCCGTGGCCCACAGAAAACGAAACCTGGCCTGGAAGGGCGTCTGCCCCCAACAGTGTCTCTCATGTGAATCACATTGTTTTTCTCAGACCAAATGGAAATTGCATTTTCCATTTTCCATTGTAGGTTTCTTGGGTGCTGCTTTGTTTCCTTAGAGGAATGAACTGCAGAGTGTTCAATTTAGTGTTGATTTGTTTAGTTTTACGCATGCAGATTTTCCTAGAGTGGAAGTTCTCAGAGGTGGAGGGTGGCCTAACTCATCGTGGCTGGGCATGACTAACTGCAGTATGGGTGACGGTGGTGGCAGTGCGGACCTATCGTGGCTGAGCAGGGAGCAGGCTGTCACTTCATAACAGGCGAGACTCCATTCGGGTTTCTTTTCAAAAATGGCCTTTTCCCAAAATGATGCCTCTGCTTCCTAACACCCACAAATGTCCATTTTCGACGCTTCTGCCACCACCCAGTCAGGGCTGTGCATGGGGGAACCAAGTCAGTTTTCGTCTGGTCTTAAATATCTGACAGGACCCTGGAATGAACAAATGCAGGATCATGGTCCATCACCTGATCCAAGAGCTGCTTCCCAGGCTCCATCCCCAGGCAAAAATAGCCACAACCTGGGGAATAGGTTTGGGATGATGGGCTGATTTTGTCTTATTGATAAGACTTTTCATTTTTCTTGTTTCATTAAAATGGTCTTGGGCCAAGGCAAGCGATGCTACAGATGTCATTCAAGAGGCTCGTTGTTATTTTAATGAGTCTGCATTAAACTGCAGGAAATTAGAGGGCCCGGGTAGTTGAACTGTGGAAAATTACAGCTGGAGAAATTCATAGCTCTTCTGTCATAATGGAATTCGGCGCTGGCGGCTGCTGAGAGGGCGAAAGTGCGTCTCGAGAATCGTATATACTGTGTGTTTATAAGGGATCGTTTCTCTTCCCTCTGTTGTACCTTTATTTATTTATTTATTTTTATGAGCAAGTGTATCCATTTGAAAACCTAATTTCCTCTCCTAGATGATTTACTGCATGCGACTGCCTCATACTACTTTATACTACTGTCATTAACTCAGGGTTACGACGGTTAACAAGCTCTTTCCAGACAACCCCGCTCCACAGTAGGGTCCCTTCCCAGAGCTGGAATGAACTTTACCTCCAGAAATCTCTGGCAATTACGTATTCAAATACAGTGGGAAGTGTCTTTGTAAAAAATTCTCCCCCTTTTCTATCTTAATAAGAGGCGGATGCTTGGGTCTGACCCCCGTGGGTCAGGTAGATGTCAGGGTACTGAGAAACCTGAAGTTCGGTTCCACTCGGCCCACCGCTGTGCTGCCCTGCGGACCGGGCTGAGGCGGGCGGAGGGCCGGGTCCCACCTTACATTCCTTATTAACTGCAAAGTGAGCTCAGTCTGGATCTAGGCTCGGAGCGTGTGTCACTGAGGTAGTGATGGCCTTTCCTTTTGCTCTGAAGAAGCTCAGATCGTGGCTTACACACGTCGTCCTGGGAGTGAGGCAGGGCTGCTCGTGAGTTCACCTTGGCCGTAGGTCCATGCCGGCAGCTGAGGCCCTCGCTGTCTCCCCACTTCCACCTCCTCTTCCGGGGCTGGAGTCTTTGAGTTTCCTCCATGGTCCCCGGACACTAACGAGATTCCCTCTGAATAGTTTCCAATAAATACATGGCCGACTTTTATTTATTCATTACTTACTTTGTGCCAGGCACTGTGCTACAGGAAACGAAGGTGAACAGAGCCTAGTCCTGATGTCAAGAAGCTTGCAGCCTGGTGAGGGGGACGGAAGAGAGAGTCCGTGTCCTGGGCTAAATGCCAGCGTAGAGTAGGGCAGGGGTGCAGCAGAGGCTGCTTGGGAGACGACATGCAGCTGCTTCGTGGGTCACATCCTGAGGTTCTCGGAACACGCGTGCTCTCTTCTCGGTCATACAGATCCCAGGTTGTGGGCCACACACAGCTCTAGAGTGAGGTACTCTTTGGTGTCTTGGGAACCTGCCTCCACCTCGGTTCTGAGATGATGAAACCGGAGAACAGCCAGCAGCTAGAGGGCCCAGGGAGAGAAAGGGGTGTGTGCTGGTTTCCAGGGCGCTTTGCCGTCCCCGGGCCCCCGTCTCATCGGGACATTGAGGGTGTTCCCTGTGTGCCGCTCTGTGTTCTCAGCACCCCGGGTGTTTGTTTCCCAGGTGGCCAAGCGAGCGGTCTTACTGTCGGGCACACCAGCCATGTCGCGACCCGCAGAACTCTACACGCAGATCATCGCCGTCAAGCCGACCTTCTTCCCTCAGTTCCATGCCTTCGGACTTCGCTACTGTGACGCCAAGCGGGTACTTATTCTCTTGTCACCAGCCCACCCGTCTGCCACCTGGGTTTTGACACTTACTTTCTGTTTCTTCTTTTTGGCCATGGTATGATCAGAAGGGCGCGGACCAGGGAGCTGAACTAGGGTTTTAGCTCTATTCTCCCCTAATTCTGACCTGGGAGTGCCCTTGGGTAAGAGAAGAACAGTCCCTCCTAGTTTTAGTGCTTATGATGATTCCAGGTTAATGTTTTCCAATAAAGCGACCAGTGGCTAATCTGTAAGCGCACGGTGCTCGGAGAACTGGAGCTCTTGCCAGCGAGAATGGCTCTGAAGTCAGTGGGCAGTGAGGCCGAGGCCCTAGACAGAGAGAAGAGAGGAGATGAGGTGGATGAAGGTCACTTGGCACGGGAGGAGTGTGAAAACATCCTCTGAGGAGGTGAAAAAACACTATGTAAGAAAGGCAAAGGAAGCCTTGGAGCAGGTGGAGTGCACAGCGTGATCCCAAGCTGCCTCGGGTGGGCTGTCACGGGTGAGCCTTGGGTCGTCGTAGTGGGTGGGGCCTCTGGCCTGCATGGTATTTCCATGAACACAGTGCCAGTTCCTCAGGAGCTACAGCCTGTGGCTTCCATCCTCCACAAGTGGCAGAGGAAGCCTTGTAAACACACAGGCCATTGCAGTGAAAATGATCTAAAACCTCAGTTATTTTAAGTGGAAAAAAAAAATGTGTATTTAATGACATGGGGAAATACAAGAGTGGAAAAAAATAGGATGCAAAACTTTGCTTCCCTTCGTCCATTTCTTCCTACCTTCCTCCCATCCTCCTTCCCTCCCCTCCTCTCTCCTCTCTCTTCCTCTCTCAGGTATGACTAGAAGGTAATGTACACCAAGATGATTACTCTCATAAGCAGAGAAAAGCAACGTTATCTGCTGGGCTGCTGAGTCCATTGGTGCTCGTTAGCCTGATCAAGCCAGCTGAGCATGGGACATTGTTCTCTTCTAGGCTCTCTGTGTCTCTTCCCAGACCACCCACTTCACAACAGCGCCCTGCAGACTAAGACCGACTGTGGAGAGATACATGTGTCGCTCAGCTTTCGTCTTGGTCCCCCAGTACCTCACTTTTGAATATAGGTCATAAAAATTCTAGCCACTACAAATGTTCTCTCGTGTAAGCCAGAGGGAAAGAGCCAAGGAGTTTGGGGGGGGGGGGGGGCTAGTTTTCTCTTTTGTCACTGAATCTCTTCATCAGCCAGTAGATCCCATGTCACGTGCATCGGGTGTGTGATCTCCCTCTTTGCATGGGTGAATTTTGCAGAGATTCCCTGTGCTGGGACTCTCCAGACATGGCATAAGCCTTGGCTGGTAACATGCTCAGGTCTGCAGTTTGCGGACTGACTTCCGTGAACAGAGAGACAGAGAAAGGGCCTGCTGCTTGTGCCGGGGGTCCGGGCATGGTTCCTTCCCAGCTGCAGTTCTCTCATCTGACTGATCAGATCTGGCCTCCTCTCACCCTTGGCAACAGTAATGTTGCCACTTGCCTTTTCAGAGTGTGCCGGAGCTAATGTGACCTGCAGATGGCCAGGGAGGCTCTGCCCCAGCAGTGGCGAGGTCTTTCTCCCCGACTTGTCATCCACAGATGCCTCCCTTACATAGTTTCTTTCAGCTCCTTCGAGCTTCTCTCCGCCGTCTGCGGGTTGAACTAGACTCCCTGCTGTGATTCCAGCGGCCAGGCCACCCCAGTGAGGGGAGCATGGCCTGCGCTTCCAGGACGGCCGTTCTGTTCCGGTCGTGGCCATGCCTTCCTTCCAGGTCAGCCGTGTTCTTGGAGCACCCAGTCTGTTTCTTGGCCTGAGCGGGGAGCCCCTCAGTGTCAGGCAGCCAGAGCCAGGTTGGCCAAAGCCTGTGTACATTTCCATTGTTTTCCCCAAACATAACCTGAGGAAGGATGACCCAGTGCATCAGCTCCTTGTTTGTGTGGGTGTTCATTTTCCCCTGCATCAGCTGAGCTGGGTGTTTTCTGTGATCGGGCTGCTTTCTCTTTGGGAGGAACACATAGTCTAGGACCTTCTCCTTCTTGGCTTAGCGCCTTCCCTGTCTCAGACCACTGGTGGGACAGCTCGTCTGTTGGCTGCTGTGCTGGGCTCTTGGTTTCTCTGATGATGGAAGCACACTCCTTGCTGACAGGTAGGGTGTGGCTGCAGCTGGCCTCCTCCTTCCTGAGCCCGCGTAGCTCTCTCTGATCCAGCCTCCAGAATATCCATAGTCTGAAAACCAGAGGAAGAGTCACTGATTCTCTTCCTAATTCCTGCTCTCCTCCTCAGTAAGTAAGGTGCGTCTTCTCAGCGCCCGTTTTCCATGAGTTCCACGTGGCCGTGACCGGACCTCACACTCAGCTCTCTCCAGGGCAGGTTGTTCCCAGCAGCTCTGCTGTGACTAAGCCCTGGGCCACGCCTGCACCCCCTCTGCCTCTTTCTGTGGGCGGCGCCTCTGCCACAGAGCACTGGCTGGGCTCCAAGTCCTCGCCATTCAGACCCTAAGGCTCCCTGCTTTGTGAGCAATCGCACATATACGAGCCACTGTGCGCGAGCTCACAGCCTTGGAGACCTGGCTGCAGGCGACGCGTGGCCATGCCCTTCGTGAGAGCAGAGCTTCGTGTGCAAGTTCACGTGCAAGTGAGACTGAGTGCCTTACTTTTAGATCCTTTTTTTTAGAGAAAATAAAACATTTCAAGTACTTTGAAAGTATCCACTTACATTCAGATAAAGTATATTGTAAATTGTACTGCTTTGCAAAGTTAATTGCAAACTATTTTTAGCTTGTTACTGAGACAGGAAATTTCTCAGTCATTCAATAAACTTTACCATTTTAATAAATTTGTGTAGCACTCTCCTCATGAGTCAATCCAGCCTGTATATAGTTTTCATGGTCCCTCAAAACTCTTGGTGTATGATTTGTACCTTTGTCCTATTTGCAAAGAATCCACTTTCTGAGAAGGATCTTTCCTTCCTTGACTTTCTGGGCCCATCGGGTAATAGTCAGCAAGTGATGGAAAGGGCTGAAGATAAAAGTCATTGCCTTTCCCCTCAAACTGCCCCTTCCTGTGCTCCTAGCCGCCCTCCACCGTCTCCCTAGGCTCTCGTGCCCTCCTCGTCCACCCCTTCCTCCTCCTCGCTGCCCCTTCCTGTGCTCCTAGTCTCCCCCCACCGTCTCCCTAGGCTCTCGTGCCCTCCTCGTTAATCCCTTTCCTCCTCGCTGCCCCTTCCTGTGCTCCTAGTCTCCCCCACTGTCTCCCTAGGCTCTCGTGCACTCCTCGTCCACCCTTTCCTCCCCCTCTGCCCCTTCCTGTGCTCCTAGTCTCCCCCCACCGTCTCCCTAGGCTCTCGTGCCCTCCTCGTCCACCCTTTCCTCCCCCTCTGCCCCTTCCTGTGCTCCTAGTCTCCCCCCACCGTCTCCCTAGGCTCTCGTGCCCTCCTCGTCCACCCTTTCCTCCCCCTCTGCCCCTTCCTGTGCTCCTAGTCTCCCCCCACCGTCTCCCTAGGCTCTCGTGCCCTCCTCGTCCACCCTTTCCTCCCCCTCTGCCCCTTCCTGTGCTCCTAGTCTCCCCCCACCGTCTCCCTAGGCTCTCGTGCCCTCCTCATTCACCCTTTCCTCCTCCTCGCTGCCCCTTCCTGTGCTCCTAGTCTCCCCCACCGTCTCCCTAGGCTCTCGTGCCCTCCTCGTCCACCCTTTCCTCCTCCTCGCTGCCCCTTCCTGTGCTCCTAGTCTCCCCCACCGTCTCCCTAGGCTCTCGTGCCCTCCTCGTTCACCCCTTTCCTCCTCCTCGCTGCCCCTTCCTGTGCTCCTAGTCTCCCCCACCGTCTCCCTAGGCTCTCGTGCCCTCCTCGTCCACCCTTTCCTCCTCCTCGCTGCCCCTTCCTGTGCTCCTAGTCTCCCCCACCGTCTCCCTAGGCTCTCGTGCCCTCCTCGTTCACCCCTTTCCTCCTCCTCGCTGCCCCTTCCTGTGCTCCTAGTCTCCCCCACCGTCTCCCTAGGCTCTCGTGCCCTCCTCGTCCACCCTTTCCTCCTCCTCGCTGCCCCTTCCTGTGCTCCTAGTCTCCCCCACCGTCTCCCTAGGCTCTCGTGCCCTCCTCGTCTACCCTTTCCTCCTCCTCGCTGCCCCTTCCTGTGCTCCTAGTCTCCCCCCACCATCTCCCTAGGCTCTCGTGCCCTCCTCGTTCACCCCTTTCCTCCTCCTCGCTGCCCCTTCCTGTGCTCCTAGTCTCCCCCACCATCTCCCTAGGCTCTCGTGCCCTCCTCGTTCACCCCTTTCCTCCTCCTCGCTGCCCCTTCCTGTGCTCCTAGTCTCCCCCACCGTCTCCCTAGTCTCTCGTGCCCTCCTCGCTCACCCTTTCCTCCTCCTCGCTGCCCCTTCCTGTGCTCCTAGTCTCCCCCACCGTCTCCCTAGGCTCTCGTGCCCTCCTCATTCACCCTTTCCTCCTCCTCGCTGCCCCTTCCTGTGCTTCTAGTCTCCCCCCACCGTCTCCCTAGGCTCTCGTGCCCTCCTCGTCCACCCCTTCCTCCTCCTCGCTGCCCCTTCCTGAGACCACCCAGTGAAACGGTCAGACACAGTGCCTTTCTTGTCTGTGTGTTCTCCCTGCTACCCAGCCCAGGGCCTGGTACGTGGTTCTTTTTTTTTCAATTTTTATTAATTTATTTTTGTTACAGATGTTTTTCCTTTTTCCCCCCTATACACCATTCCCCCCCTCCCCCAGCATTGTTGTCTGTGTCCATTGGTTATGCATACATGCATATAAGTTCTTTGGTTCATCTCATCCATCCCCCCTGCCCCCTCCTCTGAGGTTTGTCCATCTGAACCGTACTCCTTTCTATGTCTCTGGTCTATTTCGTTCATCAGCCCACCTTGTTCATTATATTCCACAAATAAGAGATCATGTGGTATTTGTCTTTCTCTGATTGGCTTGTTTCACTTAGGGTAATATTCTCAAAGTCCCTTCGTGTCATCTCAAAAGATAAGAGATCTTTCTTTCTTACAGCTGCGTAGTACTCCATTGTGTATATGTACCACAGCTTTTTTATCCATTCGTCTACTGATGGACACTTGGGCTGTTTCCAGAGCTTAGCTATTGTAAATAGTGCTGCTATGAACATAGGGGTGCATATATTCTTTCTGATTGGTGTTTCAGGCTTCTTAGGTTATATTCCTAGAAGTGGGATCACTGGGTCAAATGGAAGTTCAATTTTTTAAGGATACACCATATTGTTTTCCACAGTGGCTGCACCAGTCTGCATTCCCACCAGCAGTGTACTAGAGTCCCCTTTTCTCCACACCCTCGCCAACACTTGTTTGATGATTTGTTGATGGCGGCCATGCTGGCAAGTGTGAGGTGATGCCTCATTGTTGTTTTAATTTGCATCTCTCTGATGATTAGTGACATTGAGCATTTCTTCATGTCTCTTGGCCATTTGTATGTCCTGTTTGGAGAGGTGTCTATTTAGGTCCTCTGCCCATTTTTTAATTGGGTTCTTTGTCTTCCTTTTGTTGAGTTGTATGAGCACTCTATATATTTTGGAAATTAACCCCTTATCTGATGTATAATTGGCTATGATGCTCTCCCATACAGTGGGTTCCCTTTCCATTTTGATGGTTGTTTCTTTTGCTGTGCAGAAGCTTTTGAGTTTGATGTAGTCCCATGTGTTCATTTTCTCCTTTGTTTCTGTTGCCTTAGGTGATGTATCATGGTACGTTTTTAATAAAAGCTTGTTGGACTGTGATTTTTCCAAAGCCCAATTTAAAATCTTTAGTATTGGGTTTTAACCTGTAAGATTAAGAGCTGACAATATTAGAACTTAGGAGCATGATTTCCAAATTAATTATGATATCCTCTTGTCCTCAGCATGATTTGTATTTCATGCAGCCGGTAGGTCAGGGCTTCTCTTGTGTGTGTGGCCAGCTACTGGCATTAATAGAAGAGAGTGCCCCATGCCAAGCTCATTTTGACTCCATAGCATGAAGGCATTTGCTGAGAACTTCCAGTTGATTTCAGAGTAATTTTTTAAAAGAGAAGCAGTTTTAATTATTTCTCTACCTTTGACTTTCTCCTTATATTTTCAGTTCAGCAAAGGTTTCTAGGACAGCTGCCGTGTCTCCACAATTACACTAGGTCCTCTGGCCCTGGAAGTTGAACGAGGTTCGCCCTCACCCTAGGTAGTCCAGGGGAGGGGAGGCAGGAGTGGAGATGTGTGGCTAAAAATATGAGGAGGCAGACACCCTGGCTCCCCGCTTTTTTATAAGACTGTAAATGTCTGTCCAGTTTCAGGAAGATTGTCAGTGAAAGGCAGGGTTCTTGTTTTAATTGGCATTGTCTTCTGTAGCTGTGTGGCAAGGAGCAGACATTCTCACTCACTGCCTCCCATGAGCAAACGAGGGAGCCAGGTTCACGAAGGACCAGCTCTGGTTTCAGCCAGACTGGCAAACCTGTGTTCCGGCCCCTCCGCGCAGCCCCCACCACCAGCCCTGCAGCCGTGTCTACGCCACTGCTCTTGGCTGTGTTGGTGTGAGCCACACTGGGGGACAACAGGTCTTTAAATCCCCATAAATCTCATAAATAAAGACGTCACTGACACTAGTTATCACATTGTACAGTGGACTCCGTAGAATAAGCCCCAGGGAATGTCGCTTCTGTGTTTAATGTACAAGAAGATTCTGACAGGCCGAGTGTCTTGTTTGTTTATTAATGTGATGGACACCAAACCGCTGGCATCTTGCATTTGCTGCTAGAAAGCAAATTAGTTCCGATTGGTAGAAGGCCATGGCACGTGACCTTTGTCCACCTCGTTCCTGACTTCTTTCCCCTTTCCCTCCTGTGTCTCACATGGGATTTGAGTCATCCTTAGAGTCACGTGGTGTCTCTGCACGCAGCTGGGGAGGGAAGGTTGTGGGAGCAGAAGCCCCCTGGGGGAATCTCACGGCGTGTCTCGGTCCTCCCTCCACAGCATCAGTGGGGATGGGATTACTCGGGCTCCTCCAACCTGGGAGAGCTGAAGCTCCTGCTGGAGGAAGCGGTCATGCTGCGGCGCCTCAAGTCGGACGTCCTCTCCCAGCTCCCAGCCAAGCAGCGCAAGATGGTGGTGGCGGCCCCGGGCCGGATCAGCGCCAAGGCCAGAGCGTCCCTGGATGCCGCGGCCAGGGAAATGACCACCAAGGACAAATCTGTGAGTCGGGCTGGAGGTGGACGTTGCGTTCCTGGGTGTTTCTTCCGGGAAGGGGCTCTGTGGAGATTACCCAGTTCTCCGAACCTGCCTGTCCGTCATCCCTCCCCACCTCCCTGGCAAGGACAGTGAGCCGTTCCCTTCTCAGCCGACCTAGGCTGTTTCGAAATTCTGTTAATTCACAGTTTTATGCTTGTGTAGATCACTGTTGATGGACAGTCATGAAAACAAGCCTCGGCAACTGCAGGGTGATAGTACGTGTTCCAAATCCCTCGGAGAAAGTTGGAATTTTTGCTTAGTGTATTTTGAGAATGCCCCAATATGGGAACAGTTGTTAGAAATTAGTTCTACGTGTATTTGATATTTTGGGGCTCTTTCCCCTATGGTGGTTCTATCTTTTCAAAACACTTTTCATTTTATACCTGTTGTTAGTGTCTCACTGTGCTAAGTGCCGCAGGGTGATCTGCCCCAGCCCCATCTCTGTCCTCTTGGGAGAGAACCTGCGATTTTCATTGCTAAGAAAGTAACAGTCATTGGCATTTTTTGACATTATTATAAAGTATTATCTGGGCTTGATATCCCCCTGTATAAAGAGACTTAGATGTAGATGAGCTGTCAGCATCTGGAAGATTACACAATAAGTAAGAACCACAGGAGACAGAATGTGTGTTTTTTTTTAAAAATGTTATTTTACCATGTGATTGGGCAGACTAACTGGTGACTTTTAAGAAGCAGAGGGTCGGGTAGGAGGTGCACGGCCCACTGGTCGAGCTGTATGTAACGTACACGGTATTGCATAGAACAGTCTGGCCGGCCTGGCGGGAGGAGCAGGCGCAGCCTCGGCCGGGGGTTTCCACGCACTTCACAGCGTCGGCGTGGCCGTGCGCACCGCGGGTCTGAGATTCTGGCTCTGTGGAGCCACGAGGAACCAGGGCCTTCTGTAGCCAAAGTTAGTCTCGGTGGTCTTTTCTGATTTCTAGAGATAAAATTCAATTCTTTCTCAATTTTAAGTTTTTTCTTATAACTTTCTTAAACCATTAATATCTACTAAGTTCTGTCCACTTGTGAAGTCTGCCAGATAAGAGAGTCAGTGAATAAGTACAGCAAATAGAACATTAATGGAAAAAAGTCAGATGTGACATTTTTAGATGCAAAGACCTGACTATTTATCAAATGCTGTGTTCCAGTTCCTCGTGTGTATGACGGGAGTGCGTTGTCGGTGTCATGGGCTTCCCCGGAGAGCACCCCTTGTGCCTGGTGCACCTCCTGGATCAGGCTGAGAGCAGCCAACACAGACAACTGCAAGAGCAGTCAGTGGGCGTTAGAAATGGGGACAAAAGTCCCATTAACTGCCCTGGCTGGTTTGGCTCAGCGGTTAGAGCGTCGGCCTGTGGTCCTGAGAGACCCGGGTTCGGTTCCTGCTAAGGGCGCGTACCTCGGTTGCAGTTTGTCCCCGGCCCTGGTTGGTTGTGCGGGTGGCAGCCATTCGATGTGTCCCTTTCACATCGATGTTTCTCTCTCTCTCTGTTCCTCTCTCCCTCCCACTCTACCTGAACAAAAAATGGAAAAATGTCCTCGGTTGAGGATAAAAAAAAAAAATAGAAAGTCCCATTAACTGGCCAGGAGGCAACTGTGAATTGTGCCGTGTGGTCAAAAAGAGATGTGTGGGAATCACACACTTAGTGCAGCAAGGTTTGGTTGCATCTTTAAACTTCCCGCCGGCTTGCACAGTGCCTCAGGTTAGGTGAGTGGCTCTTTCAGTGATTTCAGATGTACCCTGAGAGTTTTATTTCCGAGATTATGGCAGGGACGTGGAATTGACTGGCTGAGCCATGGGAACCACAATGCCGGGTGTTTTGTAACTCTGGTAACTACTCAAATCCCTTAAGTTATTTGGGATATTTTGATGTTTTCTTACCTAAAAAACGGAAGCCGTGGCCTGCCTCATGGGCTTGGTGCTGGAAAAATCCATCAGGAAAACGCCGACTGCTCAGAATCCACCTGCAGGGTGATTAGCATCTCTGCTTCTTCAGCATCCCAGAGTCTTAATGGTATTTTGCAGATTATGAAAATGAAGGCTAAATTGCAGTGTGATTCTTCAAGGATCCAGCAGAGAAAGAGCCTCGAGCTCTCCAGGCCCATGCGAGACAGCTGCTGTGTGCTGCCACGGGGCCCTGGGAAAGGGAGTTGTCCCTGAGAGAAGCGAGTCCACGGAGACCCTCAGCGTGATGCTGAAGCCAGATACCACATTCTTCCTGAGAGTAAGATGAACCCTTGGAAGTGGTTCTCCTCTGTGTTCTTTCATGTACATTCATTTTTATAATGAAGAATCCACGCAGAAACAAGTCTGTGAGCTTTGCGGTTTGACCATCAGAACTGTTTTTACTCTGAAGCCACCGATTTGGCACCAGCCTGACTTCACTCAGGAAGGGGAGCCGTTGTCCCCTGGGAGCTGGACTAGATGGCCGGAGACACCCCTTCCGAACCCTGGGCAGCTGTGAAACCCTGAGCCAGGGGAGTTGAAATGGGGAATCCTGGTTCCATGGTTTGGGCCAGATAAGGAGGCCCTCTGATCTGTAGAAGCCCCTCCCCCCATTTTTATAATTACTCTTTGGGCCCAGGCTCTCCTGCAGTTTTGTACAGTACGGTGGCTCCAGCAAAGCACTGTTGACCCGTCAAGAAGTGATTTTTATTTTGCTCCCTCACACCTTCCCATCTGGAGGAAGACATTTTTTAAAAAAGCTTTAAGTCACAGAAGTCAAGGTAAAACATCCAATTTGTAAAATATAATGTATAACTAAAGCCTTTTCTCATTCTCAGCTGAAATAGTAGATACCTTTTCACAGGCTAAGAAAAGCTGGCTCTAATCATCTTTTGTCTAAGGCCGTGTTTTGATCAGCAAGACCAAGAGCAGAAACGTGGAACCAGGCCGTGCAGACTTCCTGGTGACGGTGTCAGTTCCCCCCTGCCTTCGACAGCACATGCACATTTCCAGCCTAGAAAAAGCAAGGGGAAGCCCCAGGAGGTCTAATTTAATAAAAGTCTAGGAGACAGGAACCAAAAATGCAGGTGATTTAAAATTTCCTGGCCTGTGGCTTGCAAAAGAAATGAGATCATTAATGGACTAGGATTCTGTCTACCCAGTGTTGGGCAGTTTTTTGTGTTTTTTTTTTTTTTTTAAGATAAAACTATTGAGTTCTAATTCAGTAGATGTCTATTGTATAAAATCTGAAAAGTAAAGGAAAATACTTATAATAAGTAATATTTATTAAACATGTTTTATTACTACATATAAAAAAGATTCACCTTTTCAATCACCTAAGTTTAGCATTTATTATTTGGATTTTTAAAATAGAGTGTATGTATATTTTGCTTTAAAATGTGTTATTTATATATAGTTGTATATGTAAATATATAAAACCTATGTTTGTAATAAGCAATATATATTTAAAGCAGAATTGTAATCCTATAAACATACATATAGTGAGGAACAAAACAGGTTACAATACTATATCATGAATACTCTTCCGTGTTGTTAAATGCTCTTTTAAAACATATTTAAACAGGATATGGTTATTTTAAAATTTTGTCAGCCATTTTTAGTTGGATATTATAGTTAATTCAACTGTTTAACTATTCTGAACTGCACTGGACAAGTAGCTTACATGTGAATTTGTGTGCATCCAATGATATCATGAGGGTAAATTTTAAGGAGTAAGTTTCTAGGTCATAGCGTTGGGCATTTTTGTTTGTTTTTCACTGATTTTAGACAGAAGAAGGGACAGAGAGAGAAACATCAGTTGGGAGAGAGAAACACCGATGAGTTGCTTTCTGCATGCACCCCAACCAGGGATCAAACCCGCAACCCGGATATGTACCCTGACTGGGAATCGAACTGAGCCACACTGGCCAGGGTGGGTTGGTGTGTTTTGAAGGCTTTGGCACACACTGACAGGGCGCTCCCTTTGGCACACACTGACAGGGCACTCCCCTTGGTACACACTGACAGTGCGCTCCCTTTGGTACACACAGAGCGCTCCCTTTGGCACACACTCACAGGGCGCTCCCTTTGGCACTCACAGGGCGCTCCCTTTGGCACTCACAGGGCGCTCCCTTTGGTACACACAGAGCGCTCCCTTTGGTACACCCTGACAGGGCGCTCCCTTTGGTACACACAGAGCACTCCCTTTGGCACACACTCACAGGGCGCTCCCTTTGGTACACACAGAACACTCCCTTTGGCACACACTCACAGGGCGCTCCCTTTGGTACACACAGAGCACTCCCTTTGGCACACACTGAAAGGGCGCTCCCTTTGGCACACACTCACAGGGCGCTCCCTTTGGCACACACAGAGCACTCCCTTTGGCACACACTCACAGGGCGCTCCCTTTGGTACACACAGAACACTCCCTTTGGCACACACTCACAGGGCGCTCCCTTTGGTACACACAGAGCACTCCCTTTGGCACACACTGAAAGGGCGCTCCCTTTGGCACACACTCACAGGGCGCTCCCTTTGGCACACACTCACAGGGCGCTCCCTTTAGCACACACTCACAGGATGATCCCTTTGGCACACACTCACAGGGTGATCCCTTTGGCACACACTCACAGGGCGATCCCTTTGGCACACACTCACAGGATAATCCCTTTGACACACACAGGGCGATCCCTTTGGCACACACTCATAGGGCACTCCCTTTGGCACACACTCACAGGATGATCCCTTTGGCACACACAGGGCGATCCCTTTGGTACACACAGAACACTCCCTTTGGCACACACTCACAGGGCGCTCCCTTTGGTACACACAGAGCACTCCCTTTGGCACACACTGAAAGGGCGCTCCCTTTGGTACACACAGAGCACTCCCTTTGGCACACACTCACAGGGCGCTCCCTTTGGTACACACAGAGCACTCCCTTTGGCACACACTGAAAGGGCGCTCCCTTTGGCACACACTCACAGGGCGCTCCCTTTGGCACACACTCACAGGGCGCTCCCTTTGGTACACACAGAGCACTCCCTTTGGCACACACTGAAAGGGCTCTCCCTTTGGCACACACTCACAGGGCGCTCCCTTTGGTACACACAGAGCACTCCCTTTGGCACACACTGAAAGGGCGCTCCCTTTGGCACACACTCACTGGGTGATCCCTTTGGCACACACTCACTGGGTGATCCCTTTGGCACTCACAGGGCGCTCCCTTTGGCACACACCGAGCACTCCCTTTGGCACTCACAGGGCACTGCCTTTGGCACACACTGAAAGGGCTCTCCCTTTGGCACACACTCACAGGGCGCTCCCTTTGGTACACACAGAGCACTCCCTTTGGCACACACTGAAAGGGCGCTCCCTTTGGCACACACTCACTGGGTGATCCCTTTGGCACACACTCACAGGGTGATCCCTTTGGTACACACAGAGCACTCCCTTTGGCACACACTCACAGGGCGCTCCCTTTGGTACACACTCACAGGGCGCTCCCTTTGGCACACACCGAGCACTCCCTTTGGCACTCACAGGGCACTCCCTTTGGCACACACTCACAGGGTGATCCCTTTGGTACACACAGAGCACTCCCTTTGGCACACACTCACAGGGCGCTCCCTTTGGCACACACTCACAGGGCGCTCCCTTTGGTACACACTCACAGGGCACTCCCTTTGGCACACACTCACAGGGCGCTCCCTTTGGTACACACAGAGCACTCCCTTTGGCACACACTGAAAGGGCGCTCCCTTTGGCACACACTCACAGGGCACTCCCTTTGGCACACACTCACTGGGCGATCCCTTTGGCACTCACAGGGCGCTCCCTTTGGCACACACTCACAGGGTGATCCCTTTGGTACACACAGAACACTGCCTTTGGCACACACTCACAGGGTGATCCCTTTGGTACACACAGAACACTCCCTTTGGCACACACTCACAGGGTGATCCCTTTGGTACACACAGAACACTCCCTTTGGCACACACTCACTGGGTGATCCCTTTGGCACACACTGACTGGGTGATCCCTTTGGCACTCACAGGGCGCTCCCTTTGGCACACACCGAGCACTCCCTTTGGCATTCACAGGGCACTCCCTTTGGCACACACTCACAGGGTGATCCCTTTGGTACACACAGAGCACTCCCTTTGGCACACACTCACAGGGCACTCCCTTTGGTACACACTCACAGGGCGCTCCCTTTGGCACATACTCACAGGGCGCTCCCTTTGGTACACACAGAAACTCCCTTTGGCACACACTCACAGGGCGCTCCCTTTGGTACACACAGAGCACTCCCTTTGGCACACACTCACAGGGCGATCCCTTTGGCACACACTCACAGGGTGATCCCTTTGGCACACACTCACGGGACGATCCCTTTGGCACTCATAGGGCGATCCCTTTGGCACTCACAGAGCACTCCCTTTGGCACACACTCACAGGGTGATCCCTTTGGTACACACAGAGCACTCCCTTTGGCACACACTCACAGGGCGCTCCCTTTGGTACACACAGAGCACTCCCTTTGGCACACACTCACAGGGCGCTCCCTTTGGCACACACTCACAGGGCGCTCCCTTTGGTACACACTCACAGGGCACTCCCTTTGGCACACACTCACAGGGCGCTCCCTTTGGTACACACAGAGCACTCCCTTTGGCACACACTCACAGGGCGCTCCCTTTGGTACACACAGAGCACTCCCTTTGGCACACACTGAAAGGGCGCTCCCTTTGGCACACACTCACAGGGCACTCCCTTTGGCACACACTCACAGGGTGATCCCTTTGGCACTCATAGGGCGATCCCTTTGGCACTCACAGGGCGCTCCCTTTGGCACTCACAGGGCGCTCCCTTTGGCACTCACAGGGCACTCCCTTTGGCACACACTCACAGGGCGATCCCTTTGGCACACACTCACAGGGTGATCCCTTTGGCACACACTCACGGGACGATCCCTTTGGCACTCATAGGGCGATCCCTTTGGCACTCACAGAGCACTCCCTTTGGCACACACTCACAGGGCAATCCCTTTTGCACACACTCACGGGGCAATCTCTTTGGCTCACACTCACAGGGCGATCCCTTTGGCACACACCCACAGGGCGCTCCCTTTGGCACTCACAGGGCACTCCCTAACAGTCGGCCAGGGTGCCATCCCACCAACCATGTGCAGTAAAGGTGTTTGTTTCCTTGCATCTGCATCAGCTCTACGTGGCAAATCTTTGGGCAAGTTTCTGAAAGTGCCTTTCACTGTTTCTCCTGTGTGTTCACCCGTGATCTTTCTTGTTAGCAAGTGTGGAGTGAGCGCAGGTGGGAGGGATAGCCCTGGTGAGAGTAATGACAGTGTCCGAAGGACGCAGAGGTAAAACTGGAGACTGAAGATGCCTGGGGGGCGGTTGCAGATGTGCTGCGGTGAGGTCATCACAGGGAAGCCTGGCTTTGTCCCCCTACTAGGGACCACGTTAGGTTAGAGGGCCTGTCCTGCAGCAGGGGGCCCTTTGAGGGTGCACGAATGGACTTCGTGAAGTTTGTGAGCTCATTGTCCACAGGCGAAAGTCTGTGTGTGTGTTCAGAGCCTCTTCAGAGAGTAGACTGGGCCTGTAGCTGAGAAACAAGCTGAGATACACTGCCCTGGAGCCCGGGCCTGTGGCTGAGAAGCAAGGGGAGACGCACTGCCCTGGAGCCCGGGCCTGTGGCTGAGAAACAAGGGGAGACGCACTGCCCTGGAGCCCGGGCCCGTGACTGAGAAACAAGGGGAGACGCACTGCCCTGGAGCCCGGGCCTGTGGCTGAGAAACAAGGGGAGACGCACTGCCCTGGAGCCCGGGCCTGTGGCTGAGCAACAAGGGGAGACGCACTGTCCTGGAGCCCGGGCCTGTGGCTGAGAAACAAGGGGAGACGCACTGCCTTGGAGCCTGGGCCTGTGGCTGAGAAACAAGGGGAGACGCACTGCCCTGGAGCCTGGGCCTGTGGCTGAGAAGCAAGTGGAGACGCACTGCCCCCGAGCCACGTCTTCAGCAGGTGTTCTAGGAGGTTGGAGTTGTTAGCTTGGACTACTGCCACGGTGGGAGGGACAGCGCCTGCACTGTCAGGACACCTGTAGAGGTGCAGGGGGCCCATCCCCTGTCAGCCCCCACGTGTTCCTGTGGTTTTGGGTACCTTTCTCCTTTCTTACCGAGATCTAGAGGAAAGACACTCTTGAAAGCAAGAAGCTCCTTGACCAGGCAGCACTTTTATGAGTGGGAGGGCCGGCTGCCCGGCAGTGGTGGTGAGAGTGTCTTCCCTCTCTGGGAGCCCAGAGTGACAGTACTGGTTACCTTATGCTGTGAAACTATTTGAGCATCTCCTGTGTTAGCATTCTTTATTGGGATTTATTTTCCCTATTAGATGTAAATAATAGGGAAAACATGGCTTCTCCTCCTGGGAAATCATTTACCTTATGTGGGAGACAGGCCCAAAACACATGAGTAATGGCTTTGAGATGACACGACGGTTGATTTAGCAGGTCTTCGATGGAGTGAGCTTTGTCACTTGGGTGTGGAAACAGCTTGGCAGAAGACAGTGGGGAGGAAAGACCACGGGCCGGGATGTCCTGTGTAGGTTGTCCCCAGGCCTGGTAAATAGGTATGCTTAGCAAGGCTGCGTTTCAGCCCATCTCTGAGCGTGGCATGTTAGTGCAGCTCCACCCGAAGTGCCTCTCCCAGGAGTGTTCTCGTTCCTTGCCTCCTCGGATTCTCACAGCAGTCCCCAGAGGGAGCCGGAGTAGCCATTGTGCCGTATCTCCGGCGACTGGCATTAAAACCTGAGGGTTTGTAAAGCTCACAGTTGCGACAAGTACGTCCGCTTAGCTCAGAGTCCTCCGAGTGGGAGCCTAAACCCTCGACTTGTCTTTCCACAGAAAGGCCAGCAGAGAGAAGCCCTCATTCTCTTCTTCAACAGAACAGCGGAAGCTAAGATCCCATGTGTCATGTAAGTGGTCACTGAGTGCCGACTTCTCTCTCTCATCTGTGAAAGGAAACATTATCTTAGTCTGCCACAATGGTTTTACTGCTGTGGGAAGTGATCAGAGACTCCAGGTACAGCCGCCTGGAATATCAGGTGGAGGGCACCTCAGCCTCACCGCCCACTAGGCATGAGCAGGCTGGCCCCTGGAGCGCCGCCCTGAGACCCCGTCTCAGCCCCAGTGGGCTGGAGCTGCTGTCACTCGTGAGGAGGGTGGGTCCCCAAACACTACAGGGACGTCTTCCTCTTGCTACAGCTGTGCTCGCTAGCCTGTGGATATTTGGGGTTTTGTGGAAGACCGAGAAGCTGCCTTATGGTGATTCTCTGGTCTTCTCCAAAGATGTGAAGTTTCAGCCATTATTTGCCCACAAAAAGGAGAATCTCAAAGTTCGTTCAAAAGATGTGGGCCAGTGGCCATTGTCACACTGAGTTCTCCATCCTCCCTATAAACTAAATCTGAAGTGATAATTTCTATTATTCACTGACTTAAAAAAACCTCAACTGTCTGCCGTTGTTAAAGAAACCCACTCACATTCAGATATCACTGTGGTAGAAACTGGGGGCAGTTCTAATGACGTGCAGTTTGCCTTGTTTTTTATTGTTTGACATTCATGTGAGACTGTAGCAGGATACTGGTCCAAGTGATTAAATTTCAATGAAAATGAATTGGTGGGTTGAGCAGTGCCAGGTGGGCCGTGGGGACCGAGATCTGGGATCCACTGAGACACACGGCCTCCCCGCCCTCTTGCTCAGCCGCCAGCTCCGCCTCACGAGCTCTCCCCACAGCCTGTGTCCCGACCGAGTTCACTGTGTCCTTCAAACTAAGGCTCTCCGTCCGCCCCGCCAGGGCTGCGGGTGCTGGCCGCTCTCCTGCGCCCGCCTGGCGGGCACGCCGCTTTCCTTTCCGACACTGACGAGCCCTGAACTCCGGATGTGGTGCTCTGTCCTGTGTGTTGAGTGCTGGACCTAGAACCAACCATTTTCCTTAGAATTTATAAATCTAATCACTTTGCCACCGTATAAATAAACTTGGTAATACCTTGTCTTCATCCATTCGGGCTGCAGTAGCAAAAATACCATAGAATGATAGATGATGGTGGCTTAAAGAGCAGATGTTTCTCATCGTTCTGCAGGCTGGGGTTCAAGGTCAAGGTGCCAGCACGCTCAGTCTGGGGAGGCTTCTCTTCGGGCTGCAGACAGCCGTCCCCTCGCTGGGTCCTCCGCAGCGGTGCCCTCGGGCTCTCTCTATGCCGGCCCCAGCTCCGTCACCCCTAGGCCCTTCCTTCCAATACCATCACATCTACGCGGGGGCGGGGGGCACAGGCATTCGGCTTATAACATCTTATACATACTTTTCAAAGTTTCATTATAAATTACACCGTGCTTCACTGTTTCCAACAGTTTTCGTGTCTGTTAACTCATTTCACATTTACAGCCCCTTCGTGAAATCAGTAGAATAAGTCATATTGGCCCTGTTTTCTAAATGCAGAAACTGGGTAAATCTCATGGAAACCTCTGGACCTGAGAGTCACGTAGCTAATTGGAAGTAGATTATAAATCTTAAAACTCAGCCCTGGCCAGGTGGCTCAGTTGGTTAGAGCATCTTCCTGATACACCAAGGTTGTGGGTTCGATCTCCAGTCAGGGCACATACAAGAATCAACTGGTGAATGCATGGATGGGCAGAGTAGCAGGTTGATGTTTCTCTCTTTCTCAAATCAGTAGATAGTGGGGGGAAAAAAGAAATGGTTAAGATGGTAAATTTTTTAAACTCTAATTTTCTCTGCTAGTTTTTCTTTGCTGTTGTCTGTTTTCATTTTAGTGGGCATCTTTCAGTACAAAAACGAAGGTTACTGTGGTAGGCGGGTCTTTCCTTCCTGGGAGCTGGGGCGTGAGGACGGGCAGAGAGTGAAGGGGTCTGCGGTGGAGGGGGGGGGGGCTTGAGGAGTACTGGGGCCTGTGGTGATTATGAACTGGCCAAGTTAATTTTATGGCCTTGTGACTTTTTAATACTGTAGCAATAAACATTTTTGCTTATATCATGGCAAATTTTATGTCTCTCAAACTAATGAAAGTAGATTCAATTTAGTGCCAATGATTCACAAATTGAATTCAAACCCTGGCTGGCCATAGTGATGTTTGAAAATAATTCTTAGATGTTTAAAGTACAGTCCACTTACCTTTCTACCACCTGCTTATCACGGGACACCTTTGAGGTTCATCCTGCTCTAAGGAGGGCGGTGTCTGCTCTCTGTCCAAACACTCCTCCTGGTAAGGACGGCCTCAGGCAGAGCACACGGTTCTTCTGTCCCCAGAAGCTCACCTGCCAGCTGTCTGCAGGAGCCGTGCCCTGCACTGGGATCGACCCTCTGCTGGGTGCTAGTCCTGGGGAAGCCTCCGGGGCGTGCTGATGGGTGACTCTCCCCTCCAGCCCTTGGGGAGCTGCTCAAGATAAGGGTGGGAAGTCAAGAAAAAACACAGTGCATAGAGCAGAGAAGTAAATTAAAAGGGGAATAAAAACCAAACAAATAAGGTCCTTCCCCCGTATTCCTTCGCCTCAGGAAAGAATTCACTTCGCACTGACTTACCTGCTGGCCCTGTGGCTGGCAGTGTAGCGTGGGAAGGAGCTGGAGAGCGCTCCCTGACCGTCTCTCAGGGTTATTGCTCAGGTCTCAATATCACACATCTAGGAATTTGATTAATGCCAGGAATCCCTTAATACCCTGCTTAGGCACTTTCAGACCTATAGACAACACTTTAGTTTGTATTGAAAACACATTATAATGATGGTAACAGCCAAAGTGAAACTGTTAATTATCTTCATGATCCCATGTAATAAGAATGTTTCAGTAACATATCAGAGATACATAAAACAAGGATACTTCCATTTATTTGTATCTGGGAGATGACTAAGAAGTATGGAAGAACTCTTGCTGCACACAGGGGGAAGAAGGCTTGCTTCCCACAGCTCCTAATTTTGCTTCTATTCATGCGACCTGGCCTGAGGGAAGGGAGAGGGGTGAGCTCTCGGGGAAGTGGGAGAAGGGGCCGGCAGGGCCGTACCCCGAAGGTGAATGCCACAGGCACAGTCACTTTTCAGTGATTAGCCTCAGCTGGATGTGCATGTTTCATTTGTGTTGTTGTTGTCAATTGCAGTGAATATATCCTGGACCTGCTGGAAAGTGGAAGAGAGAAGTTTCTGGTATTTGCACACCATAAGGTGGTTCTGGATGCAATTACTAAAGAGCTTGAGAGAAAGGTAAGCTCCCTTCGAAATGCCACACCAGGTGCTCTTAGTGTTTGTGTGGCTGCTGAGTTGTTCTGAGCAGGCTGAGGTCAGCACAGAGTGCGAGGTGGTTCCGGAAACAGTGCTGCAGCCTTCCTGAGGCAGTATTCCTGCCCGTAGACCCACAGGTGGTCAGCACGTTTCCCGGTGCTGCCATGAACTCCCTCCACGCTCCGTACGCATGTCCCAAGACTCTTGCTTTGGGAACATTTCCCGGGAGGTTTCCGTCATTCTGGGTAAATAATTAGAAAATGGACAGGGGATGAGGTAGCAGAAATCATTCTCCTGCGCGGAGACGAGTACTTGTGTGAATATCCTCTTCTGTCCTTTTGTTCCTCCTCGCTACTGCCACGGTGGCTTTGATAACCACCCACGGCCATGTGCAAACTTCAGGACAGTTCTCTGGCCCCAGGAAAAATGAGAGAAATTACAAAGGAAAGAATAGAGTCAGATCATCTGAACAGGGATGCGTTCTGTCACGCACATACACAGCTAAATCATGGTTCTCTTAATACATTCAGTACCCCTATTTTTTTCCCTTGCAGGGAAATTTGGCAATTATTTAATGTACATGCTAATTTTTCCAAATTTTTCTTCTAGGGATTTATCCTAAGGAAATAACCAGACCAGTCAGAAAGATTTATATACAAGAATATTAGCCCTGTTGTTATGTATGATATTGAATAATTAGAAGCTTAAATGTTCAATAGTAGGTGTACTGATAAACAATAGGCCACTCAGCCATAAAATATAATGATGTAGATCATAGGTTCTTAACTTTGTGGAGATCACTGGACCCTTTAAGAATCTGAAATATGAAAAAATTTGACTTTACTAGTAATCAAATGAAAATTAAACTAAGATACTTGTTTTAACCTATTAAATCTGCAGAGGTTTTGAGAATGTGCATTTCTCACTATTGATAACAGCAGTGAGCCGGACGTGCCCGTAGTACTTATGGGAAAAGTAATTTGGTGATAGTATTAGGGGCCTTACATGGAGTTTTTCCCTTTCGCCATAGTACTTTGATTTTTAGTAGTGTAGTCCGGGGAAGTGACCAGATGGGGGCAAAGATCCACAAACAGATTTATTTTGACCATCTTTTAGAAGTTTTTATTTCACTAGCTCTGTTGAGGCATAGTTACCTTGCGATAAACTGCGCATATTGGAAGTGTACTGGTTGGTAAGGAACAAGGTAGTGGACGCGTCTGTCAGCCCAGAGGTTTCCTCCTGCCCTTTGTAACACTTGCTGTTTCTCCCACTGTGCCGTCTCCAGGCCACCATGACCTGCTCTTTGTCCCTGAAGATACATTTGCATTTTTAGAGCTTTATATATGTGGACTCACACAGTGTGTACTTTTTTTCTCATCTGATTTCTTTCTCTCAACCTGTTTTGAGATTCATACATGTTACCGTGTGTGTCAACAGTTCATTTTTTTTAATTGCTCAGTGATAGTCTACTGAATACATAGACCATGATATTTTACCTATCCACCTCTTGTGGACATTTGCCAATCCATCCTTTTTAATTAAATTAGAAACCCCCAAATGTAATGATATAGATGAATGGTTAAATTATACTGTGGCTGCATAATGATATATTATACAGTGATTAAAAGTCATGTTTCAGAAAACTTCCAATAGTTTAGTTTATTTTTAATGTTTATTAGAGAAAGGCAGGATATACAACTTTTATTTAAAACATATATACATTGAGAAAAGAGTGACAGGAAAAAATAGATTGGTAATAGTACTAATATTTATTTTCCTTATAATGTTTGTCTTTATCATTCAAAAACATTTTTAAATTTTTCTTGAAAGAAAATAAGCTGAAGTAGGCAGCACCCAGCTGATCTGGCCGCTGACTCTTGGGCATTTACCTCAAGGGAATGAGAACATATGTTAAGGCAGGAACTTGTACATGAATGTACCTGGCAGCTTCGTTTGTATCATCCCCAAAACTAGAACTAGATGTCTTTCCAAAGGTGGATGGCTAAACTGTGGTCATACATACCACAGAATACTACTCAGCCAGGAAAAGGAATGAGCTACCAGTGAGTGCAGTGGCTTGGATGACTGTCCAGGGAATGATGCCCAGTGAAAAAGCCCATCCCCAAAGGTTACACACTGAATGACTCCATCTACATAACAGGCTTGGAATGAAATGTGGGTGGGAGCAGGAGAGAGGTGAGCGTGGTTAAAAAAGGACTAAAAGGGATCCTTACGGGGTTAGAACTGTTCATATCTTGACTGTGAAGGCTGATAACATAAAAGGCCACATGGGTGACAAAATTATATAGAATACACACACACACAAGTTTAAGTAACACTGGGGAACTCTGAATAAGATTAGTGGATTGTATCAAAGTCAGTATCCTTGTCCTGACCATGTGCTATAGTTTTACCTACTGTCACCATTGGGGGAAACCAGGCAAATGCACAAGGAGCCCCTGTGCATTATTGCCTAAACTACTGGTGAATTTACAATGATCTCAACACAGATTTTAACTTGAGAAGAAAGGAGAGGCAAGACAAGGAGCCCCCAAAGCGGTACGCCGTGACAAGCTTGGTGGTGCGGCCGGGCCGGAGCCAGAGCCGCAGCATGGTCCTGTCCCGGGGCCCACCTCGCTTCCCTCCTGTTCCCGCAGCAGGTGCAGCACATCCGCATCGATGGCTCCACCTCCTCGGCGGACCGAGAGGACCTGTGCCAGCAGTTCCAGCTGTTCCAGGGGCACGCCGTGGCCGTGCTGTCCATCACCGCCGCCAACATGGGCCTCACCTTTTCCTCCGCCGACCTGGTGGTGTTCGCCGAGCTGTTCTGGAACCCAGGGGTAAGGGACGAGGAGACTTGAAGTCCCTGGGCATGCTCATGGCTGCAGGGAGGAAGCAGCTGGTGTCGGTGGGGAAGACCAGGTTTCTGTGAGCTGTCCCTAGGGTCACTTCCGTTTCCACTAGCCCTCAGAAGCGTGTTTACTCCACTTCTCAGTCTTCACTTAGAAGTGAGGCCTCACACCTCTGTTAGCTAGCTCTTAGGTCTTCGCAACAACCTCCTACATGGTAATATCCACTCCATCTTATCGGTGGGAACACTGACGTTTCAGAAGGCTGGAAGGAATCTGAGAAGTCATCTCTCTATGAGGAAATTGGGCGCAGATAGGTGCACAGCTGTCACCAAAGAGGAACACGTGGCAGCACCAGGCCGTAGCCCAGGCCTCTGGCTTTCCACCTTGTGCCCCTTTTGTTAACCGTCACTGAGCTGCTTTTACCACTGGGGCCAAAACCCACTGCTGTGGGTGTTCCTGAACGTGGTCATCGCACCCACTGGCCTTACCTCTCAGCGAGGGCTGTGACAGCAGACTGAAGGCATTTGTCTGGGCTCACAGCATTTTCTCCTGAGCTCCTGTCCCCCTCGCGTGTTCTCACGTGGTGCGGCTCTCACTTGCCGTGCATGGTGCCTGCTTTAGTGACGGGTGGACTTCGGGGGGAATGCATTTTGTCATGGAAACAGTGCTCCTGGTTTTCATTGTTCCTTTTAGGGCTTCCACCATATGAAAACCACCCTATCCCCATCACATATAGTCTCTGCCTTTGATGCAGTGTGTTGGTTTAGCTAGGAGATAACTGTTCTTATTTCACGGAGAGAAGAATGGAATGTGCCAGTGTCCTTCATTTGCCCTTCATCGCAGCCTCATGGCAGAGCTGAAGCTCGCTCCCCCTCCACAGGGCCTAGCACCATGCCCAACACAGAGAGGCCTTCTGCAGCTATTCTGCTGTGGGTTCAGTTCCCCAACTGGTGTTCTCTTTGGTCTGTGTTTTGCCAGGTGACATGTCCTTTGTAGGCAGAGGCTCAAGGGGCCTCCACCATGAAACACATCAGTGAAGCCCTTTGAGGAAGAAGGGTTGTGGGGGATGGGGGCCAGGGGCTGCCTGCTGTGGTGGGCTGAGCTGCTTCAGGCCTTGACCTACATCCACCTGATCCCCGGGCCTCGCAGGTGCTGATGCAGGCCGAGGACCGGGTGCACCGCATTGGACAGTCGAACTCCGTGGGCATCCACTACCTGGTGGCGAGAGGCACGGCTGACGACTACCTTTGGTACGGCCGGCCGCTGGCCCAGCGTTTGGGGTTGAGCAAGGGTGGACACTGATGATGTATTTCCTTTGCTCCCTACGGGCTTCTGCTTTTGCTAAGGGCTTCCTCCCACTTTCATCATGGCCACGTTCAGCTCCTTCCCAGCATTCACTGGGGGCCTGTGGGGTGCACGAGGAAACTATGCAGGAGTAAAGGGTGTGGCTCCTTCCCCACTGGCTTTAGACCAGGGAGGAGAACTGATTGTGATGAAATGTAGATCAAAAGTGTCAAACACTGTTTCTAGCCCTGGAGGCAGTTGCTGAGACAGGGTGACAGCCCCCTTTGCCCCTTTATAATGTGCGTCAGGACAGAGTGGCTCACCCTGGGCCACGTAGCGCTTCATTAACACAGCTGGGGGTTCGTGTCTTTTACCTAAGCAAAACATCCCCAAATGCTCTTTCCCAGTCCCATTTCCCCCTTCCTGATACTTTCTTGATTATCTCGGTTTCCATTACTTATCTGTTTCCAGCCTCTGGACTGAGGGTCTTAGCTCTGCAGTGCGTGCAGCTCGTTACTATTTCCGTCACTCGGTGTGGTGGGGTTTAATTGGGCAGTTCATAACAACACGAGGTTCAGAATGTTGTTGCAATGAGGCAGCCTACATTTCCTACACATCTTCCAGTAGAAAGAATTTTGAACCTGATGCTACGAGCTCGAAATTGGTTGGTTCACAGTTGAGAGGAGGCAGATATTTCAGGGGGCGCTTGTGCCTTGGGAGGCACAAAGATGTGGAACAGCAAGCGTGTCAGTCCTGCTGCGAACAAGGAGGGTGGTCCCGTTTTCATCAGTCTTGGTTCTGTGCAGGTTGGATTCACTGCAGCTCCTTTCTCCCCCTCAGGCCCATGATCCAAGAGAAGATTAAAGTTCTGGGTGAAGCTGGGGTTTCTGAGGCCAATTTTTCAGAAATGACAGAAGCCACTGATTACATCTACAAGGTAACAGCTGCACATGGCTCTCACCGCTGGGGCAGAAGGAGGCATTAAGCTGCCTGCCAGCCCTTGGGTCCGCAGCAGGAAGGTATGAGCCGCTCCTGGGACCTCCCCCAGCCCAGGAGCTGAAATGATGATCTGCAGTCATTCTCAGTTCAATCCATGTGTGCGTCCTTCATGGACGAGTGATGGCACTGACTTCTCCTGCTTCGGCCCTTCCCCCGAGATGCTCATACGACCAGGGCTTCCACATCTGCCCCTTCCATCAGGCCTTTAGAAAACTCCCTGTGGCAACGGTTGAATCACTGCAAAAAGCATAGCAACACCACGTAGCAGGGCTGCCACCGGCACGTGTCCCCCGCAAGAACGAGGAGTGTTCAAAACCAGGCATTGCTTTTATAGAACTTATTTCCCCTCAGCCGCTGCATTGCAGTCTCAATGCCTCCCATTTTGTAGAGGGGTAAACTGAGGCACGCACAACAGTGAGACTTGCCCAGTCACAGAAGCCAGCCCAAGGTAGCCGGCTTCCCCACTCCACCCAGCACTCCTTCTGTGCCAGCCCCTCGCTCTAGGAGAGGAAGAGGCCCGTGCAGCCCTCCGGGCCAGGCGGGTCCTGCTGCTCCAGCGATGAGTAGTTGACAGGGCGGGCCTGCACGCCATCACGCAGCGCCTGCCACGTGAGCTGTGCGCCCTCCGGTGTGTGCTCTCACCCGCCAGTGGCCTGGCTCCTTTCATCTTTCCTTTCTTTCTCTGAAGGACCCAAAGCAGCAGACGATCTACGACCTGTTCCAGAAGTCCTTCGAGGAGGACGGAAGTGACAAGGAGCTCCTGGAGGCAGTGGAGGCCTTTGACCCGGGAAGTGCTTCAGGAACGTCTGGAGGTAGTTCCCAGGACGTGGGAGCCTCGCAGGACGAAAGCACGTTGACGGGCAGTCCAGTGAAGAAAAGGAGATTTGAATTTTTTGATAACTGGGACAGCTTTACCTCTCCCCTGTAAGGGGGAAAAAGCATTGAAAAATCATGGAATTCATTAAAATAAAATGGACCTTTTGTTTGTAAAGCCTGTGCTACTCTCGTCATTAAAGGGGTGCCAGTCTCCAATCTCAGTGAGTTTCCAAGCCAAAGGACAGCATTTCCTTCCCAACCTCATAGTGTGGATTTGGGTCCTAGTTAACCTCAGTTTCTGGGTTGAGAAATAGAGACAGTAGGTTGTAGGAGTGGTAATTCATGTTCTTTAAATAACGAGCTGCTTCCTCCACAGCCCACAAAATGTGAAGTTTTAAAATTGATTGACTCAACAAATATTTATAGAGCATCTAACGTGCCAGGCAGTGTTCTAGGTGCTGCGATGATGCGCCGGACGCCAGAGGGAGCGTGGGCGTCTTTCAGAGGTTATCACGGGGAAGGCAATAGTCACACATCCTAGAAAGAAAAACAGGAGGTATGGTTGAGAGCAGGGGTCGATAGGTCTTTTCTGTGCATAGCAGTAGTGAATGCTTGAGCTTAACGAGCAGGACACCTCTGCTGAAACTGCTCGGCTCTGCTGCTGTGCTGCGTAAATAACCACAGATAACCCGGAAACGACGGTTACGGCTCTTTTCCGACAGAACTCTGCTATGGACCCTGAAATCTGAATTTCATATAATTTCCATGTGTCACAAATCATTACTCTTTCGATTTATTCCAATCACTTAAAAATGCAAAAATCATACATAGCTCACAGGCCACGCAGAAGCAGGCAGTGGGCAGAGTTTGGCCTGCAGACAGACCCAGCTTGCCAACCTGCGGTTCAGAGCAACACTATCGAGTATAACGTAAACCACATAGGTGATTTTAATTTCCTAGTAGAGTATTTCAGAAAATAAAGAAGGATCAAATCAATATTTTATTTTACCCAACCTATTCAAAATATTGTCATTTCAAAATACAATCACTAAAATTTTGTCTTCTCTCATCCCTGAAGGCCTCCAAAGCAAATTTTATTTATATCGTGTGGCCTATATATGTTCAGGTACACCATTCAAAATGTGCCTCTGATTTTACTGCGAGCCATCCGGCCATTCCTGTGCGACTTCGTCACAGACACTTGGCTGCAGAGACCACTGAAGACCTGGGTGAGGAAGGGTTTCCACACCGACTCCTTTGCCTTCTGCACCTTGCAGCCCAGACACACCTCCCAGCAGCTGCTGTGTTTTCTGGAAATGTCGCTTGGAATGAAGAAAATGGGCCCATCTCATCCCACTTTTGTCCCTGCCACCAACTCTGCCCCCCCTCCCCGCCCCAGTCCATTGGCACTGTCTCTGCCTCCCTCACCAGGGTCATTAAATGGGGTCCTGTTCCCTGAGTGACCGTGGTTAATTTCTGCCTCTAGGGCCTGGCGTCAGGAAGGTCCTGTTAACCGTGATGAACTGATGATTGAATTAATCATGTCTTTTCCTTCTTGACTCCACACAAGCCTTTTTCTAGGTCAGAGGGAGAGCTGGGGAGCAGAGCTGGAGGGGCCCCCCTTGCCATGGGCTCCTGGGTTTTGCCTAGTCTGTGTGTTCTTATCTACTGGAACCTTGAGGCTTTTTGAAGCTCTTTTTTGGTGAAATATAAACTGAAAAGAGGATAAAAAGAAGCCTAACTATTTTTTACCCCATCCTCTCATTTCTTACAAGTTCAGGTAAAAAATGGCTTGGAAGCTTAACAGGGTTTCATCGGAGCACTCTCACACCTACGTTTTACTCTGGCTTTGTGTTTTCCTGTGGGTCTCAGGGAAGGAAATGGATTCCTAAGCACAGCAGAAAGCGCTCAGAAGCCTGTGAGTCACAGTCTGGGTATTACGACAGCCAACAGTTATTTGATTTTGCAACACCTGCTCACATTCACACCCCCCCCCCCACACACACACACCCTCCCCAACCCATTAGATTTTATTGAGTACCGGGTACTGTTCTGTTTCTAATGCCCTTTTGGGGGGATAAAATACAATACACAAAACAAATTGACAGTTTAACAAAATATAAAATAAACACCTGTGCAACCATGATCCCAAGGTTATGAATATAATACCTTCCAGAAGCTTTATTGCTTGGCTTTTAATGTTTAGATCTACAATCTACCTGGAGTTTATTTTTGTACATGGGTGAGGTAAGGTCAAGGTTAATTTCTTCCCATATGAATATGCAGTTATCTCAGCACTGCTTATTGAAGACTTCCTTTATATACTGCTCCGCAGTGGCTTCTTTTTCACTGTTACAAATTGGATGTGAAAATTAATCTAGAAATGTATAAGTAAAAAAGTGACAAAGTCCTATATTCTCCTTCTTTCTACCCTTAGCCCTACTTCCTAAACATAATAACTAATATAAACAATTTGGGATGGAGCCATTGGTGGTATATTCCCAATACATATAATTATATAGAAATATACAACAGGTTTTTGAATAACAGTTTTGTTCAATGTCCTTTTGTTACAACATTGATGAGATGCTGTAGGAACTTAACTCATTCATGTCAATTAGTCTATGGTAAAATTGGTTTCCTTAAATATTGTTTCACTTAGGGTCACAGAACCTATTGGTGGCATTAAGTGAGGACCTACTGTATGTAGAATTTGTTTTTACAAACACTGGATCAAACTCTGTATTGAAAATGGCTCATTTCACATAAGGTATTTGGCCATTGTTTCATATTGATCTACTTACCTCTTTTAAGGATTGCAGAATAACTCCATTCCTGATGGATGTGCTGCCTGTGTCCATGCTCTATGAAACCTCCATTAAAACGACGACAACATGCCAGGCAGGTGTGGCTCGGTGGCTTGAGCATCGTCCCATGGACCCAGAGGTCCCAGTTGGACTCCTGGTCAGGGCACATGCCCAAGTTGTGGGCGTGATCCCCAGAAGGGGCTGTGCAGGAGGCAGCCAATCGATGTTCTCTCTCACATCGATGTTTCTTTCTCTCTCCCTTCCTCTCTGTCTCAAAAAATCAATGAAACCATTTTTAAAACCCTACAATTTATTTAAAGTAAATCTGTGGAGAGAAGGAAGGGAAGAATCTGTGTTGAATGTGTTTCAGACATCAGATTCTTTCTAGGTGTCCAGGACTTGGCCCTGGTAAGCTTTGGTCCCCTTTGCTGAGTCAGCCCTTCCCTGCAGAGCTTGGACCACAAGGTTCTTAGCAATTCTGTGCTAAGACTTTGCTCTTGTCTATGGCCTCCAGACACTTCAGTGAAGGGCAACCAAGAGTTCTTCAGGCAGGAAGTGAAGGACCAACATGGAGCCTGGGTCTCTGGAATAAACCCTGTCTCCAGCATGAGCTGAGTGTGGGATGATGCTCGCAGCTCACACTTCTCTGAAGGATAAAATGTTCCATATGCCCCCAAGAGAAGTGGTTGACTCAACAGCTGAAAGAGCTCTTCTCGGGAAGTGACTTTTATTTATTTTTCTAAAGGCGAAAGTGAATTCTGAGTGCTTCTGAGGAGCAGGGTGACTCACCAGAGATTTTTACTGAGACTTTTATGGATACACATCACAGTTAACAATCTGTGTACCTGATGGTCCTCTGAAGGGATGAGATTTATTATCCCACAGATAAGACAAATTGAGATTTTATGAGAGGCACAACTCTCTGCAGCCACTGAGAGCGGATTTCATGAGAGTGCTATTTGTACATCCTCAGGCTTGCTGCTTAAAAAGAGCTGTTCAGTTTTGACAAAATTGCTCTGAACATGAACAATTTCCTTCTATTATGGGGTGTCTCGTTTTCAGCCATTCTGCTGCATTCTTACTGATGGAGGGAATGGGGGGGGGGGGGCGGATGGTAAATGTTCTAAGTGATGACCTGAAGTAGACTCTAGAGCCAGCCCAGGAGAGCACGAGGCTGGGCATGCTTACCCACTTATCCATGCTTACCCCACTGCTTGGCACAGACTGAATGTTAAAGTATTTGTTTGTTTTTTTTTTAACACTCCTACTAGTCTGCTTTTGCACCAATGTGAATATATTTTTGTTTTAATTTATAGTTTTCTGGGAGCAGGGCATAGTTTTGGGGAAGAGGTTTCCAGAAATCATCTCTGAAATGCAGTGTGTTTCTCTACTGGGGAAGGAGGGATTTGCTCCTTGGGCCCCTTGCTATTCTTTGTCCTGAAGAGGAAAAGGAGACATAAAGCCTGTTATGGAATCGAGAGACCTTGGGCACATTCCACTCCCTTGGGGGACATCAGATGGCAGTAGCTGTGACTGTAATAGGTTCATTTTGTTAAAGAAGTTAAGGAGAAAAGTGATGGGTATAGTGTTAAGGGAAAGTAAAAAGCAGATCTGTTGTAGTCCCTTGAGTATGGCAGAAGAGGAAACAGCATTGAAAAGCATCAGGAGACACTGCCATCAGGTCTTATCATCATCTTTACAATAATAACATCACTTAGAAATGCCCTCTAGGTACTTCATAAAAGTTCTTTCATTCTCCCAAGAACCTTACAACGTGTATGGAATACTCGCTTCGCAGCTGAGAAAACAGCTTGAATTATGTGACATAGTAGAAAGAGGACTGGTCTATACATCATTTATTAGCTGTATGACCTTGGGCAAGTCATTTGACCTCCATGGGCCTCAGTTTCCAGTATTGGTTAATTATCTCTAAAGCTGTGTTTAGTGCCCTGGCCAGTTTGGCTCAGCGGTTAGAGCGTCGGCCTGTGGACCTGAGAGACCCGGGTTCAGTTCCCGCTAAGGGCACGTACCTCGGTTGCAGTTTGTCTCCGGCCCTGGTCGGTCGTGAGGGTGGCAGCCACTCGATGTGTTCCTTTCACATCGATGTTTCTCTCTCTCTCTCTGTTCCTCTCTCTCCCTCCCACTCTACCTGAACAAAAAATGGAAAAATGTCCTCGGGTGAGGATAAAAAATAAATAAATAAATAAATAAATAAATAAAGCTGTGTTTAGTTCTGGTGTAATTGGATTGACCCAGACAAAGTAAATCCTTTACAAACCCTTCTCACTAGCATACCATGCAAGATACCATGTCCCCATTCAACACGCTTCCATGACCACAGACATACCAGGCTCCCTGCTCAGTCCTGGGCTGCAGAGGTGGACACAAAGGCCCTGCCCTCATGGGATTGACTTGTGGTGACCTTGGGTGGTGGTTGTTGTGTTAACTAGACTTTATGTTTCAGTAGAGTTTTAGATTCATAGAAAAATTGAGATACTCCAGACAGTTCTTGTATGAACATCTTACATTTCCCCCATTATTAACATCTTACATTTCCCCCATTATTAACATCTTACATTTCCCCCATTATTAACATCTTACATTAGTATGGTACACTGGTTTTTAGTCACCACTGCGCCAGCCTCCTGCCCAGGGCCTGCGCTTTTAGAAGATACATGTAGAAAAAAGCGCGATGTGGAGTCACTAGATTTAAGCACTTCTCTAAGCCAAGAGCCAGCCAAGTCCCTTAGAACTTCCCTTGTCTATAAAATGGAAGAATTGGTACCTGCATTGCAGGATTTGGGAGATGTACGATAATGTGGACGTGCGAAGGTGTTTCCAGGATAGTTTGTTGCTACAATTTGTGAATCACAGTAAACCAGGCCGAGAGACCTCTCGCCACACTCCCCAGAAGGCCGCGCGATCGAGGAAACCTCCAGACCATAGAGCTCAGATCCTAGCTAGGCCGCACACGCACTACTTCCGTTCGTCGGCCTAAAACCGCGCCTGCGCACTACGCTGCTTCCTCTTGGGTTCGAACCTAGTCAGTGGCGACATGGTGAGTCTTGGTCTCGAGGAGGCCTAGTTGTCTATCCCCTCGCATCTGTCCTTCTCTTGGTTTCTCCGCCTTAACCCACCTCCGCTCGCCTGCCCTGCCCTGCGTCCTCGGCCTCTGGGCTCTCGCCGCTCTTCTCGGACGCAGACTGCGGCGGGGGCGGGGCGGCTTGTCGGGGTCTGGTCCATCCGGGCCCCATGGAGGGAGCCCTCGGAGCCCCGGGATGGAGTAGGGGCAGCTAGGTCACAGGCAGGGGCCGGGTGGGTGGAGGGATGGTTACGGAGGTGCTGGGACCAGGGAGGCCAGGCCCTCGGTTCCAGGGTCCTAACATGGCTGGTTCCCTTCTTAACTCTCAACAGGCTAAACGCACCAAGAAGGTCGGAATCGTCGGTAAATACGGAACCCGTTATGGCGCCTCCCTCAGGAAAATGGTGAAGAAAATCGAGATCAGCCAGCATGCCAAGTACACCTGCTCCTTCTGTGGCAAAGTAAGCTGTTTTCTGGTGGGGGGAGAGGGAGCGGAGGTCTCCCTCCCGGCGGGCTCGTGAAGCTGACGAGCCGAGCTGTGCACGGTCAGCGGCAAGGTGATCGTAGTGCTGCTGACTGTAGATTGCGTGGACACTGTTCACCGAAGCAAAGCCCCTTGGGGCCCAAAGGGTAAGGAGTGATGACAGCCCCAGCCTAAGGCAAACCTGCTCTGGGGCAGTGATGCTGTTGGTTCTGTCGACGGCGCCTGCTCGCGATTTCCATTTGATACGTGTGTGTCTGCTGTGAGCAGAAGGTTTGCTGTGGGGCGGCCTGTGGCATCTCCGCCAGCATCACCAAGCTCGAGTGCAAATTTTGCATTAGAGAACTTCCAGGTATTAGAAACACACATGACCTCGCTAAATACGCCCCTTTCATTTCCCAGTGTAAGTCAGACTCCCGTGTTTGTAAGATAGATGTTTAATTTGGTTCATCGGGAACATCGATTGTCTTTTGCAGACCAAGATGAAGAGACGAGCGGTGGGGATCTGGCACTGCGGTTCCTGCATGAAGACAGTGGCCGGCGGCGCCTGGACCTACAAGTGAGTCCGTGTCCCTGACGGTGTGGACCGGTTGGAGTCTCGGTTTCACACTGTGTGGGCTGGTTTTGTTTAATTTTACAGAAGACCGGAAGTAAAGTTTTTTTTTTTTTTCCAGGACTCTTGAGTTAATGGTTTGTTTTGAGTTATTTAAATAATAGAAAGAGCCCTGGCCAGTTGGGATCAGGGGTTAGAGCATCGGCCCACGGACCAGAGTCCCGGGTCCGGTTCCCACTAAGGGCACGTACCTAGGTTGCAGATTGTCCTGGCCCAGTTGGGGTCATGTGGGTGGCAACCAGTGTGTGTGCCTCTTTCACATTGATGTTTCTCTCTCTTACTCCCCCTCTAAGTCATTAGGAGTCATCATTATCCGTATTGTCATAATACTGTACAGTTCCATTAGTGGGACTGAATTTAGACTGAACTTGGACTAGCATTGCAAGCTGTTCTTATAAAAATGAAGGAGTCACTTATTACCGTGTGTGGGAACTTGAGGCATTTGGACCGCCACACCTTTGCCATTCTCTGCAGTACTGGTTGGACCTTTGTGAGCCTGACAGGCCAGATGATACTGCTGAGATGAGCTCCATGCTGGTATTGATTGCATGGCCTCTTACGTGTGTTCATTCCTGGAAGCTGGAATTTGTTGCTGACCCTGACGCCTCAGGTGTTCTGTAGCCACTGTCTGCACTTGTGCTGCACAGTTCACTAGCCGTCTCTATGTAAAGTGATTTGGCCAGTGTGGAACTGAAGTGCTGTAAAATTGGAAATTGTTGAGGTGATTATATAGATATATGTGTGTATCTATACACACGTATATCTATATATGTGTATATAAACCCAGTGGAGGGTTTTCTGAGAGCAGAAGGGAGAGTAAGTAGGGTGTGCTCTTGGTAGTGCTGGTAAAATGAATTAGCATTCATGTACCGGTGGTATGGGGTAGGGTGTGTTGTTTTCAGGTACAGCTTCTGAATCTTGTAGTAAAACTTCTTGTAGTCATTTTTACAGCTGTCTTTCCAAAATGTACTTTCATATGCTCTGCTGCCCTAAACATTGTTTTCTTTCTTTTTTTTTTTTAATCCTCACCTGAGGACATTTTTCCATTTTTTGTTCAGATAGAGCGGGAGGGAGAGAGAGGGAGAGAGAGAGAGAGAGAAACATCGATGTGAAGGGACACATCGAGTGGCTGCCACCCGCACGACCAACCAGGGCCGGGGACAAACTGCATCCGAGGTACATGCCCTTAGCGGGAACCGAACCCGGGTCTCTGTACCGCAGGCCAACGCTCCAACTGCTGAGCCAAACCAGCCAGGGCCTAAACATTGTTTTCTTGATGCCTCTTATTATTGTACCATTTTATGATTTATTAGTTTCTTCCGAGATTTTGTTCATTCCCTTTTAATGAGTTTAGCTCAGCCTCTTGCAGACATTCTTCCAAGTTAATTTTTTTACCCTCTGTTGTCTGAGAAATCAGATGGGGATTGCCTGCCTCACTCTGCAAGAGCCTGAAGACCTGACTCCAAAGGACGCCATCGTCAGTATTGTGATATAAAAATGAGGCAGCTCTCTACTCATTAGCAGGTTCATGTTACGTTGGAACCAAATTTGTTTTTCTTTCCAGCACCACTTCTGCCGTCACTGTCAAGTCCGCCATCAGAAGACTGAAGGAACTGAAAGACCAGTAGAAGCTCCACAGTTTGAAACCTTGCCAGCCTATAATAAATGGGTTAATTTATATAACAGTTACTGTGGTTTGTTAATTTTATTAGACGTCAGTATTTACATTGTATTAATTTTGCTTTCTCAAAAAAAGACTTGGGAGTTAAAATCCGTCTAATTTTCAGTAGTCAAATGATATCTAACATAAGAATATACATACGCCTTACAGGTTAGGTGTGTGTCTTAGCTTTTTATACGTTTGTTTTTGTCAGTTCAACTTCTTTAAGGTTACATTGGTTCAAATTGTATAAACTTGTTATTAAATCAGTTAATTTTTTAATGTTTCTAAAGGTATGGTAGACATACTTCCTCTTAACTTTTTATGTTTTGTCTGACCATTGTCTCAGCTTCTTCAGAAAATGGTGAAAGTTAAAATTTCAGAACAAATTTTGCATGTCATACCATTCTCCATTTTTCAGTTTGCACACAAGGATTCCCAGGAATGAGTTATTCAGTCTACTGTGTTTGGTCACACTAATAAAAAGTGAAGTTGTTTATAGGGATTTAAGAGTTGGAAATAGTTAAAATTATGATTTAACGATCCTTCATCATCACCTTTATTCAGTCCATCTATTCAATGCTCTATAAGGCCTATGCACAGATTCATCCCCGTACTTCAGCACTGGCTCTCATGCAGACTGTCAGAGTAGCGCTCCGTGCCAAGCTTTCAGTAGACCAATAGCAGTAACTTTAGGGGTTTTTTTTTAAAATCTGGGTTACAGTTGCCCCTGACAGTTTTGTTCACTGTCATAATCCCAGTACCTAGTATGATTCTCTGCTTACTTAAATTATAAGTAAATGTGTGTGGATCTCAATTTTGTAACAAAATTTTTATTGTCAAAGATGAATGGGTGGGGGACAGAGATCAGTTAGGCTGTTGAAATAGTAAATACTTTTGTGGCAGGGCTGAAAATTAGGTTTCTGGCTCCTAGTCCGTGTATGTTCCCTCTTAACCTATCTCATAGACTAAAATCCTCCGTCTTCATCTTAATCTTTTTAATTGACTTTTGCATCAAGGAACACAACCGTGATTCTAATTAAATTGAAACCTTCAGAGTTCTCTGTTCATTTTTTTTTAATATATTGATTTGAGGGAGAGAGAGAGGAACATCAACCTGCTGTTCCACCCATATGTGCATGCACTTGCTAGTTGACCCCTGCATGTGCCCTGACTGGAGACCGAACTGTAATCCTTGGCACATTGGGACGGCACTCCAACCAATGGAGCTACCGGACCAGGGCCATTTGGCCCCTATGCCACTGAACCAACAAGCAGAAAAGGGAGTCTCAGATCTCACCTTATCACCCAGCCCTGTGCTCCAGGAGATCCCCTCCCTGTATGGGCTGTAGCAGAGGGTTTTTCCGTGTTTCTGGCTTCCAGTTAGGTTCAGTAATTGGAATGCCTCTGCAGAAGATGGCAGATGAGAAGAAAGGGGGTTGTGTTATTTATATCCTCTGTTCCTCGGTCTTGCTTCAGGCAGACTTCTGGTGAAGACTACAGCTGTTAGGCAGGCTCCTTCCTGTATCTACAGCGCCTCTTTCTGAGATTTAGTGATGTCTCCCTTCTCTTATTCCTGTAGGGTAGTAATGGCTTCCTGGTGTTCCTACTTCTGGCAGCCTCCATCCATTGTTGATTTCCCTCAGCCAGACCACACTGTTGACCTTAGTCCCTTTATGCAACTTCCTTACTCACCCCATTTGAGTGCCCCATCTGTTTTGTGCAGGACTCTGAACAAACCACGTTTTCTAGTAACCTGTTTTGACGTTTCTAGAGTGGACATCATATTCTGCATATTTTTTTCCTATCCTATGTCATCTATTCCTTTCTCTTAATGTTCTTCAGAAAGGTATTTTTGTCTCCCAAAATCTCTTTCTTTGAGCAGCTTATCTCCATTCCATTTGGTTGAGTGGGGTTACCAGGAAGATCCTTTCCCTTGGCCACAGAAGAAAGGTCGCATGACACAGCTGCTATATCTGGTCAAAAATCTAGGAATTTGTTAATTGGGCAGTCACAGAGGGAGGTGGCTAGCTGAAATTGAGTCTTCATGGAAGTGAATTTCTGCTTCTAAGATTACACAAAGTTGCCCTGGTTCCTGTTTCGATGCAGATTAAGAGAGTACCAGTGACTAGAAGGATAAATTTGTTAAAAATCCAGAAGCACAGAAATGAGAAGGAACGAATGAGTGTAAGAGACATAGGAGACACAACGAAGACTTCTAATGACGTGTAATTGGAGTCCCAGAGGAGAAAGGAGGGATGATAATGGCTCAATTTTCCAAAGCCAATAAAAGATATCAAGCCACAGATTCAAGCATCCCTATAAGCTTTAGGCACAATAAGTACAAAGAAAATCACACAAATATATAGCATTATGAATACTAAAGAAAAAGGAGTATCTGAAAAGCAGCTAGTAGGAAAAAGCAGTATTCAGGCAGTGGACTTCTTAACAGTAGGTTCTACAAGACAGTAGATTTCTATCTTCAAAGTTATTTAAATTCTGTACTCGGACCAAGTTTATAAAATATGAAGGTGAAATAAAGACAACAAACAAAAGACAGCATTTATCACCACAGCCACAACAATTGGACAGAAAGAACAAGGAAAAGGAAGATGCAAGGAGAAATCAAAGTCCACAAGTACATACAAATGAATATAGACTAGAATAGCAATACATTTTGGAGTAATGTTACATGTATTACAACAGCATATACAGGAGTGGACAAAAGTAGGTTTACAGTTATAGTACATACATATATAATAACTAATAAAAGAATAAACACTTCTGTAAACTTGCCCACCCCCATTTGTCAATAAAGAGTAAAGTGTGTCAAAATGTCCTAAGGTTCTTGCGTTATTTAGGAAGGGGTAAAATTACTAATCAAATATATGTTGTAATCTCTAGTAATCATTAAAAGAGAAATATTAAGATGGAGATAGAATTGAAAAGCACAATCAGAAGCGATGGGAGAAGAACCAGTAGGACAAATAAGGCATGGTAACACAGATTACGTGTATACATGTGGACACGTGTGTGTGTATGTGTAAGAAATAGATGCTTTAAAATAAGTTGGATTACAGACACAAAATACAGATTAGAGAAAGGTAGCCAAAGAGTAAGGAATCGGGTATAAAAAAACATAAGGGTAAAGACATTAAAAACAAAGAAAGGTTTAAAGTAAAAGGATGAGAACCTGCAAACACTAATCCATAAAACTAGCTGTAGTTATATTTTGACAAGTGGACTTTCAGGCAGAAAAGCATTACTAGAGATGAAGAGGGACATTTATGTTGTTCAACATAGAAAAATGTGTACATGAATTTTCAGCATTTCTGGGCCATTGATGAAAGTACAAAACACTAGATAAGTAGGTGGTGGTGGCTCCGAAGATGTTCTTGAGGAGCAAATTGAAGAATTTGTAGAAACAGTGATTAGAGAAAATCAAGAACTCCCACCCAAGTACTAACTGATGTCGGTCTGGTCAATCTACCATACACACACAGGTGGCCTGTTCTCATTTCCACACCCATCAACACAGTTCCAGGGGTTTCCATGGCACATAGAACACCTCTCACCTGGTTATGGGCCAACCCAAATCAGGGGACCTCCAATTCTGTTTCTTCTTGAAAGCTAAACGTCCTGACCACTTTCCAAGGCGAATATAACAGTCAGTGCAAGTGTCCAAGAAGACCCAGCAAGCTGGAATGAAGAGCTGGAAAACGTGAACTTGTTAATTTTTAAATAATAGATATTTCTATGAAGCAAAAACTTAAAAACTGTCCAATGTTTTAGCATCTCAAAATAACATTTAAAAAAAAATATGTTTTTAATGATTTTAGAAAGAAAGAAAGAAAAAACATCAATTGGCAATGCTAATTATTTTTTTAGATCGAGTGGGAAAGAGGGAGGGAGAGAGAAACGTGAGAGAGACATTGATTGGTTGCCTCCTACACAACTCCAGCCAGGGCTGGGAATCGAACCTGCCACCCAGGTATGTGCCCTTGACCAGGAATCAAACACGTGACCCTTCTGTCTAAGGGCCGAAGCTAACTGCTGAGCCAAACCAGCCAGGACAGCTTATCATTTTTTATAAAACTAACCTGCCAATCTGAACTAGAGCCACCTTTGTGGTTTGTTCTCTGTTACTGAAGCCTGTCATACTGTTTTGTTTCCTGGATTGAATTAAACATGGATGTATCCCTAAAAATGTCAGCAGAGGAAAACAACAAACATTGTATATATCCCTATATTCACCATTGATTTTGTGTGCTGACTTTGGAAAACAACCTTCATAGGATGTCACAGTCTAGTCGCTAGTTCTCTAGATATTTTTGAAGATTTACATAGTGCACTTTGTTTTTGGAACCCAATAGATTTGCAGATATTCTTTGGGAACCTAATCTATAAATCAGGAAGGTACTTACTCTTACCTTCCACAAGGCAGAGAAATCTGTCAGCACGTGTTGGCTGCAAGCACCACGTGTAACGCTAGGGGGTGGTACAGCACAATGAGAAAGGGACAGACAGCCTCAGTCTACGTTTGGCAGATGCATCTGGAGGGCACAGTAGTTAAGAACTTGTGTAAAATTACAGTTTAGTAAGTACTAAGCTATTTTTAAGTTTCTATGATGTCCTAATGTGACCTGGCAGACTAAAGTAAAAAAGAAAGCCAAAAGTTAATTTTAGGACAACCTACTAATACATAATTAAGATGAACTTGGGTGTATTGTCTAGAGTTTGCTAGTTTGAAGAGAAAACTTGAATTTAGTATTTTTATTTTGTTAATATTAAGAGGTATTTTTTACCAGTTGTAAAAACAAAACTTACGCAGTGGTAATGCATTATTCAAATACGTTTAATAGAATAAGATTGTATTTATCAGGCACTTTTCAAATTAGGGTTTACAAGTCTATGACCACATTTTCAGAGTCTAAAGGAATTTTTTTTTCTCTTTAAAAAGGTCCTTACAGGAGGAAAATATTAAATACACCATCGAAACCTTGACTTTGTAATTGAGTAACCAGAGCAATGAAGACTTGAACCAATGAGAGAAGCTAAGTGAGAGTGTGGCCCCTGAAAGTGGGTCAAAGGTGGCAGTAATGCAGGGAGATGCGCTAATGGTGCTGCCACTGGGCAGACCCAGTGGGATGCTCGGTGGAAGTATGGCTTGGAAGGGAGCCAGTAGGAGGGGCTTCTCTGTCTAGAGCAGGGGTTCTCAGCCTGTGGGTCGCCTAAGACCATATTTCCAATGGTCTTAGGAACCGAGACTCCGTTCCTCTATCGTCTCCGGCGGGTCCGCCCACATGCAGATATGCCCACATACAGCACGAGGAACTGTATGAAAGGGTCATGGCATTAGGAAGGTTGAGAACCACTGGTCTAGAGGGAGCTGTGTGTGTGTGTGCTCACATGCACAGGAAATGGTGTAATTTGTTAAGATTCAAAGGCCAATATTATAGGGGTGATAGGGATCTTCATTTCTCTTTCCTAATGTTCTTTTTTCTCATCTTTTTCCTCTCCCAAGCAATTGTTCTTTAATTGATCAACTTACGGCCGTTCTCATAAATTTCCCTGCTTTAGTTTCTAAGTAGTGATTAGCAGTGGAAGGATTTTATTGGGAACCTAACACACGCACCTTGCTGTGAGCCTGGCTGTGTCCTAAGGGCTTGACCTGTATAAACTCATTTAATCCTCACAATAGCCCTGCACTGGGTAACTGTGGGACCACATTTTACAAGGCTCTTCATGACTTTGCTCCTGCTTACGTTTCTAGCCTAATCTATTGCCATGTCCTTTTTCCCCTAAAGCACCCACCATGAACTTGACTTGAATGCACCATGCTTTAAGATCATGGCCAGTACTGGTTGTAAAGAAGTTACATGTTATGTATTGGTTTTAAAGAAGTTAAACGTTATGTCTACGGTCACACACTTCAGAGAAGGATGATAACATGGGAAAAGGATGAGCTTTGGAGGCAGAAATTATATTATCTTCCCGGCCAATGTGGCTCAGTGGTTGCGCGTCAACCCATGCACCAAGGGGTCACCAGTTTGATTCCCAGTCAGGGCACATGCCCAGGTTGTGGGCCAAATCCCTAGTGAGGGGCGTGCAGGAGGCAGCCAATTGATGTTCTCTCTCACTGATGTTTTCATCTCTCCCTCTCCCTTCCTCACTCTCTAAAATCAATAAAGAAAAAAATTTTTTAAGAAGAAATTATATTATCCAACTTCAGCTCTGTCGTTTACTGGCTTAACTTCGGTGAATATTTATTCTCTTTTTACAGATAAAGAGACTGAGTTTCTGTGACAGTGGCACATTGTGAAAGATTTTGATGAGGGAGTACCAACCTAGGGAGGAGACAAAGACAAAAAATTGGAAGAAAAACAACAGAATGGAAAGGAAAGAATGTTTTCAAGGGCTATTGTTAACAAGTGCAACAGGACCCTCTGATTAAATGAGGGCACGTGCACATTCAGACTAAGGAATCTGGGCATATTTTATATAGGAAGATGAGTGCAGAGAATGAACAGCAGAGGGAGCCCTTGGTAAGTTCTGAAGTCGGCTCAGAAGGAGAAAGTGGCATTTTCCCTGGTGTTCCCCCCCATAAGCTTATTTGCCTCCCCATTCTCATCTGTAGGAATCTCACTTACAAGTACCCCACTTCCCTGAAGAACTGCCTATGATGTACCAGCAGCGGTGCCTCTTCCAAGGCCTGTGAGGCTGCTGCTGCTCACGAGATGAGGAAACCATGCCTCGGAGGAACTGGATAGCCCCCAGTTGTCACACAGCTGATAAGTAGCGGATTCAGGATTTCAGCTCTTAGGGCTCTGGGATTCTGAAGTGCAGCCTCCTCAGTCAAAGTCACTTCTCTGTGTCCCTGAGCCTTAGGGGCCGGTACGCCTCCTCTGCAAATGCAGTCCTATGTACAAGTGGGGTTAAAAAGAATCGCTCAGAGTAGCGTAGTTGGTTCATTTGAGCAGGGCCATATTAAAAACAATGCTTTAACTCAAGGGAGGTGCTCACACCCAGCCAGCCAGTAGGAAAGAAATGGGGGGCTGGTGGCAATGACAGCACCAAGGGTGTGGCTCTGAGCTTTGAAGTCCCCCATAGTTTCCATTTGCCTCCTCTCTGTTCCTTATAAACTACTGATATCTTAATTTTATATCCAAACCTTTGCAAATGCAACTTCGAAGTCCTGCCCTGGCTGCCCCCTCCCGCCTTCCCTGAACTGCTAGTGCAGTGCTCGGGTTCCCTCCGAGATGCTGGGCCGTGCACTGCAGGGCTCCCAGAACCCGAGACCTCTCGCTCCACATCTTTCTGCTGCAGAATAAAGACTCCTATCTTCTCTCCTCCTGGACCCCGCCATGCAGCTCGGCATGGGACCAAGCCCTTGGGGGGCCCAGCAGAGACCTGGTGACAGGCTGATTGATGGTTGCTCCTCCGCCTGCCCTCCAGTCCACTCCTGCAGGCTCTGGCCCAGGTCCACTGTTTGGCTGTCCGAGGGTCTACTTTTCTTTGTTGAGTCAGCACCGATGGGTCAGGGCCAAGATCAGCTGGGGTCAGGGGTAGCACTGCAGGCACTGGGAAGGCAGTAAGAGTTTAGCGGCCCAAAGGAAGACAAGGCGAGGAGCATCTGGACGGAGGGCGCTGGGCTGTCAGGAGCCTGAGCTGGGAGCTGCCCGTGGTCGCTGCCCGTTAGCTGTAGGTGGAACGCTATACTGTAGACAAACGCAAGGGCTGCTCACCTCGTGTTGCTTAAGACCCTGAGAAGTCCCAGTCTTGTCCCTGTCGTGCTTCAACTCTGCTCCTTTGAGAGATGTCAGTGGACCCTAATCTCCATGAACTCGACTAAGGGAAGATGAGCGAGTCTCAGATGCACCCCAGCAGCAATTCAGCCACCCTTCTGCCAGAGCTGCTGAGCACAACACACAGTGGCTGGTGGCATTTGGTGGCAGGTAGGTAGAGTGACAGATGTTTAGAGAAACAGGAGGGAGTAGACAGGAAGAGGTAAACCAGTAATGCTACTCTTGCCAATCAGCAGGCAAGACAGTTATGCCCATGTTTTCCCGGAACCACAGACCTCGTGGCCTCCTGGCATCATGTCGCTGGAGGTGTACTCAGAGCCTGCCTCATCCGACGCCGTGTTCTAGAGAAGGAGGTGCAGCTCCAGAGGAGTGAGGGACCAACCCATGGCCACTACCAGAGCTGCAGAGCCAAAGGCCGATTCACCCCCCTGTGACAGCCCAGGGTCACAGCGGCAGCCAGCTTTGGGAGGGGTTCCTTACTGCCCAGGGCCCTTGGTTTGGCATTTCTGTTCCTCTGAAGGAACCGGTCTCTTTTCGGTCAGTTGGACCCTTGAGTTTCTTTCATTCTCAAGAGCAAGGCCATGAAGAGATAGGACCATAAAGAGTGAAAATGTCCTTTCGCCCTGGCCAGTTTGGCTCAGCGGTTAGAGCGTCAGCCTGCGGTCTGGAGAGACCCGGGTTCGGTCCCCGCTAAGGGCACGTACTTCGGTTGCAGTTTGTCCCTGGCCTTGGTTGGTCGTGCGGGTGGCAGCCACTCGATGTGTCCCTTCACGTCGATGTTTCTCACTCTCTCTCCCTTTCTCTCTCTCCCTCCCACTCTATCCGTACAAAAAATGGAAAAATATCCTCGGGTGAGGATTAAAAAAAAAAAAAAGAAAATGTCCTTTCAAAAAAGCCTCGGGTTTCTGCCTAACAAGGGAGATGGAAGCAGAGGGTCTGTGCATCGCGGGCGGGGGTCTGCGGGTGGGCACAGGTGTGGAGAGGCTGTGCATGTTCTGCCAGTGTGTTCCGTGAAAGGGGCAGGGCCCGTGCTGGGGGAAAGTCCCGCCTTCTCTCTCGGCCTGAGGAGTGCCCGTCTGAGGCTTCGTGGATAAAATGAGCAGAATTCCCTAGGACCAGGGCTGCAACCTGAGTCCAGAGCCAAGCGAGAGGCCACACCTCCTCCCCTGGCCTCCCCGGAGACAGGTGAGGCAGGTCTCCCACCGGGCCTCCACTTCTGTAAGCTTTTCCTTTGTATGTAGAAGTCCCAAGGATGGGGGTGGGGGGGTGGGGTGGGTGCGGGGACTGGGGGGGCAGGGGCTTTCTGCTTTGGCAGCACCTTTCTCACCCAGCAAGACGGCGGCGACTTGGGAGAGCGAAGTAGCTGGAGGCACCTCCTAAACCGGGAGGCATGTCCTCTGTAGACTGGGGCATCCGCTCCTTTCTCCAGTGCCTTCCTCCCAGACGTGCAGAGGCCAGCAAATGACTTCCTTAACCCCACAACAGTGGGCCGTGGTGAAAGCAGGTCTGGATTTCAGAATCCAAGACTAGGGTGGCTGTTACCATGGCAGTGTCACAGTCTTAGGGGGTCCAGGACAGGACCTTAGAGATGACCCCACAGATGTAGCACAGAGGTCAAGAGACGAGTCTCTGGTGTCAGACCATTTGCATCCTATCTTTGATTATTCTTAATATCTTTATTCCCTCGGGCAACTTTCCTAACCTCTCCAGGCCTCTGTTCCCTCCTCTCTAAATAGGGTTATTGTGAGGACAAAATGAGATACTTTTTCTAAAGTGCTCAGCCTGACCTACAATAAGCATTTGATATTGTTACTATGTTATTCTTTCACTCACTTTAAAAGCATGGAAACCAGGCCCCACAGAGGCATTTCTTAAAATCACAAAGCCAGCCTAGTTGTGTGTGAACACTTCAGACTAAGGAATCGGGGCATGCGGGCACCTGGATGTGAGCCAGAAAAGGCCAGGTTCTGTTGCAGGAACAGCTACCAATGCCAGGGCTTACAGCAAAAAAAAAAAAAGATTCACTTCTTGCCCTCACGGTATCGACTGCGGGTCTGCTTGGGGCTCTGCACCTATCATTGCTGTCCTGGGACCTGGGCATTCAAAACACAACTCGATTCTCACAGCATCCGTCTAGAAGTGACTCTGATCTCTTCTGCCCACATTTCTTGACCAAAGCGAGCCACATGGCATGTAGGAGTTTAACAGTGTGGTGAGCATGATTCCCTTACAGGAGGTAACCAGATAGAATTATACAATTTATGGTGATCTGCTCTGTAAACAAAGATAATCTCAGTGTGAGTGACATGAGTTGAAACACCTGCCCTAAGATGTCACAATTGCTATGAAAAACAGAGACCCTTCCACAGCATTAGAAGGAACGTCTATTGATGCCCACTCCTTGAAATAATTTCTCAAAACCCCCAAACAGTGGAAAAGGTCAGAACCGCCATTCCTTGACGAAAAACCACGCACAGTCATGCGGCTCACCCTAGGACGAGAGGGCCCTTGTACTGGAACGTCCCAGAGGGTTCGCTGTCCTCTCTCGTCCTAAGTGTTTGCCGCCCATCTGATCTCACTGCAAACCTTAGTGCTTCGTGCCATGAACCACAGCTGAAGTGCTGGTCGCAGGTCTAGGTGGTGGGAAGGGAAGGGGACCCAGCCCTTGTCCTTCGGGAGTGGGGCAGGCCTCCTGCTGGTGGGAGAAGACTCGCAGTCACCGCAACAGATAGAGGAGTATCAAGTAAGCCCTGGTCTGGTCTGGGAGCTGCGGAACCGCGGAGGAGGGTCCCTCGATGCAGCCTGGCAGGGCTGGAGAAGTCCATACGGGAAAGCTGACGTTGCTGGCGTCTCGTTCTGACGAAGGGGTGGGAATCACGCAATTGGTGAGGTTGTGAGATGATATTGCGGACAAAATGTATGTCCTTTAAGAAGCAAGTGTTCAGACTTCCTGGTATTTCTCCTTTATTAGAAGCATCTTTTTTGAGCATTGAGCATTGGTGATATGGCAGTTCAGTGACACTATCTGTGCCCTTTGGAAATTACCTAACCTAAAGCCGAGGTTCTGAAAGAATGGGTCTGAGGTCACCCACAGGCGCAGACTTGTGGGGCCCACCCCAGAGTCTCTAGGTGTGGATAGAAACCGGCATTTTAAACAAACGCCTATTATAATTTTGTTACACTCAAAATTTGGGGATTATTGCTTAAAAGGCAGCAATAATATCGATAAATGTGGAAAGGACCCAGGGAAAATGGGATGAGTGTATTAAACAAAGAATTACATTAGAGTAAAAAATATTTGTGTTACCTGTGAGTCAGGGGCCAATGCCCTTTGAAGTGTAGTGCAAAGGTTGGGGAACTTGGCATTTCTTTGTGGAGGCTGCTGTTGACTTCAGTTCAGGACCATCCCTCCAAATGTACTCTCTTATGCTAACAAGTTTTTTGTTTGCTTTTTTTTTTTTTAATTTGTGTTACCTTTTTTATCTCTTCCAATAAAACAATTTAATGATAGAATCTGGTACTCGTTTTGTGTACAACAACCAATTAGGGGCAAAGTGGTTAGTGAATGAGGAATAATGACATCTCTCTTGGCTTAGAGTTTACAAAGAACTTGGCGTGTTTGCTCTTCAGCCAATGCTGTGGAGGTAGGTCTCTTACTAGCCTCATTGTGCAGCTGAGGAGACTGAGCTTGGAGAGGACAAGCAATCGGCCCAAGGTCACATAAGGTGGCTGGTGAGCTAGCTGTGCCGAAAAGGGATGGGTTTCTTCGGGAATTCTGTCTTTGGTATTCTTCCTTTAGCAAAGCACTGGGATGGCCGTGAAGCTGTGGAGCCACAGAAGAGGGCCACTTAGCCTGGTGTCAGGAAAGTTTGTGTGGGAAAGCTGATGTTGCTGGAATCGCGTTCTTAAGAAGGGGTGGGAATTATTCACTTGGTTGAAGTTGTGATATTGAGGACAAAATGTGCGTCCTTTAAAAAGCAAGTATTCAGTCTTCCTGGTATTTCTCATTCATTAGCAGGCGTGTAAGGATCCTGGGTGAATAGTTTGCCTCGTTTGTAGCCAGACTGCCTCTGACAGAACTCACTCCTTCGAGAAAGCCCCGTGAACCCCGCCCTGACCATGATCCCCCTTGGAAGCTGGCATCCGTCAGCCTGCGAGATGAACCAGATGAGGAGGTCGAGGCGGGTGTGAGGGGGAGACAGCAGAGGAAATCCGAGGAGAGGTCGGTGGAGCCTCCTCCTGCCCTGCACTCGGCAGGCAGTCGCTGCTCTGCTGGACCCACTGGGGCAGGATGAAAACTTCTGTGGCCACAGCCCTGCTCTCCTCCCCCAGCGGCCCCCTTGCGCCTGCCCCTTGCCTGACTTGCAGCTCAGTGGTCTCCTGTTTGTCCCAGAGGGACTGTGAACTCTCTCAAGATGAGAGGATTAGAGCGTATGACTCTCTCTCCCCAGGGACACGTTTGCGCTTTAAGCATAAAGCCGGGTCTGAGAACTGCACAGTCCGAAGGACCAGATGGTGAAGGGAGAGGGTTGGCTGGGAGGAACTGTCCGTCATTATGGAGAATCCCAGGGGGCTATTGTCTGACTTCTGGTGAGAGGACAAGGCTTAGAACCAAGAGCGCTGAAGAGTCGCCTTCCTTGTCATGACCCTGAGATGTAATATCAGCAGTAGGAGATGGCTTTGGCTTTAGACAACTGGGCTACCATTCCGATTCCATCAAATGTTTGCAGTGACCTTTGCCAGGACTCTTCACCTCGTTATGCTCACTTCCCCCATGTGCTGAATAGAAAGGCCTGCCCTGCCCACCTCACGGGGCGGCTGCAACACTCAGAGGGGAGGAAGATGAGCTAGTGCCAGTTGCATGGCATGAAAATGCCACAGGGCGGTGGTGTGGATTGGAATGGAGACGTGGAGTCCCGGAGGACAGGTGCTTCATGAATGCCCGCCGGTGGGTTCTTGTCCCGTCCCAGGACGGGCATGAGCGCAGCCCGCCAGCGAACCTGCAGGAGCCATCAGGAGCGTCTGACAGGCAGGGAGGGGCTGGTCCAGGCGTGGGCTTGAGCCCCACTCCCTGGGTTTTTCTTTTTTTAAAATAAATTATATTTTTTCATGTGCTTCTTTTTAAAAATTGTGTTTATTGACTGATTTTTAGAGAGAGGAAAAGAGAAAGTGAGAAGTGTCAATTTATTGTTCCACTTATTGATGCATTCATTGGTTAATTCTTGGATGTGCCCTGACTGGGGATTGAACCAGCAACCTTGGTGTATCAGGGCGATGCTCCAACCAACCGAGCTACCCGGCCAGGGCTGCCAGGGTTTTCCGGACTCTGGCCCTCCCGAGCTGTGTGACTCTGGGAATATATTTAAGTTCTCCAGACCTCAGTTTCCCTTGTGTAAAGTGGAGATGTTACAGTCCCTGACTCTGAGTTGCTGAGTCAGGTGAGACGGGAATGGAGTGCTGAGCGCTGGGGAGAAGCCTGCGCGGTAGCTGCCGTTGTCTGTCCTTACAGGTGCCTGCAGGGCTGCTTCCTGCTTGCTCTGCGGCCTGTGCTGAACAGGCCCAAGGGACGCAGGCTGCGCTTGAGCAATATAGGAATTAAGTAAGTGGATAATGGGTGCAATTAATGATGAACACATTGCCACGTGTACACACCAAGGACAGGTCAGTGCCTATCCGACGGGCAGCTCTGTCCCCCGTGGGTGCTCTCGAGGTGAAGGAGTAGGAGCAGCCACACAGCGGCCCCGTTGCTTCCACACCCTGTATCACAGAGCAGGGGGCTTGCCCCGCCCTCCCTTGGGCTCCTAAAGGAAAGAGAAGTTGTGACCCTCTGACTGGGAAGCTTTTCCTCCTGGCCATCTGGCTGCTTCCAGACTGGCCTCACCTTCATCTGTGTGCGTATTCGCAGTACCGACCCCTCCGCAGAGCCTCTCCGTCCCCACCCCCACCCAACCTCAGAGGGGACGAGGAGGAGGCAGCAGGAGCAGGTGAGCTCAGTGAGGGAAGAGAAGGCCTGGTTGGCATGGCTGGCATCTCAGGCTGCCCCTCAGCGTCCTTCTACTTCAGGGGCATCGGCCTTCCCAAAGCACCTCCCTCCCCCATTTGTTTGACTCACCAGTAATTCTTCCTGGGACACCTTGGAAGGGGGCTTTGCGCAGAGCCTTGGTGATTTATGGAGTCGCCGGAAGGGTTGGTGGGAGGCGCCAAAAGAGGGAGGGGTGGCCCGTGCACGGCAGGTTATTTCAGGAATGGAGGGGGGGGGAGCAGAACCCCTGGCTCCCGTCCCTCCCGCAGCAGCAGCCTCTGGGAGGTGAGAAGGGGCAGGAGACCTGCCCTGTGGGTCTGGTGTGCAGTGAGCTGGTTTGGGAAGCAGAGGGGGTGGCTCCCACCTCTGCTGTCACTAGCTCAGTGCTGATTATTCTGAGCTTCGCAGGCATTAGGAAGCGTTTCAGCCCCGAAAAAGAAGACACCTGAAGGAAACTGCAAGATCAAAACTAATATATGTTCCATTGAAACTTTTGTCACCTTCATTAACTGTTGAATTTAGCATTTAAAATTTTCCTGTGAAAACAACTTTTAGTTGAGGTTTTTATGTTTCGCAGGAATTCTGGGGAACACAAAATTATTAAGGCACCAGGGAGTCATAAGCAACCATACGTTTAACAAGTTACTGATAGTCAAACCACTTCAGTGTGGGTGCGTCTGGGCCTCCTTGGTGTGGGGTGGAGCCTCCGAAAGAACAAGTCCCGGGTCCCAGAGAGGTCTTGGGGCCCTGCCAGCACCCTGACAACTCCCTTCCTTCTGACGTGTTTGAGGAGGGTGCAGGTCAAAAGCTTTTTCAGTTTCTTCTACATCTAGAAATCTGTGGATAGTCTTAGTGTTTTTCCTTCTTTTATCACTTTGTTTTTCAGCCCATAATATTAAAAGGGTGATCAATAATCAATCAATCAATCAATCAATCAACCAACCAATTAATAGAGGCTCCCCTGGAAGGCAGCTGAAAGAGCTGGGCAGCGTTTCTCTGCACCAGCTGTTTGCATGGGACCTCTGTGACCACGGTTACCTAGGTTACCGAATCCTTCCCATCCCCCTGGCCTCAGGCCCCCTCCTGCCACCCTTCCCCAGCCCCAGCTTCCGCCCAACATCCCAGTCTCGTCTCCGACTGCAGAAAGCTCTGAAAACTCAAATTCAATAGCCTCCTGAGTTGCTCTTGGAAAGAGAATTTCACAAAAGCAGGATGGGACTAGGAAGGGAAGACAGCATTTACATGACATGTTAGTCGCCATTAAAAATAACCGTTTTGTTTGAACCCGTATGTCTCAACACTCTGATTTTTATTAATGCTTCTCTGTCTTTTTAAGGTTGTGATACAGGCCCAGGGTTGAGCTTTGCAGTTCAGGGCCAGAGCTCGACAATGAATCCTGAGCCCAAGCTCGCTTCCATGAAGCAAGTAACAGAGAAGCAGCGAGCGGTGGCGCTTCGAGGTCACTTTATTCAGCGTCTTCACGGTAGCTGTACAGACGGAGAACCGAGACGCGGGAGGGAAAGATCTCACCTGGGGCTCTGGGGCTCCTCGAGAGCAGAGCTGGGTCTAGAAGCTCTTCGCTTGGTCCAGTGCTCTTCCGGCTGACGTGTAAGGAAACCGAGATGAAGATTTCTCTCCGGGTGCAAAAGGGGAAGATGTCTCTTCTGGATGAAAAAAACAAACAACAAACTTAACTGGTAGCCAGACAACAGTGTGGCGATTACCAGAGGGAAGGGGGGCATAATGGTGATGGAAGGAGACTTGACTTGGGGTGGTGCACACACAATACAGTATACAGATGATGTGTACACCTGAAATCTATATAATTTTGTTAACCAATGTTACCCCAATACATTTCATAAAAAAATAAACAAATTTTACTGAGTACCCATAGAGCCTGGGGCAGGCAGTTCCTGGGGGAGGGAGCATGTGCTGGTCCCCAATTCTAAAGGGATATGATCACCATACACTGATGGGTTTTTACTGGTGGGATTTTAGGCCATAATGAAGGGGCCACAGGAGTGGAGCTTTGGGCCTCAAAGGCTGAGAACAGCTGGGGGCCAGGTAGGAACTATGATCCTCTTGATTTTATTTATGAAACAGCTAAGGCCTAGAGAGTTAAATAACAAGTAAATGATAGAGCAGAGACTGAAACCACAGGGTCTGACTTTAGACACCATATTTTAACCTCTAGGTTATCGTGCCCCAGAGCCAGAAAGTACCTGCCACTCTTTCTTTATAATCACTTACTAGGCACCACGATAGGTACTGGGATTAACAAGAAATACAAGGTCATGCCCTGAGAAAAGTCCAGTAGGGTTACAAACAAGCACGTGGGTCATTGCACTACAGTGGGGTTAAAAAAAAAGAATTTTCTTCTCTAAGAAGTTTGTCCTAAAACCCCCATCCTGGGCTTCCTCGGGCCCCAGCTGCGCTCCGATTGGGGGGTGGGCCGTGGTTTGAAGATGCACAGATCTTAGAAGCAGTGAGACCTGCAGGGAAAGCCTGGCTTCTGCTCTCAACACACTTTTGGTCTGCAGCAGCCCCGGAGTCTCGGTTCGTGTCTGTCCCCGTGTCTAAGGTGCCGGGCCACAGGAATCTGTCGCAGCTTCCACAAGAGCGTGGATACGGACGCACCCGGAGCATGTCCCGTGGACAGCCGGCCCTCAGCCCGGTCCAGGGAGTCTGGGATGGTTCTATAGCTTCCCATCTGGTACAGCTTATATCCAGAAACCCGTCGAAAGTTCTGCTTTGCTTTTATTTTCTTTATATCTCTACAGAGCTGGACACACAGCCGATGCGCAGACATTTTTGCTGAATGAGGGAATGCCACAAAGAGCAAAATCTGCTCTTCAGAACTCGCCCCACAGCAGGGCAGAGGCTGCCGGAGAACCCTGGGGTGTGTGTGCAATCGGAAGGAGGCCGCTTTCTGCAGGGGCAGGTGGGACTGGAACAGCCGGCCCGCCTCATGCTACAGACCGGAGACCAGGGCCCAGCACGGACATTGGGGGAGTTGCCTGAGGCCCCGTGGAGAGGGCTCTGTTGAGCCAGGCCTCTGCAGGCTAGCAGGGTGGGGCGGATGAAGCCTCGTGGGGTCTGAGGCCCCCGCGCTTTCATCCGTTCAGCCTGCCTGCCCTGCGAGGGGCCTGGGCACGTTCACAGCCGAACAAGATGCGGCAGGAATCCGGGAATCAAGTGTTCAATGTGTTGAAGCACTCGAACTGATTTCTGGGTCCAAATCCCTTCCAGGCTTGCTCTGGCCTGTCCCTGCCTGGCAGGGTCTGGAGGCTGCCCTCAGCTCTGCCTTTCACATCTTTCCGGGAGCCAGGTGACAGCTGGCACTGCCCGGGCCGGCTCAGCCTGCAAAGGGAAAGTCAGAATCCGAGACCGAGGTCGATGGCTGCAGGGACGGGCACCGTGGTAGCACGACTGTTCTGAAGGGAAAGTTTGCTTTGCAGGAAGTTTACCTGCGAGGCAGCGTGGCCCTGAGCAGGGGTCAGCGGACCTGTCCTGTACCGAGCCAGACAGTAAACAGTCGGGCTTTCGGGCCGTGCAGCCTGTCCTGCAAACATCCCTGCTCCTCTGCGCGGCGCAGAAGCAGCCAGACCGCGCCTTGGGAACTGACACTAGCTGAGTTCCAGTAAGGCCCTGTTTATGGGCGCTGAAAGTTGAATTTCATAGAATTTTCACACGTCACAAAATATTAGTCTTCTTTTTATTTCTACCCCCCAACTATTTAAAAGTTTAAAAACCCATCTTTGCTTGATAGCCTTACGGAAACCAGGGCAGGTGGCGGGAGGGAGTTTTCAGACCCCTGGACTTGGAAGTCAGGCCGCCTCAGCTGGACATTTGGTGGCTGACCCTTGTCAGGAGACATAAATAAATAAATAGATCTCTCTGAGCTTCAATCTCCCCGTCTGTAAATAGGCATAACAGTGTCTAGCTCATGGGACTTGAGCACACATTAAACGAGGTCGAGAGTGTACAGAGCCTGACATGGACTCTGTGACATCCTCACGAGGTCATTTGTCACCCAGACGGAAGGCAGGGGAGAGAGCTGAGAATGAGCTCCACTCTCCCCTTCTGCCCAGAGCCTCCGACGCCTGTGCAGAAAAGGCAGCACACAGACTTTTCAGAGAAGCTGTAGCAACCCCTTGCTCCGGGGAACCGCCCGTCTGTGTCCAGCTCAAACACTTGCGCTCCGTGCCGACTGTGCGGGGCTCGGGTGCAGGGGGCCTGCAGAGGGAGCAAACTCGCCCGCTCCTCGGGAGGAGAGATAAGGTGCAAACCCAACACCCAGAAATCGAAACGGCAGGTGGAAAGACCTCCCGGGGAGGCCATCATGCGTGCCGCTTCCTGAGCACCAGGCCCCGTGCTGTAGGTTCATGTGTCAATCTCCTATAGGGAAACCCACAAAGAGAGGACTGTTATTATCCCCAGTTAACAGGTGGGAAATGGGGGCAGGGGGGCGGGCCAGAGGGCGAAATTCACACCCAAGTCTGGCTCATGTGGGGTCCAGGACGTCCGTCACGGGCCGGCCTGAGATCTCTCTGGAGCCCAGAAGGTCCGTCTCGGCCGTGATGGTTGGGGACACTTCACAGAGAGGGCCCCCTCTGAGCTGCCCCCTGAAGCTGGGGAGGGTTTCTCCGGATATCGATGAGGGGGCAGGTGGGAGTGGAAAGGTTCCCGTGGAGGGAAAGACGTGAGCGAATGTCTCTGGGCAGGGATGTGGGATGCTCGAGGCCTGTTTGGGGAAACGGCACGTGGCCCCCTTGGCCCAAGGAGGGTGCATTCGGTACACATGTCCTGTCCCTCCTGTGATCGCCCTGTGCCTGCTGACTTTGCTGCCCTGAAATAAATAGGAACTTCCTCGCAACCAAGAAAGACCTCCCTGGAAAGCAGTCGGCCGTGCAACACAGTCACTTCTTTAGACTTGTTTTTGTCCATTCCTAATTCCTCTCCCAACTTCCAGGTCTGACTTTCCTTGTGCAGAAGAGGCCATGGGGTGCACGGAAACAGTGCCAGGCGTGGACGCGGGGTGTCAGCAGGCGCTGTGTGATGCTGGGCTGGTCCCTTCCCCTCTTGTTTGTCTCAGTTCCCGCAAACATAAATCAGGGTGAGGTGATGGCTGGTCCTTTGTGGCTCTAACCTCCTGAATTGTGGCATGCTCTTCCCGGTTCCTTAAGGGGGCAGCCTATGCCTCTGCACAGAGATGAGGCCACTGCAGAGAAACTGGCTGATGGACTGGGCAGCGCGGGAGCGGGGGGGCCACGTGCTTCGTCCATCCACCCACCAGTACGTCACGGTTAAGTCAGTTCATCACTGATTCACACCTGTCCTCCGGAGCTGGGCTGCCTGCCTGGAATCCCAGATCCACCAGCTGCGTGACCACAGGCAAGTGACAGAGCCTCCGTGGGCCCTAGTCTCCTCTGTGAAGTGGAGATAATAATGGAGTTTGCCTTACCAGGGTTGTGAAGGATTAAATCGGTCACATATAGAGAGTGCTTAAAACCATTCCTGGCACGAAGCAAAGCAGGAGCTGAGTTTGCCCGGTTAGGACCATCGTTCAGAGCATTTCCTGAGCGGCTGCTGTGTGCCAGGTGCCGTGCCAGGAGCTTTTCCCAGGTAACCCCTTCCCCTTCCCCACAGCCTGACAAGAAACGAAGGTTTGAAGAATTTACCTGACTTGCCTGAGAAGGGTCGCCGACCCCGCAGGCTGCAGAGCACCTGTCAGCCGGCCTGAGGGAGACAGCTGGGCGAGGGCCGGCCACCTCCTGCCCTTGTCACTTAACACCCAGCTCACGTCACCTCCCCGCCGCACTGTTTGCTTCCTGCTCAAACCCGGACTCCCTGACCTGTCAGCACACGAGAAACATTTGCAGGGCCTGGGGATTTCGGAGCAGGGAGAGAAGCTCAGTGAGAAGGGAAACCTGCCCCTCCCTCCATGGTTCATTTGGGGGCCGCCTCTCAGCCAGACCAAACGGGAAACATCACACTTCGGAACAGTCAGGACCCTAATACTTAGATAAGTAAAGACACACACGTCTCAGCGAACACTCCAGGCACATCCGACCGATTACGCTGCACCGTCGTGCAATTTCCTCTTGGGTTTTATTGCTTTGGCCCAACAGTGTGCAGATGGCCTGCTCTGCTTACTGGAAGTAAGTGAGGAAATGACAGAAGAGAGATATGAGACATTTGGATATCACTTGAGCTGCAACTTGACACTATAGTTCTGCCTGAAAATTCAGCAGGTCCCTCGCACGACTGTATCCCTGCTCCCCCTTCACTGCTGAAGGAAGGGGCTGTGTTCCCCCAACCTCTCCGCACCCACTGCTGTTGGCTGTTAGCTTGACTTCTCCCAGGACACGTTGACCAGATAATTCTCCCCATTAAAGTCCCAGGCCGTACGTGCATGCACCTCCTCTCGAAGGCCCCCCCTTCCAACTTTACTCTTTTTTTATTTTTTTAAAAAAACATGTTTTTATTGATTTTTTTTTAGAGAGCGAAGGAGGAAGAGAGAGAGAGAGAGATATGTCGATGTGAGAGAGAAACTTCCATCGGCTGCCTCCGCACGCCCCCTACCAGGGATGGAGCTCACAACCCAGGCATGTGCCCTGACCGGGAGTGGACCTGGGGCCTCTCTGTCCAGGGAATGACAGCCCACTGGGTCACACCAGCCTGGCCCCAGCTTTACTCTTCATTGGTGACTTCCTGCCTGCTGTCCACTGGACCTTCCTCCGTGGACACTCACTCACACTTTCCATGGAAAAAAGCACCTTCCTCCGTCCTTAGAACTCTGTCTCCTTCCTCTGTTGGAGCCCAGCTGACAGAACGCCTCCTCCAGGACGTCCCCCTTATTTCATATCCCTATCTTTGACTCGCCCTCTCTTTGTCCCAGTAGCCTGTACCTATCATAAAGTCTGCTCTCAACACAGACTTTCTTAAAGTCTCAGGATGCCCCCCCCCCCCCCGCATCCCCAGGCCCCACCATCCTATAAACCTTAGGATGGCTTATTCCTTCTGGACTGCTGATGATTTCCACATTGATTGCAGATTTCAGGGTGACTTGGGTCTCCATCGGGGGCTGACTGGAATTTCTGAAATCTTCTTCACACCCCACTCTGACTAAACCAGTTTTAGTGTAACCAAACCTCAGACTGTATTTTTGCCTCTTGCCTTTATGAATGAACTTGTTTCCACAAATCCAAGAGCCCAGACAGAACTACTGATCCATCGTAATGCTGTCTCTCATGAGGTCCCCCTCAGGGTTCTGGTCCGTTGCATGTGGGAACGTGGATTCCTTTGGGGCTCCTCAGGCCAGGTGGAAATATTGGCTGCCCCTCTGACCTCGCCTCTCATGGAGCTTTGGTGCATACCAGTCTGTAGAGTAGAACGAAAATGATGGCTTGGCTTTGTTTTAGGTCTGGTATTTTCATCTCTTTAAATCCCAGTCTTTCACCCCATTGATTTCAAGCTGTGGTCTTGTCAAGGACGAAACTCTCAACCCCACTGTTGCTGTACTAACCAAACCGTGTGCGGAGGCTCGTCATCCTCACGCTCACCTGAGAGTGCTCAGGGTCCTCAGGGTCCCTGCAGCCAAGGCCAAGGCCAAGGCCAAGGCCAAGGCCAAGGCCAAGGCATGCCGTGACCAGCCCCCACCCACGGGCATGCTGTGCTCCGCAGATGTGAGGCCCCCGGCTCCTCCAAGGCCCTCCTGGGCCGCTGCTCCCTGTCCGAGTCAGCTTGGGCTGCCACAGCAGAGACCACACACTGGGCTCCAACAGCAGCAACCGAGCCTCTTGGTTCTGGAGGCCAGAAGTCCAAGCTCAAAGTGTTGATTTCTTCTGCGGTCTCTCTCCTGGGCTTCTCCATGACTTCACGGGGTCTTCCCTCTGTATCTGTCTGTATCCAAATTTTCTTCTTATCAGGACATCAGTCTTATTGGATTAGGACCCACCCTAATGACCTCATTTTAACTTAATTACTTTTTAAAAGACTGTTTCCAAATAGTCACATTCTGAGGTCCTGGGTGCAGGACTTCAACGTATTAATCTTGGGAGGGACACAATTCAGCCCTAATACTTCCCACTTTTTAAACATCCGCTACCTGATTTTAGGGCATCCCGGATCTTGAGGTTGTTGGGAAGATTAAGTGCCTATGAGGCTTAACATAGCCTGGCTCATAGTACAGGCTTAGTAAATGTTAGAGCCAGTTAAATAAGTGAAGATGATGACGACGACGACGATGATGATAACACCACTGTTACTAGCCGCTGTCTTGGTCCTAACAGATTTCCTTCTCTATAGCACCCGGTGGTCATTTTGCTTGTGCCACTTTCATTTTGCTCATTTCTTTCTAAAAGAGGTTTCCCTGTGGCTGCCCAGCGCCCCAATTGATGATTCAATTACCCAACACGCCAAGGTTCGGGTCAGAACCACCTTCATCCCTGCTGTGCGAACTGGGAAGTGCTCAGGAAGGAGGGGGGGGCCCCCTTCCGCCATCTCCTCCCAGTAACCAGGGGGCCCTGGGCTCCCTCAATCTCAACTCTCTCACTCAGGCAACTGCTTTGACCTTGGCACCTTCCCCTGCACTGTGCCAGGTGCCTGGGCCTGCCAGCCCTCTCAGCCTGCCAAGCTGACTCTTCCATCATGTAAGTGATGTGGGAAACCCCACGTCCCCTCCGGCAGGGGATCAGTCCCCCTGGATCGGTCACAGGAAAGGTGCTGCCGTGTGGGCACATGGCCCCGCCACCCACCCCTGCACACACAGTACTTGGCTCACACTCAAAGCCCCTTCTGATACAGGCTTTCTGCTCAAGACTTTCTGTCTACTTGCATCCAAATGTCCATCTCTGTCAGCATTTTTTCAAGTGTTAAATTGTGAGGTGGGTCCGATTCCGCGCTCTGTCCTGTGCATTTCATGTGCACAGACATGCCCAGTGGAAGGGCTGGGTCCGGACCGTTGACAAAGCAGTTCCGCATGAGCTGGCTTCTTCCCCTCCACCCTGTCTTAGGCTCCTGTGCTGTGGGACTGCTGTGCCCCGGCCTGGAAGCAGGCTTCTGCCTTACACCCGTGAGCGCTCGTCCTGGCCGGCTGGGCAGAGGCTCCGTGAGACGCGCTGCTGACCCGCCCCAGCTGAGCTACTGGCCCGGCTTGGGGCTCCATTGTCGTTTCGATGGCATCTTCCCCACACTTCTCACGCCGCACGGTGATTATTTGTGTAGCTTTCCGGGCTAGACTGGGAGCTTCCCGAGGGCAGCGCGGTGATTCAGTGACCCGTGCGTTCCCGGTGCCCAGCACCGTGCTGGCTACAGATGAATGAAGCCTGTGAGGAGGGCTCTAGGCGCAGGCTGTGCTGGGCAGTGCCTTTCATGGCGTTTCCCGTTTAGCCTCACCTCTTCCTTTGTCCTGTTTTTAGCCTAATTCCTTTCAAGGCTCTGGCATGAGGCTCTGAGCTCATTTTCATGATTGCTTTAAATATTTGGAGCTGTTGGCATGCCAACACGGGGACCCACGCTAAGGAGGGAGAGGAATTCTCTGGCTCTTTGGGTCCTGCCCAAACACAGAAATGTGCCAGGGGCAGGGGAGCGCCTGAGAAGGGCCAGGTTGGGTCGAACTAAACCGCTCTCTACCTGGCTCAGGGAGCCAGGGGTTTTGGCAGGAGGCGAGAAAGTGAAAGGACACAGAGGCCTGGGGGCGGGGGGGGGGGGGTGGCATTCCCGGAAACCCAGGAGGAGCCCGGATGGAAGCAACGGGCAGCGGCAACCGCGCAGATCTGGAGATGCAGCCACTGTGCCTGAAGCGCGAGGAGCCCCCTGGACGCAGACTGTCCTGGGAGCCAGTCTGGAAACCAGGGGGCCAGGAGGGCAGGGGAGACTCTGAGAGTCTTGTCATGGAAAACCTGAGGCCACACAAGGAAAAGCTCATGACCGTTTGCGTAAGGAGAGGCCTCAGAACCCCCCGCCCCTCAGAGAGGAAGGGGGTGACCAAGATCACAGGGTTCATGTTGGTGGCACCAGGACTGGAGCTGAGGTCTTCTCTTTCAAGAGCTCCCACCTGCTCCAGGGCTGGGGAGGAGTTCGAATTATGTTCCTAAATTTCCCCCAACAGTTGTTGAAAATACAACAGAAACCCTAAGTTCTTGCTACGTGCTAGGCACAATGCTGCGTGGTTTATCTAATGTTTTATCTCATCTCAGAGCCGCCTTCTGAGACAGACATTTGCAGCCTCATCTCAAAGAGGGGGAGACTGAGGGTCAGAGGCTAAATGATTCGCATAGATCAACCAGCTGCCGAGCACTGAGGTCCAGATGCTAACTCAGAGGCTGCCTGATTCTGGAGCTCATGCTTTTGTTGTTACTAATCCTCCACTGGGTGGGGACCAGGTCCATGCCCCTGACAGGTCCATCTCCGGCTGAGGCCAGGATGGAGCTCATGCTTTGAACAGCTACTCTCTCAACCCTTTCCTGCCTTCAAAGCAGAGCTTTCAGATGCAAATGCACACCCCAGCCCTCCTACAGTGAAATTTGAGGCAGGTGGATATCTGGAAGGGGCAGGACATTTTTCTCCCCTAAACATTCCCCAGTGCCAAAGAGGCCTGTGGTTACAAGCGTGGAGGTGGACAGATGACCTGTGGTGGGGCTGCTGATTCAAGAGTGGACCATGGGATGAGGCAGCCCCAAAGGGCAGGGAGAGGAAGGAGACAGATTCCAGACCCAATTCCTGCATCAGCCGCTGGCTTAGAGCTCTGTGGTCTAAGGAGGACAACAGTCTTAACATTCACACACTTCATATTTAAAGAGAAACTTCAAGCTCACAAAATGCTGTTTCACGTATTCTCATTGATTCTTACAACAAGGCTGGGTTACTATTTCCACTTCAAGGATGAGCACACTAACTCAGAGAAGTTAGGTGACCAGCTCAAAGTCACCCAGCTAGCCTGCAGCAGTGCCAGGAGCAGAACCCGGACTCTGAGCCTCACATGGAAATCCTTCCTCTTGACATCACTTCTTCTGGACAGTGGAGTCAGTGGAGATGTTGCTGGAAGCTCCATTGTTTTCTCTGTGATACTACTTCCACTCCAGGCTTGCCCTGCTTGGGCTACAGGGAACCCTGTTTCCTTCTCCATTAGTTGGTTCCAGCAAGACCATGTGACACAATTCTAGCTAATGAGGCAGGAATGGGGGTCTGCTGGGCAGCCCATGAGAAACCTTCTCTTGCTCTTAAAGAGCCACAGGAAGGGGCAGTCTCTCTGTTCTGGTTGTGACTGGGACATAATGACTGGGACGGCTGCGGCCAACTTGCTGCTTGGAAGAAGCCACCACATGGAGGAGGAATGAGCAAAGAGGATTCTGGGTCCTTGGTGACATCATTCAACAACACTGAGGACCAACTCCCTCAGGTTGCACATCCCAGACCCCAGACTTCAGACATGGGACAGTCGAGAAAATAAAAGGGTCAAGAAACCTTGTGTCTCCCTCTTCCTCTCCTTCTCCTTCTTCTTTTTAAATCATTTAAAAAATTTTTCAATTACAGTTGACATACAATATTATATTCATTTCAGGTGTATACCCCAGTGATTACACATGTACTAAGTGATCATCCAAATAAATCTCGTACCCATGTGACACCATACATAGTTATTAGAATATTATTGAGTATATTCCCTATGCTGTACTTTACATTCTTATGACTATTCTGTTACCATCAATTTGTATGTCTTAAGCCCTTCAACTTTTTCACCCAATCCCCTAACCCCCTCCCATCAGGCAACCATCAAAATGTTCTCTGTATTTATGCATCCATTTCTGTTCTGCTTGTTCATTTATTTTGGTTTTTTTTTTTTTTTGGATTCAGTTGTTGATAGATATGTATTTATTTTCATTTTATTATTATTTATGTTTTTTCTTTTCTTCTTCCTAAAAAAGATCCTTTAACATTTCATGTAATACTGGTTTGGTGGTGACGAACTCCTTTAGTTTTTTTCTTGTCTGGGAAGCTCTTTAAATGTCCTTCGAGTCTAAATGATAGCTTTGCTAGGTAGAGTAATCTTGGTTGTAGGTCCTTGCTTTTCATCACTTTGAATATTTCTCACCAATCACTTCTGACCTGCAAAGTTTCTATTGAGAAATAAGCTGACAGTCTTATGGGAGCTTCCTTGTAGTTAACTAACTGCTTTTCTCTTGATGATTTTAAGATTCTCTCTTTTCCTTTAACCTTTTGCATTTTAATTATGATGTGTCTTGGTGAGGCCCTATTGAGGTTTATCTTGTTTGGGACTCTGCACTTCCTGGACTTGTATGTCTGTCTATTTTCTTCACCAGGTTAGGAAAGTTTTTCATCATTATATTTTAAAATAGATTTTCAATTTCTTGCTCTCTCTTCTCCTTTCAGCACCCATATAATGCAAATGTTGGTACACTTGAAGTTGTCCCAGATCCTCCTTACACTATACTAATGTTTTTGGATTATCTTTTTGCTGTTGGATTGGCATTTGTTTGTTTGTTTTTGCTTCCTTCTATTCCAAATGGCTGTTTTGATTCTCAGCTTCATCTACTCTATTATTGATTCATTGTAAATTGTTCTTCATTTCAGTTAGTGTATCCTTTACTTCTGACTGGTTCTTTTATATGGTTTCCATGTCCTTTTTCACACTGTTGAAGTTCTCTGCAAGTTCATCTACTCTTCCCCTAAGTTCATTGAACATCCTCATAACCAGTATTTTGAACTCTGCATCTAGTAGATTGCTTATTTCCATTTTGTGTAGCTCTTTTTTCTGGAGATTTGTTCTGTTTTTTCCATTTGGTACATGTTTCTTTGTCTCCTCATTTTGGAAGCCTCTTGTGTTTGTTTCTATGTATTAAGTAGAGCTGCTATGTCTCCCAGGTTTGGTAAAATGACCTAATGTAGTAGGTGTCCTGTAGGGTCCAGTGGTACAGCCTTCCAAGCTGATTGCTTGAGAGATTTTAGGAAAGTCTGAAGCATGAGCCAAAACAGTCCATTCCTATGGAAAAGCCACTGGAAACAGCTTGGGTGGACCTGCAAGTTGGTGGGGCAGGGAGAGAACCATTCACGGTGGGTCAAACAGTGATGGCCAAGTCGATGGAGTCTCAGATATGGTGCCTTCCTGCTGGGTCTTTGGGTAGGGCTTAGCAAAGGGACAGCGGCCTCTGCCAACACTTCTGTCTGAGAGAAAGCTGCCCTCCAACTCCTACTATGATGCCAGACATATGTCCCTGGTGTCTTTCAAGCTGCTGCCTCAGCGTTGGAGCTCAGAGCGAGTGAGTCCAAAGTACATTCATGCATGAGCCCTTTAGGAGGAACTGCCTGGGACTCCAGAAGCCTCTGTTTGATTCAGCCACAATATCCATGGCTTTTTATAGCCAGAGTGATGGGGACTTCTCTTCCTGGCCCTGGAGCCCTGGGATGGGGTGCCTGGCATGGGGCTGGGACCTCTTTCTCCTCAGGCAGAACCTCTTCAGCCATGATATACCTCCTGATTTTTATCCTCCATGTGTGGGTGTGGGACCAGCACATTCCATGTCTCCACTGATACCAATCTCAATGTGGCTTCTTCTTTATATTCTTAGTTGTAGGACTTCCCTTCAGCTAGAGGTCAGATGGCTCTGAATGATGCTTATTCTGTAGTTTAGTTGTATTTTTGACAACTAAAATACAATACACATTGTGGGGGGAGGAAAGTACCACTTTTACCTGTTCCTCCATCTTGACTGGAAGCCTGTGTCTCTTTCTTAAGAATTAGAATACTCCCCCAGAAGGTCCCCACACATGGCCTTGTGACTTTTTGGCCAGCGCGCACCTCATGGCTACCCCAAACCAGGCAATGGCAGTGGCCTGGGAATGCCTTGGTTACCTTGTCACCTTAGCTGGGAGGAAAACAGCAAGTGCTCTGTAATACAACTTTTATTAGGCACCAGGCACTGTTCTAAGTGCTTTGCATATACTGCAATGCTCTTTAGAAAGTACTGTTAGTATCCTCATTTTATACGGGAGGAAATGGAAATATGGAATTTAAATAGTTTGCCCAGGACCTCACAGCTAGGAAGTGGCAGGACTAAGGCACCTGTGTCCGTAATCACTACTTACTCAAGTTAGGCACGAGGGCAGCCTCGCAGCCTCCCTGCCGCACATGGCTGAGTGAGGGAAAGGCAGGAACTTGAACAAAACTGAAGCTCTATTAGGAAAGATGAGCCGAGAAATGCATGGTTAGCAACAGTGTTTGCTACAGCCGTCCCACTGGCTACTCTGCCTGTAGATCTCCTTTGATGTGAGCTAGCAAAGATCCATATGGTTGAAACCAGTTTGAGTGTTTCACAAAGTAGCACTTCTAGCCCAGCTGTCCCAACTCAAACGAATTATTATTGTGGGCTAGAGTGATCAGGAAAACCTTCGGGGAAGAGGATGGTCTGAAGGATGGATATGATTTAGAATAAATGGACATTCCAGGCAAAGACAATGTCCAGAAGACAGGGCTGGAAGTATAGAGTAGGGTCAGGTCTTTGAAGACCTTGAATGCTCAGTGGAGGAGTGTGGGCCTTATCCAGGCAACGAGAACCCAGTAGGGGGGTGGGGGACGGCAGGGCATTTAGAGAGATCCATCCTGAAGTTCATCAAAGCAAGGTGTGTGCAGGAGGAGAAAGCTGGTTGGCAAGAGGACCTACCTTATGATAAAAGTTTGAATAAGGGTGATAAGGTTAGAAATGGAAAGGGAGAGACATTCCAGGAGCTATTGAGAAAAATAATGCATTGGTCTGATGACTGCTGACATGTTGGCGGATGAGGAGTCCAAGGTGCTCCTGAAATTTCAAGCTTCAGTGACAAGAGGATGGAAACCGGGCGCTTGCCTGAGGGAGGTGGAAGGGAGGGAGCAGGACATGGTGGGTTTGGTGTTAGATTTGGAGATTTGAGGTGGTGGGACGTGCACCTGAAGACGGTGGATTGGGACGTTAGTGCTGAGTGAGAACTGGAGGCATCCTTAGAAAGCTGAGGGGATGAATGGAGCGGATGAAACCTCCGAAAAAGAGGATACAGGGAAAGAAGAGACTTCGGAAGCCTGGATTTAAGGAAACACCCCACATTTCGTGGTCTCGGGGAAGGTCGTGCAACCAAAGAACTGGAGGGAACATCAGAGATATTAAAGGAGAACCCAGGAAACAGAGAACCAGGGCACTGTGGGTTTCAAGAAAGAGGGTCAACAGAGAAATCCAGATTGTTAAAAGCGAACTTCTTGGGTATTTTAAGAGAAGAGATCAGGAAGACTGTGGACAGACCAAGGTCTTTATAAAATGTGTGTGGGAATGCAAATCGGCACCATCCTTCAGAGGGTCAACTGGGCAATATGTTTCAAAGGCCTTAAAAATGTATAAAATTACTAATCTAGAAATTCTTCTTCAGGGACTATAATAACTCCAAAGACAATAATTCAAGTTTATTGAGCACGTTCTCAGCCGATGGCAGTGTCGAGGATGGCACCGTTCTAAGCACTTTACATTTAATAATTTATTTAATCCTCGGGACAAACCTATAAGTACAGTAGTGTCAATACCTTTAACAAGTACATTTTTATTTTTACAAATAAGTAAAACGAAGCCCAGAGAGGTTATATCACTTGAGCAAGATCTCATGACCAGAACAGCATGACCTGGGGACTGAGATCCAGTGAGAACAGTCGCGAGGCCCTTGTTAACCATCAGGCTATCTCGCTTCTTGAAATGATTAGCAAGGAAACAAGGCTGGGCCTGGAGGCTGTTCATCTCCGCTTTATAATAACAGGAAACAATCTAAATGCGTAACAGCTGGAGGTTGGATAAATGAAGCCCGACTTCTAAATGAGAGCATGCTATATAGATGTTAAAAATCACATTGTAAAAGAGTACTCAATGACAAGAGAAAATGTTGATGATACGTTTTTAAATGAGAAAAGCTGTTTTCAAAGCAGTGTGATCCCAAATATAAAAAAAAAGAAAGGATATTTGTTATTATTCCCATGTGTGTGCTGGCAGGCAGATCTGGCTTCTGTACTGAATTGTCCATGCCACCACCAGGTACCCCTTTTCATTCCCACCTGCTGGGCATGAGAGCCTTCCTGACACCCCAGTCAGTTTGGGGTGATCATCCCTAAGCCTCTGGGTTGAATGAAGTGTGGCATATTTTAACAAAGATAAGAAGGATGAGTGGTGGAGTTCTAGGCCCAAAATGTCATTGTTTCCCCTCAGGTCATTCTGAGAACACTGTCACCAGAAGGCAGGATTCTTAGGGAATGTTGACTAATGGAAATGTTTGGATGAAGCTCGTGGGAAGAATATTTCAGATACATGGTGACACTTAGGAATAAGTATTGGATGGGTCCCTCCAAGGTAGGGGATTCTGGAAGGTGCTTATAAGGAGAGTGTCCTGCACTTTGGGCCATGGAAGGTAGGCCAGTCCCCTACCCCTGGGATCCCCAGCTTTGCTCTGCAGACAGCTGGGCCCCAAGATGAGTCAGAAGCCCTACTCAGAATCCTGCTGGCTTTCTGTCCTGTGCTTCACCCCAGCTCTAGAACCATGTTCAGGCAAAGCCCAGAGCTGACTGCTTAGAAATCTATTTAATTGAGATTCCTCCTACAGTGCTTATTTCTGTCTCAATCAGGCCTTGGCGTACCGTGAATGGCTAAATATATTGGCTGTTTCCTCTCCCATGCCAACCTAGTTTTCAGAATGTTCCCAAGTGCATCTGCCCAGCTCCCCCTGAGAGAACTGACAGCACTTGCCCTCTGCAACCCAGGAGAAACAAACGTGGAGGAGCTTCGCTTCTGGAGAGGAGACTCGGGGGCCACGCTTGCGCAGATGGAGTCGTCTGGGAGCACCGTGCACAGGGCTCTGGCTCATTCACTCACCCGGTGCTGCTGGGAGACGGTCTGGGGCGAAAGGTCCTTCCGACAGGCCAAGGACTTCAGCGTCATGTGGGGTTCACTTTGTGCGATATAAGGCAAAGCAGAGAATGGTCTCCCCGTTTTATAGACCCTGTGGGGTTGTCTTTTCCACAAAAGGACACTGAGACACACTTCTGAGAGTACTGTCTGTCTCTCACATCCTCCCAGACTCGACTTCTTTCTGTCCTCTGACTTTCATTCATTTCATTGATGGTAGTCATTGCCTCTGCATTTATCTTCTTCCCTCTTTAAAAAAAATTTCTTTTCCTTTCTTGATTTTAGGGAGAAAGGAAGGGAGGAGGTGAGAGATCCCACATGCCCCCCACTGGGGACCAGGCCCACAGCCTGGGCATGTGCCCTGGCTGGGAATCGAACCAGCGATTTCTTGGTGCAGGGTCGACGCTCAACCACGGAGCCGTACTGGCCGGGCTCTTTTTCCTTCTTGTGTCTAGAAAAATCTGAAGTTGGATTTCCTATTCTTCTTGCCATTGCATAGAAGGGAACAGAGGTATTACGGGTCTTGGATGAACGGCCCACAAGGATTGTGGCAGACTTCCATCTCTGTTCAAGAATCACTGCTTTGGTCATCTCAGCGGGAAGCTGACGGGTGGACATGGGAATTTTAGGGTGAGGGGATTTCAATCAGGGAGTCTGTACTTCCCCAGATCTCAGGCACACAGGTGCTCAACAGCAGATGCTGCTTTGGGTCTGCGTGCGGAGGCTCTCAGCCTTTCCTAGCAGCCTCTCCACTGGTCTGGAACCTTCTAGGGCATTCCAAGCCCCGCCCCGCCCCGCCCCAGGGCTGGCCTGCAGTCAGGCATCTTCACCCTCTGCTGCTTCCATCTGGAGCTCCCTTCCTGAACTCCTGATGCTGGCTGCCTCCAGGCCTGCTGGCTGTTCTGGTGCCCAGAATCCCACACGGCTCTGCCAGCCACAGCCCTGCTCAACTGCAGCAGATAAGGGCCGGCTTCCCTGGGGGCACAATGCACAGGCCAGAGGATCCGTCCTGGGCGCCCTGACCGTTCATCCATGTTACCAGCTGGGAGGAGAGAGTCAGCATACGCATGATTGAGGATGTTGTCAAGAGCACGTAAAGAACATCCCCAAATGACCTTAGGATTCTAAGGTTCTTTATGGCACCGACTGTCCCTATGACACAAACCTTTGCCTGACAGGGAGTCATATTCTGTCCAGAAACTCTCATTTTCCTTCTGCCAAAAGGAGAGAGAGGGTCTGAGCACAGCGTTTGGGGGACTGCGAGCTGTCCATTTCAGGGACCCGCCTAAGACTCAGGAAACACGGGCGTTCGGCACGGGTCTGGCTTCCTCTGCACAGCTTGCAGAAGTGCCGTCTGCAGGCAGCCTGGTGGTGAACCCAGGGGCGGCTCTCGGAAACGTGACGCTGGAACAGTGAGAGGAGGGATCGGCCCTGCCCTCCAGAGGTGTGCACCCCCTGGAGACATCTACGCAGAGGGCCCTTGTTCTGCCACCTCACGGCCACCGGAGCAACACTGACCCAAGGACCTTCTTCCTCAGGCCTAGCTTCTCAGTCTCCAGTGTTGACCGCATACTTCCCTGTTGTCCTGACTCAAACCAGGAGTCAGCCCTGACTTCTCCTCCCTTCAATCGGCCACATCCCGGCCTCTGTTGAACCTCCTCGTTCCCTTCCTCGTTGACTGCTCACTCATCCTGCGTGCCTGTTGGCATTTCATTCCACGCAACTCTGATCGCACGATGTCAGAAACCACAGTTGACCCCACTTCCGGTGACATCATGCCTATCTGCCTCTCCCTGGTTTCCCACTGTCTCCACACCACGCCCCTGCGCCCGCGGGGTCATCCTGTGCACTGCCTTCCATGGCTTCTCCGCTCTCACCAGTCTCTTCTTGTGGTCCTGCTCTCCCACGGACACCCCCCCCTGAGCCTGCAGTACCAGCCTCAGCCCTGCTCCGAGCTACCAGTCCTCCCGTGCCCATCTCCTCTGTGAAGCTTCCCCAGTCAGGCTATGCCCCTTAAGTTCTTACTGCTTGTGTGTGGACTGTTTCCAACTTGGCGCTGATTTGGCAGTTCATTATATGTTACTATGTGTTGTCTTTTCAACAAGGTTGTAACCCTCCTGATGATGAGGATGTGGTAAGACCTGTTTGAATCATCTCTCTACTGCCGCCAAGGCAATGATGTTGAAGTAGGAAAATTGACATTTTTCAGGGGGCTTTAAGACATTACCTGGACTCCTTTCAACACTAAGAGCTGGATATTTTTGTCTCTGTTTTATAGATGAGGAAACTGAAGCTCAGAGAAGTATTTTTATATCCCCAGCTGATCAGTGGCTGAGTCGGGATTCAAAACCAGGACTACCGGAGAGCCAAGCATCTCTCGCCACCCCATGTTCTAACGTGGGTGTAGGGCACTCAGAAAGGCATCGAGTCAGAGAAACAATTTGGCACGAGAAGCTGGTGTGTGCTTGAACCATTGCTAGCACTGGACTTCTGGGCTTCTTTTAATCCCACCCTAAAACCCTGAATCCCAGATCGGTCTACTCCAACACTCTTTTTTTTTTTAAGAAGCTGAGAGCAAGTTTTATGACTAATGCCCATTTGTAGATGTCCTCTATTTTTCTGGAAGCATGGTTCTTCTAGAGCTTCTGGCTGGTAAGAAGTGGCCCGGGGGTGTCTGCTGTCACCTCTGAACTGAGGAACCAGGGAAGGCTCTGCGATGGCAGCTGGTGTCCCTCTCGAGGCTGGTGTCGCAGCGGAAGTGTGTCTGCCCTGTCTGTGATTAGATGGGAACGCGCGGTGAAGCGAAGTCTTGAGCTGGTACTCAGAGTGTAGATACACACACCTCAGCCAGCTCCCCAGGTGTCAGAACCCCCCCATGGACCCCAAGGAAAACCGTCCACCTGCACCAGATTGTGGAGAAGAGGTGAGGGTGGGAGAGCAGCGGAGTGTGAATGCTTAAACACAGATTAGGAAGAAGAAGAAGGAGGAAGAGGAATTGAGGAAAACAGAAACAGAGCCTGTAGAACGTTTTTCTCTCTTCGGCGGATGGGAAACATACCTTGAGTCTTCGGAACTGGAAGGGAAGCAATTTCGTCGTAAGTGACAACCGTCCCCACATCCTTTATCTTTTCTTTTTTCTTTTTTTTTTTTTATCCTCACCCGAGGACATTTTTCCATTTTTTTGTTCAGGTAGAGTGTGTGTGTGTGTGGGGGGAGAGCGAAACAGAGAGAGAGAGAGAAACATCGATGTGAAAGGGACACATCGAGTGGCTGCCACCCACACAACCGACCAGGGCCGGGGACAAACTGCAACCGAGGTACATGCCCTTAGCGGGAACTGAACCCGGGTCTCTCTGGACCGCAGGCCGATGCTCTAACCGCTGAGCCAAACCGGCCAGGGCCCACATCCTTTTTCATATCCCAGCGTGAATACAAGCCCTGGGGTTGAGACTTAGGCTGAGTTCAAGCAACTGGCTTCAGCCTGTCCCTGTTGCTTGCCATTCTGAACTTTCTGATTAAATGGGTCGAGGCCGGGGCTCTGCCTGGCTACCCGCATGCTAGTCTGCACGGTCCCTTGGTCCTTTCACAGCTGGGGAAAGAGAGAAGATATGGTTGACTAGTCTCATCTCAGTCACTGGGTGGGTTCTTGGCCTTGACTCTCAAGGGCCTTCACTGTGAAAATCAAAGGTTTCTGGGGCATCACCACAGAATGAACACAGGGTTCTCTGCACCACGCTCTCTGCGTCTCTGGCTCCACCTCTGGGTAGCTAGCTCTTCATGTGCCTTCTCAGTCTTCCTTTGGTTCCGAGAAAGAGGCACGCAAAGGCCCGGTGGAGGGAGTGAGGCTGCAGACCTGTCCAGCAGCCCTTTTCTCTCTGTTCTGGCCTCGGGGCACCTCGCAGCCACGCAGACCACAGCCTTGGGAGCCTTGGGAAGGAGGCGGGTCTCCGTGTTTGCAGCCGTCAAGGTGCAAGCTCGGAGCGCAGGCGTTTGCATGGTTTTGTCCAAAGCTCAGACAACAGGTCCGTGTCCCACACAGCAACCACGCAGACAAGAGTGCCTCCGTTCCCAAGAGGGGGCCCGTCTCCCAGAAGGCTGTGCTCTTCAGTGGAAACAAAACGGGCCGTGAAATCATGTGTTCCTGGGTTCAAATCCCAATTCCACTGCCAAATATCATGTAACTGGTAGCTTTTCTGAGCCTCCGTGTGGACACCTGGGGTGGTTTGGAGAACTGAATAGGACAGGGGCCTGATACAGATGCCCGGTTGTCACTAAGCAAATGCCAGGCACACCCCAAGTGGAGAGGGAGCAGGAGCCCTTGGTTATTTCTCCAGGTTCATTTCCCACTTCTGTCCTTTTACTGAAACACCAAGACCCTCCCCACGTAGGGCATTGAGCTCGATGCCTCCTCAGCTCAGGTCTTGCTGCCACTGGGATTCCTTGTGGCTCCTTTGCTCCATTCAGGTCTCTGCTCAGACCTCACCACTTCGGAGAGTTTCTGGACCAAGGTACCTGAAGCAGCCCTCCCAGCCCTCCCCACCCCTCCTTCACTTGACTGGTCTTGATGGCAGAACGCTCGCCGCCCCTGACATTATGCTGTGTCCTCCAGGACAGCATCGGCTTCCCAGGGCGGGGTTTGTGTCTGGCCTTTCACTTTACTTCCAGAGTCTGTCACAACTCCAGGCACGTACTGTACAGCTGTCCCTCGGTGTCCATGGGGGATTCGTTCCAGGATCCCCCGCAGATACCAAATCCTCGGCTGTTGCAAGTCCTTTACATAAAACCACACAGTATTTGCATATAACCCACGTGCCTTCCTCCTGTATACTTTAAGTCATGTCTAGGTTCCTTATACCTCCCACAATGTAAATGCGGTGTAAATAGTTGTTGTACGGTGTTGTTTGTAGAATAGCGACAAGGAAAAAAACTCTGTACGTGCTCAGTCACAACCATAATAGGCCTAACGACATGGTACATGTTAGCAACATTTAAAAAATATTTTCAGTCTGAGGTTGGTTGAACTCACAGATGCAGGACCCTCGGATGTGGAGGGCCGAGTGCAGTCTGCAGTCCGTGAGCCAGAAACGTCGGGGGAGCAGAGCGTGCTTGCCCCTGGGGAAGGGTGAGGGGCCAGGGTCTCTGCTGCCTGCAGGGACGTGTCCGGGCAAGTCTGTCCCAATCAGAATTTCGGCTTCTCTTGCCCCTCATCTGGGTGTGCGGAGGCAGGTTATGACTTGTACAGCCCAGTGGGGTGAGCTGGGGGATGAGCTATTTGGTCGCAGGAGAACTCGAACACTTTTGATTCTTGTGTCCAGACACCTGGATCCAGGGGCCAACCCTCCCCCACTGTGCCGGCCACGATGCTCAAGTGAGCTTGCAGCTCCCGGCCGGACCTCGCCTCTTAGCCTGGGCATGGGCACACGGCGTGGTGCGCGCGGGAGCCCACAGGACTGGCCTCCCTGCAAACCTGCCGCAGCTCCCGGGGCTTGGCTGGGGCCCAGCAGCCTGGCTGTGTCCTGCCGCAGAAAGCACGGTCCCACCTTTGCAAAAGATGGCCCTGGGGACCTGGAGGGGTTCACTTCTTGGGGGGCCAGCAAGGGCGGGGATGGCGCCTGACCCTGGCTTTGCAGGTCTGCTCAGCTGCTGGCTTCTTCGGAGGAACAGTTTAGATGCCCTGTTGGGGGCTCAGTGGAGGAGCTGGACTGGAAACACCTTCTCACCCCAGATGAGCGGCTCTAGTGTCTGAGTGCTGGGGGAGGGGCTCTGGCTTGGGGGCCGGAGGCTGGGTCTAGTCCCAGCGTTTTCAGCCCAGCCTCTTCGTAGCTCTGAGGGGCTGGACTCCAGGGCTGGGTCCCTTCTCAGGGGCTAAGGGAGTCACAGTCCCTGAGCAGACCAGGCCCACAGGGCAGCACATTGCTTGACCGAGCATAGCTAGCTCCCTCCTCCCCTCTGTCATTCCTCAGTCCCCTCGTCATTCCCATGGAAAGTGGCCTGGTTCTCCCGCCAAGGACATCCCAGTGGTCCCTGCCATCGTCTGGCTCCCAGCTGGCTCCCACTGCTCACACCACCCTGGGGCTCTCAGGGACAGGAGGTTGTCCAGGGTCCTAGGGTGTGAGAGGTGGAGAGGGAAAGCCCGAGACTGGACTGTCCACGCTGTGGGGCTGGGGAGGTGGGCCAAGGAGAGGAAGGGGCAGCTGCTGCTTTACGAGGAGGGCGTGATGCTCATCCAGACTTCTCATCCGTCCAGCCTCATGAGGGCCACAATGTGTACCCAGCTTGGCTTGGAGGAGCCCCCAGGAATTAATCTTGTCTGTGCCCCTCTGTGGCAGCTCAAAAACGTGGCCTGCAAACTCTTTGCTACTCCTACCCTTGGGAGGTGGGGTCTGCTCCCCTCCCCTGGGACTGCCCTGAGACTATTTAACAAATGAACACCGCAGACAAGGTCTCGTGCCACTACCTGGGCCCAGTTCTCACAAACTGGCACTTCCACATCCTGTCTCTTGGGATGCTTGCTGTTGGAACCCAACCAGCGCCGCCCGGGAAGCCAGGGCAAGCTGTGGGGAGGGGAATGGATGTTCTGAGCCCACGGCCCTGGCTGAGTGCCCAGCACCAACGTGCCCGCCGAGTGAGCCACCCCAGAGCCCTGAGTCCCGCAGAGAAGAGCTGCCCCCTGAGCCCTGCCCAGCGGCAGGTACATGAGTACAGCAATGGTTGCTGCTGCTGTTTTAGGCAGTGAAGCCCTGGGGCTGACTGTTACCGGGCAATAGAAAGCTGGCATCCTGTTGCTGGGGACCAAGGCCCTCCAGTCCTTGGACCATCCCTTGCATTTCCTCTGAGAACAGCAGCCACTCCAACCACCCTGTAGACTTTCTCCCTCTGGAAAAGACTCTCAGCTCATCTCGGAGTGAAGATGATTAGTAGAAATCGTATTCCTAGAAGCCAAGCCTCCCCACTCCTCCTGTCACATGTCCCCACAGACCCTCCCCCACACCCCTCTGCCTCCCTCCCCTAGCAGGCACCTTCTCACCTCAGGCTCCCGCAGCTCCCCCCGGGACTTGACCCAGGGCTTGGTGAGCTCTCGGGCTGGCGCGCACATGTGTGTGGCGTGTGAGTGCGTGTGTGTAGGTGTGCAGTGGCGGTATTGCAAACATTGGACATGGTAGCCGGCAGCACAGGAGCTGGTGGGTGTGACTGCTGACGTTCTTGGTGGGTTGACTGGAAACCAACCGTTCTTTTAAGAGATTTTAAAATTAAAATCAGCCTTTCTGGTTATACCATTCTGCATTTTTCAAATTTTCTACAGTGAACATAGATGACTTTTGTAATGAAGAAAATAAAACTCCCTTTCAATCCCAACACTCAGAGCTGACCAGAATTCACATTCTATTGGATGTTTGAGATTGTGCCACACACACAGCGCTGTGTCTTGACTTTTCACTGTACTTTATATTTTAAGAGTCTCTTTCTCAGTATTTTCCCAAATCTAATCTTTTAATGGTTTATAATAGTGTTCTAGCATAAATAAATAATTTGCTTAGTTATTTGTTTAATTTGTTTATCATAATTTATTTGACACATTATATATATATATCACAACCTACATGTCAAATAAGTATGTATCAGATATATGTATGTACATATCTCCTATCCTTGCACATAAATCTTTACATCTTCAAACCTTTAAATCTGTGAATGTTTTCACCTTGCTCCTGGGAGCGAAGATGCCAGGTGAAACACTGCACACTTGGGAGGCTCCTGAAGGGGGTACAAAGAGCATCCCTTCTGAAAAGTGGGGGGTACAAAGAGCATCCCTTCTGAAAAGTCTGCCTGGCTCGGGGCTCCGTCTCCTGCCTGACTGGGCACCGCCCGCTCTCATTCTCAGGGAGGAACCGAGATAAAGAAACCAAGGGAAGAAAAGACCAGGTGAAGATGTGGCAGAAAGAATGTAGCAACTCACCCTTTGCACATGGGAGTGGCTAGGGAGATCATTTCTGTTTTCGTGTCCAACTTAAGGAAGGAGAGAGGGAGCTAACAATGGATGGAAACCGTCATTTAATCCTTACAAGTTATTATTGTTCCTGTTTTACAGAGGAGGACACTGAGCCCTGAGAGGTCAGGTGGCCTGTCCAGAGTGAGAAGCTGGCACTGGGCAGAGCCCGGATGTGTACCCAGGGTAGCCCAGCTTCGGAGCCAGGGCAATGAGCTGCCGTCCGGCCCGCATCTCCATAGCAGTGCAGGGGAAGGCGAATGGGCTTTGTCTCTCCCTCCCTCCCAGCCTCCCTGTCCCAATTTGCTTTCCCTCCCCTTACGAGGGACGGAGACGAAGAGTAAGGGACACTTTTCCAGCTGTCGCAGGGTGTGGGGCACCATCCCCTAGAAGTTACTGGACCTCCTTTTCTCAAAGGGTCTGGATCCCGGTGAAAGCCTCCTCCCCTCAGCCCTCCTGGATGACCTTCGGAGGACCCTGGCGGGCAGAGGATTTCACGGGTTGCTGGGAGCCCGCTGTGGCTGTTCTGACCTGCATTCTTCCAGCACATGTTGTCTAGGAGCATAAGCCCTGAGCGTGTGCACTGAGGGGTGGGGGAGGGCGCTGCTGGCCGGGAAACCACAGGGAGTGGAGCGGACCAAGGAACATTAATAATGTGGCCGCCGGCTGCTCGGCCTGCGCTGTCTGTCTCACAGAGGGGCCCGGGGAGCAGCAGGCAGAGGACGTGCCCCTTGACCAGGGTTTTGGCCCAAACCCTCGCTCTCCTGGCCACTCAACTGCATCCCTTACCCCTTCAGATTTCCTTTGTAAGACTTCCCCTGGGGGTGAGGGCACATCCCAGATGGACCCCATGTGGCTCTGTTTAGATGCTTCATTCCATTTGGGTAGCTTCATCTGGGGGTGACATTTAATCTATTTAAAAACAGTAAGAATAGCTTTAGTCCTAGACCAATCTTAACAGATACGCAACTCAGAAGACAAGAGCAGGCTTCCAAAGGCCCTCTGCTGGGGCATGTGTTAACTCGTTAGTTGCTGGACTGGGGGAGGTCGGACAATACCAGGAGAGAGTGGGGTGGCCAGAGACGGGACTCAGTCTCAGGGTACTGGGTAGTGGGGTGGTGGCTATTTACCGAGTAATACAGATGTTTTTCAATATTTGAAGAACTGGTACAGGTATGGCCGGGCTCTATATAGAATGGAAAAAAATGAAGCCCTGCCCATAGGTTCTTAGGGTCGTTATAAATGAATCTTTCCCGACTTCTCAAGAGACATGGCCATCGGCCCTCTTCCTCTGCATCTCTATTCAGAGCCCGGCAGTGGTTTCTGGAGTCACGGTTCTGCAGTTGCCGGATTCCAGCTCATCAGAGATGGGCTGAACATGGCCAAAAGCCTCTTCCCAGTGCCACGACTTAGGGGCCCTCTGGCTTAAATACCCCCCATGGCATGTGCTCTCCCTGATGCCGCCCTCAGGGCCAATATCCAATCAAAGGTGGTTACAAAAATTTTTGTTTTTTGAGGCGTAGGTTAAATTCCCATTTGGGAATCGAAATGAAGCCTTGTGGTGCTCAAAGGCAGTGTGACCAGCAGGCTCTGTCCCAGCGGCTCTGAGTCGTCCTCTTCCGTGGCGGCAGGACGCCGACCCGGAATTCCTGAAGCCGAGCTTCTAGCCCTGCCTGCACCACCAGCTACGGGGCCTTGGGCGAGAATTCCCCTCTGGGCTTCATTCCCTCCTTGGCAAACTGAGCTCGAGAAAAGCGGATCTCTCCAGCCCGTTCATTCTCTAGACTGTGACTCTGTGTCCCTTTCACTGCGGCAGCGACGGCGCCTTTGTCATGGTTGGTTCAAATGTGGGTTCAATCACTCTGCGACTGTTAGCCTTGGAATAACGGTAAGATGGTTGTGTGGGTTGAGCAACACCGGTCAAGTGTTTAGAACACTTGGTCCTTAGTAAACGCTCAATAAACGTTATTTGTTTTTTGCCTCTGGGTAAGTTTGGGTTTCATGAAGGTTGTGTCTTATCGCTCCTTTATTAACTGATACCCAAAGCCACCATCTTCTGAGCCTGAGTTCAATAACCTGGTTGTCAGGTCATTACGAGGGTCTCTGTCCTGTATCAGAAGGGACAGAACTATCACTCCTGGAGGTTTTATCTGGGCCAGACCTCGTACCAGACACTTAACATATACTTTTTTATTTCATCCTCACAACAATGGCAAGAAATAAGTATTATTCCACCTCATTTTACTCCTAAGGAAATAATGAAAACCACGCCCTGGCCAGTTTGGCTCAGTGGTAGAGCGTCGACCTGCGAACCAAGGAGTCACAGGTTCGATTCCCGTCAAGGGCTCGTACCTCAGTTGCGGTTCAGTCCCTGGCCCTGGTTGGGGTCGTGCGGTAGGCAACCAGTCACTGTGTCTCTTTCACATCAGTGTTTCTCTCTCTTTCACTCTATTTGAAGATAAAAATGAAAAAAAGTATCCTCAGGTGAGGATGAAAGAAAAGATGAAAACCATACTACTAATAGTAATTAGAGACTCGGACTCAGTCTGTGAGACTCCAAGCCCAATGCCTGGGTGAACAGAAAAAATTCTTCTGGAAAGAGTTCCATATCAGTCCAGGCTCCCCCAGGACAGAAAGCTGACACCTGCCCGGAGACACGGACCCCATCCTGTGGGCGGAGGGCCGAGCGTTTCCCCTAAAGCCCTCTCCCTCTGTTCCGAGCCAGGCCCCACGGGCCAAGCCGCAGAGGGAGATGAAAGGCCCTGTGGATGAAGTCCTCCACCCTGGGAAAAGGAAGACGCAAGAAGAGAGAAGGCAGACGAGGAAGAACAGAACAGAAGGAGGGGGGAGAGAACAATCTTTGACAAATATTTTCTGTTAATAAATTCCATTTTGCCTTTAAAATGTTTGCCAACTATCTAAGCAGGAAACATTTTTCACATACCAGGGCAAACCATTGCTGAAATGCCTCTCCCGTCCGCCTGCCACAGCCTCTGTTTCCATAACCTCTCAGGAGGTAGCCTCTCGTGGACTCTGTGGTCTTTCTCTAGGAAGACCTGCCCTTTCCATGAGAACATTCTGGGGTTACGCATGCTTTCTTCCCAGCCTGGGGAGAAGACGTCCTGGGAGCCTTGGAGGTCTTCACGTGTCCCCAGCTCTCCTCCCCTTCTCTCCCCTGCCCCCCCCTCCCCTACCCCCCCCCCCCGCCCTCCATCTATCTCTGACCCAAAGTGTAGAAAACGTGTGCCTCAGTCTGGGCTTACCCGCTTCTTCCCACCTGTGCAACTCTCTCCTGCTCCTCACCTCTTAGTTCTTCTTCTCCTTGCTCCTCCCAAACTTGGTTTTATTTCATTATCTTTAATATGTCTTTATTGATTTTTTGAGAGAGTGAGGGAGATAGAAACATTGATGTGAGAGAGAACATTGATTGTCCGCCTCCTGTACGCGCCCCCTACTGGAGATGGAGCCCACCACCTGGACATGTGCCCTGACCGGGAATTGAACCGGGACCTCTCAGTCCATGGGATGATGCTCAATCTACTGGGCCACATTGGTGGGACCCAAACTTGGTTTTACTGAGTTTAAAGGGAAGAAGTTCTCAAACCCTTAGTGCAGTCTTCCTACATCTCCAGCACTCTGTCTTCATACACGTATGGTTTTGACAGGTTTTACTGAGGGCCTACTGGTGGCTTCCAGTTTTGAAAAGTGCATCAGGCCCCAATGTTGGGTTTAGAGAAAAATCTGGCAAGCGTCGAAGACTCATTCAGTTCATTTTATTGAATTTTTTAGTGATAAGACCTCTTGACGATCCTATGGGTAAATCTGTGCCCAAACACACTGTTCAGAGACTCCTGAAGCCATCTGGCGAATATCTGGATGAAAAGAAAATGCATTTGTCAACATCATTCTGCCAAGCTGGAGAGCCAATGTGGATCTCGTTAAAGCCGAAGTGAGGCCAGACAGTTGATTGTGTTTTCCCCTGATGGATCATCTTTCTATCTCCAGCTCCACGTTCCCTTCCTGGAATAGAGAGAGGCTGCCGTCCGCAGCGCGGCTCGCTCAGGCCGCCTGGGAGAGAGCTCAACACAGCCCTGCCTCAGAAGGAAGCGGGCCCACGCTCCCACGGCCTGACCTTCGTGCTGTGTTCCCTCATTTTTGCCCTCTGATGTACTTTGGAGACTTTTTAGAGAGCCTAATGATTTATTATTTTATTAGGTCATAGAATCAGGGCCTTTGGGTGAACTGGACCTCTCCAGAGTCACGGTACCCAAGCACTCGCCTCTACTTCAAATAACCCATCCTCCTGTTAGCAACTATTTATTGACACTTTGTTTTAGGCAGGGTGCTGGATGCCAAGGTTGAAGTGATGAATAAGACAGATTGATTCTTGTCTTGCTGCAACTAATTTTCTGATGGAAGAGATAGATCCAAGACATCAACATGGGTCAGTCTGTGTAGTGTAACATGAGCCGTCTTTAATTTCTCTGATACCATGTTTCGTCCCTTGCAATGAAAAGCTTTATTTTAGGGTCTACTTCTAGAACTTATTCTTACTTATGTGTGAAATAGCACCTGCATAGAATTGTTTGTTATCGTAATGTTTATAATAGTAAATGGTTAGAAATACAGTACAGTAGTCTCCCTTGTCTGCGGTTTTGCTCTCCATGGTTTCAGTTACCCACAATCAACTGCGGTCCAAAAAAATTAAATGGAAATTTCCAGAAAGAAGCAATTCAGAAGTTTTAAATTGCATGCCGTTCTGAGTCGTGCGATGAGATCTCATGCCGGGACATGAATCATCCTTTTGTCCGGTGTCTCCACGCTGTACACGCTCCCAGCCCCTTAGTCCCTGGGGAGCCGCCTTGGACACCACATCAACCGTTGTGGTGTCCAGGTGCTTACGTTCAAGCAACTCTTCTTTCACTCAGAAATGCCGCATTCACATAATGTTTGTTACGGTATATTGTAATGTTTGTTCTATTTTATTATTAGTTATTGTTGTTAATCTCCCACGGTGCCTAATTTATAAACTTTCATAGGTGTGTATGTATAGGAAAACAACAACAACATAGTATATGTAGAATTCGGTACTATCCAAGGTTTTAGGCACCCAGTGGGGGTCTTGGATAAGGGGAGACTACTATATCCAAAAAGCCCATCAGTAGGGTATTGATTAAATACTCTGTGGTATATCCGAATAATGGAATTCTATCCAGCTGTTAAAAAAAAAATAAGAGAAACCAACAAGGAGACTCTATTTGTATAGATATGAACTAGTCTTCATGACACGTTGTTAAGAGAAAACAGCAAGGTAAAGAGCAGGGAGCTTAGGGTGTTATAATTATTGTAAAGAAAGAAAAGAAAGTGTGAATGTGTGTGTACTTGGTGGTTAGTGTACAAAGTATGTCAGAGGAGCACAGGAGAGGGGACTCTGGCTATATGATAGTGCTGCAAGGAGACTGTTCACTGTACACCTCTCTGTAGCCTCTGGCTTTCGATCTGTGGATACAGTACATCTTCAAATATTTCCATGTTACGTGTAAAAGGCCACGAGGGGAGAAGGGAAGGGTGGCAAGCTACAGCCTGACACGCTGAGCCAAATGAGCCAGGGCAAGATGCAGGTTTAATATTGTCAGATCTTCCCATTTTATAAGAGATGCTGGACATAATATATTCGAGGAATCTTCCAATTTTAAAATGTTGGCTAGTTGAAGCAGATTTATGAGCTGTGTCCGGTCTGGGTCCATCAGTGTGGGATCCTGTGGCAGGGGCTCCAGGATCTTCGAAAGCTCTGATTGTGTTGGGGAAAGGTGATGAAGGCACCTGGGACAGAGCAGCAGGACGGCGGGGCAAGGACAGATGGAGCACCTGTGTGGCGGGTGGGGGCAGAAACAGCAGGATCTGGTGAGAACTGGGCAGGGGGGCAGGGGGCAGAGAAAGGTGGAAGAAGACTATTTCCAGATTGAGTGGTTTGTAGGATGGCGTGATTTATATGCAAAATGGAATGAGAATGGCTCTGAACTCAGGGAGACCCGGGTTGTCACCCCTTCTTCACGGCTGGGGGAAAAGTGGATGTTCTTATCATTAGATACAGATAGATACTAAATAAAATAATGCACGTAAAATGTTTATAGTTATTAAAAGGTTACTTGTTACAGACGTTTGTTATTTTTGGTTATCAGCATTCATTCTCTCTACACCCACTTTCTTTCCAGTCCGTGTGGTCCTGGTGGAGGTGACTCTACCCCAAGGGGGAGTAGCAGGGAGCTCAGGTCTGGCCCATGGGTCAATCACATGTTCCTGGTCACACGTTCCAGGGGTGCTCAGACCACCCAATCCAGGCCAATTTAAGCCGATGAGACGAGTCCTGGCCCCCCACTGGCACTGGAGTGGAGGTGAGGTGGGCCCCTGGACTGCTGTGTCTGTCAGGGGAGGCAGGTCTGAGGAGGAGCCAGCCATAGTTCTCTGAGCTGAGCCATGAAGAGAGAAATTAGGGCCTGGGGAGGTAATTCATGTCCCTGCATCATGCCCCGGCTCCATGCCCGGCGTTCTCAGCTTACACCTGAGCCAGTACATTCCTTTTCATCTTAAATAATGACATCTGAGCAAACAAATAAACAAACATCTGTGGGCGGAGGACAAGAAGCTGCTAAGCAGGCCACTTGGGGTTTGGTGTCCTAGCGTCCTGGGATCCACCAGTATCCTCAGCCCCCGGGGCCTGCGCGGGCGGGAGGTAGCGTACTCACCTGCAGCAGCATCACAGGGCCTTCCCGATGAGTGACAACTCAGACATACAGTCAAGTGGGAGTCGGAGGTGAAACGAGGGAGCTGGAGAGACTGCAAAGGCAGAGCAGGGGAGAGGCGGGAGCATTGGTGCTGTTTCCGAGTTCTGTGCAGAGAAGCTTTGCGGGGAGGCTGGGGTCCCACCACGCGGAAGCGTGCAGGTCACCCCTGGAGCTCAGGAGCTCTTTGTCACGTAGGCCCCCTGAGCGCTAAAACAGCACCATCCAAGAGGTGGCGCCTGCAGAGAGACATCAAAGGGTTGAAGTTGTTCAGGCAAGAGAAGGTGAGGCCTGAAACTGTCCCCTGAATGATGACCTGGCAAGGGGCGTGGGAAGTGTGTGTGAACGTCTGTCTCCCCATCTCAACGGTCAGGGTGGGGTCCGAGTCCTATTCAACTCCCTCAACCTGCAGAGGGACTGGCCAGTGCTGGGCACGTAGAAAGAGCCAGAGGAAAGCAGTTCACAGAGAAACAAAGTGGGAGCCTTCACAGACTCCTTGTCTCCGAAGGGCAGCCCACGCAGCCTGGCCAGGCCTGGGACCGGGAAGTTGGGGCAGACTCTGGCGGGGAGGAAAGCGTGTGGCCTGAGACCTCTTGGAGAGACAGCAGTTGGTTGGGAGCTGACAGGGAATGGCGGTCAGCTGCCCTGACAGTCTCCTTGCCAGGGGACACGCTGCAACTTCAAGGCTCATGTTTGGAGAAGGAGGACGAGTGGGTGCCCACTGGCATCTCAGCCCAGCTTTCCTGCTTTTAAACACCGACGAGCGCGACATTTCTGTCTGGAGGGTGCTGGGCCCCTTCGATCACTGTCCAGCTACAGTGATTCCCACATCAGCTTCTAGACAGTCTGCCCTCTTCCTGCCCCCACGGCCCCCCCGCGGGGCCCCTGGCCGGCAATCCCTGTGACACACTGGGGTGAGAAGAAATGAGTTTCCATCCCATACTTCAGACTCCTTTTGGCAAAAAAGGAAATTCCATCCACCTCTAAAAGAATGGGAGAAAAATGGCAGGGTCACAAGATGTGACGGCCTCTTGGAATAATTAAAACCTGGGTTCTAGCCCGGCTGGTGTAGCTCAGTGGATGGAGCGTTGGCCCATGGGCAGAGGTCCCATTCCTGGTCAGGGCACATGCATTCAGTGTGTGGTACCAGATCACGAAAGGAAGGCAAGGGGGCTTTGACGGTCGCAAGGGTGCCTGTCATGGTCACGTCTTGAGGAGAAGCTTGGACCCAGGTTAGGCTCGAAAGCAAAGGCTGAGCCGTGGTTCCCAGCAGCCACTAGGCATTAGAATAAGAACCTGATGCAAAGCTGATTTTGAAAAGGCAAATTCCTAGGCCCAACCCCAGGAATTCTGTTCCATAGGTTAGAGGTAGGGTCAAAATCTGCATTTTAAAGAAGTATCTGGGGTGAACTCTGATGCAGATGGTGCATAGACCACACTTTGAAAAAGACTGTCTCTCCAGTCCCCGGTGACGCTGAGGTACCAAATTTTCCCCAATGTAAATCTCTTACGTTGAGCAACCAAAAGTCCCAGGATAGAGCCTGGTTTGGGCTTCTCTCCTACCACAGGCTTCTCTTTACCAGATCGGCTAGTAAAAATCGCCAGGCTGTCTGTCTGTCTGTCTGTCTGTCTGTCTGTCTGACAGAGTGCACAGACTATTCACGCTGTTATTTATGATTTAGTTGTTTGAGGAGAAACACTGTGAAACTACAATATGGAGTTTAAATATTTTTCCATGGCGAAAAACCCCTAAATACCCTCAAGAAGAAAGTGCTGTGTGGTAGTTAGAGCACAGGCCGGGAAGCTAGTTTGCCTAAATTTCTGAGTTTTTTCACTTACTAGCCATGAGACCTCGAGCAAGTCACTTTGCTTCTCTGTGCCTCAATTTCCTTATAAAAAAACAACACTGATTAATAATAGCACTACCTCAAGGTGTATCACAGGAGTTAAATGAGTTCATGTGTACAAGCACTCAGCATGGTGCACGGAGCTTCCAAACAAGACACGCCCCCTGTCATGAACAAACCTGAGTGTACAAAGACCTCCAGGAGCTAGAAACCAAGAGGAACCGAAAACTACAAGTAAGTGCATGGCTGCCCTTTGCACACACCATGGGGGAGGAGAGGGAGGGTTGGTGTCAGAGTCGGTCTTATTTACGTGCGGGTTTGGGTTTTCATACTGTTCAGGGACAGAAACAAGATCTTGAGCCTCCGGGAGGCAGAGTATTGGCACTGAGACTCCCCCGTAAAGCCAAGACCGTGGAAGGACAACACCCTTTGAACAATCGCAGACCAGAAATAGTCCATCTCTAGCAGAGAAAAATGGAACGAGAGCTTGTTTTCCTTGAACTGAGCTCTAGGTCAGAAGGGGAGAACGTCTCCCTTAAGAATTCAAAACCACTGGCATGAGTCCTTCGTGGGTTTGGGGTTTTAATAAGTAGTTCCTGTACAACCTAGAAACCCGTAGGCTAAGAAATAACATAAAATTTGCTCTGGGCCAATGATGCTCTGTTAGCAGCAAACACTGGATTGCACTGGTTTCTGCAGATGAAAACCTTGCTGAGGATGAGCTCGCAGTCTGAGGTCTCATAGCACACAAGGAAAAACCACCAACAAGAGTTCACAGATCCATCAAACAATAGCACCAGACCTCCCAGAACCTTACATTACAGACCCCTCAGAGGAGATCGTAAACGAGGTATGGTAAGGTGACTACCAGCATAAAATAAGGCTTCGAAAACATAATACCTGGAAAGTGAACAAAATGAGACAGATTTAAAAAAATAAAACAAACAGCCAGAAATCTTTAACAATATGCATTAAAATAGAAAACTCAATGAACAGACTTAATAGTAGATTCGACTTAACTAAAGGAAGAGTTCTTGAACTTGGAGGAAAGTCTGGGGAATGATCCAGATGGAGCCCAGAGACGGAAACGGTGAAAGAGATCTTAGGAGACATGGAGGATGGAGTGGAAAAGTCTAATGTATATTTAACGGGAGTTCCAGAAGACAAAGCAGAGAATGGGGCGAGGCGACGGGTGGAGGGAAGATGCCTGAGAATTGATGGAAGGTGCACATGAGCTAAAGAAATAAAACCAAATATTTGTTTAGATACAGCATAGGGAAACTGCAAAATATCCAAGACAGAGAAACTTTGCAAAAGAAAGCAGAGAGAAAAGACCAAACTCATTAAGTTGGGAGAAGTGCCGATCACGTGGTCTGGGAGCGAAGTCTGCGGGACCCACGCGTGTGAGAGAGAGGGAGGGGAGAGGCAGAGGCTGAGATCAAGGACAACTTAAAAGCAGCTGGGGAGCCCTGGCTGGTTTGGCTCAGTGCTTAGAGCATTGGCCCTCGTGGGTTCAATTCCCAGTCAAGGGCACGTGGTTGGGTTGCAGGTTCGATCCAGGCCCTGGTTGGGGTCATGAGGAGGCAACCAATTGATGAGTCTCTCTCACATTGATGTTTCTCTCTCTCTCTCCCTTCCTCCCTCCTTCCCTTTTACTCTCTCTAAAAATCATTGGAAAAAACATCCTCAGATGAGGATTAACAGAAAAAAAAAAGAAAGCAGGTGGGGAGTTTGGACTTGGTATGAAGGCTGCAAGAAACTTACATCATTGCGAGAACCCAATGAGACAAAAAGTAGGCTTGTTAACGAAAAAGCATTTTCCAAAGGATTGTTTTGCAGTGTCTGTGGTGTGGAAATGAAACGATTCTGCGGCATTTGTTCCCGACTCCAAATTGCTGTATTTTTGTTTTTCCTTTTCTGTTAAAAAACGGAGACATTTTGCAACAATCGCAGGTGCTTTGAGAAAAGGGTTAAATCATTTTTGAGCAAATGGTTTATCTTTTATTCTGGATAAGCTGTTCTTTGTGCAGCATTGGTATTGTTTGATGGAAATCACAGACGCCCTGGCCGGTTTGGCTCAGCTGTTAGAGTGTTGGCCTGCTGTCCAGAGGGACCCGGGTTCGGTTCCCACTAAGGGCACGTACCTTGGTTGCAGTTTGTCCCTGGCCCTGGTTGGGCTGGTTGGGTCGTGTGGGAGGCAGCCACTCGATGTGTCCCTTTCACATCGATGTTTCTCTCTCTCTCTCTCTCCCTTTCTCCCCCTCGCACTCTGTCTGAACAAAAAAAAAAATAGAAAAATGTCCTCTGTGAGGATTAAAAAATAATAATAATAAATAAAAGAAATCACAAAGACGACCCCACTTCCTTTTCCTTCTCTATTGCTTCATCAGATGAGGCAGCCATGCTTGGAAAAACTCTGGACTGGGTCAAACAAGCGTATGTTCTGGGCCTCCAGCTTCCTGGGTGGTTGCTGACAAATGGAAAGTTGCTAAACATTTGTTCAGAAAAGGAAGGCTAAAGACTCAGCACAGTCTGCCAAGGAATGTGAGTACATTAGCTAGGGCCGGCCCCAGGGAAATGAGGAGATGGGGTGGGTACCACTCAACTCACCACATCATCCTTTCGGAGGATTTTATCTCTCTGGCCTGTGACATGAGGATGCAGTTGGCCCCGGAGAGCTTATTCTTTTGACACATTTTCATGGAGTGATAACTATGAGACAGTCACTGCACTGGGTGTCCTAGGGACCCTGCAGGGATCCCGCCAGGATCCCTGCCCTCTCAGAGTTCAGAATGCAGTGGGAGACACAGATAAGCAACTGTGATGTAGCTTTGAAAGTGTGATGTGATGGAGATGGCATAGACCTGGCCGTAGGGAAACTTGCAACTGAGGCTTGAAAGAAGCAGTAAGAGTAGCTGAAGGAAGGAAAGAGCAAGAGACAGTAAAAAAAATGCACATTGTTCAGCTTTTCCAGAGCACCAGAAGCGAGAGGCAAACAGAGAAATATAGCTGGAAAGGCAGGCAGGCGGGGACCAGACCAGGAGGAGGCATTAGCCATGGTCAGGATAAGCCTTGATGGTGAGGCGTCGGGGGCCACTGAAGGGCTTTCTGCAGGAAAGTAACCTGATCAGATTGGATTCTTAGAAAGCTCCCTCTGGCTGCTGCCTGGGGATTCCATTAGGAGGGAGCTGCGGGAGAGGGAAACCCATCAGGCAGCTATTGCCGGGGTTGCAGGCTGAACCAGCCGGAGCAGTGGAGGCGGGAAGTGTGAGGATTCAGCCCGTGCTTGGGCGGGAGAGTGGACAGGGGTGGGTGAGGGAATGTGCACTCAGAGGGAGAGAGAGGAGGCAGAATGATGTTCGGGGCCCCGGTTTGAACATTAGGCAGATGACAGGAGGAAGAACTCTGCCTATGACTTCCTAGAAGCAAAAGAGGGAAGGGAATGATGCAACAGAGAGTCCGGACAGAGCTATAACCTGAATGGAGAGAAGAGATAAGGCTCAGGGAAACCCGGGGCCAGCTTCAACCTATGTGTCTCGCTGGGCCTCACACTCAGACGGGCCCAGTGCTAGCCATCTTGAAATCTAGAGTGACCTACCTGCATGACCCCAGCAGATAGGTGCAAACCGTGTGTGCTCTGTTCTCTGCTGCCTCATTCACCCAGAGCCTCATTCACCTCTTGGGAGGCCCCAGAAACACTGAATTCTGGTGGACACACCAAGCGTGGCAGTTCAGTGAGACTCAAAAGGAGTACAAGGTAAGTGTGTTATGGGAGCTGACCACCTTCAGTCTCATTGAGCCCCAGAATTCCCTCTTTCTGTCCCATATCAACATGACTACCACTGAGTAAGCAGGGTGCTGACTGCCCTGGAAAACCACACTTTCCCCTAAAATCTACATGCTTGACTCATGTTACTTCCCTGTGAACCAACCATGTATACGGACAGTGACACAGGAGCAAGGGACAGGGCAACGCATAGCTCCGTTTCTTTTGAGTCCTCCCTTCCTTGTTAGATGGAAGGGAGAGTACTGGCAGGATGTGCACACATAAAATACACTGGAGATAGTTTTGTTCAGTGTCTCCATGCTTTTGGTAAGAATGAACTATGTATACACATATGAGCTGCAAAATACAGACAGTGTAATTTTGGTGATTCTGCGTATGAGTTAACGTTCTTATAGTTACATTTAAAACTGGCATTGCACAATATAAAAAGAACAACATAGTGATGCTAATAACTTAAAGTTTATAATTTTCTTGATTCAGAATAACACTTGATAGCAAATAAAAACGTTATAACAGTGGAAATGCAAAATGGTACAGCCACTTTGGAAGACAGTTTGGCAGTTTCTTGCAAAACTAAACACAGTCTTAGCAGGTGATCCGGCCGTCATACTCCTAGGTGTTACCCAAATGGGTAGAAAACGTATGTCCACACAAAAACCTGTGTGTGAATGTTTATAGTAGCTTTATTCATATTGCCAAAAATTAGAAGTGACCCAAACATCCTTCGATAGAGAAATAAATAATTTACCTATGCCTCCATACAATGGAATATAATTCAGTGATGAAAAGAAATGAGCCCTCAAGCCTTAAAAAGACGTGGAGGAAGCTTAAGTGCACATTGCTAAGTGAAAGAAGCCAGTCTGAAAAGGTTACATAGTGTCTGATTCCAACTCTATGACATTCTGGAAGAGGCAAAACTATAGAGTCAGTAAAGAGATCAGTGGCCAGGTAGCTCAGTTGGTGAGAGCATCATCCCTATATGCAGGTTTGATCCCCAGTCAAGGCACATACAAGAATCAACCAATGAATGCATAAATAAGTGGAACAATAAATCAATCTCTCTCTCTCTCTCTCTCTCTCTCTCTCTCTCTCTCTCCTTTCCTCTCTCCAAAAATTAGTAAATAAAAATTTAAAAAACCCAAAGTGAACTCTAATGTAAACTTTGGATTTTAGTTCATAGTAATGTGTTCATATTGGTTCATCATTTATAACATATGTACCACACAAGTGCAAGAGTAAAGAAGAGTTTCATGGGAGCTCTCTGTACTTTCTGCTCAATTTTTCTTTAAAAAATAAAGTCTGTTTATAAAAAAAATTTTAAAAGGATAAAAACAACCTGGTCCAATGCCATACTGACTTGTGGAATAAGGCTAAGAAGCTACAGGGTAGAGACATGATGTCCACTCTAGAAAGGCTTCAGAATGACCAATGGGCCTCTTTGCTTTGGGTTGGGTCCCTTTCTTTGTCAAGAGTGAGTGGAATCATCTAGGGCCCAATCCCATGTCAGCTGCTCCACTGGGCATTGACGGGACTTCAGGTGGACTTTGTCAGAGCTGGTGCTCAGGTGCGATTTGCTGGTGGACACTCAGCCTCTACATTCTGCCCTATATAAGGCTTTCCCCTTTTCAGAATGTAGAAGCCATATCTGCTCCAAATCAACAGGAGGTGGTGAGTGACACTTCTCCCTGGATAACCAAGTTATCAGAAAAGAAACTTTAGTATCACCTCTGCCATTTATTGGGTAACATTGACCAAGTTGCTGCACCTTTCTGGGGCTCAGCTAACTACGTATAAAAGGATCATGGTGCAGGGAGACAAGTTAGGTCATTTTTCAAGAAAGCCACCAAGAACCTCAGTGTGTAAAAAGAAATACGAGCAGCTTCTCTGATTGAAGACAGGGAAAGAGGAGAGAGGAATATCCTAGAGTCTCAAACCACCACTTACCTGTTCTTGACCCACTGGTGCCCTTGAAGCTCTAGAACGTCTAGAAACCTCAGGGTACCATGGAATACAATTCAAACATCCATATCTGGTCTATCTCCCTCATTTTAGAAATGGAATAGCAAGGAATTTGCTCAAGGTCATACAAAGAGTCAGTGGTCATGATGGAATTTGGATCCAGGTCCCCTGACCTCAAGTTCAATGCTCTTTCCTCTCACTGTTTTGCCCCAGTCCTGCTGTGGCCATTTTTTTGTTTATTGAGTGGAAAACACCCTACCAGCCCAAACATGAGCTCTGCCCTCTGGAAATGGAAACAGCAGCCCACACACAAATCATTGCCACCTCCTGTGCAATGGCACCCATACAGCAAGATGATCTTGACCCTCGCAGGTTATTTGTGTTTATAACAAAGCTTGAGAACCCCGAGGTTCCTAGAGCCTCTGATAAAGATTTGTCAGGGATTTGAACGAGCCGTTCACTTAGTCTTCAGCAGTGTTAGCATTTGTCCTCTGGATCAGCACAGTGCTGAGTTGTGCCGTCTTGTATTCTTATGGTTCTAGTTTTTTAAGGAGCATTGGTCATAGCTCTTCAAGCAGGTGCTCTACTCCATAGTTAGGTGGTTCCCCCATCCCTGGTTTGGTGTTCTGTACACAGTCGGTGTGTAGTCAACCATGCTTCTTCTCAAGGCCATTGTACCTTTTTCTGCTCATGGAGTAGAAAGAGAACAACATCAGACGGCAGCTCCGGAGGCAGCAAATGTTGACCCTATCAGAAAGGGTGCGGCTCCACTTCACCCAGCGTGGCATCAGTGAGAAGAAGCTGAGCAGGCCGCCGATCAGAGCACACGACAAATAAACAACCACCTGTTTGTTACCTTTACAGGGGGGCAGGCACTGTGCTGAGCCCTGCAGGTGCAAGATCTCCAGGGGTGTCCCAAACAAGCTTAGATGAACTCCTTTCTGCCTCATGTGCAGAGGAGGGATCTGAGGCTCAGAGGGGAGAAATAACGTGTTCAAGGCTTCAGAACTACTTCTACAACCCAGGGCTAGCTGACTCCAAATCTCAAATTCATAAGCTCCATATCAAGATGACCAGGAGCAATATAACTGGGTTTTGAAAGATTCTATGAGTGGAAAAACAGCTTGTGTTTTCCATATGCCTGGTTTTTGCCCTTCAACCCACCTAAGCTGTCTCCCTCTCCTTCAGCCTCTTAAAGAGTTTAGACAGGACACAAAATGAAACGGCTCGAGAGTGTGGAGCCAGCAAGTTTGTCAGCCAGACATGTTAATATGACCAGAGACCTTGGGGAGCTAGGGAAGGGGAGTGCTGGCCGATACATTAGCACAACCAGAGATGGGGTAATGAATACATAAAATCTGCAAAGTTTATCCCCAATGTCTTTAAATCGGGAACATTGTGATCCTACTGAACAGTCTCTCGGAAGCAGACATAATGAGCTAAAGCTTTTCCGAAGTCCCCTGGGGCTCTGAGATTGTAGCAGATGGTTACTCAGGAATCTCTTGGAGCCAGACAAATGTGGGATTCACTCCGAGACCCATATCCTTCACATAATAGCAGAAGGATTGGGGCAAATTACTTAAGCCTTCACATTTCAGTTTGCCATTCGTATCTTGGGAATACCAATAATGCCTGCCTCACAGGGTTGCAAAGATTAAAAAGATTCTTGCCGAGTGCTTAGCACAGTATCTGACATATTGTAAGCATTCAATAAAGAGCTGCAATTATTGAGATGATATATTTAATATTCCCCAGGTTCAGTTTCTCGTCAAGTTTAATGTAATTCTTTAGATAGCCGAAGCGACTAAACTGTTTCCTCTTGGGCTCGGAGGCCAGTGCACAACTTGGCTCTTGCTTTCTGATTCAGGCTTGCTTTGCAGTGTTTGTGTTTCGGGAGACTTACACAAAGCCCCCTGGTGGAAAGATAATAGTGTTGGCTTTTTCCAAGGATAGGCTGGGTGGTAGCTCAGAAGGAAAATTACTCAGACTCAAGAATCTTTAACTTTCTTAAAAACGACTGAAGCTGCCAGAATATCCCAAACCATAAAACCAGTTCTAAAGTTCTCGTTAGCTTTCCTACAACTACAGACTCAAAATGTTTGAGCTAGACTATTTGATGGAACTTAGTAGGTCCAACCTCTCCGTGTCACAGATCAAAACGCCGGGTCCCAGACAGAGGTGGAACTTTGACTCGAACCACAGATTATGAGAACTGTAAGTCAGTTAACAGCACCGTGAAAGGCTGAGAATGAGACCAAGTCAAGAGATTCCCTGGATCTGGTTGCCTCTGTACACCTTTCTGCCATGTCCCCAAGCCTGTGGCATTCTGATGGCATCCAGAGAGGCTCCGGGCTCTGGTCCTTCCATCTCCGTCTCCTTGGTGGAGCCTTCTCTCTTGCATGCATGGCAGTGAAGCTAATTCTGGCATGGACTTGTGGTCAGAACAAAGTCAACTACTTTTCTATCTTCTTGTGCTCTTTGGGCTCAGTGTCCCTGAAAAAGTTAAGTAGGGATGGCTTTGCCAGATAAACACAAGGGGGCTTTCTTCCTAGGGCAGTTCTCACAATTTTCTCCGAGGTGGTTGGTAGGGAGATGTTAAAGAAGTAAGTCAGAATCAGGACAGAGAAACCAGGGACCCAAATCAAAGAGATGAGGTCTATGGGGAAGAAAGGTGAAGGGTCAGAAACCACATGTGCATTGTCCACTGTGGTATCCACAGTGATCACACCTGATGCTCTGTAAATATACACTGAATGAATGAATGAATGAATGAAGGGAGGAAGAAAGGGAGGAAGACAGAGATATGCAGCCTATTAGATCACTTGGAGAACTAGACTGGGGAGGTAATCTAGTCAAAGCACCATTTAGGCATGTCCAGGAAAGAGGAACATTACCAACACACATGGCGCCTCCAGTGTGGACCAGGCCCTGTGCTTGGCCCCGCCAAGTGGTGTATGTATCACAGATTCCTCATTACCGCCCTATGCATAGGCATTGCCCATTTCAGTCAGGGATTCTGAGACCCAGATTAACTTCAGGGTTTAGACAGAGGAAGAGCCTTCTTGGAAAGAGTTTATGTTGATGAACTCTCCTTCTCTAGATATCTTGGGTGCTAATTATTCTCCCTTTGTCTCCACTCCCTACCAGAGTCATCACATGCCCCTCTCTTCTGCGCCATGGCTTGGGATGCTGATTTCTAGGGAGTACATCATCCAGACTGCCTTGAGCTGGCCTTCTGTTGGGAGGCACTGGTTAGAGATGAGAAAGCAAGAGAGACAGAGAGAAGTCAGAACACTTATTCTCCTGCTTCCTCTCTGCCTTGCAGTCCTCGATGGCTTTAGCTCTTATCAGACAGCCCCTCTTCTACCACTCCAGTTCTGCCCAGGCCTTGGTAACAGCAGTCTCTCCTCTGCCTCAGCACCTGTCTTTGCTTCCTCACTGTTGCTAAGCCCTAGGTGCTTTGCCATCTCTTCGAGGTTCCCTGAACTTTGCCCATAAACTGTGTAAATAGTCTTTTTGTTCTACTCTCCAGTTAAACCCTTTGGAATGACATACTCTTCTCCTTCTCTGTGCCTTCACTCATTCAATTTCCAAAATATGCAGCAGAGTCTCGTCCCTTTCAACCCAATGTTTCTCAAACTTCCTTACCACTCCCTCCCTGCCCACCACCCAGTCCTCCAAGAAGACTTCTCTGACTATTCCCACGCACCCCAATTGTATTGTTCCCACTGCTAGGCTGACGTCAGGGCAGAACTTTCCTGCTCTATTTTCCTTGTGGTTCTATGACCATTGCCTTGTCAACCTGCTCATCTCAGCAGGATAGTGAGCTCTTTTAGCAACCATAAACATGTTTTGCTGGCAAGAACCTTAGCGATCATCTCATTCCACTTCTTTATTCTATAGAGGAGGAGGTGGAGTCTCAGACAGGGTAAAGGTCATGCTTATGGTCACCAGTCACATAGAGCCAGCTCCACAGCCTAGTCTTCTGACTACGTCCCCATGCTCCGTTGTTGCGCTTAGTAGGCCCTCAGTATGCTGATGACTCATCACTCGATTTTTATCTCTAACCCAGTTCTCTTCCCAGAACTCCTAACTTGTAAATCTTACTTCCTACTCAGCATCTTTACTTAGGATAAACAACAAACATCTCAACGTGTCCAAAACTGAGCTCGGAGAAGGTTGAGTGTGTGTGAGAATGTGTGCCTGATGTCGGGGCATAAGGAGCAAGTACTCATCACTTGTTAGCTTTGAATGAACTAGAAACACTGTTCTAGCTAATACTTGTGCTAAATAGATAGCATTAGGCTAAAGAAGGCTTGTGTGCCTCGACAGTGCTCTCTTTTTTCCTTATGATTTCTAAAAGGACTTTATCCTATTGGAATTGCCTACATGAAAGAACTGAAAAATGCATCCCTAAGTGAGGACATTATAGATGACTGGCAAGAGATGAACTGTGCACCTACTAAATACAAATGACCTTCACTGATTCTAAGTTTCTCTCCTCAGCTGCTTTCTAAGACTGCACCAAGTCAGGAAAACTAAAACCAGGTCAATGGCAACGGGACTGTGTGAGCCCTTCACTTTGCTATGGCGAGAAATTACACACCCAGTGTCCTTAACAGCCGTTCCAACGTGTTCAGATGCCGACTCAACAAGAAGGTCCCCATGATATGCAGTTCTTTCAAGCATCTTTGGAATTGGGGATTGTGTTTCTCACTAGAAAATTCCTTCTTCTCTGATTTCTGCAACTGAGTTCTCTTATGTGCTATGAAGAAGCAGTACAATCGGGAACTATGCCAGTTGTATGTCAGCCCTCTGACCTTCTGACTGTGGGGCTGAATGGGCCATCCGTGGATGAACAACTCAGGAAGTCTCCATGGCCTTTATGTTTCCCTTTATTGACCCTCCGGGGCAGTCAGGAGCTAGAGCTGAGGTGGGGAGACACTGGCCCGTGTTGTCCATGAGTAGGCACTTGAACTGAGTGAAGCTGCAGACTTCAGCCTGAATGGAGGCTGCACTGATGGCTCTGAGTGGAGGCTCCAAGATAGAAGTGGACTCAGAGGCTCCAAGACAGGAGTGGGTAGGGCTGGGCTGGATGAGGAGGAGGGTGAAGGGGCACTCAGTAGGCTGGCTGGAGGGAACAGAAGTCAAGGCCGAGAAGGATCAAGAAGGGGCGGGCAGTGGGACTTTCAGGAACTGTCCTGGGTGTCCAGGACATTGGAGTGAGGAGGGAAGGGCAGTAAAGGTGACAGAGGCTCCTGGATGACGAGGTAGGTCAGCAGGAGTCATCAGTGAGGTCCCTATTATGGTCTGAACTGTGTCCCCCAGATTCCTATGTTGAAGTCCTAACCCCTGGCATCTGCGAATGTGACTGTATTTGGAGATAGGGTCTTTAAGGAGGTGATTAAGGTAAAATGAGGTCATTAGGGTCAGTCCTAATCCAATCTGCCTGTGCTCATTATAAGAAGAGGAGATTAGAACATAGACGCTCTGCGGGAAGACCAAGCTAAGACATGGTGCGAAGGCAGCCGTCTACAAGCCACGGAGAGAGGCCTCAGAGGACACCAAAGCTGCCGGCGCCTTGATCTGGGATTTTCAACTGCCGGAACTGAGAGAAAATAAACTTCCGTTTCTGAGGCCTCCTTGCACGTGGTATTTTATTACGGCAGCCCTGGCAAACGAACACAGCCCCTTATTTACCCAAGTATTTTCAATCCTTCCCCACCACCTGATCTGAGCATTTTACCTGATCAAACCGTTCCTTTTCTTTTACTCCTTTTTTCCTTTTAAATGTTAAGAAAATTACATAAAAATCTGAAGAATACGAAGTACTCACGCTCTCATGGCAACTGTAAAATATTTTCCTATTTGTGTCAAGCATTTTTGATAACATAGTTAAAACAGTACAAATACGGTTTAAAATCCCTTTTTGCACAGGCCTTTTCTCTCCTCTCCTCTTCAGAGCCAATCACTACGAGGGAACTGATGTGCGTGTGTTCAACCCATATGTCCATGAAAAACATTTGGAATTCGTTTGCGTGGGCTTTTAATTTTTCGCAATCACGCTACATGTCTTGTGAACCTTGGCTCCACCATTTCCTAACCTCATGCTTAGTATTTTCCTAAGTACAACAGATGAGCCAAGGCACAAGAATTCATGATAACTGTTACAGGAACAGGCAGGGCACGCAATACTATGGAACAGAATAGTGGCAAAAATTATTTCTTGCCGATAAGTCAAAGAGAAGTCTCACAATAGGGCTAAATCTTTAATACTTTCCTTTATTAGCGCAGAGCAAAATACAGGCTCTCTGTTTTCAGCAAGCAAGGATATCAGGCTAGATTTTCATACCATTGTCATTTTCCATTCATTTATTTTTATGCTTACCTTCTGTTTAAGGTGAGTGATGTCAGTCTTTTATTTGTGACACCAGAATAGAGTTATTCTATAAAATAAATTTAAGTGTAAAAAAGTAGTTTTGAAATAAAAATATTAAGCCAATAATGGTACGTATGGCACGTGACTAGAGAAAATCAGTGAAGGCTGTTCATGAATAGGATTTGGGGAAACACCAGTTACACCAATGGGTACGCTGATACCTCCTATTGATGGAGCGCTCAGACTGTAATGAAGCACAGAATGAGTTCTATACATTATTTGTTGTGATCACACAACAACCCTCAAGAAGAGATGATTAACCTCCTTTTGCAAATTAGGAAACCGAGGCCAGCCTGTATTTGAACTGAGTCCAGAACTTGAGTGCTGAAGCTATGCCTGCTACCTTGGAAGCTTGTATTCACCTGCGGAATGGGGCTTAAAGACACCTAGTCTGATGAATTCAAAGGGCTGTTGAGAGGTCAGAATCAAGGCAGGGATGTGAACATGCTTTGGAACCTGCGCAATGCTGTCCATGCTTCATGGGCTTGTGGCTGGTGCAGAGGACCCACATTTGGTTCGATGCTCTACTGTTGCCATCTTGAGATTCTTACCACTTTCACCGGTGATTGTGTTTGCACGTGGAGTCCAGTGGGACAGTGGAGTGTGCACAGGAGGCCAGGAGCCTCACTCACATGGGGTCTGTCTCCCACTGCCTCCCACTCTCTTAGTCCTAGTACTTGGGCCCTCTCTGGCCTTTCCTCCTTGACCCCTCCCAGAATAGCTGCTCCCTCTGCTCAGCATATTGGTGGCCATGCCCTGCTGTGAATCCGCCCTAGCCTGGGTGCAGGCAGGGAGGGCTGGAGTAGGGGGCACTGCATTAGGGACAACTGCAGACAGCCCTGTGGCATCTCACATGGGCGAGGTGTTCTGCCCTCCTGGTTTGCAGTCCAAGGCTGGTTTGCACACACCTGAGTATGGATCCCTGCCCACCCTCCATCTAGGGACCCAGGGTACCCTGGCACCAAGGTCACAGTCCTTGGGGTGGTGGTCCAAAGGAAGGGAGATAGACCTTCCCAGACCGTGCCGAGCCCCACACATTGTGTAGCCAGCCCTGAGCTGATTATGTATAAGGGAGCACTCAGTGTGTGTGATCATGTGGAAAAGCACAAATCCAAAGGGAAGCCCAGGAGGGAGGAACAGTGTTTATACAGGGAAGCCTCAAGGGGCAGGAAAATCCACCCAGCTAGCCAGAGTGCAGATGAGAGAGGCCCAAACCTAACTGTGGGTCTGGGAATCTGCATTTGTGAAATGACAAGGCTGGACCGGAGGAAGGGCCTGAGCTACCATCGGTCTCTGGGAGCTGAGTCCAGGGACCGTCTCCCCAGCACAGTGTCCAGACTCTCGGTCTTTTGTGTGAAATGTCAGAGCACAGAGCTTGTGCAGACCCCCAGGGGCAGACCGCAGGGACTCGTTGAGAAGTCCCGGGCTGGAGCTCTCTGGAGCGCCACCCAACACCTACACTAGCAGGAAGGAGCCCCTGCCCTTGAAGGCTCCGGGCGTGGGAGCCTGGCTGAGCTCTTCCAGCACCAAATGAGACCGAGAAGAAACACCTGCAAAATGGGCAACAGTTCTGTGAGGAGGGCAGAGCGAAGAAGGTGGTGGAGTGTACAGATGCTTCCTGGGAAACCGGGCCGTGAGTTACAACATGGGGGGGACCAGAAAGGAAAACACAGAGAGGCCACACTCCTAGAGGAGAAACTGACGACTCAGCAGAGAAAGACATGGACCAGGCTGCAGGAAACAGGAGAATTCTGTGAAACGGAGCTGACGCATGAACTGCTCGCACTAATGGGCCTCTGGGGGGCTTACCTAAATGCCACGGTGGGAGTGACAGCCGCTAGCCGGTCTCTGATGGGCCACTGATGGAATTCTGGGGCCAGCTGGCCAAAGCTCTGGAAAGAAAGAGTGGGTACACGCCGTCTCCAAAGAAAGCAGCTCCAGGGCCTGGGGGAGAAGTAAAGAGCAGGGAGGAGAACAGACGCTGGAAGTGAGCGGAGCAGCAAATGGCACGGCAGCTATGCTCAGACTCAAGAAGGGAGACCAGCCGGGCAGAGGAGCGGAGACGTGACGCACACGGCGGGGCCCCCACGGAAAGGGCGAAAGTAGAAAAGGGCATTTCGGATGCTCACGAGAGACGTGAGAAACAAGGGGTTTTGTTTGTGGGAGAAGACGTCAGTACTTGAGTCACACATTTCACAGTTTGATTGTCAACCAAGAACCCGTACGAAACGAGACCAAATGTTCTCCGTGGACACCTGGATTAACAAAGAAGACTCTTCAAGGAGTTGACCAGGCTGAACCCATGAGTGAAATTATTTTCCCAGAGCACAGTCTCCCTGGGAGTGAGACCCGTGGGTCTGGAAGAGGTTTAGAATCAGACCTGGGTTTAAATCTATACGCGACCACTATTAGCTCTGTGATTGCAGTTATTTAAGTTATTTAAATTCCAGTTCCATTATTTGTTAAAGAAGAAAGTCATGTTTGTCCTGCCTGTGCACAGGGTGGTTACGGGCTCTATGGAAAAAATGTGTCCGTAATAGCTTTGTAAGCTGCTAGTCACTTCCAAAGTAAGACTCGATTGCTTCGCTCATTTATTTGTTTATTATGCATCCAAACTACACCCATTATCCCAGCTAAACAAGTGTTTGCACGAAGTTAAGGTCAAAACACTATAATAATTCAGGCCACTTTGTCCTTCACTTTATTACTGTTATCAGTGAAATGAGGGCTGGAATGGGGCCCCATCCAGTCTTCTTTCACGTCTGTATTCTTCCATTGGACCCAGCATGCATTGTACGCAGGGTGGGGGACCCTGCTGAGGACCAGACATCTTACAAGCCACCAGTGGATTGAATGGGACATTTCCTATCACCAGGAAGCTCAACAGCGGAAGGAGAAGACCCCGCCCCCCTCCACACACACCCTTTACCTCCATTTACAGTGGAGCTCATCTAAGTTTAATTTTTGACTAGCCAGAGCAGGTTCTAGAGATTAATTTGACTTCTTCCTAGGCCACTGTTGGCTTTCCTCATTTCCATGTTCCCAAGACCCTTCTGTTTTCTGCTTAGGAGGTAAATTAACCCCATCCTTGGAAAGACCACCTTTTTTTTTTTCCAAGTTGTCACAGTTATAGAATAGGATACCCTCTCCTTGAGCTGCAAACTCCTTAAAGACAAAGCTCCTTTCTCCCAAATTAACGTAGACTCTAAATCCCACGGCTCAAAATATACTAAAATGCTGGCCACAGGGGTCTATGATGGCTCTGGGGGAGCAGAGTGCATCAGCATTTCTCCTGAATCCTGGGACAGGACCATGGGTGGTTGGTCACAGCGGGACCACACGCTGTGCGGACAACACTTAATTGTCCAGTATTGCACCGTCTCCAAACCAGGGAACTATTTGCTTGAACACACACACACACACACACACACACACACACACCCCTATTGGTGACACCCCTGAGACCAGCTCCTGCCCCATTAAGCATCTTATCCAACTCCCTCTGCTCCCGCCACAGTTCTTCCTTCTCTCCATTACACCACAGCAAGGTTTTCCTTTGTTCTGAGCAAAAGCTCTCCTGTATCTGGTACCTTCTCACCCCAAACAAGCTTGTCCTTGGTGCTCCTCTTCCCTCTCCTGAGCCAGGGCAGCCGGCTCCTCTGTGGTCTCAGTTCTGCCCTATTATTCCACTGCCACACACTGATGGCTTTCCTTTGTTGCTGGTGTGTATTGTGGTAAATGCACATAGCATACATTTTACAATTTTGCCTGTCGTTTTCTTTTTTTATGGAGATATAATGGGCATATACCATTATATTAATTTTGGTGTACACCAATGATTTTATATTTGCATATATGGAGAAACAATCATCACAAGAAGTCTAGTTCACATTTGTCACCATATATAATTACAAAAATATGTTTTTCTTGTGATGAGTGCTTTTAAGATCCCTGCCTATTTTTGAGTTACTTGTTTTTGTTGAGTTGTAAGAGTTCTTTACATAAACTGGATTTTAATCCCTTATCAGGTACATGCTTGCAAATTTTTTCACCCATTCTGTGGGTTGCTGTTTCACTCTCTTGATAGTGTCCTAGGATGCACAAATGTTGTTAATGTTGATGAAATCCAACTGGCCTGGTTTTTCTATTGTTTCCTGTGCTTTTAGTGTCTTATCCAAGAAATTATCACCAAATCACATGTTATGTAGATTTCCCCTTATATTTTCTTCTAAGAGTTTTATAGATTTAGCCCTTACTTTTAGGTCTTTGATTTATTTTTAATTAATTTTTTATTACGGTGTAAAGTCATACGTTATTCTTTTACATGTGACTCAGCACCATTTGTTGAAAACTGTCCTTTCTCCTGAATGGTCTTAAAATGGTCTTGAAAACTAAATGTCCATATTAAATACCTCTTTTCCCCCTAATGGGTATCTCAGCTGGTTAGAGCATCATCCCAATACGTCAAGGTTGTGAGTTAAATCCCCGGTGAGGGCACACACAAGAATCAACCAATAAATGCATCAATAGGTAGAACAACAAACCAAAGTTTCTCTTTCCTTTCCTCTCTCTCACTCTAAAAAAATCAATAAAAAACAACAACAAACAAAACACACGTCTTATCTTGAAGTATTTTCTCATCCACCACCTCATCACCCTCATCACGTCACTGATATCAGCCCAGTCCAGCACCTCAGGGTCCCACCTTGGTTAGAGTCTCATCTGTTTGGCTGCTGTTCTCTTCAGGGGCCATCGCTGGTGCAGACGGCTCCCCAACAGTGCCTTTCAGCACCATTGAAATGGGGCCCCTGAATATCCCACACAATAGGTTGCAACAGCCTTTACACTTGGGTTAGTGGCTAGCTCATGCCACTAAGTGTCACAGAGGCCACAGGCAAGAAACCAACACTGTGGGGCCTTTCTGAGGCTCTCCCCGCTCAGCACACAAACATGACTGTCAGGTGATACCATGTGGGTAATTCCCCAGTCTCTTGCCATGCCTAAACACTCCCCCAATCCCAAGCCAGGGACAGACCTCTTAGAAATCAGACTTGTATCTTCTTGTCATGTCTTAGCAGGGCAGGAAGTAGTAGAAAAGGCATATGGGCTTCTAGGGTCCCGTGAAGCTGAGCAGGTCAGCTTTCTAAACTCACGGGCTTTAGGCTTATTCTTAAAAGTTATCACCTTCACCTTCACTGTGTCTCACCAAACAAATTCCTCATTTCTTAGGACTGAATTACCAAAAGCAGACATTTCTTCCACACACCATTTCAGGGATCTCATAGATGATCCATCCATCTACTGCTTTGAGCTATGACAGTACCGAGGGGTGGTTTGTTGAAAGCAGGGAGCGGGCTCTAGCTCATTCTCTGTAATTTTCATCTGTACTTCCCACGTCTAAGAAAACGCATTGTTTTCTTTGCAAATACAGCTGCAGGATACGTTGACACGATCCCCTCCCCAGCAGCCTGCCCTCACTCGCCCAGGTGAGCCTGCTGGAGCACCGCTCCCTGATGGCAAAGCCACACCATCCCCTCCCACCCAAGGCCAGAGCTGGGCTCCACGGCTGCCTGCCCTGTGGCTGCTGCGGCCCAGCCATGCTCTGCTCACACTCTGCAGACCCTCCATCTGCCGTTGAGGCCTTTCATCATCAATGGGATCTGTCTCAAGAGAAAGCAGCCCAAGGCAATGCTGGCACCTGTGGCTTGTAATCCTGGCACTGAGGTCAGATGAGTTTATGCAAAGAGCTATATAACCTCATCCATTTATCTCTATATCCAAACCTTAAAACTTCCAAGCATATCCATCTCTCTGAGCTTCGGAAGGGAAGGGTGAGGGAAAGGCCTATCTACCGTTCCCCAGGGGTCCTTTCCACCCACGTTCTTCTCCTAGCACATCTCCTCCTTCTCTCTACTGACTTCTCTCCATCGTTCACCTACTTGGAAAAACAATTCAACTTGCTTTGAACCTGCTCCATAACCTATCACCCTCCCCTTCACTCTGAAGATTCTCACTAGAACTGTCATACTCTTCACCTTCATGTGAGCACCGCGTCCCTTTCCCTCCCTCCTTTGTGACCTGGTTTCCACTTGGGTCATCCAGGGAGTGCCACTGCAAGGTCATCAGTGGCGCCTTGTTTCCAAACCTATTGACCTTTGCTTGCCCTTGACATATTTTTCTTGACTCTTCATCTTTTCTCGACTTTAACCTGTTTGTCATCCTTAGTTTCAGGTGATATTGTAAGGTCCTGCTGCCCCAAATTCTTTGAGGATAAAAAGAGAAAAACAGTTATCAAATGCTTACACTTGAAGTCCTCCATAACTGACTTCTAACTTTTCCGCTTGTCTAGAAAACCCTCCACTGGGTAACAGGTCTATTTATTAGCTTCAAAATGGGTCCATTCATGTCCATTATTCCTTCCAGAACTGGATCAGTTCGAGATGCCTCCTTCCCTCTTCTTTCTTTTCTATGAGTCATTCCTTGAGTCCCCAGACAGGGCCATTCCATCCTCATTTATGGAAACCTTCTCATCTTCTCCCAGCCCTACTTCTTTATCTGAGGTCCCATGGGCATTGGTCTGTGCTTCCTTACTTGGCTCTTTCTTTCATGTTTATGGCTTGTCTCTCCAATGAGGCGAAGACTGTGTAAGCACACGGCCTGATAAATGGCATTCCATGAATGTTTGCTGATGTTGACAAAGATGCAATAGAATGTCTGAGTCAGTCCTGAAGACGTCATCTATTTGCCATCCCGCACCTCCCTCTCTGCAGATGGAAGATGGGAGACCCTTTCCCATGGAGACGGTTGGCACACAGTTTTGGGACCTCCTCCCCCTTTATTCCTTGGGCACCACTCCTGGGCTCCCACCCTGGGTTCATTCCAGTAGAGTCTGGTCTCAGCCTATTTTCTATGATGTTCCTCTAGGGAATCCAGGAAGTGTGACCCTTATATTATCTCTTGACAGATAAGGACAGGAAGGCCTCAAGAGGAAAAGCAATTTGTCTAAGGCCACAGTACTATAAATGGCAGAGTCGGGAGAAGAATTCATGTCTTCTACCTCCAAATTCAAGAAGCTCCCTTGCAGGGGCCTGGGTGAACGTTCAACTTTAACCTGCACAGAAGGAAATGGGAGACCACACAGTAATTAAGAAAAGGTCACAGCTTTGGAGTCACCTGGGTCTGTGGCTTACTGACTCTTTGACCTTGGACAAATCACCAATTTTTTAAACATCAGTTTCCTCATCTATAAAAATAGGCACAGTAGCCCGGTCGGTGTGGCTCAGTGGTTGAGCATCGCACCAAGAGGTCGCCAGTTCGATTCCCGGTCAGGGCACATCCCCAGGTTGTGGGCCAAATCCCCAGTAGGGGACATGCAGGAGGCAGCCAATCAATGTTCTCTCTCATTGATGTTTCTTTCTCTCTCTCGCCCTTAAAATTAATAGAGGGAAAAAAAATAGGCACAATAGCTTCCCCCTCAAAGAGTTACTACGAGAATTAAATCTAATGACATAGAATGTGACATTGAGAAGAGATATAGTGTAGTATTGGGGGCACATGCTTGGTGTTTGAATCCTGACTGTAATTTCTTGGCTGGATAAGGAGGGGACTGCGGGGGAGGTTACTTGAGCTCTGAACTAAGGACCCTGAATTCCCTACATGAAAAACGAGAGTAACAACTCACTTCATAGGATTAAAGAGAAATACACAGGTATGGTGCTCAGCACAGCATCTGGCACATGGTGAGCCTTCTGTTATTACAGACAATCTCCCTGTGTCTGGAGCACAACAGACATCCAAAGAACGTTAGTTTCCTTCACAAGCAAATACTGTAAACATGATAATGGGAACCACATTTTAACTATTAGACAGAGACAGACACAGACAGACACAGACAGAGAAAGAGAAGGGGGAGAGGGAAAGAGAAAGTGTTTTCTAGGACTTTAGGCAACCACTGTTACTAATTACTATCCCTGTTCTGTTACTGAAGTTTGTGTTTCTCTCTTGCACTAACCTGTGAGCAGGTCCAGGTTGGGGTCCTACAGTATTGGGTACACAGTAAGTGATAAAAAATGTTTGCTGAATCATTGTCATAAATTGGCTCTTTAGAAAAAAAAGAAGCAGTGCTTGGAAAAGGCAAGACAAAGTAGGATGAATATTTACTTCGCAGAATAGAAATATAAAATAATAAAATCCTAGAGTGTGTTCTATGTATGCAATGATGTGTTTTGTGGTTGCTACAAACCTTATGAGGTGTGTACTGTTATCATATCTGTTTTATGGAGGAAGAAACTGAGGCACAGAGAGGCTTCGAAACTTGCTGGAGGTTATTTGACTATCATATCAATAGTAGCCCTAGGGTTAGAATCTGGGCAATTTGGCTACAGAGTTTACTCTTCAATCAACTCATCTCCCCTTCCCTACACGACACGCCTCAGGCAGTGGTGAGGGTTAATGAAAGAAAGAACAAGACAGAAACCCAGTAACTCTTAGCTCCTTACAAGTCCCACCCACTCACATAGTTCAGGCCACCAGAGATCTATACTTAGCAAGCTAGTAAAACAAGAGAGATTACTTTTGTCAGAAGTGTTTGCAATAATAATCAAATTTCCTTAAAAAAAAAATTTTTTTTTTGCTGATTAATTAACTGAACTCTCCTTGTACCCTCTATTTCCATTTTGCAACTGTGACCCACACGGTGTGGCTTTGTTCTTTGTATCCACATCTGTCACCCCCGCTGGTGGGGTAAGCCACTTGAGAAAAGAGACCTGATCTGCCTCATTAATGTCTCCACTTCCTGCCATGCCTAGGACAGTGCCTGGCACAGAACAAGCGTTCCATAAATAGTTCTGGAATTTTTTAACTAAATTAAGTTTTCAGAGTGGAAAAACAAGAATGAAATAGTCCATGAAAAAGCAGAAAGTAATCTGTATCATCCATAGTGCCAATGGTTTATAAGATTTTATGTCTCTTTTTCATTAGGCAACAAATACATGTTCATGGTGGAAAAATGAGAAATTATAGATAAGCAAAGAAAAAAATGTTGAAATCACCCATGATTCCATCATTAACATTGTAATTTGTACTTTATACTCTCCTTTTTGCTTTGCCTATACCTGGTCCTAATCTCACACAATTTATTTGACATATGGAAACATCCCCATTACACATGATCTAGGATCTGAGTATGTGATGGAGTCTATATGAAGAAAGCTGGGAGTCCTCTTGGGTGGGGGTGGTCTCCAGTGTCTCACTGTCTGACTTCAAATCCATCACCTATTAGCTATTTTCATCTGTAATTAGGGCCTATTTATAATACCTACCTCTGGGGCCTTTGTGAAGACTACAGACCCTAATATATAAAGTACTGCATATAGGACTTGTTTTAAGAAGTTAGGCTGGGCTCTGGCCAGCTAGCTAAGTTGGTTAGAACATTGTCACTATATGCCAAGGTTGCTGGTTCAATCCCTAGTCAGGGTACATACAAGAATTAACCAGTGAATTGCATAAATAAGTGGAACAACAAATTGATGTTTCTCTCTCTCTCTCTCTAAAAAAAAAAAAAAGTTAGGCTGTTACCTTTATCACCACCACCATCATAATCTTTGTCATCATCACCATCATCTTCTTCTTCTCCATCATCATCATCATCATCATCATCATCATCATCATCACTCTACTTATCTAGATAGGGACCTAGAATATTGACAATGCCTCATGAGAGGCTGCTGCAGCATCACCTAGTAGATTGTTAGAAATTCAATCAGAATTTCTGGAATCAGAAACCCTGGGGTGGGACCTGACGAGCTGTGTTTCAACAAGCCCATTGGGCGATTCTGATGCATGCTTCAGTGTGAGAACCACTGGGTGAAGCAGAAAACTAGTACCTATAGGCTGAGTGACTTAGACTCACAGATGTTTTTGCTTGGCCTGCATGTTGATTGAACATTTTGAAATTAAGTATCAAAATTTAAAATAAAATATTTTTATGGCTTTTTAGAGATAGAGGAAAGGAAAGGGCGAGAGAGAGTAAAACATTGATGTGAAAGCAAAACATCGATCAGCTGCCTTCTGCACACCCCTACTGGGAGTGAGCCCACAACCTAGGCATGCCCTGCCCAAGAATTGAACTGGCAACCTTTCTGTGCACGAGATGATGTCCAGTCAATGGAGCCACACTGGCCAGTGCTGGGCGTCAACATTTAAAATTTTAGAAATTGCACCTAAAATCTCAGATTTCCAACTTCTCCCTTGGCAGGAGTGGAGTAGCAGCTGTCCCTTGAGACAGCGCAAGTGTTATTCCATTTATCCCACCCATTCCCCCCTACTCCCTGGTGATTACACCTGGCAAGCTCTGCTCCTGTCCTTTTACTCTCTTAACCCTGTGTAACACCTGTAACAGAACGGTTTATCCACAGAGGGTGCTAGATGTTATAATGTCATTCAATAGAAGCCCCACCTTGTACCGACGAGGAGCAGAATCCATGGTGGCATGGGTGCCTGTCATAACCAAAGCCAAACAAAGTGCAAGATGATATTGTTATCAGTGGGGAGTGCTTCTTATCCCCATTTGTTGCTGGGGGAGGGGTGAGTTTCTTGCAATATCACAAAAAAGGGAATTTTCTGAGACTCTCATGGGAGAATGAGATATTGTAGAAAGTTTTATTTCTGTGGATTTACAACCTTGAATTTCCAAGGTCCCATTTCCCTTTGTCCCACCATAGAAGTACAGCTGTGGCTTCAGCAGAGCTAGGATCAAAGCCATTGCCCAGAGTTTCTGTTCCACGTTGAAACAGTGACCAGTCCAGCATCAGGCTAGCTTAGTTTGTGTTCCCAGTTGCAGTCCATCAGTCTATTGTGTGTGGGGTCCGCAGGACCACGTGGCTATGGAGGGAACATAGGCGAATGCAAGAGAGCCACAAGAGCCAGATTCAAATAAATTCCCTTGCCTGGGATTATGGATTCCCACATTTTCACAAGTTTGTAGTGGCCCTGCTTCCCCAGCCAATGATTTTTGTTCCCAGGTTTGACTGACAGGCACCTTTTCTACATCACCCCAAATCACTGCACGTGCCCAGCTTCCCCTTTGTTCAGTCCCTCTGCCAGTAATCTTTAGGGAACGGACTGGTGGTTCCCTGGAGAGTGTAAAGTTGCAGCTTTCTGGTGAAGTTGCCCAGGTGGCATGCCTATAACGTCTGGCTTTTCTTTTGCTCCATTCTTATTATTAATATCTAGCTAAGTGTAATGTTATCAATATGCTCTCTTGAGGGTACTGAGGTAAAGGGATGAGGCAAAGGGGTCGGTGATGGAATTAGCACCTTCCAGAGCCCCTTTTCCTGCCAGCCCAGCCCAGAACTCCAATGTTAAGCCACAACGATGCTTCCAGGGATGAGACTCTGGATGATACAGACCATTTCCCTTTGTCTTGGAGTTTTGGTGTGAGGAGAGAGCTGGCTGGCGGGCTGGTGGAGAGGGTCTATTAGTTCTCTCTGCTCTCAGCCTGACAGAGCACTGGGTGGGTGGGTGGGTAGCTATGTTAAAGAAGGCCCAGATGTCTGTTTTATCATGCAAAGTGGGCATCCCTCAGCTAAAGCTAGAATGGCCACTTCTTGTGGGATGGTCAGAGAAACCAGACTTGAAACAGAGAAGTACCAATATGATGGGACAGGTGGATCACAGAACAGAGGCAGAGATCACTGAGGCCAGACCCTCAGGCCAGTATGGGGCCCTGAGGCCCTGGGACCCACAGAGCTGGATTCAAAGCTTGGCAGGGACCCAGGAGCCCTGGGCAACTAAATCTGCTCTGTTCTTCAACAGCCTCCCTAGGGGGTGGGACGGGGGGGGGGTAGAGGAAGACAAGACAAGTGGACAACTATTGGTGGTTGCCTCTGGGGATTCTTGTGGGCCACTTCTTGAGTCCCTGGAGAAGGGATCATGTGTCCAATTCCGTTCTGCTGTTCCCCAGCCCCTAGCACCAGGCTGGGCACACCAGTTACTTACCATAGGTATCTCCTGGACCATCCATTTCTTATTCTTGGTGAGCTGCCATTTCTCTTCCACTCTTTTTTTCACATTTGTCATTTATGTCTTACGTTTTAGTTAATTTTCATTGCATTTTCTGTCCCTTGCCACAACCAGTTAGGACCTTAAGCACTGTGAGAATATGGAATGTGTCCTTTTAACTTACCACCATGCACTCACTCGCCTACCTTGCAAGTAGACATTGGATGAGCATATGACGAGATTGGGCAGGGAACCAGCTGCAAGATGGGAACCAAATCCTTCACTTCCTGGGTCAGTCCTTGATTCCTAGCTTGCAGGTGTGCAAAAAGGTGTTGTCGGGGCCTTAGCAGCAAGCTGGAACCCCTACTCCATGGATCAAGACAGTGGGCCCAAGGTGTTCCGAACAGGCCTCCCCAAGATGTGCCACTTTGGCACGTGGATTATTTTGTGCTAAAGGCAACTGACATCCTGCAGACTCAAAAACTTTTACCTTTCCCTTAAAGAGTTTAAATTGGGGGTGAGGAAAAGGAACAAACTTTTCTCTACCCTCAAGTTTCCTCTACCCTCAAGTTTCCTCTGGCAGGTCTGTCAATCAAATAGACATAAGACAGATCAGCAGAAAATAACCAAGTTTAATACATACCTGTGTATGGGAACCCTGCACACGTGAGCGAGTCAGAGACCCCTTATACATGAGAGGCTCAGAGACAGAAAAGGAACATGAGTGTGTAAGACATCCTGAGCTAGGGATGAAGTAAGGTACCTTGGGGGCTTCAAAATGTCATTGCAGGATGTTAAGAAGAGCAGACCTTTAGTAAATAAAAGTTTGTCCTGCCCTATAGATGGGTGAAAAGGGTTATCGCTGATAATCTCTTATGGGCAAAGCCTCTAATTCAAATTCTTCTAGGCAGTTAAGAAGAGGGGGCAGATGTTTCTCCTGAGCCTGTGGCTAAACTTGTCTTTAGCTCAAAACAATCTGCATACCACAGAGGCACATCTGGGGGTGACTTGTTCTGGATTCCCACAGGGGCTTTGCCCATAATAATAGTTATTACAAAAAGTAACTTTTTATGACCTGTGTTTGCAAGGCAAACATCTAATTACTGAACGTCTGCTCTTCTTATCATCCTACAAATGACCCTCCTCCTCTCTGAAGTCCCAGGAGCCTTACTGCCTTACTTCACTCCTTAGTTCAAAATGCCCCAGATACCTCTTTCCACTGTTTTGTGTGTGGCCTTCTTATGCACCTGGGGATCCTGTATATATATAATGAAATTTGATTGCTTTCTCTTGTTAATCTGCCTCATGTCAGTTTAATTATTGGACAAGCCAAAAGAACCTATAAGGGTGGAGGACATTTTCTTCTTTCCCAACAAGGGCTAGAACCTTGTAGGGGGAGCTAGGGTGGGAGTGGGGGTGACCGGATTGAGCCTTGGGACTTCATTTCTGACAGTGGATAAAATAAAATCAGGGTCGCTGGGCCTGGCAGGTCCAGACATCCTGTGTCATTTAAAATAACTGCCTGTTTGCTCTGGTTCCCTTCCCTGCACCGCATTTTTTGAGGCTCTTTTGCCCTCTGGCTTCCAGTTGCGGTGGGGGGTGGGGGGTGGGCTGGTGGTCTCTGTGGGGTCGAAGGGGAGAAGCCAGACCCTTCTCCTGCATTCCCTCCACTTCCTGCCCCCCACGCTGGGCAGCCCCCCCCCCCCCCCCCCCCCCGGTGTCATTGGAGCTCCTGCTGGGTGTAGGGAAGTCAGATTTAACAAATAAAACACAGACCACAGGTTAAATGTGAATTTCCAAACAACAAAGTTACATTCCATTTCTATTATAGCAAAATGCATATGACAGATCTTATCATTTTAATCATTTTTGAAAAGTACAATTCTGTGGCATTTTAACACATTATATACGAATGTTTTTTATACCAAAAAGTATGTATTTATCTGCAGTTCGAATTGAGGCAGCGTCTTGTATCTGATGTGGCAACCCTTGCGGGAGAATCCTTGCTCCTACGCGTCTCCGCTGCGCTAACTCGAGGGCGCTCCCACGACCTCTGTAACCCATTTCCTCCTTTCTGAATCAAAGACTTAGGGTGCGCCCCACGCGCCCCAGAATACAAATACGCAGCGCAGCCGGTGTGGCTCAGTGGACTGAGCGGTGCCCCACGGACTGAGAGGTCCCGGTTGGATTCCCGGGCAGGGCACAAACCCGGGTTGCAGGCTCGATCCCCGGGAGGCAGCCAATCGATGTTTCTACCTCTCTCTATTGTCCTCTCTCTCTAAAAAAAATCCATAAAAACACATTTTTTAAAACACACAAATACCCAGAGGCTATCAGTTTCCGGAGGAAGCGCAGTCAGAACGGGCTCAGACGTGGCTTCCTGGGACCGGTGGGCACACCTGCGACCAGTCCTGGACTCGCACATGGCAACATGAGGATTAGGCCGGGACTTCGAAGAGCGTTTTCACAGACCCTTCCCTTCGTTTTGACTCCTCGTAGGGCCCGCTCATAAAAAGGATCCGGTCTACACCCCCCCACCCCTCACCGAGGGATCAAAATAAGGTCCCCACGTGAGTCCGCTGAGCGGTTCTCAGGGGCCCTCGCCTCGCACCCAGCCCCGCTCTATCCACTCCCCTTCCCTCAGCAGCTCCCAGTCCTCCTCCGTCCCCAAACTGCCAGGTGCTGTTTAATTCCCGGGTGCACCGCAGCCCGGGGCCTGGGGTAACCGGTTCCAGAGTGACAGCCTTTGTCGCAGGGCCCCGCCCCGCCCCGCCCCCGCCCCGGCGCCGCCGGCCACCCGCCCACCTGCCTCCCCGCGCGTCCCCGCGCTCAGCCCTTCCGGTGGCACGTCTGGCACGTCCCCAGCGTCCGCAGCGGCCGCTGCCTCCCTGCCCCCTCTGGGGCACGACAAAGGAAAGGAAAGGGCCCCGTTGCTGCAGTCACCACGTTTATTAATGAGCGCAGGAGCAAAAACAGCCGCTCCTGCGAACACTTCTGCTGCGCTGGGCGTTTGGCTTTGGAGGGACCTTTGGAGCGAATTCATCTCACTCTTGTACAATACAGGGCACCTCTCCCCAGGTCACCCCAACCAGGAACGCGGTGCGAGCGTCTCTCACGAAGGCTTAAAGCTGGGGTGAGCCCTGGGGGTTAACAGTTCAGCCTTCGGAATCCAGACAAGTGACCTTTTTTCTCCAGTGCCCAACTCGGTGCATCAGGTCCTCAGGCCCGAGCGTGGGCGAGGGTGCTCATCCCCACCAAGGCCGGTGCGGCCCGGTGCCCGCACCTGACCAGAGTTGTAGACACCGAGGAGCAGCACTGGAAGCTTTCAGGGAGTTTTCCTTCACGGCCCGTCCCAGCCATGGCCACTTCCCCAGTGACTGATGGTACTATTCTCTCTCACAGAAGCGGCCGTCTGGGAGGAGTTGGGGGGTGAGCCGGTCCCTCACGAGGGTGATCCGATCAGCACTCTTTCAGGGACCAACCCTGGAGCTGAGTCTGGGATGGAAAAGAGGTTCCATGTCCTAAGGCATGCAGCTTAACTTCTCCATATGTTACCGCAGTTTCTGCTCTGTAAATGGGGATGATAACGGCTCCTACTTCGTGGGATTGTTAGGAGAATTCTCCAGGTTCCGAAAGGAGGACCAGGGAGTGCCTGGCGCAGGGGCAGCTGTAGTAACTGTCCTTACTCTTGTGCCTACTGCTGTGAGTTGACTAAACCGCCGAGATCCCTGTCCCCTGACCCTCTTTCTGGAGGTCCCTGAGGACATATCTTCTATTCCTACTCTTCGCTGGAATAGCAATTACTGATCTTAAAGTTCTCTCCCTAAATGTGGAACATGTCTAGCCCAAGTCCCTACCTTAAATCACAGGACTATATGACGAAAACTGCAGCTGCAGAGTCAGACCCAGAGTGGGACCGGGTGGTCTGGGAGGTCAGGATGGAGTGGGAGGGAAACGCCAAGGGCAGCTACTGGGGACTGAAGAGAGAGATCAAGCTGGGGGTGGGAGGGTCACAGAACCAGAGTCACATAACAGGAGCCCACGTGGGCCTCTGCAAGGACAGCAGAGGGTGGACCCAGGAGAGAGAATGGGAGACGGTGGGCATAATTGTAGCTGGCACTCCAGCCACTCACAGCTACCTTTAAAATGCTAAGCATGTAACTTCCAGCTCCGGCTTCAGGGATGCTCCCGGTATTCTTGATGTCTGACCACTCCTGTTCACACCTCAACAGATCTTACTCACCCAGGAAGAGATGTCCTGTTCTCTCCTCCCAATGGCATTTTTCCTTCTGCCAGCAATCTGGCAAGTGTCCAGGACCCCAAGCAGTTCCTTCTGCCCTGGTTGCACTTCTGCACACCAGCCTGATTCTTCCTTCCCTTTGCACACCTTGACTGCCAGAGGAGGTCTACACCTGAGCTTCCGCCACCAGCCCTCAGCTCCCATCCAGCTCATAGGCATGTTGCGTGTGCTTTGTTCCATGTTTTTCTTTTCTAAATTTCGAATTAGTTACTGACATTTTCGAATTGGCAGACTTCGTGCAAAAGTCTGGAGAACTGGCTTTGCTTTGAAAATCATCCAGTTTGGCTGCATCAAGCTCTCATTCCTCAAGGTCGCAGTCATTTGGAGCAGAGCAGAGACTGACCTGTTTTCACGGCCTGTGAGCTCTCCCTTTGCCACAGTCCGCGCCACTCCTGGTTGTCTGGTCTTTGCCTATTTCACTTATGTATGTTCACTCCCTGGCACACACAGCATTTGAGCGGATCAACCCTTGTCCAAACTTTGGACTCTCACAGAGTCCCCAGTAAAATTCTTCCCTTAACCAATTGTTGGGACATTCTCATTTTCATTTCCACTCTATACTCCAACCCCTGCTTCATTCCTCATCCCCAATCTCAGCTCAGTTCTTAGCATCTGCACAGCATTTCCAAGATATTTAGATCCTACATGGAGGGTCCTGGGGCCTCCAGGCCTTCACTCATCCTAGATACCCTACCTCCTTGGATTACTATTAAAATGTACAGTTAAGTAAAAAAAGCTCTCCAGAGTGTCTGGCATGCAATAGGAGTTCAGAAGATGGAAACTCTTGCTATCGCTTTAACATACTCTTCCTCTCTGGGTGCGGATTCCTAAGCTCCTTTTGGACCCCTCCCTCACTGCCTCCCCTACAACTCAAGGCCATGCTCTTTTCTCCATGGACAGGGTCACCGCTTCCTAACTGGCTGCTCTGCCTCTCCTTGGTCCCTTTCAAACCGTTTTCCGCACATCAGGATCTACCTAAAATGCAGTTTTGGCCACATTATTCTTCTGATTAAAACCTTCAGTGGCACTCCATTGTGTCAACATGAGAGGGTTCAAAATTCTTTCTAGGACTTGCTCCCAAACCCCACTCACTCCTATTGCTCCAGCTCCATTCCTACCATCCTCAGTCTCACACTTGACTTCCCAGCGACACCCACAAGCAGCGGTTCCCACAGCGCCCCAAGCTGGTCCACCTCCATGCCTTCATCTGTGCCATTCCAAAGGCCTAGAAAGCATTTTCCAAACCAACCAACTCTTATCTGTCTCCGAACACAGTTCCCAAGTCTCACCACCTCCAAGCAGCCCTTCTCATGCTAAGGCTGGTGCCTTGCAACCTTGCCCTGCAGCTCTTCAGCCCTGCCCCCACCCCTCACCCCACAGCCTGCCTGCGTTGTTAGTGTGGCAGGCCTTTGAGGACAAGAACTGCATGTAGTCCATTTGTATGTCCCCAGAGCACAGCAGGGGCTTGATCAATGTATGTTGATTGAGTAAATAAGTGCAGGAACGCCTCTTATGTCTCCAGTTAGACAGTAACTTTTGCAGCCCAGCCTTGCACTTTCCAGAGAAAAGGTGAGCAGGTGATATGGAACAGAACTCTCAGGGCCAGCCGCAAGCTCTGTGAGGCTCGAGGGTTTCTGCTCAGCGTGCTTCTAGAGACAGGCTTGGCCAGCGACTCATTCCACCCCGCCCCTTCTCCAGGATTCCACATTGCAGTGGCATCTGTTTTCAACACAGGTGCAGCGACCACGTGACCCGGACTGAGACCAACCATTCCGTCTTTGTCCCTGCTATATGCACCTATGCTATGAGACCACAGGGCTTAATTTGAGGTTTAGGTGCCAAGGGTGCCCTGCCCATAGGTCTTGATCCCCTGGCCTTTCACTTTTTACAAAAGGTAGGTTCACCCAGATCAGATGAGAAGATCATTAGAAGTATGGGGTGCAGCAGTGGTGGTGTGAAAGGGTCATTCACTCAGCAAATCGGGCCGGACCAGGCCCTGGTGACACCTTGGAGAGGCCCTGGGCACATGGTGCTGAGTGCTACAGTCAGTCCTTGTGCAAAGACCTTGGAGAAACTGGTTACAGAGGGAAGGAGGCGGGAAAGGCACAGGGACCTCATGCAGAGCCTTGAAGGCAGGTTGAAGCTATGGGTCTTTATCCTGAGAGCGAAGGGAAGCCACGGAAGGGTTTTGAGTTGATCATGTTGTGTTTGGAAAGAATCCTCTCTGGCTGCAACGTGGATTGCAGACTGGAGCTGGGTGGAACTTTCTTAATGCTTAACAGGAAGGTGGTAAGAAGAAACCTCTTTTGGTGTCTACCAGTCATTCCTGTGTTCGTGCCCATGTAAGCTCCACCCGGGCAGGGACAGTTGTCTGTTTTGTTCACTGCTCTATCCTAAACAGTGCCTGGCACAATGCAGGTGCCCCCACCCTGTTCCCGAATGCCTCCAAATACCCCAGTGCTTCCAGGCAGGTTGATGTCAATCTCAGATCCTTGGTTGGCTGAAGAAAGCATCTGTCAAATGTACTCATTTGACTAACTTGTCCTGTGGTCCGTGCTCATGTCAAGGACACGAAGGATCCCACTGACTCAAAGGGGAGAAAGACAAAGCATCAAGAAACGGGTGAGGCAGGATAATCAGGGCGGGACTGTCTATAGTACAGAATCCCAAGTTTGTCAAAATTGGATCTGTTGGAAGTCCTTAGATCAAGGTCAGCACACTCGCGTTTGGTACCTGCCGTCTGCAAGCTGTATGACCTTGGGCAAATCACTTTAACCTCTCAGACCTTCACTTGCCTTTGGAGGGTTGTTGTGAGAATTAAATAAGATAATTAAATGAGGTTATTTTTCAGGCACTTTGCTAAGAGGCTGGTATAGAGCAGAACGCCTCACTCCTTCTTCTCCCTTTTCTTTCTCCTTTCTTGTTATTAATATTAGCTGGCCAGCCTCCCTGGTATCTCTCCAGAAAACCGTGAACTGTGTTAAAATAAATCACTCCCTGCTTCCACTCCTTTCTCGTTGCAGAGAGTTGCCCACTTGCGAAGCAGCTCCCATTGCAGGCTGCCTGCAGTCCTCATGACTTCGGTTTGTTTTCTCTGTGTGACCTGTCCCTCCTCATCAGACGTCAGTCCAGCCTCCCGGTGCATCGCCTGTGTGGCCTTGGGGGTGCCTTCCCCTCCCGGCCACCTCAAAGGAAATTTCGCATCCCCCTCAAAACCTATATTTTAAGTCAGATCCTTTGAAATAAGCCTGCCAGACCCGGTGGAAAAATCTCTCCAGGAATTTTTATGTGAAGTGGAAACAGGAAATCTTATTTTTATAAAACAGATCATTCCAGAACCTTACGATGTAATGGAGAAGGCTGGGGTCAGCTGGGATGAGTGTAACAGAAACGGCCTGGAGGAACAGGGGCCCAGGCCACCAGCTTCCGGGCAGGTCACACGAAGTTCTCGTCTAGCCTTCCTGTCCGAGGGCCTGAGCACACCTTGGGACCCCGTGAAGTCTGACTCCAGTCCCTCCTCCACGACCTTTCTGAGGCAGTTGAGGTGAAATGCACCCCCTCACCTCACACTGTGGCCCAGAGGGACTGGAACCCAGTGGGCTGGGGCAGAGTCATAAACAGCTCCTCTGGCTACATGACTGTGCTTATCTCCACAAATATTGACTCTGGAGGATCAAACAGGTGGCCAAAAAAACAATAATATTTTTCCTCAGAGAGAAGGTCCTGTTCCAGGCAGCCAGGACCAAGTAGGCAGACAGGCGGCGGCAGGGGTGCACCTGCAAGGTGAAGGTCCCCGCAGGGGCACCGCTCTGGCTCGGTGGGTCCCTCGGCCAGGGGAGGAGGGTTGGGGCTCAGGTGCCAACAGGTGTTCCTGAAGACTCTCAGGCACCCCATATTCTGGATCAGAGTTTTGAAAGTCAGAGGACCAGTCCAAGAGGCAAGAGCCCCACAGGAAATCCCAGCTCAGGTTCAGTGGGCACTGAACTGAATCCCTTCTTGGGACTAGACGTCCCTCCACAGACCTTCACGAGTGTTCCACTCGGTCCTTACAGGAGCTTTGTGGGCAAGGTGTTAGTGCCTCATCTTACAGACCAGGGAACTGAAGCTCCAAGCACTTTGATGACTTGCCAAACATCACCCCATGGGTTGACTGAACAAACTGGCATCAGGACCCCCAGATAACTACCTTAAAATATGCTGTACTTATGCTGGTTGTTTCAAGCTATGAGGTCCTTGGTATTATAACTCAAACACCCCTTTACACACAGAAGGTGCAGAGACCAGATTCAGGATGAACAGCAGGTGCTACAGTCATTGACTAGGCTCAGCCTCTGGGTTGTTTCCTATTTTGTGAAGAGGTGGATGGAAATAATAATAATTTTTTTTTTACATTTCTTAATTAAAATTTGTTTTAAATTATAGTTTACATTTAATATTATTGTTATTGATTTCACGTGTACAGCATAGTGGTTAGACAATCAACACTTTGCAAAGTGCTTCCCTGGTGTTTCCGGTACCCACCCGGCACCATCCATAGTTATTACAATATCATTGACTATATTCCCTATGCTGTACTTTATATCCCTGTGACTATTCTCTAACTACCAATCTGTGCTTCTCAATCCCTTCACCTTTTCACCCAGTCCCCCAACCCCTCCCCTCTGGCAACCCTCAGTCTGTTCTCTGCATCTATGAGTCTGTTTCTCTTTTATCTGTTTGTTTACATTGTTCTTTAGATTCCACATATAAGTGAGATCATATGGTACTTGTGTTTCTCTGACTGATTTAGTTCATTTAGCGTAATACCCTCTAGGTCCAGCCATACTGTCTCAAATGGAAAGATTTCATTCTTTTTTTAATGGCCGAGTAATATTCCATTGTACCTATGAACCACAGCTTTTTTATTGGATGGAAATGATTATTGATTTGCCATTTTGGCTTGTGGGCAGGAGGCACAATTTGGAAATTACTGACATCATGCCATGTGTCGTGTGTGTGTGTGTGTGTGTGCGTGTGTGTGTGTGTGTGCGCCTGTGTGTGTAATGGTGGTAGGAGATTCATTTTGACTCTAAACATTCCCTTCTGCCCAAACCACAGACAATGATCTTAGAGTCCCATGGCCACTGACTGTCGTTACAATATAGCAGAGTTCCCAGGACTCTTTTCTAGAGCAGGAAAGGGCGGGGTCAAAGAAAGAGGCTTCCAAATGGGGTGGGCTAGAGATTTTTAAAATATCCTTAATGAAGATAACAATAATGGAGAAAAAGAAGCCGAGAGAAAGCACAAAAGAAACCCGAGACAAGCTCCAGTGTGACAGAGAGGAAGAACAAAATAGTGGAAGTAGTTGCAGTATGACAGCTGCAGAGGGGAGAGAAACACTTTGCAGATAGAGAGGAAGACACGTTTCTCTAGAAGCAGTTAGAAAGATTTCCAGTGGGAAGAAGGTGCACACAGAGGCTGTGGGTCTTGAGGGGAGTAAATGGGGGACTGTGGAAGGGACTCGGAACAGAGGGTACTGAGCACTGGAAGACACCCCAGAGACAGGGGCTGCTGCCTCTGGTGTCCTCATGTCCTGCTAACCACCAGTCCCCAGAAAAGCAGTTTCCACCAGGCACCTGCTGTCCATAGCTGAAACCCAAGGGGAACGTGGAGTTGATGTGGGAGAGGAACAAAGGACCCCAGAAGCACCCTCACAACCAAGGAGCCACAGCTCTGACTTCTTTTTTTTTTTTTATCCTCACCCGAAGACATTTTTCCATTTTTTGTACAGATAGAGTGGGAGGAGAGAGAGGAAGAGATAGAGAGAGAGAAACATCGATGTGAAAGGGACACATCGAGTGGTTGCCACCGCACGACCAACCAGGGCCGGGGACAAACTGCAACCGAAGTACGTGCCCTTTAGCGGGAACCAAACCCGGGTCTCTCCGGACCGCAGGCCGATGCTCTAACCGCTGAGCCAAACCGGCCAGGGCCACAGCTCTGACTTCTAACACCACCTCCAGGATGCCTTCCCAGTGCACTGTTCAGGCTGCAGAGCTGCCCACGAGCCACTCAGAGGCTCGCTGTCCCCTTGCTTTGCATTTATAGCTCAAAAGAATTATCATCAGAGCTATAATTCCTTTAGGCTCTTTTATTTGTGTATTTCATGTGGGTGGGTATTGTTTCTTTTAATAGACTGTACATTTCTCTACTATATTTGTTATGTCTTTGCAGTATCTGGTGCAGGGCTCTTGCTCTTTTGAGTTCTACTTCATCTTTTAGCAATTCACACTTAAAAAAAATTTTCCATGTTTATTACACTTTATGCCATTCTCCTGAGTATAGCATCTACTAAAAATCCCCTTTCTACTTGGTAGCTCTTTATATTGTTCATTGCCCTTCATAGAGTTTTTATTATCTTATGAGGGTAAAGCAAGCATTTTATCCCCATTTTGTAGATGAGGGGCCTGAACCTCAGAGATTTGCCTACATACTTAATTTGCAGAAGATGCAACGCCTCGCACATTTTGTAATGGCACTTGAGCTGATTTTAGGCGGTACACCAAAGGTCATATTTTATTTGACAATTTATGTATTTTGTTTCCGTGTATAAAGAAAAAGTAGTATGTTAAACAGGTGTTTTCAGACACATTATTGTTTGCACTGTTTTATTTAAGTGAAATGAATGAGTTGGTTTCCAGATAAATATAAAGGAAATAATCATCCAGGTGGTGCAAAAATTAGAAGCAGGTTCCAACAAGACTGATGCTTGGAAACGCTGCTTGGAGTCAGTTCTGCACACGAGGGCACTCAGTCCAGGGGCCTGTGCCGCCTGCCCACGGCGGGATTAAGAGGAGGGGGTGCCAGGTGGAGTGACCAGAGTGAAAACACATGTTCGTCCAATGACCTTGAGCAAGGAGGAACTTGGTTTCTTCAGGCTGAAGTTCTTCCATTTATGCAAAGAGGACTCACCGAGGCCGTCCACACGTAGGCATGCACGGAGGGTGGGGCAAACTCCGTGTACGGTAGGCAAAGCCTGGCAGAAGGGGGATGAGTGTGTGGGTGCACAGAACGCAGAGGAGACGAGCGTCTGCTCTCACCCAGCTCTCGGTGTCATGGGGGAAGTGAAGGACATGGATGGAAGCCACACACACAAAGAAACACAAAGTAACATAAACGCAGACCTTAGGACCGTTTGCACAGAGCTCCGTTCCTGAATGGCGGTGTTAAGAGCCACGGATGGGACAGAGGAGGTGTGCCCCACTTCCAGGAAGGTGCTCTGCCAGGACAGATGCAAACAGACATTAGAAGAGAGGGTGCCAGCCACAGGGAGTGTGTAAAGAATCTCCACGCTGAGGGCTGTCCTCTTCCTCTAGGGAAGGATTCTTGGCTACCCCCTCACCCCAGTGACTTAGTTTCCAAACTCAATGATTTCATCATGTCCTCCCATACTCAAGTCTCTCTCCCTTTTTCTTCAATCTCAGTTGAGTAGTTGCAGTTTCACTGGCTGACCTCTGATTGGAGGAGGCTGAGTCTTAATTCCAGAACAAGGGAGAAACAGGGCTGCCATGAAATTGCAGTGTGCTGTCCGTTCAGCCTTCCCCAGGTGAGAAAGACGTGGTTGGGGGGTGCAGAAGGGTGCCATACAAACCTTTTTTTTTTTTTTTTGCCACCAACACCAGGCAGCAATTCTGAGAGACCAAACTGCCTACGTGCCCACAACTCACTCCGCTCCTGACTGCTGAGACAACACATTTCCTGGAAGGGGAGCTGGGGTGGCGATGTGTGTGTGGCTTGAAAGGAAAGGAGTGAGAGGGCTGGGGAGGGTCGAGGTCTGTGTGCTCAGCTGGACACACGGATTGCGGAGTCTGCATTGCAACATGGCTTTGCAGTGGGCTTGGGCTGCACCTGTAGGAGGGGGTCCGCTTTTTTGTTCTTGGGACTTTGAGGGAGGCTGGTGCCCACGGGGAGTAGGAGGCAGCTGAGCCGGTGACCTTGTGATTTCACTTTGCCAGTGCCTGGCCAAAGCTGGCTGCGTCTCTTCCCATCCTTAATTTGTTTGTCTTTGCCTGCTTCTCAGGGGCCTCGAGGGGGTGAGGCGGGGAGAGTGGGGAGATGAGATAATTGTGGGGCCTGAACAAGTTTGCTCAGACAGCATTGTGTGGCTGAGATCCAATGAGCAAGCAAGAGAGAGAGACACCCCTGGGAGGAGAGGGGAGAGGAAGAAAACTCAAGTACAATTAGTCTCAAAATGAAATGAAAGTTACTAAGAGGAAATGTGAAGACTCAAAACCGAGAATCTGTAGAGAGACACAGGAGGTGGTGTGGGCATTCTTTCCCCCAGTTGAGGGCCAGGGCGTGGGGACAGCAGGGATTTCTTGGGGGCTCAGGAACACCTGCAGACAGATTTAGGATTAAGAAGTCCACTGCGTCAGGAGCTCTCCCAATGGGGAAGATGGGCCATTGTCTGCCAGGGCCTGACAGGTTTATTTAACGATTCCAGATAGAGCATCACCAAACAGACATCGTCTTATTCCTCGAAAGGAAAGTGGCGGCAGGGAGGGGTGGGGGGCAGACCCATCGAAGGGAGGCAGCAACCCCATTCAAACTTTTCACAGACGCTGACCCTGCTTGAAACCTTTTCAAGGAGGAGCCAGTTCTTTCTGCTCTGATCCTCGGCATCTGCCTCCCCTCCCGCCTCCTTCTCCAGAAAGTCTCAAGGGCGCCCTGTTAGGCTCTGTGTCTTGTCCCAGATGACCAGGAGAGTCTGCCAGGACCTGGCCACGTGCTGAATTGAGACTCGGCTGGTGACACAGACACCTCACTGTGGGATTCTGGGAGGGAGTGGGGTCTCTGAGAGTGGGGACCAAAGTGGGAGCTGGGATACTATGCAGCTGTCCAACAGGCATCCTGGTGCTCCCTTGAGGTCATGTGGGGATGCTACAATGACTGGTCAGTGGGACTCAGGCTGGGAAGCAATAATCCATGGTCTACATTATCTCCTAGCCTGACAGTCTTTGAAAGCCTGCTCTCTGTGATTAAGGAGTCCTGTACAGGGTCGGCACACTGCAAACCTCGGGCCAATCTGGCCGCCATGTGTTCTCCTGCGTAGAATGTTGCTGGGACTACCCATGCTCGCTGTTTGAATACCATCCTTGGCTGCTTGGGGCTATCATGCAGAGTTGGTTAGTGGTGACAGAGGCCATATAAAGCTCTCTACACCTAAAATATTTAAGTAGGGCCTTTTCCTGAAAAAGCCTGTTGATCCCTGAACTAGGTGATTTTAGCAGAGGGGTTCTTTGCTTAACACTCTTCTTTCAAGGCATTGGGCCCCAAAGTCCCGAACCCATCAAGGATTTACACTGCACCTTGATCTCAACAAGCTTTCAAAAGGGAAGAAGAAAATGTGTGATTTGTTTAATAGGTAACCCCTCTACCCAAGGCTGGAAACTCTTTGTAAAACTGAGCCTCAGAGACTGGGAGGGAGTGCGTGACCCCATGGAAGGAAAAGGGTTTATTCATTTCATTCCTACCAGCCTGACTCTGGAGAGCTGCAGAGGCCCCTCGCGCCCCAGGGAAGGACCAGCAGTTTGAGAAGTGACAGCCTGGCCTGCATACAGATGTTCTCATGGGGGGGGGAGCTGTGCCTGTTGTGTTTTCCAGAGGTGGTCTCCACAGTATCTTCTGTCACATATGTCGTTTCTCCGCCCCCTGAAGATGGGCCGGCCTGGTGACTGACCCGTAGGATGTGGGGCAGCGATGCTGTGGGGCTTCTGGATGCCAAGAAGCCTTGCAGCTTCTACCTGGCCTCCTGCAACACCCCCAGGAACCCCTCTCCAAACCCACGACAATGCTCTGAGAAACCAAGCCACCTGCGAAGTCCTAGGTAGGTGCTGCTGTTGACCCAGCCTCAACTGCTGGCCGAGGGAGTGAGCAACACTCTTGGGTGCTGAGCTCTGTCAGGCCGTCAGATGACCAAGTCCTGTCTACTATAACCACATGAAAAAGTCCATGTGAAAATCACCCAGTTGAGCCCAATCAGTCCACAGAACCACGGAAGATGATACAAATGGTTGTTTTAACACTTCAGCTTTGGGGGGGTTTGCCACCCAGCAAGGAGTAAGCAGAACAAGGGCAATGGCAGTGTGGGCCGAGAGGGACAGAGACAGACAGCTGTGGCCACGCACCTGCAGGTTAGCAGCAGATCTTGCATTAGAGTTCTGCTTTCTTGGAAAAGGGTTTGACATCTGGCTCTATAATATACTCGTGGGTGACTATGCTCAGGTTTTGTTTGACACTTATTAGAATTAAATGAGAAAATACTCTTGAAAGTGTTTGCAGAGACTTACTCTCTTAGCATTGTCCTTTCTGCCTCTTGTCACTGCCCTTGACTGCCTGTTGCTAGTGCCATCAGATCAGCCAGACCTCCTCACAGCAGGGAGAGGTTCCAGACCCCCATAGCCAGTTTCATGCCTTCTTCCAGCCTCTGAGGGCCACTGTGCTCTGATGTCTTCTCCCAGTTTTTTCTTTCTTTTAATCCTTACCCGAAGACATTTTCGCATTTACCTTCAGATAGAGCAGGAGGGAGAGAGGGAGGAAGAGAGAGAGAGAGAGAGAGAGAGAGAGAGAGAGAGAGAGAGACATCGACATGAGAGAGACACATGACCACAACCAGGGCCGGGGACAAACTGCAACCGAGGTACATGCCCTTAGCAGGAACCGAACGCTGGACTCTTTGGTCCACAGACTGACGCTCTAACCGCTGAGCCAAACTGGCCAGGGCTCCCATTTCTTCCTTAATAATTTCAGTGTACTTCCTGAAGGCTCTGTGTACCTAGTCACCCCCTTCCTGCTTCACCACACACCAGGGGACACCTCCCACCCCTTCCCACCAAGCTTGGTGAAGTCCTCCTCTGGCAAACATCGTCCCAGCTTTGCTGGAGGAAGGGATGTGTGTGGTGTTTTCCTGACCTCACACTGAGGAACTCAGGCTCCTGCTCCCCCCACACCGCGCCACAGGACATGGGTCCCTCCTCATAAGTGCAAGGGAACAGTACACTGCTGTCTATTGTGGGCTGCACGTCAGGCAGCATGCTAAGCACTTGACCTCTATTGTTTCATTTACTCTTTCCAGCAACCCTGTAAACTGGGTACCATCATTATCATGCCCTTATCAAAGAGGAGAAAACAAAGGCTCCGAGAGGTGAAGCAAAGTGACACAGCAGTGAGCGGAAGAGTTGGACATGAATCCGACAGCTGGCCTGCACGCCCTTTCTGTCAGCCCCTGCCAGCCCCCGGTGCTCACACTCTCGTTCTGATCCTCTTGGTGTCCTCTCCGCTTGATCACTTTGGAGTCATCCAGTAATTCTAGAGGGCAGGGCCATACCAAAGCCTAAGGGAGCATGGGGGGGGGGGGCATTTGGTGAAGATGTTCTGAAGATAAAGATGATGATGGGCCAAGCTATTGGCCTGGCACCTGAAGCTTGTTCGAGACGTCCCCCCAAGCAGGCGGCCCTGACCTCTTAGCTACCCCAGAGCACAGCGTTCCCCTTTTCCATGGTGATGCTCCTCAGATTTTCATTACGGAGTTTCCAACCAAGGAGTCAGATCAGGGAAGTCGACTGTCAATTTTGCTTCAGGACTCACCAAGAAGGAGGTGGCACTGGTCTGGGGTGATCTCGGAGGTATGGATAGAGAGTAGGGACACTTCCTCTGCTCTAGCAACACTCACGCTTTTCCGCCTCTTCCCTTCTTCCCGAAACATCAACAAAACAAAAACAAAAACTGCCATAATACATTTTGGTGTTACTCAAGAAATTGAATCATGAGACATGGGCATGACATTATATATAACATTATATGATGTTTCTCTTTTAAAATTCCTCCTATTCTATAATTTAAAAGGTGCTCACCTTTTTCAGTCATCAGGGAAATAAAAAATAAAACCACAATAAGATACAACTACACATCCACCAGAGTGGGTACCCTGCAAAAGAACAGAAAATGCAAGTGCTGGCAAGAATCGGGAGCAAGTGAAACCCTCTGTAGAGATGCAGAACTAGTCCCCCCAAGGTGTGCCTCTGTGGTATATATGTTATTTTGAGCTAAACCTTTGGGCTGAAGAGACACTCCTGCCCGCCCCCTCTTCCTTAACTACTTAGAAGAATTTACAATAGGGACCTTGTCCATAATAAGACTTACTACCAGAAATAACTTTTTATGAACTATTTCTAGGGCAGGGCAAACATCTAATTACTGAACATCAGGTGGTGGTGGTGGTGGTGTGAATTAGCTCATTTTAATTTTTCAACCAGTCAAAAGAATCAGAGGAGGGAGGGGGAACCTTTCCCCCTCCCAGCAATATAGCACCTCCTATATTGTGATGAGGGTATAGATTTATACATCTACTAGGCAAAACTTTCTGACTGTATCTACTAAAGCTGAACACATGTATACCCCATGACCCAGAACTTCTTCATCTAGGTATAGACCCAACAAAGGACATGTTCTGGGAAGTTCAGAGCAGCTGTGTTCATAAGAGTAAAAAACTGGAGACCATCCAAATGCCCATCAACAGCAGAACGGATGGATAGATCATGCTAGAGTCCCACCGTGAAACACTACCCCCCAGTGAGAAGGAACTCACAGCTACGTGCAAAAATATGGCCCAGTTTCACAGGCATAATGCCGAGCAAAAAAAGCCAGAGAGAAAAAGACTGCATAGTGTATGTTTTCATTTATATGAAATGCAAAAACAGGCCAAACTCATCCGTGGTGTAGAAGTCAGAATCATGGTTGCCCATGGAGGGGGCAGGTAATGACTGGAAGGGGGCATGAGGGAGGCTTCATGTTCTCTTTCATGTGGTATAGCCAATTTTGAACATGTATCAAGTTTATGATATGTGTACTTTTTTTGCATGTCTGTTATATTTCAATAAGATATTTTGAAAAGATATCCCTCTCTTTCTGATGGCTTAATGGAGAACATCTCGGCTGAGATGTGGCTTGCCTCAGTGCCTCCCTAGACCGGCTCATCTTTTGTAAGTCAGGGAGAACAAGTGTGCCAGGCTCCGAGGCTTCAGTAAGCAACCGTATCCAGCTTGAACTGCCTAACTTTTGTTTCCCTGTGTTTATTTTTATGGTTGCTATCTGCACATGGCCATCAATACAGGTTTTCCATTTATGGTAGTGATATAAAGTTTCTTTTAAAAATAGCTTTAAGTAAAGGGAAGAAAAGTGAGTTGCCTTATATTAAAAACATTATGTAAATAGTAATACAGGTGGTTCTTAGTTACAGTAAACCTTGAGAGGGTGGAGTTGGTGAAACACTTTTCAAAAGGAAAAAGGCAGGGGTTAAGGGGAGGGGAGAAAACCAGTTTCAGCCTGTCCCCATCTCTCAAGGAGTCCTCGCTGCACAGCACAGACAGACTCCCAGGCCTGAGGACATACATACCCCTTACAAGGGACCCCTTACAGGAATGTAAGCGAGGTATGCTCCAGGAACAGTGGCAAAGCAGGGACTAGGAGCAGAGAACCCGGGTTTGCTCAATACACATTCATCAAGCCTCTGTGTTCCAGGCACTGTTCTATGCCAGCCTAAGTAACCTGGCTTGGGGCCTTGGTTAAGACCCCTCCACTTCTCTAAGCTTCAGCTGATGGAGGATGTTCCATGACTGAAGCCTTTCTGGAGTAGAACTCTGAACCTCATGACAGTTAGAAAAGGACTTAAAAGTTGGGGCTGTTGTTGGTGGTGCTGGTGCTGTTGGTGGTGCTGGTGGTGGTGGTGGTAGTGATGATGGTGGTGGTAGTGATGGTGGTGGTGGTGATGGTTAGTGATGGTGGTGGTGGCCGTGGTGGTGGTGATGATGGTGGTGGCGGTGGTATGTGTGACTATTAACCAAGGAACTAGGAGAAAAGAACTGGGGAGTGGTCTTCAGACTCAATGGCAAGAGAAAGTTCATTGGAACTTTGCATCGGTTAAGTTAGCCTCACTTTACCTGCTCATCTCCAGGGTTCTGGGTAAGAGATCAAGAACTTTACACAGAGGTGGAGGGAGAATCTCAAAGTGTAAATGAGCAGCTGAATGAACACATAAATGTCTCTCCTCAATACATGCTGGGCATTGCAGTGGAGATCGAGAATGAAGAGTGTTTTCAGAGATGGCACTACTCATTCACTCGCTCACTCGCTCACTCACTCACTCACTCAACACAACACATTTACTGAATGCCTACTTGGTGCCAGGCACTATATTTGAGACCAGTGCCCCATCCAATATGTAGCTACTAGCCACATGTAGCTGTCGCGCAACTGAATTTTGGCTAGTTCAAACTGAAAAGTGTTGTAAGCATAAAATACACACCAGAGCTTGAGGAGCTAGTATTTTTTTAAAAGGAATGTTAAATCTCTAATATTTTAAAATGTTGATTCCACATTGAAATGAATCTATTGGGTTCAATAAAGTATATTCTTAAGATGGGTTCCACCTAGTTCTTTTTCACTGTGTTTTAATGTGGCTGCTGGAAAACTGAAACTTGCACACGTGGCTCACAGCTGAGGCATGCGGTCGATTTCCACTGCAGTGTCACAGACACTGTCCTCTGAAGGCGCTCAGACTAAACAAATGTTACCAGGCAGGCACAAGATGCCAGGGCACATTACGGAGGAGTCACCACCAACCTTCCCATGCCTGTCACTTTGTACTGTTGTCAGATCTGCACAGGACACAGTTCTAGTGATTTCCAGAAGTCCAGCTCTGTGCCTTTCACTCTACACGCCCATGGACGCTGTAGCCCTCCGCCCTCCCACTGGGCCAGACCCCCACACAAGTCCCCTGGACTGTGCTTCCAAGCATTCTGCTTCTCTTCTCCAACCTCACTTTCTCATTTTCATGTCCTGGTGTTGGCTGGTCTCCCTGCTCGGGGTGTCCTTGCTATCCCTACATTTCTCCTGGTCGACTTCCAAGCTTCAATTTCGGGTCTGATTTACCCATGAAATCTCCATCACATCTCCTTCTAAATATTTCTCCTCTTCAAAGCCTCTGGTGACCAGTTATTGTTCATCTTAACAAACTCTCCCCCATAACATTGTTAGTTGCTTAAGATCAGGAATTTGCCTTACTGAGCCTCTAGCTCATCTTCAAGGCCAGGTGGCCACTTGGTAAGTAGCTATTGAGTTGAATCAAACGGCTTTGAGTCTTAATGTTAGAAAGAGCTGGGGTGGAGGGCTCCCGTGGGAGGAAGTGTGGCACAGAAGTACCGTAATTCACTGCTTAGCGACGGGGGTATGTCCTGAGGAATGTGTCCTTAGGTGATGTCTTCACTGTGGGAACATCACAGGATGCACTATTGCTCCTAGGCTACAAACCTGTACAGTGTGTCACTGTTTAAACAACATGAGATATAATCAAGTACAGAAGAACTGATGCAATCAGGGTACTCGGTGGTGCCAGCACACCACCACATGTTGTCTCCCAGAACACTCTAAAGTAATGATTAAAAGGACAGTATAGTAAATACATAACCCAGGAACAGTTGTTTGCCATCATTCTCCAGTATTATGTACTGCACAGAATTGTACAAACTATACTTTGGTATAACTGGCAGCACAGGTTTATACCAGAATCACCATAAACACAAGTAACATGTTGGACAACGACATCACAATGGCCATGATGTCACTAGGTGGTAGGAATGTTTCAGCTCCATTATAATCTTATAGAACCACTTTTTTTTTTTTTTTAATCCTCACCAGAGAACATTTTTGCATTTATCTTCAGATAGAACGGGAGGAAGAGAGAGAGAGAAACATTGACTGGTTGCCACCCACACAACCACAGCCAGGTTGGGGAAGAACTGCAACCGAGGTACAGGCTCTTAGCGGAACCGAAGCTGGGACTCCCTAGTCCGAAGGCTGACGCTCTAACCACTGAGCCAAGCTGGCCAGGGCTGGAACCACTTTTGTACACGCAGTCCCTTGTTGACAGAAACGTCCTTACCGGGCATGGTTGTACTGAGAAATTAAACCTGGCTGGAGGCATCTTAATGGTCCGTCTGTTACCATGAGAGTCTCAGACAAGCGTCTTTTAAGGTCACAGCCCAGGGAGATGGCAGGTCCAGCCTGGGATGCTGGGGGGTTGGAGGCAACTTGGACGGATGTCTCAGTAAATCAAACAGAACAACGAAGGGAGGCCATCCTCATGCACCTGCGTTAAGGAGAGGCTGTAAATGACCTTACTCCAGGGTGTTCTGTCACTGCTGATCTGACCTTCCCAAGACCCCTGAAGCAGGGTGTTCTGGGATCTCTTCTGCAGCAAATGCTTCCAGATCTGTGGGTGGGGACCCAGGTGGCTAAGTGATTACCTTTTTTTGGAGGGTGGTGCAGAGTAGGCGGAGAGGAAGAGAGCAGGTTTCTCAGTGTCTAGAAATTGCATTTCTGGTACCTACACGTTACCAGACGCTCCCAGAGTTGGGAAACTGCCATGGTCACTAAGGGGGCTGGGGGTGGGGGCTGTTAAGGGCTAGGTCGGTCTAGGGGAAGCGACCCTCCTCCAGACTCACTCAGCACCAGAATCATTGTCTTAAGCACAGGTCAGTAGATCGGTGAAAACCCAGGCTGGAGGGAGTCCTTGGGGTTAGGAGTGAAATCTGTTTGAAGGTCAAGACCATGCCTTTTGTCCTTTGCATTCCTCCAGCAGTTAGCCGAGCACTGACCTCACTGGAAGTGCAAACCAGCTCTGCTCGAACCGAACCGAAAAGGGGAGACATAAGCACCCACTCTTCATTCCCGCTCCAATTCTCTTCAAGCCCCCAAGTGATTCTTACTGTCTGAGAGTCAGGGAGCCGGATAGAAGGGTGTGGTGGGACAGAGGCCGGGGCTTAGGGACGTAGGGACTCACCGAGCAGGGAAAGAAGTGGGGGTGGGCAAGTGGGCGTGCGCGCACGCACAGGCCCGGGCGCGGGAGTGTCGGGGAAAGGGGGTGGTCTCCAGAAGAGGGAGGGGAGAAGGCAGGGGGCGGGGAGAAGCAGGGCCCTTTAGGACCCGGCTGCGGCAGCCCGGGAGAAGCGGCCCAGGAGGCGACTCCTGTGCTCTCTGGCCGTGCCACCTGCCCGCTCCCTCGCCGCGGTCGCGCTCGCCATCGCCAGCATGTTGCCGAGACTGGGCGGCCCCGCGCTGCCGCTGCTCCTGCCGCCGCTGCTGCTGCTGCTGGGCGCCGGCGCGCGCGCCGAGGTGCTGTTCCGCTGCCCGCCCTGCTCGCCGGAGCGCCTGGCCTCCTGCCGGACCCCGGCGCCCGGCACCGGGCGGCCCTGCGTGGAGCTGGTCCGGGAGCCGGGCTGCGGGTGCTGCTCCGTGTGCGCCCGTCTGGAGGGCGAGACGTGCGGCGTCTACACCCCACGCTGCGCCCAGGGGCTGCGCTGCTATCCGCACCCGGGCTCCGAGCTGCCCCTGCAGGCGCTGGTCCAGGGCGCCGGCACTTGCGAGAAGCGCCGTGACTCCGACGGCCCCGAGCAGGGTGCAGGTAACTCGGGCTGGGACAGCCAGTTGCGAGAAACTTGGAGGGCAGCGTGGGGCCTGGCTGGTGGCTGTTCTCTAGTGAAAAAGTGTGTGGCAGCACCTCAGAGACCGTGTTAACGAAGGTAGAGTGGAGTCCTTGGCCAGCTTCAAGGAACTGTGGGGAGGGGGACCCGAAAGTCAAGCCCGCAAGGGGACTGGCTACTTGTCTGTGGGGATACGTGGGGAGAGGAAAGGCACGCCTGTGATCATGGTTTCCCCGGGTAGAACGTACCCTGACTTCTATTTTGGAGGGGGGTTTACTGGATGGAGGGGGTTGATCAGATCTGCGGGAGTGGGACCAAAGGGTCCTGGGAACGTCCTAGTGGAAGGCGCTGCTGGGGGGCAGAGGTGGCGGGTGCCGGTGACACTGGGGACCTCTAGTGAAAGGGGGGCGCAAGGAGAAGGCAGCGGCGCGTTGAGGGACTCTTCCTGTTGCTGGGGTTGTGAGGTGGGAAGAAAGGGCTTGCTGGTGGTACTTGGCACGCTGGGTTGCTTAGGGGTAAAATAAAAACGGACGCTGCTGTTTTTAACATGCAGAAGGAAAAAGGCTCTTGCTACTATGTTGGATGGAAAAATAAAAGCGGAGCATTTGGGAGGTGTAACTTCAGCCGGGTCGCCGGGTGCAGTCCCCGGGCAGGGACAGCCGCTACCCAGTTTAGCATCTGGGCCTCAGCGCCGAAGCTGGGGATGCCTGGGCGCGGACTCCTACTGAGCGAGGTGTACCTGAGGGCCACCCTCCATTCTAACTGGAGGGCACTCTTCCTATCTGATAGAATAGGGGCCCTGAGATTCTTTGTAAGGGGCTCTCATCCCCCAACCCCCAAAGTTTTTTGAGGGACACTTGTTTTTTGTATGTTTTGAAAATTACAAAAGCCTCCTGCCACAGCGGTCTGGAGGAAGCTATAATTATTTTCTTTCCTCTTGGAGACAGTGGTGAAATGTGTCCACTGCCTGCTGCTGTTTGAAAAGCAAGCGAGTTTGACCAAGTTCCTCAAACTTGGAAAAAAGAAAGAAAGAGAAAAGAAAAAATGAAACATTCTTGCTTCTCAGCTTCTGTGATCATTGTAGCTTGGCCCCCCAGTCGCCCCCCACCTTTCCTCTAGCCTGCTATTGTTTCTCCCTGTTCTCCTTGAGAACGGGATTAGGGGTCAGAGTTGAAATCTTTTTCTATTTTCCTGGCACATTTTGACTCTGAGTGTAGAGCAAGTCAGGGCTTCCTCTGTGCGGACGGAACAGAACACCTCAGTCCCTTTACTCTGCCTCCGGCTTGCTTCCCTCCCCGGCCTGCTCCCCTTCCAGCCTGCTTCTCTTAGAAGGTAATACTAAAAGGAAAAAGACTTGGCAAAGGCCCTCTCACTGCGGGCTGCCTGTCCCCTGGTCCTATGTTCCTCCCCCATCACCGCCTGGCACCCCGTGGTCCACCAGGGAGATACTGCGGTTTCTGAGCTGAACTCTGACAAACTAAACATCTTCCTCAGCAGGGTGGACTTTTCAAAAGGCCTCCACGTTTATGGGATCTTTTGGATTTTTACTGTTTTTGATAAAGTGCGTGATACATGTCTTCCTAAACGTTTTGCCTTTTCTCCCCCCAGTCCTCATAGCTCTCACTCTCAACCTGAAAACCGGCTCTCCTACTGCCCACACCACAGCAGGTTAGGGTCTTCAGAAAGGAACTGGCAGAGTCTCCATTCACGCCCTGCTGGAGTCAGAAGGGGGGGGGTTGTCAGGGGAGCCTGGGGACAATGGGTGAGTTCGTGGGAAGAATTTTCTTCCTGGTTGTGGGACTCCTCCTCCAGCTAGCCCAGTTGCATCCTCAGCCTTCCGCGTTTTCTCTTGTGCTCTAGACTGGCAAGAGGGGACCCAAGGTTGGGAGGAAGAGAGTGGGGGTACAAAGTAGATGGGGAAGCATAGTGGACATCTTGGAAAGAAGTGACCAAGAGCTGGGTGCCTGAGGCCTGAGGCCTGAGTAGGGCTGGGGGTGCAGGGGGCACTTTGGAGAGAAGCCTGGGCTTGCAGGGGTGTCAGGAGGAGAGAGGGGCAAGTTTTGAGGCTTCTGTGCCCAAGAGGGTCTTGGGCTGGGGCAGGGAGGGGGCGCTGCATGGAGAGAGGTAGAGTCCAGACTGGGTGGGGACAGGGACTGAGCGTGGCCCAGAAGAAACGTTAGCACTGAATGCTGCTGCCTCCTACTCTTCTCCCGGCTCTGCCTCCCCCTCCCCCGTCCCAGCCCGCATTCCTCTTTGAGCAGGTTGCTTTTGAGAATTTTAAACATACCCTCTCATTTCGAGGCAGCAAACCCCAGCAGTTCCGGCTTCACTGTTAGCTCTTTTGTCTTTGTTCCCAGGGCTCAGGGGCTGGGTAGCTGGCTTCCTGGGGATGGAAGGGATGCAGGGCTGGGGGTGGGCACTTCAGCCAGTGCTGAGCCTGCAGGCTCTGGGGGTGATGAGCTGGGACTTGCTGGTTCCAAGAAACCCAGAAGTCAGACTGGGATGTTAGAGTGGGTGGCTCTGGGAGAAAGATGGAAGAAGGACCCCGAGATCTGTGTGAGGGTTGGGCCTTAGGTGTGGGGCTGTGGTTGGTGGTGGAGGGGGCAGAAGTGTCTAGAAAAGTCGGAGAAGAGGGTTTGGGCCAGCTGGGGTCCTTTCGGTATTAAGGGCCTCCTTCAGCCGCTCCCTGCCTCTTTCTCTGCGGTGCACAGTGCCAGGGACTAGGCCGAGGGGCGGAGCCGCTCAAGTGGCCGTCTGGCGGGCTGCACATATAAAGGTACTATGGGACTGCGCAGTCATTCAGAGTCCCAGGACGGGCAGCCGGGCAGGCCGGCGGCGGCGCACAGGCGTTGCTTCTGCAGTTGCTGGGGGAGGAAAGGGGGCAGAGGCAAGCACTGATTTACAGTGGTTCAGTGCGGTTTGAAAGAGGGGAGAAAAGCAATGGGACTCCTGGCTCGAAGCGCTGCTTTGCATCTCGTCTTGCATAAATTTGCATACTGAGTTCAAAGTCATAAAATAGACTTGGGGAATGAGTGGGACCCACTGTCACTGATTGCTAACACCGCTGTCTTCCGTCCTCCTTCCCCCCTTCTGGACAGAACACGAAGAACTAACTCTGCTAAGCTGCTCCCCCTGAGTCACCGTCCCATTGGAAAAAGATGGGGGAGCTGAGGGCGGCTGCTCCTGGATCCCCTTTCTTGGAGACTCCACGTTCCGTGGCTATTGGGATCAAGGTGGGGTGGGCAGGAGTGGGGGGCTCTGTGCACTCTGGCCTTGGAGGCGGGGCAGGTCTGGAGGGTGTGGTTAGATAGGTCCTCAGCCTGCAGTGAGTGGCCTGGAGCTGCCATCATGCTGGAGGAAGCTTTGAGAAAAAAGCAAATCCTCTATACCAATGTCAAAAATACCTTACAAAGACAGAAACAGCGCCAAGGATTCTAAGTTAGAATAGATGATAGAGTCTTGGGGGAAAGAAGAACCCATCTGGTATGGTCATGAGGATCTATCTACGCAGTGGTTCTTGGCCAAATGAGACTATTGAGTTTGCTGGCAGGCAAAGGGAAAAGGGAAGTTTATATGGTTCTCACTGTGAATTTACCTTAGTACTGAGCTTTAAAATAAAAATTTCAGGCAAATCAGTCCTTTGGATGGGGGGAGGGCAGCAGCAAGGAATTAGTCCTATAAAATTGCCCATGGGGCCCCAGCAGTGTGGCTCAGGGGTTGAGTGCTGACTCATGCACCAAGAGGTCTCGGGTTCGATTCCTGGTCAGGGCACATGCCCAGGTTGTGAGCCTGATCCTTAGTGGGGGACATGCAGGAGGTGGCCGATCAGTGTTCTCTCTCATCGATGTTTCTATCTCTTTTGCCCTCTTCCCTCCTCTCTCTAAAATTAATAAAGGAAAAAAATAAAAGTCCATGGGTTGCTTGCAAGCAGGAGCATGTTCAGTCACCCATTGTCAGATATTTGAGGGTTTGCTTTGAGGATCATTGCTCTCTAGCCCAATTGTCAGGTTAGATTCCAGTTGGTTCTCAGATTAGCTGTTCTCTGCCATAGAAAATGGGACACACAACTGTGAAGTCTTGATATGAGGAAGTTCTGGACATTCTTGGCTCTAATGAAATGCAGAATAGGAGCTTCATTCTCCACCTGGGGTGGGGGGTTGTGGTGGCAGGACAGGCCAGGGGCTGCTAAAAGGAAGGAACAGAAAATAAACAGATTATGTCCACACTGGGTTTTGTTGCTGGCTCTCTCCACATTCTACAACACTGGACAAAAAGTTGTCATTATTTTTTAAAGAGACTCTATATGCAGGGACTACATTTAGTTCCAGTCTCTCCTCTCTGTGTTCCCAGCTTCCTTTTTTCTCCCTTGCTTTCTCCATCCTGTCTCCACGACACCCTTGAGACGCTTCTCCCCCCTATGCCTCTCCCAGCCGTGAACTGGCTGAGGACACCTGGCCACACGCGAGAAAATTGCATGGAAAACATATTGGCCCCAGCCTTCCACGGGATCCAGTTAGAGGGAGACCACGTAGGTGATCGAGGACTGGCATGTTTGAAACAAATCTGATCTTTAAATGAGGTGGGTGGCAGTGCAGTGGCCAGGCTTTGTGGGTGGGGAGTAGCCATTGCCCCTAAGAGGGTTAGTACTGGTGCTGCTTCTGCTGAAACCAAGGCACAGAGGAGTGAGGTTTTACTTTCACTCACGAGGGGAGCTGATGAATGGTTGGCAGATGTTCTGGGTCGCTCTGCTTCTCCTTGCTATCTCTGGCCAGAGTTTTGCTGAGGTGGCAGGCAGCTGCCGGAGATGGGTCATCCTCCCGTCTGTTCTTATCCTGTTATGAACCAGCTTCTTCGCCTGCTTTGTAAACTCCTGTCCACGACATCTCTGCGAGGAGGCTTTTGGCCTCCATTCTGTAAGTGTGGACTTGGGCTTTGTCGGGGGCACCTGCGCAGGTAAGTAATAGGATGAGACTAACCTGGCTGGGTACCTCTCCTCTGGCTAAGGAAGGGAGTGGAACTGTTGGCAAAAAAAAAGCCTTTGTCCCTCTCAGCCAGGTTTGTTCCTGGACACAGGCCATGTGCAGGTGATGCATGGGTCTTGGTCCATCCCTGCCGGGTTCAGGTTCCGTTATCTGCGTTCCCTTCCCTCCTTGGACAGGCCCAAGTCCTGGAGCTTGGGGACTTTAGAAGTGGAAGTGGCTAGTGTGCAGCAGTCAGGAGAGACGAAAGGGTCCCAGGGTGGGCTTCTGGAGTGGAGAACTGGAGGCATGAGGGACTGAGAGATGATGGTAGAAGCAGCCTGGCCTTTGCTGTCCGTCGACCTGGGTTCCAATGCAGACCTGTCTTTGAGAATCCCGGTGGTGATGGGCGAGGGCCTTCCCTGGTGGCGCAGTAGCGATGATTTTGTGTCTTATTTTTTTCTTCCCATTTAAAAATTTTTATTGGAAACATTTACACTTAGGTATATTTATTGCACTTGCTTACCCCATTTTTTTTTCTTCTCAGTGACAGTTTATATGCAATATTATTTTGTATTGGTTTCAGGCATACAGCATAGTGGCTAGACAATCACATAATGTACAATGTATTTCCCTCCATTTTTCCAGTACCCACCAGGCCCCTACATAGTTATTACTATATTATTGACTATATCATATCTCTTTAAAAATTTTTTTTTCTTTATTGATTTGAGAGAGAGGAAAGGAGAGGGAGAGAGAGATAGGAACATTGATGAGAGAGAACATCGATGGGCCGCCTCCTGCATGCCCCCCACTGGGGATTTGGCCCACTACCTGGGCATGTGCCCTGACCGGGAATTGAACCGGCGACTTCTTGGGGCATTGGGTTGATGTTCAACCACTGAGCCACACCAGCCGGGCCATACTGTATCTCTTAAGTGGGATGCATGTGAGGGCGACTGTGACAGTGGAAAGTATCTGGTACGTAGTAGGTTCTCATTGTCTTTTTTCTGATGCTTAGTTAGCCGGCCTTTAAAATGAAGGCCAAACCGCTGTAACAGGCAGGCCGCTCACCTCTGAGGTCTTCCCACGGGATGCAGGAGCCTCGTCGAATACATATTTTCCCCAGGCCTTGCTTCCTTTACTTGTAAATCAGGGATTGATAGAACTAGCTCCATAGAGTCGTGCACACAATACGACTGTACATGTGTGCTTGTGCGTGTGTGTGTGTGTGTGTGTGTGTGTGTGTAAAGAGAGATAATACATAGAAAGCTTAAGCTCTTGTTTTTTCCTCCTTTTTTGGGAATGAGTCACTTGATGTCCTTCTCTTCACCTATCAAGTGGAGATATCTATACCCCTGACCGACTTTCATGGGCGGCGGTGAGGCCCTTTGCGGAAGGGGCAAGGAAGCCGTATTTTACACGCAGTGCGAACCTGGTGGACCAGAAACCATGGTCTGAAGTCCACAGGCCTGCGCTGTTTGTGGATGAGTAAGGCAGTGCTCTTGGGGGCCCATGTTCTAGCGTCTGGGACTGACCATTCTCGGTAGGGGAGCTTCACTCAGAAGTGCCTGGATGGGGTGGAGGGACTGTGGGGGACAGAGGTGGCCCCAGAGTTGGGATACTGGATACTTGTGCTGGCCTTGTTGCTCAGAAACAGGTGACACAGGGCTGAGTCCTGCCTTCTCCTGGGCAGCCACCTCTAGGACGCAGGTCTCCAGCTGCCTGTGTTCAGGGGCGGGAGGATCACGGGGCCACATCCGAGGGGGAAGCTCTCTCTCCATGGGTGGCCCTCCGCGGACACCTGTGAGCACCCAGGCTCCGGAACAATGGGGACATGCTCAGGCAGCCCTAACACACTCAGGACGTCGGGTGTGTGCGAGGGGGACACACTTTTGAGTTGTCAGAACCGGTGAAGACCCCATGGCGCCTGTTTCCTGCTTCAGGAAAATGGGCTTTCAGATCCACCCTGTCTGAGCCGAGACGCCAGAAAGTTGAACGTGGTCCTGGCAAAGAAAGGGGTGTTTCATCCAAAAAAGTGACGTTCCCTTTCGAGGAGCCTCCAGAGTTTACCTCACTCTTAGGGGGAACAACATTGCATTTTGCAGGGGGCTGAAGGGTCTCAGCGAGGACGCTGAGCGCAGGATGCTCTGGGGATGCCGGAGTTTTTCCTAATGTCTGATGGCATCCGTGGTCCTGCAGAGCCCGTGGGTGGCAGCCTGTCTGGGCGCACTGGTGACTGTTCTCAGCATCCGATGAAGGCGAGGTCTCAGAAGCAGAGAAGATGGGTGCTTGAGCCTTCACGGGTCAGCATGTGCTGTGGTGAGACCTAGGGCAGTAGGGACAAAGCACAGTGTTTGCCGCTGGGAGTCTGGGCAGGCTGGTCCCCTCGGACGCTGCGCCTTCCTGGTGTGTGTGGTGGGACGGGAAAGCCCACTTCACAGGTGGGTACTTGGTCCAGGGAAGCTTCTTCGCTTCAGGTTCCAGAGTGACTGCCCCCCTCCCCTCCACAATAAGCAGAGTACACGGACTGCAGGATATTTTTTCTACTGAAAACTGGACCATCCCCCCGTGCCTCTCCCCCTACTTGGCACCTAACCATCGACCCAGTCCTGTTCCTTAACAAAGCCAGGGAAGATCTGGGCTGGCTTAGCTCCTGGGTGCCAGTCAGGACACAGAGGGAGACCTTGCTTAGAAAGCTGCTTCCCCGGAAAGAAATACAGAGTGGACTGTAGTCAGGAATTGGTTCCCTTCCCTTTTTTTGTAGGCGAGGAGGGGGACACTTGGCAGTCGGTCAGGCCTCCTCTGGCGGTCAGCCCCGCATCCCTTCCTGGCTGTTGGGAGGAGAGCAGGAACGAAGATGGGGAGGGGGAGGGGCTGGCAGGCCTCCCGCTCTGGGCCAGGAGAATTGGCCCACAGGCTCTGGTTAAGTTGGCTGGAGGAGAGCCGGGGAGGTTTCTAATTAGTGGGCGGGTGTAGGTGTGTCAGCCTGTGTTCATTCAAGGAACCGCTCTGGGAGCCAGGGAGCCGAGGAGGGGAGGGCACCGAGCCCAGGAAAGCCTCGGTGATTTTCGGAGGTGGGGGTGGAGGCCGGGCCAGAAGAGTACGCTCAGCGTGTCCATCCTGATAGGAGTGAGGAGATGGGGACCTTCCAGCTGGCGGGATCCGAGCTGGATCGTGGAGATGCAGTGAGCAAAGGGCCAACCTCAAAGCAAGGACAGTTAAAATTGTTTTCTTTTTCCTAGACGTTGTCCACTTCTACCAGAGTGCCTGCAGGTTTGTTTTTTCCCCACCTCTGTTTTAGCCTCAGGATTCTCCCCGTTTGACAGAGAAAGAAAACTGGCTGCATTCAGGTTCAAAGCCAAGGCAAGCACAGGCTATCACGGACAGATCAGAATGGAGACCAGGTCCCTAGCCTCTCATTCCAGGGCTCCCTGCCATCAGAGGCACACATGCAAAGAAGCAGTGAATTATATACTGCTGCTCCTTTTCCCTGGGAGGTAGTGATTAAGGCATAACTTCGAAAAAATGTTCCTTTATGCAACTCCCCAGGACATTTCTTCTAGGTCTATTGTCTGGACTTCTGGGTGGAGGTGCCAAGTTGCCTCTGGATGGTGACCTTGCTTTCTAAGTGCCTGCCGCCAAGATAAAATGCAAATGCCAATTCCCTTGTGCCTGCCCCAGCCACTGCCTGATAAGGCTGGGTAGTTTCTATGGCAACAGTGCAACAGTGGAAGGGGGTGTGTCAGGCAGGATAAAGCTGGGTGGGGGTGGGATGGATTTACTGGATCCTAAAGGCTTTTGAGGATGGGTGGGGCCAGCTGGCCCTGGATTGATGGCTTTTTTCACTGGGAAGACACAGGGGAGGGGTTGAGGTGATGGGGAACAGAGCATGAAATGCTGGAGTTAAGAGGTCCGGTTGAGAGTCTTTCTTTAGGTGATGCCAAGTGACCAGATGCCATTCTGGTTGGTTAAGAGCTATGACGCTAATCAACTTGGGTTTGGTTTCTGGCTCTGCCATTGCCTACGTGACTGTACAACTGGCCTCAAAACGTACAGCTTTTTTGTCAAGTGCCAGAGGGGATAAGAAATTATCAGCCTCACATGATTGATGATAAAATAAAGTTATGTACACAAACCCTTCACACAGAAACTCAGTGTTAGCGGCTCAGATAATCAGATGTGGTCATGCAGGTTCTACCCTCTCCTTCCTCCTCCCTCTGGGCTCAACACACAGCAGAAGGAGAATGGCAAAGGCCTGTTCTGGGGTGTTTTCTGATTGGCCAAGTTTAGTAAGAAGAGATACTTAAGAATCCTGTTAGGAGGTTGGCTGCTCCTACAGGTGTGGCTTACCTGGACAGCTGCCCTTTGCTTGGGGAAGTCTGGAGCGAAGTCAGTGGTGGAGGATTTTCCAGTGGGCACTTGTGGCCTCTGACACCTCTGCCGCTCACTGCGGTTCTGCCCGGGGCTGACAGCTGAGCCTGGCCCATGGACACCCAGAGGTGAGCTTTCTCACTGGGCTCTGCTGGCTGCCTCTGGCTCGGTTTGCTGCCTCGCCACCGGGAGAGCGCAACACAGGGAGACAGCCCACGGGATGCAGCCTTCTACCAGACACAACGAGTGAACTTTTAGTTGAAGAAAAAGAAAAGCATAGTGACCTATTTAAAGATACTGATTTATATTCAGGGCGCTTCTTGTGCTGGCTTGAGAGTGTGGCCGGCAATCCGAGGCATCTCTGCAGGTTTTTCACCTCGTTTTGCATCCTCTGGGTTCCTTGGTCGGGCCTGGGGTACCCGAGAAGAGTCTTATTTGGACGGAGAAGAAGCCGTTGCAAAGGGGAGGGTGGCAGCAGAGAGGTGGGCTGGACCCAGCCTTTATTCCTCTCAGAGCTCGTCCGCTGGGTCACATCACGAAAGGCAGTGTAGGGACAGTTGTTTGGGCCCTGGGAGAGGGAAGTGTCCTTCCTCCCCATCCCCTGCTTCCGTTTGTTCCCCTCCGGTCTGTACTCGTAATCACTGTGCTGCCCTGGGGCCTGGATGGTGCGGGAGGGGCCAGGAAAGGGGGACCGAGAAGTGGGGCCTGGTGATACTCTAGGCCAGAGGGTGGGGAGATGTTCTGGGGCTGGTGAGCTGGCCTAATGTTGACACACTGATGGAGCACAATGCTGTGTGCAAACTCTGAGGCGACCTACAGAGAAAAGCAGCTGTATTACCACCTGCAACACATGCTTTCTGATCCTGGAGGGAAGCAAAAAAAAAAAGTTGAATACTGTCTAAGAGGAAACCAAATCAGTGGAGCTGTACATAAAACGAATGCAAGTCAACTGAGGCTCTTGGGAAGGTCCTGATGTGAAACAATGAGTCCTGCCTGGTGACTAAAGTCACAGGAGTGAGAGAAGCACGTTTAACAGGTGTCTGCTTCTTCCGTCTTGGAAGGAGGCACAATCTCCTCCTTCCTGAAAAGGAAATTAAGCACACAGAATGTCTCCCTTTCTGTACTCTTTTCATTATGTCTACTTTAAAAATATTTTTAAGTGATCTCTGGAAGTTAAGTCCAAGTTTGTGTCTTCAAGAAGCTCCTGTCCTTCAGCGGAGGAAGGAAAAGCACAGAACCACAGCTCTTTGCCGGCGCCTTCGGGCTAGAGAGCTGTGAATGGGCTGCGTCAGAGGACGAGTGCTTTGCCCAGGGAGGCCCGCCCAGCTCAGTCAAGTGGCCTCTGGACACTTGGAATTCACACTGTCCATCTTCCTTCTTCCTCAAAAGCTTCCCTCTGAACTCTACCAGAGGAAGTCTGTGCAGTTTATCACTTGTTTGAGTTCTTTCCCGTGACACTCTTGGCTGGCTTCTAACCTGGGTCCCTCCTGCTTCAGTTTAAGACTGTTTCCTCTCTTGTCCTCAAGGGACCAGAACAGGTGTCTCCTTCCCATGGGGATGACTGGCCTGGGGCACCTCCATCACGCTGCACCTGTGGGTGCCCCCAGAGCCCTTTCGTTCTGCACCAGGAAGAGCTTGTCCCTCTGCTTTCCATTCTTAAGCCTGGACATCTTGATTCCTTCATCTGGCCCTCCTTGACCTTGTGACTCTATTAAATTGTCTTTGCTCTTTCCTCTGACCCCTCCCCAGTTCTTCAAGCTGCATGGACCTGACCTGGAGCCTGTGTTCAGTCTCTGGCTGGCAGGCAGGGGACCCTGCCTCAGCCTAGTGTCCCGTTGGCCACGCCACTGTTCGGTCTTCTTCCAGCCTCTGGGGTCCTAACGGCCCCTGAGGTTTACTGCTACAAGGAAAGCGAGGAGTAGATGGTGTGAGAAAGGTGACTTTTTAAAAAGAAAATTATAAAAAATGCAGAAAAGTACTAAGAATAACATAATAACACCAGTTTGCCACCCAGAACTGGGAATGGTCAATATTTTGTTGTCATATTTGCTTCAAGTCTTTTTTAAGCTTCCCCGACAGCCCTCCCCACAGCTTCCTGTGTCCTGTCCCTTCTTCCCAGAGGCAACCACCAGCATGTGTGTTTAACTTTTCTCTTTCTTGTCTAAGCAGATCTGCGAATGGATATCACTGTTAGAATTGTTCTCTGAAAATAAATGGCAAATGGCCAACTTTTCTTCCCTGTCTATCTTAGATCTGTTCATGTTGAATACATCACATGAGTGATCATAGGTCAGTTCTTCTTTTTTAAATCTTCACCTGAAGACATGCTTATTGATTTGAGAGAGAGAGAGAGAGATCGATGGGTTGCCTTCTTGTAGCGCCCTCACTGGGAATCGAACCTGCAACCTTTCGGGGTACAGGACAATGCTTCAACCAACTGAGCCACTCCGGTCTGGGCCCAGAGTTATTCTTTTTAACTGCTGTATACTATTCCATCTTATTATTCCCCTGATTTATTTATCCATCCACCTATTGAAAGACTTTTGGGTCTCATTGCTAATAGTTTTTTTTTATAAGTACAAATAATGTTATAATGAACATGCCTCTGTGCACATGTCTCAGAGAAGCAGACTTGCTGGGCCAGGCACACTCTCCCCGTTCCCACAGCCCCTGGTCCAGGTTTGCATCAAAGTGCACTCTCTTCTCACGTGGGCCTTCAGCAGGCAGGTCACCTCGCCAGGCTCTCGGGTGGCTTTAGTTGAACCAGAGGAGAAACGTCGGGAACCATGGAAAGGAGTAAGCTGATAGTGCCGTTTGCCATTTTGATGTCATTTCTCTGGCTCTTCAAGGACAGCCTGGCTTGCAGAGTCCTGGAGGACCTTGACTGAATTTGAGCTTGTTTTTGTTTTCTCAAACTGTCTGCCTTAGCCCTGACCCTCCCCGGGCCTCTGTGATTCCAGGAATGACCCTGGTGTTGACAGAGCAGCCCTTGGGGAGTGCCCAGGCAGGGAGGCTGGGGAGAGGCAGAGCCGTTTCTGCTCGCTCAGGAGCAGTGACATGAGGCCATGCTCCAGAAAGCTCCAGGATGCCAAGAAAGGCTCCCCCCGTGCATCTGGGCACGTGTGCGTGTCCGCTCATGAACCCATGGTTGAGTGGGAAGAGCCTGCTTGACCGCATCTTTGCAAAGTGTGTATGTGAAGCCATATCTCTGGAAAGGAAGGGGCATCTTTATCCCATCACGGAGAAGTTTGGCAGGAAACCGAGGCAGGAGAATCACAAAAATGGGGCCGTGGAAATGGCAGAGCTTGAAAGGGGCTGTTAAAAATACAGATTCTTTGACCTTTGTCCAGGCTGCTGTCTTTGAAATTCTGGGGCTGGAGTCCAGGATGCTATTTTTAGATAGCTCTTCGGTTGATTTCTGATAAACAGCGATGTTTGGGAACCAGTTACCTGGTCGAACTCCCTGAACTTGCAGATGAGCCCACGGAAGCCTGCGCATGTTAAACACCTTGCTGGCGTTCCTGGGAGTCAAGGCGTGGAGGTGAGGTCAGGATCCGAGCCTCGGGCCTCCAGACCAGCGCTGTTCTTCCTACCGCACTGGAACTGGTTGGCCGAGGCTTTGAGTCCAAGAGCTGGTGTTCCAAACGAAACCAAAAAGGGTTCAGGGTGGCCTGGTAGGTAGTCAGCTCTCTGCTCCTTGTGTGAGGGAGGGGCCTCTGTCTACTGGCCATTCCACTCAGAGTTTACTGAGCTCTTCGACACTCAGCTGGGTGACAGGCTTGTCATAGCTGTGATGCAGGGAGGGGATGCCCAGACGAGAAAGGCCAGTTCCTGTCTTGTGCATCTAGAACATCTGAGGAGGCTGCTTATAGCCATTTCTTCCCACAGGGGAATTCAGAGGGAAGGAACCACCTCCTTTTGTTGGAAAACCATGCTGAGGAGCCAGTGGTCTGTTCCCCAGGGATTTCTCCCAGAACATGGTGGCTTCTGAGAGATGGCAGGTTTGTTTAGCTGGCTCCCTTGCAGGGAACGGGGGCTCTGAGTGGGAAAGAGGGCTCCGAGTGGGAAAGAAGGGAAAGGGAGTTTGGAAGGAAGCTGGCTCTCAGCAGGGGTAGATGGGCCGACCAGGAGAACACAGTGACCTGAGCAGGAGTGTGTCCTGGGTGCCAGCCTCTGCCCCGCGGACCTCCATGCCGCGCTGTTCTGCACTGCCACCTGCTGCCTCTGACCTTCTGAAACAGCGCTGCAGGAGGACACATGTCACTCACCCAGAGACACTAAGGACCTCAAGTTAAACTTTAGCTGAAAACAGATAGGCTCCCCTCCCCATCCTATTTCTAACTTCTGCTTCTGTTCCCACTTCCTAGCATGGCCTGAATTCTCCACCAGCCTCTTCGTGGGCTGTGATATTGAACATAGTGGCCACATGCTAGAGAGCATTAGGTGACCACAGTCTGCCATCCTAAGGGATTGGCTTCACATTCTCTCCAACAAAAGCTGTTTCCCCTGAGTGTCAGTGAGTTTGCCTCTGCGCTCCGCCTCACCTGCGCATGCGTGGCGGTGACGGAGACACCGCTAGTGTCCCTTCCTCCCGCCTCCCTCCCCCATCGCCTTTCTTCCCCTAACGTCTGTGAACAGAATTAGTTTAGGAAAATCCATACTTGCCCAAGGACTTCCATGAAATGGTAGAGAGCTTCGATGGTCAGCAACATAGAGAATTCCTATAATCAACAAAATCTAGGTTTAGGAGAAATAAGCAAGTGGGCAATATTGCAGAACTCTCTCATAACTCTTCCCTTGGCCTTCGGCCGTTTTACAGAGCAGGCATCACCCACCTTTCCCTCTCAGACACACCGTTCCTTTACCCATTCGAGAAATAGCCTGTTTCTTCTGAAGCTTGTTTTTCCCACACTGGGAATGTACTGTATCCTCTGTAAGTAGCAGCCTTCACTGTATGTAGGATTATTATTTCCATTTTTCAGACTTGAACAATTAGAGCTCAGAAAAGTTAAAGGGGTTGGCCAAAATTACAGTTGGGTCATTAGCGGCAGAGCCAGGACTGGGATTCCGAGCTCCTAATCGCCCAGGTGGGTTTGTTAATGAATTGTTCACCGCCATGGACATGCATAGAGAAGTTGTCCAGGATGGAGGAAGAAGATGATGGTGTTTATTCCTTTGCCCAACATATGTTAAGGTTAAGTGCTTTTGCAGAGAAATCAACAAGGGATAGAACCAAGAAGGCGACCAGCACGGCCTGTTCTCTGGAATCCGCTGGTGGAGGGTTACCTGCGGAAGGAGGTGAAGCCATTGGAGAGAATGGTAGATTCATAGTTGCATTAGATCGTTTCTGTGGTGTCCCCAACTCTTAGATTTTCAAATAACCATGAGACTGACTAAGGAGAAGGCTGGGAAATGACTAGGGTTTTTCCAGAAGAAAGAAAAGAAGAGAGGAGATGCCTTAACCTGTTGTGAGGGTGTGATGGTTCTGGAAAAGGTCTCCTTATCTCACGATGCCTCACACCCGGAGCAGGAAGGAGTGGGGGTTGCTTTTAGATCCTAAGGTCTCCTATAGATCAGGAGTCACCAAACATCTAATGGAGCGCTGAGGTCAGAGTGTCACTAGGAGAAAATGAGGTTCCATGGGTGCTGGACGTGGGTTTTCATTCGCTGAGTGAGGTTGTCAGCGCTGCAGTGTGCACCGAAATGAAGCCATGAAGCCAGAGTGTGAGGGCGGAGAAGACAAAGTGCTTACTCCTAAGAGGTCAGCTCCCAGCTGCCCTCCTCGGCCAGCTCGGTGAGGCTGGGTCAGAGCACCATGTGGGCACGCCATGCCAGTCGTGGGGCACCTCCGATGATGGCAGAGAGGTCGTGCGTGCTCCTGTGGCCCCGATGGCCGTCCTTCTGGGGGTGCTTCTGTAGAATGGGACAACTTGTCCATCTCTCTCACTCTGCTGCCTCTGATGTCTCCCCCACTTCTCTCTGGGAAATCTTCTCCTTCTGTATATGACCGGGAAACTCCCTGCTTCAACATCGACCCATTTCCTGGGTCTCCATGTAGGGAACAGCTAATGGGTACTAATCCTCGGGGACATCTCTTCACAGGCCTTGGTCCCCCTCTGTCACCTCCAAGCCCAAAGCCTTTTCCAGCTATGTAGTTTGGCTTGCTAAGAATTGTTTTCTTGGAGTAACCTTTGCACTGTGGCCCACGGAGCTGTATACATAAGTGATTGCTTAATAAATATTATTCTGAACCGAACTCTGAGGCAGGAAAAAAATGCAACTTGGTATTTTTGTTCTGAGGGCAGAGTCCATCTCTAGCTGGAGTTTTGCATCTGGAATGTTTTCCTGAGGACGGCTCTGTCACCGATGAGGGTGTCTGGTCGTGTGTGGTAATGGCCTTGTGTGACAGTGTGGGAGGCAGCGTGGGGACTCTCCCTCGGGGTGGGGACTGGAAGCAGCTAAGAGCTAGCCACCAGCACACTGTAAGTGCCCGCAGGGCCTCAGAATCCTCCCGGCTCCCCGCTGGAGGTGGCTGCTGTTTGTCCACATGTTAGACGAGCAACAGAGGCACAGAGAGCGTAAGCAACTTATCTAGGGCTGCACAGCTAAAGCTGGGATCCCGTCCGGCGATTAGACTTGGGAGTCTGAATCCTTGGGCCTCTGGCTGGGGGGAGTCACAGCCGAAGAGCCAAAGTTCTTCCCAGCCCACAGTTCTTCCTGCTCGCTGCCTGTCCTTCCTCTTCCCCTTCCCCTTCCGCTTCCCCTTCCCCTTCCCCTTCCCCTTTGGGGCTTCGCTCAAGCGCGGAGCGTCAGCATTTGCGTCAGCAGAGCAGCCCGCGGACGCCCTCATCTCATCGGCACGTTCGTTGGCGGCGATGAGATCAATAAAGCAATGGAACAAAACCTGTCTTTGAATCCAGGTGGCCTCTGTGTGGGTGCGCAAACTGACCTTCGCCCCAGAGAGGCGGGGGGCATCTCGGGACAGGAAGCCAGGTCCTCCTGGGAGAAGCCTGCCCAAGTGACCCCCGACTTCTGTTACCTGGATCAGAGCTTCGTTAGTGACTTTGGTGGGCCTTGGACATTTTTGCCTCTGTGGGCCCTTTCCTCCCTAAAAAATACCCTAAAATCATGTTTTAGAATTGAGTCTTCTAACTAGGAAGGTATCAGTGTTGTATATTAAGACATTTTCTTGGACCTAAAAGCTTATTTTTCCTCCTGATGTTAAAAGAAAGCGAAACGTTTGCTAGACCCCCGGCTCCGTGCCTGCCTGATGGACGAGCGAGGCCTGGCTGGAGCCTGCGGGCCTGGGCACACTCTCCTCTGCAGGCCTCTCTTCCCACCAGACCTGCGTCCAGGGCTCACGGAGGGCCGGGCCCGTTCTCGCGCTGAGCTCTAGGACTTGGCCGAGGGATGGGTCTCCGGCTCCATCGGTGGCACGAGCGCTCGGGAGAGCTCAGAGAAGAGGGGCAGCAGGCGGAGTCCTCCGGGATGCCAGGGAAGGGCCTCCCATGCCAAGGAGGCGGACCAGTGGGCCCGGGATGTGCCTGGGAGGAAACGGTGGGGTCTTAGCTGAGGGTGGGGCGTGGAATGGAACTCAGACCTGCTTTCTGTGGGCCTGGGGTCTTCAGCCAGAACATGTTTAGGCCTGGCTAAAGTGTAACTCCTGAACAGTGGTTTTCAACTGGGCGAAATTGCCTCCCAGGGCCACTTGGCAATATAGGAGGACATTTTTGACAGTCATGGCTACTGGGGGTGCTACTGGCATCCAGTGTCTATAGGGTGCCGCTCAGCCCCCTACAGTATACAAGATACCCCTGGGAAGAGTCATCTGCTCCCAGTGACATTAGTGCTGAGGTTGGGGGACCCTGATTCAGAGGACATTCCGGGCATTGGGTTCCGGTGAGTGGAGAACGTGTAATTACAGCCACAGTGGAGACTGCTGTCTGAACTAAGCCTGGGGGCAGACACGCGAGCCTCCCCCAAAAGAGAGGAGCCAGGTGAGCTTCTGAGAGGCACAGGCTTCTGGCAGCAGAACAGATGGTTCCGGAATGGTGCCCCAGCAGATCCCCGGGCCCTCGCCTGTCTGGTTCCCATGGAGCAGGACACAGGGTTTCGAGCTCTGGGAGTGGCATTAGGTCCCCAGAGATTCTCTCTGCCTCTATCGGCAGGAAGCCAGCGGTCGTGGTGAGGCAAGGGTGGAGTTATGTGAAGGGTGACCTCAGGTACAAGGGTTTGGGCAACCAGGGGATCCCATATGATCCTGGGGGTTCCCTTGGAGCAGGGGAAAAGGACTTTTCTAGGTGCCTGCTGTCCTCCTGATCCCTGGGCCAGTGCCTGCGGGGAAGGGGACGAGGAGCCCGAGACTGTGGCACTAGGTGTGGTGCAGAGAAGCCTGCAGAGGTGGGAAAGGCAGGAGGACTGAGGTGGTGGAAATGGGGATCCCCCCCCTTACTTGTGCCTGCATCTGCCTTAGGTTTCAAAGGTTAATGTGAAGGGGATGGAGTTACTGAATCAGACCATTGTATGTATTTTCCAGGTTTTTCTCAGACTCTCCCAAGCCTGTCCTGCAGCCTCCTGCCCTCCACTCTGTTATCTGAATGGGGGGGGGGGTCTTCTTCATGGTTTACCCCACCTGCCTGACCAGTCCCAGAGGGCACCCCTGTGGGGACCTGGTGAGACAGAACATGTGCGCAGCCAGGCGGGGCTACCCTGTGTCTGCGTGCTGACCGGCAGCCCAGCCCAGGAAACGGGACAACTCTTGGGGCCTCTTATTTCTCCTGTTTTAACCCCAACGAACCAACAGGGGAGCGCAGTATGGGAGGAGAAAGTTGGGCCGGGTTGATAGCTCTTATCGAACGGGATGGAGCAGAGCCTCCCACCCAGTTTGGTGGCAGTCGCTTCAGATCTGAGGTGCTGGCCTTCTGGGATAGGGCTTGCTCTGTGCTTGGCTTGTCTATAGCAAAACCCAGACTCCCCAGAGTCCCTGGGGAAACAGCTATTCCAGAGAGAACATTTTTCAGGTCTCTGAGGACCTACTTATTTCAATATTTCTATTTCTGTTTTTCTAAAGTTTAAGAATTATTTTTTTAATGTTGAGCGATTGGCCTGTTAACCTTTCCCCTTTTTGGACATCCCAAAGTCATCCTCATTGTCAACGCAACTCTTGTTTGGGGCTACCCAGGGCGCGTCCTCAGGGGTCCTCGAAGGGGTAGCGCTCTCGGCCACGCACTGCACGTCTCCCAAGTTCTCGTTTGGTTTCAGTAAGTGCGTGTGTTCTCTTCCCTTCCTGCCATTTGATACATCTTGACTCTGTCCACATGCCTTCCTTCTGTCTCCGTTTAATTGTGTTGATTTTATTCTGCGGTGACCTTGGAAACCAGACAGCCAGAAACCTGGCTCACTGGGGCACGGAGGCTGGGAACTGTCAGCTTCTTCGTGTGCTGGGTCCCCCGAATCTTGTGAGTGAGGTTCCCATGCTTGACCATGCACGGACACGGTGACAGAGGCTCACCTCCCTCTGCCTCCTGCTTCTCTGGCGGGTTCCAGGTTGTCTCGGCAGCAGAGAGATGAGGCATTCGTCATCTTCATCCTCCTCCTCCTCAAGGTGACACTACCACCAACGTGACACAGCATTTCTGTGTTCCAGACCACATCCGAACTGCTTTTCCTGTAACATATGCTCAGGTGTTCTGTGAAGTAAGAACTATTCTTGTCTATCGATTTATGGTGAAGAGACAGAGGCACAGACAGGGCATGTGCAGGAGAAATACTGTTGGTATGGGGAGTGGCAGAGCTGGGACTCCCCCAAGTGCACCCCTGCCCCAGTCCTTCTAGTCTGGAGACGATGTGCTGGCCGCTGAAGGGACGCGGCCGCAGCCAGTGGGAGTGGGTCAGGCGTCGGGCCCCACGGGGAGGAAAGAGATGGGAGCAAACTCTACTGGACGCTTCATTTTGCTAGGACTGTGCTTTGTCACCGGGACTCATTGCGGCTTGCTCATCGAAAGCAAGTGCCCCGCCCCTTAGCTGGTGAGTGAGTGAATGCACAGCTCTCAGACCCGGGGGCTATCGCGCCCCGCCTTTGCAGGAGAGGGCCAGCTCTTCCCACCAACCAGCACTGCCCAGGAGAGCCCACCACACTGTGCCGAGACTGGAGGGACCGCCAAGTACACGGCCCAGCCTGAAACGTGTGTGTAGAAGTATTTTAGAGCCATTCGGTTGTGTTCGGGGCTGTGAGTTTCTGAAGGCGCATTCAAAGGGAGGAGAAAATGTGCAGGATGTTTAGACACACTCCCTCTGCACCCCCAGGTCATGTCGGGACCTGCAGGGGAGCCGCTCCAGGCATCGTGGTCCGGGGCCTGTTTGCTCTGCTGTGTCCACAGGGGCTGTTTGAGTCCCTGCCCTCCTGGGGCTTAGGGGACTGTCCCTGTTCCCAGTCGCCCACGGAGTTCTGATGGTCTGGCCCACACCAGGCTGGACGTGCCCGGGCCAGTGCGAGACCCGTGGGAGTGGGGGGCTGCTCTCAGCGCCCCTGCACCTACTCTGTGCACACAACAGGAGCTTCTCTGTTGTTGACCGGTTGGCAGTTTAAGAAAACTGAAAGAGACTTAACAAGTGTTCTTAGGCAAAAGTCTGGACAAGATAAGATAAAACGTCCGAGTTGAGCTGGTTATCGTTCCTGTTCTTGGGGCTCTCGGTGTAATGGGGACACATCGGGGCACGGGGTCCTGCTGTAGCGGACTTAGGGGAACTTGAGGAGCAGGCAGGCCAGTGAAAAACCACAGCTGGGGGTGCTGGACTCCACCTTCATGTTTTAAAATTTCACCCAATCTGTGCCCTTTCAAACCATGAATGATAAATCCTTGAACTGGGGTTTAGTGAAGGTAACTCTGGGAGGTCTTTCTAGGGGAGAATGATGGACCCCAGAAGGGACTTAATCCCCTTCCAGGTGAGGGCCTTGGAGACAGGTCACCTGAGCTTCTCTGCGCTGCTCCTCCCCCGAGGATCAGGCGGAACAGACAGGCATTCAGGCATTTGAGGGAGGGTGCTGATAGGGCCCACCTAGGACGTGCCAGGAAGCTGAAACTGATAATCCATGCAAACAGTTCAGCACAATTACTTAGATGATAGTTATCTTCAGCCTCCTCATTACCAGGGGTCCAGACAGCCCCTGGAGGGCCCATCTCTCTGGAACTTCTTTGCTTCTCTCCGCAGATGGCAATGACCACGTAGAGGTGGAAGACGGGACCATCGTGGGAGGCGGAGGCGGCGCCAGCCGGAAGGCCTTCACCTCGGGCATGAAGGAGATGGCCGTGTTACGGGAGAAGGCCACCGACCAGCACCGCCAGATGGGCAAAGGGGGCAAGCACCAGCCTGGCCCGGACGACTCCAAGAAGCTTCGGCCCCCATCTGCCAGGGTCAGAGAGGGCTGGGTCCAGTTGGAGGGGTGGAAGGACATGCAGAGGGAGTCTCACAGTGGCGGGAGGCACCCCAATAGGATCCACGTTCTGTGTTGCGCAGGCAAAACACTTTCCGGTTCTGCCCTTAACGTGCTCAGTGACCTTGAGGCCAGACAGCTGATCGGCATCTCTTCTGAGGGCCTCAGCGTCTTTGGCTGGGTAATGGACTGGGCACACGGCTTCTTGAAATCCCGTCCTTCCAAAGCCACCACATTTCTGCTTGGCTTTGGAACGCAGGCACAGAACCTGGATCTAGGGAAGGAGATGGACCCAGTCGAACGTGCTCACTCGTGTTCGATATGCAGCCCTTGCTTGGCTTCCCTCCCCCTCTGCCCGGCCCAGCTCTGCTGCCTTGGGTCTTGGCCCCGTTGGTTTATGGGAAGGAATGGAGCTTGGGCCATTGGTTTGGGGTAGAGCTATCCAGAGATAACCACTTGATTTCAGTATTTGCAAGTAGATTCCATCTTGACCCGGGAAGTCATGGCCACAGGTGGAGAGGAGTGAGAACTCACAGCCATGCGACTTCCTTTCAAGGGTGGGCGGGGCACGGGACACAGCAGCTCACAGGGCTGGGGGTCAGACGCCCCTCCGCCCCCCAGCTCCCTGTGTGGCCTGGGGAAGTCCCTTCTTGGCCTGAGCGTCTTTCTGGGGCTGCTCCCAGGGCCGTTCTCTAAGCGCCCTCTGTGCCCATTTGTACCCACAGACCCCCTGCCAGCAGGAGCTGGATCAGGTTCTGGAGCGGATCTCCACCATGCGCCTCCCAGATGAGCGGGGCCCTCTGGAGCACCTCTATTCCTTGCACATCCCCAACTGTGACAAGAACGGGCTGTACAATCTCAAACAGGTGAGAGCGGGTCTACCTGGGCTCTGGTGTGCCTTGTTCCTGCCCCATGCACCTGTACCCTCTGAGGTCTGAGACTCGAACACCAGAGAGCCAGGCTTCCTCCCTGGCCTCAAGCTTGGCAGAGACGGTTCCGCTTCCCCAGCTTCCTGCCAGCAGGGCCTGGTGTCCAGGTCGGGAGGGAGCCTCTTGGAGAGAGATGTGGGCTGACCCCAGCGCTTCTCGACCTTTCTTGATGACTTGGAGGTCATTGCCAGGCCTGGCCCTACAGCTGCCAGTCAGAAGGCTGGGTAGGGACGGCGTCTTCATTTTTAACAAGCTCCCAGGCATGCTGATAGTCCATGCACCACACTTCCAGGGTGACTGGTTTAAACCATTGACCAAGTAGCCTCTCTGGTTTTAAGGATCTCAGGGATGGAGAATCAGGGGTGGAGAAACATCCTTTAAAATATTTCTAAAAACAGTAACAGAACAGCATTGTCAGTGCATTAGAGAACATTAGGGAAGTGTAAGTAAACCTCCGGAAACCCGCTCCCTGCCCTTCCCCTCCTTCCAAGAGCCTTCTCCTCATCCCTGCGCACAGGTGGCATCGCGGTCCCTTGTCCGCCTGTGTCGGGAGGACAAGCCGACACATGAGGCGGAGAGAGAGCGTGGGCGGGAGGAAAGGGTGAGGCGTGTGGGCTCCACGGGACATCCTGTTTCCAAGCAGCAGTTCGGAGCCCTGGCTGCACACCATGACCTGCTGGGCAGCCTTACAAAACGCAGATGCGCCCGGCCGGTGTGGCGCAGTGGTTAAGCATGGACCATGCACCAAGAGGTCGCTGGTTCGATTGCCAGTCAGGGCACCTGGCCAGGTTGTGGGCCTGATCCCCAGTGGGGGGCATGCAGGAGGCGGCCAGTCGATGTTCTCTCTCATTGATGTCTCTCTCTTTCCCTTTCCTTTCCTCTCTCTCTAAAAAGCAATAAAGAAAAAAAATGTTAAAAAATACGCAGATGCCAGGGCCGCACCTCCAGAGTTTCAGATTTTGTGAGCCTGGGTGTTTGCTGGGCACTGGGATTTTCCAGGTTCCCCTGGTGATTCTCGTGGGCAGTCAGGGTGAGGTGGAGCGTGGATGCGCAGAGCCAGGAGATGGGGCACAGGCTTGAGTGACGGCATGAAAGTGGGTGGCTGCAGGGGTGTCCTCCATGGCCTCCTCTTCTCTCTCTTCAGTGCAAGATGGCTGTGAATGGGCAGCGTGGGGAGTGTTGGTGTGTGAACCCCAACACCGGGAAGCTGCTTCAGGGATCCCCTACAGTCCGTGGGGACCCGGAGTGTCATCGCTACTACAACGAGCGGATGCAGTAAACCACAGCCAGCAGGTGCCTGGCTCCCCCCACCGCCTCTCCAAACACAAGCAGAGAGAGGAAAGTGCTTGGGTGGTGGGTGGGGAGGACCCCCCAGGAGTTCTGACACATGTATTTATATTTGGAAAGAGACCAGCACTGAGCTCGGCACACCGGCTGCCTCTCCCCTCCCAGTAAGAGGGGCTGCACGGCCCCTGCTGGAGCCCCCGCTGGGAGGAAGGGGTGCTTGCAGAGGCAGAGGTGGGGTCCAGGTTTGGGAGGGGGAAAACAAATTTTTATTTTTGAACCCCTGTGTCTCTTTTGCTTAAGAATAAAGAAAGGAAAAATAAAGTGTGTATCTTTTGCCTGAGTCTTTGGGGAAGCAGGAAAGGCACAGCCTGGGTTTTCCATCCTGAGACAGAAAGGAGAGACGGGACGGGAGAAAGGCAGATCTCCCTCCTGTGACCTTGGCCTGTGGGAACTCGAGGTCTGCCATCCAGGTGGACCCTCCCTTGCAGCCCCAGGACCCCGTGTCTCCCGCCTGAACCCCCAGCTGAGGCGCTGGTCCCTACCCCCTGGGGTGGGCACTGGGGGAGGAAGGGTGGAGCAGGTGTCTGTCTTCCCCTCACCCCATTTAGATGATACTCCAAAGGGTGAAACACTGGAACTGGGGGGGCCTCTGGCCCCTGAGATACGGAGAGCTTCCTGTTGCATGGGAAGATGTCCATTCAGCCCCCAAGAAAAGGGGGTGCACTGCCATCAGCCAGCATGCTCACAGAGGTGCTGCCTCAGGATCAGGCACAGCTCTCGGGGGGCAAAGGCACTGCACCCAGAACAGCAAAGGTGGAAGGGACTGGAAGCCCGAGGCACAGGTGTGGCCCCATTTCGGACGCAGAATTCCATGCACAGCTCTACTCGCTTTGTTCTGTTGGGCCTCAACCCCTGGTGAGATGCGGGGGCTCCGGACTTTGCAGTGGGCCACCGGGGAAGGAAGGCCCACTGTCCACCCCTCTTTCCTCCCCAATATGTGGTGGAGAGCCCCACCGTTTGTTACCTACCCCCTCTTCTGGGTCAGGAGCCTGAATCCGTCCTGACACAGGAGGCAGAGGCACTGCCTTTACCTGGTGGGAGGAGCTCTTTTGAGAGCAGAAGAAAACCAGGTTCCCCAAAGCAGACGGGTCTCTGCCCATGTTTGGTCTCTTAGCTAGTGGCTGGCCACCGGGAAGTACATTAATTCAGTTCATCTTCATGAATCCACAAACAAGGCGCTATTACTAACTCCACTTTACAGAAGAGGAAAGGACCCAAGCGGTGCCCAACCTCCAGCCCCAGGCCTGGAAGCCCCCGGCTCCTGTGGATGCTGCGCAGCCTGGGGATACACCGCCCCCTGTGGGGTGGTTGGAGAGCCTGCAGCGCTTTGTTTATCCGCGCTGGGTGCTCTGCCTGCCTCTCCTCTCCCATCCTCTCTGCTCCTCAGCAGCTCTTAGCCGCTGTCCTGGGGTTGGGCGGCCCCTGCTGGCTCTCCGGGGAAGTGCACTGCTTAACCTTGGCTAACATTCGAATAACAGAGAGCGCTTAAAAAAAGAAAGACAAATACTGCATGATCTCACTTATTTGTGGAATATAAGGTACGAAATAAGCTGATGAATAAAATAGACCCAGAGACGTAGAAAGGAGTATGGTTCAGACTGACAGACCTCAGAGAAGTGGGGGGGAGGAAATGGATGAGATGAGCCAAAGAACTTACACGCATGTATGTGCAACCAATGGACACAGACAACAATGCTGGGGGTGGGGGACGAAATGGGGAGGAGGGGGTCTATGGGGGAAAAAAGGAGAAACATCGGTAACAAAATCAATTAATAAAAATTGAAAAAAAAAGAATGTGAAAAATGAGTGCTATGGCAGAGAAGCTACACATCGCATGCGTATCTAACCTAGTCTAGAAAATTGACAAAGTTTTTACAAAAACAAAAAAAGTTACCTTTACGACTCAGCCGTTCTCAACCTGTGGGTCGGGACCCCTTTGGGGGTTGAACGACCCTTTCACAGGGGTCGCCTAAGACCATCAAAAAACACTTATTTCCGATGGTCTTAGGAACCAAGACACTGCTCCTCTATCTGTCTCCAGACGGGTCTGCCCACATGCAGATACGCCCACATACAACACGAGGACCTGCATTAAAGGGTCACGGCACTAGGCAGGATGAGAACCACTGCAAGTTTAGTGGATCTCTGAAAGATGAGGAGAGTTAACCAGATGAAGAAGAAGAAGGAAAAAAACCAGGGCCTCATCATCAAAGATTCTGATCTGATTGGTGCTTAATTGGTGCCCAGGCAGGTGCTTAATTTTTAAAAAAGTTCTCAAGGTGATTCTTTTTTTTTTTTTTTTTTAAATAAATCAGTCCTGTGTCTTTATTAAAGAGAGTTAGAAAGAATCTACACCTGACAACCAAGGGATGAGGTACTGGCCAGAAAGGTAGGGAGGGTTCAAGTCCTGGGGATTCAAGGTCAGGCTGATGGCCTGGGAGGGGCCAAGGAGACCAGGTCCTAGCAGCAGCTGAGGAGGTGCCTGCGGGTGAGCTTTCAGGCACTGGGTGATCAGCTGGTTCTGCAGGAGGTACAGGGTAGGTTGGGTTGGCCTGGGATCTCCCTGAAGCCACACTGCCTTGTCTACCTAGATCACCCACTGGTCCTGATCCTGTTCGTTGCCTTCCATGTCCACCTCATTGACCTCTCCATCATCAGGTGACTCATTGTAGTCATTCATCTCGTCCATGTCCTGCATGTCCTCATCATCCTCTGAGTCCTCTTCACTATGCTCGTCACCATCTTCATCCTCCTCTTCCTCCTCTCCATCCTGCTCTGAGGCTGGCTTGCCAATAGGTACCAGGTTGTTGTCTTTCTCTGCAATGCTGTGGAGCCAGGCCTGATGCCGCTGTTCTTGCTGCTGCAGCTCTGTCTCTTCCACACAAGGTCGATCCAGATGAAACCACAGAGTCTCAGTCACACGGGGGAAGAGGGAGGAAGGGAAACAAGGTGGACATGGTTCCTAGACGCGCAGGGAGGCAGCAGCTGGCAGCAACCCCTCCAAGGTGATTCTGATGCAGAGCCAGGGATGAGGCAAGAAGAATGCCGGGGTCAGGACACCTGGGCTTGCATCCTATCTCATCACTGATTGTGCCACTGCTCCGAAGCTACGCCGCGTGCCTTCTCTGAGCCTCGGTTTTCGTCGTCTGTCTAATGGGGATGAGTTCAGCCACCAGTAACAGGGTGGTATGAATGTGAGGTGGTGGATGAGAAAGTGCTTGGATACAGGACTGTATAAAATGGGAAGGATTATTATGGGGTGATTGCTGGGGTCAGCCTCTGTTCCCCATGGTTGCCACAAGCTTGCTTGGGTCATTTCTGAAACATCTTTGTAGAAGGACCCTGATGATGCCACAATCGCCCTGCCCAGTTCCATGTCACTTGCCCACAGTCTCCTTGGATGATCTCTAAACCCTCTGAAGAGGGATTTGGGGGTAGGGGTGAGCTGCACTACCACTGCGGCTCTAGCTACAGGCCCCACGCTGATGTATAAATGGCCCAGAAACCTTTGCTGAGGGAAAGCTTAATTTCATCCATGTAGGACGATGGTTGGCCGGACCGGAATCTTGGAGATGTCAAACTACTGCTCACCTTCTGGTACGAACTTCGTTCAAGTTTAAAAACCTGGCAGTTGAGAGACCCGGGTTATACTGCCGCTATGTGGCAGCACAGAAAATTGCAGCTGAGTTTACAGGGCCTCCAAGTCTCTTTCGCTTAAGAAGTGGTCCCAAGAGTCCAAAACGAGTCAATTGGGAATGCTGCTTCCACTTGGGGAGTCACAGGACTTATCCCAGAGCTAGAACCTTAGGAAGAGACCTGAAAATATGCATAAAAATATGCTTCCTGGGTTATTCTAATCTGCAGAATCACCTGATTTCTCGGTGACCTAACTTGTAGGATTCAGGGTAAAATGAAAATACGGAGCCCCTTGTTCAGGAATTATTAAGAATTTCAGGACAGCAACAGCAGAACCTTAAGCCGAGCCCAGGGCCCGTGTGAATGCAGAGGTTACATGCTCACAAAGCAGGCCCTGTGCTTGAACCCTCTGAATTTGGAGAAGCCCCCTGTCCTGACCACATCTGTCAAATGTGTCTTGAATACTAGCTACATATGATGTGGTAGTTGAGAGCATGGATTTGGAGAGGAGGCAGTCTTTGGAAAGACTTTGGATGCTACTACCCGTGGCCTGTGTGACTTTGGACACCTTTCTGACCTCTGAACCTCATTCATTTCCTCTTTAACTATTAGGATTATTTCTATCTGAAAGGATTGCTTTGAGAATCTAAAATAATGTCTGCCACATGGTAAGTGTCGCTTAAACCTAGTTAGTCGTGTGTTCCAGACTTGGGGTTTTAACATATGATGTTAAAAAAGATGTTGGTCCTATCCTGAAGAGCTGATGTTCTAGAGGAGAGAAAAGCCACGTAACTCCATGATGACCACAGGTGTGGTGGAAGTGTGCCCAGGTGCAATTAGGAAGAAGAGCCATGCCTCAGAGGGGGTGCAAAGACAAAGTTGTAAGGAGGAAGTGGGATTCAGGAAAAGGAGTGCTGTGTGTGTGTGTGTATGGGGTGGGGTTTGCACAGGGAGAATAGCATGAGCTACTCAATGAACACGGTCACCTACCCATGGTAAAGGGAGCGTGCAGGTAGAGAAGTAGCTGGAGAGGAAGCCAGAGGAAAGCTCATCAGAAAGGACCTTGGGTGTCTTGCTGAAGGATTCAAATTTTGGACGGAAAGCTCTCAAGAACCAAGGAAGAAGTTTAGGCCCGGCCAGTGTGGCTCAGTGGACTGAGCGCCGTCCCATGACTGAGAGGTTCCAGTTCGAGTCCCAGTTCAGGTCCTGGTTCAATTCCCGGTCAGGGCACATGCCCAGGTTGCAGGCTTGATCCCCAGTAGGGGGCATACAGGAGGCAGCGGATTGATGTTTCTCACATTAATGTTTCTATCTTTCTTTTCAAAAAATGAATAAAAACTTTTTTTTTTTTTAAAGGAAAGAATTTAGGCAGAGGATAGGCATGACTGGGTCTTTGTTTAGAAAGTGGACTCCAGCCCGGCTGGTGCGGCTCAGTGGTTGAGCATTGACCCATGCACCAAAGAGTCACCAGTTCGATTCCCGGTCAGGGCACATGCCCAGGCTGTGGGCCTGATCCCCAGTGCAGGGCATGCAGGAGGCGGCCAATCGACGTTCTCTCACATCGATGTTTCTGTTTCTCTTTCCCTCTCTCTTCCTCTCTCTCTAAAATCAATAAAGAAAATATTAAAAAAAGAAAAGAAAGTGGACTCCAATTGAGAAGTCTAGTATGAAGGACAAGACACAGAATGGGAATGCGTGAAAGTCCTGGCAGGAATAGATGGCAGTGATCCATCCAGGTGGGAAGTGAGTGTGATCCGGGTGGGAAGTGAGTGTGATTGGGTGGGAAGTGAGTGTGGTCTGGGTGGGAAGTGAGTGTGAGTGTGATCGGGTAGGAAGTGAGTGTGATCGGGTAGCAAGTGAGTGTGATCCGGGTGGGAAGTGAGTGTGATCGGGTGGGAAGTGAGCGTGACCCGGGTGGGAAGTGAGTGTGATCGGGTGGGAAGTGAGTGTGATCGGGTGGGAAGTGAGTGTGGTCTGGGTGGGAAGTGAGTGTGATCAGGTGGGAAGTGAGTGTGGTCCGGGTGGGAAGTGAGTGTGATCGGGTGGGAAGTGAGTGTGATCGGGTGGGAAGTGAGTGTGATCCGGGTGGGAAGTGAGTGTGATCGGGTGGGAAGTGAGTGTGGTCTGGGTGGGAAGTGAGTGTGGGCGGGTGGGAAGTGAGTGTGATTGGGTGGGAAGTGAGTGTGGTCTGTGTGGGAAGTGAGTGTGATCGGGTGGGACGTGAGTGTGATCGGGTGGGAAGTGAGTGTGGTCTGTGTGGGAAGTGAGTGTGATCGGGTGGGAAGTGAGTGTGGTCTGTGTGGGAAGTGAGTGTGATCGGGTGGGACGTGAGTGTGATCGGGTGGGAAGTGAGTGTGGTCTGTGTGGGAAGTGAGTGTGATCGGGTGGGAAGTGAGTGTGGTCTGTGTGGGAAGTGAGTGTGATCGGATGGGACGTGAGTGTGATCGGGTGGGAAGTAAGTGTGGTCCGGGTGGGAAGTGAGTGTGATCGGGTGGGAAGTGAGTGTGGTCTGGGTGGGAAGTGGGTGTGATCGGGTGGGAAGTGAGTGTGGTCCGGGTGGGAAGTGAGTGTGATTGGGTGGGAAGTGAGTGTGGTCCGGGTGGGAAGTGAGTGTGACCTGAACTAGGCAGGGGAGGTGGAGAGAAGAATCACATTTGAGAGCTGTTAGTGAGGTAGCTTAATCCTGAGACTTATTGGATGTAGCAGGTAAACGAAGTCAAGGATGATGGCTGGGGGCCAGGCTTGGGTTAGTGGGTGGATGGTGGTGCCTTTCTCTGAAGTAGCAAATAGAGGAGGAAGATGAAGACAGGAGGAAGAGAAGCGAGATGAAGTGGGATGGCTTCAGGGGAAAGATGAATTCAGACTTTTTCGTGTTGAACTGGTACTAGTAAGGTGTAAGATACAGCGATAACACAGGCACAGTAGCTGAGCTTCCAGGATGAGCTCAGTTTGGATGTTGAATTCGAGTTGCCTGGGGCTTTTGGGTGGAGAAGACATCCTTGACTCCCCTCATCCTCATCCCAGCCTCCAGTTCGTGAACATGTTCCATCGGTTCTATCTCGTATTCACCCCCTCTCTCCCTCTCCTCTGTCCCCTACAGAGCAAGAGAGGGCCTGGTTGATGGAGGAGGTGCGGGAGCAGCAGGTGGGGTGGGGAGCAAAGGAACGGGCAGTCCCTGGAAACGGGGTGGGGGTGGGGGGCTGACTGGGGAGAGGGAAGAACATGACGGTGGGATGTGCTAACCTGCAGGATTTGGGAGCGGAAGGTGAGGGCCGTCTCATAGGCGGGTCTCGTTTTTCTCTGATGAGGAGAGGGCAGGGTGGGGAGAAGCAAGTCAGTGCGCTGTAGACCTGAGGGAGCATGGGAGGGAGACAGCCCAGGTGAGTCCCTAGGAGGGGCCCCAGGTGAGATGCCCCCGGGGTTCGGGGTTCTGTGGTGGTGTCGGCTCACATGGTGGTGGGGCTTTCTCCACCAGGGCTCAGCGGGCTGTGCATGAGAGACAGGACGGGCAGGTGGGGTTCATCCAGGGCAGGTGGGGTTCATCCAGTGTCAGCGGGGACCAGGGCTCTGGTCTCCTCAGAGAAGGAAGCAGAGCCCAAGAGGATCAGACTGAACGGGGAGACCAGAGGCTCCACTGTCCCTAAAGTGCAACACCAATGCTGCTGCCCCCACCCACGCCCCAGCCCCCGCACTGCGTAGTAATACGACTGGAATGGGGGAGTGGCTTTCTCAGGTCTCCCGTGGAGCCCTTTAGGCAGGAGGAGTATGGTTCCAGGGCTGGGATAGGCGACCTGGTAGAGCCGAATGTAATGAACAGTGATTCTGGAGTGTTCGGTCATGGACGGACCGGAGACTGCAGCCCCCCTTCCTGGATCACCGGCACCCCAGGCGAACCGAAGGTGCTGTTTGGGTCGTCCAGGGTGGGGGCGGGACAAGGGGGGAGCCGCTGGGAGCCGGAATCCCGGGAGCCCTAGATGAGGGGGGCAGGGGAGGCGGGAGGCCCCGGGCCGTGAAGGAGCATGGCAGCAGCTGAGCCAAGTTCTGCAGGAGGAGCAGCACCAAAGGGCAGTTCTGCCCACTTCCCCACAGGCGGAACGTGGGCGACAGCGGTGGGGCGCTGCTGGCGGAGAGGCCAGGAGACAGGCTGGGGCACATGGTGCCATGGGGGGCCACCCCGTCCAGCAGGGCCTTGCTGCACGTCACTCTTCCTGTCCACACAGGTGCCAACGCCCCTGCAAAGGAAAGTGGGCAAGAAAACTGCCCCTCTGCCCTCCCAGCCCAGCTGTCACCGCCACCGGCTCTGCCTTCACTGCCGGGCCTGGGCTGAACACTGCACGTCTGCACAGCTGTGCAGGGGTGGAGAGGTCTCAGCGCAGTTCCAGGGACACAGCGACCCTTCCGAAGGAGTGCCCAGTGACGGCAAACCCCCAGCCAGGCAGGGGCACTCCCCATTAGTCCACCTGACAGGGGACTCGCAAGGGGCAGGGCACAGGGTTTGGGCTGGGCAGAGTGCAGATGCCACCAACTGTGTCTCCCCGCTGTGCCCACGGACCAGAGGGTGTGGTGAGGGACAGCCGTGAAGCAGAGGGCTGTGTGGGCTCCGCAAAGGAAGAGGGGACATGGGGTGGGGAGAGCCCGAGAGAAGGGTGCAGGAGGCACAGCAGCAGGTGGCCGGGCCAGAAAGGACCAAGTAGGAGCCCCTGAAAGGTTGAACTCAGCCATACCTCCCCTCTCCCCTGGGTAGGAGCAGCAGGGCTGGGTGGGGACGGCAGACAGGATTCGCCTTGGCCACGGTTCCCAGGAGTAAGTGACTGAGGAACATCCTAGAAATGCCTTCCTTCAAATCCTCTCCAAAGAGAAGAGACTCATCATTTGCTTGAAGATAGATTAAGGCCACTTTATTTAATAGCAGGGGCTGAGATTAAACGATAAGAATATAATAGTAATAACAGTAGCCAAACATGCATTGACGACTCGCTGTTCTAAGCGCGTGGAGTACATGAACTCATGGAAACCGATTTGAAAGGATGGAGAGGGGGCACCCGAGTTCCGGGTGGGAGGGCAGGTCGGGGGTCCCCGGGTCCTGCCTCCGCCTGGTCCTTTGTCCTTCCCTCTGGAGCGTGGCCTGGAGGAAGCTGACGCAGGCTAACTGAATGCATAACTTTATTAAATAAATGCTTTGTCATGACAAACGACAAAGATCAAGGAGTAACATAAATTATAAGTTGAATAAATAGCATACAGCAATCTTCGCCTTTTTAATAAAACGTGAGATCCTCTGGTTTTTTTGTTTTGTTTCATCTTTATTTCCTTAGGTACAAAATGCTAAACAGGAGGCGAGCTCTTCCGCATTCAGGTGATTTTTTCCCCCACGTTTTTTTTTTTCACCACAAACTGGGTTTGTTTGCTGGTTTGTTTATCCATCCTTTTCACCAGTAAAGAGTATGAGCATTTGTTTTCTTTTAAAAAACAACAACAAACAAACAGTTGAAAACAAAAAAAAGAGAAGAAAACAGAGCTATGGTACGTATGTATGTAAAACTATCGAGAACTACAGTAATATGTGCTGTGGTTATTGCTGTCTTAAAAAAAAACCAAAAACACAAACCGGTAGGCAACTCGGAATCTGAAGGATCCTGTCTGAAAACTGTCTATCCGTGTGGGCTACTGTGTGACGGCGTGGTGGACGGTGGGACTCAGGCTGGTGTCCAGGGCCGGGGAGGTGGGGTGACCGGCGGGCGGCTGGTCCTCCCCCCTCCCTTCCCCACCCAGAAGGGGTTAGAGAGGAGGCCAGAGTCTGTGGAGATGGCTAAACTATATCCTCCATTAGAAAACCAAGAAAGTATGTTTCAAAAAACACAAAAAAACCTAAGCAGAATAAAAAAAAAAGTGGAGAAAAGTGCAAAACATGTCTTGCACTTTAGTGGTTTCAAAAATAAAGACAGTACAGCGCCCAGGTTGCTGGCAGGTGAAACCTCGTTCCTTGTCCCACCACCTCTTCACATGGAGCCTCCGGTTCTCCTGGAGCCAGAACCGTCCTCCTGAGACCAGAGGCCGTGGCTTCCCCTGGGCCACTCCTCTCTGAAGTCCCTTCTGAGCTGGAGCCCTCTGGGGGGACAGGGAGCAGAGGGACAGGGAGAACGCTGCCCCCTCTGGAGAGGGCTTGGCAGTTGCCATGGCAGCCCAGTGGCCGCCAGAGAGTCAGGTGGTGGGAGGAGGGAGGTCGAGGCCCACCCCTCCCAGACCTCAGGGGAGGCTGGCCCTGCAGGGTTACAGTGGAGACCACCAAAGTGGCGATGGGAACTTGGGTGATAGGAGAGGAAGTGGGGCCCCACAGGGCCTCCTGGGCCTCCCTTCCTCCCCCGAGTGAGGGTTGAATGTCTCCAGGCCTGTGCCGGCCTGGCTGTCTGAGAAGCTTTCAAGTCTCTCCCTCCCCAGATGCCCTGCCTTGCTAGGGTGGGTGGGCGGCTCTGGGGGAAGGAGGATCAGTCCTGGCTGGGCCTCCCTCCATCCAGGGGCAGCGGTGGGGACAACGGGCTGTTCTACTGCTGGAATGAGGCATGAGTCAAAGGGAGACGGGAAGAGACCCCCTGTTGGGAAAGGTGAGCACTGAAACTGAGGCCATAGAGGAGCTGGAGACGGAGGCCTCCAGGGGGCAGTCAGTGGCCAGCAGGCTGCCTGGAGTCCAGAGGAAGCCGGCCCAGGGCCTCCCGGCTGGCGGGCCTCCGCACTGCCTCCCTCCCACCCTGCTCAGGGGCTGGGCTCCTTGCCCCAGTGCCTCTCTCCCGTGGGCTCCCACTCAGGTCTTAGGCCAGACCTCCCCTAGGAGAGGTTTAGTTCCCTCTGTCACGAAGCTCCAGTGTTCTCTAGGGACTGACCCGCTGACCAAAATCGCCCCTGCAAGCACTGGGACTCAGGTGTGGGTTAGTCACCATGCACTCGGGAAACACGAAGAGACTGGTGGAGCCGACCAGGCCGTCATCCCCATCTCGTGGCTGACAGCAGAGAGCCGGTGTCAGGAGCGAGGCCCATTCAAAGTCCAGTAAACAGTGGGGGCAGGGAGAGCCCCTTTCAGGAACCAGGTCCGAGCCTGGGGAAGGGTGGGGGTCGGGAATGCAGTTCCTGGCTCAGTCTTGTCTTAGGGGGAATGGCACCCCAGTATCCACGTGGCAGGTCCCAGTTAGATGACTGCTCAAGATGCAAAGGAAGGGTGGCGGGGAGAGGAGGGAAGTGGGGACGTTCGCGATACTGGCCTACAGCGTGGACGTGTGAGTCGGGGTCTTGGGGACAGCTGCACAGAGAGATGGGGTGTTGACACAGCAGGTCAAGCAAGTCCTTGCGGCTGCCGTTCCTGTCAGGCCCTTCGTCCTATGCAGATTGACCACCTCTCCCATCCCCATCCAACTGCCCTGTTTGGGGGAGCAGGAGACACCCCCAAGTTCCACAGCTGCAAGTTTCTGCTGGCTGGAGTAGATTTGCTGCGTTGCTGCCCCTCTTCATTGCCCCAAGTTCAGTGCTAGAGTGTCTCCATGGCACCATGCCAACAGGAAGGGTAGAGAGCTGTGCTCACAGTGAGAAAGGGTCTCCTCGCCAGTGTCCAAGCCCCCTTTTCTGGCGGGCTACCTCCAGCTTCAGAGGTCAGCCCGATCACCCACTTGCTGAGGAAGTCAGTGGAGAAAGGGTTTCCTTGGTTCAGAACGCGGCTGCCCAATGACAGCACCCCCAAGCATCCATTTCCTGGCTGTCCTGGGCCTTTCTCCATCCACCCAGGGAGGAAGCCTGAACCGGCCAGAGGGGACTAAGACCTTAGCAGGCTCTCTGGCCTCAGTCCTCACGGCAGGGTGAGGACAGGCATCTGAGCACAAGCCTTGTCCCTTCAGAACATGGCGAGTCTGCTGCTCGGTGCTCTGGTCTGGCTGCCCAGCCTCGACCTGGCCTTGCTACGCCACCTTCCCTGGCTCTCACTTCTCCTTTCCAGTCTGTTCCCCATTTTCCTCTCTTCTTCCTCTTGAATCCCAGAGGGCTGATCAGGTGGGGAGCCAGGGAAGTGTCTCTGCCTGGGTCCCCCTTCCTGTTGCCTTGCTTCAAAGCTAGAATGGGGCCACCAGCCCCTGTTCCCCCAGCTTCCTGTCCCTCATGCCACCTCTCTGGCCCGAACAGTCATTTTTCCTGCTTCCCTGTGCTGAAGCCGGTTCACCTCCCTGTCCCGTCTGCCGTCTCTCGTTTCTGTCTCTCCTGCTCCGCCAGCGTGAAGAGCGAGGAGGCTTTCAAAACGCAGGCCCTGCCCAGGTGAGCTGGGAAGGCTGGGTGGGCCAGTGGGTCCACCTGGGACCTGCTGGGCTCGCTCAGTGTGGGTCTGGAGATGGTTACTTCTGGAGGGTCTGAAGGGATGTGCCAGGGAGCATGGTGGGTACACACGGGGTGCTCTCGTCCACCTGGCTGGGTGGCACGTGTGAACACGTGTGCATGTGGGAAGTCATGAAAATGTCCAGCACTGTGTCCCACAACGGGCTGGGTTTCCTGCTCACGGAGGCAGGCAGGCCTGGTGCTATGGGTCGGGTTAGAAGCCTGTGAGTTAGTCTTGGTTTTCCCAGAATGAGGAAGCTCCTCAATGCCCCCGTAGGAACTACTTTGAAAAGTTAATGCAAATCTTTGAAAAAAAGGAAGGAGGAAAGAAAAAAAGAAAAGAAAGAAAATAGATGTATATGCCTATATATGACTACAGGGAGCCTTGTAGATAAATACAAGCCCACATTTTTTTCAGCCTGCCCTCCCCCACAGAGGCCGCGCTGCCTGCAAATCGAATGCGTTGAGGGGCTGAAGCCACAGGCCTCAGCGTGGTTCTAGTCACCCCGGAGGAGCAAGTCTCTCCAGTGTTGGGTGCGTATCGATTTCTAATCGTTTGCACAGGGAAATAAGCATACATACTTAATCCTTATGTGTCTGCTTAGGAAAATCTATCTAATACCACTTGGTTATTAATTTGTTTTGAGGGGAATGGAATGCATTTTAGTTTTCCTAAATTTTGGGGGGAGAGAGCACTCTACTGGGGTGAGCAGAGGAAGGAGGGTTCGAGCCGCCCACACTGCTGGCCAGAGGAGACACCCAGGAGAGGCCTGACACCTAGGCTTTTCCTTTCTCCCCCTGACCAATCCGAACGGGGGAAGCTCCGAGTGTGTCACCAAACACCACATGTTGGGCCGAAACCCTCGTGCCCAGTGTCTCCCCAGCTCGGACCAGGGCTGCACATGGGAGGCGGGCCCGCCCTGATGCCTGGGACCTTCCCTTCCGCCCACACTCTCCTTCCTCTTCCTAATTCTGTTCCTCGTTTCCTCTCTGGGACACACACGTCCCCTTCCCTCTCTGCCTCTCTTCTTCCTCTCTTTCCTTCCCTGTTCGTTCAACTTGCCTCAAAAAGAAAACCATTTAAAAGGGGGGTCTCCTTAACTTTTTTCATCTCCGTTGTTGCCGTTTTCGAAGTTGAGACCTTGCTAGAGATTCCGAGGTCCTCAGTTTCCTCAATTAGATAGATATATGTATTTTTTTTCCCTTAAATGAGATGAAATGAGTGGCGTCCTGGGGTGGAGGGAGGCACTGGCTGGAGTTGGGGCTGGGGGTGGGATCGGGTGAGGGGAGGACGGGGAGGGGACGCATCACTCAACATTGCTGCTGTCGAAGGCGTGGCACTGAAAATCCCCCTCCACGTGCTCCATGCTCGGCAGCTTCATCCCGTACTTGTCCACGCACCAGCAGATGCCACGCTTGCGGCCACGGGAAGGCTTGCACTGGGGGTGTGGACAGAGACAGGTATGAGGGTGGCCGTGCCTCGAGGAGGCTCCACCCTTGCCTGGCCCTCCATCTTCCCACCCTGAGACCTTTGGGGTTCTGGTGTCCCCACTGCGCGGGAGGGCCTGGGGAAATCGTCATTCGGGCAGTCTGACTTTTGCTACCTCTTCTAACCTCTGTTTTACGTCAACCACTTAGCATCTTCCAACGTGGTATTCTCCAGAGAGCTATATGATCTGATAATAATAACAATCATCATCATAGGAGGCATCCCTGCTGCAGCTTTATATCAGGTACCAGCACTGCTATTTAATACTTACTATGTAGTAGGTACCGTTCTGAGTGCTTTACAGAGATTAACCTACTGTTCCTCATAATCGTGTGAAAATAGTAAGAGCAGGTATTCTCCATTTTACACAGAGCTGGAGCAAGAGGACACAGCTGGTGAGGGGGAGGGCCAAGGACTGACCTGAGGCTGCCCGGCTCCCGAGCCCTAACTTAGGGGAGGCGACGCTTATGGAGCATCAGGGTCACATGGGAGGGAACTTGTCAGAAAAGCAAAATTCTTGGAGTCCACCAGACCCACGGATCAGACGCTCGGGGGCAGGGTGGGGAGTGTCTGCACAAGCCCGCCGGGTGACTCTGCTGCGGGGGAGGCTCAGAACCAGTGCCACAGGGAAGGCAGATCCAGCTTTAGAGGCTCAGCACCACCGGGTGGCGATTTCAGGTGGCACATGGTGACAATGCACTTTAAAGTCATATATATGCACGTATGTGTGTGTGTGTCAGAAAATAACACACACAACATGTGATGTGCCACAGCGATATTTCCCTTCACGGTCCGTGTGGCCCTGGCCGGGGGCTGTTGGTGAGAGTGGGGTCCCGATACGCCAAGGTTCTGGGTGAACAAGTGGAAAAACAAACCGTGTCTCTCTCTCCCTTCGCCTAGTGAAACCCATGTAAATAAGGTGAACTATTAGCACGTAAGTAGACTGTAGCATAGGAGGGAATGAGAAAAAGCATGTTTGTGGTGTGCACATTTGAGGTTTGAAAAACACTCTTGTTAGTGACAGAGGTTTCAGGCATTCAGAGGTAGAGGTTTCCTGGCAAGTGCCCTTCCGGGAGCCCTTCGAAGCTGGGGTCACGGGACGGGGCATACCTGCTTTCTCTTGTAGAATCCTTTGCGGTCACAGTTGGGAAGGTACACGGCACGGGGCACCATTCGAGGGCTGGCTTTGAGCTCCTGCAGGGACGCCTCCATGTGTCTGCGGCAAGGGCCCTGTGTGCGACAAGGGGGTAAGAGCACGCAGGACCCAGTGGAAACCCCCCACATGGGCAGAGTGCATGGCCCCTGAAGGGTCTGCGGGGGACGCCACCGCCGTTAGCTCCCATCAGTTGCTTCCCTCCCTGTCACCTGTTACGCACCCTGGGTGTGTAAAGTGTGCACACGCGGTCCCATATGTCACCCACCCTCAACCTTCCCGCTGTGAGTAGTCACGTCCAGAGGTGGTCCTCTGTGCATGCTCTAGACAATGTTCAGCGCCTGCGCAGGGGAGGACACAGCGCCAGGGCATTCACACACCCGGCGTTCGCTCGTGTGCTCTGTGTGGCTGGCTGGCACTATCCACGAGCACCGCCTCTGCTCCTGCTCAGGCAGACAAATTCGGGTCCTGACACATGTAAGCTCTAAAAACTCTCCACTGCGAGGCCCTTCACTAGGTCTAGCGCAGCACCTCCTGCGCCACAAATGCTCATCTAGATGCAAGTCAGGGCAGGGGCTGCCGGGGTGAACGCAGAGGGATCGCGAGGGAGCCTCGAGACTCACCTGCTCAGATTCCTGTCTCATCTCAGGCGCAGCGATGACCCGGGGGTGAGCAGTGTTCTCAGCTCCCCCCACAAACTTGGACTGGGTCAGCTTCTTCCTACGGTCCTTCTTCACAGCCTCGGCCTTCAGCTCGGAGATGCGAGAGTGCTTGGGCCGGAACATCTTGGGGGAGTAGGTCTCCTCGGCCATCTCAGAGGTGGTCGGGTCCTCCTGCTCCTGGGAGTCTCTCTCTGCAGGGAGAAGGAGGTGCAGGGTCAGCCTCGGGGGCTGAGACAGCGGGCAGAGCCCCAGGCTCTGAAGGTGGGGTGAAGAGACGAGGTCCCCGTCCTCCTGGAGCTTATATAGACCCAGAGTGTCAGAGTCAATGCTCACGTAAGTTGTGGGAAGTTGCTGGCATGACCGGAGCCCCACAGCGTGAATCTAGGAAGACTTCACGGAGTTGGGGGAGTGTTGAAAAAGTCAAGCTGCTAAGCGAGGGAGGGCTGACAGGAGGGAGAGGACTTCTGGGGCAGGGATGAGGAAAGGGGCAAGTGGCCTCTGGGAAGGCTCAGGCTTGTGGGGCTGGCTAAGAAGATGGCGTGGTGGCTGGGTGAGGCTTTGATGCAAGAACACAACCTGGAGATCTTGGCTGTCACAGGGAAACGGGGGACAGCAGGGCGTGGGCAGGAAAGGCCAAGTGTAACCTCCTGTGAGGTCTTTGAGCCTTCAGAACTGCTGGACTGCAGAAACATTTGGATTTGGGGAACCGGGGACAGGAGGGGACAGGAGGGTCCTGCGGGTCTGGACTAGCAGGGTTATGGGACCATCATGAAGAACGGGAGGAGGGGACCTGGGAAGTCCGAGGTATGGGCCTGGAGGGGAACAGTGCCGGTGGGTGGGGAGACGAGGGACCTGGAGGCCTTGCTCCCTGCTCTGGCTCTGCGCTCTGGGCCCTGGATGGGCTGGAACGTAACACAGCTCCAGGCCAAGCGAGGCTGACAGCTGGCGGGCACTGGCACAGTTATATATAGGGGTGACTTGGTGACAGTCTATACTTAGCTGACTTATGACCTTTAAAGAAGTAGGACTTTGTTCATTTATTTGTTGATCTGTTAATTCCACCTGTCCAGGCTTTTCTCGGTCCACGGATTTCCATTTTTTCTAACCGCACAGGCACCCTCCTCTGGGTCCCTGTTTCTCCTCTCGGTTCCTTGCCCACCGGCCTGTGCAGACTCAGGGAGGGAGGGCGTGGCCAGGATGCCCACGTGAGACCGGGTGCAGGGGTGCAGGGCAGTGTGGGCAAAGGCAGGGAGGCCCTCTCTTCATTGCCCTCTTTTCTTTTCAAATTTAAGAAAAAGAAAACAGGGCTTTGAGGTGACCCCAAATAACAACGGGTGCAGGAAAATCCTATGCTCCACCCACTTTGCTATCACTGGGCTACCCAGGAGCTGGAGGGCCAGGCACTGACGGGAAATAGGGGAGGAACCTAGCAGGTGGGGGGAGGGGAGATGTAGGGGGAGAGAAGCTGGGTGAGAAGACACTGTTTTGTGTCCCCAGGGCACCGGGGAAGTTACAGGTGTGTGTTAAGGAAGGTGTTTGGAGACCTGGCCAAACTTGGTCAGGATGGCAGGTGGCAGGAAGCTCCCAGGCACCTGTTTGTGTGTTGGCTTGGGATTCGTCCCATTTCTTTGAACAGGTATCCAGTCTTTCAGGCCCTGGCGGGGAAGTTCCCCACTCTGAAGAAGCCTTCAAGGTTTGCAGGGCTCTGGGTGGTTAGCTGATTTGGGTTATTTATCCATAGGAGAGGAAGGGATGTAGTCACCGGACAGGAGGGTGACAGGGAGAAAGCAGAGAGCAAAGCCGGGGGGCAGGCTCTCTCTGAACCAAACTCAGCACCAGGTTCCCCGTCCCCTGCTTTCACCCCGTCTTCCCGCCGTATCTAGACCCGGTGGTCCGACTCTGCCACAGCAAGGTGATTCATCACCATCGATGTGCCCGGGCAGGGCAGTGAGCCTTCCAGCAGTCAGCTAGTAGTGGTGCTGTAGGCAAACCTGCTTCTCTTCCTAGTGGGACGAGCTAGAATGCGGGTGACGCAGGGAGGAGCACAGCTGGCTTGGGGGACTCTGCACAATCGAAAGGCTAGGGCTCTGTGACCTAGTAACTCAGGCCCAAACTGGAGGCTCCGGTCTCGGGGAGAGGAGGTGAGGAGAGGAAAAGCGAACCATGGAGTGGACAGGTTGCTGAGCCCGGCTTACTGAGGGACACGAGGCATGTCACCAACCTCTCTGGGGAAAAAACAAGCACTCTTATCCTCAAAACACAGGGGAGAGGGCAAAGGATGGTTGCCAATGAAAGGCTGGGACATTCTGGGGCGCATGGCCATACCCCTTTCCCAGTCAAAACTATAACCAGATGAAGTGAGGGGAGGAGGGAGGGGGGCCCGGTGCTGACCATGAAGAGATGCATGTTTCTTTCAGGGGCTCCACCGACCTGGCCTGGAAGGCCAGCAAATTGTCTCCAGGGATATTTGAGAAGCCGAACTCCAGAGTCACCTCTCCAGTGGGAGGGGTCCCAGGAAGCTGCTCACCTCTACTGGTCTGGACCAGCTCCCGGGATCCTTCCAAAGGTCCTGCTGGTCCCTCTGTGTCGGAGCAGGAATAAGTGCACGCACCTATCCTAGAGGCGCTTTTTCTAGTTCTTAAAGACATCTGGGAGGGGGGTGTCACCCCTCCTCCTCTGGACCCCTATTTTGGGAGGACCCCTTTGTTCCTTTGGTCAGAGGCTGCCATCTGCCAGATGTCATTTCACCTTCTCTCGCAGGGCAGGGAGTCTTGTCCACCATGGTGGACAAGAAGTGTGTTAGCTCCCAGCCCTGAGGGTATCAACAGGTCTTCCCAAGACTTCTCACTATAGAACATTTTCTAACAAGAGCTGCGGGCCAGACTTAACCTTGAGTCTCCCTTCCTGGGAGGAATTTGGGGCTGTTACTGGTGTGATGAACTTTTGGGGCAAATTTACCTTGACCTCTCTTAGTCTTTTCTGTGAAAGTGTCCAAGTATTGGCTCAGGGCTAAGCAATGATGACACCAGAAAACAACTGTGCATTCCTCTTTAAGGAGCTCAAAACACGTTTGCAAACCTCTCTGCTTCCTTCCTTCCCCTGGCCTCGCCAGGGCGGGGCACCCCAGAGCGTGCCCTCCCCAGGTTTCCGCTGCTTTGCTGCTCCGCAGGGCAGGCTGGGTTTGATGTGCCTCCCGGTTTTTGGTGCCACTTAACCCCATGGGACCTATTACTTAGGCAGCAGGAGAGTCGAGTATCAAAGATACTCATCAGGGTCTTGTGGTCACCTGTAGGCTCCAGAGAGGCCGTGGAAAGTTGGAGCGAAGCCAGGGCCGCACCAGGGAGATTAATGGGCTGGAACAGAGACCCAGAGCTGGATGCCGGAGCCGGCGCGCTCCACACAGCTGCTTGGTGGCCGAGTCATAAATAGGCTCTCAGTTTGGGAAGGGCTTAAGTTTGAGGTCAACCAAGAAGGCGCGAGTCGACTGGCAGCTCCTGAGCTATTTCATCAAGGGAAAGTGGACTGAGGTTGTGGAAGGGATTTAAGTGAGATATAAGGGAGGACTTCCTGGTGAGGTTGCCCGACCCACACGAACAGCAACAGCAACAGCAACAGCAACAGAAGGGACAGAGGTGCAGTGGTTATGGAACCTGTTCATCAAACTGGTCAATACCCCCAAGTGGCCAGTAGATGGCGGAGGAGACTGACGACCACAGGCCCCAGGTGCTTATTGCTAGGGGCTGGAAGTAATCTTAAAAATTGGAACTTGTGTGCCTGTTTCTGTGAAAAACCACCCCAAAACCTCTCCTTCTCTTTGTGTGAAGAGTCAGGGAGATGGACACGCGAGGACTGGAAAGGACCCACGGGAGGGGAGGGTGGAGAGAGCAGGTGTGGGAACTGGAGACGCGGGGAAGGGCCCGGCTTTATCTGTGCAGAACCCCCAGCTGTTTCTTTCATCTGCAACTGACAAATGACCAGGGGAGGAAGTGACATCTCTGGATGTCATGCCGGAGGATGGAAAATGGGGAATGCTGTCTTGTTCTCCTTTAGTTCCACGATCTTGCCTGACGACCGAGGAAGCGAGAGCTGTCACTGTCCTGATATTTACCTTCGGGGTGTGATTCCGCTCTGACTCCCACCCTCCTGCTCTCTGAGGCCCAGACCCTGCCACGCTATGCTGGCCACCTCAGCTCCTCCATTCAGAAGGCGCTGCCCATCCACACTGGTGCGCTAACATTCAGTGAAGCAGGACGGGTACATGGGCCCTCCCTGTCCTCACAAGGACACCTGCTTGAGGACTACACCATTCTCATGTCCCAGCACACACAGGCCTGGCCGCTGGGACCCAGAGGCACGCGGAGGTGGGCAGGTCTACCCACAGCACAGGTGCACCAGGCACACGCCCCCCCCAGGCTCCACCACAGTCTTCCACACACCCTCTTGCTGCCGCCGTTTCCTCGCAGGGGCAGGATGCTTTGCCAGGTGCATACTCTTCAGAAACACTCTGATCCCACCTTGCTCCCGTTACAGAAATGGATGGGTCCAGCTGGGGACCGGCTGTTCCTCACAATCTGACCTCCCACCCTGGGGCTCCCGGTCCCGCCCTGGCACCATGAGCAGCCCCCTCCCGGCTGGTGGTAGTTCCCATTCTAGCTTAACCTCATAATCAAACTTCAGAGAAAGCTGGGTGGCCCAGACCTCGTGACTCTGCTTACAGAAACGGAAGAAACTGAGGCGTACTTGGAATTCACAGCGCAGGAAGAATGCAGGGCTTTGCCAGGCCACCTGGACCTGGACAGAGGAAAGTCTCTTTTTCTAGCCAGAAGACAAGATGGGTTCGCCCGGAATCTCTCTACAAGGAATGAAAAGGGAGCTGGCTTTCCACGGGCTCTCATTCTAGCTCCCTCTGTGGAATTTTAACAGTCATCTTCTTAAGGGCAGAGGTTTGCCATTTATCTTTGTCTCTCCGGCATATGGTTCTCCACAAATAATCTTTAAATGGACAGATGCATTGACCTACGCAAGAGACAAAGTGAGGTGGGTCTAGAGGCTTTTCTGTCTATAAACTGGGGTAGGTTAGAGCTCAGGGGACGCCCTGAGGGGTCGTCCCACAGGTGCCACAGTCTGTAAGCACAACACTGCCACAGACGGAGCAAGGCAGCGAAGAATGAACCTCACAGGACAGTGACAGAAGTGGGAACCCCCTGGATTTGCGGGGCGTCTCTTTGGTCTCAGATGTCACTGTCCAATACAGTAGCCGCTAGCCACATGTGGCTATTTAAATGAGCAAATATGAAATCAAATGACAAATTCAACTCCTTAGTTGCTCCGGCCACATTTCAAGTACTCAGTAGCCACATCTATTTTGGCAGAAAATTCTACTGGACAACTGGTCGGAGGGCACTAATCCATGCCTGGGTATGGCTAGGTGCTCCATGTCCCCTCCCAACCTTGCCCCGTTTCCTAGCCAACCTGCAGTCTCCTGCTCTTTGCTACAGTCTGAGGCTCCTAGGAGAATAACGGATCCACTGCTCACTGTTTAAAAAACCATAAGGCATGTCTCAGTCTCCTGAAGTCTGACTGTTTCCCAGCTGCAGATGCCAAATGACTCAATTACACTGCGTGTGCGTGCCTCTGCAGAGAGACAAAGGGGACAGGGCGGCTAGGGCGGGGCTGCAGAGCCTTCCAGGGGAGTCCAGCGACCTGCTCCTGCCCATTCCACCCCCAACCAGTGTCTGCCTGGTCCTAGTCTCTCTTCAAAGACACTGTTTTCTTTTCCTCTGTGGTCAGTCACAGACGTGCATGTTCTGGGCTCCTTTTAACCTGAGTTATGAGCTGAGAAGGAAATTAGCACTGACTTTCCAAGAGGAAAACAAACCTAAACAACCGTCATTCTCAGTTGCAAGATGGGAGGAGTGGCAAGACACAGAAGGGGGGTCCTGTTGACTTGGGGCGAGAGGCAGAGGTGGGAGCAGGTTCAGAGTCAGTGACCAGACAGTGAGGGCAACCGGCTTACCCTGCTGAGCTCCTTTCAAGCTCCCACCCCATTCCAGGCCAGGCAAACTAACATGGTTAAGCGCTGTAAACCAACAGTAAAGTTGACCAACGTGGGTATGTCACATCTCTATCCTAAGCAGAGAAATAATGACATCGTATAGCAAGGTGGATAAACATAGCCAGACTACCTGCCCTTAACCTTCAGCCACCCTTCTTGGGAGGAAGATGGGGCTGCTAACGATGGTTCAATAAACCTTGGTGCAGATTTACTGTGACCACTCTTAGTCTCTTCGCCTCGGTTTCCCCATCTGACTTCTGGGGAGTATAACAACTGCCCCTTCTACACAGGGATGTTATGAGGATTAAGTGAGTTGATATGTGCTAATTACCTCCCAGCACAGGTCTCTGTGGCCTCTCACCTCCCTCGTCCCAATCATTGATGAAGAATTTGGTTGCTTGCGCCCTGGCTGACAGGTATCTTATCTGTGCGTCACAAGATCTAAGGCTCCCTGGATGCAGAATATTCTGCCAGAAAGTGACGCCTTTATCCTTGTCTCTGGGGAGTCTGGCAGCCAACCCCAGGTGAGAGAGACTTTGCACGGGTGCTTCTGGGAGCCAGTGCCCACAGAGAGGGCTCGCCCTGCAGTGAAGCATCTTCCCTACAGATGGAGAGAGAGCAGGTGACCAGCCACCCTCCACAGTGTAGATGTGGCAGGTGTGAAGTTGGTGACACTCCCCCAGAATGAGAGGTGGGGTTCCACTCACACATTCCCCATTGTCCAGGGACCAGAGGTAAGGACAGGATCCTCCTCATTTTTATTTCCCCTGGGCCCAAACCAGGATTCAGGGCTGTGACTCTGGCACACATTTCTTGATCCCTGGGAGACAGCTGGTAAGAAATTGACACATAAGAAATGCACACTGATGCACAACCTCCTAGATGAATGTCTCCAGCCAGGTTTCTCTAGTGGAGAAGGCGGAGCATGCTCAGTAGAAATATCTATCCCCCTACACATCCCAAACCAGAAAGTAATGGGGGCGCTAGGTAGGGACCAGCCTCTGGATAAAAGAATGGGAGATGAGGAGGGGGAGGAAGCCCGGGTTTATTTCTCTGACCTGGCAACACTCCCACTTATGACTCATTACAGCCCATTCAGAACTTTACAATTAGGCAGCCACATTCCCTGCATGGGCTACATGACCAGGAGGGGGCGGCAGAGAACAGGTGGTTTGAACTCTCCCTGCTCCCTCCAAGAAGAGAGGCAATGGTATGAGTCAAACAAGGGAATCATCTTTGTCCATCAATCACAGCTCAGACACTTTTCTTCTTTGACTCTGTGGGGGCAGGAGGAGAGAGTAGAGACAGCAATTCCCTCTCAGGTGTGGGAGGAGCTAGCTGGTGGCTACTAGAACATTTCACAGATGTGGCTTGTATTATATTTCCCCTGAACAGCGCTGTTCTACAGGGTCTGGAACAAGGGCCATCTTTGCTGGGGTGGCAGAGACATTACAGCTGCGATGGTACAGTTCAGGTTCAGAATACCTGGAGCCCACATAAAGCATCTCTACAAGCCAGTAGAGGTCACATGAGGCTGGGTTCTGAGTGTACATTCAGTCTGGGCCTTGTTTCAGGGTTTGGCAAGGGGAAGTCTGAGCAATCAAAAGTGAGAGAGCCCATTGATTTTAAAACTTCCTGTGGGCTCACCTGGCAGTCTAACAGATTGGAAAGAGGGGAGTATCCTATTTGCCTCCTTCTTGAGCATCCCTGGAGGAGCAGCTGCCATGGCCTCCAGGATGTACCAGGATGGCTCTTAGGAATTCCTCAGACCAATCCCAGTAATCTGGAGGCCTGTCTTCTCTTCCTCTGAAAGATCTAAATGTCTGAGTGTGTTCAGAAGCTGCGGGGCCCTCTTGCTTTTTCTTATCAAATCCTTGGCAGGCAGTTTTGTTTTGTTTTCAACCTCACCCGAGGCTATGTTTATTGATTTGAGAGAGAGAGAGAGAGAGAGAGAGAGAGAGAGAGAGAGAGAGAGACATCTATTCTCCCATACACACCCCAACCAGAAATTGAACCCGAAACCTTTTTGGTGTACAGTTCAGTGCTCCAATGAACTGAGCAACCCGGTTAGGGTGGTACTTGGTTTTTCTCTCTTTTCTTCTGATGAAGAAGTCTCCCAACCACTCCCTCATCCTACCCCCCCCCCCCCCGCCCCCATCTCATCCTCCTGCTTGCCTGGCTCCATGAAAAGCCTGCGCTGGTGGAGGCTGGCGGCCATGAGAAGCAGCCACTCTGTGCCAGGTTCTCCTTAGAGACCACAGACCACTGCACAGCCCAGGGGCTGCAAGGGCCTGGCTGCCAGTCCGCATCGGGAGATCTCCATCACTCAGGAAATGAGGTTTGGCACATGGACCTGAAGTCTCTTTCCTCCCTCCTAACCCCCTATCCCTCACCAAACCACTGGCCTAAGCAAGCCTTGTTTGCAAGACTGTGGAAAAAGGGACGGAACAGGGTGTGATTGAAAATAACAAGGGTGCTGCATTCTCCATGTTGGGCTACTTCGTTTCCCCTGAAATGGAGCACCCCCAAGTTCTGAGCTCTTATTTTATCTTCACAACCCTCATTATGGGATGATACCATCCGGCGATGTTGGCCCAAGGCCTTATTGCAGGTTAGCCTGGGTCCAGGCAAGAGTCCTGGTGACTAGTAAAGAAAGCCAGGAATAGCAAAAGGGAGCCCTAAAATCAATAAGGAAGAGCTGAGTTCTAGTTCTGATTCTGAGTTCTAGTCCCTGCATCTAATTTTGGGCAAGTGACTCCACACTCTGGGTCTCAGCATCCCTATCAGTAAAATGAGGGCCTTGACGTCAAGGATCACATGGGGTCCTTCCCGTTTTCGCATTCTTTGGCCAATACCCAGGCAATTCCTGGAGAGATATTAAGACTGCTAAGCCAAGTGGCTAGGCAGGAAAGACCACCTCATCCCTTATAGAGATTTCCAGTCACTCCTTTGGAGATATATATGGAACATTATAATAGAAATCATAGAAAGAAATGCAACTGGATAAAATGTGGGGGATTCTCTGGATATAGGGAAAAGTATAATAGAAGCTTAGAACTGGCTTCCTTGTTCATTTCTTATTTACTTTTGCAAGTATGGAATAAATCATTGTTTTGGAAAACCTATGCAGATGGCAATTTAGGAATGGTCTCTGGGCATTGCAACTTTTGGAACAACTGTAGTGAAAATGCAAAACAAAAACTCAAGCAAAACCCCTCTAAACTGCCTCCTGGTCTCTCACCACAACCATTCTTCTTCCAGGTCAGCTCTTCCTTGGTACCTGGATGCCGTATGGTATTCTTCCAGTTTCTGGATGCAGTGGGCCTGGAGTATGGTGATCCTTCTTTAAAGCTTTATTTTCCAAACATTAAATAACTCAAAGTTCCAAAGGCATCACTCAGGTAGAAAGTAAAATTCTTAGACAAAAATCACCTTTTCTTTCCACTAGCTTCCCCCCTCCCCCATTAAAGGGACCAAGGCTTCTGCTGGGATTCCTGCTCCCATGCCCTTTGCTGAAACCCTCCCGGTGACCTCTGGCTCCTGGTGACCTCTGGCTCCTGGGGTCAGCCCCATTCTGCCTCTACAGCTGTAAACCCACCTGCCTGTTCAAATCCAGCCCAAGCCCTGGGACTAACTCACAGCTGCTCTGATTTAAAACTCAAGCCCTTAGGGGAAGCCTTGGCCATTGGAGGATGGAGAAAGGGAGGGGGAGATGGAGGGAGGAACTAGGAAGGGGAACATTAAAATGGAAAGAAAATGTGGCAACTGTGCTAAGGCTTCCAGCCCGAGCTGACACAGCAGAAAGGGGCGGGGGTTGGGGAGGTAAGAAAAGTCAAGTTAAAAGCAACATCTCTCCTCTTCCCCACTCCGTTTTGGTTGGCGCAGAGTGCAGCCAGCCTCTCAAAGGAGTGTTTCAAAAGGAGGGGGTGCGGGTGGGAAAGGAATCTGCCTCCTTCAGTTTTCCATGATCTTGCTCAACCCAGACACAAATTTAGCCAATAAACGTAACTCTGGGACTTGACTTCAACATGGCATTTGGACCAGGTTTGGAGTGGAAGCTAGGGTTATGGAGGTCAAACCGCTAAAAGAAGCAAAGGCTGAATTCATTTTTGAGGTATTTTATTTCTTTCCCAGAAGCATTACTTTCTGTCTTTCTCTCTTATTTCTCAGTGACTATACTGAAACCTAGAATCAACTTCTCCCCGAATCCCCCAGCTGAATGTCTTTCAGGCACAGGAGAGCTCTCCCAGACCAGGGCAAAGGTGCGTGCAGCCCTCCCGCCCAAAAAGCCGCAAGACTCCTGCAAACAATGCCCAGAGCAAAGCCTGGCCCTTCCTAGAGACGACCCAGCACACCGATATTTATTGAGCTTGGCCCAGTAAATAACTAGTCTCCCGCCTCCCTCCAGTCTCACACACACACTGCCCTCTGTTTCTGTACCTGTCTTTGCCCCTCAACTGGACGAGATAAAATGCAGGGCCCCGCGCGCTCCCAGCCCCCGACTGCAGGGCGGACTCCCCCTCCCGTTGCACAGCAACGCGCGCTGCAAAACACCAGTCCTCCGCCCGCCCGCCGGCTCACCCTCCGCCCTCCGCTCTTCCTCCCAGAAGCTTTGGCTGCCTGCCACCTCGCTCTCCACAGCTCCCCATTACTAATTCAAAAATGCATCCTTTGGGGGAGATTGACAAAAGATATAGATCTATCTCTCTATATGCATATGTTTTTTGGTGTGTGTGTGTGTGTGTGTGATCTATACCTTTATATTTATATGGAAACCGCGGAAGGGAGGGGCTCACTCAAGTTAGCACTGCTGGGTTTTTTTGGGGGGGGGAGTGGTGTTGGTGTGTGCTGGGGAACAGGAATTTTGGTCAAAGGAGTTGATGCTCTCCGTTATCTCTTTGTTCATTTCCCACTCTTTAAGAAATGCCTCTGAGCCATCTCCAACTTTTTGGGGACCCACCCAACGGTTTTCAAGTTGAAAAATCTATAGCCAGGAGCGCCCACTCCCATCTCATCGGTCCTGGAGGAAGGCATCAGCCCCGGCCACAGGTAGAACGCAGCCGCCCCGCGATCTCAGTGGGTTAGGAACCTGCCTAGGCGGGGTGGAGTCGGTGAGAAGGGGCGGGGTGGGGAGGAGGCAGAGAGGCATCTGTGTATTGCCCCAGAAGTACCGGGGTACCTTGAAGGTGGGAGTTGAGGAAGAGGCTGCAGAGAAATCTAAAGGGCATCTTGCTTGGGACAAAAGCCTTTCTCTCTCTCTCTCTCTCTCTCTCTCTCTCTCTCTCTCTCTCTCTCTCTAAGTTGGATTCGCCTATTTGTTCTCCCTGCAATTTCGCGCGCGCACACACACCATGGCTACCCCATCACACCAACCATTCTGTTGGGCAAATAAAAGTGGGGCCAGAATGCCGCTGAGTGATACCTGGCATACTTTCGATGTGACAGGAGAGTTAACCAGAGCGCTCACTTCCAAGCCAGGAAGTCGATTCATTCCTCTTACCCGCCCCTCCCCTCCCTAAGCTTTTTCCAAGTCCACATCCCCCACGATGAACTCGGGCGGGACGGCCTTTAAAAAGTGGTTCTTAATAAAAGTAACTCCACAAACTGGCCTCTGGGGCCTCCGGGGTCTGCAGGTTGCTCTTCGTCTCTTTTTTGCAGGCTGCAGTACGGAGTGAGACTACCTCTTGCAAAGCTGGAGAGGCGGCCGCTTGTAACGCAAAACCTGCAGGATTTTGGAAGATCTGGTTTGAACCTAGTAAAACTCTCTCAAGCACTGACGCACTTCTTTCCTATGCGATAGTGTCTGTAGGTTTCAGTTTAAGAAAACTCATGTTGGGGTGCTCATAGTGGAAGGGGATGCAAGAGTAAGAGTTACTACGAAGAATAAATATTATTTAGCCAAGTCTTAATCCATTTTGGAGAGAATCAATAATCAGTTTGACTTCTCAGAATGCAGATTTTTGTGTATATGTCATTAAAATATTTTTAAAAAAACTTAAGATCAGGTAACTCTCCAAAAAGAAACTCAGGTCTAAAGCGGGCAGAACTGTTCTCATTAACAAGCAGCTCAGTCAACCTTTTAAACCCTAGACTTCTGGCGCTGAGAATTTGGGGGCAGGGCAACCCGGGGGCGGGGCTACTGGAAGGCGGAGGGGCGGCACAGGGGCGTGGTCCTTCCAGTCTCCGCCCCTTTTATTTTGCATTCTATGTTTCCAGGGCCCCTCTTATATTTACACCACACCCACTAGTGGTCAGGTTTGAGAGATGGGGGCGGAGGGGATTAGTACTGCCCGGGAAGTTATGAGTTCTAAATTTCACGTTCCCTCTTGCCTCCCGACCCTATATATCCATCCACCTTTCGTCCTAGGTAAAATCTAAATTTGGGAGAGGTAAAAGTAATTAGATTCAGGGACGAACATCCAGCACAGGAACACCAAACGCTTCCTTTCTACCCACCCCACTGACCTCCCCGACCCCACCTTGCGTGCCTAAAGTAATCTTTCCCTTCTTGGGAGGAAAAATGTATTTTGCATTTTAATCTGTTTTACCAGCTACCACAATCAATCATATCAAATCAAAAGTAATGGGTGTGCACGTAGGTGGGGCATCAAAGTCCTCACCCAAAAGGCATTAGCTACCAAGGATGCGTGTGTGTGTGTGTGTGGGGGGGGGTGGGGGGGGCGCGCGCGTGTATTGGGGTAGGATAGAAACGTCAGAAGGGACTGGTAGGAGGGTAGGGGCTAGGGTGGACAAAGGTGAAAAGGGCACAGAACGCCTCTCTTTCCAGGTCCCCAGTTAAATCAATATTTTAACAAAGAAATTTTTTTTTTTTTTTACTTCAGAAATAAAAACAGGTGTTGGGTAGCTAGGAAGTGGTGAAGGAGGGAGTTGATAATGAAACATGCACCCTTTCAGTCTGGAGATTGAGTACTTGGGAATTTGGACCTTGAGACCTAATAGGAGCTGAGTCAGTATTCAGACGAGGGGGGAGAGCTGGGGTGGAGTAGGGTGGGAGCATGGCTTGGAGCTGGAGCAAAGACCGCGAGAGGCTCGGATAGACAGCAGCCAAGGGTAGTTGGATCAGCCAGGGCTCCAATTCCTAGGAGCAAAGACCCTCCCCGCCCTCCTCCCGGGCCGCACGCCGGCTCTAAGCCACTTTCTGGGCAAAGCGCGCGTGGCCCGCCCGTCCCGTCCCCCTCCCGTGCGCCGTGTAACTGACTGGCACACTGAGCGCGCTCACCGATCTTGACTTGCTCGCGGTAGCTCTTTTCGTTCAGGCAAACCCCGCGGCCGTGCAGCAGGGCGTGCAGCGGTTTCTCCTCGTCCTGCCTGGGGAGGCAGCGCAGCCCCTGGGCGCAGCGCTCAGTGTAGACGCCGCACGACTGTCCCTCGGCCAGGGCGCAAGTCATGCAGCAGCCGCAGCCGGGCTCCTTGACTAGCTCGCAGCCCAGGGGGCTAGGGGGGCACATGGAGAGGGCTTTCTCGTCGCAGGGTTCGCAGTGCACGAAGGAGCCCAGACCCTGGGCCGGCCCCGCAAAGGCAGCCAACAGCAGTAGGACAGCGGTGAGCACCATCTTCAAATCTCTCCCTTTACCTTGGGGCGGGGCAGGAGAGCGAGAGAGCAGGGAGAAAGCGGCCAGGAGGGAGCCGGCAGGTGCCCTCGCCCAGACAATTGCAAAATGTGGGGAGAGTTAGAGGGCTGGGGTGCCTGCAAGCAAGTCCCAGTTACAAGGATGAAAGACTTGCAACAGGTTGGGGGCAAAAGAGCAGCGCCAGGTGCACGCCCTGGGTGTGGGGCTGGACAAACAACCCCCAAGCCGGACCTGGTCAGAACTGCAGGGGGAAAAGCCAAAAATTGTCCACCCCAAAGCAACCACCGAATAAAGAGCTCGGAGGCTGTGGAGGAGACGGGGTGGGGGGAGAAAAGTGGATTTGTCTTCAAAAATTTTGTTTAAAATCTAAAGTACACCCTGCTCCTTTCTAACCGCCAGCGGCTAGCGGCGCGCTGCTGCCGCGGAACAGGTAGAAAGCGGCAGCTGCAGGCGCAAGGGTAGGGAAACTGTTGAAATCAAGAAAAAACAAAACAATAACAACCAAAAAAACACTCAAATCCAAAACCCTAACACCTCTTTTCTCCCACTCTCCAACCACCTCTTCGAAATTCGCAGGTTCGGCGTGAAGCCCGGAGAAGGATGCAAGCGGAGGAGAGGGTAATTAGAAGGAGCAAAAAAGAGGAAAAAGCCCACACCGCTTTGCAGTTTTCCTAGCTCTTTTCCCCCGCAGAAGTTTCCAAAGAGACTACCGGCTCCGGTCGAGCAGGCGCTTTTAAATAGAAGGCCCTGGCTGCCAGCCAGTTTGTATCTGCAATTTGAGCTCCCCAACACCCAACCCAGGCAAGGATGCCAAGGAGCTTTGCAGTACGAACTCACACGGGGTGGGGGTGGGGGTGGGGAGAGGCCTTCGAGACACACAGGGGCTCCCCTTCGCTCGAACAGCGCCCTCCTCCCCCCGGAATGTAAGAAAGGGGCAAGGGGAACAGGGCTGGGGCTGCCCGAGGGGGGAGGAGGTGGGGGGCCTGGGGGTGAGAGTTCTTCGGTGCTCTGTGGACACAATGAGGAGTAACTTAGTCTCCCCCTCCCTCCTACCCCTTAACTAGCCCAGACCCAGGCTAGAGGGAGAAGCATTTTTTTTTTTTTTTTTAATTAGCCAACTGGATATATACGGTGCCCAAGAAATTCTTCCCAAACTTTGGTAAAGGGCTGTGTGCTAGTGTCTAAGTTACCATGTAAAGGTGTGTGTGTGTGTGTGTGTGTGTGTGTGTGTGCTGGGGGGGGGGGGGCATTGTTAGTGTAGGATGGCCATGGATGGGTGGTGAGCTGAATTAAAGAGAAGAAAACCTGGATTTCCCCCTAAAAGCCTGGGGAAGGGGATTTAATCAAGAGTTTCTGTTGCTGGTGGAGTGACTGTCTATCGGCATGTAGTCAAGCAAGACGTGGCCACTTTCCTACTGCTACACTGCTGGCCCAGGGAAGTTGTGGGTGGGTGTGCATGTGGTATACTTGCAGGAAGGGGCATTCAGACCAGGGCATTATAGGGAGCAGTGAGTTACAAAGGCTGCACTTGGAGGAAATGCTCAGTCTGAAAATCTTGCCTGGCTATCTCAAATGTCCTGGGGTGGGATTTTTAGATGGAACGAAGGCAGATTGGAGTAATGCTTCCCTTCACGTTCTTTTAAAGGAGCATTTCTATTGGGCAGGGCCACATCTTTGGAGGGAACGGGTGACAGTCCAGACAGACAGCTTGTTATAAGGTTAATTAGCACAGACATACACGTTCCAAGAATATGAGCTGACAGGTCACAGGAACTTGCTCCAAAGAGATTCTGATCGGGAACATTATTACCCCATTGGAGACCTCGGATAATCTATACACTGAGGACTCCTCTCCTTAGCAAAATAAAAGAAAGCTAAAGTGTTAAAAGAAGGACCGTGAAGATTTTAGTTTTTTTTCTGAAAGCGACACGGACAGGTTGTGGCCCTCACAACCAGGTCAAAGAGACATGACCCGTCTTGGCTGCCCATTTGGGAGAAACGAGAGTGGGAGTGTTACCTCTTCACATCTCCCTTTATTCCTGCTCTAACTTTCCTTGGGAGAAGGGGCTGCATTTCACGAAGTTTGCCACTAGACTGCACCCTTATCTATGATAAGAATTCTTTCTGCAGGACTGCTTTTAAGAAAATATTTCTCTTGCTGGTTTGGGTCAGGAGCAATTCTCTCCGTGCTGTTAACACTCCCAGATTCTGATCTCTTCTTACTATCTACTTGCCTAAAGGCACATCTTTAAAAAAACCAGGCTGAAGTTTAAAGTCCTGCTTTCACTTGTATTGCCAGAGGGGTTTTAGATGTTAGCTGGGTGAGGGAGAAGGAGCCCTGTGGAATGATTGAGAAAAAAAAGAAAAAAGAAAAAAACATGGTGGCTCTTTGTCATTTCTTCTCCCCTCAGCATAGGGGCTTGGTAAGTTAGGGGGGGGAATTGGGTTGAAATATTTGAGGAGTGAGGGTGGCCATGTGTTATTTTCTTTTTTGTGACAAGTTCAGACTAGAAGAGTGGCCGAACAGCGTGCTGTGTGTCCCGGCCCTGCTCCTGTTTCTGCACCAACAGGGCAGGGAAGCCCACCCCAGGCACACTGGTAGCATTGAAGACGAATGAGGAAATTGTGGTGCTACTTGCAGAGAAGCATACGTTGCCTGGTCCCAGGCACCCTCTGTTCTGTGAAAGACAGCCTCCAGTGACAAGTTTTTTGTCTAGCTGGCTTCCAGTGGCTGGAAAATAAAATGTATGAGGACAGGTAAAGAGAAGAGGGGATGATTCATAGAGAAGATTTCAAGGGTAGGGAGACGGAAGGGGAGGTTGTGGCAGGAGCTGGTCCTTGGGCTAGGGTGCAGAGGGGACCATGGAGAGAAGGGACTCTGCGGGAATGTAACCGGTAAGTGCCCATGCTGTATCCGGACTTAGAAGTGGGCTTAGTTATGAGGGGTTGAGAGCTGATGGGAATTGAACTACCATCCAGGGGACTCTCAGGTCAGCACTCTGGGAGGGCATGCGAAAGAATTCTTAGTAGCCTGGGATTGTTTAAAGTAATTTTGTCCGCAGGTGGGATACTACTGATTAGATGGGTTTGCTTCTACAAGTTTGTAATTAATGTATGACAGTGGGATGGGAAGTTCCGTCACGGGAAGACAGATTTGGGGGATGGATGCTCAAGAGCCTTTCTTGATTTCATTCCCCTGCCTTCCATCCTGAAGGCCTGGGTCTGCCCACGCTCACCTTCAGCAGGTTGCTTCTGGAAAAAACAGCTTGCATCCAGGAACCTGATTGGGCGGGGCTCACTTATTCCCATTAGAAGCACATGCCAGAGGCCAGGTTCCCTCCCCCTGCAGAGCCAGGAGTTCTCAACTCCTGCATCCCAAATCGGGCATATTCGAGTTTTGGTGTCTTTCGAGCACATTTTCCTTGGAGAAGAAGTTAAATATCATCCACTTGCGTGCCGCTCCCCAGAGAGCAGCCCTCCACATTCCTTTAAAGCATTAACTGGATATCAGAACCAAATTGCGAGAGATGTAACCAAGTAAAAGATTCGTGCTTTTATACGTACAACTTTTCAAAGGGCACGGAACACTTTTATTTCATGAAGTGAGTCCTTCCGTCTGATCCTTTTCAAGGCAAGGGTGACGCCTAATAACGGATGGGGAATGCTGGACTTTTCATAGTACATAAAATCTCATGGGTTTCTCTGCTCCGAAAGGGAAAATGTCGCCGAGGGGTTGTGTCTTCATTGCTCTCCCCACTCGCAGGCAGATTCACCTGCCATTTTCCACAGTAATTGTTCTGTTTTATAGACTTTCTGAGAGGGAATCAGTCCCTTTCTCAGAGGCCAGCACGCAGCAGGCATACTAAGGCTCCGCCTCCTCCTGGCCCCGAGGCAAGGTGCGGTGACCGTCAGGAAATGAAGTACCTGGTCTCTCAGGTGGGCCCCAGACCAGGGAAGTTCAGCCAGGTTGAGAGAGGAGTTCAAGCGGCCTCGTTGTAATGACGCGGATGAAGGCTAGGTGGCAGAATGGATACGTCGTTGAAAACACGCCTCCTTCCAGAAGGGCAGGAAACAGAGACCGGTGGAAATTTTAACAACGGGGGTGGAGTGTGGGAAGCAAAAGCTGGGATGGAGGGCCACATCCACCCCCGTGGGTCCACTGTGTGCTGCCCCAGCCTTGGCACTGCCCTTGGCCAGCTGCAGGTGGGGCACCTCCAAGGCTCACCAGAGGCTTTATTCAGTCACTTTACCTCGAGGTTGAGGTCCGGCCAGGTCAGAACATGATTACTTTGCGTTCATCATGGAATGTCCTCGAGCTTCTCTCAGGAATAATTAGCATGTGGTCTTCGCCAAAGTGCGCAAAACGTGTCCTTTTTACATTTTAAAGTGTAAATTATGGAATATTTCAAACATTCAAAGAGCAGAAGGTAACATAACAGATCTCCTCTCCTCACCACACACATTGAAGAGATGGGAACATTCTGCCATTCTCGTTTGAGATTTTGTTCAAAAGAAATACATTGGTACAGAGGACAGCTCACCTCCTGCTCTAGCCCCCGCTGGGCTTTCTTCTGCAGAGGTAGCCACCTTCCTGAAATAGATTTGTATCCTTTCTGCACAGTGTTTTTCTAGGCTTTACAGACAGTTCTTCTAGAACAGAGTGAGAACCCTCTTTGAGGGCGAAACTACATGCTACTTTAGAGTTAATTCTGTAGTGGTACTTCTGTGGTGGCAATTTAATTAGAGTCTAAATTGACCCTCTGGCTGACTTTTGAAGGAACTGGAGCCAACTATGACTCAGAGTGATTTATATTTCTAGGTGAGCAATATATGTTAATCGTTTTAAGGATTGATGTTTAGGAGGCCCCTGGAACCATTCCAGAAAGATATGGCAGAATAGGGAGGGTTCCGTATATAGTTGCTGGTTGGAGGCCTTCTATCTTTTTGGATCCTGGGATCCCGAGATGTTTCTACAATGGACAATCCCAGAGCGATGTCTGAATTTTGGAAAAATAAGATGAACCAGGAAAAGTGACCTGCTGTGAGTTAGAAGAGTGTTGGTAGAACCAAGTCTTGGATGAGCCAGGTAGGAAAGATGGAGTCAGATGGAATAGGAGAAAAGAGAAAGTGTTAACTGCTTGAAACAGGTTTAACAGAATGCACTTGAGCCATGAGGAAGCCAAGTACAATCACAGCAGGTGGTTGGAATCTAGGTTCCATTATAGTTCAAGAGGGAGATGCGATCAGAGCTAGCTTACCACCACAAGCCCATAGGGCAGATTTGTGTGAATTAGGGAATGGGGCCTTTCCTTAAGACATGTGATTTCTGTTTGTTAGACTATTATTATAAAATACAGAATTTGTTAGAACAAGAAACTTTACCAGCCCTTCCAGGAAATGGTCATCATGACCGTATGTCTACGGTGCGTGCTGGGTGAGCATTGCCACTGATGAGGCTCTGGTTGTTCCCCTTGCGCTGTATGTGCTGGCCCTGCTGGAAGGAGCGGAGCCTGCTTTCCAAGCCACCAGGAAACACCGCTTTTCTTCTGGTGTGGGAAGGATTGGTCCAGGGACATGGTTTGATCCATTACCAGGGTTGAGGGATGGGCTTGAATCTCTTCAGAGCAGCTGCCTCTGGCCATGTGCTCAGCTGGGGCAATCTATGTCTCTGTCATTCTTTAGAGAAACCATGCTTTTCCATGCCCCCATGTCTTCACACAAATTGTTCTTTCTGATAAGGATGTCTTTCCCCTGTGGCTGACTAGTAAACTCTTAGTCATCGTTAAAGACCCAGATGAAGACACGCCTACCCGGGAAGGTTTCCCTAACTCCCGTATATGATTCCCTGAGGCACCCAGCTGGGTAGCGGCATTTATGTCACGTGGTGGTCCTCTGTGTCTTCATCAGTTAAGTGGGGGTGGGGGGGTGAATTGCTTACCCCGTAGCATTGTTGTGACCCTCGAATGAGGCAGGCTATGTGAACATCACAGGTGCTAACTCAGTCTTACCTGTTGTAGCCCTACCTTTCCATTCCACTGGAAGTCTTGAAGGACCCAGGGTCTTACTCATCTTCATATCTTATTTCTACTTTTCTTTCTTTCCCTACCTCTTGGTCATGAGCTCCCAGTACAGATCCTAACACAGAAGGCACTTAAATTATGTTTGAATGACAAATATTTACCATACTCTAATTATTCCAACATCTTCCTAAACCCTCTACTTATATTTCTGCATCCTCTGACTGGTGGTAATGTCCATGTTGATGTGTTTCTATTTTGTCCCTTTATATACCAGTCTGGTCAACGTTTTATGTCTCAAAGGTGAATATTTATGGACTTTTTAAAGATAACGGTAAGTTTCAACATACTTCTATTGTTGTACTTAAAATATGTTCATTGTAGTGTAACCCAAATATGTACAAACACATTAAGGTATATGTTCCATAAGCTTATCGTAGTGTAAAATCCAACAAATAGGTAAATAAATCCAATCAAAACTACAAGCCCCCCCAAAATGCAAAATGACAATATTAATTTAGTATGTTGGTTGATGTTTTGCTGTGATTATTGTGTAACTGTTACAGTGCAAGTTCTTTGAGCTGGCATGCATGTTTGATGTCCTGTTGATGATTTAATTCTCCCGCTATTTTTTTTTTTTTAAAGTACAGTGAAGTCATGGCTTACATAGAGGTTAAAGTCAGCTTGAAATATGACAAGTAAGTGTAATCAAATTTACCCATGAAAACCCCTCAAATCCCTTGCAAAACAAAACAGTGAAAGCCTTCACTTTGTAACAGCATCATGCCATCCTACCTTCATTCCGCTCCTACTGGTTGTCTCGGGACCAAAGCCATGTCTGCTCTCTAGCCCATTAGCAAAGAACAAGGAGGATGGTGTTACTTGGCACCAAAGCTTTTGAAAATGGAAAATGTCTTCTAGAGCTGGACAGAAAGCCACGATAAGGGACCCGAACACAGCTGAGTGACAAGCCTTGGACAAAAACACAAATGAAACAAATAGCATGAACAATCTATACTATCATGGTGAGTGTGTGTGTGTGTCTGGGGTATGTTGGAGGTTGCATACAGAGATGGCATAAGATAAAGAGAGTTGGCTGCCAATTTGTTGGTAAATGAAGAGGCAGAAGTTAGATAGAACACACAGCATGAACATCACAACTCTCTAGACTTGCTGCTTGTGTAGACTTAACAAGAAAAAGCACCAATTTGACCACCAAGCAAGGAATGAAAGCATCTTAACCATAAGCCAACCAAAGTGACCTCCCTAGTTCAAAACAAGGTTTGAAAGCCTGAGTGGAGAGAGATGTGGGATTTACCCAATGAGGGTAGATTGGGTGTGGAGGGCAGGTGTCCCCGAGTCCCAAGCTTTGAATACCACTGTCCTTTTCCATGAAAGCAGCTCAATCTTGAGCAAGTTACTCAACCTTCCTCTGGTTCCATTTATTATTCTGTAAAATCAGCGATGGTACGTTTCAGTAGGTTGTTGTGAGAGTTAAATGAGATGCTTTATGTAAACCACTTGGCACTTTGCCTAGTACATAGTGTGTCACTTTGCTAGGGCTGTTGTAACAAGAAACCACAAACTGAGAGGCTTAGACAACTTAACTTATGTTTCATAGTTTGGGGGGCTACAAGTCCGAGATTCAGGTGTTGGCAGGCTCTAGGGAAGGACCTGATCCAGGCCTCTCTCCAGCTCCTGGTAGTTCTTGGTTTGGGGCAGCATAACTCCAGTCTTCACGTGGTGCTCTCCCTGAGTGTGAGTCTGTCTCCACGTTTCCCTTCTCTACAAGGGGGCCGGTCACCCTGGATTCAGGGTGTCCTCCACTCTAGTGTGACCTCATCTTAACTAAATACACCTGCAATGACCCTATTTCCAAATAAGGTCACACTCAGGGGTTAGGACTTCAAAATATAAATGTTGGAGGCACACAATTCAACTCATAAACCCTCAATTGATATTATTCACAGTACCTTCTTTAATCACCTTTCAATGGGGTATTTTTATAGCCAGAATGTTTGGATCTCGAGTCTCATTGTCTTTCCAGGCCAGTTTACGTCTGGAAAGAGCCACGGAGCAGAAGATCCACGTGCGTTCACGTGGTCTCGCCCAGTGCCCGGAGCAGCAGTGGCCACACAGCAGGACTCAGCGAATGTTTGTGGATAAAGGAGCAAAGTCTGTCTCTTTCCTCCTTTCTCCTTTCCAGTTTTTCTTTTTTTGATTTCTCAGCAGCCAGCCCCTCTCCCTGGTTATCTTTCCCAGATTGCCAAAGTATTAAAGGCAAAAGAAATAAAACCAAGCAAATTTTAATTTCCTTTGTTGATAATTATTGAATCCTCCCTAATCACTTGCTCTCTGAAACCAGTTAGAAACCCAGCCGGATAGCAAAGGGTGCTGGTGGGGGTTGGGGTGAAGGTGCGTGTGTCGGAGACAGCTACAGCCCTCTCTGAGCATTTTCTGGGGCTTGGCCAGGGCTAGGACTTTGGAGTGAGTGGGACCCAATTCTACTCTGAGAGTCTGGGGAGAAGCCAGGGAGGTCAATATCGGAGGTTGAAAGCCAATGTCTAAATGAGGAGCCATGCCTGGAAAGATATGAAGACTTCATTAGATCCTCAGACAAGTGTAATGCATGTTTCCTTCATCTGGTGTGACCATCCGTGGTCCACAAACCACCAGCACAGGCCCAAAAGCTACGACTCCCTTTATCATATAGCTCAGCTCCTGGCTTGAAATCACGTCATGAGTTCTACAGACCTTGGACTTGGGCAGGACATGGAATGTGAAGCGTAGGGAGACAATGCTCCGTATTCTAGGGACCCGGAGGTGACTGAAAGGAAATGGCTGCAAACAGAAAACACACTCGTCATTTCCCGACTGACTGGCATCATGTATGTACATACGGATTTGTCTACCTGCTTAGCTATTTTCTCACAGCTGGAGAACAGATGTCACACATGCGCACAGCCCCAGGCAAGGTACAGGAGGTGCAGGCCCGGTGGGGACTGGGGAGAAACATGGGATCACGAGGGGCAGTAGCATTTACTTTCAGCCTGTTGTTACCATTCAGGACTGTGAAAACAACATTGGCTCACCCTTGTCTGACCTACCTTTCTCTCCTTCCTTCCTTCCTCCCTTCCTCCCTTCCTTCCCCCCTCCCTCCCTCCCTCCCTCCCTCCCTCCCCCCTTCCTCCCTCCCTCCCTTCCTTCCTTCCTTCCTGCTCTTCCTTCCTTCCTTCCTTCCTTCCTTCCTTCCTTCCTTCCCTCCCACACTCTCTCTCTCTTTCTTTCTCTCTCTCTCTTTCTCTCTTTTTCTTCCTTCCTTTCTTTATTTCTTTTTTTTAAAAAAGATTTAATTGGATATCCTATTTTATTAAAAAACCCTTTTTATTTTTATTGTGGAGAATAATCTCAAACATACATAAAAGTAGACAGAATAGTATAATAACCTCCTATATGCCCATCATTCAGCCTGAACAACCATTACTCCATCCTGCCCCATATACACAGCTGTCTCCACTTCCTCCATTTCCGTGGGCTACATCTGAAAATACAATGAAAACATAACTCTTCAGATACACTGTTATGTTTATGAAGCTTCTTTTTTTTTTTTTTTTTTATCCTCACCTGAGGACACATTTTTTTTCTTCTTTTATCTTTAGATAGAGCAGGAGGGTGAGAGGGAGGAAGAGAGAGAGAAACATCAATGTGAGAGACACACACAGACTGGCTGCCACTCACAGGACCCCAACCAGGGCCGGGGACAAACTGCAACCGAGGCATGTGCCCTCAGCGGGAACCGAACCCAGAGACTCTCCCGTCCGCGGGCTGACGCTCTAACTGCTGAACCAAACCATCCAGGGCTATGAAGTTTCTTTTAATCACACTCTGAAAATTAACTCAAACATTCCAAATAATAAATAGGAAGGTAGATGATTTCCTTTACTGTTATTGAGAAAGAATTTGGTGACCAATCAAAGAATATTTGAGGAAAGGGGAGGATTAAGGACTTTGTTTCCAGAGCCGGGACATCCAAGAGGATGGGGTGGGAGGTAGCTTATCCGGTAGAGGAAGCACTGGGGAGAGGTGGAGAGAAGGAGGTGGACATCCGGGGAAGCCACGCTGAACATAGAGAATACAGCAGGTCTGGAAGGAGCAGGGCTGGGGGCAGATCATGCACAAACGCACGGCACTATAAGTATAAAATTGCAGAGGGAAGGCACTCTGCAGAGATCACCTTGGCTTCTCCAGTTATTGCCAAGAACCAAACTCCGTTCCCCAGGAAGGCTGGGACAGGATGGAGGGCACCTGTTTGATTTGATCATAGTAAGAAAGGTCAAGAGCTGGTCATCCTGTCAAGGTGGGAAGAGATTGTGATATGTGGAGAGAAATGAGCGTTTGAAACAGCTGGAGTGGACTGGATGGGAAGGAGGACTCCTAGGGGAGTCAGAAGAGGAAGTGGTTGCCTGCCTACCCAGAAACCAAGCCCCTGTACCCACACCAAAAAGTATCTCTACCTTTGGAGAACACCCTGATCCTTTTTAAAACAGCTCACCTGATTAGGTCACCCAGGGTAATTTACCTTTGATTGACTCAAAGTCGACTCCAAACTAATCATCTTCAAAATCCCTTCACTGTTGCCCTGTAAGGTATTATCATCACAGGGGTAATATTCTATCACCTTTGCCATATTCTAGTGGTTAAAAGCAAGTTACAGGTCTCACCAACACTCAGGGGGAAGAGATATATAAGAGCATGGACCATTGGAGATTGTCTTAGAATTCTGCCTACCACGATGCTTGGCAGGTCGATGCCATTGTTGTCCTCAGGTTCCCCACCAGTGAAATAATAGGAGTTTGAATTCGTGGGCTCATGGGTAGACCCAGTTGTTAAGAGAAAAAGGATTTAATAGAGGAAACATTACGTTGTTTTCATGCTTCTCAAGTTCTGTAGTGTTTTGAAAGAGTCAGAGGAGGCTACCAGCAAGGGACTCAAGTCAATAGACATTTAATGAGAGCATGTTAGCCCCAGGCATTTTGCTTTACTCTGTGCTGTTAGGGTCACAAAGATGAGCGTGTTTCCTGATTGCAGAGACTTTACAGTTTTTTATGGGAGGAAGGACTCATATGGTTGGTAGAAAATGGCCAAAGGCAATGTCTGAGAGCTGTAGGCAACCATCAGACCCACACTTAGGGCATCCCCATAATACACACACCTTGATAGATGCCCTATGGTTTCTGGTCAGTTAAGCATCCGCCTGTCTTTCTGAGTGCCCTAGGGAATGTGACCAAGTTCAGAGAAGAACAGACAAACTCTGTTGTTGCCAGGCTGTGCCTCAGCATTGGCTGACATCTGGTCAACCCCGCAGTAATAAAGCCACACAGACCTGCCATGCAGAAGGGACTGACAGCCCCAGTGAAAAATTGGGTTTTCCAGTTCTAACTTCCAGGCATTACTAAAAGTGTCAGGGATGTGAGAGGAGGGGAAGACATTCAGGAAAATTGATGAGGAGTGTTCGGGTTGGGGGTGGAACCTGGTCCCATCCTGAGGCTGGCCCAGCCCACCCCATCTCACCCCCAAGCCTTTGAAGTGTGTTACCTGGACAGTGAGCTAAGCCATACTTGGCAGCAAAGGGGAGGGAGGCTGTGTGGTCTGGCACAGAGCAGAGCAGAGGGGCAGAGGGACCGAACTTGAATCTGCAGCTGACTCATATCACCTCTCATGCCAGGCATTTCGCCATTCAGTCCAGCTGGAAAATGAGGAAAAGACCCAAGTCAGGACCTCACAGAGCAATCCAGAGGCCTTTCACGGGAACAAACACGGCAGCCACCCTCTTGCTCTGGTCTCTCTGTTTCGGTGTGAGTGTGTGTATGTATCTGTTTCTGTGTGTGTGTGTTCTCTTTGATCATTTCTCTCTGTTTCCCTTCCTCTTACTTTCTTTGCAGATGAGCTTTAGGACTTGATTTTGGTCTCACCGGAGGGTCACTGTGTTCAGGATGACTGGGCAGAGCTCACAGTGCCCTCTCCAATCCACGCCTTCCTTGAGGTCCTTTCTAGTTCAAGTGAGGTCTGGGTTTCTGCCGCATCTCCTGCGTGGTGTGTCTCGCCAGCCTCTGACCTTCTTCGTGATGATGGGAATGTTGGGGGCAGGGGCTTCACCTGGCAAAGGCTTTTCAGGGCTCTGGTTCTACCTGTTGCTGGAGCAACGGCAGGGATTTTCTTTTGTAGCCACTTCTGGTACAGGAACAAAGAACAACAACAAGAATCACTCCTTTAAAGTGAGTTCTTTCCTATGGCCGTGCATTTCGTTTTTCTACCCTCTGCCTCCTGCTCAGGGTCCTCAGACAAGCCAGTCATTTTTCACCTTTCTACCAGTTCGTCCTTCCTGTTTACTCAGAAAAAGCAAATCCATTTTCCCCCTCCTGGCCTTCCTCTCCCTTCCCATTCTTCCTCATTTAGGGTGATTTTGAGAGTAGATTGCTTTTTATCATCTGCATTTCATTTGGTCCCATTGGCAGAGGGAGAACCTTGTTCAGTGGCTCACTGGGTCTGAAAACACACTAGTTAGAAGTCACCTGGGCTTCAGTTGGAACACAGCGCTTCCACCAGTCAACTGAGTCCTCGATGAGCCACCTTGCTGAGCTTAGTTTTCCTTCCCTGTAAAATGGAAATAATTTAGCCTACTGTGCAGACTGATGGGAGTACTGAGCAGGTAACATATGTAAAATTCTTAGCATACTGGCTGCTGGATGAATAGGTTTCTGAGCTGAAGTTCTCATTCTCCACACTCTTTGTGGGTAGTGGAGGGTGTGTCCTTTTTTAAACGTGGCTTTGGCTTCCCCCTCAGTGTATGCCTTTTCCCTTCTGCACCAAGCATAGTGACGATTGCCTCAAGTCTGGTCCTGGGCAGTGAAGCTTGAATCCTCCCTGGTTCATCACGAGGTAGGACACCTGACACTATCAGGGCTCCCTATGGGTAAAGCTGAGCCCATTAGGTTCTTCTTTTTTAAATTTTATTGAATTTATTGGGGGGACATTTGTTAGTAAAATTATATGTTTCAAGTGTACTATTCTGTAATACATCATCTGTATATTGTATTGTGTGTGCACCATCTGAAGTCAAGTCTCCTTCCATCACCGTTTCACAAAAGAGAATGAAAGGCACAGAAGGAAGAACCATTGGTGGTCCTCGTGGTTGCTGAGAAATCTTAGGAGGCTGGGATAAGGGGACAACAAGATGAACATGTAATCAGTAGCAAGTGAACCGATGAGCTAGAGATGAGTGAATGTCCCTGAATCACCAAGGCTGTTGATTTTCTTGTTCCAAGATCCTGTTGATACTTTCTCCACAATTCCATGACATTCCCGATATCCTTTGAACAGCCCCTCCCTCCCCTTGAACTAGTTGGAGAGGGTTTCTGTTCTTTGCAAACCAAAGAGCTTTTATAAAAACTTCACGGATTTAAAAATTTTGGGTGGTCCTAGGCTATCCTTGAAGCCCTCTTCCTCTCCCATCTTGATGAGTGTTGGGATTATGTTCTTTCCGGAATGTTGACTCTGCAAGATTCAGTGTGATAAGAGTTTATTATTCTGTCAATTTTCACACACAAAAATCTTTTACTGGTTTTCTTGCTGAAGTTTGAGTTTTTCTTCCCATCATTCTTTTTATTTCCTCTGGTAGTCTTGTAAATCTTTTTTTCCCCCTCCAAATTATTTGCATTCTAGGAGACTGGAGACATTTTTCCTGCATCTTAAAAATTCTGAGTTTCTTAAGCGAGAGGTCCTGGAGAAATAAAATCTCTCTCTCTTTTTCTTAAGGTTGAGACATTTATTTGTTATTGAATATTTTTCTTTTTGATACTATTATGGATGTCCCCATTTCCCCCCATTTCCCCCTCCACCCAGCCCCCTTCCCTTCCCTTCCCTCTGGCCATCACCACACTGTTGTCTGTGTCTGTGGGTTATGCATATATATTCTTTGGCTAATCCCTTCACCTTCTTTTATCCAGTCCACCCTCCGCACTCCCCGCTGACTGCTGTCAGTCTGTTCCATGTATCCACGCCTCTGCTTCTCTTTTGTTTGTCAGTTTATTCTGTTCATTAGATTCCACATATAAGTGAAATCATATAGTATTTGTCTTTCTCTGGCTGGCTTATTTCACTTCGCATAATAATCTCCAGGTTCATCCATGCTGTCGTGAAAGGTAAGATTTTTTTCTTCTTTGAAAGCTTTCACCCATGACTTACCCTTGAAAAATGCCTGATTTTCAGATTTTGACCCTATCCTTCTGAAAGTTTATAAATTCAGAGACATCGTCTCTTTGGGCCTCCTGACAATACCTGGCTGGTTAAGCAAATTCATTCTACGAACCTGGAAATAGAAGCTCGGAGGAAGATCTGTTTGATAGTATGTTTCTGAAGCAAGTCAGCCTTGGAAACCTAGGGAGGCTGCCTCCTTCCCTGCTCCCCAGGGCACACTGCCAGGCTGCCAGCTAGAGACCTGGGCCTTGGGCAGAGCTCATTTCAGGCTGAGTCAAGATCATGAGGGAGCCTTGCCCACACGTGCCCAGCAGTGGAAAGGCCCCTGACAGATGTTTCGAGGAGCTTTATCAGGCACTTGGGAGATCTTTGCGTTTCTCTCCTAAGAGAGAGAAAGAGCCCACCCACCTGGGAATTAAACTCTTCACATGAACCAATACTTTCAGCCTTTTCTCAACCCAAACCAGCACTGTTGTGAAGGGAAAATTTGGAATGAGTGAGCAAATGGCTTTGGGGGGTACCAAAGATCTTTGACATGTGAAGAGTCTGAACTCCCCTGTTTCACAACCTTTGACTCCTTGGCCATATTCCCGAGTGAGGTCAGGAGTAAGGCAAATGGTAAAGACCTCGAAAAGAGCCCACCACTCCCTAGATCCTCCCTCAGCCTCCGGATTTTTCAGTTGACTGTGTAAAAATAGGGAAAATCCACAATGGCTCTAGGTCATGTTCATGGTAGTGTCTCTGTGGGGCTGGGTGAGGGTACTTCCATGGGGACCTAGAGAGCAGGGATGTCAGATAAAATATAAGATGGCCAGTTAAGTTGTAATTTCAGATAGACAATGAATAAATTTCGTGTAAGTATGTTTCATGCAGGGTTCTGTATTTTTATTTATTTATGCACAATTCCAGGTATCTTCAGGGAGTGTGTGGAGATAGTACGTGCTTTGCATGTAGGAGGCATTGGTACCAAAGTCAACAGGATGGTGTATGTGTTAAAAGTGTACCTGTGTCTTTGGAGGAAATAATATCTGGGTCAGAGGTCATTTCAGTATATTTGTGTTTTGAATGATTCCCAAATTAATTTTTTATTTCTAAACATTTTCTAAGAGCTTAGAGATCCTTGGAGAATTCGAACACCCACCCCTTCACCCCCAAACTTGAGCAGTTCATCTTCTAAATTAAACATCCCCAGTAGATCATTTGGAAGAATAAGCTAGCTAGGATTTGTAGAGTAGTATATAGATTTCTCTAGCCCCCCCCCCCCCCCCCCCCGCCTTTTCATTATGTAGAATTGTTCTCATTACGCTTCTCTTTGATGAGCCACCGAGGAGATAAAATATGAAGACAGAAGCTGTAAGAACTTAGGTGTGGTTGGGGAAAAAGAAATCCGCTCTTAGAGGTTCCAGCATAAGAGAGAGGGGCACCTAGCGAAGGCTCTGTGGGTGGGGTGAGAACAGGCCCTGGGCGAGGACTCAGGGAAATCTGGCAGCGGATGAGTCACTCACGGGGCAGGTCTAAGAAGGGAAAACTCCGCACAGCTGGCTCTGGGCTGTACAAAGGGCGGGGCAAGTGAGGCCTTTTAACTCCAGGCTAAATCCTGGAGGAGGAAGGGGAGGGTCAGCCAGCATTACAGGTTGCAACAGACACCAAAGCGTTGCCCAGAGCTGCTTGGTTGCCCCGGAACAGAGGTGTAAGCTCACCCGCCAGTCTGGGGTGTCTGGATCTTTCTGTTCAAAGCAGAGTTTCCACTGCCTGATGCTGGTGGTCAGAGGACTTGACCAGAATTAAGTGCAGTGTTAAGTGCAGGGCAGGGGACCGGTCTCCAGCTCTGGCAAGATCTCCCGAGTCTCCGGCTTGCTTGGGTGGGCTGCACACTGGGACCACGTGTTCCTGCGGCACCCAGGGCCAGCATCTGCTCCTCTGCTCGGAGGATTTCCCTGGGGAGACGTTGGTCCCGGCTCTAGCACCTGGCAGCGCACACCCTGTCTCGGTGAGAGGCCACCTGGGTGAGGGGAAGGCTGTCCAGCCCTACCAGTGTCTCATCCCCAGACTCAGAGAATATACCTGGCTGCAGCTCCTGGAAATCTTGGGTTTGGTCAAGCTGGACACCCAACCTGTTAGTGTAAGTGGGAGCACAGGATTTCCACAGGCTTCCTTGTGCCTTCAGGTTCCTGGCCAGTGCAGCCACCAGTGTGTGTCCTACCCAAGCGAATGGGGAGAGCTTGCCAGGGGTGGAGACCTGGGACCAGCCCACCTACTCACCTCTGCCCTGCACTTAACACTGCTTAATCCTGGTCAAGTCCTCCACCGACCAGTTCTCTGCAGACCTGCCAAAGCACTCCCTTCCTTTTGCCACATCTTTGACTCCCATTTAGCTGAGGGCCACAGACAAATGGAAGTATCCATTTGGCCTCAATTTTCTCATCTAAAATGGGTGGCACCTTATTCATCCCTAGCCTCAAACTAGGGCATCCCTTCTTTAAGCCTATGATGATGTAGATTAGATGTTGAGGTAAAAATCTCTTTGTAAAGGCTCTGGGGGTTGCCCCTAACATGTCCCTATTCTTAAAAAAGAATGTTTTTATTGATTTCAGAGAGAGATGAAGAGAGAGGGAGAGGGGAGGGGGAAACATTGACATCGATCAGTTGCCATGCACCCCAACCCACAACCTGGGCATGTGCTCTGACTGGGAATCAAACAGAATAATGCTCAGTCAACTAAGCCATACCGGCCAGTGCATTTCCATATTCTTAAATTTGGAGATTCGTCATCTTGAGATGTAATGGTTGGGAAAGTCCAGGGTTTCCTGTACATCAAAATGTGGATGGTATGTTATCTCCGGTAGATCTTAAGTGTCTGTTTCGTCCCTTGTGCATGGGTGTGCAGTACTTGCACAAGAAGAAGGCTGTCCTGAGCGAGAGAAATCCAGGCATTTGCTAACCTTTCCTGGAGGATGCTGGCAGGTGAGCAGGATTTTGATGCAGGAAGGCAGGGATTCAATTCTATGACCTCAGGAAGAGTGCTCGTTGCTCACAACCAGTGCACACCTATCTACAGAAACATGTTGTCAGGAAACAGAGGAGGAGGAAGACACAGAGAGGATGAGGAAGGGAGAGTGGAGGAGGAGAGAGAAGGGAGAGTAAAAGAGAAAACTGCAGTGTCACGAAAGCTTGAAACTTCCCTTTCAACCTTTCCCTTATAATTAGTTGACGCAGCTGGAGGGGAAGCGCTCTTGGTGAGTTGCAACTTGTTGGGCTCCAGTCCTCAGGATGTTTCAGGTTTGCCCAGTGTTTGGGGAAAGCTTAGTTCTCAAACGGCTCCTTCTCCCTCTCTGTCTGTCTTTTCATTTTAACTCCCTTCCCGAAGGAGGTGCTGTGAAGGGTTGGAAGCTATCTAGTGTCCTGGCCAAGAAGCCTTCCTCCCAGGGCTGGCCCAGAGATCCTGGCAAGAACTTGGTTGACACATGGTTTTCTCCACTAGTGATTTGGGGACCAACTCCCAAAGCTCCGGGGGAAAGAAAGCAGTGCAGAAGGAAGGAGGGAGTCCCGCGTCCAGCAGGAGCAAGTGCAGTCTGGTTGGTTCCCCCCAGGCGGGAAACGTCTTGTGAACCCAGAATTGCCATGGGAGCCTCTGCCTCCTCTCCATTACAGAAACCATGGCCATCGTTGAGGACAGTTTTCATGCCTGGGTCGCCAAGGCAGCGGGCCTGCACAGCCTGGTGGAGAATAAAAGAGCCTCCCAAGTCAGATGACTGCATTTGCATCCTGATTCTCTGCTTACCACTTGAGGAACCTGCAGCCAGTTACTTCATTTCTCCGTGTCTCGGTGCCCTTATCTGTCACGTGTGTCTAAATGGTAATAGACCTCCTTAAGAAGGCTGCTTAGCACAGCCCCGGGCACGCGATCAGCATAGACATAAGCGTGTCTTGTGTCTGCTCTTGCAGGAGACCACATGGGCACACGTGCCTTCTCGCCCCACCCAGCGCCTCGTCTCAGCAGGAAGAACTGGGGTTCTGTGCTGGGGAGAACTTCCAGCTGTAACCAGTTGGCGTGGGCCCTGGAGGTGGAGGGATTCCCTTCACATGGGGCTGCAGCAGGGTGTCGGGTCTGCCTGGAGGTGGCTGCACAGGGAAGAGAGGGCCCCTTGGTATCCTGGCTGGCACTGTTCCTGGCTCAGTAACTGCCCCTCTCCTACTCGTCCCTTTGGCCATGTCTGGCATGAAGCCAGAGCTCAGCACCTTTGCTATTACTCCTGAGCAGTGTCAGCCAGGTGAGTGGCACAGGTCATGGGGGACAGAGGTGCTGTCATCTGATTTCCAGCCGGTAGGAGGGATTTCTCCCGGCACATGGGCCAGGTCAGTAACCACAGGAGCAGCTTTCATTTACTGAGCATCTACTGTGTGCAGGCGCACCAACTACATTTAGTGTCTCCTGTCTGCAGAGCAACTCCACGTAAGGGTATTACCCATTTCACGGATAATCCATTGATGCTGAGTGAACTGAAACTACACATCCAAGTTACATTTACCACCGACTGCTTGTCAATGTGCCAGTAGGGGTCGGGATGAAGAACTGTGATTCCAAAGCTTGCGTTCTTACTCATAGTAAGGGTAACTGACATCACGGGGGCCATGGCCATGTGGCTTATTTTGCTGAAAATTTTGTACCAACCATAGAGCAGTTGGTTGAGCAGTTGTCCCCACAGAGCAATGGGACACTGGTGGGGAGCGGAGACCAGACTTTCTTCTGCAGTTCTGACTAGCCCTCTCAAAGTGGCCATGTAGGGGCAGACTGCTTCAGCGGTAGCCCTTTGTTTATCTCTCAGAGAGCCCCCAAAGTCTCTGGCCCATCCTAGGTGCCACGTTGGGCCCCGTGGGAACCTGCCTGTGTCCCCTGCCAGACCACAAGCTCATTAAGAACTGAGACTGCATCTTATTCAGTGTCTGCACTACCTCCCACACAGCAATCACTGCATAAGTTTTCTATCACTGCTGTAACAGATTCACATTCAGTGAATGGAAGCAACACAAATTTATTCTCTTACAGTTCTGGAGGTTGGAAGTTAGCAGTGAGCCTTAAGGGAGCTAAACTCAGGTGATGGTAGGAAGCCCAGGAGGGAATCTGTTCCTTGCCTCTTCCACCTTCAAGCTGCTGGCATACCTTGGCTCTGGGCGCGTGGTTGCATTGTTCTGGTGTCTGCTTCCTTCTTCACGTAGCCTTCTCTGCCTGTATTGCTACCGCCTGCCTCTTGTAAGGACCGTTGTGAGTGCATGCATCGTTGGCTCATTCAGATCATCCAGAACAATTTCCCCATCTCAAACCCTTGGCTTACATCTATCAAATCTATTTTGGCCCATAGGGTGACCTAATTATAGATTTCAGGTATCAGGGCATGGACATCCTTGGGAAGCATTCAACCTACCATGGGGATGGTTTTGCTTCTAGAACAGTTCTTTACCTACTTGCCTGTGCATCATACCGGTACACAAAGCTACCATATACCAAACACGGACTCTGTGCTCGGAGCTGGACCAAGTACTCTGTATATGACGAATACAAGGCCCGAGTTCTAGAAAGCTGGGGTTTCGCTCTGAACTCTAGCTGTGTCAAAGGAGGTGCCAGTCTGCCTTTGACCCTTTGAGAAGTCCGTGTTCCATTCCAGCAGGTTAGCTGATCAGCTCTGGAGTTGGGGACCAAACAATTCTAGAATGTTTCCCATTACTGAGCCACTTCCCACGAAGAACAGAGATACTTTTCATCTTTTATTCCCTGCTTTAACATCATCAGCGGTTCCTTAATGTCCGTAAATGCTTCTCTCAAGCCCAGAGTCCTTAGTCTGGCACCGCCCCTTCCCCACTTCACAGCCTCATCTCTCCTTGCTCCTCAGACGGGCCCTTCAAGCTCGGTCAGACCAAGATGTTCACTGCTGTTATATCCCTTCCTGGCCCACTGCAGGTGAATGAACAAACACTCACCGAGGACCTGCTGGGAACCAGGACCCAGTGATGGATGCTCATACACGCCTCTTCATCTGCACACCAGCCATTTCACAGACAAGGAAACTGAGGTTAAATGACCTGTCCAAAGTCCTAGGGGAAGCGAGTGATGAAGTCAGTCAGGCCCATGGGCCCTGTGGCTGTAAGTTCAGTGATTTTCCACTACCCCGTACTGCATCTGACTCATATTTCTGTGGAATTTTACAGCTTATAAAGCCCCTGCTTTTTATGATTTTTATGGAGCTTCTCAGCAACCCAGTGTGATAGATGGAGGAAGAATTGCTCGCCCCATTTCACAGACGATAAACCCGACACGAGGAAGAGAATTTATTCTCGTGGGGCCAAGTGTCAAAGGTGTGATTCCAACTTAATATCTGTCTCCAGACCCACCACTCTTCCCTCCGCCGTCTCTCTGCACCTCTGCCTCAGCCTACCATCGATTTTTGTATATAATTGATGCCCAGTGCATCGATTTGCCGGCTGATTGATTTTTTAATGTATTCTTTAGTAAATGGTGCAGAAGGGGGTCTGTTATCTGGAGAATTATTTATGATGCTAGAGACTAACTTTAAAAAGGAACTTTAAAAGGTATAGCAGCAAGGTAGGAAGGCAGACTCAGAAGGAACTTTCTGATGTAAAGGGCTGCTAGTAGTCACTGACTCTCAAACAAGAAGGCTGTGGAATTGACTGTGCTGGGGGAGCTCCAAGAATAATCCAACCCTGCCAGGGTCCAAGGAAGTACTGCTTACTCTTAGGGGTGGGGGAAGGACACAGTGGGCCATGGGGGACCCAGATGGCTCAGCATCAGCAGCCATGACTCCGTAATGTGGGTGTCATTGTTACTTGAGTCACTGAAGCAGGGCCGAGGAGGAGGAAGACTGTATCACTGTGTTGGAAATCTCTCGTCCCCGAAGCTCAGGACTTCAGCTGATGAAGAAGCTGTTCTTCAAAGAGGTCCTTTGAGGACCATGTCATACAGATTCAGGCTCCCTGGGCGTGTGAGGCCTCCCATGTCCAAAGGCTTCACATGGCCAAATGTCGTCCTGCCTGTTCTTAAATATCCTAAAGTCCTCCAGTAGGCACTCAATCAATGTTAGCTGAACGACTGAATGAAGGTTACATCCATCAATAGCTGTGGCTTTTCCCTGTCTTTGCAAGGTTCTAATAGTACTTCACCTGTCTTGGAAACCAATTCCAACTCTGTTGTCCTTTCTTGTTAGGGGTTCCTTTTGCCCTCCAACCCCACTGCAGCCAAGTCCATTGGACTGTTTTTCTGGAAACATTGTCTTGGGTTCTTTCTTTTTTCCTCACCCGAGGACAAATTTGCATTTATGTTCAGATAGATCGGGAGGGAGAGAGGGAGGAAGAGAGAGAGAGAAACATCGGTGTGAGAGAGACACATCAAGTGGTCACCACCCACACAACCCCAACCGGGCTGGGGACAAACTGCAACCAAGGTAGGTGCCCTTAGTGGGAATGGAACCTGAGACTCTCTGGTCTGCAGGCTGAGCTGATGCTCTAACCACTGAGCAAAACCAGCCAGGGCTGTCTTGGGTTCTGAAAGCAAGTTCACATTCAGATTCAGAACCTATTTGGAATAAGAGATGCAAAGAAACTCAAGTGCAGCACAGAAAAAAAGCTGGGTACAGGGTGCCCTTTCTCGAGTACTAGTGTCCCTTTCAGAGTCTGCGCGGGGTGTATGTGTGGATGCGTGGTGGGGGGAAGGCCATTGCCCAGGTCACAGCATGGAATGGCCCTACAGCTTCCATCTGTAGGAGAAGTGGGGTGAATTCCGGATCTGCCACACATGAGCTGGTGAGTGTGACCTTGAACACGTTCTTCCCACTCAGGGTCTTGGGTTTCTTCATTCTGTTAGCTACTCAGCAACTGTTTCCTGAGCCGCTGTTATGTGCCAGGCACTTTGATGACACCGCAGTGAACAAAACAGTTTCTGCAATCACGGAGCATGTGTAGAGGGGGAGGCAGCCAGTAAGTGGGAGCAAATGAAGGGGCCTGCCTCAGGTAAGGTGGTCAGGAAGATGTCTCCCAGTTGTGACATCTGAATGAGAGGAGGGGGCGGACCTGCATGGACCTAGGGGAGCAGAGCCTCAAAAAAGGAACAGCAAGTGTGCAGACAGTTCGAGGGAACCCATTTGGTGTTTTTAAGAAAGAGCCAGGAGGCCAGGTGGGGACAGAGGGCAGGAAAGTAGCCGGGTGTCCGGCCTGGTAAGGACCCTGGCTTCACGCTGAGTGACGGGGGAGCCAGCAGGGCACGGAGAGGAGAGACAGGCATGGTCTGACTTGTGTGTTAAAAGGATAAGTGGCTCCTAAGTTAAATGGAATTGGGCTTCTTCCAGCCCCAGGCTAAGCGGATCTGGCTTAGTAAGGTAGGGGCGGGACAGCTCCCAAGCCAGGTCCTGCCCGAGAGGCAGGCTCTGAGCATGGAGAGGGCACCTGCCTGCTCAAGTCTCATCCTGCCACTGCACCCGAAGCCCAGACCTCGCGGGGTACAGGAGCACAGGGCTACTGACAGGGTACCCTGCACCCCCACCAAGGCCATAGCGGCTGCTAGGGTGGGGTGTGGGAAGACTAACTTAGGGGTTGCGTTAAATTCTTTTCTCCTTAGAAAAGCCCTTCCCCTTTTCCAGACTCTTCTCTCTAACTTCCCCATTCTCCATCTGGATTTGTATCTCAGTTTAGTTCCCTTTTCTTCCTTATCTATCCGTCCCCCAAGGATTGCATAGCATCTCCTCGAAGCCAGAAGCTCAGCAAGCAGAACCTGGCCCCTAGAAAAGCAGAGACTCTGAGAACTTGTGTCTCAGAGCTGGGGTTACAGTCTGTATGAGAAGTCAGGGAGTGTGACTGGCGTCCTGCTGGGATAGCTCTGTTTTCTTGTCTCCCAGGAGGTCCCAGAGAGTCCCGTGCCTGCCGGGCCGTGATAAAACCAAAGATGCTGGTCCACCCAAGGCTCTCTGGGGACACAGAAGGCAGCACCAGCCCCGCTGCAGAGGTGGGAGGGGCTTCCTGGGGAGTCTTTCTGAAAGAGAGGACATTTGAAATAGGTTTTGAAAGATGAGTGGGAATTTGAAAAAATTTTGTTTTTCAATTACTGTTCACATCCAGTATTATTGTGTTATTTCAAGTGTACAGGCATATATTTTACAAAGTGACCACCAGATATGTTCAGTACACCTGACACCATGCATAGTTATTGCAATATTATTGAGTATAATCCCCGTGCTGTATTTACATCGGTGTAACTGTTTTGTAACTACCAATTTATACCTCTCAATCCCTTCACCTTTTCCACGCACCCCCCCACCCCCTGCCGCTGGCAACCATCAGTCTGTTCTCTGCTTCTATGAATCTGTTTCTCTTTTGTTTGTTCATTTATTTTGTTCTTTAATAGCCACTATGGAAAACAGTGTGGAGGTTCCTCAAAAATTAAAAATGGAGCTGCCTTCTGACCTAGTGATTCCACTCTGGGTATAAATCTGAAGAAACCCCAAACTCCAATTCTAAAGGCTACATGCACCCCTATGCTCACTACAGCATTATTTACAATAGCCCAAGCTATGGGAGCAACCCAGGTGCCCATCAACAGACGAGTGGATAAAAGAGCAGCAATGGAGTATCGCTAGGCCATTAAGAAGAGTGAAATCTTACCATTTGCGACAGCATGGGTACACCTAGAGGGCATGATGCTCAGTGAAATAAGTCCGTCAGAGAAAGACAAGTACCATAGGGTTTCACTTATACGTGGGATCTAAAGATGAGGGGGATTTTTCCTGGCAGAGGAGATGTGGGAGGAAGGTGGGGAGTGTGAGAAAGGCATATGGGCGAGAGGGTTGGGGAAACCCGTGGTGTGTTTTTGGGAAGCAGTCAGTCAATTATCTAGATTAAGTGCCAGAAGGAATTACCTCAGTGGAAAAATCAGACACGAAGGCTGTTTGACCCAATCTTTTAGTTTTTGTGTTGTTTTTACGTAACTGTCACGAAGTAAACAGAATCAATACAGATAATTTTCAGGTAATAAATGAGATTAAATATTTAGATTATGTTCAGGTCAAAGGGTAAATAAGATGTGGGGGGAGACAGAAGGAGAAGTTTGGGGTCAGGGTTGGGAATTTCCTGTTTAGACAGAATGGTGTCTGGTCAGTCATTGACGTTTGATCCTGAGAAGGAGGAAAAAAAAATAAAATGATGTGAAGCCTGGTGGAAAGGATCCAAAACCCTCCACTCAATTGGAAAACCACCTCTCAAGCCTCCTACTCCCTTTTCCTAGAAATTTCATTGCTAAGAATATTAAGTAAGAAGGGATTTAAAGAGAAGAACTTCTGATTCATACTAATAATACCTGGTATTTATGCCACACCTTTCTCCCAAGAGGCTCAGAGCCTTGTAGGAAAATTGTATCACTCATTCTTCACAACCTCATCCCTGCCTCCCTTGCCCCTAGACCTGCTCAGCCTGGAGAGAAAGAGGTAGCCCTGGGCCCAGCTTCCGCGGCCCCCCTGGAGCTCCGGTCTCAGAACTTGGGTCCCAAAGCTCTGCCTTCTTGGATCCTTTCACTCAAGAACACCAGACATTTGGCCGCTTAATACACAGCGAGCACCTCATGCCCGCCATACTAGAAACCCAGAGGTGTCCACCTTTTCTAAAAATCTCCAGGAAAGAAAACACCATGCCCTCCTTTGAACGTGTGTCTGAGCCTCAGGAGGGTGAGGAAGCCCCTCCTGCATCTAACCCAGCGGCAGTGAGCTCCATTCTCGCTGGATTTGCTGGCAGTTGGCATGAAGAACAGGTATCTCGTCCCCACCACTTCAAGGAGCTACTTGCATGCAGATGTGAGATCAGTGTCAGTTCAGTGAATGAATGTGACCACCACATCGCGAAACAGGTAAATAGTGTTCAAACGCACAGGTACGCAGGATGCTTCTGATAGTAAGAAAAAGAAGACTGATATGAACCCATCTGCTTTGTTCCTTACCACCAACATCATCCACTTCTCTCTCACTGTTTTCTTAGCTTCCGAGAAAAATGAAGCCAGCCCTGCCTATTCCACAGGGCAATAGTGACATCGGCCGAGATCGCAGTAGTTAAAATGCTACCAATCTCATCAGGATGATACACATAAAAAAGGATGGCTGTTATTTCTTTTAAAACTTGGGGACAAGTGCCCGTGGGCTTTAGCATCTTCGATGCCTATTATGCGAGTCTCCTCTAGATTTTAAATAGGAAGAAAAGGAAGGGGAAGTAGAAGGAAAGAGAAATTGGGCAGGGCAGTTGAGGAAGTTAATGAAAAGAATCCTGAGCTTTAAAACTCAGGAGAAAGGTGATTGGTATCACAGCTGGAGAATAGAATTTCTTGTCCAAAACAATAGTTTCAAAGGAAAATCATCCTGGTTCTTACTGACATGCAAAATCACCTCTTGGTCTCCCCCAGGGAGTCTCTGCCCCATTATCCCCCTCATCCATTACCACTCTGCTCCCCTCCTCCGCTCCCCCCACTCCCCTCCAAGGATCCTCGAGCTGTTCCTACTTCTGCAGCCACTTCTCTGGTGCTTTGGAAAGAATCACCCAGCACTGGTCCCTGATAGTTGAGGATAAAAGAACGGAACTAAGTCCCAACAGGTTCCCAGAGCTCAGGCCTCTCATTTATGCCTTCCTCCTACCTGAGATTTCAGCATCCATCATTCCTGACAGTTGCTTGCATGGGGAGGCCTCGTCCAAATCTGTAAATCCCAGGTGCTCCAACAGGGAGGGCAACTTGCCTGCAGCATCTCAACACGTCTAGATGTCTATCTTGACATATACGCCTGACACACTGAAGGCTCAGCTACGCATAAATCAGACAGTACCCATCCAACCTAAAGTTGGTTATTCCAACAGCTCACCCACTGTGCCCCCCCACCTCCACCCCTGTCACCACCATGTCATAGTATCTCACATAGAAAAGATACACTAATAGACAAGATCAAACTCTCCAGGTAGAATTGGCGTTGGCCCTGTGAATATGGGAGTGGGGTGGGTTCTGGCTGTCCCTGGCTCTCATCCCCTTCCTGACTTGTTCATTGTCTGACAGGACTTCACTTTCTGCTAGAATGTCAGTGGCGTCATGGGAGCTGGGAGCTCGTCTGCCTGTTCACTACCGTGTCGCAGGAAGAGAGCCTGGCACATTGTAGGTGCCAAAACAGTTCTGCATCAAGGTGTTGCACACAAGGGTCACCTCCTGAGGTGGGTGCCCAGGCCCTTTCTGAGAAGCCCTGGTCCCCCTGCTTCGGGCCACACCGATGTCCACAGTTCTCAGAAGGCCCCACGCGGGGTCAGATCCCGGGCATTTGCTCTCCTCCCCCCTCTGCCCGGCCGGCCTCTGTATCTTTCACAGCCTAGGCATCAGGGTCTGCACGGACCCCTCCTGTACACATGGCCTGATTGATTCTCCACCCCCACCCCACTAAGTCCAGCTCCCCTCCCCCGCTGTGGGACCCTCTCCAGCCTGCTATCCTGGTGCTTCTAGCCAAGGCTGGTAGATTTAGCAAATAAAAAATAGGACATCTAGTAAAGTTTGAACTTCAAATAAACAACTTTTTTTTTTTTAGTATAAGTATACCTCATGCAATATTTGGACAAACTTATACTTTAAAATTATTCCTTGTTTATCTGAAATTCAGATTTTACTGGGTGTCCTGTCTTTTTTATCTGACAACCCTATTCTCTGCACTGGGTTTTGGCTCTGATTTTCCTGTTTCTCCCCATTTACATCGCTGCAAAACACATCTTCTCCCATTTCTCCACCAAGTGCCGTGACTTGCTCAGATCTGTCCCTTAGGCCCCTGATTGCTGCCTGCGAGGTCAGTCTCTTGGCCACTCTGAGCAAGACTGGCGTCCACATTACCTGTGGGTATAGCTGGTGCCTCCCTGATGGGGGCGCAGCTGGGTGCAGCGCACAGAGAAGAAAAGGAGTCTTTCTTCTGGTTTATCCCTGGGATGATACTTTTCTTCCTGCTTCTTTTCTTCCATCATCTTCTCCAAACTCAGGCCCCTCAGGAATGGACAGTAGCTCTGTTGTTGGGATGGGGCCGTTCAGGTAACGAGATAACAATGACTACTGCTGCTTCTACCACAACTGGGCGTGTCTTAGGTTCTGGACACCTTACTGAGTGCTTCTTAAAATCATCTCATTTATCCTCGGAAGAACCTTATGAGGTAGCTTAAGAGTATCCTCATTATACAGATGAGAAAACTGAGCTTAACAAGGTTAAATACTGGATCCAAGTAATGCAGCTGTGAATCAGGGGTGGGGTGGGAGCCAGGTGCTCTCAGCTGGAGCCCATGTCATCCACAGCGCCACCCTGTCTGCCCTGGAGCTGTGCTAGGAGGGGGCTGAGGAACACGGTGGGTGCATCTCGGTGCCACCCCATCCTGCCATACAGTGGGTGAGCATTTTCTGGGCTGTGACTCTGTATATACATTCTTATTTTTTCCTTGCTGTCTGACCCCCTCAGTTAGGAGCTGAAAAGTTTGGGAAGCCTCACCTGGAAGAGGCCCTGCCTTCCCCCGCTCCTCAGGGGCCGAGCCATGCTGGGTGGATGTGTATCCTGAAGCTGTAGCTCGAGTGAAAACCCTGCAAACCTTCTCCCTCAGCCTGATGGCTATTGGGCAGGTGGGCCCTTCCCCTCAGGTGGCTTGGGATCCTGGCCTTGTTCTGCATACCTGGAGCCTTGGGCAGCCATCCAGGTCTTTATTGCGAATACACCCACCTTTCACGTGTTCTTTGACTCTCACGTAAATCCTGAGTCCTTCTCCCTCCCCACCTGCCACCTTACCAGCAAGAGTAATCCCAGGATCATAGTGGCAACCTTAGAGCTGATGTCAGGCAGACTGTCCGATCTAGTTTCTCATTGTCCAGATGAAGAAACAGAGGGCTAAGAAAGTTAGAGATTTAATCATGCTCACGGAGTTAGCAGTGATTTGTCTTCTTTGGAAATACAGCTTGAAGAAATGAGTCAAGCATCCCAGAGAGTACTGACCAATGGATTTGGGTTATTCTGGTGACAGGCCATAACTCCAGTGAACAGGAGAGAGGGCAGGGTTGAGTCTCATGACCATTACGGCTTGGATATCAACCAGGCTTTCTATATGAGGATAATTCAGGGTATCTGCCTCTTATATGATTGATATTTTCAGAGAGGTTTGCCTATTATCTATTTGAGGGTCATTATTAGAATGGGCCTTTTGGGGAACCAAGGAAATATGGTCAGATAGAGGTTGGAGGGTCACCAGATGGAGAAATTGTAGGAGGGATTTGCATGTGTGCTGGGGAGGGTGGTGGGAAGACCCCCAAATCCCATCAAACTCCCAGATTCTAGAAACTTCTGTAAGCTGGGACTCAAACCTAGGCCTGGGGATGTTTTGCTATTTGCTTGTTTGTTTTTGATTAAGACATGCTCAGACCAGGAGAGTCACAAAAAATCACTGCCATCCCTCTCCCTCTTTACCCCTCCAATTTGACCAAGTCCCTCCAGATGGGACATACCTCCAGGGAACCAAATTCAGTCTCTCTGGAGCCCTGAGCTCTGGTTCAACATGCTTTGGAATTAGAAAGTTCCCCAAACTTCTTCCTTGGGGGCAGTTTTCGTTCTTTTCTTCTTTGTCAGTGACTTTCGAAAATAAAAATCATGTTAATAATTAACGAATTAAACATTCACTGAGTACTTACCATGTGCCAGATTAAGGGGGTGCCGAGATGGGCAGTCAGAGACTCACATTCTTTAAGCTACAGGAACGTCTCTGACTCAGCAGGTCACTGGGCCCCACCTTCTCTCTCCCCCAAACACAGAATTCAGTTACAGTTCTTGGCCCCTTTCAGGGTTTGATTACATTTGGGCACCATGACCCCAGTTCTCTTCCTTCCAGGGTGCTGTCCCGGGGGGCACCATCATGTCCAGTTGTTGGTGGGCAGTAGGATGCCTTCCGAGTCCAGGCCCTCCCTCTAACCCTCTCCCTGCTGCCAGATGCAAAATCTCCTCCTGCTCAGGGATTTGCTCCTCATTAAAATGGAAATCCTCTAAAAAAGGTCCCATTTATGCTCTGATCAGTTGTAGCAATGTTTATGGAATTGATAATGGAATAAAATCCTCTTCTTACTTTCACACAATTATAAAAGTCATACCCGGCCAGTGCAGAAAATTTGGAACATATAGAACGTGCCTAAATAAGGAAACAAAAATCACCATGTTCCTATGACCCAGAGACAACTGTGGGTGAGGTTTTGTTGCAGTTTCTAACAGGCACATTGCTTAGTTTGGTGAATAGCGCAGTGGCCTGTGGAGCGAAAAGCAAATCTCTGAGGCAGGAGCTAAGCCGGTTACGGGCTCTGTGACCTTATACAAGTGACCACTGTCTGCCTCACCAGCGTCATCTGTGAAGTGGGGATACCCATGGCGTCGGGCTGTGAGGCTGCTGTGGATTTAGTGAATTACCACAGGAGGTGCCCGGGCTGCTGTCTGGCTCAAGGAACGATAGGTGTTAGTATTTTCATTGTTGTTTGTTGCTCACAAACCACGAACCCCCCAGGCTGCCTCAGTGGCCCTTGTTCTGTGCTCTCTGGAGGCCAGTCATTGTAGTCCCCAACCCTATCCAATTCCAGTTCCCAAAGCATTACATTCTTCTAGAATTTTTTTTTGGGGGGGGGGGATGATAGAAATGTTTATGTCACACCATGCAACAAGTATCATCTCTCCTCATACGCTTTAAAACATGTGTGATTTCACCAAAGTTTTAATTCTGATGGAAATCATCTCATTCTCTCTTCTCTCCCTTTCTCAGCCTCTCCAGCCCCCTGGCACTAAGTCGTCCCCACTGCTCCCTGAAATCTCATCAGCTTGCGAAGCTAGCAGCTGCGCTCAGAAGGCCTGAAGAGCCGAGCCCTGACCCACACACCCTGGGGCCTCATTCTCTCTAGCCACGTAGGGGTCAGTTTACACATGTGTACACACTCCTGTCAATGCACCTAGTGGAATAATTATGCGTACTTCACATGCTATTTGGTGTCTTGCCTTTTGCACTTGCCAATATATGGGATCACGCACCATTACATTGTGGCAGAGCCACATGGCAGAATTCTACATAGTCATTAAACATATTTCACTAGATTATGTTCTGAGTGCAGGTTTGTTTTTTGCTTGTCGGTTCTGGGTTTCAGTAGAGAGGGAGCTTGAGGTTGCCGGCGCTGGAGGCTAGAGGCAGTCACGAGGCTGCCGGTAAATTAGCTGTCGTGCGACACTCACAGCCCTCGGGCATCTGGCTCACACGCCTGCTTCCTTATCACTAGTCCCTTCTTACATTTTTTTTTTCTTTATTGGTTTTAGAGAGAGAGGAAGGGAAAGGGAGAGAGAGGGAGAAACATCCATGAGAGGGAACACTGATTGGCCGCTTCCTAGATGCCCCCTACTGGGGATCAGGCCTACAACTGGAGTATGTGTCCTGACTGGGAATTGAACCAGGGACCTCTTGGTGCATGGGTTGACGCTCAACCACTGAGCAACACTGCCTGGGCCAGTAGTCCCTTCTTGAATGCTCCCACGACCATCAATTGGAACTGCTTTCTTTGCTTTCTGACAATTCCTCTCCATGGTCTTCTGCCTGCCTTTCTCTTCTCCCCCCTGACCCCTGAAAGACGGGTACCCTTCAGGGTTCTCCAGAGGCATTTCCCATCTCCTGTCTGTAGAGTCCCCCAGGATCCTCTTTGACCACATAGCCTACAGTCATCACTCACGTGCCCAAGACTCTCCAAGCTTTTCCTCTCCTGACCTCTCCGCTTGGCTGTCTCCCAGGCCCCAGTCAAGCTCAACATGTCCAAAGTCTGGGATTCATTGTTTCTGACCCAAACCTGCTCCCCTGTCTAGGTCTCTATTTCAGTAAAGGCCAGCCTCTTGCATTCACACTCAAACCAGAGACCACCGTGTGTTTTCTTCCCCTTCTCCTTCAGTATCCAATCAGTGTAGTAAGATTTCATAACATTTTGTGTGTTCAATCAAAACAACTACCCTTTATTTTGAAATTGTGTCCATCCATTGTCTTTAATATCAAAATGTTTTCTTCTTTAAAGAAATGTGGGAGATGGGAGATAACCAACGTTGTGTTTGGCTGTGTACATGTTTTTAGTATCACTGGAGACGCTGTTGATTGCTACCAACACCCAGACCCCTTCCCATCCCCCAGCAGGGTCCAGTTTTGTTCAGATGTTCACTCCACCCCCCACTTCAGGGGGTCATTCTGATTAGTTTAAGCCAGCAGTTTTCAAAATGTGTCTGTGGACCCTTCCAGGGCGTCTGGGAGGTCAAAACTATTTTCATACTAAACCATTATTTGCCTTTTTCACTTTCATTCTTTGGCCAGTGTACACTGGATTTCTCCAGAGGCTAACTGTCATGTGATATTGTAACAGATTGAATGCAGAAGCAGATAGGAGAACGCAGCTGTCTTCTATTAAGCCAGAAATTAAAGAGATTTGCAAAAATATGGAACAATGCCACACTTCTCACTAAACTTTAAAAGATAGTTATTTTTCATAACAAACAGGTTATTTATGCTAACATGCAATGAGTTTACTACTGTTATTTTAACACGAGTTGAAAAATAAATATTAAATAAATTCCCCAGTATTGATTTATAATATAATACACATCAATAGCCATAACCCACCTAAACAAAAGCTCTGTGGGGTCTCCAATAATTTTTTAGAATTTTAAGGGGGTTGCAAGTTGGAAATGTTTGAGAACCACTGGTCTTCTCTGGTGACAGCTCTTGGTTATGTAAGCGACCCAAATTTGTCCAATCAGATTAGATCATGGAAAGATTTACAGTGTATGTCTGAGAAAGAGATTTCTCGTGTTAAATGTGGAAACTCTCTGTCTCCATTGCCGTCGGTAGCCTCTTGCAACCACGAGGAAAAATAAGGATGCTGTCGATAATAGTTTGGAGAGCAGGAAAGACTTCGGGAGCTTGGGAATGTCACTAGGCTGCTAAGATGACCTTGTCTGAAGCCACCCTCTGCTCTTCCAGAGACATGAGAAGATACATCTTTTTATTAATGGATCCAGTTTGCACTGGATTCTCCATTACTTGCTTCTGAACACCCCCTTAACTGATATAACACTTGAAAAATGAGGTTTTGGCATTCCCATGTTGACCCCAGTCTTTGGAGGACTTTTTACTCTTCTGGGTAATCTACAAACTACCATATTAGATGATCTTGGGAGGTTTCTCCCAGCATGAGGAACCACCAGGAAAGAAGGGGCCAAGAGGAGAGAGTTGAGGTTGTGTCACATTGAAGCTTCACCACGCATACACTTTCTAGTGCAGAGAGTGAGAGACAAACTAGAAGTAGGACTCCCATGGAATTCATAGAGCTGTGGTGCCCTTTAAGACAGGCTCCTGGAGTGGCATCCCTTTTCCTTGCCCCTACTCTCCACCTCTCTAGATCTCTTCTTTGGACACCAAGCTGCCAACGTCTGTTTGGGTGAATTGACTCATGGTGACAGCTAGGGAAATTTGCTCCACTCCTTGTGAAGTGGTGCATGAAACCTCAGAGCCCTGGGGCAGAGGAGAGGTTTCTACCCCTGATATTCATGCCACCAAATGGAGAACAAAGGAGAGGGGTAGGGCAAGAAGTACCTGTGGCACTTGGGTGACTGTCTCTATTTTGTCATTTTGTTCAGGACTTTCAAAGGACCTTGCAGATAACTTTGGGTGCAATGACTGGGATGCCAACATGGTAGAAAAATAGCATTCTTGCCTGTTTAAATAGTGTTCCTGCCTGCTTAAAATAACTTTGGTGTCAAGGGCAATAACTGATGCTTTTTTTAATAGGACAGTCTCTATCCACAACAGTTATTTCTTGGGAATACTGAAGTGACTATATGCAAATTACAGGCATCTGGGTTGGACATCTCAAACCTAAAAAACATTTGTCTGATTTTTACTTTCTTTTTGTTGGGTACCAAAGTTGGAAGTGGGAAAAGAGCTTGGGGACTTAAAAGGACAAATTAGACTTTTCTTTAATAAATTGCAAGTAGGATACTAAAGGTCTTTCTTGTTAGAAAGAGATCAAAGTGAGATAGAAGCTTTTTGTATTTTTTTTTTTTTTTTTTAAACAAGAATCTGCTACAAAGACACAAAGCACACTAGACTTGGGATAAGCCCTGGGGAGACATTATGTCCAAGTCAGGATAATCAAAAAGAGTTTAATTTACTCAATTCTGGAATAAAACCAAGGCTGCATTCAGCAATATTTGAAACCAGTTAAAGATTAGTTAACTATGCATGTATTTATTTATATTTTGCCTTGTACTCTAAATTATGTACCTTCTTTTCTAATGAAGATAAAGATAATTGTTGTGCCCGGCCATTTTAGCATCATTTTTAATTGTAAAATAAGCATAAGAAATGGGAAAAGCATTTTCTAATCTTCATGATTTACTTCTTCACTCTCAGGGGTTCTCAAAGCCAAAGAGAGTATTTCGTAGTGAATTAGAGTAAAACCACAAGGTAATTACTTTCTGGGCTACCAATGCAACATGAGTTGCTTGCTGTTGTAAGAATGCTGAAAAGTTGCCATAAAATTAAATCAATTAGGATAATAAGGGGGGAGGAGAAGATTAAATTTATTTTCATCTGATTTAATTTATTAATTTCTCAGAGGAGAAGGATTTCCCCACCGTTGACCTCCAGGTTTTAACCCATGAGCCCTTTCTGTCTTCACGATGTACTTGGGATTTAATCCACATTCAAAAGGCTGTCTTTTTGGTTGACTCCAAGGCCTTGGACCTCAGAAAGTAGATTTGAGGAATCAGAGTCAATGAATAAGTTAGTCCGTACACAGATTTGTTTGGAGACCCTACCCTGTGCCAGGCATGTTTTGTAGTCTGGGGATTCAATGTGAATAAGTCGGGGCTCCTGACTTCTAAAAGCTTATGCTTCTAAATAATACGCACATGAACAAATACATCAATAGAATAACTGATAAGTGCTGCAAAGATGATAGGATAGGGCAATGTAATAGAAAGTCACTTCTCAGCAGATTGGTCAGCATGGGCAAAGGCCCTGTGGCAGAAATGCTCTTGGTGTGTTTCAGAGAGAGCAAGTCCTGCATGACTGAGGCTAGGGTGGGAAGAACACAGTGCTATCCTCATCTCCTCTTCCATCGCTACTTACTTCATCGTGGCCTTGCAGCCAAAACCTTCTAAGCTTTTCTCTTCCTGGTGAATGGGGAAGCTCACTATAAAGGAAAATGCTCAGGAGGAGTTACATTGCTAGGGATGGTCAGCTCTGGATAGGTTCTTTCACTTTTACTTGCAGACAATGCAGTCTACTCCAGCTGGTATAGGCTGAAAGGGATCTATCAAGAGGCACAGAGAGCATGGACCAACTGGGATGGTTGGAGAAAAAGATTCTAGGCGGAGCTTCCAGGGATGACTTCCCACTGCAGAATTGGGCCCCCATGAAAACTTCCGCCTCTGCCGGAATAAGAAAGCTGCCTGTGAATCAGGAGGCCACGGCCACTGCTCGAAGTATGTCTGCCTGTGATCCAGTCCGCCCCAGTTAAATGGACATCCTGTCCTGGCTTTCTCTTCTTTCATAACATGATTCCAAAACAAAGTCTTGAATGAGTGCATCTGTTTCATAGGTCCCAAGTTGCACCCAAAACCTTAACTTCCTGGTGTCTGAGAAATGGAGGTTGGGGGGTTCTAGCCTCCGCAGTAGAAGAAAGTCTGCTAGAAGCTGGAATAGATGCCGAACAAGGCAAATGACTGAACTTGTCACCCCGATGACTGAGCTGGGTTCACACCATCTACCTTGTGAATATTGGGGCTTGTTTTCGCGACTCGGGCAGCGTTCTCCCCTGCACACGAGGCTGGGGCAGCTGGGAAACCACAAGCACTTTTCCTTTGCAGATCCTACATTTAGGGGCATGTCCCTTTGGGCGAGATCTGATCTAGGCTGGGTTGGTTTAACCTGACAGAGATTTGAAGGTGCTTGGAGGAAAAGCTCATCAGAAGAACTGACATGGAGACTCCAAGCCCCGAGAGTGGACAGGCCATGGCTGTTTCGGCTCATTTTCACAGCTGCAGCATCAGCACAAAGCTTCACGTGTGGTAGGCACCCAATCAATATTTATTAAATAAATAAATGATATAAAAAAAGAACGGGGCGAGGAGCCCTTTGGCATTAAATACTGGACAGAGCCATTGGAGCCTCTGTGTGTTTAGCACATCTAGTGATACTTGATGTGTGGCAGGCACTGTTCTAAGTGCTTCACAAATATTAACTCATTTAATTCTCATAAAGAACCTAGTATGAACTACAGTTACGCCCATTTTAAAACAGAGGTACAGAGAAGTCAAGTTACTTGCCCAAGATCACACAGATAATAAGTGGTGGGGTGAGGAGTCCACTGGACTGGGTCGCCCCAAGCATCTGTTCTATAGGACTTACCTATTTTTGATTTGGCCCATATAGACAGTCCTACATGCCTACATGTGACAACATGGAAGTGAATGTGTACCGTAAGGTACATAGGGTTTGTTGTTGTAATATAGCGAAACACACCTGTCCTTATTCCCTGTCTATACTGCCTTCCAGCCTCTTCCAGGCTCCTCCAGGTTATGCCTGCTCATGTCTCCTTCCCCATTCCTGTGCTACATTGGGTTTCAGTGCAATTTTGGATCCCAGGTGGGCCTTGCAAGTGCACCACTGAGCTACCAGGAGGCTGCGCCTGCTTGAATGAACCCCAACACAGCTGTGGGGTCTGGGGCAGCACCCACCATCCTCCTGGTTCAATCCAGAGTCGGAGACCTCTGATCGCCCTGACTGTGGCGGTGTCCCAGAGCCCCGCGGTTTCTTCTGAAGATGCTGGGGAGCCCACGACAGCAACACAGAGCATCCTGTCTCCTACTGGCCTCTGGGTCCAGCTGCCAACCTTCTCCTCGGCCAGCATATTTTAGGGTAATGGATGCCTTGGTAAGGCAGAGATGGAGCTCTGTCAGAACTCTTCTGGTGCTATTTGCAGATGCTCTGGAGAGCTGGCTCCTCTTACAGGGGCAGCATGGATTATTTGCAAAAACAACAGACTCCACTGGCATTCTCACATGTAACATGGGGCATGGGGAAAGCATCCTCTTTGCCAGTACAAATAACGGGGGGGGGGGCAAATGTAGGGGGAAGAAGGGAGGGTGTGCTGTTTCTGCAGAGTTCATTCCATCCATCTCCTGCCTCCTAGCAGGTCAGCTGTTCCCAAGCTCAGATGGACCTCTCGAGGCACCCTCCTTCCACAGAGCACCTGGCAAAGGAGAAGCCCTTCTGATGGCGAACCACTGGCCCTCCTGCTTCAGGACTCCTGGCTATGTTTTCTGTGGAAGTCTAACCCAATGTGCTTCAGATACGGGGGAAGAGCCAACCATGAGTGATCACTGCCCCTGACAAAAGACCTCCCACACCGTGAGGGGATCGAGGCTTCCTGTGCCCAAGTTTGAAAGACGTCCTCTGTGGATCTAGTGGGTTTTGAGCCTGTTAGCTCTTGACCTTCCTCTCTTTGGGTCACAAAACTACATATCCTGCTCTGTCTCTTTGGAGCATATTTTTTTTTTCCCTTGAATTTTTTCTGCCTTCGGTGTTTACATGAACTGGTTGAACCCATCACGTGGTGAGCCCGTGTTTATATTTGCAGAAGCGCTGCCCGGGGAAGTTCTGTTTATATAGAGGTCACCTCATTTTTTGGGCTTGGCCACAGCCCCACGCTGGGGTTTCAGCAGCAGTAGCGGAGCGCACAGCAGGGCCAGCCTCCCCCTCACTGCTCTCTCTGCCTCAGGTTCCAGGCTTTGGGTCTCCATAGCTCCACACTTCCTGGAAGAAGAGAAGGAGGCAGACTCTTGGGCAGAGTGAGGCCATTTTTCTCCCTCCTCACCCTCAACCCAATCCAGAATTTTTCCAGCATGTGTCTGTCTCCTTTCTTAGAATGTAACTGCCCTTTATAGTGGTATAGGTAGACTTGGGTTGGTGGAGTAGATGGTAGAGTTTAGAGATGGGCTTCTCTGAGACAAATCTCCCTTCTGCTGGGCTGGCAAGGTAGTCAGGATGCTAGGATGGTTGAGACCATGGATTTTGAAGCCAGAGAGAACTGGGCTGGACTCATGCCTTTGCCAGTTACTAGCTGTGTGGCCTTGGACAACATCTGTACAGCTGTTTCATCATCTTAAATGAATATAACAGTACTTACCCCTTAAGATTGTTAGGAGGATTAATTTAGGTCATGCATGCAAAATGTTTTAAATTATGATGATAATGATAATAATAATAACAATAATAACAACTATCTTAGTAGTTAGAATTGGCAACTTTCCCCCATCTCTGTTTCCTCCCTCTATTAGAGCAGTTTTCTGGAGTTTATTTATTTTTCACCATTATTCCCCTAGGGAGCCTTTTTCAGGCAAGATTTTCTTATAATTTGTCCTCCTCCTCTATAGTCCCTGTACCTATTCATGTACTGTAACCCTTTGAAGGCTATAAATCATGGTAATGTCTAAGATTTTTTATCCTCCCCCAAGAAGCAATTTTCACAATATTACCCCCGTAGAAAACACATGTATTAGAGACAGGTTTGTTATCTGGGAATCATGCATGTTATTATTTGAGTCTTTTGATTAGCTGAAGAAGCAAGCATATCTCAGAGTAGCCATTTTCTAGGGATAGCTGTGCACAGGTGAGATCCCCAGGGAAACCAAATGCTTGTCATACAATAACGAGAACTCGTTGACCGTCAGTCAGGGTGGAGCCAGAGCCTTCACCCATCATGGTTTAAAACACACTCTTTCCCCTCTGCACCATTACACGTTTGTCTTTGAGAGAACTCTTCCTGGAAGGGGGATCAGAGGATCTACATTCACTGTGTTTGAGGAACTAAAGCCTTTTCTTCTAATGGTGTCCTTAAGACTCAGTGATGACCAGCACGCTGATATCGACCACATGGTTGCATCTATAGTTCTGTATGAGACAGTAAAACCTAGAACTGATTTAGGGAGCTGAGACCGCTTTGCATGGAAAAGAGAGAAGGGTTACTGAAGGAGAGAAATATTGAGGACACAGAGACTTGAAAAAGTAGGTGCTGAAGGCCATGAAATAATCTGAATGGAGGTGGGCCAACTTAGGGATGAGGCAAGGCCACTTTTATACCTGTGTACTCCAGGCCCTGCACAACTCCAGATGAGCCATCACATAAACTCCTTTGTGAATGGTACTCCCAGGAGTTGTGCAACATGGTGGCCCTGCACAGATGACCTCATCTTTGAGAAAAATTCACACTTTAGATGATTTTTCCTGGGAGCTGAATGAAAGTCCATGTTCACAGCTCGCTACAAGTTTCTCCAGCCCAAGTGATCATTCCCTTACTTAGTTTTCTGTAATTCTTTAACAAGGAAATTTACATATGACTATCCCTTGGTGTGTTTGTCTTGTGGTGGCCAAGGAAAAGTGGAAGGGCCTGTTGTCCCATCTTGACAAGTTCCAGCAGAGAAGGGATAATGACCTCTTGGAAGGGATATTTGCAAATACTCGGTATGACCAGAGAGTGAGCCCCAGTGAAGCCTGTGGCAGGTTATCCTAAAAGGACATGTACACAAACCAACATTTGATCCTGCAGAGAGTGACCTAGGCCAAGCTCTCTTGAGAAGGGATGCATTGTTGGGCATAACTCTAAGGTACAGCCCTCTCTGAGGGATTGATATATGTATTATTTAGCTTCTAGATTTAAAATTTTTTCCAAACTGGGTTGGCAATGTTATGTCTTGGTCCATTGTAGCTCTGACATTTTATAGAAACTGCTTGAGAGCCTTTTCAGTCAGTTCTGCTCCTGCATGAACGTGCTCATTATTTTCCTTCCTGAAAGGAAATGCTGCTTATGAAGCAGAGAAGCTTGACGTCTCAGAGAGAAAAAGACAGGAAAAGGAAGGTTGGGACAGGGGACACAAATGCTGGCATCTTATGACTCTGTCTAGAGCAGAAGCTATTTTGGCTTTCCCTTCAATACGACTTTCAGCTTTTGACTGTTCCCATTCCAAAAGTTTTGAGGTCTTTGCTTTTTCTCTATTTCTTAGCCATTTCCCCCTTTCCTGAAATTTTTCCTAGAGACCTTTATGCTCAATGTGTTCCCATTCCCATTCTCCCACGCTTCTCTACCAGCTGCATGGTGTCAGACTATTCACTAAGAATCAGGGCAGCCCTGATGGGAAGTGATCCTCTTGGCAAAGTAGGATACACCTGGGTGCTCTGTGTCAGGGAGGGGGAATGTCGGTGAGGCTGCGAGGGCTCACATGCAGGTGGTGTGAATAGGAAGATGGAGTTATGCAGAGAACCCTAAAGCTGGATTCAAAACACTGGCTTCAGCCTTGGCTTTGGCCCAACTCACCATTACTTTGAGCAGGCCAATTAGGTTGACTGAACCTGGACGCCTTCATCTGCAGGAGGAGGAATTTTCAAGATGATCTTTGAGGTCCTTTTGGCAGCTATTGATCTGTTAGGACTTTTACAAAATCAGTTGAAAAAATTATCAGCTCCCTTTCCCAACAGGGTTTGTGCCTCATTCATCAGCCACTTAGGCTCACAACAGCATCTTTCCAAGTGAGGACTTTAATTGCCATGTAAGCTAGAGATGACAGTGGCTTCTCCCTTTCCCTTTGGCCTGTGCTTTATTGTAATCATCCCATCCTGCTTCACTCCCCACCCCCAGCACATGTTCACCCTTAGTTATAGGTACTGCTCCACGAGCAGCTGGAGAGGGGCCTGAGAACTCAGAACTGAAGGCTGAAGCTGAGTCAGGAATGAGTTCTCCAAAGAAGGTAGAGGGACGGCACTGATCATGAATGGTATCAGTCAGTTCCTGAAACCTCCAATGATAACTGCATAACCATGAAACATTTCTTCTCCATTCTCCTCCCATCCCAGGCCTTTGACAACTAACTCTGGGGAAAAAAAAAAGACACCTTTTCTTCCAAACTGTAACCATTCATTTTTGCTTTTTTTGGTCCATTCGAATCTTGAGGCTTCTTTGAGCCATGACAAAACCGATCCAAATAACTGGTGGGTTGCTCCATGAAGACGCCACAGAGCTGGGTATTTTGACTTTTTAGACTCAGCTGGAAGTAGCTGGTGGCTCCTTGCAGGCTGGAGAGGAAGAGTGGACTTCTCTCTTGGTCTTAGTACAGTCTCCCTGCTCTGTGGATCAGAGAAGAGAGTTGAGTAGCAGGCTGCATCAACCCTCCAAGCTAAGGTTAGCAGCTTCTCTGCTCTCTCCTGCCACGCCCCCCACCTCAACTGTCACCTCAACAAAGCAATGTCTACTCCACCTAAGGACAACCTTTTCCTTGTTTAGCTAACAGGTGTCTACTTCAGACATTGCATCTAACCCCACTCTGGATCTGTCTAGAGAACATGAAGGTAGAGCTAAGTACTGGAAGAAACAGGATATGCTAACCTTGTTAAAAGTTATAATTGCCAACAAATCCCCAATTCCATAGGAAAAGCAATTTAAAAAATTAATTTATTGGGGTTAACATTTGTTAATAACATTATGTAAGTTTCAGGTGCACAATTCTGTAATACATCATCTGTAGATTGCATTATGTGCTCACCACCCAAAGTCTAGTCACCATATATTTTACTCCTTTGTCCCTCTTCCCCCTTCTCCCACTCCCTTTTCTCTCTGGTAACCACCATCCTGTTATCTGTGTCTATGACTTTGTTTGTTTTGTTTGCTCATTTGTTGTTAAAGTGATATTTTTAGGAGTTCCTCAATTCCACCTATTTGGAACACGTGTAGTCTAGAGAAAATGAGGAGAGAGGCTGTGTAGGTTTAGGAGGTGGGAGGGTGTGGTTCTCAGAAATCAGAATGTGTGCGAGTGTATTTTAAAGAGGAAGGCAGAAGTTGAAGAAACGATTTATTAAGAATAATTAAATACTAACCCCCTTTGGTAAGAGGAGCCACATTTTGTGCATCTCTTGGCATGTAGGAAGGATTGACCACAATTCACCCTGAACAGAAAGATCCAAGGAACATAAATCCACTTTGGAGTATAATTATCTTAATAGTCAGCAAAATTTCCCTTACAGCTTCAGTTTTCATTGCTTCCCTCTTATTTTATTTGGACCATATTGTATTTGGAAGTCGCCTTGCATGAGCTTCAACATGGTAACTCGGGATTGCCTTTAGTCTTCCCTTCCCCGTTGTGAATGACCTTGAACCCCTTCAACAAGCAGTGCACAAACTGGCCTCCATCCGATAAGAAGGCTGGGTGGAAAGAATATGGCAACACAAAAAAATACTTGTGGCATAATGTTAGGAATAAGAAGACATCACAGGACTCAAGAAAGTGTGAATTAGCTGATACTGTATTGTTTTAAAAGATATGTAGGGAAAGAAACTAGAAGAAATATATCAAAATGCTACCCATGATGAAATTGTGGGTAGGTTTTATTCTCCCTCAATTTTCCCAAAGTTTCAAAAATGTGCCCCTTGGCAGAGTGTGTATCTGTTGCAGGTGGGGTTGAGTTCTATCAGTCATATGGCTGTCATCTGCTCAGGGTGTCTTCTGGATTTAAGAAATCTGGGTGGGAACCAGGCATTTTTCTGAATAGATCTGTGGGAGGTTTTCTGGTTCAATGCTTATCTCCTTTACCTCTAACTTTTCTCTAGGTGACCTGCGTGCGTGCACACACACACACGTACACCACCCCCTTCTACTCCAGGCTACATGCATAGGGGCTTTGAATTGTCCCTGAGAGAGGTATCTGTGCACAGCGACTCTCAGCCCTCTCTTTAGCCACTTGAGATGGTGGGAACTCGGCGGTTGGTGAGTTGGACGTGGGAGAAATGCAGAATCCACTGGTGAATTGCTCCTTTGTTCTCCTTCTAATCTCCTAATCCTGGGGAACAGAGGAAGGAGTTTTCCTGAGACATGGGGTTTGGTCTTTCAAATCCTTCTGTCTTTGACCCCGCCCGGAGGGTTGGGATTGGGGAGGCCAGGTGGGAAGACGTGGAGAAGAGGGTGGTGTCAAGGCTGTGAAACATTTAGCCATGGCCCACCCATCACTTTTCTCAAGGAGCTAGGGTTACCCTGACCTCCTGTTAAGACCCCTGCCTTTCTGGTTCTGGGCCGTAGCACTGTTTCGGAAGTCTCCCTGTGACTCCCTTCTCGCTCACCTGTCCTCTGGCCCACAGCAAGGCCGTGGCTGAAAACCAGGGAGCAGGGGCAGGCCTTTCATATATATGTTTAAATCTGAAATTCTCCTCACTTACTGGCCAATCACCATCCCAATAATCGATTTATCCCTTGATCTATGCATATTATCAGTGCTTTATTTCTTGTGTTTATCTGGTTACAGCCCTATCCATGGTCTAGTTGCTATAAAAACAATTTAGCTTTGCTCAGGCCGTTGGCTGCTTCTTCCTTAAGCTTGGCAGTGGCTTTGGTTAATGTGTGCGGCCAGCTGCAATGATAACAATAACTAATGTTTATGGAGCACTTGGTGTGTGTCAGATGCTGTGTTAAGGGCATTGCGTGCGTTAACTCGTTCAGTCCTCATCACCCCCCTATGACGGAGTTCTGCGGCTGGCTCCATTTTACAGGGAGGAAGCTGAGGCATGGAAATAAGGACCTAGCCCCAGATGCCCAAGCTAGAGAACAGCAGAGCCCCCTTAAAATAGAGCAATGTGGCTCCAGACTCCATTGTGCTACTGGGCCTATTGCTGCCCTGACGGAGGAGCATGAGGACTCAGGGGACCCGTCCCTGACACCTGAAAAGCTGTTCCCCCTACGGCAGAAAGAAAAGAGTCTTGCTGGCCACACTGGCTTAGGCACCATCATGGAGAGGCCACATCTTTCACTTGTGTGTCCCCAGTTACTACCACAGTGCCAGACACACAGTGAGCATGCTATGCTCTGCTGCATGAATGACTTGTTGAGTTATCAAACGTGTCTGAGCCAGGGATGGTGCTGCCCATTCCCAGAGGCCGGAGCAGATGTGGTTAATCTAGTTCACACAAAAGAGGCCTTTTGTGGATGAAGGAACACAGAAGTCGTGTTCTGTTTGTTGTTTGTGTTATTCTTCTTTACCCCCATCTCTTCCTGCCTACCTTGCACACACACATTTGTTATGATACCTCATGATCACTTTCTCAGCTACGTCTTGTTGTTGATGTCTGACTCTCCCTTCCCTGGCCTGGAGAAGCTGGCTGTGCATGGATCCCTCTCATGTAGCAACTCAGGGGAACTCGGAGACACGGTCAGGGGCTCATCATTCCAGTGTGGTTTTTGGCAAATTGCTTGTCCTCTCTGAACCCCTCCCAAAAAGTTGCTGCACCCTGGAGTCATGGAGGGAGGAGGGAAAACTCCCCAAATCTGGGTTTTGAGAAAGTCCTCTTGCAGCCCACGGTGGCCAGAGAGGCTGCACTCTCGGGTGGACGGTCGCTGAGCTGGAGTGTGAGCGGGCTGTGTTGGTGGACGGCCATGGTGAGCAGCAGCGTGGGGACGTTGAAAGCTGGTCAAATGGCTTTAAAAATGGTTTCCGGGTGCATTTGCATTTCCTTTTGCTTTGTGCCAATGTGAGCCATGCTAGCAGAACTCTGTCAGGAGACCGAGGCTGCAGGTGATGCTGCTCGTTCCCAAAGTTAGCTGGCACGAGAACAAATGCCTTGCTCTCCGAGGGCCACCAGCTCTGCCAACTCTAGGCGTCAGACATTGGCAAAGGCTGTCCAATGTGTCTAATGGCTGTGGCCTTGGCCAGCAGGCAGTCTCTGTATTGACATGCAAATAAGTGGGGTAGAATGTGTGTAGGTGGGCAGAGGATGCCTGCTTTCAGGTTTGGGGAGTTTTTTGCCCAGGGGGATTGTCAGGCTGTCTCGAATGCAATGATTGAAGAGTGGAGGGTAGTGGCTGGAAGGAGAGTTCAGAGAAAGGAAAGGGAGCGAGAGTAGGCAGAGGGAAGCAAGCAGAGGACGCAGTGCCAGCGCATGTTTCAGAGCCTGCTTGAGGAAGGACTGGGCCAGATCTCAGAGGGGGCCTCTGGGCTGCCCAGGCTCCAGCCATGCAGGCCACGCAGGCCACAAAGGCCACAAAGGCCTCCTCTCACACCTGCCTGGCGCTCCCTAGTCAGGAGCCTGAGCTCCTTCCGTCTTTGTAGCTGCCCTCCGCTGCTCCAGCTGCTCCTTGAACACAGAAGCAGCTCTTTCTGGAGACTCTCTGAAGATATCTCCTGTTTCTCCCTGCTCCCCCGTGCCGGGCTCGGTGATCTCTGGCTCCCCTACATCTCTTATCCAGCTTCTCTACTCAGACTAGTCAGTACCCTGCCCTCAAGGTGTGTCAAGTCGATGAATAAATGGATGTCAAGTCTTCTCTGAGCATGCCTGGGGACCCGCTCCCTGCTGACAGGGAACAGCTCCTGCAATCTCATTTTTGCCCCAAATATTGCTTTAAAACCAACCACCTATTGAACACTGTTTTGGTCAGGGTAGGTGAACTGTTTCAGCAGGCTTAGCACAAAAGTTGATTCCTTGCTGGTTTCTCCAGGGGGAGGGGGGTGGAGTTGTCTGGGTGGGGTGAGGGTGGTGGGTCTCTGATGAAGTCACTCATCTGTCTGGTGGCTCTTTTCATCTATAGCTCTGAGTCCTCCGTGGAGCCTCACAGCCATGTGGTGTCAGAGGTGAGGGGAGGAAGAGACCATGTAGGACCCCATGGGATGTTTTCTTTTATAAAAATTGATTTTAGAGAGAGGAGTAGGGGAGAGAGAGAAAGAGAGAGAGAGAGAGAGAGAGAGAGAGGTGAGAGAGAATCATCAGTCGGTTACCTCCCACACGTGCCAACCAGGGATTGAACCCACAATCTGGGTATGTGCCCTGACTGGGAATTGAACTCGCCACCTTTTGGTGTACAGGATGATGCTCCAACCAACTGAGCCACACCAGCCAGGGCCTCATGGGAAGTTTTTATGATTAGGGTCCACAGGTGGTGTTCAACACTTCCCCCCGACATGTATCAGGCTAGAAATGTAACCCTTTGGAGGTAAAGACCAGCGGTTTGATGAACAGCTAGATGGTCTTTGCCATAGTCACCTCATGTTTGAAAGCATAATTTTTGACACTGGAAAGATTTCAGCTAAAAGCTGAGCGCCACCACTGAGTATGTGCTCAGAATTTTTAAAATGTATTTTTATTGATTTTTTTAGATAGAGAGGAAAGGAGAGGGGGAGAGAGATAGAAACATCAATGAGAAGCATCAGTGGTCTGCCTCCTGCACATCCCCTACTGGGGGATCGAGCCTGCAACCTGGGCATGTGCTCTGACTGGGAATCGAACTGGCGGCCTCTTGGAGCATGGGATGATGCTCAATCCACTGAGCCACACCTGGCAGGCTGTGCCCAGAATTTTGAAGAAGTAATGACTGGAGTTAAGTGAGGTGGAAAATGTTCAAACTGAGGTTATTCTGACACCAGAGCTGTGTGATTCTGTGCTGGTTGCTTACTCTCTCTGGGCCTCCTTCTTTGCCCTATCTGTAAAGTGAGGCTAATAAGACTCACCAGGGTGGTTGTACAGATTAAAAGATGATGTTCTTAGGCCCTTAGCTCAGGCCGAACCCATAAAAGCTTGGTAAATGCCATCTGTTACTGTTACTAGTATGTACACTAGTACTTAGTAGTGTCATTATGGTTGTTACTTCACAGTAAATCTTATAATAGGAGCTGGGGACCAAAGTTAGAAATTATTGCCTGCCCTCAAGGGTCTCACCACCTTTTAGGGGAGAGAGCATGCCAAACAGCAATTTCAGTACGTGGCATTCCTTGGTGAAGGAGGTGGCCGTGAAGGGGAGAGGCACAAGAACCTCATTTTTGTGATTCAAGGGAATTTGGTGACCGCTGAGATGTAGCTTGAGGAGAGGATTTTGGGTGGAGAAGTGAGAAGTGGGGATTAGGAGGTGGGAAGACAATGAGAATGAAGGCAGAGGGTGAGGCAGTGCCAGGCAGCCCAAGGTGGGTGGAGTAGAACATAGTCTACACCCCGGGAGAGGTGCAGGGTCACGGTGGAGGGTAAAGGAGCGGTTAGTTGGAGCCAGATTATGAAAAAACAAACAAAATAAAACTTGACTTTGGCCTGTACAGTAACTGGGCCTCCTTGGCAGTCTCTGGCCTCGCCTCGGGTTTGCCCTGCAACCAGCCTCAGCATGCTGTCCCTCCCAAACCCACCAGTCTGCTTCTGGAGCAAGGGAGACGCCCAAATAGGGACCATCACTTCCCATGTAACTGAACTTCCTAAACGCCTCCTTTAACCATCTCCACTCTCCTTCCAGTGGCTCCCGTATTCTCTTTCTCTGCCTTTCTGCACACTTTTCCCTTTAGTTTCTCTTTCCCTGCCCCAGAGAGGGTCCGAGCCTTCTCCAGCCACTTCTAGACTTCCCCTGGGTCTCTTTCTCTTACATAGAGCAGCTCGGTGCTCATTTGCCTTCTCATTATGAGACCCCACTTCACCCCCTTTCTGTGAAACAAGGGTCTTCTTACCTCTACCCTAGGGAGAAAGTAAATGGGGGTTTTCTCCCTGTAAAACAGATTAATTGAGCCTCAGCTCCATGGAAGACATGGTGTGTGGTGGTCATTGGTGCTGTTTATGCACATGGGGTAGAGTTACCCTTCTCTACCCCCTGGAGTCCAGGTATAGCCAATGACTGGTTTTGGTCAGTGGAATGTGAATGGAAGTGATGGGTCTCACGTCCTGTTAGAGCTTTAGGAGCTACTGTGGGGTTGATACTCACCACGCTCTTTCCCCTTTGCCCACCGCCACTGACAGTGACAGCGTTTGAGGTGATGACAACCTGGATGATCTCAGACTGGATCCTGGAGGGAGGAGCCATGGACATGGGCACATGTGCCATAAAACAAATCCTTGTTGTTTTAAGCCTTTTAAATTTGGGGGTTATTTGCTATAGAGCATAACTTGCCTGTGTGTCCTGACTGATAAGCCTGGTGATTGGCTCGAATAGATCATAGATGCAAGTTGTCTTGCTTCAGAGAGTAAAATCCTAGATCGCCGTGTCCCTGAAATGCTTTCTAATGAAAAGAAGGAAGACTGTGGTGTGACAGTGAGAAACAACCCCAACACCTCAACAGAAAAGACTCTGTAATGGGGGCTCCAGATAATTTGGGGGTTGCTGGCAGAGGAAATGAGGTCATAGGCAGCCGAGAATGGACTGTCCTGCAAAGACCTCAACTTGGAGGCCTTTGCCGGCCTTCTGTTTATTTCCTGCATTCCTGTACTGTCTGCACAATCTCTCTTCAGCTGTTTAAGTGCCGAGCAACTTTCCAAGGGTGCGAAGCCAGCTCAGGAGCAAACTTGATGGAGGTAGATGGTTTGTTAGGTTAAACCTTATGTGCTTGCTGGGGGGTGGGGAGAGGATGGGCATTGGGAACAGTGACTAAAGGGAACAGAGAAAGAAAGAAACCAATGGACAGAGAAACATCTCGAAAGGGTAGGTGATCCCGTAAGGTACACAGTGAAGGGGGTAGTGTAGGGGTATGAGTAACTCAACCTCTAGTGTCCCAGAGCTCTCTGAAGAGATGATACATTGAATCCAGTTCGAAGTGACCTTAGTGCTCATTCATCCATTCATTTAAAGTGATACCTATTAAGAGTTGCCGGCACTGTGCGTTCAGAGACATTCAACACATGGTCCAAGGCCTTCAGGAACTCCTCGACAGGTGCATACATTCTTGATTAAAACAAAGTGGGCTTGGACTGCTGGTGTCCACAACAAGGGGGCATAAAATGATTACATAATAGAGCTCCCAGATTGCTGTGGGTCCTGCGAACCAAACAACTGATCCACGTCTCACCGAGTCTCCAAGTAGGAACTCCCCTTTCCTGTGAAGAGCAGTTTGCAGCGACCCTCCAGCCTGCACGGAAGACACTGCGAGTCTGCGCTCTTCATTCTCAGATTAGAGAGAAAGCTCCCGTGCTGCACAAGGGGCCCAGGCTACTTGCACAGCTGGTGACGGCGACAGGGTTTGCTTCTTTAAAAAACAAACAAGCAAACTGAGCAATTTGAGCTTCAGTGAGTGAGAACTGAAGATATGGAGAAAGTTGTGGGATGTGCAGGCGAGGACGGGAGAGCTGTGAGCACGTCTTGGAGGACAGGCCAAGACTGAATGCCTGTTCCCTAACGTTTACCGGCAGGGGAGACCGGCAGAGAACACCCTCCGTGGCCTCTGGCCTCGGTGGCCCTGGATAAGATAAAGTTACATTTATAGTAAAATGCATGTAGAACTTACTGCAGTTTGGACTCTGCCTGTTTCATCATCTTTTTTAGCATTTTCAAAAAGCTAAGAGTTAAAATTTTCCGGGTTCTGGTCACTGTTTCCAGACTGACACCTGCCTTGACAGTCAGGCAGGATTCTGGCTCTTAGGGTCGCAACACCACGTGAAGTGGCCTTTTCTGGGGTTTAGTCTTGGCTCAGCTTGTTTGGGTCTGAGAGGGCGGTAGTTGATCAGGACCTGATGTGCAAAGTCAGGGGTGGGTCTGAGAAGGGGCCGGTTTTCTCCTAGGGGAGGACCGGGAAGGTCCCCAGGAAGATGGGGCTTGAGTTATATTTTCTGGATGAATGTGGGTGTTCAGGAAGAAGGCACTGCTTTTGTTTTTTAAATTTGTTTTCTTTATTGATTATAGAGAAAGAGAGGAAGGGGGAGAGAGAGAGAAATAGAAACATCAACAAGAAAGAACATCTATTGGCCGCCTCCTGCATGCCCCCTACTGGGAATTTGGCCCACGACCTGGGCATGTGCCCTGACTGGGAATTGAACCGGTGACCTCTTGGTGCAGGGTTCGATGCAGACCCACTGAGCCACACCGGCCGGGCAGAAGGCACTGCTTTTGAAAAGGCAGAGGAGGATAACACAGGCTGGTGAAGTCAGGGAGCTGAGTAGATGAGAACAACTAAAGCATCATGTGCTAAGGCTGGAGGCTCATTTTATCATTTCAACATAACAGGCAATCTAATAAAATGATCACAATGTGAACATCCCAGTCTGCTTTTCTGCAGGGAGGCCGGCCTGCTTTTCACCATAGTCATGGGGTATCTGTTCTCAGTGTTCTAAGTATAGCCCTGGGTTTTACGGCGAAACTGCCTTACACACAGCCACTCACTGATACCTTCCAACCCAGATCCGATTTCTTCTCAGCATCTCTTCAGCAGGACTTTCTTCCTTGGACCTTTGCTCTTCTGATCCACCTGAATGCTGATCGTAAGTGATGGCATCATCTGATTATTGGCAGCTTCTTTTTCTTCCGTAGTGGAACCTACACTAAGGGGTGCATCTTACCATAAATGCATTTTAGACTCAGTGAATTATTTTTTAGTTGGATGATGTACTTCTCCAAACCCACTGAAGTAACACCATCCTCAGACTTTGATTTGATTTTTCTAATCTTCCTTGGTTTCTAGTCTTGCTCTTATCACTGTTATCAGCTTATATGGATTTCAATGAGCTACTTGTCAATAATCATGAAATTAACATGCTTGCATCTTATTTTACTTTTGATAACCTTTTGCTTCATAGTGGTATATAGGTTAAGATTCAATATGCAATACATTTTTTTTTAATCCTCACTAGAATATATTTTTCCATTTATCGTCAGATAGAACGGGAGGGAGAGAGAGGGACACATTGACTGGTTGCCTCCTGCACCACCCCGACCAGGGCCAGGGCCAAACTGCAACTGAGGTACATGCCCCTGACCGGAACCAAACCTGTGACTCTTTGGTCCTTGGGCCCACACTCTAACTGCCAGGGCAATATGCAATAATTTTTAAAAGGATAGTTTGAGGTAGTGAAAAATTAGAAACAGACTAAATAACCAACAGTAAGGCATAAATGTTTAATACATCATGATATGATAGAATACCACCTACCGTGAAAAATGATGTTGGCAAACATCTACATAAATGACAGGAGAAAATGTTCATGTCTTGTTAAAATATTGAAAAAGCAGGTGAGATACAGGTTACATACAGAACATGCATAAAATATGAGTTTTATTTTCTTTGTGCCTTTTCTCTCTTTTCTAAATTAATGCAGTGAACCAATATTGCTTTTATAATAAAAAATATGTTAAATTCATGGCACCTGTTTGAGAGGTGGGGAATTCTTTGCCCTGACTTCTTTAGGGGCAGGCAGGACTTCTTCAGTTTTTACTGGAATTTTGCGGCCCTAATAACAGAAACCATAAGTCTTTGCAGACAGGGCAGTGGAACACCAATAGAGGAACACCAACAGAGGAACACCAACACGAGGCGGAGCTTTGCAAAAAGGGTATTGAAACCAGAAGACACTGCCCTGCCCTCCTCAAACCTTGATGCCAACACATTCTACTTGCTGGGTCTCAAATAAAAATAATAGAGAAACTCAGCCCCTGGTCCAGCTCATGGAAGATATTTTATTGTTATCATGGAGGGTTCCTCATGCTAAAATATGGGGGCTGAGCAGTTACCTGGTACCTATTTATGAAGTACCCAGGGTTGGAATAGGCTAAATATGGATATGAAATTCAATTCCTTCCCTATGAGAAGCAGAGAATGTCCCTAGAAGCACTGAATGGGTAATTTTAGAAAAGAAGTTGAAAGGACACACAATTTACAGAGCCATTAATATCTTCTGGAGAGAGTATTACCTTCCAAAGGTGGCACAGACGGGTCACAAGAAAGCTCAGTGGAGTGGTGGCTAACCTGGTGGCTTCCAACCTTTCTGCACTTGTGGAATAATATCGGAGACACACTGGCTGTGATTAAAGAACTCAAGGCAGTCCTTAACTGACCAGCAATTATTACAAAGCAGCCAACAACAGCAGTGGAATGTCTTTTAGAATCTATAAAGGGATCCAGTTTTCCCATAAATCCCTGCGTTCCTTCCAGTGGTCCTGCACAGCTTGTCACTGCTCCGACAGCCTCACTTCTTTCCAGTGTGCCGCCTCTTCGAGACCCGCCTCTGTTTCTCTTGTGAACTGAATGTGTGCGCCTATCCCAAATGTGTATGTTGAAGTCTCAGCCTCCAATGTAGTGGTATTTGGAGATGGAGACTTTACACCTCATTCGGTGTAAATGAGGTCAGAGAGCTCACAACACTGAGCTACATGCCCCTTTGGTCCTACCCGAGGTGACACAGCTTATATTTTTGCGGAACAAAATTTACGAAACAAATGAGTGAGATAGTCTTGGTGTTTCAGTCTCATTGTCAGTACGGTATTTTCTTTGGTTGTATCTCTGGGGCTGTGACAATCCATTCATTCTCCTTTCCTAACTCCCACCACCCAACTCCCTGGATAAGATGAGAGAACAGGGCAGGGTGAGGAATGTCACGTTCAGGTGAGAGAGCACTTGGGGGAGACCACTAATTAGAGGAGTCTTCCATGTTAGACCAGCATCTTAGTCTTGGCTGCATGCCAGAGCCTAACTAGAGGCTAAAACAGTGGATCAAATAAAAAGTGTGTGTGTTTGCATCCAGGTTAGGTTGTACATGGACACCCTCACAGATTATGCTTCCCAGGGCATGGTTCTCATAGAATTATGACAATTCTAATGGAGTAGAACATGTCTGTTGTATGTCCTTGTGGGTGGATGAGGGTGGAATGCATGTATAGGTTTGAAAAACTCCCTGGGTGATTCTGATTCACACCACATGTGAGAATTACTTATTTAGGGAACAATCATCTCACTTTCGCTTCCTCGTGAAAGGGTCATTTTGATATCATTTCTCTGAATCTCTTTCATCCACGCCCTGGACTCATCATTTTCTGAGATCATTATCAGAGGGAACAAAGCCCAGTTCATTAATATGCTAATGATCTGCCAATCGTCTGATTTTGCAGAGCGGTCTCTGGCTGTAAGAGAGGCAGATAAACAAGGGTTTCTATTAATTAAGTACTAAATCCCAGTGGACAGACAAGTTCTAAACCTCTGAGCTTCTTTAAGTCCTTTTCACTGGTTAGGCTGGGTTGAGGTTTGGGTTTGCTGGATGGAGGCTCCCAGAGTCCTTGATGCTCAAAGTGCAGCCTGGGGAGGGATGGGACAAGGCTCAGAGGGTCAGGGGTTGGGGGTCCACTGGAAAGGAGCAATAGGCAACCAAACCGTTCGGTGTGGGAAAGGAGAGGCTTGAGCCCATGGCTGATCAGAAAGTGTGTAGATACTTAAAGGAAGACTAGGGGTCTCGAACCAAGCATGAGCGAAGTCCCATGTTCTCTTCTTCACTTCATAAGCCAAGCTGGTGGACTGATCAGGAGCAGGAGTTCAGCTGAAGGCTGAAACCCATGCAGAGGTCACTTGGTGTGTTAGTTTTCTATTTTCTGCTATGCCAGGTTACTCCCAACTTGGTGGTTTAGCGCAACAGGAATTTATTATTTTACAGTTCTGTAGTCAGAGGTCTCAGGCAGGAATCGTTGGCCTGTGAAGATCAGTACTGTGTATCTTTTTGCAGGATGCAGGGGAGAATTTGTTTCTTTTATTTTCCAGCCTCTAGAAGTTACCTATATTCCTTGACTCAGAGTTGCCTTCCTCCATCTCCAAAACTAGCAACATCCAATCTTTGGGGGCCTTTCTCCCATAGTCATATCATTCTCTGACTCTGCTCTTTTGCCTCCCTCTTTGAAAGACCCTGTGGTCACAGGGGGCCCATATGGATCATTCAGAACACTCTTCCATCTCAAGGTCAACTGATGAACAAACTTACTGCCATCTGTAATCTTCATTCCTTTTCACCATGTAACTTCATGTGCTCACAGGTTCTGGGGAGTAGAGTACGGGCATCGCTGGGGGGTCATCATTCTGCCCACCGTACTTGGTTTTGCTCCTCGTGCCCCTTCACCATCCGGTGCAGGCACAGGGTGTGTGTTTTGGCAGCAACTCAGCTCTATGATTTGAGGTCTCAAAGCCTCTTCCTTCTCCTTCTGCCTTCTCCTTCTGCTTACCTCTCAGCCTGGAACACTCCTAGAAGTGTATAGGGAGTAGTTTTAGAGAAGAATTTTAAAAGGTGTACTACTAAACATACAATTAACATAGGACCCAGCAATCGACTCCCGGGCATTTACTCCAGGTACATGAAGGCTTATCTTCACACAAAAATGAATGTTTATAACCACTTTGGAATAGCCCCAAACCCAAAACAACCAAAGCATCTTTCAACAGGTGAATGTTTAAACAAATTGTGATACATCCATTCCATTTAATACTACTTAGCAACAAGAAGGAGTGAGCTATTGAACTACTTGGATCAATTTCTAGAGAATGTGAAGAATAAAACATGGCAATCTCAGAAAACTGCATACTGTGTGATTCCACGTATAAAACATGCTTGGAAAACAAAATGATAGAAATAGAGAGCAGATTGGTGGTTGCCAGGGGCTAAGGAGGGGGGTGGGTGGGAGGGAAGTGGGTGCGGCTATGGAAGGGCAAAATGAGGGACCCTGGTGGCGATGGGAATGTTCTGTGTCCTGACTGTATAAATATCAATATCCGAGTTGTGATTTCACACTACAGTTTTTCAAGATGTTACCCTGGGGGAACTGAGGAAACACAAGGGATCTCTCTGCATTATTTATTACAACTGCATGCAAATATACAGTTACCCTCAAATAGAAAGTTTAATTAAAAAACACAAAGGCTTTGACCTACAGCTGCTACCTTCTGAGGTGGTACAGGGGGTTCTAAAAGGCTTCCTATGCCGTGAAGGGCAGTGGGTGGGTTGAGGGCACCTCTCTGATTCAACTTGTGTGACTTGGCAAAAATCCCTTTTGCTCGATTTTGAATATGGGCAACTAATTCATTTCTTCCAATGCCAGGAAGTTATTTTTACACACAGCACCAAGTGCATGGGGCCACTGAGGCCTCCAGCCAGCGAGAAGGCATATCCCTTGGTAAGGTGTCACCTCCTCCGTCCTCCTCTGTCACCTCGTCCTCTCTCTTCCACAGGCCCCTCAGAGCTGCTGGGCAGAGGTGCCTGGGTGCTGAGGCCTGGCAGAGGGGTTCAAGAGAAGAGAGGAGGGGTGGTGAGCAGATGGGGTTTTCTTTCTTGGGAACTGTGGGTCCCCCTCTGCCCTCCTCCCCATTGACCAGCCGCAGCCACGTGCAGGCCGGGGCGGGGCAGCCGCTCGGAGAGCTGGGTCAGCAGCACAAGCCGGCTCCTGGCTAGCTCCCTGGTTGGCTTTGCTCAAGGCGAGAGCTGTCAACTCTGCCCTTTTGAAAATGAGCAACAAAAGGGAAAAGCAGAGAAAGGAGAAGGGAAGTGGGGGGAGCGCAGGGTGGGAGTGGGGAGGCAAGGCTGAGGGAACAGGTGGGGACTATTTCAACAGAAGGCCTGACTCAGCCCTTTCCTTTCAGTGCATTTCCAAAGGGCTGTTTGTTTTAGTCTCCCAGGCGGACAGGAGGGAGGCCGGGGGTGGGAGGCCATCCCCGGGGAGCAAAGGAGCCAAGGCTTGGGGGCTGGGAGTGGGAAGCAGGCATCTCTTGGGCTCACAGCAGCCCTCCTTAAGGGACTGGGTTAGGGGTTCCATTTTGCTTACTTTCTGGTTTCTGAGCTCCCGGGCAACATTTTCTCAAAGGGCTTTGTCTCAGGGAAACGGTGGGCACTGCAGAGCCTGGGGAATGTGGATGAGAAGCTTAGGGAAGAACTACGACTGCCCTCCACCCCTAAAATGGAAAAGAGAAAATAGCGCCATGTATGGGAGGGTCTAGGTATTGACCTAGAAAATGTGTAGATGAAAGAAATGATAGAGAGTGAGGAAAACAGAATTCTCAAGCTCTCTGTTGTAAGACACCAGAAAGTTACTTTTTCTGTTTCCAGAAGAATGCCTACTCTTTCTGAGTTCTTAGTTCCACAGTTATATTCACAAATTAGCTCCTGACAAATGCCACCTCCTTCAGGAAGGTCTCCAGGTCACCTTCAGGGAAGTTACATTTGTATTCAGTCTTAAGCTATCTTTCTGTCAGTGAGTTCACCCTGGACCTGCTTATGTAACCCTGGAGAGCAGTGATCTGTTCTATAGCAGAGACGCACACTTGGTCAATCCTGGGGTGTGTGCTTTTGTTTAAGCAACCATTTTGAGAGTAGATAGCTCTCAAAAGGTTGAGCCTTCCTGGGCTACCATCAATGCCGATAAATAAATGAAGCAGTTTTAGGATTTGATAGATTTCTCTCTGGGAGTCAGGCTCAACCTGCCTTGGCCCTTCAAGTCCCTCCTGTACCACACACACTTGAAATACATTTGGTAGAACAAAAACTTCACTTAAACCAACAAATACTTAACATTAAAAGAGGTAAACAGGACTCTAATTCATGATTGCTAATTCACCTTCACCCCTAAGAAGGCTGCAAGACTGTAGCCCAGGCCCTGACCGGATAACTTGGTTGGAACGTCGTCCCAGATAAGCCAAGGTTGCGGGTTCAATCTCCGGTCAGGGTACATATAAGAAGCAATCTGTGAATGCAAAACTAAGTGGAACAACAAATCAATGTCTTTTTTTCCTCTCTCTCTCTTCCCTTCCCCCGCCCCTTAAAGTAAAAAAAGAAAAAGACTGGAGCCCAGCTTGATCTTATCTGGTACCATGTGCACTCTGTTTCCAATACTCCGTGTTGGGCTCTCGACCCCTCCTTTACCTCCTCCGCTCCTCCCTGGACCTGCCTAGAAGTAACCCAGCAAGTCTTTGCCTGAGCTTGCCCACTCCCAGAGGTCAGGGGATCTTGCATTGCCCCTGCACAGAAGCCGGCGCAGGGTCAGGCACACATGCTTATTAGTCAATGCCTTTGACTTTAATGACAGCCAGCAAGGAAGGGAGGTGGGGCTAGGGCAGCCTGTTAATATTTTACCTGATTGTTCCACTTGACATCAAATCAGATGTAAAAAACAAACTGAAAAACCTGTGGGAATTTCCAAGTTTGACCAGATTAATAATCCATCCAGGAGAAGAGTCTCGCATACTGAGGATGTGTGGGATCTAACGCTTATTCTAATCTCTCTTCTTTAGCAGGGATTGGATGAGAGGGTAGGATCTGTGCCTTCCAACTCCACTGGCGACTTTGGATAAGCCCCTCTGCTCTGAAACATTAGAAGGTTGGATTAAATGGGAGGTTTTCCTTTTCCACCACAGAGCATTCCATAATTTCTTTTATGGTTGCATGAACTCCATGTTGAGGAATATTTGTGAGTAGGATCTTTAAGGTGAGTGTTTAATATTCCAAATCCTTAAAATCAAAACCGTAATTGTCAAGTAATGCATAATTGATATTTACCCTATGGAGTTCATTTAATTTCAGAAAAACCCCTGCAAATATAACTATTGTTAAGTGCTGGTCCTGGACCAAGCCCTGCAGCTTGATCTCCTTTATCCTCATCAGACTCTTTAAGGTAGATGTTATTATGTTACCATTTCATCCATTATACCCATTTTATTATTTATCCATTTTATGCTAAATCTCAGAAAAGTTAAGTAACTTGCCCAAAGTCACACAATTGGCAGGAAGTGGTAGAGTTGGTATTTGCACTCAGATCTATTTAAATCCAAGACTCTTCTTTTCTACCATGTAATACTGCCTGCCTTTCCAAACTCAAAACAGTATGACCATTTCATTTAGCTTGTTGGCTTTCTTTCAGGTTCAGTATCGGTGCTGCATTTTAACATCTGAAACTTAGTTCATGAACCCTCATTGTTAGCCTGGTTGGGATTACAAGACAAACTACAGCAACTTTGAGAACCAGCTTGAATGTGTTCATGTTCTATGCGGGTGGGGATGGGAATCAGGACAGGGGTCTGTGGAGTAGGGAGAACCCTACAGGACATCTGGGGCAGTGTTCTTAGAGGCTCTTGCCAGGATGGATGGCTCAATGGTGGCCTGGTGGAGCCTAGGCCATGACATGCTGCAAAGACAAAACACAGGGCAAAAGAGGGCTTGAGACATTGTGGAGAGCCTATGACTGAGAGCTGATGGGGGAGAGGTTCAGAGTCTCTGTCACTTCTATTGGACCATAGACTCATGGAAGCTGGTGACCATGCATTTTATTCCTTTCTGGTTCTGTCCACAACCCAGTATCCTGCTTGACACATTGTGCTTAGTAAATGCTTCTTTTGTCCTTTCAAGCAATGCGTACCCTTCCAATTCTCCTCAAGGCCTTTGGCAGGAAAACGAATGGCTTTCAGGCAACTCTGGCCAATTTCCTAAAGTTTTTTCAGTTCAAATGGTCAGTAGCTACTTACTTGGAGCCTAATTAGTGACAGGAAGACGATGTCACCAGTCATCTTCTGCTCTGGTTATCATGCTTCTGGTTGCCATTGACCTTCAGTGATAGAGTCTCAAGTAAATCACACCATTAGTACCTCTTTTTTCCCCCTATGACTACTTTTTGTGGTGGTAGTGGTCCTAAGTCATTTACCTCTTTGTCTGTTAGATGCTACTGTTCAGTCATTGTGCAGTAAACAACACTGAAATGGAGTCACATTAAATAATGAGAATTCAAATACGTGTAATTGACAGAGAACAAAGAAACAGTGAGCAAGTCAACATGGCATATATAGTGATATGAGCCTGAGATGGGTGCTGCCAATCTTCTACCTCCTACTAGCCTCTGTCCCCAAGTCCCTCCCCCTGTGTGAGCTGCTCACCAGGTGAAGGTTGGCTCTAGTGTTTACCCAGTGGTCCCTAAACACAGTTCACACTTCATTTGCTGCACAATCAAAGAAACTCTGATCTCTTTCTACACAGACTTTGCTAGACCTTTTGAGAGGTGGTATGTACCCAGCAATGGAGGGAATTAAAAGCTTACCTTGGCCACAGGAGACAGTTGCCTGAGACTCTGACTTTGGGACCAAATCCCTGTGTAAGATGCTTCACTGGAGCCACTTTTTATAACTTTGGTGCCCGTTACAATGCTGAAATGAACCAAGGTCGAGCCCTGAGCAAACTCACAGTCACTGCCCTGTCTCCATTCCACCTTCTGGTTCTACTTTCTATATCTTTGGAGGTGACCAGATGGCCCTACTCTGCCCTCTTTCTCTCTCTATGAATGATCTGATATGTGAGGGTGAGGAGAGAGTTGGCTTGATCCGCTAAATAATTTCTAACATCCAAATGTAAACTTTTGATGGATCTTATTCTTTAGTTATCAAGAGAAAAGAGGTATTTGTTCCCTCCCGGCATTGAAAACAAGACTGAATCACTTTCTCATTAAATAGTGGCTGACACACCAAAGCCAAGCACAGTAATGGATTTAAGCAATTGCCTTTCATTGTTCCTCATTTATCACCTATCCACTCATCTTTCCACCCATCCATCTACCTATTTATTTATTTATTTATTTTAAATAAAAATACCATATACCCATGACAAAATTTTATGTATGTCATATAAAATGGCTTATAGTGGCTCAGTGGTTGAGCGTCGACCCATGCATCAGGAAGTTACTGGTTCGATTCCAGGTCAGGGCACATGCCCAGGTTGTGGGCCCGATCCCCAGCAAGGGGCATGCAGGAGGCAGCCAATCAATGTTCTCTTTTATCGATGTTTCTCTCTCTCTCTCCCTCTCCCTTCCTCTCTCTCTAAAATCAATAAAGAAAAAAAAAAAAAAAAGGCTTACAGTGACCAACAAACTTCCTCTTTTCCTGCTTAGCTTTTGCCCCAGTTGCTTATCCTAGTTTTAGGATATACTTCCACAGACTTCCCTTGCATGAAAAGTATCATATTTAAATCTTGTATTTTATTTATTTTTCTCAGATAACATTGCAGAACAATTGCTCTTTTTCACTTAACAACAAACCTTGGGAGTATTCTCACCTCTCTTAAGCCACTCTTCTTTCTCACTCTTCCCTGGCACTTTGTCTCTGCTCCCCAGACTGAAGTTCAAGTTCTACTTGTGGCCTCTTCAGTTTGGGCTATGCATCTGAACAACAATGGCAGCATAAAAGTCACATGGCAGTTTACATAGAGGGGTGGGCAATAAAGGTTTACAGTGGTGAGTATGCAAAACACAGAGTTTATTCTTGTACTATTTATTAACTCATTATTTATTTCTTCTTCTTCTTATTTTGTATCCTTACTTATGATTTATCTTTTAGGTAATGATGGCTGGTAATTTAACCTACTTTTGCCCACCCTTGCATACAAATTTATTTAGTCCATATAACAAAATTATCCCCGTTTTATGGATGAGGAAACGGAGGCACAGAAGGTCGGAGCAGGGGAGGTGAATGGTAGAGCTGGGATTTGAAAAAGGCGGGCCGGCTCTGGAGCCTGTGAGCCCAACTTCTATGCTGTACCTGCCTTGGTGATACGTATTTGGCTTTGCTGGCTTTGTTGATTTCAGTACTCCCTACATCCTCAGATGAGAGGCTCTCTCTTCGGGGCTGGGCTGTGCCTTCCATCTTTGACATTCAATTAGGACTTACGGATGATAAAACTGGGAATTTGAAGCAGCATAACACTCCTGGAGAAAACTCAAATATTTACATGTAATCCCACCTTCCAGGGTTGTAGCTGATTGGGGAAAGATTGGGCCATAGCAAGATCCCAAACATTATTCCTTTGCTCTGGCTGATGTGTCTTGGAGACCTCTATCCTGTCCTCTCTCTAATTTGTCCCAGGTCGGCTTTGCAACCCTTACCTCATGTGTGCTTCACAAGTCAGTTTACTTGACCATCTCCCCTGTAAGCCACTGACTTTCAGCTGCCTGTTCCGGCTCCCTGCCAGGGTGCCTCTGACTTTGCAAATACCACAGGAGACAGTTACATTTTGGATGGCTACCAGAAGAGACTGCCGCCACTGGGGCCTGCCTGCTCTGCACTGGAGAGATAAGTGTCTTCCAAGAGCTTGGAGCAAAGTGCTTGGAGGGGGCACTTCGAGGTGGGAGAGAGCCTTTTGGATCTGGGGCTTGGGGACCGCTCACAGGGGTACCTTTGATCTGGAGACTGTGTCAGTGGATGTGGCAGATGCTAATCTGGGCAAGATGAATGTCATGGATGAAATCCATAAAGCCATCATTTGAGACTATTGAGCTGTGCTCTGTGCAGAGCCCTGAACACAGCTGGAGCTGACCTTGGTTTGCCAACAATTTAAATCTTACCTAATTATGCAGGACCCAGGTGAGGCTCTACATCCTCCCCCTCTCCCTGCCTTGGGCTTCACTAACATTTATCACTTGTCATCTAGGAAAAACCAACAAGTATTTGTTTCATGCCAGCTGTTTGCCTAGCCCTGGTTTTCATTTGCTACATATCAAGAAGCTCTCTGCCTGCCCCTTGCTTCATTGGAGTGGGGTGAAGGGGAGTGAGACAGGACCCTTCTAACCTCCTGAGTCTCTTCTCCTTCTCTCCTCACTCCAGGTTGTAAAGGGCATTTTTTTTTCACTTTCTTAACATCCATCTATTAATAGGCAGCCATGTCCATCCAACACATGGCCTAAAGCTGGTTTTCTGGGAGCCCGATTTAGATGAGATGCTTGGAGGTGTTGAGACAGAGCATTGATCTGGCAGCATTAAAATCTTTTCCATCTCAAGGTCCTGAGAGGTGTTTGGATTTTTGTGGATGCGTTTCTGAATTGCTGGTCAAGTTCTTTGGGGGTAAAGAAACAAACAAAAAAAAAGAAAGAAAGGAAGAAAGAAAGGAAGAAAGAAAGAAAGAAAGAAAGAAAGAAAGAAAGAAAGAAAGAAAGAAAGAAAAGAGGAGAGAGTACTGTCAGACTGCACAGCAGAGAAATCAGAGCAGCTAAACAGCTTCTCCAAAAGGGAAGGGCAGACAGAGAGAAGGTGGGACTAGACAGAAGCCCCCATACCCCGGGACACGGACTCAAGTTCTCATCATGACAGACTGCTCTTCCTGGAGTCTGAGAGTCCTGATGCTGCTTACCTGGAATTCTTTGCGAGGACCTGGGGCTTTCCACACCCCGAGGAGGCCCGCTCACAGGTTTTAGGCTAGGTGACGAGGTTATCAACAAAGGAAACCATGTCACAGCCTCAGAAGCAGGGGCCGTGCCCACAGAGGGGAGACTGCCTGTCTTGGGGGAGACGGTGGGAGCTCCTTAATATGTGAGGAGTCCGCCCTATTTTCTAAAAAGAAGCAAGATAGAAATTAAAAGAAAAAACCCAACAACGACAGCCCAGGATTTGGGTGTTTGGAGGGGTTGTTGGAATTCCCACTCCATGAGTTTTTGCAAGTAATGGTTGCAGTACCTTTAGAGATTTCGGGGAATTCTGGATTGTACTGGAAGTCCATGGAAACGGAGTGGGACGGGGAGTGAGGCAGTGCCTAAAAATACCCCACGGAGGAAGGGCCCATGAGGTCATCTCCCCAGGGAACTCCATCCACCCTGGCGAGACTCTGGCTCCAGCCCTTTGTCCAGCTCTAAGTACAGTCATTTGAACAGAGCTGGAACCTACTGACAGTGTTGATGGACAGGCAGCCTGAGCGGGACATGAGGAACCTGGAGAGGGTTCAGAGGAGAGGCCCAGAGGTGATGAAATGGCTGGAGACTAGAGCTCAGCAGCAAGGTCAAGGGACTGGCTCCCCTGGACGGGAGCAGGACAGGAGCAGGACGGGAGCGAGGGCTGGGGGCAGAGCCATTTTTAGCACCCCCGGGTCAGGCAGTCGCTCTGCAGGGATGGAGACAGAGTCACAGTGCGGCTTTGTTCTTGGGGGTGCTGTGAGTTTCCTGAGCACCTGAAACTCCACAGCAAGGCAAAGCTGTGTTTTCAGCACAACGGCCGCCGTCTGTAAATGTGAGTGACTACGACTTACAGCCACGGCAGCTAACGGACTCCCAAAGCCCTCCCCCCTAGAAAAACGGCTTGTGAGTGGTGTGCTTCAGACAGCTGGCATGGGGGTGGTGGAGTCACTTTTGAACAGGTGGGGAGCTGCCTGGTACCCATCAATCATCCTTGGTAAAAGTCCACTTTTACGCTGGACCCTGGAAGGCAGACCTGGAGCGAGGCCCAAGCAGGTGGGGAAAGATCGCTTTTGTCTGGGGGCAGGGAGCAAATTCACATTTATGGGGCCCCTACTCTGTGCCAAGAGCTTTATGTGGGTTTCCCGTGTAATTTTTTAATAATCCTATGAGGGAGGGAGGAGAGGGATTGGCTCCTATTTTACAGATTGGGAGATGAAGGCAGAAAGAAGTTAAGCAGTGTACTCGGACTCCCACATCTGGGGTCTGAACTAGGTCCGACTCCAGAGCCCACCTGCAGGGGGAGGGCGAGCTGGAGAACAGGCAGGTGTTCCCTTGGGTCCAGTCGGCTTCACTGGTCCCAGGACAGCATCCTCAGGGCAAGCTCATTTCTGACTCTGAGTCCGTGTCTCAGCTAAGAGAAGGCCAGCTAAGGGCTTCTTCAACGCCCCCTCCCCATCTCTTAGGTTTGGATGCATGAGCGAAGGGTCCCACTTGGAACACCTTCCCAGGGTGAGAAGAAAACTGTGGGGCACAGAGGAAGGACGTGGTTTATGTATATGGAAGCGGCGAAAGAGATACAATCCCCAAGCCTGGATTCACAGTGGGTGTCTGGTTGCCTCAGCCTGGAATCCGAACTGAACCATTTTCCATGGGCAAATTAGCTAAACAATCCAGCCCACAAAAGGAGCAGCTCTGATATGTCAGTTAACAAGCTCAGAGGGCGGGGGCTGGAGGAGGGTGCAGCACGTTAGGAGGGGAGGGAGGCGACGCCTGGCAAGAATTCGACCTTCTCTTGTCTTGCTGCCCTGAGTCCAGCCTTATGCTTGGGAACCTGGGAGGGAGGCTGGTCTGATTTCCCTGTGGTCTCAACGGTGGGAAATTTTTTTGGTGGCAGATTATATTTTCCCGGGGCGGTTTGAATTACACCTGCCCCATTTCATTTAATTAGGGCTGGTGCTGCTGTCTATTGTGTCCAGTGGGCCTTCCTGCATGAATAAATAGTAACATGTTTGTTTTCTTTTGGGTGGGGTATACTTTTTTAATGATAGGGTTGGCAAAAGAGGGGAGAGCTAAGCAGTGATGATGATGAAGTCATCAGGAAAGAGGACGTTAGAGGGCAAGTTCTCACCCCACGGAGCCTGCGGCGGTGACTCTCACCCCCACTTCTTCTGGGACCCACTTTTACACAATGGATTCAGAGCCTCCTCTCCTTTCACTTCTATTCTCTGACCAGGCTTTCTTTCTCTTCGTGATTCACCTGGGAATTAGGCATTTCCTCCCTTAGGACTACATGTCTCCACTGTCCCTTCTCATTTTACTGTAGTTTTCCATCCAGTCTCTCGCTCTCCCTCTCTCTCTCTCTCGCTTCTATAAGATAATTAACAAGGCATTTGATAAGCCATGATATAGTCTTGCCATGGAATGTTATGAAGCCAGGAAAAAGAATAGAAGGGGCTCCTTATGTGCTGACTTGGAATGGTTGTCAAGAGACATTGTAAAGAAAAAAGTGTTGCGACTATTAAGCTCCTTTTGTACAACAGAATGATGCTTGTAGGTAATATTTCTGGAAATAGACAAAAGAACCACGGTTGCTTCTGGAGAAGGAACATGGAGCCTGGATTTGAACAGAGATCTACTCTTACATTGTGTGACTTTTTGGGCTATTTTATGTGTGTTTTTTTTTTTTTTTTTTTTTTTTTTTTATCCTCACCCGAGGACATTTTTCCATTTTTTGCACAGATAGAGTGGGAGGGAGAGAGAGGAACAGAGAGAGAGAGAAACATCGATGTGAAAGGGACACATCGAGTGGCCGCCACCCGCACGTCCAACCAGGGCCGGGGACAAACTGCAACCGAGGTACGTGCCCTTAGCGGGAACCGAACCCGGGACTCTCTGGACCGCAGGCCGACGCTCTAACCGCTGAGCCAAACCGGCCAGGGCTGTGTTTTTTTTTTTTTATGATCGTGTGCATATATTGCTCTTGCAATAAAGAATTTATTTATTGAAGGAGATATAATATATACTATAAGACAATACATGTTTAATTGCCAGGTGAAGCAGTAATTGAGTCATGGTTCAGAGGTTCGAGGTTTGAATCCCTGTTCCACCAAATATCAAGTGTAAGACTGTAGGCAATTTACTTAATCTTTCTAAATCTCAGATGCCTCATCTGTAAAATGGGGATACTAATAGTACCTACTTTAAAGTACTATACTTTTCAGGGAAGGTTTTTGGCTAAATGTAACTAAATGTAAGTTTCAATTTCTTTATATACTTTTTAATGTAAGTAAATGCACAAATCATAAAAAAGTTGACCATGATTTTTCCCTTTAAAAAACAATACTGCTAGATTATGAAAGCTTTACATATAAGGACTGTGACAGCATTGTTTACCTGCATGGTGAGGTTGTTCTAGTTACGGATAACAGTGAGGTCCAAGGGACCCAAGAAATAATAGTGAATGTTGGTGAAACAGTGAGTAAACCAATTTGGCAGGGGCAGAAGTTTCCTCTAGAGAGCAACAAGTGGAGACAAAGAGGTTGGAACCAAATGGTTGAGGTCCTTGAGGGCCAAGCCTATGATCTCTCACTGAGTCTTAGAGGCAGCAGGAGGCGTTGGAGGTGTGAATAGGGAGTAGTCAGATTGGTTATCTTTTGCAGTGTAACAGATCCTCCCCCAACACAGTGGATAAAACAACCACTTATGCTCAACAACCACTCGATGCGTCAAGGATTTGTCCTGGGCATAGCAGAGATGAGTTATCTCTGCTTCCTAATGTCTGGGGCCTCAGCTTGAAGCTGAAAATTGGTGGTGACTTGATGGCGGGGGCTGGAATCATAGGAAGGCTTGTTTACTCACATGTCTGCAGTGGATAATGGCTGTCAGCTAAGGTTTTAGCTGTGTCTGCCTGCCAGAACACATACTCATGGCCTCTCCATGTAGGCTGGGCTGAGCTTCCTTGTAACATGGGGGCTGGATTCCAAGGATTAGTGTCCCAAGAGAGCCAGGGAGCCTTTTCTAGCTTAGCTTTAAAAGTCATGCAGTGTCCCTCTGCAGACTCTGTTCATCAAGGTAGTCGAAAGGTGTTGTCCAAGTTCAAGGGGAGGGTAAGTAGAGCGCATCTCTTGATGAAGGAGCAGCATGTGGGACCAGAAATTTTGTTGGGGTTATTTTTGCAAAATGCAACCTATTGTAGAGAGTGATGTAGGAAAAGCCATTCATTCAAAACAAATATTTATAGAGTATCTGTTATGTCTTAGGTTCCACACCAGAAGCTGGGAAACAGAGTGATAAGCAAAGACAGACATGATTCCAACCTCCTGGAGTTGATGGCTGGTGCAGGAGGTAAACATTAATCAAATCATCATACAAAAAAAAAAAAATGTAGAAGTTCAAGTGCAGTAAGTCTTGGAAGGGAACACAGGGCTATGAGATCAAATGACAGGGTGTGGATTTTTGAGAGTCAGAGGGCAGGAAAGGTTCCCCTGAGGAAGTGATGTTAAGACTGAGAATTGAAGAATGATAGAACAGAGTAAGCAGAGTGGGAAGGCAGCGGGTTCTTGGTGTGAAGGTCTCCACGGCAGGAAGGAGAAGGCGTGTGTGATGACTATTTTTATAGTTCCCCTGAGAGAGGATAGTGGCAGTGAGAATAAACAGTCATTTATTCTACTGAGAGAGAAATTTTGAGGAAAGAATTAGCTGACTGAACTTGAGGAACTTAGGAGAGGTGGAAGGTCAAATGCTTCTATGAAGTTTCAGGTCAGGATGAGACAGAGGATGATGCTACAATGAATAGGCTCCAAGAAGTCAGGAATGGGGGCAATTGAAAGTATGAGACCTTTTGCTCAGGTGGAGAGGTATTGAACTTGAGACAGTAGTGATATAAAATAACAGAAACATGGGTAGGTACTTGGTTTGTCTGAACAGTAAGGAGCTTTTCCTTTCAGATTTCAGAACAACTAATAGAAAATTTAGGATTGAAGCCATGGGAACGAATTAAATTTTCAATGGAGAGAAACCATAGATCAAGAAGGGCCTGAACTCTGGAGAATGCCTGTATTTAAGGGGAAAAATGAAACAGAAACGCAAAAAAGGAGACAGGGACAATGGTCTGAGGCAGGAGAATTGGGGTTGGGAGTCACAAGGAAAATCAGAAGAAGAAAACATCTCAGGAGTAGGTGGTCCATGAGGCCGTGGACAGCAACCAGCACTAGAAAAGCTGGCAATGGACAAAAGCCCATGTTTACTGAACTGGATGGCTTGGCACAGAGTTTCCCCAGAGGGTTGGAAACAGAAAGACACAAGAAGGGAAGTCAGGGAGGAGAAGTAGTAAGGAAGTAGAGGCAGATGATAAAAATGGCTTGAAAACCTTGTCAGTAAAATCAAGAACCAAACTGTGAGCCAAAGGCAGAGAAAGAAAGGCCAAGGGGAAGCTGGACAAGACTGGGGAGACCTACTTTTTTTGAGAGAACATGAGGAAGGATCTGGGAAATACTACAGAAGAAGTTAAAACGTGTTAGATGGCAATGTCTTCGGAACTTTGGATCTCCGTTTGTCTAACGATTCCTTACTTATTTTCTGGGTGGTAACTCCAGAGGGTCATGGTTAGAGAAGACCCTGTCAACTAGATAGGAGTGAACCCAGCAGAGATGGATGTGTTCTTTAAGTCCATGCCTGGCCAAGCAACTACTATAAGATTGCACCTGGAAATATCCGGTTCATTATAAATTTTGCCTCAAGATTCCCTGGTAATGAAGGAAAAAAAATGAATGTTAAAGAGTCTTCCAAAGGCCTCTGATATACTCTGCCAGGGCATTTACAGTATTTTGAAATGGTTTGTTTATGTACCCCTCTTTCCCAGTGAGGCCCCGTGCTCTCCAGGGTAGGGGTTGTGTCTTATTTTTCATGAATTGTCAGAACCTGGTGTGTCAGAGTCTCTCAGAGGTTCAGAGGGCCCCTTCCATTTTTGAGCACTCTAGTATCTGTTAAAAATGGAGCAAATGACAGAACAAGGTTATAAAAATCATGCTATACTTCAAACGATAAATGAAATGAGTTAACACTTGCCCCACACTTGCACAAAAATGAAATACACTCATGATAGTCACAAGATAGTTATAAATTTATTTAAAAAATTATTCTTAGTGAAGAATCTTCTTTCAATTCTACCAGTTTCTGTGTGCATATCTCATGGGAGATGATGTCAAGGTCTATATTTGAGGTTCTTAGGGCTATGAGGTAAAGGCCAAGTGACCATCCTGCCACGACAGCTTTCCTAGTCATCCCCACCAATTCTTCCTGGCCCCCAATGGGGTGTGGTGGCCTACAAGAGGCACTCAATCCATGTGTTGTTTCCTCTACTCAGACTACACCCTCCTCCACCTCTCTCAGGTCTTTGCTCAAATGTTACCTCATTTGAGTGGCCTCCCTGACCATTTAGTCTTAAAATGCAGCCCTCTCCATGCCCTTCACTCCCTAACCTCTGACCCAGCTTTATTTTTCTCCATGCACTTATCATTACACAGTGTTTTTTTTTTTTTTTTTTACATACTTTGCTCATTTATTTGTTTGTTGTCCACTACTAGAATGTGAGCTCTCTGAAGGCATGAAGTTTTGATCCTAGAATGAAGGCGTGTGGCTCTTATTTTGATACTTGTATTCGTTTTCCAGGGCTGCCGTAACAAAGAACCCCAAAGTGGACAGTTTACACAAGAGAAGTGTATTGTCTCACAGTACTGGAGGCTAGAGGTCTGAAAGCAAAGTGTTGGCAGGGTTGGTTCCTTCTTAGGGCCATGAGGGAGAATCCATTTTCGGCCTCTCTCCTAGCTTCTGGTTGCCTCAGGTGGTCCGTGGCTTGTAGGTGGCATTCTCCCTGTGTCTACACATTGCCCTTCCTCTGTACCTGTGTCCAAATATCCTCTTTTCATAAGGACATCAGTTCTATTGGATTGGGGCCCACCCCAATGACCTCATCTTAACTTGATTATCTACAAAGACCCTATTTCCTAATAAGGTCATATTAACAAGTACTTGGGGTTAGGATTTCAACATCATTTGGGTGGACACAATTCAGCCCATAATAGTACTCAGCAAATATTTGTTGAATAAATAAATGAGGTCACTTCTTTTACTTAGGAAGAAAATGGACCATTAGAGGGTAGAACCAATTCTGACATACCGTGGTGGACATGTGACAGGCATTTACTGAGGACGGGAGGGAGTTGTGGGGGGTGGGGGCAATGAGGAGGAAGGCTCTCTGGAGCTGATGTGGTCGAGACTATGGAGTGGTAAAAGACAGGGGTGGGGATGCCCTTCACACTCAGCAAAGCAGGGGCCAGGACAGAGCTCCGAGGGATCTGAAGGGGCTAGGACAGCAGCAGAGTGCTGTAGAAGAAAGTCTGAAGTCAGAAGAGATAGTTAGGGAGAGACACCAAATGAAGAACAAGAAGGCAGTTTCTGGAAGGGTCTGAGAATCCCATCAGGCTTGGCAGCTGAGAGGGCATATCTTTCTCTTGAGCAAAAAAGATGCACAGCTCGGCTTAATATTCTGCCTGGGTTACAGGTGAGCTTAGGCAGGAGGAGCTAAATACCCTGTGTGTGGTCTTGCATGATGTGATGACAGAATTCTGGGCCATGTGACCTGCCTACTTCTGTACTTCGACATACTGTTCCTCCCCACCCCAACCTTTGGCTTCTTTTTTCTTTTGACAAAAGTTACTTTTGCACACTTCATTTTTTCTTGGCTGACCTAGGGAGAAAAGGAATTGTGGATGGTGAGGCCATCTGGGGAGGGACAGTTGGAAGGCTCCACGTGGCTAGGCAGCAGCCAGCCTCAGCTTGAGAGGAGAAATACAGATAGTCAGAGTCTCGGGAGAGGGCAGGCCCAGTCAGCTGATACCAAGTCTTTCCCATTTGAGGCTTTAATTCACAGGATACGGACGCAGAAAAAATAGCTCATCCTCGACTTCCTGCTGATGTGATGTTGCTGGACCAACAAAGCAGTCACACACACATAATCACATAAGCACAGACCCAGCGTGCAAGGCAGAGGAACCTTCATTCAGTTCAAGGAGCAGTTATTGATCACCAACCAGCAGACACAGAGATAAGCTAGCAACCAGGTCGAAGAGTCAGGCCTGTAAATAACAGTTCAGTGCAATAGGGAAAGTGTCAAATGAAAGATAAAGCTTGCCTGTATTAGTTTCCTAGGGCTGCTGTTAACCAGCAACCCCCAACTGGGTGGCTTAAACAGGAGACATTTATTATCTCACTGTTCTGCAGGCCAGAAGTCCAACATCGAGGACCACGCTCTCTCCGATGGCTCTAAAGAAGGATGCTTGCTGGCCTCTCCTAGCCGTTGGTGTTTGCCAGCAATCTTTGGTTTTCCTTGGCTTGTAGATGTGTCACTCCAGTCACACGGCCATCTCATCCCTGCGTCTTCATATCATCTTCCCTCTGTACGTGTCAGTCTCTGGGTCCAAATTTCCCCTTTTTATAAAGGACACCAGTCATACTGGATCAGGGCCCACTCTAACAACCTTGTTTTGACTTGATTACCTCCGCAAAGCCCCTATTTCCTCATAAGGTCACATTCTGAGTACTTGGAGTTAGAGCTGCAACATATGTTTTTGGCGGTGGGGGTGGGGGATGACACAATTCAACCCATAGCATTGCATGTAGATGGGCGTCTACTCCACACTGACATCACAGGAAGGCCTTGGGCTGACCTCTAGATCTCCAGGAAAACCAGCTGACTTCCTAGAGGATTATGAATCCAAGCAACAGCCATGGTGATGGGGCGGAGTGATAACACCCCATTTTCAGAACTTGGCTTGAATAGCACAAGCCCTGCTCCTGAGGGAAAAGCAAGCTACCCACTTTCTGTGTGTCCATGGACTAAGGAAAACAAGAAGCAACCAGGAGGGCCCGATCTTCTGCCTCTGTGCCTCTGCCCAGGTGGGGATGTAGTGATACAATCTCTGCCTTTGGAGGTGAAATACTGCATTTGAACTTGGGTCCTCTTACTTGCTGTGGGATCTTGGCCGTGTCAGGTCCGACCCTCAGTTTCCCCTTCTACACATTGGCATGATAATAACTAGCGCACAGGGTTGTAGTGGGTATTGAATAAGACCACAAACACAGTTTGTTAACATTAAAGTGCTATCAGGACACACAGAGCTAAATCAGATCATCTCCCCGGTAACTCTCTAAAACAGGGGTCTACACACTCTGGCCCAGTCGAATCTGCTCTGTCACCTGTTTTTGTACAGCCTGTGAGCTGAGAATGCTTTTTATACTATTAAATGGTTGGTAAAAAGTCAAAAGAAGAATAATATTTAACGACATGTGAAAATTTTATGAAATCAAATTCCCGTATCCATCAGTGAAGCTTTATGCTTTGTTTATATCTATGGCTGCTTTCATGGCACAGTGGCCGAGGTGAGCAGCTGTGACAGAGGCTGCACTGCCTGCAAAGTCCAAAATCTATACCATCTGGTCCTTTATGTAAAAAGTATGGGGACCCCTGCTCTAGAATAACAAAACTAAGGAAATAAAAACTCTGAGCTAAGCCCCAATCTTGAAGCATTCAAATCAGCCGTGCTCACCGTCCTCAGATCTGTGGGTCCTTGAGCTAATCATACAGACTTGACATCTAAGGGTCTGGGAGTGTCAGCCTGAATTTCTCATGGCTTGAGCAGGATTGACAGAGTCCTCAGGAAAGCCTTTGTGTGAGGTGGCTTGCAGCCTCTCCCTCCGGATTTGAGGAACCGAGGAGGGAGCCTGGCCCCTTAGCAGACCTGCAGCTATTGAGTCCAGGGCCACACAAATTCCATCCTGCCTGCCACGCTGTAGCCATTGAAGTGGCCTCACCTCAGCTGGTGGAGTGCTTTGCTTGGTGACAGGTCTCCCATTGAGGTATAATCACCTTTTTATATCCATGTTGTTCTCTGAATCCTCTCCCCACCCAGAGCTTTCCCTGATGATTGAAGAGAGCTGAACCAACAAACGGCATTATCTCCTTTGAATGGACTCAGTTTATCACCTGGACAAGCCCAGAAACTTCCACCCTGAGCTTCTCTTTGTTGTAGCAACAGGTGCTCAGGAAGAGGATGGGGGTGGGCGAGGGGGAGGATGGGTTTAAACACCGGAATGGGGCCAGGGGTGGAAGGCTGTGGAATGCTTTTTGGAGGAGATCTTTAGAGACAGGCTCAACGTCACTACTCCGGAATGGGCTGGGACAGAATCCTTCAGGACTCCGGGGTGGTAGGTGACACCATAATCTTTCAAGGTTCTGAAAAAGGTTCTATGACAGGCCTGAGTGCTCTATAAAAAGTCAGAGTTCTAAAGAATTTTCTTAAAATATTCTAAGGGAAAAAAGATGTCAAGGGAAGATTTCTTTTTCTTGATATTTTTTAGTTCTGTGTATAAATAGAGACCACGTTGTCTCCTTTGTCCCATCTGACAAGGGCCCAGGAGGGTTCCATACTTCCCAAATGCCGATTTTTAAAAGAGGTGTTAAAATGTTTAAGCATACTATAAAATTTGGTTTCGGGGCGGGGGGGGGGGGGGGGAGTCTGGGACTAAACTTCAGAGAAAGCAGTGTAGTGTAAGGCAGGGATCAGCAAACTTTTCCTGGAAAGAGCTGGATAGTAAACAGTACACAGAGTTAGAGGCCATGAGGTCTCAGCCACAACTATTGGACTCTGCTGTCACAGTGCAAAAATAGCCATAGATAAAATATAAGTGAATGATCATGGCTGTGCTCCAATAAAACTTTATTTATAGAAGCAGGTGGTGAGCCAGATTTGACCATGGGCTGCACTGTGCAGATCCCCGGGAAGGAGTTTTAGCCAGCTCTGTGTTAGCACTCTCTGCGTTTCCCTGTCCTGCTCGAAAGCACAGAGAACGTGTCAATTTATGGCAGAGGAACCCTAATGGGCCCAAGGTGAGCTGAAGTTATGAGTAAATGGAACTCAGCAGACGAGGGGCAAGATGTTGAGCATGCAGGTGAGATGGTGGTTGGCGGCAGAAGGAGGGTAGGAGCCAGGCAGGGAGGAGCTGGGTTGCCTAATGGCAGAGCATCCAAATACAGATGCTGAGGTTAAGACAATCTGGTTCCCGGCGATGCCTCGGCCCTAAACCTCCAGGCTTCACAAAGTTCACTCCAAGCATGGCTCCTGCTCCTTTTAGCCCTCCCTGAGGTCTCCTGGGATTTCTGTTTCTTTTATCCCGTTTACATCCTTCTTTTACACTTTCAATTTCTGTTCTCACAAAATCCTTCTAAGCTCTCCCGTCGTAACCCTGCCTTCCCGGACTCTTATTTAGAATGAGTTCACCTTCTCCTCTCTGCTTCCCTGCTCCCGCCTGCTATATACCCTTAGCAGGCGTGAATTCCATCATACTGCAAGTTATCTTGTGGCTTCCTCAGTGCTTGATTTTCAGCTTTTCATGTGTGCGTTTTACTTATCTTCACATTTCAGTGGCTAGTGGGAGGCGTGCTCGGAAGAGAAAGAAAGAAATAGGTGCAAGAAGGAGTAAATCCGAAACTACTCAGTGCGGTGCTCTCTTGTATGGCTTTCCACGTGCTTTGTTTATGATGTCTTCTATCCCAGGGAGGTACACTGTTTTTGAACAGGTGGATAGGGTTGTAGTTTACAACCGATCCCGGCTAGAAGGGGACTTGTCGGTGCCTGTAACCAAAGCAAGGGAGAGCAGAGGGCAGCGGGCCTCAGGGACACCTGGGAACAGGGAAAAGAACTGGAGACGGGCCTCACTGACCCTCCCCTTGGTTTCTGCCCATGTGTTAGTCTTGCTCACTCAGACTGGCTCTCTTTTTGAGGGTGCCAGAAACCCCCAAGATTCATGCCTGCCATCATTGCCCCAAGGAGAAACTGCCTTTATTTTCTCCCGAGGTCTAATTCACAAAGGTCTTGGGGGAGCATCGGCCTACTTTGGATCACGTGCCCAACCTGTGATCAGGGAGGCAGGTTCTTCTAACTGGCAGTTTGCAGTGGCTGGAAACATGACACCCTTAAAGGAAGGGGTAGAATTAGGGGGGAGGGTGCCATGCAGATAGAATAAGAGATGCCACTTCTGTGTCTCCCCTTCCTCAGTGCTCGGGCCTGAGTGGACCTGAGCACATGTGGACTCATGCAAGCCACTGTCCTTCCGAGGTGCCACGCACAGCCCTTCTCCAAAGCCTGTCTCCAGAATCTCTTCTAGGGTCGAGGTATGCCTTCGCCCTGATGGGTTAGGACTCGCCTTTTGTGCAAACTTTTTAGGAAATACTGCCATCAACTTCTTCCTTTCTAGTCTGCAAGCCTTGAATAAATGAGTCCCCACCATCTATCATCCATTTAGCACACATTTGTCCAACACTTAAAAAAATTAATAAACTTAATTTTTTTTAGAGCAGTTTGAGGTTCACAGTGAAACTGAGCAGAAAGTGCAGAGTCCCCACCCAGCACTTATTTTTTTATTTTTATTTTTTATCCTCACTCGAGGACATTTTTCCATTTTTTGTTCAGGTAGAGTGGGAGGGAGAGAGAGGAACAGAGAGAGAGAGAGAGAGAAACATCAACGTGAAAGGGACACATCCAGTGGCTGCCACCCGCACGACCAACCAGGGCCGGGGACAAACTGCAACCGAAGTACGTGCCCTTAGCTGGAACCAAACCTGGATCTCTCGGGACCTCAGGCCGACGCTCTAACCGCTGAGCCAAACTGGCCAGGGCAGCACTTATTTTTTAGAAGCTGTGGTGCGATGAGCTTTTCTTGACTTTACCTCATTTTTTCCCTACTCAACAACTCCATGAGGTAGAAATGCAGATCCATCTGCACTTCCCAGGCAAGAAAACAGACCAGGAAAGGTAAAGGGACTTGACCAAGACCTCGCAGCTCTCGAGGGCGGACCTGGGGTGTTGCTGAGCGTTTTTTTTTCGGGCACTTCCAACCAACAGAGAGTCCAAGGCATGAGGGACTGATTCTTTATTGGAAGAATTCTCCACACTCAGCTTGGACATGGGGAGAGATAGTATAGGTCTTGAGAGGTTTCCAGAAATGCTGAACTCAGCAAACAGACCAGATTCTGTCTGCCCAAACCTGTTCAAGTCATCCCCCTCGAGTCCCCACTGTGTCCCTAGAAGTGAGACTGACAATTCAGTTCAGTGTTGGGGATCACCTGTGTGGCCCTGTCCCCAGCATGGAGGCCAGCACTCTGATCCCTCAATGCCCAATTCCTTGACACCAAATGGCAAAGTCCGTGGAGCAAGGGTGCCAGGGACGAGGGGGAGGGTGGCTGGCAGGCTCTCCAAGTGCCTCCAGTTTGTCTCTTCCAGGACTGGTTCTCACGCCCGAAGCAGTCTGTGGTTCAGCCCATGAGGTCCACAGGGCTATAGTTCCAGTTTCTTCTTTCTTTGGCTTCAGTACTTCCCAGCTCTGGTCTCTTGGGGTTAGGGTGTATACGGCTGGGAAATGGAGACTGGGCAAAGGAGGGGGCAGTTCAGTGGAGTGGGTGGGTGGTAATATTTTCCAGTTCTTTCTAAAGCGGCTGCCGTCCCTGAATGGATACGGAAGTGAGCCAGCCGACGGACTGCTCCGACTGCAAGATTGGTTACCGCTTACATCATCTGGGCAGCCAGACTGGGGACAGGGTGGGGGGAGACGGGGAGAAACCGAGTAGGGATTAATCCAGCCCCAAGGGAATTGACAGACAAAGGCGGTGGTGATCAGGTAACCTTTTTCCCAAGCACAGGCCTTGGGCAGGTGGCGAGGAGCCAGGTCGGCCATCAGTGCCCGCCTAGGTGCTCCGCCTTTCCCCAGCGTTTCCGTCCATCCTGTTCCACTCTCTGCCGCTCCGTCCTGCGCGCTTTGTTGAGAATCCGGAATTCCCCAGGAATACTCATGGAGGAGTGATGGAGAGAGAGATCTGAGATTGTCAGTCACTGTGCTTTCTAAAGGGTATGGATCGTTGGAAGCCAGCAAGGAAAAAGACAGTACAGATTTCTTTCCTTCCATCACCAATGAAAAACTAATAAAGTCATTCCTTGTAGATTTTTGGGGGGGATGTCGTCCAGACAATCCCATGTACCGGCATGTGGATTTGACAGACAGCCCCAGAGCTGGGGGTGGAGCAGGTGGGCCAGTAACTGAGACGGGGGTGACAGAAGTAGTAGCGATTGTAACTATTATTCTACCTAACGGGTCCATGGAGATGACCTCTACTGCCTTAGTAGAATTTGCTGGCACACTTTACCAGTATGATCGTTGAAAACAAACAAATAAGCAACTTTCTGTTTTACCACATGCTTGGGAAACTCCCTTCCCATGAGACAAAAAAGAAAAAATCCCCAAAGGAATAAAACCTCAGTCTGAGGTGGGTCTTCCTCTGGTGAAATCTACCGGTGGCGGGAATACTCCTACAAAGCAGGGGGTGTGCCCTGTAATCCTGGGTTGTCTTTTCCCTGCCTCTGCTCTGCCTGCAAAGTTCCCAGGGGCTTTGCGCTTTTGTTGGGTACTGGTAAGGGGGGAGGGTTTGGTGGGGCTTCTGCTCCGTGTGTTCCCCGTCTGGAAGATGTGGCCGAGAGTGGGTGCGAGAGATGGGGGCTGAGCTCTAGCCACCTCCATTCACACAGTGATGTTAGATCTATGGCCTCTGCTCCTTGTGACATTAATCTGAAATTTTTGTTGCCAGGAGCAGAAAGGTAACTCTAAATAGCGTAAACAAATGAGACACCGTCCCACACCTGGGCGGGACACGGGGGTGCCTCAGACATAAAGGAAGAGCTGCAGGGATCAGGGCCCCTTTTCCTTCCTGTGTGCCCATCTCTGTTTCTCTGCGCTTCCCTCTGACTATTGGTTCATTCTGATGGCTTCCCAGAGGCTTTGGTCTCTGGGTAGGCACATGGCCGCCGCAGTCCCTGCTCGACAACCTCTCTAGAAAGAGGGTGCCTTTTCTTCCTACAACATTCTTAGCTCAGTCCCATGGAAGGAATCTGTTTCCCCACTTGGGGTATGAGCCACCGCTGTCGGTACATGGACCCCTGGCTTCCTGGGCCCGTGGCCATGTGCCGGTTCCTCTAAGTAGGGATTCAGGGTCTGTCACCAGAAGGGAGAGGAGGAGGATGTCTGTAAACAGACAAGCCCAGTAGATACTCCCGCAGGCACAAAACTGACAACCACAGACTCCCTTTCCATTGTTGGCAAGACGTGGTGGTGCTGTTCCTTCTGGGACTGATTAATAAATGAGGCAAGAATTAGTGCTCTGGGAAGTTCGGAGAAAAACAACAACAACAACAACAACAAAACAGAATTTATTTGGAAAAACTGACCACAAGTGGAAATTTGTGATGTTGAAGTCGTGGGAGAAAGATGGTTTGATGTTGTGGGCGAGGAAGGGATTTCGTATTTACATCCATGCTTAGAAGACAGCAGGGGGGTAGCAGGCTGCGAGTGTGAATGTGTGTAGACCAGCAAGAGCTTCACAGGAGGGGGGCATGGGGCAGGACAGAGGAATCGGGGAACTACTAGGTCACCTGAAGGAGGACTTCGCCATGCTTGCAAATTTCTGGCATTGTGGTTTGATCGATAACAGGGTCACTGCTGTACCATGGAGGGCTCGAACCATCCCATCTACCGACAGGTGAGGGCCACCCATAAAACTTAGCCTCAAAGCCTTGATAAGTTCCACTTCCCAGAAAGGTGGCAGAGTGTTGGGGTCAGTTCTGTACTGATGAGGGGGCCCAGGGCTCAGAGGACAGATGCTGAGCTGGATGAATTAGAGGAACCAAAATATGTCCTGGGTGCATTGTCCCAGAGGAGCAGGTCTGGGCACAGGGTTGGACTAGGGTCCACCACAGCCCTGGAACCTGAGGCAACGCATCTTGTCTCCTCTGTGCCTTCGGACATTGGGAAGAATGAGGCTCTGTTTATCTTGAAGAGACCTTGAAAAGAGCAAATAATGCTAAATAAACCGAGGGAAGTAAATAAATAACAGCCAGTAAATTACCAAACGACACAAAATCATCTAATGACCAAGCAGAAAAGAAAAAGAAAAGGCGAGGGAGTGGGAGATACAGACGCATGGCAGTGTGGGCTACAGAGGCGCGGAGGGGTCAAGGTTCCTCAGCGGAGAGAACCTCCTCCTCCTCTCCCTCTCGACCCTTCCCAGCCATGAAAGAGAGAAGGCCGTCCCGCGGCTCCTTCGCTTTGACTTGTGAGGATTCGGCCGCGGAATTGTCCTCCAGGGTGTGAACCTCCTAGCAGCTTCGAGTCTACGGGACCTCTCTATGCACCAGGTAAAGCACAAGCAATATCAATAATGCAAAAGAAATAAAGGTTATCAAGGAATAAAAATGTGTCAGTTACTTGCCAAGCGCTCCCGAGCCAGAGAGGAAGGCATCTGCCTGACCCCTGGAGGGCCCTGCAGCCCAAAGAGTCATTTTTGGGTGTTGCCTGCTTCACCCTGAACAGAGGCTGCCTCGGCAATGCACAGAGGACAGGTGGGTTCACAAGGTTTGCATTTGGAGTGTGTGCGTGAGGGTGTGTATGTCTCTGCCTGCACCCGTGTGCCTGCATGTGATCCGGGCCAGCCAGCGTGGACGCCCTTCCACGCACGAGGCGGCGCCTGGCCTGGCTGCAGGGCACGTCCGCGCGGGCGTGAGTCCGAGCCGACCCGGAATCGGGCCCAGCGCTCTGGGGGCCTATCGCCTGCAGGGCTCATTATAGAGGAGACCAGGTGCTTGGAGTGTCCCCAAAGCGATACAGAGTACACTGTCATGAGTTTGAAAAATATTCCTGAGAGAGATATAAATAAAGAGTCCAAGCCCAAAGCCAAGGTTTTCGAAAGCCATCCTTAAACACAGGATAATTTATAGCTGCCGCTCTCCTGTCCCGTGGATGACTCAGCTCCCTCGCCCGGCAGGCCATGCCTGCTCCAGTAACCTTTGGGTCTGGCTGACAGGGAAGAGCTCAAGCTGCTCCAGGGAACCCGGGGAGCTGACCACCATGCTGCCTGCTGCACTGTCCCCCCCTTTTCCTTTGGGGCAAACTGCAGCGACCATGTGGATGACCAGGTCCCGGGAGCTGAGAAACAGGACACTTGGGTCTCCCCAGCCGGCTGGCCCTTTCGGAGCCTATTAAACTGCTTCCTGGTACCTCTGGGGTCTGGCGGGTTCTCTGGTGGGTTCTGTGACCTACAGAATGGGAGACCGCCAGCTGAGAACACAGACCCACTTAGAGCTACAGAGTTGTTCTCAGTCTCGGAGATCCTCGAGCTCCAGAGAAAGAATAGCAATAAGAGCACTTTTCTCTTTTACTTAAAAAAATAATTTACCCAAGTCAAGTGCCAAAAAAGGGCTGAGAAACGGGGCAGATGGTGAGCTGCTTGAACGCTGCGGTGAATTTGCGGTGGGAGGCAGTCCCAAGTGAGCAGGGTTAGTTTTTTAATCCTGTCTCCCCCTTACCGCCTCCCCCGCTTCTTTCATTATATTTTTAGCAGACTCGCTGACAAATGTAGTACAGCGAGTGCTTATCAAAACCAAAGGATGTCTCTTTCTTCTTCTTTTCCCCCTAAAAACCTTCCAGGAGTGTGGGAAGGACTGCAATCGCCTGGCCGTCGTTTCGGCCTCATGCCCCACCCGGCTCGGATCTCGAGAACGTTTTTAAGCCAAGGCCCATGTGCCTGACCGTCCACGTGCGGGGGAAAAGCACAAACATTATTCAGGGCTATTTTAAAAATAGTTTAGCTCTTTGATTAAATTGCTAAATAGCCCTGAATCAAGTTTTCTCTGCTCCAGCGGATGAATTTGTGCAACTGGCCTAGTTTTAACACAGACCACTGCACATTATAGATACTCAGTAATTGTTGAATAGATGAACAATTTCTTAAACCTGTAATGGTCTTCATTCAACATGCATCTATTCAGCACCCTGCCCCTCCTCTTTCTCTCTGTGTGGAGAGAACTGGGGTTTGGGTGCGAAGTCAGGTCCAGGGCACACCACACCTCAAAGCAGGGTGGCCAAGGGGCCTGACCTCAGGGCAGGACAGTGGCCTTGGTGCCCACTGCTGCCCTGTGCAGGAATTATTGCTACATTATGTTGTCCAGCAGGGGAGGCACTGGGTTGGGCTCACAGGTACCTATTGTTGTGCGTAGATTATGTTTGTGATACATAAGGTTTTCTTTGCTTTGTATGTGAGAAACACCTCTTAAAGGGAAGAACGTTTCTTCCTTCCAAGAGGAAGTTTCAAATTAGCCAACTGAACACACACACACACACACACACACACACACACCCCGAAGCTACACAAACTGACTTCATAAATGATGGAAAGCAGAGGACCTCAGTAGCTGCATAACTGAAACCACAGAATTCAGCCAGCCTGGCTGGAAACACATGGCCTCCTTCAGACCCCAGAGCTCAGACTCCAAGTGTCTTCTCCTGCCCCTGTCTCCTCTTTCTTGTCTCTCCCTCCCAGGGTTGTTCCCACCTTACACCAGTTTCTAGGGCCCCCTGCTCCTTCAGCCACCTGGTTTTTCACATCAAAATAGGAAATGTTGCTGTAATTCATTCACTTGCAAGGACTGATCAGCACTATGGATTAATTAGACACATCCAAATTGATTAGACTCCCGAATTTTAGTGAAGAAGAGACTCTCAAAATCACACAGCTGTTGAATAGCAGCAACCTAACCCCTTATACTGATTGAGAATTGATCTATAATAATTGTTAAATATGAGCTACAGGAAGATTCCACAAACCTGCCAGTTAGGAATTTGAGGTGGGACTGAGGCTGAGTCAAGCCAGGCTTTCTGTCGTTTTGATAGCTCATCAGTTTGCTTGGATCAATGCTATTTGGTCCGGCTTCCAGTGATTTCCTCTGCTCTATTTGGGGTACACATACCGCACTGAGAGTTCGTAGACCTAGCTGGGGTCCTGGTGTCATCTGCTCTCGGAAGTTCTCAGCCACCAGAGGCAGTACTAGTTCTGATGGACATGGGGGCCTTTGGGTAAGGAGACCAGTCTTTACAAAAGATTTTTAAAAAATTGATTATTAGAGAAGAAGGGAGAGGGAGAGAGAAACCTCTATGTGAGAGCAGAACATCGATCGGCTGCCTCCTGCACACCCCCTGCTGGGGATTGAGCCTGCAACCTGGGAATCAAACCCGCAACCGACACCCAAACAACTGAGCCACACTGGCCAGGGCAAGAACCAGCCTTTTGGATTTCTGGTTTATCAGAGAGAGAGAGAGAGAGAGAGAGAGAGAGAGAGAGAGAGAGAATGAATGAGAATGAGATCCCTGCTTTGGGTTTACAAAGTCAACCCTGGAAGCCCTTGCTATGCTGTTCACACTCTCTCTCATCACCCACATTTCTTGGTTTTTAAAGATACAGAACATCATTTTGGGTACAACAGGGGACTCATAGAGCCGAAAATATACAGACCTGTTTCACGGGTTAGGGTTGGAAGGAAAACAAACACACATGAGTATCTGTTGCTTAAACATAAGAGACTGTGTATGCACTTGGACGATGGGGTGGCCTTTGGCCAAAAGCAACACAGTTCTGACCTGACGGACTTGTAAGATGGTGTGCTCACATGTATCGCAGCCTGTGCCAAGGTCACGGGGTCCTGTACACATGACTACCTTGGGGAAAGAAGATCTGTAGTGTCTGGAGAAAATCCAGATGAGTGCAGCAGGAGAGAAGGCGGGAGAGAGCAGAGAGGGAGCTGCCCACCTTTCAAATCCCACCTCCACCCCCTCCCTGCCTCCCCACCTCCCTCCCCAAGTCAGAATAGCAAGGGCATGGCCGGACCAGAGCCAGCTGCTTCTGTGGCCTGTTTATCATACACTGTAACCAGAGCCTGCTCTTGCCCAGGCTGCCTAACAGCTGCGGAGATAAGGGGATGGGCCTTCGCGTCCAGAGATTGGGTGACCTGTGCCGGCGTCCATCTCGGGGGCAGGTTATCCTGATCATTTTCCCAGGCCCAGGGTGGGACTGGGGAGAGGTAGGCTGGCAACCAGCTACTGCTCAGGTGGCAGGAGGATCTTCCCAAATCCAGGGTGAAGCTTAGAGCCCTGTACTGAACTGAACTTGCTCGTGTGGTCTCTCCACCCCAGACTGAGTCTCCCAATGGGGTTGCGTTTTACGAGGTCAAGGGAGGTGAGAGAGGAGTTCTGCATGTTTCATTAGTTTGTTTTCCTCCCTCTTTATCTCTGTCATCACAGAAACAGCAAAGAACACGTGGTGAAGCTCTGGGTCAGGCCGAATTCTAGATTCTGCTGCCAAACTCATTTTTCAGGCCAAGCACTTCTTGCCTCTGCCCTATCCAAACTCCCCTCGGAGTCAGCCTTGTCTTCCTTCCCGTCTTGGTCCCCTCAGCCTCTCCCAGGCGGTGGCAGGACACCTCTCCTCCCAGTCCAGTCTGTACCCCTGTAAGAAAACAGGCTTAGTGAGCCCTTCCGCTCAATGTCTGGTCATGCTGAGGATTTTTCAAACCAGGCTCATCCCTGGTCTCTCAGTGAGCTGCGTCCCAACCCTCACCTTCTCCTCCATATCATCCTTCCGCCCTCCGGTCTTCCTTTCTTCTTTCCCATGAGATGGCAAAGATTTGCCGGGAAGGAAACTCTTGAGCACCAACAGTGGGAATGTAAATTGGTGCGACCACTGTGGAAAATAGTATGGACGTTTTAAAAAACAAATGAAAAGTAGAAGTACCATGTGATCCAGCAATCTCACTTTTGGTTATATGTCTAAAGAAAATGAAAACAGGATATCAAAGAGAGAGGTGCTCTCCCACGTTCATTGCAGCCTTATTCATAACAGCCGAGATATTGAAGCAATCTAAGTGTCCATCAGTGAATGGATTGATAGAAAAGTGTGCTGCGTACATATTAGAATATTATCCAGCCACGAGAAAGTAGGAGCTCCTGCCATTGGTCGAAAACATGGATGGTTCTTGAGGGCGTCACGCTTCGTGAGATAAGTCAGACAAAGACAAATACTCTATAATATCACTTAAATGTGGAATCAAAAAGCTAAACTGATAGGAGAGTAGAGTGGTGGTTCCCAGGGGCTGGGGGTGGGTGAAGGAGAGATGTTAAAGGGCATGAACACGCAACGGGAAGATGAGTAAGTTCTGGAGCATTAATGTGCAACATGGTGATTCTAATCAACAATACTCTATTACGTACCTTGTTCTTAAATATTCCCACCCCAAAAAAGAAATAATAATTATGCGACCTGAGAGAGGTGTTGGTTAAAGCTGCAGTGGCAGTCACATTGCGAGGTATAAATGTATCAAATCAACACACTGTACACCTCAAACTTATACAATGTTTTATGTTGGTTATAGCTCAATAAAAAGTGAAAGACGGAAGGAAGGAATATAGAGCTTCCTGGCACCCTTGCCTTTTCAAGTATTGAAATCGAAAGCAAACTGGACTCAGAGGCCGCTGAGCTTGCAGGTTCTGGCTCCCAGATTTGCTGCATCTCCACTTTGTAACTGGGCGCTCAGTGACAAGCCTTCCTTTTCTTCTTCCCCTTGATCAGAGCTAAAGGGAGCAGAGAGAGAACACCGATTGATATAACTGTCGGTTTGTGTTCAGGACTTCCTGGCAAGGAAGGGCTGCCTCACTGACCAAGTCTTACTGCTCCCCAGGATCCCCCACACTCTGTGCTCCAATCTCATTGTTCTACCTTGGTTCTCGATTTCTTCTGCCCCCTCCCTCTTTGAGGCCTTTGCAATGATTCCCTTGTGCCTGGAACACTTTCTGATGAAGGTCACCTCCAGGACTCTGTCACTTTCCAACTGAGTGACCTGGGTAAGTCATTGAACCCCTTTGGGTTTCAGTTTCCTTATCTGCAAAGAGAAAAACTAGACACAACCTTTGGCTTCTTGGAAGAGCTAAATGGGATCAGGTAAGGGAAGCTCCTAGCCCAGGGCCTGGCTTGGGGTCCTTGCGCCCGCAATGCCAGTTCCCACGATCTTTGTTCATTAGACCAGCTCCCTCCTCTCTCTGCTTTGGAGAGTGATCACCCTCCGTTCTATTTCCTGTTCTGCTTTTCCCTCCAACAAAGACCAGCGTTAGCCCATTCCCTCACTGTCACCAAAGATAAGTGCACCGCCTGTCACTCTACTTACCTGCATTTGCTCTACTAAATGTGGAAGAAGTTATAGAGATTTTAGAACTTTACAAAGTCCTATAAGCATCACCTGCATAAGAAGCTTAGTTGGGTGCTTGTCTCCTGCTTGAATTCTTCTTCTCTTTCTTCTTCTTTTTCTTTTACTAACCAAAAGGTGGATCCTAATTCAATGAACACTTTGAAATAGTTGCATGTAAAATGTTTGTTATAAAGATAATTGAACACAATAATGCAAAAAAAGGGAGGGCAATATAGAGGCTTTTGAACGGAGCTTGTTTATTCTCACAGCTAATTGCCATAGAAAGAGAGGATGAAGGTTTCATTCTGCTTTTTCATAGATCTAAGTACAGGTGACATTGTTCATTATGCATCTCACCACTAATTTTCCGTCTCCCACTGTTCTTCTTATTGTGTTTTCCTTTCCCATGCCATTCCGGAAGTTGAACCGATGCATTGTTTGTGAAGTTGCAGGTCTGAGTTTCTGCCATCATTTGCAGTTTCTTGAAAACTTTTGACCATTGCATCCATTTCTCACACAGCATGACCTCTACCATGGCCTCCACAAGTTCATCCACGTCTACGCTCCCCACCAGGCACCGCCTTCTCCCAGCTGCTGACTGGTGGCTGTGGTGGCCATTTGGGCTTTCAGGGTGGGCAGATCAGGGTGTGGCTTAGGTCATGGCATCAGGTGACCAATGGGAAATGCACCCTCGTGCTTGAATTCTTAATAATGGAGTTCACAAACTCCAGTCCCCTGATTTCTGACAACTTCTGCTTCCTGAATGGCTCTCCGCTCATTAAAAGTAGCCCCAGAGATGCAATCAGGGAAAAACTTGGAGAACCACCAACCAGTTATGAACTTAGACCTTGGGGGTGAGGATGGGAAACTGTGAAGACATTTTCTTATCAGTGGTTCTCAAATATTAATGTGCAGAAAATCCCTGGGGTGCTTTCTAAAAAATGCCAATTGCCAGCCCCCCCTTCCTGATTATTGTTTAGTAGATCTTGGGAGGGGCTCAGGAATTTACTCCTTAACAAGCACCTTGAGTGATCTGAGGTAGGTGGTCTAGGGAACCCCACCCACAATTGTGAACACCTGAAGGTATCTTTTGCTCATCCCAAGGTAACTGTGTCTCTCCCAGGTGGTCCTCCCCATCACAGTCAACCTGAGTTTATCTGCTCAAGCGCAGCTGTTGGGTTCTTTCCGGTGGGTGATGGTAGAGCCAAGGAAACTTGAGTTGGGTGAGGTTAGCTGTTCCTTCTCATTCCTGCCACTGCATTCTAATGAAAGCAGGTCTCATACCAGATTCCCACCTACAGTTCAAATAAGCATTCATGGTCAAACAGGTACGATCACACATCTGCCCTATTAGTTTATATGACTTCTCGTAGATGCTTGACGTCCTGCAGAAAATTTACTTAAGGTAGAAGCCATACAGTTCTAAAGGCAGGCTCTGGTTATGCTGGTATTCAGCATCAGGACATTAGAAATCCTTTTGACCAACAGCTGGACATAAGATCACTTAGGGGCCAAGTCCCAGGGGCCATCCTAGGCACAGGCCTAGGTCTCCTTAGGTTTTTACACCTCTTCACGCAAGGCAGGGAGTGTTTCTAAACTACTTTAGACAATCTATGTATTGTGAATATCTAATTTCACAAAAATAACCCATTTTCATCATTCTCCATGCTAATAGACAAGTCACTCATTTTACCACTAAAAACCCAGTTTGACTAGCAAATTAACGAAGTCTAAAATGTGCTCGAGTTTTTGACAGTCAAAGGACTTGGGGTGGTTGACCCTGAAATCATGACTCCAGAGTCTCTGGGAGGCCAAGCAGAAGCTACCCTTTTCAGGGTTTCCTCTGAGTTCACCCTGTGCTCTGTTCCTTCCTGTCCTGCTCCCCCATTTCCTTATTGGCACTTCTGGGGGACACTTCTTTAATAAATCTCTGAGCCCTCCTCTTAGGGTCTGCTTCTGGTGCACCTGATCTAAGACAGCCAGTTATGCAGTCTTGAAGGTGGATGGTTCTCAGATTTGAGAGCAAATTGAATCACCAGAGGAGCTTGTAAAAAAATGCAGATCTCAAGGTCACTTCCCAGAGACTGTGGCTCCGTAGGGTGGATCCCAGGAATCTGCAACTGAGTGAGCTCTCTGGGGTATCCTGCTGACTGTGGCCCTTGGCCCTCACTTTGAGAATCAGGGCCTCGGCCCCTCTGGAAGTGCACCTTCCACCAGAAGTGGGGTGACTGCTGGCTCGGGCCTCTGCAGCCCCCCACTGCCCTGACATGTGCTGACCCCACAACTTCAGGTGGCTCGGCTTCAATCAGGAGTAAATTGCTGCTGCCTACAGTCCACCTGGTACTCCCCTGGTGTCAGATTGACCCTCCAGGCCGGCGTCACTTACACTCAGCGCCAGTCCAGCCAGGGCACTTTTCAGAGACCTGCACGGCTGAACATCAGCGAACCGTGAGACCTCTCATTGACTCCCATTTTTCTGTTCTTTTCAGCACCTGCCCAAGTTGCCTAGTTTTTATTTCCTGGTTACTGAGTCATTTACACACACACACACACACACACACACACACACACACTTTATCTCAGGTCTCAGCAACACGGGATGGGACAGAACTCTGAAACAGCCATTCCATCACTTGCTCGCTGTGTGAATTTGGGCAAGTTATTTAACTGCTCTGAGCCTTCGTTTTTTTCTTTTTTCTTTGAAAAATGGCGACCATAAGAGAAACTACCTCTGAGAGTTTATGTGTTGCTGGTAAGTCAGCTGCGTGGCACCTAGCAAGTGCTCATTAAACATCAATTTATTGTGCAAGAAGAACAAACTCCCCAAATTCCCAACCAGATGAGTCACCTGGAGAAGACTGAGTGTTACTTGTACCCTCAGCACAGTGGGGGTGTGTCGTTCGTGGACTCTGGTGATGCTCGCTCACCTCCTGTGCGCTCTCTGCAGGGAAGCCCTGGGGACGTGGCAGGTGCAAACACGTCGAACAAAAGTTTTGTAGCTTTGCAGGATTCTGTTTTGACGGCTGACAGACGCACAGAAATTCTGACTGTCAGGATAACCAAGGGGTCAGGGACATGCAGGTTCATACTAGAAAGCAGTCTTGTCCAACACACACTCACACCCACATACATTCCCTCCCACACTCCCACACTCATACACACGCACTCACAGCCCTGCTGACAGATACTTTCTACGCACGCCCTAACCTACATTCTCACACTCACATGTTCACAAATATCTCACACCCTCACACACACATACACACTCATGTGCTTACACATATTTCATGCCTTCACACACATTTGTCACACACTCACACAGGCTTCACACTCACATTCCCACACTTACACACACTTCTGTGGAGTCAGCATTAATGAGGCCTTCACTGGGGGGGCGGTGGAGGAGGCAGGGTCTGAGGAGGGAGGAACAGGAGACATTCAACAGCTTTCATGGGGCCTACTCTGTGCTAGGCCTGGGGAGGTGACAGGTGATTCAGACTCAATCTCTGTGTTTTCTGAGTGAGGTGGCCATGGGCAAAACCAAACCTGTAGCAGGGCCCAGTAACTGAGCTCCAGGCTAGAATTCAGGCAAAACGTGGCTGGAATCTGCCTGTTAGAGACACTCCCCCCAGCAACGGTAGGAAGAACAGCTGTGCGCCAGGAGCTGCGCTGTGCACTTTCAGTGCGGGTCTCATTCAATCGGCTCAACAACGAGCAGGCAACACTATGAACCCCTTTTGCAGAGGAAGAAACCGAGGCACGGGGAGGTTCAGTCACTGTTTTGTCCCTCAGCTGCTCCATGTGGGAGTCAGGTGTGGACCTCGGCAGCCTGGGTGAGGACGGAAGCCTGCCCCTTGGGTTACACAGCGTGATGATGTTTGAGCTGCTCTGACGCCGGCGTGTGGGGTGGGGACACGGAGGCGGAGAAGAGGCGCAGAGGGGATGGCGTGTTCCCAGGAAGGGAAGGCAGCCGGGGTGAGTGGGGGTCAGACGTGAGAGCGACTCGAAGGCTTGCTGAAGGAGCTTGGCTTTTGTTTTTCCCCTGTGAGCAAGGGGCTGAGCCAAGGTCTGGAGGAGGAGATGATTTGTACTTCAGCCAGATGACTCTGACAGGACAAGGTCCGAGAGAGCAGAACGAATGCCTGGCTGAGAAGCGACGACAGTGATGCGTCCATGTGAGAAGACGGGCGCTCGGTGAGCCCAGTGGCAGGGAGTTCAGGCCACTGGCAGGGAGTTCAGGCCACGGCCAGGGTCTGTGGGGCAGGGCTTCTGACCGCTGGCGGAAGGCTGTCTTGGGGGAGAAGGGAGGGAGAGGCCACATCTGACAGGGAGGTTTCCAGTGGAGAAACCAGAAAGGTGGTGGGGCTGGTAACGGTTCCAAGAACACAGGAGCGAGAACAGACGTGAGCGGGAGAGGCGGACAGTGATGCGGCGTGGACACTCTCACGGAAGGGAGCTCGGGGGTGGGCACAGGAGACGCTCAGCCCCAGGAGGCCGTGCTGGGAAGACACGTGGGCCAGTGCCCTGAGGAGAATGCCCACGTGGGCGGTGGAGAAGCTGCCAGCTCTGGCCGCCAGAGAGGTCAGCAGAGAGGATTCCATGGGGAAGAATGGTCAGTGTGTGCGTGCTGGGCCTGCCCTCCGTGTCCCCTCCCTCCTGGGAGTCAGCTCTCCCGCCCAGGGCCCGCTTTCTCCAACTGACCTCTTCCCCCTGGTCACTGACAAGGCCTGAGCCCCTGTTCCCTACTGAGTTCTCTCCACATCTTCGCTGGCTGGGGAGGAAGCAGCAGTCTGTGGGCAAACCCTTCTCTCTCTCTCTTTTTTTTTTTATCCTCACCCGAGGACATTTTTCCATTTTTTGTTCAGATAGAGTGGGAGGGAGAGAGAGGAACAGAGAGAGAGAGAGAAACATCGATGTGAAAGGGACACATCGAGTGGCTGCCACCCGCACAACCGACCAGGGCCGGGGACAAACTGCAACCGAGGTTCGCGTCCTTAGCGGGAACCGAACCCGGGTCTCTCAGGACCGCAGGCCAACGCTCTAAGCGCTGAGCCAAACCGGCCAGGGTGCAAACCCTTCTCTTAAGGGTGAACAGCTGGGACTGAGCCAGAGCTGGGCACCACTGTGACAAGCAGGAGAGGCAGTAGCAAAAGATAAGAGTTGTGGCCTTGACCTGGATGAAGGCCTCCGCTCCGCTAAGCCCTGGACAAAGCCCCAGGTGTAGAAAGACAAATGAGACCTAGTCCCCACCGTCAAGGGCTTCCAAGACCAGGGAGAAAGAGCTGTTCACAAACACACCCTGGGATGGTCAGGCTGTGGGCGTTGTAACTGGGGCAGCAGTGCTGAGACCCGAGAAAAGGGACTGGCAGATTCTTCGGAGAATGTCCTGGAGCACCGCCCCGCAGAAGGAACTTTTTGCACTGGGCCTGGATTGGTGAGCAGGATTTTCTAGGCAGAAAGGAGCAGAGGGTAATATGGATTAGGAAACCACACGAAGAAAGTCACAGACCAGCCCTGGCCGGTTTGGCTCAGCGGTTAGAGCGTCGGCCTGTGGTCTGGAGAGACCCGGGTTCGGTTCCCGCTAAGGGCACGTACTTCGGTTGCAGTTTGTCCCCGGCCCTGGTTGCTTGTGCGGTGGCAGCCACTTGATGTGTCCCTTTCACATCGATGTTTCTCTCTTTCTATCTCTTCCTCTCTCTCCCTCTCACTCTATCTGTACAAAAAATGGGAAAAAAAATGTCCTCGGGTGAGGATAAAAAAAAAAAAGAAAGTCACAGACCAGTGGAAGTACCATCCAGAAAAACATGTGTTTTTTTTTAAAATTTATTTTTGTTACAGAACATGTGGTTTGATGCAGAATATAAGGGAGCCTGAAGGGTGGGTGTGGCATAAGATGAACCTGGACAGGGAGATTGGGACTAAACTGTGAAGGACCTTGTAGCTGATGAGAGTTTTGAGTATCCTCTTGCAACATCGTGCAATAGGATTTTCTGTAATAGTGTCAATGTTCTATATCTGTCCAATATGGCAGGCACCAGCCACATGTAGCGATTGAGCACTTGAAAGGTGGCTTGTGTGACTAAATAATTAATTTTTTTCCTTATTTTACCTTATTTATATTCTGACTTCAATAGCCACATGTGGCGACGGTACATCTCTAGGTCCTGGAAAGCTGTTTAAATGAGGGAAATAGAGACCCGTACAGGAGTGTGGTAGCTGTAGTGACCGGCATATAACCAATAACTAGCCTTGTACAGTATATAATGATATAGTCAGAAAGTTTCCCAAGCCCACATTGTTTCACAACACCCTTCTGCCACAATGATAACTTGCATGTATGCCGTTCTGCACTGTCACATCTGAGAAGAGGCATTGGCTTCTCACAATCATTTTGAGTTGGGCAGACATAATCTTTTCTTTTTTCAGGCAAGCTGGGTATCTGTAAGATTATGTGACCTCTCTCCCTCACTCCCCCCCTCCTCCCTCACTTCCTCCTTGATTCCCCTTGCCCCATTCCTGTTTCCTGGGATAATTTAAAAAACTAAGCCCCCTACACTCAAGCCCTTGGCTCAGGCTCTACTCTCAGAGGAGAAGCTCAAGTTAAGAGAGGCTTAGAAACTCTTCTGGGGCTTCAGCTGGAAGAAAAAACTAGATTTCAAAGCTGCAAAGAATTTTAGCAAATTTTGACTGAAGAATTCTGAGAGATCAAATAGCACACCCACTCATTTTACAGATCTGGAAAAAGGCCAGAGATGTATTCAAGGCCATCTCCCAACCCTATCAGCCCAGGGGTAATCTGGAATTTCTGCTCTTCATGTGGTAGGCTAATCTATGGAAAAGCAGAGTGCTTAACACAGCAGGTGCATGGTACATGCAGAAATGAAATGACATGGGGAAGGGAGTGGATAAAGGTCCTCTGTGAGAGGGCACAAGTGCACCAAACGTTTCCATATGCCTCTGTTACAAGCCTCTGCCTTCAAGATCATGGCTCTCTCCACCTGTTGCTGCTCCTCTGGGCTCTGATTTGCACAGATGATGTCAAGGGAACTCTGTTTGATTAAAAACATCCTAAGAAAGGCAGCTTTTAGGGAGGAGGGACCAAGTGAAAAATCTTAGTTGAAACCCTTATTCTTCCATTTCTGTCCCAGGGGCAGAGAATTCGGATAAAGGCAGCTGGTGCTCCCTGAGAATTGCTTAGAGTCTCCATGGGCCAACCCATCCCAAATAATTCAATTCAATTCACAATTTTTGTGTGTGCCAGGAACTGCCTAGGTCTGAATAGTTCATAATAACTATTATGACTGATGCATGCTCCAGGGAGCTCATGGTCTTGTGGATCATAAAGGCAGGCCTCCAGAGAAGAGAGCCCTGGACTAAATTCACTAAACCAAATTCTTGAGGTGGATACCTTTAAGAAAGTACCTGCATCAGGGAGAAAAAACAAACAAAATAAATGGCACGAGAGAAGGAAGAACATTCATATATGTTAAATGTTTTCTCTGTGACAGGGAAACCACTCTTGTTCTCTGTTCATAAGATTGGTGAACTCATGCTAATTAAAAATGCTGGCAGGAAGTGGCTTTACTAAGACACATGAATACCAACGTGTGAAGATAAATTCCACAAAGATTCAAAGACCTTCTACATCATGTATGTTTTTAGAAGTGCAGTGGTTTAGAGCACACGAAAACACCCCCTTTGAGGTAAATAACAAATTGTTGCGCCTGAGCCCTCGACCACTTACCACTGCTGCCAGTTCACTTTGGGCTCCTCATGCCAATGGACTGGCAGGCAAAGAAAGCAGTTACTAGACTGGTGGGGATAATAGGCCCTAACTGATGTGAGGAACCATAGTGGCATCTATACAATAAAGGGCAGGGAAGAACATACCTAGAATTAATGGGATTACTTTGACATCTCTTCATGCTTCCTTGCTCAGTGATATTAGTGAATGAGCAATTTCACCATTCATAGCCAAACAGTGGCAAGGCAACTAAAGATACAGACCCTTCTCTGAGGGGCCTTTGATGCCCCATAGTAAAAGCAACCTAGCTCTGGCCGGTTTGACTCAGTGGTTAGAGCATTGGCCCATGGACCAAAGGGTTGTGGGTTTGCTTCCAGTCAAGGGCATGTACTTGGGTTGCAGGTTCGATCCCCAGCCCCAGTCAGGGTCATACAGGAGGCAACCAATTTATGTGTCTCTCACACGTCAATATTTTTCTCTCTGTCCCTTCCTTCAACTCTATCTAAAAATCAATGGATGATACTTTCCAGGTCCCTCCATGTAGTCTAAAAAAATAAGAGATCTTTCTTTCTTACAGCTGCGTAGTACTCCATTGTGTATATGTACCACAGCTTTTTTATCCATTCGTCTACTGATGGACACTTGGGCTGTTTCCAGATCTTAGCTATTGTAAATCGTGCTGCTACAAACATGGGGGGAAAAGGAGAAACATCTGTAACAAAAATTAATTAATAATAAAAAAAAATCAATGGAAAAAAAATATCCTTGGGTGAGGATTAACCAAAAAAAAAAAAAGCAACCTAGAAAGAGTGGTGGAGCAGGGAGATGATTACTATTAATTTTGGCTTCAGGACAGCTGTCACAGTAGGGACTGTAGCTGGTTTCACTAGCCTCTTCCATGAAGTCTTTCGGGAGACTGTGGCTGGCTACCAATCAGAAGGAGACTCTGTGATTGACTAGACTTAAAAGAAAGAAAACATGAGCAGATTTGAGTGGTAAAAGGGGTGGACTGTATCAGTCACTTATTGAACATCACTTTATATCTTCTTGGGCTCACTCTTCACAGCCATTACTGCAGTGACCACTTTCACAGAGATCTCGACCCTCTTCACAAAGATGCAATCCTTCAGTGCCTCACCTCATGTCCCTCTGGTATATCTCCTGTGAATGGGCTTTTCTGATGGCACAGTATAGAACACACATAGAGACCGCTAGGCACATATATGCAAACTGGGAGTGCAGAGCAATTAGCACCCCTGGGTGGGATACAATTCATAAGGTTTTTCAGATGAATGCAGGATCAAGCATGCAGTTCCCTTGACAGTGGCCAATTTGATAACACATTTTAGCATTGTCTCTCCCTTATTCCCTGTCTCAATTAGTCTGTTCTTTACTCTTGATCCTAAGATCACTTTCCTGAATAAACTCACACAAAAATCTTCATCCAGGGCTCTGCTTTTTCTGGGAAACCCAGGCTAAGACAGATTCCCAGGTTTTTAGGTTAGGTTCTTAATCTCTTTACGTATCCCCGCCCCCAACCCCCAACCCTTGAATGAGGGAGATATTCCCTGAAGCACTTAGAACTCTGAAGTTAGAACCAAATGGGGCTATGTTAGAAAAGAAGAGAGGGAGAAATGGTTATTAGTAGGTGGATCAGTGAGGGTCCTGAGGGTATAAAAGAGATGGTACACTCAGAAAGAATGGTTGGAAAGAGTTATCAAAGGAATTACACTGAGTGGATAGGGTTAAAGAAAACCAAGGAGAGGTGGTGAAGCACACAGTGACTTGAAATCATGGAAGGCTGCACCTACCCCTATGTGTGATGTTTTCAAGTAGCTATAAGAGACAGCCCTCTGGCAGGTGCTATGGTTTTTGCTAGAGGAAGTCAGCCAGTATTAAGCTCAAAAACCCACAAGGAGGGAGTTAGGTGATAACTAGCCCAGCCTTTCCCCTCTTCTACCTTCTGTTTCTTACTGACACCTTCCATTGGCTGAATCCAACTAGAAGCAAGAGGTCAAGGAGGACTGATGGATTCGGCCCATACAGGTCAGCCTCCTGGGGCACAGAGCAGGTTGCAAAAGGGTGGAGAATGAACTTGGTGGGGCAAATGTAGAATTTCTAATTTAGTGGTAAACAAGCCACCTGCCCAGTAACTTCATTTAAAATGCACAACTATAGTAACACATACAACTGGCATAAACAAATTTGGGAACACACAAGTAAACATAAGAAGCACAAGAGATTCTGTTAAATGTAGTTTACTATTGTTTATTAATTACTTCCTCTGTGCTTATTACAGAGAACTAAATGTTGTAGGGAAAAACAGAGGAAGGATAAGATATGATCTTAAGCTTCCTGGAGTTTACATTTCAGGTGAGAAGGTAGATTCCATAGATGAAACAGAATAAGAAAAAGTGAAAAAATTGAAATGCTAAAGTGTGGGATTCAGATGAATCACAAGGAATTTGACTAAGGAGGCACCATATCCAAGTCCGTAGTTTCTGTAGGGTACTCAAGGGGCTCCCACCTGGGTAGGACTAGGTTAAATCTTTATATATGAGTCTGGAAACCAGGGTGTGTCTAATCAGAACTGGGCAATGGGACTAAAAAGAATGTATCATACTTGGGCTTCCAATTTCTTCCCTTTTGGGTGGAGTCTTTTTGGATCTCCTTGTCTTCACTGTGTCTGTTGCAGGCTCATGTTGGGTTTCTCAGAGCCCAGACTGATGAGGGGTAATAGGCTAGAAGAGGCATTTGGGAATCCTTTGCTCTTTGCAGATATTGGGTGTGTCTTGGGAAGAGGAGGATAGCCATTTTCAAGCCTGTGTGACTTGTGTTCCATTCCAGGGATGGTGGAGTAGATAAGAGGTCCAGTATCCTCACCAGCCCTGCTCGCTCTACAAAACCAAGGGGATGGGGAAGTGTTAGGCTCATCCATTCTCCCTCAAGGGTTAGAACAGGCTTTCACAAAGTGTATTCCATGTGACATAAGCGCCCAGAAAGTAATACAAAAAATTTCATGAAAAAGAAAGGTTCTTTGCTTAATAAATTTAAGAAACACTAGATTAAACAAAATTAAATAAGGTTCTTCAGTGCAAAGTCTCTCAGAGTCTTTAATGGGATGCTGTGTGTTATAAAATTTCTACCAGGGGCTATTTAAGTGGTTCCCAAACTTATATGACCACAGAACTTGTTTATTATAAACACCCCTTTTAAATTAACACTAGCATTCTGAGTAATAGTTTCAGGGATGCTTAAAATGTGGGGAATTTGCCTTTTAAAAGGGGACCCTACAAGAGAGAGGACAATGTTAAATGCTACAGGATTTCTGCTAATGTATAGCATTTTGGATATCTGTGGGCAGTGGGGGACATCTCCCAGCTTTTGTGGAACATCCTCTCTCCTCCATTGGGCTGAAGAATGGGTGACATTGAGGGAGGGTTTTCAGTGAGGATACAGGTAGCAGGAAGTGTTCTTGTTGATGGAACAAAATAAGCTAGCGGTAGGAGAATTTGGAATCTCTTCCATAAAGGGCAGGAAGGACGATGGATGGGGAAATACGGGACTTCCGAGGTGGTGGAACTTGGAGAGATACTGAGGTGATGTCTTTCTTCCTTGAGAAGGCTTTCACTCTCCAACACCCCTGCCAACACTGCATATTTTATACATTTCCCCCCCAGGGAGCAGGGGAGACTGAAGAGACAAGGATCTGTTGCACCTAGAATATATATTTTACCAGGGTTTCTAGTTCACAAAATTGTCTGGCAACTGCAGCTCAGGTCTGTGAGGAAGGAAACCTCCCAGCATATCTGAAACGCTGAGGTCTTCTCAGGGCCTCAGTGCCGTCACCGTGAGAAGTGGACGTGAACACCTGGCTTTGGTTCAACAATAGGCAGATTTGCAGATCACAGACATCCCCAAGACTGGGTCTCTGCATTACATGTATTAATTTGAGCCATACAAAATTGCTCCCTTTTCTAGGTCAGAAATGGTTAGATATTGGCAATTTTATATAGGTAAGCCTATAACTGGCAAATACATATTTATGGGAGACCCTGACACACACACACACACACACACACAGGGGGGGGGGGAGAGAGAGAGAGAGAGAGAGAGAGAGAGAACATAAATGAATATGAATGAATAGCAGGGGTGTTGCTGAAAAGCTAGTCTACATGGACCAGAAATAGTCTCCCTGCTGATAAAAAGATGAAAGAGGAAAGGTCTCTTGGGCATATTTCCAAGGGGTGAACAACAAGATTAGAAGTCCATGACAGGTCTAGACTCAAGAAGATAAAGGTGGAGGTTGTAGGAACTGGCTTTTAGGATTAGGTGTGCAAACACACTGGGCTCTGGGAGTGAGGCATTGGGACCTGGGTTTGATAGTGAAGTAAGTCACAGCATTAACTGACTTAGACATGGAAAAAAGTGAAATAAAAGAGTCAATATTAGAAAAAATTGAACCTGACCTATTAGGAGAAATTGAACCTGACCTTTTGGTGGTGGTTTCTTTTTTGCTCTTTGGCTTGTCTCTTTATTTGTCTTTTTATTATACCTGAAATCCAAAGTGGTGTATGGTGGAGTAGGGCTGGGAGACAGGTATATAGAGGGACATGGTTGACACAGGGGAGTGTGGATAGCTCTGAAAGGTGGCATTAGGAGTCTCCATTCTTATCACCTCAGCTAGTCTTTTTGGAGGACATATATAGGTATAATAATGATATATTCTAATTTTCATAGTTACAATTTATTAAATAGTCTACAGATATTATCTCATTTATTCTGATTTTCAAACAACCTGTGAGAAAGATATTGTATTCCTCTTTTCCAGATTGATTATGGCTCAGAAAGCAATTCTTCAATGATGATAATGGGCAGAATCAGGTTCAAACCTCTGTCTTTGGATTACATATTGATTTTGTTTGATCTCATGGAGGGTGGCCAAGGTCATCACATGACCAGAAATTCTTAAAGCAAAAGCAGTTGTTCAGATACTCATGGAGTCCAGACAGATATCAGGTGAAGCTTATTGGATATAGGACATTAGGGAGTGGTGGGGACTCTGGCGAACCCACACCTTGCTAAAGGGGACAATTATTATTCAGCTCCAGGTGATTATTGCTAAGAAAAAGTGCCAGCCTGATTTTTTTGAGAAAAGTTGAAAATTCAATTAAATATTTAATGGGTGCCTACTATGCATCAGGTAAAGCAGTGAATAAAATGGATTAAAATTTTTCTTCATTTTTATATGAACTTGTCCAATTTTTACATGTTGGGAACTAATAGAAAATTTAGAAAACATTGTCCGGGCCAAACAAAACACATTTGTGGGCTCTGGTTGGCCTGATGGCTGCCAGTTTGTGACTTCAGTTCAAAGACCGCGATGGACCAACTGCTCTCCAAACAGGGGACAGTGGAGAATGGCCCACTCAGGCCAAGGAAGAACTTGTTAACACTTTTATTGATATTGGTTTTTGAAAATCTCATCCTTAAAATATGTTTATCTTTGTGAATGCTGTATCATATACATAATTGATTCATACATGGCACATATATATTCTAATAAATATTTCAATAAATATTTCTATTGGAATAATAATAGATATTATTTTAATATCTACTGAAATATTTAAATAGATAATTAATAATTCAATATATATAATAAAGTAATATCTATTGCTATTTTAATATTTAAGTATCTATTAATATCTATCAAATTTAAAAAATATTTTTAAAGATATTAAATATTTTAATAGCAATATTGAGAAGACATGATTTAGTTACTTTTATTGATAGGGATGTGGCTCAGAAAAGGTTTAAGACCAAACGGGTTTAAGACTACCTGAAACAGCCCTGGCCAGTTTGGCTCAGCGGTTGGAGCGTCGACCTACGGTACAGAGAGACCCGGGTTCGGTTCCCGCTAAGGGCATGTACCTCGGTTGCAGTTTGTCCCCAGCCCTGGTTGGTCGTGCGGGTGGCAGCCACATCGATGTTTCTCTCTCTCTCTCCCTCCCACTCTATCTGAACAAAAAAATGGAAAAATGTCCTCGGGTGAGGATAAAAAAAAAAAAAAAAGACTACCTGAAACAGTAGGTATTTGCACACCCCCTGCCTGAAATATGGCTTAGTGCTCAGAGGACCTCAGGGAAGTGGGAGTGAGCAGAGCATCTACAGCAAGATTGACTCAGCCAAAACCAACACCCTGCTCATTCTGCCAGAGTCTTGCAGGTCCCGCTGAGTGATGGAAGAAACAATTGGACGATGGTGCTGGTTCAGGGCAGACTAATATTTCAACCACTCTAGCTAAGCTTATGGGGCTGTTGTGAACATGATTGTTTTTATTTCTTATAAAATGAGACACTATGACTTATTGATAGGGATGTGAAGCAAGAAAGGTTTAAGACCACTGGGTTTAAGACTACCTTAAACAGCCGATATTTGGATACCCCCTTATGAAATGAGCACTAGCTGTGGTGGAGAAGTGAAGACTGAGGGGTAATTTAATTCTCACCCTCAAGTGTCAGGAAGGTTGTTGTAGAAAGGCAGGTGATCAGACATTTGTCAACTTCCCTGAGGACAGAATACGAGTAGGTTGAAGTACGCCGCTAGTAGGAGATTCGAGTTACTGTTGGAGAAGACTCTCTGACTGTGAGCTTTGTCTGAGTCCTGTTCTAAAACCTGTCTTGGACACCGTACCCACCATCTGTCAGGAAAGCGGCAACATGATGTCCCAAAAAGAGTATTAAGGAGCCAGGAAATGCGTTCTTTAGTCTTCAGGGACCTTTTGGTCATCACGACCTTAGAGAACATCAGATTCGTTCTTTTCTGGATCTCCTTTTCCTCTTTTGAATAAGGAAGGGCATGGTCCATGGTCTCTGAGCTTCTTCCTTTCACTTTGACCGTTAGTCTCACGCTAAGAATTTAATTGTTGGAAAGTGGATTCTACGTGTTGGCAAGTATTTTCCTGGGCTAGAGCAAGTTGCCTTGCTCTATACCAGGTCAATATACTAGCTGCTCTAACAAACAAACCTCAAAATGTGTAATGGCTCAGACATGGTAGAAATTTATTTGTTGTTCACACAAAGTATATAATGTATTCCTGATTGACAGGCTATTTGCCTCCAGGTGATTTAAATGAATCAAGGAGGTTTTCATCTTAAGGCTCTGCCATCTTCAATACATAGCTCCATGGTGGCCATGCTCAATTACATTTAGCTGACAGAAGGGGAAAATTGAGCCTGTGATATTTTTATGGGCCATTCTGGAAAAGGTGTGCATTAATTTTGCTCAAATTCTATTGACTAGAAATCAGTCACGTGGAAATGCTGAGCTACAAAGGAGGCTAGGAAATGTAGTTTAGTTGTTTTCTTCCCCCAGGAAAAAGAAGAAATAGATTTGGTTAATAGGAACTAATATATGTCACAGACAGGAGAGCTAAAAAAGAGAAAAAATTGTATGGAGTGGAGAAGAGTAAGATGAAGGTGGTATTAATTATGTTTTTAATTATTTATTATCTTCTAAAGAGCTTGGAGCAGTTCTCAGCTGATGAAGAATGACAGGACCCGGGCTTTAAAAGATTTCCTGGCCCACAGGAAGGAACTCTGAGCTAAGACTCAAGATACCCCAGATTCTAGTTTTGGCTGTGTCTTGACCTAGCTTTGGGACTTAATAGAATTTACTTGACTATTATGCTTCAGTTTCCTCATCTATAAGTGGCTTCTTCCCTTACTCCATTCAAGTCTTAGCTCAAACATCTCCTTTTTGAGGGGACTTGAGTGTCTACCTTCTCTACCTTTTTCTAGCTCTTGATCCATTTATCTCTTCCCCTTGCCCTTATTATTTCTCCTTAATGCACTTAATCACTTTCTGAAACTATTTTTCTTGACTTGCGTGCTTCTGTATTTTGTCTGTCTCCACTAGAATGTTAACTCCATAAGTAAAGAGATTTTATGGTTTTTTTTGTACAATTGTGTTTCCCATGGCATATGTAATAACCGTTCAATAAATATGAATTGAATGAATGAATGAATCAAGGAAGAGAAATTGATCACAGGACCTTTGCAGAGACAGCTACTGCTAGTGGCCAACATTCTTCAGCAAAGAGAGGAGTTCAGATGTCTTGGGTTTGATGGTCAGGGGTGAACCTGAGTCAACCTCCCTAAGCCTAGGGTGGTGGCACTTGAGTGGGGCATAAGGCACAGATCTCTGACACGGGAGGCCAGCTGTTTCTTCCCCGTGGCCCTGATTAGATCCTGGCCCTCAGAGCTTGGTGCTGTCCTTTATTTTCTCTTTTTAGGTGGCAATTGGCTGGCCTCCCATGGGGTATATTTGGCTTCTTCTTCAAGCCACATGTTCTTGCTGTTGAAAAATGACTAAGCAGATTCTCAATCTCAATGGCTGGCTGCCAGCCTGCAAGATTTGATACTGCCAGCTCAGACTGGTTTGGAAGGACAGGTATTCCTGATGAAAGAGCCCCCCTTCCTTTGCTCTGTGTTCAGAAAAAGCACAAATCAGACACCATCATCACTGCCTTCTTTGAAATGACCTTACTCACTTCCTCTTGATAGAACTCTAGGCTGACTCCCACAAGAGAGAGGAAAGCAGAGTTTGATGATTCCTACTATCTGAGATGGATGTTCAAGTCATGTTGGATGTTGCAAAATGACTGATAGAGATGGTCATAATAACAATGACATCATTTTCTGCTTACTGAGTGCTTGCTATGTACCAGGCATGGTGCTAAGCTCTTCAGGTATGTTAGGTCATTTGATTCTCACTATGAAATTACGAGGTAAGTGTTGTGACTTTATAGATAAGTAGTTGGAGGCAAAGGAAGCTCAAGGAACTAGCCCAAAGCAACATGGATCTTAAGTGCAGGGACTGTGTTTAAGCATAAGCTTCTATATTTCTAAATACGGGTGCTTGCTCATCCAGGCTGCACTCGATCTACCCCACTTTGTGGATCATTCCTGGAGCTGAGTACAGTGGGAACACAAGTAATTTTTCCAAATTTCTCTGCTGGCATCCTGTTAGTTCACATCAGAAAAACACTGCTGAGTTCGTTAATAGGTTTAATGTGGAAAATTGGTTTAGAAGTGAACTAAATTTGGGAACTACTGGGTGAAAATAAATTTAGGAAGACTTTGCAGAATCACCAATGTGTTGACATCGATAGCACATGCTCAAGAGAGGGATATATCATGCTGCCTACTAAATTTAGTTGACCAGGGGATACCACCCCTACTCCTGCCAGAGTATCTTGGGGTTCTAGATGAAGAGTCTGAAAATTTCTGAGCTCTGTGAAAATACTCACTGATCTATAAAGTTGCTTGGGCATTGTTCTCATCCCAACTTTACTCATCTGAAATCCATAATCCATAGAACACCTACCATGTTCTAGGCACCATGAAAGTTGTTCTCTTTCACATCTTCTTATGCATTCCTACCACCCCCCCCCCCACCTTTTATAGATAAAGAAGCAGAGAATCAGCAAGACCACACAGCTGGGCAGAGAGAGGGCTGACATTAAAACCCAAAATTTTCAATCCAGATTTACTGATTTTCCTTCTATACTTCAGGATTTTTTTCTTTAGTTCTTTATCCAAATTCTGGGCATTTGTCAAAATCTCAACTCCAATCCTGCTTCCTTCAGAAGGTCACGTGTCTCTTCCTACCTGCCCTGCACATAGCTCTCTCTCCCTTTTCCAAACTCCCTTCAAACTATCTCTGTGAGGACTTGGCACCCACTTCATCAGATTGCACTTGGTACATATCATTTCCTTAAATTGGCATGTCTACTTTAGAAGTGAGGTACTATCAGACTCATTCTACAGATGAGGGAACTGGAAATTGACATGTAGTGAGGTTCAGTCACTTGCCCAAAGTCACAAAGCAAGCCAGGCCTCATGACCCACATTCCTTCTATTACCCTGTGCTGCCTCCATCTAGTTCAACTACTTGTTTTATAGTTGGGAACACTGAGGCCAGAGAGGGCAAGTGACTAGCCCCAAATCACACAGCTTGTGAGTGGCAGTGTTAGGTCACCTGTAATGCCTCACACAGGCACCTTCTCAGCAGGCTGCTTGCCCAGGTTTCATACAGGTCCCAGCTGAGCTGCTGGTCAACTCCTGTTACCTGGATGCTGTAGAAATTGTACCTTGTAGCTGCAGAGGCAGCAGGAGCTTGGTAGCCTGCTCCCTGGGGAATAGCCAGGGAAGGTCAGCCTACCAGCCTGCAGACCCAGCACCTAAAATAAACCAGGCTGCAAGTCCCAAAATACCCGCACACAGCCTTCCAGCAGCCCGGGGCCAGATGCAGCCTCAAACTCCCAGGTTCCCTTGGTATAGCACTAAGCACAGCACTTAGTGGCTGCTGCTTCTACTTTTTATTTGGAAGAAAATGGGTTCCTATCACTCTGGATCTAAAATTTGGGACTGACAGGAGTTGAGGAAACTAAGATCCAGGTGACCCTTGGATCATGATGGGGAGGATATTCTGGAGCATATTCTTCAGATTGTTGGCTCCAACATTTGATTCACTGGAAGAGCTTTTTAAAATGACCTGCAGAATCAGACCTACAGAATGAGAATCTCTGGGGTCAGGACCAGGGACTCGATCTGAGCATGTTCCCCAGGTGTGTCTCTTCTGGTCCAGGTTTGTGAACCACCATCTCAGATATGCTCCTTCTATTTACTGGCCCACTTGTTTCCACTCCCCTTTTCAACTCTCACTGGTGCACAGTTTTTTTGGTTACTTGTGAAATTTAAATTCTACATTGTCCATACCCATAGCATTGTGTGGTGTGATAAAACACTTAGTAGAGCCCTGGCCAGTTTGGCTCAATGGTTAGAGCGTTGGCCTGCAGTCCAGAGAGACCCAGGTTCAGTTCCTGCTAAGGGCATGTACCTCGGCTGCAGTTTGTCCCCGGCCCTGGTTGGGTTGTGTGGGTGGCAGCCACTCGATGTGTCCCTTTCATGTCGATGTTTCTCTCTCTCTCCCTCCCACTCTAACTGAACAACAACAACAACAAAAAAATGTCCTCAGGTGAGGATAAAAAAAACCCCTTAGTAGAGTTTCTGTTATTTATTTATTTATTGTTGAAAGTATTTCCATTTTGATGATTGTTTCTTTTGCTGTGCAGAAGCTTTTTAGTTTGATGTAGTCCCATGTATTTATTTTTTCCTTTCTTTCTGTTGCCTTAGGTGATGTATCAGTGAGAATTCTGCTGCGTATAATGTCTGAAATTTTGATGCCTACATTTTCTTCTAGAATTTTTATGGATTCATGGGTCACATTTAAGTCTTTTATCCATTTTGAGTTTATTTTTGTGTATGGTGTAAGTTGATGGTCTAGTTTCATTTTTTTGCATGTAGCTGTTCAATTGGCAGAGGAGCTGAATAGACACCTCTCCAAACAGGACATACAAATGGCCAAGAGACATATGAAGAAATTCTCAACATCACTAATCATCAGAGAGATGCAAATTAAAACAACAATGAGGTATCACCTCACACCTGTCAGAATGGCCGCCATCAACAAATCATCAAACAACAAGTGTTGGCGAGGGTGTGGAGAAAAGGGGACTCTAGTACACTGCTGGTGGGAATACAGACTGGTGCAGCCACTACGGAAAACAATATGGTGTTACCTCAAAAAATTAAAAATTGAACTTCCATTTGACCCAGTGATCCCGCTTCTAGGAATATACCCTAAGACACCTGAAACACCAATAAGGAAGAATATATGTACCTCCATGTTCATAGCAACACTATTTACCATAGCTAAGATCTGGAAACAGCCCAAGTGTCCATCAGTAGACGAATTGATAAAAAGCAGTGGTACATATACACAATGGAGTACTATGCAGCTGTAAGAAAGAAAGATCTCTTATCCTTTGAGACAACATGGATGGACCTGGAAAGTATTATCCTAAGTGAAATAAGCCAAGCAGAAAAAGACAAATACCACATGATCTCACTTATATATGGAATATAATGAACATAACAGTCTGAGGAATACGGTAGACCCAGAAACATGGAAGTAAGGCACAGACTGACATCCCTCAGAAGAGGGGTGGGGGGGGGGTGGGAAGAGATAAACCACAGAACTTATATGCATGTATGCATAACCAATGGACATAAACAACAAAGCTGGGAATGGGGCTGGGGGGATAGGGAGGGTTGTGCCAATGGGGTAAAAAAGGAGAAACATCTGTAACAACAACAACAAAAAATTTAAACAAAAGAAAGTATTATAGATATCCTCCTCCTTTGTTCCCCATTGACCCCCCTCCTCCGTGCTTCCACCCCCTCCTGCTTTCCACAACCTAATGTCTGTGTCCATTGGTTGTGCATATATGCGTATAAGTTCTTTGGTTTGTCTCTTCCCACCCCTTCCAACCTTCATCCCTCTGAGGTTTTCTCTTATCTTTTTAAATGAGTATTTCAAGTTGCCTCTTTAAATTGAGATTTTGGAAGTTTCTTTTCCACGAGAGGTTTAAATCTTTAAGGGAATCAGTTCTGAGGAATATGGTCACCTAAGAAGTTTGTCACCAAAGCCCTGTGTATCCAAGACAGTCTAAAAATTAGAGGTTTCCAGGGTAACTACAGTTGCTGGGACACATGCCATTGTATTTAATTTCTTAAAACACCCTTGCCAGCAGCTGGCAATGCCTGTAGAAAGAGGAGAGTTTCCTGTCTTATTTAAAGAGAGATTGAAAGTTACTTTCCTCTGGTTTGGAAACAGTCAGAGGTTTGAGTTGGTAGAGAGTTTTCTCTTCCCGCCCAAGGTGAAGAAGGAGGACTCAGATGGAATGGGGACTTTCTCAGCTGATCAGAAAACTAGAGAGGAAGAACAAACTAAGACTCTTCCTTCAGCAAGCTAGAGCACAAGGGGCACTATCTAAGGGGAGAAGAGCCACATTAGCCATGGGAGACCCTGGGTTATGTTGACAGCAACACCCTTGTGATCTAAACTGATTTGTGAAAGGGTCAGTAATGTTTTAAAGGGTAAAGGCAAAAGTTTGAAAAATAAATAAACTGTGGAAACTGTGTTGCTTGCCTGACCTTTGCTCAGCCTTCTGTTGACTATGGATAATGATTATCTGGATTATCCACAAAGCAATGGATAACCCAACAGATGCCGGAGGAGATACCAGACCAGTCCTACTGCAGTGTACAGTGGGCCAGACAGAGTACATCAGCAGGAACTGCCGGAAGTTAAAGTAGGGTATATAACCAACACCCCAACCCTGATTCGAGGCTGAACTGTTTTTGGCTCAGCCCACCTGCACCCAGGCGCATGCAATAAAGCCCTTTTGTTCTACACTGGTTTTGTGTTGTGAATGTGATTTCCCACTAGCTCTGACCTTTTAATTTGAACTCCTGGGCATTCTAGATGTACATTTTCACCTGGGAGGAATTGCTTCCATTACAGGGACCCTGGGAGGTAGCTAGCAGCGCCTTAGGGGAAAGAGCAGTGGATTCCATTCTACACCTCCTCACCTCATGGTGGAGCAGCAAAAAGAGAAGGAGAGAGAACTAGTGTTAGTTGAATACTGACCACAACATCGGGCATTATATTAGGTGTAGGGAAATAAAAATCACCAAGATGTAATTTCTACATGCAAGGAGTTGGTTGTTTACAGGAAGCTCACAACCTGAGAAGGCAAGGTGTGCGTTCGCTGACTAGGTTGTTGGGATGGATTGTGTCTGTTGTGGGTGTGTATGTTTGCTGGGAGGGAGAGACAGACGCCATTCGCTATGTCTGGATCTAGATAAACCATAGCTTCGTCTTGCTGCTCAAGGGAACTGTGTGTGTACTGTGGCTTGGCTCAGGGAAGACCTCCAAAGATAGCACTGTTCATGTTGCCCCAAGATGGTTGAAGCCTCCAGGGAGGCAAGATGCGGGAAGCAAGACTGGACAGAGGTCATGGCCATTTCAGGGTGAGACAACAGACCCTATGTGAACTCAGAGAAGTGTCTGGTTTTTGTACCCTCAGAACCCTGATGACAGTGCTAGGCCTCAGCAATACATAAAGTGGACTGAGATTTTCTTGGTGGTTCTCCTGTTTTGAATACTTTAATCCCTTTAGAAATTTTTTTCCTAGAACCTCTTTGTCATTGAACAGGTCCCCTTTTCAGAGAGAAACTGTCAGAAAAATAAATTATACTACTGACGCTAAATTAAAGCACTTCTAGAATTATTTCTATTTAAAAAGAAGTGGGGGAGGGGGATATAAATGCTTCAAATCAATGAATGTTGGAGATGTAGACATTTACCTAATTGGAAAATTCTTTAGGTTAGCAGTCGGCAAACATTTTCTTCAACAGTTGATAGAAAATATTTTCAGCTTTGCAGGTCATACAGTTTAGGTTGCAATTACTCAGCTTTGCCATTGTTCTGCAAAGGCAGCTGCAGATAATACCAGTAAGTGATCGGGAATGGCTATGATCCAATAAAACATTATTTATGGACATTGAAATTCAAATTTCACCTAAGTTTCATGTGTAATGAAATATTATATATATTTTTTGCATTTCCCTGCAACCATTTAAAAATGCAAAAGAAATTCTGAGCTCATGGGCTATACACAAACAGAATTTGGCTCATGGGCTTTGGTTGGCTATCTCATCACCTCTTCTATCACATCCTAACATGAGGTGCACTGTGTCTGGGTGGAGCCACTGTGCTTGGACATTGTCATTGAATAGTTTGGCAATTCATCTATTTATTCAGTCAAATATTTGTTGAGGACTTACTAAGTGCTCAGGGCTACTTTGGGTGTTGAGAATTCAGAAGCGAACAGACCACGTGCCTGCTTCTGGGTAGTTTACATTGCCCTGGCCACGGTAGGAAGATTTAGGGCCTGGAGGCAAGGATTTGGGTTTTGGTCTCAGCCCTTCCTTCCTTGGACTTGGCTGTCTCTAAGCCCCAGACTTGGGGGCAAGGCACATTTGCGGTGCTGAGCAGAGGGGCCCTGAGCACAGGTCTTCTACTGATCAGCCACGGGAGAGCCTTGTGAGCTGCTTGGATCTAATGCCCTGGGAGAGCTGTAGTGTACTAAATTTCCAAAAAGAAAAGTCCAGCCAAAAAATAAAAATGAATCAAATAACTTAAAACCCAAGACCTTTTGGGCTCAGCGTACTCTGGCCAAGCATCCCAGTGGGGTTCTGGGATGGTTTTCAAGAGCCGTGGCTTCTCTTGGACGTTCCCATGGCCTATTTCAAGACAACACTGCTCTGCAGATGTTTCCCCAGGCCAGGGTCACGTTGAAGGCCCTTCACCCTGACCACTGCTGCCAGCGCTGCGAGGTCAGTGCTCACTGAGCCCAGCAATGGGACTCGCCCCCCAGATCCCACCCATTACCAGACAGGTGATTGAGAAGCTCTGTGAGATCCTCCTCGAAGACCAAGAAGTCCCCTCCATGACGCGGGGGGGACACACGTGGCCTTGTTAAGACAGAAGAACGGCTCCACAGTGGGTAGGAAATTGCTCCCAGCTCATGGGCCCTCACGATTTATAAGGCATTATAAATCCTCCACATTAGTCTGCTGCATGTTGCGAGGAAGAACTGGGGAATTGAGCCTGGAAGATCAGGGATATAGTAAGGTTCCTGCTTCTAAATTCTGTATGATCTGGCTAGGTGAGACCTTCTAGGAAACAGGAACTCCTAGGCAGCCACCCTTTGTCCCCTCCTAAAACCCCAACTGGCCTCGATCACCCAGTAGCTACATGACTTTGATGTCCTCCAGGTTCCTTGCGGAGACAATGAGTGACTTCATGACATGATTACCTGATTGCAAAAGGTTTTATCCTGTTGTCCTCTGAAACATTCTGCCTTCTTTTCTGGGCTCTCCTATCGTTTCTGCATTCATTCCATTTTTATTCTATCCCTCTGCCTCTTCTACTGTGATCTGGCTTAGAGATGTTCAGCATTTGCCCAAAGCTCACCTGGTTGTGCCATCCCAGGCCAGGTTTCCAGGAAGCCAGAGCAGAAGATGTGGAGATGAGGATGGAGAGCAGGGATGCAGCCTGCTAGGTTTTCATTAGACTCTTCCTGTCTACTGTCCTGCTTCCAGCCAGATTTCTTTGAGTAACTATGAATGTGGATGGGAAGTTACATTCAAGTCTTGATCATATATATTACATATTACACATTCATTCATTCAACAGTTATTTCTTATGTGTCTACTACAAGCCAGGTACAATGCTAGGGATAGAAGAGTGGATTAAGTAGACCCAGAATACCCCTAGATGGTACCTTCTACCCTAGAAGGTCATCTTTCTAACTCCCTGATTTTGTGGTTGAGGATTTTTAGGCTCAAAGTGAGACTGAGAGTTATCTAAAGTGAATCAAAACCAGAACCAGGACAGGAACACAGGACCTCTTAATCTAAGTGAGACCAGAAATTGTATTTCCATACATTTGCTTCACATTTGAAATGTACAGAGTATGTCTTCTCTCCACTTCTATTGTGGGAAAGGGTAGGCAGAGACTTTACTTGGGGTGGTGAACACACAATACAATATACAGATGATATATTACAGAATGGAACACCTGAAACCTATATAGTTTTATTGACCAAATCATCCCCAAAAATTCAATAAAACAATTATTATTCTTATAATTATGAACCGCCTCCACATGGTTATTCATTTTTCAGATGAGTAAGCTGAGTTTCAAGAAGTTAAGTATTTGAATAAATGTCAGGTGTCTAGATGAGGCAGAGCTGCGAGAACTTGGGTCTTCCGATCATGTACAATACAAATATTCCCACCTGCACCAGCCATCCACCCTCCTCTCTCCTCGATGGCTCCCTGGATGCCTCTGGTCAAAGAGGAGTGAGAAGCAACTCAGACGTCTCAGTAGTACCCTGCAGTTCTGTCAGAATAAAGGAAAGAGGCACAGACTATTAGGGGAGGGGCAAAGAAAACTTAGGGAAGACAGCACCGAGAGGGGTGAGAGGTACTAGCAAGATTGCAGAAGAAGGAGTCATAAGACAGGTCAGATCAGAGAGAATGGACCTTACTAATAATTTTGACACTTTTAAATATAAAAATTGATGTCCCTTGTATGGATCAAAACCATTGTCTTGGTAAGGGAGGGGACGGGACAAACATTGAGGTTTGGACCACTGATAATCATGAGCATTATAAACCCTGTCAGTGATTCGATCATCTGGGGTCTGATGATCACCTAACTTCACCCTTGAATTTCTGCCTTCTGGTCAGATTATTCCTCTCTAACCCCTCTGGGAACTAGACACAGTAGACCTGTAACATGTTCCTAGAATTATGTCTGTGCAAGTGAAATTCTGCACTGGGGAGAGTTGATAAAAGAGGAAACCCTCAGGCTCTCTTGATTGTTTTTAAAATAATTTCTCCTAGGCTTTTGGGGATTCTTGTGGAATCAGAAGTTCCAGGACTGGCTCTACTAGTAACCCATCCATAAGGAGTCAATTTTTTAAAATCTAATTTTCTATCAACTAATCAGTGATATGTAATGAACATTTTTCTCTGCAGCCATTCTTTGATCAGCTAATTTTGGGTATATGAAAAGAACATACTTCTAAGACTTTTAAACTAGACTATAATTATCCACTTATTTCCTCAGTAGACTATTGGGCTCTGGAAATTTATCTGCCACCCATCATCACCCTGCCAGTGGCTTGGGGTTGTATAGAGAACTTATGACTTGTCCATCCATTTGATAAATGTCAACTCAGTATATACTACATTCTGGATGTAGGGATGAAATAGTGGTCAAAGCATGTATGGTCTGTAACTTCAGACAGTCCATGTTTAGTGAAAAGAAAGAAGCAACACCCAAGGATAATAACTCAATTATGAGAAATGCTGGGAAGGGAGCAAAGAGGGTGTGAGATAATGTAGTAACATTCAGGGTGGGGTTTTAAAACAATAATGTATTATCATCTCTCACAACTCTGTGGGTTGATTGGACATTGCTGGGTGTTCTCACTGGAAGGGGGGTGTCTCTCTCGCAGTTGTAGTTAGATAACAATTGGGACTGAAGTTATCTGAAGGCTCAGCTGGGCTGGATATTCAAGCTGGTTTCTCCACTTATATGTCTGGTGCATGGGCTGCGTTGGCTGGACTAGCTGGAGGTTGCCTATCAATGCTCTCTCTTTATATGGCTTTCCCACATGGCTAGCTTGGGCTTCCTCATAGCATGGAGGACTCAGGATAACTGGACTTGTTACATGGAGGCTGGATTTCTTTAGAGTGAGCAAAAAGGAAACGTCCCAACTTGTTAAAAACTTGATCTGGATCTCGTTTGGTGTCACTTCTGCAATATCCTGTTAATCAGGGCAATCACAGGTGGACCTATTTCTAGGACATGGAAGGTTAGACTCCACCACTCAAAGGAAGAATGCCTGCTGCATTCACGGAGGGGAGGGACTGCAGGTGGCCATCTTGGAGACAAGCTAAGGCTTTGAGATACCAACACTTGGCGTGTTAGTGGACCAGAAAGGCAGCTGGTATGGCTGGAGTGTAGTGAGGTTGGCACAAGCTGAGGAAAGGGTGATAGGCAGAGCAGGGTCCTTGTAGCTAAGCTATGGTAGGAAATTTAGATTTTTTTTTAAGTATCATGAAAGCCTTAGGTGTCCTGCTTTCCAAGGACTGATAAGCATAAGCTGTCTCCTTTCTTCCTTCTTCCAGTTCATCCCCACTTTCTGTCAGTTGGTTGTCCTAAAACCTGGCACTTGTCATGTGCTCCTGAGTATCCCAAACTTTCAGTGAGTCCCCGTTGCCTCCAGCATGGCTTGTCGGGGTCCTCTGCCAAGTCGCACAGTTACATATTTCTCTCCCATTTTTGCCCAACTTTTTTGTTGAGTCCCTTGTTTTTCTTGAGAGGTGCCTTTGTCTCCCTGCCTCCATCCCAAGTCACAGCAGTCACTTTGCCCATCATACACTCCCATGACCCCTTCTTCACCTGTCAAAATCCTACCCTTCTTTTTTTTTTTTTTATCCTCACCTGAGGACATTTTTTGTTCAGGTAGAGTGGGAGGGAGAAAGAGGAAGAGAGAGAGAGAGAGAGAGAAACATCGATGTGAAAGGGACACATCGAGTGGCTGCCACCCGCACGACCGACCAGGGCCGGGGACAAACTGCAACCGAGGTACATGCCCTTAGCGGGAACTGAACCCGGGTCTCTCAGCTCTAACTGCTGAGCCAAACCAGCCAGGGCAATCCTACCCTTCTTTAAAACTAACCTCCAATGTCACTTCCTCAAACTGAGTGTATCCCTCACCCCTGGAAACCTCTTAATTCTTACTGATTAGAAGGTGCAGCTACATCTATATTTGTCTACCATCACTCTCACAGGCCCATCTCCACTGACCCTAGGTCCTCGAGGACAGAATACATGACTTCCTAGCTTTTCCTGCCCCACAACCCCATGTCCTGAGCACAGCAATCATTCAATAAGTGCTTGTTGAAATTAAACGGTGGTTTCTATGGGACACCAACCTCCAGAGTCTCTTCCTTTCCCATGGCAAATTTCAGCGTTCGGCTCCCAGCAACCTCTGCTCCACGGCCCCAAGTTTCCTGGCAGGGCTATCCCGCAGGACTGTGGAGCTGCTGTTCCCAGAGAGCCAGGCCTGCACAGGCCAAAGCCGGCTCCCAAGGAGATGGAGGGCTCCTGATCCGGCAGGTCCCTTGGCTCCTGCCTTTCGGCTGCCCTGCACTTATTTTGCTTGGCAGGAGGAAGCCCTCAGTCACCACTTCATCTTCCATTTATAGGCATATATGCATCTTTGTTATTCTTTTCAGAAAATGACAGTGTTCTTAGCTTAGAAAAGGAGAAAAAAAGAGTTGAGGATCATGCAAAGCAAAGAAGGCATTTGATATAAAGTCTCCTTTGCTTCCTGCAATATTTCTGTCCATATCATTAGCTCTTCACACGTTATTGATGGGTTATTATGGGTTAAAAGAAAGCCAGGGTATGGACAATAAATTTGGCAGAAGTTCTTACGATCTAGACAAGAAAATGGGCATGGCTTCTTGGCTTGGGTCCATGTCTGCACAGTGCTTGAGGTCTTCATATGACCCTAAAGTACTCTGTGGTCAAGATTCAAACTCTGTGGGTTCTATGTGCAAAAAGGGGGAACAATAACAACAAATATTGATGTAGTGCTTTCTCTAGACCAACGACTGTTTGAAGTAGGTTTTAAATAGTAACTTATGTAAACCTTTTCGTAACCCTAAGATGTAGTACTATTATTATCCCCATTTTACAGATGAGGGAATGGAGGCAGAGAGAGGTTAAGTCACTTAACCCAAGGTTATACCAATGTTCAGTGACACATTTGGGATCTGAGTATAAGAAGGCTGGTTCCAGACTCCGTAACTTTATTTATTTATTTATTAACATTTTATTATTTTTTTATCCTCACTCGAGGACATTTTTCCACTTTTTGTTCAGGTAGAGTGGGAGGGAGAGAGAGGAAGAAAGAGAGAGAGGAGAGAAACATCGACGTGAAAGGGACACATCGAGTGGCTACCACCTGCATGACCAACCAGGGCCGGGGACAAACTGCAACCCAGGTACATGCCCTTAGCGGGAACCGAACCCGGGTCTTTCTGGACCACAGACCGACGCTCTAACTGCTGAGCCAAACCGGCCAGGGCCAGACTCTGTGACTTTAACCACTCACAGTGCTGATTTCATTGCTCTTCAAATTAACAGGATCACTTAGTCCTTATATACCCAAGTGCAGTGGAAACAACTGTGTCTGAGGATTGTGGGAAGAGCCTAGACACGTCTGAACCAGTTCTCGTCACAGGTAATTTGATTTGGTTCGAATTCTGACTTTCCCACAGATTTATGATTCTCAGTCTAGTGTTTCATGCTTAGCAAAGGGGTTTTCTGATGTATCCAAGAGCAACTACTTTTCTTGGTTGCAACTCATGGCTTGTGCATTCACTCAGCAACCAATTAGTTCATTTCTTTTTTTATTCATTGAACTCTGATTCTATATCTTGTATGTATAAGACACCATGTGGATATGTGAAGGATGAGTGGAAAAAAGAAAAGCTAAATGAAATAGACATAGTCTCTGTGTCAAGCTATGGGTTTGTGTGCAGCTGTGTACATTTACAAGTAAACCTGAGAACCCAACTTTATTTGTTTACATACCCTTTTGGGTATTCTAGTACTCTGTGGAGTTCTAAATGTGATCCATTTTACTGTTTCCCTGGAGTCTAGAATGCCCTGCATAAACAGGTTTTTAAAAAGAAGCTCACTGGGGCATAGTTGCTCTTATTGACCAGTGAATCTTCAAGCTGTCTAAACTGGATAGAACAGTGATAGATTTCTGGCCCACCTTGTGTACAACACTCTACTCAGTTGTTAAGGAAATAAAAAAGGACAAAAATATTAAGAGAATGAGAAGACAAGCCATAGATGGGAAGAAAATATTTGAAAAGACACATCTGATAAAGGACTATTATTCAAAATATGTGACGAACTCTTAAAGCTTAACAATAAGAAAACAAACAACCCAATTAAAAAAAAAAAAGGCCAAAGACCTGAACACACACTTCACCAAAGAAGATATGTGATGGTAAGTAAGCATATGAAAAGATGCTCCACATGGTATATTATCAAGGAATTACAAATTAAAACAACAATGAGGTACCACTCCACACCTATGAGGAATGGTCAAAATCTAGACTACTGACAACAACAAATACTGGTGAGGATGTGGAGCAACAAGATTCTCATTTCTTGCTGATCGAAATGCAAGATGGTGCAGACATTTTGGAAGATAATTTAGCAGTTTCTTACAAAACTAAGTACACTCTAACCATACAATCCAACAATTGCGTTCCTTGGTATTTGTCCAAAAAAGTTAAACCTTACATTCACACAAAAACTTGGATATGCAATTTTACAGCAACTTTATTCATAATTGCCTAAATTTGAAAGCAACAAATATGTCTTTCAGTAGGCAAATGGATAAACTGTGGTACATTGAGAGAGTAAAATATTATTCAGCTATCAAGCCATGAAAAGGATAGAGAAATCTAAAATGCACATAACTAAGTAAAAGAGGCCAATTTAAAAGGTTACATACTGGACGATTCCAATTTTATGACATTCTGGAAAAGGAAAAATATAGAGACAGTCAAAAGATCAGTGGTTGCCAGGGGTTGAGGCAGAGGATGAGGGGTGGAAAAGAGATGGATAGGCAGAGTACAGAGGACCTTAAGGAGAGTGAAATACTCTGTATGATTCCATAATGATGAGTGATGGGTACCTGACATCATACATTTGTGCAAACCCATAGAATGTACAACACCAAGAGAGAACCATACTGTAAATCATGGACTTTGGGTGCTTATGATGTGTCAATGCAGGTTTATCAATTGTTACAAATGTATCATTCGGGTGAGGAATTTTAATAATGGGGGAAATACGTGTGGGAACAGAGGTTGTATGGGAAAATCTCTGTACCTTCTCCTTAATATTGCTGCAAACCTAAAACTGCTATAAAAATAAAGGCCTCAACAACCAACAAACAAAAGCAAACCCTGGGACTCTAAACTTGATAAACCACTTGGTATCTATAGCAGATACTCATTGGTCATTGGTATCTTTCCAGCATCCATTTTTCCTTCTTCTTTGTCAAAGGCCTCCCATTTTATTTGAGAATTCAAATGGTTCAGGGAAGTTACTCTTGCTGTTGGCTCAATGGGAACTTAGTCAGATAGAATATCCAATCCCCTGCCAGTAATGATTACTTCTGGTGTGACATGCGGCTTAAGCTAGTGAAGTCCGAGTGAGTATCAGGAAGTTTTGTGTGGATGCTGGGACAAAGATGCTTTTTCATACTTTCTAGATGCAAATGAGGAAGTTCGTGGCTTTGGGAGCTGCTGGCAGCCATTCATAGCAACAGCAGGAGAAGCAGCATTGAGATGAAGTTGAAGTTCAGACCGAGAGATGGAAAGGGAGTAAGTTCTAAGTGAAACTACTGAAGCCAGCGTACCTTTCATCTTTTTAATTAGGTGAGCCAATAAAGTGCTTTTAAGGTTTCAGCTATTTGAGTCAGATTTTCTTTTACACGCAGTCGAAAGAGACAGCAGGCAGGTGATTGCCTTTTCTGGCCCGCACTGTTCTGAACATGAATAAATCACTCAGCCTTTTTGATTATTTTTATGGATGCAGGTGAAGTAAAAAAGAATTAAAATGCATTTTAAAAAGTTAATTCTTTTTTTGTGTCTTCTGGAGAACACAAATATCACCAGCATGGTTGCCAGGACCTGTTGGTGATTATATTGGATTGCATGGACGATGTTCCCAAAGAATAGAGCACAAGGCAGTGGAGGGACAGATGCTGTGTTTAAATTTCACAAGCAGCTTTGCCTTCCCATGCTTATTGTCTTTAAGGAAGCAGACTCTTTCTGCCTCATACTTTCTTTTAGAAACTGAAAGTCCTCTAGGCTTTGGGTGGAAGTTTGCAGGAGGGTTTGAGGAGAGGGTTGCAGAGTACAGGTAGGAGGAAGCACTTTGGTGAAAATGTACAGCTGTATTAGGAGAGGTAGAAACCTCTCCCATTTCTCTCTGTTTTATATGGAGATAAGCTGAGATGTAGAGTTGGATCCTGTTCCACATCACCTGGATAATCCAGGAGCATTGCAGAGATTTGAACTCGAGTCTGAACTCCCAATCAGGCCTCTCCTTAAGATGACCTCTTTGCCTCCTCCCAAGTCCTGTGAACTGCTTCCCCTGGAACCAAACCAGGTGCTCTGGAGAAAGCACCACATCAGCATTATAGGCAGACGGGCCTGGTTTCCTGAGATACCACTTGCTGGACTCACGGTGCTGGGCTGCCTCTGGGCCCAGGTGTTTTCTAAAGTCAGGTGACAGACTTTTATGGTGTCTTGAAGCTTCCTTCAGAGGATCCTGGAAGCACGTGTGACACAGGTGTCGTAAACGTTGGAAGAGGGGAGCGGGGCTGAGGCACGGCTGACAGCAGCTGTAAGAGTCCAAACGGCGGGAGCAATCAGTGGCGTGGAGCAGCATCGTCCCTTCTGACCTTCAGCTCCTGGAGTTCCAGGAAAGGTCTTGGCTATTCCATAGGAGCTGAGACTCTGCACCAGTAAGATGTTTTCTCTTTCACCGCGGGACTGAAAAGAGCGAGGGTGACAGAGCTTTAAGAAAGATCCAGGGGCCTGAAAGGGGTGAAGCATGAGGGGAGTAAACTGGTGAGGGGCATGGGGAAGATTTGGGAGATTGTGCCAAGAGTAGTCATAAACTCATAAGTTTGAGACCTGAAAAGATTTTTAAGAGATCATCTCTCCCACCTTGCTCATGTCCCAGGACAGGAGTCTGATTGATTCCCAGAGAGAGAAAAGTCCTCGCCTAGGGTTTTGCTGTAAATTGTTGTAAGAGACTTGGTGCAGGTCTCTTTACTTCCAGACTGAATGTATTAGTTATCTATTGTTTTCTAAGGAATTGTCCAAAAACTTAGTGGCTTAACCCTGGCCAAGTGGCTCGGTTGGTTGGAGCATTGTCCCATAAACCAAAAGATTGCAGGTTTGACTCCCAGTAAGGGCACATACCTACATTGTGGGTTTGATCCCTGGTTGGGGTGCCTATGGGAGGCAACCAACTGATGTTTCTTTCACGTTGATTTCTCTCTCTCTCTGCCTTTAAAAATATCAATAAAAACATATCCTTAGGTGATGATTAATAAAGAAAAACATAGTGGCTTAAAACCATAAACACATATTGTTTCACAGTTTCTGTGGGTCAGAAAAATGGGTATGTCCTCACAAGTTCCTCTGGCTCAGTCTTTCATGAGGCTGCAGGCAGGGCATTAGGAGGGGCTGCATTCTCATCAGAAGCCTTGATTGGGGAGCGTGTGATTCCAAGCTCCAACAACAAGCTCACTTGTCAGGATTCTGTCATCACAGGCTGTTGGACAAGAGTTTAAGTTTCCCATTGACTACAGGCAAGAAGTCTCCTTAATTTCCTTGTCATATATCATTTTCTATATGGCAGCTCACAGCATGGCAGCTGCGTTCCATCAGTGTGAATAAGAGAGGAAAAGAGGGTGAGCAAGACAGCAGCCAATTCTTTTTCCAACCTAATCTTCGCAGTAATATAACATCAGTTTTGCTGTATTCCATTCATTGAAACAAGTCACTATGTATAGCTCACACTCGTAAACATCAGGAGACAGGAATTCTTAGGAGCCATCTTAGAAGCTGTCTGAATACTTCTCACTATTATTTGCTGTCTCTTTCAGCAACATAGCAGAAAGGGCTGAAAAGGCAGAAGTTTAGGAGGTGGGTGTTCTGTTACATAGCTTATTTGCTCTGCTTTTGAGTTAGAGACAAATGCCCTCCCCCTCACTGAAGGGGAAACAAGAATTAGAGGTGGAATGAACACTTTAAACCTCAGAAGCATTATAGTAATAATTTCTAAACATTTATTTTCACCTAGTATAAAATTTGCTTTCTTCATTGTTGTTTGATGGATACAATAGAAAAAAATCAAGATATTTGATTTAGAATCTGCAAACCTGAGTCCAATTATGACCTATAAGTCTGTACAAGTCGCTTACCCTCATGAAGCACCATCTACTCATCTAATTATCTAATGAGATGTGCCAACTTGACCGGATTAATTGCATTGGATGTAATACCCTTCAAAGTCAACAAGATGCTTTTATATAGGGTAACAACTAATAAAATCTGGCCTGTTAGAAATTTATTTTTTATTTATTTTATTTTTGTTACAGATGTTTCACCTTTTTTCCCCATTGACACCCTCCTCCTCCTCTCTCCCCACCCCGTCCCCAGCTTTGTTGTCCATGTCTATCGGTTATGCATACATGCATGTAAGTTCTGTGGTTTATCTCCCTCCTCGCTCCCCACACCTCCTCTTCTGGGGATTGTCAGTCTGTACCCTACTTCCACGTCTCTGGGACTACATGTTCTTCACACTGTTATGTTCATTATATTCCACAAATAAGTGAGATCATATGATATCTATCTTTCTCTGCTTGGCTTGTTTTACTTAGGATAATACTTTCCAGGTCCCTCCATGTCATCTCAAAGGATAAGAGATCTTTTTTTCTTACAGCTGCATAGTACTCCATTGTGTACATATACCACAGCTTTTTTATCCATCTACTGATGGATACTTGGGCTCTTTTCAGATCTTAGTTATTGCAAGTAGTGCTGCTATGAACATGGGGGTACATATATTCTTTCTGATTGGTGTTTCAGGTTTCTTGGGCTATATTCCTAGAAGTGGGATCACTGGGTCAAATGGCAATTCAATTTTTAATTTTTTGAAGTAACACTATAGTGTTTTCCATAGTGGCTGCACCAGTCTGCATTCCCACCAGCAGTGTGCTAGAGTCCCCTTTTCTCCACACCCTCGTCAACACTTGTTTGATAATTTGTTGATGGCAGTCATTCTGACAGGCGTTAGATGATACCTCATAGTTGTTTTAATTTGCATCTCTCTGATGATTAGTGATGTTGAGCATTTCTTCATATATCTCTTGGCCATTTGTATGTCCTGTTTGGAGAGGTATCTATTTAGTTCCTCTGCCCATTTTTTAATTGGGTACTTTGTCTTCCTTTTGTTGAGTTGTATAAGCACTGTATATATTTTGGAAATTAACTCCTTTTCTGATGTATCATTGGCAATTATGCTCTCCCATACAGTGGGTTGCCTTTCCATTTTCATGGTTGTTTCTTTTGCTGTGCAGAAGTTTTTGAGTTTGATGTAGTCCCACGTGTTCATTTCTTCCCTTTGTTTCTGTTGCCTTAGGTGATGTATCAGTGAAAATTCTGTTGTGTATGTCTGAAATTTTGTTGCCTATATTTTCTTCTAGAATTTTTATAAATTCATAAGTCACATGTAGGCCATTTATCCATCTTGAGTTTATTCTTGTGTATCGTGTATGTTGGTGGTCTAGTTTCATTTTTTTGCATGTAGCTGTTCAATTTTCCCAACACCATTTGTTTGTTGCTTATTTTTCTATTTTATTAATTTTTTTTTGTTACAGATGTTTCTCCTTTTCCCCCCATTGACACCCTCCTCCCCATCCCTCCTGCCCCATCCCCAGTTTTGTTGTCTATGTACATTGGTCATGCATACATGCATATAAGTTCTGTGGTTTATCTCTTTCCCCCCAACCCCTCTTCTGAGGCTTGTCAGGCTGTACCCCACCTCTATGTCTCTGGGTCAATTTTGTTAATCAGTCTGTTTAGCTCATTATATTTCACAAATAAGTGAGATCATGTGATATTCATTTTTCTCTGCTTGGCTTGTTTCGCTAAGCGTAATACTCTCCAGTTCCTTCCATGCCATCTCAAAGGATAAGGGATCTTTCTTTCTTATAGCTGCATAGTATTCCATTCCCAACACCATTTATTAAAGAGGCTGTCTTTACTCCATTGTATGCTTTTGCCACCTTTGTTGAATATTAATTGAGCATAATGTTTTGGGTCAATTTCTGGGTTCTTTGTTCTATTCCATTGATCTATGTGCCTGTTCTTGTGCCAGTACCAGGCTGTTTTGATTATAACTTTGTAGTATAACCTAATATCTGGTATTGTGGTCCTGCCTACTTTGTCCTTTTTCAAGATTGCTGTGGCTATTCGGGGTCTTTTTTGGTTCCATATGAACTTTTGAAGTATTTGTTCTAGTTGTGTGAAGTATGTCATTGGTATTTTGATGGGGATTGCATCGAATCTAAAGATTGCTTTGGGTAGTATGGACATTTTAATGATATTAATTCTTCCAATCCATGAACAAGGTATATGCTTCCACTTTTTTATATCTTCCTCTATTTCTTTTTTCAATGTCCTGTAGTTTTCTGCAAATAGGTTTTAAACTTATTTGCTTAAGTTTATTTTTAGGTATCTTAATTTTTTTGCCACGATGGTAAATGGGTTTTTTTAGTTTCTCTTTCTGTGAGTTCATCATTGGTGTATAAGAATGCCATCGATTTCTTGATGTTAATTTTGTATCCTGCTACGTTGCCAAATTCATTTATTAAGTCTAATGGAGTCTTTAGGGTTTTCTATGTGTAATATCATGCCATCTGCTAATAATGACAGTTTCACTTCCTCTTTTCCAATTTGGATCCCTTTTATTTTTTCTTCCTGTCAGATTGCTGTGGCTAAGACTTCCAGTATTATGTTAAATAAAAGTGGTGAAAATGGTCATGCTTGTCTTGTTCCTGTTCTTAAGGGAAATGCTTTTAGTTTTTTTTCATTGAGTACGATGTTGGCTGTAGGTCTTTCATATATGGCCTTTATTATGTTGAGCTATGATCTCTCTATTCCCAAATTACTGAACATTTTTATCAGAAATAGGTGCTGGATTTTTTCAAATGCTTTTTCAGCATCTATTGATATGATCAAATAATTTTTATCTTTCATTTTGTTTATGTGGTATGTCACATTTATTGATTTTTGAATATTGTACCAGCCTTGCATCCCTGGGATAAGTCCCACTTGGTTATGATGAATAATTTTTTTGATGTAATGCTGCATCCAATTTGCTAGTATATTGTTAAGAAATTTGTCATCTATGTCCGTCAGAGATATTTTGCCTGTTAGAAAATTTATTATTATTATTATTTTTATCCTCACCCGAGGACATTTTCCCATTTTTTTTTGTTCAGGTAGAGTGGGAGGGAGAGAGAGGAACAGAGAGAGAGAGAGAAACATCGATGTGAAAGGAACACATCGAGTGGCTGCCACCCACACGACCGACCAGGGCCGGGGACAAACTGCAACCGATGTACGCGCCCCTAGCGGGAACCGAACCCGGGTCTCTTAGGACCGCAGGCTGACGCTCTAACCGCTGAGCCAAACTGGCCAGGGCCCTGTTAGAAAATTTAAAGGAACTTTCAAAGAACATATATGGTAGCCAATGTGATATGGTAGGAAACAGAAATAAATGGTAGAACTATGGAGGAGGATTCTTATTATTTTCTGATTGTACGATAATGAATCAGTTTGTTAGGGCTGACATAAAGTACCCCAGACTGGGTGGCTTATACAACAGGAATTAATTTCTTAGAGTTCTAGAGTTTAGACATACAAGATCAAAGTTTGGAAAGTTTGGTTTCTTTTGAGGCTTCTTTTCTTAGCTTACAGGTGGACACCTTCTTGCGTCTCTTGATATGGTTGTCTCTCTGGGCATGCACTCTGTGCATCAAAATTTTGTCTACTTATAAGGACACCAGTCAGACTGAACTAAGGCCTACCATAATGGGCTCATTTTTATTTCATCCCCTCTTTAAAGGCCCCATTTCCAATACAGCCACATTCTGAAGCACTGGGTGTGAGGGCTTCAACATATAAAGTTTTCAGGGGACACAATACAGCCTGTAATAGATGGTACACCTAAAAAAGTGAGATCATGAATTGAGAAAGAAGAGAACTAATAGAAGATCAGTCAAGTATCCAGATACAAAATAAATAAACAAAAAATGGTTATTACATATCAGCAATGACCTAAGAAAAAGTACAATGGAAAAAAGACACCATTTTCAATAGTCCTGCAGTTCAAGCATGTTTCCACACGAAGCAGAGAAGAAGGGCGTCATGTGATTGAGGGCTTCATTTGGTCACCTGCACATAGAAAGAACACAGCTTCCAGCCAGAGCCTCATGGAAGATCGTATGATAATATTTCAAGCCTCTTGTCCTCAAACTTGTAACCACAGAAGCTCAAACCCAGAGCATGCTGCTGCTAAGGGGGCCATAAATGCCCCACCATCCCCCTGGGTCCTCCTTCCTTTCTCAGCTAAGGCACATGACCTCCAAACCCGCCTAGTCCAATCAGCTCAGCTCCAACATGGGGACATATTAACACAGCAAATATTAGCTCTCCAAAGCACTTTCCCCCTGGCAACCACATCTTTTGCACAGAAGCCAATCTTTACTTTCCATTTATATCATTAAAATCCTCATTCGGGCAATTTCCTCAGAACCAAGAGACTTTCTATACTAACGGACTGTTGATGTTTCCTTTTACTGCCAGATAGAAATTGCTTGGAGCTTGAAGAAAAATTTTTTAAAAAGTTAATTAAAGCAGTAATGTGTAATAAAATTCAAACAATATAGGTAAATGTTCTTTGTTCACATGTGATCTTGTTCTTCTCCCCAGAGATGATCATTCTCAACAGTTTGGTGCAAATATATTTAAAAAAATTTGTTTTTCTTTATTGATGTCAGAGAGAGAGGAAGGGAGAGGGAGAGAGAGATAGAAACATCTATGAGAGAGAACATCAGTTGGCCGCCTCCTGCATGCCCCCCACTGGGGATCGGGCCCACAACCTGGGCATGTGCCCTGAATAGTAATGGAACCGGTGACCTCTTGGTGCATAGGTTGATACTCAACCACTGAGCCACATCAGCCGGGCTGCAAATATATTTTAATGATTTTTTTTTTCAGACAGAGTGGAAGGGAAGGAAGGAGGAAGAGAGAGAGGGACATCGATGTGAGAGAAATATATCGACTGGCTGCCTCCTGCACGATCCCAGGGTCAGGGATGAAATGCAACCAAAGTAAGTGCCCTTGACCAGAATCAAACCCGAGACTCTAGGTCCTTAGGCCGACGCTCTAACCGTTGAACCAAACTGGCCAGGGCCAAATACTTTTAAAATGTACAAAATTATCGCCCGGCCGGTATGGCTCAGTGGATTAAGCATTGTCCCATGGACTGAGAGGTCCTGGTTCAATTCCAAGTCAGGGCAAATGCCTGGGTTGAGGGTGCGATCCCCAGTAGCGGGTGTGCAGGAGGCAGCCAATCAATGTTTCTCTCACATCGATGTTTCTATATCTCTCTTCCTTCCTCTTTCTCTATAAAGTCAATAAAAACATATAAGATAACATAAAATGTACAAAATGATGTGTGTGTGCATTCATATGCTTGCAAACACACATACACACACACACACGCACGTATACTTACAACTTTAAAACTACTTTTGCTCCACCCTGTATTTATGTGTTTTTACACACACCCTTTATTTTTATGTATAAAATTACCCTGTTAAATTTAAAGGGTGTCATACTGTATGTATTGTCTTGCTACTTTCTTCTCCACCTAGTACTATGTCTTGGAGATCTCAGTTTCTATCAGTACACATATATGTATGTGTGTACCTATGGACGCGCGCGCGCACACACACACACACACACACACACAAATTTTCTAACTTCTATAGAATATATAATGTATAGATGTATTTTACTTTATTATAGTCCCCTAGGGTGTACTACAAGAAAGAGCACCTGAATTAGACTGTAGAGCAGGTCCACTTTATATTGTTAAGTCATTCTGTGTGAGAGTTGTGTTAACTTTAAATGTTGCTTTGATTATTACTGAACACTTCTTGTGTAGAGATGTAGATTCCTCTAAAATGTCTAGAGGTAAACTTTCTGTGTCCAAGAATGTGCCCATTTTCATTTTAAATAAGCTTAACATTTTTTTTTTTGTTTCCATTTCTACCCTTCAAGTTTTCAAAAATCTTAGGATCTGAGTGTCTGTTTGAACAACCCAGATGCAGCCCCACGTCCCTCTCACATTTTATGGGTGTCTACGTGGTTATTGGGTGCATTGTTTAGTTTGGCACAGCTTTCTTCTTCAGACTAGACCTTAGAACCGAGGCCTGGCTCCTCATTCATGTTCTAAACTGAAATCCTCCTTGATGGTGAATTAGCCCCATGATACTGCTCTCAGTTTTCCGATAAAAGCTCAAAGTCTCAGTGCACAGTCTGTAGATCGGAGTATATATAATCTATAGGCACACAACCTTGCTACAACGTAACATAGATCCGAATAAAAAATGTCAGCCTGATGTTTCACACTCTGGCTAACCCTGCCCCCTCTTACTCCTGAATCTGGAGGATGCCGGCTTCTTCCCATTCGTGTTCTAGTCACAAAGCTTCCCTAAGGCAGGTCCAGACTCTCCTTCCAGCTGCTCCTTGGTCATTGCGGGAGGGTTGTTCAAGCCCGAGTCCCACCAGCAGGATCTCTGCGTGTGTGTCTTCCCCAGACCTGCGCTCCAGAGCACGCCCCTCAGGTGTGCTCTCAGCTCAGATTAGTGTTAGTCTGTGGTTTGAAAGACAACTGCCCCGTCCTTTTCTAAGTTAGAATCTATTTTGCTCAAACGGCCATACATGTGCTGGGGCCCACCAGCTCTCCAGACCAGAACTCAACCCTCTTCTGTTCTGATCAGCTTTTTCAAGTACTAATTGACAGACAGTTACAAAGAGCCACTCAAATCTCCATGAAAATTTTAGCATATAATTGAGGAAGAATGTATCATCAATAACTTCATGTATTTAACACATATTTATTATGTGTCTTAGAGTGGAAGTAGGAGACACTAAGGTCAAAGAGAAAGAAACAAACAAACCAAAACCATGACCTTCAGCTTTATGAAGCTGGCCATCAGGGGATTAATCAGGATAACGTCCAGAATGTGAAAAGTGCATTAAAGAACATGCAAATGCGTGGAGAGTATAAAAGGAGGACTTAGATGGCGTGGGAGGGAGGGGCAAAGACAGCTGCCCTAATAGCACCTCCTACTAACATTTTTTTTTTTTTTTTCTGACTTTTTGTCAGAACCAGGATATTCAGGTCTCCCAACTCTGGCCCACCTTTCCACCCCACCATGTGTCTTGGCCTTCATTTTCTTATCTAAACCTCAGAGACTGGTCTAGAAAAGCTCTGAATTCCGTTCTAACTACAAGGTTCTTTGTCTTCCTCCTCCTTATGGGAGACATATGTGGCCACCTGCCAGCAGCATGCCGCCATCCATTCATTCATCACGTTTGTTGAGCAACTATTATGTGCCAGGCACTGTACTAGGAGCTGGAAACACAGTGGAGAGGGTATGAAACGTCATGCTGCCTGCCCTTGCAGGCGTGTCCAGGCCTTGAGTGCCAGTTTGAAATAACGGAGCCCTCTCTTTCCTTCTTTGGCCATATTGACACATTTAGTATTGAGTTGTAGTGGACTGAGAACCCTGGGAACTCCTGATGGCCTGGGACAGTCATTTGCATCTTTTAGGTACTTAACCCACCCTTAGTGAGCACCTGCTTCTTTAGTGTTGATGCCTTGCTCACCTTAGGGGCATATGACCTGAGGGCACAAGCCATACAGGGACCACGCTTTCAACAGAAAGACTAGCTGTAGCATAATGGCCTTTCACTTTCTGATGTTCATGGCACTGGCTGCGGCCCTGGAAAGATGTGGGGACACATACACACCGTTCTGGTGCAGAGTCAACATTCAGTGAACCTGACTGATTTAGCTGGGATGACGTGGTCCCAACCTGAAAGGCCCTGTAGTGAGCAACCTGGAAGAGGGGATGATGATGTTTCTGTCCTCAGGGAAATCACACTCCTTTAGGGCCTCAAGACTGCACCCCAGTAGCTCTAGTATTATTGTAGCCAGTGTGGACTTCTATAACGGCAAACAGTGAGCTGGAAACGGAGAGGTGATAAAGCCCATTCTTTCCTGGCTGGGTTGATTAGGAAAAGGTTCTTGGAACTGTGTTTTAAACTATGGGAGGAATGTCAGAGAGGTGATAGTGGGAAACAAAAGAGGTCTCCTTCCAGAGGGAAGCCTCCCCTTGGGCTCTGGCTTTATTCCCTTGCAGTTGAAACCACGGAAAATAAATAGACCTAGAAGAGAAGGACTCATCTCTGGAGTCTTGGAGTCTCACCCATGGGTTTTGCATCTGTTCAGCATGGGTGAGGAGTCTGTGCTATGGGCAGGGAAATGGAGATGACGAGGTCCCGGGAGGGATCTCTGAGGGCCCTGTGACATTTGGAGAGTCTTTTAGATGAGGTGACTGAGACATGGAATGTAGGACCTCATTAAGCCCAACTAGTTTTTAAAATAAATTTTAATTCATTAAACAACAAGCTAAAAGAAATAAGAAAGAGATCTTTTTTTTATCCAAGTCTTTGCTCTTTGTCTACACCTGTCCCCACCTCACAGGGCACCTCCCTGGCCCTTGCAACACCCCAGGCTGGGCATCAGGCCAACCTTTCTTAGATGAAATCCAGGCTGCCAGATTACCCTGCTCACCATGTTCCCACAGCCGGGGCCCCACCCTCCCCCATCTTTCCCCACCCTCCCCTCTCATGGGAGATACAAAGGGCTTCTGTGACTCAAACCAGAGCTCACAAGCCTCCTCTTTCTTTCTAGCAACAGAGTGAGGCCATGAGGTGCATCTCGCCTGACTTGCTATGTCACAAACAGCATAGAGGTTTCTACTCCTCAGCTCTGGGGCCACCCCCTCCATACCTACGCCCTTATTTTACTACAGTTAGACCCTTTTTCAGAAATTCCAGAGGTCCCAGTTTGGCTCCTGAAGTCAGGGCAGGGGTGGTCTGGAGAGGAACTGATATTTATACTCACCATGCACTGGGTATGACATGAGTTATTTTGCATATGGATCCTTTGCAGATCCTCATGGTGACCTTGAAGGAGGTGTTTTTAACCCAGTTTTACACAGCAAGCGGCAGAGGCTCAGAGAAGTTGGGTAACTTGTTCAAGGTCATGTAACTGTTAAGTGATTATGACTCTAAAACTGGCTGATGCCAAAGCCTTGGTATTTCTGTTATACTTGTTGCTTAGGGTTTGACTCAAATGATCCTGCCTTTTCCAGAAAGATGAGAAATATTGTCTCTTCCTGATCCTGTCTGTCTCCCACCCCCAAGCCTTCTATTTACTTCTATCAAAATATCCCTTAACTTTGGACAGGAACATGGTCTGGTGTGGGGGGATAGTATGCCTGGGGCAATGTAGGGGGGGCAGCAGAGAAGAGAGTTCTGGTTCTGCGTCTGTCACTAACTGGGCCATTTAAAGGATGTCTTCATGTCTTTTTCAGTCGTTGGACCTCAGCTCCTCCACCTGTGAAACAGAGGCCACAGCTTAGTGCTTAAGCACAGACGCAGAACAGATAGCCTGGTCCCAATCCCACCTCTGCCACTCACCAGCCATTTGACCTGGGACAAATTACTTGATCTTTCTGTTCCTCAGTTTCTTATCTCTAGAACAGGTCACAACAGTATCTACTTCATGGGATTGCGAAAGAAGTTAATATGTATAAAGCTTGTAGGAAAATGTCTAGCATAAGTACATTGCTATTATTATTTCTAGATATAAAAATTTCTACAATTCTCCTAATTTAAAGAGAATGTATGAAACACAAGATGGAATTTAAAGATGAACGCCACCACCTTGAATGCTCTCTCTACTTTTTGCCTCCGTGAATGTGAGCGTGGGTGTGTGTGGCTGTGAGTAGACCATGGTGATAACTAGGTGTTATCCCCCTATACTCTGTGTGTGTGTGTGTGTGTGTGTGTGACATACACAGCTTCCTGATATGACAAAGAGGACAAGCATTTAAAAATGTTGTATATTGTACTTTTATAAACCAGCCAACTTTGAACCCATTCACGAGGAGTCCAATGTTGTAGAACTTACATAGCAATACAGTGGTGGGCAATTTGGGGCCCTAACAGCTGGGGAGGCAGTCATTTAGGCATATCAAGGACAACAGGATGACCATGAGAATAGCAACAAATAACACAACTGGACACAGCAACCACCTCCTAAAACGTAAGACCTAAAAGATTAAGACACAGGAGGATGTGTATGTGTGTGTGATGGAGGACTGGGAAAGGTGAGGGTGGATAATGGGGTTATTCACCTCTCTGCAGTGCTCACTTAGAACAGCCTTCACAGACTCTGCTCTAAATAAAAAGGGCAGAAAGTATGGCGGATGAAGGGTTACCAAGCTGTGAAAATCCAGGGGACTCTAGGCTGGTTCTGTTCGATAAAATAGAACACAAGTTGCATTTGTAATTCCCAATATTCTAGTAGCTATATGTTGGAAAAAGAAAACGTGTGACCATTTTATTTTAGTTAATCAAATATGTCTAAAATATTATTTCAACATGTAATCAATGTAAACAAATTATTAATGAGCTACGTTACACTCTTTTGTTCATAGTAAGTCTTTGAAAGCCAGAGGTTTACAGTTGCATTGTGACACTGCAATAATCAGAACTGGCATGTCTTCTGCTGCACACATGAACAGCTGTAACACTACTTCCGCCTACCCCTGTATGTCCCAGTGAGAGCACATCTGACCCCCCCCGCCCCCCGCGAGCGCTCAATGGCGGCACACTGCCAGTGGCTCCCATGCTGGATGGTGAAGACCCAGACCCTTGGGAGCTAAATCAGCCAGAACACATCTTGCTTCCTGGATGTGTGGAGTGAAAGGATGGCAAGAGGTAAATCATTTTTCTTAAGATTCAGGTAGGGTTGATGGAGTCCACCCCCCCACCTCACCCCCCCCCCCCCCCCGCCAAGCCAGGGTTTCTCCATCACCACACATTTGCATCACTGTATCTTGACTTCCAAAGAGATCACAGTCTCCCCCTTGATGCTTTCGGAGGATCTGTGACTCCCAGGTGTGCTTGCTTTTGCTGAGGCCTGGATATGGTAGGTGCCTCCGGCGAACGGGCCTGTCCCCGCCACCAGCAGCAGCCCAGCACGCCCCTCTGTGACTCTCTCCTTGCTTTCCCATTGGCTGCTAACCCTTTCCATGTGATGATCATGTTCTCTATGGGGAAAATAAATGCAGTTGAGAATAAAGCCAACTTCTGGTTCTGTTGTATGTGATATGTTCTCAGCAAATTCTTTGTTCTAAGATGGCCGTTTTACAGGAAAAACTGCATGTTATAAAGGTGTTCACAGATGTAGAGATGGAAGAACATGGCTGTCTGGGACTCAGGATGCCACGTGTCCACCCTGCTTAGCAAGTTGCATCGCAGGGAAGTCGGTTCATGCATTCTGCAGCGGGCGTGATGCCTGGCTGCCTGGCGTCCATCTTCCCTTCTGTGCTGAGAGTCCCTCGATTTTCCCTTCAGGACCAGCCCCACTCCACTGCAGCACAAGCTTGACCATTACTTTCTCTCTCCTGAGACTGAATTTTTAAATATCTTTTTTTTTTCTTTATTGATTTTGGAAACAGGAAGAGAGAGAAAGAGACATCGATAAGAGAGAACATAGAGTGGCTGCCTCCTGCGTTCCCCTCCACTGGGGATCGGGCCCACAACCTGGGCATGTGCCCCGACTGGGAATCAAACTGGCAACCTCTTGGTGCGTGGACGGATGCTCAACCACTGAGCCACACTGGCCAGACAAGACTCTGAATTTTTTAGGGGAGTGATATAAAAATGGAGACCAATCAGAGACATGTCAATGAGGAGAGTACCCTGCCTATTTCCAGCCTGAATCCCATCACGTGGCCCAGCTGTCTAGCTCCTCCTTCTAGTCTCTGAGCAATTCCGCACCTTCCAATAGATCCCACATCTCCCTCTTTTACGTTAGCTGGAACCTGCTTCTGTTGCTCTCAACCAGATGTGAATCGATGCACAGTTTGAGCAGTAGCAGGGAGGCTGTGAGCTGGCTCCTGATCTGCCAAAGGGGAGCAAACAAAAACAGGAAAAGGGGAGGGACTGAGTGGTCAAGGCAGACGTTCCCCTTCTTAGCCTCTCATGGTGGCAAGGCTGGGGGAGCCTCGCCGAGCTGCTTCTCATCTTTTCTCTCGCCGTTTAAAAAAAATACTCACCGGAGGACATCTTTTCTGTTTTCTTTCTAATTGACTTCAGAGAGAGAAGAAGGGGGAGAGAAAGAGAGAGAAACATCAATCAGTTGCCCCCATACACTCCCTGACTGAGGATGGGACCCAAAACCTGGGCATGTGCCCTGACCGGGAGTTGAACTTGCAGCCTTTTGGTGTGTGGGCGATGCTCCAACCAGCTGAGCCTCCCGGCCAGGGCTCTCACTTTCCTCTTATGCTACCCCTAGGAAGTACCATCGGTCCCCACGCTCTGAAGTGAGGTGGCCGGTCCCTGGTTCAGCGGTGGCAGAGAAAGTCCGTTACTCATACTCTGCGATGCTGCTTCCCTATTTCTAGGAAAGAAATGAGAGAGAGAGAGAGCCGCTGCTGGGCTGATTCTGTAGTCTCATCCTTTAGGACTTTTTCTTTGTAAAGAATTGAAAGATTTTAGGACCCCAGAGAGGGGCAATACGCCCAGCTGGGGCCTGCGCTCTGGACTTCCCGTGCAACACTCTGCGTTCCCTCGCTACTCACCACGTGGTCCCTGGACCAGCAGCATCCGCACCACCTGGGAGCCTCTTAGACATGCAGGATCTCAGGCCCACCTGCACGCACAGCATCAGAATCTGCATTCTATCAGATGGACTCCAGGTGACTCTGTACGAGAAAGTTTCAGAGGCATATGTTATACCTCGTGTGCTATTGTTCTGCGTTCCTGGAAGGAACAGTAATTTGGCAGATCAAGATCCAGTTTCTGGTCCTTCAGAAGCGCTCCCTTTCTGAGAGCTTCCATCTGAGGCACTTTTGAGGATGATCCCTACAAACTGTGAAATTCAAGTTATGTCTTTTCATTAAAAACCACCTGCGTGTTGGACTCGGGGAATTCATAGCTAATTAATTATAGACAGATGCCTACTGCCAATGGGAAAAATAAACATGATCCTAATCAGTTGAGTTTATTCACCCTTCCTTCTATGCTCGGGTTTTATTGTTTACGACGTTACGAGGTGGATTCGTTTCCCAAGAAACGACAGCTATTTGTGTGTCTCGATGTGATCCATGGACGGCTAGGCTCCTGCTCCTGGGAGTTTGCAGTCTATGTGGAGAGATAATATCATCCTGAAGTCCTGTGTTTTATGGGAGAGCAAAACAAGCCACGGAAGTGTAGCAGCCACCTGAGCGCAGGACCTGGACGAGGCGAAAGGGTCGGGAAGCTCAGAGGCCCTAGATCACGGTGGGAGCCAGCAGGCAGCACCAAGGACGTCTGCGCACAGCCCCGGTGGGAAGGCAGCCCGAGGGTAAGGCAGCACACAGGCATGAATCAGGGCCAGACAGTCACAACAGACAGTCACAATGACATCTAAAAGGCCAGTCCAAAATTCTTAGAAACACATAGCCTCCCAAAATTGGATCAGATAGAGATTGAAAACTTGAACAGACCAATAACAACAGAGGAAATTGAAGATGTAATCAAGACTCTTCCAGCAAACAAAAGCCCAGGCCCAGATGGCTTCACAGGGGAGTTTTACCGAACATTCAAAGAAGAACTAATACCCATTCTCCTCAAACTATTTCAAAAAATTCAAGAAGAAGGAAGACTGCCAAACTCGTTTTATGAAGCCAGCATAACTCTAATTCCAAAACCAGAAAAAGACACAACAAAGAAAGAAAACTACAGGCCAATATCCCTGATGAACATAGATGCCAAAATCCTGAACAAAATACTAGCAAATCGAATCCAGCAATACACCAGAAAAATTATCCACCATGACCAGGTGGGATTCATCCCAGGGATGCAAGGCTGGTACAATATTCGCAAATCCATAAATGTGATACACCACATAAATAAATTGAAGAATAAAAACCACATGATCATATCAATAGATGCTGAAAAAGCCTTTGACAAAATCCAGCATCCATTTCTGATAAAAACGCTCACCAGTGTGGGAATTGAGGGATCATACCTAGACATAATAAAGGCCATATATGAAAGACCTACAGCCAACATCATACTCAATGGGCAAAAACTAAAAGCATTTCCCTTAAGAACAGGAACAAGGCAAGGATGCCCACTTTCGCCACTCCTATTTAACATAGTACTGGAAGTCTTAGCCACAGCAATCAGACAGGAAGAAAAAATAAAAGGGATCCAAATTGGAAAGGAGGAAGTGAAAGTGTCATTATTTGCAGATGACATGATACTGTACATAGAAAATCCCAAAGACTCCACCAAAAGCTTACTAGACTTAATAAATGAATTTGGCAAAGTAGCAGGATACAAAATTAACGTCAAGAAATCGATGGCATTCTTATACACCAATGATGAACTCACAGAAAGAGAAACTAGGCAAACAATCCCATTTACCATTGCGGCAAAAAAATTAAGATACCTAGGAATAAACTTAACCAAAGAGATAAAGGACCTATTCGCAGAAAACTACAGATCTTTGAAAAATGAAATAGAACAAGATGTTAAAAAGTGGAAGAACATACCCTGTTCATGGATTGGGAGAATTAACATCATTAAAATGTCCATATTACCCAAAGCAATCTATAGATTCAACGCAATCCCCATTAAAATACCAACGGCATACTTCAAAGAATTAGAACAATTACTTCAAAAGTTCATATGGAACCAAAAAAGGCCTCGAATAGCCATAGCAATCTTGAAAAGGAAGAACAAAGTTGGAGGGATCACAATACCAGATTTCAGGTTATACTACAAAGCCACCATAATCAAAACAGCCTGGTACTGGCACAAGAACAGGTATATAGACCAGTGGAACAGAATAGAGAACCCAGAAATGGACCCTAGGCAATATGCTCAATTAATATTTGACAAAGGTGGCAAGAGCATACAGTGGAGTAAGGACAGCCTCTTTAATAAATGGTGCTGGGAAAATTGGACAGCTACTTGCAGAAAAATGAAACTAGACCATCAACTTACACCCTACACCAAAATAAACTCAAAATGGATAAAAGACTTAAATGTAACCCATGAATCCATAAAAATCCTAGAGGAGATTGTGGGCAACAAAATCTCAGACATCATACGCAGCAGAATTTTTACTGACACATCACCTAAGGCAATAGAAACAAAGGAGAAAATGAACGCATGGGACTACATCAAACTCAAAAGCTTCTGCACAGCGAAAGATACAATCATCAAAACGGAAAGGCTACCCACTGTATGGGAGAGCATAATTGCCAATGATATATCAGATAAGGGGTTAATTTCCAATACATATAGAGTGCTCACACAACTCCACAAAAGGAAGACAAAGAATCCAATTAAAAAATGGGCAGAGGAACTAAATAGACACCTCTCCAAACAGGACATACAAATGGCTAAGAGACATATGAAGAAATGTTCATCATCACTAATCATCAGAGAGATGCAAATCAAAACAACAATGAGGTATCACCTCACACCGGTCAGAATGGCCGCCATCAACAAATCATCAAACAACAAGTGTTGGCGAGGGTGTGGAGAAAAGGGGACTCTAGTACACTGTTGGTGGGAATGCAGACTGGTGCAGCCACTATGGAAAACAATATGGTGTCACCTCAAAAAATTAAAAATTGAACTCCCATTTGACCCAGTGATCCCACTTCTAGGAATATACCCTAAGAAGCCTGAAACACCAATCAGAAAGAATATATGTACCCCCATCTTTGTAGCAGCACTATTTACAATCGCTAAGATCTGGAAACAGCCCAAGTGCCCATCAGTAGACGAATGGATTAAAAAGCTGTGGTACATATACACAATGGAGTACTACGCAGCGGTAAGAAAGAAAGATCGCTTGTCCTTTGAGACTACATGGAGGGACCTGGAAAGTATCATCCTGAGTGAAACAAGCCAAGCAGAGAAAGACAAATTTCATATGATCTCACTGATTTCTGGAATATAATGAACATAACAGTTTGAGGACAATCCCCTAAGGAGTGGGGAGCTGAGAGAGGGATGAACAACAGAATTTATATGCATATAGGCATGAACAGTGGACATGGACAACAATCGGGGGAAGGGGCGGGGAGGGAAGGGGGAGGGGGGAACCACTGGGGGAAAAAAGGAGAATCATTTGTAACAAAAATTAATCAATAAAAAAAAAAAATAAAAAAAAAAATAAAAGGCCAGTCCAGAGGGACAGAGGAGCAGGCAGTCAACTTACTCAGGGCCTGTAATTTACACTGGATATTCTTTTTCTTAAATAATTTAAAATTTTTCAACTGCAGCTGATATACACTATTAGTGTCAGGTGTACAACACAGTGATTAGACATTTATATAACATACAAAGTGATCATCCCAATAAGTATTGTAGCCATTTGATATTTTTACATGCCCCCTCGGAGGTAGATATTACGACTGACTGTTTACAGATGAGGAAAATGAGGTTCATGGAGGTGGGGAACCTCGCCAAGGATCCCGAGGGTAGTAGGACCAGTGCCCAGACCGCCTCCCTCTCTCCTGGCCGAGTCAGGCTTGGTTCAGTGACGGTGGGTAGGAGGAGATGAAATGGCCCCGGTGCAGGGCAGGGGTATGCAAAGGCTCGGAATAAAGCAGGAGTGAGGATGGATCAAGGTCACGTGCAGGAGGGGCTGGCTCTGATGGAACCCAGATTCTCGGGTTTTGGTTCTGGAGCCTTTCCCTGGTACTGTGCTGTGTGGAGAGATGGTCATCTGCACCACTCCTAGGACGCTGCGTTCAGACCAGGGAGAGGTCTCACGTTTGGAGCGATGAAAGGCTGGGCAGGGAGGGGCTTTGGGAGCTTCAGAAGCGAGGAGAGGCTCTCTCAAAGCGAAATGAATGGCCTCCCGCTCATCATCCTGGCAAGGTGGTCCACCCTGGTGACTGAGACCCTGTCCCATTTGGTTTTCTCCCCAGAGGGGGTCTGGCGAGTGAGTGAGTGCTGATTGCAAAGCCAGGCTGCGGCTGTCCTCTGGTCTCAAAGGACAGAACCTTTGGCTGACCCCGACAGCTGGGTCCCAGGCCACATAGAGTCCCCTCCCAGCTGCTGTTGCTGGGCCGTCACCTCCTCGGCACAGCCCTGAGCATTTCTCCAGAACTTCCTGTTTGCCTGTGGCTAAACAGACATGGCTGGTCCCACCTGGGTCATTTGGTGAGGCCCAGGGCAAGAGGTGGGAGACAGCTCTTTTCTCCTCCCAGCTCCTCTGGTTCTCTCCGCCCACAAGTGGGTGCTCTGGGGCCACTCCCATAGGACCCCGAGGCCAGTGGAGCAGAAGCCTGGTATCTAAGTCAGCTCATGAGAAGGTCAAGGTGACCCAGAGAGGTGGTGGCCAAGATCTTTAAAATTTTTATTTTTTGACTTTCCAAAAAGTCCAAGTAAGTGATGACTTCAGGACATAGCGTTCCAGAGAACACTGGAAGGAGGAACAAAGTCCTCTTGGTTAGAGATGGAGAAAAAGCACACAGAGGGTGGGGTCTTTGAGCGCTGCCGTGGGGGAAGGACCCTGCACTGTCTCCGGGAGTGTGTCGCAGGAGTTGCCAGCAGAGAGACAGAACGAATGTTCCTGGAGGGCAGGAACTAAGTCAACATCAGCGTGGCAAGTTTTCCAGCTTGTGAGTCTGGAAAATGTTCTCACTGCAAAACAGAGTTTTCTGGGGGGCCGCCATTCCTTCTCCAACCTGCCTATGAGACCGTAGTCACCAGGCCAGGGTCTGGCTGTCCTGACTAGCCATGGGCTATTCACCACATGCCCATCCTGGTCACTAATGAGATATTTTCAGTGTTTAAAGAATTGTTGAAATATAACATGGCATTAAAACATTTTGTCTGAGGATAATCCTGTCCCACCAATGCCACGAAAACATGCCTTTGAAGCTGAGGGCTCAGGAGCCCGGAGAACTTGGTTTGGGGCTGAGTTTGAGGCCTCTGCTACCGGCTGAAGAGACTTTGGTCTGTGACAACAAATAAGCGAAGACAAACAGGATGCTAAAGGAAAGAATAAATTTTGCCTACAACGTTTATAGCTAATTGAATTTTTAAGTTTATGGCTAAAAACCCTTGGTTTTTCAGTGCTATTCTCCAACATGCTGTGCTCCTTGATGCCTCAGCAGGTTGGTCCTTGTGTTTGGCATCACGTGGGATCCCTTACCTGCTGGCTTCCAGTTCAGTGTGGCCAATGAAGAAATGCCCAGGTGTTTCTGTTATGCTTCTGAGATTCTAGTAGCAGCTATGATCCTCCCCAGTACAGTCTTTAGCAAGAGATCCATCTGCCAAGCACACAGTTTGGGCCCTCCTGGGGCTGCATGTCGTTCTTTTGCCCTTCAGACTCACCATTGTTCAGCTCCAGGTGTCTCATCTCTGCGTCTCTGTGAATAGTCCCTTCATCTGAGCAGAATCTGCTTCCCTGGGGGATTCTGATCAATTTCTCGGGCGGAACCGTTTCTTGAGGGAAGTAAACTCCACACTCAGCGTTATTTTCCTAGTTTGTTCCTGACGCTTCCCTGCTCCCTGTGGGAGAGGTTGTCTGTGCTTACCAGTGATCTGAAGAGTGGCCGAGACAAGGCGAAGTCGTGAGTGCAGTGCCAGGGGGAGCTGTGCATGAAAGCATCTGAGAGCTCCTGGGATGCAGTCGCAGCAGGGAGTGCAGGGGCAAGGGCGGGGAGAGGAGGATGGAAAGAACTGCAGGAAATCAGAAACCGAGCAAAAGATACACAGGATGCCCTGCTCAGATTGTGGGGCATGCAGTCCAGCACACAGCCTCCACCCGACACTAACTTCGGGGTCCGCCTCAGCACAGGAAAGCCTTGGCCAAGGTCCTCCCTTATCGAAGCTGCCTGGCTGGGTTACTTCTCCACTCATTCTTCCCTACCCCCTTCCTTCGCGAGTATCGGTCTCTAATAAACAGCTTGCGCCCAAACTCCGTCTTAGTCTATGCTTCCTGGGTAAGTTTAGAAGAATTTATAGCCAGAGCCGCAAACTCTTGACATGAACTGATTTTGTGTGTTGCAAGAAGCTTTCAAGCTTTCTTTACATGGAAACAGAGGACCTCCAAGAGGGCTCGAGAGAACGAGAGAGGGCCATTTCTAACTAGGGAGTGTGGATCAGAACTGTTTAAAGAGCTTTGTGAAGTCACACTATGGACAATATAAAGGGCTTTGTGAAGTCACGCTATGGACAAACATATAGAGGGATCTGAGTTTGGTTAGAAGAACAGGAACAGACATTAATAGGAGGCAAACCAGGCATAATCATGGAGGTTGAAGGTTATGGAGTATTTACTGTCCTAAGTTCAGTGTCTGTGTGCCTGATGCTAAGGGGAGATTTGAACATTTTACCTGAAAGAGGGTTAGGAGATAGGATAGAGCAACCTGAAAAATCTTTACTCCAAGTGAAATGACCTGGATTTTTCTGGTCCTTTTGCTGCACTACTAGAATCTGATGCACAGGAACATCAATCTCCCAACATCTGTTACCTCCCCAGTGCTTCATGGAAAATAATTCGGTCACTTGGTTCCAAGTCACAACCCCCATTGTTGGAAATGGAAATATGTCTATTCTCCCCTCCTCATTCCCTCCTGCTTATATCCTTTCCTGGTTGTAAGCAACCAAGTGCCACCCTGGTAGCGCTGCGGAGGCAACAGGAAACACTCATTAAGAATGGTGGAGAGTAGGTGTCAAGGTTCCTGACCGGACCATATCTGAACCCAAGGTCAAGGTGAAATGAGGAATATAGCTAAGGACAATTTTTTTCTGCTGCTGATCAACAGGTCCATCCAGATTGAGGTAATTCCTACGTCCAGCCACTCAACTGTCATCCACCTGTCACACCATCTGGCTTGAATTGAACCTCCCAGGCAATATCCACACCTCCAGCCTTGTCCATCTCAAGTCCAATGATAGGTATTCTTACGTCCATAATAGTATTAAATTCCACTAACAGCCTGCTAAACCTGCCCAGAGGAATTAAAAGCACCTCTGAGTGTTCTCTACCCCTGGGACATGCCTTTAGCTTTAATTTCATGTGATTTGATGTTCCTCATGCTATAACCAGCTACAAAAACAAACTCTTTTGACTCATCATTGGCACTCTGATATTCTCCTTTTTATCTTCTCCCTCTCCATGTTGGGGAGAGAGACCAGTGTATTGAGACCAAGTTCCAAATATGGCAGTGGATGGGGTACAAGGGGAGGAGGGAGTCAGGACAAATCAAGTCATGTTTACTGGTTTCATATCAGCCAGCTCTTCCAAGTCTACCTAGCTCAGGAACCCCCTTTTCAACCAAAGATAAAAATAAACAGGTTTGCCGGTTTTCAACATTTTATTGAGATGCTGAGGAGAAACAGCCAACATTATACATTCCTCATTTTGATCACGATTGGTATTTTACCCACAGGATGGGTTCTTCTCTGGCTTTGCTATAACTTCAGGTCCGTTTGGCAATCCCCCTTCTGTTGTCCTTGTTGCTTCCTGGTGTTGTTTGAAGTCCACCAGGGCAGAGCCCACTAGAGGGGTCACACGTGGGAGCGATAATTTCGATTGGCTGTGGGGGAAGAACATGTTTGCAACAGGAACACCAGTTAGAACATGCCCATTTATACTCTTCCTGCCCAAGTATAAATTTAAATGGAAATGAAATTCTTAGACTGAGATTTTAGGGTCCTAGGAGAGCTAACTTCAAGAGGGAAGGCCTTGGGGGCAACAAGTTCTCCCATGTTTGACTGTTCTGCTTAGCCCTCACTCACCATCATCTCCTCGTTTTCTATTCTTCAGGTTGCCCTTCCGGTATTTTCTTTTGCTGCCTCCTCTCTTGACTCCCTTGTGAGGAGATCTGTTCTTGCCCCTTCTCATGCCATGACTCTTTAATTTGCGGCTGGTCGACATCGTAATTTCTGCAAAAAATGAGGAGCTTTGCAGGGCCGGGAGGCTGCGAGTCTGGGTATTTAAGGCCTTAGCCATTGTGATAGCAAAGGGGTGTGGCTCAGCAGGTGGGCGGGGCTTCATTGTGCTGTCATTAGCCTTTGTTACACTTTGGTCAGATATGAGAAAAAATGTGGTCCCTTTAATGTGGCTCAAGGATACGCACAATTTGGGGTCATTTTTATGTTAAATGAAGCTTTCTAGACAGGTGCTGTTGACCTAATTCCAGTCCTATACTGGGCTTCCGGAGAGTGCAAGAGCCATTGATACAGGTATCTTCTACTTGTAAGAAATGTAATGGTTGTTGAGTGCTTGTATTTACATGCCTGTTTAAGTCTCTCTGTAGCATTGGGAGATGTGTTTCTATATGGACTTGACTCTAGAAAATCTAATTTAATATGATCAAAACACAAAGATTCCTTCTCTTTTATCTAAATCTGCCTCAGTTCTGCTGACAGCATAGACTGAATAATTTTGTGGAACTATCCTGTGCATTATAGGATGTTTGGAAACATTCCTGGATTCTACCCATTAGATGCTAGTGGAGTTCCCACAGATGTGACAACCAGAAATATTTCCAAATGTTACTTGAGGGGAGAAGCAAAATCAACCCTGGCTGAGAACCACTGGCTCAACCAATAGTGATGAGAAAATAGCAGTGGATAAAAACAGGAGTAGACTCTGTGTTCATGGAGTTTTCAATCTAGTTGGGGAGAAAGTCATTACTCTGACATCTACATAAATCAGTGAATAATTACTTCCCAACACGGTGCAGGATGAGTTTGGAAAGAGGGGCAGAGAACAGACCAGGTTCAAGTACACTGGGAAGCCCTGGAAAAATGTTTAAGAGGGTAACATGAGATTAGAGGCTACTGGGTGGTGGATGAATTGATGGGGAAGTGAAATGAATAAAGGGAGAGACTATTGCCAATAGTAGAGGTTCACGAGATAGAAATATTTGATAATGGCTTAGGCCTAGCCAGGGAGATGGGCTGAAAAGATATAGACAGGACATAATGACTTGGTGATGGATTGGATTTGGTTGGTGAGAGCAGAGGGTGTCAAAGATGTGGCTTTTATTTCTGTCTAAAGCAGCTATCTGGATGCTGGTGCCACTCACTGAGATAAAGGCCAGGCATGGGGGAAGTGGTATCATGCATTTAGTCTGAAGACATTTCAAGTGTGAAGTACCTTTGAGATTTCCAAATAAAGATATTGAATGATTGTTGGGTATATGGGTCCAGAGCTCAGAATAGAAGCCTGAACCAAAGAGATCCATCATTCTCAACTTCCCTGATACTGGACTCATAATCTAATCTTTTTCTTCTTCCTTTTTTATGTCTTATAATGAGTCCTTTAAAAAAAAAAATCAACGAAACTTAACTATTTCTTTTTTCTGTCTCTCCTCTCTCCCTTGCCATTATCCTCATTTGAGAACCAAGCTCCTGACCTGCAGGAGGTTCTTAGCAGAATAAAGCTGGTTGAATAAAAGAGAGAATATAGTTCAAGCCCCACTCCTTGTATTTTTTATGTCTATAGATAAGATGACAAATCATGCTTTGAAACCCAGATTCTTTCAAGTGACACTATATTTTTGTTTCCAGGCAGGTCTCTCTAGAGACCTTCTGTTGGAGACCTTTTTTCACCCCAAGAAGGAAGAGCTGTATGAAACAGTCTGCTGTGTTGCTTCTTTTCATCCTGGGAACTTTTCTGTCTACTCCAGCCTACTTGTTCCTCCTACAAGCAAGTTTCATGAAAGCAGGAATTTAAAAACTGTGTACACTGCTGTACATTCCCAGGCACTGAACAGTCCTGCCACAGAGTAAGAGCCTAATAAGGATTTGCTGAATATGTGTTGAGTAAATAAAAAAATTCTATGTTTCTGACTATCCTATTCCTCCACATTTTGTCCCACTTCTCTAAGAAAGACTTTTCTGACTTTTCAAATTTTTACCATCTTTTGAAACTTGTTCAAAGTCCACGGTCCTATAACATTGTCCTTAAAGTCTGGACAACCTACCTCAATGGTGTAAAACCCTGTTTTGTGCCCACATTGCCATGTCAGGTTAATGAGTCTGATCTCAACAGGAGGCATTGTGTCTTGGTTCTGTGCCTAACTGGGCCACAAAAATCACTTCTTTGGACTTTGGCTCTCTTATTTTGTAAGTAAGTGGGTAAGTAATCTTTGAGATCACATGACTTATGTGGCAGGCTTCGTGTAGTTAGGGACTATACTTCTATTTCTACTGCATTTCTCACAGGTTCAGTCTAGCTACTTCGGTGTTATGTGGTAGACAGTACATCACAAAGTGACACTGTATATCAACTGGGAGCATTTCCATACAGGGAAAGGAAAAAAGGTATTGTCTCCATAATGGACCTTCTGGAGCTCTGTTGGCTAACTGTGCTGACTCTGTTGGTCTCTAGTTTGAGAGGTGTTTTCTGGGTGGTCCAGGAGACTGGGTAATACTACTCACCTTCTTTCTATCCCCCTAAGACCCATTCAGCTAAGGAGAAGCTGAGATCACAGGTAAGAAGGCAGCCAGATTTCAGAACTAAGGAAGAAACAAACAAAAAGCCCCTTTGCATAGGGTTAAGGAAGTAGTTCTGGTTTCAGACACCATGCTGAGGAACTTCAGCAGTGAAAAGCCCAGTCCTGAGGGCAGTAATTTGAAGGCCAGTTGAGTGTGGGGCTGTGGGGTGTTTGGGTTGGCTTCTCCCCATCAGATCTCCTACCAGGAGGTAGAACGGGGATGAGCATTGGGCACCTCTGCCTGTCTCTTTTTCTCTCTCTGTTTTTGCCAGTGTTGCCTGGGCTGAGACAATTTAAACAGAGCACAATGAGTTCACTCCTGACCCTCAGTGTGCCTAGAGCTCGCCTTTCCTTGAGAACCTCTGTTAATGCAATCTGTTGCCTCCTCACCTTTTCTTCTGCTCTTTCATTATCCTCTTTGTTTTCTTTAATCATTTTTTAACTTTCAGTTACAGGTGACTACAGTATTATATTCATTTAAACTGTACATCTCAGTGATTAGCCATTATATAACTTATTAAATGACAATTCTGGTAAACCTCATACATATCTTGTACCATATGTAGTTATTAGAATAGTTATTGACTGCATTCCCTATGCTGCATTTTACTCTCAATTTGTAACCAGCAATTTGTATTTTTTCATCCTTTTACCTTTTTCACCCATCCCCCCAACACCCCTTTCATCTGACAACTCTCAAAATGTTCTCTATAGATATCTATGTCTGTTTCTGTTCTGCTTGTTCATTTGTTTTTTTTTTTTTTTTTTTTTTTTTTTAGATTTGTTAGTATGTATGTATTTATTGCCATTTTATTCACATTTTAAATCTTTTTTTCTTCTACTTCTTCTTAACAAAGACCTTTTAAAATTTCACGTAATACTGGTTTGGTGGTAATGAACTCCTTTATCTTTTTCTTGTCTGGGAAGGTCTTGATATGTTCTTTGATTGTAAAGGATAGCTTTGCTAGGCAGAGAAATCATGGTTGTTGGTTCTTACTTTTTATCACTTTGAATATTTCTTACCAATCCCTTCTGGCCTGCAAAGTTTCTGCTGAGAAATCAGCTGACAGTCTTATGGGAACTCCTTTGCAGGTAACTAACTGCTTTTTTTTTGCTGAGTTTAATATTCTCTCTTTGTGTTTAACCTTTTGTACGTTAATTGTAATGTGTCTTGTTGTGGGCCTTTTTGGTTCACCTTGTTTGGGACTCTCTGTGCTTCCCGGACTTATATGTCTATTTTCTTCACCAGGTCAGGGAAATTTTTTTCAAATAGGTTTTTACTTTCTTGTTTTTTCTCTTCTCCTTCAGGCACCCCCATGATGCAAATGTTGGTATGCTTAAAGTTATCCCAGAGACTTCTTACTCTATCCTTATTATTTTTTTAAATTCTTTTTTCTTTTTCTGTTCTGATTGAATGTATTTTGCTTCCTTATATTCCAAATCACTGATTTGATTCTTGGCTTCATCTACTTTACTGTTGATTTCCTGTAAATTATTCTTCATTTTATTTAGTGTCTCCTTTATTTATGACTGGTTCTTTTTTTTTGTAATTTTTTTTTCTTTATTGATTTTTTGAGAGAGAGGAAGGGAGAGGGAGAGAGAGATAGAAACATCGATGAGAGAGATCATTAATTGGCCACCTTCTGCATGCCCTCCACTGGGGATTGGGCCCACAACCTGATCATGTGCCCTGACCAGGAATCAAATCACCGACCTCTTGGTGCATGACCACTGAGCCACACTGGCCAGGCCTGACTGATTCTTTCATATGGTTTCTATGTCCTTTTTTATGCTGTTGTAGTTCTCCTACCCTTCCTCTAAGTTAATCGAACATCCTTATAACCAGTGTTTTAAACTCTGCACCTAATATATTGCTTGTTTCCATTTTGTTTAGTTTTTTTTTTCCTGGAGTTTTTTCTGTTCTTTCATTTGGGACATGTTTGTCTTCTCATTTTGGCAGCCTCCCTGTGTTTCTTTCTATATATTAAGTAGAGCTGCTACATCTTCTGGGATTGGTAGAGTGCCCTAATGAAGTAAGTGTTCCTGTAGAACCAGTGGCACAGATTCCCTGTTCACCTAAGCTGGGCACTCCAGGTATGCCCCACTGTGTGGGCTGTGTACACCCTGTTGTAGTTGAGCCTTGATTGCTGTTGGCATGTCAATGGGAGGTATTTATCCATTGGTCTCTGATTTGGGAGGCAGCGACCACTGTAGAGGATCAGCTGTGCAGAGGCCCATCTCACAAAGCAGGACTTACTTCAGCAGGGCTCTGGTGTCCACTGAGTCTGCCTCCTTGAATGTGTCACTCATGAAGGTGGTTGGATGGTGCTCCAGTGTGTGGTCTGAAGCTATCCACTGGGCATGCTGGCTCTGGGGTCTCCCCGGAGGTACAGGCCAAGGTCAGACACCATCTGTGTTCTGCCTGGGGCCAATAAGCATAAGCTACAAAGTGATCTTCAGATGGCTGCTATTAGTGGTGGGCTTGGAGGCATTCAGGAGAGTCCAAGTTGTGAATCAAGGCCAGCTGCCGCTAGTTCCAGGCCTAGGGCTACTTAATGAGAGGTATGGGGCATGCTGAAGCCAGATGCTGCTTGTTTGAGAGATTTTAACAAAATCTAAAGCATAAGCCAAGACAGGCCATTCTTATGGAAAAGCTACAGCTTGGATGGGCCTGCAAGATGAGAGGGGCAGGGTCTCAGGGGATCATCAGGAAAGGGCAAACTGTGATAGTCAGGTTGATAGAGACTCATATATGGCACACTGCCTGCTGCATCTATGGGGGTAGGGCCCAGTTTTCTGCCAGCATTTATTTATATCTGGGAGAAAGCTGCCTGATACTAGGTAATTCAGCTTCTCCCCACATGTCCCTGGTGCCTTTTGAACTGCTGCCCCAGTGCTGGAGCTCTCAGCCAGTGAGTCTGAGTAAATCTGAGCACGAGCCTTTTCAGAGGAATGCCTGGGACTCTAGAAGCCCTCCATCTCCTCCATCTCATTCAGCCACAATCCCTGCTGTGTGTGTGTGTGTGTGTGTGTGTGTGTTTTGTTTGTTTTTTTTACAGTCAGAAATTATGGAGACTTCTCTTCCTGTCATGTAAACCATGGACTAGGGTCATGATGTTAGTATGGGACCCCTCACTCCTCAGGGTGACCTGAAGTATCGCTCTTGATTTTTATGCACTACACATGGGTGCCGAACTGGCTTGTTCCGTGTCTCTGCCTCTCCTACAAGTCTCAAAGTGGCTCCTTCTTTATAGTTTTGGTGTAGGACTTCTGTTTAGCTAGATTTTAGGTGGTTCTGAATGATGGTCATTTGGTAGTTCAGTTGTAATTTTGATGTGGTGGTGGGAGGGTGTGAGTATTGCGTTTACCTATACCACCACCTTTACTGGAAATCCATTTTTCTTTTTGGATGAAGAAACTAAGACACAGAATAATAGCTACATGAGCTACTTCAAATAATCCAGCACAGTAGTAGCAGATACACCCAATAAAACTGTGTCCTCCATACTTTGGCTTTCTGCTGAGTCTTAGCTTTTGTTTCTTTGTTGAAAGGAAACAGATATTTCCTGAGAGCTATTGGGACATGAAGAGAGAACGGAATCCCTGGCCTCTTTAGAATAGGAGCTATCTGCTGCTTCTCTCTTACGGCTGAGAGTTATCTTGCCTGGAGACAGGTAGATGGACAGAATGATGTCTTTATCTCCTAGAAGGATGGCCAAATGGCACTGCAGGGAAGGGTTTGGAGACCAGTGTTCCCACTGGCCCCTTTCTTAGGTTAGGAAGGGGCAGACTTCAGGCATCACTGTTTTGGATCTCTAGTTGGGTCCCATCTCCAATTCAAACTCACTCCATTAATTTATCTGGGGAGTCTGATGGATGTATTCTTCCTAGGACTAAATATTACCAGCAGGCAGGGAATTGGAGCTCATTAAGAGTGAATATGGAAAAGTTGCTGACAGTCCTCACACATGTTGATGACTCAGTCTGAATCCCTCTCTGAAACATAAGTCTCTCCAGATGTTGACCTCATCTGGAGAATAGGGACCTTCTACCCTGTTCACATGCATACCATATCTTCTTTGCTCTTGATGCTGCTGCTGCAATACAGGCAGGCAAAGGGGGCTCAGGAGCAGGCTGGAAGATGAAAAATTGGCTAGAGAGGAGTCTCCCCAAGAGTCAGAGATCTCTGAGCTGAGGATTGATCTGATGTCTTCAGTAGGAAATAAAGAGAAACCAGAGCCCAAGGTCAATGGGTGGTTTTCATAGAAAAAAGAAGGCGGGACCTCAACTCAATTTGCCTCTTCCCATCCAGTTCTGGGAATTGAGGGAGCTTCTTGTTTCTGAGAATGACTTGGGTTCTATCTGAAGATTTGTTGGCATTCTTTTCCAATTTTTCCCCCAGGCTTCTTTCCCATCAGTTTTGAATATATTCCCAAACTGTCTTTCCATAAGCAATTCCTATTTTCCAGGAATAGAGAAATCAGGTCAGTAAAAGGTGGGAAACCCATTACAAGAGCTGTGACCCTAGGAGTTTCCTCAGGAGCGCTCTGGAGCCCCTCCTTTGGAAGGCCAACAGGTTTGTCTAAGGGCTGCACTAGGCAGCTGAGAAGAAGCCACGGCAGATGCAGGATTGCTGATCCCAAAGCTGAAGACTGTCCACTGCTCCCTACTGCCTTCCCTATTTGACTTAAAAATAGATCTGGCCTTGACTCTCCCTTCTACTTGTCTTTTCTGTCTTACATGTGCTGCTAGGGTCACAGTGAAGAAATCTTAACATCAAAGGGAGAGGGAGAACTGGGAAAAACTAGTGAGTTCTTAAAGGCAGGATGTAAATTTAGGTCCTCTGGATAAATTTAAAATTCTCATTTGGAGTCTGGCCAGTGTGGCTCAGTGAACTGAGCATCAACCCATTGACTGAGAGGTCCTGGTTCAATTCCCAGTCAGGGCATATGCCTGGGTTTGCAGGCTTGATCCCCAGTAGGGGGCATGCAGGAGGCAGCCAATCGATGTTTCTCTCTCACGCCAATGTTTGTATCTTTCCCTTTCTCTCTCTCTCTCAAAAAAAAAACCAAAAACAATAAAAACATATTTAAAAAAACTCATTTGGAAAGAATTCAGATTTTTGTTAGTTTTTTTGTTATTTTTGCACTTAAGAAAAATTATTTAACTATTTTTATTTCTTTTGTCATCCCTAACTATAAGACCACACAGTGCAGTAATATACAAAGAAAATCCAAAATTTATGTCTCAGAAGGTTTCACTCCCTCCCCTGCCCCCACTGACCTTAATCCTCATTTATAACATAGTAAAGAAGAAGCTGTGTCCCTTCCCCAAATACACTGGGAATACTGTGCTCTTTATTCATAAGACAAAAATAGGGCTGCATCCCAGGGCATTAGAAAGGGGGTGTTATTGTATGAAAATATCACTCATATTCAATCATTTGGCCTCATGTGGTCTTTAGGAAAAATGTGTTTCTATCCATCTACCAACTGGAATAAGAAACTTTGAGTTCTGAGGGTTGCTAGAGAACAATTTCATAATAAATAGGTCTGGAGATGAAGAATAATTGGGTCTCAAGGCAACATCTTCTAATTTCCGGTCCAGCCTTCTTGTCACTATACCACCGGCACTACTGTTGAGATTTCTGAACTCTCTTTCTCTGTTGCTGCTGTTGTTGTTGTTGTGTGTGTGTTTTTTCTCTGCTTCTCTTCATGTTCTGAGAGCCACATGCCAGAGGCCCTTGCCTTCTTGAAATCATTTCTCCCATCAATGATAACAATGTCATTCAACTTGAGGATACCTGGTCCTGTGAAAGGGGGCTGAGTTGCCACTCAAAGGGGAAAAGGACCAGAAAGACAGACTGAAGTTGCCACATCTGAAGGTCAACCCCTTCATAATTGATGCTTTCAAAGCATTGTGACCAGTATACTATGACCAATATGATAGTAGGGTACATTGGCCAGAGGAGATACTCAATATTTCTGGGTTATTTTAAACAAAAGTGCCTGTTATAACTCTACTGATCAGAGTTGGGTCAAGAGAAAACATTACAATTCAGTCATATCTCTTTGACTTAACTTAATGGAACTCTACGTCCTATTCTTAGTTGTGATCAATGGAGGGTGAAAAAGGAGAGATAGGTTTGAAGCATAATTTCACTTTGCCTCCTGAGAATCTCAAAAAATGGACTGACAAAGAAGATTTATCTGAAAGTATTACTGCCTACTTAGTTTCCCCATTGTTCCCTTGGGTAGAATTCTTATATTTGGAAAAGTAGGTTTAGTTGTATTTATACTAAAGAAAAGAAACAAAGAAACCCCTTCACAGCTCTTTGAAGTCCTTGAATTTTGTGGTCCAAAGCACAAAGGTTTAGGGACACTTTTCCCTTTACATACCCTATGCTGGGACAGCAAGGATGATGTGCTTAATGAAATCTTCAAAACTAAACCTTCATTTTCAGTAAGGATCAAAGAAATATCCAGATTTTTTGAGCATTGCAGTTATCAGACTTTATTGATCAATAAATTCCCAAGGTTGAGCAGCCTTTATTGTTCTGGGAGAGAATGTGAAAGGTAATGCTGACAAAATATTTTGGAGTTTTGGTGAGGACTGTGTCACTGTGGAGGAACATTTGTTTTATCAGTAGACTATCGTCCTGCAATAGTGAAAGTGGCACTTTCTTCATGTTGCAAAGAAACAAAGACAAAATTGACATTATAAAGGTCCCTGATTAGGGTGGAAAAGTCTCAGTCAACTTGATGTGTTTCTGTTTTTCCTTTATGATTTTGTTACCCCTTTAGAGTGATATGGCTTGGATTACTTGGAACTTCCTGTAATGCTAACTCCATATAAGTCATGTCTCCCCAGAACCAGCTACATTATTTCTGGGCTCAGGGCAAGATGAATGTGTCAACCTTTTATTGAAAAATACTTTCAAGATGGTGACAGCAGAGCATAGACCAAGCCAGAGGTCCCCTGAGCACGGAGCCATTTGTGACTGATGCACAGGTCCTGTGCCTACAAAGCCCACCCTGTCCCTCCTGACTTAAGTCACTTCTTATGGGAAACATCCAGATTAACTACATTCAAAGATCCCTATCACATTCAATCTTACAGTCCAGGAGAGTTGGTCGGTGTCTGATTCATAACTGGGGCTTGATGAATACTTACAAATGGCTTGCTTCCCACTGAAGCAATGCCACATGCCTGAGAAGACCTGAAGCCTCTTCAGTAATGGCTCCATTACCACCTCTTCTCTCCCCTCCTCACACACATCCTCCAACTACTACCTATGCTCCTCCTACACAACCTCAGGACCACACATTTAAGAGCCTTGCCAATTGCTGCCCTCTTCTTCCTCCTCCCCCATGTTCTCCTTGGTGGTGGTTTCTTTAGTGCCCCTGCAGGAAGTTTGTTGAGTCCTAGGTGGTTGCACTTAGTGATGGTAGATGTTAGAAGCTGATGTGGGCTTTCCATTCATTTACCTGAAGATAGTATTCTGAGCCTTTAGATGGGGGTTAAGGGGCACCTATAAAGAAACTAGGCCACTGTGATTTAAACTTTTCCATTATGGGATGTCACAAAGTCCACATGAGGTCAGTAACCAATCTACAGTAGAAGGGCTGAACAGTGGGACTCATGATGATTTCTTTCAACGTTTAGTCAGACTTATTTTCTGGATCCAAGCTTCTCAACCTTCTAAACTTGGAAAAATTATTTTATTGTTTTCTGGTTTTAAAAATTTTCTTTTAGTTAAAGTTAGAAGGTCATAAACTTAATGGTAATTATATTATTTTACTAATGAGGAAGCTCAAAGCTCAGTTGGAGATAACATCCTACAGGTTTCAGGAAATTGCTCAAGGATATAAGTATACTAAAGAGCAGAGGTGGGATTTAAATCTGTATCTACTTAGTTTTAGTGTGTGTGCACAGTGTCTTCTGATGTATTTGCTGCCATAGAAGGAAAGGAGGGGGTAGATGACTAATTACCTAGGAGATGATATATTTTACTTAATCTTTACCATTAAGAGAATGTATGGACAAAAGGCCTGAATATTAAAGCACTGAGGAGAATGACCTAAGTCAGTGATGGGGATGGAGAAGAAGGAGTGCATTACAAAATATTGAGGTGACTGATAAGATGTGGAGGGCTATGAAGGGAAAGTTTAAAACATAGAATTCTGACCTGAGATAATGACTGCTAGCTGAATACAAGGGCAGGAATATATTGGACAGTAATTACTGGTTTTTTCATTTTGCACAGGTTGAGATGTCTACTGGACAGATCAAATAAATGTTCACTTAGATACCTAGTGGACAAATTGGATGCAGGTAACTGTAGCTCAGAAGAGTAATCGGGGCTGGTGATATAGATTTGGGCATTGACAAAGTAGAGTTTTGTGTAGTTGAATCTATGGGAGAAGATAAGATAGACTCTGAACAATGTTATAGGATTTATCAGCCTTCAGGTTTTTTCACAGGAGAGAGCTGAGAAGGAGACAGGGAGCAGAAGAAAACTCAGGAAGAGTGGGGCTACAAAGGAACAGTAAGGAGTTCAAAGACAAAAGCTGCCAAACTTGGGGTAGTTGTAACATTTATTGGGGAACCTACTAAATGTTAGGAACTCTGCAGAGCACTTGAGGAACCTCATTCTACTTTTCAGTCTTTACTCTTTTGACATAATAGAGCATTTGGCCATTAGGTTCATACAGACACAGAGTAGAGGGTTTGGTCACAAGAACAGTGAATAGAAGAGAGATAGGAAGTGGGGTAGTAGAGGTTGGAGGTGGTTTTGAGCAGAGGAAGATAAGCCTATAGCAAGCACCCTCTCCAAGCTTCTCAAAAGAGGAGACTTTATTTAATCACTAGTGCTCTGCCATAAAAATGACAGGCCTTCTCTTTGTTTTTATAATTTAGTTTTTTTTTTCATTTCTTTCCCCTCCCCCCCCCTTGTTTATTATTTAAAGTATTATAGATGTCCTCCTTATTCATCATTGACCCCCTCCTTCCCTCTCCCACCCCAGGCCTTCTCTTTGTTCTTCTAGTTTCACTTTACCCATTTGTCCTTGACCCCTTTTTGACTTCAACTTCCTCTTTCAGCTATTGATAAATCCACAGTTTGGCACAGACATCCAATCTTGAAAGTTCTTTGTTATTTCGTCCTCTGCCTTCTTTTAGGCATTTTCTGCTCTGGGAGTATAGAGCCAAGAAGATAGCTTGTGCAGATACTCTAAACAGTGGTAGATACTCTAAAGATCTTAACCAATTACTTGTTACCTAAACCCTATGAGGTGGGAACTATTATTGCCCTATTCCATGATCAGCATGGTTAAGTAACTTGCCCAAGGTCTCACAACTAGTAAGTGAAGTATCTAGGGGTCTTCTTGTATAAGAAACTGAAATAACTTCCCATGTAAGATTGTTTCTTGCCTATTTTACATTCTTTTTTTATAAGTAAATCCTTGCCAGTTGAGAGGTGACTACTTTGTTTATCAAAACAAAGTTCTTAAATGAGGATATGTTCACAAAGTAAGGATTTATTCAGATTGATGTATAGGAGAGGGGAATTCATGTTGATATGTACCTTGGCTGGTGAGTTTTCAGGCATATTTTAATTATTATTCAGGATCCAATAAAGATATTCCCATCACTTCCTTTGTGCCCATCTGTCACATTGACCCACGCCCCCATGCCTACATAAGAAAAAGTGCAGAAACACAAAGGGCCAGAGATGAGATTAGGGAGATAGCTGTAGATAGATACTCAACACAAATTTCTTGAGGATGAAGCTGTATCTTTGTGAGGTTCTGAGGGATGGTTCAGGGTGGTAGATTAAGATGTTGGCCTATAGCTTTGAATTATACATTGTTGGGGATTAGAGTGGAGGCTGAGAAGGGGCAGGAAGGGGACATTACAAAAGGGAACAGAGAAACTTTGGAAGTGAAGAGGATATGCTTATTATCTTGATTTGTGATGATATGCTCATGAGTGCATACCTATGTAAATACTTATAAAATTGTACATTTAAAAAGTATGTGCAATTTATTGTGTGTCAATTATACCTCAATAAATTTATTTTAAAAATTCCATGTTATCTAAGTCCTTGCTAAAAAGCTCTTTCTAGAAATAAAGCAATGGAATCAGTAATGCAAACTTAAATGGGCCAGCAGATAAAGGCTTTGAAGATGTTGGACTTGTTTCTGAAAGGTCAGAAGAATTTTACTTTCTTTGGATCATTTAGGGTGGTTCTTATGGGCTATACTAAGGGGCAGGCAGTTGATTATAGCAATTATAATATATACTTTCTTGATTTTACCCAAATGTCTCAGTACTTTTCAACCACTCAAACAAGCTCTCATGTTGACTTTCAGCCATTGTGACAAGGCATTATCAATCATCAGGTCTTTTTAACAAGAGGGCCCATGTCATGGCCCCTTGTCTCCATATATAAAGGGAGTGATGAATGGGTTGGTTTGGAAAAATGGACTTGGGGAGGGGGTAGGGGAGGGGGAGCAGATAGAGACTGCTATTTCAACAAGAATTCCTCTGATGGCCAAAGTTGTAGAACAAAAGAAGAAAGTGCAATCCTGTAGATGTAGTTGTTCAGAATGTCATCTGAAGGATTTACCACAGAGACAAAAAACAAAGAAGTCATGCCAGAAAAAGAACAGGAAGCCAAGGTATTGGTGACATTTTCTGAGAAATTGTCATTCTAGTTTGGCAGGTGTTCCAAAATGTCATGACTTTGTTAATAGCTCTCCATTTGTCATCCGAAGACTGTCTCCTTACTCTTCCCTAGCACTCCCCCTGCAAACTAACTCTTTCTTCCACTTTCCCATTAATCCTTCAGAGAACCAGACTCTCCATGTTCAGTTCTTGTCTTCTTGATGCTACAGAGCCTCCCTCTAAAGTTGCCCATTCAGTAGAGAGGTTGACATAACCCTTGGACCTATATGTTTTTAAAGATGAGTTTCTCAAACCCAACCAGAGATATCTAATGGAATCTCTGGGAAGCTGAGCTAGGGAGATCCCTATATGAAAAATGTGTAATTTTCCTGAGTGTAAATCTTATATTTTCTCATTCTGGTCTTTTTAGTCAGCAGTATATGTCAATGCTCTGGTGGAAGAAGCTTCTGGAATCCAAGTTTTTCTGTGACATGTTCTCTCCCACGACCAGCAACAAGATAAGCTTCTTTCGGCGTAGACCCAAAAGCGTCATAATCATCATTGATTTTTCATCTCTGCCCCAAGTCTAGAATAAAATTTCTCTCCTTTCACTGACAAATGTTGTTATGTGTGTTTTTTTTTTAATTAAGCTGAAGATTGACCTGTGACAACTTGAAGCACCCCAGTCATTTAATAAAGTAAGTGAGGTGTGAGAGAGGAATAATTGTGAGGCATGCGAAATATGTAGTTTTCTTCTTTGTTTCTGTTTAGGAGATTTGCTAATGAAGTATGGTTGGGTTTTGGTTTGGGATAGGTTGAGATGCTTTCTGGATATGAAAAGAGTTTACTTGGTTTGATAGACCTTCTACAGTACAACAACCGGAAAACCTGTTACCAGATCATCATCACCTCATAGCTATAGCTTCATTGGTTGGTAATTAGTAATGGAGATGCCTCTTTTTCTAGCAACAAACCCAGGTCATGTCAACATGAAGCCCAGTAATTATAAACATGAGGAAGGGTAAAAACAAAACATAGGCTCAGAATGGCATATGTGTATTTGAAGCTTTTTGAAAGACAATATCCTCAAGTTTTCCCCCATAGTGTACTCTAGATATAATGTAGTGTTGAGCCTCTTGGCGTCAAATAATTCTGATAGCTGTGTGGAATCCTTGTTACAATTAAATCTGAATCTTGTATAATTCATAAAGTACCAGGTTGTCTCCTACCCCTAACCCATTACCATTGCGAAAGTTCTGCTAAGCACAGCCCGCCTCCTCACCCTGGGCTCATAAACGTGATCTTTAAAAATCATGTGCCAGCAAGACCAAAGCTAACCTATATGGTGGAGGCCTCAAAACTAAATTCTCCTACCTCCTCTGGGACATGAAAGATGCAGAAGCTGGGACAGAGACGGACTGCCTGCTTTATTGTTCAGCCAATCTAGCTAGGCCCCAGGGTTTTGTCAGATTTCCTGGATATTGGTGAGCTTTTTATTCCTGCTGGAACATAGATTTCTCTGAGGTTGTTTTTGCTCTTGGGTAGTCACAGTTTCTTAGTGTGGGGGTAGAGAGAGATGGTAGTTTGAAGATGCGATAGCAGGTGTTCTTGGGCCCAGGAGCAGAGGCATCTTGAATTAATATGTTATATTATTAGATATAAGTATATCTAATAGTACACTGTAGTAATATACTATATATTGTGATGTTATAATAATATGTTTGCATACACTGGTGTAGCCTCTGGAAAAAGGCAAAAGCATGAGGTCAGTAACCTTCACTACTTCATTCTGGTGCCAGTCAGTTATATCACACTCATTATTTTTGCCAAATTTATCAAGACCCTGTCCACATGTGTGTGCCCTCTAAAAGCTTAGAGTCTAGAGTCAAAGTAACAGTCAGGAAGACCTACTGACCATGTGTTCAAAGCATGAAATTAAGTGTGGAGAACTTTAAATCATCATGTCTAAGGCTTTAAATATTTACTGATAAAAGTCCTGTATGAAGTAATAATTCATGACCCAAGTTACACCTTAGAGCAGCTTTTCTAAATTAGGTCAGGCTAGAGGGTTACTTGAATGAGCCATTTGAAAGTAAAGGGCTGGATAGAACATACTTTAGTCTTTGCAGGAGAAAACAGCCACAGTAAGTGAATGGTCATGGCCATGTTTCAATAAGACTTTACAAAAATGTCTAGAGTTTGTGCTAAACATTACTCCATTTTTCTCAATTGTACCACTGAGGTAACAATGACCTCAATTTTACAATTGAAACAGTCTGAATGAATAACTTGGAAAAAAAAGAGGTAATAGCATGTTCTTTCTTTAGTGTTCTTTCTGCTCTCAGGGGAGAGATTGCCCTGCTCTGCTTGTTTGAGGATCCACCTTCTTTGGGCTTTGTCTAAATGTCAATTTTTCTCTTGTCTTGTTTCTCCAAAGAGATTCATTAACCCTCATGATAGCTTGTTCCTTCTATGTACAGGCCTCCATGTCTTTCTGGATGCCTTTAATTCAGTGGACCATCTTTCTACTTGTATTGTTTAAAATTTCCCAATATTGCTTAACATTTTTACATGATTTTATAAATGGCAACTATTTTTATTTATAGTTTATTAGAAATCTGTTGAATATTCTTGAGTGTATAAAATCAGAGAGCAAGAGCAAGAAAATGGTTGAACAACAAAGGTTATGAGTAAGTATAATTTAATTTATAATTTATTAATTATACTCTTGTAAAAGGGTCATTTGGGGGGAGGTTAGAGTAGGGAAGTGGGGCTGGGGCACAGAACCTACTAGTCCTAAACCAGATGTTTCTCAGGGAGTTAAGCCAGTGACAGGAAGAAGACAGCTAACTGGCTATTCATAAGGTCAGAGTCTCTTGTGATGCAAAGTGGTCATAATGCTACAGTCACCATTATCCTTCTATATTAAAATAGCAGGTGTTGAAACTTACCCAGAATTGAAGTTCATAAGCTTAAATATTTGAATGCACTCTCCTTTTCCCTTTTTCATTTCATTTCCTAAAATTTTTCTCCATTCTTTCTGCTTTTAAAAATTGTATAGTTGTCCTCTATTATGGGATTTCAATACATTCTCCAATTACAGTAGATTATTTTATTCCAATAGCATGTATCCAGTTGATGGTCTAGAAGCCAACTATACAGCCCACAAATGTATTTTGTCTGGCACACTATGCAGGCCAAGATGAAATGGGCAGAACACATTTGAACTAGTTGCCACCATTGAAGTCAGCAACATTCATGTAAAATCTAGATTTTTGACTTCTTGGTTGCTCTTAAATCTTTGTCTGGCAGCACTACATCCCAACTGACGAGAGTTCAGAAGTACCTTTTAGATGAGGTATGCACTCCTTAATTTAACATTGCCTCTACAATCTCTGCTTGCTTCACGCAGATAACCAGGCTGGATCTCAAAGACATTGACTTTGTAACTTCTGTCTTAAACCTTCAAGAGTTACCACTACTCATACTGTTGGTTCCACTTCTCTATGACCCACATTTATCAAGCAGTCCAGAGGCCAGTTGAAGTTCTAGGCAGGAAAGCCCAGGACAAGAATCTAAGATTATATACAGGGTAGTCTTATTTTTTGTCTTCCAGTTCAGATCCCTGGGACTTCATGTTATCAAACCCACTTCATTTCTAGCCTCAGAATCTATACTTTTTCCTCACACATGGTTTGAAGTCCATGAGGAAAAACAGAAGAGAGCCAGCTGTCTAGATGTGACTTGTGTTTCATATGGGGAATGATGGACTTGAAAGAAATTCTAGTTTTCCCACCCCTGGTACTCAGTATAGTTTGGTAGGTATCACATTGAGGTCTCTAAACCATGGTCCCCTTCTTAATAAGCTAGAGCAGCAAGATAGTTGTGTCAGCCAGAGAAACTGCCTTAAACAAGTACAGCCCCATGAGTCTTTTCTCAGTATTGTAAATCCCTGACCTGCGGGAACCCTGTTTGACTTCTGTCTCATTGGTGTTTGAAGTAATAATGGCAGTGATGGTGATAAAGTTGTGACAGGATGAGTCACTGAATTATTAGTTTGTGTGTATCCTTAGCAACCCCCCTCCCCACACACCTTTGCTTGAAGCCGAGATCCACATTTTTATTTTGTTTCCTTGCTTTGGGTGGGGGACCAAATACGTAGAAATTCTTTGAAGACAGTTTTCTTCCTGAGTTTTGATATCCAAAAACTCGAGCTCAAGAGTGTGTTACATTTTTGGAGGGACTTAATTTTGGTATGTGGAACAGGGAAGGAAGAGAATAAAGAGTGTGTTACCGAGCTGATTACTGCTGTGGGAAATTAAGGTTCAATCCCACTGGAAACTCTCTGAGGCACTAAGTGAAACGTACCCAGAATTGTCCCTCCAGACCCCGGAAGGCTGGGACATTTATCCATTGAGATCCATCTCCTACTAGTTACAGGTTTCCCTTGAGAATGTTAACTGCTCCCTTCCTGGGCTGTCTAGGTATTGCTCCCTGTTATTTTCTTCTCTGCTTTTTATAGCTTTAGCCAAAAATGAGACAAAAAATGTCATTTTAACATTGTGTGTATGTAATCTATCTACATTATAATAGCTGCACAATATTCTAATATTTGGATTTATATAACTTATTTAACCAACATCCTATATTTAGTGCATTTCCAATTATTTACTTTTATAAAAATGTACACAAAGATCTATATATTAATATAATATTATTAGTATTTTTATATTTTCTTGGGATACAATTATAAAAGTGAAATTATAGGGTCAAAAAGGGTGACATCCTTAAGACTCTTAATACATTTCTTTCCAAATTGTTTTTCAGAGAGTTTTATTGATTTATCATTCCATCAGCAGTGTGAGAGAACATTCAGGGCGAACTTTGGTAATAACTTGGGAGTGGGTGGCTAAGAGAGGTCGTAAAATCTTATTGCTTAGAGAATTTTTAGCACAGTGCAGGCTTCTATTTATTTAGGGTAGGTCAGTGGGTTGTTCTATTTGAGGAGAAAAGAAATGAATGGCATTTATTCTAGGTTCCATGTCTTCCTTGTTCTGAAAATGCTTCTTTATAGTATCAACTGAAAAGAGCTCATGCCCACCCAGGAGCACATGTTTGCACATATAACACACATAAAACATTCTTAGAAGAGAGTCTCATTCTGACAATATTTAATTAAGTTTTCAAAGGTTCTGAATTTACCATCCTTTGTTCACTCTTATTTTCTGTTTATCCATGTAATAAGTGAATTACCAAGTGTTCTGTGTTCAAATTCCCATGACTATGTGAACAAGGATAAGCCAGATCAATGTTAGGATTGTCAGAATTTCAATGTACATTATCAACTGCCGTGAGAAAGTCCAACAAAGCAAAGGCTTAAGTTATTGATCAATAGAATTGGAAGGGACTTGATTTTCCTTTGTTTCTTCTGTTTCCCAAGAATTCAATGAATGATCAAGAAAAGAGATAGAAAATGGAGATCAAGATAAAGAGGGAAAAGTAAAGATTGAAATAATCCAAATTTTAGTTTAACTCCTGGGTCAGTGAGTATGGGTCTATTTCTTGATTCGAATTCAGGTAAAGGATGAATTATAGCTGCATCTACATTTTCCACTGCCTTCTCTGTGTTCCTGTTTGCCCTCCTTGCCTTCCTGTCTCACAATCTCGTGGCGCATTCATATCTGTCACAAACAAATACTGGGTCAGGAAACAAGGAAAACAGAACCTAAGAATTTTCAGCCCCCAAATAAACTCTGAATTCTTTATTTCTTCTAAGGTTTCCCATTTGACATTTTAAAAGTTCTCAGTAGTAAAATAATTTTTCAGTTTCATGAAAGATTTGGGTAAACAAATAATTTCCTACCCTTGTTGGCGCCCCACGGGTGTTTAAGACAGGCCATTCCTCCACAACACTAGGGGGAGCTGTTGTGCTGTTCAGTCCCAGCACCAAAAAGGGTCCAAACTGAGGGTGGATATAGACATATATAACCAAACCATTAAGACACAAGGTACTAAGGACATACTAGTCCTAGAGAGCAGAATTTAAAATGGGAGGGGCCTAGAGTTTCCAGAACTGTGGTGTCCAGTGCCCATTGGGGAAAATGAAGCTTCTATCACATCTGTGTTCTCCCCTTAATCTCACTGACTCACTGTGTTTTGATTCATGATAAAGTCTGCAGACAAAATAAATAAAAAACGAAATCCGCCTAAAGTAATAGAGGACATCTTGGAGGGAAAAGAAGCAGGTAAAAATATCTCTTCCACAGTATAACTTGCATTCCATGTCTTGCAGTTAGTGGAATGTTTATTCATTGATATTTTCCAAGGGCTTAGATCTGAAGGTATAATGGTAGATGCTCAGAAAATACTTGTTGAATGAACAAGTAACTCCAGTCTCAGGACTAGTTCTACTACTCTCTTACTACTGGTCACTCTGGGATTTTTTTTCTCAGCTGTTAATGGGTGTTAGTGTGTGGGAGGAAAAGGTGAAGTTGTACTAGCCAATCACTGGGTTCCTTTCTATTTTGGATGTTCTATATTTCCATATTCAAGTGTCTTAAGTATGAATTTTCTTTATCATCTCCTAGAATAAACTAACACAAATATTGAAGAAAAATCAGTCCTATTCTGGGCATATATCCTAGTATAGGAATGTTGAATCAAAACAAAATATCTCTTTTTTCAATTTTGGCTCTGCCTGCGGCTAATTTCAAGTTGCCCCCAGACTTCATATACATTGCAGGTAATGTGATTCCACTGTTTCTGTAGGCAAATAAATTTAATCCCTCTCTGCAAGACAGCCCCCCGTTTGGTCAGCCATACTCCTTCCTGTTGCTCTCTGTTCCTCTGTTCGCTTCATGTTCCCATCACCGTTGATTAACAGTGCTTTGTTACCCTGGTAGCTCCTTCCAGCAGCAGCCAATGCTCCAGTTTGCAATTTTTCCAACACTTGCAGAACCAGGCCCATGGTGCCCCCTCAGAGATACCATCATGAGTTGGCTGACGACTCCTTCTCAGGAGTCTGGGTCCCAGCAGTGCAGCCCCCTTTCAGAGCACCGAATTTCAGCTCCGTAGGTGTCTTCTTCCAAGCGTTTAAGTTTTAATAATTCTAATACTTCCCTCTTTTCCCTCAGACTCAGTGTTACTTGCTTCTTATAATTGCTCCCTCTTTGATATCTTAATATTCTCTTTGGTCTTTTCTGTTCTTAGTACTGAGTTAATTCTTTATATTAAAATTTTTCTGTTGAAATGGCTGGTGTGGTTTCAGTCTCCTGAGGCTAGATCCCGACTTATCTATGCCCTAGCACAAGGAGCCAAGGAAGTCATACGCTCCCCCAGGCGTGTCAGATTCTCTGCTTGTGTGCAGGTGACGTGGCTGCAATAAGTCAGAGGTAGCCCTCCAAAGGTGAATCACCTGTGTGGGGCCCTGGGGAAGAAAAGCAAACCAAAGCTGGGTCTGGTAAAGGGATCCAAGAGGGTCTGCACGGAGCCCTGGTGGTTTCTGCCTTGTGGACGTGGAAAGAGCCAACTTACAACACACAGAGACTCAGAGGCCAGATGGGTAATTCAGGCAGCGGGTGCTCTGGAATCTCAGGGAAGAGAAGCAAGTCAAGGAGCATCAGAAAGTCCTCAGAGAGGTAGACAGAGAGGCGGACAGGGCTCTCCAGGCTGGAAAACTGGTGACAAGAATAGTCCAGGCAAATCTGGGGCACAGACTCCACATTAGGGAGACCTCCTACACGAGGTGGGGGCAGCATGGAGAACGAGTGGGCTGTTCGGCTCCCTAAGAGCGGAGATGGGGCCCAGCAGGCACGCTCCCGTGGGAGGAAGGAGGCTTGCAGAACCGGCCTTTACGCTGGCATCCTCACATTCTCCAGCTCCTCCTGGTTTCACGTCCAGTGGCGAAGCATAGCTGGGGTTCAGGACCAGGATTCTCACTTGCCCCTTACTTTGAAGATCCTTGTAGCTGAAGAACGGAACCACAGGCTGGGGCAGAGAAGCTCCAAAGAGGAGAGAGAAGAACACGGGGGAGTGAGGCAGAAGAGGAGGAGGAGAGGAGGAGAAAAGAAAGGGCGGCAGAAGAGAGAGCAAAGGGGTGGGAGACCTGGAGGCAGAAGGTCAGGAGCAGGGAAGGCAGGAGAGGGCACAGCAGAGCCTGTGCTCTCTGCCTCCTCGGGATGGGGCCAGGCACTTCTGTTCTCTCACTCTCTCTCCTGCGTGGGGTGTGGGGGGGGGGGAGCTGACCAGCTCCGGACCTTCCGGGCCCTGGGTGGGCAGGAAAGGAGGGCTGAGGAGGGGGAGGCTGGGAGAAGGGTTCCCTGCCCCCTCCTGCCCGGGGAACGCTACCTGCCCGCTCTGCCTGCCCAGTGAGCAGGCAGACTCCTTCCCACCAGACACACTCACACTGGCACACTGGTAAGCCAGTTGTCTGCCTTTTATTTTTTATTTTCCTCGTAGAAACACCCCCCCCCCCCCACCACTTCTAATTCTCAGAATTCACTCCGGTTGGATTCCAGGAAATGGCTGGTGCAACTTTGTAACCAAATCCCCTCCAATTCCTTTGTATACCATTTATGCTCCTCTGCCCCTCATGGTGTCCTTCACAGATGGGTCCTGTTACAGAGAGAGGGACCAGGCCAGGCTGGCCTGAGACTCTCCAGGATCACTGAGCTGTGCCCGCCCACCGCTGGCGGCAAGCCCTCCAGAGGGAGTGGACAGTGGGCTCCAGCCCCAAAGCGTAGGCCGCCCCCTCATCATCACCGCAGGATGATGGGCTGCCCTACCTGGAGCCGGACCCTCAGGCGTACCTCTTAGTGGGGCTCACCCGCCAGTCCCTTCCTCCCTCGGCCCCGGGCCCAGGCTCAGCCCCCCTACCGCATGCTGACCCTTTTCTAGGGGTTGTGGGCTCTGACGTAGGGGCCAGGGGGTACATTCCCATTGTCCTCAGAGCGGTCTTCTGTCTAACTGGGCTGAGGGCTGCAGTTCCCGTTTCTGTGTCTGCTTCTAGGCGCTCCCTCTTCTCCAGAGGCTTTTGACCCACTGCAGCCTATGCGTCGAGAGGTCAAGAGTGGCAAGGTTTTCCTGTAAAGGAAAAGATAATAAATATTTTAGGCTTTGCAGGGCCACACGTGGTTTCTGTTACATGTTGCTTGCCTTTCCTCCCTCTCTCCCTGCTCCTCAATGCTTTAAAAGTGTTAGAAAAAATATTTCTTAGTTCAAAAGTTGTGCGAAGATAGGCTACGTCTGGATTGGGCCACGGTGTGTGACGCCCCGGACCAGGTGATCTCTCAGGCTTCTACCTGGTTCACGTGACTTAGAAGTCACTTCTGGGCCAAGGTAGACGGCGCTGTGAGCGCTCTGATTCTAAGGAGCAGCACGTGCCAGAATCCAGTCCGTCTGGGAAACAGATCACTTCCTTACAAATGGGAACCGGGTGTTCCCCAAAGCAGGAGTGTCCAGTGTGTTTGTCAATAGAACTCTGCCTTTAAGGAGAAACGCTGGTGTTCTGTGAAATACTCTTGGAGAAACACTTTCATATATGAATCTTTTCCCAGCTCTGCCTTTGACTTTGAAGAATCTCATTTTCATCTGGAGTTTGTATCTTGTTCCCAGCAGCGAGTCACTCAAACGTTAGGACAGCAGACTTGTTTATTAAGCAAGTGCCTCTGGGCAGGGAGAAGGGAGAGTATCCTGCCAGAAGGTGTTCGAGACATTGTAAGTAAGAGATGGCAGGTGCCCAAGAACCTGGGCAGGGAGTGTGGCTTCAGGTCCCACATGAGTTGAAGACATAGGAGTGTTTTCTATTCTCCAACCAGAGGTCTTGAGCAACTCATTCATTATCCCTCTTGAAATATGACCACCAGGACCACCATGTGGGCATATTCTTTTGGATCAGAGTCAGGCAACCACCCCAAAGGTCAACTTGCTGTGAGGGAATGTATGTCAAGTTCAGGAGACCTGGGCTCGATTCTCAGCTCCACTAATAGTTAGCTGTGCAGATTGGTCAAGTCCCTATTCCCCTGGGGATCCCAGCCTCTCTCACCTGCAGCACTAGGAGAAAGTACGTTGGGCTAGCTTCGTGACGTGTTGGTGACAGTCCAGAGAGAGAAAGCACATGTGTCTGCAGGACACCTGCACAGCAGAAGGGATTAGCACTAAGCAACCTTGTGTGGAGAGCCAAAGACCCACAGAATCCAGCCCAGGAGGGACCTGTGGTCACTGCCCATCTCTTCTCGGTGGGAACCAAAGCTCAGAATTAAAACTCATGTTCTCTGAGTCTCCTTCCAGATTTCATGGGGGAGGTACAAGGGGAGCTGAGAGAGAGAGAAAATATGGTTGGACTCAGGGCCATCACTGCTTACGGAAATGTGTGGAGTTTTGCAGATTCTTGATATGAGAGCCATAGCTCTCTCTAGAAAGTCAGAGGGCCGGGTTCCCCTCTGTGAGTCAGGTTGACATTAGGACTGAGGCAGCACATGGCTTCTGATACAGACCGGGTGACTAACAGTGGCCAGGGCAGAACCTGGCAGCCCTATGGGGCTGGTGACTGTAGACAAGGTTCTATCCTGAGAGGGCACCAAATGTAAGAGAGGGCCCTGGAAAGGTGGGTAGTTGAGATGTTAAAAAAATGGATCCGATATCATCATCAGAATTAATGTTTTGCTCGAAGGTCAGTCTAGGGAAGATGCAAAAAGAAAGAAATGGGTGGAAAGTTGGGAAGCTGGCAGCGAATAAAGGGGTTTGGATGTGGGGCACATGGTTTGGAGCTGGGTGTGGAAACAAAGTCCTCCTCTGTCTAATCCCAGGTCCAGCTGAATAAAGAGAGCAGAGCCGGCCTCAGGCAGACATGCAGGTGAAGCTGGGCATTCCTTTCTCTTTGGAGACTTGGGGAACTCTCTTGCAGAAAGGGGCGCTTAAACCATCCGTAGTCCAACCTCCTCACATTACAAATGAGGAAGGTGAGGCCCAGGGAGGTCCCAGCGCTCTTTAATAACACTGCGGTATCTAGGCTGCCAGGACGATGGGGAGAGAGATCACCCCTCTTCCTGTGAGGGGCTTTCTTGGGGGTTGGGTCTCCCACAATCCCTGTTTCCTAAGAGTAGTGAGGGAGCTGGACTTGAGGATGTGGTAGGTTTCCTTCAGCGCCTGTGGCAGTGGTTCTCAAAGTGTGGTCCTCAGACCAGCAGCATCGACATCCCCTGGAAACTGTTAGATATGCAAGTTTCCGGTCCCTCCCTGGCCTGCTGAATCAAGAACTCTGGCAGTTGGGCCCAGTCACCTGTAATTTCACTCGCCCTTCAGGTGACTCTGATATTCCCTGGAGATGGAGAGCATGGCCCAAGGTATCCCGATGGGGCGTGGAGGGAGCCCCGTGTCCCCAGCCTTTACTAGAAACCACTTGAGACCTACGGTAGAGCGGCAAATGTGGCTTTTAGACAATTCTCTCTGATCTCCCCTGTCCTCCCACCAGCTACAGTATCCCATAGGTCTCCTTCCACTGAGCACCTCCCATAGTCACCCCTCCAGGCCTGCAGCTTTATCTGCTGGTCCCAGATAACAAGTGAATTGGCCTAATCAGTCTGACTCGCCTGGCTGGCTCCAGGGAGGGCTGCTCTTGGTGCCACCGCCAGAAATGGAGCAGCTTACGTGGCTGACCCCCCGCACCCCACCCCGTGGGCCCCTCACCACCACCATCTCTCCCCCAGAAAGCACCAGTCCTGGGTTGGGCTCTCCCCCCTCCCAGTCAGCCCTTTGCAACTTTATTCCTGAGAGAGATAAGGGCGAACTATCTAGGGCTTCTGTGAAAATCAAGGTGGCAAATGTCTCTCTGTCAAGGTCAGGCTGTCTCGTGAGTAGCTTTGCAGGGGGCGGGGAGACGAGAAAGAGGAATTGGATTGAAACTCTCCCAGCCTGCCACATAACAAAACAATACGTCTTTGTATCACTCAAGAGTATTGCAAGAAAACTGACACTTGAATTATGGCTAATTCCCTTCCTTTTTTAGAGGATTTGGACCATCTTTGAAGCCAATGCTTTGTTTATTTTTATAATGCCTGGTTAGGTAAATCGATAGGGCAGGGTCTCCCCATGGGGCAAAGAGGTGGAAATGGGCTCAGAGACATGTGTTGACTTTCCCCAGGCCCCGAGTAAGTTCTTGGCTGGAGCAGGAACCCCAAGCCCCATTCCTGGTATTGTGGTGGGAACCAGGACTAATGCCCATGAAGGCCCCATCTGTGAGGGAGGTCGGCTAATAGACCAGATGTACCTCCCAGATGTTCCTCCCAGGCTCAGCCTGTGTGGCACGAGGGCTCAACTAAAGGGATTTTTTAATCCTGGGGAAAATGGTTGTCATTCAGGGCTGGCTCGAAAGTTGGCAAAGTCTGCTGTGAGTGAAACCAACAAGGAGATCCCAAAACAAAAGGGGTTTCCATGAGATCCCGGCAGCAGCCGTGGGGGGAGGTTGGGCTGTGGCCGGGAACAAGGGCTGTCAGACTGCATTCAGGCTGACACAGTGCTTGTCGGGGGCATCCTTGCTCTGGGACCCACCATGGTCCTCCTCTCTGGGTCTGAGATTTCTCCAGTGTCCACCTCCTCGCCCATAACTGGGAGATAGGTAGACCTGAATGTGTGAGAGGGAATCTGGTCAACTGCCAAATGAATGGCAAAGGCAGAGGACTGTTCCGAAGGAGATGGGTTTAGGGGGTGGTTATCTGGATCTCTGGGAGGAGCAGGGGCAAACCGGGAGCCCAGGGTGTGTTGGAAAGGTTTTTCTGTCTACGTGTAGATGAGCCTTCTTGTGCAGAGCCTCCTTGGGGCAGAGGAATCCTTCTGAGGCAGGAGAGGCCTGGAGTCCCGTCGCTTCAGCTTCTCCTTCACCTCTCTCAGTAACTTCTGGGGCCCCTTGGAGGATCCTATGGGTTCCACGGAACCCAGTTCAGAAACCCCTAGGGAAGCCTAATTAATTTGCCAGTTATTAGGCAACCTGGGGTGTATGAGCTCTCAGAGGGCTCTGCTTGCTTCCTCAAATGTCTGGCCAAGTACAAGTGGTCGAGAGGCCTGTCATTTGCAGAGCCTGGCCTGCTGCTTCTCTGCCCAGGGGTCAGCCTGGGCCGAGGCGAGAGCTCCTACCTGGGGCAGCCACCATCAGTGGCTGGGCAAGCCATTCCCTTAGAGGCCGGAGGGGTTGACTATGCAAAGAAGTGAGAGCTAAGCCAAGAAGAGCAGCTACTTTTCTGGATCAGCCTTTGCCCTCCTCTGATTTTCCCTACTTGGCTGTCAATAACCCAGACTTTGAAGGATATTCCCACAGCTGCTTGACAGAGACTAGATCCTTTGGTTCTTCACTCTTACTCACGTCTTTCCCCTTCCACCCACTAAGCAAGTTTGGCAAACACCAAAGCCTGTAACCCCCTACTGGTGACTGGAAACACCCACGGGCATACCCAGGGTCCTGAGAAGTCCTGCATGAAAGAAGCCTGTTTTTGTTCATATAACCACACCTAACTTTTCTTCTAAAAGAAGCACCTATTTAATATCCCTAGAGATTAGGTTTTGCATCAAGTTCTTCCTTCTATTAAGCCTGTTTACTCATAATCATTCTCTACCACTGCGATCCTTCCTTGCTGTTCATTGGGTCTCTTTCTTAATGTAATTTAATCTCAAGAGCAGGAACTTGGTTTAACTGAGAACAGTGATTAGCACACAGTGGACAATCGCTATTTATCAACTGGAAGTGTCAATGAGTGGTCTGGGTGCTAGAGAAAGCAGCTGTCTGTTTCGTGCCTTTACCTGCGCTGTTCCTCCCCACCAGGAGCGCCTGCCCTGTCTTCTCTCCCCATTCCATACCTTTTGCTTCCCTTCAGGCTCTCATTCACCCCGTCTAGGAAGTCTTCTTGGCTACCCACCACCTGCCACCATTTGTCCTTGGCCACACTCCCTTTGGACACCTGTTCTACTTTATCAGACCCTGCTAACTTGGCTTTCTTCTTTGGGTAAATTAAGGAGAGCAGGTTCAATTCAGGGAGCAGCCTGAACTCTGGTAACTAACCGGGTCAGCCTGTTACCAGGGCGCTGAAGAGAGAGAATCATGGGCTCTGCTTTCTGGGGCCTGCTGTCCAGCAGGGGGTCAGCTCCTACTGGGCTCCAAGAGCCAATTGCTAAGTTTTCAGGGATTTTTCGAGCTCATTGTCAAACACAGCCCTCTGCTAAATCATGGCTGAACTGCAGCCATACACTTGCTACAGATACAAGAGTTTGGCAGCAATCTACAAAGAATTCTGTGAGAATCAATCGGATATATGGAATTTATAATAAAGATTATGATGTATTTTATTATTAATTTGTAAATTGTTTGCTTTATATCAGCAAACTTTATTTTAGGTGTCCTTTTTTATTCTCCTTCCAGAGAGCTGATTGTTAAACCTTTACCAGCCCCACATTGGCCAGCACCCTGCAGTGGGACTGTCCCATGTTCAAGTGCTTTATTCGAAGAGAGCCAGGTGCTATGTGAGCAAGGGGAAGACACTTGCTTGGCTCTGTGGGCTTGGAAAACTCTTCCGACCTGATGAGCTGAGCCTCAGAGATAGAAATGAGCTTAGAGGATAAGCATGGGGAGATCCACGGACTTGATCACAGTCACAGACTTAGCCAGTGGCAAAATAAGTTTTAGAACTCCACTCCCTGGCACATGCCACACCAGCATGCTGGCCTCCTCCATGATCTCCTGGCCCCCGGGGTACCCTGTTCTTGTTTCTTGTTCCTTGTTCTCACGGGCTCTGCAGATGTTCTCAGCCTCTCTCTCCAGGCCTTTCCCAGAAGGAGGAAGGGAGGAAGGAGGAGGAAGGGTGGGCAACATGCACATGAACCTCGCTCGGAGGGCATTCTGAGGCATCTGCTACAGCTGGGCTCCCAGCCGTCCAGACACCCTTCAGTCACGCTCTGACAGATGCATCCAAATAAATCAGTTCACAGCAGGAAAGGACTTGGAGAGTCCCCAGTCTAATGAAACCAGATCTGGTCTGCAGGGACAGAGAGAAAGCACGTCTGAGAGAGCCAGGAGGGGCAGGTCCCAGCCAGACCTGGGTGCTGGTGCTCTGAGGGGAGGAGCCCCAGGAGCTGCTCCCCAGTGAGGATCTTTCTGCACCTTCCTCCAAGGTACCCTGTCATCCTCTCCCTCCTCAACTGGACTTTTGAGCTGTTGACTTGGATGGGCTCCGTGTGTCAGGTCAGGCAGCTGTTCGGTGGTTACCCAGGTTCCTAGACCGGCAGCTAAGAGTTAGTGAGGCAGTTAGTTAGTCATTGCAGGGCTGCAGGGCAGGATGAGTCACTGTGATGTGTTGATGGGGTTGCCGGTCCTGGGCGTGGTTCACCTGGCGACTGGCTGGAGGAATATGAAGCTCACTATCTTCCTATCACCAGTGTTGAGCATTAAGAAGACCTGTGGTGTTCCAAACAGACATTCGGACATGCGCCCGCTTACTTTCATGGCCCTAAGTACACATCTCTCCTTCTCAGGAGCATTCCTTTTGGGCCACCATACTTCCTTTTCTTCTGGGTCATGACCTACAAGGGCTCTTTGTAATCTCTTTTAGTGAGCTGTCCCAGTGTCTCCAGCCCATGTCCCTACACCATGAGGGCAGCGTGTAAGGTTATTTCTGTGGTCTAATTTAAAGCTCTTTAACTATGGCTACAGAATGTGCTTTCTATGATGGACTAAAAAACCCTTGCGCCTCGGGTAGCTTTCTCCTGCTCGTGCAATTTTTATTTCTCAGATCCAGAGGAAAAGTCCTATTTCCCTTCCACTTGGGGACTGCCACCTGTGTTGTTGGGGGAGCGGTGGCAGGCGAGGGGGGCGTCATTCAGGTTCATGGGTATGTAAGATGGGGCAGCTGAGCTTTGGATCCAGAAGGCAGGCCTGGGGTCGAGGGTCCGGGAGTCCAGAGAGAGGGCTAGAGCAACATTGGAGAGCCCAGCTAAGGGCAGTCTTTTCAGGGCAGAGCGAGCCCACTGTCTGTCCTCTTACTGATGTATGGACTCCAGGCCACTGCTTTCTAGCCAGGAGCCGCATGAAACAAACCTGTCTGGTTACTCACCTCCTAGCCAGCTTACTGGGAGCCGATCAGCGCCAGAGAGAGGCCAGACGCCAGCAGGTGAACAGTGCCCCCAACGAGGCTTACCTCACCTGGCTGGCATCAGGACTGCGCCGAGGACAGGCTCTCATGTCCCTGCTGCCCGTGCTCCCCGTGGCAGTTACCTCTTGGAGGACAGCACAGACCAACTCTGCCGCACTCACATAATGAGACTCGATTGCGCCTGGTGTGCCCGCGCTGGCGAAGTCCGGGAATACAGGCTACTGACCGATTGAGATTTGAAATGCAGTTTGTGGGGGTGGAAATGGGCAGGTCTGATGGCAGCAGGTACAGTATTGCTACTGACGATTAGGGGCAAGAACTCTGCAAGGGCATCCGAGGCCTTTTCTTTCTTTATCCGCATTCCCCACACGACTGCTTCCTTTCATCCCTTCCCACGAGTAACAACAAATCCCACTTCGCGGGCATATTATTCCGATATGGCTTTCAAATAAACGCCCCGCAGAGCTGTGCTGAAGATCGCCTGAGAGTGTGGGAGGGGACTGCGTGGGGATTGTCATTGCCATTTTATATGTAGGAAGCTAAGACACAGAGACTCAATGATGGGCCCAGTTTGTAAGAGGCACAGCATGGTCCAGAACACAGTATTCTGATTCTTAATCTGGAATTTCTCCTCTGTAGCAGGTCTCCTTCCCCATCACCTCCATCTTCGGTGCCATGCTTCATCCAGCACCCCCTGCTTAGGTTAATGCCTGGTAGACCCAATAAGCCAATCTAGGACAAGGCTTTGTTATACACAGGCAATGTGGAGAGTTAGAAGGATACTTTTGAGTGGGTTACATGGTGGTTTTTAATGGAAAATTGCCAGGTTCAGCAAATAAAAATATGAATGCCCTGTTCCATTTGAATTTCAGATAAATAATAATAATAATAAAAAAAACCTTTTTAAAGTCTAAGTACATCCCAAATATCACACAAGACATACTTTACACTAAAAATCTGAAATTAAAATTGAACTAGGAATTTTGTATTTTATCTGGCAACCCAGTTTTAATGGTCGCTAAATTATGTGAACATTTTTATTAGTAGTAAGATTGGCTCTACACTGGAATATTATAGTTTGCTATCCAGGAGGCTATCCTAGAAAAATGTTGAAAGCTAGAATTTTGAGTGGATTGGGAGTTAATTCTGTAGAACTAACTAGGGGATTGGTGGGGACAGGTTGAACTAAAAATCATGGGACCTGTCCAGTTTATGTAACCACTGCTTTTCTAGCCATTGGCTTTTATTGCCTGTTGGCTCTTGGTAGCTCTGTTCTGTTTTTGTTTCATTTTGTTGTGTTTCCCACTCCTTTCTGCCTTCGTGTTTCAGCTTGTTTAATATCCATCCACCGATCTTCAAGTTCACTGGTTCTTTTCTTGACTGTGTCCAGTCTGTGGATGAGTCAGCCACTGGCTTTCAGCAGCAAGGACCACTCTTTAGAAATGGAAGAGGTTGTAGCTGTGAAGGCCTAGCTCTAAGAAACACATTTCTATGGTGGAGGATGCGAAGTTCTTGGAGAGAAGATTGAGGGACTCTGATTTCCAGACAGGACTTCTGTGGACTCCTGTGGGAAGGGAGGCAAGGCTGTGGGTGGGTCAAGTCTTTTCTAGCCCAGCATTTTATCTACTGTGGTTTAGAAGTGAAGGGATGGGTTTTCTTGCTGCTTTTCCTAAGGTATTAAGGCAAATCCCACATGGAAACTGAGTAACGCCTTGAGACCAATAAAAGTAAGCAGGAAACAAAAGGGTGAGAAGACTTCTGCTCTTAGGAAAGAGTCAGATACAAGAGAAGACTAGATCCGCTGCTCAGAAGACTAGATCCGCTGCTCAGAAGCCTCTAAGCATGTGGCTCTTTTGCAGTCACTGTGCTGGGACATGGAGCCTTGCAAGAAGATACTGGTAGGTCCTGGAGATACTTTCCATATTCTGAAGACTATAAACATTTTGTTTGGAACCATGGCAGAGGTGCTTTGCCTGTATTTATTGAGTGCCTACATTTATTGAGATAGTAACTCTGGGGACTAGAACGTTGAATAAAACTCAGCCCCTGAGTGAGGGAAGTCAAGAAATACCTGGAATCCTCTCCACAGATCTTTGCATTAATAGTTTTTTTTTTTTTCTTTTTTAATTTTCACTTTTACTTTGGTCATTCAACTTTCCACGTAAATGTCAACTACTATGACAAGCCTTTTCTAAAAGTCTAACCTAACATTCCTCTTCCATCATTTTACATAGTCCTATTGCAGTCATCAAGACCTAGTCTTTTCTTCTTTCTTCATTGACTTATTTGCTCATGGACTATCTGTTCCTTCTAGAAAATAAGCTCTGCAAGGGTCTGCCGCAGGTTCCCTCCATCCAACCCCTGCTGCATGTCCCTTGTCTGGCAAAGAATAGCTATTCTATACGTTTATTTAATAAATGCAGAAGAAGAAATCTTGTTGGCCACAGTCTTGCTGCTATACAGTGAACTCATATTTGACTAAAGAGGATTCCAGAACTCCTTTTAACATTCTGCTGTGTTTTTGTCCAATTTCTTGTTTAACAATCTAACAAGTGTTATGCAAAAACAGAAGACAGAATAGTCTCAGGCTGTGAGCTTTTCGAGAACCGTGTCCGTGTAATTCTTTTTTTACAGTGAGTGCTTAACAAATGCTTTTCTGACTGATTGATTAATTAAGGTTTAAGCTCTGGGAGGCTCTGACATTCCTTTGCGACCTGCTATTCTTCTCTCTCCTCCAGTTGTTCTGAACACCAGTTCTGCGTGGCAGATGAGTGTTTAATTCCTGGAAAACTTTAAAAAAAGAAGAAAAAAAAGAACATGAATTTACAAAAGAAATATACACAGGAATATATTTATTGGATTGAAAAAGCTACAACTTCATATTTAAAGTGATCAATGTATGGCAATGCTTTGTGAAGTGTGCCTGTTACAGGAAATAACTATAATTTTTAGGCTCCCAAACAAATAATAAAACCCAGCATTGGTTGTCAGTTCTGTGAAGTCTCTCTCTGAGTGCCTGGCTGAGTTGCCAGAGGAAGCAGGGTCCTTTGCAACTTGCAGGTCAAAGGTCCTGTGTCTACAGGTGTTGGGTCACAACAGAATTTGACCTCAGATCTTTCTAAGCTAAACAGACCTGACTTTTTGTCCAAAAGTAACAGGACAAAGGAGAGTGGTGGGGGGAGAGAGAAAGCTAGAGAAAATTGATTAATTCACTCAGTTATTTATTCTCCACATTTATTAACCTCTTGCAAGGGCCAGCACATTGCTGAACCTTGTAGGGCCTGGCAAGATAAATCAGATAAGGTCTCTGACCCTGCATGGTGATGCTTAACAGGGATAGGACACAGGTGTTGGAGTTGGTTTGGGGGAAGGTAATGGCTTGGACTGAGATATATTGGTTTTGAGAGGCCAGCAGGACATTGAGTTGGAGGCACCTGGCTGTTAGTTTACCAACTATAAATAAGATTTTTTCCTAGATTCACAAATTCAATGTCCTAGCTAACATTTCCTCCTAGACATTTTAAATGCAACGTGTCCAAAACTGAATTTTGCCTCTATGCATACTTCCCTTATATTGTTCCCATTCTCTGTGACCGGCGCTGTCACTGGCTGTAGACCAAAGCCCAGGAGCCTCCTTGATGCCTTTCTCTCCCTCATTCTCTATTTCCCACCCTTCCAACCTCAACTCCTGTTGATTTCATTTCCAAATGTTTCTTGAATCTTCACCTTCCTTCTTCTTTCTGTTTTAAATCCCAGTTTAGACTTCCATCACTTCCCATCTGGTCTCCTGCAACAGCTCTCCTCTCAACACTCCACCTGCCCCCACTCTGGCCTTGGCCTCCATTCTCTCCAGGTTATACAGCAGCCAGTAACCTTTAACAAATGGCCACCTGATCATGCCAAGGTCCCCACTTCCCCCATTAGCAGGCTTCAATGGCTTCCTCTTGCTCTCAGGAAGATGACCAAATTTCTACCAGTTTCCAAAGCACACCAGGTCTGACCCTTCTGGCCTCGCCTCCTGTTTTGACCACATGGACCCTCTTCTTCAGCCCCATACTTGCCTTTCTTCTTCTGCAGGGCTTTTGCAAATGCATATGAAGCAAAAAAAAAAAAAAAAGTAACTTTTCAAGGATGTCTATATCTTAATCCGCAGAACTTATGAATATGCATGGCAAAGGGGAAGTAAGCTTGTAGATGGAATTAAGGTTGTTAATGAGCTGACCTTAACAGGGGAGATCATCCTGGATTATCTGGGTGGGCTCAATATAGTTATAAGGTCCTTAAAAGTAGAAGAAAACATCAGAAGAAAAGGTTGGAGTGATTAGCTGGGAGGACTCAACTCATCATTGCAGGCTTTGGAGATGGAAAGGGAGCCTTAAGCAGAGAACACAGGCAGCTTCTAGAAGCTAGAAGAGTCAAGGAGTTGACAAAAAGGAATGCAACCCTGACAACTCTTGGATTTGAGCTCAGTGAGACTGATGTCACTCTCCTAACATACAGAAGGACATGATAATAAATGTGTGCTGTTTTAAACCCCTGTGTTTGTGATGATTTGTTATAGCAGTCACATAGAACTAATACACATGCTGTCCCTTTGCCTGAAATTCACTTCTTTCCCTTGGCTGTTAAGTTAACTTTTTGGATTTTAGCCCAAGTACCATGTTGTCAAGATCTCTCTGTTTAGGTTATAGTCTTCTTTTGTAATAGATACTCATAACTTTGTCTTCCTCTCCTTTTACATACCTTTTTTATAATCCCAATCGTGTGTGTGTTTATATGAGATGTAGCATAGTGTGCTGGTTAAAAGCACCAATGGCCCCTGGAGCCCAGTGATGTGAGTTTGAATCCTGCCTCCACATGCTATCTGTGTGACCATGTGTAAGTCACTCAACCTCTCTGTATATGCCTCAGTTATCTTGCTAATGAAACAGGAATAATAGTAGTATCTATTTCATGGGGCTATTGTAAAATAAGGCTACCTGACTTTATAAAATGCTTAGAGCAGAGTATACCCTATAGTCAGACACTTCAGTATATACTATAAATGTTGATCACCCCCTGCAAGAAGATTATATCCTCTTTGAGGACAGAGATGGAGGTTACTTCTGCTTGCCATTTTATTTGGCACCTACACAGGATTCAGCATATTATAGTAGATGCCCAATATATACATAGAGAATGAATGAATCAATCAATGAGAGAAATGGATTCAGAATTGGAGCTTGGAAGAGAACGAATGTGAAAATACAGCTTAGAAATGACTCTTTTCCCAAATTGTTTATGCTGAAGGCAGATTTCTCAACCTTGGCACGACTGAATTTTTGGGTTTGATAATTCTTTGGTGTGGAGGCTGCCCTGTGCATTACAGAAGGTTTAACAGCATCCTTAGTTTCAACCACTAGATGCTAATAGCACCACCCATATCACTTGTGATAACTAAAATGTATCCGGACATTGCCACATGTCCAGGGAGGTAGAGAGCGGGGACAAAATCACCCCCACTTGGGAACCCCTGGGTGTAACCATCACACCAACTAGCAAATGTGAATGTGGGTGAACATGTGAGCACAATTCTCCCCTTCACCCTCTTGTCCTGACAGGTCCCAGAAGTACCTGCTGCACAGAACTCTAGGAAGTTATCTGCAACAACTCAGCTGCTCAAGGACTCTGACCATAAGAGTGTGATTTGGTGTAAGAAGGAGGGTGGGACTGCCCTTCTTAAAGCCACAACATCATCATCTTCTGAAAGCAGGAAAGGTTTATCTCAAAGCAGACAATTCTTGAACTTTTCAGAAGACAGATTTCCATGCTAATCTAAAGAACAGAAAGATCTGAATAAATAGAATAACATGTTGGATAAACAGCTAACTTTTACCTTTGGCTTCCTTCATATCAGTTTGGGGTGGGGGGGGGGACCTTTTTATCCCCTCCCAATGACATGGTTCTCTTTAAATTCTGTTTGTTCTCAGAAAAAGGTTACTTGTGTAAATCCTGGCAGATAAACACAGGAATTTCCTGTACTAAGGGCAGAGATGGGTGACTGAAGGGGTGGTGGGAACCTCCTTTCCAGAGACTTTTAGGGAAGGGTTGCAGTGTCCTCCCAATGGATTGCACTGGATAGAGGTGTGGATTAGTCTGCGGAGTCTCTGCTGGTGTATGGCTGGGGGTTCAGCAGGACAGGCCAGTGCTGACCCGTAGGAACTGAAGAATACCACTCCTTACACTGTGACCTACAGGTCCTTACTAAGTAAAAAAAGCAACCTGAAAACAAAGAGTTGAAGTAGGAAGCAAGAGAATTGTGACCTCTCCTCTAAAAGAGGTTCTGATGGGGGAGTGAACCAAGAGCACAGTCAAAGGTGCCCCAAAGAACCACAGGAAAAACCAGTTTCTCCACTTTCAGGCAGCTGGAGGGATGGGGGAGATAAGCTGAAGTTGCCCAGGCAGTTTGGAAGAAAGGGAGCCCACACATAGCGCTGAGTCTATTTTTAAAGTGTAAGCGGAGCCAAGTTAACACTGTGCCCCCAAGAGAGGCCTGGTGACAGGTCACTGTCGGCAGGGATCATTCTCATAGACTGCATTTATTACTGTTCCAAGGAATCCAGTGCAAGTCAGCAAGGCAGGAACTAATCTCATCCTCGTTTATAGGTCTGTATTTTACATGTACTTTCATGGGACAAACCCCAGTTACGGTTTGTTGATGCAGTTTCTCTGTCCTTGAAAATTGGTTCATTGTGGGGGCGGGGGGTGAGGTGGAGGGTGATGAAGGCTTCTGTGCAAACCCCTGGACTGGTGCCAGGAAGACACAGTGGAAGATCTGAACCCAGTGATAAGGGGAACGTGAAGGTGAACATGATCTCAAAGGTGGGACGGAGGAGACAAAGGTGATTATAAAGGTGTTAGGACATTTTGGGCAGAGAAACAGGAATGTGGCCAGGCCGATACACCTTGGGATGTGGGAGAAAACCCACACAGACATGGGGAGTATGTGCAAACTCCACACAGGCAGTGGACCTGGCCAGGAATGAATTAGTGTTTTTTCATCAATGTTACAATACAACGACATTGAACAACATGATGTTATTCGAGGACCTGTTGTATTTGCCCCTAGAGAGAATATATGGTTAGAATATATGATTTACCTCTGGGCACCACATTTTAAGAGAGACACATTTAGACATTTATACAGTTGGTTGAAAGAGGAGACTGAAATGTTATCAAGCATGTGGGAGGAGACCCAGAGTTTGTAGACCACTCCCTTCTCTTCAAAGCCTATTTATTATTGCTTGATTGTTTTAGTGACACCAAGGTCAGATGCTCCTCAAAAGTCTGTTGGAAGTACTGAGACACGTTCTTTGGATTTGGAAGTCTAGAGGTCACAGGTAAACTTAGAACTCTCAGTAGAATGGAGATGAAGGGGTTCAGGAGAGCAGAACCCAGGCTGCAGCATATTGATGGGTATATGAAAGTGTGATCATATTTAAATAAACTCTGTGATCTTTTCTAAATCTATAACTTTATCCTCTGTTCTCACAGTTATTTACTTCTCCTTTAAACCCACCTCTTGAGGGTCTTCAGCATCTATCTAAGTTTGGATTACTGTTTTCCTCCCTATATGTTGGTCTTGTACTGAGTGGTCTGGCTTCTCCCAAGAATTAAGGATATTGAATATGGCGTGCTCTGTACCACATCTCCTTTGTATAGGTGCCATCACGAGATTTTCTCCAGTAGCCAAAAAAGCTGGAAGTGTCAAATTGAAGACTGCTTTCTAGGCTTATATTTTCCCTTATAATGTACTCACAAGTTTCAACATAATCTGAACAAGGTCTCATCTCAAAGTGAGACCTTGATCTTTTATCTTCATAAGTTCCTCAGTTTCTGGGAAATGTTGATTCATGATCCCAAAGACAGAAATGTTTTCTTGTGCTCTGGCTCCTTTAGCCTCCTCTCTTCATTCCTCATTCTACCTCCCTTCCTCACTCCTCCTCTTCCTTTGTTTCCCCTTCTCTCCCGTTCTTTTTCCTTCTCTTCTTTACTTTTTTCTTACCATTTAGATACATTCTTACTTCCATTTGTCCTAAAAAAAATCCTTAAAAAGTATATACACCAGTAATAGGTAAAAACATTATCATTGTTGGGGAGAAACACCATCAGTAATACAGGTTTTTGGTTCCTTTCCTAGACCCAACCACAATTATTAGGATTTAGGGTAAGTCCTCTATACTCTTGCTACTCAAAATGAGGTCTGAGGAATGCATCAACACCCTTGTGGGGCTTTTTTGAAATGGAATCTCAGCCCCATCTCAGACTTACTAATTTCAGGATCTGCATTGTAATAAGTTCTCTTTGTGATTTCTATCTACTTCAAAGTTTCAGAGGTGCTTCTGCTGTATACCAGTAGCTTCCAAACATTTTCAATTGCTCACTTCCATCTGTAAAGAAGATTTTGAGTACATACCTTTAATATGTTTAAACATGGATTATATACATGCTTTTCTATCAATATTAAATATCAGTAAAACTTTTTTATTAATTAATCAATTAATTTATTTTTGTTATAGATGTTTCTTCTTTCCCCACAGACACCCTTCTCCCTATCCCCCCCCCCCCCCCAAGTATTGTTGTCTATGTTCATTGGTTACACATACATGCATATAAGTTCTTTGGATTATCTCATCCCTCTCGTCTGCTCCCCTCCTCTGAGGTTTGTCAGTCTGAACCATACTCCTTTCTATGTCTCTGGGTCTGTTTTGTTCATCAGCTTTTTCTGTTCATTATATTCCACAAATAAGTGAGACCACTTGGTATTTGTCTTTCTCTGACTGGCTTATTTAACTTAACATGATACTCTCCTGGTCCCTCCATGTGGTCTCAAGGGATAAGAGAACTTTCTTTCTTACAGCTGCGTAGTGTTTCATTGTGTATATGTAGCACTGCTTTTTATACACTCATCTATTGATGGACACTTGGGCAAATATCAGCAAAACTTCTTATAGACAACATATAATTGGATCTTGTGTTTTAATTCACTGTGACAGCCTCTGTCTCTTAAGTGGTGTATTTGGACCATTTACATTTAAAGTGATTTATGACATAGTTGGACTAATATCTACCTTATTTATGACTGTATTCCACTTATTATTCTTGTTTTCTCTCTTTTTAATCTTCAATTTTTTTCTCCCTTCTCTGTTTTGAACTGAGCATTTTATATGACTTCACTTTCTCTCTTGTCTTGCATATCAGTTATACTCTAGAAAAAATATTTTAGTGGTTGGCTTGGAACTTGTGATATACATTTATAACTAATCAAAGTCCTTTTTCGAATGATTCCAGACCAATTCATGGGTCATGCCAGTACTTTATAATAATGGAATATTTCCATTTCTTTCTCCCTTCCCTCACAACATTGCTATCACTCACTTTACTTATCTATAAGGTATAATTACTAAACACATTGTTGGTATTGTTATTTTGAACAAATTGCTATCTGTTAGATCAATGAAGAAGAAGCAAAATTAAAGATTTTTTTGTTCTTCATTTATTTCTTCTCTAATTCTCTTTCCCCCCTCCTTTATGTAGATCTAAGTTGAACAGAGCACACCTTATAGATAACTGCTCCCGACTGGGCATTCTCATTTCTACTGCACACTAGAGAATCTGGAAGTTAAAAGCAAAGAGAAAAACAAAACCAGATGCCCAGGTATCATCCCAAACCGATCAAATCAGGATCTCTGGGAAGGCATTTTATGTCTCAAAATCTCCCCAGGTTATTCTAATATGTAGCTAGGAATGAATACTTTTGTTGGGGAGGAGGCTTTTTGATGTACAGTTTGAATTGGCTTTTGCTTACAGTGGAAACTCATCCATTCATATTTATTTTAGTATAAGTAAAAAGTTGTTATCAATTTTTATATTCCAAACTGACAAGGGTTGGAGTTTTAGCTATTATAATAATAACTACAAGGCAATGTATGGTACACTAGCCACTTTCCATATATCATTCCATTGAAATCCACCACGGTGCTGTGAAGGAGGCATTATCATCTGAACCTCCTCAGCGAAGGAGTGAAAGCTCGGAGACCGTAAATCACTCCCCCAAATTCTCAAAGATAAGGAGGGACAGAAAGGAAAATGGCTTTCAGGTCTGTAACTCCATGTGTTATATTTTCCACCCCGCTGTACTGCCTGGCTTTCTAATTTTATGAACGAATTTCCTTCTGTTGCTCTCCGAGGAACCCAGACCACTCATTGACACTTCCATTTAACAAATATCGACTGTACACTGTGTGCTAATCACTGCTCTCAGTTAAACCAAGTTCCTGCTCTTGAGATTAAATTGTATTAAGAGAGAGACCCAATGAACAGCAAAGAAGGACCCCAGCATCGCTCCCATGTCTTTTAAACTAAAGAGCTAGTTAAAAACGATTACCAGTCCATTAGACTAGCCTCCTGGTCACCACGATGCCTGGATTACATCTCACTTCTGATTACAGGCATATGTGAGACATCAGCATGACACCTTTGCCATTCCGTTTTGTTACTGATGAATCATAGTCCTGATTTTTCTTCATTGTGGATGTGTGTGTGTGTGTTTGAGTTAGTGTGTGTGTGTGTTTTTAATATGTTTTTATTGATTTGAGAGAAAGGAAGGGAGAAGGAGAGAGAGAGAAACATCTATGAGAAAGACACATTGATTGACTGCCTCCTGCAAGCGCCCTACTGGGGATGGAGCCCACAGCTCAGGCATGTGCCCTGACAGGGATTGAACTGGTGACCTCCTGCTGCACAGGACGATGCTCAACCAACTCAGCCTCACTGGCAGGGCCTGTGTGTGTGTTTGTGCCTTTATTTCCCTAAAAAACAAACAAAAAAAGCAAATTTTATGAAAAAAATAAACACAAAAATAGAGTAAGAAAACATATTAATTTACTATTTAGGAACTTAAATAATTAAGTTAAATAAATTAAATAAAACTTAATTTACTATTTAGGAACTTTGCTAGAATGTGAGGGTCTGAGGTCATCAGAAAATCCACAAAGGTCTAAGTAAAGAATACATATATTCACTGAAATAAAACATGGTACCTTTTTTTAGTGCTGTCTTTGTGAAACACATTTTACACATCTTCATGGTACAGTATATCCATTTAATTTCTCTTTCTTTCCCTTGTTTGTGAGAACTTTCAGGACTTCGCTCCCCTGCTGTTTTAATGACAGGCTTGACAATCATGTTTCTTTGCTGCTGGTAATGAGCATGCTAAGGGGCAGGTTTTCTGCATCTGCTCTCCACACAAATGGCCAATGTAATTTTGCAACTGGGGATGCTAACTGTGACCTCTGGAAGCACAGTGGGCCCGGTAATTTGCAATGTGTGCGTGCTTCAGTTAACTTGCACTGAACTTGCTTAGGAGAGCTCAGTGGGTCTTTCACAAGTCTTCTTCTGGACACATGGGATTTCAAAGGCATAGCTCTGCTGAAGTCTTACCCTTCACCCTCCACCCATAAGCTTCCTTCCTCCTAATGCTCACTACAGGAGAACTCTAGGAGGGGATTTCAAATCGCCCTCAATGGACATCAAGTTTCTGTTAACCGAGATACACTAGTTCTAAAGGTCTGCTCTGCAATGTTATAGCTATGTTTAATAATACTATATGGTACACCTACCAATTTGTGAAGTGGTTAGATCTCAGGTTAAGTGTTCTTACCACAATGAAATACAATTTGAAGAACAAAGCAAAACAAAATGTACTTGGCCCTCAGCCTCTGTTCTCTTATGGTTTCATCACATAATACTAATGTTCCTCTAACCATTTTATCTCTTTTATCGATTTCTCACCAAAACGAACCCTTTTTTCTGATTTTCCGTGAGAGAGAAACTCACAATTCATGACCACTGGACCTGAAGACTTGTGACCGAGGAAAGCGTAGATCCATGAACTGCATCATTAACACCAAGGTCTGGACTGGCTAAAGTACAGGTCAGTTTTACTTGGAGGGTTCCTTTCACCTTTCTCTGCTGCTTGACTGTTTTCATACCATGGGTGCTGAGCTCCTTCCTCTGTCTAGCTTCTGAGTTGGGCCAGCTCTCCAGAACACGCCCCCTCACCTCGGCACCTTTTTGGCTAAGGGCCGCCAGAGCAGCTGCTGCCCAGGAGGGCTCTGCTCATGCCCTAAGCTGACACATGACAACTTCTATTAGACTGAGGTCCTCCATGGGAAGCCAAGGGGCCCTACCAGCCATCTCCCTTCTGTTTCCCCATCTGCTGGCTCCTGGGGAGGTGGCGGCAGGGCTCAGGTTAATAGTGCATCTGAAGTGAGGACGTGGCTAAGAGCTGGAGTGCTTGGACTCTCCCTCTTTGTCACATGCTGGATGGCAGAAGCAGAACAAGTCCCTTAGGAGAAGATGGGGTGACTCAGGCTAGCCTGGCCCCTGCTGAGGGAGTCCAGTCTGCCTCCTACCATCCCTGCCAGGAGTCTTGCACGGAAATCATATTTTCAGCTTGGGTTAAACATGACCAGGTGTTTTCACGGAAGGCAGTGCCAGAGGATTCTTGGCATGTCTTTTGCACTTGTTTGAATGTTGTGGCTTTTAATATTTGTTTTGATAGCGATGTATGAGAGTGTGTGTGTGCATGTGTACATGTATGTTGTAGCTCTCTTCCCAAGATCTTCCCTGTATGTCCTTCTACACTGGACAAGAAGAGCAACCACATGTGCTGGGTGGGGTTGGGGCAGGGCTGGGCTGGGGGCCCTGGGCAGGGCCAGGCCATGTGTTCTGCTGGTTAGTGCATTGGGCTGGCAAGGTGGGAGGCTGCTGTGCTGGGACCCCCTTTCTCAGCCAGAGATCCCACAGACTCCTAGACACTACAGCTTGAAGGGAGGAGTCTGAGAGGTGACATGGTTCAACGTTTTCATTTTCTGAGGATGAAAATGAGGTCCAGAGAGAGAGGTAGTGGCCTGTAAAAGGCACATCTAGCTGGTAATAGGAGCTGAACCAGAAAAATCTAGGCTCTGTGGTCACAGTGTTGATGTCTAGGCAGTATCTATTGATTGAATAAATAAGTCAGCCTGTCCTTCTGTATCTCAAGTCTGTGCTTACATGATGTTTCCTTTTCCACCAAGAAAGACCCAAAGGTCTCTTATGGGTAGGGTGACCACATGTCTCTGTTTCTCCTGTTTCTCCTTATTTTTATTTCTGAAAAGTGTACCAGTTTAGATGATAAATCATATGGTCTCTTCCTAGAATTTTCTCATCTTTCTAAAATGCCTTTTCTTCAAACATACATATTCCTGGAGAGGAGTTGCCACTAGGCCTCCCAGCTCAGAGTTCATGGAAGACTGAGGAGTCTGTGGTTGCAGGCAGCAGGAGACCTTCAGGACACATGAATGTTAACCAAGATGAGTCAGCCTAACAAAGTGTTTCAAAAGCAATTCTCTAGAATTCGCCTTCCTCATCTGTAAAATAAAGGAACTGTATTGCGTGATCACTAAGGCTCTGACAGCTTGAACAGTCTGCATCTGTAAGTTAATTTCAGTGGGCATTCTCCTCCTCTATATTTGCCCCTCTTCACGAACTTCTGCGTTGATGTGATTAGGGCACATCTGATGGCACCTTAGAGCTTGTACCCGGAGGCCCCTTTGAGAGACAAGCTTTACAGCCAGGAACACAGGTGCCTGTCCCCACCCTCCCCATCTTCCTTCTGGTTCCCAGTTGCACTGGGTTTGAGGAAAGTCAAAGGACACATGGCTAGGTTTGGTTACTATTTTCAAGTGGGAAATGCCTTGCCCTTTATCCCTCTTGTCACCTTGCTTGCAAGAAAAATTTGGAGGCTCCCTGGAAGGAGAGGCATGGCTTCAGGGGGGGGGCTGCTGACTTCCCAGTAGAATTCTGCTCTCTAAATGGTGTTACCTCAGAAAGGGGGGTACAAAATGGGTCCCTTGGTCTGATTTGATGCCTGATCTTGGGAGAATATGGTCTCCTAGGAGGGGCTTGTTCTTAAAGATATCTGATGTGTAAGGCATGGTTTGTCTTTTCAGCTATGCTTATGAGACCTGTGGAATACAATGGGCCTCACTGAGTGGCAGTTAAGAGAGTCGTCCTGCCTGGGTCTCAATTCTCGCTACGTCACTTTTAGCAACTTTCATTTTTAACCTCCTTGATTCTCAGTTTTCTCATTTGCAAGGGGTGGAGGGGATAAAAACAGCTATCCTCAGAGGACTATTTTAAGAATTAAATGAGATAATACCCACCACAAGCAGAATACAGTGCCTACAGTAATAGATGCTTTGTAATCATCATGAACACATTGGACATTTGGTACTTAAAGTTCTTTGATCCACTGAAAGAGGCCCATGGCTTAATTGATGAGGCATAAACCCATTCCATGCACTTGAGCAAGCAGGGCTTGGGCATCAAGCCAGGGTTGCAGCTTTGGGAGTGCTGCATTCATCAATGAGTCGTCATTAGTGGGCTTCAGGAGATCCTCAGGCAAGCTTGGCCTTGGTGGGGGGTTCTCAGGCTCCCCTCTCCATGTCAAAAGAGAGAGACTGAGGGAGGCTGTGGGTGACTATCAAGTTCTTATTCTGATGTGTTGATGGCAGTAAGTACATTTGTTGGTCATTTAAAAACTTGATTCCATTCTCGCACATTTAGCCAGACTGTGCATGGTCCAGAAAATTTTGGCACAAGCAGGGTCTCCTTCTCCTCTTGACCTAGGAGACTCCGAAAGAAAGGCCAGGAGAGAGGTGGCAGGTGAGGCTGATGGTCTACTGTCTCGGCACTTGTGTCAACCTTGAGGGGCTTGACTACATATTTCTCCAGGACACAGAATTGATCCACTCATATCAATGATGTTTTGAGTCCCAGCTACCTCTGGAGTCTAAATGTTCTCGCCTCTGAACTTTTCCTGATGCATACACAGTCTTAGTGAAGTCTGGCTCCCTAAAAAGAACCTCAGTTCACAGAAGACTTTAGGAGGATAATTATCCATAGGTTGGGGTATAAAGGAAGTCAATTTGGTGGCCCTTGTCCATCCTACCCTTACAAGATTCTGACAGTGCTTCTTTTGTTGGTTAAAGAAAGAATTTGCTTTATTCCCAAACAGTCCAAAGTACTGTGAGCAAGGCTTAAGAGTGGTTCAAAGCTTAATGTAAAACAGACCTGGGCTTGATCTTGAGTCTGACACATGTCAGCCATGGACAGTGAGCCTGAGTTCTGTCTGCTACACAATGAGAATAATGACTTTCACAAAGATCTGCTGGGAAAAGCCAATGAGGTAATGTGTTAGGTGCTAAGCACAGTGTCAAATTCAGTTTCAGATAACCTTCTCCTCCATCTCTCTTTTCTTAATTCCTTGTAGTTTTCTGTCTTCATTAGGATCATAGTCCATGGTCAAAAAAAAAAAAAAAAAAAAAAAAAGACCACAGGGCAAGTCAATAAGAGAATGAACCATGTGGGAGGGACATCCAAGCATGACTTTCTCATGTTTGAAGTAGATACTGGTGCTCTACCTGATTCAAGGGAAGTTTCTCACTCAGGCACCTAAGGGACCAGGGTCTCCATATGTAAGTTACATGAGAGCTATTAGAGATGAAAGCTTAGGAAAGCTGTTCTCTGGTCTCAGTGAAACCAGGCACAGACGAAAAAGGACAAAGCTTCAGTGGAACAGATGAGGATTAGAATCCAGAAAGCTTTCCTGACAGGGGAATAAGGTAAAATAATGGCATGGATATAATCAGAAGAAGTGGTATCCTTCTTAGGAGGACTACCATAACTGGAGTTTCATGTATATGGGCTGAGAAGAGGGTTTTCCATAAAGAGGTGGGGGTGCATGACTTTCCAAGGTACTTAGACAACTGAGGAATCTGTCACCCACTCTTCAAAGGCACCAGTTTGTGGCTCTTATCAACTGCACAATCATCTTAACTCATTGACTTCACAGATAGAATGGAGGTTCCAGAGGCCTCATGCCCAGAATATGGCAGAGGCTGAACCTGCTAGAAGGCACATCCTGTGGTTTCCAGCTTAGCGGTATATGGAAGGCAGCATTCAAGATGAACCCCAATGGTTCCTGTCTCCTCCTGGCATTCACACCCTTGTGTAAGCCCTTTGCCTTGGACATGGACCTATTAATTTGTTTCAAGAGAATAAACTACATCTTAAACAATGGGATGCCGCTTCTAAGATTAGGTTGCAAAAAGATTGAGGCTTCTGTTTTGGGCACCTTCTCTCTCTTTCTCTTTTTGTTCTCTCTCGAAGCATTCAATAAAGATGTGTTGATTGACACAGGGATTGTTCCATTTATCAAGTGGAACTTTGGTATGGTAGAGTAAAACAATGCAGGACTAGATCCTATCTCTGTAGTGGAGTTGGCTAGGCTCAGATGCTCAGTAAGCAATGACATTATTTGGATCTGGGATTCTATGGACAGCAACATTCACTTGCATGCAGATGACTTCAGTTTCCCCATCCCCACTTTAAGTTTGTAAAGTCATTCAACATCTAAGCTTCTCTCCTCATACATGGTATCTCATCTCTACTATTTGCTCAGTAGGCAGAATAATCAGAGCAGCCCAGTTTCTGCCATAACTGAATGAGCGAGAAAGGCTGGAGGCTAGGCTCACCAGCTGGGAGAGCCATGGTTAGTCTTTTGGCTTTGTGCTCACCCTGAATGACAAAGCACCAGCAACTGTGGGCTGACCTCAAACATCTGACCTTTTTACCCCTGAGAGTCCATGGTCTTAAGGGAAAGAATGGCATAATAGCTTTCTGCTCTTAGTGGACTCTGCTGAGCTAAACTGGGCTGGTGGTGGATTGTAAAAGCCAGGGGTGAGCAAGGGTCTTCTAAAGGTCAACCTGTCCATTCTTCTGCCTCCAGGAAGGCAGCTAATTATCAACTCAATAGGTCAGAGAGGCAATAAAGAGAAGGTGAGTCTGACTTTTATTTAGGATGTGCAAGAAGCAAGGTACTTCATGTCCCCAGCAGTCAGTTCTTCCTGCCTTTATTTTCATCCAATTGTTCCTTGGTTTCAGTGCATATCTTCTTATTCTGTCTGAGGTTCAGTTGACTCTGGAGACTAAAGCCTTAATACCCATTAAATGATTGCTTTTGGCCTCTGCTACACTCACATTCCTTCAGATTTCTGTTCACCTTAAAGATTTTCATTAAAAATAGAATTTACCGTACTCATATCTGGGCAAGGTATAGATAGTGGAGAGGAGATGACAAATAAAAAAGTTAGAAATTGCAGGAACTTTAAGCATTTTTCTCTGCCACATGAGTTTAAATGATTACATAAGCTTGGAGAAGGAGAATCATGTAGAGAAAATCACCCAGGTTAGGACAGATCAAAGCTCAATACCTGGAATTTTGTCTTCCTGTCTCATGGTCTTTCCAATGATTTGAGTTTCATAGGCCTGAATCACAATATAGGATATGACCACTTGCTTTTTTGAAGAGAAAAGAGGAAAGAAAAATCCCTTCTCCTTTCTAAAAAATAAAGGGGAGTAGAAAAAAACCCCAAAAACAAACAAACAAAAAAACCCTCTTTGGGTCTATTAAACAAGCTGTTACAAGGCTGCTTGGACTTCACATAGCTCTTACCAAATAACATTTTGATGAGTTATGTGTAAATGAATCAGAAACATATGGATACAATTTCCTTGAAAATACACAAGGGTTTCAGAATTAAGGAGAGTCACTCTCACCCTCAACCCAGCCACCCCCTTTTAGCTCTGGGCCTGGATGTTGGGAACTCACCTCCCCTCCATGGGTTCACTGATGGGATTGCTTACCCACTGGCCACCCAGGATGCTCCCAGCTTCTCCCCTGGAATCCCTCCTCATCTCCTGTGGTTTAGTGGCCAAGTGGCTGGGATGGGCTGAGAGAGGAGAGGTCAACTAGTGAGGAAGATGAATAAGAAAAGGAAGGGAGGTGCAGGGAGCAGGCAACCCAAATGCTTAGAAGACAGGCCATGTACTACGTGCAGGGAAGGACAGCATTCCTGGCTATAGGCTGGCTTCAAATTTGGGGCCCTTTGGAAAGTAGTTCAAGATGTTTCCTTTCTGTCTGAGCAACACAAAATTCTCTTGACCCATGCTCATTGTTTTGTGATTTCTAGGTTGTCAGGGTTTTCTGGAGCTTGTTCCCAGGTCTTTGTAGGGTCTGGGACAAGCAATGCTGAACTCACCAAGATGAGGCACTTATGAACGGAAGTCATGCCTTAGGATTGACTTGGCTTCTCAAAGGACCTTTTTCTTGCCTTACACAAAATCACTCTGCTTTTCTCTGCCAATGAAAAGTGGCCCAGAGTAGATGAAACAAACCCTTCATGTACCTGGAAGTTCTACAGCCTGACAGAACTTCCTGGTGAACGGTCCTTGAGGTGAGCAATGGTCTAGTTCCCTTTCAACAATAAAAAAATAAACAAATAAGAAGGGTCTCCATATCTCTGGTGGTGGCTGTTGCCCTGGCATAGCCAATAAGGGTGTATAGAAACAGACTTCATTCAGAGGGTGTGGGTAATTTCCATATTTTTATTCTGTAAGTCTCATACTATCTTAGTTTATGTTTTCCCAAAGCATACCTTGAATCGAGGATTTGAGCGCAAGAGTTGATTTATGAGGTGATTTCAGGAAGCACGGCAAGGAAGAGAAAAAGTGGGGCAGGAAAGGGAAGAACGTCAATAAAGGGTGGGTGTTAGTGAGCAGATTGCGGGTGTAGGCAACTGGACTCCGTCCTGTTGGGGAGCCTCTGAGAGGTGCTCACATCAGGAGGAAGCCAGGGTGTTTATCCACCAGCTGCCAGCCCTCCGTGGCTGCTCCTGGAGCAGTGAGACTCCAGTACTGCAGACTCCATCCTGCTCCGGGTGTGGGAAAATCATGTTTCAGAAGCCAGAGGAAAAAAAACCTGGGGTGGAGCGCTGATGGTAGCTGAGCTGGGAAGCTATTGGAGTACAGGTGGTTTCCTACAAATACTATGGGTGTAGGTGAGAGAAGGGAGCAAAATAAAGCAGGCGCCCACAGCACGTTTGTCTGTGAGTACCAGAGAGCTGAGGGTGTACATGTGCGCTGCATGGTCTGCCAGGTTGCTGCTGTCTGCCCAGGGTGGCCATGCTCACAGGATCCACTGCAACACGGAGCAGGGGCCGAGCTCGCCCACCTGTCCTAGCTTTCAGCGTGTCTAGTCTGACACAATCATCCAAAACTTTGGTTTGGGTTCTTTTTTATTTCCTCTCTCACCTTCCCTAGGAGCAATGGTCAATGTCAGACCCAAGCTGTTGCTCTAAGACAGCGGTTCTCAACCTGTGGGGTGCGACCTCTTTGGGGATCGAATGACCCTTTCACAGGGGTCCCCTAAGACATAACAGTAGCAAAATTACAGTGATGAAGTAGCAACAAAAATAAATTCTATGGTTGGGGGTCTCCACAACATGTATTAAAGGGTCGCGGCATGAGGAAGGTTGAGAACCACTGGGGAAAAGAAGAGCGCAGTCGAACCATGACGCTCCTCCCTCTGATGGGGTCCATAGCTCTAGGCCAAGGGTTGTAACAGACATTCTTCATGTTTGGAAGACGTTCTTCAGATAAGGGAGGTGGTGGGACAACCAGGGTGAGAGCTGGGAGATTGAAAACTTATATCTTTGAAGAGGACCCTGTCTAGATTTGGTGGCTTCTGAGGGGCCTTCTGGTCCTACAAGTACAAAGTTTCTCCATCATGAAACACCGAAGTCCTGCTTTAAGGCTGTCACATGACCCACTCTTTACTCCTTCACTGTATCATGCTCCTTAGATTTATAAAAAAATAATGGCTTTCAAAGGCCAAAGGCAGTCTTACCCCTTTTCCTGAGTGTGACTGAGCGAGCTGGGCAGATTGGCAGTAGGTCTTAAAGAGGGTTTCCGTGAGGGTGAGAAGCAGCCTTTTGGCTCTAGGCCATTGACATGGAGCAGAAAAAGGAGTGAGAAAGGAGATTACCACAAGTGGGGTGGGAGAAAAAGGAATCATGCCTTGGCCCTGTCTCTCTCCTTCCCAGATGATTCACGCCATCATCACTTCCCATCTCTGGGCTCAGAGCCATCCCAGAGCCTTTCCTGCACAGCTTGACTGATAATAGCTGCAGACGGACAGATGTCTCCTTCAGGAACTGCAAGCTCTTCACACCCACCCCAGGGCCACCACGCCCTTCCTTGCAGGCTCATGGAAAGAAGTGGACCTCACAGGGTTTCTCTGAGCTCACAAGCCCCGAGGCCCTCCAGCCACGTCAACACTGGCCTTCTTTCTTCTCAGCTCCTGCCTCTCACTTGTCATCATCTACCCCCACAGTGGTTGCCCATCCCTTTCCTGGGGAAGTCCCTGCGCCTTCGGCTATTCCTCTAGTCCTGTTGACTCCCAACATCTTGGCTGTGACCGTCCAGTCATCTCTTGGTAGGTGCTTCGCCACTTCCTGTCGTGGAATCTCTCAGCCTCCTTACTCCTTCTTCCTCCCACTATGATGGTTTGATGAAGGGGGTGATGTGTGCTTTCAGGGGGCTTCTTCAGCCGTCCAGTGTCCACCCCCTCGGCCTGCCACTCCACGCCCGTCCTGCCCAGGCTCTTTCCTCAGTGTGCGCTGCTCCTCTGATGGTAACAATCCCTGTCTGCCTCTCAGGATGGTTGTGAGCCGAATGAAAAGTGCACTGTCAGCCGCAACATCTGCAGAAAGAAAAATGATGAAATTTAAGTTACAGAAAAAAACAACAACGAAGGTTTTGTGAAGCTCACTTGTTCTGTGGTGAACTCAGGACTAGGCTCTATCTCAGAATGACCGGAGGAGCTGGATACAGTGAGCTGGATACAGTGCAGATTCCTGGAAACTTCTGTTAAACTCTGATCCATGGGTCTGAGAAATCTAGATTTTAAACACACATTCTAGGGGGTTCTGAAGCAGGAGGTCTTATGTAAAAAAAAAAAAAGCAAAACCAAACACCCACCAAGGGAATCTAACTCTTGGCCTGTTGTCTGACCATCATTCGCTCATACCTATGTCATCTTTTTGCTGGATCCCACCAATGGGCACTTAACTCTCTGGGTTTACATTTCTGATTCCATTTTTATTTTCCAAAGTGCTTGGTTTGGAGCTCAGGCTTAGGGGCTGATAGCAAAGAAGTAATTAGTATTTGGCTCCTCAAACAGCAGCCTCCAGAGCTTTCTGGAGGATGAAATCAGAGTTCTCATTGCAGGTGGGGGTGAATGGGGAGCATGCCCACCCCCCAGTATGGCGGAGAAAGCCCCACTGTGGGCACAGAAGACAGTGAGAGTCATGCACACCCCTCCAGGCCAGCTGGAGAGTGTCTAGGGATAGACAGCTGCTCTCTCCTTGTCCAGCCCCATCCCTGTTCTCCCACCTTCTGCCTTCCCAGGATTCACCAGAGCTTCACCTTACAGAGTGGCTCTTCCGGTCGCTGTGTGGCACCATCTCTTTTTCACCTTCAGGGAGTTCCTGTGAAGATGCCAGGGGCTCCCCAGGGCAGTGAAGGGGCCTGGAGAAAGTCCTGCTGTTGAGGGAGGTCGGTTCTGAGACAGGTGCAGGGAAGCAGTGGATGAAGGTGTAGTGAGGTGATGCTGCTGATGTGATGGGGAGCAGCATCTCCAGACCTCTGAAGGCCTGCAGGGCCCAGAGTGGAGGGCCGTAGGGCCCAGCACTGAGCCCAGAGAGAGCCAAGTCGCTGGAAGACCGGCCATAGGAAGGATGGGACACTGCAATGGACACTGATAAGGAAGACAGGGCAGGAAGGGGCCTGAGACTGAGGATTTTCTCCCAGCGCTACAGAGCCGGCTGTGTGTCTCCCACAAGTTACCTTACTTCCATGGCATGTGCTTGACAGGGGGTCAAGGGGCACTAGCATAAGCATCGACTGCCCAGACCAGCACATCTCTAAAACAAGCTGGCTCCACGAAGAGAGGTCTGTGCTGCTACAGCACCCCCTTGAGAACCGGAGGAGAGGACCACAGGTACATGCTCTCCTATTTCAGGTGTCTCAGGGTCCTTGGGGGATCTCTCTCCCCCACCTTGTTTTCTGAGCTAAGGTGGACCTTTGACCTGGTCCAGTGGTTTTCAGTGAGTAGCTGCACGTGGTTCCCCCAAATGACCGTGTTGGTCAGTCAGCCAGGCCCTGGGCAGCCATCTGTGACTAAAGGCCTGAGGCATATGGAGCTCAGGGTGAGCAGGGCTCTCCAGGGAACTTAGAAGGTGGGTCTCTATTTAGTGTGTTTCCAGGAACACAAGAAAATATTCACAACCCCCAAATATGTGTGTTATCTGAGATGCTATGAGTTTTTCACTGTCGTGTGCAGTAATATGACTCAGACTTTCTTAGTGGATGAGTTAATGAACACATTGATTTATTTACTGGGTCCGGAAGGCTTCCTGTCATTGAGTCCTCAGAGAAAAACCTTTGTGCTATAGGTTCTTCCATCTGACGCCTTAGCTGGACTTAATTTTCTCACCCTTTCAAGCAGCCGGTGACAAGGTTCTGGGAAAGAATGGGTGACAGGTGTGGTGGGCCACGGATTTGGGGCAGAAGAATGGTAAGAGGAAGAATACTCTTTTCAGTGAAGGACTTTCCCTTGTATGGATGGCCTGGAGACGGTCGCCCAGATGCCCCTCTGGGAAGGACTTGCTGCCCAGCTGCGGGCAGATGGTGTCAGGCTATTAGCTCCTTCAGCATCAGCCTCAGTGGCAGAGAACCACTTCACTCAAGGTCATGCCCTTGTTAGGTAGCCCACCGAGTGACAGCAAAAGATGGCGCACACAGGCCTGGACAGTTCTGCTTGACCCAGGACTGGGTGAAACAGCCGTGCTCACTCTGAGCTGCCTGCCAGGTTGGCCAAGGCTTAGTCCTGCCTCTCAAGTAGCTTAATGTACCAAAGGTCAAACAGCTGGGTGAGGTGTGTATGCAGCCCGCCCAAATACACCTTGACAAATCAAATCAGTAGCTACTAGTGTGTGCTGGTTGGTGGAATGATAACAGAGATAGCTGCCTGTCTTTGAGCACCTAGCTGCCAAGAACAAACACATCAAGCCCATTTCTGCCTCAGGGTCTTTGCACTTCCTGTTCTCTCTGCTAGCAATTCTAGAGTTTGTGCCCAAATGTCACCTTCTCAGAGAGACCTTTTTTGGCCCCATACTTGAGACCTCACTTGACAGACCCACCTCTATCCGCCTCCCATGTACTGTGTTGTTTGTTATTTTCTGTTACCATGGAAATCAAAGATAACTTGGATACCTTATTTTGTGGATAACTTTGAATACTTACTTTTCAGTGCCTGTTGATCCCTACTGCAACATAAACCCCATGAAATCAGGGACCTTTCTATCTCATTTGCCTCTGTGTTCCCAAGACCTTGTAGGGTATTTAGAGCAAGCACACAACAGAGAACGAATGAATGAATGGAATGGGCAAATATTTATTGAGTGAAAATAACAGAATCTATCTGGAATTTGATAATATTTTGTTTCCAATATATTAATTTTTTGCTTTTTCATGAAGTTAAGTGATACCGGTTTTCACTTAGAGCAGGAGTAAATAAATCTTCCTGCAAAAACCTGCGTTGGTAGGTACTTTTGCCTTGGCAGGCCGCAATGTCTCTATTGCAGCTTCTTAGCTCTGCTTTGCAGTGGGAAAAGCAACCATAGACAGTAAGTAAACAATAAAACTTTATTTCAAGAAACAGATGGCTGTCCCTGACTTAGAGTACTAATATAAAGTTTCCTATAAAATAAATTTAATGAAGTAAAAAAGGAAGTCTATTGAAATAAAAATATTAACTAAGTAGCTTTACAGAAACTATATGAAAATTCCTGAAGTTCAAAAGAATTCAGTTCTAATTTTTCTTGCATCATCTGTGGCCACAGCTGTGGGGGTGAGGGAAGCTGGAAGGGAGAAACCCCTTTAATTTAATGTGGTTAAACATTGTGGGAGGCTCACACTTAGATATTCCCGAGAGCCTAGAAGGCCAGAGTTCTGCTTTTTCGCCTCTCGCCATTACTTTTTCCACATCCTTTCCATCTCCAACTCTGGTCCCAGAACTCAGGGCTGTTGTAAAATGCTCTTGCTTGAGCAAACCACCCTTCCATGGGGTTTAAATACCCCCAGGGCCAAAGCTGGGCATGGCCACACTTACCTAGGTAATAAATACACCTCGAGCTTCAGCATAAACAGGCAGAGCACTGAGAAGGTAGGGGTGACAGAAGGTGACAAGGTCAGTTTGAAATCCCTAAATCTTTGAGAACAAGAAAGGCTCCGATCTATGTTTGCTTACCAAAAATCAGACCTGCTCCAAACACTTCACATGTATTTACTGATTTGATCTTTAGTCATCAAATAATAGTAACATTATCCCCATTTCACAGATGAGTAGACCGAGGCACAGGAGCCTAAGTAAGTTGGCCAGTTATTCATCCAGCAAGAGGCAGAGTCAGCATTCTAACCCAGGCAGTCAGCACTACAGTCCATGCTGATAATATACACAGCTGTGCCCTGGCTGGTTCGGCTCAGCGGTTGGAGCGTCGACCTGCAGACCAGAGAGTTCTAGGTTCGGTTCCCTCTAGGGGCATGTACAAATACACACACACACACACACTCATGCACAGCTGTGATGCTCTCTGGGATAACACTGTTGGGGTATCCCGGTAGTACACAGACACAGTCACTATTCTTTCTCCATAGCTCCTTAAAAAAAATCATTTGTTATTTTTTTATTGAGGTGAAATCCATATAACACACAATTAACTAATTAATTTTAAAGTGTGCAATTCAGTGGCATTTAGTGCATTCACAGTGTTGTGTAGCTTCCACCCTTGTCTAGTTTCAGTGCTTCTTCATTGCCCCAGGACAGCATCGGTACCCACTAGGTAATCTCTCTCCATATCACCTTCCTCGATCCACTGGCAACCACTAATTTGCTTTCTGTCTTTATGGATTTACATACTCTGGATATTTCATATAAAAGAAATCCTATAATATTTGATGTTTCATGTATAACTTCTTTTACTTAACACGTTTTCAAGGTTCATCCAAGTTGTAGCATGTATCAGTACTTCATTCCTTTTTATGGCTGAATAATACTTTTCTGTATTTATTATATGTATACACCACAATTTGTTTATCCATTTATTTGTTGATGGGCATTTAGGTTGTTTCTACCCTTTGACTCTTGTGCATAGTCTCGCTATGAACATTTGTGAATAAGCATTTATTTGAGTACCTGTTTTTAATTCTTTTGGATATAGACTCATGAGTAGAATTGCTGGGTGATATGATAATTCTATGGTTAACTTTTTCAGGAAACCTCAAACTGCTTTCCATTTTACATTTTCACCATCAATGTATAAAGGTTCTTCTTTCTCCACATTCTCTCCATCATTCGTTGTTGTTTTTTTCCTTTTTTCCCATTATTATCACCATCCTAGTGAGTTTGAAGTGGTTTTCAACTGTGACTGATTTGCTTTTTCTTCATGACCAATGATGTTGAATATATTTTCATGTGAAAGTTGGCCATTTGCATATTGTTAAAAAAATGTCTACTCAAGGCTTTTGCCAATTAAAAAAAAAATGGGTTGTTTTCTTCTTGTAGTTGAGTTGTAAGTGTTCTTTATGTATTCTGGATATTCAACCCTCATCAGATATGTAATTTGCAAATATTTTCTCCTGTAGGCTGTCTTTTTGATAATATACTTTTCTGCCAAATGTTTTGATAATATACTTTGGTGCAAAATGTTTTGAATTTTTATGAAACCCAATTTATCTATTTTTTTCCCTTGTTGTTCATGCTTTTATGTTAAGCCTAAGAATCCATTGCCAAATCCACGGTCATGAATATTTACCCCTCTGGTTTCTTCTAAAGTTTTAGTTCTGATGCTGAGATTATTTATTTATACCCATAGTTTTAACATATTTCCAGCATCCCAGCAGGTTCCTGGGCATCAGGGCCAGCTTCCTGAGTGAGAATCTCAGCAGTTGCACAGGACACCACACCTGAAGGACTCCATTTTTGATTTAACTCTCTGCTGTCACTGTCTTAAAGTTTTAAATTTTTGAGCACAGGGCCTTGCCTTTTCATTTTTCCCTGACCCAGGTAATCCTCACCCTTCTTTCAGGGATATAAGTGTTTCAAGGTTCAAGTCAGGTTCTACCTCCTCCAGGAAGCTCTCCTTTCCCCTTTCCCACTCTCCAGATAATCTTCTTTTCTCAATTTCCATAGGAGTTACGGCCTGTGCACACCACTCTGTCACATTAATTACAGTCTACTCTCGTTTGTCTCTCATTTTCCAGCGGGTGGGATTCTGTCTCTCCCATCTGGCTATGAACTCACTGGAACTTCAGGAGACACCCTCTCAGCTAGGCACTATGATGCGGGACAGTGAAGATTATGTTCCATCTCTTCCCAACTGTAAATGTCTTTATTTATCTTGGTGTCCCATAGCGCTTGAAGCCCTGGGACTCCATCAGGTGACAGTTCAATGAACGATGGCTGGCCTTTTTCTGCTCTTCCTGCCTGTCTGTCTCTGACCAGGTGGCTTTGCTAAGCCCCAGGCTTCTTGATTGTTAAGGTGAGAAGGAATCTGAGAACTTATCTGGTAAAATCTGTCTTTGGGTAGACAGGTCCCAGAGAAGTCTAGTGTCTTATTCAAGAGCATACAGCTTGCAGGGGGCCAGCGGGGAATGAAGGACACTTTCCTGTGCAGTTGCTTCCACCCCTTCAAACCTCCCTCTTTGGACAGATGTGGACCCTTCCTGTGGTTGCAGGTGGGAAGTAGCCCTTTCCCTGTCTAAAACAGCTGGCTGGATTTTCTCTGAGATCAGCAGTCTATCAACCCAATTGGAATGGCTCCCTAGAGTCCCCCTGAGGAGCTCCAGACACCAGCTGCCTGTCAGCCACCTTGTTAAACTGGTTCCCAGATGTCTCCACTTCACATTGAGGAAGCAGGGGAAGGGGAAGGGGCTGGGATTTTGTCTGTTAAATACAGTCTTCTGGGTCTGTAATAAATAATGCTATGCACCAATGGAGCAGGTTGTTTACCGGAGATGGGGTGATGCGGAGGATGTCCTCAGTGAGGCCTTGTGTGAAGATGAGAGAGGTCAACAGACAGATGGACCAGAACATTGGGGACAAGGACAAGAGGGAAGAGATAGATGGATAGACACTTGAAAACTGAGTGGGGGTGGGGGGAAAGCATGCAATTCTGAGTCCATAAAAGAGAGAAAGAAAAGGAAGCAGAATAAGAGAGACGGGAACCTAGGTCTCTTGTGTTTGCCATTGTGTTGATTTGCTAGGGTCTGTCTCCTTCAGAAAAGCTAATAAAGCCCTCAGCCATCCCTGAGGATGTCCTCTGTGCCAAGCCTTGTGCAGTGTGCTTTGCAGATATCAGCTCTTTTACTCTTTGCAAGAACTTCAGGATGTAGCTGCTATGATTATTCCCATTTCACAGACAAGGAACAGAGACTCAGAGAACTTAGGGAACTTGCTCAAGGTTGCACAGTGACAGAGGAGTCTGATTCCCATACTGTACCCTTAACCATTCCACTCTCCTTGGTGATTAACATTGGGAGAACAATCTTTGCAGGTTCAGCTCATTCCACTTAAGAGCACAGAAACTGTGGTTGGTTGGCTCCACCTAATCCTAGTATCACCTTTACAGAGTAATTCTGAGTCTGTATGAAGGAGGGTACAGAGCAAGAAATAGGAATATCTTCTCTTCCAAGAACTTGTTTAGAAACATGTTGCATGTAGCCAGTTAGACAGACTTATTTCCTCCCAATTGACCAGCTTAGAATCCTATTTATAACCTCAACTGGCGTGAGAATGGGAGTATTTATAAACATATGAGAAACTTGGGTGTATTGCTTTCTTGGGGCTGCCATCACAAACGATCACAAAACAGGTGACTTAAAACAACAGAAATGTATTCTCTCATGGTTCTGGAGGCCAGAAGTCTGAAATAAAAGTGTTGGCAGGACCATGCTCCCTCTGAAGGCTCTGGAGAAGAATCTCTCTTTGCCTCCTCCTGGCTTATGGTGGCTCTCAGCAATCCTTGGTGACCCTCAGCTTGTAGCTGCCTCACTCCAGTCTCTGCCCTCTTCATCGCATGGCCTTATTCCCTATGTCTCCTCTGTGTCTCTTATCCAAATTCCACCCCTCTTCTTTCTCTTATGTAGACGCCAGTCATTGGATTCAGGGCACATCCTAATTCAGATTGACTTTATCTTAACTTGATTACTTCAGCAAAGACCCTATTTTAGAAAAAAGGTGACATTCACAGGTGCTAGGAGTTAGGACTCGAATATTGTTTTTTAGGGGAACACAATTCAACTCACTACAATGGGAATATATAGCATGTATAGGTGATAAAACAGATTAGAATAAAAGCAAATTGCAAGGAAAAAGTGTGTGACGTATTAATGCTCAGGCATTTTTGTTAAAAAGTGGAATTTTAATTTATGGTTTATATGTCTTGCCTAATCCTTGATACCCCTTCTCAGCCATCATGCGTTGCTACCTGTCCTCCTCCACTCCGCCAGACACCATTCCATACTTTTAGAGTACCATTGGGGTTTGGAGTTGGTATACTTCTAAAATTGTTTGAAGTTTCCAAAAGGACACCACATTTGGGGCAATATTCTATTTTACCCAGAGAAGCAAAGCTGACTCTTGTCTAGTAATCTGGGTTCATTTCTTAGATCAGAGCTACCTGCCTAGCAGGTATATAAGAATGTATTAAAATAGCATAAAATAGAATATTAAATCTTACTGAATTGTCAGCAGGATTGTATGTAAATGGATGCTCTGTGTGTCTGATTCACCGTGGACACTGGGCTTAGAATCCTGCCCTCCAAAGGTCCTTCTTAAACCTGAGATAATCCTCCAACGTTAGTTAGAATTTTTGGTGGCGTGGAATATAAATATATTCCCAATAACATTCTTCCCAGAGGGGATCTGATGACTCATGTTACTGGGTATTCCAAGGAGTGGTGTAGCTTCAGATATAACTGGATCCAGGAGTTCACTAATGTCATCAAAACTCTCTCTCTCAGCAAAATGCCCCCATGGGTTTCAGAGAAACAGAGTGCCTCGCATTTCAGGGAGTGATTTGGTTTGCCCAACCTTCATTCTACATATATCACTGTCATAGTCTCATGGCTGGAAGGAAAGGATTGTCTGGTTGGTCAAGCTGGAGTCATGAGCCAGCCACAATGGAAAGCTCTAGCTACTGTAGCAACAAACCCTGGAAATGTCAGCGTCCTGATACAATAGAAGTTTAGTCATATAAAGTTCAGTCAGGAGAACATTGTCAAGGACACAGGCTGTGGGATGTTCTGCTATTTTCAACATGTGACTTCTAAAGTCACCAACAGCATCAATATTCAACCAACCAGCAGGGGAAGAGAAACTGGGTCAGCATGCAGCAGGTTCCGTTAAGAGCCAGGCCCACATTTCACTGACCAGAACTTGGCCACATGCGTAGACTGTAGTATTGTCTGTAAAATGCAGGCTAGCAGTGAGCTCAGCAGGAAAGAAAACAGGTTTGTTAAATGACTAGCCATTTATGCCCCAAGTAATACCACTGGGCAGCATTATCAGAAAATGCGGGAGAGAATGAATTCCTTTCCAAAGACAGGAATTCAGAGCAGATTTTTAAAAAATGTCCTCTGAACTAACTTCTGGAATATTTCAGACATCTCTGACTTTGCTGCTCTTGCTATATGTGTATCTGTCACAGACAAACACTATCGTGTATTGCTGTGTGATAAACTATCCTAAAACTTAATGGTTTACAACTAGAATTTTGTCATATTTTCTTATATTTCATAATTTTGTGGGTCAGGAATTTGGGCAGGGCTCAGCTGGATGATTCTTCTGCTCTATGTGGTAGCACCTAGAGTCACTCAGTGGTATTCAATTGTCAGGTGCACTGTTCCAGAGGGTCCAGGACAGCTCCACTCTCACACTGGGTGCTTCGGTGGGGATGGCTGGTAGGCTGGGCTCAGCTGGGGCCCTTTTCCTCTCATGCTTGCAGTCTTAGGCCTCACTGTGTGGTCTCTGCAGCATGGGTCACCATGATTTTTCCACCATGGCTCAAGGTTCTGAAAGAGTTTTCCAAGAAACCTAGGAATAATCTACAAGGCTTCTTAAGACCTAGCCTGTGAAGCTGAAGGGGGTCACTTCCGCCATGTTTTATTGTCAAGCAAGCCCTCAGGCCAGTTCAGATTCAACCTGAAGGGGAATGAAACCTTCCTTCTCTATGAGGCTACCAGACACGAGTCTTTCCTGCCACACCTGCTGCCAACTCTCCTGGCCATTTAGGTTCTGGTATTGCAGCTCTTGTCTGGAGAGTGGAAGAGGTGTTCCACACAGGACAGAAAAGAGGATCTGCATGGAGGGTAATAAGAAGGGTGGGACCCATTCCTGGAAGTGGTATCTAGCTAAAGCAGACAGTCAACATGATAACTGATATTAATATACTAGGCCTTATTCTGAAAGGTTTAATTTATTAACTTGCTGAATATTTTTTAACAACCTTATGATAGAAATACTGTAATTAGCCCAGCTGGTGTGGCTCAGTGGTTGAGCATCAACCCATGCACCAACAGGTCTCCGGTTCAATTCCCGGTCAGGGTACATGCCCAGGTTTTGGGCCAAATCCCCAGTGTGGGACATGCAGGAGGCAGTCAATTAATGTTCTCTCTCATCAATGTTTCTGTGTCTCTCTCCCTTTCTTTCTTTCTAAAATCAATAAAAGAAAATAATAATAATAAAGAAATACTATAATTATGCCTGTTTTATAAAAAAGAAAACTGAGGCACAAAGAGGTTAAGTAACTTGCCTGGGCTCATACTTCTGAAAAGTGAGGAACTAGTACTCAGGCCAGGGCAGCCTGGCTCCAGAGGCCATGGGGCCCTATCAAGATGCTAAATCTAATAATTGCTTTTGTAACACCATAAACTTTGTGGCTTACAGTTACCTATAGGAGGGGTTCACAAGTTTATCATCAGCGTTACCAAGTTTATTGATTGTTTTAGAAAACCAAAGTATCTGTAAACTTATAAGACAGGTCTAACAAATAATTCTTATCTTCAGCTACTTTTTCAAGTTAGGATGCTAACATTCATCTTCCATGTCCAGGTTTCATTATAACTGTGTTATTGCACACCTCAGTTGTTAATGTCAAATCAATGAATAAGGTTACTGAGGATCCAGCGGGTGTGTGAGGCAGGGCTAAGCACTTTAATATGGAAATCCAATGTCTCTTTCCTTCTCTGAGTCAGCAGAGACCAGAAACCCCTCAAAATCCAGACTTTCCCAAGGAAAAGCTGCTGTGGGATTCCCATCAAGGCCTCTCATCTCTCCCAATTCCATCTCCTGTCTCCTTGCTCCTGTCTGTGTGCACTTTGCTGCTACCCTTCTAAACCAATTTTCGTCTGAGTAGAAACATTAAGCCTCCAGGGAAGAAATAGTTGGAATCTTCTGGGCATTTTCTAGGACTGGGTGGTTGAGTCTGCTTGGCAGAGGTGAGCACTGCAGTCCTGGCTTCACGTAGGATCTGTTTACAGCCCTCCAGCCCCATCACTTTCCTCCTACGGGGATGGCAGATGGCCTGTATTTTTAATAATTAAAAAAAAAAAAAGTGGGAGGGAAATCAGACTCAGCAGGAGAAATTTGGAACCATCCAGGCAGCACAATTATTGAGCTGTGAATTTGTTTGTTTGGAAATTGTAAATCGTATCTTCCCATGAAGCATGCCTGAAGCCTCAGCCCTTCCAGGAATCTGTGAGGGCCCCTCCTAATGATTTTCATCAGCAGGTCTCCGCTGGGTGGTGAATGAATGGGAGTCACGGACACTCCCCACAATGTGTAGAACCTTCACCCCAGTCTCCTCTTAGCTTCACGGTAGCCCTGGGAGGCAGAGATCCCAAATGCTTATACAAATCAGTCTACAAGACCAGATTTGGGTCATTTAGTAAAAAAGAGGAATCCCCAGTACTAAAGGAAAAGATAAAGCCTCTAAGTAGCAATGGCAGAGGTCCTATACTCTGTTGGATTTGCTGTAGAGTGTGGAACTGACTGTTTACCCATCTATTCTCCGTTTGTGGGGGCCAGGAGAGTCAGAGGAAAAAGAGCTGGGCTGGGGATGCAGAGCCCCACCTTCCAGCCAAGCAGCCTTCACCTGGTCATCTTTCTTTCTTGAGTCTCAGTTTCTTCATAAAAGACCAGAACTGAATTCTATAGCTGGAAGAGGTTGGAGAGATAATATTTCCTGTTATGACCTGATTCCCTGTGGAGCTATAGAAATATCTCAGAGGCAAAGATGAGTGTAGATCATGGGGAAGTGACCAGAGTAGATGGGATACCTCGCGCTGGAAAGACTGTTAACAGATAAATAAACTCAGGCAACACAGAATGGGTTAAATAGGCTCATATATAGGGGCCCAAGGCCATCCCTTCATCCTAAATGGCCCACTAAAGAGGTGGGACCTTAGAGAACATTTACGGACTCCTCACCCCTACTAGTATCCTTCTTCTCTTGCTTGATGCTGAGTCAGGGTCCCCTAGATAGTGGGGAGAAGCAGCCCTGGTCAGCGAGGAGTAGGCTGAGTAGAAGGGTAGTCCACACAGCCCTGGCTCTGTACAGCCAAAGACCACAGCCTCTTAGAGTCTCTGGTTCTGACGGGGGGAGAGAGAGAACGAGCGTTCCAGGGGCTGAGGGAGGAAAAAATGCTACCCTCCTCCATGCCTTCTCTCTGTCTCTCTCCTACTGTTCTTGCCTGGTCAACGCTGGGTCCCACTGACCAGCTGCCACCAGGGGCGAGTCAGCCCAGCAGATGGTGTGAGGCCTGGAGGGGATCATGTCAGCCAGCAGCACAGACTTAGTAGTGACTGAATTTGGGACGTTCTGTTCCCAAAGTCTCAGACTCTCTTCCTCTCCTCCCTCCATGTCTTCATTATTCATCTAGCTTCAGGCACTTGGTGCTTTCCATCTACTCCCCAGCTCCTTCTCCTCTACCCTCCCCATTTCTCTCCTTTTCTAATAACCTCTCCTTTTTCCGTTTTATTTCTCTCAGCCTTCCCAGGGACAAAAGTTAGAGGTAGGATCCTTCATGTAGCCACAGTGTTAACAGGAAGAGGGAGAGGACATCAGTTTCTTGGTATCTCATTTTCCCGGCCAGAGAGTCACGTGCTAAAGGAGTTGCTCAGCTTCTGGTGAAACACACTACTGTCAGGACCCTGGCTGAACTGAGCCTGAGGCCCAGGGTGTTTCTCCATCTCCCCTTTAGGAGTCTTGGGTCTTTGGGAGACTGGCCAGTACGATGGCAGTGCTAAGGTTTTTCTCAGGTCCTTCCACTAACTATAAATTCAACCTCTCTTGGCTTTGTCTGCCTTAGAATGCACACCCCACAGAATCAGTCTGCAGACTCTGTGGCCTTGGGAAAGTCATTCGTCCTTCTTTGGCTTCAACTGGTTCCTTGGGAAAAGAGAGAGTGGAAATATAATTTCCAGGGGTCCTCCTCAGTTCCTAGAGTCCATGGGTCTACTCAGTTTGGCCCAGATTAGGCCTTGGGGCTAAACACACTCTGAAAAGAAATTTCCATTGCTTGGAACACCATGACCTTTTGTAAAGACAGTGCAATGAAAAGACAGGTTGTTTTTAGCTGGGGGCTTTGAGGTAGGCTGTAGTGACAGGTGGCCTTTGGAAATGGGTCTTGAGGAGATGGTAGGACATGGGCATTCAGAGATGGGGGAGAGCAGAGGGCACAGGAGCAAGGTCTCAGACAAAAGCAGGAGGAAGGCCCATTCAAGGAAGGGGGCACTGTATAAAGATGAGTCTTCTGAAACCCTCATAAGCAATGTGTCCCCAAGGGCAAGGAAATATCAGAAAAACCCCAAATAACAAAATGCTAAGATGGGAGATGTCTGCTATTTGTTCTTCTTCTGTCAAGTATTGACTATTTTCCCTCTTCTGAGCTGGCTCTAGTATTTCCATCTCCTCCCCTTTCACCAGCCAGGGTGCAGGAGGTTAATCCCTAGGGTCTGACAGCACATTAGGCATTTTCTGCTTAGCCTCTGTGACTTTAAACGTGTCCCAGGGCACGGAGCATCCACCCTGCCCTGTCTCCAGGAGTGGCCAAGCTGTCATCTAAAATTATTCAGGCAGCATTCTTGGCCCTGACACCCCCACCCTAGACTCTCGTTCCCGCGCTCTATTATTCCCTTGGAGCTGCCTCCACCCCCATTTTACTGGCAGATGCTGCCACTGCCTGTAACTATAGAAGGCAAATTGTTACTTCAGCTGGATGCTGTGAATTGGAGCCCGTGCTCTACTGTGCAGAACGAGAGACCCTTAAGTGTGTGATCCAGGCACTGTGCACAGCCCTGGGGGCACCCTCACATGAGTAAGTAAGGTCTTTTTTCAAGAAGTCTGTGCAACACACTTAATCTACAGGACAGTATAGCTAAGATGCCTCAACTCAAATGCCTAGACATACAGTAGGTGGCCCAAGTGGCCCAATGGGGGATAATAGGGAACAGTGGGGCTTAGCTGAATTAGTCTTGCCCCCACTCACTTAGCTCCAACTCATTACCATCATACAAAAATGTGGGCTGAATGTGCTCTTTGCTGTTTTTTTTTTTTTTTTTTTTTTTTTGCAAAGAGAAGCTGGAATCTGGATTTTAATTTGAAATTCTCCAATTTTTAAAACTGGCTAATTTTTAAAAATTCGCCAGCCCAGCAGAGTTACCATTCTCCTTTTCTCACGCACTGACAGACTCCTAAAGATATGTTTGCCGAGTGGTCGAAGAAGGGAAGGAAGGAGATGAGCTGGTCTCGGGAAGTTGCTCTTTCTTATTTGAGTGCACACTGGTTATTACACTGTTTTCCATCTGCAGTATGAGCCTAGGCCTTGTTTGTACCCAAGCAATTAACCAGATAATTATCCCCTTGGAACATTAGTCACACAGACCAAGCCAACACAGGAGTGATGGACACATATGCATTGCGCCTCTGGGGTTTTCAATGGAGTGGATTCCTCTGGCCTCTCTCTCCTTTATACCCAGGGGCAGAAAACGACACTGTAATTATTTTCCTTAGATCATGAAGCCTGAATTTTCTGGGCCAAGGCAAACTTGAAAGCAGGGTTTAAGACTCCTTAAAACCTTCCACTTTACAAACACACCAGAATTTACTTCATGTGAAATGTATATCCTTATCCTATTGATTGTGCATTCAGTGCCCCTGTGAGAGTGTAGGTACACGTGCGTATTGTGTTGTATTCTTGGCAGGTGTATTAGAACCTAGTTCTCTAAAGAAACAGAACCAATAGGGTGTGTGTGTGTGTATACATATATACATACATATATATACATGCACATATATACCTATACACATACATAAGAACATATATATGAAGAGAGTTTTAAGGAATTGGCTCATGCAATTGTTGGGGCTGGCATGTCTGAAATTTTCAGGGAAGGCCAGCAGGCTAGAGACCCTGGGAAGATTTAACGTCGCAGTCTTGAGTCTAAAGGCAAACTAGAGACAGAATTCCCTCCCCTTCTGAGGATCTCAGTCTTTTCTCTTAAGGGCTATAACCGATTAGATGAGGCTCACCCACATATAAAGGTAATTAATTTTACTCTAACTTTACCGATATAAATGTTAATCATATCACATCTTCACAGCAACATCTAGACTGGTATTTGACTAAACAACTTGGCACCATAGTCTAGCCAAACTGACACATAAAATTAGCCAGCACAGCAGGGTTACCATCTCAAATTGAATTTTGTCAGAGTGGTTGTGGTCAATGGTCATAAAGACAATTGTCCAGTTAATGGTTTTTTCAGTGCTATTTTATTCTCTTGATTTTTTTTTTTGTTTGAGGGGGGTCATCAATCACAAGTTGACTTAATGATTAGCCCAAATGAGTTATCAAAAAGGTTTCCTTTTCTGTGACAATTCTAATCAATTACTGGTGGCTGTTTGGTGGTGTAAATTGTAAAGAAGCTCAAGGTGGACCTCAGCTCAGTGAGAAAAATGATCATGTTTAATGACCCATGTCTGCAATGGGAAAGGGCACCAGTCGGGTTGGGTGTTGGCGGTGGTGTGTGTGCCTTGCCTCCTTTCTGTCATCCACCATCAGAACCAAATTTCCATCAGAGAAGAGGGAGAGGAGCAGAGAGGAGAACCCTCTTGTGTGAGCTCACACAACAAGCAGACATGCTGAGGATGAGAAATCAGGAGTTTGGTTTCTCTCCATCATGGTGCAGAGTCTTCCTATCAAACAAGAACTATCTAACGTATGCCTATAGATTGACTAGTTATCCAAAAGAATTTCTTATTTCTCCTATGGCTTACTTTTTGTTAGAAAAAAATTTGATCTCTCCTAAAGGAAGCCCATCTACATCCTAATTCTGTACCTTCAAATTTTCTATGTATTTTGATTGTATTAAGCCTGAATAAAATTTTATAATCTAGAACCATGATATCCAATGTTAGCCACTAGTGCCATGTGCCATGTGGCTACTGAGCATGTGAAATGTAGCTAATGAAACTAAATAATTGAATTTAGATGTTGTTTAAATTTATACAGCCGTATGTGACTAGAAGCTATTGTATTGGATAGCACAGATATAAATAATTTCAACTATTTTAGAAAGTCCTATTGAACAACATTAACTTCAACAAATGTCTAATTTATACTTTTTCTTTCTTTGACTTTTCTGTTCCTACCATCTAGATTTTCAAAGGCTTGACATAAATAATTCTGTTTTTGTAGCCTTAATTTCTAATTTTTTTTTTTACCATCTCCTGTTTTATTTTAGTTTATAAGCCTCCTCTTTGCTTGTGTCCAAACCAGGATTGAGCTTGAGGTAGCATCTGAAGAGAGATGTTGAGGGCAACCTTTTCTGTTTGGGGCAGGAGTTGGAAAAGTGGGGCTCTGATGCTGGTGGGGAGGAGCCTTTGGGGAGACAGGCAAAGCCAATGAATGTTGGCTCTTCAAACTGAATTTTTGTATCTTTCTGGTTTAAAATGCCACATCTTAACTTCTATTCTATTTCTCTACTTCGTAGTTTAAATTTCTTGAATCTTTTTCTCTTTCCCTAAGTCAGCTCAAGCTTTAACAGCCTTCTCTTATTATTTGTCCACTACCTGTCAGAACTGAGCTTTGATAAAAGGAAAGGGCTTCTGAGCCTTCTCCTGTGAAATCTTATTGCCCTGTCCTTACTTTTCTCTGTGACCTTGACCGTGTGGTAGTACTTCTGCTAAGTACAACATTATAAGAACACTTGCTTTCATCTTCGGCTCTGCCACTGGTACCTGGATAATAGAATGTTATTTATCCTCCTAGTGCCTCAATTTTCTTGTTTGTAAAATGCGGGTGACATTAATAACATGACCTACCTCCTAGGATGTTGGAGAATTAAATGCTCAGTGTGTAGCAGCCTGCCTGGCACCAGCAGGTCTTAGGTGACTGTTAGCTAGAATCGCTACTGATGGTGTCCTCTCCCTTGTTTCTCTCCCCCAGTAAACTGTAAACTCCTTAAGGGTCATTGAATCCAATCAGCCCCCTATTTTCAGCAAGTTCTTCCACCCATTCAACCTCTCCTCCAACTTAGAAGCTGGGCCTAGGGAAGACATCCAACACAAAGACTTTAAAAATTCCCCCAAACAGGGATTTTCTCTCCCTTTAGGAAAGTCCCCAGACTACAGACATGAGGGCATTTGGTCTGCCTTCCATGACGCATTCCCTGGGCACAGGGGCAAGGGAGTGGGTGGGTAAGAGGAGACAGTGTCGCTGGCCCCCTCCTGGAGGGGTTTTGGTAGGGGTGGGGCACTCCTTCCTGCCATCTTAGCTGTGACTATGTGAACCTAAAAACAGTCTCGCCTTCTAGGTTTGTCATATGGCCCTCTGCCCCTTCCTCCTACGTCCTCTCCTGGCACAGGTGTGGTTTTATCTGGTCTTTGGCCCTTTCAGAAACCCCATTGCATCATGATGTGCTAACAACAGTTTGTCCATGCCAGGAACTTAGAGATCGTGCAGCTTCTTAAATTCTCCAGAGGTTCCTGTTCCAGAGACAGGCTCACAACTGTGCCGTGCCAACGTGACCTTTGAGATGCAGTGTGAACAAGGAATCCCATCAACCCACAGCCCTCTGGGCTCAATGTTCCGTGTTCAAACCATGCCTTGGCCTGCCTGGTAGCTCCACAGAGCACAAGTAATGAATTCCAAGCTCCTTCAGCCCTCCTCCCGTAAGTCCCTCCCTAACTGCCTCCCTTTCCCCCATTTCCTTCTGGGAGCCACTGTTCAGACATCAGGCCATCGCTGGAGGGGACCAGCCGGAGGGAAGTCATGCCCGGTATCTGATAAGATGGCAAATCAGTGTGGACTTGACTTGATGTGGTTTTGGATCCTGCGTTCTTGACCAGAATAGGGTTGCCTGGCTCAGGTTGCCCACTCTAAGGGTCCTTTTAACTTCTAAGAATTAAAGCCAGAAATACTAGATATTAAAAGGATTTTGTTTCTGGCAAAATCCAGTTCTATCTTCTCTCCTTCCCTTTTCCTTCTTTCATCCTTCCACAGTTATTTATGGCCTGGTTCTCTTGTACTGGAGAGGTGCTAAAGAAAAAAAATTCAAATACTCTAAATTCCTGTTTTCTAGATCTTATGCTTGAGTGGAAGAAACATAATCATAAGCAGATGAATATAAATGAATATGAAAAGTACAATCATTTGAATAGTCACAGGGTACTGCGGAGTCCAGAGGGGAACCTAAGTCAAGCTGTGCAAAAGGCCATTTGGCTCAAATGAAAAGTGTTTCCCAAACCCTGATCTGCAGATCTGTGCCACCTCATGCTAAGTTTTTCACAGGTGAAAAGAGAAATGAGAAAAATGTGGGCAATGTAGTATGAGTGTATGAATTCACATTTTATGGAAAACACGGTTTTATTCTGGGATTCTGCTCCCTTTTGGTGACTTACAATGATGACATTAGATGGTACGACAATCACGGCAATAGTTGTTATTTTTGTGTTTATGTTTTTATTTGATAAAATAAAAAGGGTCAATCACATATTGGGTCTCCAAAATTTTGGGAAAGGTTATTGATCTATGAAACCTCAGAGTTTTGAAACATCTAGTGTAAAGTCTGAACAGGAGCAGACTGGCCATGAGTGATGTGTTTGTCGCTGAGGGCACAGACGGGGTTACTGGTGTGAGGTTCCCCTGGCTTAGTGCACACACTGTTCTACCTGCAGGAAACATACACTGTGGCTCTTCTACAAAGATGGTGTCATTGGACCAAGACAGAGGATGTGTTTTGTATTATTTCCCTGTTGGAAGTAACGGAATTTTCACTAAGACTTATGTACTTTCACACCTATTCTTCCTATTAACCAAGGGGGGAGGGGTACAGTTTGTGGTCATGCAATGGAAAAGGGAAATGGTTCCAATCGACGATCAAATTGATAACCTTGGTTTGTTGGCCACCTTCACTAACAATCTGACCTAATTAGTGACACACAAGTTGGTTGTTCTAGGAACATGGTAGAAGGTGAAAGTGAATCAGTAGACAGAAGACCAACTTGGGAGTCATACCATTGAGCTTGACTTCTGAGACCCCCTGCTTCCTAGCTGTGTAGCCTTGACTGTGTTGCTTCTATTGTCTGCCCTCAGTTTCCTCATCTACAGAATGAAGAGGCTAGATAACTTTAGACTAGTGGTTCTCTAACTTGAACGTGTATTAGGACCACTTGGAGGGTGTTTAAAACCCAGATTACTGGGTTTCACCCACAATTTCTGATTCAGTGAATCTGGGTGGGGCCAAAAGTCTGCATTTCTAAATGTTTCCACATGATGCTGATGCTGCTGGTCCAAACACTATACTTTGAGAACCGCTGGCTTAGACACTTTCAAATCTTTCATCCCTAAAGTGCTATTAGTCATTCTTGCCTTTAAAGACTTTATAATATGATTAACATTTTTTTTTCTGTGAGAGGGAAGGAGATTGATGACTTTATTTTTATATATGCTAATCAAATATTGATTTGGCACCATCTGTGTACATATGACCACAAGGCAGAGAGAAGTGGGCCACCACAGTCTTCCCTGAGAACCTCTGCACGGTGCCAGGGCTCTGATTCCTATAAGGCACTGAGTACAGCCAAATCTACTCTTGGTAGTTCCAGGGCAGGAAGAGTCTGGAAAATTGAGATCAACAGATGGTGGTAAGTCTCTCCCCACTCCAAGCACATTTTTAGGACAGACTGGTAGAGTGTGATGATGCAGAGAGAGGCCTGTTTATATGTACACATCAGAACGGATGAAGTTATGTCAAAGAAGATTGCCTGCAGGTTAGTGTGCCCTAGTCTGGGTCACCATCACCTTTTCCACGTACCTAGCACAAAGCTTTGTTGATTAATCTCTTCCCACCGGGCCCAGGTGGGTGCCAGACCAGAGGACAAAGGCAGATGTGGATCCTGTCACCTGCCGAGCAGCCTCTGATACAGACAGCATTGGAGATGGTGGGTACGTAAGAACGGGGCTTAACTCCACAAGGTGGAATAGGCTTGTTTTTAGGTCTTTTTGGATTTGGGGACTACAAATGAAAGTGAGACTGTTCCTGTTTGGAGGGAGAACAAGAGGTGGCTTGGAATATACATGTGTCTGTTTATCTTGCCATATATGTTGGTTATCTTTTATTTTCCAGCTCACAACCTCTGAGCCTACATTCCTGCTTTGGACATTGCTTCAGCAAACACCTGCGTGCAGGTGAGGCCTGATGATGCTTTGCCCAGCTGCACTGATCTCCTGCCTTCTGACCCAGGTTTCCCTGGTGTAGTACAGGGAGCCAGTGTGAACCTGCTTTGCCAGTTTGAAGTGCTAGGGAATCAATGCTCTTTGGGGCAAACTTGGCCAATGGGGGACCTGACCTAGGGTATAAATATTCTTCATCTGTGGTTTCAGAAAATTGTGAGGCACACAGTTCTTCAAGGGTTTCAACAGGACTGAGTTGCAATTGCCCACAGAACCATGAACAGCTCAATTACACATCCTTCATTCAGCTTTTCTTCATTTTCTGTTTCATTCTTTCAGATCCTTCTTTTCTCAACTCTGGGAGTCATGTTTCCCAACCCCTGGCATGAAAGACCTTCTCAAAGGCTCTGCATTTTAGGGCACCCAAAGCTAAATGATAAACACATTTCAGATTTATGGCAGCATTTTAAGAAAAATACACAACTAATATTTTTTAACACCATTGATGTTCAGGTTCTATATCCTTGTTAAAAATAAAAATTAATTTTAATTCCTACTATAGTAACACATATATACAGTTTAAAACGTCTAATAACACAACATGACATAATGGAACAATAATCCCCTATTATTCTCCTGACCACAACCATCCCTCTTCCCAGAGACAAGCATGTTTATTCTCAGCAGTGTCTCTCCATTGTTCTAAGTACCATGAACCCGTCTATTTTGGGCATTAATTATTAAATGCCTATTGTGCTGGATGATGTTTTAGTTCTTTTGTACTCCCCAGTCCACTCATCCCACTGCTTTAATGACATTTTATTGAATTATCATTAGTATTTACATTATTATGACCATATAAATATTGTTCATCAATAATCCCAATAGGCTCTTTTCTTGTATATCTTTTTGTTTCCTAGAGTATATAATCATTTCTCATGTCTTTTTTTTCTATTTCTTAGGTTTTTATATAGTTACTGTTATTTCTTCCCTTTCTAAAACATCTCTCAATACTATCTTCTCTGTGACCAAATGCATCAGATGACTGCCAAGTGCATTTTTTATCCTGAAGTCCTGGGTCAGCAGGGCCTGCTATAGGGCTTCCACTCTGGGACTCCCCCCTACCCCCATCTTCTTGGGGTTGTTTCTCTTCACTACTCTCCTGTGATGTGTTGCCCATTTCCTGGATTAAGTGTCCTTCTCTTTACTAGTTTACCACCTACTTTTTAATCATACATTCAGTAAACTCTTAAGAAGGAGTGGATGAATGAAAGGCAAAATTACTAAGACATTATTTATCTGAAAATGTCCAACTATGCGTATAATTCTATGTAGGAAATAATTTTTACTCAGAAATTTGAAGTGTTGGTTCATTGCCTTCTAGCTCCAAGTGCTGTTGCTGAGAATAGTGAGGCCACTCTTAATCTCAGCCTTGATGATGTGGGCTTTGCATCCACAGAATGTTTCATGTCTTCTTCCTGATATTCTGTAACTTCACACCAATGGGCTTGTTCATCATGAGTACTCAATGGGCCCTTTCATTCTGAAAACTCATTTCCACCAAGTTTGGAAAACTTTCTTGTATTACTTCTTTGATGAGTTTTTCCTCTCCTTTTTCTCTGTTCTTTGTTCATAATGGCTCATTTCTATTAGCTAATGATGATGAGCCCATTAGATTATCTCCTAAGCTTATCCCTATCCTTCCTGTCATTTTGCTTTTCCTCTCTATTTATTTATTTGGGGTATAGTTTCTAGAGAATTTCCTTGTCTTTCTTTACCTTTCAACCTTTCTACTGAATTTTACATTTAGTTATTTAACGTATCTTCCATTTCCAAGGAATTTTTTATTTTAGGATTTTTAATAATAGAAACTTGTTCCTATTTCATGAATGTAACAGAAATAAAAACCTCTTTTCTCTCCTTTCTGGAAATATTATTTTTATGTGTTCATTTTTTTCTGTTTATTTTTTGTATTTTCTGTGTTTTCTAAGTTTCATTTTGAGTTGTTTGATTTAGTTTCTGTCTTTCATTTTGCAGGCTTACTTTATTTATTTATTTATTATTAATTTATTTTTGTTACAGATGTTTCTCCTTTTTCCCCCATTGACACCCTCTTCCCCATCCCTCCCCACCCCGTCCCCAGCTTTGTTGTTCATGTTCATTGGTTATGCGTACATGCATATAAGTTCTGTGGTTTATCTCTTCCCTCTCCCCCAACCCCACTTGTGGGGATTGTCAGTCTGTACCCTACTTCCACGTCTCTGGGTCTACCCTGTTTCTCAGTCTGTTATGTTCATTATATTCCACAAATAAGTGAGATCATGTGATATTTGTCTTTCTCTGCTTGGCTTGTTTTGCTTAGCATAATACTCTCCAGGTCCCTCCATGTGGTCTCAAAGGATAAGAACTTTCTTTCTTACAGCTTGCAGACTTACTTTAAATGTCTGGTGAGTCTTGGCTCTCTATTTGCATTTAGGAGTGAAGCTGCTAGGGACTTTTTTTCTGAAACTGAACTACCACTCACTTTGAGTAGAAAACACTGCCCAGTGAGCAGAAAACCCAAGAAGATTTACACATATTCTTAGAGTTTATAAAAGAATTTGGTAAGATTGCTGTATATAATATCAGTATACAAGGTCAAGTATATTTTTATATAACAGCAATACATAATTAGAAAATACAATTAAGACTTATATGTAATGTAAATAGCAACAAAGCATACAAGATACATAAAGAGAAATCTAACACTCAAAAGTGTGTAAGTTCATTTTTTTTTTAATCCTCACCCAAGGACATTTTTCCATTTTTTGTTCAGACAAAGTGGGAGGGAGAGAGAGAGGGGAAGAGAGACAGAGAGAGGGAAACATCGATGTGAAAGGGACACATCGAGTGGCTGCCACCCGTACAACCAACCAGGGACGGGACAAACTGCAACCGAGGTACGCTCCCTTAGCAGAAATCAAACCCGGGTCTCTCTGGACCACAGGCTGATGCTCTAACCGCTGAGCCAAACTGGCCAGGGCAAAAATGTGTAAGTTCATTATGGAGCCAATAATTTAACTTTTTTGGAAACTGGTAAGACCAAAATAAATAGAATGGCATACCAAGTTTATGGATAAAGAGATTCAATATTATGACAGTGTCAATCTCCCCAAATTGATAATTTTATTTAATACAATTTAAGAAAATCCAAAAGCATTTTTAGTGGAATTTAACAAGCTGATTCTGAAATTTATATGGGATAGAAAAGGTCCAAGAAGAGCTAAGACACTTTAGATAAAGAAGAACAAGGTTATAAAAGTTGCTCTTCCTTGGATGACCACAAATCTTTGCCATTGATTTACTTTATTAACTCTATATCAGCAACATAATATCTTAAGTACTTAAATAGATTAATTAAGCCTCAAATAAACCCACACATACATGAAAGCCTGTAGAAGCAATAAAGTGTGTATTGCAGCGCTGTCCATGTAGATATATAATAGAAGCCACATATATAATTTTATTTATTTATGTTGTTATTTTTATACATATGTAATTTTAAGTTTTCCAGTAGGCACATTAACAAAAATAAAACAAAAATAAAAGTATTTTTAATAATCTGTTTTTTTTTAACCCACTATAACGAAAATATTATTTCACAGTGCAATGAATATAAAAATCATTAATGAGATATTTAACACTATTTTTTTGGACTAAGTTTTTGAAATCTAGTATATATTTTACCCTTAGAGCACTTCTAATTTCAATTCCTCTGTCACACTAGTCTTATTTTAAGTGCATGGTGACCACATGTGGCTAGTGGCCACTGTATTAGTGTATGCACAGGAGTTGAGAGTGTTGGTTCTGCAGCCAGCATCACTACTTACTAGGGGTGTAACCTTGAACAAATTACTTAACCTCACTGTACCTCAGTTTTATCTTCTGTAAAATGAGAACAACAGTAATACCCACCCACATGTATTACTGTATGGATTAAATGAATCAATAAACATCTTTTATAGTGTGCTCCAAATGTACTAAACACTATTCTAAATGTCATGCATACATTATGATTAGCCAGCTTATGCCAGAGACAGAGAATTAGAAAAAGATAAACTTCTCAAAGGGTGTGTCTGAGCATTATTTTTCATGTGGCAGGTATTAAAAATAGATGACAACCTCACAAGATATTTTATTTTATTGCTGAAAGTATTACAGATGTTACCTTTTCCCTCCATTGACTCCCTCCTTCCCTCTCCCAACCCTGGCCTGCTGTCCCCAACCTCATGTCTGTGACCATTGCTTGTGCATATATGCATATAAGTTCTTTGGCTTATCTCTTCCCACCCCTCCCAACCCCATCACTCTGAGGTTTGTTAGTCTGTTCCCTACTTTCATGACTCTAGATCTATTTTGGTCGACAGCTTATTTTGTTCATGATGTTCCATAAATAAATGAGATCATGTGGTACTTGTCTTTCTCTGACTGACTTATTTCACTTAGCATAATACTCTCCAAGTCCCTCCACTTTGTATTAAAGGGTCAGAGATCTTTCTTTCATACAGCTACATAGTATTCCATTGTATAAATGTAACCCTGGCCAGTTTGGCTCAGCATCGGCCTGGGGACCAGAGAGTCCCGTGTTCGGTTCCTGCTGGGGGCATGTACCAAAAAAAAAAAAAAAAAAAAAAGTACCACAGCTTTTTTATCCACTTATCTCCTGATGGACACTTTGGTTGTTTCCAGATCTTAACCATTGTAAATAGCATTGCTATGAACATAGGGGTGCACATATTCTTTCTGATTGGTGTTTCAGGCTTCTTTGGATATATTTCTAGAAGTAAAATCATTGAGTTAAGTGACAATTCCATTTTTAATTTTCTGAGAAAGCATCAAATTGTTTTCCATAGTGGCTGCACCAGTCTGCATTCCCACCAGCAGTGTACTAGAGTCCCCTTTTCCCCACATCCTCACCAGCACTTGTTGTTTGAGGATTTGTTGATGGCGGCCATTCTGACAAGTGTGAGGTGATATCTTATAGTCATTTTAATTTGCATCTCTCTGATGATTAGAGATGTTGAAGATTTTTTTATACTTCTCCAGGCCATTTGTATGGAGAAGTGTCTATTCAGGTCCTCTGCCCATTTTATAATTGGATTGTTTGTCTTTCTTTTGTTGGGTTGTATAAATACTCTATATATTTTGGGTATTAACCCCCTATCCAATGTATCATTGGTAAATATTTTTTCCTAGAGAGGAGGTTCCCTTTTGTTTTAATGCTGGTTTCTTTTGCCATGCAGAAGCCTTAGTTTGATATAGTCCCATTTAATATTTTTTTCCTTTGTTTCTCTTGCCCTAGGTGTCACAACATACTTTAAAACAAATTCTAGTTGACTCTAGAATTTAGTGTGAAAATACAAAGCTCTAACATTTCAACAAATTTACTCTACTTGGAGGTCACAAAGATCTTTTCATATATATACACACACACACACACACACACACACACACACACATAGGTAGATAGAGCAGGAGGGAGAGAGTGAGGAAGAGAGAGAGAGAAACATCGATGTGAGAGAGACACATCGAGTGGTCACCACCTACACGACCCCAACTAGAGCAGGGGACAAACTGCAACCAAAGTCCGTGCCCTTAGCGGGAACTGAACCCGGAACTCTCTGGTCCACGAGCCAACACTCTAACCGCTGAGCCAAACTGGCCAGGGCCTGTATTTTTTTTTTTTTTTTAAGACAAAAACATTATTTATTAAAGAAGTGATACAATTGATCATAGAATTTTTATTTCTCAGAATACACCAAAATGGTAAGTCAATAAATGGGAGATGTTTTCAACTCTTATAAACAACAAAACATTAGTATTTAGAATATATAAAGAACTATAAGAAAATGACTACACTCCACTTTTACAAACAAAAACAAAACCAAAACATTTGTTTTACTAACCAGGGTATATGTATGGTCTGCAAATATTTGAAATAAGGTACAACCTCATAAGTAATCGGAGATATGTAAATTAAAACGAAAATAACATACTTCATATCCTCAAGAATGGCAACAATACCAGGTGTTGGTGAGAACAGGGTGGTCAGGAGATCATACAGCTGGTGAAGTGTAAACCGGTCAAATCCACCACAGAAATTATTTGACATTATTCAGTTGAGAATGAGCAAAGATGATGTCCCAGCTGTCTGCCTCTACATGCATGCTCTACAGAGTCCGTGGTACAGACACAGTAGAAGAGTTATAGGAAATTGGTCAGGGGTGGCTGTTCACATTAACAAAAGCCTAGAAACAACCAGAAAGCCACCCAAAAGAGAAAGGACATGTAAATCGTAGGATTTTCTTATAATATAATTCTATACATCAATGAAGAGATATATTTTCACACACATTTCAGTGTGGACGAACCTCAAAAGTATAACATTGGGTAAACAAAGGCAGTCATTAGAATAAATGCAGTGTAATACAGTTTATGTAAAGTTCAAGCGCAGGCAAAACTAAACAATAGATTGTTTGGAGATACAAACATGTGTGGTAAGATTGGAAAGAAAAGCAAATAAAATGATTAAAACAAAATTCAGCATAGTGGTTACCCAGAAATGGAGACGGATATGATAGGACGGAACACATACAGGGTTCAAAGTCACTGGCAAGGTTCTACTTCCCAAGGCGAATGGGACATACAGGCATTTTCAATATGATTATTTTAACCATATTTGGACATTATATATGCTCTTTTTTAATGTACATTATTCTTTACAATGCAAGAAACACTTTTTGGAATTTGTGTTTTGCTCGGGGCTTTTTGATTATTAGGCTTGACTTTCCTGGGTCCTAGAGTCTGGGGTGACTAGGCCATGAGCTGGAGTTTTAACTGGAGGCCCCCAGATGCCAACATCTAAATTCATGCATTCAATCTGCTTCTTCTCTGGATCCATTCAGTTTTTCCGGGAATTCTCCAATTTCTTGCCAAGGAAGTGAATGCCTGGCTTCCAGCAATCCAGGGCTTTATGGGAAAAGGGACTGGTGTTGGTAGGAGCTGGCGAGGGAGAGACTTGTACTCGATTTCTACACCTCCACCTCACCATCTTTGGAGAGGTAGTTGCCTTGCTGTGTAGGGTGGAGGAAGGAATTGTTTTGTTGGATTCCTAGGGACTTCCAAGCAATTATTGAGTTTTCAGCTCTGTGTTCACCTTGCCTTTCAGTTCAGTACCTGGCACTTCCATTTCAGAGTCATGCTTATTTCCTGGAGGCCACATGGGTTTGTATCTCATCATCCTTCCCCCACCACATGGCCCTTTTGCTGAGCAAGACTTTCATCCTCCATTGGTTTCCATCTACAAACATGTTCTTGATACCGTTTACCTTCTGTGGTTGCTTCTTCTATTTCTTTTCTCCTTTACTCTCATTTTAGTGAGATTTTGAGGATAAATACATGCATTCAGTCTGCTATATTTCACCTGAATGACTGCCATCAACAATCCTTGCCATGTTGTTTGCTTATCCCCATTTTACAGTTAAAGAAACTGACGACATAGAGGGAGCACACCACTTGCTGAGCCAAGACCGAGTGGCAAATATGAATGACTCCAAGGTGTATAATTGCCCTTTGACTCTGCCGCTCTCCTAGCAAGGAGACTCCAGGGTCCTGTAACCCTTCTTCCCTGAGCTGGGTCCTCTTTTCCAACCCAGAATCTTCCTGCTGCAGGTTCCCATGTCTTCTCTTCACTGGGTGTAATGAACAACCCAGAGCAGGACACAGGACAGCCGTGGCTCAGCCTGCAACGCTGTGCTCTCGGCCAGGTGTGTGAAAAGCCCCAAACCCTCCCTTGGGTGCAAGCAGAGTGATCTTGATTCTCGATGTTAATGGCTTCACACAGGCAGAGAGTTTCCTTTGGAAGCAGCAGATATTCATCAAGGCCATCAGCCTGGTTCATACTGAGAAGCACTTGGAATGAAATTTTATCCGGCTGTGGTAGGGGAGAAAGAGGAGAGAGCAATGGGAAAGTTGCTGGTTTTTTTTTTTTTTTTTTCTTTGACAACCACAAGTTTCCTGTACTCCCTTGAAACCAAATTTCTGTTTTGACTAAATGGAAAGTCTCCAAGGAACGAGGACTGATGGGAGAGATTTTTATCAAAAGCACCTTCTGTTGCCTTCCATCATTTTTTTTCTCTCCCCTCCAACCCTCGCCCCACTTGTGCTTCTTTCTCTTTGCCCTCTCTGACCCCATCTTCACTATCACCATCAGCTGCCCCCTGAAAAGACATTCTGCACTTTATTCTCTGCATCTCTTGCTGGGTCATGAGCAGGCCAGGCCCCTGAGGGATTAATGTGATGGACCCACAAAGTCAGGTGCTGACAGTGTAAGACCTCAATACTCAATACTACATGTTTGTTGAATAAAAGGGAACTGGAATGAATGAATGTTGCTAGAATACTGAGCTGACCAAATTTGCATCCATTAGCTTATGTATTAATTGCTGAGTCTCATTTTGGAGGGCTTCTGGTTAAAACAAGCAAACAAACAAACAAACACTTGGACCAACAGTAACCAGAGGGGATAGGTGTGTAGGTGGATTTGGAGTTCCTTTCCTGTGACACTTTGAGGCTCCATCTTTCTGTCCAGGGCACATGGCAGTGATGTGACTTTCTTGGGAGTCACTGGAAATTGCATGACTTTGGTTTAGACTGTTAGATCAAAGACAGAGTGATTCTGTGTAAGGGTACTGGGGTGGGGTGGGGCACACACTGACTGTAGAGGGACAGTAGAAATGTGGTAGCTGAAAGGTGGACAAGTTGATGAAGAGGAGGGTGTCACTCTGGTAGAGACCAGGGTTCCTCTAGGAGTGTCTCTGTCTCAGGGATTTAGGCCTGGAGTTCCATTGTTTTTCAGGGTAGAGTGGGTACATGGAGTTTGAGAAAAGGGAAGTGATCCAAAGGAATCTACAGGATGGAAGTGGTCAGAGGAGTTGAGAATCATTTGCTTTGGACTAAAGGTAAAAGCAGAAGGAAGTGGGAAATGATACAAATTTCTTGACTGTCCAGGAACAAACTCAGAAAGGTTCAGAATGTGGGGATTAGGTAGAGGGGATTAGGTACAAAGTGACTGATGAAGAGATTCACCTCATGCTGGAGCACTCTGCCTGCCTGAGGCTGTGACATGGGCAAGTCTGTGTCCCTGTAACTCTCCTTGCCTTTCATGGAAAGTCATTTTGTGGCATTCATGATGACTGCATGGCCTGAGTGGGAGCCAGGAAGAGTTGGAGGTCATGTACATAGGGTTGAGCCCTTAGGAAGGACACTCCCAAGTTATTAGGCAGCATAAGTAGCCTCAAAGGCTGACAACAGGAGCCTTATAGTTCATCCTACAGCCTGTCCCAATGGCTTTTTGCACTTGCCTCCAATCCAACATCACACACAATCACATGGCTTCTTTCTATTTTTCATGCAGGACAAGAGGAGGATGACCTCTTTGGGGAATATGTTTCTTGCTGCTGACACAGATAGGTGCCTGGGCATGTGAACTAATGTGCCATGTCTTAGCATTAACTTTGCATCTGAGCCTACACAAGCATCACCAAATTGGGTGACAGCATAGGTGTACTGTCTCTGCAGTTGTATCTGAACTCGGTCTCTGTGGGCTTAAATAAATGATAAGAAACTGTATTTCAGCCTATACTTCTTGGGGGTAATTCATTGTCCTTGGTCTTTACTAAGCACCATCAGCATTCACTTATCCTGTTACAAAAATAAGATGTTTTAAAATCATATGAAGTGTTAAAACACATTATTATAATATTTCTTCTTTTCATTTCTTTTAATTATTATATTTTGATATCATCCTTTTAAAAAATTCAATAACATTACAATTTTCTATTTTTTCTTTCACAACTGTATTAATTTCTTAGTGTTGTAGTAACAAATTACCACAAATTCAATGGCTTAAAACAACATATATTTGTTTTCTCACAGTTCTGGAGGTTAGAAGTCCTAAAAACAAGATGTTGACAGGGCTGTATTCCTTCTGGAGGCCCTGAGGAAGACTGTTTCCTACGCTTTTCTAGCTTGTAGTGGCTCTGACTCATGACACCGTTCTCCATCTTCAAAGCCAACAGCATAGCATCTCTGTCTGTCTGTCTGTCTCTCTCCTTCTTCTGCAACCACATCACTTTCTGACTATAATCATTTTACCCCTCTCTTATAAAGAGCTTTGTTACTACCCTGGGCTCAGCCAGACAATCCAGGATAATCTCCCAATCTGAAATCATTAACTTAATCACACCTACAAAGTCCCTTTTGCCATATAAAATAACAGTCACGGGTTCTAGGGATTAGGATTAGGATACGGACATCTTGGGAAGGGGGGCGCTATATTATTCGTCATACTAAAACCACTGCAATTGTGAACTTAATTTACAATTGTGTTATTATTACTGGTAAATAATTGTTCACAACCAGTGATTTTCTGCAGTATTTACCACGAGTGCCCAGGAACAAGTTCCAGTGGACTCTAATTCCCTTTCCATTGGCATCTCCAATATTCGATTAAAAGCAAGCAAGGAAGAAGTGTGGTGCTCATGCATGTTTTTCCATTGCTCCAACATAATTCTGGACCACAGTAGGCAATACATCTTTATTATCCACTGAAATATTTATTGAAAAAATATTAAAAATATCAGTCTTGGTTAACTGAAAATGTGACTTTTTGTGTTTGGGGAGGGGCAAAGATTTACTACTACTTTTGTTTCCGAATCAATAGGCATACATGGATTTATTTTAATTCTAATGACAATTAGAAAAAGAATTTCATCCAATAGTTATTGTTATTAAATGCCAAAGAGTGTCAGAGCTTATTTTCTCTGGGCCCTGCACTGTGCTGATGCTTCACACAATCTCATTTAATCTTCTCCAGAACCCTATGAGCTGGGTACAGTCATTATTCCCATTTTGTAGGTGAAGAGAGTGAAAGTCAAAGAAGTTTTGTGATTGTCTTATTGGGTTATTAACCAAGGGCTATACTGAGCCCTGGTGTGTTGGCCATTCTGGATCTGTGCCTACTCTCCTTACATTGTTAGCTTCAGTGGATAGTTCTGGCTTCAGCCTGGAGGTGCTGTTGACATGGAGGGGGGGAGCTTCATATATTACTCACCCCAACTTTTCCCTTAGCCTTGGGATTAGGAGTAAGAAAGAACTGTCACCACCTGAGCATAGGAAACTCCCTCAGAAAGCTAGAATTGAGGAATTTTGCTTATTATTTACCTTTTGGATTTTCCTCCTACAAGAGGCCTTATATCTAGGCTTTTAAAAACCTAAGAGTGAGTGAATGAGTGGAATTTGCCAGGGGGTGGTAAGAGGGGGAGGTAGCAAGCCTTTCTCCCACTGACCTCTGCTGCCAGCTTTGACGAGACCCCTTCCCCACAGGCGGGAGCCTTCTCTGCTCACACCCTGGTTCGCAGAGGAAGAAATGGGGAGGAGGGGAACGAGGCTGGAGTCAGCAGGACTAGATGATCCAGAAAGGTAGGGAAGGGAAGTTGAGTTCATGTGAACTTTTGGTAGCTGAGATTACCATTTGAGATTAGGAATGTGGATTTCCTGGATGCTTACCCTGACTCCATCACTCAGTAGCAGTGTTTAGAACCGTTTTATTATTATTAGCCCCATTTTCCTCATCGTGTGGATAAAGATAGAAGCTCGTCTCTTATAGGATTGTTACGAGTAGAAGTGAATCAATATCTTTAAAACTCAGACTACAGTGGCTGGTAAATGCTCAATAAACATGAGCCATTGTTAATAAGACTATTGTTAAGACCTTTTGGAAAGGAGACGGAGCTGAAGGAGCATGTCTTCCTCCGTGACACCTGCCAGAGGAGTGAAAGGTACGAAGTGGCAGAAGGCCACAGGATTGCCAGATTTGGCAACTAAAATGATGGGACTCTGACATTAATTTGAATTTCAGATAAACTATATATATATAAAATATTTGAAAAAGAATCTAATCTATATAAATCTAATTGTCTAATTACAATCAACCCTCAGTATTCGAAGGGGACAGGTTCCAGGGCCCCTTTTCTGCCAACAGATACCAAAATCTGTGGATGCTCAAGCCCCTTGTATAAAATGGTTAGAGCAATGCATGCAGTTGGCACTTTGCATTCATGGATTCAAAATACACAGATCTGGCCCTGGCCGGTTTGGCTCAGCAGTTAGAGCATCGGCCTGCGGTCTGGAGAGACCCGGGTTCGGTTCCCGCTAGGGGCATGTACCTCGGTTGCAGTTTGTCCCCGGCCCTGGTTGGTCTTGCGGGTGGCAGCCACTCGATGTGTCCCTTTCACATCGATGTTTCTCTCTCTCTCTCTCCCTCCCACTCTATCTGTGCAAAAAATGGAAAAATGTCCTCGGATGAGGATAAAAAACAAACAAACAAAAAAACACAGATCCAAAGGGCTAACTGTATTTATTGGGGAAAAAAATTGGCATATAAGTGGACCTTCATAGTTCAAACTTGTGTGTTCAAGGGTGAACTGAAAAAAAAAAGTTATAAGTGTGTTCCATGCATTGTTATTTATCTGCAATACAGATTTCAACTCTGAATGCTGTATTTTATCTGGCAATTTTTATTTTTATGGTGTTTCACATGGAGTGTGGAAAAGAAGTTCAGGAAGGAAAATGAAATCTCTATTTATATCTAGAGAAAAATGTTGATGCACTAACAGCAGTACTCCATCCAACCCGCTTCTTGCATTATGTTTCCAGAGGCCAGACAAGGAAACTTCTCTCTTCAGCAGCAACCTGGCTTTAACAGCTTGGACCGGGCAGCCATTTCATCGGAGTAATCCACCCTAGGAAACTGGAGCCTGTGTTTGCTGGTTTTTAAGCTACTCTGTCCTTCATCCCACCCCCTTCCCCAAACACACAGGCACACAAACACACAAAAGCCTTGGCTAGAGGTGGAGAGGGGGAGAAGGGGTGGGAAAGGATTAAAGTGTTATCAGAATAGCATCTGCAGAGATGCTTCCAAGACAGGCATCACTCTGAGCATGTCTGTGGCCAGGGGCCAGGCCTGGGGAGGATTGGAAAACACCAGCTGGCCAGGAAAGGAGTGGTCCCTTGAGGACGGAGGCTTGCCAGGTGTGTGTTGGGGGTGAGAGAGCTCTCCTCTGCTCCTTCACAGGGGCCCCTGTCCCACCCAACTTTTTCCTTGAGCACCCCCCCCCCCCCCCATCAAACTGTTACACTTCAAGCAAGTGCTCCTTTAGCCAGGATGTTAATATTACTGGGACCTTGCATTTTACCTGGGGTCCACCACATCTGAGAGAGGCTAAAGGACCTTCTGGGGTGGCGAGCTTTCAGGTCTGGGGTTAGAGCCCTGCTGCCTTGGGGAGTTTATACTCTTTGAAAGTCATCGTATACTGTCCTCTGCCCTCACCCCAGGCTTGCTCCAAATCAATTGAGATAGGACAAGAGGAAGAGAATATTTCATCCTTTAAGGTCGCAAATTCTCCTGGCTCTTACAATGACAGTGAGTTCTGTCTAAATTTCACCCACATCCTCTGGCTGCACTGAGAGTTGTTTCCCCCACCCCTTTTGCTCCGAAAGAGTTTTCTGTTTCCTTTCTCCTTCTCAAGTCTACTTATCAGTGATGGAGAAAAGAAAACCAGAGAGGCTCATTTAAGAATCACTTGTCTTGAGGCACAGAAAGGCTTTCTAAGCCTCACATCAAGGGAAGAAATCCACAAGGAAGATATTACTAGATCTGATTCCTTAAACACCGAAGACTTAAGTATGTTTCAAAACACCATAAGCACACACATACACAAGTATTTGTTACACATAGCCTTTATTTAAAGAACTCTCAATGACAAAGAGAAACACATGTAACTAATGACGAAATTGACGTGAGCGATAAAATATATGTAGTAGAACAGTCAACTTGAGTGATAACAAAAGAAATTTAAATGGAAATAAACACGAGATTTATTTCCTGTGTGGGATACTTTTTCTGTGTCTAAAAAAGTGACAAAATATTTTTTAAAAAGGTCATGCCAAGTGTTGGCAAGAATGTAGAGAAGCTGGGACCTACAAGCACTGTAAATTGTAGTGTTAAGTGGTACTTTATTTGGAAGGGTAATGAGGCAACACAAATCAAGAAACAAAAATGTTCCTACCCTTTGGGCCAGTTATTCTATTTCTAGTAATCTTTCTAAGAAAATAATTAATGTTTTATTCCACAATTTAGAATGAGGATGTTCACCATACGGCTTGTAATAAGAAAAAACTTTAAAATTTATATCCAATTGTTTTAATTAAATATGACACATTAATCATTAGACTAAGTAAACATTTAAACTCATGCTGTATGAGAATCATTTTTAAGCAATTCTCAGGAGAGTCCTCTGGGTTTGGATTTTGGGTTCTGGGCCTTCAATCCCAATGAGTACTTTTCTTTTTACATACTAGGCTTCCATGTAAGGATTAATTTGAACCATAGAGTCATTTTAAAAAGTTTCAAAACTATTCTTGGAAAACAACAACAAACATTTAAAAAGTTGCCAGATTTCTTGTTTGTCCTCCAAACCACTCTCCCACCTCCTCTTCTCTGTTGTCTACCCTGAGCAGATGGCCTTTTTGGACCATATCAATGGATTCCTCATCTTCTGCTTCTGGTTGGGTTCAGACACTGGGAACCCCCCAGCAGAATACCAGAGAGAGGGGGAAGGGGGTTGAGTCTTCTGCCTCCTTCCTAGTGAAATCACAGGAGCTGATGCCCCTCAAACTGACTGTCCTTTTGAGAGACAACTCTATTCAATTCTTCCTCCAAGTTTCTCGTTTTTTTGTCCTTAGAGGTAGCAACACCTCAAGTTACTACACTCTCTTGTGTTCTCTACACCTAAGGTCATCATATAATTTATTATCACTCTCAAAACTCAAAGAGGGTTACAAAAGGTTTTCTGATACTGATGGATTTATACAATAATTCTATTCAAAAACTGTTTTCAAAAGTAAAGTTCTTTAGAAAAAACTAAAATAGAATATGTATATTCATTAAATCAAAATTACAAAAGCTTTTTGAAATAAATTGAGTGTTAAAGATTAAATAAGCAGAATAATTAGTCTTGATATCTAATCACGTACTTATTTTCTCTACTACTGTATCACTGGTATTTTTCTTTAAAGACTTTTTCTTTCTTGCAATCTTGTTTTATTATTTTTTACTTTTTATAGTTAAATTTTACAAGTTTCTTCAATGTTGTGTTTTACAATTAGGACACTTAAAGTTGATACCTTCAACTGATTCTTTTATGTAGACATAATAGTTTCAATTGAGAAAATACTCCCTAAAGTACCAGCTTGAATTATCTTATTGTAGGACATTCACAATTATAATCGTTTTTCTAGTGAAAGATATAAATATTGCAAACCAAATATTTTCCAATACCTTTTAACCCCTAATCAGATGTCTTGTTTTCAGCAAATGTTTTTATACAAAAACAAACAAAAACAAAAAACTTGTCAAATAAGTGGTCTTTAACTGAACGTTTATCTAAACTTAGATGGTGTAAATTGTAGTCCTTCTCAATGTTGAACTCCATCTTTCCACAAGTTGAGATGCTCCAAAGTTCAATTATAGATTTTGAAAATTAAATATTTACCCCATTTTAGCATTCATTATCTAATTTGCTCAGTCTTCCCTTCTTTTACAAGGCCAAAGACTTTCTATTCTCAAGCTTCGTTTTTTATAATTGCAATTTGTTAAATGCTCCAAAAGTTGAATTTTGGGCACTTTATTGCTGAATATTTTAATTGACTATTTTAACTGATTTTGAACAAAATGCAATTAATATTTAGAAGGCTTATTTATAAAAATGTTCACTATAATTTTTGGACACTTATGTTAATTTACAATGTAGTTCTTCATAATTTTTTTTTTTTTTTAACAGAGAGAGAAAGGGAGAGGGAGAGAGAGATAGAAACATCAATGAGAGAGAACACCGAGTCGCTGTCTCCTGCATGCCCCTCACTGGGGATTGGGCCCTGACCGGGAATCGAATCGGCAACCTATTGGTGCATGGGTGGACGCTCAACCGCTGGGCCACACCAGTCAGGCTATAGTTTGAAATATTTTAAAAATCTAATTGATGACAACAAAACATGATAAAATTCTAACTGCTGTACTAAAGTGTTTTATTTTAAATTTGTATTTAACATCAGCTATTACACACCCCAAAATGTATAGTTGTTATCATGTATAAGTAAAAATACTTGTATATTTTGACAACTATAGCTTCTACTTGAATTGGAGAATTTTTTGGAAAAATTAAGGGTATGTGTGTATTTCTACCTATTTTAAGTATAATTTTGCTCCATGTGTTTCTTTATTTGACAAGAAGATTGTTTTGTACCATAATGTTCTTTTTGTTTGTTTGTTTTTAACAAACATTTGTGTTCCTGGTATCACTACCAAAATAATAATAATAATAATTTTATTTTCAGTGGTAGACTTTTTAACACAATTTGAAGTATTTACAATAATGTCAGACTAAACTTTCAAAAGTGTTAGTTTGATTCTATTAACTAAATTTAAAAATTGAGCCATTTTTTAAAAAATTCAGATACCTGATTTCCTATTTGAATCATGTAAAGATAGTGATTTAAAATTGGCATATTCAACTGTTTACCAAGTTTGTTTTAAACTAGTAGAGCCATCAGATAAACAGATATCATTTCAATTTTTTTTTCATAAACAAAAACCTGGAATTAAAAAGGAGCAAAATTATGGTGGGAGAACATTCACTTGATCTACATGCAAAGTCATGGTTCACAGATATATAGATGTACTTTTTGTAGCTGTACATGTAAAATTATAGTGTTAGGTCATAGGCTTTTAAAAAATACTTCTTAATGAAATAAAAAAGTAGCTGATACTTCATCATATTTGTGCTTTTAGTATTTCACATGACTAGTAATATAACTGTTCTTCATGGTGGATAATAAATGTCGACAAACATTTTATGCAATTATATGCCCATCATCAACTTATATGAGAAATAAAAATTCAATACTCAATTTTCATTAAACATGCACTTATTTATTTTTTTTTTTTTTTGTAGGAAGCATTTCTGGTGGAAGAGTTTATTGTAAAATAAAAAGTTTATCAAACAATAAAAATAAATAGTTGCAGCTTATTTTACACCAAAGGGGAAAAAAAGACAAAAGTACTGTGGCATGTTTTGCTGTTGTGAGCATTTCTCCACTTTGGCACATTTCACTATAAAATGGCTTAGATTCAAGTGATTAGTGAGTACAGCAATACCAAATACTTCTAACACTGCAGGCTGAGACTGGGAGATGCTGGTCCTAGCTGCTGGTGCCCAGGTACACTTAAAAAATACATCAGTGGGTGCCTGGGATACTTTTCTTAGAAAAGAGACATTAATTACATTGGGTCTGGAAATGGTAGCAAAAAGAAATATCATTATCACAGGTAGTTTTCCAGATCTAACCACATGTTCAATACACACACACATCTCACAGATTACTAGATGACACCACAGCAGATACAGAAAGTATAAAAGAGATTTTTCTAAACCGTCCCATCTGATTTTAGTGCAACAATTAATAATAAGACTATCAAAAAGTGGAGAAACTGGAAAACATCACACTAGCTATGATTTGTAGACAACAGATATATCCCAGGATTATCCCATGCAAACCTGCATGCATGGTCAGCTATCTAAACCCCACCTACACTTTTGTGAACAGTACTTTATGAATAAACCCTTCTGGACTCATTTTATTTCAAGTGCCATCCATTTCCTGTTGGGTTCCTGATGGACACTGGTATAAAAGGTTGTTCACAGTATATTGTTACATGACAAAATACAGTTACAATTAAAACGACAATGTGTTCCAGATTAAGTATCCGAGGCAGTTGTGTATATACAGTTGCACAGAAAAAAATCCTGGAGACATATCTAGGGCTGATTACTGAGGTATGAAGAGTTGATAGGGGAGGAAGGAAGATGCAAGATTATATATGCACACACATATTTTGAGAGATATATATCTCATACACACATATACACATACATACACATATATGTAATTGCAAATGTAGGTTAGCCATTTTCGCAAGTGTAGGGAAAGACATTTTTTGGAAGGCAAAGATATTTTAGATTTCTATAGTGGTTGTTGAAAACTGATGAGTTTCATGATTCTTAGAAGTGATTCTTAGAAGTGAGACTTTGGGAAATTGAAGGTCCAACATGTGCGGGATGCAGCACAGCCTTCTCTAAAAGAACATGGCAGGAGGAGAGAGGCCAACTGAGAACAGAGAGCTCACGATGGAAGACCTGACATCCCAGGTCTGAAAAAGGAGAACTCTGCCCCATCCGAGAGTCACCCAAAGGTAAAAGTAGCCAGAAGTGGCTGGTACCTATGACAGCTGTAGTGCCAAATAATACGGATGAATGATAACTGTCAGAGCAGAAGTTAGGTGTATGCTTGTTCTACCTGTATAGGACCTAAGGAAGAAGTTGGGAAAGGAAAATTGGTCAAAGAGATGAGAAGGGTGTGGAAACAGGGCTTTGTCCAGTGAAAAGAGGAATTATTCCTCTCTTCTTTCTAGTGATGGTGTCATCACAGAGAGGACTGGGGGACCTCCTCTAGGCACATGAGGTAGTAACCAAGCCCTCATTCACCAAAGCTCTGTTTCCATGCCAGGGCAGAGGAGGAAGAGAAGGACTGGGAAAAAAGAAACCAGTTGCAGACTATCGTTCTACACCTGCTATTGGAAGATTTTAGAGATGCTGGTTAGAGGTCAGCGAGATGCATGTGAGGTTGGAGAAGCAAGCTGCCTCATCTAAGGGAGGGTGGTGGAAAGAATCCAGAAATAGAGCTGGAAGATCCAGTTCCTCCAGGAGGAGCATGAAGGAGACAGATGAAGTGGGGAGTGAAAACCCCTTGGGGAAGTGGGTTGGACCTAGGCCAGGCAGGGTGGTGGAAAATAGCTGTTGGTGCCAGGAGAAGAATGAATTGAGTGAGAGGCCACGGGAGGGTGGGCGGGAAAGGGCACAGGGCAGGCCCCGCAGGAATCAGAGACATCGAGTGAAAGATGATGATTATTCCAGCTGTCCGAAACCCGTCCTGTTGATTTTGTGCTGGCCGGGTGAGAGTCTGGATGGGAGCTGAGAGTGGCAGTTGGGGGAAGAAGGGGGTGCTGGGGAGGGGCTGGGGGTCAGGGTGTTGTGTTAGGAGCCAGTGTGAATGATAACACTGCCCCATTGCTCATAGGAGTGGGATTCGGTTTTATTTTTATTTTTATAATTTGTGTAGTGCTGATCCTAGCCCAGACTGTGTTCTGAGAAAGTCTCAGACTCCCTCAAAAAGCATGTCAGCTCGGGTCCTGTGGACATGGAGTCCTTCTGAGGGCCTCCCCGAGGAGTGCTCCATCTTCGTCAGGGCCTTGGACAGTGCTGGGCAGAGGCCGGGGGTGGGGGGGGTGGGGGGGGGTGCAGCATTTTGGCCAGAGTTTGTTAGTGACCTAAGGACCCCGGTGATTCCCGGAGGCCTTACTGCCCTCTTGGCCTCCTCCCTGTCACCCACTTCTCATGCAGCCTCTGAGAAGGGTCTCTACGAAACAAGATAGACCCGGGGAAGCTGGCAGGCCAAATGGAGGCAAGCGGTGAGCTGTGTCCTGAAATCTCTTTCTCCCCCTTCTCCAGCGTCCGTGCAGATGGAAAGGGGCAGGGTGAGGAGGAGAGGAGAGACAAATGAACTTGCGGCTTTCATCTCCAAGCCCTGTGACCCAGTTGTAAGATCTGCAAGACTTCATCAATTATCTTTTTAAGCTGTGTTTTGGCAACCTCTTAGAGCAGCGATTTTCAACCTTTTAACCTCATGGCACACACAAACTAATTACTAGCATTCCACAGAACACCAAAAAATATGTGGTTTTTTTGCCGGTCTGATGAAAAAATATGTATAATTTTGAATGATTTATAAAAAATAATAATAATAGTAATTATTTACCCTTTTTGCTCCAAAGTGACTTTTTAAAAAATCAGGTGCCTATACTTGTATATAAGGATTTCTGGTACCAAGAATTAACCAATCAGATGCAACCTTATTATGAATTATGACCAATAAGATGCAAGTCTATTGTGTGGCCTACATGTTTATGGTTCAAGACAAAGCATTCACATTGGGTGGCTATTGTTATTTTGGCTGTTGCCATTGTTTTATTTGACAATCTAAGGGGAAAGAGGTCAGTGCCTCTGACTGAACAGTCAGGTATTGCATATTTTAGGACTTCTTCTGGCACACCAGTTGAAAATCACTGTTTTAGAGACTATAATCCACTTCGAAATGTCACATTCTCCACCCGTAAACACCCCATTATGTCTTGTCTATGTTTGTTGTTCACTTGACATTAGTCTATTTCTTTTCATGTTCTCTTGAAGACAAGTTTTCATCTTCACGGGGAGAACTGAATTCTAAAATGCTCCAAGTGTTGGAGATAGTCAACAAAGGCTGTGGTTGATGGGGTTCATGGAATGACAAATGACAGAAAGCCTCAAGAAAAAAGACTAATATAAATCCAGAAGAGAGATGGAGTCTTTGAGATTTCTTTCTTTTTAAACAACCTTATTAAGACAGACTACATGTAGCATACAAATATCCCGTTTTTAGTGCCTAATTCAGTGGTTTTCAATATATTCAAAGCGTTATGTATCACTACAATTTTAGGACATTTTCAATACCCCCAAAATAAATGCTGCACCCCTTAGCCATCACTCCCCAATCCTTCCAACCCCCAGCCTGGGCAATAACTCATTTTCTTTGACTATGAGCTTTCTTAAAGCAATAGCCACTTGACCCATGATGCGGCGAATTTATCGTATGCTTTTATAGCCTGTGAAATGCTGTCCTGTAGGCACTCTCATTTCAATCTTTTCATCAGCTCATTCAAGTAAAGCAAGACAAGTTGTTTTATATTACATTTTCAGATCAGAAACATCAGGTATCTCTGAATGACAACATTCCAACTTCCACAGAAGAATGAAGTGATGCATCCCTGCACATCCATGAAAGAAAAACAAAGAGGAGTTTGTGAGCTATATTTCCTTCAGTGCTCCTCAAAATTTGGAAAAATGAAGGTAAAAGACAAGATGAAGAAGCAAGAAGAAAGGGCTGAAACTGTATTTTGAGGAAGAGAGGCAAAACAACTGTTAGAATGTTCCAATTAAGATCTATGAGCTACTGGAATGCACTACCAAAGGTAGCTGCAAGATCTCCTTTTCTTGGGATTCAAAAAAGAAGAAGAAAAACATAGCAAAGTTCTCTGGCAGGATTTATTTTGGGAGGCAGGGGGATGAATTGGGTGGCTGTCCACAGTCTCTTCCATGAAGGCAGGTGGCAGACACATGCCATCCATGCTGACAAGAAGTTATTCATAGCCTCTATAAAGAGAAGGTCCTATTTATTTTGAGTCCTTCTGTCTGTAAAGTGAGATGTCCTATACTCCCTCAGTGTAAGGCAAATCCCTCTACAAGACATGGCAGAAATTTCAAAGAAAAAGCCAATGTACCATCTATGCCCTTCAGTTCAACTTTAAAAATAATCCTCACCCGAAGATATGTTCATTGATCTTTCTAAAGGGTGCAGGGGGAGAGAGAGAGAGAGAGAGAGAGAGAGAGAGCGAGAGAGAGAGAGAGAGGTGAAAGAGACACATCGATCAGTTGCCCTCCATAAACACTCTGCCTGGGGTTGAACCTGCAACATTTTGGTGCATGGGACAATGCTCCAACCATCTGAGCCACACTGACCAGGGCCCTTCAGTTAAAATTTAATTTGCATAAGAGAGTGTTCTGATTATCTATTGCTGTATAGCAAACTACCTCAAAACTTAGTAGCTTAATACAATAATTTATCATGATAGTTCACAGTTCTGTGTGTGGACTGGGCTCATAGCTGGGAATTTCTTCCTTGGACTCCCTAATGAAGTTTCAGTTAGATTCTGGCTGGGCCTGCAGTTTCAACATGGCATCTCACATGGCTACCAATTGATGCTGGCTGTTGTCTGCAAGCTCAGCTGGGATTGTTAAATGGACTGTATTCATATAGCTCGAGTTGTGTGGGTTTTTACAGCATGGTGGTGATGTTGTCTAGAAGGTACAAGTTGGCTTCGCTCATATTTTTAGCACCTTGATGGGGACGGTTACAAGGCTGGGTTCCTCTGTGCTTCTGCTCTTCCAGCATGGTAGTCAGAGTGTCAGCTCAGTGCTACCAGAGACCAAGGCAGAAGCTATAAGTCCTGTTAAAGGTCAGACCTGGACTGTTCTAGTGTTACTTTTGCTATAGTCCATGGGTCAAAACAGTCACTTCCTATCCTAGATTAAGAGAGAGAATTCTCTCTCTTAAATAAATTCCACATTTTAAGGGAAAGCCTGATAAAGAATTAGTGACTATCCTTAACCTTCCATGAAGTGGAAGGGAGTCAGTTATGTACTAAGGAATCATAAGAGAAGATTGTATAGAGCCTCAAAACAAACAAAAAAATACAAAGGGTGCACTTAAATAAAACTATGGACCAAAGAATTTCCCTCATGTGGTCTAGATTAAAATGGGAAAGGTGCGAAATAGTTAAAAGAACTGGAGTTAAGTAAGCTACATCTTGGAATAATTCATTTATTAATCTATTTATGTAATAGACATTTATTGAGCCCATAGCTAATGTCAAGCACTCATACTACAAAGATAAATATGACATGACCCTGCCTTCTAGATACTCAAAATCTGGTAGTCCATGAATTAGGTGACCTCCCAAATCCAAAAAGTAGTTTCTTGTATATATATCATTTTCAGCACAAAATATTATAGTTGATATCCAAACACTACATAGAAAAAAAATTAATGCTGCAAAGCTATAAAGATGTTGTTGGCATAGGTCTCCTGAATGAGCATGGTATCATGCAAAAAAAGAAAAAAAATTATCATTATTAATGATAATAGTAAAAATAGATGTAAGATATGGATGAGGCAAAGTGGCCAAGTTAAATAGATTTCTCTGGAGAGATTCCTGCTGGTGGGTATATGTGCCTTCATAGAATTTGGAAGAAATGAGATATATTCAAGATTCTTGGGTTCAGTTGAAGTTGCTCAGATGCCTTGAGAAAATAGTGGCTATAATTCATGTTTCTGGACTGGGATTTTTTGACAGGTCCAAAAGGACTCCCAGTGGGGATATGAGACTGCTGGTTTAAGGAATGCTGCCTTGCTATTGCTCAATGTGCATATTAACTTATTCCAGCACTTTTCTAAAGAGAAGGCACATTTCAGAGCAAAAGAGCAGAAACAAGGAGGTAGACAGTGATCGAGAAAAGCAATCTAAGGTGGAAACAAAGCTGGACATTGACATTGGAGGTAGAGGAAATAAAGAGGGGTCCAGGTTGTATAGCTACGTTTGGATTAGCCAAGGTCAAGAGCTGATTTGATTGGAAGACAAGTCAGTTGACAAAGGGAGCATTTTTGGCTAATTTGGTTGTTTCAAAAGTTGAATTGACTGGTTTTAGTAGGAAGATCTACTACTATATCATACTGAATCACGCAGAAAACCTGTAGAGAAAAGGAAGGTGGTCCCTGGACAGGTAGTAGAGAAATGAGGACATCGTGAGCACCGCTCTTCTTAGCTTGCCTTGGATCTTATGCTAGAGGCAGACTGAAGGTCAGGGAGAAATGCTTTAATGGAAGGATGAAACTTCCCTTTCTCCCTTTTGTGATCCATTTTTTCACATCACCCTTGAGTCACCTTTCTAAAACATTGCTTTTATTATATCTTTCTCTTGCTTAATGACCTCTAGTAATTCATGTTTTCAGAAGCAAACATGCTTCTGAGTTTTGCATTTCTGCTTATCAAGCTGACCCTGCTATTTAACTGTCAAATCTATGGCACCCAATACCAGCAGAGTGGTTTTCTAGTTCCATACCCATCTACCTCAGTACCTTTTCACCAGTTGAATCATGATTTCTCCTTTTCTTCTAATTCTAGGCATTCTTCAAAGTCTTCATGCACAATGAGTTCAAAGTGAGCTCCCCTCTCTTCTCTTATATGTTCATTTGTTTAATCATTCATTTGTTTGCTGAATTAATATTCATTTGCTCAATATATTTATTAAGCATCTGTTATTTGCCAGACACCAGGCATAAAGATTTAAGATGTTTCCTATTTTCAAGGAGTTTGAGTGTGGAAAGAAAAAAAAAGAAATTCTAATTCTTATAGTACCCACTCAGCAGCAGTATCATATTTGTTTGCATTGCTAGTTGCATCTTTTGTCTTCTTTCTTTCTTTCCTTTCTTAAATCTGCAAAATATTCTCTTTAAAGGCAGACAACATGTTTTGCAATTATTTTTATCCCACAAAGAGCCTTACCCATATTAACTCCCTAGAAACATAAGGTATTGGGAGCACCTGGGAGCAGGGGGCTGGTGGTGACAAGCAAATGAGTCTAGACTCTCCAGGATGGGAGGAGGCCTAAAATCAGAGAGAGACTGGTGTTTTTCCTGTTTAAAATCAACATGTCAGTAAGGAAGGCAGGCCTCTGAGAAGCTCCCAATTTGTGTGTCTTCACCACTTTCCACATATCCAGGGACATGAGGACTTTTGTCTGAGAAGTAATGGAGAAAGTCACTGAGACCCAGTCATCAAGTGAGATAGCCTGTTAGTTGAGCACCAAATTAAGAGAGTCTATAATTCTTAGAAGGTGCCCAGGGCAGGCAAAAGCCACTATGGCTTTAAATCTGAAAAGCCATAGTGGCCAAAACTCCATTCTGGAACTCCAGATCATTGTTGGAAGAAAGACTCACTTTGCCTATTCCCTCTCCCTCTGGTTTGGCTTGGCTTGATTATGTAGGGTTGCCCATACAGGTGTATGGTCTGGAGAATGCGTGACTCAGGATAAAGAGTTCTAGCCTTGGTCTTGGCCCTAATGACTTGTGTGACTTGGGGCAATCACCTTTGTTCTGGGTCTCGGTTTTTCCATCTAAAAAATAAGGGAGCTAAAATAGTTCAGTCATTTTGTTCAACTTTTTAAATTTCTTTAGTAAAACTTTTTCATCAAACAAATTGTAGCATAGAAGTTCAGACTGCAGAGCATATAGAAGCAGAGCTGAATTTTCTAATGAGGCCCAGAGGGGATTAAATAGACTCCTCATTTGTTTAAGACAGCTTCTCCCTCCCCAACCCTCAAGCACATATTTTGAAAATCTCTGGGATAGAATAGTGGACTCTGTATCTTTTCCTAATCAGGATGTATAACCAAAACTAATCTTAAGAGACTTACACTTAGCCCTGGCCAGTTAGCTACATTAGTTAGAGCATCGTCCTGATGTGCCATGGTTGTGGGTTGGATGCTCAGTCAGGGCACATACAAGAAACAACCAATGAATGCATAGATAAGTGGAACAACAAAGCGATGTTTCTTTCTCTCTCCCTTTCTCTCTCTAAAATAAAAAAAAATCAAAAAAAGAGACTTAGACTTGATATATGCATATTGATAAATTGTGTACCTTTACTATTGTCAATCCTTCTGTTAACTATTAATACTGTTCTTTTTTATTTTTTAAAGAACAAAATACATATAGCTGGAAGGTTCGCTATTTCCTTCCTAGACCCAGATGCATTTTCTTTCTCAATTCCTAAAGTGCACACCCCGCAGTCTGGAGACCCTCCAGAGACCCCCCCAAGTTCTTTGCAACTCTACTGTTTTAGAATGTCATGCCTGGAGCACAGAACAGTACTGGTCTCTCCCAACTTTGTTTATTTCTCATAGAAGTAATGTTCTAGGTGCTTGACAGAGTGAAAGCATAGGGACCACTGTAGGGGAAAACTTAGTCCATTAATAACGCAAGGCCACGCTGAGTCTCTGTTGGCCATACCCGCTTTGCTGGCTCCGGAGCCTGCCTGGGACCTCCTCTGCTCTCACCTGTAGAGTTTGTACAGCCTCCTGATAAAATTTCCCAGCATGTGTCTGGCATGTGCCTCTTCTCAAGCCGTGAACCAGTAGCCCTAAACCAGGCTGTGCCAGGAGATTTTCTCAACAATCTGCTTATGAACAAAACCCAGCAGCTTGAAACTGCTCCGTCAGTTTTGTGAGCAGTGTTTTGTGAGCGGTAGGAGCACAAGGGGATGTGTGTGATACCCTCTTCTCTCTCCCCGTGCTCTGGCTGAGTGGCTGTTTTGTTTCTGGATAAGAAAGGCCGTTTGGAGGAATTGCTGGGTCACTTTCTTGAGAGGACCACAGGGCTCAGGGGAGCCGCAGCTGAGGCCCAGTCCCTAGTCCCCATCCACTCATAACTCATTCGAGAGATATGCAAAGCTGGCAGAACTGCTCACAGCCTCTTTGCCAAGGCCGGCTTCTTTCCAAGTGGGCTTCTATATTTATGTGAAACAGAAATAAAACACAGCACTCAACGGCAACAGACACACAATCGGTCAATCCCCCACCAGTGCATGTTTAATGCAAGGCAAACCGGTGCCAAGAGGCGGTCAAGGGATCACCCAGAGCAGAAAGGTGGTTTGGTGGACTTCAAGGCCTTGACCTATGGACAGCTAGAAAGCTGTCCACAGACAAAGGCCACGCAAGTCTTCAGGCCCCTCTGTGGACCTGTTATTAGTTTTCTAAGGGTTCCATAACAAAACACCACACACTAGGTGGCTTAAAACACAGATACTTTTTCTCTCTCAGTTCTGGAGAATATATGTCTAAAGCCAAGGTTTTGACAGGGCCACACTCTGTCTGAAGGAGCTAGCAGAGATCCTTCTTTGTCTCGCCTAGCTTCTTTGTTTCTTGTCTCATAGATGTATCATTCCAGTCTCTGCCTCTGTCTTCATATGGCCTTTCCCTTATATGTCTGTGTCTTTTTGTCCAAATTTGCCTCTTCTTAATAAGGACACCAATCATATTAGATTTAGGGCCTAGCCTAATTCACTAGGCCCTTATCTTAATGATTGCATTGAAAAGATTCTATTTCCAAATAAAGCCACATTCTTAAATTCTGGGTGGTCATAAATTTTGGGGGGATACTATTTAATCCAGTACAGACACTAAATTCAACTTTTGTCAGGGAAGACTGGGAGCCAGAGGGAAGTAGTTTTTGTGGTTGTTGTTGTTGTTTTGCTTTGCTCTCTTAAGCTCAGAATATTACACTTATTCTCTAGTTTAGCAAAGTTCTTAGGCAAGGTTGATGGTCTTGAAATCTTTCTTTAGGTTCTTCACCTCGCCAGATCTCCAAGAAGTCCCAGTGCTTAACCCCCTTATAATGTAACTCGGGCAAAATTTTAAAGTGTATACACAACTCATGTCCTTGGTGGACAGGAGAAAGTTCAAATTTCAAATGTAGCTGATCCAGTAAAAACCCTGTCTGATATGTGTCAACCCAGAAGGGATTAATTAATATCTACTCTGAATTTTGGCTTTGAAGATAAGCTCTCAAGTTCAGACCAATGGCACTTCTTCATTTTTTTTTAAAAGAGAATTTTGACTTGCTTTGTCTATACATTCTTATATCCTTTTGCTTTCCCCTTTTCCCATCCTTACTCTCCCTTTCCCCTCATAAATTTCCCTTTCTGTCTGCTGTTTTTCTCAATTTTTAGTTCAAAAAATTTTTTTTAATTGCTTAATTGCTTCTTTCTCATCCTTCTCTTGGCCAATGTGCTGAACTGCCAGCTAAGAGTAGCTCAGCTTCTCTCGTGGGCGCTGACTCATGACCTCGCCCACTCACTGCCTTGTAGCCTGTTTCACTCAGTTGATGTAGATGGAGTTAGAGAGAAGAAAGGGGGGATTTGATAAGGGTAGAGGGTATAAAGGGGAAAACAACACCTCAGAGGAAACGGTGGAAAATGCCAGAAAATTACAGAAATTCAAGCATGGTGCTCAGCCAACACCAACAGCAAAGAAAAATTGGGAGTTAAAATGGAAAGAACCATGAAAACCCAAACAGACAGTCCTGAGCTGCATGTAGTAAAAGGACAGAGAAGATGACCCAGAAAACTGCAGGGAAAATGGGAAAGAAAGACAATCCAGTCACAGAAAGAGGGTAGACAAGCAGGAGCAGAGGATTGAAATGACATAGAGAGCTAGCTAAAGATTGTGACAGTTGGTCGAGTCTGAAGCTTATGATGTTGGATTCCTGAAAGTGTCCTACTGTACAAGTCCTGAAATAGTCTCATAATCTGGTCCACTGAGCCCTTGGCTTTCAGTTTCATGTTGCTGGGAGGAGGGTACTAATTCACCACACTTTTGAAGTTTCCCAAAGACCAACATTAAGGCTGGGGTTCTCCTGTTTTCCTTAAGCCCCCAGGAAATAGCAGATGTCCCCATATCGTCTAGACTAGAACTGATGGGATTTTATAGAATATGGTAACTTCCCCATAGTGTGTAGACCAGAACAGATGGGATTCTTCAGAAAATGGTAGACTTTTCATACTATCTAGATTAGAGCTGGCAGGGCTCCATCGGAAGCATGGCTGATCTGGAGCCAGCGATGATAAAAGCTAAACTTTGAAGTGCATGTTCTTCTGCTGGAATGACCTTTCTCTTTTTCAGCACCTTATCTCTTCGTCCCAGGGATGCACAGACCCACTGTCCTTCAGGACTCTAAAACTCTGCACCTCCCTCTCCCTTTTCACTCTGATCAGTCAACTATATCTCCATGAATACCCAGCAGAATCCACCTGCTAGCTACTAATCCACTCTCCACAGGCTCAATAGCTGTTGGCTCTAGCCCACATGATCCACAGGTAATGATAATTCATTTACCTAGAACTCCTGGATACCCTGAACTTTAACCACATGAATAGATCTAAGCAAATCACAAAGGTCAGATGGTGAGGGAGAAATGTTTAGGCCAAACCACTTAGATTTGCCAGTTTGTCATCAAAATTATTTTTGAAAATAACTTAGAAAAATAGCATTTTTCAGTGTTTCAACTGAAGGAACACGGTCTGCTGCAATATTTTAAAAATGCTGGTCTTCTGAGCTTATTGCATATGTTATGTTGGTCTGAGTTTGGGACCACACTGAGCAAAATAATTATCTTGGTCAAATACAGTTTGAGCAACTAGCAGTTCTGAGCTAGACTGAAGGAAGTACAGATTTTCACTTTATACTTTCCAAGCTACAGCTTTCTGAGTCCAATGATGGACAGTTATTTCTCGTATTCTCTTTGTTGAGGACACATACTAAAACTGATGTAAGTTAACAGCGAGCTTGAAGGACCCCTGTCTAGCAACGTGAGCTCCTTGGAGAGTGTGCAATGGGGAGAAAGGGTTGTAATGACGCTTTCAAGCACCATTGGGAAAGACAGGGCTGGCTTAGAATTAGATGGATGAACATTTTTCCTTAGCTCTCCCCTTCTCCAAATAAGCACACATGATGGTGAAAGTAATCCTGGATATTCAAAAAAAATCTCCTTTTTTTTTTTGAGTTTTTAACCATCAAACTGAATTATACTCAAACTGGAGCTTCCAAAGTGAGTCAGTGCTTTCTGATAGCAACCCAGCCCCTAGTTTGGCCCCCTGGGAGAGAAGTTGGGTGGGGCCGAGAGTGGTCCAGCGGAGGGGAAGGTGAGACCTGCAGCTGGGCAAACAGAGCGTGCATTGTTCCCCCCCAGCATCGGGGCTGCAGCCTGGGAAGGGTGCCTCCCTCTGAACGCAGCCAACAAGCACATGGCGCCTGCTGCTCTATTTACACAGGTGCCTTCCCTCCCCAGGGAAGCTGGGGCTTTGCAAATATGTGTGACCACTTGCTTCCATAAGATGGATGCTCACATCTGCACCCTGCCAAGGGGAGAAACTGAGGCCCAGAGCGGGGAAGGAAGGCTTTCAGCCTGAGCACACCAATGCTGGAAGCAGGAAGGGCAAGCAGGTGTTCATATTCCCCCATGGCCTCTCTGGTTACCAGGCTGCCTTTGTCTTGTCAGACCTGCTCTTGACAGGGATAAAGCCTTCGGGCTTTTCACTTCAGGAGATTGAAACAGCTTTCCCATTTACCACTCCAAGCTGAGGCTGAAGCTCCCAGACTGTCTGCCGTGGGGGCTGGGCCAGTGACCCCTAACCACACCTGTTAGTGAAGCCCTGTCAGCAGAGGAGCAGGGGAGGGGTCTCTGGAGCTTGGAAAACATTGTCACATGCTTAAAAGATGTCCCCTTGGCCCTACTAATACCCACCCCACCCTATTAATACAGTTCTCCTCTCCCCTTCCATAGTACATCCTGAAAAACAAACTCTGACGGAAACCAGAGAAACAGCCTGTTCGTTTATTTGTCTATCTTTTTTCTTAATTGCCCAATTCCAAACCCTCAGCTTAAGTGCTCCAGATTCTTCAACAGGTAAGTTGTAAAAAAATAAAAAGGGTTAAGGGGGAGCCACAGATGAAAACAGACTGAAAAGACACATTGGATTTTTAAAAATGGTCAAGATTAAACTGTGATATCTGGGGATGCTCACCTGGGGTTAAATCTATAAAAAGATACAAAGAAGCAATTACGATGACAAGGAGGTGGTCACTTTTGGAGATGGGCCGAGGGTTAAGATTGAAACAAAACAACTGATGGGTCTATTTCTTTACCTTGGTGTTGACTGTAATACAAGGTGCCTTATAATAATCTAACTTGATGCGGTTAGACACTTTGTGTGGTTTTCTGTACAACAGGAGTTAAAAGAATTAGTCAATTTTCCAGAGGCTGGAACAGCTGGGTCTATGTCATGTGCCTCTTCCCAACTGACATATCCATGTCATCGGAACAGCTATTATGAGGGCAGCAGTCTCTGGACTCTAACTGCAGCAGAACCACTGAGGGCAGAACAAGAGGGGAAGCAAGGCCTGCCCCATCCCTTTGAACTGGAGCATCATCCAGTGAGTTTTCTTCTGCTCTGCCTAGAGTGACTCAAAAGCCTTCAGAACATTCTCTCTCAGGTAGCCAGCTGACAGGTGACTGACTAAGGCAAACACTTATCTGCCTGAGAAGTTTCATGATACTCTCCACCAGATGGATGCTGGTGCCCACCTTCCTCCCATGAAGCCTTTTGGGGTTGTCTCTACCCACCCGCTGTTAGGTAGAGACATGTCCATCCTCTGTCTCTTGAAGGGCTAAGATGGTCATGGAAACCGCCTCAGATGCTACTCTGACTAACACAATTCTAGGAACTGGCTATTTTAAGTAAATGATCTGTTGGTCCTTGCAAGGCCATCAGAGACACTCAACTCTTATCCCAGTGTGTCCAAGTGCGTGCACACAATTGTGTGCATGACTATTTAGAGTAAGACAGCAGGTTGCTAGGCAATGGATTTCCAAAAAGGAGAGTGTGAAGAAAAAAGATAATAAATAAACAGATGACAGGGATGAGATCCAAAGTCTGTTCGGACAAGAGCATTTTGGTTTAGTTCATTTGGTTTGATGGGAGTATCACGGAGACGTCAGGATTCGCTCAACTCCAGCATGAGTTTCCAATCTTGCCTTCCAGCTCCTCACCCTCTGTCTTATGTGGTGGGGAAAGCTGCAATGAAATATGGCTCTCTGGAGGGCCATGCCTTTGTGAAAGGCTATTACAGCTGTAACAAAACTTTTGTAATCTGCACCATATCCCATTACATCTCCAGGCTCCTTGGGTTCCTTCCCAGCCTCAAGGAAAATATACACACCCTTTCTTCTCTTCTCTTCTCTTCTCTTCTCTTCTCTTCTCTTCTCTTCTCTTCTCTTCTCTTCTCTTCTCTTCTCTTCTCTTCTCTTCTCTTCTCTTCTTTTTCTCTTTTCTTCCTCCTGCTTTTCTCTCTCTCCCCCTTTTCTCCCTCCCTCCCTCCCTCCCTCCCTCCCTCCCTCCTTCCCTCCCTTCCTCCCTTCCTCCCTCCCTCCCTCTCTTTCTCCTTCCTTCCTTCCTTCCTTCCTTCCTCCCTCCCTCCCTCCCTTCCTCCCTCCCTCCCTCCCTCCCTTCCTCCCTTTCTCTCTCTCTCTCTTCCTTTCTTTCTTTCTCTTTCTTTCTTTCTTTCTTTCTTTCTTTCTTTCTTTCTTTCTTTCTTTCTTTCTTTCTTTCTTTCTTTATTTCTTCTTTCTTTCTTTCTTTCTTTCTTTCTTTCTTTCTTTCTTTCTTTCTTTCTTTCTTTCTCTCTCTCTCTCTCTCTCTTTCTTTCTTTCTTTCTCTTTTGCTCCCTCCCTAGTTTTCATTCTCTGGAAGATAATCACAATTGTTTTTTTCACATAGGTTCTTCTTTAACATTTGATGGAAACTGGCCTGGGACAGGTAGAAAAGCTGGATGCTCTCTGCTTTTGAACTTGCCAAATCATTGAGGAAGATGCACAGACCATGGGATGAAGAGCAGAATTCACTACAGTGTGTCATTAATGAATAATTCAAAAGGACTTTTCGTTTAGAGTTGCAATGGAATCTCCTTTTGTGCAGCCCACAAGTCTACTCGTATTACCTAATTGCAGCTTCAATAAAAATTTATTTTCCTAAGGGTTGAGAAGTTTTCAAGGCAGATGGTTTGTGTCATGACCATAAGATAGAGGCCTGGGAGAGTCCTACCAAGATCATATCCCTGTTTTCAGTAAGTTTTGTACAAATATGAGGCTGGTGCACCTACTGCTATGATCTCTAGAGAAGACGATTGATTTTGAAACCAAATTTTGATTACTCTGAAAAATTATCAAGGCAAGGACTGTATAATCTGTAACACAACAGAGCTATCACCAAGCCCAGCAGATGGCTCTCCATATTATCCTACATTCAGGACTAAACCTTCAAGCATAACCATAGGTAGTACAAAGAGAGATGGTCTTTCCCTTGACACTTTCTAACCTCTCTGGTAGCACCCCTGTCCTCCAGCTTAAGCTCATGTGCGTGCGCGAGCACACACACACACACACACACACACACACACACACAGCTAAAACTGATTATTGAGGTTTGGAAATTTGGATGAATAGAACATATACTTTTGCAAAATAACGTCCAAGTTCTTACTTTTTACGGATCCTCAAGTAAATGTGAAATTCTTCATCTATGCTACTGAGATTTAGAAGTATGAAACACTCCCCAAAATACCTGACTTCCCTAAATTTTCACCAATCTTTCTTTCTTTGTCAGTTCTAAGTTGATCTGCCTTCTCTTACACCCTCTGCCTTCACCAATTTTGGATTTTGGATAAAGTTTTGTTCTCCTAATCTGTCTCAGGATCCTTTCTGGGTTTTGATTGAATTGGTACCATTTTGGGGTGTCACATACTATGTACCTGGTGCACTTTGGGGTTCAGTTCTAGGAAATCTTGGATCTATTCACTCTTCTTCCTTGTCCTCACCAGCAGAGATATGCTAAGATGGGATGGCATTGGGCTGGGGGTGCCCTTTGCTTTTTGCCTGCCTTTGGTTCTCCCATCATGTCTCTCCATAGCCCTCACATTCTGGACCAAGCCCTTCAAAAAATTAGAACCTAGGCTTTCCAGTCCTTGAACTTCCCATCAGTTTCCACTTCAACGGCTTCTTAGTGTGTCACCTTCCTATTTCTTTTTGTCCCATGATTTCCCAGACACCGCATCTCTGTACCCTCCCAAACCTTTGCCCAGCTGTAAATTTTCATCTCTTGGATTTAAATATTCAAATATTCTCACATATCCTTACTGTAGTTCCTTCATGATCAGATTCCCTCTGGCCTTTATTACATATCAAAGTCTTTAGTGCTTCACCTTTTCCTTTGGGTGTAGGTCAGTCTGGGTCCTTGTCAGGAGCCTCTCCCTAGTGTCTCTCTAATGCCAGCAATTACATTTTGAGGAGTGAGCTGTTTTTATCACCATAAAAGCACATCATCACCATTATTATTATATAATTATAACAACAATAACAATAACAACAGCAGTGATAACGATATTCATACTACCAGGTAATACTTATTAACTGTGTGTCAAATACTGCATTGAGGGCTTTCTCTTACTCTCTCATTTATCCATCACAATAACTCTATCAGGCAGGCACAATTACAGAGGAGGAAACTTAGGCTAGTAGACATTAAGTGAGCTGCTTAGGGTTGCCCAGTAAGTGGGAGAACCTGGCTATGAGCTTAGGCAGTCATTCTCAGTCTGTGTTCTTGACGAGGATGGAGGGGCTCCCAGAATGCAACAGTCCTCTCACACCTAGACAGGGGGCAGCCAGCCAGGGACATGAAAAAAACAAAAGGCAGCTAATGTTGGAAATGTTCATAGATTTTTCATTGGTTCTTAAGGAGGCCCAGGATACAGAGAGTGGGGTAGCAGAGGACACCAACCAGTAAGTAGCTTGGGTTCCACAGAATCAATTTTTCTCCTACGTCAGTTGGTTTCTGCTTGACCCTGTGCTTGATAGGGCTTCTGTGTCCACCACAGATCTGAAGCACAAAGTTACCATTAGTAGTCCATTAGGCTGTGGTTAATTTGGTTGTGCTCTTCAAGCAAGGGGCTGTGCAAGAAGTCAAGAATTTTTTCCACGGCAGCAGCTTGGGAGTAAATGGTGAGAACCTGCCTTTGGAGCACATTTGACAAGCAGAGGGCAGAACGGAAGCTTTTATTTAGCTGGATTGGGTTTGCTGGCAGAGCTAAGGGGCCATTGTCAGAGGCTCAGACCCTGTGTATGGTCATTTAGCTTTGCTGTCTTCTGAAGCCACAGCCCACACTCTAAATCCTGGCCAGACATCTTGTAACACATGTGACATGTTGTTATGGTCTCCGTGGGGACGAGGGAATAAGGTGTGGATAAATTAGTTCAGCTCCAATTCCCTGACCAGAGGAGCAGCTCCGAACACAAATCCAGAAGGCAGTGAAATCATGTGTAGAATCAAACACAGCAGCATCACTGTCCTGTAGGATATTTCAATTCAAAGGCACATTTCCTTGAAGAATAGCACCAATTTCTCCGTAGACACTAAACATGGTTGGCTCTCTTCATTACAAATAAAGTGAAATTGAGGTCCCTGTAGGTTAAATTACTAAACTGTGCAGTGAATATGAGACCTTTAAGTTTCTTGCATTTAGGCAGAACTCCATCTATTCCACAGAAAATTCAGAGATAGATGTCTTTCGTATGCTGAGTTATCTTTAAATATTTACACTGACTATAGGCCACTTGAAGGCAGGGTTATTGGGGCTTCACTGATAAGATTATTTACACGAAGGGGGATTTTGCTTATTGTGAGCACCTCCTATGAGCCACATTTGTAAAATATAAATCACATTTGTAAAATATTTAATTCCCACAGAGCCCACGAGGTAGGCATTACCCGGTGTACTTTCCAAATGTTAAACTAATATACAAAGGGGTTGAGCAATGAAGCCGAGGTCATACAAGAAATTAGTGGTAAATGTAACATTTAAATCCAGGCTTGTCTATTTTGCTCTGTGGTACTTCTCCCTACTTCAAAGGTCTTTAATTTGCATCTCGAATGCTCCAGCGGACCGCTGGTGCCTCCGGGCCATGTGAGTGTGTAAGTGGGAGGTGGGAGGAGGTGGAGGAGAGAAGTGGGCGAGCTCTCAGTGCTCTAGGCTCCACTTCAACAAGTTTTCTTTTTACCTGTTTTATAGATTGAGATTCTACTTAAAAAAAAAAAATTAGTGATGTTGTTCAAGTAAGTCTGCAAATGACTTCATGCTGCCTTTCAAAATAAGGATTGCTCTCATTTTCTCATGGCTGAAGTTCCCAGTTCCTGCACGGTTTGGGGTCACGGTGACTTATGTAAAGCCCTCCAGGGGCCAGGCGCTGCTTTCCCTTGGGATTCCAATCTGTGCTCTGTCCACTTTGCAGGGCCAATTGTCTGGCTGGCTCCTGAGGTTACCAGTGAACCTGAAAACTGCTGGTCCCCCAGGCCAGTGTCCATTTTGACAGGTGGATCTCAGGCCAGGTCAACTAACATTGCTGTGGGTAAGGCTGTTCTTCCCAGCATCCACTGAAGCTCTGGACTCTTCCAACCCGCATGCCTCCTGAGCTTTGGTGACCTCCTGCTTTTCATAGGCTGCTTCTCCTAGGCCCCCTCCTTTCTCTGTTCTTCATCAGCCTCACCCTCGGCAGCCATCCCAAGAAATTTAGCCTTCTTCGTCTTCTCTCTCACAGAAACTGGAAAGTTTTTTTTTTCCCCCTGAATTCCTAATGCTCCCATCTTTGCCAAAACCCAAAAGCCCAGATCTGCCATGTGCCAACAAGCATCAGGAGAGGTTGTTTGGATGAATTCAGAAATGACCTTGAACCTTTGCTCAACACTCAGATGACAGGTTCTCTCCTTCCCCACCACACCCCAACACACATGCTTCTTGTTGGATCAGGAAATGTTTTACTGCTTTTTTTCCTTTTCATTTTCTCTACTACCCTTCTTCATGGATACTTCCTAGTTTTTCTTTCCCTATCACTTCTCCTCTGGAAAATTAATCAGAGAACAAAAATCCCAGGACAAAAAGGGGCCTTGGGAAGGCATTAATCCAAACTCTTGCTTCAAGGTAGCAGTTACATCTGCCTGGATAAAGGACTCTCTTTTTTGTCCTTAGACTTTCATCAGTTTTTATATTTTCTCATGAGTTTGGCTCCTTGGAGTCTTATTTATTTAATTTCATTTAGAAAGTTTTAGTTCCTTCATTCAGAATTGTTTTGTAGGGACCTACACAATGTATATAATGTTTAGATGCTGTCATGACTTGGCCAAAATGTTGAGCTTTCTTTAAGCAGGTGTACAGATACAAACCCTTTTCTTGGCTCAGCCAGGATTTCTAAGGAGTCAGTTATGATCATGGGCCTTGATGGGTAAAGAGTGGACGCTATCAGTGGTGGTCCAGCTGTGTAATTGACAGGTCTGCAGGAATCTTTGGCTGTAATCAGCGGCCATGAGTAGACGTAGCACAAGAGGTGACACAAGTCTTATGATGGTGTCTACCAGCTGCTAAAAAGTTTACAGGCTCATAACCAATACCCCAATGAATCAGTTCTCAGTCCAGCTATAATGGGATGAAATAATTTATATTGATTGCCTGACTGACTGATTTTGGCTTCAAGAGTCCAGATTGGCTCTGTGTATCAGGCAGTTGCCTAATTCTTTGTTGTGCTGAGGATAGATTTCCCAGAGCACAGACATGTGATATTCCACACTCTCCTTTTTCCAAGGGACTCAAGTGGACAGAAGGGTCAACCCCTTTGTTTTCCTCAACTTGAGGATTTTTTTTGGGAAAATGGCTCTTCTTTTCTTTCATTTACCTTTTTATACCCTGTATATCTACCTTGGCCTCTTGCTGCATATTCCTAGACCTGTTCTGTAACTGTTCTTAATCTACCTTTGAGGAAGGATTTCCTGACCTTGGCCTTCTAAAACACAGGGGACCTCTCCAGGACCCCAACAGAGTTCTGCAAGAACACGACTTCCAACCTGTGGCCTCTTTTGTCACTTGTTGAAAGATTGGGACTGTTCTGCAAAGTAGAATCCACTGCAGATCCCTCAGGAGTTAGCCTGAGTTTGAGATAGGAAGGGGAACGGGTGTGCCCTGCATGTCCGGAGGTTTGCTGTGTTTTCAGGAAGAGGTGCTGGGAAGTCTTTGGCATAAGCAGAATTACCCTCCCCACACGTGGTGAAAGAAAGAGGGAGCACAAAATCCCCTCAGAGAGAGAAATATCGGCCCTGTGTATGAGGAGGAAGTGAGCAGCTGGGGGCATTTAAAGAGGTGGGAAAGGGCATTTGGAGAAGTTCAGAGCATCTCATGATCCCATACAACGTTTTTATTTCAGATATTGCCCTCCAAGTAAAGAAAGTGTAGCATATAAGGAAGGACTCAGTCAAAATTTCAAATGTTTGGCAAATGAGATAGTTTCTCTGGTACTATTTCAACGTGCCCATGGAGAAATATCTCAAAAAGCCAAGAGTTAAAGCAGTTGCTCAGAGTTAGCATTCCATAATATGATGATCCAAAGAAGGCACCTCTCTCTCTCTTCCTTTTAACCTCAAGTCCAAAGGCACTGGATATTCTGATTGGTGAGGCCAGATGAGGACAGTCTTGCCCCTGGCCGGGTGATATCATCAGCTACCTCACCCTGACATTTTGAATGTGAGGGCCTGGAGTGAAGAGGGTATTTCTTTCTTGGGCTATTATTTTCCCATGTGAAAAGTGTTTTGCTTTTTCTTGTTTGAACAACTTGTTTCCCCTCAAGCTCTGTTGTGTGTGGATAGGAAGCTCAGCATAGACTAAGCAGTTTGAGATTCCACAGAGTTTTGTCTTCTGTTTCTCAAGCCCTGACCTAACACCCCACAGCTTCCCAAGCCATTGCACGTGCTTTGGAAACTCTCATAGGGTCTTTGGCCTGTTCTCTATAGGTGCTGTGTGTGAAAAGGAGAATCCCAGAAGCTTCTCTTCCGGAGTTACGGTGCCTGTGCCTCTGCAGGGCCTGTCTTCACTTCTGTCTGAAGAAGAATGAAAGTCTTTGCCATGACCTCCCAAAGCCCAGGAGCTAATCACCCTAAAATACAGAACAAAATGGAACATCTAAAAGTCTGGTGCCATTTTCTATACCTGTATCTCTGAAGCTCTCAAGGACTAGTATAAGTACTGTTTGCCATAGTACGGACACGGAATAGCTGTTGAATTTAATTCCTCCTATGTTGGAAAGTGGTTTTAGTCCTGCTAAATGTTCACCCCACTGAGATCCATATGCTATTAGAAGTGAAAGAAACATAGAACTGCCTTCAACACTTTTACTTCACATATAGGAAAACAGTGGCCTAAAACTATGGAGTGATTTGCTGGGGTCCTATGATCATCATCAGAACTGAAATTATCGGGGTTGGGGGGACAGTCATCTTCTCTAGCACTAAAATGCAAGCTTTTATGCACTGTCCCATGGTGGGAAGAAAAGTCCTGTGTTCTTGTAGTATGAGATGGAGAGTCGGGATGTTGAGAAATGATCCCAACAATCAGAAGCTTCCTGATGCTGCTTTTTAAAAATGTCAACCATTAACTCCTGAGAAGAGAAAAAAAATCTGGGAAGGAGGAGAGATGTTCTCTCTTAGAGATGGAACCTCTTTAGATGTTCTCTTCTACAGATGGAACTCCTTTGATTTGGGGTGTGCCTGCTTTCATTTCTCAGTTGGGATTTTATATCCAGCACACACCCATCCAGTTGCTGTAAAGTTCACAATGACTTTTATCACCCTCGTTCCCTTTGCTATGCAGCAGATGTGACCAACATGTGTGGCCCTCCAGGAGTGAGTGGTTCAATCCATGCCAGGGGCCCTGGCTAAAGAGTCTCCTCCAGGCTTCAGTGCCCATCTGGACTGCAGGCTTCGCCAGGGCACCGACCTAGTTGTACACTGTCCTTTCTGTTCACCTGACCCAGTTGTTGCCATCAAGTTCAAGGCTTCGCTGTTTTCTCTGGGTGGTTTTGTGGAAGAAGTAAGGCTTCAAGTAAACATTGCTCTTCTCTCAGACACAAGGCCAGTGGTTCTCACACTCAAATCCACATCAAGGTTCTTGGGGGACCTGCCTAAGTGAGGAGTGCTGAACCCTACTGCTCAGAGAGTGTGATTTGGTAGGTCTAGGATACACTTAGGAATCTGCATTTTAAAAAATTTTGGAGATGATTCTGCTGAAGGTGGCTCATGGAGGACACTTTGAGAAATGCTATACCTGTTCCTTAAACTCTGCCTATAGAAACATCCTAAGCCAGCACTCTGTGCTTTAAGCATGTGGCACTCAGTAGTAGTCCCTGACCTGAGCCTTCATTAAAACCTCAGCAAGTTGCATTCCCTGAGAAACCTGTTTTCTTTCTTGAGAAGCAGGTAGGGGTGCACCTTGGCAAGAGCATGGATCCTAGAGCTACAATGGATGTGAATTCTGGCTCTGACACTTACTAGTTGAGTGTCCTGGGAAAAGTTTCTCAACGTCTGTGTGCTTCAATTCCTTCATCTGTAAAATGGGGATAATAATACTATCTATCCCATAGAGTTATGAAGATGAACCGATTTAATATTTATAGAATGTCTAGAACAATGCATTTCAATTTTAAATGCGATATTAGGGTTTGATAACTAAAATAAATATACCTCTAAATTCATGATTCCAAAAAGTAGAAAATACATAGTACGTGTAGCTATTATACATTTTATTGTAGGTTTTGAAGTCAAGAGAGGAAATGACTTGCGCAAGTCCACAGAGCTGGTAAGTATCATGGACAGAATTAACTATGCCTCTTTTCACTCCTAGATAAAGGGTCTTTCTTTTCCCAGTCTTCCCACCTAACCTCTCTTTCTTCTTGTTAATAATGAACACCATGTCTTGTTGTATAGCTTCCTACATTAATAGACAACAATGTAATATTCTCCTTATGGAAATTCTACCTACATTGAAAAACAACTGTTAAGTCACTCTTCATTCTTCCTCCACCTCTACCCCAATTAGCAGCCATCTCAAGTATTGCCACCTCAACCCTGGACTGACCCTTTTTCTCTTCCTCCAGTGTCTATGCAAGGAGATCTGGCAAAGGCTTATGGGGTGGGTGAGGTGTGGCACCTCAATGGGAGTGGAGCTGTGGATCCTCAGGTCTTGGCACCTACTGCATTTTATTCTCACCTACTGCACCACGAATTCACCACCTTGTATGAGTTTAGCAGAAAGAGTCCTTAGTTTCTTATAAGAAGCATGTATAGTTTTTCCATTGTATCCATGTCTGGAAATCAATTGACAATTCACTTCCTGACTCACTTGCTTCTTTTAAAAAATCTTTTTTTCTGTATTGATTCTAGAGAGAGAGGAAGGGAGAAGGAGAAAGGGATAGAAACAGTGATGAGAGAGAACGTTGATTGGCTGTCTCTTGCATGCCCCCCACTTGGGGTTTGGTCCACAATCTGGGCATGTGCCCTGACCAGGAACCAAACTGGCAACCTTTTGGTGCATGGGTCAATGTTCAACCACTGTGCCACACTGGCTGGGCCACTTGCTTCTTTTAACTTACCTTAGTTACTTATGTCAGAATGATGCTGTGCTTTGGGCTAAAGAATTAAATATTCTCCTAAGGGAGGGAATTTTCTTTCCTCTTATTTCCAACCCAACCCTCTATCTTATCCACCACTCCTGGCTCTGCTGGTGCTCTTGGGTTGATCTGGGCCTGAAAGCATAGACCTGAAGACAACTGAAGACCACAGGTAGATTAAACAGCTTCTGTCCATTCCACTTTCCCAAACACTGTCCTCTGGATTCATTTACCTTTCCCCCAGTTTCCTTCAACTTCTTTCATTTAACAAATGAGGTTCCTTTATGCCAAGTACTTTTATAACACTTGTTCTCTCACTTTCCCATTTCATAAAGAAGCCTTTCTTGTTTTTAAAAAATGAATTAATTTATTTTTGTTACAGATGTTTCTCCTTTTCCCCCCACTGATTCCCCTCCTCCCTCCCCGCCCTGTCCCCACCTTTGTTGTCCATGTTCATTGTTCATGCCTACATGCATATAAGTTCTGTGGTTTATCTCTCCCCCACCACCCCCTCTTCTGGGGATTGTCAGTCTGTACCCCACTTCCACATCTCTGGGACTACCCCATTCCTCAGACTGTTATGTTCATTATATTCCACAAATAAGTGAGATCATATGTTACTTGCCTTTCTCTGTTTTGCTTGTTTCGCTTAGGATAATACTTTCCAGGTCCTTCCATGTCGTCTCAATGGATAAGAGAATCTTCCTTTCTTACAGCTGCGTAGTACTCCATTGTGTATAAGAAGCCTTTCTTAAAGTACCATTGGCATGAAGCAGAGTGCCAGGAGTTCCAAATGAACCAAAGTAATCTGGTCCTTGAACTTCTGAAGTTTCTCTCAATAAAATTCTAGATGTGGATTAATGTAAAGGAAATGTGCATATAATAAAATTTTAAAATTCAAGTACAACATTCTACAGGGTTGGAAAGTTTTAGTATACTTAGAAGACTCAAGTCAAAATGACACAATGTCAACATCTGGCAGAATATACACTTGCTAATATTGAAATGCTCCTACACAGTAGGAAACCAGGGTAATTGTCCAGGTTCTGAGGCCCAAGGTAGGGTGCTTTTAAGCAATCACCCACATCTCCAAAGTTTTAAACCCAAGAGCATTGGGAGGGACCATTCTGAAAGCAAAGCCTTAGCTATGAAAACAACTTTTGAAATTAAGATTCAAAAGATAAGATCAACAACAGGTGTTCTTTGCTTTCTGCTGTAGGCGTGTTCTTGAAAAGGTGGGTGTCAATATTTTTTTTCCCATTAATTTAATCACAGTCTAAATATAACAGGGAGGCTGAATATTTAAACAAGCCATGTAGTTAATCTCATTGCAAAGTTCTCTTAGAGTTTTTTTTTTAAATTATTATTAATTTATTTATTTTTATTACAAATGTTTCTCCTTTCCCCCTCCTAGACACCCTCCTTTCAATCCCGCCACCTCTCTTAGAGTTTTAAAAGTCATTTTTCTTTTTTTTAAAAATCAGGTTTTCTTAAGACTATAATTTCTTAGAAGTAGAGACATATCATGTGAATATAGTGCCTACAGATAAAGGATGCAAGCATTTATGGGCTTAACACAGAGGTTTTGGACTTCAGGAATTTTATATTTATCAAATATTTTATGTCTATTTTTTATTCCGATGGGACAATAGCTTTCCTGAGAGCAGAGAAATGGCTGATCCTTCTCAAGCCATGCAACCCTTAACCCTTTTTGTCTAGTACCCCCACCCCCACCCCCACACTTTCATCCCTGCTCATCATCAGGAAAGCAATCATTCTTTCTTACTCATGACCTTTCCCTAAGTACTGGTTCTCTATGCTAGAAAAAATCTGGCACTTGGGGCTGAAAATGAATATTCTCCTAAGAATGAAGGTAGGTGGTTAAATGACCCAGACATCATTATAGGGCTATGTCTAAGGCTGCTCAGTACAGGAGCACTAGCCATATGTGGTTATTTAGCACTTGAAACTTGGTGAATAAAACTGAGAACTGATTTTTAAAATTTAATTTAAAAAATTGACATGCATTTCAGTTATTGGAGAACTTTAAAAAAATGTTTTTGTTGAATTTATTGTCATGACATTGGTTAATAAAATTATGTAGGCTTCAGGTGTAAAATTCTATAATACCTCATCTGTATATTGTATTGTGTGTTCACCACCCCAAGTCAAGTCTCCTGTCATCATTTCTCCCCCTTTACTCTCTTTCATCTTCCCCACCTGCCTTCCCTTCTGTTATCACCGTACTGTTGTCTGCGTCTATGAGGTTTTTTGTTTTTCTTTGCTTAATTCCTTCACCTTTTTTACTCAGTCCCCCCAGTTCTCCCTCCCTTCTGACAGCTGTCAGTCTGTTCTTTGTATCTGTGAGCCTGTTTCTATTTTGTTTGCTAGTTTGTTGTGTTCACTAGATTCCACATATACATGAAATCATACAGCACTTCCCTTTTTCTGACTGGTTTATTTCACTTATCATAGTACTCTTCAGGTCCATCCATGCTGCCCCAAAATGTAAGATTTCCTTTTTTTTTATTTTTTATGACTGAGTAGTATTCCATTGTGTAAATGTACCACAGCTATTTTATACACTAATCTACTGGTGGGTACTTGGACTGTTTCCAAATCTTTGCTACTGTAAATAATGCTGCAATGAACATAGGGGTACATATATTCTTCTTAATCAGTGTTTCATGTTTCTTTGGATATATTCGTAGAAATAAAATTGCTAGGTCATAAAGCAGTTCCATTTTTAATTTTTTGAGGTAACTCCATACTGCTTTCCATAGGGGCTGCACCTATCTGTATTCCCACCAACAGTGCATGAGGGTTCCCTTTTCTTCACATCCTCAACAACACTTGTTTGTTGATTTGATGATAGCCATTCTAACAGGTGAGAGGTGATGTTTCATTGTGTTTTTAATTTGCATTTCTCTGATGATTAGTGATGTTGAGCATCTTTTCATGTCAATTAGCCATCAGTTTGTTCTCTTTGGTGAAGTATCTATTCCTTTTTTTAATTTTTTTTTGCCCATTTTTAAATTGTATTGTTTGTTTTTTGGTGTTGAGTTCTTTATCAGTTTGGGATATTAAACCCCTTATCAGATGTATCAATGGTGAATATGTTCTGCCATTCAGTGGGTTGGCTTTTTGTTTTGTTGATGGTTTCATTTGCCATGCAAAAAATTTTCAGTTTGGTATAATCACATTTGTTGTTGTTTTTTTCTCTTTTGTTTTCCTTGCCTGAGGAGATATATCAGAAAAAATATTGCTAAGAGAAATATCCGAGATTTTACTGCCTATGTTTTCCTCTAGAAGTTTTATGATTTCGACTCTAAGATTGAAGTCTTTAACCCATTTTGAGTTTATTCTTTTGTATGGTGTAAAAGATGTTCTAGTTTCATATTTTTTGCATGTATCTTTCTAATTTTCCCAGTACCGTTTATTGAATAGACTATATTCACCACATTTCATGTTTTTGCCTCTTGTCAAATATTAATTGAGAATAAAGGTGTGGGTTTAATTCTGAACTCTCTAGTCTATTTAATTGATATATATGTCTGTTTTTATACTAGTACCAGGCTGTTTTGATTACTATGGCTTTGTAGTATAGTTTGATATCAGGTATTGTGATTCCTCCGACTTTGTTCTTCTTTCTCAAAATTACTGTGGCTATTCAGGGTCTTTCGTGGGTCCATAAAAATATTAGGAATATTTGTTATAGTTCTGCAAAATACACCAATAATATCCAGATAGAAGTTATGTTGAATCTATAGGTTGTTTTGGATAGTATGGACATTTTAATGATGTTAATTCTTCTTATTCATGAACACAATATATACTTATATATTTTCATTTATTTTTATTCTCTTCAATTTTTTTCTTTAGTGTCTTATAATTTTCTGAATATAGGTCTTTTACATCCTTGGTTACATTTATTCCTAGGTATTTTATTCTTTTTAAGCAATTCTGAATGGGATTGTTTTACAGTTTTCCTTTCTGATAGTTCATTATTGGTGCTTAAAAATGCAACTGATTTCTGGATATTTTGTATCCTGCTACTTTACTGAATTAATTTATCAGTTCTAGTAGCTTTTTGGCGGAATCTTTAGGTTTCTCTATATACAGCTCTGAAGATATCAATGAAATCCATCTACTCTAGTGTGTCACTTAAAGTTGTTGTTTCCTTGTTGATTTTCTGTATAAAAGATCTATCCATTGATGTCAATGGGGTGTTAAAATCTCCTACAAGCCCTGGCTGGTTTGGCTCAGTGGTTGGAGCATTGGCCTGTGGACCAGAGAGTCCCAGGTTCAGTTCCCACTAAGCCCTAGCAGCTAGGGGCACATACCAAAAAAAAAGAAAAAAGAATCTCCTATTAGGACTATATTACTGTCAATCTCTTCCTTTATGTCCATCATGATTTGCTTTATATATTTGGGTGCTCCTATATTGGGTGCATAAATATTTAAAAGGATTATATCTTCTTTTTGGATTGCTTCTTTTATTATTACTTAGTGTCCTTCTTTTTCTCTTATTTACTATAGCCTTTGTTTTAAAGCCTATTTTTTCAGATATAAGTATTGCTACCCTACGTTTTTTAAAAAATAATTTGTTTGCATAAAATATCTTTTTCTATTTTTTTACTTTTAGTTTGTGTTTATCTTTTGTTCTGAGGTGGGTCTCTTATAGACAGTATATATATGGGTCTTGTTTCCTTATCCATTCAGCTACCCTATGTCTATTGGTTGGCACATTAAGCTATTTACATTTAAAGTGATTATTAATAGGTACATATTTAGCACAATTTTATGCTTTTAACTATTTTCCTCTCTCTTCCTCCTCCTCCTCCTCCTCCTCCTCCTCCTCCTCTTCCTCCTCCTCCTCCTTTTTATCCTTCTTCTTCCCTTCCTCCTCCTCCTCTTTGTCAGGTTAGAAAACTTTTCAGTCATAATTTCTTCATATAGGTTCTCTATCCCTCACTCTCTTTTTTCTCCTTCTGGTACCCCAATGATGCTGATGCTGATGCTGTTACACTTCATATTTTCCAAAGGTCTTTTAAATTGTCCTCATTTTTTAATTTTAATTTTTTATTTTTGCTGCTCTGTTTGGGTGTTTTCTGCTGCTATCTGTCCTCAGGATCACTGATTCAACCCTCTGCTTGCTTCATCTAACCTACTGTTTACTCCTTCTAGTGTATTCTTCATTTCAAATATTGTATTTGTCATTTCTGACTTGTTCTTTTTTATAGTTTCTATGTTTCTTTTTATACTTGCTATCTCTTTTTTGATGTTCTCACTAAATTCTTTAAGCATCCTTAGAACTATTTTATAAATTCTGTATGTGGTAAATTGCTTGCCTGCATTTTATCTAAGTGTTTTTTTTTGGTTTTGGAGATTTCTTCTGTTCTTTCATTTGGGGCCTGTTTCCTTGTCTTCCCATTTTGACTGCCTCTTTGTATTTGTCTCTATGTATTAGGTAGATCTGCTATGACTTCCAGTCTTTGTAGGATGGCCTTATGTGGTAAGTATCCTGTGAGACCCAGTGATGCTATCTTTCTGATTAATGGAGCTGGGTGTTCCAGAAATATTCCTTATCTGGGTTATAAGGGCTTTCCTGTTATAATTTAATCTTGATTTCTATTGGCCTATTTATGTGTGAGGTCAACCTTCAGGCTGGTGACTGCAGATTTGTCCCAGCAGGTTCAGGTGCTTGCTGAGATCTCTTTGGAGATGCTGCTTCTGAAGCTCATTGACTCCTACTCTGATGTTTAAAGCTGGCCATTGGGTGTGTTTGTTCTAGGGTCTTTTGGGAGGGACTCTGGTGAAGGCCAGTGTCAGATGCTGCCTGTCACTGGCCCTGGGCAACATGTTTGGAGCAACAAAGCCATCCATAGTTTGTGGTTGCCTCTGCTGGGATTGGGTGTGTGCAGTAAACACCAATCTGTGCACCAAGGCCAGCTTTTACCAGCACTAGCCCCAGGGACAGGTCAGCAACAGTCCCAAGGTGCCTAAGATCTGTCTCTGCCTGCCTCTGCCTGTCATCTGTCTGTTAGATTCAGTCACTGAAAGAGCCTCTGGCAATACTTTATTTGCATAAGGTAGGTTCACAGTGAGTCACCAGGTAGAAGTGAGTGGTGTTCACCAGACTGATACAGGTTCATACTTGGTGCCAGTGCTGGGTCTGGCCACTCAGCAAATGTCCCAACATACATCAACTCTAACTGCCACCTGCTGGGTACTTGCATGCTGTTGTGGTAGAGCAGGGTCTCAGAGAGTTGTCAGGGTGATGCCAGTAGAGTTTATCAGATCCAAATAGACCAAGATTTGGCCCTGTGAAAAGAAGGCTCTACACTATTTGGGCATGCAAGAAAAAAATGGCTCTTGTCTAAGATCCACACACTCAATTTGTCCCAGATTCTGCCAAGAGCCCAATCTCAACAAGGTGTGGCCATCAGCAGTCAAGAGGATGGGGTTGCTGGATCACCTGTAAGGGAAGGCACCAATCAGGTTCACAGGAAAGTAGGAAAAATTGCCCTCATCCTAAAGCCACACTCAGTCAGTGACAACCCCGGAGTCTGCCCAGACTGTTATACCTTACCCCAAGCAGCAGATTCTTCCACAGAGCACAAGCTCTGCAGGGTGGGGCTACAGGAACTACAGAGGTTGGAGATATTTCTTCCCCCCAGGCTGAGACCTTATGGAGAGGAGTGCTCCACCCAAGAAAGATGGTGTCTGCAATGCAGGAGAGTGACTCAGCATAAGTTAACTGGTGGCTGTCTCTACAGCTCTCTTCCCAGAGCTACAAATCCCAGTCTCTTTTCACATGACTATATTTCTTATTGCCCTTCCTCCTCTGGAATCAAGGGTGAGTGGCGTGAATAAGATTTTGTGTATTGGCTCTTTAAGAGTGCTCCTGTCTCTAGCAGACCTTCATCTCTCCCTGGTGGACAGAATTCCTGCTGGTTTTTATAGCCAGATGTTAAGTGGGCACTTTTTCCAGGCAGTGATGTTCTGGGCTGGGAAACGGGGCTTGGGGTTGAGACCCCACACTTCTCAGGGGGGACCTTTGCAGCTGAGATATCCCTCTGAAATCTCAGCTGCTGTCTGTGGGAGTAGGGTCATTCCTTTCAGCATCTCTGCTTTTCCTACCAGTCATCATATAGGTTCTTCTATACATCCTTGGTTGTAAGACTTCTCTTCAGCTAGTCTTCAGTTGGTTATTCAGGTTGATTGCTCTGTATTTTAGTTGTAATTCCAATTTGGTCTTGGGAGGAGGTAAGTGTAACATCCACCTACTTTGACACCATCTTGGATCTGTATTGGAGAACTTTTTAATTGTGTTGATTATGTTTCAACTGTAAGTTTTATGAATTCTAACTATAGATCAAGTATTTCTAAAAAGGTTTATACATTTGAATTAAGATGTGCTCCAAGCATTAAATACATACAAGATTTTGAGGATTAAGTAAGAAAAAATGTAAAATATGTTATTAATAATGTTTATATTGACTATATCCTGAAATAATAATGTTTTTGATTTATTGGGTGAAATAAAATATATTAATAAAATTAACTTTACCTGTTTTCTTTAACTTTTTTATGTCTACTAGAATACTGAAAATTGTAAATTTAGCTCATATTAGGTTTCTCTTGAACAAAACTGACCTGAAGTATACCATTAACTTACTTCATGACCACTCCCTAGGTCTAAACAAATACTGTCAGCTAGCCTTACAACAGGGTTCAAGGGTTTTAGTTTTTATTATTATTATTATTTTTATCCTCATTCGAGGATATTTTTGCATTTTTCTTTAGATAGAGTGGAAGGGAGAGAGAGAGACATCGACATGAGAGAGACACATCAAGTGGTTGCCACCCACATGACCCCAACCAGGGCCAGGGACAAACTGCAACCAAGGTACGTACCCTTAGTGGGAACTAAACCAGGGACTTTCTGGTCCATGGGCTTACACTCTAACCACTGAACCAGACCAGCCAAGGCAAGAGTTTTAATTCTAACCCTTGAAGATAAAGAAAATGCCTTTAACTTTTAGTTTTATTCTTTGAGTTAGTTTTTAAACCTATACTTAAATGACAATTGCTTTGGGATCTTTGAATTTCCTTGATGTCTTTCTGTACAGCCCACTTACGTACTTTATGCTTTTTTAAAAAAATAGCAAGACTTTCAGAAAACGCCAAAATTAGAAAGATAGATTTGGAAAGAATATTCCAAAATTGTTAGTTTGAATTTCTTATTTCTTATGGGGAGGAAACCTGCCCAAGTACTTTCTTCTCTGCAGTTGCACCTCCAAGTCACTGCTAGTTAGGACCCTCCCTGTTAATTTCTCACCAGAAATGACTGAAGCCAAAAAAAACAAAAAAACAAAAAACAAAAACATAGCCATGGACACTTTGACAGATAATTACAAAGCACCAATGTTTATTAATGAAAACCAGGTGATGGATTATGAACCACCATTTAGAAGCTTGACTAGTTAGAATGGAACATATGGGTTGAAGAGGGGCAGAAGCTTAGGTTAGGAGTCATGAGGCTGGGACAGGAAGCCAAACTCTGCTATGAATCTACTGCAAGTTATTGCGCAGGTTGTTCTTTACATACTCTTGCTCATCTATCAAGTGAGAGAGTCAAGGCAGAAGATCTCTAGATTTTCTCCCTGCTTCTAGAGACCAGGTCTCAGTCAGTCCAATCCCAGTCACTCACCATCTCTAGTTATACGAACAATAAGACACAGCCTCTTGGGCTTGAGAATGTTAAACTTCCAGGCCAACAATCTTGCTCGGCAGGGAGTGAGGTGCAGTGTGCTAGGACAGTTAGCAAGGTTAGAGAGCTGTATGTAACCTCACCCCTGGTCAGTACCTCTTTCTTAGTAACATGTGTTCCATCACAGCTTTGCTGTGTCAAGTCCATTCACTTATAAAAGCAATTTGAAGCACATCAAATTAAGCAAATACTAATTTTTACTCTCACCTCCATGTATGAGAGGGCCTGCTTTAGGGCATTGTTATTTCAATTTGCTGCTTTGTGATTATAGATGACATTGAACTTTTCTCTCATGTATTAATTGGCAACTTTCATTTCATCTCTTATGAATTGACTTTTGTGTCATTTGTCCTGTTTTCCTGAGGGTTCTTGTGTTAATGATTTGTAAGAGCTCTTATACAGGGTGGGGCAAAAGTAAGTTTACATTTGTGAGTATGCACAACACAGAGTTTTCTTGTATTATTATTTATTAACCATTATATTATTTTCCATAGGAACAACTGTCAACCTACTTTTCCCCATCCTGTATATCTTAACCCCTTCTTGTTACATATTTGTAACCCTTTCTTGCAAATATGTTCTCATTTTGTGACATCTTTTAATTTTGTGCATAGGTTAACTTATAGATATTAACATTTTCAGATGGTTATATTTGTCTATCCTTTGTTTAAAAAAAAGTATTAATTTTATACTTTTAAAGCATATTCTCCATTTCCAATCAGATAATTTCACACAGTAGTTATTTATTTTTCTCTATAGCAATTTTAATCTATAGCAATTTGTTTTGGCATATGATATGAAATAAGAGGCTAAATTCTTTTTCTCTGTGTAGTCAATTATTTCTCACATTGTTTGTTAAATAAATTATCCCATTCTTTCCAGTTTCCACACCCATTTAATCTAGTTTATTGTTGACATAATCTGAGAAAAATTTCCATCTGAAAGTTTGAAGGACACAATTATACTGTATCAATCTAGCATAAATTATGTATGGTAGTTTGGATGGGTAGAAAGTATGATCTAATGAGGTGGAAGTAAAATGAATTATCATTGACATACGTAAAACTAAAAATTTGGGTATTAACAAAAACATTTTAATTATGGAATTTTAAAATATATTTAATTGGAAGTTTGGTTGAGACTAGCTGACTAGTTAATTGGGCTTCATTTATAAACATTGACCTTTAAATCTCTAAACTCAATGTCCACATTGGAGATAGGTAAGATCTCATCTCTGGGATCAAGAGGCTTTTCCTGTGTTTACCAGATGTTGATCACTGCATGGACAAGTGGCCGAAGGGTCTGGTTGTGGTTTGGGTTATTTCTTCCTGATGTAGTTGCTTTTCTTTTGGGTGGGCAATGTGGGGACCAAGTCATTTCGGTGCGCAAACATCTTGCAAGGGGAGGAAAACCATTCTGCTGGTTCTCTGAGTCAGCCACCCTCTTTCCAAAGCAGGACAGTAGCTTTTGACAGAAGTGAAAGTCCTTTCTAGGGCCACATGTTAGCCATGGGGTACTACAGATCTTTCTGAACTCTTCCTTCTCAAGAAGGTAGGGCTCAGAATCATATGTGGTCATGAAAAAAAAATTCAAGTCATCAGGGTTTATTGTGTTTGAACCACTGAAGATATACTGTGTTCTTTTGAAGTTATAAATTGCTTTAATTAAGGAAACACAATGAAATTCAGCATACCTCGCTCACGCTACCCATGTTTTAGGGCCTCCAGAAGAACTCTAACATTGTTAGGACAGAATCAGCAGAGACTTCTGGGATGACTTAGTTAGGGTCAAATAGCCACCCTGCTGGTTCCTTCCTTAAGAATGTCTGTCCCTTTTCAGAGGATGTTAATTTTATGTTGAATAAAATTGGGAGTGTTGATATCAGTCTCGAGTCCAGATGGCGTTATTATTATTTATTTTTTTCCTGTTGAAGGAAGTAGGAAACAGAATGATGAGAGCGGGGTTGGTGGTGAAATGACCTCTAACCCATGAAGCCTTTAGCTCAGAAATGCATATGACTTAGTTCTCTGTATACATCCTCCAACTTGCCTCCACCCTCCCATTTGTCACAGTGTCCCTCCCCTTCCTTAAGACATGGTTCAAAATGCTTCCCATGTTAACACCAAATCAGAGAATGTTCCATTTGGCTTTCTCATGTTCACACCCTGCCAGCCCAACATTATACATGAAAATTTAGAGGAATTTTGCATAATGTCTTAAACTTTTATTATTTTTCTCTGCATAAGCTCCTTGGCTACAGAGTTTTCATAGTCAAACACACTTCATCACATTCAGCTCTGATGATCTTAGAAATATTCCTTTTGAAAGTGCCTTAATTAAAAAAATAGCAGAATCTCATCTGTTTGAGTAGGTTTGTTACACACTCATATAAACTCAGAAGGATGATGTAGAACATTTTCTTAATCCCTGATATTATTGGGATAATGAAGAATCTGATGGTGAGGATTAGGAAGGATGAAGGGAACTAAGGCTGTTCTAGATAGACCTCCACTCATGAACATATCCCTTAGCCCTCCAGGATCGAATAGTGGAAAATTCAAATTTTGAGGATTCATTGGGTTGTAAGTGATAGATACCCAACTCAAACTAAAAAACAAGGCATTTAATGGCCACTGAAACTGAAAAATCCAGGAATGCAACTGTTTTGGGCGCAGATGATTGTATTTTCTCAACATTCTTGCTCTCTGTTTTGCTTTCTTCTGTGTTGGCTCCATTCTCAGGCAGACTTTATTCGAGTGAAGGCAAGAGTGCCTTCTAGCAGAACCACCCCATAGCTTAAAGACACCATGTAGAAAGAAGATGTTTCTTTCCAAGAAATCCAGCCGGAGTGCTGGGGAGGGATCTCAACGGCCCATCTTGGCTTATGGACCTCCTCTAAAAGTACTCAGAGTGGCCTGTGAAATAGTCTTTTTCTTGGCCCAGTATCATCAAGGCACCCAACCCTAGAACCAGGGCTTAGGAGCAGCCTCTCCAAAGTGCACAGTAGCTCACTTAAGGGGAACAAGGCTGCTTTTTTCAGGGGAGGGGATGCTGGGCAGGCAAAACAATTGATGTCCACTTCAACTGATGGTAGGGGAAGGGTTTGAAAAGCTTTTTCATTCTGTTCTGGGTGAGTCTGGGATCACCTTTTACCTTGGACAAACAAATTAAATCTAGAACATACAAATGATGCCGGGGTGGTGCCAGAAAGATGTTGAGCTTCAGAAGTAAATTGCTACAAGAGGATGTTGTTTGGTCAGAATTCAGTCCTTCTGCTCTCCATGTCTCTCTCTGCCTTCTGTCTATATTTAGGTCACACCAGCCCCCTTATTGTACCTTGGCACTCTCATGTAGCACAGACTTGAACACAGTAGAGTACAAAAGTAGAGTTCCCTTCTTGCTTATTGACCCGCCTCTTCCCCTTGGGCAGCAACATGTGTTACAGTCCATGAGGTTGCTGTGTTTTCTCATACACCACCTTCCTCTGGATGCCTGGATGTTGGCCTACAGGAGGGACATGGTGAGCCCCATTGGCTGGTCCCCTCTGCTTGACAGGGGTATTCTGCATCGTGTTCCTCACTAGGAGAATTGGCTCGGAGCAGTGAAAGAACCGCACAGTGAATCTAGACATTTGGGTTCTGATCCTGGCTCAAAAACTAACCAGCTGGGTAATTTTAAGAATGTCAATGGGTCCATTTCTTCCTTTATATTTAATTATATATATATATAATTATATATATATATAAACATATATATAATATATATATGTTTCTAAGTAACTGGCTTATAAGGTCCCCTTTTGCTCTAGTGCTCCTCTAGTCTGAGAATCCACTACATTAGCTTCAAGAGTTTCCTCTGAAAATGAGAGAGAATAATGTTTATCTCCTAAAATAATTTCTAGAGGACAAATATAAAGAGATAGGAGAAAGGTTTGAAACCCACCTCCTTCACTGAGTAGGCATGTGGCTAAGTGCAAGTCATTCACCTCTCCCATGACTCACTTTCTCCTTCTTTAAAATGAGACTATAAGATGTCATGAGGATGAAATGCTTTACTGCTTGAAGGGTGCCTGGGACATAGCATCAGCTATTGCTGTTGCTGTTGTTGTTATATAATTTAATGTATAAAATAAAGGAAATGTGTTGTTATATTTTAGGAGCTTATATCTGTTAAGTACTTACCAGTGACAAGAACTCATGTCTTATGACACAGTTCTCATTATTAATTATTATCTAATTTTTACCATTAAATATTTGAAGATACCATCAGGCCTCCTCATTAAGGATTCCTGTAGTCTTCAGTTCTTTCCTATTGTTATCAGAACAAGACTGGCCACATGAACCTAGGGATATGTTTAGGTTTGGCAATGCCTCCTCTAAGTGAAGCTCCTTTAACTTAACTTAGATGGGGGCTCAGCAGTGCTAAACCTATCACTTTCCTCCAACATGTAATTGCGCTTTTATTAGTGCTGTCTGGGATTGAATTTTTTTTCTAACAGCCAAATCATGTTTTGAACTCAAATTTAGCTTGTAGCTAAGAAAGACCTGAATCATTTTAATGTAAACTATTGGAAACTATTTTTAGAAGTCAATTCCTCTGTCTTATCAAATCAATGTTAACTTTCTGAGATAAATATTGAAAATCTTCCAAGCACAGATTGAGGAAATCCTGACTGTAGGTATTTTATGTCAGTTAAATATACCACATTTTATTTGTTTATATTTTTTAAAGGAAGTGAGCGGAGCAGAGAGACACCAAGCATCCAGCTGTTCAGAGTAGTGACGTGATTAACCAGGTGTCAACCAGGCTTTAGTCTGTGAAGCTGAACGTCAATGCAAGAGTTTTCAAAACTTTGCTCAGGCCTATTCACAGGATTTCTTGATGTTTGTTTGCTGTGGTGGTTTATGGGAAACCAAAGCTATCACTGAATTATCTTGGAAACTCCCTCTCAGCTCCCAAACATATCAAGAATAAGTCACTGAGTTTTTCATTTGTAGATATTGCTTTTCCATAAATAAACCCTTGCTTCCTATCTGACACATAGTATTCAGTGTTTGGTAGGAATGTACCAAATACTGTGTCCCTGTGGCCAACTATATTAATTGTCAAAATTAAGTTTGCATTGTTCAATAAAAAGGAATATATTTCTAAGTCCAGACATTCCTCTGCCCCTAAAGGAACCAAACTTTAGAGTCAAATACTAACTGTTCTTTATGTACATATGGAAATCGTACTTAAGAGCTTTATATTCAACCCATTTCTTCCCATTGTATTTAGTACAATATAATTATAACATACACACATAGATATACAAAGCTTCTATACAGCTAAACATATATAATATGTGTGTATATATGTGTATGCATCAAAGTATATATATTAAATTGTGATAAAATATTATTACTTTATTTTTATGAAATTCTTGTAACCTACCTGTTATTTATTAAAATACACATACTGCTTGGGTTTTCTCAGTGAATGTATCTGGCTTCCAGTGATCACCAATTACTTTTATAAATGCTCATCAATCACTTGTTTGATTTCTAGAAAATAAATTCAAAGCACATATTGTTAATATCAAGCTTATACATTTTGATTTCTGGAATTCACTCTTATTTTTATTTTAAAAATTAAGAAAATATTTGCCCTGCTGGTTTGGCTCAGTGGTTGGAGCGTCGGCCTGAGGACCAGAGAGTCCCAGGTTCAGTTCCCACTAGGGGCATGTACCAAAAAAAAAAAAGTTATAATTAAAAAAAAATTAAGAAAATATTCCCTCATTTTGATTCTTTGGGTATTTCTCCCATTCTCCACAATTATTTAAAGTTTTTCTGTTGACTCTCATGCCCTTTTCTTTTAGTTGATGTTGTCAGTCCTTAGTCCTGGTGGTCGCCTCTTGCACTAACTAGTTCTGTTCCTCCTCCCAGATCACTGAGCACTTGCATTGCTGGGTTCAGTATGCACTTCGTGCATTTCACTGCCCAATCCCAGGAGAAGCCCCTGTGCTCCTGGACCACTCCTTCATGGAGCTCTTGTAGAGATTTTTGCACACATACTTCCTATCTCAAGACTCTAACCCCAGCCTCTTACACCACCTTAGTAATTACTGTGGCAATAGAGGTCCAGCACCCCACACTGCCTGGCGTTTTCTTCCTTCCATGGTATAATAACCATTGTGATAAGAGAGAGGAGATAAAGAGGGAGTGTTGTGGGTCCCATTCCTCTGAACCTTGACTATGCAAATATCCCCAATCCCCTCTGTGCCCAACATCACCGTCCCTACTACTACTTTCATCTGAGTGCACATGGACCAGGGACCAGGAACCGCTTACCATCTACGGCCAAGGCACAGACCCTTACCCTCTGGCCTGGAGAAGAAATGTGTTTCTGCCTAGTTATCTGGCATTTATTCAATGAAACCTTATACTACTAATTATTTTTTTATGTAAAATTTGAAATATTCAGAGAGACATAAGTTATTTGGTGTTTAGTTTTTTTTTTTTTTTAATCTTCCCTAAAGTAACTAGCTCATGTTCCCCAAAATGTTTAATTCCAGCACTAAGACAATAGGATTGATTGGAACCATAAATGGAAAACAGAAGCAACAACAATAAAAACCAAGATTCATTGGATTAAATTAATTAAAATAACAGGAACAGGGTGTTCTTGAACTTGACTGTAAAGTTTTCAGTTGTGGATTCTGAGGGACAGGTGATGACTTTGGGCATATATTACTTAAGCACCCAGTTTTGGGTGGTGATGGCTTTTTGGAAGGAATGATTCAGAAGGAGCATGGGGAAAAATATGAGAAATAAAGGAGGAAAAAGAGAGAAGACGAGGAGAAAGAAAATGTCCAACAGAAGATGGATAAAGAAGGGAGAAGAAAGAGAAAGAAGTTATCATTTCATATTCCAAGGAATAGACTAGTAAAAAGGAATCTACTGATGAGGCAGAGGGTTTATTTTCCATTTCTTTAGGCTCATGGCCTGATTTCACTCCGGCTCCCATTGTACACATGGGCCAAGGCAGGTTTTCCAGACCAGTCAAGCTTCTTCCTAATCTGCTGGAATGTCATTCTTGGATGTCCGAGAAAAAAATGTCTTGGATTCTATATCCCTGGCTGAATGGGTCAAAGTAATTAATCAACCCACAGATAAGCATTCGACTCTTCTGGAGACTGGATAAATATAAGTAGTTTTTTTGTTTGTTTTTTCTTAAATTTATGGGAAAAGAGAAATACAATTTCTGATGTGTACATAGCAAGTGCCTAAGAGGAAACTGTAAAAATAAGAGTTCAGCCATGCAGATGAGCAGGAGTCATGGTGGGACCTTTTATGCAGGTGATGAAGAGGAAACAGCATAGCAGTTGGTGTTAGGATACATGGGTTCAATCCATGATCCTGCCACTTGCCTGTTACGTGACCTCAACTATGTTGTCATTTTATCCCATGAAAGCTCAGTTTTCAGGTGTGTAAAATGGTACTTTTATCTGTATTTTACAAAGCCTTTTTCAAACACATTATCTCAGCAAATCCTCTTGGCAATTCTGTAAAGTGTGAAGCATTGTGCAAAGTTAACTCCCCTTATCATTATATTGAAAGCCCGGTGGAGGATGTTCAGAGAAGAATCCTCAGGGAGACAAAGCTTTCTTCCCTTGCATCCAGAGGAAGCTGCAGTTACTGAAGGTGGCAAGATTTTCTATCAGGCTGGGAGAGGCAAGAAAAAGGACGCCAGAGGTCTAGATTCTTGGAGGCTCCTGGCACCTTGTCGTACTTTAGTTCTTTCCTGAACATCCCAGATATACAGATGTGCAGATGTGTAGACTGCAGAGGCCAAGATGAATGCACAGCTAAGCAGATCAGCTGGCTCAGCCCATAGGAAGCATTCTCACCCCAAAACAAAGGTCTCTGACAGGAATTTCCTTTCACTTACTCACCCTGGTGTTTTGACATTGGGATGAAGAGTGTAACTTTATGAGTTTGAGACCTGGGTCCAACTTCTTTGGCATAGACTACTCAGAAAACAAGGAAACTATACAGGTGCACATGGAAAATCTTCATGAGAGAAAAAATATATATTTTTCCTATAAATAAGAGGGTACATACCCTTCAACCACTTAAAAATGTTTTCTCCTACACCCTTACTTTCATTTCTATTTGTTTCTCCCTCCCCTGCTGCCTGTGTTGTGTCCCTGAGAAGCCCTTCTCAGTAAAACAAGGTCCATGTCTGTCATCTCTCCACCCTCTAATCCCAAATTTCCTCAGAAACTTGAGCAGGTCAGACCCTGTGGTCTTGGAGATTCAGAGAAGAATAAAATAAAGAAACTTCCAATTTTGACAGGATGAGTAAATAGGATTGTGAAATTTAGGTGGCATTTGTATAAAGCTGGTCTTTCTTCATCCTTATAATCATCTACATCTATTACATGAGTGTGACATTGATAATGATGATGACAGTACAGTGACGACATAAATACTAGTTGAAGTCTATCAAGTGTTTACTAGGTGTGGGCACTGTGCCAAGTACTGTACATGAATTATGTCATATGATTATCACAGTGTTTGAGATAGGTCAAATAGTTATTCATTCTTCACAAATGAGGTTACCCATATTCAAAAAGATCCAAAGTTCAAAAACCAAGAAGAGGCAGACGTGAACTTCAAACTCAGACAGTTAAGCACCAGAGTTCCAATTTTAGTTAGTCTCTGGGTTTCTCAGAGGGACCAATGCCCTCAGCCATTCTGTGTGTCTACCTCTTCCAAAATGCATCCTATTCACGTATACATCCAAAGACCCTGCAAAGTGATCCTCTTCCCAACTAGTGTGAACATGAGCTTAAACCTGCAGAGAAGTCTTGCTCAGAGTTTGAACTTTTGATGTGAGACAGAGAAACCAGGAGGTTGAATCCCTCAGCTTTCAAGAGAGCTCAGTTCTCTAGAGAGGGTCAACAGAAATGGGAGAAAAGGATATGTGAGGAGAGCAGAGTGTGGGAGGATGCCAATTCCTAATGCCGTTTTCACAGGTCATTGTGCCATCTTGCTTTCTTTAATTAATCTTGAAGCTCTCACAAGCTTCAACTTCTTGTCCCCAGTTCCTTCCACATGAATGCAGATAGCCTTGAATGTACCCTATCCCTCCACTATTCCCACTCCCAGGACAGCCAGCTAAGTACAGGACACTTCCCACTTCCCATAAGGTATGCTGCAAGAATGTTCTGATGACGGATATTGCATCAGAATAAGTCTGGAAATGAAACACCCCAACAGAGTGGAGTTTAAATAAAGGGATTGTTTACAAAGTAGGGGAGATTGGAAGGAAATCAACAAGGGGCGGTGAAGCAACCCAGGGCTGGTAATTGTGGGTACTGTGAGCACACAAAGGCCTGAAGGGATTCTGGAGCAGCAGTGGTTTCCAGAAGCCCGACATGCCAGCAGTTAGTGGTAGCAAAGAAGTACCTGGCAGGAGCTGTGACCTTCAGTCCGTGGTTCATCAGGAACTCCCCAGTGAATGAAGACCACAAACGCCTTCCCTTCCTATGATGTCCTTGCTGGAACCTCCCATTGGTAGAACCCAACCAGAGCCAGAAGACAAGGAATCCAGTGACACAGTTCCCTAATGCCCAGGCTCTCAGGGATATGCAGGTAGAGAAGAGTAGAGAGCAGACTTTATAGAGAATGAGGCAAAAAATTAAACAGCCAGCATAGATGTTTGCAATTTTTTCTGATGTAAACACCTCATACTTCATCTTTCGTACAGGTTACTGCAAAAAAAAAAAAAAAAAAAAATCTATAGATGCTTTCTGTTTAGGAAGGAATGCTATCCTGTCAACTAGGACAAATTTGCCACATTTGAGCTTCTCACAGCCTGGTCACTGAAAAGCTTTTTCTCTCTCTCTCTCAAAACTACATTTCCTGGGCTTTCAGTGCTGGTTCTCCGGGGATTTTATAGCCCTGTCAACTCTGAACCCTGTCTGCTGACATTAGTTCTTCCTCAGAAAGGTGGGGAAGCCGAGCCCCTTATCTTCTGCTCCTGCTCCATGTTCCCAGGGACCTCGTCTGAGGACAGGCCTTCCTTTCTCTGACACCAGTGCCATGACTTCCTCCAGAATGAGACTCTGGAGCAGCTGAGCTTTGCGGTTTTCTCGCCCTCCTCCCTCTCTCAGGAGCCTAATTGAATCACATCTTTACTTGGCAACCCATTCCATCCTTCTCTAACTTTTCTAACTTTTCTAACTTAACCTAAACCCCTTCACTATTCAAAGTATAGCTCATTGACCCACAGTGTCAGCATCATCTGAGAGCTTGTTAGAAAGGCAAAGTCTCAGGACCCAGACCACAGATCTGAGCTACATCTTCCTTTTCATAAGATACTCACGTGGTTCTGACGTAATAGTTTGAGAAGGATTAATATAGCCTGTGTCAATATTAAGAGGCTTGCATTGCCATTTTGACTACCTTCCTTAAGAATTTATAATACTTCAAAAGCATCTTCTCAGTAACAGAGGATTTTTTGAGGTTTTTGTGTGCTTTGAGATCTATATATTACTATTGCATTTATTCATCAGTTTACATTTTTCAGAAAGGTTTCAGATGAATTAACTATCAGAGTCTTATAACTCTATGAAATACATAAGGTAGATGTTATTAGCTCCATTTTTCATATGATTAATGATATGGGTGGTCTGCTAGTGGAATGGATCTGGGAGTAGGTGTCAGGCCTTGGATCTCACTTTTCAGCGCATTGAAAAAGTCCTCTCCTCCCTCCCCTACTTTTCCCAAGTCAGTGTTTCTCAACATGTGGCCCACACCCCATCTGTATCCAAATTACCTGGTGAAGGGGGAAAGACTTGTTAAAAAAGTAGATTCCTAGGCTCCGTGAAGACATAAAGAATCCTCTTGTGCTCTCTAAGACTTGAGAATCGCTTCCTTGTATGATTAGAAAGATTAGGCTTAAGAGAACGGGAGGAAGGAGTTTTAGGTTGACTTAAGCCAATGGAAGACGTTGCAGTAGAATGGGAACCTTTGCTCCCAGCCTGTCCAGCAGCTGAGGAGACTGCCAGAGGGTTTGGAGAGAGCAACAGCGAGTTAGTTAGGACAGCAAAGACTGGACACCCTTGGGTGTGGCAGAAAGAGGGAAAGGAAACAGCTCTGGAAAGAGAAATGATGTGGCAATTCTGTAAGCTGGAGTATGAGCAGCAGTCAGGAAATGAAGGGATTACATGAGAAGAAAAGCTAAAAGAAAAAAGAAAGGGAAATTGGAAGAAGGGGTAGATGGAAAGTCAAAGGAAAGGAAGGCAGGTGGGGAGACATAAAAAAGTGAGGAAAAGAGAAAAGGAGATGAGAATGGACAAAATGAAATCCAGAAGTGCTTACTTTGGACCTTCTGTGTTCCTTGACCCAGGGTGTTGGGACCTGGTGATATTTGCTGCTGTGTTGCAAGCTTGAGTTGACAAAGCTGGCATATGAATGGGTCTGTAAAGCTGCAGCTCTCGGACATTATCCCTGAAATTTCACTGATGACTGAATTCTAAACGTAGACTTAAATGGCCTGGCTTCTTGTGAATGTTTTCCTGAATCATAGATTATTGCTCCTCTCATACTTATCTTAAAAGTAATAAAGTCTAAAATAATAATAATAATAAAAAGACACCCAGACTGGAAATAGTAAAAATGTTTTTATTTGAAGATAATATGCTCATATATGTAGATATTTCTAGGGAATCCATAAAAGAGTTATTAGAACTACCAAGTAAATTGACCAAAATTAGAAAACTTTTAGAAAGTTTATAAAGGTCAATTTTTAAAAATCATAGAAAAAGTCAATATTTTGATTAGAAAAGGTCAATATTTAAAAATCATATTTTTTAATTGTTGCATTCTTATTACAAGCAATGAACATTTGGGAACTAAGATTTACAGAGTTCACTTATAATAATATCTGATAAAATATCTAGAAACAAACTTTACAAAGACCCATGTAATTAAAATTTTAACATAAAGCATTGTTGAGAGATATAAAAAAAAACAAAATTAAGGAAAGACATATTATATTTATGAATTGAAACACTAAATATTTTTAAGATGTCAATTCTTGCTAGATTTATCTATAGATTCAATTCAATCCCAATCAACATTTTAGTAATTTTTTTGTAGACACCAACAAGCTGATTCTAAAATTTATATGAAAAGGCAAAGTATCTAGAATAGCCAAAACAATTTGAAGAAGGAGTAGAATAAAATTGGAGAATTTATATCGCCTTGTTTTAAGACTTACTGCAAAGATAGAGTATTCAAGGAACTGTAGCACTGGCCGAAGAACAGACATAGATCCATGGAAAAGAACCGGTGAGCCCAGAAATATATATAGTCAGTTGATTTTCAATGAAGGTGTTCAGGTAGTTCAATGGAGAAGGGATAGTCTTCTCAACAAATGATGCTGACATTATTGGATATATATTTATATAATAAACATTGACCCTGCCTTTATACCATATAAAAGGATTAACTTGAAATGGATTGTAGACCTAAGTGTAAAAGCTAAAACTCATACAAATTTATGAGAAAACATTTTTACAACCTTGAGATAGGAAAAAAAAAAAATAGATATGTTGCAAAAAACAAGGACAGTAACAGAAAATTAATTAATTAAAAATTAAAATGGTCTTTTGAAAGAAATAATTAGAAAATGAAAAGACAGGCCATAGAAAATATTTACAATACATATGTATGTAAAAAGATGGCAAAAAATTTGAACAAACATCTCACCAAAGAAGATTACAAATAATAAATAAACATGGAGAGATGATCAACATTACTTGTCATAGCAAAATACCAATTTAAATTTAAAAAATACTACTCTACAACTATTAGAATGGCTAAGATCCCAAAAGCTGATAACACCAATTGTTGGCAAGGATACAGAGCAACAGGAGTTCTCATTCATTGATGGGAAGAATGTAAAGTGCTGTAATAACTGGAAAACAGTTTGGCAGTTTCTTGTAAGAATGAACATAGACTTATCATACAACCAAGAAATTGCACTGCTAGGAATTTACCCAACTGATTTGAAAACTTGCATCCACATAAAAACCTTTATGAGAATGTTTATAGCACCCTTTTCTTAATTGCCAAAAGTGAAAACAGCCAAGTGTCCTTTGATACGTGAATAAACAAACTGTGGTACATTCATACAATGGACTTACTATTCAGCATAAGAAGAAATGAACTATCATTCTGCAACAACATGGATACATCTTAAAATGGATATTGCTGAGTGAAAGAAGCCAGTCTTAAAAGCCTATACTGTGTGGTTCTGTTTACATGAAATTTTTCAAAAGCCAAAACTATGGAGATGAAAAATGAATCAGTGGTTGTCAAGGGATTGAGGTGGGGATTAAAAAAATGAAATACAAGATGTGTTTTTTTTAAGGCAGTAAAACTGTTCTGTATGATAATGTATATGTGGACTCATGACACTACACAATTACCAAACCACATAGAACCTTAGAGCACAGAGAATAAACCTTAATATAATCAAATTAAAAACATTCAGTTAGGAGATCAGGAGATCCTGGGATGAAATACAGACAGTGACAAAAGGACCTAACCGTATGATGAATGTATAGCTGAGCTCACTGAAGGGAGTGCAGACAAGAGGTGATGGCAGGAGTAAATTTGGAAATGAATGTAGACTGTAAGACTAAATATGTACAGGAGCATTATAGTCTAGTCGGTAAAGTGGTTTCCCATGGGTGTAAGAATAAACAATTTTGAAATGAGTATACATGTATACTGAGATTAAGTAAGTAAATGGATGAAAGATGGTGAGGTTTCTGACTATTAAAGTGGCAGGTTACAGCCAAGCAAAAGGAAATACTCAAATGATCCATTGGGTACTGGATGAGAGTTGGTGCCATCGGTATGAACTCGTGTTTAGCTTAACATAGATGCAAATACTTGCACACATAGATATGTGTTCATATATATGTTAGTATACAAACATGTACTTCCTAGCTCTGTCCACAGAGATGACCTAGAAGCAATGACCAACACTCAGATCTTGGTTTCTAATAAATAGAACCAGGGATCTTTGGAGAAATGGCTGATTGTAGAGCTGGGACAGGCACCTTTTGCCCCCAACACTCTCCAGACATAGGAGGTAGCAGAAACTCATAGGCATTTCTAAGAGATTGAGCCTTTGGTTCCAGCAATAAGCACAGGGCCACAGAGCCCAATCCCTCCCCCTGGGTAGGAGGAAGGTGAATGAGGACTGGAAGACCCTGGAAGAGAGAGTGTAAAGGTAAACTTGTTGAGTCTGAATGTGTGTGTGTGTGTGTGTGTGTGTGTGTGTGTGTGTATGTGTGTATTATCTATCTTAAATTAAACTTTTTATTTCAGATAATGTAGATCTACATGCAATAGTAAGAAAGAATACAGAGGCATCTCTTATACCCTTTACTTATTTTCCCTCAACAGTGCCACCTTGTAAAACTATACTACAGAATCACAACCAGGATATTGAAATCAGTATTGTCAAGACACAGAACATTTCCATCCTCACAAGCATCCTTCCTGTTATCCTTTTATAGATACACTCACTTCTCTCTCACCCCTATCCTTCAAAAAACTGGAAACAACCCAGATGTCCTTCAGGTGAATGGTTAAACAAACTTGTTCACCTTCAAAGAGACATGACCTAGAGCTAAAGGAGAGAATCCTATGGGCTCTGAGGTATATGTGGGAAGTTAAAAGTCATTCTCTTCTGTTCCAGCTCCATGCTCCACTGCAGTGGGGAGGGCTGTGGTCAGGAAACAGAGCAACTGGCATGGCTGAATTGTCAAGCTAGATTTACCTGTGGTGGCTTGTTCTCCCCAACCTGGCCCCACTCTGGCCACCTCTGCATTTCCCTTTTGGCCTTCTAAAAAGATAGTTGGGTCTTGAGAAAAGCAGCTCCAGAGGTAAATGAACATTTATTGACTCCTTGAACCCTGCAAGCACCAACCAAGGATTGTACATGGAGACTCTCTTCTAGCTCCTCTGGCATTCTTTGAGGTAGACACTACTATCCCCCGAAACTCAGAGGAGTAGGACTGTCCACCCATGGTCTTAGGTGCCAATTCAAGGCCAGTAAGTGTCCCCAATATGGGACGCAGTGGAGAAGGAAACCTTGTTCAGTACAAAACAGTGAAATTGTGATAAGGCACAGCTGTGAAAACAACATGGCTGTAGGACAGCACTGGGGCCAGGCCCCTCTCCAGCTAGATAGCTCTGCTCTGCTCCTCGAAGGTCTGTTCTGGTCAGCCAGGGAGACAGTCTTCTTTCTTTGGTGGAAAGGGAAAGTGCACTCCCGTACCCAGAGAGGAGCTGGCTTCTATGGACAGAAGTCCCTGCCCTTAGTCCCTGATTGGTCCATCCTGTTGCAAATGAAGTCTTTGAATTCTCACAGTTTAATTGGTCCAAAGGCACTATTCTGATTAGTCAGAATAAAGCTGTTCTGATTGGTTGGAGAAAGCCTCAGTCCTATTGGTTGAAATAGGATTCCAGGGAACCTTTATAAGGGCTGGCCCAGATGGCAGAAACACAGTTGCAGGTAGGAAGTTTAGCAGAGGCAGGGAGTTTGGTGCAGAGGTTCCTCTGGGAAGTACAGTTTGCATGAGAGTTTCCTTTGCAGAAATGGCTGCTAGGTTCTGTTTTTAAAAATTTGAACCTAGTTAGTCACCAGGAGCCATTTTTAGTAGGTATCTTTTTTCCAGAGTTCACAGCTCACTTACCCAAGGAAACACAGATGTTAAATCAAGCTAGGTTTTGAATCCAAATATGTTAAATTTGAGGCATGTGCTCTTTCCCTTACACCATATCATCTCAAATTATAGCATCACCACAAAAGAAAAGCCACTCAAGTGCTGTCACATGCTGAGAGAAGAACAAAGAGGAGAGAGAAAGGGTATGTAATGAGCTTTTTGCTCTTGGGGGGCCATGATACAGTAAACTCACTGGGAAGGGCCTATGACCCACTGAGCTTCTAACAGTGTAATCAAGAGTTAGTACGTGGGCACAAAATAGGTTCCCTTTGATGTTGATTATCTTCAGAAAGTTTTTCCACTCTACAGCCATTCTTCCACTCCAGATTTCTTACTTCTTTCCTCTTCTCAGCTTATTTGTGTTGGCTTCTCTTCCCATGTCTCTCACTCTTGACCAAAGTCAGAGGATCCAGTGCAGGAGGCAGACACATTTGGGCTTCAACCCAATGCCACTTGCTGTGTAAGCTTTGGCAAGTTGTTTTATTGCTTAATTTCTGGGGATTGTAGTTTATGTTATGTTATATTATATTGTATTGTATTACAGTCTTCTTTATGGTGTTATTATGAAGACTAATGAGATAATGCACGCCAGATTTCTAGCAAGATTTTTGGCATATTGCAAATATAAATAGATTACATACATACTGTCTATGTATTCTTCTTTTTTTATTCTTTCCCATATAGTATTTTTATTTTATTTATTGTTGACAGTATTACAGATGTCCCCCATTTCCCCTAATTTGCTTCCCTCCACCCCACCCCCACCCCACCCCAGGCCTTCCCCATGCTATAATCTGTGTCCATGGTTTATGCATATATGCATATAAATTCTTTGTTAATTTCTTCCCACCCTCTTCTTCCTCCCCGCTTCCCTCTGAGACTCATCAGTCTGTTCCATGTTTCCATGCCTCTGGTTCTATGTTATTCATCAGTTTATTTTGTTCATTAGATTCCACATATAAGTGAGATCATGTGGTATTCATCTTTCTCTAACTGGCTTAGTTTACTTATATGTAGTCTTATTGAATGCAGAGACTTTTGTCTCTTGTGCCTGCCATCATGCCATAGTCTATTCTTTTAGAAATGTCATGTCTGGCCCACTTTTCCCATGAATTTTTGCCAGAAGATACTAGTCCATTAAAGAAGCAGCCATTGTATTTTTTTTCCCCACTCAAATTTTCTCTTATCGTATTCTTCTGATTGTGTGATGCAGCTACCTGTATATTTATCTTTCTCCCTTACCTAATTGAGTGGTAAAAAGAATATGGAGCTAATGATGAGAAGGATTTGGCTTCTACTCCTCTTTGGCTATGTCTCAATGGGCAAACTGATTTTACTCTTTTGCACTTTAGTAACCTCATTTATAAAATGGAAATAAGAACTCTCTCACCCACTTCAAAGGGTAATCATAAAAGCCCAATAAGGTATACTGTGGAAAATATTTAGAAAACCTCAAATGCTATATGAATATAAGGCATTGTTATTCAAATACGGAGCTTCTAAAGAGCTTTCATTTCTAGTTCTGTGTCAGTTAACTTTTGATGTGGAGCACACAACCACAAATTGTCAGTGTCATGCAACAATAAACATTTATTTCTCACACATCTGTGGAGTTTAGTTGATGCAGGCTGGGCTCGTTCTTACATCTGGGAGGTAGTGGAGTCTGGCTGACCATGCTGGGCCTGGCTGAGTCAACTCTGTTGCATATGTTTCTCATCCTCCTCCCAGGATTAGTGGACTAACCCAAGCGTGTCTTTCTCAGGGTGATAGTGGAAGCATGACAAAGCAAATGAAAGCAAGCATGGCTTCTTGGAGTCTAGGCTTGAAATTGGTACATGGTCACTTTCAGTGGCCAAGTAAGTCACATGGTTAAACTCAGGGGTCAGGGTTATGCACCACTTACTATGGGAGGATTTTTCAAAATTTCATGAGAAAGGGCTCAGAGACTGGGAAGGGTAACAACAAGAGACATTAATGCAAATTTGCCACATTGTGTTTCTTGCCCAGTGCTTGGATGAGATTCTCTGGAGGCCCAGCAGAGGCTCGATGTTCTTGGAAAGAAGGATGCTTGGCTCTGGTGGAGAAATAGAGTTCATTACTTTTATCATGGCAGCTTGGTTCTAGGACCCAAGGGCAACATTTTTTAGGTTTAGGTAGTGAAGAACGTAAAGCGACCATCGTAAATTTTGATCCCTGCTTCTGTTCCTACCCATTGATTTTTGTGTGAACTTAGATTCATTTTTATTTTCCCGAGATTTATTGCTTTCACAGCAGTAGAAAAAATATTCTTGATATTCTTCCCCCTTCCTTCCCAGGATTCCTTTAGGTTCCTGTGAGTTCCTGAGGAGCTGGAAAAGTAGCATGTAACTATGGGACACTTGTCTGTGACTATCTTCACCCTCAAGTCACATTCACCCCTGTGGAAGTTTTCCCCCAGTGTTATTCCTGAGGATAGCAGATCTCCATAAACAGATGACTGGAGCCACCGTAGGTTCCTGGCAATGAGATTTTTGCCTGGCAAGTTTATTTGTAAATGACTCCAGAGAACTGAGTGAAATATTTTAGAGTCAGAAATTCAGGGTTAGAAAGCTTTAAACCAGAACAGCCTCTTCAAAGGAAGAAGATGAGAAGAGAGAGAGAGAGAGAGAGAGAGAGAGAGAGAGAGAGTTGGCTTAATGGGTCAGCTCCAGAGCTCCAGATGTTCCTTCAAAAGGAATCTCCCAAATTACTTTAGCCCAAGTTACACAGTGAGTAAGAAAGAAAATGCTCTACAGCATCTTTGATTAAGGCCACATGAATTTATTGAAAATGGTTGTCAGGAAGAATTGAGGGATACACACACATGTGCACACACACACACACACACACACACACACACGAGCTCAGTACTGGTGTCATTACATGCTTTTATTTGCCCCAAGAAATTTAATCTAGGGTTTGGAGTTCTACCCTTTAGGTTTCCTTTTATTTTATTTTATTTTTAAATAAAACAACTACTTTTTCAAAGAGAGTAAATAGAGCAACTGCCGATTTACTCTGGACTTAACTTTTCCCAGGAAGGCCTGTTCAGAACTGTGAGTCTAGGAACTCAACTTGTTGCAAGCTCCCTAGGCATGAGAAAATAAGCTGCTGTTAGGGTTGTACTGAAGTACCCAAAGGGTGCTAATTTTTTTTTTTTTTTTTTACCATTTCTTAGCTTTCTTGGGAGTTTCAAGGTTGAAGAAACAACTTTGTCAACTCTGCCCTCCACTTGGGACCAAACATCTATCTGGAGAAGTCAGATAGCTCAATGTTTTCTTTCCCACCCAGATTATTCATCCATTCCTTTGATACATATTTGGTGAACACATACTACCTACTAGGCACTGGGGTGCTAGGATACTGTGGTTAGAGGTGAATCGAACAGATATGGTATCTGTCTTCCAGAAATTTGTAGTTTAGTGTGTGTGTGGGTGGGAAGACCACAATTAATTAATTAAATTTAACTTCATATAAGTGTCATAAAATAAATAAACAAAATTCAGGGACGGAAAATATCACAGACCGTACTGGCACAAGAACAGGCATATAGACCAGTGGAACAGAATAGAGAACCCAGAAATGGACCCAAGGCAATATGCTCAATTAGTATTTGACAAAGGTGGCAAGAGCATACAGTGGAGTAAAGACAGCCTCTTTAATAAATGGTGTTGGAAAAATTGGACAGCTACATGCAAAAAAAATGAAACTAGACTATCAACTTACACCATACACAAAAATAAACTCAAAATAGATAAAAGACTTAAATGTGACCTGTGAATCCATAAAAATTCTAGAAGAAAATGTAGGCAACAAAATTTCAGACATCATACACAGCAGAATTTTCCCTGATATATCACCTAAGGCAACAGAAACAAAGGAAAAAATGAACACATGGGACTACATCAAACTAAAAAGCTTCTTCACAGCAAAAGAAACAACCATCAAAATGGAAAGGCTACCCACTGTATGGGAGAACATCACTGCCAATGATACATCAGATAAGGGGTTAATTTCCAAAATTATATAGAGTACTCATACAACTCAACAAAAGGAAGACAAAGAACCCAATTACAAAATGAGCAGAGGAACTGAATAGACACCTCTCCTAACAGGACATACAAATGGCCAAGAGACATATGAAGAAATGCTCCACATCACTAATCATCGGAGAGATGCAAATTAAAACAACAGTGGGTTATCATCACCTCACACCTGTCAGAATGGCCGCCATCAACAGATCATCAAACAACAAGTGTTGGCGAGGGTGTGGAGAAAAGGGGACTCTAGTACACTGCTGGTGGGAATGCAGATTGGTGCAGCCACTATGGAAAAGAATATGGTGTTACCTCAAAAAATTAAAAATTGAACTTCCATTTGACCCAGTGATCCCGCTTCTGACAATGTACCCTAAAAAGCCTGAAACACCAATCAGAAAGAATATATGTACCCCCATGTTCATAGCAGCACTATTTACAATAGCTAAGATCTGGAAACAACCCAAGTGTCCATCAGTAGACGAATGGATAAAAAAGCATTGGTACATATACACAATGAAGTACTATGCAGCTGTAAGAAAGAAAGATCTCTTATCCTTTGAGATGACATGGAGGGACCTGCCTGGAAAATATTATCCTAAGTGAAACAAGCCAAGCAGAAAAACACAAATACCACATGATCTCACTTATATATGGAATATAATGAATATAACAGTCTGAGGAATAGGGTAGCCCCAGAAACATGGAAGTAGGGTACAGACTGACAACCCTCAGAAGAGGGGGTGGTTGGAGGTGGGAAGAGATAAACCACAGACCTTATATGCATGTATGCATAACCAATGGACATGGACAACAAAACCGGGGATGGGGCGGGGTGGGGGGGGATGGAGAGGAGGATGTCAATGGGCTAAAAAAGGAGAAACATCTGTAACAAAAATAAAATTAAAAACGAATGTAGGTCTGAAGAAAAAAAAGAAAATATCACAGACCTCTTCATATAGTGTGGTCAAGGAAGGCTTCCCTGAGACGGTGACATTTAAGCTGCATATGCAGAGAACTAAATGTTGAGAAGAAGCTAGTCATGTAAACACAAGGGATGAGGGATGCAGTGATATGGTAGGCAGCAAGAATCATAATGAGAAGCCTTCAAACAGTGATACAATATGTTTTACTCCCAACCATAGCCTATTCTCCAATCAGCACTCATGCAAACCTTAAAAAAAATAATAATATAGAAGTAGAAAGCAGAGAACCTAGTAGTGTAAGTAATAATATGATGACTTAGTTGGTGGCTAGGGTGATTGAGAGAACAAAATAAATTTTAGATATTAATTTTGGTTATAGAATAAGTAATATTTGATATTGGGTTGGGTAAGCTGCTGAACCAGGTGGGTAAAAGTCCTGTTAGAAAGAGAGAGGGAGGAATTGAAAAAATTCTAAGGTTTCTGACTTGAGATTTTGGGTGACGGTCTACTGTCTTCCACTCTAAGAACCTGCTATATTGTTAGAAATGTGAATCAAGAAGTTAGGGGTTTTGTATAAATGTACGGACTTTGAATATTTTTATTTATTTATTTTTATTGATATTTTAGAGAGGAAAGAAACATTGATGTGAGAAACATTGATCACCTCCCTCTTGTAGGTCCCCTACTGGTGACTGAGCCCACAACCCAGGCATGTGCCCTGACCAAGAATCGAACTGGGACCTCTTAGTCCGTGAGACGGCGCTCAATCCACTGAGTCACACCAGCTGGGCTGGGCTTTGAATATTTTTAGACCTTGACTCTGAACCCGAGGGTCTAAGAAATTTCCAGTTTCCCCTCTGAAGCAGAAGAGGTTTTGGCTTGCAGTAGAGGAGGCTAAAGGATAATTTAACCAAGGTTTTGGTTAGTTCTCTCAGCTGTACTGGAAGTGAGTATGGGAACTTAATACAGTCTTAATAAATGTGCCCGAGGAGTATTTATGACTACTTCTGGATTTGATGGCAGGGTCAATCTAAACAGTTTTGGTTTCATGAGCATAGTTGTTTCCCATGTCCCTTGATGAAAACAGTGCTTTTTTCAAGTATGGTATAGTATTTGAAAAAACTGAGCTAGAGTGAAGCCGCGAAAGTCAAAGCGTGAAGTGGCGAGGGACGACTGCATAGTAAATAAAAAATCCTACTTTGTGGAAATTCATTTATCATGGTAGAGTCTGTAACTGATTAACTGGGGTAAACGAGGCCCTACCGTAGAGGGTTGAATCGATATAAGCAGGAAGTTTAGTTGCCCGGCAGTGTGGCTCAGTGGTTGATCATTGACCCATGCACCAAGAGATTGCCAGTTTGATTCCTGGTCAGGACACATGCCCAGGTTGTGGGCCCAATCCCCAGTGGGAGGCATGCAGGAGGCAGCCAGTTGATGTTCTTTCTCATTGATATATCTATCTTTCTCTCCCTCTCTCTTCCCCTATCTCTAAAATCAATAAAGAAAAAAAAATTTACTTGAAAACCAAAAGTTTAAACCATGTGTGTCATAGACTGTTACACTGCATGAGATAAAAGTGAGTCTGAATAAAATAATTCAGGAGAGGACTTAGATGAAGGTGAGATAATGGTGAATATGACTTCCTATACAATGCAATAGTGTGGGGAAAGGTGGGAGGGGAGTGGGAGTGGGGAGGAGGGGGTCAATGAGGGAAAAATAAGGAACATCTGTAATATATTCAACAATAAAATTTTTTTCAACAAACAAACAAACAAAACAATGCAGTGAACAAAATCTAACACCACATTAAGAAAATAATGTAATCAGGTGGGATTAATTACAAGAATAAAAATTGTGTCCAGTTTTAGAAAACACATTAGGACAATATACTACATTAATATATGTAAAGAGAAAAAGTCTGATTACTGATACAGATGCTAAAAAAAAAAAAAAACCTTTGGAAAAAATTCAACATCCATTCCTGACATAAGCACTCAAGAAAGGATTGATGGTTACTTCCTTATAAGATAAAAATATATAATTTGATATTAAAATTACTAGTAGCTTAGTTAGTGAGAAAATATTAGAGGCATATCCTATCCATTAAGATCAGGACAAAGCAAAACTTTCCATTACCTCTTCTGTATTTAGCATTGTACTGGAGATATTAGACAAAGCAATTAGACAAGTTAAATCAATTAGAGGCATAAGAATTAAAAACAAAGAACTAAAACTATCATGATTTGCAGGTGATATGATATTATGCATGGAAAACACAATTAGTGATAAAATTAGTTAAAATAATAAAAATATTTTACTGAATTTAGGGCAAAATGCATATTTAAAATTAGCATTCAGAAATAAATACATCTTATAAACACAATAGTAACAATTAGAGGATATAATGACAGAGAAAATCCCATTTAAAAGAGCAACAAAGGTGATAAAATATTCAGAAATAAGTTCAATAAGAAATGAGCACAATTCAAAGGACAGAAATTTAAACCATTCTTAAAAACATAAAAGTAGACTTGAACAAATAGAAAGACAACCTTTATTTTTGCTTAGGATATCTCAATATCATAAAGAGCATTTTCTCCTTTAGTAAAGTTATGCATTGAATATAATTCTACTGAAATATTACATTTAAATGTTTTATAGAGAAACGGATACTAAAGTATGTACAGCAGTGGTTCTTAACCTTCCTAATGCCGTGACCCTTTAGTTCCTCATGTTGTGGTGACCCCCAACCATAAAATTATTTTCGTTGCTACTTCATAACTATAATTTTGCTACTGTTATGTCTTAGGCGACCTCTGTGAAAGGGTCATTCGACCCCCAAAGGGATCGCGACCCACAGGTTGTATAGGAAAAATAAACATGCAAAATTAACTAGGAAAGCATTAGGAAATAAAAATGGGCTATGATAAAGAATTAGCCCTGCCACACTTTTAAATATGCTCTAAAATTTCTGTACTTACACCATTGTGGACTTAGTGCATAAGTAGACAGACCAACCAGTAAAATATAGTATAATCAAGGAACAGACCATGGACAGAGAACATTTTAGTATATGATAAAACAAAAACACTGACATTGGTAGCATTTAAAAAAAGACACACAAAAACGATAAAGGAGGAAATCTTTAATACTTTCAACAATAAAAAAAAAAGAGATAAACATGTACTTTAAACATATACAAGAATAAACTTCAAATGTATCAGAGATAATGAGTATAAAAAAATAAAACCTTACAAGTTTGTAAATCTAGTTAGAAGGAAACATGAGTAAATTAAATTTTAACTTGGATCTGATCTAGATCTAGTTATGACTTGAGATCCTGCTGTAACAAAAAAAATAATAAATTGATTCTATAAAATTTAAAAACAACAACCTTGCATGGTCAGAAACACCATAAGTAGAAAATCCAAAATCTAAGGGACAAACTGAAGAAAATATTTCTATGTATGTCACAGATAAAGATCTAATGTCCCCAAAGTATAAAAACCTTTTAAACTTGAGAAAACAAAAAAACATTTAGAAAATGAGCAAAATATATGTTCAAATAATTATTAAAATGATCCTTAAATACATTTAAAAAGATGTTCAACTTTTCACATAATAAAAGAAATAAAAATTAAAAATGATACCATTTCTCACCTATCAGGATAGGCAACAAAGTTTAAAACTTTATTCTATTGACTTACTCTATTGACAAAGCTCTGAGGAAGCATTGCTAGTAGGGATGAAACATGATGCAGCAACCCTTCGGAGGGGAAGTTGACAATATCTAACAAGACTACATATGTGTTTATCTCTTGATCTATCAATCTCTCTTTTAGGAATTTACTCTGAGGATATACTTCCAATTATATGAAAATACATATGCACAAAGTTCTTCATTGTTGCATTGTTTAATAATTCCAAGTTATTGCAAACAACCTAAGTTTCCATTCCTAGCAGACAGTAAACTCAGTGGAGCACTATGGAACTGTAAAACGAAGAAGAAAGCTGTGTATGCCTAATACCAAGTGACTTTTGGGATATTTTGTCAAGTGAAAAAAAGCAAAGGGTGAAAGAGTACACATACAATGTGTACTATGCTACTTTTTGTGTAAGGAAGATGAGGAGAAAGAAAATATACATATACGTGGTGTCTATTTAATTTTCCCAAAAGAAACACAGGAAGGATAAACCCAAAACGAACAGAATGTGTCACCTATAGGGAATTTGGAGAAATGGCTTGAAGAGGATGGGTAGTGAGGGTGGGGGGCTGACACTTCTTGGAGTATATTTTTTTGTATAACTTTTACTTTGAGAACAATGCTAATTTTATATCCTAAAAAACTAACCAGATTGCCCTGGCAGGTTTGGCTTAGCAGTTAGAGCATCGGCCTGTGGACCCAAGACTCTCAGGTTTGATTGTTTCTGGTCAAGGGCATGTACTTTGGTTGCAGGTCGGTCTCCGGCCCTGGTCAGGGTCGTGAAGGAGGCAACCAATCGATGTTTCTCTCTTTCTCGCTCCCTCCTACTCTGTCTGAAGATAAATGGAAAAATATCCTCTGGTGAGGATTTAAAAAAAACAAACTAGCCATAGTATAAATGAATAACATTACCACCCTGGGGACTGAAGACACCAGTGTATGCCCTTTGGCCCTATCATTGATGACTGAGTTTTTAGGAAACTTGGACATAATTAGTGATTGTGTAAGGAGTTGCTTAACACTCTGCTTGGGCTGGAAGCTGGGAGTGGAACATAAAATGCATACCAGGATCCAGGAGGCTAAAAGTGCTGGAAAGAACTAGAAATCCTTAAGTATTTCATGGAAATTATCTAATTAAACATTGTTATTGGAAATAAACGTCACTGGGATAAACCTGAATTGAGCAATCCGAGAGCTAAGCACACAGTGAGAATTAGCCTGGAGATATCTTTGTTGAACCGAGATGAACTCTACCGTTTCTAGGTATTTACAGAGTGTGCACCATCTGTAGTCATCACACATAAGTGTGGGCATCAAGAGCCCCAAATGTTAGCAGGAGTAGGAAAAGCAGAGAGGTTAAACATGGAGCCAGAGGGCACTGGTCCACTCATTTCATTTACAGATGAGAAGATGGTCAGTCACATAAGACTGACCTGGTCCAATGTTACACAGTCAGTTTATGGCAGAGACAGTCAGTTTATGGTGAAGTTTGCCCTTTAGGTACACAGCCCCAATTTTTACCATCAAAGATGGAGAAGGAGTTGTAGTACAAGGAGACAGGATAGAAAGGGAATTCAAGAGTTGTTGCTACTCTGGACCCAGCAAAGCCTCGAAAGATGTGGAGTCTACCACCAGGCAACTATGTTGCATGGGCTGAAAGAACCCAACCAGAAAAACATTGGTGTTAGTTAACCTCTTGAAATCAAAATGCAATTATTGAGTTTTTGTGTCAGAACTCGATGCCATGGTCGACATTGTCTTTGTTGGTCTTTCCATCTGCAGAGCCCAGATGGTCATATGTGTGTGTGATGGCTAAAATTATATTTCTATTATTCTTTACTTTTCTTTGGTGAATATTGTTGGAGTCATTTGCTCCTAGGCCCTAGAATCTAGAGTTTCTTCTATAGTTTCCTAGTAGCCCACCACTCTCTTCTTTTTGTCTCTATCCTTACTCATCTTCAGTGAGTTTCTTGCATCAGGTTGTGTGTTTGTGGAAGAGTTAAGTGTGTGAACATGAGTTTGTGTCCACACACCTGGGGGATGTGAAAACAGTCTCTGGTCATGCAGTACCCACACTTGGTTCAATCCTGAAAAATCTGGCACTGGGATCTGTGCCTTCACTACTCAGCCATCTGCCTCACTCCAACCAGAAGAACCTGGCTCCCAGAGTGCCTTATACACAAGCTCTCCAAGAACCTAAAGTTCTTTTTCTCATTCTGAGGTTTTAAGTGTACTGAAAGTGCATGGGTTTAGAGTCAGACAGATGGGATTTTCATTCCTGGCTCTACTCCTTATTATAAAGTGGTGGTGTTGTCTGTCTTGGAAGAACACATGGGGAGCTTCTAATTGCAGTGACCAGACAGAGGTGAGAAGAAAGTACAAGTCCCTTATTTATCCCATTTCTTCTGGCTTAACTTGTTGGAGGTAAAGATCAGTGGATCTGAATGTAGACTACTTACCTTCACACACACACACACACACACACACACACACACACACACACACACTCTGCTGAAATGTCTTCAGATTTATTCTACACCTCATGGAGGTTAATCGTAAGGCCTACATCAATGAGCTCCCTTGTCCTCTGGCTTCCATTGAACTTGACTAATGGGGAGCCCTGGCAAGTAACTGAAGAATGGAGAGAGGTTGTAGCATTTATTGCTTTTATTGCCCCTTCCTGTGTGTCACTTTAGGCCGTGTATGTCCCTTGGCAGAAGGTCACACTCTTGTCAGACAACACTATCCACAGCTCCCTCTGAATGTTGTAACACATTGAGTGCTATAGAGTATTCAGGGTATTCAGGGTTCTTTGAGGATAATTTTCTGGAAGAAGAATAGGAGATGTGTTCAGAGGCAGGTGAAGTTTGAGTGATCTGGTTGTCGTGAGCACCATGGGAAAACATTCCTGAGCCTTCCATTTGCTGCCAACTCAGAATAACCGCTTAGTAAACAACATGTTTTCTAGGAACATAGTGGAGTTGGGAGGATGGGGCACAGATCTTTTTGGAAATCTTATGTACACTATAAAGGCTCTCCCTAAGAAAAACCCACATACTCAATTCTGCATGCAATTTTAGGACTTCATAGGTCTGATATGATTTGCGGGTTAAAATTCTGTGCTTTAAGTAAGGAAAAATATGCACAGTCTCTAGAATACTACGTATTTCCAGAGAATGGCCATGTCCTTTGGTAACTCATGGCATTTGCTATATTCCCTTTACATGGAACGGCTTCAGTCTGAACCTGTGGTTCTATATTGCTTCCACTTGAATTTTTACTCTTAAGTTTGGATTCTATGTAGCAGAAGGGCAACATTTCTAAGGTCATGTCTTGCATTGAGGCTTGGAGGGTGAACTATCAGAGTATAATGGAAGAGGCAGGAAAAAGTAGCACTAATTGGAGATCTTCCTAGGCCTTTGTTACTGATAGAGATGTCTTCTCTTATTCCCCAAAAGGTCTGGATTTGCATTTATAAAATGCTGTGCATTTTGGAAAATAATTACTCCCACTTTGGTATCTCTCCTCCTAAGTAATTTTCCAGGATAGTAGAAAGTGATGTACAAATAGCTATATATAATACTAGAGAGAAGTAAAAAAGGGAGAGAGAGAAATGTCTATACTCAGTGATCACTTAAAGGAACAGAACAAAGAACTGCAGCACTAGCATTAAGACAGCTCAAGGGGCAGAGTGTGGGGTTTAGGTAACATACAGCTCCCTAACCCAACAGAAACATAGAACCAATCATAAGAGACCATGTCTGCTTCTGTAACCCATCATATCCCCAACAGCTAACCATTATGTAGTACATGGTTGCCTTTCAATGCCATTTGTTGAGTGACTTAATGAATGAGTGAGAGAATTAGCATCTAAACAAACTTTGGAGAAAACCTATTCCAGTCTTTCCTCTTCATTCCCAAATCCAACACAATTTTATCAAAAGATTCCTATGTCCAAGGACTCAGAAGAGTATAAAAATAAAATATATTTAGACTATGCCCTAAATATTTATACTCTACTGAAGATAAAATATACAAGTAGTTATAATACTAGAAAGTAAAGAGAGAATGCAGTACACAGTGATCAGTTCACTATTGTAAAATATGCAGTTATAGGGAACTAACTATGTATTGAGTGCTCACAGTCTGCTAAACACATATCATTATAATATTTATGTTTAGGTGTATGTTGTTATGATAATGATTATGATTATGATATTTTTTATCCTCACCTGAGGACATTTTTTTGAATTTATCTTCAGATAGAGCAGGAGGGAGAGAGGGGTGAAGAGAGAGAGAGAAACATCGATGTGAGAGGGACACATCGACTGGTTGCCACCCTCACAACCTCAACCAGGCCGGGGACAAACTGCAACCGACGTACATGCCATTAACGGGAACTGAACCTGGGTCTCTCTGGTCCACGGGCTGACGCTCTGTTGAGCCAAACTGGCAGGGCTAGGTGTATATTATTATTATGCCCATTTTACAGTGAGAAAAGTGGGGCTCAGAGAGTTTAAGTCACTTGCTCAAGGTCACAGAGTTTGTAAATGGCAGAACTAAGATCCCTACGTTTTGAATCTGTCCACATATAAGCAGATTTATTGCTGGAAATTGCTTCATGATGCATTGAAATTGGCCTCTCCTTTTTCCTTACTCTCCTTTTAGAACTAATTTCACTCTCCCAAGCCACAGACACCAAGTCTTTCATTACCTGGAAAGCCAGTTAATGAGTGAAATTGCAACAAGTTAGTTTAATAGATGGCAATTCCCTACTGCAATTATAGTCAGGCTACTACCATTTTGTTACAATTGTTGGTCCACACTGAACTTCTTTTCTAGTTCTTTGCCTTTTTTATCACTGCTTTTATCCCCCAGAGATACTATACTGAGTAGCAATGCTGCAGCAACCTGGTGATTTTTGTTTTCTGACTCATTTACCTCAAAGCCATAGTGCATCTAATGCCTTTGGGTTTGTGGCCCTTTTCTCTTTGGTTCCAATCACTGCTTATCGGGTTGTCTCTTTGTTCACTCACTCACTTAACAAATATTTGCTGTGATTTGCAAGCCCACTGGCTAGCAGACACTGTTCTGGTAACGGACATGCAAGAGGGGAGGAAAGACATAATTCCTGCCCCCAAGGAGATGACCATTTCGTTTGGAAGCCAGAGATGCAAGCAATCATACAATAAAAAATGTCAATGAAGAAGGTGCCAAGTATCATGTGTGACCAAAGACTATCCTTTAAGTCTCTAACGCCAGAAGAGTCTCTACAAAGAACACAGTAGTTGGACTTAGATCTGATGGAGGACGAGGGGTTTTCTGGACAAGGAGGGTAGCATACTCCAGGGAGCGGAAACAGCATGTGCTGAGCCCTTCGGAGTGAAGCAGCATGTGACAGAGCACAGTGAGTTCGGGGACTTGGAGCAGCCGCACGGGGAAGAAACTCACTGAGCCTGTGAGAATGTGGGCACAGGCTGGCTAGGTAGGAAGGGCTGGATAGGCCTGCGAAGGGCTTGGGCCATGCTGAAGGGCTAACTGATTCTGAAGAGCACTGAGGGGTATTTAAACAGCCAACAGTTAGGATCACCTTATATTTTAGAAAGTTTACTCTTTTGGCCCAAGAGTGGGGATGGAATAAAGGAAATGAGACTGAAGGCATGAGATCAGTGGAGAAACTGTTCCAGTAATTCCGGTGAGAAAAAGAGGAAAACTTTAGTGTGGGTAGAAACACAGAGATGGTGGTGGGGAGAAAGTACGTTGACTGACATTTAAGAGTGTCTTGGTTCAGGCTGCTATGACAAATGACCATGGACTGGTGGCGTTAACAACAGCCATGTATTTCTCATGGTTTTGGAGGCCAGGAGGTTAAGGCGCCAGCGTGCCCAGTGTCTGGTGAGGGTTGCTTTCTGGCTTGCAGACGGCTGGCTTCTCACTCTGTCCTCGCATGGAGGAGAGAGGGAAGGCTGGGTTTCTTTTCCTTCTTCTGTTTTTAAAATATATTTTTTATTGATTTTAGAGAGAGAGGAAAGAAAAGGGAGAGATAAACATCTGATCAGCTGCCTCCTGCATACCCCCTGCTGGGGATCAAGCAGCAACTTGAGCATGTGCCCTGACTGGGAATCAAACCAGTGACCTCTTGGTGCATGGCTCGATGCTCAACCAGCTGAGCTACACTGGCCAAGCTTCTGTTTCTTTTCTCTTCTCCCCTCCCCTCCCCTCCCCTCCCCCCTTCCCCTCCCCCCTCCCCCCTTCCCCTCCCCTCCCCCCTCCCCTCCCTTCCCCTCCCCTCCCCTCCCCTCCCCTCCCCTCCCCTCTTCTCTCTTTTCTCCTTTTCTTTTCTTTTGGTATATGCCCCTAGCAGGAACCGAACCCAGGACTCTCTGATCCACAGGCCGACGCTCCAACGGTTGAGCCAAACTGACCAGGGCTATTTCTTGTTATAAGGGCACTAATTTCATCATAAAGACTCCACTTTCATGACCTAATTACCTCCCAAAGGCTGCCTCTCCAACTACCCTCACATGGAGGATTAAGGTTTCAACATATAAAATTTAGCAAGACACGAATATTCAGTCTATAACAAAGAAGTAGATGAGATAAGATTTGGTTACCAATTCAATATGGGGAGTGAAGAAAGAAGTTGAGGAAAAGATAGGTATTCCCTTCTGGGGAAATTATAAGTCTCCTGGCTACGGCAATAGGAGGGGAAGAAAATTGGGGAGCAGGAGGGAAGCATGGTACGTTTGATACTTGGCATGTGAGGTTTGACCTCATGTCATGAAGTGGTAATGTTCGGGAGATGTTTGTATGCACAGGAGGTGAGTGGTCTGGGTGGGAGATTTAGATGTCATGGCCATCACACACGGGGGAGTTGCAATCATGGATTTGGTTGGGTGATCCAGATCAAATATATCCAGTGAAGAGAAAAGGTGGATGAGAATATGAAAATTAGGGGTCAAATGGAAAATGAGTAGCATTTGTAAGGAACTGAAGAGTGTAGCCAGAGTGGTAGGAGGGAGACCAGGGACGAGAAGCCTCACAGAGCCAAAGGAGGAGAGTTTCAGGGGTGGTAACAGTGTTGCATGCTGCAGGGTGGTCCAGAGCGCAAGCACTCAATGTCCTCTGAATTTGACAGGAACATCATTACTGTCTGGATTAGTGAGCCAGGGCTGGTATAACTAAGTACCACAGACTGCGTGTTAACAACAGAAATTCATTGCCTCGCAGTTTCGGTGGGGTCGGTTTCTCCTGACGCCTCCTCTTTCCTTGGCTTGCAGATGGCCACCTTTCCGTGGTGTCTTCACATGGCCTTTCCTTTGTGTTCACACACTTCTGCTGTCTCTTATTATCATAAGGACACAAGTCAGATTTAATTAGGGCTCTACTCTTATGACCACATGTTAATGAAATTACCTCTGTAAAGGCTGTATCTCCTAATATAGTCACATTCTGAGATACTAGGGGTTAGGGCTTTAACATCTGAATTTGATGTGGGGGTGGGGGGTACACAAAATTCAGCTCATAACAGTGCCTTTGCTGGAATCTTTGGGTGCAGCGGTGGGGGCTAAAGCTAGGTTACTTTGGATGGAAGAGGGAACAGTGGATGAGAGCAAGGAGTCAGCGCAGCGGGCTCTCTGGGAGGTTGATTGGAAAGTGGAGGAGAGATCTGCAGTCACAGCCCAGCAGGGACCTAGAGGTATGAAGGTGCCTCCTCTCCTCCCTCCCCCTTTTCTTTCTTTGTTTTGCCCTTTTTCTTCTCTCGTTCCTCTTTTGTTTCCTTTTAAGAATGATGCTTAAGAATATTTAAATGCAGAGGAAAGAAGTAGAAAATAGAGATTGGAGGAAAAAGGGGGAAATTTTTCTAGTGTGAGATCCCCAAGGAAGCAGAAAGGCCCTGGATGAGGTGGGGTGGAGTACCTCTTGAGCATTGTCTTTACCTACCTTAGCCTTTCTTCTAAATTGGTTCTCCTGTCATTTTCTTCTACTTTGTTTCTTCTCTCACATTGCTCTGCAAGATCGTGTGCACAGCTGGGCTGTCACATGCACACTCACAGGTGTGTGCACAGGTGTCCATGGTGTGCACATGCGCACTCATTCTGACAAGACTCAAACAGTTTTATACAACTCACATTATTCTAGCTTCCAGTTTGTAAAACTGTTGAAAAGAAGCCAGGACATTCTTGTAGGAAGGAGTCTGACCTCAGGGGGAAAGACATGGTCCCCACCTCACAACCAGTGATGGCTGCTCCCAGCTGGAGACATCTGATGCTGAGGGCCTCTGCCTCCTTGCTGTCTGAAGTAGCAGGACAGATTTGATCATGTGTAGCACCAGCCTCCTTCTCTCTTAGGTCCACCCAGTGAGTGGGAATGGGGTAGGCAGAAAGAAGCAAGGGCTCCCTGCCAAGCATGTGGAGGGGAGGAAAGAATAGCAGTTGGAGCACTCTCTGCCCAGCATCCTCAGTGGGCACCAAAAGGCAGAGTGGGCTGGGGCTCTGACTCAGTTTCCAAGTGGCTAGCCCACTGGAAACGGCTCCTCACTGGTCCACTGAGTTCTTCCTTAGGAACAATGAAGAACGGTGGTTTGGGGTAGGTGGGGGTGGGGAGATTGGTTGGGAAAGAAAGTCAGAAGGCATTGACTGTATCTTGGGATCCAGGGAGAGGAGCCGAATCATATGTCTAGAAGGGCAGATGGGGTGAGGTTCTAGAGAGCCTTGGATGCCAGCTAAAGAGTTTGCTCTTTGTGAGATGAGCGGAACAATTAAAATTATTTAACTTTAGACTAAAGTCATAAAAATGAATCTGGTTCTAGAGTGTTGGATGGGTTGAGATGGAAGAAATGAAGAGTCATACGATAGAGGAGGATATTTTAATAATCCAGGTGAAGGTCAGTAATCCAGAGTGAGGGTCAGAGCTGTGTGGTAGCAATGGAACTAGAAGGGAAGGACACTGTGGAGCCAAACTGAGTTTTGTCCAATTAAACATGGAGAACCAGTGATGGGGAGGAGTCAGAACGATGCTAAGTTTCTAGCCTAGGTGCTTAACCATGATCAATATGGGTGTTCTTGGTAGAAGTAGTGTCACCTCTCATGGGTTTGTCCAGTAAAAGCGATTTCCACTAAAAGTTATACAGAACACTGTTTATTTCTAAGGACTGAGTTTCTGGTGCTTTTGCCTTGGTCAACTTCACTGTAGACCTAGAACCATTTTTCCTGAGCAGGAGTAGTATTAACACAACTGATACACCATGTGGTATTTTCTTTTTCAAATGACTTTCTGCATTGACCTGTGTGCCCTGGAGAAGATTCGAAGTCAAGGAGTTGTTTCTAACACTCCCTCAATATTGGAAAAACGTCAATGAGTTAAGCCAGGTTCTTGATAATGATATTACATTTTACACCGGAGAAAAGGAACACATGAGAATGTTGGTAGCTGAGTTTAAAAAAGAGTCAAAGGCAGCAAACATTTCTGCCAGGCCGCAATCAAAATGAAAGAGAAATTAGATCTGAGCAGCCAACCTACAACTAGCATGAACATTGAGGTGTCCAATTTGTGTCCTCCACATGTGCCAGGAGCCCAAAGCAGGGAACCCAGAGAGAACTGCATACTCCTTACTCCTGCAGGAGCGCAGGATTCTAGTTTGGTGTTTCTACCAAGAAGTGTAGCCATCTACAACTCTATTGCCACAGTTTCTGTAGAACCAGGAGAAAATGTACCCATCCAGGCTAGGGAGGTGCTCTCGTGTGTCTCCAGGGCAGTGTGGCTGGGTTCACTTAGGCCTGAGAATGTGCTGACGGATAGAAAGAAAGTCAGAAGAAGGCATGATGTGTGGTTAAGGGGCCAGAGGGACTGGCTTGGGTGGAGAGGTGGAAGAGCTGACACTGGCTTGCTCTGTACCACCAACGCCCAGTGATGTGTCCTGATAAAAGAACACCAGCCCATGGCAGGGCGTGGGCCCTGGGGGAGGGTGCAGATTGTTGTTGTGGTCCAGAGGGACTGATGGGAGAGAAACAGAGGAAAACATAAACTGGGGGAAAGCTGCCTAATGAGTAAAGTAGTTAGGAGAGGATTTCCCACTCAGAGGTGGGCTTATCAGGGAGGTGCTAGAACCAGACAGGGATGAACTCTCAGTTCTTTTTTTTTTTTTTTTTTTCCAAATCTTTATTGTTGGATGTAAAATGTATTACAGATGTTCCACATTTTTCCCCCATTGACCCCCTCCTCCCCACTCCCGCCCCCCTCCCACCTTTTCCCACACTATTGTCTGTGTCCATTGGTTATGCATATAAGTTCTTTGGTTTATTTCTTCCCACCCCCCCCAACCCCTTTCCCTTTGAGGTTTGTCAGTCTAGCAATGAGTTTGTGCTTCTTAATCCCTTCACCTTTTTCACCCATTCCCCCAACCCCCTTCCCAACTGGCAACCAATAAAATGTTCTCTGTATCTATGAGAATGTTTCTGTTCTTCCTGTTCATTTTGTTTGTAGATTCCATTGTTGATAGATATGTATTCATTGCCATTTTGTTTGTTCATACATTTTATCTTTTTCTTCAAAAAGACCCTTCATCATTTCATATAATAACGGTTTGGTGGTGATGAACTCCTTTAACTTTTTCTTGTCTGGGAAAGTTTTTGTATGTCCATCGATTCTAAATGACAGCTTTGCAGGATAGAGTAATTTTGGTTGTAGGTTCTTGGTTTTCATCACTCTGAATATTTCTTGCCACTCCCTTCTGGCCTGCAAAGTTTCTTTTGAGAAATCAGCTGACAGCCTAATGGGTACTCCCTTGTAGGTAACTAGCTGCCTTTCTCTTGCTGCTTTTAAGATTCTCTCTTTGTCTTGAACCTTTTGCATTTTGATGATGATGTGTCTTGGTGTGGGCCTCTTGGGGTTCATCTTGTTTGGGACTCTCTGTGCTTCCTGGACTTGTATGTCTGTTTCCTTCACCAAGTTAGGAAAGTTTTCTGCCATTATTGTTTCAAACAGGTTTTCGATTTCTTGTTCTCTCTCTTCTCCTTCGGGCACCCCCAAGATGCGAATGTTGGCACGCTTGAAGTTATCCCAGAGGCTCCTTACTCTATCCTCATTTTTTTGGATTCTTTTTTCTTTTTGCTCTTCTGATTGGGGATTTTTTGCTTCCTTATATTCCAAATCGATGGTTTGCTCCTTGGATCTACATACTCTATTATTGAAGCTGTGTAAATTATTCTTTATTTCAGTTAATGCCTCCTTTAATTCTAACTGTGTATCCATGATTTCTAACTGGTACTTTTTTATGCTCTTGATGCCCTCCCTAAGTTCACTGAGGTTCTCACTAAGTTCATTGAGCATCCTTATAAGCAGTATTTTGAACTCAGTATCTGTTAGGTTGCTGATCTCCCTTTCGCTTAGTTCTTTTCTTGGGGTTTTGTTCTGTTCTTTCATTTGGGACCTGTTTCTTTGTATCCTCATTTTGGCTGCCTCCCTGTGTTTGTTTCTGTGTATTACTTAATGAGAGGTATGGGGCTCGCTGAGACCCGGTGCTGCTCGTTTGAAAGAATTTAGGAAAAACCTGAAGCAGGATCCAAGACCAGCCAATCCTATGGTTAAGCAAGTGGCAACAGCTTGAAAGTTGTGTCGGGCGGGGCGGGGCGGGGCGGGGCCTCAGGGAGTCAGCAGGGCGGGGCTAAGAGTGTGAGCCAGGTTGCTGGAGTCCCAGATATGGCTTCTGTCTGCCGCCCCCGGGAAGGGCTCACCAAAGGAACAAAGGCCTCTGACAGCACGTTTGTCCCCGAGGAAGCCCCCTCTCCAGCTCTCGCTCCAGTGCCAAACAGCTCAGTTCTTCCCTGTGTGTCTCTGGTGCCCCTCGAGCTGCCTCCCCTCCGAGCTTAGAGGGAGAGAGTCTGATAAGTCCGTGCACGGGCCCTTTAAGGAGCTGCCTGGGGCTCCAGCCGCTTCAGCTTCCCTGAGCCTCAGTTCCCGCTGGTTTTTCCAGCCAGAAGTTATGGGGACTTCTCTTCCTGGCACTGGAGCCCTGAACGGAACACCTGGTGTGGGACGGGGACCCCTCAGTCCTCAGGAAGGACCTTCCCAGCCGCGGGATCCTCCTGATTTTTATCCGCCACACGTGGGTGTGGGACCAGCCCGTCTCGCCGCTGCGCGCTCCGCCGCCGCTCCCCCTCGCGCCGCCGCCCCTCCTACCGGTCTGGATGTAGCTGCTTTTTTTTTTCCTTAGTTCCGTAGTTGTACGACTTCCATTCAGCTTGATTTCAGGCGGTTTTGAATGATGGTTGTTCTGTAGTTTAGTTGTAACTTTGATGTGGTTGTGGGAGGACGCGATACCGCGTTTACCTACGCCACCATCTTGACCGGAAGTCTGAACTCTCAGTTCTAAACAGTATCCCCCAACGCGGAAAGACCGCTGATGGTAGGACGAGTGGTTGGGAAGGGTGCGTTCAGCCCTCTCTAACCCGAACAGCTGCCACAGGCATCTCAGCTGCCGTCTCCTGTCACCGCTGGTGGCACGCAACCCACAGAGAGACTGGTGAAAGGTGCATACGAATATAAAATCTTGCTCTCCATCACTTTCTTCAAGAATGTAACGGCTCAGTCTAACTGGACCGCATTTCCTGTGCCAACTTCTCAAAGAACATCTTTCCAGAACACTTATCACACATGTTACTTTGGCCATGGGCACTTTCTTATCCCTCTAAGCCAGTGACGTTTCTCCCTCTGCTGGACTCGTATTTCCAGAACTTCTCTTACTCTGCCTTGAATTAAGCATCTCTGTCAATCTCCATGGCCTGGTAAACTGACTAAAGAAGGACTCCCTGTTCCATGGCACAGAGTACAGTGTTTGGTTACTATTCTAGTGTTATTATTGTTAGAATTTATTGTGCTAAATGGCATTATCCTGTTTATTGTTAACAAAAATGTTAAAAGATAATTACCATTTTCTAATTTTCAGATAACATTACATGTGTATATACACATGTATACATCTGTGCCTCATGGGTTACATATATTCCATGTAGATGTATACATTTATTGTTTTTCTTCTTGCTATCAAATTTGAAAACAACTGTACTGGGTTTGGGAGGGCTGTTGATTGCTTCTTTTTTATTTCTGATATTTCCTTCTAAATGAAGAGAACTCCACTAGGGTAACACTCAGCCTCCCTTTTCCTGCTCACTCCTCCTCAGAAACAACTTAGTCTACTGAGTTTGAAAGGAAAAGTATATCCTGGTCCCTTCTTTGTCCTTCTTCTCTTGGCATGAGCTCGCCTGTGGGAAGTATGCACAGGTCGTGTCCCTCCACCTCTCGAGTTTCCAGGGGCCGAGTTTGCCCTGCAGGAGGACCTGTTCCAGCCCAGCCAGGCCTGTACCTGGGTGGGTCATTCTGTGCAATTCTGGATTCACAGTGAGAAAACCCACTTGTCCCCAGATTAAACCCCATTCACCAGCTTTAACAGTAACCAAAGTGATAGTTTGCTCTCCCTGTGATTCATTCTCTTTTCTAATTTCTCCATTGATTGAGAATTCTGAGGAGAAAGGGGTTCTGTTTGTGGAGTGCCTTCGAGTGCCTTGCCCCTGGTGTGCCCTTCATCACTCATCTTCATCAATGACTCCAATGTGGGACCGTGTGCACGAATAATGCGAAACTCTCCCTGGAGCCTTGAAAACATAGCTCTTGCCTCATGAGTTTGGTTTTCCTCTTCTTTGGGGGCATGAAAGTGGACACCCCCCCCCCAGCCTTTGCCCTCCATTATAAAATGTTAATGGGAAGAAAAGGCATAGAGAGATGAAGTGATGATTCCAAACCAGATCTACACTTGTTCTGTTCCCATCTCGATGATGAGCTAGAAGAGGGGTGTTGGATTCTGCAAGTTGGGGGATGGGTGGAAAAGCCTAGAAGTTGCTGTGAAGGCTGAATACTAAAGACGATCTTTATGAGTGTCTGAAAGGGCCTCTATCACTCTTAAGGGTGAGCAAGGTGAGGCCATGTTGAAAGGGTCTGAAAGAAGCCAGGGAGGAGAGTTAACATCTCTTTGTGCCAAGAACTGTAGCACATTCTTGATCTAAACACCATTATTTTACTTTATAGATTTGAAACTAGAGTAAGAAGGAACAAGTAACATATCCCAGGTCACACAGTAAATAACAAGGGAGGTCTGGATTTGAACCTATCCATGCCCATTACAAAGCCCCTGTTCTTTTTCCCATGCCAAAGGAAGAGTGAGGATGAAAGCAGACAGGGACATCCACAGAGGAGGAGACACCTCGTGACCGGGTTCAGGAGTGGGAGAGAGGACACTGTGTTCGGGTCTGGAGGGGCCAAGATTCCTAGAGAGAGGGCATGGATGAAGATGACTTCTGGCTGATCCCACCTCCTTGACCCCTTTAGAATCTCCTCCACATATGCCTTAAATCTACCAAAATCTTGCTAAAGGTAAATTGAGAGAGAGCAGTCAAGCAGGTGTCCCTGTGACCTGAATTGGGGAATGGCAACTGATTCCATTGCTCTTCGTCAAAACCCGGCTTCTGGCTTTGGCATTTTCTACCACCCTCCAGGTTTATCTGCGCCCTACTGCAAGCTTGTGACTCCCTCCTCGGGGGAGCTGGGCTGGAAGTGGGGATGGGTGCTCATGGACGCACATGCCTGTGTCTTGGTTGTGGAGTCAGGAAGGAGCAGGAGGGGGCAGCTTGGAGAGTGAGGCGGCCCTGAGCAGTCTGGTGGCAAACTAGAAAGGAGGAGAGGCTATTGTACATTTACTGGCTCCGTGTAGGAGGCGGGCTGCCGAAGAACTACAGGCTTGGCTGAGGCAGAAAGGGTCTCGTAGGAGGGTTGGATGAGGCAGCAGAAGATGGCTTGCTGGGAACCGACTTGCCTGGCGCTATAACCTCCCTTACTATCTCCACCCCCAACTGGGGCAGAGTGCTATGCCTCCTTGAGAGGTGAGAGTTCCCCCATTTACCCTGTTAGAGTTCTCTCCTAGCTGGGGAGGGAGAGGTGACCCAGTGACCAGGGGTAGCTGTGAACTCTTGGAAAGAGAACTGGACCCAGAAGGAACTTGGGATCATGTACTTCCGGAGATTCTATTTGGTTCATTGTTTGAAGGTAGAAACAAACATAAACAATGGAGAGATAGTTAGAAAACCCTGTCCATCAGCCTCAGTGTTTCCTTGTGTTCACACAAAGCTGCAGGAATAAATGATGGGGGTCACTTGGGCAAAAGCAGGACTCTGCTTTGCCACATCCTCGGCCTGAAATGATGCTGAACGGAGCAGCATGGCATGGTGGTAAAGAGCTACAGCCAGACTGGCTGGAATGGATCTATGGTCCTGTCGTTATTTAAAACCTTGACATGTTCATCATGGAATTTTTGCATTAATTTGGATTTTTAAAAAATATTGCATTAAAATATTATTTATGTTGATTACTGAGTTTGTTGGTAACCCCCTCACTGGCCTCTCCAGAGGCCCTGCACTGATGGCCTTGTTTGTTTCTTGTAATCAAATCTATTCATTCTTCATGCCTCAGGCTCCCCATCTGTAGAATGGGAATACTCATCACACTACCATACAGGCTTGTGCTGAGCTTGTGATGTGTGACTACTTGTGCCTCAGTTTCATCCCCAACAGTACTTAGTACCTAGTGAGACCTCAGAGAATGTTGGTCATTATGCTTGGTGTTGTTGTTGCTGTTCAAATTATTAATCATTCTGTCAGCCTGAAGAGAGAGCCCCTTCCAGAGGAGAAGTTCTCCACGGAGGGAGAGGGGGTGAAGCTGCCCTCTGGGGCCAGAAGACACTGGACCCTGAGCCAGGGTCCTGCCTGGGGGCTCCGATGTGCAGGGGAGACGCCAGCTAGCCAAGCCCTCGCAGAAAATGCTTGTGGGGCAGCGGCTCTCTGGAGATGCCACAAGCTGCCCAAACAGCTTTTCCTTTCAGGGCTTGTTTAACATTTCAAACAAAAATAAAATAAATAACGGCAGTGTTTATGGAAACCTAAGACAGAAATGAAGACTGCGAAGGAGAAAGCGAAGTGGAAGCAGGCCAGAAGGGGGTTTAGAAGATCCCCCTTTCTTTGGAGTTAGCAGTTTTGTGCTTCAATTTGTCAGCCCTTCCTACCACACCCCTAGCAACCCCTCCACTGATATGCACAAATACACATGTGTACACGTGCGTGTGCACATGCATGCTTTCTCTCTCTCTCTCTCACACACACACTCCCGTCCCAATGGGAGGCACACACTTCAGACACAACCTGACACATCTCTCTCTCTTTGGATATGCTTCCACTTGCTTTCTCCTTTATCTTCCTGGTTTTTAATTTTTTTTTTCTTCTTCAACAAACCCTTGTTAACTCATTCTGGCCAGAGGATGCACAGGACTTGAACCTGTTCAGTCCAGTGAAATTTTTGCCTCAATCTTCACTCTCAAGAGACCAAGCCAGACTTGTGTTTATGTACATAAGATATTCCCAAGTCACAGTTCCCAGGAGGTGGGAGAGTGGGCAGAGGAGGGGGGTTTTACAGGGGAAGTCGTTCGCATAATGCTTTGCCTAAGATTTGCTTATTAGTACCTTAAATATATGCAGATCATTTCATTTCTCCATCTTTGTTTTTGTACCTTGTTCACCTACACAGTCTCACTTCAGCAGACTCCCTCATGCAAGAGGGGCTTTGCATGGAAAGGGGAGGGAAAGGGGAGGGAGGGAAGGGTTTCCCAGAAGCCCATGTGAAATCTCCAGGCCCTCCCCCGAGAGCACAGCTCCAACAGCCCAGTACTCTGCTTCTGAAGCAGGTTGCGGCACTTCCAGGAATCCAAGTGTCCAGAAGCTCAGGACACCTCAGTCTTCTTTACCCCACTGGAGAAGGGACCCTGAGGCTGATGACAGCACAGATCCTGAAAACCCTAGATTGCCTCCTCTTGGTTCGGGATCAGCAATGGGCCTCAGTGCAACTGAGCTGACTGTCCTCCAGCAGCCATCACCCGGTATGTAGGGCTCCAGTTGGAGCAGCAGAGTGGGCTCGTCAGCTCTTAAGCTCAAGGCCTAACATAATGACCACTGGGCTGCACTGCAGTTTTGGAGAAGTGAGGCCTTGTCCCAAGGAAGAGCTAGACCAATGTCTGAAGTGTGCTGGGAACCGGAGGATGTCAGATTCTTCACTCGTCTTGCCTTAGCTGGGTGACCAGTGACCTTGGGACATTACTTCTCTTGAGGCTCAATTTCTTCACCTTATAGGATTGTAGAGATTAAATTTAAGCACTACGTCTTTACTAGAACATGCCACAGGGGCAACTGCACAAGGTGCTTTTTATCTATACTTATGTCTTCTCCACTCATGTCCTCCCTCTGAGTAACTGTCACAATGGTCGTAGAGAGAGAGGCAGGCAATAGAAAAAAATCTCTCGTGATTTTTAAACAATGTTCTATGATGAATACCTTGGAATTTTTACATATTCCACAAAATAAACAAGTTATGTCTATCAATGTACAAAGTGTGTCCTTCCAGATTTCCAGGGACTTAGGTCAACTTCCCTAATCCCAACTTCCACATTTCTTCCATCCCTCAAGCCACCAGGCAGACGACAGAAGATGTTTCTTGTTAAACGCAGGACCACAGATTTGCCATGGAATCATCTATTTCCAGAAATTAAAAAAAAAAATCTCTTTTTGGGACCTTAGTTCTTCTATTTTCATTTTATTTTATTTTTATTTTTATGTTATTCCTGATTTTTTAAAAAATATCTCTCTTAGGGAACTATTTTTTTCTAGTTTCTTTCTTTAATTTTAATTTACTGATCTTAGAGAGGAAATGGGAGAGGGATCCATCTATTTCCTGGATTTCTAAAAATAATATCTCTCTTTGGGAACTTTAGTTTCTATTTTTTTAACTTTAATTTTATTTTTGAATGTTTTATTAAATATCTTTTTTTTTAATTTTTAATTTACTGATCTTAGAGAAAGGAAGGGGGGGGAGAGAGTGAAAGAGAGAAATATCTATGTGAGAGAGAAAAATTGCCTCCCACGTAAGCCCTGACTAGGAATCAAACCCACCAGCTTTTGGTATGCTGGATGATACTCCAACCATATCAGCCAGGGCTGTTTCCTAATTTGAGTTATCTACGAACAATCCACTAACTGCAGGGGTAGGCAGAATAAGGGCCTCAGGGCAGGAGATGACGTACTTCTCCACCTTTGCTCCCTGAAACCCACATTTCCCATAACCCTGCAGAAGGACCTACACTGTGCAAAGCACAGAAACTATTGGACATATTCTGCCTTTTTCTGCAGCTTGCTTATGGAGACAAATGGCAGCCTTTTCAAAGTACAAAAGTACCTACGACACAAGGTTGGGTCGGAGACTGGACTTGTCAGAGAACATTCCAAAGAGAACTAAGCATTTCCTGTCAAGTTTGAAAAGTAAGTAATGCGCTGCTAGAAGTACGGATAGATGCGTTTGGGGCAGGGCCAGGCAGAGGGAACAGCTGGTTGCAGGAATGGAGCCTGAACCCTCAGGTCCCTCAGCCTTAAGGGATAAGGCTGGAGAGTGGTTGAACTAGATATTCCTCGTTGGGCCCTCCAGTCTGGCGTTCCACTCTTCTTTGTCCTGCTCTGTACCTCAGAAGCAGCCTCTGTGCTGTCCCCACCGGCTCCCTCACCTTCTGGCTTCTGTTCTGGGCTGAGGGAAGAGGAAGGGGCCAGGGACATCGTTCCTGGATGCCCTCCACTCCAGGCTGCAGGGACAGCATCCATCCCTTACAGCCAGGTGCTCCTAGCTGCTCCTGTTCCTGTGAGCCCAGGGCTGGCTATGGCTTCTTATTTGGGGATCGTCAGCAGGAGGCTTTACCATGCCTTCCTGATTTCCCTTACCTCTGCCCTACCTTATAGATGACCCCTTCCTTGGACTCTGCCACGTCCCAACTACGCACTCTTTGTTCCTGTTGGAATTGTGGCTGTCACAATTGTGCTGCCCAAGAGCCACATTGTGGCGGCTACGGAAGGACAGGATGATGAGAGAAGAGGCACATGGGAAGCCACTTCTCACAGCTTCTTTCTAAGTTCTGGGTTCAGTAATCGGTACTCAGCACTTACCTGCTGATCAAGCTGAAGGAAAGCTCAGAAGTAGGGAACAGACTGACAAACCTGAGGTAAGGGGGGTGGAGGTGGGAAGAACTTACATGCATATATGCATAACCAATGGGCACAGACAATGGGGGTAGGTCACAGGAGTGGGGAGGAGGGTGTTAATGGAGAGAAAAGGAAGGACATCTGTAGTAAAATAATTACTTAAAAGTAAATAAATAAATACAAGTGGTCACACCAAACAAAAACTCCTAGGGCTGACTTTTAAAAGAGGCCTTTGAAGTCCTCATTCGAAGGGGCAGTAATCTAGGTCAGAGAGGCTGCTGGCAGAGGGTGCAGGCAGGCAACCAGAGCTGACAAAGCAAAGGTGGTCTGCTCTTGCTGCAAACAGGTCGGCCCGCGGTGGTGGAGTGGGCGGCGGTGTCCAGTGCCGGCGGAATTCTGTCCTCTAACTGGCTGGTTTGACTCAGCACTGCTGGGAGCCACAGACGATCCCTCATTAGCAGTTATGAGCTCATTATAAGGTTCTGAGAAAAACACCAACAAAGGATGCTAAGTTCCTCTGGAGCTGGCTTTTTAATTTGGAAAAAAATTATCATGCTTCAAATAAAGCCCTAATTTATAGAATTCAGACATAGCGGGAAGCCCCCCATTTTGCTATTTCAACTCTCTTTGGGATAATTTTGGGAATGAGCAAAAAGACCCAGGGGGAGAAAACTCCAGACCACACCCACACCTTCCCCACACGGCCCCAGTGCTGGCTTCTTGGACCAGCCCTGAGGCTGCTGTGATTAGTGGAAAGAGCCAAAGACACATCATGTTAAGGTACAGATTCAAATCCCAGTTCTCATGCTCACTAGCTTTCAGGTTTGGGGTTTATTTTTCAATCTCTCTACTCTTCACATCCCTCATCTCTAAAATGGGGATGAGATGTTTATTTCACTCACTGTTTTATTGCAATAAATACAGAAATGGTAACTGAACCAGAACAGAAAGGAGGAGGAATGGAGGCCAGAGAACCCGGGCATTTCCCTGTTGGAATGAATCTTCCTTCCCCATGCTTGGTGATCTTTTTGTGGGAGTGATGCTGAGAATGCTCCGTGTATTTTTAACCCATAACAATATACATCCTATTTAGTATAGATCATAGGGCAGTTGCACTAGAAAGATCTGGTTATTTTATGCAACTTTGCCAATGAGTGCCCATACGTGCCTAGCACAGAACTCTCTCTTCTCGTCAGACTACCTCTTATGTGCAGAATAAAGTCAGTCCGTTTCCTTACCACTCCGTTTCAACATGGCATTATCCCTTCTAGAATTCCCAGTTGTCTGAGTCACCCCCCACCGCCCCCCACCTCAGTGGAAAAAACAAACTGCACTGGTCTTAACAGAAAATAACTTCATTCTTTTAGCCAGATCCTGGTTAAAAGTTGGACCAAGTAATAATAATAGATAATTAACTTCTGTTCAGTGTTTACTATATACCAGGCATTTGTTTCAAGCACATTTTTCATGGATTATGTCATTTAATCCCCAGTCTAGCTCTATGAAGTAGGTAATATCATTACCCCCATTTCAAAGATAAAGAAAGTAAGGCACAGAATAACTAAGGGATCTACCCAATTCTACTGCAAGCAGTATGGCCAGTATTGGAGTCCTGGCTTTTGCCCCAAAGCTGTGCTCTTCGCTGCTCCATCATGTGCTATAGAATAGAACTGATTTCCTGGGGGCTCAGTGAACTAGTAGAATTACACACTTTTGTTAACAGCTTTGTGAAGCCCATGGCCTGTTTGTCTGTGACATAATTATCCATCACCTCACCAAAATTATAACTACAGTAGTTCTAGCTCCCACTCACTGCATGTTTATTCCCACTGACTACAGCCATACATCTAGGCCAGAAGGTTTTCGTCTTCATCACAATCCTGGAAGAAGTGTCTTACAAGCCTTATTTTTTTCAGATGAAGAATTTGATCCTGTGTCCAAAGTCTTACAGTGAGAAAATGGTGAAGCAGGAATTCCGACCCAAGTTTGTCTTTAATGAAAATCCATAGACTGCAGTTGAATCTCAAATATATTTTGTCTGTATTTACTTTTAAGTTTCCAAATTTATGGTTATTAAACAACAATAACAACTTTGAGTGTAAAATAATGGGCATTGATAAATAATGTGCACTGGCTTATTTATACATTTAAGTTATGAGACACCCCAATAATAATTCAATAGTTTACTTTCTGTGGACTTATCTCTTCCAAATATTCTTTGTTATCTGCACATCTGCTGAAGATGCATAAAGACTTGGTCCTGTCCTGTGTGTCTCTCGGAACAGTGCCTCCTCTCCAGGCCAGGTGCTGGAAGGCCCTCAGTGAGTGCCTCTGGGTAATGATGATCTAGTGACATAACCACAGAAGGAAGCCTTTGCAGTCCCCCAAAACAGGGCCCAAAGATCAGGGTCCTTTGCAAAAACAAGACATCCTTTTCCAAAGTTATTCATTTCCCACCCAAACCAATAACCCCAGGCATAGTCTTCAAAGTAAATAGTTCTGTTATAGAAAAGGCATGTACAGACAATATTTTTATATCTGCTTTCCAAGAATGTTTTGACACTTTGGTTGGCAATGGAGGGCCTTCTGTGGAGCTCAGACGTCCGAGTCTCTGCCCCAGGCATCTTACATGTGATGTTAATGTCCCAAGGCTCCCCAGCCCACCACGGAGCTCCAGTGGGCACAAGTTTAAAATGGACAAACCCATGTTTTCCCCAATTCTTTTCTCAGTATAGTTTAGTATTGCCCAAGAATTAATTTAAATCTCCTGCTATCAACCAACCAATCATTCCACAAAAGAGTCAGAAACTCTTAGTCTTCTTGAAGATCCTAGATCATGAAGCTTCCAAAATGTCTGAGTTCGTTGGAAGCCTGGGTCAGTATAAATGTCCCTCTTATGGTTGGGATAAAACTGAAAAGAGATACACAGACAATAATAGAGGTGGAGAGAATGACAACCCTTGGGAAGGGGTGGTAAGAGAGCCAGTTTACTTGGCTATGGTAATACATTCACTTCATTGATTTATTTAGCTATTTTTCATGACTGGGGTGACATAAAAACTATTAGCCATTAAAATAAAATTTGAGCCCTGGCCGGTTTGGCTCAGCGGTTAGAGCATCGGCCTGCGGTCCTGAGAGACCCGGATTCGGTTCCCGCTAAGGGCGCATACCTCGGTTGCAGTTTGTCCCCGGCCCTGGTTGGTTATGCGGGTGGCAGCCACTCGATGTGTTCCTTTCACATCGATGTTTCTCTCTCTCTCTCTGTTCCTCTCTCTCCCTCCCACTGTACCTGAACAAAAAATGGAAAAATGTCCTCGGGTGAGGATAAAAATAAAATAATAAAATAAAATAAAATAAAATAAAATAAAATAAAATTTGAAATTAGTTCAGATTTCTAATCTCACCATTTTTTAGTGCAACATCAGGTAGCCTTGTCATCATTTTCTATTTCATTTTTTTCTATCATTTTTGTTTCTTCTTTTCTCCCTATTCTTCATTTCTCTTTACTCTTTTTGATTCTCTTTTCCACCCTCAATAAGTAAATAATCTAGAATCCTCAGACTTACTAAAGTTGCAAGTTCCCATTTATTAGCTACTAGAGATGCTTCCAGGATGGTGTGAAGGTCAGGTAGGAAAGAGCTAAATGACATTAGCTTCCTTCAAGGAAATACATTCATGGCAGACATACTATAGCCACATTGCCTGTCCTATACAGCTAGCCTTGATTGTACCTGGTTATTGGAGAATGTGGTGTCCTGTGTTCTGACATCATTTTCTCCTCCTTCTCTTCTCCTGAATGGGAGACCAGGGCTTGCTCTAAGTTGGGTTGAAATTTGGACTTAGTATCATAAGTGTTCTACTCTGTCTTATCCATGAAAAGAGGGATATGTTCTTGCCCAAGAGTTATGAGAATTAAACTTTAATGTGAGAACATGCAGTTCGGAAGCACTGGAGAGAATTCAGAATTCCTGGAAGACTATTCTTGGAAGACTTATATGTGCCTTCTCCACTCTACCGTGTCCTCTCCCAACCCCACTGGATTGGGCTTGATATCCAGTTTGGGTGGAGAGCTCCTTTGTAACTTTGTCAGATAGTCATTGAGCCACTGTTTGAACTTCTGACAATGAACCAATCCAACTTGACCCAACTGAACCCAATCAGATGTTTACTGTTTTGAAAGAAACTTGAGAAGAGTGTCAAAAATTTTAAATGAGTTCTATTTATTCTTCTCTGTCCCCTTTTCTGCCAGTAATTATTACTAAATTGAGTTTCAGGGGCAGTTCCTATCTGGCCCCATGCCTTTTGCCCAGTAACAGCCTGGGCTCTTACTGGGGTGTTGCTGTCCTTAAAGGGTGGAGCCCCCCCAAATTTTTTCTATAGCTTCTATTTGATATTTTTAACCTCAGTACTTAGAAGGATTCAGTTGCAGAGAACTCTTTATTTCTTTCAGCGCTAAGATTTAGTGATTCTGAAATAACGAAGGATCGCTGAAGTGAACATGCTGGTCTCGCTGAATCTGGACCTTAAGATTCTCATTTGTCGCTCCTGAAAGCCTTATTCATCTGAGCATTGGACCGAGTCTCCTATGAAGCCATGTCATGCTTAGGGCTTTAATTTTGTAAGTTATATATCAGTAGAACAGTGTGAGAAATCCTCCATCCCTTTTTATCTCCTACAGTGTGTGCCTGTTCTGATCAGATTGTTGGCAGGGTCATCAACTCTTTTCTAAGCAACTTGGATTCACAACAGAATGATTCCCCTTCAATGCCAATCTAAACAAATGCCATCAACTCTCATCCCAGGGAATATTAAAAACAAAAGAGTTACTTTGTGACTCTGATTGACTTTGTGACTTCCTTGGGGCAAGTGTTGGTGTCAGGCTTGTGACTCCTAGTCATCTAAAATGTGGGTGGGCCATGTCCCAACCACAACCGTGGTTGTGAGCTCAGAAGATTTACTCCACTTTTATCATAAAACAATAATCAAAAGCAGTTGAGTGGGCACATAGGGCCCCCTCAGTCTTCATTGCATCAGATCCTTATAATGACCCTGTGAGTTCAGAGAGGTCTCACATCACATAACCAGAAATTGAATGCTTTACATTGGATGCCAACCTGTGCCCCACAAGGCTCTCCTGTTGATAATAGGGTGAATAAAACAACTAGGAAAGTACATTCTTTGTTCAAAGTCATCTGATAAAAATGTGGACAGCCTTTTGGTTATCTGAAGTTTGGGTGATCCTATATCACGCCCCTTTTTATTCTGATGATAACTGAAAACTGAGAACACACTCTGTTAATAAGCAGAAGGCTGTGATGTAGGGTAGGGGAAGAGCAAGGATCCAAAGCTGAAAGGAGTTACTGATTTTCTCAATGTTCTTGCTGCTCTACCTTGAGCAAAAATGTGCTTTATGGCCACTCTATTTATAACTAAAAACAACAGCTAACATTTATTAAGTGCTTACTATGTGCCAGGAGCTGCTCTAATAATGCCTTATAATACATTCCTATGACAAGCCTCGGAAGCCACAGGGTGTTTGCACTTGCTGTTCTTTTTGCCTGGAACACCCTCCCCATATATACCCTTGGGCTCTCTTCCTTCACTTATTTTCCATATCTGTTTGAATGTCACCTGTTCAGTGAGTTCCTTCCTGGCCACTCTACTAAATAGCTCACACCTTTCTTCTATTCCCCTCTTTTCTTCTTACCTGGCTTTATTTCTCTTTATAGTATTTGCCACCACTATAGTCTATATTGATTTATTAATCTCTGTGTTATCTTACTTCCTCCACCAGAATATAAATTCCTTGAGAACAAGGATGTCTTTCTTTCACCTCTACCTCCACATCTTATACCCCAGGACCTAGAACAGTGCCTGGAACATGGTAGATATTCAACAAATATTTGGTGAGTGAATGATCTCATTTATAAATGAGGAATCTGAGGTGCTAAGGGAATAAAGAATTTACTTAGGTGACCAAACAAGCTAAAGGTGGGCCAGAGCCATGAATCAAAGCTGTTTGACACAGGAGTCCTAGCCTCAGATCCTGCTTAACTGTTGTCTCTCAGCCTCATTAAGAGGCTCATAAAATGCTTGGGATGTACAAGTTGTGCCTATTTCTTACCCAGTCATGGCCTCCAAGACCAAGGTGAAAGGACTCAGCTTTTTCAGACATCCTCCTAATGACTCCTTTGACTGCTGCCAAGGACAGGAAACTCTGCCTCAGCCTAAATCTCCCCCTCTGTCTAGCTCACCCGAATCATCTCCTTTCCCACCACACTGTTTACACCCGTGGATCCATGTTGATGCATACATATCCCAGCCCCCTTAGTCATTGTTTAGCTATTATGCTTTGCTGGGGTAATTTTCCATCGCTCTGTTTATATTATATTTTTGCTTCTCTCCTCCTCCTCCTCCTCCATTTTTAAGGACAGAGAAAGACATGTTTGGTAATACAAGCAATAATACAGTTATAATTACGATGGAAGACTTTTGCCAAAAGGAGGATTTAGTTGTGATTTGTTGAATTCCATCCTGAGTGGATTATTTATGAGCAAATGCATGGCTCTTTTATGAGGCTTTCTGAACAGAGCCATCTTCTGATGCTTCTGTCTCCTGGAGGCTTTGAGCCGACCTTGGGGGATAGGAGTAAAATGGGCGGGGGACAAAATTGGGGGTGGAGGCACATATTTAGCAAGGCCTGGTTGCTGAAAAAGCTTTTAAAAAGCCTTTGGGGATATCTGAGAAGATCTTCCAATATCCTTTCTCTGACCCTGTATCCTCTTACGTGATTAGACATTGCTTTTGGTAGAGAATGAGATGAAGTACCTGTGCCTCCATGTGAGAACATGTTTCTAGCCCCGCTTTTGTTTGAATGCTCTCTGACATGGGTCTAGAGTACTTTCCAATGCTCTGCTTGGCACTCATTGCATTTCACACATACTAGGATTGGACACACAAACCAGACAGGGTGGCAACCCTAATAATTAGGGGTTAGAGCTTGGTAGAGCTGAATTTGGGTGTGAGCTTGAACTTTACTCTCATGGCACCTTTCCTTGTACCAATTTCTAACCTCTCTGGAATTTACATCCTTTCATTCAATGGCTTGGTGGGGATGTTGGCAGTTGGGGTGCAGAGGAGGGAGAAGTGGGAGGACCGTCTGTGCGGGTCCTGAGCCTGTTTGTCTTCTGCAACATCTCTCCTGTTTCTCTGCTCAGCTGGGTGCTTCAAGGTTTTAATGATCTCGGGTTGCATTTCTCAGGCTCCCAGATTAGCAGGCTTCTAGCTGGCTTCATCCTGTGGGAGGCACTAGATGGAGATGGGAGAGAGATGAAGAGAGGAGCCATGCTTTTCTCCTTCACCTTCGCTGTCTTGGGTGGTTTCTCCAGTAGCAGCTGCCTCTCTTCCTGGACTCTGGATCCTACTAGACACCTGTGCTGTGGTTCCAGCTGCTGTCTGATGGTCCCAGTCCCTGGGTTCTGATCACTCCATCGCCTCCTTAGTCCCTGCATCCTAGCCATGGTAGCTGCATCCTGCTGTTACTGCTCTCTGATTTACTTCCTTGTCTCCTCTCTGAAGGCTGAGCTTTTCCATCTCCTGTGTAACTCATTCCCTGTACTGAAGTCCCTCAGTTTTCCATAAACAAGCATGCTTTCCACAGTTTTTATTTGGACACTGATTGATCCAGAAATATTTGTTTTTAGATATAAAACTGGGTAAGCATTTTCTTCAAGTCAGTTTTCACTTCTCCTGAATCATCGGAAGACATGGCATAATAAACAGGAGCTCATCAGCATAAGACGACATAGTTGCGTATGTGTGTATGCTTGTTTTTCACACCGGAGTTTAAAGCAGAGTACGAAAAGGGCTTTCAAGGATAAAAGGCTGTCAAGAGTAAAAAGGTATAAGAAATACTTGTTTAAAAATGTAGAAATGGCTAGGTATCTTGTTTTCCTCTCTTTCCTTTGAAACCAGTCTTTTTTACTCTGTGATTTGAATATGATTCAAATGTTCTCTTCTACCTCCAGCCGTTGGTCTGTAAGGAGAGAGAGGGAGAGAGACAGAAATCAGTCCAGAAGTCAGCAAACTCAGTGTGCAAACATTATGTGTTAACACTGTGTGCTTGGGTGAGCTGGGATTATTCAGCTGAGACAACACAAAACCACCTCCACTTCGTTGGGCTTTAGAATCTGACTTCATTGGAAGATAGAATTCAGGGGAGAGAAAGAGGAAAAGGGAAAAGAGAGAGACAAAGGAGAAGGCAGTGGGAAAAGGAACACATTCTCCCTTGGTGACAGGAAGTGCTTCTTTGTTAGGAAAGTGGTTCGTTTTTGAGGACAGGATACCTTCTTTATGCTCAGGTGTGAAGCTGGCTTAGGGAGGGAATTTAGCTCGCCTGAGTGATTTTACGAATGAGCTGGCTGTGCAGCAAATTCAATGCGGAAACATTTAGGTAAGCAGAAGAGAAAGTTATACAAAAAAAGTTGATTTAGCAGAAGTTCAGAGTATGGAATCAAAAATGAAAAATAGAGATTGTATGTGCTGGGATTTTTTTTTTTTTAAGTATACATGTGTGTGTCACACACACTAATTTAGACCAGCTGGGGTGATCTCACAGAGACCCCATGGGCCGGAGCTGCCGTTCCTCTGTGGAGAGCACATCTCCCCTGGAAATGTGTACTCAGGTGCAGTTGAAAGGTCTGAGGTCATGGCTGAGGTACCGGCCAAGATCCTCCCCGGCTTCAGCCTCTGCTTCCTCTAGAGTCCGTTGGTCGGGAGCCATCCTTCAGATGCCAGAGCCAGACCATGAATCTAACGTCCATGAGGACAGCATGAATTATCACTGGAGACCAGTGGGCCCTGCTAACACAGACAATGTCTTTCTTCCTGAAGAAGTTAGATGTCTCTTTTCCCTCTTCCTTTCTTCATGGCCTCTGAGAGCTTGAGCAGTAAATTTCTCTGGGGTGAGTTATGAGGAACCGCTTCAGAAAAGCAGAGATGAGCTAACCATTCCTCGGACCACACTCTGCCTCCTCTTGCTCCCCCAGCTCTGGTGAGCCTGGGATTTAGCCAGAATCCTGGGTGTGGTGCTTTCCAAAAAGGCCAAGAAGACCGACTTACCTTAGGACCAAAAATAAAAAAGGGGCTACCTGAAGGGGGATGCATTGTAGACTCCTACATCTGGAATGGACTGGCAAGGTCAACTCAGTGGGGTCACTGCATTTCCTAAACAGCATTCATCTTGGGTCTATCAGGGGGCTATACACCCTAGAAAAGTTGAGCGTGGGTTCTTCTGTACACTATGATAGCCCTAGTTTAAATCAGTGTTTGAGGCATGGAAAGGGGGGTCTGGAGTCACCCTAGGTTTCTAACAATACAACGAGCAAGCGTATTGCACTTGTTATTTGCAAAAGGTTCACAAGTCCTGGAAAAAATAATGTCTTTCTAGAGAATGGTAGAAAATTAAGGGAACAAGTATTGAACACCTATTGTGGACAACACCTAGGTTTTATCCAAGGGGTTTTTGCAGAGGTCGAAAATCAGGCCTATTGTTTTCTGGGGCCACAGTGACCACTGAAGATGCGCAAGGAAGGAATCAGAGGGAAGGCTTAAAGCATCGTATGTGAACTGAAACACCAGTCGGCTTAAATCAGTAAAGCAGGCTGGGTGGGGACTGTGGCAAAATGTCCACACTAGAGGGGAAAAAGGCCTACTTCGTGCGTGGCAGTGGATCCAGACAGGAGTGTGCACCTAGCGTGGCCAGATCCCTGGTATTTCAAGACAAGACAGAAGTTGGTATTTATGTGAAATATCCTGATTTGATATATTGGTGACTCATTAAAACATTTAATACAGTTGACAAAACAAAGCATACTTGCAGACAGGGTCCTTGCTGACAATTTTTGGACTCTGTCCTAATGGAATTCAGGCTGCCTCATAAAAATCCACCCTGTAACAGCCGTTTTTTTTTTTTGCCTTTTTTAAATATTGTTTTTCATGGAATTTAAGAGGGGTTTTGATGAGTTTTGGAGACAGGAAACCTAGTGACACAATGACAGTGCTGAGGTTCCTTTTTATTTCTTGTGGCTTATGGTTGTTCCCTCAACTCCCTGGGGGCTCTAACTTCTGAATCCACCATGAAATGTTTCACAGTCCCAGGCTTAAAAAGGTCACTTATTACATATCTGTTTATGAAATAAATGTGGCTTTCCTTTAAGCCTAGCTAAATGGGGGAACTAGAAGATTTAGGGTAGAAGAAAATTATTTAAATTATTTGCAGCTAAAATTTTCTTTCTTCTTAGTCTCGCATAGCTAAACTTTGTATTAGATATTTAGTGGTATGTCACAAATTATCCCCGAACTTAGCTGCTTAAACCAACAAATATTTATTATCTCACACTTTCTGTGGGTCAGGGGTCCAAGTGCCTCTTGTCTGGGTACCTCTTACTTTGGTCTCTCATAGGCTATGGATAAGGTATCAGCTGGGGTTGTGGTCTCATCTGAAAGATCATCTGTAAACTCACGCCCATGGTTGTTGGCAGGATTCAGTTCCTCACAGACTGTTGCACTGAGGGCCCCAGTTCTATGCTGGCTGTTGACCAGAGGTCTCCTTCAGTTCTCGGCCATGCGGGCCTCTCTGTAGGGCAGTTCTTAACATGGGAGCCGGTTTTCATTAGAGCAAGCACGCAAGGGAGGAGACAAAGGAGTGAAGACAACAGTCACGGTCTTTGTTAATCTAATCTCAGAAGTGATATCCTGTCACTTTTCCATATTGCAAACACTGAAGGAGACTCACTAGGTCCACCTCATACTCCAGGAGAGGGAATTCTATAAGTTATAAAACTGTCATGGCAACAGAACCATGGGGATTGATGCCTTGAGCTTTTTTCCTACATATTTTTTAGACTTCCTTACTGACCTAGAATTGCTATGAGATCCTGAGAATTTTTATCCCACCTTTTCCCAAGAAATTCCAGGAATTGTAGTCATTTTTCCCCCTTTTCTCTAACTCACTTTCAAAAAGGAAACAATCAAAGAAGCAAGTGCATTTTAAAACAAATTTTGGTAGGTTTTTGAGGAGAGATGTCAAGGATTAGGTTGATTCTAAGTTAATCAAGCCAAAGAGTTATTCTGCCTGGTATCAAGATCAAATGAGCTTGGTCCTAGAGTGACTGAGCATCTGAGAAATGAAAGGCACAATATGGTTATAGCAGGTTCTCTGTTCTACCTCAGGCATTGGCCAATAGAATGGACAAAACCAAGTAAGCTGGGACCAGAACCCCAGACAGATCCTTTGTTGGAGAAACTCAATAGATTTGAATAAGAAATGAGGCAAGAAATTAGTGTTGTGAGATATGAATTTATAAATCTGAGGTTATTCCAAAAGACAAGAGGGTAAGAGCACCACTGGCCGAGGTGGACCTGGATACTAAGATCCAGAACATTTTCAGGTAGAAATAACATCTTGGATTGGAGGGATAGGCAGTCAGTAAGAATAGGCAGAAAGCTGGCTTCAGGGACAACCTGGCAGATATTGAATTAGAGGTCATAAGCAGGGCATCCCAGCTGCTAATGAGACTGGGCTCCAAGGCAGGCTCCCTGGGGAGACTGGGAAACAAGCCTGGATCTCAGTCACTGCAGATGGAGACACAAGACAGGGAAGCAACTTACAACAAAACAAGAGCTTAAGACAGAGGCTTGATCAAGAGAAAGGCAAGAACCTGACTATTGAGGAACAGGAGATCCTCAGTCAAGTTGGACCAGTAACAAGAGAGCAAAAGTAGACAAAAAGTTGACCACTGCCAGAAACCAATATTGGTCTCAGTGTTTGGCATGAGACTGAGACTACTAGTTGAGCTCAGGCAGTCTCATTTGTCAAGAGTAGATTAATGCAGGAACACAGCGCCAAGACAGACATTAAACTCTGGTGACCCTGTGACCAATTGCACTCAGTACCCTCTGATACCTCATGGGAAAATCAGACCAGTGTTGTTGTGAGAGGGCAATTAGGTTTCATGAGTTCCTTCCCCAGCCGGACATCAGCATGAAATTGGAGGCTTGGCTTCCAAGCTTCCATCCACTTTTTTCCTTTCCCCTCTTGTGAAGAGCAAGGTGAGGAAAAGGACACAACAGGATGGAACAGGCCTCTGCTTTCAGACCTCCTAAGGGAGACAAAGGAGTAGGGGGGTAGGATGGGGGCATGACTGTGCGTGAAACACATGGCCTTTCCTACCTCTTTACGAGCTACTCTCCCAGCCTCGGAATATTCTTCTCCCCTTTCTGCCAAGCCACATTCTCCACAGAACTCAACCATTTACTCGACTTCTGCTTTTCCGAGAATCTTCCCAAATCTCTCTCTCATCCCCCCTCACCTCTCACACCACTCACAGCACCCACCCCAACATCCTTTTGCTCGAGAGATTTCTAATATGCAACCTAATTTGTTTCCTTTCATATTTTCCCCACCTGCCTGTATTTCCCTACCCCAGCCCCCACCACCAAAGGATGGAATACTTCCCCTGGATGGGATCAAGGTTTTTCCTGCTTAAGTAAACCCCCAGTGCCTAAGCTAGGCTCAGCCTACAATGACTTCTCTAGTAACACAGTTTAATGGGCTCTCTGGTTGAAAAGGAAAAAAAAAAAAATCAAAGTGCCTCTCTAAGTCTCTTCAATCTGCTTGATTTGCATTAAATTTCTGGGCATAGGAGTTACTGCAGATTTGCAGCATTTACTGTCCCTCCCCTACAATATTTGTGCTTTGTCACAGCAACCATACTAGGAGCAACTTGAGGTAGGGGGTCAGAACACAAATGTCTTCTTTACTGCTCATAGAAACTAGCACAGTATGGGCACCTCTTAATTGCCAAAGAAGTCCTTGTTGGCTGAAATGGAATTTTCCTTAACTGAACGCCTTGTGCCTATCTTTAGAACTGGACTTTCATGATAAAACAATCAGAAGATTTAGCTGAATTTTCCACTATTTAACTTTCTACATTGGGGTCACATAGAAACGACCTTTAAAACATGACTTTTTAAAAAATCCATCTGTGCAGTCAGGATTGGTCAATAGTCCATGGGCAGATCATAGCTTACATTATATACTTTCTTCAGTTCTTTCCAGGGTGAGGGAAGATTTGGGGGACAGTCTGACTTTGGTTGTCTACAGAGTTAAATGATGGAACTAGCTCCTTTGAACTTTACCTTTTGCCAATTAACTGATTTTATTCTATGGTGAATTGAAATGGTTGAAGAATGCTGAAGCAACCAGAAAACTTTTCCCAAGCAGGGCCAGGGATGCTTGAAGAACACCATCACACCTGTCCTCAGCTCTTTCCTGAGATCCACAATGGGTGGGTACCACTGATCTGACAATGGGAGAGGGGTGTGTACTGGGAGGTATTGATATCTCTGAACGCACTTGGCTCTAGCACAAAGCTCACACGCCAGCTTTGTAGATTGAACAGATTAAGTGTATTGGGAAAGTGGAGGCTGCTGAGAGTCACCAGAAATGCCAGCCCTGGCTTCTGCCCCACCTGAGCGCCCTACTCCTTCATTTGAGCAAGACACAAATTCCTGCTGTTTGAGTTGGCTTTGCCCTGCTCCATGATTTCAGCTCCTTGTCTCCATGCTCCAATGTGTGGGCTCATTTCCGTCCTCTGAGCACTATTGTTTTTCTGACTTGAACAGTCATCCAGAAAACCTCAGTAATAGGGCCTTTGTATCATTATTGACTTTTCTAATTATATATGTCTTTTCCCTCCCCAATGCTTGAAGACATTAAATTGCAGTTGAAATAACTGCATGGGGAAAAGTAAGAGCAACAACAACAAACCACTTCACTCCTCTGGGTGGAAACATGCAATTGTACCAAAGGGATAAGGAAAAACCTGCTCATATTTGGAGAAAGGAATTGGAATAAGGGAGTGAGAGCAGACAGGCTACTTCAGCATCTGACGCAAGGGATGTGAGAGGGTCGCCTAGTGCATTTGTTTGAAAAGTAAGACTGTGAAGCCAGACTGGGGAAAGGCTTCTAGAATGGAGTCCTGAAGGCTTCTAGAATGGATTCTCTTTTTTGACTTTGGAACTTTGAGATGGCAGTAGCTGTTCCTAAGACTTATCCTGACCTGCCATCCTAGAGGCAAGCTGGGACTTTAGGAAACTGATCTTATGAATGCACCTGAGTTCCAGCCCTTCTTATTGTGAACTTGAAACTGAGGGCTGATCTGTATTTCAAGTCACAATGGTATTGGGCAGCATGAGGCAGAGAGAGGGCAAGTAGGTGATTCGGTGGAAGCTTTACCCATATAAATAATAAAATCCTCAAAATCCCTATTAAGAGCTCTAGGACCTGCTATGACTAAAATACTTTGTTATATTCCACACTGGACATTTGTTGTTCTTGCCTCCCAGTAATTATCTCCCTACTTTTACTGGAACATCAGCCTTATTTTCCTTTAAGAAACTATCTCTCTTTCATTCTCAGGGCATATGAAGTCCAGGTGAGGTTACATGATTTATATGTGGCCAAGCAGCTTATCCTATACTGGCTATACAAACTGGCTCAGAGATTGGTAAAGTACCCAAATGGGTCCATTGAAAATTTAGCCTTGGAGTTTTAATGATGGGGGGCGGAAATCCTGGTAATACTATTTTAACACTTGGGCCGAGTTATGCCTGAACTTTTCTATTACATGACCCAGTGAATGTTCTCATTTGTTTAAGTCAGTTTGAATTGAGTTTCTGTCTCTTGTAACTGAAAAAAGTGACAGGTGTTCATATAACATGCCAGTCACTGGTGTAGTCTATTCTTTTGTTCAGTCTGGTCCTTCTCTCACATGGCACTGAGCACAGAGTAAATGCCCATACCTGTCACATGTGTAAAAGAGCCAATGGACAAGAGTAGAAGACATGGTGGCTAATGGTTGGGCTCTAATTTCTTTGGTTCCACTGACTTTATTCTGGCTGTGGTCTAGGAAGTGGAATTCAGGTCCTTTCAAGCCCTTATTTAATTGTGGCTCCTGAGGGAGAGTTCCAGATCTTAAACAGTCTCCACTGGGTTTACAGGAGGGTGGGTGGTCCCTGTAAGCCCTCTGTGGAAATTCCCTTTTATCTTCAGTTTCAGAATGTACAGCCAAGGAAGCAATTGAATTAGAGAGGGCCAACAGTTTTCTCTGAATGCTACTGAAGCTACGGGATGGAGGAAATTCATTATAAAATGATTTTCACTATCATATTTCAGAGGCTAAGTTGATACCACCACTGATGATCCCCAAGCTGAGTAGAATGGGTGGCCTTGGCCATGATTTTTGGATATGCTGTACATTTCAGGAGAGCGGTGTTGCTCAAATTAACTTGTAGAATGCACCTTTTCAAGAGGACGTTGCCTTAAGGAGTGGCCATGTTTCAAAAGCCATCCCTAAATCTAGATATTTCTACAAAATAATTGAGTCCAAGATATTCTAAGTTCTAATATTATAAGTGGTTATTAGCTTCCTGAGATAATGCTTCTCAACGAAACCTTCTCTGATGATCCTAATCAAGGGTAACATTTTTCTTTTTATATGTCATACAAATGTTATAGGAGCTTTAAAAAAAACTTATTTTAAATCTTTTGCTCTGTAATTGTACTGAGAGTGTTTGGCTTATTTCTGTCCTTAGATGTTAACAGATTGAAGCAGAGGCCAGAAGTTGCACATCGTTCTTTCTCTCAACGTTGTTCAGTGTATTCCACATAGTAGAAGCTTAATAAATGTCTGCTCAATGAACATCCGATGTCCCACCCTTTATATCCCTTCATCATGCCCCCCATGAAAAACATAATTCCAATTTGTGTTTGGAAATGAATATCTTCTCTTCAATCTAACCAGGTTATCCCCAACATTCACTCAGTAAAAATTACTAGGTATTTTTCTAAGTGTCATTTACTCTTCTAGGACTTGGGGACCCAAAAACAAATAAGAGAAAGGTGGTCCTTTCCTTTAATGAGTTCCAATTTCAAATCACAGAAGCATGGACAATAGAATACAGGGTGGCTCCATCCTTTCCTGGGCCAATAAAACTGATGCCCAGAGTTAAAAGGCCTGTTCAAGCCTCACAGGGGAAAGAAGCACTTCAGATGCTCTCACTTCTTCTTTCATAAAGTCCCTGTTGGCTCTCGGGAAAGCTTCTCTGTCCCTGAAAGGTGCTCCAACACTCCTCAGAGTCTCCACTAGGCCTTAGCCAGGACTTACTCTTAAAAGCTAACTGTTTTCCTTGTTTACCTATTTTCTCATTTATTTGAGAATATTTACTTATAACCTTTCTAAATAGAAAGTCATTGTTAATCTTGCCCCCTAGGAAGCTGACATGGGGGGGGGGGCAAAGGGGAGTCAGGACATGTTAGTCAGGATCCCAGAAGCTAAGTATCTTGGATGGATATGAGATGTTTCCTTAAAATCTGTTAGACTGTCTCCCCTTAGCTAAACATGACTCTGGCCTTCCAGGAAGCCTCAGAACTCCGCTGGGCCTGGAATTATGACCACCATCGTTGTCAGATGGGTCCTGGCTCCATTTGCAGTGTTCTGAGCCTCCCACCTGCTTTTTACCACAATGCTGTCCTCACCTCACCAGGTGCAGGGAATAACCAATTGTATCCTTAGTGTACTCAACAACCCTACTGGGTTGAATAGTGTTTCTCCAAAATTCATGTCCATTTAGAAACTGTGAGTGTGACCTTACTTGGAAATAGGGCCTTTGCGGATAAAATAAAGTTATGATGAGGTAATACAGATTAAGTTGGGCCCTAAATCAATGACTGGTTTCCTTATAAGAAGAGGGAGATTTGGGTCCAGAGGCACACAGAAGGAGGAAGGACATGGGAAGGCAGAGGAAGAGATTGAAGTTATTCTGCCACAGCCAAGGAACACCAAGGATTGCCAACAAATAACAGAAGCTAGGAAGAAGCAAGAAATTACCCTCCCCTACAGCCTTCAGAGAGAATATCATCCTGCTGAAACTTTAGTTTTTGACTCGTAGCTTCCAGGACTATGATAGAATGAATGTCTGTTGTTTTCAGCCACCTAGTGTGTGGTAATGTGCTGCTCAGTTGCTTTATTTTCTGTTGTCATCTGATGGGTTTCCTCTGTTAACCCATGTCACAGGAGGCTCCCTGCCCATGTTACAGGGAGCCTGGCTTAGGTTCCGCTTCCTCCACCTAATATTTAGATTCCGGACACATGTCTCTCTCTAGCTCATGGATACACTGCCCCTGGTTTTGGGGTCCATTCTGGGCCAGTCAGTTATATCTGAGATGAGGTCAGCAGGCATAAAACATAGGCACTTAGATAATAGAGACAAAGAGTAAAGATTACCCAGAAGAGAGAGCACAGAGACAAAATGGAATATTCAGGTATTTGTGATTTGGATTGGAAATCAAGAGACCCAAGTTCAGGTCTGCTGTTGTCAGATGCCTCCATGAACCCAAGGAAGTTGGGTAACTTTCCCAATCTTCAAGCTTTCACATAAAATAAAAAATAAGGGGACATGGTCAAGAGATCTCTCAAGCCTATTCCAACTCCAGGACCTGAAGACCTCACCCAGAACCACACTTATCCCCACACAGTGTTGCCACAGTTTTGGCCTCTTTTGGGAAAAAGGGGTTATCAGAAACCTGGGGCATTGCCAGACATGTCCTCTTTTTCAGAAGAGCTTCCTAGCAAAAATCCACCAGCTGCTCTTCATCCACTTCTCCATGACTCAGAACACCTCACCCTTTCCAATTCCTCCTTCTTCCTTCCTGTTTATCAGCATAAACCCGACAGTTCTGTTATCAGTAATGCAGGAAGACTTCAGGATATTGCAGCCTAAATCCAGGTGTCCTCAGCTTTTAAACTCACTCTGAAGAAAATGTACCTATTTGCTCTTTTGATATAGTTACTCCCATTTCGGCCATCAGTGAAAGTAAGATTGTAGAAGAAAGACTTCTTGAAAGAAGTGGGGGCCATAGCATTGGTGGGAAGAACATGACACTTAGAAAAACTAACTAGTTCATGTGGGTGGTTTTGATAAGTGTAGTTTAAGATGGTTCTTTTTTACCTATTAGGTTATCTGCATGCTCCTTCTCTCTTGAATTCATATTAGTTGTATTAAAGAAATCATTATCACTGTCTTCAAATTGTAGGTTTAAATACTCCTCAATTATGTTAACTAGAAATGGGCCCTTCTCCATTCTGCTCTTCCTACAGAAAGTCCTGATAAGGTTTTAGGGCTCAACAAAACATTTCTCATGAGAAATTCTTTCCTTTAGGTAACAGTGGCAAAGAAGTCATCTTGCTCCAGTGTCTGACCTCAGTAAGAGCAACATGCCTCTCAACTAATAAAAACAGGTGTTGATCTTTCTCCTGGGAATATTTTCTTGGTCACTGGAGTCTAGCATCTAAGTCATATAACCCTATTGAGTAGAAGATCATAACCTTGTTTTGCAATTGATTCAGGTCACATCTTCTTCTGATCTCTCATACAGTGGAGGGACCACGTCTCATGCTGTTTACAAAAATGCTCAAGGCTGGAATCTAGTTTCTGAGCCATGGTTTACATTCAAACATGAGATTTTAATGGTCAACTTGTTCCTTAATCTCTGCTGCCTTTCCTAACACTGTTCTTCAGGTTTCTTAGGTACTTTACAAAAAGAAATTGAGTGAGTGACACATTCTCTTCTAGAAAACCCAACTCTTTAGGGAGAGAATTTAACTTTTAGTAGCTGCTGTGTGCTTCGGGTGGTATACACACTCATTATTATTCCCAGGAGATCCACCTGGCTCCACAATGGTCCACATGGACAACAGCCACTTCCTTCAAGAGTTCATTACATGCTGAGTTCTTGTCTCCAGGGACTTTTCGGAAAAATGTTCATAAGTCACAGGAGCCTCTGTGAATGATATCACTCATGAAAATGGCTCATGTTGTCCCTGACTTTTCCACCATAAGTTCTAAAATAAGAGGAAAGCTTCCAGGAAATAGGTCTGATGGGTTGTCTGACTAAGCAGGGGAAAAGGAATTGGGGGTGAGGGGATAGAGAGCAGTTAACATTGTCTCTTTTTTGCTCCACCCTTCAGTTCTGGCTGAATAGAGAATATTATTCCTGGCAAAGCAAAATATAAGATTTGGGAGGATCTTGAAAATTAAGTCCATTTTTTCATTTTACTGATAAGTCTCTGAGGTCCAGAGAGGGCAATTGATCTTGCCAAATATTGAATTTGTGGCAGATCCTGGTTTACAGTTGAGGTCCAACTCAGGTATGAAGTTGTATTATATTATACCGTCCCCTGTATCATGACTTCTGCTCCCAAAGGAGAAGAGTCAGAGACATAAAGCAGATCCAAGAAGACTCTTTCAAGCTGTTGACTCTTGATTGACAATGATCAACTTGAAAATTTTTCTGCAACATGCACTACCTAGATGCTTGCAGGTCTACGTTTCCAAGAACAAGTTAGGGAGCCATTTCCCCCATTCTCTCTAACATCCTCCCTTCCTTCACTTTGGCCCTCATTTCACAGGCATTGGTCTGCTCCAGTGTGGAGGGAAATGAATCTTGGTGGTAGGGGCATCAATATTGTGTGGGTAGGGCTCTAAGCTAATTTTGCCAATTTCATAATTCTGTTAAGCACAAAACATAATTTTCACCCTCCCTTCTCTACCTCCCCTACCTTTGCTAGTGCCTATGGAATTGATTTGAAGATACCTTTTCTGTTTTTGTTTTTTCCTTTGTAACATGGACCCTATCTCCAAGAAAGTCATTATTCAGCTTTTTTTTTTTTTCCAAAGAATGGTTTAAAGGGAGATAGGCAAGTGTAAGGGGGGAACTTTAATAAAAACATGGTAGAAATAAAGGTAATCTTACATAATATCTATTTCAACTTCATATTCCATTGATGAAAAAACTGATATTCTGAGATGCCATGAATATTGTGATATAATTATAGTTTAATAGAGTATAGAATGATGTATTTTAGAGATAAAGAGACAATTTGTTTCTTGCACAGGCTGAGAAAAGAAGGCAATAAGCCCATGAAGAGGCTGTATATTAGATGGCCATATTCATATTTTGACAAATTTTAAAATCTCTCTTTTTCTCTGGCATCACACTTTATTGGCATTTTTTAAAATATCACAAGCATGTTTTAGTGAAAACCAGATGTAGGTCAATGGATGATGCCAAGAAAATAAAAAGTTATAATTCTTAATGCTTTTTAGTTGGAAAACATAGCATAATTTTTTCTTTTTTTTTTTTTTTGGTGGAGGCATGATGTGGGCCAATCTAAGAGTTGCCATATGAACCCATTGCTCCCAGCAAATGAGTCAGCTGAGAGAGGACCATTAATTTCTTTGACATGCAGCATCACTCTGGGAGAAAATTCTTAGTCCATGGTAGTGGACTCACAAAGAAGGTCCTGACAGAACCTGATTGGATCAGTCAAGATTTTCCCAGCTGGCAACTGAACAACTTCATAACCCTGAGTCATTCACCCAGCAGTGTTTAGTACTTGATTTGGCCTCCTGTCTGAGGTAAATATGTCTAATTTGAAGTGGAAGGTTAATTTATTATTTTATCTAAAGAAATAGAAGACCAGGGAAGCCACTATTTTTGTCTTGGTATAACCAGAAAATATTTAATAATGATTTATGATGTGGCCAGCTTTCTTCTAGTGATTATGGGGAATGCGAAGATATACAAGGCATGGTGTTCTACCAAAATAGCTGGACATTCTGTAGAGTAGGTGAATAAATTAAAAACACATTAGTTAAATGGTAATTATGGTACCATAATCACTTGAATAATAATATCAGGAAATAGAAAATAAAGGAGATATTACAGGGAACTGTGGGGGACTAGATGGTTCACGTAGAATGTGAGGTTTTGGCTGGGTCTTTGAGAATAAGTAGACCATTGACAAGCAGAGTTGAAGGGCATAAGAGTGACATGTGGAAAGAAGGTAATTGCTTTGCCAAGAAAGACTTGGCTAGATGAATACAAGGTCTGATTCTTACTAAGGATGCTGAATTTTATCATGCAGGCCTGCAGAGCAGGAGCCTTATCTGAAGATAAGAACTGCATCAGCCTGCAGGCCCAATCACCACCCTCTGTAAGGTGAAAACAATAAGCCCTTCCCTAGGCAAACCCGCACTACATAAAAACAGAGCCACTTTTCTGGCCCTCTATCCCTCCAAACTCTTTCTTGGCTTCCCAGCATTTTGGGAAGCTCACTGAGAAGCTTGAATACCTGTGCCTGCAGGCTGGCCTGGCACAGACAAGTACAGGACCCCGCCTAGAGTGCAGGTGGACTGCTCAATCAGGGGCATAAGGGTGCTTCTCAACAGTATGTAAGTTAAAGAAGCTCCAAAAACTCCCCTGTGGAGATGGATGGGGAAAGGGGCTTGGTCACTGAGTGTCACTAGTTCTTCATCTTTTCCTCTAAGGCCTGGGTCAGTGGCCCAAATAAACATGGTGCCCCACAGATACTGTCCTACAGCCAAATGACTCTCAGAGACTTGACTCAAAGTCACCTGGACAGGCCTGATGGAAATGCAGGATGGCCCAGCCCTTCTCTAATGGGTTTTCCAGAGTCAATTCATCCATTATTCCACCCAGAGGAAAGAGAATTAAAAAATAGATCAGGTGCCCCAGGACTGTGCCCTGTGTTTCCTTGGAAAGGGGTGCAGGTGACGGAGAGAATGACACAGCTAGGGGCTTTGGGGGGTGCTGGCAGGGGATGTGTTTCCAGGTTCAACTGAGAAGAGTAAGACGCTGGCATGGAGGGAAGCTGGCATGAACTGTCTCCAGGCTGGGCACTCTCTGGGCATTGGGCAAGGCCGTGGCTTTGGAACTGCCCCAAGCTGCTGGTGGTGCCAGCACTCCATTCACCCTGAGAAATGTATCAATTAGTGAACAGTTTTGGCTCAGAGAGGGTTGCCGTGGCTTCAGATGAATATAGCAGAGAAGAAGCCAGTCCGTCTACAGGCGCCTCTGAGGAATCTCAGCTCTCGTGTCTGAGAAGCGCCTCCACCAGAGAGGAGGTTGGATGGAGAAAATTCAGACAGCCATGCGCATTAGTACAGCTCCACCAACCCAGGGCAGTGAAAACACAAATCCCAGCCTAACACAATCTGTGCTGTAGGTACATAAGATTATCGGGAAGAAAACAAAGACAAAATGAACAAAAATACCCTGCAAACAGTGCTTCTCTAAGCTGCTACTGCTCTCTGCTCTCACCCCCTTTTCTAAAGTAGCTGGAGAAAGTATTTTGGTCTGATGCAGCCATGGCATGTCAGAGTTAAAAGACACCTTCAAGACCTGTTAGTCTCACTTTAATTGTCAGAGGGTAAGCTGAGGTCCAGAGAGGTGAGTGGACTTTTCCTAGGCCCTGGGGCTGGCTAATGGCAGAGCTGGGAGGGGCGGTGGTGGTGGGTGGAAGCAAGTCTCTTCACTCTCAATCCAAGCTTCTTCCACCTCACAGCTGATGCAATAAATATTTTCAAATCTACTTGCCCAATTTAGCTAACAAAAGAGAGGTCTCCAGAAGAAGTAGGGTAGGCTCTCGGGGACTGCGGGTCTGAACACGCCTCTGAACATCACAGCTGGGCAGACTGCCTGCCTACCCCGCCAGCCCCTCTCTCTGCCTTCCTCTGGGGTCTTGATGTTGATATTTCTCAGCACACTCTGCCTTAAACTTTTCCTTGGAAGAGAAAACTTGCCTAGCATTCGTGCCTACCTAACTCAGTCTAATCCAATTACATATACCCTGCTGATAACTCTGGCAAGATCTTTATGAGTAGAGAGTAAAGGTTGAGAGAAAGGCAGGGAATTAAGTTATAAGGAAGAAAAAAGAGGATAAGAGAGAAAGAAGAATGCAAGGCAATGAATACAAATCGAATGTTTAACGTATGCCTGGCCCAGTCATATAATTACTTAATTTAATACTAGAAATAATCCTATTATCGCCAAGTTTAAAGTTGCAGTTGGATAATTTACAGAAGAGCTCACAGCCAGAAAGTGGCAGAGAAGGAATTATGCCCAGGGGGTTGGCTTTCAGGGCCTAGTATTTGCCACTCTGATAAAGAGGAGAAGGAAGAAGGGTCTTTGGGGTTAGGACTAAGGCAGGCAGAGGGCTGTGGAAGAGACAAGTGAGGCTTTGGGAATCCTGACTTCTAGGTTATTCCTTCATCTATTGAATGAACATTATGGCAAGTCTGCCATGAACCTGACTCTGTTCTAGGCACAGGGTTATGGTAGAGAGAGAGAGATTATGGTAGGAGAATTTCACCGATATAATGACGTGGGTTGCAGAAACAAGGAATTCAAGTCAGCGGAAGTGCTCTGAAGGAAATAAAGCAGGGCAGCATGCCACAGGCAGAGCCTGGGAAAGGGAAGGGGTCACCTAAGGGAAGGCTATGGGGAAGGAACTTCTGGAGAAGTGACATTTGACCTGAAACCTCAGTCATCAGAGCTACTGGACATGTGATATGGCACACAGAGAATTTCCTCAGAAATAAAACAGCAGTGTAGCCTGACCCTGTTGTTGGGCTACAAGACCCTTCATGGCCCATTTACTTGGGCAATGGCATCCTAGGGTGGGAGAGTTGAGATGGGTTTTCCATAGGAGAGCATGGCTGTAGAGCACTGAAAATCAGTAATTAGTTCTAACACTGTCAATGATGACATATTCCCCCTGTCACCCATGGAAGAGTAGAGAAGGTGCCACCTGCCTCCAGGTGCAAGCCACGGAGTAGGAGCTGGTGCCTAGGGACAGCTATAAAACCTCTGAAAGGGTAAATCATTTAGCTGTGGACCCTTTTTATTCTAGAAGGGAAGCTTCACTCAAGGCCAATAAGCCCGAAGAACCCCCAAGCATGGCCTGAAAACTCTGACCATCCCCTAGAGAAAGACAGTCCAGAGAATCGGTCCCATTCCGTGGTGCCTTTGTCCTGTGGCCGAGGTCCACCTGCCTATGCTTTCTCCTTGGAGCAATTGCTGTGCGAAGAATTCCCTGTTCAGTAAAGGGTGTCTCTTTTCTGTTTTGATGTCAGTGTAACCAATGTGTGTTAAAGGTCAGTTGCATCAGTTCTCTTAAACGGCAATTAAGCAATTGTCTGAGCAATCCGGAGGCATCCGGAGCACAGACATTGCTCAAACTTTGGGACCTGGGAGAGGCTGGGAAAAAAAGAACAAGGAAGGGGACACAGGGGAGGGGCCTTGCCTTCAGGAAACTAAGCAGAACAGCCTGAACTGTAAAAGCAGACGCATGCGTCAGCAGACAGAGAGGGTCATTCCACTAAAGCCTCAATGAGACTGGAAAAATACTAGACTTTGCCCATCACCTACGGTCCGACTCTCCTTCCGTCCACTGGCCGCCTCTCTCTTTCCCCCTAATTCTCTCTCTTCCTTAACTTTCTCTCCCTTTTTCTCTTTCTCTTTCTCACCACCTTGCTTTTTCTCATTTTCTTTCTCTCTTTCTCCTTCTCATCCTATTTCATTTTCTTCTTCATTCTCTGTCCCTTTCATTCATCTCTCTCTTGTCTTCAGTCTCCCCCACTGCCTGACATTCTACCACATTCTCTCTCATATTATCGTTTGGAGGGGCCCTGGTCTGGAGGGGTCTCACCAACTGGATTTAAATTTCAGCTTCACCACTTTCTTAGCTCTTGGTCTTGGAAGAGTTCCCCAAGCTTCAGTTTTCTTTATCTAAAAATGAAAATTACACTTGCTGAAGGTATTGAGTTTGTTGGAAGGAATCAAACAGGTAACATTTATTAACCTTGAAACATGGTGCCGGCCCATAATCGATACTTGACTGATGAAAACTCCTTTCCTAATGAGGCACAAAAAGGTGTTAGCCCAGCTCTTGACACTCAACAAGCATTCAAGACAGCTTTACAAAATTCCCAAGCGGGAGCTACCAATGTCTTTGTTTTATGGATGAGGAAACTGAGGCTCAAAGAGTTTAAGCATCTTGGACAGGTACTTCTTAAAGTCTATTTTTTAAATAAATAAATTGTACCTGTAGAATCACCAGGTAAGATGCCTGGTTGAGATTTCTATGCATTGTCTCTATTCTGTCCCCTGACTCTTTCCCCTAAACGCTGTTTTCCAAATCTCGAATTTTACATGATATAAGTTACCTCTCTAAGTTATGGTAACCTAAAATTATCTTTTTCCAGCTTCTGTGGAGTCTGTTCTTGAAGAAACTGAAACTCAAGTTTCTCAGTCTTCAGTAAGAAAACTTAGAAGGGAGGTCTCATGCCTCATACCTCCCTGCCTCCTCTCCTGCAGGCTGAAGCAGCTGATTCCTTCCTCTTTCTCAGAGACTCTTGTTGGACACTCTTTCATCTTCTTCAGAGTTTTGGCCCCATATTATTTCTAAACATTTTAAAGTCTTGGTTAAATTTTGCAAAGCTTATATTGTTGTGCAACAAATGAAAGCCTTCATCACAACTTGTGTAGCTGGTTTCATGGAACTGAATTCTACGGTGTTTATAACTATTAAGTACCTTCTCTCAGAAACTGGACAGATACATCATTTACTGTGACACACACATCCTCCACCCTGTTCTTTTTCTGTGTAGCCGAAGCCACAATTTGTAATTGAGTGTTTATTTTGTGTTTAATGTTTATCTCTTCTTCTAGGCTTTAAGACGCTCTGAGGGCAGGGATCACATCTGTTTCATTCACTCAGCTTTAGTTATACATTCAGCATCTTAGACTCAGTAACTCAATAGCCTCAACTCTGGTTGCGCATTAAGTCATCAGAGGAGTTAACAAATAAACAAACGAACACCTACTGATGTTTAACCAGACTGTCTGAATCAGTTGGTCTGAGTAGCATCCATAAAAGCCTTGCAAGTAATTCTTGATCAAGTAGAACATTCACCTTGGGCTCAACAACTTGCTGCCCTGTACATTTTGTCTGTCTGTCTCCTCTCATGGGCACCAGTTTCTGTTCCTGCCTAGCTGGCTGTGCCAGGTCCCTTGCATGTCGCTTTGTCCTGACACGTTCCTTGGGCCCACCCTAACACATTCTCCCTTTGCTTTCAACTGCTCTTCATGGCTTCCTACGTCCAGGACATAGCTCCTGATGAAACTGTCCAGCCTGTAGCCCTCCTGTGTAATTTCAAGCCCAGCCCTCCTCTTTAAAATTATTTTCCACAAGCCTGTGCTCTGTTGGCAGTTTTGTAAGTGTGATTGATCTTGACCATAAGTTCCTTGACCTTTGCTGTGGCCCAGATGCTACGGTGGCAGAAACTGCCTCCATTCCCACAGTTTGAACTATGGAACCTAAAGTGGGACAGAGAGGGTTCTGGTTGAATAAGGCGTGAGGCTTGGAGATGAGGGGGCAGGCAGGCTGAGCAGATGTTGGCTCTCTGGTGTCCTGCAGACTACCAGAGGAGCTGGGAAGGTTGAGAGTGGACAAGAGAGAGGTCGAAGTGGCCCTTTTCTAGCTTTGAGTATTTGAAGACCCAGTCTTGCTCCCCTCTGCCTAAGAAGACACACCCACTGTTAGGAGTGAACGTTACTGGGGTCAAGTTCAGCTTTAATTGTCAGAGCTGTTTTGGTAGGCCAGTGAGGGTTTCCGAGCGCCAACCATCTTCATTCTAATCTCTTGGCTTTTGCCATATTTCTCCACCATCTATATTATTATGTACTTAATATTTTAATATTTACCTAGTACCTTTTAAAACAATGTTAAATCAACCTACTTTGTTACTTTGTTATATATTTTTGTCTTTAAAAATACTCATGAAATTATAGGTTAGATGTGCAAGTGATCACTACACACATATGTATATAGTAAATATGTATACTTTTATAGATACATAGAAGATGATACTGAAGTGTAAATAATGGTGGGGCCTAGACAGGAAATAGGGTGGGTGTCTGTTCCCCACCACAAACCTGGGCCAGTGTGACAAGGTAGAGTGAATCCCCAGGTTCTAGCTGGAGATGCCTCGCCTCTCTGCGTCTCATTTTTCTCAGTTGTAGACAGTGTACCCGCCGTACAGGCCGAGAGGATGAAAGGAACGAGCAGGCACGCAGCACGTGTCTGCTATTAGCCATGTGGAGGTCTAACATTGGCTAAGCCCCTGCTAGTCCTCTTATTCTATCACGAGTTAGGAGAAGGGTAAGATGATCTCTGCAAGGGAGTGGGGGATGCATTTCTGGAGCTACAGAATAAAGGGTCGAGAGAAGACACTGCAAACCAACCTCTCACCTCCAATTCTCAGTTATGATCTGCATGCGTTTAGCTGTGCTTTCAAATTCTCGGGATTGAGTGCCTGTCGTGTGGGGTATTCTTCTTCCCTTTCACCGTCCTCATCCTTCTCTACTACCTTTGTGGAGCCCGAATCCCTCCTCTATTCCCAGCCCGCGGGATCTGTGCTTGTGTGGGTATGGTGGTGATGGTGTGTGCATGGGTGTGTGCTGTGTGTGTATGCGTGAGAGTGTGGTGTATGTGGTGTGTGTGTGTGTGTGTGTGCGTGCGTGCGTGGTGTATGTTTGGGAAGTGAGGCACTGATCATGAGTATGGAGGTTGCAGAAAAAGCCTACAGAAAAAAAAAATTTTAATTGAGAATGAAAGATTATCCAGATTGAAACCCTTTTTTTCCAGAAGTGTAAAGTTAGGCCCATAAGTCTAATTTAGAGGCAAATTTCAGAGCAAAATGTACTTCTTCTGACTCTTGATTCAATGCCTTTTTCTGATAATTGTATTCCTGTGATTCCAATCTTGGAAATGCCAGAAATCCCCTTAATCTCAAGCCTCATAGATGCAACTAAGATGCAGCTGCAGCCCATTCCCAGGGGGTAGGGGTGGGGGGGAGTGAGTGTGAGGCCTGACGCACAGGTCAACTCTGGCAGCTCTGGGGCCAGAATTCATTGATGACACATTTTTGGGGCGGGGGCCCTTCGGGGGCTGTGCCCTAGTCTGGAAGCTCTTCCCAGCCCAGCTCCGCTGCCCCTCCTGAGCGTCCATCTCCCTGCTTTCAGCCTCAAACCCGAATCCCTTTCCAGGCCTTCGTGTGGGCAGAGCCTCTCCCGGGCCCGCTCTCCCTCCTATTCTGAAGGTCCGCACGCTGGGCAGGGTGTCAGAACCTCACTTTGATCTGCTGTTGCCTAGAACCAGAGTTACTTAATCTCCTCAAGAGGAGGGTCAGAAAGGGTGCTGTTTACCCAATAACAACGCACTCCCGACACTCAGCTCTGAACTGCTGCCTGTACACACGCTTGCTCGGCCAAGTGCAGGGCCCTGTGCTTGGGGCTCCCCTGATAGGAAACGCGCGGTGGGGCATCAGAAAGGTGGGTGTGGGCAGCGGTGTACCAGGACGTCCACTGGGGCATAAGGATTGCTCCCTGACCACCATGATCAGCGTGCTGGGCAGCTGCAGGTCTCTGTCCAAACTAGTGACCTTTGTCACTTCCCCCTCCCTGGGCTCTATCACTCTGTGTTGTGTTTTCAGAAAAACCTCCCATTATGCATTAACTACATGTACTCCACCCCCCCCACCCCCCGAAGTAGAACTGTGAGTTTTGATGCTGGGTTGTAGGCCACATTCACTAGAGACCAATTATTTCACAGCGACTAAGTGTGTATGTCTAGACCACGCCCCATTCACTAGAATGATCAATGAACACAAATCCTGGACTTCATGGTGTCTTGGGAAAAGCTGAGGCTGAAAATGTCCCACATGCAAATGCCCAGGATTGCTGTGCTGTCAATAGTTTAAAGTTCTTGATTACAGCTTTCATGAGCTTTGAGTTCGGGGACTCAGCTTGTGACCATTGAAGGACCCTCAGGGATGCCCCCTGTGAGAAGTCAGCTGAAAGGACAAGGGTTCAAGGGGGCCATTCCTGTATATCTGTCAGAAACAAGAGACTCAATTGCTTGTCAATTCACTTGAACGCACTTTGGGGAAGAATGAAGAGTCAGGTGCTACAATGGCACTCACATTGCAATATATAAATGTATCAAATAGCATGTTGTATACCTTAAACTTACATAGTGTTATATGTCAAACTCTCAGTTAAAAAAAAGGGGTCAGGTGCCCTATAGGACATGACACACCATCATGAAACTCACTGTCTGGATAAGATGTAAGAAGCAGGACACTCAGCTGCCTCCAGCCCATCAAATTATGTGCGGAGACTTTACACAGAAACCTAGATGCCTGGTTTCTTTCCAAAAGCTCCAAAGATTGAGCTTCCCTGGGCCCACATGCCCACTCACAGCCCTGCGTTGAGGCCCCTCCTTCAGCTGGGCGTGGACCTCGGTTTGCCTCACTCCCACCCTCCCTGTGGCCCCAGCTCTCTCCCAGGAGTCTGAGGCCCTGAGACCTGCAGAGGAAGCCGATGGGGACGTCCCCCTCGAATGAAGGAGTGAGGGATAGTTGTGACTATCAAGGACAGGTAGAGACCTAGCAGGCTGTATTGATGTTCCAGGAATGAAAGTCAGACATTAAGAAACTGCTTCCTGCAGCCAGAGTTGCGAAGGCCAGTGCGGGGTGCAAGGAACCGCCGCAGCCTCTTCCTTACAGGTCTGCAGGAGGCGAGGCCGCTCTCTGCGCGATCACAGCGAGGCCTTGACCTGCGGCGAGAATCCTCCCTTCCGGTTCCTTGCAGTCAACCGTTATTCTATGAGAAGTGTAGAGCCATGCAGACGAGAATTTGCACTAATTTCTTTCAAGGGTGCATTGTTGATAACTTGACTCCCTACACATTCTTCCCCTTATGCCCAGCTAAGATGGCTCGAAAGATTTTTTTTTCTAAAAAATGCAGTCAGTGCTGTACCGTGTGGGGGGAAGAGAGGATCAGAGGATGAAGACAGATGGGGCAGAGAAGGTGGCCATGAGCAGGGTGCTGTCAGGGGTGGTGCTGAGCAGCAGGGAGACAGGCATCTCCACAGAGAACGTGCTCTCGGACAAAGCAGGTTGTGTGCCAGTCAGTGCCCATACACTCGACGTAGTCACTGAAAAAATATGACTTTGTTAATCGACGGAAGCTTTATGGGCTGGCCTGGCAGCCGACACATTCAAGGTAGGACTGTGCTGGCGTCTGGGTAGAAGAGGGACAGTTAAGGAGGCAGGGGAGGCATTAGGGGGGTGAGGATGTTTGAGGGGTGACCTTCATGACCGATGGAATAAACTAAGAGATATCCTGAGTCCACTCCCCAGGAGGTGAAATGGAAAGCCAATATCAGTACAAGGACTTCAACCTGATTGAAAATGAGAATGGGATTTAAAAAGAGAAGGGGTGGTGGTGCAGGAGACAGAGAACAAGAACACCCATGGGTGCTGATGAAACAGCTCAGTGCTGAAGCAGCTCTGAAATAGGCCACACATGTCCCAGGCCTCCTGCCTCCACATCTCACCTCACTGAGACCTTTATGACTAGATCAAGTAGCTGCTACCAGACACTTTGGTCCAAATGTGCTCTTATGATATTTTAGTTTCCTTCTTAGCTTAAATGAGTGCACCCAGAATGATGTGGATAAACTAGTCAACAGTAAGAACTTGCAAAGGGTCACCAAATATAAATAGAGAAGGTGTGAAATCTAGAGAGAAGTGACTTACATTTTAACATGTGCTGTGTGTTTTTCAGGGGTTAGGACCTGTCTCGGTCTTCATCTAGATCTGGTACCTCTTAGTCTGCAAGGGCAAGTGAACCACACTCCCCAGTGAGAAGGAGCACTCACTATGAGACTGCACCGCCAGGGCAAGCAAGGCCCAAGAGCTGAGGGAGGCAGCAGTATTTCCTGCCCAGGTAGTGAAGAGCTGCTGAAAGTGAGCCCAGAGACTTGAACTCATAGGCCTAAATTGGGTGGCTGCTTGAGGCCAGGGCAAATGCAGCCTTTTCATTTGCAAAAAAAAAAGGGGGGTTCTCTGCGCCTAAGGCAAAGCAGTGAATCTGAACAGATGCCCTGGAAACCATCCTGTGGAAGTGGGAGGGTCTCCACAGTCAAGCGCTGGCAAGTGCCCCGGACTGTGTGAAGGCTGCAGCCCCTCTGCAGCCCCTTTTGCTCCAGAATGAACCTCAGAACTGAAAAACTGCCCCTGGCTCAGGACAGAATCACAAGGAGGTCAAGTGTCAGGGTTAGGAACAATTTAACTCCCTGTAGGCTGAAGTGTGACCAGGTGGAGGCAGGAGGCCCCTCTCAGCTCGCAGAGCCAGTGGTCCTAGGCTTCTCACAGTCTCCAACTCAGAGCCCTGTGTGTCCTGGGATGCAGGGGCCACCCCTGTAGAACTGGAAAAGAAGACCCCTGTCTTCTCCAGCATGATCATTGCATAAATAGACTCAGGAAATGCGGGTCCCAGGCAGGGCACTGGTTCTATGAGCGTGTGACTTCAGGCAGGGGACTTGCCTCTTTGAGCTCCCTTTAATCCAAAACAGAAGGGGGTTTGGAGTGATGCTCTCTAAATAACCCCTGACCACAGTATTTTATCATTCTGTGTTCTGTGACCCTTGTCTTCCTTGGAGGGCTCTTCAATCATTATTTTTATTACTATTGCCTTTGTTCATATTAATAATCACTTTTTATTATTACTCTTCAGATCCATCTGACTGACTGATCGGAGCACACAATTATGACAAGGACCACAGCCAGGCATGCTACAAGCAGTTATTGTTGAAACAGAAATTCTACAGGGGCTGGAGCAATAATCACTAAATGCCTTCATTCTCCTTCCCCTAACCTTCAGCCCCTAGGCAGGTGGGGATTCAGGGCTCAGCCCTGTGGCTTTTTCTCAGGAGTATGACAAGAGTCTGGGGTTAGCCCCAGCTGCATAAGCAGAGAGGCATGGCATTTTAAGAAGAAGGGTCACGTGTCTTGTTTTTGCTCAGAGAGATGGTAGTTCCTTTCAGCTTTATGCTTCAACTTATTGCTGACTTGGGAGGCTTTGTAGAGGCAGATAGAGCAGTGGATAAGGAGAACACAAGCTCTAGAGACAGAATGCAGGATAGTTATTCCAGTTCCTCCACTTGATTGGCTGTGCATCCTCAGAGAAGTTACTTTGTCCTCTGTGCCTCAGTTCTCTCATCTATAAAATGGGTATAACTCCAGGAATAAGGATTGTGGAGCAAGGCCTGGTTCACAGGGAGAATTTAAGACATATTAGTTATTGTAATGACCTCCTTAACCTCTTTGTTATACAAATCATAGAACGGAGAGACGGAGGGAGAGAGGAAGGGAGGTGGGGTGCGGGGGGTGAGAATATGAGTTGACCACAAACACAAAGCCATTGGTGGCAGAGCTGGATGAACGCTTAGTTCTCCTGATTCCGTTCTGCTGTTGAGGGTTATTCTCCTCCCTGAACTTCACACACCACACTCTAAAGGTTCTTTCTCAGTGTGTGTCTCTGCTCCCAGCACTTAGCCCTGCCAGCACCAGTGTTTCCTGTACACACCCAGCATCCCTGCCTCCCCATCTCTACCCTGGGATTTCCTTTCTGCTTTTCTTCACCACATTCAAGGAACACATCCAAGCCACTCCTGGGAAGTGTGAACACTTCCCAGACCCTTCCAATGCACAGCCCCCTCCAGCTGCCTTTGTTCCTTCTTGTCTGTGCCTCTCACTTGGAAATGACCTACGACTTTGGGTGTGGGTTATCTCGAAATGGTCAGTGCCACCTGGTCCCTGCTGTCCAAAGCTCTGAGGGCAGCTTCATACCCTCTTCCTGACGGCCGCTGTCCCGCACTCCCAGGCTCAGCAGCCTGCCCGAATCCTCCCCTTCCTCCGCTGCAGCTGAGTTGGCTGGGGGCAGAGCGCACTGCTCTGGGCTCCTCTCACCCAACACCAGCCAAGCAGTCCCTCTTTAGGAGCACAAAGAGAAACTTAACTCTACGAATAAACTAGGGACCTCCGTGATTTCAAGATGGCACAATCTCATAAACCCTTATAAGAGGAAACATTTAGGATGCGGTGGGAATTTAAATATTTCCCCCAGCCTACGACTATGTGTTGACTCTTTTGGAGGGAGGAGGTTAGGAGCAAAGAACTAAATTTTCCTTTCAACTTCTGTTGTTTTGTTTTTTGTTTTGTTTTTATCCTCACCCGAGGACATTTTTCCATTTTTTGTTCAGGTAGAGTGGGAGGGAGAGAGAGGAACAGAGAGAGAGAGAGAAACATCGATGTGAAAGGAACACATCGAGTGGCTGCCACCTGCACAACCGACCAGGGCCGGGGACAAACTGCAACCGAGGTACGCGCCCTTAGCGGGAGCCGAACCCGGGTCTCTCAGGACCGCAGGCCGACACTCTAACCGCTGAGCCAAACCGGCCAAGGCTCAACTTCTGTTTTTCACAAGACATTTTCCAAACATCGTGGCCTCTCTCAAAATGGTTTGCAACATGTAGTTTGTTTTTATTTATGTAAGTGTTGCACACACATTTTGATTGTGTAAGAAATTATAGTAGAAAGAAAGATATGTCATATGAATAGATTTATGAGTATATCGTAAGTGTGGTAATTTTTTAATAGCAGTAAATTGATGGGTCTATCTATGAGCAGAACCTGGAGAACCTCTGATGACCAGTTACACTTTCTACTCCTCTGGGTCCCTTGGCTGCTCAGTGACCTTGGTGAGTCCCTTAATCATTATAGGACCTCATTTTCTCACAGAAAATGAGGTTGATGACACTTGCCTTTCTGATTTCCCAAAGCAACTATAAAGATAAAATGAAATAGGCTGCAAAGCATAAAGCACTAGACAGAGTATAAATCACAATTGTGATTTTAAATTATGTCTAGAATTTTATGACTTCATCGTTCAGGACCTCTCTGCAGGAGAAATTGGAGACTCTGGTTCTATTACCCTGTTCCTCTTCGGTTCTTGCACATGTCCACCTGCATTGCTTCCTTCTGTTCCCTCTGCCATTACTGACACAGGTTCGTGACCTGCACCATCGGGTGACATTATTATTCCTTCCCAACGTTCCTTGACATGTGCTTGCAAGAATTTTTATTTGATTCAGGGGCTCTGAGCCTGACCACTTTGCCTTCTCGTTCCTGCCCTCCCCCACCTTTCTGAAAGGCTTGTGAACGTGAGTTCTGCTACCCTTCCCTGTTTTTGGTTTATGGGCTGGCTGGTCCCATTTCCCATGACGTGCCTCTTCTCCTCAATAGGTTCTTGTTATCTCAGCTGCTTGGGATATTTGTGTGACTTCCCTGTCCCAGCACAGTGTGGACTCCACCTGCCTCCTTTCCTCTCCCACGCTGACGAGAGTCCCTTTTTAATCTGCTGGTGACACGTCCCAACCAAAGTTAAGCAAGCTGGCCTCCATGCTGGGGTTGCCATCAGGAAGGAAGGAGCTTCTTACCAGTTAACCCCTTAGTGTGTTTAAAGAGAAATCAGGACTTTGCCAACAGAACAAACAAAATAAAATACCGAGCTGCACATTTTTTGGGGGGGAAACCAGAGAGTGGGCATCAGAAGGGAACTTGGGGAGCAGCTTTTTCAGTCTCCCCATTCCACAGCTGAGGAAGCAGAGACAAGAATGAATGCCTGAGGTCACTGGGCTGGGTACCGCATAGCAAAGATGATTTAAGATACAGTTCCTGCCTTAGCTATTCGCAGTCAGGGGTTAGGAGATCCAGTATTGACTGGGTAGGCATTGCGGGGTGCTGATAAATCAGACCTTGCTCACAGTTACCTTTTGTCTGAATTCCTTTTTCCTCCAAAAGCAATCCATTATCTCCCTGGAGATCTAGCTCCCAGACAATCCATGCATAGATCTCAATGTGTTATTGGTGTTATCTCCAAACCACGTTTTTCTTACCCTAGGTTGTTCCTTTCCCCTCTTGGTACCTCTTCTTGAGGTTTGTGGTAATATTCGGTGGGAGTAGTATAGCTAGAGGAGATACCTCTCCTCTCCTCTTTGCAAAGACTGAAGACATTTTCACTGTTCAGGACGGCGACGGGCTGATTCCGGCACCTTCAGTCAGCCCGGGGCCTCTGAAAGTAACAAGGGGCTTCTTCTTCCAGAAAGGATGTGGTCTTTTTGGTTTATAATGTGCATGCTGCTATTGCAAATTGCTTGGAAGAGCCAAAGGGTACCATGAGTTACTGAGGAAACCTCTCTCTATTCTGCTTTTCATTTTAGGAGCCCTCCTTTCCCAGGGGGTAGTGCAGGGCCTGGAGAGGTTGAGAAAATGGAAGGAAAACACCAAATGATCAGTCATTCAGCCACTATCTTTCGAAGATCATGTGTCAATGATCTATTACTGCAAAATGAACCACTCCAAAATTTTATAACTTCCAACCACCACTTTATTGTGCATTGTTCTGTGGGTCAGGAATTTGGGCTCAGTGGGATAGCTGATCTTCACTCTACATGATGTCCCCTGGGGTAGCCCCCCTGGGGCTGGAAGATCTTAAATAGCTTCATTTACATGGCTGGGGTCTTGTCTGGCTATCAGCTGGGGTGCCTCAGTTCTCTACATGGCCTCTTTCTCTAGCAAGATAGCCTGGGCTTCTTTACTTGTTGGCTGGATCTAGAAGGGAAAGCTTCAGTGTACAAGGGCTCTCCATGCCTCAGTTTGTGTCACGGTTGATGATGTCTCTTGGCCAAAGAAAGTGACGTGGCCAAGCTTAGTGTCAGTGTGAGAGGGACTGTACAAGGAGACATGACTCATTGGAGACCACATGCCAGCCCTAGGATATACTCCTGCTACCAAGACCCCTTAAATCTCATCCCATCTACCAATACCCCCATTCCCTTTCACCCTGCCTACTAACATTGCAGGTGACTTCTCTCTACTCTAGACTAGAGCAGGTTATTTACTTCCTAATGCATGCCAGCAAGCATGAGAGAGATGAGATTTGAACATTCAGTATGGATTTAACAAACACTCTCCTCAAAATAAAATAATTTCAAGATTTTCTTTTAAGAGTGTGGTCTGTCCAGAAGCTCAGGGTGAGGTGCAGAGATACGGTACCTGGCTAGGTCTGGTTTCAGGGACAAGGATGTCAGGGAAATAATGTTGAAGTCCTTTAATCAAATGCAGTGGGTAATGGGCCTTGGGTTGACAAAAGAGAGTGATTCAGAGTGTGATCCTTTAGTCATCCTCCTGGGACATGTGATTAAACTACACTTACCAAGTGTGGGGAAATTACCCTCTTTAAGCAGCCGATTCTGCATATGGAAAAAGGGAACCCTGTATATCAGTCAATCAAGATGGTTTTGAAGATCAAATGGTGATGCATGTCACATGCGTATCACTGCTTAGCATATCATTATAGCTCACACGTTTAGCTGTTTTTATTGGCATGAATTCATATTCACCTGTCTCACCACCATTCCCCTTAAAGAAATCCATAAACATATATCCCGGTGCAGAAGAAAAGGAAAAAAAAGGAAGAAAAAATGAGGAAAAAGGATGAGGGAAAGAAGTGTAAGAGAAAATGAAATAAAGGGAGAGGGAGAGACGCTAAAAAGGAGGCAAAGGGGAGAAGAGAGAGTGAAGGAAAAAGAGATAGACCAAAAAAAAAACAAACCAGTGACGGCAAGGTTGAGGGCACACATACTTTAAGACCAGAGATCATTTTCCGAGAAGGAGTCACATCTCTGGGGTTACCCAAAGCTCATTTGGCTCCTGGCAAAGCTCAAGTATTTGCCAGTGGGAGAGGTGGAGGGGTGTGTGTCACAGCAAATGGATTTTGCCACCCAAGGTGTCTGTACCAACTTGGAAAGGATCACATGGAAAAAAGGAAAAGGCGTAGGGGCGGGGGAAAGGAAATGTTTCTCAGAGCAAGGCTGAGCAGTTGGCTGGGAATTCAACCATGAGGCCTGGTTTATTAGCAAGTCTGCAACGAATACCTGTAGCTTCTTCCGCATTTCAGCTCCTGAAGGAAAAACAGTGCAACCCATCTATCTATGCACTTTTCCGCACTAAGTGTCCTTTGGTTTAACACTGTCCTTTGCACTTTCCCCTCGTTCTTTCACCCAGGACCTCAGGTGTTGGTACTGGTGGTAAGTGAACCCCTTGCCAAGGATGAGTAGGAGCAGAGCGGCGCAGGGGTCACATCCCTGGTCTAAGCTCCATTCTCTGCTATAAGGAGATTCTAGGGCTGGGATTGCAGACTTTCTTCCATCTGTCAATGGAAAAGTTAGGTAATGACATGAGTAAAAACTGGAATATAGATGGTGTGAAAATCCCCTTCTCTAATATATGAAACCCAAGGTTTGAGATGATAAAAGATGTTCCCCTTGGCAGAATGAATTATGAGAAACCTCTCTGGACCTCAGCATCTCCAGACCTCCCATTCTAGCCAGTGTCATTGGCCACAATGTGGGCTTGACCATCAAATATTGTTTGTGATGATGTAATTTTTTGTTTATGTTTAAGCATCTTTGAACCAAAAAGGATTAGAATTAAGGGTAGAAAATTTAGATTAATAAACTTATATAATTAATATTTATAGTTAGATATCTGTATATTTTGGATTTTTTATGTTATGTTTAAGAGAATTTGATCTGTTAGAATTACAAATCAACCTTGAAACTCCAATTTGCAATAAGTAATGGAGTGCTTAATTTAAATATGAGTATAGGATAAAATCTTAGTTTTTATTATATTCATATAATTAAGAAAACTTAAGAATAACTATTTTTAAAGGTTAATTTATTAGATTTATAAGATTCATTTAAGTAATTGCAAAAATTTATCAAAGTTCTTTTAAGTGAAATAAAATAGAAGAGATTTATCAATGCAGTGCAGAATGTTTTTTGTAATAAGTTTGAAACTGGGACCAAACATTAATCAAAGGTCCCTAATTAAACTCACTAGGTCCATAATGAGAATTATAAGATTTATAGGTTCAAAGTAATATATTATAGGAGAATTAGATTTTTTTAATGTGGAACCTTAAATAATAGAGTATTTATTTAAAATGGATTTGAAAGCAACTTCTGCATAATGTTTTCTGCTCATAAAATTTACCTGGAAGACATAAGAAAAATCCATGCTGAAAATTATTTTGATCATGATAATTATTAGTGCATTGGCTTTCTAATGGTGTGTAAAAATGACCTCAATTTGAGCTGCTTAAATGAATATCCATTATTTATTATCTCACATTTTCATGTGTCAGCTTAGCCAGGTCCTCTGCCCAGGATTTCACAAGGGGGGTCTCATCTGAGGCTCAGCACCCTCTTCCAAGTTCACATGGAAGTTGGCAGAATTAATTTTCTTGAAGCTCTAGAACTCACAGTGGTTTGCTTCTTCATGACCAGTAAGAGAAAGCATCTCTAACTTTTAGACACCGTATAAAGAGTTTATCTAATTAGGTCAGACCCATCCAGGATAATGTTTGTCTTAATGAACTCAAAGCCAACTGATTAAAGTCTTTAATTACATCTGTGAAAATCCATCTACCTTTGCCATCTAATGTAACCTAATCACAGGAATAACACTCACCATATTCTCAGGTCCCACAAACACCCGAATGGAGGGGATTATACAAGGTGTGTGTACCGGGAACAAGAATTTTGGGGGCCATCTTAGAATTCTGCCCGCCACAGTTAATAACAGTATCTTCTTTCTGTCAGCAGTGTAGACTCCACAGGGCATCACTTCTACACTCTTACCCTCACCTCTCTTCACTCACAGGATATGATTGATGCTGTGTCCCCACCATTTTTGACCACATCCCTTCTCTAGTACTACTGTTTCCACTTTGGTTTAATTAGGGTTTTATCTCTTGCTGGCCTTTCGTAGCTGCTAACAACCTGGTTTCCCTGTCTCCAGTCTTGTACCCCCAATCCCTTCTTTACCTGCAGCCAGAGGAATCTTTCTTAAATGCAAATCTGGATCATCTTATTTCTCAGTTTATGAACCATGGCCCAATAGATAAATTTTAGACTTCGTATTTGTATGTCCTTCCCAATCTAGCCCCTGCCTTGTCTCTAACTTCACCCCTCTTTAATCCCTGCTTTCCATATATTTATCACATTACCTCATTCCAAACTGTTGCAATACCCCAGATAGGTCAAACAACTTCTCACCTCAGTACTTGTTTCCATCACTCACTTTGCTGTAGTTCTATCCCACATGTCCATCTGGTAGACCTTCAAATACTTGGCATAAAGTTTAACTTCTCTTTTAGGACTTCCCTACTCTCTACTGCTAGACTTTATCACTCCCTTTTTATGCCCCAGTCCCTCACAACTTATATAGACATTGTAATCCTGTAACACTTTACTGCAAATGTATAAATATATTTTCTACCTTTCTCCTAAACTGCAAGAACTTTGAAGACAGAAACAGTTTCTTGTTTACTGTGGTGGCCACAGTAACTGACACAGTGTAAAGGATATAATAGACAATTAATGTTTTTTTGTGAAAGAAGGAAACCAGAAGTAAATAAATGCTTCAATTTTCAGAACTTTAGTTTTTCTAATGGAGGTGATGTTATCCAATATTCAAGGCTAGTGTAAGGACTAGGGTTGCCATAAAGTCTGCCTTTGTTACCTGTATAGCAAGGTGAAGTCAAGGGGGCAGGAAAACTGACTCCAACAGCATATACTGAATCTTTTAGAATTATATGGCATGGTTTAGCTGACAAAGTGACAGACCTGTAACAATGTGACGATAGCCTTCTTCGTGATAACCAAATGCAGTTCTGGTGGCCATGAGACAGTGTCTCCTACTGCAGGGAACTTAAAAGGCTGAGGGCTTCAGATGCTACACTCTAAAACTTATCACTGTGATTGCTCCAAGGCCATACCTCCCACAGGTTTCTTCCCACTAATGGTTGAATGCACACTTTCTAGGAGTCATGAGATTGCTTTGTCAGCTCATTTTGGTTCAGCGATTCCCGATGGCTTTGCCAAACCTTCATGAGACTTCAGGGCAGTCTAGGACAATTCAACTCAACACTCCCTCCCTCTCTCCTTCACTCAGGATAAGATTTGCTTTATGGTCTGAATGCTCTCCCAGCCTTTCCAGGCCCTTTCTGATTTCTCTTCACAAAGGCATTTCTCCTCATAAAACACTTGCATATTTAGTCCCAATATGGCATCTCTTTAGAAGAGCCAGACCAAAAAAAGCAGTATAGTATAAAGACATTTTTTTCTATGAGTTAATGCTTAGCAATGACAAATAATGCCATTCTGGCTTAACTAAGAAGAAAGGAGCCTTTTTTCTGACTTGGGAGAGAGCTTTAAAAAGAGAGGTTAATGGAGAAGAGTATGATAGTGATCATGCAAATCACTGAGGATGTTTTGGGCAGGAGGGACCCAGGACAGCATAGGAAAGAGCTGCTTTTCCTCACCAAGAGAATTACCTTAGAGAGATCATTTCTATTTCTACTTAGGCAAGTTTGTGTTCCCCAACCATCATCATCACACATTGGTGCGTGCGTGTGTGCGCACGCACAAACACACACACACACTTCTTGTATCATTCATAGTTTGAGTAAGAGAATATAATAATAAAGGAAAAGTTTAAGAAAGGAGCTATTTATGATTGACTAGGCATAATTTAAGAATAATAATGAAGAATGGTTCAGTATCCTCCAAGCTAGTCATATCTGGGCTCCATGAAAGAGCAAGAGAGGGAAGTAGTGAATACTGGGGAAAGGAAAAATAGCCTCATAGGAGATAGGGTCTTTAATGGGGAAATACAGTAGTCTATAACATTAAACACCCCAATATCTCTCTGCTCTTATCTGTTGGTGCTCACCATTGGCTAAATCCAACCAGAAGCCAACAAGCATGAGGAAATGGATACAGCCCTTACATTTGAAGATGCCTAAGTCAGGGTGGAGAGGAATGGGTAGTATATATGGAAAGAAAATGACATATATATCTCTTAAACCCCTAATAAAGTATAAACTGCAAAGTGCATGCCAAAATGGCACAAAAAGTATTAAAAAACAAGGGTTTGTCCTAGATTGTGATTATCTCCACTTTATTTTTTCAAATGGTTAACTGCAATTGTTTGGTAACTTCTTTCCAAAGATTTTAATATGCAACTTATGCTGTGAAGTGAAAATGCATAGATTTGGCTCCACTCTGTATTGACCCCATCCTCTAGGTTGACCTTCACTGTTTGGGTTGGCCCTCACCATCTGACCATTAGCAGCTGGCTGGCGCCACACTTACTGTCAGTTCTAGAGCAGAGCTAGCAGTTTTTAACCTTGGATGAGAAGGGGCCCAGCTCAGTGTGTCTGGAAGGAGAGGCCCTGATCAACAGCTCTCCCTAGAACATTCCTAAAACCAGTCATCTGGTTTCTCCAGTGCTGCTTCACGGTTTACAAAGGACAGCATGGGAGGCAAACATTGCCAGCAGGATAGATATCTTAGTCTTTTCACCCACATGACATACCAATACAACTAAAAAAATAAACGGGCTTTCAACTGCACTAAGAGGATGCAACCTACAGAAACTTGAGCCCACATCAGGGATGGTAATATCAGCTTTCCCACCTTAGATGGAACCTTACAGCTCCACTCAGGCCTGGGCACAGCAGGGCTGGAAGGAATAGATGTATGTGAGCTGATGGTAATGGTAGAGTGAGTCCTATCACATGAAGAATCCCCCAAGTGAGCCCAATGCTATTGACCCTAGGAGGTGAGAAAAACATTTGCTGGGGCATTTGCAGGTTCTCTAGTGTTCTGCTTAGAGGTTGCCCCCTCTGGCCAATGTTTCTTATCTCCCTTTGACAAAGATTGTGTCATTTCCCCTTCATACCTGGCCTTTATTTGGGGTTGTGATCTCAAATTCTGCAACACATTGGAATGATCCAGATAGCTATTAAAAATCCCAATGACTACCTTGCATTCCTGGTTAATTAAATCAGAATCTCTGGAATAGAACCCAGGCTTCATTCAGTGTTTTACGAAGTCCCCAGCTAATTATAGTGCATCGCTAAGGTACTGAGGCAGAATCTCCAGCTTTGAAGTTTCCCAAGATCTCTCCTCATTCCCCTACAGCTAATTCCCCATTCTCTGAGGTTTTCTGTAAGTCCATTACCTCACCATCAGTCTTCCTATCTACTTAAAGTCCAGGTCTATATTCATATTTTGTCTACTCCTTCAGAATTTCAGAGCCCTATGGAGCCCCAGAGTTTATCTAGCCCCAAGTCTTCAACAAATGAATGAAAAAGATGAGGTGCAGGAGAGAAAAGTCACATAGTTAGGTAAAGTGAAACAGGGGCATGGGGTCATTTCCTGCTCTAACTGATCTGCAGAGCCTGGAGAACACCCAGTGGCCACTGACCTCCCTCTGGGGAAAGCAACAATCAGTCTGATTCACTTTTTGGATAGTCAAGTCGTGGTTAGTTTATAATGGGCCTTATGGGGGGAAATTCATATTAAGGATTTATTAAGAGTTCAGATGATGGGCTGTGGGGAGCCACGGAAGACTTTGCAGTAATAGAATGCCATTCCTAGAGCTGACTTTAGGATGATTGCTTTGACAATGATGGTTTGGATGGAGAAGAAAAGAGAGACTGCTGGTAGTAAAACAAATTAAGACAGAAAGCCAAGGCAAAGTAGAGGCAAGCAATTCTGAAGGTGGTGAGAATGGAGGGAAGAACAGATGTAAGGAGTATGAGGGAGATAACTGATAGATGTGTTTTCGACCTCTTTTCTCCATCTCTCAAACTGACTCATGAGTAAGAGTTGAGTTTTCAAGACTCCCGGTAATGTCACTCAGGAACTCATTGCATGAAAAGGGCTTCCTGGAAAATGAGGGGGTTAAGGTTGATCCCATCTGAGTTCCATTCTGGGTATTCTATGTATTCATGATTCTAAAGCTCTAATAAAATTAATTATTTTAAAATTCAGGTATTTGATCTCAGTTAGAAAGAAGAGCATGCTAATGAAGTTGACCAAAAAGGGAATGAGAAATTGTGAGTTCCCCATATCTAGTTTTTAAGCAGAGGCTGAATGACTGTCTGCAGGTGAATTCTTGCAGACAGGACAAGTGGCTGGATTTTAAGGTTTCTGCCAACTTGGGGATTTTGTGAATGTGAAAAAATAAGAAGGAACATTAAAAAATAATAAGAAATCTTGAGGACTAGAGTGTCCTGGCCCTCCTCAGATCTCACCCTGCTCTGGACCATGTATTGAACTTCTTTGAATGGCCAGTTCTGGTGAAGGGGCCCCCCAAGCAGGTGGAGCCCTTGGTGCTAAATGAGCTTCATTAAGGGAGAGGAGTGGAGCCTGAGCTGGCCTGGCAGGCAGGACCTGTGTCTGAGCAGGTTCCCAAGTGCTAAGGAGAGACATTTCCCTGCACTTAACCTGGGACAGGAATCAGGGACGATGGCATTGGCTGATCAGAGGGAAAAAAAGAATCAGTCCATGAAGTTATTTTCCTGGTTCAGGACCTCCGTGAGGAATACTTTTTACTCATTAGCCTGTCTAGACATAGGAACTCACCAACTGGGCTGGCCTCTTCCTCTAATTTTTCTTGCCCTGTCATTCTTGCTCAGGATGGGGTGCAAGGTTGAAAGCTGACACCAGCAATTATACAAAGACAGCATCAAGGCTGTTCCATGGATCCCTGATTTGAGACTGAGATGGATTCAATACCATGTTTTTGAAGTTTTCTGACTCTAGGCAGTGGGAGCAGTAAAGCTGAATGGAAGTGGAGAGTTTAGGAAGATGTATGATTCTACCTGCACGACTCTCTGACACATGCTTCCTTTCACCAATAACATGAGTTGCCTGCGTATGCTGTAGATAAGACTGAATGTGCTGTGCAGCAGAGCAGTGGGCAGCTCAGGGTGCGTATCACCCATCAAGGGAATTGACTGGTAAAGGCGACTGTCTTAAAATACCATAGACTGTGTGGCTTAAACAACAGGCATTTTTTTCTCACAGTTCTAGAACCTGAAAATTCAAGATTAAGGTAGTGCCAGATTCAACGTCTGATGAGGGCCTGCTCTCTGGCTTGTAGACAGCTGTCTTCCTGATATGTCCCCACATGGCCTTTTCTTGGTGCATGAGCCCCAAGAGCAAGATCTCTCTCTCTCTCATTTCCTCTTCTTCTTCTTCTTCTTCTTTTTTTGTTGTTGTTGTTAATCCTCACCCGAGGATATTTTTCCATTAATTTTTCAGATAGAGTGGAAGGGAGGAACAGAGAGAGAGACAGAGAGAGAGAAACATCCATGTAAGAGAGACACATTGACTCGTTGCCTCCTGCTCAACCTTGACCAGGGATGGGAATCGAACCTGCAACCCAGGTACATGCCCTTGACTGGGAATCAGACCCGCTACCCTTCCATCCAGGGGCTGACACTCTAACAGCTGAGCCAAACCAACCAGGGCTCTCTTCCTCTTCTTATGAGGGCACTAATCCCATCATGAGGGCTCTATTATTATGACCTAATCTAAATCTAAGTAACTCCAAATACCATGCATTGTGAGTTAGGGCTTCAACACGTAAATTTAGTGGAGGAGATAAACATTCAGCCCACAATAAGGGCTTGGCCAACAGATTCTCAAGAGTCCTTCTGGCCAGATTTTCCATTACACAAACCCGTGCAGTGCTGGTGTAGTGACTAAGGTCCTTACCCACCTATCCATAGGGTCTCATGCAGCCCAGAACCACCATGGTCTTGGAGAGCAGGCTCAGAAGCAAGAGTCAGGAAGAAGTAACTCTGGCCCCTTTGTTGTTGCACAGAATCTTCATCTCAAAGAGGACAGAGAAAGGTGTGGAAGGACAGCTGGCCTCTACAATTTAGTGGGAGTTAATGATCCAGAGGGGAGGAAGATGTGAGCTCTGTAACAGAACCATGTTATATGTGAATGGTTATTCATTCACCTCCATTTCTTCCAATTTGGATCAGGAAACTGACTGAAATTGCCAAACAGCAGCAGTAAAGATGCAGTTTGGATTTTCTGGACAGACCAGCTACCAGGACTCAAACTAGTCAAAAAGTAATAAGTATTCATTAAACACCCACTTATATCATAGGCACTTTGGGGTAAAAACAAAACAAAACCAAACCTACTTTTAACCTTAATTTGGGTATTGAAGAAAAGATTGGTTTGTTTTGTACATAGTAGGCATTCAGTAAATGTTGGCTAGAAGAATGTAATTAAATGGTGCTTCAGCTGAGGGAAAGTGTGTATTAGAAGAAGTGGGACACTAAATCTTTTTCAATCCTGGACTTGGGTGGTAAGTCAGGATGTTACATGCAAGTCCGGAGTCATAGCTTTCAAATGCTACGTGGTGGAAGCCCACAGTTTCCTAGTTTGGGTGAACTTCCATGCTGTTTTCCATAGTGACCGCACCAATACATTTCCACAAATTGTGTGCAAGGGTTTTAATTTCTCCACATAATCTTTTGTTTCTTTAATAATAGCCATCCTATTGATATGAGGTGTCATGGTTTTGGTTTGCATTTACCACATTATTAGTGATGTTGAGCACCTTTTAATATACTGTTTGGCCATTTAGAGAAATGTCTATTCAAGTCCTTTTTCCATTTTTTAAAATTGGTTTATTTGTGGGTTTTTTGCTATTGAGTTTTCAGAGTTTTCCATATATTTTGGACAGTAATTTTATTAAATATAGGGTTTGCAAATATTTTCTTCCATTTCCTAGGTTGACTTTTCATTTTGTTGATTGTTTACATTGCTGTGCAAAAGTTTTTAGTATTTTTTTCCCCTTCTTCTGCTTCTTTTTTCTACTATCAGGGAAGAAAAATTTTCCCAAAACTCCTCAACAGACTTCCCTACTGGCTAGAACTTGTTTCCTTGGGCACCTCTAACTGCAAGGGCAGCTAAGAAAGTGTGACCTGCCTGTTTGATTCTCTTTTAGAGAATGTAGGCAAAGGAGAAGGAGATGTACACAGCCAAAGCATGGCCCAAAACGTTGTTCACTACAGCTGCTGGGCTCGCCCCCGGAGGAACTGGAATCTGGATCAGCCACAGCGGCAGCAGCTGTTCCACATCCCTTTCCTTGGACATCACTCTATCAGAAATCAATGACTTCAAATGTCTACTTCTGTTCTCCCCTCGCCCGCTAGAGGGTGAACTCCTTGAGGGAAAGGGCTATGATTTGTTTAACACCCAGCATCTGACTCCTGGAAAATGTTTATAAAAAAAAGAATATGGGAGGAAATGACTAATTCATTGACAAATATTTATTCATTGAATAAATTAGTTAATTAATTAAAAATTAGTGGAGGACTCCATTAATAGAGACGCACTATGATGAAAACAAAACCTGTCCTCAGGAGTGCTGAAACTAGAAATGTAAGATAAACACATTAAGCAAGGCAAGGATTTGTTTGGTGGCTTCACAGGTATAATCATATATATGGTTATTTTAAAGAGAAACTCTTCCTTTCCTCTCCCTGTACTTTTTGCCTCTGCATCCAAGAAAAGAAAATTGTGCCAATCCTTTTACTACAGGCTCACATAAAAATACTGTACTCCTGATTAGAGCGAGTTATGGTTTCCCAAAAGAATGGGTGACCTTATTTGATCTACACAACAAACTTGAAAGTTAAGCAAGGAGGGATCAAAAGTGTCATATTTAATGTCCTGAAACAAAAGATTAATAATACAGGGATAAAAATCAATAATATAGAATTATTTAAACACCGATTCCTTTTCCAACCTCAACAAGAAGAATCCTATACATGCTAGTCCAATTTCCATCGTCCATGCTTTCGCAGGAGGAAAGAAATTTCTGCAGGAAGAAAAGATAAGTTGATCTAGATATTGCAGCACTTGGAGGGTGAGGAGGGAGACTGAAAATGACAAAGCACTGAATGAAGAGGGAGTGAAAGAGAAAGCTTTTTATTTCCCCCTGGGGACCAGAACCAGAGTGACTAGGATGAGAAAGTAGGATGGAGAGACAAGAGAATTTGAATAAGTGTTTCTATGAGCCACATATTTTCATCCCCTTTAATATCTTCAGAGAGGCATGAATAATAAATGGCATTCTATCTTTATTACTTTTAATTTTTGGACATTTCTTCTTAAATATGACACTTCTCTGAAACAAAATCACATAGGCCTCTGAGTCTTTTAGGGTTACACATCCGTGATGAACCAAGGGCTCAGCGAGGTTAGACCTCACATCCATTCTCTGGTTAGTAGAAACTGGCTGCTGCCTACATCCCTGCGTCATGTTGTCTGCTTCCACTTCACCCTACAGAAGCAAAGTGAACGTATGTGGGGTTTTTGTTGTTGTTGCTTGTTTGCTTTTTTCCATTTTTTGAGGGGTACTCTTTTCTGTTCCATCTCATTCATAGAGAGACATGTCAGACTTTACTTTGCTTCTATCAAGCATAGGTCCACAGGGTCAGGAGTTTTTAACATTTCTTTGTTTCCCTTTTTCTTTTCCTTATTGTTGGCGTCTTACCCGAGACCTGTGAGTCCCTCTGGGCTGTGTGTCTTAGAGCGATAATTGAATTTCTCAGGCTGCAAGGTGATGGGAAGCTAAATGTGTGCAGTTTGGTGGCAGCACTTTGGCAGCAGATTTGCTTGGTTTCTCTCTCTTTTTCTGGGCACCCCCACCCTCTCCCATGCTGAGTCACAGCCAAAGACTTCACATCAAAGTACAAGAGAATTGAAGATCCACAGGGCTATTTACTAACCAAAGGTTTAGGGAGGAGGCTCACACTAGTTAATCTCCCACCTGCTCTACCCTGAGGTTCTGGGTGAGGTTAACCTGCCTGCTGTTAATTCGGACTGACCTAAGGAAGAAGGTATAGACATGCCTTTGGCATGTGTTTGTGCTTCAGGTAAGTCAAACATGTCTGCTTAAGAGAGTTAGCTACTGTGTCTGGGGATAACCAGGCACAGACTGAAGTACAGAGATTTGTATGCTTGGATTTCTATTCAAAGAAAGGCAAAGACATGGAGCTGGGACCCACAAAAAATCTGGGGGCAGGGGGTGCCTCATGAACTAGTTGAGATCTTGAAGAACTAGTTATGGGTAAGAGTATGGAATAGGTACATGCCCCTCTCTAGAGTGCTTTTCATTTTGTTGTTGTTTTTAAAACTTGAAGTGTGGTGGGTTTGGTGGGAAAGTTGCAAAAGAAACAGAAATTTCTAAAGAACCTGAGAACTTAGAAGTGGAGAGAAAGAGAAAGGAGAAAAGTAGTGCCCTAAGAAGACAGAGCAGTTCAGAGCATGACAGGAAGGCCTAGAGGAGACCCTCACAATGGTCCGGGAGACCCGGCCAGTGTGGCTCAGTGGTTGAGCATCGACTCATGCACCAAGAGGTCACCAGTTTGATTTCTGGTCAGGGCACATGCCTAGGCTTGGGCCCAATCCCCAGTGTGGTGCATGCAAGAGGCGGCCAGTCTGTGTTCTCTCTCATCGATGTTTCTATCTCTCTCTCCCTCTCACTTCCTCTCTCTAGAAAATCAATAAAGTAAAAAACAAAACAAATGAACAAACAAAAAAAAACAATGGACCAGCTATGATGTAGTAAAGGCCCAGAGTGAGGCAGAAGTGAGGGGAAGGAAGAGGGTGAGATGGGGTTAAGAGAGAGCAGAAAGAAGGAAATACACAGCTAGAGCCTTCTCCATGGGCAAGGACATTTCAGATAGGGGCTGCTGATGTCAGCTATGGTTTATTGTAGTTGTGTGGGTGTTTGTGTAGCAGTGTGCACTCTCTCCATTCTCCCAATTCCACATACACGTGGACTCTAATATGATGGATATCTGACAACAACAACCACAGAGAGAAGAAGGAAGCTTTCTGGGAGCTGACAGAGTCTAAGATCACTTTCATGTAGGGGAAGAACATGGGGAATGAGATTGAAATAATCAAAAATCAAAAATTAACCTTTAGATTCACAAACTCTCCAGGCTAAATGGGACCATGTACATCACTGTTGTGTGCTTTAACAATCAGACCTTTGTGTAGGCAGGACATATGAAGAAACTCCTTATCTCACCCAAGAATGTGATCAGAGAGCCAGTGAATCTTGGAGAGAAGAGTGAGCACATCAACACTTGCCTGCTTTGCTGGCAAAATAGAATAAGAAGAAGAAGAAGACGAAGAAGAAGAAGGAGGAGGAGGAGGAGGAGGAGGAGGAGGAGGAGGAGGAGGAGGAGGAGGAGGAGGAGGAGGAGGAGGAAGGGAAGGGGAAAGGGAACAGGAAAAGGAAGAAGAAGAGGAAGAAGAAGAAAAATTTATTCCATATATCACCTTTTGGGCTGGGTGTTCAGTCTTTCAACATTGATATGCCAAGAAGTTCTAATGAGGGGGACAATGAAATGACTGTAAACCATTAGAAATGTGCTTATACATTCTTACTGTTTGTGTGTGTGTTTGGGGGGGCATACGATATGAACTCTTTGACCTTCTGGAAAATTAATTCTGATCAGGAGAATACTAACTTATTGATTGGTTGGCTTCTTGGCGTATTCTATAAAAATAATTTAAGTGAGGGTTAAAATGGTCAGATATTAGATACTAATAGTCTATTTAGGTACTAATGAAAAAGGGCTACATTTTGTCTAAGAGACATGGGTGTTGTGGGCAAAGTAAAATTACATGGTCAGGTAACTAGGTAGAAATCTAAAAGCAAGGGAGCATTCTGACCTCTGATATGGAAAGAAAAGAGAGTTCTGGCTGCTCTGAAAATACCCAAGTCTGAAAAGCTACAGATTTGATGTTTTCCTTCAAGATCCCCAATAAGATAAAGAGTTTAGGAGTTTTTACCTGGAGACCGAGAGGTGGTGTGGAGAATTTTGTTGAGCATCTTTAAGGTGTGGTAAGGACACCATAATTAAGGATGAGTGCTTTTGGGATTTTATTCACTGAGCCTGAATCTCACTCATACTTCAGACCACTAGACAAGGTCTTGTGTCACCCACCCCATCTCAGGTAGCTATTTAACTTGATTATGGGGTGATTGACTTCAAGTTGTTGGGCTTAGTAGGAAAGGAGAGAATAGAAATGTTATCTGTTCTCATTGAAAGTAATGAAATCAAGAGGAAGGGGAAGAGGAAGGTAAAAAAAAAAAGGACAAAAGGGTGGTTGTTGAGAAGTATAGAAGAAAGCGAGGGGGAATAAAGATTCAGAGTAATTACCTTCTAATCCTAACCAGAGAAAGCATACGCGTTCTAACGCAAGCTCAACAGGGAGAAGATTCTCAATGTTAGGATAGAACTTTCATCTGTAATTAACCTCCCAGTGGCCTGAGTTTTACAAGACCTTAGGGACAAGGGGAAAAGCCTCAGGAAAAAAAGCCATTATCTCATTCTGTGTCAGGACCCTGGATTCTCTTTGACGTCAGAACTGCTTGCCCTTCCTCCCAGTGGCCTTTGGAAGATGCTTGCTCCCAAATCCACTCAGAAGTCCTATCCTTCACAAAGACATTTTTTACTGCTCTTTTCTTTCCGAGAAGTACCACTATCCTAGACCCAGGGGAATCCAAGTGCTGGGAATGACGCGGTGCCCTTGCAGAGAACTGAAGTCAGCTTTGTTCCTCCAGGTGCAAGAGCCTGGGGTGGTTGAGAGCTTGTGGATGGAACAAAGAGGTAAGGAAGAGCAATTTTAGCCAGTCCCATGATTTATCAGAAAGTCCCCAGTGACCTGGATTCTCTTCACTGTCTCGGGTTGGTTTAATGTTGCCAGACCCCCCATTTTCTCCATGAGGTTAGCTCAACCAGGTCTGTGTCCTAAATTATAGAAATGTTAGGGGGAAGGATATTCTATTGAGTAAATGTGCTCGGGACTTAGAATAAAAATGTTTGATAATTCTAAGAAAATGGGTAGTTCATATAGGGAATAAAGAATTACTGTTTTTCTTCCTAACAAAGCTTCCCTTTTCCTATTGCTGACAAGATAGATAACCCTCCCGGCTATCCAGGCTCCTCGAACATTCTGCATCCACTCTTCACACTGCCTGCCCACCAAATCCTTGGGGTTCCCCTCTGAGATGCATCTCTTACTTGTGCTTTTATTTAGCAGCTATCAGTTTCAGTTTCCACACTTGAAAATGAGAACAGTGATAGAAGCTACTTCATGGGATTGTTGTGATGATGAAATGTGATATTGTAAGTAAAACCCTTCGCACAATGGCCCGCATGTAGTAAGCACTCAGTGAAGGTGAGCTGTACTCTCTTTGTTACCCCATTTCCAGTCTCCTCGTCAAGCTCTCGCCACCTCCGTCCAGGATTCGTGCAATATTCTCCCACTGGAGTTTCTGCCTGCAAATGAAGCCTGCACATCTGATACATTAGTATTGCTCAAATGCAACTTTTGCCGTATTATTCCTCTGTTCAGGAGTTTTCAGTGATTGCTTGTAACACTGAGTAGAGATTGCTCAGACGTGTATCCCATCCTCTCCTTTTCTGATACTACAACCCAGCATGGTTAGTATGTCTCTAACCTCAACTCTGACCTCAAGCTCAAGAGATAGCTTGTGTTCGCTCCTCTCCCTCTTCCTATCCTATCTTACTACTGAGATATATTCTGTCTCTTCCCTTTCTCCATCCAAAATCAATTTTACCTATCTTAGCTGCCGTCCTAGAACCTCAGCCCTCTTTGTCTACCAGGAGTGATCAGTAGGGCATTACAGCACAGATAGAACGAGGCACTGCCCTGGTCAGCTGGTCAGAAAAACGGGATTTTATAAATGTATCAGGTGGAGTCCTGAGAGAGACAGTGTGTGCCTCCATACCATCTTACTGGAGACTTATCAGTTCATTCTGATTCAATTTTGCCTTTGTCTCTCTTCCATACCTCGAGTTTAAATCAGTTTGGTATGAGAAAATTCCACTAGCTTTCAAACGGAAGATGTAAAATGGAGAATTGTGTGATTTTAAAATTCTTATGATGATTTCTTGATTTGATCAGAAAAGACAAAGAACAAATATGGGAGAGAACTATAAACACATGAAAAATGTTCCCAACTCTTAGTGAGGAAATATCTAGTAGGTCAGTTATAAGGAAGAGAAACATTGAAGCTTCAGAAGAGTTATTCCACTCTTCTTTCCTAGTCATGAAGGACTTGGGTCATACATTCTGTAAAGAAATTGAGAAATAAAAATGGTAGGTTCTGTGTTTCACTCCATCATCGAAATAATTTATACCACTGGTAGTTTGAATTTCTCCCTTTCCCTTTACCTCAGTTTCGTTACCTGAATAAGATGAAAGAAATAATTCTAGAGTAGTTTCTTAATAATATACATATAAAATGAATAGACATGTACTGTGTGAGGAGCAATGAGTGAGGATAGACTTGTATGTCTACAAAATAGAATGATAGATCTGTCAATGTAAGAAACATTCAAACCTGTAAAGAATTTTTGTGAATTTATTTATTCCTTTTTCTTTTTTAAATCTTTATTGTTGAAAGTATTACAGATGTCCCCTCCCTTTTTTCTCCCATTGCCCCCCTCCATTTGTCAGGAAGCAAAATGTCAATGCATTGAGAAAATGCTACAGAGAATGGTAGTTTTGTACCTTATTTTATACATTACATTCAAAAGAGAAGACGTAAGTGGGTTACCTGAAATTCATTGGTAATAGATCAGGGAGGCAGGAGAAAGCAAATGGGGAGAACCTCTGGGGCTGAATAAATAGTAAAATGATACATCTTTTACATAGGTGGGTACAGGATAGTTAATAGTTAGCAATTAACACAATAAAAATAACAATGAGAGGATTTGTAGTCTCTGATCTGGTGCATTGGTTATGCCCTGAGAGGTTCAGAGAGGGGAGGTTACCCTGACATTCCAATGGTATGTTATCTCAGATGCAAAAGACAATAGACAGGCTCAGTTAAAGTAAACATTTACTTTTGTCAGGGAAGATTCTAGCCTAAGACATAACTACCTGCCATAAACCACTTTTAGTTAAAAGTTTTAATTTCAGACATCCTTTGTGGTGACTTTAGGTCTCTGAGTTTGCAAGGCCACCATGCAGGTGTTCCCTGAGCTTGTCAGGTTAGTACGTGGCCCCTTTCCTCCACAGATTTCTAGCAAAGCAATAGGCAATTATCATAAACTACCACCTGGGGATATTTTGATGAAAAACAAGAAGTTCTTTCCTGTCCCTATCACTGTCTCTGCGGGGTTTGAAACACAGAATAGCTTTGCAACTACCTAAGATGCTATGGGTTCCAGCAATGGAGGCTGCAGAACAGATGTAATAACCCCCTGGTCCCTTTTAGCATCAGTATTCACTGAGTTTATGATCCCAAAAGGAGGATCTGTCTGCAGCCAAATGTATTTACAGCCTGCTTCCTCTCTTCTCCTCCTTTCTCCACTCCCACCCAATTTTTATTCTTAAGCAACAGAGGCTTTGATAAAGGATAATAACCCAAGATGGTGCAATGCATTTGTTTTGGCCTCTGCTTGGGTCTGTGTCTATTATTAGAGGGTATGCTAAGACTGACCTTCCCACCGGCTTAGTCCCAGGTTCAGGACCCACTCCATCAGGACCATGATTCACCTCTGAGTTAAGAGGTCTTGAAATCACGGACTGTGGTTGGGTAATCAGGCCCTTGGGGTCCAGGTGTCTGTCCAGGGCACCCACCCTCAACTATTCATGTCTGCATGTGACATATGCAGACCCCCTTGTGTTGCTAGGTCTTGCTACTGTTATGCTTGTTTGTGTACATTTTTGGCCATGGGAAAAAATTCAATTATATGGTAATGTTTCAACTAAATACAATAAATATTTACTTTCTGCAGACACTGTGCTTGGAGATAGCAGTGGAGTTTGTAGCCAGCTATAGAAATAATCACAAAATTTTATGGCAAAATGTTATTTTCAGACAAAATAAAAAATACTGAAAAGCAAAACAGCAACTATAATTCTACTCTCAGAGATACATTTACTAATATTTGACTATATGCTTTTATCTATATACATAATTCATAGTAACATAAAAATGGGACCAGACATTTTTTGATAACCTGATTTTTATTACTGTTTTTCTCCTTAACAATATGGAATAAGCAAACATTAAACTTCAATAGTTCAAATTTGATATACTAGTACCTTATTTAAAGCTTTACTGTTCAATACAGTAGCCAGTAGCCCTATGTGCCCATCTAAATATAAATGAATTAAAACAAAAAATAAATATAAAATAATTAAAATTTAAAACTTAATTCTTCGGTCACAGTAGCCACATTTCAAGTGTAGCCACATTTGGCGAGTGACTATAGTACAGAAATAGAACATACCCACCATCATAGAAAATGCTATCGGACAGTGTTGTTCTAGAGAGATACAGTTTCATAAGAACTATCTTAAAGATAGAAGATCCTAAGAGCATCTGCGTGCCATATTTCCACCTAATTTACAATCACCAATGGAGAAGAAACTGCCTGATCTAATTTTTAAATCAACATTTCATTTTTTAGTGTTCTTCTTGATTACTTCCATCCACCCATTGTTGATGATACATTGATCTCCATCTCCTACCTTTGAATCATGTAAAGAGAAAGTTGAAAAATCACATACAAGATGACTGAGCCCCAGTTTATAGAAAGCTGTTATGTTTCTCTGCAATTAGAGAAAAAGGACTCAAGCCAGAGTTCTTTGCCTTTTGAAAAGAGGACGGAAATTTTTGGTGCCTGATGGAGGTGGAGGTAAGGGGAGAGGAATGCAAAAACTGCCCCTTCCCTCCTATGTCCCATAACTTGGAAAGCAATTATGGTTTGTTGACCCTGGTTCTGAGTTGCTGCTATGGGTGTTGTGGAAGGACAAACATCTGGACTAGGCATCAAGATGTCAGCATTTACTTTCTGCGTCTGCCATGACGCGGTCTTCCTCAGCTCATTGCCACCAGCTTTCCCTCTGAAAAGTACAGAATCTACATGTTTAGAAAATGCCCTCTTACACACACTCTTTTCTTTGATACAATATACTCCTGTGAATTGAGTTCAATGTCTACCTCACCAAAAGCAGCTTTAAGGGCTCTTGCAGAGATGCAACCATTCAACTGGTCAGTAGACGGTTTAGTTTACCGAAAGCCAAAGTCAAAACACAGGGTGAGAAAGATTTCTCACACCCTCAGTAATATTTCTCTACTGAATTCACCAGTGGTTTGGTGCAACTGACTGAACCATTCTCCTGTTTTCAAAATAAATGCAACAGCTATCTGAGGCCACCTGTGCATGTGCACACAGGACGCAGTCCTGAAGCTGTCCCCAGGTGGTGAAGACAGCAGCCATATACGTGGAATAGAACCTATGGGGAATCAGAACCAAGAAGCTCTCCCTGTGTGCCCTTGGGTCATGCATATCCCACTCCAAGCCCTTAAGTCCTTATCTGGACGCAGAAGGGAGGTAACTTAGATCTATAGCTTTCTAACTTTTCTCCTTTGATCTTTCCTCAGAGGCTGCCAGAAGGGTGAGGTGCCCAAACCGCCCCTTCTGTCTTTTCAGAACAGTAGCATTTTGTCTGGTTGTTTGCTTTTCATTTGGGCTTCTGTAAGATTTTCATTGAACAAGCTTCCTCATCTTTTTTTTTTAAGTTGAAAACAACTAGTTTAGATCATCTTTGAAGCCTCTTTCAGCCTAAGTAATTAATGAGCCAGTATTTTAAAATGCTGTAATTATTGTAGTAATGGAGAATTTTTAAGGTAGCATCCACATCGAAGTCTTCCACAATGTGCTTACATGGTGGAGTCAAGTGTTATTTGGGAATTGGGTTCTAAAGACAATTGTTAAGGCAAATACTGAATTTAATTAGAATTAGTCTTGAAATTTCCTTAACTTGCTCTTTTTTTGTAACACCCGTATTGAAATAAAGTTCAGATACCACATGATTCACTCATTGCAAGTAGACAATTTAATGATTTTTAGTATATTCACAAAGTCATGGAATAATCACCCCAATCATTTTTAGAATATATTACATGTATAAAATATTAGGTTGGAGACACTGAAATGGCATAAACCTGTTAGTCCAGGGCTTGCTAAAAAAACTGTTGGAAGAATCTAGGAGCTATAAGGATGGTGGCAAACTGGTGGCCCATAGGCTGAGTTGAACCATTGTCTTCAGAGCCTAATCTTCCAGTAACCCTAATCCTAACCCCCAAAAGAAACCCTGTCTCTATTAGCAGTCACCCCTCAATTTTTCCCAACTTCACCTCAGCCCTAGGCTACCCACTAATCTACTTCCTGTCTCTATAGATTGACCTATTTTGGACATTTCATATAAACAGAATCACACAATATATGGTCTTTTGCGAATGGCTTCTTTCACTTGGCATATCTTCAAAGTTCCTCCGTGTTGCGGTACATACCTGAACTTTATTCCTTTTTACAGCTGGATGATATTCCATGATGTGAGTATAGCACACTTTTAACATCCATTTATCAGTTGATGGACTCCTTAAATAAGTCTTAAACCACTGAAACCTGGGCTCATGAATGCTCAAAAGCCAAAAAATTACGTTCTTTTGTTTTTCTTTGTATGCATGGAGCCATTCTGCCTTCCCTTTCTTCCCTTTCCTCATTTGACAAGGAATAGGGGTAACATTTATTTTATTTTTTGTTGAATAGCACTTAGGGTTGCATTTGTGTATGCCAAGTGTGTATGTGTATGTATGTGTGTTTTCATGAGATTGGACTCTAGTCTAACAATGTTGTTTAAGCTTTAGTGTCTATCAAGGTCACATGGACGGCATGTTAAAATGCTGATTCCTAGAGCCCATGCTCAGAGATTTTACTTCAGTAGGTTCAGAGTAGGGCCTGAGGATCTGCATTTATGTCATGTGATATTGGTATTGCCTATCTGTGGACCACACTTCATGTAAACTGTACTGTATTACTTATATAATCAGAAAAATGATACTGTTGTTTGCCTTCATTGTGACAGACAGAGTCCTCTGGCCCTTTAATAGTGAATACACAGAGGAAACTTTAATGTTCTATCGTAACCACTAGAATCACTGTTTCGAGCTACTACCAGATGCCAGGCACTGGCATGGCACCTTGACCGACATTCTCTCTCCAGTTCTCCCTGTACAACTATACTGGTGCTTTGAAGCACTGTTGACTAACCCATTACTTGGAACTCGCCCTTCTTTACCGTATTTCAACAGACAACACTTGATGTCTTATTTCATACTCTTAGCTCCTTTTAACTGAGGCTGATAACTTCAGTGACACAGGGTAGACCAAGGCAACAAGGCTGGCTACATGTAATCCAAACAGAAGCAGAATGCAGGTGATAGCAAACTGGGAAACAGATACAGAAAGGGAGGGATCATACTGATGTTTGTTCTGGGGCACACCCTGTTCTGTCTCATTTTCTAACTTTTCCAAAGAAGTCAGAATTCCAGAATTTGATATAAAATTTTCCAGTATTGTTACAAACGTAATCATGTTAAGTTTTTGTTGTTGTTTGTTTGCTTGTTTTTTTGTGTTTTTGTTTTTAATGGGAGCTAACCATGATAGCTGATTCAACTCAGGCTATGGGCCATCAGTTTGGCACTTTTATAGCTCACCAGGTCCCTCCAACCAGTTTCTTAGCAAGCCCTGGGTGAGTAGGTTTATGCCTTTTCGGTGTCTCCCACCTAATCAGTATTTTATAAAATATTTTTATATCTAAAGCTTCAGTTTCTTTCTCCTTTCTCACATATCTCTATTCTTGCCACCAGCCAGCTTTTAAGAACAATTACGATTTTTTTTTTTAAGTCTTGGGTGAGGATTTCATGTTAGGTTTCTTTCCCCTTTCTGCTGCTCTGGTTTTCTTTTTGGTTGTGAGTTCTTATATTGAATGACCAAAATCACATCCTAGGAGGGGGAAAAAATTAATCAACTCACAGACTGATCATAAATCTCTAATGACATGTAAGCTATCAGTGTTTCATGCCAATAAAGTCAATTTAATTTTTATAGACTGGTGATGACTAACTCCATAGGGAAAATGTGGGCTCTTGATTTTTTTCAAGGCTTTTAGTCAAGGTTGAAGAATGGGGGACTGGCTACAGAAAAGGTTCTCAGGGACTCATTTTAAACACATTCTTGCCTTTTAACATCTGCTCTGCACAAAAAGATTCCCTGCATAAAGATATAAAAGCGTAGTTTTATCATTGCCATTATGATCATTAGAGTCTACCACTTACTGAGTACATCTATGTAACAGGTATGTATTACACTAAGCATTTTACATACTTTGTTCTCATTTATTCCTCACAATAAATGATGGGGTCGTTACTCCATTTTTAGTCCCACATATAACAGCTGTTCTCCTGCTTTTGGTTTTAGTGCTCACAGAAACACAAATTAAATTCAAGTTTAAGAGAAATTGTGAGTTGATGTCATCCATCCCCCAGCCTCCAGGCAGGATGGAATTCTATTATAAAACTGCAAGAGAAGAAAAAACAAACCCTGTTTAAAAAACATTGAAAAGTTTCCTAATGAAGACCCTTCAGCCTCTTTCAGTGATTAATTTGGTAATGATCTCTACAATCAAGAATTCTTTCATTTTATGTGCAACCCACAAACCATGGGACTTCATTTGGAATTTTATCTGGAATTTCATCTGGAATTTATTTTTCCAATTGAGATTTAAAAATAGGTTATTTATTTATCCTGGGACCCTCCTTTTATAGTACACATATCTTTCTCTGAACCCCACAGTTTTGTTCAGAATGGGAAATTGTGTGTGTGTGTGTGTGTGTGTGTGTGTGTGTGTGTAATTCAGAGGTAAATTAAAACAAAGCTACTTAAAATATCTGCCCAGTGTTGTTATTCAGGGCTGGGGTCAGATTCTTGGTATTTATTTTCCACTATTATTTATTATATATCAACCGTGAACTAAATAGTGGGGTAAAGAGAGCCAGGGGTGTCCTGGCCGGTGTGGCTCATTTGGTTGGAGTGTAGTCCCGTACATCAAAAGGTGGCGGATTCCATCCCAGATGGGGTATGTAGCAGAGGCAACCAATGGATATTTCTCTCACACATGGATGTTTCTCTCTCTCTCTTTCTCCCTCTCTCTCTCCTTCTCTCCCTTCCTCTCTCTCTAAGAAAATAATAATAAATAAATAAATACAAAAATTTTAAATAAATCTTTTTTTGTTTTGTTTTTATTTTTGTTCAGATAGAGTGGGAGGGAGAGAGAGGAGAGAGAGAGGGAGAGAAACGTTGATGTGAAAGGAACACATTGAGTGGCCACCACCTGCACTACCAACCAGGGCTGGGGACAAACTTGCAACTGAGGTACGTGCCCTTAGCAGGAACCGAACTCCAACCACTGAGCCAAACTGGCCAGGGCAATCTTTTTTTGTATGGATAGAAGGCTTGTCATATATCGAGCTCAGGTCTTTATGCTTAGAGTTGCAGAGGGGCGGCTAGGGGTTCAGAAGCCCTGTGCAAGTACTTTACAGGGTTTGAGGATGGATATGACCAAACCTGGCACCTTCCTCTGGGCCAAAACCACACAAGGAAAGAAGAGAAACAGTCAAGGGTGCTCAGTTAAGTCACATAGTTCAGATTCCTTGAATCTGCTATCATCTGTGCCACCCATGATGACTCATTCCAAGCAGTCCCTGCCTTCTTTTGGGCTGGAGCTTGGTCTTGACAGCGAGGAATTTCAAAAGGAATGGATGTCACCAGCTCCTTATACAGTCACAAAACCATTCCTGTCGGGTCCAGAGCCATGGAGCACCCGCACTGCATTCCATCCTGCCTGCAAAGCTTCCAGGACTTCTCCAGCACCCCAAGGAAGAGAAGAGGACACGTTTTTCAGTGTCTTGTCTCCAGTTTGCCCTCCTGTTTTGCCTCTTGACTCTTTCCATATTCCCGTCTTCTCTTTCCTCTCACTTCTCATCCCCTCTTTTTCCCTCCCATCCCCCTCTTCACTCTCTTTCTGGTCTTCTACCCCCTTACCTTCCATTCACATTAAACTGCTTACAATTCTTAAAACTAACATCCTCCCTCTTGAGTCTTGATTTTTGTTCATGACCTTCCCTTTGCCTGGAATTCCTTCTATTCCCTTAATCTGTTGCTAACTTCTTCTTAACCTCTAGGAGCCCACCTAGCTTTCCTCCAGGGAGACTATTCCCTGACCCTTCTTATGCCTCATTATCCTGTGATGCAACATTGTACCTCATAGTATTTTACTCTCCAGCCTCAATGTTCTTTTGTCCCACAGAACTTTCCAAGAGAGGGGATGGAATTCTTGTGATGTTATCTCTTCAAAACACCATGTGTGATCCATAGAAGATGCTAGCAAATAGTAGTTGAATGAATGACATCTATAGTACTTAGACATGGAAGCTGGTGCCCATCCTGGCAACGGGTCTCAGACTACTCTCCTTATGTTACAGATTAGGAGTCAGACTCAGAAAAAAGTCAAGTCATTTGTACAAAGCCTGAAGTTATTAATATTACAGCTGGGACTAGGACCCAGACCACCACAAGGAACACAGCTTATTCTCCTTGTGACTCCAATATCCAGCATCGCGTCTGGAAAGTAGTAGGTGCCTAATGAATGAATGTATGAGGATGAGGCACCAAGTTCTTTCCACTGCCTAGGGCAACATGGAATAGCCACTCAGCAATATTACACTGCGTTTGATCACTCCAGACACCTAAACTAAATAATTAGAGCCCTATGATTCAGAATAGGGCCCAAGTTACCTGCTGTCAAGATTTGCCAGTCAAGCTGAAAATTGTTAAATTGCATGGACTTTGTGCAGTATTGACATAAACTGCATTTATTTCCTGAATTGGTTCATTGCAGTAGCTGATTTGACATCACCTACAGACATGGCCCAGATATACTGTTACCACCATTTCAACAGAAAGAGGCTGCTGCTATTTTTAAAGTTCCCCTGGAAAGTAGATGATATGATTCCCTTGCTTATCCATTCTGATGTCACTCAAACCTCCAGGGAGGAAAGTTCCTCTTTACATCCTGCTAAAATTGCTTCTGCCTTGCATTTGGAATGTTTCTCCCTACAGGTCAGATGACAACTGATAGAATAGGTTTCTGCCCCAGTGTCTGCCTGATGTTCCTGGCTGAGTAGACAGTCCAGATGAGAGAGAGTAAGTGTGTGTGATGCTAACACAGACTGCAGCAGGTGTGCAGGGGCTGGTTAGTATCACCATCTGGGCTGCAGTCAGTGGGCTTGCAGGAGAGATGCAGAATGGGACAATCTTGTTAATTTGTTTAGTACAAACTTCAAACAGTGACTTTAAAGTTGACAGAGTTCCAAATTTTAGTTTTCCACTTAAGTAAATTGTTCTGAGGTCACACAGCTCATACCTCCCCTGGACCGTTGTTTTTCCATCTGTAAAATAGGCCTGATAACAATAATCATCTTAGATATTTCTTTAATATGATTCACATAACACACTTCATGCAGTGCCTAACACAAGATGCACAATAAATGTTACACACACACACACACACACACACACACACACACCCCTCCCAGGGCTGTGAGGAATCATTCTAATAGGTAAAGCAGCATCTGTGCTGTGACTTTTTATTTGGGGACTCACATTTAAAAACACTGTTTTCTCTGTTCATATCTTCTCAGTCCTTCTATCGATTCACAGACCTTGGAACGTAATCTGAGGATGACTGTCCAATATCTCCCAGTTCCCCAGGGCCTCCCAAACAAAACATCATGTTGATTGCCGTAGTGTGTATTTTAGCAGACTATACCAAATGTGCACCCCAAATTTGGTGAAAATCACTCCAATTGTTTTTTTTTTTTTTTTGACATGATAATAGGGGGGAGGGAGAGAGAGTTAATTTCATTCATGTCGATGGAAGGTGAAAAGGGGACAGTGGATAACCCACCTGTCTCTCCCTGCTCTCACTGTAGAGCACTGATGTACAACAGAGACCTAACCTTGAGAACATGGGAGGCCCAAGCATCGGACAAAAGCCATCCCCAAATCAATGGAGCATCTTAGCAAGTATATCAGAGACGATAACCTTGTATAAAAGCCGATTTAAAACATCTTGGTACTCTAGTGAGTGCTGGGCAAGCACATCATTAAAGATGGAGCAGCTGAGGGCCTCCAGGGACAGAAGCCCAGTCCTACAGCACACAGGAGGGGCAGGAGGGCTGTGATGATGCCAGAGGAGGCTCCACTGTAGCAGGCTCTGGAAGCAGAGGAGTCCCTCCTGGTCTTGGCAGTGACTTCCCTGGACACCCTGACCAAGGGTTTGCAACAGGTCCTGGGTAAGAAGCTGCTGGAGAATGGCTACCAGATCTCCAGTGACTGCAAGTCACATCTTTGTATATTTTGTGCTGAAATAAATTTTAATGGTTTTTATTTCATATTTGTAATGCATACTGAATGAATACTATTATCAACTTTAATAATGTTTGAGTAGGACAATCTCTCTAGCTTTGTTCGTTCCAGGAACCCATTAAATAAAGATTTTCTGCCCAGAACAACAACAAAAAAAAATCAAGGTAGGCAGCACCCTTTCATCTTTTCAGCACCTTGTCTTCTGAAAAAAAAAAAAAAGATTTTTCTATCATAATTATCATCTTAGATTTCCAAGTCAGGAAATGATTGCTTTCTGCTTGCCACTAGTACATAAAAACAAAATCACCTTCCCAACTAGACTGTGGTGTCCTTGCTGTTAAGATGTGACCAGCTTCTAACTTCTGAGTAGTGGACCTGGGACTTCATGAGCTTTGTGGTAGAGAGAGAAGATATAGAGGAGGTGATGGGTAATGGAGAATGTATGGGTCTCTTATTCCCTAGGGACACTGGGGAACAAGAATCATTTTCTAGTCTTTGCAGTGCTCACAGTCCTGTCTGAAGTTGCAGACAATGCCTTGAAGGGGCACTCCAGCCTTGGCAGACTTGTTCAAGAGTTCAGCAGCCTCCTGAGATGTGTGGAGTGAACAATTCGGGGTCCCTGAGTGGGTTCTTAGAGAAGGTTACCCATTTAGTCATGTTATTCTGTTTCTTTCCCCGAATTCTCCCCATCAGAGAACCCCTGCTGACACAGAGGAGCAGTTTGCTGGTCTTCATGGGTCTGAGTGCTTACTCTGCTTCTGCTGCTGTTGGCATTGACTCCCTCCTGCCTCTTTCCAGGGATGGGGCTCGGAGAAGCTTTGACAAGGATAGCTTTGACAAGATGGGGAGGAATTTGGCTCCTTAAAGCAGGACAATCTGGCAAAAATATTGGATCAATTAGGACACACATAGAGGAATTGGCCCACAAATCTGCCCTAGTTTTAGTGTTCCAAAGATGCATAGTGGAGTAATTAAAACATAGGCTTGTCTAACAACTCAGATATTTCAAAATTCCTTCCAGAGCTCTATTTGTGTACAAATTGGCCTAGGACTGAAATCACCCCAGTGTTCCAGATGAAGATGTGGATTTCAGAGAAGTTAAGTGACTTCACCAAGACCACACAACAAATTATTAGGTAGTGGAACAATAAGTTCATGTCTTTTAGTGTTTTTATCCCCAGCACCTAACACAGAACCAGGCTATAGGAGGAATGTTGAACAAATGAGGCTAGGCTGCAAACCTGTTTTCTTTGCACTATTGAGTTTGTCAGATTAGGCAGATAGAAACACAGGAATCCCAGCGAAATTTAAATTTTAGATCAACAAGGAATACGTTTTTAGTATAAGTATGCCCCAAATATTTCATTTCATAGAAAATCTCTTCTCCTCTTCTTTCTCCTCCTTCCTGTTTTTCTCCTCTCTCCCCCTCTCTCTTTCTCAGTTGGTTCAGTTTCTCCCTTTAACACATACATTTCAATATCTTCCTGTTAGTAGTCTTTGTTGTTAACAACTAAAATTCAGTAAACACTCCAGATGCTGATGTTTCTTACTTTCCCCTTATTGCATACTCTAATGAAAGACTTTCAATATATTTTGAGTCAAAAACAAACAAAATCTAAAAAACTTGCTCATGAAAAAGTTAATACTCTTACCCTAAATGCCTTTAGGTTGATTTACTGAGTAATTCTTTAACAGATCAAATGATTCTAAAATTTGACTCAGGTGGAGCAGCAAAAAGTAAATGTGTGTTCTGCCATGTTAAATTATTGCTTTGTATTACATATCAGCTTTTTCACATAAATCTGTAGTGGAATTTTTCTGTGTTAAAATGATTCTAAAATTTTTCCACCATAGTTACTCTGTTTAATAACTTTTTAATTTTAGGATAAGTTTAGATTTGTGGAAAGTCCCAAAGATAATAGAGTGTTCCTGCATACCCCTCACTCAGTTTACCTCGTTGGTAATATCTTACAGTACCATAGTACATTAGTCAGATAAGAAACCAACATTATCAACTGAACATCACACTTTATTCAGATTTTACTAGTTTTTCCATTGAGGTTCTCTTCCCAGACCAGGATCCCGTTTAGGATTCTGCTTACAATCAGTTGTTGTGTCTCCTTCAACGCCCCTGGTATATGACAACCTTTCAGTCTTTCCTTGTTCCTCATGACCTTGAGACTTTGGGGGAGTGCTGGCCAAGTATTTTGCATAATGTCTCTCAGTTTGAGAATACCTGATGTATTCCTCATGGTTATCCTGGATTTATGGGTTTTGGGGAAGAAAACCACAGAGGTGAAGCGCCCTTCTCATCACATTATATCAGGGGCACATGCGATCCTCATGACTCATCACTGGTGATATTAACCTGGATCACCCGATTAACTTCGCTTTGTCAGGTTCTCTACTGTCAAGTTACATTTACCCCCCTTTTCATAGTCTGTTCTTTGCAGGCCAGTTACTAAGTGCAGCCCACCCTCAAGGCCAGGAACAGGGGCAATACACTCCTCCTAGAGTAGAGTGTCTAAACAAATTATTTGGAATTCTGTAAGAAATATTTGTCTCCACTATCCCACTTATGTATTTATCCTGTCGTGTATTCAGTATGGACTCATGGATATTTACCTTTTACTTTGGGTTATAACTCAATACTATGTCATTTATTTGGTTGCCCAAACTGTTCCACCTTTGGACATTGGGAGCTCATTCTGTTGGTTCCTTTCACACACCTGCACCATTGGGTTCTCTAGTACTTTCTTACTTTCTGGCACCAGAAGTTATTCCAGGTTAAAGCTATTATTTTAAATGATAAAAATTCAGGTTTGTTTGAACAAAATTATAAATTATTTGTGCATTACAACCAATTTCAAATATATTGCTACTTCACTAATTTCTCAATTTAGTAATAACATTGTTTGTAACATGACATCCTTTACATATAATTTGCACTTACATAATCATTACAAAAATGAATCATATCTACAATATTACACTTTTTTTTATCCTCACCCGAGGACATTTTTTGATATTTTGTTCAGATAGAGTGGGAGGGAAAGAGAGAGAGAGAAACATTGACGTGAAAGGGACATATCGAGTGGTCGCCACCCACACGACCCAATCAGGGCCGGGGACAAACTGCAACCGAGATACGTGCCCTTAGCGGGAACCGAACCCGGTCTCTCCAGACCGCAGGCCAACACTCTAACTGGCCAGGGCTACAATATTATATATTATACTTTTAAACAAAATTTATGGCAACATTTACATTTGTGTTAGATGTTTCATTTTCAACAGAATGAACTTTATTTATGTGTTTATTTATTTTTCTTTTTAATTTTATTTTTGTTACAGATGTTTCTCCATTTTTATCCTATTGATACTCTCCTCTCGATCCCTCCCGCCCATCCCCATTGTCCATGTCCATTGGTCATGCATACATGCATATAAGTTCCAACAGAATGAACTTTAAAAAGCTTTAGTTTGATTCCATAAACTGAATGCAAAAACAAAAATGAACAATAATTGGAATTAACAGGTTTTCTGTTGGAAATATAGTTATCTATGAGATTTATATAAAATTCTCCCCATTTAACTATTTGCCAAGTTTCTCTTCTACTAATGAAGCCAATGTGTAACAGTTCACCTTCTTTTTTCATACCTAGACAAGAAAAATTGAAATCAAAAGTGAGCAAAAATCACTTTAGAACAGACATTTCAAGTAAATGAAAAGTACATGATAAATTGCTATCTTCGGGCATATTTTCCCTAAAAACGACCACTAACTTTTGAAAGAGATACCAATGATGCTTCAGCAGATTTGTGTTTTCCAGCTCCCGCGGGAGTAGTGATATCACTGCAGCCCCATGATGGATGGCTAATGTCGACAAACACTTTGTCGTTTCATGCTCACTGTGAACTTTTTTGAGAAATGGAAATTCAATACTTAATTTTTCATTAAACCTACTCTTGCTTTGTTACTATATTGCTACCAGAGGATTTCTTGTGAAATCAAAAGCATTATGAAACAATAAAAAATGTTATGTGTGTATTGTATAAAAGATGATACCAACTATTGTAGCAAGAACATGCAGTCCTTTCTTTAGGTCCCAGTAGGACTGCTCAGACTCTTATTTCCTCCAAATGTCTCATGTTTACATAACCCATAAATTTCCACATTTCTTACCGATCCCCGCATCCCCTGATCTGTCAGCATCCTGTAGTACATGACACAGACCACAGGAACTGACTGTATACCAAGCAGCTGGCATGAATACCACCATTGAATTCTTCTCCCACCTCTACCTAAGAACTACAGAACTTACCTTCCTACGGTGCTCATGTACAAACATTTTATTTTACCATAAAGCACCTCACATGCTCTCATTTAAAAAAGAAGAAAAAAAAAAGGTATCCATTGTGCTATAGAAAGAAAGTCAAGAAAATAGAGATGAATCATTGCTGGTCTTTCAACTGTAAACATATATTAAAATGTGTTTCATCATCCCATGGACTGAGAGATCTAGGTTCGATTCCCAGTCAGGGCACGTGCCTGGGTTGCAGGTTCGATATCCAGTAGGGGGCATGCAGGGGACAATAGATAGATGTATCTCACATCGATGTTTCTCTCTCTCCCTTCCTCTCTCTCTCTAAATAAAAAAACACAATAAAAACATATTTTTTATTTTTTTTATTATTTTATTTTATTTTTTTATTGATTAATTTTTGTTACAGATGATTCTCCTTTTTTTCCCCACTGATTCCCCTCTCCCCCTTCCCTCCCTGCCCCTTCCCCAGATTGTTGTCCATGTCCACTGTTCATGCATACATGCGTATAAGTTCTGTGGTTCATCCCTCACCCACCTCCCCACTCCTTAGGGGATTGTCAGTCTGTACCCCGCTTCCGCGTCTCTGGGACTACCCCATTCCTCAAACTGTTATGTTCATTATATTCCACAAATCAGTGAGATCATATGAAATTTGTCTTTCTCTGTTTGGCTTGTTTCACTTAGGATGATACTTTCCAGGTCCCTCCATGTAGTCTCAAAGGATAAGAGATCGTTCTTTCTTATAGCTGCATAGTACTCCATATGTACCACAGCTTTTTGATCCATTCGTCTACTGATGGGCACTTGGGCTGTTTCCAGATCTTAGCTATTGTAAATAGTGCTGCTACAAAGATGGGGGTACATATATTCTTTCTTATTGGTGTTTTATGCTTCTTAGGGTATATTCCTAGAAGTGGGATCACTGGGTCAAATGGAAGATCAATTTTTAATTTTTTGAGGTGACACCATATTGTTTTCCATAGTGGCTGCACCAGTCTGCATTCCCATCAGCAGTGTACTAGAGTCCCCTTTTCTCCACACCCTCGCCAACACTTGTTGTTTGATGATTTGTTGATGGTGGCCATTCTGACAGGTGTGAGGTGATACCTCATTGTTGTTTTGATTTGCATCTCTGTGATGATTAGTGATGATGAACATTTCTTCATATGTCTCTTAGCCATTTGTATGTCCTGTTTGGAGAGGTGTCTATTTAGTTCCTCTGCCCATTTTTTAATTGGATTCTTTGTCTTCCTTTTGTGGAGTTGTATGAGCACTCTATATGTACTGGAAATTAACCCCTTATCTGATATATCATTGGCAATTATGCTCTCCCATACAGTGGGTAGCCTTTCCGTTTTGATGATTGTTTCTTTCGCTGTGCAGAAGCTTTTGAGTTTGATGTAGTCCCATGTGTTCATTTTCTCCTTTGTTTCTATTGCCTTAGATGATGTGTCAGTAAAAATTCTGCTGCGTATGATGTCTGAGATTTTGTTGCCCACAGTCTCCTCTAGGATTTTTATGGATTCATGAGTTACATTTAAGTCTTTTATCCATTTTGAGTTTATTTTGGTGTAGGGTGTAAGTTGATGGTCTAGTTTCATTTTTCTCCAAGTAGCTGTCCAATTTTCCCAGCACCATTTATTAAAGAGGCTGTCCTTACTCCACTGTATGCTCTTGCCACCTTTGTCAAATATTAATTGAGCAAATTGCCTTGGGTCCATTTCTGGGTTCTCTATTCTGTTCCACTGGTCTATATACCTGTTCTTGTGCCAGTACCAGGCTGTTTTGATTATGGTGGCTTTGTAGTATAACCTGAATTCTGGTATTGTGATCCCTCCAACTTTGTTCTTCCTTTTCAAGATTGCTGTGGCTATTCGAGGCCTTTTTTGGTTCCATATGAACTTTTGAAGGAATTGTTCTAATTCTGTGAAGTATGCCGTTGGTATTTTGATGGGGATTGCGTTGAATCTATAGATTGCTTTGGGTAATATGGACATTTTAATGATGTTAATTCTCCCAATCCATGAACAGGGTATGTGCTTCCACTTTTTTACATCTTGCTCTATTTCTTTTTTCAAAGACCTGTAGTTTTCTGCGAATAGGTCCTTTATTTCTTTGGTTAAGTTTATTCCTAGGTATCTTAATTTTTTTGCAGCAATGGTAAATGGGATTGTTTGCTTAGTTTCTCTTTCTGTGAGTTCATCATTGGTGTATAAGAATGCCATCAATTTCTTGATGTTAATTTTGTATCCTGCTACTTTGCCAAATTCATTTATTAAGTCTAGTAAGCTTTTGGTGGAGTCTTTGGGGTTTTCTATGTACAGTATCATGTCATCTGCAAATAATGACAATTTCACTTCCTCCTTTCCAATTTGGATCCCTTTTATTTTTTCTTCCTGTTTGATTGCTGTGGCTAAGACTTCCAGTACTATGTTAAATAGGAGTGGCGAAAGTGGGCATCCTTGCCTTGTTCCTGTTCTTAAGGGAAATGCTTTTAATTTTTGCCCATTGAGTATAATGTTGGCTGTAGGTCTTTCATATATGGCTTTTATTATGTCTAGATATGATCCCTCTATTCCCACACTGCTGAGCGTTTTTATCAGAAATGGATGCTGGATTTTGTCGAAGGCTTTTTCAGCATCTATTGATACGATCATGTGGTTTTTATTCTTCAATTTATTTATGTGGTGTATCACATTTATGGATTTGCGAATATTGTACCAGCCTTGCATCCCTGGGATGAATTCCACTTGGTCATGGTGGATAATTTTTCTGGTGTATTGCTGGATTCGATTTGCTAGTATTTTGTTCAGGATTTTGGCATCTATGTTCATCAGGGATATTGGCCTGTAGTTTTCTTTCTTTGTTGTGTCTTTTTCTGGTTTTGGAATTAGAATTATGCTGGCTTCATAAAACGAGTTTGGAAGTCTTCCTTCTTCTTGAATTTTTTGAAATAGTTTGAGGAGAATGGGTATTAGTTCTTCTTTGAATGTTCGGTAAAACTCCCCTGTGAAGCCATCCGGGCCTGGGCTTTTGTTTGCTGGAAGAGTCTTGATTACATCTTCAATTTCTTCTGTTGTTATTGTTCTGTTCAAGTTTTCAATCTCTTCCTGATCCAGTTTTGAGAGACTATGTGTTTCTAGAAATTTGTCCATTTAGCTTAGATTTTCGAATTTGTTGCCGTATAATTGTTCATAGTAGTTGTTAATGATCTTTTGTATTTCTGTGGTGTCAGTTGTTATCTCTCCTGTTTCATTTCTGATTTTATGTATTTGGGTTCTCTCTCTTTGTTTCTTGGTGAGTCTAGCTAAGGGTCCATCAATCTTGTTTATCTTTTCGAAAAACCAGCTCTTTGTTTTATTGATCCTCTGGATTGTTTTTTTGGTCTCTATGTCATTTATTTCTGCTCTGATCCTTACTATTTCCTTTCTTCTACTTGCTCTGGGGTTTTCTTTTTGTTTACTCTCTAGTTCTTTAAGTTGTGAGGTTAGGTAATCTATTAGAGATTTTTCTTCTTTTTTGAGGTAGGCCTGTAGTGCTATGAACTTCCCTCTCAGAACTGCTTTTGCTGCATCCCATAGATTTTGTATTGTTGTGTCCTCATTTTCATTGGTTTCCAGGAAGTTTTTGATGTCTTCCTTGATCTCCTCAGTGACCCATTCATTGTTTAATAACATTCTATTTAGCTTCCATGTGTTAAAATGTCTTTGTATGTTCTGCCCTGGCCAGTTTGGCTCAGCGGTTAGAGCGTCGGCCTGCGGTACTGAGAGACCCGGGTTCGGTTCCCGCTAAGGGCATGTACCTCGGTTGCAGTTTGTCCCCGACCCTGGTCGGTTGTGCGGGTGGCAGCCACTCGATGTGTTCCTTTCACATCGATGTTTCTCTCTCTCTCTCTGTTCCTCTCTCTCCCTCCCACTCTACCTGACAAAAAAATGGAAAAATGTCCTCAGGTGAGGATAAAAAAAATAAATAAATAAAATGTCTTTGTATGTTCTTCTTGCAATTGATTTCTAGTTTCATACCATTGTGGTCTGAGAAGATGCTTGTTATAATTTCAATCTTCTTGAACGTGTAGAGACTTAGTTTGTGCCCTAACATGTGGTCTATCTTTGAGAATGTTCCATGTGCACTTGAGAAGAATGTGAATTCTGTAGTTTTGGGGTGTAGTTCTCTGTAGATATCTATTAAATCCATTTGGTCTAGTGCTTCATTTAGAGTCTCTGTTTCCTTGCTAATTTTTTGTCTGGAGGATCTATCCAGTGATGTGAGCGGGGTGTTGAAGTCCCCTGCTATGATTGTATTGCTATCGATTTCTCCTTTGAAGTCCTCCAATAGTTTTTTTAATATATTTTGGTGCTCCTATATTGGGTGCATATATGTTTATCAAGGTTATATCTTCCTGTTGGATAGATCCTTTCAATATTATGTAGTGGCCTTCTTTGTCTCTAGTTATGGCCTTCAATCTGAAGTCTATTTTATCAGATATAAGTATTGCTACCCCAGTTTTTTTTTTCTTTTCCATTTGCTTGAAAGATTTTTTTCCATCCCTTTACTTTCAATCTATGTGAGTCTTTTGTTGAGAGGTGGGTCTCTTGTAAACAGCATATAGATGAGTCATGCTTTCTTATCCAATCAGCTACTCTGTGTCTTTTTATGGGAGCATTCAGTCAAAAATATATTTTTTAAAAATGTGTTTCATATACTACTATGCATGACTACGAAGGGAAGCTTCATGACCCAAATGGAATTCAACCAAGCCCTTATGATTGATATTAATGTACCTACTGATAATGATACTTAATCAGGCTATAAGAAATCCAAAACAAATGCTAAACAGGGTTGGTTAAGACAGTTAGCATCAACAGACTCTCCTCGGCATGCTGGGAGGAGGCCAACTTATTTTTAAAGTCCGTCCACTGCTGTGTAGGCCTCCTGGATTACAAGGTTTTGGTAAGACTCATAGTAGTGATCTCCAGAGTGCTGAAGATTCCTGTTGTAAAAGGATTTCTCTCTCAACTACCTGGCACCTAGTATCTTACTCAGTTATCTCCTGTCATGTTTGGTTTCCGACAGAAGCCACCCAGGGGAATGTCCAGCTAAATTCTGTTCCTCTGTGACCAATATTTGAACCATGTGAGCCAGGCTGGATAACACAGACTTTGCAGACTTCGTGCGTTCTTTGACTCCCCTCCCTCAGGGCAGGGTCCTATGCTGCCAGGTTTTGGTCCTTTCTCTAGGCCCTCACTTAACCTTTTAGGGTTGAGAATGTCTCCCCTTGAGAAGATTTCCAGAGTCCCAAGTCTTACCATGGAGAAAGATGAAGAGGAAAATGAGGTGAGTTTTACAAAGCCTTTCCTCCCCTCACGGATGGTATAGCTCCATTCCTGGGGAGGGGCAGGGGGAACAGGGCATTGCACGGCCGCAGCCCCCCTGTGAGAACGTGTGTGAGGCTGCCATCCTCTCCTTTGTTCTGAACACACATCAGAGCCGGCTGGCCTAAGCCAGACAGAGCACAGTGTGTGTCAGGGCCAAGAGCAGCGAACATGCGCTGTCAACAATACTCATGAATCCACTGGATAAGTTCTTGAGCACTTCTCTAGGGGTTCCTCTCACTTGTTATATGCAAAAATGTACCAATTCCGAAGATAAAACCAACATGTTCCCTTGCCTTCTATATATGACTATTTGGTTATTTATGTTTTTGTTTTATTTTATTTTATTATTATATTTAGTCTAAATTTTAAATTGTAAGACATTGCCTTCCACTTCTGATGCCTCGACTTCTCAAATTTGGATGCGTTGTTAACTTTTCCAGGTCACAAAATATGATTTTCATAGTTATTACTTTAATATGCTAAAGATGATCAAAATGTATATGTATAATTTAGAACATTCTAATCAACATTGGGTGGCTCCATTTTATTTATAAAATGTAGTTATAAATGCCTGTGAAAAACCCATGAAATAAATTGTGAGACAATGAGAAAAAATGAGCTATTAAGCACTTATCATGTGGTAGCTACTAGACTACTTCTTGGATATAAAAAAATACCTAATACACAACTCCTGACCTCATCAAGGTCATAGTCTGAATCAGAATCTTTCTCGCTGAAACAAAAAAAAATTAAAATTAGACTTGGTAGGTCTGATCACAATAACGTGCATATTTTTGGGAGGAGTCCATGGCATTAAATCTGAAGGGAAGCCAAACAAACCCAGCAGCTGCACACTTACCACACTCAGACTTTCGGTCCACGCTCCAGCACGGTCTGGGAATGACTGCTCACTGGGAAGGGCAGTGGTGCTGAACCGGGGTGTCTTGGTTTATAGCTGGCGCTTGGTGGTTGAGAAAAATCATGGATCTTGGCTTTTGTGGTTATTCGTTCTCTCGAATACATATGATAAGTTATGACAATCAACTGAATCCTTATGATAGACATAAATAGTAGTAAGAGATATATATTTTTGCTCATATAATTTTCTCTCATTTTCATTGCCAGGCCTCTTTTGGTTTGGGCTTTATGATGATTTGGTGCTGGACACAGATTAGGTTTTATAAAGGGTTTATTCTAGGAATTAGGGATCCTTCACCCCACTAGGAAAATTAAACCGTTCTCACAGAAAGCACGGGTCCAGAAATATTTATTTTGCCAGTGTGATAGGCCATGTCCTGTGCTGTTCTGAGTGTGTGGAAGTGGACTGAAGACTGGCTGTGTGTCCCTTTTGTTGGGTTCCACTGTTCCTCTTGGTCAGGGCAGGACTCTGGGGAGGATGTGGGACCCCTTAAAATGAGAGTGCCAAAACTTAAGTTTTATTTTTTACCCCCCAAACCCTATTCAATACAGGACTAAGCTTTCAGGATCTCACACAGGACGGATTTTGTGAAGAGTAAGCCGCTGGCCTTGTGGGCTGGGCACTCTCTCGTGGCGGAGATACCCACACTGTGCACTCATGCTTCCTTCTGCCTCTTCTCCCTGCTGCTTCAGCCCTGTGCTTGAAGCCACTGAGGGAATCTCTGGTGAGCTCTGAATGTCAGGCTGAGGACACGGCACTCAGTATAACCCTGGCCTGCTCCTCCAAGATCTTCCCACCCTTTTGCACACCAGCAGGGAGCTACCCCCAGAACACACTCTTACCTCACCCTCCTGCCCTAGAGAATCCCACTGTGGGCAAGTCAACTCCTTTCTCTCTCTCCAGATTTCTCCCCATGGTCTTCTCCTCCTGTCCCCAAGCCCTGGTCTCTTCGATGGGTCTAGCTTCCGGGAACAAGGGCATGGCAATTCTGCCCAATAATTCGCTTGAAGCAGCAAACACAAAACCTGCTGTCTACCTAAATGGTGGGAGGATAAACAAGAAACCTCCCAGAATGATTAGGAATTAGTACACGGCATGATCTCTTTTATTGCCCTCCTTCTCTTCTCTCCCTCCTTTCTGCCGTTTTTTCTTTCTGTTTTACCAAGGCCTCTCTGGCCATTCAGAGCAGGCCATTATGACTGCCTTCACCCTATGTTCTCTGGGTTCTGACAGCACAGCCTGTTCAGGGTGTGATCATAAAGTTTTGTGTCCTGTGCTGGGCACTTTCTTCCATCGGGCTGAATCTGACCAGAGTCCCCCACGCCAGAGCAGTGGTGGAAATTTTGTTTTTTCCCAGTGTCTGTTTCTGTGTTTATCTGATCATGAACACCGTCAGATAGCCTGTTCTCTCCAGGTCATGGCCGACCGGTCTACCTCTTTCACTAACATTCCTTGCCCAACTCCTGAAGGCATTTGAGTTGATACCAGTGACTGATCTTTCTACAGTGGGGGAAGGACTGCCAGGTGAGGAAATGAGCTTCCTGCCACTGGGCCACCATCTGCCTAGACTTAAAAGAGACTGTTCCTAATTGGATATCAAATTGAATTGAGGAGTCTTTAAGTGCCCCAGTCTCTTAACTTTTCATCATCATTCAAGGGCTGCCTGGGGTCAAATTCTAGTTCTACCACTTACTAACTTTGTGAGCTTGAGTAACTTAACTTAACCCTTTGAGACAATTTCTTCATCCATAAAGTATGAGTACTAATCATCCCTACCTTAGAGGGTTGTTGAGGAAATTAGATGAGATATTGCATGTGAAGCACATAGACCAATGTAAGCTCTCAGTAAAGTTATTTATATCTACCCTTGTCTTTCTCTTTCTAATTTGCCCATTGCAGTACAGGTTTTATGAAGTAATTTCAAAGTTCATAAAACAGTGACCTGAATGCCTTGCTGAATGCCAGTGGAGCTCTGTTCCCAGCCCTAGCTGACACCTGTCCTCCCCTTAGCCTCCTTCACCCACAGGCTTCCTGTGGCGCTTCTCCCGGAGAGGAGTGTGCTACCAGCAAAGCCTTTTTTAAGAAAAGATTTCCAGAGGGATCAGGGGAGAGAAAAGTTCTATTAGTTTCCTAGGGCTGCCGTAACCAATTACCACAACTGGGTGGTTTAAAAACAGCAGAAATGTATTCCCTCACAGTTGTGAAGGCTTGAAATTCAAAATCAAAATGTTGACAGGGCCATGCTCTCTCTGAATGCTCTAGGGGAGAATGCTTCTTTGCCTCTTCCTTGCTTCTAACGGTTTCTGGCAATCCTTGGCATTCACTGGCTCAAAAGTGTTATTCTTTTTCTTTGACTCTCATCTCTTTGTAGACAGTAATGAAAATTGGGGGCTTGCAGATTTGTTTAGATCAGAATAATATTTTTACATCCTTTCCATACCAATTGTGTGTTTGCCCATTAGAAGGTGGACAAAGAAAAATGTAGAATTTTCTATTTGTATAACTAATGGTGGAATTGTAATGGAGTGGGTGCAAAACTCATCTGTTGCTTTGGGGACCGCTGCCTTTTTAACAGGCATGGTGCATTCTCCCAACTTATGTTTCAATCTGATTCATTTTTTGGCTCATTGCATAGTATTACCTGACTATTAAGATTTGGTCCATGACTTTGTCTCCTTGTTTTCCCAAATTTGCTTTCCTTTCTTCTCCCAGTTGGGTATTCATCTTATTCTGATCACCCAGGGCTAGCGATAAGCTCTCTTTAATCTACTAAGGGTGTGGGTATTCACTAGGAGCAGTATTAACCGGGTGTTCAAAATCTGATGAAAATAGGTCTGAGCTAACTGGCACTGTCCAACTGGCAAAGTGAGAATGGCTTCCAGTCTACCCAAAGTTATCCATTCAGGGATTCTGATGGATACCTCACCACCAATGGAATGCAAGAAGGATGGTCAATGAGAACCTGCTGTCAGCTATAAGGGTTGAGAGTGATGGGAGAAATACTACATTGATTATGACAAATTCACTGTTTCCTCCTACTCCAGGATTCAGTTTTCTATGCCTTTATTCTGCTGGACATTAAGCAAGGCATTATAAAGTTCCAGTCCACCAGACTCTTCTTCCTGTTTGTTGTTGTTGTTTTCTCAACCTGGTTCTTCTTTTCATAATGCTCGTTTTTTAAACAGTAAGAATTATCTGGCTTCACCCATATGTATGAGTGGTGCATATGTCTGAGTGTTTCCTCTCTTTCCTCATTAATACTCTACCTGTTTGAGATGCTTCCCCTCTTGCCAGTCTCTCAGAGTTGGGTGGACTTATCTTTGGCCTTAACTTCTTGGCACCAACTGAAGATGGTCTTTATGTGATCCTTTCTGAATGTTTATGGCCTAACCAATCTGAAGTTAAGGAGCTATAATATTTTATCCCTGCGGTCAGCCTTCCAGCTGTGATGGGAAAGTCCATGGCATTAACCCTTCAATTCCCACGTAGGTTGTTCCTCCCTTCCCATCATACACCCAGTAAGATTGAATGGGAACTATTGGCTACATGGTCCAGGAAGTATCTGTGCTGCAAAGTTTGGGTCAGGACAGAAGCAAATCTATCCACATCCATGTTGACCAGCTCTCTTAGCATAGTTTGCACAGGGTAAAATCTACTGCTGCTGCTATAATTATGATGTCATCTTTGATGGCACATCAGGAAGCCACATGTCAGCCTGCCAGCATCTTCTCACTGGGCTGGGCTCCAGATGATGAACAAACTACAATATGACAACTTTTTATTCTTTTTCCTTCTCTTTTACACCCTATTGTTTCTTCTGCTCTTTGATAATTCAATGTTTAGACTTCAAGAAAGTCTCATTTTTATTTCTTACTTGACTCTATAAAGTTTTATTGTGCTTGGGCAAAAAATACAGTACATTAGAGAACAGGGATGGATGTATTTTACTATCAACCTCTCTCTGGGGAACCATCGAGAAGACTCTCTGTCCTTCTCCCTGGCATAGTGGGGCTTATTTTACAGTATTGCCTAAAAGATGGCTCATGATATCACCCCAAATATAGGCAGATGACGCAAACCATGGGAGGCATAGAACTAACACTAGGAGAAACAGGTGACTTTATAAAACCTGTAACTCCTCTAAATCTTCTGTAATAAGTCTTACAGCTCTTCAACCCCCCAAATCTTTAAAGATTATCATTCTAACTCCTCTAGTTTGGTGACCTTTTGATATTATTAATGGTTTGGACCCATCTACCTGGGATGGGAGTTCAGAGCCTAATGTTGATTGACTATCTGAGAAGTTTTGCAACAATTCTATCAATACTGCTTTCTGGTTTTCCTTGAGTACCATTTGGACATGCTGAGATTAGGGGACCACATGCTTCTGCCACAACTCCATAACCTTTCCACATATAACCTTTCTTTTCTGCTTCCCAGGTTGGGTAAATACACTGTCCTGTACTTTAGGAAAAAGCCTGCTCTCACCAGAGTACAAATGTATGTGCCTCCAGACATTCAGGTGCATATGCATGCAAACAACCATAATCACCGATGAATGATCTATGCTGGATTTTGTTCTCACTTTTGACTGAACACAATTATAATTCCATGCCTTTATTTCTACTTTCTCTTGGTAGAAACCAACTGATACCTATGCTGTTGGAACTTCCTGTGCTTATGTAAAGAAGAAGGTAGAAGGCATTCCAAATGTCTTCACCTCAAGTCCATGAATAATTCCCAATCTTCCTAACCGCCCAGCTGTATGTTGGCTGACTTTTCCTAATTGCCAAAAGCACTGTATCTATACTCTGACTGTCTTGTGTTATCGTCCATTTTTGAGGTCTCCTTGAGCAAATGTGAACTAAGAGGGCTTGGTAAAGTCAGCATGTAAAAAGGTTCTAAATTAGAAAGCTATAATTTGGGGACTGTAAGCAGTATTTGCACTGTAGAATGGAAAAGGGAATTTGATGATAGGCCTCCCTCATTTGTTTCAGCAAGAACACATTTTGTAAGCCTTCGTTTGCCAGACTCTAGGTGGACAACTACCTCCTATTCCAGAAGTTTCACCTCCTAAGCCAGTGAGGGCTCACAATGCTGACACTTTGAACTGATAATAAAAATTCTGTTTCGTAATTTAATTTAGATGTATCTTTAAATAATGTCTTTGACCTATTATTTATCCAATGTTTGATATCCAGAAAGTTGCTATTTATTTTTGGTTAAAATGTAGATTTTGTTGGTGTTGTTATTTAAGTCGTTTCTCACAGGCCAAGCTTTTGCAGTAGGGATAGAAACGTCTTCTGACTTTATCCGAGGCCGGAGGAAAGATCACGACAGGGAAGTCGCAAGGGAGTCCTTCAATCTGGCCCAGGTCTGGTGTAATTTTAGAGAGGATGAGCCAGCATTTGAGGAATATACTATGGACCACTGTTATGGTGCTCAGATCCAAGTCTTGGGTGTGGGGTGTGGTTGTGGGGAGACATGGAGTTTCCAATGAAGGAAATGGACTTTTCTACAGAATAATGTATCTTTTTTCTTTACTCGTACTACTCTTTCCTTGGAAAAACACTTCCTGTAGCACATACAGGGAAAGTCAGATTTCTCAAGGAGAGTTAAGTATTCAGAAACCAGAACCAAGGAGGAGGCATGAAGACAGGCCAGGCCACAGTCATTTGGAAAATTATCTCAAGAGCTGAAGCCCCATTCTTGCCATACCTTCCACCTCTATTGCAGAAAAATATCAATCTTACACAGAAACAAAAATGGTCTCTTCTAGCTATAATTCATTTAAAATACAAAGTTTTGAGTGACTGTCAAGACACAAAACAAAGCTTGTTTCAGCAAGTTTTTCACGTGTATAGCTGGACTCTAGTGTAAAGCCATAAAGAACTCTTATAGGTGCCTTCTTGTGTTCAAAACACCCCCATCACCATTGGGAAAGAGAGAACTAATCAGTGAGGCCATAATCTACTCAGTACCTTCTGAAAATATCTGATCATCTTGCACAAAGAATGGAATCAAAATGTTAACACACTTAAACTTTATGAAACATATGCATCCCCCACTCTCTGTAATCTCAGCCTAGGCACACGCCATGCCTTGTTGGCAGAGATATATGTAGGTGTTTTATATCCTGTGAAACCAGGGAAAGCCATTTGATCTATTCCCCCACCTTCAAGTGAGAGGATGGGTAAGACGGAAAGTTGGGAGCTGAGTTAGACAAAGAGATCAGTGATAGACCAGCTGCACTGATACTGACATATTTGAACAATGATAATCACCAAGCATCTCTTCAGATAACTGGGTCAGTTGTTCCAGGGTAAGACGGAGCTGGCTTTTATTCATCTTGCTCTCCTCCATAGCGCCTAACACAATGTATTGTGTGTTGTTTAATCAGCTGCTCAATAACTGTTGAATGTTGAATGAAGTCCCCTAGGAACAAAAGTGGCTGTCTGGTGGGCGGAGAGGTGCTGTGAGAGGTACTGGCAAGAAGACAGACGTACTTAGATGAAGGAGGATTAATAGATTGACATTTTGCCTCCTCCTTTCATGCATGCACAGTGCTTGGGTTTTTCAAATTATTTCGGCAACAAGTCTTTTTCTCTTTCATTCAACCTATTAATGCAGATACATTCTTTGTTGCTTCTTCATCCCATCTTAACAGTAGGACTTCTTAGGATAGGTTAGAAAACCCAAGAAGGAACCCAACAATAAAAATATTTATTTAAATACCAACTCAGAATATTAAAAAAGTGGACCAGCAAAAAAACAACTGACAGAGTGTGGGATTGGGTACCTCCCTAACAGGCGAGAAAGCATTGAAAATTAGTATAGACGTTTGGAAAGATATTTGGCAATACTTATTAAAATTTAAAATATAGGTAGCCTTTCGCCTCCTACTTCATGTCTCAGTATCTTTCTAGAGGTAACCTCACACAGATTCACAGGGAGCACCAACCAGGGCATTTACTGAAGCCCCTTTATAAGAAATAACCTAAAATTCATCAATAAAGTTAATGCTAAATAAATAATGTAGCTTTTTTAAAAATGAGGTAGAGCTTTATGAATACATGGCAAAACTCAAAGACAAATTGAATGGAAATAAACCCAACTAACCTACAGAGCAATATATGCAGTATGGTATAATTTATTTAAAAACAGAAAACTAGTTCTAACCCCCCCCCCCCCCCCACACACACACACACACACATACACACACTCATGTTCTTGGTATATATTTCCATAAATGTAAATGTACAGCAATGTTTCTAGAATTCATGTCAAACAATAACAATTGTTACATCTGGAGAGTTATGAAAGGAGAATGGTCATGGAGAACTTTAGCTTTATCTGTAACATCTTAGTTCCTTAGAAGTAAACTATTTTTACAAATCACCTGTGTTCATTAAAAATAAATTAGGCTGTAAGAAGAAATCACCTGAGATAATACATGAGACTGGAAAGTGAGGGCAGATGAAGAGATTATGCCTATGGCTTTCTGACTCACAATCATACCTCTGAGTGGAGTCCATGGAGAAAGTGCAGAGATGGGGTTGGTAGGTTTAAACAAATGTAGTGGATGTGATGTAATTTGTGACCTTCTCTCTGGGGAAAGAAACTTAAGTCAGTTTTTCCTAGATCAGGCTCAGCCTCTGGAGCAGAAGTGGGAATCTTAGGAAGACAGGAGCTATGTTAGTCTGAATTGAGCATGTCCTCATTACCCCTAGACAGTCAAGTTCACACCAGGAGCAGAATCTAAGTTCATCCTTAGATTAGAGAATTAGACATTCAGAAGATTAGACAACTCTCCCAAAATCACATAATTGAGGCAGGATTCAAATTCAGGCATCTTATTCCAGAGCTCATGACTTAAGGCATCATGTTTTTACTAAATATATAAAAGCCAGCAAGAGAATTATTATAAAGAGCAGAAAAACAGAGAAATGAAAAAGATCAGATGTGGTGAGGAAAGAAGCTATAGTACTGGTGATTTTTCAAATGGGTTTTGAAGACTGAATAGGAGTTTTATGGGAAGAAACAAGGAGGCTGTTCATGGCATGCATTGAAAGTGGTGGCTATGCCCTGGCCAGTTTGGCTCAGCGGTTAGAGCATTGGCCTGTGGTCCAGAGAGACCCAGGTTTGGTTCCCGCTAAGGGCACGTACCTTGGTTGCAGTTTGTCCCGGCCCTGGTTGGGTCGTGCGGGAGGCAGCCACTTGATGTGTCCCTTTCACATCGATGTTTCTCTCTCTCTCTCTTCCTCTCTCTCCCTCCCACTCTATCTGAACAAAAAATGAAAAAAATGTCGTCAGGTGAAGATAAAAAAAAAAAAATTAGAGCCCTGGCCGGTTTGGCTCAGCGGTTGGAGTGTTGGCCTGCGGTCCAGAGAGACCCGGGTTCGAGTCCCCCTAGGGCCATGTGCCTCAGTTGCAGTTTGTCCCAGGTCCTGGTTGGGTCGTGTGGGTGGCAGCCACTCGATGTGTCTCTTTCATGTTGATGTTTCTCTCTCTCTCTCCCCCTCCCACTCTATCTGAACAAAGTATCGAAAAATGTCCTTGGATGAGGATTAAAAAAAAAAAATTAGAAAAGAAAGTGGTGGTTATGAATTCCCAGAGACTGTTGGAGGAACTATAAGAGGTTCCTATAAAAAGAATGAGCACACAGCCTGTGGAAAAGGACTGAGGTGGGAACTTGGGATGGTTGGGGGTGGAGAGGGGAATGACAGGAGCAGGGGGTGGAGGGTCTAAACATTGGATAAGTGGTTGAGATTTAGGCTTAGGCAATGCAAATCTGTGAAGGGTTTAGGCAGGGGAATACATAATCAAATTTGCCTTTAAAACTTGCTTTTTAAAATGGAAGAATAATTAGCTCAGGAAAAGACTAGAGGCTAGGAATTGGTATTTGGAGTCTATATCAAAGTAGGCCAGGACAAGTAGATCTCCAGGGAACTAGAGAAACAAAATAATAGGCCTTTCTCACTTTCCAGTTCTTCCTGAATGATCCAGTTTTATGCCTTAAAGTATTCCCTGGACTTAGTCATTGTAGACACAGCATGTGAGTTGACCTGTAGATGTTCCAAAAGTATAAGAGCTCACTCATCAGAGAAAACTAATTTGAAGACTTGTTGCTTTTATCTCCAGTGACACTAAATGCCCCTGCGGGAGCAAGGGGTAAACCCTTTACATTTTGCAACAGGAGTGATAAATACATAGTCGTGTCTATTTCTGTATTTTGAGCTTTTTCACTCCAATAGACACAGATCTAGGAAATGGGGATGTTGTCAGTGGGGGAAGGAGGTGGACCACCTTGGTGATAAGAAGGCCTGCCATGCATATGAGCCACTGAGCTTCAGAGTTGTAAAATAACCACCTCTTGCATTTGTTTAATTGAGGCTTTATAACTTGTAGAGAGCATTCACATGCATGATCTCATCTGATTTGGGCAGAAGCTGCCATTCACACCTCTGTCACTGGGACCAAAATACCTTGTGACTTCACTCAGCTGAGGGGTGCGAGGAGCTCAGCTGCACAGGTGGCTGGAAGAGTGTGGAGTGGGGAGGAGGCCGTTGGACTGTCTTTGGTCTGGAAGGAGGGAAGCAACTATCGCTGGTGAGTGGGAAAGTACATAAGTAAAGCCTGGGAAACTGTCAACTGGAAAACTCATGGGAATTCTTACACCACTCATTTGGTGCATCTCCTTAAGCCATATCCAACTGAGATGGGATTAGAGGGACAAGCACTCCAGATCCTGGAGCTCCCTTAGGGAGGAAGTAATTCTGCTTTCATAAGGAGTTTTGATGCTTAACAAGTTCACAATATTTTTTTTAGCCTGATCTGATTATTCCTGCTGTTATCCTAATTTGATTTCTTCTTCAAGATAACATAATTCTTTTCTCTTTTTAAGGGCTGAATTATTAAGTTCTCCCAAACCCCTTTTCTAAATAAATGCATATCTGATACCTCAATGTGATGTGTTACAACTAGGAGCTGAAGATGAAATTGAAAGACAAAGCAAAAGACTAGAATGTGAACTTCTTGAGGACAGGGAGGGCCATCATCACCTTGGTACACCAGCACATTTTTGCCTAGTGCATGTAAGTTATATGGATTATCCCATTCATCAGCTCACACTTAGATTTTCAAAATGCAAGCCACACAATGGGGAAAACAAGAAAACAGCAAACCCAATATAACACAGTCCTACCTCTGAATACCCAAACCAGGATTAGGAAGCTACACAGATGCATTCTGTGCACACATTTCTTGACCTTCAGAAATTGAGTACTAATCTCCAATCTGCCACATGTCCTCCTAGTGTGCACGATGCATTACTGTCAAAAGGAACCTTCCCATACCTCTGGGTGAAGAGGAATAAAGATCAATTTATCTCCCCTAGCTCAAGAGTGGTATCAAAATGAAATGTTCTTCTCAGGGCAAGTCTCAACAAGATTGAGAGAACAGGGAGCATGTCCTTGAGGACTTGGTACCTGCATAGGTAAAAGTGGCATCACAAAATAGTGACTTCTTTCATCTGTAAATCATGGTTTAGGATTCTTGGATAACTGTCCCCAAAGAACATCAGCAAGGGTTAGAACATCCGGGGACTATTATTTTGCAAAGGGCCCTCAAAGTCTGAAGCAAATTTCTTTGACTTTTTTTACTGGTGAAATGTCTTCATCCCTTTTGGGTGAGATTTGATTTTTAGGTGGGGAACTCATGCAGAACCAAAGTTGACGAATAACATCGATGACTAAGCTGCAACTAACACTTTTGAGCAAAAGTAGTGTTACATGTGTTAGCATGTGTAAGCATGTACACATACTCATTTCATACTTAGTACAAGATTTGGAAAGATTCCAAAAATAGATAGCACCATAACATTGTGCAAAAATCTGTGTAAAACTTCCCACATGCGATTGAATAATGACACTTAAAAATAATGAATTAAGAGCAAAATTAGACTCATGACCCAGATATAAGCATGAGGGCATATGGGTGAGTATACTACAATTATTTTGCACACTTAATATGGCGTAGATATCTAGCTGTTTTCAGAAACTGACAACCATGCTTCTCTTGAATATGACTCGTCATTCTTCTTTCTCTACCACCATCATGTCTGCCAGGGTAAGCCAACCATCATTGAATCTTTTCCTTCTGTGTATTTTGATTACACATATTTTGTGAAAGTCCTAAAGAAAATATTAAGAATTCATGAAACGAGCCACAGCAAGTATAATTTTTTTAACAGCCTTTTCTTGCTACCTTCTTCATGTCTCATTTTCTCTTCTCTGAGGAGTTCCGGAAGAGGTTAGATTATTATTATATCAAATAATGATTCCCGACTTTCAGTTCTTGCTTTATGACCATCTTGGATATAGAACTGTGTTTGCTCAGGGAAAATGGGTCACAGATTGCTAAACTAGCTCCTCACCATGCAGTGGTTAAGAGCTGTTTGTTTTTCAAATACCTTAATTGTATGGTCTACCAGAAAAGAGCAGCACTGGAAATTATACCGCTGGACTAAATGCAACCAGATGGACAAAAACAACAAGGCGCTTGAAAAAGATAAATGCCCCACAATCCCCCTGTGGTTGGTTTTATCGCCAGTTAATTTTATAATGGGTTCTTTTGGAGCAGGGGGATATTCTCAAGGGCTAGGAGTGGTTCCTCAGCAAAAACCAGGCAGCCTTCAGAGGCAAAGGTTGTCTTTGCTGCCTATTTGGGTAGAACTTGAATAAATGGTTTGGTTTGGGGGCTGGAGTAATGGGTGGATTTGATAGGAGGGTAGAAATATAAGCTGAAGAGAATCAACACATCCCTTTTTGTTTTATATTTCTCATTTTGCTAGATATAAAGCAAGAGTCTGGAGTTGGTGACTGGAGCTGAGGATGTGGGAAGCATGGTATTTAATGCTCTGGTTGGTTATCTGCAGGTTTTTGCTCCAGTTGCTAAGGGAAGAATACACCATGTTGTGAGAAGGTCATGCGGATTCATCAATGGACTCAGGGTGAGACTGATCCCTGCATCTTTGTTCCTCTTCCCAGGATGATAGTATCGGGGCCATAAACCAGCCTTTGTGGGTATGCCTTAAGATCCAGAAAACCAGGCTGCTGGACTGTTTTCAGGCCATAAGTAATTATATATCATTTCTCATAGTATGTAATAAACATATTGGATTCATGGTTGGACAGTGATGGAGATGTGGGGAGAAAGTCTAGAAAGAAATGTAAATTGAAGACCTCATTGACCCTCTTCTCATGAAGCAGCTGTGATTTTCTGGGAATGTTTGAAATACCTCATCATTTGGGGAAAAATTTCTCTTTATCCACCTCATCTCCAACTCTGCCACCATTGCCACCAACAGAAGTCCTCGAAAACAAAGGACAAGGAATTTAAGGTGCCCTGAGTATCTCTATTATAAAAGAGAAAATAGATACATTGAAAGTGTGAGACCTGTGAACTCTGGAGGCTTTAGTAAGCTGATAAAATTAAAATAAAATGGTCAAATTGTTAACTTTTCTTCCACTTTCCTTCTAGAAGTTTCAACTATAGCTTTTGGTATCTATGCCTACACAATTTAATAGCCACAGGTTTTCAGTGATTACTTCATGTAAAATCCTCGTTCCCTTATAAAATCATTCCTTTCCCTGAAATTTTCCTTGAAATCCTTGTTCAGAAGTTCTCTTGCACCAGAAAACATCAAATTACATACTTTAAATATCTCCAGTTTATTGTATGTCTATTGAATATTAATGAAGCTATTTAAAAAAAGCTCTGATTTTTTTGTTGGTTTTACATTGGGCCACAGTCTTTTAAAAAATCCTTTAACTTTCGAAAAACTGTAAAATTTGCATACAATGTAATGCACAGCTTATCACTATAAAATTGGATGAGTTTTGATTAATGTATTCATCTATATCATTACCATTCCAATACATATTCAGAATATTTAATCACTTTAAAAATTTCATGTTCCTTCCAATGAAACACCATACCCAATAATAAAAAAAAAAACTTCTAATTTTTATCGTGTACATTAACTTTTCCTGTTTTTAAATTTTAGAAATATTTAGTATTAATAATATCATTTTTACTGTTTTTAGCCTATCCTTTTTTATTCAAATGAATGGTTTTAAAATTTATTCACATTGCTATAATTATTATTTTTTATTATTTCACAGTACACTACTGTATGAATATCCCTCAATTTGTTTATTCATTTTTCTGGTCATGGACATTTGAATCAATTCTAGTTTTTGCATGATATAAATAAAGCTGATAAAAACATCCTCATACACGTCTTTTTGTAGAAATATGCTGTATTTTCTCTCAGATGAATGTATAAGAGTGGAATTGCTGTGTCATGGGAAAGATATATGTTAATTTTTTTAACATATGTACGCATAATCAATGGACATAGACAACAATGCAGGGGGCAGGGGGTGGGATAGGGGGGAGGGTGTCATTTTAATTGTTTTCCATAGTGGCTGCACCAGTCTGCATTCCTACCAGTAGTGTACTAAAGTCCCTTTTCTCCACACCCTCACCAGCTCTTGTTGTTTGATGATTTGTTGATGGCAGCCATTCTGATAGGTGTGAGGTGATACCTCATTGTTGTTTTAATTTGCATCTCTCGGACGATTAGTGATATTGAGCATGTTTTTTTTTTATATGTTTCTTGGCTATTTGTATGTCGTGTTTGGAGAAGTGTCTGTTTAGGTCCTCTGCCTGTTTTTAATTGGATTCTTTGTCTTCCTTTTGTTGAGTTGTATGAGTACTCTATATATTTTGGAAAGTAGCCTCTTATCTGATATATCATTGGCATTTATGCTCTCCCATATAGCGGGTTCCCTTTCCATTTTGATGGTTGTTTTCTTTGCTGTGTAGAAGCTTTTTGGTTTGATATAGTCCCACGTATTAATTTTTTCTTTTATTTATCTTACCCGAGGCATTGTATCAGTGAGAATACTGCTCTGTGTGATGTCTGAAATTTTGTTTCCTACATTTTCTTCTAGGATTTTTATGGATTCATGAGTCATATTTAAGTCTTTTACCCATTTTGAGTTTATTCTTGTGTGTAGTGTTAAGTTGGTGGTCTAGCTTCATTTTTTTTGCATGTAACTGTTCAATTTTCCCATTACCATTTATTAAAGAGCCTGTCTTTACTCTACTGTATGCTCTATTTGTCAAATATTAATTGAGCATAATGTCTTGAGTCAATTTCCAGGTTCTCTGTTCTGTTCCATTGCTCTATATGTCTGTTCTTGTGCCAGTACCAGGCTGTTTTGATTACAGTGGTTTTGTAGTATAATCTGATATCTAATATTGTGATCCCTCCTACTTTGTTCTTCTTTTTCAAATTGCTGTGGCTGTTGGGGGTCCTTTTTGGTTTCACTTAAGTCAATTAGAAATTTTTCTTGTTTCTTGTGGTAGGTCTGTAGTGCTATGAACTTCCCTCTCAGGATTGCTTTCGCTGTGTTCCACAGATTTTGTGTTGTTGTGGGTTCATTTTTATTGATTTCCAGAAAGTTTTAATTTCTTCCTTGATCTCCTTGATAACCCATTAATTGTTTAATAATGTGTTGTTTAGCCTTCGTGTATTTGAACGTATTTGGGTGTTTTTGTTGTAATAGATTTCTAGTTTCATGCCATTGTGATCTGAGGAGATTCTCGATATGATTTCAGTCTTCTTGAACTTGTAGAGACTTAGTTTGTGTCCTAACATGTGGTCTATCTTTGAGAATGTCCCATATGTACCTGAGAAGAATGTGAATTCTGCAATTTTGGGGTATAATTCTGTATAGATATCTATTAAATTTATTTAATCTAGTGAATCATTTAGAAACTCTGTTTCCTTGTTAATTTTTTGTCTAGAGGATGTGTCTCTTGTAGACTGCACACAGTTCAATCATATATGTAAAATCATAATTGATAGAGTATTAGTAGTATAGATGTTTTGTGTTTTTTTAATTGTTCAGGATGTTGTTGTTTTTTATCAGGTTGAGAAAATTCCCTTTATTCTTTGTTTTCTGAGAGTTTATTTTCCAATCATAAATGGGTGATAAATTATTTCAAATGCTTTTTCTTTGCATCTATTGAATTTGTATTTATTTCGATAATATAATTAATTTAAATGTAAATGATTGTGCATTCCTATGATAAAGTTCACATGATCTTTTTATATATATTGTTTAATTTTAATTTGTTATTTATTTTAAAAAAATTTTTGTGTCTGTGTTCAGAGGAAGAGGTTATTGGTCAGTAATTTTCTTTCCAAACATTTGACACTTTTGATGGTTTTGATATGAGGGCTACACTGCTTTCATAAAACAAATTAGAGAATGTTTTCCTTTTCTCTATTTTCTGAAATAGTTTGTATTCTATTTATATTATTTCTTCCTTATATTTTTAATAGAATTTACCAGTAAAAGCATCAAGGCCTGCATTTTTCTTTGTGGAAAAGTTTCTCATTGATATTTCAATTTCTTTAATAGAGCTATTCAAAATTTCTAATTTTTTTTGTCAGTGTCAATGTGTTTATAGAGATATTTTCCATATCTTTTAACTTGTAGAATTATTGACATACATTGTTCATAATATTCTTATTGTTCTTTTAATGTCTATAACATTGGTAGGCTGTCATCTCTTTCATTCCTAATAATTGTAATTTTTCTCTTTTTTCCTTCAATTGATTTGCCAAAGGTTTACTCATTTCACTAATATCTTCAAAGAATAAACTTTGTTTATGATTTTATTTATTGTTTGTGCATTATTTGTTTTTGCTGTCACTATGTCAGTTTGTTTTGCTGTGCAAATAACTTTTTTAAAATTTATTTATTTATTTTTGTTACAGATGTTCCTCCTTTTCCCCCCCACTGATTCCTCCCTCCCCCTCCCTCTCTGCCCTGTCCCCAGCTTTGTTGTACATGTCTATTGTTCATTATTATATGCATATAAGTTCTGTGGTTTATCTCTCCCCCACCACCCCCTCTCCTGGGGATTGTCAGTCTATACCTCACTCCACGTCTCTGGGACTACCCCATTTCTCAGACTATTATGTTCATTATATTCCACAAATAAGTGAGATCATATGATATTTGTCTTTCTCTGTTTGGCTTGTTTTGCTTGGGATAATACTTTCCAGGTCCCTCCATGTCGTCCCAAAGGATAAGAGATCTTTCTTTCTTACAGATGCATAGTACTCCATTGTGTATATATACCAATGCTTTTTTATCCATTCGTCTACTGATGGATACTTGGGCTGTTTCCAGATCTTAGCTATTGTAAATAGTGCTGTTACAAACATGGGGGTACATATATTCATTCTGATTGGTGTTTCAGGCTTCTTAGGGTATATTCCTAGAAGTGGGATCACTGGGTCAAATGGAAGTTCAATTTTTAATTTTTTGAGGTAACACCATATTGTTTTCCATAGTGGCTGCACCAGTCTGCATTCCCACCAGCAGTGCACTAGAGTCCCCTTTTCTCCAGACCCTTGCCAACACTTGTTTGATGATTTGTTGATGGCGGCCATTCTGACAGGTGTGAGGTGATACCTCATGATGGACCCTTAGCTAGACTCACTAAGAAACAGAGAGAGAACCCAAATACACAAAATCAGAAATGAAAGAGGAGAAGTAACAACTGAAACCACAGAAATTCAAAAGATCGTTAACAGCTACTATGAACAATTATATGCAACAAATTTGACAATCTAGGCGAAATGGACAAATTTCTAGAAACACACAGTCTCCCAAAACTAGACCGGGAAGAGATAGAAAACTTGAACAGATCAATAACAACTAAGGAAATTGAAGAAGCAATCAAGACTCTCCCAACAAACAAAAGCCCAGGCCCAGATGGCTTCACGGGAGAGTTTTACCGAACATTCAAAGAAGAACACCTATTCTCTTCAAACTATTTCAAAAAATTCAAGAAGAAGGAAGTCTTCCAAACTCGTTTTATGAGACCAGCATAATTCTAATTCCAAAACCAGAAAAAGACACTACAAAGAAAGAAAACTACAGGCCAATATCCCTGATGAACATAGATGCCAAAATTCTGAACAAAATACTAGCAAATCGGTTCCAGCAATACATCAAAAAAATTATTCACCATGACCAAGTGGGATTCATCCCAGAGATGCAAGGCTAGTACAATATTCGAAAATCAATAAATGTGATACACCACATAAACAAAATGAAGAATAGAAACCACATGATCACATCAATAGACCCTGAAAAGGCATTTGACAAAATCCAGCATCCATTTCTGATAAAAATGCTCAGCAATGTGGAATAGAGGGATCGTATCTCAACATAATAAAGGCCATATATGAAAGACCTACAGCCAACATCATACTCAATGGGCAGAAACTAAAAACATTTCCCTTAAGAACAGGAACAAGACAGGAATGTCCACTCTCACCACTCTTATTTAACATTGTACTGGAAGTCTTAGCCACAGCAACCAGACATGAAGAAAAAAATAAAAGGGATCTAAATTGGAAAGGAGAAAGTGAAACTGTCATTATTAGCAGGTGACATGATATTATACATAGAAAATCCTAAAGACTCTATCAAAAATCTACTAGACTTAATAAATAAATTTGGCAAAGTATAGCAGGATACAAAATTAACGTCAAGAAATCGATGGCATTCTTATACACCAATGATAAACTCACAGAAAGAGAAACTGAAAAAAAAATCCCAGTTACCATCGCAGCAAAAAAAATTAAGATACCTAGGAATGAACTTAATCAAAGAAGTAAAGGACCTATTTCCAGAAAACTACAGGACATTGAAAAAAGAAATAGAAGAAGATATAAAAAAGTGGAAGCACATACCTTGTTCATGGATTGGAAGAATTAACATCATTAAAATGTCCATACTACCCAAAGCAATCTATAGATTCAATGCACTCCCCATCAAAATACCAACGACATATTTCACAGAACTAGAACAAATACTTCAAAAGTTCATATGGAACCAAAAAAAAAAAAAAAACCTGAATAGCCACAGAAATTTTGAAAAAGAAAGACAAAGTAGGTGAGATCACAATACCAGATATCAGGTTATACTACAAAGCCATTGTAATCAAAACAGCCTGGTACTGGCACGAGAACAGGCATATAGGCCAGTGGAACAGAACAGAGAACCCAGAAGTGGACCCAAGGCAATATACTCAATTAGTATTTGACAAAGGTGGCAAGAGCATACAGTGGAGTAAAGACAGCCACTTTAATAAATGGTGTTGGGAAAATTGGACAGCTACATGCAAAAAAATGAAACTAGACCATCGACTTACACCATACACAAAAATAAACTCAAAATGGATAAAAGACTTAAATGTGACCTGTGAATCCATAAAAATTCTAGAAGAAAATGTAGGCAACAAAATTTCAGACATCATACGCAGCAGAATTTTCAGATACATCACCTAAGGCAACAGAAACAAAGGAAAAAATGAACACATGGGACTACATCAAACTCAAAAGCTTCTGCACAGCAAAAGAAACAACCATCAAAATGGAAAGGCAACCCACTGTATGGGAGAACATCATTGCCAATGATACATCAGATAAGGGGTTAATTTCCAAAATATATAGAGTACTCATACAACTCAACAAAAGGAATAAAGAACCCAATTAAAAAATAGGCAGAGGAGCTGAATAGATACCTCTCCAAACAGGACATACAAATGGCCAACAGACATATGAAGAAATGCTCAACATCACTAATCATCAGAGAGATGCAGATAACTCTTTTTTAAAAAATTATTTTTATTAATTTGTTTTTGTTACAGATGTTTCTCCTTTGTCCCCCATTGACACCCTTCTCCCATCCCCCTCACCCCATCCCCAGCTTTGTTGTCTATGGCCATTGGTTATGCATACATGCATATAAGTTCTGTGGTGTATCTCTTCCCCTCAACACCTCCTCTTCTGAGGTTTGTCAGTCTGTACCCTACCTCTACATCTCTGGGTCAATTTTGTTCATTAGGTTGTTTTGTTTATAATACTCCAAAAAATAAGTGAGATCATGTGATATTTGTCTTTCTCTGCTTAGCTTGTTTCACTTAGCATAATACTCTCCAGGTCTCTTCATGTCATCTTAAAGGAGGTCTTTCTTTCTTACAGCTACATGGTACTCCATTGTGTATATGTACCACCCCTTTTTTATCCACTCATCTACTGATTGTTTTCAGAGCTTAGCTATTGTAAATAGTGCTACTATGAATATAGGGGTACATATATTCTTTCTGATTGGTGTTTCAGGCTTCTTAGGGTATATTCCTAGAAGTGAGACCACTGGGTCAAATGGCAGTTCAGTTTTTAACTTTTTGAGAGGAAGATATAAAAATGTGGAAGCATATACCATGTTCATGGATTGGAAGAATTAATATCATTAAAATGTCCATACTACCCAAAGCAATCTATAAATTCAATGCAATCTCCATCAAAATACCAATGACATATTTCACAGAACTAGAACAAATACTCCAAAAGTTTATATGGAACCAAAAAAGACCCCGAATAGGCACAGCTATCTTGAAAAAGAAGAACAAAGTAGGAGGGATCACATTACTAGATATCAGGTTATACTACAAAGCCACTGTAATCAAAACAGCCTGGTACTGGCACAAAAACAGGCAGATAGATCAATGGAACAGAACAGAGAACCCAGAAATTGACCCAAGACAGTATGCTCAATTAATATTTGACAAAGGTGGTAAGAGCATACAGTGGAGTTAAGACAGTCTCTTCAATAAATGGTGTTGGGAAAATTGGACAACTACTTGCAAAAAAATGAAGGTAGACCACCAACTTGCACACAAGAATAAACTCAAAATGGATAAAAGACTTAAATATGACTCATGAATCCATAAAAATCCTAGAAGAAAATGTAGGCAACAAAATTTCAGACACCATACACAGAAGATAAGTCTTAATGAGTTTTCAGAAAAAAATTTATTTAATGTGATTACACCTCAGTTTGTCATGCCCAATCCTTTTTTGTTCGTCATTTTCTTTGGTTCAAGACACAGAGAAACAATGTTGTGTAGTGGAAAGTTCTCTTCTCTTGGGTTCAATATTTTCAAATTGTCATTTTACCCTTTTTATCCTCATTTTATATGTAAAATTCAATGATAATAATTACATAAAATTTATATAAAGCTCCAGGAACACAGTGGTCATTCTGTGATGATTGACCTCAGGATCCAGAGAAGTTCTTTATTACCTATGGAGCCTATTGACCAATAGCTTTAATTTTTTAAAATTGAGATATAATTGACATATAACCATGTATTAATTTCAGGTTCACAACATAATGATTCAATATTTGAATATACTACAAAATGATCACAAGTTTAAATATTATCCATTACCATACACAGTTACACATTTTGTTTTCTTGTGGTGAGACGTTTTAGATTTACTCTTTTAGCAACTTTCAAATATAAAATACAGTATTATTAATTATAGTCACCATGTTTATATTACATTCCCATGACCTATATTATCACTGAGATTTTGTGTTCTTTGAACCCTTTCACTCATTTCTTCTTTCTTTCTACACTCACTAGCTTTTGTTTAGTATCTAACCTGATTAGACATATTTCAAGTATATCTAATCTATGATGGAAATAATTCCAAAGTTGGCAGAGTTTCCAAAAGGATTTATAAAGATCCTCTAGTACTTATCTTACTGTAAATGTTTTGTGAAGGATGGTAAAGGAAACTATACTGAGAGATTAAGAAACATCAGCCTGTAGTCCAAATGAAATTCTCTTTTCTTTTTGGTCAATTTTTGTAAAATATCTCTTGCCTTGAGAAAGCTCTGCTATCTGTAAGCTGGCTGTATGAATTAGCTTTTTGTCTCCAAACAAAACAGAAATAATTACTAGCTACTTACTTAACTAAGTTGTGTTTCAGCAATCTAGGTTAAGTTTATAGATGTCATCTTCTGCTAGCCTTACTGGGTTTACCCTGTATTTTCTTCAGTCAGCTGTTGGTCAGGTAAGGAAGCTTGCCTTGGGGGTTTGGCTGACTGTTGATTAGAGCAATGATTGAGAGTGTGCTGCTTCTTACCTTCCCGCAAGATAACCCCGACTTATTCCTATGGTGGCTCTGGGTTCCAAGAAAACAAGAGGGCAAGCTCCTATCTGTAAGTCCTTTTCAAACCTCTGCTTTATCACATTTGCTAATATCTCATTGATGAAAGCAACTCACCTGGCTAATCCTGATTTAATGGGGTGAAGAATAGACTCTTCCATTTGATGGAAGGCAACTGTAAAGACTGATAGCCATTTTTGTTATCTATGACATTGGCTCTGGATGCAGAAGAGGAGTATGAGGCCAATAAAGAGGTGTTCCTCATCAGTATCTCCAGGATGTTAACAACGGCATGCCCTGCATCAGAAGGATGATCGAGACACACCCTATATTACCATCCAATCAAGGCTTTCATCTGTGAAGAGCTTTCCTGGCAAATCAATAAATGCACTCCACTTGGAGTTTGCTAAAACAGCATTTGATTCTCCAGATAGCAGAAACATAAATTTTTTTTGCTATCTTTCTCCTGTTCTTCTTCTTCTCCCTCAACCCTTACTCTCCAGTCCACTTCATGTATTTTATAAAAGCCTGCCACTGGCTGTCCTGGACTTAGTCCCTGTGAGTGGTTAGGAAACGTGCCAAATACCTGCTGCTTTATCTGAAATGGGGCATGAGGCTCATAAGGCCAAAAAGTAAGATCAAAGAGATCGAACAGGCCAGGCTGAATTCTCAAATCCAAATTTAGATCCTTTGGGGTTGAGCCCACAGCATGAGCACAAGTGCGCCTACTTGAGCACTCACCACACCTGTATTGTGCTCAATGTGTAAGAGTGAGGTACCTACCAGAAGCTATTCTTTGAACTATTTCTCCAACTTTCTGCTGGCTAAATGATGAGACCATAATGTAATCAAGTTTGGATGCAACAGGAAGGAATTGAACTAGATGATAAAATGATCTTGTGGAAAAAATGAATTATACTAAGTAAAGAATTGTATCATACTGAAATGTTGGAGGTCAATTTGGATGGTTTTGGGACCTGAGTCCCAGCCATCTTTCTAGGTTGGACTTGGTGCAAAGGATGGTTTAGACAAAGAGGGCAATTCTGCTCAGGTCCTCTGAATTACATATGTTGAGACTGATCTCTTTTCATCTCCATTAGTTTCCATTTCTATCAGCTACACTGCTCACCAATCACTGCTTCTCACCTTTCCTGGGCTCTGAGATGGCCCTAGAGTAATTCTCTGTCCCTTTTCCAGAGCACAGAGAGGCTGCAGGGTTTCCACCCTTGTCCTTATACCAACTGTGAAATTACTGAGAGTCTCAGAACCTCAGCCTGCCTTTAGAGTGACGTCAGGAGGTATTTCAGTCCTATGACCAAGGTGTGAACCACAGCCAAAAGGGAGGAAGTGTTTCCAGAGCCCCATAACAAGATGTGATAGGATTTCAAGGTTTTGTAAGTGTGATTGTCCACCCCTCCCCCTCACCCCCCTTTCTCTCTGTCAAAAACAGTTGTCTTATTACTTTCAGGAAACCATTTTCTTTGAAAAGTGTCAAAGTCCTTAATTTATCTTCAACTCAAATGCACTTCAAAAATTGCTGAGAGTCTAAGCATATATTTTTTATCTTCTTGCATTATGAGCGTTGGGAAGGGTTTAAAAGCAGATTTTCTTTGGGATTCCTGAAAGTCACACTATAACCAACATCATTAAATATAATTACTGAGCTTATTATAAGCTACACTCCACCAGATGGCACAGGAGATAAGAGAAGGTCAATAAATGGATGTTACCCTTAGGGAGTGTCAACTCTACTAAAAATATTATTGAACAGTGTAAGTTAGTATAAGATCATAGGAATCTGGAGTTGAAAGGGACCTTACAGAGTTCCAAGCATTCATTTTACGTATAAGAAAGCAGAGAATCCCAGAAAGTTTACCAAGCAATTCAGTTTTAGAGTCAGATCTGAAAGTAGGTCTCTTCATTCCCAGGCCAGATGATATGTCTGAGGGTTATTGCTATTCTCTGGAGATAAAACAGTGTGAACCCAAGGAGCAGGGAGAGTCACCATGGAAGACTTCTAATCTCATAAATGAAGGTTCTATGCTAGACCCCACACCAAGCCTTAACAGTGAGGAGAATTCATGTAATTATAGGGTAGAGGTACATCGTGGGCACCTATTTTTTTCATCTGCTCACATACCTCTGGAGAATGAGTCCTACTCATTCTATTCTCCACTTCTCCTAGCTGAATCACTAATCTGGGCTACCAAGAAAGCATCATGGATGTGACCAAACTTGACATCTAGGCTGGGATGATTGGCTTAAATGTTACCACTGAACATAGTTGTTTCTGAGGCTCACTGGAGCTAGAGCTGAGCAGTCGGTTTCTCTCCTTCACACATAAAACTCAAATGTTGGCTGGTAGTCTTTTCTTCTTCTTCTTCTTCTTCTTCTTCTTCTTCTTCTTCTTCTTCTTCTTCTTCTTCTTCTTCTTCTTCTTCTTCTTCTTCTCCTTCTCCTTCTCCTTCTCCTTCTCCTTCTCCTTCTCCTTCTCCTTCTCCTTCTCCTTCTCCTTCTCCTTCTCCTTCTCCTTCTCCTTCTTTTTTATCTTTGGGACTGGAGAGAAAAAAAAAGGTTTTCAACTGAGTGAGAGAAGATGAAAACAGATTTGTGAAGGAAAACAGAGACTAAAGACAAGAAGACAAGCCTATGCATTAGTCCTTGCTTTCAACTGTTTCTAATGCCCTGTCATATTCTTACTTGGGGTTTCTTTGTGAGGTACCCTGGTACATATATGATAAATGACCTTTTATGCTTAACCTAGTGATGAGTTGGGTGTCTGTCACAAATAATAAATACATGGCAGTCAAGATTATTAAATCCTATTAAAGTATCTCAGATAAGTGAATGCATGTTAGAAAATGAGAAAATGAGGGCCTAGAGCAGGCTGAGACATAAAAATCAGTTTGTTACAATCAACTTCAGTTAATGATGACTATCCCCAGAGAGCCTTCCAGTGCTGTCAGTATGACCTAGAGGAACACGGTGGGGACAGTGATGGCCTTGGCTCCCGGAGCACTGAGGGAACCAGACATATTTTCTCACCAGGTCATTGTGTCTGAAATGGAAGGCAGCCATGCAAAGGAAATTCAAACCCAGATAACCCAGGCTTGACAGAAGTGAAGAGTCTTTCAAATGGCTAAGGCCATTCTTTATATGAGCTCCTGAAAATGGTGGTGTTTGAGTCAAGCCATGGTGCATGGCAGGGTCACTGTAGAAGTGATGGAAACTTCTATCAGTGGAAGAGAAATTAGGCTCCTAGCATTCTTTTACCTCAAGATTCTTGCATTCTGATTTAGGCCCTAAGAGATAAGAGGGATCCGCTGAGTAGAAGACTGACCTCCAAGAGATCTGATTCCTCATGCTCAGCCTGTGCTTTGGAAACATCACCATATAGAACCAGTCACGTTCCACTACCACGGTCCCAGAAAGCCTCCCTCCTGGTCCCTCTCCCGGTCCTTTCCTCTGCTCAGGCGCCTCTGTTCCGTTTTCCAGTGAAGTTACCCCTTCTCTCCTTGCCCTAAACTTTTCCAGGTGGAATATGATTTCTGAGACAGCTCTCCCACCTGTTCCTTGAAAGGCCTGACTTCTTGTATATTTCTAGCAACTTCCAAATAGAGGCCTCGTCCATAAAAACTTTCTCTTAGGATGATCACGAAGATACAAAACTACTGTTTGTCCTGCTCTTTCCTGTCTGAATCCACTCTCCTTCCTTAACCCTTTATCCCATCTCACCCAACCGATGACTGAGACAAAATGTAAACAATTTGTTTTGCTTGTTTAAAGATATATTTGACTTGAATTATACCACTGGCTGTTCTTTGTGTGTTGAAATTTTAGAGTCCTAGAGGCTTTTTAGAACCATGTGACCTCAAAAGGAAATCATTCCCTAAAACAATCTATTTGAATTGTTTATTTGGTAATATTTTTATTATAAGGCCTCATCATCATATCTCTATGAAATAACTATACTGCTTTTGAATGTAGATATCAGTGTTTATAAGAGACAACATTTTATCATCTCGTGATAATAGATGTGCCAATAGCATAATTTATTCAATAATGCAAATTGTAGTATATTATCATCCCCTTTCTTTTAAGCACTTCACACACACACATATGTATTTCATGACCACATAATTTTAATTTTCTTCCCATCTTAAATAAATGCCATTTTTTTCTGTATCTAGTCAATATAATTTACCTGCCACCTACATGGAAGCTTTTATTAAATTTATGTATGACTTATAACATAATCCGTAATTTCTGCAGGAAAATCAGACTGATAATGTTTGTCAAATATACAGTTAAGATCCCCATCCTCTTCCATTGAATCAGTTTGCGCAAGTAAGGGACACATATTTATAGCCATTTCTTTTATCTCTATTGTATGTATTATCAGAAGTTCTAGAAATAAATTATATAAATGTACTTAAGAAATTTTTAATTTCACTAAGATGAAACAAGTATAATTTTATAATTATTAGCCTGAAAATCTTCCAGACAAATATTTGTCAATAAAATTCACCAACTATCCCTATTGATAAAATTAAGACTAGATATTTTAAGCAACGTGATACACTGTCACTTAAAAGTTGATAAAGTCCCAGCCACAAATTTACTAATAACAGTTTAATGTAACTGAAACAAAAAAAATTTTTTTTAATGCCTCTCATTTTTATATAGGAATAGATTATACAGGGTGAGGCAATAAAGGTTTACAGTTGTGAATATGCTAAACAGAGTTTATTCTTGTATTATTATTATTCATTGTATTATTTTCCATACAAACAACTTTAAACTTACTTTTGTTTCCCCCATATTTTGCATCTTGACATTAACTTGTTGGACTTCATCAGACACTTCAAATCTGCTTTCATGTATCATCATGCAGGGTAAGAGAAACAAATGTGGATGCAGGTCTCATTACCTTATTTAAAGGGGCTGAAACAATGACACCACAAACCAGGAGATGGACCATTTCCATAGTGAAGTATTTTCCATTGTGTATTTTATCTAGGATTTTGATGAGAATTTATGTGGTGTGGATACAGCATGGGGATGGGAATGTTATTAAGAAGACTGATGATGGACGAAAGGAAGTAACTGCCGAGCTTTGCCGAAAGACTCCTATGCTTCTGCATGCTCCGCCCTACAGAAGATAATGGCCATCTGTTCTCTTTGTCCACTGGGGAGTGAGCAAGAGAATGCTGGTTAATAACATGACCAAAGAGAGTTGGAATACACAATGAATTTCACAACTGACAAGTTCCTTGGACACTGGAACCATTGACCAAGTGCTCTGAGTGGGGTGAAATGCCCCTCTCTGGGGGCCATCAGACACATCTGTCTGTCAGAATATTAATGCAATGCTACCCAAAGGGAGAAGAATAAACAGTAGATGGCTGATCCCTGCATTCCAGCCTTGCCATATTTATTTTAAATCCCAATCCTGTCCTGAGAAGGAGATCCAGATTCCCACCATGCTTTTGAAGACGTACTTCTCTTTTTACTTTATTCTCCTGAAAAGAGAGAAGAAGAAAGGAACTTTTCAGAGAAGAACATGTGATTTCTTTACAGAAAACATCATGCGTGTGATACTCGTTATTCACATGAACAACATGTATTTAAAAACATAGACATTGACATTGGAAATAAACAACTATCACAGTTCTTTTCCCTCAAAAAATGTGTGAGGTATAAGGAGTTTTGATTTTTCTCTTGACACATTTTAATAATAACCTAAGAAAACAGATGAAAAGACATTTAACTCAGAATCCTACACTAAAATGACTTGAAATCATCTTGAAAATTATCTGATGAATGAGAAAGCTGAGCCACAGAGAGAAGAATAAACTGAGGGTCACAAGAATGATTCAAGGTTGGTGGGAAGTCGTTAAAATAAACAAACAAAAAACCTTATTTTTACCCAGGGTGAAGAAGAGTGGTGGGAAAGTCTTCTTCCATGGGAAAAGAGTTAATACACCGTCTTTCAGCGAGAAATGGTTCCAAGGGTTGTCAGTGACTAGAAAACACTAAGGACATAGTTTCCCATCAAACATGCAAGGTGGATAGAGGAGTGGTAGAAGCAGTTGAATCATGTGCCGCTTATCATTGGTATGTATCAACTCTTTGGCCAAGATATGCTTAAGTTTTGGCCAAAACTTTTTTTTGGAGGTGGGGGGTGTATCATAATTACATGCACATTCAACTTCAAAGCTGAAGGTAAATGTAACTATTGGATTTATTGGAAGATGGCACACTGGTCTCCAATGTAGAAACTTTCCAGAGGGTTTTCTATATTAATTTTACCTTACACTTTTTACTTACTTATTTATTACTTCATGACAGCAAACATTTTACAACTAAGCTTCTTAAACCTTGTGCAAGATGTGAATGTCTCCAACTGGGCTGATTGTCAAATGGCCAACATCAATCCATTGGCTCTAAAAACAAAATAAGAAATTATTTCCACTTAAAGAATCTCTAGTTTTCCAAATATACTTAAAAGGCTACAGTGGTGATATTAGTCTATGTTGACTGGCATTCTCATTTGTATTAGACAATAAACCAACCCTCTGCCTAATGAAAAACTCCAGCCCATTTCAGAATCTCAGCTGCAGCATAGACAGCCTGCGTTTTTGTATATACACCCTAATTCTCTTTCCATGATATGGTGGCAGGAGAGTCAGGAGAACTATCCCCTGGGCCAGGATCATTTGTCAAGCCCCTGTGTGATGTAGGTAAACAAACTGAATAAGGGCTTCTCTCTGCCTACTTGCTATCTAACAAAAATCCTGAAACATTTTGAAAAAAGATCTAGATGATGTTGCATACCCTCTACCAGAGGCCTCTTTAAGCATCCATTCCACTTTTGGTTTTGTAAGACTCTGGATGATTTCAATTTTGAGTGTAAAGCAAAACCAGAGGTGGTATAGGATATTAGTCAAGAAATAAGCTTTAGAATCAGACCTCCCTTTTGTCACTTACTAGCTGTGTTACCAATGTTTTACGCCCTCTAAGCCAGTTTCCTCATAGTAACCTGGAATAGTGTAGTTGCCCTTTGGTGTACAAGGGAAATTGGTTCTAGAACCCCCTTGGATACCAAAATCCGAGAATGCTCAAGTCCTTATATAAAATGTCACAGAACAATGCATGCAGTCATCCCTCTGCATCTGCAGATTCCTGACTGCAGATTCAAAATACTGTTTTTGAGCCAGAGTTAGTTGAATTCTCAGATGTGACACCCAGGGATACAGAGGGCTGACTGTATATTTATTTTACTTTATTTTTATTATTGACACTATTACATATGTTCCTATCCCCCCCCGCCCCCCCCCCACACACACACACTTTGGCCACCTCCACCCAGGCTCCTTCCCCCCTTTCCTTCTGGCCATCACCACACTGTTGTCTGTGTCTATGGGTTATTCATATATGTTCTTTGGCTAATCCCTTCCCCTTCCAAAAAATCCACATTCACAGTTTAGCCTGTTATTATGCAGTCTCCAATTGCATCACATAATAACAGTAATAACTGCAACCACAACTACAATTTTTTCAGTTTCTATTATGTTCTAAACATATATAATATATAAATGTGTATGTATATTTTAGTACTCATCTTAACCTTACAAGGTAAGGATTATTACTCCCATCTTGTAGGTTAAAAAACTGAAGCTCCTAGAGGTTAAATAGCTTGTTTCAATATTATTAGTAAATAATAGAGCCAAGATTCAATTCCAATGTGCCTGACTTACTATGCTAGCCTTTTTTCTCTCATGTATATATGAACCCTTGGAGACTTAGCATAGTATGTGCTTTCAGTAGGTGGTGAATAAATACTGGCTAGTTGGTCAAACAATACCGATGACACCTCACCTGTCAGGGATGGTGAAGTGGGGAATAGAACACTCCTTCTGCCCTCACCTCTTCTTTTCCTCTGTACCAGAGCAGAACAATGAGGTCAATCTTGTTTCAGATCTCAAAATAAGAGGGTACATTCTCCAGGTTCAACCCCATTTCCTTTCGAAGAGCCAGGTTCCATACACACTCTTCCCTGGTCATCCCCAGTGTCTAGGTCATCATTGGTATCTCGGGTTGAGAGGTTTCTAGGCAGCCCTGCACTTGTTGAAGGCACCAGCGACATACTTTTGAACTCCAGGGCAGGAGGCCCAAGGCATACATCTGACTAAGAGGTGAGCAGGGCAGAGCATGCCAGGGTATGCCAGAGCTGTCCTCCCAGCAGGCTTTCACGCATGTCCTGAGGTTGGAAAAGGAGCTGACACCTGGCAGATCCCTTGCCTTCATCTACAGCATGCCATGCAAGACACTTCACATACTGTCTCTTTTCAAAATTCTCACCACAATCCCACCTGAGCCCCGTAGCTCATCTGTGAAATGGGAATACTGGGTTGCATCCTACCCAAATTTACCTAGACAAGAAGGAAGGTTCTAATATGGCCCCTCTGTCTTCACAGAGCATGGGCTTTTCTCTACACTGTACCATCTACCTGTACCAGGAGCTGAGAGAGCCGGGGATCTTTATTCTAACTTAGCACACTGCTTATCTCAGGGGTCTTCAGTGTCCCCATCAAATGCATATGCAATTCCACCCCCTCCACCTCCAGGTCCTTCCCCCCTCATATTACTTTTGGAATTGTGTGTGCCATGATATGTGAATGCACCAAAAACCTGATGGGAACAAGAGATGGGAGAATTTATTGCCAATTTTCTGTTTATGTGTCTGCACATTTCCATCTTACTCCTTCAACAACCCTAAGATTCTTGAGGTAGAGACCATAATGTATGCACTGCCCGTAGCTTTGTTTCCACCACACAGGAGTGCCTTACAGCTTGAGGAATACAGGAGATGCTCAATAAATACTGAAGATGTAGCTCAGAATCAGGTGGGATGGTAGAGGCCTTTGGGGCCAAGCCTCTCTCCTTGGGAACTGAAGCTTGGAGGGGCACAGAGAAGCCAGGCTGGGGTCAGTGTTCTTGCATGCTATTTCTCCATATAAGACCATGTACAACCACAGATGTCTGCAGAATTTTTCAGACAGCAGAAGCTAACGTGTTAGAGGGATGCAACTAATTTCAGGTGTGGGCTAGTTTCTTGCTCTGAGCTAGTAGATCTTTCATTTTACAAAATTTTTATAGTTGTTACTAGTATTTTTATATTTTATAAACTAGTACTAGTTAAAATATCCATGAAATATTAATAAGGAAGGCAGATAAAACCAGATACACTGATCTTTTTGGTTTTAAATTCCATTATGAAGTGAAGTCATATAGGCCTGAAAGGGAACTTGAAGGTAAAAGTTAATGAGGGCCTGGTATAACAATGCTTGTACACCAGCACTAGAGTACTTTTTAATATTATGAGACTTTTTTTTTTACATTGCTCCATTTGCTCATTTTCAAAATTTTGTGTGCTAGGTAGGGCATGAATTATGTCCATTTTATAGATGAATACCCCAAGGCCCAGACGGTGATGCAGCCCTCTCCCCTGATTTCCAGCCCAGGTCATCAGGCAATTGGAGTAGGCCAGGCTGGGCTTTGGAAGACAGGTCAGAGAATGTGGATGGGATGCACAGGAGGAAATATGGAGTGCTGCTGTCCAAGAAGGCTCCTCCTCCTCGGCTCACCACCCCAGCATCTCTGTCTGAGCCTGTTTGCTTACTTTGAGACCAGCAGAGAGGGACTCAGCCCGCTTCTAACCTGGCCCATCTGATTGGTGGTGATTGGATGCCAGAGTTTTCTGCTGGTGACTGCTCTTTTCCAGCATTCTCCAGTGGTATCATATTTTCTCAGTTTGTTCTTAAATTTCTCTTTCTGACCCTCTCAGTTCTCACTGACCCTTTCTCAGGTCACTGAAAGTGAGTTCACTAAGGACTCCAACCTCATCTTGCCTACACATCTCTAGAGAGGGAGACTTCTCTTCTGGCTCACGCCCACCCCCTCCTTGGAAAAGAGACTTTATTCATCCTTCCAGCACCTCTCCCACCTCCCACCCCACCATTCTTAGAAACTCCCTCACCAGAATAACCATGACTGTTGACTCACCATACCTTAAGATCCTAGTTCTATAAACAAAAGAACTTCACGAAATGGTTTAGTCTATATTCTGAAATCTCCTCTATTTCATATCTGCAGTATCAGAGACTCGGGGATTTTGAGAAATTCCTGCCCAAGCTCTAACAACTAGTCAGTAGTAGTAGGGCTAGTAGAGAACCCCTCGTCTTGCACATTGATTCTGTTATTGTGACCTACCCCCATCTCACAATCTTTTGCCTCTGCCTTGGTTCAGGTCCTCAACATCACTTAGTAGGACCTCAGTAAAATCCTCCTAATGTTATCTGCTTCCAGGTTTATTCCCTTCAATGTACCCTCTGAGAAGAGACTGGACCAGGTTAGAGATGAAGCTAGATTATTCCATACCTAACTTCTTAGTGGTATTCGGTGGACCACAGGATAAAGTTTACACCCCTCAGTCTCCATTTTACAGATAAAGGTCCCCACCATTCTGTCCCTGTGCTTCTCCAGCTCCACCTTATTCCATTTCCCAGCATTTGTCTCATGCCCCAACTCACATGGTCCAGGAAGCTGAGAAATACAGAGCTGAAGATGAGAAGTAGTGGCACAAGGCGTCTTCCAAGAATTCTCTTGAATCCTACGCATTCCACATGAATGCAACTGTTGAAGATGAAAAGCTTTAAGGCAAGATCAATGATGAGGACAAACAAGATTATTGACAAGTGCAATGAAATCATCAACTGGTTGATAAGAAACAGACTGTGGAAAAGGAAAAGTTTGAACATCAGCAGAAAGAGTTGGAAAAAGTCTGCAAGCCCATCATTACCAAGCTGTACCAGAGTGCAGGAGGCATGCCAGGAGGAATGCCTGGGGCTTCCCTGGGGGGGAGCCCCTCCCTGTACTGGTGCTTCCTCTGGGCTCACCATTGAAGAGGTTGATTAAGCCAACTTTGAGCATAGATTTAGCCTCGTTCCACAAAATATCAAAGGACCCAAATTTGTAGCAAATTCAATGGCAATTTTAGAAGTTGAGCTGCAGTATAGTAAGTAAGTGGGCATTCCTAACACTCGAATATGGACTACGTGCACAGGGAAAGGAAATAATGCACTTTATAAGCACTGTGGTAAAGTGGAAAATGTGACAGCTTAAACAAAACTTTAAATTGGCACCATAAAAAAAAGAAAGGAAAGTAGCATTTTAGTTAATTTTTGGCCTTTCTACCTTTTGCCCCTTCCTACCTAAGGATTCTTTTCACTAAGAACAGAAGAAGGGAGCAGAGGAGGCATCTGGTCACAAACACTGCTGTCGATGTGATGTTTTGTTTGTAAAAAGGGAACAGACGTGGCGACTCTCATTGGTCTTTGTAAGTGTGATTACAATTTCTCAGATTTCCTAACTTTGTTACTTAATAAACATTGTTGATATTCTTTGTACAGTTACATAGATAGTTTCTCGGCTGCCAGTTTCTGTGGTGGATAAGGTCTACTCTGAGAAGCTGCTAACCGCTCTGTGCATCTGGCTGGGAGTATATCTAGAGCTCATGCATGTTTGCATCTGCTTCTCATACCTTCCAAAATGGAATTCCATTTACCATCCCTTTGCTACTACAGGGAGAGAAGTGGAAAAACCCAAAATTAATAACCTGATGAACAGAATGCACGCTTGCCTCTCAGCTTGGATAGCTAGACTTCTAGTGCCTCATTTATTCTGGGAGAAAAATACTGTTACTACAAGGAGGAAAAGAGCTGTGTTGAGGAAACAATAACAAATCTCAACTGGAAGGGAGGGGGAGTAGAATTGGGGGTAGGGAAGCCATCAAAGTATATCACTCACTCAGACTTCCTCTCTTAAGAGAAACAGGGACATGTGGAAATTTGCTTGTCCATTCGTGCAACACAGAAAAGGAGGGGAAGGGGACCCAGATTCCCTAAAGAGGAAAAACCAGGGGAGAAGTAAAGCAGGTGTTTCCTGCTACCTGTACCTCAGAGGAAAACTCAGAGCCCGGGAAAGAGTTTTCCACAGCGGCACAAATTGTGGGGAGCCATACTTTCCCGTCAGCCATCATTCAGAGGTCAGACACATCAGCCATCACCTCCCAGGCTTCCTGTCACTGTCTCTTTCAATTTCTGACAGTCTCCTTAGCTTGGAACTAGCAAAAAGTTAATGTAGATGTTAATACACAGATCGCTGCTTTCTACCCTCCTTTCTGAAGTTATCTACTTTTCTGGTTTACGTATACATATCAATCTTTATTTTCTTTCTCTCTTCGTCATTAATAAGAGTGTTGACGTTAATGCCTAACGTGGGGTTTTTTCATCTAAAATGAAAATGAAACAAAAGGTAAAGCGGAATAGTGCCAAACTTACAAAATGTGATGCTGGAAGGTAATGAATCATGTAGCTCTACAAAAGAGGTTATTTTCTCCTTTAAAAAATTAGTTGGAAAACCAAGACATTTGTGGGAAGCATATTTTAATATTTACATTAGTATGTCTCTCTTTGTGTTCCTTCTCCCCCAACCCCTAGCTCTCTCTTTTTTCTTTCTTTCTAATAGTGAAGTATATCCAGGAAAAGACTAATACAACTGTGTGTGTGTGTGTGTGTGTGTGTGTGTGTGTGTGTACCATGCTTCCAAACATTGAAAAGTAGCAAAAAAATTTTAAGAATATATTGGATATTTTAGACTAAGGGAGAGTAAAAAAAGAAGAAGAAAAGGGAAGGAAGACAATGAGGGAAGGAGAGAAGAAGGAGAGGAGAGAGGAAGAGACAGATGGATGAGTTGGGACACTCAACTACAAAGAGAAAATGCCATCTATCACCCAGATGTTTTGTCTGCAGCAGGCCAAACATCAGGCTTTTGGGAAACGTTTGGAAGACACAATGCTCCTTTCACTGCTCAGACAACTGTTGACAGTCCCCTTGCCTCCCTCTCTGTGTGTATCTGTCTACCCCTTTCAAGCTTTTTTGTGGTCAAATTATAAAGGCCTGTTTAGTGGGTGGGGTGACGTCACACTGACCACAAAAGCTTATATTTCCTGCTACTAAATACACAGCCCCCGCTGACGAAGTGGTCATTACAGAGCGAGCTTGTTCTGCAGAGGTCACCCTGAGTGGGGATAAAGGCACTGGGGGAAGGGCCCGCTTGAGAGAGCAGAGCCATTATTTCCAGTGTGTCTGTCTGCCTGCGGATCCTCATCTTGTTAGAACCAGAAGATGGAAATAGAAGTCCCTTTGTGTTTCCGCCAGACCTTTGTCTATGAGGGTGCTGGGGCATGCTGGGACAGAACATGGTGGAGAAAAAGGGACAGACGAAATCCAGGTCTGATTCCAATCTCCCCATTTATATGCTGAGTGATTTTACCTCTGCAGGTCTAATCATTACAATCTCCATTTTACAATAGAGCAAAGAGCCTCATGCAGGGAGCAAATGAGATCATGCATTTTAAAGTGATTGGTTTTATTTTTAAGGTGTTATTCAAATCTTAGCATTATTTCTTTGGTGCTCTCACCCGCTTTCCTGGTGATGAATAGAAACTGCCAATTCTTCAGAGAGGAGAGAGTAAAGGGTGGGTTTTATTTTTGCAAGTTCCTTTTTATTATATTTATTTTTGCAAAGGTTGCTAGTAAAGAAAAAAAACTTTTAAATGAAGGAGAACAAATGAACTTAAGTGGTTAAAGTGAAGACTTGACAAGTTGAACAAAGGAAACCACACCAAGCACCAGGGGACCACCGAGGGAGAAGAAAAGATCTGGGTGAGATCTCCTAGAAATGACAGCATTTGGGTTGGGTATCGTGCAGAAGAGGATGGCAGGCACAGATGAAGAAAGAATGATTATCATGACGAGTCATGCTTATGAACTCCTAGGTACCACCTGACATTAAACTGGAGTGATCTAAGGGCTTAAGCCACAAGTCTTTGGATCCCAAACCTCAGACAAAATGAAATTGTATGGATGCGCCTTTTGAGGATCATGCAAGCAGCTTAGTTTTGACATCAAGAGAAGTGAAAAACCAGTGCTTAGCCAAGACCATACAGAACTGTTCAACTCTGAGTTGTGAGCTTTGACAAAGTAGAACTCACATTGCCTACATTTTTTTTTTTTTCTTTTTTTCCCCCTTCTGCTGCGGGACTGTTATACACGGAGCCTCAAATCCCAGGACTTTGGAATGAGTCCATATGACAGTGAAAGGAAATGTTTGCCATTATCCATATAATTTAGGTGGTCTGGACAACCAATCTGGATATTTCAGATGCTGGCAAGTTTCTGCTAGCCAGGGTTGTCTAGGTTGGTTCTCTATATAAACCAAAACATCGGAGCATTGCCATGTTGTTTTGGGCCATGTATGCCCACCAAGCCCTTATTGGGGCACACTTTCTGCCAGGGCCACCAGCTAACTTTAAGGGCCTCCAGTAGGCCCAAAGCCAGTGAGTTCACCTGATCCGAGGCTATGGCTGGGTTGGCGTGTCTGTTCTGCCCACAAGCTGCCACCCCCTGGCTCAGGCATAAAGCCTTAGCTCCATTAATCATCCTTTTCCTGGAGCTCATTAGACGAGCTCCTGGCTAGGGTAGGACTATCATTTTCATTTCCTAATTTTAAAAAGTGTTTGTTTGGCAACAGAAGGAAGACAGGCCAGAAAGGCAGCTTCAAAGTCTTACCATAGGGGAAAAAGTGCAGAGAGAAAGTCCTGGGACGCTTTCTTCTGAAATCCCTTCCCCCGCAGTGCTGGGGCGTGTGCGCGAGGAGGAGGAGGTCTGTGCTGGGAGAGGAGCCTGAGGCTTGCGAAGAGGAAGGCCACCATCGTTTTAGGGTGGGTTTAGCCATTGAACGTAGAGCCCTGAAAACAGAACCGAAGGAAGCGAAATGGAAGGGCAGGTGCAGTTTTAAGCCAGTGAAAGAGTCAAGAAACAGGGAACATGCAGAAACTGGAGGCCAGGACTTAATAAAACATACAATGAAGAGAAAAGTCACTTGAAAGAGAGAAGCCAAGCAAGCAAGTTGATTGGAACCAAGTCAAAGAACCAAGATAAAGTTAACAGTCTCACTATACCTGACACTAAAAAGAATGTAAAGACCGAGGCAATGTCACATATAGATCAATTCTAGGAAAAACAAAATTTCTGGGGAGAAAGTTTGGGATGGAGTTAGAAAGCAGAAGGTGAGAGCACTTATTGGTCCATGATGGAGAAAAGGAGCCACAGGACAGTGTTAGAAGGACAGTGGAAGTAAGAAGATCAAAACCAACAAGTTCCTGACAGTGCAAAAACGAGAGCCATGGATTCAGAACTCATAATGTAGGTAAATCAACAGGCGCCTAGGAGAAGGGTAGCATTTGCCTTAGTAATTTCAACCAGACTGCAAAAATAATTACAACAACAAAAACCCACTCCTATAATTGGAGACTTTTTCATAAGGAGTAGATGCTATTGCAGGTGTCCACTGCCTCCAACAAACTAAACCCTGCTTCAGAAAAATGACCTTCTTCTTTCCCTACTGCAACAAAACCTCTGGTTTAACCAATCAGGTAACTCATTTCCCTGACACTCAATCTGAATTATTCTGTCTTTCTTTCTATCTATCATCTATCTATCTATCTATCCATCCACCCATCATTTATTTATCTATCATCTAGTTATTGTTATGGATAAATATATCCTAGACATAATTATGATACCAAGGGAGTAATTTTCTTCACAATATTTAACACAGCTGTTGGAAGTGAAGAACTCAGGTCTTCAGTCTAGGGTTTGATTTCCATGATTTCCAGCAACCTGATGACTGAATATTTTATTTTTTCCTATATTGATTTGCATTTAGCTGAATTAACTTGATTTACTCTCTTGACATTGTGTAGACACGTCTTCATTGACCCAAATAAGTTGTTGGTTGATGTTACTCAGACTAACCTACGACTCAATTGCTTGAATATTTTGTTTTTAAAATGGTCTGATAACATTGCAAAGACTCAATCTATATTTGTGAGAGGTTTTTCAGTGTACTCTTTTTAGCCTGAGACTAGTTTTCCTGAATCTTGTGAAGTACAGAGCCCTTCAGGAGCAGAGACAATACCTTGGGTGATGCCCAATATAAATCTCATGGTCCAGAGACAATCCTGTGGCCAAACATGAGCCTCATCAGATGCCAGGCTTTCCAAAAGTAGATGCGGAAGGCTCCCATCTGTCTAACTCCTGCTGTTTGCCCCTGGCAATCACCGTATTGTCCATGTTGTTTTCAAAACTCACAGCCTAAAGAACCACCTTACTTTTTCTTAGAACTTCAGGAGTAGACCTCACTCCTTTTCATTTTTTTCTAATTGTATGTGAATTCTACTGTATTTAACATAACCCAAGCTTAGCATCTGAATACATGTTTCATAGCCAATAACTCTGTACGTTATCTATGATTATATACTGTGTCTCAGACACAGGCTTAGGACATACAACTGATGTGGCCATCTACTATTGTCAGTCAGTGTAACATCAATATTAACCCTTGCTTTGTGCTTTGGGTGATAAGTAGAGCCAGGTCCATGTAGTAGTCTAGTGCCCTCTTGTGGCTTTCAAGCCAAGAATGTTACATTTCTTTATAGAATTAGAACTATCTGTGGAATCGCAGGTTTGAGATGGCCATTGAGAAGTTAACTCATATTTTCTGTTTTCTGTCCCTCAGTAATACCACTCTCCTCCTGCAGCATAGTGAGTTATGATGGAACCATTCCACTGTGAGCTGAGAAGAACCCTTGGAAGTGTTGAGATTAGTTCAGGGTGTTAGATTTTTACAGAGACCTTCAAAATTTAGTACACTGTTTTGACATTAGTAGACACATAGAACATGACCAGTACATGTTGATTAAATTTTCTTCATTAACCTGGTGATACCTTCCAGTTTTTCTATTTACTCTTACACTTATTCATTCAATCTTTCTTTCATCATGTGGTTTCAAATAATGTGGTATGCTTAATCTGAAATCCAGAGAAGAGAATGAGACATATAACAAGTGACCTGAAAAGTTTGAAGATTTTTTATATAAGCAAATAAAATATTCGACATGGCTTTAAAGGGACACAAGTGAAGATTATTGATGTGGTTTAATATAAGGAAGAACTTTTTAAAAAACATTTTTTTCTTTATTGATTTTAATGAGAGTAAGGGAGAGGGAGAGAGAGAGAGAAACATTGATGAGAGAGAACATCGACTGGCCACCTCCTCCATGCCCCCAACTGGGGATTGGGCCCACAACCTGGGCATGTGCCCTGACTGGGAATTGAATCAGAGACCTCTTGGTGCATGGCTCGATGCTCAATCACTGAGCCACACCAGCCAGACAAGGAAACTTTTTAATGATTGCAATTGTATGACATGTTTGGGAATAAATTTTCATCCTTTGCAAGGATGGGTTAATTTGATTTGGAAACTTTATAAGGAAGTTGCTCCATTCGACTAGATAATCTTTGATAAAAGTCTTACATTTTTAGAATTTGAAGAGTTCACAAATATATCCAAGGAAGAACACGGCTTCCTTTGACTACTCAATTAAATCTTTCTCAGAGTTAAGAGATCCACTAATGTTCAGTATACAATCTTTCCAATACATTGCAAATGCATATCTAACATCACCATTTCTAGGAAATCAAAGTATGTGAGTGTTTATCCAACTCTATTTTTATAATTCTCCTGGTTCTGGCTTACTAGATCGGGACCTTTGGTATTTTCTTCCAAACTTGATATTCTGTCACTTAACTGCTTTTCATTTTTAGCAAGTGTTTTACATTTGCACCTAATTGTGTATGACAATTTATATATTAAAGAAAAATAGGCACATTTGCTTGATTCTGGTTATTTGACATATGATAACAATACTACTCCATATTTATTAAAACAACAAATCATAGCACAGCAAAAAAAGGGAAAGAATCAACATTTAATTTGAGAAAATTATTTGTGAAAGACAAAAGTTTAATTTTAACACCCCCAAATTGTGGGGACAATGAAAGTCACCATTCTTCTCTAGTTCATGCCAGCTTAAACTAGAGAGCAGAGAGGACAACATTTTTCTTTCTAGCACAATTTCCTTACTCTTTTTAAATTGTGGAATTATTTTAGAGGTGCTGATTGATATAGATTTTTGTTTCTGCTATTGGTTTGATTATTTTCATATTTAGTCAATGCAATCTCCTCTATGCTTTTTTGTCTGTACCCTAAACATCAGAGAGAGGAAACAGCTAACCCAACATGCCTTGCAAAGGACCAAAATCAGATTAAAACTAGATGCCACTGAGTTTTAATCCTTTGGATCCACAGTTTGATTAGAGAGCTGCTTTCCCCTAGCTCCCTCTCTCTCCCAAAGACCTCATTAAGCTTACTACATTGGGATTAGGGGTAGAGAAATTTGAGGGTTTTTCAGGGTAAAAAGCTAATTCACCCTTGCTAGGCCAAAATGTCGAAGATTTGAGATTCAAGAAAAGTTTAGGTCCAGGATTCAAGTTGGTTGGTGATTTCCTTCTCCTCTTTTCTCAGAGTAGTTGACCTACCCTTCATTCTGACAGAAGAGCCAATGGCCCATGTCACAGACCTTAATGGAAGAATTTTCACCCTTTCCCTACTCCGTGGGAGAGATACACTGGATTGTCACCAGCCTGTGAAATAAACCACCCACCTGGTTCATGGAACCATTTAAAGGTCAGGAAAAACAGCCTTACTCAGCTGTGCCATATGGGAGAAAAGAAACAATGTTTTTCTCGGTATGGATTTGTCACACATTAATAAGAGGCATTTGCTGTCTTTCTCAGCCAAATGCCTTGATTCCTAAAACACATGAGAAGACATGCTTGGCTTAACTTGCCAGGGAATTGGATAGGTACTTTATAAAGCAAATCAAAACTAAAACTGTGTTGGGTCATTCTGTCCCTACCTCATTGGAGAGACATCCCTGCAAATGGACAGCTAATCCCTTTAATGAGCAAAATACCCAAAGGCTCTTCTGAGGAAAAGGCCAGTGTTGAACTGCCTCTTGTTGCACAGCTACCAAACATAGAATTCTAGAACAGAGTAGGATAGCAAAGATCATCACCCCTGCCCCAACCTCATTTTCTATGTGAAAACTGAGATCCAAAGAAGGGAAGTGACTTGTGTAAGACCACTCAGCTGTGTTGTAGCAGATGGGACTCACATTTAGGTCTTTTCACTCTTAATTCTCTTCTCGCATGTCACAGTTCTTTTTACTCTCCCTTTCTTCTGATCATTCCCTGAGGGTGCATTTACTACTCTTTCTTTTCCCGGCTCTGAACATTGCTCAGGAATTCAATGGATGGAAGTTTACAATATGTATTTACTATTTTTCTCTCAGTGATAAATTTATTTGAATGTCTTTGTTCTTGTCTTAGCTTTCACCATCTTTCTTCATAACTATAAGCAGAATATGAGACAAGAAGATGAAGCTCAACATTAGTAGTAGAGACCTATATCCCAGCCCCAGATTCTTCATCAAATGATACAAGAAGACCATACCCTTTGACCAAAAAGAGAAAGAACAAATTTCCCGGTTGGGTGCTCCACCCTTGGTTCTTTCCTCTGTTTCTTATATGCATAGAAACATATTCTACCCCTACAAAGTCATGCTGGTAGCATAAAATGAGTCAAGGAAAGATAAACGTGCAGGCTTCAAAGCTATAGTCTTCTCTAGGAAACCAGAAATAATTTTTCAAAGAGTCCCTACTAGATGTGGTCCCTAAAGACTTATCTGAACATACCCTTTGGAATCAGAAGTCCCCATATTTGGACATGCTCCCAAAGCCATTTATGTACAGAGAAGACAGCATATAGATATACCATTAAAAACCCTTGATTTGAATCTATTCTGTTGTGTATTAAACCCTAAGCCCCACTTTACTAATAAAATAAGGATAAAAGTATCTACTTCTTAAGACTGTTGCAATAAAGGACATATGACATGTAAAATGATGAGCATTTATGGTTTATCCTATTAGTTTCCAGGTAAAAGAGTGCAATAAAATGTGCAAGATCAGGAAGATGCAAATTATAATCCTAGCTCCTCTTCATTTCACTTGCAAAAACTTAAATATGTCCCTTAACCTCTCCAAACCACTGTATTTATTTGTAAAAGTGATGCCACCCATCTTGCAGGATACTTGTGAGGAACAAATGAAACAGAATATTTGACTGTATCTGGCATAGTTCCTGGCTGCATAAAACATAGATGGCATAACACCTATTTTACAAGATTTTTTTCTTACTACTATAGTGTCTCTACTGCTTTTTCCCACACCACAGACTTCTTTTTTTTTGTTTGCACACAGTGTCATTATATAAAAAAAAAAAAATACAAAAATTTCAATAGAACAGTAAAATCACTAAAATCTATGCATTCATTGAACTATAGGATAAAGATGTGTTTTTCCAAGTGGTTATTCAACCTGTCTTCTTAGAATATTTGATAAGGACACTTTTGTCAACTTAGATGCTTCTTTTCTCATGCCAAATAGATTCTGGCATGCCACAGTGCAGAACTTTACCATATTTTTCTTATTATTTGATTTTTCCTAACAAAGGTGACTCTGGAACTGTCTATTAAATGTCTACAAAATGCGTACAATTAGATAAACTATCAAAATTTTTGCTTTAGTTGTGTTGTCTTTATCTGTAATATATAGAATATAATAGTACCTGACTTACAGGATTTCAAAGATGTGCTCTGCATGGCACCCAGCAATAATAAATACTGCATCAAAAATAGTTGTTATTATTATGTTTAACCACTATGTTGTATACACCTTAAACTAATACAATATTGAATGTCAACTGTAATTAAATTTTTTTAAAAATGTTAAGTCATTATTAATATTGTTTTGCCTGTCTTCTCTGTTTTTCTCAGATGTTTAAAACTTTGGATATTATAATTCAAAATTTTATTTTAACAGCTTTACTGGAGTATAACTGATATTAAAAAAAACTTCACATATTAATTTATGCAGTTTTAGAGTTTTTAACATATTGCATATACTCGTGAAATCATCACCACAATCAAGATAATAAACATATTTGTCACCTCCAAAAATTTCTTCCTTTTTTGTGGTAAGAACACTTAATTTGAAATTTACTCTCATAACAAATTTTTCAGTGTACAATACAGTATTGTTTACTATAGGCAATACGTTGTGTGGCAAAACTCTAACTCTCGTTCATCGTGCATAAGTGAAACTTTATACCCACTGAACAGCAACTCTCCTTCCAATCTCTTTTCTCATTGGTCATCTTTGCAGTCAAGTTCATCACAAAGTCTCTGTGTCCATCAAAACTTGGGAAGATTTCTGATTTATCTGTTTTTCTTTCATTATCTTGTTTATTTTCACTTGTTTCACACATACTCTTTAAACCACCCTGTTTAAATTTCTTACTTGTGTTCCAGTTGAGATATGCTTAAATTTTTTATTTTTTAAAGATAGATGAGTTATGACATCAAAATAATGAACAGTGTTTTATATATTTAAGTAATCAAAGGAGTTGCTAGGTCAAGGAAAGCAAATATATATAGGCATATGTCTGTCAACAACACATTAAATTCAGCACAATGCTGACAGGAAGCTGAAATGATTTGTGAATGCCGATGGTGTTATTTTGCAATTAAAAGGTGTTGTTTTTTTAAAGCAAATTCTTGTTTATAAGGTGAAAAACTCAAGATGTGCTTGGACATGTGCACATACACACACATATGATTAGCTGATCAGGTGCATCAGTTAGCTTTTGGTATATAACAAATCACCCCAAAATTTAATGGCTTAAAAAACAACCATTTGTTTAGCTCATGATTCTGTGGGTTGGTAATTTGATTTGGGCTCAGCGTGACAGTACTGCTGGTCTTTCTTGGGGTCTCACATGAGGCTGCAATCAAATGGAGGCTCCACGGGGACATTGAGGATTCTCTCCCTCTTCATGTAATCGTAGGTACTCTTCTCTCTATCTAGCCCCTCCACATGGTATTTCCACACAGTCTCCTCAGCAGGCAGCTGGACATATGGCTCAATAGTCACCAAAATGTGAAAATGGAAGCTGCCGAAGCTTCTAAATGGCTGGACTCAGAAGTCCTGCATGGTCTCCTTTGCTGCATTCTACTGGTTAATGAAAGTCGTAGGCCAGTCCAAATTCCATGTGGGAAGTGGGTGTACTCCCTTCATAAGGACATGAACACCAAGATGCATGGCTCAATTCACCAGGGCCATTTTTAAAGATAAGCAATCACGTTAACTATATTGAACTAAAATGTATTTATTTTCCCCTTGATTCTGGTCTACATTCTGTGTAAAACAAATAAAGCCCATTTTATATAACAGCCATTAAGATGATTTAAAATAGCTATTATGGCCCTGGCTAGTTTTCCTCAGTGGTTAGAGAATCAGCCTGCGGTCCAGAGAGACCCAGGTTCGGTTCCCACTAGAGGCACGTACTTCGGTTGCAGTTTGTCCCCAGCCCTGGTTGGGTCGTGCGGGTGGCAACCACTTGATGTGTCCCTTTCACTTCGATGTTTCTCTCTCTCTCTCTTCCTCTTTCTCCCTCCCACCCTATCTGAACAAAAAATAAAAAAATGTTCTCAGGTGAGAATAATAAATAAATAAATAAATAAATAAATAAATAAATAAATAAATAAATAAAATAGCTATTATGTTTCTCCTTACTCCCAAATTTCCAGAGAAAATGTCTTTAGTTCTCTCAAACACTTCTTACATGATATGGTTTTGAAAATTTTGACCACTGTGGTCACTCTCCCCCCGATCTGCCCCAGTTCATCAATGTCCAGCCAAGTATGGCACCCAGCACTAAGCAGAACAGTTGAGATGAGAGGACAGTATAATGGCTCCCCAAAGATGCTCATGTTCTAAACCCTAATACATTGCTGTCAAACTCATTCGCAATGTTGGCAAAGGCACACTGCAGATGTGACTAACGTTACAGACCTTAAGTTGAGACAATTATCCTGGATTATCCAGGTCAGCTCAATCTTATGAGTCCTGAAAAGCAGAGAATCTTCCCTGGTGGTAGAGGGACAGATACAGTGAAGGAAGAAGAGTCGCAGAAACGTGATGTGACAAGGACTCGACTTGCTGTTGCTGGATTTGAAGATAGAGGACTAGGGCCATGAGCCAAAGAACATAATACCCTCTAACAGCTGTGGATGGACCTCAGCTAACAGCCATGAAGAAAACAGAGACCTTGCTCCTTCAAATCCAAGAAGCAGAATTCCACGAACAACCTGAAAAAAACAGAAAATGGATTCTTCCATAAAGCCCCAGAAAACAATGCAGGCTGCCAACACCTGGACTTCCATCTGGTGACCTCCAGAGCTGAAAGAAAATAATTTTGAGTCTCCTTTTAAGCTACTAAATTTGTGGCTATTTATTACGGCAACGATGGAAAATGAATACAGGCTATATGATCACTTCTGAATAAGAAGGTAAAGGCATTCTATATATATTTTTGGAGAGAAATGTGACTTGGGTGTGCCTCAACTTTTTTGGCAATGATGTTGTTGATTCATACAGAGCTTACATGCAACAACACCACAGGTCTTTTTTCCATCAGCAGCTGTGATTGTGAACAGTCTTCCCTTTAATAATTAAAAGCAAAATGGTGCGTTTAGCCCAGTTCATTTCCATCATGTTAGATTCAGTCTATCATTCCAGCCTGTCAAGATACTTTGGAGTCTAGTTTCTGTCATCTAAATATTCAGCCATGCCCTCCCAGTTCTCTGTCATGTCAACATCTGATGAGTCTTATTGGCAAGTCTGCCTTGGGGGTTGTTTCTGCTACCCCGGGTTGATGCTGTTCTTTTTATTTTATTTTATTCTATTTTATCTTTATTTTTATTGTTTATACTATTACAGATGTCCCCACCCCACCCCTTTTCCCACCTCCACCCAGACTTTGCCACCCCTTCCCTCTGGCCATCACTACTGCTGTCTGTGTCCAAAGGTTATGCGTACATATTCTTTGACTAATCCCTTCACCTTCTTTCATCCAGCCCACCCCCCTCTGATAGCTGTCAGTCTGTTCCATGTATCCATGCCTCTGTTTCCATTTGTTCATCAGTGTATTTTGTTCATTAGATTCCACATATAAGTGAGAACATATGCTATTTGTCTCTTTCTGACTGGCTTATTTCACTTAGCATAATAATCTCTAGGTCTGTCCACCCTGTCTCAAAAGGTAAAATGTCTTTTTTTATGACCATGTAGTATTCCATTGTGTAAATGTACCAGAACTTTTCATCTATAGTGCTCTTGCTCAATCTCCCACTCTTTATTAAAAACCTACATGTTTATCAAGGTGCAGCTCAAATTCTCTATCTTTCATGGAGACTTGCCTAGTAACACCAACCTGACATGGTTTGTCCTCTTCTGCTGCTGTATTTCTTTATCTGTGCTGTTGAAAGGGTACAAATGGACTTATACAGCAACTATCTGTTTACATGTCTCTTGCCTTTTGAAGACAAAAATTGTCTTTTTAAATTTTATATTCCCTAAAGCCACTGGCATTATGCCTAGTACATAACAGGTACTTCATGGAAAACAATAATTCTTTTAGCAAGTCCTGATTGAGCCAAGACATCATGCTCTAACACATTCCTTTTTATGTTCAATGGGTCAGGAATATGTATGTATGTGGGTGTCTATACACACACACACACACACATACACACACACACACAACAAGGATCATTTCAAATTAGCAGTTTGAGAAACAAAGAAGCAGAGGTTCTTTTGGGGGGAAAATTATGACACAGAGCAATATGTGTATACTTCCTGTCATATGAAAATTCAGTGCCATATACCTGAAATATGGGAACACTAGATCCTGGGCTCTTGAAGAACAGAAATCGGGTCTTTAACTCAAGAACTTAGCATAATTGTCTAAGACAGAGAATGTGTTTAATCCATCTGACAAGTCATTCGGCTGTGATTTATTAATGTTTATTACATGGCACCAACTCAGCCTACTTACCTCACACTTATTCAGAGCCGTTTCAATGCCATCGGAGTGTCAGCACCAACTTCTAAGCAGAGATGGAGAATGAATCAGTTAGGGTGTCGTTGGCTGCCAACTACTGCAATCCCCAGCTCAAATCGACTTACCTTACACAATATTTATGGCTCACACAGGAAGAAACTCAGAAGGAGGGCATTACCAGGTTTGGCTAGTCACTCAGTAATATCATAAGACTCTCTCTACTTTCATTATCAGGGTCTCTTTACTCTTCTGATCCACCATCTTTTCATCTTTTTTTTTTTTTATCCTCACCCAAGGACATTTTTCTATATTTAGTTCAGATAGAGTGGGAGAGAGAGAGAGAAACATCGACGTGAAAGGGACACATCAAGTGGTTGCCACCCGCATGACCCCACCAGGGCCGGGGACAAGCTGCGACCGAGGTACATGCCCTTAGCGGGAACCGAACCCGGGTCTCTCTGGACTGCAGGCCGACACTAACCGCTGAGCCAAACCGGCCAGGGCTGATCCACCATCTTTATGTTCGTCCCTCTCCGGGTCACAAGAGGTCTGTCACATTTCTGCCATTACACCTTCCAACAGAACAAGTGGTTGTATCGTGAGATAAAAGAAGGGATCTTTCCCACAAACCTCCCAGAAGACTTGCTTTCCTATATCGATGTCTAACCAAACATGGGGCACATGCCCACTGAAACCAACCCCTGGCAAGGCAGTGGGATCACCATGCTCGTGATGTGAAACATATGCCTTGTGGAGGAGGCTACAACTCCCGGTTCGCAGCAGGGTCCCATTAGCAAGGAGGAAAGGGCTGAAACAGTGGAAAGGCAACCAACAAAACCTACAGTTACTAAAGCCAACAACAAAACCCAAATAAATATATTCTCTTTTTTTTCTTTTAATTTTTCTCGGTGTCACTTTCTCTGGAGTCAGCCATGCTTTTCCATAACTAGGTTGGAAAAGTAGAACTAACTTACTGTTTTCACATGACTGTTATTCACTTTTATCCTAAAAGGGCAAAGCACTCACACGTATACACAGACACGCAGACACACAGACACGGTCGCTGTTTGCCGATGAAATTCTCTGTATAGTTTTTTGAAAATAAAGTATCTTTGTGAGTTGCCAACCTCTTTAGTTTCCATCCTGCGTCAGAATTTATTCCTCTGTCTTCCAAGTGGAGAATGATAGCTTATGGCTCAGATGAGGCCTTTGAAATTGGGATCGCTTAATGGAAACAGACACTTACCCTTCCAGATAGAGTCAATATGTTTATCCCACAACTGAAATTTAACTTCTCTTTATAATTTTCAAGGAGTCTGCAAAATGGAATGTGAGTTGAAGAAAATGCTCTGGAAGCATATTTTATTTTATTGGTAAAGAAAGATTTGCAGGAGATTCCTTTACTATTTTTTAAATTTCCAAAAAAGGGTATCGTTTATTTTAACGATTAAATCAGTAATGAGCCGCTCTTTGTTATTATTAAACCATAACCCTAGTTTGCATTTGCAAATGCATTTTGTACTTTTATAATTGTCTTTATCTTATTTATATTAGTTTCTCAAAATAACCACATAAGGTAGGTAGGACCAGTCTTATTATCCTGGTAAACGAGGAAGCGGTTCTTGAGATGCTCATTGACAACTTAAGTCACACAACATATTAGTGACAAAAATGGTCTGACAGTGAGAGATCATAAGTTTTAAACAGTATCTCCATTAATTATAAGAAGCCATAGCATATGTGTTATTTTATTTTTTCCCAGCTACTTGAGTGAGAGATGATGAAATAATTAAGAGCAGATCACTTAGCTCAAAGCAGATGAGCTAAGAGGTAGTAACCACCCTTCATAGGTAGGTATGAATATTGAAGATAGTCATAAAGAGAGGTTAATTTCACTCCCATTTAGAGGGAAAATATAACCTTTACAGGGTCATTGCACCCATTTGTAATGCAGTCTTTGAATGAGAAAAACATATATTGTAGTCGAAAGTGTGTGACGGACGATTTGTAGCATTTCCTCTGAGATTAAATGCGTGGGATCTTCGTCCTGCGCACTTTGGGGCGGGTACTTTCTTGCTTCCTTTTTTCCCTCTAACCACTTCCTAGCCACGCGCTCAGTTCTGGGGCCTCTTCCAAACTGCGGAGGTTCCTTCCACTTGCAGACATTTGGAAAGGGGCCCTGGGTCTCCTTTGTCTGTTTCACCAGCTTGTGCCCCTCATCTCCAACAGTCCTTGTTTGTTCACCTTAGGTCATAGTTTCCATGTGAAGTCATGGATTTACAATTTGTGTCTCTGCAGTAATTAGTTCCCCTCTCGGTGAGAGCGCAGCTGCGCATTAAGTCTGATTGATCCAACGGCACCACGGTGCTCACTGCTGTGCTGGCAGGCAGACGCTTCCTACGGCACCTACAAGCAGACACACAGACCCACTTCATTTCCCAGAAACTAGCCTGGATGCCGCCTCCTGTTTCTCAAGACCTGGATGGACTGGCAGCACCAAATCGGATGTTATGCTTGGTTTCTGCTCTGTTCCCCTCCACTTCCCCGCCTCCACATTTGCTTAGAAAATACACCACAGCGTGAACAGGGTCTGTCTTTTCAGACATTCCTTAGGGGTTTTCATCATCATTTTTTATTTATACTTTAACTTTCTGGTAGCAGTTAGCTCTATTTGGAGAAGCACATGGCAAGACATACAGATCAGCCCCATCTTATGGAGGCATCACGGGAAGAGGGACTCAGGGTGGCAGGACACTCTGAATTTTACCTGTGGTGCTCCGGTCCAGAAGTGACCCAGAGTCATGTGCTCAGAGATGTGCCGACCCACTGTCATGCAGAGCGGCTCACTGAAAAAGAGATTACAGAATGTAGTCGATAAACCAGATTAGGAAGCTCATGGAACTGAGCTCAAATCAAAAATGATGAGAAAAGAAGGTGTCAAACTCTGATGAAAGCATGTGGCACAAGGGCCTCAGAGTTATAGATAAAGTACCGTGTGGAAGGCTAATAGTGAACATTAAAACATCACCATTTCATTGATCTAGTTGTATATGAGAGAATGGTGCTACATAGATTATAACTTCCATATTCCTCCTCAACCTACATCATCTGACCCTCCTGTTCAACCTAACAGTTTTAAGAGTTTCTTGGCTTCATTTAAACAGTAAAAACATGGTCTGCTACCAAAATTCCTCTTGGGTAGGCTGGAGTAATTGAGCAAGTATGTGTATAGAACATCTTCCGTGTTTATTGATCATTTTGAACTGACATAGATGCCACAATATTTCCCTAACTTGGGGATATCTCTCTTTAACACTTGCTGATATTCTCATTCATGCCTGAATCATGTTGTATAAAATGTTATGTTGGATTGTCCAAGAATCTACCGCTTGTCATGCCTGTTCTTCTTGGGCCACACATTCATTTGTTCATACTCCAGAGAGAATGTTCTGGCCTTTGTCTTAAGGAATCTAAGTGATTTCATTAGAAAAAAATGTAAAAGTGAGTTGGACCTGGCCAATAGATCTAGGGTGGAATGATTTTTATCACTTCTTTCTGATCTCAAAAGTATTCCTCTCCCAATATAAACGACTAGAAAGTATATAAGACTGACTTTGACTTAAGAAAAGGAAGAGAGCCCGGCCGGTGTGGCTCAGTGGTTGAGTGTCAACCCATGCACCAAGAGGTCGTCAGTTAGATTCCCAGTCAGGGCACATGCTCAGGCTGTGGGCCTGATCCCCAGTGGGGGGCATGCAGGGGGCAGCCAATCAATGTCCTCTCTCACCGATGTTTCTCTCTCTCTCTCCCTCTCCCTTCCTCTCTGTAAAATCAATAAAAATATATATATATATATATTTTAAAAAAAGAAAGGGAAGAGAGAGGAAGATAGAAGGTGTGTTTATAATAGATGCCATTGCTTTAGAGGAATCCTCTAGTGAACAATTAAAAAATGAATCACATTCAATTCTGAGTCATAAGTAGTATGACTATACAATTTATCATCCAAATGGGACACTTCTTAGAAGAAAGGGAACACTAATTATAAAAATTCTCGACAACAGGCATAAACTGGGACTGTCCCCGGTCACCCATATAAGTGACTGGATAGACGAACTTTAAGTGAGAACCCACTCTGTGCTAGTGGCCATGTCAGGCGTTTTCCTCTCTGCCATCATGTTTCTCACTCACCACAGGCTTGTGAGGATAAGAGAGGGACTTCCCTAACCTCCTGGTGTAAGGGAATTAACAGAGTTGGGACTTCAACCTCCACTACCCAAAGCTCAAAACTAGGATTTAGGATTTCAACAATTAACAGAAATGTAACTGGGGAGAAAGGCAGAATTCTTTATGATTCTAGAACTGACCCCCAAGTACATATGTGAAGAGAACTAATGAATTTATTGGAAAAGTGTCATTTATTATTAATGACATGGTAATGTTGCCTTCAGTGATGGGGTCTTTTTCACATATGCCACCTAATTCAATTTCTATTAATAAGTTGGGTGGAGAGAGAAGAAGGAAAGCTAATTCATGGATTGAATTTGGTTTGGTTCCTCCATACTACGCAGACCCATTCTACCCGGTCATACTAAAGGATATGTTCAAATTCTTTCCTCAAGGGAATGCCTGCAGCAGAGACGAACTCAGTTATGGTTTGTATCTCGTGATATTTTCCTAATCTGCTTCATCCTAATCTGTTCTCAGTATATTAAAAAATAATAACCACAGAACATTCAGAGGCCAAGAATATCAAATCCTGCTTCCTCCAATCTTTGCTTTTCAGCTAGAACTGGCTCAGACACTTCAAGGCTCAACAGCCCCTGCAACTAGGGCCAGGGATGAGCTGGAAAGGCTGGGACAGGTTTTTGGAAGCAAGAGAGGCTGATCTTAGAAAACAGAATGTACTCAAAGCAGTTCTTGGAAAGTCAAAGAAGGTTAAAACTGCAGCCAGCATCATTTCCCCCTGATGGAATTAATGACCTCTCTCGCTGACACTTCATGAGTTACATGTGAACATCTGTCCCTTAGTGGGACAAAGATAAACACATATCTGAATTAAAAATTAGGACCAGAAGCAAATAATCATTAATCACCCACTCTTTCTTGGTGTATGTCACACTTATTCATCAATTAATTAATGTATGCATTGTCAGTGTGTAAGTTTTTATTATGTGTTCATGTTCTTTCAGAAATTATAGTCTGGGGAGTGGTGGTAGAGGATGAAAACAATTAAATTAACAAATATATAATGTGAAATGTACTTTTTGATAGTACAAGAAGGTTACTGGAGTACCTAGCATTGACTGCCAACCTAATCCAAGTGGTCAAGGGAAGTTTCCTAGGGAAAGTGACATTGTTGAAACTGACATTCATAGGATTCACAGGGCCCAATCAGTCCCAGAAAAAGTGACTTGGGAAAGGAAAGCGCTCGAGGCCTGGGAGCACGAGAACATGGCTCATGAGAGAAACAGTGAAGTGTTCAATAAAACTGTGTCTTGTCAGACAATAGGGCAGAACAGAGGGAAGAGATGGAAATGAGTAGGCTTCCATCCTCTTTTTTCTTATCAAAACAGACTGGACTGAAACAGCCACCCTTCCTCTGAGAAATGGAGAAATACAAGTCCAGAGCGGGGAATCTGACCTGCTCAAAGGCATACTTTTTTATATTGAAAGAATGTACAAACCTGACTTCAGTTCCCTGTTCTGTGTCTGGGTTTTTTTGTTTTGTTTTGTTTTGTTTTTATCCTCACTCGAGGACATTTTTTGATACTTTGTTCAGATAGAGTGGGAGGGAGATAGAGAGAAAGAAACATTGATGTGAAAGGGACACATCAAGTGGTTGCCACCCACATGACCCAACCAGGACCAGGGACAAACTGCAACCAAGGTACATGCCCTTAGTGGGAACCGAACCTGGGTCTCTCTGGACCACAGGCCGATGCTCTCTAACTGCTGAGCCAAACCAGCCAGGGCTGTGTCTGGGGTTCTTGTCATGGTCTGGTTATTTTTCCTTCCTTCCTTCCTTCTTTCCTTCCTTCCTTCCTTCCTTCCTTCCTTCCTTCCTTCCTTCCTTCCTTCCTTCCTTCCTTCCTTCCTTTTCTTTCTTTTGGAAATATTTGAAACCATAAAAACATTTTATTTGGCGTTCTTGGACTAGAGATCTATTAAGAATAAGGGGGCTTAGGCTTATTAGAAATCAACCTGAAAGACCTAACTTCTTATACTCACACCCTTTTATTGTTTTAACAGGATTTTGACTTAATGAGTAATTTTGAAGGGTTTATAGTCTAAGTAGAGATATTTTTTTGTTCCTTTTCCAGTTGATTAGGCTCTTATGTGCTAACATTGCAGGCCAAGATACTTCATGTATAAAACAACAAAGTGTGTGTGTGTGTGTGTGTGGGAGAGAGAGAGAGAGAGAGAGAGAGAGAGAGGTGAGGTTGGGGAGACAGTATATTTGTTAGTAGTAGAAAAGGGGAAGCTGTAGACAGCTGAAAAATTATAAATTGTCCATTACATATACCTTGAATGATGGTGAGAAATTAATGAGAAAGAGGTGAGGACGAAATGATCCAAGATGAAGGGGAAAAAGAGTAGGTCAGTCATAGAAAAAGTACAGCATCAGTTTGGCTGGAACAAAAGGAACAAAGTAAGCAATTAGTCTACAGACATAGTTCAGGTGCAGGTTTTGCTAAATTCTGGACACCAACTTCTTTGGTGGACAGTGGCAGGGGACCGGGGGGGGGGGTCACAGAAGGTTTGTGAGTGATGAAAAGTGGACTCAAAGCAGAGCTTTAGGTGGCAACGAAGCCTGTGCTATGCCGTCAAGATCTCTTCCTGAATGAAGCACAAGTTTCTCCAGCTGCTGAGTGCTGGCCCCTGAGAACACAGAGCTAACCTCTGGAAATGGTTTCACCTGAGGCCATGCCCCTCCCTGGTGCCCAGTACTCTTCTCGATGTGGGCATCCGCAGGGCCTCCCCAGGTCCTGAGCTCTGCCTGGGGTCAGCTGAAGGAAGCCCTTTTGCCTCTATGCCACAGCTCTGCTTCTCCTCCGCCCCCCTGCGTCCTTCTCTCCCCAGATGTTGATCCTGTGCACAGCCCTCAGTGAGCTGCCTCCTCACCACCTCAGTCTCTGTCCTGGGCAATCAGATCTGCGGTAGAGGGATGAGCAGGGCAGGAAGCTGTAAACCAGGATTCTAATGAATAAGGATTAACTGACGAGGGCTTTTCCCCGGAGGTGCCACTGAGCATCTAAAATTAGGGAAAGAAAAGGGATAATTGGGAATCTTTATCTCATCCTTTTCATCTGTAAACCCTCCTCTACCACTTTTCTCCAATTTCTTGCCAACAACCCCATGAATTATTTTTTTTTTTTTCCTAACGACTTAGAGGCATAGTTTTCAAAGCTGGCAATATATCAGAATAACCCTGAGTCTTTCAAAAAATACAATTTTGTGACTCCACCCTCTCTGTGGAGGACCCCTCCAAAAATGAAATATATATTACTGCTTTAGGTTCCAAAACACACTCTTTTCAAGTGCGTTTTCTTATTTGATCCCCACACACACTATAAAGTAGGTATTGTCATTATTATTTTCTCCGTGTAACCAGTGAGGAAACTGGGATGGAGGGAAGTTTAGCAACTTGCCTTAGGGCCCCCAGCTGGGTAAAGAGACAGATTCAAGAGTAATGACAAGAACTGAAGGTCTCTTGTTCTTTCCGTTACCCACACTGCCCCGTTCAGCTCTCCTGAGGCCAGATCCTCAAGGACTGCCCTAGCGTGTGCTTAGTTCTCCCTGTCTCTGCTGAAGACGTTACCTTAACCTACCCCCCTCCTCTCCGTGACACCAACGCTGAGAAATCTTCAGAACCAACCCAAGGGGTTTATAAAGCCATTCAAAATAGTGTTACATGAGGCTTTTCAAAGTGGCAACATCCCAGGGGAGCCCACAATGTGGTGTTCTCAGGCAACTTTGAACCCCACTTGAGGAATGTTGGGAACACTCCTGATCCCTTTATAGCCTCTGTCATCACATCCCTCAGCCATTGATCATATTCAGACCCTTAACTTTATTTTTATTTTTTAATGTCTTTTTGTCTATTCACCTAATAGTGGAGGCTCTGAGAGGAAAGATCTAGATCTCCAACTCAACTTAACAAAGTTAAAAATATTTCATGGCCCCTTTTATTTACCAAATACTGGATGGGTAATGCATGGATGAGTAAGATCCAACCCCTGTCTTCAAATTGATTATAATCTCCCTATGCCTTCTGCAGCTAGTCACCCATTTTATAAACGTGGATGGATTTGCACGGACATCGTTTTATGGATACAGAAGAGGGAGCAGGGTGAAGTTACAAGGGATTCTCACAAAAGGAGCTATTTGAGCTGCTCCTTGACAGTACATTGGCAAAGTGAGCCTTAAATCCATGCCTTACAAAAGGGAGACGTCTTAAGAATGTCTGTGTGTTCTGACTTAGGGTTGGTGATTTATGAAATGAGTCAACAAATATTTAATGAGTAAAAATAATTCTAGGAGTTATTAGTCATACCTCCCCCTCTTCTACTCCCCACATGCAATTCACTTGCCAATTCACTCTCTCCTACCTTTTAAGTATCCTTCCAATCCATCCAGCTATCTTCATCCTCATTTCCACCATTTCCAATGAAGACTTCACCAACAGCTTGCTAACTGGTCTCTTCATCAAGTGTCTACTCCTGCTAACTTCCAAACCATTTCCTAGGTTGCAATTGGAGATTTGTCTTTGCTATATAAATATGAATTGTATCTCTCTACTCTGTTTCCCAAGACTCTTAGGATAAAAGGTGAAACTTGAACCTGGCCCTACAAATTTCTAAATATTTTTGCCCCACGCAGTGTTTTTAGTCTCATCTGAACTGTCCCTTCATGTCCTCTCTATGTCTAGCCACATGAGCTTTCTTGCATGGTCCCCCTACCACGTCTTTTGCACGTGCGAACCCCTTCACTGAGGATACTCTTCTCCATTACTTCCCTCACTCTTCTCCTTAACTCAATCTCTTCCTTCTGAACTCAGCAGAATTATCATTTCCTTAGGAAGCCTTCCCTTAACTCCTCTTACCATGTCTATAGCCCTGTTACATGCAAGTATAATAGATTTCTTTCCCATTACTTTGCAGCATTTATCACAGTTATAATTTCACATTTATTTGACTGATTTTAAAATATAGACTCCATCTCCTCCTCCACTCCCAATGTATTAGGTTCTACAAGGAAAGGGACTGTGTCTGACTTTGCACACCATAGGATCCTCAGAATCTAGCTGAATGTCTGGTATAGAGAAGTCTCTCAAATACTTGTTAAGTGAATGAATCAGTGAATCACAGACTGAATGAATGAACTAATAGATGTCTGACATGATGTTAGGTTCTAGACATTACAAAGATGACCAAAACAGGCTTCGTTTCTGGCTTTGTGGAGCGTGTGGAGTTTCTGGTCTAGTGCTGGTTAAGCATGGAGATCAAAAGGTCAGGGTGTGGCTGCTTGGAATTTGGACAAGCTCTCCAGGACTTTTTTCCGACCCCATTTCACAGGTCTTGTACTGGAGATGTCGGAATCTGGGTTAAGAGTTAAAACTACAGTCAAGTCTAGAGCTGTTATCTTTGTTTCTGAACATTCTCTACAAGACTCCGATGCCAGGATTTGAAGAGAACATGTTTCTTTGTGTTCAGAAAGATTCTGTAGTGACATATGTTGCATTCTGTGGTGCCACATCCATTTCCCTTCTTGTTAGAGCTCCTCGGTTTCTTTGTGGGGAGTCACCTCTCCTCCCTGCAGTGTGCTCAAAATGGGACAGTCCATTAAGTGGTGGGTTCATAACCCCATTAGGCCAATGAGACTCTTTCTTAGTACTTACTGATTTTCCCTAGTAGGCATACACTGGGGAAACTGTAAATGGATGCTTGGGGCTTCCTAAGGGTCTTTCCTGTCTGAGTCATACTACAATCCCTTGAATAATTCTCTTCTTCTCCAGTGGATAAGAGAATATTCCTTTGCTTGCACCCAGCGTTCCACTGAAGCAGGAGCGGGCAAACCACAACCTGCTGATCAAACCGCCTGTTTCAGGATATAAAGTGTGATTGGAGCACAGCCACACTCATTTATTTATGTAATGTCTATGGCTGCTTTCATGCTACACAGGCAGGGTTGAGTACCTGCAACATAGACTATATGCTTCATAAAGCAGAAAATATTAACAGAAATTTTACCAGTCTCTGCACTAGAGACATTCACTGTACATGATTAATTAATTTCTTTTCTGTGCATCTAGAATGGTACTAGATGTGTACCATCCTTAGGAGAACTGAGGACATAGTTAACTCAGTTGCTTTCTGTGAGGCTTCAACTTTACATGTAACTGTGATTGAGAAAGGCTGTTTGCACCTGAAGCCTAAACACTTCATCAATAGTCCTCTGATCTAACTTGTTAGGACCCTCAGATTTTCCATGCTGGCTCTTTATTATATTTAAGTAGAGAATGCTGTTGAGAGTTGATCAAAGAACTGGCACTAGACCCAAATATTCTAAATGTTTCTGAGCCTTGGAGATGTTCTTTATCATCCCTGTGCCTCAGCTTCATCTTCTACACAAGTAAGAGCTTGAATTAGGACTTTTAAATTCTCTTCCAGCATTCTGTAGTTCATCTAAACAAAAATAAAGGCAACCAGATATATAAGTAACAACAAAAACAACTGTGAAATAGACCTGGAAAGAAAAAAGATGTCTAGCAGTATACATGATGGGGAATAGCATAAACTAGTGTGTATTTGTGTGCAAAGTTGTGGGGGGGGGGTATTTGTGTGCATGATTGTGTATATGTGTGTGTTTTAAGAAGCAACAAACATCTGCCTTAATTTGCATACTGCCTTGTCTGGAGCCAAGGGGGAACACCAGATAGCCTACAGTTCTCATTTATGTCTCCAACTTAAATCCATGGTAAATGGCCTATTAGTGGGAAATTTTAGGACAGTCCCTAAGCAAAGTTTGTTTTACTTTTTACTCTGACTTGTTCCAAAAGCTCAGTTGAAATTACATGCTAGAAAATACCTACTTAAATTCTTCTAACAAGCAATCCCCTCTCAGTAGACACAAGTTTAGGCCTGTCCACTCACCTCAAACAGACCATCCATCTGAATTGTTTGCAACGGCTCCAGGCTACAGGTAGTTTAAAGTGCCACTATCAGATTGCTTCTCAAAATTCTCCTCCAGACTAAATAGTCTTGATTTTTGTCAGCAGCTTTTCATACTCTACAGCTCCCTTATTAACTATGTTTGCACTGAGCTGGATTTTTGACCTGCTCCATGCTCTATTGGCTCTGCTCCTTTGGGGAGCTCAGAGGCCTGACCTGGGACATACTGGCTCCAGGCCCCCTTTCTTCTCGTTAAAAATGTTTTGATGGTCATGTGTTAAGAGCTAATGACAATTGTCTGCCCAGAATACTCAAGCATAAACTTGCATCAAATCAGGGGGATTGATGAAATCAACCTTAAAATCCAGAACATCTATCCTATAATTAAGACCCACTAATGTATGGGCAAACAGGTCAGAGAGACCTACTCACAGTCCCCACAAATTAAAGGGCTCCAAAGGAAACATTCCTTTCTTCCAGAGAGTGATTTTTCAAGGAGCACATTACATAAATATTTTTGAGCATCTATGTTATGACGGCGTTGTGCTAGCTGCTGGGATTTCGAAGGGAGATGGGACCTCTGTGCTCCTTGTGCTTGCAGGCTAGTGGGAGGGTGCTGGAAGGGGGCGTGGCCCAGAAAGCTATGTAGGCGGTTATCATGGAGTAAGTGCAAAAGCAGGAATGTATCAAGGCCCCTTTCTCAGAACCGGATGGAGCAACGGTGAAGAAGCCATGGCCAAGGACCTGAAATAATTTCCACTCGGCAGCCTCCCAGAGCACAGGGGCAGCACTGAGATAACCCACAGGAAAAGATGGGGATCAAATAATGCAGAACCTTATAAGCCACTTAAGAAAATGAAAGTGCCCAAGAACAGTGGTTCTTAACCAGAAACAATCTTGCCGCCCAAGGGACACTTGACAATGTCTCTCTAGACATTTGTGGTTGTCACAACTCGAGAGGTGCTATTGGAATCTAATGGGTAGGGGTCAGGGATACTGCTAAACATCCTGCAACTCACAAGACAGCCTTACAACAGAGTTAATCTAGTCCCAAATGTCAGTAATGCTGAGGCTGAGAAACCCTACCCTGGAGCAGTGGGAATCACTAAAGTGGGGAGCAGCAAGATCAGATTTTTGTTTTCTAACTTTCCCTCTGGACATAGAGAGGTCAGCCGACTGTATTGGAAGAAGCACAAACCAGGAGAAATCATGTGTTGCAGTTTTGCTAGTAAGAGATGAGATATGAGAACAATCCTCTTCATCAGTGGCCCTGACACAGAAACACGTCTTGGTTTTTAATGTCAGAATAAAAAGGTCACCAGAGGAGTTTTTAGAGACGGCCCTTTCTTAACCAGTGAGGGATGGACAGCAGAAAAGAAAATAAAGGGAAATAATTATTTTCATCTGCACCTTTGTACATCTCACCATTCTGTTGTTTTCAAGATGCAGGCATATAAGATAAAAAGGTTTCGGATTAAAGTGTTAGCCGACATTAACATAAATTGGCAGGGTCTAGTTATTTTTCAACACACCCACATACAGATACACACACAGAGGGCATGACCCCAGGTATTTGTGGAGCATATTTTGCATTCTTTGTGACAGGTGGGGTGCTATAAGAGAAGCCCAGTGACAGCTGCTTAGAATGATAATGTGTTTCATACTGTCAGACCCATTTAGAAAACCTCATGGTACCTATTATTAAGAATACTAGTATAATATATATGGAACATCTCTTTGTACAGGGTAAAGCAGAGTGATTCTCACCCACCTCCCCCCTGATTACTCCAGTGTTCTGTCTCTGGACCGCAGGCCGACACTCTAACCACTGAACCAAGCCAGCCAGGGCTCCAGTGTTCTGAATGAAGTATCTGATAAGAGCTGGTATTTATCGAGCCCTTTCCATATACCAGGCCCTGTGGCTAAGCTCTTCATGTATGTTTCCTCGCATAATGATCACAAGTCTGTAATGTAGGTATTTTTCTTCCAGTCTTATACTTACAGAAACTGAGACTTCAGGAAGTTAATAATAATTTGTCAAAGTTGCAAAGCTAATAGCACACAGAGTCTAGCTTTCAATCCAGCAATGAAAAAAGCTCTCCCAAGACTCTAGAGTTTGACCCAAAAGCCATCTGAAGCAGGTCTTTCCTCTGAGCATCCTGCTCTTTGGAGGTTAAGCTGACCACTTAATAAATTCTGGCCATCTTCACGTTGTTCGAGGAATATTCAGGCCCAGCAGGACCCAGCTGTCTGAGCTGAGGCTACTTCAAGTCTACACAACCTAATTTGGCAAAAACCATTGTACTTTTATGAGTTGTTTTGAAAAACACTCTAGTCCAGGTTTGACTAAGACAAGCAAGGGAAGAGTTGGGATTACAGCCAGAGGTGCAGACCCAGAACGGATCAAGGCATCTCCACTTGTTTATTCCCTTACAAGAACCACAGGATGTTTTCTAGTTACTCAACAGATAACAATTTCTTATCACTCTTGGCAATTTCACATGTTTTTCTCTTTTTCGTTTGGAAGTATGTACTTTTCTTGCTGTTGGCCACCTATCCTGAGAACACAGCCAAATTTCCGGAGACTCTCAAAGAAATGTGCAGCTGTCCCCTGGGACTCTATCTATCTCTTCGTAAGATATTTACAAGGGACCCCAAATGCCTGACCCTCCAGAAAGCACACATGACACACAAAATATTTTGCCCTCTGAACCAAAGGTTCATTGCCTCCAATCCTTTGGGACCACGTGGCACAAATTCTCCTGTCCCCCAAGAGCCAGCTAGCTCACTGGCCATAACTGAACTGACACAATTGCTGGGCGGCAGTCATGGCTAAATCCTCCATTTAGGCGATTTTCTTCTGAATGTCTACACATGGACTTAACAGTGCCTACCCATCCGCACGTTCCCTTTACAATCATAGGAGGGTTTGAGGACTGTCTTATTTTCTAGCTGCAGACCCTTCCCAAGCTCAACTCCACCACTAGAAATATCCTTACCTTGTGACAGATACAAAGGTGAAGGTTCACAAAATCCATGTTGCTTCTGGTTCCTTGTCTTGGACCCAGGAGGTCATGTTCATTCTAACCCTGGTGCACACCCTCCTGGAAAGAGTGATCTCTGGCTTTGATCCTCAGTAGAACACTGTATTAGTTTGCCTGGCCACTGTAATACATTATTCTAATTCAGTAGCTTAAAACAACAGAAATTTCTTCTCTCATGGTTCTAAAGGCCAAAGCCTGAACTAGGTTTCACTGAGCTGAACCTGAGGTGTCAGCCGGGCTACACTTCCTCCAGAGGGGGAGAATCGGTTCCTCGCCTGGTCTAGTTTCTTGTTACTGTGGGCTTGTGGCAGCATCATTCCAAAACCAACATCTCCACGTCTCGGTCTTTCCACCACATTCCCTTCTCCTCTGGGTCAAATCTTTCTATTTCTCTTCTATAAGGACACACAGTGTCATTTAGGGCCCACTGGAGAACCCAAAATAATGTCCCCTGTCAAGTCCAGATAGGGGATACAGTTAATAATAATGTAATAACTACGTATGGTGTCAGATGAGCAGTAGGCTTAATGGGGAGGTTCCTTTCATAATGTATATAAATGTCTAATCACTGTTATACATCTGAAGCTAGTATCTTATTGTATATCAACTTTAATTGAAAAATAAAAGGTAAAATAAATAAAACAGGAAGATTTAAAGCTAAAGAAAAAAAATAATCATGCTATCTCAAGATTCTTAACTTAATCACCTCTGCAAAGACTCCCTTTTTCAAAGAAGGTAACATTTACAGGTTCCAGGGATTAAGACCGGATATCTTTAGGGACTATCATTCAGTTTACTACAAAAACCTCTCTGCCCATTCTGCAGAAAGATGAGGGCCCACAAGCCCAGGACACCCTCCCTGAAGGTTTCAAATTAGGGAGGAAGAATTTATAGATGTAAATGTATATTCACAGCCCTGTGAGAAATGTTTATTTATTCATTTGGCATGTGTCCTATTCAAAACATATGTTCAGAATTAAAAATCATCTACTCTCCAGCATCTGAACTATACTTCTATTGTGACCTACTCTTGGATTTGCCAAGCTCAGCACTACTGATCAGCATTGTGGGTTGGATAATTGTGAAGAGGGGTGCACATTCTGTTCATTGGAGGATATTGAGCAGCAATTAGCAAATGAAAATATAGGAAACCCCGTAAAAATTGAATTTCACGTGCACAGTGAATAATTTTGTAGACTAAGTATGACCTGTACAAATATTTGGGACATCTTAATACTGAAACAATTATTCTTTGTTTACCTAAAATTGAAATGTAGCTGGGTGTCCTGTATTTCATCTGTCAACTCTGGGTGCCAGTAGCACACACCCCCTCCCTCACCCAAGACTGCAACAAACAAAATCATCTCAGACACTGCCAAATGTCCCTTTGGAGGCAAAATCACCCTTGGTTGACAACCATTGATCTACTTAATTAAAAAAAAAAGAAGAAGAAGAAGAAAAGCTTGTAAAATAGGAAAGATTGAGAAAAGTATGTGGAACTGTTTGAAATACGTGCGAGCTGGCAGTTGTTGCTACTTATTTGCAAAGCTGTCAGATCCCAGGGCCAAGGCCACATGGACACGAGCATCGCTCCGGGAGGACGAGTGGGCATCACGGCTGGTGGGGACATGGTTTGGGAAAGACCAACTTCTGGGAATAATCCTGCCTATCCCTGCCCCTTTCAAGCCTTGGAGCCTCAGGCCTAGCAGCAGGACCAGGCATGATCTCCCATCCCCAGTCACTCTCTAATTTATTATAATTATTCTCTCCCCACCCCCACCTTGCAGTCCTCAAGCTTTGCTTAGGAGCAAGTGGTTCTCTATTCATGCAGCTAGATTTGAGGCGCCAGGACACAATTGTCTGGCAGAGCCAGGCTGTGAGGTCCTTCTTCTGAGACTTGATTTTGAGCATGCCCCGACTAGTAGACAAAGCTGAACAAAAGAGGGGCTGAATTCGGTGTGTGCCTGCCTCTTTCTTGCCCTCCCCCACACCCTCTTTTCTGTCCTGCACCCTTGGTCTTCAGTCCCTGGTGAATACTTGGCACTTGGCACTCAGATTATTCATGCCTCACCCAGGCTTCCAAACTGATAATCAGCGACTCTCCCGCCACCCCCGACCCACCAGCTGCCTCTAAACTGTATGAAATGTGGCTCTGAAAAGGTTTCTCCAAATAGAAGCCTGGTGTGCACATACACAGATAGCAAACGGGTGCACATATTGTATGTCTTTATAAACAAAGCCGTGTGTATTTATAGCCCCCTATCAATGACTGATCTATATGGAGAGATAATGGGGGTTTTACAGATAAAAAAAAAAAAAGAAAGAAAAAGCTTTGAAGCCTCTGACCCAAAATAAAATTAAAGACCAAATAATGCTCAGCAACAAATCCCTTAATAAGGGAGGGCTGTTATCCATCCGAGGATGCATGGAGTCTCAAAGGGGAGATTTGTTTGGGAGGGGTCAGACTCTCACAGTAGGGAAGAAGGATTTTGGTTCTGTTCCAGACTCATCTGCTGAAGGATGAGTATTTCATCATTTGCTGCTGAGCTCTTGGTTGCTTAGAGTCATTAACACCATCTTCAAAGGGTTTATATTAACCAGCTACATACACATGCCCTCATAGAGAAGTCCCAAATCAAAATTGACATTTAGGAAAAGTTTTAAGAATAAATTAATTAATTAAGCAAAACATAATTTGTTGCTCCTGGAAGTCAGAGACTAAGAAAAAAACTCCTAGGGAGAAAAATATAGAGAAAGAAAGAACCAGCAGCAGTAAGAACACTGGAAAACATAATGGGTTCCAGGATCCTGTCCCTGTTCCTGGCCTGGCTGGAGGAGGGTAGGCTTCAGCTCAGACTCTCTTCCCAGCATGGGAGATGGGGCCGGTTTAATTTTGAAGGTGGTTTGATGTATATGCATAATCAGGCCAACTATAGGAGCAGTGACAGAGACTTACAAACAGGACAGATGCCAACTGAAGGGCACCATCTCTGCTGAGACAATGCAACTGTAACCCGCACATGGCAACGGAACATCTCCTGGGCCATCTCTCTTCTGTCTGCCATTTACAGGGGAGGATATTCTATTGGTTTGAGGGTGTTTCAATCTTTTAAATGCTCGCAAACCTCTTGAATATTTTATATATACATATAAAATATAGTATTATTAAATAGAGTCGTGTTTTACATTAGATCCTCAGACTCTATTCATCTAATAGCTGAAAATTTGTACACTTGTCTTTCTTTACTGAGAAAAAAATTACATACAGTGAAATATGCAGATCTTAATTATACAGTGCAATGAATTTTGGCAAAGGTATGCCCAATTGTAACTACCACCTCAGCCAAGGCACAGAACATTTCTATCATGCCAGAAAAGTCCCTTGGGGCCAGTGGTGTGCTGGAATCAGCTCCTACCCAGATAATTCTGGACATCTTATCCCTAAATTGTGTTGGTAGTTTGAAAATGGCCATGGTGAGAAACCAACCAACACGCCAAACCGGGATTCCTCTCCATACAGCCAGTTACCAACACACCATGGCTTAGGCTCCCTTCCTGTCAAGCCCCAACCCCACAGAGGCATAGGTTTACTGTTGCTTGTTCTTGAACTTGATGAAAATGATACTGCATTTTATATCCTACTTCTTCTCACCAACATGATGTCTGTGAGATTCATCAGTGTCTTGATTTATCAGTAGTTTGTTCTTTTTACTCCACTGTACAAATAAACTCTATTTTATCTAATTTGTTTTGTTAAAGGACATTTGGTTTGCTTCCATTTTTGAACGATCATTTTTGTTCTTCATTTCCATGTTTATTGAGGAAGTGACCAATAAAATCGTATATATATAAAGTGTACAATGTGATTTAATATACATATACATTGTGAAATGATCACCAAGATCAAGTTAATTAACATCCATTACCTCACATAGTTAACTCTTTTTTTTTGTGTAGGTGGTGAGAACACATAAGACCTACTCTCAGCAAATTTTAAGGGTACAACACCATATTATTAACTATTGTTGCAATGCTGAAAGACCTCAGAACTTTCCTTAAAACTGGAAGTTAGTAACTGATTTTTAAAAGGCTCATACAGACATTCTTATTTGTGTTTTCATGACCATATATTTTCATTTCTCTTGGGTTAATGAATTGATAGGTCATAGAATAAGTTTATGTCTAACTTTATAAGAAAGTGCTCTAAAGTGTTTCAACTGGATAGTACACAGCATGGTATGCAAGTTCACTATCCTAGTGTATATGAATCTCTTGGTAGGATTTTGATTTGCATTTCCCTGAAGACCAAATAGATTAAACAGCTTTTCATGGGCTTATTAGCTATTTCTATATCTTCTTTGGTGCTGTGTCTGACAGAATTTTGCAGAGTATTTGGTAGAATTCACCAGCAAAATTATCTGAGCCTGTAACTGTGTCTTTGAGAAGGTCTTTTATAACAAATTAAAATTTTTAAATAAATGTAGGGCCATTCAGATTTGCCTAATTCATTTTGTGTTAGTGTTGGCGAGTTGTGTTTTTCAATTAATGTATCCATTTTTTAAGTTGTTGGATGTATTGTCCTAATGCTTTGCTTTTTGTAATATTCCATTATATTCTTTTTAATGTCTATAGTATTTTTTGTGATAGCTTTTTCATTCCTGATAATAGTAATTTCTTTTCCTTCTTTCCTTCCCTCCCTCTCAATGTTTTCCTGATTAGTTTTGCTCGAAGTTAAACCAATTTTATTCTTCTACTTTAAGGATATCCTTGTTTCTAGCTTCTTAAGGTAGAAAGTAAGATCATTAATTTTAAACTATTTTTATTTTCTAATGTGAGCATTTAATGGTATAAATTTCCCACTAAAGTTCTCCTTTAGTTCATCTCATAAATTTTGTATATTGTATTTTTACTATCATTCAGTTGAAACATTCTAATAACCCTTGCTTTTTTACTTATTCATGAATTATTTAGAAATGTGTTACTAATTTTTATAATATTTGGGGATTTGGGGACATTATATGATTTCTAATATAATTACGCTGTGCACAGAGAACACACACTATAAGATTTAAATCCTTTGAAAATTGTAAATTAAATTTATTAGGGTGACATGGGTTAATAAACTTACATAAGCTTCAAGTGTACAGTTCTATAATACATCTGTATATTACATTGTAGGTATACCATGCAAGTCAAATCTCTTCCTTTACCACATATGTGACCTTCTTTACCCTTTACTAGTCATTGAGACTTATTTTATTGTCCAATATTTGATCTATTTTGGTGAGTGTTCCAAGTGCACTTTAAAATGACATTTGTTCTACTGTTGTTGGGTGGTATGTTTCATAAACTTCAGTAAAGTTTATGTTGTTTGATGTTGTGATTCAGATCTTCGATATCCATGCTAACTTTATATCAAGTTGATCTATCAATTAATGAAAAAGAATGTGAAATCTCAAACTTGAAATACTGATTTATTTGTTTCTCCTTTTAACTCTCTCTCCCTTTTTGCTTCTTGTATTTAAAGCTCTGTAAGTAGGTGTATAAGTTTTTAAGATTGTTATATCTTTATGGTGAACTCTTTTACTTTATTGAATGCTTCTCTTTATCCTTGTCAAGCCTCCTGTGTTAAGGTGTGCTTTCTCTAGTATTAATATACACATGCCACGTCTCTCTATTTGCATGATACACCTTCCCCTTTCATTTTACTTTCAATTTATCTGTATCTTTATACTTAAAGTGACTCCCTTCCCATTTTAATCAGTCTGACAATTTTGCCTTTTTTAAAAATAATTTTTATTTTTTTATTTTTTTTATTTTAGAGAGAGAAGAAGGGAGAGGAAGAGAGAAATAGAAACAGTTTGTTGCCTCCAGCATGCCCCTCCCTGGGTATTTGGCACACAACGTAGGCATATGCCCTGACCAAGAATTGAACCGGTGACCTCTTGATGCATGGGTCAACATTCAACCACTGAGCCACACCAGCCGGGACAATTTTGCCTTTTAACTGAAGTATTTAGCACACTTATTTTTTAATTTATCTTTATTGTTGAAAGTATTAAAGATGTTTCCCATTTTCCCCCATCTACCCGCTCTACCCTACTCTGCTAGTCCCCTACCCCCAAGGCCTCACTGCACTATTGTCTGTGTCCACGGGTTATACATATATGCATGTAAGTTACTTGGTTAATCTCTCCCTGCCACCCCCACTTAATTTAGCCTATTTGAATTTTATTATAATTATTGATATATTAGAGTTCAATTCTACCATCTTGTTATTTGTTTATCATTTCGCCCATCTTTTATTTTCTGTTTCTCCTTTCCTTCCTTCTTTTGAATTGATTTAATATTTTTAGTATTTTTTTCTTCTACTGTCTTTTTAGCTATATGTTTTTGCATTGTTGAGTAATTCCTCTAAAAATTACAATATAAAGGTTAACTTATCCAAGTACTTAGAGTTGACATTGCCTTACTTGACATAAAATATGTAAGTTTTAACACTCTAAAATTGCATGTATCCTACTCCCTTTTCTCCTGTGACTATTGATGTATATTTTACATCTACTTATGTAGCAAACCCTATAATTTGAAGTTATTATTTTTATTTAAGCAGTCTGCTGCCTTTCAGAGAAGTTAAGAGAAGAAAAACTAAGAAAGCCTTTATATTTACCCACATATTTAGTATTTCTGGTACTCTTCATCCTCCCTGTGGAGTCAGTGCCATCTGATGGCATTTCTCTTACACCAGAAGAACCTCCTTTAATATTTCTTGAATTGCAGATCTGCTGGTGATGAATTCTTCCAACTTTTATTGATCTCATGTGTTTCCCTTCTCAGGGATCACAGCCCTGTACTGCCTTTTGCCCAGATGCCTGAAAGCCATTCCCTGTCTATTCTTTCCAGTTTTATAGATGTTTTCAATAGGAGGGTATGGTTTGTTTTCTGGGGTTTCCATAACAAAGTACCACAAACTTGGAGGCTTAAACAACAACAGCCATGTATTGTCTCAGTTTTAAAGGCTAGAAGTCTAAAACTAAGGTGTCAGCAGGGTTGGTTCCTTCTGGAAGTTATAGAGAGACTTCACGAAGGCTCTTTTCTAGCTTTGGTAGCTTCAGGCATTGTTCCTTGGTCCATAGATGAAATTCTCCCTGTGTTCTTTCCTCTGTGTCCAAATTTCTTTGTTTTTTCTTTAGGAGAACATAGTCATCTTGGATTAGGGTCCACCTGAATGACTTTATCTTAACTGCATCATCGACGGGAGCTAGTAAAGTCTGGACTAAGGGAGGAACTTAGAAAAAAAAGATTGATACCCTCCAGAGAAAATAATTTCTACTGACCCAACTTCCTTTGGCTCTATGCTTGGACCATACCTATTACAAATGATTTAAGAGAAAGAAGCTGTCAATCTGTCCATCCATCCATCCATCCATCCATCCATCCATCCATTCAAAAACACAACACAACATGTACTGAGCACTCACATGTGCCAGGCCTGCATCTAGTAGCAGAAGATGAAGCAGTGATGGAGAAAAATGCTGTCCTTGCCCATGGGAGGCTTCATTCTAGTAGAAATTCACTATCTGTATGCCTTACAATGTGATCACCACATTTTCTCTACACCTAAAACCAATATAGTATGGCATGCAAACAATACTTACATTTAAAAAAGAAAAAGAAGTTCAGAGCCTGTCTATCTGCTTCAGTGTTGGTTAGATTGTGGCTTTTAAAAATTAACCAGAGAAAAACTTTTAATTTATCTTTTGGTCAAGATAAATACATACAGTGCAAGAAAAGTTTGAGAAGGAGAAATGTTTTATTTATTCCTTTGATCAGCAAATATTCTTGAACACACATTGACCTAAGAATAGGGATTCCAAATGGTATTTTTTTGTATGAAGAGGTAATTCTCTATTTATTAGAGAATAATTACACATTATACTTGAGTCATTGAATAAATCAAGTGTGAAGGCACCCTAACTTTGAACTTCTCATTCAATGAGAAGGAGACTTGATAAATTATTATTATTTAAACCACTTAGAGTTAGACTTTCTACTTATAATACTGAGTCAAAATTAAAAACAAAAAGCTCAAAGTATTTTATTTTTTGACTCAGTTCCCTCCATTTCTCTCAATACAAGAGAAACTTTCCGCTATCAAAAGTATGTTCATCTTCCACTAGATAAACCTGATGCTGTATATTTTGAAAGAGAAAAGCAGGCATGTACATCTTTAAAACATCTAAAGGCAGCTGAAAGGTTAGCAGCTATCTAAAGCTTGTGATAAATGTTCAAATTCCTCAGCAACGTATTTCTGTGTTTGCAGATTCAGAGACGAGAGACTTAAATCATGGCAGCTAAATCCCCCTTTAAAAATTGAATTTAAAGTAACATTTAAGGCTGTGTGTGTTGGCTGCAGATTCCTTCCCATATTCTTCCTGGGAGTTTCCCACCAACGACATAAGAGTGCCTCCCTATAATAAGGAAGGTTTCTTTTCTGTCTTAAATAGCTGCTTATTAAGGCAGAAATTCTAATATTAGCTTGCTGTTCCACAGAATAAAGGAATTGGATATCTTTTGCACAAACTTGGGGGTCTGGATGTATTTCTGCACTTTCCCTCAATGCTTTACAGAAACTTAAAATAGCATCTTCCCCCACTTTCCTTCAACTCTGTGCAATCACGACAGAATGCGAGGGACTGGTTTGGGGCTTTGGAGCCAGCAACTGTTGTATTCAATTTTATTTCCCATGCTTAAGTGAAGTTAGTTCCTTCCTCTTTCACTCTGGACTCAAGGGGGGACAGCAATATTATTTGTATAAATATGGCTGGGTGCTGTCTTGACCAAGCCCATCTGTGTTATCAGGGAAAGTGGGATGCTGGAGATGAAAAAATATAAAAAAGGACTGCCTAGGCAAAACATTTCAAAGATGATGGATATGAGTGCAGCCTGCTGGGAGTTATAAAGAAAATTAGTAGGCTTTTTCCATCGGTAACACTATATTGCTTTAGTCTCTACCAAAGGGTGAGGCCAGTGGGCAATGGGTGGCTGGGTTGGGATGAAAACTTGCAGGAAAAGTTCTGATTCTGTGGCAATCTGTGGATGCCAACACATGCTTAACCATTAATGTTGCCTGTGGACTCTCACTCACATCCCTGTGACTTACACAGCAGGCTTTCTTTCATCTCCCTTTGCCTTGGCGATGAGCTGGAAGAACTATGAAGAGGTGAAGGTAGAAGGGAACGCAGAGCACATTTCATTCACCCCCTTCATGCAGTGCAGCAGGAGAGTGAGACCCGGAGCCTGAAAGTGGGTGGTCCACGTCACACTGTGAGCTGCGAGTGGAGGAGGAAGTATGCGCAGTGGTTAGAGCACAGTCTGAATCCTGTAAATGGTACAGCCCCACTGTTGCCTAGTCGTGTACCCCTGGGTAAGTTTCATACCTTGTCGAGCCCCACAGTCCTCGTCTCAGCAACGGAGGTCACCCGAGTACCTTTCTCATGGGCTATTGAAGATTAGAGGAGTTAATACCTCTGAGGAGCTGAGTGCCTGAAAAATAACGCTCAAGAAATAGAACTGAGCTAAATGACGTCCAGACCGAGGAGAAAGTCATGGAACGCATGTTCTGACCTTGTCCTACTGCCTCTTTCCTTGATTCCCATCCTCCCAAATGCCCTATTTATGGACTGTTGAGATAGAAGAAACTCCTCGAAGGAGAAAGAGAGAATCCACGCCTTGGGCCTGGAACTTCAGACCCGAAGGAGAAAGAAACAAAACAGCCCGTTTGTCCAGCATCTGCCGAGCACCCCAGCACCTTCCCCCATCTTGCATCTGGCTCGATTGGAGCTTCCCCAGGGGCTTTCTCTTCTGTGGTTAGTTTCTTTTTATTTCATCTTAGTTCCTTTCTTCGCAAGAAGAATGCAACTGGCCAGACACAGACTTAAGTGATGTGTGACTGGAGAATGCCCATGCTCAGGGGGATAGGTTTTAAGATCCATCTGCCTGTTAATGGACTTGGTGAAAGGGTTAGGTAAGATATTCATTTTTGATAGAAAAGACGAAGATCAGATTGTGAGGAGGTGATGAGAGAGCCCCATAGAAGCAGAGCTGGAGACACTTACGTATCAAATATCTTGTGACTGGCAGTCTCCACAAATCCACAACGATTTGCCTCTTTCTCTCCATTACAGTCTCTAATAGGTTAGATAACAAAAGCGAGAGTCATGTCTCAGAAGGCTATCATGGCAAGAAAGCACAGCTGTCACCCGACCCTCCTATTAAGCCCTACCTCTGGTTTAGCTTGAGGCACGAGCTTGGGGATGTGAAGGAATTATCAGAGAGCAAACCCTGGTGGAAATGAAATACTGTGAAGAGCTGATATGGGGGCACCAACGGTGTGCCATACGCTGATTCATTAACTCTCCGCTCCCCCTGCGAGCAGGCATCCGTATGCTCATTTTACGAATGGGCAAGTGGCCACGGCATGTCCAGTACGCTCTGGCAACTCACCCTGCTGGTCTCTGGTACTCCTCATCCCCTCTGATTTCAGGGGAAAGCCAGGCTCAGAAAAGTCACTTGTACAAATTCACCCAACTCGTGGACTCTCTGGCTATAGGGCCGGCCTTGCTGCCTCGATCTGTTTTTTGTGCAGGTTTCAATAGCAGGGGAAGAGGACAGATCTCTGTATTGCTGGGCAGAGGAGAGGAAACAGGGCTGGCACCAAAGACAAACACAAACCCTTCATCATGATGCCTGGGCCAGTCCTGACTCAGCGGCATATGGGTGCGGTGGGGGCCACTGGGGCTTTGGGCAGCTGGAATGCTCTTTAAGATACCGGGTTGAAGTGAGAGCTCAGCCTTCAGCCTCAAACCGCCATGTGGGTCGTCCCACAGCAGGCCAGGGGCTGGCGTGAGGGATCTGAGGCCTGCTTGCCCTTCCATTCAGGAACTCTCAGCCTGAACGGAAACACTGCTCTGTTATCTGTGGTTTTCAGCTCTTTCCCACTTTGCAAGTAGAAGGGAAAAATAATAATAATAATAATTTTCTGTGGTTTGGGAGTGTCCTTGGTTTGGTGGGGCCAGAGTAAACAGAATGAAATTAAGTTGTAGCCATGCTAATGGTTCTGCCCTGTCTCCGTGAAATCAATGACCAGGAAAGAGGAGGCCAGAAATGAGCCCAGGAGTGTAAGGCAGGATGATTTGTTCAAAAGAAGATCACGGTTTGTCTCTGGGCAGGACACGGTGGCAGGGACATACAGAATGCTCCTTTTCTTCTTATTCCTTTCTTCTCTTTCTTTCTTTGAACTTTCTTTTTCTTCACTGACTTTCTTAAAAACAAAAGTAAAACATGATACACTTGAGACAACAAGTCCAATTATATGGAAGAATATAAAGAAAAAAAGTGTACCATCCCCCCCCTCCATCCTCCTAGAAAACGAATACTAACAGAATGACTGGTATCCTTTCATATGTTTCTATTACCTAGAACTGTAGGGCTCGTACCTGTTTTCCAGGAGGTGACTCAGAGGAAGGAACACACATGCAGAGAAACAGTTACAATACATGTAAGAGCTATAGAAGTGGCTGAGATGATAGCTCACTGTGGAGCGAGCTGTGAAAATGCTGGAGACTTGGGGAGCACCCAGGCAGACTGAATTAGAAATAGAAGTTTTGGGGAGAAGGAAAGCTTGGTTTAGGGGTATTCTAAGACACTATTATTTAAATTGTCCTCATTCTCCTAGAACTTGGAAGGTCCTTAGGGTCCAGTGGCCTATCACAGACGTATCCATACTAATGTTACGTAGCCTTCCTTTGGTTGCTTCCTTAGTAAGAACACATTCATGAGCAGCCCACTTCAACCCCAAATCTGGTCACAGGCAACCTGGACTCTTTAAAATGCTTTTTACATTTGATATTTATGTGTTATAACATTTTAATGCAATTCTTCACTTTTCCTTTGACATAGTTTAAACAACCTGAAGGCAGGGATTGTGTTTTATTTATTTTTATTAACCAAGTGGCATGTGAAGTACTAAATTAATTTAAGAAAATAAAAAACAATGTACCCTGGACCCATCTATTTACAAACACAGGTCCAGGTATGGAAAAATATTAGAACCAGAACTTCTTCCTGGGCCTCATAGTTTCCTCTGTAGAGAGCTGATTCCCATGTTTCTCTTGTGATCCTTCCTCCAGTTGTAGGAGGAGATTCCCCATTTTCCCCTAAAGCTGAACCTATTTGACTTCTGTAGCAATGTGAATATCTTTACATAAACACAGATGAAGTACAATGAGTTGTAAAGTTTTTTTTTTCCTTTTTAAACTTATCTTTATTGTTGAATATATTACAGATGTTGCTCCTTTTTTCCCCCCTTGCCCCTCTCCTCCCAACCCCTCCTGCCTTCCCCACACTATTGTCTGTGTCCATTGGTTATGCATCCATGCATAGAAGTTCTTTGGTTTCTCTCTTTCCACCCCACCTCCCCATGTTCCTTTTGAGGTTCATCAGTCTAACAACCAATTTGTACTTTTTAATCCCTTTGTCTTTTTCACCCAACCACCCTCTCATCTGAAAACCAACAAAAAGTTCTCTGTATCTATGAGTCTGTTTCTGTTCTGCTGGCTCATTTTGTTTGTAGATTCAATTGTTGATAGATATGTGTTTATTGCTATTTTGTTGTTCATATTTTTTTTTATTGTCTACTTCTTCAAGAAGACCCATCAACATTTCATATAATACTGGTTTGGTGGTGATGAACTCTTTTAGCTTTTTCTTGTCTGGGAAACTCTTTAGATGGCCATTGATTCTAAATGACAGCTTTGCAGGATAGAGTAATCTTGGTTGTAGGTCCTTGTTTTTCATCACTTTAAATATTTCTTGCCACTCCCTTCTGGTCTGCAAAGTTTGAGAAATCAGCTGACAGCCTTATGGGAACTCCATTGGAGGTAACTAACTGCTTTTCTCTTGCTGCATTTAAGATTTTTCTCTTTGTTTTTAACTTTTTGCATAAAAAGTAAAGTTTTAATTTAATTTCTATGTTAAAGCCACCATCTGCTGGGATAATAGAAAAACAACAATAACTTTAGTTTTCATGAATGACCACCTCCATGCTGGTGCAACAGGGTAAGGGCAAGGAGGCAGCTGACCCACACTAACAAACAAAACAAAACACTAAGCCAGAATCTATGTCCACTGAAGAACTATCTTTGATACTACAAACCAAATCAGACTAGGGCAAAGTCCTCAGGGTTTTGGGCCAAATGGTTGTGGTGAAAGGATGTCATAGTTAGTTGTCTTCGGTGCAAAAACATTAATAGATATATTGGGGCTTAAAAACATATACATTATTTACATTTTAATCTTGAAAATTCTTCTTGATGATACACTCCAGAAAATTGGGAAATAAGTGAAAAATTAAAAATTAGAAAATAATGGTATATTAGGACTGGCGGTTGGTATTAAATCTACTAAACACAGAGTTGTCTCTAAGTAAGTATAAATATGAATACAAAACAAACCAAATATTATTTTATAAAAATGTACTTTATGCAAATATTAATTTATTATAAAAGAATTCTCAATGGAAACCCCAGATTACATTAATAAAGACCGGGGAGGCAAAGGAGGGTGGTAAATAAAGACATTCTTAATTATAAGTATTACATAAGGGGGAGTACTTTTTGGTTGTGATAATCACATTAAAATAATTCAACTATTGTCTTTGGAAAGCATAAAGATTACCACTACTTGATTAAAAACTAATGTTTGCCTTTCAAATCATTAGTGAAAAGAAGAGAAACAAACCTAGTCCATGTATCAAAATACAGAAAATAAGAAAGGAATAAAGGAATGACAGACACAAAACTTTAAATAATGAGATTTATTCCTAGAATAACACAATACTTACATTTATCATTATAAATAAAATGCTGATCAACGTTTATGGCATGCGTGCAAGGTGTCACATGCTTTTAGGTGCTTTGCTTTGTTATATTTTATTGACTTTTTATAGAAAACTGAGTAATTATTGTTTCAATATTACAGATGAATCAACAGGGACTCACAGAAAATAAATCACTTTCCTGAGTTCACACAGATGTAAGAGACAGATTCAAGATCTAAACTCTGTCTTTTCTGACACACAAACTTACTCTCAGTCACTGTACTATCCCACCTCCATACAATAAGGAGAAATAAAGGAGACCAGATGTATCCATTGTGACTTCCCCAATTTATTTATTTGTTTATTTATTTATTTGTTTGTTTGTTTGTTTATTTGTTTATTTTATTGATATTCGAGAGAGAGCAAGGAAGGAAGAGGGAGAGAGAAATAGGAACATCAATGAGAGAGAACATTGACTGGCCGTCTCCTCATGTTCCCCACTGGGGATCAGACCCACAACCTGGGCATGTGCCCTGACCGGGAATCAAACTGGCGACCCCTTGGTACATGGGTCGATGCTCAACCACTGACCCACTTGGCCTGGCTTGACTTCCCCAATTTAAAGTCTAGAACTTTGATTGGATTATGATACAAAATATCCCATGTTGCTTCTAAGAGAAATGTCTTTAAAATAGCATAAGAAAACACACACACACACACAATGTATTTATTAGGCAAACATGAAGAGAACGAAAAGCAAAAGCAGTAGTACCATTAGAACTTTCAAACAAAAGGTAAGATTAAAGACAAAAAACATAACATGATTTAAATAATATTATGTTGGTCAAAGACATAATCCATGATAAAGATACCTTTATACACTGATTGTTTCATAGCAAACTATAAAACTAAAATTGACTAGAAATACAATAGGAGGGGGAGGGGGGAAATGTAAGGCAAAATGAACACACAGTTATTGTGGGAGACACTAATATACATATCAGTTTTTGACAGATGAAGTAGATAAAAAATATTGAAAATATCAACAACAAAATTAATATATTAATACATATGAATATGAGTGTGTGTATATATGTATATCTGATATATAAACATATGTATGTATGTGTGTCTGAAAAACAGATCCCATGCTTTCTTTTCATTTGTCCACACTATACCCTCAAATACTGGTATAACATATTATATCAGAAAAAAAAATGTTAATAAACTTGTAAAAGCTAATGTCATCAGTGCAATATTTCTCACTAAAACATAGTTGATACATCAATTAATATTAATTCTAAAATAAAAATATATAAAATAAACAACTGTTAATAAAAAAACTCAAATGTAAATACATGTAACAGGATATAAAAATTGCAATTAGCATTTATTACAAAATACTGCATTACTAAAGTATTAAACTATGACAAAATATTATGTTACTAAATGTATGAGATGTGGCCAAAGCCTACTGAAAGGGCAAATTCAAAATCTTAAGCTTTTCCTTTATCAGCAAGTGAAAATAAAAACAACTGGGCCAAACATTCGTTAATTCAAGGAAATCTGGTTTTCCTCCTCGAATCAGTTCACCAGAACACTTCAAACTGACCTCACAGTTTGACTACCAGAAGGCCCCTGAAGAAAGTGGATTGCAAAGGAAATGAGATTCACTAACTCCCTATTGGCCTAGCCCCAACCTCTTGATGGGGATGATCACAAACGAGATATACACAAACAATTCTTTCTTTTAAAACCAGTGTCTTCCTTAGTCATCTGGGAAAATGTGGGTCAATCACAGATAAGAGAATATGTAAACCGAACTGACTCCATCTTGAAAGACTGACTCCATTTCAAAGCTAATCTACCAGTTTAACTTCTGAGTGAATAAGCCTGGACCTTTGACCCCTTTCCTTTCCCACGGTGGACTCTGGAATGTGTACAGAGGTTTTCAGGCTAGTCATGGAATTTCCATTACTCCTTCGTCTGGGGCAGTAGCCCTGGAAGTTATCTGTCTCTTAGCTCACTCTGGCCCAAGGGTCTGCTGGCATCTGGCCTTTGGTCCCTGCCTGACCACCCATGCACTCCTTTCCTAGCACACAGGTCCATCTCAAAGGCAGATAAAAGAGGGTGGTGTAGAAGGTAAGTGATGTGGAGATCCGCATGTCCTGTGGCTGCCCAGAACTCATTTCTGTATCTAAACTCCATATTAGACTCTCTAAACCAACAAGCTAGACCTGTCTGCCTCATTCTTTGGCTTAGGGACCCCTTCAGCATTTGGGTGACACTTTTCATAGGCCTTTCACAGAACAGGGGGTATTCTCTAGGTACATAAGTTATGTGACTTTCACAATTGCCCCTGCACAGAATGAACACTCAGTTTTGGGAAGATCGAGTCTGTGACAAAAATTTACTCATCTTTGCTCACATCATCCTGTTTTCACAAACTCAGCTTCATACATTCCTATGTCATCCCTGAAGCAGAGAAGCATGAGTATCAAAAAGGAATGTGAAGCATGGAAGCAGAATTAAGTAAAGAAATCTTCATTCAATGAACTCAAATACTGTAACTATCAACAGTAAATATATATTTAGCATTCCTTGTGGCCCAGGCATTGTAATGAAGACTTCAACTCATTTCTTCTTAAAACCTTCACAACAACATGATGGAAAAAGCACTTTCATTATCCTCATTTTACTTTTGAAGAAAACAAGTTTTAGAGGGGTTCAAAGAACCTTTCTGAAGTTACTCAAACAGTGACAGAGGAAGATTCACATAATCAGGGTCCAGAGCCCTCACACTTTCTCTGCTCTACTGTCCTGCTCTACACAATGACAAGGGCATTGAGACACCTGTGTTTTCCTCTCCCCCCACTTCTGCTGGATGGTAGAAGAGTAACTTCTGCCCTGACAAAATTAGTATTGAGAACTCTCACCTCCCTTCCAAACTCGGCTAGCTTCTCCTGTGGGAGGAGGAAAATTATTTGATAAGGTGGAGAAAGACCAAAGACCATCCATCCATGTACCTATCCAACTGCAGTTAGCAAGTTAAAGGTCAGAAAAGCACAGGAACTTACCCTCCACATCCCCAACCCTAGGACTCTTCATCCCATGGGAAAGGTGCGTTTTCTTTGTGGTTGACTGGATAAGCATCAGCTATGCAAAATGGATTGGGCCTTGAGTCCATTTCAACATGAGGGTAAATATAAATAAGGTAGTCTATTTTGAATTCACATCTAAATTTTATGGTCATTCAAGCTGATAATTTCCAGTTAATTCTTGGGTGTAGGTCTCAATTAGTTCAGAACTCTGAAGAGAAAAGAGTGTGAAAATGATCAGCCTGAAACTCCAACACAAGACATTTTCATTTGCAAGACATCACAGTGGTCTTTGGCCCGCACGAGAAGAAACGAAATCTTAAGCCTCTTACTTAACACGTAATAATGCTGAGAGTATAGAGGGACCTGGAGAGTATTACAGTAAGTGAAATAAGCCAATCAGAGAAAGACAAGTATCATATGATCTTATTTATTTGTGGAAATAAAAAATAAGCTGATAAACAAAATAGATGTAGAGACATGGAAGTAGGGAGCAGACTGACAAACCTCAGAGGATGGGAAGAGATAAACCAAAGAACTCATATGCATATATGCTCAACCAATGGACACAGACAACAGTGCAGTGAAGGCAGGGGTGGTGGGAGTGGGGAGGAGGGTGTCAATGAGGGAAAAAAGGAGGGACATCTGTAATACTTTCAACAATAAAGATACACTTAAAAAAGTAAAAAATATAATAAAAAAGAAAGGAAACGTTTTCAGATAAAGAAAAAAAATGCTGAGAACATATGCCTTAACCTGCTAACCGAGCTGGACGTACAAATACGTCAAACATTGCATACAGTAAAAAGGGAATTCCCTGGTTGTTCCCTGGATAACAGGTTAATACATGTTGAAGAAGTCAACCAAATAAAACACTGCTCTATTAATGAACAAGGGAGCTTCTGGAGGGCTTCTCTTTGAAGATTTGAGTAGGACCAAGGAAGCAGATCACTCCAGAGTGAAGGGAATTCCCCCACGGATTTTTCTTAACTTACTTCTGTGCATATAAAACAGTGCCCCAGAGCAGCTTATTTTCAGTCCCCTCACTGTCACTTCCCCTCCCTTTGGAGAAGCATCGCCCCAGGCAAAACATCTCTCCAGCCAGGCAGCCTTCCTGGCATGGTGGGCAACATATCCATGGGCCATAGGAGACAGATTCCCTCACAGAAGAATGTGACTTTAAAAGGTGTATTAAGATCCTCGTTTATAAACACGTGGAGCACCTAAAATCATATTTTCAGCCCACTTTACTCAAGAAGATGGATGAATTAATGTGTAAAGTAGGGTTTTGATGGTTGTTTAACAAAAGAGATCACTAAAATTAGAAAGGTTTGCAGTATAATTATTTCACACTGCTGTTTCTGGCTACTTTCACAGAAAAAAAAAAGGGAGGGAGGAGGGGAGCCTATCCCTTCACATGTGACTCTGACATGTGACACAACAGGTTGATTTTGAATGGGACCTCTAGGGACACAAAGAGGTTTATATATAATGTATAAAGTGTATACTGTATGCTGTGTCTACCTACAGTGGATGAATTGCCTAGTCAGTGGTTCCTAACATTGGGTTGCAAATAGGTCTTGACAACTTTATGTTCTGTTTCAAGTTTATAAGCCCATTAAAAAATATTTAGAATTTTAAAACTTTAGACCCGTGATTATACCAGAGGCTGTTACTCTGAAGAAACACATTGGAATTCACTTACTGAATGTGGTTCTTATTTTCCAAAGATTCTTCTTCTCTATTCCTTCCTTCCTTCCTTCACTTTCTAATTTTCTCCTCTCACTTTTCTTCTCTTCTTTCCATTCTAAACAAGGGACTTGGCTCTTTATCATAAAGTGATAAAGAAGGCAACAATGACCTTGAATTACCGTTTACATCTAAACTATATTGAACAGTCCTCACGTAATAAAAAACAAATTCACACCAGGCCCTATTTTCAGCCTGAGAGTCCCCCCTTCCAGCCACTTGAGAATGTCAGAGAAGAGGATACTTCCTTAGTGGGACACTCATCCTCCCATTTCCCTGGAGGGCTTGTTTTTGCATATTTCTGACAGCCTGACTTTTGACCTGAAGGTTAAAACTTTGGTGATGAAATAGAGTTCAAGTTAAATTAAGTCAACAGTCGTCTGACCTATTGTTATGTTTTCACTGGATTCCTCAGCAAACACAAAACTTGCTTCTGGTAAGTCTCAACAGGTTCAATTCTCTTTTTGGATCAACTGGCTTCTTCTCTGATTTCTGAATTGGTGGAAATGAACTATGTTGATTGGGGATGTGGGGAAGGATTGGAAAGGTAAGGAGGTGTTAAGAAATACGTCCTGGAAAGAGTGATGGAATGAAAGAGCTCTGGACAAGTGTTGCTCACCAAGACTTCAGGCCCTAAAGGTAAGTAAACATGAAGCTGAGACATGTCAGGTCCGGGCACCGCTGCACAGAGACAGGCAGCAGAAACTCAGTTCCTCAGGCGTATGTATGTAAAGGGTTGAATCCAGTGCCCAATTTAATGAGTGGAGAGTTTATTATTACTATGATTAATCATTCAGCTGTCACCTCCTAGCTAACATTGCTTTCCCCAGGACAAGCATTTACTAAACACTTATTATATGCCAGGTTATTGTAATAGTTATTGAGACTATGAAGATAAAACAGATACAACACTGACCTCAAATAAAAGCAATCTAATGTAAACAAATAATGAGTTCAGACCACAAGGAGACACACTGACTATGGTCCTGCATTTCAAGGTGTGTCATATGGACATACGAGAGGTTCCAGGGGACTCTGGGGTGGAGGACAGGGCAGCTTCAGCTGCTATGAAGCTGGTGTGAATTCCTGTGAGTCATCGCTTGTGAGGTGACAGTTAGATGATTAGTAATAAAGTAATAGTAAACATTGTAATTTTTAAACGGGGCATTGGATTTAACACTTCACATACATACACCCGATAGAAGAAGAGCCGAGTCTGAGGGGTTAACTGACAAAGCAGAGCCACATAGCTAGTAAGTGGAGATACTGGGATTTGCAGCCACACTTATCTCAGCTTTGAACCACGGTGAGAGTCCAGTGGTGGAGCCCAGTGTTGGCAAGAGCTGGAGAGGAGGGAAGGAAGAGTCACCTTGCTGAAACTGGGCTTTGATTGTGAAGGAATCGGGGGTGCTGTGTGGGAGTTTTTTCTAATAGAAAATAATTGTTTTCCTAATAGAAAATACTTTCTCTACCATCCACATCACCCCAAACTTCATCTCTTCACCCTTCTCTGTCAATTCTCTTTCCAACCCAGATTTTTTTTTTCTTCTACAGTCAATGGGTGGGTACTGTCTGGATTCCTAAAGAATTTGTGCTACTGGAATATTCCCACCCAGAGATGTCTGCTCTCCAGTGATGTAACACACCAGCAACAAGAGAGACAGGAGGTAGGCTGGAGGACATGAGATCATAGGTAGAAGTAAAAATGTATAATAAAGCCTCAGAGCAGGCATATAGCAAGCAGGTGACCAAGTGACTTGGTGTTCTTTTTTCCTTTTAAAATTTCTTCTGGCCACTTTCCCACATACCCCCACCCCCCCACATTTCCTCTCTTAGTAGCTCTTATTTTGTCCCAGAATGATTTAGTATTCCTGACTGTCCATACAAATTGATGTCTCCCAGAAGACACCGTTTATTTAGCCCTGGCTATCACCATCAGGGCAGGATTTTTTTCTGATTCTCAACTCTCACCTTCACTCTGCATTTACACCTTCCTCAGCACCACTGGATTCTCCTTCCTCTGTCAAGCTCAAGGTCCGGGTGTCAGACTTTGAGCCCCCTTGCTTTATTATTAATGGAATCTGAGATTTTGGTTTCTTGCTTTAGAAGCTACATTGAGAATAAAGACCGTGGGAAGCAAGGTTTGATTTGCTGGCTGGTGCCAAACATATGGTTAGATCTTTGAGGCCAATGTCTACCTGACTTTGGATTGGAGTAGGAATGCGTGTTTGAGGTAAATGAAGAAAATACCTATTTTTCAAGCAGGGGGATCTCAAAGATGTGTTTATTAATGAAATGCTAGTTTACCAACTAAGCAATAATCCCTTTCGTGTCTTCAGCATTTTATAGCTTACCAAGCGCTTCTTTGTATGTTATCTCATTTGATTTTTGCATCAACTCTCTGGGATCTTCCAGGAAAATACTATGGTCTCCATTTTATACACACTCTGCGCTCCTTAGTGAGGAACACAGATGTTAGGTGGCTCATTCACAGTTGCTCAGCCTTACAGTGTATGCATCAGAGTAAAACTTTAAAGCTGACGTTCTCTGCATTGTGGAGACCATATGATTAAGGCAGGTAGATAAAACACTGAACAAAACGTCACGTGGGTTTTTTTGCATCTGTTCAGAAAGCGCTAGTTCCTTTTCTCATTTTCTTTCTGAATCCTGGACTCCCTGCTCTTTTTCTATGCACCATGCCAGAATAAAAAAAGAGAGATAAAAGGAATGATTTGGGGAGGAAGAAAGGAGGAAGAACATGGTTCTTGATCTCCAGGGGCTGCTTCTAAGACAGGCTTCAGAGGATGAGACTGACAGTACTGCATTGGGAAACCCAGGGTCTGGCAGGACGTAGGTGTAACCAACAGAGGTGATAGGAAAACAGTGCCTATCTCCACATTGGCCTCCTTCCCTCCCCCCTCCCCATGCCAATTATTTGAGGCAAGAGAATGGGAGGTGTCTAAGCTCTGTCTTCTGATTCAATCTTACTCCTCCCTGGCCCTTAAACATTTCTCAGAAGTCTTGTCAATCAGAGCAGAAGGCTCAGACCTAGCACTTGGCCCATCCCAAGCTTGCTTATACGTGTCTGAACTGTCACCCCGCAAACCTTCCTCAGGCTCCCACCCACCCAGCCACCCTCACACGCCCATCTTACTGGAAATCTCTGTTCCTCTAAATCAGGCTTTGGCTTTGTTCCCAGAACCAGGAAGAATGGAAATGCTTTCTAAGAAAAACAGAAACAAGGGAATTACATTCTGATCTGATGTTTCTTCACCAAGACAATTTTATTTGTTCTTTAAGATTGCTTTATCCCCCTTTTTTGCAAAGACTGCTATGCTAGGTCAAGAAATAACTGGAATTTGTTTCTCCTCTAGCAGTTAAAAAAATAAATCTAATCTATATAAACTTCTCTCAATTCTAGTGAAATGTCAATAATCATACACTTAGTATTGTGAAGTAATAAACCAGAATGATGGTCCTGGGGAGTCTGTGGGGTATTCCTTCTTTGAGGATATTTAGAGGTACCCTGAAAAAAAACCTAAAGGTACCCTGAGCTACGGCTCCTCCTCCCTCTCCTCCACTATAGCTTATATTGTGTTCTTTCCTAGTCTGATTACTGGTTTCCTTAATGCTGATGCAGCACAGTTGAATAATCTTAATGCATCTTTGCATAACACTACCAAGAAGCATGATTGTTCTCTGATGTCTCGTTCACCAAAGAAATCTTTCTTCCTCCTTGTCCACTGCCCACAGTCCAGCACATGCTGCATTGTTTTTATGATGACTTCATCTGACCTTCAAACCATCGTGAAACTGGCTTTCCCACAGTAAAGGAATTCCAGGACACAGACTGCAACCATTGTGTTTATCTCTCACAATATTGTTTTGAAGGCTTTTGTCAACTTAACTCAAGTTTGAAGCACTAGGCTGGCACTCAGTAAATGTTGGGGAACAGTTTATCTACAAGATACACTGTTTCTTACTCTAAACCTGGAGCTGTTCCCTCTAGTAGCAATGTGGCGCTGTGTGCCACGCCCTGTAGATGCTGCACATTCCAAGATGGCTAAGAACAGGCACAGCCTTAAACTCTAAAGAAGTTCTCACTGAGTATTCCTATTCCAGTTCAGAGATCTTTTGTCTAGACTGCCAGATTATTCTACTGCTGTATCATGATTCAACTTTGTATCCATTTTTGTCTCAGTTCTTAACTTTTGTCCTAGGCCTCTTGAAGAAGTAGCAACAGCAAGAGTGAGGAGAAAGAGAAGGGTAGATTTGAGTTCTGCTTTTCATTCAGTGTGTGACCATGGACTTTTCTTTTTACTCCTCTGATTTCAGTGAATTTCTGTGTAAGGTGAGGGTAATGGGTATGTATAGGCTCCAGAGATAAAGTAATGACCTATTGAAAGACACAGACTTTTATTGAAAGATGACTGTTGCCCAGGTGTTGGACAGGGAAAGGTAAATGATATTCAGTCCCTGACCTTGAGTGGCTTACAGTTAGTTTATTAGGGAAGACTTCTGCAAACCTGAAGCTTCTGCTTTATGTCCAGAATGTGCCTTGAATTTGGTAAATACTGGAAGATCGGATGTTAATTTGGGCAGGGGATTTGGAGCAGGTGTTTATTTATTTATTTATTTATTTATTTATTTATGTATGTATGTATGTATGTATGTATGTATTTATTTATTTATGTGTTTATCTTTTTACCACATTTGCTATTTCCAAATGGAACTGATCATTTTTCTATTTTCTGTTTTTAGAGGAAAAAGATGCATTCTGATATAGACCTTAGGCATTCCCATCTGACCTGTAATTAACCCTGTGATATAGCAGAAAAAGCACTGAACTGTAAGTTGGAACATTCGGTTCCATAATTTTGTGTAAGTCATGTCCTTGTACCTCAGTTTACCCTGCTGAAAATGAATGCTTTGGTTAGATGAGTTCTGGGGTCCCTACTACTTTTTGAGTTGGAGATCATGGCTATATCACTTGGCCTTTCTATCAGTACCCTGGCTTTGTCCTGAGGAACAAGTGTCTAAACTAAAATATTGGATTAGCTCTTATACTGCCCTTTCCTCCCTTTGACTCCATCTCTAATCTCTGCACTGACCTGTTATTTGTATGTCTGCTTCTCAGCTTCTCAGTTCCTTCTTCCTGTTCAGCTCTTTTCTTCTTGAAATCAGAGTCTCTCTTCCAGTCTTCCTGACCTGGCTCATGACTAGGACCTTCTCTCCTCAGTTTGAACCATATTTTGTTTCTGTGAATATATCGCCTTTAAAGCTTTATGGCATCCATTTTATAAGCAATGCCTGAGGATGTCTGTAAAAATGACTTCAGGATGCTAATTTTTATCTTTTACACTCACTCCCTACAAATTAATATTCCTTTGTATTTCAGTCATTCTATTACTGTCCAGTGTTACAGAACCTCATTACATGTACCTGGCATTATGCCCCCTACTGTTGGTTAAAACGCTCTTGCAATTGGTGACTAGTATGACACACAGGCATATACTGGGGGGAAAGGGACATTTCAGAGACGTTACAGCCCTGGCCTGTTTGGCTCATCAGTTAGAGTGTCGGCCTGTGGTCCAGAGAGACCCGGGTTCGGTTCCTGCTAAGGGCAAATTCCTTGGTTGCAGTTTGTCCCTGGCCCTGGTTGGGTCGTGTGAGAGACAGCCACTCAATGTGTCCCTTTCACGTCGATGTTTCTCTCTCTCTCTCTCTCTTACTCACCACCCCCCAATTGTATCTGAACAAAAAATGGAAAAATGTCCTTAAAAAAAAAAAAAGAGAGAGAGAGAGACATTACAGTTGACCCTTGAACTACATGAGTTGAACTGGGCAGGTCCACTTATATGTGGATGTTTTTCAATAAATACAGCAAATATATTTTCTCTTTCTTATGATTTTCTTAACATTTTTTCTCTAGATTACTTTATTATAACAATACAATACACATAACATACAAAATGTGTTAATCAACTATTTATGTTATTGGTAAGGCTTTTGGTCAACACTAAGCTATTAGTAGTTAGGTTTTTTAAGAGTCAAAAGTTATATATGGATTTTCAACTGCTCAGAGACAGCACTTCCCATCCCCATATTGTTCAAGGGTCAACCATGTAAGACTCCACAGTTGCTTTGTTTGGGTAGCTAGTTATTCTTTTGGCATTTTGTGTTTTTGTTTTAACACTGATAGCTGAGAAATGGTCTAAAATCTACTTAGACACTTGTTAATTTGCAACATTTTTTTGCCTTCTTGAGAATTTTTCTCAGAGATATTCAGATTTATTTTGGTTATTTGATAATCAAGTTGTCATATTCTACTTATTTTAGCCATAACAAAATAACTTAAAACTATTCAAATCAACTTTTCAACCTGTATACAGGGGGATATATTACCCTTTTTAATCTACATCTCTCTTGTCAATAATTTGCATTTTCCCACAGTAGCAGTGGTTTTGATAATGTGATTTTTGATAATACTAAATTTCTTAAGAAGGCAATTAGCTCATTACATGAGCAGAGACTGCAATTAAACCTTTTATTATTCTTTGACTTTGCATTTTTTTCTTGCCATAATCTGGGAAGTGGGAGAAGCAGAGCTCTCTGGAAACAAAGGATATACAACATGGTTCCAGAAAGATGAGGCAAGATAGGGGTGCTCATGGGTAGGAGGAAATGCCCAGTCAAGGGCAGCAAAGCACTGGCTTCAACGGCTGAGATACTGGAGGCAGACAGTGAGGTTCCAAGGACTTGGCAATGAGAGAGCATCTCCTTTGCACTTGGTGGCTTAGATCAAATAGATGAGATATACCTTCAAGGAGAAAAAGTAACAGTGATCAAAGTTCAGAAGTCCCCAAAGATGCATCCCAGTGAAAAGGTATCTGAGATACAGTAAACTGAGATTACATTAACATCCCAAGACAGAGAACATCCCATCTCTTGAGGCAATTAAAACCCTACCATGGGCTTCACTGCTAGAGGGGCTCCTATCTTGTCCAGAATGAGGCCGTTTGGGTCTGGGGTCCCTGTCTCATCTTATCTTTTATTTCCATTCATTCCTTTCATTTCTTGTCTCACAGACAAAAAAAAAAAAGGCCTCACACCTAGTTCCTCCTGCTTAATTCTTCTCAGATTTATTCCAAGTTATGAGCTATGTATCATCGCTCTCAGAGTCTCCAGGCCTTCCTTATATACCTCTGCTGCCAATGATACCTTCCACTCAGACCAGCAAAGGGCCAGTTAGCACTTATAAGATCTGAGGGAGATGAGGTGAGCACATGAGCCAGGGAAGGCTCTGAGAAGGAGGAGACCATGATATTTTGATGAATGTCTGAGTTTTAAAGGATAAATAAAAAGAAGAGAGAAAAGAGCATTTCCTCCAAATATAGGGGCACAGTATTCACAAAGGCAAGGACCAAGACTATACAATTGAAGTGGGTACCACAAAATACACCTGGGGAAATTCAAGTATATCTGTTTGACTGGAGAGAAAGTGAGAGGAGTATAGAGTCTAGGGAAAGATAAAACTCATGAGGGGCTAATGTGCCACAGTAAGCACTTCAGAGTTCTGCAAGCATGTCAGTGAAGCAGAACCTTTGAGAGGAGAATTCTATGGCCAGGTCCTGACCTTTAAGTCCTATGCAGAACTCTGGGTTGATTCTTGTGTCATACTCCACATTCAGCATCAATTCTACTCACCTGTTCATGCAACTCCCCACCATGTCAACCACCACCTCCACTACTGACATAACCCCTCCACCACTACCACCATCCCCTTTGCCACCACCCCCATTACCACCTCCCTGTCGCTGCCTCCTTCACAACCTTCCAGGGTACATCTATCTCCCCAGTGCTTACAAATTGACAATGCTGTTATTCCTTTATTGATCATTTATCATTTATTTATTGAGCATATGACAGGCAGACACTATACTAAATATTTTTTAATTATCTTATTTTATCTTTTACAAACTCAGAAAATATATACTAGTGGGTACCCTTTTTATAGAAGAGAGTGAGTAACTTGGGAATCACTATGGGGCAAGCAAGTGGCAGATAGAGTGAGAACCAGGGTGACTACTACATTTTCAAAATCTGTGCAAAATGGAAATGTAGGACTCCTTAATCAAAATGCATGAAAAAATTGTCATTAGAGGTAGTAAAAACATTTTTTATTTTTTTATGATCTCTCTTGATTTGTCATGGTGTTGTTGTTGTTAGAAGTAGCATTTGCTCTTTAGTGTTCCAAATAAAGAAACGTTAAATTTTTAACTTGATAATTACCATGGATTTTACTGTTTATCTTAATGTTATGCAATGACACTTCTAAATGCAAGTAAAGAGCATTCTACTCCTATGAGGAGCTACTGAAATTACACTATTCATGTTTAATAGCTCGTAGATATGTATGCATCTCATTCTTACCAGACCGTGTAAAACAGTACACTGTGATTCAACCAGAATCCTGTGCTTATGAGATATCATGAACATTATATGTAAACAGGGTATTAAGAAACATCAGTGAACACTTGTATTGTGGTTATCTCCTCACACATGCCCCACAAGCCCATTAACATTCACTTACAAAAAATAGTGCAATATGGAATTACTAAGAATTTTAAGATGGCAACAGCAGAGCATTATATCAAGCTTGGGCCCTTCTCAATATAGGGCCTGTGGAAAAACAGTGGTTGAATGTCCATGAAGCTGACCTTAACTAGGACTTATTACACTCAAGTCCACTTGAACCCAAATCTTACTTTACTTCACTGACATATTGACTCTAGCTGAATTCAAGAAAGTATACATTTAGACCTTTTAGACACTGTTCTATCCATCCCATATATAGTCAGTAGTTTTAAAATATACCCAAAATTTAATTAATACACCTTTTGTAAAAAGTTGGAGCCCTGACTGGCGTGGCTCAGTTGGTTGAGAATAGTGACTGAGAGGTCACGGGTTCGATTGCCTGTCAGGGCACTTGTCCAGGTTGCAGATTCGATCCCCAGTAGGGGCATGCAGGAGGCAGCCGAATGATGTCTTCGTGTGTCTCTCTGTCTCTCTCTCTCTCTACCTTCCTCTCTCTCCAAAATCAATGAAAACACATTTTTTAAAAAAGTTGAAGCTCACTTCCCCTTATTTAATGTCTAACTTCTGACAAATATAATGGGGCAAAATGATGGTGTATGACTTCCCAGGGTCTATCATGAAAGACACTGCTCCATCAGTCTTGTTTTTGGATAGCTTGCTCTGGGGAGGGCCAGTCCATAACATGAGGATACAGAACAACCCTATGGAGAGGCCTACATGCAGAGCAACTGAGGCCTCCGCTAATGGCCAGTGAGGAACTAAGTCTTCTTGCCAACAGTCATGTGAGTATGTGTTCTGAAGTCAATCCTCCAGCCCCAGTCAAGGCCTTCAGGTGACTGAAACCTTGGCGAACATTTTAACTGCAACCCCATGAGAAATCCTAAGCCAAAGTCACCCAGCTAACCTTCTCTTGAATTCCCAACTCACAGATCTTTGAGATAATAAATGTTTTTTTCCTTTAAAACCTCTGAGCTGTCGGATAATTGCTTAAGCAACAATAGATAACTAATATTCCACTGTTTTCAAGTAGTACTATACTTTTAGTACAATCTACAGAATCAAAGCTACATCTAGGAGTTTCCCTGGCCACGTTATGAATCTCAGAAGACCCCCAAAACAAAGAGACGAGCCTCTACTTATCGGGTAGCTGTTGGGGAGAAGACACAGAAGATATTTAACTTTCACATTCCTTTTGGACACCATTCAATATAACCAGGGATTATTTTCTAGTCTTGATCACCAATGGGTAATAACTGGGTACCTACCACCAAAAGAAGAAGAATTGCTAATCCAATTGGTTGGTGTGGCAGCCGGGAATATAGGTTACCCAGGGGTCATAATCCTCTGTCTACCTCAAACTACACCTGTCTTTGGAGGGCCTATTCGAAGGTATATTCTATACAATTCTTCAGCAGATTCTAGCAGTGTTAAGCCTCGGCAGCCCACAGTGGTAACCAGCTTTATCAAATATCCTTTGCCATTCTTTCTTCTCTCCCTGCCTTACTCCGCCAGCCTCCTCACTCTAGCTTCCGGGGATCCCGCCTTGAGGGCCTGCATGGAGGCAGTGGACAAAAAACAAAACAAAACAAAACAAAAAACAGTTGTTCAAAGTCTGGCATTTGGTGGAGGAGGGGTCATGCTTTATAGATGGGTAGGATTACTGTCCCCTAAGAAAAAGAAAGAAAACCCAGACTTCTCTCTGTTTTTCTTCTCTTACATGGCAGCTTGATCGATCCCAGGCTAAATGGCCTAGACTAGTTCAGGTACTCAGACAAATATGTACTTTTTCTCGTTATCCACAGCACTGTGTTTCTCTTGTCACTTATGATTATGCTCCATGTTTGCCTTTCCTTATAGCGCTAAGGCTAAGATTTCACTCTGTTTGGAGCTTAATTAACAGGGAAAGAAGCAGAGACCTGGGGTGGGACCAGCAACACAGAAGTGCCTAAAATGGTGCCAGGAATGAATTATAACTGCACAAAGTCTAACATTAAAAAGCACAGACCACGTGGGAGTCTGGCTGCATTGTACTTAGCAGGCCATCTGGGCTCTGGTCTTGTGAGCTGAGGTGGCTGGTGCCCCTCGTCAAGCAAAGGCAGGTGGTATCGTGGCTGAGAATAGAGTTAGATGATAGAGAAGGAGATTTATTTACAGAACAGCTGGAATTCACAGGGAAGATAGTGGGGACTGGCTTTGGCAGCCATAGGGACCAGCTGCTTTTAAGTAGCTAGGGTGTCAGCTGGTTTTAGCAGCATTGACAGTGATCGCTAAATTTAACAAAAATAGGCACTCACCTAGGGGAGAGGCAACGAGGAAAGCCTGTATCTGACATCGATGGGGATGATTATTTCACTCAGGAGGCCAGAGGTTGGTTTTCTGTCTTCCTCAAGAGTAATGAAGAGGTTTTACCTCTCTGAGACTTCTGGTTATGTCCAGAGAAGACAGTACCACAGCCAGACCTGCTCATCCCAAGAACAGCTGTAAGCTGGGAGCGTGCGTGGTCCTGGCGGGCCTCAGTAGTGCGCAACCTTTGATGGCTAAGCATTAGGAGGAACTCTCTCCTCCATCTGCTCCATGGCAGAGGCTGGAGGACTGCCGGGCTTTTCAAGGGGTAGGGAGAATCTCACATCTTGCCCATCTCAGTCCAGAAAGGTAGAGCTTTCTTTCAACACACAGAAAAGGGACATTATTAACTGAGTTTCAGTGTTTGTGGGAGCCTGAAATTGTGGGGAGTATATGTGTTGATTCAAGATCACTCACTGCTCAACTGTGGCACAAACTCCTGCCTTTTTTAGTCCCTTTTCCCAAATGACCAGGTGGAGCCGACCGAATGTGCTTGATAAAATACCCGAACTTCATGTAGTGACTTCCCAGGGCGGTGACCTCCTACATTGGGGACATGCCGTTTCCCATTCTCTCGGCCTCAAGCCACCTTACTGTGTAAATTAAATGTTTTTATTAACATGAAATGACACAGGCCTTATCTTTTGCAATTGAACTCTTTCTAGAGATGAATGCTGAAGAGTAGAATTTTGGATTGTTACGTAACACACACACACACACACACACACAGAGCATATTATATATTACAAATGTGTACATATTTTTTTACTTTTTCTGATTCATTTGAAAATCAGTTACAGACATGATGCTACTCTACCCTAACCACAATGATGCTACAGTGTGTACTTCCTGAAAATGAGGACATTCCCTCATACAAACACAAAACAATTATCAAAATTGGGAAACTATCCTTCTACCCTTTCCCTTTTCAGTACTTGGAGATTCCTTGTACATCAGTGAGATATGGCATCCATTTTCCACAACGTATGTCCTTATTTGCTCAAAATGTAAAATGCATAATATGTACTTTCAAAATTGTTAACTTATGATTCTGTGAATAAAAAAGGCCTACTTACTAGAGTTCAATGTTTGTTTAAAAGTTGTTGTTTTCTTTAGCCTGAGACCATATAGTTTAAATATTATGTTCAAAACTTATTCAGGATAGGTTTTTTTCCCCATGTTAATATGGTAATATTATTTATTTGATTTTTGGCTGGGTTCACTTGATTTTGTTTGAATTACATTTTAGGATTTTTTCTCCTCTCTTCACTGACTTTTTATTTTTCACTACGTGAAATGTTAACGTAATTATAAATGTCAGACTTGTGCAATAGATATACTACACAAAAAGTGTCATTCTCCCCATTCTATCTATTCTTTGAAACTTCTCGTTCACTCTTTATAAGTGAAGTGATAGAATTCTATGAATGACCACAATGACCTTGGCCCTTGTATGATCCCCACTCCTTTGAGTATGGATGGAACCTGTGGATACGATGAGATGTACTCTCATGATTATTTTATGTTACAAGGCAAAAGGGAGATTAGTCTAATCACATGAGTTGTGTTTTTTTTTGTTTGTTTGTTTGTTTTTTATTATTAAATTGCACTTTATTAGTGAGTGGTCTGCTTTAGCCAGGTTATTCTCCCAGATAAGAACGGTGCAACATTTCACTAATTTTATAATTATTCTTTTGTAGAAATAGTGAAAACAAAAAGTCTGAGATGACTGATGTCTGTTTTGAAACAAAATGAATTACTTTAGGATACTTTAATTTCAAGGAGTATATATTGTCAAATTGTACAATTGGTATGAAGTACAGTGCATTTTTTTTACTAAGAAAAAGTCAGGGAATCAGAATTTTGAGAAATACTAGGATTATGGTTCAGTTATTTATTTCAAAGCCATTCCCCTTCTACCTATTTAATTGAACACGATGACAAGGTACTTTGTTTTTGTTTTGTTTTTTTGCCCAGACTTAATAGGAGGTTATTTTTATTTTTATTTATTTATTTTTAATTAATTTATTTTTTATTAATTAATTTTTGTTACAGATGTTTCTCCTTTTCCCCCCACTGATCCCTCCCCCTCCCAGCCGCCCTGTCCCCAGCTTTGTGGTCCATGTCCATTGTTCATGCATACATGCATATAAGTTCTGTGGTTTATCTCTCCCCCACCACCCCCTCTACTGGGGATTGTCAGTCTGTACCCTACTTCCACGTCTCTGGGACTACCCCATTCCTCAGACTGTCATGTTCATTATATTCCACAAATAAGTGAGATCATATGATACTTGTCTTTCCCTGTTTGGCTTGTTTCACTTAGGATGATATTTTCCAGGTCCCTCCATGTAGTTTCAAAGGATAAGAGATCTTTCTTTCTTATAGCTGCATAGTACTCCATTGTGTATATGTACCACTGCTTTTTTATCCATTCGTCTACTGATGGACACTTGGGCTGTTTCCAGATCTTAGCTATTGTAAATAGTGCTGCTATGAACATGGGGGTACATATATTCTTCCTGATTGGTGTTTCAGGCTTCTTAGGGCATATTCCTAGAAGTGGGATCACTGGGTCAAATGGCAGTTCAATTTTTAATTTTTTGAGGTAACACCGTATTGATTTTCATAGTGGCTGCACCAGTCTGCATTCCCACCAGCAGTGTACTAGAGTCCCCTTTTCTCCACACCCTCGCCAGCCAGCACTTGTTGTTTGATGATTTGTTGATGGGCCAATCTGACAGGTGTGGGGTGATACCTCATTGTTGTTTTAATTTGCATCTCTCTGATGATTAGTGATGATAAGTTATTTTAAAAGCAGAGAGTTTTCTCTGGTTGGTGTCAGAAATCAGAGCAATTCAAAAGATTTGACACCTCATTGCTGGCTTGAAGATGAAGAGGGCCATGTGACCAGGAGTACAGGCAGATCCTAGAGGCTGAGGAGCCTCCTGATGACAGCAGGCAGCAAGACGTGGACCCCAGTCTGACCACTGCAAGAGACTGAATTCTGCCAACAACCTGAATGCACTTGGAAGTGGATTATTCCTCAGAGTCTCCAGATAAGAATCCAGACGGACTGACCCCTCGATTTGGGCCTTACGAGATTCTGAGCAGAGGGCCCCATCAAGCCCGCCTTGCTTTCTCACCTGCAGAACTGCTACTTAATAGTCGGGTTTTGTTTTCAACCAGTAAATTGTGATAACAGAAAATAATACAGTACCAATCTTATCAGTCTGTGGTTTATTCTTACTGCATTATAATTTTTGCACAAATGAGCAGATACATACTTATTTTCTTCTCTAACCTTTCTTTTTTTTTTAAATCTTCACCCAAGGACATTTTTGCATTTATCTTCAGATAGAGTGGAAGGTAGAGAGGGAGAAACAGAGAGAGAGAAACATCTATGTGAGAGAGATACATCAAGTGGTTTCTACCCACATGACCCCAACCGGGGCTGGGGACAAAATGCAACCAAGGTATGTGCCCTTAGAGGGAACCGAACCTGGGACTCTCTGGTCCGTGGGCAGACACTCTAACCACTGAGCAAAACTGGCCAGAGATGTACCCTTTTTTAAATAAAAGGTAGCATACTATTTATACTTTTATAGATTGTTTTTTCTAATACTCAACAAAATATCATGAAAACCAATCAACATCAGTTCATAGAATTCTTTCTCTATTGTTTTTTATAGCGAAACCGTGGTCATAACAGTTTATTCAACAACTCTTCTATGTCTGAGTATATAGGTTGTTTCCCATAGTTGGCTATTAGAAATAATATTGCAGTGTTTAACCTTTTGAATCCTCAACATAATTTCTACAAATGATATTGCCAGACCTTAGGATAAATAGGTACATGGTTTTATTTGATATTACCAAATTCCTCTCATGAGTCTCATACCGTATGACATTCCCACCAGCAATTTACTTATGTCGATGCATGGATTTTGTGTAGATTTTTTTGCTTGTGTATTTTTGGTGATGTATTGGAAATATCGAATTTATGTGGTAGCCATTACCTAAGCTATCATCTATTAAACATTCTAGAAGGCTTTTATTTTATTTTTCACAAATGTTGGCAAATTACTTTCCAGAAAACTTATTCTATATTCTCCCAACTGTATATGAGAATACCTATATCACTACACCCTGTTAATAGGAAGAATTCAATTTCAGTCTTTAGAAAGTATATTTAGGAATGCACTGAATAAAGATTTTGCTCAAATAAGAAATAAGAGAATATTAAAATCATATTTGCCTGAAGTAAAAGGTGAAGCCAAATACTGTCAGTATCATAAAATTTAAAAGTGGAGATATAAAAATTACTCTGAAATTTTGTTGAAAATTTAATATAATTATTAATTTTATCATTAAAATATTTAAATTAAATGTTAAAGTTTCCATTACAGTGCAGGAATAATATTTTCTCAGAATAGTCAGCTATTGTACTCATCTGAACATCTGTGATGTTAAATAGAATCTCTTTCATTTGTGATTAGCGGGGAAGTAGTATATTTTGGGAGTTCAGAATTTTTCTCTAACATTTTCTTTTTTCATATTTAACATTCTTTATTATGTCAATATAGAATGCATCAAAGATGTTGATCTTTTCTCCTTAATAAATTTTGAGATGGCAAAGTAAACTTTCTGCTTGTATTCCAGCCTCACGATATATAAAAAATTAATAAATTTTATATACTCTTGTTTGATTTATGACCTAAATGGAGTTAAACAACTAAAAATTCAATATAGTATTTAAAGGTCATTTTGTATTTGCTTTATTTAATTTTACTTTGTAAATGTAAGTATACCATAAAAAATCAACAAAGATTAAATTATGATCTATTGTATTCTTATTTAAGAAGTTATCTATTATTCTGATTCTTCTTATTATTAAAACAATTATGTGTGTTGCCCCATTAAACATACAATGTTCTTTCTAAATTTATTTAACTAACATATTTATTTAACATTAGTATTAACGGGAAATATATTTTTCTATTTATTTAGTTAATTGGGAATTCTTAGCAATGGTTTTTGTGTTCATAAAATTGATGGCTTTCATAACATAATAATTACTGCAACATTTTACTGTTTCAATAAGTTATATACATGTCTACTTCAAACAAAGTAGAATTTAAACATATAAAACACACAAAGAAATCATCATTGAGCATTATACTTAGAATACTTACCTGATTTTATGTATGAAAATGTATGGTTCATTTTACTAATAGTGTTATGCTGACCACTTCTGATAGAAACTTATGGGATCACATGGTTTTAACAACATTAAAGTTTAGAGATTGAAGAATTATGTTAAAGAAAGAAGCTAAAGCTGAATAGCCGATGTGGTTGAGAATATCAAGACTGAAGCCAAATGTATGCATCCCTAAGATACATGATTTCAATTTAACTTTTATGTCTTTGAGTACTAATGAGGTTGAACTTATTAAATATGTTTAATAATGCTTTTTGTTTATTTTTTCTGAATTATATATTCATGTGTCTTTTTTGTTGGTGTTTATAACATTTTCCACTCTGCTCATTAATATTAGTTCCTTATGTTTGTATAGGTCTTTATAGTGTTATTGATTCTTATAATCACCATCTGAGATAGTTGTGATTATCTCCATTTAATATCCATGAAATCTGAGATTCAGAAATGTGAAGTAGTTTGCATAAAAGGTACACAGTATGGAGCATGTGATGTGTGTGAGGCAAATCCTGTGATGGATTAGAACACTCTGGCACATGCCCTTAGTGGGAACCAAACCCAGGCCTCTCTGGTCCACGGCCGACACTCTAATCACTGAGCCAAACTGGCCAGTGCTAGAACACTCTGAAGTTCTCTTATGTCACCACCATATTTTGTGACCTGGACATAATCTCTTTCTAGCTGAACACAAAATATTAACAAATCCATAATTTGTTCTTTCATAATTCATTCAACAGTTCTTTATTGAGAAATAGCATCAGCTGAGTTAGCTTACTGTCTTGTATATATTTGCAAAAAATGACTTATTGTCTAGTCTCTTAGAGAAATTAATTTTAAAAAGACTAGTAAATCCTGATGTACAAAGTGTCCTGAGAAGGGTGTCTCAGGGTTCAGATACATCATCAACATGGTTCCCATTTTAAAAGACTCAGTTTTAATTATTTTTTATATTCTTAGGAAGAGACATTTGTCTTTACTGAAAATGTTCTGTGTGCAAACAAAAACATTTCTGCCAGTTGAGTTCATGGAAAGACATTAGCCTTTGTGGTGTTCTGGAACCTAGGCTCAAAGGGCAAGCACAGTTCTCAAGGGGCTTGGCTGCTTGTCTCCTGGAAGACAGCAGATACATCAAGAGGTGGAGGGGAGTTGGGATAAGAAATTGGGTAGAGAAAATAAAAGAAAGGGGGCAGGAGAAGGAGAGGAGAGCCCAAGGTGGAGATGGGGAGGGTATCTGCTGTGATGTGGAAATCAAGATCTCATGTTTGTGGTTGCAGTTGGACTTGCTTCATACAGAGAGATTCAGTTCTATTTGAGAAGAAAATAATGGCATTTGTTTTCTTCCAAGATTCTCAAGAAGTATACGTGTTGTTTTTGTTGCTCTCCTTGCCTCGATCACAATGTCAGTTTTGTGATCTCTCACTCAGACACTTTTAATCCAAGAACATGTTCTTATGATGATTTCTGCTGTTTCCCAGGGACAGGAGGATAAACAACATAGCTTTGAGGACACTTTCCGACTGAATTAAGATTTCCTCCCAAATGACACATCTCTTCAGAGGTCTGACTCATTCTGGTCCCCATGTTCTATTGTTACCATGCATTTCAGAGGGCAGGGGCAGGCTAGGGCGAAAGCTCGAGTTCAGAAGAACCAACATAATTATCACACTAGCCTGGGCTCACATTCAGATATTTGGTGAGTAGAGTAAGCATCTTTACTCTGTCTGCGGTATGGATTCTACAGACAGAGCTAATCGAATCTGCTGAAGAAGGATGTGATGTTAAAAGCAATTCTGCTAATGGATTAGACAATAGCAAGCTCTGGATAAAGGATTCATGAATCACTAAAGCCCCAAAGAAAGTGAACTATAGTCTCCTGAGGCAGGTGCCCAGGCTTATTGTTTATATCACATTGTTGACCTCTCATGAGTTAACACATGTTTTTCTGCCCAAATGTTGTCGACTGCTCCTGAGTTAACTCATGTTTACACTTGCATTAGCTATTTCAATTTTTGAAACAGGGCAATATAGGACTATCGTATTTGTGACTCTTCGCCCTGAGGGTCGAGTACGAATACCAGCACACCGTTCCTATGCTCAAGCGGACTCCTCTTCTCCCCACTCCTCTGGGCCTGAGACCGCCAATCGAAGGAGCGGTGACCAAAAAAATCACAATGTGGAGCCGTCTAAACTTGGACTGTCTTCTAACTGCTCGCAGTTTGAACATACATATCAAGGATATTGTAAAATCTTTCTTCGTCGTGTTCAATCGTGTTCAGTTTATCATAAAAAAAAAGTAACTTTTCTTGATATTTAAGTTTTTATCACAATTATTACAAAAGTTTTAACCATGACAGATTGTGAAGGTGAAGAACTTTTCAATGAATTATATGCAGACACTTTATCTGATTGTCTGAGTGATTTTGAAATATATTGTAGTGATGTAGAAATTGATAGTTTATCAGAAGACAGTAATGAGATGGATATTAGACCATGAAAATGACAAAAAACAAATATAATAAGATCTGATAGTGAAAGTAATTTTGAAGAAGAGTGGATTGAAAATGATATTACACCAACTTTGGAGGATAATTCAAATATTTCGTGTGTAACTGCCGAACTTAGTGATCCACGGAGCATCAGGGAAGTGACACAATTACTTTTTACTAATGATTTTTTATTTATTTGTTTCTCAAACCAATTTATACCACCACCAAATGGAACCATTTTACAAAAAAATCTACTAAAACTGTACCACGGATGAAAGTTACCAATACCGATTTAATGAAGTTTCTCGGTTTGTTGATATTGATGGGACACATGAAAAAAAACACATTGGAGGGATTACTGGTCAACAGACCCTTTGGTTGAAGCTCCAGTATTCCCTAAAACTATGAGCAGAATGAAGTTCGAACAAATTCTTACATTTTTCTATCTTAGTGATAATTCACAAAACACATCTAATAAAGACAGACTATAAAATCAGGCCTCTTTTGAATTACTTTCTTCCAAAATTTCAGTCTTTGTATGTACCTGAGCAGAAGCTATCCCTAGATGAAGCAATGATACCATATAGAGCTTCAGAACATATAATCAGGCAACAATAATAAAATATGGGCTTTTAGTGAGAATGCTTTGTGAAAGCGAGAGTGGATACATTTGCAACTTTGAGATTTATTCGGGTGAAGGCAAAAGGGAGCAAGAAACTATATTATCTGTCTTAGAACCATATCTTGATTCTTGGCATCATGTATACCAAGGTAATTACTACAATAGCATTTCTACAGCTGAAATATTATTAGAAAACAACAACAACAACAAAACGTTAATCTGTGGTACCATAAGAGAAAACCATGGCTTGCCAAAGGTACTAAAAGAAAAAAAGTCAAAGAATCTTCAGAGCGGGGAAATGACATTTTTACAGAAAGGACCCATTGTCCTTATATCATGGAAAGATAAAAGACTAGTAAATGTGATATCAACTATCCACGATGCCTCTATGAAAACAACTGGAAAGCGAAAAAGAAATACTACGGAAGATATAGTTAAACCTGCGTGCATATTAGACTACAACAAATATGTGAAAGTTGATCGAGCAGACCAATATTTTGCAAACAGCAGTATCTTTCGAAAAAGTATAAAGTGGTCTAAACAAGTAGCATTCTTTCTGATCAATTGCGCTTTATTCAATGCATTCAAACTTCACTGTAATTACAATACACAAAATAAAATAGGATACAAAAAACGTCTACTTGAAGTGGCTAGGAAATGGGTATCTGCTGGTTCAAAGGAGCGCAGCTCAGAACCTGACACTCCTGGTCCTTCTGAAAGAGCTCCGGACATGGATTCACCTTTAGGCTCTCAGGGCAACTAAGAGACCACGTTTTAGAAAAATAGTCACTGGTATAAAAACAAAAATCCAACTAGAACGTGTAAAGTGTGAGTTTCAGAAGGAAAGCGCAGCGAAACCAGATACATTTGCACAACATGTCGTGTACCATTACACGCAGGTGATGGCTATCCAGTATACCACACCAAAAAATTACTAAGATATATAATATGTGTAAAATGTAATAAGTAGCAGATATGTACAAAGTTTCATTTACATTTATTATGTATAAGTAAAGTATACTGAAGTTTATTTAGATTGTTTCACTTTCATACTCAGTTATGAAAAAACAGCCGGTGACATGAGATCACTTCTGCGTAAAATTGCCTGTCAACTATATGTTAAGGATCTGTATTTTGGGATAGATTGCTGAGTTACCTATAGAAGGAGCTGAGATTATCCCTGGATCATTCAGAGTGAAAAACAAAACCTTGGCCGATAAATCTAAAATCTGAATTCAATGAATAAAGTGACATAAGATGGAATGTTCTTTGGTTTTCTGTAAGCCTGATGTAAGTCAATGTCCACCCGAGCACCAGTAATCGGTGACAAGCAGTGGAATGTCAAAGGGAGGGTTTCTGACTATACACAGACAGTCAGACAGACAGACACACAAATACACACATCCACACCACTTGCTATGATCCTAGCACTGTGCTATATGTTGACAAAAATGATGGAACATATTCTTTGTAAAACACAGTAAATTCTTTGAAGACCAAGGCTAAAATAAATAACCTTGCTAATGTGCTTATTTGGGACAGTGAAGAACTGTAATATATATCTCTCTCCAGTCAAGTGTCTAAAATACCTGTAAAGGAGAAATTCAAATGTGAGAACCTTCAGACATTATTTGGATGAAAGATGGGGAAAGAACGAGAGACTGAGCGATGAGCTACTTTCATAATCATCGTATCAGGGCAGGAGGGATCGGAAGCACCTTCTACTGCATCCCAGTGGGAGCTGCTGGCGGAGATCATTTCCTGAAGCGCAGAGAAAAGCCGCCCTTAGAGACCACCGCAGCTCGTCTGTGAAAACGGCAGCCCAGGCGCGGTTGCTGGATTTGGTAAATATAAATAGAAGATGCCCAGCCAAATTTGAATTTCAGATAAACAAGGAATAAATGTTAGTATAAATATGTATGTCTCATGCAAATACTGAGATTATTTCTGGATCATTTCAAAGCAATATTTCATGGGACCTTCTTATGCTAAAAAACTATCCATTGTTTATCTGAAATTCAAATTTGACTAGGAGTCCTGTATTTTATCTGGCAACCCTAAACCCAACAGCCTTCTCCCAATCCTCCCTCCACCAAAAATAAAAGAAGATGATTCATTTATTAGGAAGAGCACATGGACTCTATGAGTTAGTTCAGGTCTCAATAACTAAATAAATATTATTACCAATAAGAATTAAGACTATATACTCTCTGGACAAAAAAAAAATACATTTCTTGAAAAGAATTGTCATTTAAACATTTAAAAAATAAGTATGCATTTTGACAATTTGATTAATAGGATATGGCAAAAGTAGGTTTACAGTTTTTCATATGGAAAATAATATAACAGTTAATAAATAATACTACAAGAATAAACTGTCTCGTGTACTCACAACTATAAACCTATGTTTGCCCCAGCCTGGATATAGACATCTATAAAGAAAAATTTAACAACCTACTACTCACTGTCTTCCAATTTCATATCCCCACAGCGACTAATATTCACTGCATGCTGTGTATTTATGCTCATCTTCACTATGTTCGTGTTTATGTACTTACGTGAAATCCAGAGGATCACATTACTCTGAACTCGATATGCTGACTTCAAGGCTGTCTGTAAAGGAACGGAAGATCACAGCGCACACTGTGGCAATGGCAGATTAGCATACTTACTCTGTCATCCTCAGCCCTGACTGCAGACCCATGCCCAGCGCCCCTAGGACCCCCCTGCCTCCCCAGGTCACACTCCTCTAATTCCATGCTATCTATTACAGTAGCCACTAGCTACATGTCGCTACTGATCCCTTGCAATGTGGCTTTTTCCAATGAAGATGTGCCTTAAGTATAAAATGAACACTAGATTTTAAAGACTTGGTTACAGAATAACTCATTAGTAAGCTCCAACTGACTACCTATTGAAATGACAATAACTTCAAACTTTGGGTTAAATGAAATATATTATTAGAACCGATTTTATTGATGTCTTTTTACATTTTTTTTTTTTTTTAATGAGACTACTTCCTCTCCTTTGTGCTGATTTCATTCATTTCTCTCCTGAATTGTGTCCTAAGTCTTTCCAAGGAGGAGAAAGAGAGCTATAAGTTTTGGCTTCCTATCTCTTGAATTCTAGGGTTTGGTGTCCTTGCCCCTCTGACACCCTGATAATTCCCTCGGGTGAGGTTGGGCTGTCCTGGCTGTTCCCACGTGCCTTACTCTCTGAAAGTCTAGTCCCCAGCCTAAGGCACATAGTTCTCCCTCAGACCCTCCTTTAGCACCTCCCCGCGTCCCGGGGCCAGGAGGTCCCACGCTGGCTGCAGAGGCTGCAGAGGTGACATTTCTCTGGTCTTAAGGGATGATGGGAAGAGGGGGGGGAGCACAAGTGAGATGAGAAGACGGATTCCAGGGGCTTGGGCCAGGGAATGGTTCTCTCGCAAGTCAAATCCCATCAGCTGACACCAACACCATCTCACCCTAGATTGTTGACGTTAGAAAGGAGTTATGGGAGTTCGTTAAGACCGCAATATTTTCGTCTTTTGAAGAAATTCAGTCATTTCTTTTAGAGGTAACGATATCGACCCTGTGACAAAACAACCGTAGTGGCAGCAGTGAGAAATAGGGATGGAACCTGAGTGGTCACATAGTTGTACGGGGAAGGTGAAGACAGGGTGAAGCTTTTATAAGGGGTTTGGACCCCCTCCATCAGTGGCTTTGGTCCTGGCATGTGCACGTGCACACACACACACACACACACACTCACACACATACTCTTCCCCCAGGCTCATTCCCCCTGAAATTAAAACCTACCTTTGTTTTGCTATTTCATGTATTATCTCTCTCTTATTCACTCACACACTCCCTCAATCCCTTATTCTTATGCTCAGAAAATACTTACTGATTCGGGGTCTGTTCTTATGCAAGGCACCAAAATACAAAGATAATCCAGTTTGGTGAGTGGTCAGGGGATTCTGTATTTGGTGTTTTCAGTTTGAACCTTATGGAATTGCAAATATTGGACAGTTTCTGACCTACACAATGGCCATTTCATAAGGTTCAGTTTAATATTTTTCATGCACACACAGACATATTTTGGGGTTCGTAACAACATAGAAGAGTTGTTAAAGACACAAACTCTGTCACCAAACTTATTATTTACTAGCTTGGGAAACTCAAGTGAGCTTTAATTTAACTCGTCTAAGCTTCATTATCCTCATATGAAAATGGAGATACTAATAGGTTCTGCTTCATAAAGTTGTCTTGAGGATTAAAGGATGTGATTTTTATAATATGATATGTTGCCCAGCACATAGTGAGTGTTCAATCAGTGTTAGCTGCCATTATCATAACCGCTGGGATATACGGTCACAGTAATCTACGGAACTCCATGTACACACAATACAATAGACCTCAGACTAGCAAAACCACCACCACGTAAATAGAAGAACAAAGAACATCTAAACCATAAAAATTCAGCCAAAGTTCTTCAAAGAGAGCAGTTAGAGAGTGTAGTGTTTGACTTTCAAACGGAGAAGTGCAAAACGGCAGTGGGAGCTGGAAGTCCGCAGGAGGAGGTGGGTGCAGGAAGCGAGGCAGAGGCGGCCACGCTGACTTTGCTCCATCTGGGTTTTCACATCTAGAGACCTGCCTGTTTATTCTGAATGAGAGCCAAGGGGTGAGGGCCCTTGCGAGGAGCCCGTGCTGAGTTTCATGTTTGTGCAGAAAGGGTCTGAGGAGCAGATCTCAGCCTCGCGGACTGATGGACATGCTTGGGTTCCTGACAGAGCAGCTGCCCAGCAGGAGCACGGAGCCAGGCCTCGCCTTCCGCGTCGGAACAGTGGCGATGGGGGTCCGCCCCGTCGGGTTGTTGGGACTGTAAAAGGAGATCTTGAACATGCCTTGCTCAGGACACATCAGTGTCCTTTCCTCCCCTCTGTAGAATGTCACTCCAGGAAAAAGCAACAGTTCTGGCCCGACAGGCACAAGCAGCCACACTCCTTGTGAAAGCAGGTCCCCTCCTCTGCCTCCCTCTCCCCATCCCCTGTCCTCTCTTTCTGGCTTTTCCCCGGGAGACCCCAGGGCTTCCAGGCCAATTACCAAACCACAGGATGTTGGAATTGGCTTTCAGGGACCTCCCCCACCCCTCCTCGGCCCCGGCCCCCTCCAACTCCATCCCGTGTGGCAGCCCTCTCGGCCCCCTCCCTGGGGGGAAGGCCCCTGGTCGCTGTTGTGCTACAGCAGCTCTTGCAGGGGGGTTCATCTGAAACCACAGTGAACAGTCTGTGTTTACGTGGGGCATGCAGAGGAGCCCAGGGCTTTGAACCGGGCTGCATTTCCAAACTCTCTATCATCCCCATCAGGTTGTGCCACTCGGGCCCTGTACCTGGAAGGAAGGCAAGCTTCTCTTTCCAATTCTCCCAAAGGGGACCACACACCAGTCGCAGTCCGATATTTCATTTTCCACCCACTGACACTACAACCCAATCCTGTGCCTTATCAGAGAAGCAATGATGAGAAATGATGTGTTTATGGTTGCCAGGGATGGAAAGACTTCTTTATTTTACATTTTGAATATTTCAAGTTTTTACTGAACTATGATACACACGGAGGAAAGTGTACACCTTATAAATGCACAGCGAGGAGTGGACGGCAGGGTAGAATTCACACTAGTGCCGGGCTCCAACCTTTCAGTGTTTTACATAAAGCCTCTTGAATTGACATCATAACTTAATAACCTTTTTTTATGTATTCATCACAACCAACCGTGGGCTGGAGCTGGCTCCCACCAGGTCAGAAGAGCCCACTGCATCACGTCTCATCCCCACATTTAGTAGCCTCACGTTGGTACTTGAAATCAGCATTGATGGAAGTGTTTACACCGCAGAAATCAGTAAACTCTGCAAACCAGGGTTTTTCCTCTCAGAGTTGTTAAACATTTATCTACAAACCCCTACTTGCCACCCTCGTAAAATTTGTGAACAAAACCTAAGTAACTTTCTGACAAGTTTAATCAATTCCTGTCTCTTATCTCAGAAAAATAACAAAACAAAAAACCTTTCTCGTTATCCTGCCCTCAGAGTACATAGCCTTTGCTATTTCCCTTCTGGAAATCCTCAGATACTTGACAATTGCTACACCTCGAGACTTTTCTCCTCTTTTCTGCTTTCTGTTACACGCTTGCTATTCTTTCTTCAAGTGTGTTGAAGTGTGTTTCCAGAGAGATATCCTGGTGGTTGATGTGCAAACCCCAGCACACCCTGGAAAGAAAGTTCTGAGGCCTCCAACAGCTTCCACAGCCCCCTGGATGCAGACACTCCCCGACGTTCCTGTCAGCTGGCTTCCCGTACCCGGTCTTTCTTAATTCACTGCACTTTCCGTCTGACCACGAGCTGCCGTGGCGACGACTGGAATCCTGTGGCCTTAGAGCAGCAAAGTAAGAACCGATGGGACAAACCCTTCACTGCCCTGGCTCGTGGTCTCTCCTCTGTTAATGGGCAGTATGGGTCAACTGATGCCAAAGTCCCCGCCAGGTAGCAGGTTGGCCTCTTTGTTCCCTGTGTGCCTTTCTGCAGCGTGACTGTGCAGGAAAGTCCATTTTTTACCCAAATGAGAGGGGGTGGCAGCAAAACGCTGAAGCGATCTTTTAAAGACCCTCTGCCTGACCTCTGTCTGAACAAATAATTCATCTCCAGAAGAGGCAGCTCGCTGATGGGTCCGGGCTGTGCCTCGCAGATCAGGGCTGGGAACAGAGCCTGTGGATTTACGAGGTGACGTCAGTTTGAGGAGCGGCAGGCAGGCCTGAGCTGTGTTTTACACACTCCTCGATTGTTTTAACGGGCCTGCCCTAGAAGGCCTCCAAACCTCTCCCCACACTAAGCTTTATTAAAATGGCAAAGATGGAGAGGAGTGCTTTTCCAGATAAATCAGCTTATTTCCACTCGGCTCGCCCCCTCCCCGTCTACTGGAGAGCACTCCCACAGGGAAGGAAGTGAGGAACTGCAAAGTACTTGCAGGTACACGCTTAATGCCTTAAACTCTTGCATTGTGTTAACAGCTATTCATGGGCCCTGCTTTAAAGAACTAGATGGATTCTCAATCTGACCAATTTAAATAATCCCTTAGAGAGAACTAAGGAGAAGATTTATGTCCTTACTAAGTAAAAGACACACCAGAGTTTAGCCTGGAGGCTGGGCCTCTGCACTCAGAGTATCACAGAGCAATTCTTTGAGAGGATCCAGATAAAACTAGGTTTACAAATGAAGGGGGTGGGGGAAGCACTGTGGGGTGAAGGGGGAGTCAGGGGGGAAGCCAGAATGAAAGAGGAGAGGCAAAGCTTTTGTCTTAGAGATAAAACTAGAGTGGGAATGAAGGAACAGAAGTAGAAAATATATTTCTACTTTATATTTATTAAAAGCATAGTGCGTCTCTACATGTACGTACACATATGATACACAAACACAAATGAACACACATGTGCAGTCTCTCTGTATATAGACTAGATGTATACGTTTCTACTTTCAAGACTAAAAAAAATATGAAGACAGACTTACTTATATTTAGAATTCCCCAAGCATATACATTTATTGAGATGAAAAAACCTCAGAGGCCTAAAATGCCTCACTTATGGGAACAAAATCAAAATTATGGCTGCAATTTAGCAAAATTTTCAAGAGATGGTGATGGTGGAAGAATAATTTCAGGGAAAATGAGAGGGTTTAGTTGAGAAGTGAGAGAAAGTACCCATCAGGAGTGTTTGTGTTTGTGTGTGTGTGTTGGGCACATCTGTAATGGGGCAGCAGCCAATCAGGGAAGTTGGAAAAGCAAGGAATTAATCTGGAACATTATGCCTCAATCCCAACAATCCTCCTATATTTATATTAAGGCTACAAAAGTTGGTCAATCTAGTCACAATTTAATAGGAAAAATAAGTTTCTAAATCTGATCAGCTCAATTTAGAACACATTGAATTTAAATGCAGTCATTTCTGATTCTATGGCTCCTCTCTTTCTATTATTTCACATTCTGGTGTCAGTTAACTATGCATTCAAAACGGAATATGACAAATAAAAGGATCTCCAGGGCCAAAACCCAAAAAGGCTGTGAGAATAATTTAAATGGGACTTTTGTCATCTCAGTAATTGTAGGGTGAATGCCCTGATGGCCTTGCACCCCTCTCTGTCATTGCTGTTCCATAGGCCCTCTCATGAGCTTCCATCAAGGTCAAAGGGGACAACTTTCCAAGACAGAGAAGCACCAGCCTCTGTGAAGCCCTTAAGAGCAGAGGCCTCTACTGTTCCTGTGATGCCTACTGCTCTGGCACAGTGTCAGCCAGGTGGGACTTCAGGAAATCACTACAGAATGAAACATGTCTCTGCCATATGAAATATATAGCACGATAAGGCCTGCCTTCCAGAAGTTCATAATCTAAATGAAATTCAATTCTCACTCAGAGAGAGACAGCTAAAAACAGCATGTAATGAATAAGCTTTATATATTTTATCTTAATACTTAATATCAGCCCGGGTCAGACACATGAAGAAAGTTGCTTCCTGTAGATAATTGCAACTTTGCCATGGAGAGATAGGGGAAGTGTACGTTGAGTTAGGGTAGGTAAGGGTTTTGTAGAGTTAAGTGAATTTGGGGGTTCAGGATCAGCTAGACTTGAAGAGAAAGATACATCAAATGGAAAGAACCCTGGTAGATAAAATCAGATTGTGTCTCTTTTGCCTAAAGCCACATGAACACAGACTGAAGGTCATTTCTTCAAAGCAAATTTCGAGGGTTGTCTGGTCATGTTCATGGTCTGGGCTCTGGATTTGTCCTTCAAATCAGCCATCCACCCAGAGCATGGCACTATAAGGGATAACACAGTTGATGCCTTCAGGGAACTTAGAACCTAGTGAGAAGGCAGACACGTAAATACTGCCATGAGAACTAACTCAAAAAGATCACTGAGTTGTGTATAAAAAGGGAATGTGGTCAAAGAAGTAAGTAATTCTGCCTGCAAGCATTAAGAAAGGCTTTACAGAAGAGATCGTGCTTAACCAAAACTTAATGGAACTTTCCTCATAGATTGAGTGGAAAAGGAAATTGTGTTTGCAAAGACACAGAGGAGTGGAAGAGCCTGATACATTGGGATAATTGCTAGTGTCAAATCTGGAATTGAGAAGTAAATGACACTATGGAGGCAAAGGTGTTTGATTACAAATGGCCTTGTGAGTCATGCGGAGAGTACATTTTTAACCTGGAGGGTAGGGAATAAGGAGTCATTGGGGAGCTCTTCATCTGGAGAGTGACAAGATGGGACTTGCATGTCATGACAACTTGCTTATTGAACATTCTCGACTCAGTGGCTACAAACATGAAACTCTCTGGGGCCATACTTTTCAGATCTTTTAGTGACATCTTGGACATAATTTCCTGGTGGTCAATTTTGGTCATTTTCATTTGTTAGAAAAGGTCCAATTCTATCTAAGGCTTTCCTCTTTCCTGTTTGTGTTTGGAAGAGAAGGGGTGAGGGGCCTTTTCGTGCACTTATTTTTTATTTCGAGTCCTAAGAGTTGAAGTGGGAGAATGGTCTGTCCCAGGCCAAACTATGCCCCATCCTCATCAAGGTTCTAGCTCATTCAAGATGTTGGAAAAGGAAGACAAAAGAGATAAGTGTATCTTGCTTAAGTAGTTTATGTTCTAGTTTCCTTTCTGATGGCTCTTCTTGTCTTTCTTGCTAATGTGAGTAATAGTCGATGCCTTCTATTGGCAGGCTCACAGCTGCTTTCTCTTGACCCTTTTAGATGAAGGGGACTCATATAAGTTGCCTGATTTAAAGAGATTAGTTTCCAGCTTATTTTTTCCAATAGCACTTTCCCCTGCCCCCACGGTTATGTCACTACATATTGTTGCTGGATGCTAGGGTACATTGGCCAGCCCCCCTTGTGGGGAGAGCAGGAAAGACAGCTCAATAGCATAAACCCAGTTCAATTCTGAGGTGTGCATTTGACCCAGAGAAATCTCATGTTTCAATGCCAACATAAAAGGAGAGAAAACAGACTCTTCCCTTTTCTATCCAGTTCACTTTTTCCTTTCTGGGAGTGGGAGTGGGGTTTGGGGAGTGATGTATGCTGGGAAGTTCATCAAGTGTGCTAGCTAAGCAAAGCTCTAATGAGAAACTGGGACTCCAATCTATTTATCAGCATCCAGTCTCTAAGGGTGATTCTTTCGGTGGCTCCCTTACTTGGCTTGGGTAGGACAAATATATTGCATCCCCCCCCCCAAGCCTACAGGTCATCAAAATGATGATTCATCCTTCTCCCCCCTTGTCTTTTGTTTACATGGATCTGGGGTCAGGCAGGAGAAAGGAAGTGGTATTGGGTTTTGGTGTGGGTAGGTTAATTGTGAGACCACAGAAGTTTCTCATAGTATCTACTTTGGAGCTAATGTAGAAAATTAATGGAAGCGTGTTGAGAGGCTATAGCTATAGTTCAGTTCAGAGATGATGAGGAGAGAAAGTTAGGAAGTAGATGTGAGTTATTGTACTGATTGAAGAATCTAGGAAGGTGAGAAAAAAAGGTGCATCTAAGATTTTTGTGCTTTTATGCCAGCAACATACTGATGATAGTGTTCTTTGCTGAGCTGAGAAGTCAGAGGCTGGGAATGATAGGGGCAGGGTGGAGGAAGAGTTGAGGTAAGTGAAATAAGCAAGTTCAGTTTGGGGCATGTTATAATGGAGCTACATGAGACAAAGTCCAGGCAGAAAGAGTCATATGACCAATAATACAGAAGAATGAGAACATAGGAAATATGAGAAGAGAAAACAGGTGGTTGTGGAGGACATTCTACATCTTCAAATGCAATGAGAACGAACAGTTGATTCTATAGCAGAACTCTGTATCATGGAAAGGAAAGAACTTCTTGGCCCTGGGTTGCTAGGGGAGGTTGTATCATGGAGGGGGCTTAGAAGACATTAACACTAGAGCTACAGGTAACTACCAGATCATAAGTTATGTAGAAGAAGGGTAACATATAATGAAGGGCAACCAAATGGAGTATGCATGCACCGTATCAGCAAATTTGTCAGGAAGCTGCTTCTATCTGATAAAATAGAAATAAGAGCTACACATCTGGTTGTTTGAAGATTTTGTAACCAGCCAGTGATAATACTAAAAGGACAAGACTTTTCTAGGCGGTTCCTCAGCTTGTGCTCTGTGGGGAGGCCATATTTAATAAAATTAAGCCATTAGTGAATGATTTGGTATCTCAGGACCCGAATGTGCTTGGATCTACCCTTCCCCAAACTTATACTTTTCTTGGCAAGGACTCTTCTTGAATTTAAAAATGTGTAGGAAAGGGATTTTGTTATAGAAAAAAAAAAAAGGGTAAATTTTGTCTGCATTTACCCAGGTATTTGTTTTCTCCTTCCGTGTTTGCAGAATACTGCCATCCACCCAGCCTTCTAGAATGAGTGCTTATGTTTTTTCTTTGCAAAAGGCCAGTCATTTGTAGTCTTGTTGTCAGTGGTGGCCAAACTGTCATTTGATAATCCCATAGCACAGCACCTGGCATCCCTGTGGGTGAAGCAAAGCTGCAGAAGTCTGGTCTTCAAATGTTGTCTATGATTATACCAGACCTCTTCAGCTTGCTTCACCCACAGGGCGGAGAGTCTCTCCCTCCCTTTCACCCAGCCTCTGCTAAACACATCGTCGGAGTCTTCGAGCCTTCAGTGAGGGGTTCTGTGGAAGGGCTCAGATAATGCGTTTATTCTTTTCTAGATACTCTCCTCTCACCCTCAGCTCCAAATCCATTTATCTCGCCTGTAAAGTGCTTATTGACAGAGAACTGGAGTGCTCAGAATGGTGCCAGCTGAAGTCAACCCCTTCCAAACAGAGCAGCCATGCTTCCCCTTGATCTCCCCAGGCTGAATCCAAAGCAGAGTGCGTGTTTCTGTCTCAACCTCAAGGATTAGTTCAGGGACTCCCCCTCCTCCCACCACCAACTGCTGTCATGGGTCATTGATTTTTCGGAGAGAAAATGCCTGTGGTAGAGGCATGAAATAGCACTGCTCAGCCTCCAGAAGTTTGCAATCTGATTCAGCCAAAAAGTAATTCTATCGGGCCTCCCAGAGAGTCTCTGCCCCACCTACATTTGCAAACACTCTCTTGCTATGCGCTCAGTTTCTGAATCTCTCTAATTCTGACTCTTCTTTTGTTTTAAGAAGAGTATGAGTTTTCAGGTATGCAACAAAGAAAAGTCAAAAATACAACTGAAGAGAGAGGCAGAGCTTAGCACATGCTTTTGAGCCCAATTATCTGATTTCATGTAGGCTGCAGCCTGATTCCTCTTGGGTCATTTCTGTCCTAACCAGGGACTACTTTCATGATCTGGTCTGGTTAAAGTCTGTCATCAGACTGGATTAGGTACAGTCTCCCTTCTATAAGAATGCCAGGGCCAAATGACTTCCAGCTTCATGTTTCCCCGAATTCTGTCACCAATCAGAATTTACATTGAATATGTGTGCACACGTGTGTGTGTGTGTGTGTGTACTCAAACAGTAGCTACTATTAAATAAGGTACTGTGTAAGAGTCACATGGTCACATGCACACCATCCATACTGAGAAGTTCAAAGTGTAGAAAAGAAACCAAAAGCTTCGATGTGGCCCTTTGTTTATAAGAGAGACAGAGAACTGGATTTAAATTCAGGTGCTATCACTTACTAGGTATCTTGAGAAAGTCATTTAACCTCTCTGTACCTTCGTATTTTCATCTGTAAAATGTAGCTAATAATTATACATATCCCAAAGATTTTTTTTGTAAAGGTTGAAGAAGGTAATATATGTAAAACACATAGGACAATGCTCAGTGCCTCGTATTGCTTCTAGCTATTATTATTATAAGATAGATATAATATATAACAAAATACTATGACGATGAGGTCCCATTTACTTGAGAGTGGCCGTATGAGTGGGGACATATTCCACCTGGAATGCTAAGCATTAGGCAGTGAAAACCTGCACTGAACTATACTGTAGTGAAAAGAGAGGGGCCCGCCAATTTCAAGAGATACTGTAGTGGTAGAATCAAGGTTTTTACATACTTTATAAGCAGTGGACAATTGCAAAGGAGTCAAAGACCATTCCAGGGGTTGAGCCTCGGCAAACTGAGGAATGATAAGATCATTAATATAAATTAGGAAGTCAGAAAAAATAAACTTGTTTGTGAAACAATGTCACAAACTTGATTTTTGGTTATGTTGAGTCTGAAGTCCTGGTGGAATATCCCAATAGGGACACCTAACCAGCACTTAGAAATTATGTTCAAGGGAAAAGATGAGTTCTAGAGATATACATTTGAAGTCATCAGCAGAAAAGCATAATTGAGAGTTTGGATTAAGGTGTCCTGAGAAAAGGTGGATATAAAATCTTGGATTAAGTGTACATTTAGGGTTCTATTATAGAACCCTAAGGAGAAGAAGAGTCCTTTTCTAAAAAGACAATTCATTCACCAGTCTATCAACAGGAGTACTTCAGGCTCATCAGCAATTATGATTGTCATGGTGAATTGATTTACCAAAACATCATTCATTGATTTTTTTTTTCTCCAGTGAAATGAATTATATCAGTTCAATTGGCATCTGATCAATTCAGGGTAAAAGTATTAGGATCAGATGCTGAAGTGTAACTGGAAAGTCCAGCCATGCCCAGGTCCAGGTTAGCCAGTCTGGTCCCTCCCTCCAGGGGGAGGACTAGGCAGGGAGTAGAGACCTTCAACATTCAGTGTCCATGACCTGGACTAAAAACCTTCAGTCAGAACAGCTCTTCTCACCTGTTCTGCTGTCCTTATTCAGAGTGACTCCGAGTTTTGGAAAGAAGTATCCTCAAATTCCTCGATAATTGCCATAATGCCTACCTGATTTCTGTCTTTCCTGCTTTTTATTTGATAAATCCAGCCAATTCAATGCTCCCAGTTCAATGTTACTTTGTTAATGTTGTTTTATATCATTAACATTATGATGTTACTCAAGCCCACCTCCTCTCATGCCCTTAATCAGAAAGCCTCAAGACTTTCTTACTGCCTCCCAGCCGGCAGCTCAGTTGGCCAGAGTGTCCTCCCTATACACTAAGGTCACAGGTTCAATCCCCAGTCAGAACACATATAAGAATCAACCGATGAATACATAAATAAGTGGAACAACAAATCAATGTTTCTACCTCTCTCCCTCCCTTCCTCTCTCTCTCGAAAATCAATAAATAAAAATTAAAAAATAACAAGAGTTTCTTATTATGCAGCCACTGTGTGTAAACTCCTTAACTTGGCATTCAAAATCCTCCCCAGTATGGCTTATCCTCAACTAACTGAGATTTATATTCCAGCCCAACAGGACTTTGGATGATTCTTGAACTCCATCCACACATCTGCACTTTGATGCGAGTGCTAAATCCCAACTGAAATTTGATCCATACTGTGTGAAACAGCTGGTTTGTACACCCACGTCTTAAAATCTATTTCTATTCCCTAAACTAGATATAAACTCTTCTAGGATTCAGGAGAGTGCAGTGGCCAAAAGCTTGGATTCTAAAGACTAACTGTATGGTTCAAACCCCAGCTATTCCATTAGCTGACTGTGTGACCATAAGCAAGTCACTTTTTATCCTGCATCTGTTTCCTGATCTGGGATATGAGGGACATTAATCAGATATTAAATGAGATGACATGCATTTAATCTGGTGTATAGAACCCTGTAAGCATGCAGCAAATCTGAGCTATTATAGCAGATGCTATTGATATCCCACCCCTGTCCGCTTGGTATCTATCTCTATAGTCTCAAGGCTGTTTATGGAAAATGTCTGTGATTCTCTGCATAGTCATGAGAACATGCTCAAATCTTATATAAGACAGACCAGAGTGTCTGAGGCTTAATCCACCAAGAAGCAGCCCTCAAACAATGACAGATGTGGAGTTAGTAGATGAATACCCCTTGCTTGGAATAACTCAGAAGCACATGCTATATATGGACAGTACAGAATCTATACTATCTCCCAGAGTTATGAAGCAGGCTCTAACACCAGTTGCTCTTAATGGTAACCGGCTTGACATATGCCTTTTATCAGCTTCCCTGATTTACTCTCCACTCTCCTTTGTGTTTTCTGGGATCACCTTCCAAATAAACCATGAGAACCTGAATTCTTGTTTCAGGATCAACTTCAGGTGAAAATTAAAACCATGACAAACTTTATCATTAGAAATTACTTCTGAAACTACCAACATACTTTGTTTACATTAGTCTTTTGGTAATTAGAGTCTACCCTTATTAGACTTAAAATACAGTAGAAAATTTAAGACGAGGATACAAGTAACTCTAAGACTCTACATGCTTCTTGCATGGAAGTTATTTAGCCTGTATTTGGGCAACAAAGAACAGAGGGAGATGAAAATGTTACCTACTGAATGTAAAAATAGAACAAGAATAAATGTATTGATCACTAGGATATGTGATAAACTTTCGTGGTCTTATACAGCCTTCTTCAGAAGGATGGATCTATCTAAGTACACCTGCAGCCATCCAAGATCCCCTCCCTGTGACACCAGGGCTCTCCACCCTCCTTCAGCAAGATCCCATGAGGTATTCATCATTACCTCATCACTTTGTCTCCTGTTTTTGTACGTGCGTAACCTTTCATATTGTCCAAATATGGAAAATATTTTATAGGGATTACATTTTAGACAGACTGCTTGCTGAAGACCTGTAGGTTCTCACTTTAATCTTATTAGCACATTCTTCAGATTGCATTTGGGTGAGTGACTTTTGAGGCCCTTCTCTGTAGATGGCTAATCCAGCCATGGGGCATGGTTTCTTGGAACAGCCAGTCAGGGAAATCTTTCTTCCCAAACGCCTAGCCTGACCCCTTCCTGAACTTTGCCTCCTAGATGTTGGGGTCTGCCTTATGTGGAAGACAAGTTCTAGAATCAGTGAACTGTGAATGAGAAGCCTATGATTACTGACAGATGATGGTGAATTACCCTTAGGCGAGTGCATAAGATTTGTGATCACAAATTTGAGAATGGCTGCGACCGCTGGTGCTACCAACAGTACCATTCAAGCTCTACTTCCACAGAAGTGCTGCTCTATGGGTGATCTGTGCATCATCTATCTTAGAGAGGCTTCTGGGGCTGCTTAAAATGCAGAATCCTTGCCTGGGCCCGCGGGATCAGAACGCTGCTGTGAGCATTTTAAACAAGATTGCTGGGTCTAGCTGACCAAGTCATCCCAGTTTGCTTGGTACTGTCCTGGGAAAAAGAGCAAGAAGCCCCATGTTGAGGGATTCCTTTAGCCCCAGAACAGTTTGTCGGCTTGTGGTTGTGTCTTACACACACTGGATTTTACAGCTTATTATAGACTCCAAGGTATGCCACACTAACACAAATGCCACTTTTACTTGATAGAAGTCTCTGAGCCCCCCAGGGAGACTTTAATTCAGTGTGGCATTGGGTGGTGAGCCCCCACAGACATGGATCTTGGTGGAAGCCTTCAGTGAGGGTTTGTGTATTGGAAGTTCAGTACATTTGTCTGGTTACTTTCCTTTCCTTATCTTTTATACCTTAGGTACAGTGAGTTGAACTTGGTCTTGAGTGCCTAGTCTACCATTTGCATTTGTGTCTGCAAGGCCCTACTCTGGATTCAGGTGGTTCTATATGCTCATTTTTCCTCCACTCTCCGTGCACAATAAGCAAGCATTTCGATACAAGTGTTCCGTACCCTTAGGTTGGTTTGCAGTTTGTAAAACATGCAGCATTGTCTCCTCTGTATTTTAATTTATACAAATTGCATTCTGCAGACTTCATTCAAACTCTTACCTTTTTCTGTTAACTATTGTATTTAATGCTGTGTAGTCCTTCATTTGTAGTTTTTATGGTAAGCAGCACCTGAGGTGGCTTCAGCCCCTTGTTATTTCTGCCCTTGTATAATCAACTCACCTTGAGTGCCACTGGGCTTAGTGACTTGCTCCTAATAAACACAATGTGACAAAAGGATGTCACTTTTGAGATTCAGTTACAAAAAGCCTCTGTCTTCCTCTCTTTCTCTCTCACTTTTCTTACTCTGGTGGAGGCTGGTTGCAATGTTGAGAGGGGTCCCTATACAGAATCCCAAATGCAAGGGCTGGAAAGAGCCTCCAGCCAACCCCCAGCAAGGAATTGAAATCCTTTGTCCAATAGCACAAACAACCTTGTGAGTGAGTTTGGAAACAAATCTTACTGTAGTCTGGTCGAGCCCTGAGATGACCGACGGTAGCTCTGGACATCATGTGATTACTCCCTCATCAGAGACCCTGAGCCAGAGAACTCAGCTAGGTCATGCTGGTTTCTGATCCATAGAGAGTACGAGATGATAAATGTTTGTTGTTTTAGGGTGCTTGATTTGGGGTAATTTGTTGTGCAGCAATAGATAACATACATTTCCAATCATTGCACTCTATCCATAGCATCTCCTACTACATGTACTTGTCCATTCTCCGCAGATGGACACCTGACCAAATCTAACTCCTACTGCTTCAAATACTATTGCCATGAGCGCCTTGGGTAAGAGCTCTTCTGGACCTGTGTGAACAGCTCCCTGGGATACTTGTGCACAACGGAACTGCCAGGGAAGACACACAGACTAGAGAAGCACTTGGAAAAATACTCTGTTTCTTCAATTCCTAAATTGTTCTTGCTACCCAAAGAAAAAATTTTTCCTAGCATTTTGTTCAAAAGATGAGTAGTCCTTAAGGGGAAAAAAAAGAACCCCTGAATAATGAATATTTTATATGTGGGATCAAAGAATAGTCAGGCATGGTCTGTGGAGCAACTTGGTGGTTTAGTGTCTTGTCTTCAAAAGACTCTCAGGTATGTCGCTCCTTTTGTGACCCAGGCTGACTGAGTCATGCTGGGCTTCAGGCACAAGGGCTAGGAGGAGGAGGAGAGAGGGCTTGTTCAAAGCTCAGTGGACTCATCTATAACCATTAAAACAGTGTTTCTCTGTTTGGATTTAGTAAATGACTTCAAGTTCCTGGAAATATGTGCAGAGACCCTGTGGCCATTAGAAGATCTATCATTTTATTCTTTATAGTAGGCTGAAATATATTTGGAAGTCATTGGACTGTGGCTGTCCTACATCAAAAGGCATTTCATAACAAAACACCATCATGCCCCATTTATAGAAATAGCATGCTGTGCTCTGGCTGCTGTGGGCAAATAAAATATGTTCTTGTAACATAAACAGCCTCACCTTCCCTCTAAAAGTAAAGGGTCATAAAAGATTTATTTAAATAAGCTTTTGAAATATGGAGACCCATATAAAAACACGTTGAACATATATATACATACATGCATACATATATGGATAGATAGGTAGACACAAGAAAGACAATTATAAATGAACTTTAAAATCTAACAGATAATATTAAAGAAAAAAATATCATAGCCCAAAGAGACATTAAAAAGTCTTCCAGCTTATGCATTACATTTTACAAAGAAAGAAACTGAGGCCCAGAAGAAGGGACACGGTCAGGGTTTACGGCACGTCAAAGATAGGGTATAAAATAGAACCTGAGCCTCGACTCCTGGTCGGTGCCCTTCCATACACTTACAATTGATATAAATTTAATTTTTTTGGAAAATAAACATGAATTATTTTCTTATCTCTCTTAAGTTCACTAATGGTGGAATTTCAAACACATGAATAATGATCAGGCTCATAGAGCATGTGATAATTTCAACATACGTCCACAAATTCTTCATATGTTGCTTCAAGAGTTGGAGCTTAAAACCCTTTCATTAAGTGTGAACTGGATTTAGCAACTCATTCTGATTATTAGGATATGGCAGAAATGAGGGTGTATGGCTCCCCAGACTGGGTCATAAAAGGCATTACAGAGTCCTTCTTGATCACTTCCTCTGGGGGCTGTCAGCTGCCACGTCCGGCCCTCCACCTCACAGCCATGTGGGTGCACCATCTTGGAAGCAGATCCGTCTTCATTTCCTTCCTTGCCTTCCCTTAGCTTTGTTTGTCTACTGAGTTCTCCCAGCATGGTCTGCTTCTGAGTGACATTAAATAGGAAAAATTGCCAAGCAAATACAGTCTGGTAGAAGCTCAACTGTGGAAATATGGAAAGATGATGTCATTTAAGAAGACTAAACTCGGATTCAGATGCCTGAAGGTACATTTGCCTTTGCCACTCACTGACGATGCAATCTTGGACAACTCACTTCAACCCTCTCAACCTCAGCGCCTTCTCTTTTTAGGAAAAACTATCTATTATTAATTTACAATAATCAACACTTATTGACGACACTCTATGTATTAAAGTTATTATGTGTCAAAGTTATTATCATGGCCTTTAACACAACCTTGTGACATAGAAATGATTGTTATCCACATTTTACAGATGAGAAAACTAAGGCTCAGAGCTAGTAAATGGTAGAGGCAGGATTCAAACCAAAGCTACCACAGTCATAGAAATTCTGAATCAGTCTCAGCTTGAATTGAAGCTATCAGGGTGTCAGGATTCAGAAGATGCCGCATGTGTGGAGGACTGATGGAGTGAGCCTACTAGGTATTTTATTTATACAAAAAGCACAGAGTGAAGACAATGCCAGAGCACATGTGTTTGCTTCCAGGACATGGCTCACTGATTCTAGAGCAGTGGTTCTCAACCTTTCTAATGCCACGACCCTTTAATACAGTTCCTCATGTTGTGGTGACCCCCAACCATAAAATTATTTGGAATAACTAATTAAAATAAAATTAATTAACTGTAATTTTGTTACTGTTATGCCTTAGGCGACCCCTGTGAAAGGGTCATTCAATCCCCAAAGGGGTCACAACCCACAGGTTGAGAACCGCTGTTATAGAGAAAAAGAAAGATTCCTTTACCTTGATGCCAGTCACTGTGATTTTGTGGGACCATTAAAAAGCAAAGCAAAGAAAAAAACAAAAGAATTGGGGTATCAGTATGCTGGACATCTGCAGAATTGTGCCAGTATGTCCACTATTAACTAGTGAGCATGCCCTACCACAGACCTCCATGACCTTGACATTGGACACTGGCAGGAATTGAGTGCCTTCAGCAGACATCAGTGACAGTTTCAGAAGCAAGGGGAGTCATCAGCCCATATGAGCCAGGGTGGGAGAGAACAAAAGCACCAGATGTCACACACGAGCCAGAGGACCAGCTTGCACAGCACATTATGAAACAGTCTCTGCTCTGAGGCTACTGATGAGACACCAAAGGAGACAGAACCCCAGGACTACTTGGAAGAAATTTGAAAGGGAGCTTAAATTTCTACAAAATACAAGTGTTGTTTCCTGGAGAAGTTCTGCGTTTGCTCTTGGGATCCTATTTTTACTCAGGCTTGGGTGGTCTGAAAAATGTAGGTTACTGATGAAATGAAAGGGTGCTAGGCCATGGTGCTTTATATGGGTCCTTTCCTTTATGACCCTCAGAATCAGAATATCAAATTTGATTAACAGATGCACCAGTGTTGGAACATGGCTGTGCGGGCCCATCGGTGTGTCCTTTCAATGCAACAATAGCTAGAGTTGCACTGTTGTTATACCTAATTTAGTGGCCCCAGTGCCACTTGGCGAGAAAGTGAGTAATTTCTCTAACTACACAGTGCTTTCCTGGGAAAGAAGGCTGGTCTGGGGCAAAGAGGCATTGTTACCCCCGAGGGCAGCTGGAAAGTGTAGCTCCTCTGCCGGCGTGGGTTTGCAGCTATCTTACTGAGGCGACCGCCTGTAGGGGAGAGGGGTGGGGGAAGATGTGGTGAGGACCACATTCCTCCTACGGGAAAAGGCTGCTGGCTTCCTTCTGAGAACTGCTTTCTGCTGGGAAGGGGGTGGGTGAACCATCTAACCCCACCTTTTGCTTGGAAATAGAGAGCTTTTTCCCAGAGAAAGAAGATAGGAGAGGAGGGAAAGGGCTTACAGGGCATATTTCTCCCCTTCCCCCTCAAGCAGAAAGAAAAGCCAACTTCAGTGAGGGAAGGAAAGGAGACTGAAAACATCTGGCAGGGAATGGGCTTCTCCTGGAGGGCCTTGGTGGGTAGGGGGACAAGAAAGGCAGAAGGGAGGACAGTGAAGGCTTTTGAACAACAAGCCTGGCTGAACCTGTCACTGTCTTCCAAGTTCATCACCTTGGTTCTCTTCACCTAGACCTTGACTTCTTGTCAAGCTGAGGCCTTTGACTGTCTCCTGCCCCAGGCTAAAAGGGGCCATAACAGCAGCCCAACCCAAGCAGTACAACCCACAATTTTCTGGGGTCCTTGGGAAATTTACACAACAGTACAGACCACCCACTGAGTGGGTACACAGAGTTCACAACCTCTAGCATTCAGACAGCTCATCAGCTTGGTTTTGCTGTGGAGAGCTTCCTGCTTAATCTCCAATCTACCAACTGCCGTCCTCCACCCTCCTCAAAGTATTCCCAGGCTTCCACCTCCTCTAAGAAGCCTTCTTAGATTATCTCTGCAAAAACTGCATTTTCCTCCCTTCAAACCACACACTAACTGTCAGTGCTGTGAAGTTGCTGTTCTTTCATTGTTGCTTGCACTGACTTTAAACACCTACCTTCTCCACCCCAGGCAGAGTTAATGACTGAAAGACAGTGGGGTTGCATGTAGGGCTGAGGCTAATTCCCTAGAAATTAGCTTCCTAAGGGTGATCCTTAAAACCCCAGATTTTGAGTCACAAGACTCCAGTGCCTGAAGGCTCCTTACAGATTACCTACTGGATAGGATTTACAACATTCCCCAAGAGGTCACTGGCCAGGCAGGCTCTGATCAAGATTCCCCTGAGGGGAGATAGATTGGGTCTGGAAGTAAAGCCAGGAAAGGTCCTTTCCATTTTCTTAATTACCGACAGAGCAGAGCACTGAGCTAAGCAGGAGCTGAGCTCTCCCCAGGAATGGTACGACTGTGGACCCAGCATCTGTTTCTCATCAGCCTCTTTCATTGGAACATGGACGCCTCTTCTGGGTTTACAGTTTGCTTGAGCATCCAGACCCTAAAGAGTCCTTTGTTTCATGGAGGGCACATTCTCCTTTCCACTTCAAGCCACAAAGTCATGCCATGTCCCAAAGGAGTCGTCATTCAAAACACATGCCAAAGCTTTATCTCTGCCCTCTGGACAATGATGGCTTCCACACCTGCCAGCCATGGTGTCAATAATCACTTGATTATGACTTTTAATCCTCAGGTGGTTCCTGTATAGGAATATAAATAAATTACTCAAAGCTATAGCATCATAGACTTTTAAAACTCAAAGGGATTTGAAACACTGAAATCAGATTTTCGTTTGACACATAAAGAAACTAAGGTCCAGAGAAGTCATGCAATTTGACAGAGACTCTCTAGTCCTTTTCTGCAATGACCCCTGAACTCGTGCTATTTCCATGATCTGTGAGGTCAGAGCAAGACACTAAGAGACCCTAAGCATGTAAAAAAGAAAAAAAAAAAAGTGATATTCAAAATAAACACCAAATTTAAAAAGACAAGATTTGCAAGTTTCACTGAAGTGAAAATCATTTGCCTTAGATATTTTGATTGCAAAATTTTGCAAAAGTTCATCACAGATAAACTTCTATATTTTCTGTTTCCTGCTTAGCTATACCTATAGCACATGTTCAGTCTTGTCATTTGAGTAGATTACCCACAATGATGTATGCCATGAATTTTGAGGGTGAGCACAGTTAAATAATGAGAAACGTATACTCTCATTTTCTCTTCGGTTTTTTTGTGAGGGCTTCATGGAAGAGGAGAAATCTCAGGAGTTGAAAAGTAAGCCAGGATATGGTGATATCATTGGATACTTATACTGTGCCATTACTTCCTTGGGGACCTGGAGAAACACAGAAGCCTGTTTGGTGCAATCTCCTCTTCTGCCCTGATCTTGCATTACTAGCCAGGAACCCAACCCAATGAATGAGTCAAGAGCCAGGGAGACCAGGCTCAGCACGCCTGGAAATGGGCTAATATTAGATCTCAAGACTGGGTGGAGATGAGAGTTGAGGGTGGGATCTTGGATGAAGGCCACTGAAGACTTAAGGCTGCAATACTGGGGCCTAAGACTGTCCAAGAATATTCAAGAGACAGACTCTGTAGGTCCTGTAGAGCAAGCATAAATAGGGACAGCAGTGACAGGCACAGGTGTGTGAAAGTCTCCTGGGAAAAAACAGAAGAAGTCTATTCAGTCTACAAAACTGATGTATCAACTTCCTCCTATTGCTTCCTCCATTTCAGAAGCAGAACTCACTTTGTTTTCATAGCTTTTTTACACTAATCCTTTCAAGACTGAAAGGTGACTGTAATTTGATAGACCCCAAGAATTGAGGAAGACAGACAGACTGTATAACAATGAACGCAAGTGGCTGACCACGTCATTCAGAACCACACTGCTCACTCCCCCAGTTAAAGCCGGTTGTCAAAATATGAGTATTTTTAGTATTTTGGAGTGCTTTTCTTCTCTAAATCATTTTAACTTGGAGATTTACTTGCTTAACGTTTTCAAAGGGACAACTGAGGATGTCCAAAGCAATATCCAGAACCTTTGAAAGCTAGTCTCATGAGCAAGGTAGGAGTTGAACATAATATTCTTTCATTCCTTCCCTGGGAAGTTCCAGTTGAAAGGTTTTAGGTTCTTTTCCCCTAATTTCTACAATCGTAAAAACCCACAGGCATATTCTGGTATGGGGGGACTGGTGCTTTTTAAAGCTTTGAAAAGAGTTGACAATAAAGAGATAAGATGGGGGGAAATAAAGAAAATTCCTCCCTGATAATATAAACAAATCCCTTTTTTTAAAATTTAGGTGAGCAGTGCTAATCACATGGACTTTATTTCCAGGCCTGCAGAATCACCTGTTATCTGAAATCTTGACTCAGAGTAGTGCCTTTTGTGAAACACCGAGCCGAGCTTAAGAAGTCAGAAACACGCTCTGCTGAGGGGAGGAGTGAACATAGAGCATTGGGAATAGCAGGAGGGAAGCCCCATTTTTCCTTCTGAAAAAAAGCAAGAAAGTGTTGAGACACCCCTCATGGGGTGATGAGAATTGAAGCTAATTCCAGATACAGCAGTAGGGAGTGCAGGGAATTGCTAGTCCAGTGACTTTCTGAGAGGTAAGGGATTGATATTCTGAACGCACTGCATTGCTTGCACCTGTGCATGCCGAGAGCCGGGAATTATAGCTTCTGCTTAAACTCACCTCTTGGTGACCTTCCAATCTAACCTGGCTCCCCAAAGCCGCATTTTGGGGCCCAGCTGAACTCAGATGCTAGGAGGTTTTATTACATCCATCCTCCTCCAGTTTCTAGAGGTATCAGGAGAAAGCTGATCAGCAAGGCAACAGACAGAGCCCCACCTTTGTGGTCACCCTCTGAGATGAGGAACATATGGAGAGTGAGGTTGAGGGAATTCCTGGACTAAGGTTTTCCAAAAGAGTGCTTCTCATCCACCTCTTTAGGATTTAAAGGGCCATCCTGACACCATCACGACCCCATGGAGAGCAGGACCTTTTCTATCTTATCTAAACTGCATTTCCAATGCCTAGTATTGAAGTCTGGCACAAGTGGGAATTCAATGCAATCTTGCTAAATGGGGTGTGGGAATGGAGGAACACTAACCCGTGGGGCCCAGTCTTCCTAGTAATGTCCCATATTCTGACTCTATCAGCTCTCTATTGTCTACCTTCCACCCCTCTTTTCTTAACCCAAGTCTTTCTCTTCATGTATTTGGACGGCAGAGAGCATGTCTAAGATTGGGGTGACTATGCACAGAATCGCACTCCTTTCCAGGTGTATTTGTTTACTCACGCTGTTAAAAAAAAAAAAAAAAAAGGGCACAGGCTGGGCGGCTTAAATAGCAGAAACTTGCTTCTTCATAGTTCTAGGGTTTGGAAGTCCAAACTAAAGGTGCCAGCAGGTTTGGCTTCCTGTGAAACCTCTCTCCTTGGCTTGTAGTTGGCCACTTTTCACTGTGTCCTCACATGATCTTTTCCCTGTGAGAATAGGGAGGGAGGGAGGGAGAGAGGGAGAGAGAGAGAGAGAGAGAGAGAGAGAGAGAGAGAGAGAGAGAGAGAGAGAGAGAGAGAAGCTGTTTTTTTTCTTCTTATAAGAACACAAGACCCATCAGGTTCAGGCCTACCTTTATGACCTCATTAAACCTTAATTACCTCCTTAAAAGACTGCCTCCAAATACACATTGATGATGAGAACTTAAACCTATTTTGAGTGACACAGGGGAGACACAATTCAGTCCACAGCACAGTTCAGGCCAGAGGAGCCTGCTCTGGGCCCCACACTTCAGAGGTAACACTCTAGCCCTCTCTGGCCATTCCCCTTCCCAGAGCCTGAGGAATCTGCAAGATTATGGGCTCATGCCCACACAGAACTCGTGCTCCACCTCCACCTTTTGGCCATGTTCTGTGTACATGGGACCCCAGAATTTCCTTCTCCAGGGAAGGCAGTGGCTCTCACTCAGGGGGTGGCTAAAGGGCAGCTATTTCTGAGAAGCAGAAACAGAGCTTGGGACTAGGGGTTTGAGCGTATGCACATATGTCCACGAGGTGTGGGAAGAAACCTGGGCGGGAAACAGAAAGGGCTGATCCAGGAGCCAGGGGCAAGGCTCGAGGGCTGAGAGCCATCTTGTCACAAGCCACCACATTGTGGCAGTGTACTCGGAAGAGTCTGGCCTATCAAACCTGGCCTTTCAGTCTCAGTGTTCTTTGGAGAATTTAAAAGGCCTGTGCTGATGAGACTAGGGGATTCGGACACCTGACAGACAGCTTGCCCAGCTGAGACTGGTTACAGTAAGTAGAAAGCTTGAGGCCAATGCCCTTGGGCCCTCTAGAGGCATCTGAATAGTGGGCATTGGAGAGGGGCATTAGTCAGTGAAGCTCTGGTGGGAGTTAAGAGTCCCTTACTCCTCACACCTACCATGTGTGTGCACGTGCGCACGCACATATACACACACACACACTTACACGGAGGAGAATAAAGGTATTATTCTGTGGATTTCTCAATTAATTTGGAAAGGAGATTTAAGGGAATGAACATGGGTATTGTCATTACAAAGGTCTACTTTTTCAAGGCAAGTGGATGGTGCATATTTATTTAATGCTTTGTTAGCTTTATGTGTAACCTTTAAATATTCAGATGTGTGATGCGCGCCTCCATTTGAACTCTCCCCACTGACGTGGCAAATATCACAGGTGGACTTATACCCCTGGGACAGAGGTGTTTGCCCTGGGAGAGTCCCACTTTATAACACATGTCCCACAGTATTTTTTTTTTTCTTTATTGATTTTTAGTAAGAGAAATAGAAACATCAATGAGAGAGAACATCAACTGACTACTTCTTGCATGCCCCCAATGGGGATTGGGCCCACAACCAGGGCATGTGCCCTGATCAGGAATCGAACCAGTGACCTCCTGGTGCGTGGGTCAACACTTGACAACTGAGCCACACCAGCTGGGCCCACAGTATTATTAATACCACCACATTTTCAGTCTCAAAAGTGTCTCAGTTTGAGACAATAAATGATGTGGCTTCCTCAGCTAAGAAAGACAAATTGGCACAGAAGTTGGAGCACAGACCAGCAAAAGGTTGATCTAAAACCATGAAATAGTTGACCCAACCCTGAGCTGGCTGCAGGATGTACAAGACACACAAGACTTGATTGCTCCCTGCGGAGCTTGCTGATTACACACAGGGCACAAGACCTGCACTTTGCTTTCTCTAGAGAACAGTACAGGGAAGTGCACAGATGGAGATGAGTGCTTATTAATCACAGCTCAAATATACAGTGTGGCTGGTGAAAGAAAGATGACATTGTCCACAAGCTTCAAACTAAGGCTGGAGCACAGAAAATGTCAGAAAACTAGCTCAACAAAATGAACAATAATTCAAGAAGAACAACTATGTTTATATATATATATCTAAAACAATAAACAAAAGAAGCTCCTGAAACTTTCTTAGTGCCTCCCAGTTGAAAGGTAGACAGAGGTTTGGGGCATTTTCTTCTCCTGCATCCAAGTTCTTATTTCCAATCACTTCCTGGGGACAGGAGCATGAGGAAGCTTAAAGACAGGCAGAGACCACATGGGCCAGCTGCATTGACCCTTTTCTGGTTGTTTAAACCTCTCCTTGTTCCTGTCCCCTTGGTCCCTGAACTCCCTTTTCCAGATGCTGAGGCCTGTAAGTCTTGATCTCAGTAAGTCTCTGCAGCTTAATCACTTTTCCTGGCATCTCTATCCACATGTTGACCTTGTTTTGTGTGAAGCACCCACCACACAGACACATCTGACTGGTGGTTAGGTTCACAGCCACGAGTTAGCAGGGAGCTCCTGAGCTCAATCCTCTCTTCTAGGGCCACTGTGAAGATGAACCTTATAAAGGGGTCTTTATTATTTTACTAACATTAAATAGCAAATCTTTAATGTAGTTAATTATAGTAATTCTATTAAATTAGGTGTAATCATTCTTTTAAAAATAGATCAACTATTTCCATAGAACAATAGTCAAAATGGACAAAAGGAGATATAGTAAAAAGTCTCATCTAAGGGTTCCTGTCTAGTTTGATGTAGTTTCCTCCAGAGGTTTGTTCTTTCTCTTTTTAATTCATTCTAGTCTTCTGCCTTCTCGATTTCTTTTTTGAAAAAAATACAGATGGAAACATAAAAATAAAACATACTGTTTTTCATTTTGTTTTTTCAAGTAAACTTTTTATTTGAGAATAGTTTTGGCTGTACAGAAAAGTTGCAAAGACAGTACAGAGAATTCTCATAAATCCACACAGTTTCCCCTACTATTGACATCTTAATATCGCTAAGGTGCGTTTGTCACAATTAATGAACTGACATTGATACAACATTGTTAAGAAAAGTCCATGTTTTACTCAGAGTTCCATGGTTTTTACTTAAAGTCCTTTTTGTGTTGCGGGATTCCATCCAAGATACCACTTTACATTTATTTTTTGTGTCTCCTTTGACTCCTCTTGCTTTTCCTTGTTTTTGATGACTTTGACAGTTTTCAGGGGTACTAATTAGGGATTTTGTAAAATGTCCCTCAAATGGCATTACTCTGATGGCTTTCTCATGGTTGGGCTGGGGTTATGGGTTTTGGAAGGAAGACCACAGGAGCAAATTTTTTATTTTTATATCAAAGGTACATGCAATCAATACAACGTGTCACTCTTGATGTTAACCTTGACCACCCAGCTGAAGTAGTACTTGTCTGGGGTCTCCATCATAAAGTAATGAACAGAAAGTGCTTACTTTCCTCCTTAGCTTTGCCCATAAAATGTGTCATTAAATGCTTGTTTGTTTTTCCCAAGTCTTAGGGGTAGAAAATAGTCTATTTTTGGAAGATTCCAGAGAACAATGTTCCATGGTTTACCCTGGTCACTCACTGCAGCTTCCGGGGCAAGCAAGACTCTTGATGAGGTTTTCTGATGTACCTTAGCGGGAGGGCTCCACCCAGAGTCTGCCGGTGACTGCCTCCTGGTGAGCTCACGTCCATTCACCAGCTGCCTGGGAAGGGAAGCTCATCTCCCCATCACAACCTTAGGATGGCAGGGCTAGATGGCATCTCAGAGGTCATCTAATCCAAAACCCCTATTTTACAGTGACAGGCATGATGTATCTAAGATCATACAACTAATGGGTGCCAAAGCCTTGGACAGACTCCACTTCTCCTTGATTCTTACTCAGAAGCACTCTTTATAACGTGTGTTTGCACTTGGAATCCAGCACCTTCTTTTAGTAGAAACCTTTGAATTTCACTCAAACAGAGCAACTTACTGATCTTAAAGAGTAAGATCCATCCAGTAGGGATTAAGTTACCACCCCTTGAAAGAGGGCATTGACCTTATGAAAGACCGAGTCAAAAATCTCTCTCTGTTGTATAACTTGGGAAAATCACAGAATGTATGATGTTAGAGGGTTAATAAAAATCAGCGTGCTGCATCCTGCCTTATTCTCGCTGAACAGGTCAAGTAGGTTAACATAAGTGCATCTGTAATGGCAATGATGCACTTTTATTTATAATTTCCATTTGTTTTTAATGAAATAATTACTCCTGGGTGATAGAAGCCAGGCAGTTGGCAAGTATCTTCTTTGAAGGGCTCTCATTTCACTTCCCCGTTCTTGGGTGACCATAAACCACATACAACAACTTACCCATCTTGCTTTGTCATACCTGCCCTCTCTCTCTCTCTGTTTTACCCTTGCTGTCTCTCTCTCCAACATCTTTTCCCCACCGTGACCTTGTGAAGATCACTCCCCTCCCCTGAGCCTTAACGTCTTTATTTGTATGATAAAGGGACTACACTGTATGACTTGGGAGATCCTGGCTGGTCCTGACATTCCATGATGACCTTACTGTCCATTTCTACACTGTTTTTTTCTCTTTCCCAATAACTGAAGAACTTTTTTTTTATATAATAGTTGATTGGAAGCCTGACAGTTTTTTCTCTTGCAGAGGTATCTAGAACAGGGTACTTTTGAACAAAACATAGTATTCTCTCTAATCTATTCTAGCCAGGCCACCTCTGAAGTACTGGGATCAATTTGGGCTCCCAAACTGGAATGGCATTGTCCAATGAGAGAAATCTAGGGGAGAGGAGTAGTAGAGATTTCAAGTTACATCACAACCCTAGCACTTGCTCCAATACAGCTGACCTGGTTGTTAAAAATGAGGTGCTTCTTTACTGGTTGCTTAATGCTCACTGTCCCTACGATCCAGACTGACACCCTGTTCTGATCACCTCATATTAACCCCATTTGTGAGGGAGAAATGCCCCCTCCTGAAAATAATGTGAAGTGGCTAAACACATAACACCCACCACTTGAAAGATAAGATTGACAGAAGTGTAGCGGTGACGCTTACTCGCAGCCCAGGGGAGGAGGCCACACAAGCCTGACAGGGCCACGTGGGGGATGCACTCGGGAACAGAGGGAACAAGTGCAGCCATGCAAGGCAGGCTTTGTGGTAACAAGGCAGCAAGGAACTCTCTGGTCCCACAAGAGGACACAACTGCTTTGCTTGAATACTTTTGTAGACTGGCAAGGAAGCAAAGCCCATTAGGTTGGGAACCAGATAGAGTACAGTTGATCCAACAGAGGAATAGACAAGTGAGGAGTCTTGTCTGCTGGGTGTGGAGCCTATCTAGCGAGAGCAGGAAAACTCAGTTTTGCCTTTGGGGCTCCGTGAGGCTCAAAGATGCCAAAGCAGAACATAGAATTTTATGCCTTCGATACATACTCCTCACCTCTAGCCCCACTCCCAAGATGAGTCTGGACCCTTCCATGACTCATTAATGCTAAACCATTAATGCCTGGATTAGGCCTTCAGTCCCTGATCCAACACAGAGGCTGCCTGGCATCCTCTTCCTTTGGTCAGTGCGTGTGTCTTAGCAGTTGTGACATATTTTGAATAGCATCCCTAGCCACAACCCTCAGCATGCGGTAGAACACTTTGACTCAGTGTCTTTTTCTCTTCTTCTTTCCAAGCCTTCTAGGATTTCCATTCTCCTTGTTGACTTACAGCCAGATTGGCCTGAAGCTTCCCCATCTCCCTTTTTCCTTAAAACCTGGTTCCAGCCCTGGCCAGTTTGGCTCAGGGTAGAGTGTCGGCCAGAGGACCAAAGGGTCTCGAGTTCAACTATTGGTCAAGGTCATGTACCTGGGTTGCAGGTTCAATCCTGGCCCCGGTCAGGTCATGCAAGAGGCAACACATCAATGTTTCTCTCTCACATCGATGTTTCTCTCTCCCTCTCTCCCCCTCCTTCCCTCCCTCCCTTCTCCTCTTTCTAAAATTCAATGGAAAAAAACCTGGTTCCATCAAGTTGGAACTAGAAAGAAAGAGAACGAACTAATTCACACCAAGGGTTACTCACTCACTTGCCATTTCCAGGCATATCTGTACTTTAAGAATAGACTCTGCTTTAATTTAAAGGAGAGCTGGCACATCAAAGCCCACAGGCCAAACCCAGCTCAGACCTGTTTATGTGCAGCCCTCAGCAAAGAATGGTGTTTACATTTTAAATGGCTAAGAAAAGGAAAACAAGGACTGTATGACGGAGACCACATGTGGCCTGTGTCACCTAAGGTATTTATTATATGGCCCTTAATAGAAAACATTTTCTGATCCCTACTTAAAGCAAAGATTCTCTACTGGTGGAAATTCGAGCATTAGTAATACTTTAGGGACATTGGTTTTGGAGAAGGTGGACTGATTTTGAGGACTTGACTCCAGGAACTGTTTCCAGAGTACCACAGATGGGGAGGGGGGAGGGGCTGGCTGAGCCTGGGTAATGCTCCGTGAGACTAAGAACAAGAGCAGGGACTTCTCATCTGTGAAGGTGGGCATGCTAAAATTGGAGGTGAATGAGCAGAGACCAAAACCAGGTAGGAAAACAAGCAAGTGGCAGACTCGTCAAACGACAGCCAGTGTTTTGAACTGTAGAGTTGAAGACCAGTTTAATGAAGCATGAGCATGCTAGAGCAGAGAAGGTGGGTCCTGCCTGGAGCAGTTACCAAACTCACCCTCTGGAATATCTCATTTCCTTTAAAAGTCCAAGAGCTCAGCATCCTGGGAGAAATAAGGGTAGATGTAGGTGGAACATGCAACAATGAATTCAACCATGTAAAACTGACCGGAGGACATAATTTTTAGTTGTCCCCTTTACCTGACATATTGGAAAAAGAAGGGGAGTGGAGAGTTTGACTAGCATGTTCAAATCAACCTATCTTTTTTCTTTGAAATATTTGGTGCTAGTGAAATTGGCACCTAATATGTCTAAGGACTGAGATAAAGAAAATAGATTAGCCTGACTGCTATGCCTCAGTGGATTGCGCATCCTCCCATATACCAAGAGGTTTATTCCAGGTCAGGGCACATGCCCAGACTGCAGGCTTGACCCCTAGTAGGGAGCATGCAGGAGGCAGGCGGTCGATGTTTCTCTCTCATTGATGCTTCTATCTCTCTCCCTCTCCCTTCCTCTCTATCTAAAAATCAGTAAAAACATATTTAAAAATAAAATAGATTAAATGACAACATGGGTAAGAATATTTTCCCCAGAGAGGACTAGGGAGGCGAGAATGAGTTTCTGGAGTATGTGGAGGTTCTCTTTCTAGAGACACCCTCCAGGAGACTGCTGTAGTCAGGAGCAAGGCCCTCCTGGCGCCTTGGCTCCAATGTGGCATGTCTGCCCTCATGGAGCCCCATCACAAAATGCTGGGAAGCAATGTTAGCCAATTTCATTGTCTGACATTTCCAGTTTCTCAGGGAAGACAGATAGATGGGGTGCTCTAGTCGGGGAGACAGTGAGTGGTAAAAGTTTCCAGAGAGGACGGAAACAGACTGATTGGCTCAGCTCGTTAGAGCATGGTGTTGATGAGAACAGGTCATATCCTGGTCCCCACCACACCCAACCAGCAGTCTCTTTTCTGGGGTCACGTTTGCATTCTTCCCCAGAAAAGGAGAGGCCAAGTGACAGAATGCGGGTAACTCCGTGGAAAACCATTCTCTCTGCTGAAAAAATAATTCTACTAATGGAGGGTGCCTGGCATCTTCTTTATTACCTCATATCCATTTGGAGCATAACCACAGAAAGACACTGTCTCACTTAGTTTGGGCTGCATAACAAACCACCTTAACAGGTAATGGCTTACATCAACAACCATGTATTTAACTTCTAATTTTCTGGGTCAGCTGAACAGTTCTGGTCTAGGCGAGCCCATTGATCTTTCCTGGACTTGCTTTTCCATCTGCAGTCAGCAGGAGAGTGGGCTGGGGGCTGGATGATCTAGGATGCCCCCTCACACACATATGATCTGTCCGTTGCTGAGATGCCAGTCAGGGCTATGAGTGCCATGGGAACACACATCTCTTGTCCTCCAGGCTTCGATGGCACAGGACAAGCTCCTATGCATATTGGTATTTAAAAATGACCAAATATTGCCTTAGATTTATTCTAGAAACATGTGATAAACAGCATTGCTACATTTTAAGTAAATGGTGGTCATTTTAATGCATTACACACTATACAAAGTTCCTTACACCTATTATCTCATTTAACCCCATAAGTTAGGCAATAAAGATAGTATCCAAATTCACCCCGCTATGAAGTGGCAGAGCCAATATTCAAACTCTACATTTAAACCACCATAACACACAATCACAACTCACGTACTTTGGGAATTCCATGGCCCTCCCAACAATGCCACCATTGTTCAAACTTTACTGGAACATCCTTTTTCAATCCACGGAGTCTTGACAACACTGAGGCAGTCGGACAGAATAAGCAAGGGTCTCCTGTGGCTGCTTAGCAGGTACTGAACTGGCTCCGGCACCAACCAGATGACCAAGACAAGTGGTCAAGCTATTTCTGGATGACAACCAAAGAGTATGAGAAAAAAAGAAGATTCAGTGACATAGACAGTGGTGTGTACCATATTGTCATTTTAAGGTGGAAATGGGAAATTTATCTCTCATTTTCAGTGCCAATCCTTCTTAGTCTTTCTGAGACACTGGAAAATTCCCTCTTCCTTCCCCATTTCTGTTTTCTCTGCTGTAGAAGAGACTTCGACTATATGATTTTTAAAGTCCTTTCAGTTCTAGAAATCTGTAATTCTACTGTTGTTGTTTCTCCAAAGAGATCATTTTAACTAAAAATAATGTCAAGTTCTCCCTTTCAAAATAAAGGTATGCCTTTGCCACTACCCCACTTCAGAACTCAAAGGAGACTGAAGCGATGCTATTTAGTGATAGACCAGATTCCTTTGGAAACAAGGACTTTGGGGGGAATATAAACATTATATTCATGCCAGGATCTCAGACTTGACTGCTGCAAGTCTTGCCTCCCAACCCTCCACGCACTATAAATTTTATCATTTATTCCTTGACTTTCCTGAGCCAGAAAGAGGCCAGGTAATGTAGTATATGATATACTTCTTATTCCCATGCAGATGTCTGTGGTTGCTTTTTACTTTGGTCAAATCTGATTTGTACTTCTTCTTGGTTAATACCCTCAGAGTGCTCCAGGCTTCTTTCTGCCTGAATGTTACATAAATAAAAGCGTGTAATCTTGCAAGAGTGAACAGGAGTGGGGAGTCGGCAGGGACTGAGATGCTGAGGACGGGATGCGCCATTGCATTTCCCCACTTCCCAGACCTGTTCTTGTCCTCCTGCGAAGCCTTGGGAAGGCCTCATGCGGGATGTCTGAACTCATTCCCACCCAGTCCTGCTGGGTCCAGCTACTCAACCTTTTACTAAATAGCTCTGCACAGCTGTTTCTAGTTAGGAGTCTGTTTATGTTGCTGGTGTACGTGTGCTCATGTACAGTGTGTGTGTGCCTTGTCTCCTCAGCGTTCCAGCTATCTAAGGCCCCCAGCAAATCCACTTGGGGTCATTTGGAATCCCAAGTGGAGGGAATCACAAAGCAACATAATGTTTAAATTCAGGAAGCATTTACAAAGGTTATATTTCATGAGCATGCTCTCTGTCATTCATACATGCAAGGGAGGTTAGAACTGGAAAACACAAATACAAAGATTCATAACTTTAGGCTCCAAAAGAGTAAATTTTAATATTGGAGTGTAATTAGATTATAATCTTGAAATAATTATGTCTTCCAACGTTTCCTCAATGACTAGTTAAGATTTATCCTTACTTTACCCCCTCATTTGTTCATCCGTTTATTCTAAAACATTTATTGTCTCTGCACGTACATTGCATTGTGCAAAGCACCATAGGAGATACAACGATGTGCTTTGCTCCCTGAGTGGAGTAGTGTCCCTCCAATCCAATGCGCTCAGCTAGGCTGTAGAGGACCTTGTCTGCTTGTCTTCAACTTCAGAGATCAGTGGGACATAGGGTGAAATTACCAGTGTCACTGGCAGTGGAGGGACCCAATTCCACACCCACCACATCAGCCTAAATTATAGGCATTTAACATAGTCCTATTAACTAGTGATTGGTGTCTCTGCCTAAGTTTATATAATCAGTGCTGCAAAATTCAGATATGTTGCTTCTCAAAAGTCAGTCGACAAGCTCAGTGAGGTCCTAAAAACTAGTTTAGAAGAGCTTATTATCTATAGACAGGCTCCCTATCGTGGCTGCCACAGTTGCCAAGTGGAAATTTTCTAATTTCATCATTCCTGCTACCTTTATTAGTTGATGTTTTAATGTAAGGAAGAGCTTTCCCTTCTGCTCATTGAGTTAAGTCAGTGGGCTCTGGTTTATTCAATAAGCTATAATTCTTTACTATCAATTTATTTTTATGTCCAAACTGTCCTAGAACCTTCCAGTGGCAGTTCCTATAAACTAGCTCCTGTATCCTTTTGACATTTCTTTATTATTTTTGGTGCTCCTTCTTGCTTTATGAAACATACAAAGATATCCCAGACTCATCCTTTTCTTTTTCTTTCCTTGTAGCCATGGAATCAGCCACTTCAGTCTCAGAATGGCATTTAGAGACTGAGATCCAGAAGTCAAGTGTGCTCATTGCTACTGGGGTTCATCGGTTTCAGCCCCCTAAGAGAACCAAGCTAAGAAATAGGTGTAGTATGTACACACACACACACACACACACATGCACACACACATAAATATCTACACTCACATACACTTTTTTATTTATATCTGCATATGTTGATCTCTCTTTTTCCCTCTATGTAATAAATGCTATTCACACCGAAATTTCCAATTCTGATCCAACACCACCACAGAATTCATTCTATCTTTTCTCCTTACTATGTTTATGGCTTCCTTTCCTAGAAATAAAAACACTGGCTCTCATTATTTATAATATATTTATTTATTTACTCATTAATAGAACTCATACAGAGGAATTTCAGAATCAGTAAGGCATGCCTCTGTGAAAAACAAGTCTCACTCCATAGAACAATAATCGTTTAGACTTATTTTACTGTTTGGCCCAAGGACATATAATTAAAAAATACTTAAGTTAGTTCTTTCTTTAGCATCAGGTTAGTACACCAGCCTTATTTCCTTGCCTGGGTATCCCCTTGAGACACAGCGCTGAAGCCTTGTCAAGGCCATCTCCAAAATAAACCCAGGTCTCATTCCTGGTGCTCAAGGACTGCTGCTGGAGCCAACATGGGTCTCTAGAAAACACCCAGTCAATGAGCAATGCATGTGTGTTTGCTCCCTCTCTTCCTAAAGTTAATCCAACAAGTAGATAATAGAAATATCCCCAGCCCCACAAATACACTTGTTAGCTTATAATAAGAGTGTTATCTCCCAGGGCTAGCCACACTCCCATGGTTTCTCTACCTCCACATTTAGAGAATGAAATCTTTCTTTTCTTCCAGAATAATCTTAATTAAGCTTTGTTATGAAGGCTTTGCAATATCTCTCCCCCTAAATACACAGTACAGGTCCACAAAAGCCATGTCCATAGATTTAGAAGCTTGTTTTATATTTATCAAGTTCTCATATTCTCTGTCTTCCATATTTTAAAATATTTATGTAATTAAATTTATGAGCCAGAAATTGAGAAACATATGCAGTTAAGGGAAGGAAAAGAATGGGAAAAAATGGCCCATTCATTCAAACTTTTCCAGCTGCCATTCTTGAATATTTGGCTGGGCTCTCAGGTAATGCTGTGCAATAAAACTTCCATAGGAGCCAAATTTAGATCCAGCATGAAAAGAAAACAAAATCCCTCCTATAAAATAAACTGTTCAGTTTGGAAATGGTCATTTATTTAGGGTGCTGTATTAAACCTTCATAGTGATGGTTTCCACCAGGGTGAGAATCAGCCCTTCTTGGAGAGTTTCTGAATGGGGCTATGTAGAAAATGTTGTAAGGCATTCACTTCCCATGAATGGAGACCTGTTTCTCGTGGGGACTCTGTTTTCTCCCTTTTGGACAGAATCCTGGTTAGAGGAAGGAAAGTTGTGGAGTGGAGACAAGGAGACCCACTCCAGGTGCTAGAGACTTTGTACAATGAGTTCTATTCTTTGTTGTTTGGAATCCATCTTTCCCCAGGTTGGCTTACAACGAGCTCATCGCCTTCTGCAAGTTCGCCCTCTGGATGACGCTCCCTAAGAATTTGGGTGGGCACTTCCTCAATACATGTAAAGTTTAAGACATGACAAGAGAAAAGATAGGATGCACCTTCCCAGACTGACATGAGTATTGTATCATTTAGATATAGTCTGGTTACTTTTATTATTGTATCCACACTATGTACATGGATATATATCTCCAGTTTTAGAATGAAAGGTTCTGCTTCCCAGGAAACCCTCAGCACCGGGCAAACTGAGGACTTGATGATCCTGTTTTGTAGATGGTCACCCTGTGTTGTAGAATTCTTTAAATGGCAAGTATGCATTAAATCTCACATATATTTATGCCCAAGATAACATGCTCTGAAATCACATCTTCTTTACTAGTTGAAATTCCAGGCTTTTTCCAGAATTCCCTTGACCTACTATCCTGGAGAATTTTCTATAACTGGCCAATCTCCTACAAGCAAGGAAGGAGCTCAGATGTTCCCTTTAAGGCAAGACTCTAAAACCAGAGGCTTGGGTGACAGTTACTCCCATCTGCCACGTCAAATGATGGTGAACCTGAAATGGCAAAACCAGAGGTCCTTCTCACAGCCCTTCTACAAGGAGAAGGACAACGCCCCTTCGTATTCACTTCGTTTCTCAAACATCAAGGTATGGCAGTGCTTATACTAAAATAACTGTATCATTTTTGTCACTTGGCCCTTGCTCACAGGACGCATGTGCCCATTTAGATCTGGAAGGTCCAGCTCAGGTGACACACATAGTGCCTGCTTCTTATAATTTAAACCTTGGTGCAGTGTCTAGTTGGTAAGTCTAATCTGCTTCTTCCCTTAAAGCAACTTCCTGTCAGGAGAGGATCCTCATTCTCCTGTCCGGTGATTTGTCCCCAGTTTGGGGCATCCCAGTCCACTAGAGCTGGTGAGGGGCAACAATCATGCCCTCCATTTCTTTGTATGTTCATGGCTGCATGGCCACAAGGGGAAGGCAGAGCACCCATGTCCACCTGCCAGGAACATCTGAATGCCAGGAGAAGATTCATTTATTGCAGAGAGTACAGAGCAGGAGTTGGAAAGAGGGACTTTGTGCAGGGCATCTGTGCAGCAGGCACTGTGACCAGTGAAAGCATCTTGCTGCATGGCATGTTATAGCACATAATCATTGTCTTAGTTGGGTCAGGGTGCTATGACCAAGTACCCCAGCTAAAACAACGGGCATTTATTTCTCGAAGTTCTAGAGGTTGGGAAATCCAAGGTCAAGGTGCCAGCAGATCCAGTGTCTGATGAAGGCACTCTTCGTGGTTTGCAGATGACCATCTTCTCCTTGTATCCTCACATGACAGAAAACAGAGAGAGAAGCAAGCTCTCTAGTGTCTCCTCTGATAGGGGTAGTAATCTCACAATGAGGGTTTCACCTTCATAAACCAATTACCTCCTTTTAAAGGCCCCATCTCTGAATGCCATCACACTGGGGATTAGTAGTTCAGCATATACATTTTGGGAAGGACAGACATATTTAGTTCATAGCAACAATTCATAAAGGTCTATGTTGAACAAGGTGTAAAGAGGAGATAGTACTCTTTAAGGGATGTACTATTCCTTACATACTATCTCTAGGATAGTATGTAAGGGATAGTATTCTGTTCAGCTGCAAGTTCACCTTGTACAAAATTTCTCTTCTATACTGTCATACTGTCACTATATTCTCTCATCAGGTTTAAGTTCTTTCCCAGACATCACAATCTGAATTGGTTGAAACCATTTTATGATACAAATATTATTCTAATATATATATATTTTTTTCTATATTTCTACTATTTGTATATTATTTTATAAATATATACACCCACAGATACTATGGTCCTGTGGTGCTTAATAACTCTCATAACGGCCCTGGCCGGTTTGGCGCAGCGGTTGGAGCGTTGGCCTGCAGTACTGAGAGACCCGGGTTCGGTTCCCACTAAGGGCACGTACCTCGGTTGCAGTTTGTCCCCGGCCCTGGTTGGTCGTGCAGGTGGCAGCCACTCGATGTGTCCCTTCACATCGATGTTTCTCTCTCTCTCTCTTCCTCTCTCTCCCTCCCGCTCTATCTGAACAAAAAATGGAAAAATGTCCTCGGGTGAGGATAACAAAATAAAATAAAATAAAAATAACTCTCATAACGCAAGCAAAATGACCACAGTTATTCTTATTATTATCAGTATTATCAGTGACAGTAGTATTAGCAATAGCTAATGTCTATTTAATAGCTTGATACTACCATTTTCTTATAAAAATCTGCAAGAGTAGTTGAGGGAACTGCATTGATAACAGGAGATAGCAATGTGTTTGTAAAGGTAACATGGCTCAACTAGAGCCTCCCAGTTGGCAAATGACTATTCCCACTTTTATTAAATCAGAGTCAGAAACTTTCCTGAAGTTGATAGCCCTACCAGCAATTCATTTAAACAGAGACCCTTGAGAGAAAGGAGAAAGCCCAGGAGAAATGTTGAGAAGAAACTTTCCAAATGTTAGCAACAAAGGGCACCTTGGGCAAAGGGGAGTTTTGAAGTCCTGATACTTTGTAGAGACCATTATTCCATGGAAGTTCAAAGCAGATTGTCTGAACGCTGCCCCCTCTATTTCAAAGCCAGGAGAATGCTGCCAGGCGGACACAACACTGGAGATGCACTTCTGTACAGATATCCCCAGCAGCATATTTAAGGCCCCCTCCTTTAAAGGTGATACTCATTGCTACCTGGGGAAAAGATGGAGGTGGGTGATCCTTCACAGATGCCCTCTGACTCTCTCCTGCAAAACAATTTGCATAACCCTCTCTTAGGAAAATGAATTGTATCTTTAACAGATTCATCTTCCTTGGAAAGGAATTTTTGCAATCATCAGTACTCAAGGAGGCCCCTTGGGAGTCTCACATTGTCTTTTTGCACCTGCATCTCCTCCCCCCATCTTTGACAACTCCAAGGAGTGTTCACCTAGGGAAATCCAATTTTATCCATTCTGCTGCATTTCTAGGTACATTTTAGCATCTTGTAAAAATTAACACTTTAAGCAGCTGTTTTATATGCTTGCTTCTTTATCTGTCTCCTCACTTAATGCAGACATCAAACTGTATTAGAATTGAAAATGGAAAAGGTAGGGAGGGGCAGGGTGGAGATAACCTGAGTAATCAATTTACTTCTCTCTTGCCCTCCGGCTGTGTTGACATAGTTTAGCTCTCTGCTGGTCCTCCCAGATGAGTTTATCTGCTGCACACTAAACTCCATTAATCTTCCTGAAAGGTAAATGCATTCAGGACAATGTTAACACTTAACTCTCCTGAACAGAAGGCAGATTCTGGGAGATTCAGAAGACAGGGTCTGGGGCCGACACTGGCAGCTGGGACAGACCTCAGCACGATAGATTCCACGTGGAGAGAGAGTGGATGTCAGAGAAGTAGCCTTTGTATCAAACCAAATCAAACTAAACCAAAACAAGCAAACACTAGAAAACAAAGTGGAATGATGACAATAATCAAATAAATACCTGGTCATTTTGAGACAACGCTAGCCAGATTTATCTTTGGGGTTTCAAGAAGGCAAAATAACACTCAACTGACAACTGTTCTTTTAATTTTAGTAAGTGATTGGTGTTGTGGGAAAAGTCTACATAAGAATAGCAAATAATTTAAGAAAAGAAGTGTTATGGAATATATATTTTTGGTCATTAAGATACCTAAAGCTGTTTCCAGATCTTAGCTATTATAAATAGTGCCACTACAAACATGGGGGTACATATATTCTTTCTGATTGTTGTTTCAGGCTTCTTAGGTATATTCCTAGAAGTGGAATCACTGGGACAAATGGTAGTTCAATTTTTAATTTTTTGAGGTAACACCACATTGTTTTCCATAGTGGCTGCACCAGTCTGCATTCCCACCAGCAGTGTACTAGAGTCCCCTTTTCTCCACATCCTCGCCAACACTTGTTCGAAGATTTGTTGATGGCGGCCATTCTGACAGGTGTGAGGTGACCCAGTGATCCCACTTCTAGGAATATACCCTAAGAAACCTGAAACACCAATCAGAAAGAATATATGTACCCCCATGTTCGTAGCGGCACTATTTACAATAGCTAAGATCTGGAAACTGCTCAAATGTCCATCAGTAGACGAATGGATAAAAAAGCTGTGGTACATATACACAATCGAGTACTATGCAGCTGTAAGAAAGAAAGATATCTTATCCTTTGAGACTAAATGGAGGAACCTGGAAAGTATTATCCTAAGCGAAACAAGCCAAACAGAGAAAGACAAGTATCATATGATCTCATTTATTTGTGGAATATAATGAACATAACAGTCTGAGTAATGGGGTAGATCCAGAGATGTGGAAGTGGGGTACAGACTGACAATCCCCAGAAGAGGGGGTGGGGGGGGATAAACCACAGAACTTATATGCATGTATGCATGAACAATGGACATGGACAACAAAGCTGGGGACAGGGAGGGGAGGGGGAGGGGGGAATCAGTGGGGGAAACAGGAGAAACATCTGTAACAAAAATAAATAAATAAATTAATTTTTTTAAAAAAGTTACCTAAAGCACTTCACTTGGATGATATTGCATTTTCCACCCTGCCAGGCTCAGGTGCGCTACCTGGTCCTGTCAAGGCACTACTTTTAGATCTCTCTGGACTCTACATTGTCTTGGGGATGAAACCTTCCTCTGAAAAGTAGAATGAATTCATGTCTGCCCTCCATGCCATCTTTGTGCTGACCCTCTCATGCCATTGTCATTTTCCCTGCTTCATTTCTTTTCCTCAATAAAAGGAGATTTAGCAAACTACTCTTGTCATTTGTAGATCTACAATCCCTGGTTATGTCCATTTGTCAACAATTCTGAAAGACACAGGGTAATTTCTAATATTTCTGGGGCAGGAATTTGAATACCTATCTAGCTCTGCCCTGTACCCTAGTAACAATGTCAGTTTATGTGATTCAAAGCAGCTCTAAAGTATATGCTTCTCAGTAGGGTTTTGTTACAAGACCAATGGGGACAGTTAAATGCAATTTCATTGATGTAGATTGGGAGCATATTTAAGACTTTTCATGTATCGCTCACAAAAATTCAGAACCTGGGGTATTGTATATAGAGTTTCCCCATCCTCACACAAAAATAAATAGAGAAAGGAGAACTAGATAAAACTCATAAAAATTGTAGACCTTCTTCGTGATCATTCAAAGGGGGAACCAACCTAGATATTTCCTACTAGAGTTAGAATGAGGGTGAATAGACACTGGTACCATTTGAACATTCATCAAAATTGACTGGGATTCCAAAGATGTGGAGGCACCACAAACAGATGCCAGAAAATTTATATTTCATTTACATGTGTGTTTATATGCCACTTCATGCTCAACAAGTTTTGAGGTAACTTACAGCACAAGTACATTCCATTAAATAAAGACTAAATAAGAACATGGACAGAGGAATGGACATTTTTCTTTTTTGTACGTGCCCCTAGCGGGAACCGAACCCAGACTCTCTGGTCCGCAGGCCAATGCTCCAACTGCTGAGCCAAACTGGCCAGGGTGAGGAATGGACAGTCTTGACCATGACTCAGAAAAAAAATACGTAGACCACAAAAGCTATTATAAATATAAGAAGAGTTCAAATTTGCTCCCGAGTTTCTTGACATCAGAAAGAACAAGTAACATAGTTCTTATTGACCACACAATTTTAAAAGTTTCAGTATGCCCATTCTTTCAAATAAGCACATTTGAACTGAACATGGAATTTAGAATCTTTCTTTTCAGCCAAGTTTATGTTCAATGTTGAGTGGCAACAAGTCAGGTTGCATTCCCTGATGAAGACTGAGTAATTGTTGCCTGCAGTGCAGATCCATAAGTCCCCGGTCGTGATGGAAAGGTTGAAGACTTTTCCGACATGCTTTGCCCAGTGTCTGCCATCTCCACAATAGGCACTTTGGGGCAGATTCTACACACAAAAGGGTCAATTGAATTCTCAAAGTGTTCCATTATGAAGCTTTTGCCAAGATTACTTAGCACTGAAAAATATTCCAACAAGTTGCTCAACCTGTTAAAAAGTAATTAAAACTTTAATAATGCACCTACGGAGTGACTGGTGTGGCGTGTCCTGACTCCCAGGGAATCTACCAGGTTAAAACAACTGCAAAATATGTGCCCCCCCACCCCTCTGAAATTAAATAATTTACTTTTAAATTTGTAGTATGTTGAGAAAAACTAATTGAATTTTGGAGAAGTTTAGCCAATGATGATAATTTTGGTTTTGAACTCAACTTTCTGTACTAAGGACTAGATCCAACTTTCAAGATCATCTGATGTGTGACTATGAAACCATACTGTGAGTGTATAGAATCATAATTTATATGCTAATCTTTATTGAATCAGCAAATGCATCTTATTCATAAAAAGATGACTTCATTTAGTCAAATTATAGGCTAAAATTAGGAGAAACACAATCTAGTTTAGAACCCTCAAAAGTATTCTATAATATGTCAAATAGTTTTACTCAAAACTTATTTTTACAGTAGTGTTAAGAGGCAGGAATGTAGAGTCAATATGAAAAAAAATTATATAAGGATATATAGTATTAGTTTTCCCCATTAATGTTGTCTGTTATAGATCAAATATAGATAAAAAGTCCAGAATAGTTGCAAATAGTAATGTTATTATAGAAAGATTTTCATGAAATTTGTTAAAAGTAAAATAATCACTTTTAAGTATTAAAAACCCAAATTTATGTTAGTGTTTGAATAGATGTTTAGTTTGTTAGAAAGAAAATTGGCATTAAATTTTGATTAAAAGCCTGCCAAAATAATGGATCATTAATTTTGAGGCAGTGGGAGGCTAATTTTCTTTTTAAAATGGCCAGATTTGGCTTTGAGTTTATTCGTACATTATTGTACCCATATTTAATTATTTAAAAAAAAAAAAAAACCTGACAATGACTAGAGTCAACAATTTGAATGCAGCTCAGAAAATTATGGTTTCATCTTTTGAGCAGGATACAATATGTCACAGTTGGTCATTGTTCCCATTGCCACAGAACAGAGAAAGCTACACAAATTACCCTCCCCCAAAAAAGTCACAATTTTAAATGATTAGAGATCTGTGGAAGCAATGAGGACTGGATCAACCAAAATTCCAGAGAAAGAAAACTGTGTCAAGATGATCTGAAACAGCTATTCACAGCTCTGTGTTTTTTTTCATACACAATGTACATTCTACAACAGCAGCAGATCCAGAGATAACTCAGATATTGGAGTTAGCATTCCAGGGCTTTAAAATAAGTATAGATGGTTACCAACTCATGATAGTTTCACTTATGATTTTTCAGCTTTATGATGGTGAAAAAGCAATAAACATTAAGTAGAAATCCTATTTCAAATTTTGAATTTTGATCTTTTCCTGGGCTATCAAGTTTCAGTATAATACTCTCTTGTCATGCTGGGCAGCAGCAAGAACATGATTTTGCCCAACCATATGCCAATGTGAGTGTTCTGCGCATGTTTAAAGTAGGCTAGGTTAAGTGATGATGTTCAGTAGGTTAAGTGTATTAAATTCATTTTTGACTTACGATCTTTTCAACTGATGATGGGTTTATCATGATGTAACAGGGTCATTAAGGACAGGACATTGTAAACATTATCAAGTGTCGAAACTGACTCAACAGCATATATCATGCACATAACCCCATTTTAAGTTGATGAGAATATGAAGAATTAATATTTCCAAGAAGCTAAAGGAAAAGATGGACAGAAAAATTCAATAGGTGATTTAAATATATATATCTTAAAAGCATCAAGTAAACATTCTAGAAATTTAAAAGTACAATGTCTGAAATTAAGAATTCAATAAATGGACTTAATAACAGTTAAGGTGTTCTTGATCCAAATGTTTTGCTGTGTCTAAACTAAAAAAAAAAAAAAAAAGGAAAAAAATGTAAACATTGTAAAAGGCACATAGAACATGTCAAAAAGTTTAACATATGTATGATTGGCATCTCAGAAGAAGTAAAAAGAGAATGGCCCATTTTTGGAAGAACTACTGGGTGAGAATTTTCAAAAACTGATGGACACATGGATTTTAAAAATTCATTGAAACCCAAGTAAAATAAATACAAACAAGCATATCCAGGCACATAATGGCCAAACTGCTGAAAACCAAAAGCAGGGAGAAAACCTAAATAGCATCCAGAGGGAAAAAAGATGGTCACCTTCAGAAGAGCAACGATAAGAATGTTAACTGACTTCTTGATAGTAATGATGAAAGCCAAGAGACAATGTGTTGAGAAGATAGGAGACATAAAGTACTGTAAAATGTAACGTATCAAACAGAATTCTATATGCCTACTGAAAATATACTTCACACTAAAAAAATATATATTTTTCAGGAATTAAAAAATAAAACTGTGGAATTTGTTATTACCAGGTGTGCAGTACAGGAAATCAAAAAACAATTATTTTGAAAAATCATTCCAGATGAAAATGCAAGAAAAAATAAAGAACCCTGGCAAGGATAAATATGTGAGCAAATATAAATTAACATTGATTGTTCAAAAAAACAACTGCCATATTTGCTAGGTTTTAAAATAAACACACAACTAAAATTAAGGTCAAAATAGTGCTTTGAAAAGGGAAGTAATAAAATAAAAAGTTACTAGCAATGTTGAGGAAGTGCTAAAAGTAATAAGTCAAGGCTGCATGTTGTAATATCTAGGATAATCAGTAAAAACAGTAAAAGAATATGTCTACAAAAGAAAAAATGGAATAATAGAAGTATTTTATTAATCTAATATAAAGGAAGAAAGGGTTTTTTAAAAGGGAACAGAAAACTGGTGAGTCAAATAGCAAACAGTGGAAAGGCAGATATGAACTCAATTATATCAGTAACTACATTATATATAGACTAGACTCTCTAAGTAAAAAACTAAAATGTCAGGCTGAAAAACCCAACGTGGACTCTCAAATTTGTTTGTTTGAACTACATGAACTAGCAAAAGAGGTGTTATTGGACCCCAGCCTTACAGGGCCTAGTTTCTGTTACATTTAATGAAGTTGATCTGTGGTTACAAAGCTGGGATGTGAAATATATTTACTCAAGCCCAGGAAAATGACACCAATCTGAGCCAGGTTCAGTAAACGTTTAAAAGCTCCAAGATGCCTGACTGTAGCTGGTTGTTTGTATTTCTTTAAACCTGAATCGAATGCTTGATTATGTTATGTACACAGAGGAATCCATCGAGAACTCTAAAATTTTAGGTAAACCATACTGTTTTTGGGGAAATTAAAGTACAAGCATGTTTATTGAAGGAAGGTATGTTCATGCCAACTCAAAAAAAGTAGTACCTGTCCAGGTCACAACCTCGTCTCACATAAGAGCCATGCTGCAGGACAAGTGAAAACGAAGCCACTTAGGTGTCTCTCTGGCTGTCTAGTCAGAAGCCTCTGCAGCTGAGATGAAATCTACTCAAGACATCTTTTTAAGTATGACTTTAAACAAGAGACTGCAGAATTAAGGCTACAAACTTTGTTGGCATTAAATTCAAAGTTAGTGTCTCAGAGAAAAGTGAACTTTGTCTTGTCAATTCAACATCTTCTAGGTAGCAAAATGACTAGAGTACCAAATGGGGAATTCAACCCCTTCTGAAAATGTTCAGTATCTTGATGAATAGGGGTCTCAGAAATTAAGAAAGAAAGAAAGAAAGAAAGAAAGAAAGAAAGAAAGAAAGAAAGAAAGAAAGAAAGAAAGAGAGAGAGAGAGAGAGAGAGAGAGAGAGAGAGAGAGAGAGGGAGGGAGGGAGGGAGGGAGGGAGGGAGGGGGGGGAGGGAGGAAGGAAGGAAGGAAGGAAGGAAGGAAGGAAGGAAGGAAGGAAGGAAGGAAGGAAGGAAGGAAGGAAGGAAGGAAGGAAGAGGCGGGCATTTCTTCTCCCCCAACAGCAACTCAATGCTGGAGCTCTAGGAAAATTCACAGAGGATCTGTTTTTCTGAGTTTGGTAAGTGTGACTACATGGAAATGATTGTGTTGGTAAGACTGGATTATTCTGGTTAATTGGCTGTGTTTGTTACCTGAGATCTGAGCATTGCCTCACATGTAAATTATTTTATTGTATGCTAATTTCTTGAAAATTAGTCATCCCTGTATCATAAAACACAAAGGGTTTCATCTTGATTTGGTTATTCAGAGAACACATCAAAATCTTGCAATGCCTCACAGATGTCATCGTAACAATGGTTATCTACAGGACCAAGGAGGTAAATATGGTTAGTTAAACTTTCTAGATTAATTAACACTGCAGGAGTATGAGTTAACCATCGTTTATTCAAATGTCATTTAACATTTGTTTGTGCCAGGTACTTTCACCTATGTTGTTTCTTTTAAACCTCATTTTAAATCTTTTGGATAGATTTTATTATTACGGTTTAACCAAGGATGTAACTGAAGCTACCAAACTATTTACACAATCTATTTGAGACTACACAGCTAGCATTAAGGATTTGAACCAGAGTGTCCTCTTTTTTTTTAAGATTTTTTATTAATTTTTAGATAAAGAGGAAGGAAGAGGGGGGGAGAGAGAGAAACATTAATGTGAGAGCAAAACATTAATTGGCTGCCTTCTGCATGCCCTCTACTAGGGATTGAGCCAGCAACCCTAGCATGACCCTGACTGGGAATGGAACCAGCAACCTTTTGGTACACGGAACAACGCCCAACCAACTGAGCCACACTGGCCAGGAGCAACCAGAGCTTCTGATTCCAAGCCTGGTGTTCTTTCTACCACTCCTCTTTGTCCACAATCCTTATATTTGACATTATTTTACCATAAATAACAGTAACAATCGTTCAGAAAGTGGTACTTCTGCACATCTTTCCAGTCTCTGCCAAATATTTCATTCCATGAAAAGATTCTTTGGAAATTCTTGGAAAGTAAAATCTGAAATGCCAAAGTGAGTTTATCATCACTCTAATGAGTTTACTCTACAAAATAATCATAATAATGATAATGATTAAATAGAATTAAGACTGGGCTTGAATTTAGGCATTCATACAGGAAGTAACTTTGCTTTGGAATTTTCTTGCTTCTTTTTAAATTTCAATGACCAGAAATTTATTTGGGGAGCAAAGCCAGGAAGCACACAAATGTGTTTTGGCTTCTGGGAGAATGTGGGTGTTTGTAATCTTGTGATTTAACTCCATTATGTGTGTGAGGGTGAGTGTCTGGATATTCAACAAGATCATCAATTTAGCCTCATATGCCCAAGGGCAGATTGCAATGATGGTTAAGGCAGAAGGCTGCTGGAAAAACAAACTAGAACTGCTAAAGGAAAGATGGCTCAAGGGTCAGCTTTTCCTGTAAAGGAGCAAGTGGATTTAACATTCACGAAAATTTCCAGTGCTGTTTGGAGTCCAGAGAGACCTAGGGTGTTCATTCAGCTTGCGTCTGCCACTTCCTGGCTCTGTCTGGGACACCAAATGCCCTCTGACTTGTCCTGGCGCAGCGCTGCACCAGTCCAGATCTGTGCCCTCTGTCCTCATCTGCTCTGCTCAGAGATGTCTCTCCTGTACTATTCCTACGGGTGCCTGCCAACTGCACTGCCAGGACACATAGGCACCAGGCTGAGTGGGAGATTGGCAAAGCAGAGGCCAGGGAAAGAGCCTATGAGCTTGAGGACAGAGTGGAGGGGGAGAGGAAGGAGCTGGATGGAGATAGTAGATCAGAACACAAAGGTGTCACACCCTTCTTCCCATCTCCCCCATCTCCCCAAGGACTCACACCACCAACACTCACAAGGATACTGTCCTTTTCTGTATTTTCCAAACTCTGTCTAATCACAAGGCCCAAAGGGGTCTCAGGGACCGATTAATTCACCCTTATTTTATTGATGGGAAAAACTGAGACTCAGGGAAGAGAAGGGAAAGTGAAATTCACATGGTCATAGGGTCTAGTCTTTCAATATGCCAATATTTTCCTAATTATTCTGACAAGACTGAACTATTTTGCCAAGAGGACTCTGACCCCTACTGCTCACTGTCACTTCCACTCTGTCTATTTATTCTTAATTTTACCAGGTTCATAAGACCCAAGCCCCACTCAGTTGACTCCATCACTGAGCAAACACCACTCATGGGCATGTCTGTGGACTGAGTGTGCTGTCTACTAGGGCACAGCAGAGGATAAATGCCCTTCTGGTAGATGAGCTTACATTCACCGGTGACCAGTGAGTCCTTTATGTACATTTTCTAAAAACCATCTTTGTTTTTACTTAATTTTTTCATTTTAATCTCTACACTTGAATTTACCTCCCCTCCCTCTCAGATTTAGCAATACTAAATAATTTAAGCAGTATATTTGAAGTAACAATTATATTCATTGTCCTAAAGACCTTGACTTATTTGGAGAAAACCCAGCAATGATCCCAGGCCTGCTTGGCATGTTGAAGGGAAGGAAGTTACTGCATTTTCCCAGGTTTTATGCCCAAACCAGCAGGGGGTACATGTTGAATTAGCTGTATGAGAAGCAAATATTAACAGGGAAGATGTGACATGGACATTCAAGACAGTGTCTATGTGTGTAGTAGTCTGACTGGACACTACCACATTAGGTTACTAATGACCTATCCACCTATAGATACATGTACAAAAATAAGGTCATGGCCCCCAGGATGGCAAAACTACCAGGGAAGAATTCATACCCCCAAAGGCAAAAGCCAAGGCTCATTCTGGAATGAGAACTAATGAAGTGCCAACTTTCCTTTCTCAAATCTCAAGCAGTGGACTAATTCCTAATTAAACCTTTATTCTCATAATGCTTACAGTGGGTGGATATGTTCTATTTCAATAGTGGTTTAGCTGAATCTGTAGTCTCTTTTCTTCATTTTAATATTATTTATTTTATCTTCACTTTTCAGAAAACAAAGAAATCTGTCTTACTGTTTACTTACATTCTATAAAAGGCCAGAGTGAAACCTGCTACAATTTAAAAGCAAACAAGGAAAGGTATCGAAGATCTTGGGCTACTGAGTCAGATGGGCCTGCATAAACTCAGGTTTAAAATGGTTTTAAAACTGGTTTAAATCTTGGGATAAATCCTAAGTTTCAATCCTTACTCTCCGATTCACTAGCTGTGTGATTCTGGTAAGAAATGTTCACCACCCTGATCCTTGGATTTATTTTCTCATACATGACATGAGGATAATGGGTGGCCAGATATATGTCACTTCTACTCATCCAGTGCATCAGTCAAGTTTCTGTCAGGAAGGGAGAGCCACTTGTGAGCATTATGGGAATCGTGGGTGTTGTTGGGAATCAGACCTTGGGCAAATAGAGGAGGAGCTGAGGCATCGAAGGTGGTGTTGGAGGGTTAGAGAACTGGGCACTAAGAAGTCTGTCTGAGTCAGTGATGAGGATGGACAAGTCAGTAGTAAGGGTGGACATGTCAGAGTTTGCAGGACAATCTGAGAAACAAAGCACACACAGCAGCAAAATTGGGACCACTAGGGGAAGCTTGAGAAGGGGACTATGAAAATCGTTGTCTGTGGGTCCACAACTAAGTGCTTCGTGGTGCCCCTGGCTGCTGTCATCAGCAGGGCTAACAGTGGAGATGACAAGCTGGACAAAAAGGCAACAATCTAGGTGACTCTGTCCATCTATGACTGTGTCTGGCCATGACAACCTTTTGAGAAGAGTGGCTTCTGTTTAACTCCCACCTCTCAAATCTCCCCAAAATTCCTTTTTTTGGCTAACTCTAAATGGGAACCACATAGGAAAGGAATTCTTGGAAACTTGGTGTCCAAGACAACCTAGCCTTAGACAACTTGAATAATATGCCATATACTTTGCTCCTTCTTCCGTAACTGCCAATTTGCTTTGGAAACCAGCCCTCTTACTCTGAGTTCTTGTGGCTTGAGTGAAGCTCACTCCACTATTGCCCTTTACCCACTCCAAGTCCCTAGGCATTGGCATGAGACTCAGACCTGACCAACTGAACATCACACATTTATGGTCATTGATTGGCTCAGGAATGGACTCAAGATCCAATAATAGCTCATGAGATTCTGTTCTGGAAAATTGTCAGAACCATATGTGGATAGAATCTCCTTTTTCCATAGTGATAAGACATAAACCTGCAATTATACTAGTGGCCAAATGGCCATCAAGAGGGAGTCTGTCTGAGAGCAAATCTAACCCAGGAAAATCCAGGCCTAGGGAAGAAGAGTGAGACTGAGTTCTATTTGCATCATTTAAATCACACGAACCCAGCAATCAAGACATAGCTTTTTTCAAACCAACAAATTATGTTTAAACTAACTTTATTTAGGTTTTATCATTTGCAACTGAAATTATCCAGACTAATACAACAGGGTTGAGGATCAAATAAGCAAGAGCCTGTCATGTAGTAAGTGCTCAATAAAATCAGCCATTATGATTATTATTAATTACATAGCTAACCCATTCCATTTCTAACCCTTCTATTTCTACTCCTTCTCCTCAAGTGTTTATGTAAATTATATTAAGTAAAGTTCTGTCTGAAGACAATAAATGATATAAAATGATCTCAGAAGGTCCTTTCCTGTAAGTATCTACAAGCTCAGCAGCCATGATCAACTGAGGAAAACAGCTGAGCGGAAGTCAGTGCTTTTACAAAGAAAAACCAAAACAAAACAAAACAGAAACAGAAAAAGAGCTTATGCAGGAACCTTATCTCATCTTCCAATATTCTGCATCCCATCACCCTTTTTGTGGTAGTTGCTTTCTGATCCTGAAGATGCCTCTTCATGGTTCTCTGCCTCCATCTCTTTACTATCGCACATACAACCTCTAACAAGGAGTAGAGGAAGATGACTTAACTCAACCACGAGGGTTTAGATTTCTTGAAAAGAGGGCCAGCTTCCCTGCCCTTAGGACACTCTGAGTGAGGACTGGAGGGGACCCAGAAAAGTATTTTCTTATTAAAAGACTGGTAGATGGATTTTTCTTATTTTTTCTATTGAAACTGGATTAGGTCTACTGGGAAGGAATGACTTAGTAGCAACTGATCCCTGGCTCTCAAAAAAATATATATATATATATGAAAAATTAAGATGTAGGGAAGAGTAATGGTCTAGTTATCAGTCAAATCATATTTATAAAGTCCACAGAGTACATAGAATATAACAGCTGTTCTCTGTCTCCATTGGGTTTGGCTAGGAACTGGGTTCAGGATACAACTTAGGCTCTAGAGAAATCATTTTCAAGGAATTCTAGAAAGTGAGCACAGTGTAATAGCATTAGATTTTAAAAAGGGAGTTATTAAAACATCTTCTCTGTAAAATGTTAGAGACTCAAGGACAATGACAGAGTAAGAGGCATGACTTTCAGAATCTAGTCCAGTATTAAAAAATGCCACTTTTCCAAAATAACCAATTCATGCGTCTAGTGATTTGAAGTAGTAATAGTTATTAGCACAGGAGAAATATAGGAGACTTAAAATACTCACTTATTTTGCCTTCTAGCTGAGCATCAAGATTCATTCTCTCTCCCTCTCTCTCTAAAGCAGTTACAGCTAAGTCTGCTAGCTCTGACTACTTTAAACCCATCCTCTGAGCAGATGTAAATGATATTTCTTTTATATTTACAGTATATGTTCAAGCCAGTATTTAAGTAGATTCAGTCTCAACTTTAAGCTGTGCTTGTCAAAAGGCTACCTAGAGACCCCACCTCCAAGAATCTATTTCCATGAGGGACTAAGTAGTCTCCTGAGAAAGGAATCATCAACATGAATGAGCTGGAAATAAAAAGACTAGCCAAATAACCAAGACCTGAATTTGCAGGAAAGAAATAATTTTAAGTACAGCATAGTATCATGGGGCAGAGCTGGTGATTCTTAGCAGGAGCAGATGTGGTGCCCAGCAGAGGTGGCAGCACCACCAAAGGGATTGGCAGTCCCCAGGAGAAGCAGTGGGAGGGCCTAGTGCATTCTCTGTGGGAGCTGATCAGACTTGTTCAGGACCACCTGAGCAATTATCAGTTAGGAACTATACTTTTGGGGTGGCAGTGAGAATTCTGTAGTCGCCATATTTGCATACCCTGAAAAGCAAAGTCTAGAGAAACATGGGTTATACATATACATTTGACAATTCCTGTGTATTGCTACAAATTCCATCGATTTCACCTCTTATTCTTTCATGTATATGGTAACCAGAAGATTTTTTCACCCCTCAGCCACGAATCACCTGAAGGACCCTCACCTCCTTGCTTCACGCCCTGTATCTCCACTGACGTCACAGCTTGGGATACCTATGACAACCCCTCAGCACTCCTCATGCACAGCCCCAAAGAGCCAGAGGGTAACAGTTGTGGAGTAACCCTTAAAAGCAGGAAATAGGAATTAATATTTAGATTTGTTTTTACTCCCCTCCCCGCAGGAGGACAGTAAAAATTTATTTTACAAAGCTTCTCAGACAGTCTGCAGGTCAAGTACCTAGTCACTCCTAATGGTTACCAACCCCAATGACACGCTTTGGATGGATTCTTTCTCCTGCTCAGGTCATTTCCCCTGTCCTTAACACTTGAACTCTAGGATCACATTCCTAAATAAACCACTCACACAGCTGTCTTATCCCAGACTCTGTTTGGGGGAGGAGGACTATCCACAATAAGAATTTGTCATTTGCAGTTAGGCATTGTTCTTATTTTACAAAACTCTTTAAAACTGGGCTTTGAAGACATATCACCATATGTAGACATTTTTTATGTTCTCTCCTTTTCCTAACCATCTCCTTTAGGCTCTGTCTGACCTCTGTCCAGAGTTGCATGACTTCTAGAGCTAGTACATTTTGTGAAGTATTTCAGTTGTGTTTTAAATAGTTAAACTTATAACAACTATTGAGAACCAGGCAAATATACTTGGGAACAAAGAAAAATGTTAGCTAATATGCATCATGAAATATTATATCTAGGGTAAGAAAAAATATGTACAAGTGACAAAAGTGAATTAATCAATCACAGCCCATCCCTGGTAAGTTAGAGTTGAAATGAATGCTTCTTTCATCTTGCAGGTTCTTCTTGCAAATAAGGAATCTGAAGGCCAAGGAAGTTGAGTGAAGAGCTCAGATATTCAACTCTCTAACCTAGTGCTCATATTTTGAGAAGATTTAAGAATCCGAAGGGTATGGATGTAGCCATAGGCTTATTCATAGTGTCTCTGTTGATGACAATGAGTTTGATAGAAATAAAAGAGACAAGCAAAAGAGGATATTGACTTGTTGGCTTACAGAATATTAAGGTTAGAAATCTAACCTCCTAATAAAGCAGGACTCTGTCAGGGTGTGCATCTTTTATTAAAAAATACCCACCTGGTTCAGTGAAATAATTAACTTCATGCTAGTAGAATGCTAGATGGATTGGATTCATTAAATAGATCCTCTTGTCTCTGCTCATCTCTACCATATTTATCCTGGTCTGGCCTTCCCAGTTGGTGACCCTCTCATGACACACCTGGCTCTTGGTCCTTCTACGTCACTCTTGGGTTTACTGCCTGCATTCCTTTTCTTGGCACTGAACCTCTTAGGGCTGCTATCCCAGTAACAGGCGCCACTCGGGCTGGCTCAGGTCCCAGGCCTCCCTCCCTCCCTGGCCCAGGTCCTGGAGGATCAAAGAGGACAACCTCTCCATGCAGTGACCCTGCAGTTGGTTGCAGAGCCTCTCTCTGAGCTTTACTGAGGAAGAGAACACTCTGCTTCACAAGACAGCTATACGCTCTGTCGGATTTCTTTGTTTAGAAATAGTTTCTTTCATTGCTTGGGAATCTGCATTATAGTAGCTTTTATGCATTGATCCTGGTCAGCTTAGAAAACAATATAGCCTGCTTCATGTGAAAATTATTCTGATAGTTGAAGGCATTTCTCAGACATCCCCATTCTTCACTTCTCAAGACTAATATCACATCCCTGAACCCTATAAGCATTTCTTATATAATAAAGTTTCTAAGCCCTTCACTGTTCTATTCACCTTGCTCTGTGTTCCTTTGCTGTCTACCTTCCTAAGGTGACTACATATGGCATTGCAATGTGCTTTCTTATGAAGAGTGGCCTTCTGAGAGCCCTGCACAGTCCTCCTTTCTGTGACCATCCCGTGTTAGGTGGCACATCGGTTTGGTCTCGTTCAGTTGAGGAGTAGACTAACAACATAACCAGAACCAATACAAAGGAGAGAGGCTTGTGTAGAAGCATTCCTGTCTAGTCTCTGTTGTGAATTCCAAGTCATACAAAACCTCCATTTAATTCTTCATGGGTTTGAATGCAAATTAATGCAAAAATCCTAGGAAGTCAGGATTGTAGGCTGAGGACTGAAAAGCAAAAGAGCATAGCTATGGGGAGAAAGAGTTCTAGACAAGGAAAATCCACCTTGACAGATGGCAATGAGCCTTATTCCTCAGTCCTGTTAAAGGTGAACGCTGTGTTCTTCTTCCTGGCATAGCCTGGGTGGTCCTTTGCTTAAATGAAATGCAGTGATGTGTGGGTGTAATGGCAGTTGATTAGCATGAGGGCTTTCGTTTCTGCTTGACAAGGAAAGGGGAAAATATTTTCAAGCATGAGATGGTGATGGAGAAGAAGAGATGGTGTCTGACACCTTACCTTGTCTCATGGACTGTGGCAAATGAGATCAGAGGCAAGTCCAAGGAAACTGTCACCATAAAGGACTCATTGAGTGCAGTTTATATGGAAATGTGTGACAAAGAACTAGGGAGTGTGTCATTGCCTTACCTTGAGTGACAACTTAAGTGATGGTTCCCGTGGCATAAACATTGGCATTAATATGGAAGTCAACCTTGGTGATGGCAGCATTAAGATTCCTCCAAATGGCTTTGAAAATTGAAGAAGACAATCAGGGGACCAGAGCATGACAGAGAAAATGTAAGAGAAGCTAAATAGTCAGTGACCTGTAGCTGACAGACAGATTGGTGAACACATGACAGAATTCCAGTAAATATCCCAAGAAATACCTGGGGAGCCAGAAGCTGTGTATGAGCAGCGGGAGCAAAAGCAGACCTGTTATAACTGATCATGTGTCCCTTTTACAGTCTCAGAAAAAATGACGACTTTCAATATTTTCTTTGGGCCCCAACCAATTCTCTCTTTAAAAAAAGACCAGACTGGAGCAATAACAAGATTCACGGATGGTAAAGTAATATAATGATACTGGAATGACCAGCGAGAGCCAGCATGTCCCCTTAGGATTTATATTCCCAGTACCCTGAAAGCCATGAATTTTGTGATGTACTTGCTAAACTCTGGATAGTTTAGACTGCAGGGGTGAAGTAACAAAAATTGCATCTAAAATTTTCTATCAGGGGAAGAGTGGTCATACTTTTAGGTGGCAGATTGAGTCTCTATAATGAGATTCGCTCTGATGTTGAATTTCCACTCAGGCATCCAGCCATCCTGGTGTTTAAAGCCCTGGATGAGTAATGTTTCCTTCGTGTACAAAGTCTGGATGCTCCACTGAGCTCTCTTTCCACACACATTCATCTGGACCTTGGTCAAAATTATCCTTGAGAATTTGAGTCACCTGAGCAGGCGGTCGAGCCAATGGAGATAATCTGGAAAGATAAAGTACACTTTCAGGGGTTAGAACGGAAGGGGATGGAAGTATCTGTAAAGCCATTGAACAGGAGCTGAAATTGTAGGGGAAGAATTTGGAGGAGTGGATAAGAGAGAGTTTCTTCCTCCTGAAGAAAACTCAAAGCACAGCTCCGGGACTGCATGTATTAGAAAGTGAGCTCTGGGAAGGACTGAAAATCCTACCAAAACAGCCACCTGCCAACCTCAAATTTAAACTTGTTCGTTTAGCACCCAGAAAAGAAAGCCAACCAGACTGATTTCAAAGACGAAAGACCTGAAATAGACCACCCAAGAAAGGGAGTCAGGACCCACAGACATCCACAGAATTGCTACATTTATTGCTTACATTAGTCCTATCTATTTAAACATGATGTTTAAAGTTAAAATCCTGACAACGACAAGAGTGTATAATAGAGTTGTTCTTTGTGTGTGTGTTTTTAAGGAGAGGCAAAAAGAAAAGAAGAGTCAAGTAGGCCGTGAACTAGTTCACATTCAGAAAGTACAAGGGCCCTGAAGCAAGAACGAGCCCAACGCAGAGAAGCAACAAGGCTGCTCCGCTGTGGCCAGAGGGAGTGGGGAGGACATCAGGTCAGAGTGCTGAGTAGGGTCTTCCTCTTTTTACCTAATTGTGCCTTTGGGCAATAAAAATAATAGCTAACAGAGTCGTGAGTTTAGAAGTATTCATCACTGTTTGGACCATCTTATTTAATCCTCACAACAACCCAATAGGATCAGCAGGATGATATTTGAAATAGTTAACAACAGGGATCTCATAACCACCAACCAGCTGAACAATACCAGCCTCAACCAACACTCTGACCATACCAGTACAGGCTGGCTTGATACTGGGTACCACTATGGCTCCCTTTAATGGGTGAGGAAACTGAGCTCAGAGATGGAGTAATTGCCCTCAAAATTATACAGCTGGCATTTACCCCAAAATATATACTGAAACTGGCAAGTAATATACCTCTGATAGATTTTGCTTATAAGACTCAGAGAACTCTTTATGTTATAAGAAATAGGCAATGTGCAGATTTACTGTCCACAAAGAAGGAGAAAGAGCACCGCACTAGGGATGCACAATCCTAGAACTGCTCCTGGTACTGGCACTCACTCGCTATAAGAGTTTGAGTAGATCACTTTCCCTCTCTCATCCACAGAAAACCTCTAGCCCATGGATTCATGTATCTCTGGAGCAGTTATTCTCAACTGAGGCTAATTTTGTTCCACAAAAGACACCTGGAAATTTTGGGTTGTCACAACTTGCTGGTGCAGGAGGGTGGGTGCTACTGGCATCTGTGGGGATCCTTAAGTGTCAGAAAGGCTACAAAGTATCCTGCAGTGTACAGGATAGGACAGTTCCACTGCAAAGAATTATTGGTACTGAGGTTGAGAAACCCTGTTTATAGAGGCCAGAGAGGTAACAGACACTGTGAGTGTCATGTGTGACATTAGGGAGTGGTGGAGACTATAGCAAACTGCAGAGTACATTCATTTTCTAAAGGCATTTCATATAAAAATAATAAACCTATGCAGACTAAAGAGAACACATGTGGGCCAATTTCAATCTGCTTATGGCCTAATTGCAGACCTGCTTACCCACAATTTTTTTTTTACAGATGAGGATAAATTGTCCCCTTGTCAAGCAGGTGTGTGTGTGTGTGTGTGTGTGTGTGTGTTTCTGTGCATTTGTGTGTGTGTGTGTGTGTGTGTGTGTGTGTGTGTGTGTGTGAACATGGGTTCATACATATGTACTGGCAAAAACATTTATTTTTAAGTGTCTGCTGAAGGGAGACTCTTCATTCCTCTTAGCCTTAAGACTCAGTTCTTTCTCTCCTTCCTCTGGTCTATACTTTCCCCTCCTTCAACTATACCAGCCCCTTCCTCTTGGTCTGTCTTGAGCAGAGAGAAACCCCAGCTGCTCCCCTCCACCCATAAGAAGAACTTCTGGTTTAAGTTTTGATCCCTTCATGTTGCTTAGAGCCCCTTGGAAGGAGGCCCCCTAGCTCATGTTACTCCTTTCGCCTCTGGAGACAGATGGGCTGAAAAAGACAGGTCGGCCCCACGTTTACGAGGTTCCCATGGAGTTATTTATGGTTTGTTTATCCACTCAATGTGGAGCAGTTGTGACCTATGACTTTCAGCTCCAGGGCGCACTAACAGGTTTGGGGGAAAATTGGCAGTGTCAAGCTATATGGTTACAGTGGTTTTCAGCCCCCCATACCCCTGCTAAGCATCAATCCCCAGACACTCAGTCACAATGGGATTTCTAGAAAGACACCAATGACCCCATTGGCAAAGAGTATGGGAGGAAGCCTGCAACAGGTGAGAAGCTAATGATATTAGGAGAATACGTTTCCCATCAGGCTCAGAGGATGGGAATAAATGTGGCCGGCATGAAGCTACAGATGTGGAATGTGAGACATCACCATGATTTCTGATACAGGCACACCAATAAGCTGATGGAGTGTCAGGAGACTTCTCCGGGTCCACTCTGCTGGAAGGTTAGGGATGCACCAAGGAAGTTTATTGTTGTATAGGCATTTGAAAACAAATGTGCACGACAAACAATAGAGCTAATGGAAATATAAGATAGGGCATGCTACCCAAAGCCCACCTAGTGACCAGAGCATGAGCAAAAACAGTGATAGGTACCTCGGTGTCACCAGACATTGAAAATGCACAATGACTGTCAAGTGGACTTGTCAGCAGCCTGCTTTATTTAGAGCAGGTGTGATGGGTGCTGGGCAGTGCTGATAGCTGTGGAACTCTGAGCTGTTTGGCACTTCAAGTGGCCAAAGAGCTCCTGCAACTTGTCACAGGTCTCTAGGGTGAGGTCCTGCAGAGGCAGCCCTGAGTGCAATGAAAAAGTTTTAATTTTCTTACAATACAGCTGAAAAGTTTCTCATGCCTGTGGAACAGCCACACGGGGGGCTTTTCTTCTTCCCTGCCACTGTTCCATGTTATACTGACATTCCCTTATGTCAATGGCATTAGTTAGTTTGCATTACAGAAATGAAATAGTAGCAAGAGTCCATAGGAGGTAAATGTATGGCTTTGGGAACTAATGCCTACTCAGAAGAAACTAGGGTCTTGAGTGGTTTCAACAAAGATGAAGCTTGGGTTTGACCTTGAGTCTGCAAGGCCTTAAGAAGTCTGTGGAGAGGTCAGCATGTGCAAAGGAGTGGAGGTGGTGGTGGGGGGGGAGGGGTGGGCAGGGGATCAGAAGCTCTGAGAAATTGGAAGGAAATGAATCATTGACATGGACTCACTTCCCAAACGCTAAGTTTTAGTGACACCTCCGACAAGAGAGACCAGGAAGGATGTGGTGAGCAAAGGAGGTTAGAATTATCTAGAGATTCTACAAAAGTTTGTCTTTTTCCCAGTCATGACAGATTAAAGGAGAAGGTGGAGGGAATGAGAGCTGGATATTTTTTATGGAACATTATTCAAGTGTTTTAATTAAAGTATTGAGAAAATGTGGCTTCAATTGTATGTCACTTTTGAGAAGAGAGGTAGTTATAAAGACACCAGAAGACCATCCACGCATTAGGACCCAAAACCCTGGCCCAATAATACAAATCCAGTAACTAGTAAATCAAAGACGAGAAAGAAAGAAATCCACCAATAATACAATATGAAGCGGGTATAACAGTATTAATTCTTCTGTCTAGTTTTCATGACTCAGGTTTCTAATCCAGCTTTCCCTTGAACATCAAATGATTCTAATATAACCTAAAAGAGATAGTGTTGCTCCACAAAACAATTATTTACTGAAAAATATTGGATAGAGTGATCATAAGGAGATTATGACCCCAGAAGGAACTCACTAGATGATGTGGTCTGTTCTTTTCCATCCTACTGTATCATAAAGAAATTACCAAGCTCAAGGAAACCAAGAGACTGAAGACAAATAGGAATCCAGGAGTATTTCACGTGACTTGTTTTTAGACTTGAGATATCTCTCAGTGACACCTCAAAGAACTTAAAAATTCAATTTAAGTACTTATTTAACACCTCTGTATGCAAGCATCATACTTGATTTTCTACAGCTACAAAGATGAATTTTTGGGCTTCCTGTTCTCTGTTGTTTATCAGGGGTGGATCCAGGTTTTGAATAAAATGAATGCAAAATTACAAATAGGAAGTTGCTAGGTACGCTCCCAGGGCCTTGGAAGAAGTAGATGTTAGTGAGAGGTCCTGAAGCTTAACTTAATCAGCTTCTTGGTAAATCGATCCCTGCTGTTTAGAATATGGTTCTCCAGGTATTAGGGGCTTGAGAAAACAGCCAAGGTCCAGACTCTCTCCTCTCCACTGCCTACCAATTCATGACATTATGTGAATATGGCTTCAATCCTACTCAACTCCCAAGACAGGAGCCTCTCTGTGTTGCCAGGAGCATCACTCAGCATCCTGGTAGATAGGTTTGGAGAGGGGAGACGTGTTATATTACTTCCATTCATCTACCTGTACCCCAAAAAACACTGACACTGCACTTTCTATGAGTTATGCACTGTACTGTGTCGTAGGAATACAAAGACAAATGGATACATCGATGCATTTGTTTTCTACTGTTCTATAACAAATTACCAAGAGTCTACAGCTTACAATGGCACACATTTATTACCTCACAGCTTCTGTAGGGTAGGGTCCAACACAGTTTGTAGCTGGGTCCTCTGCCTAGGCTATCACCCGGGTGTAAGGAAAGTATTGGCCTGGCTGCTTTCTCATCCAAAGACTGGACTAGCCAAGAATCCACAGGAAGTTTATTCAGGTTGTTGGAAGGATTCATTTCCTTTGTGTGAGAGAGGACACCAGTTTCTTATTGGCTCTTGGCCTTCAGATCCTAGAGGCTGCACCGAGTTCCCTACCACGTGGTGCCCTCCATAGGCAGTTTACCTGTGTGCTTTCTAAAGAATAGAAGGAGAATTTTTTTTTATAGTTTCCTAAAATGTTTCTTATTTAATGAAACATAATCATGGGAGTGACATTCCTGCGCCTTTACCTTATAACCTCATCACGGGAGTGACATTTACTACATTACCTTTACTACATTTCATTGGTTAGAAGCAAGTCACTGGCCCTGCCCACACTCAAGGGGATTCTCCAGGGTGTGGCTCATTAGTGTGTGTCCTCTACCCATTTTGAAACTTCGAGATCTCATTTCAATTATTTGTTTCAGAGCACTGGAGCCAGCTCTCATTCTAAATATTTGGAAAATTTTTCTGTCTAGCTATATTATATTAAACTCTAATGTGTTTGATTTAATCAAAGAAACATAATGCACCCACTTAGAAGTTAGTATTCCTTGTAATTCAACTGTCAGGCACATGGCTTATACTATGTATATGTAGATACATTCAACAGCATATTTAAGTGTTAATGGACAAGGATAAAATGAACTCATGTACCTGCATTCCAGGTTAAGGGCTTGCCCATTTCCAACTCCATTCTACCTCCCTGTGCACTTCTTCCTGTCCCTTTCCCCTGGCTCCCAGAGGGAACCATGGTCTTAAATTCAGTTGTTATCATTTCCTGCTCTTTTTCGTAATTTTATCACATATATATAACAACAAAAAAATATTGTACATTGGCTAAATTCTGAACTTTATAAAAGTGGCAAGACATCACAAAGTTTTCTGCAACTGGCTTTTTCTACACAGTATGTTTTTGAAATCGAGTTTTGCTGCTTCATGTTTCTATAGAATAATCATTTCCACTTTAACTATTCTATTGTCCAAAGGTGGCAAAAATTAATTTTCATTTTTATCAATGTCCATTTCTTTCCATTTTTTCTTATGATGAATATTACTTCCATGAATATTGTTACGTGTCTCCTAGCACACATGTGCACTGATTTTTATTGAATATACACCTAAAAGTAAAATCACTGCTTCTTACAGAATGCAAATATTCAGCTTTACAAGGAACGCAAGCTGGTTTTCAAAATCAGTTGCTTAATTTAGATTCAACTTATGCGTTCCCTTTAACCTATTTTCTCACCAACACATGGTGTTGCAACACTTCTTGATATATATACATTTTTTGCTTTTCTTTTCTTTTTTAAATTTATTTATTTATTTTTGTTACAGATGTTTCTCTTTTTCCCCCCACTTATTCTCCCCTCCCACCCTTTCCGCCCTGTCCCCAGCTTTGTTGTCCATGTCCATTGTTCATGCATACATGCATATAAATTCTGTGGTTTATCTCTCCCCCACCACCCCCTCTTCTGGGGATTGTCAGTCTGTATCCCACTTCCACATCTCTGGGTCTACCCCATTACTCAGACTGTTATGTTCATTATATTCCACAAATAAATGAGATTATACGATACTTGTCTTTCTCTGTTTGTCTTGTTTCGCTTAGGATAATACTTCCCAGGTCCCTCCATTTCGTCTCAAAGGATAAGAGATCTTTCTTTCTTACAGCTGCATAGTACTCCATTGTGTATATGTACCACTGCTTTTTTATCCATTCGTCTTCTGATGGACATTTGGGCTGTTTCCAGATCTTAGCTATTATAAATAGTGCTGCTATGAACATGGGGGTACATATATTCTTTCTGATGGGTGTTTCAGGTTTCTTGGGGAATATTCCTAGAAGTGGGATCACTGGGTCAAATGGAAGTTCAATTTTTAATTTTTTGAGGTAACACCATATTGTTTTCCATAGTGGCTGCACCAGTCTGCATTCCCACCAGCAGTGCACTAGAGTCCCCTTTTCTCCACACCCTCGCCAACACTTGTTTGATAATTTGTTGATGGCAGTCATTCTGACAGGCGTTAGATGATACCTCATAGTTGTTTTAATTTTCATCTCTCTGATGATTAGTGATGCTGAGCATTTCTTCATATGTCTCTTAGCCATTTGTATGTCCTGTTTGGAGAGGCGTCTATTTAGTTCCTCTGCCCATTTTTTTATTGGGTTCTTTGTCTTCCTTTTGCTGAGTTGTATGAGACTTAAATGTGACCTACGAATCCATAAAAATTTTAGAAGAAACTGTAGGTAACAAAATTTCAGACATCATACGCAGCAGAATTTTTACTGATACATCACCTAAGGCAACAGAAACAAAGGAGAAAATGAACACATGGGACTACATCAAACTCAAAAGCTTCTATACAGCCAAAAATACAATCATCAAAATGGAAAGGCAACCCACTGTATGGGAGAGCATAATTGCCAATGATATATCAGATAAGGGGTTAATTTCCAACACCTCTTGATATTGCCAGTCAAGAAGCTTTAAAGGGTATTGCATTTTGCTCTTAGTTTGCATTTTCTTGGATATTAACAAGGCAGCATCTTATAGGTTTATTTGCCATTTATATTTTCTTCTGTGAAGTAATGGTTCAAATCAATTGCCTGTTTTTCTATTGCTTTGTTTTTCTTGCTGATCTGTAGAAGTTTTTCATATATTTGGGGGTTACACTTCAAATCTGGTGTCATTAAAATCTTGTAATACATGGCTTGTTTTTTTCACTTTCTTTATCATATCTTTTAATAAAAATAAATTTTTATTTTTATTAAAGTCAAACATATCAATCATCTTTGTGGTTAGCCTTTCTGTGTTCTATTTAAAAAATTATTTCTTATCTCAAGGATAGAGAAAACAAATATTTTTCTTTAAATTTTTAGTTTTTTAAATGAAAAGGGAGATCTAAATGAATGGAGAGTCTATATATCATAAAGATATATTACTTTTTATCTTTAGTGATTTATATATTTAGTATAATTTTCATAAAATGTACTAAATAATTCTTTAGAAACTTAGTGAGTTTATTCTAAAATTTACATGGAAGAATAAAGAGCTATGTATGAATAGCCAGGACACTTCCAAAATAATGTAATAATTAAACTTACCTTTCAATACATCTACATATATACTTATGTACTGAAGCAATGATATGCTTCTATACCCATGTACATATATAAGCACATATGTATATACCATATATATTTATATTCTTATATGTGTATATACACTATTTATATATTATTGCATTTATATTATTTTATATATCAGATATAAAAGTTATATATACTTTTAAGAATGTACTTGCAAAACTGTATAAGGATATTTACATAATGTACATAATTATATATATGCAGAAGTATGTATAAGGTATGTACATGTGTTAATATATCTAAATCTATGAAATATATTTGAATTTCACCAAATGCTTTTCTGACATCTACTGAGATGATTATGCATCTATTTTTCCATGTTCTGTTCATGTGGTAAATTATTTTTGTAAATTTCTAATGTGAAGCCAGTGTTGTTTTGTGGAATGAACTTAATTTTATTATACTGTATCGGAGTTTTTTAGATTATTTAACTTACTTTGTTAATATGTTGTTAAGAAATTTTACATCATGTTTGTGAGATTGAACTATAATTTTCCTTCTTCTTCCTGTCCTTGTCTGATTTTAGAATCAAGATTATATTGACCTACAAAGTGAATTGAGAATTTTCTCTTTTTCTCTCTTCTAAAAGAGTTTTCACATTAATGGAACGATCATTTTTGGCAGTTTTGACTTTCAGATAGTACACACACACACGCCCGTATCTACGGTTTTGACTGTCATTGAACATGATTGTTTAGGTTACACTCTACTCATTGTTAATGATTCTAAATTATGTCTTACTAAACTGGCTTGTAAAATAATGTGGGCTTGTTGTTTCCTTCACAATTTTCTATTTCTTATTGGCTCAACTTTGGTAAGATTTTTTTTCTTTTTTGAGGAATTTGTTCCTTTCATCTAAGTTTTCAAATTTATTGTCACAACCTTTTTAATGTTTTTGCTTATTTTTTATACATCTGTTATGTCTATAGCAATGTTCCTTTTCTTATTTCTGATATTTTTATTTGTTATCTTTTTCTCAATTTTGTCAGCAGTTTTTTCTCTGAAAGCATTAATAAAAGAAAAGTCTTGTTTTCTTCATCTATTTCACCTACTTATTTTATTAATTTCTTTTTATTTTTATTATTTTCTTCACTGAACTTCCTGAGATTTATTCTGTTTTCTTTTTTAATGACTTCATTTGGATTTTTAGCTCATTACTTTTCAGTTACTAAAAAACAACTTTTTATCTTATTTTCTAATATATTTATATTAGGTTGTACCTTTCCTTTGTTGTATTATTTTCACTGGATTTTAAAAGTCGCATATGTAGTATTTTCATTCTCATTTAGTTGTTTTTCCATATGCTGACCATTTAATTTTGACAATATTATTTTTCATTTTTATGTTCTACTTATGTCTTTTTTAAATCTGCCTGTTCATCTTTATCACCTCTTGTTTGCTTATTTTGTTTGAGATGCTCAGTAAAGTAAACTGGATTCTTGCATAAGATATGGAAGGTGTATTTTGACTCTAAAATGGGTCCTATTTATAATATCTCCTTTTCTCTCAAGTAGTGTCGATGCTTTCTGATTAATTTTCACCACCCCACAGTTTTCTTTCTTTTTTTTTTATCCTCACCCGAGGACATTTTTCCATTTTTTTGTACAGATAGAGTGGGAGGGAGAGAGAGGAAGAGAGAGAGAGAGATACATCGATGTGAAGGGACACATCGAGTGGTTGCCACCCACACGACCAACCAGGGCCGGGGACAAACTGCAACCGAGGTACATGCCCTTAGCGGGAACCGAACCCGGGTCTCTCTGTACCGCAGGTCGACTCTCTAACCGCTGAGCCAAACCGGCCATGGCCCCACAGTTTTCACATATCCCAAACATAACATAAGGCATGACTCTCTGTGAATTGTTATTAGCACTAACAATAATCTCATAACAAAATAAAAATTCAGAGCTCATTCCCTCCATCTTCTTTCTTGATGCAGAGTAGGTCTTCCTAGCCAATAGTTACCAGGCAAGAAGAATATTATCATGATGTCATTTATCTACGGAATTATTTATTAATGTGCTTGTAATTGCTCTTGAGAAAGCCTGAGCCCAAAGACAGATAGATGGCCCCCTGCTCTTCTCCCCAGTCAATTAGGCGCAGTTCACATTACTGCTCTACACTGCAGCTCAGATCCCATCCAGAAGCCCAAGGTAAATGTCACTCAGCCCTCCTCTGTGACAGGACTGTGGCCCCAGGGTTTTAACTGAGAAGTGGTTATTTCCTATTGAAACAGTTTTTCTTCCAAATTACTACCATGCTGCCCCCGTTACTGAGCCGATCGCCCAGACTGGACTTGCTGACCTTCATCAGAATAGGGGATTGTGAGTGTGTTGCTGGTGATGGGAATGGGAGAAGAAATTTTTCTCCACAACTTATGTTTCTTCTCAGCTTTTAAAGAAAGTGCTGTACTGAAGTTAGTCTCACCTGAATACAGCATCGTTTTCTACAAATGACTCTTCTTCACTGTGTAGGACCCAGAAGGAATGAGAACAAGTCCAGACAGTGACATCTATAGATGATCATGGAGTCCCCCTTGACCAGTCCATACCTTTCACCTAGTGGGAAGTCACCACACCTTAGATTTCTTCCTGATTCCATATAACAAATATTCAAGGAATAGAAACTACTATAATTTATCAAGGATTTACGAGGAACAAAAGCATCTTTCATATGTTATTTCATTTAAGGCTTACAGCATTCTTATGAAAGATACTGTTAGTTTTTTTCATCTGACAGTGAGGTGCTTCAAGCCTAAAAGGTTAAATTACTTGCTCAGGGCCACATAACTAGAAGGTGCAGAGCCAGGGTAAAGACAGCTGTTTCTTTGTGTTAGATCACTTGTCTTTACAAGTGTATGAGGCAAGTGCTCTTCCTTTTGTACCACGAGGGAACCAAAGCACAGAGAGGTTAGGTAACTTGTGCACCAACACACAGGTTGTACATGGCAGGCCAGGAAATGACACTAGGGCTGTCTGAGTGGACAAGTGGTGCTTCTTGCCACATGATATGCTGCTAAGTATTTCAACCCACCGGTAAAACTAGGTGTGGTGAGTGTGTTGATGAATCTCACTTTGTTTTTTTATCTTATCGGACCATCTACTGCTAGTACATTTCTGCCACTACCCAGCCCCCATCTGAAACTCATACTTACTTATATTAATATATAATTTAAGAGAATAATGTTAGTGTAAAGTAAGAATAAATACATAATGGTCTAGACTGGAAATAAATTGGGAAGATGGATAAAGAAATGTATTAGTATTGAAACACAGGACAACCTTCTTTTAATGTATAGTTGTGATCACTATGTCTTTCTTTATGTATTGAAGAAGGACGTATCCATTCTCTATTACTTAGGGAAAGGTTTTGCCACTCCAGTACCACTGACATTTTGGACCAGATGATTCTTTGTTGTCTAGGGATGTCCTCTGTTTTGTAGAATGTTGAGCAGCATCTTTGGATTCTACCCACTAGATGCCAATAACATTCCACCCACCCCAGGTGTGGCTTCATCTGCCTGTTCATTTGTATCCTTTATAATGAACTCATAAACTTTTTAAAAATATTTGCAGTCATTGCCAAATGTCCCTGGGAACAACATCACTAATCTAAGAGATCTCAAACAGCAATCATTAAATAATTCTTCTGCCTCTAAAATTAGATAGTGCATACACTGGGTTGGTTAGCCTCAGCAAAAGAACCCAAGGAGGTGTCATTAGTGGGAGTGAGAGATTATCTTGAACCAGAGTTGAGTCAGGGCTCGGTGTGCCCATGATCTCCTCCTAGAAAACGGAGATAATGGAATGAAAGGACAAGCAGAGACCACTGGGGTGTCTGACTATTCAATTCTAAAGATCTTAAAGTGTGTTAGAACAAGTGTATAGGAATTCAGGCAGAAAATAACACCTCTTATTTACTGGAATATCACTTATAGCATTTATATATCATTTAATACTCATAATAATCCAATAGTTTATCATTTCTGATTTACAGATTAGGAAAAAAAAATACCAAAGACTTAAAAAGACATACCTGAGATCAAAAGGTGAGAAAACTGGAACAGAGGACAGGGTAGTCTGACTCAAATGACTCTTTCCAGTGCACCCTAGAAGTATAGTGAGACTCTTCCAGAGACACGTGGAACTATTAACTTTAAACTGTTCATTCATTCATTCATTCATTCATTCAGCAAAATATAGGCACACCTACTCCATGTAGATACTATGCTATTCACCAAGGAAACAAAGATGAATAAAATCTAATCCCATTTATACAGGGTTCAGATTATTGAGAGGAAAAGATATAAAAAGTACAATTCAACATGCAAAACTTAGTGAAGAGGGTATGCAGTAGATGCAGAAGGTGATATGTGTGCTTGGAAGAGTGGAACCTAAGGCAGCCTTGGGAACGTGATGGGAGGGTTCTCAGGGACGGCTTTATGGAAGAGATAGTATGTGTGCTCAGTCCACGGATGTCACCAGAAGTTGAGATTTGTCCTAAGAAATGATGAAAGTCTCACAGTTTACCACTACAAATCAACTGCTACAAATTACATCTTGGATCTGACAACAGAAAAGTGCACTAAAATATTTCATTATTAGGAATGACAGGGTGTGTTGGACTGGGATGTCACTTTCCCAGAGACTGAGAAGGAGGACTAACTGCCATTTGTGTTAGTCAAGATTCTCCAGAGAAACAGAACCAATAGAGAAGGGATGAAGCGGGGGGGGGGGGGGGGGGGAGAGAGAGAGATTGCTTTAAAATACAAAATCACAAAATCTATGGGGGGAGGTAGCAGGCTGAAAATTAGGTAAAACTTAATACTGCTATCTTGAGTTCAAAGTCCACAAGACAGGTCAGAAGGTAGGGGAGTTCAGGCAGGGTTCTTCCTCTGCAGTCTTTTTAAAAAAATTTTTTCTTTATTGCTTTTTTTAGAAAGAGAAGAAGGGAGAGGGAGAGAGATAGAAACATCTATGAGAGAGAGAATCAATTGACCACTTTCTACATGACCCCCACTGGGGCTTTGGCACACAACCGGGGCATATATCCTGACAAGGAATCAAACTGGCGATTGCTTGGTGCATGGATCGATGCTCAACCACTGAACCACAAAAGCCAGGCTACTCTGCAGTTTTAAAAAGTGCTTCCTGGGTCAAGGAAAAAAGATGGTGGCAGACAGGACCAGAGGGAGGGTGAGTGTGTGAGAGAGTGAACTAGTGTGTGAGAGAGTGTGAGTGGATATGAAGGTGGACAACCAAACTCCTGCAGTGCAGAGACGTGGAGCAGAAGGTTCCTGTGCTGTGGACAGGGAACAGCCAGCTACCGCAGTAAGCGGCTCTTCAGGGTACTTCTCCTTGTACCACGGGAGGTCCCACCATTTTAGAAGATCCTGGGTCTTCCCTGGGAGGAGGCAGTGGGCATAGCCAGGGCCCAGCAACCTGAGCCCACCAGTGCACCTGGCACCATTGGACCAGTGGACACCCTGTGTCAACACAGACCAGTGCACAGTAACGGAGCTGTCAAGGTGCCTGCTGCAGAAGCCACAAATGGCCGGGAGCCCAGCACCATTACCCACAGTAGCAGCCCAATCAGAGTCAATATATACCCCCAGCACCAGAGGCTGGGGAGCAGACATCCATCCTGAGGCAACAGAAGCCCAGATTAGCAGCTGAGACCCATCCCCAAAAACTACAGCAAAGGCTGAGCAGGAGCTGAGCCCCACTGGGAAGCAGCACTCCCCAGCCACCAGTGGTGGACCTGGGGCTCCACAGGGGCCTGGGCAACACAGCTGCCCACAAGATACGCGTGGAACCGGGTCTCCAAAGGCACTGTGCGACTGAGCTCCCCAGGGGATCAGCGGGAAGCGGGGACTCCAATGGGGCCTGTACAACCCAGCTGCCCCCAAGATCAGCAGGGAGGCAGGGCTCCAGTGAAACCTGTGGACACAGCTGCCCACAGTGAGGGCAGGGAGCATGGCTTCAGCAGGGCCCGAGCTATACAGGTACAGGTGGCACCAGCGACCAGCTGGGAACACAGCTCCAGAGGGGCCCATGTGATCCACCAGGAGCACCTCCTAGGACACACAAATACCAGCCCCCAGTAGTCAATCCTCCAGGATCCACAGCAGGAAAGAGGCAATGCGTAACAAAATAGTCTCGGAGGCGAGATGAACCCCAGAAGACCCACAGCTAGACACATCATAATAAAAATGGCAAACATTAAAGACAAAGAAAGAATCTTAAAGGAAGCAAGAGAGAGACAGAAAGTTACCTATAAGAGAGCTCCCATTAGACTGTCAGCTGGTTTCTCAATAGAAATGCTGCAAGCCAGAAGGGAGTGGCATGAAGTGTACAAAGTAATGCAAGGCAGGGGTCTGAATCCAAGACTACTCTATCCAGCAAGGCTATCATTCAAAATTGAAGGAGAAATAAAGAGCTTCATGGCTAAAAATAAAAAAAAAGAGCTAAAGGAATTTACCACCACCAACGCGGCACTGCAAGAAATGCTGAAGGGACTGTTGTAAGAAGAAGAAGAAACAGAGAGAGAGAGGAACACAGGCATAAAATTAAAATGGGAACTAATAACTATCCATCAATAATTACCGTAAATGTAAATGGCTTAAATGCTCCAATCAAAAGACACAGGGTACCTGACTGGATAAGAAAGCATGACTCACATATATGTTGTTTACAAGAGACCCACCTTACAACAAAAGACTCACACAGAATAAAAGTGAAGGGATAAAAAAATTTTTCCAAGCAAATGGAAATGGAAAAAAAGCTGGTGTAGCAATACTCATATCTGATAAGATAGACTTCAAAACAAGGGCCATAATAAGAGACAGAGAAGGTCACTACATAATATTAAAAGGAGCAATCCAACAAGAGGATGTAACCCTGTTAAACATATACGCACCAAATACGGGAGCACCAAAATATATTTTAAAACTTCTGGAGGCCCTGGTCAATTTGGTTCAGCAGTTGAGTGTTGGCCTGCGGACCAGAGAGTCCTAGGGTCGGTTCCCACTAGGGGTACGTACCAAAAAAATAAACTTCTGGAGTACTTCAAGGGAAAGATCAATAGCAACAAGATCATAGTGGGTGACTTTCACACACCACTGACACCACTGGATAGATCTTTTAAACTAAAAAATAACAAGGATATAGAGTCCTTACAAGACAAACTAGATCAGTTGGACTTCATTGATATTTACAGAACATTTCACCCCAAAGCTGCAGAATATACATTTTTCTCAAGTGCACATGGGTCATTCTCCAGGTAGACCACATGTTAGGACACAAAGCAAGTCTCTACAAATTTAGAACTCAATTACAATAAAAACACACAAACTCATTCAAACATTTGGAGGCTAAACAGCATGTTATTAAACAATGAATTAGTTACTAATGAGATCAAGGAAGAAATTAAAAATTTCCTGGAAAACAAACACATAATAACACAAAATCTATGGGACATGGTGAAAGCAGTCCTGAGAGGGAAGTTCATAGCACTACAGGCCTACCTCAAGAAACAAGAAAAATTCCTAATTGACTTTCTAACCCTACAACTTAAAGAACTAGAAAGTAAACAAAAAGAAAAACCCAGAGCTAGTAGGAGGAAGGAAATAGTAAATGTCAGAGCAGAAATAAAGGACATAGAGACTTAAAAAACAATTCAAAAGATCAATAAAACAAAAAGCTGGTTCTTTGAAAAGATAAACAAGATCAATGGACTTTTAGCCAGACTCACCAAAAAACAAAAAGAGAAAAACCAAATAAACAAAATCAGAAATGAAAGAGGAGAAGTAACAACTGATACCACAGAAATACAAAGGATCATTGAAACATACCATGAACTCCTATATGCAAACAAATTGGACAATCTAGGAGAAATGGAAAAAATTCTAGAAACACACAGTCTCCCAAAACTGAACCAGAAAGAGATAGAAAACTGAAACAGACCAATAACAACAAAGAAAAGTGAAGATGTAATTAAGAAACTCCCAGCAAACAAAAGCCCAGGCCCAGATGGCTTCATGAGGGAGTTTTACCAAACATTCAAAGAAGATCTAATACCCATTCTCTTCAAACTATTCCAAAAAATCCAAGAAGACAAAACACTCCCAAAGTCATTTTATGAGGCCAGCATAATCCTAATTCCAAAACCGAATTAAGACACTACAAAGAAAGAAGACTACAGGCCAATATCCCTGATGAACAGAGATGCCAAAATTTTTGACGAAGTATTAGCAAATTGGATCCAACAATACATCAAAAAAATTATTCATCATGACCAAGTGCAATTTATCCGAGGCATGCAAGGATGGTACAATATTTGCAAATCAATAAATGTGATACACCACATAAACAAAATGAAAGATAAAAACCATATGATCATATCAATAGATGCTGAAACAGCATTCAGCAAAATCCAGCACCCATTTCTGATAAAAACATTCAGCAATGTGGGAATACAGGGATCATATTTCAACATAATAAAGGCCATATATAAACGACCTACAACCAACATCATATTCAATGGGCAAAAACTAAAAGCATTTCCCTTAAGAACAGAAACAAGACAAAGATGCCCACTTTCACCACTCTTTTTTAACATAGTACTGGAAGTCTTAGCCACAGCAATTAGACATGAAGAAAAAATAAAAGGGATCAAAATCAGAAAGAAGGAAGTGAAACTGTTATTATTTGCAGAGGACATGATATTGTACATAGAAAATCCTAAAGACTCCATTAAAAATCTATTAGACTTAATAAATGAATTTGGCAAAGTAGCAGGATACAAAATTAATGTTGAGAAATCAATGGCATTCTTATACACCAATGATGAACTCACAGAAAGAGAAACTTTAAAAAATCTCATTTACCATTGCAGAAAAATAATTAAGATACCTAGGAATAAATTTAACCAAAGAAGTAAAGGACCTCTTCACAGAAAACTACAGGTCGTTGAAAAAAGAAATAGAGGAAGATATAAAAGAAAATGGAAGCATATACCTTGTTCATGGATTGGAAGAATTAACATCATTAAAATGTCCACACTACCCAAAGCAATCTATAGATTCAATGCAATCCCCATCAAAATACCAATGACATATTTCACAGAACCAGAACAAACACTCCAAAAGTTTATATGGAACCAAAACAAAACAAAAAACAAAAAAAAAAAACACCTGAATAGCTACAGCAATCTTGAAAAAGAAGAACAACGTAGGAGGGATCACATTACCAAATATCAGGTTGTACTACAAAGCCACTGTAATCAAAACAACCTGGTACTGGCACAAGAAAATGCAGATAGATAAATGGAACAGAATAGAGAACCCAGAAATTTACCCAAGACAATATGCTCAATTAATATTTGACAAAGGTGGCAAGAACATTCAGTGGAGTCAGAACAGTCTTTTCAATAATGGTGTTGGGAAAATTGGACAGCTACTTGCAAAAAAATGAAGCTAAACCACAAACTTACACAATACATGAGAATAAACTCAAAATGGATAAAAGACTTAAATGTAACTCGTGAATCGATAAAAATTCCAGAAGAAAATGCAGGCAACAAAATTTCAGACATCATATGCAGCAGAATTTTCACTGATACACCTAAGACAAGAACAACAAAGGAAAAAATGAACACATGGGACTACATCAAACTAAAAAGCTTCTGCACAGCAAAAGAAACAACTATCAAAGTGGAAAGGGAAACCACTATATGGGAGACCACAATTGCCAATGATGCATCAGATAAGGAGTTAATTTCCAAAATATATAGAGTGCTCATACAACTCAACAAAAGGAAGACAAAGAACCCAATTAAAAAATGAGCAGAGGACCTGAATAGACGCCTCTCCAAACAGGACATACAAATGGCTAAGAGACATATGAAAAAAAATGCTCAACATCACTAATCATCAGAGAGATGCAAATTAAAACAACAATGAGGTATCACCTCACACCTGTCAGAATGGCCGCCATCAACAAATCATCAAACAACAAGTGTTGGCGAGGGTGTGGAGAAAAGGGGACCCTAGTACACTGCTGGTGGGAATGCAGACTGGTGCAGCCACTATGGAAAACAATATGGTGTTACCTTAAAAAGTTAAAAATTGAACTGCCATTTGACCCAGTGATCCCACTTCTAGGAATATACCTTAAAAAACCTGAAACACCAATCAGAAAGAATATGTACCCCCATGTTCATAGCAGCACTATTTACAATAGTAAGATCTGGAAGCAGCCCAAATGTCCATCAGTAGATGAGTGGATAAAAAAGTTGTGGTACATGTACACAATGGAATACTATGCAACTGTAACAAAGAAAGATCTCTTATCATTAGAGATGACATGGAGGAAACTGGAGAGTATTATGCTAAGCAAAACAAGCCAAGCAGAGAAAGACAAATATCACACTTATTTGTGGAATATAATGAACTAAACAACTGATGAACAAAATTGACCCAGAGACATAGAGGTAGAGTACACACTGACAAACCTCAGAGGAGGGGGGTTGGGGGGGAGATATAAACCACAGAACTTATATGCATGTATGCATGACCAATGGACGTAGACAACAAAGCTGAGGGTGGAGTGGGGGAGATGGGAAGGAGGGTGTCAATGGGGGGAAAAGGAGAAACATCTATAACAAAAACAAAGTAATAAAAAATAAAAAAAAGAAATGCTTTCTATTTGGGAAACCTCTGTCTTGACTCCTAAGACCTTCAACTGATTGTATAAGGCCCACACACATTATGGAGAATAATCCTCTTTACTCAGAGTCCACTGATGTAAGTGCTAATCACATCCATCCACATCTAAACTGCTGTTCGACCAACCAAGTTGGCACCATAGCATAGCCAAGTTTGCACATTAAATTAACCACTTTTCCACTGTTGATGATTTATTAATCATTCCCAGAAAGGATTGTAATTTCCCACCTGAAGACCTATTGGAATTCGGAAGCAAGAATCTCTGCAGCCAAATGTGCTACAACCTTCGGATCCTCTGGGGAAGCTGCGGCCTGGGGAAAGGGAGGAAGCATATTAGCTGAATTTAGTTAAATATGCTAATACACTCCCAGAATCATAAATCTTGATGCGCTCTTGCTCTAAAGAAGCTCCCTGAAAGAGATCAAGGGATTCTTCACTTTTTGGTCATTTGACAGCCATTTTAAATATGCAACAGATCTTGCTTGTAATGAAGCCTACGGTGAATTATTTCACAAACTAAGTAGTGACTTTTTAGTTTGAGGAGCCATTCATGTGTTTCTAATGTCAAACACTGACATGGCCTGGCTTGAGCTGTGTGTGTGCTCAGGCATGTGTTTATTTATTCCTGTTTCTTCCTAACTGACAAAAGGGTGAAATAATTTCATTATACACCAGTGAGTGAATTCCAGAGCATGTGTGTGTGGAAGCAATCATATCTCAGTTGCTGACACAGTGAGGGCATTTTCTTCCATGAACTTATCAAATTGTTGATATTTTCAGGACGATTATTTTTACATTTGAATGGTGAGCTTGTTCAGAAAAGAAGCCCTGTGCAGAAGTCTGTGGGATTATCTCCCTGGAGTTTAATGTCATTTTTTGATCTCTTCATTTTAAAAAAATGCATTTATAAGAACATGTCAGATTTCTAGCCAGCAATCTTTAATTTAGCAACCAGTTAAGTTGTTGCAGAATCTATACACTTTGAAAGGAAACACGTACAAATAAATCTCTGGTAAGTGTAACTAAGATGAATTAGTCAGTTAAGAAAACAAGAGTCTTTGCCCAAATTTCAACCCAACCGAAAAGAGAGGGTGTCAGAAGTCCTTGAGGAATGGCAGGCACCTCCAAAATAAGTGTGATTACAAAAGCAAGAGGTTCACTCTTGTTCTGTAAAACAAAGGGGGCTGGGAAGAACATGATCAATTATTCAGGTTCAAGAGACAGTGATAAAAATGTAAATGTAACCCTGCCACTGAATCTTTGCACCCAGAAGCTGAATCAGCATCTTGCCGCTGATGAAAACTGGTTGAAAGCACAGAGACACCGTGGAAGCTCTTTGGACGAGGCAGATACATTGATCAAGCAGAACTGCAACCTGAAGATGAAACACTTTGACTGACTGATCGACTAACTGGTACCACAAGCCAAAGGCTCCTTCCAGCTCTCTCGAAATGGAAACACTTTTAATCAAAGAATCAGGTCTTACATAAGCTTAAAAGTGATTATTGCCTCATTAATTATGGTTATGTACATTCTTTCATTGTGAGCACATTTAATCTTTTCCCAAGAGCAGTGCATTAGCCTCATTTCAGCTTAAATCAGTATATTTCTTTCCAAGATGTTCTCTGCATGGATTCCAACTGCTGGCCAATCTCTCTATATGCCAAGCTGATGGGCAACACTAGCCCTGTGCTTGGCCTAACATTACAATTTAGAAAGCAACATATAACAAAACCTCCCCACATTGCAATAAAATCAAAACTATTTTTTCATGTCTATTTCAAAACAGATTAAGAGATACAGCATAAACGCGAGTTAACTTATTTTTCTTGCACAGCTCAGTGATTAAAAGCATGGGTTTGGAATCCAGGCTCTCTGGGTTCAAAGACAGGCCCGCCACTCTAAAGAAGCCAGCTGCTCATTTCCCTCAGCCTTTCTTATCTCTAACACAGAGATAATTACAGGGTTTGCTGGAACATTAAATAAGTTAAAACATGTAAAGGGCTTAGGACATGTCTGGCACATAGTAAGTGCTCAATAAATGTTAGTTCTCATCAATAGTGTGCTTACATTAAACATATGCCACCCACTTAGGGGTTAGGCAAACGGTTTGAGTGCTTAAAATAAAAATCACTATGCCTTCCAGCAAGCCACTGGCGTGCATCTGCTTAACAACTCAGCCTTGTCTGTCCACGTATACGCACAGATAGCATTACACAAGTGATGGCTGATGTCCATGTTCTCTCTCCATTTGGCTGTATGCCCTCAGGAGAAAACGTAATGTCATAGTGTAATGAAAATTATAGAATTCTGTGCCTATCAGGTAATAAAGTTATTTAGTGAGCCCATTCACAAATATCCACTGGGTAGTGACCTGTGCCCAGAACTATGCCAACCAGGCTAGGGCACAAAAGAATCAGAAAATAGCATAAAGCCTTCTCGACCTCGACAACTAGCCAGGGAGAAAAAGGCTTATCCTGAACTACTGAAAGTTTAAGTTATTATGTGAATTACGTAATTATAGATAGTGATACAATAAAGCAACATGTCATAATGTGCTATCTGTGGGTTCAGAAGGTTTTGCGAAGGAGAATGAGAGGCGATGAAACTGGGCCTGGGCCCCTGTGCTGGGAGAGGCGGAAGCACACACTCGCTGTCCTCCCCCTGGCAGGTGCATTTTCCTGGGCCTACAGCCCTGCACATCCTTCTTTTTTTTTTTATCCTCACCCGAGGACATTTTTCCATTTTTTGTTCAGGTAGAGTGGGAGAGAGAGAGAGAGAGAGAGAAACATTGACGCGAAAGGGACACATCGAGTGACTGCCTCCCACTCAACCAACCAGGGCCGGGGACAAACTGAGGTACGTGCCCTTAGCAGGAACCGAACCCGGGTCTCTCTGGACCGCAGGTGGATGCTCTAACCGCTGAGCCAAACCAGCCAGGGCTGCACATCCTTCTTTATCAAGAAATATGTAACCAGAAAATTGTGTGTGTGGCAGCGGGGAGACAAAACTCCTTCAATGGCAGAATGACATTTTGCAGGGATGTTGACAGTTTCTTATCCACTTCATCTTTGCATGCGGCTCAAGGGAGTTTTCCCAGCTATCAGCAGGGATGGTCGCAGGAAAGAAGGGGCTGGTGCTGCACCAGTCCCAAACCCACCCTGAGAACACCCTGCAGACCAGCAATATGCTCACCCATGCCTCGCCTTCATGGGCCCCTTTCCTCCCTGACTACCACCAGAGCCAGCAGAAGAAGGTAAATGTCACCCACAATCTATGACAAACAGCAGCATGCAGGAGTGGAGGTGAACTGTTTGCACACAGATAGGTCTTTGTTCCCGCTCACTGAGGTTCTGTTCCTGGCTTTGCCCTCCAAGGGCAAACCAGAGGACACAGCACAGGCCTGGTTTGCAGCCTGTTGTTCTTGTCTGTCTGGAAAGATCAGATTTAGACGTGGGATGTTAGGGGGTTTTTTGCATGTTTTTCTTTTTTCAAGCCAATTTATTGGTAAGTCAGTGACATAAGAAAAACAGGGGAGTTAATAAAATATCTTCCTCCCTGCCACTCCCTTTAGCACCCTCCAAACCTCAATCACAAAGTGTGTCCTCTTGGCCTAAACATTTCTGCTTTGGAAGGACAAGCGCCCAGAGCTGATTTGTGAGCTGTGGTTTTCAGTCACAGTGACTGATGGCTGGACTTGTTTTCTTTGTGTAAATTTCTTACCTGAGTGAGCTCACCTTCGAATGAATTAGGTCATCAATTGCATTGATTTTTTTTTTTTTTTTTTTTTTGGTGCTACAAACCCGTTTTGAGCCCAATGCACTGTGCTAGGTGCAGGGTGAGAACTTAAAACAGAAGTCGTATGTAGTTCTTGCCTTCATGTTGAGAAGAATTTAGTGTTACTGTGGGAGTGATAGGGAGTGGAGGCAAGAATATCAATTATTCTAACATGAGACAGGTGGATAATACAGGAGATAGTTGGGAAACTTGTAGAAAGTGAACAGCGTGAGCAAAAGCACTGATACAGGAGAGCTGGGGTATTTGTGGACCAATGAACAGGTCAGTCTCCCAGAAGGGTGTGGAGGTCATGGGTCATCCAAAAGCACTCTCTTAGGTGAAGCAGAAAACCACAGGGAACAACTGCCCACTGTCCCTCTCTCGGTGTTTCAGAACTTGTCCTCTCTTGCATACCATGCCCGACTGGGGGCCCACTTCACTTTAGTTTATCGAAACTCAAAATGCATACTATAGCCCTGAAGAGTGTTCTCCGACACAGCCCTGATGGTTTCTGGAAATCAGAGACTCACCCCTTGGGAGGAGAGATGGGTACACTGATTGCTCTGCCCATCAGCGCCTGGAAAGTCACATACCGAAGTTGTTGGGCAGAGGAGTTTCACACAGGCAGCTTGTATAATTTTTCTTCTGTTGCCAATATTAAAAACTGGAAAACTGAGCAGTGACTAAAACTGCCAGTCATTAGAATGGGCTCCTTTGAGAACCAAGGGGCATCAAGCACTTTAATCACAAGCCAATTGATTTTGTTAAGAATTCTGTGAAAGGGACCCTGTGCTAAGTGGGAGAAAGGCTCCACTCATGTTTCCGAGCTCGAAGCATGCTACGGCCCAGGAAACCGTTTCCACCCCGCAGTACCTGTGGCAGGGCCGAGGACGAGGACGAGTACCTGTGGCAGTTCCTGCGGCAGGAAGAGACCAGGTGAGCAGGCGGGCAGCAGAGGGAGGAAGCGAGGACAAATGCAAGAAGCAGAGGTTTCTCTTGCAACGTGGGGCCAGTGTTGGTACCGGAATAACTCTAAATCCAGTGTTATGGTATCTCAAGTGAGCTCTTCCGTTTTGCGACAAAAGCATGGACGTTACCATTTTGGTCATGATTTTTATGAGACCAGATTGAACGACCAACCTGCTGAGGCGGAGGAGGTCAAACGTAGCTTTAGGATAAGCGTAGATCACCAGTGACCTCCAAATGCCGAGACGCAGGGATCCTCACTGGGGCGCTGGGCTGTGAAGGCTGACACGGTTCCCCAGCGCCCTGCACTGCAGCAGACAGCTTGGAACCACGTCAGGCAAAAAAAAAAAAGGCCTGGAAGGACCGTAGCTGCTCACCACCATCTAGCTGTGTGACCTGTCCCTGCGTAATAAAAACCAAACCAGTCAGATTAAAACTACCAGCCCATTGAATGAGATCATTTATGTGACCGTGTCTGGAAGTAAGTAAAAATCACTGTGTCCTAGGAAGGTATCATTATGCAAATCAAGGTCTAATGCAAGGTTCCTGGTACCCGCGGTCTGGAAGAACTCCAGGGTCTCTGTCATCTTTAAACGCTGCTCACTTGTACGTGGATATATTAGGGTTATGTGTTCGCTGAGAATAGATCTTCCAGACCCTCTAGTATCTAGGCAGCTACTGTGTGGCCCATGGAAATTAGAAGTAGATGGAAGAGTAAAAATAAAGGATTTTGAACTTTGCTTTATAAAATGTGGGGCTGTTCTGGGGGTTTCATTGGTTGTAAACTGTGTGATTGATAATTTTGTGTGTTTCTCTGAAAACGTAAGAGAATGCATAGCACACAGAAGCTGCTCAAGCAGTATTCAGCCTGCAGCTGCAGGGTATGCATCATGCGTATGGGCAGGGTTGTGCTGTGATAAGAATCCTGCCCCCACCACCAAATGCCAGTGGCCTAAATCAACAAAAATTATTTCTCACTCATACTACACGTTGCTTGTGGTCTGGCTGTAGGTTCCGTACCTTGTTCTCTTACTATAGCCACCTTCTGGAGCAGCACTGGTCACAATGGCAGAGGGAAAAGCTCGGAATGGTTTCGTACCAGAAAGTAAATGCTTTGGCATGGAAGCGGCACATCACTTACATTCACCACTTCTTGGTCAACACTAGACATGTGTCACCACCCCCATCAGAAGGGCGCGAGGATACGCAATCTTACCATTCACACAGAAGGCAGAGAGCCCGAAATAGCTGGCGAACTGTATTAATGATAATTACATCATTGCATTTAAATAAAATTGAGCCAGTCTACTTGAGTGAAGTTATGACAATGCCCAGAAGGCCACGGTTGAGTCTGCATTAACATTTCCCAGAACCAATCATCAACATGGTGAAAAACAGAGGCCCTGGGGGACTTCTCAAGTGCAGGGGGTATGCACAAGTTACAGCGCCATCATTGATGTCATCTTTGAGCTTTACATCAAGCAGAAGCTCAATATGAACTGGCCCTCCAATTACATCACACGCCTCCCTGCTTAACATGAAACACTTCATGAAAATATCTATCACTGTGCTTTTTGCCCTCTGCTTGAGAAGCAAACTAATTGTTACAGTTATATCAGCGCAATATAAATGATGAACAAAAATTCTGCTAAGCAAGACTGATCCTATGGACACGTGAAGGTGGTGGGTGATTTAAACTGCTCCTGAATTACTCTACCTATCTCAATGACAAAGGGTAGAAAACTAACAATACTAGACATTTTATAAATTTTCTGGAATCCAACAAGTGGTAGATAAATGCATGCTGTCTGTGGATACAGTGATTGTAACAATGCGTATTTCACAGGACGGTTGCTCCTTACAGCTGATGCCCGACCTCCTGCTGCTGACCAAGACTTCTGCCTAGTCCTGAGAGTTTTCGGGGTTCCTTTCACAAAGATTCAATCTGCAGGTTACTGGAGACTTCATCATTGTTCCGGGAGGTGTGGCATCTTGCCTGGGGAGGCCACGCTGCTGCCCTACGCTGCTGCTGTCCCTCTGCAAGTGTCGTCTGTCCCTCCAGCTGCTCCGTGGAACATGAGATGTCACCCAAGGAGCTCACCTCTGACGCAGCTCTTCCTGGGGGCTGCCGCTCCCCGGGCACCACTTCCCCATCCCTCTCTACCTGAGTCCTCCTGCTGCCAGAAACACAGAGAAATTAGATGAGGTGGAGAATAACCCCTTATGGTTTGTATGGGGGTCCTACATCAGTGACACTCGTGTGATAAATAATATAGTATTTAAACTTCTGTGTTAGTATTCAGTGACAGTCTTGTTCATGTCAACACCCAGGCATGGATGAGTATCAGTTATCAGTATGAGCGCCAGGTATCAGTTGAATAAGGATCACCAAGGTGTTCTCAGAATCACTTCTTACTTTTCATCCATTATATTCTATTGTGAATTACTTTCATTTAGATGATGTATTTAATATGCTTAGGCCACTGATGGATGTGCAGCAGCTCTTACTTAAGTATTTTCTTTTCATCGTTGTTGTTACGATGTGTCCATGTCCTTCCTTGAGAAGGAATTCTTTCTCAAAGTCTCTTGGCCCACTGCAAACCAGCTTTTCCAAAAGATTGCCAGACAATCCCAAACATGTCTGAATTACTCCTAAAACTCATATAATCCTAACAATTCTGCCAACCTGAAACTATTATTCTCACATTTAGCAAGGAAATTAACCTCAGAGAGGTTAAGTAACATCCTCTAAGTCACAGAGTAAGAAGTGATAGTCAGGTTTCAGGTTTAGGTCTGCCTGGTTTTGAACCCATTCACACCATGAGTAGAGTCGAGGGGCAGAGTGGTGATTCTTAATAAGGGGTGATTTTTTCCCCCAGGGACACTTGGCATTCTCTGGAGACATTTCAATTGTTACAACTTGGTGGGTGGGGGAGGGGGAATGGTTCTACTGGCATTTAGTGGTCAAGAATGCTACTGACATCCTACAATAAATAAGACAGTCTTCTACACCAAAAGAGTATCTGATCCAAAATGTCAATAGTGCTAAGGTTAAGAAACCCTGGATTAGAGGAAGATAAATTATATCAAATTGTTGGGGAGGGATAAGCAAGGGATGTCAGAAAGAACATACTGGAAAATGCATTTGTGATTAGGGGATAAAGTGGGATTTGGGTAAGCAGAGGTAGACGGCATAGTAGAGAAAGCAGCATAAACAAAGCAGGGTAGGAACATAGCAGGTAATTTCAGAAAAGCAAAAGCCCAAGAAGCAGTGGCAATAGAAACTGAGAAGGTAAATGGGGGCTCAATTTTGAGAGGTCCAAATGCTAAGAATTTAAGTGCAAAAAACCTGGACTAAATGAAACACTAAACTATCTCAGAGTATTTGTCTTTGGGCTGCCAACCCAGCTCACCAAGAGTCGTGTGTTCTTGCACAAATGAATTCCCTTTTTATTCTAGGATTCTAAATCGATGTGATCTATATATTGTCCTAGACCATCTTAGCCCTACTGCATGACATGAAGAAGGGCATGAGGTCACCTGTCAATGGTCAATGACAAGTTAGTAGCTGAACTGGAACCAGAATCGAATCTTAGGACTCGATCCAGTCCTTGTCTCCAATAAACTGAGCGCCTAACTTTGTATATATAGTAGGGTCCCTGGGATCCCAAAAGCAAATCCACTCTTTCTCCCTTTAATTATCTTTTACTGTTCTTCTTATACTTGTATAAATCAGCTTCTGGATGAGTTTTCTTTATTACTTTTCCCATTCCTACTTGAAGCACCCAAAATGTGCAAAGCCAAATATTCTTGCACAATCCAAATAACATTTTTTTAACTAGAAAGAAAGAAAGAAAGAAAGAAAGAAAGAAAGAAAGAAAGAAAGAAAGAAAGAAAGAGAGAAAGAAAGGAAGAAAGAAAAAATGTGTTGTTGAGGAAAGAGAGTAGGAATAAATGGAAGGGCCATTATTTGCCCCCTGAGGTCACTTTCTGAGGATCATGATTAGGTTGGACAGGTATTTCCCATTTCTAGCATTGCATGTGGGCTCAACTTCAATGAAGAATTGAGATTTGGCTGAAAAGGCAAGTAACATAATCTTAAAAAGAATCCCAGGGCCGGATCCAGTTGAGGCAGTGTGTGTACAGAACCAACCTTCTTTGACCCACAGAACATTTCACAACCCGAAAGCTCAGTTTTGGAATTTTTTGTATTTTTTTCTTCCCAAGTGGGCAAAGTAATCACATTCCCAAGACCGTGCCACTGCAACATAAAGGTTATTTATTTCCAAACAAAAGAATTAGGAAATGTGAACTTTAAAGCTTTAAGACTAACATTAACTCATCTTCTGGAGACAGATGGTATTTACTATTTTCAATAGAGAGCAGTAAAATGTGAAAACTTAATATGTCTGGGATGAGTCAACAGCGTGAGTTAATTTGCTAAAATCTTAGCTTTCGCATTTCCTGATTAGATTGTTTTCTCTTTTTGGTCTTTGTATCTTGGCATCCGTGACCCTAACAACTTTCCATTTAATACAAAGGAAATACTTTGAATTTTCCTTTATTTGTAATCTTACCTAAGGTCATTCTAGGGTATTATCCCCAGGCTTAATTTAAAAAGATGATAAAACAATTTGTAACAAAGACTTTAATATGAAAGTATCATTTAATATGAAGGTGTTAGGTCATCTTAATACCATACTATATCAACTAAATAGCATATATATTTTTATTTTTTTCTCCCCCTCTTCCTCCCTTCTCATTCATTCTCTCTCACTCTCTCCTTCTCTTTGGCTTACTTCCCAATCATCTCCTGTTAGTACTACCTCCTTTCACCCTTACCTATTCCTAAGTACTTATGTGAATTTCACCTATAATCTTTAGATTGGAGAGAAAATTTTGTTTGCCCCCCCTTCCTTTTTTTCTGTAATGTATCCTTTTTGTGTGTTGGATTCTTATTAATTCTATGAAATGGAAATCCTCACCTTCATTTAATGTATTTCATAGATGTTTCTTAAATGTCTCATATATATGCATCCCTTTAGTAATTCTCATGACATTGAAGCTGTGAAGGTCCAATATATTACCAAAAAGGAAATGTTATTATGAGACATCCACAGATAAAAGCTCCCGACTGTGGTTTTAAAAAAAAAAAAGAAAAGATTCTGCTTTTCTCATTTACTTATCAGTCCATACAGAGACCTCACCCAGGGGACATCCTGAAATTACATCTCTCTTGGGCCTCCCTCTTTCTTCCTTCCCCTAAAGACTCCCTCAGTCTTTTCTGCAAAACTATTCATCCCCTACAGAACTGACTTCACCCTGGAAGTGTGGCTGGTCGCATCCCTGAGGCGGAATCCATCTCCTGAACCAACAAACCTCTCTCTTGCTAGTATTTGTTAGGGATTTAAAGATGATTATTAATCTCATGTCATGCACATCACTTTGGAACTGAAATTTAGACACAGAAACAGATAGATGGGGAGAGAAAAATACCAGCTTAATGGCTAATAAAACTACTTTGAAAACTATGGCTTGGATCCATGGCCACAATTGAGCTTCTCAATACTTCTCAATTCTCAGGTCTACACTTAGGACATGTTCTCATGTAATAATAAACTATCAGATAAACTATGAGGATCTGCAGAGAAGAGTCCCTTCCCCAAATTCACTCTCTCTCAGCCACTAGACCCAACAGAGAAAGTCTGTCCTCTGGACAACTCCTATTAATTTGTCACACCTGGCCTCTGACCCTCATAAGCTCAGTGGGGAAGACAGGGCAAAGGCAGACCCATGAAAAAGAAAACTCAGTAGGGACTGAGCCACGTTCCAATCACAGTCACTGAAGACAAGGGTGAAGAAGTGGGAAAAGTTCTTCCTTGCTTTTACTTTCGGAATGTTATATGGTGGAAATGTTTTCCCCCTTTTGAAAATATGGGAAGTGGAGAATGTGTCCTCTAACAGTCTCAATAAACCATTAGTCTGTAACAAAACTAGTAGTGTGCCCTGGCCAGTTTGGCTCAGCGGTTAGAGCGTCTGCCTCTGGTCTGGAGAGACCCGGGTTCGGTTCCTGCTAAGGGCACGTACCTTGGTTGCAGTTTGTCCCCAGCCCTGGTTGGGTCGTGTGGGTGGCAACCACTCGATGTGTCGCTTTCACATTAATGTTTCTCTCTCTCTCTCTCTCCCTCTCACTCTATCTGAACAAAATATCGAAAAATGTCCTCAGGTGAGGATAAAAAAAAAAAAAAACTAGTAGTGTACCAGGGATCAGACTGTTGCCTTGGGTTTTGTCAAGACAGTCCTACTCAAAACTTTGTGAGGTCTCTCTCCCCATGTCAACTTCATCGTGTCAGCTACCTGGGTCAGGGCAGAGAATTTAACCTTTGCTCTGGAGGACTCTAGAATGGGTAAGAATAGTATGATAATTAAACACCCTAAGCTTGAAACCCAGTGCCCAGTTTACATTCCAGCTCACATTGTCAGTGGCCAATATGCCCAATATAATTCATCAGAAGTTAATAGCGATACAATCCAAAACTACGATGTCAGCAGAATAAGAATGACTCAAGCTTGAATTTGAACTGCCTCCCAGTATTAAACTCTCAGGGAACAATTAAAGTAAAAAAATTCAAATCTCCCTTTACATTATAATCCAAAGAAATTAAAGACCAACACTCTTAAATTAAAGACTATAGAAATTAAAGTCTAAATAATATCTTCTCCATTTGTTTAAAAAAATGGTGCTTAGTCTCACACAGCAAGGTTTTCAGATTCCTTAATGTTCCTTCAGCATCTCCAGCAGCTCACTGGAATGAGCTGATTCCTGCAGGGTCTCTGCAGTTGGAGTAATTAAAGCCAAGTTCTTGAGTGTACCTACTTTAAACGTGTAAGAAGAGTTGATAGAAATGGAATTATCATAGCATATGCCAATGAACTCACAAGCAAAACCCTAAGCCTAGAGCAGGTACGCAAATACATACATTTATACATGTACACACACACACATGCACTCATGCATACATATATACACACATTTAAACACACTTACATACACAGGCACACAGGCATACACACAAACATACATTCATACATACACACATGCATTCAAACATTCATACATGTATACAAGCATACATACATACATACCTCACATATATACAATTCTCTGAACCCAGTTTTTACTACAATGTTGATACAGGTTACTATTTCCAAAGACTACAATAGTGATAGACGAGGCTCAGAGGATATAGTAACCAGAACCAGAATTTTTAAGTTTGGCTCACTTAAAAATTATTTCTAACTAACTTCTCACTAGCCTCCCTCTGTAAAAGAGGCTAAATAGCTAACTACTTGATTTTCTTAGTCATCCTCCAGCCTGGATTTTCTATGTGACATAATTCTTATCAACATGGTATAAATGAAAACCAGAAGTAAATAAAGCCTCATGTAAAACCTTTCTGGCCCTCAGCCTTCTTCAAACCTAAAACACAGGCATGGAGCAGGAGACATGATGGCCACCCTGTGACTAGGAAGGCAAAAGCCGAGTGCTAAAAAATGGAGGCACTGAAATAGAGAAAGAGCCTGGAGTCCGGATGAATCTCAGATTCATAGTATTCCTGTTCTGGATTTCTTACTATGGGAAAAGAAAGTAAATTTTTATATCTTTAAGCTACATAGGATTTCTGTGACATTGCAGGTAAACACAAATGTATATGATTCAAATAAAAGAAAAAGAAAATTTCATTTTCAAATTTACTAGCATACAAGTCAGTCTGTGATAGGTGTGCAAAGCCTACAACTCATAAGAGTTAGGAGAAATCCCATCAGTAGGTGATTTCCCCATTCACCAGTGCATACTTTAGAAATTATATTTATGACATCACAGTCACCATATCTCACCTAAAGTATCCTTGTTTTCCCCAGAACCTCTTAATTTTCATTATTTTTTGAGCTCCATCTTCCTGTGCCCACCCACAGGAACTATTAGTGCTGAACTATTAGAACTATTCTTAAGGCTGATCAACATGCCTCTCATAAGATAATTTTGATGAATTACTGTGTTAACATCTACTAAATCTTGCCAAAACCATCTTTGGGAAGTAGGAAAGAAGAAGAAGAAGAAGAAGAAGAAGAAGAAGGAGGAGGAGGAGGAGGAGGAGGAGGAGGAGGAGGAGGAGGAGGAGGAGGAGGAGGAGGAGGAGGAGGAGATGGGTAAAAGCTAATATTCTGCCACAAGTGTAAGGTATTATGTCTGGCCTTTGGCCCCTCTGCAATATTTACCAGGTGCAGGTCCTCAGGGACTCACAACTAGTAGGCTAGACACGGTATATTCACTGTAACAGTGATACATCTTTGAATGTGACAGCAACACATGAAAATATTGTGTTTTGTGGAGCTCAGAGGATAGAAAATAACTTCTGCTCTGGGTGTTTGGGTGACGTCGTGGAAGCAGTATTTACACATTGTACCTATCTTTTCTACCTCAGCTCAGAAATTGCAGGAGGAAAAAGAACATAAAGGTGGCAAAGGGAATAACATGAGCAAAACACAAAGGCAGAGGAAAGTTAGGCATGTCCTGAAAACTTGAATGTGCTCAGAAATGCTGGTACCATAGTTTGAAACCAAGTTGGAAGAAGATAGTAAAACATTCGTTTGGATCAGATAATGAGAGTTATGAATGCTAAGCTAAGGTGCTCCAACAATTTTTTAGTTGATGTGAAGCCATAGGCACTAATAACAATGTATAAACCAGAGATGATTGTACTAGTCTAAAAAAGAGACAGAGAGGGACTGAAATGAGGAGGTATAATTCCCAAGGTCTAGTGACTAATTGGATATGCTGAGCCAAAGAGAGAGAAAGTCACTAATGACAGGTTTCTGGATGGGGTGCCTGGGAAGATGGTGAAATCTTTCATTGAAATAAGCATGCTGGAGAAGATAATACAATTTCTTCAATTTTTGATCATCAAGAGAGACATCAAGGGTGAAATGTCAAGCACAAAGATGATGATCCAGAGCTTAGGAGAAAAGGTGGAACCAAAAATTGAAGACTTAAGGGTCATTGCCACATAGGATAGTGGAAATCAGACAGTGAGTGAATAAGCCAAAAGAAAGAATTCAGAGAGAAATGATGGTGGACAACAGAAATCTGGGGATGATTTTATTTCAGAATTATGTGAGTGGTGATATCACAGAAATCCAGGGAAGGAGATTTTCTCTAAATTGAAAAGACAAATATATTATATCTAAGATATGGTGTGAGTATAATTCTAATTTAATTTTTGGGTTTTGCCAATTTTTGTTACTTCTATAAATATTATAAGCAGTAAATGTTACTTTTAAAGAGAAGAAGGTGACTAGTATAACTTGCTAATAGAAGCAAACTGGTCATGTAAATGCCTTTTATGAGCTTTAAAATTTAAAAAGAACATTACAATTGACTTGTTACTATGTTTAATATTCAGTTGTTTATTCATTTAGAATTTTTCAATAATATTTATTGTTAAGTGCTTGGCACTGTTTTTAGACATTTGGAATATATCAGAGGACAGATCATCAAAGATCCCCTTCCTCTTGTTGATGTTATTCCTCCTTCCCTTGCTAGGATGTAGGGTTACTTGGACTTTCTTTGGCATCTTATACACCCAACCTCTTCAGCTGGTGAAAGACTCTCATCACCATGACCTTCAAGTCAATTCAATGTACTCACTCAAGTTTTTAGTTCTTCAGTTGCAGATTGGAAATAACCGTGCCCACTTTTCAGGGTAAGAAGAGCAAATGGCCTCTAAAAGTCCTCCTTGGGTGCTTCAAATGTTCACTGTGAACTGTGAATGTCAGCATAACAACAATGGATAAAAGAACACTGTTCTCTTAGACTTCAGTTTTATAAATACAAAGATAATATATAGATGAGATATAGATAGATGATGATAGATGATGACAGATGATAGATAGATGATAGATAGATAGATAGATAGATAGATAGATAGATAGATAGATAGATGATAGATAGATAGATAGATAGATAGATGCTAGATTATTAGATGATATAGATGATAGATAGATGCTAGATAGAGATAGATAGATGATAGATAGATAAATGATAGATAGATAGATAGATAGATAGATAGATAGATAGATAATAGATAGATGATAGATAGATACATAGATAGATACATAGATAGATACATAGATAGATACATAGATAGATAGATGGATAGAGTGGGGATTTGATTCAAGGCTTCAAAAATTTTCCAACTAAGCCTCTTAATAGCAGAGAGAAATGAATTGTGTACCCTGAGTATAATCTCAGTTACCCTGCCACAATCAGAAAATTTCTCTGAAGTCATATTTTCTTTTAATATTTCTCTAAATGCCTCATATTGATTTCATTTAACCATGCCACTTTAAATGATTTACCAAGAATCAATATTAGTATCTGTTTTTGGTGAATTCTTTTTAGGTGCTATTTTTGGGCTAAATTTTTTGCTTGCAACAGCTTATTCAATATTCCCAATTATCCTTGATTTAGGTATAGTTATTACCCCCATTTTATAGGAAAAACTGAGGTTTATAGGGATTGAGAAACACCATGGTTCATTTTGGGGGTATTCTTCAGGGGTGCCCTGTTAGAACACAAATGTATGATTTCTCCAACCCTACACCCTGCCCATTCACAGTGTGGTCATCCAACTTGCCCAAGACTGAGAGATGAAGAAACATACTCTTTCCTAGTACATGGGTCCCAGACGCTGAATTTTCCAAGTGACACTAGAATCTTCATTTCATCCTTCTTTTGGTGAAGAAGGTGGTAACGTGGTTATGCATGAGGTGTTTCTCTTGCAATCTATGCCTGTTGGGATGATTTATTTAATATCTTCCTAATAGTTTGTGGAGCAAAAGGAAGTGGAAGGGTTGAGATGGGAAATGTGATGGCTTGAATGGATGAGGGGAGAGAAGGTGGGATTTACATTCAGACAGAACAGAGACTTCGGCCTGCCTCACAATGGAGGTGATCCATTAAGACCTCCAGGTCCCCAGGGACATAACATGTTTGGATTTGGAACCTATTCCATCAGCCGGATTGCTGGTGAAATCTGAGGTGACACGGGGGAAACTGATCAAACACCTGCTGCCCTGCTCCCGTCACCTCGACCCCACTCGCAAAGAGCTCCTTGCTTTACAGGTTTCTAATCTCACCTCTCTGTTTTTCCTTAGCCTCTTTTTATGGTTGGTAAAATGACAGGTTTCTTACTTGCTTGCTCTTATCCCAAGGAGATGGTAGTTTTCCTAAAAGAACATTCTGTTTTGAAATAAATGTGGCAGATAAATCTGATTCAGAAGGAAGCCAGCACATTTATGAGTCCTTGTTCTTCATTCCCCTCAGTGTCCGGAGAAACAGCAAAAGAGAATGTATTTTTTCAGCCAGACGTACTGAGCATGTATTTTATCTCAGAAACCAGAGACATAGCATTTAAAAAGTCACTTGGGGTTCCTACCCTCACAGAATTTAGGGTTTGATGGAAGCAAGAGGTGTTAAATAATCCACCTTGACACAGAGTTAGGAGATGTGATGGGAAAAGTATGGGGTTATAAGGTACCACAGAAAAGAAAAATGCACTTAACTTCACCCTGGTGGATGAGGTTTCTTTTAGAAACTTTGTCCCAAGAAAATGCTACCTTGTAATAAGTCCTACTCTTTCTGTTCACCAAAATTTTTCTAAATCAATTGAAACTATAGCCTTTACTTATAAACAAGATGATGTATCTGTCTTAGAGTGCAGTAGCCAAAATATTAACTTTGAATATGTTAGAGTGTGATTTGATTTAGCAATATTATATTTGATAACGTTTGTGATTGCTTAATAGTGATTTAGCTCATGAATTCAGCTGCTCTGGAAGAGTTTAATATCTGAGTGGGGTCTCTGCTCCTGTCTAGGAGAACATGTACTCATTGTTTATGTCAATGCCATTATAGCTAATAGAACCACTTGGTAAACCTGCTGAACTTCCTTCAACCAGGCAAGGTGAATCCAAGACACTTTGGGGACCTACAGGTTCTGGGATGTCTTTTGCCCTTCCCTCTGAGTGGGTACATTCTGCCTAGAAGGCTAACTCGCCTTCTCCCATGAGTTAGGGACCACACACTCCCTCTTTACTAGGTCCAATAGAATGTGAATAAAACTTGCTTTTATTTTGTTTAGAACCGGTAAGTCTGTTTCTTCTGTAGAAAAGACACTCAGGTAAAGAAAAAAAACTGCTATTAATTCTACTTCTGGAACTAGCAAATAACTCATTCCCTGCCATTAAAAAGTAAAAATCCAGGCAGACCTCCTATAGGAAGTGGTCAGCTGAAGGATGAGGAAGTGCCTGGGAAGGAACAGAATGGATTTTTCTATAAAGGGGCATCTTATATGAAGACTCCGCTCTCTGAAGCACAGAGACCACGGGGCGCATAATGTGTTAAACAAGGGGGAGGGCAGAGGTGGGCCAGGCTGTGAAGGTGAGGTTTATAAATAATGTTGAAGAATTTAGAGTTTATCCTGAGATAAAGGGGAACCAGTGAAGAGGGTGAAGCAGAAGAGAGACATATTTGGATTTCTGTTTAGAAATATTCTGGCTACAGCATGAAGAAGAAATTAGAGGGGGACAGAATCGGACGTAGGAAGAGCAATGGGATGACTGTGACCATACCTCAAGAAAAGAGAACAAGAACCTGAATTAGGATGGTGGTAGCTAGGAGACAGAAAAGTAGACACATTTAGAAGTTAGAAGCCAGAATGACTGTAATGGATTTAAAGTAGATGGAAAGTCAAGAATGGGAGGGAAGTCAAGGATGCCTACTGGATCCCTCCTGGCTTGAGCACCTACAGGGATGATGGAAGCGTTCACTGTGTGCTACGCACTAAATCCACATGTTGAATTTCCAGCCTCCGATGTGATGGTAGTAGCAGGTGGACACGTTGGGATGTAATTGGGTATAGATGAGGTAAAGATGGTGGAGTCCCCATGATGGGATTAGGTCCCTTATGGGAAGAGAGAGAACACAACAACAAGGTAGCCATCTGCCTGCCTGGAGGCAGACTGTCACAGACAACAAATCTGCCAGCATTTTTATCACAGACTGTCAGCCTCCAGGGGTATGAGAAATAAATGTCTGTGTTTAAGCCTCTCGGTCTGTGGTCTTCGTTTATAGCAGTCTGGAAGGACTAGGCCACTGTGATAGGGAAGAGGAGGTATAAAAACTCATTTCAGATAGGAGTAGGTGTGGATGAGGTGGCACAGATGGCCAAGTGGTTTACTAGACAGTGGAGGTCAGAAAAGAAGTGTAGGCTAAAAATATGGACTCCAGGCCATACAGAAGGAATGTACAATTATAGCATGTATGAGATGACCAGAGAGACTGGGAAGGTTGAGAAGAGAAGACACTTAGGGACACCAACATTTAAGGGAGCAGAGACTTAGCTTTGTCCACAGTGCTCACAGTCACTAAGGCCAGAGTGAGGAAGAGCCCACAGGTCACATATTGAGCCATAGGCATATGATCTCAGTACGTAATTCTGCCCTGCAAGAACGTTAGCTTCTAGCCTAACAACAATGGTCTCTAAGGAACCGTTGTCTGTGAACGTGTCTTAGTTACACCTGAGGATTTCTATTTACATCATGTGAATTTTTCAATGCCCTGCCTCTCTGAAGTACTACACTGATAATAATTTTCACTGCAACTAGAGCTTTTCAAAGGGGAGAAGTTTCATTCAGAGAAGTTCCTTGGTTTGGCCCAGTGAGAATGGCAGAGCCCGAAATCGTCCTGCATCTTCTGATTTAGGTTCACTGCTCTGTACTTGTCCTTGTAAGTTACTATTTGCTGTTCCTATATGTTTACGTGACTTTATTACTTTCTGAGCCTGTGAATCCTCTCATTAGAACCCATAAGAGAATAAACCCTGCACCTGGAGACATGGAAAAATACAGCAGGAGAGAATTTCTCAAAATCATTTCTGAGACCTGGATGCCCTCCCTTGCCACCTTGGCCTGTCGGCTGTCCTCGAGTCCTGGGAAGATGGGGAGCCTGACGCGCAGGCTGTGTCTGTCCCTGCTCCTGCCTCATGTTTTCTATTTCTGCTTCACACCGTCATGTATAATGAAAGTCCACCGGCGCCTCGGGTTTCCCTTTTCTCTGCCGCTGTCGTTTCCATTCGAGGGGTCTCGTGACTTTCTAGCACAAAGTTGTTATGTTTGGGCTCCGATTCGCCAGGCAGTGATAAATTCCAAGAAAAACCTATTCTTATTGAATTATTTTCAGAACGTTAAGCAAACACGTCTAAATTATGTGGCAGCCAAGTCCACTCGAAGGTCTGGTTTGGGCGTCATGTTAATTCAAGTAGAGGAGAGAAATAAAAAAAAAAAAAAACCAAAATGCTGAGACACCATCTTCCATCCTCTGGGAGAATTATTTTTTGAGTCTACTCCTTTTATGCAAGGGCAGTGAAGGCCACACTCTGGTACCCCTCGCGGAATACTCAGAGGAAAGCTTCCTGCTTCCACTTCAGTGTTCTAGGAGAATAAAGGTTGAAGCAAGTTGACAGCCCAATGCTGCATGTAGGCTACAGGCTTTTTTTTTTTTTTTGGAAAAGGATCAAACAAGACTTCTTTCAGTGAGTTCCGACCTTAATCTAACTTGTCTTGTCCCAAGGAGCTTTAAAATAAGCAGTAATTGCTATTTTCCATGCCTGTGCTCTATCACCAACTCCAGGAGAGAGCTGATTTTAGAACCATGCTCTAATTCCATTAGAGCCAATGCTTTTCTGATCCGGCTGGAAAACTGTCTTTTCTCCACTTCCATATATTCTAGCCAGAATTCCTATTTTTCTCTTTCCTTTTTTTTTTTTTGATGTAACAGTCTATCCCCCTTCCCCTTACTGTCCATTTTGGAACTTGCTAAGCTGGTAGGATGAGAGCCTGGAGCCACTGACGGCCTGTGTCACCACCAGAGAGGCACTTAGCTGAGACTGAAGCCAGGGCAGGAGGGTGGAGTGTGACCAACTGTATATGAGCCCAACTTGATGGTGACTTTTTCATGTCTGTGCTCTGAACTCCTTGCCTTCCATTTTGGTATAGACCTGTTACTACTGAGGCAGTTAACCCACTGGGATATACATGGAGCTTTGACAAGTGGGAGCCAGGAGCCAGTGAATAACTCCCATCCACCATGCACTTTCCTGAGATCCAGTCCTATGAGATTGAGCAACAGTTACACTTATTACCAAGTGGTGTCGGGATCAGTAAATGCCTCCTCGTAATTCTTCTTCTCTGTTCCTTCCTCACACCTTTTTCTCCTCATTCCGTTTTTCCTGGATTTTCACTTCCCATCTGTGGCCTTGAAACCACTGTGGCCTGTGCTCATATTTGTGTTCACCAGGGCATGGCCACAAGTGGAGGGGAACCCTCCGTGTGTATCAGGACAGCTTTCAATAGACACCTGCGAACAAAGCTAAAACTACGTGCATCCATAATTGGGTAGACTATACACCCCAATTCTCTCTTGGCCCTGTATCTGGAAATAGGACTGTACACTTTGGACTATGTCCCCGGAGTTCTTGGACCTCAAGAGAGTAACAGTAGTGTTTCTGGTAATGAAGACTTGACCAGTTAGTTGACAATTAAAAATGTGACCACATTTTTATTTTAGTTTTCTTTCTTTCTTTTCCTTCCTTCCTTCCTCTCTCTCTCTCTTTCTTTCCCCTCACGTCTTGTTAAAATTAAAGTTATTGGGGTGACGTTAGTTTATAAAATTATATAGGTTTCAAGTGTACAATTCTATGATACCACAATTTTAAGGTGATGCGGTGGATCCTCCTGCTTGTTCTGAGACCCTTGAGGCCCCTCTGCAAGAACTGAACTGCACTCTGCTGACTACAGCCTTTCTAGGGTACCAGGTATCGCCATGGCTGGTTGGAAAGCATGATCCATGCAGAGAAAAACAAAACAGGAGATGGGCGGAAGAAAGGGGATGAGTAATTGCACCTATCAGAAAATGAGGATAACGAGTATGGATACATGCACGGAAGCTCTGAGTTCTGCGAAGAACAACACGAGTACAAACATGAGGAATCATTTGTCCTCAAGCTCCCCCAGAGAAGGTGGAGTTGATCATTTGGGTCTGGTGGCCTGTATTGCCTTCCAGCCAGCACTATTAAAAGTGCCTGCTCACACTTGGTGGTTAGCACAGACATTTCACAACCCCTGACCTGCAGCCCATCCTGAAGATACAGGCAGCTTTAATTTTCCAAAATGCTATTTTTAAAACAACTAAATAGTTCCACATTGCCCCCACTGCAGCCTAGGGGAAGGAGCTGGTTGCCTCACCAAGTCTTTGGCACCAAAGGCCTATGCTGTGGATGTTTATCTCTGCTGTCATACCATCCTGATTAAGATTAATTGTTCCAGTTGAAGTGAGTCACTCAGAAGGGATGGGAAGGGTGGAGGGAAGAGGGCAGTTTGCTTTTTTTTTTTTTTTTCCTACTTCAATATTTGTTCTGAAAGATCCAGAAGAATACAGGAGTGAAGCAAAGAAATTTAAAATGTGGAACATGTAATAAAGGACATCAGTGAAAAAGCTATTATGAGCTCCATGTTTATCTTCAGCTCAGTGACTTTCAGAAAAGCATGCACTTGGCTAGTAAGTTTGGAGGATGTGCCTGCTTTCTGCCAGTTGGAGTCTTGACCTGAACTCTAAATAACCCAGCTGACCTCATTCAGCCCCATCTACCCTAAACAATAAGACTCCGACATCCTCTCCTCAACAGACTCACACACACCCTATATACACACACTTCAGATGTATATATTAAAAACTCAAAAGCCCATTTTGGGTGGAAAAGTCATATATGACCAAGAAATAAACTGAATAAGAAAAAGAAAATATATAACCACTAAATTCAAGACTGCACCAAAAAGAAATAAATATTTATAGAACATTTTTTATTTACCTGGTATTAGTGCAAAGGTTTACTCTTCTGAGCCCCTTCTTCAAGGCTCAGACTTGTACATCCCTCTGAATGTGTCTCCCTGGCTAGGAGATACCCTCAACTCCCCTCAGACTATTTTGTTGGTAGAGTGGGCCTAGGTGCAACAGCTCAGCTTTTTGAGAAGTATTTGCAAAATACGTGTAGAGACTCATCCAAAACCCATGAGCACCACTCTCATTCCAAATTAAAAACATCTATCATCTATGTTTTTTTTCTCCATCCAATTATCTTAAGAAAAAGAAGAAAGGTTTGTCTGGCCAGTGTGACTCAGTGGTTGAGTATCAACCCATGCACCAAGAGGTTGCTGGTTCGATTCCCAATAGGGGCATATGCCCAGATTGTGGTCAAATCCCCAGCAGGTAGCATGCAGGAGGCGACCAATCAATGTTCTTTTGCATCGATGTTTCTCTCTCTCTCTCCCTCTCCCTCTCCCTCTCTCTCTCTCTCCCCCCTTCCTCTCTCTCTTTAAAAATCAATAAAGAAAAAATATATAAAAAGATAAAGGTTTGGCAAGGAAGAAAATGTATGGCTTCACCAATTTTGTGCATTCAGTAGGAATCAAGCTGTCCTGATCCACTGGGAAGAGAATCAGGCAAGGTATCAGAAGACTGAAGCACAGCATACAATCCAGAACACGGCATAGTCTACTTCCCCACTGGCAAATAAGTGAATAAATGTGGGTATCAATTCCAGCCCATTAACTAGCTAGTTTTGTGACTTTAGATAAACTACTTCTCTTTTCTGGACCTCAGAGATTATCTAGTCCAACAGAAGAAACTATCCTATCTTCTAGTTCAAGTATTTATCTCACTGTCCCAGAAGCCTGGTGTCTATACATACTTGGAGGGCTGTGTTGACCTTCCCTTTTCCTGAAAGGTCCATTTGGAACCATCATTTTCTCCATCCATATCTTGGACTGGATGAACCTTAATCATTCAGCTCTCACTTCTAGCCTGAGCCCACCCAACACCTTAACTGAAGCCTTCTCAGGGTTCCAGTGGTTCTAATCTAGGGGATGGCATATCTGGTTTTGCCAGGTTCAGGTTGTTGGCAGGTAGATCTGCAGCAACTCATTACCTAAACATTAACTCACCTGGCCTCCCTCCATGCCTCAGCCCTATAGGTCCAAACGTGCCACACAATGATTGATGGTAATTCAAATGCATTGCCTCTTTGGGGTAAGGGAGGCATAACTGGCTACATCCTTAAGTTAAGAGAAGATACTTTCAATCCTCAAACAAGATACCAAGGAATTTTGTTATAATTCTGTCTTCCCCAGAATTTGATACCTCTGTAATAGTTATTCCTCTTACACAATCCAAGCTTGTTAAATATCTCTCTCTCTCTCGCTCTCGCTCACGCTCTCGCTCACTCTCTTTCTCACTCTTGCTCTCTCTCTTGTTTTATCTCTTTCTCAAACTCAAGGAATTAGAAGCATCCCTAGTCATGAAAACAAGTCAATACAATCTTGGCCAGAGCTAGATAAGTAGGCAAAATGCAGGTAACGTTGGTCACTCAGAAGGTTGAGCCTAAGTTGCTTCTGTTCCCTATTGCCTCATGATGCTTCCCTTATCCATTCCTCCTACACCTTCTTCTCTGGATCTTAGATCTGCTTAATAACTAGGGAGTATCAGACAAAGAAATCTCAAGATCCACTCCAGTTCCACTCTCCTCCTTTTAGGGATGAGAAAGCTGGGACTCAGAGAGGTTAAAGTGGCCTTCCAAAATCACAGTGCCAGCATGCCCCAGTCATGTCTCCCAAACCTCCTTCTTTGTCTTTTCCTCAGCCCACAGAATTCATTCAGTTGCCTCAAGTTCCACAGGACCTTGGGCTTCTATTTTCAGCTAGAACTATTTTGATAACAATTATTTGCTAGTGACTAACCCAGGCTTCCCTGAAATGGAAAATCAAGAGGTGGTTAAGCAAGCAGGATGGCCATAGGATCCAAAAAGGAATAAAGGGCCCAGGAGGGTGACCACTGTGATCCAACTGTCCCCCTACAAGGCCAAGGCATGCTGAGCATTTTGCTTTATTTTACTGCTCTTTCTGACCTTTCCCCCCATTTGTGTCCCTACTTAATTTTGCATAGGAAAGGGAAGGTCAAAGAGTTGAAGGCAGGAAAGATGTTTTATTGGCCAGAAGTTGGCAAGGCCTCATCATACTGCTTCATCAGTATGCTTGACCCATTAGTTGGAGATGGGTCTTTACCTTCTGGCTCCTCTTGGGCCCTATAAATCCATGCTTTATAATTTTTACAGAGCAGTTCATGGGCTTCAAAGAAGGGAATCTGGGGGATCTGTTGTCAGGGGCTACACTGAGCAATGAACCATCTTCTTGGTGTGTTTTTCTTCTTCCCTCTGTGCATCTTGTAAATGAGCATTTAAACCCTCCGAGGGAGATAGGAAACAGCTCTTTGGGAGCGAAGTATGAAAGAGCAGCAGGGTCATGAAGAGGCCTTCAGGAAAATCTGAGGCCCTGGTCTGTCTCTAATCAATGTGCTTATTTGGGCAGAAGGAGAACATTTAGCAGATCATCTTCACAACCCACTCTGAACTGTCCAGCCTATGAAGAGAAGGGAAACGTGTGACCTGGCGATTTAAGCCAGAACTGTTCAACGTGTTTAACAGTCCACACTGTGAAAGGGGTACTCTGGGAAGATTGTGGTAGGATCTGCGGAACTGGAAGCTATCGAATTCTCCAACTCTCTTGAGTTACTCCCCAGAGTATCATAATCTGCAAGCAGCAATCCCGCAGCAGTCACTCAGTGGTGGTAACTGATAGAGATCAACATGAATGACAGAGAGAAACTGAACTTTAAAAAAATTTTATGTGCAGGTCAGTTAAGTAAGGGGCAGGTTAAGTTGCTAGAATTTTATTTTGTCAATAGAGTAATGTTGGGGGAAAACAGCTAGGAGTTTTTCTAACTGTTCTCACCTTTCTAACGCTTGAGAACCCAACAAGAAGGATAAGTTAGAACAAATAGGTCATCATTATCATCATCATCACCATCCTGCCTCTTATGAACATTTACTAATATCATATTGGATGCCAGGTATCTTAGAAGTGCTTTATGTATGTTATCATCTCTGCCAAGACAAGATGTGATTATCTGCCTCTGATAGCTCTGTGGGAGAAAGGGAGGGATCTCTTGGTCATACCCTACAAAGAGATGGCCAAGAGAAGAAACCTCCACTTCCTTCAAATTCTAACCTTAATGTCCATAACTGAAAAAACAGATACTAAGAGGATTTGAACTCTTATCCAGACTTCCCAATTTTTCCTTCATCCCAAAGAATTAATCAGTTAATGCTGATATATGGAAGCTCCGATGAGAGAGACAAGAGGAAAGTGGCTTCTTAAAAAAAAAAAAAATTAGCCCGGCCAGTGTGGCTCAGTGGTTGAGTGTCAACCCATGCACCCAGAAGTCACCGGTTTGATTCCTGGTCAAGATACATGCCCAGGTTGTGGACCCGATCCCCAATGGGGGGCATGCAAGAGGCAGCCAGTCCATGTTCTCTCTCATCAATGTTTCTATCTCTCTCCCTCTCCCTTCCTATCTCTCTAAAAAAAACAATAAAGAAAAAAATTTTTTTAAAAAAATAGATCTCTGGTTTCATAGTGAATTTAGGAAGATCCTGACTATGATGGCCTGTGACCGTCATGATGCTCCTTCATCATAATGTCTCTGTTTGTCTGAATCGAGAAGACGTCCAGGGAAAGCTCCAGCCTATGCATAGAATCCTCCACCTCTCCCCAATGTCACATGGCCTGGCCCTTCAGACAGGAATTCTGTGTGGAACTGGAGAGAGCCTGAGCTCTCTGTGGAAGTTAAAAGGAGAGGGAAGGTGGCTTTGGGTCAGGTCTGCCAGGCACTGCCAACAGAAGCTGCCCACTTGCCTAATGGCACAAGAGGTGTGGGGTGGAATCTCTTCTCTTCACCCTACCTTGGTTTCCATTACTCAAGGCCCCTTCCGTTTTCCTCAAAAAGTCACATTTTATGCCTGAAGAAGGAAAAGAGGAAAGAAAAAATGTATATACCATAAAAGCAAACTGGAAAACTAAAAATGGAAACATACAATATGATTAAACCAATTTAGAGAGTCTTCTGGGAAGAGGTGTGGGTGAGGGGGTGGGGGGTGGCGATGCTAATAAACAGAGAATGCTTGGACTCTCCCAAAAAGCAGAAAACCAGGCTTCTTTCAAGGGCAGGGGTGATGCATTTAGAGAAGTAACACCCTGGACTATCACAAGCAGGCCTCATATACACACAACCAGGCAGAGTGCCAGAACCCTTGTGCTTTCAAATCAGTTCACAAATCCTTTGGATTATCAAGAATTTTATTTGCCTTTAGAATAGACCAGCCTTATACACCATAAACATTTCATTCAGGCATTAAGTTCTGGGCTCTGCCTCTCGTTTACTTAGCACGACTTTGCTGAAAGCTTACCTTCCATGTGCTTTGGCTAAGCCTGAGCGCCGTTAAGCTACGTCCTCCAGTTGCTTAGAGCTGAAAATGTCTTTTCATAGATCACTTACCCTCCAATTTCTCCTCAGATTTAAATACACATGCCCTGATACTGTGGGAAGAATAATGACTCCCCAAAGATATCTACATACTAATCCCTGACATGTGTGAATATGTTACCTTACTTACAAAAAGGGCCTTTGTCCATGTGATTCAAGGGCCTTAATATGGGAAGATGATCCCAGGTTATTCAGTTGGGCCCAATGAAATCACAAGTGTCCCTAAAATATGGAAGAAAAAGACAGAAGAGGTAGATAAGGAGATGTGATGGCGGCAACAGACATCAAGTGTCCTTGCAGGATAGCCTCCCTTGGGTACTGTGCATTTCCCTTTTATAACAATCCTTACCACCACAACTGAAGATGAGTTCACGTGAATATTTGACTAATGTCAGTGTCCTTTACTGACACACATAAAGTCAGGGACTACGCCACAGTGTGCTTCCTTCTGAAGTCCCAGTACACAGCAGGCACTCAATAAATATTTGTTGAATAAATGAGCAAGTGAAAGGCTGAACAGGATCCGCACCTCCTATGGTTCTGAGTATTCTTTAGTGTGGGTGGAAACACAGCAGTCCCTGAGGTACCCCACTGACTTGCTCTTTGCTCTTTGTTTTCCTATCTTGCCCTGACCAGAATATTTATCTTTACATATGGTCTTAATACATTCCTGCTGAGAGAACAGCCGTATCTGTGACTCCAATCAGTGGGTCAAGGAGTTGGGAGGGATGGAAAATTTCCTTTTCCTATGTGATGATTTATATTCAGCTTATTTTGACTTGAACTCTTGACCCGATTGCCACACCAATTGTACCATGATCTCTATTTTTCCGATAGCAATCTCCTATTGCTTTCTTCTCCTCTGAATGCAAAAAACCATCTACCTATTCCTAGACCACGGTCCAAGCCCAGTTTTGCAATAGTGCAGGGGGATCCCATTTTCAAATCATCAGAACAAACTTTATTGAAACTCACTTCAACCTCAGTACACCCCTGCATATGTTTTTAAACTTTAATGACTCCCCAAAGATATCTAAACTTTAAAATTTAAAGGAAGTTGTGGGTGCGATTACAACAATAAATAAATAAATAAACAGCAGTTATAAATACTGAAAAGGGAGAGATACTCAACTCAGACAGCTATTGCCCACTAACTCTCGGTGTAAAACTCTAAAATGATGTCTTTTTTTTTTTTTTTTTTTCTTTTTGGTGGTACGTGCCCCTAGCAGGAACCAAACCCGGGATTCTCTGGGTCCACAGGCCGACGCTCAACCTCTGTGCCAAACTGGCCAGGGCATGTCTTTTTTTTTTTAATCACTCTTCTACTTGTCAGTAATTTATGACTTATGTCTGTAGGCCACAGTTATTGCATTTGCAAATTTGATACTCACAGCTCTCCTGGGAGGGAGACACAGTAGGTGTACCAGTACTGAAGTCGCAAGGTAATTATTGTACACTCTCTGTTTCCCTGGTGCTTTATCTTTGTTTTCCGGGTGTGTCTCATGCTGTCTAACACATAGTAGTCCTGGGTATGTATTTTTTTTAAAGAATAAGTGAATGCCTGGCTTTTTTCTAATTAGAATATGTTTAAATGGATTACTCAACATTATCTAGTTAGTGAAGAGCTTTGGAATAGCAACCTGGCCACCTGGTTGCAAATCCAGTGCCCTTTTCTCTCTGCAGTTTAGGAGAGGGCTCCTAGAGAAGAATGAGGGACAGTGGGGGTGCAAGTTTAAACACTGCTTTATATTTGAAGGGTCCCATGTGACTGGTGAGCACATGGGGTGGGGACATTTACATCTCTTCAGGGAAAGAAAGGTAAGCACAGAAGCTAGAAAGCATTCGGTTTACTCAGTCAAGCAGCAGGAAGAATGTAGATAGATGACAGACACAAATAAAAAAACAGAGATGCTTGGACTCTTCTCCCTGCCCATCAGTACCCCATAACCCAGAAAGAGCTGCACAAACCAAGCAAGCTGGGCGCACCCCTGCAATGGTACTCGGTCCAACCCAGAAGATTTTACAGTCCTTACGATGTTTAAAGAAGTAAAAGACCGGAGGGTATGTATTTCTGGCCCATTAAAGAAAGTTTATTTTAAAATATTTAGCATTTCTTTATTAAAGACGAACAGGCAGGACATAAGTTCTATAAACTTTCCGAGGAGAGGACATTGTTGGCATTCAGAATGGAGAAATTATTGCCTCGCATGAGAAGCAAGTTTTGTCTATTTCATTTTACAAGTGGCCTGGAATGGAATATTTTTCTAATAAGATCATAATGCAGATGGATGAGCTTTTGAAAATTAAAATTGTAGCCCAACTGGTGTGGCTCAGTGGTTGAGCGTCGACCCATGCACCAAGAGGTCACCAGTTTGATTCCCAGTCAGGGCACATGCCTGGGTTGCAGGCTTGATCCCCAGTAGGCGGCATGCAGCAAGCAGCCTATCGATGTTTTACTCTCGCTGATGTTTTTATCTATCTCCCCTTCTCTCTTCCTTTCTCTCTAAAAATCAATAAAAACTCTTTTTTAAAAAAAGAAAAGAAAAGTTAAGTTGTAGCTGGAATTTTATTGCTACTTCATTACTGTATCAGTTAGAAGAGGTTTGTGGTTATTTCTCAGAGTATGCTTATCCTATTTGGTAGGCGGGGCTTTGTGGTACCCTTCAAATTATACTACATGGTATGTCAGCTGGGGCCTCTCAGTCCTTCAGAGAAAAGCCTTTCTCTTAAATCTGCAGGGTCTGGAGTTAGAGTATCACCTGTGGAAGCTCCTGGCCCAAACCCTTCCCACCCTAGGCTCCCTCCAGCACCAGGAGGGGCTCACATGTGTCAATATAGACATCCTAGAGTCCAACACCCAACTTCCATCCACATCCCTGCAAACAAATCTCCTTGGCCACTCTTTTGGTCTAGAGGTGTACACACTGGTCAGGTGATCCACTCTCCAGACCAGCCAAGTAGGGAAGGAGACTGTGCAGTTCTAGGAAGCCAACTTGGGACCTTTTGGACAGGGGACTCCGGGATTACATGGGTCCCAGATGTTCATGTCCTTAACCTCACAAACTCCTTACTCCAAAGGGAAGGACACGGCGAGAGGAGATCAGGAATGGGTCATCTGAAGTGCAGAGCCCAGAAGAGGGGTCCCTGGTTGCCTCAGTCTGGGATTGTGCTAAGCAGAGTTAAATAAACTTGGTTCACATTCCTCCAAAGCCCCCAAATTCCCAGCATAATATCTTATTTTTTCAGGGCTTGTGCATTCATGACCCCTTTTCTGGCTGATCTTCAGCTGAGTACTACTCCTGTTTTGCTTCACCACAACACAAACTTGACATCCCACCACTTGACAGATTTTTAGGAAAAGATATTCTCATATCAAACACTTTATGTTTAGTCAACTCTACTAAAGACGTAAGTGTTCAACAGATCTCATTTCTATCTCTGCTTCCTCTCTCCTACAAAGAACAGAATGAATTCTATTCCTATTTTCATTAGAAAGTTGAGAGAAAGAGTAAGATTGTAATACTTGTATGTCTATACTCAAACACACACGTAAGTGAAGTTCAATAGAAGAGAAGCAGATGCAGGGGGTTCAGCTGGGGCACTTGATGGTAGAAGTTCCCCTGGGATGCAGAAGTTCCCCTGGGATACCTATTCTCTGTCCTAAATCCTGGTTGTTGAGTTTCCTCTGGGCTCCATGAGATCTGTTTCTAATGGGTACCTACATCATCACCTAATCACTACCTTTATTTGAGCTAATCAGAATTTCTATTCCTCCCAGAAAATACTGGACCTAGTTTTTCAAATGGGGAAACTGAGATTTAGAGAAATTGTGGCTTGCCCAAGGCAAGCATTTACTAAGTGTTGGGCTACAAATGAAACTTAGCACACATGACTATATTCCATGCTCTTTCCCATTTATTCACCGACTGTGGTTGATTACATTACAATTTAGCAAATATCCACTGCCTCTTCTACCCACACCATGGGAGAAATATATCTCCCTGCTCCTATCTTTCATCCCCAAAAGAACATGCCTCTGTTAGCCACTGCCCCAAGGAGTTGGAGAAACGCATGGAGTAGACAAACCCAATATACAGCTGGAAACAAGCCCAGCTAAGCTCAGTTTAGATCAGCCGAACCCTAGACAACTTGTAGGTACATGAATAAGAAATAAATGCTTACTTTTGTAGACCACTGAGCCTTGGGGTGGTTTGTCACACGGAACTTTTATGTATGTAGCTCCTGTTATAGCCATATACTCTGCCTTTTAAGATACCGCAAGCACCAGTTTTACCAAATGTTTCTCCTCTGAATAAAGTGAGTCACCAAGAAGTTTTCTTACTGCATAACACTTAGCCTGAAAGCCAACGTCACACATTGTAGGCTTTTTGTTGTACTTCTGGTACCATTATTTTTATTAGTCAGCTTTAGTCATTTATGCTGCAGCAATAAACTATCCAAAGAATCTCCTTGACTTACAAAAACAGTTTTATTTCTCACTGGCTTTCACACTGGGTGCAAGTCTTTTCCATGGATCTTCTTCGTTCTGAGATCTAGGTTGAAGGAGAAATCCATTCCTCAAACATACTATTCTGGCAAAAAAAAAAAGGGGGGGGGGGAGGACAACAGAACCTGGTGATTCCTTTTAAGGCTTCTGCTTAAACATAGCCTACAGCATTTCTGTTCACATTCTATTTGGCAAATGCCAGTTGACATGGCCAAAGTTCACCTCTAGGATGGGTATGTGTAATCCTCTTAAATAGGCCAAGAATAATGAACCGAGATCACAGTATCCACAATACCCACCAAATAATCACCTCTTCATCATATTCAAGATGCAGCTTAAAATGTCATCTCCTTAGCACCACTCTGTTGGGACATCTCTCTGCCCTTCCTGTCCCACAGTGTATATTAAAACATTGAGACACGTGAATAAATACTTTGTGGACAATGTACCCTCTCCCCTTTTCTACTTAGTGAGCTCTTTGAGGGCAGGGATTTACTCTTATTTTATTCTATTTTTTAATTGATTAGTACAGTTCCTAGAACCTCATATATTATTTAGTTAATGCTTACATTTTTTTAATGTGGATTATAATAGAAGCAATCATAAGAATCCAAGGGATGTTGGAAGAAAGTTAGAGGGAGAGACAGAGGAAGACCAGAAATGGAGTCTTATACTTTTTAAGTTAATATCTATATCTATCTATCTATCTATCTATCTATCTATCTATCTATCTATCTATCTATCGAAATATAGTGTGGACAACTTAATTTATAAGCCTAAAGTTTGGAAGACTGTCCAGAGTGGAGATATAAATTAAGCAGTTATCAGCACATAGATGATGTTTAAAGCCCGAGACTTAGTAATGTCACCTAAGGAGAGAATAAAAAAAAAGAGAAGATGTTCACAATGTGTTTTCCATTTCTTAACTCAGTTTCTAATCTGCCCGGAGTCAAAAACTCAATTCTTTCATTGGACAAGCCCACTGATATCTTTTGAATGGGTCTCCTGAAAAGTCAACCTTGAGTAACCATAGATTTCTTGTGGCCATGGGAGTATATACTCAGTCTCAAAACTCTGATTTTCTTCTCTTTGTACCCTTAGGTTTTTCTCAGCATCAGGCTGGGTTGTGTTCTTATAAAGTCCTTCAAAGAATATTCCTTCTCACCCCAGGACTCCTGATGTGTGTGTCATCTCTATCATATGTTTTTCACTCCCATCCCTCCTCCTCTCTCATTTATTATGTAGGTAGAATGTCAAATTTGGATTGAATGAGTCGTAAGGACCAAGCAGGATGATATATATGCTTTGTATATTTTACCCCATTCTCATCACAGTCAGAGAGCTTGGCACAACCCAATGCACCAGTGTAACATCTGAAGAGAGGTTAGGTCATAGCTAGTAAGGAGAAGGACTTCTGAATGGTATCTATAAGTGAAGATCCCAAGCTCTATGTAAGCCAGAGCTGCCTCAAACACAAGGAACCCCTAGGAGCTGAGTCTTCTTGAAGGAGATACTCATACTTCGCAAAGAAGGAAACACACACACATAATATAATAACATAGGTAGTTAGGTAGATGATGGATAGATGGATCGTTAGATAGATCAATAGATAGCTAGATGATAAATAGAGATAGATAGATAGATAGATAGATAGATAGATAGATAGATAGATAGATAGATGATAGATAGATATAGATAGATAATAGATAGATGATAGATAGATAGATAGATAGATAGATAGATAGATAGATAGATAGATAGATAGATAGATTTGGAATTTTAAAAAAAACTCAATACATAGTAACCCACCGTCTAAAAACGGAGATGATAAACAACATAATTTAATCATTCATTCATACATTTTATGCCTACTCTGTGCCCAGCATTGTGTCAAGAGTATTGTTTTAAACTTACTTCAATATTTTTATCCTCCAAAACTCTTAAGAGTTTGTTATGTAGTTCAAGAGGAATAAGAAAGTTTCGCGTATTCACATACATACACTTGTACACATGAAACAAGGAAAGATCATATTAAGAGGAATAAGGTAATTCCTTTTAAACGTTGAAGGCTTTCTAATTGGCAAGACATGTTGCCATGTGTTATTTCATTTAATTCTCACCATAATTGTCACTATTTCAGAAACTGAGGCTTGGAAAATTTCACTGCTTTGTCAAAGATTACACAACTAGTACATGCGAAAGCTGGGAAATAGACCCAGGTTCTAATCCAATGTCCTCTCTCGTGCTGTGCTGTTGACTCAGCACAAGAACTACTGTCCCTCCTATTCTTTAAGACCTCCAGGGAAGGAGATGCCACTCGCTCCCTCGGTCACTGAGGCCCCCAGTTCCTTAACAGAAATTGAGTCCTAGCATTCGTTTTTGCTACACCGGGCTGTTGGGTTTGGCTGGATGATGCCTCAGGGAGGGGGCAGCAGGCGAGGGAATGTGTCTGCCTTGCAGGGCTTGCCAGCCCTGGAGAGCTAGTTTTTTCCAAAGGAATGCTGGGTTCTCAGAAACACTATTGATAATGAGGTTGCTCATTTTTTAAATGCTGTAACCAGATATTCTAGGAAAACAGACCTGGTTCCAGGGGTGCAGCTGTGGTGTTTGGGTTTAAGGTTTGAGGCGGTTGTTTAAGATGAGCTTTCAGCTGGCCTGCCGACCTGCCACTGGACTGAGACAAGCCTGCACAATCAAGTCATTGTGTAGTAGAGAAATCTCTGGGCTCCTCAGAGCCTAATCCTGGCACATACTAACGTGGACTTTCTCCTCCTGGGAACCTGGTGAGAATGAAGTGTGAGCATGCGTGTGCCTGCATGTGAATCAGAGGAAACCAGGGCAGGGATTATATGGAATCCCCTCTAGCCTCAGTCAGGCTTGGAGAACAATGCGAATGCATTTGGACTGAAGGAGAAAATCTGAGGCCAACGGGAAACAGGTTGGCACAGTGCACTTTTCCAGCCTTGGCAAGGCTGCAATTTTCCAGGAGGCCGAGTTTCACTGCCCTCCCATGGGCAGGGCAGGGGGCTCAGTAGAGCCCCTGGCTGTGCTTAGAGAGCCACAGTTCAGAGCCTTGTGAGTCACCAATAGGTCATCTGAGCCAACCCCCGGCCTCCTAGACCACATTCTTTTCATCATACTTCTCACATCCTGTATCTATTTTCTTAAAATTGAATAAGCAAAGAAATGAATATTTACTGCCTTTAATTATGTGCCAGGTGCTTCACTTAATGTATGATGGAAACAACGTGGTATGGCAATAGCTAACATTTATGGAAAGCCTACTCATTGCAGGCATGGGTTTAAGTATTGGACACACATTAACATATATTTAATTCTCACATAGCCCCAAGTGGTAGACTGTGGAGACAGATAAAGAGACAGAGCCTCTGAGAAGTACACTTGGCTAGTAAGTAGACGGGATGGTATTCCTCCCTGGCCAACTCCAGAGGCCTCCACTTAGCCCCAAGCCAGCCCTCCAGTCTGGACACATGGTTCTCCATCCTCAGCCTGGATACATGGCCTCTCACTGAGGTCATACAGGCAAAGCTTTCTTCCTCTTCCTCTTCCATCTAACATCCCCTCCAAGGGGCAGAATCAAAGATGAACTTCTAGTTTATGGACTGTCTTAGAGTCCCTGAAGACCGCCATCTCTTAGCATTACATTGCCAAGGATTCTAAAGTCCTGCCAATGTTTAAAAGTTGATCAACCCTTATGAACCAGTAGGCATCTGGTAATGACAACATTGATGGTATCTCTAAAAATCGAGTTACATTATACACAACAGTTCTGTTTGACCTGCGTTCTGCTTTTAATTGCTGCTTGATATTCTACAGAATTTAATTTTATAAGTCATTTTTTTTCAGGAGCTATGAATGTGAACTGCTAAAACACGTACCAAGTTCTTGAGATAATAATAGACTGGAGTTAACAAAGAAAAGATATTTTCAAAATGCAAACTTGATCCTGATAACTTCTAGCTTGCAATGTACCTGGGTTTTCTTTATTTATTTTTTTTACTTTTTAAGATCCTTTTTCTAACTTACTATCTTGTCAGCCTTCCTACTCTCTGCACCCTCACCCTGGAGACTGCAGGCACAGAATCTCAGTGACACAAGGCCTCCTGGGTGACTATACACATGGCTCTCTGAACATCACATTCCATTCCCTGTACCTGGATAACTCCTGCTAAAACTCCATCACTTCCACAATCCCTTCCCCAAAGGGGTCAGGCACACCTCCTGGAGGCTCCCATCATAACCTCCGCCTACTACCTGTATCACAGAACCCATCACTTCCGACTGTTATTGCCGAATCCTCTTGGCACTGTGGATCCCTTGCAGCAAAGACTGTTTCTGTCACTCTATATCTTTGGAGTGTGACACTATCTGTGGTACACAGCAAATGTTCAAAAATACTTAATGAGTGAATAATTCATGTTTATAAATCCACTGCTTACATATAAACTGCTTTAGGGTTTTAAAAGGGCCAACGTGTATAGACTAGGCAACTTATATGATGTTCACAAGGATATACATGAAGGGGTACCATTGAACTAATTAGGATGCATATCTTAAGGCTGTTCTTTGCTTTGGTTTTAGTTTTTTATAGGAAACACATTTTTATTGGTCTGATGTTTCAGAGGACTGCGATGCACTGGTTAGCACCATAAAGAATGGAACTGATGTTAAGCATTCAGAAGGTAGAAAACAAGACTATGGCTCACACCAAGGTTCATGCACATGGAATGTGTGTTGGCCACAGAATGTAATCATTGAAGCACCGTAGAAATAGGATCTATCACTACTTACATAGATACAGCTAGGTAGGTAGACACTTAGATTATTTTTATATATAATAATCCAGAGGAAATTCTGGAACTTAGTTTTAACATTAAAAGCAGTGACAACAATGAGCAAACTCATGAATAGAGCCATGTTTGAATAACCCCTGATAATTATAATCACATAGTATTTGTTTAAATTGAGTTCTCAGAGTTTATGACACTTATTCTCCTACTCCAGAATGTGGATTTAGGTTTCAAAAGCTCTTTTTAACTTTTGGAGACTTCTCTGGTCTACTTATTATTTCCATTTCTTTGATTTCTTACTGACTATTCTCTGTTTTTACCCTTTCATATATAGAGTTAGTGCAGCCATGGGAAGGGAGACCAAGAGAGGACTGAATCCAGAGAGGACAGAAAGTTGTCACACCATTCTTTCTGGAAGCAGGAAATTAAAAATAGAAGGGATGTTGTGTGTGTGTGTGTGTGTGTGTGTGTGTGTGTGTGTGTGTGTTTAAGAGAGAAGAAAATCCAAGATCAGGAAGCCCAGACCCCCCTCCCTCTGCCTCCCTGGCCTTGGAAATTCTGTCTCAAATGCAGCTGGCATTCACTTCTTATACACTGAGCCTCGTGACCTTGGCTGGTACCCAGGTCGAAACTACACTAATGGCATCCAAATAGCTAATTTGGTGTTGGAAAGAATGGGGGAGGCAGGTAGGAATTAAGGAATGGTAAGGAAAAAAATACCCCAAACTGAAAAAGTTAAATTTCCTGCCAGGTGGCTTCCAAATCATCCAGCAGCTTTATTCAAGGCTTTGAAGCCATGAGCCAACCGTTCCAGATCTGTAATATTTACCTTGCAGTCTCCAAAAACAAAAGTTGACTGTGTTCCTTGAAGTCAATCTCACCAGCATTTCAGGATGACAGATGGGAGAGGCTGGAAAAGAATTATTGGATGACCTGGAACTCCTCAACTCCTCAGTAAGTTTTTGTTATGCTTCTCTCTCTCTCTCTCTCTCTCTCTCTCTCTCTCTCTCTCTCTCTCTCTCTCTGTATATCCTTTTAAACTCGCTCTACTTTCACCATCAATTCCTGCCTCCCCTCCAACCCAATGCCTGTTGCACTATTTATCAGGTATGAAAAAACTTACCTTTAAACAATATTAGCTAACTTAACTCTAGATTCATTTAGCCCAGTAGTGGACCTTTGTTACATATACCCATTGATCAAGTAAATACTAAATGTAATGATACTACTACTACTACCACTATTAAAGCCAATTTTGTGTTTGAGGCAGAATATCTATCCAGCTGTGGACTTATCCAGGGCAGAACTTGAAGAGGGAAAGAGGGTGGTGAGTATATAAAATTCTAAAACTAAAACATACTTAAGAGAAAGAAACTATCCCAACCCAGCCTTGATGGATACTTGTCACTCACCTTTCTTCTTTGCCTCTTCAAATTCTACTTATGTTTTAAGATTCTATGTCACCACAGTTACCTAAAAATATATATACTGAGAACCTATCACATGCCAGACATGGTTTTAGGTTTGACTTAAACAAAGTCTTTGTCCCGTTGGAGCTCATGTTCCAGTGGAGGAGATAGACAATAAACAAACAGATATGTAAATAACTAGTATGATGGTGGTATATGGTATGAATAAAAATAAAACAGAGTAAGCAGGATAGAGAGGAAGGAGCAGGGGTATTATTTGTTGTGTGGGCAGATACATGAAAAGAATGAAGAGAAAAAGAAGAGTCTGTGTAGGAAAAGGGCATCCCAGCAGAGGAAGCAGCCAGAGCAAGGGCTTGTGGTAGGAGAAGAAACATCAACTAAGCAGGTTGGGTAGGCGGTGGGGGAGAGAGAGAGAGAGCCCTGGCCAGTTTGGCTCCGCGGTTAGAGCATCAGCCTGCGGACCAGAGAGTCCCAGGTTCAGTTTCCACTAAGGGTATGTACCTCGATTGCAATTTGTCTCCGGCCCCGTTTGGAGTCATGTGGATAGCAACCACTCGATGTGTCTCTTTCACATCAATATTTCTCACTCTCTCCCTCCCGTTCTCTTTGAAGATAAATGTAAAAAAGCCCTTGGGTGAGGATAAAAAATAAAAAAGATAGAGAGAGAGTGTGTGCAAGGAGCTGGATCACAGAGAGCTTGGGAGGCCCTTTGGCTTTAACTCTGTGTGAGATGGGAGCCATTAAAGAGTTTTTAGCCAATAAGTCACATAGTCTGACTCCTGTCAGACTTTGAGCTGCAAGACTGAGAATAGACTCTACAAGGGGAAGAAGTGAATCAGTGAGACAAGAGTCTCTTTTCATCCATCAAGGAAAGAGATAATGGTGACTCGTACCAAAGTGATGATAGTAGTGGTTCAATTCTGGATGTTTTGAAGGTAGAGCCAACTGCTATAACTGCTGATGAACAGGACGTGAAGAGTAATAGAAATTGAGATGTCAGGGATGGCTCCTCAGTTTTTGGCTTGAACAAGTGGAAAGAGAGACTCATTCTTGGCTTTGTGCACCCAAGTATTTGTGTTAATATCAATATTATAAAGCTCTAATAACAAATGTGTACATCTCTCCCACTAGATGCATCATCTCTTAACTTTTAGGTCTTCATGTGTAAAACTCTAATGAAAGTTGTGGACTCTTGCCAATGAGGGGAAAAAACACAAATTCCTATAAACATTTGTATTCAATTTTAAAAGTTTTATTTATCTCCTTAAGTTTAGCCATAAGTCCCCTGAGTGTTTCAAGTTTCCAAGATTTAAAAACCCAGACACTAGATTTATTGTTTTAAATAAGTTAATATTGAGCACCTGAGATTCTGTAGACACTGAAAATGGTGATGACGAAATATAGCCAGTATCCCTTCTCATGAAGACCACAGTCTGATATGGAAAATACATTAGATGCTAGTAAGCAAATAAATAAGTAAATAATTATAATTTATAAAAGGAGATATAGGAGGGGAAAAAAGGCAGGGCGCCCTAATTTACTATTGTGGTGTGAAGTGTAACAGGGCCTGATGTGGAAACGGAAGTGGTCCAGATATTATAAACAGAGAGGATTCAATACAAGGAGTTAGTTGTACATGGGAAGAAGAGAGGGCAATGGGAGCAATCAGAGATTAGCAACACAGAAAATCCCCTGCCACCTTCGGGACTGGAGGGGCAGTGGGACAAAGTGATATTACCAGAGCCCAGAACTTGCAACTACCTGGAAGCTAGATTCATAAACGGGGTGCTGATCTATGCAAATCAGGACTAGAAGTGAGGTCTTATCTATTGACGAAACCAACGGAGATAAAGAGAAAAGTACCATGGCTTCTCCCCTTCTCCTGTCCTTCAGTACGTTATCAGTGCCTCCCATTGACCAAATCTGACCAGGGCTAGTTTCCTATGATTCAGAGTGGAACACAGGAACAGGGATAAACTGGGTCAAAGAATAATCAGGAGAGTGACTGATACATAAGGTGACCTACTCAGAGTGGTCAAGTAAGGCCAATTTGAGAAACCAAAATTTTAGTTGCTAGCTAAACGAGAAGACAGCCTTCAAGGGAGAAACAGGGAGAGCCTTCCTGGCAAAGGGAATTGTGGTGGAAAGTTTCTGAGATGCTGAAGAGCTCTGCCTCTTTGGGGGTGGGGGGGCCTTACCTAAGGCCAGTCTGGCTCTTCACCACCAACACATTCTTTAGACAATCAGACGAGGAGGTTAGCCACATGGCTCTTCATTCACGATCATGTGCCAGGTGGCATACTGCAACAGAAGCGAGGTTCAGACCAAATTCCACCAGATGCCCTAACATTTATTAGTGAGCACACAGAAGGACAGTCGCACAAACTGCTCTGTCCTTCAGCACACCCACAAATACTTTGTCTGACATGTGAACACTGAGGTAGAGGTAATGACATTCTGACAGTAGGTTCCTCTCAGGTTCCCCTACTAAGTGGAGGTACACAAATGGACGTGAATGGTGCTCTAAACCTAGGAGACCACTCAGATAGTGCTGGGTTTCTGGGACTGCCATGTTCTCATGCTTTATTTATGCAAAGGCAGAGGTGCTATTAAAACTCCCAGCCAATCATGTGTGTTAAACAGCACTTATTTCATCAATGAAAAGTTATTTGTGACATTGCTCATACTAATGAAAATACCTTATAATGCAGATTTAGAAATTGATATTTAAAGTGCTTGCTGAGGCCATTTCTGAGCATGGATTCTTCATTGGGGTGATTTAAAGATCACCTAACTACGTAGAGTATAGATAGAAACTAACCTGCACACTCAGGTGACATGTAAAATCTCACCATTTATACAGAAGCATACCAAAGTTAATTAAAGACAATGCAGCCAAGCGATGAGACTACCAGTGTGGCAAAAGTTTTGCTAATGAAGAGAAGAGTAGATTGAGATGAGACTGCAGAGGTGGAAAGGGGCTGAACCTCACAGATTATCTTACAGAGTTTTCATTTAGCCCTAGCTGATGTGGCTCAGTTAGTTGGGTATCATCTGTGCACCGAAAGGTCACTGGTTCAATTCCTGATCAGGGCATATGCCCGAATTGCAGGTTCAATCTCCATTAGGGAGCGTGCAGGAGGCAGCCAATCAATGTTTTGCTCTCATGCTGATATTTCTATCTCTTTCTCCTTCCCCTTCCTCTCTCTCTAAAAATCAATTTAAAATCTTTAAAATAAATAAATAAATAATAGTTTGCATTTAATTAAAACTGCACTGAAGGGCCTTAAAGAAGAGGTAACATACTCTGATTAGTTTTTAAGAATTCCTACTGCCTGCTTTGTAAAGAATGAATTGTAGAGGAGGGAGAGTGAAACCAGAACATCTAGGAGTTTAGTTAAAGACAAGGACATCCACCCACTATGGCAGTGCACATGGAAAGACATGATGAGAGGTCAGCTGTGTTTCAGAGACAGAAGCACAGGGAGGATGATTAGATGAGAGTCTGGGATAATGGTAAGGAAGAGTTTGGAATTTAGGATAATCTTTTGCTTTTAGCTAATGTACCTAATTATAGAATGGTGTATTATACTAAGATGGAGGAGTCTAAGAGGAAAGAGTTGGTGATAAAGTGGAGAAAAAGAAGGTGAACGAGAGGGTCCATTTCATACTTAAAAGCAAAGAACACAAGCTTGTCTTAAGCGTGTGTGTGTGTCCACCAGCATGGCCTTGGGTGCTTGGTGCATGCCTGAGGAACGGAAAAGAATAGATATGCTATGACTTTTGTCACTTATCTTAGTGTTTAACCTCTCTCTCTCTTCCATTCCAGATGGTGACTCAAATCATCAAACACAAGATAAACCAAGAACATAATACATTTTAGACAGGAATAAAGGTTCTTTAAGTAATGAGAACTTGGGCTTGAGTTGGCCCAACTCAAGGTGATACCAGTAAGGAATTAAAAAGTAAATGAGCTCAAGTGATCAAGTTTGGAGTCTGGATAAAAAGATACATCCCATAAATTAGTGTGTCTCTGAGATGACCTTCATTCTACCTGAAGGTTCATTAATGCACCTGCTCTTTGTAAGTCTGATAGATGACATTATTGAAAATGTTACTGTCCTTGTGGGTGGGTCATCTGTAAAAATAATGGAATTACACTGGATTATCCCCCAAATTTGAAAGTCTCCTTTCAGATCGATGTTATCTACAATTATTTGCAAATGCCTTTTAAAGAGCCAGCAACACAGTACCAGCAGCTGTGGGGTCCTCTCTGGCCTGGCACTACTTAATAAAGCAGACTAAAGGAACCATACCTCTTTGTAAATATAACCGAAGTTGGGGAGAGCCAGGAAGAGATCTATGTCTAAGTGCCATTTCGGCAGGGGAAGGAAACTCTTCATGCTATCATTCAGAAAAATAGTATTCTCTTCTTTCTATATTTCTTTATATTTCACTAGGGAAAGAGAGAATAGTACTCTATGGTTTACTTAATTCTGGAAGCACAGTTTAAGAATTTTCAAGAAATAAAAGCATAGTGAAAGCTTCAAAGGTATATTAAATTTTAAAAGTATCCATGCTATTTCTCATAACTTAAGGTTCCAGCAGACTTCCCAGGGCTGTTTACATATTAAATTATACATGACACCTTTTGCCTTAGAGAAAAAATAGATACAGTCCATTACCAGAAAGAAAACTTTAAGAATGCATAAGCAGATTATGCATATTTATAAAGTCCAGAACATTTAATAGAATGTTTTATTATATTCTCCCATTACACCTTAAATCTATCCATGGTTCAAATTGGGTCCAATTTGTCCCCGAATCTCCTGGTAGCCAATACAAAACAAAACAAAGAATCAGCTACAAAATCGCATTATGACAAGGGAGGAGGCATATCATTTTGGAAAGAAAACAATAAAATACTTGGTTTAAATAGTGTGAGGCTGTGGGTAGCAGTGAGTGATCCAGCAACAGTCAGCAGCTCTCCCACTCTGCCTCTGCTGGCTGTGACACTTCACATGACTGTGTCCTTCACTGAAAGTCAAGGGCATCATGTTAAAACACAGCTCAGTGAAGGACTTGGACAAAACAGACCTTGGGTGATGCCACTGGGTCCAAGGATAAAAGCAAAAGATCTAGAATGCACTGATCCAGAAGCAATGAGCCACATGGGACTTGAAATGTGACCCGTCTAGATTGAGATGGGCTGTAAGCATGGATTATACATCAGGTTCGGAAGACTTTATACAACAAAAAGAGGAAATATCCCATTAACATTTTTATATCAATTATGTGTTAAAATGGTATTTTGACTGTGTTGAGTGACATAAAATATATTATTAAAATTAATGTCACCTGATTCTTTATTTTATGTTCTTTTTAAAAGCATATGGTCACGGAAAATGTGAAGCCATCTATGTGGCCGGCATTAGCATCTTGTGCTGTGTTACCAGTAGCAGGGTTGCACTAGAGGAATAATCTTGTCACTTTGTGCTGAGTTTGTTACTTTCTCCTCCAAGGCTATCCTCTCCTGATCCATAAACTGAGGAGCCCAGTGCCCATCTCCAAGGGTTAAGCGCTGTATAAAATGCTAACATGGTGTTTGACACATTGTGGGGTCCAAGAAAAGTCTTCCTTCTCTACTCTCAGCCCAGAAACTTATCTTTGGGGCTGAAAACAAAGAAATTATATTCTCGCTCCTAAGACAGACCGCTAAAAGATCTGCCTGTGAGCCTCCTTCCTGAGGTCTGGAGTTATTTTCTCCGCCTTGAGGAAGTGCAGTACTCTGTGACTTCAGTGTCTCAAGACAGATAACTCTGGCACCTGTGAACAGCCAGCGTGATGGCAGAGAAGGCCTGTTTATAGAAGAGAGGGGTCGAACACTACTCAAGAACTTTGTTTAAAATTCTTTTTGTAACCACACATCTCTCTGTTTGGGTTTGCTGCTGTCATTAAATAAATATCTGGAGAGTCTTCAGGGATCATTCCAGATATATGTGACCAGGGTTTTAAAGATAATGAACCATACTTTTGAGTCAAACTCACTGGATTCCCAAGTCAGCTCTCAGGCGGCATCTAAGGATGGTAAAGAAGGGTTGGCAGGGATGCGACAACGTTCTTTCCATCCAGGCCAAGAAAAAGGGACTGTTGTAAAGTTATGTGCACGGTTCACCAGTGCCTTGCAGAAATGTCTTACAAACAGCATTTAGGTCAATGAGAAGGCACAGGAAAGAGAAGAACCAAGACATTCTGATTCACAGGGACAGAATTGAAGGGAGCAAGAACATCTTGTTCACTTGAAGTGTGCTCGACTCTCAGCTTCTTGGTTTGAATGAACATGTGACAATTATATGATTAGCATAGAAACATACATTTGTGTTTTGTTTTAATGAAGTGATATAAAATACTGAGTACCCAGGAGTATTTAGAGATCTAAATTTGGCTTTCAGCAAATCCAAGTCACTTTCAATTCAGACATTCCAAAGGGGAGACTCAGAGATACTGGAAATAGAAAAAAAAAATGTTCAAGGTAAAAGAAATCTTATTCTTTAAATTATGGATTTTATTTTTAATATAGTTTTAAATTTATTGAAAAATTGCACGGAGAGTTTCCATATACTCCTTCCCTCTCACACACAGTTTTCCCCATTTGTGACATCTTTGCATTAATGTGGAACATTTCACAATATTAATATATTATTATTAACTAAAATCCATAGTTTACATTTGAGTTCACTTTGCATTTTATAGTACTTTGGGTTTTGAAAAATACATAATGCCATGCATCCACCAATACAACAGCATACAGAAGAGTTTTAAATCCCTGTTTTCCTTTTATCCATTCTTCTCTACTTCCTCTACCTCCAAACCACTGATCTTTTTACTGTCTCTATAGCTTTGCCTTTTTTAGACTGTCATGTAGTTGGAATCATAAAGTGGGGAGCCCTTTCAGACTGGCTTCTTTCACTTAACAATATGCATTTAAGATTCCTCCAGGAGGACTCTTTAAAAACATCAAGAAAATAGTGCCTTTCAAGAGATATGAGAAGAATGAGAACAAATAAAAGGCAAATGTTAGGCTTAACTATTGTTCTTGGCTCCTGGTAGCTAAAAGACATAAAGAACAAACTCACTCTGGAGGAGGAGATCAGGATAAAAGGAGTAATGCTGGCATGAGGTGAAGGCCATGGGCACAATAAACACTGTAAGGAGACAATAGGGCTGGGGCAGGGGGCCTTGCATTTGTTTGCAGAGTCTGACTTAATGATGGCTGAACCTTAAAATGAAGTGAACTTTGGTCCATTTCCTCCCTGGTAGAGAATATAACCCAATTTTTCCAACAGGAGGGAAGGTATGATTTCTCAAGGGAGCAGGAATGTGATACAACACCATTTAGATCTATTATTCCATTAGGTTGTTTTTCCCTGTCTAGTTTAGCTCAGTTTCCAATCATCGATTCAAAAGTATAACTTGACCCTACAATGGGTCAAACTGATTATTTTTCTTGGTAGTTTTTTCTCCATTGCCATATTTTTCTAAAACCACATATTCTTGCTCATTTCATTAGGGCATCCTCACTGTAACACAGGGGAGTCTGCCTTTAAAAAAATAACCCAAAGAAAAACCTGAAACAATCCCACTTTCTCAAGCAAAATTTAATTTGGTGTTTTTCATGTCAGAAAATCCTAATCAGGCCAGTGTTGGGAGGCCTGCGGTGGAGGAGACCTTTAGGATGGGGGTTATTGCAGCCTGTGAGTAGGTAGAGCCATGGACTCAAGTACTGGATTCCTGTCCTACCACTACACAGCTGTCCATATTTGAAGATGGCAGTGTCAGAAGAAAGTCGTCAGGTGAACAATGACTTTCCCATGTTGTTCTGAATTCCAGGGTTACCCAGCGGGGGTTAAACGGAGGGTCCAGGAATCTTGCCTGACTGATACCATTGCTCAAGCTGCCATCCATACTGCAGGCTTTGATGGCCACTTCAGGAGAAAACCCCATGCTCTGAGTGGTCTCTGCCTATGTGAGCCAGGGACACACACGCAGGTCTTCTCTGAACAACACACTTATGTAGCCGTGGACTGGAGGGGCAAAATGATGTGCATTCTTCAACCCTTTGGGGTTGTGTCATAATTGGAGAGGAAAGCAGGCCATCACACTAAGTGTCACCAGGGAAACAAAATATCCTTGCCATGTGAGAAAACAGAATTTACCAGAACTCACCATAGGAAGAGAACTGCCAATATTCAGAAAGTATATTAGGCGACTAGGGCAAGAAGGTAGACCTTCCTTCCTTCAAGGGTTAGGTTTAAATAATCCTAGATATGTGCTAAGTAAGGAAGATGAGTTCATTTAACTGCCGTCTTTTATTTTTTGAGTTAAGTATGCAAATTTGGGGCTAGAGTGGAATTAACAAGGAAAATTGAAAAGGGAGAGTCTCTACCTGGGTCTCTCTTCTCAAACCCCCCCTTCCCCATAGCACTTAGTATTCTCTTTAAATTAACTCTGAATAAGTAGTTATTTGAAGGTGCACCAAATTAATAGCTCACTAAAAGTACTCAATCATTCATTTTCCTGAGATTCCTTAATGTCTGTCTGGCCCTGAGTAAAGTCAAGGGCCTATATCAAGATGTATATCCCTGGCCCTGGCCTGTTTGGCTCAGCAGTTAGAGTGTTGGCCTGCAGACCAAAGGGTGATGGGCTTGATTTCTAGTCAAGGGCATATACCGGAGTTGCAGGTTCAATCTCTGACCCCAGGCAGGGTCTTGCAGGAGGCAACCAATCAATGTGTCTCTCTCACATCGATGTTTCTCTCTCTCTCCCTCCCTCCCCTCCACTCTATCTAAAAAAAAAAAAAATCAATGAAAAATATCCTCAGGTGAAGATTAACACAACAAAACAAAACAAAAAGATGCATCTCCCTGAAAGGCAATGCCATCCAGTGCAGATAGTAGCAGCAACCTGAAGTCAACAGGTTTGTTTCCTCTAGTGCCATATTTAGAATTTTTCTTTTCTTTCCTACATATTCACCCACCTAAACTCTGTCTCTTTGAATGCATCTCCTCCAACAAGACTTATCTAGAATAAATTCTTCCCTTCTTTGTATACTTATAATTCCTTGTATGTACAAACAAAGAAAGCATTTCTTTGCTTTCTAGAACAAGGTACAATATAATATTTCACACTAAAATGTAAGTTCATGGATATCACCAATTATCTTCCTTTCTAACTTTATGTAGGACTCATATTAGGTACTATGAACCACACAGAGAAGGTGCTAAATAAACGTTTTTGTACCGTCATTGGTGTTTCAGGGCTACTTAGATTGCTGTTCATTCTCTAAACTCAATCCTTGGGTACAAAACCATGTTCCGCTCCTCTATAATCCACACTGGAGCCTAAGAAGCCAGTGTGCGATACGAGGAATTTCTGAGAGTCTTGCCCTAGTGAATGCCTACCACTGAATCATAGAGCAGATGCTGGCTAGCATTCATTTTTCTCTCCTGGTAATAGTGATTTGGGGGGACACCCCTACCCACTCTTGATATAAGTGGTTTATATGTAGCTAAATCTATACCCCAGTTGTAGAGGTAGGCACATGTCCCAGACCTAGCCTGAGTTTCATCCCCTTGGACAGAGTGTTTACTTCTAAAGTGGATACAAGATCCAAGCCAGATCAATGAGCTCCAACTCTAGGATTTTCACTAAAACTTTGGACTAAAGGGGACTATTCTTCCAGGCTTCCTAAGCTCTGAGATGTGAGTCTAGGGCTTCCAACAGTCATCTGTCACCTCATGGCTAGAGCTTGCCTAAGAGTAATTGTAAAACTAGAAGGAGGGAAAAAATGACATAGGGTACCCAGTACAGTTGGCCAGATAAAATATAGGAAGTGATATGGAACATTCTTACACTAAAAATATTATTGGTTGTTTCTCTGAAATTAGAATTTAAATAGGTGTCCTGTATTTTTATTTGCTAAATATGTCAATGAAGTAGCAGGAAGCTTCGGTCTGGGTCATGGCTTCTGAACCTCTGCATTCATGTACCCTGTACTTCTCAGTTATGTGAAACATTACTTCTTGTTTTTACTTAATTAGTTTGAGCTGGTTTCTAGCAACTTGTAACATAATTGTTTCTCATAATGATAATGTAGAAGTTCAGCCATCTGAATCACCAACAGGTATCCTCTTCAAAAAATATATATCTTTAGGCAAAAATCATAGGCCAGAGAAGTTAGCAGCAGGACAAGAAATCTTTGCCAGATGTTTGGGGTATAAAAGGTATGCAAATTGGATAGCCTGGGAGAGTAGAAAATAAGCCAGTGACAAGGTCACATGGACTAGAATGGAAATAACTACTATAGGTTTCATGGGCTAGTATCAAAAGAAAGTCACCATCGGCAATGCAACCAGCCCCATGTATTCCCAATTGTCTTCCAAGAACAGCTCACCTTTAAAACTGAACCCTTACCTTAACGTTTGTGCTATTTACAGGGAGCAAGAGCAGATTCCAATCTCTAATACAAGCCCCAAGTGATGGAAAGGAGCCAAAATGTTATTGCAATTTGAAGGGGTAGGGGGAGAAAAGGGAGGGGAGGAAGAAGAAAGATTTGTTTCAAAACAGCCTATGTCACTTGCCACCCCCACCTGGGGGAAGGACAAACCCAGGGCAGTCTGGGTGGGAGAGCAAACAGAAAAGTGTCTCTCTGGCACCTGGAAGCAAGCAATCTGATCCTAGGGCCCCAGAGACAGAGCTTGAGGACAAAGCTTTGCGGGGGTGGGGGAGGGCAATGAGTTGTGCAGATTCCAAAGCCTTCCCTGCCCTGCCCTGTCTCCAGGCGCCGGGGTGTCATGTCACTGCAAACAAACAGCATGGGGAAGTCTGCCAGGAGAAATAACAAGGGTGTTTGTGAGTTTAGGAGGTTTCTACCAATCATATTGGAAAAGGCCATGGGTGATCTTCCTCTTCCTTACTTGGATTTCTGATGCTTTAGCCAGAGCCTTAATTAAGCAACTTCTGTGTGCTGGGCCTGGCGGTCATTTATATCCACTTGACAATCATTTTTCTGGTTGTTTTACAAAGGCTTTTGGAAAAATAAGTCAGAGCCCTCATCATCCCTTTTGGGGGAAACAGGTAACTGAGATGTGAATCCCCTTACATCTCTGCATCGGTCCCAAGGTAGGACCCTTCCCTCTCCAGAGATCAACATGGCAGCTTACAGACCAACACTGGGAAACCCTCTTTGTAACGATTCATTACAAGTAACTAAAACAGAACCACATTTCTATAATTGCTTTCCAAAACTGAGAGTTGCACTGATGGAGTAATACCAAACCCCACAGTCAATAAAGAAGGCACTTTTCTTTTGTTGATAGGGTGTTTCATTCAAATTTGGCCAAGTTCAGGAAATGTCACCATTTATTATTGATTCTGGCATTCTGCATGGCCTGTATTTGTGTGGTCCTTTGAATTCTTCTTCAAAACACTTGTAACATCTTGCTGGTTCCCTCATTAATTATTCAATGACATAAAATCTTTGACATGTGGTCATTTTATAATATCTAAGAATTGTGGCTTTACCCTTTAACAATGACTTGACTAAAGAAAAAGCACAGGACACCATGCATCTCAGTGTTCTCTGATCCTTACCATTAAGACAGATTTGCCTCACATTGATTGAAAAATGGAAGCTTTGCTTCGGCATCATTGCATAGTTATTTCCTATGCCCTGTCTTCTTAAAGTGAGCCCCAATTCCTTGTCCGCTCATCCTCCCTTCAGTCCCCTCCTGCCAAACCTGTCAAGTAACCATTATCTTCCTCCCCGGCAAAATTAATTTTCTGTACAAGCTGATACTCATTCCTATTCAAGTGTAACAGATAAGTATTCATGTGTGTCCTGTCCTATAGAGAGCTTTTCTAGCACGTTGCCAGGGAACTAAGCCTTAAGCTTAAGAAAAGAATCTCTAATGGTGGAGATTTCCAGGAGAAAATTTCAGACCATTTTGTGCAAAAAAATAAAGGCTTTTTAGAGGCCCTGACGTTGGACTTTGTCACTCTGTCCAAGCTCTTTTACACCCCACCAATAAATAAACAAATAAATAAATAAATAGTTTTAGTAATGACCATCAAATCGAGTAGGCTGTTGACCATCAAATCGAGTTCTGAAGAATAACTGCAGAATAAGGATCTTGCTCCTAGAAGAGTGTTAGTTGAGGTATAACACTCGATCTTAAACAACCAAACAACAGACACACAGAATACACACACTGAGATCACAAAGTGAAAAAACAAAAACAAAAACAACTGGTTATTATGACAATGGCCAGTGCACTGGGTGTGAGTGTAGAGAATGGGTGGAAAACAGCATCAACTTCAGCTGCCACCCCCTCTGAGAAGGGAGATGCTGGGCTTTCAGAAGACCGTGTTGACTTTCCTACCCTGGCTCACTGTGACCTTCAGTGACTGTATTTGGCTTCCTGCAGTCAAACCTGAGTTTTCAAGCACATGGACAAGAAGACAAGGATAATTTTCTGCGAATATGTGTAATATAACAGTTTGATCAAATCCATAGGCAAGGTTGGCCCAGATGTTTCTCCTGATGCTATTTCTCATCAGTTTATAACATGTCCATTCTCTCTGATTCACAGTTAAATTGGTAAGACAAACTTTGGGGCTGGAACCAGAAGCCCTCAGGGTGCAGTGGCATTGTGGATCAGCTCACCTCCCCATCAAGTTTAAATGGTGAAAATGTTTATAAGGACACAGTCAGGGGTCCCAAACCACAATCAGCTTATGTGTATCCAATCTGGGTCTTAGATGTTATAAGCTGAAACCAATGAGGACTTTGTAACCAGCAGTTACCAAATCTATCAAGTTCCATCTCTCCATTTATTCCCTTCATCTCCTTGCTGCCAGCCGTCCTGCAGACCTTGTGCAAGGCAGTCAGACCATGAGAAAGAGCCAAGAATTCCTTCATCTGGGCTTCTGCCTCCACAACGCTGAAGATCAAGTGCTACAAATGATTTGCCTCTCAAAAGTTATCAACCAATCTTTGCAAAGAATCTATGACTAAATGCCACCATACGTTTAGAGCTTCAGCCATCTGCTCCTTCTGCCCTCCTCCTACCCTCAACTTCCAAGTATGGACAGAGTTCGTTTCCACTTCTAGAACACATGTGATTGTACAGTCATCTTTAAATTACCACACTTGAAGATGATTTAGTCTAATTCCATGTCATGAGCAGCAGAAAGACCAACAGTTGATTGATTGGGTTGTTGTCAGAAGCAGTACTAGAACACAAAGCTGAAGGTATCAAGAAACTCACTCATTTGGGACTCTGTCTCTAGTTCCTATCCCACTTTCTTCATTTTCAAATGAAATCACTTATAATTTAAATTATATTAAATCTTTGAAAAATAATAGTATGGAACATCTACTACACACTGGTCAAGTGCTCTATAAAGATGATCAATCATATCTAACTTTTGAATCTGAAGCTCAGAGAAGCTCAGTGATTTGCCCACAAACACATAGGTTTCTGTTTGAATAGTGCAGCCATACATTCCCCAAGTTGTCTACTTAGGGTATTCACCCTGATAATGGATCTAATACCCTCAACTTTAGTTTTGGCTCTCTAGCTTAATATGTCTTAATAAGATTAAAAACAACTCTACAGTGTCCACACAGAAACTGTTTAATATGTCTCCACTCTCTAGAAAAAAACAATTGCCGACAAGGAGTAAGCAATTCAGTAATAAGGTGGGTGGCATTCTATGAATAAAAACAAACAACACTCTCGCCCAAAGGGCATTTATACTCCACCAGCTCCAATGCCTCTAGACTCACTTCCTTTCAAACACCACCCATTTCATAGAATGTTTCACTCTGCGTAAGTCCCACTTGTTCTGAGTCTCTATTTCACAACCAGCATGAAACAGTGGGTGTCTAATTATTATTTTTATCACTTCCTGTATGTAAGAACTTTGATAAATGTTTTCAAATATATTAGCTCATTTAGTGCGTTAGTGTAAATATGTGAACTATGATTCCCATTCTACTGATATGAAAACAGTCCAGCAGAGATTGAACACTGTAAGTCTTATATGCCTGATCAAAACCACTAATCAAGATGCAAAAGGCAATGAAAAACCTGACTTCTTTTCCACCAGGACTAGGGGTTGAAAACATATACGTCTTTCTTGGTCAATCGCCAACTTATTTAACATGAGCATCTTCATGGTTATTGAAGGAAGGTTCTACATTACTGTGGTTCCCTAAGCAAGTTGCATGGCATTTCTGTCCCTCTGATGTCACCTAGCTGGGAAATGTTTTGTTAGTATATGATACAGCTATATCACGTATCTTTTAGGCAGCTATTATTTTACCACTTAAGCCTTAGGCTAAAAGGAATTTCAGGGGTCATTTAATAAAATAATAGCACACATTGAACCTTGTCAGTTTTATAATACTTCATCTACTTCATCATTTCTAAGCACTTTCATGTGCATTAGTTCATTTGATCCTCACTATTCAGAAATTGTTCCTACCTTGAAGGGTTTTGTACGGACTCGATGGGAAAATGTACAAGCATCTAGCACAATGTCTAGCACATAATATATGCTTGATAAATGTCACTTATTATTACTGATAATGCTTTGAAATTGATAGGTGATGTAGTACATTTCCTATCACACTCTCAGGGGTCTTCAGAAGATGGAGAAATCTGAGTTCTCTTGACCACCCCTTTGATCCCCAATTTTGCCATCTCATATTTACTTATTTTGTTTGTTTGCTTCCAGATGATAGGTAAAACTTATGTTGTTATGCACCAGCAGTCCCTAGTCAGAACTGCATCGTGTTAGGATGAGGAAGCTCTTTTGCAATCCTGGAAATTGAAGAACTTCCAGTGTTTTCATGGCTGGCAGATCTGAGAAGTTGACACTGGGGTTTGTTGCTCAGGACTGCCTTCAGATCGTTCAACCAGCAGCTTTCTAGAGTTGGGTCAGGTTGGACAGTGGGGCAGTCTGCTGGAATGAGCTCTCAACTGGGATCCAGAAGCCAGGAGTTAAAATCTTCCTCTACTGAGTCCCTGAAGACTAGAATCAGGCTGTAGTCTTCCCTGTGTGAGTTCTTTCCTTTTCAAAATGAACTGCTTCTACTTCACTCGTGTTTACTTCGTAAAGCTTCACTACATGAAGTTAAAACTGTTTTAGGGGATGTGGGCTTGAGATGTCTTTCTAGTCAGTTTAAGTACTTGGCTAGTCACAGAGTGAACAAGATGACGCATTCATTTTGACAGTTAAACCCAAAATGTTAAAAATGTACTGGGAGCACAAACTTGGAAGTCATTCTCTGCTGATGTCCCTTAGACTGCGGGACATTGACCAGGCGCTCTCTCCATCTTGAGCATGACCAAGTCTAGGGGTCCCAGACCTTGAGGACTTAGAACACACAGCAACAGATATTTCCTTTGAGTCTTCCCTCCTCTCAGCCTCCCGATGGAGTTCTAGGATGAAGTCAACTGGAAAGTGGGTCATTTGACTCCAGAATAGAGATGACGGCTATCGTGGTAGGACACTGGGACTCTTCCCAACATAAATGCCTGGTGGGGTAATTACTGAGATGAGTCTTGATTTAAATCAAGCTCATTTTCCTATTGGTGTAGACATGAGGCTATTGCTTCACTCCAGGAAGTCATAGCCTTACTGTTCCCATATCAAGATTGCTCCCAGGGAAATTCTGAGAGAAGAGTCCAAACAAGTTATTTATATAAAAACAAAATACATATACTTCTCTGCTGATCCAAAGCACTGAGAAAAAGACTGTGTGCTATTCTCTTAATCTTCCTCTCTCTCTCCTTCTCTCTCTCTCTCTCTCTCTCTCTCTCTCTCTCTCTCACACACACACACACACACACACACACACAATCTATGAACCAAAAACACCAGAACCACAAGCTACCATGACCAAGTTGAGCAGTATCGATGCAGAAGATTTTGAGACCTCTTCTCCTACTTCATACCCCAATGTGCATTTTTCTTAGCCAGGAACATAAGTGAATAATATCATGTATACCAGGGAAAGTTTTGTGATTTTATTCTTTCACCATGGAACTGTCATATGTTTATCTGTATACAGATATCTAAACTTTACTTTCTGACCAATTATAAACTTCCAATCAAATTTCCTAACACAAGGAAACTTAGAGATGATCTGAACCCACCTTCTCGTGTGATAGGTGAGGAAACAGGGACCCAAAATGCAGAATCAGTTAGTATTAAAGCTACCCAGCTGATTTGGCAGATATGACAGATGTCCTAACTCCAAGTTCAAGGTTTTATCCTATACATCACATTGGTTTTTCTTCACAGAAAAAATTTTTATTACGGAAATTATGACTAAATTCTCCTTTAGTCTATATAGAGTTCCCTTCATTTATTCACTTCTTTAGTGTTTAAGAAGTGAGTAATTTAATGAGAAATGGTTAAGAGCAAAGATAAGGCCTTGCCTTAAAATGAAGGATTTTGAGATCATCTAACTCTTCTACAATACTTATAACAAGTGGTTTGCTAGTCTCTGGTTAAACACTGTCAAAGATGAGAAATTCACTGTCTCATTTTAGACAGCTCGACTGATGATAAATTCCATAAAACTGAATCAAAAACATGCCAGGCTCTAGAAGGCAGATATTTTTGCAAGTCGCTTAGCTTGAGCTGATGCCCAGAGCTCCTGGTGTGCCAAAGTGTCTGTGATGATCACAATGGTGACATTGGTTCAGATGACACCTTTCTTCTACTGGAGATAACTTCAGAACAGAGCCCCCTTAAGGGTGGTGGAGCTTCGTGTCCAGCTCAGAGAACACTGAAATCACCCAGTCTCTGGGCAGCAAGTCTAGAAAAGAGTGACATGGAATAGTGATTGCAATCTCAAAGCATCCACAAAGCATCTGAGTTAAAGAGCCAGGATTCTGCCCCAAGGAGAAACATTAGCTTATTTGCGAGGAGCAAATAATATGTCACCTAGGGCATAGTCATGGCTTTATCGAATCTTCTTTATTCTGCATGATGGAAACTGCCCCTGAACCTGGCCGCTGGCCGGGAGGGAGTGTCATGGCAGGAGAGGGGGCAAGAGGCAGGGCAGTGGGTCAGATGACCTTGTGCAGCTCTTCCACCCAGAGGATTCCTTGTGGGTACTATTCCCCCACTCCTTAACAAATAGACATTGGTGGTCATGCATGGATGGGGTTCTAAATACTTCAAGGGTATATTGCTGAAGTTAGATAACTTGGTTTTATAGTCCCAGCCTTGTGAGCTTAGACAGGTCACTGAATTTTCATGGACATGTGTTCCTCATTGACGTAAGTCAGAGGCTAAAGTTAAGGATATAGTTGAACTCAGCAAGCTTGACTTTATACAGGGTTTTATATCCAAATATACCCTTCCACCCATTCAATCTCCTTACAATCAAGGGAAATTCCCAATAGATGAGTTAGAGGGACTGGTTTAGAATAAAACAAAAATCTTTACTGGGCAAAGCTAGTTGGAACTATTACTTTTAACAATAAATATCTGCTACCATATATTGAGTGATTCCTAAAATGGCAGGCATACTCATATCACTTAATTTTCTAAAGTTTTCATGAAGTAAGTAGCAGTCACCATCACAGAGGTGAGAAAATCAAGGTTTAGAGGAGTGAATTCACTTGCACCCAATTACTAGCTGTAAGTGTGGAGCCAAAATTATAATCTAGGTAGTGTGTGGCATCAGAACTTAGTTGCTTACTCTTTATAGGATACTTGTGCTGTGTTGAAAAGTAAATGTGTATGTGCATATAATATATGTATTTGCACATATCCACATGTGTGCATCCATAAAGTTCCAGGGAAACAAACTGTGTGTGTATATATATATATTCAAGAAGAACTTCCTTTGTAAAAAAAAAAGGCCCCTTGCTACCACTTAAGACTGTTGCAACTCATGCATTCCAGGCATATATTCTAGAACTATGAAAGAGAGGGAGTATGAGGCTATGAGGCCATGGTGACCTTTCAGTAATAAATAATAAGCATGAGGCCTTCACGTTCTCAAAAATACTATTTTAGGCCAATTTGGGTACTTAGAATATTCTAGCACAATGTGCTTACAAATACTTCAAAAATGTCCCATGAATGTGTCCCCCAGATTATATTTGTTGACATTTTCAAAAATAAAAACCATGCATGTGCATGGGTCAAGAGTGCAACCATGAAAACAGGAAGTAGAAAATGAAATGCGAAAGCCTGTCCCCATCCCCACGTCATTTCAGATCCTCCCCACAGAGACAAGGGCCATCAACCAATTTTTACATGTCTTTTACACTAAGCCAGGTCTTCCTTTTTCATTGGTGTTTATCTTAAAGACCTAACCCCATAGCAGCACGTCTGGGTGGACTGGGTCGACTTTAATTGGATTAGTGGGAAATCGATATTGATATTGATAAAATAGTGATAATAACAACTGACAGTTATTAAGCATTTATTAGATGTCACTCACTGCTCCAAGCACTTTTCATACATTTATTTATTTAATTCTCCCCAAAGATACATGAAGTATTTTATTGGATATTTCCATTTGCCCACCCTTTTCCCTCTATTCATTCTGCACTCAAGGTCTACACCAGGTTACCTGGAAGAACATCATCAACAGCAACTTTGCCTCCAGTTTCCTGTTGGGTTCAGCTGGTGGGAGTCTCCAGAAGAGATAAGCAGGAGGGTGAAAAGAAAGGTCTGGTATTTGGTCCCCTAGCATTTGGTCTCTCCTGATGGCCACCTGGACTTGTTCCATCCTTGGAGAACAGGCCCCAGTACCTGTCAGGTGGCCTTCTCCACCCAGTTCTCTTTATGTATTTCAGAGACTGCCCCCTCTTCTCACTAATTCAGGGCCAAGAAGTGCCAGCTGTTCTCCACTTTTGCCACAGCTGCATTGTCCTTTATGCCCTCCTTTACCTTCTCCACATCATCACGTAAATTGTCCTTTTTATTAAACTCTCCTTAAACTACTCAATTTAAGTGTGCAGGTTGTTTCTTGCTGGGACACTGACTAATGCAAATACATGCCTTCGCACCCATTACACCATTGAGAAAACGCAGACAAAAGAAAGTAAGTACCGCCCTGGCCAGTTTGGCTCAGCTGTTAGAGCGTCGGCCTGCGGTCCGGAGAGACCCGGGTTCAGTTCCCGCTAAGGGCACGTACTTCGGTTGCAGTTTGTCCCCGGCCCTGGTTGGTCGTGCAGGTGGCAGCCACTCGATGTGTCCCTTCACGCCCTTCACGTCGATGTTTCTCACTCTCTCTCCCTTCCTCTCTCTCCCTTCCACTCTATCTGCACAAAAAAATGGAAAAATATCCTCGGGTGAAGATAAAAAAAAAAAATTAAAAAAAAAAAGAAAGTAAGTACCTATGCAAAGTACACAGCCAGTGGGTACTGGAACCAGAATTTACCCCACAAATTGGACTCCCAAAGACTGCTCTTCCCCTTTCTTCAGAGTAACTCTTCAAAGGGACACACCTAAATGTATATTCCAGCATTTTCCAAGGTTTTACTAATGTGAACAGTTTTTCTGTGAATATCCTTATATATTTATCTTGGTAAACATGGAATTATATCTATAGGGTCCAGTCTTAGCCATGCCTAGTCAAAGAGTGTGTACAATTTTTAATTTGAGGTGCTGTTGTCAAATAGCTGCACTGCTTAATCAAGCAGTTAATTACTTAATTCTACCTTGATACAGATACAGATGGTAATTGCTGGAATACCATGGGATTCTGTGCAGCAGTTAGAAGCAATAGCTTAAATGTATGCATAATAATACTACAACAAATATAATCCCGAGTGAAAAGAGTAAGACGTATACTATAACGTCAATTTTGTAAATTAAAAATATATCCACAAACAACAGTGTTTCATTTTTTTAAAGAATATATTCAATATGTACACATTAAACATGCAAAATTATTGTCTATGGGTGGCTGTATGTAGGCTTGAAGAGCAAATGAATGCATGAAGGCGGGGAGGTGGCAGGAGGAAGAGAAAGATATTGTCAAATTTCCTTCCAGAAAGGTCATATCATTTATATTAAGACCCACAATGTAAGAGAGTGACCATTTTTCCATACCATTGTCAGTAGTGGGTGTTACTAAACTTTAAATTAAGGTTTCCCCTGCTTTCCAATCTGATGATTTGTATTGCATTTTTTTCATTATGGGTGAGGTTGAGCTATTTTTATGTCTTTTTCTGTAACTGGGGTACTGTACACTGCTAGAAATGTCCCTTGCTCTTCAGGGGATTGGCAGACCCACCATGGCAGAGTCTTAGATCAACAAGTCTTTGCCATGCACAAGCACAAGGATGTCACATGGCCAGTGGACACACAATCAAGATTGAAAATAAATGTGGGTGCCATGGTCACCTTTAAACCCTTCTCTCCAGCTGTGAAGTCACCAACTAATGACTGGCGACTCCATGACCTTTCCAAACCAGGAATGCATCTGTGCTCAGTTGGTACCCTAGCTGCACATTCGGAGCATTTCAAACTCACTCACACTTAATGCATCAGAAAGCACTGCTCTCTGTCTGCAACGGGTTACTCAATGTTGTGGGGCTGTTTCCATGAGCCTTTTTTGTTTAGCTGGGCTTTTTTTAAACCTACCCTTCCACCCCTCCTCCTCCTCCTCCTCCCCGCCTCCTCTTTTTTTGGAAGAAGTTGATTCTTTGCCAAGGCCAAATGGAAATCGGGCTCCAAGTTCAACTCAAAATTTACTAGCTGATAAATTGGAAGTGGGGAGTGGGTTGTGAAGGTGGGGGGAGAGTGGAGAGGAGGAGAGAGGCTTTCATTTGGGGGCAAGTTCAAACTTGGAATTAGAAGCTATTAAAGTGTCTGGTTTGTGCTGAGTCATATGGAGGCGGGAGTCAGGGAGTGATGCTGGCCACCTGCCAGCCACACGCACGGCCCAGGTTGATGAACAAGCTCCAAAAGAACTACAACAGGATTATAATTTCACCATCGTTTAAAATATATCATTAGAAGCCACGTGCATGACACAGAGCAAGCAATCAGCCTGGGCCTGTTTTGTTCATCAATCTGACTAGTGCCTGACTATCCCTCTTTTTTCTTCGACCCCAGACTCCATTCAATTCTTTCCCTACCTTTACTCATTATGACCCTTCCTCCCATCCTTCACTCCTTCTTCCATCTGATTCCTCTCTATAAGCCTCTGTTTAACAAGGGGTGAGGTGAAGTCATGGTGAAGACTTCAAGCCTTGAAGAGTTCTAAGAGGACAACCTTTACTAAGATGATAATGATAATAATGATATTAGCTCAACTAATATTAAGAACCGTCTTCAAAGGTAGATGATGTTATATCTATTTATATAGAAAATGAATCAAAGCCCAAAGAACTTAAGCAACTTCTTCTAGTTTACAAAGTGCAGAGTCAGGATTTGAACCCAGGGTGTGTCCATGCTTTTAACCACTATAATCTCTGCCCTTCTTTTAAGCATTCTTAGCTCAGAAGTACCCACTGACCATTCCCCAAAGAATACTTTCGCCCTCATGTTTCTGTGCCTTGGCACTTGCTGTTCTCTTAAAAGGCAGAGAAAGGGAAGAAAAAAAAAAGCAGAGAAGGTCACTTCAGGTGTCTTAGCTCCTTCCTTGCCATTTCATTGCTCAAAATCTTCTTCAGAGATAATCAAATGTTCAGTCACTTCTTTTGTCTCTCAACATTTTATTGTGAAAATTTTCAAACATACAGAAAAGTTGAAAGAATGATATAATGAACATTCCCGTATGTACCTACCATCTAAGTTCTACAATTAAGCTTTTACCGTCTGTGTTTCAGCTTATCTCCTCTTCTCTGCATACCTTTGTTCATCTGCCCAATTCATTTCATTCTTTGGTGCACTTCAAAGTGTGTTGTAGACATTAACACATTGCACCTGTAAACTTTTATGTTTCCTTTTTTACTTTATACAAAATAAGAATTATAACTAACAATGATTGAGTGCTTACTCTCTCAGGCACTGGGCCAAGCACCTTCAGTGTGTTACATAATATAATTTTCATGGTAATCCTATGAGTTGGGTGCAATTACCACCCTCGTTTTACAGCTGAGAAGAACTGAAGCATAGAGAACAATGTCTGCAGCTAACATTTATTTAGAGCTTTTTTGGGCGATGCACTATGCCAAGTGTTTTTCATGCACTATCTCATTTAATTTTTACAACAACTCCTTAAGGTAAAGTTTATTGCAGATGAAGAAATTAAGACTTGTAGACTAAGTTCCTGAAACCTAATAAGCATTAGAACCTGGGTCTGGATTGAGGAAGTCTGACTCCACACCTCCGGTTGGCTCACCTCCCTATTGTCACACTTGTTTTCGCTATTATGTTTCAATTTTTTGCTTTCATTTGTTTACCGTCAGACCATGGCATCTTATGGGCAAGAGTTGTGTTTTAGTTTTCTTAGTCCCAAGCCCTCAGTCAGATACTACTTGACACTTCATAAATGTTTCCTGAAGAGATTCATAAGTAATGAATTATAATAACTGAAAGCTTTGTGTCTTAGAACCAGTGGAGTGAAACATTGCTAAGTTCATGACTATTGAACAATGGAGGACTTGAACCTGACGTCAGATGCTGCTTTTGGTCCTCTGGGGTTTCCCGTGCACCAGTGGGCCCTCCAGCTCGTCACGCCATGCAGTCTGGGTAGCCTGAAGGATGGCTGGGCAGCCTGGAGAATCTGAGTGCTCTTTCCAGCCCAGGCTGGAGCACAGACTACACCCCTTGGTTCACCAGCCGTGTTTTACATGCCCCCAGCATAACAGGCATTGGGCTAAAGGCTGGGAGGACACAAAGGTAAAACATACAAGGACTCACTGAAGAGCTCCTACTCTGAACAGGGCCCAGGAAAGACAAGCTTATTTATCCCCAGAACAAAAGTTACGATTGGGCACTTCATAAGAAAGAGACAAACCTATTTTTAAAAGACTTCCAAAGAAGAACAAATCAGATTTCAGTGTGGAAAGGAGACTCAGGGATGGTCTGGTCAAAGAATTTTGTTTGGAATGGGCACAATTTTCAACAAGAAGAAAGATGGCAGAACTGAATAAGTATTAAAAAAAAAAAAATACAGTCCCACAATGCTCCACTTGCATGGGCCAAGTTACCCCATGCTAAACTTCACATTCATTGTAAGTGCTAGTAACTGCTTCTAGAGTTATTGAGTAAAAAATGTCAAGGGTGAGAAAACAGACAACAATAAGGCCAAACTCAATCAGCATGTTTATACCAGGCAAAGCAGCACCATGATGGCCACAGCCGGCTTCCAGGCCGAAGCTCATGCCAGGTGTCTTCACAACAAGACGCCAGGGCTCTCCTGGCTGACACTGAGATGCAATGGAAGGCACAGTGTGGAAAGAGAAGAGCTTAAAGGACCACCTCAAATGGTGTGTCCCAGACACCAAACAGAGGCTTTGCAGTGTTCAAAGTTCTTGACTCGATACCATCTCATTCGATTCCCACAATGACAGATATGAGAGCTTTGATTAGCCCCAGTTTTTCAAATAAGAAAACTGAGGCCAAGAAAGCTTGACGACTCACCCAAGGTCACATGCCTAGACAAGAAAGAATCACTGACTCCAGACCCAGTGTCCTTGGTATTAAACCTCATTAATGGAATAAGATCATGGTTTGGAAATGAATATGGCATGCTACAGAGATAATAATTCTTTTTCCCAAATCTGAGAACTTCATAGTCAGTGTGTTATTAGCTGCCTCTACTAGGATTATTGAGCAAAAAATATCCAAGAGCCCTGACCGGTTTGACTCAGCGGTTAGAGTGTCAGCCCGAGGACTAATGAGTCTCGGGTTCGATTAAAGTCAAGGGCCCATACCTCGGTTGTGATTCGACCCCAGCCATGGTTGGGGTCGTGCAGGAGGCAGCCAATCAATGTGTATCTCTCACATCGATGTCTCTCTCTCTTTCTCTTTCTCTCTCTCTCTCTCTCCCCTCCCCTCTTCCTCCCTCCCACTCTGTCTTAAGATAAATGGAAAAAATATCCTTTGGTGAGGATTAAAAAATATATATATATCCAAGAAACTTGAAAAGTTAGTCAAGCACAGCACTGGATAAAAAACTAGCCATTCAAATGGAATTTACTCAAGAGCATCTTATGATACAGTTTCGTGGTTATAAGCACAGGCTCTGAAACCAAACTGCCGGAGTTTACATCCTAGCTTACTACCTACCGTTGGCTGTGTTACCTTGGGTATATGACTTAGCCTCTCTGTGCTTCAGTCTTATATGCATAATAAAGAAAATATTTGTACCTAAATATGCAATTGTTGTTCAGATTAAATGATATGTGTAAAAACGCTAGAATAGGGCCTGGTACATAATAATTGCTTGGCAAGAGTAGCTTGATTTGTCATTTATATCTCATTTTACAACTTTCTGTTAGGTTCCTGAAAGTTTCAAAGAATGCAGACCTGCTCAGATGACCTCAGAGGACTGAGGTTTATTATAAAGATACATGGCTTGAAAGAAGGCCAGGAAACTCCACAGCTCTATGGCCAGGCCTACGAGCTTTGGAAAATCATTCTTTAGACTATTACAGCCATTTCTTGTCATAAGACCAAACATCATTGGTCTGCTTGTCTCCAAAGTATGAATTCTTACTCCCTTTCCTCCTGTTTGCTTCCTTTTATCTTTCCTTCCTTTTGTCCTTTGTAGAGGGTTGAGAATTCATACCCCTCAGTCCATGTCTTATTCTCTAGCTTGTTTCTTTTTTATTTACTTTTATCCCCATTCCTTCATCATATTCTTCTCTGCTCCCACCCCTGAGGCAACCACACTCGTTTGTATTTAATACATATCTTTTGCTTTGTGCATGCACTTATAAAATAGGTATTATTTTAATGCACCTATTATTTTTAAAAATGGTGCTTCCATTTCTTACTTTTTTTATCCATCCCAGTTTATAAGTTTATCCACTCATTAAATGTTCATCTAGACTGTTTATTTTCCCTGTCACTTAATTCTCCATGATATATACCTGCCCTAGAGAGCCTATTTAATCTCTGCTGATGGATTTTCAGATTCCCACCAACTTCCTGTCACTACAAACCACGCCATAATGAACGTCTTCAAACACATCCCCTCGTGGGCCTGTGTAAGATGCTCTTGGGAAATATCCGTAGGGTTCATTTTAATTTGACTAAGTTGTGTCAGATTGCTCTCCAGAAAGGCTGCTCCTGGCAACACTCCCCACAGCAGTGCATCCATCCACTCCACACCATTAGCAGTCTGCCGCTTTCTAATTTTTAATCCACGGTCTCTTGGTCATTCTCCTTTTCCCACAATTCTGCTTCTTTCTGTTTCTGTTTCTGCTTTCATTTTCCACTTAGCCCTGCACAGCAGCTACCTGTCCTTAGCTTTTTCTAACCCCCTGCACACTCCTCACAGTCTTACTTGTGGTTTCTATGGCTTTCTGCAGCAGTAATGTCTCTTGGCATCCTTGTCTTTCTGTTTTACCTTCAAACACACTGATGGTCCTTTAGTCATTATTCGGTCTGGCTCACTTCTGTGAAGTAAGTTCTTCCCCTGGGCCACTTCTTTTGATGCTATTATCTCTGACATCTATCCCCTGATCCAATCAGATACCTCCAGCATGCTGAGGGTCACATGGTATAAACCCTGTTGACATCTCAAGAACAGGACTCTTTCTATAGGAGTCTATAGATATGAAGGGCATTCAGTTCCATGGATTGTCTAATATACATATTGATTAGATATTTCACTAAATTAACCAAAATACCAATTTTTATGTGAGTCAGTAGCTGTAGTTATTCAGGTAGAACATCAATCTTGTAGTTATTTTATAAGTAAACGCAATGAGAAATAATCTACTAGTTGTCCATTGTTTATCTTGGGCCCCTCTTTTTCTTCTTATATTTCTTCCTCCAACCCCTTACTCATAGTATTAGGGAAATCCTGTCTTAATCCAAAGGACATGTTATTCCTGTTGTCTGAACATACTTCCCTGACTTCCTTTTGACCTGACTAAAGAAACTTCATTCTTCAGAAGAATTAAATGTCACTTCTTCAGGAAGATCTTTACTGACCTTTCTTATGGAATACATTTTCTTTCTTCCATCACATGTACCACACTTTATTATAATTGTTGTATCCTACAGGACATGGATCATGCCTGTCCTGTTCACTAGTATGTTTCTTTTTACTATGTACTCAGAAAGTATTTGGGTGATTGTGTGGAATGATAGATAGCCGACATCTCTAAGAGACTGAGTTTAAATCACAGTCCAGTTATGAGATCTGATACAAATTATAGATCCTATATTATCTACCTCGAACATTCTTATATATAAAATTGAATTTTCAAATTATAAGACTCTAAAAATATATAGCAAAGGCATTGAATAGGTAAAGATCTTTAAATAATTTTATGTCTATTAAAAAGAATTTAAATGTCAATAATTTGAGTAGGAGAATAAAAGAATGCTCCAATCCTAACATAAATTCATAAAACAAAGATTATCATCAAAAGGGTGTAAAAGATGGAAGGAACCCTGCAGCTTTTCCTGTCTAGATACTTTGTTTTACCTGGGAAAGAAATTAACTGAGAATCTATATGACATATACATAGCTATATAGCCACAGATCTAAGAAAAAAGGTCTTCTAATCCTGTCTCTCACATACCCCAGGGCGTGCACCCTTGTGGGAGGAAGCACCATCCAGCTGCACATGGTCTCTGAATGCTTACAATGGCCAAGCAGCCTCCTCTTTGGCTGCTGCCAAACCGACCTTGGATTCCAGCTTCCCACAAGCCTTTATTTCTTAGAATCATGGACTCATCAAATTCTCTAGTGTTTTTTTTCCTCTGTGCCTCTCACTGACCCAGTTCTTCTCACTGACCCATGAAAGAGTAGCAAAAAGAGATATTCATTTAGGGTCAGAACTTTTATGTGCTATGATCCAATATGCACCCCACCCCTCATCCCACATTACTTGACTATGGAGATAACTGGGGGATTCAGATTCTAGACCTCTGATTTCCAAGTAGAGTGATGTTGTTCCCCAACATACATGGTTTCCCAGTAAAAAGAATTACAATATTTACATTTTTTTTTCTAGTTGCTACAGGAATTAGAAGCAGTGGCAAAAAATAATCCTAATAAGGAGTCCTTTGTGACCAGCTGTTATAAAACAGGATTTTTCACAAGTATGTGCTCCCTGCAGAAGGAAGCATTGAAGTGCAAAAGTTCACCCGAGCATGCCCACTGCTTTTCTTCAGACCTTCCAAGAGACACACAAGCCTCTTATTTTTCAGGGCCCATCTGGTCATAAATTGCATTCGGCATTAATTTATGAAAACAAATGACACCAGCCTACTCCACGACATTTTGAAATGGGAGAATTAAGCAGGGTAATAAAGCAGGAATAGAATAAAAACACTCAGACCCCAGAGCTGCCCTGGCAAGGCCCCAAGCCACACAAGGACCCTGAGTATCCCTAGTCCAACACATTTTGCTCTTGCAAACTTACAGTTATTTGATCACAAGACATGAAATTAGCTCTTTGTCACAAAGTGTGGCAGGAAATTAAACACATCCAAGGCTTTCTCCATGTGACTGGGATCACCATTCCCTCTGCAATGTATGCATCGATGGTGATCACCACAAATTAAGAAAAGAAATAAACAGTAGGAGGGGTAAAATGTTAGAGTTATAATCCTTCTCTACACACCAGAGAGTGAACATGGGGAAAGGGGTATAACTGTCCCTTCTCTCAGCTAGCAGGAAGGGTTTCTTGACCAGGGGAAATTGAGGAAATAGAAACATAACCAGAAAAAGAAACTTCAGAAAGACCTTCCCTCAGAATGTTTAAAGACCAGAAGAGATCCCCATCACTCTGCCTTTGAGGGAAAAGACATCTCATCTGGGTAGAGTTCTTTATTTTCCCCCTTGAAATGGTTCCACCCTGGAAAGTGCATTCATGATGAGATATCTCTGATGGAGTCCATCCTGCAGTCTTCTTGGTTGGTCCTGAGAAATGGGCAAAGAGGAACATCCTGCTTTGTAAAAGCTGAGTTCTCCCTGATCGTCTACTGGAAGGTGAAGTAATGGTCTCAGGCCCTGTGACACAGAGCCCAAGGGCAGGGTCCTCAGCATTAGAGAAAAGATGGAGTATTCTCTAGACTTTCCCAAGACTGACATGAGATAAATAGACAAGCTGTGAATCATTCACTTGAGGACAGAATTGGAAGAGATGATGAAAGCCCAGGGGAACCAAGGGGAAGAAAAAGTACAGGAAAAGATTTCCAGAGATACAGAGAACAATTCCTCAGTGAGCCAGCTTGGACAAAACACTTTAGGGGAGGCACGTCTTCAGCCTGTCTTTAACAGATGTTTACTCACTCACTGTGGTCCTGGAGCCAGCTGTGGCTGACTGAAGAACATTTTCCATCACAGATCCTTTGTGGTGAGAAAGAATAAAGTTGGAAATGGATGGCACCAGATTGTGTTCATGATTTATCATTTTAGTCTTGTCACCAAGAATCAAAGAGCCCTATTCAAGGAGGCTAAAGCAAAGGGAAAAGCAAAGAAACAGATTTGATATGAATCAGTTATTTGAGGTCAGTTTGGAAAGTTTCTTTAAAGTATTTTTAAAAACATTTAAAAGAAAGAAAGAATAATAATCCAGTCAGTGATCACTCGTGGCAGAGTTTCAAGGCTAAAGAATTTAATATACTAAGGATGTAGAGCAGCACATTCTTGGGATGGAATGGTATCTCAACAACTTAATGGGGATATAATTTCTGGGATGGCGAGCCCTTTCCAGAGGTCATTTTACCCATTACCCTGACTCGATTAGGAGCTGTGGTCAGGCCAACATGGAAGCTCTCTGTCCTTATGGAACTTGTTTCTGTGCTTTATAGTATTCAGAAGCAGCGTGCTTTGATGACTGAACTTCGTGTGAAATTTTTTCCACCTCTTGCCTCTTCTCAGATTCTTTCCTCTTCTTTTCTGCTTCAGGACTTTCACTCTTGCTGCCCTGTTCCTAGAATACTCCTGCTACTACTCTTTACCTAACTGATTCCTCTCACCCTTCTGGTCTTGAGTGGAATGCTACCTCCTCCAAGAGGCGTTCCCTTATGACCTCATCTAAAGTAAAGATGATCCCTTATTGCTTTGGATTCCATTGCTCTGTTTACATTGTAATAATTATCAAATTATCACATTTTGGTCATTATCAGATTATCAAAGAGGAACTCAAAAGAGAAATTAGAGCCCTGGCCAGTTTGGCTCAGGGGTTAGAGCATCGGCATGCAGACCAGAGGGACCCCAGTTCAGTTCTCACTAAGGGCACATACCTCAGTTGCAGTTCATCCTGGCTCTGGTTGGGGTCATGTGGGTAGTAGCCAGTCAATGTGTCTCTTTCACATGGATGTTTTTCTTTCTCTCTTTGCCCCTCTCTCCCTCCTGCTCTATCTGAAGATAAAAATGCAAAAATGTCCTCAGGTGAGGATGAAAAAAAGAAATTAGGAAGTATTTTGAATTGGTGGTATGTCACCAAAGTAGTACATGTAAGGAAATATAAAGCACTACATACTTATATGAGAAAAAATAAAATCTCAAATCAATGACCATATTTCAGTTTTCATCTTTAAGAAAATGAAAAGGGAAGAGTAAATTAAACAAAGTAAAAAAATTTTAATAAGAAATTACAAAGATCAAAGCAGAAATTAATGAAATATAAGAGAGTAAAACAATAGCAAAATAAATGAACCTATGAAGTTATGGTGGTTCTTTAAAAACATCAGTAAAACTGATATGCCTCTAATCACAATTATCAGGAAAACATGAATTACCAATTTCAGGAGTAAGGGTGGACATCATTACAGAGTCTACAAATATGAAAAAGACAATAAAAAAAGATTGTATACAATTATATATGACAAAATAAATGACAGATAAATTTCTTGAAAGACACAAATTACCAAAGCATGGAAAGAAATTGAATTTGTAGTTAAAACTCTTCCTGCAAAGAAAATTCCAGGTTTAGATGCCATTATTTGGTAAATTATATTTAAGGAAGAAGCAATATCAATGCTATGTAATCAATCCCAGAAAGTTAAAAAGGAGAGAATATTTTCCAACTCTTTTTATGAGGCCAAAATTACCCTGAGATAAAAACTATACAAAGAAAGACATTATAGGAAAAAACAACTACAGACTCATAGCCGTCATGAAATAGATGCAAAACTTTTGAACAATACTTTAGTCAATTAAGTCATACAATGTGTACAAAGAATATGATACATAACCAAATAGGGTTTATCTCAGAAATTCAAGGTTAGATTAATATTGGAAAGTTAATCAATGTAACTCACTATATTAGCAAGCTAAAAAGAAATGATAATTCTAATGGATACAATAAAGCATTTGACATAACCCAATATCCATTCCTGACACCCCAAAAAGTTAAAATTAGAACACACACACATACACACCTTTCAGCAAACTAGTAATAGAAGGAAACTGCCTCAGTCGTACTTAATATTGAAAAAGTAAATACTTTTCCCCTAAGACCAGGTACAAGAAAGTGACATCTCCTTTCTCCATTGTTATTCAACATTATACTGCAGCTTCTAGACAAAACAATCAGGCAAGAATAGGAAATAAACATCATCTAGATTGAGAAGAGAAATGTAAAACATTTTATGTTCAGACTATATGATTATCTAAAGAGAAAATCAGATAGAATCTACAAAAAATTGGATTACTGTATCTTAGCAATGAGCAATTGAAAATTGATATTAAAAACAATATTATGTATAATAACAACAAAATATAAAATAGTTATGGATAATTCTGACAAAAAATATAAAAGACCTATACCCTAAAAACTTCAAAACATTGTTTAGAGAAATTAAAAAGACCTAAATTAATGGAAAGATATATCATATTCACTAATTGAAACACTCATGTTAAGATGTCAATTCTCCCCAGATTAATCTATAGGTTCAAGGCAAGCCCAATCAAAATTTCAGCATGTTTTAAAATAAAATTTGACAAGCTGATTTTAAAATTTATATGAAAATTCAGAAAACTACAAACAAGCAAAGCAAGTTAAAAAAAAAAAAAACAGTCCTAGCCAGGTGGCTCAATTGGTTGGAGTGTCATCCTGTGTACCAAAAGGTTTTGGGTTCGATTCCTGGTCAGGGCACATACCTAGGTTACCAGTTTCTATCTCACATCTTTCTCTTCTCTCTCTCTCTCTCTCTCTCTCTCTCTCTCTCTCTCTCCCCCCTCTCTCTTCCTTCCTCTCTCTAAAATCAATGAAAGCATGTCCTGGGGTGAGGATTTAGATAAAAAGAAAAGAAAAATAAAGTTGGATATCTAACACTACCTGACTTCAAGACATATTAAAGCTACAGTAATTAAAACTGTGATATTGGCATCAAGATCAACAAACAAATCAATGGAAAAAAAGAAAGAGTCCAGAAATAGATCTACACAGGTATGGACAACCAATTTTTTTAACCAAGGTGCAGAAATGATTTAGTGCAGAAAGGGTATTTTTCCAGAAAATGGTGTTAGAATATTTAGGTATTCTAATGGTAAGTGATAATTTTCAATCCATATCTCACACTATATGCAAAAATTAACTATATAGGTCACCAAATGTATAACTGATTCTATGAAACTTCTGCAAGACAACTTAAGGGAAAACCTTGTGAATTTGAATTAGGCAATAATGTATTTTAACCACATCTAAAGCATAACTCATAAAGGGGAAAAAAACATACATTGAACATCAAAATTTTAAATGTCTGCTCTTCAAAAATCACTGTTAAGAGAATTAAAAGATAAAACATAACCCAGGAGGAAATATTTGCAAAGAGTTTATCTGATAAAGAAGTTGTATTCAGAATCTATAAAGAACCCTCAAAATCCAATTAATAAAAAAGCAAAAAATTCTAATAAAAATGAGGAAAAGATTTAAACAGGCACACCCTAATGAAAGTATATGGTTGGCAAATACACACACGAAAAGATGTTTAGCATCATTAGCTATTAAGGAAATGCAAATTAAAGTACAATAAGATACCACTCGAGATTTATTGGAACCACTAACATTTTACACACTGACTCATACCAGGTGTTGGCAAGGATGTAGAATGACTATAATTCTCATGCTGGTGGGAAGGCAACATGGCATAGCCATTTTGAAAAACAGTTTGACAGTTTCTTAAAAAGTTAAACATGCACTTACCTGAAGACCTGGCAGTCCCACTCCTAAGCGAAATAACAACTATCGTCACGCAACAAACTTATGCATGGGTGTTTATTGCAGCTTGATTTGTAATTTCCTAAAGTTAGAAATGATTCATATGTCCTTCATCACATAAGTGGTTAAACTAGATGTGGTATATCTTGTACAAATAATGGTAATATAAAAGCAATTCATTACTGATACAATTCACAGCACATATATCTCAAAATAATTAAACTGGGTGAAAGAATCCAGACTCCCTCCAAGAAAGATATAACAACCAGGCAGAATATCCAGTGTTCTGCCCCCATTAGCCAATGGGATTGAAAAATGATTTCTGTCAGTTATATCAAAGGTGTGAAACACTTAGAAGGTGTCAGAATTCATGTCACTTGAGTCTGCCTTTAGACTCGAGCTTATTCTCCAGTGTGGTTTTGCGATCACATTCTTTTATTTGCCATCTCTTGAGTAACTGCCATTTCTTTAGACAACAACTTTCCCTTACTCCTGCTACCACCACAAGGCAGTCTAAGAGCTGTTTCTCAGAACTGAAGAGCAGATTGGCCCATGCACTGGGCAACTTAGGCATTCCATGGCACAACCTTTGAGTTGCAATTGTGATGCATCTAGCTGAAAGTGGAAAAATCTTGGTCATCTAAGAAGGACCCACAAAACAGATAAAATTCCTTCCTGTATTTACAATACCCCTACCAGAATAGACTCAAGTCAAATTCTCCAGAAACACAATCTGGTTCTATATCCAAACTCGTCCAAGTCTCCCTTGTTCTTCCCTGAGCAATGAAAGCCTGGAGAGGTGCTCCGGCCCAGAGTGTGGACAAATGGAATTCTGTATATGACAGGGAAGCATTTATCCATCTCCTTCAGGTTTAGGCTCTGCTTTATGCTGCTGTTCTACCTCTCCATTTTGAACTAAGTGTTGTTTTCTTCATAGCTTCTGAAACCAAGTTTGATTTGTAATTATATTTTTTAATCTTCAACTTAATTCGATGATTTTATAACTGGATTTCTGGTTAAAAGCTCCAACTAAATTCACCCCAGGAGAACCTCTTCTGTAGTCTGCCTTTATGGTCAACATCTTCCATTCCATTTGTCTGACTCTTATGAGGGGCATCCAGCCACCTAACAGCAGTCCTGAATCTTTCATCATGCTGTCTACCCTCCCTCTCTGGTTTTCCTGATGACAGTGGTTGCACAGTCTTTGAAATCATGAGAATTCTCAAAACCAGTTTACTCACAAGAATTCGTTCTACCTCTTCCACCCAAGCAGCTGCCTGTCAAGTTATACATTTCTAAAAGGGTCATCACTAGCCAGGTCATTTGTTTCCCATGTCCTCTCTTAGTAGTCTCCAATCCCTATCACCTTCCTCCAATTCACTCACTGTCATCATTGCCTGTCCTAAACTGTGAGTGGGAATGTGAGAGTAGGTATTTCTGGGCCAGAAACCATAGACTGTGTGAGTGGAGCAAACACGTGCATACAACCTGCTAGCACCCCCTGAGGAACCAGAAATACTAGATAGTCCTTTATCTCAGTGATGCCAACTCAGCAGTTTATATTAGTACCACATGCTTATTGAGGAAGAAAGTGAGTGAAGAGGAATAAAGAAAAGAAAAACAGAGAGAGAGACAGAGAGACAGAGAGAGAGAGAGAGAGAGAGAGAGAGAGAGAGAGAGAGAGAGAGAGAGAATGGTAAGAGAATGCAGGATGATAGCTTTTCTTTCTTTGCCTTCCTAGACTATTTAGCTGAAAAATTGTTTAGAGTTCTGAAAAAGTTTAGTTTAGTCATGCCTCTCCAGCTTTGCCCATCATTGGACTCCTTCTGGGTTACCACTGCCAAATATTTAAAAATTTCTGAGAGATTATTTTTTTTGTGGAAATATGGTCAAAAGTTTCAGAGAAACAGGCAAGTTTCTAAGAAGTTGGACTCCAAGAAAAGAGTTCAGTGTGAATAGAAAGGAATATTTTAAACAAATTTGGTACTAAGACATCAGCTGTATATTCAAGAGTGATCAACAGCATTTAAAAATTAGTGAGAAAGATACCAAGGGATATACAAGTGTTTATTTTAAAGATGAAAAAAGATTAAGTTTCTAAAATGTTGATAGATGACTGATCTGTTTTAATAGAACAATCCTCTTTTTTTTTTCTTTCTTCCTCTTGTCTATTTTTATTTTAATAATGTGCATGACATGATAATCCACACCCATTAACTGTCTAGACATAAGTGGCCAAACAGTCTTGACCCATAGACCCAGGATTAGGTTTACTTCTTGGTGACATTGTAACCTAAATGAAGGTTCACCTCTTAAGGTGAAGGCCAAAGGTCCTGAAAATAAATACAAAGCTACAAAGTGACTTACCACCTGCATTTCCACCTCATTTTCTCCTTATCCATCTTTACTTCTACTTTTATCTGTCTTCTCTTAATGACCAGAACCTCTGCATTAGCATGTAATGAGCTCATCTATAAAGATGAACTTCACCACTTTTACTCTATTTTACCTCTGGGGACATGATTTTTTCATATTATATAAGATTCTACTTTCATGTGTTCTTTGTGCCCAACATTTCTAAATATCAAACATCTTATGTTCTAGATCTTTCTATCCTTACTTGATTACAAAACTAAGGGTATGCCACAGATAAAACTGAGTAAGATTCCTCAGGTAATGTTTACTTTTTCTGTTAATCAATGGCTTTCTAACTTTGTTACACCAAACCCTCTGAAAAGCCACTACAGGATTAGGGTTATAGAAGGGGAATTAGAAAAAGAAAATGCACATTCAGGAACATTTAGGGTCTCTGTAACACTCACACACAGAATAATAGAATTTGGAAGGAATTTAGAAACTATGGTCCAACTCCTACAAGTTTCACTGGTTGTGGAGTTAGCCAGGAAAGTGTAGATCCCATCTGTACTCTTTGAGATTCATTTAGTGACAGGCTTCAGTCTAGGACCCAGTTCTTCTGAAACCCTTTTTCCATGAAGCACTTCAATTACCTTACTTGCATATTTGCTCACTCTTTGGTGCAAATGAAGAAATACAAGCTTTGTTTCCATCTGGGATGAACATGGTACCTTCTCTTGAAAGTGTGCTCAGCTGTGATTGCTCAGGTCAGCTCCAGAGGGACAGTGGCAGAGGGACCACAAAGCAATCATACAGAGTCCACCATCAGCTCTGAAGCTACCAAGAAACAGCAAACTTTGACAGAAATCAGCACTGACCACTGGTTCCCCTTTTCTAGAAAACTGTTTCTTTCTCAAGGGCTCTGGAAAAGTGAATTTTTCTTAAGAGGGCACTTGACCTTGATGGCTAATGATTAGAGAGCTGTTCATCATGGAAAATTTCATAACCAAAAGGAATACATATATCTTAATTCTACCCTTATGTTTATACAATTTACTTCCTGGGAGTTCTACTCTTAATTGAAAAGAGAGAAAAGAGAAGAAAAAAATCTTCAAATAACATCCTTTGTAGCTTCCTGAACTCAGGTCATACTGATAAACTATACCCTTTTACTAGACTTGAGAGTAGCGTGATTTAGTTTTCCACTGTATCCGGCAACCAGTGCTGTGTTCTCCTTCCCTGAAAGACCACCTGTTCCAGTCCATTACACCTATGTTGAAGGTTGTCTGAGGTTTACCTTGTTTCTCAGAACTTTAGCAGAGTTCTGGGAAAGGCAGACTGCAAAACTATTGAGGAAAAGACAAGAGAAAATGGGAGTTAGTATAAACAACAGGAACTTAAGTTATATAACTGGCAAAAGTTTTTCCGGGGATAATTTTGAGTGCTGGAATATATTTTTAAATCTCCATAAACAGTTTAAAATGAAGGTCGAGCCAGATTAAGGTCAAGAAGATTGAATTAGAGAGGTACTGATTTGATTTATTTTCCCATCCATGAATACCTTGAGACACAGTCTAATGAGAAATGTTTGGTAACTTGTGCAAGGCAAACTTTCTGAAGAAGTTTTTTCTCTCATTCACTGTGTTATCTCTTCTTTTGATCTTTGCCTCTCTCAGTCCCAAGTACCATAATTCATTCATGACCTAAACCTGGTATGTGGATTAGTCACTTTCCTTAACTTTGCTTTCTTCTTCAAGCTCAAACATCTGAACTTGAATTCTGAGGTCTTCTGTTGAGCTTATTTAATGCACCCAGTTTCTCTTTGTTGACCTGCCTATCCACTCTTCAGTCTTTCCCCTCTACTCTCTTAGTCTTCAAGCCAGCTATAAACCAGCCACAGGAGGAAATGAGGACTTAGATTATCCTGCCTTTTGAGCCCTTAAATTCCCCAGCTCCATCTCTTCTTCTTTTTGAAATCTAATGATCATTCTATCCCATATATTTATGTATGAAGCTCCACTGTCTTCATGGACAGGAATGCCTTTCTCAGGATCCAGGGCCCAGCCCTCTGGAATACCCTATGTCTTCCTCATCAAGAATCTGCCTATAGGTAAGAATTTTCAAATTAAAACTTTAGACCAAGGCAATAGTGCCTGAAAACTGACCTCATGGGAGACCCAGCCGAGTGCTAACAATAACAATGCCATTTTCAACCCCATAATCTCATTGCATTCTCACAGTCGTCCTGTGGGGTAGCACAGAGCTATATAACAGATAGCTGAAGTTCCAATTAAGAAAGGAACTTGTTTAAGGTTCTAATAGCTTTCATCTCACTTAGAGCAAAAATCAATCTCCTTAATATATTCTACAAAGACTCACATAATATCTCTTATGCTTCTCTCTCATCTCATTTTCCACCACTCTGACTTTTTACTGATTTTTACACTTTCTGCTAAAATATAATTTTCAAAGTTTAAAACATAATTTTCATAAAAATTTGAAACCAACACATGTCAAATATTCAATTAAACTCATTAATTAATGAGAATACTGTTAACCAGTATACTTTAAAGATGGGTTCAAAGGAGAATTTGAAGAACAGAGATATTTGTATACATGCGCTTTTAGGATTGTGGACATGAATTTCATAATAGATGTAAAACTAGTTAATGTTGTATAGGACAATAAAATGTAGTGTTTGGAACAATAAAAATGACATATATTTAGGATGAGCAAGAAAAAAGAAAGGACTCAAATTATTAAAATCATGAATGAAAGAAAAGACATTATCAATCTTGCATAAATAAAAAAGATTTATAAGAGAATACTATGAACAACTATATATCAATAAATTATATAACTCACATGGAATAGATAAATTCATAGAAATAACAGATTATAAAAACTTACTCAAGAGATATAGAAAATGGAAATAGATATATAACAACCAAAACAACTGAACTGGTCATTTTAAATCTTACCAAACATTCAAAGGAGAATTAAATAGCAATCTTTCAAATCCCTTCCAAAATATACAAAAGTAGAAAACACTTCTCAACTCATTATGTGAGACCAATATTACTGGGTCCTCACACATGAAGACATCACACACAAAAAATAAAATAATATTGGGACACACCAATATCATGTATGAATATAAACACAACATTCTCAATAAACATTAGCAAACCAATCAAGCAATCTATTAAAAGGATTATACACCAAGACCAAGTCAGACTTATCCCAGTAATTTAAGATTAGTTTAACGTCTAAAAACCACTTGATGTAATACACCATATTTCTAAAGAATATAATCATATGATCATCACAATAGACACACAAAAAATGTAATTGACAAAAATCAAACACTCTTCATTATAAAAACACTCAGCACATGAAGAAAAAAGGAACTAACTTCCTCAATGTGATAAGGACTCTCTATGAAAATATTTAATAGTAAAAGACTGAACACTTTTACTATAAGATCAGAAACAAGATGAGAATGTCTACTCTTACAACTTCTTCAGATTGTAGTAGAGAAAATTGTAGTAGTGGGTCTAGTCAGGGCAATTATGTAAAAAAAGAGAAGTGATAAGCACCCAGATTGGAAAAGAAAAAAGGAAACTATCTCTATTTGCATATGGCATGAGTTTGTATATAGAAACTTCTAAGGAATTCATTAAAAAACTATTCAAAATGGTAAATGAATTCAGCAAGGTTGCAGGATATAAGATTAATATTAAAAGATTACTTGTATTCCTATATACTAGCAGTAAATTTTTTAATGAAATTAATAAATCAATTCTATTTATAGTAGCATCCTATTTTTCTTGCTCATCCTAAAAAATAATAAAATACTTAAGAATACATTTAATAAAAGAAATACAAGATATACACTGACAATTACAAAGTGTCACTGCAATAAATTAAGAGATATCTAAATAAATGTATAGATATTCCATGTTCATGGATCAGACAACATAATATGTTATGACTTTACTTCCTAATTTTATGTAAAGATCTAAAACTATCTCTATCAAGACACCAGTGTCTTTTTACAGACATTGGCAAGCTAATATTCAAATTTATATAGAAATTCAAGGAATACAGAAGAACTAAAAACAATCTTGAAAGACAAGAACAAAATTGCAATACTCACTTCCCAATTTCAAAAAATTACTACAGCTACAGTAAATAAGAAAGTGTGGCACTGGCACAAGGATAGACATACAGACAATGAAATAGAACTGAGAGTCCATAAATATATTCATACATTTATGATCAAATTATGTTCATCAAGGGTGCAAAGATAATTCAATGGGGAAAGAATAGTGTTTTTAACAAATGGTGCAGGAACAACTGGATAAAAATTAATGAGAACCTTTGAAAACACAGCACATAAAAAAATTACTAAAAATAGATTATAGATCTAAATGTAGTAACTAAAACTCTTATACAAAAACATAGGAGTAAATCTTTATGGTCTTGGGTCAGGCAATGTTTTGTTTAATACACCAAAAGAACAAGCGAGGAAGGAAAAAATAGATAAGTTGGACTTAAAATTTAAAACTTTATTCTGCAAACAATACCATCAAAAAGGTAAAGACAGTTCTTAAAATGGGAGAAAATTGTTGTAAGTCATATATTTGATGAGGAACTTCTTTCCAGAATACAGGTATTGGCAAAAGTAGGTTTACAGTGTGAGTATGCAAAACACAGACTTTATTCTTGTTTGTTTGTTTGTTTATTTGTTTATTCATTGTGTCATTTATATACAAACAACTGTAAACCTATTTTTGCCCACTTCTGTATATAAGGAATTCTTAAAACTCAATAGTGAAAGACAAATTCTAAAATCGGCAAAGGATTTAAATAAACATAGCTCCAAGAAAAATATACAAACAGCCAATAAGTACATAAAACAATGTTCAACATCATTAGTCATCAGGGAAATGCAAATTCAAACCATGAGATATCACCTCACAGTGCTAAAATGGCTATAGTTAAAATGCTGGACGATAATAAGTGTTAGTAAGTAAGTGGAGAAGTTGGAATCCTCATTCATTGCTGACAGGAATGTAAAATGGTGCAGCCACTTGGGAAGACACCTTGACAGGTCTTCAAAATATTAAGCATGTACTTGTCATATGACCCAGCAATTCTACACCAAGGCATATACCCAAAAGAAATTAGAACATGCCTCCACACAAAAACTTGTACATGAATGTACATGAATTTTACTCATGCTACCCAAAAGGTAGAAATAATTCAAAAGTCCATCAACTGATGAATAGAAAAACAAATTGTGATATACCACATGACTAACTATCATTTGGAAATAAAAAATGAAGTATTAATACATACTACAGTATGGATAAACCTTGAAAACACTGTGCTAAGTGAAAGAAGCTAGACCCAAAAGATTACATATTACATTATTACATTTATATTAAATTCTCAGGATAAGCAAGTCTATAAAGACAAAAAGTAGATTCGTGATAGACAAGGGCTAATGGGGCATGGTGGAAGAGAACAGAGAATATCTACTAATAAGTATCAATTTCTTTACAAGGTGATCAAAAAGTTTGTAAAACCCTTTGAATATACTAAAAACACATTGAATCGTAAACTTTAAATGGGTGAATTTGATGGTATAAGAAAGAATTTTATCTTAATAAAGCTGCTTAAAGTGTATTGTTTGGGGCCATATTTTCTACAGGGTTGAATTCAATTGTATCAGTACTAGACAAAATTTATTATATAGCTTTGAAAAAAATAACTTGCATTACTATTATGTCTTTTTATAAGTTTACTTCTACCTCTACAGAGTTGCAAAGTAACTTAGACAATAGAAATTCAGTAAAAGAGGAATATCTCAATTTGCTCAGGTAATTCTCAGAAAATACCCTAGACAATGCCCAACTCTCCACTGAAAAGATTATTAGTAATATCTTTCCCATTTCCAAATATTGGCAATTTGCCTTGACTTTCCTTTGAAAAAGGCCTTTGCCAGCTCAATTCTCTCTGCTTCAAGCATTCTTCATACACATCTTAACCTGGCTCATTTAGTCTTTTCAGTCTTGTCTCTGCTCAACTATTACTTTCTCAGAGAGAGCTTCCCTAAAATAAATATATTGGTTATCTCTTGTTATTTAACAATTACTGTATTTCTCCAAAAGCTCTGGCTTTAAACAACCAATATTTATTACCTCATAGTGTTTCTCAGTCAAGAATCTAGAATCAGCTTATCTGAGTGGTGCTGTCTCAGAGTCTCTCATCCAGTTTTAGTCAGGATGTTGTCAGGGACCATTGTCATCTGAAGGCTTGTCTGTGCTGAAGAGTCATTTCCTAGATGACTCCTTACATAGCTATTGGCAGGAGGTTTCAGTTTCTTGCCATTTGTGCCTCTTAAGCTGCTTGAGTGTTCTCAAAATATGAAAGCCAACTTCCCCCAGAGCAAACCATCCAGGGAAAATAAGAGGAAGACACAGTGACTTAATTATCTAGCCTCCAAAGTCATACATCTTCACTTCTACTTCATTTTATTTTTTAGAAGCAAGTCACTAAACCCAGCCCACATATAAGGGAATGAGAATTAAGCTCCACCTTCTAAAGGGAGGGTAAAAGGATTTGTAGACCTATTTTGAATCATCATAACACACATCCCTATAAACATACCCTTCATCTAGTGTTCCAACTACTTTATTCAATTTTTGTTTTCTTCATAGCATTTGATATTATTATATTATATATCTATGTATCAAGTATTGATTTCCTCACTATACTGCAAGACCTATGGAAACAAGAATTTTGCATTATTCTAGAGTGGATACTCAGCCCAGTGTAGTACCAGACATAGAGTAGGTCAATTGGCTCTTTTGTCCTAAGTAAATGAATGTGTAGATGAGGTTTGAGTTATAGGAGACAAATCAGACTTGGACACTAGGAATTAGGACTCCTAACCTGGTGTATTTCCTAGTATTTTATCTTAGAGGAATTCTCATGATGGAATGTAACTCAAACAGTGGTTCTAGCAGGGAGAAAAAGGGATGTCCTCCCAATCGTCCAAGGACTCACTCCAGTTAGGATTTCCTCCACTCTTCCTGGATCCAAGACAATCCCTGCTAACTGAAATATAGCAAAAGTTTGCTCTGTTCCATACATTTTTAAAAAATATTCCCATTGTTTAAGAATCAATGTGAGGGCTTAGAGGTGGGGTATGAGGATGTGTCTGTTAGTCCCACTGTGCGTCCACTACTTATAAAGAGAAATTGGGGAAGCATTAAAACCACCCTGAATCCCAGGGCTGAACACAAGCATTACATCTGGGCTTAAGAATAAGAGACCTTGCCCTGGCCAGTTTGGCTCAGCAGTTGGAGAGTCAGCCTGCAGACCAGAGAGTCCCCGGTTTGGTTCCTACAAAGGCATGTTCCAAAAAAAGAATAAGAGACCTTGAATGCTACCTTACATGTTCCCTTTGCTTAGTAAGGATTCAGCAGCATTTCTGAAGCCAAACGTTGATGCTTCTGGGCTCTGGGGTATAAGGAAATCCACATGTAATTAGGAAGCAGATTATAATGGAAAATACACAAGATTGGGAGTCCAGAGACTTTATGTCCACCACTAATTTACTGAAAGCCTTATTTTTCATGCCTGTGAAATGGAAGGTGTGGTTGGGGAGATCATAGATAACTTCCTATTCAGGTTCTAATAGTGTATAAAGTTCAAAGATGTATATATATGAAAGGGGAAAAAAGCTATTTCATTATAATTTTTGTAGAACAGAGAAATGTGATGGGAGATATTAAAAGCAAACTCTTCCCGTTCATATTGAATGATATAGGTGTTAGTAGGACAATGCCAAATCTAAGAAACCACAGAATGGAAGTCCTCTCTCTTTCCTGTCATCTACCGGGCAGTGTAAAGCCCAGAAGGATGGCAACTGCTCTGATATAGAAAGGGGGTGGTATTTCAGAGACGATGGTAAAGTCACCTACTCTCAGCAGGTACACCATCCTACTGTGGATGTCCCTTCAACGAAGCCTTTAAATCAAGATAAGGGAGCCCTGGGCCTTTGGACAACACTAAGTCTTAGAAGACACTTCATTAAGCCAGGTGTCCTGGCTGAAAGGATGGTGATGAGGGCGGGATGGACACAAAGAATTGGTGTTTTCCCTCTGATTAATTTTCAGAGGGAAAAATGTCTTAATACTGTTCATCTGTGTGTCTGCCCCTGCTGAGTGGAGGAGCAGCACCCCTGAAACAATTACAGTGATGATAAAGAGAAAAACAAAGCCATTCTGTGTGAGCCCTGCTTCCCAACAACTCCCTTCCCTGCTGTGGCAGCAGAAGGAAAGGACATAAGACTCTCCCTTCTTTTTTCAGAAGAGTTAATTTGGGGAGAAGGGCATTTTTATTTTTATTTATTTATTTATTTTTTTTATCCTCACCCGAGGATATTTTTCCATTTTTTGTACAGACAGAGTGGGAGGGAGAGAGAGGAAGGGAGAGAGAGAGAGAGAAACATCGACGTGAAGGGACACATCTAGTGGCTGCCACCCGCACGACCAACCAGGGCTGGGGACAAACTGCAACCGAAGTACGTGCCCTTAGCGGGAACCAAACCTGGGTCTCTCCGGACCGCAGGCCGACGCTCTAACCGCTGAGCCAAACTGGCCAGGGCTTTATTTTTATTTTTAATTAATTTATTTTTGTTACAGATGTTTCTCCTTTTTCCCCCTGAGACTCTCTCTCTTGGAAATGTCTGGGAAATCATATCCTGGCTAAAGGTTTGGGTCCTGGGGCTGCCACATTTCAATCAAAAGCTCTTTTAGCAGAGTGAAGGAGGAGGATGAATACAAAAGTTGGGAGGCGGGGAATGAGTGAAAGGGCAGAAAACTCAGATTTTTCTTTGGGGTTTGTGATATATGCAAACTGACAGATTAAAGAATGTCAGAGCTTGGAAATCGCTCATAGATGTAGTCCAATGTTTTACATGAAGAACCAGCAAGGAGGTTAAAGGATTTGTTCATAGTTGCAAAGTGAAAAGACCACGCAAAGGTCAGGAGGAGGTTGTTAGAGTTGCAGACGAGAATAAAAGTGTCAGAAGAATACAAGAAACAAAGGAGAACAAAGGTGAGGTTCTGGCTTCAGCTGATTTTTAGAAGCTATGATCAATAATATAGTGGCCATTCAGGAGGATTATTATAAAGATGGAATCTATACTGTTCCTAGATTTCTGGCTTGGGAAACTGAGTGTATCACGGTGTCAATTATTAAGATGGGAGACACAGGAGAGGAAACAGGTCAACAGTCTGAGACTTTCCTATTTGAGAAGAAAATTCAGTTGCAATGTGCAATAACCAATTAGACTTAGAGCTCAGGGAAGAGGTTCAGATTTGAAAGACAAGAGTACATAGGCAATAATGGAAGTCATGGGAGTAGATGAGGGCTCTGGGAATGAATTTGAAAAAGAGGGTGGAGAACAGAGCACTTGAAGAATGTTGCTGCTTGAGAGTCAGGGAGAGAAGAAAGAACTGGAGGAACTAAGGAGATGATGGAGGGATAGGGGAGCACTTGGAGTGTGACTATGAGAGCCAAAGGCAGCTCACTCCAGCATCCAGGGATCATCTGTACATAGCCAGGCTCCAGGACCTCTCGCTCTTAGTGTGTCTGTTCTTCCCTGATCATAAGGAGGCAGGACGATCTCTAATCAATTTGCCCTATTTTTCCCTCCTAGACCTTCCAAGATTATAAAGTTGGAAGGCTCCTAATGTAAGGCCACAGTTCCCAGATGTAACTCAGGGTGGGTGCCTCTAGTATCAGCCTCCACTTATATATATTTTTGAATGCTTCATAAACCCACTTCTGGCGCCCTATACTGAGGGTCTGGTGTGCAGATGTGTCTATTTAAGCCACATGGATGCTGCATTAATATCTATGAAATCACAACCACCTGGATCATCTCCTGTTTAGCAGTTACATGAGGTTTGCAGAAAAGATGAAAGGAAACTGGGGAAAGAGAAGATTAGGAAAGAGCAAGGAAAAGCAGTTAAAATCAACATCTAAACAGAAGTCTCTGCTTTCAAAGACTTGGTTTCTCTCTGACTTTATCAAAGCATCATAAGTATATAGGAAATAAGTTTCTACTATGTTCATTCAACACAATTGGAAACTATGACTACATATTTCCAGAAAAATATTGAACCACTTGGTTTCTCAAACCAAGATAACATGTCATTTAAGACGATGGGATGAATTGGGTCAGGAGTAAGTGTAAACTAGGAGTCAAAGGGTATAGGAGAAAGAGTACTGAGATAACAGCAAAGAAATCTGAGTTCTAAACTTGGTCCTGCCAACAATGAGTTGTGGATCCAAGGGGTATGTCTACTCAAGAAATGTTTCTTGAGCAAACAGATGGCCAAGTCTCTGTGTCAGGTCTCACAACCAACACTGCCACACAAGACAGCATCCCCAGAAGACAAAGCAAGAACACAGTAGTATTGTGACTCTTCAAAGAGGGAAAATGTCAGAAGCCCAGAGAAAGAGGAATATGTTATAAAAGTTGATTATGATGTTTAGAGTATGTAGTTAATGTAAAAGGATTTGTGTAATAGCATTTTCAGGAGTGAAAGCACAGAGCAGAGAAAGGTTAGACTTCATTCATTTTCACTAGAAGATAAGTACAGGTAGGAAGGATGTGGGAGAGAAGGCTGAAGGTGTGGAATGGAGCTGTGTGGAATGGAGCTGTGCTTAACTTGGTTTGCCATTCATAGGAAGCCATTGAAGGTATTCTGTTATTTACGAAATTACAGTTGAAGTTTTGTCTTATGAAGATCAAGTCATCCTAGGTACTACTAACACATGAAGTGAGAGACACAGAATCTGCAAGGTCATTCAAGAAGCTGTTTTAGCCACTTTTCTTCTATGAGCCTCTGTTTCTTCATCTATATAAGGGAAGTCTGTGGCAAGCTGGTATCAAGTCTTCAGGCTGTCAAAATGTGCTACTTGTAAGCAAATGGAGAACAACTGAGTAGGTCTCAGGATTGGTCAGTGACACATTGGATAAAGGTACTGAAGGAGAACTGGGAGAATTTGCCATTGATTGTGTGTGTGTGTGTGTGTGTGTGTGTGTGTGTGTGTGTTTAATTGAATCTTTCTCAAGATAATTCAGTAATTTGGACTCACTTGATCAGATACTAACTTGCTCTTTTTAGCATTCTTTAGGTGCAAAAGCTATGTCTTCCTCATTTTTTACCTCCCCAGTGTTTTAATGTCAAGTAGGAGCATTATGCATGTCCCAAGAATGAATGTCCACAGTGGTCCTAATGATAACTCCATCACAAAAGTCAAGGACAAAATACCCAAGTGTTGAATATAAACAGAGTTTGAGACCAAACAGACAGCTCCTTCTTGCTTCTCTTGGGAGACTATTCTCCTTTATTATTCCCACCTTCACTTACATTGGCTTCCCCAAGTTCTGACTTTTCCAAATCATTTTAAGAATGAGTAGCCATCCTTAATGCTACCTGTTCATTTTTTCAAAATAAAAACTTGTACAAAGTATGCAGACAAGCACAGAAGTATGCACAGATCTCAAGAAGTTGGAGCTGTCCCAATCTATAACCCTCATTATTTTCCACTGTGGGCTCCCATAAGGGTTGGATTGGGCTCAATATTTTTCAATTTATTTTATGTCTTGCCCAGCCAGTTCTTCAGGAGGCATGGAAAATGAGAGTCCAGTCTGGAACCTCAGATCCGGGGACTGGATTTCACCAGCAGCCAATTTTCATCCTTAAAAGGTTCTGCTCTGCCATGGATCCATCCTCTTGATTTCAGCTCAACAATCTTTCCTGCCTTGGCAGCACCTGCTCACATCAAACTTGGATTCAGTGGTGTTAGAGGAGGAGGAGGATTAAATGCCTTTGCCTATTACTTCTTGCCTTCCCTGAAATAGTTGACTGGACTTTAACACTTGGTTTGAGGAAGAATTTTATCCTGAAGCCATCTGGCAAGACAGGGGAAATGTCTTTTTATATTCTGCTTTCCTCAGGAATACTGGGCCAAGAGATATTCATGTTTGTCTCACAAAGAGGAAATGACTATGGCTTCTGGGGACATCTCACTGTAGGGCAGTGGGGTCAAAGAGAAAAGAGGATGGAACTGTAGAGTGCTACTCTGCTTCCACTCATTACCAGGCTGGGGACTCTTCTACAGTCTAACCACTAAGATGTCTCTTTCCACATTGGTACATTGAGGGTAAGACTCACATAGCCACCTCAGTTTAGTGAGGCCAAAACAAGAGAGAATCGTGGTCAATAAAGTCCTCTATTGACTGGGTTTTACAGGTTTGTCTGTTCATCTAGTTTAGGACACTGTAGCCCACCCAAATGACTCCTACACTAACTTGACTCAAAGTGTGCAACACCATTTTTCCTGCATCTCCTTTTCTCACCTTTTCACTTCTAAGGGACACAATATATTTCAGTAGATAACTGCACATCAACTAAAATTGAATTGGAGGGAGGTGGCATCTTCCACCTCCTTTGTCTAGGGCCTCCTTCTGTTGGAGTCCTCAGTCGGGGCCTTGGAATGTATGAAGCAAGAAACTAGTTAAACAATTGTATATAACACTTCAGAGTAAAATACGGTAGTACCATTAAAGACTTGGGGTAAGCCCATGCAGCTGTTTATCCTGAGCTACATTCACTTGTAGTAAAGAGAGAACATCCATTTGTGGGTATCACTCAGATGGCAACCAAGAGGTTGGGATATGAGTGGCCTCTCTCTGCCTGGGCTGTGAGTGGAAGCTGTTGTTTCAGGAGGGCAAGTTCTGCCATCTTGAAGATGCTATCATGTCATCCTTATACACTCTTTTGTTTTTGTAAATCTATGTCTGTTTATATAACCTTCTCTTTTATCTTGGCAGGAAGCTCATTTTGTGATAAATCAAAATTAGTCAACAGAAGTGTCCACCAAATGACCAGTGAGCCATATGAATGGGCAGGTTTGGTTATTGATGTAGAGGAAGCAGCAAATGGTCTTAAATTGGATAATGCGCCCAGGAGAAAACAGGTCAGTTACCCTGAGACCTGGGAAACACAAGCATAACATGAATTTCTACTTTTTTTTCTTTGGTACAATTCCAAGAAAATGTGTTTTTTCCACTTTACAGTCCAAACTCAGGTAATGAGGTAGGAAAGGTTAATGTAACTGAGACAGCGTTGAAGACAATGAGGCCCACCGGTCTGCCTTCCCGTCCTAGGAACGTGCCAGATATTCACCCTAGCTAAGCTGCTAAAGACAATAAAGGAAAAATCCCAAGATGTCAAATAATTGGGTCTAACTAGGCTTATGTTGCTTCTCCTCATTTTACTTATGTCTGGCTGCATAACACAGAGCATGTCACTTCTCTTTGGAATTTTCCATCTATAAAATTATATTAGAGCTAAGAACTGACCTACTAGAGGGCAAGAGAGTGGACTTCAGCACCTCAACACCCTGGTGTTGCAAGTTGGATTGCTCAACCTAAGGGTCATGACTCATGACTCTGGCCATGAAGCATAGTTTGTGTGGCTATAACTTCCTGCTGTGCCTCCAACCCAAGGCCAGGAAATCTCTCTTCTGTTCTTTGTTGATTTTTTGTTTGCATGTGTTGTTTTTTTCTTCTTTGTAGGTTATAAGAAGTTAGGGTAAAGAAGGAGGGCTAATGATCTAGAGACTTTGTGGAAACTGGATTTCATTTATGAGTCTAAGCTCTTGGTTATACTACATACAAGTGTGATTTGAGCATTGATGCATGAAGAGGGGTGTGTCTGGCAAGGCAGGAGGAACAGGCAAAGCAGAGAGAGAGAGGGGGCAACATAGGATAACAAACACAAGAACAGACCTCCTAATGGTCCCAGGACCCATGGAAAGGGGCCCAGACAGACATAGGTTAAGAGCTGGTATCAGTAAATGAATTCAAGGTGTAGTTGGTCCTTCAGCCCAGGAACTTCCCTTTACGGTCTGGCCACCAAGCTTATGCCAGTTCTCTAGGTGAGGGCACTGAGAGCAGCTGCCCAAGCTGCTGTGAAAGGCAAGCCTGGCAGACCCCCCAGATGCCTGAGATTTCACCACTGTCTCTGGTATGTTGGCGAGGCCTGCCTCACTCCTTCCTCTCCTCTGACTCCCAAGAAAGGGATGCCAGCCTGTCACTTTTGTCTGGGAGACTTCCGCTGTGTTTCTGAGAAACGCTGGCTATCGAGAAGTACCTCCAGGGCTCTGGTCCTCCTCTGGTTCAGTCCCCGCCTCCACACTTATTTCCTGCTTGCACCTTAAGGACAGAGAACCCACTCACCTGCCTTCCTGTCTGGAGGAAAGTGATGCTGGCACACTTCTTTACTCTCCTTGCCCAACCCCCTCGCAAAGCTAGAGCACCCCCTAAATTTGGGAGGGCCACCACTATTCTATTCAGAAGCAAGTGGGGGATGAGTAACTTTGTAATTTCTGGCACTTTGACCTTCCTGAAAATTTCATAGTGTGTTTTACTGAGTCATGTCTAGCATTCCTGGTCCCCGTTTTTCCTCTCGCATCCACTACTTCTGGCTCCTTTGTCTAGAGCCTCATTCTGTTGCACTCAGATACCGAGTGTCTCCTGGGAACACAGCACTGAGGTCCTGCTCCTCCCTCCCCCACCACACATACACATAAAACCTCATGAAATCTAAAGGGAAATGTACTTGGCTTTCAATTACTTCTCAAGACACTGCCTAATTTAGTCTTTCTTTTTAAGAAATTATATTACATCTGTTGAAAACAATACACAGTCTTTGTTTTCAAAATTATACAAAACTGAAAAGTACAAAAAAGGTAAAACAAAAAGTCTCCTCAATATTTGATTATTAAAAAGCCCTTGTCGTTATTAAATAAAAATTATTTCTGACATTTCTCAATTTATAGAAATAGGTATAGTTTAACAAAAATGGGATCTTATTACTTTCTACTTTTTTAAAGTTCAAAGTATTATGTTTGCTTGAATGTAAACAAAGAAAAACACTTATGAAACTTAAGGAATTGCTGAATATCAAAATAATGTTTCTTTACCACTTAAGACATTCATTCTTAAAAGACCCCTCTTTGTTTGGGACGTGAAGGGGGAGAGGGAAGGAGCTACAAAACTCCAAGATATAAGAGTCACTACTTTTTTAACTTCCATTTATTTTAAACTGGGACTTGTCGTGCCAGAACTTGCATTTCACATGTGTTTTTAAGCTACGCTATTCAATAATAAAATCAGGACTCAACAAGTGCTCTAATTATTCTTTACCCTCCTGCTTCAAAACGTTTGCATTGTCCTTGCTATATAAATAGTACTAAAATTTCCCCTCCAATGGCACATCTATCAAAGAGGGAAGGGAAGACGAGGGTATGAAAAAGACTAAGAAGATCAAATTTCTGGAGAAAACCCATTTGAAGGGAGCTAGTCTGACTGTCTGCCTAATTCCCCTTTTCTTTTAGCCATAACAGTCTAAAACTAGCTGTAGCCAGGTTTCTAGAAAATTAGTTTCCCCACCAAAACCTGCCTACACCATGTGACTTAAAAATGCACAGCCTTATTTCTTAAGGGCATTTATTTACTTACATGTTTTTATAAAAATGCCTGAACAGTGCCGTGGGCAGCTATAAGAGTATGTGTGTCGCAAACAGCTGGGAGATGATTCCGTACCAGAGCAGTTCCTAGTTCAAAACACCTCGACTACACAGGTATTCCAAATTTTACTCCTGCCTCTCTCTTAACATCTCAGGAGGTTCAATAAGATAGGTCAAGGTCACTTTTAAAATCCTGATCTTCTCTTGTTCTTTAGTATTCCAATCTCCCTGGCCCCTTGTGCTTTCCTGCAGTGGTAGATTTTTTCCTTTCACACACACCATTTGTCTCGGCACCTTGGTCTCTCAATCACCTCTCTCTGCCATTTCTCCCTCCCCAGTGTGCTCAGAGGTTGTCATGAACCTCTGCTCTGTGCAGTCCCTTTTCTCCCAAGACTTCTGGTTCTTTCTCTCAGGGAGGGGAGAGGGAGAAGATGAGCAGACAACCTCAAAATGTTCTGTCTTAAGAGGAGGAAAAACAGAGAGGCCGTGAGCCCCACCTTGCTAATGATTTGTTTCTTGTTACACTCGCTTTGTGGCTGACTCTTGGGAGAGGAGTTGATAGAGGGTAAGAGGACAGACTGTTTTAGAAAGAGGGGGAAGTTAAATATGTGGCCACGGTGCCATCTTTTACTTAGTGTCCCCAAATATCAGGAACAGCAGGTTTTTCTAGCACTGACAAGCAAGGAATAAGGGTCATTTTAAAGATTGTTTTCTGTCTTGGACCAAGGTTTCTTTGTTAATGATTCTGAGTTTGATTCGTGTGTGTGTGTGTGTGTGTGTGTGTGTGCGCACGCTCACGCACACGTGCTTGGTCTAGGCTGTGGTGGAGATTAAATGGAGTAAGAAAAACCGAAGAAAAATAAGAAGAAAGGTATGTTATTAGGTGATTTTAAAAATCAATCCAAACAAAAATAGCAAAAGGATGTCTGTGGACAGCTATGCTAGCTGAGACTAGAACTGGATTGAAAGGCTCTGCCTGCAGGGACTGCATAGCAACAGAGCTCTGATTGGCTAGACCTGTGCAAAGACTAGGCCCATAGCAAGGGCTCTGAGCTGCTCCTGCAGGCAGCTGAACTGGGGCAGGTCCAAGCAGGCCCTGCAAAAACATGCTCAGAGCTATCCACAATACAGCTGTTGGCTACTGCAGTTCTGAGTCCCGATGGCATTTGGGATTGTTAGCCCCTAGCACATAGCACTGCAGCCTACTGCCTCTGTCTGTTGTTCCTGCCTCCCGTGAGTTGGGCTTGTGTTTTCACAGGCCATAAACTATTTGAGACAGAGTCTTATTGATTATGGTAACACAGGCAGAGAATATCTCAGAAAGAAAACTGACCAAGGAGTCAGGAGCCTGGGTTTTAGTTCTCTATCGGGCATTAATTACTGTGTACATCTTCCATTAACAGAGAGCTTACTATCTGCCAGGTGTGGTGGCACATCTGTCACTATATTAATCCATAAGCCCTCACAACAACTCAAAGAGAAAGAAACAGTTATCCCATCTTGCAGGAAGACAAGGCAGCAGAGTCAGAGAGGGGTGCAGGGAAGGCAATCTGTAACTGTGCCGGACATGTGGGGATGCTCATGCATCTGCTGGTTGGCAGCAACTCAGTGTAAACTGGACAATTAAGCTACTTTACAGGCAACAAAGTCTTCTGGCCAATTTTGGCCTGAAATTAAAGCATTAGATTGAGCCAATAGTTTCTATTATTAAAAATAAAATACCAGGATAAAAGATAAAAAGTATCTGAGTGTTTTCAGTAGGGACTAAATAATATGTGATAGATTCACAAATTGAATATTTTCAAGCAATTTAAAATGAATGGAATGGGTCTACATCTATTAAAATAAATTTCAAAAACAATTGTTGACTGAAAAAAAAACTGGTTGTAAAACCATTCATGGAATATGATGTCATTTAGGAAAAATTATAAACATATAAAGCAATGTTACCTGTCGTCTGGTATATAAATCGGTCATAAGCTGATAAAACATGGAAAGGAATTATATAAAATTCTTGATAGTGGTTGTCTCTGCAGAGAAAAGGAGGGGACAAGGCTGAGGAGAAGAACAAAGAAGTTTTCAGCTTTAACTGTAAGATAGTTTACATACACACACACACACACACACACACATTTCAAAACTATCTGAAGCCTAAATGACAAGTAAACATTTCAAGTATGCATGAGGAGATGTGTGTGCTTATCATATCATTCTCTCAACTTTTATGAATTAAAAAACAAAAAAACAAAAATAGGGGTCATGTTTGCAGGCATCTTCATTCATACCACCCTGTCTATGTGGGTCTAAAAATTAATTCATGGGACTGTTTGTTGATTATTCAGTAGGACCATGAGGGATAGTAAAAGATGAAGATGTGTGTGCTCTTTTGAAATTAAAAAAAAGTAGAGGCAATCAAGGGTCCTGTCTTTCAGAGAAAAAAGAAACTTTCAGGAACCTTAAAGACATCATTCCATGCTGTCCTAGCTCTGCCCCTCCCTTCCCTTTTCAGTCAGAGAGCAGCTGTTTTTAGACTCTTCCTGTGCACAGCTCTAGCCAACCTCAAGGATCTATATATGCTAAAGTAATTGTTATATCTTTGTAAATATTGCAAAAGTAATGTACACATATCCATGAAAACAAGTTCTTATTCCTTGCATCCTATGTGCCTTTAAGACTCGAGAAATAATGAAGGGCAAAGAAGATCTCAGATGGGAAGAGGATAGAGGAAGGTTTCCAGCATACTCTACCTTGCAGACCAAGTGGAAGGAAAACTACCTGCGTGTCCCAAGAGAGACTGTGGGAGGAAAGGAAAGAAAAGAGAGACAGAAGTGGGGCCAAGAGGTCAGACTTACATGTCCTTGGGGAGGATGAGCCCCAAGGCCAGAGGAGACATAGTAGAAATCTCTAGGGAAGTACTGAAGGAACCTGAGAACATTGAGGGTGGGAACCAGCAGGGCTCTTCCCCAAGCACAGCCTAGAGGAGCATGTGAGCATTTTGGTAGAGCCATGCTCAAAGCCATGGTCAACATGACCTGGGCAATAGCTCAGAAGTGAGGCAAGGAAGTAGTCAGGTAGAAGCCTACAGTGGCACTTCTCACACCACCGGTGCACAGAACACTGGTGACGAGCAGTGGACCCAGAAATTCACAAGTACTCCAGAGAGGAGCCAAGGATGTGCTGAGAGGGCCCTGGGTTAAGCACAATGTGCCACATTGCCCCCAGAGCCCTTGAGACCAGTGGTTACCAACCCAGGGACCAGATCAGAACATTCACTTCATAGTATAGACTAGTGGGAATCCAGCAGATACCAATTTAACTCAGATCCCCACTTCTTTCTTCCTCCACGAAGTCTCTTTGGTGCCCCTTCACCTCCAGGTGCCATCTTAGAAACAAGCATGGAAGGAGGACAATTCCAAACAACTCCAAACGTCTTTGGGTAAGTGCTATTTCCCGAAGAGGCTGAGATGACATTAAGTAGCAAGGTTGTTTTCCAACTGGCCAGTGCTGTTGAGACTCACCTTAGATCAGTCAAAGAAAATTTTTAAAAGCCACATGAGCTACACTTTCTTTGTATATTTGAATGCACTGTAAATCAATTGGTGACCATGATACACAGTTCAGTTCTGACCAGTCATGAGAATAAATATCAGAGATCACAATTGATCATAGAATGGAGAGCTTTCTAGTTACGAAATTTAAATTTTACATGTTCATTTCATTACCTCCTTAAACTTTAATTCTTATGCAAACATACTTTTTTTGTTTGCTTTAACTCAGTGTTATAACTTAAAAGGCTGCAGTGGAAGGTATGGACTTTTTACATTTGGAATAGGGACTATGGTAAGTAGAAAAAGTAAATAGAAATATTTTTTAACGTGTACATGCACCCACATACCCACATGCCGAGGACACAACTGAACCAGATGTATGCTCTGACACTAAGCCACTAGGCAATTACCTGGACTATAGAATCAGTAAAAGCCAGAATCCAAAATTCAGCAGGCAGTTAATGAGCTTAGCATCCATCGTCTCTGGCGTCCCTGTAATTCTTTGCTGAAATAAAATATAAAATAGGGTCTGAAAGAAGCTTGGCTCCAAGTAAGTAAGATTTCCTTCATTTGCCTGTCCCGGGGGCTCTCTCTTGCACTTGCAGCAAGCCCACCCAGATGGGATAAACTTTGCAAACTCAAATAGTCCTGCCAATAGTGGGGGTGGAGACAGTGCTCCAGTCCAGTCACCTGGCTGCAGGGGAGACCAGGAGGCATATACCATCAAGCCCAACCCTGTCACTGGCCTGGGCAGTGGGAGTGCCAGGCCATCAGGCCCATGGACTGTCCTAGATTGAACTCTACTCAACTCCATCCCTGCTGCTCGCCTGCTCCCTGCAGAGTGAGCCCTCCCCTTGCTGGCTCAGGCTTCCCAGCCTTATTTGGTTTAAATTACTTCTTTCAACTTTGGTCTCATTATTTTTGGACCGTCATTTGGTCTGGAAGACTTTGTTTCCATGGGTTCCTTCTCTTCTCCTTCCTTTTCACCCTCTTGGATGTGCTTCCCAAGGCCTCTTTTTACACTTCCTTTTGGGTGGTTTTTGTTACCTTCATGCATCTTAATCTGAGTAGGGAGAAGCTCCAGGACCATTGTCATCTGTCCCCTGGATTCCCTCTTGTTTAGTTGTTATGGGAGCTCCTCAGTTTAAAGGGCTTGAAGAACTCTGCTTCTCCAGCAGCTCAGGACCCAGCTCACACCATGGCCTTTTCTCGTGTTGATGTGGAAAACCAAGTTCCACTGTGACCTTGTGCTGTCACAACCCATACCCTATTCTCAGGAGCAAACCCATAGATCGGAGGCTGCCCTTCAAAGGACAAGGTCCCACAGCATGATTTGTCCCTCCCCTCAAACAGCAAGAGTTTGATATAGTAGTTGAATTGGGTTAGATATTGAGCTGCAAGTAACAGAAAACTGTACATCTCAACTGGCTAGAACAATTAAGAAAACATCTTATCTCCCATAGCAAAAATCTATGGGTGGGGATATTTCAGGTTGGTCAGTTGGGAGCTTGATGACATCAAGAAGGCCAAAGCTCTTACCATCTTTCTTCTCTACCTCCCTCACTGGTTGGCTAGCTAACCTACTGTTTATAAGGTAACTACCATAGTCTTACCCAAACATCACAATGTCCAACTAGCTATGAACTTTAACAAGTTACTCTGTCTTTCTAGACCTTTATTTTCTCATCCAAAATAGAAATAGTGGAAACCACTTATATAGCAATTATTATAGGCCAACCAGTCTTCTAAGCCTTCGCATATGGCCATTTGATCTGCATAACAATGTAGTAAGGAAGGTACTATTACTATTTTTACTTTAAAATGAGGAAACTGAAGCACAGAGAAGTTAAGTGAGCTGCCATAATCACACAGCTAGTAAGGAGCAAAGCTGTGATATAACTCTATACATTCCATGATCGTAACCACTAATTTTACTGCCTCTTAATGAAATACTAAGTCAGTAAAAACAGTGCTTAACTACTCATGGGCTGAATTGTTTAAATAAAATAATACAAGTCAAGCATTTAGCAGAGTGGTGTGAGTATTCATTCAATGAACAATTCTAGTCACTTCAACTGCGTACAAGTGGGCCTGGTATAGGTTGAGAGAATTAAACAGGTCCTTGCTGGTTTTCCATATGCCAACCTCCCTCTGGGTCACATCTTATTCCAATTCACTTGTTAGACTTCCCAGCTCTTTCCAGACCAAGGAAAAACCTCCCTGAGTACAAAGTTACTTTATCTACAGCCTCAGCGTGTATCCACCTGCCTGTGACCTTGAGAATCCTTTCAAAGTCTTTCCTCCGGCCCAAGGAAATTCTCCGCTGCCATCAACCCATACTGATTTTAACCCTGTTTCTGTAGCCGTACCATTCTACCTTTCATGGTTGTTTCCTTAAACATTATGAGATATTTCAAACATAGAGAAATATTATAGGGAATAATAGAACATGCACATGTACCACCACAGATATTTTTAAATGTTAATGTGGTATGTTTCAGGCCTTATTAAAAAATATTTTTAAAAATCAAAAAGACACAAGTGCAGCCCTCTTCTTTCCTTCCCTTCTCCTTTTTGGTAACCATTCTCATAAGGGTCTGTACCCCACCTGTGCAGGTTTTTATATTCTTAGTACTTTTTTGTTGTTGCTATTGATCTTCACCGGAGGATATTTTTTTAATTAAATTTTAGTGAGACAGTGGGGAGCAAACTTGCAAACCAGGTATGTGCCTTGACCAGAAATCAAACTCGTGGCCCTTCAGTGCACAGGCCAACACTCCAAGCACTGAGCCACACCGACCAGGGCTTTTAGGAGATTTTTATACAAAAATATTTACTATTATTTTGTGTGCTGGGTAAATTTAAAGATAAATGGTGTTATATTGCAAGAAAGATTCTGCGATTTGTCTTCTTAAAAATCAATATTTATTTTTAACTTATCTTTTGTTTGCTCTTTTCATGCTTTTTTTCCCTAAATCCTCACCCGAGGATATTTTTTCATTTATCTTCAGATAGAGTGTGTGAAAGAGAGAGAGAGAGAGAGAGAGAGAGGGAGAGAAACATCAATGTGAGACAGACACATTGACTGTTTGCCTCCCGCACAACCCCAACCAGGGCCAGAAACTGAACCGCAACCAAGGTACATGCCCTTCATGGAAATCAATCCTGCGACTCTGATCCAAGGTCAATGCTGTAAACACTGAGCCAAACCGGCCAGGGCTCATGCTTCTTTTTAAATTTTTTTTTTCTCCTCCCTTCCTTTAGTTGTATTGAGTTGTAACTATTCTTCCCTACCACTGCCTTTTCTTCATTGGCTGCTGGTTTAAAAGTTAGGTTGTATTTCTGCTATTTTAATAGCTACTTATACATTTTTAATATACATACTTATATAAACATTTTTTTCTAAAATCTAAATATGTTTATTATCTCCAGTGCATATTCTGTTTTTTTTCAATTACGGCTTACATTTAATATTATTTGTATTCCAGGTATAGAGCATTGTGGTTAGAAAATCATATACTTTATAAAGCGTTTCCCCCAATATTTCCAGTACCCACCTGGTACCATACATACTTATAGAAATATTATTGACTCTATTTCCTATGCTGTACTTTACATCCCACAACTATTTTTGAACTACTGATTTGTACTGTTTTTTTCTTTATTGGTTTTAGAGAGAGAGGAAGGGAGAGGGAGAGAGAGAGATAGAAACATGGATGAGAGAGAACATCGATAGGCCACCTCCTACATGTCCCCCACTGGGAATCGGGCCCACAACTCAACCAGTGAGCCACACCGGCCAGGCGATTTGTACTTCTCTTTCAAACAAGACAAGGATGGCAGTATATTTTAACCACTGAGCATCTCCACTGTCAACATTCTTTGGTGCTTGTTGTCTAGACTTTTAACCCCACTTTTTTGACACAAAATCTATTTTTGCACTGTCAAGAATAAATATATTTATTGAAATCATTTACAACAACTATTTATGTCTTGCTTCCAAGTCTTCCCTCTAATTTCACTTTTCTCCTTCTTGAACTATGTACTCAGGTCTCTGAATGACAAAATTTCTTATTCTTTTTGTAATTGAATGTGCCCTTATTTTGCCCTCACAATTAAATAATAATTTGGCTGGGTATTAAATTGAAGATTAACTATTTTTTTTTTCAGCACTTCGAAGATATTAACTTATTTTTATTTGGCATCTTATGTGTCAGAAGATAATTCTTTTGTCAATCTATTTGTTATTCCTTTGTAAGTAAGCTGTCTTTTCCTCCTGGTAGCTTTTAATATCTACTTTTTAAATCATCATTTTCTACAGTTTCATTACAACATAAATAGATGTGAGTTCGATTTTATTTTTTCTCTTTGCATTTTATGTGAACTTTCAACCTAAGGATTCATGACGTCAATTCTGAAAATGTATAGCATTATCTATGTTACTTTTTTTCCTGGAATTCTTAATCAGATATATGTTGGAGCCTCTCAGTATATTTTTTATACCTCTTAACTGTTCACCATATGTTGGTATATACATATACACATCCATATGTGTATATATACATAAATATACATATATATTTGTATACATGTATATATATTTGTGTATATATAGACACACACAAAGATAGATAAATAGATGATAGATAGATAAATAGATAGATAGATGATAGATAGGTAGATAGATAGATGATAGATAGATAGATAGATGATAGATAGATAGATGATAGACAGACTCACACACTGTGGAGACTGTTAAGTCCAAATCTGCATTGTGAGTCAGCAGGCTTGAGGCCCAAAAGAGCCAAAGGTACAGATAAAGTCCAAAGGAAAACTGCAGGGAATTCCTTCTTACTTGGGAGAGGATTGGTCTTTTTGTTCTATTTAGGCCTTCAACCAATTGGATAAAGCCCACTCACATCATAAAAAACACCCTATGACCCAGTTAAGTACACACATACAATTAATCATCACACCCATTTACATACTCTCTTCTTGACTGTGTATAGTTTAAAGTTTATTCCATTTACTAAGTAATTTTTTTCAATATCATAAAATGCTATACTATTAGTACCACAGTTTACTGCTGTTACTTAAATATTATTTTATGTATATCTAATTTTTGCTTCCTTTGTTTCATCATTTCTTATTTTATCCATTCATTGTTTTTATTGTTATTATTTCTTCATCTCTGATAATTTTAAACCAACTTATTTTATTCTCTTTTTTTATTTAATTAAACCAACTTATTTTAAAATCATTTCACATTGCTCTATTATTTTAATTTCACCTGAGAGTAATTCATTAGTTTATTTTATTAGGTGTCTCTCTTACCATTAATATGCTTCATGTGTTTCAGAATTTTGATTTACTGGTTTATCTTGCATGAATCCACTTCAGAACCAGGTTTTATATGGGCAACTTAGAATTCTCATCTTGGTGTAAAATTAAGAATATTACAGTTTTAATCTTCAAGCCAGCAGGTGTCTTGACCCAGGTCTTAGCTCAGGAGCTAGGTTTTGTTTTCTCCTGCCTCCCTAGGCATACTGTTTTTTGTAAACTGTAGACTCAGATTGCTGAATTTTCTTCATCTTCTTTATGACTTGATAACCAAGGCAAGGATAGGGCTCTTCATACCCTTTATTACACTAGCAGAATTGAATACACAACTGCCTCTGCCTTCTCTTATGACTGGGGACCCACAGAACTGAAGATTTAGCCATAACTACATGTCTATCATTTTACTGGTCACTACAATGTGTCAGAAGAAGAGTGAAGGCCTCAAGATGTGAACTGACTACACCATTTTGACTAGAATTCCTCTACTTCTACTCTTTTTCAAGCCCTATTGTTATAGTATTTCTAGTGTGTTCTCTCCATATTCTCAGCATTCTCTGGACCCTTACTTAAAACTATGTAAGTAACCTCCCATTTTCATATCCCCTCTTTTCTAGCTACTGCCTTTTGCTTATTTTCTTTTACAGGTTATTTCTTGAAGGAGTTGTCTAAATGCACTGTCTGTAAGTTATTCCTATTCACTCCTCAACCTTTTATAGTCCATTTTACAAACCCTGGGAAGTTGGTGATTTTCTGCTGAACTTTAAACTCAGTCTACACTTTTCAACTCTTATTCATTTCAATGAGGCTCTCCTTTCCTAAAGTACCTTTCCCTCTTGGTTTTTTGTGTGATCACTTTCTCCCGGTCTTTCTCTTATGAGACTGCAATGGCAGCAGGTAGAAGAATCAGCTCCCTGGGCTGAACAGGCAGCACCCATGTAAAACCTAAAGGTTCCAAAAGAGTGAGGCCAGCCAGGGTCAGAGATGTGGTGGAAGTATGAGGGTGGAGAGCATTTCCCAGCAGAAGAAACAGTATGTGCGATGTCCATTAATTCTTAGTTGCCATCAGTGGCTGTACAGTTGACCATCAAACTCTACAAAGTCACTGTTTAGAATAGAAAAAGCTGAAGTGATCTGGAAGGAATGTAATGTTCCATAGCAAAGACATATAGAAACCTCAGAGATATTTGTTTTTCAAAAATATGTAAATCTCAACCTTCCATCAACACTCTGCTTATTTGGTGTGACTCCTTCGCTCAGGCTGCTTCTTCTTCCCTTCAGAGCCTCTGGTCACAGCACTGAGCATTATCAGCTGACAGCACTCTATCACAGGACATCAGAACTGTGGAATGCTAACCAGAGACGGGACCATCAGTGAGAATGAAACCCCATGTGATCCCTTTGTTCCTCTGACATGTGAGGGAGGTGAGAAGAGAAAAGTAAGGTGGAAGAAGAAGAGGTGCTAAAGACTGAACAGGCAGGTGGAATTCAAAGTACTTTTTTCCAAATTAAAGAGACAGTTTCTCTGCCAGGGCTTCTGGGCACTGTTACAGCAATAAGTCAAACACCAGCATTCAGTTCCTTGCAAATGGGATCCACTTCCCCACCTTGGAGCATGGACAGAATGCAGTTGAGAAGCCCAGTGGAAAAAGCTGAGTATGGCTGGGCAGACCCACACAGGCCTTTGCCTCTGGATCCCCTTGAGTTCCTTCCCCAGGAGTGCTTAACAAATATGCAGGACTGAGAGGCTGTCCAAGGAATGCAGCCGTCTCAGCCATTCATTACCAAGGCTCAAAACCACCGGGCAGGAAGAGCAGACAGAGAGAACTGGGTAGGACCTGTCTCCAGTGAGGTTTGGAAATAGGAGCTACCCCTGGCGGAGCAGGCTGAATTGATGTGGTCTGGCCTAGGGGCAAGGGAATGGACAGAATGACCTTCACAGCTCTCAGCCAGCCCAGTGGGTATATGAAAAGAGACTTTTGATTCATTCTCGGGCTCTACCCAAGTGACTCTGAAATATTCCTTGACAGATGCCAGGAGAATCAATGGTGGGTAAAACAAAGAGCCAAGAGCCAAGATTTGGGGTTTCGAGCCATTCCTTTTAGCCCCCCTTATGTGTTTTCCTTTATGCCTGTTTGCCGATTCCCTTTCTCTGATAAACTGTAAGATTCCTGAGGGCAGAGGTTTTTTCCTCTTCTGCCCCTCCTGCCAAACTGTGCTGGACTGCCTTAAAAAGAAGAGTTTGACTCAAGATCATTTCTCCGAGTCCTATTTAGGCAGCCATGGGACTCTGTAGAGTATGAGTAGGTTCTCAGTGGCAGGAACGATGAGGAGGAATAAACCTGGAACCATAATGATTACTCACTTGTTGTCTTCCTTTTTATACCCAACTGTGATGTCCACTGAAGAGAAAGAGGGTTAGTCAAAAAATGTAGACACATTGCCATACCAGACTCAACTAGAGTTTTTGCCTAGAAGAAAATTCCATCAAACAAGCAGGTTAAATGGGGACTCAAATCTAGTGCCTACCTATATCTGGATATATGTGAACCCTGTTGTGATGGCTGTGTACAGACAGACAGATACTTTGGAGGGGTAATTGCAATAAGTCAGGTAAAGCATATCAGAGAGAGTAAATCAGAAGAGCTCTCCCACAGGATGAGTTTTGAGTGAGAATTGTAGGTGAGGAAGTAGGTTGGAATAAGGAGACACGAGGATAGTTCTCTGCAGGTAGTGATGGGCAGTGGTTGAATGTATGGAGGCTGAGGCATAGAGATAAAGACCAAGAAGCATTTTAGCAGAGGCTATGAAAAACGAGAAGTGGCGACATGGTGAAATTGGGTTGGGGGTGTTGAGGAGGTGGAGAGGGGCAGCCCTTAGAGTTCACACTCAAGAGATTGGATTTAATATAAGGGAACATACAAAGTCAAGTTTGAAATCCATCTAAGTATTGGTGAAGGTGTGCAAGAAAGTGTGGTCTTTCAAGGAGGATTGTGGAAATTCTTCTGATGTCTGAGGGTTTTCAGGGCAGACAGATCAAGGAGAGGAGAGATGCTATTCCAGAAGAGCTCAGAGTCCAATTGAGGTGGGATTAGCAACCAGAAAGTGATGGCATGCACCTCTAATCAAGCTTTTAAGAGACATCTGCCCTCATCCCAGAAAAACAAAAACAAAAAAACTAAAAACACCACTATTCATGTTGGAATGGATATAAAGGGGTTTGATTTAACATCTGTGAATTATATCTGATATCTTAAGTGTTTGGGAAAGAACACTGGGAAAGCTGACAATAGAGGAAAGTCACCGCATAAACATTCTTCACTGTACTGGGCACCTAAGACTGAGAGCTGGCATGAGTGCTTGTCTCATACCCACAGCACAGACAACCCATGATGTAGAACAGGTTCATTTCAAAAGTTCATCTTCTCCAGTCCACCTTAGTTCAACAAATGGTTTTGGATGTTTTTTCGAAGCCAGGTATAGTTTTTGGTTCTGGAAAATGCCAGGATGGATGTTTCTGCTCTAGAAAAAATGCTTGCATTCTAACAAAAGAAATGGAAACTAAACAAGTAAACAAACAATAAGATCATTTCAAGTGATGCCAAATACTATGAAGGAAATAAGATATTTAGGCTGCACAGGGATGGGATCGAAGCGGCATGCTGGAGAGTCATGGACAGCATGAGGGAAGGGGAGTGGGCAAAGGCCTGAATAAGGAGTTGGTTTTTGTGCAGAGACTGGAATGGCAATGAAGGACAGCCAAGGGACCAAAGAGAGAACCAGAAGAAGAAAGCCTTCTGGGGAAAAGGAGCAGAATGTTCAAAGGTGTAACCTGGTGCTAGGATTTACAAAAAAAAAAAATTAATAAAATGATAGTCACTGCTAAGTGTTCATTGTTAAAAGAGTGAGGGCTGTGGCTAAAATGTCATACATACAGATGGGAATGGAGAAGCAAAAAGTAAGATATTGAATGCTTAAATGAGACTTAACGGAAGTCAAGATTAAAAGAGAGATGAAGAGCCCTGGCCGGTTTGGCTCAGCGGTTAGAGCGTCGGCCTGCAGTCCGGAGAGGCCCGGGTTCGGTTCCCGCTAAGGGCATGTACCTTGGTTGCAGTTTGTCCCCAGCCCTGGTTGGTCGTGCGGGTGGCAGCCACTCGATGTGTCCCTTTCACATCGATGTTTCCCTCTCTCTCTCTTCCTCTCTCTCCCACCCACTCTGTACAAAAAATGGAAAAATGTCCTCGGGTGAGGATAAAAAAAAAAAAAAAAAAAAAAAAAAAAGAGAGATGAAGAGAACTGGACAGCCGGTGAGCAGCATGCTCCCTGTGTGTGCAACTCCTAGTTAATTAGCTTGTGCTCACAGAGCCTATAAGTATGGTGACTGAGCTCACGCCTGAATGCTGCTCTGAGGGACGATTTCCAAGACCCTGAGCAGAGGCTGAATCTGTCTTCAGGAAAGCAATTTCGAAGAGCAGAGCAAAAAGCACAGTGAGCAAGTGCCTGGGGCCTCCCCACTCTCCAGGGTGATGATCAGGGTTCGTCCTTCTACAAGATGGTCAAAGCCTCAAGGCACATGGCTATGCTCACTGTGTGTCCACAGTGTAGCCACCATGGCCATATCAAACAAGAGAGCAGGGATGCTCTCCAAACCCTCCACCTTTGTTACTATTGCAAATCAAGGAAATAGGAAGGTGGCTGGCACTGAATGCTGGACTCATTTCTAAGACCCTTGGGCTCCAGGCCTGGCTGACCCATCAACTCTCCATTTTATTTTCCACATATAAATTTGGGAGACTGGATGTTGATATGTAAGGGCTCTTCAAGCTCTGGCAGTCTCATAGAATATGGAAGGTCTATAATTAAAGGAGATACATGGGAACAATTAGCAGCTACAGCATAGCAACATCAAAAAATCAAGTGGACTAGGGAGATCAGGTACATTGGCTAGGAAAGTATTGGGCTGCAAGTAGTAACAATAATGTAACTAACAATAGGTTAAGTTACAAGGGGTCGATTTTTCTCTTATAACAATAAGCTGAATTGCTATAATACAGGGTCTGTTTTGATTAGGAAAGAAGTCAATGTGGGTCAGAAGGGATTGGTTATTAGCTAATATACGTGGAGGGATAAAAAGTGTGATGCCATCAGAGATAACATTCAAGCAGTGGATCAAGAGTGGAAAAGAACAAGTTGTGGTCAGTGAGACAATTAAGTGGTTTCAATATCAGAGAAGGAATTTTGGGAGATGAGACATCTCGGGATATGGTCTTGAGACAGGGTTGTTTAAGTGCAGTGAGGATGAAGAGGGAACTAATGACTACTCATTAGGTTTTGATCCTTACTCTGCACCACTTAGAAACCCTGACTCTTGATTGGTCCCACCTCACCCTCTCTAGGACTACCCAACAGAGAACATCTAGAACATTAAGAGAGAAGTGGTGAGAACCAAAGAAGGCAGCCACCAGCAATAGCCTGCCCTGAATGTAGGGTAGCCGGCCAGCAGCCTTTGGAACTGAGAAGGAAAGGAAGTTGGTGGAAATGAATGTCTATACCTCACAGGAGAAGGTGTTAAGGTGGCAACATTGCAAATGGTCTGGCAGCAAGAGCAAGCGAGGAGCCAGGAGACTCTACCCCACTATCTGCAGGGACACCAGATAAGCCTAGCAAGCTGCTCCCTTCCTGCCAAGAGCCTTTTTGTACTCCAAAGACCAGTCTACTACTTCTGGCTATAGGAAGCTCTTTGGCGCCTGTTTGTCATGCCTTGTAGTGCTGCCATGTCATGATGGACTTAAACGGCCATTTCTCTTGTTAATGCCTCTACAGCATTTCTCTCCCTCAAGATCTTAACTGCCATTGTCCATTCCATTCCAACAGTTGAATGCTACTAGTATCACAATTTTGTTTGTTTTTTTGGTATGTGCCCCTAGTGGGAACTAAACCCAGGACTCTCTGGTCAGCAGGCCAACACTCCAACCACTGAGCCAAACTGGCCAGGGCTACCAGTATCACAGTTTTTAAGAGACCTCTAAACAAGATATCTTTACTCTCAGCATTAGTGTCCCTAAAATTTAAGGACATAAAATATAAATTCTATGAACCTGCATAGATCATTAACCTTAGTGAGGGCTGGATTTTGCTCTTTGCTCATAGCTCACATGGTAGGTGCCTAATAAATATTTCTTGAGCATTGAATATGAGCAGCTATGTTAGAGAGCATTTGTGAGGCACTCTACCACTACACCTAGTAATATCCCTTCTTGCAGAGAATCATTATCATGCAAAGGCCAGACACCTTGCCTCTTTTCTGCCTCAGGTGAAGTTTCTATCCACCCGAGGTTAGGGGGTGAGCTCTCTCGCTCTGCATGGCCCCAGTGTCCCGGCCACCTTACCACTCAGAGAACTTGTCCTGATTCTCCTGAGCGTACAGGTTCTCACTGGCCCAACACCCAGTATTTGAGGATGTTTCCTTCTAGGGCTTAGAAGATAGCCACACTTGCCAGCTCCTGGGTTTTTCTCCAGTTCGTACCCTTGTGCCACTTGCTTGTGCTTTGCACAAATGCTTTGGCTGTGATTCATTTGGTGAGGCAGAAAGAGATCAAGCAGAGGAGGTAGCTGAGGGTCCCAGGTCTCCAGTTACTGGGCAACTCAGGAAGAAGTAATATCCAGGAAAATCATCATCATCATCTCCCGTTAGTTCTCCTACTCCCCCTTTTTCTCATGGAAGCAAAGTGGTTGGGAGGGGAAACATCTGGTTTGCTTTGAGCAAACTTCACTTTTCTTTTCTGTTCTGTTTTTTTCTTTTCTTTCCCCTCATTTTAGCCCTTCCTCTGCCATTGGGAAGCCACATCCTCCACAGTTACTCCATCTCCCTAGGGACAACCAAGACTCAGTCTCTTTAAGGGGTGTTATCCCAATTACAGACTATATGGGATGATTTGTCCCTCCTCCTCCCTTTGCCTACCATGTGTCTAAACTGAGCTCAGAGCATAAATAATGTCTTCTCACTTCCTTCATTCAACGATTGTCTAGGGCCAGCACTGTGCTAGCTGCTGAAGACAGGGTGACAAGCAAGACAGACATGGTCTTTGGGAGCTTACATCCCAGGGCAGGAGACAGACAAAGGAATGGCCCAATAAATAAATCATTATAACTTGTGATAAGTGTTTGAGAAAGCAATAGCTAAGGTGTTGTGAAAGATACTAATGGGGCAGAGTCGTGGAAGGTCAAGGGAGGTCCTGAAAGGTCAAGAAGGTCACAAACATTTAAATTGAGATACTGAGGATGACATGGGAATAACTATGGAAAGAATGAGTAAGGATGATTTTGAGAAGAAAACAGGCAGAGTAATGACTTTAAGGGACAGAAAAGAGCTTGGAGTTTTCTAAGAATTATATAAAAATTTATGTTGACATAAAACAGAGCATCTGTGCTCAATGAATGAAGCAGAAGACAGTGACACAATGAGATCAGAAAGGCAGACAGTCTGGAGACGAGCTTAGATTTTATTCTAGTTGCACAGGGAAGTCAATGAAGAGCTCTAAGGAAGGACATGTATGCCCTGAGAGAAACCCTAGGGCTGTATTAGAGTGACTCAGAGACACATCCCAGTCTCATTCCCCAACCTCATTCTCAACTCTCACCCCATACCCAGTCCCAGCAACCACAGGGACTTAAGATTATGTCTAATTATTTCACAGATTCTTTACTTCTCTGATAGGAGCAATAAAAAAACAAAGTTCAAATCAGTTCATTTGGCAACCTCTGAGCAATTGGAAAATTTGGTCAATGGTCAACACTCAGCAAAAATGAGATGTTTGAATTATTGTTAAAAGCTTTAATGTTCCAGCCTCTCCCTGTCCCCCAAGACTGTTAATAATAATCCCAAATTTATTATAAGATAGTACAGGCCTTCTTAGGCCAGAGGATGTTTTCCAGATATTTCTACTCAGGGTAGTTACCTCCGCTCCCGAAAAAAAAATGATATCTAATACAAGGTCAAACTTCCTCGGGGTCAGAAACTCATACTACACAGAGATGTACAGAGAAAGCATAGCTTCTTCATGTCTCTATAACTGATATGATTTTCCCCAGATGCCCACATGTGCTAAGAAAAAAGGAAATTTAATCCAATTGAGTAAAGACTGTCAAATGCAATAATTTTTAAAATGCTTTTAGGTAAAATGCTCAGGTTCTCAAACTTTGACTTCGTTACTCTCCTGCCCTTTCTATTTCCAGTATGGTTTCTCAGTACGTGGGGAGGGTTTATGCCCTTAAACGAGTGTGGGGAGAGAAGATCCTTGTATCCACATATTGTCCTCTGGATCCTTATTGGTCAGTGCTACAGATGAATCGTGTATGTCCTAGCTAAGTGTTCTTGGAAAGTTGTTGCACCACTAACTATTTTCACTCTTTTTCACCTCAAGTCTCCTAACCTCACAAAGAAACTTACTCAGATCCTCAAGCTACTTACCCTTTACCCTGACTCAACATGAAAACATTTCCATAAGCTGAGAAGAGAGAGAGAGACCTCCTTTCTTTTCTAAGGTGTCTGAAGCACTTATTTTCATTTGCTCATTGAGCACCAAAAGGCCGGTGGCCACTTTTTTTCTTCTCTCCACATTTTACTTTTAGCAAGGTTTTAATTCTGCTAAAATTTCATTTCAACAAATCATGTAAAGGAACGCTAGTGTTAGTTGTAAATTTTGCATGAGCAGCATATTGTGATTTTTGGTTAACTAGCATCAGGGATAGGGAAGCTCAACTCTTTTTATTTATTTTTAACCTTTTGACCAGGTTCATTTCTCCCACCTCCCATTCCCTGCCTCTGGTAACCACCAATCTGTTTTCTATATCTGAGGTTCCACATATAAGTGAAATCATACAGTATTTGTCTATCTCTAACTTACTTCACTTAGCATAATGCCCTCAAGGTCCATCCATGTTGTCGCAAATGGCAAAATTTCATTCTTTTTTTATGACTCATTAATGTTCTTCTGTGTGTGTATGTGTGTGCGTGCACACGCACATTCACATGCGTGCTCATGCATGCATTACATTTTCTTTACCTGTTTTTCCACTGATGGACAATTAAGTTGTTTCCATGTCTTGGCTATTGTAAATAGTGCTACAAAGAATATGGGGGTACAAATACCTTTTTATCCTTCAGATAAATACCCAGAAGCAAAATTGCTGGATCATATAATATTTTTCCATTTTTTGAGTAACCTCCATACAGTTTTCCATAGTGGCTGCACCAATTACCTACAATGCACAAGTGTTCTCTTTTCTCTATATCCTCACCAGCACTTGTTATTCTTGTCCTTTTGATGATAGCCACTCTAACAGGTGTAAGGTGATATATCATTTCTCTGATAATTAGTGAGGTTGATGACCTTTTCATGTATTCGTTGGTCATTTGTATGTCTTCTTTGGGAAAAAAATATCTATTCAAATCCTCTGCCCATTTTTTAATCAATTTGGGTTTTTTTCCCTATTGAGTTATATGAGTTCTTTATATTGTTTTGATATTAACCCATTATTCAGATATATAATATTTGCAAATATAGTTCAGCTTGTTAACCACTATCGGTGATCCTCACCGATCAGCCCACACTAGTGGCACTGTAATGACTACTGACTCTGCTGTAAGTTTGGGGAGGAATGAAAAAATAATAAACCGTGAACCTGACCCCCAACAAGTATGTAGAGTTGGACTAGAGTAGGTAGCTTCTTTATGATTTACTGTGATTAAAACATGGAAACAACCTGAAAGTCCAGCAACGGGGAACAAAATGAGAAATGATGCTTCTATGCAGTAAAAAAACAAAATGCAACCATTATTAGATTAAGGTAGCAATAAATGTGTTGATAAAAAATAATTTCTAAAATATATGGTTAATAAAAAATAAACTAAGGTGCAAAATGGTAAATATAATAACTACCCTCTGTGCACAAGAGAGCTCATACTCATTCATTTCTCCCTACCCCACCCCCAGAATACTGATATTGTCATAGAATAGCCCTGGGAAGATTCATACACACACACACACACACACACACATACACACACCTATATTGATATTGTCAATGAATAGCCCTGGGAAGATTCACACACACACACACACACACACACACACACACACCCCTATATCCTTTTGTACCCTTTCTTAAACCAGGGACATGCAATTATTCTTTATATTATTTATTCCTTATTATTTCTATTAAAATCTAGATAATTAAATAATAACTCAAGGGTAACAGATATGCAGAGAGCAATGGCGTGTTGGAAGGACTTGAGGAATTCAGATACCCTGCAGGTTGAAGCATCAAAAAAGACCACACAGAGGAGTCAAGGTGCCTGGAGTTGGCAAGAGTGTCCATGTTAAGAAAAATCTGGAGATCCAGCTGCTCAGTAAGTGAAGTCTCTGGGCCCAGGCTATGAATCTGGTATTTAGGGCCTAGTAGATTTAGACCAGTCATAGCCTTCAGCATCATTACTTTCAGGGAAAGACTCCAGATTCGAGGTAGGACTCAAAGTGCCTAGTCAGCACCCTTGGATAACCCTCTGCCTGGGCAAACCAAGGTAAGGGGGAGAGGGTGTGGTTAGCAGTTCATGCTCAAGAGTAAACCCTTTATGAAGCAATGTAATCAAATTCTACACTTTTCAGAATTACCACTGTTGGTTTGGACTTTTATAAGCGTTCCGACCCTTTTTATTATTTTTCCAGCCTTTTTTTTTTTTTTTTTTAATTCTCCTTTTGCTTTTGGTTTCACAACATGCTTTGGCCTGCTGCCCTTCTCTGTGAGCCAGTTTGCTGTTTCTCAGAAGAAACTGACTAAGAAGCAATCTCTCTCTGGACATGAATTTTTCTCATGTGGTTTCCTCACTTGATAACTACTTCTCTCCTATTTCTACAGGAATGGGAGAAACACTGTTGGGGCCCACATTTTGAATAGGACCAGGAAGAGGTTTAAGATTCTGGGGCATTTCAGAAACCCATGCTAAATGGAGGTACAATATCCACCTTCCAGAACCTCTTGGGTCATTCCTGGCCCAGAGGTGTCAGGAAGATTGGCCTTTCATGACTAGACAGAGAACCCTTTAACTCACTTATCTTTGACCACATTTAGGAAGAGGGGAATCAGTGACTAAGCTTATTCCCAAATACCTAGCAGCAGTCAGATCAAGACTAACACCCAACATCCAGTACAGAGCCTGCCACAGTGCCTGAGCTGCCCCTATCACTCATTCCATTGGAGGAAGGCAGGTCAGCAGCTGTTAAGTGGTAAGTTTTACAAAGAGAGGTCATGTGATGCTAAGCCATTATCAGTCACTCTTAATGTTCTCCCTTGATGCCAGAGCAGACCGATGGAGAAGGAGCTACAAACTGAAGGAAGCTCTGGAGATTATTTAGCTCAACCTCCTCATTTTACATTTAAGGAAGCTGATACCAGTGTAAATGCAAAGCTATTATTGGTAAAGATAGAGAAACTCACTTCCACATCAAGATGAATTCTATAGGATCGATTCATAGAAGCATGTCATTTTAGGATTGGAATGTTCTGGAAGGAGTGCCTTTGAGTCAGGGATTTCAGAAAATATCAAGGTGCTTATATCTGTTCGGAAGGATGAGGCAAAGGAAGTAGGTGTTTTGTTAACGATGCGTGACACACTACCACAGAAGTTTGTGAATTCAAATAACAACACTTATTTTGCTCATGAATCTGAAATGTAAACAGGTCTTGGGGAAGAAAACTCATCTCTGCTCCACTCAGCATCAGCTGAGGTGACTAAAAGGTTGGGGTCCTCTGAAGACTTATTCATTTACATGTCTAGCTGTTGATGCTGACCATCAGCTGGGACATCAATGAGTCTGTGGACAGAACCCTACATGTGTCTCTTCATATGGCTTACTCAAAGCATGGTGTCTGGGTTCCTAGGGTAAGTGTCCTGAGAGAAACCCAGGCAAAAGCCAACTTGCTTTGCCTAACACAGGCCCAGAAGTCACACAGCATAATATATGTCATATTCTATTCATTACTGCAGTCACAAAGCCTGATCGATCTTCACAGGGAGAAGAATTAGGCTCCAACTATTGATAGGAGGAATGACAAATAATTTGCAGACACATTATAAAACAGCTACAGTAGGTCAATTTCCAATTGATCTGACTTGAAGAGTCTTCTCAAACTAATTGAACTGATTTAGGAAGTTCTTCCCAACTAATTACTAGGAAGGCCCTGAGTCAAGGTGTAAATATAGAGGCTTCCTGAGCCAACAGAAACCCCACCATAAAAGAACATTACTTCTAATTCTCCTGGCTTCTGGAATTTCTGAATCATTCAGCTCCCAGATCCTGTAGCTTAAAAAACAGGTGTCTCAAGAGACAGAAACAAAGAATGAGTCCACTCATGTTCTGGGTTCCTGAAGCTGAGAATTCAGTTATGTCCATCAGAATTCATCAAGCAGCCAGTGAAAGTTTCATTGAGAGAAGAAAAGAGCAGGTCCCCACTAACTTTCAATAAACAAGGGCAGGGTAAGAATCTTAAGATCCTAAGAAACCTAAAGAGAACTATGGCAAAGTCGTTTCTTAATAATCAACTGGGGAAGACTGAGTAGGTCTTGCCTTCTCTGGCTATTTATTGGAGATTTATGGACACGAGTGATTTTTTTCGCCCTGGTTTAATAAGGCAAGGTGACCTCTGATTTTTCGGGGAATGTGTGATGTAAGGGGACCTAAGTGCTCTCTGACTAATTGTAATTTTTGGTGAGCTTTCTAAGTGCTTGTATTTACTACCATATAGCTTGCTTCTTGAGGGTAAGGTAGAGCACCTTCCGTCTGTCTTTATTAAAATGTAAAAATACAACATATCAACTTCTTAGTCCCACAGTCATACTACCAGAGGAAAAAAGACTTAGGATACAGGATGGTTAAGCAAGACAGAAGGAAAAAAATTTGACAAGTGAGGAAGTAGAGGCAAGTTCACAGGACAGAAATTATCTAGGAGGGAAAGAGAAGAAGAAGGAATAGAATATAAGGGCAGGTGGGTCCGAATGAAAAAGAAAAGTCACTAAATAGATGGCAGAATGAGCATTAGAAAAACAGTTAAGCCCTGGCCAGTTTGGCTCAGCGGTTAGAGTGTTGGCCTGCGGTCCGGAGAGACCCGGGTTCGGTTCCCGCTAAGGGCACGTACCTAGGTTGCAGTTTGTCCCCGGCTCTCGTTGGTCGTGCGGGTGGCAGCCACTCGATGTGTCCCTTTCACGTCGATGTTTCTCTCTCTCTCCCTCCCACTCTATCTGAACAAAAAATAGGGGGAAAAATGTCCTCAGGTGAGGATAAAAAAAAAAAGGAAAAGAAAAACAGTTAAAAGGAGAAGGAACCCTGAAACTAAACATAGCTGACAAAAATTTACCTTTGTTTGGAATTGAAGGGCTGATTTCTGCACCTCTGTGTAAATCCACTGAGCTCTACCCTTTGAGGATAAGAAGCAGAGGAAGAGAGTATCACTGACTAATCTGAATATTATTATTATTATTATTATTATTATTATCTATTTCTCTCTCTCTCTCTCTCTTTCTACACACACACACACACACACACACACACACAAAATAAGTTTCTTATGTATACATTGTGCAAAAAAAACACGTGCTTTAGATTTTTCTGACTCTAAAGTACATGTTCCTAAAGGCAGAAAGCTGAGGCTCATCTTCATCTTTCAGTAAACTCAGGAGCCTAGGAATCAGTCTTCGGATTCACAGAACTTTTGAGGTCACTGTGTGGATCCCAATGTAACTACCCTAACAGGAGAGGCTTTGTCATCTCCCAGAGAGTACATACCTATGGGCACAATGCTCACAAAAGCTTATAAGGGAATGAACTAGAACAGAGGACAAAGCCAAGACAACAATCCAGTAGATGTGGGCACTAAAACTTGAAAGTAGGGGGAGATGGACAAAGGCATGAGAGAGTGGTGTAGAAGAAGGGGACAGAGAGAAAAAGAAGAAAGGGTAAAGAGGGAGAAAAAAGTGTGTGTGTGTGTGTGTGTGTGTGTGTGTGTGTGTGTGTGTAAAAAGATGTGAGGGAGTAGGGGAAAGAGAGAGAATGAGAAAAAAACACTTGACACTTGAAAAGTCTTTCCTTATGTTGAGGCCACAGTAAATCAGACGATAATGAAATTCTGCTCAGATTAAATACCCGATAGAAAACTTGGAAGCAAATGAGGAATTATATCACAAAACCTCAGTGTCATGTAAATCTCAGTGAACAGGGAAATAAAAATGTTAGCAACGATTACATTCTTCTTATAACAAAACTGGTACTGAAAAAGGAAAAAAGAAGAATGGAAACACTTCTGTAAATGATTAAAGGGAGAGTGGGGATCATGGGTTGGGGGGAGCTGGGAAAGGGAGGGAGGGGTGTGCTGGCAGTGATAAATATAGAACTATAATTTAAGAGACACTAGGAAACGCTTTGTGTATGTTAATTGGAAATGTATTCGAGAGGCTGCAGTTTGTTCACCATGAATGTCATGACCTTGGGTTTCTTGAGGGAATGTGGGCTCCACCCTGTCCCCATGGTGAAGGAAAGAAGCAAGAAACCATGTCATTCAAAGGATGAAAGAAGTTCCAGTTTATATGGTGGAAGGAACCATTTTTTTGTTTTGTTTTTGTTTTTCTGTTTTATTCTTTGGACTAAAGAGAGGAACACTGTGGGATTACAGCAAAGCCATCTTGTTTGCCAAGGAAAAGACTCGAAGATGGGACCATGTGAGATCTGCCGCACCCTATGTTAGAGTGACAAGATGGATTCTCTTTTCTACTCTTGGTGGCCGAAAATTCTGGTTAATCAAATGAGCATTTGACCCAAGGGGAATGGAGATGTTGGGAACTGGATTTGGGAAGAGGATTCCTCCTATTTATCTGGGGCAGTTCCTAGCATTGGCAGTGATAACAGTCCCTGCCTCGTGTCTCAGAGCAGAGAGGAGTGGGTTCTGGTGAACTGAAAAGTTCAGGTCTGTTATGCATTTGGGCTGAAACTCTTGTTTTTGAGTGAATAAAATGATAAAGGATAATCCTTCACTAAATATCTGCCAATTCACTTCTACTCTGTCACTTGCTTTTTGAACCATCCTCTCCTTCCATCCCTTCACACACTCTGGAACACAATCAGATCATTTAGATCTTAGACCACAAAGATGGTCTGGGGCCATGATGCCCAAGTAATAGTTCTATCCCAGGAATAAAGGTGATGCATGGAGAGCACAGCATAACCTTGATAAAAACCAGGCTCCCAAGTCATTTCAGACTCACCTAATTAGAATCTCTGAGGGTGGTGGACCCATGAAATCTGCATTTGTAACAAGGTCCCACGTAAGTCTCACATGGCCAGCCCATCTCTCATCTCCAGGTGAACATTTGGGAGCCACTGAACACTTATTAATAACTATTTAACCATGACTCAGAGAGAAAAGACACCACCACAAGTCACACACAGCTGGAACTGAAACCCAAATATGCCACTTCTCAGGCCAGAACCCCGACACTATACTAGCAGTCTCCTTCAAAGCATGAATGAGACCTAGGTCCCATCTACCACCTAACTCAGGCCTAAGCCTGCCTCTAGGAATGCCTCATTCATGATGACTATGATGATGGTGATCATGATTATGATGGCAGTGGTGGTAATAGTTAATAACTACCCAATACTTACTATGTGCTCATTTAATCTTCAAAACAATCCCACATGATAGGCACTATTATTTCCCCATTTTACAGCCTAGAGAATTGAGGCACAGAGTAGTTAGAGAAGTTGTGTAAGGTCACACAGCTAGAGGGAGGTGGGACTAGGGTTCAAGCCCAGGACTGGCAGAAGGTAGGCAGTGCTGACTTCCTTAACACACTTCTCATGTGTATTTTAGCACTTGACCTTTTTGTCACACAAGATTTTTCCACTGGAAGGTACCTCTCCTGACCTTAACTCCTCCCCTAACTGCCCTCCCTACCTATTTATAGGTACAACAGAAGATAGCATAATTATCCTGAAATAAAGGAGAAACACTCAACAGAAACCCCATGCCAGGAAGGCCTTTTAGGAGTGGGCCTGCAGGCCAGGCATACAGCCAATTATTGTCATGCCTTCTTTTTCCCACCCCCAGGTTCTTACAAAATTAAAAACAGATGAAGATCAAAGTAAGCATGAGCTTTGTTCCCCTGCACCCAAATAGAGGGACTCTGGTTTACTATGGTGGAGGACATGACTCAACCCTTTTTTGGTCCAGAAAGTTCTATTGGAAACTTCCTTTCTACGACCCTGGCTTCACCCCATGATTCAGATATAAGTATCTATCTTGGGAAAAGCAGAGAAAGCAAAGAAATTTTAGGTGATAGCTGTGGAGGAAAGAGCAGAAGTATTCCTCCAATTCTGTTCCGTCCTGAGGGATGGATCAGAAGTCCTGTCTTTTCCACAGAAGTATAAAGAGTCAAGCCTGGATGCTGTCTACTAATGCAGGCCTTATCTCTCCATGATATACTCCATGACTGTCTTTATGAATTAACTCTCCCATAAATAAATAAAGTCTTTGAACTCTATTTCTCCAGTGAAGCTGATTTGCCTTGAGTCATTCATAATCTCTTCCATTCCCCTCTTGTAACCAAGGGAACCTTGAGTCTCGGAGAGAATAAACCCAGCCCTATGACCTAGGCATGCAAGCAATGCCTTTGAGCACATATGGATCAGTTAGTTTAACTGTTCATTGTCTCTGATCAAAACAGAGTTCGGCATAAAGCATTAACCCAATGTGACATGATAGTATCTTGGTTTTCCTCACTTGCTGAAAATAAGAGTAAATAAGTACCCTTAAGTGGAATGAAAAGTGGGACATGGAGATAATAGAAGGCTTTTAGGGAACACTGAGAATCATCATTACCACTTGAGGCCAGAGCTCATCCATGGAAGGCATGGCTTACCTCCAGGTGTGCCTCATCCACCTTCCCTGCAGCACCTCCAGCAGAAAGCTGTTAGCTTATGATCCGCCTCCACAGCCCCCTGGGAAAGCTGCATCATGAGCAGTTGGGATCTTTTCATATTTCATAAATGTGCTTAACTCACACTCATGAGGTCAAATGGAAGGCCTACTGGATTTAATTATGCTAGAAAGGGAGCCAGCCAGAAACATCTCACATGGAGCCATCGAGACAGCCGGGAGAGCGCAAGCAAGCAGAAGGGAGATGTGATGGGATGTGAGTCAGGCTGAGGGGCTGAAACCATGCAGCACCCAGAGAAACAAAACTGCAGTCCCTGAGGCAGACAGCATCCAAAGGAGATTCTGGTCACAATCCATTCCCAGGAGGGACCTGAGAAGCTGGTTGTGTTTATTCCACATTGATGAGTGCAAAATAAGCCATGTAAAATGACACACATGTGCCTGTGTCCAGATCCTTAAATAAAATGTGGTAAAGCTACAAAAAGGGTCAATAGACTTGACATCTCTGTCTTCCTATTATTTGTTCTGAGTTTTGATTCTACACTATGAGGCTGGCAGTTTTCATATAAAGTTGACTCAATAAATATTTTGATGGGACAAAGAACAAGAATCCATGTAAAATCATGGAGGAGCAAAATGGACAAAAACTCACAAAGATAAAATGATTGAGAAAGTGATGAGCACAAATTTTCTGTGAGGACACAGATTCATTGAACAATGAAACAAACTCAATGACTAGACCAATACAGGCCAAAAAGACAGGCAAGGATTGAATTCCTATTAAATGATGTAGAAGCTGCTCATTGTTCTCTAATATATTTTCTTTCTTTCTTCCTTAACCATAAGATTTTTTTAGCTGATCATATTGCTACTCACAATAAAGATAAAATTTTCAGCCTTCTTTGCAATAAATGTGGTCGAGGGGTTAACTTCTTGCTCATAGAATATAAACTCAAATCTCATATGGCAGCCCCTTGGAGTCTACCTTAGGAGACACATGGGGTGTCTTCTTGGCCCCTTCTTCATCATCCTTTTCTCTGCCTGCTGCCTTAAGCATAGATGGCGCCATCTTGGGCCATGAATGATAAGGACCATATTTCAGGGATGGTGAAGTTATGAGCTCTATGGAGTCTTGATCCCCAAGAATTTTATGGAACAGAATTATCACACTGGTCCTAGAAAGCTTACCCTCATGATTGTTTTCTAAGAAATACCACATATACCTCTGAATGGATGAGGGTATATTTAGGACCAGGTTTGGCTACAAGTGACAAAAAAACTATAATAACTCTCAGTTAAATCGTCAAGAAGTGTGTTTCTCTCTCATGTAAATCAAGGTCCACCTTAATTTTAAATTCTTTGACACTTTCTCTAGAAATAAATATCCTTATCAGGTAATATCATCAGCCTTCTCTTCTCGGAAGTAAATTATTCCAGTTTTACCACTCGTCTTAATTGTAGGGTTTGTTTTCTCCCTGTGCCTCTTCATTGTCCCATCCACACTTGCCCTCCCACTCCTTCCCAGGCCCCTTTTGAGGCTGGGAGTGTTGACGATTCTAGTCAGGAGCTAAAAGAGTCTTAAGTCAAAGCAAAACTCCAAGAAGTGTATAGAATCTTCCATATGGCTTGAATGAGGGCCCAGCAAGTCAGCATGGGGCAGTCTGGCTTAAAATCAGCTCAATGCCCAGCTCCCTTGACATGACCCTAAAGGCAGGGCAGCTCCGAGGGGAGAGAGAGACAGGAGATGGGCTTCAGTGCTTGAATGCCTACACACTTGAGCAGCATTGCAGGCCCAAGGCCAAGATGCACATCACCCCTTAGCTGCCTCCCAACCCAGATGACTTGGAATCCCTTACCCTCCCCCCACCACCCCTGGTGTTTTCATTACCTAACCCAAAGACCTCCTGAGGCAGATAAAATTCTCCATGTAGGGTGAAGTTATTGAAGCGAAAAATAATAAACTTTCATGAGCGTGTTTCAATTTTCACTTGTGTTTATGGCCAAAGGTGTTTTTTATTTTAATAATTGCTGCTGGAACAAGGGCAAGCTACATGCTGCTAACTTGTTAAAGAGAAGGGGAGTGGGGAGAGAGCGAGAGAGTCAGTGAGAGTGAGAGTCCATGCTCGGCTGTAAACTGCTCAGCAGCTGAGCTCTAATCCTCCCAGTGTTGAATCCCACCTTTGAAACTGTGTGCTAGAGAAAGGGATGAAATATTTTTTGGACCACGCTCTGTTGACTGTTTGCCCTGGGCTCATTTTAGCCATCACGGGCAATTTTAGCACAGGGTGTGTGTACGCATGTGTGTGTGTTTGTGTGTGTGTTTGTGTGTGTGTATGTTTTAAGAGAGAAACATCAGTGTTCTGTGGTACCATTTCATAATAGAGAGTGTGTAAAAGGGAAGGAATTTGGAGGAACCAGGTTTCTTCCAGTTGGACATCAACTTGACCGTTGTTCTTAGCTCATTTTTATCTGGCAGAGTTTCTATTTGCTTTTAAATGTCAGAAAATGTTAAGAAGGCTTTGAAATCTGCAAGAAATTTCCTAGACTTCTGAGGATGATGCTCACCCCATAACAGTATAAACTGATTACCCTCCACCTGTAAAATTGCCTTTTAGAAGGCACATATCCGAGGAATCAAATGAAAGACAAAAGGATTAAAGCAAACGTTCATTTGTGGGTCTGAGTAGTACGCTCCGGAATGAGTGAACCTAGAAATATTCAGATGTTGTATTTCTCTCTGTCTTTCTCATCTGTCCTGACTCACATTTTCCAAACTCATGTAGATTCAAGAGAAAATATTGTGACTAGGAGAGCGTTAGTTAATATTCCCTTTCCTTGGCCCTAACTCTTCAGCCTACTGCAATAAAAAAGGACTTAAGTCCCAGAGGGACTGTGGAGCCTCCTCTAAGTCTAAATGGAGCTCCATTTAGCATCATAGGTCTTTAATAAAGACCAATGGACTGAGTGTCTACCAGCCCCTTCAAGTCTCAGTAGGCTTTCCTATGCGGAGTGTGCCAGCTTGCAGACCACCACTAGGGTTTATAAAAAAGATACCCTTTGGGGATAATTAACAAATAAACTGTGATATTTTGATGTGCTTACACTCAATACTTACAATAATTTTTACCTCCCCAAAGGCAGAGACTAAGTTTGGGGCTCACAGAGGACCAAGGCACATCTGGACCTCGGGGCATCTGTTTACACGGGTGTCTACAGATATATTCTTTGAGCACCTGCTCATCAATCCCAGCAGATCACTGCTGAGTCGTTCCTGACTCCTGCTCCCCTGTTCAGGCCCACGGACTCCCTTTGCTGTGTTTGCACACAGAGATCCCACCCTGCTGCCTCTGCCTGGCCAAGGCATGGAAATATCAGAAGGACACCTTCTGTTGAGACTCTCAGTACAGACACTCCTTGCCTGAGATTCTGTCTGGGAAGCAGGGTCTCTCTTTCCAGTAACCACCAAAGGTAAGATCCCTTTACTTTCCAGTCCGTTTTTTCTCCATCTCTGCCTGGGGGGTTATTTTCTAGTGATGCTTCTCCCAGCCATTTTTGGACTACTATGCTTTGAGTTCTCTCCATTTCACTGAGGTTGTGCGATTTAAAGTCTAAAGCTATGGACAGCTCTTGTTCCTATCCTCTGGCACTACCTTCGCCTTATTGTGCACATACACACATGTGGGTACTCCAGGAAGGATGGAGCAAATTACTGGAGGGGAAAAGTCAGTTAGTATCTAAAAATTTTTGCAATGTTTATAAATAGACCAGAAAAGGTGATGAACTTTCTTTTTTTTTTTTTTTTCTTTTTTTATCCTCACCCGAGGACACTTTTTTTGCATTTATCTTCAGATAGAGCAAGAGGGAGAAACAGAGAGAGAGAAACACTGACGTGAGAGAGACACATCTACTGGCTGCCACCCACACGTCAGGGACAAGCTGCAACTGAGGTACGTGCCCCTAGCGGGAACCGAACCTGGGTCTCTCTGGACCGCAGGCCAAAGCTCTAACTGCTGAGCCAAACTGGCCAGGGCAAGGTGATGAACTTTCAACATTCCTAGCATTAAGAGACTAACTATGGAAAATTATCATTTTTAACTCTTAGAAAATAATTGGATAATTAACCTGAGTAGTGTAAAAGCTTTTTGCTCTGAAATCACTCCTGCTGAACTGTGACACACAACTGATTGGAAGAACCCTTGACTTTCTCATGCAAGCCCCAGAGAACAACACAGCAGAGATGTGTCCTAGAGTAACCTCAGGAGAAAGGCCCACAGGACTTCCCAGCCCTCTGCTCCGGAGGTCAGCCCACCTCACTGTCCCCAGAATAGGAGGTGGTGTGAGCAGGCTGGGTGGTCAACATCCAGAGCAGTGGGAGGAGGGTGGGGAAGTGCTGTGACACTAAGGAGCGGCCCATTTTTCAAAGCAATAGAAGTAACCTCTTTACTTGGCACCCTGAAAGGGAAAGGCAGAAGTCAAAGCAGCCTCACGAAGCAATGAGGTGCCAATTTCCACCTCATCCCCTAGTCATAACCCTCCAGGCCTCAGATCACTCAGGCTAACCACTCTTGCCAGCCCCAGGCCTCCTCCCACCTGCTCAGTTCCAGCACAACCCAGGACTCCTACCGCAACATGCAGGACAACATACCAAAACTGTGCGGTGAGGGCTGTAGCCAGGTAGCGTGTGTTTTATGTCTGTGGGCAGAGCAAGCCTTTGTCAAGTATACAGGTCCCTTAAACCTAAATGTCTCCAGAATAAATCTCCTACTTCTGTAGTCCTTTTCCTACCCTCTTCCTTCCAAAAGAGAGCTGTAGGTAAGAAGCACCTACATTTGAAGTCTTAAGACCTGCATTGGAGCCTTGTCAATGGCTGGATGATTCTGCGAGGTTTAGCACAGAAGAGGCCTCCAATAAACGTTTGTTGATCTGAGTCCATCTATAATCCCAGAGAGATTACGTTGTTAATAACTTGTACCTTAAGTTATTTGTTCTATAGCATGGTTCCCAACTTTTTCTAAGTGAAAATATCATTTGTTAAAGCCAAGACATTTTGTAAACCACTACCTATGATTAATATCTATTGATTAAGAGAGTACATCAGAATTCAAAACTATATGAATTTAACACCCCTCTGAATATGAGTTCTATTTGTTAATCACAACAGCAGCTACTATATTAAAAAGTATATATTATCTATACAAAGTTTATATATAATATATATGCAAAAGTATATAGATATATAGAGATAGATATAATTGCAGTTTAAATAAATATATATTTTCTCCCAGAAACTCTAATTTGGTGTATTTGGAAGTAGAGTCCTGGGATCTGCATTTTACCTCCTGCCTCATGTATTTTGTGTGTTATTTTAATGGTGGTCATCCACTGACCCCTCTTGAAAAAATACTATGCAAGGGGCACTTACTTGAATTACTGTGGTGGCTCTTCATAATTTAACTAAATAGGACTGTTGTCTTCAGCCTGTTAATATTTTGTATTAGCTTTGTTCATCATCTATCCTCAGTATTCCTGAGGTCTATGAAGGTCACCATGGGAATACTGGCTTGATAGCTTGGTCATCAGATTGGGAAGGTTTAAAAGATGGAATTTAGTGCCTTGTAAGTGTCCATTAAAGTTCACAGTTTCCAACTGCCTCGCTTTCACAGTAATGACTCAAAGCCTGTGATCTTAACGTCTAGTCCTGCAAGAAAAAATTAAAAGAGGTTGTTTTTTTTTAATTCTCATTGGCTCTATACCAGTTTTACAAACTCAGTTTTGGCCAGAGTTATCCGCTTAATTGTGTATCTTCCAAATCGTACAATCCAGAGATCCATAATTGGCCCATCTTGTAGTTAGAAGTTTAGCTGCCCTTCTAACTACAACATAAACATGGGGATGCCCGTGGCGTCACTATTCTTGGTTGGGGCATGGCATGTGGCTTGTTGGTCCAGGAACCCAATTAGAGAATATGGATGATTTCAGAATCCATTTTGTCTAAAGGAAAGATTTGCTCCTTTCAATAATGCCATGGAATTTCTGACCTGATTATTAAGAGCTCTGGTGAGTCAAACTTAGGCTGGGTTTCTGGCTCTACATAACTCCCACATTCTTTGAGTTTTGAATTCCTCAAAAATCCATCAAGTCTATGTCTCACACTGACTCTAGCTCCTATATTATATTGGAGATCTGAGGAGCATAGCAAGAATCTGCTTCCCTAGCCCAAGTTTCCATTTACTCAGAAAATGGAGCTCTTAATTTATATTTCCTTTGACAAACAACGGTTTAACTTACAGGGGAAAAGCGTCTCAGGAACTTGGACAAACTTAAGAGGAGAACTAAATTAGAGGTTAGATAAAACTCAGCCTTCCCACTTCAGCCAGGTTCTGCCATCTCCAGTTACTATAAACAATTGCAATTTCGAAAGTGTTGAAAAAAATACATTGACAATCTCCCACAAAGGAGAAAGGAATTATAAGACTATTTCAAGTCTCTCTGCTGCTCAGTGGTAATATGGTTATATAGGACAACTTGAGCTGTAGGAGATCTCACTACTGTTTCACTGAGCCCTTGAAATTTGGAGTAAATGTCCCAACATTTATCATTTGTCTGAGAATGAAACAAATGACATCCATTTGAGATGCATAGTGAATCCATAAAATAGTAGGCAATGTCTTCTGGATCTATCTCCTCTCCCACCCTACAAATGGGAAAAGTAGATTTTCACCCTTTTTTGCAAACATTTGTACTAGAAATTTTATAGGCAAAAATGTTGAAGACAATGAACAAAGAAGATGTGTAATATAAGATTTGCCATCCAGAGATAGAAACCCAAGATCATCCTTTTGTGTTCCCTGTGTTTTCTATGAAAGAGGAAATTACTATTCACTTTTTCCAAAATATGCAAACCAGAGAAGGGGTACTGATAAGTCGGCTTCAGTGGTCGAGGTATAGCTCTATGATGCTCTCTTTCTTTTTTTTTCTTTTTTTTTTCATTAATTTATTAATTTTTGTTACAGATGTTTCTCCCTTTTTCCCCATGGACACCCTCCTCCTCCTCCCTCCCCACCCTGTCCCCAGCTTTGTTGTTCATGTCCATTGGTCCATACATACATGCATATAAGTTCTGTGGTTTATCTCTCCACCACCACCCTCTCTTCTGGGGATTCACTTCCACCCTGGAAAAGCCAACTGACAGAAATCTTCAAGGACTCTTAAAAACAAACTTGGCAAAGGTGGAAGTATGTTTTTCTCACCTGTGACTTTGGTCTTTATTTCTGGGGTTTTTGGTTCTCTAACTACACAAAGAGGAAATCAGACTAGACCTTCAAGTCATCTTCTTACTGGGGTATTCTACAAACTGCAGACTGTCAGCCCTCACAGTAACCCCCTCTGCCTGTAGTAAGATCCTGACTCCTTCTTTCTCCTTGGCTTCCCCAATCAGGTCCCCATACTCTCAGAGGGAAAGAATTAGAATAAATAATCTTCACTAAATAACCGGAGTTTAGCTGTTATTTGGGGGACTGCCTCTTGGTTCGGGGTAAGGTGGTCTTTGCATTTTAACAAGGTCCCATGGATTTCAACACTGCTCCAGCTGACAGAAGAAAGGAAAAGAAATGGAAGACCAGACTTCCGGGAGGCCTTCAGCTCACCCCTTAAGATCCAAAAAGCCATTTTTATGAATAATATGATCCTAGAAAAGCCTGTTTCATAAAAAAGGAAGGGAAGGAAGTCATGGTACAGAGTCATTAGGAGAGCTGAAGGAGAAAAGAAAGATGGTGGGAATTAAAGAAAGAGGAGGATTAGAGCAACAAGGCTCTGTTTAAGATATGCAGGGAGGGAATTTTCGAAATGATCAGGGATGGTAATATGTATCCAGCAAGCTTCCAGCCCTGAAAGACTTGGTTAAATGATTCTAAGTTTCCCTGCTGTCTCAAATTGCCTTTCAGTGCAGGGTCCAGGACCTGCTATCATTGACCTGTTGTCCAGGGAAGTTGAGCCTCCTTGCCATCCTTTAGGTTACACTTAACAATTTCAGATACTGACAGGGAAGTTAGGAAGAAGCAGGGCACCTGCTCTGACATTTTGAGGGTGATAACATCAATAGCTACCCTGATGCCTAATTACCAGAACAACTGTCAGAGATAGGTATGCATGAACCATGGTTGACTTCAAATTCTAAGGGGTCAGAGCTGTGTGGTGCTCTTTCTACCATTCGAGGTTGAAGCCACCTCTACAACCCACCAAATTTCTGTCCAGGTTCTCCTTGAGAACTTTCAGTAGCAGGGAACTCATTACCTTTCAGTCTGCTTCATTGTTAGGCAGCTCTATTAAAAAGGTTTCCCTTGAGTTGAGGAAAAGTTGTTTATTTGTAACTGGTACCCACAGAGCCCAGCTCAGTCCTCCGGGATCGCACAGAAAAAAGTAACTGTTTTCCTTGTGCCAGTACCTTACAGTCTGATGTCATCTCCCATGTCTTCCTCCATTTCCTCTTCCCATAGATGGGGTATGCCTGGGTCTTTCAGCTGCTCTTCATACAGCATGGTTTCAAATCTAATTTGGGATGGTTGCTATTAGGACTATGGACAAGTGCTTGTATTGTTTAAATTAGAGACAAAGAATAATTTCCCCCCATTTTGATTTTATTTATTTATTTTTTAATTAATTTATTTATTTTTGTTACAGATGTTTCTCCTTTTCCCCCCACTGATTCCCCCCTTCCCCCTCCCTGCCCTGTCCCCAGCTTTGTTGTCCATGTCCATTGTTCATGCACACATGCATGTAAGTTCTGTGGTTTATCTCTCCACCACCACCCCCTCTTCTGGGGATTGTCAGTCTGTACCCCACTTCCACGTCTGTGGGACTATCTCATTCCTCAGACTGTTATGTTCATTATATTCCACAAATAAGTGAGATCATATGATACTTGTTTTTCTCTGTTTGGCTTCTTTCGCTTATAGAACATTTGCCACATACTAGGCCACGTGATAGCCGTGATCTTGGTCAGGATGTATTTCCTCTCTAAGCTTGGAGGAGTCTGAATGTCACGGACCCTCAGGCCCCTCCCACTTCTGCAAATCTAAGATAGTATGAACCACCATCATCTGCTGAGCCCGTACACTTCGGGGCTCCCCACCAGATGAAATCTGAAGAACACCCCAGCCATTGGGGGAGAAGCAGAGGATGCTGCTGTGAAACCGTAAGACTCTCCAGTGTTCTTGTACAGAATAACTCTACCTTTGCTCCCCCCATTTCCACATATGTCCACATAGGTTTCTTTGGCAACTTTTGTTGTCCTTTAAGGCAGCTTTCTATATTAATCCAGTTTCACATGGTTCAGAGGGAAGCATGGAGATTTCATCTCCAAAGCTAGATTACACTATAAATGTTTAAGTTTTGACAACTAGGGAATTGGGATTGCTCAACAGCCTTTGTCTAAGAGCAAGTGTAATATCTGTTTTTATCAATTTAATAGCAAAGAAATTGGTAAAAAAAAAAAAAAATTAAAACCTGCTTATGAGTGTTTAGGTCAGATAAGATAGCTGAGAGAGATGCTCAGCTTACCAACCAGTCTGGTGTTATTTAGAGTTTCATTAAAGATCAATATGATAAATCCCACAGCCTAGGATAGACCATAGACAGGACAAAGTGGCCAGAGATATGGGAATTAGTAGGCCAGCACCTGTGCAGAGCCAAAAAAATTCTCAACAATCGGTATTATAAAAAGTAGGAAAAAAGAATTTATCTTTAGGGTGTTATTCTTATTATCTTTATGTATATATTGTTCTCAGTCTCTCCCCACTGTGATAACAAGCCCTGGCATGTTTTAGGTACTCAATAAATGTATGTAGAGTGAATGACTTTTTAATCAAAATCTTGTTAATAACTCAAGGTTTGCATCATGAACACTTGTTAAGACTAACAGGTGTCCTAGGCACTGTGCTAGACACTGTGGAGTTTATAGAGTAATTTGATGAGCTCAGAGCTCACATTCTGGTAGCATGGTTAAGACATTTACCCAAATGGCAGTAAGTGTGAAAACAAGTGATTGAGGTAAGACATGGAGGCCACTAAACATAGGGAGATAATGTAAAAAGGGTTAACAAGAAGACTTCCTGTGAAAGGATTCATTCAACTTGTCTACTCTGTTCAACTACAAGAACTCAGTCTGATTATTCAAACCAAAATTCTTAGACATGAATTTTCAGCCGAAGCTCAAGGGAGAACTTTTCCCATGGAGGGTCCTTTGTTTCTGGCTTTTTGTCTACTTCCTGGCAAAATCTCAACTGGCACTCCTCTGGGTGACCCACCCTTTTGTAAACTTCTCTCTGGCAGCTCACCTTCTCCCTGGATTTGCAGCTGGGAATCTCATACCTGGCTGCAGCCAAAAGATTTCAGGAAATGGTGCTTTGGAAATACATCTTTAAAATGAAAACAGATAAAGCAGCTGGCAGGGAAACCAAGGAAAACACGACTTTTTTTCTGAAAATCAAGCAGTTTGTTGGCACTGAAAACCTACCTGCTCTAAGCCATCACCACATCCTCTAATAAAGGCATTAGCACACACAGAGACACATGGACACACAAAAGCTCAGCAACGGGGCTGTAGAACACACCCTAGAAAACCTGAGAACCCTGTGGCCGGAGTCTGCAGTCTTGGAGATTTAACCCAAAAGGCCTGGGTCACCCATTTTCTTCTGGAGAAACTTCTTTGACTTCCTCCTCCACATGGTAGATAGTTTAAATCAAGTTGAGTGGAATTTTTGAAGCATTTCTGTTAGGTGCACCTTTTAATAATCTTCACTTGTAAGCTATAAGGGTTTTATTTCCAATTTAGTAAAAGGAAAAATAGAGATGCAAGTTGGGACCATTTCATCTACTAGGGTGGCATTAGTAAGCTGACACACACTTCCTCAAAGAAAGCCAAACCTTACCAAGAAATGTCATTTAAATAATATTCCCTTGCATGGCTGTAATACATTCCAATGTATAATGTGCTTTCATTTGACTGAGCTCTTATGAGCTTCACAACAGACCTGGGTAAATTAGCCAGGGTGAGCTTCATGGCCCGTGCAGATGAGGAAACTGTGATGAGCAAACAATGAGTGACTTGCTCGAGTGCGAATGAGAAAGAAGCAGAGAGCACACATCCCTACTGCACTGAGGGTTCTGCCTATCACTGCATGCGTTCTGCTGCTGTGGTTGCTCATAACTTAAACATCGGGTAACTCAACAAACCTACTGAAATACAGGCCTTCTGTAACCTGAATATTGCTGGTTCTCCTGGAATCCCACATCCACAAGTCAAAGCACCCCCAAGTCACAGAATGGAATTATAAAGGTTGTTCTCTATGTTTTTTCAAGAAACAGTACAGGGCTTCCCCAAAAAGCCCACAGCACACAGAGAACTTCCTCTGAGTTCTCTCTACATAGTACTTGTCCCTGCTGAAAAAAGTGTGTCTCTTGCCCTTTCCCATCTCCACACCAAGCTTCTTGAAGACCCTTCACCGCACACCATACATACGCTCTCATTTTATGGCCTCACAATTACCCCCTTAGCTCATTTCTCTCTGTGTCTGACTCTCCAGGAGGGCACAGACTGGAGTCTGGGTTGAGTGGGAAGCATTGGGTAATTATTTCTGACATCCTTGACAAGCTGTAATGACAGACACGACATGGAATGACAATTCTAGCAGTGTGTTGGCAAGAACACACTAAAGTATGGACATGATTCTCCAATACATCATTAGGATCTAAAAGGGAGAAGGGAAGGCATCTCCTCATATTTGCTAAGCTGATAAGACAGTAGAGTTATAGTCTCTGGCAATATAAGAGGCAAGATGCTGAAACTGTCTCCCTCCAGGAATATGAGCAGAGAGCCCAGTGGAGAAGAGTGAGTCCTTACTGAAAGACACATGTAGAGATATTCTCAGGGGGAAATGAGCCTTCCATGAGTAAGAAAAAGATTAACCCTCAAAGTATCCAACTGCCTGTGGGGCCACTGAAGCCGTCCTGAGCTGCCCCTGCAGCCAGTCCAGGTGAAAGCGGCCCAAGAAGCAGCAGTTTTTACCCCCATCAGCATCTGGTACAGTGCCTGCATTCTTAGAAAATAATGAAGCAATAAAGGGAGTGCAGGAAAAAGAAATAATGTCTCTAGTCATTACACATATACCCCATGAATAAAGGATAGGAAAGCTTCTATCTTTCTACAATGTGTAATGCTTCCTGGTTCTTGAGATCAACTTTATGAAACTCTATCAGAATTGTCAGTATCTTACAATGAGTATGTGTCACTTAATCGCTCTTCACTGTAGACTAGATCGGGGAGCCAGACTCAAGGCAATTGTTTGTGTTCATAGAGTGAAGCTAGGAAATCAATGTGACTTGGCAGTATGACTCCAAATACTTAACGGCTCTCAATCACTACACCCCACAAATCCCACACCAAAGTGAAGACCCTGCCTCTCTTTGTGAGAAAAACTGAGACAAAAGAATACATTCTCCAGGCTATGACTTTGCACTTTTACCTGCTAAAAACAACTGGTGATATCCCTGTGTCTAGTATGACTGACTAAGGCAAACTGTATGCTCCTGGGAGCCCACAAATTCCTGGAACAAGGGCCCAATATCTTTTCTACCTGTGAGGATGAGAACCGTGATTTCTTTCTTCTGGGCTTTGATTCCCCACCGCACCCCCCAAGCACTGTCCTTCCAGCTTGATCTTATGAAACTGAGAGGGGACATTAATACTTACTTTTGCTTTTATGTTTATCATACTTTCTGGGCAATGATTCCATTGTTTTATTTTCAACTATCCACTGAAACCAGGTTTATATTCAGAGTTTTTATGATGCCTCCAGGCATCATAACTTTGGACAAAGCAACCACCGCTACTACACCTCACAGAAACTTGCTATGAACATTTGAATCGATTTCACTTTCCTCCTCTCTAAAATGGATGTATGTATACAAGCCAATCTTTGCGTGGAAGTGACTGTAAGGATGAACAGATAACTCACTTGTAAGTGCTCTGAACGTCTTCCTGAAGCACCATCTGGAGAGCCATTATCCCATGGGTAAGACTGTGGCATCTTTTGTGAGAAACAGCTTCTTTCGGGAGGCCAGAATTCCAGCCTCCTAATATTTTATGACTTTTGGCATGTTGCTTGAGTTCCTTCAGACTCAGTTTCTCTTCTTCGTAAAATGAGATAAATAATACCGTCTAGTCAACTGGAATTTTTAGAACAATTTTGTGTACTTTAGAAGGAAAAACATCAGGGACATCTAAGTTTTTTGTGTTTTTTTTTTTTTTTTCATATTGGATTACTTCAACTAGGAGCAGGGGATTTAACAAATCCAAAGGGGGAAATCAATAAAGATGTGTCCACAAACCACAATGTTTCCCTTTGGCACATGGTATGATCAACTCCATTATGATGTCAAGGACAAGCACTTCTCATCAGAATATTTTAGATGTGCTAAACCTCTTTTTCCTGAGGCTCCTGGATGTGAGAGGCTGAATAGATGGAAGTTCTTAGTGTCTCTGGAGAAGAGCCTACTTCCTTTCCCAGGCTTCTTAACCCTATTGAAGATCACTTGTCGTTAAGATGAGCCTTCGTAGAGAGGCACTCAGGAGTGGAACCCTCTGAAAGACGGAGCTTTTTCAGAATGTCAGGGGCTGGAGGTGTGTGTGACTCAAGAAGGACACTTAATCCGTGATAGAGAAGAATGCTGAGATTGCAAAACATGCACCGAAAATGAAGAGAGAGGATGTTATACCTTCACTACCATGATGGTCTAAAATCAGAAGATATTGATCCTGTCCCTCTGGCCATTCAACATTCCACTCACAAACTCCTTTTGCTGAGAAATCCCTCTGGTTCAGTTAATCCAATGTTCTAGAAACCAGCCCTTCCCCCATCTCAACCCATAAGACTTACCAGTTTTCATGTGAAAGGTATTGATTCAGAAGCTCCTGATGGCTCCCTGCTAAACCATTGATTTTTATTAAATGTCCTGCCCCTTAATGCATCTAGCAGGTCCCAGAATTCTGTTATCTTGTATTCCTTTCCATTTTCTTCATTGTAAGCCCCTTTTCCTTCAAATAAACCTCAATTTGAGTTTAAGACCTTCCTGAAAGATGATGCTATAGCCTGCCTCCCTTTCTAGACCTTCCCAACCCTCACTCTCATTCAAATGAGAATCACTAAAGGCCTCCTTGTCCTTGCCCCCCAGCAGACCCTCATAAATCCACAGTGAAGTTTTTTTTTTAATTAAAGCGTCCAAATAATTAATGATCAACTCCATTTGTGCCATTGAAAACCCAAATGTCACACGGTTGAAAGGACCCAACCAAATAATTCAGTGTACCCTATAAAGCTTTAAAAAAGCAAAGCCCAAGAGGCCTGCACGACTGGTTTCTGTGCTGTCTGAAAAGCTTGGTTGGGTTTTGGGGCACTTGATTGGATTCCAGGAATAATGTGCCCTGAGCACAAAGGGCTCTTTTGATGTGTCTGTGCCATCGCTCCTCCCCTTTCCTCCTCACTTTACCTGGGATACACATTCTCCTTGTCTCCCAAGTTGGAAAAAATAACCCATGGAAGAGAGGAAAAAACAGCAGAGGCAAAGTCAAGGGTGGGAGTTGGGGAAAAACTGCCGTTCCTCGTCTGAGTTTGGTTACTAAAGTCTGGTTATTCCAGAAGGAATAGGAGAAATGGAGTTTACACAATGTCTGTGACCAGACACTGAACATGTAATGAAAAGATGCTTCTTGTTTGAATGTAGTCCCTTGAGTATGGGTAATGAGTGAGTCTCCCAGTAAGGACCTGCTACTTTCAAAGAGTCAGAAGAACTACAGATTACCAACCTGGAAAATCAGTGTGGATTTACATGTCTAATTTAGGCAAAGAATCTCATAGATAGTGAGTCCAGTCTGTTGAATTTTCATAGTACTAGAATATTTAAGCAAAATGGAGAGAAAGAAGACAGAGTCCCCATTGCTAGAATGCCCTAAGAAAAGTGGCAGAGCAAGGAATGTGGTTCTAGTACCAGCTGAACAGATATCCAGATTGACAGCAGAGGGCAGCGAGCTGGTGGTAGTAGAGGGCTATCTGAGGTCCTTCGAACTTGAATAGGCTGTTTTATCCTTCTAGTCTTGTATTCTTTATCTATGTTGCTAGTATATAAAAATATAATTCAGTTTTTTATATTGATTTTGAACACAATAATCTCGTCATTATTCTTTCTAATAAATTATCATTAATTCTAATAAGTTATCATTAGATTCTCAGCCTGTCTTCTCTTCACCATCAGCTCTCAGCTGGTGAGATCACAGGGAAGATGTTTGACATATCTGTTAAGTTTCTCGGGTTGCAAGCAACAGAAATGGCTCTAGCTAGCTTAATTGTAAAACAGGGTTTATCTTAAGGCTATGGGATTATTTTGTGAGTCATAGGAAACATGAACAACTATCAGACTTCAGAAAAGGACAGGGCCCAGAGTAACTTTAGGAAATGAATCAAGCGTCTCTTCGAGACATTCTAACCGGGTGAACTCTGGACTCTCCTTGTGTCACTCCTCTTAAGATTCAAATTCTTCAGAGAACAAATCTTGGTCCCTATTTAGATGTAACCATTGACTATGTTGCCAGTTGATTAATGGGCCCACCAAGTCTTCATGCAATTCTGAAGGAGTAGTACCCCAAAAAGAATTCATGCTGTTGAAAGAAGAAGGGCGAACTGATGCTGGAAAAGCAAGACAATGCATGGCCACCATGTATAGTAGCTAATTAGATTTTCCTGCCTCTCACCCATCTTAACAGGTGTACAGATTAACACTTAAATTTTGCTGATGATAGTGGTGGTGGAGAGGATTACCATATCAGACAGCCTTATCTTGCAATCAAAAGCATTTGGGCTCATTGTCAATGATCCACATTATTTGTTTATACATGAAAGTGGATCCTTTGCCTACCTTCCTGCCCTGAGCCTCAATCAATCTCTCCTTCCCTATTAATATGCATTATGCTGTTGAAATCGGTTTGATTAATAACCAAATGCATGTGTGTTCTATCTTGCTTTCTTGCCTCTATCTTCTGACTCTTTCTAAGGGTGGTGGTGTGTTTATTTTGCTGTGGTTACTTTGGAATAAAAGAACTAGTATTTATAGTGATACAATCAGTAACTACATTGAATTCTATCTGCTTGTTGAACTGCTGACTCTGGGCACGCTTAGTGTATAAAAGATATTTGTGGGTTTCCTAGGTGTTTTTAATCCATAAGAAAATGGACCGAGGTCATGGTGATCAATTTTCTTAAGGAGAGAATTGTAGTGAAAATGAAGTGAGATTAAAAGGCTCTTATCTTTGCCATCACTCATCTCCACCTTTGTTTATTGCCCTCTCTGGTTTTCATTAGCATGCTGACAACTGGAGCTATAGACATTTTCATCTACACTCCAACTACTGCACTGATTTCAGTTCCAAGTTATGAAACTTAATCTAAACCTTAGAAGGGAAGTTACAAACTGTAACTTTACATTTCAGTTTACAACATCCCCCAGCATGATTCCAGGAATTGAGTTGGAAGAGGTCCTGGGAATCAGAAACCAAACTACCACCTCCTTCCTCCCCTAAAAGGACCTGAGGACATTTGAACAAAACTCATAAAAACACTGTTTTCACAACATCCAAACTGAGAAGGATTGCAAGAGAACATCTCATCCATCCTCCTCCCGGCAACTGCTTTTAACTAATCCCAGAGAAGAGAAGGTTTCTCTTACTCGTCAAGATCATTTGAAGGGCATTTCACAATTCCCCTGGCCACCTGTTTCAAAATATAAAAACTGAATGCCAGGAAAATCTTCCTCATATTCAAACACCAGTTCTTCCTTCAATTCAGACCATATTAAAATATAAAGTTTCAGAACTGGAAGAGATTTTAAATACCATGTAGTCTAGAGGTTAACACTGGTGACCCCGGGATTGAGACATATTTTACTAGGGCCACAGAAAGTTTAATTTTTTTACTTTTGAATGAGCTGCCAATACTTAAATATTGAGATATTACCTTTTGAAAAATCTGTTATAACTGCATATCTAAAAAAATCAGAAAGTCTGAAAACAATGTGGCCCTCATTCCCTTGGCAACAATCAGAACTGGGCACTCCTCTTTAGACTGGGGTTGTAGGGGAAAATAACCTCTAGTATATCAGAGAGACAACTAGGCGTGCTATGACTGGCCCTTCTCAGCACCTAAGTTTGTGACTTCTGCTTTTTGCTGATGAGAAAGCTGAGGACCAGAAAAATGGGTGGACTGAGGTCACCAGCTCTAAGTGCAACAAGAGAACCCAGAACTCTGCCTCCTGGTGCAAAGCTCTTCTCCTATAGAGCATGCTTTCAGGCTTTAGTCATTCCAAACTGGGGCAATTGAAGGAAACGGTTATAGAAAATGGGAAAGTGACATAATAAATGTCAAAACCTACAATTTTCATATTGCCTGTCACTTTTTTTTTTAATCCTCACCCCAGGACATTTTTTGGTATTTTGTTCAGATAGAGTGGGAGGGAGAGAGAGAGACAGAAACATCGACATGAAAGGGACACATCGAGTGGTCGCCACCCACACGACCCAGCCAGGGCCGGGGACAAACTGCAACCAAGGTACGTGCCCTGAGCGGAAACTGAACCCGGGTCTCTCCAGACCGCAGGCTGACGCTCTGACCACTGAGCCAAATTGGCCAGGGCGACCTGCAACTTTTTATAGTCCTTCACTCAGCTCAACATTCTATTGATAGAGGTGTGCCCTAAGAGCAGTAAAGAAGATAACTGGCTGACACTTAGTGAATAACGAAGAGAAGGTCCAATGGAAAGGGAAGGCTTAGAGGATCCAGGCCCAGTTTTATCTTGAGGGGTGTGTGTGTGTGTGTGTGTGTGTGTGTGTGTGTCTTTGACCCTTGGTTCTCAGTGCTTTTAATCCGGGGGGTGGGGGGGAGTAAAGGTGGCATGTGGCATGCCCATTTCCAACTCCAGAGTATGGAGAAGACAAAGAGAGGATTTACAGAGCATATGAAGTTATAAGGCAGGGGGTAATTTTGCTTATTAAGAATATAAAAAACAAAGATTCCAATCTAAGTATATGTTTACAAGAGGTTAAGCTTCGAGGTCAATTTATTTAAAAAATCAAAGTTGAATAGTATATTTCTCAAGATATTTCTCAAACTAGTTTTTTGGTACTGGGTAGATACTATCTAAAACAATCTTTTGAGCCTCTGAAAAGACAGTGACCCCAGGGCAGAGTAAGAATTTTGTATTAACCCTCTCTTGCAACACAAAAGAAAAATCTTTGGTTAAACATAAGGTAACTGTACAGCCCAAAAGTACCTGATCATTGCAGTCTTGGAATAGGACCGCTATCCTGTGCTCAAAACAACTGAAGAACTAAGTTCATCATTACAGCCACCAGTTGTTTAAATCAAGTATCAGCCAATCCTGTCTAATGGCTTCTAACTATGAATGTACTCGACATAGACAAAAGTGGCCAAAACAGGCTTTCAGTCTTCCCCCATTCAAGAAGTCAAAACCTACTCTTTTAGATGGCATCTACCCAGAACCAAAAAACTACTTTGAGAAATATACTATTCAACTTTTATTTTTTATGACTTGATCTTGAAGCTTAATAATCTCTTGTAAACATACACAAGAAGGGTTAGAGAAGGAGCCTTTCTTCCCAAGAGCAAAGACATTACTTGAGCTCAATATTTGAGTTTAGTTCTCGTTTGAAGGCATCTAAATCTCTATTTCCACCAAGACACTCACAATTGGCATTCATGTGAAGAACAACTTTTGCTAGTTGGAAAAGTGGTGGGGAAAGACTCAGCTAAGAATTCTTTCTCAAGGTCAAGTGATTTTTAATAAGCTTAGTGGTCTTTGTGGGTTATAAAACAAAGTGATTAATATCCATTGACTTGCAAAGCTCACCAGCTAAAGAGACTGCATTTACCCATACTACCTCCTCTCCCTCTCTTAACGTCCTCTTTAGAAAATCAGAAATAAGAATATTTTGGAAGTAGCAACTTGGTACCTGGTGGTCTTTTTTTTTTTTTTTTTATCCTCACTCGAGGACATTTTTCCATTTTTTGTTCAGATAGAGTGGGAGGAAGAGAGAGGAAGAGAGAGAGAGAGAGAAACATCGATGTGAAAGGGACACATGGAGTGGCTGCCTCCCACAAGACCCAACAAGGCCCGGGGACAACCTGCAACCGAGCTACATGCTTTTAGCGGGAACCAAACCCAGGTCTCTCTGGACCGCAAGCCAATGCTCTAACCCCTGAGCCAAACCGGCCAGGACGTACCTGGTGGTCTTAATAAAATCATACTCAGCGGACTTGTCTTCCCTTTTAATATTGGTTGTATGCCAGAAAGGATACTTAAATGGAGAATTTCTTTCATCTGATGACAGTGGAGACATTCCTAATGAAACAAGAAGAATGCCATATTAGTAAATACAATATAAAATGGGGATGACATTGCAGATCAGTACAGAAAAGAGTAAATGCTGCGATAATTAGTTATTAAAATGCAAAAAAAAAAGGAAAAACACCTTTTAATTGAATCCCTACATCTCCTTTTAAACTAAATTATATTTAATGTTGATTAAATACATAGATATGAGAAAGAAAACTTAAAACATTATAGAAGAAAGTATAGCATAATTAAAACCTTGGGGTAGGAAATAATTTTTAATAAATAACACACATAAACACATGTTTTAAAACAACTTTAAAAAGGATTGATAAATTCAGCTACATTAAAATAAATACAAAACATATGTAACAAGAGATACATTAAAAAGGAAAAGGATAAGTAATAAACTGGCAGAAGATAGGTACAAACATATAGCAAAAAAAGAAAAGATTTGTGCCCAGGATATTAAAGAACTCCAAAATAATTTTTCCCCATTGACCCCTTTTCCCCACTCCCTCCCCCCTCCTGTTTTCCACAACCTAATGTCTGGGTCCACTGGTTGTGCATATATGCATATAAGTTCTTTGGTTTATCTCCTCCCACCCCTTCCATCCCTCATCCCTCTGAGATTTGTCAATCTGTTCCCTATTTTCTTGACTCTGGATCTATTTTGATTGACAGCTTATTTTGTTCATGATGTTCCATAAGTAAATGAGATCATGTGATACTTGTCTTTCTCTGACTGGCTTATTTCGCTCAGCATAATACTCTTCAGGTCCCTCCATGTCCGTCTCAAAGTGGAAGAGATCTTTCTTTCTTATTATGTAGGTAAGTAAAAGTAAAACAACCATCAAAATGTCTAACATAAATGTAAATTGGATCCCAGAAGGAAAAGAGAGAGAGATTAGGACAAAAGAAATATTTGAAGAAATAATGACCAAAAAAACTTCCCATATTTGCTCAAAAACAAATTCAACAATCTTAGCCAACCCTAATCACAAATTTGATCAATTTAAAGAAAACCCTGCTTATACACATTGTAATCAAAATACTGAAAACTATGAATAAAGAACAAATATTAAAAGCTATTAAAGAAAAATGACACATATAAGAGGCCAGTGATTCAAAAGACAATGGATTTCTCATTAGGAACCATGGAAATAAGAACACAGTATAATAACATCTTTAAAGAGCTAAATGGGGAGAGAGAAAAAACTACCAACCCAGTATTTTATATCCAGTAAAAATATTCTTCAGAAATGAAGATAAAATAAAGATGTTTTCAGATAAAGAAAATCTAAGAGAATCACTGCTAAACAGACCTGCACTGCAAAAAAAGCTAAAGGAAGTTTCTCAGGTTATAAGAACATAATACCAGAGTAAAACTTCATTTTCAGGAAATAATGGAGTATCAATGATGGTAAATGATAAATATCTGGTATATAGTTCATGGTTCAACCAGAGAAATATAGAGATACAGATAGAAAAAGAGTTAGAGAGAGAAACAGAGCGAGAAGTATTACAAAAAAAAATTGGCTTATACAGTTCTGGGGTCTGGCAGGTGATCAAGAAGGAAAGATAATGAGTAGGCTACAACCTCACAGGTTTGGAGTCTCTGAACTCAGGAAAAACCCAAGCCTTCCTGTAAAGGCCTAATCCAGGATAATGGCACTTTTGATTAAAGTCAACTGGTTATATTAGGGACTTTAATTATATCACAAAATCCCTTTATAGCAGCCTTTAGATCAGTGTTTGACTGAATAACCAAACTGTAGTTTGACCTACCCAAATGTACACATCAGAGAGCCCTCACATCTGGGTAAATATAAAACACCACTTCATTTCCTCTGAAGCCCTTTAAAACATATATAATTTCTTGAACTAAAAATTGTTATATTTGGTCGGGTTTTCCATGTATATAGATGTAACATAGGACAACTGTAACACAAAGGAAGGTGGGTAAGGAATAAAGGGAACCCCTGGGTTGTTAGTTTCTAAATCTTCATGAGTGATAATATTAACTCTTAGTAGACTGCAGATTTATACATTTTACAAATGTATAAAACAACCACTAAAAAGGTACAATAATGTACAGTTTTAAGTTTAGGCTGATTGGTACATACATGGGTATTCACTTGAGTATGCATCGCACCTTTATGTACATCTGGAATATTTGTGATTTTAAAACTTAGCAAGGAACTGGAGTCTCAAACATGGCTGCTTGGCAAAAGATAGAGCTTTCAGTCATAATGAGGGAACAAACGCCCTTGCTGAATGCCCTCAACTATTTTGACTTCTGGAGGGGCGGGCCGTGATTACAGCTGCGATTAGGTGACTCACCATAATTATGTTTTGTTGAAATTGAATTTATTGAAGCATGAATCATTCTGCCCAAGTCCTACCTAATTGCTCCAAATACTGCGGATGGGAAGGATGGCGGAGGAGTTTCCCGCGGAGGTCATTACAGAATGAATGCGCGCGTGTGTGCGTGTTCACGCCTGCACACACGCGCGCCGCACACACCTCGCAGAAAGCCAGCAGGGCTGCCTCCGCCTCTGTGGTGATGTGGCGTTTGCAGGGAAGATCTGCCGGTTTAACTGTGGTTTCTTCCGTCTCCCACCCCCTCCTCCTATTTATGAGCAACTCGCTGTTTGGCTACTTGGCTCCCTGGGGGACTCCGTGCCTCAGACCAGCCCCCCTGGCCCTTGTCTGGTTCCTCAAAGCTGCTGACTGGCAGATTTTATCCCTCTTCTCCCAGCTCAGAGCCCCCACCAGCAGCACCGCGGCTCGGCGGGTATCTTAGGGAAGTCCTGGGAGCTGTGTGCCAAGCTGTAAAGCTGTAATTTAAACCACAGGGGGCTCTGGGGAGGCAAACAGCAAACCCACAGCGAGCGCGGTGGGAGCCCCAGCAGCCTCCCCCTCTGTGTCTGGTACACAGGGAGGAGTGGGGGTGGGGACAACGTTGGGCTCTTAAACACTGTGAGTCACCCATAGTCTCACGCATACAAAAAGCTTAGTGCCTTTCTCCTGCCTCCTGACTGTGAAGACTTGGAAACCTCAAGTTCTTTGGTCATTGTTTATCTTCATGACATGCAAACTAAACAAATGAAATGGGCTCTGCCTATAACAAATTGAGTGTAGACTAGACATGAGTGAGAACTAACCAACCAACGGTTTTTCTACTAGAATAGGTTGCAGAGGCAAACTCTATCATCATCAGAGCAATGAGAGCAAACACTTGCATACCACTCACTAGAAACCAGGCACTGCTCAACCACTTTAACGCATGTACTCTTGACCACAACTCAGTGGGGTGGATGGCTTTATAGCAACACTTTGTACATGAGGAAACTGAGGCACGGGGGGGTTAAGTAACCTGCTCACACTAACTTAGCTGGTAAATGGAGGAGGCCAGACTCTAACTCAGACCGTCTAGTCCTAGACCCTTCCCCACTCCCCTGCATGCCTTGCGCAGGGCAGACACCATGCTGGGTGCTTCACAACTCATCTGGCAACTTCAAAACAACCCCCACTTCACAGATGAGAAAACTAAGACAGAGAGAGGCCAAGTAAGTTATGAAGATGACACAAATAGTAAGTCAATAGTCAAATCTGGAGGTTTGGGTTCAAATGCCCTGCCAGCTGTGAACACCAATGCAGAAGAGAAATGCATAAAGCAGAGTGGTCATGAGAGACAGCCAAGGGCTGGGAAGGCTCTGTGCCACCCAACTGCTCAGCTGAAGGTACTCTGAGCAGCTCGTAGGCTCCATCATCCAGCTCTGTTTCAAAGGTTTGATCATGTCAGTCTTTTTCCTAATTACTGAATCTTCTCCTGCAACCATCTTCTTAATGCCATTCTTAAACAAAGCAGTGAATCTGGAATTTTAAAGATCTATTGCCTAATTTTTTTTTAAATCCTAAATTCCTACTTACTAGAGTCAATTATTAATGAGTAAGTGCTCTAGGGAGAAGGTAACATTTTAAACCCATGTTGACAAACTTTGGGAAGAATTGACTGAGTGGTAATTGGCCTGGGTATAGACTCACAATAGACATTTGGATGATGGAAGAGGTATCAGGGAATGGCAGTGAAGTCAGAGACAGGCTTCAAAACCTTACTACTCACTGCCCAGCTATCCTGGGAACAAGTCTGTGCTCTCGTCCTTCTCATTCTGGTTTGCTGCCTCGGAAAACAACACTGACTCAAAGCTGGCAGACAAGCAGCGACGCCGGGGATCCTTGCAGATATGAATGTCAGAGTGTCAAGGGTTCAAGATCCAGCTCATTTTACAGACCAAGGAACTGGGACTTCAATGGCTACATGACTGTCTATGGTTACACAGCCAGACAGCATCAAAACCAGTAATAAAACTCAGAAATAACGTCCTGAGAAAATCAACAGCCCTGGACAGCTAAAGGGACAGGCATCCAGTCCTCTGACTTTCTATGTTCAATATACATTCCTCTGCCGTAATATCCATAACTGGAACAATGGCAGCCTTACTCCTTTTTCCCTGTTTGGAGAGACACTCAGGAATAAAATGTTATCTCTCAAGGAACTCAAACAGATCTTATTTAAGTGGTCAATTTAAAGTGATGACTGAATCTTCCTCCTAGAAAGTAAAGCTTAGACCTGAATATGAACAACACAGAAATATTAACAAACAGTCTGTATATGCAGAAGATTTTATGGAAATCTATAAATTTGGGGGGGTGATAAACATGTAATATGAATATTTTATCATTATTAATATTAAAATTAATATTAAAATTAATTAAAGAAAGAAGCATTGTTCTGTATTTTAGTGAATGGATAAAGATAAAGGAAATCCCAAGGAACAGAGAGGAGTAAGAATCAAGGGGAAGTAAGAAGTCGGGAATGGAAGTGACCGTAACAATTTAACTTGCTGTGATTTTACCTGCACTACCCTAATCATAGCAAGGGAATTGTGCTTTTCTTAGAAATTGGAATAGGGATTTAAGATAGCTTCATCTATATATAATTTAAATGTAACTATTTTTAAACTAGCATCAGAACACATACAACTCCAAAATAAATACGCACTACTGATACTGTTCCTCAGAGTACTGTCTTTTATTTTTACCCTCACCCGAGGACATTTTTTCATTTTTTGTTCAGATGGAGTGGGAGGGAGAGAGAAGAAGAGAGAGAGAGAGAAACATTGACATGAAAGGGACACATCAAGTGGCTGCCTCCCACATGACCAACCAGGGCTGGGGACAAACTGCAACCCAGGTACATGCCCTTAGTGGGAACTGAACCCGGGTCTCTCTGGACTGCAGGCTGATGCTCTAACCGCTGAGCCAAACCGGCGAGGGCAAGGGTACTGTCTTTATTTAATATCACTTTATCCCCTTTCTCCATCTTCAGTAATGATACCTCAGTTGTAACAGGCTTACAACTTGAAAGTACCTTCTCTCTTCTTTGCCCTTTACCCATATCTAAACCCTGCCAACACCATGAAGGTGGCTGGACATGACCACAGTAGATTCAGATTCAGATGTGATCAGTGTGTTATTGCAATACACCAAGTTTAACCTAAAACAATCAATCTGCATGTAAATAGGAACAATAAATCCATTTTTACCTTTCATCATATAAATTGGACAAAACGAATTACATTGGTGGAATGCTTTGTTCCCATCTGGTTGTCACAGGACATGTAGACTCAGCAAAGTATTATTGGACTTGATCTTCCCTCTAGCTCTGTACCTCTTACCCTCTCTCCCATTTCTTCACTACTAGATGCCTGAAGTAGTCTTTAACTTATATCCATGTTCCCCTATTTTCCTATCTCTTTAACGTCTATAACCTAACTTTAGATTAGATTTAGATTTAGATTTAGATTTAGATTTAGATTTAGATTTAGATTTAGATTTAGATTTAGATTTAGATTTAGATTTAGATCCAGGGAAATTGAGCCACATTTTCACCATTTGTTAGTCTCACCTCAAACCCACAAATAGTCATTAATATGCTACCACATGTAAACAGGAGACAAAGTAAATGCTTTTGATCTGAATATTTGAGACACAGGTAAATACAAAATGTCTTTGCCTCACGGATGTGTTTATTTGAGCAGACATTGAGTAAGGGAAGAAGGGTTGAGAAAGTTTTGTACATAATTTTGGGGAAAGATGCTAAAACTTTATCATTGGGCCATCTGGTACCAGAGACCAGAAGATCTAAAACTTGAATTCCAGAAGCTCAGCAGCGTTCTCTGTGCACCTATCAGCATGCATGTGTAGGCATCACTCCAGGGAGAGGGGCTTGGGCAGCTGGCTGGATTTACGAAGACATCTTGAACTATTTTTTAAATGTTTAGGGGTTTGGCAAATATATGAATTGTGCCCCAAGCACCTTTTCCTCTTTATTTAAAACCCATGTGTATTGGAGAGGAAATTTAATCCTTATGTTCCTGATTCACTTACACTTAACCCATCAAAATCCAACTTGGTGGAAACCGTCAGATGCCTACGAGCCTCTGAACCTTGCGTAATAAACCACTTGAAGCCATCTTTTCTTTGAATCTTAGAAACAACAATGAGAAACTATTCTCAGTGGCTTTAGTCAGGGGAGCAAGACGGGATTTTGCTTTAGCCCTCAGAATTTGCCACAGCCAACAAGTTCTAACTTCGGTCAGACATGTTGCCATGCCTTGTATTTAGTACTTGCCTATAACCTGAGATCCAGGGACCACCATTTTGTGAAAAGTTTAAAAATGTGGACTGAGATTCTACTCCAGCTAGGTGCTGAGCACTGTATGGTCTCTGGCACTGGGTCCCAGTGTCCTCACCAGAGGCCTCTCTCTCTTCCCTCTGCTGCAGTCTAAATGTATAGGAGATACTGTTCATTTGTAAAGACTATTGGAGAATTGTGGAAAAGAGAAATATCAGGAAATAGAATCCTATAGAGGCAAACAGAGCCTGATAAGCTATACATTGAAGGCATGGATAATGGGGACATTTGCAGAATATGACCAAAGTTCACACAGTCCATATGCTCACCCATAGTGGTGTCTTTAGACTACTTCAGTCCTAATGTGGAAATTAAGATTGCTTTTGGCCAACTCAATTACCTACTTCAGTCATCAGTAGATGAAAGAAAAGTCATAACTAGTGTGAAAGCAATTATTACACAAATAAATTTGGCTTTTGATTTTCCTTTAACAATCATGGGTAAATTCAAACATCTAATCCTTTCTTCGCCTGAGCCTGAATCTCACCAACATGTGGGAGACAGAGAGAGAGAACAATTTATTTCTAGTCCACCTGCCCTTGGTTTCTTACCCAACTGGATAAATGCTAAGAGAAGATGCCATGTGATCCTGACCTGTTCACAGATACCCCATTCACAGGTAATCAGGCCCTGGCTCTTCCCCCTGCAGCGCCAGCCAGGCCTTAGAGTTTCCTGACTCGTGCCTACCACCTTCCCAACCTGGTGTTTCATTAAGATCAGAGTGCTCATAAACATCATTCCTAGAGCTCACATTTCCCCCACACCCTCAAGGCACACTATGTCTTTCCCTTGAGTCCCACAACTCACAACATATGGAGGGGAAAAGAAGGGCATAAGGGGGTTCTTCCGCCTTTCCATTGAGACCACTGTTATTTGTGCCCCTTCATTTCATCCAAAACCCTACTCTGGGCTACTTAGCTATTCAACATTCACTAATTTCAAGACTCATGGAAGTACAATTTCTAGTGAAACAGTGGTTTTTATTGTTTCTCCCTGGTCTCTGAGCAGCATATACCATCAAAAGAGAAAGTCCTGAAGTTTCTCTTGTCAAGTTAGTCTTAAAATGGAAAAAATAATAATAATTTGAAATCCAGAAAAAGAAATAAAAATTAAATTAAAGAAGGGAGTTCCAGAGTTGAAAGAGACCACCTATCTGACTAGAATGAAAATGGGAAGCGATGCGGCCAAGTACATGAATTCCCACCGCGTTGTCCCTTACACAAGTTGTTCAGTCTGAATAGTCTCTGGTTTTTTAATCAGACTGACCTGGATTCAAATAGCAGCCCTGCAATTTTAATACCTCTGTCACTCATCTTTAAGAGCAGCAAGGTTTTACCACCTACAAAATAGAAATAATAGCTTCTTCATAGGGTTACCATGAAAATTCAATGGACTTGTACTTGAAGTGTCTAGTGGAGAGTTGGCATAGAGTGGAAGATCGTGGAATGGTAGCTACAAAATATTTGGTTTACACACCTTGCTCCTTCAAGTAAAAGATTGAAAGTTACTATTATTGTCAAATGTTACCTAGACAGACTGACAAATCCTAGAGGGAAGGGGAGGAGAAGGGAAGAGATTAACTCAAGACTTATATGCATATATGCATAACCCATCCACACAGGCAATAGTGCAGTGAAGGCCTGGGGGGATGTGGGGGACAGGGGCAGGGTGGAGGGGATCAATGGGGGGGAAGGGGGAACACCAGTAATACTTTCAACAATAAAGATAATCATTTTAAATGTTATCCAGAAGAAATGACAGTAATCTCTTTCAATGATTGTCTTCTTGATGTATATGAATATGTCAGCCTTTCTATTATGATAGAGACATAACATAGATAGATTTCAATGGCTAGAAGGAAAGGGGGAAAATTGGAACATGGGATGCTGCTGTTAAAAGATAAACTAAAGCATATTAAATTTTTAAGAGTGTATTTGAGAAAAAAAAAAGTTATTTGGATTAGGTAATTGTCATGGTTAAGAGTACTATACCAATAGGAGCTGGGAGACAGACTTTTATAGAAAAGACCCAGAAGTAAAGCATAGCTATAGCGCAGTAGTTACACTATTTGGGAATTCATAACTAGTCAGCTATTTGTGATTAGTCATCCCTACTTTTCAATTTCTGAACTTTGAGGCATTACAGGCTTAGATTTGGGTTTGCTTACATAGTCTACTGAGGCATTAAAGCCACCTCAGTCTAATGACTTCCTTGTTTAGTTAATTTAACACTGGGAAAACAAATTCAAATGGGCACTAATTGTTGAGATTCCAGAAAGTCAGGATGCCAAATGACAATGGAGAACCAGAGCAAATGAAAATGGCAGAAAGATGAGAAACACTGCATAAGGAAAAATATCACAATTTTGCCTGGGATTGTCCATTTCTGCTTGCGTCACTGATGTATCACCTCCCCCACATCAGCAGATGCCTTCTTGTGCAATTCTTACTGGAGCCTAGTCTCTTCATGAGGTCCCTCCCAGCAATGTACATAGTAGGAGTAGAGTAAATGTGGATGGATGATCAGGGACCCAGTGGGAGTCCTAGACCACTGTGGATCCATAGACAACATTCCCAGCTCTTATCAAGAAGGGTCTTTATATTGCTCTTCTGTGACAAATTCAGAGCAGTAAAGTTCCTACTCATAAACCTTAGGCTGGTCACAAAATATAAAATAACTGCTTGAACCTCACTACCTAAATGATGAACACTGTCACACACACCTGCCTCGTCAGGAAGGGAAGAGAAGTCAATGGGATTCTAGCAGCACAGGGAGATTAAAGGGTTTGGATAAGTGCTACCTTAGTGATTGTTTTCTGGAACCTGATAAATGTGTAGACCACATCAAAGTTCCCTTTCTGCTACGCCAGAAGTTTTCCACTCACAGGTGCATTGGTTTTATGAGAAAGGTATTTGATGGGGGACCCATGCCTTTCATAATGGTCTTCCATTCTGTGAAGAATTGCATCACATAAAATGGTGTCAAGCTCTTCCTCAGGCCTGCCGAGAACAAAAGGAGTGTGCTGAGATTGACTACAGAAATGAACATATTTAAAATGGCAATCATAAAGTCTGAAAGAGAGGGAAATTGTGATGTCATGCAAATTATTGTGTGTTTTGCTTGCCTGTATCTTATAAGATCTAAGGATATGAGAAATAGAGAACTAAGGGAAGAAAACTCTTTACCTAGTCTTCCCCAAAAGAATGTTGATTTGAAAAAGATTTTCCTTGGGGTATAGTAAGGATATGGGATTGAACAGTGGGTAAGAGGGCTTTGAGAAGGTGCTGAAACCAGAGCCATATTGATTTCCCAAAGACTTCAAAGTTTTCTTGGCCAAAATTATGTCTTTATTTCCTTTTGACTTAGAAGTATCAAAGGAGAAACTTTGATTTTTTTATATCGAGGCCTAAATAGGTTCCCATTGACCACTGATCTTGAGTTGTGTTGAAGCCTCATTACTACTCTATGATGAGTTAATGTTTTACCAATCACCCCTGCTCCATTCCATTTTCTGCCATTGATGCCATGGCCTGCTCTCTGGCCGTCTGATCCCCACAGAATGCTGTATCCAGGTTCCCTTGGCAGCTGGCTTTAGATATTTTGGGTTTGGCCAATAAAAGACACTGCCAGGATATTAAAAGGTAGAGAGGTGAAGTCAGTGAAATAGTAGTGTAAGGACTTCCATAAAATTTCCCCTCCAGAAAAGCAAAAAAAAAAAGTTGCAAAAACTGTCACAATCAGGTTTTTGTTTGTTTGTTTGTTTGTTTTTTTCAGCAGTCTGAAACTTTATCAAAGGTTTGTGGCAACCCAGTGGCTTCTATTCAAGAAAAATGGCTAAATTTCAGAAAGAGCAGCAACTTTCACCTAGTCCTATCCCCACTCCACTGGCTTAGTTATAGCCTTGAAAACTAACATCCTGCATTCTGGAACCTGACAGAGCAGAATAAAGCTGGGGCTCCTTCAAACACTTCTTCCCAAAGAACAGTAACTACTTGACCTGTCTCATGGTTCCCTAGTAGATCCCACTCCAAAAACTTTATTTCACTCAGAAGTCTTTTTTTCTCTCTGGGTGTCTCCACTTTTTTGTTTCCTTAACCTTTCTGACATTACTGAAGTAATCCCTTTATAAGATGCGGAACATCTCAGTGACTTCTGTTTCCTGATAGGACCTGACTGATAATGAAGCCATATTTTTAACCTCCAGTAATCTGGAATGGGCTTCTATTGAGGATAGATAGGACAAAAGGTTTCTCAAAGATTACCGATGTTTTCCAGTATCCTACTGCCCACTCTCTACCCTCTGGGGAAATTTCATCTCCCACAATGGCTTCAGCTGTTACCTCTGTACCTATAACTGCTCAGATGGGAATTTCTGTCTCTAATTCAACTCCTGACTTTTAAATAAACCTTTCTAATAGTATAATTAAGGTTTTCTCATGAATATCTTATAGATATCTCAACACAGTATGCACACTAAGCACTTCTAGTGAATGGCACCAACATCCATCCATGAACTCAAATCAGATACCTCAACATCATCTTCAAGTCCACTCTCTTAGATCTTATAGCCCAAATAGACCTCAGATCCCACTTATACTTTAGTGATATTTAGGAGGAGTGGGACTTCGATTTCTGTTTTTATCACTTTATGTTTCTACTTCTAAATAAGCTCTCTACTACCAATTTCTTCTTTGTATGACTTTTTCTTACATATCCACAATACCATGATCACTCTCAAGAAATTTAACATCAATGCCATATTACTTAATATACAATAAATATTCATATTTTCCCAGTTAACCTAATAAGATCTTTAATGGTTAAAATTTTAATAAAAGGTCAAGTTTAGTGTATAGATTATAGTTAGTTGTCATATCCCTTTATTCTTTATTATCACTTCTCTCACTTTTTTTTTCTTTCATGAGAGTAAGATTTTGCAACATCCTGGCAAGTTCTTCTCTAGCCAGTCCCATAAATTTAGATTTCTTTAATTTTTTTTTATGTTTAAAGTCTGAGTCAACATATTTGGCAAGAATATAACATAGATGGTGTCGGGTGTTTCTCAGTGCGTCATATCAGGAGCAAATAATATCAGATTATCCTATTGTGGGTAATGCGGTTCAATTACTGGTTAAGATGATGTCCAACCAATATTTTCCAAAGTAGAAATACCTTTTTTTTTTTTTTTGGCAATTGGTAAATAACTTGTGAGATTAAACTTGAAGACTGCATTAATACCTTATTACTCAAGAACTCTTCGCCAAATGATTTTAGTATCCATTGTTGATACTTGCCTGAATCAATCATTACATCAATAGTGACAAAATGGTAATTTTCTAATTCTATCATTCACTCCTTCTACATTCCACTAGCCTTTTTCTATAAAATACTTTTTTTCTATAAAATACTTTTTCTCCCTCTCACCTCACTTTGTTTTATTTCACTGTTTGTTTGTTTTTAAACATCATTATTTTTAAATTCAATGCAATAAAAAACATTAATAGAATTATTGTTTTGATGCTCAATTTTTTCCTAATCCTACTCATGGTAACTTCTTTAAGCATGTGCCCATTTGGTATGTCTCCATTGGTTTTTGAACATCATTTTGCTTCATGGAACAATATAATATTCCAGATGCAATTTGTACTTTTCTTTCCTCATCCCTATTTAAAAAGAGCTAAGAAACACAAGTTTAAATCATGAATTCATTCTGATACCTTCAAATTCAATGCAGAGAGCTCTTCATCTCCTCCTGTTTCATAGCTGTAGGTCCCTTCTCTGATGATTACAAAAACCTTGGTTCCTAACAATATCCAATATTGACTCATTTGCTCCATCCTACAACTTTCACAAGGTAGTGTGGGAATTGCTACACCAGTACCACAGCCTATAACAAACCAAGCAGGGTTTATATTTTTTGCAGTTCTTTTTTGCCATTACATTAGATGCCACGAAGCATGTGCAGCCAGAGTTCTATGTCCAGTTATTTGGGTTAATGATTTCTTTCTGGTATCAATTGCTTATACAATAGAATTCACTTGTTTCTCTTTTTGTTCAAATTACCGGGGTGTTGTCCTTGTTTATTTAATCCTATTTTGAATATTTATAATTTTTATCATGACTTAAAAGTCAAAGCTGTTTTAAAAGATACACTTAGAAAAGTGTCCTTGCTGTCTCATACCCTCTACCCTTTTCCCACTCCCCACCCCCACCCCACATCTATTATGCAGGCAACCTTTTCATCAGCTTTTGGGTTATTCTTCCCTTATTTCTTTTCTTCAGAAATAAGCATGTGTGTGCATGTGTGTGTTCTTCTTTATTTCCCCTCCTTTATTACATAACAAGTAGCCTAATATACGAACTCTTTTTCACTTTGTATTTTTCATTTGAAACAAATCCTAGAAATAAGTCAAAACAATTAATGGAGAACTTTCCCAATTCTTTTTGTAGTTGAATAGTTACTCCAATGTGTGGATGCGCCATACCTTATTTAACCACTACTTTATGCGTTGGTATTTATAGTTTTCATTATTTTACCTTTACAAATCGTAGTTTGATGCATAACCTTGTGCACGTGTTTTTTGTTTGTTTTTGAAGGCTAGCTTCAGGGTAAAGTTCTGGGGGTCAGATTGCTGGGTCAAAGGGTAAAAGCTGCAAGAGTGTTTTTTTTAATATTTTCATATTTTCCTCCCAATGGATTATATTATTTAACTTTACTATCAATGTGTGTGCCTATGTTATAGGCTGAATTTTATCCACCAAAATTCATATGGTGAAGTCCTGATCCCTGGTACATCAGAATGTGACTGTACTTGGAGATAAGGTCTTTAAGGTCAAACTGAGGCTGTGAAGGTAAACCCTAATCCAATTTGACTAGTGTCGTGAGAGAAAATGTGGATACACGAATAATCCCAGGCATGTGCGTGTACTGAGTAAAGACCATACAGTGAGGAGGCAGCCGTCTGTCAGTAAGGGAGAGAGGCCTCAGAAGCAATCAGACCTGCCAACAACTTGATCTTGGACTCCCAGTCTACAGAACTGTGGGAAAATCAGTATCTTGCTTAGACCACCCAGTTCGTGGTATTTTTGTTACAGCAGCCCTGGCAAGCTAATACGCTCTGGTTCTCCACAGCCTCACCAACAGTGTGTCATTAAACTTGTGAATTTTTGCCAATTTGAGCTGTGAAAACAGTAGCAATTTAATCTGCATTATTTTTATTATGAGTGCAGTGGAGGAGCATCTTTTCATGCGTTTAAGGATTTTTTTCCCCACAGCTTCATGGGAATTAGTGATTTTTGGTTTATTTCTTAATTTTTAAAAGTACTTGATATAAAAGGGAGATAACCATTTACCTCTGATACATCATGTTGCAAATATTTTCTCCCAGTAAGGCACTTCTCATTTGATTTTATTTTTTTTCCATGCATTTCTTTCTTACTTTTATGTAATAGAATTTATCAATCGGTTTTTTAAATTTGCATATGGATTTCAGTCCCCTTTAGGAAACTTTCCCACACTCACATGACAAAATATTCATCCATGTTTTCTTCTTGTATTTGCAACATTTGTTAGTTTTGTGCTTTTACATTTATATCTCTTATTCTTTTAAAGTTTTTGGTATATGGTATAAGGTATGAATCCAGTTTTATCCTTTTCCAAAAGGCTATCAGCTGTTCCAACACCATCTGTTACAAAGTCCACCTTACCTCAGTGACTTGAAATGCCATCTTATTGACTAAAACGTTTTTGTCTATACTAGACTTTGTCTGGACTCTCTATTCAGTTCCTCTAGTCTCTTCATTCACGCACCAGTCCCACACTGTATTAACCATCGAATGGTTACAGTATGTTTTAAGATTGTTCTCCCTCCTTGCTTCCCCCTTCCCTCTGCCCAAGGTTTCTTGGCTACTCTTGTCTGTTTTTCAACATGAATTTAGAATCAATTTATTAATCTCTAGAAGAAAAAAAAATATTGTTGGCACTGTTTTCCAGCTGGATTAAATTTATGTATTAACTTGAGTAGAATTGACATCTGAATAATGTCGAGTAGTTAGAACAACAAATGCCTTTTTATTAGCTCAAGTCTACTTTTGTGTCTTTCAGAACTTTTGAAATTTTACTTAGACTGTTTTTTTTTTTTTAATTTTACCTTTTTTTGCTGTTATAAATGAGTTTCTTCTCTTAGGTTGTATTCCTATCAATAAGGTGAATCATAAGAATGAATTTCTTCACATTGAAACTCCTTGCATTCTTGAAATTTAATACTAAGTTTTATAGTGTTAATGTAGTTTTGGAATCTTTTCACTAGAATTATATTTAATCTTTGCATCAATATTTATTAAAGAAATTGGTCTTTAGTTTCCTACGCACTATATTATTATTATTATTAATTTATTTGATTTAGGTATCAACCTTACACTTCTTAAAAATTTGGAAGATCACCTAGCCGGTTTGGCTTAGCGGTTGGAGCATCAGCCTGCGAACCAGAGAGTCCTGAGTTCAGTTCCCGATAGGGGCACATACCTAAAGAAAAAAATTTTGAAGATCACCTTCATTTTCTATTTTCTAGAACAATTTATGTAACTTTGAGATTATTTGATCTTTAAAGGCTCGCAGAATTCCCCTGTCACCATCTGGGGATGGTGTTTCTATATGGAATAATTTGTCGAAAACTTTCTCCGATTTTTTCCACCCTGGAGAGTAGTCTGTTTAAGCTTTTTATATTAAATGGCATCTGTTTTGATAAACTACATTTCAAAGAGAATAAAATTTTTCAAAATTTTCTAATGTTTTTACATAGACTTTTGCAAAGTAGTCCACTTATGGTTTATTTTAATCTTTACAACAGTTATTTCTCTTCAGTCTTTCCTTATAGTATATGTTTGTGCTTTGCCCTTTTTATTTTTTTAACTAAGTGAGCTAGTGGTATGTCTAGTTTACTTTTTCCAGAATAAGCACATTCTGATTTATTTATTAGTGCTACTATTTTTTTATAGTTTTTATTGTTAATTTTTTTTCTATATCATTCCCTTTCTTGTGCTTTCTTTTGATTTACTTTGTGAGTTTTTTATATTTTGAGTTGGAAATTAAATGTGTTTAATTATTTTTACTTTTTATTTATTTTTCAATTTTTATTATTTTTGTTACAGATGTTTCTCATTTTTCCCCTCTAGACACCCTCCTCCTATTCTCACCCCTCAACCCCCACCCCAGCATTGTTGTCTATGTCCACTGGTTATGCATATGTGTATATAAGTTCTTTGGTTTATCTCATCCCTCCTCCCTGCCCCCTCCTCTGAGGTTTGTCAGTCTGAACCATACTTCTTCTATGTCTCTGGGTCTATTTTGTTCATCAAATTTTTCTGTTCATTATATTTCACAAATAAATGAGATCATGTAGTATTTGTCTTTCTCTGATTGGCTTATTTTGCTTAGCATAATACTCTCCAGGTCCCTCCATGTTGTCTCAAAGGACACGAGATCTTTCTTTTTTACAGCTGCGTAGTGTTCCATTGTGTACATGTACCACAGCTTTTTTATCCACTCATCTATTGATGGACACTTGGGCTGTTTCCAGATCTTAGCAATTTAAAAAATGCTGCTCTGAACATAGGGGTACATGTATTATTTCTGATTGGTGTTTCAAGCTTCTAAGGATATATTCCTAGAAGTGGGATCACTGAGTCAAACGGCAGTTCCATTTAATTATTTTTATTAATTTAAGTATTTAAAACCATGGATTATCCTCAGATTATTGTTTTAATTATATCTCATAAATTCTGATATGTATATTTTTATTTTAACTATTCTAGTTTTGCAATTTCAGTGTATATATCTGCTCTTATTCAATAGTAGAAAATTGTTGTTGTTGTTGTTTAATTTTTAGGTAGAAAGAATTATGTTAAATTTTATTATTAATTTGTACTTATGGCACTTGCTAAGACTTTCTTTGTGACCCAATATGTGGTCATAGTTTGTGAACATTTTATTTGTGCTTTAAAAACAGGTTGCATTTTCTATGTAATCAAGGCTTGAGATTTGATATGTAGCCATAATAGCTACCCTGTTGATTATGTTAATTAGAACTTTATACCCTCATTTATTTTATTGTTTCCATTTTTCTGGAATATCTTTGTTAATCCCTTTATTCTTAGCTTTCTGAACTATTTTGTTATAGGTGTGTCTCTTATGTACCTCATAGAATTGATTTTTGCTATGAATCAATTTGAACATATTTTAATGAGAGTTATGCAATGTATTAATAAACTTATTAATAAATTATAATAATATAATAAATATAGTTTAGATGACTGGTGTGTTTGATCTCAACTCATATTTTGTGTGAAATTTTGCATATTATGTTACTTTCTCTACGTGGTTCATTTTCTGTGCCCCGTTTTATATATCTTTTGGTATTTAGGAAGGTTGGTATTTTTATTGTAGTAGTTACCTTTTTACTAATACCCATCATAAGGCCCTTTCTTACTTTTTTCTTATTTACCCTCTACTTATTGGTTTTTCTGCTTTAAATGATATTGTTTACCCTCACTTATTATCTATGCAACAATATTTTATTTCAGTGTTGTCATGACATATCACAGTTATACTGTTCCTCCACTCGTGTTTCCATCCTTATTTGAGGTACAGGTTTACATTGAAATATATTCAAAAGTCTATTTGCCAAGGTTTACCAGTTCCGGTCCTATCTTGGTTGAATAATGTTCACGCTCAAGTACATCCTTCACAGAGGAACAGCGAGTGTTCTTTGACTTTTTCACATAGAAAACTGCTTCTCACAGTCTTGATCCATAAAAATGAGCTGTTCTACATTTTAAAATATTCAAATCACACTTCCTTTAGTTTCTTGAAAATGCAACTCCGTTGTTCTCTGATTTCATATAAGTCTGATGCTTACTTGATTTTCTTTCTTTCTTTTTTTTATGACACAGAATCTTTATTTTCCCATTAGTATGTGCTGAAGCTACAGATGTTGAAACATGAACAATCTTGTGGCTGATAAATGAATTTTGAAATGCCTATGGAAATGTGAACAAAGGCAGTCCATGAATAAGTCAATTTCCTTCTGGGTAACTTCCCCAGATGCTATATGGACACTATCCCACAGAGCTTTTGCATCCTCCGGATGTGTGGCATAAGAAATATCCAGACTTTGAGGACTACATAATGGTCCATTTTGCATGCAATTCACATAGCCGCCATCCAGGAAAGATTAAATATATTGATGGCTACGGGGCTGAAATGACAGTCAAACGTTTTCTGAAACCAGGTTCCAATTACGGCTGTATTAGTTTCTGCTCCATTTGCAAGGAATAAGAGTAGACAGGTGAAATCTTCTGACACAGTCTCCAGAAGACTGTCTCCAACTACACAGCAAAACCAACCAGTCCACAGCATTTTGCCTCCTGTGTTTTCAGATGGTAACTGAGATTTTGACAGAATCTGGACAAGAAATGCATCAGGTCTCTTTGTGTTCTTTCGTTCCTAAGAGTAGAGAAAAATCACTTTGATGTTCAAGTCTTCTCCCACTTCCACAGAAAGTCCTTTTTGCTTTTCAGCAGCAATAACTGCACTCAGAAGTTTAGAACACCCTTTGAGATTGGTGTAGGGGAATTTATACAGGGGAGTTAAACTATATAGAGTCCACTGCTTATGCAGAAGGAATGCAACCTTTTGAGGTTTGACATCTTCCTGATCTTCGCACGCCTGCCAAACTGGAGTTTGCAGAACTCATTGAAGGTCCTTGAACAAGCCTTTGCTTTTGCTCTACCTTCTTTTTGGAATGCTCTTCCCACAAGTCTTCACATGGCCTGCCCTATTTCTTCAATCAGGTCTTTGCCCAAATGTCACTCAAGAGGCCAACCTATCTAAAGTAGAACCTTGTCACTCTCTAACTTCTTAACATGCTTTCTTTTTCGTTCACAGCATTTATTACTATCTGATATGATCTATTTGCCTGATTTTTAGTCTACTATCATACAACCCCGAATGCACCCACTCTCGTTTGATTTTCTTTATTATGTAAGTGATTTGGTCTTTTTTGCCTGGAGACCCAGTGAACTGTGTTCTTTGTTTTCAAAGTTTAGTATTTTCCTAATGTGTGTCTTGTACTTCATCATTCCAGGTTTCTTTCCCCAGAAACCTGTGGGCCCTTTAAAGATGCAGGCACAAGTCTTCTTTTAATCTCAGAAATTTTCTAAACTTAGAGTTTGAAATACTAATTTGTTTTTATTTTAAGACTAGTCTTTTTCAGACTCTTCTGAGCCTATCTTCTATCAATTCTTTACTCTGTGATCTTTTCTGTTTCATTCCTTACTTAATTTTCATGCTCTTAACTCTTTTTCTGACTGTTCTCAATGTCTGTTATATTTTTCAGTAAAATCTATTGTTCTACGACTGCCTTGGAATTTAGCCTTTATTTTTAAGATGATTTTGTCTTTTTCTTCTATTTCTTTAAGTTCATTCAGCTCTTACTTCACACTCATTTTTTCTTTTTGTGTCTATTTCTGTTCTAAATTTGGGGGCTCTTGATATAAGTTTTTGTTTCATATTTTCAAATGCTTGTTTTAAGATATTTGATTCAGTTTAGGTGGTAAGATTTTCTTCTGTTTCATGTTTGATGTTGATAGGAGCATTTGCATCTGCTAAAATGCTTGGATTCTCATATTTTGTCTTTCTGGTGGCCTTGTATGAATATTGGTTGCCATTTTCTGTTCATTTTTAAGTGTTTCTATATACAGTTGTATGCAGGCATAATTATGGCGTTTGGGTAACTGACAATGTTTTTTAGCTCAAGAGCACCCTCTTCTGTTGGTATAGAAAAGTGTAGTTTTCTTTAGTTGATGGCACTTTTGGGGGAAGGATTGATATATCTTCTGCTTTGAGGGATTCACTTTTTTTGGCGGAATACTATCACTTCCTTGTTTTCCTTCTATAACAAGCTTCCCTAAGCACCCCTGCCTGTGGCTTCCTCTCCCCCAGAGGTGATGTCTTTCCCACACTGACAGCCCCTGTCCCACGCCCTGTCAAGCGCTTCCATTCAATTCACCAGAAACCAGTCTTTTCAGCTACCTTGTCCCAGAGCTGTTCTCATTACTTTCCATTCAAGTTAACTTCTCTTCCTGAGGCTATTTGATCTGTGGTTCTGCCATACCAAGGGCTTCAGACCCCTCTCTTTCTCCATATGTCTTCTACCTGATTCTTTCTTCCAGCATGATGTGGTCTGGAGTTGACCTTGTTGGACCTGGCAACACTCTCGTATTATAATGATGTTTGAAGCTCAGAGTATGCTACTAGTTGTGTGTGTGTGTGTGTGTGTGTGTGTGTGTGTGTGTGTGTGTGTGAATGAGAAAAAGAGAGAGAGAAAGAGAGAGAGAGAGAGAGAAACTGGAAGTCTATTTATTAAGGGAATTCTTAAAACTGTGTTGACCATAAAAACACTAACTTTTAGGATTACTAAAAAAGTCTTATTAGAGTCAGGTCTCTTGGCTTTCAGGCCAGATTTACCACTAACACCCTATGTGGCCTTGGACAAGTCATTTTACTTGTCTAGATGCCAGTTTTCTCTACTGGAAGATTACTTTAAGTGGCTTTCCATTGCTATTCAGTATGCTTTAGGCTCCTCTGTTTCTCGTGCCATCTTTAACTTCCCTCCCCAGTTTGTGCGCACAAATAAAATTAACTTGCATTTTACAACTCAATCCTCAGAATCACAAAGAAAACGAGTCCTGTGTTAATGGAATCTTGGCAAAATGTAAATATAAACTTGCTTCCTTGGCTAGTTTAAAGAGGATTAAGGCCTCTGTTAGTTCATTTTGCAGCCCTTTCAGGGATGAGGGCTCATTTGGGAGGTGCCCCATGTCCATGCTGGGTTTCTTTATAAGGTCTGGATGTTCCCCTTCAAACACACACAGTGCAGGGAGAAGCCACTGCCATGCCCCCTTTCAGCTTCTCCGTTCTTATGTGGGCTCAAGGACCTATCTTAAATCCACTCTGGGAAACATCTCCATCCCTAGCAGAGCCCATAATTTTAAATAAACCAAAGTAGGAAAGGAGCAGAGGAATTGCAAGAGTAAATGTAAAAACATACAAGGTCACTATAGTGGTTCTTGCTCAATAATGTGAATGTATGTACTGTTCTCAGTTTTTATGTGGCTACAATGGTGATCTATACTCCACATGCATAGTGGTTGAAGAGACAGTATCACAGATTATTTATCTGAGAGAGGCCATCCAGAGGTCATGTTGGCAATGCCCTTAACCTTGCATCGACATGGCCCTCACCCATTATAAAGCGATGCAAGTATTGAGTGGGTAGAGAGATCCTCCTATTCTTCAAGCTGTCAAGGTCAGGAGGTGAGTCTGCCCCCTCATCACCTGCTCATGGGTTCCTACCACTCTGACACTCAGGAAGCCAAGCAGGGATAGACTTCCTTTATCAGCGTCCAGTCTCCAGCCTTATTCATTCTAAAACTATCCAACTGTCACTTGTCAGCTCTTTATCTCTTTGCATCTGTGTCCGGAACAATGGCTGCAGTGGTGACAACAATAGTAGGTCAACACAAACACATGCACATATATACATACATGCGTACGCATGCACACGAACATATATGTGCACATACAGTATGCAGATATACATACTCACACAAACACATGTACCACACATGCACCCATGTAGTTAGAATGTCAGAGAAAAGGGGAAGATATGTTGAACTGGAACATATCCTTAGAGAAAGAATCGGGAAACCAGAGACCAGGAAGAACAGACTCACATAGCTCCCTGAGGACCCCAGAATATTGCAGAGCTTCCTTATTTATGTTTATTGTCTCTCTACCTCTACCAATCGATCCAGTTTCATTCCAGAGATCAAGAAGTCTCTTTTAATCTCACTGTCCCCTCACTTTGCCCAACCAGTTTGCATAGAAAAGACAGGACAAAATTCAATTACAAATCTGACCCTTCTTGTCCTGTTTAGAATAATTCACTGGTTTCTCATTTCTAAGCTCAGCTAAGCTGAGTGATGTCAGTAAATACCTACTTTACCAAGTGGAATGTGCCAAGTATGATAAGAAGTTAAAGGAGGAACTCATTGAAAGGGGAGATTTTGCCCAGTGAGAGATCCAAAAAACTTTCACAGAGAGTGATACTTAGCAAAGCCTTGAAAGAGACACAGTGATATAAAGGCCTTTGAGAACAGCATTCTAGAAAACCTATCCAGAAAACAGTGAGTGATTAAATTATTCCATAACAAATGTATATAGGGAATCAGCAGAAGATATTTGTCATTGGAGAAGTGGCCCAGGGCCAGGTCTGGGAGCATCTGGAATGTCAAACTTCTTGTGACCATGAACCACCTTTTTGGCCTCAGTTCTTCCCCTAGTGTCTCCAGTTTGGGTATCCAGAGTGGTCACAGTAACCGCAAACCTGGTCATGTTTGATTCACCAATCTGCATAGCTTTTAGAACATGCTTCTTTGAATTAGAAGAAGCTAAAAATAACAAAAATTATTCTATCTTTGGCAGCAGAATGGTTAATGTGTTTCATCTAACCTCAAAGTCAGCAATTCTGATAGCTTCATGCGGCCCCGAATTCCAGTCCTGAAGAAATACTGACTGGCTCAGTTGCAGATGGGTGACTTTCATGAGGCATGGGAATAGCAGAAAGGTCCCTGTGAAAAGAATAATATAGGCTATGTGAAACATTGTAAGCGTATCTGAAAATGGCCACCTTGTAAAAGCACTTAAATCCATTCACGACTTGGATGCTAATTTGAACTAGAGCTACAGCTGATTTGAAATGAGTGTGCCATGCAGTATAACATAATGGTCAATATCATCAACTCAAGTACTAGGGAGAAATGGCAGAATTAAGAGTCAAGTCCAAATCTCACTGTGTAAAGAGGGCAGTTAACTCACTTCTCCAAGTCTCTCTGTCCTTGTCTGTGAAATGGACAAAGAGTAGCTACTCTTCAAAGTTACTTTGAAGATTAAAAGGGAGAGCTCTTCAAACCGAATCCAGCAATACATCAAACACATCATTCACCATGACCAAGTGGGATTCATCCCAGGGATGCAAGGCTGGTACAATATTGGCAAGTCAATAAATGTGATACACCACATAAACAAAATGAAAGATAAAAATCATATGATCATATCAATAGACGCTGAAAAAGCATTCAACAAAATCTAGCACACATTTCTGATAAAAACGCTCAGCAATCTGGGAGTAGAGGGATCATATCTCGACATAATAAAGGCCCTATATGAAAGACCTACAGCCAACATCATACTCAATGGGCAAAACCCAAAAGTGTTTCCCTTAAGAACTGGAACAAAACTAGGATGCCCACTTTCGCCACTCTTATTTAACATAGTACTGGAAGTCTTAGTCACAGCAATCAGACAGGAAGAAAAAAGTAAAAGGGGATCCAAATTGGAAAGGAGAAAGTGGAACTGTCATTATTCACAGATGACATGATATTATACGTAGAAAACCCCAAAGACTCCATCAAAAATTTACTAGACTTAATAAATAAATTTGGCAAAGTAGCAGGATACAAAATTAATGTCAAGAAATCGACAGCATTCTTATACACCAACGATGAAGTCACAGAAAGAGAAACTAAAAAAGTAATCCAATTTACCATCGCAGCAAAAAAATTAAGATACCTAGGAATAAACTTAACCAAAGAAATAAAGGACCTATTTGCAGAAAACTACAGGTCATTGAAAAAAGAAATAGAGGAAGATATAAAAAAATGAAAGCACATACCTTGTTCATGGATTGGAAGAATTAATATCATTAAAATGTCAACACTACCCAAAGCATACTATAGATTCAATGCAATCCCTATCAAAATACTAACGACACACTTCACAGAATTAGAACAAACACTTCAAAAGTTCATATGGAACCAAAAAAGACCCCGAATAGCCACACCAATCTTGAAAAACAAGAACAAAGTTGGAGGGATCACATTACCAGATTTCTGGTTATACTTCAAAGCCACTGTAATCAAAACAGCCTGGTACTGGCACAAGAACAGGCAGATAGATCAATGGAACAGAATAGAGAAGCCATAAATGGACCCAGGACAATACACTCAATTAATATTTGACAAAGGTGGCAAGAGCATACAGTGGAGTAAAGACAGCCTCTTTAATAAATGATGTTGGGAAAATTGGACAGCTACATGCAAAAAAATAAAACTAGACCATCAACTTACACCATACACAAGAATAAATTCTAAATGGATAAAAGACTTAAATGTAACACATGAATCTATAAAAATTCTAGAAGAAAATATAGACAACAAAATTTCAGACATCACATGCAACAGAATTTTCACTGATACATCACCTAAGGCAACAGAAATAAAGGAGAAAATGAACACATGGGACTACAACAAATTCAAAAGCTTCTGCACAGCAAAAAATACAATCATCAAAATGGAAAGGCAACCCACTGTATGGGAGAGCATCATTGCCAATGATATATCAGATAAGGGGTTAATTTCCAACATATATGGAGTGCTCATACAACTCCACAAAAGGAAGACAAAGAACCCAATTAAAAAATGGGCAGAGGAACTAAATAAACACCTGTCCAAACAGGACATACAAATGGCTAAGAGACATATGAAGAAATGCTCAACATCACTAATCATCAGAGAGATGCAAATTAAAACAACTATGAGGTATCACCTCACACCTGTCAAAATGGCTGCCATCAACAAGTCATCAAACAACAAATGTTGGCTAGGGTGTGGAGAAAGGGGACTCTAGTACACTGCTGGTGGGAATGCAGACTGGTGCAGCCACTATGGAAAACAATATGTTGTTACCTCAAAAAATTAAAAATTGACCTTCCATTTGACCCAGTGATCCCACTTCTAGGAATATACCCTAAGAAGCCTGAAACACCAATCAGAAAGACTATATGTACCCCCATGTTCATAGCAGCACTATTTACAATAACTAAGATCTAGAAACAGCCCAAGAGTCCATCAGTAGATGAATGGATAAAAAAGCAGTGGTACATATACACAATGGAGTACTATGCATCTGTAAGAAAGAAAGATCTCTTATCTTTTGAGATGACATGGAGGGACCTGGAAAGTATTATCCTGAGTGAAACAAGCCAAACAGAGAAAGTCAAGTATCATATGGTATCACTTATTTGTGGAATATAATGAACACAACAGTCTGAGGAATGGGGTAGTCCCAGAGATGTGGAAGTGGGGTACAGACTGACAATCCCCAGAAGAGGGGGTGGGTGAGAGATAAACCACAGATCTTATATGCATGTGTGCATGACCAATGGGCATGGACAACAAAGCTGGGGACAGGGTGGGGAGGGAGGGAGAGAGGGGAATCAGTGGGGGGAGGGGGAGAAACATCTGTAACAAAAATAAATTAATTAATTTTTAAAAATAAATAAATAAAAGGGAGAGCTCTTAACATCATCCCTAACACATAGATGGGACTCCGTAAATTCAGTGGTTGCTGTTGAGCAATTAAATATTTAGTAAATGTTAGTAAAAGAAAAGGAACCCCCATAAACATAGTCAACTGATATTTGACATTAGAACAAAAACAGTAAAATGGAACAACAACAATCTCTTCAACAAATTGGCATCTGTGCTAAAAAATGGAAGGAAAAAAAGCACAGATCTTGGACCCTTTACACAAATTAACTCAAAATGGGTCATAAATCTAAATGTAAAATACAAATCTATGAAACTCCTAAAAGATAATATAAGAGAGAACTAAGATGACCTTGGGTATGGAGATGAAATAACACCAAATGCACAAACCATTAAAAAAAAAAAAAAATACCTGATAATCTGAACTTTGTTAAAACTAAAAACTTCTGATCTGTGAAAGAATATCAAGAGAATTAGAAGATGAACCATAGACTTGGAGAAAATATTTACAAAAGACACATCTGATAAAGAATTGTTATCCAAAATACACAAAGAACTCTTAAAGCTCAACAATATGAAATCAAACAACTTGATTTTTTTAAATGGGCCAAAGATCTTAACAAATACCTCATCAGAGAAGATACACAGATGGTAAATAAGCATATGAAAAGATGCTCAACGTCATATGTCATCAGGGAAATGCAAATTAAAACAACAGGGAGATACCACAACACACCTATAAGAATGGCCAAAATCCAAAACACTGACAACACCAAATGCTGATGAGGTTGTGGGATAACAGAAACTCTCACACATTGCTAGTGGGAATACAAAATGGTCCAGCCACTCTGGAAAGACAGTTTGGCGATGTTTACGAAACTAAACATACTCTTACCAGACATATTTCAGCAATCACTCTCCGTGGTATTCGAGTTGAAAACATGTCCACACAAAAACCTTTAATATGTTATATTTTTCTAGAAACACATGTTGATAGCAGCTTTATTTATAATTGCCAAAACTGTAAACTAACCAAGATGTCCTTCAGTAGGTGAGTCGGTAAATGAACTGTAACATATTCAGACAATGGAATATTATTCAGTGCTAAAAAGAAACAAGCTCTGGAGCCATGAAAGGACATGGAGGAAACCTAAATGCATATTACTAAATGAAAAAAGTTAATCTAAAAAGGCTACATACTGTATGCATGTCCAACATATATGACATACATGTCATTCTAGAAAAGGCAAAACTATGGAAACAGTAAAAATAACAGTGGTTGGCAGGCATGGTTGGAGAGATGAAAAGGCAGAACACAGAATTTTTAAGGCAGTAAAAATACTCTGTACATTATAATGATGAACATTGTACTTTTTACTTCTGTCTAACCCATAGAATGTAGCACACCAAAAGTGAATCCTAAAGTAAACTGTGGACTTTGGGTGATTGTTTCAGATTTATCTTCAGTAAAAAAAAAAAAAAAACGTGCCATTCCAATGAGTGATGTTGGTAATGTGTGTGAGAGGGTGCTATGCCTATGTTGGGTGGCAGGGAGTGTGGGGAATCTCTATACCTACTAATTTTGCTGTAAACCTAAAACTGCTCTTAAAAAAAAATTGTCATAATTTTTACTTAATGCTGGAAAGAAAGGAAAGGAAAGGGAGAGGAGAACATAGAGAGGATACCATTCTGCATGGTCATTGTCCGCATCAGGGTAAGCAAAGCTGTTTAGAAGAGAAAAAGGGAAACCCACAAACACGACTGACAATCCCTCCGCAAACACAGGGTTGGTGGAACTGGAGAGTATGGTGGGATTCTGCTAAGATGGCTTGGAACTGGGAGGAAAGACTTCAGTATCGTGGTCCAGACTCGACCCTAATTGGTGTACAGTTTTAGACGAGTCACATCATTCTCCGACACTCGGGCTGCTTCGCTTTTGAACTGCCGCCCTGAACTGACTTGCCTCTGAGCTCCTTGCGCGGACTCTCTCTGAGGTTATGAAATGGAAGCTGACCATGACTAAACACTCTTGAAGTCCAGTGTCTGGCTCTGGAGACAAAGTTTGGTTGCAGTTCTGTAGCTGAGGCGGGAGACTGCACTAAAGAATCCTGATGGACATCCCTTCGGCCAGAGACTCTTAGAAATGGCTCGTTCTTTCTCCTCACATCCCCGAAGCTTCCCAGAGCTGCCCAGAGAGCCGCTTCATGTTTTCTCGTGGACTTCATGCAGTCTCGCTCTTCTTCCCTGGGTGCAGAAAAGCCTCCCATTTGGAACTCTTATCTTCCAAACCTTGCAAGGGAGGGGCCCTGGTGATTCACAATAGCATAGCGTTCGATGTGATTTAGGCTCATAAATCAAGAGATTGTCTCGGAGAAAATAGCACAGAGCCTCAGGCCAGACGCAGCAGCCCCGTGTTTAAACAATCTGCTCTAATCCCCTTGGCTAACAGGCTCTCCTGCTCCAGGGGATGGCAGGCCTGGTGTACAAGTCCCGACACTATCCATGACTTCAGCCTATTTCTAGTGGGGCTTTGGCAGACCATTCTCTCGAATTAAAGTCATTTTGAACCAATTTCTCTTCCTCAGTCCAAGGAGAAACAAAAGCTAGCCCAGGTATATAAGTCAATGTTTTCAAATATATAAAAATCAACAAAAGCAAATCCCCTAGGACCCCTGCTCTTGCCTGCAGCCTGTTATTCACAACTAGGGGATCCTTGTGGTCCCATCTAGATGACTCCCCAGTACTTTGACTCAGAATTACTCCCCTGACACAAGGCAGCAATCTGGAGCCTGTATTTTCCAGGCATGAAATTGATGAGACCAATTGAGCTATATTAAGTCAGGTTTGTATATGGGGGCATATGTGGTGAGCCCAGTTCGTGGCCTCCCCAAGGAGGAGTTTAGAATTCCCCTAGGAAAGCTATCTGGTGGCTCCCGGACACTAACGCTCTTTTTAAAACTGCTTAGCAAATGCTGGCTCTTCGAGAAGTCATGTGTCTTCTCAGATCTCCAGGCTCAAGCGTTCGTGTCCCATTTATACTTCCTGGAAAGTGTCAGGAGCTAATTTCAAATGGGCAGCTGGTGGGGAAAGAGAGATGCCAAGGACATGTGCCCTCAGTCTCCTGAGGGCACCCAGCATGAGGATGTCATTGCAGAAAAGCATGCTCATGGAGTTTGATTTCTTTCTGTTTAGGTGGTTCATCTATCTGCTACTTCTTCTGGACACCGACTAGGGATCGTCCAGCCTCTCTGTGGTGACTGTTGCAGCCTCTGGAGAAGCAAGCTTTACAGGCAAGACCTCTCTCCACTATGGTGCCAGCCCCAAGTCTTCTTCCTGCCCAGCTTCACACTAACTTAATGATGAACTTCCCCTTAAAATGAAATGCTGTCATCTCCAAACTGTCTGAGAAGAAAGCAAGGCATATGGATCCTGGTCTGCTATAAGGGAATAAGCAGGATGGCAGCCTTCAACGGCTGAATTCAGAGCTGTGACAAGGTCCAAAGATCTGATTGTCTGCATGGCTCGGGGTATAGGAGCATGGCTGAGGAAGGTATCTTAGTTTGTCTGACTACTATAACAAAATCCCACAGACCGCATGGCTTGTAAATAATTAAATTTCTTTTTCACAGTTCTGGAGGCTGGAAGTCCAAGATCAGGTGCCAGCGTGGTCAGAGTTTGGTGAAGGTCTTTTTCCAGGATGCAGACTGTTGACTTCTCACTATTACCTCACATGGTAGAATGGGCAAGGAAGTTCTCTGGGGCCTCTTTTATAAGAGCAATAATCTCATTCATGAGGACTCCACCCTCATGACCTAATCACCTCCCAAAGCCAGACCTCCTATTGCTATCACATGGGGCATTAGGATTTCAACATATGAAAATTGGGGGGACATAAACATTCACCATCACCTAGAGGGGGGATGAAAGATAGGGGATTGGGGCCCAATAGACAGAATACAGTTATCAAGCACACCAAAAGGACACATAGTTTATATACATAGCTATTTAGTCCTTGCAATAAATCTATGAAGCAAGGATTGGGACATTTCAGGAAATAGGCTGAAATGAGTTAAGAGAGTTGCCCAAGGTCATACCTAATGAGTAACAGACAAGATCTGGGCCCAAGGCAGTATGTCCCAAAGTACATGCTCTTCTCATGACACCATTGAAGCTGCCTCCCAGGAAAAGCTGAGTAAGAAGGTGAGTTCTCAGGCCTCTGCAGCATTCAGAGGGCATATGGTAGACAATGTGAAAGGAAGTTCTAGACTGGATGAAAGAGTAATGGGTGGGTCTCACCCAGGGATAATTTTACTCACTCCCAGACATTATCTAGCCATGTCTGGGGGCATTTTTTTTAATGAATTAATTTTTAATATATCTTTATAGTTGAAAATATTACAGATGTCCCTCCTTTTTCCCCCCATTGGCACCCTGCTCCCCACCCCCACCCACCACCTACACTCACTGTTTTCTGTGCCATTGGTTATCCGTATATGCATATAAGTTCTTTGCTTTATCTCTTCCCATCCACCCCTATCACCCTTCCCTCTGAGGTTTGTCAGTCTGTTCCCTACTTTCTGGAGACACTTTCGATTGTCACAACTGGAGGTTGCAAATGGCAGCTAGTAGGCGCAGGCCAGAGATTCTGTCAAATATCCTACAATGCAGGAAAGCCCCCAAAATAAAAAATCAACTGGCCTAAAATGTCAATAGTGCTGAGGATGAAAAAGTCTAGACTAGGTAATTTTAAGTTCTCTTCCAACTCCAGAACAAATTTTAATTTTTCCCTCTAGCTGTATAGATAGGATTCAGTTCTATAGTCCAGTGTTTCTCAAGGCAGAGCCACAAAGGGGACAAAGATAGCATAGCCATCTCATCAGGCCCCTTTAAACTCTGGGTTTCTAGCTTATCAAAGGCCCCAAAGAAATTACCTGAATATTGCTTTACATCCTAAAGACTTGCCATTAAGTGCTCTCAAGATGAATCTGTACCCCTAAGAAACCCAGCTAGTTGGAAATTTATATGGGGCTGAGAGGGTAGATAGGGGATCCCAGAAAACTCAAGGGAGGGTGGAAAGGGGTAGAAATCTATTAATTCAGTGAAAATCATTTTAATGACTGCCTAATTGGTAAAAACTCATTCCCTCAAAGGCCAATCTGCTAAAAGCTAATTCCCAGGAAGCTACTTCTTAGAAAGATCAATTTCCCAAATGACCAATTTAGGAAATTTACCAGATTCATATGTTCTGACAATTAATGAGAATATTTATCCACTGAAATTTCTGTTTGCAGTAGGAAAATTTTTGCAGCATATTCTAATTTTTAACTGGGATTTGTTTTTCTAACTAATTGTTATTTCTTTTGGATGGTTTTGAATCTGGAATTAAATTTTAAATTTTGAATTAATGTCATCTAAAACTCTGTTTATTTCGCGTACTGTTTCAAGTTAATTTATTTTCATTTTCATGTAAAATTGTATGTCGACCAGCCAGCAATTTGCAGAAAGGTTCAAGGGGAAGGACACAACCAAAGCAATAGAAAGGATGGGAGGATGCTCAGAAGAGACTTCCCACACTAGTCATGTGTCAAGGACCAGAAAAATAGTCAAGGAAGAATCCACTTGGAGGCAGCGGGAACAACCATTTTGCACTTTAAAAATGTGGCTACTAATGACTGGAAATGATAAACCAAGGTAGATTGACTGTCTGAGAAATACTAAGAACCCAAGAAGGTGGGAAAAAAACAAAATTGGTATTTGCAAACATATTTATAGTTGCTTATCTGTTTTACCATAAAGAGACAATGTCACTTTTGTCATAAGATATGGATTATTTCTGAAAATAGCTACAGTCAATAGATTTTAATTTCTCCTTATTGGATGCTACAGAGCAACATCGTGTGAGTAACGGGACTCTTTCAGTCTCTTTTCTTTCTATGCATTGCAATTTCATTTTCCATTTTTCTAAACATCAAGCACTTTTTTGTAGTGTTTTCCAATTTCTCAAACTCATATCTCCTTGATTTTCTATTTCTAGCAAGTCGACATTTACATTTTCTATATTTATATTCAAAAGCATTAAAAATATATCAGAATTCTAAATTAAATTTAAACTTAAACTAAATCTTCAATCTAAGAAAATCAAGTTTACCTTTTAATTTGAAAACATACAAAGTGAGTCGATTTTAAACTAAATCAAATTTAAATTTCCATTCTAGAGCATACAAAGAAAATCAAAGGTAGTCATTAATTAAAACAAGTCTACGTAAATATTAGCATGCACTGAAAATTCCCGTGTGAAATGTTAAAATAGCATTACTAATGATAAAATAGGTTTCTTTATGTATCATCATTAGTAACAAAAATGAGACAATGATATTGAATTGAAAACATTTCTGTTAAAGCAGCTAAACACTCTAGTCAAATCATAAAGTAGTCAAATATAAAGTACCCAATCTGATCAATTTGGCACATTAGTCGGTAGGTGAATTGATCATTTGGCAAATTTGCTTTCTAATAATTGCTTTTCAGGGAGTTGACTCAGTTCTAAGAATATTTGAAAGTGGGGAAAGGGAGTAAGCTTCAGAGTGAGGGCTTTCTTGTTTTTCTTATCCCCTTAGAGGCTGCAATCTGTCCTGGTCCGAGGGAGGGCAGAGGTATGGGAACTGAGTCACCCAGATAACCAGCCCCCTAAGAGGCTTCAGTGCTGGTGCTGTTTAGATATGTACAAGTTCAAGGCATATTCCTTTCTCTCAAGACGAGCCTCTGCCTTGTGAAGGGAACCAAGCGCTTTAATCAGCTGAAATACTAAGGTTTGCCAAGGTAAGCTCTCCTGTTCGGGTTTGCGTTGGTTTTTTTCAAGGCTACAAATCATCAGTACAGACTACAAATGCAGCAGAATCTCAGGGGAGCTGCATGCAGACTAGTAATATAGGATCAGGCCATTGGATCTTTGGGGGAGAGAAGCAGTTCAATCATTACCCCCCTTTCAGGTTGAATTTATAGTTGCTATGGGCATCTGGGAACTAAGTAAAATGTCCACCAACTGGGAAATTTCTGATGGTGTTTTATTTGGTACATGCAGATTTGTTGGTTAATTTTTTCAACCAGGAAAAGAAATTGTTTCCGATTCCAGAAGACATGAGCTACTACGATGACTGGAGGTCCCAGTACAGAGGTTCACCTCTGCTCTGCCAGTGACAAGTGTTCTTCCTAAGAATCATGGAGACGGCCGTACACTGAGCCCCTCATGTAGATGGAGCCCCTCAGGTGTACACTGTGCTTGATCCTTTACAGATCTTGTCTTCTTTGCTATCCAACAACTCTGTGAGGAGACAACTCATGAAATCACACCCGCAGTCCAGCCTCCCTTCCTAGCTCCAGACTCATACCTCCAGTGTTGGCAAATGTTCATGCCCAGTGTGGGCAAATGTTCATGCCCATGCAATATCTCTTCCCCCGGGTGGCCTTCCTTGACACCCCAGTTATAGGCACGTGCAGCATCAGGTGTCTCTACTTCGTAGCACTCTATACTTTTTGTGACTGTTAATTTAGCACATTGTAAATCATGTAGGCAGTTTCTGTTTTTATTTGTCCTTAGGTCCCAAGCACCAGCACCGAATCTGATGTGTAAAGAGAGAGCTCGATTCATGTGTGTTAAATGGCAAAATTAATGAATAATTAAACCTTTTATGACAAGTATTATGATCTCCATTTGAAAGATGATAAAACTGAGGCAAAGAGAGATTAAATACACAAGCCCACGTTTACATAGTAAGTGCTAGATCCAGGATTTAAACCCCAGGTCCACTAACCCAGTGTGGCTGCACTGTGACATTTTAGAGTAAACTGAGCACCTAACTGGGTGCGGGCACTATACGGGTCACCTCTTAACCTTTCACCCATTTGGATGATCTCAGTAATCCTGTGAAAGACTTACTGTTATCTGCAATTTAGAGCTGAGAAAAGAGGCTCAGAGTGGGCCCAGGACACAGCTAGAAAGTGCTGGAAATGGAGTTTAAACCCAGGTTCATCTGACTCCAATGCCCATCATCTTCACTCTATGTTATAATATCATCATCATCATCATCATCATCATGATTTTATATAACCCACAGCTATACAGAGTATAAATTATTTTGTAATTTAACACCCCCACACACCAATAACCCTCTGAAACAGGAAGATTTTAGCCCGTGTTTTTTTGTTGTTGTTGTGGGCAGGCTCAGGATCTGAGATTAAATGACTTGTCCAAATCCCTGCAGCTGGTCAGAGGCAGATCTTAGAGATTATCTGTCTATGCTATTCAAGATGACAGTCTTTTGCCACTCTCTGACATTTAAACTAATTAAAATTAAATTAAATTAAAAGTCAATTTCTTGAAGTCACTAGCCACATTTCAGTGCTCATTAGTCAGGGCGGCTAGTTGCTATCATTTTGGAGAACTCAGATATAAGACATTTCTATCACCACCGAAAATTCTGCAGAACAGCCCTTAATCCCTGCCAATGCAGAGCAGCTGCAGAAACATCTGGGCGCTTATTAGGAATGAAGAATCTCGGACCTCACCCCAGACTTACAGAATCTGCATTTTAGCCAGATCTCACGAGGTCTGTGTGAGAAGCACCAACCCACACCTGCCCACCTTCATTTTGCAGGTGAGAAACAGAAGTCCAAAGAGATGAACCAACTTGGCAACATAGATACAGGAGTATGTGGGAGTAGAGCTGGGGCCAGGAGCCAGGACTCAAGTCTCTGCCACTCAGCCTGTGAGTGGGCTCAGGGCCCTACAGGCCTGGTGGCGCCTGGCGATGGAGCAGGAAGGGTGTTGTTGATGGCTTTTTGCTCTCCCCTTACTACAGAAGATAAGAGGACAGCAATGTTGGCCCAAAGTGAGCAGGGGATGCTGGTGTCTGGCTGATCGAAGAGGCCTGTGAAGGGAGGGAAACTTGTTTCGGACCCCTGCTCAAGACGGGAGGTGACACCATAGAGCCGCCAGGCTGAGGCGCAGTGGGTGGGAGCTCTGACAGGCTGCGACTGTAGCCTGCTGTCTGCTCATTCCCACTCTAAAGATAGCCCCCCACAGTGCTGCTAAACATGTTTACCTCTTGGGTCCTCCTTATCCCCGGCAGGGACCCCCAGGGCCACCCATCCCTCCTCCCGTCGGCCACTTTTAGCACACCTGGAGGTGTCACTTGGCATATCAGTGAGTCAGCCAGACTAAAGTGCAAAGGCAAGAAGGAGAGACGGACTCTGTGCTTTGAGATGTACTCTGAGCCTCTGGGAACAGGGTTCTGTTCACTGCAGTCTCCCTGGGGATTTCAGTGCCGGATCAGCAGAGGGCTCTGGACGAGGAGACTCTCTCGAGAGCAGCACTGCCTGAAGAGCGCTTTCTGCAGTGGTGGACATGCTTGATACTGCACGTCCACGTGGCTACAGAGCACTTGAAATGCAACTGACAATTTCATGTTAGTTCATTTCCATTTAAATAACCCTATGTTGTTAGTGGCTACCATACTGGACCACACAGCTTTGGACAAGGCTCTCCTCCTGTTTGGGCTCAGCCTGCTCAGCTATAAAATGGAAGAGCTGGATGAGGTTAGTTGATGCCACATCTGAACTACAGCCCAAGTGGGTGGGGTCTCTGGTTTCTCTTCAGTCAATATCTCATGAGTGGGTGGTGGCCACCTTCTCTTCTGTCCTGAGCTGATTCCCTTCCCACTGCAACTCCACGGTGAGGGGAAGAAAATGGCTTCAGGTAAATAGAGACCGCAATTCACTCCATCTCAATGTTTTTTGTTTAGTTCATTTAGAAAGAAGAAAGAAATCAAACAATATGACATGAAATTTTTCCTTGACATATGTCAGGATATGAAGCATACAACCCACTTACTTGCTGATGGAGAATTTAAACACACATAGTGGTTTTAAAACATGGCCACAAATTCTTTGACTGTACCCTATTGAAAAGTGGGGTCCATGCCATCTCCCCTTAAATATGAGCAGGTGTGCAGCATCTTGACCAATAGTGGAGAGCAGAAATAAGGCTAGGTGATATAAAGTCTAGCTCTAAAGGGGTGCAGCTCCACCTTCCCAGGGGCACCAGTCTTGGAGCCCTGAGTCTCCATGTAAGAATTTCCACTGTGCTGTGACCATAAGGCCAAAGAGTCCACAAGTAATACTCCAAGATGACAGCTGTCCCAGCCAAGGCACCAGACCTGTGAATAAAGAAATTATCTTGGAAATCAATCCTGCAACTATTCCAACCTCCAGCCATTTGAGTCAGCCAGGCTGAGGTCTGAGATATCAAGGAAGAGAGAATAGCCATTCCCACTGTCCCTTCACTAAATTTCTGACCCTCAAAATGTGAAAGCTTGATAAGACAGTTATCTTTGTATACCAGGTTTGGGGATAGTCTGCTCTGCAGCAATAAATAACAGAACAGGATGGAACTGTTGTATGACGGGTGGGTCTCAAGAGAAGGACCTCTCCAACAGCCAGGCTCACAGCCCAGGTCCTGGAGCTGGATGGTCAGACTGACACCCCAGCTTTGCTCCTCAGTTCTTCTCTGGGGCTTGTGTTGTTGCTTAACCTCTTTAGCTTCTTCTACCAAATGTAAGTCTAGGTGTGGTGATTATATGAGATAAGCTTACGGTGGCCCTTCAGTGAATGGGCCACAGTGAGAGGCAGTGACTGTACACGCAGTCAATTCTGCAGTTCTTGGCATGTGGCCATGGACAAAGGGCACTTATAAGTGTTTTCTGGTGAGATAACCACTAAGCAGTGTGGATTTAGAAGATTGGAAACTATATAAATTTAAGAGAACAGATAAGTTTTAAGCCAGTAGCTGTGCTCAAGAAGTAGTCATGTGGTACAAGAATTTGTCTCCATAGTGTGGAAATTGAAACATCTCACCTGTTTCGATGACAGTGATCAAAAAGGAAGGAGCACCAACTCCAGAATGTACTCTGCCCAGAAGATGATCCCTGTGTCTAGAGTCCCAGTTATGGTCCTATGCCTTATGTGATTTTCTAATAGACCACCTGGTCCAGAAATGATCTTCTGAGCACATCCCTTTTCTCTGAGCTCTCTCTTGAACTGAAACCTCTATTATAAATGGCCTTCTACTTTTCTTCCCTTACTAACCCTAGCATCTATCACACCTCTCAGGTAGAAAGTTCTGATATCTGACTTCAGTGATACTGGTCTCTCTCTCTCTCTCTCTCTCTCTCTCTCTCTCTCTCTCTCCCCCTACTCCCTTCTTTCCTACCTCCCTCCCCTCCCCTCTCTCTCTTTTTCTCTCACCTATGCACACATCACCTCTCTCATCTAGTTTAACCCTCTTAGAACTCTTAGAAGCTGGAACAGAAATCATTAATTTATTATAATTAAAGCACTTTCTCTCTAATCAGCACTATTTCTCTTTAGCCACTATTTCTCTTATGACATTTCAGGTGGGAGAATGTCATGAGTGGCAGACAAAGAGGGGGAGACAAAGAGTAAGAGGTGTTTTCCAGGACTAAGCACTATGAGTGTGACTCCTGGACTTCCCTGCAGAGAATGAGGAGGTAGCATCCACAGCAGCTTCCTCCTGAAGGTCTCCCCCATTCCTTCCAAAGACTGGAATCAGCAGGCTTCATCAGCAAGGAAGAGCCAATGGTGGGAAGAAGAAGGAAACTTTATCTCTGGAATTCTACCTTCTCAGTGATTCAGAAAACAGAAAGGGCAGGGCACCTCGTTTATCTTCCCAGATGGGTCTCAGGTACCAGACAAGGCCTGGCAGCCCATGTTTCTCCCCTGAGTTCCCTGTCACCAGGAACTTGGCAATTCTAGGAGCTAGGGAGAGTATCAGGGTGGTAGGGCAGAAGAGAGGGGAGGAGTGTGCTTGACACTGGAGTGGGGAGGTGAACAAGCATGCCTCCTAGCAGCAGCTGGAGGGGTGGAGTGAGGGAAAGGGGATGTTGAGATCAGGAATGAAGGGTGAGATTGCAGAGGGTCGGCCTTACCTTTTTGCCATTTCTGATCTCTCAGGTTGGATACTACTTAAGGGTTAGAGTAAATGAGAAGTGGAAAGTGCAGGGAGGACAAATCTGGCCTCTATCTCTTCCTGGCTTTGACACGCTCTAGCCCTTGTTTGTCCACCTAAGAGAAGGTCTTGCAGAGAGCAAAGAGCTCAGCCTAAGGGCCCCATTGACACCAGGGTATGGCCATGTGACTTGAAGCATGTCACTTAACTTCTCTGAGACTCACTTTCTCCATGTATAAAATAAGTTGTACAATCTTAAAGAGTTGTGGTGAGAATTAAATAAGAAAACACAGATGATGAGATGTGCCTTAGCTAAGAACTAGACCAGTTCAGACGTTCTCTAAATGTTAGTTTCCTCTCTTCCTTTCACCTCCCACCATCCACCTTCATGAGAGAGAACAACCTCTCAGCCAAAATGTAACCAGAGAAAAAGCAATGGGCAGAGGGGCAAGTTGCTGCAGCCCAGGTTTAAGGCATGTAATCATCGTGAAGTCAACCTTCATAGCTTATATTTATTTTGCACCTGTCCTTGAAGAGCTCTATCCCTCTTGGCCACCAGAAGAACTCAATCATCTGCGTGAACAGCTGAGTGAGGTCAAGAGCAAAAGTACGTGTTATGCCCAGCTCAAGTTGGAGAGCTCAACCTAGGAAGTTAAAGGATTTTCCCAATGCTATTCAGTTAGAACAAAGACAGAACAAAGGTTGGTATATTATGGGTGATTCTTCAATAATAACCAAGGTTCTCACATTGTTCTTCTGCCTCCCAAGCAAGAACTGGGTCATGTTCAATCTTACTCACTCCCTGAGGCTATCCTACGTGTGTGGACCCAGGATTCCGCAGGCCTAGCTCTCAAATCTCCATATAGCTGGTGAGTCAGAGTCTTGAGGAGAAGATGCCCCAAGGCAGAAGCTCTCCAGGGATGCAATTTTATCCACCCAAGAACCACTTCCCTCCAGCCTAGATATTAGACAACGGCACGCATGTGGAATGCCCTAGTGCCTATAAAAGGATTATTACTAAGTAAGAGTGGATGATGATAATTAATTATCCTCCATTAAAGAAAAAATTCCCTGGAGCAAAAGCATCAAAGGCAATGTTTTACTGAGTTGGCAATTTCTTTGGCTCTGGAACAAGATGACTTCTTAGTCTGCATCTTGGGTCTGTTCATTTCTCTTACATTCTCACTTGAGGAATATACACTTTGACTTTGGACAACTTCTAATTCCCACCTTCATCCCTAGCCTCGATCCAGTAATCATTATTATTAAAATTTCACACCAGGGCCACAGACATATTTTATAGCACCCCTTTGATGGATTAATTCATGGTTACTCTCCTCCTTTCTAAAGTCTAAATCAAAGGAAATGGACTTAGAATGGAGAACAAAATCTCCCTGTTAGACAAAGAGGAAAGACCATGGAACATAGGCATCTAAAGAAATGGTAATATCTTCCTCAGCAAATACGCTAACAGGGGAGGAGTAGGAAGAAAAGGAAGGTGTGTCATACTTCAAGAAGTTAAGAAACCTGGTCAGATTTTCTCCATACCTTGTCCTATGTCAGAGATTCTACAAGGTGCATATCAATATCCATTAGAAACAAGCACTTCACGATTCTTGGGAAACATCTCTTGTAATATAGACCCAAATCACAAGACCTGTGACCAATAGCAAAGGCCTCTGCTTACTGAGCAAAGTTGACCATGGAGATAATATCCCCAAATCTTATGCAATTAATCTGGGAAGAAATCTTGGAATGTCCATGTATTGTGAAAAGAGTACAGAGGCTGAGGAATCAGAGAGCAGAGAAGGTTCTGTACTTCCTGGACTTGTGACCTGGAGGCTCTCTGGGGTTCAGTCTCCTTATCTATATAGAAGAATTCGTACCTAATAGGGTTCTTGAGAAGTTGGGAGGAGATCACTGATGTGTGTCAGCACCTAGCACAGCTCCTGGGTACGTGCCATGCATCATGTTACATAATCACCATCTTGGGAAGATGGGGGCAGGGCCATGAAGCAGGTCACATGCCATTGCTTTCCAGCTCCCAGAAGACTGCCTGGCCCTTTGTAGTTACCCTGTAAATATTTGTTGAGTGAATCAATGCAATCAGATCTTTTCGCTGTGGCTGGTGCTGCCAGAACATGGGTAGGCTGCTAGCTCTCGGTAAGCACTCTCTAGACATCTAGGAAGTGTGTTCCAGTCACAAGCCGCAAGGATCTCAACAATGCAAAGATGTCCTTTTGAGATTGGTTAATACTCAAAATAGCTCACACACACACACACTTGCAAAAGCTTGTGGAGGTTTTGCAGGAGTAGACAGAGACAGGCCTCCATTAGCCTATTCTGGAGAAGCACTTGCACACTAGTAGACTTTCCCTAGAAACAACAAGCCCAACATCATTCTATTAGAATAATTATTGTTAGTGGTTAGCACATGCAAACTCCTAATCTCAGTGTTTTAGCCCAATAAAAGTTTGATTCTCACTCACTGAAAGTCCCAACTAGACTCGGGTCTAGTTGTCTCCCCATCTCAGCATTTTCCTTACTCCAGCAGACAAAAGAGAGATGGAGATGGCACAAGTGGCTCTTCACTGCCTTGACCGGAAGTGGCATCCGGAAGTGGCATAGATCATCACTGATCATAGCCATCAGCCACAACTACTCCAATCCAAATGCAAAGGGAACACATGTTTAGTGAGTGAGCACCACCTCAGAGACCCAATGAATGGGCCTTGTGCTGTCACCACTCTGACGGCCAGGAAGCTCTGGGTGCCCCCCCCCTCCACACTGTAATGCTTTAACTGCTTAGGGGGGCTTTCAGACAAAGTACTCAAATGCAGGAGCCCAGAGGTCCTGGCCTTGGATACCATTTTCTACTTTACTGATCACTCACCTTTTCCCCTCTTATGCTGACAGAGAATGGTTTTCAGAGGAGATTACATGGAGGCAACCTTCACGGTGCCTTTGTAGCTGGTTCCGTCCCCAGCAACTCAGCTGAGAGGCAGAGGTCACAGGAAACCTGGCACCTTCTCCTCTCACTGTCTCCGGCGAACGCAGGCCCTCCCTCTCTGGAATGTGTGGAGGTCACCGGTTACAGCGTGAGTCTCCTGCCAGCTCAGTGCTGTCTGCCAGGAGTGGGGGCCGCTCCCAAGAGGCTGACAACCTGAGAGGCCTTCAGAGCTGTCAGAGGGGCCACAGCCTGCAGGTGAAAGTCCAGTTCCTCTCGGCCAGCCCAGGACTCTCCGAGAGAGAGAGTAAAGCTCGCCTGAGGCTTTCAGAGGAAGGAAACTCAGGCAATTTGAGGCCCTGGGGGCTAAAAAGGTAGGCCTATACTTCAGGCTGTCGCTCTGCCAAGTTTTTCCCATGAGCATGAGGCTGCGGAAACTCTGAATTGTCCAATCACTGGCGGTGGTCCAAGCCACACTTCCCCTTGCCTTCCCAATGCACCCCTTACTACCCCAACTCCCTGGCTGCCTCCAGGATCCCCAGCATTTTGCTGCAGCAAACACATTGAGAGTCCTAAAAATTGAATTGAAGCAGAAGAAAAGGAGAGGCCAGGCTTATTATTAAACCTCCCCTTCAGCTGCCTGCATGGATTCTTTTAAGTCCACAGTTGGATTTCTTTGAGGTCTTAGTACGTGCTGATTTGCATGGCTGGCTTAGCGGATGAGGAAAGAGGTAAGACAAGCTTTGCACTGGATAAATAAAAACCTCTTTGTTAATTAAGGAGCCACCGACAAGGCCATGGCCTATGTCAGGCAGCCTACACAGAAAGTTTGATTCTTCTGGAAATGAAAACAAGGAAACAGAGAAACTCTCCCCACCACACTGCTTAACTTTGTTCAAGGGCTGCTAAATTATTCCCTGCTACTACATCAGCTGTGAGAGCCCTCTGAAACGTGCTGTGGTTAAAATAAAACACAAGCCCCTGAGCATATGAAAAAAGAATGTGTTAGGTTATCTAAAGCAGTTACTCTCCCATCTTCTCTCTGAAAAAGAACTGAAACCATTAATTTCCTATACTGCCTTTTTATGCTTTCCTGTCCTGTCCTAACATAATCTGAGTGCAAGATTTGAACAATCCACCCAGATGGCATAAGAATGTTGATTGGAAAAAGAAGTCAGATAATTCACCCAAAAGTCCCCACAAGAACTTACAATGGTTAGCCCTTTGGAAGGGTGATCCTAGCTCTGCTTTGCAGAACCTCTTTGCTTACCAAAGATTATGCCAATGACCAAAACATGGGGCCACACTCCCCTCCCCATAATCCTGCCCCTTGCTGTACCATTCTCACCTGGGCTTCTAAATCAGATAGTCTAGGGTCGGACTTCTAGGTCTGCCCCATCATAGACAGGCCATATAAGCTGTGTTCAATGCAAGGAGACTGGGAGGGTCAAATGTGGTCATATTTAATATGCCTCATATATACTATGTAGTCAATAAATAACACATAAAAGAGTAGCATCATAAAATTGCACTGTTATTATTAATACCTCCTCCCACTTTTTCTTCACTTCTCTTGCACAGAGTCAGTCTACGCCAAAGGGACCTCAGCCATTTCAAGGTAACCCAAGGGATAAATTGAGCTAATTCAGCTTTTCTAAGAGCTGTGAATAAGGCAGAAAGGAATATAAGAGCCCTGAGGTCACTAAAAGCTCAAATTGATATTCTGATTTCCTAAGAATTTTCCCATCCTCCATCTCTTTACATTTATTGAGCATTTATATATGACCAGCCCTATGCTAACTCTTCCCTTCCATTGTCTTATCTGAAATCCCAACAAGCTGCTGTTTATAAGAGCCCTGTGACCCTAGCTGCCACCCTTCTTACTGTCTCTCCTCTCAGACTTGGCCACAATCCTGCCCAAAAAACTTCTCGTAGCATCCCCAACCAAAAACGATTCAAGAGGCTCTTTACTTTGGGCAGACACTGTACTTGCCTTTTTATAGATTCACAGAAGCCAAGCCCACAGATTTCTGGGAAACAGAGTTTCCAGTATTTAATCCTTCCGAAGCCCCCTCCCTTGGGAGTCTACTAGACTTAGCCCCAGGATTTCTCTCTCTGGGTACACAAAATCTTAGAGAGATCTTGGCTGGAACCTAAAACTGTTTATAGAACCGATATATTATGGCTTCCTCTTCCTATAACTCCCCAGCGGCTACCATGAAGTTAACCTCAGTCCTCCCCACCCCACATCTCACCAATAAGAAGAGGAGACACAGACACTCGGGAGCGGGGATTTTTGTGAGGATGAGAACAGTCAAGTTGAAGATTCCTGGATTTTGAGCAAGCACTCAACAGTGAAATGTTATCACTCAGGTCAGCTCTTTCTAGCCCAATAAGCTACTTATTTTCCTAGAATCACAAAAGAGCATGCCGAGGTTGAGATGCTAACCCGTCCAGTCTCCTACTTTGGGCATTTCAATGTCTATAACCACCAGGATACATGGCCCTATATCTTCCCATTAGGTATTCTGCAATATGACATCTCTTTCCTCCCACAACACCCTGACATTTCCTCCCCAACGCTGGCCCAGGGAACCTGGCCTCTGCATAAGCCCAACACAGGTGCAAGATTTAAGTTTCCAGTTTCTTCCCATTCTGACTGGTCCACATCTATCAATTTGCTTTTAGGATTGAGGTCTACCAGCCCCTGAAAATTTTAGTCAGAATGAGCGAATGTGGCAGAGAGAAAAAAGGAGGATTGGGAGTCCCACAAGACTGGATTTGAATCCTGATTCAGTCACTCATTAGGGATTACTTGCCGCTAATCCTTTACTGCAGTTTCCACAACAAGGTTATGAAAACAATGTCTTCTGCACACAAAGATGCTGTGAGTGCTAGAAGTCTCTTAAATACCGCCTAACATCAGAGAGCAGTAACTACTGCCTTTATTCAGAGCCTGCTGTGTGTTCCACATCTAACCTATTCTCATCTTTGCCTTCCTGTGTGTGTGTTCGTGAAAATAACATTCTGAAATGTATTGTTCCCCACTTACTATTGTCAGGATTCAGAGAAATTATTTAACTTGCCAATTCACAGTAAGTGGCAGAGCCTGGATTTAAACACAAACCAGCCTGACTTCAAAGTCTGCTCTTTCTCCAACTCCTTGCCTTTCCCAATTGGGCCTGCTGCTCTAGCGCACCAACCAACTGCTCTTCTTACCACCGTCATTCCTAAGAAAACACCTCGAACCCTCTACTCTGGAGATTCCATGGCTTCTCACCCATGTTCTAAAGAACAACTGTGCTCAGCCTTCTCCAGAAGGCAAAGAAAGAAGCCAGAGGGATGAAATTTAATGGCAATAAATGTAAAGTTCGACATTTCTGTTCAAACCAAAAATTAAATGGAAAGGTTTTAGAGCAACTCTACTAGGTCAAGGGAAGGAGATAGCAGTTGCTGTTTAGGCTCCAACTTAAGTTCAGTATGAGGAGTGTGGCACTTGGCTTTGCTGTTTAATGGCACACAATTCCATGTGAGCAGCCAGATGAAGCTCCTTTAAAAGCAAATGTCTTGCCCTGGCCGGTTTGGCTCAGCAGTTAGAGTGTCAGCCTGCAGTCCAGAGAGACCCGGGTTAGGTTCCCGCTAAGGGCATGTACCTCAGTTGCAGTTTGTCCCTGGCTCTGGTTGGGTTGTGGGGGAGGCAGCCACTCGATGTGTCCCTTTCACGTCGATGTTTCTCTCTCTATCTCTCTCTCCCTCCCACTCTATCTGAACAAAAAATGGAAAAACGTCCTTGGGTGAGGATAAAAAATAAAAATAATAATAAAAGCAAATGTCTTGGGGCTATAGGAATAGATGAAAAATGTACCTTAAAGGCGATGCTAGTCTTGTCCAAAGGCTTGACCATTTAAGAGGGATTATTTCTATCCTTTGCTTATTTTAAGAAGGCTATCAACAGTGCCATACTGTTTTGATTACTATAGCTTTGCAGTATAGTTTGAAATCAGAGTGTGATACCTCTATTCTTTCTCAAGATTGCTTTGGCAATTTGAGATTTTTTTTGTGGCTTCATATAAATTTTAAAATTATTTTTTTCTAGTTCTGTGAAAAATGCTATTGGCATTTTAAGAGAGATTGCATTAGATCTGTAGATGGTTTTGGGTAGTATGCATATATTAATCCTTCCAATCCATGAGCATGCTATATCCATTTAATTGTGCCATCTTCAATTTCTAAGAAGAGGGTAAATGAGAGGGTGTGGTAAGGATGATGAGAGCAAATACATCTATTTAAAAAATATTTATTGAGCCTTTTACAAATCAAAAAACATTCTACAAGCTGAGGATACAACCAAAACCCTGCCCTTTCAGAGACTCTAAATATCTCCTTTTCATATATGACTTCCAACTACCTCCCAAGTTTGCACCTTAGTTTGCAAGGCCCTAGAAGCCTGGTTTCTGGCTCTTTCTCTGACCTCTTACCATTCCTCTACTTCTGACAATGCTCCTAGAACATTGTACTCCTTGTTCTTCTTTGACTATACCAAGACCTCAGGTATCTTAGGTCTTGCAGTTGTCTTAGGGTACTGTCCATCTGCAAGAGTCTGTTATTTCATTCAGTAATTCTTCAGAGACTATGCTGACTGTCATTCCTTTATATTTTTAATTTTTCTAAGTTCTTTGAATGGATTTATATCACTGTTTCTATTATTTAAAAATTCTTAAGTGCATTATTGCTGTACACCTGAAACTAATACAAAATAGTGTTGAATGTAAACTGTAAATGAAAATAAAAATTTTTTAAGTGATGAGACAATGACAAAATAAAATTCTTAAATGGTAAGGGTTGTAATTAATAAGATTTGTTTGAGAGGGTTTGATATTTACTTTAAGGGAATAATAATTATAATGATTTTTTTCCTTGCCTTGTTGCACAGGGCAGTGCCTAGGGTATTGTGGGATTCAATAAATCACTGAGATGATCAACTAGTGAAAGCTACAAGAATAAAAAAACAAATTATAACTACTACATCTTCTTTTGTTCTCCTTGTGGTTTATTTATATTTAAACCTATTTCCCTTAAATTTTAAGTTAATTATTTGAGCTTACACATAAAGGATGCCAATATCTTGCCTTGGCTAATGGTTCTAACCACACTGATTAGTTAAAACACTGCCCTATTAAGGAAAAACACACACACTAGCCCTGGCCGGTTTAGCTCAGCAGTTGGAGCATCGGCCTGCGGACCAGAGTCCTGGGTTCGGTTCCCGCTAGGGGCACATACCATAAAAAAAAAAAAAAGATACTAATAACTTTTTTAAAAGAACAAATAAAGTAACCCCGGGTATCTATAGGGATCTTAATAGCTTCCCTTAAAAAAAAAAAAAAACACGCACTAGCTGTCCCAGCAGCATATAGTCCTCTAGATGAGTTCTCCCTTTGAATTTTATGGTCCTGAAGATGCTTTGGTTACAAGAAAGGTCGTCTTCTATCTGATGGCTTTTCTCCAGTTTATGGATATTTTATTAAAAGCTGCATCCGGTAGACCTTCCAAAATGTCCAGCAAAAAATTTCTTTCACTAAAGGTAAGGAAATGAATAACAGTATTCCCGTCTCTGAGGGGTTGTTATATGCAGAGCGGAGGCCAGCTGTTCTCCATCTTTTCTGAACATATATCAAGAGGGAAAAAAAACACTGAAATCACAGCAGGCAAGATGTAGGTTACACAGGTAGAAAAGTGTGCTTAAGATAAAGGATTGTGAAGTAATGGAAGAAGAAACGTTGAAGGGTTTCTCCCTCCGGAGGATTTGGGGCCATGCATCAATCTGGGTTGATTTAGTCATAGGCCACTTGGAGAAGAGAACATACACTAGAAAGTGACCTAACTCTCCCAAAGTGACTTTGGACACTGGACGATTTCCATCCAAATATAAGGGTCTCTTTGAGCATGAAGATGAATGTTGTCTTCTTCTACAATAAATTATACATTTTACTTTAAGAAGAGGAACATTATACATTGTACAAGGATAGGTGGAGGTTGATACTCACAGGTTAGGGCAACTTAGAAATAACATTCAAAGTTCATTTTTCTTATATTAATTGTGCCTTTAAGCAAATCACAAAAGAAAAACTTCAGTGAAAAGTCTCAGACTTCTGTTAAAATTTTATTTCCCAAATATTATAGATATTTTACAGCTGTTCTCATAAATGGGCAAATAATTTATCAACCTAAATGAGCACTGCTTGCAAAAGAGGATTTTAGGGGAATGACCCTTATAGACACGTTTGTAACAATGGCAGATAGACCCATATGATATGGGAAAACAAATATTGATCTTAGAGTTAAGAGGTCCATGTTGACTCTTAGCATTGGCAAGTCACTTCACTTTTCTGTACCTGAATTTTTTTTGCATTACATAAATAAATCTCTTCTCTTCTCTCAGTCTCTGTTTCTTCCCCTATAATTGTAAAATCTGGAGGTGGTTCTCTCCTTCTAAATGTGTTGCAAGGATTAGACAAGATACCATAGTCAAAGTCCTGGTACATAGTAAGTTTTCAATATCATAATTATTTTCCCAAGGAAGCAGTCAAAATAAAGAAATTATTTTCCTTCCTCTCTAAGACCCAAGACCTTAATATTTCTTTCTTCAATGACTTATATAAGAGACAAAAGAAGTTGGCTTTCAGTTTCAACTTTTCTCCGAACAAAGTTTAAACTATGCCAACAGATTGTTCTAGATTCAAACAGATTGTTTCCCATGAGTGAGGGCTCATGCTCTGCTTCTTGGTAGCATTATTTGAGGATCCTGTGCAAAAACTCACAGAGAGCTGTGTGTGCCAAAGGGCCTTAGTTCATGGGCAATAGGTGTCCTGCTTCCATCAAAGGCCCCATGTTCTCAGTGTGGCACAAATAAGCAGAGCCACTAGACTTGAAGGGATGACAGGCAGTCCTAAGCAGTGTAGATAATTGTTCGTGACAAGAAAAGCCTCCCTAAAATTCTGGTGCTCATAAGACCCTGGGAGCCTAGGGTCTGGGGAGCCCCAGAATGTCAAATTGAATTTTCCAACAACATGAAGGGATGAGGAATCAGGGTTGTATTTATGCTGATTTAAAGAAAATAAATGCATTACTTTTTGCACACCTGAACTTGTGGGCTAAGAGCCATGCCTGTAATCAATAGCATATCCAGGAGCACATGGTAAGAAACTGGGTATTTCCTGAGATGGTGTGAAGAGGTCAAGTTATGTCTGGAAGTCTGGGAAAGATCCAGAAAGACAGAATTTCATGAGTTGTGTGATCAGAAAGAAAAGAATTCAGAACAAAGAACAGAGAGAATGGTGCGTGAGGCAGGTCTCAGACAGAAGACAGACAAGTACATGTCTCCATATACCTGACCTCTTTGAATGCAGCTACAAAGCGGTGACTTGTGAGAAAGTCTCAAGCAAAGCTTGACCCTTTTTCTCTCAACTGAGCCCTGGAAATCGGGGTCCTTGCTTTTCCCCACTGTTCACTAATTCACTTTGTGTTTTATGCCCCCTTCACTTCTTCTCTCAAGGATCCGTGCAGTTGCTGATGTAGTTAAATGATAGTGATATTTGAAAAAAGCAAGAAATCAATAACTAAATTCATCTGGCAATGATATTTCATACATTAGAATATCAGTGAGAAACCAACTTGGCCTCAGTGGACTCCAGAAGGAATCAGTATATGACCTAGAAGTTTTACCTCTTAGACCACTGTTTGTCAAGGTGATTTGAAAATCCTCTCCATCAGATTAACTTAGATGTGCATTTGTTAAAATGCAGGTCCCTGATTTCCACCCTGGATACAAAGAATCAGAGTTGCTAAGGCTGGAACTCACAAATCAACATTTTATTTTATTTTGTTTTGTTTTATTTTATTTTATTGACGTTAATCCTCACCTGAAGATATTTTTGCATTGATTTTCAGATAGAGTGGAAGAAAAGGAGGGAGGGAGGGAAAGAGAGAGAAACATTGATGTGAGAGAGACATATTGATTAGTTGCCTCCTGCATGACCCCAGCTGGGACAGGGGATCAAACCTGCAACTCAGGTACATGCCCTTGACTGAGAATCGAACCTGCAACCGTTCGGTCTGCAGGCCAATGCTCTAACCACTGAGCAAAACTGGCCTGGCCAGGGCACAAATCAACATTTTAAACAAGCTTCCCAGGAAATTCATATGCACAATGAACTTAGAGGACCCTTACCTGTCCTGTATATTGTCTCTTTCCTGACCCTTAGCATCTTGACCATATCTCTACTGAATACATATTTTACTGCATTATAATTGATTGTATATCTGTGTCATCCATGTGACCTTCATTATGGATAAAGATAGTGAAAAGGGGACCAGGTGAGAGAACTAGAGGATCTTGAGAAGAGGACATAAAACTATCAGTAACACCTTATAGGATGTTTGTGAGAAGGTATGAGTTTAATATATTATACAAAGCTCCGAGCACAAATGTTAACTCTCTTTCCCCTTTATTCCTTTACACCTTCCATGAATATACTAGACTGTCAGTTCTAATATGTTCTCCAAGCTGAGAACATGAGGGCTTTTGACACCCGCTGTACATGGACTAAGTCCCTTTGATGAACACACAGCTATCTTCTTAAGAACAGGGATTTTTTCATGTCTTGTTCATCCTTGCCATCCTGGAACTTTGATTAGAGATGGGCACAAAATTGGTGCTCAGTCAATGTTTATTGCATAGTTGAATCCATGAATGAGTTCAATGGTAGTTGACTTATGGCCAAAATTTAGCTTTGTCAATGCCAGTAGAATTGTGATCAAGATGCTAAGTCAGGAAAGTGACAGAGTGCCTGACTAGTAAGGACCTTCAAAGTTTATTGTGCATACAGATTATCTAGCATCTTCATGTAGCTAAATTGTGGCCATAAGAAAACTACCATGAACTCATTTCATGATTCAACCATGCAACAGTTCAGCTACCTGAATGAATAAGTAAATAAATTAGGATTATCAGTTATTAATGCATGATATGTGCTTCTTCTCTACTTTTTTTATGCCAAAGAAATTTAAGTGAATGTGTGCACACTTAGGGAAAAAAATAGATGATAGATAGATAGATAGATAGATAGATAGATAGATAGATAGATGATAGATAGATAGATGATAGATAGATGATAGATAGATAGATGATAGAGATAGATGTAGATATATAGATAATGTCTGCTTTAAAACTCTCATAATGGTTTCTTTAATGGGTCACTCATAAGCTCTAACTACCCCTCTGGTGTGAGTCAAAGTAAATCAAGAAATGTGGACACAAAGTTCACACATAAGTTGAAATTTATGAGCCGCAAAAGATCAGAATGAAGAATTTGAACCTAACTTGAGATACAGTGAGCTGGCTGGGAGAGGTCCAAAGGCTATAAACTGTTCAGGTAAATGACTCTGAAATTCTGTTCCACCATATCCAATTCCACAGTTTACCCAAGATCAACAGAATGGAACAGGAGAGCTCTGGAGGCTGAAATTAGGTGGTTGCCACAGGAACGGAGGAGGACTTTCTTTTTTCCTGTTTGAGTCCAAACTCAGTCATTTGTAGGAAAAGGCAGCTGGTGAGGAGAGGATGCTGAATGCATTGAAAGACCCAACATATACATGTATATGGAGAAAGTGACTGTGCCTAAATAAACTTGAACTGGAAGCAACCTACATGGCAGGGAGGATGGAAAGCTGGAGTTGCAGAGTTGTGGAGAACCAGGGTGGAAATGGAAAAGGGCCTTGGGAAGGCTGTGAGGCAGGAAGTAATCCCTCTGTAGAATAAATGGGATCATACAGAAGCTTAGATTGCTCCTGCTTTATAAATGTATGACTGCTAAGGACTTCCAATAGGGTCTAGTTGATGCCAAAGCACTGTTCAATTCCAAAAGGCTAGCAAAAATGTTGAATAACTCAGTAAAGAATCTCAACCAAAGTAGTTATATGAATTCAGATAGGCAATGCTGCTACATGATGGACTTCAGTTTTTACTTTGTCATGGAGTTTCCAAGATCTGGAAGCTTTAGCTGGAGAGAGATGTTCAGCCACTGAACATCAGAAAACTTAGTCCAGTAAAGAGAAAGCCCAACCATGAAAATTGTTGATATGAAGTAGTGAGATAGAGAGATGTCAAATGATAAGAAGCTTTGTGTCAGGTTCAATCACCCCTTCTGTTATTTCTTCTCTGATGCCTGATTTTATTTTTTCTCTTGAAAAAAATCTGAGAATTCTGACCCAATCAAAAAACTATTTATTTACTATTTTTAATTATATGTGTATAGATTAGGGAGTGGTTGACTCATTGTGCTGATCAGGATAAATCCTCTTTTTCTGCCTTCCAACTCTACTCCCACCCAGACTTCCCAAAAAACGAATAAAGACCAGTCAACTTCAGAGCTGTATGTCAGCATGCAACAAAGACAGGAATATGTCAAGCCTATGGAAGATGTTGAGATGGGAGCCATGAGGGTTGACCTTGGGAATTTGGAGTACAAGTAGTAAGTATTAAAAGAAAAAAAAAAATGGAGTTTTGTTCACAAATGTGTTTTGGTAAAATCTGAGCAGCCAAATCATTTCCAGAGAATTATTTACTTTTAAGGTTCTGTATCTCATGGCAATTTATTTTAGAGATATAGGAAATGTGGGTGAGTCACATTGTCTGGTGTATAGAGTCTCTGAGTTGTCCTAAAGGGAGTTGAGCTCTGTTCAGAATATTGTATAATGCACTGAAAAATCAACCAGTGGGTGGCACATAAAAAGGACACAGGACAAAGGACATAGGAGTAAAAGAAGCCAGACAACAAAGAACACATACTGGAAGGTTCTATTTACATAAAATTCTAGAAAATGCAAACATCTGTAGTGACCGACAGCAGCTCAGCAGTTGCTTGAGGACGAGATGACAGTGAGAGGCAAGGGGTAAGAGAACAAAGGCATCAGAGGAAACTTTTGAGGGTAAAGGATGTGTTATTTTTATTGTGGTGATGGTTTCATGGGTGTACGCATATATCAATTTGTAACTTTGAACTTGTGTAATTTGCTGTATGTCAATTATACAATAAAAAGAAGAAAAGAATGCACATAATAATCACCATGTCAATTCTCATAGGTCTAAAAAAAGAGTAACTAGAAACAAAAGGATTTATTCGTAGTTCTTGGTAAAAGAACACTCTACTACACTTTAAGCATATGATGATGGCATAGAATGTTCTAGAATTTCTCAGATGTTCTGCCTCTTGTTTTAGATTGTCCTTTTGCAGACAGGCATCATATCTGCTCTTTCATTTATATTTTCCTGGCCTCTGTTTGTCCCTTTCATGTCCACAGTAGGCAGCAGCACTCAGGGATTCACCTGTTGCCTACCCTAATGTGAGGTATCTCTAGGAGATGAAAAGTATTGAGCATAACAAATTATCTGGAGCAGTATTGCTGTTAAGATGGAACACCAACTGCTATCTGTCCACTGTAAGTTGGTAGGAGGATTAACACCATCCCAGAAGTATGACCCTAAGAATGTACTAGAAAACAGCTGCTGGAACATGTACCGAGCCCTTACCATGATAAGAGATCAACAAATTCCGTCCAGTAGAGTACAGCATCTGTTTTAGATAAACAGCAGTGGTAGTAGTTATTCATGTTGGTATTCTGGTTCATGGAAACATCTTAAGAATCTGGGCAGAGTTGTGTATAGATTTAAACCCTGATGAATTGGAATGTGAGAGGAACAAAGGGACCCACACTTGCTTATGATCTGCAGCCAGGAAATCTTCCCAGTTTACAGTGACCTCCACATCTCTGAACTGAGTCTTCTTCGTCTATACCACTCTTCCACTGGTCAGACAATAGTATATCAGGCATTGCCTGGTGCCTGGCATTGTTGTCTAATGTAATACCTTAGCTCTTGCAGAGCAATTCAACCTTTCATATTTGTTCATCCATACGATAAATAGCCATTAAGTTCCTACCATGACAGAGCACTTTGTTGTGTACTGGAGTTACCTGGGTGACAAAGACAAGCACTAACCTCAATGAGGTGAAAGTCAAGAAGGGAAGACAGACTTTAAATAACATTACATGGTAAATGATCTCATCCTGACTGTGGCAAGAGAGAAAGGTACAGTTGGCAGTGAGAGCTGATGCTGAGGAGGCTGAGGGATCTAAAAAGTCGTAGAATACTTTCTGGAGAAAGGGACATCGAAACTGAGATCTGGGGGATGAATAAGAGTAATCTGGAGAAATCAGAGGAGGGAATTCCAGGCTGTGGGAGAGGAGACATGAACAATTAAGAGGAAACCCGTGGGGCTGGAACAAAGAGAAGGAAATAGGGGAGGCAGGCGGAAGCCAGGTAATGAGAGTCTTGCACGCTGTATTAAGGGTTCAGGGAGAAAAGAAAGCCAAGGAGAGGTTTGTGTTTTACCATCTTTCCATCTTTATTACATTGTAAACTCCCTAAAACACAGGGCTTACATCAAATTAACACAAAGTAGACTAACCACCAGAAAATTCCACCTGCAAGCAATAATCATAAACCTTTGTTCAGGGTCCTCTAAGATACTGAACTGGGGCTAACCACTTAAAAAATCTTCTCTAAAATGCCCGATTCCAAAATTTTGTTCAGTACAATAGATCAAACTTCAACAAATCTCGTTTGCTGATTAAGTAGCTTGCAGGGGAAAGCCAAGTCACTTAATGTCTAGAAACTAGAGTGAGAGAGTCATGAAGATGGCGAGGAGAGGAGAGTCCATCCAGGCTCACACATCAGGAGAAGCTTGCCCCAGGTCATGCAGGGCCAGAGAAGATCCAGGGAAGAACTCAGGCACCCAAGGCTGTCATCCAAGGCTGTCTCATGACTCTAGGATGGTCCTTAAAGGCTGTGATCTGGTATTTCTTTATTTTCACTATGACTCTTCAAAGGCAAAAAAAAAAAAAAATTACTAGAGGGTTCAAGCTTGTTGAATTTCCCCTAATTTGGGTTGTTTTTAGAGGTGGTTTAGGTGGAAGAGCTAAAGTGGGGTTGGGAACAAGAGGAGCATTAAAGGGGTAGAAAGTAAAATGTACTGAGCAACTACTGGGAACCGTGCATAATTCCAGGCACTTACCACCCCACTTACTCCTCTTAATAGCCCAGTGAGATCAGTATGATTAGCCCCATGTTACAGATGAGAAAACTGAGCCATATAGTAGCTTGTACAAGACCAAAAAGATAGGAAGTAATTTGAGAAATAAATCTAGAATTCCAATGCAGATTAGTGTGACTCAAAAGCAATGTTTTCCCTGTTATTTTGTGCTGACTCCCGGTTGGGTCCGCACACACTGATGATACTACCTTACATTTTAGGGAAGATGCCTGCTGGCTGGGATTCCTCTAAAACGCAAGACCCTTAACTTCTGGTCGAGATGGCGGGTAGGTAAATGTAGTATCGCCTCCTCCCACAACCACATCAAAATTATAACTAAACTACAGAATAACCATCATTCAGAACTTCCTGAAATTGAGCTGAATGGAAGTCCTACAACTATGAAATTAAAGAAGCAGCCACACCGAGACTGGTAGGAGGGCGGAAGCAGACGGGCTGGTCCCACTACATGTGGTGGACAAAAATCAGGAGGGTCACCTGGGCTGGGAAGGTCCTCCTTGAGGAGTGAGGGGTCCCCATCCCACATCAGGCACCCAGCTCAGGGTTTCAGTGCCAGGAAGAGAAGTCCCCATAACTTCTGGCTGTAAAAACCAGAGAGGAACTGAGGCAGAGGGAGGCTACGGCTGCAGGAGCCCCGGGCAGTTCCTCTTAAAGGGCCCGTGCACAGACTTACTTGGACTTGCTCCCTCTAAGCTTGGAGGAGAGGCAGCTTGAAGGGCGCTGGAGACATACAGGGAAAAACTGAGCTATTTGGCCTTGGGACGAGGGCTGGAGGGGCAGCTTTCTCCTGGACAGAGGTGCTGGTGGAGGCTGATGTTTCTTCAGTGAGCCTTTCCCTGGGGCAGCAGACTACCACCACGTCTAAGACTCCAGCAACCTGGCTCACACTGTTTGCCCCGCCCTAGTGATTCCCTGAGGCCCTGCCCCACCCAACTTTCGGGCCCACCCAAGCTGTTTCCAAAGTCTTTACCATAAGATTGGCCTGTCTTGGATCCTGCTTCAGAGTTTCCTAAAATGTCTCAAACAAGCAGCATCTGGTCTCAGCGAGCCCCATACCTCTTGTTAAGTGGCCCCAGGCCTGGCACTAGAAGCAACCAGCCTTGGTTCACAACTTGGCTATTCCTGAGTACTTCCAAGCCCAGCACAAGAAGCAGCCATCTGCAGATCACTTTGTAGCTTATGCCTGGTGGCCCTGGATAAAACACAGGCAGTGGCTGACCTTGCCCCAGAGCCAGCACACCCACTAGACAGCATCAGACCACATCAAAACATTACCACCCAATCACCTCCACAAGTGACACACTCAATGAGTAGACTCAGTGGTACCAGAGCCCTGCTGAAGTAACCTTTGCTCTGTGTAGTGGGCCCCTACACAGTTGATCCTCCAAGGTAGTCAGAGGCCAGTGGTCAGTGGACACAGCAAGGCCTTGCAGCTGATCAGCCTGAGTGAGTAAATCTCTCCCATTGATGTGTCAATAGCAATCAAGACTCAATTACAACAGAAGAGTGTACAGTCCACACCAGGGGTGCACCTCAAGGGCCTAGCTGGAGTGATCAGGGAGGATGTGCCACTGGATCCTACAAGACACCTACAACAAAAGGCCACCCTATGAAGCCTAGGAGACATAGCAACTCTGCCTAATACGTAGACACAATCACAGGGAAGCAGCCAAAATGAGGAGACAAAGAAACATGTCCTAAATTAAAGAAAAGAACAAATAATGTACTAACTGAAATAAACAATAATTTACAGGGAATCAATAGTAGAGTAGATAAAGCCAAGAAGCAAACCATAGATTTGGAATATAAGGAAGCAGGAAACACCCAATCCAGAACAGCAAAAAAGAAAAAAGAATCTAAAAAAAAAAATGAGGATAGTGTAAGGAGCCTCTGGGACATCTTCAAACGTGCCAACATTCATATCATAGGGGTGCCAGAATGAGAAGAGAGAGAGTAAAAAATTGAAAACCTATTTGAAAAAATAATCACAGAAAAATTCCCTAATGTGGTGAAGGAAACAGACATACAAGTCCAGAAAGCACAGAGAATCCCAAACAAGTTGAACCCAAAGAGGTCCACACCAAGACACATCATCATCAAAATGCCAAAGGTTAAATACAAAGAGAGAGTCTAAAAAGCAGCAAGAGAAAAGCAGTCTGTTTCCTACAAAGGAGCTCCCATAAGACTGTCAGCTGATTTCTCAAAAGAAACTTTGCAGGCCAGAAAGGAGTGGCAAGAGATATTCAAGATGATGAAAACAATGACCTACAATCAAGATTACTCCATCCTGCAAAGGTATCATTTAGAATCGATGGACATATCAAGAGTTCCCCAGACAAGAAAAAGCTAAAGGAGTTTATCACCACCAAACCATTATTATATGAAATGTTGAAGGGTCTTCTTGAAGGAGAACAAAAATATGAATGATAAAATGGCAATTAATACATATCTATCAACAATTGAATCTACAAACAAAATGAGCCAGCAGAACAGAAACAGACTCATAAATACAGAGAAATTTTTGTTGTTTGCCAGATGGGTGGGGGCTTGGGGTATGGGTGAAAAAGACAAAGAAATTAAGAAGTACAAATTGTTTGTTAGACTGATGAGCCTCAAAGGGAAGGGGGGAGGGAGGGTGGGATGAGATAAACCAAAGAACTTCTATGCATGTATGCATAACCAATGGACACTGACAATAATGTGGGGAAGGAAGGAGGGGGGCAGGATTGGGGAGGAGGGTGTCAATGGGGAAAAAAGGGTGGGGGAAACATCTGTAATACATTCAACAATAAAGAGGAGTTAAAAAATAAAAATTAAAAAATTAAATGCAGGACCCTCAAAAGCTTGCCACATTTCCAAGAGACACTAATCTCCAAGCACTCATGCAACACTTGGTGTGATGTGGCCTCCAATGTGTTGGGCCCAAAGTAACATGTGACAAAGACATGGGAAACCCTAAAACCAACCTTGCCCTCAAAGGAGGTTGGTTTTTAACTCTTGGGAACCTTCTGACCTTGCTGGAAGCCTGTATCTGCCCTGCTGACAGAGCCACTAAAAGCAAAGCCTCTGCAGCATTCAGCTGGCCTCCTGCATCCTCAAGCAATCACAACTCTGTCTCAGCTCTGTCATCTTTAGTTTCCCTAGAAGAAGCGCAGATCATGCTGCATAGCAGGACCCAGAACTGAGATGTTGTTTCTTAAGAAGAAAGAGGGAGGGGTGAGGTATTTGTCATCCAGAGAGAAAATGAATCATGGCTTTTCTGTTTACTTGGAAATCTCTAATTTACCACCCCCACCCCCAATCTCCCCATTCTTTCCAAGAGAAAGGGTTTCAATTATGTTCCTTGAATGTCTCAAAAATAAACAAAACGTCTGTTTTCTATTTTATCCAGAGAATATTTCTTGGCATTTGTTTCATTCAAGCATCAGGCAAACAAGATTATGTTATTAATATTCACCCTCCCAGGTGTTTAAATCAGCCCAGGACCCACACCTGTGGTATCTTACATTGGAAATGTAACTTAGGAACTAAGGGCCAAACCAGACCAACTTATGATCAAAGCAAAGCCTTCCTATCAGAGCCCTTGGATTTGTCTCATTTTCTTCTACTTTAGGGTACACAAGGATTAGGATACAAGTAGAAGCTGAAAAGGACTAAGAGAGAAGATACAGCAAAAAGCAATGGTTAAGTATGAATCACTGAGAGCAAAGAAAAAATAGAAGTTATGTGGTCATGGAAAGAACATTCATTGGAGGCAAAGCATTATGGGATTTATTTGTAGCTTAAGCACCTACTATCCAGATGACTGTAGGCAAGACATTTCACTCCTCCTGGTGTCAAACTCTTCTACTCTGACATGACAGCATCTGGCTTGATGTTTAAAGTAACCCTGCTAATGACACTATGCTCTATCTGATGTCCTGTGAACTGGAGAAACTGGAAGGGAAGAGAAAGGGGTGGAAGGAAAGAGGGCATAGGGAACCAGGTGAAGATTCAGAATAAATAGAGTATCAAGAGACACAAGATTGTTAGACAGCACAAGAAAGAACTTGGGAAAGAGAGTCCAGAAATTGCATACAAAAAAGAAAATACTTTGGAATCAGAGAAATAGATTGCATTGGTTAAACTTACAACCAGACAAGATTAGAGCTGACCTCTGAGGAAGCACAGTGCTGGCAGAAAAAAAGAGAGTAGAAAGAGAAGACAGATCTGCCTTCCTGTCCTCCCATCTTCTCTGGGCCCCACAACTCCCACCTCTCTTCAAAGCAGGCAGAGACACCCAGCTAGCATGGAGGAAATATCTGTCCAAGTCTTGTGGTTCATTAAGACAAGCTTTCATCTATAAATGTTAAGTACTATGATTTGAGTGAAGAGGCATGAACCCAGCCTGTGACTTCTGTACCAGGAACTAGAAAGAGCTTGCACTGATGTAAATTTAGAATGACAAAGCAGGGTGGAATGGTGGGTGGGGTGGGGAGAGGGAGAGAGGGAATGAATATAAATTATCTCTGGAGGTAATAGTTGACTGTCTGTGTGAATGTTGTGACGCAAAGTTCAGAGGGCAGGAAGGACAAGGAGACTCACACTCCCAAAGGGTGCAGAGTGTCTCTGCCAATGGCCCTGGGCTAGCCCATCAGTGACTCCTATTTTGCCCCAGGCCTGGCTGGACTGGCCATGACTTGCTACTGGGGGGAGGCTTGGTGAGATTTATGAGATGAGCTAGTGGGGTGTTCCTGGCAAGCCAAACTATAAATGTACGATACTTTATCTCCTGCAGGGATGTTTTAAGAAAAGGAAAGACGGGAAATGTCTACATAAAGTAGAACCCCAGCCACTGGTCGAGGAGAGTGGCCTCTCTTTGGAGCGACATCAAAGGCATGACTCTGTCTGCTCCCTTTGGCCTCTGTAGATCCTTCCCAGGGAGTTCAGCAGTTTATTTGGAGCCAAGGAAGAAAGGAAGCACACCCACCGCCGGTGCTCTCCAGAGACTGTCAAAGGGAGGATGAGCTGGGACTGCTGGGGAGACTGCCATTGCTCCTTCCCTCGCTCTCTTAGACACTTCACCGTTCAAGTAAGATGCAAGTGTTCAATGGGGCTGAAGCCTAAGGGAATCTCTGGTAGGAGCACTGGACTAGAAGTCAGGAAACTGGACCTATAGTCTGCAACTAAAGACCTACAGTGCCTCTACAATGTCACTTCCCTCCCCAAGTTCATTTCCTTATCAAATGAGAAAGTCAGAGATTAATTAATAGCATTTTTAGTGACCCTCTCCAGTGACCATAGAGAAGTAGAGTTGGCATTTTAAATTAAATTTATTAGGGTAACATTGGTTAATAATATTACCTAAGTGTTGGGTGTATAATTTTATATCATCTGTATATTGCATCGTGTTCTCACCACTCGAAGTCTAGTCTCCTTTTGCCACCGTATATTTGACCTCCTTTACATTTCCCTCTAATAACCACCATTCTATTGTCTATATCTATGAGTTTATTTTTTGTTCATTTGTTGTTTTTTGTTTTCTATTTTATGTTCCACATATGAGTGAATCATGATTCTTGTCATTTTACATCTGACTTATTTCACTTAACATTATACTCTCAAGATCTATCCATGTTGTTACAAATGGCATGGTTTCATCCTTCTAAAACCTGAGTGGTATTCCATTGCATTTTTTACATCTTTTTCATCCAATCATCCATTGAAAAACACGTATGTTGTTTCCATGTATATTATATGGCTCGGCAATCCCTCTTCTGAGTAACTAACCCCCAAATTTGAAAACATTGATTCATTAAAATCCATGTATCTCTATGTTCATTGCAGCATATTCACAGTAGAACTGGTTTTTAAACTTTGGGGGTGGGGGAGGTCTATTGGGCAGGAGAATTCTATTTAGAATTAGATGCAAATCCCACCTTTTCTATAAGTCACCACTACCTGACCATGCTCTGATGAATGGGACCAGCTGGGATCCAATAAGAAACACAAACTTAATTTCTTAGGTCCAATTGAGAAGATTTATCTCACCCTCAATCCCATCTTCTTAGAGTCTATAAGAAGAGACAACCTATACTTATTTTCCAGAAGATGTTTCAGCTTCATCCCAAACTTTTTGTTCTTCTTTTCCCTCTCATCCTTGGGAAGACTTCATTGGAAATAAAGCACCTAAATCCAAAGCTGCAAGAGCCCATAAAGAAACAGTGTAAATTAGAAAAAGGCAACCCCGTGCCAGGGCAAACAGTTTCAGGAGTGTTGTGCAGAATGGATTTCAGCTCTCACTTGACTTACTTGGCTGGATGTTCCCATGCAACCTTGTACAACCTACAGAACTGTAGCTGAAGTTCAAAGCTGGGATTAAAACAGCTGCTCAAAGTCTACACATCAATAATATAATACATTACTATGTGTCACAGGTCAGGCTCCCCAGAAAGCAGACTCAGAGCTGAATATCTGCATTCTAGGATATACTCTCAAGATCAACAACTACAGGGAGAGAATAAAGCTGTACTGGGCAGAAGAAGTTGAACCACAATACAATTGCAACAAAGGTCTCAGCTTATCCTGTAGGGAGTTCTGTAGCTTTCTGAATTATCTAGAATTTGGGAAAGTTGGCTGGACCTTTATACAACCTGTATAAATCAGCCATAGATTTGGGGTGTCTTTGGGAAGGGCATATGAACATAGGGGGAAAAGGTCTAAGATGCAAGGGCAGGTCTTGGAGAGGGACTCAGCTACAAGCAATCAGCCAACAACACTGGCAGTGTCTAGGGGAATGCAAGCTTCTGTGTGATGGTTCTGGGTGGCACAACACAGAATCCAATACCCTTTGTTAAGCAATTTATAGTTTAACAATCATGTTCTGTGCCAGATATATTCCATTTGCCCTTCCAGATTCACTCTCTGCCTTTCTCCACCTTGTCCATGCCCTGGCAGGCTGACTTGTATGGATTACATCAGCAGGCTTCCATGCCCTCTGATTTCCACTTGGGTTCAGCCAGTAGAGTCTGGCACAAGATCAGAGGAAGAGAGGAAAGTGTGGTCAGGGTGCTTGTTTCCCTGGCTCCATCTCTTTGAGGTCACCTTGGGTTGGTTGCCTCCTCCAATTGAAGGGCAGTGGCTCCTATCTAAGCCCCTCTCACAGATCATTCTCTCCTTCCAGATTCTGAAAACTACTCCCTCCCCTCACCCTTTTACCTTGGTGCTGCAGCAGGCCTCCCTCACCCCATCCCTCCATGCTACTAATGCTGAAATAGCTCTATCTATTTGACTTCTCTGAACTCTGCCCACACCTCCATAAAGAGTTCTTTCTTTAGTTAAACCCCTCTCAAATCATCCTAATTTAACTGTACTTCCTCAAATGATCCCAATTTGGTTTCTCCTAGGGCTCCACAATATAATTCTTAGACATATATTATCTTACCTTTTTCTCTCTACCATCCTGTGAATCAAATATACTTCTTCCCACTTTAGAGATAAGAAAGTTGAGACTCAGAAGACTAACATTACTCACCCAAGCTCCCAGGTTAGCAAGACGGTCCTTGTCCATTGAGACCCACTGTCTATATTTTTGTAGCACTTCCCTCAGATTATTCTTTTTTCCCACCACAGCTCAGAAAAAAGGGGGGGGGGACAGGAGAAAGAGGAATAGCTGTGATATTCAAGACCACAGAACATTCTAAAGTTTAGCATGAGGATGGAAAGGGGACACATGAGGGAGAAACAGAGGGGTAAGGGGTGTGTCTTTTATTTCAGTCCTAGAATTACAGAAGAAGGAGAGAGTTCACTTTATGATTTTTGCCATATACAGTCCTCTGGAAAACTTAAGTCTCTTTTCTAAATTCTCTTTCTCAATCATAAAATTAAGCTATTTCAGAATCCAGATCTGCCCCAATCAGCTGCTTGACCCTGGTCAGGTCTCATGACCTTTGAGTCTTTGGTTTCTTCATCTGCATAAAGTAAGATGGTTAACTATATGAATCCCAGCTCCCTTCCATTCTGTTTCTATGAGCTCCTTGTTCTCTTTGCTTCTCTTATCCTAGAAACAGACAACAGTCATGTGGATAAACACTCATACTAACAATTGTTAGTCTCATCCCTGGGAAAAGAGGAAGGAGCTCAGATGGTACTATGCACAAAGACTCACTTGTTAGCTCTAAAGGGCTCTTCGAAAGGTCTTGTCCAGCTCTTGCTTTTAATCAGAATAGCAGGTAAGCCCAAATGAGAAAGAGAAGATGTCATTTTATTTTGTATTCCTCCCGAAGTCCCTGGGTATGGCATATTCCTAGAATATCACTCCCATCAAGGGTGGTGTTTCTATTTTCCTGATCAAAAGCAGATGGATCCTCCCTGTACAAAATATCTATTGTCCTGTCTTGCCTACATTGCCCTACATTATTGACAAAACTTCCAGTCCAGGGAACACCTAAGAAGGACAAGTTTCACTGTGATGGTACCACCACTGTGGGGAGCTTTCACTTACTAAAGCATCAATCACAAAGCAGGGAGAAGAAAATGCTTGTTTCTCCCTTTCCCTGCTTCTATTCCTAGATTTGGGGGTAGAAATTAGGGACCCTAGTTCTCTAGTACTAGCCCATCCACTAACTTTGAGCAAGTCATTTCCTTTCTCTAGACTTCATTTATTATCCATTAAAATAAATAAATGGATAGTATTTTCCTTTCTTGTTCTAACTTCCCATCAATCTATAAGGATGACTAGGATTTTGGGGTAAATTGATTTGGATAGATGGTTTATGTTCTCCCTGAAAATAAGATCTGTTCATAATTGACTAAGAGATACAATTCCAAGGCAGCAAGAGTGAGGTAAAGGGGACATGAGACAAAGAAGAATGAGAAGCAAAGGTGATGTGTTATTGTCTTAGTCCACTTGGACTGCTATAACAAAACACCACAGGCTGGGTAGCTTATAAACAACATAAACTCATTTCTTGCACTTCTGGAAACTGGAAGGCCAAGACTAAGGTGTCAGTGTGGTTGCTTTCTAGAGAGGGCCTCCACTGCGGAGCTCATGGCCAATGCCTTGTTGCTGTGTCCTCCCATGGTGGTAGGGGCTAAGAATTAAGAATCTCTCTGGAACCTCTTTATAAGGCACTAATCCCATTCAAGAGGTGCTCACCTCTTAATGTTATAATTTAAGCACCTCCTACAAGCCCTACCTTTTAATACCACCATTTGTGGGGGGGAGGGGATTAAGATTTCAACATATAAACTGTGGAGGAGGGAAACATTTAGATCATAGCAATTATCAACCTAGCCACAGCTTTACATTCTTCAGAGACACCCAAAGTGTCATTCAATCACACTGGACATCTCCGCACATGTTTATTTCTTTTTCATCCTCACCCAAGGACATTTTTCCACTTTTGTTCAGACAGAGTGGGAGGGAGAGAGAGAGAGAAAAACATCGACGTGAAAGGGACACATCGAGTGGCTGCCTCTCGCAAGACCTCAACTCGGGCAGGGGACAAATTGCAACTGAGATAGGTGCCCTTGACTGAAATCTAAGCCATGACTCATTGGTCCACGAGACTGAGGCAATAACCGCTGAGCCAAACCGGCCAGGACATCTCTGCACATGTAAAAAAAATAAAGCCTTGGAAAGAAGAGGAAAAAGCAGGGATCTGTAGACAGATCCCCTTTTATTTTTTCTCTTCCACTGCTCAAAGTTCTCACATTGGGGAATTATCTCTCCTGCTCTTCCGGGTTCCATCATCTGAACCCCTCAAAGTCACCTGGGCAGCCTTCAACCTGAAGTGTGGCACTGACCCAACCTGGAAGAGGTGGGAGAAGCCAAAAGTCAGCATTCAGTTGATCTGCCTCCTACAGTGAAATTATGCAGGATCACCTGAAGCCCAGCACCCTGGCAGAGGCAGGCGGCTAAGGGTTTGGGATATTATAAAGCCAGGGAGGCACAAAAGCTTATCTGGTACAGGTTAGAAATGGATAGGATGGAAAGGTGTACTAGAAGAGACGCAGGTACCTTTATTCAACAAATGTTTTCCAAGAAATTTGAGTATAGAGAGGTAAAATCTTTTCCTGTCCTCAAGGAACACACACTCTAATGGGGAAGCAGACTTAGAAATTGGCAATTACAGCAAAACAATTGATCATTGTAAATGGTTATACTTACGTCCCTCATTTTACTTACAGGAAACAAACCTTAGACTTAACCAAATTCACACAAGGAGTCTATGACAGAATGGGGTCTGAAAACTAAGGTGTTAATTTTCAAATCAATGCTTCATTTACTGCCCCTCTCTCAAAGGCACAGAAGTGGTTTAGAGTGGACTATGTTTTGAAACAAGTATATTTAAAAAGTTTAGTGACATTAAGGCATGGCTGAGTCATATTGCTGACTCTGCACAAATTCTCCTACAGGTCAGAATGACATATCAGGGACCAGATGGGGCTAGAGGTGAAGGGGGGAGGGAGTGTCAGGGAACTCATGGTGAAGACAACCTATTTGCTTGAAGGAGCCAAAAGGGATCAGTTTAATTGAAGTTAAAGATATTTTAAGGAAGGTAAGAGCTTAGCTGGGGGTTCAGCCAAGAGGTTTCTGTTCTGCCTTTGAAAATGAGAAGAGTTGAACAGGATCTGTATGGATGAGCTGATAAAAAGTCCTTTGAAGTGGACAGGGATCTTTTTATAGCCTCAGAATAACTTAGTCCCGGGTGAGGGAAGAGCTGTTCTCATTTATAAGCGTGGAAGATTGTGAGCTGTCCCCCTCCAATTGGATTTTGTCTAGCTTGGCCATGAAGGCAGAGAGATTGGCCTGGTGTCCTTGTCTAGCTGAGGGAAGATAAATTTGGCAGTCCTTCACACAAAAAAGCACAGATGAATAGCTCAGTAAAAGGCCTTAGAATGCTGGTTAACAGATTCTGTGTGGTGGGACCATCACAGTGAAACTTGTCCTTCTTAGCTCTTCCCTGGACTGGAAGTTTTGTCAATAATGTAGGGCAATGTAGGCAAGACAGGACAAAAGATATTTTGTACAAGGAGGATCCATCTGCTTTTGATCAGGAAAATAGGTTAACAGAGATTAGGAAGAAAGGCACAGAATTTAGAATCACAGTCCCCACAAACCATGCCCAACTCATTTACACTAGATAGATCATGGGTTAATCCTTAAAAAGAATTATGGAATCAACAGCAATGCCAAGAAGTAGCAGCAATAAAAATTATTGCTGTGAATTGCTTACTCTGTGTCAGATGTTATACATGCAATATCTCATTTGTTCTTCTTAATCTATGAGGTAGGTATTTTTATTTCTATTCCATATTCAAGAAAGTTGAGTCTCATTTATGTATGAGAAAATTTAAGCAACTTGTTCAAGCTTAGTACCTCACAGGCCATAACCTAGATAGATAAAATTGTTAGGTAAATGTTAAGGTAGCATGAAGTTACCTTTAGTTTAAAACATCATGAGAAAAAACTCCACTCTCGTGTTATCAGCACTCAACACTCTTGGCTGAACAACTGAACAAATTGATCTAATCTTTCACTCATCAGATAGTTCAGAATCTTGGACATGGGAACATTTTGCCAAAGTCTTAAGATTCAGCTTTCCTCGGGCTCCTGAGTCCTTATATTGCTCTACATTTGAAGAAAAAGAGGAACTTGGAGAGACGAAACCACAGTAATAAATATCGCCCCCAAGAAAGATTTGCCTCAACTGCAGTCTAACTGAAAAGTTATTGACGACCCATCTTCATCCCATCAAAGACAGAAACAGGGATCAGGGATTCAAATTACAGTGTAATTTAACTTAACCTGATATTTAAGTACTTTTCCCAAATCATAAGCTTTATAACTCCCAAACCTGGCCCAGGTTCCTATAAAGACAGCTAACAGTTGCTATCTGAAGCTGTGGAGTGGGCCATGCAACCAAGTCGGGAGACTTTGGGTTTAATCTCAGGTTTACCCATCTAATGACATTTTAAAGTTACTCTACCTTCCTTCTGTTCTCTATTTTCCTGTCTGTAAAATGGGAGAATTAGATGCAGCTAGTCTCTAAGGTGTCTTCTGTTACTCTCATTTTGAATCTTGGATGGTGATCCTTGCCTTACATACCTCATAGAGGCTGCAGTGAGAATCCAAATTGGTAAAAAAAAAAAAAAAAAAGGGGGGGGGGGAGCTCGTAAAAACAAAATCTATAAGATTTTATATTATACAAGTACAGAAGACAGTGTGTCTCCAGTCAACTTCTTATTCTTCCTACAATCCTTGAGACCTCATAAAGACAAATAACACACTGTGAAATTCCATGGTAAGAAAACCTCTTCCATCCTCTTTTCAGATGGAGCCTTGACTCTTGAGACCTACAAAGATCTTCTCCTGTCGAATGGGCTAGATGGGCAGGAGTTCAGAGTACACTAGACCCCCAAGCTTCTCGCTGTGGGGTCTCTACCTCTGATCCCTCTCACTCAATCCTGTCCTTACAGACAGCCAGGCAGGTGGCACTTGAAGGAAAGCCCTGGTAATGTACTTTCAGGACACATTGAAGCTGAAAGAGACTAGAGATCTTTTTTTAAGTTCTGGGCATAGGGCATGTGCTAATTGGCCTGGCTCTGGCTATGAAATAAATTGCTATCATCATTATTTTATTCTCTGAAGGAAACAACCTTGGGTTAGTATTTCAAAGAAGAATGAGTCACTGGAAAGGTTTAAAAGAACCCGCTCATTATTTCTTTAAAGAAAAACCCTAACTCCAAGAGAAAGGAGTTAGAAGAGGCATCAACTGCCCATTAAGATGAAAGGACCAAGTTACCTGGGCTGCACCAGGAGGCCCAGAAATAACAAGAGCGCCCCTTGTATTTGCAGAACAGATTTCCCTGCAGAGGCCCCTCCACAGACATTATCTCACTAACCCTGAGTTTCTGGGAGAGGAGCAGCTTCACCACTAGCTTCATTATCCCTTTCTTTCTGCCCCACCGTGATCAGAGAAGGCTGAGGGAATACGGTCAGTGTTAAGAAGGGGTAGAAGTCTTTCAGCTGTTTGTGGACTCAGCATATGGACAGCTGTTCAAAATCTTAAACCACCCAAGCTGGGAATTATCTGGCTACCCTCTCCACATATGTTTGGATTTTGTTCTAATATAATTCTATGAAGAACCCCAATACTTAAAACAGAAGATCAATCCTACAATAAGTTCAGATTTTTAACATGTACTAAGTATCAAATTCATCATTGAGAATAATGAAGTTCATTTGATAACAACAAAAATTGACAACCAATCATCTGGAGCCCAGTGATCAAAACATGAGGCATATTATGTTGGATCTAATTTTGTGTTTTTAAACTGCCAAGGTCCTTCTGAGCCAATGCTTCCTAGAACTTGGAGTGGAGAAAATGGGATTCACTGGTTCAAGAACTTAGGTTAGTTAGTTCAGTCATGGTCTAGGTCGACTGAAACATGTCCAGACTGTTTGTCTGAGAGGAGAAAGAGATGAAGACTGATGTCCAAGAAGAGATGACAGTGGCCCGATTACGGAGAGAAAATAATTGTATTTCCCATAACTGGAAGCATGAGGAAGAGACAAGTTCCAGGCAATGAAGAACCTGTCTTTACTCAAAGGCTGTATCCCAAGTGAACCTCAAATCAAGGTCCCATGTGTTTGACCAATGACTAAGTATCAGATACTGAGACTGTGGGATCTGGGACAAGGTCCACTGACCAAACCTGGCATCTAAAAATTTTAACTTTGATTGGCTGTGCAGGCCTTTCCAGTGGACATCTTCAGATTAAGTTCTGAAATGTTACTGCCTAAAGGCCTTTTTATTATTTTCTGCCATAACATAAAAGAAAATACAACCTAAAAAAAAAACAGAAGAGAGACCAAAAAATATATATTATTTTTTTACCCACTCTGGAAGCTGGGTTTTGACATGGGTTTTGTTGGACATACAAGAATTTTATTAGAAGAATAAATGTATTACTATAATAAAGGCAATTCTCATTTGCTGTGGTCTGAGTGATTGTATTCCTCCCAAATACATGTGTTGAAAATCGAATGCCCAGGATAATGATATTAGGAGGTGGGGCCTTTGGAAATGTTTAGGTCATGAGGGTGGAGTCCTCATAAATATGATTAGTGTCCTTATAAAAGAAACAGAGAGATCCCTCAGCTCTTCTAGCATGTGAGGATAAACAAAAAGGCTGTGATCCAGTAGAGGGCCGTCACTCAACGATGCTGATACCCTCATCTCAGACTCCCAGCCTCTAGAGCTATGCAAAATAAATTTCTGTTGTTTATAAGCTACTGTGGTATTTTTATTTTTGGAGCAACCCGAACTAAGACACCACTCGATACTTCAAGTGTCATAGAGCAATTCATATCCACTGCACCAGCATCATCTGTCTCTGGCAATCCCTCTTCTCCTAGTCCAGTCCCGTTGGGGGGACTCTGCCTTCCTCCCACCACGCATATGTTCATTCCCTTCTAGATCTCACTTTTCTTCATACATTTTGCTTCCCGACAAAGGACATCACTGGACAAAGAGGTGGTTCATCAATGGTGTAGTCAGCTTAAATACTAAATAGCACTGGGGCAGGTAGATTATTTTCAAGGGGAGCTTGTCCTCTAAAGGCTACCCCACCCTCATTGGGGCACATTTTAATGATAACTGGCTCCTTAGCTGAATGCTAAGGCTGGTTTGTACACTTTAGTCACTTTTATTTCCATGATTCCAATCTCCTCAATAAAATCATGAGTTCTCCCAAAGTGAGGAGCTATACTTTCTGCTTGATCTGCCCACTCCAGAAGCTTAAGTAGGTAATGTTCGCTGACCCACATGGCAATGACCAGGGTTAAGTGACCAGACCCCAAGAGAGGTGCAACTTTTCTCCCAGCCTCTCTTCCTCCCAGAAGCTTCCATATGTAATGACCTCATGGGTTACTAGCAAATCCATGGGAAGTCTCAGATCTCTTGATGGGAACCACTGGTTTCAATTTTCTGCAAAAGAACTAATGTGCCAAAAGATCCACCCCACATATGGTTCTCTTATACTTACTTCCTATCATTTCATCTTTGTCTGGTTACATCCCTGAGAAAGAACACTTGCTAGGGTCAGAATGCATGAATTCTAGCTCTACCAGTTGACTGGATGTGTGGCCTGAGCAGACCTTTTCACCAGCCATGGCCTGCATTTCCTCACCTGTAAACCAAGGAAACTGGATGCAAGCTACCTACACATCATCTACCTCCTTTGTGATCTTTGAGTCTTTCACCCATGTGCAAGGAGGACTAATAAATACAGCATCAGTATTAGCACAGCCATCCCCAAGCCCTGGAGGAAGGGAGAAAAGAAGCCAAAGGAAACAAGTGGGACATTCAACTGAACTACAAACGGGAGGATGCTGTCAGTTCACCCAGGCTGAGGATGAAAAGCATTCCAGAGAGCTGAGACAGTGCTGGGATAGGGTCCATGCCCCTAAGGTCCTTGAGCAGTGGGGAAGAGACATGGAGAAGACAGAGAGCCCCCCACTCAGATCTGGCTCCAAAACTTGCCCAGTAGGAGATAGGAAGATGAAGTTCCTCCCACTTAAGGGAAACTGATCAAGAGAGCAAGCACGAGAGGGAATGAATGCAGGATGTGGTGGGGGGGACAGGGAGCTGACGTCTGGAATGAGTCCTGAGATGCCTGGAAGCTGAGACCAACCAACCCTGACTTCTAAGTCTAGCAAAACCTAAGAGTGATCAGGGTCCAGGTAACAATATTAAGCATCTCTCTCTCTCTCTCTCTCTCTCTCTCTCTCTCTCTCTCTCTCCCCCCACCCACCCACCCACCCACTCTACAATCTTTAAACTTCCTATTGCCTGCAAACTCAGCTATGGAATCTCGAAGTAGAAAACAAGAAAACAGATCTGACATATAAGCTGAATTTCTCATGAATAAATAGATTCCAAATGGTAAGAGAAAGGTAAAGGAGAAACAATTTTATGAGGACTAAAGAGAATGGAATAAGTGGGGAGAGCCTTTCATCTTGTCAGAGGAGACAGCCATCCCAAGGTGTGATATGCTGGGTCTGAGTTGGAGCTCTGTGCCTGGCTCTAAGGGGACAAAAATCAGCCCTACACATGCAGCAAAGAACCCTGGTTCTGGTTCTGCTAGGTGGCTGTCTGAGTCTAAGTCTTAGCATTTTTACCTATAATATGGATATAAGAATCCTTTGGCCCAGCTCACCTTAGTAGAGATAGGATTCAGGAAATAATAGATAATAACAGTGAGGGTGTATTGTGTATTTGGGGAGCCAGGAAATATCTTTGAACCAGGGTCAGATGTGTGGGAGTTCTCAACAGGGAAAAACAAACTCAAGCCATAGAATTGGGTAAAGGAGCAAGAAAAGTGACTCCAGCCCTGGCCGGTTTGACTCAGCAGTTGGAGCGTCAGCCTGCAGTCCAGAGAGACCTGGGTTTGGTTCCCACTAAGGGCACGTACCTCGGTTGCAGTTTGTCCCCGGCCCTGGTTGGTCGTGCGGGTGGCAGCCACTCGATGTGTCCCTTTCACGTCGATGTTTCTCTCTCTCTCTTCCTCGCTCTCCCTCTCACTCTATCTGAACAAAAATGGAAAAATGTCCTTGGGAGAGGATAAAACATAAAAAAGAAAAAAGAAAAGTGACTCCATGAACACCAATGGTTTGGTGGGTAGAAAAAGAGGGACCAGAAACAAAGACCAAAGAGGAAGAACTGAGAAGTAGCTGAGTCATACAAAGCTGAACAAAGGTGATCTGAGAAAATAATCATTGGTGTTAATCAGATGTCTTAAGACACTAGGTTTTGTTCTTCTTACCTACTATATATCCCCAGTGGGGGGTAGGCCGAGCAGAGAAAAATGACCATTAGAAGAGAGAATACACATAACCTGGAAACATTCATGACGTGTTGTAAACCTGGAGAGAATCAGAAGACTGATCTAGTCCTCCCTGATGATTAGCTGTGTAACACTGGGCATCTTACACAATTCCTCTGTACTGGCTGTTAGTATTTATCCAAGCCCTAGTGTCCTGGGTTCAGAGGGTGTGGGCTGAAGATCTAGTTATTCCTAGGTGACTGACTGCAACAGGAAATGTGAGCCGGAAGTGGGGGTGGCACTCACTACAGTAACACAGAGTTAGGATCTCCTCTCCCTAAAGCCTGGCATGCCTTAGAACAGGATGAGGATCTCAAAGTTCTTTTAAAGGTACCACACCTGCCACTTGAAAACCTTTTTATGCCACAACACCCAAAATAGTCCTTACAACAACAAATATTTGTGGGAAATCTCTCCATGCAAACTACTGAGCTGGGCCCTGGGGGAGGCAGAAGGAAGACAGGAACTCAAAAATGACTGAGGCACTGAAATGGGCCTCTGCACGCCACGTAGTGAGGAAGATGGACTCTTCACTGTGACCACGAGCCAGACTGTCCTAAGTGTCATCACACAAATATAAACACAATGCAATGTAAACCCATGCAGAAGTCATTAATGCTGTACCTAAAAAATCAGAGAGAGCTTTACAGAGGAGGTAACATCTGAATTGGTCCTAATACTAAGAAGGATTGTGATATTCAGAAAAGGGTAAAATGTATTCCAAATTGAGTGAATATCATGAGCAAAGCTTTGGCAACAGGAAAGTGGCATTATGTTCAAGAAATAAATTGATGGTGTGGGACTTCAGTAGATATTCAATGTAGTCAAGAAATGTTTTGAGCAAGGGTGTGGTAGGATTAGTTCTGCTCTTTAAAGTTTCTTGCCAGAATAAGAAACAAGGATGGAAGGGTGGAGGGAATGGGGGAGGAGACTTCTTGGAAAGCTATTATCAGGAGAATTCACCAGTATCCTAAATAATAAAGAAGCATTGAAATTAAAAATATATTGTTTTCAGAACGTTCCAATAAAGAACTCAGAAAGTACAAGAGTGGGAGAGTAAAATGGAAATAAAATTATTTTTTGACAACTTGAATCATCCATGGTTAGATATAAGGGTCTGGAGCCCAGGAGAAAAAACTCACAAGACAAGAGTCAGGAATCTGTATTGGAAATCGCCACAATGCAGCTTATACAGAGGTAAGGTTCTGAAGGCAGCACTTAAAGTTAATGTTGAGTAGAGGCAAAATGACCTTGTAAACATGTAAACAACATAAAATAACAATGTGGCATGAGGGCTACACTTGCAAGCACCTTAGGGAGATAGTACATTTGAAACTAAGATCAAGCTGTGCCATAAGTCTAGTAGGACCAGTGATTTTTTCCGAGGTGGGTGGGTCATCTGGGCACCAAAAACATAGTAGGCTTGTGTTTTGGGGTCTGTTATAGAAGAAATACTAAAAAACCATTTCTCGTTACCTGTTCACTGAGTAGAATGGTGGCCAGAAACATATGCATAAACTATATTGTGTTTTCTGTTCAACATGCAGTTGATGCTATGCAGAGTTGGGCATCATGGACCCATCTATGCAGTGAACTAACTGATCAAGCACTAGGTATAAAATGCCCATGGAGCCCTGGCCAGTTTGGCTCAGCGGTTAGAGCGTCCGCCTGCGGTCCGGAGAGGTCCAGGTTCGGTTCCCGCTAAGAGCATGTACCTCGGTTGCAGTTTGTCCCCGGCCCTGGTTGGTCGTGCGGGTGGCAGCCTCTCGATGTGTCCCTTTCACATCGATGTTTCCCTCTCTCTCTCTTCCTCTCTCTCCCTCCCACTCTGTCTGTACAAAAAATGGAAAAATGTCCTCGGATGAGGATTAAAAAAAAAATAAAAAAATAAAAAAATAAAATGCCCATGGAGAGAGAAGAGATCAAGAATAGCTGGATCAAGAAGGCTAGATCAAGAAGGAATTAGGAAAACTAGAGACAGAACACTGAGAGTGCCAATAGCTGACTAAAAGAATCTGGTCAAAAAATAAGAAGCCAAAGAAGAGTCAAGAAAGAGAGCTAGGGATTTTTAAGTTAGGAGTTAAGTCAAGGAATAACAAGGAAGAAGAGAACTTCAAGAGAAGACCTTCAACAATGTCAAATCTGATAAGGAGAAAGAGACTTCAAAGTTGTCTGATGAATTTGAGACTGAAGTGTTATAAAATATGCTAAAATATGAAGCCTCCATAAATGATGAAAATAGAAGCCAAGTTTTAAGGGTGGGGATTTGGGGGATAAGAAAATGGACACATTGAGGCACTCTTCCAAAAACTTGGCCAAGGACAGAAGGGGAAAATTTGAGAAATAGCCAGAGGCAGAAATAGGGATAAGGAAATACTTTTAAGAGCTTGGACTTGCTTGTAAAGTAATAAAAGATCCCAGTTACTCAGCAATACTAATAATACCTAACACTTATTGACCATTTACTGTGTGTACTAACATAGTCAAGCTTAGTTAACCCCTTGAGACAAATACTACTATCATCCATCAGAAGAAACTGAGAGAATGATAGTAGAGAGGTCACACAAACACCCTCAAATCCCACAACAATGTAGTGGCAGAGATAAGATTGGAAATAATCAATCTGACTATAGAGTCCCACTCACTCTTCTGTGTAGAGTAGATGTTACATCTCAGAGAAGAGGGAAAGCATTGGTCTTGGTTCAGAACTTTCCTACATTCTACCTTATTAATTTTCAGGATTTCATTGCTTCCACTCATTCCTAGAATTTCACATATTGCATTAATAAAAAATTATAATGATAATCCATGTGGATGATTCCTACATAAATATCCTCCAGTCATTCTGCTCAGACACTGCTGAGAGTCTTCTAGATGCCAAAGCCACTAGATCCTGACTTCTCTCTACCACACAATACCAGCAACTGCATGTAGAGTCAACTTATAGGCACCTGAATTCAGACAAAAAGGGAAAAGGAGGAGAGGAGTGAAAACAACTCCCCTAAATGTGCCAAGATGAGCTGAGGGGCTGGAGGAAGCAAGGGGGGCCGTTAGGGGTAGACCTTTCCTGGTCTACATCATGGTGTGAAAATACTAATGAGAACTGAGAAATAAAGGTGGCATTGGATGAAGAATCCATGCCAAAGACTGTGGAAGAGGTCAGAGCCCTATAGTTTGTGGCACTGCAACCCAAACAACACACTTTTTTATAGAGCAAGTACTGTATATCTCACACTGTGCTAGATAACTGGGCTGCCCAGTTCTGTTGCAGAGACAATGCTAAGACATGTAAACAACATAAAACACAATGTGACATGAGGGCTACACTTCAGAGGAGAGGGACACGTTGAGGGCTGAAATGGTCATGGTTATGGTCAGGTGGAACATGGGCTCTGAAACAGGTTGTTCTGGGGGAGATCTGAAAGACCAAGGTATTCTGTGGCGCTGGGGCAAGGGCGGAGCAGGAACATACAAATGGAATTGATAAGAAGACAGCTTCAGCTCTGGTCAGTTAGCTCAGTAGGTTAGAGCATCATCCTGATACCCCAAGGTTGTTGGTTCAATCCCTGGTCAGGGCATATGCAAGAATCAATCCATGAATGCATAAATAAGAGGAATGACAAGTCAATGTCTCTCTCTCTCTTTCTCTCTTTCTCTCTCTCTCTCTCTCTCTCTCTCTCTCTCTCTCCAACAAAAAAGAAAAAAGACAGTTTCATGAGTGTGGCATATAAATTAATTCTGGGGAGAAGTAGCTGATAAAGTGGAATGAAGAAGTAGATAGCTTTAGATTGAGAGATTATTCTAAAGATAGTGGAAGGGGCGGGGTGTGAAGGTGTTCTGTGCCACTAGCAGTGAATAAGAAAGACTATTCAGAACAATTGCATAAGACAGGAAAAGATCAGGGGTGAGCACAGAGCACATCGAGAAAGTGGAGGGATGCTGTCTACTGTTTAATCCAGTTTAAACAATAATACATTGACCTCATGGTCACAGTTTACAAAATACTTTCATAGTCATTTTCTTATTTGATCTATACATCAATCTTTTTTAACTCCATTTTTTTTTTTTCAAAGAAAGAGAACATCAAAGAAACTGTATGACTTTCCCAAGACCCTGAGCCAATAAGTGGCAAACCTGTTTTCTGATTGACCCCAAGGACCCCCTACAAGTGTCTTATTGTGGATGGCTTAACCTTTGAGAGGTGAGAACACACCGGTTTATCCTCGACCATCTTCATACTCTCTCACATCTGTGAAGTGTCAGCTGTTTAGATTATAGTCTTCTATTTATCTGCCTTACACTCCAACACACAAAGTAGCCTATTATTCATCAGTTTATACAGGCGAAAATGAAGTCCCATTAATTTATATTGTGCAGGTGAAAGTGTGGACCTGAAATTACAGATAGTTGCCTGGGTCTCCAGGTGCTTCTTTTTATAGACATGAGCTCTCACCCAAGGGACTGGATTGGCACACAGTTTCAAGGTTTCCTATACCTAGTGACTGCACCCTCCTCTGAGTGACTCAGACATGAGATAGGGTCTAGCCAGAGCATCTAATTACACTGGGCAGGTCAGGCTCTGCAATCCAAAGCCCCACTCACTGCCAGGCTATGGCCCTCCAAGTGTCAGAGAAAACAGCCAAAGGCAAGGTGCTGGGGACCTATGTTGGAACCTCCTTCAGCAGCCCTTCATCCAAGGCAAGTCTGCTCTACACACTGGGAAATGTAATAAAGAGTTTAATGGAGGTTTTATTATGGGCTGGGAGGTTACACTTGGTTATCCAATTGGCAACCTGCTCTGAGAAACGAGCAATTTTCTTTCATGTGGCAACTCTGACATGCTTAGATCATGCTGAAGGCTGGGGAGGCAGGGCTCTCAGTTTTTGCAACTCAGCACAGCCTTTGAGGGAGATGCCCAGGCAGCTCAGAGCTGGAGCTGCCAAGCCAGGCCTTCAGGAGGCTGGGCTGGTCCTGAGGAGGAGTACGGCTTGGTTGAGGTCCTTGTCCCGACTGCGGAGAAGGCCACACCTCTCCTCATTACCCAGAGGAGGACCGCTCCGTCAGCCATAATGCTGGAAATGCATCTGAAGATCTCAGATCCCAGAATCTCCCCGTTGCATACTAAAAGAAAAAGTTTATTAGTGCAGTGCTGACCAGTCACCTGGGGAACTTGTTAAAAACAGATTCACCCTGGATGATTTGGCTCAGCGGTTGGAGCATCAGCCTGCAGTCCAGAGAGACTTGGGTTCGGTTCCCACTAAGGGCATGTACCTCGGTTGCTGTTTGTCCCCGGCCCTGGTTGGGTCGTGGGGGTGGCAACCACTCGATGTGTCCCTTTCACGTCAATGTTAGTCTCTCTCTCTCTCTCTCTCTCTCTCTCTCTCTCTCCTTCCCACTCTATCTGAACAAAAAATGAAAAAATGTCCTCAGGTGAGGATAAAAAAAAAAAAAAACACACAGATTCTTGGTTCATACTACAAAGACATTGATTTTGAAAATCAGCCAGGTTTGAAAATGAATTCATTGGGATACATGGAGAAAAGTAAAACAATATTTTTTATATTGTGGTAAAATATACAAAGCATAAAATTTAACATTTTAACCATTTTTAGGTATATAGTTCAGTGACATTAAGTATAGTAACATTGAGACAATATTTTTAAGAAAAAACCATTAGCTGTCTAGCATTGAGCGGAATATTTCTCTTGGAAAAAGTCTGTTGACATTAAAATACATATAAGAGAATAATACATAAGCACTATACTGTACTCTAGTTGGTAGAGTTGTTTCTTGTGGGAGTGCAAGGTAACAATTCTGAAACTGTTGTAAACATGTTACAGGGTTGGAAAAAAATGGATATTAGTTAGTGGGAGCCAGGTTTGTCACTGTTGGAACAGAAAGTTACATATGAGGAAGAGGGTAAGGTCATAGTGAACCACATGGTATTGGATTAGCCAGGGGTATCAGGATGAACTTATGTTTAGCTTAATGTAGACACTGATGGAGATATATATATATAGTTATAAATATGTATATATGGGTCAGTATACACATATCTATTTCTTTGCTCTGACCACTAAGAGAGTCTAGAAGCTATGACCCTCTAGTAGCAGCAAGCACACCGGACCCAGATCTTGTTTTTTCTAACACCATTATACAACAAAAGGAACAGAGCTCTCTGATGAATGGCTGGTTCTAGGGCTGGGGCATGGAAAATACAAGATGAGCCTGAAGCATCTTGTAGGGCCAAAGAGTGAGGGGATGCTGAAAAACAACGGCGGGAGTATGTCAAAAAGACATAGGTGCCAACTAAAAGAACTTCCAGTGCCCCCGAGCAAAACAAAGTAAATAACATAGTATTGAATTATATAACCCAAGGAATAAAATAAATATGTATTTATTTTATTTATATAAAATCCATATTGACATAAATGATTAAATGAATAAATAAATGGAAGAGCGAAGATAACTTTCCCATGCAGAAGAATGTCAAATAATTTATATAGGTATCACCTTCTCAGGGAATGCAATATGTACACCCTACCCCTTAAGTGTAGAGTGTGCTTATTGACTTGATTACAGCATGGAAAGGGGGGAAATTAAAAAGTAACTTTACAGTAACTAACAGGTGATCAAAGTCAGCATCACCAGTGATGAGTCAAGTTAATAGTATGTACTCTTGATAAGATGTGCTGAGAATGGCACTTCACCTCTGCAATCTTCCTCTTGAAAATCATTAACCCCAGTCCATGACAAAATAACCAAAGTATAAGCCAAACTCAAATGGATGAGAATTCTACAAAATATCTGACCAGTATGCCTCAACATTATCAGTCATCAAAAGCAAGGGAAGTCTGAGAAACCATCACTACCAAGAAGAGCCTACAGAGACATAACAACTAAATGTTTTTTGGTTCTCTGAATGGGATCCTGGAACAGAAAAATGACATTAAGGAAAAACTGATAAAATCTGAATGAAGCGTAGGGTTTAGTTAATAATAACGTGTCAAAATTTATTTATTAGTTGTGACAGATGCATCATAGTAATGTATGATGCCAACAATAGGGGTGACTGTGGGGAATATGGGAGCCTTGTAATAGCTTTGCTACTTTTCTATACTTATAAAACTACACTTAAAATAAAAAGTTTACTTAAAAATGATGTGTACAGACATACATTAATTTTACTTCTTAGGCATCTAACATGAGCAGAGACCATGCTTGGTTTCAAAGATGACACTCCAATAGAAAAATCAAGATGCCCCAAAAGAGTAGCATCCCAGGCAAAGGAAGATGGATAAACAGGAGAGATACAAAGCAAGTGCTGTCCAGTTTGAGCAGAACAATCAGAGCCTGTTGAGAAAAGACAAGTGCCAAGTTTACTTACTCTGTGAGCCCCTTATACTCCAACCTCTATGGTTAGTCAACATTTCCTTCTATTACTCCCTCCTTGGGTCCATGTTAGAATGAACGAGATGTCTGAGTTGCATATGGTGGCATCAGGAGTCCTTACCTGGGTGCTTTCCTGCAGGACCACAGAGAAGTGGGAGTGTTCTGAAGGGTTTTTGTTTCTTACACTTGTCCTAGGCAGTTATAGGTGCATGGGACCATCTTTTGAATCTGGGGCTCTGTCCTAGTCAGTTCAGCAGATGAGGGTCCAGGGACCTTCATGCCACATTTAAAGATCTTAGTCCCTGGGTGAACCTCTTAGTTTTCTTCCAGTCCTCTAACATCTAGTTTATTTCTTTGGAAGGCAGACTCTTCAAGGGAGCAGACTAGCCCTTCTATATCCTGCATATAGCACTTTGGAATATGATAAATAAAGGAATTTTATCTGTCTTTTCCCCCATTAGCTATGAACAGTGTCTACTGCATAGTAGATATTTAATCAATATAAATAAAGTGGTATTTCTTTGAAAGACACTCCCCCATTGCATTATTTTGTTATTTATTTTTATTTCACAAATAATTTCATGCTGCTTACCATGTTCTCTACACTGTTCTATGTGCTTACATATATCAATTCATTTAATCATCATGATAACCCTGTAAGGCAAGTACTATTATCAACGCCACTTTACAGATGAAGAAACTGAAGCACAGAAGTTAAGTCACTTGCTGAAGGTCACTCACTAAGCAGCAGAGCAGGAATTTTAACCCGGGAGATCTAGGTTTAGAGTCTGTGCTCCAAATCCTATGCTGTGCTGTTCCTATATTTGTCCACTCTCCTCCTAGCTACCAGAATGGGCATTGACTCAGATAGAGTCAGTCATGGGATCACATCTCCCTGCCCAAAGTGACAGTTCCAATTGTGAATATGTGACTCAAGCCAAGTCAGAAAGACTCTTCCCATTAGGCTTCGTCATTTGCTGGAGGAGAAGGCCTTTACTTTTGGAGGAATGGAATCAAAAAATGTGCATCCTGGAATAATTGAAAGAGAAGAAATCTCTCTCTTGGAGGCAAGAATATAAAGGTCAGGGTAGTGTGAAGAAGTGAACAGAAATAAAGGGAAAGATGGTCCCTTGCTTGAATCCCTGCATCTAGGTGTGACTGAAACCCCTCCCATCCATAGACTTTCTGTTACAACTCCCACTATGTCCCCCACTTTTAAAAAATTTTAGCCAGTAAAGTTGGGTTTATGATACTTTCAAATAAAACCACCATTCATTTGTTGAGGGATGGAAAAACTAATAAAATGTAAATGAATGAATAACCCTGATTGATACAACTCATTCATTCCTTAAATAAATACCATGTGCTGTTGGTATGGTACAAACTTAGCGTCTACAGCAGTGGACACAAAAGACCCTGTCTCAGCGGGGAAGACAGGCGCTTAAATAATGAGTTACAAGGGGCCAGCAGGGTCTGTGAGGGCCTGAAGCAAGTTCAGAGGGGTTGAAGTGCCTGTTGTGGAGTGCAGTGTTCAGTGCCCTAAGACAGGTGAAGGAGAGAAGCAGGGACAGAGTGCAGAAGGCCACATTAGAATGTAGATTTTTACCCTGAGGTCAATGGCAGGGGTGAAGGTTAGGTAGAGGTGGAGGCATTGAAAGGTTTCAAGTGGAGTAGCATATTCAGATTTGTGGTTTCAACAATTCTGTCTACAGGGAGAGAATGCAAGGTCTCAGGAGCCTAGTAAAAAAATAATAATAATAGTGACCTAGCCTGAAAAGAGCAGAGAAGTCTAAAAAAATTTAGGTGATCCAGTTTAAGTCATGGCACCCTAGAGTACCATTGTTTGTGAGTGTATAATTATTTTAAATTAAAAAGCAAGAAAAACAATTTTGTCTACAACCAACTGCAGTGTGTAGACCTAATTGGAATCCTGATTAAACAAGAAAGATATGCTTGTGCAACAATTGAAAATTTCATACCGACTGTGTATTTGATGATAGTAAAGTCTTAATTTTAATTTTTTATGTAATAATGGTATGGGGAGGTTTATTTTTTTTTAAGAGTCCTTGTCTTTTTTAGATATATGTAAAATATTTGAGGCTGAAGTACCATATCTAAGATTGTTGCAGCCCTGGCCGGTTTGGCTCAGCGGTTAGAGCATCGGCCTGCGGTCCGGAGAGACCTGGGTTTGGTTCCTGCTAAGGGCATGTACCTCAGTTGCAGTTTGTCCCCGGCCCTGGTTGGTCGTGCGGGTGGCAGCCACTCGATGTGTCCCTTTCACGTTGATGTTTCTCTCTCTCTCTCTCTCTCCCTCTCTCTCCCTTCCACTCTATCTGTGCAAAAAAAAAAAAATGGAAAAATGTCCTCGGGTGAAGATAAAAAATAAAAAAAAAGATTGTTGCAGATAAAATGGGGAGGAAGGCAAAGTGACATAGAAGAAACCAGAATGGCCATGAATTGGTCATTGTTGGGGCTTCATGTATGGAGGCCCTTTGTCCACTTCTTTCTAATTTTGTATATCTTTCTAAAATTCTAGAATAAAGAATTAAAAAAAAAACAACAACAATCTAAAAATATATATGTATACAGAGAACTCCACTTATCAACTGCCCCTCTGGCTTCTTACTAGCAGGTCCCTGACATGGAATTTATATATATGTTGGTCTACATCCCTTAGTACTATGTCACATCTGGGCAAATCCAGCAATTGAGAAAGAAATAGTCCTAAAGAAAAAGGCATAAAGCAAATAAAAATTTTAAAAATATATTTTTTTATGTTTTTCCTGAGGGGGGGGGATGCTGCACAAGCCACAGCTAACTCTCCCTCTTCCTCCCTCGCATCAGTGAATTCGTTATGCTTTTTCTGTAGCTGATTTTTTTATCAATCTTTCCAGCCATTTTTATTACCTTTCATTTTAGCCTTGACCTCTAATTCACTGTTTTGAAAAGAAAAGGAAAATTAGAATTGAGCGGGAGTTTGTTCCAAGAAGCTTGTTTATTTCCGTCCTTATGTTTTCCCATGTTCCTCTCCCTAGAAAAGTCCTGACACAGGGTCTGGTGACCACATATTCTCATTTCATAAACATTGATTAAGAACCCTCTGTTGCCATTTTCTCGTCTATTTCTAACAACCACCCAGTGTGATGATAACATTGGCCCCACTTTCCAGATGAGCAATCTGACACTGAGAGATCTCCACTAAAGATTGCAAAGTTTGTACTGGATAAAGTGAAAGAGTGATTTCTAGTTAAAGAATAAATCAGTTGGGAACCCCTTTTTCTTCATCTGATCACTCTAAGATTCATTTTGCGAATCCTGAACTATCAGTTAAGAAACCCATGGTTGAATATGGGATTTCTTCCAGACCGGCCGTCGGCATTTCCTCTCCATGTGCATTTGTCTTCTCTTGTAGAAAGTTGCAAGAATAAATGTAGTTCCAGTCACTCTCAACACACACTAGTCCAACTCACCAAACTCCAGAAGATAATCTCCATTATATAACATTCCCATAGGAGTGTCACAAGGGAAGTTTTCCAAACAAAACTAGTATTACAAGAGTTAAATTATTTTTCACAATTTTCTAAAAGCTCAAAAATTAAAAGAGGGATAGTTGTCTCCATGAATATTGTGGACCCCAAAATTCTCAATTAGCTAGACATGATCACCATGATCCACTTTCCTTCACCAGAGGACTACGCATTTGCTTTCCTCGGAGGTAGGAGAAGTCTTGGAGAGTGTTGCATTCCGTCTTTGCTTTTTCTACCCTGTTTGCTTTCCTGTTGTCACTTCAGTTCTTCACCCACAACCAAACAGTGCAAATCTGACGGGACCCTGGGCTCCTTCCCTCCATGACCACTCCAGCCTACTGGGCACCAGACCAGGAGGGAGTAGTGCTGCCTGAGGTCTGCAGAATATGCTGGCACTCCCAGGGTGAGTTCTGAAATCAGAGCATCCCTGGAGACCTGCCAGAGTGACTCTGCAGACAGCTGAGAGCCAGCTGCCACAGGAGTGTCTCCTTAATCTGCAGCACCACCTTTTGAGAAGACGTTGCATTTGGAGGGAGTGTCAGGCAAGATCTTGGTTGAGAATTGGAGCCACTGGCCCTTTGGGTGGGTGGGTACTTCTGTAAGGCATCCCTTCTATGCTTCTGGTTTGTAATCTCTGAAATCTCATTAAAAGTTCTTGTCCTCATGATCAAGCTTGTCTAAATTTAAGAATAAATCCCAGGCTATCTCTTGAACTGAACTGAATGATATTCTTCTCAAAGAGTTTTGTGTAGGAAAGCAACCTGGGCAGAAGAAAAACTATGTCTAATTCTTAAGTGAAAAGATAAAAATTGAGGGAAGACACAAAATGGCGTAACAGAACTTACTGCTACAGCTCAGTGTACATAGCCAAACAGGACAGGAACCTGGTTCTATTGACCATAAAAATGGTCACTTCACCCCTACAAACCAGGCCACTCAGCCTCCCCAGGAGAGGGCACCTGCCCAGATTGTACATTGAAACACTGAAGAAGATTTTCTTTCAGTTTGATCTGATTTGGCAGTTTAACTCAACACCTCTGAGCTAGAAATTACTTGTTCTTTCTCTTCACATCAAGTAGCCATTTTTCCTCTTGTTCCCAGGGCTAGACAGTCTCTGTCCCACCCCCAGATCATTCTCTGTCCTCTGTTCTGCTCTGTGCCCTAGGAGGCTGGGTCTTGAAGATAGCATCCAGGTGGCACGATGTTGGACCCAGCCAGTGGAAAGCACTGGTAGGAAATCAGAGGTTAGAGGAAGAAAGATCATGGATATTCCTTCCACCACCTCCTGGGTTTAGCCTGGTTCTGGAGTTCTGACTGCACCCTGCCCTTCCCCTCCCACAGCTCCCACCAAGAAGCCCTCCTTCCTGACCCATCTCCATGGGGTTCCAGGGACACATGCCTCACGCCTTGTCCTCAGTCCTAGAGATGGTAGCTTCTTGCTGATGCTCCTCTCTGGGGAGCCTCAACATTTCTTGTTTGTTCCTTTAACACCCTATCCTCACTTTTTGAAGTAATGTTTTCATTAGAGTCTCTTTATTTAAGCCTTTTAAGATACGTTCTATTTCCTGCTGAACTCTGTCGGCTCCAGTCACCCTCAGCTCCTTGCTGTGACACAAATATTCCAAGCAGAACCCAGTCCCTCTACCTACTTTTGCATTTCCCTGTAACACTCTTCTTCCATGTTTCCTACTTAGCTCGCTCCTTCATCTCTGTTCAAATGTCATCTAATCAGAGATACATTTCCTGATCACTCTCTATAAAATGGCAGTTTCTCCTCATTCCCTTGCACCTGACACTTTCAGTATCCCTTACCCTCCTCTGATTGCCTTTATAATGCTTTTTGTCATTTGACTAAATAGTTATTGATTTGTTTGTTTGTTTGTTTGTTTGTTTTTGTCTCTCTTCTTCAACCAGAACAGAACTTTCTTTATAGCTTCTTGCTAAACTGAAACAGTGCCAGGAATACAATAAGTAGTCCATCATCTTTTCTTGAATGAATAACTGCATTGTGCGGACACTGCTTGACTCTTTCCTTCACAACTTCAGGCTATGAATTCTGCATGCAGCTTCTTCCCATGATTCCCTCTACACCACCTTAGGGAATAATTACTGAAGATTCAGTAACCACTATGAATTGTTCTCAGAGGTACTGGTGCAGCATAAAGAGATATCAAGGGGGGAAAAAATAAAAGAATCCCAAAATGCCATGTAGCACCAGGATTTGGAATCTAGAAATAAGCCTCCAGAACTTAGAGTAAGGTGCAGGAGTAGGACTATACAGCCAAACTAAGAATAGATGCCTTTACAAGGCAAACCAGGTCTAGGTGGGCTGAACTGAAAAGCAACGAAGTAGGAAAGGGTAAGTGTAGACAAAAGAGCCATATAATGTGGCCGAAGTTCTTGTCCTGGGAGAAAGGAGAAGAAAATTCAAAGCCCCGTATCTTTTCACATTGGGCTTCCTCTTTATGAAAACTGCCAACTTCCCTCGTGTTATTTAGGCAACAACCTACAGAAAGCCCTTAATCTTCTGAAGCAAGAGCTTTGGGACTTTATACCTTCTCCTTCTCAAGGGTTTAAGGAACATCTAAAAGAAGAAAATGGGCCTCTCAAAATGAAACTCTGTTGGCGCTAGGGGAAATGTAAGATTTCATGGATCAGAATCTGGTCCACTTTTAGCAAACACTGTGGAATCACTCAGAGATTGTGAACCTGGACTCTTGGGCCCACCGTGTTTAGATCATACTCACACCACATCCCCCGTACACTCCCTGCCACTCCCCATCCAGAGCCATGCTGGAGCCCTGACTGTTCTTGGCCTTTACTAATTTAAGCCATTCTAATAGAGTATAGTGATATCTCATCATGGTCTTAATTTGCATTTCCCTAATGCCTCATGATATTGAGCACCTTATCATGTGCTTCTTTTTCATCCATGTATCTTCTTTGGTGAAGTGTTTCTTCAAATTGTTTGCTCATTTTTAATTTTTTTAGTTTTGAGAGTTCTATAGACAGGCATTTGACCAGAGCCAACATTGTGGTTGGACTGACCCTTGCAGTTCCTATTGATTGCAGGTTACACCTCAGAAATACCTTCACAGAACTTTGAAAAACAAGATTACTCACAGGTCTGAGAGGGTACACAGCATGCACAAGGGCCACACAGGAGGCCATGGGTAGAGAGAGAAGACCTAGGGCTTTGTCTTTGTTGGGGTCAAGGTTGGGATTTCAAACTTAGGGTTTCATGGGGTCACTCTTTATTGGTGAATTTAAAACATAAGAGCAGTAATTAAGGTGTGAGAAGGGAAAAACAGGGTCCCTCAAATGGTCAGTAATCTAAGTTACCTGCAGATTTCTAAAAGAAAAATGTCATGGATAGAGGCAGCTTGGTTTCTTACCTAGTTGTTTTATTGGTTGCTGTGTCATACAGCTGGCAATATATTTATTCTAGATAGATGCCTCTGAATGAATACCTTGGCAATCAAAAGTTAATGTCAGGCATTTAGACCACAATGGGAAAGACAGGCTAGAGTGTGCTTACTCCATTTCACCTAAAACCAGAGCCTTTTCCTTTAATATTTTAAGTGAAAAAGTTATACACAATTTTTATTTTTTCTATACTTTTCTAACCGAAAGTAAGAATAATTATATAAAATAGTCAAATAGTTGCCTAATTTGGATTTGTCCTTCAGGGGGATAGGTAGTTTTACTGTTCCTGTCTCCATGTGGCATGCCTCAAAATTATTTGATAAGAATTCTAGATAAGCTCTAAGGAGAATCAAGGATCTAAGAATCAATGCACTCGCTTATGGATTGTGTGAGCTTTTATTAGTTGAATGAAGTATGGCAATCATGCACCTGGCTCCCATCTTTAAGATTCAAAGCCACCCTGACCTTAGAACACCAAAACCAGCCTTAACTGGATACAAATGGTGCCACTGCATCTGATAGAAGTTATGTTTCCTCTTTCAGAGGAAATTGTAACAATTGAGTACTTCTATGTGTCAACACTGTACTAGATATTTTCACACATTATGTGATTTGTCCTCGTTATAACCAGAAAGGTAGTATTATTTGCACCATTTGCGGTTGAGGAATCTGAGGCTTAATAACAGTAAGACTCTTCTCAGATTCCAAGAGCTACTGAGGGGTAAAACCCAATTTGAATCGTGTGCCTTTATTCTTCCCATACATTAAGCTGCCCCTTGAAGAGAGTTATTTCTCTTTGATTACTCTTTGTAAACCCAGAGTTTTTCACCCAGGGGGGCTCCATAAATTGATTCTTTAATTTAATAATCAGCATTGGGCTGTACCTTGTTAAGGGTTGTTTTCCCTCTTCTTTTCCTATCTCATTTTGTTTTCCTTGCTCTCCACTCTGTCCTCCAAAGAGACACTGAACTCCTCAATACTCTGGCATCCAACATCCGGTCATTCAAAAACACTGGAATGATTAACAAGACTTCTGAGTTTCTTTCTGAATGCTGAGCTTGGTGGGGACACTGCAAGCCTCTATTGTTTCCTCTCTATCGTCATCTCACCACAGCATGCTGGGCCCTGCACACGGCCAGCCTCCCGTAAATACTGCCAGCTGCTCCCGTCCTTGGCCAACCTCTTTCTTCCTGTTTCCCTGTTCCTGGGCACCTGCTCTTTTAATTTTTAATATGTTTTATTTATTTGAGAGAGAGAGAAAGAGAGAGACATCGATATGAGAGAGAAACATTGATCAGTTGCCTCCCATATGCACCCTGACCAGGGGTTGAACCCAAAACTTAGGTACGTTCCTTGACTGGGAATCAAACCTGAGACCTTTTGGTGCACGGGACGATGCTCAAACAACTCAGTCTCACCAACCAAGACAAGGCACCTGCTCTTTTATCCTACCTTCCCCACCTCACTGAGGAACCCACAGCCCACTCTCTAATTTTCTGTAACAGAGATTCTTGTATCTGATGAGTGATTGGATGGTGTAACCTTTGAGATTATGTTAAATGCTAACATTCTGTGCAATTCCAGAAAGCCAACACAAGCTGACTGCAAGCTCTTGGGACGAACAAAGGGATTTGTGGCAAAACTCCTGGCTCTGTGCACTTGGGAACACTAAGTGATGTGTCTTCATTAACCTATGAGCCATCTGGTCTTATTAAGAAATCCTAGAAGTAGCTATCAAACTTTAAGATGACAAGAATTATTTGGGGTGCTTAACAAAATGCAGATTCCCTGGTCTGCCTAACAGATTCTGAATCAATGGTGCATTAGGGCACAGGGTTCTTCGATTTTAACAAGTGTCCCCAGGTAATTTAAGGAACCGTGGACTAAAGGAGCAGTATTAGCAGATAACTATGTTTTGCATAACGTTTAGCTCACCAAGCACCCAGTGTAAATGGACTGATGATAATTAATCCTAGACATCCATTTTTTTTTTTTTTGCCTGAATTAAGAAATAGACTATAATAATAACAACAATAGCCAAGACTTGCTGGGGGCTTATTCTGAGCCTTTAACAGTGCTCGGTATGCATACACATTATCCACTTAATCCTCAAAACTCGTCTGGACAGGTGTTACTATCCAGATTTTAAAGAGGGCAACATTGAAACTTGGGGGTTAAGGCTGGCCCTCGCTAATACGTGGGTAAACCTGGATTTGAACACAAGGAGTGTGATTCCAAAGACAGTGTTTATTCTACAGCACCACACTTCCTCCCTTCCTAGTAATTACCTGGGGAGAAAAGGAAGAATGATTATTATGTATGAGCTCTGCCTGGTATTAGCCTATCTCCCTGAAAATTAGAAAGAAATACGGCCGGTTATAAACAAATACCCCTGACAATGAGCCCAGGGGAAGCAGTGTACTCTCCCACTAAATGTCTTTAGAGCATAAAGAACTCAGTTATTTAGCTTAATCCTTCCTAAGGCAGAGAAATGAAAAGGATGACTCCTCCAAGTCTTTTTCAGGCCAAGATTTCCATTAAATGTTGCCCTCAACTAAATACCTGTCTCCGTTCTATGGGACTTGCTGCAGTTAGCAGCCTGTAGGTGCAAACATCTGGAAGGCAGGTGTTTGATTTTGTAGGTGCCAGAGGACACACAGCTGAGCTGCACAGCTGAGGGGACAAGGGAGGAAATGTCTTACATTGATGTAGCACCTTTCGACTCTCCCCAAGCCCCCTTCAACGGGGAAGTGATGGGGGAGGGCGGGAGGTGACTGGAGGGCCACCAGCTGTGGAACAGCTGCACAGGGGAGCATTTAAGACAAGGACAGGAAGTGAAACACAGAAGGGCAGCCGGTCTCGGGGAGGGTCTGAGGGAAGTGGGGAGGAATGGGGCTAAATCTTCCTGCCTGATGCGGCTCTGGGGAGGGCCTGGTTACACTCAGAGGCCAGGGACTCTCTGCTTCTAGTTCTGCTAGGGGAGGTGAAGGAAGGAAGGAGCATTTTCCTTCATTAAAAATAAGACTCATACAGGCAACATTTGTGTGCTCCTCCATTCCATGCCCCCTGCCTGCAACTGGCTATAGAGTTCAAAGAGCCTACTAATCACCTGTGCAAGGGGCCGCGGTAGTCATTTTCTTCAAATCCATTTGTACCTTATTCTAAGTCCCTAACCCAGCTTCTGCTCTCATAAGATGTTTCTCTCCAGAATGGTGCCAACACTGAAGAGGCCCCTCTGATCATGGTAATGGATCCACCTGGTACCTGCTAGGATGTCCCTTGTGCAGCTTAAGATGTCCCCTCAGGTCTAGTGTCCGTAGTACCCTGAGTCCAGTCTCCTAGGCCTCCACACCACCATTCCCCCTCAGACCAGCCTCCTCTCCAGAGCACCATCAGGACACCCCCAGCCACCCTGGAAATGTCTACACTCTGCCCTGCCGCTTTCTAAGACATCTGCCTCCCTGCTTTTTCCTTCTCACTCCAGGACACTGAGAAAATCTCCTGCTGGCTTTGGGCCCTCACAAAGGACAGAGCCTTTGATTTCAATGTAGCTTCCACATACCATCCTGCAAGGAGAGGGATTCATAACACCCAGAATGTATATAGTGTTTTCTGTGCTAAGCACTGTTCTCAGTATTTTACATCTATGTTAGCTCATTTAATTCTCACAGAAACGTCATGAGGTGGCCCTATTGTACAGACCAGGAGAGTGAGGCACAGAGAGGCCAAGTAACATGTCTGAAGCCACGCAGCTGGGCGGTGGCAGAACTGGGATCTGAACCCAGTCTGTCTCTAAAGTGTGTGAATTAAGATATAAACTCTAATTCTCATAAATTAACTCTTTGCTAAAACTAGAGGAGGGAGAGACAGAGATTAAAACACACATAAATTGACATTTCGCAATGTATCTTCCCACACTAGGAGGTAAGTGAATGTTTCCTAGTTAACCCTCGATACTTTCCCAGTAATACCAGGATACTAGAGAACTTGTTTCTGCTCCAATGCCACCAGCAGAGAAAATGACAAGACCCACAAAAATGGAAAAAGGAATTCTGCTTCAAAAAGATTAACCTGGAATGGACAAAATTTTAAATCAGGAGTAATTAATTTACTATGAAGGAGCAGGGTTGAAAATTTAAAACATCAGCAAAAATGGTGGTTGAATTCAATTTCAAAAAAAAATCCAGTTGCATTTCTAAAAATCTGACTTAAGTGATGTTTTCGCCTAGTACATATGTCCTCAGTCAGCTAACAAAGTATAAATGTATTCTTAAAAATAGGTAGATGATAGATATAGATAAATAGATAGATGATAGATAGATAGATAGATAGATAGATAGATAGATAGATAGATAGATAGATAGATAGATAATAGATAAGAAACTTCTTCAGTTGGGGGTAGGGGTGGCACCCACAAAAATTTGAAGTAGAACCATCAGATTGCAACATATTTTCCATAATAAAAAGAAATTTTTGTTTCCTTATCACCATCCCTGATCTCGCTCTTATGTTCCCTGCTCGAATGTCTTGGCCTTTTGAAGGCAACATGGCACAATCCAACTCTTTTATTCTTCCCCTAAAACTATCCTCACTCCTATATTCTATACCTTAATGTCAGCATTGCCATCTTTTCTACCTTCCAAGCCTGGGCCCAGGAGTCAGCCTGTATTTTGCTCTCCATCAGTTTCTAGTATCAAATTGGTCTCCGAGGACTCTTGACCCTTTTTACTAAATATCTCCCAATTTCATTTCTTCTCCTTCTTCAGTCCCACTGTAATGAGTTCAGGGGCTTATTATTCTTACCTAGGTTTTTTTCCACAGCCCAAAACCGGTCTCCTGGGCACTCTTCTTCCTCTAATCTCAGCTCTCTCCCACTGTCACCAGTCATCTTATGATTATGCTGTTCTTCCCGTAGTTCCTCAATACCAACAAAATAAGCTCAAGTGCCCTCACTGGCTCCCACGTTTGGTACAATTTGTCCCCAAGTCTACCTTATCTCATGCCCTGTACACCGCAGGCCCTGGGTTACAACCCACCAGACAGCCAGAGTCCATGTACAATACCCATTCTTTTTCCTGTTCAGTTTTTACATGTGTTGTTTCCTTTCCCTGGAATTACTGGAATTCACCTCTCCCTTTTTTCTGCACACAAGAGTCAGCTGCATGTCACCTCTGTGATGACACTTTCCATACCCATCTAAGCAAGTTGAGCATCTTGTATAAAACCCCGAAATCTGCATTTAAACATAAAAAAAGAAATATGATTGAATTAGATGTCTTCTGACTCCAGATCATGAGGTCCTATGTATTCCTGATAACTATAAGAGTGCTTAGAACACAGGCAGAAGGCAACTAAGAATTTCTTCAATGAACAGTGGATGTAATGGTACAAAACAGTATATCAAATGTAGCCTCATTTTATCACATAAGAAGTCAGAGTAGTGTAAGTTCAGGAAGGCAGAATGCCTGGCGCTGCATCCTGGTACCACTTGCTAGCTTTCTTAACCTCTCTATAACTCAGTTACCTCATCTGCACAATGGGGTACTGTTAGCACAGACTTCCAGGGGTTGTCTTGAGTGTTAAATGAGTTCTATGCATGGCAGGCACTTAGAAGAATGACAAGCAAATAGCACACATTCAATAAACCATGGTTACTATTACCAGATTTATAGAAATCACTTACAAGATTATTACTAAGACCCTTTTCACATATACCTCTTTCTTTTAAATGGTTTGGAGTCTAAAACTAAGCAATACCAAGCACAGCTTTCTAACTCATATTATATTCCATTATTAGTGTTTTAAAACAAAGATAGGCAAAACCTTTCTTGCTAGCTTCTATCTGTGACTTGCCTATCAGGTCCAGGAGAGTAGATAGTATGTTTATACCCTGCCTGTTTCCTTATTTTTTCCCTTCCACTCAATGGGTTTCCCAGAGCATAATTTCTCCTAGGACCTAAGCACCTCCTGAGGAATGTGCTAAACTATGGAGCCCAGGGCATGCTCAGATTCTGATTCAGATATGAAGCGGAGCCCCAGAATCTGTATTTTTACAGCTCCCAAACTGACTCTGTTATACGTGCTACATTCTCTTCCTGTTGCCTTAACTCCCATCCAAGACCTACCAGGGGAAGGAAAAGTCTTTCAGAATCTTCCAGAACATGAAGAGGCGGCCATAGTCACCACAGCTGGAAGGCACATATCACATCCCTTTATCTGCCGTGTTGCCAAGCCCTCTGTCAGCACTCCATAAATAATAATCACCATGATAATAACAGCTGGAATAAGTGCACTGAAATTAAACACAGGAAAAGTAGAGCCACAGCTGGACTGTGCAGCAGTATAATGACATGGGGGAGGGAAGTCTCGGCTCTCATTAAGGACAGCCCCACAGAGGCCCCATTGCCTCCCCAGCCACAGGGCAAAGAGCAAGCGTCTTGATGCTGACGTAGATGTAAGAAGTCCCACAGAGAATTGTCACATGATGTTTGTGACTCTTGGGGTGACCTCACTGAGCCCAGACAGCACTGGGGACCACTTCAAACTTCAGTCTTTCACTCAGGCATCAAAGACCGTGCCCCACCGCAGAAGTCACCCACTTGTTTCCAAAAACTCTCAGCTCCCCATCAATCAATGTTTTCCCCAATATGTGCAATACACTGTGCTAGAAATAGGAAGATCACAGAATGACATGCAGTTGTACCCTCCACAGACTTATGTCTTTGTGGAGATGAGAGTAAAGACATAATTAGTGAAACCAAACAACAAAGAGGAAAAAGGACTAGTGTTGGGTCTTCCTTTCTTGCTCCCCCAGATCCAATCCCCACCTGTGTTTTGCTCTGTGCCCCTAGAGGATGATGTCTCAGGAATGAATGCAAAAACCATGTCCCTGTTCCCTCTGCCTTTCTTTTGGTTCGATTCTTGGCAGTTGACAGTAAGAGATTGGAAGACAGGAAAAACAAGTGGTCTAGATATTTATCCCTAGTTCTCCCTGCCTTGCCAATGGTTGACAGTGGCTGCTTTTCACTACCTGGGCACAGGGCTGCCCTTTGAAGTCCTTTTCCTAAAACTACCATCTCACTGAGTCCCTTACACCTTATGGACTTGCTGTTTCTTCCATTGTCCCCCCAGTGCTTCAGCATCACTCACTGTTTCCCTAACATATTTACAGCAGTGTAAACAGACCTTTCATTAAAGTCTTCTGGGTCACCTCTTTGGAGTATGGCATCTGTAGCAGATGCTGCTGCTGCTCTGCCCTCATGGGTAGATACTATTTCCACTGGTGTCTTTTTGTGTGCTTTCTCTGCCCCAGGACCATGTGCGGCCTACGCCTCCAAGAGCAGTCCTGAACAAGTGAAAAATGGCAATTGATAGGTAAGTAAATCACCCAGCCTCCTAGACCTTCAGGACAGCTCTAAAATGTGTTCTACACCATGCCCCAGAGCTCCCCAGTAGGTTTGAACCCCACTGGCCCATAATGGTAACCTGCTCCTCAACACACCCTATATTAGCTTTCTTCCCTTCCCTGGCTCACTTCCTCCCTCCCGAACTAGTGCTCCCTGGGGTCACCTCCCACAGAAACTACTTGCACTCAAAATCTGGTCCACCTCTGGAGGGGCCCAACTTAAGACACCATATTTTTCCTGCTGGGAGCCTGACTGATACAAACTCTAATATTTTTTAAGCAACTACTACGTAATATGGCTGTGTTGGGCACTCTACATATGGTTTCTTATTATTGTTCATGGAAATCATGTTAGAAAGATAATGTTAGTAACTATATCATGCGTGTAATAAAACTGAAGCTCAAAAAAGTTGCCCAAAGTTACTCAACTTGTAAGTAGTTGGCAGAGATGGGTTGTGAAGCCAGTATTAATCAGCAATTAAATGCCTTAAGAGACATGTTACATCCTTATCTTATCATAGTTTAAATGAGCAGTTAAAAGAAGAGTTGAATGCAAAGCCAAATGAGCTCTGGGATCCAACATGGTCAGAGAGACTTACAGGAAGACATAAAATTTCAACAGTCCTTGGCAAACCTCTCTGATCCTGACTTACTACTATCATGCTATATCGCTCAGAGGACGGTGGTCTTTCTTCTCAGGTCCTTGGCACAACCTTGCACCCAGAGATGCCTTTGATCATTACCAATATCACCTTTTTTCTCAACAGGTAGATGTTAAACTTCCAGTCTCTGAAAATGTCCTTGTAGGGGATAGAATGAATGTGTGTACAGAAGAATGCAGAAAATGTCCCACTTCACTCATTCCTCTCGACTCTCTCTGCCTCTTCTCTTTCTACTGTTATTGATTTGCCAGCCATCTGGGACCACATGCTGAATTTCCATCCAGAAGCTGCTGGAAACTTTGCTGGGGATGGAGACTCTGGCAAGCTTTGTTCCCCAGTGAACACAGAAGCGTCTCCTTGGAGCACAGCTGTGTGAGAACCTCCCTTTGTCCTTCCAACCTAGGTGACTAGTGGCTCCCTGCTCTTGCTAATCCCATCCTGTTTGGCTTCTCAGTGATTTCATCAGCTGCCAACCAGTCCTCCTTATTAAATTGTTTTTGTTTTAAGTATTTAAAGTGGCTTCTATTTCTCTGGCTGGTACAGTTCCTTTCTTCCCTTTCAGGAAAGTTGTCCTTCAGTTCCAAAATGTTGTGCCTTCCCACTCTCTAAGCCCCCTCCACCTTCACCACCGCTCTCCTTTGAAAAACAAAATCTCCATTCTCCACCTGCCTCAGAACCTTGTTTGCCCTTTTTAACAAAATGGAAAAGTCACAAATAACTCTGATTTCTTCTGATTCTTTGCAGTAGCAAGAACAATGAAAATTAATATCTCAATAAGTTATCTGGCCAAGTTTAACAACCTAGAAAAATACACGGAGGTTCCAAGAGTTGCTGCTCTTTCTGTTGGCGTTCCATATTGAGGAAGCATGGTTTGCGCAGATGAGTCAGAGGTAGAAAGTGGGCCCTGGGGGGAACACTCAGTCCCTGCTCACTTTTCTTCCACCTTCTAGGACTCCCCAGTAGTCAGGCCAATTGGAAACCAGAGGACCTGAGAACTCATTGATGTCATCCATAGCCTCCGGGGCAGAAAGCAGAGTGGAAAAGGGTAGAAAGTGAATCTGGAGGGGCAAACAGAGATTATCCAGTACAACTTTATATGTATCATCTCACTTAATCTTTATAATAATTTCATGAAATAGAAACATTCATAATAATTTCATTATTCCTATTTTATATCTTAAAAATGAGGGCTCAGAGAGATTAGGTAACTTGTCTAGGGATACATAGCTACTGAATGTGAGGTGGGATTTGAGCCCAGGACGTCTTCCCCAAAGCCTGTATCTTTAACCACTATCCCATCTTCATGATCTTCTGCTTGAGGGGACCCAGGAAAGAGGCAGTTGATATCTTGTAACTGCCAATAGTGAACCACCAACTTTATTACCCTATCTATACCCAAATGACCACTTTTGCAAGTCACGTTGGTTCAATATTCACCTACTTAAAATTAGTATTCAATGTCCTGTTATCAACATGTTCCCTTTCTTTTTTCTCTTTTGCCATTTACATTCAATATTATTTTGTATTGGTTTCAGATGTACAGCATAGTGGTTAGACAATCATATACTTTACAAAGTGTTCCCCCTGATGTTTCCAGTACCCACCTGGCACTATACATAGTTATTACAATATTATTGACTGTATTTCTTATGCTGTACTTTACATCCCTGTGACTATTCTGTAACTACCAATTTGTACTTCTCAATCCTTTTAACTTTTCACCCAGTCCCTCAACCCTCCTCCACTCTGGCAACCATCAGTCTGTTCTCTGTATCTATGAGTTTGTTTCCATTTTGTCTGTTAACATTGTTCTTTAGATTCCACATATGAGTGAAATTGTATGGTACTTGTCTTTCTCTGACTGACTTTGTTTCCTCTCTTAATCATGCAAAGTTTTTTCACATTCCCTCAACCATCCTGAAGGCAAATTTTATAAAGGAGGAAAGTAAATTCCCATAATCAGAGTGCAAAAGGAACATTACATTAGAGACCAAGGTCACCTGGTCCATACTCCCATCCAATACCTGGAGATAGTTTCCCAAGCTCTGTTGCTATGCCTATAAAATGAGGGCTCCATGCTTCTGGTGACCCCACTCAATCTAGGCAACTCTAACAATGAGAACATTATAGTTCTGATGTACATTTTTACTTTCACCTCCTGATTCTCTTTCTGCCCTCTGGAACTATGAACAGCAGATCATATATTTTCTTCATGGGAGAATACTTCAAATAATGATGCGTCCCCACCAAACAGTCACATCTCTGGTCCCCTCTCAACTTGACCTTACTACTTGGTTATTAGCCCTCTTAAAGTGTACCTGTATTTCTTAGAACTACTTTGGAATCATGCCCCTCCCTTTTTACAACTCTGAAAAGTTAGATCCAAAGAAGTTAGGCAAGACTTCCTAAAAGTCACAGATGTAGGCACATAGCACATGTCATCTGCTTGGGGCCACTGCTTGGACATGAGGGTCCCCCAGGGACCCCACCTGGTCTCCTCCACCCCACCAGCAGCTTCCACACCTTATCTGCCTCCTCTTTGTGGATGCCATGGGGGTGCTGGTGGGCAGGAGAGATGTTTTGTACGCCCCCATGAGGGATGGCCATGGTGAGAGCCAGGAGAATTCTATTTACAGCTGCCTCGTTTGCACAAGTGGAAGATCTGGGCAGCGGGCTGGACCCATCCAGGATGTGAAGCTCTCAGAGAAGCCAGATTGTTATCACTGTCAGATACCATTTCCTCCCACTGCCTCTGCCCCTCCGCCAGGCCTATGGTGTCCATCTGTTTATGGAAACGGTGAGGTTCTGGCCGGTATTTTTAGACAGAGCTTTTGTTGGGCAGGAGTGACTTCCCGCCAGAGCCCCACCTGTCAGCACCATCCAGCTTCACTTCTTTGTTTATTTGTTGCAAAATTCTAATAAATAAAAACACAAAGCAGGGGGCTGAACGTTCCTCAGAATGTGGTGGGTGCTGACCTTTCTCCCCAACTCCTCCTGCAAGAGTAAATTTTTCTGTTTTGATTTGTTTCCGTTTTTGTTTTTTGGTTTTTAGTTCTTTTTCTTCTCCTGTCATTATTTGGAAAAAGAATAATGTGCTGCTCCTCCCACACCCATTGAAAAATAGCTTTATTTGAGGACTTCCTGGGGAATGGGAAATTGTTCTGCGTGCTTGTGACAGCTGAGTCTGGAGTGTAGAGGAAATAAAATGAGAGGCAAAGGGAGTAAACAATAGTTCAGTGTTAACACTATTGGGCCATTAATAGCCTATTAATGGCCAGCCAATCCAAACATCATTTTAGCAAGGAGGAAACTGAGGCACAACAAAGAGAAGGTAGATCGCAGTTCAGAAAGCAATTCCAGAGCATAAAGCACCGAAAAATATACATAAAATAACTAATGTATTGTTAATACCAGCTCTGGGCATAGGATGAAACTATAGGAATATCGGAGTCCTGATGTGGACCTGAGATGGAAGGTTCTGGGCAGGAGATGACTCCAGCACAAAACGTGCTGTAAGTGGCAGGCCGGTAGCCTATGTTTCAGAGTGTGAGTATCATGGGGGGGGGGGGGAGGCAAAAAGGAAGGATGGGGCGAATTGGAATAGCCCTTTTTGGGAGAAGAGCCTTACAAAGAAGTGATGGGCTGAAGAAGAAAAGGTTGGTAATACTTAAAGATAACTTATCTCAATGTTCTAGAAATCAACTATGTCGGGACTGAGACATTTTCATGGTGGTTTTGATGGAATCCCATCACATTCTGAACTGTGTTATTAACTAAAAGCTTTGGGAAATTGATTTTGTATTTTCTCTTGAAAATTAATCTTGGTGTATGCCTGGCTCAAAACTTAAACTATTTGGGTAGAATTTTAAACAATTTAAATTATTTAAGTCTCGACTTCCATCAAGTCCATGTAAATGAACATTCAGGGGGAAAGCAATGGACATAAAACTGGCATCCAAAGAACCAGGTTCCAGATCCAGCCCCACCACTAACCCAGAGCAGCACATGGGGAGTGATTTCAGCTGTCAGGACCTCAGTTTTCTCACCTGGAAAGGGCAGCACCTGCTTTAATTTTTTTTTTTTAAAGCTCTTCTTCTTTTAAAAAATTTCATTGTCTCATCCAAAGTTCAACAGTAAATTGGGGTTGGAGTCCATAATTCCCAACTGACATTTAAATGTTCTTTATTGTTTTCTAACATGTATTGAAATAAAAGTTGAACTGGAGCATTGTCAAGTAAATAAGTGTGCAGACTCTGGACTTAGAGAGCTGGGGTTGAAAACCTGGCTCAACCATGTTCCAGCTCTGTGACCATGGGAAAGTTTCAACCTCGCTGTGCCTTGGTTTCCTCATTACAAATGGAAACAGAAAGAGAATTGCTAGAATTTATTGAGTTAATACATCTAGAGTCCTTAGAGCCTGTCATATAGAAAGCAATATAAACTAACTGTTAAAAAAATGTGCCTGCTGCTATCTAAAATCACATCATCTACCACCAAAGTTCCTAAAACAATGAACCTGAGGGTGAGTTCTAATCCATTAACAGAAGGGGGGGGGGGGAACAACAGTAAGCATGGTGTATGCAGAGAGGGGGTGGGACTAGCTTGAACTTAGGTTGAGCTAGTGGGCATTACCCCTTCTGCACATTGAGAATTTGGGGTCTGGGGTTGTAAACGCCCAGATTTTTTCACTGGCCAGACCCAACATACACCCCTGCACATTTTCAGAAAGAGTTGGCAAGCCTGCTGGTCCATGATGAACAGATGAACACAGGGCAAGAGATCAGCACACATCTGTGGGCTTCAAGAGAAGTATAGAGGAAGCCAGACTTAGGAATCAGGAAGCCCGGGCTCCACATCTGGCTCTGAAACTATTAGTCACATGACCACAAACTATCACTTTTACTCTCAAGCAAATAGTCGTCCATATGCTAAGAAGAACGGGATGAAAAAGTCTCTGAGGTTTCCATCAACTAATAGAGTACATCTTGGGAACAGGGTCAAGTTCTAGGTAAGTTCACCTTTCTCTGAGTATTCACAGGTTCATTTCTGAGTAGACCAAGGAAGCTTGACCACATAAAGACAGTGCATGAGTCCCCCTGGGTCTCCACATTCCCTCCTACTTTGATCCAGGTCCTTATCCTTTGAATAGAGCTAGATAGGGGTCACCCAGGCCCTTCTCTACCGGTTCTGGACACCAGTAGAGTCACCCTAAGTTTGGCCCTTTTCCAGAGGACAAAAGGAAAAATAGTAAATATTTCCCCTAGAAATGTCACCAAATGGACCACTGCCCAACCTGATGGTTGCCCACCCTGTCTGTATGTTCTTGCAGAGTAGTGGTGCTTATTAAAATGCAAATTCTTGAGCTTGTTTTGGGCCTACAAAATCAGAATTTCCAATGGCAGGACCTGGAAATCTGTACTTTAACAACTTCCTTTGGGTAATTCTAATATAGAATCTTATTTAAGAATTCTAGCTCCTGCCTTGGCTGGTTTGGCTCAACAGTTACAGCGTCGGCCTAAGGACCGAAGACTCACCGGTTCAACTCCCAGTCAAGGGCACATGCCTGGGTTTCAGATTCGATCCCAGTTCCAGTTGGGGTCATGTGGGAGTCAACTAGTCAATGTGTGTCTCTCACATCAATGCCCCCCCACCCCCCGCCGCCGCCCCAACCTTGCACTCCATCTAAAAATCAATGGGAAAAACAAGAATTCTAAATCCAAAGAATACAAAAGTATATGACCATCCTTCTCTCATCTGGAAAGTATAGACAACTGGTTGAGTGTGGGTTGGACGTCTATTACCCAGCTTGAGAACCTCTTGCAGCAAGGCTCCTTATACGTGGTTTGGGCCAAGCAGAAACCAATATGGCTCACTTGTTCCTCTTAGGGGCATACAGTAAGTAGACAAGAGATGAAGGAGTAGGGGAAACAGACCCTCAGACAAGTAATTAAAATCCAACTCAGTATTGGAGGTATAATGAAAAATGATGAAATATGATTGGCCATTAGGGAAAACAGTATAGTAAAAGGCAAGAGGAAAAAAACATGGCCTACAGAAACACAACCTAGGTTTGAATCTCTCCATCACCTGCCAACTGTGGATTCTCGTGGGCCTCAGTTTTCTGTTTTTGTAAAGTGTATTGAGTACTCAGGAATTCGTGAAAGTCAAATAAATGACTGCACCCGGCATAGAACCTGGCACAGAATAGATACTTAGTGACTTCCAGCCCCTTATTTCTTGCCCTTAAACTTTACTAATGACACTCTGTCTGCCAGGATGCCACAGAGATAAAAATGATCTCTTATCGGGAGCTATTGTTAACTCCACTTGTCAAGGATAATAACATATTTATCTAGTTGTCTGAGAAAAGAGAATTTTGTTTTATTTCCCATTGTTAGGCTGAAAATAAGACTCCACCCTCTGGGGATCTTGGGGGCTATTTGTTTCGGCCCTTCAGATAGTTCTGGACCCCTGAGGGTGGCATGTCCTGGAAACAGAATGCCTTGTTTTTCCAAGGAAAATGGGACTGGGGTCCTCCAGGCTGCTCCTCCTCAACAGAGGGGTCCAGCATGGTCTGGGAAAGAGGCCAGCATCTCTTCTCTGGGGACATGTCAGCCCACATTACCAGGACAAATGACTACTGTTTGTTTGTTCTCTGTCAGCTGATCCTACACCATTTACAAAATGCTTTCCCAAGCAGATCCAACAGCATGATGATGTCGACACAAGGATGGCGATGACATCTGAAGGACTCTCCCTCACTTCCTCCAAATCTTTGCTCAACTATTACCTCCTCCATGAGGCCTACCCTGTAATCTGTCCAGACCCCAGCACTCCCCACCTTCTTCACCCTGCTCCATGTTGTCAAATATTATTTTCTCATGCAGCAGCCATGAGAGTGCACACTGCAGCCCTCCACCTCCAGGAAGCACTGTTGGCCAAGGGCCTCAGCTACTCTGGTTTGAAATCCATCACTGCATTGGAGCTGAGACCACACCTTCTGTAGGCTGATCCCAGCCAGTGGCTGAGTACATCAAAGACTCCTGAGTCTAGTTTTGGCTTCGGGACTCCCTGATGGACTTGCCAAACCAGGATGCCTCCACCCAACCTTCTCTCTCTCCTCACTAAGGGTCAGACTTGCATGGTGGTCTGATGGCTCCTCCAAGCCTTCTCTGGCAGCCTTCTGACTTTCCCTCACACAGGAATTTCCTGTAATGAACTTTCTGCATGTTGACCTGACTTGGCATTTACTTCTCAGAAGACCCAGACTAACACCCTATAGCATTTATCTACGAACATGGTAAAGGCTTTGCTTATTACATTTATTTTATTTTCCATCTCCATCCACACACAGGAAAGCAGGATTTTGTTTTAAATTATTCTGTTTATTGATGTACCCCAAGTACCTAGAAAGTGATACTTAATGAATAGTGACTAAATAAACAATGTCCATTTTACAGATGAGAAAATAAGGCTCAGAGAAGTGAAGTGAATTCCTCAAGCAGATTAGCCAGTAAATGGTGAAGCTAGACTCAGAATCCTGGTCTTCTGACTCCAAAGCACTCATTTTTCTTCTCTCTTCCTTCACTACACCTATTCTCTGTTCCTCTCCCCTCACCCACCTCCCTCTGCTCTCCATTTCTCTTTGTTTCTCTACTTATGGGTCTTTCTCTTTGTCCTCTTTTTCACGATGTTATTTATCTCTCATGTGTTCAGTCTTCATGGGTTGTGTGTGTGTATATATGGTGTGTGTGGTGTATGTATGCAGTCTGGTATGTGTGAGTGGTGTGTGTGGTATATGTATGTAGTGTGGTATATGTGTATGGTGTGTGGTGTTTGGTGTATGCATGTAGTGTGGTATGTGTGTATGGTGTGTGTGGTATATGTATGTAGTATAGAGTGTGTGGTGTATGTATGTAGTGTGGTGTGTGTGTGGTATGTGTGGTGTATGTATGTAGTCTGGTATGTGTGTGTGGTATATGTATGTAGTGTGGCATGTGTGTGTGGTATGTGTGGTGTGTGTATGTAGTATAGTATGTTTGTGTGGTGTATGTATATGTGCAGTGTGGGGAGTGTGTATGAGGAGAATGTGTGTGTGTGAGTGAGGTATGTTTATGTGTCTACATTGTGGCCAAAGTGGACTGATGTGTCAATATTACTCAGGGATGTTGGACTTAAAAAGGGGAGGAGCCAAGACATGGTTGGAAACTAAAGGTAGCCATGGAGGTGTGAAATGGAAAAGACCCCGAGAAGTAGAAAGACTGCATAAGAAAGTAAGAAAAGAGAGTCTGTAAAGCAAATGCTACCACACAGGAATTAATGACCAGGACCCAACCCTGCTACTCACTGACTTTGTGACTGTGGCTCGGTCCTTTAACCTCTGTGAGCATCAGCTTCTCCAATAAGTTGTCACCTCAACTTTAGAAATCCCGGCTCAATCTTCTTAGCAGCAATAAAGACCAAATACAATGGTGAATGGAAAGCACTCTGTACATGGGAAAAAAGTGAGTGTCCTTAAGGAAGGACAAGCAGACACAGGTCATGAGACCCACGGCCAGGTGTGGGGTTTCTCTCCTACTCTCCATTGGCCCCTGAGTGCTACTGCCCATCTGAGTGGTTAGAAATAGAAAACGCTGCCCTAGCTGGTGTTGCTCTGTGGTTAGAGCATCAGCCCATGGACGAGTCACGGGGTTCGATTCCCAGTCAAGGGCATGTACCATGGTTGAGGGTTCAATTCCTGGCCCCAGTCAGGGTCATGCAAGAGGCAGCCAACTGATGTATCGCTCTCATAGAGATGTTTTTCTCTCTTTCTCTCTCTTCCTCCCTCCCTCCCTTCCACTCTATTTAAAAAAGAAAAATCTCTGCCAAATTCATTTTTCTAGTCAGAATGGCTGCCATCAACAAATCATCAAACACCAAGTGCTAGTGAGGTGTAGGGAAAAGGGGACTCTAGTATACTACTGGTGGGAATGCAGACTGGTGCAGCCACTATGGAAAACACTATGGTGTTTCCTCAAAAAATTAAAAATTGAATTGCCATTTGACCCAGTGATCCCACTTCTAGGAATATACCCTAAGAAGCCTGAAACACGAATTAGAAAGGATATATGTACCCCCATGTTCATAGCAGCACTATTTACAATAGCTAAGATCTGGAAACAGCCCAAGTATCCATCAGTAGACAAATGGATAAAAAAGCTGTGGTACATATACACAATGGAGTACTATGCAGTGGTAAGAAAGAAAGATCTCTTATCCTTTGAGATGACATGGAGGGACCTGGAAAGTATTATCCTAAGCAAAACAAGCCAAACAGAGAAAGACAAATATCACATGATCCCACTTATTTCTGGAATATAATGAACTAAACAAACTAATGAACAAAATAGACCCAGAGTCATAGAAGTAGGGTACAGACTGACAATCCTCAGAAGAGGAGGGCGCGGGGGAGGGAAGGGATAAATCACAGAACTTATATGCATGTATGCATAACCAATGGACATAAACAAAGCTGGGGACAAGGTGGGAGGGAATGGGGAGGAGGGTGTCAATGGTGGGGGGAATCATCTGTAACAAAAATAAATTAATAAAAAAATAAAATAAAAGATTGCAATGGAAAAATAAATAAGTAAATAAGAAAAATCAATAGAAAAATATCTCAGGTGAGGATTTAAAAAAATAAAAGAAAAAGAAAGAAAGAGGAAATGTCTTCAGCCTATAGCATTTGGGGAGCCACGAAGAATTTCTGGACAGTGAGTGTGGGAGAGGTGATGGAACAGGTGGCTGGGAAAATCCAGGAGTCACCTTCCTGACATGTGGGATCAATTTTCCTGTGTCCAGGGTGATTTTTACATGGTCTCGGGTGCACATGAAAGGAGAGATGTATGAGGCTCAGGAGGACAGTAGACAGTGAATGGAGCCCAGGAGAGGGGGAGAGGAGGCTCAGTGTTGCCTGCAGGAAGAGGCATCACCTATGCCCGACACTGCCAGAGCCATGAGGGGCTGGAGGGGAGTGACACAGCCCTGCCCAGAGCCCTCCCAGCACTGAGGCTCTGGCTCTTGGGCCTTAAGGAGAGATGACTGGGGGAATGTGGAGACCTGGTGTCCTGACTACCCTTTTCCAATCACATAGGGAGATAAAATGCAAAGTCAGGTGACAGTTTCACTTTGTGCATTCCATCCTGCCCAGCCTAACATCTATCAAAGGTCATAGCACACATTCTACAGGGCCTACAGCCATGTGGTAGCAGAAACCTTCTGATGCAGCAGAAAATGTTCTTTCTGGGCCTCAATGACAGCTTCAAGAAGTCTCCACTGATTTTCATCACTGGGGTATTCCACCCACTCCAAGACTGGAGAGCTGGTAGTCAGAGGGACGAATTGAAGAGTCTGCCAATAACTTGCTGAGTGACAAGGAAGATGAGCAAATGAAGATGTTCTCTCCAAAGGAGGCATGAGGAAAGGGCACTGGGAGGACCATGATGCCCAGGCCACCTTGGAGGTGCTGATAATGCCCACCAGGTGTACAGTCACCCCCGGTCCTCACAACCTGTGCACAGGTGGAATTCTCAAAATTCAGAACCCCCTCATTACTGCTCTGGGAGCCCTCACTTGCTCGCAAGGCTGGGGTGAAGATGGAATGACATCAAGCTTTTTAAAGCACTTTTGCAAGGTGCTGTGCAAGGTGAGTTGTCTTTAGCATTATATAATCTGGTGCCATGGGGGCTCTGAGGGAAGCTGTCTTCTGGGTTGGCACAGGGGAAAACCCAGGGTGGGCCAGGTGACCCCAGTCTGCCTTTAATGTTGATTTAATGAACATTGTATTCCTTCGAGTCTCAATTTTCTCTCCTGTCTTAATTTCTTCACCTGTACAATGAAGGGGTGACTCTTGCAGCTCAGGCATTTTGGGTTCCTGTTCACACAGCCCAGGTAAGAGCAGGGTATCTTACCATCGTATCATGGTAGAAGGAAACCAAGATTGCAGGAAACTCAGAGGCCTGACCAGCCTCTAGCATCAGCTCCTGGGAACTGTCCAGGCCTCCGTTCCTTCCTCTAACTAACAAGGTCGTGAGGTTCACGGCTCTCCCAGTTCACTGCCTCAACAGTCCACATTCCATGGCACCAGCCCCCTAGAGTGTGAGGCAGGCACAGCCCAGGCACAGATGCAGGGAGCTCAGTTCTGCACACTCTCCTATCTAGTGGTCTCGTGTCTGTCAATTCTCGTCTTCACTCTAGTTTGGGGATGAGCTGTCCAGGCATGAGACAAACCCTGCACCTGCCTACCTCCTCTCCTGCTCTACCTGCCCAGTTTACTCCAATGGGGCAGATAACAGAAAATAGGTTAAAAAATTTTTTTCTCCAGCCTTACCACTCTCAAGCATGCTCCCTGCAGTGCCCTCAGGACACCATCAAAGCCTCTTTCTCCTCCATGTGTCTCCTCTGGGTAAAAATACAATAAATAGCTCTGTGGGTTTGGGGGAGTAGACAGTGGGGGAAGTAGCACAGTGTGCTCAGTTCAGAAGAGCACAGGGAGTCTTATCATCCTGGAGATTAATTCAAGCTGCTGTTGATGAGGACCTGAGAGGAAGTCCCAGCAGGTTCGTGCACTCTGAGAGGCACTGCCTGGCCTGGCCTGATGCCTGTACTTCCTGGATGTCAGCCAGGCTGTCTGAGCCAGACCAGACCAGAGAAAGGACAGCAATGAAGCTCCGTAGATCTTGAGCCTGGGGTGATTTCATTCCACTGAGTCATAAACTCAGAATTGCATGAGTCCTTAGAGCTTCGTCTTGCTCAGGAACCTCCTCCCGTTCCCCTGTCTGCTGGTCCCTCTGCCTCTGCTTAACCATTTTCATTGACAAGGTGCTCACTACTACACAGAACAGCCTGTTTCATGTAGGGACAGCTCTGGATGACAAACAGCCCTCCATGGACTGAAATAAAATTGCCTCCAAGGAGCCTGAGAAGTGTCCTCGGAAATGTTGTAGAATAAAATATCTACATGACCACTACCTCCCTCTCGTCTCCTTTAGCTCTGTGGCCGGGGCATGACTTGTGACCTGGGACATCACTTCTCTATAACTCCATTTGGCAGCTCTCCGGGGAAAAATGTACAAAGAGAAATAACAACTGGCGAACCCTGAGGTACTCTGTGGTTCTGCCATTCTAACTCTATGATAAAGAAACATCACGTGATAAACTCCTTTATCCTAAAAAAAATGAGCACGGCACCCAGCCCCACGCTTTTCGTGCCTTCCTGACCTTATCCGGGTTTTGCCCTCTTACTTCACTCAGAAAAAGCCATCAAGGAGGTAAAGTAATAGAAGGAAATAATGATGAGGACAGAACCAAGTTCTGGGTCATGGTCACCTCAGTCTGCCAAAACTAACAAGTGAACTAAATAACCATGTGACCTTCATAAAGTTGATGCCCCCCCTCTGGCACTCTTTGACTCCTGCCTGATGACCACCCAAAGGTTTTGACTCAGGATCATGGTGTCTGATAGGTCCTCTGACCTTCTCACTGGGAGAAGGTGAAAGTCGCTGAGTTCCTCCCTGGAAATTAAGAATCGTCCCAGCTCTGCCATCCCATCTACATGAGGCCTGGGGGTTGGGGTGGTCTCAGATCTCTATGAGAAGGTCTCCATGTGTCCACAGAACAAATCTGGGTCTTGGGTGAAATGAGTAGCAAAGGGGACAGGCGGCACGCTACTGGGAGGGCTCAGAAGGAGGACAACCTGTATAGGTATCTTGGAGACCCGCTGGGGCGCATTATCAGCCAGCGTGGATCAACATATGTCATGGTAAAGCAGACAGCAGGGATTGGCAAATCCAAAGCCCCAAAGTGACCTGGAGGCCAGCATGACCACAGCACCATGCTCTCTCATCAAAATGTCGCGAGGGCATGGTTCACTGGATGGTGGCTTGATTTGCAGATCCTGGCTCCTGCTGGGCCCTCTTCCACCTTCCGGAGCTGCAAGTGCAAAAATGATTCAGGCCAAGGCAGTGTTTCCATCTAAGCAGCCTAAACTAGATTCCACACATATTAGCATCCCAGCTCAATTCCCTGGGCTTTCCAGCCACTCCTGACCAACCTCGCCATGTGTAATAAGGGACCCCCACCTTCTCTGAAGCCCTACCTTAGAAGGTTTAGCAGCAGGCTGGTTCCACATAAGCATATGTCTGCCTTCTGGTGCTTATGCTACAAGTTCTGAAAGACCTTCCTGGTACAGTCTTTCTCTCTGGCCTGTCACAGTGAGATAAATAATGCTCTCTTCAATTTATAAATGCAATTTGGTGAACCACCCTTCCCCATATGCTAAGTCCTGTGTTTGGGTCCTATGCCTGACTCTCTGTTCTCCCCACTCTATGACTTATATCCAGCCAATGAAAGTCATGGTGGTGGGCACATGGCCCAAGACACGCCGAAGAGACTCAGGACAAGAGCTTCTGGGTGAAACTTTTGCAAAGACACTTGCCACTGGGAATGCTTGGCTGCCATTACCTAAGCTGAGATCTTGGTCCATTTTGCCATCATCACAAGGAGCCCCCCAGAGGGTGAAGGCAGTGCAGAAGAGAGCAAAGAGGGGGAGAGAGAGAGAGAGAGAGAGAGAGAGAGAGAGAGAGACTGAGATTCTCAATGTCATTGTTTGAGTGTCTGGATCCAACCATAGCTTAAGTGGCTCTCCCTCCTTGCTTTAGGTCTCCGGGCTGGAAGCAAAAGGGTGGATGCTCATCCAAACATCCCTCCTGGCACCTTTGCACCCCTTTGTTATGTGTGAGAAAAGGGAGCCTTCCCAACAGGAAATCATTAAATAATCTGAGTCACCAACATGAGCCCCAAGCAGACTAGAGAAAAATCCTCCTAAAAAGTGGAGATTGTGAAAGGACATAGTGAAGTTTAGAGTCTGTTATTATATGTATTGAGAGAGAAGGTTTTGTTTAAAAATACAGGTAATTTATAAATACATCATTCTAAAAAATAAAAATTTAATGTAATACTAAAAAAGGATTAAATCCTAAAAGTCCCCTTTAGTCCCATTTTATTCTACTTTGTTAATCCCACTGCTTTCCTTAGAGGTAACTTTAGTGCATTTCCTCCCAGACTTTTTTTTTTTTTTTTTTTGTATTTGTATAAATGCATACTCACACATACACAGGTAGTTTATTTTCTTTTCTACATAAGTGGTATAGCAAAAATCATGTCATGACATGTATTCACCACATCATGACTTAGCCCTAGGCATGAAACAAAAAAATATTTCCCAGCTTTCCTTGAAATGAGGTTGGGAACATAATACCTGAGTTGTGGTCAATGGGAGTGGGAGCGGAAGTCACGTGTCACTTCTGGTCCAAGCGTTATGACTGAGAACGCCTCCTCCTTGGTGTCTCTGATTCCATCCCAGGGCTAAAGGATTCTGAGTTCACGGAATGAGAAAATGAAGGTGGCCTGGGTTCCAGTCCTTGCTTGGAAGAAAACCACATCAAAGAGCCAACTGACCTACTGGACTATGATGTGAGCAAGAAATAAACCTCAGTCATGCTAAGTTTCTGAGATTTGCTATTACTGAGGAATACCCCAGACTATCCTAACTAATACAAATAGAAATTTAGTCTACCTATTTTTCTGTTTTTCTTCTTAAGAGCATATATATACAAGTCATTTATCTTCTCTTCATCAGAATAACATAAAACCATTATGAGGGGATCAAGTGAGAACACTGAACATAAATTCTCTGGAACTCAAGAAACCCTTTTCTCTTCCTCTCTTGCATGCCTTCATTATAGCACCAACTCGTGTCCTGAAGGAGGCCTGAAACGCTGGGGTTTCATTATCCCTCCTAGAAAGCAATATTTTCTACCCTTTGTGATGCTCTAAGAAGACTTCCTTTTTCCCATAATATCTCTTATGCTGGACTATTACAGGACCAAAATTGCTACCATTAACTTCATATAGTCATCCCCCAGTATTTGCATGGGATTGGTTCCAGGACCCCTGCAGATATCAAGATCTGTGGATGCTCAAGTCCCATATATAAAACAGTATAGTATTTGCATATAACCTATGCACACCCTCTCATATACTTTAAATAATCTCCAGATTGCTTAACACCTGGCACAATGTAAATACTATGTAAATAGTTGCTATACTTGATAGTTTAGACAAAAGAATAATGATAAGAATAGAAAGTCTGTACATGTTCAGTACAAATGCAACTATCATAGGCCTAACTGCAAAGTACACATCAGCAAGAACGTAACAATTTTTTTCTGAATATTTTTAATCCACCATAGCTTGAAGCCACAGGTACAGAGCCTGCGGCTATGGAGGGCAGACTGCATTTCTCTGGGTCTGGAGGCTTTAAGATTCCCTACAAATACTCCGGGAAACAACACTCTAAATCTTAACTAGTTAAGTGAGGGTTAGTGATCCAAGCCCAGAACTTGACGGTAACAGGGTGTGGGGTGGAGAACACGAACACGAGGTGAGGAGGGAGGGAAAAGAAGAACACCAAGTTCTTTGGTTCTTCACAGTTCCATTTCATTTTTAAAAAGCACATTTTTTCCAGTATATAGCTAGTGTTTGTTACTGTCTATTGTTTTCTAATTCTTGGAAAAGTGGTCACCCACATAGGGAATCCCTGACAACACTCCATTAACCAGAGAAAGTGTCCAAGTAACCAGAGGCCCCAGGGATGTTCAGTTGGGAAGCATAATGATGATGAATCCTGTCCATATTGTTTATGATTTAACAACTGGTTTATTATGTAGGATATTCTGGGTCACTCCTGGGAAACTATTTAAACAAATAATCAGCAGTTAAATGACCTAATAGAACAAGTGTTGTCAGGTTTTTGGAAGAGAACCATGATTTAAAGCTATTCATAGATTCTTAGAATTGGAAGGTACTTCCAATATCTTCTAACTAGATCCCTTTATTACAGCAGTGAGTAAACGGGGCCTAGAGAAGTTAAGAAACTTGCCCAAGGTCAAAATTTGCATTCTTGACACATACCTTTACCACCAAAAGGCTGACATCATTTTCATCAGCTGACATCTCCCGGAGTTACGGAAAGAGCACTGGAATATGAGCCACCAGACCTGTTCCTAATCTAGGCTCTGACACTCAGCAGCGTGTGACCTTGGCCAACCGGCTAACCTTTGTGAAATAGGTCCACTGTAAAGCATTTGAGGCCCTGTCAGTTTTATGGCTCCTTTTAAGAAAAATGGCTTCATGCAGCCATTTTCTGCAAAAATTGCTATAGCTTATGCTTCAAGTGTCAAGCAAAACTAGCCCTGCTGCCTCATCACAACTTTTCTGGACAGGGAAAGGGATCAGTAGATTTCATACTGTTCCGTCTCTGAGGTCACTGATCTTCCACCAGTATCAGCAACTCTTTCAGGAGGCTTACACGCTAAGCAAAGTGCACTCGCTTGGGTATCTATCCAGCAGCTCTCAGCGCTCTCTCTTTTGTAGGGTACCGGTTCTGTTCAGGTCTCTGCCCTCCCTCGCTTACCCTGGGTGCCTTCAGATTTGGGTTCTGAACGCACTGACCCAAACATGGCCGTCTCGTCTCCCTGACCAGTATTCAGTTCAAGATCTCAGATGTAAACCAATCAGCACCTGTCATTCCCTTAACAACTGTCATTTGTCCACGAAAAGACAAATGACTTAAGCTGGCCAATCAGGTGGAAGGGAAAAACTTGTATTTCATGCTGGAGAAAGATTTTTATTTCGTGCTTTTCCCACCTGCCTGTGTGTGAAAGAAGAAAACATACTGTCCCGGCTGCTGCTGGCAGCCTTCTTGAAACCATGAGGGGAGATGCCTGAGACAAGACCAACTCTTTGAGGCAAAAGACGCTGCGAAAATCACAAAGAAGTAGATCCAGATGAATGTATCTTGCCTAGAGTCCATCCCATCTCTAGACATTACGTGAGATGGTTAAATGCCTCTATCACTTGAGCAAGTGTGAGATTCTTCCTGTTTCTTGCCATTGCAAACACCCTAACCAACGGGAGAGACCAATAAAAATGCACAGAGAAGAAGGCAAGTCCCTGAAACCAAGGCATGTCCTAAATGAGGTTGACAGATCTCTCTAGCGCCACACCTCGCTGTCCTGGAACCTCAGGGTCCCATGTGCCATGCTGCTAGAGAGAAAACAGTCCATGCCAGTCCACATTCCTTTAGACCTCTGAAACTAACTCCGGGAACTGACATTTTACCTAGTGCGTCTCCTCTTGTAGGCAACATATTCTCTAGTCCTCAGTTTCCAGCTGTAAAACAAGGTTGATGATACTTGTCCAGATGACCTTCATAGTCCACCTGAAAAACACATTGGCCCTTTTTCAAAACCTCATTCATTTCTCTTCCATCCTTCCTCTCTCTGTTCCCCTGACCCTTTCAACCAAGAGTGGGGTCAGGTTTGGAGGGAAGGAGTGGGATAAAAAGTAGTGGTGCTGCCTGGCCAGTGTGGCTCAGTGGTTGAGCATCGACCCATGCACCAAGAGGTCATTGGTTCGATTCCCTGTCAGGGCACATGCCCAGGTTGTGGGCCCGATTCCCAGTGAGGGGCATGCAAGAGGTGGCCAATCGATCTCTCTCTCACGGATGTTTCTATCTCTCTCTCCCTCTCCCTTCCTCTCTCTCTAAAATCAATAAAGAAAAAAAAAAATTTTTTTTAAGTAGTGGTGCTAAACCCACCACCTGAACAGATACGGTCTTGCTCTATGGACATCCAGAGCCTCTGAGATACAAAGAAATCCATTAAGACAGATGTGCAGCACCCCTCTGCCTTCAGCCCACTGCTTGGCAACACCTTGCAGAATAGGCCAAGGGTTCCAGTCCTTACTGTGTGCCAGTCCTTTTGGCCTTTGGGACACCGTGTGCTCCATTCCAGGGCCCAAGATGGTGCTGGAATGCAGCAAGTCAGTTTCCCTGAGATGTCTGCCAGGTACAGACAAGGCCAGGTTCTGAGAACGGGACTCCCGGGTGGGAGGGGCACACCAAATGGCACTGTATTTGACTCCTGCTTCCCTCCCCCATCACTAAACATTTCAGCAGCTGCCCCTGGGTAACAGTAAACACAGAAGGTAACCTTGTAGGGAATAAGAGAGCTAACAAAATCTCACGATGGAAACTGAGAGCCCCTTACAGGCCTCTTCCTCTTCACCAAGGATGTAGGAAGCAATCACTTTGCTTTGACCCCCAAGACCCCATCCCCCAAATAGTTGTCCATTCCCCCGGGACAAGATATGACAGCATCCAGGTGCTTCATCTGAAAAACATGGAGGTTGGAACAGCGAATCATCGCAATCACTCCAGGCCGCATATTATTAGTTCTAACATCTCCTAGAAAGGAATTCATGAGACTCCTGGAATTTAAGACGTGAGCCAAGGAGCCTCTCTCTGGCCTCAGTGTCCTCAGCTATTCCGTGGTCACTACCTGCCTCCCAGAGTCTCTCCAGAATTAGACCAGAGATGAGGGAATGTCGGAAATGGGGCAGAATTTGCTTGTCTCGTCTCATATTTGAATAGTAGGGAAATAATTCCTTTCTCTCTCTCTTTCTCTCTCCTTCCAGAAAGCGTGGTCTTCTCTCCATGTTTTATTCCAGTCTCAGCCCTGCCAGTGACTTGTGGGGCTTCCTTCCACAGGTCTCCCGGTTGGAAAGACAGCCCAGGCCGCAGACAGTATCCCTGCTGCAGTCCCGCTGGCGCCCTGGGGGTTGTGTCTTTCACTCCGCTTTCCTCCCAGCTTCCTCCCACCAGGTCTCCCAGCCCTGGAGCAGCTGTGTGGGTATTAAGACCGGACCTCGGCAGTTCAGCTGCGGGTCACAGCAGGCCCTGCACACACCCTGTGGACTGTGCGGGTTCCCACCAGACCTTCCTGCTCCCGTCAGAGATCAGGGCGCACGTCAGCCGGCTTCACCGGGCTGCTGATCCGACCTGGAATGCATGGGCAAGAGGGGAGCCGTGGCCCAGGGGGCTAAGGAAAACATCTGCTCCTCTTCCCATTCTGTGCCTTTCCCTCTCTTCGGCTTAGGAGACTAAAGTTCAAGTCAGGGTCGGGGAAAGGGGGTTGCTAATAGAGTTCAGATTTCAGACAGGAGTTGGGAGGCAATTTCGGGGCCTCCGTTTAGAAACATCTTACAAGACATGTTCTCATTCCCCCAGCAAGCAGGTCCTAAGTGCCTCCCATGTGCCAGGCTCTGTGCCGAGGGCCTGGGGACACCAGGATGGGCCCTGAAAAACCCAGAGTGAGGGGACAGACATCCTGACGATGACAAAACTGCTGACAGTGGTGCGTGGTACTTGCCAGGGGCTGTGAGAACTCTGAGAGGGAGCAGCAGCTATGGAATGTTTCAGAGGTGCGTGCATCCCAAGGCAGAAGGGTTCGGAAGGAATACTCTCTTCCGTCTGAAAGCAGAACCAACTATGCGTCAGACACAATTTCTGAAAGTCCTCCACCTTGCAGACTACGGTCAAGCTTCACATCTCGTCTCCGTGAATGGAGTCCCCGAAGCTGTGCAGGCCGTGTGGCCTGTGTGACCCAACACAGCAGCCCAGCCTGATGTAAACCAGCCTGGAGCAATAATTATCTTCATTCTTTTGTTCAGTCTCAATAGGTAAACATTGCTTAAATGTCTACCATGTACCGGGTTTGGCCATGGCATACTTTATTTATTTGATTGTAGCCCCATCAGACTGCAATTTCATGAGGGCAAGAGATCAGGTCTGACTCACTCATTCTTATGTCCCCAGCTCAGCTGAGTGCTCAGCACACACAGGTTCTCGGTAAATATTTGTTGAATGAATAAAAGAAATGAGGCAACAGCTATGAAGACGTGCTGTCATGCTAATAAAATTATGATTACAGGCAGTAGTTGTCTCTGATTTTCTCCTACTTTCCCTAACCATACAATAATCAAACACAAATCCAGATACTTGGTGGACATGGGTAGAGAAAGCGGGATAGAATATTTTTAATTGGGAAGTTCTTGAGGAAAAAGAAACTGAATGCCTACAATCATAGTACATACTAATTCTCTTTGTTCTTCCTGGTTTCCCCTCCTACCCCAAGCCTAGCTTAGCCCAGAGCCCATTTCCACTGGTCTTTCCCTAATTATAAAAGTTTGGAGATGCCTATACAGGTAAGAACTTAAGGATAATCTCATTACAGGGTGTTGGCCTCTCAGTAAAGGATGATGAAATATAACAGTTCAAGCCAACATTTAGTGGAGATAGAGCCAGTAAAGATACCATACCAACTACCAGGAAATCAAAGATAAATAAGACACCTTAAAAAAATAAAATAAATAAGACATCTTTCCAAGGAGAAAATAAAGTACAACAAATTGCAAAGTCTAAGAACCCTCCAGAGGAATGTTGGGAATCTAGGGGAGGCAAAGTTGGGAGAACCCAGGACGTTCTCATGGGGCAAGCGGCATTGACATAGATCTTGCTGTTGTTTGGGTCAGCACTGACCGAGGTGGGCAAGGCATTCCAAGTGGAGGGAAAGACAAAAGCAAAGACTCGGAAATGCATGGTGACTTCTTCCTTTTCTGCCAGAGTTCAGCATATGCAGATGGGACCGGTATAAGATGCCAGTAGCAATGACCAGAGTGGCTAACATGTATTGAGCTCTTACTACATGACAGATACTCTTCATTTAATCCTCATGACTGAGCAAATTGGTAATGTGTACTCCTCCCATTTACAAATGGAAGAAACTGAGGCATGGAGAAGTTAAATAATTTGCCCAAGCTTACACCTCTTTTAAGTGGTGAAGCTAAGATATAAATTCAGATCATGAGAACAGCCATATCATATTGCATACTGACCATTTTTTTAGGCTGTGTTTCTCAAACTATGTTCCAGAGAATACTGGTCTTATAAACTCCCCACCCTCCCACCCACCCCCAAAAAATTCTGTACTGGTCAAATAAGTTTAGGGAACCCTCTATAGAATACTGTGCACCCTCTGGGAGAAATACTACACACAATTATATATTAAAATTTCTGTTAACACCTCTCACAAAGAAACATGTTTAAATGTCCAACACGGTGTATTCCTAATGCATCTAACCAGAAACTCTGCATTCATGTAGCACGTACTGACAACCTAACGTGCAGAGCTCTGCAGGAAGCTCTTGGGAAACACTGTCCTGGGACATTATTCCTTCTTCTTCCTCCGCTGCAGAGGTACTCTCTAAGAGGAATAATAATAACCTCTACTCATTCAATGCTAGGGTTCTTCCAAGTGCTTTAAAAAATATCATCTCATCTTATCATATTTGAAGCTTTCAAACTATCTGTCAAATTCCTTTTTTTCCCTCCTTTGAAGCAGAATCCGAAGCGATTACAGTTATGTAATAGGTATATCTCAGAAAGTTAACACCCATGTCTATCTTTTTTTCAAATCAGAATGGTGAAATAGCCTACGACTTTAAAAAAGAGAGAGAGAAATCCTTTTCTCCTAACAGATTGTATCAGTTTCTAGGAATTACTTAAAATGTGCTTATAAGAGTCAATGTCAAAGATTAACACTTCTCAACTCCTTTAAGAGGTCCCCTCCCAGACATTCATTCTGATACAAACTGCTTTCTGTTAAGGATTACTTTACAAGGAACACAATTTAAAGTAAAACATTTTAAAAGAAAATGAGAGGTGTCTGTTTTTTTTCATAGAGCATTTTAATGGCCACATGACTTCCCCTCCCAGAAATATTTGCTTCCAAAAACAGAGCTTTGCTTAACTCAAAGGGATGACTTGGTAATGTTGGGTTGGGGGCTGCAGGGGGACTCTCTGGGGAGGTGAGGAGTATTATTTTTACCCTTCACATCACCTCCTGGAGGCAACTGCCCTCTCTACCAGGTTAGTTCTGATCATTCCTACCCTTTCTATCTCCTGAATTCCTGGAATGCATGGACATTGAAATCTGAACTGGTGTGAATCCTGGCTCCATCACTAACTCACTGGATAATGTTTCTTAAGCTACATTTATCTGTTTCTTTATCACTAATTATAAAATAACACTGTCTAATAACACGTTGTTGTGAGGATAAAACGGGGACAGACACAAAGCGTCTACAGCCCTCCTGACACGTGGCGGGCGCCCAGCGAGTGGAGGCTGCAGGTCTCCGTTTGTCTTGGCAAACTGCAGGCAGGAGAGGCGACCAGAAGCCAAATGTTGCCTCAGTGGCCATGTTGAGATGCTTTCTTAACATGGAAAAGTGGGTAAAAGGTTGCCTTTCTCCCCATGGAAACCCAGGAGGCGGCTCAAGGAGACCACTCGCTACCACCCACCCCCGTTTCTCTAGCACTGAATCCCATTCATTCCCCAGTGACAGCTGCTCTGGGCCAGGCTCTAGGGTGCCAGGCCCTTGGAATGGGGGGTGCGAGGTACCCTCATTACTTCTCCTTTGCAGCTGTGGTTATAAAACCATGCAGACCAGTGGGGCACTAGAGAGGTTTTGGGGATTAGGGTGGGGGCAGAAGGCAAGGAAGCAAGCATGTTCTCATCCCAAATACTGAGTTCAGTAGCTTGAATGAAACCTTCCTAACCTACAAAGTCCACAGGTCACCATCTGGAAATAGAAAACCACTACCAATAAATTATTGTGGGCTGCAGTATTGCTGGATTTCAAAGGAAGCTGGATAGCATACAGTCAGGCCTGATTTCTCCCTTTAGCTTTAGCCCCCATAACTTTTCCTTGAAAGGATAAAAGGCTTTGCGTCCCAATTGGCGACCGAATGCACCAGACGGGGCAAGTGTGGCACTACCCCAACGCTCCTCTTCAGTAGCTTCACCTGAGCCCGGGTCCCTAGCCCACCAATGCTATTTTGTTCTTCTGGGCTTCCCCAAGGCAGGCAAAATGTGGGCAAAGCTGACAAATCAATGAGTGCCTGCATCTACCCCTCCAACTTCTACCCTGCACCCCCAGCCTAGGACAGCAGCTTTCCTCCCTTCTTTACATTCCTCCAGGTCTCAGGTGTCACCTGCAACCAGAGCTTCTGTCTGGCCTGCAGGGCTTTGCATGGTCCCTGGGCCCGGTCACCCCGAGCCCCAACCAGCAAGCAGAAAGTTCTGGCGTTGCAGACATGAGGACAATGGGTCTGCTGGGCTGAAAGCATTCCAGTCTCCCACATTCAGTAGGAAGGGGTGTGTGGTGGGGAGGAAAGGTCATTCATGCGGATGGTTTGTGTTTTCCCAAGCCAGCATTCCTCACAAACAGCTGTGTTTATACAAAACGGGAGGAGAGAAAGAGGGAGAAAAAGGCCAGTGTCCTGAGGATGACATCACTCTGTCTTGTTCGGTTCACCTCCCCCACTGTGGGCAGGAGGGGGTGAGGGGAAAGTTACAGAGGCTGGTGAGGGCTTGGTACCAGTACGCGCAGTATTTATACGTGCATGCGTTGATCAGATATACAATTTCCCGGCTCTCCTCTCTGCCCCCTCCCCACGCACTGCAGAATATCCTGATACATTTAACAGAACGCTGTTTTCCCTGGAACAGCACCCTCTAAGGAAGGCTAGATTTGGGGGCTCATGTTCCTCCTTCGAATCTCTTTAACAAACTCCCCTCGCTAAAGAAAAGCCTGACAGGAGGCAGAGTCATTAAAGTGAATTAAAATGCCTCCAAGGAGAGATTAGCCCCAAAGCCATTCCCATATCAGACAAAGGCCCCTTTCATGCAGACTCCGGCCGCTGGGAGTCCTGTAAACAGAGATTAGGGAACACATTCTCAGAACCTAGAAGCTCTGGCTCTCGGGAAGACAGACCAACGTAACCTCCTCTGGCCAGACCTTAAGAACTCAGCTTCTGCTTCAGCTACCCTCAGCTCCCTAAGACTCAGACTGTAAGGGGGGGGCTCCACAGGGGCAAAGGCATCTCCCCTTCTCTGAGCCAGGTCTCTCCCTAACACAATCCAGATGCACATGGCCCTCACCTGTTCTTCCACTTTGCCAGAAGATGTAATGTGATTATCCCCCGTCTCCTGCCTCATTGTCTCAGGTAGGAAGTTCTTCCACCAGCCTTCTAGGCCAAGCCCATTCTGAGCCTCCGCACCTCATCAGCAACTCTCTTACTGAGTGTCTCTTTGGTGTCAGGCTAAGCATTACATGGTGTGGGTGCAAAGAGATGTCCAGAATAAGACCCCTGCCGTCAAGGCAACTATTTGTTTCAGAACGACAGATAATGTTAATAGTGAGTGCAATTCAGTATAATGTGGAACTAATGAAGGATATCTAAAAATGTAGGAAGGACATCAAAGTTAGTCTATTGTGCATCTGGAAGGCTCAGGAAAATTTCATAGGAAAAGTGACACCTGAGCCAAGCCTTGAAAGGGGAGTACATGCTTACTAGGTAAACTTGGACTGGGGATGGAGAGGTAGGGAGGGGGAGAACATTCCAGGCACAGCGTGTAGCATGGCCAGAGGCATCGAGCATGATGGAGCATGTTGCCCTGAGGAGCCTCTCAGGGTCCTTCCCGAGAGGAGCAGAGCATCCGAGAAACAGTGTCGCAAGAGATCAAGTGAGAGGTAGATGTGGGTCAAATTATAAAAGGCCTTATACGCCCATCTGAGGAGCTGGACAAAATGTAGTCTTCAAACTGCAGAGCTGCTGAGGGGTTTTATAAGCAAGGGACATTCGTAGCCAGACCTGCATTTTAGAGAGATTGCTTTGGGAGATATCCAAAATTAGAGGCTGGGGGACCCGTTAAAATGTTATTTCAAGAACCTAGAGAAGAATTGGTGAGGATTTGGTGGGCAGTGGTGACAACATTGGGGTTGGAGAGAAGGAATACATATATGAGACATGAAAGAGAGAAAAAAGTGGAAGTAACTGGCCTTAATCAGGTGTGAGGGGGGAGGGGTGGGGAGCAGTCCAGTGACTCCCAGGCGTGGTGGCTGGGAGAGGCAGTGTTGTCTCCAGAATGGGGATTTCGGGAGAAGAAAGCTATTAAGGACAAGGCAACTGCCACCTCTTGAGAACCACTTCTAGCCTCTCAGCCTTATTTCTGACGCCAGTCAAGGCTTCATCAGCTGGTTCTGAGCAGATGCAACCTGGCTTCACCTCACCTCCAGCCCCTTCACTTCCCTGGAGCTCCTTATACCAGGGTTCCTCTCACCTGCAGTGGCTGAGGCCCAAGGAAACCACAGGGCACTCACGTGTAGTGCAGGAGAATTAACGCCCAGGAGCATCCAGATGAGGATGAGGATGAGGATGATAGAAAAATGCTTCCCCTTCTCAGAAGGTCCCACAAGCTAGATCACCCAGCTTCCCATGGCCAACTGGGTAATCCCTCTTTGAATTGGACCTGCCTCCTTCCTGTTTCATTCTCCTTTTCCCTCACTCCTTTTTGGGATCATTTCCCCAAATAAACTATTCACAAATATTACGGATAATTGTATGTGTATACTAGGCTGAGCCACAGTGCCCAGGTGTATAATCAAATCTTTTTCTGCATGTTTCTGGGAGGGTGTTTTTGGATGATATTTACATGCAAATCAGTGGACTTTGGGTAAAGCACAGTACCTTCCATGGTGTGGGTGGGCCTCATCCAATCATTCAAGGCCTGAATAGAATAAATTCCCAAACAAGAGGGAATTCTGCCAGCAGGTGGCCTTCAGATTCCAACTGCAGCAGCAGCAGCTCCTCCTGTGTCTCCAGCCTGACAACCCACCCTGCAAATTTCGGACTTTCCAGTCTCCATAATGACATGAGCCAAATCCCTAAAATAAATATCTTTCTGCACAAATACACTTTCTATTTAGTCCGGAGAACCCTGACGAAAACAACACATAAGTCCGTATCTCGGGCTCTGCTTTCTAGAGAACTCAGCTGAAGAAGGGGTAATGGTGTCAACTTCAAAATTACTGTAGGAAAAGGGGGTGAGGATGGATATCCAACCGGGGGTACCCACAAAAGGAATACGGATCTAGGAGTCACCCACATGAAAATGATACTTGAAGCCAGGAGAATGGACAGAAAGAAAAGAGAGATGACATAGATCTTTCAAAACAAAAAATCATTATGTTAGACTCCTTGTCTTCACCCAAAATAATTGAATTCAGCTGCTTTGTCCAAACTTACTCAAACGTTTTGAGAGAAGGGGAGGTTGGGAGAGGAAATAACATAAGGTATCATTGTACCCATAAAATATGGGTACATGTATAGATCTCATTAGGGTCACAATTTCAATTTGACATGTTTACAAGCAGTTGTAAACAGTCTTCTCCCTAACATCATGCTCTCTGCAGCCACAAGCCTCCACAGGTCATGTTGGGCTATATTTTAATCCCCATCTATTCTAATTAGCCATATTATTCTGGCTTTTGAAGAATAGAAGGCATGGCTTTGTTCCTGGGAACATAACTTTGTATTTTAAACTGACCACTATACCAAGATTTCTTTTTTTGTAGAATATTATTTGTTGGAATAAATGAACAAAATTCGGCCTTGGAACTATAACATTTGTTTTCCCTTTAGCAAGGACATGACTAATTTAATCGATCTTTGAAAAGAGGTATTTCTGCTTTTCCATTTTTGCATAACTTACAATGTTTATAACAGTTTAGGATTATGCATAAAAATCTAAACTAGGTTTTATAAAAAGACTATCTATGTTAGAAACAAAGCTTATAACAAGTTATGAGTTGTAAGTAACAAATAATTTTAGGCAATGAAAATTACAGTAAATAGTGAACATTGATGGTGGAGAGGCCCAGCAGTGCCAGGGCCTTCTCCTGCCTTTCTCTCTCCGTTCCCACTCTTCAGGCAGTGTCCCTCACACTGGCCCTATGGTGTCCTGGCCCGGAACTGGGTGGGAATGGCAACACAGACTGAGGTCCCAGCAGTGGCTCTAATCACTGTTGTGTCCTGCAATCCTGAGCCCATCGCGTCCCCTCCTTGGTCTCATCTTCTCACACAGGAAATAGGGGGTTGAACCCTATTTAAGGCCCCTTTTATAACTTACATGCTGGCTTTCTAAGATGTTGCATGCCTACCCCCAGCCTCTCACTCCCTTTCAGTGAACACCCATTGTGCTCTCCTCCTCGGCATTGCCTATCAGGCCCTTTGATCAGCTGACCAGCATGTGCTCAACTCCACACACACACACACACACACACACACACACACACACAACGCACAACCCACATACTTCTATGTTTACTGCATGGTCTGTGTTCGCATTAGTACTCACCCCCTACGTGGCCTTGCCTCCTCTATCTTTGTTTTCACCGGCATAGAAAAGTTCTGGAACAAGTTTCAGATATAAAAACTCAGAGAGAAAGGAAAGGCAACAAGTATGCCAATGAATATTTAATAAAAATTTTCCCAGCCTACCCCTTTAAAACAATGGAAAAGCTATTTGTCTTTCGTATATTACTTAGCTACTTCATTAGCCATCAGGGAAACCCTTAATTCTTGAAGGAATCTGGATGCACTTTTATCTTTTAATTATTTGTACTTACTTTAACATCTGTGCACATTTTGCAGCCTCCGACAGTTTTATGTTGCTTATGCTGTACAAAACTCCAAGAACCTACATTCCCAGGCCAAGAATCTCTCTGGTGACGTTCAGAGGGGAAGGAAGCCATTACTTCCAGGATTGTGACTCATTGACATGGCCAAGCCTGGAATGTGTCCAGGATCAAGCCAATGATCCCATTGATCCCTAGTCACTCCATCTGAAAGAGAGCTCACTTACCCAGTTTTCCTCTATCTCGCTTTCTTGTTTGTTTTCTTCATAACAACTGTTTGCAAAGACACACATTTACACTCTTGTTCCATTATTTGTTATCTGGCTCCTCTGCTGGATTGTGGAAATTATGTTAAATAGTGAACAGGAAAGGTATATGTTGAGCCACAGCATCCTCAGCTCCCAGCACAATGTGAGGCATATAATAGATGCTCAGTAAATGCTTCTTACATGTTGATTCATGAAGCAGCTGGACCAGACATGCAAGACATTAAATCTTAAAGACAAAATTAACAGCCCTCAAGTTCCAGCTGTTCTCTCACTTGCAGACTAAGAATGTGACAACGGCTGAAAAACATTCAAGTTAAGAAGGCCATGAGGCCCTGGAACAAGTTGAAATAGAAGAAAAGACAGTGGACTCAGAGCCAGAAAGTCTGATTTAAAATACCAGCTGTTTTCTCATCAATGTATGACCTTGGGCAAGTATTACTCTCTCTGCATCTCCATGTCCTATAAAAAGAGGAACTAGCACCTGATCAGTATTTTTTTTTTCAAAGCTTTTAGCAGTAGAACTTCATATTTTATAAAGCAGATAAAAGTAGCATTTCATTAGCATGTAATATTTCCTAAATTTAAATGTATAATATTTGCTTGATATGTATACGAACAATGAGACTAAAGAGGCTTTTGATGAATGCAAAATCATCAGATCCAGAGCTATGAATAAGAGCTGATACCTTCTGTTAAATTTAATTGGGCAATCTCAAAATTCAGATTCACACAGATATATGGTTTAAAAGTTATTTCTTCTAAGATAAATAGGTCTGATTTCCAGGTATGTGCATAAAAGAATAACCTAGTAAGGCAGAGACTGGATAGCTGGTAGACTACATTTCCCAGAGTCCCTCACAATTACATGTGGCCACATGACAGCTTTCTAGCCAATAGCATGTGAGTGGATGGATGTGCACAGCCCCCAAAGAACCTTTGACACACAATCTTCCATGCTCTTCAGCCTTCTGATGGCTCAATGCAGAGGGACACAGAAAACTTGGAAGTCCTGGCTGAAAGATGGTGAAGTCACAGATGGAAGGAGCCTGGATCCCAACATCTCTGCTTGAAGGAGAGCTGCCCAGCATTCAGAAACATCAGTTTTAGGCTTTATTCTAATATACTTCATCCATTGTGTCACATTTTACAGCAACTAGCACTACTCTAACAACCTGGCAATGAGAGTTGACCTTTTGGAGATCTCAAATGTCTTGAAATGTATACATGTGTTATTTTTATTAGAGCTTCTAAAATAGTTTCTATATTTTTCAGAATAAAATTAATGCTTGTGGTATCCCTGAAACGTCTTCATGAGGCTCCAGGTATTCATGAAACATATATGAAAACAGGTGTTTTCATTATGTCTGGACTAGATGCTCTCAAAGATCTCTTCCGGCATCAACATTTTATTATTGAATATTTTTCCAATTTTCCAAAGGTAAGTCATATTGGTCTTTAAAAAGAGAGAGTAACCTCCTCTGCCTCTACAATAAAACAGCACCTAAGAAGCACCATGGGACACACATGATATATTTGGCTTAATTATTGCATATTTAAAGGGTGAGGGCTTTCTTTAAAAACTTTGGTTCTACAATCTTATTTATTTTAGACATAATAATAGTCATGCTAAAAATGGCCTGAACTGTCTATCAAGCAATGATATAAGTTGGCTGGAAGGTCCTTCAAAGCAAAGTCAAAATTAAAGAACACTTTCATGTGTTCTACTTATATCCAAATGCACTAATAAATGGCACTTTGCTAAATCTCACAGTTACTAGCCAGAACAAAAACAAGCCAGACCATTTTCTTCTGCTATGGTCTTCCATCAAGAACCATCATGCTCAGAAGCTGGGGGATGGCCACAATGACCTCTAAATGCACAGTCACAGTACTAAATTATACCAGGCCCAGGCACCGCTCAGAAACTTCCTAAGCCACAAGGAAATCGAGCCCTAACCTAGAGGTAGGATTACCCAAAAAACTTTTTCTAGGCTCATAGGAAAAATAGTCTCTGAGGGGGACAATGAGAGGATAGCAATGTGGAAAACCTTGACAATTCCTAGATTCTAAATGTATCTAAACTTAGTAATGTTCACCTCTGGGGACAGTACTATGAAATCAATCTTCAGGGAATTTAAGGCCTCAAAGAACCTATTATCATCACTGTCTGCAAGGTTGAGAACCTTGAAGAGAGGCATTAGCCAGGAAGATAAGGAAAAGATTCAAACAGATTTTGGATTTAGGCATCCTTGAGTTTGAATCCAATGCTTTGCATGCTTTGATGTAACCTTAGGCAAGTTACATAACCATCCTGAGCCAAACAGCAGCTTGCAATGTGAAAGGAGCTCAGGGTCCATCCTGGTCCAACCCTGAGACCTCTCGCCCAGCCGCAGGCCTCTGAGCCCCATTCAGCCCCATGTTGCCCCATGGTTCTAAAGCATCCCACTCAGTGTTGAACCTTTCAGGAGGAAGGATGCTCTGTCCTTGCAGGCCCGAGACTCAGCAGCCACTGAGTCCTTGCCCAAGTTATGTGGTAGATGGGGAGCAGTTGTTTTCTTTTCTTCTTCCTTCTTTTTGTTTTTCTTTCACAAAACACTCGAGAAGCTTGGGGAAAACAATCTTTGTGAGCCCCTGTGAAGATGTAACTCTATATGGCCTCCCAGCTGGACCAGACCTGCCAAGTGTCAGGCTGGAGACCACAAAGAGGAGGAGGGTTTCCGCACAACGGAGGCATGGATCTCTGGGAGGAGATGATCCAAGGCTGAACCAAAATAAACCTGTCATAGTCTGAATGCTAAGGCAGGCAAAACTAACTCTCAGTACCTAAGGCCTCCCATATTCTGGTCCAGACTGGAGATGGCTCCCAGATGGAGAAAGGTGTTTGGGGAGAGACTATAAAATGACTCATGTTCACTCTCCACTGAAAGAAAGTGGCTTCTGCCAAATGCCAGAAGATAATGTGGGATGATTGACAGGCTGGCTTTCTGACTACCTGGCCGGTCTTGTCCATCCTGTAACATCATGCGTAGGTCCCAAGGTCTGACATTGGAAAGAAGTAACTTACTGTACTGCATTCTCCTTCCAGAGGGATGACATCCATTTTTATTATTCAAGATTGTCCTTGTACTAGATTCAGTTTAGTTCCTCTCCAGGTTTACTTGTCCCCAGACCTCAGTTGCTTGCTCGGTCCTAGCTGCAACAGCTACTTCACCTCACCTTCTAAAACTGCCAGCATGCTTGTCGTGGTGGTAATGCAGCCTCAGCAACTCCAGCACCCAGACCCAACACAGCTGGATTCATGGAGGTTTTGCCTTTCCCAGCAGCTGCCTAAAGAGGTAAACTCTGAATAATGAGAGGCAAATGATGGAAAGGATCCAGCCAACAAATTCTTCCTTTCTTTTCACTCTCCAGAGTAGTCTCCAAAGGACAGTTCCAAGGTAGTCCAAGATCATCCGTTACATTCTTTCCAAAGATTTTTCATGTGCCCAAATGACTTGCTGTGACTCTCTTGTAAGGATGTGGCCAACTCTGTAATGCACCACTTTGGATCTTTCTACTCTCTGTCCCTGCCCCATCTTCTTTACCCCCCACTTTTGCTGCCTTTAAATTGCACTCTTCAAAAACATAAGAAAGTGAGCATGTTTGCTTCAGGCTCTATGTTCTAAAGATCTAGCCTAAAACAGCCCTCATAGTTTCTCTCTCTCCAGCTGGAAGATTAAATTTAGGCAAACAGCCTTCACCTCCACCCACTAGCTGTTCTATTCCCCCCTCTTCGAATTTTGTACCTGCTCAGTGGAAGTGGGGTAGTATATCTCTCCAGCTGTTACACCAGTGAATTATATTCACTTTCTTTCATTTCATTTATTTTTGGTTTTATACCTTAAACTTGGGGCTTAAGATGCCCTTGGTCAACTTATCCAAACTAAGGTAGAAGTCTACGCACTACCTTTGCCAGGATTTGAAAAGAAATAAAATCCCGTTCAAGTAGACCCTAAGCAAGGTCTGCATCTGGGCAGAAAGGAAGACCCAGACCAATAGTTTCCACTGGCAGAGTTCACCCTGGGGTAGCGTTTCTCAAACTCGGATCAATGGGACACAGTTTGTGTGAAATATTAAAAACCAAATGGTTCTGTTCTCTAATACACTGGGTGCCCGGAGATTAAACAAAATTAAGGAGTTCCAAACACCCTGTAGGATTTTTTAAATTTTACTATAGTATTCTATGTTACTCTCCAAGAGAAGAGTTGGCAGCATTTCAGAATTTCTGGGACATACTCTTTGTATCTCACAGGACTGATGCTACACCAAATAACCACTTCCTGTGTGTACTAATACGGCAACATTCTAGATGTACCAGCTCCTGGGAAGAAGCCTATCTACTCTTCAAACTTCGAACTAGAGAATCTTTGGGTCCTGTTGGAAACACTACAGCTGTATAGAGTCCATCTTAGCCCACTAGGCCTTTGAGAAAATATTAGCCATCAGCTATCTAGAAGCCCATAGAACTAATAAAGGCTGAGATTAACCACCAGGAACTAATTTTAGACAAAGCCTACTTCCTCCTTCTTTTCTCCTCCATCCACAGAATGATTTTTATTCATGATTCTTCCACTTCCTTTCCTTTCCATATAATGTTGCAGCTGCGCCCTGGCCGGTTTGGCTCAGAGGTTAGAGCGTTGGCCTGAGGTCCAGAGAGACCCGGGTTCGGTTCCCGTTAAGGGCATGTACCTCAGTTGCAGTTTGTCCCCAGCCCTGGTTGGGTCGTGCAGGTGGCAACCACTCAATGTGTCCCTTTCATGTCGATGTTTCTCTCTCTCTCTCTCTCTTCCTCTGTCTCCCTCTCACTGTATCTGAAAAAAATATGGAAAAATGTCCTTGGGTGAGGATTAAAAAATAATAATAATAAATAGTGTTGCAGCTGCTCCCCCGCCTGCGCCCCCCAATAACCATTTTCAACTTAACTATGCAAACCCCAGCAGAAAGAAGAAACTGAGACACAGCTCACCTTCCCAGCCTGCATCCCCCACACATGTCTCTGCCCCTACCCAGCTCATTGGAGGTCAGCAGCTGTTCTCTTCCCCCACCAACCAGTGCTCCCTAACGTCACTTTTCAGATCCAGGATTAATAAAGTGAAACCAGAAATTTTGCTGCTGTTAGTCCTAGGGTTTAATGCTGCCATCACTACATAAACTCTCGGGAGTGAAGGCTTCAGTAAGTAAAGCAGACTAATGCCCCCCGTCCCTGTGGTAATAAGCAGCGGAAATGAGCTGCTGGGGAAAGCCGGTGCCCTACATAAATCCACGTGTCCCAGCCTGCCTGTGGAGCGGCAGCGGCACGCAGAAGGCTGGAAGGTGGGGCCAGGACAGCCTGGAGCTGGGAATGTCAGAAAGGGAAGCACCTATGGAAACAACCTAAAGCAGCTCCTCCGTTTTGCACAGGAAGAGACAGAGGTCCGGAGAAGTACGCTTGCTTACCCAAGGCCACAGCACACATGTATGGTTGCGCTAGGAGAAGACCCTGTCACTCTTCCAGAGTATTATTCCGGGACAGCTCAGCCACGCTATTTTGAACAAAAGCCTCTCTTTACATCTCTTAGACATTAATGTGTGCCACCCAAGCCTGGGTATCCAGTGATACCAGCACTGGAGTAAACTCTGGAGAGCGAGTTTTTTGTTTTGATCTCTATGCCTCTGTTTCCCCCTCTCTGAAGGCAGACGGTGTGCAGTACTGAAAAGGAAAAGTGACGTTAACATTCATAGGAAATTTGAAAGACAATTTGTGCTCTAGATTCTCCCATCACAGCCAGAAAACAAAACCTGATTTAACAGTTTAATTACAGCAAGTAAATGTTGGAATACAGAGCAAGAAGAAGAGAAGATAAACTTAGAGCTACATTCCTCCCTGTGTAACTAAACAGAACAACCCCGTCAACACTCCCTTGGAAACCAGGCCAGATCCCCTCCTGGGTACCTAAGGCTCTAACCCGAAGAGAGGGAGGGGCATCTATTCTGTGGCCTTTACATTTTATTACAAGTTCTCCGTAGCCAGGCGGGGCCAGGGAAGACAGTAAGCACCATGAGTATAGCCCAGATCCCAGCTACTGGGAAAGTTCTGCCGGATCTCCGGGCGTCCCTCAGACCCCAGTGGTCTGGAAACCTTGCCCTGTCTTCTGATAGCTTTCCAAGCCCAGACACACAGACTCGGGACGCAGTGTTCTGTAAGCAAGCCGAGCACGGAGGGAGCTCCCGAGCCAGGGTAAGTGATAGCTCACAGCGAAGTGTTCCAGAAAGCCATTCTCAACGTCAGTTATTTCCTGTCCTCCTGCAGAACTGGCATTCAGATGATCTTCTCATCTCCGGATTTTGGAAAAATACAGCTAGAAAAAAATGCTTCCTGCCGATGAAGCATCCTCTCAGCATAGTCCCCAGCATTGTGTGGACCTGACAATGACACAGGACCCCTTTGAGGAGGCCCAACCGTCCATGCCTCATGCACCCCACATGACTGACCAAGGACAACTGAGGTCATCTCTAGCTCATATACCTGCTAGCTATATAATTTAAGGACTCTATAATCTATGATTTGATAGCAAAGACAGGATAGACCAACATCTCCCAAAGTACTTCATCCACCAAAACCCATGCATGCTCTCAAACATACCAGTCCCTCTGCATGTATCTCTTTTAACTTTTTGAACCAAGCAGGTGTGACTCCTCAAGGCTGTTGGACAAATTTCCATGAAGAAGGACCAGCAATCATGTTGTGCCACTTTATTGCCATGTCCTAGGTTCAGGAAAAGTTTAAAATAATAAATCTCCCACCCCATTACAATTGTTTGGCAAATGCTTGATTGTCAAGATTGTTCAAGAAAGAGAAGGATTAAACAAGTGGGACAAATTGGAAAATGCTAAAAGACCATCCAGACAGGGCACAGGCTCTACTGCCTCACCTTTTTCTGATGAGCTGGGTCAGGTGACCCCAACATTTACCCTTCTTGTCTAATGCCACCCATATTCCTCTGAATCCACCTGAGCTCTGCCCCAAAATCAGCCCACCATCTTCTCTCGACCAAGCCCTCACCTGCAACCAGTTGGCCTTATTTGTTCTAAGGAAACAGGAAGCTGGACTGAGATGTAAGAAGGATGTAGCCCTTTTCTCATCCACGTGACTTGAAGTTCCGGTCCCCAGTCCTCCCTAGGCTAGGAAACTAAGGAGGACTTGGATATGGAGCTATGATCCGCTCCCAGGACCAAGATGTCTCTTCTCCCGAGAGAATTCTTCTCCATCTGGAGCATAGGTACAGTGGGGATCCAGGGTGAGAAAATTCAAAACCGCACAATTTCTCAGCATAATTCCTGGAAGCCCTCTAGAACATAATGTGAATTTCTATTGGGTAATGTCACAAAGGACATGGAGTTCACACTCCTGAGCCAAGTTGCCATGTACTGCACATACCTCAGGTGAAATTCATCATGCCTGGGACCTAAGAGGCGACACAGGACCAATAACTAATATCCTCTCAAGGTCAGATTGCAGTAGAGATACTCGACCTCAGAGCCTCTCCCAGGAGGAAACATTCACACAGGCTTAATCCTAAGAGGAAAAATTACGAACCAGAGTTTCTTAGGGCTGAAGGCCTCTCAGCAACTGCATAGATCGTCTCTAGGATCCCCCACCAAGGCCATGCACAAGAAGGTGGCTTGTAGCTATTTTGAAATGTCTATGAGCTTGGTAACTCAGAACCATTAACCTTAGGAAAAATTCTCCAAAATAACAACGCTAAACCAATTACAAGTTCTACCGCCACCAAAACCCACTTTTTCCTATCTTCCAAAGCCTTCCTTTGCCTCCTGTTGCCCAAAGAATAAATTCTAAACTCTTGGCATGTCATCGAAAGCCCTTCATGATCTGTACCCAATCTCGAGTCCTAAACTGAATGCCCACTGAACTTACCCAGGCCCGCTGCTCCAGCCTGCACTTGGGCCATGCTGGTCTCACCTGCTGCACCACCCCATCATGACCCATCACTCTACTCCTTTCTAAGGAACCTGCTCAGTTGTTACCTTCTCCATAAATCATTCCACAATAAGTCAGAATTAACAACTCTTGCCGTTGTATTTCCACGGAAGAAAACACCAACTTAGAGCAAAAGTCTGGGCAAACGTTAATTTATCAATTCATTAAAAAACATCTAGTGAGCTGCTAGAGTATGACAAGCCCCCAGCACTTTGCTAAGAACTGTCACCTACAAAACTGAAAAAGACACAGATACATCTTCAGGTTCCTTGCAGTCTAACAGGACAGTCACATAAAATAGCACAAACCACAGTGTAACAAGACGATTGCTCAAGTGAACATGCAAATATCGTGCTGAGCAGAAGGGACACTGGAACAGATGATGCATGTGCTCAGCAAATTAATTAATAAATGAAAGTGCCACTGAAGAAATATCAGTGACCACAGAAAGGGTCCTGGGAATTATGTGACTGATGTGCAGAGAAAACCAAGCTAGTTAGAGATCAAATGCACAGAAATGCTAACTCTGCTCCTCCCAAGAGGTCTTAGGGTGCTCACAGCATCTCTGTTAAAAAACCTTCCCCGATTAAATCAGCCTGGGCCTTACTCAGGGTGTAAGGGAAAGTTGTAATGTAAATTAAGAGTCTTACTTCCCAAGTTCAACTCAATTCAATTATATTTAGCAAACATGTCCAGGGCCCAATTAAATGGCCTCGTGAAGTCATGCTCCTGCATGAAACCAAGCTCAAATCTTAAAGATGGGGCCTTAATTCCAGAAAGCCAGAGTTTCTCCTGTATAGGCTAGGAACCCTGTTCCTAGGGAACTTCCCCTGTAGCCCACTGTGTGTGACTTTCTGCGCTGTCAATTCCCCCACCAGACTGTCAGCTCCAGGAAGGCAGGGACTGCATTGGCCTGGCCCATTGGCATCCCAGTTTTCAGCCCTAGAACTCCAAGCTTAAATGGAATCTTACTTGGAAGCACAAAACAGTGAAATAGACAAAGCAAAGCTTGTCCTGAGAGGGCCAGAGCCTATACTCATGTCCTATCATCAAAAACGTAGTAGCTTAATGCAACGTAAATTTATAATCTTATAGCTCCGAATGTTAGCAGTCCAACACGGGTCTCCCTGGCCTAAAATCAAGATGTCAACAGGGCTATGTTTCTTTCAGGAGGTCTTAAAGGAGAATTATTTTCCTTGCCTTTTCCAGCTTCTAGAGGCTATCCATGTGGCTCCCTTTCTCCATCTTCAAAGCTAACGACACTGCATCTCTTTATCTTTTCTTCCATGGTTGCATCTTCCTCTCTGACTCTCCTCTTCTGCTTCCCACTTCTCCTTTAGTTGTTGCAGGTAATCCTCACCCAAGGATATTTTTTCTATTGATTTTTAGACAGAGTAGAAAGGAGGGAGGGAGAAAGAGAGAGAGAGAGAGAGAGAGAGAGAGAGAGACATCCGTGTGACTGAGACACATTGATTGATTGCCTCGCACATGCGCCTCAGTTGGGGTCAAGCATCAAACTCGCAACCCTGGTACATGCCCTTGACTGGGAATCAAACCCACATCCCTTGGGTGTGCAGGCCAATACTCCAACCACACTGGCCAGGGCTCCCTCTTCCACATTTTAGGACACTTGTCATTACACTGGGCCCACTTGGATAGTCCAAATTAAACCCCCTATTTTAAGGTCATCTGATTAACAACTTTAATTCTGTCTGCACCCTTAGTTACCCTTTGCCATGTAATGCAAAATAGCCATGGGTTCTGGAGATTAGGTATGGACATCTTTGTGGTACCAACATTTTCCCTACCACAGAGCCCAATCCACCTCAGCCCCAGGGCTCTACAGAGCACAGAACAACTGGGATTAATATCATGAATGGTAGTCCAGTGCGTGCGGCCTGTGCAGGAAGTGAACCTGGCTCCGCAGCCCACCAAGCACAGCAGCTAGCTGCCTCCCCAGCCACACCTCCTGCCATCTCCTTTCCTTTGAAGGCAGCCTTCCCAGAAGTGTAGGGAGATAGAGCAGAATGGGCCTGGAATGGAGATTTGTGATGAACTGAGCACGGCAGAGAATAACGGTGCATGGGAGAAGGCACCTACCAGGGCGGCCTCTTCACCGCTCAGGCTTCCTTCCTGGTACACCGGCCTCTTTAAAGGTAGGGTCTTACTGTGTTTACTTCTGGGGTTTTTTTCCTTCCTTCCTCTGGCCGTCTCAGGCAGGCAGGCCAGAAACATCACAGAACGAACCACTTTAGGAGCAGCACTCAACCAACCACAGCCAGCACCTAATGGATAAATACTCCAGTCCTTTGCCCCTTAGGAGGACAATTCTAAGGGATGGTCTACCTAAGTGATCCCCATGGAATTGACTGAGCCCCATTGTCTGCAGTAGTAACCTAGTTACCAACACCACTAGGATGACCAACTTGTCCCATTTTTCCTGAGGCATTCCCAGCTTGGCACTGGCAGTCCTACGTCCCGGGGACCCTCAGTCCCCAGCAAACAAGATGGTGAGTCATCCTCAACCCAAGCTGCTCACTAACACGTTTCTTCTTTCCCTTCTTCGTCTCATATTTATATTCCCCACTGGTGCTTGCTGATATCACCTCCCAAATAAACAACTCATGCCCAGATCCTTATCTCAGGGTCTGCTCCTGGGAACAGCCAAGCACAGACCAGCCCCATGGTCCATGGTGCATCTAACTGGCAGGACTAGGGCATGATGGCCACATATATCCTGCATCTCAAAACTCTAGGGAGCACCATTTACATAGAGTATGATGAGAATGATCTCCCCAGTGGTGTATATTGGAGGCCCTAAAAACAGCTGGTATGTGGCTGGGCCCTCTGTCAGACTGATCTAGAATGAAATTCTCTTTCCCCCATCTCCCACCACATGGGAAAGAGGAGGCACACGTTACCGGAGAAAATCTTCCCATAAAGACAGAGCAGGTTTAATCCTCCCTCTCCCTTCTCCTCCTCACCCCAGCCCTGCCCCGCCCTTTCCCAGATGTTCCCATTTAGTTATGGTGGGAGCTGGGCAGCGGACAAACAGTGTGACTGTGCCTGACCACCCTTCACGATCAACTGAACTGTGGCAGCTGGGTTTGTCCCCAGATGCGGAGAGCTCTGTGCAGACAATGTTTCTGCATGGGAAACCAGAGAGCCTTGGGGACTGGACAGCCATGGCCGTGCCTCTGCAATTCCCACTCAACTTCAATTAGCAGCCCTGAGCACGAGGAAGGGCTCTTTGAGATCTGACAAGCCTCCCACAGACACTAGCTTGGCCTCACCTGGGGAGACAGCCCGCCTCAAGGGTTGGAAGGCTACTCTAACACTGGACATCTGGACACCCCTAATGAGGCCAGCCCACTGTGGGAGCTCAGCTAATTGCTCAAGTCAGCCGTGATGTCTGGATTGCAGCTGCCACATCTGGCAGCACCGTTTGGATGTCTTGAGTTTACTGTGAGGTTGGGACTGAGAGACCCTTAGGAATAGGGAACGTCAGCTGGGGTTCATGCTGAAACAATTAAAGGGACATTTGTGGTAGGCAAAGAATGGGGGGATAGTAAAATAAAGATATCAGAGCTTGCTGACATCTTACCAGGAAAGCCATGCTCCCCAGCCAGGATGGGCCCTTCCATGACTACTGGGCATGTGGTGTGTGATTGCAGAGGAAGTGCAGGGAGTCTCGAAAGGGTGCTGGGTCCTGAATTGGGAGCCTGGGTTCTCAAGATGCACTGACCAATCACTGCCTTTCCTCATATTCCTCATCTTACCCTGCCTGCAAAACAGAAGGACTGGACTTGCCTACCCTACACTCAGACCGGATTTCCCCTGAAACTAATGAAGTTGAAGCTTCTGGGGCCCTCACTTGCACAGGCCAGTTTTAAGGCCCTGGAAAGAGTCCTCGAGTTGTTTTACATGATGGACTTGTTTTGAGTTTTGTTTGGAGTATTTTTTTTGCCAAATTTACAAAAGAAAGCTATTTTTTTAACCATGATCAGTTAAGACCACTGCCTCTTTCCATTCTGACCTCCTTCAGTCACACATCTTCTAATGTCAGGTCCTGTTGTTCTCTGGGGAACTCAGCTAAAAGAGAAGTGCATTTAGGATGCGTTTCGTTTGGTTTAGTGGGATATATCAATGTTTCCATTTCTTCTATAGTTCCAGCAGTCCCACTGTAGGAGTGGACTCCAGAAATATTCCTACTACCCACTCCCCTGACTCGCTTCCCCGGTGTCATGACGTAAAGTACCAGGCAGGACGACCTATCTGACATAAATGTCTCGTATGGCAGCAGAACTGGAAGTATCTGCAGGACATGGAAGAATTAAGGTTTGAAATGTAAGCAGCAAGAAGCTAGTTTATGGGAAAAGTTTTCATCATCAGAAGCATAGAAATTGTAAGTAGAGGACTCAGTTCTCATCAGTCCCTGAGCAAAATAGAAGTGTTCTCTTACCAGGAGTGCAACTGGTAACTCAGTATATAATTGTAAACATACTATACAATGAAATTACTTTTTATTGGTTTCTACATAAAATCTAGAGATTACTCTAAAACCAACAAGTGAATGGCAACCAAAAACTGGTGATATCCCCAAAACAGTAATTCATTAAAAGATATAATAACATTTTAAGTAGGAGTAATGAATAGACTTTTGAACTGTTAGGTGTTCAATTTTAGAAAATAAGAAAACTATATAAATATATTGGAAAAAGAAGTTTAATGTCTTGCTAATTGCCGTAACACTAAAACATAACAAAACTCATAATATGCAATGAACAACCCCATGAAATGCAAATTGGTTAATGTGTGCAATCACTTCAAGGGGCATTTAACATTAGTCACTGCTCAAAGAAGCTTGATTAACAACAACAAAACAAAAATAAATTGAAAAATGTGCAATGGACTTGAATAGACATTTCTCCAAAAATGGATAATACAAATGGCCAATAACACAGGAAAAGATGCTCAACAACACCTATTATTAGGGAAATACGAATCAAAACCACAATGAGACATCATCTTCCACTCCTTAGGCTGGCTACTATAAAATAAAATAATAATAATAATAATAATAAACAGAATAACAAGTATTGCCAAGGATGAAAAGAAATTGCAACCCTTGCATACTGTTGGTGGGAATGCAACTATGAAAAACGGTATACAATTCCTCAGAAAAAGTTAAATGAGTTAGCAATTCCATTGTGGGCATAGCAGGACCTCAAAGAGATACTTGTGCACCCATATTCACAGGAGCACTATTAATTTTTTTTTATTAATTTATTTATCTTTGTTACAGATGTTTCTCCTTTTTCCCCCACTGATACTCCCTCCTCCACCCTCCCCGCCCTTTCCCCACCCTGTTGTCCATGTCCATTGTTCATGCATACATGCATATAAGTTCTGTGGTTTATCTTTCCTCCCCCACCCCCTCTTCTGGGGATTGTCAGTCTGTACCCCACTTCCACATCTCTGGGACTACCCTGTTCCTCAGACTATTACCTTCATTATATTCCACAAATAAGTGAGATCATATGATATTTGTCTTTCTCTGTTTGGCTTGTTTCACTTAGGATAATACTTTCCAGGTCCCTCCATTTCGTCTCAAAGGATAAGAGATCTTTCTTTCTTACAGCTGCATAATACTCCATTGTGTATATGTTCCACTACTTTTTTATCCATTCATCTACTGATGGACATTTGGGCTGTTTTCAGATCTTAGCTATTGTAAATAGTGCTGCTATGAACATGGGGGTACACATATTCTTTCTGATTTGTGTTTCAGGCTTCTTAGGGTATATTCCTAGAAGTGGGATCACTGAGTCAAATGGAAGTTCAATTTTTAATTTTTTGAGGTAACACCATATTGTTTTCCATAGTGGCTGCACCAGTCTGCATTCCCACCAGCAGTGTACTAGAGTCCCCTTTTCTCCACAACCCCGCCAACACTTGTTGTTTGATTATCTGTTGATGGCAGCCATTCTGACAGGTGTGAAGTGACACCTCATTGTTGTTTTAATTTGCATCTCTCTGATGGTTAGTGATGTTGAGCATTTCTTCATATGTCCCTTAGCCATTTGTATGTCCTGTTTGGACAGGTGTCTATTGAGTTCCTCTGCCCATTTTTTAATTGGGTTATTTGTCTTCCTTTGGTTGAGTTGTATGAACTTTCTATATATTTTGGAAATTAACCCCTTATATGATGTATCATTGGAAATTATGCTCTCCCATAGAGTGGGTTGCCTTTCCATTTTGGTGGTTGTTTCTTTTGCTGTGCAGAAGCTTTTTAGTTTGATGTAGTCCCATGTGTTCATTTTCTTGTTTGTTTCTGTTGCCTTAGGTGATGTATCAGTGAAAATTCTGCTGTGTATAATGTCTGAAATTTTGTTGCCTACATTTTCTTCTAGGATTTTTATGGATTCATGAGTCACATTTAAGTCTTTTATCCATTTTGAGTTTATTCTTGTGTAGGGTGTAAGTGGATGGTCTAGTTTCATTTTTTTTTGCATGTAGCTGTCCAATTTTCCCAACACCATTTATTAAAGAGGCTGTCTTTACTCCACTGTATGCTCTTGCCACCTTTGTCAAATATTCATTGAGCATATTGTCTTGGGTCCACTTCTGGTTCTCTATTCTGTTCCATTGATCTATCTGCCTGTTCTTGTACCAGTACCAGGCTGTTTTGATTACAGTGGCTTTGTAGTATAACCTGAAATCTGGTAATGTGATCCTTCCAACTTTGTTCTTCTTTTTCAAGATTAGTGTGGCTATTCGGGGTCTTTTTTGGTTCCATATTAACTTTTGAAGTATTTGTTCTAGTTCTGTGAAGTATGTCGTTGGTATTTTGATGGGGATTGCATTGAATCTATAGATTGCTTTGGGTAGTATGAACATTTTAATGATGTTACGACAGGAAGAAAAAATAAAAGGGATCCAAATTGGAAAGGAGGAAGTGAAACTATCATTATTCACAGATGACATGATACTGTATGTAGAAAACCCCAAAGACTCCATCAAAAATTTACTAGACTTAATAAATGAATTTGGCAAAGTAGCAGGATACAAAATAAACGTCAAGAAATAAACGGCATTCTTATACATCAATGATAAAGTCACAGAAAGAGAAACTAAAAAAAAATCCCATTTATCTTCACAGCAAAAAAATTAAGATATCTAGGAATACACTTATCCAAAGAAATAAAGGACCTATTTGCAGAAAACTGCAGGTCATCGAAAAAGAAATAGAGGAAGATATAAAAAAGTGTAAGCACTATTATTTTCTTTAAGTTGTTTCACTTTTTTTATCATAGTCTATTATAAGTGGTATTGTATAGTGCAGTATTTTTTATTTATTTTTATTGTTGAAAGTATTATATATGTCCCCCTTTTTCTCCCCCATTGCCCCCCTCCACCCACTCCTGACCCCCCAGGCCTTCACCACCCTATTGTCTGTGTTCATGGGTTATGCATATATGCATATAAATTCTTTGGTTAATCTCTTCCCAAACTCTCCCCCTTTCCCTCCGAGATTCATCAGTCTGTTCCATGCTTCAATGTCTCTGGATCTATTTTGTTTGTCAGTTTATTTTGTTCCTTAGATTCCACATATAAGTGAGATCGTGTGATACTTGTCTTTTTCTGACTGGCTTATTTCACTTAGCATAATACTCTCCAGGATACCTCCATACTATTTCAAAGAGTAAGAGATCATTCTTTCTTATAGCTGCATAGTATTCCATTGTGTAAATGTACCACTGCGTTTTATCCACTCTTCTACTGATGGGCAGTTGGGCTTGTCTATGGCCATACCACTCTGAATGCACCAGATCTTGTCTCATAGCAGCATTATTTACAGTAGCCAAAAGATGGAGGCAACTCAACTGTTCATTGATAGGTGAATGGGTAAGCAAAATGTGATACATTCATGCAAAGGAGTATTATTCAACCTTAAAGAAAGAAGGAAATTTGGACACAAGCTACAACATAGATGAACCTTGAGGACATTCTAAGTAAAATAAACCAGTCCCAAAAAGATAAGTACTATGAGTTCATGTACATAAGTTATCCAGAGTAGTCAATTTTATAGAGACCAAAAGTAGAATGATGGTTACCAGGGTCTGGGGGAAGGGACAAAGGGGAAGTTGTTTAATGGATATAGAATTTCAGTTCTGAAAGCTGAAAACAGTTCTGGAGATTTGTTGCATAACAATATGAATATACTTAACCCTACTGAACTGGACACTTGAAATAGTTAAAACAGTAAATAGTATGTTATATATATTTTATCATAATTAAGAATTTTTAAATCTCAAAAATCAGAAAACTTAAATCTTACAACTCATACATGAGAGAATAGTAATTGAGGTGTTCCCAAATGTAGAATTTAAAAATATTAAAAATTATAAAACATCACCAATAACAAGTTATAAAACTGATAGAAATGTACTAAGTAATCAATAATAAAAAAAAAAAGTAACTTACAATCAGTGTAGAGGAAAAGGCTACATTATCTTTGTATTTTCACTATAAAAAATATTACCAAATTATTGACATATAATAAAGCAATAAGAGTATGAAGTCAACAATGTAGAAAAAAGCATTATAGAGATGATCCGTTAATTAATTAATAAAACATAAATGTTATTTTCTGGGTTTTGTGATGCTCATGGTATCTTGTAAGCATTTTTGAAATTGTGTTCTATTGTGATATCTTTTATCTTATTGTTTAATCCTCACTGGAGGATATATATATATATATATATATATTTTTTTTTTTTTGTATTTATTTTCAGATAGAGTGGAGGGAGAGAAGGGGGAAGAGAGAGAGCGAAGCATCTGTGTGAGAGAGACACATTGACTGGTCGCCACCCACAGGGCCACAGCCAAGGCTGGGGACAAACTGCAACTGAGGTACGTGCCCTTAGCAGGAACCAAACCTGGGACTCTCTGGTCTGCAGGCCAACACTCTAACAGCTGAGCCAAACCAGCCAGGGCTCTTTTTTTTTTTTTTTTTTTTTAAAGATGGCCCCTCAATTGTATGAGCATAATGACCTAGGGACCAAGATATGTCCTTCTTTATGCCCATTCCTCAACACAGCAGTGCTCTTAGGAAATCTTGAACTTTGGTCTATATCTCTACCTACTAGAAATGGGACCAGAGAAACCACTTGACTTTGTCACTGCCTACATAGGATCTCTATATGAGTCTGCCCAGTCACAACCTGAGCCTCGGTTTCTCTACCTTAAAATGGGGAGAAATTCCTTGAAATTTCCTACTTCCCATAGGTAAGACTTGTATACAGAGGAATCACTATGAAATCAAAAGCACCCTAGAAACACAGTCATAAAGGAAAGAAATGACTAACCAAAATTTCTTGAAGCATTTACCTTATTTATCTGAATTTCCCAAGGTTCCTCGTCCCGTTGGACCTCCCATATACTTTTGGGAGTGGAGGTTGGCATGGAATGGCAAACTCCGTGGGACAATGACTGAATACAAGGAAAGCGTGAAGGGAGTCCAGGCTACCTCAGATCCATTAAACAAGGACCCTCAGGATAAAAGAAAAAAGTACAGTGAGATTCATTCATTCAAGATGGATGAATTATATATAAGAAATAAGAACAAAAATTGAATAAAAAAATGATTACTAGATTTCAGTCTCAGGCAACTAGAGCAAAGGAAATGTTGCTTATTGAGATAAAGGAGGTTGAGGGAGAAACCAGGTGTCAAGGACATCAAGTTCCTTTTTGCAGAAATTAAAGTTGAAAAATGTGTCAGACATCTGCATAGAGATGCCAAGTAAGCTGTTGATTATATAAGCCCAGGGCTCGGAGAAAAGTCTGGTTTCAAATTATAAATTTGGAAGTCACCAGAAAAATGATGGTATTTAAATCCATGAGAATGGATTAGAGAGGGAGGGGAGAAAGGAAGGGAGGAAAGGGGAAGGAAAGAGAAACTAAGATAAAGGACCCAAGCTTTTAGACAGCAAATAAAGCCAGCAAACCTGAAGTGGCCAAAAGGGCAGGAGGAGAACCAGGAGAGAGGGTGTTAACTTGGAATCTAGGAGAAGTAAAGGGTGAAAAAGAAGAAAGTGGTTCACTGTACCAAATGCTGCTGAGATATAAATCTAAATTGTTGCCTTTGTGTTATCAGGTGACCTCTGTAAATAGCATTCAACAGGGTCAAAGGGAGTTACCCCAGGGTCATCAGGGAAATTGGTCAGAAAAGTTGTTCTGACTCCAACTGAAGAGGAGGTCACAGAGCTGTCCAAAGAGTGCACAGGCACTGATGCATCTATCCTCAGGTGGACAGGAGGCCAGTCGAGTTGTAGCGAAGACAGATCTGCCCAAGAAACTTCATCAGAGAATCGGACATCCATCATGGTCTCAGGCAGAGAAAGCCCACTCACATCACTGATTAGAGAACTGAGTCAATGGCCTGGGAATTTCCTTTCCCATTCTATTCCTGCTTTACTGTGGAGTTCAACACTAGTCACATCTGTTGGCTTTGTTCACTTTCCCATTCTCAATGAAAAGAGAGAAATTGCATGAAAATATCACAAGATCAGCATCTCCTAAATGGGGTGCCAGCTCACGGAAAGCTGATTGTGTTCCTCTCATCCCAACTCCATGTTCAGCGACTTTGTGTTGGTAGCTTGAAATCAGCCATGGTGGGAGTATTTACACCGTGGGAATCAGCACACATTACTGATTCGGACTTTTTCTCCACTCCAGGAGAACCAGTTGTTAAATATTTCCAGCACACCACTGAATAATGTCCTGCAAGGTGTCACATGGCATGCCAACAAAGGTGGAAATAAAGTTAAGGCCAAATACTTTGGGGAACCACAACTTACCTCTCTGGGAGATTTCCAATGTACATTAACATATTAAAGACTTAGAGAAGTCTTTCTATAAAGGAATCTAACTTTTTTCTATAGCAAAGAGTTTTCCAAACTTATTTAGCTATAGAATCCTCCTTTGCAGAATATCTATTACTGTCATCTGAAGTTCATGCTGCTCTGGACTTTTCTTTTGAAATAAAACTATGTTGTTAACATTGACATAGAGATAGAAATTGGTCATAATCTTTCTGCTGTTCATTTCCCTGGCTATTTCGAGAGGTGTGTAGATGATGAATGTTTGCAGCCATTCCTGTGACTGCTGAAAGACACTTATTATTTATGACCTGAGTTCTGGGTGGTGATTGCTGTCATTAATAATGATAGTTTCGCCGCAGGGCTGGGGAGACAGCAGATCTGGAGTCTCTCTGCTTAGCCTGACATTCCTGTGATACAGGAGTTGAGGCTGTAAAGCCCAAAGCACTTAGGACCAGCACCGGGAGTGCTAGATTTCAAATTCTTTCCTCAGTCAAGAGCTGGTGCTCAGGGGCCCAGGTCAAGGGTCTCACTCTAAATGTGGAAACCACCACTGGCTAATAGATTGAAGCGGGGAGCTCCTGGGGACCTGGTGGAACAGAACAACTGTGTTCATTAAGAGAGCCAGGAAGCGGCCATGGGGGTCTTGTCCATCGACAACTTGGCAGGACACAAAGTATTTTACCAAAAGGAATCTCACAGCTGGAAGGAGCAGGTGCGGGCAGAGCAAAGCCAGTGCAAACGCTGGAGAGAGATTAAGGCAGGAAGGAAATTGGATTTTTCCAAGTTCCAAAGGGGAGGGGTGCCCTAGGAGGAGAAAAGTGGTGAGAGAGAGAGAGAGAGAGAGAGAGAGAGAGAGAGAGAGAGAGAGGAGATTGAAATTGATTTAGGACTTGAAATAAATATTCTTCACAAGCAAAGGGGTAGTCATTTTGCATTTTAACAATTTAACAGCCAAAAACCCCAGCAGTAACTGAATCCATGCCTTCCACAGAAAGGGAGATTATCAGTTGCTGAACAGGAAAAGTAAAACTAAACAGAAAAATTTTACATCCTTCATTCCCCAGGAGCAGGACCTGGTGCCAGGAAAAATGCTTCTCTCTGCTGACCCTCCACTCCTCCCATGTTCCCCTGTGTGTGGACAATGGGACATGTTCTCAGCCTTGGCCCTGGTGGTGACCTCACCCTGCAGCTCTGGACTGATGGCCAGCAAGTAGCAGGTTCTTCCCAAAGCAAAACAGAACACCAGTACCAGCAACCCAGGTCTTCCCTCCAGACAAAGGTCAAGTGGAAGGTAGGCACCCATTTCTAAAAATCTGCCCCTAAACGTGTTCAAGTCAACTGGGGGCCATGTTTCTTCTCCCACTTCCTCTAACTCCAACTATTTGGAAATAGTCTTTTACTTTTCTATATTTGATTCACAGAACAAAACAAACCAAAAAACCACACACACACACACACACAAAGTCATATAAAGGTCAACTAGATCTAATAACACAATAAACAGTATTTAAAAATTGACATTCAGTCCAGCTGGTGTGGCTCGGTGGTTGAGCATCGACCCATGCACCAAGAGGTCACCAGTTCAATTCCCGGTCAGGACACATGCCCAGGTTGTGGGCCTGATCCCCAGGGGGGGCACACAGGAGGCAGCCAATTGATGTATCTCTCTCTCCCTCTCACTTCCTCTCTCTGAAATCAATAAGAGAAAAAAAAATGTTTTAATTGATGTAAAAATTCTATTTTTATATTCATAACCAATACAGAGTCATGAAGTTGAAAACAAGACCTGTGCCCATTCTCGAAAAGGAAGGGTGTTTTATCCATATATTCAGATTACCCTGCAGCTGAGAACACAGCTTTCCTTGTAAATACTGAGGGGTTCAGGTCATCTTTTCTCTCCTGGATATAGCCATTTCAGATGTGTCACCACAGAAGATTTTGAAAGGAGGTTGATATGCTTGCATTTAAAGACAATGGAAATTACATTGGAAAAATTTTTGTTATTCATACTCACACTGATTGACATTCTTCGAAGTCATTCTCACAAGCATTATTGTATTTAGTCCTCCAAATAAGCCCATGAGTCAGGTGATATTTTGATCCTCATTTTCCAGTTGAAGAAACTGAGGCTCAGAGAGCTTGCAGTGAGCGGGGCCCAGGTCATACAGTTGGTAAGCAGATCTGTGTGACTATAAATCTCTTTCTCCTTCCCTCACCCCTTGCCTTAATCCCCTGGAAGGCAGGGATCAAGGATCGGCAGTGTACTCTGCAGGGCCCCCAACACCGAGACCTGTGCAGGCAACTGTTTAATTAAAGATGGAGGAGGAGAGAGCTCTTTTCCCACTGCCCCTAAGCTGGTTCTTGGTGCTTATTCCCTAACAAACTTGTATCTGCTCTGTGCCCTTGTCTCTTACATGCAATGAACCCTCCTCAACTCCCAAACCCAGTCCATATAACAAATGGCTGAATTTGCTGGAATAGCTAGAAATGTGCACAAATATATAGTCCCAACACCCAGCCTCAGCCCCAGCCCCAGCCCCAGCCCCAGCCTCAGCCCCAGCCCTAGCCCCAGCCCCAGCCCCTTTCTTTCTAACAGTCCTGCCAGAAGACACAGGGCCCCTTAGGCTGGAAGGTGGATGAAAAATGACAGGGAAAATTGAGGAGAGTGTACCCAGTAAATATTTGTAGAACTGATTATACTCCAGACAAGTCCACTGAACACATCACAGCATATATCTTGTTCTATCGGGCTCTAGCCAATTCTTACATCCTCCTCATTTTTGTCAGACCTTTTTGCAGTGACCACCAGAACCTGGCTCTGTATACCAACCAGAAAAGGGGTGCATTCAAACGCACCTGTGAGACATATGAAAGGACCACATCTGGCCTTTGCCCTTCGATCTATCTTTATGCTGCCTCACTCTTCCTGAAATCAGTTCCTGCATCTAGCCACTCCCTCATCCAGAAATCTTCCATTGTTCTTTACTGACTCTAGCATTAACTCCAAATTTCTCAGCAAAGCATTTCACAAGTCCATACCATTCAAACACTACTCAGAGTGCATGTATATATTAGATGCCTGAGTGAGTGGGTGGATGGATGGATGGATGAACAAATTGATCATCAATTTTCTGTTTGAACATTTCCTCTGTGCCCATGAGGGAGCAGCAGTCTTCATCGGCCTCTAAGAAAAATTAAGGACCTCCTCCCCTTTCCCTGTATATTCCCTTCCCATACACACACTTCTATCACTTTTGATATATTGGTCTCTATAATTTCTATGGTTCACAATGTAACCCATCAGCTTAAAGGGGCCAGGGGAAGGGCCACAACGTAAAATGTGAGCTATCTTGGAGTTCTCTGGTTTGTAAAATTGAGGCCTTCAGATGTGGAGCCAAGTTGAGGGCTCAAAAACCCCTCTTTGTTAGGGAATAAGCAATATTTCCCAATTTTTTAGACATTGGTCATCTAGAGAATGCAACTGTTGAAAGATATTTGGGAGACCCCTCCAAAGTATTTACAAATCAGTATAGCCCGAGTGTAGCCAGTGGATCAGGACCCCTGCCTACAGCTGTGTGAGAAGCTGGGGAGTCCAAACTGGGCAGCTACTAAAAAGGGCCCAGCATATCCAGGTAAACGGTGAAGATCAAGCTCATTCCTGCTGCCTACTGCTGCTCCTTCAGCTGGGGTCATGTCAGGAGGTAATCTGAGCAACCTGAGAGACTCTCATCACTCTCCTTTGCACTCCTGGACCCTTGGTATCTCCAGCCATAGTACACGTTCTCTTCCATGCACAAATTAACCTAACATCTCTCTTTTATCATTCTTAATCTTTCTAGTCACACTAATGAAGAGCCTGGGGGCCTATTTACTGCTCCCCAGTGAGTAAAAGTTGGATTTTTATTTCTTGTGAATTATGAACAAGAGCTCTATTTGTGATTACTTTTTATAAGCACACACTTCTTCCCTGATGATGGTTGCTTAATAGGCCAGAGTTAAGGAGTAAGTGATTTTACAGATGCTCCCTTGCTTATTCCTCCGACTTCTCACTCACTCTCTACCCTATGGTGCTTCCATCAGTAAAATAAGAGGGACCCTTACATGACCTCTCAACCACCTCAAGTTCCAAGGCAGTCTGTTCCCAGGCTGGCTCAGTGCTGCTCTAGTGGACACGTAAGCATTGACCTAAAACAACACACTGCATCCTGGATCTAATGGAAGCTGGCCCAGAGACTTCATGTGGCCAAGAGTAAAACACAGGAGTTAGGAGTTAATTTGACTAGAGCCTGTTCCCTGATTCCCTGTGATCTCAATCAAGTCCTTTTCCCTCTCTAGGCCTGTTTTCCTTCGGTAAAGGAGGAAGAATAAAAATATTTCCAATAACAAAGACAATTATAAAGCACCTCTGAACATCCTACTACCAAGAAATGTCAAAGAACATTATGAAGAAAGGAATACAGAAGATCTGATTAAATGAAAAAATACTGTGCTCATGTAAAGATGTCAGTTATTCCACACTAATCTGTAAATTTAATGCAATCACAATTTTCAGGAAACTCAACAAGATGATGCTAATAGTATCAATATGGAAAAAGAAGTGCACAGAATAATCAAGAAAATATTGGGTAATTGAAAATAAGGAATAACATAAAAGAAAATTCATCCCACCAGATAAAATAACTTAACACTCTAAAAATATTTTAATGTAGTATTGGCTCAGGAATAAATGAATAGATAAATGCAACAGAATAGAAAAACTACAAATCAACTCATATGTGATAGGCAGAATAATGGTCTCCTAAAGATGTCTCCTCACTCATGTCTTAATCCCTGGAGCTTGTGACTATGTTATGTGAGATGGTGCATTCATTTGCCAGGGTTGCCATAATAAATTCTTACAGAAGTTTATTTTTTCACAGTTCTGAAGGCTGGAAGTTCAAGATCAAGGTTCCAGCAGGGTTGGTTTTCTCTGAGACCTCTTTCCTCGGCTTGAAGATGGCCACCTTACATCTGCCTCTTTGCATTTTCCTCTGTACACATGCACCTGTGGTGTGTGTACATCTAAATTTCCTCTTCTTATAAAGACACCATTCAGATTGGATTAGGGTCCATCCATATGACCTCATGCAACATTATTTATCTCACCAAAGGTCCTTTCTCCAGATATAGTCACATTCTAAGGTACTCAGAGTCAACATATAAATTATGAGAGACACAATTCAGCCCATAATACATGGCAGCTGGGAATTAGGTTGTAGATGGAATTCATCAGCTGACCTTGGATGACATGAAGAGATTATTCTGTATTATCCAGGTAAACCCTATGTAACCACAAGCAAAAGAGGGGGTCGTGAAAGTCAGCTTCAGAGTGATGCAGCCTGAGAAAGACTTCACAGTCATTGCTGATTTTAAAATAGAAGGGGGCCAGGAGCCAAGGAGTGGGGGCCACTGGATAAACCAAGAAAACAAATTCTCCCCCTGAGCCTCCAGAAGGAATACAGCCCTGCCAACACCTTGATTTTAGCCCCATGAAATCAATGCAGACCCTGATTTCTAGGAGATTGTAAAATAAAAAGTTTGTTTTGTTTTAAGCCACTAAATTTGTGTAATTTGTTACAACAACAGGAATCTAATACACCATGTATGTGAAAGAATTATGATTAAAGGTCATTTCAAATAACTGGGAAAGGATAGACAATTAGCTAGACATCTAGAAATAAATAAAATCAGATTTCTATGCCATATTATTCACACACACAAAAAACAGATGGATTTAAAACCTTGATAATATACACATGAAAGTATTGGAAGAAAATATGGAAGAATGTGTTTATGACTTTGGAGTAGGGAAGGGGAAATAAATAACAATTAATAAAGTTTACAATATTAAAATATAAAACAATTATTACAAAAGACCTCATAAACAAAGTCAAAAGACAAGCAAAAAAAATGGGCAACACATATTTATGACATACATACTCTGAATTTTGTTGGGTTTTTTTTCTTCTTGTCAGTGAGCGTGATTTACTTCACTAATTAAAAACCAAAAAGGAAAAAGAGGTGGAAAGAATTTTCTCTGCCATCCCCTTTTCTTCCCAGAAATAGGATTGGAGTAAATGAGGACATTCTTTAAAAAACAAAAGCATCATGGGAATTCAAGGCTCAGTTTGATTAAAGTAAAAAGAAAATTACAGTTCGTTCAGGCTTTTCCTCTCTCCATCTTTCCCACCCTCCACGACTCTTCCTCCTTGCACACACCTGTGGACTGAGCTAAGATCAGCCAGTGTTCAAAGAAAAAGACTGCTGAAAGACTAATCTATTTAGGACTAGCTGAATGTGTGACTGAAACTGGTTATTTATTTCCTCTTTTTCTCTTCTTTCTGGCCACACAACTAGACTACATTTCCCAGTGTCCCTTGCCGTTAGATATGTTTGCCTAAGTTCTAGCAATGGAATATTGGCACAAGTGTCGCTTCTAGGCCTGGCCACTGTGGCTCAGTGGTTGAACGTCGACCCATATACCAAGAGGTCGCTGGTTCCATTCCTGGTCAGGGCACATACCCAGGTTTTGGGCCAAATCCCCAGTGGGGGACATACAGGAGGTGGCCAATCGATGTTCTCGACACTTTTAGGTCTAACCCATGAAAACTTTACATACTCCATGGTTCATAAAATGGAAGGAACTTGGTCCCTAAATCATTGCCCAGAAGAGAGTCACCCAGTGATTAGAAGAAATACCCATTATCAGGCTTATGAAAGCTAGAAAAAAATTATATTGTATTTGAGCTTTAATACATTTTTTAGTTTGTGTTTGTTTCAGTAGCTGGTGTTACATTCACTAATTCAGAAGCCAAACTGACTTCTTTTGGCAAATTTCTTGGCCTGACATCTAAACTGCCCTACTGAACTAAAAATCCTTTGGGTTTAAATTACCTTTGCTGGAAACCACACCAGTTGTTTTATCTCATGACTGATCCCTGACTGATACATCAACACTCTCTTGGAGAGTTCCTCGATCATCTCGACGGTACCAATAACACAGAATGAGCAAAAGAGATGGCCGTTTTCTTCTTCCACCCAACACCCTTGTCCTCCCTACCTCTTTTCATACCCAGACAGGAGGCAAACCATAAACATGTCCCATCTCCAGCTGCTATTCAATAGACTTCACTCAGGGCTGCAAACTGGAGATATGAGGACCCAGCAGAGCATGTTTTGTCCCCTCTCTCCATGATACCATTGTTTGGACAGCCACACCTCCACCCAAGAAAGGCCCTCTCTCCATGATATCATTGTTTGGATAGCCACACCTCCACCCAAGAAAGGACAGGTGAGCCACAGAATAGAATTCCCTATGGCTGCCCTCTGACACCCCTTTCAGGTAGCCACCCTATTCACATGCTCTCCTGATCCAGCTTCTACACCAGAATCAGAGACACGCACCTGGAAAGAGGGGCTGCTGAAATAATAGGAGGTCCAGAAAGACCAGGCTTTGCTCATCTGTGCATCCCTCATCTGGAGGCACACAACTCTAAGGGCACAAAAATGAACTTGCCTCTGAAGAGCTCCTTATAGAATGCATGTTTGCATCCATTCTCTTTGCCTTATACATGGCAAACATTCAGTAAGTCTATGTGGGCTGGATTGGGTGGAATGAGACTGGGAGCAAGCTGCCAGCTGAAAAGCTGCCTCTTCTGCGAAGCCCTCCCATAGCCCTCTGGGAAAGCTGCTTCTCCTTCCTCCTCTCTGTTTTCACAGCTCTGACTCAGTGCTCCTATTTAGCCCTCACCATGCAGAATTGCAATGGACCTGTTTCCATGTCTGCCTTCTCAATGTACTGTGAACCCCCAAATAAAAAGGTGCTATGTTGTTTTTTTTATTTTGCATCTCCAGGCCCAATGCATAGTAGGTCTTCAAAGGACAAGTAAATAAACCAATGAACAAACCCTGGCTTAATGGAGCAACCTTTCAACCAGAAGGAATTATAGCTCTAAGTCTGTTAACTTTTAGAGACAAATAGAAGAATAAGAAATGGAGTATCTGAGTCCTGTCCGAGAGCCTGAAAGGGCACCAGGTGCATCGTCCAGGGCAGGAACACCCCCCCCCCCGCCGCCCCCCCGAGGATTCCAAACGTGTTTCTTTTATTTAAACACTCCCTACAACTGGAAGCTTACTGCTTTAATTAAACAGTCCTTTCCACTGTTTGATAGCTTTCACTGTTAAATAGTTCTTCCTTCTAGTCACCCAAAGCCTTCCTCCTCAGAAACTCTGTGAGCTCTAGCTGTGCCCTATGGGGAAGACATCTCTGAAATACTCCCACATGGTGGCAGAAATTCTGGACGATGCTACGGTTCTGTGCCCTGAGCCATCTCAGATACGCCACCTCTGGTGAGTGCGATGCACACCTGAGAGGCCATTTCCCAGCCTCCGGCTAGGATTCTCAGCCATAGTCTTATCGCTTTCTGAAGAATATAAAAGGAAAGAAATCCAGCCCATTTCTCTATGTTTGGTCCTGGTGCTGAACTATCCTCCTGCGCATTTCTAACTTAAATTATTTTGATTACAGTCTCTGTCACTTCCTTCGGTGAAGAAAGAGAAGTGTTGGCCCCTGTCCATTGCAGAAAGAGTCACCAATTCCTCTCTTTTCCTCCTTCCTGACACATGCCCTGGCAACCCAGTCTTCCCTTTTATGAGCTGATTCATAGGTTCTGCGGGAACAAAGCCCTTCCTTAAGCACCCTCTACTGCCACGTGTGGGAAAGCCTGCAGCATCCCAGTGACACGGCAGCCAGGAAGTCGTGGCTTTGTGCACTGTGCCAGCATGGTCCAGGACACATCCCGAGGCCCCTGCGTCCCACAGCGGCACCACTTGGACAGCCAAGTGTGGGAGCGCTACCTCCATTAGGGGCTGGAAGGACGTGAGAACCAGCAGGTCCCTCCTGGCAGACCTATTGTGGACTCCAACCCTCCCCCGCTGGCCAGCCCTGAGGAGCAAGGGCCCCCATGCCGTGAGCTTAATTACTTTGCAAGAGGACATTTGTCACCGGACTTCCTCTTTGTTCTCAGAGAAAGCTGGGAGTGGGCAGCAGAACAAACGCGGGTCTTTGCAGAACACGCTGCGAATCTGGGTCCGGGCCCACGAGTGGAGGGGGTTGAAGACACGGGGGCTTGGGAAGCATGAAGATGGGGCTCGGAGGGAATTAATCCCCACCTCAGTGCTCTCCCCATGGGCTCCCCTTAGACCCAGCCACGTCTGAACTGATTTGTGAAACTTCAGAGGGGAAAAAAAATGCCTTGAGGACTTCTGTCTCCTGTCCCCCTGATCCAGGAAGGCCATTCTCTTTAAAAGGGGTCATTCTTCTTTTTTATTTTTGGAGGATACATTGGGTTGGAGGGAGTGTGAAATGTTTGTGACTCACCTGATCTAGGGCTTTCACTCTTATTCTTAGAACATTTTTTCTGGATGTCTAGCCAAAATCCCTCCAGTTACTTGATGATATGAGTCTATGGAGACTCATAAAAGGCTGTTGGGGCATCTTCTAATGTATAGAAGGAAATTGATGGCCCCCCACTCCCTTGACTGCCCACCCCTTACCTGTCTGGGAAGAGATTTCTTTGGCATAATAATTGTCCAAGGAAATCTCTACACCTGTATTAGCAAGGGAAAAGTTTATGAGCGATCAGTGCCCCACTCGAAGAAATTTGATTTTACTAAAGTCAGAAGGGTCCCTCTGCCTCGCAGCCAAGAGGGATGGACAGAGGCACAGAGAGGTCCCAGGAGTGGGGAAGAGAAGAGAAAAGGAGACGAGTATGGGAAGAGACTCCTAGGTGCCCATCCAAGACTGGTCATCTACCGGCTAAAAGACAATGCATAGAAAAGGTCGTGTTTACCACCACTCTCCCATGCCCCGTCTGTTTCCGTGGTTCCCTAATACTACTGTCTTCCTGCGATGAACTCATCTGCTCTCTTTTTCTGCAGAGCATAATGTACTTAACTGTGAGTCACCTTCCTCCAAGTCAAGGATTCTTACAAATCATTCTCCAGCCTTTCTTTATCCAGAATGGGCCTCTCTACTTTCACTTTCCCCCAGAAATTTAAAAGGAAAAGAAAAGGAAACTCATGAGTTGAACATCTAACTTGAATTAGGACATGAAAGAAATAGTTTGCATTGACGTTTTTGTTTTATCCTCCTGGCTTTCCCCAAAGGTGCGTGTAATATTTTCATCAAAGGGGGATACACATTTTTCAAATGAAGAAACTGAGTCTCGGGAGATGATATGAGTAGCCCTGAGTCACAGAGCTCGTAAATGGTGGCCGCCAGGTTGAGCCCCAGCTCTGTCAGACTCCAAGGACAGGGCCTTCGTGGTCCTTCCATCAGCTCTGAGTCTCTTCTTCCAGCCCTGCCCTGCTCCCATGTTCCCCGCATTCCTTTAGCTCTGCCCCTGATCAGAGTACCTGACTTAGATCTGAGCATAGAGAGAAAGAAAACAGCATCACGTATCCAACTTGGAAGGCTCAAGATGCCCCTTAGCTCCGAGCCAGGCTCATGCATGAGACCATGGAAGTGGAAACTCCAAGGAAAATACGTGGTGTCTGAATGGAGACATTAGCCTCAATACAGGAGGCTCAAGGGCAGGAAATGGCCCCATCTTGTTAATAATCAAGCTTCTCCAGAAATCACAGTGTGTAGTGCCCGGGCCCAGCTTCCATAATTACCAATATGCATTTCCCAAATGGAATAGATTATTGAATCTTGATTTTTCTCTTTAAAACATGACTGTGAGTCCAAGAGAGATCTCTGAAGACATGAAACACTATGGAGGCAACAGCCAGGCCGTGGAATCTCAAGGCTGAACAGAATCTCAGAGTTGATGCAGCCAGAGCCCCTTATTACAGCTCTGGGAAATCAACAGCCCAGGGAGGGAAAGTCTCCCTTAAATGAGGCTACAGCAGCAGGCAAACTCCACCCCGATCCCTGAGCTGCCATCCAATGCTCCACCAGGTGTCCCAGATCAGAAGACATGCTTAGGTCTCTGAACTCTGGGGTGCCACACCAGCAGTAGAAGTGGCTGCTACAGGAGACCACAAGAAAGGTCAGGTACTCACCCCTATCTGGGAAAGGGGTCTGTGCCTGCCTCCCCCTGACTCTGCCTGGCTTCCTCTCACACCAGCATCTCCTCTCCCATAGAACCAGTCACAGATGATTTCTGTTCCCTTCCGAACTGGCAGCATCGTAAATGCACAGCCTAAGCTTTTCCTCTTCCCAGTTGTTCCTGTGTCATCAGTGTCAAAGGGGACAGAAAGAAGACTGTGTGTTGGGGGGATAGGGCTCTGTGTTTTGGGGAGAAGGGTGAATTCAAGAATAGAGCTAGGGCTCATGGAGTATGATGCGTGAGGCCAAGGTCTCTACACAGAGCTCAGGAGAATAAAGAACCATCCAACTATAGGGAGTCCATTTCTCTGTCTCCAGCCAGCGCTTTCTGACCCTACCTCATAAGGGGCCTCTTCTTCAAGGCTCAGGAGCCTTTGAGAGATGCTGGCTTCAGTTGCTTTTTTGTTTTCATCTCAAGAAGGAAAAGAACTAGAAGCTTAGCTGAGAAGAGACTCTTTTAACCTACCTGGGGAGAGTTTAGACTACTTCACCAGACCACTCTGCCTAGAAGACCCTCCTGGCACGCAAGAGCTAACCCCTCCCCCCCTGCACCGACCCACCCCTCTGCCCATGGAGAAGGGCTGATCCTCCTTGTCCTGAGGGTGTGAGATCCTCCCAGTTTGTCTACTGCCCACTGGTTTCCATGTCAGGTTATGAAACTGCAGGTCAGCCCACAGTTTCTAAAACATGCTCACAGATTATCTTACCACAGAGGGGGGTATCTGACACAGAGATCTTACTGCCTGGCTCAGAAAAACATCCTGACAGCCACAAAAAGGTAAATCAAGACACCAACTCGGGCCAGCTGGGACCAGCAGTAACATGGCCCTTTGCCCAGCAGCTCCAGGACAGTCCTCAAACATACACACCTCTCCCGGGCCTTTTGTTTTCCCCTCTTCTCTCTTTGTTTTCTTTCCTGAGGATTAAGTGATTTCATTTTCATTGTTCCATAGATGGAAAGGGAGGTCTTTCTGAGCCAGAGCCAAGCACTGTGTGTTCCTTATGGTTTGGTCTGGAAACAACTTGAAACTCTCTGTCCTCGCCCCTTCCCCCCACCAGCCCCTTTGGGCTCTCCTTTCGGATGGCTGCTACAGAAGCAGCGAGCCGTTTCCAGTCGGCCCTGACCATGTGGAAGCATAGCAGGCAGGTGGGAATGTCGCTGTCCTATCTGAGACAGCAGGGGAGCGTGTGTAAAAAGGACACATGTTGAAAAGGAGAGACAACTCTGCTAACAGGCTCTCGGCGTCCTGATGTCTCCACACACCGTTGAGGCAGGGGCAGGGTCCCAGCTTACTGAGTGGGGGCTGAGGATGACCGTAGGCATTATGCAGTCCCCTTTCTCCATTGGGCCAGCTGGCCTCTAGTCAGCTTCCTGGGGGGGAAATGTCAATGTCGAGAGATGGGGCACAGGGGGCACAGGGGGCACAGGAGCAGCATGTTGCCAGTGTGCTAGTCATTCTCCATTTGCCCCACCCCAGCCTAGATGCACTCTCTGCCCTGGGACCCCGGGCAGTGACTTCACCCATTGCCTTCTGGCACCAGCCCTACTCCAGCACTGGGGGGCTCCAGGAAGCGACTGGAGGATGGAAGAGCAGAGGTCCCTTCTTGTGCTCTCTTCTGGCATATTCTCCAACACGCTCCCATGCCACCCACCCACCCCACCCCCGCCAGGCTGCCCAGCCTCACCAAGCTCTGGAAACACTGTTTTCTCCGTTGCCTCTGCAGCCCTAGATGGTCACCACTTCCTGCTGGTGCTGGTCTCTGGGTACCTCAACTTCCCCCTTGTGCCCCGTTAACATCCCGCCCATATTCTATAAGCAGTCCTTCATTAAAGTCATGTTTGAACCTTCCAAGATGAATGTTGTTTCTTGCCAGGACCCCTACTTATGCACCCAGTATGTTCGATGCAAGTGTGGAGGCTCAGAAGGGGGAGGGAGGGGGATGTCAACCCTGAGGTGGGCATGGTCAAAGCAGCAGCATCAACAGCATCTGGGGACTTCTTAGAAATGTAAATTCTTGAACCCTTCACCAAACTTAGTGAATTAGGAACTCTGGGGGTGGGGCCCCATCATCTTAGTTTCAACTGGATTTTCTTCCAACAATCTAGTTTGGCACCTTGGTTTTAGCAGTCACTTCTGGGTGATTCTGACCCACAAGGACATTGGAGAATCACTGCTCTAGAACCTCAGAAGCCAATGGGAAGCATTTCTGTCTCTCTCTTTTCCTGTCTATTTCCTACCCCACCCTGAATGGAGGCAGATACGGGAACGGAGCACCCAGGTTTTCCAAAATTATTAAAATTGGGCTCCTGGCCCCCTTGGTTATTCAAAGATTACCCTGCAGGTGGCATTTACCCTCTGGGTGGTGACTTCGACTACAGAAGTCACTGTGAGTGGACAACCTTTGCTGCACTGTACAAAAGGTACGGATGCTTTTTGATGCAGTCAGCGGCTGGTGCTGGCCATGACTGCTGCTCTCTCAGATGCTTCACACATAAGCTCAGATCAGCCCAGACTCTTTGTTCTCAAAAGCATGAATCAACAGGACTTGGCTACAGACACTGCCTCGCTGCTATCTTCCAGCTGCGTCACATGGACTGAAGTGCTGTGCTTTTTCTTGGTTAGGAAAGTTTTCTTGGGCTCTCTCTGCTCACATGCTGCTCATTCTCGCCCGCCTTGTACCAGCTGCTTGGGAGATGGTTCACATCTGTGATGGAAACACTTGGACTCTGGGGAAAAGACAGACTTCTGACTACTCATTGTGCCAGCTGTGTGCCCACAGCAGCTACTTCATTTACATCTGTCTCCCTCATTAGTCAAATGGGAGTAGTCATCTCTATCTTTCAGGGTGGGGGTAAGGAAGAACTGAGATGGCATGTGTGCAATGCCTAAACACGAAGGGTGGCTTGTACTAGGTGTCAAAAAAAACTTCCCCTTTTTTTCACTTCTTCTCCTGGAAGACGATGACCCTATATTTTCTGCGGTGAAGTCGCGGTGTAAATAGGGCAGAACCTGGAGTTGGACTGCCTGTGCACTGCCACTTACTGTCTGTGTGGCTTTGGACAATTTATTTAACCTTTATATGCCTCAGTTTTCTCATCTATAAAATGGTGATAATAGTACCTACCTCATTGGATGATCATTATGTTTAACTCCTAGCATATACAAAACCAGCATATCTATTTCACTCTGAATATCAGCCACTATTATTCATTATTAATGGCATTATTACTATATACTCCAAGTGAAAAACCCAGATGCAAAGGCTGTCAGGAAGGGATCAATAAACAGGAACAATAAGGCAGAATATTTTAAATGCGGAGTGCATTCATGTGCCTCTTTGTGACTTGCTCATTCCCAGTATTTGGAAAAAAAAAATTAATATGTATCTTGGGTAAGAGTTCAGGAAAATAGAGGTAAGAAGACCATCAAAGAAGTCATGAAGAATCTGGAATTAGGAGGAAGAGAGCCCGGACGGGGCTGATGGTAAAAGAAATGGTAAAGCTGGGCCAGACCCAAGACTGGATCTTTGAAAGGTCTTTACCACAAATATTTCTCTCCGTGAATTTTTTCCATTGCCCGGAAAAGAACCAGTCTGTTTTCCATCCCTGTTCTCTGCAGAGTTGTTGTCATCACCACCCACTTTGTTCACGCCCCTCCCTACCTTGTAAAGTCTTTCCTCCTTTCTTCCCCTTCCAAGTCCTTCAAGACCCGCCCCGTTCCCACTTCCTCTGAGACACTCCTTGGTGGATCCCGCCCTCTCCTACCTCCTCCTCCTCCTGCAGCCCCCCATGTGGGCTGTGGTCAGCTTCATGCCATTGACCACAAATTTGTCTTCATTCCTAGCCAGCTTGCTGTGGTTTCACACGTGCACGTTTTCTTCCCCAAACCAACCAGAGGCTTCTTCCTGAGGGAAAGGACCACATCTTCCACTTAGGCCTCCAGGCCCAAGGCTCTGAAAGAAACCAGACTGCGCCCCCAAAGAAAGCATAAAAGATACAAATAAAAGCTTTCATCCGGACAGCGTGGCTCAGTGGTTGAGCATCAGTTCATGCACCAAGAGGTCACCAGTTCGATTCCTAGTCAAGACACATGCCCAGGTTGTGGGCCGATCCCCAGTGGGGGGCATGCAGGAGGCGGCCAATCGATGTTCTCTCTCATCGATGTTCTCTCTCATCGATGTTTCTATTCCTCTCTCCCTCTTTAAAATCAATAAAGGAAGGAAAATATTTTTTTAAGCTTTCAATAGTATTTAGAGCCTTTGTAATAGGTCTTTCCCTCCAGATCTCACTGTCCCTAGATCCTAGATGCACCTTGTTCTCCGATCCCTGGGACAAGTGAAAATGGGAAAGGAAAATGCAGCATTTCCATTTGGGAGACTCACTGTCCACATATTGGCCTGAAACCTAACCCCACTCTAATGAAAGCCCATGGTCCTCCACTTCCCAAGATAGCTCCAACTCTCTGCAGTTCTTTCTCCACCAGCAGAGCAGCAGAGGACAGAAGTAGGAACTAGAGGACTTTCTCTTCCATGCCCTTCCACGTTCTCCCCTAGCCACAAATCAGTAGCAAGATGTTAGATGGCAGTCACCTTGAGATATGGGTCAAATAACAAAAATTTATATAAATAGAAATATTAATTAATATAAAATTCCAAATTTTAAATAAAAAATATTAAGTACAGTCCCGGCCAGTGTGGCTCAGTGGCTGAGCATCGACCCATGCACCAAGAGGTCGCCAGTTCAATTCCCAGTCAGGGCACATGCCCAGGTTGTGGGCCTAATGCCTAGTGGGGGACATGCAGGAGGCAGCCAATCAATGTTCTTTCTCATCGATGTTTCTATTTCTCTCTTTCTCTCCCTTCCTCTCTCTCTAAAAATAAAAAAAAAAATAAAAAAAGAATCAAGTACAGCGGCATAGCATTGTGAGACCTAATTCAAGTTGACTACAGACTCAATATAAAATAATAACTGTTATTAAGAAAGTTAATGCAACCTGGATACCTCAGTAAATACCAAATTGTCAAAACATTGAGGTGATATTTCACTTGACTAAATGCATTAGTCAGACCAGAACTAGAATATTTGGGATTCTTTAAGGAGGGCATACCATAGCCAGAGGAGGACAAGGCCAAAAAAGGGTCTATGAACCAAATCCCAGAAAGAATGTTACAAGGAACTAGAAGCATTTAGCCTGGAGAAGAAATATCTCATGGGGATATAATCCCTGTTTTCAAGTATTTGGAAAGCATTCATCTACGAAAGAGGCTATTTATTTTGTTGCTCCAGAGTAAGGGAAGCAGACTTCAGTGCAAGAACAGAGTTCCTTTAGTGTTCTTAAAACTATAATAGATTATTTTGTGAGGTGGCGTGGTCCCCATCACTGGAAACATTAAGAAAGCATGGTTCTTTTCAAAACCCTGTTATTTTCTCCAGGATCTCATTGTCCTTTTGCTGCTCTTGCACTGTTCAGGCGTACAGAGGCATACGGGGACAGGAGAACAAGCTTGTTTCAGCAGAACTGGCTTCTTCAGTTCTCCATTCACTAGCCCATAAGGTTGCAGTGTTGCTGGATAAATAAGAAAGAATCAAGCTTGCTGATTGGCTAGCTGATGGGAGATACACACCCTTCTGACCCCAGGAACCAAAGACCCATAGTCAAGGCAAAATGCTCAATAGTGCCCTGTAAAAGATTTCACTTTTTGAAGGAACTTCAGGCATCTAGCCAGGTGGTGGCAGGAACATTTATAGGGATGTTCACTTGGTCTACTAAATCACATCAAGAGTAGGTGTGCGTTGCCCCTTCCATGAAGGAGTGAGGAAGGCCTGAGCATAAGAAGATCAGGCAGTGGCTACATAAGCTAAAACCTCAGCCTTGCCACCTACCACTGTGTGACCTTGTGCACATGAATCTCCTATCCATGTCTCCCTTCCTCGTCTTTAAAATAAGAATGTTGATCCTCACAGTACTTGTGATGATTAAATATTTGTGTCAACTTGACTGGATCATGGGGTGTCCAGATATTTGGTCAAATGTTATTCTGAGTATTTGTGTGAGGGTGTTTTTAGAAAAGATTAATCTTTGAATAGTAGACAGAGTAAACCAGATTGCCCTCCATTATGTGGGTGGGCCTCATCCAATCAGCTGAAGGCCTGAATGGAACAAAAGCCTAATTAGCCTTCAAAAAAAGAAAATTCTCCTGCCTGATGGTCTTTGGACTGGGGCATCAACTCTTCCTAATTCTACAGCAGACTGCTAGCCTTCAGACTTGAACTGGTACATCAACTCTGCAGATTTTGGAGTTGCCAGCCCATAATCACATGAGACCATTTCTTATCAAAAATCTAGATAGATAGATAGATAGATAGATAGATAGATAGATAGATAGATAGATAGATAAAGACATCCTGGCTAATACCTATCTCAAGAGGTTACATTAAGATTAAATAAGATAATATAACTGAAACCTTTTTTGCTATATATCTGATATAGAATAACTGCTCAATAAATGCAAGTTTTTTTAATAAGGCCATTCTTGAGGGGGAAAATTATCTAATCATTTTATTTTGAGGGGAAGAGAAAGACTTGCAGACAGGGCTGTGACCACATCCAGGGGACAGATGTGATCACACCCCCAATGGGGATTGGCTTAGCCTGGACCTCAGCTATGTCCTCAGAGCTCCTAAACTCCCCCATCCAGGGACTTTCCTCAATGGCAGGTATACTGCCAGGTGTCTGGGGAGCAGCAGCCACATGCCTTGCTCCGGAGCAGGCCTCTCTTTGAGAAAGATAATGGCACAGCCCTGAGGCAAGGAAGTGGGGAGAGATTCCCCAGCAACACCTGGCATCCATCCACTACATTCCCAAATAACTGCTACCTTTCCCCATCCTCCCTGATTCCAAGAGAAAGCCTTTGTCCGAACTTGGGATACGTCACGCCTTCACCTCTAATCCTCCTCTTTTAGTCTCTCTGTCTTTCTAGGCGTAAAACCTTTAGCTAAGTCCACTCTCCCCATTGAAATTGTCCCTACCATATCTCACTCACCCCCGCCCTGGCGTGCTCTGACCATCCCAGCCACCGTGATCATTTACTGCCACTTACAAGGCCCTCGTGTATTGCTTTCATAGTCGATTCTCTTTTAATTTGCACCTGCTGCTATTTCTGAACCCCTTCCTTCATCAGCCCCTTAAAAACAGTAAACACTGTGCCTTTGCACCCTTCCCAGCATCTAGAGTAGTCCCAAATCTGTTCAATTACTTTGATAACTGGTATCCTTTTCCACTCCTAGGACATCAGCTCCTTGTCAGTGTCCTCCCATCTGGGGCCCTGGGGCCCAAACCTGGATGAGTATCAGAATTATCTGGGGAACTTTTATGAACTGAAGATTCCTGGGTCTCACCCCAGACCTACAGAAGCACAGCCTCCAGGGATCGGGGCTTGCAATCTGAATATTTTAAGGGGTTCGGGTGATTGGGATAAGTGTCTAGGTTTGGTGACCACTGCTCTTAGAGATAAAGTAACATTTTCACACGGTCTTGAGTTCTCCTCCCCAAATGACACCTCACCCATCCTTTGCTGTCATCAGACCAGCCTCCCTGTGGCACCCACACTCCATTCTCCTGCCCCTTGCCTTTCCTCATCTTCCGGATCACCCAGCCACCTTCCTTCATCTCTCTGTTTCCCTTCATTGCCATGAACTTACACATTCGTCCCCTCCCCCAGCATCCCAGCTCCAGCCTCCTCTTGAATGGATCCTTATGTCGGCACTGTCTCCACCTTAGCCTTCCTATCCAGCATGCTCTTCCAATAATGGTTTGGGGGGAATTACATAAATTTTTTAGTTTATATGCTGACTATTAAGAATAGTTCATCCATGTGTTTGCTCCAAGACAAACACTCAGAATGTGGCTGATTAGGTAGAATGTGCCCAAAATTCTACTTGTGGTCTGTCTCACATCTTGCTATAACTTCTCAAATGGGAAAAAAAAAAAATCCCCATTTAAAGAACTTTACTGCCTTTGAGAACATGAGAGGAGTTTCAAACGATGCCGTCTTCCTAAACGATGTCTCCCATTCAAAGCGCCAGTAGACTTTATCCTTGTGCACTGACTTCTAGAATATCAGGGTTGGAAGGAATCTTCAATGTCATCTTCTCCAAGGGTTGACAGATTTACAAAAAGTTCTTAGAACACAAATGGAGCGTTTGAAACTTTTTTAAAATGTTCATTGTCTAAGGCCAGACTCCTGGTCGTATCCACCAGGCATTGGAAACAGTTAATGTTCTTCTCAGACTATAACCCTTCACATATTTGTGTCCAGTCTTTGAGGAATTTAACCACAAGTTATTGATCCCCTCTGGCAGATTTCTCGACAGCGGGACTATTGATATTTTGGACCTGGTAATTCTTTGTTGTAGGAGCTGTCCTGGGCATCGTGGGATGTTTAGCAGCATCTCTGAATTCTGGCCACTAGAAGCCACTAGCACAGCCCTGTCCCTCAGAGGAGGAGCACAAAATGATCCCTGGTGAGAATCACACCCTTTAGTGTTCTATTCATACAATTCCATCCCCCAGGAATTCACAATGCAGCCAGGACAGCAAGAGCTACACCAATACTCACCAAACTCTGTGATAAGTTCCATTAACAAGCACATGAATGAGAAAACGGGAGACCCAACTCTGCCTGGGAGAGTCGTAAAAAGCTTCACTGCCCTGGCCAGTGTGAGTTAGTTGGTTGGAGCATCGTCCTGTGCACCAGAAGTTCTCAGGTTCGATTCCTGGTCAGGGTACATACCTAAGTTGCAGGTTTGATCCCTGGTTGGGGTATGGATGGTAGGAAACCCATCAATGTATCTCTCTCAAATGATGTTTCTCTCTCTCTCTCATCCTCCCTCTCAAAAAAAAAAAAAAAAACTTCCCAGTGGAGGTGACTTTGGAGGCAAGTCTTACAAAATAAGAAGCATTTCCCAAGGAAAGGTATTTCAGGCTAAAGGAACTGCTTACACTAAAGGCATGGAATAGTGTGGTATATTCAAAGACTAGAAAATTGTTCAGAGGAGCTGGAGCTTAGAGTCTCTAGTGAGAAGTGACAAAGCTAGAAAGACTGAATCAAATTCTTGCCAAGCCCTCTTGTCCTGTATGTGCTGCCCTCACCTAATTTTGAAAGTAAATTGAGTTTAGAGCAAATTGAGCATGAGTTCTAGGTACAGTAAGTGGAGATTCATGGAGCTGCATCACACAGTCTTGACCTCAAGTCTTACAGTTTCCATTCATCAGACCTCTAAACCAAAGGTGTTGGGGTCACTACACTGCACATTAGATTGTTGACATTAAACAAGATCACAGTGAACATCAGTCCCATGAAAACAGCCCCATCCACATACCTTTCTAGGACTGTCAATTCTCAGAAGTGAAATTCTAGGGAATGAAATCTGGAATGAGGAGCCGTAAGGAGGTAGCAGTGCCATAGCGGGAAAGATGGTGATGTCAGAAGAAGCATGGACTAAGAGCCAGGACACCAGTGAGCTGAAGCCTGGTTCTGCTGCTAGCTGTTCGAGTCACTAGAATTCCCAGGTCAGTTTTATCATCTCCAGATGGAAAGAATTACAGTAACTCTCTGTGAGGCCGTAGTCAAGTCATATCACATTGCTGGTCCTCAGTTCCCCCAGAGAGTCATTGTGAGGACTGAACTGGACCACTGGTTTGAAGGTTATTTGGATCATAGTCTCTTTTAGGAATGATGAAAGCTGTACCTAGCCCACACACTCCAGGTTAAAAAAAAAAATGGGCACGTTTGCATTTTTTTCTAATTTCAGAGCATTCTCAGAAGCTCCAGATTAAGGCCCTGAGACTATATTATTCTTTCTAAGTTCCCAGGTACTCTTGGGATCCTATGACCATAATTGCCATAGCTCTGTCACAAAGAGCTTAACATCCAGGTGTTTTTGGGTGGGGAGGTTACCTGCTGGTAAAAGATGGATCTACACTGACAAAAGGTTTTTCCAAAAAGAGAGAGAGAGAGAGAAGCTCCTTGTCAGTAGCCATTGCTTCTGGCCTTCCCAGCAGTGCTCCTCACCACCCAACTGCCCCTACCCTTTCCCATCTTCTTCCACTAGCCTTGCAGACCGGCTGTTGGGCACCTTCCTCCCATCACCTGTTCACCCTGTGCACCCCTATGTATGATTGAATCACAATGAAATAGCGGCATATCTGTATACATATATTTTCTCCACATGTTTGATTCTTCTTTTCTTCGTATCATCCCTAACCGCTCTCCAGGCCCTGTCAACGTGAACAGGGCATAAAGCAGATGACCTCTGGAAGACCCTCCAACTGACGTATCTGATTCTATGTCACTGAGGAAACCAAAGAAAGGAAAATGTTTATTAAAATCAGTGAAATCTAACAAGGGGGTGGGGACAAGGGAGAGCGCCTAAATTCCAGAACTCTCCCCACAGAGAGAGGGTGGAAAAACCCAGGCCCTCCTGGCTAGACGTCATCAGATCCTGGCCTCCCCAGTGCCAGAAATCAGTGGAAATGTATATATATTTTAATACACCCTCATTACAAATAAAAATTGTGTTATATCAATACAGTGGTTGGTTAAAACACGTTCCAACTTTGCTAAACGGGGAATGCATTGAAACGCCTAGAATAATATCAAGCAAGGCAGTCCCTCTGCCAAACTTGGACAGAGGGGAATTCACACTGCCAGAGAAAATCTGTTCTTCATCAATGCTTCAATATTCAAGGAAGCCGGGGACATTTTTCTGTGATTGAAGCAAATTGCCAGCTGCCAATACTATGATTTAATTCCTTCTTTTTTCCCCCTCACTTAAAATAATTGCCACGAGCATTCGGTGGGCCACTGAGGTCCTGTGTGGAACACATATTATATGTACATGAACAGATGGGGCTCACAGGGGAGATAAGGAAGAGAAAGAGAGAAGAAACAGGAAAGAGGTAGAGAGGGAGTCCAAGAAGAGGAAGAAGAAAGGAATGAGGTGAGGGAACAAGAGAAAATGTAAAGAAACAGAATGAGGAGAAGAAGAACGGATGAGAAAAGTAGAAAAATGAAAAGGATGTGGAATGAGGGAAGGTGAGTAGAAGGAAAATCACACACAGAGAAGGGAGGATGAAGGTCAGAGGTGGAAGAGATCTTGAAGATCTTACAGATCAGTTTCCTCGTAGATGCCAGATAGAAGGCGAAGAAGGGGTGAAGGTTTCTGTCCAAGATCTCTGAGCTCAGAGCAGAGAGCCAGGCCTTCCTGACTCCAGTCTAATGCAGGCTACTTTTCAGCAGGTAGAGCAAAGTGAAAAGGGGGGTGGGGGAGTTAAGAAGAAAAACATGAGATTTGCATGTGTGTATATCTGCATGAAGCATTTGGCATCTTCAGACACCTGTGTAGTCTAATATAATCTAGTAGTCTAAAATCTAACATGATCTAATATTCATAGTTTCTTGATTATTAGACACTGGGAGCTTCCTATGCAATGTATCTATGAACTAGAGGACCCTATTAGCTCCCTCCTTGGATCATAAACAATGGAGAATGATGAAGCAGACATCAAGTTGTCACCAGGTTAAGGCCTGGCCTCTAGGTGAACCTCCAAGACCCCCAAGACTTCTGGTTTCCAAGGAAGGTAGGTATGCTGACAAAAAACGCTCGCGGTCCTGGAAATCCCAAGCTCCAGTACCCTGGCTCTAGGTTTGAAAGGTTAGATCATCTCTCAGAGATGAGGACCTTTCTGGTTTAGGCATTAATTACTCATTTTCAGTTTATCCTTTAGTTAATAGAATTCTGCCAATGTTGATTTCTTTTCATAATAGTACTATAATATGAAATAGTACTATATAGTTGTGTAAAATATTCATATTAGGGGAAGCTGAGTCAAAAATATACAAGGCCTCAACTTTCCAACCCCTGTAAAATTCTCTCAAAAGAAAAAAAAAAGCCTTCATAATGATCTCAAAGGTTTGAATTTGGAAGTCCCTGGGCCCCAGCCTCTGGATTCTGGTCAATTGCTTACCTCTGTTCTCCTCCTTCCTCCAGCTCCCTCCCGTACAACAAGGACACCTACATATCCACATGTGAATACCCTAGGCTGCTTGTCCAAACTCAGGCCACAGTCTCCAACCCTGCTAATAACTTCTCCTTGGGTACTCAGGAGTCTAGGAATGTTCACATTGGGTGTGCAGTCCACCCCCAGGAGGACAGACCCAAGGAAGGCTCAGGGCCATTTGGGCAGGGAATTTCAGGGTCTCAGGTACCAGAAACATGGTCTAGAAGCAAGTGTGAACCTCGGGCTCCAGGAAGGCACATCCTTGGCATCACTCACTGAGAAGGGAACACAGGAGAATAACCTTGAGGTCAAAGATGCCTTGTTAGCTCTCTCTGCCTCCATGAAGACAGAATCTCTGCACTTAGTGTAACAAGGTAGGTTTCTTGCTCTTCAAGCCCTCCTCAGATTCTCCCACCATGCCCCCCTCAGGAAGCATCCCCAGGTTAATTCCCTCCCTAAACACAGGGGTCCATGCCCTTCTTGATTCTACATCAACCTGCCAAACTCTTATTGATGCCCTGAATAGAACTATCTATGTTCAAGTCTGTCTGTCTCATCCACTAAATTGAGCACTTCTCAAAGGCAGGGACTGTGTCTCATTCATATCTACACCCCTAGCCCCAAGTCTGGCATATAGACAACTGTTATTAACTGATGGTTAAATTGTTATACCCTCCAGAGAGCCAACGGAGCATAGCAGAGAGGTTAGGAGACTGTGACAACTGGAATCAGACAATACTGAGTTCAAATTCTGACTCACACACTTGATTGCTATGTGACTGTGAAAAAGTTATTTAATCTCTCTAAGGCTTAGCTTCCTCCACAGACTCATGGTCATAATTAAATGAGACAATGTTGTTGAAGGACTTAAAAGAGCACCTGCATTCAGTAAGCCCTCAATACATGTGGTAGAGTGGCAGAATCAAGCTACCAGTATCACAGGTCAGACCATGAATGAGTTGATTTGCTCATACCTCAGTAGTTATCTTTATATAGGTACAGGAAGAGCCTAAGCAGAAGACAAGAGAGGTAAATCCATCTAGGGGACCAAAAAACTAGAAAATCATCCCCCACTCCCTCATTGAGAAATAACCCAGCAATAGGGTCAGTGACCTCTCTCTGTAAACTCAGGCCAGCACAATGCCCCAGGCCCTCCAAGCCTGCTGCTGACTGATGGAGCCCCAGACACTTTCCAGAGGGCTAACACTTCATAATCTCTTGCTTAGGCCCTCATATCTCATGGTGACTGATGACAATTGTGAGACGCCTTAAGGAGGCTAACAAAGAAAAAAGACTGTTTTCAAGACATCTACACATCAACATCGTTAGGCAAAACTAGCTGACTCCAGCAGCCTGTGAATACCAAGAAAAGAAAAATGCATGAAAGATGATCCCTGGATGGCAGTAACAGAGACCAAGGTTTCAGACCAGATGACCCTGTGTGGTCACAAGATTGGAAGTGGGGGTGAGGGTGGCAGTTCAGGTGGGCATCCAAGAACAAGGTCAAAGGAGAAGGTATGGCAGCTCAGAACTGGACCAAATCAACCTCAATCACAATTAAAATTTTAAAAAGCAGAAAGAGGTGACCAGTGTGCTCCCTCCCAGAGCTGTGGGGAAAAGCAGCAGCCCCTCCCTCACCCTTTTCCAGGTGAGGCAAAAAATGCAAATTGAGGCTCATTAACAACCAGCCTCTATCCCACCATCTGGAAATACTCTTATGCAGAACATCAGGGCTACATTCCAAGGCCCTGAGTAACTGAGACTACTAGCCTCCAGGCAAAAAGCTAGAAGATAACTGAACCTTTCCTGGGCTTGCAAATCTACCCAGGAAAGTAAGACTTGACAGTGGTGTTTAACGTGGGCCCACCTAGGCTCATCCAAACCCTATAGAGGGAGCCACAAACAGCAGAACACCAACACCCACAGGGAAAATTTGGCAGGCTCGAAAACCCACTAAGACAACCAAAATGGTGAAACAAAGAAACAAATCCCAAATGAAACAACAAGAGAACTCTATCGAAGATGAGATCAATGAAATGCAGTTAAGCAAATTATCAGAAGTAGAGTTCAGAGCCATGATCTTGAGGAAGCTCAACAGCATGAGCAACGACATCAGCACTATGAGTAAAGATATAGAAACACTGAAAACCAATCAAGTGGAAATAAAGAATGACATAGCAGAAATGAAGAACATATTGAAAGGACTAACCAGCAGAGTAGAGAAAGCTGAGGACCAGATGAGTGAATAGAATTAAGGGTAGAAAAAAATCAACCAATCAGAAAACCAAAAGGAAAAAACAATTAAAAAACAGGAAGATAGCTTAAGAGAAATGTGGGACAACTGGAAACATAACAACATTCGCATCACAGGAGTCCCCGAAGAGGAAAAAAATGGGCAAGAGTTAGAGAATATATTTGAAGAAATAGTGACAGAAAACTTTCCTAACTTGGTGAAGGAAGAAGGCATTCAAGTTCAAGAAGCACAGAGAGCCCCAAGTAAGAAGAACCCAAACAGGCCCACACCAAGACACATAGTAATTAAAATGCCAAAAATTAAAGACAAAGAGAGAATCCTGAAGGCAGCAAGAGATAAGCAACAGGTTACCTACAAAGGAAACTTCATAAGGCTCTCAGCTGAATTTTCAACAGAAACACTACAGGCCAGAAGGGAATGGCATGAAGTAATCAAGGTCATGAAAAACAAGGATCTGAATCCAAGACTACTCTCTCCAGCAAGACTATCATTCAAAATAGAAGGTCAAATAAAGAGCTTTCCAGACAAAAAAAAAAGACTAAGGGAATATATTAACACCAAACCAGCACTGCAAGATATGCTAAAAGGGCTGCTGTAATTAGTAGAAGAAATAGGAAGAAAAATATAACCACACTAAACAAAAATAGCAATAAATAAGTACATATCAATTATCACCTTAAATGTGAATGGTTTGAATGCTCTGATAAAAAGACATAGAGTAGCTGACTGGATAAGAAAGCATGACTCACATATATGTTGTTTACAAGAGACCCACCTTACAACAAAAGATTCATAGAGGTTGAAAGTGAAGGGATGAAAAAAAAATCTTTCAAGCAAACGGAAAGGAAAAAAAAACTGGGGTAGCAATACTTCTATCTGATAAATTAGATTTCAAAAAAAAGGCCATAACTAAAGACAAAGAAGGCCACTACATAATATTGAAAGGATCTATCCAACAGGAAGATATAACCTTGGTAAACTTATATGCACCCAATATAGGAGCACCAACATATATTAAAAATCTTCTGGAGGACTTCAAAGGAGAAATTGACAGCAATACAATCATAGCAGGGGACTTCAACACCCTGCTGCCATCACTGGATAGATCCTCTAGACAAAAAATTAATAAGGAAACACAGACTCTAAATGAAGCACTAGATCAAATGGATTTAATAGATATCTACAGAGAATTACACCCCAAACTGCAGAATTCACATTCTTCTCAAGTGCACATGGGACATTCTCAAAGATAGACCACATGTTAGGGCACAAACTAAGTCTCTACAAGTTCAAGAAGATTCAAATCATATAAAGCATCTTCTCAGATCACAATGGCATAAAACTAGAAAGCAATTGCAACAAGAACATGCAAAGACATTTGAAAACATGGAGGCTAAATAGCATGTTATTGAACAATGAATGGGTTACCATGGAGATCAAGGAAGAAATTAAAAACTTCCTGGAAACCAATGAAAATGAACACACAACAATACAAAATCTATGGGGTGCAGCGAAAGCAGTTCTGAGAAGGAAGTTCATAGCACTACAAGCCTACCTCAAGAAACAAGAAAAATTTCTAATAGACTATCTAACCTCACAACTTAAAGAACTAGAAAGCAAACAAAAAGAAAACCCCAGAGCAAGTAGAAGGAAGAAAATAGTAAAGATCAGAGCAGAAACAAATGACATGGAGACAAAAAGCAACAATTCAAAGGATCAATGAAACAAAGAGCTGGTTCTTTGAAAAGATAAACAAGATTGATGGACCCTTAGCTAGACTCACAAAGAAACAAAGAAAGAGAACCCAAATACACAAAATCAGAAATGAAAGAGGAGAAATAATAACTGACACCACAGAAATACAAAGGATCGTTAACAAATATTATGAACAATTAGCAACAAATTCGACAAAGGGTTGCCAGTTCAATTCCCAGAGGGGGCACGTGCCAGGGTTGTAGGCTCGATCTTGTGGGGGCGATGCTGGAGGTGTGGATTGACATTTCTGTCTCTCTCTCTCCCTCTCCTTTCCTCTCTCTCTCAAAAATCAATGAAAAATCTAAAAAGAAAAAAAGATTTTTTAAAATTGTAGTACAATTTACGAAAAGTGCACAAATCTTAAGTGTGCAGCTTAATAATTTTGTTTATATTCATGTAACCACCACCCACATCAAAGTATAGAATATTTTTATCAGCCACAGAAAGTTCCTAGGGCAGTTTAAAACATGGCTGTAAATTCTTTAATACTCCTTACCATTGAATTTGGACAGACTGGTGGCTGCCTTGACCAGCAAAATATAGCAGGGTTGACACCGTAAGACTTCCAAGGCCAGACCAGTCAAGACAAGGTAGCATCTGCCTTATTCTCTGGAACACTCATACTCAGTGTCCTAAGCATCAGGAAAGAAGTCCGACCCCCTGAGATTATCATGGTGGACAGGCCACAGGCAGGCGCTCCAGTCAACAGTCCAGTTGAGTCCATCCTTCCAACCAACCCCATCAAAATGTCAGATAGGTAAGAAAACCATTGTGGACCCTCAAGGCCTGCCTACACAACAGTGCCACATGGACAGGAAGAAGCACTTAGTCAATCCCTACCTGAATTCCTGGCCCACAAATTGTGGGGACAGATGAGTGGTTGTTTTAAGCCACTACGTTTTGGGGGTTTGTCACCTGACAATAGATAATTGGAATAGTTTATAGCATCTTCCCATCCCCTCTGAAATAATAGTTTCTGATGTTTATCATTAGAGTAGATTCGTTTGTGCTGCTCTTCAACTTCATGCAAATAGAATCGTCCAGTAAAAAGCCTTTGTGTCTGGCTTCTTCCACTCAGTAAACTACTTCTGAGAATCATCTATATTGTTGTTTACATCAGTTACTTTTTTATTGCTAAATAGTATTTCATGTTATTAAAAGGCATTTTGGTTATTTTCGGTTTGGAGCTTTTACTAGTAAACCTGCTATTCCTGGGTAAGTCTTTCCTAGACATATATTTTTATTTCTCTTGTATAAATGCTTAGGAGTGGAATTGTTGCTTCATAGAGGAGGTATGTGTTGGTATTCATTAGAAAATGCCAAACCTGTCTCCAAACTGGTTGCAGAATTTTATATTACCACCGGTAGCTATGAGTTCCAGATGTTCCATACTCTCGCCAACACTTCGTATTGTCAGTCATCTTCATTTTAGCCATTTTTTGTATGTACAATAATACTTCTATTAATTTATTCTGCATTTTCTAATGTCAAATAATATTGAGCATTTATCAGCCATTTGAATATTTTTGTTTGTAAAGTTGCTATTCAATCTCATTCACATTTTTTTTTTAGATAGAGTGGGAGGGAGAGAGAGAGAGGGAAACATCGATGTGAAAGGGACACATCGAGTGGCTGCCTCCCGCATGACACCCAACCACGGCCGGGGACAAACTGTAACCAAGGTACATGCCCTTAGCGGGAACCAAACCTGGGTCTCTCTGGACTGCAGGCTGATGCTCTAATCGCTGAGCCAAACCGGCCAGGGCTCATTCACATTTTTTAATTAGGTTGTTTCTCTTGTTATAACAGAGTTAAAAGAGTTCTTTATATATTCTGGATACTAGTCTTTTGCAAACATTTTCTCCCATACTATAACTTGCCTTTTCATTTTCTTAATTATATCTTACAATGAACAGAAATGTGTCAGTCTTTTTGTTTGATGAGATCCAATTTATTATTATAGAGGGAGTCAGTAATTTTGTGGTCTGCTTAAGAAATCTTTGCCTACCTACCCCAAGATTACAAAGGTATTACCTATGTTGTCTACTGGAAATCTTATTGTTTTAATTTCCACATTTAAGTCTATGACCCATTTCAAATTAACTTGTCTGTATGGTATGAGGTAGAGGCCAAGAGTTTTTTGTTTTTTATCCCCCATATTGAAATTCAGTTGTTCCAATACCAGTTCTGAAAAAAACTTTCTTTCCAAACTGAATTGCATTTGTATCTTTGTTGAAAATAAATGACTCGCCCTGGCCAGTTTGGCTCAGCGGTTAGAGCATCAGCCTTTGGTCCAGAGAGACCCGGGTTCGGTTCCCACTAAGGGCACGTGCCTCAGTTGCAGTTTGTCCTTGGCCCTGGTTGGGTTGTGCGGGTGGCAGCCACTCGATGTGTCCCTTTCATGTCTATGTTTCTCTTTCTCTGTCTCTTCCTCTCTCTCCCTCCCACTCTATCTGAACAAAAAATGGAAAAATGTCCTCACCCGAGGATAAAAAAAAAAAAAAGAAAGAAAGAAAGAAAAACAAATGGCTCACCCTGGCCGGTTTTTCTCAGTGGTTAGAGTATCGCCCCGTGGACCAAAAAGTCTTAGGTTCAATTCGGGTCAAGGCTACATACCTCGGTTACAGTTTGACCCCTGCCCCTGGTTGGGGTCATGTGGGAGGCAACCAATCGATGTGTCTCTCACACATGAATCTCTCTCTCTCTCTCTCTCTCTCTCTCTCTCTCTCTCTCTCTCCCCCCCCTCCCTCCCTCCCTGCCACTCTATCTAAAAAATCAATGGAACAATATCCTCGGGTGAGGATAAAAAAAAACAAAAAACAAAAAACAAATGACTCTGCACGTGGGGGTGTGGGTGTGTGTGTGTGTGTATGTGTGTGTCTGTGTCTGTGTGCACGCGTTCATGTGCATCTACAACCTACACATTTCTAAAGTTGGTCTAACTATCCAGGTACCTGAAATTTCATCATTAGAGATCATTTGTAATTTGTAAGACTTCAGTTTTTAAAATCCCAAATATCTGTCCATGATATAATAAATTAGGCCCTGTTGTCAGTGTATACCTTGGGGTCCTGGAATTCATTAAATCCCAGATGGCAAAAATGCCCTGGGCTAAAAGTCAAAAGAACTGGCTTACAGATCATTCCTATTCCGCAAACACCCACTGAGGGCCTTCTCTTTGCCAGGCAGGATGTTTGGGATGTGTTGGGGAAGGGAAGAGAGCAGAGAATAAGACATGTTCCCTATTCATAAGGACTTCACAGCTGGGCTACAGATTGAATGACCTGAGACTACCTTCACAGACCCCCAGCCCCCACAGAGAACCCTGGAACCCAGAGTGGAGAACTTGGAGAATTTATTACTCCTCTGGTAGTTACAGGAATTTCAAGATACTCTAGTCAGTTCTCTACCAGGTTTTATGAGCCTTGAGTTTCTCTTTTACTGAAGAGTGATTCAGAATGTCCTCACTCTGAGATAATTTATCTAAAGTGCTTAGCTCTGAACTTGATATCTAATGAGTGGTTAATATATAAGCTGCTATTTTCCTTATGATTCTTCACGTTGCTGTGATGAGGATAAAATCATAGGGTCACAGACTCTCGGGGTTGGAAGGAACCTGCCAACTGGAGGTCAGTGACTACTTCTCAGAATTTCTAGGAGATCTTGTTAAAATACCAATCCCACTCTGACCCAGAATTGCCTTCTTTCGTTCCCAGGTGAGGACTGAGAACCTGTATTTGGGACAAAAATCTCCAGATAGTGTATGATCAACCAGGTTTAGAGACCACAAATATCTGGCACAACTGAACAGAGGTAGGGATAGGGAGGTGCCTAAATTGTCCTAGAAATGATGTTATTATACAAATGTAACTGGTTAATCAGATAAAATGATTATATTTGTCAAATATTTTCTGAGAGAAATAGCTAGCACCAGGTAAACCCAGGGACAGACAGGGCATGAGACAGGAGGGGCTGGAAAGGGAGGTGGTTCGGTCCCAGAAGCACATTTCAACAATTTCACAATTTTACCTGGAACCAGGCCCTGATTAAGACCCAAAACCAATTTATATCAAGTTGGCAATGGATTGAACCAACAGGTCTGTTAGTCAATTCAAACTCTAATATGAAAAGAAAAAAAATATATTCAGAGCCAAAAACAAATTGAATGCAAGATAAGGTGAGCTGATATGGCACATTCCTACAGAAAATGATTTTAAGGAACAGTAGCAAATTTCAAAATCTGATTGAGGCATGGTGACCCAGCAGGACTGCTGAGAGTTCACAGGACCTCCATAGCTGTGAAAATCCACAGATGACAGGCCAAAAGAACTGCTTTCAAGATTGCTGATGGAACAAAGCAGGGAGGGGTTGGGGATGGTTTTGCAATGAAATTTTCCATGGGTCACACAGATATTTCCTTTTCTTTTCTGAGTTTCAGGGTGAGCAGATGGCTGGAGCACTGGATGAGAGTGAGCAAAGGGTCTGGCTGAGAAAAGCAAAGTGAGGTGAAAGTTCTCTCAGTCAAGATTAAGACCAGGAGCCAGAAGATCCTCACCCCAAAATCTCCAGAGAGAACGGTCCACACAGCCTCATGGAACTGAAGGAGAAGCCCCGGGCTGGGATGCAGGAGGTCTTGCTTTAGCCACTAACATCCAGAGTGACATTGGGTAAGCCAATTCCATTGTTTTGGCCTCAGCTTACCTATCATCACTGGTCATTAGATCCTATCATCATGATCCTTGAATACTTATGACATTTTCCCTTAAATACTTGGTGGCATTTTCTGGTTCACTAAGTTTTACTGAGAGATAGGGAGCTCACTGAAGTCACTACAAAATGCTTTGTTCACAAAGCTTCACCTACTTTTACTCATATCCAAATGGGTTCAGTGCCTCTCAAAATGGGTTCAGTGATATACATGGGTGGGCAGCTAGTCTCCCACCCAGCAGCAACACCCCTCTACGTCTGAGTAGCAGTCGGTCTTGGAAACACTGGTGGGGTGTCTGCTAACACTTCCTCCACCCTTGGTCCAATCCCCAGCTCTACCTCCCAGTTCCCACCTCTCATCTGGCCTGGGGAAATAAAGACTTGTTCACCAAGGCACTTCTGCTCTGCAAAGAAAGGAAATAGAGATAGCACTACCCCGTGTGTCCAGAAAGCCAGTTATGTAAAGTGTATTTCATCTTATGGTCTGAAAATGCTCTAGGCAGATTCTGGAATGTAAAATGTACAATTAAGGGAAACTAGAATATTTGGAGGATAACCCTAATCCCACTATTTCAGGATTCACATTAAGAAGACCCAGTGATCCCACTTCTAGGAGTATATTCTAAGAAGCCCAAAACACCAATCGGAAGTAATATATGCACACCTGTGTTTATAGCAACATTATTTACAATAACTAAGATCTGGAAACAGCCCAATTTCCCAACAGTAGATGAGTGGAAAAAAATGCTGTAATGTATTTACAACAATAGAATACTATACAGCTATAAAAAAGGAAGATTTCTTACCCTTTGTGACAGCATGGATGGACCTGGAGAGTGTTGTGCTGAGTGCAATGAGCCAGTCAGAGAAAGACAAATATCACATGACCTCACTTATAAGTGGAATCTAATGAACATAGTGAACTAACGAACATAATAAGTCCAGAGGCGTGAAGGCATGGAACAGACTGATAGATCTCAGAGGTGGGAGGGGAGATAGGAGGAGATTAACCAAAGAACTTACATACATATATGCATAACCAATGGACACAGACAATAGTATGGTGATGGCCTGGGGTGGAGCAGAGGCTGGAAAAAGGGGTAAAGTGGGGGGGGGGGGTGAACATCCATAATACTGTCAACAATTTTTAAAACAGAAGAGTTATCTTTGAGACAGAAAGCATGGCACTAATGTTTTATCTCTCTCTCTCTCTCTCTCTCTCTCTCTCTCTCTCTCTCTCTTTCTCTCTCTCTCTCTCTCTCCCTGTCTGTCCTCCCCTCTCTCTCACACACACATACACACACACACACACACACACACACACACACACACAGAGTTGATACCACAGCAACAGAAGTCAAGGAAATTCCCCTAACCCCCACCAGAGGCTGAAGAATAAGTTAATTTTGTTCCCTTGGGTGTTTTCCCTGCCTCGCTTTAATGACTTCATAGTGGAGTGACACATATCTTAAAGAGTCTTATTACTGACTAGGCTTTCCAGGTGAGCTCCTGATCCCATCACCTTTATGACAAGTGGCAAGACTGGCTGTCTCAAATGGAATCCCTGGAAATGGTGAGGTCTCCTCAATCTCCCTTCCCATGGAAAGCATGCCACTGTCTTGGAGGGCTGTGGCAGAGGCTCAAACAAAACCTAACAATAGTGACCATGATCATGATGCGTGGATGATCAATTTAATCCAGCATTTCAGAAGAAACTCTCTCTAGACACTCTTTTTTTATTTAATTATTTTTTATTTGTTAAATTATTTTATTATTTTTATTTAAATTAGTTTACTTTTGTTACAGATGTTTCTCCTTTTCCTCCATTGACACCTTCCTCCTGTTCCTGTGTCCCCACCCACAGCATTGTTGTCTATGTCCATTGGTTATGCTTATATGCATAAATTCTCGGGTTTATCTCTTCCTTCCCTCCCACCCCCCTCCTCTGAGGTTTTTCAGTCTGAACTCTACTTCTAGACACTCTTTTACCCATGAAAACTTTCCTGCTATTTTCTGGGACAAACCCACAGCCATATGCTGGTTGGGATACAGGACAGGGCAGTTCCATACTTTGAGCCTTGGGGTCCTCTATTGGCAGGTCACCAATTTGACTCACCCAAGGAGAACTGAGGTCTCATCTATACCTACTTCCAGTGCCTGGCACAATATAAGCATGCAGATGCACATGAAATGGATTTTCAAGTTTAAAGTGATGGCCAATTTTTGGACAACGTCAATGCCACAAAATTTCAGAAGATGTTAAGCCATAGTTGAATTTAACCTACATAAAACAGGCACAAAGACAACCAAACCAAGAATAAATTTCTAGCAGTCATCTAGCACATTTATCCCTTCTTCCGGACAGTTTGAGTATCTTTCCTTGTTTCTAATTTAGATCTTCTGGCTATCATATAAGCCTACTTCCTCCTTCTGATGTGGGGGCAGGGGCAATTTCCTGGTAAACAGAGAACAGTACAGTACAACAAAATCCTTGATGTAAAAGCAATTCATAGCCTGGAAAGACATACAAATTATGTTGCCTATAATGGACCAAATTCTATAGGCTCAATTTTCTAAAATAACTTCTTCCATATTTAGAGATATAAGGCCCCCAATCCCTTTTTACAGGCACAGTGATGTTCGATGTGTTCCTCAGTTCTCAAAACCTCAAATGCACTGTTGCTGGTAATGAACCCAGAGGTCCCTCTACCTCTACTATGAGAGGGGTCTACACAAATTGGTTCCACAAAATAAGCATACTTATTCAGGAAGGACAGGACTCACTGTACACCAAGTATGAGCATTGTGTGTTTAAAATGCTTGTCATTTTTTCAGACAAGAATTCAACCAGTTAATTTAATCCCACAGCCAGTCTTCATTCAATAACAACCCAATGGCTATATGGGAATCTAAAGTACTGAGCTTAGTAAAAAACATCCCACCTATATGGGTGAAGATAGAGTGTGTGTGTTTGTGTGTGTGAGAGAGAGAGAGAGAGATGGGGTGGTGGTGAGTGAGGAAATTTTGTCATCGTAGACTTTCTGGAAATGCCAAGAACTGGTTTGTCCTCATCTTAAGTAAACTGAATTATAAGCTGGAAATATGTCAGTTTCTTGAAAAAGGAGGTGTACAAGGTACATTCCATTTCCAGATCAAATTAAACTATTTACTCCAAAGCAATTTACTTTCATGCACAAGACTTCTCTGGGCCTCCCTTCCATAAGTTAGGACTTTGCTCAGTCGGAAAGTCACCTTTTCCAAATACCCATTCCCTCCTCTGAATCATCTTTATTTCCCCTGAAGAGTTTGTTCATTCTTACAACTGAGGGATTAATAAATTGATATTTTATTTTATTTCTCCTATTTTCTTTTCCCCCTCACTCTACCTGTTTTGTAAACCATGAAAGAGAAAATTACTCTCAAAGGTTAGAGAAATTAGGTAGTGCAAGGACAGTTCTTTTGACTTTGGAAAGTATGCCAAGCCCTAGGAGAGTTATAAAGAAACTTCACCAGAGTAAGATGGACATGTGGCTAGTACTGAGTGAGGTGGCTTACTGCCCTCACCTTGGGCTCCCCACGTCTCAGTTAACCATGGGAGTGCAGCAGACCAGACTCTCCTAGCCATTTCAGAAGCCCATTCTTCTGAGTGCGGGCTGACTTACAGATGCTTCAGAGAGCTAGCGGAGACATGCAAAGGCCCCGGCCTTGTTTGGTTGGCACCATCGTTTTGGTCTTCGGGGTGATTTTTAAATCCATTTTTAAACATCTTTCCAATAAACCTATTTCTAAAGTTGTAAATTTAAATATTAAATATTTAATCACATTCAACAAATAGCATATATGATAAAATTTCCTGGCATCTGAGATCTTCTCTGCTATACTACAAACAACCTGGAGAGTAAAAAATTGATTTTAATCTCTGTAACTCCAGACCTCAGTGCAGTGACTAGCACATAATAGGTACTTTAAAAAGATAGTGATTGAGCCCTGGCCAGTTTGGCTCAGCGGTTGGAGCGTCGGCCTGCGGTACAGAGAGACCCGGGTTCGGTTCCCGCTAAGGGCACGTACCTCAGTTGCAGTTTGTCCCTGGACCTGGTTGGTCGTGTGGGTGGCAGCCACTCGATGTGTCCCTGCACATCGATGTTTCTCTCTCTCTCTTCCTCTCTCTCCCTCCTGCTCTATCTGAACAAAAAATGGAAAAATGTTTTTGGGTGAGGATAAAAAAATAAAAAAAAAGATAGTGAATGAATAAAACAGTGAATAAAGGCTCAACATAGACCCAGCACTAGCTAGACAGACCTTGGGTGGAATGAATGAATAAACGAACAAATGAATGAATGAATGAATGATGGGAGAGAGAAAGGAAGGTGCAGAGGGAAGGAAAATGGGAGAAAAGGAGAGAAAAAGAAAAAAAGGAAAAGAAATAAGTAGTAGAATAATATACAGCACTAGTTTTCCAGAAAAATAAAATTTTCCTGCAAGAAATAATTGGGAAACAATGAAATTCAATGTGTGTAGTCCCCTGAGTTGGAAGACAAATGAGAAAAGAAAGTAAAATTGAGTTTTCACAGGCAGAAAAAGAATGTGTGTGTGTGTGTGTGTGTGTGTGTGTGTGTGTGTGTGTGTGTGTTAGAGGAGGTATTAGTTGGAGAGGGAAGATAAACACCACATAGTCTACTGCCAAAGAAAAAAGGGGTGCAGGTCTGACTCTGTCAGGTTGGCTGTATCTATTCATCAAACTCAGTTAATTGCTATAGTAATCATGACTCCTTTTTGCCTGAGTAAACAAAGCCTAAAAGATTTTTAGAGTTTATGCCCTTGTTTTCTTAGCACTTCTGAATGTGCTGTCAGCCAAAGGCGCTGGCCGCACCCCTCTCTTTCAACACTCTCTCGGGGTTTGTTCTACTTATCAAGCGAATAACTGGTGTGCAGCAAAGACTGTCTCCAGCTTTGGGGAAGCTGTTCTCTTAACTTGCTAACCATCTGAGGAGCTGACAGATCATTTTTCTCTGCGGGAATCCACAGAAACGATAGAGGCTCCTCGAGGCTCCTCGAGGCTCCTCATTCCTTGCCTTTTTGAATGAATGAATCCATCCCATCCCCAAGTGAAGAACAATGCTGATGAGACACGCTTCCCCCTGCTTGTGCTGGTCCCCTCACTGCCAATTAAATTCCATCACTAGATCCTGGAAGTTTCACTACATACTGATGGCAGCCTCATCCACATGACTTGCATTTCTTAGAGTACATGCTGGGTATAAGGGCATTTCAGTTAATATTTAGAGACCTACCAAATACCACATAAGTGTGCGTGCGCGCGCACACACACACACACACAAAACCTAAAAAAATCCCATTGCTCACAGGATTCTGAAATCTTGCTTCTTGCCAAAAACTCTTATACACCACACAGGGCTTATGCCTCTATGCCACAGAAACTGCTTTGAAAGAAACTGCTTTCAGAATTGAACAAACCAAGAGCATGTTTGTAGGCAGGTCAATGTGTATAGACTAAAACAGAAGGCAGGTTCCAATTAAATGCCTACATACTCTGTCATTGTCTAGATTGATTGTGACCTTCCAGTTAACACAAAAGTATTTATCTTTAAGTTCTACACAATGTATATATAAATCTTACATACGCGTTCAACATTTACAGCCATTATTTATAATGGTCTGAGAGTACTGCAGATGTTAAGTCAACACTATCTGTTTCACATCAAAAACTTCTAGAAGGTAATGACCCAACTCTGAATGATGACCCCAGACACAGAGGATTCCAACCCCAACTGCTACATTATATACATCAGAAAAGCTTTTTTTTTTTTTTTTTTAATATTGATTGCAGGGCCCACACTTGCATTTCTGACTCAGGATCTCTGGGAAGGAGGTCTTAGCATCTTTGTTTTTAATCCCACTCCCCTCACACCCCAACTCCAGCCAACTCCGCCCTTGGTGCAGGTAGTCAGGACTCACACGCTAGCTAACGCAGCTGGGGCTCTTAGCAGGGTCTCCCACACAGAACATCTGCCAGCCTCCACATCTCCACACAGAACCTATGAGAGGGAGATGAAAAGACCTCAAAGAAGACAGTTCTTTGGTCAAGACCCCCAAACACATTCGTGGTAGAGATCAGCTTACCCTCCTTTCAACAATAGCAACCTGTTCTCCCACCATATCTTCCTCCAATTGTCCTCCCCCTGAGGACCTCCTATGGACACTGGGGGGAAAATAATATGTAGCCTTGGTAGAGCACTCAGGACTGCTCCAGTGACCTACCAAAGCAGGTTTCAAAATCACCCTTTCTGATGTCTGCTCCAAGTCAACATTTACCCAGCCTGTAGCTTGTCACCTCTTCTCCGGCCCAAAAGAGATGTTGCTCAAGCAGGTGCCATAAGCAGCGAGGACAGTCTTGAGCCTAACATTGTTTCATTCTGCATCATGAAACCCAAGAAAACCCTAGAAGCCAAAATCACCCTTCCCCCCACCCTCATGTCACTCTACTTACGGGCTTTGAAAGCGTATAGACAACATGGAATGTGCAAATCTTTCTAGTTCTCACTTTCTTATCCTCTACTTTGGCAACATTCATCTCTCTTTCTCTGTCTTGCTTTTTCTGCAGTTTTTCCTTTTTATGCTGTGCTGACCACCAGCAAATCCTAAAATGCTATCCCTGAACACAGCAGAAAGACCTCAGCAGTGATACTGAACTGACCTCATACTGGGCTTTCTCAAACTGACCTCTCCTCTTTGAACCTCTTTCAAAATAGTCACTCCAGGGACACAAACTCTTGTCTCTAAATTCTTTATAGCTATGGTCTCTTCAGCATCCACAAGAAGGTCACTGACTGCCCTTCGCCATGACCTGCAGCTGTATTTGTTTGTAGCCCTAAATAGTACTGGCTTCTTCTAAATGATCACCTCCCTGCCCCACCTCCCACCCACCACTCCTCATCCTTCAGCCCTGGGTCAGCCAGTGCTAACTCAGGGGTGAGTATGAAACAAATTTGCACCTCTCCCTCCTGCCCCAGGTCTCTCCTAGTGCTAATTTTTTCCAGCTTTCTCCCTCGCTTTCAAACATTTGTATTTGGAATTACTGTTCACAGATGTATTTGTTTGTGTGGTTCCGGGCTACACTTTGTTAAATTCCTGTCTCTTCCCAAGGAGAAAGGGTCTCTAAACCTGGAAAGCTCTGTCCTGGGATCTTTGCTGCTGTCCACTAGCACCTCCTGTTCCAGAGTCCACTCAGGACTTGGAGAGGAGGTTGGGCAGGGGCAATGCTCTGCTCTTCAATGGTTCAGGCTGCAAATACCCAGCCAGCCCACCCCACAGCATGCACCGAGGCTGCTACCACCCCTCCCTCTGACCTCCAGCCCGTTCTCCAGCAGAGAGCTGGCTAGCGTGCCTCCCAAAATAATCTGCAAACATTGCAAATTAAAATTTACAAGAAGTCTTGTCACATTTTTTTCTAAAATTCCAAATTCATACCATCTACGGAACTCCTTTCATCCAATTATTGAGTAATTCTGTGGACGGAAAAAGAACAGCGGAAAAGACCAACCCATCCTCCACCCACCCATTAAGGTTTTGATGTTTTCTTTTTTGTTTGTCTGAGGCACTGGCCAGTTGGCCAGGCCTGCCTCTCTCCCTTCTGAGGACTGTGCACTTTGCCCATTGTGACCTCGGTTTTGTTTTCCATGGGTGCCCTGGCACATACAGAAATGATCGTGCTTGACTTCAGCTCCAGACATTCACCTTGCTTTTGAAAATTAAGGATACTCCCCACCATCTAGGGTCTTGCTGCCAAAAGTATTTATTCAGTAGTTGCTCTCTGAAATGTGGCCCTCAAGGCATGCCCTGTGGTTCTAGGGTTTGTGGAAAGGGGGCTATGACTGCACTAACTCCCAGCTCTCCCTTGGGCCACCCGTGGGGTTTCAAGTTCTTTTGTACTAAGCTAACTATGAATCCCTTTAGCTACAAAAATATCTAGACATAGAGCCGTTTTAGGAGAAAGAAAGCAGAATGAATCCTGTCACTACCATGTCAGAGATTCTGAAAGTCAGAGAATGCCTCATCTCTGGAATGTCAGTGGGTCACAGTGACAAGGGGATAGTTCTCCATCTGGGTAGTTGGCATCATGCGGACATAACTGTATCTGATTCTACTGCCTTGACAAATACTGAAACTATGCAGACCAAATCCCATTACAGCATCCTCCCAGGGCTATCCGTATATATCATGCTGTATTTTGCTGCATCAAAGGCTTTGTGAAAGAAGAGGCCACCTGCTTAGAATTCTTGTTGTTGTCCTGAGAGTTTCTCAGAGAGCATCTCGGGTCCCCTGAGAAGGCAGACTCCTGCTGCTGTTTACCCTCACATGCAGACCTCTGGTGCCTGCAGAGAGACAGAAAGAGAGATTAAGCTCAAGGCACTTAGACCTGGGGCTCACACCCCACTTACCCTGGAGCAGAATTTGACAGACTATTCCGTAATCCACAATGTTCGAAGTATTCTGGTCTACCTAATTTTCTCATGCTTAACCAGAAAGCCCAAACTGATCCTGAGCAGAAACTCTTTACTCTGGGCCTGTGTGAAGCCTGGTGACTGGCATGGATCTCAGGCCTTGAGTGTCCCCCACCCTTCTAGTTTGGATCCTAAATCTTGCCTACCTCTTCCCACTTGACAGTTTTCCACCTTGTCCTCGGGGTTCATGGTGACCACACATGAGGCTGCCTCAGTTCAGTGACCTGAAACTGGCTACTGTTGATCACTTAGAACTCTTCAGTAGCTCTCCATTCCCTACTGAATAAATGGAGTCCTAGAATATACCAGGTTTTTTCCTGCCTAGAGACTTCACTTGCCCGGTTTTGTACAACTGACTTTCATACTTCAGATTCCTGCTCAAGGTCAGCTTCTCAGAGAGGCCTTCCTTGACTGCTCAGTGTGTAAAGTAGGTGTTTGAGCTCCATCTCCCCCAGGATGCTCTAGGACAGCCCTCTGGTTCCTTTCTGTGTCCCTCTTTGGGACTCTAACTGCATTTACACGTTATTCACCTGTTCACTGTCTTCAGCGTGTGAGCCGAGTGAGGGCAGGCTGTGGTGTGCTCTAGGCGCTGCTGTGACTCCAGCTGCATCTCCTGCTGCCAGCCTCTTATCTCTGCTAAACAGCTTTCGGGTCCTCAGAAATGCCATCCTCTTTCCCACCTCCAGGCCTTTGCTCAGGCTCCCCCTGCCCAGAACTCTCCCCGTCTTCCTTTGGTGAATTTCTTTCTCCAGGTCGCCGTTCTGTGTTCTCTGGGAGAAAGCCTCCTCTATCTGCCACAGGCCTGCCTGGGTGTTTCTCCCACGGCACCATGTCCTCCTCTCCCACAGCACTTGTCACAAGTGCTACAGACAAACTGTACGTCTTCCTAACTCAACCGTAAGCTTCAGGAAACCGTGTTCAACCCACATCCCCAGGAATCACCAAGGTACTAAAGAATGCATAATAGACTCAAATATTTGAAATATGCTGGGTCTGCCCTGGCTGGTTTGGTTCAGAGGTTAGAGCATCAGCCTGCGGTCCAGAGAGACCTGGGTTCGGTTCTCACTAAGGGCATGTACCTCGGGTGCAGTTTGTCCCCAGCCCTGGTTGAGTCGTGCGGGTGGCAGCCACTCGATGTGTCCCTTTCATGTCAATATTTCTCTTTCTCTCTCCCTCCCACTCTATCTGAACAAAAAATAGAAAAATGTTCTCAGGTGACAATAAAAAAGAACAAGAAATATGCTGAGTGTATCCTGTGTCCCAAAAATACAGAGCAATGAACGAATCAGCCTGCCCTCACACGGCTCACACGCTGAAGACAGTGAACAGGTGAATAACGTGTAAATGCAGTTAGAGTCCCAAAGAGGGACACAGAAAGGAACCAGAGGGCTGTCCTAGAGCATACTGGGGGAGATGGAGCTCAAACACCTACTTTACACACTGAGCAGTCAAGGAAGGCCTCTCTGAGAAGCTGACCTTAAACAGAAATCTGAAGTATGAAAAAGAGTCAGTTGTACAAAACCGGGCAAGTGAAGTCTCTAGGCAGGAAAAAACCTGGTATATTCTAGGAATATCAGAAGACTGGGATGGCTGAGCAAAAAGAGAAAATAGCATGTTGTTCACACTGTCATGCCCACAAAATCTCTATCACCTGTAGGATGGATCACTCTAGAGAAATGATTTTGTTCCCTCCACTAGGAAAGGCGCTTGATAACCAAGGAGCTCCACACACCATTGCCTTTTCTACAAAACATTTCAAAGCCCCAGGGCCCTGTCTTCCAAGCTCAAATTCCAGCGCAGTAAGGTCAACCTGTTCTTATTTTTAAATTTAAATTTAAAATGTTTAAATTAATTAGCAACCAACAAAGGAACAAAAATGAGCTTATGGGTGGGTTTTTTTTGCCTGGTTGGAGAAAGTTTAGGACAGAAGAAAGACGGGATTTGTCCTTTAAACCAGTCAATCTGGATGTGTCTCTTTAAGATGAACTATGAAGGTGTCCCTGGGGTAAGTAGACTTCTTTCCAAAGATTAGTTCTAAGGACCTCCCTTAGGATCATGGCACACCCACTTTATTCTAAGGCCAAGTTTACACCTATGCATACTAGATCTGGAATGTGCCCTGTTATCTGCTCCTGCTTTGGCTCCACCCTTTCCCTGACCCAGAACAATCCCCCAGATAGATTGACTGTGAGTAACTGTGGATGACAGCAGGGACGCTGGAGCCAAGGACTGTTTACATGTCCTTCTGGACAACCTGTTCTCTCATTCCACCATCAGAATCAGAGCTTCCTCCCTCCACTCCCCTCCTCCTCCAGCTCTCAGAGATGGTCCACATTCCTAGCTTAGGCAATGCATTCTTGCTGCCCTGACACATACCACCAGAGTGGGCCAGGCAGGCTGTTAAGAGAGCCAAGCTACCCACCCAACACTTGGCTTTGGCCAAGGGCGTCAAGCCAGGCCATGGTGTCATAGCAGCTAAGGTCCCTTGATAAGCTGCATCGGCGAGCACTTAAAATTGATCGTGGCATTGTTAATGAGGTTGATGAGGGTTACATCAGATTGTATCCCTCCAAAGCCCAGACTGAATGACTTTTTTTTAATTAATTTATTTATTTTTGTTACAGATGTTTCTCCTTTTTCCCCCCTAACAGCCCCCTCCCCCACCCTCTGCGCCCTGTCCCTAGCTTTGTTGTCCATGTCCATTGTTCATGCATACATGCATATAAGTTCTGTGGTTTATACCCCCCCCTCTTCCGGGGATTGTCAGTCTGTACCCCACGTCCACATCTCTGGGACTACCCCGTTCCTCAAGACAAGCCTAGTGGTTAACTCTCCTCTCACTGTGGAGGCAGCTGCTAGGTCCAAGTCTGGAGTGGGTTTCAGTGGGGACAGGGTTGTTGGTTATAGGATATACCATAACATAATGAGAACCTTTGGGTGTGGAAAGGTCTCTAAAGTTCTTGGGTTCAACTGCATCACTGCTAAATTACCACTGATTTTTGATCATTTTCAACAATTTTCAATGTCTATTCCTTCCATGAATAGGATTTAATGATTCATTCATTCACTCAGAAAGTGTAGTTAGCACCTCTTATATGTCATGCACTGTGGTAGATATACAAGAAAATGAGATGAAAGACACATGTTCCCTTCCTTCAAACAGCTCCATAAGGGGCAATGCATATATCTATTTATCTTGAGAAAATGACTGAAAGACCACTTTATGAATCTTCCAAAGTCAATAACTACCAAAAGTTATTGTGAGCTATGATAAGTAGCCTGTCTGTAGGGACAGTAGTGATGATTCTGGTGGCTGACCCCCTTGGATTGCTAAGTCATATTAAATCCTCCTCCACAATGTTTCATATGTCACAGGCAGTTAGTAGTTGACAAATAGAATGAAATAGAGCTACAGTCTACATGTGACATCTTTTATTATGATTACTTATTATAATATTAATATTAATAACTATTTGAGTGCTTGCTATGTACTAGAAATAGTTCTAAGTGCACTACATGCGTTATCTAATTTAATCTTAACAACCCTGAGAGGTAAATACTGTTGTTCTGTTTTTGTCCTGACTTGAAAGATGCAGAAACTGTGGCTCAGACTGACTTGTGTGCCTTATTGCCTGCAGGAGTTTCCAGGGGCTCCATCTGAGAACTGCTGACCTGGCTCAAGCTTCTCCCTTTATGAAGCCCATTCATCCAGGCTTCATCACTTCCCAGTCAGTGGCTACATTACTTCGCCAAGTGGTGGTCACAGGCACATGGGCCCCAAGTTGTGAGGTCATTTAGACATTCAGTAAATATTATTTTGTATTTCCATTTGATGAGGATTCAGTGATGACACAAGCCCAGCCTCTGCTCTCAGGAGGCTTTCACTCTGGTAAAATAAATTAGAAAAAATGAACAGAAATAAGGTAGAAAACCTGGAGTAGGCACTAAATCCACTGGGCTGCCAGATGCCAGCAGAGGGTCCAGACGTACATTGGCCCTTCAGCTCCCCTATCTCAAGCTCGCACAGTTATACCTATAGGCCCCTGGCTCTCACTATGGCTCATACCTTAGACCTGTGCCCTCCTGTGACCCAGGACCCTATGACCAACTGCATGCTACCAGCATACATGTTATCAGCATCATGAGCAAGGCCCTGCCAAAAATGTACTCTTTGCAGCTCAGTGGAAGTAAAGACAGAGGAAACACCCAAGGGAGGTAGCTAGTAGAAGTACAGAGGCCTGAAGAACAACCACTTGGAGCTCATAAAGAATCACTAGAAAGAAAAACAAGAAAAAATTAATCTGGATGGTCAGAAATTGAGCAATAAGAAACTGGAGGAGAATTATGGTCCAAATGATATACCAGTCTCCATATGAGAGCTGCACAACTCCTGGCTCGAGACAATGCCAGACCTCAGGTCTCCCAAAGAAACATTAGAATTATTAAGTTCTTCAAAAGTACATGCAGGGGATCTCCATCCTTCAGTCTGTCCTGAGCTTGGTTGCATTTGGGATTTAGTACTCCAGTGATAAGTCTGCATCCCTAGACAATATATATTTAGGTTGTGTGCTTGCTCTGGTTGTGGGAATCTCTTTATTACCAAGAAGTGCAGAGCACCAACATCATGGTCAGATTCAGTAAATTATTCCTCTTCAAACTCTTGTCATCTGAGATGCAAAAGAGAACATAATCCCTGCAGAGCAGTTAAAGGTCAGGACATATGGAGATTAAAAGAGAAGACTATATTCCTACAGATATCATGTGGCTAGCTTTTCAGGGAGGTAGGGTAGATAGTTTATCTCTCACTGGAAAGTCCAAGTCTCAGTCCTGCTCCTGTGATTATACTCATGGCAATCTCCTTGAAACAAAGAACACTGACTTCTCTCCTACAACCTATTTAAAAGGTACAACTAGCCTGGTCACCAACACAAGCAATGACGCCATCACTGGACAGATTGCCTCACTGGCTTCAAGACTAGGAAATTAAAAGACACCATTTCCATTGAGATTGAGCACTTTGTATTCTAGTAGGAGTGGCTGCTTAACCAGCATACTTTTCTTCGTCATCCCAGTATCCATGAAGTATGTCCTAAACTCTACCATCTTCCTCATTGGCATTATTGTGGCCCATGAATCTCCAAGTCACTGTCACTATCACTCCATTAATGACAGAAAAGTGGATGGTCAAGAAGAATAGCCTGGTGAAGAACCTGGAAGCAATGGAGACCCTCAGTCAATCCAAATGACAAGACTGACACTTGGATTCACAACAGGACCCATCTGTGTCTTGACAATCAGATCTATGTGGCTGACACACATGAAGAACAGACAAACCAACTCTTTGCCTGAACAACTTATTCATCATCTTGGGCACAGATATCATTCCCTCCCTACTTCATTTCATGAGGGAGCTGAAACTGTCCTTGTAAACCAGAAGCCTCACCATGAAAAGATGGACAGATTGGTGAACAAGCCACTTGCAATGTACTCTTGCCTGAACACTGGCCTCATGCAAACCCTGGGGTCTTTTGTTGTTTACGTCACCATGTATGTACAGAGGGAACTGAGACCCAGCACTCTCATTAACCTTTTGGGGAAATAGGAAAGGAACAGCATGAATGACTAGGAAGACAAGAATGGACAAAGTAGTAGAAGAAATGCCTAGAATGAACAGGCTACACATTCGCTCTCATTGACATTATGAACCAGCAAATAGCCCATCTGATTACAAGAAAGGCCAGAATTTATTTCATCCTCCAGCAAGACCCTTTCTGAAATAAAGCCAGCTGAGTGGGAACTACATCACATCTTCTCATAACATTCATTCTATTCTATGACTTTGAAAGTGTCACAGACCTGAATTCTACCATGTTCCTGGCTCAGGATTGGTTTGTGAATATACCACATGCCATTCTTCTTCAGGTATATAAAGACATGTGAAAACTTTTCATCAGACTTTACCATGGAAGCTGTTGATATATCATTAAGACCATCTTTTTTCTCAAGTCTCCCAACTTCACATTGGTGATGATCTTCAGATCGCTTGAGCAAAAATGACATCATCAAAATTTATACATGAGAGAGACAAAAACCATATGAAAGGCATTCGATTGATGTTTTATACTTTACAGCTGAGGTTTTACTGGTTATGTGTGACTTTTATATCTATCTATCTCCACCTACTGTTTCCAAATGTTAATTTCAAGGTGATGATGTAGGGAAGAAAGAAGTGTTTGTATTTACATAGGTTTTCATGGCATTAAATAGTCTTGTATAACCCAGATATCTTTTGGGTCTTCCTGCTTTTAAGCTCTAGGTAGCATTCTCCAAACCTCTATTCTATGTCCCATTGAAGATCAAATGCCCTCCCCAAGATTTCCATGTGCTTCTGAGAAAATTTGTCACATTGCACAAAAATTCAGCTCGACATTTATAGGAAATAGAGGTGGGGGCGGGATTATATCTTAAGAACATGAACATCCACCACTTTGACTCGCAGGCATTGCCATGACATGCTTTCCCTGGCCATATCACCCGTCACCCCAGATTCTTGCCATCTCACCAGTCCATTTTTGCATTACTTCCTCCCATCTCACTTCTTCTGCCTCCCAAACTGTGTCCTTCATCCCTACCGCTAAAATGCCAATTTGGCTTCTTTCAAATCCTGCTCCAAAACTTAGCTACAAGTCCACTTTGCATATCCTAATTCAAGGTTCTCAACTGAACAAAGGAGTCTTTTATTTACCAGAAAACCATTGTGGTTTAAAATAATAATATCTATTTCTTGTAAAACATTTGCAAATCATTTTCCAGATGGACATCATGTCAATCATGTTTCATGCTTTTTAACTTAGATTTACTCATGTGTGGAACACACATCTATGTTGACAGGCCCAGAGAGACCTCATTTTAAAGTAAAAGACATTTTACAAAACAAAAATACTAAGCTAGAAAGTGTTAAGTGACATAAGGACGGTCCAGGGATCAAAATATCTGCAAGTGCTGACATTCCTTCTCAATTCTAATTTTCCATGATTCTGGATCATGTACCATGATGCCCAGTTAGGAGCATAGAGAAGGCTTCAAGGAGCAGGTGCATCTGGGCCAGGCCTAGAGAAGAGATAGTGTCAAGATAAGGGAAATACTATTTAAAGAAAAGTTTCACTGATTCCATTTTACTTTGAATGAATAAGACTTTATAAGAAATCAATATTGGCCTTTTGAAGTTTCTGTGACATTCCTAATTATCTTTTACCTTTTATTACTTGAAAAATTAGATTTCACTACCTACATTTCCATCTTTCCTTCCTTTGAACAAAATTGATTGAGGGCCTCTGTGTTTCAGGCAGTGTACTAGGCACTGGAAATGCAGAGATATAGCCCCCAGAGGAAGGAATTCAAGTCCAATGGGAGAAATAAATAGGAAGAAAAAGATCAGTCTCAGACCTTCAGTTTCTGTATCCTTGCCACAGTCTCTGGCTTCTACCACTCAAGTTTAGGCACAATATTCAGCTTTCTCTAAGTTCATTTCTTCCGCCATTTGGTGATTTTAATAACTTACATTAAACATTTCAGGAGTCAGGATCCCCCCCCAAAGTCTCTTCCATCTCCTGGCTGCCCTCCCACCTCATTCTCCTTTTTTCTCTCCTTTCAGAAGGAACACAAGTTCTTCTTCTTGCCCAACACATAGCTGTTCCAAAGACATATCTGTTACTAGAGCATGCCTTTGGGTGTCACTCTTCACTCATAGTGACTCAAAATGTTTCTTTCAGATAAACACAGGGCCTCCCCTTAAAAAAGAATCTGGAAGGGAAAGACACAGGTTCTCCATCTGTGTTCAGAATGCAGTGGGTCTTGTCCAGTACACGACAGAAGAGGCAGCTTGTGTGGTGAAAACTAAAAGGAATTTTGGTTCATCAAATATATTTCCAATTCTCAGTGAGACCATTCCAGAAATGTAGGGAGCTGGCCCATGGACTCACCAATGTTTGGGTTATGTTTCAACCTTGACTGAGCACCAGGATTTCACATAGTGCCAACTCCCATGTGCTTTGAGAAGAACTGGGTACGTTACGCCTCACTGTTTTTATGCCTGGGTCTTTTCCACGTGAATCTAGGGTGTTTCTTTCATTAAAACCAGGACTTTTCCTCCCTCTGAGCCTCTACACAAAACCCAACTCATGCTGATACCAAATCCTCTTTGGGGCTAAAGGGTAGAAAAAATTTATTCAAAAATACAACAATAACTCTATGGAGAACTCTGGTGAGCTGTATCATTTCACTCCAGATTACCTGATGAGAAGAGGATATTTTGCTCAACAGTGACATGGCAAAGACAGGTTGTTTCTGCCTAGAAAAGCACAAGGTGAGTTCAGGGCTGTCCCTGTCCTGGGGCTGCAATACAGTGTGGGAGTCTCGGCTTGTTTCTTCTGTGTCACCTCGCCCTCTCTTTTTCCTATGTCCTTCTTCCATGCAGGGTCCACACCTCAACTCAGGACCCAGATGCAGTCTCCCCCGCAGACATGGCATTCTTGGAAAGACAGCCTGGATATAAGATTCCAGGAAGACATCATCGTTGGCCTCAAATAGCAGAGGACCTGTCATATAGAAGAGGCATTGAATTCACTCGGTTCTGTGGCAGAGGAGAGGAATGGGGACAATAGACTGAAGCTGTTAGGAGGCAAAAACACCCCCATCATGGAAAGAGAGTCCGAGACCAACACTACCATGGAGGTATTTCAAGCATCTGAAGTTAGCTACTCCCCCAGCTTCCCAACACCAAAATTAATTTATAGCACTGATTTGCATGGGGCCTTATGATGTCCTGGGGAAAGAACTTGAACCATGGTCCAACTTGGGCTTCCGACATAGAAACAGGCATGATGAATTTAGGAGGTGCAGGTAAACTGTGACAAGGAAAGCTCAATGTCCAAGGGAGAAGCAGAATAGAATCTGCAATGGAAGCAGAAAATGTTGAGTGCCGGACATGCCCAGAGGCTGGAGTCTCGAGGGCGAGAGTGAAGGCTGTGGGAATACAGCAGGTGGTGGCCCTGCTTTAATCTGCTCCAGTCCCAGGCACCCTGGTGACATGTTCACAGAGAGGAAAGAACCTGTGTAAACATTAAAAGAGCCATGATATCTAAAGACCCAAGCAATTCTTCAGAGAAAATCATCAAAAAAAGTAGCCCACCAAGGAAAGGAAACCATTTATTTCTGTCTTATGCAGAAAAAAATATATTACTGTCAAGTAGCTTGGAGCAGCAGGGAGCACATCAGTGGTCTGGGGTGGAAAGGCCTTGACACAGGCTACAGACTAAGTGCAGCTTCAGAGACCGAGCCGGGGACAGAGCTACAGGAACATCTGAATGATTGGCTCAGAGAGTAGCATCCAGGTGCCCAAGTGGCTGAACTGATTCAGGTGCCCACATGAGGCAGCCCTAGCAGCTCTGAGCATGGGGGCAGTCATCGCGTTACCGTGAGGACCAAAATGTAGTCACACAGTGGCCAGCCAACTACTGACTATTGTGGCTACATCTTTTTTGTTTCTGAAGTCAGATGTATTGATGTATAATTTACTTACAGTAAAATTTACCCTTTTTGTGTGTACAATTTAATAAATTTAAGCAAATATAGTTGTAAAACAACCACCACCACATTAAAGATACAAAACATTTCCATCACCCCAAAACCTCCCCTCATGTTCCCTTGAGGTCAGTACCCCCTTCATCTTCACCCTGGAACCCAACAGTCTGTTCTCTCTCTCTCTCTCTCTCTCTCTCTGTGTGTGTGTGTGTGTGTGTGCGTGTGTGTGTGTGTGTGTTCTCCTTGTTGCCTCTCTCAGAATGTCACATAAATGAAATCATAGCGTATGTAGCCTTTTGAGGCTGGTTTCTTCTTTACCTTGGATAAGGGCTTTGAGGTTATCCATGATGCTGCACATATGAGTCATATGTTCTCTTTTCCTGCTGTACTGGTAGTTTCCAGGTGTGGGTATACCAGTTTTTCTACCCATCTACCAGCTGATAGACTGCTGTTGACAGTTGGGCTCTTCCAGTGTGTGACGGTTACAAACAAACCATTTGTGTACAGCTTCAGTGTGGACATTTGTTGTCTTTGGGTAAATATCTAGAGGGGATCACTGGATTGCATGATAAACATATATTTAACTTTATAAGAAATGACCAAACCATTTTCCAAAGTGGCTGGATCCTTTGGCATTCTCACTGTCTGACTCTTATGGCGACCTCACGTGCTCTCACAGGATCTCGGGATGAGAATATTGACATTCTGCTTCTATTGATCAAACATCTAGGAAATCAGAAATGTCCAGAAGCAGAATTTGCACCCCTTGAAATGTAAGTTTCCTGTCTCTGTGGGTATCCGAGCCGGGTAACTGCTTGTCAGGGACGTGGTAGAGGGCTAGATGGTATATCACCATTCAGATCTCTCCCAACTCTGGTTTCTGTGATTATATTAAATGAATGTCACCCTGGCCAGCACTCTGAGACACCCACCACCCACATGTTTACCACTTGGCTCACTAGACAAACATTTGTCTTGATGTTTGACATCTTTATCAGTCTGACTGATGTGTTTCCCTGAGTCAGTATTTTTCATGCAATCAATTGGATCAGTTGGCAGTTTTTGCAAAGAAGTAATACATTAATGGACCACCCGCATACTTTTTCAGGTTCATCTGTTGACCTCTTTGGGACTGTAGATATTTCACTCAACCTCTCCATGCTTTCCCACTAATCTGCAGAGCACACTGAGAATAGAAATGGCTAAGTAGTGACATTGGTATTTATAACTAGAAAGATTGCTTTGACTTTGTCCTCTTTGCCATGAAGTCTGGAGTCTGACAGGGCTGAATTTGGATTCTGACTCTGTCACCAGCTGTGTGACCTTGAGGAAGTCACTTAGCCCCTCTGAATCCTGGTGAAATTGACATTCTCTTCAGAGGACTAGTTAATGTAGGTAATACACCTTGCATAGTGCCTACAAGCATTAGTTTTGTTTTGATTGTCCCTAAATCGACTCTCTCTATCACTACTACTTAAGAGAGCTGTGGCCTGGCCAGTGTAGCTCACTGGTTGAACGTTGACCCATGTACCAGAAGGTCATGGGTTCGATTCCCAGTCAGGGAACATGCCCAGGTTGTGGGCCTGATCCCTGGTGGGGGACATGCAGGAGGCAGCCAATCGATGTTCTCTCTCATCGATGTTTCTATCTATTTCTTCCTCTCCCTTCCTCTCTCTCTCTCTCTAAAATCAATAAAGAAAAAATATTTTTTTTAAAAAAGAGGGAACTGTGGTCATCTCAGGCTAGGACACCCGAAGTCTGGGGCTGGGGAAGAGCAGAATGCAGAAGAGGGCGTGAGAAAACTGGCCGCAGGGGCGGTCCAGGGAGCAAAATGGGAGTTGGACGGGGGCCCCGTGATCCAGGAAAAGTGACCCATCAGCAAGCATTGAGAACTTTGTCTCTTTGTCGTTAAGCTGGCCCCAAATCCTGGGTTTGGAGTAATTGCCCATCTCTGTCTCTGAACTCCTGGCCCAGGACATCTTTCCAATCAGTGAATTCCCATTGCTATGTATTCTGAGATCCTTGACTCCTCTCAGCTTACTGGGCCTGTGGAGATTCCCCCAAATTCTTTGGGGACACCAGGACCACTGGTGTTGGGTAAAAGGACAACAGAGCAGTTCTGAAATGCTTTTCTCTTACAACCAAAATAAGGGGTGGATCTGACTAGGCCCTTGTCGATTAGTCTTTGCCAGGGAAATAAGAAACTTTCAGTACCTGTGAATTTTGTTTTTAAAGAGATTTCCCTAGACCAGGCCTTTGTCATTCCAAGAACACAAGAAAGACAACGCAAATATGCACCTCACCTTCCATGAGAAATGTCTGCGAACAGTTCCCTAAACAAATATAGCTCATTTCTCATCTCCCCTCTCCACCCCTGGTTCCTCCCATGTCAAGCCTCATCCCAAGCCCTCTCACCTTTCCTAGGTTTGGGAGACAAATTAATTCATTCCTCCTCCCAGCCATATAGTAAACCAGGACAATGGGTTCCAGCCAAGAACTGTGTGGTAAAGGAGCCAAAAGATGGATGTCCTGGTCTCGACCTGTCCTAGATTGGGGGGAGGATGGGAGAACGAGACTCTGCCCAGAACACCGTGGAGGAAAGAGCACTTGACTTAGAGAGAGAACATACCATCTGGATCCCAACACTTCTGAGTCATGCCAGTGTGTACGAGTGACAACTTCTACTAGACTCAGTGTTCAGACTCTTCATCTATAACATGAGGGTGACATCACCTCCTTCACAAAATAATTTTGGGAATTAAAGGTTATGCATATAAGGCTATACATCTGGTGCATAGTAGGCACTTAATAAACCATAGCTACTTTTGTTATCATTATCTTTCTTTTTGCTATAAGGATAAAAGAAGATGATCGAGTTGAAATTCTAGCACTGATCTTACCAGAGGCTCAGCTGTATGACTGAGAAGGAGGTTTAGATCACGACTTTCTTTTCTCTATTACTTAGGGTCTGCATAAGGGCACAAACAGTTCTTTGCTCTTCATCAACTGCATCCTTGGACAGCAACATCAGAGTGACGGATGAGCTAGAACTGAAATTGTCTGGATGTCACTTTTCAGATACTTAGCTTTAGAAACATCTCATTAAGGGGGGAGTTAATGCAGATGGCTGATTTCTTATAATTTTTGGTTATAGACATCATTTCGCTGGGTTCTCCAAATGTTCCCTCATCCTCCCACACTCACCACACCTCATGGAAAATCAGGAATTGGCCTTGGACACTGTGTTTTGCCTCCACTTGCGTCTCACAGGCAATACCTGTTTGTGGGACAAACAGAGGAGTCTGGTTTCCAAGGCTGTCAACCTGGAAGCCAATCCACTTGCTACAAGGATTGGAAACGGCGTCTCAACAACGCGCAGCTCAGCATGAAGGCCTCGGCCTCCAGAGTAGCTCTCACATTACAAAGCCTGGCGGAAGCCACTTGCGTGGGGGGCTTGGAGAGACAAGGCCCGGTCGCTTTGTTCCTGTTATAGGGATCTGGACGGGAGCCAGCGCTGTGTCCAGATGCCAGCCTCAGCCAGCAACCTGCCCAGCAGAACCTTCCTCTTGCCTGACTCTCCCCATCTCTGTTTCCAATCACCACGTTAGGAATCAAACCCAGCTCTCTGTCGGGTCACTGGGAGTCGGCCCAGGTAGACTAGAGTGCTTTGAGAAAAAAATGGAAGAAAAAGGCAAGATGGTAGGAAGAGTGTAGACAGGTCTCAGGGAATACCATCTCTTTCTGCCTCACGGTTCTAGGGTCAGGATCGTGGAGATCCGGGTCCCCTGAAATCCCCTGAGAGTCTCCAGTTGGAAGAGGGGTGACAGAAGATCGCAGAGAGCAGGGGGGGATACTCAACATGAGGCTGAGATGTGGAAGTCACATAAGTGAACGAGCTATCAGACCACTGAGAATGCCTTTTAGACCAAACCACCAAAACACAAATGAACGAACAAAAAACAGAACTGAAAGAAGCAGGCTGATGAGCGTGTTGACCCTCCCCAGTCAGACGTGCCTGGTTCTCCATGTCCCTTTCCCGGGAACGTGTTCCGGGACATTCCTTTGGTGTTTGCGGTTTGGACTGGGACTCTGTCACTAGCAGCCATGAAAGCCCCAGCGATACACTGGCTATTTGTCCAAAGTCACACTGTGAGTAAGGAGCAAAACTAGGCTGTTAACCCAGCAAACTTAGGCCCGTCTGCTCCAAAGGCAGGATTTGCTCCATTCTCCATGTTGCCTTCCATGTCCTCTTTCCCAAGGCCATCGGGGCCAGGAAGAGGGACAATTAAGCTCACGTATTTTTGTTTTTCAATAATAATAAACTGCCAAGAATTGTTTTAGGTGTTGGGACTACAATGGAGGAAGACAACCAAGGACACAGTCAGGTGGGGGCAGGCTTGGGACAGACTGAAGGGGAGGAGGAGAGGGAGAAGGGAGAAGAAAGCAGGACCTACAGGCGTGCTGTGGTGTCGGTTACGGACGTGCTCGGCTTTCTAGAGCCAGGAGAGTTGAAGGTACTATCTTCTGAGAAAGTGCATCCATTTAATATTTTCTAGTATAATTTTCCTTAGATTTCTAGCTGGAGAACAGGCTCCATCCTCACACCAGCCTGGAAACCCCACACCAGTGCATCTTCCTGTTTTCAACAAGACAGCTTGTTGCTATCTGTCTGCTCTGGAGAACAAGCCAGAAATCAACATGCCTCATCCTAGGCCTTTCGAGTCTTCACTCACAGCTTCAGGCTCTGCGCGCTGACTCATCTCTCAGAGACAAGTTAAACTCCCTTTGGGAGAGAGAACTAAGCTACAGATGCCCCAAACCCAATTCCAAAAGCATTCCAGGAACAGGACTCACAGGGAGCCAAGGGAAGTGGAGCCAGGGTGGCAGGGCTGGCCGGGCGCCAGGGAACGGGAATGAGCGTCTGCCCTTCGGTCACTTTCCAGGAATGGTTCCTTCCATCCGGAATGATTGGGATGCACACAGCTGCCTCCTGGATGGGGTTCCAATGTTGGTTTCCTCTGCTAAGCTGCAGCTGGAGAAGACAGTCATGCAGAAATTAAAGCAGGACTAAGAACCCCTCTTCAGCGTTTCTTCAGCCCAAATGAAGTAGACGTGCAATCTACAAAAAATAATAGAAAACAGTATCACTGGCAAATTAGTAATTCAGCACAAGATTAATTGATAACATTGCTTAAGAACTAATTATTTGTTTTATGTCTCTACTATCCTGGGAAGCAAATCTAGTCTAAAGAGAAACATAGAGACTGAGGTTCTTGTGCAATCATCAGCTGGGCACTTACTAAGTCTGTGTTAATGGTCTTGACTCTGTTTAAAAATTATGATTTCTTTATTAAAGAAGCAGCATCTCTTCTGTGTAGAAAAAAATAAAAATTCAATTAAATAGAAATGCTTTTTACAAATCCCCTTCATTTATTTTCCCTCCAATAAGATGTGTATACGTTCCATATTTTTTCTATGCATTGATTAATGTTTTATTTTATTAAAATAAAAAAATACATATTTTGTAATCCTTTTCCCTCTCCATTTTATCAATAATATCTAATCCAGATCACCATTTTAAATGGTTATGGAGCATATCATCATATGTATATTCCATAATCGTTTTTAAAAATCCCTATATTATTTAATATTTACTCTTTCCAATTTTTGACATATAAACAACATTATAATAAGCTCCCCATGTTGCATATACAACTATGTGGATTTGCCTTGTCATTTCCTTAGGACATATCTCTAGATGTGAAAATAACATATACTTTATTAATTTTTTATTCATATGCCATATCGTCTGCCAGTATGGTTTCACCAGATTACATTTCCACCAAGCCATAAGTGCCTGCTCCCCCAACCCTCACTATCATGATGTTGTCATTCTTTTCTTTATTTCTTAACTATATGCAAGTTTACTGATAACTACCTTCATTTGCTTTGATGAGAGTATTACGAGAATTCCTTTTCATTTTGGTTGTGTTTGTGAGATAAGTCAAATTTAATCATTGTCAGTTAATAGAAAAAGATAGATTAGGAAGGAAACATGACAGAGCCCACTCGGGTAAATGAGTAAGAGTTGGAAGTAACATGGGAAAAACAAAAATCCCCCAAGGGAAGAAAGGGAGGTGTCGAAATGTGACTTTGGTTCAGACAATTTCCTGTGCCTTTGCCGGACAGCACCTGGGACCAAGAACTCTTTCTGTGCCATTGGAGGCCCTGGGTAATCTGTAGCATCCATTTTTAAGTTGATGTTTCCCATTCAAGTAGTGTGTATATTCAATTTACAGATGGTGTACACACGAACAGAGTTGTATTTTCTTGGTCTGCACAAGAAGACCACCCAAGAAAAATGTTAGAGATTCTCAGAGGGATGAAACTGCTCTGGTCCTCATCTAATATGGGACCCAGCCCTTCCACTGATGAGCACCTCTGTTAACAACACAACTAGACTCCCAGCCCCAAAATACTAAAGACTTGTTGGGACCCAAGTCAAAGAAATGATGACATTTTTGAAGTGCTTCTCCTGTGCTTATAATTTCCTTTTCTTATGTTTCACGTGCATAACCTCTTTTAACTCTCACAACAAACATTTGCGGTAGGTGTCATTGTTTTTTCCACTCTACAGACAAATAAACTGAAGCTCAGACCACTGTGATTAAACTAGAATTTGAATCTGGGCCCTCTTATTTCAATCTCATGCCTTTTACACTATCACCACCTGGTAGGATTTGAAGTAACAGTACTCACTCTAGGACAGTTGAGTGAAGTTTCAAACGAGAGCCCAAAGGGGGCCAAACTTCTTGTTACACCAGACAAGAAATGAGTAGTGAGGTGACAATACCCAAAGTTCCTTTTAAGTTCTGGGCACAAGAGAAGGGTATCTCCCTTTTACCGAAGAATAGACTCCAATGTTTACAGGACCTCTGAGAAGTGTTAAGAAATCAATCCCTTTTAGACAAGTTATATCTAAATGACTAACACCCAATCTGCTGCTCCCTGGAAAAGCCCATCCCAGGCCCATCTGGCTTGGGATGAGTTGCTTAGAAATCATGGAGATCATGCAGGAACATACGATGCTAATGCGAAACACCAATCATTTGGTCTCCTCCTTTCCATAGCAGCTTTCCTGCAGGAGGCTATGAGAAGGTCATGGCCACCAGATGTTGCTGAAGGTAAAAAAAAAAAAAAAAACCTGGTGCCTGAGCTTTGCCAGAAGCCTAACCCAAGCCTGCTGCACCCATGGGGCTCTCTCTGACAATCCCCATGGTGCTCACATCCAGAATGACTTCTCCAGTACTTCCGATTGCACATCTTCCTGGGCAGCAGGGCTCAGAGGGGGTGTGACATCGAGACACAGATCATCTGGTGCTAAGTGTTTGTGGAGGATAAAGTTGAGTCTGGTATGCTGGTTTGAGGGCTGCTGTCTGAGACATCAAAGCAATAAAAAAATTAAATAAATAAGCCATCTTATGATGTTCTCCAGGGTGGGTTAGCTCTCATAAGCAAAAGCCAGTAGAATTCTATCATTTCACCCACCTCCCCTTCATCCCACCCTTTTCATATTTTGCTGAACTCTCTGCCATTAGCCAAAGTCTCTTTCAACCTAAATTAAAGCTTCTGCTGATGGAGCTTCAAAGCACCCCATCTCCTCCACTTTCTTGAATTATTTTAAAGGGCCAGAACACACCACCTCTACTCCCACAAAGACAAATGCCACACAACTCCCTTCTCCAGCCTTCCAGTTCTTTCTCAGACCATCCCACATAGCAGAGCAGTCCTTCAGCTTCCTGCTACCTAAGGTACTTGAGTCATCCTAAAAGTCCAACCTTGGGGAACCTTCTCAGAACATCCTTTATCCCACACACCCACACCAACTGCCACCATCATCATGCACATAAGCTCACATTCCAAGCTAGGCACTGACCACAAATGTCCAAACTACATCTGCTAATCCACAGATTCACACATTACATTGCAGGAGTTCAAGTACTTTGTGACTAAAATCCAGCTCAGAAATCTTGTCCTCTCCACAGTCAGTAGATTCTCTCTTTCTCACTCACCTAACTGCCTCCATCTAGCAAATTCTGAGATCCTCTCTGTTTGAAGGACTTACAAGTTCTCCTTAGACCTCGATAACGATGAGGTGAGTTAGATATCATTACCCCTATCTTACAGGGGAATACATTGGGGTTAATAAAGACTGAGTGATTTGCTCAGGTTCACACATCTGGCTGGATCGTGCCTGTTGAGATTTGAACTCAGATCTGTTGCAAGTATAGCCCATGCTCTAGCAAGGACAGCCTACAAAACAAGGGACTTACCCAAGATCACACAGCTGTTCAATGGGGTTAGAAAAATAGAAACAAGAGGAAGATCGAAGCCTGAGCAAGGGCATAGCAGGGATAAGTTAAGAAGGTAGCCTTATTGTTGAGGAAAATAGTTGAAATGTTACATGGCATTTAACCATGGCAGTTTTTAAGCAGAAAAGCAAAACTAAGCAGAGGAAGGGAAAATGTCAGTAGAAAATACTCTCTAAAAATCATTAGATCTAGACTCTTTGCCTCCAGAAAAGACTTCTCTTAGGACACCTAGACTGGGTGAAATTGTTCTCAGGAATCCAAGCAGCTCCTTGCCTATGTGGTAAGAAACCCCATGCAAATGCCATAAACCCTCATCCGAGTCTCCCTCCCATGGGCTCCCCTGTCTCGAGCTGGGCTGTAGCAATGGCTTGGGGGGGGGGGGCAGTTCTGATTTGAAGCCCAAAGCTCAGCACTCCTACATGAGTCATGGTGTGGCTTGGTAGGAAAGCCCATACCTCCCCATGCCAGACCTAAGTGCAGGATAAATCCCACAAAACCTCCTACCCAAACCTGTATTCAGACTGGAATCCTGTGCACAAGCCCCCTGGGCTATTCCTGGCAGAAGGTAGAGCTGAGTCTCTGGAGCCCGGTGTGCACAGAACTCCTAGGAACTCAAAGTACCAAGAGGCCAAGACTCCAATAGCTGGAAATCTAGCGCCCCCCACTTCCATTGGCCAAGCCAGCACCCTCTTCCCAGGGGACTAGCTGTGGTCAAGAAGACACTATGACCAGGAGTCAGGAATCCTAGGTTCTTATCTCAGGCCAGTCACAACCAACAGCTGTGGAGCCTTGAACAAGTCACTGACCTTCACCAGGTCTCAGCTCCATTACCTCAGGGATACCAGCCCTCCCTACTCTGCAGGGCTATTGGAAGAACAAATGAGAATATGAATGTATAAATCATAATCAACTTCAGGTCTTTTTATACTTCTTGCTTGATGAGAGACTGATAGATGGCAGATAGATGATAGATAGATAGATAGATAGATAGATAGATAGATAGATAGATAATAGATTATAGATAGATAGATGATAGATAGATAGATAGATAGATAGATAGATAGATAGATAGATAGATAGATAGATAGACAGATGTTCTTCCTCAGATCCCCACAAATACATTCATACTTTCAAGATGGTATGTCCTAATTTCTGGTCCAGAGAAAAGGAAAATAACCCCATTCCAGGGAGACACAACCTAAAAAAGTGATTAAGGATGTATGTTTTGCAATCCTAACTCTACCTCTCATGAGTTATGTGACATTGGACAAGTTATTCAACCTTCCTGAGCCTCAATTTCTTCATCTGTAAAATTGGGATAATGAGAGCATCACCTAATTGACTTAGTCCTCAAGTAATGGTGGTTGGTGAATTATAAAAAATTCTGACTCTAGGCTCTGTCCTTCCACTCCTCCCCATATCACACACCCCAGGTATATCTTGTTGGTGCAACCCTGGGTATGCCTTGGAGAGTGTACCTCCTCCTTTGCCCCATGTTCACCTCTTGGCAAAAAGCAGATCTTCTGAGGCAGCCATAGAAACAGAGTTTAGGTCACCTCCAAATTGCTGGGGCTATTAATGGCTGCTGGAGAGACTGAGCAGAAAGAGTGAGACCCCTGGAGGAACATGCTACCTCTCCCAGCATCTGACAGTGACTGTCTGAGTGTGGAACTCCACTGGCACAGCTACTGACTGTCATCTATGCTCACTAACACCACTGTCTACACCCCTCATCAGCATGAGAGATGCCCGTGTGGTTTTATCAAATTCGCCTAAGCCTTGGGAGGCAAAGGTTGCATCCACTGCATGAAAACAACCAGGTAAAAGGTAAAGAGTTTGGCTAGACTTGTAATTCAAATTCACATAGTGTCTCCGTCCTGCCATTCTTCAAGATTCTATTCTTCAATTGTATTGGCTAACTTGTAATTGGGGACACAGCCCAAACACGGAACACGGAAGGTCCAGGTTCTAAGCCACCTTAGAGACCACCTGATCTGACACTCTCACTTTCCTGATGGATAAAGCAAATTTCAGAGAGGATAAGTGACTTACCCAAGATTATAAATTGAGCAGAGAGCAACACAAGAATCTAGGAGAGAAGAGAGGTATCTTCCCACTTCTTACTTGGGAGGAAACAACCACAAAGAAGGGGAAGGTCCATTGTGGGTAGAGGGTGTTGGTTGAATGTCAGGTGCATCAGAGAGGGTGGACGAGTACTGAAAAAGAGGTAGAAGACCAGGGGCCCCGACCTTAGCCTCTGACCAGCTGGGCCACCCTGCCCTAGCCCTTCACCTCTCTTGGGACTCAGTTCTCTTTTACAGAATGAAGCGCCCCACCCACCTCTCAGAACTCTTGTGAGGAGCAGATGAGAACGTTTCTTGAAAAATCATAAGGTTCTACATGTGTGCAACCACATTCTGCCCATCAACACAACCACCTTCAGCCTTTGTTCCCAAGGCTCAGTGTAGAGACCAGGAAACAGGCAAAGTGGAGAGTTAGGCATGTTCTGTGAGCAGATCCAAGGCCGGGGGCTTCTCTCGGCAAAGGGGCCCAGAGCACCAGGCTAAATCCATGTCATTCACACAGGGCTCGGGTTGTATCTAAGCGGCTTTGATTTGAAAAGATTAAAAAGGAGGTGGAGTGTAAAGAAAAATTGATGAGGCAGCAGAGTCCAGCCCACAGTACCACACTGCCCTCTGCAGGGCATCAGGGAGAAGACACCTAGGCTAGGCTAGGCTAGGCTAGAGGAACTTAATTCAGAGGGCCCAGCATCTTGGGATCAATTCCCCTGCTTCCACATAGAGTAAGCCTTCCCCAAGTTGAAATAGGGATAGGGGACAGCCCTCACCCTCAGTGATCTCTTCTGCGTAGCCCAAATCTTCCTCCTTTCTGATGTCTAACACTCTCCAATCTGCAGATCTCCAATCTGCAGGCCTTAGCATTTCTCACTCTGAAGCCAAGATTTAGACAGTTCTGAACAACAAAGAAGCACCCAGCTCCTGCCAATTTGTTGTATCCTCCAGAATAGGATGCCTTCTTCATACTCTGGGCGTATTCCAGTCCTTGGGAAAAGCCCCCTATGCTGAGGGGCCCTGCAGGTTTCAGAGACAAACCAGAACATCAGACACAGACTCTACAACTGGCCTGGAATTAGGAGGAAGGCATCCAAGCCTGCATCGTGGCATCATGAGAGTGAACTCAACAGCCCTGGCTATTCAGACCTTCCCCCCCTTCCCCCTCCCCCCCTCCATCCTCTGGCCTTTCCCTGGTTGTATGGTTCAGAGGAGGGCACTCTGCAGCTGGCTGACCAGCCTCCAGGCATGGGCTTAGGCCATGCTCCCCGCGTGCCCTTGTGTGGACCCGGGGAGCTGCTGCAGCCGGCCCAGCCATGTGACGTGAGTGATTCACACACGCAGACGCCCAAACCAGCTTCTCCATTCTTCCTCTCCCAGGCCATCACAAAAGGCACAGTCTCGGCAGCTCAGGCTGGAAATCCTTCAGCACAGAGCTGCATTGTTCCCAGGGTCAGGAGGGGCTGGAGGCTGAAGGGAATCGGGAAGACAGGGAGCCCGGGCGCAGGGTGGTTTTCCATGCAGCATAGGTCCCTCGTGCAGGCCAAGCCCACTTCCTGTCCTGGCTCCAGCTCTGGAGCTCAAGTTTACATCCTCCTTCTTTAAAACTGACTTCAGGTTGGGTTGGCTTCTTTCATTTTTCATTCTCTGCACATGTGCATGTCTTTGAAAAATATGCGTGTGCTGTTTCTCTTTTCCTCTCTGACACACATCATTCTGTAGAGACCTTAATATAAATGTTTTGTGGGGCATGCTTTATTTGTTCATTTCTGCTTGCTACCTCCTACCAAACAGAGCCCAGGCAGGTGGAGGGACTGGAGGGTACAATGATGGGTGAAAGGGAAAGAGGGGGATCTGATCAGCATTTAGGGGGTGAAGTGGGGTGTATGGGGACATGGTCAAGACTGGGTCTATAGGGATTTGGAAATTATTCCAGTTCTTCTGAATCTCAAATATGAAAATCTTCTACTCTGGGTTGTTGCAAATAAGTTCCTAGTAAATGCACACTTAGAATTGGAAGGGTTTTTAGAGGCCAGGTGGTCCCATTCTGACTGAGAAGTGTTCCTTTCTTTAGAGCAGGACCCTGGCAGGCAAATCTCTCTTTTCAAGTCATTGGAATGTGCTTGTGAATTTCTAATCAAAACCTGTCCCCATGTGGTAGGTAGACTAAAAATGGCCAGCATTCTCCACTCCTTCTTATTTCTACACCCTTTGCATGTGACTTTACAGGACTGATTTACTGACTTGCCTTACCCCATAGTATGCAGCAAAAGTGATATCACGTCATCACGGAGCCGAGGCTTCATAGAAGCCTGTCACTTCCATGAGAACAAGATGAAGGCAGCCTACTGAGAATGAGCAAAGCCATGGAGGAGACCTGCGTCATCCCAGCATGGGCCATCCTGGACCAGCCAGGCCATACCCGACCTGCCAGCTGACCATAGATAGAGCAGTGAGTCTCAGCTGAGATGAGCCCAGCTGGCTCAGATCAGCAGAACCACCTTGCTGAGCCCAGCCCAAGTCGCATGCCCTCAGAATCAGGAGCTTAAATAAGTGGTTGTTGTTTTAAGTCACTAAGGTTTGGAATGTATTATTTTGCAGAAAAAGTAAGATGCTGTACCCCATAACTACCTTCTAGAGCCATACAGAGTAGTCCTAGAAGTTTGAAATATTCAAATAATTCTTTATCATTGCCTCTAAGCACCAGAATGGCTCTTGGGGAGGTCACAGAGACTACCCCTCCTTAGAGGCATACCCATGGCATTCATTGTCACTGTTTTCATGCCAGCACCAGGCGTTGCAGAAGAAGCTCTTTTGCAGTTGATGTCAGCATCCTTCAGTAGCATCATGTCACCTCACCAGGGACTCTGACAGCCCCAGCACCCAAATCTTCCTGTCTTTCTAGCACATTTTATTGCCAATTAAGAGAAATTGAAAGACTGAGGTGAGGAGGGTGCTAAAAGGACAATGGAAATATTTAAGTCAATTAAACTTCTTGAATGCACTTCTGACAGAAATCTAAACTGCCGACCGCCTCCAAAACAATGTCGTCGGCTGGTTTCCAGGGGAACCCTTGCTCCGAGGGCCACAGCAGGGGGAGGGTGGTCAGAAGCTGCTGGCTTCCAGAGTCCGCCACGTGGGGTGAACAACAAATGCACTGAACGTGGTCTTGGGGTCTGACCGGGAAGGTCACCCTTCCCACCACAGGAGAGAGATCAGGCCAGACGCCACCCCTGATCCTAACCAGACACGGAGGGAAGTGGTGTTGTGGGAAATGGTTGCCATCTGTGGATTTTCTGGCTGAAAACTTGGCTGCAAATTTGCCGGTTTCAAACGAACCCTTGCAGCTCGCTTCCTGTTTTCCGTTTGCCCTCTCCCTGTGTCACGGCACAATTATTCTGGAAGACCTTCTCAGAATGGACATGGTCTCCAATTTTCTTCCCCTAATAACAGTGTGGGAAATAGGGGTGAGGGAGGCAGAGAGGAAAAAAAACCCAAACCTCAGAAAAGGATGAAAACACTTCTAAACTCTGTTTCAAAACTGAGAAAATCAAAATCACCAAGTCGCAGTACACAACCCTCTACTCATTCAGTCCGGTCTCCTACTCCGGGCAGGCCGGGGGAGGAGACACTTCGGGGAAGTGAGGCATGCGCGCTCTGCTCTCAGGGCATCAAGAGTATTTTGAAATTTCCTACCCTGAGACCCTAAAAGTCATCAGCATGGCAACAATGGCAACAGGGTCAAGTGGTTGGTGGCAGGGTCCTGAAGAGACGTGTCCACCAACAATTATATTTCAACCACCTAAATGACGTTGGCCATGACTCAAAGCAGAACAAAGAAAGGACAACTCTTCCTTCTTCCACTGCACAAAAGTCTCAGTCCCAGTCCCCAAAGCCATTCTTACTCGAGGCCATGAAAGAAGTTTGAAATCTAGAATATGCTTATTTTAAAGGTCTTCAGAGCTGCCTTGCTTTGGGATGTTGGAATAGAGATTAGAATTTGCATGTATGAGCCTGAGTTTATCCACACTTTTATCCAGGTACATAGGGACGTGCATTTGTGTCTGTGAGTGCCAGCCAATATGAGTGTGGGTTGACATAAATCAGTATACCTGCAATTCACTAACTTGGTACAAAAGCCTATGTGAGCTCACAAGTGTGTGCACTATTTGGCCAGCATGTTCATGAAGTTGCTGTATGTATGTGCACGTGCATGTAAGCATGTGTGTGCTGCACACATATTTCTTTTTTTTTTTTTTATTCTCACCTAAGGACATCTTTTCTATTTTTTGTTCAGATAGAGTGTGGGAGGGAGAGAGAGAGAGAGAGAAACATCGACATGAAAGGGACACATCGAGTGGCTGCCACCCGCACAACCAACCAGGGCTGGGGACAAACTGCAACCGAGGTACGTGCCCTTAGCGGGAACCGAACCCGGGTCTCTCAGGACTGCAGGCCGACGCTTTAACTGCTGAGCCAAACCGGCCAGGGCTGCACACATATTTCACCTCAACATATCTGCAGGCCTGTGTTCGAGATGGGGTTGCACGCGTATACATACAAGTACACGCCGGCCTGTGAGAAGGTGTGCCTCTGTGTCCACGTGTGCCCTTTGCAAAGCAAGGCCTCTTTGGCCTCGTCTCCTCCGCCCCTTCGGTGAGCCCACAGCATTCTTTGTTTGCTTCCCTTTGGGGTCTGCCAGTTAATGGCAGGGGTCCCTCTCCTGGGAAACAACACTTCTCTCTCTGCTCATTTGCGTCTCATCAGAGGGCTCCAGGCTCCAACCCATAAATGGCAGCCCGCGACTGCAACAGATGACTTTCTTAATCGCCCGTGATGCTGGCGGGTGCAGGGCAAACACGGCGGCAGCTATTAGGCGGTGCAAGCTGAAGCAGGCTGTGTGAATTGCGCCTGTGTGAATTCAGTGTTCCTGGGGGCTGAGGCCAGAGCGGGTTAGAGCCACTGAAAGGCTGTCATTATGGCCTGGCACGGGCCTACCGTTAGCTTCTTGCGACCCTGAGGCGATTTCACCACACTACAGAATTGCAACACCCCCAGAATTTCCAAACCAGGGCACCCCTCTGCGGCATCCTCCCCCACCACCCTACACATGCTTTCTCTTCTCGTTATTTGTCTTTCCCCTTTTCTCATTCTTTCTCTCTGTGTCCTGATTTCTTTTCCCCTTGCTCCCTTTCTCTCTCTTTCCCTCCTATTTCTCTTCCTCTCTTTCCCTCTCTCTCTCTCTCTTACTTCTTCCCGTCTCTCTTATCCCTTCCTCTCCTCTCTCTGCCTCTCCTCCAGTTCTTAGCTCACAGCAGCAGGCTTGAAGCTGGACAATGACGAGAGCATCGGCCCACCATTGCGGCTGCACTTTCTCCCTCTTGGCCACCCCCACCTCCCGTCTCGCCCTGTGGTCCCCATCCAGCCCATTCCTCAGAGCTTAGGGTCCCAAAGTGGAGATTTTTATTTCCAGTTATCACCAAGGCTGTGGGGAGATGGGGGTGGCTAACAAAAGGCTGCCTTGCTTCATTTCCCTCTGCGCACACCCTCCTAGATGCCCATGATAGCCAGTGCCCAGCCCCTTACTCCTACCTTCGTGGCTTCAGCTCGCATGAGGGAAAGTGAAGATAGAGAGACACAGTGAACAGAGACACACAGCAAGTCAGAGGAAAAGCTGTGAGTGTCTGAACTCAGGGCTATCAGGTGGTAGCTGAGGCACAAAAGATTTCTCCCTGGGTTCAGATTGCAGGACGTGGGTCTGAATCCTCCAGCGCAGCATTTGACGGAATTTGGAACAACATTAGCCTGCCTGATTCCTTCCCAAGAACTGATTTCACTCATTCAAACTGCTCTTCAGAACATGTTGCTGGTCTCAGTGTTTATGAGTGAGTGAGTGAATGCTGAATGAGTGAATACATGAATGGGAGGCCACGAGCGACCCTCCCTAGAGGTTCCTGGGGACTACATCATATTAAACCTGGATGATCTCTCTTCAAAGTAAGGGAATGTGTGAGGTGACATCAGCAAGGCCTTCCAACATGAGAAGCTAACTGTCCTTGGGTAAGTGCCCTCCCCACATTGCCCCCAGATTTCCTTATCTGTAAAATCAGCCTTCACCACTGATCCCAAGTGATCTTCCCTCCAATACAGTCTTGGAGATGAGGAAGCTGTGACATCATCAGGATGCAGGAGTTTCAGATTCTTTCATGGTTTTAATCCCAAGGGCACAGCATCCCCTCTGGTCCTTCATCCCAGCCAGGACCACTGGAGGCTCCCAGGTGACCCCAGCACAGCCTCCTTGGCACAGCTGGAAGAGCACAGACCTGGCAATGGGGATGCCCGCTCTATTGCCCTTCTTGTTTGTCCCACCTTGCCAGGTATGGGAAGGTACTATCTGACTAACTAGTGAAGAAGTAGAAAATTTTGTCCCTGACCTCTAGTTGGGACAAACTCTAGGTTGCAATACTTATTCAATCATTCCCTGGTAGGATTCAACTGAAGTTCTCTTTAGTGTGTCTTTGCCTGAAATTCCAAACTTGCTTGACTCCTGCCCCTCCTCGGTCCCTCGTGTCTTTCCCACTGAGTTTCTCCTGGGAGCCCTTCATTAATACATCACTTGTACACAGATACTTGTCTCAGAAGCTGCTTCCATAAAACCGATCTTAGACAACAGGCACTCAAACTAAAATGCCTACTGTTGGGAGATAAAATTGAAGGGCTATAGAAATATCCCATCCATCTAGACAGGGTGGCCACTTCCCAGCTGTTGGCTCCCAGTGGGAATGGCAGCCATATATACAGCAAAATACACTGCTTAAAAAACAATAATAATAAAGGAACTCATGCTTTTGCACAAGCTCTCTTGATTTTAAGTGTGACAAATATCTGAGATTGTTTTTTTCTTGTTGTTTTTTTCTTGTTTTTTTGTTTTGTTTTTATCCTCACCTGAGAACATTTTTGCATTCATCCTCAGATAGAGCAGGAGGGAGAGAGAGAGAAAAACATTGATGTGAGAGAGACAAATCAAGTGGCTGCCACCCACACGACCCCAACTGGGCCAGGGACAAACTGCAACTAAGATACATGCCCTTAGTGGGAACCGAACCCGGGACTCTCTGGTCCGCGGGCCAACGCTCCAACCACTGAGCCAAACTGACCAGGGTTTGAGATTGTGTTTTAAATACTGTGCATAAACAAAACACATCCAAAGACTGGATTCAACATTCTGACTACCAAATTCCAATATCTGATTTATTGGTTCAAAGTCTCCAGTGAAATAAAGATTGGAGGTGATTTTTACATCTAGCTAAGATGGCATCCAATCAAAAATCACCACACATTCAAAATTGCAGGAAAATATAACACATAATGAGAAGACCAATCAATTTCTCAAAATCAATCTAGAACTGCCACAGATGTTAGAATTAGCAGACAAGGAAATTGAAATCATTATTATAGCTGTTTTTATATGTTCAAAAAACTCAATGGAAACATGCAAGATGTTTAAAAAAAATAAATCAAACTTCTAAAAATAAAAACTAAAATGTCTGAAATGAAAAATACACATGATAGAATAAATGGGAAATCAGGTCTTGCAGGAAAAAAAGATTAATAAACTTGAAGACAGAGCAACAGGAACTATGAAACCATACAAAAGGTCACAAAGAGAGAAAAGAACATTTAAGAAAAATAAACAGAGCATCAGTGAGCTATGGGTCAACTTCAAGCAACCTAATATACGTATAATTGGAGTCACAGAAGTGGGGGCAAGGGTAGGACAAAAATATGTGAATAAATACTGGCTAAAACTGTTCCAAATTTAATAAAAAAACTATACACCCACAATTTCAGAAAGCTCAATGAATGCCAAGCAAAAGAAATATGAAGAAAATCACACCACATAATTAAATTGCTCAAAACCCGTAATAAAAAGATGATCTTAAAAGCAGTCAGAGAAAAAGACACATTATAAACCAAGGAACAAAGGTCAAAATATGAGCAGATGTTTCATCCAAAAACAGTTCCAGTGAGAAAGCAGTGGAACAATATCTTTAAAAACTAGAATTCTATACCTAGGGAAAATCTTTCTTTTAAAAAAGGTGAAATTAAAATGTTTTGAGGCATAAAACCTGAAAAAACCCATCACCAGCAGATTCACACAACAACAAATGTTAAAGAAAATCCATTCAGGTAGAAGGAAAATAAATCCAGATGGAAAATGAATTTCACAAAGGAATGAAGAACATCAGAAATAGCACCTTGCACCATATTAAAAAATCAACTCAAAACAAATTATACAGCTAAATGTAAAACTATATATATATATGAAATACAGAAAAAGTTTTATGGTTTCCTAAAGGCAATTCCAAAAGTACAAGTGGTAAAAGAACAAAGCGATAAACTGAACTTCATCAAAATTAAAAACACCTGCTCTTCAGAATCAGAAGAAACAGATAAGCCACACACAGAGAGAAAGTATTTGCAAGTCATATAGCTGATAAAAGGACATTGATAAAGATTTATATAGAGAACTCTCAAAACTCAATAATAAGAAAATGAACAACTCAATAGAATAACAAACAAAAGATTTGAGCAGACACTTCCCCTAAAGAAGACACATGGATGACAAACAAGCACACGAAAAAAAGTTTGACATCATTAGTCAATAGAGAAGTACAAATTAAAACCATAATGACATACCACTTGTTAAATTAGTTAAACAAGGGGCAAGTAGAATGAGATGACTCTAATGCATGGCAGCCTACGTAAGTAAACCAAAACTTAAGCCCATAAATGCCTAAAGGTGATAAAATTGAAACCTAAAGACAATCACAAACCAAACTAGAGTTTAAGTTACAGCCAACAATAATTTCCTTACTTTGCTTCTACCTTTCTCCATAAAAGTCTTTCCCCAAGCTCCTGTCAACAGCATTCCTAACCAGTTCCAGTTTGGTACTGTCCAATTCAAATCACTTTTTGTTCAAATAAACTCTTAAAATGTTTAATATGCCTCACTGAACAACTATTAGAATGGCTAAAATTAAGATAATTAACTATTGTAAGCATTGGTGAGGACGTGGAGTAACTGGAACTTTCATAAACTGCTAGTGGCAGTTTCTTTAAAAATTAAACATGTAGTTATAATTAAAATCCAGCCATTCCAGTCTTGGGTAATTACTCAAGAGAAACAAAAGCATATACCTATTCAAAGGCTGGCACATAAATTTTGATAGCAGTTTTGTAACAGCCAAAAACTTGAAACAACCCTTCAATAAGTGAATGAAGTACACTGTTATATATCCATACAGTGGCACACTACTCAGCAATTATAAGGAATGAGCTAGTGGCATGCACTGCAACCTGGATGACCCAAACATAAGTATACTGAAAGAAGCCAGACAAAAGAGTATGCATAATGTATTACTCCATTTATATAAAATTCTAGGAAATTTAAACTAACCTATAAAGACAAAAAACAGATCAGTAATTGCATTGAAGGAGTGGAGCAAGAGAGAAGGATTTGAAAGGTCCCTACATAAACTTTTGGGCATTACAGACACATTCATAACTTGATTGTGGTGATGGTTTCACAGATATATATGTGTGTCATCACTTGGCCAATTGTACACCTTAAATACATGCATTTAATTGTATGCCAAGTATACCTCAATAAAGCTTTTTCCAAAAACAGTGTCTGGCAGATAGTGGGCACTCAATAAATATTTGTTGGATTAAAAACAAAAGGAAAAATACAGTAAAAGTGGTCCTAAAAGGGGAATTCGTAGCGTTACAGACCTATTTCAAGAAAACAAAAAATAGACATCAAAGTTACAACTAAACTACACAACAACCATCATTCAAAACCACCTGAAATCAATCTGAATGGAAGTCCTACATCTACAAAATTAAAGAAGACGCCACATGGAGACTAGTAGGAGGGGTGGAGGCAGATGGGCTTGTCCCACACCCACATGTGGCAGATAAAAATCAGGAGGACAACTCAGCTGTGAAGGTCCTCCCTGAGGAGTGAGGGGTCCAGTGCCAGGAAGAGAAAGCCCCAGCAGGAACTGAGGCTAAGGGAGGCTGAGGCTGCTGGAGCTCCAGGCAGCTCCTCTTAAAGGGCCCGCGCACGGACTTACTCGGACTCACACCCTCCAGGCTCCAGCATGGGGAAGGCACCTTGAAAGGCACCAGAAACATATGGGGAAGAACTGAGTTGTTTGACATTGGGGCAAGGGTTGGAGAGGCAGGTTTCTGCTGGACAGACGTACTCAGAGGCCTGTGGAACCTTTGGTGAGCCGTTCTTTGGAGCAGCAGACAGCCACCATATCTGGGACTCCAGCAACTTGGCTCACACTGTTTGCCCTGCCCTGGTTATTCCCTGAGTCCCTGCCCCACCCAACTTTCAGGCCCACCCAAGCTGTTGCCAGTTGCTTTACCATAGGATTGGCCTGTCTTGGATCCTGCTTCAGGTTTTCCTAAATTCTTTCAAACAAGCAGCATCTGGTCTCAGCTAGCCTCAGACCTCCAGTTAAGTGGCCCCAGGCCTGACACTAGAAGTAGCCAGCCTTGGTTCACAACTTGTCTTTTCCTGGGCACCTCTAAGCCCAACACAAGAAGCAGCCATCTGCAGATCACTTTCTAGCTTATGCCTGGTGGCCCCAGGTAGAACACAGGCAGTGGCTGACCTGGCCCCAGAGCCAGCACACCCAGTGAACAGCTTCAGAACACTGAAGCACCACCACCCAACCACCTCCACAAGTGACACACTCAAGGACCAGTCAGAAATGAAGGATGCACAGTCAGAAATGAAGGAGGCACTAACTGAAATAAAGAATAATTTACACAGACTCAATAGTATAGTAGGTAAAGCCAAGAAGCAACCCATTGATTTGGAATATAAAAAAGCAAAAACACCCAATCAGAACAGCAAAAAGAAAAAAGAATCCAAAAAAAAATGAGGATAGTGTAAGGAGCCTCTGGGACAACTTTAAGCATACCAACATTCACATCTTGGGGGAGCCAAAAGGAGAAGAGAGAACAAGAAATTGAAAACCTATTTGAAACAATAAAGTCAGAAAACATTCATAACTTGGTGAAGGAAACAGACATACAAGTCCAGGAAGCACAGAGAGTCCCAAACAAGATGAACCCCAAGAGGCCCATACCAAGACACATCATCAAAATGCAAAAGGTTCAAGACAAAGAGAGAATCTTAAAAGCAACAAGAGAAAAAACAGTTAGTTACCTACAAGGGAGTTCCCATAAGACTGTCAGCTGATTTCTCAAAAGAAACATTGCAGGCTAGAAGGAAGTGGCAAGAAATATTCAGAGTGATGAAAAGCAAGAACCTACAACCAAGATCACTCTATCCTGCAAAGCTGTCATTTAGAATAGATGGTCATATAGTTTCCCAGACAACAAAAAGCTAAAGGAGTTCATCATCACCAAACCATTATTATATGAAATGTTGAAGGGTCTTCTTGAAGAAAAAGATAAAAAATATGAACAAACAAAACGGCAACAAATACATATCTATCGACAATTGAATCTACAAACAAAATGAACAGGCAGAACAGAAACATTCTCATAGATACAGAGAACATTTTATTTGTTGCCAGATGGGAGGGGGATTGGGGGAATGGATGAAAAAAGTGAAGGGATTAAGAAGTTCAAATTGGTTGTTAGACTGACAAACTTCAAAGCAAAGGGGTATGAGGGGTAGGGTGGGAAGAAATAAACCAAAAAACTTATGTGCATATATGCATAACCAATGGACACAGACAACAGTGTGGGGAAAGGCAGGAGGGAGGCAGGAGCAGGGAGGAGGGGGGTCAATAGGGGGAAAAGGAGCAACATTTGTAATACATTCAACAATAAAGATAAGTTTAAAAGAAAGAAACAAAGAAAGAAAGAGAAAAAAATATTAAACAAACAACCTAACTTTACACACAAGAACTTGAAAAAGAAAACCAAACAATGCCCAGATTGAGTAGAAGAAAAGAAATAATAAAGATCAGAGCAGAAATAAACAAAATAAAGTCTAAAATAACAATACAAAAGATCAACAAAACAGAACTAGTTCTTTTAAAAAAGATAAACCAGCCCTGGCTGGTTTTGCTCAGCGGTTAGAGCACTGGCCTGTGGACCAATGAGTCGTGGGTTTGATTCCAGTCAAGGGCACATACCTCAGTTGCAATTCATCCCTGGCCCTGTTGAAGTCATGTGGGAGGCAGCCACTCAATGTGTCCTTTTCATATCAATGTTTCTTTCTCTCTCTCTCTTCCTCTCTTTTCCTCCCACTCTATCTGAACAAATATGGAAAAAAGTCCTCAGGTGAGGATAAAAAAAAAAAAGAAACAAGATTGACAATTCTTTAACCAGACTCATCAAGAAAAAAATAAAGTGAGGACCCTCAAAAGTAAAATAAAATCAGATATTAAAGAGAAGTAACAACTAACACACAAAGGAGTGTGTGTGTGTGTGTGTAATCAAATAACTATATACCAACAAATTGGACAATCTGGACAAAATAAATAAATTCCTAGAAACATAAAATCTTTCAAAACTGAATCAGGAAGAATCAGCAAATCTGAATATACAGATTATAACTAGTGAAATTGAAGCAGTAATTCAAAAACTCCCAACAAACAAAAGTCCTGGACCAGATGTCTTTACAGGTGAATTTTACCAAACATTCAAATAAAAACTAACACCTATCCTTCTCAATCTATTCCAAAAAATTCAAGAGGAGGAAAAACTCTCATGCTAATTTTATGAGGCCAGCATTATCTTAGTTCCAAAACCAGATAAAGACACTACAAAGAAAATTACAGTCCAATATTCCTAATGAACATAGATAATAAAATCCTCAATAAAGTGTTAGCAAACCGCATCCAGCAATACATAAAAAAAATCATACACCATGATCCAGATTTATTCTGGGGGATGCAAGGCTGGTATAATATCCACAAATAAATAAATGTGATACACTATATAAAAAAAATGAAAGATAAAAACCACATTATCATATCAATAGATGCAGAAAAGCATTTGATAAAATTCTGCACCCATTTATGATAAACACTCTCAGCAAAGTGGGAAAAGAGGGAACATACCTCAATATCATAAAGGCTGTATATGACAAACTCACAGCCAACATCATATTCAATTGGCAAAACTAAAGATTGGGAATAAGACAGGGATGTCCATTTTCACCACTCTTATTCAACATAGTACTGGAAATCCTAGCCACAGCAATCAGACAAGAAAAAGAAATAAAATGCATCCAAATTGGAAAGGAAGATATAAACCTCTTTCCTTTCTAATTTGCAGATGAGATGATACTGTATATGGAGAACCTTATTAATTCCACCAAAAAAATTATAGAAGTGATAAATGAATTTAGTAAAGCATCAGGATACAAAATAAATATCCAGAAATCAGTTGCATTTTTATATACCAATAATGAACTATCAAAAAGGAAAACTAAGAAAACAATCCCAGCCCTGGCCAGTTTGGCTCAGCGGTTAGAGCATCGGCCTGCGGTCCTGAGAGACCCGGGTTCGGTTCCTGCTGAGGGCACGTACCTCTGTTGCAGTTTGTCCCCGGCCCTGATTGGTTGTGCAGGTAGCAGCCACTTGATGTGTTCCTTTCACGTCGATGTTTCTCTCTCTCTCTCTGTTCCTCTCTCTCCCTCCCACTCTACCTGAACAAAAGATGGAAAAATGTCCTCGGGTGAGGATTAAAAAAAAAAAGAAAACAATCCCATTTACAATAAAATAAAATACCTAGGAATAAATTTAGCCAAGGATGTAAAACACCTTTACTCAAAAAATTATAAGACACTGAGGAAAGGAATTAAAGAAGATACAAATAAGTGGAAGTATATACCATGTTCATAGAGAGGAAGAATTAACATCATTAAAATGTTCATACTACCCAAAGCAATCTATAGATTCAGTGTAATTCCTGTCAAGATAACAATGGCATATTTCACAGAACTAGAATAAATATTCCAAAAATGTACATGGAACTATGAAAGACCCCAAATAGCCACAGCAATCTTGAGAAAGAAGAACAAAATTGCAGGACTCAAGCTACCTGATATCAAACTATATTACAAGGTCATAGTAATGAAAACTTCATGGTACTGGCATAAAAATAAACACATCAATCAACGGAGTAGAGTAGAAAGCCCAGAAATAAACCCATACCTTTATGGCCAAATATTTGATGAAGGAGGCAAGATAGTCTATTCAATAAATTATGTTTGGGGAAAATTGGACAGATACGTGCAAAGAAATGAAACTAAACCACCTTCTTACATTGCACACAGTAAACTCAAAATGAATTAAAGATTTAAATGTTATATTTGAAACCATAAAAATCCTAGAAGAAAACATAAGCAGTAAAATCTCAGACATTTCACTAGCAATATTTTTTCTAATTTATTTCTTCGGACAAGGGAAACAAAAGAAAAAGATAAACAAATGAGACTACGTCAAATTTAAAAGATTTTGCGCAATGAAGAAAACCATCAATAAAGTGAAAAGACAACACACTGAATGGGAGAATATATTCACCAATGATATATTTGATAAGGGGTTAATATCCAAAACTTATAAAGAACTTATAAAACTCAACACCAAAAAAACAAACAATTCAATTAAAAAATGGGCAAAGAACCTTAATAGATACTTCTCCAAAGAGCACATACAGATGTCCAATAGACATATGAAAAGATGCTCAACGTCACTAATCATCAGAGAAATGCAAATTAAAACCACAATGAGATGTCATCTCACCTTACACCTGTCAGAATGGCTATCATCAATAAATCAACAAACAGCCTTGGCTCATGTGGCTCAGTGGTGGGAATGTCATCCCATACACCAAAAGGTGGTGGGGTCAATTCCTAGTTAGGGTACATACACAGGTTGCAGGTTTGATCTCCAGTTGGGGCAAGTACACGAGTCAACTGATGAATGTTTCTCTCACATTCATGTTTCTCTCTCTTCCCTCCACCCCTCTCTAAAATCAACAAAAATATAGCCTTAGGTGAGGATTAAATAAATATATAAATAAACAAAAAACAAGTGTCAAGGAAGTGGAGAAAAGGGAACCTTTGTGCATTGTTGGTAGGAATGCATATTGGTGTAGCCACAGTGGAAAGCAGTATGGAATTACCTCAAAAAATTGCCTTATGACCTAGCAATTCCACTTCTGGGAATATATCTGAAAAAACCGGAAACACTAATTCAAAAGAATATATGCACCCCTATGTTCATTGTAGCATTATTTACAATAGCCAAGATTTGGAAGCATCCCAAGTGCCCAGCAATAGATGAGTAGATAAAAAAGGTGTGGTACATTTACACAATGGAATACTACTTTGCCACTAAAAAAGTAGGAAATCTTACCCTTTGCAACTGCATGGGTGGATTTGGAAAGTGTTGTGCTAAGTGAAATAAGCCAATCAGAGAAAGCAAGTACAATATGATTTCACTGATACATGGAATCTAATGAACAAAATAAATTAACAAACAAAATAGAAACAGACTCATAGATACAAAGAATAGACTGCCAGCTGTCAGAGGGGAGGGGGAAAGGATTATGAAAAAAACTTTATAGACACAGAGAACAGTATGGTGATTACCAGAGGCCAAGGGGTGTGGGGGAGGTAGAAGAGGGTAAAGGGAGATAAATGGTGATGGAAGAGACTTGACTTGGGGTGGTAAACACACAATACAATATGCAGCTGATGTATTGTAGAATTATACACCTGAAACCTACATAATTTTATTAACCAATATCACCTCAATAAATTAAAGAAATAAAAATAAAACCAAAAGGGAAAGAAGTGGTTACAAAGAGCAAAGGATTCCTCACCAGGACATTTTGGGAGACATTGTTGGCCACAAGCCAGGGTTCATTCATTCCCCTCCACAGCCTTCACAGGGAGCCAAATGACAGTACATTTACTCCAAGGTCATTAATTAATATCCATGAGAATGTATGTGAATTTCCACCAGGGACCAGAGATGCATCAACTCTCTATTTTGCATAATCTATATAAAATTTGGCTTTTATCAAGGCATAATATCTTACTTAGGCTGAAAAATAAGTGTTTATTCTTTAAAATAGAAGCATAAGTATAGTATAAGCCAAATATGATACATGAGTGGGTCATGTTCTTAACTGCTCTGTATCACGATCTTACCAGGGTTTATTATTAACCTAATAAATATTTTTCAATACATTTCTATTAAACTGCCTTTTCCTCTGGGTAGAAGGCCCCAAATGAACACTTCAGGGTCTAATTCATGACTCTATAGCAAATGGCTACTTCATTTATGTTCACTGATATTTAAATCATTTCCCACTCATGGACATGTGTTTCCTATCTCACAAGGATTTTTCTCCGCACCCCTGGGGAGTAAGGAGGGCAAACACATTATCCTCTCCTTACAGATGAGAAAACCCAGGCACAAAAGTGAAGAGATCTATCTGCTCAATATGACACAGCTAGTCCCCAGATGGAGCTGCAGACTATTGGTTCCCATGTCAGTCCAATGACCACCCAGCAAATCCATGGGAAGGAAGTATAGTCTCCAGCCAATGCCTCATACAGTCCTTTACTTTTACCTGCTCCCTGAGGTCAGAGGGAGCTCTTCTGTGAGGTCACCATGGGAACCCCAAGCCTTACCAGCCACAGGCACTGACCCCCTGCCTTTCCTCACTCACCAGCTGGAAGAGGATATGAATCTGATTATCAAAGAAGCCAGAAGGTCCCATGGGTCTGGAAGCCAAAGCTAATGCCTTTTGTCCAACTGGGCTCTGTCCCCAGAGGCAATAGGCTGTTTAAGTAGATCTCAGCAAGTGTACTGACTCCAAGGTCAAAGAAACTGGCCTACTGCCAAATTCCACCACCTCCAGACCTGCTGCGTGGGACTGGGGTCTCAGACATGGGAGACCAAGATGGGCGGAGCTTTTCAGAGAAGAAAATAATGAGAATAGAGGGCTGTCTCACAGCGAGAGCCCTGGTATGTAATTCCAGCACTGTGGGCTCCCTCCCCTACAGTGAGGCCCAAGAGGTCAGTTAAAACTCCAAAGATAGGATATTAAGTGTCAGACCCCTTATCTCCAAACAGCTTTAAAATCAACCAGTCAGAAGGCAACAGGGACCTCCCGCTCCAGAATCTGATAGAGGAAGTAATTTAGGAAGCTGGTGAGTGTGATGGGGAAGATCACCAACCACGATCTCAGTTAAACCTATTTTCAGACCCAGCCATGCGGCCTGGGCAAATTACTTTACCTCTCTGAGTCTCTGGTTCCTCATTTAGACAATGAGGATAATAGATATGTCTACCTCGCTGGGTTGCCATGAGGGTTAAATGGGTTAAGGTGCATAAAGAGCTTAGTAAAGTGTAGGACCCACAGTAAGTGCCCACTAATATTGGCTGCTGTTTTACTGTGGTTCTGACTGGAGACAGAGGTAAAGGAGAGGCTGGCCTGTTGAAGGTTTGCTGGATAGTTTCTTGTGGAGGAGCAGAGAGAACGAGGACCCAGGAGACCTGAGGCAAAGGGCCAGAACAGCATGTAAATGCTAAAAGTGGACCTAGGAAGCCACCAGATCCACTACAGCCTTCTGTTGTCTAATTACTGTTCTCATTTGACAGATGATGAAATAGGACTAAGTTGGTTACATGGCAGGACTCCCCCGCCCCCACGTATTCCTATGGTGTCTCCTCCACTCTTTTTTTTAATCCTCACCTGAGGGTATGTTCACTGATTTTTTTATTTTTATTTTTATTTTTTTTTTTTAGTGAGAGAGAGAAAGAGACATCTCCTGATCACCTCCTGTATGCGCACTAACCGGGGATCGAACCCACAACCTGTTGGTGTATGGGACAACACTCCAAGCAACCAAGCCACCGGGCCAGTGCTCCTCCATTCTTTGTGGAGGCTGGGTCCCTTCCCACCTGGAGAGCCACTGGGGACAAGATGTGCCCTTTGACAAGCCTCTTTCAGCACAGCTCAGATGCAGCTAACCTGCTGAGGATTACACCTGGCCTCCATGCCGTGTCACCTGTGGACATGTGTGTGGGTGCTGCACTGTGAGACCTTGATAAATGCCACCCCGCCATGGGGCGAGCCCCACAAGCCCAGCAGCCCACACACCTTGTGTTAGAAACACAGGACACAGACTTTCCAGCCTTCATTCCACCAACATGTGTAGCAAGCCAGACCCAGGGGCTCAGTGCTAAACAAGCACTTGGGGTGTGGAAAGGTGCAGAGAGGGAAATCGTTCAGGTCCTACTTACCAGCACAAGCAATGCCCAAGTCACAAGGTTGGCTTAGAGGCGCAGGCACAGCTCAAGGGCTCTGGGAGTTCCAGGAAGGGAGGGGAGCCTTCCAGCTGGAGGGCAGAGAGTGGGCATTTGACACAGGTGGCATTTCTGTGCCTCAGACACCAAATCTATGGGGATTTAGCTTCTGACTTTCCCTGGTGAGACACAGGAACAGGTGGTGGAGGCAGCTGGGAGCACTTCTCTGAAGACCTTGAAGAGGAGCCAGAGCTGAAATGTGGGCCCCTCTCCTCAAATCCTGCTCCATCCTCACTCTCTGAGGCCTCCCATGCCACCCTCCCCCATACCTCCCCTCTCCCACAACTGAGGGTTCCCAAATAGAGCCTAGCTGGATTTGCATGCTGAAAGGGTCCCACTCAGGACCTGAGAGTGACTTCGGAGCCATTCGACTAGGAGAGAGCTTTGAGATCTCTTCCCTTCTGGCCTCAACTCACCATGAGTCCTTGGGCCCTGGGGGACCTCTCTCATGCATCAGTCATTCAGCTGCACCCCTCTGCCCCCAGCCCTGGGACAAGTGCTGGGAATTCATTTAAAAGGTGGGAAGGGATGGAGTACACAGGACTGGATTGGAAGTCCACACTTCATCTTTTCCTAAAACCTTTCTCAAATGATTCCAAGCATCTCGAATTTTTTTTTCTTTCTTTATTGCATTCACACATTCACTTACTTAACTGTTTATTACATCCTAGCTCTCTGCTAAGCCTATGGTCTCTCCCTCCTTTCAAAGTTTACTGTCTTTGCAGCTGTGCTTCTCAAATTGAGGTGGGTTGACCCTCTGGGCAAAAACATGAGATGATTGGAAGATGAGGATTTCCAAGGGCTACTCTCTGCTCCCACTCCACACTGCCTCAGAATCTCACCAGTAAATATGGGACTCAAAACATAAGCAGTGGTACACATAAGTCCCACTCTTATGCATGTGACCTGTGCAAGAACACTGGGGTCTCTGAGTTCTGAAGGACCCCATGTTGGCCTTGGAGTTCTACTGTCAAACAGTCTTAAAATTCTTAATAGTTGCATGTTTGTATTTTGTAAGTGAAGCCCAATGGGACACTGGGGTATGCATGTGAGCATAGCACATATGGACATTACACTTGTCCACCATTCTCTACCTCCCCATTTGCACACAGCATTTGCCATCCTTATGAGCACAGAATTCCAGTGGATTCCTGGCACATGGCAGTTGAGCAAGACTCAAAGCAAATACAAGATAAGTACATTATGTCTTCAACTAAGTAATGTGGGAGCTGACAGCTTCAACAAGCTACATTTTTCATTCAAACCCGAACTTGCCTTGAACACAGAGAGGAGGAAATGTCTTCTAGGAAGCATGAACAACCAAGGCAAGGGGGAGATAGAGCAATTCACAGATCTCTTTCTTTTAGTCTTTTCTCATCAGTAAGCTGAAGGCAAAGAGAGCTACTAGAATGTGCACACATCAAGAAGTAAGATAAAAAGTTAATTTTGTGAGTTTCCACTATTCATGTGTGAGCTACAAAATATGATCATGTCATTTCAGTGGTTGCCCTTGTTAAATTCACTTTCATCTAAACTGGCATTGTACACTATGACAGTAAAATTCAAGCTAACAATTTGATTTTAAATTTTCATTTACTTTAAACTATATTAAATAGCAAATTAAAAACACCTTGAAAGACAATAGATGAAAAGAAGAAGCTTTATGTTTTAATAGCTTTAATAGCACTTTTCCCTGCTGTTTGAACAAGCAGCCTGCATTTTCATTTTGCACTGGAGCCTGCACAGTATGTGGCCAGCCCTGGCTGCACCTGTACAAGAACACAGTGTAACAGTGTGGATTGCAACCCACTCCACCATTCTTTTGACATTGTTTCTGTAAATACTGACTCTGACTAATATGTAGCTTACAGATAAATAGCGTGTTTGTATAAGAATCCTGGAAACTAACTTCATTAGATACAGAATCCAACCTTGTTGGAATCTATCAACAAAGTCAGCAAATGTCCCAGAACTGGGGTAGTTTGCTGACTTTTGCTGACTTTCAACCGCTTTCAACCGTAGAACCAGGATGACAAAGACCAGAATGACACACACCACACCATCACTTGACCAGTTTTGAGATCCTTATCAGATTGGACTGGGCTGACCTGCATATAGAGAATTTTTCAACCCCCTCCCCTTGATCTCTTTGTTCTGCTGTTCCTCTCCCTCCTTAGAAAAACCCCTGCCTGCCCTGAGATGTAGAGATGGGCTTTGCAACAAGAGTCCCTCATCTCCTCAGGTGACTGGCACTTGAATAAACCACTCTCCTTTTCACCAGCATCTGTCTCACGAGTTTTGATTTTTGTGGTGGCAGGAAGCCGAACCTTGGTTCAACTTTTAATAGCAGATAAATGAGGCTTTCTCTTTCTCTGAGGTCTCAGAAAGGAGATCTCAATTGTGAAAGATAATATTCACAGGAGGAAAGTAGCTCAGCTGGATAACAGCAGTAGAACTTTCTGGGTGCCAGAGTTAAAAGCAGTGGTGTGCTGGACTGGCTCTTACAGCTTTTACTAGCTTAGCGGTTAGTATGGTATTTCTTCCCAAGTATGCATCCAACAACATAACATCATAGCTTGAAATCTGCCACAGTGGGAGTATTTACACCATAGAAATGAGCAGATGCTACATATCAGAGCTTTTGTTCCAGAGAGCTGGTGTTAAACTTTTATCAGCACACGACTGGTAAGAGGCCATCTAGCTCATCCTCCTCATGATACAGAAACCAAGAGGGACGTGATTGTCCAAGGTCCCACCACTCCTAATGATAGGCCTATCATAATCCTTTTCCTGGGTCCTAACATGAAAAAGAGTAATCTTGGAGAGTCCACTGAAAACCCAGGGCCAGAATCCTGGCCAATATCCCTGTGTCAGGCATGAGGGAGGCTCTCCTGGGATACTACAGGAGTTAACTGGAACTGATTGTGCCCTCCTCGGATTGTTCTGTCACCAAGCAGTAAGGGTAACCTCCGCTTATAAATGTTGGGTCTTGCTCCAGAACATGTCTCCCAGCCCATAATTACTTTCAGAGCACGCTGTTTCCACTTAGGGAAACCTGAGCTTCCTTCCAAATGGCACCACGCATGACCTGAAATTACATGTTTGCCTTTCAAAATGGACACACAAGTCAAGCCCACTGCCCTGGAGTCTCAGTGGACTGGGATGTAAGAGGTGCTGTTGGGGAGCTGGCTGAAGCATGAGAAGTCATGGCACTGGGTAAAGCCCAACTGGAAGCACAGCTTCCTTTGGGTTCAGCTTCAATGCAGAAGCCAGCGTTCGTCCCATCTCCACCCATTTCTGGGCTCACCCAGGGTATGGCTCTGCTGCTCTGGCTACTGGGGACTGACTGATCAATGTCCCACTCTGCCTAGAGTCTTCATTCGTCAATGCAAAACACATCTGCCAATCGCCTAGCATGTGGCAGGCATTGGAGATGCAATCCTGAATGAAACGTTTGTCCTGTCCTTACAGGCTCACAGTCTGGTGAGCAAATCAGATGTGAAAGCAAATAATTACAATTTAATGGAGACTGTAATGTAATCCTTGAGAGAAGGAAAAAATGTAATGTGATTATTTCTGGCCCAGCAGGGAAGGGTGGGGCCCAGGAAGGGTGGTGTGACAGAGGAGATGCTACTCAATCTTGACAACAAAGAACGGGTAGGACTGAATCCTTTACTGTTTCAAACCACTTGCATGAATATCAGTTCATTTGATTCTTATAACTGTGCTTTTGTGTAGACTAAGAAAGATAGTATTAGCAACACTTTCAAGGGGTAAAAATTAGGGTTCAAGTTGACTTGTTCATGAATCTATAACCAGGGAAGGAGGAAAGGGGCTCAAAATAGAATGGATGGGAAAGAAGGTTAGACATTAGTTATTATCTATCAGGAAGAGAAGCTCATCTTAGAAATCTGTGAGAGAAGGCTGATTCTCATTTCATCAGATCCTGATAAAAGGGCATCTCCCTTTTCTTCCCACTGGGAGTTCCTTCCCACTGAGAGGCCCCTGGCCTCTCTTCTCCTCTGGCTTCTCTCTTCTCCACAAATTCTCACCCAGCTTCAGGCCACCAGAAGCCCCTGATTGCTGAATGCCCCTCAGTCCCCATTGCCCCTGGTCCCACCTTATTTCCACAGACCAGCACCAGCATGCCTGACAATGTGGTGTGTGGAGCTGGGTCCTGGACCAACAGGCTGGAGGCTCTTAGAACAGAATCCCAGTAGTTTAATTGGCTCCATCCATAGGTGCTCCCTGTTCCTCTGGGTGCACGGCACCACATGGAGACCTTGTGAAATGCAGAGTCCCGGGCCCCGCCTCTGGTGATTCTGGTTAATAGTTTGTGGTAGAGCTGGGAAATCGATGGTTTTTAAAGTTCCCAAGCTGAAAATGAGAGGAGTATAGGTGCCTCTAATTCTATCAGTGCCATTTAATCTAAACAATATCTGTGGTTACAAGGGTGTTCCCTACAGTGTTTTGTATTTTCATTAACATAAAGGGGATAAAAATTTGCAAAACTTTCTGGGTAATTTGATGTGCCCAGGTTTGGGAAGCAGTCTTCAAGTCCCCTGGGAGTCATTTTACAGTCAGCTCTGTCTTCAAATGCAACCGCCCTTTACTCAAATCTGAAAGACTCTGACCCCTTCCCAGCCAGGTCTCTAGGGAGGAAGTGGGGATGGCCTCTCTCCTATTGGTCCCCATCTTCTGACTTTCTTCCCTGACCTTTGGCCCCTCCCAGTGGCTCACTCCATCCCATCTATTGCCCTCAAATCCCTATTGTTAACTGATCCTTGCCATTAACAAAGAGCTCTTTTCCTTACATACTCCAGGGGCATGGAAGTTTGCTGTGTTGAAGACATACTTGTGAAAATAAATTTTTTAGATAAAAATAACACAGAACTTTGAACTGAGCTTTTTCGGGTTATGCAGGAGTGGATGTGAGGAAAATAGAGGGGAGGGGGGCAGAAATTCACCTCCACAGCGAGAAGAGACAGGAGACCCAGTGTACTAGTTTGCTTGGGCTGGAGGCTGGAAGTTTAAGCTCAAGGTGTTGGCAGAGTTGGTTCGTTCTGAGGGCCATGAGGGAAGAATGTGTTCCAGGCCCCTCCCGTTGGCTTGCAGGTGGCATCCTCACATCATCTCTATACGTGTGTCTTCGTGTCCAAATTTCCCTTTTTATAAGGATACCAGTCATATTGTATTAGTGCCCACTCTAATGACCTCACTTTAACTGAATTACTTCTGCAAAGACCTTATTTCCAAATAAGGTCACATTCTGAGATACTGGGGATTAGGACTTCAACATATGAAATTGAGGGACATACAATTCAACCCATAACACTGAGCTACAATCTCGTCTCTTCTCACAACTCTCAATGACCCAACTCCTCTGCCTGTTTCACAGGCAAAACTGAGGCCCAGGCACAGCAGGCTGCCCGTCCCCTGGAGCTACAGTGAATCATCGGCAGGAGCCAGAAGCTGACCCAGCAACCCGGACTCCCAGCCCCGAGTGGTCACCACAGGCTCCTGGGAAGCCAGAAAGCAGAGGCTTCGGAACTGGAAACTGAATGCATCCAATATCGTGTGGTTTGCTCCAAGAGCCCTTATTTACTTTAAAATATAGACGTATAGGGAGCTGCATGCCCTCCAACATATGCGAAACAACCTCGGTTCAGATGATCTACAAAACCCCAAATTGTCCCCATTAGGTTCCCAGGAACCTCTTTGCTGAGCACAACCGGACCTCAAACCCCACTGCCTGGACAACCTCCAGTTAGTCATTCCGGTCACTCTGGAGTCTGGAAATCCCTCACATGACCCCTGTCCCTGCCCCTCCTTTGCCACATCATCAGAATGTACTAAGCCCATGCTCAGTTCAAATTCAAAAAAAAAATTTTTCCTTTATTTCAAGAGCCTAAATTATCTTCCAGATGACAGAAGGCAGTCACATCCCAGGTCTCCCAAGGGTGATCTGACGTTCCAGGGCAAGGGTTTAGACTGGCCGCTGGAGAGAATGTCCCGATGCACCAGCATAGCTCAGACAGCTCTGATCCGCCTCCGGGCTGGGATTCAGTAGGTTCTTACTAGGGCAGTGCTGGAAGACTATTGGCTATGGAAATTCCGAGGTTGTACCTGGTTCTTTGTGTGGCTCAACCCCTACATAATAAACTCAACGGCCAGTGGTTCCATGTGGACATCAAGGCATCGAGACATGTATGGAGAGAATCCATTCGCCCCTCCCAGGGAGGTGGAGTTCTCAGGCCGTCACCGCCAACGTCACCGCTCCCCTTACCAGTCCTTCGCCGGGAACTTTGGGCACAGTGCCCCACAGGGTTCTTGGCCCTCTGGGGTTCACAGTCAAAAGCAGACACGGTGGAATAAACTCATTGACCCTAGCGTGTCGGTCATTTGACTGTGGGTCCCCCCCAAACCCTGTTTCCTCTCTGCTCTGCCACTACACTGCAGAAAACGACAGTTCCCAGGCTCCCTGGCCCCTGGCCTGGGGGAGCTTTGGCATGGAGGCATGAGAGGAAGCTGAGGTAGGAGGAAGAGGGAGACCATGCTATGTCCACCCTCTCTTTCTGCTTTAGGCACTTGGGGCAGCATCTCCAGCAACGGCAGCTTCTACCCCGTGGCTCTAGCGGCCACCACAGGGGCCGCCCATGGTTTCAGTTTCTGCCCAGTGGCCCCGAGCTGGTTGCCAGTAATGCCCCCTCTTTATCCCTCCAGCAAGAGTGTTAGGAGCTTCTTCTCCCGCCTCTGTATAACCAGTTCCCTGTGTTCAACTGTCTATATGAAATACTCAGAGTGGTTTCTGTTTTCTGTCTGCACCCTGACTGACACAGCAAACGAGAGAAATTCAATTCAAACCAGCCAGGTAAGAGGAGCAAAGCGTTGCCTCCCAGAAGGAAACCGAGCTGCAGGCCAGGCCAGGATGCAGCTGAGTCTCAGGAGCAATTGGATGCAGAATTCTCTCACTGCTCATCTCTGCTTCTCTCTGCAGGCCAATGTCGTGCGGAGCTGGGTTCTGGATGGAGAGGTTTTCTCCACGCGCCCTAGGAATGGCCCCCAAGGCTCTCAGACTCACATCCCAGGTTCAATGCCAGAGGCAACGACAGCTGTTCTTCAGTCCCAATTAAAAACACACCTGGTGAGGACTTTGACTGGTTTTGCTGGGCACACGTGCCCACATTCGTGACCAAGGGTCGGAAACCGGTTGACAGAGCCCACTAGAATCACGTTTCTGAGGCACCCCTTAAGTGACCGGGCTTATTGAGGGGTATAATCTCAAGGCAATGCGATGCAGAAAAAGGAAAGTAAGTCAGGGAAGAAAGGGAGCGCATTTCCAAGTTGTCCACGGCTTCTTGTCGGCACAGGATGGCTTACCACCCCCTAGGCATACTCACTGTGCCTGGGAACATCCCATCAGAGGGGGGGGGGGGAGGAAACTCGGTTCTGGACCCCTCCTCTCTCCTATCCTCCCCAGAAAGAGGGTCTATGAGGATAGATCCAGCATGGCAGGAGCGATGGGGGCCGTGGTGGAGCCCAGAGCTCGTCCCAGGGAGGGAATCACCAGTTGGCGCTGTGACTGTGACAGGTGAGGACGTCCGTGAGCAAGCGGTGAGGGCCTAAGAGAGGGGAGAGGCCAGCCAATCAGAGGTGATGCAGACATTAAGGTGATGGGGGAGAGGGGACGGTCCCAAAGGAAGGAAGCCCTGACCCAAGCGGGAAAGGGTGATACAGAGACAAAGCCGCAGGTTTGGGGATAGGAGCTGCCACGTCGGACAGAGGAGGAACTGACACTGTGTGTATTGCACACTCAACGGGGGCAAATAAAAGAGACGTGGGAAGTGCAGAGAGGGCCGAGGAGGTGAGCTCTTGGGAGCTGTGCATTGTTCTCTCTCTCATGCTTTCCCTTTTCTGAGCACCTGCTCTCTGCCAGGTGCCACTGCAGGTGACAGACAAGGTCTGTGCCCACACTCGTGCATCCTGCGTGCAAGCACTTCTCACCTCCGCCACCCTCACCAAGCCCTCATCATCTCCCCACCCGTCTCCCATACTCGTCCCCCGACTCACCACCCTGCTTCCTGGGTGCTTCGCTTCAGTCTCCTCTGTACACAGCAGCCAGAAGTTCATCTTAAAATCCAATTCAGATCATATTTGTTTTGCACACTTCCTCAAACCCCACCCCACCCCCACCAAAGCCTTCCCATCACACTTCAAACAGAAGCTCCTGCAGGATCTGACCTCCAGGCCCCAAGCCTCCTACCCACCATTCTCCCCTTCGCTCTCCTCAATCGCAGTCGCACTGGCCATTTTGCTGTCCCCAAGGTCCGGCCAGCCCGCCCACCTCAGGGCCTGGGCTCTTGTTCCCGCTTCAGGAACCACTCACCCTCCAGACATTCCCCTGGCCCACGCCATCACTTCTCAACCTGTTTCAGTATTCCTCGCACACTGATCACTTGGCCGTCACATTGTGTGTGTGTGTGTGGGTGTCCCTTTTCCTTCCCAATTGGAATGTCAACTCCATGCATTTAGGGGCTTATTACAGTCCCTTCTGTGGCTAAAATAATGTCTAGCACTGCCAGGCTCTCCATTAATATTTGTGCCATAAATGGATCAGACTGGTAGGAGGCGCGTTGATCACCGTGGCATGACAACTAGATGTAAGGACAAGTGGTCGGCATCATGAAATGGGGTTAGGTTCTTCAGTTAGATGGGTCTGGGAAGTCCCAGAGGCTGTCAGCGGCTGGGGTCCATTCCAGAGCAGTGCAAGGGTGATGGAAGACGCTCATCAGACAAAGACAGCTGCCAGAGAGAGGCCAGACTACCCCTGGTGCATGACAGTTCCAGGTGACGTCAAGGTGAAGTCATTAGGACCCATGCATAACACGCTGTTTATCATCTAGTGTAAACGTGTTTGCCATAGAACATCAGTGTTAAAGGGGAGACTGAGAATCACCTAGGTCAGCTGTCCTACAGTACAGGTTAAAGAACTGGGTCTCACAAAGTAAATGACTTGAGCCCTGGCCGGTTTGGCTCAGCGGTTGGAGCGTTGGCCTACGGACCAGAGAGCCCCGCGTTCGGTTCCCGCTAGGGGCACGTACCCCAAAATAAAAAGAAAGGAAAGTAAATGACTTGTTTTCCAATTGAGACAGTAAATTGGTGGCCAAACCCATTGTACAGATTGTTAGAAACTCTCAAAGGCTTTGGTCCTAGGGACATTCACAGACATCTCTGAGAAACTTTCACACCAAGTCTTTCCAAGCCAAGGGGAAACTTGGCTACTAGAAAGAAGCTTCATTGTATTTAGATTGAAAGCAACCGAGTGGTTGGTTTGTCGGGAGATTGAGGGTTTTCTTACTCTTTAGGAAAGAAAAAAAAGTTCTGTAAACATCACAAGGGCTGGGATCACACTGGTCTGATTCACCATTCATTGTATGTGCCAACCAGGTGTCTAGCATGTGGTTGGTACTCTGTAATTATGGTTGGCTTAATTGGTTTGGGAGACGGGAAAGTAATTCCTTTGGAAGAAAGAGCTGGACACATGTTTGATGTGCTCTCCATGTTGCGTTCCTATGGGGGAAGGTACAGGGAGGCTTACATTTCAGACTGGCGCTGGCAGTGTTAGGACGACAAGCCAGAGGAGTTAGAGATTAAAACGTAACAACTCTCCCCACTCAGTACGATGCTTTTCTCGATTTGGAGAATAAGAAGAGTTGGTGTGAAACTTGGGAGCTGTTCATAACCTGTAGGGTCGTATATCCATGAGTATGTCGCAAGAAATGTCCTACTGAAGCTGTAATTATGAAATGATCAACATTTTCCAACAGCCGTCAGGATGAGGGAAAAGCAACTTCATTGTGCTGAGGACTTCGCCTCTTTTTTCTACTTGCTTTTTAGGACTTCAGTTTACTCACAAATGGTTTTAATAAACAGATCTGCTCATTTCTGACCGGTGGGAGTCAGTCAGGGATCACAAAGGGCCACCTCTGCCATGTGCCCCAAAAGCAGCTCACTTCTCTTCAGATGGAAACAGACCCCTTATAAGCTGAGTCAGCAAGTCTACATGTACGTCAGCCCCTGAATACCCCAGTGGAAGCTGAGGACAGCACCACCCTCAGAGCCAGGCAAAAGGGGCCCCCGCCCTGGGTCATTCTTAAAAGCCCTAATCAGGTCTCCCTCTGGCCTCAGTGTTCTCCACAGGGCAAGGTTTGGGGGGCAAAGCAAATAATTCAGCTTAAATCTCAGCACTTCCTTCTGAACTCATTCTGGGTACCTGAGCAGGGCTCTGCCCAGGGTTTCTCCCAAGACTGAACCAAAACACACACTAGTAGGCACACACCTAAGCTTGAGGGGTGGCCAGGCTTGAGCCTAGGGGCATTGCTTCAGGGCACAAGCCTGCAAAGGGGGTAGGATTGGCCATTCAAATCCCAGAGCCGCCGCCCCACTTCCTCAGGACTGAGCCCCTGCAGTTGTGCTTCCTCTGACAGAGTTTCCCAGCGGTGCAGTGAATGGCCAAGGTGCACATTCCCAAGGCAGGGGGAGAAGGAGAGGAATCTCGGAGCTGGTGCTGGGAGAGGGGAGGGGGGCCAGAGGGACATTAGAAGAGCCTGGAGAGGCCACTTCCTTTGTCATGTGGTTCTCGTCAAGGCTTTGGAGAGATGGGAAGAGGGCGAGGGAGGAGGGCAGAGGGGGTGCTGGTTTTCCGGAGCCTGGAGCCAGGGGGAGCCTGGAGCCAGGGGGTAAGGAGTGGGGCTGGCTCTCCGGCAGGTGACAGCGGGGCAGCAGGGCCCAGGGCAGTTCTCGGAGCCCTGGAGCCACAGGTTGGCCGGCAGGGCCCCCGTCACTTACAGCAGCAGGCCCACTTCTCGGCTCTGTGCCCAGGGACACTGCGCGGGAGGCCCTCAAAAATCTGTTTATTTTCGTTTCACTAAAAGTCATCAGATAAAAATCAATATAGCTGAAATGAGCATATAGTCATGAACTCAGCCTGATTATATTTGTTTTCGTACCAATGTGGTCATAAAAGAAATCGTTTCGTATTTTTCTATGGAGGAAGGAGGCTACTAGGGCAAAGTGCTTCAGGCCTGCACAAATCACACTGACCCCGCCAGCAAGAGGCCTGAGGGGGCTGCAGTGCCCCTGGGGAGACACTGCTCACATCGAGGACCTTCTCAGTAAGGTCAGCTCCACCAAAGCTAAGCAGGGCCGTGGATGGAATGAGGGACCCGAAGCAGGTGGCAGCGGTCGGGAGCCCAGCGAGCATGAGGAACCTTTGGGGAGTGCTGGGAACCGTTCGTGTCCACTGCCCCCAGGAGGAGGCTACGCACACGGTTAGGATCACAGGCTTAGAATCTATGCTCCGATCCCTGCTTTGCGTCTCACCAAAGATGTGACTTTGAGCAAGAACCTGTTTCTCGAGCTGTCCACTGTGGATGCTGCTCTCAGAAGCAGCACAGAGCCCACGCAAGCCAGCTGCTCAGTTTGTGGTGACAGTGAACGCTGGCTACTCAGGTGCCCACCACGTACATGAGAGGCACCTCCCATCCCAAAAGGCGCCCCCTCCCGGATCTCTCCTACGTATCAGCGGTTAGAGCATCGGCCCGTGGGCCAAAGAGACCCGGGTTCGGTTCCGCTAAAGGCATGTACCTCGGTTGCAGTTTGTCCCGGCCCCGGTTGGGGTCGTGTAGATGGCAGCCAGTCGGTGTGTCTCTCTCACAGCAATGTTTCTCTCTCTCTCTTCCCCCCCTCTCCTCTCGCTCTATCTGAAGATAAATGCAAAAATGTCCTCGGGTGAGGATTAAAAAAATAAATAAGTAAAACAGCCATGCAAACTCTTGCTGTGAAAGGTGGACAAGACCCCCAAGGGCAGCGTAAGACCGGGAGCCTGGGGGGAAGTGATGACAGAACGGTAACGACACAGCCTCATGGTGCCTATCAGCTCAGCATCCAAAGGTATGAGAAGCACTGAGTGAGGGTCTCTGGAACAATCTGAACAGATGCCCAGTCCAGGGTCGGAGGGAAAGAGAAGAGAAGGAAAGAACGAAGGACCCCACCCCCGCAGCCCAGGGAGAGACCACTTGTGGAGTCCTCCAGTCCCCAAGCTGGGGGTTGTGATCTCGTGTACTTGGCCAGACAGGTGGGTTCATCTCTCTGTTTATATCAGCGTGCCCTCCAGAGGTCATGTTATTCATCCCTCTGCCTCTAGGTAGGACCCCCGGGACATCAGGGAACCTACATACTTTTAAGGTGTCAGCCCCTTTCTCTCTCCCTGCACATTTTAGACAGTTTACAGATATGTCTCAGAAATGATGTCAAAGCCACAACTTTCCGGTGACTGAAAACCCCGCATTGGCTTCGGCCCGTCTTCCGTTCCTGCCACTCCCCTCTCCTCTGACGCACTTTCGGGCTCCCACCCACTAAGCCCCTGGTAGCAGGAGTTTAATTCACAGAAACCATTTTTCAAACTGTTTTTTAAATAATAGCTGGTTGGGCCGGCCTGTGTGGCTCAGTGATTGAGCATCCACCCATGCACCAAGAGGTCGCCGGTTCGATTCCCAGTCAGGGCACACGCCCAGGTTGTGGGCCTGATCCCCAGTGGGGGGCGTGCAGGAGGCAGCCAATCAATGTTCTCTATCTCTCTCCCCCTCTCCCTTCCTCTCTCTAAAAACATCAGTAAAAAAAAATAATAACAATAATAATAATAGCTGGTTGTTTGGGGTTTTTTTACCTTTTTATGTTAGGCGCAAAAAAATCAACTCATTCCAGATCAACAACCTGTCTTTCTAAAATATTACTTCATTGTACTAAAATCAACCAAATGTTTTGTTTTTGATTTCCCAAACCAAACAACATGTGTGGACCCAGGCTCTACATTTTGTACTTTTCTCCCGACCAGCGTATCCCTGACACGGAACACGAGGGAAACCAAGCAAACAGGACCGGAAGGGCGGTCAGAAGCCGGCTCATTCCTTCCGCGCCAGCTGCCTGGTTCCCATCGGGCCAGGCCGGAGACGTGCGGTCCCGCCACGCGGTCGATTACGCTCTGGAGGCTGGCGGGCTGTGCAGGCATCTGCAGAAGTAGGACCTTCTGACCTGCCCACACGTGGAGGGAAGCGGGCTCCTTTCAGAAGAATCGATTAAAGCATCGATCAGCCAGCATCAGGGCTGTGCGTAAAGAAACTCAGAAACCGTTTATTCAAAAGATCCAGCTTGAGAAATCGGCTCGCAGCGACAAAGCACTTCCCAGCAGACGGGAAGCAGGACTCGCCCTGGCCAGACCTGGACTGCCCAGGCTGCCCCCCTCGCCCTAGGCTGTTTCCATGAAGTCACGTCCCCCTGTCACCCCAGCCCAGACCCCAGGCAGCCAAGGGGAAAGTTCTGGGCCTCCGCTGTGCTTGCATTTGAAGTATCAAAAATAAGCAGAACCCAGATTGTGTCCCTCACCCACCTTCTCCCACTCGACAATAGCTAAATGAACTCGGCTGAAAGTTTCCAAAGAATTTCACTTTGGGGCCAAGCCCAGAGATGGAAACTTTTAGCCTGGGAAGGGAATTTAGCAGGAAGCAGAGCAAGTGGAAACAGAAGGGCGGAATTAGGAGGTACGAGAGGGCACCATCGGCCAGCGAGATCGGCACCATGCCTGGTCCAACCTGCGACTTCCCCCCAAGTGGGGCATCCAGCTGCCGGGTGGCTGGGCTTTCTCGGGGGGCCCACCAGGCCTGATCTAATGTGGAGAGAGGAGAGGGCTTCTCGCTGGCCCCAGAGATCAATGACCGAAGTCTTTCGGGTGAGAAGCCTATTAGAATTGCAGCTAAGGAAGCAGGGAGAATCGGGTGGAGAGATGTCTGGCCCACCCGGGCTGAAGTCTTGTGGGACTTGAGAAGCTGAGGGGCCCAAAGGGGAGCTGGTGGGGGTGGCTGGTTCCCAGAGGAGAAAGGGTGTAATTCTGAGGCCGAGAGGACTGCTGGATGGGGAGCCCTCTTGGCAACCTAAGTTTCTGCGGGTCCCACTTGTCTCGGGAACCACAAAGCCAAGATGTAAAGGAATCTCTTTTCTAAGGAAAACACATACTTATACATTCTGAGTAATTTCCCATGGAACTAGGAAAAAATAAACACAACACCCCAAATGGTTTTTCACTTACAAATGGTTTCAAGTGAAGAGAAGGGAGAAGAAAACAGGGTCTGGGGGGAAACTCTCTCCTGCTTCCAAACCCCAGAAACAGCCTGGAGGCTTGAGGGGGCTGGAAGGATGAGGGGGCAAAGAGGGATGGGGTGTGGGCGAGCCAGGCATGGGCGTGAGGCTCCCAGACCCAGAGGCCTGCTGGCCCCTCTTCTAGGAACTCCTTGCCCACCCTCCGAGGGCTGACAAGTCGCAGCTCACACTCAGAAGGGGGTTGGCCAGCGAGAAGGGTCAACAGGGAAACCCCCGCCATGAGCTCCGGGCCAGGTCCGAGCGCCAAGTGCGGTGGAGTCAGCCAGGTGAGCAGGCAGGATGCAGGTGAGAGCCTGGGTCACGTGGCCATCGACTGGACGATGAGGCTGGGGGTTGCCCAGGGGCCAGGGAAGGACAGTTACGAGGGGTGGGGAGGGGCAGGTCACAAGCATCCTCCCAAAGGAACAGTGACAGAGGAAATGGCTGGGTAGAGAACAGTACGGTGGCGGACAAGTCGAGTCACTTTCCTGGGCTGACTCAGTGCCCCCTGTAAAACAATGGGTACACCATTAATTGCCAACATCCCTTCCATACAATTCCACATTGGACAAGACAATTCGGGGGGAAGATTTACAGAACTGGGGGCAAGGGGTTGGGGACCTGGAGCAGCAGTCCTTGAGAGCCAGGAGAACTTGGAGCTAAGAGTCCATCCGCACTGCAGATCTGCCCCGGGGACACCCTGGCGGGCGGGGTCCCGGGTTAGGGAAGGTTGGCAGCTCCAGCATTTGAGCAGCTGGCCTGGATCTGCTCCTAACAAAAGATCCATACCACGTGGGGTCTCCAGGTCCCCAAGAACCCCATTCTGCCGAGGGCAGCCTGAGAGTCTGCCTTTCCCCAGCCAGCAGTGACCTACCTGCTCCATCCACACAGCATGTCACTGGTGACAAGCCCTCTGACCTCTCCCACTTCCTTTGACCCTCACAGCAGCCTGGGGAGGAGAAATGAATCCTCATTCCCACTTTACAGATAAGGAAACTGAGGCTCAGACCAGCCACATCCCTGTTACAACCAGGAAGGAGCCCACATCTCCTGCCCCCTTCCCAGAGAAAGCAGCACACGGACCCATGGAGGGGTGTCATTGTCCCCTGTGTATGACAGGTTAGGGGCAGAATTGCAAGGACCAGGAACCCAATTTAGTCCTCTGCACGTCTCCCAGCTCTTTCCCAGGTCCCAGCGGCAGGTGCTGGAGGTAAGGGAGCTCAATGGCAAGAACGCTGAGCCGCAGCTTCCTCATCTATCACATTCCTGGTGTGTGATGTGTTAGAATTAGATAAATAAATCTTACTCTAAACCCTAACCTAAAAACAGAGAAAGTTGGGCCGTTCCGAGTGAGCCAGCTCAGAGGCCTGCAGCTACGTGCTCGTCAAACCTCCCTGCACCCCTGAGGCCCCTCCAAAGGACCAAAGACCACGCCGAAAACAGCTTGAACCTACTTCCTCCTGCTCCACATGGCCTCTGAGGGGCAGAACTTCTCGAAGCCTGACCTGGCCCCTCCCCTCTTCCTACATCTCCCCAAATGCTCAACCACCGTACAAGGCTGTCAACTCCCAAACTTGAATTCCAAGCCCACCCTACACCTACCCTGGCTGTCTGTAGTTATCTTTGGCTGCATAACAAATTACCTCAAAATTTAGCAGCTTAAAAACAGCAGCCACTTATTGTCTCACGGTTTCTGAGAGTCAGAATCCAGGTGGTGCTGCTCAAGGTCTCTCAGTGGTAAGGCTCAGGATGTGAGCTGGGGCTGTGCTCATCTGAAGGCTGGACCGGGCTGCGGGATCCAGGCCCCAGGTGGCGCTGTCATGCAGCTGCTGGGAGGCTTCGATAACCGGCCACGTGGACGTCTCGTGACATGGCAGTGACTTTCCCCATCGTGAGTGACCCAAGGGAGAGGAGCAAGGTGGAAGCCACAATGTTCGTTAGGACCTGGTCTTGGGAGCCATACACCTTCACTGTCCCTGTACTCTATTTATTAGAAGCAAGTTACTAAATTCAACCCACAGTGAAGGGGAGGGGCAGCAGGCTCCACCTCTTGGAAAAAAATAGAGTATCAGAGAGTTTGCGGACCTGTTTGAAAACCACTGCACTGCCCAAGACCAGACTTATGAATATCTCCCCCAAAGCCAGTCCCGTTCATCTGGTACCTATCAGAGCAACCAGTATCCACTAAGCACACCGGGAGCCTGGGACCCCTTCTCTTCTATGCTAACACCCCTTCATATCTACTCCAACACCAAGTCCTCTCATGCTCACCTCCTAACATCTGGCTTCCACAGAGAAGCCAGAAAGAGCTTTGCATAAGGCACTTTGATCACATTCAACACCCACCCTCCATCACCACTGCTTGAAACAGCGCCCCGTTGTTTCCAGCATGAAGAGCCTTGCTCTGGCCAGCACGGCCCTGGCGTGTGGGTCCTGCCTCCTCTCAGCCAAGGTCCCCTTTCTCCGCTTTTCAGATAGTCCTTGAACGCACCATTCTCCTGCTCGACACCAGCCCCTCCCCCAGGAAAACACATCCTCCCTCACACCCCCTTCACCCACCTTCCTGTCTCAACCCCCAGGAAGCCTCTCTGACCTCCAAACGTCCTTAGAACACACACGTCGGTGGTGGTCCCTCGATGAACCCCTCTGTCTCCTGCTTGGTGCTCAGCTCCATGCCGGGACCACACCTGCCTTGCTCACCACTATTTCCACAGCGCCGAAGCCAGAGCCTGGCACAGGGTTGGTGTTCAGAAACTGTTTATGAAACAAATAACTGGAATGTTCTTTCAGGTACTTGCAGCAAGGGTTCCAAGGCCCCGGGACAGACCGGCAGGAAAGGATCCGCCCTCCGCGGCTTGCCTCCTCCTTCCTCGGCCACCCTCACGGTGCTGACTCCTCAAGCGCCCTCTTAGCTGGACCCCCCCTCACACCCCGCAGCCTGGCTTCCTCAAGGCTAGGGCTCCTGGCCGTCCAAACCCCTGGCCCCTCCCCAGCTGCCTGCCCTGACACTGGCTCAGGAATCACATTCACTCTCCATTCGGTCTCCTTCTTTGCTCAGTGTCAGCCACATCTCAGGGGTGCTTTCTCCCCCCGACTCTTCCGCCCACGCACTGAGAGACAGCACAGGGTGGCAGGAAGAGGCTGTCTCCCAGCTTCCGACCAGCCTGATGTGGCCTTGGGAAAGTCACTTTTTAAATCTGAGAATACTCTGACTCCTGCAAGTGCCCGCTGCCCAGCTTCTGCAATGATCCCCAAGGTACTTCTGCCGTAACGTCCTCCAGCCATTCTCCGATGCTGGTGACACCGTCACACAGAAGGGTCTGCTCCTCCCTGGAGAGACTGGGCCATGGTCCCAGGCTGGGCACAGGAATCCGAGTCCAGCCCTGGCCCATTTGGCTCAGTGGTTAGAGTGTTGGTCCGTGGACCAAAGAGTTTCAGGTTCGATTCCAGTCAAGGGCCTGCACCTCTGTTGCAGTTCGGTCCCCAGCCCTGGTCAGGATCGTGTGGGAGGCAACCAATCAATGTGTTTCTCTCACATCGGTGTTTCTCTCTCTCTCCCTCCCTCTCACTCTATCTGAAGATAAATGGAAAAAAATCAAGTGAAAATTAAAAAACAAAATTCGAGCCTGGCCCACAGAGAGAAGAGAGCCTGCTTCTCACGTGATATTCACCCAAACACCCTCAATTTTGTCCAGGACCCCACAAGTGGCCTCTTCCACTCTCTTGTCCACATAGCTAACTTCCTTATGTTGGGTCTCTTGGTCCCCATGCGGCTGGTACCTCCTGTCAGGACCCTGTCTGGTTCCTAATGTCTGAGGCTCCCCTGTTCCCACCACGAGCGTCACATGACCCCACTTGCAGCTCACCCTGCCCCCAGTCCTAGGATGAATTGAACAGGAAGCCAAGAGAAAGGAGTGTGAGCCCCGCGCGCCCCGATACAGCTTCCAGCGCCCTGGCAGCCGTCGCCCTGACCCCACTTCCAGGTCTGCTGCTGGCCTCTCCCCTCCCTCGGACCCGTCCTGCCCCCCTGCCTTGGGCGCCTGCTGCAAAACCAGCCCCACAGCCTGGCTCACTCTCATTTCTGCCCTTGCTCCGGGCCCTGCTGTCAGCCGGCAGACGCCCCTGGACCACCTGAGCTTCTGAAGGTCAGCTGCTCCAGGGCCCCTGCAGGCGACACGAGGCCACCTGAGAACATCTGACGCCCTGCCCTGTGCTCCCCCCGCTCACCTGGACCATGACCCTCCATGTGTCTCCCACCCGATCCCTCCTCCAGAACAGTCTGCCCTGCTTGCTCTCTGCTCTCTTCCCCATTTGCAGGCCTCCCTTGGTTTGTTCCACAGAGGATGACCCACAATATCCCCACAAGACCCCTCATCAAGCATTTCTAGGATCCCAGAGTAAACTTGGAAGGGACTCTCAGCTCTTGCCCTGAGATACAATGTTCCTTCCTTTATATCCCTGTACTCAAATTACTTATCCCTTTAATAAACTTGTTTTATTAAGGACATAACCTGTGCCTGCCTCTGTTTTATGCACTGGGCTTGAAGCAACGAACAAAACAGACGGGAAGCCTGACCTCGCGGGCTCTGCATTCTAGCGAAAGGCCAGCGGAGACGAAGCCCGGTCCAAACAGAACTCCCTCTGGCTGATCCCAAGGCCTCTCCACGTGCCAAGCGGAGTCGACCTTTCCAGGTCTCCACGCAGAGTCCCAAAGAACCAAGCCCACGAGTGTCTCCTTTAGCTCAACTCCTGTTCTAGCTATTGCTACTGCTTTCCACAGTTTTCCCCTTGGGGGAAGAGCAACAGTGCCCCCACGGGCTTTTCCAGTGTCTCTGTCCCCCCTTCCGGCCCCCTCATCCTCTTCCTGGGTCAGGTTCACTGGTCAGTGCTTCTACCCCAGAGGAACGCCCCTCTGCCCCTCTCTGGCAGCGTTCCCCTTGCGCTTTGTCTCATGGGCATGGCGAGCCCGGGCTGCCTCCGTGAAGACACTCTGCTCCCCAGAAGCCGCTGCCGGAGTCCACGATGACAGGGGAGTCGACTTCCCGTCCGTCGCCAGCCCTCAGCAGAGCGTGGCCTGGGGCCCGCGCAAGCATCTCAGGAGGAGAAAATCAACTTTCCTGGACCCAGCCTCCGGCTTCCCAGTGACAAGCCCACAGCCTCCGCAAGCCCCTGGCACAGGCTCTGGGAGGGACGCACGGGGTGGTGGGCAGGGCGGTCTGGGCCGCAGCCTGCGGCTCCCCGGGACAAAGCCTGGCCCTGGCCACAGGAGGGGCCCACACAGGTGCTCTCCTTCCGGTTCCCACGTAAACTTGGCACATACTCAACCTGGGCCAAGGTGTGGACTTTGGCAACCCCGATTTCCAGGGCAGCTGAAAGACTCCTGAGGGCGACTTTCCTACAGATCAGTGCCAAAGAGATTACCATCCAGGCCGCGGAGGGGGGGTCCCAGCTCCAGATTCCAGACGGGGGGCCAGGACCAGAGTCCCATCAGTTCTCCCCCAGCAGGAAGGTTCTGCCGTGGAAACACTACGAAGGAGCGAGGACCAGCCCGGGAGGAGAGCGTCCGGCCAGTCCTTTGCTCTTGCCCACAAAGCTTCGGTCCTGAGCCTCGGCCGCCCCCAGCCCCGGCAGACGGCCCAGAGGTACCTCCCAGAATAGGAGCCACTACACAAAGAGTGTAGGCAAGTGGCAGGGACTGGGGGACATGGCTTGGGATGGCCTCCTTTGTCTGTAACGGGAGGGGTGGGATAGGATCAGGGTTCTTCGTGCCTCCCCACGCATATTTCAGCCAGAACACTTCCCGTCATCTTCTTGGTCCATCTCGTGGGGTTCCATCTTAGCGCGCATGTAAAGAAAAGTTGCACAGCTAATGCAAATCGCTAGACCAGATGATGCCAAGGCCTGTTCCTTCTCTGATGTGTGCCACCTCACTTCCGCTGCCCCCTCCCCAGCATCCCCAGGTCCTGGGTGTGAGAGCTGACCAGCTAAACTCCTCCAGGGTCATCTCCCTCCATCCTGAAGCCAGCTAGCCCTCCCCTAAAACCAGTCACCAACTGCTATCACCCCATCTTGAGTGTTGGTGCAGGGCCCCCAGATCTTCCTCATGAAGGGTCACTGTCAGAAAGGGAGCCCAGCCCCATGCCCCGCAAGTCTTTCAGACGGGAAACACTGGCTGCCGAGGCCCCTGGGAGCCCAGCCCCATGCCCCGCAGGGCTTTCAGACACCCCAGGGAGACACTGGCTGCCGAGGCCCCTGGGAGCCCAGCCCCATGCCCCGCAAGTCTTTTAGACGCCCCAGGGAGACACTGGCTGCAGAGGCCCCTGGGAGCCCAGTGACCTTGGTTATTCAGCAAGACATCCTGGGTTTAGTAGAAATCATCAGAGGGTGTGGGGAGCAGAGACGGGAGAAGGAGGCAGCAGGGATTCAGAACACCCCTCTGCAGCGACCTGTCCCCTGGGGTCTCTGCCTGGGAGCGGGCCTCAGCGCTGACCGGTCCTGCAACTGCTTCGAATTTCTCTGAATTCGGCCTCTCCCCTCCCCCCACCCCGTGGAAAGCCATGGCGGGCAGGCCTCTCCCAAGCCTCTGTTTACAAAATTATAAGCTTCCTTTGTCCCGGCCTCCTCTGGTTACAGTAGACTCCTCGGCTCTTCAGAGCTTGCAGGGACATGGAAAATGTGACTTCACTCCTCAGGGATTTTCTGCCTTAAGAAACTGGCATTGGAGCAAGAAAAAAAAGAACGTCTCTGTCCACTCTGGGTAGAAAGGGCACCAGCACTCCAGATTCCCCACCCAGCGTCAGGACCAGAGGCCCCCGGAGGGTCCGGCAGAGACGGACAAGCAGACTGGGCGGATTCTAGGGGAGCAGCGAGGGAAAGGATCACGGAGGAGAAGTGTCCAAGACAGGAGAGAAGCTCAGCCTGCCTTGCCGTTCCCTGATTGGACCAATGTATTATTCTGGTGTTTAGTTATTTTGCTCAGTCAGTCAACTACTTGCTTGTCCGAAGTTCTTCAGGAGGGGCTCTGGAGTCTCGCCACCCGGGTGACCATCCTGGCTCTGCCAGTTGCCTCTTTACCTTGGGTAGTGCACCACCTCTCCAAGCTCAGTTTTCTCATCTGGAAGATGGGAACAATATGGGACCAGCCTCACGGGGCTGCTGCTCTTTGATATACACGAGGAGGTTGGGCGCATGCCCAGAAGACCATAGGCACTGAATAGACGGTGGCAGTTACTGTTGTCATTCATTCCTGCACATCTTTGCAAAAAGACCCATGACCTCCAGGTGCCTGCCGTCTGGAGACCAGGCCCTGGCCTCCCCTGGCCTCGCCCATGGCACTGGGCCGTGAGCAGTGGCCACACTGTGTTGGCTCATGGCCTGTGGTCAAGGCTCTGGGGGGAGCTACAGGGACTTCAGAAACAGCAACTCTAAATCGTCTCCACGATGCCAGGTGTGCAAGAAATATCATTTCTAAAACTGTCTTTGAATCAAGTTAAGTCTGTCTCTGAGCCCCCGTCCCACCTGGAGGCAGGAAATTCAGTCTCAGTCATTAAGGAGACACCTGTCCACCTCTCTCTCAGCATCATGGGAAGGGGAACACAAATGTTCACTGGCCATTGGTCCCCACTGGTTACTTCCAGGACCCCCTGATCCAACACCACAGGGTCCCCAGGAGGCCAGCGGCTCTGCTGCTCCCGGGCCCACTCGTGCCAGAGAACCCCCGTCCCAGGCACACGAGGCCGTCCACTCGGGGGTCCTGTCCACTGTGGGCACTGTCAGAGGAAAGGACACTCTTCCCCAAAGGGCTCGCCTCTCCAAGAACTCAAGTTTCCAGAGGAAAAAAGGCCAGGGAATTCCTGCTCTCCAGCCTGAGCACCAGCCCCCAGAAGCAGAGACTCCGAGCAGGCTGTCACGTGGGAGGCGGGCAGTGCGGGGGAGATGCAGGGAGAACAGACATGAAGCTGCTTTCTCCAGAGGTGGGTGACATGGCCCCACCTCCAAAGAGATGACTTCCAGGGACATGACATCTCCACCCCTCCCATCCCCCAGGGCAGAGGAACAGCAAGTCCCATGGTGATATTTCGGGGGTGACAGAAAATCCTCCAGAAGCCGGTCCGTCCTGGCGGGAGCCTTCCTGCCTGCCTCACCTCTCCCCATGCCCTGAGCACAGCTGTCCCGGAGGGGACGATCTGTTGACTTGTCACTGTGACCGCAGGAGGGGACTGGCAGAGTAAGCTCTGTAGGGAAGCAGCGCTGGTTCAGGGAGGAACTTGGCACTTTCAGGACCTATTATGCAGGTGGTTTCCCAGACACCCGTTCCTCACCACGGCACGAAACAGGCACCATCACTCCCTGTTGATGAGCAAACCAAGACCCCGCAAGGAGGAGGTTCAAGGTCACCGTGACAGAGTATGTCAGTACTGAAGCCAGAACCCTCAGCTAGTATCTTAGTAACAATAGTCGCAACCATGACTGACATCATTATAACTATTCCCATTTCACAGATGAGACTCTGAGGCGCAGCAATTCAATGACCAGTGAGGACCAGGAAGCTTGACCGAGACGCCTGAGCTCTCAGCCCGTCATTTTTCTCCCCTGGGTGAGGGTCCCGGTTGGAATGTCCCAGCAGGTCTGAGAATTAGCGGTGGAGCCAGCTTCCTGCACCTGAGTTCAGAGGCACCATCCGAGGGCGCCAGAGCCATGGCGTGGGACTTACAAACACAGAGTATTTTGAAATAAAACTTTTATTGAAATGAAAATACAGATTTTTTAAAAAAAATCAAAGCAGAGCTTTGAGAACAGAAAACAAAACCTCTCCATCCCTCTTTCTCTGCCTCCCACCCGGGCCCCTGCCTCAAATCAATGGCCTGGAATCCTTCATTCTTTTAAATAAGCAGTGATTTCTAAAGAGATGATCCAGTGGGGTTGAGGGACAAAGGAACAGAATGAAAAGATCCCTTCACTGGACAGATAGGAAAACTGGGATCCCGAGGACAGGAGTGACTGGTCCTGAGGACGCACCTGAGCACACGCCACGTGCACACACGCAGGCGGAGGCCGGCACAGCCCACACGTGCCCTCCGGCACGTACACACCTCACCCTCCTCTCCTGGAGCCCACCCCTCACCTGCCTGGGCCTCTCCCGTTCACATGTAGGTAAAGACTGCCGCCTGGTGGGCATCGGAGCCATCTCAAGACCTGCAGTCCCGGCATGCTGAGCTGTTATTGGGCCCCCCTAAAATAAACCCAGGTCCTGGGGCCAGGCTACTCTGGGAACCGGACCTCCATCAGTGCGTGTCCAGGGTCTTAGGACTAGGGAACAAATAAGACAGAGACTTGGTGGTGCAGTCAGGTTCCCCAGGAGGCTGACTCCAAGGTGATGAGCCAACAGGGATTTACTGGGGAGCACTCCAGAGATGAACAGCAGTAGGGCTTTGCAGTCTCCTGAGGCTGCTGGCCAGCTGACCCTGCAGGAACAGGCTAAGAGAGCTCTCCAGGGGGCGACTAGAGCAGGCAGGTAAAAGCACAGGATGCCCAGTTAACTTGGGATTTCAGATAAACAGTGAGTGATTTTTTAGTATAAATATGTCCCCTGCAAGATGAGGCGGGTGTCCGGACCCGAGAGGTGGGAGCTGGCGGCAGCAGGGAAAGATTGGTCACAGAGAGGGACAGATGGAACAAACAGGGAATCTACTAAGGACCATGGGAGCCCAGGCTCTCACTGTCAGAGACGGGAATGGGAATATCGAGAGAAACAAGAACAAGCCCTGTGGAATTAGAGAGATTGATGTGAACTCAGCTTTCAATATGTAGAGATGTAAAAGTGTACATAGATGGAAATGGGTGTAGGTGTGTTTGACTATAGATACCATGTTTGAATATGCATGTGTGAGTGTATAAATGCATATATATGGACAGATATTTTTTTGTTTGAATATTGTAAAAAGATCAGCTGAGTCCCATTAAAATTCTCAAGAGTTTAGCTGAGCGTTCATGGCTTCCAATTGAGCAGCACCAAACTGAAAATGGCCAGGAGCACCCCACCAACAGGAGCTGGGGAAAGGATTTTTGTTTGCTTTTTATCTTATGAGGAAACTCTTTTTTAAATGTATTTGTATTGTTGAGAGTATTACAGATGTCTCCCATCCCCCCTCTTTTTTGTCCCCCTCCACCCGGGTCTCATCCCACCCCCGCTTAGGTTTTGGTTTGCTTACATAGTTTAATAAGGCATTAGAGCCCCAATAATCACTTCACTACTATTGTCTATGTCCATGGGCTATACACGTATGCATATAAGTTCCTTGGTTAACCTCTTCCAACCAACCCTCTTCCCCCTTCTCTCTGAAATCTGTTCGTCTGTTCCATGCTTCCCTGTCTATGGTACTGTTTTGATCGTAGAGCAGATGCAAACACGAAGCAAGAAAACTATTTGATTGGCTCTAGTTGCCTCATTTGGGAAACCTAGCTAGCCATTTGTGATGGTCTCAGATCTGAGTCTATCGACCCCAGCTTAGGTTTTTATTTACTTACGTAGCTTAATAAGGCATTAGAACCCCCTGTTTCATGGTCTCTTGGTTTAATTACTCTATCTATGAATAGCCTTCTCCTACCTCCACTGAGAAGGCTTAGGAACAGAAACCACAATAACAATGAGCACATACCATTGTGTACTGAGAGAAACCAGAGCTCCCTGCAGAAATGGCCACTTCTAGGAGAACACAGCAGAAAAAGCAGTGTCCACCGCTGAGTGACAGGTGAAGACATCCAACTGTAGTGTAAGAGCCTGCCATGAAGCTTCTGATTGCTGGGGCATCCACTTCAAAGATCCATCTCAAATAAACAGCTGTATGACACAGCCATGAACTGTCAGAATCAACTGACATACAAAGAAGCAGAAAAATGTGACCCCTTCTCAAGGGAAAAGACAACCAACTGGAGGTCAATCCTGAGAAAGACCAGATATTAAAATTACCAGACAAGGACTTTAAAGTCATTATTACAACTTTGCTCAACTGGGTATATGAAAATCTGCTCAAAATAAATGGCACACGCACAGAGAGAGAGAGAGAGAGAGAAATTTCAGCAGAGAAATAATTAAATAAACCAAAAAGAAATTTGAAAATCTGAAAATTTTCTTGTCTGAAATAGAAACTTCACTTAATGGGCTTAATTACAGAATAGGGATAACAGAGGAAAGAATCCATGAACTTGAGGAAACCAATCAATCTGAAGAAGAAGGGAAGGGAATAGGGGAAAAAAATTAGTGCCGTGCAGAACAATTTCAAAAGGTCTAACAGAGAGCACCAGAATTCCCAAAGGGAAGGAGAGAAAGAATGGAGCTGAAAAACTATTTACAGAAAAATGTTTAAAAACTTCCCAAATTTGGTGAAAGACATGAATATGTAGATTCACGGAGTACAGCAAACACCGAACAAGGTATATTCAAATGAAAATATTCTTGGTTATGACATGATCAACCCACTGCACCTAAGAAAAAGAGAAAATCTTGAAAAGAGCTAGAGAAAAGTGGAATATTACATTTTCATTCAGACAACAACACTGTGATCACAGATTCTCAGGTATTATGGAGGTCAGAAACCAGGGAACAACATCATTGAAGTACTAAAATAGAATACTATCAACCCAGAGTTCTATATCCAGGGAAGAGAAATTTCAAAAATGCAAAGCAAAATACATTTTTAGATAAAAGCAACACATTTTATGGACAAAAGAAATGCCAAAGTCAGTTCTTCTGGCTGAACGGACACCAGAGGAAAATGTGTATGTTTAGGAACAAAGGAAGAATATCAGAAATTGTGGATATCTGAGTAAATATAAAGATCGATTTTTTTTCTATTTGTTCATTTCAAATATATATGAAAAAATTCAAATACATATGAAGAATTATAACATTGTCTTGTGGGGCTTAGAATGAATGTGGGCATGAGATATACAACAACTGTAACATATAGTGGCTGAGGTTGTAAATTGACCTACACAGTTGCAAGGTCCCTATATTTTACGTGAAGTGGTACAACTGTAATATTTTACGTGAAGTGGTACAACTGTAATATTTTACGTGAAGTGGTACAACTGTAATCTTAAATTACTGAGTAAAGCTAAGCATATATCCTTAGAGCAATGACCAAAAAAAAAAGGTAAAAAAAAATCAATAAATAAACTAAAACAAACTCAAAAAATGCTCAAACAATCCAGAAGAAAGCAGAAAAGGAAGAACAGAGAAGCCCCCCACCCCAAAAGGTGGGGAAGGGTGGGGAAGATACTCATAAAACAAATTTTAAAATGGTAGACCTAAGCCCAAACATATCAATAATTACATTAAATATTAATGGCCTTCTGCGGTCCGAAAGCGTGTGTGCCCCGTCTCCCAAATTCTTATGCTGAAATCCTAACGTAGTGGCATTGGAAGGTGAGGCCTTTGGGAGGTACTAGATTGTGAGGCTGGAGCCCCTGTGAATGGGATTAATGCTCCTTCCTGTAAGAGGACCCCACCGAGCCCCCCGTCCCTTCCACCATGTGAGGACACAGCAAGACTGCACTGGCAGTGAACCCCGAAGAGGGCCCTCACGAGGACACAGCCGTGCTGGTGCCTTGATCTTGAACTCCCCACCCTCCAGAACCGTGAGAAGAAAATGTTGCCATTTACATGTTCCTCCGTCTGCAGCGTTTTGCTACAGCAACCCGAACAGACCGAGACAGGGCCTAAACATTTCAACAGAAAGGCAAAGGTTATAAGAATGGATTTTTTTTAAATGACCTAACATACTTGAAATAGAAACACAGGGATAAGCTAAAATTAAATGAATGGGAAAAGATACACATGCATGAGCATAAGAAGGTGAGCGTGTTACATCTGTGACGGGTCTGGGGTGTGACAGGTGAGAAGCCACGCCTTCCACTGGAAGCACAGCTCGCTTGGACCTGGAAAGAGGCAGTGGTCTAAGAAACAGAAAACCCAGGAACCTGTCGCATTCTCTCCGATTCGAGTGACTCTCCTGTATCTGCCAACCGTTTACACTGAAAATGACGACAGAGAAAGGAGAAGAGAGATGAGCTCCTCAAAGGCATTCAGAATTTCTGTCCCTGTGTTTTCTATTTCTAGCCTTTCCTTTTTGTTTTTCCAATAGTTTCCATCTCGACTCTGAAATTACCCATCTCTCATCCACGCAACAAGTTGTATAGCTCTCAAAACACACTGCCAGTTGAAAGTAGCCAAACAATCTGGAAAAGGCAGGAACCAGATCAGTGGGTGCCAAGTACCGGAGGTGACAGGAGGGGACTGACTGTGAAAAGGAGCAAGAATGTTGGGAATGATTGAAACGTTGTGCATTTTTATACTAAAGCATATACATTAGTAAAAATTCATAAACCTGTAGACCTAAAATACTGAGTTATACTATATGTAAATTATATTCCGATAAACCCTATTTAAAAAAAAAAAAATGAAATGCCTACCATTACCATACTCTGGAAGAGCTAAAATTTAATAAATTGACAGTATTACGTGTTGGTAAAGACGGCGAGCAATGAGAAATCTTTTGCGTAATTGGGAAAAGGGTAGATTTCTACAGGAATTTTGGAAAATTACTTGACACTCTCCACTACAGTTGAACGTAAGCATACTCCATGACCCTGCCATTCCATTACAAGGTCTACAACGCCTCCAAAAAATTTATAAGAGACCTGTACAAAAAAGTGTGGCTCAGCAGTTGAGCGTCGACCCATGCACCAAGAGGTCGCCAGTTCGATTCCCGGTCAGGGCACATGCCCAGGTTGTGGGCCGAATCCCCAGTGTGGGGCATGCAGGAGGCAGCCAATCCATGTTCTCCCTCACTGATGTTTCTATCTCTCTCTCCCTCTCCCTTCCTCTCTCTCTAAAATCAATAAAGAAAAAATAATTGTTTTTAAAAAATGTGGAGCTTTATTCATCACAGCCCAAACCAGAAACAACATGTAAGATCAGTCGTTGAACTGGGCATGCTTATGCACCGGCGGTCTGTGCACTTAGCTGGAAGCACTGTGTGCTTCCCTTTACTTTATGAAAACGTACTCCGAGCACAGTGTGCAAGGCCCTATGCCTGGCCCCGCCCGCCCGCAGCCTAGGCTCCCGGCCCAGAGCCCCTGCACCACGGCCTCTCGCCTGCGCACACTCTCTTCCCACTGTCTGGGTACACTTCCACGTGTCGTCTCGCTGTGTACCCTTGATCTGCCTGGAAACCTCCAACTTGTGCTTTAAAACCCAAGTCAGAGATTTTCTCCTTCCAGAGCCTCTTTTCATTCCCACTTTCACTCCCTTCCTCCCTCCCCCACGGCCGACTTGGTGCTTCTGTTTCAACGTCTCCTAAGACCCTGTTCCTTCCAGGGTGCATCCACCTCAGCACTGCTGGCGCTGAGCTGGATCATTCTTGTTGCGAGAAACTGTCTTGTGTATTCTGGGATGTTTTTAGCATCCTGGCCAGATGCAGTCCTCGACCCACCACATGCCAGGAGCATCTTCCCTCCGCTCTGAAAATGTGTCACCTGGGCAGGCAAAACCACCCCTGGTTGAGAGCCACCCCCGCCAGGGCTTTCTTTGGAGGCTTTCTTTCATTATCTCTCCACACCTGAGTTCAGAAACAATCGAGTGATTGATCAAAAGTCAGGTGAAGAAAATCAAAATGCCAGTGATAGAGCAGATCGGAGGCTGTGACTCTAACCTGTGGCCACGGGACTTACTCTTATGTTACCCAAAATGCGCCCCTGCCGTCCCAGAGGTGGGCAGTGCCGAAGCCCCACGGGCCCCTGCACAGGACAGGCCCCTGGCCACCGGGCGGGGAGGAGACGGAACGAAAAACTCCTGAGAGCCTACTGGCTCCAGCGGGGCAGAGCGCAAGCAGAAGGGGCTGGACTGCAGACTCCATGTCTCCTCCCAAACTCCCAACCCGATGAGCCCCTCCCCCTGACGTGGAAAAGACTGAGGGTCAGGAGGGGAGGCCAGGCTATTGCTCAGAAACCCCTCCCTGGAGAAATGGCTGCAGCCCAACGCCGCTCCTCCACCCTGGGGGTGAATGCACCGTAGTCTCCTGGCCTGTGTCCTGCAGAGACCGTGGAGGGCATGGGCCGGTCCGACTCACCTCCGCACCCCACCTCGGTGGCTAGGACAGGCCTGGCTCACGCCAGGAGCTCAGTGCACGTCCTTTTGTTCTTCAGTCCCCACCATTGCCGCTATGGCAGTGTGCTGGGACCCTTATGGCCCCAAAGTACCTTGAAGCAAACCACACTCCCAGCATGGAATCCTGGAAAGCTGCTGCTCTGTCTCCCCGGCACGCTGCTCCTGGACACCACTCACGGAGGGAGCCTGACACAGAAAAGCTCAAAATTGTTTCATCAACTGGGACATAGGGCTGTTTGGGGAGCTTCTCTGGTCTTCCTGCCTCGGCTTCGCAGTACCACCACTATGGCCACAAGAGGGCGACATCCCCCTTCCAATGTCTCTACAGCCTCCATCCTAAAAACCAGCCCCTGTCCCAGGACCAGGGCAGAGGTAGGAAGGTGGCAGAACTCTGCTTCTGTCCTGTAAAGGAGGGAGGGGATTCTGGACCAGGTGGCTGGCCCCACTGGCCACAGCTGGACGTCTACTGACACAGACTCTAAACGGTGTCTGCCTGGCTTCTTCCCTCTTTCCCAGCATTCCCTTGAGGTTGCTCTTTCTTGTGAAGCCCAGGAGCATCCCAGCCTGTCGAGTCAGGGGAGGTAACCCTCCCTGCAGTGCTGCCTTGGAGCTCTCCCAGCCCCCCATATTGACCCTCAAGCTTCCACCCCTTCAAAGGAGTCACTGCTGCCCTCTGTGGCCCGTGGCCCGAGTCACCTGTGGCCAGGCCCTGAATTCTTCCCAGATGCATCATGGAGACCGTGCCCAGCCTTGTCAGCCTCTTGATTAATATTTCTGAGTTTTCCATCCCTGGATCTTTGGACCAGCTAGGCTCTAAGAGGTCACGTGACCTGTGGAAAGTCCCTCCCCTCTCTGAGCTCAGCTGCCTTGCTTCCCGAGGTGAGGGCATGGTGAGGTGAGACGGTGCCCAGGTCTCGGGAGCCCCGATCTCCTCTCTGAGGCCTGTGCCCACAAACTCTCTCCCTCTGGCCTTGCTCCCCACTGATCTTTCGAGGACTCCTGTTTCCTCGGGAGCCTCCCCTCAGCAGGTTCGTGCCTCCAGCCCATCCACACCTTTCTAAATAAGCTCAGAGTCTTTGGAAGCAGATAGGCATGGGGTCACATCCTTCTGCCATTTATGAACTGAGTTGTCACCTTCTCTGAGCCCTGGTTTGCTGATCTGTGAAGTGACTTTATTGTAAATGAGATCCTATGCCTCTCATGCAGTCAGTAAATGTTACTTCCCTCCCGATAACCCACACAAGCAGCAGGCCAGACAGTCTACGTATGGAATCACTAGCAGTCACATGTCGGGAAGTCATTTCGATGCCATTTTATGGACAAGGAAACTTGGTCACCGCGAGATCAAATAACTGGCCTGGGGTCACAAGGCCCAGACTGGAAGGCCTTGAAGGCTCCTCCCCACCGCGGGCTCCGCCTCACGCTGTCCGTGCAGGTGAACGGAAAGTGTTTTCCTGCCTTTGTTTTCCAGCTGGTTCAGCAGTGCTTTGGTCCCGCCTCTGCAGACGCCTCCACCACCACCCCTCTCCAGGGAAAAGAGCCCATTCACGCGTTCATTTTTATTTCCAATCAGATGCAGCTTCTCTTTTGTAAAGACCAGGGAGCAGCTTGATGAGATCAGAGGGCTGAGTCCTCGAGAGAAATGTGGATGCTCATTCTCGCTCCCTCCATGGGGGCCGCAGACTTGCAAGAAGAGGGAAGTAAACTAACCGAGCGGGGAATACAGGTGCCGGCATTCCTGGCTCTCAGACCCAGATCCCTAGGACGGGAAGCAGCTGTTTCCCATCTCGGTAGGGGCTGGAACCTCCAGGAATGTGCTCAAATTGGAGGAGGAGGCACAAGAGGGAGCAGAACAGCACTTTCAGAGTGCGGGTCTTTCTAAAGGGCAGCTGGAACTGGAGGAGACTCTCGCCTGCCCTGCCAGCTAGAGGGTGAGCAGCAGGCCCGCTGCAGGGGTGGACAGCTGGCCTTGCAGACCTAGGGAGGCAGAGCATGCAACAGGTCACCCAGGGCTGAGAAAGGCACTCAGAAACATCTGTGTCCCAGAGGCCCTTGCTAAAGAAGGGGAGAGGAAGGGTTTGACAGGGGGGTTTTCTTGGCCAGCACCTGCTGTGTCCAGTGCCTCTTCTACGGAGCCAGCCCCGGGCCCAGGGCTTCACCCGCTCCTGCCACTGCTGGCCAGCTGTAGGTCACTGAGGAGCTTGGACCAGCTCCAACCCACCAGGAGGGGTGACTGATGATGAGAACGAAGGCCGCCAGGTCTCTGTCCTGCCACTGCCCGGGAGCTTTTAATAAACAGCCTTCCTTTACGTGCCAGTTGCTCTCGAATTCCAGCTCACTATTAACTGTGTCTCTTAGGCTCGTGGAGATTGGCTCAGCCTGCTGCCCACTATGACCTCCTCCAGGAGGCACTACGAGTGCCTGCAGTGCCCCTGATGGCCGCTGGAGGGAGCCATATGCCCGTGCCTACGCCAAGAAGCCATCCTGAGGCTGGAGTGGAAAACCACCGATCGCGGGAACCCCACGCAGCTCTGTCTGGATTTCCAAAGTCCTCCCTGAGCTCTCCGCCCACCCCCACCCCACGCCTGGGCCTCTCCTGTTCTCCGAGGCCCCTGCAAAGGGAGGGTCCCCTGGTCTCCATCCTCCATGAAGGCCCACTGTCTCAACGGCAGCCTGTCAACAGGTGACTGTCGGGCGAGGACTGGGGAGCCGCCTGGGAGCCAGAAAAAGAGCAAAGATGTGAGAGCACCAAAGAACAGGAAGGAGAGAATAAGCAGCTGGTAGGGAAAGTGGGGGGCTGAACAGGGGAGACTGGGAATCGCATCCTCTGGGCTGGCCCCTGACGGTCCCAAACACCTGTCCCAGGGAGGGACAGACACCCCCCTCCGGTGTCCGCTCCTGCCTGCCTTGACCGGGGCCAGCCAGCCCGGTATTGGGGTCACTAGCGGCTGGGCCGGGGCCTCTGGGGCAGGACGGGGAGAAGAGGAAGTGGAGCGTGCGGCAGTGTGACCCCGCACCCACAGGCGGCTGCGGCTCTCACCTGGTTTCCACCCTCTTATCTCCACGGGATAGAGTTCGGGGCTGCCGGCTCCGAAGGAGGGTCATTCAGAGAAGGCTCTGCCTCCCCAGCTGACACCTGCTGATACCCCGCAGGCAAGATCGCTTCTGTGTCGCACGGTTCTTCCAGAGGACACCCCAGGAGGGCTTGGGTTTCCAGGGCAGATCTCCTCCTTCCCCATCCCGGTTTTATGCAGGTGGCACCTCGGCCAACATGGCCCCCTGAAAACAGGGCCCAGGCACAGGGGAAGAAGCTGAGGTGGGCTGTGGTCAGGGTTTCACAGAGCTGGCCCCTGCTGTCTCTCCTCTTCCTGCTCGCTCCGAGTCACCAACTCTGCCGATCTGTGAGCCAGACACTAAGCTAAGCCGCTTCCTCAACCCTCCTCCCCTCTACTGTCGTTCTTGTCCCGAAGGACAAATCCAGGGTGGCCTCCTCGTGGTCCAATTCAAAGGGGGTGGCGGGGCTGCTGACCAGCCATTTCCTCCTTCTAGAATCTCATGCTGCTTGCCGGCCACGATACCAGACCTTCCAGGTCCTCCTCCTTCCCTTCTGAGACTCTGTCTTCACCTCACCCTCTTCCTCTTGCCCCTCCTCCCTGCACCGAGGTTCTCCTGGTCTCGTGACCCCGCTCGCTCCACAATGCCCTCAGACCTGGATGGGTCTGAACCCACAAAAGCACGATTTTTCTGTACCTCAACTTATGTTCTACATCACAAAAACCCAAAGTAGCAATAAACAGTTATGCCCAATACTTGAAGCTTCGGTAGTGCCAAGGTATTGAGGCAGGTCCTCTAGACCTCAAGTCTTCTGCCCCAGAGGTCACCCCTGAGATGTCCATCATCTGGTCTGTGTGGCCCTATAAGTTAGGATGTTCTCTCTGCAGTTTCTGAGCCACACATGCAGCACAGGGTCCTCTTCCCTGCTGCCCCAGTCCTTGTCCTCTGTGCTGAGACACAGGACCATCCTTCTGTGTCTTTTCACCTCTATCAAGATAATGCTGAGAAGCCCATGTAGCCAACCACCTCAGAACTCAGACCTTTCTCCTTTCTCCAGTCCAAGGAAGAAGTTGTACTGTCCCCACTTGAGTCAGATACTCGCCCCTGAACCAGCCTGTTCTGTAACTGGGAGGAAGTGGTCAGGTACCTCAACACACAGACATGGCCACTGGGGGTCACCCTCGTGTGTCAGGTCCTTCCCGTGAAAGAGGACAACCATTGGGCTATGCAGCTACCCCACGTGGTACCTACTATATAACTCCTGAATCCTCGCTGCTAATCGCCACGTGAGCATTTCCTCCGGGAAGTCCCACAGCTACTTCTCGCCAGGTGTCCAACTCCAAACTCTTCATCTACTGCTCAAACCAGTACTTCTCAACTCAGCCTGTTGTCAGTATGCAAACAGCCCTTCTCAACTCTTCTCCTTCCATCCCCCTATGTTTAATCATGACTGAGCTTTTCTAGTCGTGCCATTTAGCGTCCTGAGTGTAGCCCCAGAAAGAAGCATGTTGTAGGCCCTCACCTCCTGCTTCTGGAGACACAAAGGAGATCTCCTTCCTGCTGGCATGAGAGTGTGAATCAGAAGCTAACAGTTACTCCCAATACTCTCTCTCCTCTTCTTCCTCCAGTAATAAGTCTGAACAGATATATTTGGGCTCATGGCTGCAGAGCACAAAAGTCAATTTTCCCAGCAGCTAGTTGAGGCCATGTGGTGGTTTTGGTCATTGCAGTCTGAGCAGATACAATGTATATTATAATGTAAACAATGTAACAATGTATTATGTCCTGAAAGAGAAGGCCATGCCTTTTCTTCCTTGTTCTGGCTTTCCACTGACTGGAACGCAGTTGCAATGGCAGGAGCTGGTGCAACCCTAATGGACCACATATTGAGGATGGCAGAGCAACAAAACTAACGGATCCAGGGTAGCTGAATAACTTTATGGGAAAAGCTGTAATACAAGCTAAAGCTTTTACTTGACAGAGAAATAAACTTCTATCACATTTATGTATTTGGTAATTTGGGATCTCTGTTATAGAAGCTGAACCAGTATCCTAAATAATAGAGAGCTAACAAGATTTTAAGTCCATTTCTGTAGCATTTTTCAGCTATGAGATCTCAGAGAAATTACTTAATCTTTCTTAGCTTTAGTTTCCTTAACTGTATACCTATTTCCCAGGATCATTTTAAAAATAGATAAATGAGATAACATTTAATAAAACACCTACTACAACACCTAACATATACTTGGAGTTCAATTGGGTACTGAAACAGACAGCCCAGCCATCTGTGCAAAAGGCCAACACTATCCCACGGCCTCTTGGTTCAGACCTGCAGAAGCTTCCACTTCCCTTACAACAAGCACCAAAACTTTCACATGACCAAACAAGTCCTGCCTCACTCACCCACCCTCTCTAACCCAACCTCCCCCCACCCTGCGCGTCCTTTGGCTACACTGACCTTGCAGTTACCTCACTCCCTCCACAAACATTGATAGGGGGCCTCCCACACGCCAGACACTGCGCTGGGGCTTCTGATTCAGACTGAGTCCTTGCTCCAGGGGACTTAACAGTCTAGTGATGGAGGGAAAAAAGATCAAATAAACAATAGATGTAGCTAATATTTATTGAGCATGTTGTACAGGCTGCCAGGTGCTGCCCCAAGCCATTTTTACAGGTATAGACTCTCAATTCCTACAGCAACCCCTGAGCGAGGTACCACTGTTACCATCCCACGTTTACGAGATGTGGAAACAGAAACAGCAAAGTCAAGCGACATGCCCAAGGTCACACAGCTGGAAAGATGGAGCTGACATTTCCACCCGAGCAGCTGATACCACAGCCTGTGCACTGACCATGGCTCTACCTGGCCTTCAAGTGAATGTCAAATCACAGCTGGGAAGCAGACCACCCAGAGGAGGTACCTAGGGCTCAGACACGCCCTGCTCCTCCTGCCCCTGGACCTTGACATGTGCTGTTTCCTCTTCCTGAACACGTTTCTACCTCCTCTGCCTCATTCGCTCCTGTTCAGCTTTTGGATCCTAGCATTTGGAAAGTGTCACTTCCTATGGGACACCTCTCTGCCCTCCCCAGACCCTCCAGATCCATTTACAAACTCTTGCTACATGGCTTTCCTTCAGGGCACTTACCACACTACAGTTACATATCTGATGATTCTTTATATGTCTTCCCAACTCTCCCTTAGACCTGAAACGCTGCGAGAGTCACAGACTTATCGGTACCGCTAGGTGCCCAGCCCAGCACCGGCACGTTGTGGGTGCTCAGTACATGCCTGGTGCACTGACTGATTGATGGACTGACTTGCCTCCAGGCAGCCCCGAGGGCTCCACCAGCTCTGAGGCTCTGGCTGTGAGGTTTTCTCCGTCTCTCTGGTGGTCTCCTGCCTTCCTCAAGGGCCTCTGCCCCACGTGGCACCGAGTTCCCTGAAGTAAGGGCCATGGTGCTGCCGGGTCAGAACCTACTCGTGAAGGGCATGGGACTGGGGGAGGGGAGGGGACTGGTGACCTCACACACACCCCCTAGTTTCCCAGGACCCGACCCAGGAATGAGGTTTCCCAAGACTGACCGGGGCGTTAGGGAAGGGAGCAGAGGCTGGGAGGAGGGGCTGGACCCCGGACATCCTGTCCCGATGGCCAGCGATGATCTCTAAACCCCATAAAAGCTGGAGCCGCGGAGGCGGCTGTACCACCATCTCCGAGCGCTGTGGTCTGGACTCAGGAGCCAGCGAGATCAATATCGTTTGGGAGGCAGTGAGCTCCAAGTCCTCTCTGCTGCCAAGTCTCCCCAGAGGCCCGAGGAAATGGTGTGGAGGAGGCAGGAGGCACGAGAAAAGGAAAGGAAACGCGTATTCCCTGAGGGCCCGAGCCCAGCGGTGGACCCAGGGCCATGCCGGGTGCTGCTGTCCTCCGTCCTCACGCCAGCCCTCCGGAGTAGGCATCACCCCTTTCACAGGTGAGGAGACGGCCCGAGAGGGAAAGCTTCCCTGAGGTCCCAGCAACGTCAGGACCAGAGGCAGCTGCGCCTGGCCCCGAGGCCAGCAGGCTCCACGGCAGGTCGCGCTGAGGAGACTCGTGTTCCGCAGGTGGCAGGGCCCAGCCACATCTGCACTCTGGGCTCCGGGGGGACGGGCTCACCTAGGCTGTGTCTGAGGCCACACCCAGGCTGGAGGCGAGGAAGGGCCTTCTCAGGCCTTGTCCCCAGTGCCTGCAGGGACGGGGCGCTCACTGCTCTGAGAGCAACCCTTTCCTTACCAGCAGCTCCTCTGGCTCTAACCCCCTACAGTGCTCACCTGATCTGCAGGTCTGGGGTGGGTGGTGGGCAGAGGTTTGGCTTTTCTAATAAGCTCCCGGTGGTGCCAACACATGAACAAATGGAACGGCCGTAGCCTATCTCATCTGTGTCTCTCACCCCTGCACCGCCCCAGCCAAGGTATCCACTTCACTCCACAGCTGGGTGGCGTCGGAGCGTGGCCTCCCCACCACACACCAGCAGCCTGTCCACTCCCAGGAGGTCAGCCAGCTGTCCAGCTGCCTGAGGACCCTGTCTAAGCAATGCCATCAGTTCCGTCTGCCCCTGGTGCATCAGAGTCACTTCCCTCCGGAAATGAACCCCGAGAGCTCGCCTGGGTTCGAAGCCTGGCTCTTCCGCTGACTTGCCAGCTTGTGATTCTGAGCAACCCCCGAGCCTCTGTGGACTCAGTTTCTTCCTGCTAAGTGAGGACAAGGACAGCCCTACAGCACTGGGTTTGTGTGCATGAGAAAACGCACATGTATGCTCAGCAAAGGCTCGGCCCTTAGCAGGGCTGCCAGTGCCAGCTATCACCAGCAGTGACAAGGACCAGCTCTGCCCGTTAGAAGCGATGTGACCGCTCACAGCCTGTTTCCTTAGTTGTCACTTGGGTCTGATGCCACCTACCTCACGGGTTCACTGGGAAGGGGAGGCACAGCTATGCCCAGTGCACGGTGGGTCTGGAACGCGCGGTCCCCACGCAGGCAGCGGCTGCGCCTTCACTTTGCATCCCTTACCACAGTTCTCAGAGGACAGTCTGGGGACCCGGCGGCCCCAGAGGCCCTTTCAGGGATGGTGTGAAGTCAAAACATTTTTTATTGATTTTAGAAAGAGAGGGAGAGAGAGAAACATCCATCGGTTGCCTCCCACATGCACCCGACTGGGGATGGAACCTGCAACCTGGCATGTGCCCTGACCAGGAATCAAACCAGTGACCTTTCGGTGCACAGGAGGACACTCAACCACCTGAGCCACACCAGCCAGGGCGGAACTATTTTCTTAATAACACTAAGTTCCTATCTGTCTTTTTCACTCTCGTCTTCCCGCGCGTCTAGTGGTTTCTGGAGGTCTGTGTGCCGGGCATGAGCGGCTTTGAGAGGACGCAAAGCGGGCAACTCTCCTCACCCGGTCTCTTCTGTTTTAGAAACTATCAGTTTCCGTCACATTTCTAGATGTTAACACATAGTGAGTTTCATATCGCTGTGGAAGTGAACTGGCAACTACTTTTTAAACGTTCTGTTTTCATTTATAACACGGTAAACATGGAAAGATAGAGCACATGTGAACACAGTTTTATGGGGTCCTCAATACTCGTAGTGTAGACGGGTCCTGCGAGCAAACAGTTCGAGAGGCTGCCCACGGCTCTCCCTGTGCTAACAGCACGGGGGTCTCAGCCCCCAGCCCCCTCCCAGCTGTGCTATCAGCCCGATGGGGAGGGGGGACTAACGCTGTCTTGTGACTATATTCAATCTCCCAGGCCCCCTGCACTGTGCTAGACATGCCTCAGTCGTTACCACCCCAAACTTTCTGAATTGCAAAGAATTCACGCAGGACCACCTGGATGGGACCTGCCCGTGAACCAAGCCAACTCAGAGCCAAGCAATGGAGACCGATTCTTATTCTACCCTTGGAGCCCGGGTCCAGCTGTGCGTGGACCTCTCAGTCACGCGGGCCAATACATGTCTTTTTTATTTTCTTAAGCCAAGTTGAGTTGAGTTTCTCTTGTAACAGAAAGAGTCCGATGAAACACTCACGGTCATCAGAACCAAGACCTGGGTGGGGGGAAGCTGCCCGGAGGACCCAGGGCGAGTGGCCCAGCGAGGCGTCCCTGACACCACAGAGCCGAGCTTGGTTGAGGCCGATGTTTGCCAACGAGAGACCTGGTGGACTCCTTTCCAAACAACACAGCTAGACAACAGCACGCGTTTTCTTTCACTTTATCATTTGTGAAGCCATACAATGGAACGCAAGGAAACAAAGCAGCTGTACAGGAAGGGGCGGGACAGCGTCAGTGTACAGTACATTCATATCCAGGAGACGTCGCGTACATCGGGGTTTATACAAGGCAGCAGAGGTTATAGGCACGATGATACAAAATAGAAAGTATATTTCCATCTATATAAATACACAGTCGGGGGCTGGGAGGATGCTGGGTTACTCTGTTTTTCCTGCAGAGGGCCTGGGAGACAGGGGTGGGGTGGGCGGTGAGGAACTTCTTACGTTTGTTTTGAATGACATGTCGGAAGGAGGAGAGAGATGGGGACACACAGCATGCAGACACTGATGTGCTCCTCACACACACACAGACCAAACACGGACACAGGAGAGTCTCAAACTGTTTAACACTGATTAGAAAACAAACTTGGGACATCCCTCTACAATTACCTCGCTGCTAGGAAGAGCCCAACGTGGGAAATAAACAGAGGTCCTCCAACATTTCGGACAGCAGAGCCCCACCCCACCACCAACACTGAAATTCCACCCGTCGGGGCCCTGCAGGCCTCGCCTCCCGATTCCTCCCCGCCGATGATATTGAACTCCGCATCCTCCTATTGCCCACCTCCTCCGACCCAACCCCTAAGTTCTTAGAGAGATGGGCAAATATGCACACACATACACCCACACTTGCACACACACGCACACACGTCCTGTATTACCACTGGCCAGGGGACCCCCGCCTCAGGCCTGGACCTGGGAGCAGAGTGACCTCAGACCTCTCCAAGGACCCCGAGTGTGGGGAAATGGAGGGGCAGGAGGTCGCCTCTGGACAGCACCGGCCCACTTGATCTCCCCAGGTCCTGAGCTGGGAAAAACAAAGAAGGGAGAAGACCCAGGAGGCAGGGTGGTGGCGTAGCTGTTGTTCCACCTCCAGACTCCTCCACACCCCTGGACGGCACGAGGAGTCTGCCCAGTCTCTGCTCATGCCCATCAGGGGACAGAAGAACGTCCTATTTGCCTCCCTCCTGGGAGCCCCGTCACGGAAGGGTCACAACTGTCCAGCCAGCTGCCCCTCTACGGTTACGTAGCCAGCAAGCCCGTCGCCCCTGCCGGCTCTGACACGTGGGGCTCCTCAGAGGAGCGGAAGCCTGGCGCACCGCGAGCTTCAGAGCAGCTGCAGGAGAGGCTTCCATGAGGACTGGGGTCCAGAGGTCTGTCCCAAACCGAGGACATGACGTGTCTGCCCCTCAAACACCTGGCTAGATGAGGACGCCAGAGCATGATCTCAGGGCAAGGGATTCCAGTCGCCCTTGGAGACTGATCACACAGCTCACTTCCTCCACTTCCCCTCCAGGGTCACCTCTCCATGGTTCCCACGCCATCTCCCCTCTCGTCCCACCTGGGAAGAGCCACAGCCGGCAGGGCCTGTCTCCCTGTGGTCCTGGAAGGCCTGCCTCGGAGGCTGGACTGGGCCTGGGGCTGTGTCACTGAGTCCCAAGCTGACCAGGCCTCTCCCAGACCATTTCCCACCCCGACTCCCAGCTTATGTTCAAGACCAGACGGCACTCTCCTGGCAAACGGATTCAACAAGAAACGACAGCAACTATGTTGAGGAAGGGAGAGGAGAGAAAAGGATAAACATTTACACGATAATAACAATCATTATTAAAAGTGCTTTCTTTGAAAGGACATCTTTGGCAAGAATACACTGCAGTGCTGTGGTGTGTGTGTGTGTGTGTGTGTGTGCACGCGTGCGCGGGTGCACGGACCTGACCTGTGGGGCGGGAGGACGACAGTGCCTTCCTAACCCGTGTCTGACCCCGAGGGGCCCGGTGCAGCCTGAGGTGCCCTTCCCCGTCATCCTGCAAAGGTCAAACTAGAAAACCCACTCCCTCCAGTGACACCAGAGAGTGAGTTGATCGGCTTCCTGGCACCCCCTAGGTCCTGCTTGCGGGGTCACAGCTCAGGCCTGAGTGGGGCTGGCCATGCCTGGGAGGTGGGCTGCGGTGGGCAGTGGGCAAGCACGTGAGAAGGCTGACCCTGGGCCTGGTCTGCCCGATGGTCCAACCTCCACCGCCTCGGCGTAGAGAGGACAGGGTCCCCGGCTGTCCAGTGGGAGGTTAAGATATTTACAAAGGACGGGGGTGAAATATCTCCTATCCGGGAAGAGAGTTGGGGTACGTAGGGAACAGGAGAGGGAAACCCCAGTATCTGGCTCGAAAGCCTCAGAAGGAAGAGCACTTTGGAAGAACCTTCGTCACCACACACGGTCTCAGTCGGGGAAGCGAGCCCTGCTCCCCGCCTGCTTCAGACACCCTCCTTTCCAGCTCCCTGAAACGGCATGTCCACACAGACACAGCCTCTTGGAGGAGAAAACGTACAAAGGACGCACACACGACCACGCCCGCCACACTCACCCTGTCCCCTGGCGCACACGCTCGCTCGTGGTGAGTGGGCTCATCTCGGGCCCTGACGGCCGAGGCCTGGGCTGCCAGAAAGTAGGGGGCCAAAGGAGATGGAACACATGCACCCCTCCCTGCTGAGCCCCAGACAAAGTCTAGGGAAGGCCAAGGCCAGGGCAAGGAGAACCCTGATTGCTCCAAGGATAAAGGCCCCTACATTTCAGGCTTCCCTTATACTAGGAAGAGGGATGGGAACTGGTTTATGCCCAGGGAGGCAATAAAGCAATATGGGGAAACAATAAATACTTCTTGTCAATTTACCTATTCTTTTTTTTAACCTTTTCTTATATTTTATTAGCTTACAGATTCTGTCAGTATGTCTCACATATATATTATATATATTTATATATCAGTACAATGCCTCTCTAAGGGACCCCCGGAGGCTTAAGAAGCCCCTCAAGAATGGAGTCCTGGTGAGTTTTCCATTCCAGCTCCGAGTCCTCGGGTGGAGGTGGGGGCTCCCAGCTGCCCGGAGGGACTGCAGGCTTGGCCCCAATGACCCCTTCTGTCTCTGCTCACAGGCACTGTCTCTGCTGGGGAGACCAAGGCAGCGGGGACAGCAAGGCTTTGGTGTTGTTTGGAGGCCACTGGTACACAGGTGGCGGCCCCAGGCCTCTGCCAAGTCTCCCTGGACAGCCCAGCAAACGGACCCAAACACTGGCAGAGGGGAGGACAAGGACAGCAGGTGTCTCTCCTGGGCCTTGCTGAGCTCTTGGAAGCAGGTTCCCCAGGATGAGCCCAACACGGGACCCTGCAGGACCCCGCAGGACCCCGCGGGGAGGGGCAGATCGGGAAGGCGCAAACCCAAGCACCCACAAGGACATCATGCAGATAAGTCTGAGATAAGGCTGTTGTGGGTGTGAACCCAAGAATGGGCTGCGGGCTGGGAGCTGGCGGGAGCAACTGGGAGCCACCTGCCCACCTCGACCAGACAGCTCAGGGAAGATGCCCGGAGGGCAACGCCGGTGCGCTGATGGATCTCATCCCCGAGGCTATGGGAATACTTGTCTCCGATACTCAAACCAATGGTCCCACCTCCTGGTCAAGGCAAAACGAGGGCAATGCTGGGAGCTGGCGGCCCTACTCCTGCTGGGCTCTGTCAAGCAGAAGGGGCTGGTGGCACTCGGGGCCGCCAGAGTGCAGACGCAGGGCCAAGACAGAGTCTGTGAGCCATATTCCCGGTGCTCCTGGGGAAGAAGCCTGACGTCCCCTCCCCAGTGCGGCATCACCCCAACTCTAACCTTCTTTGGATAGTATGCACACATGTGCAAACACCTGGAGCATGGACAAGTACACCTGTTTATAATCTAGCTGGGAGGCAACAGAAACCAGAGAGTGAGGATGTGGGTGCAGACAGATACACAACCCACACACACGCCCACGCAAACCACACATCAAAGGCAGAGCAGAGACCTTGGGTGCCTCGGTCTGAGATACTTTCTACAGCAAACGTTCTGCCCCTTGATGGCCGATGCTGGCGCTTTTCGGTTTGACAATGTACCTTAGAAGTGGCCAGAAAATTATTCTCTCAACTTGATTTCTCCTTGCAAAGCAGTTGGGCTAAGGAGATACTTTTCCATTTCCCCCCAAAATATGGATCCCCAAGGAGGTCAGTTCTGCCTCCTTGGAGGAGCTCCATCCTCTGGGAGTGTGGGAGGGAGTCAGGTGGACCTGGTTAGTTGGGAGGCTTTGGGGGTTGCGCAGTATCCATCTACCCAAGGGAATCCAAGTTCTCCTCTCCATCCTTTTCTTTCCTTCTCTCCCTCTTCCCCCCTCCCCTCTGCAATTCACTTTGCTCTCCTCATGTCGCACTTTCTTCTCTCCTTCTCCAAATTGGCCCAAAGTCCTCCTTCTGGATTCAAAGGTGGTCAGGATTCACGGTCCCCCCCCCCACAGGCCCCACCCCCACTGCCCTGGCCCGGGGCCTGGGGAGAGTTCATCTCTTCTGGCCGGCACTCAGCATGACCTTGGAGACGAAGTTGACGATGGCGGAGGCAGGCTGCTTGGGATCGAGCTCAGCAAAGAGGTGGCAGGCGTTGTCCGTGGTGCTGCCCTGTTTCCGGGCCACAAAGCCGAAGAGCCTGCAGGGCCAGGAGAGGGGTGACAGGTGTGAGAGGAGGGCTGAAGGGGTCCCAGGCCTTAGAGAGCCGCCCGGGTGAGCAAGCTTACCTCCAGGCCAACCTCTCTCCCCATCTCCAAGCACAGGGATTGGGGGAGGGGGGAACCAAACGAGAGAATTCTCTCTCACTGACAAGGAAGTCCCGACACTGGAGATGACAAGTGTCACTTGTTCAGGGCAGAAACCCCCCTTTGGCGGGTGAGGAGGAGTGGGGAGGAGGAGCTGCAGGCAAAGGACGAGACTGGACAGTGAGAGGTGGAAATGTGACCAAAAATAAAACGGGGACATTCCTAGCTGAGCTTCTGTGAGTCCATCTCAGCCCCACCCCTACCCAACTGTTCTTACACACGACATGTAGCAGATGAAGAACATGCTGTCTGCCTGTCAAAGGGCTGGACCTCCTCAGACACCAGGCGGGTGGAGGTCAGGGAGACAAAAGGACAAGGGGTCACTACCTTCCCCCCACCACGCACACACATTTCTCTTGGGCCCCAGGGAATGGGAGGGGGAGAGAGACCCCACACCTGTTCCCCCAACCCCCACTCCCTGCACCAAGACTGGAGTGAGCTGGCATTCTCGGTGCAAAACAGTTAAAAATATGAGAGCTCAGAACAGAATGTGAGCTCAGGTCCCCTCCCAGCCAGCTTGTTGCTAATTCGGGTGAGAGGGGGGAATCGGGACAGCTGGAGATTCCGATGGAAACCCCTCTCCCTAGGACTGGGCCACAGCAGCTAAAAGTAGAAAAGTCGGGTCCGACTTGCAACCGTGCACCGTGTGCGTGTACACGCACTGGGCTCCCGACGGCTGCTTCAGGGGCTGGGAACAGTGGAGCCAGAGGTCTGTGGTCACGGTCTAAGCAGTGGAAAAGCCTGGGTCCGTGACCAATCCCCGATTCCCCTTTCCAGGCGTGCAGGGCTCCCTGGTGCGGTGGGGGTGCTCAGGCACAGGGAAGGAGTGGACGTTCCGCCAGAGCGAGCGTCTGCCAACTGCATAGCCTGAACACCAGCTGCCTCCCTCCCCTGGTGCATTTCAGCTCCAGGCCTTCCAGGGCCAGTTCAGCAGAACCAATTCCTTTCTCTGTTAGGGAAGTGAATCCAGGCAAGAAACCTCAGCCCCAAGGGCAGGGAGGAGCACATTCCAGGGCCTGAGAGCTGGTACGTCCTTAATTCAGGGCCTCAGGCATCTGTGCCTCAACCCAGTCCGGCCCCAGCCAGCGCCCTGGGCCTGGGCCCCGCCCAGCAAGGCCTGGTCAGCTGGAAGCCAGCACAAAACCCATTTCTGGATTCGGAGAGTGATTTTCAGACCTGGGACCAGCTCATTCTGTCCCTGACCCTCTCCCCTCACAAGGCCCAGTGGTCAGTGAGCAGGATCTTCCTCAAATACAAAGCTCTGGCCTTCTGCTTGGTGCCAGGGACCCAGAGACCCCTGAGCCCAGAAGGGTGAGACAAGCTTTGAAATGGCTGGACATCTGGTCCCCTTTCAGCGGGGCTGCTAACTCTTCCTGTGACCTGGGGCAACTCAGGTCCTTCTATCCCACACAGGCCCTCTGGACACCCCGCTGCTCATCATGCTAACTGCTGGTCAGTTCCATTCGTTCTTGACCAAGGGGGCCTCACTGCGACTCCTCACTCCCCTCCTGCCGCCTCATCCTCTCATTTCTTCATCAGACAAATATGTTTCAGCTCGTCCCATACAAATACCAATCCTGCCCTCAGGAAGCTTGTACCCTGGGGGCCATGCCTCCCTGTCCCCTTGAAATCCTCTCTCCCACCCCACACCCATCTCTGCCTATTCAAATTGCGCCTGTCTTTTAAGACCCCTTTTTAAATTTAAAAGTGTTTTAATGTTGACATTATTGCAGGGATCCCTCTCTCCCTCCAACTCTGCTCACGTCTACCCTTCCCCACCTTGGTCTTTACCAAAGTGTTGTCTGTGCCCACGGGGTATGCATACATATTCTTTAACCCTTTCCTTCACCTTCTTTATCCCTAACCCTCACCGCCCTCCTCTTGGGCACCAGCCAGTCTGTTCCATGTGTTCGTGCTTCTGGTTCCATAAAGACCCAATCTGAAATATAAGCTCTTTCCCCAAACCTTCCTGAATCTGTCCCTGCCTAGACTCTGTCCCATGAACTCTCCTTCATGACACTCACAGACATACCCTGTTGGCATGTCTCATACAACAGCAGTTTAAATTCTTTCTAACAGTGACACTTTTCTTGTTCTAAAACAATCTTATATAAAGTCCAAATGTATAAAGGTGACAGCAGTATTTACGGCTGTAAATGTATCTTCAACAGCATAACATTGACCCTTATCAACTCAGTCAGCGAGAAACGGGACTGTTTGCACGAGCCCGAGAAAGTCAGGTGTGGAATTGCAGCTCAGAAGGGCAGGCTGCGCCAGCTTCAGTAGCCAGGCTATTCCCACAGTTTGTTTTGGTTTTGTGATATGGAGAAAACTCCGATTCATACTGATACATAATGCAACTTGTAACAGGGTATTCCTCCCTTCTTAAGAGCTCAGTTGCAACCTGAGGATCCTAGGGTTCGTTGGAACACAGTTTGAAAACCACTACAGCATGTTAGTGCTGTTTAAACATGAGTCCTATCCACTGGGCCAGTGTCAGGCCTCCGGGGGTCAGAGTCAGCCACTGCTCAGTCTGAATCCTTCCAGGGCTAAGCCCCTCAGAGGCACTTAGAAAATGCTGAATGGACAGAAGCATCGACCAAAGCGTCCCAGGCCCATCCCAGAATTTAGACCTTCTGGGCTCCCGCGTTCTGCTGAAGTCTAGCTCAGCCACGGTCCTGACAGAAGTCCACCCAAAGAGCAAGAACGTAAACCAAGGAGGCCAGGATTCGGGCAGAAAATATCATGTAAGCAACCCTTGTCCCACCACGACCGCCTCACGGAAACTTGGTTTCCTGTCCAGTTCCTCAGATCCCTGCTGGACTGGTCCTGGCCAGGGAGGCTGACAGACTGCAGGCAGAAGGCAAACGACCTGGCTGCCTGGCCACGGTCTTCTCCGAGCTGCTTGGCCCTTGCTGCCCTTTGCCTCCCCCAAGCCCTAGACTCCCAGCCTGCCCCTGCTCCCCCACCCCAAAAAGCACAGAGACCAGCCAGCTGGGGTGGGGGACAAGCCACACTTACTTAGCAGGGACACCGCCCTCCGTCTTTGTCCACCTGTGGAGAGAAGAATGGCACAGGTGAACCACTACACCTTCTCCCCAGAGGAGCCCGTTCCAGGTTGGGGGGCATTCCGATAAAGAGAACGGTGGCTGCCTCCCCAGGAGCTTCTCCAGTGTGGAGAGAAGCAGACGCAGGGTCAGGGACACGACTGAGCAGATGAAAGCATTTGAGTCCCTGGGAGGGTCTCCAAATTTGTCATGGGAAACACTCAAAAAGATGCCCAGCACAATTACTCCCCCTCCCACAGGCACAGGCAGATCTTCCAGCGGAACCAAAACTACACACACGCACACGTACAAACACATGCAATACACACGTGTGCACACATGCACCCACACGGACTTCCGTGTTCTAGAGCTGGCTGGGAGGGAAGGTGTCGGCAGGAGACTCACTTTCTCTCCTGTGGATCCAGGTCACAGAAGGTGACGGTATTGAGAGGGTAGTGTCGTCTGAAGAAGAGCCTGGGGCACAGACACAAACAAACAGAATGAGTACGGAGCGGCAGGTCCGGCCGCCTGCCCACCACCTGTGGCTGCTCACACTGGAGGCGTAAGCAATGCGCGAGGACACAGATGTATCACAGAAACACCTCTCAGAAGCTACCGGTTAGGGAAAGAAGGAGACACTGGCATCGAGGAGTGAGAAACGGGGGACCATGGAGGGGAAAAGAAAGGGGTTGGGAACGTGTTAGAGAGAGCATGGGAGGAAGGGCTTTGCCCTAGAAAGCGGGTACTTTCTGTCAGCTGCATCTGCAGCTGTATACCCAATGCAGGCATATTTGTAGAAAGATGGGAATATGGGTAGATGGATGGGTAGATAGATGGAGACACGAATGGGTGAAGGAATAAACAGAGGGAGTATAGATCGGGGATGAATCGAGCAGAGAGGGATGCGTCACCTGGGGAGTGGATGAGCAAGAGGATGGATGGATGGGTAGGTGAGCGGCCAGGTAGGTGGAGGATGGACGGGAGATGGATGGGTACAGGGATCAATCAGTTGGTAAGTGGGTGGGTCAGTGGAAGGGTGGAGGGTCACAGGAGAACCCACAGAGGCAGGCAGAGAGTCTTACTTTCTCTGGTTGTCCGTCAGTGTAATTCCCTGGGCAGAAACTTTGAAGTGAACGATGGTGGCAGCTGGCGTGGGATCAGCAGCCAGTGTCTCAGAGGTGGCTTTGGAGATGGCCTGTGGCCCAGTGAGTGACTCCATGTCCACCGAGTTGACAAAGAGCACGTTGCAGGCTGGAAGAAACCCACCCAAGGAGAAGTCATGAGGGCTGGAGTGAGTGGGGACAATCCCCAAGGCCTCTCTTCAGGGAGAAGGTAGCAGAAAAGTGTCAGGCCAACTTCAGGCCCACACACCTGCACCCAGAGGGGTGCCGTGCCCACCCAGAGACACTGGGCCGGGAGCGGCGTGCCTGCACCTGCAGGGGGCACAGGGCAGAAAGGAGGAAAAGCCTGGGCAGCGATCGGGTCTGGGAGGCCACTCACCTGCCCCTTGCTTCAGCAGGTCGGCGGCTGAGTTGGCAGGGCCCGAGCTCTCTTTCGAGTCATCTGTGGGGTCTGAGACAAAAATTTAATTCAGCAAGTAATTAAAACTCTAGAACTGGAAAGAAGCCCACGTCTGGCTGGGCCGAAGGCGAGCTCTGCAAATGCTTTGTGCAATGGATACTGCGTTTCTACCGGGCCCTGGCAGCCGGTCGTGCGTGTCCAGGTGGAATGTGCAACAACTGCTCTAGAGTCCAACAGAGCTGGGCTCAGACGCTCGGCCCAGCACGTGCTAAGCGTCTATGAAAGAGAAGTGATGGTGACAGGAGCATTTTATTGGATTTTTGAGATGTTCCATATACAGTGTCAGCCCAGTGCTTGGCATAAAGCATAAAGCTTGGCAGCGGGTGGTGTTCTTTTGTATTGATGTCTGTGTAATGCAGTACGTACTCTCACTCAATGCAGCACAATGATCATTTCTATATTAAAAAGAATCGAGTACCGTGTACACCAGAGTTTTTCAGACTTTGGTGTGCAGGCTTGTGAAAACACAGATTGCTGGGCCCCACCCCAGAGGTGCTGATGCTGCTGTCCTGGGGATCGTACTTGGAGAACTACTGGTTTGTTCGATGTTAATATCAGTTTTATCATTGCTGAATTACTTTGGTAAATTCTGTAGTTATATAATTTAATTAGTGTCTACATTGTATGGTTAATAATGCTATTTAAGTTGTGTTTGAACTTTTAAGCTAATAATGGTGGTCAATTAGCATTAATAATTCAATGAATTGAATTGGATACATGGAGAACATCAAATAATATTGGAGGGCTTTCCGTGTGGGCAAAAGCCTCAGGAGCTCCGAGAGAGGAGGAAGCCCAGGGGCACTTCTGAATATCCTGTCATTAAACAGAGGGGGGGAGAGAAGGCACCTCAGCTCCCAGTTTCTGGACCTGAAGTTCGGGGCCAAGCACATTCTCCTTGAGTGGACGCTATGCACTTGGGGGCTGGGGACTAGACGCCTGTGCTGTAACAGGCGCTATGCTGTGAGGGGTGTTGCCATCCCCCAAGGCTAGAAGCCTCTCTGAGAAGCTGAAATCTTCGCCGGCCCCGGGTCAGATTCTTATCCTCTATGTCCTAAGGCTCTGGGATTCCAGTCAAACTCCCCAGAATCCAAAGAGGGCTTGCCCTTTCCTATCGAGCCAGTGTCCCTTCAGTCAGGGAACATTCTGTCAGACACACACCCTAGAAACTCCAGGGACATCTGACCGTCCCGTTCCCTTCCCACGCCACGCCGAGCCCAGCCTCCTGCCCTCCAGTGCGCTCTCCTCTCCATTCAGACCATCCTCCCACCCTGGACGCCCCAGGACCTAAATCTGCCTTCCCCTCCCTGCCCGCCTGCCCACCGATGCCCATCTCATCCTCTGGACAAGGTCTTCCCCACGACTGGCTCCTACTTCTAGCGCCTCCTGCGGGACGAGGCGTAGGCTGAGAATTCCATCTGAGTTTCTTTAAGCCTCCAGAGAATTTTCCAGAACAATCTGGCAAGTCAATTATGCACGTTCCTGGAGTTAAGCTTTTTAATAAACTTTTCCTTCTTTTTTTTTTTCTAAATAGGGAAAAAAGAGGGTAGTTTCAAGTTTCCCCAGATTGGAAAAATGACCCATGTCCTCCAACCCTGGCCCAAGTGCCGGAGCGCTGGCAGGGCCGAGACACGAAAGAAGCCAACTCGAGGGTGTGCTGGGGGACGCAGGAGTCAGGTTCCTACCTCGGTTTGGAATGACCAGCTTACAGGGCAGAGCCAGCGGGGTGATGGAGTGCTGGTAGACCAGGGCTGAGAGCGATCCTGCAGGAGGGAGACGCACGTCAGGGGCAGCTCTGCTGGGAAGTGGCCGGGCACTGAGGAGCCCACCCACCCCACCCCTCGAGCTACAGTCTTCAGCTTCTTTATTACTCTCTCATTCCACCAAAACCCACTCCCTGTTTGTTAGCAAGACCCAAGGGAGAAGATCCCAAAGGCTACGCTAACAGTCACAGGTTACCCAACAGCTTCCCTTTATAGAAAGTCCCTCCCCACGTCTCCAGCGGCTGGGCCCCTCTCAGGACAGTGCAGCACAAAACTCAGAGAGCGTGGGATCAAGCCCCAGCGGTCACTCAGTGACTGGGGTCAGCCTAGCTTCGGCGACCTCCACTTCCTCGTACGTAAACCGGGACAATGGCACCTACCATGCAGGATGGTCATGACACCAGAAGTGGCAGGGGACCTAGGAAGTGGCTTTCACATAGTAGGTGGTCAATCAAGGAAGCTGTTATTCCAATTACAGTGATAACAAGTCTCAGTGGAGTAAACAGATGTAGAAAGGAATATGCGGGGTGAAGAGGCCACAGGACAGGACGGAAGCCACTGTTCGTCTCTCTGCTGTTCTATGACAAGGGGGTTGGCTGAACCCGAGGCGGGGGGACCTGGGGCAGGCCTGAGACTGCAGGCAGACTGTGGAGACGGAAGTGGGGGGAATCTCACCGAAGTTTGGCTCGTTGGGGCACCCCTTGAGCTTGACTCCTCTGGGGCCAGTCTCTATCAGGAAATGTCTCACCAGTTCATGGGTCATGTCCCCTGGGGTGAAAGGAAAGAAATGAGGATCGGTCACTTCCCGCGTCATCTTCCCACTGTCTCCCAACAGCGCTTCTTAACTTCTCCAGCACACAGGGCCTCGATGGGAGAAAGGGTCGTGGCGACAATGTGGCCAGAACCCTGGAATGGACAGACTGCCACTCCTTCCCTACCCCTCGAAGAAACGCAACCAGAGTCCCAACAATCCGGCCTCCCTGTTTTCCGGCCCCACCCAGCCAAGCCCGCGACTCGCTCTGTGAAGAGTCTGATTTCACAAGGACCAGCTCCCATGAGAAGCAGAAACCGCCCAGCCCCCGTTCTTCAGGCACCTCGGGTCTGAGGGCCTGTCCTGATCACCCAGTCCCGAGGCCAGACTCAGGGAGACAGTGTCACCTTTCTTGTTCTGCTGCATGATGGTCGGAGGGGGCGAAGACACCTTCATGGCCAGCCCGTAGGCTCCTCGGAAGGAGTGACTGTCGCGGATGATGAAGGCCCCCGGCTCCTGGTCCTTCAGGAGTGCGATAGCTGCATCGGGAGGGGATGGAGAGAGAAGAGCTAAGACACTGATGGCACTGGCTGTCCTCACGTCTCCCCGGGCCTCGTGAACCGCATTCTTTCTTAGGGGGGAGGACAGTCTTTAAAGCGAGAGTTCAAACACTTGGCAAACCTTTTCTATAAAGACCCAGAAGTACATATTCCAGGCTCTGCAGGCCCTGTCATCTCTACTGTAGCTACTCAACTCCGCCACCACAACACAAAAGCAGCCCCAGACAGGACACAGGAATAGAGGTGGCTGTGTTCAATAACACTGATTTACAAAAACAGGCAGCAGGCGGACTGGACCCTGGGGCCGTAGTCACGGACACCCCGTCCCACCTCCCCACAGACTTTCCCTGGGGGCCTGAGCGCGTCTCCACCTGCATGATCGCAACTTGGATTTTTCTGTAAAATGTACAAAAGTCTCCCACATGCAGATGGAGAGCTAACGTTTCCTATGATCCTGGCCGGACTTTTACTTTGCCCAGAAAACCAAGACATTGCTTCAAGGAAGCATCTACAGTCACTGCTCTGCTCCCCGACACTTCACCACGGAAACTGCTCTTCCTGTATGACCTTGACCCCAGCCCCCGGCTGCGACTGCCACGTACTGCCAAGAGGAAGAAGTCCACTTAAATTCCTTGCCCAGGGAAGGCCCCGTGGCAGCAGCCAGCTGTGACCTCGGAGGGACCCCGGGGCCCCCAGCACTCACCCTGCTCTCTGGAGATCTCCGGCTTGTACCAATACTTGGAAGTATCCTGGACAAATTTCACTTTAGCCCGGGTCTCCGGGCTGTTGTCTAGAAGGGGAGGAAAAAAAGTGTTCTGGGTTAAACTCTGTTCCCCCAAAAGGTATGTGGAGGTCCTACCCCCACTAACTGTGAGGTGATCTGGTTTAGAACTAGGGTCTTTGCAGATGCAGTCACATTAAGATGAGGTCATGCTGGATGAGAATGGGCCCGACCCGATGTGACTGGTGTCCTTAGAAGAGGAGGGGATGAGACGGGACACACAGGGAGGGCACCACGTGGCATGGAGGCAGCCTGGAGAGACACGTCCACAGCCAGGGGTGCCCAGCGCGGCCAGCAACGAGAAGCTGGGAGAAAGGCCTGGGACAGACTCCCTCAGACGCTCCAGAAGGTGCCAACCCCGCCAACACCTTGATGTTGACCTTGGCCTCCCCTGCTGTGAAAGAACAAATTCCGTGTCTTCACCCACCAAGTGTGGTGTTTGTCATGCCGCCCTAGGGACGTCAGTCTCCTCACACATCATCGGAGATTGCTGAGGGACCTGGGCAGCTCTGGCATCCTTCCGTCTGCTGCCAACCCCGTGCGACCCAGGGGGGCTCCCGCTGCAGAGCTGGGCCCAGCATCCTCACTAAGCCAGCGGGCCCTGCTCCCCCTCCGCTCCCCCTTTCTCTAGAAGGTTCAGGCTAAACCCTCTTCAAACTTCTCTCCCACGGGCTAAAACAACCCACCTCTTTCTGCACAGGCCCAATTTCCCAACCTTATCATAAAACCCTGAGGACCAGGGCAGAAAGGCCACTTCATTCCACTTGTCCCCAAACCCTCCTCACACCCGTGTGGAAACCTGCGCTCTGCACCACGTAGCTCCGTGTCATGCCCCGGCCCTGGGACAAACAGGGGAGGGTGACCCAGAATTTAGAAGCCAGGCCCCGTGTGACACATACCCCCCTTCTCTGACAGACACTCCCCACCCCAGACCCTCTGCAGTCCTGGGATGATTTCGCAGAAGACTGGGTTCTAGAAGGATCTCTGAGAGCATCCAGTCCAACCTCTTAACTTTACAAATGAGGAAGGCGAAAGTGAGGTTCAGAGAAGGTGAGAGGCCTGCCCAGGCCCCGAGGGAGCACCCTTCCACGGTTACCAGAATGGCCCTGGTAGCCCTCCCCAGGAAAGACACAGTGGCCGGTTCGGTACCGGCTATACCCTATCTCCCTGCCAGGGGGTGTGCTCCTTGCTCTCCAGCCTCTTCCTTGTCTCCTGGCACAAAAGGAAGCCACACGGGGGCGAAGAGGGAAAAGAAATGGACCCATTGTACACGTGTCCTCTCCTTTCTTGAGAGAGAGGCCAGAGCAGAGGGTGCCTTCGGGGTAAAGCTCCGGGCATCCAGGCCAGAGACGGGGCTGAGAAGTATGTCCCGTGCCTCGTCAATTCCAGCCAGTCGCTCAGACTCTGCTAGGCCCTGGGTCTGTCTCTGGAGGGCAGTGAGGAGCTGGATCAGCTTCCCTTCCTGGCAGTCTCACTGAGGAAGGCCAGCTGGGCAGCCTGGCGGTGGAGCTGGAGCAGGCTGCCTTTCTCCGCTCCGAACCCCCTGCCCCCCCCCCCCCCCCGCCCCGCCGCTGGGCCTGTCCAACAAGCTGTCAGGTGGCCACAGCCCCATGTGCCTTCCTGTGTTGATTCCAATGACTATTTTAAGCAGGGAAGATGCTGGGAAACAGGAAGTGTCCCAACTACTAGAAGCTTTGCGCCCTCCAAGGAGGGGGCCCGAGAACCAGATGTCTCTTGTGGGCAGCAGGAAGCAGGGGCGTGCAGGGTCACTGTAGGTGTCTTGGCTTGGCAGGCTCAGGGCAGGACCTAGTTAGTGACACGCAGAGAATGCGGGCAGCTGGGGCACATTTCAGGCTGCCCAGAACATTCTCAATCTCCCTCGAATGCCTCAGAGCCCCGGGGCCCTCCGCACACAGGCAGGTTCCAGGTCTGCAGCCCCGCTGAGGCCTTGACCTTTGTGTTTGGATAACGAGCTCTCCACGAGGAAGCAAAGAGGCCACGTTCTGGGAATGGGTGAAGAATTCAGTGTGCAACCTGCTAGGGCTTCAGGGAAGCTGGGTTGGTAGAAACTGGACTCCAGTGAAATGCCCAACCCTAGGCCTTGTCGCCTATCACATCTGGCTGCCAGATGGATTGTTAGTTATGTGTGCACAGTGTGGGGGGGTCAAAGGGTGGGAACAAAGGCGGGTCAAAGGTATGGAGGTCCAGGTTTGGAAGGCAGACTGTCAAGGCTCTGCTAAATCACCGTAACCCTCAAGACAGGGAAACACGGTAAAACGACTCCCATAATGCTTTAGGAGCTCTCGTTTTGGATAGGATAGGCCTGGACTGGCACCTGGCTCTCCATATATTAACTGTCTGACCCTGGACAAATGACCGAGCCCTCCACGCTCGTTGGCTCACGTGTGGCTGTGAGGAGGAATGACACCCGGCTGAGCTCAGAGCCTGACACACAGCCTGTGCTCACCGAGAGGCAGTGGCTGTGATCATCGTGACGATAATGTCATCCTTGCTGCTTTCGCCACCACCACCGTCGGCACCCACAGCCTCGTCCCTGCCTCCACAGCCACCGTAGCCATAGCACATTCACTCACAGGATGCCTCCAACTCCCGTGACACAGAGAAGGCAACCGAGGCCCACAGGTCAGCGATCCACCCACCGCTGTCTGCCCAGGGCAGATCTCCCAGCTGGCGGGTTTCATCTGTCAGCAGGGGACGCGGAGGGGAAGGGAGGCCCACCTGGCATGGAGTACTTGGAGAAGTCGGGGAGAGTGTGCGAGAAGGAGACGGTGCTGCCCCCGCTGGGACTGGACATGCCGCTGGCGACGGGCGAGGAAGACACCTTCCCGTTGATGGTGGCATAGTTGGGGAGGCTGCCCGCTCGGTCTCCCATGGACATCCTCCACTTCTCTGGCAAGGCCGGTGTCGGGCTCCCTTGCCGGAAGGCTGCCGAATCCGGCGAGGGGGAGGTGGTGGGGCTGCTCAGGCCAGGGTAGTAGGCAGGGGACACGGGGAAGGAGGGCGTGGAAGGGGCCTGGTAGCCAGAGGCACTGCTCTGCCGGGACAGCGTGGGTCTCCGGTCCTCGGGGGTGGAGTAGCCGCCATAGGCCACGTGCCGGTCCAAGCTGGGACTGCCAGGAACCGCGGATCCAGACCCTCCGAGGTGACGGCCCAGGCTAGGGCTTCCGGGGCTGCCTATTGTGTTGCCGTGGAGATTGGGGGCCAAACTGCCCTGGTGGGCTCCAGGATGCCGGCCCAGACTGGGGCTCCCTGGAGTGGTGGCCACATTGCCATGGAGGCCTGAGGCCTGGTGGGCCCCAGGGTGCTGGCCCCGGCTGGGGCTCCCTGGAGTGGTGACCACACTGCCATGGAGGCCTGAGGCCTGGTGAGCCCCAGGGTGCCGGCCCAGGCTGGGGCTCCCTGGAGTGGTGGCTGCACTGCTCTGGGGACTGGAGCCTGCGTTGGCATGGAAGCCAGTTCCTGGAGGGCCCATCACCTGGCGGTGGCTCAAACTGGGGCTGCTGGGGGCAGCCATGCCGGGGTTGACAGCTCGGCGGCCGAAGCCAGGACTAGGAGGAGTGTTGGTGCCCACTGTCCTGTGGCGAGCTTGAGGGCTGCCAGGTATCGTGTGGCTGATCTGAGCCCGGGCCTGGCTTTCTGGGGAGCTGAACTGCGGAAGCGAGTAGTCGGGGCTGCTGTAGCTGCTGCCCACAGTGGGAAGAGGAGAAGAACTCTGGTAGCTTCTCTGAGCCGAAGGGCTGGGCTGGCCCAGGCTGCCGGAGCGGAAGCCAGAATCCAACAAAGGCTGGGTGGGTGTCCGGGGGCCCTGGTCACTGCTCTCCCCGGATGGGAAACTCCCCACTGAAGTGCTGGAGAGAGAAAGGGCAGATTGAGATGTCACCACATGGCACTTAATGAAGAACAGGTTTGCAGTGAGCACGCAGGCCCCCCTCCCACCACTAACAACCACAGAGTGCCACTTGCACTCACAGGAATGTCACGGATTTTACGTCACCCTACAGCACCATCAGAAGAAGAAACTGAGGCTCAGGTAGGTTAAGAAATAGGTTCACCACCACATGGCTCATAAAAGACCAGGGTTGCAACTCAGCTGTCTGATTCCCAAACACATGTTTTCCCCACCATCCTACTTGGGCTTCTGAACCACAGTCCAAGTGAGGAATTCTTCCATCATAACGGAAGGTGACTGAATCTAATGAACAAAATACACCAACACACAAAATAGAAACATATTCACAGATAGAGAACAGACTGACTGCTGTTGGGGGAGGGAGGTTGAGGGGCTGGGTAAAAAAGGTGAAAGGGTTAATAAAAAAAACAAAACTCATGGACACAGACAGCAGTGTGATGATTACCAGAGGCCAAGGGGGCGGGGAGGTAGAAGAGGGTAAAGGGAGATAAATGGTGATGGAAGGAGACCTGACCTGGGGTGGTGAATGCACAATACAATATACAGATGATATACTATAGAACTGTACACCTGAAACCTATGTCATTTATTAATCAACTTCACCCCAATAAAATCAGTATTATTTTAAAAAAAGAAACTGAGCCCTGGCCGGTTTGGCTCAGTGGTTAGAGCATCGGCCTGCGGTCCGGAGAGACCCGGGTTCGGTTCCCGCTAAGGGCATGTACCTCGGTTGCAGTTTGTCCCCGGCCCTGGTTGGTCGTGCGGGTGGCAGCCACTCGATGTGCCTCTTTCACGTCGATGTTTCTCTCTCTCTCTCTTCCTCTCTCTCCCTCCCACTCTATCTGTGCAAAAAATGGGAAAATGTCCTCGGGTGAGGATAAAAAAAAAAAAAGAAACTGAAGGTGACTATCCCCTTGTCAACTCCAGAATCACAGAAACTAAACACTATAGAAGGGGATCAGACCACCTGGATCCTGTTCCTACCGGAAGTATCCCACCTTGATTCAGTTTCCGCAGGTGTGCTATCATTATATTTAAATGTTGAGAGTGTTCGAATTGGGCCTTCATTCCTGGATTGTTCCAAAAAGCAAAAACAAGGAAGTCTCCTAGAAGGGATTTCAGCTCATTATAAGGCCTGCTTTCCAGCCATTGGATCTGGCCACTCACCGTGCAAGCTTCCTCACATAGTAATGAGACTCCCATCACTAGCAGCATGTAAGCAAAGGCTGACTAACCTCTTGACCTGAATGTTGTGAAGGGAATATCCTCCACCGGAAGGTTAGATGAGATGAGCACAGAGGTCGACCCCAATTCTAAGACTGATAAAATTAAGTTCAGAGGGGGCTGTACCCGAGGGAAGAGCCACAACCAAAGGTTCTCCTCTGAAGTTAAATACAAGTCCACAGGGAAGTACAACGCCATGGCCTGTGAGTTGGGAAACCTGAATTCTGCTGTTAACATTTTCCTGTGTAAAAAACGCAGGGGGGGGAGGGGGATGTGGAGTGACCCTGATTCTTTCCAGACACAAACTTCTATCCCTCGATGACATGGCAGGAGAGACAAAGGCTGGCAGGAACCTCGCACAGCAGCAGCTGCGGGGTGGTGGCAGCAGGCTCTGCACCAGGAGCCCCGGGGAGGGGAGCTTCTTACACAAGACAGTGGGCCGGCGCCTGGAGCTGGAGCCTGGAAGGGTTCTGGAGGAGCCAGCTCCGCTGTGTGGGATAAGCTCGGGGCCCCTGGGTGGTGTGAGCCAAGCAAGTGCCAAGGACAGGGTGAAGTCAGGGGTCAGGCCAGGACAAAGTCCATCTGACATCACAGAAAGGGACAGAGCGGTGCGGCCACTTCCTGGAAGGAATAACCTGGATTCTGAGAAGAGGGAGCATGTGTCGGGCTGAGCTGGGGGAGTCCCGGAAGATAAATCCCGGAGGAAAACCGCCAGTTCCTGAGCCCTGAAAAGAGCCAAGACTTTAGCCCGAGGAATGTGAGTGAGAAACAGTGAAGACTTCCTAATGTCAGGGCTCTGCGCACCAGCCATGGTGGTTGGGCAGGTGAGGAAACACCCCTTCCTTGAAAAGAAGGCTGTACCCTCTGTCCAGAGGCAGACGTCCGAGGAATGGAGCTGTCTGCTCCACTGGGCGGGGGCACGGTGGGCTGGGGGTGCACGCTCAGCTTGAGGCTGCAGAATCCTCAGAATTCATACAAAACTGCTGCTCACCCAGCCACCACCTGACGGAGGCAGCGCGTTGCACAGGGCCGGTGAAGGACCTCCAGTCCACCCAGGGCCTGTGGGAATGTGGAGAGGTGGCTGGGCCACGGCGGGGAGGGTGCTCAGCACAGTCTCCTCTCCTAGGGGCGACTTCTGGCTGGGGCCAGTTCTTCCTCCCACGCCTGGCACCCTATGCTCTGCCTGGGCTGATCTCAAGCTCCCTCTCCTATGACATCTTCCCTCTCCCCATCATTTAGCCTACCCACCAGCCCAGCAGCTCCTCACTGCACCCCAAATATGGGGGTTTCCCCTTCAGGGCCCTCCCCTGCCCAATTCCAGGCTTTCCTCTCGGTCTGACCCACCCAGAATGACAGCCGCACATCCTCCAAGACAGCCCTCCTCCTACCCTGCAGTGACACTCCTCAGCCTGTGAGCCTTCGGCACCTCCCCCCACCCCGTCCTGGCTGTGCTGTCCTACCAGAAAGCGGTCTCCCTCCTGCCTCACCTTTCAACACCATGCCCATCTTTCTGGCCTCACCACAAACCCCTCCAGCCCCCAGAAATCCTCCATGCACCCCTAGCCAGAAGGCAGCCCCTTGCACTGGGCTCTGAGAACTTCACTTAGGCATCTGCTTTGGGCACCAGGCACTGTCACCCAGGTTGGCCTGAATCCTACTTCTGCTACTGTTTAGCCGCAGGACTGTGAGCGAGCTACTTCGACACTCTGTGCCTCGGTTTCCTCTTCTGGAAGGCGGGAATGACAATAGTACTTACCTCCTAGGATTGCTGTGAGGGTTAAATATAAAGCCACAGGAAGCACTTAGCAAAGGACCTGGCACATAGGAAGCACTCACGACCTAGCGTGACTGCTGCTAGGTTTTAACTTTGGGGGAGGGACGACGCCTGGTTCACCTTTGAACCCCGCACTGCTTCCAGCACAGTCTGGATGTGGGAATGGAATTCCGCCTGGGGATGACAGCTCCCCACAGGATGTGGCACTCAGGGGACGCTCTCTCTGGGCGCCTTGATGAGCTGGTTTTCCAGGGACAGTGATCCGGATGTTATTTCTCCTGTCCACACCCTGAGCAGCTCCGAGAGGCCTCACTCATGCTGTCCCAGGCCTGCATCTCACCCTCCACATGCTCCTCCTCCCCACTTACCTGTCAGCACTGAGGATGGGGCTGCTGGTGGAGAGGGGGCTGGGGGAGACAAAGGAGCCACCCAGGGTCCCGTTCCTCAGGGGCGTGTCGTGGCCATAGGCCTGGGCAGCCGGGGCGCTAAAGCTCTTCGGCTCAGGGTCCTGAGCTCGGGGCCCAGCCACCGCCGTCCGAACCACTGACTCCACATAGCTCCGGGGCTCTGTAGGGGGCAAGGAGACAGAGACTGAGCACAGCCTGGCAGGGTGCAATGTGGATTGCGTGCAAACTGCCAGGGAGCCCGCCCCCGAGCCAGCCTGGGGAGAGCCGGGCACACTAAGGGCACTGCTGGGCTCCCGCCTGCCCATGCCTGCCCTCCTCTGAGTCTCGGGGAGGCTATGGGAGCCCCACAGAACCTTCCATGGCCTCTTTCAGAGAAGCCTCCTGGAAACAGGCCCCAGTTCTGCCACTGAACTCAGCCATCACAGAATTTTCCCTCCCAGAGGCAGGATGCCCATTCACGGCTGGCATCCCGTTCAGCTGCTTTCTTCCTCTGACAACCCTGCCCCCCACCCCGGCCCTTCTAGGTACCTGGGGTACCGCTGGAGGGAGCTCTGCAGACCTAGAGCTCTGGCCAGCCTCGCTCCTAGCTCAGGGCAGCACCAGGAAACACAGGCTCTACCCCACACCCCACGTCCAGAGGCAGCCCTGCTGGCCCGGCAGCAGGCCCGTGCCGGTCAGTCACGCCCAGCCCCTTCATGCCAAGGCGCACCCACCCCTGCCTGACGCACTTAGCATTCCTCCCTAGACTGACACCATTAACCCACTTGGTGTTCAGAGTATTCTGAGAAGGAGGGGTGGGTGGGGGGCATGTACCAGAAAGGCCATCTCTCGATGAGGACACGAGGCTTGGAGAATGAAAGGACTGGAGGTCCAGTCAGTGCTTGTCCGACTGCCCCTCTGAGGCCAGCCCCAAAACAAACTGAACTGAGCGAGGGGAAGAGCAGGATGCCCTGGGCTTCTCCGGGGACATGATGAGGGATGGATGACATTCCTGCCATCTCCAAACAAGACACGGTCCTGTCTCCTCAGGAGGGACATGACTGAGCACAGACCCACTCCACCCACGGTGAGGGCGTCTGCTAAAACCGGCGTGAGCCACCGAGGCCCTGCGCAGCGCCACCAGCCCTCCTAGTTGACTGAGTTCCCTCCAACCAACAGCAGTGACAACGGGTTGGGGCGGGGCAGGATATCTGCAAAGGGACAGCCTGGAATAATCAATTCCAGGCACGGGGTGCAGGGTGTTGTAGCCCCAGCCACCTCGGCACCCAAAGCGGAGTCCACATGAGCAGAGGCCAGCAAGGCATCCTTAAAAGCCCCCCAGCAGCCCAGGCCACCCACACAGCTCGCAGGAGCCCCGGGCCGCATCCATGCCAAAGGCACTGAAGCTGCGCCATCCGCGCCCAAGGCCCCACTGGAAGCAGGAGACGCTGCAGAGGGCCTCTGGCCTGGGGCAGGCACACTTTCTTGTAAAGGACCAGAGGAAATATGTCAGGCTTGGTGGGCCGGACAGTCTCGGTCACAGCCACTGAATTCTGCGATTGCCGTTTGGAAGCGGCCACAGGCAACAGTCCATAAACAAATGAGTATATCTGTGTTGCCATAAAACTGGCTTTACAAAAACAGGTGGTGGACCAGATCTGACCAAGTTTGCTGACCGCTGATCTAACCCACCTCCTCAGCCCAGAGAGGTGGAGCGATTTGTCCTAGAACACACAGCCAAGCAGTGGTGGTGGATACTAGCACCATGGCCTCCTGGTTCTCAGCTCTGGTTCAGGGTGGCTTAGAGAGAGCTGGCTGCTACCCAGAACTCCAACCCATCACCCCGAGAAAAGCCTACTCCACAGGGCTATTAATAAGGATAAAAACAGCAAACAAGTATATAAAGAAAGTAGGATTTGGAGAATGTTAAGTATCTTTCCCGGGTCACACAGTAGCAAGTGTGGACCAGGTGGTCTAGGGACCCAGGTGGTCTGGGGAACCAGGTGGCCTGGCCCAAGCCTGCTCTCTGGCTCACTGCATACATGTCCGGCTGAAAATCCAGAAGCGGATAGTTTCAGTGAATCTTTAGCCTTTGGGGGCTGGCCGCGTGTCCTGGGGTAACTCAGCTTGGCAGAAGGGCGCCACATACCCACAGAAATGATCATCTAGACCCAAGGCCAGAGCCCACTCTCCCAGCCCATCCCTCACTGCCTGGGATTAGTCTCTGAAAATTCCTCCCCCCAAAAAAAGAAACGAAAAGAAAAGAAAATTCCTCCTAACCCCTTCCAGTCTCTCAGCTTCACTGGGGTCCCCACAGCACTTGGCACCCATTCTCTCCCACCCAGAGATGGCCGGGGGCTCCATCCACCCCCTTGTGTAGTGCCTGGCACCTAGGAGGTCCTAGACGTGTGTCTGTCCCACGAACTGGCAGATAAATGACCTTCACCCTCCAGCCCCACCCAGCCAGGGGTGCGTCATGACGAAGAACTAACACACGCGCGTTCGTTTTTCTCGTTCCCTGGAATTCTTGCTGACTGCCGAAGTTCAGGCTAAAACCCACGTGAATGATCTTTGAAGCATGAGTTCTTCTCCCACCAGTGACGTCCCCCAGATCGAGGTAGATATAAGGGAAGCCCCTTTGCTCAGTCTCTGCTCCTCACAAACTCAGAGCAGGAGGGACTTTGAGAAGTTATTTGACTTTCTGAGTCTATCTCCAGAACTGTTCAAAACCAATCGTTTGGGCCCAAAACTCAGTTTTGCCAACTTTTCAGACTGATTTCTATATTGAAAATGCCTCATTCTCCTGTCTATTCCTCCCCTACCCCCACCTCAGTATAGTGTAGGACTCGTGGGCTCCCCCGTCTTTCACTGGCTGAACAGGTGACCTGGGACAGGCTGCTGAACCTTTCTGGGACTCAGTTTCCTCACCTGTACAATGGGAATGATAATACGCACCTGCCCAGCCAGGATCAAGTGATAAGAGATGGGAAAGTTTCCTCTAATTCTTTCTTGCTGGTTCCAATGAGCTGTTTACAAGTAACCCCACCGCTGCCCCTTGGCCCCAGCAGGGCCGGTGCCTCCCTCCACCCTCTCTCCTGCTGTTTGCTCCTCTCCTCCAATCCTGGGGCAGCTACACCCAGAGGCAACAGGGTTGGGCGGGAGGGAGGGGCAGGGGGGCCAGGGAGGGTGCTTCGTGTAGAACATTCCAGGAGCCCAAACCCATTCCAAGTTGCTGAGAGCAGCCGGAGGCCCAAGCGTGGCCTGGCCCCACCAGGCTGGGGCACTGTCGCCTCTTCACCCACACCCTAAAGTACATTTTCTGCCTCCCTGGAGAGGCACTTTGCCTGAAGAGAAGGGGGCTGCACACTCCAAGTAAATGAAGACATGTGGGTGGGGGAGAGGGAGGAGCTAAAGAGACCCCTTGAGTCCCAATCCAGGCGCTCAAAGGTCAGAATTCCAGACCTTCTAGATGGGGCCGCATGCCCTCCTCTGAGCTCCCACTGCACCCTGTCCGACCCGCTCAGCACTCCACCTCATGCTGAGATGCCTGTAGCACCTGTGTCCTCGCCAGGTGGTCTTACTCATCTTTGCACCCAGTGCCTAGGACAGGACCTGGCACACAGCAGGTGCTCAATAAATCTGCATCGCACAGCACTGCCCTGGAATCCCAGATGCCACCAAAGATCTCAGAGCAGGAAGATCCAAGGAGATCCTAGTCCCATGCATCTTCCTTTATGCCACATCGGTCCCGTGCAACCCTCTGGACAACAGAACCTGACCTGCCCTGGCCGGTTTGGCTCAGCGGTTGGATCGTCAGCCTGCGGTCCAGAGAGACCTGGGTTCAGTTCCCGCTAAGGGCATGTACCTCGGTTGCAGTTTGTCCCCGACCCTGGTTGGGTTGTGCGGGTGGCAGCCACTCGATGTGTCCCTTTCACATCAATGTTTCCCTCTCTCTCTCTCTCTCTTCCTCTCTCTCCTTCCCACTCTATCTGAACGAAAAATGGAAAAAATGTCCTTGGGGGAGGATAAAAAAAGTAAAATAAAATAAAAAACAGAACCTGACCTGAACATCCCCTTCGCCCATCCTCCCTGTGTCACTGGGTAGATAGTCTTGATGTTGGCCTCACGTTTTGGCTGCTGCAAACTTTTTCCCCTCCTTCCTTCATGGAAAAGAGTACCCAGTCCCCATGCCCAGTAACGTCACTGTTTATGTTCAGAGGCTGTGCCCGGGACAATCACGTGGAAAGGGGCAGTACCCACAGGCTGATCCAGTGTAGGATCTCAGCTGTGCCCAGCTGACTGTGTTGGCCTAGACAAGTCATTAACATCCCTAAACATCATCTCTGCATATGTAAAATGGAGCCATGCACCTTCTTCACGGTGCTCCTGTGATTATCGAGTAAGAGATGACAATGATACTGCATAGTTCTATCCCTGCCTCACTCTGTACCACATTCCCCCGTGAGCCCCCTCATTCCAGGCTCCAGATCCCCCTTACTCTCAGCCTCACTGCATTTGTGGTTCCTAGAAAAAACATGTTGTTGACTCCCACCCCAGGGCCTTTGCACATGCCATTTTCCTCTACATGGAATGCTCTCCTCCCATCCACGTTCTACCAAGTTAATGTCACTCACTCTCACATCTCACTTCTTCAACCAAGGTCAGGGTCTTTGCCGTGCAGGGGTGAGGAACTTTTTTTCTGCCAAGGGTCATTTGGATGTTTATACCATCATTTGCGGGCCATACAAAATTATCAACTTGAAAATTAGCCTGCTCTATTTGGTCAAGCTAATTTTGGTGAGGTGTGTGATGTTAGCTGGCATTGATATCGAGGGCCTTATATGGCCCACGGGCCAGACGTTCCCCACCCCTGACTGGTCTCATAAAACTGCATCCCTCCCCTTCACAGCACTTGTCCCAAGATGTAATTCTGAGTGATCATTTAATTCTGGCTCCAGTTCATGTCTATGCTCCATAAGATTCGGAACCATGGACCTGCTTATCATGACATCCCCGGAGCCTGGCGCAGTGCCTGGCACATAGTAGGCCCACAAGATATTTATTGACCAAATGAATCAATGAATGGCAGAATAAACTAAAATAAAGCATGCATGCAAATGCCTTGAACAGAGCACAGTCCCCTGCAGTCTGCTCTGCCCTGGCTGAGTAATTCTGCCTCTGACCACTGTTTCTCACAGGCTTTTTTTTTTTTTTTCCATCGAAGTGTCAGCAGGGAAAGTAAGCAGAGCTTCAGAGGGTCAGCAAAGAACGTGCTTTAGTCTGACCGGGAGGCAGTACATGAGTCAGGAAAAATGAAACTGGATGCCCACAGCCTAGCTCCCTGCCCCCAACCCACCCCACTCCCCAGGCCACGACAGCAATTCTGACCCCCACGCTGGCATCCTGGGGCAGCGTGCCTGAGCGCAGGAGGAGCGCTCTGAAACGGCCACTTGACTGGGAGACAGCCCCACTGCCTCCTAACTGTGACCTTGGTCAGGTGCCCCCACCCTCACCCCACGACCTCAGCCCCACAGCTGTGAAAATGATGGGTGTGGCAGAGCTGATCCCTAAGATCCTCCCCCTCCTAATTCTGTGGCTGAAGGACAGATGGATCGGGTGGGAGGATGGGGGCCTCGTAGGCTGAGCGTCGTGCATGTGTACCGTGGGCAGGTCTTGGGTCCGTTCTGTGGATACTCACTCCTCTGAAGTGTCACCCCAAAGTGGGAACGAGCCAGGACTGTCAGCCTGTGGGATAACCCACCTCAGGCCTTCCCACTGAGAGGCTTGAGGTCCCACCAGTCTGCTGAAGTCAGCAACCACGGGGAGAGTGTGGGTGGGCATCTGGAACACACGGACGCTGGCTCCGGGCCCCAGCTTGTCCTAGACTCCTATCCGCTTTCCCGTTCTGTGGGGACCGGCGGCCAGGAGCAAGCTGCAGCTCACCGCTTGGCATCAGCTACGGGGGCGCTGGTTCTGCAACCCCAAGGCAGCCTGGCGTGGCTGCCCAAACTCTGGCTGGAAGTGGGCAAAGCTTTATGGAAATCCCAGCCGCCTTGCCTGGGGCATGGCACACTCAGAGCCGCACAGCCCGTGTCTGTCTGGGGGTCGAATATCAAGGCGGTAAGTGCAAAGGAAAGCAGACGTGGTCTTGAGAAAACCAGATGGAGCCTTTAAAGAAGCCAGGCCACAGGACCACGGGTCCCGGTGGGAAGTCAGAACACCTAACGTGTCGGAGCCGGAAGGTGCTTCGACACCCACCTCATCTAAGCGCCCCTGGAGGAGATGGTGTGACCACACCAGGTGCCACAAAACCACACACAGGCCATCCAGGCTAGCCCCCCCTGCGTTCCACCTGCTGCTGGGCCATCACTTGGACTCTGTTCCTAATAAGTTAAAGGCCAGCAACCAGATTGTGTCCGTCTCTGCTACCCCGTGTGCAATGTGGAGTTTGCAGACATGAGGGTTAAGCTGAGACACAGACATGTAACTCCTTGAAATCGTCGGAACTATGTGCAGGGGTCCAGATGCACGGGGTGGGTCCACAGCTCTTCTGAAATCCCCAAAGGCATCAAAATCCAGAAAAACAGCCCTCCTACCATCTGCGTTGATAAAAAAAAAAAAAAAAAAAACGGGCAAGAGCTTCAAGAGGTCAACTCATAGCTCTAAGACAATGGTCCCACCTCCTGGGTGTCGACTGTCCCCCTAGGGGACATTTGCATGTTGGAGACATTTGAATTGTCATGAATAGGTGAGTGCTACTGGCATGTAACAGGCAGAGGCCAGGACTGCTTCTAAACATCCTACAATGCACAGGGCAGCCCCCTCAACTAAGACTTGTCCGGCCCCACAGTCGGAGGGAAACCGAGGACCCTGCTGCGGTCTGCGTGCGGAGGACCCAGGCACGCAGTGGAATAAAGAGCCCCGCCCTGTGTGCGTCCCCTCTCCTCTGAAGGGGCCCTGCCCCAGGAGGCTGGCAGAAGTGCCACTGGGGGTGGGCAGCACAGGAGGGGTGTTTTGTCGGCACCTGGACACGGGCTGCGTTGAGCCCACTCCATGAGCTCCAGGCGGGACTCAGGCGGTTTCCAGGCGACAGCTCATCCCCGGGTGGTAGAGACCAGGATGTTATGTGTCTGGTCACCTGAGACCTGGTCAGCAAAGGGCTGCCCCCAAGCAGCCAGGGAAAGCCATTCCCAGCCCCAGGCGGCTGAAAGCGCCACACAGCAAGCAGACACTTACCTCCGGGGGGCTGCGGCACCTCCTTCCCCCCATCCTCCTCTGAGGGAAGGCGAGAGGGAGGTGGGAGGGAAGAGAGGCGGTGATGGAGAGGAGAGGGAGAGCAAAAAGGAGAGAGAGATCAGTTAACAGAGCATTTCTGGAGAGAGCATGTGCTGAGAAAGGGGAGGTGGGAAGCAGGGGCGAGGCCAGGACAGAGGGGACTCCCCAGAGTGCCCAAGGGGAGGGGTAAGGCTCACCCTGACAAGACCCCCGTTTAGAGAGGGCCTGGCTCCCAGCAGCAGCAAGTCCGCCGCCAGGGCTCCAAGTCCAAGCCGTGCCTGTCACAGCCCCCGCCCCAGGGCCTTCCCGGGCTGTGTCTCAAGCAGGAGTGTGCTGGCCTAGTGAGCGGCAGCCCCTGCCCCTTCGCTCCCGGTGACCGTGTCCCTGGCCATGCCGGTGCCTCCTGAGTGGGAGGCTGTGCCCGACCGTGTGTCCGCGTGGGTCACACATGCATGCCGTTGTGTTCCTACCTGGCAGGATCAGCCTTCTGGTGACTAAGGAAAAGAAGCCACATTGGCCCCCAGAGCCCCAGCCTAGCCCTAGAACCAGAGTCTAGGGAACCAGTTTGTGGACTCCGCCTGCTTGAAATGGCCACCAAAGGCCCAGGGCCCCTACTTTCTCCTTCCTCCCCAGGAGGGAGAGGGGCTGAGAGAGGCGATGAGGATGCGGGGGGATGTACGCAGACACGAGTGTCAGCACTGGGGCACCGGGGAGCCCGCGTCTGGCGGGGAGCTAACCAGCTCCAAGGACACTGAGGCCAGGCCTCCGAACCCCCTCGCCAGAGGCCACTGGGCGTGGCGCTCACCCACTGGTCAACCAATGGCAGGGAGGCTGCAAAGGGGTCTGTCCCCTCAACCCCAGACCTCAGCATGGGCACAAAACCAGGCTGCCATCTCGCTTCCAGGAAGGTCTGAAGAACCCACCACCTCTAGGTCCTGCCCAGGACCACAAGGGTCCTCCAACCCGCCCCCACTCCTCCCTCTGGCCTCCCCCACCGGGGCCCTCCCTTCCAGCCAGAGTCACTCACCGCCCGTGGGGTGCAACAGGATATCTGCCGGGTTGTGGGGTTTCAGGCCCAGAGCCGATAGGGGTGTCTTGGCCAGACCTGGAGGGGAGCGCACTGTGCCAGGAAGAAGAGGGGAGACAGGAGGAGTGAGTCTGGGGATGGGGAGGTGCAGGGGGAGGGGAGGAGCAGGAGGGAGGGCACCATAAGCGAGGGCTTGGTGGGGAGAGGCTGCAGGAGAGGGGACACAGGAACTAGCCCCACCCCGCCGAGCAGCTGCTCGGCTGCCCTTTCCTGTCGGGGTTTCTCATGGTTTAAAGGACAGAGTGAGCCGGACACAGTGTCCTCGTCCTGGCCCTGCCCCTCGTGCTGGCCCTGCCCTTCAACCTTGAGAAAACCCTTCCTTGCCCTAGGCCCTTCCTTTCTCCACTGCAGTCCCCTACAAGCCATGGTTTACAACATGCGTGCAGATTTCTTTCACTGCCTCTGATGTTCTTTCTCATGGTAGTCCCTCCCCCCCCCCCACACACACACACACATAGTCTTTCTTTTTTTTTTTTATCCTCACCCGAGGACACCTTTCCATTTTTTGTTCAGATAGAGCGGGAGGGGGAGAGAGGAAGAGAGAGAGAGAGAAACATCGACGTGAAGGGACACATCGAGTGGCTGCCACCCGCACGACCAACCAGGGCCGGGGACAAACTGCAAGCAAGGTACGTGCCCTTAGCGGGAACCGAACCCGGGTCTCTCTGTACCGCAGGCTGACACTCCAACCGCTGAGCCAAACCGGCCAGGGCACACATAGTCTTTCTAAGCCGGGCACTTAGGTGGACTTAGAAGAGAGCACACCCAGAGGACAGGTGGAGGAGAAGGGGTCCGCGGAACCACACCAACCCTGAGCCCAGGGTAGCCCTCAGCCAAGGTCTCTGACTCCCAGACAAGCATGTCCATTGCACAGGCAGGGAGAGTTTCTCAGCATGGGGCTCTCATACCCCCAGACCTCAGGCTTCTAGAGTAGGGAGAAGTCCATTATCCACAATCCTCGGGCAATAGCACCAACTCCCTGCACTAACCCCAGGTCCCTCCCAAGCCACCTGTCCAGGTTAGAAGTGTCACGTAACACACAAGGTCAGAAAGGGCCGTCCGGCTTTGTCCCACCAGCCAAGGAAGAGGCCAGACTCTGTGCTGATCTACAGAGAGATTGTTAAGCCCAGTCACGAGATTTCTCAATGGTGGCTGCCATGTATCCTGGCACACCTCCAAGGAGAAGTTAAAAAAAGGGTTCTGTGTCCCCTATCGCGGCCATCAGGAGCCTGCAGAGGCCATGGGCTCTGAAGACACGCAGCCACCCCGATCTGCCAGAGCCCAAGGCTGCCTGCCTTGCACCCATGGCCTCAACAGCCTCGCTGTGGCCCTCCGTTGTCCAGGACCCCCACACAGCAGCTCTGGGACCTTCCCTGGCCCCCTCCCTTTCCCAAAAGACTGTGAGACCTACAGGAAACTAACAAAAAATACAATCTCTCAATGCAAGTAACCTATATAGCCTATTTGTGTATGCAGGTGTGCACGCAGGTGTCTGAGAGAACAATGAGACATCACAGGGTCCAGTGGGTAGCCACTCCTGCACACTACCTCACTCTGTCCTCAGATGCCCAAAGACAAATACCGCAGAGGGGACAACTGTGTACAAACACACAGCCAAGCTTTGGGTAGGTCTAGGATCGTGCGTCTGTCTGTCCCTCCCTCTTCCTTTGCACACACACACACACACACAGAGGTGTCTTGCCATAGGCACTTATGAAGTACATATTAATGTTTGTCCCACAAATAAATTTCAATGTAATTATGAAAATAATGAGCCACGGGTCCATGGAAGGACCCCAAGGGCTCTCCAGCCCCCAAGCACGGGAGGTTTCTCTCGGTTCCGCTCAGGCATCTCCAGCTCCCTGCTACCTCATGCCCCGTCCTCAGGATCTGGCCCTTCTCGGGGGCAGACAAGTGGGTGCCCTAAAGCCAGGCAAAGCTTTTGCTTCTGGGAGAATTCCTCGCATTTCTCCGCCTCTGTCCTCTGTGAGCCTCTGACTTATTCTCCCCTCCCCCTCCAGGGCACCCAGGCTGACCCAGGGAGAAAGAGAAGAATTGGGACAAGAACAAGCGGCAAAACCAAAGCCCAGCTCAGCCCACATGGCTTCCGTCCCAAACAGGGTGCCGGCCAAGAGCCTGGCTGCTTGGACCCACAGGACTCAGCTGGTGTGAGAGCAAAGCGAGGCCAGGGAGAGAGCGTGCATGGAGTCAGAGGAGGCCACAGCGCTCTCTGGACCACAGTGCCCAGGGCTCGCGCTGTCCAATCGCGTAGCCGTGAGCCACACGCGCAACGTGGCCGGTCTGACCGAACGCCGTAACACGGATTTCAGAGACTTGGTGTGAAACAAGGGCACAAATATCTCAATATATCATTTCGTGTCGAAATGATACCATTTTAGATCTCTGGGGTTCAATAAAACCCAGTATTAAAATTATTTGCACCCGTTTCTTTTGGCATTCTTTTAAAAGGTTGAAAAATATTTTGTTACTATTTTTATAGTGGGTTACCAATGAAAATGATGATATTTTGGATGACATTTTTAAAAAGACCACGAAATGTAATTTCTCCAGTGTCCCGTTATGTTTTCCCCTGGGGTTACTCCGAATTTGTACATGACGGACGCGGCTCGTGTTGTTTTCATCGGGCAGCGCTGCTCTAGGGACAGCCACGGCTCCAGTGCCCAGGACGGCAGCCTGCACGAGTCCTTCTGGAGCGAGGGGCAGGTCCCGGTGCCACATTCCTCCTTCAGCAGAACAGCCGGCCACCAGGAACACGCACGGCCAGCTCCCGCTCTGCTCCCCGCCCCCTCCCTGCCCACGGGGGCAAATGCACAGACAGCTTGGGCCTGGCCCAGCGCAACACCAGTCTCCCCTCTTCGCCCCCAGGCCTCTCACGGGGACCCCAAGTCCTCTGCAGCCTGGTGGTGCTCCTTCACGCTTTCCCACAAAGGGCTCCTCCGAGCTCCTCTGCATGTCTCTTCTACCGCAGAAAGGAACACTGCCCCACTCCTGTGCTCATCCAGTCTTCTCTTTGGCTGGAAATACCTCTGCCCTTTGGGGATTTGCCTCTCCAGTGAGTGCATCAGGGGTACAGACAATGTGCTCTTGCCTGAAGGCCAAGGCTCGGTGAGGTGGGACTCAGTCAGCCCGAGCACACTGGGCCTTGCTTTCCCCGAGAGACACTAAGGGAGATGCCTGGTGCACCCAGAAATGGGCCTGAGAAGCAAGAAGGTCAAGGGTTGTCTCAGACGCACACAAATCATAGTCACTTTAGGACAGGGAACGTTTTGTACACAGGATGCAAGGACTCAACATCTAGGAAAACACCACACATGGGAGTCCAGGGGCCTCATCGTCCGTCAGTGGGACCCTAAGACTTCGCTGCTGCATCTTTAGATGTTGGGGTGTGGACCAGAGAAAAGAAGAGAAGTGGGGGGTGGGAGGTGAAGTGAAATGAGCCACAAGATGATTAGGGACAGACTTCGTGGGGAGCTCTTACCCCCACTGGGTGGTGGACTGGTCGGAGAGGTTCCCTCCATCTCCTCGAAGGCCTCCTTGTAGCTGTGCAGATGGGGCTGCAGGAGAAACAAGGGGAAGGAAAGGGGGTACACTGGCAGCCATAACCTTGAGAAGGACGCGTTCCCAGTTAACCAGCCCACAAATCCCCTTGCCAGCCTGACCAGCCACCCTGCCAGGTGAACACAGAGGTCAAAGGCGATGCTGCCCATTCACAGCCCCAACAATTCCTTGTAGCCAAGGGAACGGAAAGTGGCTATTTTGCAAGGCCATTGGAAAGGCACCGGCGGGATTCAGGAGCACTGCCTTGGAAATATTTCAGAACAGGGCCGAAAAGAAGGGTCTGGGGACCAGGGACTCGGATCCAGGCAGAAGGCAGGAGAGAAAAGATGTCCAAAAGCCATTCCTGTCCAAAATGAGTCAGCCTGGATTTTACCGGACGTGGACAACTTGCATCAGAATCGCCCAGAATGCATGCAGAATGCAGATTCCTGGGCCCCGCCCCAGGGCTGCCATGCTGGACTCTCTGGAGCTGGATTTGGGAATCCACATCTAACAAACTCCTGGTGACTGTCATGCATGCCCAAGTTTAAGACCTACTGCCTCAAACAACTGAAATGTGTCGGAAATACAAACATTTTGGCATTGAAATTAGATCTCTGGAGAAAATCCTATATCTAGAAAGGTCTGGAAAACAGTCAGACTATCGGCTCTGGTTTGGAGTTTACAGACTGTGGTCCCCTGTGTCACAGCCAGGATCCTCACCACCCTGCTCAGGGGTGCTCTTTAGTAGTCAAGAAGGGAACTCAGTCTCAGTGTGAATGGAAGATGTGAGGACATGAAAGCTATTTAGGGCAGGAAATGAGCTCCAGATCCACACGCCAGAACCCTAGGTAAGGATGCGGGGAGGAAAGATTCCTGGTCTCCTGACAGGTCAGGGCAGCCCCGTTGACCATCATGATGTTCCCGGGCACTCCGATGGGCTCTGCTGCCCTCTGTGGGCCCAGGATGTGGCCGGAGGACTCACCTCTTTGGGCCGCCCTCCAGGATTGAGAGCGATGGTGAGCGCCAGCTCCGGGGGCACGCACTGAACGGGGGAGCGAACCCCGGGGCTCCGGGGGGATGAGGGTTCTGGAGACTGGTTCTCGTACTGTCCATCGCTGGCCGCCCGCCTCCGGAGTGGGGCTGGGGGCTCTGCAGGCGGCTTCTCCCGAGCCTGCACCCCTGGGAGGAATGGCAGGGCAGAGAGGGCAGTGAGCATATCGTACAAGAGAGAATCGAGGTTGGGCCTAATCCCCCAGAGAAGACCGTGCAAGCCCAGGGGCCATGCTGGAGCTGGGCCTGTCTCCCCTCCGCACCTCCTCCCTGCCCCCTCTGCCCACACCCTGGACTTCTCTGCAGGCGAGGGACCTGCTTGGGCTGGGCCTTCACCAGGAACCTACTCCGCACAGGGCTGGGGCCCAGAGCGCAAAGCACTGATACAAGAAACAGATGTCAACTCCTCCCAAGGCCTGGAGGCAGAAAGCCAGAGCTTCCAGGCAAATGAGGGAAGGTGGAGGGAGGAGAGGCAGTCTCCAAGGCGACTGATCAACCAACAAGCAACATCGGCCCGTGGGGAAGAACTTTTGGAAACAGCGAATAATGCATCATCTTGCCAATGGTGCTCCCAAGAAGGAACAAAGAAATGATTAAGTCGTGTTATAAAGTCCCCAGCCCCAACTGGCCCCTGGTGTATTGCTGACCTTCTCTGGGGTTCCCCAACTTCATCCGGTGCACCCGTGAAACCTCTTACCAACTTCCCTTATGCCAGCCCTTAGCTACCCACCGCTTTTCTTGTCTGAAGGTGGCCCAGGTTCCCACCCCGTCCCTCCCAGCAGGACAGCGGGCAGAGCTGGAGTCATGGCCGCATCTGCTTTGCTGTACTTCCTTCCATTCCGCAGGCCTGGGGATGTTGCTAACCTCACCCTCCTTCCTTCCCACTCTCTCTCCCCACAGCTGGGCTGAGGCACGGAACCCACTGCCTCACTGAGCTGGCTCCAGAATCCTAGAAAACTTACCCCGCAGGGTCGCAGAGGCCAAACCCAGCCTGAGGACAGGCTCCTACTTCTGATTATCCCGTGGCCGGAAGATGCTCAGCCCTGTCCTCACCACCAGCCAAGAGGAGGTCAGGTGAGGGGAGGTACTGGGACTTAGCAAAGGGCACGTGGGACTGAGACCCTGGCCACACCAGCTTCATGCCAGCACACCTGGGAACACTGTCCCGTGGCACACACGCATACACACGGCTGGCCCCGGGAATGTGCCGGTGCCGCCGAGCAGAAATCACCCTCATTCAGACTGAATCATCTACCACCCGGAGGGGGATCTGCACACCACCGGCGGCCTCCCGGCTCCCATCGGACACAGCCATTAGGCTGCCATGAGAAGCACCAGCTGCGAAGCCTTCCTACTTGTCATGAATAGCAGGCTGCCGGTGCCAAGTCTAGGGACAGGCACACACGCACGCACGCACACAGACACACTCCGAGACACTCACTCACACTCGCCCATAATTAGAGGCCCCGCCTGGAGAGCTGCCGGACTGGCACACACATCCACAAACACAGAAGGTGCACGGCGGTGCTCCAGGCTCCGTGTGGAGCTATTTATTACTAAGAGGCAGCCTGCCGGCCATCTCAACGGAGAGAAAGGAGCCCAAATGGGGACGGTAATCTGGACTCACAAACTGTTTTAATGAAAGCAAATAAGCCACCACTTTGAAGTGCCCTGACTTTTAGAATAGAAAATTGGAGATCACCCTAACCAAGGGCCAGATGAAAGAGAGGGTGGGTCTCTTAAAGTCCTGAGCAGTGCACAGGGACCCCACCTCACTCCAGGCCCCCAGCCCTCAGAGAAGCCGCCTGCACCTCCCACGCTTGTGGGCGCCCCTACCCTCAGCCACACCTCTCCCTCCCCCACCGAGCCCCTTCCCTTCCGCCCCGCTGGGTAGCTTGGTCCAGAACTACTGTTGGCCTCATTCCTGGCAAAAACATTAGAGAGAAACAGACGTAGCCATTGATTTTCTAATAATAATTGTGACAAAGGAGGCCCATTTGGGAAAGGCTCTTGGGGTTTGGAACCAAGTTCAGCCCCAAGGTTAACAGAAATGCATTAGGGCCGGTTTGAGTTCCGGCCGGCCCAGCCCCACAGCCTCTTCCTGGCAGATCCCTGCGCTTTGGTGAGGGTGGCAGTATCCCCGCGTGGGATCCAGTGTCTGCCCTGGAGAATGGGTCTGTCTGAGGCCCTGCATCTCCCAGAGGGACAAAGAACATTCTCCCCAGTGTGCCCAGAACGCCCCCCGTGTTCAGATGGTTACAAAGCCCGGAGGGGAGGCTGGACTGCCAGAGGGGCTCCCAACTGCAGAGGACGGGAGACCCCAGCAGGAGGCTGTGGGACGCCTGGAGCCCTCTCACCTCTTCAAGTCCCCTCTCCAGGGCCACCAGGCCGGCACACGGGAGCGCGGCTCATTCTGAGGCAGGGGGATTGCCAGAGTGACCTCCAAAGAACTAGCTCGCTGCAGGGGAGCCTCCCCCTGCAGGAAGGGGAAGACCCCAAATTCCACTCCCACGGGGCAGCCCCTCCCCTGGAGAAGGCCGCATGGCACCAGGGGCCAGCCAGGGCCTCTCACATTCTTTGAACACAGTGTCTCAGTGTTGTCCCCCTTGGCAGGCCCAGATCTGTCCCCAGTGCCTGGAGAGCCATGTTCTCTCTCTTGTCTTACCCCACTGGAGGGGAGACGAAGCAGGGCGGAGGGGAGAGAAGAGAGCCCCATTGTTTCTCAGCCAAGCTGGGCTGTCTGGACACAGCTGACAGCCAGTGTCAGGGCAAGAACACCCCCCTCTCGTCCTGGAGACTGACCAACAATAAAAGTAGGCCTGCTCCCCCTCATTGCCTTCCTCCCCTCCCCACCCTCAACCCCAGGCCTTTCTCAGTCTTAGGCCCCCTCCTGGCTCTCAGGGCCACCATCCCCGTGGGCTCAGTCCCTCCACGCACATACAGGCGTACACACACGCACACACCGCCTTCCCCCCCAGGAGCAGCAGGAGGGCAGGGTCAGCCTCAGAACCCCACAGTCGGCCCCTTCCTTGGCACGGCCAGGGGAAGCTCCTGGAGAGGGGAAGAGGCAGTGGAGGGACTCTGGAAGGTCTTCCCACAAAGCTGGTGTCACCCCAGCAGCAGGAGGGGTGGGGCGCCCTTATGGCAATACAGTGTCCTTCAGCATAATAACGGGCCACACTCAGATGCCCTGTCATCCTCCGAGGGCTGCTCACACACTGTGGGCACTGGGCCTTCCCCACCACCTGCAAGACAGTGGTCACCTCAGCCCAGGGCCTCCGCATGAGCCACCAGACCTGAAGAGCAGGGGACAGGAACATTCCCATTTCCCAGGAGTCCTCACTCTGCTCCCCAGATAGTGTGCTGGGAGGAGCAGCTGGCTGCAAGGCTCCCCCATAAAGCAGGCTGGACCTGAGATATAAATCCACCTCATCTAACACACATACACACGCATGCACACATGCACATATGTACACACATGTGCGTGCACACACACTCACACAAACACTGCAGTTCTGGGAGCTGTAGCCCTAACATCATCAACACACACACTATGGCAGGACACGGCCCTGCCCACCCCTGGGTCCCATGGACAAATGTCCCAGTGCCAGGCTTCGTCACAGGCCTTCCCTACAAGCCCGGCCTGGCCGCTTCCACCCCCAGAGACCAGCTCTTCCTTCCAGCCTTCCGATTTCCAGAAGACTGGATTCCTCAGCTCCAGGTGGTGGGGTTCCGACTGCATGCCGGGCTCCGGAAGAGAGGGGATCCGGGAGGCCACCTGCTGGGCCAGGGCACCAGAAAGCCACACGGCAGGCACGCTAGCAGCCCCAGGGCAAGCCATGCCAGCTCCCCTCAGGACAGCCCACCACCCAGAACTGGCCCAAACCCTCGGCCCAGCTGAACCCTGCACTCCCCACCACTGGGCCGAGAAAAGGGGAGGGAGAGGAGAGGAGCAGACAGGGACATTCTGCGAGAGCTGTCTCCCGTTATCCTGGACTGGGAGAGGAGGGTCCAGGAATGCCAGATATTGCCACCGGGAGTCAACCGTGCCCACCGAACCCGAATGAGCCTTTTCCCGGGACTAATCAAGGTCAGGGCGTGGGACAAGCCTGAGCACCATCTTCTCCTTGGCCCAGGCCTCCGGCTCCAAGGAGCAGGGAAAGGGTGAGGTGACTGTCCCCGGTCTCAAAGTCTGTGGGCCCAATTGTCCAAGAGACCGGGGCAGACGTAGTGAACTACACCACCTTCAACAGAGCAACGTGACCCTTGGTGAAGGGTCCCCCACGTTGGGGCACATCAAGCCACCATGCAAAATGCACACGGGCAGGGCTGTGATCTCTCCATGTTATCCGTTGGGACACTGGGCTCTGAGTAATGAAGAGACTTGCCCGGGGTCACTGAGGTGGGCTTAGCCAGATCCAGAACCGCACCCAGGGCTTCTGCCTCTTGGCCATGGGTCCTGGGATCAGATTCAGAACAAGGTCACAGGGGGTGTTCTGTCCCCAGGGAGTGCTATACCCAAGAGTGGACAGCACAGCAGGAGCTGGGACACCGCTCTTTGTCTAGTGCCTGGCGTCCCACGCAAACCACAGGCTGGCTCCTGCCGGGGCCCTGGCTCGACATCCCGGGTGGTCGGGCCAGCGTGTCTGCAGAGCTGGGCTATCCCGAGCCCTCCCTGAGCACCTAAGGCCTGCGTGTCCATGGGGAACCCGAACTTGAGTCTCGTTACCCCAGACCCTGTTCCGAGCAGGTAAGGCCAAGGCTGGAAGCATCAGGCCTGTGTCCATGCAGAAGTGGGAGCACTCACTCATGCAGAAGGAGAAGGAGGGATGGGCAGTGAGGAAAAGAGAGATGGAAAGAACAGAGGAGAAGGGAGGAGGAAATGGAAAAATAAGGAGGAAGAAAGTGGACAGAAGTTTGGAAGAAATAGTACATAAAGGAGGAAGGAAAGAGAGAAACTGAGAGTTAAGACGAGGGCCAAGGAGTTATGAACGGGGGAGGCAGGAGAGGAACCAACCAGAGAGGGAGGAAGATCGGAGCCGGTGGAGAGGGGGGTGCTGGGAGCTGACACGCTGCCCCATATCCTGCAGTCTGGCGTTGTACGCTGCCCACACCCCCAGGGGAGCCGGCAGGGAGGGAAGGCAAGCAGGAAAGGAAGGGATGACACCAGGCAAGGAAGGCACCACACCCAGGCACAGGGGCAGATGGACATGGGACGCACAAAGAACGCAAGGGACAAGGCATTAAACAAGACGAAACAAAACAAAAACAAAGAGAAAATCAAGATTAGTTGGTGTTCTGACCACACGCTGGAGGGAGGTGGGGAGGGCGTCAGATAAGAAGAGAGGGTGGATCTAGGATCTGGCTTCTCAGAAGGGCAGACACACCTCCTCTCATCTCTAACCCCAGCGTGGAGCAGGAAGGTGCGGCCTGGGACCAGGAGATTTCAGGCCCGTGGCCCCACATACCCCCTGCCCCTCACAGTCAGCATGGCCCCATCCTGGGCCCTCTTTGCTCTCAGGCTCACCTGTGTCTTCCTGGAGTCAACTGTGACCCTGTATTCTGCACCCAAGGGTCACACTCCCTAGCACCCAAGCTCCCCTCAGCCCTTTGTCCTTCCGTCACACCTACCCTAGAAATCCTCTTCTGTGGGAGCCAGTCCCCTCTCCACTCCTGCCCAAAGCTGCGGACCACAGAGAAGCCCTCGAAATGAGCCTGCCTGGAAGATCTACGAGGACCTGCGCTGCCCTCCCGTTACTGCCCTAGCTGGCTCTCGAGCCACCTGCACACATGGGGGCCTCCCAGTGACCACTGTCACCCCGTGGTGATGGTCAGAAGCGGCGGCATACCAGTTCCCCCCTGGTTCTCCTGCATCTCTAACTGCTCAGGCTCCAGAGCGCACTCCTGGGACCTCTCCTCTCCTGTGCTCACCCCTAGGCGATAACACGCAGGAGCAAGCTTCCCATGACGGCCACACACTGACTCCTCTCACGCGTCTAAGCTCTGCCCTGCCCCACCCCCACCCGGAGACTCCTGACTCATAGGCCTCCCCATCCTGGGTGTTTCCAGGCATCTCAAATCTAACACGGCAAAAATCACACTTCTGATAGCCCTCTAAGCCGGCTCTTCCTACTTCCACTCCCATCTCGATAAGGAGCAACTCCATCTTTTAGTTGCTAAGGTCAAAACCTTGACTTTTCTTTCTCTTACATCCCATTTCTGGTCTATCTATAAATCTTGATGGCTCCAACTCCAAAATAATGTCTACCATCTGAGCACTTCTCACCTTCGCCACAGATACCATCTTGATCCAAATCAGCAGCCTAACTGGTCTTCCTCATTCCTCCCAGGCCACACTGATCCTTTTAGCACAAGTCAGATGAAGTCACTCTTCTGCCCAAACCCTTCTAAGGCTTCTCACAGCACACTGAGTAAAAGTCAAAGTTTTTGCAATCACCTACAAGGCCCATATAAGCTGGCCCCCACTCCCATCACCTCTCTGACTTCTTGTCCCACTACTCTCCCCATAGCAGGCATACTCCTGCCTCAGGGCCTTTGCACTTGCTGTTCCACCTGGCTCGTCCCTTCACCACCCTGTGAAGCCGTCCCTAACTGTCCTATGTGAAAGTGTAACCACCCACCTACCCTCTACCCCTCACTGGCATTTCACTGCTTTCTCCAGGGCACTTATCTTCCATCTGACATAATATATTATATCTGCTTATTTGCTTATTGTCCAACTCCACCATGAAGGCAAAGATTTTTACTTCGTTTGCCACCATTTTTCCAGAGCCTAGACTAGCATGTAGCACAGATTAGGGGCTTGTGTTGAATGAATGAATGAATGAATGAATGAATGAATGAATGGAGCTTGACCTCATCTCCTATTTGCATGATGAAATGTTAAAACTGGGTTCTCAATTTAAGGTCTGAAGGCTTGATACCAGTATCCCCCTAAATCTGTATCTATCCTTTAGTATTTCATGAATAGGTATCTTACCTCCTGACTGAGCCTAAATTATCCACCTAAGCTCCTAAGCCTATCCCCTTTTACTTTCTTAGAGGTGTTATTCTATCAATTTCTATTTCTCTCATATCTTTTACTTCTCCCTCAACCCTCCAAATGCAACCTCTCTCTCTCTCTTCTCTAAAAACATTCTTATGGTTCCTGTATGTACAAAAAAAAAAAAAAGTTCTCAATATCTTGCTACCCTCTTTAGCTACCATCTTCTCTCCTTTTATCACAAAACCACTCCAAAGAGGAGTTGACATGCTGTCTGCACTCCCTCTCCACTCACTCCTCAGCCCCTCAGTCTGGCTTCTATCACCACCACTCTACTGAAAATATGCCTTTGAAAATCGCTGGGGCCACCTAATTGGCAAGCCCAATGCATTTTTCTCAATCCTCCTCCTCGTGACCTCTCTACAGTGACATTGCTAACACCCCTCCCCCGCCACTCCTCCTGGAAACCCTTTACTATCCTGACTTCTGTGATGACCCACAGTCCACGTCTCCTCTCACCAGCATGAGCATTTGTTCATCCTCAGTCCTCTGCACAGCTTCCACTCCCGTCATGGCCATTCTACCCTATGTTCTTTTCTCTTCGTGCCCAGTGACAGAGAGATACCATCCATGCCCAAAGCTTTAAACTTCACTCTTGTGAGGATAGCTCCAAAATCTATAGCCCTTTCTACTCTTTCAAACTCCAATTCTGCATATTCAACTGCCTTTCAAACATCTCTACCTGCAGGCTCAAACTTGGCATTCCTAACCCTGGGGTCTTACTCTTACACCAAACTCGTTCTTTCTCCCAACTCCTAGCTTGTTAATGGAACCATCACTCTATTTCTATTCATAGAACCTCAGAACCATCTTTGATGTCTCCCTCTCCCTCACCCACTACACCCCATCAATTTGTGAACACCTACTACTTGCACAGCACCCCTGGCATTTATCGCTTCTTTTTTATTTCTGTGGTCAGCACTCTGATCCAGTCCCTATACCTAAGCTATCTAATAAGCTCCTATAACTTCCAGTTCAAAGTCTCTCCCATTTTGCATCCTTCCTGCCCAGACCCATCAGGTACATCTTCCTAAACTACAGCTCTGATCATGGCATACTCCCCTGACAAAAGTACAGCTTCCCACATTGCCACTAGATAAGATCCAAGCTCTCAATCTGGTATTTAAGACCAACCAGAGGCAGGGCCCAGGCTACCTTTCTTGACTCCCTCACACAGCCCATATGCTCTCAATCTATTCTATTCTTCAAACATTTCCTATGCTTTCCTGTCTTCACTATAAACCCTCTCTCTCCAATAACCCCATTCACTTTCAAAATCTTACCCATTGTCCAAGGCTCTGTTTAAAACCCACACTCAACACAGAGCCTCCCCAGTCTTTGGTATCTCCTTTTTCCTCACTCTCACAGAGACTTATCCATACCTGCCTTATTACAAATGACTTCATTTTAAAGTCCCAGTTCTTTTTTCCTCTTACTCTAAACTCTAGGCTCCTTGAGGATAAGATCCACATCTTACTTCCAACATGCATTGAAATCTCTACCTCTAGAGACATTTGAGATCAGTCCAGTCACAGAATCTGGATCATAAGATAACTTGATTGGATTCACCAACTCTGACTCTTATTTCTTTTTCTTGTCTTATTGCACTGGTTAGGACATCCAATACAATGTTAAATGATAGTGGTGATAATGGGTATTGTTACTTTGTCCCTGGCTGTAATAGTAATGTTTCTAATGTTTCACGATAAAGTGTAATGTATGCTACAGGTTTCTGGTACCTACCTTTTATTAAGTTAAGAAAACTACCTCTATATTCTCTGAGATCTAAGCAGAAACAAAGCATAAGGAGTTTTTGACTCAATGTGGAATGAACTAGGGACATAGTACTGAGCATGGAGAACAGCCAAGTAGGAAAATGAAGACCTGAGGGAGAAAAGCCAGGAGAAACCAGATCAAGTTCATGGCCATGAAGATGTTCTCCCTCAGATCTCAGCTTCCTGGGTTACTCATGTTAAAGCTTATGTTCCAGCTTCTTGCAGAAGTAGAATGAGCAGAAAGAGGTGGTGCTGGAAGTTTATCCTCCCTGGCTCCTGGACTATTCTGCACATTGATCGTGCCTATGTGTCTTTATCTACACATGCATGGCAGACATCCTAAAGGGCTACTAAAGAAGCTGTGCAAGCAGGCTCTGCTGACATAAGAAATACTGTTCATGACAGGACATGGACCAAAGTAGCCCATTTAGAGCCCTGGAAACCAAATATAATTGCCCCTCTATGCATCTCATTCCTTCTCCTGAGTCATTTACAGTTGGTGGAGGAAATGGGAGCAGAGATGTGCCAATAATATCGCCCCTTTCTTATGACTTCTTGACAGCCAAAGTCTGAGCAGCTATGGGATATAGAGGTTGAGGGTCAAGGCCTCAGAAGCTAGTAGGAGAGAAAAGGCTGAGGGGAGATGCCCTACAAGGTGGACATCCTTCCTGAATCATTCAGGTATGCCTTCTTCTTGAGCAAGCTCCAGGAGAGCTACATGGAAGGGTTTCGGTGGGGAAGGAAATTCATCCTGCTGCCCCAGAGAAAAGCACCTGGGTCCTGCCCCTCAGTAGGCTAGAGTTTCACTGTTCCTCAGGCCACTACCCCAACTCTGTAAAATACTGAGAGGGCTCCAATCCCTTCCCTTCAACAAAACCAGGGGGAAAAGCGTCTCTGCTGGCAAAGAAGCTGGGGAGTCCTTATCTCAGGGGCCCAGACTTGGGAGAAAGCAGAAGACATTAGCCCCATCTGGACCACCTTTTGGGAGCCTTTCTTTCACTCCCAGGGTTGCAGAGTGAGTTATTTGTCCTGTGTTTTGACTCTGGAGTAAAAGCAATAATGTGCTGCTGCTCTCCAGGGGAGGTGAAGCCCTGACTGCCAGTTTCAATGGTGTTAATACTTCCATTATGGACCATTTCAAGTTACGGATCACTGAGCTGGGGACTGTGCTCTGCTCTGAGGTACAGGAGTAGGGTTCCATGCCCCCACACCCAGGTCCTGGGCCAGCCCAAGAGCCAGCTGGCCTACTTCCCCAAACCAACCATCCGTCCCCAGCCAGGGTGTCTCCCTCCTTCCTTGCAGCTGGCATGGTGACTCAGCTTCCCTAAATTTAGGAAAAAGGGGTGCAGGGCAGGGTCAGCTGCCCAGACTCCTCTTCTCCCTGAGCTTCCCTTACCCTGTCCGCTGAGGAACTGGGCACAAGCCCCGCCCCCAGCCCCAGTCTCTGGTTCACCCCTGCCTGGGTTTTACCTTCACAACAAAATCAACCCATAGGTTTTCCACCCAGTCTGGCTGCCCCCGTGGAATGGTCATAGGCTTAGGCCAGTGGAAAGGGAATCCTTCCTGTCCCTCCCAATACGGCGCTGGACAATCTGCCATTTCTTGTCATTATCTCCCCAGTAGGCTCTTCCAATTTCTCCACTCTCTCTCCTGTCTCCAGAAAGATAAACCTATTCATGTTCTGATAGGAAAGGGGCTTTGTTTCTCAGCGCCTGCTTCCCATACAAAGCTGGTCCTCAAGCAAGCACTAACAGGACAACTGGACCAGAAGGGGGACCTTGGCCTCCCCTAAGACAGAGAAATATCAAAAAAGCACCCCCTAGGGTTCAACACTCAGATAGAGCCCAAGGGCTTCAATACATGCTCTCAGGTTTTGTTATGCCTCTGGGAGGGCCCGAGAGGGGATCTGAGTCTATAGAAACCTCCCTCATGCCTCCCCTTCTTAAGAAACTGAAGTCTGAGTACAGAGAACACTACAGGCAGTTGCAGAGAGCATTTCCTCCCTACTTAGAATATGTGTACTCTAGCCCCAAAGTCACCACCTCCAGGAAGCTTTCCCTGATTGTCCTAGGTGGTAAGCTTTGCTTTCCCCAGGCTCTAGGGCTTTGGTCCCACCTCTGTTGTAGCACACATTGCACTGTTACAGTTATCTGTCCCCTCACTAGACTGTAAGCTCCTTGAGGACAGGAACTAAAAGACATTGATCTTTTCATCTAAATGTCTGCCTTGGAGCCTAACAAATAATGAATGCAGGAAGGGATGACTAGTGTGTGGGCTCCTGCCAGCCTCCTCCAGGCCAAAGCAGTCTCCTGCGGTGTGATGGCTCTGCCTGCACCTCCCCCGAGCAAGGCCAAAGAGGGAAGATGTGGAGGGAGTAAGAGGGAAGATACCCAGCCCTGATGGTCCCCGAGGCTCTTACCTGCTACCCGGTGGGCCACCAGTCCCTCCAGGTTCAAGGGCTCCTCCTCTGGAGTTCGGGATGTATCTGAAGTCGCCTCTTTTGGTGGGAGCTGAGGCTGAGTGGTGAGGCCAGGGAGAGAGGCAGGGGGCTGCTGAGGCCCTGGAGGGCTGTGGGTGGTTGGAAGGAAGGTGGGCAAGGAAGAGGAGGAAGCTGGGCTCTTTGGACGGTAACTCTGGCTGGGTCCAGCCGGACATGGCTGATAATCATAAGGTGAGTAAGACCTGCCAGGAGGGACGGACTCCAGGGAGGCCCGTGGGGCCAGCTCAGGGGTTCCCAAGGAATGCCCACTGGGGATGTAGCCAGATCTGGACTGGGTCAGTGGATGGGACTGGTAGAAGGAGCCAGGAGGAGGCTGGGAGGAGAGCGGGGAGGCCCCTGGCCAGGCCCCAGGGACACTCTGGGACTTGTGCAGGGGGGCAGCGGCCGCAGCTGGCTCCAGATCTAGCATCAGCATGTTGAGGGCTTCAATGGACTGCTCGATCTCCTGCTGGGAGGCTGCCCTGGGGAACTCAGGGAGGGAAGGCATGGGGGTCTCTGACAGTGGCTGGGGGCCAGGCCTGCTGGGCCCAACACTCTCCAAGTGGGCTCTTTCCTGTTGGCGAGGAGGCGGGCGAGGCTGCTGTTGTTGCTGCTGCTGCTGCTGCCAGGAATTGAGGCCCCTCTGCACAGCCTCTCGACTGCTTCCCCCTCGGGCTGGAGCTGGGGGCAGCTGGGGCTCAGTTTCCGGGAAGGACTGAGAGCGGAACATACTGCTGGGGTCATGGCCATAGTGGGAGGTGGTCACTTGCTGTGGCCAGGCTGGGTGGGGACCCTCGCGCTGGTAGCCAGCTAAACTCTCCTGTGCGGAGTAGGAGGGCCGCATGGGAGCGGAGTGGCCAGCGTGGGCAGGCACTGCCCGGCTGGCAGACTCATAGGGGTAGCCCCCGCCATTGACCATAGGTTCTATGGGGTAGGGCTTGTCCAAGCCATTGGTCAATGGGGACAGGGCCTCTGGGTAGCCCCCCTCACTGGTGTTGGTGATGCCATCCAGGGAGGACAGTGTGCCCATGCTGCCCACGCTGTGCCCGTCCTGGTTGGGCAGCTCATCATCCAGAATGTCCGTCTCCCGCTCAGATGCCAAGGCCCCGCCATTGACGTGAACCTGGGCTGGAACAATGTGGCGGCTGGAGGCGGGCGCAGCAGGGCCCCCCACGGGGCGGGACCGGAGATGCTGGGTGTGGTACATGGTGCCTGGCTTCTCGCGCTCTAAGCCAAAGCCACTGAGCAGGCGCTCCAGCTCGCGCTTCTCCTCGGGACTCAGGGCAACAGGGGCGCTAGAGGGGCCAGGGGCAGGCTCATCGGTCTTGTCTGTCTTGGTGGAGGCTGTGGAGTTGCCCGAGTCACTGCTCACGGACAGGGTGTGTTCCACGTGGTTGGGAGTGGCCGACAGGGCAGGACGCGTGGCAATGACGGCCCCAGTGCTGCCATTCAGGGAGTCCTTCTTCTTCACCTTGGCATACAGGCTCCCATCCAGTGGCCCCTGAGTGTGTCCCACAACCTCTGCAAGACAAGGAGCAGATGTCAGTGGGAAGTGGGGACATCTTCTATTCTCCTGAGAAAAGGAGTAAGGGCTTCCATTCCCAGGACCCTAAAACCTCCTCTCAGCACCCTGAGATAGAGCTAAGGTGACAGACAGGAGAAAGGACCAAAGGACCCCTAACCCATCCCAAAACCCGGCTGCAGGGCCAGGCAGCAGAGCCGAAGATTGGGCAGGGGGTTCCGGAGGTCGAGATGCCCAGTCCAAAACCTGCCTCTGGCATCCTGCTAGCTTCCCAAGGACCTGGAAGTTCTGGACCAAAGCCAGCAGGCCCCGTGTCAAATGGGACACACTTTGGCGCTGAATGCTGGGGCCCATGAAGGTTCTGGAAAGGGACTGGGGGAGGCAGGGAAGCATCTTAGGGATCGAGAACAAAAGCAGAGTTTTTCATCAGGGAGAGGTGTCCCCTGGTCATTTTGTCTACAGACAGCTCTGGGGGCCCCGTGAGCAATACTTTCTCTGAAAGGAAAAAGTGAGCACTGGATGGCTCAAGGCCAGACGGCTGACTCAGGAACGAAGAACTTACCCCGCCCAGAGGAACTCAGTGATTTCACACCCTGTACAATCAGCAGCCCAACTCCCAGCCCAAGACACACACACACACACACACACACACACGCACAAGCACCCACCAGCACCTTCCCTCACATCAAGGCAGGCCCCCAGTTGGCAAGAAAAGAAAGCCCCTCCCCCAAATACTGTACAAACCTCAGCCCAGACACCAATAATCTCACACTCTCACACGCACACGCTCACACACAGAAAACCTGATGCAAAGCTACCCAGAGACCCACATTCCAACCAGTAATCACCCACATCAAATGCCCTGGTGCCCACTTGGGGTACACCAGATAGGTGCCCCCAGTCAGAAAGCACACTGTGGACACATATATGCAAATACAAATAAAAATACTAGGTAACATGCAGCCAAAACCTATATGCACCACTTTGCTACATACTTTACACATACATTATTTCTAACCCTGAGTATCAGGGAGTGTTGTGCTTGTTTTAAAGATGGAGAAATTGCCTGGCCAGTGATGCTCAGTGGTTAGAGCATCAGCCTGTGGGCCAAAGAGTCACGGGTTCAATTCTGGTCAAGGGCACATACCTCAGTGGTGGTTTGGTCCCTGGCCCTTGTTGGGATCGTGTGGGAGGCAACCAACTGAGGTCTCTCTCCTCCTCCGTCCCCCTCTATCTGAAAATTAATGGAAAAATATCTTCGAATGAGGATTTAAAAATAAAATAAAAAAGATGAAGAAATTGAGATTCTGAGAGGTCAAACCATTTATTTGTAGACATATAGTACCTGGTAAAGCTAGGGTTTAAAATCAGAACTAATTTAAGACAATTAAAATAAAACCGAATTAATATCAAAACTAATTTAAAATCAAAACTACTAAATCATAACTTCAAAGAGCACATAATTTTTTTTCCCCTCCACTCCACCCCCTCCCCGCCCACCCCATCCAGAGAACACAATTTTTATTATTCTATACTGGTTCTCTCTGACATGCATACACACACAACAGAATGAACACATGAAAGGCAGCAATACCCCAAAATAAATACTTAAATGTAAAGCCGCAAACAGTTCAGAAAACACAAGTTCCTACCATGCCCAAGGATCAGTCCTCGGGCCAGAAGCAGCCTCTAATAAACACTCACATAGAAACCCACGGCCAAAAACAAGTGATCAGACAACCACAAAACAGGAACATCCTGATCGGCGCGCACACACACACAAACCACAGGCCAACCAAATGATGTCACCGAGCGTGAGCACAGAGATGCCCGGCAGGGCACATCGTCCACACATACACCCCCAGGGCTGGGTGCCCAATCACTTTACTCTTCAGAACGATCTCTCCGCCCCCAGTTTTCCCTGGGGCTTTGGGACCTCAGCCAGCAGCAGAACCCGAGTGACACTGGCCAGAGTGTTGCCGCAGCCCAGGGATCACAGGGACAGGCCTGGTCTGAATGCGAGAGGGGTCTGGGCTGAGATAGGTCTCAACCTCCAGCAGCCTGTGCCTTGTGTTAGGGCCACTTGAAGACTGCTAAGAGGTTGCTGCCGGCATGGCTGCCTCTCCCAACTCATCCATCAGCATCCCTACAGGGTCCAACACTCAGATGAGGGAGCCTGCCCCTCAGCATGTCTCTCCAAAGAACTGGGTGCCTTGCTACACACAAAAAAAAGAGACACCAGCTGACTGTTTAGAGAGGAGCTAAGTCTAACAGCAAGAGCCTTGCATCCACTCAGATGTCTGGGGGTGGTTCCCGTGAGGATGGGCCCCTCAGACTAGTTAGCGGACGTCTAAAGGGTTCTCTCCTCGCTGTACCTGGAGCACTGCTGGCCCTGGGAAGCAGCCCAGGCCCAGGCCCGGGCCCCGCTCGGCAGCCCACACCCTGAGATGCCAGAGTGTTCCTCCCAGGCCAGGATCCACACCATGCCCTGCACCCCAAGTCCATGCTCACCTGGTCTGGGAAGTGGGGAAAGCAACGAAGCAAAGGGTAAGGTGTCCCATGCCGCCCCATTTACACTTATACAGAGTCAGTGAGAAGCGCCCTGGCCGGTTGGGCTCCACGGTTAGAGTGTCGGCCTGCGGACCTGAGAGTCCTGCGTTCGGTTCCCGCTAAGGGCATGTACCTCGGTTGCAGTTCGTCCCCGGCCCCGGTTGGGGTGGTGCAGGTGGCAGCCACTCGATGTGTCTCTCTCACATCAATGTTTCTCTCTCTCTCTTCCTCTCTCTCTCCCTCCCGCTCTGTCTGAAGATAGATGCAGAAAAAATGTCCTCGAGTGAGGATAAAAAAAAAATTAAGACCAGAGTCAATGAGAAGCATTGGGTGCAAATCTGAGAGTACTCTCTCCACCGGGAGAAAGCAGACCCAACCCAGCACTTCATTTGGGTGCATAAAAGAAGCACTTTTGGCAGGAGAGCTGAGAAAGCATCCCCGAGGCCGGGAGGGAGAATTCACACTGATTCTTATTACCTGATATCCTGGCCTTCCTGGCCAGGCCCCACTCTTCATCGATTTTGAAAATGTCAATATTAAACTAATTCTGACGTGTAATTTACCCCGACGTGGGCTACTGTTTGCAACAACAACATCAGGGATGATAATGCCAGGCCACTAAGGCTTAGTAAGAAAATAGAAGTGTAAATTGTGTAATTAAATCCTGTTTGCTTAATACAAGTGAGAAGGGCTGTTTCTGTCCTCAGAGCAGGGTCTAGTCGTGCCTGATCGCCCGGTTCTGGCCGAATGCTCCAGGCTGTTCTGTAGCCTTCACCGGTCGTCTTCCTCTGCATATCAGGGGGAGAAACTGAGGACAGGCCAGTGCCAGGGCTGCCCAGCCCCTGTGAGGGCTCTGCTGCGTAGTCCCAGCATCCTGTCAGGACCTGTGGGGCACCTACCCCTGGCTCCTCCCATCAGAGATGAAGGTAACTGCCCCCTGCCCCCCACGTCTTCTCTCCATCCACCACGACCACATTAAGAGCTATTTACCAGGACCACAAGAAGCCGGAACACAAGGTCGGTTTCAATCTATCAAGGCAGGAAGGGCAAAAGAGAGGGGCGGGCAGAGCGAGGAGGAGGAGTGAGAAAGAAGGGGAAGGAAGAGCAGGGGCTCTGTGGGGTGAGGGCTCTAACGCTGAGGGCCACCAGATCCCTCTCAAAGTCCCAGCAGCCTCCAGGGGATGGCCCGTTCGGGTAACAACTGTCTCAGATGAGAGGGAGTTGGACACCCAGCAGAAGGGGGAAGGGAGTAGAGGGAGGAACCTGCCTGGTTGGGGCCGTGGGTACTGGCACAGATGACGACAGGATAGGAGAATAAACTGCAGGGCAAACACAAGTTACACACGGGCCAGGTGGCGAGCTCCCAGGCCCCAAGCCGTGGGCCAGCCTGGGCAGCTGGTTTCACAGGCCGTCTCCCTGCCGGCTTGTCTGGGGAAGTGGAGAAGTCCACAGTCCTTTCGAGGCCAGCCTTGTTTGCTCTGAATATGCTCCTGGTCCTTCCAGCAGCTGCTGCGAGCCCGGGACTCCACCCGCAACGCTGAGTTCGATTGCACCAAGGAGCCCCTCCCACGGCGGCCATCATCCAGATGTGCGAGTCATGCTTTTGGAAAGCTCTGAGGAAAATCCCCAGCTGACTTGGATGTGGCCCTGGTCCCCAGGCTCCCTCCAGGAAAGTGCGGAGGTGCCCGTGGGACCAGAAGCACAGTACAGGCCAGAAGGCAGGAAAGCTGCGTCCGGCCCGTACACTTCAAAACGAACGAAAGAAATAAGCACGGGATGCTAAGACGCTCTGGATTTAGGGCAGGTGTTGTCTCATTCCGCTGTTCATAAGAATCTCCTCTGGAGGTTGTTTAGAAAGGTGGATTCTGGGGCCTTGCCTCCAGAGGTGTTCACTCACAGGTCTGGGGTGGGGCCAGGAATCAGCATGTTGACCAGCGCGCTGGGGTTCTGGCCCATGCTGGGGTGGGCAACAGCTGCAGCAGCCCTGACCCCGTGGCCAGCATTTCAGCTCTAACGTTAAGGACCCTGCTTCTCTTACTAAGGTCAGATGGGGAGGTTTCGTCTATTTAGATGTAGAACCCAGGGCCCAACCATGAAGAATAAAAGGTGCCAGCCCGGCTGACTGCAAGAAAGCAGTCTTGCTGGCATTGACTCAGTGAGGAGAGGCCCCTCCCAGGCCAACAACAGGCCTGTTTGGAACTGTGACTGATTTATTAAGGTTTTCAGGATGGGACCCTTCGTGATAAAAAGTCCTTTGAGTCCACATCCAGCAGAATAACAATTCATTAAAATACATTACCCGGAGCAGTGAGGACCAACCGTGGTGGAGGAAAATCAATGCAGCCAGGAGGCAGAGGCACCAACCTACCCGGACATGGGCAGTCTGGAGGCAGACAGGGGCCCGGGCAGACTGGGAGGGGATCTAGCTCCTTACACGTGGGAATGGGGCAGCAGAGGTCGTGTGTGTCTGGGAGGTAGGTGAACTCTGACAGGGGCTGAGGCTTGGCCAAGAGGCAGCCAGGAGAGCAAGTTCTGGACATGTTAACCCTTTAGCCACAGACTGTCCCGCACCCATGGAGGGTGCCAGCCTGGGGTGAGGGCTGGAGCTGTTGAGAGGCAACATGGGAGCCAGAGGATGGGTCTACCAGGGAGACCACAGAGATGTGCTGCTTCTGGAGAGAAGACAGAAGGGAGGCACCCCCTCCCACCCGACCCAAAGCCAGGTGCACCTATCGTTTGGAAGGATGGTCTCCATCTAAATGGCCAAGTCAGCTTGCATCAACCACTTAACCATGCAGAGCCGGGCCACACAGAGACGCAAATGCATACCTGCAGGTTTGCTGAGTGATAGGATGCAGGAGCTGAGTTCCTTGAGCTAGGCCTGGAACATCCTCCTCTCTCCATTTTAACAGCTCTCATCACACACAGAGTAAAGCCCTACATACCCCCGGCTGAACACACCAGACCTTTTATTATCTGACCCTTGCCTACCTCTTGAAGCCTAACTTTCACTATCCTCAGCACCCTAAACACCCACCCACACTCTACTCTTCCTACATACATGCTCTCTCCTACTCTGCATCTCACATGAGGCCCTCTCTTACCCTGCCTGGCAACTCCCAGGTGCCCTGGCAAACCTCTTCCTCCTCCTTCAGGCTCGGTTTGAACTCTGAGAAGCCCTTCTTGGCCTCACCTCTTCCCTACAGTCCTCCAGACTCAGATAAACCTCTTTCATGCTCCCACTGCCCTTTGTAGATGTCTCTGGAGCACCGACCACATACTGGACGGTCATTGTCAATATCTATGTTTGTCTTCCCCACTAAGCGGAGTGCTCCTTGAGGAAAGGCCTCTGCTTCTCTTTCTCCCCAGTGCCTGCTTCCCAGGCGGTAACATGCATAATGTAATCTAGGTGAACAGTGCCTCATGGAGTTCAGTGCATAAGCAACATGGCTACCCAGGGCGGCCCTGCAGAGCGCAGTGCCTAGCACATAGTAGGTGTTCCATAAATGCTTCTGGCATTACATTGCACAGCCCAGAAACATTTATATAGTCCTGTCAGCCACTGAGACACTCTTCTTCCACTGCCACCAAAGAAGTGAAAAATCAGGGGTTCAAGGTGGACCACAGGCTTCTCCCAAAAGGAAGAGAAGAGAGAGGCACTGCAGCCAAAATATCATGAGAGAAGGGTGTTCTACAGAGTTGCTAGTAGAACAGGATGGGCACAGTGGAGGTCCCCATAGACTGGCTAAGCTGCAACTTAACCCCATGGCATCCCCCACAGAATTCCCCAGACATGGGCCACTCCACAAGACATTAACTCTCTTACGTCAAGGGTCCCTTGGGATAGCTAATGAAAGCCTAGACTAATTTTCTAAAAAAAAAACAAAAAACAAAAAACCAAAATGCAGGAACCCAATTCCTACACATAATTTCAGGGGTAGATGGACACGTCTAAGTCCATCTATGACCCTTAAATTAAGATGTACACACTTAGAAGATATGGTGCTGCTTCCGGAAATCCCCCCCTGTCACCCAGGAGTTCTGTGAAGAATGCCAGGCTCCATCTGGGAGACATGGGAGAACACACAGAAAGGAAAACCTTCCTGGGGGGAGCGCAAGAAGGGGTCCAGCTCAGAACAACCCCCTGAGTTGTCACTGGCCAGGGGAGGTCAATGTGAGGAGGGGGTGAAGATGGAGAGGGCAGTGGGGAACCTGAGCCCCGTGGCTCAAGTTGACCTGGGGTCCTCCTGAGACATCCTGCAATGGCAACGGGGACCCCCTGTGGCCCAGTCCTGGCCTCCACCAGTGCCGACCACCCTACCCCATAGCCAGCTGGGGACTAAGGTGGCCCCCTTTGTTCGTCCCAGCAGAGAGTTCTGGAACTTCCCGAAATGGGAAAGGGCTTCCTCAGGGCTTCTGAAGACCAGCAGAATCAGGGGTTGAAGAGAAGTATCAGAAGGGGAAGCACGCAGAGGAGTCACAGCCTCTGCCAAGCCAAGAGCTCAGAGCACAGGTGCAGCCCAAAGAACTTGGTTCACATTGGGAGGTGCCAAGTGATGCCACACTGACAAGCACGGGCCTCGGGCCCTGTGGGCGAACACAGATGGGTCCGGGCTTGGCAAACAGACACCTGTCTCTCTTGCTGTTTACCACCACTCGGAGGAGCCGATAATGTTTTCAGAGAGGGGACCGAGGAGAACGAGAATCTTCTCAGGGCTGCTGTCAATGTTCCACAGGTGGTCCTGTCCCCTGCACAAGCGACCTTGCCAATGTCACCCACAAACCTGCCTCTGTGGGCCCAGGGAGGGTGGGTGGCAAACGCCCCACTCCTGGCCACCTCCGCCGTTCGGCCACGAAAGGAGGCATGAGGCCCAGTGTCCAAGCGGAGCCCAGTCTGAAAGGCAGCCTGCGGGCCTTGAGCGTGGAGAAAGTCAGCACTGAAATCAAAGTGGAACCGAGAACCCCTCCCACTGGCACCTCCGGGCCCTCGGGCACCAGAACTAAGGTCTGAGCGGCACCAGGAAGTCAGCTGTGCAGGGGGAGCTGCTCCAAAGCTGTGGGATTTTTAGGGCCCCTCACGGTACAGGAGGGCAGTGAAGTTCAGGGGGCCCCAAAGTCATGCAGCACAAAGGGCAAAAGGACGCATCTCCCTGCCTACAAGTTCAGGCTTCCCCCCGATGGCTTTCAAGGTGAAGGGAGCTGGAGGAGCCAGGGTGGGGGGTGGCAGGCGGCGGACTCTCCAACTACGGCTGCAGACCAAGGTCCTCACAATATAATATACGGGGTTTCAGTCAAGTGATGATGACGGATGTGGCCCCAGGCCCTCCTCAGGACAGACCCACAGTACTTTACACAGATACCATCTTACTGGAATTTCTCCAGAGAAAGGGAGTAGGAACAGAAAACCTGATCGTGACCTTTATTTCAGACCCGAGGGAATAGAGCCTGGAGGGTGAGTGACCTGCCCAGGTCACACGACAGCCCACGACCTTGCAGGGCCAGCCTTCTGGCCCTCAGCGCCCACACTGGGCACTATAACCAGAGCCTGACACCCCCACTCCCCGCCTCAGCCGATCCGGGCACCAGATATCACAGACTCACTCAGGATTGTAAAAATAGCTCTGAGCCCACAACAACCAAAGTCCTTCTCTGCCAGGCCAGGGCGCCCGCCTGGACACTCAGAAATCCCAGGCCAGGGGACAGCCGAGTCACCAAAAGCTGTGCCAACTGAGGGAAAAAGCCATGAATGGGAGCCCGCAGGAGGCCAGCCGAGGAATGGTCAGCATGGGGGTGCCACAGAGCTCAGACTGCAGGAGGGGGAGTTGTCCTGAATAAACATCCCGCTGGGAGTGTTCCAGGGGTATCCATGCCTCCGCCAGGTTCCCTCTGCCCACCCCATTCTCATCCACCACAAACCATTACCCCAAAAGAACGAGGCCAACTCAGACACACTGCCCCCACCAGCTCAGCCACCCCTCGGACCTGAGTTGGCAGTTCTCACATGTCCAAGGGCAGCAAACATTGAAAGGGGGTGGCCGGGTCCACTACACCCACCTCCGAAGGCAGTGCAGAGGGCCACAGCCCGGCACAGCCTCACACCCTTCCCGCTCCCTGGCAAACCCAGGACCGAGGACACCGCACCCCCACCAGCCTCTCCCCGGATCCAGCAGAGAGCCACGCAAGGACACACACAGGCAAAACAGCCGCCCAGCAGACACTTACCCTCTGGATGGAGAGGGAGAAAGGGGAGGGGAGAGAACCGCTCTGATTTGATCTCTGCTCCTTGTGCCTCAAGTTTCAAATAATTCCTACATGGCTGCAGCTCCCAGCTCTGTCTGTGTCCTACTCAGGCTCCCTGGGACTGTCAGGGTGGGAGGAGCCTGCCTGCCTGTGTACACACCGCACTCCCTCCCTCGCAGCTCTCTCTCCCTCTCTCTCCTGGCTCTGCTTCACTCTGGCTTGTAGGAAGCCAGTGGGATAAAACTCTGTCTGTAATTTCAGCCAGCTGGGTCCCCAGGGCTTCACTTATCATCCTGTAGCTATGCAGCTCTTGAATGACATCACAGTGGCTTCCCAAACCCTCCACATGGAGTGCGAGGTTCCAGCCCAGCCCAGCCCAGTTGCAGCCCCAGCTCAACCCAGTTCCAGCCCAGCCCCAGCCCAGTTGCAGCCCCTGCTCAACCCAGTTCCAGCCCAGCCCCAGCCCAGCTGCAGCCCCAGCTCAACCCAGTTCCAGCCCCAGCTCAGTCCTAGCTCAGCGACAGCCCCAGCCCTGCACAGCCTCAAACCAGTCCTGGTCCCGGGACAACCCCAGCCCAGCCCCAGCTCAGCCCCAGCCCCGGCCCATTGCAGCCCCAGGACCCGGAGAAGTGGGAGGAGAACCCTGGGAGCAGAGCAGTGGGGTGCAAGGGACAGAGGGAAGGGCGAGAGTTCCTAGGAGGGTACTGAGATTTATTTCCCCAAATTTTTCCACATTTTTTTCCACTCTCAGCAAATGAAAGGCAGAACAGATGACAACAATTTTCCAGCTGCTGAACAATAAGGTGGAAATCTTTTTTTCCCTCTCTCCCCCTCCTTCCCCTCCACGGGGCAGAGTCTAGGAACCAGGACACTTCCTTGGCTTATAAAAGAGGAAACACAAAACACAAAGGCCCTGTCCTTCCCAAAGGGGACCACGGGGCCTAAAGAGAGGGGCTAGAGTGTCACCTGGGCAGGCCTCGGGGAGGGGACAGGAGCACAAAGTGAGATTCTCAGTGCAAAGCTTCGGATTCTGGTTCTGCAACCAGACAGCGTTTGAGGCTGGACTCTGGGCAGGCCAGTGGGCTCCTGGCCCGGGATATTGATCCACCAGGCCACCTGAGATGCCTCCAATTGACTGGCTATTGGTATTCAGTTTGCGCCCATCTGAAAAGCATGAATGGCAAAGAGAATTACTTTTCAGAGTGTCAGCGATGTCCACCTCACCCCCGACAACCCAGGTCTGAAGCAGTCCACTCAGCCAAAATCCACACGATCTGCCCAACATGCTCCCCATCATCCCAGCGTGCCCTGAGGAGTGCCAGAAGTCCCTAACTGACAGCAAGACATCGAATGCCAACTCTTATCTGCATGTTTTTGGTGACTTATTTGCACATCAATTGAATGTCCCAACCCAACTCCCAGAGCCGGTAGGAGAGACAGCCTGCAGCAGGTCAGGGGGCTTTAGCACCTGTGTCTCCTTGCCAGGGTCCCAGTGAGTCTGCAGCCCCAACGTGCTTCTGTGGCCACCCCATGCTGGAGCCCAGGTTTTCAAAGCCAGGTCTGGCACTGCAGGCTCCGGACGGAGAGGCTGCCAGGAAGGGGCCACCTACTTCTCCCTCTCCTGGGCAGACACCTCATCCCAGCTCCCTCCGCACAGCCAGCACCACTCTCTGAGGGAGCAGGAGGATGCCAATGCTCCCAGGGCAGGACTGTTGTAAGAACACAATTTGGACAAACTGTTCCAATCATCCAATCATTCTAAGCAGAACCACAAGGAGGAGAAAGGCTCGGGTGCCCCAAGTGTCCAGGTGTCACTTGGGAGAGGAAGGAGCTCAGTGAGTGCCCTGATGTAAACACCCACAGATCTCTGCAGGATCAGCCTCTCAGCCTGCAGCCCAGTGGAGGGGAAGGAGGGGAACCGGAAGCTTGGGGCTGTAGGGGCAGGGCAGGCGCTGGGCACCACTGACATGGCTCCAGCCTTCCAGGGTCTCTGAACAGGCCCCTGGAAGCAATGGACAAGGCTGGGCTTGGAGGCGTGTTTTGTAAGGGTAGGGCAGGAGCCGGAGTGCCAAAGGGTTACTCTGGAAGAGAACTGTGAACTCCTGGGCAGATGTCGGTGTCGAACAAGGGTTGGGGGTATATCTGCTCACCTCCCTCCTGCCTCTCCCTGCTCTTATTGCCTCCTGGGGCAAGGAGACCAGCTGTAGCAGTCCTCATGTGGGAAAGATGGGGGGAGAATGGACAAGGGGGCCCAAGATGGCTTGGAGAGCCAGGAAGCAGGAGAGAACGCACCAGAATGGGGCAGACACGTTCACTGTGTCTGCACATTAACCAGTCTTCTCTCTTTTGCTTCCACAGCTGAGGCTGCAGCCTGACTCTGACACTCGGGTGCTTTCTGCTTCTCAGGGAGCAAGGACGAACCAAAGAGGAGGTGGGTGGGCAAAGGGTAGGAGTCTGCAGGATCCGTCAGGAAGAAGGAAGTGGACAGTGACGATAAACGTTGGTTTAGAACAACTGGTGCAGAACCCACCACCCAAGTGAGTACTGTCCCCATCAAAGGGTCCCCTGGGAATTGCATGCATTGACCCTAATGATATTCCCAGGGCTCAAAGTGTTTCTGGGAACTCGTAGGGAACTGTTTCAGCTGGGTTCACACCATGAACCCATCTCTGCACTTAGGGTTGATCCCCATTCTTTTTTGTTGTTAATCCTCACCCCAGGATATTCTTTCCATTGACTTTTTTAGAGAGAGCAGAAGGGAGGGAGGGAGGGAGGGAGGGAGGGAGGGTAGAGGGAGAGAGAGAAAGAGAGAGAGAGAGAACGCATCGATATGAGAGAGACATATCGATTGGCTGCCCCCCACACGCACCCCAACCAGGGCTGAGGATCAAACCCACAACCCAGGAACATGCCCTGGACCAGGAATCAAACCGGTGACCCTTTGGTCCACAGGCCGATGCTCCAACCACTGAGTCACACTGGCCAGGGCTCAATCCCCATTCTTAACCCAAAACAGCCGCTTTAATACCAAACTGGCCATGTAGCTTTATAATTACAGCTCCCCTCTCTGCTGTGAGGTGGAGGTCTGTGTGGTTCCATGCATGAGTGGGTGTGTGCGTCAGTGTGGTAGCAGATCCAAGTGGGCCTCTGTTCCTTCCCCAGATGGGTCCATCTGTGCGATGAGCATCTCCGGGGGTCTCCTGGGCAAGCACCTGCAAGCTGACACATGTCAGCGGTGCGGGCCAAGTAGGAAGTGGCCGCTGCACAGGGACAAGCTGCGACTCTCCTGACCCACCGGAGCTACACAGCATGGGGTACAAGCCTGGACAGGAGCCAGGAGCCAGGGCACCACCCAGGCTTCCTTCTATCCTGTGTCCCATGAAAACTGCCTGCCTGGTTCTCGAAGGTTCTCGAGCAGTATACAGACATGGGGGGCGGGGGCCGGAAGGAGGGAGGGAAGATCTGAGAAGCTTTGAGCTTTCATACCAAAATCTGATCTCACTGCCCCTGGAGAAGGAGAAGAACAAACATCAAAGAACACTTTGCTGCTAACAGTTTTTTTGTTTTTTTTAAAGCAATCAAGGCAACAGAAGGCGAATGTCTCCAACAGCATCAGGGCATTGACTCGCTGCGACGCTGTCAAGACCTGGGTCCTGAGAAAGGCGGCCGACGGCTCTGCAGCCACTTCCCAGAACAAACAAAGCCCCCACCTGCAGCCTGGACCAACCTCCCAGGGTCGAGGGCAGTGCAGCAGGTCTGCCGTGTCCCCTGTCCCTGCTGTGGAGTCTTGTGGGCACAAATATTGCTTCAGCAGAGCAAGGGAGGGGAGGAGAAACGAGAGTTTGGGGCCAGACTTCTGAGCCCCCTCACACACAGAACCTGCCAGCACCTTGTCAGAGCCTCTGGAAGTGTCTTGTTCTCGAACATCCATGCACCATGGTCACACCCCATCTAGACAGATGTGTGGGGTAGAAGGACCCTCCTCAACCTCAAGAAAATCTGGTCCTGCCACCAGTTCCACTTTCTCATATCCCTCAAAGGTGAGACAGTTCTGCATGTCAGACCTCCACCCCTCCCGCAGCAGCTGAAATCCACTCTCCAACCCTGCTCTCATTCTCCTAAAGGGCCACTGCACAACAAACAGACCTACAGGAAGCGTCATCTGGCAGCAACAGCAGGAGACGGGGAGCCAAGGGGCCAGAGTACTAAGAAGTGATCTTGGATGGGCCTCAGTTTACTCCTCTGTGCAATGGGAGAGCACAGCAGGATGATCCCTGACCTCCTGGCCAGCTCTGATGCCCAAGGATCCAACTCAGAGAAGATGCTCAATCAGACACTGTCTGGATCCCAGAGCCCCTGAACTCTGGGAGCATTTCTCCTCTCCTGCTTGGTCCTGCCTAGGTGGCTCCAGGCACCAAACTCGTCTGAGGCTATTTCTGTGGCAACCACAGAACCCCTGGGGGCCAGGGCAGAAACGGTGATTTACAGGAAGTCTGGAAATACATGCCAGGCTGCAGAGGTTCCGAGGGCCATGCAGGGCAATAAAGAGGCTGATTTATTTTCATCAGTGAAATGCTGAAACCCAATCCCTAGAGCGAGCTGGCCCAGCAGACAGCTCCTCACCCAGAGCAGAGTGAGCTAGATCACAGCCTCCCAGGTCACACCCCTGGGGCAGGTGATGGGAAGGGACAGAAGGGGGGCCAAGGCTGGCTAGAGGGACCAATGTGGCTCCAGATCCCAAGGACTGGCCTCTCCTCACTCCACCCCGGGCCTGCCAGGGTCTCTAGGATGCAGGTACTGCAGTGGGCAGAGCTGGGCAGGCAAGCTTTCCATTGTAACTCAGCCCTTTAGTCTCAGGAGGCTTCAACTCCAAGCTGCCGGGTCCACATGCCCACTATGTGGGGCAGAGGGGCAGGGCTCCTCAGACTTCTGCCCTTGTGAAGCCATGGTCAGACATGATGACATCAGAACCCCAGCTCTACAACGACCCGGCTGTGTAAACACTGGCAGGTTACTTAACCTCTCTGTGCCTGTTTCCTCGTCTGAGAAATAGAAAGGAGAACACTCAGCTCCCGGGAGCCATGAGGAGTAAAGGAAATAATGGGCACCTAACAGTATCTCACATCTGGAGGGTGTACATAGAAGGGGAGGCAGACTTTCCTCCTGGTTCCCACCCAAACTGCTCGTCGGCGTGTCGGTTAACAAAACCCTCGTGGAGGCCACGATGGCACTATCAGAACTATATATGCATATACTCTTCCGCTCAGCAATTCCACTTCTAGAAATCTGTCCTACAAGTGGACTTGCACACATGAAAATAGCATATGTACAAGGTTACTCATCTCAGCATTTCTGAAAACGGTAAAAGACTGGAAACAACCTAAATGTCTGTGTTATGTAAATATCGTAAATTAAAATACAAGTTAAATAAAACACAGTACATATGCAGTGGAATATTATGCAGCTGGTAAAACTGAGAAGGCGTTTTATGTGCTATTATGGAAAGATCTCTGCGACTAAAAGACCTTTCCCCTTGCTGTTCCCTCTGCCTAGGATGCTCTTCCTCAGATCGGCTCAGCTGCCTCCTTCACCTCTCTCTATTCATTGCTCGATGTTCCTCCTCAGTGAGGCCTGAGCAGACCAGCTTTTTAAAAAATGTCAATTTACCACTCCCAACCACCCTTACTCTGCTCTATTTTTTCCCAAAGTATTTGTCCTCTTCTAACATGCTCAGTCATTTACTTATTATGTCTTTTTAAATTTCTTTTATTGTCTGCCTTCTTCTACTAGAACAGAATTATGGCAAGGATACGGATCTTCACTTTGTCCTCTGTGACACCCACAGCATCTGGACCGGTGACTGCACGTATAGCAGCACTCGGTCGTTATTTGCTGAATAAATGAGTGACTATTACTGAGGACAGCCCATGTACCAAAACACACCGATGGTTTGGATTTTCTCTTCATCTTCTTCAGTAGAGTGGATTCAAGGTTACACCTATGGTCACTCTCCTGCGTTCTGCTTTGTTTCTCAAATAAAAGAAGAAGAACCAGCTTTACTGCTGCTCCCGGAGTCACCAGGACCCACAGCCTGGCCATCACTGATGGCAGGAGCCAGGGAGGCAGGACTCATGAAAGCGAAGACCCTGGCAGACCCTGGGAGCTGGCCTGGATCTGTCCCCAACTACTGTGTGACCTCTGCAAATCCCCCAATACTGAGCAGAGGGAGCAACTCACACACGGACGTGGAGCCTGGTATTTGGATGATGCCGGGGAATAAATTCACACACAGGTCCCAGATTCCAGATGCATCGAAACCTCTTCCCACAAATAGTCCCAGAACAGTCCATTGCACAGAACGCAGGGCCTGGGAGAGGGGACCAAGAGGAAGGGGCTCCGTTGCCTCAAGAGAAGCTCACCAGCTAGCAGGCAGGGGTGAGCAAAGACCAGCTCCCGGCACAGTGCCACCTCTTGAAAGCTGGTGACGATGGGCCTGAAAAGCCAGGACAATTACTGAATTGGGGGAGGGGGTGGTTTAAACTTTGCCAAAGAGCAAACCAGCTCCAGCTAATTCCTAGGAACCAGCCCCAAGCCAGCTGCCCTGTCGAGGAGAAAGAGGCCAGGGCACAGCCTCCAAAGACAGTGAGAAACACCCAGGGCCTGACTAGTCCAGCAAGGAACAATCCAGAACTACCCAGAAAGACAACCCTCACCACTGAGGGCTGGATGCTGTGCACCACACCACCCCCTGCACCTGCCCCCCCCCCCCAGGGGCTGGGAAGCCCAGTGGCCGGGCGGAGTCTGCACAGGCCGAGGTGGGGAAAAGCAACAGCTGAGCAGCCATCACTCAGCCACGCCCACTGAGCATCAAACCCGGGCTCCAGGGACTGGCCTTCTGCAGGTTTTGTATGCTGTCTTTTCTCTGAAGCTGGTCTGTTCTCCGCTTTGGGGCTTCATGCATGTGGAGGGCAGTCCAGCAAGGGAGACCAGTCCCATCTTATTGCTTTGCTTTCCCTCTACTTTCTAGACTCTGAGCAATATGGCTACCCCATTTACCACTTGTAGATTTGAAAACAATTCTGTCTTCAATGTCATCTACCTCCAAGGCCCAGGACAAAGGCAGCCCCTCTGGAAAGCCCCCCACCTCTAATCACCACCCTCCCCAGAAGAGTCTTCTCTCCTGGGAAGCCAAGGCCCTTAGCCAAGACCCTTCTTCATCTGACAGTGGGTCGGAGCGGATGGTGAGCCCTCACTGCACCCCGCCCCCTCCTTGTCTGCGGGCAACCCTGGGGCACAGGTTTCCACAGCACAGGGCCTAGCACAGTGCCCACCACCGAGTGGGTGATCTGAGAAAAGGAATGAAGGGAGGAGGGAACAACGGGTGAAAGGCAGCTTTCGTTGGGTAAGAAAAAATATTTGATTAATAGAGGCTTGAGTTTCTTTTCTTGGACATGGTTTAAAGTCCGAATCCTGGGGTCTTGCCGGGTCCAGCTAGCTTGGGCTTGTCTATAGGTCTGGCAGGAGAGGAAGGAGGGAGGAGGGGGAGAGAGCGCACAGTCTCCTCTTCCCCTGAGCTTGATATTCGAGCACAAGGCAGGGCAGCCGGTGCCGCTCAGGCCACTGGCCAAGAGCTCTGCGTCCGCTCTGAGTGTGGCTCCGGCCTTCCAACCTCCACCTGATGGCAGAGATTACAGAAGACCAAAGGCACATTCACTCAGGAGAGTATTGGCTTACCAAATGTTCCACGGGCAGACAGTACTCCTCAGGCCTGCCAGCTGCCTCACAGAGCAGGGCCAGCTATGGGTTCGAGGGCATCGGGACAAGTCCCGCCCCGCCCGGCAATAAACAGTGCTAAGCAGGTGGCCGGCAGATGCTGGGTCACTGGTGTCATCTTCTTTACCCACAAGGTCAGGCAGACCTTGCATTTGAATTCTCAGCACTCTGATTGTTCCAGGAGGTCAGGAGAGGACTCCCCTCCTGGGGGAGGAGAAGGTACCCAGATCCTCCTCAAGAAGACATTTGATCCCTGCCCCTGTCGCTATTTCTGTGTAGACCATCCCAACTGAGACCCATCTCCCTTGTTTCTCAACGTAGCTGACATACCTGCCCAATGGGACCAAGAGGACAAGGATCCAACCTCCTTGCTCCAGCTGATTTACCCTCTCACAGTTGGGAAATTCTGCCGGGTGGCTAACTCACACCCCTCCTGCTGCAGTCTGCGCCCTTTGTCCTATATGAAGTGCTAGAACAGGGACAGAGCTTTCAGTAGCAGTTTTGCATTTCTCTGCCCTTCCCCCCACCCACCCTAAAGTCAGATCAGTAGGGCTGCCCTTTCCAGCAGCGAAGTTAAGATTTCCCAACAAAAATCAGTTTGGTGCTGAACTCCCAGCTCTCCGCACCGGTGCTCAGAAAATCCCCCTCTGCTCAGACACAAGGTACAGATGTATCACTCTGGGATCCCCGGACCCTTTGCATGAATTATTTGAGCCCACCTGCAATCTTGTGCTCCCCTTTTTTACTGGTTTCTCCCATATCTTAATCCAATGTCAGAAAGCAAGAATGTCACCCCTATGAAGGTACGCCAAGAGCAGACATTCACCATGGTGCACAGGTGTTCTCCCAGAGTGGGCGAGGGGCTGTTCCCCCCACTGCCTCACTGCCTCGGGCCCAGTGCAAAGGGGCCACCCCGCTGCTCTCCCTCAGGGCCATGCAGGTGGCCAAGGCAGCCAGAGGCAGAACACCTGGGCTTTGGAGGAGCTGAAATCCGGCCTCCCTCTGTGTAATGGGACAGGTTTTCCACCATTTCCGGGGAGATTAGACCAAGCAGCCTAAAGCATTTCAAGCTACAGATGAATAAGCTTTGAGATTAAGATTTAAAATGAGAGAAAACAGTGTAGATCCCTAATTCTGGCTCCCGGCCCCCTCAAGTTGGAATCCCGCCTCCACCCTTTACTCAGGATATTATCTTTGATAAGACCCCTAGCCTCTCTGTTAGTGCCTCAGTTTCCTTGCCTATAAAATGGGAACACCGGTTGTAACCTGAAGTTAATATGGAACATTCGGATCTCAGCTCTGATAGAGGCCACAGGAAAACAAAAGCCACGTTCCGAAAGTAGGGCTTGCAGAAAGAGATGACCGATATCAAGAAAGTGAGAAGGCAACCCATAGAAGGGGAGAAAAGAACTCATAACTCAGTGACAAAAACACAGAACCCCGATTTTTAAAAATGTGCAAAAGCGGTGAATAGATGTTCTCTAAAGAAGATATACAATGGCCAGTTAACAAAGCTGTTCAACATCATTACTTCTCAGGGAAATGCAAATCCAAGCCACAATGAAATACCACTTGACACCCACTAGGATGGCTAAAATACCAAAGAGTGAGGATGTGGAGAACTTTTGCATACATTGGCAGCACGGAATGTAAAATGGGGCCGCCACTTTGGAAAACAGTGCGGCTGTTCCTCAAATGATTAAACAGAATGACCATATGACCCCGCAATTCTACTCCTAGGTATCTACGCAAGAAAAAATTAGAACATAAGTCCGAGCAGAGTCATACATGAATGTCCATAGCAGTTTTCTTTAAAACATCCCCAAAACGGCCCAGCCGATGTGGCTCAATGGTTGAGTGTCGACCATGCACCAAGAGGTTGCAGGTTCGATTCCAGGTCAGGGCACATGCCCAGGCTGTGGGCCCGACCCCCAGTGGGAGGCATGCAGGAGGCAGCCAATTGATGTTCTCTCTCATTGATGTTTCTATCTCTCTCCCTCTCTCTCTCTAAAATTGATGAAAAAAATTTTTAATAAAAATAAATAAACATCCCCAAAATGGACACAGTGCAAAAATTCATCAACTGATGTATGTATAAAAAAAAGTGATAGCCCTGGCCAGTTTGGCTCAGCGGTTAGAGCGTCGGCCTGCGGTCCGGAGAGACCTGGGTTCGGTTCCCGCTAAGGGCACGTATTTCGGTTGCAGTTTGTCCCCGGCCCTGGTTGGTCGTGCGGGTGGCAGCCACTCGATGTGTCCCTTCACGTCGATGTTTCTCTCTCTCTCTCTCCCTTCCTCTCTCTCCCTCCCACTCTATCTGTACAAAAAAAAAAATGGAAAAATATCCTCGGGTGAGGATAAAAAAAAAAAAAGTGATATATCCACGCAATAGGGCATTATTCAACAACCAAAATGAAGCACTGATACATGCTGCATGAATGAACCCTGAAAACTTTACACCAAGTGAAAGCCATATACTGTTTAATTCCATTTCCATGAAACAGCCACAACAGACAAATCTATAGAAAGTAGATTAGGGTGAGGGTGGGGGCGGGCACAGAAATGAGGAGAGACTACTAATGGGTAGGAGGTTTCTTTTGGGAGTGATGAAAATGTTCTACAATTAGATGATTGTGAGATTATACAACCCTAAATATAGTGAAACCCATTGAAGAGCACACTTTAAACAGGTAAAATTATGGTATTAAACTATATCAGTATAATTGTTTTATCTTTATGGTTGAGAGTATTACAGATGTCCCCCGTTTCCCCCATTGCCCCCTCCACCCAGCTCCCACCCTCCCCAGGCCTTCTCCACTCTCCTGTCTGTGTCCACGGGGAATGCATATATGCATGGAAGTTCTTGTTATATAATATTGGGAATATGTGCTATCAGCTGTTACATTTTTAAAAGAGAGAGATGGCTGGAAACTTCTGTGGCTATAAAACGCCACGGGCATCTGTATGAAAGGAGTGACCAGGCAGGAAGTGGGGGTCTCTGAGAGGAACTGGGGGAGAGTTATGCTGCCATGCCACCTGCCAGGGCTCTCCCCTCATCTCAGGGCGTCTGCTCGGCTCAGTGTGAGTTGGCTGGAGCCCAGAGAATGAGAGACGGGGCGAGGCTCGGGCCTGCAAGTCTGAAGGGTGAGAGGCAGGCAGGGAGACGGGCTGCCTTGGCCACCTCACTCCCAGGCTTTGCCGAGGCCAAGAGAGCCTAAAGCCTCCCTGGACCAAGGGGAGAGAGCCGCCTGGGGCTGCCTCAGATGCTGTCCAAGGGGGCCACCTGGAGGGCTGGAAGGGCTTCAGCAGGAGGAGGCCGGAGGGAGCAAGGGATGCTGGGCTGAGGAGGGTCGTGACAGAGCAGCAGGCACCCACCTGGAGGAAACAGTGAGTGAGACATTTGGAGATGTGGATGGGCATCTCCCAAACACCCACAAAAATGCTGCAAGACAGATACAGTCTGCATCTGACACCTCCAGAACTTTCCACTGGCACAAAGCTCCGAAGTCACTCTCCGCGCTGAGCAGGCCCGTGCAGCCTCACACTGGTGCCAGGCGGGCACGACTGTCCTGCCCCCTTCCCTCCTCTCCGCTCTTCCCGGAGTCGGAGAAACGAGCAAAGCACAGCCGGCGGCCAGGCAGGAGCTGACGGGCAGAGCTAACTGCAACGGGCACATTTATTACTGACCAGAGGATCTCGTACCACCTGAGAGTGACCAGAAAAGGCATGGGACTCGCCCTGATGTCATTCAGGGGCAGGGGAAGCAAAGGACAGATGTAAAGGGCAGGAGTAGTTAAAGTGTCTGTGTAGTCACATCCTACAAGTTCTGCTGACTCGGTCTAATAGCTACAAAACAGCAGCTCCCTGTAGGTGTTCGGGGAGGAGTCACCAAGAGAACAGAGTCAACAGAGCCTGGCACTGAGCAGGCGCAGAAGGCTTGGAAGTCCCCTTTGGAATTCGTCCTCCTCGATTCACTGATAAGGCCACTGAGAGCCAGACAGGGGAAGTAACTTTTCCAAGGTCACACAGCAAGTTGGTGTCAGAGGCAAGTCTCCCGACTCCCAAGAGCAGGGGTCCCAGAACGGAGCCATCCGTTGACTCAACCAGGGGCTTGTGGGCTTCTTCTTGAGAAAAGAGGGCTTGTATACATTCAAAACTCACATTTCTATCTTCTCTCCTCTAGCACTTTAATGAAACAGCAACAGACATAAACTACTGCCAGCACAGTGCAGACCGGGCACTCTGCATTTCCCTTTCACATACATTACCTCACCGGTCTTAACAACCCTCCATGGAAGGCACTGTTGTTATACCCATTTTACAGAGAAAGCACCTGGATCTCAGCGAGGCAGTGACTTGACCAGGAACACAGTTATGAACAACTGAGCTGGAACCAGACCTTCTGATCCTCAATCCCACAGTCTTACTTCCTGTAGTAGAGATTAGTCCGTGCAAGGTTATTTCAGCTTTCCATCTCCCATGCACAACTTCGACATCAGACATGGGTGTCTAACTTGTTTTGGCCAATGAAACGTGAGCAGAAGAAAAGCGTGTCACATCCAGGCAGAAACAGTATGCGAGTCACAATGTCCTCTACCCGCCGGTGCAGCAATGGTGGAAGCATCTGAGACAGAACCACCTCCAGCCTGGAGTAACCGAGAGGCACAGAGACCCCTGCCAGTTCACACTGGACAGGCGGCAGAGGCAAGAAATAGGTTTTAGTTGGGTAAGCCACTGAGAATTTGGGGCTGTTTGTTACCTGGCATAACCAAGCCTCTCCTGGCTGATACAACCACTGAGCTACGCTAAGCTCAGGAGTTGGGAAGGTCTGAGAGGGAAGCTCAGCAGGTCTGGTCTCTTTTAGCTTCTCACAAGCCACAACGAGAAAGTGATTGAGCTCAAAGAAACGGAAGAAATCATGACTCCAACCCCCTCATTTTATAGGAAATGAAGAAGATCTAAAGAACAGGAGTCAAGGACACCCAGAACCCAATCCCCTGCCAATGTCTGTCCAGGTCTGTCTGCCTCTCTCTCCATGGCTCTCACCTGCTTCTCTCTGCTTTCTCAGCCTCTGCCTATTTGCTGCGTAGCTCCCCCTCTTTCTTTCCTCTCTCTCGAAAAAATCAGAGTCCTTGGACGAGCCCAGCTCATGAGGAGACACTACACACCAGGACCCCGGCTGCTGTCAGGAGGCTCCTCCCCAGCACAGGCATAAGGACTGGCGGAGGTGGGCGCCCTACAGAGCTGGATGCTGTCCCCTGAGGACGGGAATGCCTCTCCCCACTGATCCGGGGGGGCTGAGAAGTCCCCTTGTCACAGCCCCTGGCTCTGGTGGGGCTGCTCACAAAGAGGCGGACGGGCATCAGGCAGGAGGAGACTGCAGGAGTGGGGTGGTGACCAGCGCCCTGGCCTTCTTCAGCCATGCCCAGGGACCTGTCCTGCTCTCCCTTCACTCCTTCCTTTGACCCTGAGCCGTCCGCCGTTTTACTGAGGGCCACCCCTCCTCCCCCATCCTCTCTGTGCGTCGTGAGAAGCCCTGGACAGCTCAGAGTCCAAGGAGGTCAGGGAAGGGCGGGAGTGACTCTGGGGTGGGGGGTGAGGCCAGTCAGGCCTGGTCGACCTTTGGGCTCCTCGGAGGCGGAGGGCAGCCCACATCCCTTGGTGCGGGGCCTGCTTCCGAGAAGGCTGGCCCCAGAACACTCTGGAGGAATCTGGAGACAGCTCTGTGCAGCATAGACAGGAACAGCCCCACTCCCAGCACAGGGAGCTAGGTCTGGGCACGGGGCTTCAGAACTCGGGCCAAGCAGCTAATGGGGCTCCTGGAGCCTGCGGAACGTGGTGGCAGCCAGAGCGCTGAGCTGGCAGGCCCAGAGCAAGCTGGAGGACGGCGAAGACGGCCCGAGGAGGGAGGTGCTGGAGGACCCGACCGCCTCCCCTCCACCCACCCTGGACCTCGTCTTCCTCCCCACTCAGGACCAAGGCCCCAGGCACCCGGCCATGGGCAACCCAGAAATCTCCTTCCTGGGAGTTACGGGCTGAATACCCCCCATCCCCCAAACATTCATATGTTGAAGTCAGAATGTGAGTCTATTTGGAGATAGGTCCTTTAAAGAAGTAAATAAAGCTAAAAAGATATGGGTGGGCCCTCATCCAATCTGACCAGAGTCCTCGTAGGAAGAGACTAGGACACAGACACACACCATGGAGAGACCAGTGAAGACACAGGGAGAAGACAGACAACTAGAAGCCAAGGAGAGAGGCCTCCGGTGGAACAACCCTTTCAACAATTGGATCTCAGACCTCCAGCCTCCACAACAGTGAGAAAATAAATGTCTCCTGTGGAAGCCACTCCCTCTGCGTTACGTTGTCGTGGCAGCCCGATCTGACCAAGACACCAGGCCGTCGGGTTCAGCAAGGGTACTGCTCCCAAAGTAAGGAGTCCCCCAGAGGGCAGGCGCTCCCCTGCCCCTCAGTCACCTGTCCCAAGGCCTCGAGGCTTCTGTGGTCAGGAACTTCTTGATATTGAGCTGCCACTGAGTATTCCCCTTTCTTCACTCCCCTCTCCTCCTAGCCTGAATGCAGGTGGGCCGAAACGGTCCCCCAGCACCATGGTCACCCCGGCCTCGGGCCCCCGTGCAAGGCACACTCTCCCTTTTCCCTCTATTTCCGGTTCAATCCCCTGGGCCTCTCCACGGTAAACTGGGCCACCCGTGTGGCAGCAAGCTCCCTGTCGCCCAAGGGTTTGAGAAGTTGGGGAGCCACCTGACGTAGGGGTGTGCACATGTGGGGTAAGCTGAGCTCTGAGGCAGCGGGAAGGGATGTGGAGTCAGCCCCTGGATTCAGTATCGGCTCCAGGGCTCATCTCATGGCCCCAGGCAACGTCACAGCACCATCTCACTGTGGTCGCTGGTACAGCAGGAGCTGAGATCACACGAGGGGGCGGTCCTCTCAGGGGGACCACTTCCCCCTTTGGCAGGCCCCTTCCCCTCCCAAGCCCCGGTTTCCCCACTGCAGCAGGAGGGCATTCCATGAGCTCTATGACTGACCTGGGCCACCCCAGCCTGGGAGGTCAGCCTACAGAGAGCAGACGTCCCCTGCGGATCGTGCTCCCTTCATTTTGCTGCTGAGATTAGCCAGGGATGTCCTGGCGAGTGGAGGAGCACACCAGGCGTCACAGTGCCACCCGAATCCAGAACTGGGAGCAGGGTGGGGACGCAGGCAGTGCGGAACAGTCATGACCCTGAGGGTTAAGTCAGGGTCACCCGGAGGGCTTCCCAGAGGAGCAGGCGTCTGGGCCACCCCCCACTACGGGGGCAAGGTGCGGCTCGGGCCAGAGATGATATCTGGACCTCAGTGCCTGGCTCAGTGCCCCGCCCTCCGCTCTGAGCCGCCTGGCAGGTTCCAGAGGAGCTGGCCCGGCCTGGGCTCTGCTCTCCACCCGCCTAGCAGGCCTGAGACAGGAGAGGCAGGCGGCTTCCAGAGATGGCCTCATCTCACCTTGGACACACTACTTTCCACCTACTTTGAGAGGCCAGCCCCTCACCCTCTGGGGAGGCGGGGGAGACACGAAGGGATGCGTCTCAGTGTTCCCTGCACGAAAGTCCCACGAGCCCGCCGGCCTCCAGGCCCTTCGCTGCATGTGGCACCAAGTCTGAGCCCTCCCTCACTGTGAGAGGCGGGACCAGGGTGAGCTGGTCAGTCCAGGGGAGAGAAGTGAGTGGCAAAGTGGGCAGACACTCACCCAGTCTCAGCGGGGACCCCAGTATTGTCACAGGACCAGGTCCCTGGGGATGTCGGCCAACCCAGGATGGTACAGAGGTTAGCACTGGTTTTCACACCCAGATCCTCTAGTAACTGGCAAGGCAACCTTGGGTGGGTCACTGAAGCCCTCGGTGCCCCAGGTGCCCCATCTAGATGTAAGAACAGTGCCCACTCCACAGGGTGCCTGGGAGGGGTAGAGGAGATGGTGACTACCAAGTTCCGGCACCGCGGCTGGCATGTGGCAAGACCAGAGCTGGCTCCCAGCACCAGGGGCCTTCTCCCCGTCTGCAGACCCTTGAGACGCTGCCCCCAGAACCGCTGCTGTGTCAGAGACTCAGGAGAAAACAGCAGGCAGTCCCTCTGCAGCTGCTGACCCCCAGAAGTTGTTCACTGAATCCCCATTTTACAGCAGAGTAAACTGAGGCCCCAAGAGGATGGCATCTTGTCACAGGATTTGGACCCGGGGAGAGTTTAGCTCCAGAGGCTACATTCTTTTTTTTTATCCTCACCTAAGGATAGTTTTCTATTTATCTTCAGATAGAATGGGAGAAAGAGAAAGGGAGAGAGAGACATCGACTGGTTGCCTCCCACATGACCACAACCAGGGCCGGGGACGAACCGCAATGGAGGTCGATGCTCTACCGCTGAGCCAAACCAGCCAGGGACAGAGGCCACATTCTTAAACCTTATACTAAACTGCCTCTCATAAAAATTGCTACAATAACCCAATGAGATGGATACTATCACCACCCCAAGTTTGTAGACGAGGAAACTAGGACCACGGGAAGGCTAAATCCTCTGACCAAGGACACAGAGGAGAGAGCTGGGACTGGGACCCAGGCAGACGGGCCCTAAAGGACACATGCTCACCCATGCACTGTCGTACCTTGGGGTCAGCTGGCCTGGGACCTCTCAGACAACAGGCAGAGCCACCTTGGGTAACACCTCACCCCCAGCCCTGGGACCACTCTAGGGAACAGCCAAGCCCCCTCCCAGGCTCCAGCTTAAGCCATCTCCTGAACAACCCAGAATCACAGGGGTTAAGTGCCCCTACCCCAGCTGGCACATGGAGAAACTGAGGCACGAGGATTTGTCCACAGCTAGAGAGACAGACAAAGGCCTCCTGTTTCCCTCTCTTGGCCGGAGAATTGACCAGAAGAAAATGCTTTTAGCCCTGGGCCCCCGAATCTAGAGCCTTCCAGAAGGACCCCAGGCAGGATGGGGATAATGTTCCTGCTCCCGCCCCAGGGCTGGTCACAGCTTGCTTTCCTGTCCCTGCGGGGGCTGCGGCCCAGCAGTAGCAGGAAGCACACAGTGGGACAGGTGGGGTCTGCCCTGGCGACCACCCCAGCTGCACAGCTCTCCTCCCAGGCCAGGCCAGGGGGGAGGACAGCAGGGCCATGAGCTGCCTCCCCTGCCCACCCTTTGGACACAGAGCCAGCTTCTCAGCCTCCAGACAGGAGCCCCTCTGTCCCTACAGGACAAGCTGACATTCAACTGGCCAAAGGTTCCACTGCTTCCGACCCCTGCCTGGGGGAGCGCGTGGCAGGAGAGACCAGGGCAGGCCAGGGGGTGGGAGGAGGAGCCCGGGGCCTCCCCTCACCCTCTCCTTCCCCCTCCTCCCTGCCTCTCACTGTTCCAGCTGCCCCTCCTCCCCTCACACCAACCGTGTCCCCAAGCCCTGACCTCTCACTCCGCTCCTTCGCCCCCTTAATTATTTTACCTTTTATTTGCCTGGCACTTTAGCATTTACCAAATGTTTTTATATTTATCATCACATTGAATCCACACCAGGGAGAGATGGAGAAACATTGAAAATTCCTTCAAATTGCCAAGTGTTCTTGTTAAAAATGCAAACATCCCCAGAAGATGAACAATTAGGCTGGCAGCCACTGGTACCTCAGGACTAATTCATTTCATCCTCTGCCTCCTCCTCAGCCACTTAGCACAAGTGGATGGGCTGAGGCGCGGGGTACGGGGAGCACTCGGGGCGGGGCTGCCTCGGCGGGGAGAAAAGGCCCTAGTGCAGTGTCTGTGCGCTCGGAGGGTGGGGGGCAGGGAACCAGGGTAGGTCTGAGGACAAGCCTTCAAGTTTGCAACTTTGAAAATAACCAACATGGTCTCACCAAGCCCTACACTCTAGCCCAACCACCGCCCTCCTCCCACAGCCCTCATTCTGGAGTCTCCAAGGTCAGAGGAAGACTCTCTATGCAAGAAAAAGGCTTAAAGGACTTTCAGGGTGGAGTCCACAAACCCAGAACCTTGGAGAGATAGGCTGGGTGAGGTGCCTGGTCCTCCCCAAACCAGCTCTGCCGCGTGGCCCAGGGCAGTCCCACTATAGAACCAGCTTCACCTAGAAGGAGAAGCCCATAGGCTGGGCGCTAGTGTCCTTGAAAGGACACATCCTGGCTCCTGAGGGTAAATCAGGAGATACTTCCTTTAAGGGGGTCTCAGTTACCCCAACTGAAAACGGATGGAGGGGTGGGCAGTTGGTCCTGAGGGTCCTCTCAGACCCCACACTCTGCAGTCCTGGGAACAAACCCCAGACAGGGCGTCTGAAGAGTCCCTGAGCTCCGGGCAGGCTCACTTTTGGAGGCCCCGCCCTGCACCATCACATATTCAAATGAACTACATGAATAAACATAACCCACATATAGCTCTCAAGAGCTGGAGTTGCAGTTGGCCATCTGACATAATGTTAGGTTTTGCAGCTAAACCTAATTTCAGTAAACGTATTAATTTCAGTTCTGTAGCTTTCTTTTCAGATCGTGGAGCCTGTTTGTTTCCACCTCACACACGTTTTCGTCAGCTGTCACGAAAGCACGTGGACCTAGATGCTGCGTCTACGTTCCTGTCCTCTGACCAGGGGCACTCAGGCAGTGAGCCTGCGGAAATGCGCAGGTTTCAAAAGAAGGCAACAAATGCACGGGGGTGCCTCCTGGTCCACTCAAGGTACCTCCTCTGAGGAGCCCTCCCGGGCCAGTCTAGCTGACAAGAATAGCCCTGCCAAGCCCAGAGCACCCGCCATCCGCGGGACTCACTGGGCACCAATGGCGTGCCCTCGGGGCGGCTGTCTGGCCACATTCTCTTAGCGCTGCCTTCATCAGCTAACATATTCATGTTCGCCTTACCTTCTCCCACTGAACTGTGACCTCTCAGAGGCGACATGGCCTCTCCTCTGCCTCCCTTTGAACCCAGGAAGGTGTCACGCCCCACGAGAAAGCCGAGGCCTGTGCTGTGTGCAGGGAGGGGCTGTGCGGTTTGGAGAGGGGCAGGAAGCCACGGGTCCCACCTACCCTCCATGCCGTCTTCGCGCTGCCCGCTGAAATTGTCATAGGAGTCCCAGCGGATGAGGGGGTCGGAGGTGTTGTAGTCCACGGACACGCTGGGCCCGTTCTCCAGGTGCTCCATGCCTGAGAGGACGGGAGGGCGGAGCACAGTGAGGAGGAGAGGTCAGCAGCTGGAAACCGAGGAGGCCGCCCAGACCCCCCAAGGATGCTCCCTAAGGGACTTATCGTTTCCTTGACCCTGGCAGGGCGCGACCAGTGGCTTCAGGTGGACGGAGAACCCAGGGGTCTGGTTTCTCGCATTCCTAAAATGGCTCATACCAGGTCACAGGGGTAAATCAGGACAGGGCACTAAAGAATGAAGACCCCCCTCTCCCAAGAGAAAACTAGGGGACCCTCTGGCTGAGTTCTGCCTCTTTCTTTTCTGAGTCCTAGGGCAGTGCAGAGAGACCGGAGTCTGCTCCTGAAGTCAGGGGAGTGTGCGAAAGCAGGATCACAGCCTTGTCATTGAGAGGACACAAGGTCATCCAGGCCATTCCCCTCCCCCCACTCGAGATGCTCTCCACTCCGGGCAGAAATCAGGGGAGAGGCAGAAGCCCTCCTCCGCATCCAGAGAAAGCCCAGCACGAAAACAGCACAAGCTGCAAGTCGGACACTTTGGGTGAGCAGCCTCCCTGACCCGGCAGTTCGCTCTTTCATCTGTCCAGTCCTCCCGTCTGCAGCCTAACTTCGCGTTCTCCCATTCCGGCCTCAAATAAGATGGAGAACAACTGGGCTCCACATATAACCAGTCTGAAGGCTTAACAGCTATTATTAAATTGGTCTTCTCATCTTCAGGTTGAATCACCTCGGTTCTCAGAAATACTTATCATTCATCCAGCACCTCTGAGTGTCCCCTCAGCCACTCCCTCATCCTCCATGGCTCTCGGCTTCTAAATATAATAGCATGATGACCTAATGGGACTAGAACAGTTTATCCAACCCAGCGCCTCTCTGTCTGCTTTTTTATTTTTATTACCCAGAGATTAAATCACTGGTTCACGTTTAGCTGGGGGTCCACTATGATACCCAGATCTTTTACTGTTGGCCTGCCTTTCCATCACAGGTAACTTGACAATTAGAGCGAAGACCAGTGAGAGAGAATGGCGAAGGAGGGGTGGGAAATGGCCAGGATAGAGGGAAGGGAATGAATGATGAATGGATTCTGACTTGACTTATACCTTGAATTTTCTCTGGTCCATAAGAAAATACAAACTCCACTTTGCCATATTCTGGAAATCGATCATCTGAAAAAGGAGAAGGAAACACAAAATGGGCACTCAGTTTCTAAAAAGGACTCCAGAAAAGATTTTCTTCTAGAAAATACACACATGTCAATAACATATTGTTTTTATATGCATATGAAATATACATGTATGAAATAGATATGGAATTAAGTTTCTTGCCCTCCCTAGTCCCAGTCCTACTCACCCAAGGAAACCATTTCTAATCATTTGTATTTCTTGTTCTACTAGCAGTTACCTCCAAGGCTTTAAATAATAGCCCATTTTTACGCCACTGTTTCTAGATACATCAGTTTTAAATCATCCCCATTGATTCACCACTATGAAGATGAATAATTTGGCTCACATATACTACTCCTACCTCTCTTTTCCTAAAATCTGGTATCATCATCATAATCATCATCACTTATTCTAATTACCTTTGAAACTTTAAATACTATAGCTAAGGCTCTATTTCTTAATCTGTTCATTTTTTATGGTGTCCTGACCCCCTCTAGGTAAGAGGAAGAATCTGTGCCCCTCCCTTTCTCCCAGCTCTCATCAACTCAACCTTTATTGCGTCAACTATTCCTTTATTTTTCCTTGTTAATGTTGATACAATGTATTCTGCTCTGTAATTATAACGGTGCCTCCTGCTTTGGCTCTCCTGGCTCCAGCGCAGGGAAGCACATCAGAGGACACATCCTCCTCCTGCACGAGCCAGACTACACTGGGGATCATGCCCTCCTCCCCCGAGTCCCAGCCCCACTCTCTGCTCTCTGCCTGAGCCCAACCTGGAAACAGCAATGAAGTGACATCAGGGATGGTGTCTGCTCCCGGGGGCACCCATCCCGCCTGTGCGTGTCTCCGTCCCCGCGGGCATCACTTCACAGGGTCGTGTTTGTGTGCCTCGCTCTCCCCGACGCCTGAGCTCCCTGAGGTACGGACTCACCTCTTTCTCTCTGTATCCCCAAAGTCTAGCACATGCCTGGCACATACAGACACACAAGTGATGCTTGGTGGGTGGGTGGGTGGGTGGGTGGATGGATGGATGGATGGATGGACAGGTGAATGGATGGATGGATTTGGATGGGTGGGTAGATGGATGAATGGGTGAGTGTATGGGTAGGTGAATGGATAGATCAATAGATGGATGGATGGATGGATGAGTGGGGTAGGAAAGTAGATGGGTGGGTGCATTTGGACGGATGAATGGATAGATGGATAAGTTTAGATGGGGGAGTAGGTAGGTGGGTAGATGGAAGGACACATGAATGGATGATGGGTGGATGAATGGATAGATGGTGTGGATATGTCCCAGTCCTGAATGTGATGTAGATAAGACCTCAAAAGGATAGAGAGAAAAAAACAAAGGGAGACACCTCCCTGACCACCTCTTCTTCCCTCAGAAAATGGTTGCCCTTTCACTACTGCCCTCCACCCCCCCACCCCCCAATAATGGCTCTTCTACTCTGGATAGAATTATCCCTTGCTGGGTCTACCTCTCCACTCAATGTGCCCACCTTTGAAGGCATCATCTAGGTCCTCCTTCCCAAAGACAACCCCCAGATCGTGGATGGCGCAGGTGTGGAACTGCACACGGAAGATGACGTCTCGGGCTGGGCTCCGGAACTTCTTGTGATAGCACTTCAGCTGGGCGAGAAAGAGCGCGGAACCCTCAGGGGCTGGGGGGTGGGACATCAGGTCCCAGGGAGCTGCCGTATCAGCTCCAAGACTGGGCCCCCGTGCTCACCCCGCACTGGTGAGGGAGAGTCCACCAACACCAAACAGGATCGCAAAGCTCTCTGGGGAAAATTCTAGAAGAGCAGAGAGTCTTACCCCATGAGGATAAAACTGACTCTCAAAAAATTTCCTGCATACAGATTGGAATGGAAAAAGTAGGAGTGGATTTAAACTGATGAAGGAACAGCTGAAACTAGCATTCGGGGGGTCCTTGTCACCAACAAGAAGCCAGGAGGTAACAGCTCCTAGGGGAGATATTTCTGGAGCTGTTACAGAACAAGAGGTAAGCCCAGCGGAAAGGATGTCCAACTCCGAGGCTGAAGAATGAGCAAGGACTGTCAGAGGCCTTGCAAAAGCCCTGAGAGCCTGCGAGCCCAAGGCGGGTGGCCCACCAGGAGGGAGGTCTTGTCTGGGAGGCTGGAGGAGAGCCGGAAGGGAGAAGAAGAGAGAAAAAGAAATGAGGGACAGGGGCTAGAGACAGAAGGGCAGCGCTCACCAAGATGTCTCCCTTCAAGAGCAGCCCAGGCTCGATGGTGATGCAGATGCTGGTCTGGCTGTCTCCTTGGACATTGCTGTGGGGGAGAAGCGGGCAGAGGGAGAGAGGGACCGCTGGGGGCAGGCAGAGCATTTCCTCCCTGCCCCTCCTCTGCCACCTGGCTGCTGGGGAACCTTGCTGACTTCACCCCTCGGCCCCCTCCTGGAAGAGAGTCAAGGAAGCCCCCGCCACCCCCACCCCCCGCTACACACACACACACACACACACCACTGCTCCTGGTCCTCAGCCTGAGTTCTAGCATCCGGGACTCTCATTCCCATGGAATACTTACTAGATGCCCGATGTGTAAACAGGTTGCATGGCTTGGTAGATCCGGAGAAATGGCCGACACCCTGTAAGGGGAGGGTGGTGTTAGCTACAAAAACAGGAACAGTGGGAGGAGGGAGAGGGAAGAGTGAAAGAAACGGGGGAGAACGGAAAGAAGGGGAAAGGAAAGGGAAGGAGGAAAAGAGGAGGAGAAATGAAAAGAGAAAGGGGAAGAAATGCTAGCTTTTCATTTGAAGGAAACTTTTTATATGTTTTTACTGATTTATTTTTAAGGGAGAGAAAGATGGAAACATCAATGCGAGAGAAACATTGATCAGCTGCCTCCTGCACACGCCCTACTGGGGATCGAGCCTGCAACCCGGGCACATGCCCTGACCGGAAATCGGACGGGGACCTAGGGTGACAGTCAATCCACTGAGCCACACCAGCCGGGCTGGAGAGACATTTTAAGTTTACAAAAACATTGTCACATCCAACATCTGCCAGCAGGCACTGCAAGTATCAAACCCATTTTGCAAATGAGTAGACTGGGGTTAAAGAAAGCTCAGGAAGAGGTGCAGTTGAGACTCCAATCCAAGCCTATATTTTTACCACCCATGGGTGCCTCTTCAGAGAAGGAGAGAGAAGACAGGAGGGGGTTGGAAGCCAGAGGGCCGGGGCCAGTACCTCCTTTAGACTCGAAGTTGGGGATGCCATGCATGATCACGTGGTGCAGAAACAAGGGCTTGTTGTTCATTTTGATGGTGCCAGAGAGCAGGCCGCTGAAGTAATGCACGTACCTAGAGCAGGGACAGGGCCGCTTCAGCCAAGGAGGCCTGAACTGGAGCAGAGCCATCCCATGTTCTCTTTTCCACCATGACACTGCCCTAAGTTGCCCTACCTAGCCCTCTGCCACCGCCTCCAGGCCTCCAGGTGGCTGGAGTCTCTGCCCAGCACAGTCCTCCCTTGCTGCCTGGATCCCCAGGAAGGGAGAGCAGGCAGGTACTTCTAGACCTGGAGCCAGGTCAAGCCAAATCCCTCACTTGGGGTTCTCCAGCGCCCCCTGGTGGTCAACACAAGCATCTTTTTCCTACTTCACTCCCATCCCACAAATCCACTCCTGAACCAAAATTCCTCCCACAAATCCCTGACAGGTACCTTCCAACTGCTCACTACTACACAAGGCAGGCTGACCCACTATCAAATAGCTCTCACACCCTTATACCTAGCCAAAACCTGATATTTATACCCACGGGCCCTGGGTCGGCTCTGCACAGCCCCACCAGCTACATGTCACTCCAATAAATATCAAGAGCATAATTCTAGTCTTTCACTTTTTATATCATGCTACAGTGTATGAAAGACCCTCCAGAGCATTTCATTTGATGTTATAAGATATCTAACTTCTACTAAGTACCTCTATCTCTAGGATCAACATCTCCCAATTTTTTTTTTTCTTTATTGATTTTAGAGAGAGAGGAAGGGAGAGGGAGGGAGAGATAGAAACATCAATGAGAGAGACCACTGACTGGCTGCCTCCTGCATGCACCCCAAAGGGGATTTGGCCCACAACCTGGGCATGTGCCCTGATCAGGAATCAAACTGGCAACCTCTTATTGTATGGGTTGATGCTCAACCACTGAGCCACACCGGCCAGGTTCTCCCAATTTTTTAAATAAAGATCTTGTTGGAAGAATGAAAGGATTAACCTATTCCCACTTCTAAACAGAAAGAAAAAAAACAGGTTCAGAAAGGGTTATTAACCTCCCAAAGACACACAGCAAAAACACACAAAGCTGAGAGTGAATGGAGAGGGAAGGGAAGTCTGACTCCAATTCATCTGCCAGAACAGAGGCCAATCCTTCTACCACTGACTGGCACTTCCTCCTTTTCTGACTGGCCAGAGGATACCACGCTGGGTCTGCTGAACCAATCAGAATGCATCTGAGACTCCAAGGGAGCCAACATGAGCTTTTGAGGTGGGTGAGACCAGAACCCACATGACCATGATAATAGTCCCCTCCTTTATCTTGACTCCTTGGCCCACCTCCAGGGCTGTGGGCCTCTGTCCCTGGGCCGGGGTGTGGCCACCTTGGACAACCCAAGCAAGATAATCTGATGGGCAGCGCCAACTCCTATTCAGGCCCCTGCCCAGCCCCCAGCCCCATTACTCAAACCGGAAACCTGGAATGGCGGATTCCTATCAGAACTTCTGATCGTGCCAACAGGATGTGTCTGTGTGCTGGGGACAATGAGTCCGGGGGTGGGGTGACAATGAATGGGGGAGCTGCAGGCCAAGCACCTCCCTCCCTTTCCCCCTGCCCTCTTCTCCTCCAACGGCCTCATTCTTCACCAGTGACACTGACAAGAAGGCGGGAAGGTGGCAACGAACACATGGTAACCCAACAGTTGCACTTTCACATTTAGACACAAACAGAATTACCCACCCATAAGCAGACGTGGGTGCAGATATGAGCTGCAAGGCAGACACAGATAATTTAAACACACACACACACACACACACACACACACACGCGCGCCCTGAGCACTGTGGATTCCCTGCATTATCCTATTCCTGAGAGGTAACAAGGATCCCAGTCTCCAGGTTTTCAGCTTCAGAGATGTGACTACTCTGCCTGCTCTGTCCAAGCCACATTGTGCCACTACAACACCATGCTCCTCTATTTGTATCCCTTAGCCTTCGAGGCAAGGGCCAGACTCATGACCCAGGCCACCAGCCATCTGTGACAAGACAGGGACTGAGGAGTGGGTACTTGAGTGACAGTTCTTCCCTCCCTGGGACTTCCTCCCTGGGAACACTCATTGATCCACAGCTGCTGTGCCTGGCAGCCGAGCCAGGATTTTCTGATTCAGCTGACCTGAGGCTGGCTACCAGCTGGCTTTGCCAATTGCAAAACACTGCGGTGCCTGAGGACTCACTCATTTCTGCTAGGGCTTCCTGCTACAAGGGCGGACACAGGCCCCAGGGGTGTCAGCACACTTCTAGAAAGGCGAGCAAGGTAAAAGTGATGTGAGTTGGGGACACCCCAGCATGGAGAGCCTGGGGAGCCCCAGGACGTGCAGAGACGGGTCCTGCTTGCCAAGTGTTCTGAAGGGCCAGAAAAACCATGGGACACTGTGATCTCCCGGCCTGTGCACCTGCTGCCCCTCTGCCTAGACCCTCTAGCCCAGACCTGCACTCCGATGAGTCCTTCTCCCTCCTCAGACTTCACCTCACACGTCACCTTCTCAGAAAGGTCGGTCCCTTTGGAACAGCCCTCATGCCCACTCCCATTACTCTGCCGCCCATCGTGCTCTGTTTCGGTTTACCCCTTCGAAGAACTTCTCACTATCTGAAATGACCATGCTGGCTAATTCCCGTGGTGCCATCCACCAGAAGGTAGGCCCCAAGAGACCTCGCCGGAAGAGATTCAGCACCGCAGCCGCAGTGGGCAGCCCAAGGTGGCACATCAGACAGGTGTGATAAGCCCACAGGGACCTGGGCCCAAGTCCAACTCTCCAGTTCTCCACTCTGGGTCTGGGTGTCCACCTACCTGGCTCCCATTCACCCGCAGCCTCCCAAGGCCCACCTGGTCCTGACACCACCTGTGCCTCCCCATGGGTCAGACATCACTGAACAGATGTTATCCAGAGCTGAATCCAGGGGTCGCCCTCAGGAGGGTGGATGGCACAGCCAGGGGCAGGCCCCTGAGTACACCCTGGCTCTGCCACTGCTCCCTGTGGACCCTGGCCATGCCATGCCCTTCTCTCTGGGCTCGGGCTTCTCTCCTGGAAAACGGGGATGCCCTGGGTCACCAAGTGGTAGCTCACCATTATCCAGCTTTGGACTCGAGCCCACTTCCTCTGACAGGTACTCCCTGACCATGGTCATTCAAATAGCCCCATCCCCCTCCTGTCAGCTCTCGTCTCTGCAGATCGCTGTCCCCTTTCTTTCCTCTCTCTGAAATTGTCCCGTTTGTGTATTTATTTGTGTCACGTCCACCCTTCTCAACAGAATATCAGCTCACTAGGAGCAAAGGACTCTGTCCTATTCGACTCGCTATCTCTAGCGCTGGGAACGTAGCAGACTGCCTATAACTTGCCAAATAAATGATTGAGTCAGTCCCTGCCCTGCTTCCTGCCTGGGCTGCTGTGGACTCCAGTGAGACCACGTGGTTGAGTGCCCTCGATAAAGTTCTTCAAGCCCTCCCAGTAAACGGAGACTTACTGAGAGCACGTGCGACCTCCCAGAGCAGGCAGCAGGGACCTCGGCCTCCTGTAGACTCATCCAAACCCTGAAACAATCCCGCTTCCAGGGCCAATAATGGCACTGCTTTCTCATACAGTCTGCCTTCTTCTACCCGACCAATGTGTGCCCCACTGATGCGCCGGATGCTCTCCAGCGCCAGCCTCAGGAGCCCACTGCCCTGCCCATCCGTGTGCAGAAACAGCTGCTCATAGGCTCACCCGCGTCCCTGAGCTCAGACCCCTCCAGGCTGGCCCTGAGCATGCATGTTCAGTAGGCACACAGTTCCATGCCCCGTGGGTACGTGAGGTGAGTCCCCATGTACAACATGCGCGTGCGCACACACACGTTCTGGGCTGTGAGACCCACCTTCTCTGGGATGGCTGGCCAATGGGTACAATCTTATCCTCATAGAACCGCTTCATTGCAAACCGGTCCAGTGCCTGATCAGCGCTGGGGGAAAGACGGGTGGTCAGTGGAGCCAACATCCAAATCCAAGAGCCCCTTCAGGCTCCTCACCCCTCCCCAGACCTGCAGAGTCCTCCAGCCCCCCTGTGCTGAGATGCCTCCAGGAAAAGAGCACCCAGAACCTCTCCATCCTGTGCGCTGTACCGGGGCTCTGGAGCCAGGCAGCCCGGGAGCCCATCTCTAGTCCACCAGCAATTACTACCCCTGCACCTGGGGGCAGGTTATTCCATCTTTCTGAACCTGACTTTATTTCATGTCCAATGAGAGTGATAGGTGCCTTCCTCAGAGTCTGTTATGGCGATCAAGCCGGCTAGCATCTCTGCAGAGCTTGGCACGTGCAGGCACACAGTAGGTGCACAGCAAGTGCTCACCACTGAGGAGAGTAGGCTCAGGTGGATTTCTTAAAGTTGTAAAATTGCCATCCTACTGGCAAGCCCTCCGCCGCACATGCCACCGTCCTCAGAGTGTTCAGAGCAATCACTTTAAAATGTAGAGACAGATCACGTAGCTCACCCCTTCTTGACCCTCCCAACAACTTCCCATCACTCTTAGAATAAAACCCAAAGTCCTTATCAAGGCTCCCAGGCTCTGCCCCTTCCAGCTTCACTTCCTGCTCCTCATCCCCTCATTCACTCAGCTCAGAACGCGCCTCGGACTGCATTCCCACCGCAGGCCTTGGTCCTTCCTCTTCTCTCTGCCCACAAAGTTCCCTCTCAGACTTTCTGTGCCTCAGCCCATCCCGCCCTCCTCCCCTAATTCAGGTCTCTGCTCAAATATCACCTCCTCCAGAGGCCTCTTCTGCCGCGGCCATGCTCTGGTCTCCACCCTTCCACCGAGCAGCATCACCTGCTGTTCCTGACATACTTGCTATTGAACGTCCCTGAGGACAGTGCCCTGGCTTTGCCCACGGCTATATCCCCTGTACCCCAGCACCCACAACAGGCCACGGCTGTGCACGGCCAGTCCCGTGAATTAGCAGATGGATGGATGGACTCCTCTGCCTCTCTGCAAAACGAAGTCAAAGCCGAACACTGCTTGTTTACTGGTCTTGCTTTAAAACACCTAAGTGGGAAAGGGCCCTGCTGGCCAGGGACAGGGGTGGATGAGATAACGTCGAGATGGTTCTGCTGGACCAGATCTGATCCAGCTTTTTTTTTTTTTCTGACACCCTCCCTGCTCACCAGGGAAACAGAAGGCAGTTCGGCAAGAAAAAGTGGCCCCAAGAATCTGGCTAGGTGGGTATCCACGGATGGGCCTGCCTCGCAAGGCTGGCTCCGGCGGGCCTGAGACGGAGGGATGGACTCTCCTCTCTCCTGCCCTCTGTTCACAGGCTCAGCCCCTGAGATGTGCACAGGCACCTTCCTTCCTCAGGCTAAGCACCTCTCACCCCCTCCGCCTTTATCCTCCTGCCCCAAAGAACGGAGAGGTTATGGGTGGGTTGGGGGGGTTTTCCGCTGTCAATATTCAGAGAATGGGAGGCTCTGGGACCCTCTTACCTGGCCGAAATGTTGCTGTAGTGCATGTAAGCGGCGATGACAACTCCTATCCTGCCTCGGTTTCCCTGAAAGAGCCCCAAACACAAAAGCCTTCACTGCTCAAGCCGGCCTACTGTTCCAGGGCTCCTCCGAAGCCCTGAGGAAAGGTGCAGGGGCTGGAGAGGAGGGCGTGGCTTTGGAAAACAGCCGGAGGGAGGGGGCGTAGGAGAGGGAGGGGGCGGGGCTGGGCCTCAAAGAGAAGAAACAGCTGATGGCCCACTGCACTGGAGGGCCCCACAAGCTGGTACTCCACCCTTCTTTGGGTGCCCCCAGAACAGGGTCCATCACCCTAGAAAGGAGAATACACACAGACTTACACACTCACACAATACAATGATACAGGCAAGCATATACCCTCATCCAAGGATATATTCATGCATGGGCATGCGCACACGCAGACACACACACACTCACACGCACACACCCTGCAGCCCACGCTGACCTTGTTGTGCAGAACGACGACATTGTGAGGGTCTGCGTTGAGCCAAGTGTCCATAGCCTTGCAGACGCTGCAGATCTTCTCCAGGGCTGGGGTGTGGAGGTCAGGCCAGCCAAATTCCAGTACCTGCGGCCCAGGCCAGGAGTGAGTGGCAGAAGCCCGGAGGGTCAACCAGGGCAGTGGGGGCAGCAGCACCTCACAAGCTAGTACCAGGGAGGCCACCAGCAGCTGGGCCTTGGTTCCCGTCCTGCTCATCAGCCCAGCTGGGAGATGGGGGGTGTGGAGGCAAAGGACAGTGGCCCGGACCAGGGACCCTGTGCCTGAGTCTCAGCTCTGACGCTGGCTCACTGGGGGGCTCTGGCCAGTCATGGCCCTTCTCCTAGCCTCAGTTTCTCCCGTGTGTGTAAAACAAAGGCTTGGAGACGATGACCCCAAGGTCCCTTCCACGTGACTCTGACCTCAGAATACAATGGGGCCTCCAGCACGGCCCCCACGCTCTACTCCCACAGATAAGCCGAGGCCCGGCTCAGGACAAAAGAGGGCAGAGCAAGGGGCTCCGACTGTTTGTGACTGTCTTCTAGGCCCTGGCCACACACCACTGATTTCCAGGCCAGCCCAGAAAGCTGAAGGGGACAGAGGGCAGATCTAAACAGCGGTGTCCAGGCTCCTCCAAACTTCTCCAAACTCAAAGAACTTCACAACAGACGAGAACTTCTGCTTGGAGGGGTCCGGAGAGGACACCTAATCCATTCCACCTACGTTCAGAGGTGCACACTGAGGCCCAGGGAAGTGTGTCGCCACCCCGGGGTCACACAGTGCCAGGCACCAGAACCCGGCACACGGCCCGCCAGGTAAGCAAGTGAAAGCTGCTGGCGGGAAGATCCACGCCGGCCATTCCCAGCAGTTCCCATTCCAAATACCTCTCCATGAAACTGAGAATCTCGGCCCAGCCCCACCCCGAGAGCCCACGGGCTCCCCAGGGAGGCAGACTTGGATGGAAACCACTGTATCGAGCTTCGCGTTCTGTGGTTTATACTATGGAAACCATGAATAGATTCCTGCCCGTTTTCCAGAAGAAGGCGGCCCTGCAACAGGCTTTGCAAACTGTCCCAGCACCTTCCCCAAGACTCCAAGGTGGGGCGTGGGGAGAGGGAGGCTGCCTGTGGCTGCCTCGCCCCGGAGGGTAGAAGCCGCCCACTCGACATGGACTCACCTTGGCGTGGAGCTTCGTGATGTCCGGTCTCCGCTCAGAGAGGTTGAAAAGCTGGAAGGAAGAAAAGGAAGAGACTGTGAAAGGCGCACGCGCTGCTCTCGGCCCTGCTGGGGATTCTGCCCACACCTGCCAAACACGGGTCCCATCGGACACCCACTGACCATCAGGAACTCGGCTACAGGTGCTCAGGATGAGGGGGGACAGAGAGAGGCACAGACACTCAGCCGTTCCCCTCAGTGAGCCGACGTCCAGAGCTACGGGTGAGGGGGATCAGAGCCGGTCTCGGGCCCCGTGTCCCACCCACAGGGGCACCTCCCCAGACTGAATGGAAGCTGGTAGTGCTGTTAAGTATTTGGCCTTCTGTGGTTTCCATTCCACAGGTGGGCTTTAGAACCTCACCCCAAGAAAATGAGGACCCCACGGTCTGGAAGACAGGGAGGGAGGGAGGGGGCAGAGCACAGAGACCCATGACCTCCTGGACTCCGAAGGCAGGAAGGACTTAGATGGCTGCAGTCCACTGGAAACCCACGATGGAACACACTTTATTATGTTAACAACAGCTGCCACTCGAGTATCCACAGCCTATCATCCCATGCTAAGACCATTACACCTGCCAGCTGGCTTCATTCTCTCAACAACAATGTCAGTATTGTTAGACCCATTTTACAGATGGGGAACTTAAGGTTAGGTGAGGCTAAGTGGCCGAGATCAGCTACTTAGTAAGAGCAGAGCCTACATTCAAACCCAAGACTTTCCGATGTTTAAGGCCAGGCTCTTAACAATGCCGACACGGCGGATGGATGGGTGTCTGTAGTGGGATGAATAGTGTCCCACAAAAACTCACATCCATCCGGAACTTCTGAATGTGGCCTTATTTGGAAATTGGGCCTTTGCTGATGTAAGCAGTCAAGGATCTGGGGATGAGATCATCCTGGATTTAGGGTGGACCCTAAATCCAATGGCTGGTGTCCTTATAAGAAGAGGAAAGGACACACAGAGTCACAGGAAAGAAGGCAGGCCATGTGATGACAGAAGATGACAAGGATCGGAGCGATGAAGCTACAGGCCAAGGGTCACCAAGGATGCCGGAGCAACCAGCAGCCAGGAAGGGGCAAGGCAGGCTGCTCCCCTGCAGGATTCAGAGGGAACACGGTCCTGCCGACACCTTGATTTGGACTTCTAGCCTCCAGAACCATGAGGAATTGAATTCCATTGTTTTCGGCCACCTTGTTTGTGGTCATTTGTCACAGCAGCCCCGGGACCTAATACAGCCTCCTACAGCCGCCTCTGCTCAAGCATCCCAGAGCGGCCCCGGCAGGCACACAGTCTGGTCTGGGGGCCCAGTCGCATGCCCCTCCCTGCAAAGTGGACCTGAGCCCTCCTCCGGAGCCAGGACTGGCCCGACCCCCAGGCTGGCCTTTCCGACAACAGAGCAGACCACTGGCAGCCACTGCACCCACATTTGGTAGGTGATTCCCCTGGGCCAGGCACAACCCCAGCGCCAGCAACACAAGGCCCTTTAAGACGCACTCTGCCACAACTCTGCCCTCAGACTTCTCGGAAGTGCCAACAGTGTGCCAGCTCTGCACTTCCTGGTACTGTGAACTCAGGCAGACACCCCACCTCTCTGAGCTCTAACAAAACCTGCTCTCTAGGGCTGTCCTGAAGTTAAGAACAGGGCCTGGCTTGTAGTAAGGGCTCATGAGCTCTTACTGTTATTCTCTTCTCCTGGTCAACACACGCACATGCACGTCCACACATGCACACACAAGCATACACACATACACATGGGGCATACACATACACATGCACGCATATGCACGCATGCACATGTGAGCACACATACACAGGCAGGCATGCACATACACATGCATGCACACACCCACATGCACGTACATGCATGCATACATACATGTGTGGGCACATGCATACACGTGCACACACATGTGGGGGCACATACACATGTGGACATGCACACACACACATTTGGGCACAAACACACACTTGCACACAACACATGTACGTGCACACACACAACTTGGTTCCAGATGCTACATTTCAGCTGCAGACACTCCTTATAGCAGAGTCGGGCTGGAGAGGGAGTGAAGATTCCAGCCACAAGAGCTGCTCAGGGCCCAGGGCAGGTGGATGAAGAGAGGAGGAAGAGCTGGCCCAGGGCGGGTGGGCCGGGACGCCAGCAGTAAGGTGGCAAGCAAAAAGGACAGAGGGACGCGGGGAAGGTGGGAGAGAAGCCCGTCCTCACCAGGTAGTTGCCTCCATGTTTGGACTTGAGCATTTGGGCCACCTCCCGGAGGTTGCTCCGGAAGTTCTCCTCATTGGCTGTGCTGGGGAAGGAGACGGCGATGATCCTCTCTGTGACATATACCAGGTCCAGCTCACAACTGTCCTCCATGGTCCGGCTCACACTCATGTTTCTGGGAAGACTAGCAGAGAGGTGGTTCTAGGTCACACTCTCACTCAGACCAGGACAAGGAACAGATATCTGTACCCCCTACACATTGTGCATGGCCCCCCATCCAACCCAGGGGGCTTGGCTGCTCCCTGACCCAGATCCAGGGTCAGAGGCTTCCCCCGGCAAGGCCAGTGCAGCCAGCAAGACCAGCTGGGGCGCCAAGAGAACAGATCTGGGCAGGGGCCGGCGAGGATCTCGGGCCATGTCAGAACCAAACAGCGATGACACCAATCCTAGATTCCCATCAATGCCGTCAGCACTGCCTTCACCCTTGATCCCAGAAGTCAGAGCCAGCACCAGCACTGGCCAGGAACCCGGGAGTCCAGCCCTGCCCCTGACACTGCGGCCACCTGGTCCGGCAGAACTGCCTTGCAGGACCCTGGGACAGTTCTGGAAGAGGAAAGAGGCTGAGCTGGGTGCTCTCCAGCATCCCTGGGCTGAGACTTCTACACCCTCCCCTGGCTCCAGGGCTGTGGAGTGGGCAGGGAGGCCTTGCAGGGCAAGGGGCAGCTCAGGTGACACGCTCACCTGGGCTCCAGGTAAGCCAGACCACAGGACACATTCCAGCCCTCCCCAGGGGCAGGCCAACTGCTGCCTCTGTTCCTGGCTCTCCCCCCCTCAGGCTCCCACCGCTGCCAGCGCTGCTTTGTGGCTGGAGCCTCCTTGACTTCTAAGGGCCCGGGGAGCGGGGGACACAGAGCTGGTGCTGCTGCTGCGGTGGCAGGTGGCCCCCAGATAGCCCAGCACCACCTGAGCTCCTTGGGGAGGTGGAGAAGCCCCTGAGCTGGGCACTGGATGAGGGAAGGAGGGGCTCACATCTTGACACCGCACCCAGCTTCTGTTCCAGGGGGAGTCCACGGGCCCACTGGGGAGCTGCTGGGAAGGGGAAATGGATCTTGAGACACTGGAATTCCATTCTGAAGCCCACCTGTAACTTCTGGGGGCACCTCACACGCTCCCCACCCCCACACCTTCTTGCCCTATCACCAGCGGCCTAGCGTCTGGCTTCCCCTCTCTGTTGGAGGTGGACAACACTCACACCTCATTGTGGTGACCTTTCGCGTCAGTGGGGTCAGGTTGAGGCTGACAGGGCAGCAGGAGGAATACCTCTGGGGTATTTCCAAGTGACAGAGAGGCCCTGGGGAGGACGGCCCCGGAGGCCAAGAAGCAGGGCAGACTCCAGGTCTCCACTAGGGTTAACTCTGAGCCAACTCTGTAGAGGGGGTTTGGAGAGATGGGGGAGCCAGGGGCTGATGGGAAGCTTCTCCATGAGGGCAAAGGCAGGGACCAGGTGGTAGAAGGGCCGGTGGCCTGCAGTAAGGAGCACGGTGTGAGTTTGAGCTCTGAACCCCGGCCATTCCTCCTCCCAAACTTCTCACTGCAGCCTTTGGGGGCGGGGCTCCCGCCTCAGGTTCCGGTCACCCCTACCCGGGCAAAACAGTGCCTGACACCCTCAGTACCGCGCTCTGCACCCACCCGGCCCGAGGGAGCTCTCAGCTCTTGGGGGAGCAGGGATCCTCTAAGAGCAGATCAACCCTGGCTGGTTTGGCTCAGCAGTTAGAGCATCAGCCCACAGACCAGAGAGTCGAGGGTTTGATTTTGATTCTGTTCAAGAGCATGTACCTGGGTAGCAAGTTCGATCTCCAGCCCGGGTCCAGGTCATGCAGGAGGCAACCAGTCGATGTGTCTCTCTCACATCAATGTTTCTCTCTCTCTCTCTCTCTCTCTCCCCCCCCTCCACTCTCTCTAAAAATCAATGGATAAGGATCCTCGAGTGAAGATTTTAAATAATAATAATAATAATAATAAAATAAATAAATAAAGAGCAAATCAGGTCTGGGGGCAGCGGGCAGCTGGACCACAACCTGTTGGGGGCTTCAGCCACACTGAGGCCCTCTCTCACTGGGACCCCGTTTTCTTGGGGCCAGACTCTCACTCATCCCTGGAGCCTCAGGGGTGAAGGTGAGGCAGAGATGGGAAGGCCCAAGCCAGAGAACCAAAGAACCTGGACACAGGAAGAGACTGTGTCAGCAAGCCACCAAGTCCCCTGTGGGTGATCTTTACCAGGCCACCTCATCTCTCTGAAACTCAGTTTCTTCAACGGCCAGATGGGAATAAAACACTTACCTTGCAGGGTTGTGACAAGGACTAATGAGCTCATGCACGTAGATGGAGTTCAGCTCAAGGCCGGCTTCCAGCTAGAACCGAGACCACGACCCTTTCCAAGTGCATCTACCTGCACCACCTGGCTGAGGCAGTCATGTCTGCCCATGCCCCTACCACCGGCTTTATGACTTCAGTCTGAGACCCAAAGGCATGACTTGCAAGAGAGACCCCCAGTGACCTCACTGCCAGCACCCCATCCTGTGCCCCCCACAGGCCAGGCATACCTGACAGGCTGCGGATGGGGCTGGACACTCGGGCTGACTCTGGTGGAGCCCTGGAAAAGAGAAAAGAGAAGCAACTTTATGGAGGAGGTAGGCTGAGAGCTACCCACGGGCACAGTCAGGGTCGGGGCAAACACAGACCCTCTTCTCCTTCCTCTGCCAACGTTCCAGCCCCGGCACCTAAAACCCCGGCACCACAGCAACCCGAAGCCCAAAGCAATGGATGCCAATTCCATGTGTGCCTGCATACGTGTGAGCCCCCAAGGAGACAGGCTTTCCTTCCCCCCACAAACACCGAGAAACACACCGTGCCTGGGCCAGTGCCATCTCTACTGAGTACACACTCAATAAAGCAGTTATTGATTTTATGGAAACTCATTTCCTCTTGATTCACTGGCCATTGTCATAGTGACCCCAAGGAGGGTATGGACTACAAGCATGAAAGAAAGAGGTGAGCCCTGGCCAGTTTGGCTCAGCGGTTAGAGCGTCGGCCTGCGGTCCGGAGAGACCCGGGTTCGGTTCCCACTAAGGGCACGTACTTCAGTTGCAGTTTGTCCCCGGCCCTGGTTGGTCGTGTGGGTGGCAGCCACTCGATGTGTCCCTTCACGTCGATGTTTCTCTCTCTCTCTCCCTTTCTCTCTCTCCCTCCCACTCTATCTGTACAAAAAAATGGAAAAATATCCTCGGGTGAGGATAAAAAAAAAAAAAAAGAAAGAGGTGAAGAAGGCCTCCTCTCTCCAGCACTAACCTCTCTCCTCCAACCATCATCAGTCCACACACCCCTTCTTTATCATTTTTTATTTTTTTAATATTTTTCCTTTATTGATTTTAGAGAGAGAGGAAGGGAAAGGGAGAGATAGAAAGAAACATCGATGAGAGAGAACATCGTAGCCACCTTCTGCATGCCCCCACTTTGGGCATTTGGCCCACAACCTGGGCATGTGTCCTGACCGGGAATCAAACCGGCGACCTCTTAGTGCATGGGTCGATGCTCTACCACTGAGCCACACCAGCCGGGCCACACTCCCTTTCTTTAAAACAGCGACACTGAGTCATTCAATCAAAAGTTTAGAGACAAGAGCAGCCAGGCATGACATGTACCAACTGAGGGCATCTCGGGCAGCAACGTGCCTCTGAGGACCCACCGCCCACTGCATGTTACCCCCTCACCCACTCCCATTCCAGGGGTGTTGACGGGCACAAAACTAGGCCCATGGACCCAGATTGGTTTCCAAAACGTGCCAGAGCCCCAACAGTGCAGCAGTGAAAGCTGGGTGGGGTGTCCCGCAGCACCCCACTGGGCAGCCTGGCACTGCTGAACACCCTGAGCCTCTGTAAGGTCATGGGTCACGTGGACCAGTCCACAGGGGCTGTCTGAAAATTAAAAGGAATTATGCATCCAAGGCACATATATGTCGTTACTGTTGTTACATCAAGAACAACTAAAGGGCAGTTAGAGATACAATCGAACCTTCGCCTCTACAGAAAATCAAAACCCTGCAGCACCTCCACCACCGGCCGCCGCCCATCCCTTCGGCCACCTCACGCAATGTGAATCGGACGCCCAGCATCTGGAATCCCAGGCCCCGCCGGAGCCCTCTGCGCCCGTTGGCACTTTCCAATCACCCCTGGGCCTCCCAGAAACCAGCCTTTCCCAATCGCCAAGTTGCAACCACCTCTTGGAGGAAACAGGAGCACAATGCCCATGAGAGGAGAAACTGAGGCCACAGGGACTCACCCCCAGTCCTGACGACTGGCAGAATTCACCCTCAGTCTTCAGGCTTGGCCTCGGAAAAGAGAACCCCCTTCAGCCCTTTCCTGGCCCCGCAGAGCCTCCGAGGGGGGAGTGGGTGGGCTTGAGGCCCAGCTCCCAGCCGAGCCCACAGTCGGGGCAGCCCGGCTAAGAGGAGGGCTCTCCATCCTCAGGCCTGAGCAGGCGGCACCCAGAGGCCCTCTGCTTGGGCTCCCACCCAGCTCTGAACAGCTCAGCCTCGGCAGACGGCGGCAGAAGGAAACAGCCAAGTGGGGCTGTCGGGGCAGAAAGTTTCTGTCTCCACAGCTCTCCTGGCCCTGAGGACTCGGGCTTGCATGAGTCAGGCGTTGGGGGGGTGGGGGGTGAGGTAAGGAGGGTTGTGTTTGGTTTTCAAGCCCCAAACCAGGCTGTTCCAGCACTACCCACCCAGAGGAACGCAGAAACCCAACACTTCATCTATCTCCACTCCACTGGCCCCTGACGAGGAGTCACTGAGCCTCCCCAGGCCGTAGGCCCTGCTCCAGGCCCCAGGGCCACCCTGCTATAAATAGCCCCTCGGGTTTCATCTGCTGCTCATCCACAGCCACTTTTGGAGGAGCCACCACAGCTGCTTCAAACAACTGGAAGCCACACTGTAGCCAAGGCTTGAGGTGTGGCCAGGACCACAGGTCCAGGCCCCGGGAGCACAGGGGGACAACGGGGTACTGAGACGGGCTTGGCAAGGGAAGTGGGGGGTGATGGGGGGTCTGGAGCTTCCACAGAACAGGGGTGAGAAGGATGAGCAGGGCAGGAGAGCTGGCTCCCGTTTCCCCAACCCCCTTCCCCATGTTACAACACTCCACATTCCTTAGCCTCCCCACCCCAAAAAAGCCAGGGAAGATAAATAAAAACTTGGCCCCAACCGAGTCTGGCCATGCCGCCTCCAGAGGTGATAAGACAAAGTCCAAGCCTGCTCCGTTCCACCAAGCCGGCCAGGGAAGGGGAGGCAGGGGAAGAAGCTGCCCCGGACAGTGACCCCCATCACAGAGGATGAGGACCAACAGCTGGATAGTCACCCGCTGATGAATCACTGGGCTGCCCTCTAGCCGATGGGGCTTCCTGTTTTGTGCAAGGTTTGGGGGCATGTGACACTCACTGGCAGAAAGCAGACAGGACGGGGGACATGTCCGAGCACTGGCGGACGCAGAGCCACAGAGAGAACCAGAGAACCACAGAAGGCCGGGAGGTGCGGGAGCAGGCGGGTGAGCGAACCCAACCTAACGCTCAAGAAAACACAGGTGAGCTCACACAAGGCTGGAGAGGGGCGTTCTCCGGCATGCTTCATCATGCAGCCTCTCCAGAGGGCTGAGGCAGCGGAGAGATGTGGTCATCTCTGCCACCCAGCATCGGGCTCACCCCCCCTTCAGCCAGCTTGCACTGGGCCTGCAGGCTGTGTGCCTGGCCGCGTTCTAGGCATGGGGACCAGAGGAGGAGCCCCTGACCTCGGCCAGCGTTGTTCTATGGAGAAAAGCACTCAGCGGCGGAGCCCTGGGAGAGGCAGCGCCTGGTCTCACTGAGCGGTCTGCAGAATGGGTCTAGCGCAGTCCCTGGTGATACGCGTCCCTGACCCGCTCCCCTGGAGCCCTTGGGGAAAACTACCAGGGGGCTCTACAAAGACTACTGCAAAGATTTTATTTTGAAAAGAAAGATAAGCTCTCCGTCTGCCTGTAACCCATTCTTTTCCTCACTGAGACTCAAAATCCTTTATCCATATGGCTTTGAACTTCCTCCCAGGCCCTACCAGGACACCGATCAATAACAGGACTTTTGATCCAACTCCCTTACACCAAGACAAACTCTCCCCTATTGTCATCACCAAAATAGTCTTTCCTTTGTTGAAAGGACACCACCAAAGGAAATTCCACAGCCTCCCCAAAACAGGGTCTCACTTATCTTACTATCAGTAAGTTCTTCCTGGTGTCTGACCCTCACCCTTCCTACTGCAGATCCAACCAACTCGTTTTGCCTTGGTCCTCATTGCTGATCACCACTCAGCCGTTCCTGAGCACTCAAGGACTAGGACCCTAGGCTCTGTTATCCACCTGCTCCCCCCATACAGCAAGGAGCGGGAACACCAGGACCTGGGCGGGGTTGGTTTAGAGCAACCACTGTGTGGGGAGAGTCCTGCCTTCCTTTGAGGTCCAGAGACCAAACACAACAGCTCTGGACCAAAAGAAAAGCTGTTTCCTGAGCCCCGGTCCCCAGGGGGCACAGTTGGGAGGAGGGTCTGTAAGCAATACCAGGGGCCATGTCAGGCAGCCAGAAATCGGTGGCCAGCCTACGTCAGAAGCCCATCCCCATTCTGATGTCTCCTCTGGCGGCCGTGGCCACCCCCTCCCCTGACACCAGCCCCTCCAGCCACACCCCTTCCTCTCTCCTTCCTGCCCACCAGCCTGGATTTTTCCAAAACAAAGTGCGACACAGCACACCATCCACAAACTCCACTACACACTGACTGTCAGAGGAAAACAGCCCTTCCAGCCCTGAATCCTGGGCCGTGGGCCAGACACAGGAAGACAGCTCAACAAACAGGCATATTATCACAGCAGCAGGCCCAGGGCTTCGACCATGTCACCTCAAAAATGGGTCCCCTCACCTGGGGTAGACTGCGGGAGAGCACACTGGCTGGGCAGGGGACTGACTCAATCACCCCGAAGTCACCCATCCCGCAGCAGGTGTCTGGGACCTTCCAACTTAGGTTTCCTCTCCTCTGCAGCACGCAGGCCATTCCGGAATCTGCTCAGCCTTTCATGTACCCCTTAAACTAGACTAACAACCAAAACTCATCTTGTGCCTCCTCCCACATCCAAACAAGACACCACCCTTACCCACCCCTCACACACACATTCATCCCAGATCAATACAACTTTCTCCTAAATAAAACCGCCAGCCCCAACTACACAGCCACCTCTTCCTTCCCCAGGACCAAAGTCATGCACACCCTCATGTCAAAAAGTTCTTCATGATGTCTAACTTCACTCTCTCTTACTGCAGCTTTACCTTTGGGGATCCATCTGACCCAGGCTGGGATTGTGGGAGCAGCAGCTCTAGGACTTGACTTACAAGAGTTTCTAGACCATTGGCTAGAAGTCTTGGGTCACACCCCACCACCCTGTTCCCCCGCCAAGGGTTGGGTGTCCTGGGTAACACCAGACCCTAGCAGTGGTCCCAGGAAGAAATGGAGAAGGCACTGAGTCACTGAGCACCTCCAAGTCTCTGTTTGCTTATCTACAGAATGGGGTCACAGCATCTGCCATAGGGGATGTCATGGGGATTAAAAAAAAAATACCCAGCCCAGCTCCTGCCCTTCAGTCAAAATAATAGCCATAAGATCATCTGCCATTGACTGAGTGCATATCATATACTTTGTGTGCATTAAGCTAGTTAATCCTCAGTAGCAAGTACACAAAAAATTAATTTCTTCCCCTGCACCCCAGCCCCAGAAACCGCACAGACTCAGACAAGGGCCCCTCTCCGACACGTGTCCTCGGTACCCACAGGGCCCGCTCATACCTTGAACAGAGCCTTCCCCACTAGTTTCAGAGGCATGTTCCTGCTGCTTCCGGGACGCTCCGGCAGGCTGCCCCCGGCGATGTGGCGGTGGGCTCACCACACAAGAGCTGCTGCCTGCAGAAGCTGCCTCCTGCTGCCCAGCACCTCCCTCTGGGGCCCTTCCCACCATGGGTCAGGCAGCTGTCAGATGATAGGGCCTCATGCCATCAACAGCTCCCCCTGTGCCAACCGCCAAAACCACTCCCTGTTCCTCTGCAGATCAGGGCGGGCAAGGATGGAGAGGCCAGCAGAGGGGCAAACTGTCAGAGAAGGGCCGGGAAGAAAAAGGCCCAACTCTGTCGGGCGTCTGTTCCTGGGGTGTGAGGACAAGTCTCAACACAAGCATTGCTCAAAGCAGGGTCCTGGGAGAGCTCCCTCTGCCCTCCTCTTGGGTCCTTCCATTTAAGGAATGCGCTCATTGATTCACCAAAAACTCATGGCGGGAAGAGCAGGGTGGACCACTGGCCCACCTTCCAGTTTCCTCCTCAGTCAATGGCACCTAAGCTACACAAAGGATTCTGCCATTTTTCTCTCTGCAAAGAAGCCAAGCCTGCAGTTCCCCAAGATCTGATGACCCTCTGGGGGCTCAAGAGTCCCTCTTGCTACAATGTTGCCCATTCTTCTTTGCCCCTTACCTTGGTGACTACTCAGCCACCATCCAGCCAGGCGCACAGAGCCCACCCTTCCCCCCTCCCACCCTGGCAAGGTGATGGGCAGATGAGCTGTGGACCCAGCTGAGCTGGAGGCCAAGGGCAAGACTGAGGCCCAGTGTATAAGTAGATGGGACCTGTCACCATCCTGGTCCCTCCTCCCTGCTCAGCAACCAAGCTAGGCAGCCCTGCCTGTCCTTCTGAAGAGGAGGAAGGGCCGCCCCACCAAACAAGAGGTGTGAGACACCCCCCACCCACTTCCATTCCCTCCGAGCACCGGGGGCCCAGCACATCCTCTCTGCCCCCGTCCCATACTTACGTCTTCCTCAAGACTTTTCCGAGTGTTTCCACCCCGGAAGGCTCCTTCTCCCTGGAGACAGAGACGAGGGGGAGTCAAGGAAAATACTCACAAGGCACCAGGTCTCACCAGCTAGGTTTGGCGGGGGTAGGAGGTGAAGGGGTCAGCAGACGGGCCTGGGGTGGGGGGCCGGCTTGGCTGTTTGTTCCACATTTCTCTTTGTCCACTAAAGGCCGCAGAGTTGATCAAACCCTCTTCTCTGTGTCTCATGACAACTGTGGTAAATGTTATTATTCTCATTTTGCAGATAAGAAGACTGAGGTACAGACAGGCTCCTTCCTGACTGGCCTACAGTCACACAGTCAGAAGCTCGGAGGAGTTAGGATTGAAACCCAAGTCTTCCATTCCAAGCCATTCGATACCGGCCATTGCGGGGAGCTTGGCTGCTAACCCCGGTACCCCGCTGCTGGACCCATGGACTTTTTCGTCTTCCTCCTCATGCAGCCTTGAGAAAACTCCCTCTCTCCCTCTCCCCCTCTCTTCCTCTCTCCCTCTGCTAAGTCAGAAAGATCTATTCGGAAAGATCTGCCTGGCTTTCTCAATTTCTACATATTTAATAAAGAAACCCGCATTTACCCGTGGCCTCTCTCTCCACTCCCCCCATCTCTCCTGCTCCGCCTGCCCAGCGATCCATTTTCAAATACACAAGGGATGGTCAGTTAGTCGCCCAGCTCCCAACGTCACCCTTGTCCCTACCACTTCCCCCAACTTCCCCATATCTACTCCAGAAGGATGTCCCCAAACACATCTGTTCACTTTCCCCAAATCCATCTTCTGCTTTCTGGCCTCCCAGGCTCCTCCCCAGCACCCCGTCCCGCCGACTGCCACTCACCGTGTCTGCTACATTCTTTGGTGCACTCTCAATGTTGATAGGCTGTGGACAAAGGGGAAAAGCAGTGTGAGGCCTCTGGACAAACATGCCTGGACTGGTTCTCTCTCCGAGGCTGGTGGCCACGAGGACAGAATGCCTTCCGAGGCAGGACACGATGCCAACCCGAGACTCAGACGTAACCTGGCTGTCCCCAAGTTGGGAAGCACAGCCAGGAAAATAAAAAACTTCCTGTTGGTACTGCAAACACCCAGCTGGACAAATGTTACCCAGGCCTCTGACAGGCAGTCGCTGACCCCTCAAAAAAGAACATGGAGCCCGGCTGGTGTAGCTCAGTGGTTGAGCGTCGACCCATGCACCAAGAGGTAGCGGGTTCGATTCCCGGTCAGGGCACATGCCCAGGTTGTGGGCCTGATCCCCAGTAGGGGGCATGCAGGAGGCGGCCAATCAATGTTCTCTCTCATCGATGTTTCTATCTCTCTCTCCCTCTCCCTTCCTCTCTCTCTAAAATCAATAAAGAAAAAAATTTTTTTAAAAAGGAACAAGGAGCAAGTACCCGGCACTGCTCTGTTCACAACAAACACCCTGTGAGGTAGGTACCATCACTATTTTTAAGCCCCACTTTACAGATACGCAGAAGTTAAATGAGTGGCCCAAAGTCATCAACTACTAACGGGGACCACAGGATCTGAACCCCACCTTGGACTCTGCACTTCTTGCTCTTTGTGTGAAATTGCAGCAGCCAGGATGAGAGGCCTAACTCCTCCTTTCAGGGCCTCCCCACATCGGCCCTGCCCCTTCACAGACCCCAAAGCTCTGCTCCATCCAGACCTGCCCATTAGGTCCCTTTACTTATTCTCCTGTCCAGGTCTTTCCTTATGGAATAGCTTCCCCTCTTTTCCTACAAGCTCCCTTCTTCGTGAAGCCTTCCCTGAACACCCCAGCTAGAAGGACTCTCCCACCTCTCAGCTCTAGGATGTCTTTCTGTCTGTGCCATGTAGCTGGTCAGCTGCCTCCTTGGACTATATCTTGTTTTATTTGTGACTCTTACCCCACCTGCCTCCATAACAGAGTCTAAGCAACATTTTTACCAACTCAGTGGCCATATCCCTCGTGCCAGGGACTGTGATTTATGGACAGCAGGCCATCGGTAAACATCTGTGGACTGCCCCTGCCCCTTACCCCCGGGCACCTTCCCCTGCTCAGACCAACAGAAGTGCTTCCTGCTAAAGGCATCCTCAAAAGCGGGTTCCTAGGACTCCCCCAAAATAGGAGAGAAACTTCCCTCTCCAAGGCCACCTCCTGATCAGTTTCTAGGGCTCCGTTTCCAACTCAGCAAAGTGGCCAGAGGAGCCCTTGACCCAGGCGGAGGGACGTGAGCACGACTGTCAAGGTCACGAAAGCAGCCTGTGCCGAGATGAGCGGGAACCAGGCCCAGGCAGCGTCTCGGACCAGGAAACGCCTGTCCCACCGCAGCTCCGGGACCTGAGGGGCAGGCGTTTGTGTCTGAAGACAGCCGCGTGGACAGAATGACCACTGGAAGTTTCCGGCACCAGCGAGAACTGGGCCGAGGCGGCCATGGAGGAAGAAAGCCGGCCCAGCGGAAGGCAGCCCGTTTCTGGAAATGGCCCAGACTTTACCCCTATGGCCTAGAAGGTGGGTGGCTGAGGCCAAAACCTCCCTCCAGGGGATGAAACCTCCTGAGAGGAGCTCCGGGCCAAGGCAGCTCAGGATGGATGAGGGAGGACAGGGTCCAGGGATGGGACAGGAGGTGGGGACGCACACCAGGCAGCCCCTGTAGCACCCAGCTCGGCTCACCTGGGGAAGGCTCTGGAGACAGAGATGACAAGTTCCACCCCTCCCAGCCCAGCCCTAAACCTCACCCAGCGCCCCCTGCTGAGGCACAGGCCACTGGGCAGGGGACAGATGAGCCCCTGGGAAACCCTGGCCCTCCTCTGGTCCAGAGCTCGGTAATGCTTCCGAGGAGCCCATGGGCTGGGCAGCAAGCTTCCTCTCTGGCCCCCTGCGGGGGGAGGAACACTCCTGGAGGGCAGATCCAGGGGCCTTCCAGACGCAGTCTGCTAGCGGAACAGAGATCTGAACCCAGCTCTCCCAGCTCCAAAGCCCTCACTCTTCAGTCTGCTGAACCAGCCTCGCCAGACAGGGTGGCTGAGAAGACGGAAATGGTGAGACGGAGAAGCTGGCGATGAAGTGCCTGCCTCGGGCTAGTACAGGCCCTGAGAGCCCTCGTCCTGCTCCGGGTGAAGCCTCCCAGGAGGCCAGGACTCTCCTGAAGACAGAGTGTGAGCCAGGGGGCCTTGAACTTGGGTGCCTCAGAAACCCTTGGAGGGCCCTCCTCAGAGGGCTGGTAGACCGCTGGTGGGACCTGAGAACACGCATTTCTAACAGGTCTCCCGGTCTGGCATGACCGTTGGCGAAGCACTGGTCTAAGCTAACAGCATTGGCAGCAGACTGTCCGGGCCACATCCTGACTCTCTCCACTGCTAACCGTGTGACCTCAAGCAGAGCCCTTCGTCCTTGCTGCTCTTCAACAGGACAGATTGGCTCTATGTTGAAAGAATCAAATGAGAGGAAGCACATAAAGCACTTAGAACAGGGCCTGGCACTTAGGAAGTGCTCGGTAAACGCTAGCAGTTATTTATCCTCTCCACCCCACACACTCCCCAGGCCCTCCCAAGGCCCACCCTGCCCCACCTTGACCCTCCCGCCCCACCCCTCCCATGTCTGGCACGAAGCAGACCAGGGAGTCGGAGTCAATATTAGAAACCACAGGCCTCAGCAGTGCAAGAGAAACTTCTCTCCCTGCCAACAATCATCTGAGCACCGTCCTCTCGGCCCCCACCCTTCTCCCCGTGCCAGCTGGAGGCCGGCCACAGAAAGACGCTTGCCAGCCATCAAATACCTTCAACTTACTGGTTGAGATGCTTTCTGAAGAGCTAAAATTTTCCAAAAACCCCTCCTGACCTGTACACCCAGCGTTTTCCTGCAGTGTTTGCAAACACGGCCCAGCATGCACGCTGCCCCCCCCCCCCCGCCAGTCCTCCCGGGACTGAAGTCCTGTTTCTGTTTCCCAGGAACTGCCGGCTCTGGGCCCACTGGGAATGAAAAAAGCCAGGGACTGGTACCGTGAGGGTGGGTCTCTCGAGGCCAAGCCACCCCTGGCCCTGCAGGGGGGCCTGGGTGTGCTACAGGGAAGCTCCCAGGCCCCTCCAGTGTGCGTGCTGAGGTGGTAGCCCCAGAATTCCAACGGCTGGCAGAGCCCCTTCAGCACACCCCCACACACACATGCACACATACGTGTGTGCATACACCTCCCTCCTTGCACACCACTCCTCAGAACAGCTCTAAGAGGAACTTCCGGCACCATCTCCTCCCGCCCTGATCCACAGAGGGGGAACTGGGATTCAGAGAGGTCCGACTGGCCCAGGTTCTCGGGGGGAAGTTCACGGCAGGATTGGAGTTGGCACCAGTCTTTTTTTTTTTATCCTCACCCAAGGACATTTTTCCATTTTTTTTGTTGTTGTTGTTCAGATAGAGCCGGAGGGAGAGAGAGGAAGAGAGAGAGAGAGAGAAACATCGATGTGAAGGGACACATCAAGTGGCTGCCACCCGCACGACCAACCAGGGCCGGGGACAAACTGCAACCGAAGTACATGCCCTTAGCGGGAACCGAACCCGGGCCTCTCTGTACCGCAGACGCTCCAACCGCTGAGCCAAACTGGCCAGGGCTGGCACCAGTCTTGTAAGGCTCACTGCTGAGCCCAGCTCACAGCCCCTCAGCCCGGTCCCCAGCCAGCCTGTGGGCAGGTCAGCCTGGTGCCTCCCTGCAGGCTCTTCTCTTCCCTCCTGCGGCTCTGCTGCAGAAGGACTGTCCCTACCTGTCCCCACCCACTGCCCGGTCCCAGGACAAAACCTGGATCTTAAGGACCCAGGCTTTCCAAAGCTGAGGGCAGCTGACCGCAGCCCCACCAGGGGTCTTCCAGAATAGAATGCCCCTAGCCTCCAGGCAGGACAACTAGCACTGAGCTCAGGAGCAGGTGGGAGGGTTTGGACCCAGTGCCACTTGACAACCAAGTCTTGCTCTTCGAGGACCACGCTAGGGTCTCACACCCGGGAGTCTGGAGCAAGGCACAGGCTAGGGTGAGGCGCTCAGGGCAGAAATGTAAGGAGGCTCCCCACTCTGAGAGCAATGCCCCCCGAATGAGCACCCGGGGCCTCCCTGGCCTACCTCTTCCTGGCCCTGGCCTGGAGACGCCTTTCATAATATTAACACAATAGCAACAAAGCACTCATTGAATGTTAACGCAGCCCTGGGCACAGTATTAGGGTCTTTGCTTCCGTGGTCATCAATCCTCATAACCATCCTCATGACCTATATGCACAAGGTAAGCGTGAACCCACTGTACAATCGCAGAGACTGAGGGTCCGAGAGATTAAATAACTTGCCATAGGATGCACAGCTAGTAGGTAGGTAAGAGGGTTGATATTTGAACCTGGCCCTTATATCCATTCCTTCACGCTCTGTCCTCTCTCCCTGGAGATGACCTCCATTCAGTTCCTCTTACCCTAAATCAGCTGCCCTTCTGCTGGGAATAAGCTTTCTGTGACTTAATGACTAAGTGTTCAATACACTTCCATAGGAAGAGGAGGAAATAGGCTACAGTAGGAAAGCCCGAGATCAGACATCAGAGAGAACTTCCTGAATGTGAAGGGTTGTGAACCACAGGGTGGATAAGGGAAGCTACACATCCCTTCCTCAAATGCTTCCCAAATGTTTCCCAAAAAGAAGACATGCATGCCCTCTCTGTGTCTGCATTTACCCACCGCCAACTGTGTGGGCCCCAGGAGGGGCCATTCTGCAGAGGCTGGGGGTGGCTGAGATGACAGTCTGGAGGTTCACACAGTAGGACATGTTGGTGGCCTGCAGGGAGGGTGGGCTGGGAAAAAATGTAGCTGTGGGATGCTGTCTTAGAGGAAGAAAAAGACAGAGGGCCATGGCGGGTGGGGGAGGTGCCCAAGCCTGGGGCTGGGGGAGGGGGCTGGCGCAGAATGCGGACTCAGCCTCCAGAGGAACATTCCGTCCAGAAATTCCTCACACCCTCCCCCTCCCCCCTCTAGCTCTCCCCCCTCTTGCCCCCTGGGAGGCCTGGAATCTGGGCAGGTTTTCAGGCCAAAAGACCCCGTGACATCACATCTACTGCCATGGAGACGAACTGTGAGGTCACGGGCAGTGCTGCCTGTTAGGAGGGGATGGGAGCTGGCGGGTAGGGCCATGGGGGCTGGAATGTCCTCAGCCCCAGGACCAGAGCAAGTTATTCCAGGCTCACTGGTTCTAAAAATAGAGCCCTGAGCCAATGAAGGGACGGACAGATGGGGCGGAAAGCAAGAGAGGAGAGCCGGGCAGCACAGCTCCTGGGCACTCAGAGGGGACAAGGCAGGGATGGCACGTTAGACACCCACAGCCTGTCGGGGGACCATCGACAGGAAACAAACAACTACAACTCCTGCGGCAGCAGGCGGAGCACTGTGAACCCTTTTTGGCAACTGAGGAAACTGAGTCTTGGGGAGGTTGGTCAGCTCCACATGAGCTCAGGTCTGCACCTCAAAGCCTGTATTCACCCCTCACCGAGCGTTAGTCCCCACCATCCTGGGAGGGGGACCTGATGGGGACATGAGGGTAAGGGGCTGGAGGGAGGGCACAGAGCCGGCAGGGCTGCACCCGGCTAGGGTGGGAGGGGAGGGTGGCAGCCTGGGTCCCCTGAGTGTTTGGGTGAAGTTGCTCCAGGGGCCACGTCGCTTCTGGGCAGGCTGAGGCCACCAGAGAAAAAGAACAGGCTGGATGTGATTAAATGAAACGTGATGCCTGATCGTCCCTGCACCCCCTGGGGGAGGGGCCTGGGCAAGCCCACGCCTGTCCTCAGGCCCTTCTCAATCCACCCCAGGGACCAGCACCCAACCCCTGGCTGAGACCAGCAGCTGCAGGCTCCCGCCCCACTGGCTCACGCACTGCCCAGGCTGGCCCGGCCCGGCTGGAGGAGTTCTCGCCCCTCCTGCCACCTCCCCAGTGGGCGTCGTCCTGCCTGTCAGCCAGAGGACTGGGAGTCTGCATTTCTGCAGACCCTTCTCCAGGCCCCTCTGGCCACCTTTGCCCAAATCCTTTCCACCCCATGCTGAGCACCTGCGCGGCCTCATCTGGTCCCCCAGCGCTCCTCCCGGCAGCCCCCTCACCAGCGAGCCACACCCACAGCTGGCGGCGGCTCTCGCCCTGCTTTGGGCCATTTCCGCACTCAAGGATCCATCATGGCCCTTAGTGCTGAGCTCATGGAGCTTAAGTTCCCCAGTATGACCTTTGGACCCCTCCCTTATGTGGCCCCTTCCTCCTCTGGTGGATTCCCCTGCCTTCCCCTCTCTCCTCTCTACCTGCAGCCTGCTCACCTCCTGTCACCCCTCCCGCTGCCCCCCACACAGGCCTGCTCCTGCCTCCATCCCCACACTCAGGCAGTTCCTGCTGGCACCCCCGCCAGGGCCACCAAGGAAAGACAACACTGCCTGGCCCTCCCATCCCCCCAGCAAGGTCAGTGGATTTGCCCTGGCCCGCATCAGTCTTGGGCATCTGTACCAAGGCCCCGCCCCTTCTCTGTTTCAGCCGGGCCACCATCTGGAAGGCCCTCTCTCCTTTTTCTCCTCTCTTCCATTTGCTCAAATCCTAAATTGGACTCCGAACAGGAGGCGGACTTCCTCAATCAGCAGACTGATCGCAAGCACAAACGGATCGCTTCCTTCCCTGGACCTGATGGCCACCTCTGGTCAGAGCCCCCCAGTCTAGCGCTGATTGTTTCCACAATGTAGTTCTCTCTCTTTCCCCCTGAGTGTGGGCGGGCAGAGCCTTTCACCGGACTGAGGCTTCGCCCAGTGGGGGTCATGGGTGACGGTCAGCACATTCATGGATGCCCTGACCTCCACGTCCCTTCACAGCCCAACCTGGGGGCAGGACCTCAGTGGACCCTGAGGATTTCCAGCCAGGGACCCCCCCCCGGGAGGGAGGGACCATCCCATCAGCACCTGCCTGACCCCTAACAGGTCTCCGTGAGCTTGTGTTCCAGTGACAGACAGCCACTCCCGCGGACTGCCCCCACGGTGCCACCTGAGGTGTTGGACAGCTTCTCTTTCCCTTTAGTCTCCTCCTCTCTGTGAGAACCTCCACCTACTAGGCTCGGCTTTGGAGAGCAACGGAAAGTAAGCCAATTTGCCCTTCAACACATCCCCACTCCCGTTCCCCGCCCCCCATGTTTTCCCTCTCTGGACGAAGCCACCCTAGCTGTTGCACAAACTGGAATTTCCCACGCCCTCGCCACTCTGGGAATCCTCTTTGAAAGGCAATGCCCAGAGCTGGCTCTCTTTTTCGAAAGTCAAGCCTCTCAGACTTGTCTCTCCTGACATAGCTCCATTTTCAAAAGTCTCCTGAAGATGGCCACCCGTGACCCACTCGGTGCTCTCAGATGAAATTCACTACGGCCCGGAGTTCAAACTAACTAAAGTGATCACTCTGCCTACAGACGCCCACCCCAACCTCGATTCACAAGGACATTTCAAGTCCCCTCTCTGGGCTGGCCTGTCTCCCTCAGCCCAGGTCCCCTGGGTGCCCGGCTGCATGCGCAGAGGGCTCAGCATCCGCCAACCTCGGTGGCCACTCCACTTGGCTATCGCCCTCGGGAAATTCCTCTCGACTTTTATTTTTCAGAAGTTGAGAAAAGCTGCTTCAGCTCTTTCCAAGGATCAGGAGTGTCCACGGCAAACAAGGGCTCTCCCCTCTCCATCCTGCCTCCACCCGTGCACCCCGCTGAAGGGAGGTGACCCTAGGACCCTTCTACCCAAGGCCTTAGGCAACATCTGTTGAGTAAGACAAAAACACTGGTTGAAGATTAAGCCACTTTGCCCTGGCTGGCCTGGCATAGGCTGGAAAATGTGTTTGGCTGGCAGGGTCGAAAGCCTGTGTCCAGCGATGATGGTCCTGAGCCCAGGGGGGTAGGACTTGAGCAACATGGGTGAGCTGGGTTCATAGAGAAAACATGACAGACAGACAGACAGACAGACAGACAGGCAGTGTGAGGCAGGAGGGAGGGGGCAGGGAGGCCGAGTCCAGCCCAGCAGAGGCTGAAGGGCAGGCAGAGAATGGAAAAGGAAGGAAAAATACAGCCCGCCCTTTCCTCCCTCTTTGAACATGCTCGGAGCACTTGCCGGCCTGCTGCGAGGAAACAGGTGCTGAGTGTTCTCTGGGGAAAGCCAAGCTTTCTCCCATTTCCCCGGCCACTTTCCCACTCCCTGGGGGCAAGGCAGAACTGCCAGCTGGGGGCAGGCCCCTCAGCCCCCCTACGTCCCCCTGCCCAGCAGCAGCCCTGTTTATTGAGCACCTCATCTGCACCAGGCATCCGGCTGAATGCCTGTCTTCCAGTCACTCAATAAACATGTACTGAGGACCTACTGTGTGCCAGACAGAAGGGACACAGCAAAGAGCACACCAGATCAAGATCCCTCCTCCACGGTGGAATGCTCCATGCTGGGGTGGGGGCGCCTCCTAAACAAGGGAAGCCAATGAGACTCATAGCTCATCAGATGGTGATGCCTGCTGAGGACAACGACAGCAGGTAAGGGAGAGAGGGCTGTTGGGGGGAGGAAAATGCTGAGGAAAGAATCCTGAAAGTATCTGCAAGAAAAGCGTTCCAGGCGAAGGAAGAGCGAATGCAAAGGCCAGCATCCTGACTGGCATATTCAAAGACCAGCTTGCTCAGGCCGGTGTGGCTCAGTGCCTGAGCATCAACCTACACACCAAGAGGTCACCGGTTCAATTCCTGGTCAGCACATGCCAGGTTGTGGGTCAAATTCCCAGTGAGGGGCATGCAGGAGGGGCCATCTCTATCAAGGCTTCTATCTCTCTCTCCTCCTCCTTTGCTTTCTCTCTAAAATCAGTTTTCTAAAAAATTTAAAAAATAAATAAAGACCAGCAAGAAGGGCTAGGTGGCTGGAGCAGAGTGAGCGAGGTGTCAAAGGAGATGTCCCAGGGGAAAGCTGTCCTGTAGGGTTGTACAAGCCCAGAGAAGGGCTTTGACTCCAAGTAAACTGGGCAGCCATTGGAGGGTTGTGAATCCACATTAATTAAACAGGTTAATTGCTCCTTTTATTCTCTGAACCTTACCAGGTAAGTGCTATTTCCAGCTCCCAATCTGCAGAGTGGAAACTGAGGTCCAGAGAGGTTAAGCAATGTGTCCAAGGTCACATTCCCAGGGACGAGGGAACTGGGATCTATAGGGAGGTGGTCCCACTCCTCCGCTCTTGACCACTGTTGGGAGTCGGCTCTGACTCAAGTCAGGGAACCTCTGGGAGCACAATCCGGTGTCACAGCCACTTCACCACCAGGTGGCTGACCCAACCTGCGAGAAGGGCAGAGCCTTGGGCACAGGTGGGGCACATCACAGAGATGAGAAGATCCCATGACCTCGCTCAGGCAGGAGCCTCTCCTGGTACCAACTGCAATCCCACCAGCTGGAATGCCAGCCTAGTGGTGTCCCCACCCCTGACCCTTCCTTACCTAAGCGAAGCTCACGAGACTCCCAATGGCCAGGCATCTGGCTTCTGCCTAGAGAGCCCTAAACCCCAGACCCCCCAGCCATCCTAGACCAGCCAAGGACATTCTGTTCTCAGGGGCAACAGGGCAGTTGGGTTGGAATGACGGGACGTCCGATCACCACCACCCCCCACTCCTCTGCCCTGCCCTCCCCGGTGTCTCCAAAATCCCAGAGAGATTCTCACTGGCAGCTCCAAACCAGGCCTGCACTCTGGCCTCTTCCCCCAGCACCCACACCCCCCGCTGCTGTCAGATGACCTTCAGCTGGGCTCTGTGCAAATAATACCCCACACCGGGAGCAGCACAGCTGGGCAGAGCGGAGGCCCAGGACTTGAGCCCGCGAGACAGGCAGGGTGGGTCCCTGCAGAGAAGGGGATACTCAGCAGGGCCTGGGCCGGCTGCAGAGGCAGCAGCTGCACAGCTCTGGGTCCAGGCGGCACCTGAGTCACACGCACTTTCACAACTTTTATTTCATTCCATCGGCCGCCCTGAATGGAGGGAGTACTTGTCAGCACTGAGGAGGCGTTTCAGGCGTCTAACTCAACCACCTCTCCGACAGAAAGGGAAACTGATGTCCAGAAAGAGGGCAGGACAGGACCATGGTAAATGGGTGATGGAGAGAAACAGACCAGGTGGCCTGACTGAGATTCCAGAATCCAGGCTGAACAAGTCACCACACAGGTGTGCAGACACTACAGCTGCCTGAGCCCCATGACTCGCTTACCCCTCCCCCAGGTCTCCACCCGCGTCCGTGTCATCACTTGCCCCTCTACACCAAATTGTGACCACAGGGGCCCTCCACGACGCCCCGCACACATGCACGCGTGCACACATGCACACACACACCTGCAGGCATGCAGACCCCCTCCCCTCCAGCCCCCTGGGCCCTGCCCGCCTCCAGCAGTGGGTGTGGAGCAGGAGGGACCTCGGAAGGGTAAGAAGGCAGCGAGAGGGCAGGAGGGAAAAGCTCCCAACATTCCAAATCAGCCCAGCTGGGATCAGTCTGCAGCGGGCTGCTCTCCACTGCCCACAACTCATAGGACCTTGCCCCCCTCCACTGTTCTGGAAGTCCCACTGGGGAAGGGAGGGGGGAGTGGAGGACATGGAGAGAGAGCAGAAAAGCAGAATCAGACAAAAAGCTTGGAGGTGAAACAGGCCACCTAATAAGAGCAACTGCCCAGGTAGATGGATTCTGTGGGTCATGCCATCCATACCCCTGCCTCTGGCTGAAGGGCACCTGACCCAGGACCAGGCGGGTGGGAGGAGATGCCATCCCCTATCCCTGTAAGCCCCAGGACAACAGGCACCTGGCCAGGCCTGGAGACAAGCAAGATGCCCTTTTATGGCTTTTTCCAAGGCCTTGAGTCTCTAGATTGAAATAGGAGGCCCTGCATCCCATCAGAAGGGACCTCATGACTCATTTCCTCCCCGTCCAGCTTCAGCCTCGGAACAAGGCCCCCTCCCCCTTACCTAATTATCCAGCACCCTTGGGGGCTACCAGCATGCTTGGCTCTGAAGTAAGCTGCAGCTGGGAGCAGAGGAAAGAAGGGAGGAGGGGCTGGCAGGGTAGGGAGCGGACTGTCACTCACCACCAATTCATGGCTGGATGGAGGAATGCAGGGGGCAGCCACCTGTGGGAGGAACAGAGAGAGGCAAGGTTAGCATCTTTCATCCCCACAGAAAACCAGGGCCTCCTGAGATCATCCCCCAGCCGCCACCTCCGTGCCGGACACCCTCTCCCTCAGCTCATCGCAGACACTCTCCAGTTGGTTCATCGGAAGATTGTGTGGCGACGTGGAAAAACGCTTAGGCAATGTCATTAGTGGGCAGGGGGAGCAGCAGAAAGCAAACGCAATGTACATCATAATTTTTAAATTCTGAAAAAAATATGCAGACCCTGGAAGAATGAAGGTCAAGGCACCCGAATTATGTTAATAACGGGGTTAAATGGTAAGAAAAATAAGGATTTTTTTCTTTGCTCCATTTTCTCAATTTTCTGCAATATGGTAAGGTTCGTTTAAACTTTTTTTTTTTTTTTTAAGAACAAGTTTAAGACCTCTAGAAAAGGAAGAGTCACCTCCTTCGTCCTCCCCAGTGCCAAGGTATCTCACCCAAAGGTCAGAGCTGCAGACGGCTGGCAGCTGCCCAAAGCATGTGGGAAACAGGTTGGTGAAGGGCCAGCTCTTCCAAAGAAAGCCACCGCATCGCTAACAAATGTGGAAGGACTTGGGCGCTGAAAGCACCCTCTGCAGGTGAGCTACCATTTTATCATCATCCTCACCTTTCTCTCTGATGGGGGGGGGGGCAGGTGGCAACTTGGGCCTTCAGACGGACGGCGGGGGGGGGGGGGGGGGGTGGAGCGCTGGATCGCTCCCTACCCTAAGATAACATCCCTCAGCCAGGCCAGGCAGCCAACCTCTACCCTGACAATTAGCAGGGCCTTTATCAGAGACTCAATGTGTTCCTTTTTTCTAGCTGGGACACGTTTTTCTTGGAGCTCATACCTCAATCTTGGCTCCAGTTCCTGACCTGAGCACCAGGCAGGGGGCCCACAGGGGGAATGGAGGGGGAGGCTCTCCCTGGGGCATGAGGGTATCTGGTCACAGGCTGCAGATGGTCAAAGAGGGGGTGACTGCCTCCTCGGACACTGGGTGACTCCCTGCCCCGGCCACCCAGTGGCGCAGTGGTGTGCCAGCCCACAACCCTGGGGCTGTTCACAGAGGCCCCCTCAGCCAGGTCCTTCCCCCACCTAATCTGTCTGTTGTCCGGCCAGCCTCGGGGATCCCCCAGCTTGACACACCAGCCCAGAAGGGGACAACACCCACGCGACAGGGTGCCCTGGACTCTGGGAGGAGGGAGTGGCCGGGAGTGAGCAGCCTGGTCCCTGCCAGGACTCCCCGCCCACCCGCTCTCCAGCGAAGTGTCCATTGCCCTGGGCTCAACATTATTTCGGGACTGGAGGGAGAATCACATAGAAACCAAAAAAAAAAGGAACAAATCTAACACGTACTGGGTATGTACTACTACAGGACGGGCATTTTCACCAGTGCTTTACCCATGCTCCCTCACTTAATCCTTTCAACAACCTAACAAGGTGGCTCCTGTTATACCTCCGGCTGCGGTCCAGGGGCGCAGAGAAGTTCAACAGCTCGCCCAAGGTCACCCAGCTGAGCAGTGGGTGGAGGGTGCCGGGAGAACAGACCAGGAGGAAGGGACGGGCCGGAGGTGGCTGTGGCCTGCAGGGAGCCCTGCCTGCCTCGCCCACCAGACAAGGTCTCCGCTGGAAGTGCGGGGTTACAAATACATTTGAGACGAGGGTGGAATGGTTAGGCAGCCTCAGAGACGAGTGGAGGCTCTCTCCCAGCACCACCCGAAGCCCAGTGCAAAGAAGGGACCTAGGTCTCCTCCCTGTCCCCACAAGGAGCGACAGCCGCTGAGCAGAGTCACCCCCTAAAGACTTAGATCTGAGCCGGCCTGATGCCTGGGTGCCCCAGACTCCTCCCCCTGCCCACAGCTGTGCATTCCAGCCAGCCTGCCGGCCAGCCCACTGACTTTGTTGTGTGTTTCCATGTTTCTTGTCTCTCCCTCTCCCTCTCTATCTCTCTCTCTCCTTTTTAAAGCAGAGAAATGTTTCCTTAAAAGGCTCTCTCCTTCCCTCCGGCACCTTGGCCACTAGCCACCCTCTCAGGAACCTGGAATGTGCCAGGGAGAGCCAGGGCCCCCTGCCACCCTGTGGCCTGTGCCCTGTGGCCCTGCACTCCCGGTGTCCACAGTGACCACTCCTCCCGCCCCATGGAGACGCACGCAGGAACCCTCCCTCCGCAAAGGGGCAGAGCGCAGGGTGCCTGCAGGGGCTCTCGGGGCCAGCCCGTCCCCCAGCCCGTCCCCGGGGCTGGCAGCGCAGCATGCAGGGCTCAGGCCCAGGAGGTGAGCCTCAGGTGAGCCTCTTCCCTCGCACACCTCCAACGACCCAGCCACACATTTCGGGCCGAGCAGGCCTGATGCTGTCTTTCGACTCTGAACAACCGAATAGCAGTGAAAACAGCAGCACAGCGCACGCGCCCATCACGCTCCTTCCAGCCAGGGGCTGTTCTCCACACTTGGCGCACACGAACTCGGCGGTTCTCACAGCGACCTGAGCATCCCACTCGGTGGGTGAGGAGACAGCGGCACAGAGAGGTGAGCAAGCTGTCCTCATGCAAGTCTAGCAGTCCGGCCCCAGGCAGAGACATGCCCCTGCCCCTCTGCCCCTGTGTTCACTCTCCTATAAACACGAATTCCCACAGAGCCATTCACAGCGACAGCAGTGTCAGAGAGCCTGAAGAATACCGCTAGGCAACAGCTACTGTCCCGAGCCCTTCCCTGGGACCCATTTGATCCTCATAAAAATTGTATGGAGCAGATACTGTTATTAGCCCTATCTCACGAATGAAGGAACTAAGGCACAGAAAGGGGAATGATGTGCCCAAGGCCGTGCAGCAGAGCAGGCTGGCCCCAGGACCTGTGAGGTGCAACTGGGGCTACGGCCGGGGGGTGAGTGTCACCAGGCCCAGGCCAGGGCCGATGCCTGGCATTCGTCAGCCCCCACCAGTATTTTCTGAACTTCAAAAGTCCCTGGGCACAATGCCAACAACAGCGATGTGTCCTTGGAGCCCCACCTCCCCCACCTCAGGACATGAGGGTCTAAGGCACCAGACAGCAGCCAGGAGCTCCCTGCATGACCTGGCCCCTGCTCTCCTTTCCAATGTCATTCTGTACCCTTCCTCCTCGTCCAGGACCAAAGCCACACACACAGGTGAGCTCCTCACAGCCCCGTGAACCCTAGCTCTGCTCTCCCTCGGGGCCTCTGCACATGCTGTTCCCTCTGCCTGAGATGCTCTTAGCCCAGCTGAGCATAGCTGGGTCCCTCCCATCCTTCTGGCTTCGCCTTAGATGTCACTACCCCAGAGAGGCCCTCCCTGACTCCCTTAAGTTACACACACACACACACACACACACACACACACACACCTCTTCCTTCACAGACCTAATTGTAATTCGTAATTGCAGATGTGTTTGTTTCCTTGACTATAATCTGTCGCCCCACCCCCACCCCACCCCACCAAACAAGTGCCATGAGGCAGGGAACACACCTCAATCATCACATTAGTCCCAGCACACAGTAGGTGCGCACTAAATATCGGTGGAAAGATGAAAGAGACTCGAGGCCTGAAGAAGAAAGGCAACTGTAGCCGCTGGTAGTAAATCCACTGCCATTTGTTAAGCCCCTACTACGCACCAGCCAGGGGCTAATCCTGCCATCTGCCTGACCTCTCTGAGATCCTCGGTCCCATGATACAGAGGAAGAAAAGGAGGCTTGGTGGTCAGGACAGTTGCCCCTGGTCCGTCAGCCAGGAAGAGGCGCTGCCGGTGACCTCTTGGTCTGTGGTCTCCACGTGCCACTCTCTGCAGAGTAAGAGGTGACCCAAGCACCCCCCAGCACTGTGCCCACCACCTCACTGCTGTGCCAGGGCAGGACCATGTCTCTAACCGGGCAACACTCCCACCCTTGGGGCTCAGCCGGGAAACCCAGACTCCTGGACTTGTCCGGCCCTCCCGAGGGGCTCCCCACACCCATGTGCCCTGGAGCCTTGCCCCCCCCCCCCAACAAAACTAGAACCATAGGAGTCTCTGACACTAGCATTGCATACAATCAGAGCGGACACGTTCTGTTCCCCACTAGCTCTTGTGAGTCTTTAATTTAATTTTTATTGTGGTAAAATGTACGTAACATAAAATGTACCATTTTAATGACTTCTAAGCATACAATTCGGTGGCACCAAGGACACTCACAGTGCTGTACAACTGTCGCCACTACTCAGCTCCGAAAGTCGCCATCTCCAGCAGAAACCCCACACCCACTACACAAGAACCCCCACCTCCTCCCCCCAGCCCCTGTAAGCGCTAATCTACTCTGTGTCTGCTTATTCTAGGGACCCCAGATAAGAGGAATCATGCGATATTTGCCTTTTTGTTTCTGGCTTATTTCACTGTGTTAAGGCCTGATTATGTCCCTCCTCCAAAACAACACTCCAGTGATGAAGTCCTAACCCCCAGCACCTCAGAATGTGACTGGATTTAGAGACAGGGCCTTTAAAAAGGCGACTGAGTGAACAGTGGCAGTCACGGCCCAGCGGACGTCTGGCAGTTACACACTCTCCGTGTGCCAGTCCCACCGTGTGACCCCTCCCTCCTCGTGAGCCCCTGAGCTCGGTCACTCATCTCCTCACCCTACAGGAGCCCAGCAGTCCCTCCACACCCTGTGAGGTCCAAGGCAGCACAGTGACCGAGTGACAGTTCAGGACTGCCTCCTGGGTCTCCCTGACGGCGATGCCTGCTGTTCCCAGCATGCCGCCCGCGTCCAGGGCAGGACAGGGCACACAGTGTGGCAGAGGTGCCGGGGCTGCCAGAGCACGGAGAGAGCTGGGGTCCTGGGAAGGCTCCACGGAAGAGGGGGCACCCAAGGTGGCCTCCAGGACACATGGCTTCTGATGGTCTCACCTGCAGGAGGCCCATCGTCATTGGGAAGCCCCGGTGCCTTGCTCAGAGCTGGGTACTCGGCAGGTGTGTGGATAAGCTTTTGAAATATGGGGACGGGGAAAGGCATTTCAAGATCCAGCCTGCACTGCCCGATGACCAAGGAGAGAGCCAGCCTCATCTGTGGACAGTCCAGCACCTCGGGGTCACATACGAGGCCACCAGGCTCCACCACAGGGACAGGGCATGGAGGCGGGAACACACCACATGCCAGAGAGCCCGGCTCGGCCGGGACACGGAGCAGAGGAGGGGACGGAGGCAAGGGCACCAGAGGGCATACTGAAGGAGATGAAGGAAGAAGACTGGCCGCAAACTCTCTTTCCAGGCTGGACCACGGACAAGAGCAAAGTGGGGAAAAGGAGCCCCAAAGCCCAGAGACAAGGGGTGGTTGGGTACTCTAAAGCCTAGAGGCCTTCATCCCCACCCCGAGAAAACATACATTTGGCAGACCCCACCCTCCAGCCTCCACTTGTCTCCCCCACCCCAGCACGGGAGGGTACACTCGCCCACTCCCAGGGTGAGTGCTTCCTCACTTCGCTTCCTGCCCTTCACAGAGCAGTCAGCCCTGCCCACAGCTCTGCCTGCTCACCCTCTGGGCCAGCTTCAGTGACCATCTTCTGAGCCCTGGTCACTGACACCAGGGTGGCAAGAATAATGCAGACAGTGATCCCAGAGGGATCCAGCCACCCCTCGTCTGTGGACAGTCCAGCGCCTCAGGGTCACATCAAGAGGCCACTGGGCTCTCTGAGGAAGGTCCCAGTGACCCCTGTGAGCTGGGCAAAGGCAGGGTGGGAGGCCCAGCCAAGGGGACCAGGGGTTGGCTTGGGAACCCAGTAGGAGGTGAGTGTGCCCCCTTCAGGGCCTGAGGCGCTCAGCAGTCAGGCAGCTACAAAGAGCCCTCGGCCTTGAGGAAGTAGAGGGGACAAGGACAAGGCCAGGGGCCCAAGGGGCAGAGCCCCAGCCTGGCTCCAAGACACTGCCCTCCAGGCTGAGCAGCAGGCCCTGGGCAGGGGGTCCCAGGGAGGAGGTGGCCACTGCCCTGGCTCCATTTCCGCCCCAGAACTGCGCCCTCCCCTCCGGGCAGCCTGTCCTCACCAGAGCATGCTCTCGGCCTGCTTGGCTATTTCCTTCCCTTATATAGAGTTCTGTTCGGGTCGGGAAAGGAAGTGCATCAAGTTCCTGGAGGCAAGAAGGGGCCTGTTCCCAGGGACACCTCGTGCTGAGTGGGGAGGGAGGAAGGCATGTCCTAGCCCAAAGGCCCCTCCAGAGCCAGGGGTCCAGCAGAGGGCAGGAGGTGGCCGGGTCCTTCCCCCAAATCCAGCAAAGGCTCTAACTCAGAACTGGAGGCAAACAAGACGGGAGTCCGAGAGAGCCAACTTGGGCGTTGCACCCAGAGCCCAGCCTCCACCCCCTCCCCAAAATCCTTCTGGGCCATATGCCTCTTGGGCCACTGACCTAATCAACCTGTTTCCCAACCTCCGCAGCACCCCATTCTTCATCAATCCTCCCTCTTGTCTGCGACCCTCCTCTCAGACCTCACCCACTGGCCACCCCAGCCCACTGCCAGCCCCTCGGTCCTGCAACACACTCAAGACCAGGCTTTCCAAACAGGGACCGGGGAAGGTCCTCTGCAGGCAGACACCTGTGGACCTCTAGACACACACACACACACACACACACACACACACACACACGGCAGCCCGGAGCCCAGAGGCCCAACCCTGTACAAGGGGCCAGCCAGGTGTGCCAACCCTTCTTGAGCCTAAATGGATGTGGCATTTCAGGGCCACCTTCAGCCAGAAGGTCCTGGCAACAGCAGAGGGGGCCCAGCAGAGTAGGCTGTGGGGCCAGCAGGCCCACACACTAAACACAGTCCCCTTCAGAGCCCTTCTGGAAGGTGGCATAAGACAGTACCCAGATCTGCCCACACTGGAGACCTGTTTGCACAACATCTCTGAAGATCTGCCGCCCCTGGAACCCAAGCTAAGACCCCTAGGGCCCAGCTCCGGGGCCACACTCACCCGCACCCAGAATTAGTGACCTCAGGAGGACTGAGATTGCACACTGGCCAGACTCCTTATGACAGAACCCTAGTGAGCAGGAGAATCAGAGAGGTGAAGTTCGAAACTGGTCCTGAGCGTCTACTTTGTGCCCTGGGAGCACAAGAGTAACCCAGGGATCTGAGAGGGACGGGCAACAGCCACGCGACGAGGGTGGGGCTCGCGGGACCACGGGAAGCACAGCAGGGTGAGAAGGCACAGCTGGGCCCAGGGCTTGACTCCAGTCCACATCCTGGTGTCACAGCTCTGCCCCCACCCTGCCCCCTCTTGGGCACCCCAGCTTGGCCGACAACCACCTTACTCCCCCAGTTCTGGCGACCCAAGATTGTTAAACCAGAGACCAGAACATCGGCCTTCACTCCTCTTCCCCCGCCACCCCCTTCCACCAAGCCTGGACAATTCCTCTGACCAAATCTCCCTCCCAGCCCCCCGAACCCCGAGCCCCCTTAATCACAGAGATGACTGCAACAGCTTCCCATGACGCGTCTCCTCGCCCTCGGTCCCGCCCCCTCTAATCTAGTCTGCACTCCGCCGCCAGGGAACTATTTCTAACATGCACATCCAGCCGTGTGTCTCCTCTGCCTACGTCCTCCATGGCTCCCAGGGTTGCGGGACAAAGTCCAGATGCCCTAATATGGTCCTCATGGCCCTGGGGGACCTGGCTGTGGCTCCCCTTTCCGTTCCATTCCTCACCTCTCTGCCTCAAAGCCTCTGCGGCGGCCAGAGAAAACCACTGTCAAGTTCGCTTTGAGCCCATAGTGTACGCTCGGAGTAGGGGCTCTCAGCACATGTCACGGAGAAGGAAATGAGGTTCCATGAGGCCCCCGCAGCCTCAGCTCTGCCCAGGGCCACACCAGCTTGCCTAGTTGAGGGTCACAGGATGAGTTTCACGGAGGGCGTGGCCTGAGGTGGGTGGGCGGGGAGATGTCAGGGTGGGAGAACAGAGGGGAGGACAGTCACTGGGCCCAGGGAACACACGGCAAAATGGAGAAAGCAGGTCAGAGAGGCGCTCCATGGCCACACTGTGCATGGCCGTGAGGGCCAGGCCGAGGCCAATGGAAGAGCTGATGTCACCAGGGCCAGTGAGAGAGGACCTGGGCGAGGGGCAGGGCTGGAGGCCAGGGGCCAGCCTGGAGTAGGCAGCTGCCTCCAAAGTGAGATGTGCGAAGGCTCTGGGCTGGGCAGAGGAGCGGAGGCGCGAGGTTCTGGAGAGAGCTTCAGGCCACGAGAAGAGGGAGCAGGGGGAGCAGCGCGAGGGGCCCAGCCCGAGCTCTCGGGGAGCAGAGCCGCGACAGACAAGCAGTGGTGCAGGACAGGCAGTTCGATGTGTGGACTTCAGAGCCGCCTTCTCCTGAGATCCAGGGAGCAGGGGCCCTCGCCCTTCTTCTCGCCTTGAGGGGGACACCAGCTCTGAAGCAGGAGGTTGGGTGACACAGCCTTCGGTACAGACACACAGTGTGGTCTATGGTCAGGGTTCTAGCGGAACACGGGAAGGGAGAGGTGACAGGCATGAGGGACCGCGCCTTCATTCAACCGCACTGGGGGGGGGGGGGGGTGGTGCCAGGTTCCCAGCTAGGGACACAGAAATGGATAAGCATAGTCTGGCCTGGGAGGGGCACTTATGGCCAATGGCGGAGGCGGGCACGTATGCAGAGAATGACAACCGCATGCAGTAACTGCTGTACGAGGTGTCAGGGGCTATTACTTCACTGGGATTCAAGTCCATCTGTTTTTCCGGAAATTACACCCAGAGGGAGACGGCCCACCCCACCCCTTTACTCCCCACTGAGGGTTTCTGTCTCTAGAGGAGAACCTTAAGGGACAGAAGTCTTTGACCCTAAGCTGTGCTATGACAGTCAGGCAGGAAGGATGCATGGGAAAAAAATCTAAGCACCAGGGGGAAACCCAAGAAGGCAAAGGGCTCAGGAGCTGGGGTGGGGGGGGGGGGCGGTGAAGGAGAGGAGGGACTGAGCCAGGCCCCCAGATGGAGAATTCCAGGGTTGGGGGCCACACTCAAGCCCACAGGGACATCAGAGGGTCCCCTTGCCTTCTTAAAGCAGACCAGAGTCTGCTCGCGAGCCAGACAATGAGGGCCTGCAGCCTCTGCCTTCCACACACGTGGGTACCGTGCCAGCTGCAGGTGTTCACGGCCCTGTTTCTGAATCTCAGAGATGCCACTGCTTGTCCGGGGCACCACTGACTGGCTAACAGCTTTTGAGGGGGGGAAATGCTACCCGAAGGGTACTCTTCGATTTTGAGATGCATTCCAATTTCAGAAACATTAAAATGTAAAGCAAGACGTCTGGAATTTGAAGAACCGCCTTAAATTTTTGTTAGTTCTTCAGGCTCCTTAAGCTGCCCATACCACTGCCCTATGCTCCTGACCATCAGGGGTTCCTACCCAATGTCTCCCTACCTCCCTTTTGTTGTTGTTGTTAACCCTCTTTTTTTTTTAAGAGAGAGTGGAAAGGGAGGAGGGTGGGAGAAAGAGAAGAGAGAAACGTCGATGTGAGAGAGACACATCAACTGGCTGCCTCCTGCACATGCCCTGAACTCCAGCCAGGGCTGCCTACCTCCTTTTTTAAAGATTTAAAACTGGCCAAAGGAAAAAGTAGGGTGGGCTCTGGCCAGGTAGCTCATTTGGTTAGAGCATCAGCCCAATACGCCAAGGTTGCGGGATCAGTCCCTGGTCAGGGCACATACAAGCATCAACCAATGAAGGCATAAACAAGTGGAACAACAAATCTCTTTCTCTCTTCCTCTCTCTCTAAAATCAATAAATATTGTTTTGAAAGAACAGGATAAAAAGCAATCTCAACCCCATCTGACCCCAGGAGAAAATTCTACATCCTCAAGGCCCATCTGTGGCCTGTCTGTCCCCCGAACCCCTAGAGGATAAAAAGCAATCTCAACCCCATCTGACCCCAGGAGAAAATTCTACATCCTCAAGGCCCATCTGTGGCCTGTCTGTCCCCCGAACCCCTAGAGCCATTTGTCTCATCACCTAACTCCACACCTCTCTGAATCTAACCAAAACTGGGCAGCTGGGAGCATGTTCAGTTCTGAAAGACTGTAACGCCTTCTGTTTGTGGGTCCTCATTTCCAAACTCCGAGACTCACAGACAGGCCAGGAGTTTCCAAGCGAAGGATGGGAGGCGTGATAGAAAAAGCCCCACACTGGGAGTGAGGCGTGGGCTCAAATACCCCTTTGCCCAGACGGCAATCGAGACCCTTTCCGAGGCTCAGTTTCCCCACATATAAAAGGGGGGTAAAGAGACCCACTATATGGCCTGGCCGGTGTGGCTCAGTGGTTGACCATTGACCCATGCACCAAGAGGTCGCCAGTTCAATTCCTGGTCAGGGCACATGTCCAGGTTGTGGGCCGGATCCCCAGTGGGGGGCATGCAGGAGGTTGCCAGTCGATGTTCTCTCTCATCAATGTTTCTATCTCTCTCTCCCTCTTCCTTCCTGTCTCTCTAAAATCAATAAAGAAAAAAATTTTAAAGAGACCTACGACACAGAGTGGCTGGAGGACTAAATCAAGTGGACTGAGATGGCAGAAGTCCAAATGCCTGGAACCCAGCACACACTGAGCAAACCGTGGTTCCCTTCTATTTGGGCCAGATGATATCATTGCCCTTCTCTGGGCCTCAGCATCCTCGCCTATCGGGCAGTAAATCATACGGATCAGACCAGGTGCCAGGCTCCAATCTTAGCATTTCACATGTCTCAACTCATCAACTCTTCACTTCAACCCTGCGAGGTGGCTTCTGTTCTTAGACCCACTTTACAGAAGAAGAAACTGAGGGCCAATGACAGAGTAATTAGAGGTCACTGACCCTGGCCAGTTTGGCTCAGCGGTTAGAGCGTCGGCCTGCGGTCTGGAGAGACCCGGGTTCAGTTCCCGCTAAGGGCACGTATCTCGGTTGCAGTTTGTCCCCAGCCCTGGTTGGGTAGTGTGGGTGGCAACCACTCGATGTGTCCCTTTCACGTCGATGTTTCTCTCTCTCTCTCTCTCTCTCTCTCTCTCTCTCCCTCCCACTCTATCTGAACAAAATATCAGAAAATGTCCTCGGGTGAGGATAAAAAAAAAGAGGTCACTGATTTCCAAGGTCCCATCTACCATAAGTCAGATAATACAAAACAAAAGATTCCCATGGGGAAAAAAGTGCACCTTTCTTTCTGATTCTGAGCTCCCGACACGGCCTATGCTTCCGTTTCTGAAATGCACTCATGTGGAAAACTCCTGGGCCCAGAGGCAGCAACCAGAGCAGGGGTGGGATCGTTCCGCGCAATTAGCACACGTCAAGGGCCTGGTGTTCTGGAGCCCCATCTGCTCTGATGGACTGCACCAAGAACCCCGGAAGCAGGAGGTCCCCAGGGCAGGCAGCCCGGCTTCATGTTGCTCCCCCATGTCCATCTGTGGCCCAGGCGTGGGGAGCCGGCTCTCACTCCCAATTAGCCGGCAGTAGAGATTTGAAGCAAAGCCAGCACTGAGGGCCAGCGGAGGCCTGGCTGTCACCGGCACTGTTCATCTCCAGCTGACGTATATCCACCCCTTATAATGATCCCTTGTTCCCTGGGAGGACCGCGGAGATGCATGCATCTGAAACCAGGTCTGGAGGAAAGGGGGTTACGGGGGAGGGGGGCAGCGGAAGACCTGGCTCTATCGGGCTCTGCAAACACAGGCAGATATGCAATGGACAGGAGAGAGAGCTTACATCAGAGAGAGACACGGTGACCCAGAGATACTGCCATACAGAGAGCACACAGCAGCAGGACCACTGCCGGGTCCAGACACAGTCCCTGCCTGGTGCGCCCGCCCCACCCTAAGCAGGGCCGCACAGACAGGAACACAGCACCACCAACACACCCACTGCAGGGGCAGTCTGCGTGGCCCTGAGCACAGAGGATTCCAGGAAGCTCTAGGGGGAAGTGACACAGCGACCCACGAGGACAGAGAAGGGGAGGGGAGAACATGAACCAGCAGAGGTGCGGGTGCGAGTCTAGAGGCTCACCCAGATTGCCCACAGGAGCCTGTCCACCCACTGAGGCCAGGCGAGGGACAAAGTCCCCTGGGACTCACCCAACCCACCTGAGCCCTGCCCATCCTTCTGGAAGAGCAGGTCAGGGATAAGGCACATTCATGGAAGCTGGGCAGCAGGTGTCAGACACAGGACAGCTAGTATGCAAATCACAAGGTGGATTGACAGTGGATAAACCTCCTGAGAATCATGGAATGCAGGCGTGCAGCAGGAATGTTAGGGGTGGAGGTGGTGAGGAGGGGCAAACAGGGTTTAGGGCTTTGGAACAACCATATTATTTTAATACCTACTAGGGACTGTGTACTTCAGACACAGCATCACATGTGATCCCTTCAACAATATGTACTACAGGCAATAAATACTCCCTTGTTCCATATGTTCCACTGAAAGTCAGCAAGAAAAAGTAAGTTGTTGAAGGTCATACAGCTATGAGCGTTTGAGCTGGGACTCAAACCCAGGACAGCCAGACTGTACAATCTTCAGTCCTCCAGGCAAGCCATGTGTCCTGGGTGCCCAGAACCCAGCCCAGAACCCAGCCCAGAACCCAGCCCGTGGCAGCCGTGGGGCCCAGTGGGTGTGGAGGGGCAGACAGATGGCGGGAGGGGCTGATTCAGGGAAGGCACTCTCTGTGGGGGCAGGGGTGTGGGCGTGGCGCCTGGACCCCCAGCTCCTAAGGAAGGCAAGGACAGTGGAACTAGAGCTGCCGTGACTCAGTGGCTGGGCCTCCGAGGAGCATTTCCGGAGCCCCAGACAGCTCTGCACAGTCCAGGAGCCACCTGCCCAGCAGAGGCACGGAGCCATTACTCACAACCGTTACTCACTCTTCTCTGCACCCCTCTCAGCACGTCGCTTACTCCCACTCGGCTCCCTGAGAGTGGCCAAGGGGGAGCCAGCACATCGGCCGGGTCCCTCCCTCGTCCTGCTGGCTCCAATCCTGCTAGCCCATCGCCACCTGAGTCACTGGGACGGAGACCCTGAGACTCTGGCACGCCCAACCCTCACAGCTGTCAGCCAGAACTCTGTTCCAAGAAACAGGCTGCCTGGAGGAATGGTCCCTGGGCAAAGCAACTTCCGATCCCAGGGCTGGGAGGGACCTCCCAGCATCTCAGCTGTCTTCCCAGCAGAGCCCCAAAGGCCCACCAGGGCCCCCACCTCCGTGGCTCCTCCAGTGGCCCCAAGAGCAGGAACCTCTCTGCTCAGAAACACCATGGACTTGCAGAAATTCAGCACTGGTTAGAAAAAGAGGACTCTCCTAACTCATCTCACCAATGAGGGAACTGAAACCCAGAGAAGGGAAGTGATTTGCTCGAGGTCACACAGTGCCACAAGGGGACTAGAAACAGGCCTCCTGACCCCCCTGCCACCAGGCTCTGCACGGCCCCCTCCTCCTGCCCTGAGTCGGGGCAGGCCCTGAAGTCTACCCTCACACCATCCTATTGCAAAGCAGCTACTAATGCCACAATTCTGGCGACGGGAGATCTAAAGGCAAGATGGAAAGGGAGGGAAGGAGTTGCAGCCAGACAGTGGTTAGCCCGGAGGGATCACTTCCTGACAGTGACGGGGCATCAGGAGCAGTCTGCCCAGGAGGCAGGGAGGTGGACCAGGCCTTCTGGTGGCCCTGGAGCTAAAAGGCCAGGCCTTCTGGCAAGAGATGAGGGGAGGGATTCCTGGGGTCCCAGCTGGGGACTTGGAAGAGCCCTGGCCTCCTCTCCGCTCACCTCTCCTTCCCCCTCTGCTGGCCCCTGCTTTCCCAGGGCTCCAGCCTGGAATCCAGGCCTGGCCCCTGCCTCCACTCCCACGCTCGGCTCAGCTCAGCTGGCCACAGAAACCGCCCCGCGTGTGTGTGCTGGAGGCAGCGTGGAAGGCACCTCCATGGGCGCCTCATCTACCTCTTGTGCTCCCCTAGCCGCTCGGCAGCTGCACTCATCTCTGCCATGAAGCCCCCGCCCCACCCTCGCCCCCTGCACCAATGGTAAGAACACTAACAGCAATGATAACCAAGGCTCACACCGCGCCTGCACGCAGGCCTCGGTTCTATTGCTTTCCCACGTTTCACCAAGGACGAAAATGAAGTCCAGGCAGGCCAGATGCTGTCCTCAGCCACAGAGCCTGCGAGAGGTGGGGTCAGGATTCAAACCCAGACAGCGTGGCTGCAGTCTGTCATCTCGACCCCCCCTGTCACACTGCCCTGTGACAACACCTTGAACCAGGAAGGTAAAGCTCCTTCATCCACTCCCTCGTCCACGCAGCCTGGACGGGCAGCCTCTGGACGGGCAGCCCCAAGCAGGCAGACGCTCACCAGGTCACTCACAGCCGGGCTGGGCAGCCAATGCCTCTGAGCACACAGGCTCCCCCACCCTGGCTAGGGGACACTCCTGTTCATTCACTCACTTCACAGACAGTGAGGGCCTACTGTGTGCCAGGCCGATGCGAAGGATGCCGCCAAAAGGAGCCTTTTGGTTCCTTAGAAACACGAGCCGCTTGCAGCCCGCCCTCGCTCCCACCTGCTGCTGTCCGTCCACTGCCATCTCCTGTGGGAAGCCTTAGGCCAAGGGGGGCTCTCTGGCCTGAACGATCTCCCGGGAGGGAGATTTCAGTGCTTCCTCAGGCTCCTGATCCAGAGAAATGAAGGGACTCTGGAGAGGACTTCCCATCCCCAGGGGCTGAGGAATTTGAACAGGGGACTCCAGAGGCCTTGGCTTATGGCCTGTCCCAGGTCTTCCTGGGGCAGGACAGCATCACAGCTGCCCAAGTAATCTCCCTAAATAACAAGCTCATCAAGTTTCTCTTGGGTGAAATTTCTCTACTGCTCCCCTCTTTAACCTAGACAGAGTTCCCAAGGCCGGACCCCCGCTCCACGTCGGCTCTCTCCAAAGCCACTGGTTCCACACACGCTGCTTCCTGTGCTCGGCACTGAGCGGAGCGCCTCACAGACAGGGTCTCGTCCCCCCACCACCACTCGATGAGGCGGAACATTAGCCCCACTTCACAGGTGCAGACCCTGAGGCTCTGTCCAAGGTCACACAGCCAGGAAGCCTGGAAGGGGAACCCAAGCCCGTCTCACTGTAAGACAGGGCTGGCACGTGGATGTACCCACACTTACACGTGGGCCACGGTGCCTCTGTGATGCCTTTCCCTGTGCCTGAAGAGGTCCTTATCCCTCTTCCTCCCTGCAGGACCTTCTCCACCTTCACAGCCCATCTCAAATGCACCCCCTCTCTGGAGCTCTCCTGACTCCACCAGTCGAGTGCATTGCTTTCTGTTTGACCCCCTCTGCACTTCGCAGAAACCTTCTCTCTGCTCCCCTTTCTCTCCCACTAGTTTCCCTGGCCTCTCCAGTCCCACACCCCTGGCACCTTGCCCCACAGCATCGATGCCCAAAAAGGCTCTGAAGTGAATGATCAGGGGCCTCATGTGCCCACAACCCCCCAGCCCCTGGGTGGGGGTTTCTCCCTGTGCCCACCCCCTTCCTGATAGCTCTCTGCTCAACCAGCTTGGCTGTTTCTGGGAGTCTCAGCGGTGATTAGGGCCCTAATCAGCAGGACTTCCTGCCAGCCACTGCCAGAGGTGGGGGCAGGGCCAGGAGGGAAGTAAGGTCAATCCAAGGTGAAGTTTGAAGCCTGGGCCAGGGGAGGCTCCTGCAAGGAGATGGATGGACGCACAGACTTCCAGCCCAGCGTCTCTCCAGCCCTTTATCTTCCAGGTAAGGACACTGAGGCACCGTGAGGAAGGGACTCATCCAGAGTCCAGGAACACAGCAGGAGCACTGCACCCCCCTGCCCTGGCCACAGGGACCCCGGGGAGGGCATCTGTTCTGACTCTTCCCCTGAAACCCTCTGCAGCCCCTTCCACCCCGCTCGCCCAGCACCAAGCCCAGTGCTGACCCCACAGACTGACGGCTCCCTATACAGGTTGTGGTAGACTGGTGGAGTGCTTAGGTCTGGGCAAGGTCAAAGGTCAAAGGTGAGCCCCTCCTGGAGATAAGCAGTGGCCTGGAAATAGAGCAGAGGTGAGCAGGGGCTGAGGAGGGGAAGCAGCGCAGGGCTGGGCTGAGCTCAGGAACCCTGCCCAGCTGTCATCATCATCAACCCAAGCCCATTCTTTCTCGAAGAAAAAGCTTAATGCCTTTTGCAGCTGCAACTGGGCGGGCCAGGGGTCCGGAAGTGGAGCTCACCCCAACCTGACCCGGAGCAAGTCCAGCCTCCTTGGGTGAGAACCGGGCCTAGGTGGAGACTGCACCTTAGAAGCCTGGAGGGCTGACCCTGCTGATGAGGACATCAGGGGCTCCGGAAAGCGGAGGACCTCAGAGAGAGTGGAGGCCTCAGATGGAGAGGGAGTGTGGCCAGGAGCCGGCCCCTGCCCTGGGCTCAAAGCCCACAGCTCCGCAGCACGTAGGAAGGGCTGGGCACGGCTCTCCCCACCTCCGACCAACAAGGTGCCGGAAGGAGATGCACATCAGACTTCGGAGAAACCTAAAAAGTGCTTGCAGCAGGTTTTTGGGGTCCTACTTTAAAATACAGATGCCACCCCTATGAGCATGCCCTGTTGTCAGCAGCAGTCTGCCCGGGGGCCAGGGCAGGTCCTTGCCAGGCTGGGGAGTCTCCAGTCCAGTGACTCTCATCAAGGGATGGGACGAAATCCAAGAAGGGGAATGGCGTTTGGATTCGTTTATAATAATGCATCTTGTTTACAGAGATGGCAACTTCCTCAGAGTGCTCCATAAACACAGATTTGCACCAGCTCCCTGGGAAGACAGGCCTCTGGAGGTCCCCTTAGCTCCCCCACCCCCACTCCCACTCACAGATGGAGAGACAGAGATAGGGAGAAAAGTCTCTCCTCTGGGCTCTGATGCTAGGACCCCTTGAGGGAACATGACCCTCCACCCTCTGGTCCCATAATCCTCCCACCTAACAAACGGAACAACCATGATAACAGAGAAAAAGGTCAACTAGCAGAGGGCTCCTGGAAGAGCAGCAGCACCATCACCACCATATCACCCATAATAACAACAAATACTAATGTTTATTGAGCACTTACTATGTGCTAGGCACTGTTCAAAGTATTGTCAATAGACTAACTCATTACGCCTCACAACCGCACCATGAAGCAGGTACTATTATTGTCCCACTTTACAGCTGAGGAAACAGAGGATCAGAGAGGTTCAGTCACTTGCCAAGGCCGCAAGCCAGCTGACAGGGTCGTGCCGAGTCGAGCCCCAGCATCCTGGCTGCAGTCACACTTTTCGCTTCACGCCAGCTCTCAGTGAACACAGCCCTGTTTCCAGTTCCAGCCAATCCTCCCAGGCCTGTCTAAAACGCCCACCCTCTCCCCCCTTAGTCACTTCCCACTGCGCAGCATTCTGCCGGGCACAGGGAGGACCACCCGGGAGGCAGAGCCCAGGCCTGGCCTCAAGGAGTCTGTAATCCAGCTAAACACGGGACTCTGCCCAGGACCAGGAAACTGAGGGGCCCTGTGTTCTCTGTTGGAGAAGGCCTGGGTAGGGGACCTAGACTTAGAACTGGGACCCTCCCAGAGCGGAAGAAGGATAGGATTCCATTCAGGCAGTCCTGGAACCCTCAGGCCCCATCAACTCCCCAAGACCCCGCCCTGCTGGCCCAGTCCCTCCTGCCTCCGGAACACCCAGCCTGGGCTACAGGCTTCCAGCCCTACAGAGGCAGGGATTACAGAGCCCGGACTGCCCTGAGGGGCACACCATCCCCACCTCACACGAGCTCCAGCTCCGCGGAGCAGCCACCTTCCCCAAGGAAAACCAAGGTGCAGAGAAGTAGGAAGGTGGCCAAAGTCACCAAACTGGGTAGAGCTAACCCAGGGACCCAGCGGCGCCTCTGCTTCAGGCCATTCGGAGGAGGAAGGAGCTGGCCTGAGTGTGACCATGCATAATGGAGGGGCGCCCGGGGAGGTGGGCACGGCCCACACGGCTGGCAGCGCTACTGCCCCCCACCCTCGTTCCAGCTCAATGGTGCCCACACCTCTGCATGCCTAATCACTTTGAAAGCTAAGAGCTAGGGCCTGGGGGGTACAGAGCTGGGGACAAAGGCCTGGCTCCAGTGCCCCAAAACCGCTCTCTCCCTCCCCGCACGCCACACCATTTCTGATTTGCTTTTTTCTGAGCCCAGCAACTGGGAGGGCTCTCCTGCCGGACTCCGCTGTCCTCTCCGGTACACACCCCTCAGCTGGGCCTCAGTGCCCTTTCTGGGGTGAAAGAGGCTGGGGGCCCAGAAATAAGCCAAGGAGCCAGCACCGCCGTCTGCGGGCCACCCCGGCTCCACCTGGTCTTCGTCGAGCTCGGCACACTCGGCATCCTGCTGCCCGGCCCCATCTCCCTTTAGGTCTCTGTCGAACCAGAGGGAAGCGCGTCCTCGTTAAGCAGCCCCACCTAGTCCCTGGCTCAAGACGAGGGACTGAAGTCAGACCCTGGAAAGGCTTTCATCCTTAGAAGAAGCCACAACTGGGCAAGGGACTGCCCTGGCTGGAGGCAGGGGGGTGACTGGGATGACCTCAGACCCTACTCCTTCACGCTCTCCAGCTTTCCACGCAGGAGAAAACGGGTGGCGGGGCCTCGGCCGAGGAGGGCTGGAAGGAGAGGCATGCTGGGACAGGAGGTCCAGTGTGGGTCCGAGCCCACCCCAAAGGCCTTGACACTCCCATCCATGGAGCCCAAGCCTCCGGAGGTTCCGTGTACAGAATTCTTTAATGTCAACACACACAGGTCTGGAGAGGCAGGCCAGGGAGTGAGGTGACCTGCGCCTCCCACACTTCTCCTGAGAGGCCCTGGAGAACGCACCCTTGGCTCACAAGTGCCCCCCTCACCTCCCGCTGCTAGTTACACAAACCACTTCAAGCTGCCCTGACAACCCTGTATTATTTACACATTTGGAAACTGAGGCTTAGATAAGAGTTGCCCCTGGGTTTTTCTGTGGCATGGCTTCTCTGATTACCATCTCCAGGCAGGTTGGGGAGGCCCCTTTGGGGGGGTGGGAAAACTGGGCAGGAGCTCAAGCTGCCCAACCTCAAAGCAACCCTTCCTTCCCCCATCCTGGCACACCGGGCCCTGCTAGCCCCTCAGCAGGGGCACAGCACTAACTTCAGGGGCAGGGGTCGAGGTCTGTGTTGCTTCTGACCCCCCATCCCCCACAGGGTCACGCAGCCCACAGGTCTGCTCCAGATTCTGTGGGGTTGACCAGCAGGACAAGGCATGGAGCGGGACAAAAGGAATTGGAAGAAACTCAGAATCTTTGCAGGAAGCAGCTGGGGCAGACCTGGTAGGTGGTTCAGCAATGGGTGTGAGAGCAGAGAGCAGGCTCTCTGTTCCTCAAACACTGGAGGAGAGGAGGAGGCTCCTGCCCTGCAAGATCCTCTCTGTGCCCACCCCCAGGCCAGAGGCTATGACCCTCCTGCTCCCCTCTTCTGGGTGTCAGAGAACTTCCCAACTCCAAGAATCCCAGGGCCTCAGTATCCCAAGAGACCTTCAAGGTCATCCCTTCTAACCACATCCCAACTCAGGAATCCTTCTGAGCTGTTGTCCAGCCTCTGTCTGAACTACCCCCAAGACGGGAAGCTCACTACCTTACAAGGCAGCCTGTTCTCTCGCTGACCTGCCAGGCTTGTTGGAAAGCCCTTCGTTAAATTCAAGCCAAGCTTCCTTCACCAAACACAACCCCACTCTGCCCCTCCGCTTCCTGTTCCTACCTCAGAAGAAACAAGGAACCGAGAGTCCCCAAACTCGAAGGTTTTGGTCACAGTGCATAGTGACGAGAAGATGGTCACCAGATGGTAACCTCCTCTCTGAACTCAGCTTCACCCCAGCCCAGCTCCCCTCCACCTGGCCACCAGCAGCCTGTGTTTATCATTCTGGGCACCACAGCCCCCGTGGAAGACCCTGGACTGGGGCTTTGAGCGAAGTGAAGTATGAAGAAGTATGGAATGAGGGTGGGGAAAGACAGCCAGAAGGGTTCAAGGCCAGGGATTTGGAAGAAGAGGTTCCCAAGTTGCCTCCTCCACCACCCAAGAATTCTCTTTTCCGGATCCAAGTGCTGGCTGTCAGCTCTGGCGGTCCTGTTGACTAGCGAGACCCTCCCAAGCCCCGGCCCTCCATGGGCAGCAGAGTCCAGGCCAGCCCCAAGTGGGATCCCAGCACTGGTCCGGTTCGGAGTCCTCCCACCCAGCTTCCCAAGCAGAAACAGGTCAGGACCTCCCTTCCACACCCCTGGGCCAGGGGGTCGGGCGGAGGGTGGCCCCAAGCTCGAGTCCTGGGGGAGAGTGAGGGTGGGGGAGACAGAAGGCTGCCAGCTGGCAGGGGCAGGAGCAACTTAAGGCCAAGTCAGAGCCACAATGGTCCCCACCCCACCCAGGCGGCTTCAGGAAGGGGCCAGGCAGAGACTCAATGAAAGAGCGAGCTCCCTCCACACCTTCCTGACCCCCGGCTTGGCTTGGCCACAAGGGCCAGGGGCTGGGGCTTCCAGAAGACGCCCCTATCTATCCCCAAGCACTCTAAACCTTGCTCCAGTTCCCCCTCCTCGCCTCACCCATAACCGCCCATCCTGCCTTCCCCTACCCAGCACCCATCCTGTCCTCCAACCCCATTCCACCTCCTGCAGCGAGTCCAGCCTGGGAGCACAGCAGGCTTCTCCTGGTCACCCCTCGGTCAGTCCCCTCCCGGTTTCCTCTTCTAGGACAGTGCACAGCCTAAAAACATCTGGGCAGGCAGTCCTGGCCCTGGTCCTGAACTGGGGGGTAAGGGGCAGACCCCGAGATCAGCTCTGTGTGGATTCTCCAGCTTGGGAAGGGGTGGCAAGCAGGGCATCAGAGGGTCAGGGGGGTGGGGAGGAAGGAGAGGGGAGTGAAAGGCAGCTGTGTGTGTCTGTTCATTAACCACCTGGATTAGCCATTTCTGCCCAGAGGGCTGAGGAAGGAATACGATGCTGACCGGGAGGGCGGCAGGGGGCACTCATGCCAGGCTGTGCCCATGGGCAAGGAGCATGGACCCAAGCTGAGAGGAGTGTTTTTAACTCCAACCTTCCCAGGCCTGCCAGACCCTTCCTTGCAGCTGTGGCCAAGCCTTGGGAAATGAGAGATGGGAGCAAGGAGAACCCCAAGGAGGAGGAAGGAGCCCAGTAACAGCTCCATCGGGAGACAGGGACAGAAACAGAGGGAAACGCCTGCTCTTCTCATGGCCTCTCCCCAGGGCAGGTGGGAAGAGAGTGCTGGAGACGAAATACTCCCAACCCTCCCCTCCTCGGGAGATGTGTCCCTCCCCACTCACCTCTGCGGTCATGGGTCTCCAGCAGCCAATGACACCAGCAACTTCCCCAGCAAACAAAACTCCTTCTAACTGGGCTCTCTCTCAGAGCACGGACAACCGCACCCCAGACATCCCTGCAGACATCTCAAACACATCTGAAGGGGACTGACAGGTTGGCCTGAGGGGCTAGCCTAGCCCACAGACGTGACCAGGAGGGCTGACCCCCTCCTCCCCTCATTTACACCCTGCTCAGCGGTCCTGACAGCACCCTGAGGACAGCCGGGCAGCACACACACACCACACTCACCTTTCCGGCAGAGGAGCCCCCGGGTGGGGTGGTGTCTAAGCTCACGGGACAGGGCGGTGGGCAGTGACAAGGGAGCAGCTGTGGCTGGCAAGAAGCTGGTTGCGGAGAGGAGGGCGTGAGTGAGCCTGGTGTGGGGAGCCTCGCTGTGGAGAGCAGGCACAGGGAGCAGAGCTGGCCCCAGGGCCACTGCTGGGAGCAACTGAGCCAGGGCGCTGCTAGCCCAGCTCCCTCCCCCGTGGCGCTGGCGGGCAAGCAGCACCGCCTCCTTCCCGGAGCCGGCCAGCAGCCCGCCCCGCCGCCTCTTTAACCCCTGCAGCGCTCATACCCAGCTCTGGCCCGGCTGGCAGGGGCCGGGCACGGTGCTCAGGGCAGGGCATGCCAAGACATGTGGCCTCCCTATCCAATCGGCCACTGGCCCCTGGGGACCAGTAGCCTCCCTGGGGACCAGCAGGAATGGGGCCAAAGGGCTTGTGGAGCAGAGGTGGGGGTAGGGGGCAGGACCCCACGGAAGAGACACAGCTGCACTGAAATGGCCAAAGGGCCACTGGGTGGGTAAGGATGCTCCGTGAAATGATAATAATGACGATGATGACGATAAACTGTAACTCTCAACTTGTAGAGCACTTATTTGGTGGCTGTGACCTAGAACCTCACTCCTGAATCTGTTTTTTCCTTTCGGACATTCCGTGACTGTCGATGCAAAAGTGGTCTGAATTGAGCTCGAGTTAATAAAATGCATGCTTCAACTCCCTTTGAACGCATCAGAAAAGATGAACTGACAACTGGAGAGAGAGACAGAAATGGGAGAAAGCAATATGCCCTAGTGTTCATTACAGAATCCAGTGCATTTACCAGAAGTCCTTTCAACCTTTTTATATGTACAAATGGTTTTATAATTTAAAAGATTGGGGGAAGTGAAATTTGAAAAGTTTGGAGTACCACATAAAATTCAGGGGTGGGGAACGTCCAGCCTGCGGGCCACGTGAGGCCTGTGAAAGCAATACCAGTTAGCATCACACGCCGCACCAAATCAGCCTGACCAAATATAGCAAGCTCATTTTTAAGTTGATAATTGTGTATGGCCCACGAATGATGTTATAAATATCACTGGCCCTTGGCAGAAAAAAGGTCCCCTACATGATAAGTGTGAAGAAGCAGACAGGATTATTTTGAGGGGAAGGGAAAAGTCATTTGCTGCACACCTATTGAATACCAGGCTCTTAAACAACTTCTCTCTCACTGAATCTTGGAATCACTCTGTTATTTTAGCTGAAGAAGGTGACCTTGGAGCAGTTAGGTGACTTGTCCTAGACAAGCAGGGTGGTACAGAGAGGGATCTCAGGCTTGACAGGCTGACTCCCAAGCCAAGCCCCTCACCTACTAGCCCTTCAATGCCCATCCGGGCCACCTTTGTGTGTGGTCCTGGGCCAGTGGCCTGATCTATGAGCCTCCGTGTCCCCTGTTGTACAATGAGACTGGGGCCAATGGTATTCAAGATCTTTTCTACGTCTTAACACTCACCAATTGTATTAACGCAACCAAACCATTCCCAGGCTTTAATTTTCCAAAGAATAAAGTGACAGAGATGGCCCAGAAGGGACAAACATTTGGGAGCATCTGGGACCAAAGTCACGGGGGGGAGATAGCATTTTAGAGATCTGCTCCCCAGCCCCATCAGGGACAGTGGACCCCTGAGGAGAGGTGGGAGAGGTGTGCCTTCTCTGGACCTTGTGTGGGGATGGTGAAGACAGAGGTGTCACTATACCCACCTCCCCCTCCAGAGCAAGAAGTCCTCATCCTTTCCCAGGTGGGAAGAGTCTGGGTTCTCAGTCCCAAATCCCAGCATCTCAGAACCCACCAGCCTTGACGGCAGCCTCAATCTGTGAGCGGACGGACATAGAACACGCCTCCGAGACTGTTGGACCAAGCAGGGAACCTGGCCCAGGCCCCCCAGACCCCTTCCCAGCCCTCTCTGGCCCCAGCTCTGGGGCAAAGGTGACTCCTAATGCCTAACCCTGCCTAACCCTGTGCCCTCTGCAGACCAAGGACTGCTCTTGGGCTTGGGTCGGGCCCAGTCAGGGGAGGGAAATGAGAACTCCATGTCAGAATCTAGGCTGCTCTAGAGGTGAGTGGGGAGTCTGTTATGAAAACAAAAGTTGCCCCTTTTGGGTCACAGCACAGCAGAAGTATCCTCCTCCCCATCTCCTCTTTCCAACCCACACCCACTGTCATCCTGATTGACATCAAATACTCCCGCCCTCCTCCCAGCCCCCACCACAACCTATCCAGTCCCAGCTCTACAGCAGGACCTGCGGAGCCCCCGCTGAGGGCACTGTCCCTTGAGCCTACTCATCACACGATTCCCTCCTCTCCACATCAGCGTCCAGGGCGCACTTCAAAAGCCACACCCTTCATGGCTCCCTCGCCAACACCTCCATTCGGTCGGCACCGGCCCCTTTGAACACCCAAGGCTCTTGCTCATATACTAATGCCAAGATATACACTTGGGTGCACTCTGTATCTCCCATTAGTTCAGCAAGGATTTATTTACCTTTCCTTCCCTTTTCTTAGTTTGCCCAGTGCCTAGCACAAGATTGATTCATAATAGACTCTCAATAAAGGTGGAATGAATAGTGAATGATAAAGAGATGGATGGATGGGTGATTAGTCCAACACTGAATAAAGGGCACTTTTTTTTTTTTTTTTTAATCCTCACCCGAGGATATTTTTTCCATTTTTGGTACAGATAGAATGGGAGGGAGAGAGAGGAAGGGAGAGAGAGTGAGAAACATCGACGTGAAGGGACACATCGAGGGGCTGCCACCCGCACGACCAACCAGGGCCGGGGACAAACTGCAACCAAGGTACATGCCCTTAGCGGGAACCGAACCCGGGTCTCTCCAGACCGCAGGCCGACGCTCTAACCGCTGAGCCAAACCGGCCAGGGCAAAGGGCACTTTTAATGCTTAATTCTGTACAAGGCTGTACCACGATCACTGTTGGCAGAATTTTATCCTTAAAGCTATATAGTCACAGACAGAAAAACTGACCATGCTCAGACATGGGGACCATCCGACAGATACGCGGTGTCCCAGGTGCACTGCACCTACCCCAGGTCTGCAGCAGATCCAGGGGACTCTGAAGGACACCCTTCTCCAGCTGCTCTCGAGGAAGCTTTGCTGGTGAACCGCTCTGCCCCCTATCCCAACATCGACCCCTCTCCCCTAGCACCTGGGCACAGAACCATGAGTTCAGCAAGTCTCTAGAAACCACACAGACAGGAAGTCAAGGAGCTCGAGGATTTCAAAGAAGAGGTGCAGCCTTCCCCTGTACTTCCAAGAGCAGCCCCATACCCATCATCTACCCCCGGCTGTCCCGGTGTGTCGGTCCTGCCATCGCTTACACAAACACACACAGAGCGAGGCTGCTTTGTGCAGAACCCTGCTCAGCCCCTTTTCTCCCCACTCCCCTCTCCTCCTCCTCCCAGCCAATGAAGACTCAGAATTCCCAGGGTTTCCCATCTCCCATCCCCCAGCCCTCTCCTGCCTAGGAGCCAGCCCAGACCCCTTTCCCTCCTCCCTCCCCCCTCCCTCCCTCCCATCCCCATGCGCAGCACTGCACATCTGGTTCCAGTTGTGGTTGGTCCGTTCAGGGGTAGGCCTGGGGGTTTCTCATAAAACTGAATAACACCAGTGTTGGAGCCCAGTGGAGCTGGGGGAGGGGAGGGCAGGAGGCCTGTGGGGCCAGAGGGAGAGAAAACGGCAGAAAGGAGGCCCGGAGACACACAGAACCCGGACAGGGCAGGGCCGTGCCTGGCATCCACGGACTGGTCAATAGATGCCTGTTAACTGGAGACAGAAGCTGGAGAAACAGAGGGCAGGAACGCCAGGAGGAGAGAGAGGGACAAAGAGGGGGTCATAAACAGGGACCCAGAAGGAGGAAAAAGACAGAACTGGGGGTGGGGTGGTTGTGGAGCCACAGAGAGGCCATTGAGAACAGCAGGCAAAATGAACTGTGTGTGTTGGGGCCAGGTGCTGAGTTAGGTACTTCGTCTGGGGAAGGAGGGGACATGACAGAAGGGAAGACAGAGGGACAGAGAGACATGGAAGAAAGGACAAAGATAAGTCAAGAGAAAGATGTCCCTAGAGGGTTGAATCCAGATGTCCCTGCCCTCCCAGCCCCACCACGGAAGGGTGGGGGTCGATGGGGAGCTGCTCATCTCCTTCCTGGGTGTTGATTTCATCACTATTAAGTGCCCACCCTGCAGCGAACCTTTCCCGTGTGCTTTTCCACGCAGGCCTCCGTCCAAACCAGGAAGGGGCTCTGATTCTTGCCCCAGTCTTAGGGGTGGGCTCCGGGCACTTACGTGACTTACCCTGAATTACAAAGCAGCTGAGGAAAAGGACAGAATTTGAATCCACATCTTCCAAGTCAAGGCTGCGTCACCAGGGGACACAACTGGGAATTCTGGGTCCCAAGGCTCCCTCTGGAGGGCATCATGCCATGTGACTACACTTTCAAGGGGAGAGTCCCAGGTGTTTATACAACTAAAGGGAAGCACCTCTGAGCTGGGCTAAGAGCTGACCAGAAACACCCATCTTCCTAGGATGGGGAAGGGTGGTCTCCAGGGGAGGTACAGGGGCCACCCACTCTATCAGCCTCGGCCCCCACTCTCTTCCTCCCTCTTCACCTCGGAGAAGGCAGGGCTACATGCCCAGTCCCTGGGCCTCAGCATCCTGCTGAACCTTGGGTTGCACCCCTCACGTCTGACCACCCCCTACACACACACCTCCACAGCCAGAGGTGAATTTGGGCTGTCCCTCGGGATGTCTGCATCTCAGGGTCACACCCTGGGGCCCTCCTGGCCACGGCTTCCCCATAGCAGATTCCAGAAGCCACAGCCCCCGCTGCTGCCCCACAGAGCTCCTCTCCCTCCCTTCCTTCCTGAGACCGGGCTCCACAGCCCAGGTCACTGGTCACTTCCCTTTCTGTTCGTCATCGGTCATCTCTCACACTCAGGCCAGACTGAGGCTGAAGCAGGGGCACCCCCTTCTCACCACCAGTGCCCCCTATTTGCATCTCATCTGCATATCTGTCTATTATCTGTCAAAGCTCAGAAACAGGCACAGCCTCGGCCCTTTGTCACACACTCCCCAGGGAGGGAGAAGTGCCAGGCCTTCTAATCCCAGCTTCCTACTCGCAAATTTGCACCCTGGTCTGAGGGCAGAGGATCAGAGGACAGGAAATCATGGGAACGATGGCTTGCCAACAGTCTGTCTCTGGAGCACCTGCCGGCGGTCCCTCCCTCCTCTGAGCCTGCCTCAGTTTCTAGGCAGGATTCCTCTCAGGCCAGCCCCAGCGATGATCACTGGCTTCAGCCTGGGTCTTTTCAGAGAGCCCACAGCCTCCCTCACAGGGCCTCCTCCCCCACCCTAACCCGATATTATAAGGTTCCTGGACTGGACAGTCAGGGAATCCCCCAGACCTAGATTATCTGGATTTCAGGAAGGTGTTGGCAGGATCCGTGATGAAATGCTTGAAGACGAGATAGAAAGCAAAGTGGATTCCTAGGGGTGTTGATTAATAGATCAATGTCAACTTCCTGACTTGCCAAAGGGCTCTGTCCTCTGCCCTGGCTTGTCCAACATACTTATCAGTAACGTAGGTGAAGAATGGAGGCTTACCAAGTGCACAACGAGAGTAAAAAAGCCGAGAGAAGAGCTAAGATGCTGAAATGAATCGAAATGCAGAACTGACTTTATAAACAGGCTAAAATTAGCAAGGGAACATTTCTCTTGGAGTTAAGTCCTGAACTAAGGTTCTAAAGTCATTTTCTAAAAACAGAATAAATAATAGTTCATGTAGGGAAACCTCTAAGATTTAGTGAAAACAAAAATTTAGTTCAGCTGCAGTAGGATATGGCTTCCCCCAAAAGGCAAATGCACTATGGGTTACATGAATAAAGGTATAGAACCCAGACCAAAGGAGGTGAGAGTTCCACTTTACTCCAGGCTCCGCAGACATCATCAGGAATGTGTTCTCTTCTATACCACAGAAATCAAAGGGCATTCAGAGGAGGACAACAGTAGATACTCAGTCACTATTTGTGGAATAAAAGCACAAGGAAAGTTAAAGAAGTTGGGCCCAATTTCTATTTCAGATGACAAAGAAAGGACACAACAGGCATCATCAAATACATGATCCACTGTTTGAGAAAGTAAGCCAGGGCGAAGTACACTGCCACATAAACCTCCGTTGTGAATTCCTTGACACCGGGGGCCATTTCTTATTTATCTCTGAATGTCCAAGAGGCAGAAATAGCCAGAAGCTGAGCAGCTGCTAAGAGCAGGACAGCACCCCGACAAGGCCAGGCCCGGCCGCGGATCAGTGGGGAGTATGCTGGCCCCAGCAGGAGAGCTGACCTTCGGTAAGCCGGCTGCCAGGCTGGAGGAGGCGAGGAGCTGAGCTGGTGGCCGTACTTCTGGCTCACACACGCTGTCCCAGGCTGGCTTGTGTACTTGCCACTGCCCAGTAGCCCTGCGGGGACTGGCCCCAGCCAGACACCCTTGCCCACTGCCCCAAGTCCCGCCAAACCCTGGGTTCCTCTCCAGCACCTCGTCGCCTGCAGAGCCCTCTCCCACCTCCTCACTCTTTCATGTGTCTCCTTCCCTTTCCCTCACTCCCTCGTCTCCCCCTCATCTCACTCCTCCTCCTCCACATCTGACCTCCCTCCTCCCATGGTCCTCTTCCTACTGTTCCTCCTTGCCCTTTGCTCTGTGGCAACGGACTGCCAAAATGTCACCACTCACCCTCTCCCCACACATTTTTAAAAAATGTATAGCACTTTCAGGGTCAGGGAGAGCTGGAGGCTTCTCTCCTGAGGACTTAGATTCCACCCCATGGACAGTAATAATAATCACTTTGCTCCACCTTGAAATGAGGTACTATCCCTCCCAGGGTCTGAGAGTCCCTGAAGCCTGGCCCCACCCTATCGAAGCCCAGGAGTGGAGGGGAACGGGTCCAGGCTTTGCTATTGCCTCCCCTGTCTGAAGCCTGGCCACCCGACTCACTGGCTGTGTGACCTCGGGGAAGTGACCTGACCACTCTGAGCACTGAGCGCAGAGGCTGGCACAGAGCAGCCCTCCATGCTTCCTACATGCTCCTCCCACATCCTGCTTCTTCAAAGAAGCCGTCGCCACCCCATCCCAGAGTCAGATTCACCTCTCCTCTCTGTATAACTCTTTGCCCTGTTTCATCAACACTCAGACTTACCGAGTGCTTGCCACGTGCCAGGCACTGTTCTTAGAGCACTGTGGGTATTAACTCACTTTAATCCTCCCAACTACCCTATGAGGGGTGACCACTATGAATCCCATTTTATAGGTGAGAACAGGGAAGGCCAGAGACATCAGCTGATGGCTACTGCTCTTCTGACTGAAGCAGCAGCATGGCGTTGCCAGGGACCGCAGGGCCTTGCTGGTCAACACCTTGTACGATGCAGGCCTCTCCTTGGACCTGGCAGAAGCTCAGCCCGCCCTGCTTGCACAAGCCAGACCCCCAGCGCCCCCTCCCACACCCAGGCAGCTCCCACTCTGAGTGGAAACCTGCTTCCGATGGCTCCTGGCTTTGCTTTGGAGAGCAAATCCCTTCAAAGCTCTGTTCAAACATCTCTCTCTCTCTCTCTCTCTCTCTCTCTCTCTCTCGCACACGCACACGCACACGCACACGCACACATTCATTCACCGCTCACAACCCCTGAGTAGTCACCGCACAGGCTGGGCAGTCCCAGCTCTTTCACAGTTTCTGGATCTTTCCACATTCCAGGTGCTCCGTTGTTTTTCTGGTTCTGGTCCTTTTCCAGTTGGCCCTCGTCTGTTCATTCATTCACCCATTCACGCAATAAATGCTGTTTAAGTGCCTGCAGCAGGTCAGGCCCCGTGGGGGGACCGTGGGGGGACCGTGAGCGAGCCAGACGGAGCGCCTGCCTTCAGGAAGCACTCGGTCCGGAGGAGGAGGGGGACACCGAACCAACACAAACACAAAGGCATGAGGACCGCGGAGCGACATGAAGAGAGAGCCCCGAATGCAGGGGGTGGGGGAGCATTCGGTCCTAACAGCTAATGAGCACAGCGCCAGGCCCTGCTCCAAAGCCCTGCTAGTGTCCGCGCAGCCTCTCCTGGCCACAGCCTGGGGGCAGGCGTTACACTCACCCTGCCTCTGTCCCCCGAAGAAGCTCCAGCGTGACAGAGACAGCAAAGAAGCAGTGGTGACGGGACTGGACCCCAGCCTGTACTTTGACCGCTATGCCATCTATCTGTAAGAGGTTCGGAGGGAGTTCCTGAAGACTGGTTCCCAAGGGGATGACCCACGCGGGTGCCCGCAGCAGCCTGGCCCTGTGGAAGGCAGTGGCCCGCCCTGGCATCACTGGGCTCCTCCACTGTGATTTCTTCTGTGCACCCTACTGTCACGTCAGCTTCACCAAGATGGCAGTCATCCCAACTCCAGAACCCCCAGTGTGTTCTCTCACTGATGTCCCCTTCGGACCTTTGGCCGACCTGGTGGCGTCAAGGTGGCTGGAGGCACTGTCAAAAGAAGTGAATGAGGCCAGAGGCCAGTCCCTCCCGGCAAGACCTGCTGGAGACAGGCTCCCAGATGGACCAGGGAGGGGCAGGAAGGACTCACACCTGGGGAACAATCACCCCAGGCTCTACTCAGGCCACCCAGCTGGGGCTCAGAATGTTGAGAACTTAGAGCTGACTGGCCCAGTCCTCCTAGCAGTGCTGGGGAAACTGAGGACTGGGGAGGACAAGCAGGGAGGAACTCAGTGGAGTTAACCCGAGAACCAGATGTCCTGCTGCCAACCAGAGCACAGCCTCCAGGAGAGCCGGCGCCAGCCCCGCCCGTGCAGGGAGGGAAGCAGGAGCCTTCTGCTCAACCACAGGGGACCCACGGGCCCAGGTAAAAGGTGCTCAGGCTCCAGGTGCGACACAGTCCTGCTCTCGGAAAGATGACCAGGGCAGAGGCTGGTGGGAAGGACGAGCAGGGCCACCGCTGGAGTCCCTCCCTCTGGGTGCTCCTCCCCAGGGACCCCGCAGTGACTGTTGTCTAGGAACACCGTGCTCAGGCTGAGTCTTGGCTCATGCACCCTACCCTGGCTGAGCTCCATTCAACAATATACAGCCAGGCGGATTCCAACCAAACAGAGTTAGGTGGTTGTTTTGTTGGTGGTGAGTTTTTTGTGGGGTCTTTTCCCCCTTTCTTCCGGGTAGTTGATGGTGGTTATAAAAAACAAGTCTTGTCTGGCTGGCATCCAGGGCAAGCACAGCTTGCCCAGGAGAAGGGATCCTGGCAGATCCTACCTGCCGCTGCCCACCTACCCCCACCCCATCGTGTCCAGGCGCCAAAGTGCCCGCTCCCACCTCCATACTCCTGGCGATGCCCTGAGCCTCCTGCCCCAGGGGGGCAGCCATCCTGGCACCTGGGAGTTCCAGGGAGGCCTAGGGGGATGTGGGGTGTGCTGGCAGGGGCAGAGGTAGGGCAGGCGGGGGCCCAGCTCTATTTGGGCCCGATGCTTCCTAGGAATTCCATCCCTGCTTGGCCAGAGTCGGGAGCAGAAGGTGGAGCTGGGGCAGCCCAAGCAGATGCAAGGATCTAAGTCCAGAATCAGACAGCCAGCTCTCTTGGGCAGAACTGGGGAAAGGAGCAAGGATCCTGGGGTCCCCTGGGCCCTGCTCTTCTCTTTGGAGAGTCAGGATTCGTGGTGAGATCAAGGAGTTCAAAAGCAGAAGTCTCGTAGGAGGGCAGTTAAGACGAGGAGTGGAAACAGTCAGTCCTGTAAGAAGCTGCAGGTGGACAGAGAGGCCCTGAACTGTCTGGGGTGGCGAGCCTGGCACTGCCAGAGCCATGAGCGAGGCAGTGCAGCGCAGTGGCAAGAGCTGCCAGGGGCCAGGGGCCTGGGGCCTTCGGGCTCCGTCTGGCTGCCTGGTGACCCTGGGACCGTCTTGTGCCCTCTCTGGACTACCATCTCATCACCATGAACAGAATCAGCTGAGGGTTCCCCTCCTGCTGGGGGTCCCAGGCAGAGAGGAACTGCCAAGGCCAGATGCAGATAGACAGAGGGGTCCGTTATCACACCAATGATGGTGATGTGTTATCCTTCATCCAGTTCTTAGTATGTTCGAGGCACAGGATTTTTTTTCCCAATAACTCTGCTGGGCAGGTACTATGATTATCACCATATCATACAGAGGAGGAGACTAAGGCTCATAGTGGTTAAGTCACTTGCCCAAGGCCACAAGGCTAATGAATGATAAAGGTAGGACTCAGGACTGTTTACCATGCTGCCTTGAAGATCCCAATCAAGGGGCGTGGCCCAGACCCCAAGTGCCGAGATCCCCAGCAGCCCCTCTCGTGTGCCCCACACGTCTGCATGCTGTCCCCCTTCTCCCCATCCAACCCTCCAGCTTCTCATCTGGCCCCGGCAGGGTCATCACCCTCCGCGGTCCTTTATGTCCCTCCCACTCCCCAGGCCCCTCAGGGCGTCCTGCTTCCCCAGAGCAGGGGCAAACACAGACACAGCCACACAGTCGTGCACATTCACTCTGACTCATACACACATGCCCACACACTACCCACAAGCACATGCACTCGCACACACACACACTTTGCTCCTGTACAGATGCACATGCATAGTCTGCACACAGACTCCCATGCTTAAAGTCCCCTAAAGATCCACACTGGTACACATACACTTGTACCTACAAGGCACATGCTCACACACACATTTACACATGGGTCCATGCACACCCCCATGCATGCACATGTGCACACACACAGGCACACGCATGAACTCCAGCCACAGATTTAGCGCAGACACCCGCGGTGGTCTGGGCAGGCAGAGCTGGACAGGTGTCTGCCATGCTACCCGGGTGGTTGTTCCAAAGGCGAGAGGCTGCCGGCTAATAATACCGCAGTGCATTCCTGGCCCGAGATAAGCGGCCCCAAGCATCCTCGGCACGTTCCGGACTTCGTGTCTCAGCCCTGTGGATTCCACCCACCCGCAGCGCCATCCAGGAGGAGCCCCAGACGCCGGCGCCGCCAGTTCAGACACCTTGGCCAGGGGCCTGCCACACTCCCCTCCATTCTGCATCTCCCTCTCCAGGGGCCCCGGGCACACTGTGAGCCTCAGTTTCCCCTCAGAGACATCCACACAGGAAAGAGACAAGATCTGTATACGTGCTGAGAAGTAGGCTAAAGTACAAGTTGTCCTTCCTGCATGCCAGTCCCTTCAGGCTGGGCAAACACACACCCTCCGTGGCCTCTGCTACTAAACACACATGGCCGAGACAGAACCTGGGGAGGAGCTAAAAGAGCCCCTCCCCTCCACAAGCCAATGACATCATTGTGGGGGGGGGGTCAGGAGAAGGGCGGACTTGAGAAACAAGGCAGGACTCTGAGGATGACATGAACATACAGAGTCCTGAGGGATGCAGAAGAAGGAAGGGAGTAACACACACAGAAAGAAAAGTCAGACAGAAGAGAGAAAGCAAAGACAGAGACATGGCGGTGGTCCTGAGACACTGAAAGGCAGGAGGCAGCAGGGGAGGGGATGTGGCCGTACACAGAGGCAAGGAGCTGGGAGGTTCTGCTGGACCTTGGTGATCCCGGGCAGCCTCACCTCAGTCTCTTACTCACCTTGTAGCACATGCTCTAGGGCCACAGTGCTGAAGTCTGGCACACACACACACACACTCAAGCACACACACACTCACACCCAACTCTCCAATGTCCCTCTCGCAACTCAGTCAATGAGGTCTAGAGCTGTTGTGGGCATTCCTCGCAGGAGAACAGTGAGGCCTGAGAAGGGCTGTGGCTTCCCCAAAGGTGCCCAGGATCTCAGGAGAAAGCTGGGAAGAGGACCCAAGTATCCCCTTCCTCTCCACTGCCCAGGAGGCAACCCCACCAGCCCACAGAGCTGAGGCATGAGGCCTCGGAAGGAGTTAAGGGGAGGAGAGGAAGGACACAGGCCCCAGGAACTTCGAGGCACAACTTTCCCAGGCCCAAGGAGATGGGATCAGGAAGGATCAGAAAAGCATCCCAAGCTTGAGTTCAATGGACCAGGCTCCAAGAGGGTAGGGCCTTGGCTAGCAATGAAAGCAGAGGGTATGGGGGCACAGCGGGCGGGGCCACTGTGGAAAGCGTAGCTGAAAGAGGGGTTGTGTTCCCACGAAGCCTTGGGCATCCCCAGCCAGCCACCCCCAGGCAGCAGTGCTCCCCAGAGCCGCGTGACCCCACGGCCAGCCCCTTTGGCCAGTGCCTCCAGCACCGCCTGCTGGCCCCTGCTCTGAGCAAGCCAGGCAGCCTCACAGGGACATCTGAGGGACAGGGTACTTCCAGGTGAAGAACCGAGGGACAGAGGCCCCTGAGCTTCCCCTCCCCTCCCAATTTCACACCTGGGTGCCACTCTTCCCCAGTCCCTCCTTCCAGAACCCTCTTCCTTCCTGGGGACAAGGCAATGGGAAGACAGGCCAGGCCAGAGAGGGGCAGCCGGGAATGAGAGGGCTACTGGTCTCTGATTCCACAGCTGACTGGACAGACCCCGGCTGGAAGCCTGGAGGAACACCTGTGCTGCAGGACAAGACGGAGGGAGGGAGAGGGACAGGAACGAGAGAAAGGGTGACCCCGTGTCCTCGTGGATGAGGAGAAGACAGAGGCCGCGGGACATGTAGATACACGGCTATTGCAGAAACAGAGAGGCTAGCGCGCAGTTTTCTTTTTTTTTTAATCCTCACCAGAGGACATTTTTCCATTGTTTTGTTCAGATAGAGTGGGAGGGAGAAAGAGGAAGAGAGAGAGAGAACACATCAATGTGAAAGGGACACATCAAGTGGCAGGACCAACCAGGGCCGGGGACAAACTGCAACGGAGGTACGTGCCCTTAGCAGGAACCGGGGTCTCTCTGGACCGCGGGCCGATGCTCTAACCGCTGAGCCAAACTGGCCAGGGCTAGCGCACAGTTTTCCAAGTTCATCTGCTTGAGTCAAACCAACCGACTGAAACAAGACATTTTTGAGATAATCAGGGAAAACTGAACACAGACTAGGTATTAGCTGCTCTCAAGAAATTATTATTAAAGGTAGGAGGGGGGCAGGAGGGGGAAAGAGGGGGTCGATAGGGGGAAAAGGAGGAACATCTGTAATACATTCGACAATAAAGATAAGTTTTTAAAAAAAGAAATTGCTATTAATTATGTTGACTGTGATAATGGCATTATGGTAATGTTAAAGTTAAAAGCCCTTATCTATTCATGATACATACTGAAGTGTTTACAGTGAAATGATATAACGTCTGGGAGTGGCTTTAAAAACACTCAGTGGAAAAAGGGGGAGAGAGCGGGAGGACAGATGAACGAGAAACGGTAAAAACTTGACGGCTGTTGAAGCAGGGGGATGGGTACAAAGAAGTTCAGTATACTAGTCTTGCTATTTCTGTATGTTTTAAGTCTCCCATAAGAAAGACTCTACTACATAAGTAAATAAAAGGGGGCAAAGTTCCTCTTATCCATGTTTCCTGAAGTGTGGTATACAAGATGCTTTTAGTTGGAAGCATGCCTCAACAATTTTACTTTATTATTTTGTATTTAGGAAGGAATTAGGAATGTATAATTGTAGATTAAGCCCATAAACTCCATCATTAGAATGAGTGAAAGGTGAAAGAAGCACATCGTTTCTTTTTAAATGAAGTAAGAGCGTAGGATGGTGATGACTGACTGGCGAAATGAGAAAGGAGACGCCTGACGGCAGTTGGAAACCAGCAAGCTCACCCAGCTCTCCCTGCAGGGAAGCTGCCCCCCAGTCCCACGGGAGCCGTTCGTCCTCTGCCCAGACTCTCTTCTGCATCCTGCACGTGTGGGCACGCAGCCACCCTGAGACAGCGCCACCCGGGAGAGCGGCGCGGGGAGTGGTGATGGGGAGGTGGAACAGCTGGTGCTGCTTGGCAAAGCTCCATGCTCCCGTGATCTCCAGTCCTCCACAGCCCTCAGAGGTAGGCGCTGGCGATCATCGTGCCCATTTTACAGATGGGGAAACTGACTCAACGAGGTTGCATGACTTGTCAAGACTCCAAGGCCAATGGATGGCGGAGCCAGGATGTGAACCCACGTCTCTCTGACACCCAAGCCTGCTAGTTGAGCCTCGAGGCAGGCAGGTCACAAGCCTAGCAGGACATAAAGCAATGACAGCGGGAAAGAAGGACAAGAAGAATGTGAGGTGCGGAGGGCTGGGGAGGAGAAGGCAGGGAGGGCCTGGCTGCACAATAGGAGGGGTGCTTGAACAGCTGTTACACAGAAGCGGCAGAAGGGAACGGCTGCAGGAAGCTGAATGGAGGTTCGACCCCTAAGGGACCTGGAAGGTAGAAATGAAAGGCTGTGGGCTTCGGTCAACACTTCTAAACATCACACCGCTGAGCTCCGGGTAGGATTATACCAACTCAGCATGCGAAGCGGGCTACTCCGTGCCTCCTGGAAGTTCTAGCCGGTAGTCAAATGTTCGATGAACAAAAATCGGGAAATGAGTATAATTTCTCCAGATGTGAAGTTCACAGGGGAACCGGTAATGAACGAACCCAGGCCTGACGACAGAGGGGTTAGAGCTGTGCCCTGCGGAGGGCTGCCTGCCTGCCTGGGCTTCTAACTTGACACATTTAGGAAACGGGAAGGGGTGTTAATGATGAACCTTCCTCCACACAGCTCTCAGCACCCAGGAGATCCCCATCCATCTTTCCTGGCAGGGAGGCCCAGCCCCTAAAGCAAGTCTTGTCTCCCATTCTTGCATCTTCTCTTAGGACCAGGTCCTGTGTTGGGGACCAGGGTTCTGGGAACCTACCACTGCGGGGGGGGGGGGGGAATTCAGCAGCACAGGGGTTCTGGATCCATCCATTCATTTACTGTGTGAGGTTGGGCAAGCAGCTTGACCTCTCTGAGCTCAGCCCCCCCCCCCCCCCCCCCCGTGGGAGCTAACACTGGAATAATAGCAGCAACGTCCTCACAGGGCTGTTTTAAGAATTCGTTGACATGACCCGTGTAATGTGCTTCGCATGGAACCTGGTACAGCTGCTTAATAAATGGTAACCACTATCATTATTAATTATTATTTTTATTAATATTATTATTAACTATCCTATCTGAGATCCACGGCGCGGCCTTTGGTGTTCAAGGCTCTGATGAGACTGGGTGGGCAGCAGCCAGGACAAAGGAGGCTGAGAGGGGTGAGTGGCAGCAGCCCAACCTCATCCTCCCCTGGAATGCAGGGCCTGCGGCTGGGGTGGGGGTGGGGGGCATAGGGAGATGCCTCGCCGCTGAGGTCAGGCCCTATTCAGAGCTGGCGGAGAGTTTATCATCCTTACGTGTGGGGAGGTGGGGGAGGAGGGGGGGGAGAGGGGAGAGGGAGGGGGAAGCAGCTGCAGAGAGCAGTGGCCAGGCTTTCTGTGGGGGAGGGACCCCCTCCTGTGCAGAGGTCCTGGGAGGCCCCACAGCCCTCCACTAACTCACCCAGCGCATGGGGAGCAGGAGGAATACCAGCTTCACACAAACGAGACCCCCACTCCCATCCTAGCTCGGAACAGGACATTCACCCCACAAGGGGCACCATTCCCAAAGCTCTTCACAGCAACCCAGCAAGCTAAAGATTACTCTCATAATCTCCATTCTACAGATGAGGAAACTGAGGCTGGGCTGGTCGCACTCACTGCCAAGGATGCTCACTGCCACCAGTCCCATCTCCTGGAGCTCGTCTCCCCCATGGCCCGGAGGCTGCCGTGGTATTAAGGGGGCACAGCTGACTTGCGCTGTTTTTCCCCAGGTCAGTGCAAGGCAGGATGGGACTCCTGGCTGTCCCTGCAGTTCAGCCCATCATCCTGCTCCCCACAGACTCACACACCACCAGGGCAGGAAGGCTAGGCCCTCACCCTGCCACTCACACCACCTCTATTCTCCAGATCCCGGTCAAGGGCTCCTGGCTGCTCCTTGGGCCCCTGGGACCCCTTCCCTGGCCCCACCTCCAGAAGGCACCTCCTCAGAACTAACCCACCTCCCTCCAGCTGTGGGTTCAACCTGCTGCCTCCTCCGTGTCCTCCATGAGACTAAGAGAATAATCTGGTGGCCCTCAGTGATGGTGCCCGGTACCCACCCTCTCCTGAAGCTGGGACTATCCTGAGCCTCAGTTTCTCCTGACGGACAGAAGTAGGACAGTCAGCACACAGGGAGGTGGGAAGAACGACAAGGTCCTCTCTGCAGGGGTCTTCTGGGATACATCTAGGGTTCTCCTCTTGCACAAAGGCCCTCACTCCCTAGTTTCTACATCTCCGTCTCCAATCTGGGAGAGCCAGGCCTCTAGCCCCTGCCCACCCCCCAGCAAAAAACTTTAGGTATCCCCCCCCCCCCGCAGCTGCCGACCCCCTTACAGCTGTGGTGGGTGACTAGATGGGATGGAGAGTGAGCACAGTGAGTAAAACAATGAGCTCTTTCGGCCTGTTTTATGGAATTAAAAGAAAAAAATCAACCCGGCCAGTGTGGTTCAGTGGACTGGGTGTCGTCCCACGGACTGAGAGGTCCCTGTTTGATTCCCGGTCAGGGCACATGCTCAGGTTTGGGGCTCCATCCCCAGTAGGGGCGTGCAGGAGGAGGCTGATGGATATTTCTCTCACATCGATGTTTCTCTCTCTCCCTTCCTCTGTCTCTGAAAAATCAATTAAAACATTTTTTTTAAAGAATAAAATCAGTCCCAGAAGTTCTCCCTGCATCTCCAATTATTCCCCACGTGACCTGAGGATATTTCTCTCTCTCTCTCTCACACACACACACACACACACACACACACAGCCACAGTTCCTGCCGGAGCTCTGTGGTTAACCCACTTTGGTCTCTCTGATTACCCTCTTCCAAACTGATCAGATCAGAGAGAAGAACTGCGGCTAACAGCACCTTTGCCTCTCCTCGTGGAGAAGGGGACCTCAGGTGTGTCCCCAGAGGGTGGCTGCAAGTCCTGTCGGTACCTGAAGCTAAGCCCTGAGGACAGGGTGTCCCCACTCAGGCTTCCAAGACAGACATTTAAAATCCTTCTTCTGATTCCCCCACCCGCCCAGAACAATAATGATTCTCCCACTTTACAGGTAAAGGAAGGGATTTGCCCAAGATCTCACAGAGGGCAGGAATCAAAGGTCAGATCTGGAAACTAAAGAAGCCGGGGCCAGACCAGCACACTTTCATCCCAAATCAGCCTGAGGGGACCCCTGTTCTCTCCATCCACCCACCCACACTGACATGTGAAAAGCTAAATGACTTTCATGCTTCCCACAGAATGGCGGTGTAATGGTTAGTTCTCTGTGTCAACCTGGCTAGACTACCGTACCTAGTATTTGACCAAACACTAATCTAGGTATTGCATCAAGGTATTTTGATGTGGTGAATATCTACAATCAGCTGAGTTTAAATAAAGAAGATTATGCTCAATAAATTGGTGGGCCTCATTCAATCAGTTGAAAAGAAAAAGAAAAAACAAAACCCTGAGGCTTCCTGGAGTAGAAATTCTGCCTCAAGACTGCAACATCAACTCCTGCCTGAATGTCCTGAATGTTCAGCCTGCCCGCCTGCCCTACAGATTCCAAACTTGCCCGCCCCCTATGGTTCTGTTCTCTGCAGAGCCCTAACAGGGAGTAAATGAAGAAGTTAAAAACTTAAAGAAACTCCCAATGGCAATAACTGGGTCAATCTGAGCCAAGAAAAGTAATGGTAACACTGGATTATAACCTATAAAATCAAGCGCATATCTAAGCTCTATACTGACATAAATAAAAAATTGAATAAATAAACTGATAGAGAAGAAGGGACAATTCTGCACAGCAGGATTCCAATTGATAAATGTAGAGCAATGATGGAAATAGAAAATCAAATAAACATAAACTCGGGGGCATTCTACAAGAGTGACCAGTTCTCTTCAGAAGTGCCAAAGCCACGAGACAAAGCGAGCCTAAGGAACTGTCCCAGCCTGGAGGAGGCCAGGAGACATGGGACTCATGTGGGGTCCGGAATTGGATCCTGGATCCGAAAAGGGGTGGTAACGGAAACACTGGCCAAATTCTCCTCAGATTTGTAGATTAGTTAATAGCATCAGGTTATATTAATTTCCTGGTTTCGGGAATTGCACAATGGCTCTGTAAGCATTGGGGAGAATTGAACAAAGGGTACATAGGAACTCTTTGTGCCATTTTTGCACAGTTTCTGTAAATCTAAAGTCATTTCAAAATAAAAAATACTTAAGTCAGTCCGAAAGAAGACACAGAATAGGGGTCAGAATGACAGCCAGAGGATAGGTAAATAATTAAGTCCTTGGAAGGGAAGAGGGATTCAGCTCGGGAAGGTCCCACGATGCACCAGGGAATCGGACAAGGGCTGCGCAGCCTGAAAGGGCAGAAGAGGAAGAATGCAGACCGCTTGGGTTGCATAGCAAACAGCCCGGCCTGGGGCAAAGGAACACAGGTGGAGCACATGGGTATTCCAGCTCTGGAATCCACCTGGAGACAGCCAGACTCAGCATCTAAGGATAAGAACCATGATGCCACCAGCACAGCCACAGCTGCCACAAATCACTGGCTACTGTGCACCAGGAGCTGGAAACACTCTCCAAATCTGGATCATTTAATTCTCACCACAACCCTGCAGGAAGGTCTTTATGACCCAGGTTTATGGATGAGAAAGCCGAGAATCAGGGCACTTCAGAAAATGGTCCAAGAACATTCAGCTAAGCAGGGGAGGCAGGAAACAAATCCAGTTCTGACTCAAGTGTTCTAAAATCTTATAACAAAAAAGACCTTGAATGCCCCCAGTCCAACCTCCTTCCCCACAGCACAAGACGGCTGCTGAGAGCTTACCATCTCACAAAACAGCCCAACCTCGTGAGGACTATTGTAATTGTTTTCCCTGGAGGTTCAGGCAGGCTTAGTAATGCAGAACTTCCTCCATTCAACCCGACTATAGTTTCTGTCCGGGGACCCCATTATTAGGAGAGTAATAATAATTGCTAATATTTATCTATTGATCTCAGCACTTTATATGCATTCACTCATTTAATTCTTGCCATAATCTTACAGAGTAGGGACTGTTTTTATGACTCTTACAGGTTAGGAACCCAAGCCACAAAGAGGCAAAGCAACTTGCCTCTTTTTTTTTTTTTTTTAATCCTCACCTGAGGACATTTTTGCATTTATTTTCAGATAGAGTGGGAAGGAGAGAGTGGGGAAGAGAGAGAGAGAAACATCAATGTGAGAGAGACACATCGACTGGTTGCCACCCACACAACCCCAACCGGGGCCGGGGACAAACTGCAACCGAGATACGTGCCCCCAGCGGGAATCGAACCCAGGACTCTCTGGTCCGCAGGCTGACGCTCTAACCGCTGAGCCAAACTGGCCAGGGCTCAAGTTGCCTCATTCTACAGATAGTGAGCACTGAATCAGGTTTCTCATCATCCACCCCCAGGTCAGACTTCCACCTCGAGGCTCTCCCAGAGTCTGGGTTCAATTCCTGGGTCCCGCGTCCTCCACCTTCCCGGCTGTGTGAGGACACTGCTCAACCATCTCAGCCCGTTTTCTCTTCTGTGCCCTAAGGGATTATATTAGTGCCTACCTTTTAGTATTGTTGCACGAATTAGATTTAAACGGATCCTGTCTGTGCCAGGACAGAGGATCTTTGTACACTGGGCATTACGGGTGGAATTCAAGCCAGTGTGATCTTCTGGGTGCAGGAGAGCTCACTGGAGCTTTTCTGCTGCTTCTCCAATCACGAGTGACCCACGAGTGACCTTCCTCCCCTGCTTCCTTGAACAGAACCCGGTTTGAACAAAGACACCTCTGGACACCCTCGCTTGGGTGCCCCTGCCCAGCAGGCGGAAACGGGCCAGGGGGTTAATCTGTGACTTGCTCTGTGCTTCGCTGTCTCCTCTAATGCCTCCCGCCCCCGCTCCCCCTACCATCCTGCCAGCTTCAAGGGGGGGTGGGGGGAGATAAGTGGCCAAGTCACTCATCAGCCAGGAGCCAGAACCCTCAGAGAGAGAGCATGGGGTCTCATAGCTCCTGGGCCAGCAGGTGACCGCAGGGGGCCAGCAGGGGATTACAGGTGGAAGAATCAATGAGAAGGAGGGTAAGGAGTGTAGGCCACAGTCATTCTTACGGAGCTGGCCGGCCTGCTGGCTGGTGGATTTCTGGGTACTCAGCAGTTGTTATCCGTGGGTCTCAGATAACAGAGTAAGAGTTGCCATCAGTTGAGAAGAAGACTATCACATGCCAGGATTTCACCTACATTTTCTCTAATCCTCACACCAACCTGCAAGATTGGCTGATATCAGTGTCACCGTTTTTATGTTTTTATACCAATGAGGGAGCCGTATTTCAGAGGTTGAGTAATTCAGCTGAGCACAGGTAAATGGTAGAGTCAAGATCCACCTGAGCCCAAGGCCCGACGGGCTCCACCAGGCCTCTCAGGACATCCAGGCTCAGGAACCGAGTCCAAGTCCGTGGCGTGGAGGTCCAGAAGGTGAAGGCTGAACTCGGGCTCCCAGGGAGAGCAAGCAGGATTGAACGCGGGCGTCTCAGGACACTCCCTGGGGACCAGCAGCCTGTCTCAGGCAGAGGCAGGTGCCCCAGGAGCAGGGGGCTGCAACTCCTAGCTGCCAGGCTCACCAGGCCCCACAAGAGGGACGCCCACTTTCCCCCACTCCCCCTGCTTAGCCGATTCGAGCAGGTACTGCAGCCCCCAAGCTGAAAGCTAAAAGCAGCCAGGGAAGCAGGCAGGCCTGTGGTCCAGGACGCCTGACCTGCGCGACCCCTGGGCCCTCCTCGCACCGCAGCCTCCAGGCCTCGCCTCACACTCCTGGTGGGAAAGCGCTGGCCCCTCCCTCCTGCAGTTCACCACGGGTCCTGTTTTCGCAGGACCCTGGATTCCCCTCTCCTCTCCCCCTCTCCGGCTCTAGTTCCTCGTCTCCCCTTTGCCCTTCTCTCCCTGATCAGGGTTCCCCCTCCCCCTTCCTAACTCCTTCAGTCTCAGATGCAGCAAACCCCACGTGATGTTTACACAGCCCCAGAGTCAGAAACGCTGAAAAATATGAGACCTTTTGGGAGCCACATTCCAGGAAAATGAGAAGCCTGTCACAGCTCAGTGTCACTTTCTCCCCAAGCCTTGCTCCCTCACCTCCATGGGGAGCAGGGTGTGTGTGTGTGTGTGTGTGTGTGTGCCGCGCACGTACTAACAGACAGCCTATGACACACTCCAAGCCTACTTATTAACCCCTGAAGGTCCTACACTCTGTTACCTCTGAGAGAACTTCAGGAAGCCTAAGGTGGGGGAGTAGTTGTTACAACTTCTTGCAAATGTTTATGAAGCAGAACGGAAATGGATTCCCACCCAAGGCCTGCTTCATCCTTGACCCCTTCCCCCAGGCGAAACCCTGGGGAAGCAGGAGCCAGAACACAGAGGCTAGAGAAACCAGCGTCTTCCTGGGGGCCTGTACCCCGTGGAGTTGAGGAGTTTCCAAGGGCAAACACAGGTTACTCAGGTGTTGTCAGGGGACCTAGCATCAGAAGCATAGGGGTGTTAGATAATAAGGCAGATGACCCTGGCTGGTTTGGCTCAGTGGTTAGATCGTTGACCTGCGGACCAGAGAGTCCCAGGTTCGGTTCCCACTAAGGGCACGTACCTCAGTTACAGTTTGTCCCTCCTGCCCTGGTTGGGGTTGTGTGGGAGACAACCAGTCGATGTGTCTCTCACATCAATGTTTCTCTCTCTCTCTCTCTCTCTCTCTCTCTTTCTCTCTTCCCCTCCCCCCCTTCCCGCTCCATCTGCAGATAAATGCAAAAATGTCCTCAGGTGAAGATAAAAAATAATAATAATATTAATAATGCAAATGACTGGGCCCAAGCCCAGACCCACTGAACCAAAGTTGAGCGTGGCAGGGATATGCTTAGCAGGCTCCCGGTAAGGCTGAAGCCCACTGACGGTGCTAAGAAGGAATGGTGGCCTATGGCTCTTACCCTTAGAAGTCAGAAAACAAGCCACAGCAGCAGAAAGTGGAGCCTGACGTGGAACAGGGGCAGTCTCCTGCTGTAGTGAGAGGCCACGAGGCTTTGGGGCCAGACACTCAGACCTGGGCCGAAACCCCAGGCCCACCGCTGGCTAGCGGCACGACCGCCACGGACAGGCGTTTCACCTGATTTCTCACCTGACAGTGTGGCTGATGACATCTGTCTTAGGTGTGCTTTTTCAAGGGTTCAGTGAGATGAGTATCAAATAGCCACCATGCAGAGGACATTCAATAAACAGTGGCTATAAACAAAGCAATTACCATGAAAAACTCTGTAAGAGTAAAAGAGAAAGGAGGTTCTTTAAAAGGTGAACAAAGTTGGCAAATCCTTCGCTAGATTGACCAAGAAAAAAAAGAGAGAATATTCAAATTACCAGACTCAGAAATGAAAGAGGGAACATTACTACCAATTTATGGAAATCAAAAGAATTTGGAAAGAATACTATGAACAATTAGATAACTAAGATAAAACGGGCTAATTCCTAAAAAGACACAAACTACCAAAACTGACTCAAGAAGAAAGAGAAAATCTGAATAGACCTATAACAAATACAGAGACTGAATTAGCAAATCAAATGACTACCCACAAAGAAAAGCCCAGACCCAGATGGCTTCACCTGTGAATTCTACCAAACATTTCAAGAATCAATGCCAACCCTTCATAAACTCTTCCAAAAAGCAGAAGAGGGGCAAACACTTCCCAACTTATGCTATGAGGCCATGTTACAAGAAAAAGAAAACCAAATGTATCTTATGAAGAGAAATGCAACAACCCTCAACAAAATACAAGAAACAAGAACCCAGCAACATATAATAAGAATAGTTAATACCATGGCCAAATGGTATTTATCCCAGGAAAGCAAGGTTTTTTTAACAGCTGCAAATCAATTTATGTCAATAAACAAATATCAAGAATAAGATACGAGTTTTTGCTCTTGCCACTTCTAGTCAACAATGTAATGGTGGTGCTAGCCAAGACAATTAGGTCATTAATTAATTAATTAATTAATAAACGGCATCCAGGTTAGAAAGGAAGAAGTAAAACATTTCCTCTTTACAGATGACATGACCCTGTATATGGAAAATCCTAAGGAAACCATTAAAAACTATTAGCACTAATAAATGAATATATCAAGGTTGTAGGATAAATCATCAAATACGAAAATCAACTGTATTTCTGCACTCTGGCAATGAACAATCTGAAAATGAAATTACAAAAACAATTTCATTTAAAATAGCATCAAAAAGAATAAAATAGGAATAAATTTAACCAAAAAAAGTTCAAAACATACAGTACTCTGAAAGCTACAAAACAGTATTGAAATAAATTAGGGATCTGCCCTGGCCGGTTTGCCTCAGCGGTAGAGTGTTGGGCCACAGACCAATGAGTCTCGGATTCTATTCTGGTCAAGGGCATGTACCTTGGCTGCGGTTCATCCCCGGCCCTGGTTGGGGTCATGAGGGAGGCAACCAGTTGATGTGTCTCTCTCAATTGATGTTTCTCTCTCTCTCTCCCTTTCACTCCCTCCCTCCAACTCTCTCTGAAGATAAATAGAAAAATATCCTCAGGTAAGGATTTAAAAATTAATTAATTAATTAATTAAAGGTCTAAATAAATAGAAAGACATCCCATGTTCATAGATCAGGAGACCATACTGTTGAAATGGCAATACTCCCCACATTGATCTACAGATTCACTTTAATCCCCATTAGAATCTCAGCAGGCTGCTTGGTAGAAATTGGTAGGTGGCTATTAAAAGTCATATGGAAACTCAAGGGGATGCAGAAAAGAAAAAAAATATATATATATCTTGAAAAAGAAAAACAAAGTTTGAAGATTCACATAACCCAATTTCAAAACTTACTACAAAGCAACAGTAATTAGTGTGCTGTTGGTGTGAGGATAGACATACAGATCAATGGACTAGACTTAAGAATCCAGAGATAAACTCTCACATCTACAGTCAATTGATTTTTTTTAAGCAATTTATTTTTTTAAATATGTTTTTATTGATTTTTTTAGGGAGAAATAGAAACATGGATGGGCTGCCTTCTGCACGCCCCCTACTGGGGATTGAGTCCCAAACCCGGGCATATGCCCTAACAGGGAATCGAACCAGGACCTCTCAGTCCATGGGACGACACTCAATCTACTGAGCCACATAAGCCAGGCAAGTCAATTGATTTTTGGCAAGGTTGCCAAGATCATACCATGGGAAAGAAAAGGCTTTTCAACAAATGGTTCTGGGACAATTGAATAAGCACATGCAAAAGAATGCAACTGGGCCCTTACCTAATACCATATAAAAAATTAACTCAAAATGGGTGGAAGACCTAATTGTAAGAGCCAAAACTATAAAACTCTTAGAAGAAAACATAGGTAAATCTTCATGACCTTGAATTTGGCAATGGATTCTTAGATATGACATCAACAGCAAAAGTCATAAAAGAAAAAATAAATAAATTTCACCATCAAAATTTAAAACTTTTGTGGTACAAAATGAAAAATCAACTCATAGAATGGGTAAAAAAAAATCTCAACTCATATATCTGATAAGGGACTGGTTTCCTCAACATTTATAGGACTCTTACAACTCAATAAAAAAGACAACCTACTTTTAAAAATGGGCAAAGATTCCGAATACATATTTCCCCATAAAAGATATACAAATGATCAATAAACACATGAAAAGATGCTCAACATCATTAGTCATCAGAGAAATCAAATCAAAACTGCAATGAGATTCCACTTTATATCTGTTAGGACAGCTATGATCAAAAAGTCAGATAAATACTGATGAACATGCAGAGAAATCAGAACTTTCATACATTGCTGGTGAGGATGTAAAATGGTACAGCTATGTTATGGGCTCAATTGTGTCCCCCCAAAAAAGATAGGTTGAAGTTCTAATCCCTAGTACCTCAGAATGTGACCTTATTTGGAAGTAGGCTCTTCAAGTTAATCAAGAGGTAAATTAAAATTAGGTCATTATGGCCCTGGCCATTTTGGCCCAGCAGTCAGAGCATTGGCCCTTGGACCAAAGAGTCGCACGTTCGATTCCAGTCAAGGGCACGTACCTTGGTTGCAGTTCAGTCCCTGGCCCTGGTCAGGGTCATGTGGGAGGCAACCAGTTGATGTATCTCTCTCACAACAATTTTTCTCTCTCTTCCCCCTCCCCTGTCTGAAAATAAATGAAAAAAATATCCTCAGGTGAGAATTAAAAAAAAAAAAAAAAATGAGGTCATTATGGTGGGCCTTAATCCAATATGTCTGGTGTCCTTATAACAATTTGGACACAGAGACAGACAGACACAGAGGGAATATGAGTGAGGACACACAGGGAAAATACCATTTGAAACAGAGGATTGGAGTGATGCACCTATAACCCAAGAAACACCACAGATTGACAGCAAACCACCAGAAGCTGGAAAGAGACAAGAAAGAACTCCCCTACAGTTTTCAGAGAAGCATGCTCTGCCCAGATCATGATTTTGGGTTTCTATCCTCCAGAACTGTGAGAGAATAGATTTTTATTATTTTGAGTCACGCAGATTGTGGTACTTTTGTTGTTGTTGTTGTTTTACAGAGAGAGAGAGAGGAAGCGAGAGGGAGAGAGAGACAGAATCATCGATGACAGAGAAACATCCATTGGCTGCCTCCTGCACGCCCCCTGACCAAGGAATCGAACTGGCCACCTCTTGGTCCATGGGTCAACGCTCAACCACTGATCCACACCAGCCAGGAAGATTGTGGTACTTTGTTACAGTACATTTACAAAACTAATATAAGCTACTTTGGAAAACAGTTTGGCATTTCTTCAAAAAGTTAAAGATAGAGTTATCATATGACCCAGTAGTTTCTCATAAATATATATACCCGAGAGAAATGAAAATGTACGTCCACACAAAAACTTGTACATGAATATCTGTGACAACATTATTCATATTAATTGAAAGATGGAAACAACCCAAACGTCCATCAACTGATGAATGGATAAACAAAATGTGGTATATTCATGCAATGGAATATTATTCAGTCGTGAAAAGAATACACCTTGAAAACATTATGCTAAGTGAAAGAAGCCAGTCATGAAGACCATACATTCTAGTATTCCACTTATAAGAGATCTCCAGAATAAGGAAATTTATAGAGACAGAAAGTGGATGAGTATTTGCTTCGGGCTGGGGCAAGGGTGGAGGAAGGGATGCAGAGATTGAGGAGTGACAGTTGTAGTGGTCGGGGTTTCCTTTCCAGGTGATGAAAATGTTCTAATTTTGACTGATGATGGTCACACAACACTAAATATTTTTTTTTAAATGAATTGTACACTTTAAATGGGTGAATTGTATAGTATGTGAATTATACTTCAATAAAGTTGTACCAAAAAAAAGTAAGAAAGGCCCTTGACACCAGAAAGCATTATGACAAACTTGGCACTGTGCTCGATGCTGACCAAGACAGCAAGGACAGAGTTGGGTTGCCAGAAGCGGTAGACCAGCAGTTCTCAAGTGTGGCTGCAAAGGAGACCTACCTGGGAAGATTTTATTTAAATCAGCTTTATTGAAATATAGATTACATACAGTAAATGCATCCTTTTAAGCATATAGTCCAATGAATTTGACAAATGTATAAATCTGCATAACCACCACCACAATCAAGACAAAGAAACACCTAAAAATAGTTCCTTTACATCCTTTTGCCATCAATCTTCCCACCACCCCAATTCCAGGAAACTCCTAATCTGCTTTTTGTCATGATAGTTTTGCCTTATGGAGAATTTCATAAAAATGGAATCATCCCGTCTGTCTTCTTGTGTGTCTGGCTTCGTTCACTCAGCACAGTGCTTTTGAGATTCATCCATGATATTATAACACTAGTTCATTCCTTTTGATTGCCAAGTAGTATTCCATTCAACCATTATATCATAATTTGTATGTCTATCCACCTGTTATGGAATATTCGAGTTTCTCCAGTTTGGGGCTGTTGTGACTAAAGCTGTTGACTATTTATGTACAAGTTTTTTTGTGGCCACATCTCCATTTCTCTGGGGTATACACCTTGGAGTGGAATTGCTGGGTCATACGGCAAGCAGAATGGTCAAACTGTTTTCCAGAATGGTTCTACCATTTGACACTCCCATCAGAGGTCACCACTTATAAAAATCCCAATGTGCAGGCCATGTCCCTAACCAATTCAACCAGAATCTCTGGGGAGTAGGACCCAGACATCAGTATATTTAAAGCACACGGGTGATTCAAATGTACAGACCAGGTCTCCGAGGCTACCATAGACCTCAGGTACCCTGAGGCAAGCAGTCAAGCAAAAGACACATTATATTCACCTGCACAACTTCCTCACTCTTCCTTGATCGTGGGGAGAAGGAAGAGAAGCAAAGCATTGCAAGTATGCAGCTCTTGACACCAATGCCCTCAGCAAGCTTTGCTGTTCTCGCAGATTCCCCCCACCTTCACTGGGTTAAGAGAAAGCGGGAGGAATACAAATAATAAATATTCAGTTTTGACCTCTTAATTTTGAGCTTGGCATTTAGTTGGGTTATTATTCACAGTGCTCACAAGAACACCGCAAAGTAGATTCTACTGTAATCCCTGTGTTACAAATGAGGAAACCGGGGCTCAGGCAGGTGATGTAACTTGCCCAAGGTCACACAGCCAGTTACTGATGTAGTCAGGATTTAAACTCAACATTCTGTCTCCAAGGCCACGGAGCTTAAAGCTGGGTTCAGAGCAGTCATTGGTCCTGGGGCCATGAGCCTCCCCAGCCCAGCTCTTCCAGGGAGCAGAAGAATCCAGCCAGCCTCCAACACAACTGTGAAAGAAGGCTGCAGGTGTGTTTATGAGAGAGCAGGAAAGGTGATGTGTAATGTGGCTGAAAGGTGAGGGTTAATTATGGGATTTCCTCTTCTTTCAAGCTTAAAGAATGGGATTTAAACCGCTATAGTACAGGGGAGGAGACGAAGTCCTCCCTTCCCCAACCTGGTACTTGGGTCAGGGAGGTGCTGGGCCTGGGAAGAGGGTAAAAGACAGCCAAAGGAGGTGAGACGGAGCTACCCAGAGGCCCAGGGATGAGTGAGTTACCTGCCCAGGAGCTGCCTGGTCCTTTCATTTAACTCTTATCTGACCTGGAATGGACAATGAGCATTTTGCTGGAATGACCCGCTCTTGCCGGCTATTTCAAAGCAAGGGGCAAATCAGGAGTTTAAAAAATGTTTCTCAAACACGTGCCTGGGCATTAGAGGAAATGGTGTGGGCTATGCAGGTACTCTCTGTTATCTTTGCAACTTTTCCATAAATCTAACATGACTCTAGAATTAAAAGTCTCCTTACAAAATAAATACATACATGCACACATAAAATAGACCTGGAGGACGCAGAGCCATAGAGCAGGGGATTGAGGGGGAAAGCCAAACAGAAGAAAAACTGCTACATATGTACACACTGCACATGTTGACATAAAGTGGAAGACAAATCCTGGACCGTTCATTTCAAATCCCCAACAGAAGAGAAACAATTGGGGCAGATAAGAACCCTGTGTGACATAAGGGCGGGGACTAAGGGAGAATTAGAATGTGCTTCCTTCAAGAGATTTTGAAGGAGAGCTGGGGTGGGGTTTTCATGAACTAAGGCAGTTTCCAGTGCCTGACCCAGCACCTTCTCTCTGTGTCTGTTTCTCACTGGCTCTTACTTTCTCTTCCCTGTTTCTCTGTTTCTCTTCTTATCTGCTCTCCACCCACTTATCCCAGGGCAGTGCCAGAATCGTGTAGAAGGCCACTGTGCCGAGATATCCTTAGCCAAGGTGGTAACCCTCCCTGGACCTCAACTGGGATCTACTAAATGGGGTTACCACAAGCCTAGCCCACCTCCCAGAACTGAGAAGGTGAGTGAAAACGTTGTATGCATTACAAAGTTCTGTGTAGACACAGATGATTCAATATTCTGAGCAGGTCTGTTCATAGAACAGCCCCAAACTAGAAAATAACCCAAATGGCAATCAACAGTGGAAGGGGTAAATATATTGTGGTTGATTCAACACAGGGAATACAACAGAGCAATAAAAAAGAATGAACCACTGCCACCCACAAGAACATAGATGACTCTCCCAGACATAATGTTGAGTGAAATAAGCCAGACGCAAGAGTAAACATATTGTAGGATTCAATTTATATGAAATTCAAAAAGAGGCAAAACTCATCTCTGATGGTACAAGTAAGAATGACAATTAGTTTTGGTGGATATTGACTTGGAGAGGAGTATACGGGCTGCTCTTGGGGTGCTAGAAATGTTCTAGATCCTGACCTGGTTCATGCATATGTACCAGTTGGTCAATTTGTGTACTTGACAGTATGTGAGTTACACCCCAACTAGAAAATGTGAATGACAAGGGAATTAAAGTGGTTTTGTTGTTCCTTCTCTTTCCTGCTCTCATCTGTCCTCCTCCCCACCTGCCTCTCCCTAAATCAACCACTTATTTCTCAAAATTTCTTTATTCTCCTCTCACTCCATTAGAACCCCCTACTATGGACCAGGCACTATGCTAGAAGCTGAGGATGTAACATATTTCTCTACCTGTATTTGTGCAATTAACATGTATTTAACATCTACTCGGAGCTGAGCACTGATGTCCCTCCTCTACCAGCACTGAGCATTTCCTGTCAAGCAGGTCCAAGTGGCAAGGAACTGGGCACAGACTATGTGGGCTCCTTTCCAGTATTCACCTCTACTTCCAACAAAGGAGAAAGATACCTACTCTATGTGAGTATGCATTTAATCCTCTACCACCCAGCTCACAAGATTGGAAGGCAGCGGGGGTAGAGTTCAAACCCAGCTATGTCTGATCCCCACCCCATTCCCATAGCCTCCCAGGAACCGGGTCAGCTTAGACCTCTCTCCAAGCATCTATGCCTGGCAGCCTCTAAGATATCACCCATTGAGTCTTGCCTCCTGGTATTTATGTCCTTATATAGGCCCCTCCCACACTCAGTGGGCATGACCTGTGTAACCAATAGGATATTGTAGAAATAACAGTGTTTGTCTTCCAAGGCTAGGAAATAAAAGATACTATGGCTTCCACCTTGCTCTTGCTTGATTCGCCCACTCTGAAGAAGCCAGCTGCCATGTTGTGAGGACACTCAAGCGGCCCTATGGAGAGGTCCATGTGGCAAGAAGCTGAGACCTCCTGCCAAGAGCCAGCCCCAATTTGTTAGCCAGGTGAATAAACCACCTTGAAAGTGGATTCTTCAGCCCCAGTCGGGCCTTCCAAATGTCTACAGGCCCGCTGACATCTTGACTACTACTCCACGAGACTCCATGCCACAACCTCCAACTAAGCTGCTCCCAAGTTTCTGACCCACAGAAACTGTATGAGATAACAAATAGTTAACGCTGCTTTAAGTTACTAATCTGGAAATACTGTGTTACATTGTGTTGTTACATATCATTAATACAGTCCCTCTCCAAGCTGTGTGTTCACGCTGTCGGAATAGTCCAGAAGATGGCATATGAAGGCATCCAGAACCAGCCACTTACTGGAAGGGTGGCCAGAGTGGGCTGAACTTGAGAGGACAGGAGAAGACCAACCTCAGCAAGAAATCCCCTGTGTGAGGGAGAACTATGAAATAAGAGACCAAGCAAAGTAGAAATCCTGGCACCTTCTTCCTAGAAATTTCTCACACACCTCATCTATCTCAGCACAGTAAATGAAACCACGTGCACTGGTTACTCTGGCCAAAAACCTGGGAGAGATCCTTGAGCCCATTTTCTTTCTCACGCCCAACATTCCATCCATCTGCCAGGCTCTGGGCTCTACCCCAGAGAATGCATCCCAGACCCAGCCCCTTCTCACCGTCTTTTCTACAAGCACCATGGACTAAGCCACCAGCTTCTTTCACCTGGGCAACCTCAGTGGCCTCTTGGCCCATCTCCCAGTGCCTGCTCAAGGCCAGAGTGGCCTTCTCAAAGTGGAGATCATCAGATTATGTCACTCATGCTCAGAACTTTTCCAGGGCTCACTACTTTCCACCACATGTCTTCTTTCAAGCCTGATAAGCTCATCTCACCTCAGGGCCTTTGCACTTGCTCTTTTCATCTCTCCGATCATCATATAACATCAGCTGGGTCTCATCTTACACGATATTTCCTCTGCGAAGTTTTCCTGGGCCACCCAAGCCTAATCCCTCTCTAACCCACTGCTCTAACTAATTTCCTTACGTGACTTGTTTGTCTATTTACTGTTTGTCTCCCTTGTTAGAATGTCAGTCCCATGAGGGAAAAGGCCTTATCTGTCTTCTTCACCGAGAACAGTGTCTGGCATACAAAACGAGCTCTGTAAACATTTGTTTAATGAGTCCTGCCTCCAGGGAGGGGGGCAGATGAGAGGACCTCCAAGTTGACATGGCTCTAAAGCCCAGAGGACAGAGCTCTGCTGTGTGCTCGGCTGCTCACACTGCCCTTCCCAGCAAGAGGAAAAGGCAGGCCAGTAGTAAGCGCTGTGGTTCATGGGGAGACTTGCCAGCTCACACCACCAGTGGGTCCCATTTGCTATAGGGAAAAATCCGATAACAAGCCCCATCTGTCTGTTCGGCCACTGCCTGGTCAGTCCACCTCTCCCCTCCTGGTTGCCCTTGGCTGGGCAAAGTGGTATTGCTGTAGCCTGGTGTACCCTAAGCATATGCCAGAATTGCTAGGCAGTCTACACCCCACCCAGAAGTCACCTTTAGCACCCCTTTGTCTCCACACACGGGGTGACTGTACAAGAGATTGACTCTGTCACACCTCTCGGGGTCTCTCAGCCCCCTACTGACCCTACTCAGACCCTTCACTGCTAGTACATTCATCCCCTTACCCTCTCTAACTGTACCCGCTACTGCAAGAGCTGGGAGGCAAAGGGGGAGGAGCAGCTGTGGATCAAGAAATGCCTGCCTGTAGGCAAGAAGGGACCATCAGAAGGAAGCTCAAAGGCCCAGGGACAGAGATAAGTGGGAGATTACACTGATACCTTGGGAAAGTCACTTGACCTCAGTTTCCTTATCTGTAAAACATCAGATCTTTCAGCTTGTTTTAAGCTCTGATAGTAATAAAGGAATAAATCATATAATGAATTGAAGAGAAACAAGTGCAGGGACGGTGGTAGGGAAAGGGTCAATTGGGGAGAAGCAAGAACACAGAAGGTTCTGAGATGAAGGGTGGAAAAACTCTGCTCTGGATGAAGAGAACAAGGAGGGAGATGGAGGAAGAAGCAGACACTCAAACCCCACCTAAGGAAGAAAAAGCTGAGGGAGTTAGAAAGGTGGAAGACGAGGGAGGGGCAGAAACTGTACAGATGTGCCCCCTCTGAGCCAGACCCTTTGCACGTCTGCTTGGAGAACACTCCCACCTGGGCTTTACCGGTGGGGAGATGCCCCCAGCAAGGCTGTATACTTTGCTTGAGCAAGTTCATGCAAGAGGAAGAGAATTCCCTCCCAGACCTGCCTGCACCATCAGCACCCTTCTCCATGGTAACACTTGGCCCTCGGAGCTACCAACTGAACTTGCTACGTCTCTGAGCATCTACCATGTGTCAAGCACAGTGCTGGGCACCTCACGCACATTATCCCATCTCATCCTTATAACAAGCTTTTCTTATTTCTGTATTCTTGAGGATGAAACAGAGGCTGATAGAGGTCACATGACTTGCCCAAGGTCACCCAGCTAATAAGAAGGGAGATATAAGCAACAATAGGGACAGTGCAGAGATTGGCTGCATATGAAAGGTTAACGCCAAGCATTTCCACCTCCGAGAGCTGATGGATTATGATGGATTATTTGGGAAGGAAATAATCCTGAGTAATCCACCATAATCCATCCCCCCATTACTCCAAGAAGCCACCAGCAGCTGCTCCATCACTCCCCTGTCCTGGCCTGAGAGAATGGAGCAGGGGTCCAGCCAGCCTGGCCAACCAGGACCCACCGATCCCTCTGGTCCTCTTGACTTAGTTTCCCTCTCCCACCGAGACCAGCCAGGAAACACTGATGGGGAAACTGAGGGCCAAAGCGGGACCTGGCCAACGAAAAAAGTAGGATGGTCCTTCAGGAGGTTCCAGGACCAGCACGACCTTGACCTCCCAGCCTTTCCCACCTCATCTTCACTTCCCCAACCTATCTCCTTTGCCCTCTGGGGTCTGGTGGTTGTGGCCCCATCCCGAGTTTTTCTAAACTGCCCGAACGGGGCCAACCAGGGCTCTTCGCAGCTTGCTGAATAACTGAAATGCATCCCTTCCCCCTCGATACCCCCACCCACCTTGGGAACTAGGGGAAGTACCTTCAAAGGTCCCTCTCTCGGAGCTCGATCCCCACCAGCAACCTCCAGTCGCTGAGAAACTGCGCGCCGTGCCCCCCACCCGGATTCATCTCCCTCTCCCACCCCACCCCTGGCCCTCGCCTTCACCTTGACCTGAGCCCGCTCCTGCCCGAAGCTTTGCATAAACAAAGAGAGGAGGAGGGGACGACCCCGCCCCGCCCCACTGGCGCCCAGCTCCAGTCCGGGACCCCGAGCCACCCGTCCCTACGCCCCCGCGGGGGCCCGCAGCCCCTTACCTTAGCCTGGCATTTCCGATGACAGGAGAAGCTGCAGACTGCAAGAGGGCGAGACACAGAAAGAAAGTTTAGCCGCGAGGTATGAAATGGAAACTCCGGCGAAATCTCCTCCCACCCCGCCCGCAATCGCGCTCAGGAGGGAAGGAGGGAAGGAGGGACGCAGGGAGGAGGGGGTGGAGGGGGCTGCTGCCGCAGCTCCCGGGGGCCTGCGGGGCGGGAACGCACCCGTGGGCTGGGCAGACGCCTTGCCCCACGGCCAGAGCCCCTAGGCAGGCGCGGGAAGATAGGAGGAGCAGGGGGAGGGGAGGGGACCTAGTCCCCTGCTGGATCCTTGCCAGGGGCAGAGGTGGCCCGGACCCAGGCCCCACGCCAGCTGCCACCCGCGCCAAGGAATAAGAGGGGCCTTCTCCCCTTACACACACACCAAGCAGGCAGCGGGTACCCTGGAGCCACCGTCACGTTCACTGTTCCCCAGAGTCACACAGACCCAATGCATGGTGCAGGTGAGGACCCGTGCACACACATACACATTTACACCCATACACACACTCACTCAGAACCACTTACCCCACGCTACCCCCATACACTCAGCCACACACACACACACAGCCTCACGCACACCCAGTGCCCAAGGAGAAACCTCTGAATGGGGTGGGAGAGAGGAGGAGGGTGAATGACCATCACACAGACAATTTCATAGCAAACCCTCAGAGTGCAACAGTTGGACACAGACATGTGGACAGATGCTCACACAGCATGACTTGAAACACACACACACACACACACACACAGAGGATTTGCTCCTCCCTCCCACTACCAGAAGCTGGAATCAAATTTCCTAAGGGGTTCCCTCAGCCTGGAATGTCCCAGCCCTGCCTGCCCCATCCCCAGGGCCCTCCACCCAGGGGCCTGGTGGTCCCCTCCCACCAGGTCCCACAGATGGGCTGAGGTGTCTGCACTGTCTTGACCTTACTGGCTGCCCAATATGTGCTGAGGCAGGTGGGTTGGGGGCACTGGGGAGGGGGAGGCAGGAGAGCTGCCCTGACCCCAAATCCTAGACAGCCATAGCCCCTGACTACAGCCAGCTGTCTGCGCCCCTGGGATCTACAGTTCCCCCAACGTGTTTTCACCTCTGAGCCAATCTGATTCTCAGCAGGAGAAACTGAGGCACAGATGAAAGCCCAGAGCTACCCAAAGAGACTCTGGGCTCCCCACACTGAGGATTCTGGTTTGTCTGTGGGAGTGGGGATTGGGGGAAAGCTGGGGGGCACACTGGATGGAGTCTGGGCTGTGACCTTGGCCCCTGGTCCTATCCTGGGCCCTTGTTCTCCCAGAACCTAGTCCTGGCCCCAGCTCAGGCCTGTGACTCAGTGCTGAGCAAGGCTTTCCTGACCCCACCAGCCAGCCCAGCTCAGGGCCTTCTCCACCCTGACCACATCAGTATCTGCCCGCCCGTGGCCACCCAAGTCATGCCATCTGGCTAGCTTTTCTGCTTCCCTCTCCCCCATCCCCCTACCAAGGCGGCAACCCCCCCAGAAGGTGCTCCACTCTGACAGCAGCAGCCCCACCCGTGCCTTCTTTTCTGGCCCTGGAATGTGGAACTGAAAAGGCCTGAGGCCTGGTGGCCTGAGCACCGACGGCCTGCCCAGCCAGGCGAGCTCCCCACTGGGCCACTGCCTCCCGACAGAGGGACCTGGCCCCTTTCTCTAACCAAACCCCAGGCCTTCCCGAGTCAGTCCTGGGAGGTTCTCTGGAGGCCTCGATCACTGTTCCGTTCCTCTGGCAGGTATTGTCACAGAGGACACACTTCCCACCACCTTGCTTCCCACAGTGGTGGGCTCCTTCAAGGGAAGGACCTCCCCCCCACCCCCTTTCATGCACACATGCACTACATAGTGCCTGCTGCACCCTAGAGGCTTAGACGTTGGACCTGACTGAAGAGCTCCCCTGAAGTTTATGTGCACCTCCATTTCATCATACCCACCACCATACTTTTTTCTTGAGCCACAACCCTCTCCCCAATATCTCATATTCAACCACAAAGGCACCCTGAATGTCCACTCTGGGCCTCCCAACCCCAGTTTAGACACAAGGAGCACAGTGGGAGCCAGGACTTCATCTGCCTTCAGCATACTTCTGACAGTTCCCAATGCACTAGGCTCTTTCCTACCTCAGGGCCTTTGTACTTGCTGTTCTAGCTGCCTGGAATGCTCTCCCTCAGCCCAGCTCTCCATTGTTCACCAAGCCAACTCCTTCTACTTCTGGAAGCCCATGAAAACCATCTCTTCAAAGAGGCTTTCCCTGACCACCCACATTACAGTAGGCTTCCCCATTATTTATCAGCAGTGCCCTGGTCATTTCTTTCTTAGCACAGCTCACAATCTGAAGTCACTTGGGGTGATTCCTGTTCACATATGTACAGTATATCTCCCTACACTAGACTCCTGAGGGCAGGAGCACGCCTGTCTCACACCATATCCCTAGTACCTGAAATAGTGTCTGCTCCAGGCCCACAGAACCAAACGGCATCTTTGTGCAAATGAGAAAAATCCCCACCCCCTGGATAGACCAGCTGCATCGACATACAGCTGAGTACAGTGTCTTTGTGGGAACAGCAAGAAGGTGCTCTGTCTCCATTTGGACCGAGCCTTGGGTCCGAGCCTGGGTTCATGGCTTGGTGAGCAAAGCATGAGCTGATTCCAGGGCTCTCGTGGGTAGACTCCTTTGGCACTGAATGGCCTGCATGACCATACAGGGCAGCTGTGCCTGTCGCACAGTGGGCAGACACTCAATAAACGCCCTTGAATGGAGGGCAGATGGAGAAATCGCTGGGCAATTGCAGTACAGTGGGCTGAGTGCTCTTGTGTGCTGGGACGCACAGCTTGTCCTTGGAAGTGAGGAGTGAAGAAAGACCTCCCCCAGCCCCCAGCCCAGAAGACAGAGCTCAGCAAACTGAACTCAAGTGGCAAGTGTGACCAAGCCCTGGGGGGTTGATTTTTACACCTTCAGAAGCACCTGTCCCCACCCCAGAAGGTTCTCTTGCCCTGGGTCCTGTCCAGGGAAGGCACCTTATTTACATCTTAGTGGTCTTTCTCAGGTTTTCTCCATGGAGCAGCATTCCCTGCTCTCCCACGTGAGTCCTCCCGCGGTAACTGGAAACAGCCATGCCAATCTGCTGGCTTCTCACTTCCCTGATCGATGGCACATTCAAACGTGACAGGGAGGACACCGTGGCAGCCAGCCTCCAAGGTGGCCCTACTGTTTCTCGCCTCCTGGTATGCACACCCATCCATAGTCCCCTCCCACCACGAATAGGGCTGGTTTATATACCCAATCAGATGTTGGAGAAATGATGACCTGGGACTTTCTAAGGCTGTCGTCAAAAGCATGTGGCTTCAGCCTTGGTCTCTTGAGTCACTCGCTGTGGGGGCAGCCAGTTATAACGTCCTGAGGACACTCCAGCAGCCACATGGAGAGGCCACGTGGTGGACAACTGCAGCTCCGGCACCAGCCAGCACCAATTTGGCCAGCACACGCCGGAGCCCCTTGGAAGTGAGTCCCCCAGCTGCACTCAGGCAGCCCCAGCTGACCTCTTGACTGCAGCATCGTGAGACACCCAGCGTCCAACCACCCTGACTCAAGGTGGTTTCCCATGAGTCCCTGTTTCAGAGAAACTGTGTGAGCTCATAATTTGTATGTGTTTCCAACTGCTACGTTTTGGGGTAATCTGTGATACAGCTGCAGATAACTGATGTAGAAACGAAAGCACGGGATCCCTCAGAAAGCAAGAGGACAATCGGTGATGCGGGAACTGAGAACGGGGAGGGACCATTTCCTGGGTCCTTCCGTGCTCCCTGGGTACCTGCACGCTCCTCTCTATAACTCTCCCTTTCCTCGCCCCACACGCAATCAGTCATCACGGCCCAGAAAGTAATTCCAACGAGGCTGTTGCTTCAGCCTTGGTCTCCTGAGTCACTCGCTGTCTCCCCAGCCCACCACTGTACCAGTTCAGAGCAACTCTCCTTGCACCAGCCTGTCTCCCTTCAATCCAGAGTCACAGACCATCCTCAGGTGCAAACTGATCACATCACCCCATGCAGAAGCCTCTGTCCAGCTCCTCAGAATACTTACAGGGCCCTACATGGCCTGGTCTTGCCTTCACCTCCCGCTGCTGCCCCCAAAGAGATCTGCTCCTGCCTCACCAAGCGCCCCAGATGAGATCGAAGGCTGCGAAGCCAGTCTCACAAACATTCTTCAAGACCCAGTTCAAATGTCCCTCTCCAGATAGTCAGGCACCCAAGGGTGGCCCCTCCCTCCTCTGCGCTCTCACCGCCCTCAGCTCACACCCCTTGGAAAGCTCTTGGCGTCTTGGGAAGAATAAGTTATCCTCTCCGATGTTCTCCCTCACATCCAACTGCTTCTCTAAGGCAGAACCGCGATCCCGTTCAACTTGGCAGCTTTGAATCCTGCCCCTTCCCCTAGCTCAGGATCTGACATACACGTGAGACCCGATAAATATGCAGCAAATTTCAAACTGGAAGGGTTCTCTCGCGTCTAATCCTCAGAGACCAGAGCCGACACTGTGGGGCGATGGAGCAGATATCAACGCGGGTGGGTGAGCCCCACTCTTCCTTCAGCTCCAGCCCCTGCTGGGAGAGGGCAAGTAAGGACCATGGTCAGGGCTTCCCGAGTGCTTCAGCACAAACACTACTGCTCAAAGCCCGGTAAGGGGGTGGGGAGACTAAGGGAGTTAATCCCTCATCCATTCACCACTGGTCCCACTGTCCATCTGCCCACTTGCCTACTGGCTGCACGTAGACTGGCTCTTGGCTCAGGCAGGTCACGTACCTGCTCTGTGATCTGGGGAAAGTTACTTAACCACTCTGGGCCTTCGTTTCCACATCTGTACAGTGGGGGTCATAATACCATCGGCCTCACAGGGTTGTTGTGAGAATTAAATGAGTTAATATATGTGATTGGCCCAGGGTCTGCTCTCTAAGAGTTGTCGGCAGCGGCATCTCCATCATGTTCATGGTTGGCATTGTCATTACACAGAAGAGTCCCCGTTCTCCGAGTCAGGAGACCTGGGTTCCAGTCCCGACTGCTACCCATCGCTGTGTGACCTGAAGCAAGTCACTCCCCGTCTCTGGGTCTCAGACTCCTGCCCAGAAAATAAGGCGGTTACGGGGCACCTCCGCCTGTCCCCTGCCTCCATCAGCGGCTCAATGTTGAAAGCACAAAGACTTCTTCTCTCAGTCGGGATGCCTTTGACAGAGCAGACCGGGGCCCCCCCGGCCCTGCTGTCTCACTCTCGTCTGCCTGCGTGACCCCGGCAGGCCCTTGCCTTCTGAGCCCTGGGAAAGATGGTCTCCATGCCCTCTTCCAGCTGGGAGAGGCTGTGTAACCCCAACCCATCTCCATCACAGTCACCACCTCCCTCCGCCTCCCTCCAGCCACGAAACCGGGAACCAGGTTCCCGTCCTGAAAACGCCCCAAACGCTGGTGAGGAAACACTGTGGGTTACAGAGAGGCCCATTCTGCACCGGGGGAGCAAGGGTGAAAAGCCCGACCTCCCCTCCTGGCACCCTCAGATGCCTGAGTCCTCGGGGGACACACACCTCAGGATCCGCTCCACTGAGTGCACCGTGGCCTCCCTCAGTTCCCAAGGAAGGTGGTGGCTTCTTAAGACAGTGACCCTGCAGCCCCCTAGGGAGTGACCTTGTCAAAGCAAAGCTCCATGGAGCCCTGGGAGCCTTATCTCCAGCCACGGGTGTCAACACTGCCCCGAGCGCAGCAGGTGGCCTGAGGGAGCTGAAGGCCCCTAGTGAGGAGGGGTCTGTGGGTTACCTGATGGGCAGAGAGCTCCACCCCCAACCCCAGCCCTCGGCCGCTCTGCGCTCTGCGTTGCTAGACTTCGAATGCTCTGTCCTGGGGTGGCTTCCTGCCTCTCAGGAACACAGGAAGCCAACATTGTTGGGATCTAAATGGCCTTTTCCTCCTGGCCTCAGGTCAGAAAATGAGCACAGAGCCTCGGTGTGCACCTGACCCCGGAGATAAAGGCCCACACTCCCGGTCCCCTCAGCTCCTTCCCCAGCTGGCAGAGAGACCGGCCAGCTGCCCACCTGCCCACGGGGCCTACCAGCCCTGCCCCGCCCTGCTTATCTTCACGCCTGGCCTGGGGGTGTCTAACAGTGTAATAGTTTACATCATGTGTCACTCGGCCAGGCCGTGGTACCAGACATTGGTTCAACATTATCTCAGATGTTTTTGTGAAAGGTTTTTTTGTTTTGTTTCGTTTTTCAGTTTTTTTGGATAAGATTAACATTTAAATCAGCAGACACTGAGTAAAGCCATTACCTTCCATAACGTGGGTGCGCCTCATTCAACCATCTGAAGGCTTGCACACAACAAACACCGATCTCCCCAAGCAAGAGGGGAGTCCGCCAGCAGACTGGGTTTGGACTCCAAAGGCAACTCTTCCTGAGTCCCCAGCCTACCCTGCAGATTTTGGACTTGCCAAACCTCCACACTTGCCTGAGCTAATTCCTTATCATAAATATCTGTCCATCCATCCATACATCCTGTTGGTTCGGTTGCTCTGGAGAATCCTGACTGCTACAAGGTGTCCCAGGAAGTGGGCAAGTGTGGTTCTGAAGTTGGAGCAAGAAGAAACCTTTAGATCATCCCATCCAGTGGTCTTCAAACTCTTATTTTTATTTTATATAACTCTCATGCAGATGAACTCTTATGTGGAATCTCAACGATATTGGTTAATATTTATTTACTGTGCCCGGCCGGTGTGGCTCAGTGGTTGAGCGCCGACCCTGCACCAAGAGGTCGCCAGTCCGATTCCCGGTCAGGGCACATGCCCAGGTTGTGGGCCTGGTCCCCAGTGGGGGCGCGCAGGAGGCAGCCAATGGATGTTCTCTCTCATCGATGTTTCTGTCTCTCTCTCTCCCTCTCCCTTCCTCTCTCTCTAAAATCAATAAAGAAAAAACAAATTTTTAAAAATATTTATATAATGCTTGTTATGTGCCAGGCTCTGTTCTGAGCCCTTTATGTCTATTAGCTCATTTAATGCCTGCAGTTACCTGAGGAGGGAGGTTTGTTGTGTGTTCCTTTTCAAAGGTGAGTAACCAAGGCTCAGCGAGGTGAAGCAATCCGCCTAAGTTCTCACTCAGAAGGGGAAAAGCTGGAATTTGAATCCAGGACATCTGAGCCAAGGACAAGACCACCACAGCACCTTGCCTCGGATATATTTAACTCCTACAGCCAGAGCTGCTTTGGTTGAAGTTGCAGGGGTTTCGAGGCCCCAGCCCCTAAGCCTTGCCCTGGGTTTTCCCTTTCCCTACCTTCTCAGGCCCGTAAAGTAGCTCCAAAGAACAACACGGCTCTTTTGAAACCCCTTTAGAACCTCTGATCCAGTCCAGACGCTCATTTAGACAAATGAAAAGGCCAGGACCAGAGAAGTTAAGTATCTCACCCAAGGTCACACAGCAAGGCTGCCTCTGATGACTCCAAGGAGGTCCTCAGACAAGGGGGATAACCTAGGATCCCCAGTGAAGTAACAGGAGAAAGAGCTCCCGAGTCAAGGTTTCTCCAAATCTAAGTGAGGACTTCTGGGTAGACTTATCCTATCAAGGGCTGGACTGTCTCCCCAGGTGCATCCCATTCTGAGGAAACTGTCCCCACCCCACCACCCTTCCGGGCTGACAAGAACATTGAGAAGGGAAGTTGTCTAGGTCCAGATGGCAGCCCCAGTGCTCTTGAGCGGTATCCTAGTTTCTTCCACTGGGTTTCAGCCTAGTGGGAGGCTAGAGCCTGTGGGCAGAGCCCTGGACTCCCTGGAACACTGTCCCCAGGAACCTGTGGAAAACTCACTATTTGAATTGAGGAACTCCTACACATCCCTCAAGACCCAGCCTATATAATCCTTCCCTGCTGAGGCCTGACAGGAAAATCTCTGCTAAGTCAGAAACAGCCTTTCACACACACCTTTGTGTCAGCTTTGCCATCATGTTCTGCGATTACCTGGTGGCATGTCTGTCTTCCCAGGCCAGGGGCTGGGTCTTGACAGCAGCACCTGGCACAGCATCCAGCCTAGAGGGCGCTCAGCTCATCGCTGCCAGACAGACTCGCGAGTGCATCCAGGTGAAGCAGCAGCCTGCACTGGACAGGTATCCAGGCTTCACAGACTCCGACACAGGAGTCCTCCAGGCCCTCCCAGGCTGGGCTCAGTGAGCATCCTTGGTCCAGCCCCTGATCTGTAGATGAGGAAACTGGGGCCTAAGCAGAGAACTGACACCTGGAGTCACAACCGCTTTGTGAATGGCAAGGCCAGGAACAGCCGGGTCACTAACAGAGGCCCTGGGCCTCTTCTCCTGCCACTGTCTCCCCCCTCTCTGTCTCCCTCACACTAGTACTCATTCACAGCCACACACGGAGCCTCGGGGTTCCCCACAGAACCCCCCGTGAGACGCGGTGCAGGGTTTATTATTAACCCCACGGTCTCTGGGAGGAAACAGGTTCAGTGAGGCAGAAGAGCGGCTGCGGTCGCGGTGACCTCTTCGCCTATGTATCTGTCACACTTACGCCCACATGTCTCACCACCTTAGTTCTTCATCTGCCTCATTGGTCCTTGAGTTCCCAGAACCGGGACTCGACTCCAGGTTCCCTGCCTCCGTGCGCATCCCTGTCTCAAAGCCCACTCCCTTCAGCCATATTGCAGTAAAGAGTGAAAGGCAGGAAGGTGAAATGGAAGAACCATTGAGGTTACAGAGCAGAGTGTGCAGAGGGGAAGGGACGAATGCCGCAGCCTCTCTGGATCCAGGGGAGTGTCCTCACTGCCCCCACCTGCAGCAGCATCGCCCTCAGCATTGCAGGCCTTGTGGAGACAGTGAATCCAGAGGCTCGCGTTCCAATGCCCACCCGCCCATTGCCCCGGCTTCCAATCCAGAGGGTCACCGCGTTGCAGCCCAAGACTTGAAGTGAAGACTGGAAGAAGAACCAACGAACCCTTTGGGTTCTGGATTTTAGTGCACAGTTGCCCCTCAACCAGGGAACAACCCCGGATAGACGGGTGGGCAGTGGGACGGATGGATAATGGGGTCTCTCCATCCCGTGCCACCACCACCTCCTGGTCCAAAGCACAGAGAGCTGGCCCACGCCTGCAGCTCCCACCGGTAAGCCCGATGGCTCCAGCCCTGCCCTGGGCCTGCTGCCCCGCTCTTGCTGGGGGTGCACAGTGGCCTGTGACACCAGGCCTTCCGCCCGCCCTTATTGGGAGGGCCCCTGGTCCTCCCATGGCCCAGTCCTGACACCTGGTGGCATCTCTGGAGTGTGGCCCTGGCTTTCTTCCCTCTTCTCACTAACTCACCCAGAGTTGTCAAACCAGCCTGGCAGCCCGCTGGCCACAAGCCCTCCTCTCCAATTCACACCTGGCAGGGCCAGACTCCCAACCAGGTGAAAACAGGGTCATCCCTGCTCACCTAGGGAACATGTCTAGGGGTCAGATTCACATGGGGTCAAATTCCCTCCTCAGCCAGCCCTCAAGCCAGGTCAACTGGGGAGCCTAGGACCACAGACTATCACAGAATATAAGGCCAGAAATGTCCCCAAGGCCTCACAGTGAGTGTGCTGGGACTTCCTTCTACCCTACCCCTTGCTGCCTTCTTTCAGAGCAGAGGTGGGGGTCACTGGGGTGACGGAAAGGCACAGTGGGGAAGGAAGGAAGAAACTTAGGGGAGGGTCAGGGGCTAACTTAAGCGGGTTCTCGGGGTGGGGTGGTGATGCAAGCAAAATACAAAGCCCCACCTTCAGCAATTCCTTCCAGACTTCCCCCAGCTCCCTCCCTAAACCATCACCTGACCCAGCCAGAACTCTTAGGAGGAGGGTGACACCATGTGGCTGAGCTTGGTATTGCAAAAATTCCCATTGATCCCTTAAACTCAACCTTTCTCTCTGCCTTTTGCCTATAGCAGGCCTTGCCTGGAATCCCCTCCACATGCACACGCGCGCGTGGACACACACACACACACACTTCCATCCACTCACTCCACCCTCCAACCCCAGCTGAAGCTCCTGGTCTAGAAGCCTTCACTCTTCCAGCGAGCACGCACCCTGAAAACCCCGCACTGACCCAGCCAGCTGTGTGCCTTGCCAAGAGACTTCCTTACTCTGAGCCTCGGTTTCCTCATCTGTAAAACAGGATGGCACCAGCACCCTCCAGATGGCATGAGCAATAGATGAGACCAAGTATGCAAGCTGTCTAACGTGAAGTGCTTCAATACCTATTCACTAGGCTCTGCTGCCCAGCCTCCCCGCTCCACGACTCTGGCACGAGGCGGGAAGGAAAGAGTCCAGGTAGAGTAAAGGTCCCAGGGCAAGCAGGAGCTTGGCCCCTTTGGCATCCCTGGCATACTTGGTATTTCGGAAACTGTGCAAGGTGCAGCTGGTTTACGTATGGACTTGGGGGATGGGAAGAGATGGGTCAGAGGGCTGGCAAGGGGTGGGTCCTGCCAGGCCTCGCAGCCCTGGGAAGGAGCCTGCACTTTGGGAGGAGCGGGGCTTCCAAGGTCTTACCAGGGAACTGTCATAACTAGACCTACGTGGAGTCCTGCCGCAAGCTGGCACAGAGGGTGAACTGGAGAGGGTGGGTCAAGAACAGAGGGGCTGCAGTCAGTCGTCCAGGTAAGAAATGTCAGCAGCTTGAAATGGCTGCAGAGAAGCTCAGTGACCCAAGCTGTACTGAGGGATGGGGGCCGGCGACTGATGGGAGGTGAAGGAGAGGGAGGCCTGGGTGGGTGATGGGGTCAGTCACGGAGATTGGGTGCAGGGCCTCCTGCTGATTTCACTGCGTGATGTGGAACAAGACACTGATTTCCCCGGCATCAGAGACAGCCAAACCCCCGGCTGTTCTGGGCGCATGTAGAACAGTGATTGAAAAAGCCTGGCAGCCAGCAGGTCCTCCCCCAAGTCTGACGTGGGACCTCTTAAACTCACCCCTAAGCTGCCACAAGGGAAGGACTGTGGCTTGGCGCCCTTGGAGTACTCCCGGTGCCAGGTGCATGACACCCACACACCTTCCGCACACCATCCGCATGCCAACTGAACAACCTCCATGTGCCACCCACACACCTTCCACATGCTACCACATACTATTCACACACTTTCCACATGCTCTTCACTGGCCGTTCGGATGTCATCCATATACTTTCTTCCTGCCATCCGCTCATGTTCTACTGATCATCCATGCATAGGCTACATGCCATTTCCATGCCACACCTCACCTGCCATGTGCCAGCCACACACATCCACATGCTTGCCATCCAGTGTGCTCTCCATCACCGCCCAAATGAGAACCAGGCACCAGGTTGGGACCCCCAAGGAAATCCGCAAAGCCAATCCCAGCCTGACCTGGCTCCGGGCCACCTCATTCCCATAAAGACGTGCTCCCATCCCCCAGCGCCAACCCCATTAGCTGCTCACCTTTGCAGGTGCAACCCTCCCGGGTGATGACCTGCCGGCAGATACCACAGGGCTTCACCTTCTTGAAGGTCTTCACCTTGAAGTGGTGAGTCTTGGGGGCCTCCAGATCTTCCGGCTGTGGGAGGAAAGGCACAATGATCAGGCCTGAGAAGCAGGCTGGGGTCCCAGGAAAGGAGCTGGGGAGCCTGGGGAAGACATAGGCGAGGATTAGGGAAAAGGAGAGGCAAGAACCCCTTCCGAGGTGAAAGGCCTGAGCCCATTTCTGGGAGGAGGTGCCCAGGGAAGGAGAAAGCTGCAGCTGCGACCCCGACTCCCAGGTGGGCTCAGCATGCTGGGGCCCAGGTGGCAACTGCAGACCCCAGCACCTGGGGATCATAGGCCCTTCCATGGTTTCTAATCACTTTTTTATTTACTTTATTAACAAAGTGCATTCATTTAAATGTATTGCTCGACACAATTTTACACATGTATGCCCCATGTAACCACACCCCGAAAGGCTCCCTCGTGATCACCCCAAAGACCACTGTGACTCCTATCACGAAAGACTCGTTTTGACAGATTTTTAAATTTCCTGTGAATGGAATCATGCAGTATATAGTCTTATGTCTGGCTCCTTCCACTCAGCCCCGTTCTGTGAGATTCACCCCCGCAGTCGGTGACACAGGGCAGTCGCTCCTCACGGCTGCGCACTAGTCCGTGGGCGGACAGAGCTCATTCATTCATCTTTCCCTGTTGATAGTCATCATCTCTGCCCATGCGCACAGAATGCCATGTCCCTCAGTGCTCCCTCACCCTCACGACCCTCCCCTGGCCCAGCCCAGAAAGCTTCTTCCACCCCTATTTTTATGTGCTATTCTTTGCACTAGGAAAATCTTGATATGTTAACTATCCTATTTAAAACTATACCCCCGCCACATGAGATGAGAGGCGGGCTAGCGGTCCGAGCCTTCTCTATATCTGACCCACCGTGAGCTCCTAGACCAGTCACCGCCTCACCCCTAGCATGGACCTCAGTTTCCTCTTCTGGACATCACCAGGTGGGGCACTACACCCCTTGAGCTCTCGAAGTCTGTCCTTTGTAGCAACAGATGGGATCATACTAGAGAAAAGCTCTGCACCCACTCTGGCTAGAACCCCCTCCTCCCACCCGCTGTCCCCAGCCCAGGACAGGCTGGGGGAGGTCCTTGGTTGAGAGCACTCCCCAGAGAAGGCATCGCTGCCTGCGGCACCATTCCACTCCAAGGCGCCTCGCTCTGGCCTCTGACCTGGTCCATTCCCGGCTCCAGCAGCAGGGGCCAGCAGAACACAGACACTGGCAGCTCCCCCTCCCTCTCCCAGGCACAGAGCTTCCTGACACGGTCCGTAAGCACAGGGACACACAGACACACACAGACACCACCACGGAGCCTGCAGCTCCCGGAAGACGGTTCTGCTCTCCAAGTCCCCCTCTTGCACCCGGCCCCTGAGCCTCCCAGCTCTGAGACAGGGGCTGGCGGGGGGTTTGTGTGCAGAACAGGAAGGGTGACAGTGTGACAAACCAGCGTGTTCAGGACTCCTATCTGAAGACACGGCAGTGGTGAATCCTGGGGAAAAGGGACTGGGCCATGAGACATACGGAGAGGAAAACAGACAAAATGAGAAGCAGACAGAAAGCCAGAGTCACAAAGGGGCAAAGAGACAGAGAGAAGCTGAGGAGAGAGACACAGAAAGAAAGACAGAGTGAGAGAGAGAGAGAGAAGAGAGACAAGACAAAGGCAGTGAATGGAGACAGACAGACAGAGAGAAAAGACGGAGAAAACTACAGGGAATCAATGGAGAGGGGAAAAAGACCAAGATAAAGGCAGAGACAGAGAAAGAGACCAACAAGCCCACACAGAGAATGTGGTAGATTAGATAGAAACACACAGAGACTATAAAGGGAACCCGAGAATCAGCGGGGGACAGACAGACAAAAGGACACAGGAGCCAGCTTGAAGAGGCCCCCAAAGACTAAATCTGGGAAGATCTGAGCATCAAATACATAATGACAGGAATGGCTTAAATGAACCCATTCCGATACGTGAAATCGCCGCATAAATTGAAAGATGAGGAACAGAGTATTTACAAGTCTCAAAGCACCTCCCCACATCATACTTGTAAATCACTAAGGGCGGGAAAGGAACTTTTCCTGGCAGACTGTCCATTAATCAAGTGATCAAAGTTAACATCAGCAGCAGCGGGATGAACAGAAACAAAGAACGAGCATCGCTTCTGCAACATTCCTGCCGAGGAGACACAAGCCGAATCTAATCACGAGGGAACATCAGACCAACCCAAACTGAGGGACAGTCTACCAATTACGTGGCTTGGAATCTTCAAAAGTGACAAGGTCATGGAAGTCGAGGAAAGACTGAGTAGATTTCCAGACTGAAGAGACAAGACGGCCAAATGCATGGCTGGATCTGAGCTGGATTCCTCCCATGCCCGAAAGGACATCCCTGGCCACGAGGACATAACTGGCCACACTTCGGTGGGGTCTGAGGGTGCAATGGTAGTCACGTATCAATGTCGATTTCCTGACTATGTTGGGCTATTGTTGCCCCAGCTGGGTGGCTCAGTTGGTTGGAGCACCATCCTGTACACTAAAAAGATTGCAGGTTCGATTCCTGGTCAGGGCATATACATAGGTTGTGGCTTGTATGGGAGACAACCAATCGATGTTTCTCTTCCATCAACGCCTCTCTCTCTCTCTCTCTCTCTCTCTCTCTCTCTCGTTCTCAGATAAGGATTTAAAAAAAAAAAAGCCTGCACCGTATTTGCAGCTCCTCTGAGGTTTGATATTGTCTCAAAATTTAAAGAGATAGGCAGACAGACATGGTGGGAGACGGAGGGGCCAGGGAGAGGGGGGGCAGAGGGTGGTAAAGGGGCATGGGTGCCAGGAGCCCAGCGGCGTTCCCTGGCGGCGAGGCCAGGCAGCAGGGCCTGGGATCTGAGATTCCAGAGCGCCAGGTTGTAGGAGCAGCAGGAGAGGGTGGGGGTAAGGCACTGCCCGGCTCTGGACCTCACTCAGGGTCCCCATGCCCAAGGAGGGGCAGGCAAGTCCCTCCATTCTGAGGTCTCACCTCGCCTGTTTCTTTATCTCGGCCCCTGGCTGGCAGCCCTCCAGATGACAGACATTCCAGGGAGGGGACCCAGCCCACTGTCAACTGCAGCAGCCCCCGCCTGGGGTGGGAGGAGGAGCAGACAGGGGACTTGGGGTTCTGGGGAAGCAGGCAGGAAGCCCTACAGCCCAATCGTCTCCATCCTACTCTGACACCTCCAAGCCTGCTGCTCCCACCCACTAAGTAGGCAGAACTCCCCTTTCTAGCTTATACCCCAGACTTCTCTGCCTACACCCCAAATCCAGCCCTCCCCAAAGCCCAGGGAAAGAGAGCTCCTCCCCAAAGTGTAATCGAGGCAGCGGAATCTCACCAAAGAGGGTCTAAGCTGCCCAGTAAGTAGATGGGGAGCAGGCAGAATCTTCTATACTGACCAGCAGACTCCGGGCTTCCCCCCTGGGCCCTGGGCTTGCCTGCCCAACCCCATAAAATCTGAGTTTACAGACTCTCTTCCCGCCGGGCTTGGAGAGCAGAAGCAGGGTTTCAGAACACTCTCTGGCCTCCCTCACAGCCTCTCCCTTTTTTTTTATCCTCACTCGAGGACATTTTTACATAGAGCGAGAGAGGGGGGGGGGGGAGGGAGAGAGAGGGAGGAAGAGAGAGAGAGAGAGAAAAACATCGATGTAAGAGAGACACGTCGACTGGTTGCCACCCACACAACCCCAGCCAGGACCGGGGACAAACTGCAACCGAGGTACGTGCCCTTAGCGGGAACCGAACCCGGGTCTCTCTGGACCACAGGCCGACACTCTAACCGCTGAGCAAACCGGCCAGGGCCCTCACAGCCTCTCTAAGCAGCCCCTGGGCAATGGCCCGGCACACTGCTGCTCCGGTCCCCACTCGTCCTGCTCTCCTCCAGTGGCCTTCTCTGGGGCTCACAGTCCCCAAATGAAAATGAGGGGTAGACAGAAAACAGTGGGCCAGTTTGAGAGGGAGGGACAGGGGGAGCTGGGAACAGGATATGCTGACAGTTAGAGAGTGGATGTCTAATGAGGCGGCTCCCTTCCAGGAGAGGCTGGAGGACCCTGGGGGCAGAAGGAGACCAGCGGGCGCCATCCCCAGGCACGTGGCCCCAGGCTGTACCCTGACTGCCCCGCTTTGGCTTCCCTGCCACAGAAGGGGGCGTTTGCTGGTCTTGTTGGAAGAGTCACCCACATAGGTCTGAAGGGCTCCAGGATGATAGAGGAGAAAGTCTAGGCTGGTGGAGCCTCTTATCTTCAAATACCTGAAGGGGCCACCATGGTGAGATGGCAACGGAAGAGACCTGTGAAGTTACTAAGGGCGAAACAATGCCCAGCGGGCAAAAACCGTGAGGACGCATGGTTAGAATTAAGCAGGGGTGTTAAACTCCCGAGGAGAAAGAAAACCAGGGGTCTGGCACTTACCCTGCCCTCGCCCAGAGCTGCTCTGCAGGTACGGGCAGAGGGTGTGAATGAGCCCGAGAGCACAGCTCCGCGGCTTGTTATGACAATGACCATCTCTTTTCTGACAAGAGGGAGACGGCCTCACAAAGCATGCCCGGCCCCTTCTTGCTGGATTAACTCCTGAGGGACCTGGAGACATGCAGGGACAGAGGAGGCCCTGCCACAGAGGGGCTGCCGGCCTCTCAGTGCCTGCGTCCCCAGAGCCACGCCCAGACAGGGAAAGTGTCCCAGCCCGGAAGTCATCCTGCCCCATCCTCTAGGCCCAGAGCCCTGGCCCTGTGACAAGCCCACTGAGCACCAGAGGGCTTTCCTGGCCCTCAGAGGGACCCTCTCCCTCCCAGCCCCCACTCCACCAAGCAGCCTGCCCAGCGCACTCCCTGCCAGAGGGGTGTGGCACATCTGGCTAGGAGGCCTTGGCAGGAGTCCTTGGCCCTGGGATGGGAAAGGCTGTTTGTTGGTTCCTCCCTGCCCCGTAGGGAGGAGAACTGGGTGGAAGTGGGGAGTGGGAGGGTGATAGCCCTGGGGGTCCCTCAGCTCAGGAGCTCCTGCCTCCTCTCCAAGGAACCGCCCGCCCTGCCCCCACTGGGCCCCAGTACCCAACACTAGATCTCTAGATGATGTGGCGAGAGGGCGGAAGTCAGGGCCATGAGCCTTGTGCAAGAGTCACCAAAACGCAGGCCTCGGACCGATCTGGAGGGCAGCTCTGCCCTCCCCCTGCCTCTTGGCCCGCCATCCCTCATGTCTCATCGCCGGGCTGGGACGCCAGGCCCTGGTCCGCATCAGCTTTCGTCTCCATGGGGAAGACCTGGGTCCCGGTGGAGCTGTAGGCTGGCGTCTGGGAGTCCCCTGAGCACCTCAAATACAAGCTCCCCCCACCCCACCTCACCTTCACACGCACACCATAGTTCCTTACCCACCAACCTCCCACACACAATCCCCTAGCCAGCAATGTTCTGACCATGTTCTTGGTCACCTCGGGTGGAAAACTCTGAATCACTCGCAACTCCTCCCTGCCCTCCGCCCTCCAAGCCAGCCCATTGCCAGACTCTGAAGGTTGCTTCCTAAACATCCTCTCGGCCCTCCTGTGCTTCATCCCGCTGCCGCCGCCCTACTGGAGGCCTTGCCACTTGGGCCTAGGGCCGTGGCAACAGCCTCCAGGACCCCCAACACGGGGCCCTTCCCCACACATCCTCTGTGCACCCTCTAAGGAGCACAGCTCTCTGTGGTTACTGACACCACTGCTCACCCCAAACTGCTCCCATGCCTACCCACACATCCAGGATAGAACCTGCACTCCCTGGGGCCAGCAGGGGGAGCAGCCTCGGTCCACACCCAGCCCACCCTGCCATCTCAATCCCCACGCCCCGCTCCCCAACCCCCTGCCGGGCATCCACCTCGGAGCCTCTGCTCTGCTGTTCCCTCTTCCCAAGATGCCCTTCCTCCCCCTCAGCTTGTATGCTTCTAGGCATCCTCAGGCCCCATTCAAACTTTATGCCCTGGGGAACATCTTCCCAGATACCATCCCCTCACCACCACCACTGTCAGCATCCATCTCCCCCCTTCTGCCTTCCTTTTTTGTTTCAAAAAGTTAAAAGTTCCTGGAAAATGAACTCACATATGCCCTTTGCCTGAATTCCCCAGTTGTTAACATTTTGCCACGTTTGCCTGCTTTCTCTTTCTCCGTCTCTCTCCTGCCTAACCCCCGTAGAGTCATCCTCCTGGGGGTAACTTCGACACCACACTACTATCTAAGTTCAGTTCATGTTCTAATTTCTGCTTTGGCCCCAGTAGGATCCATGATAGCTGGGTCTTTGTTTGGGTTTTTATTTTGGACTCGGGACAATATCAAGATCCTATATTACATTTAGTTGCTGGGTTTCTTTTGTCCACTTTAATCCAGACACAGTACCCCACATTTTGATTCCTTTATGACACTGATGTTTTTGAAGAGTCCAGGCTAACTGCTTTGCAGAATGTCCCATGGTCTGCACTGGTCTGGTCACGTCCTCGTGGTCCACACTTAGCATCCCCAGGCACCCCTACTTTCCCCAGGGCACCCTCTTGGCACCCCATCAAAGCCTTCCATGCAGCTAGGACTCACCCCTCTTCTCCACGTAGCTAGGTGACCCCAGGCAAGTTGCTGAACCTCTGTCTGCCTCACTTTACTAATCTATTAAATGGGCTAATAATAGTAACACCCATAGGCTGTTGAGGACCAAAGGAGAGGATGCCTGAAAAGCCTTTGGAACAGCACCTGACACGTGGTAAGTGCGCACTAGACGTGGCCTGTGTTTCATGTTGTCATTCTTTGTGTGTGCATTGGACTAGCCCATGGGGCAGCCATGTCTACATGTCCCCCATGTTCCAGAACAGAGTGGTCCCAGTCTGAAGGAGGGGATCCAATGGAGTTATTGCATGTGTCCCCTTATGTAATTACACCCCGCTCCCACTGACCTGCCCTCAGGGGACGGAACACGGTGGCACCCCTTTACTAGCTGCAGACACCAGGTGCTGGCGTCACCTGACTGAAGACAAAGCCCTTTGACCCTGAGTAGCCTGGATCTCCATGGGAGGGCAGAGGGCAGAGGGCGGCACTGACAGAATCCCTCCCCATGTGACAGAGGAGCACTTGGGGACTTGGGAGCCCAGGATTCCAATGGGCGACCCGGTTTTTAAGCTGGATGATCTCTCCCCATCAGCCTGCTCTCTCTCGCTCTCTCTCGCTCTCTCTTTCTCTCTCTCCCCACTTGGCTCCTTCATGAACCACGTCCCAACATTTCTGAGCCTCAAGTCCCAAGTCCCTTTTTGTGCCCAAAAGTGAAATCATCCCCCGGAGGGGGAGGGCCCAGAGAGGGGATAATCTGAGCCTCATTAATGGACCGGGTGCCACGTGAGAGGCTGGCACTGATCCCTCACTGACGCCTCGTGATGTCCTGAGGAGCTTGCTCTGGGACACGCAACACAGGCAAGGCAGAGGGAGCAGCGTCAAATCCAGGTCTGCCCGAGGCAGGGGCCCCAGTCCCCAACCACTGCACTACCGCCGCTCCCCACAGTGACAACAGCTGCCCCTCGGGGGCCATCTGGAGAAGACCTGGCAGTTAATCCTCAGTGCCCCCGTGTCCAAAGGTCATCTCCTGGCCAGTTCCGCCAGGCTTATTCACTCTTAATTTTTTTCACTTCCTGGACTTGGATTTCCAAATTCTCAGCTGCATCTTTGCATCTAGTGTAAAGTTCACCTCCAAGAGGTCTTTTCTGATACCTCTCCTCTCCCCGATCCAGGTTAGGTCCCCCTTACATGCCCCCACAGGCTCCCTCTTGTTCACACCCATCTTATCTTAACCATCAGCCTCAGCCCAACATCTGCAAGCTTCTCGAAGGAAGTCGGCACTCCACGATGATCTGTGAGGGGGACGAAGGGTCTGAGGGTGGGTGCTCAGACGGCTGAATGACGTATGGCTTCTTCGTCACGGCCCTTCCCCACACGGTTCCCTATCCTTGGTGGCTGCCCAGCACTCCACGCCCCAGCCCACACCCTTTCTCTTTTCAGGAGCCCAGCGGCCATGAGCCTCGGGCAGGGGTCCCTTTCACCAGGGCTGGACACTGGAACTAGTGATGCCCACCTGTCACGGAATTACAGTGAAGTTCCAATGAAACTGTACACAGGTAAGGCGCGGAGAGGTTAAGTAACTTTGCACACACACAGCTACCAAGTGGCAGAGCCAGGGTTTGGGCCCAGGCAGGCTCATTTCAGAGTCTGAGCTCTGCCCACGGAGCACGCTGCCTGCAGAGGCCTCCTCCCGGGCGCTCACATCATTCTCACGACCCCGTTCACACGGGCCCCACATGCCGTGCCCTGAAGTGGTCCCAGAATGGTGGCCCTAGACAGGGAGGCAGCAGACCGGGATTCCAGTTCGGACGCTAATTTCCTCTGCAGCCTTGAACATGCGCGTCGTATGCTAAGAGCTATCATTTCTCAAGCTCTTACTGTGCGGGGCGCTATTTTGAATGCACACGTGCATTGGCGCACTAAAAACCTAACATCCCTATAGGTAGGTGGGGAAACTGAGGCACGGAGATGTCAACTACTTGCCTAAGGTCACACAGCTACCAAACAGCGAAGCCAAGAGGAACCCAGGCCCCACCCTCGGCCAGCACGCTACACTTCCTCTGAGTACAGCCGAAAACTGGTGGTACTGCTCCCCACCTCTGTGCCTCAGTCATTTTGAAAAACTTTGCGAAAGGAGGGTTTTGTCAGACCCTAGTGAGTGACATGCAGCCCAGCTAAGCTCCCAAAAATACAGTCAGGAGGCCCCAGGTGGACACAGCCCCCACAGGCAAATGAAACTTCAGAGAGAATGAGTTCAGGGCCAAGGGGTCAGACGGGGGTCGACACGGCAGGGACTATACTCCAGGAAACCGGGGGTCGGGAGGACCCTTCTGACAAAAATATGTGCTTAACCCTGGGAAGGACACCAGCTCCAGGAAAAAGAACCTCATTGTCTACAGCTGGAAATGGCCTCAGAGAATGATAGCCAAGCTTCTGTGAGGCCCAGAAAAGTCAAGTGACCAGCCCAAGGCCACGACGCTTGCTCGGAGCAGGTCCCAGGCTGCAGTTAGCCCCATGCTGCCTGTGGCTTTCAGCCCCGCCCCGTAAGCCCTTCCAGGTTCCTGGGAACACAGGGAGCCCCTCTAGAAGGAAGAGCCTGCAGCTCTAACTCCGTCTTCATGACACCCAAAACCTCGATTAATAAGCATGTAGTTATTTTCTAAATGAGCCATACTTGAATGTGTAATGGCAAATGGGAGCAATTGCTGAGAAAATCAAGTTATGCATAATATATCCCTGTGCTCCTCAGCTAATAAAGTGCTTTATATTCCTAGAGCTTGTTAAAACTATGTACTGCAGCTATACTGCTTGCAGTGTCCCCGTCCAGGGACATGTGCACCCACAGACACACATGCACTTACTGGAGCATGAGAAGACCGTGCCTCAATTTACCTCCTTGACTAGCCACAGACCCAGCCAGTTCTTGGCCCCAGAATAGCTGGACAGAGTCCCTGGAAGTCAGGAGCCTGAGAAGTGGGGCCTTGTCTCACAACCCCCTTCCCAGAGACACCCTCCCCTCACGTGAGGTCTGGGGTATGGGAGAACCCATGACCCAAACAGCAGGTTTCAGAGTAGGGGAGGGAACAGCATTCACTGAGCACTTACTATGTGTCTGGGTACCTGGTTCTTTGACATACATTATCTGTGTCCCCTCCCCATCCATATAAGATGTGTTTTATTCTCCCCAGTTTACAGGTCAGGAACCTGAGGCTCAAGAAAGACAGTGTTTTACCCAAGGCTGCCCATCTGGTAAATGATGGACCCGGGCTTTGAGCCTAGCCCTCTCTGGTGTCAAAGTCCACTCCCTTCCCACCGCCGGGTGCTTCTCGGGGCAGAAACAGCCCCTTGGCAAAGTCTCCAGGACTCTGTGCCCCCTTTCCATAACTGATGCCATCTATCTCCTCCCTGTCACAAATATACACCCCACCAAGGCCCACCCAGAAGGGAGGGAGGTGGCTGGTACAACTGCCTTGGACAACTGGAAAAGAAGAACTTTGATGTGGCCAGGACTGTGGCCCAGATCAACCCGGTCAGTCCTCACTCCCCCCAACTCTGGCTCACCCTGATGATGGGCATCCAGGCACAGCCCTCTGCCAGCCCACTCCCACTGGCCTCTTCCCATTCCCATAAGAAAAGGCTGTGCCCCGGAGCTGGCGAGGTACAGGGGCTGGGACAGCACTGGGAGAGGGTAGCAGAAGGAGTGAGTGGAGGGGCTTAGAGAAGCCAAAGTGGCAGCACCCACACCTGCCCTGGGTCCCCGCACCCCCTCCCAGCTCTTAGGGAGGGCGGCAGCATCGTCAGGCCTACCTCTCAGCCACTCCCCTTCATGTCTTCATTTCACCTATGGCGAAACTGAGGCTCACCGGGGTGACCGTCTCCCATGACCCCTCAGCCGAAGTGGCCATTTCTCCACCCACAGCAGCGTATCACCCCTGGAAGTCGAACTGCCATCCTCCCCACTGCGGGGTTCCCTCACTGCCCACCTCCATGCCCAGCACAGTCCGCAGGCCTCCCAGAGCCTGTCGAAGGTCCCTTTTACAGATGCCACCACCAGCCCAGCAAACCACCGATGCAGCCTCTGTGCAGGACGCTCCAGCACCTTCATCTCCTCCTCAGACCCATCCCCATGTGGGTCCCGAACCCCCTCCCTCCAGTCACCTCCTCCACCTCCCTTCTCTGCCCGAAGTACACCTGACTGCCCAAGTCTGGTCCCCACTGTCCTCAGCCTGAGCTTGCCTGGGCCAAGCGAGGGCCCTCCCGAGGACTGCTGGGAACAGGGCACGGGGAAGAAAAGGCCACATCTGGATTCCTGGCCTGAAGCCCCCTCCCCCAAGCCAGCCATCACTCTCAGAAGCCAACATTAACCTCGGCCAGGGATGACTTCCTCGCCCTCCTGACCCCTGCGCATGCCTTCGCCAAGACAGCCACGGAGCCCCTCTCGGAGAGGGGTCTCCAGCCCCCGCCTCCCCCCCTGTGCTGCAGTCAACCTTCTCCCAGCCACCCCTCTGCCCCTAGCTGGCCTCCAGACCTCTAACCCTCACCATGTGGCCCCCACCAGCCTGCCCACCACCCGGGCACCCTCGCCCTAACGCATACCTTCCTGATCCTGGGGACAAGAAGGGAGTCAGAGGCCGTGGCTCCCTCCAGGGTGGGTGGGGGTATGGAGGAAGGGACGGCAGCAGAAACTGAAATTGAGTCTAGCAGGGATGAAAGTGATGGAATCAGGGCAGAAATCTCCCCCAGTGTGGCTTTTTTCATTTTCTAGGTCAATATCTCCCTGTCCTCCAGGTCCCTACCACTGCCCCCTCCTCAAACTCTGGCTGAGGAACTAAGAGGGCAAGGATGTTCACCCCACTGTGGGGGTGGGAGTAGGGGTAGGGACAGGAGAGGCTCCAAAAAGACACAAACTTCCTGGTGGCTTCCTTCTCCCGAAGCCTCCTGGACTGAACTGGCTGGGGGGGGGGGGGGGGTTGTACTGAGAGGCAGACCCAGGTCCTGGCCCTGCTGGTGGAATACACGGGCTAAGGGTCTGCTGGAGTATGTCCGTACTGTGCATCAGAGGCAGAGAGGCCCCCACCTCCGCCTCCTCCACCACAGGCTCTGAGCCTAAGGATAAGGGGGTGGGGTGTGTAACATCCTAGCTAAGGCAGTCAGACCTACCCAGAGCATGCAGGACAGACAGATCCACGTCATCTTCGGTGGGCCCTGAGCTCAGGCCACGTCCGGGGCCTGCAAAGGACCCTCTTGAGCTCACAGACCCTCGAGCAGGCAGAAGAAAGCTCTGAGTCCCAGGCTGCTGCTCCGGCGTAGCCAGCATCTGTGGGCCTCTGGCCCTGCCTGCCTCCCGCTCACCCTCCCTCCTTCTCCTCCTCCCCCCTCTCCACCCCCTTGTCCCAGCCTCCAGTCTCCTCCCTCCTCCCAGGCTAGACTGGTGGCTGAGGGGGCAGAGCCCTGTTTTGCAGGGGGTGTGAAGGAGATAGGGCAAAGGGACAACTCTGGAGACAGGCCCCCCCACTCTGCACCCCCACCCCCAGACACACAACCTCTGTGAACCACCAAAGCTGCTCCTGCCTTCTGACCTGGTGCCGCCAGGCCAGGAGTCTGCTCCCTTCACCGCAGAGCCCCCCACCTCCGTCCGCTGGACCGGACAGACAGACAGGACGGCACAGTCTGCGTGCCCTGGGGTTCCATGGCACTGCCCCATCTCAAGTACACACGCAGGCCCTCCTGCCTTTGGAACACACATTCATTTGCACACACTCAGCCACAGGCCTTAACACAAGAGAAACCAGGCTTGAGACTAGAAGAATGGCCCAGCCCCCAGGCTGCACATTTCGTTCCAATTTTTTTCCTGCTTCTTTTTTCCTTCTTTCTTTCTTTTCTCCAAACATCTGTCCCAGCCCTTCCTGCCCTTCCTAAAGGGAGCCCCGCTCCAGGCTCCCGCGAGAGTCTGTTTTTCTTGACTGTACCCTGGGCCAACATTTGGTTTGCATTTCCCACTTCCTCCTCCCTCTCCCTCTCCCCCCCTCCCCCTCCCAGGCCCAGCTTCCACCTCCCACCATTCCACTGCCCACTTCTCCCCACAGTGTCCCCCTGCCCTGCCACCAGCCTCCCCTCCTCGCTCCCCCTCCCTTAGCCCAGAGGCAATAGTTAGGATGCAGAGGGTGGGAAGCAAAGGGGTGCAGGACCCAAATGTATTCCCAGGGAGCACTGCAAGGGAATCCAGCAAAATCTGCCCAGGCCCTCGCTGCCTCGATCCCCATGTACACATCTCACAAAAACTTTCCCCTTGGAGTTCTGGCCAGGCTGGACCAAGCGAGGGTGGGTGGAGCTGGTGAATCACCAGCTCTGCTTTTTGGAGCTTTCCAGGGGAGGACAAGAGGGCTCAGCCCCACCCCCCTCTGTAGACACACACACCAGGACACACGATCCAACTCACATAAACACACAAAAGGCCGAAGACAGGGCCACACCCAGAGGAGGCACTCTGAGACCATTTTCTTGGATTGAGTAACTTGGCAAGAAAGTCCTCTTGTTTGAGCTCCTATGCAGACCCACGAGTGTGCTGTACGTGCCCCGGGCCACATTTACAACAGGTTACATACCCCCGGCCTCTCCCCCCACTCTCCCTGGAGCATGCCCTGTCACCATCTGTCCGCGCCACACACAGCGCAACCCCAGTCTCTACACCGACCTCTCCCCTCAGGTGGACCTGCCCAGCCAGGTGCACTGGCTCCCAGCCCACAGTCCAGCCAAGCAATCTACCTGGAATGAGAGGGATCCCCCAGAATGAGAGGGGGATGTTTGCACTTCATCTGGAAAAGGCTGTGATGCGGTCACACGATCATGCACTGTTCAAGGGGCTGGCCCTTTATTGCTTAGTGATGCTGAGAAGTCGGGAGGACACTGAAGCAAGTCTCCCATTCTGGTCCTTCCTGACACAGGGCCTGAGTTTAGAGTCTTCGTGCGGGTAAAGGAGATGGGGGAGAAATCAGGGTGACTTCTCACGTCTCCCCAAGTCTTTCTGCAGAGGTCTGGGGCTGCCAAAGCGTGTGCCCTGCCTCCCTTGCCAGTATCACAGTGCCCCTCAGTGCCCCTCATAGGCCTGCTGGGGCTCAACCAAGAGTTTAGCCAACACTGCAACGGACCTGTACCCCACATGTAGCTGGCCCTGCAGCCACCACTGCGGATGTCCAGAGACATGCTCACAAACCCTCCCTCTCTCCGAGGACTAGAGCATAGGGCAGGCACGGAGGAGTGGTTTCCAGTGGCCTCTCGGAGAGCCCCTGAGCCCACCCCCTGAGCCCGGCCAGCCTCCTCCCTGCAGCTATCTTGGGAGTTCTGAGAAATCACCTTGCAGCTTCCCAGAAAGGCTGGAAAACAAGAACGAAGACCAAGTCACAGTGACACTAATTTCTCTGGCCTCCCACACAGCCCAAGGGGGCCCTGCGGCCCCCAGGCCAGCTCCCCTCCTCAGTCCTCTCAACTGGAAGTGAAATGGGAATGGAGGGCCTTGGTGCTGGGGGTCCTCTTAGGGGAATCCTGACCCCAGAAGGCCTCTAACCCTCTTTTCCAAGACTAAGGAGGTCTCTCCTGGATCTTAACCAATCGTCGGGAAGTCCCTCCTGCTACCTAACCACCATCTTCCCTGCTGAATGTTCAGCTCTGCCACCTGAAGCGTCTCTAGCTATATATAATGACCCTGTGTCAAGCCTGGTATCCATCATTCACCCTTCACAGCCTGGGACCCCCTCCGCCGCCCACATGTGGAGTTTCTTGGGCAAGGACATGTCCTGTGTGTTGCACCCCCAGAGCCTACCCTACAGCAGATTGACACAGTTGAAAAAGAAATGGATCAAGCCCTGGCCGGTTTGGCTCAGCGGTTAGAGCGTCGGCCTGCGGTCTGGAGAGACCCGGGTTCGGTTCCCGCTAAGGGCACGTACTTCGGTTGCAGTTTGTCCCCGGCCCTGGTTGGTCGTGCAGGTGGCAGCCACTCGATGTGTCCCTTTCACATCGATGTTCCCCTCTCTCTCTCTTCCTCTCTCTCCCTCCCACTCTATCTGTACAAAAAATGGAAAAATGTCCTCGGGTGAGGATAAAAAAAAAGAAATGGATCAATCCATCCATCAATGGGTCCTAATGCATTTTCCTACTCTTACCATCTACTATCCCCTCCTGAGACTTTCCTTCTCTTCCCCTCTGGCCCCCTGAAAAGAACCTTGGGCAAATCTAGCCCGCACAACTTTGCACATGCCTGTAATACCCTCTGATCTTCAGCACACCGTCTCTCCCCCACCCCACACCCTCCACCACCCAAGCTCTCTCAGGCTACAGACTCTCCAGAGGCCAGGAGTATTGCCCATCCTGGGGTACACACCCCTGCCTGGGCCAGAGTGCCACACGCAGCAGACATCAGGTACATGTTGGTGGGCTGGCTGGGTTTTCTGGCCTGAAATCCCAAAGGTCTCAGAAGCCACCACTACCCTGTGCCACACCACCCACTGCCCTGCCCATTTCTACAGCAGGTTTGTGTTTAATTCCACTCTCCCCTCTGCACACAGGACCCTTCCCACTCACCACCCACCGCCCTCCAGCCCCCGGCTCAGCAGCCAGCTGAAGAAACCGTCAGGACTGCAGGCTCTGGGGCTGGCCCTGGGCCCGGAGGCCGGCTGAGTGAGGCAGAGGGGAGGGTGAATGAGGGCAGGAGCGGAGGTAACAGCCTTATAAGCCTAAGCCTGGCACTCCGAGTTTCCTCACCTGCAAAATGTCCAAGCTGCTGGTCTCTAAGGCCCCGTCCAGCTTCACCTTCTGTGATGCCACAGGTTTCCAAGGCCAAAGTCCAGCTCCTCCCATTCACTCTTCCTATCATTTGACACATGTCCATCAAAAAGTTCTTTCTGTTGTTTGGCCCCTCTCTTATTGTGGCATTGAGCCTTTCCTCTGTCACCACTGGTCACAGAGTCTGAAGGTCACAGAACATCGGAGCTAGAAAGACCTCCAGGCTCAGAGAGTGGTCACGGTCAGGGTGACTGGTGGGGTCACAGTCAGAGCCTTCCGGGGCCCAACAGAAGTTAAAGGCGAGGAGTGTGCAAGGAGGGGGCAGGCCCAACTAAAGGGGATGCCCACTCCTCGGGAACAGCCACCACGCCATCAGCTACAGAAGCCCACAGTGTCGGACCTTTCATCTACCAAGAGAAGCCCGAAATATATGATCATATACAATCTTTTATATAAAATATGGAACAAAATGCAAATTTTAAAATGTTGGCTTTTTCTTGTTTTGAAACCATTCTGCCTGCCAAGTTAAATACGTCTGCCAGGGGAGTTTTGCCTTTGAGGCACCACTCACCTAACGCAGCGCCCTTGTCTCACAAGGCTGCAATGGACAGAGGGGTGGCACTTGCCTGAGGTCACAGAGCTGGGCAGGAAGAGTCCCAGGAAGGAGTCCATGCCCGGGCCCAGGCCTAGCTTGGGGCAGAGGATGAGGGTAGCAGGGAACACACACAGGTTCAGCAAGGACAGCGCTGCTGCGTGGGTCAGGAGACCAACTGGCTCCCTCGTGACTCTAGACTTTTTCCTAAGCACCTGCTGCCCAGTCACTGGAAGACCACAGTCATGCCCTCAGCTTTCTGCTACCAACCCTACATCCCACTGCCTTCCACACCGGGCTGTGAACACCACAGCTTTCCTCCCAGCCGGCCTCAGGGGCCCCCCATCAAATAAGGGGGTGCGGAGCTGGTGCTAGGGTTCCTCTGCAACATCCAACTGCAGATACCAAGTCACGGGGCACAGGAGTCTGACACCTAAGCACTTAAAACCTGTATCTCGACCCTTTTGCCCCCTCAGACTCTAGTCAGGTACTGAACGTGGCATTGCATGTAAGCCTCCTACCATCTGCCATTTCACAGATGCAAGAACTGAGGCACAGAGAGTTATAGCAACTTGCACAGAGTCACACAGCTAATATGCGTGAGAATGAAATCCAGTGCATATGAGTCCACATTTGGCAGGAAGCAAGAATTGTCCTGCTGCTCCTGTAGCAATCCAGTCCCCCAGGACCTAGGAGTTATGGTCCCACACTGTGGCGATGTGTTAGCCATGGTCCCCATTCCTTACCCAAGGGCTGGCGCTGCGGCCTCAGGAAGGAGTCAGCTGCTCAAGGCCAGGTCTGGCTTGGGTCCGGGGTTAGGGTTCCTGACCGAAGCCAGAGGGACACAAAGGGCGGTGCTGCCGCATGGGTCGGGATGAGACCAACTGGCCCCCTAGTGCTTCTAGAAGCCCACAAGAAGAGAAAAACCATAGCCCTGGCAAAACCCATGGCCCAGGGTCTGAGTGAGGACTGCGCCTGGCACCTGCTGCCCACAGGGCATCCTTTCAGGGGAGCCAGGTTCCGTCCCCTGCTCCCCACCCCCATCCACACTCAGCCTTCCAGTTCCAGGATGCTCAGGGCCCAGCAGAGCCTCCATGCACCACTGCACAGGACGTTTACTGACCAGAGTACAGCCAGGATGCGAGTGGAGGCTGCAGTGCCATCCACGTTCCGCTCACCAAGCCTGGTATGAGAAGCATCAGTCCAAAGCAAAGGGCACTTATTCCAAAGCCCACCATGGCACCCTATGGGCCTCTTGCCCACATGCCCATCACTGGTGCAAGAATGAGGTCCTTGCTTCTCAGCCTGGATGTTCCCTGAGAGGTGAGGTGAGGTTCCACCCAGAGCCCATCTGAGCCTCAGTTTCCCCAGTTGACACAGGAAGAAGTATCACTCACATCCCCTTCCCCGACCACACCTCCACCAGCACCCTGGGTAGGGAGAGTGTCTGGGCCTAATCCCAACAATTTTTAATAAAATCCTGCCCAGAGCCTGATTCAGTGATCTTGATCTCTTCCCCAGCTCTAATTTCCTGCCTGACTCAGGCCCCTCAAAGGCAGGAAGAAGGTAGCTGCAGCCTCTCATCCAGTCCCTCACCACCAGCCCCCAGCTCAAACCCTGGCCCAGGAGGTTAAGTTCTCCTCTACCTCTGCAAATGAGATGGGGGGATTACTAAGTAGCCTGGGGTACCACTGACCTGGTCCTGGGTGGCCATTTCCTGCTGCCTTTTCTCAAATCTGAAAACCTGGGCCCCGCAGCATCTGAACTCAGAGCCCACTGGCATGTGGATGGGGCGCCATCCCTGCAGTCCACAGCTGCAGAGCGCCTACCTCCCAGCCAATCCTGGGGGACAATGCATTTTGCTAGAGGATTTCAAAGCACACCTTGGGTGACTCGGGTAGAAGCCTGCTGGCACCTTTCCCCACTGCGGAGAGGCAAAGAGGGAAACTGAGGGCCAGAGGCAGCCCCTGGGAGGAGGACGAGGGGGAGAATCCTTCCCATCTATATCATGGGAAGAATGGATACTAGGAGAATGTCTTTCCTCCTTATTACCCCAGATGTGACCTGCCTGGGGTCTACGAGGAAGGTGATCTCATTGAAAAGACATAATAATAATAATAATAATAATGAAAATATCCTTGATTTTCACTGAACACCTACTGTGGAGTAGGCACTTTGGTAAACGCTTCCAACACATTTAATCCTCGCAGCCACCCATCCTACACCAGAGAAAACTGAGGTGCAGGCAGATTCGGTAACTCGTCCAAGGTCCCAGCTGGTAAAAGGCAGAGCCAGGCAGACTCGCCCTACAGCTGCGGCTCTTACCCGGATAGGTGCACTGAGCCCCCTCTCCCATGAAACAAAGGCACCAGTGCAGAACCCCCATGCCTCCTGGAAGGCCTCCAGGAGCTCAAGCTCATGCTCTTGGGGTTCTCTCTACCCCTCAGGGGAGAATTTAAGGTTTGGTACAGCCCGGCTGGTGTGGCTCACTGGTTGAGCGTCGACCCAAGAGGTTATCAGTTTGATTCTAGGTCAGGGCACATGCCCAGGTTGTGGGCCCAATCCCCAGTGGGGGACATGCAGGAGGGTAGCCAATCCACGTTCTCTCTCATCAATGTTTCTATCTCTCTCTCCCTCTCCCTTCCTCTCTCTTTAAAATCAATTTTTAAAAAGTTTTTTTTTTGTTTTTTTTTTAATAATAAGGTTAGGTACAGTTTTCCCAGTTCCTTACTCTTTGGGCCAACTCTGCCCCCCCCCCCATATACACAGGCACCCTGAGGCATCTTGTCAAGGATCTTCTCTGGGAAGATCCCAGGGAGAAAGGTGCTCAGCCAGGAAACCCCAGCCCACAGCACTGCAGGTCCCACCAGACCCCTCTTCTCTCACTAGCCCAGCCATTGCCCCACCCTGCTGCCCCAGCCCCACCTTCTCCCCATCCAGTTCCCTGGTCCCTCCACCCTCCTGAACTGATGGGAAATCCTTCCTGACATCCACCACCCTTCACGCCCATTTCCCTCTCACTCTGTTATTGCCCAGCTTTAATGCTAGGTCCTCGGTGGGGGGAGGGGGCGGCATTTCCAGGAACTTGGGAGGGATGCTTAACACCCCCAGAAACGTTCCCCTGGACCCGAATCTCCACCGCCTTCCCACAGACTCCGGGGCTGTCCTTCAGACTTCTAACCCAAGCCCAGGACAGGAAGGAGGGCTGCGCACCGGGGAAGGGCGGCCACTCCCCCTTGTGGATCCGAGCAGCATGGGTGGGAGCTCTCCCGGAGTCCCCAAACTGTGACAGCCAGACTAACAAAGGTCAAGATGGTGTGTCCCACCCTGTGTGGGTGGGAGGGTGATAAACAGGACGCCGAGAAGACGGGGGGAGGGGCGTGCCCCCGGGGAGGGGTGCGACAGGTGCTGGGGAGGCAGACAGGGCTTACCTGGCTGCGGAGGCAGAAGCGCAGTGGCAGAAGGCAGGAGAAGAGGTACTTGCTCCATTGGATCACGCAGGAGAAGCACCAGCTCAGCCGAGTCATGTTGACCCAGAGGGTGGCTCCCCGGGCGCGAGGGTCAGGGGAAGAGGACCGGGTGCTTCAGGAGCAGATTTGGGGGTTGGGGGGCATGGGTGAGGAGGTAGACGAGAGCCCTGTCCCCGGGGGCTGGGATCCTCAACTGGGCAGAAGCAGCCCGAGTGTCCTGCCCCCTCTAGCCAGAGGAGCTCGGTGGGGGCCCAGCGGCGCACCCCATCTCCCCAGGAAGCCCCTGCGGGAGAAGCTCCCACCCTCGGGGACTTCCTCAGCTGCTCCCTCCCTCCTCCTCTCCGCGTGACAGCCCGGGGCCTGCCTGCTTCCCGGGCAGGCTGGGGGGGCGGGCGCAGGCACCCCGGTAACTTCGGTAACTTCGGAGGCTCAGGGAGCCGCGCAAGAGCAGCTGTTCCGGACAGGGCAGAGGCGGCACAGGCGTCCACCTGCGGGGAAGGCGCGGCAGCGGTTCGAGCCTGGGCAGCGGCGGTGGCAGCATTGTGCTCCAAGCTGCAGTGAGTGTGCGTGTGTGCGTGTGTGCGTGTGTGCGTGTGCGGATGGATTCCCTCCAGACCTCACTCCAATTCCCATATTGCTCCCCAGAGCATAATGTGATTAACTTAAATGGAAGCCACTGGCTTCCACCACCGAAGCCAAAGTATCCCTGGACCCAGGGGTGCACATGGGGACACTGAACATAACCTGGGCCAACTGTCCCAACTCACTGCCAACCTCTGACCCTGGCCACACCCCGACTCCTCTGCCTGGATCTCTCCAGCCAACTCCAGGAGTGTGGGAGCTCTGAGCACCCCAAACACCCGCACAGGTTGGAAGGGACCCTGCCTCAGAACCGGAACCAGCTCAGAGGAAGGAGAGCTGGAAGGTCACCTCCAGCTACAAACAGGCTCCTGACTGGGTTCACGGCACTTCACTGCCCATGTTCACTTTCTGTGCTGCCCCATGTCCACCACTGGAGGTGGGCTCCCTTCTCTGCCTCTGCTGTGTTCAGATGACATGAACAGAGGATGGGGCCTCCTGGGAATATTGTTTGGGGTGACCATTTTGTCACCCTGGAACTATGGAGAGGGAAGAAGAGAAAGGTGAGGAGGTGTTGGACTCTTGACATGAGGGAGAAAGAAACAGAGACACAGAGAGACAAAGACACAGAGAGACAAGCAGGAGACCCACAGACATACCACGGAGAGGTGGAGAGGCAGCCATGAGCTTTGTCCCTGCTTCTGTTGCTGCAGAGAAACTGGGAGGGCAGCCAGCCAGCCAAGCCCAGGGAGGAAAGGAGAGGGGGGAGAGCTGCCAGGGCCTCTTCTGCAGCAACAGGCCACTGGAGCACCAGCCAGGGCCCCTCCCCCACACCCCACACCCAACAGTCCGCACTCCTGGGTCTGGGCTTCCCTGGGTACCATCTCTGGGCCATTTTTCCTGGCAATGCTGTCTTCCTGACCCCTTCTTCAGGGGAGGATGGAGACAAAGACAGCATCGCAGGGGCTGTGACCAGGGGCTCCTTCCCAACATGTAGCCTGAGGAGCTGAGAGTTTCTCAGCTAGCTGACCCCTGACCCAAACCCCCCTCTACTCTAGTCCCATTTCAGCTCCCCACCATGAGACAAGGCAGTGGGGCGCAGCACTTTGGGAGAGATTGGGCAGAAACACACTGAGGGAAAAGGAAGAGGTCCCTGCTGGTGTATGGCTAGAGAGGGGAGAGACAGACATTAGGGTCCTCAGCCCCTGACAGTCGCTAAATAAGGGGGACCTCTCTCTCTCTCTCTCTCACACACACACACACACACACACACACACAGGCTCTGGATAAAAACTGGGGGCAGGGAGAGGATAAATCAGGCAAGTAAGTGGAGTCGAGTCTAGAATCTAGACCCTCATTACTTAAATTGCGGTTTGCGGATCACTAAAGTGAGCCCATCCCTAGCAAGCCCTGCCTTTGTTCATGCCCATGATCTCCAGCAAAGTACCTGGCACTGCTGAAGTCTGTTCCAGACCTGAAGAGGGGGCCTTCCTCCTGGGGGGGGGGGGTGGTCTGCCATCTCCACAGCTGCCTCACCCTGGCACCAGAGGAAATTGATGAAGATGCGAGACTGAGAAAATGGGATTTAATCCATAGCAAGTGAAATGAAGTTTAATGGAAAGGAATCACTTGCTGATTTTTTAAAATAGGAAGTTCTTCAGACAGATTGGTTGAAGTGTGGCCCTGCCTAGACTAAACGGGCAGGACAAGATGACTTTCTTAAGAGGATGCTTAAAGTCTTCTTGGCGCTTAGGGCATGAAAGGCCCTCATCAAACATGAAAGGAGGGAAAAGAGGGAGTGGTGGGAGGAAAGAGAAGGAAAGGATGGCTAGATCCAGCCCTTCCCAACAAGCAGATCGTGATTTTTTTTACAAAAATGGCTCAGAAGGGTCCAGAATCCTTCATTTCCATCCACTGCCCAGCAGGAGGTGTCCTTCAGCCAGTGACCCTCCAGAGAGGAAGCAGAGTCAGCAGCTGATGGGGACATGCAGTCAGGCCTGGACCTTCTCCCCAGTTCTCCCCTCCCAGCCTCTGGCCCCACCACGCCCACATTGCTTCATGCCAGGTGTCTCAGCTCCTGAAGGTCAATGTAATCCTGTCCTCCATATGCACAACCTTGACAGGACACAGAAGTACGTCATTGGGAGTTCAGTGCCTCATAAAAATCACAAGTCCTCTGTTCTGTTTTCATCACTAGAGGAAATCAGAATCCTGAGGATCCCTAGAACCTCCTGGAAGGTTTCAGCAATGACCCATCTGCTTCCTCTTTTACCCAAACTTGTACATTTTGGGGGGGGTAGGGAGGAGTCCAGTCCCAAACGGTTGGCTCTCAATCTCAATCCCTTTCTCCCTCAGAGGACTTGAAGCACCAGAAACTGCACCTTGTACCTGGTACATGCTCAGGAAGTCTCCCCTCCCGCCCCTCTCTCCTTCTAGGCCCCCGAGCACCAGGGACAGAGATACAAAACTTCGTGAAATGGACCGGATGCGGATCTCAGACACAGGGACCAAACATGGAGTAAGTGAGGGATCAGGATAAGCCAGAGCAGGGTCTGCTCCATCAAATGGGCCTCGTATCAGACCCCAACTGCTCTTCAGCCCCCAGCTCCTCATCTCTCCCTCCCAGTGGACATTTTATTTTTTTATTTTTTATTTTTTTAATCCTCACCCGAGGACATTTTTCCATTTTTTGTTCAGGTAGAGTGGGGGAGAGAGAGAGAGAGAGACAGAGAGAGAGAGAGAGAGAGAGAGAGATCGACGTGAAAGGGACACATCAAGTGGCTGCCACCCACACGACCAAGCAGGGTCAGGGACAAACTGCAACCGAGGTACGCGCCCTTAGTGGGAACTGAACCCGGGTCTCTCTGGACCGCAGGCCGATGCTCTAACCGCTGAGCCAAACCGGCCAGGGCCCAGTGGGCATTTTAAAAAGATGGCCACTATCCTCAGAAGATTAACTGATCCTCTGGGGATTCCCTGTCCTCCTGCCCTGTCCAGGCTCCCTCGGACCCCAGGACTGTCTCCCAGCTCTGCCACCCGCTGGGACCCAGCTCTTCCTTCCTCTGCCTCTTCTCCTCAGCTGAGTCCAGGCTGGAAGCGGCCTGTGCGATGGGCCTGGCAAGGGCTTGAAGGAGGAAGGATTTCTTGTCCACAACCCTCTTTTTTTTTTTTATCCTCACCCGAGGACATTTTTCCATTTTTTGTTCAGGTAGAGTGGGAGGGAGAGAGAGGAAGAAAGAGAGAGAGAAACATCGATGTGAAAGGGACATCGAGTGGCTGCCACCCGCACAACCGACCAGGGCCAGGGACAAAGTGCAACCGAGGTACGCGCCCTTAGCGGGAACCGAACCCGGGTCTCTCAGGACCGCAGGCCGACGCTCTAACCACTGAGCCAAACCGGCCAGGGCCCACAACCCTCTTGTTCACGCAGCCTGGAGACCCAGATGCTGAGTTCAGGCCAGGAAGGAGATTCCAGAGTCTAGAGCCAGGTGGGCTGGAGACCACGTTCGCAGAGAGGGGGCTGCTCTGGGTGTTTCTCCCCAGCTTTTCCCTGCGTCAGGGTCCAGAGGGCCCTCTTTTCCCGGGAGAAACAGAAGAAGAGGAAACTTCCCAGAGGCAGCCAGCGAAGGTGTCAAGGAAACAAGAGAGCAGGTCATAGCCACCAGCCCCTGGAGACAGGCCACGGGAGGAGGAACCACCTGGCTCAGGGTAGGCACAGAGCTTCCTCTGTCCTGGGCCCCCAGGGCCACCGTGCCCCGGCTGGTTTTGTCTGTGGGGGGACAAAGGCAGCTCCTGTTAGGGGAGAATCGCTTGGGCATCTGATCGGAGGCTCCGGTCTCGCTTTCACACCCAGAGAGAGATGCACAGAGGCCACTCCCTGGGGACCTCCAAGCCTTTCTTCTCCATCAGATGGGGCCAGCTCCGGCAGGCCTGCGGCTCTCCAGACACTTTCTCACAACCAGAGTTCGAGTTTCACCACCTCCCAGCCACAGCGATTCCACCTGTGGCCCCCAGGGGGCTCTCACTTGGGTCTCACCTCCCAGGATGGATTCCCCAGGACCCCAGCACCTGCAGCAAGGATGAAATGCATCAGCTCACTCAGGGTTAGACTGCCCAACCATATACATAGTCCAGAACTCACACACAGCCCCGGAGTTTTCTCCCCTTGCAACAGACTAGGGGTCCCTACACAGCTGGGCTCCCATCTTATAAGGGTTTCAATGTCACCTCCTAGCTCCCACCTCCTCTGACCACCCCACTGAAGTCTTCCCATGTCTTTCAGCCCCAGACTCTGTGTGACCAGCAAGTGCATTTCTTAATAGCACTGAACCATCTCTTGTTGATAGGTTTGCTCACTTCTTCATTGTCTCGCCCCCTTCCCCACCAGACTGCCAGATCCTGGAGGACTCTGTCACTTGTTCAGCGTTGCGGGAGTTACTTGGTAGATTGGCTGGTTGACTGCATGAATAAAAGAAGGCAGGAAAGGAGAGAGGGAGGGAGGACAGGAGGCAATTCCTGCTTCCAAATCCGCTGGATCCCTCCACAGCCGGGGATTAGGGGCCAGTGGGGAACATCATTTTCAGGGACCTTGGTGAAGTCTTTATGCATCTCTACTCCACCTACCCCTGACAAGGGGCCCCATCTCCTTGTGCTGCAATAGCTCCCCCATATCCAGTACTGATCCCAGTTACACTTGAAAGAGACCCAGTGCCTTTCCCTGCTGCCACCACACACACGTGATTTACACGTGAGGATGCTCAGGCCAAGAGAGGCCAAGTGGCTGGCCAGGGTCACAGTGCCAGAAAGCAGCAGTGCCAGGACTGGGTCAAAGCCCCCATTCCCGGTTCATGGTTTTGCCATCACACAACCTTGCAGCGGGAGGAGAAGGGGAGGGACAGAGAGGACGAAGGGGAGAGGAAGGACAGGAGATGTTTCTCTGATAGATAGCCCAAGCAGGTGAGTCCATAAGATCTCTTTCTCCCCTTCACCACCACTAGCCCAGGTCTCTGACCCCTGACAGGCAGGAAGTTCCTCCTGATACCTAACTTCTATCCCCTCTCTTCCCAACCCCACTCAAAGTCCAGATCGTTTCTTCTTAGCCTGCCTTGCTTGCCTGGGAGGGAGACCTTGGTCACTCTTTCAGCACAATAAATGCCTTGAGACACCGGCAGCTCATTATTCAAGCCTCATCCCACCCCACCCCCACCCCTCTCTAATCTGCAAGCTAAAAATCCTGGGTCCTCTGGGCCCCTTTCCAGATGATTTCCATCACCACCCAGAAGCTGACGTGATAAACGATGGGTGGGGGAGGGGTGGGGAAAGACCTAGAATGATGGTGGGTATTGATCCATTGGAGCCTGAGGTCTGGGCTCCCTCCTAAGGCAGGCAGAGCATCTGGGGGTGGAGAAATAAGAATAAGGGCCCCGAGGTCATCCTGGTCATCCCTCTGCCCCTGGGGTATTCCTTGCAGGGCCCAGCATAGAGACTGCAGACCTGGGAGCTAGGCCGCTGGGTCTGAGCCCAGGCTCCCGCAATGAGATTAAAGCAGTGACTGTCTAATTGATTCTGATGGAACTGGGAGAGGGAGTGGAATGAATGGAGAGTGCTGGAGGGAAGGGGGGAGGGGGCAGGGGAGGGACTAGTCTGGGAAGCCCAGTTGCATCAGAACTAGCTAATACAATTACAGTCCCCTGCCCCTACCCATTTCCACACAGCCCCCTCCCCTTCCTGGGAAACCAGCCCACTGACTGGTCTGCCCCTGAACTGGACAGAGAGGGCACTGAGTGTGGGAGGCTCAGAAGGGGAGCTGGGTTAAAACCCCCAGTCCTAGGAGCTCAGATGACACAGAAAGGCAAAGATAGTGACAGTGGCTGGCAGACAGCTGGAGGCATCAAGGGACAGAGACAAGTGGAGGCAGATACAAACAAACCAGCAGACCCTCACCTACCCCCACTCTCTCCCAGATAGCTTCCCTCATCACACCGGCTGGCACCCCTCACCCCTCTCCAGCCAAGTCACCCCAACTATGGTCTCTGCAGAGTGAGAAAATGGGAGAGAGTTCAAGAAATGGGACCCCATGACTCTGTAGCTCCTCACTCAGCCCAGGACCCTCCAAAGACTGGGGAGGAAGGAGCAAGCAGGTGAGGGGAGAGAGGGAGGGAGCAGAACAGAAGGCAGTGGGTGAGGAGAGGATAAGGAGCCAGAGGAAGTGCAGGGCTCTGACCATCTCGCAAAGGGCCAGCATAGGTGAGGGGGGAGAAGAAGAATGAGTGGCGGAGAGAAGGCGTAGGGTGCCACCAGCCAGCCAGGGAAAGCGAGGCATGAAACAGGGAGACACGGCCTCATCCTCAGGCTTCAGAAGCAGGCAGGGGCCTGGGCTCCCAGGGACTCCTTCCTGGGCCCAACTGCAGCCTGTGGTCAGGAGCCGGATCCGGGCCCAGGCTCTCAGGGAACATGGTCCCTGACCAGGAGAAGGCCGCAGCTGGTCTAGGGGCCAGTCCCAGAACAAGCTCCTGGGGGACCCCACGTCCTGTCAGATGTGAACCCCTCACCACTCCCCAGAAGCCAGGAGGGCTGGTGCCTCGGTGTGCCCTGGTCAGACCCTACACCAGACGTGGGAAATAGTTTCAAGCCCCTCAGACCCAGGCTCGAGCCTCTCCTGGGGCCTGCGGACCTCCACTCAAGCCCCTGACCTGAATGGTACATTGTGGCATCTTGTTCTCCCTCTTCAAAGGGTCCCAGATCCCCCCATTCTGTGATCCACCTGAGCCTGGCGTCTGACACGTTCTGTTCTCACTCTGTCTGGTAACTTCAGGGCACAGCAAAGCAGGCCCAGCCCCAGGCAGACCAGGGAGGAGGAGGTTCCTGCTCCCTTGGGCTCAGTCCCAGCCCAGCCCCAGCGGGCTGGGGACAGCAGGCAGCACCTCAGCCGAGGCGTGGGGCACAGCCGTCTGGAGCCGCAGTGTCATCTGGGGGGCGGGCACTGCATTCGCCTTGCTCCCCCTCAGTGCAGTTCTGAGCGTGCCAGAAGAAACTGCAGGTAACGTCACCTCCCTTCCCGCAGAGAAGAAGCCAGCAGAGACCAGGTCTGAATCCTGGCCCTGACATTTACCAACTGTGTGACCTTGAAGAAATTAGTTCCCCATTCTGAGCCAGTTTCCTGTTCTACAAAATGGAGACAAGGATCCTAACCTCATGGGGTAGTTGTGCAGATTAAATTAAATGCGAAAATGCCTGGCACCGGACCTGACTCATCAAGGCGCCCTCGGGATCTACTGGGCAAATATTTCCGAACCTGGGCCAGGAAGGGCACCCTGGGGTAACTTTAAAAGCAAGTTCACTCATTCCCCCAACCCTTGGGGGTCTGGTGGCAGCACACAGCCACCCCACCCCCCACCAGAGAGCCACTGCCCGCCAGAACGCTCAACAAGAGCATCGTGTCTGGAACACACAGTTCACCCCACCATCCGGACACCAGAGGAAGAGGAGCCAGGCATCCAGCAGCCTGAAGCCAAATCAGCATTGTTAGGAGATGTTGGAAGCAGGCCAGAGGAGAGGGAAGGTGGGGGCACAGGAGCCCATAAGAGGCCGCAACGCAAGAAGAGAAAGGAATTGAGGGATGCCACTCCAGACGAGAAGACAGAAATATATCAGTGAGTCACTGAGCTCCCACCCCACACTAAAGACAAACATGAGGAAATGAGTCAGGACTGAAGCAGGAAATCCTCAAGTTAGACAACAGGTAGAACTTTCAGTGAGGCACCACACTGTCAGAGAGGTCTCTGTTTTCACTCTACTGTTCCCCACTCTCCTCTAAACCCCAAATGAGGTTTGTGTCTTCAGCTTTCCATGACGCTATAAAACCTCCATGTTAGAAGTCCCTGCTCACCCTAGCAGGAAAAGAGGCTGGCCCTTGTCCCCACCAGATCTCCAGCATCACTCAGCTCAGTAACTTCTTATAGAAACCAAAACCTATTCCCACCATCCGTAGTCATCTTAGGTCCCTGGGGTAGGGAACCACTTCCCATCCAGACATCTCCTTACCCTGCAGAAACCCCTTCCTGGTCCTCAACCAGACCTGATTCTGTCCAGCATCAGCCTGTCCCCTTCCTTAACCTTTCTGTCTCGAGGTTGGCGGTGGCCGGGGGCGGTGGGGACAGAGTGAGGGTGCACAGACAGGATGGTGTGGAGGTGGAGGGAGCTATGAAGCAGGTTGGAGGACAGGATGGAGCCCTCTTTTTAAAAAGGCTGATGGAATAACATTATTGTTCCAGAAAGTTTGTAAGAAAGGACTGGGAATTGGTTAGAAAGGTGGCACGTTTTGTTTACGGGGCCAAACAAAAGAAGCAAAAATGGGCCTGGAAAGAGAGGAATTGTATACAATGTACACATGCACATATAAAATACATGCCCACAGGCCAAGGTGAGTGTGTCTCTGAGGGTACAGCTCAGGCTGAAACCCTGAGACAGCGGAGGAACAGGCAGGACAGGATGGAAGGGGTAGAGCTAAGTACCCCAGAGAGAGAAAAGCTGGTGCTAAAGGAAGTTTCGGGCCATTTTGGAACCCCAAATGACATCCAAACTTGATGCAAACAAATATGCAAATGAGAGTTGACAGGAAATTCTTGTCCATGTCATGCTTGACTATAAGATGTCAGTATGGGGGCTGCTCTGGAGGTAAAAACCACCCCCAGTCCTCCTCCTCAAGGCCCTCATCTCCCTGGAGGACACCCCTCTTTTCCTGCAGCTTTGGGCCCCAAGGAGGGGAGCCTCATGGGGCCTCTCTCCACCTGTGGGTCTCTTTCTAGGCCTTCAGAGCTCATATCTCTGCAGCTTGTACCCCAAACTTCCTCTTCTGCAAGGGGGTTTTCCCTTGGTCCCAAAAAAGGGGAGCCCTGCCTCCCATGGAGAGCAGTTTTCTGTTAATGGAAAGAGGGAGACAGTAAAAGGGAAATCAGTTAATCATTAATCAACAATCAGAGGTCAGGTGCCCTCTGCCCAGGTCAACCAGGGTCCCGCCAGGCCTTAAAGTTCTGGGAGGGGGACCCACCCCCAGCCTCCCCAGATCATTCTGTTCTCTGGCTTCACAGCCCTAGCTGGCTGGGAAGTGCTTCCTCATGTCTGACCTCCTACTATTTTCAAGCTGGCTTTACCTCTCACCGTCCCTTCAGTAGCACCAAAGCCATACCTAATACAGTTGATCTAGGAGGAAGAGCGCAGAGTAGCCCCTGCACCTGGGCCCCAGAAGAGGCTGCAGCCTCCAGGCTCCTCACCAGCCGCAGCCCGAGAGGCCTGAGCCCAAACAAGTGAAGTGGATACTTCTGGTTATGTTGACCAATTGAACACACATTGACTTTTGCTCCCTCGTGAAACCCCTTTAAAACACCAGTACAGATTTGTTGCAATTAGGAGCGATGTTCGGCACAGCACAACCACTGCAGGTGTCAAGCGCTAAAAGACGGCGGGTCCAGTGGGAAAGTAGCTGTGTGCACCCACTTCCAACACTTTAGCCCCTCCCCGGGACCTGAAAGGCCTAATTGCAAGCCCAGAAGGGGCCTCAGGACCTGCTCCAGGCCCTAGGAGCTCTTGTTAAATATTTTGATTATCACCCCTGACAACAGTGTCAAAATTCTGGGAGCTGGAGAGCAGATGGCTGAATGGGAACCATGAGCCCAAGAAAGCTGAGCCCTGAGCCGACTGCAGGAAAAGCCAAGGAAGGGCCAGATTCTTCAGCACAGAATCTTCCAACGGCTCAGATACCTTTGGGGGTTGAGGGTGGGGAGGATGTGAACCTAAATCGAGAAGTGGTTAGATTTCCAGATCCTGTCCTGCCCCCAGCAGAAGACAGGAGGTTTGTTTTCTAGAGAGGGTAAAACAGCAGGTCCTAGGTGGGGGCCATGGGGCACAGTTGAGGGTGTGAGTGTTGATAGGAAAGAGGGGATTGCTGGGTATGAGGCAGCCAGGCCAGTCCCTGCCCCCAGGCCAAAGAGTAGAAACTTCTCTGGGATCTGACAAGCCCAAGAGGAGAAACTCAGGCACTGACAGCAATTTCCCCAATGCAGCAATCCAGCCAGACTCCCTAGAGCCAGGCCCTCCGTGGGTCCCCCACCCTCGGCAAACAATTCACCCTTACATGTCCACTTGAAACGTAAGCTGAAATCAGGGCTCCCAGGCATCTGAGGAAAACCTAGCAGAGAAGCAATAGAGACAAAAAGCAACTTGGAGAAAGCAGGTGGAATGTAGGGAGAAGAAAACTTCAAGATGAACAAGTGTTAATATTTTCCAAGAGCTCAGAGAGGAAAGTGCACTCATGAAACAAGAACAGGAGGTGATTAAAGAAGAGAGAAAATATTCAGAGAACGCACACACAAAGAAGCTCTTGGACATTTTAGGGCAGGAGTCCAGCCTGAGGCCCACGCTAGGCACATCTGCCCCTTCACCCACTCTGCACACGCTGGCAGAGGCCAGGCTCCCCTCTTCTCCCCTTAGGGCCCTAGAGTCCATGATGGGAACAATACAGAGACCAGAAAGGAAATGGAGACCCAGACACAGGGACAGATCCAAGGGGCCAGGAAGAAACAGAGGGTCCAGGGATTGGGGCAGAAAAGGGACAAAGGCTGCCACTTTAGTGAGCTTATGGATGGTCCCCCTGGAACCCCATCAACCACTGACCCAGCAGAGATGTGCCTTATAGTAGCCCCAGCAGACAGAAAGCCCCATCTTACAAGTAGGAAGCTAATGCTCAGAGAGGTTGAATCATTGCTCAGAGTCCAATGCAAAAGAGGTGCAGAGCTTGGAAAGAGACCTTCTGTCTCAACATGTGCACAACCAAACCATCTAAGACTGGAGTGTCTGTGCCTCCAGGCTGAGAGTCTGGACTATGGACACTTACCAGCTGGGAATCCTGGGTTGATCCCAGCACTCAGCTCGCCTCTCTCTGCCCATGTGTCAGCCACCAGCACCAGACAGTCCCTCCCGGTCCCTCCGACCAGGCCTCTGGCTACAACCAGGTGGTGGGGGGCCCCAGAGCCCCTGCAAAATATGTCCCCCAAGCAGACCACGAGGGACCTGTGGGCTGGACCCTGTCTCTGCCCCAGACTATCCTGAAAGCACACCAAGCATGGCTCTATTTTTAGCCAGGCCCCAGTGGGCAGCCAGCCACTCAGTGTTATTGTAGACTGTGGGGTCATCAAGCTGGCCAAGGCAAAGGGGAACCACAGCTGAAACTTAGGAAATAGCACCCCTGGGATGAAGGGCCCCACGCTGAGGGAGGGGCAGGAAGATCAGGGCCCTGGGCAGCCGGTCAGGGCCCGGGAGGGCTGAATTGGGAGCAGACGTCCAGAAAAGGCTAGAATATTGACACTGCAGTGGGTGATGGGGCCTCCCTAGAACTGGCATCAAGGGGCAAGAAGGGGTGCCTCTCTGGTCTCTCTCCCCTCAATGAAAGGGTTAGTGCCAAGGAAGTCAGATGCCAGGGTGAGGACAAGGAATGGGCATAAAGGAAGTGAGCTGGCAAAAGAGGGAAAGGGCAAAGGGGGGAGAGGAGAGAGAGAGAGAGAGAAGGAATGAGGGAGAGAATCAGAGAGGTGGTGAGGGGTGACAGCACCCACTCCTGGGGCCAGAGAGCCATGGCTCGCCCCCTCCCATACACACTTCCAGGCCCGATTTCCCTTCCTCAAAAGCACTCGGCCTCCTTTCTCCCACTGGGGTTCTCATCCTTGGTGTGGGGGCCCCAAGACCACTCTGCATCCCTGAATCCCTTCAAGATTCCTCCTTGCTTCCAAGTTACAGACAAAGTGTGCCAAGTTGGGACATGAACACATGCACGCGCACACACATATGCACACACGCACACACACTCGGCCTCCTGGGAAGAAATGAGACAATGGGGAAGGGCGAGGGGTGTCCCTTTGTCCCCCTGCCTGGCCTTGGGAGCTCAGTTCCATACAAAGAGCTTCACAAAAGGCCTCTTGCTCCCAGAGGAGGAGATAAATGGGGGAAGAAGGGAGGGGTAGAGGGGAGACCCCAGAGCAGGAATGCCCAGTCAGTGGGTCTGGGAAGCATGATGGGGGCTGTTCTCACAGCCACAGAGGCCACTGAAGACCTTAGACAGAAGGGAAAGCAGAGGGTGGGGGATGGGACTCACGTGCTCGGGTAGAAAGAAGTGGCTTTCCTGGGGGAGGCAGTCAGGGTTGCCAGCCTGCTGGAGGTAATTCAGAGAGAGGTAGCTGGGCGTCTGTGCCTGCACATTGAGGCGACTGACTTAACCCCACCCCGTCCCCAAAGAGGGTAGCTGCCACCGATGGACCCCATCCATTCCCCACACTGCCTCGGGGCTGAAAGCCAGGCCAGGCAGGGGAGCTGGTTTCCAAAGGACTGACTAGTCAAGCAAGGCGATGACTTCTTGCTCCCAAGGGACCATTGATAACCAGAGAAACCTCTCCTCTTGTGGTACCGGAGGGAGGGGTCCTGTCCTGCTCAGTGGAAGGAGAATGGGCAAGACGCAGGACGGAGGCCAAGCGCACTGAGCCAGGAGCACTAAGACCTGTCTCATGGACCACTCTGCGCTAACAGTGGTCAGACTGCGGACAAGTCTCCCTGGGCCTCGACCTTTCCACCTGTGAAATAGGGTGACAAGGCCTGCTCACATCACCTCGCTTCACATCAGGGCTGTTGTGAGCATTGTGTGAGGCTCTTTTTTAGGGTATTTTTGTCATTATTGCTAAATGACCTCTGGCCTGCTTGCCAAGTCAGAGACCCCCAGCCCAGGGCTCTGCCCCATTTCTACCCCCGCTTTCTGAGAGGGACTCAGAGGTGAAGCCCCTGGTCAAGCCAGCAAGTGAAGGGGTCAACCAGATGACCACAGAGGCCCCTTCCAGGGGAGAAGGACACTGATGTTTACTGGGGCCTACTATGTACCAGGAACTTTATGCATATTCGCCGACTTAATCCCCTCGTGAACCTTGCAACGTAGGTGCTATCATTCCCATTTCCAGATGAGGAAACCGAGGCTCACAAAGTTAGTCAGTGGCAGAGCCCAGACCTGTGACCAGATCAGCCCAACCCCTGAGTCCACGCTTTTCCAGCACACGTCCTCCCTTATTTTGTTGCCATGGTACTATAAGCTCCTCTGTCCCGACCCCTCACCCTCAACCCCTGAACCCCAGAGCAGAGCTCTCAGAACGGCCTCCTCCCCCACACCCATCTCCAGGTGACCTCAGGATTCAGGACTCCCGACTGCAGACGGTGGCAAAAGAGGGAAAGGAGGTGCCAATGAGAACAGAGTGCGGACAGCTCAGCACAAGCTGCCTGCCCACTGTGTCCCAGAGCTTGGCAGATACTGGGAAGCTGGCTCTTCGCATCAGCCTGAGAGGTGGGCTCTATGCTCTCCATTTTACAGATGAGGAAACTGAGGCTCGAAGATACTAGTTGGCTCAGGGCACCCAGCCAGGAAGCAGTAAGCAAGGACTCATCCAGCTGCCTGTCCCCAAGTCACTGCTCCCTCCACTGCACAGCTTCCTGTCTGAGCTGAAGCCCTGGGAGGGGCCCCATTGAGTCACATGGACGCAAAGTCCGGCAGCAGAATGTGGGAGACCCACAGAGAATCTCTCCCCCACCAGAGCGACCTCCAACACACCCCCTGCTGCTTTGCTGCAATTCCATTAAGAAAAAAGGGAATAAATTAGCCCTGCTTAGCATATTGAGTGGCTGGGGTTCAAGAGGCCATCTGGGTGGCTCACACATCTCAGTGTGGTCTGCCTGCCCTGCAGTGCTGGGGAGACGATGGGGGCAGTGGCGGGGGCACATTCTAGCCAGGCTGGGCCTGGTCTGACCTCCCACAGTTGGCCTCAGTTCAGGGCCCAGACACTTGCTCCTGCTCCAACTTCATTCCCCTAATGGTGCCGCAGCTCGGTATCTGCTCTCACACCCAGCCTGCACTCTGGCCAGCCCAGAGAACACCCAAGGTCAGTGTCAGCGGTGGTGTCAGGCCGCCCATCCTCCCCCAGGACGAACTTTGAGGTGGATGGCCCTGTCCAGGGGGCAGTGGACACCAGCACAGCAGTGTCCTGAATCCCCCCCTGCGCTCTCACTGGCCCAGGGCACCTGGGCCTGCTTGCCCCACGGTGCTGAAGCACCCCCAGCAGGAAGCGAAGATGGGCAGGGCAACAGGGAGCAGTGTCGGAGGCCAGACGAAGTCAGCCCTCTGACCCAAGCAGGACCACACCATCTGTCAGGACTGGGGAAAAGGATATAAGCTCATCAGCCAGGACCCAGCCTGAAGCCCGGCTCTGAGGGAGGAGGCCTGGCAGCCAGGCCAAGCAGGCCCAGGCCTGGAAGGGAGCATGGCAGTCTGGGGCCCAGGCTGCTGCCTCTTTCCATATACTTGGGCACCCCCCAGCACCCTCAACCCACTTCAGCCCCCCAGGATGGAAGACCCTGTCCTCCTCCATGTCCCAAAGCCCTGTGGCAGCCACAAGAATTCATGTCCCAGCCCTGCTGAAGGGAGCAGGACTGACAAGGGCCCGAGCGGTGCACTTTCAGATTCACTGCTGTGCTTGCTGGGGCCGTGCCCCCAGGGCTGCCCCACCACTGGCAAAGCGCATGGGTGATTCTAAGGCAGACCAGGACCTGGGAGACACCAGACAGCTTGGACAGTTTTGACTCATGGATTCCCCGTGCTGAACTCTCCGTAGAGTGCAGAGAGGCTAGGACACTTCTGTCTGACGCTCATTTCCTCTGTCTCCCCTTCACCTTTCCTGGCTCCTTCTTCCACTCGGGCATTTTCCCTAATAAAATCTTTACACATTTAATCTCATCCTGTTTCTCAGAGGACTCAGACTAATACTATCACTCCATAATCATAATAATGGCAACAAACCTACCCTGTATGAAATGTTATCAAACCCTGGCTGGCTTGGCTCAGCTGTTAGAGCATTTTCCGTGGCCTGCAGACCAAAGAGTAACAGGTTTGATTCCATGCAAGGGCACGTACCTCGGTTGCAGTTCGGTCCCCGGCCCTGGTTGGGATTGTGAGGGATGCAACCAGTTGATGTGTCTCTCTCACATCAGTGTTTCTCTCTTTCTCTGTCTCCCCCCCCCCCCCACCTGAAAATAAAGGAAAAATATCCTCGGGTGAGGATTTTTTAAAAAAGTTATTAATATGCTCCACAGTGTTCTGAGTGCTTTTAAGAAAAGCAAAGGATACCAAGGCTCAGAGAGGTTGTGTAATATGCCAGCAATGCACAGCCCTGAAGTGAAAAGCCTGAACTGAACTTAGTTTAACCGCAAAAGCTTCTGGTATAACCACTACTCCACACTGCCTCCTCTGTAAGAGAGATGCCATTCATCCCTACCTCCTGCCTTTGGGGAGAAGAAAGAGGGTGGAAAAGGAACTTGAAACTCCTGAGGAGTAGGCAACACAAAGTCCCAGAAGAAAAACAAAGAAAGAGCATGAGAGATTTAAAGAGAGAAAGCGGAGGAAATGAGACACAGGAAACCGGGAGGAGAGCCGGTTCTGGCCCCCAAAGGGCCCTGATCCTACAAGCTTGAGCGCCTCCCCTCCCCAGGGCAGGGACAGGCTGAGCTATTAGACCGAAGGAAGCAGAAGGGGAAAGAGAATGTGGCCCTAGAGCACTTTCCATCCCCACCCACTTCTTACCATCCTTGGCCAACCACCCCCAATTCGCCCCCTCAGGCATGTGACTGGGATGTGCCAGAGGTGCCAGCCAAGGAACTCAGAAGACAGGCTATTGGCAGCACCATGTCCCAGGAATCTTGATCCCTACCCGCCCCTCCAGTGCCCATCCTCCAACCCTTCCAGGGCAGGGCCAACAGACCTAGCCTGGTCTCAGGGTCCCAACAAAGCCAGGCCTGTCCCCTGCCTAACCTCCATGGAAGTGACGTCTGGGTTGGGCAGCAGGTGAAACTGAGCCAAAGGGACATGGCAGAGAGCCAGCCGCACCTCCTCCAGGTGAGCTCTCAGCTTAACTCCTGGCCTGCCAGGCCCCAGTTCTGGGGGCTGCTGTTTAGGGAATGAAGGCGTTGCTGGAGGTAAAGTCAGGGACAAGGAAGGGGAACCAGCATCCTAGGGGCACCCCTTCACAACCCACCCATCATCCATCCTCCACCCTGTGCCAGGGATAGTTTAAAAGGCAGACCCCGCCCCCCATTGGTTGACCCTCCCAGGGGCTCTCTGTGGCCCACATAAGTCTGAAGTCCAAACTCTTCTGCTTGACTTTTAAGACCTTTCCCACTGGACCCACCTCTTTTCCAGGCCTCTCCCCTCCCACCCTCTGCAGCTCCCTGCAGGGCACCACATGCTTTCACACCCCTGGGCCTGACTGAACGGCCTCGCCTCCCCTTCGTGTCGGTGAACTCCTACTCACCTTGTAGGACCCAGTTCAAATGTCAGCTCCCCCAGGAGCGCTTTCCGATTGCCCCAGGCAGAACAGTCCATTCCCTGCTCTAGAACCAGATGGCAGCTTGTACAGGCCTTCCTCCGCATTGTCGGGTCGGTGTGGTTGGATGTCACAGCAGAGAGTGAGGACTTACTGGGAAAACCACGTGTGTGTGCGAGGTGCGTGGGTAGAAGGTAATGGATACGAGGATGAAGGGTGGATGGGTGAAAGAGAAGAAGGTGGGTGAATAGAGGAACAGAAAGGTGGGAAGGCGGATGGGCTGAGAGGTAAGCAGACCAGGGAGAACTGAGAAGCCTCTACTGGGTGCAGAACCAACATATTACACACACTAGGGCCCACATGGCATCTGGGCCCCTTTGCCAGAAGGCTCTGCGGGTTGGGTCTAAGGGCCCACCTGGACATTCTTGTCAACCGTGGCTTCAGATGTGGCAGGAGTGTGGTGAAATGTGATTTGATGGGGACACCCAGAAGTTTCCTGAAAGGAGGTACCGGCAGAAAACACCAAGAAGAGCTGAGCAGAGGCAAAAGCTGTGCTGAGGCCAGAAGACAACCCCCATGGGCCTCTGTGACTACTGCCCACTGCCGGCCCCAGCTAACCACCAGGGTCTTGTCCCCCTTCCACTCTCATCAAACCTTGAAAAAAGCCTTCTGTCAATTGACCCTCCAACCCTGCATACATTTCTATTTGACCTCCAACCATGCCTGAACCTGACCCAGGTGTCTCATTCGGGCTCCCATCCCCACACCCACGTCCCACCACTGGGTGCCCAGAGGAGCTCGGGCCCAGGTGGAGGCCCAAGCCAATAGGAGATCATCCTCATCCTTTGCCTGGCCTTGACCTGTTCTCTCTCCTTCTCTGAGGTCTCTACCTGCCCCCATTCTCACCATTCACGCATTCACCCATTGGGCAATGCTGATTGAGCATCGATGTGCCGCATGGCCTTCGCTGAGTCCCTGGGATACCAGCTTCACTAACTGGCTCTGTCTGGAAAACACCGGCTCACAGGCTTCTGAGGAGACAGCTTTGTGAAGAGAGAGCACCAGAAGCACCCTAATACTCTCTTATCCTTGGCCAGAAAGGAAGTTTAAATCTAAGACCCCTTCATCCCTCTCCCTGGGGTGGGGTGGGAACCCAGCTTCCTGTTCTGGACTCTGGGGCTGCCCAGGCTGGGAGGTGGAGGGGCTGACCAGAAGCACCAGGGCTGGTTTCTGAGGGGGAGGGATCAGAGCTGGGGCAGTCTGCAAGGGGACCCGGAACCTCAGCATCACCCGGGTACCCTTTGCTCCCCACCACTTGGCTGCTCTGCAGCCGGCAGCCTCTGCTTCCCACTCGCGGGCTGCTGCCCTCCAGGGGCTGCCTTAGCTTGCCTGCCCTTGGCACCACACTTTACCCTGGTGCCAGGGGCCCTTGGCAAGTTCATACATCAAACGAGGAGGCAGTGGCTGGCTCCCTGCCTTTCAGAAAAGAGAGAAAGACTAAAGGGCATGGCCTCATCCTCAGCCTCACTCCCTCCTGATCAACCAGGGACCCAGTCCTGCCCCCAGAGAGTGGGGAAGGCTGAGAGAGGTGGTCAGCGGACCCCTCCCACCTCCACTCCAGCTTGGCCTCTGGAGCCTCTTCCTCCTTCCCCTCCTGCACTTGAGTTCCACATTAGGGTGGCGAGCAAGATGAGCAGAGTCGCTACAAAAGGACATATTAGAATGTTAGAGCTCCTTCTCTGGAGTCTCTCAGCCCTCTTACCAAGATGCCTAAGTGCTCCCTGTACAGGATGATGCCTCTAATTCCTGAGCTGCTTGGACCTTCCAGAGACACCCATCAAAACAGGGGGATGAATCGACTCAGGAATGAGAACACGGGACCACCAAAGACACTACTGGTGGAAGCACTACTCACAATAGCCTCAACCTGGAAAGAACCCGAATGCCTGTCAGTGGCAGAACCAACAAAGTGTCTACCTTTGCATGGCGGACCACCACCCAGCAAGAAGAAGGGATGTGCTACAACCATACACAAGAACATGGGTGAAATTCAAAACCGTAATATTGAGCAAAGGAAGTCAGGCACAAAATAACACATCCAACATGCTCCATTTATGAGAAGTTCTATGTAACAGGCAAATCTCTGCTGGTAGAAGTTGGGGTAGTGAATACCCCTCAGAGGGGGATTAGTGATGAAGAGGACAGGAAGGTGGACTTCCAGGTGCGGGTAATGCTCTATTCTTGACTGAGTGCTGGGTCCACTGGGTACATGGCTGTGTTCAGTTTGTGTACTTTTCTGCGTTTCTCAAACACTTCAGTAAACTCAAATGCAGGGACGCCTGATGAAGCATTATCAGCTACCATCTTTGTAAGATGAGGGGAATCATTTTTACCTCCCCCTCTCACTCCCTCTCACCCCACCTCCAAGTCCTGTCCCTCCCCACCCTCAATCAGCCTTGGCCTCCTCATGCACACCACCTCTCTGACGCAAACCACCATCATTGCTCACCCAGATGACTGTGACCACCTCCCCCAAGTCTCCCTGTTTTGCCTCTCACCCCTTCCAATCCATACACACGCCACATGGATGTCAGGGCTTATAAGGAGCCAGGAACAGCCAGAGGAAGCCTGTGTAAGATTCCATAAGAACTCCCAACTCTTCTTAACCCCAGGACCTTCAAGTGTGCTGTTCCCACCACCTAGAATCGTTGTCCTCATTAACTTCTACTTGCACTTTGGCTCCTTGTTTAAATGCCACTCCTCCACCTCCCAACCTAAATCCGACCCATCTGGTATCTCCTATAACATCCTTTCCATCCCCTCCATAACACTGTTTCCAATAATGTCTGTATGTGTGCAATCACTTGTTGACACTGTTCTGTCTGTGCCACTGGATTGACGCCCTCTCTGAAGGCAAGGACAGGGCTGTCTCCCTTCCTGCTCTGTGCCCAGCTCCTAGCTTAGTGCATGGCTTAGAGTAGGTGCTCAAAAATACCTGTTGACTAAGAGACTAGATCTTACTTGTTCCCACCAAAAAAAGAAAGAATAATGTGGCGTTATAAAAGTGTTAGCTAACACTACTGTGGTAATCTTATTTCAATATATAAATGTATCAAATCAACATGTCCTACACCTCAAACTTATACAATGTTATATGTCAGTTATATCTCAATAAAAATAAAAATTTTAAAATACATAAACTTACAGTGAAATAAATGTTATTCAAAACTAAGGCAATACATACCCAAAAACTAAAAAAAAAAAAAAAAATGCTTGTTGAATAAATGAATGGCCAGGTCCACCTGTCTTACAGGCAGCCTTTGGAGAAGGGAAAAGTTGCCAGTGGGAACAAAACTCCCACATGTCTGGGGTCAGGACACCTGGGTTGTGGTCCCAAATTGTGGTCGGCCGCTCACTCATTGTGTGGCCTTGGGCCAGTCATTTCCTTCCACTGGGCCTCAGTGTGCTCAACTATGACATGCAGGGATTGGATGGATCAGGACCATGGGTGGGCTTGAGGGGATGTATGCACTATGTGCGCGTGTGTGTGTACAGTGGCTGTGAGTGTGTGCAACTGTCCATGTGCATTTTCCAAGCAAGTGCAGCCAGTGCTTTCATCAGATTCTCAAGTAGTTCTGTGACCTCACAACATTCACCAAGATCTGTTGGATTCTCAAGTTATATATAACTAGAGAGATAGAGAGCTAGAGATAGAGTTAGAGACAGAGAGAGAGAGAGAGAGAGAGTAATTCAACCATAGCAGAGAGCTTTAGATTAGCTCCTAGAGCGTCCACCAGGAGTGCAGGACTCCGTAACAAGCATGCAGGGGAGACTGTAGAACCTCCTAGGGATCTCCCAAGCTCAACAAGTCTCCGGGCTATTGGGTGGAGGCCCGATGAACTGACCCCAGGGACTGGCTTTCGGAGGGAAGAAACAGAAGCAACCCAGAGTCACTTTTCCTCTGCTCCCGCCACCACCCAACAAGCACCCACTTGTATTGGGACACAGCAGAGAGTGAGGAGGCGAGGCTGGCACCTGGAGATGCCCTCCAGGCCCCTTGGCGCCCAGGTCAGAGGTTTGGCGGGAAAACTTAGGAGAAATGCCAAGCCCCACCTTCTCTTCTCCTGAGCCTGGCAGGCTGGCATGTGTTGCCAGGGGAGGGCTCAGTGTGTATAGCAATCATGGGACCCTGGGAGGCCACCGAAGGGGTGCAGAGCCACACCTCCAGGCTCCAATAATCCAGAGCTGGGGCTCAAAGGCTTGGGAGATAAGGTGGGCAACACTCCTCAAAGCAAAGAGGAAGAGTAGGCTGTAAATTCAGGGCAGGGGAAGGGAGTGGTGTGGGCAATGGGGCCTGAGAAGACAAAGCAGAGAGAAGGGCAGTGTGATCCGTGCAGAGGACAGTCTGCTGAGGGGGAAGATTAGGGACAGCAGGCAGGGGAAGAGGGCAATATGGCCTGGCAGGGAAGGGGCTGCCCGGAGAGAAGAGGGGAGAGAAGAAGGGAGCGGCTGGGGTGAGGACAAGTGATTTGCGCATAGCCTGTGACCCAAGGACAGGAGCTGTGGAATGGGGATGAGGGTGAGGAGGAGGAGGAGGGAATGGCCTATGGCAAGAATGGTGGCATGTTGATGGCAGCACTGTCAGTGGGAGTGCCCTGGCCGGGAGCCCAGATGCCTGAGTAGCTTCTAAGCCCTGACTCCCAAGGGGTGCTGAGAGCCCGAGAGATGTTTATCCACCACAAGAACTTGGTAAAACACCTCGAGCGAGGTGATAGACAGTCTGGCTACTCTTTCCTGGGTCACTGAAGTGTCCTGAGGGTTGCGATCTGAGTGTGTGTGTATATGTGTGGGGGGGGGCGGGGGGGGCGGGGAGAGTTTGGCAAGGAAGAGAGCAAGCAGCCAGCAACAGCCTCCTTCTCTGGAGCCAGAACCAGGGGGCAATGGGTACAGGCTGGGGCTAGGATGTCCTGGACAGTTCTCTCAGTGGTTAGAGCATCGGCCCACAGACCAAAGAGTCATGGGTTTGATTCTGGTTAAGGGCACATACATGGCCCAGCCGGTGTGGCTCAGTGGTTGAACATCGACCCATGCACCAAGAGGTCGCCAGTTAGATTCCTGGTCAGAGCACATGCCCAGGTTGTGGGCCAAATCCCCAGTAGGGGGCATGCAGGAGGCAGCCAGTCGATGTTCTCTTTCACTGATGGTTCTATTCCTCTCTCCTTCTCCCTTCCTCTCTCTCTAAAAATAAAGAAATATATATTTATTATACACACACACACACATATACATATGCATATATATATATACATATATATTTATAAAAGAAAGAAAAAAAAGCTATTTAAAAAAAAAGGAGCACATACCTGGGTTGCATGTTTGATCCCTAGCCCCAGTCAGGGTCATGTGGGAGGCAACCAATCGATGTGTCTCTTTCACATCGATATTTCTCTCTTAATCTTCCTCCCTTCCACTCTCCCTACAAATCAATGGGGAAAAAAAATATCCTCAGGTGAGGAATTAAAAAAAAAAAAGAAAGAAAGACAGGAGTGAGTCATGGGCAAGAGCCAGGCTCTCTCAAGAGGCAGCTCAGAAACCAGCTCATCCGAATGCAGACAGACTCTCCAGACACTCGTCCCCATCCCTGTCCCTGTCGCTGTCACACACCCACACACATGTTCCCCTCCCCCTCCTTCTCCCCTCTCCTTGATTACCCACCTCCAGTGCCCTGGCTCTTTCCTCCATCTCAGCAGACAGCCCTCCCTCGGGTGGCCCACCTGGCCCCTGCCCCACAGCTGGCTGCACGGGGAGCAGAGGAGGGAGGGAGGGAGGGAATCAAGGACACCCACCAACAGAGAAAATAAAGTCAACAGGGTCTGAGATAGAGACAGATAAGGGCGGGGGACTGTGGACTCAATTCCCCCTGAATACTCATGCGACTCTAAGAAAGAGGAGGAATCTGGATGACTTCTAGAGGGGCCTGAAAGTCCAGGGATTCTGCCAGGCCACCTTCCCTGGCTGGACCATCTGCCTTTTTACCAAGACTGAGGAGCAGTAATCTGGGAGGACCAGCCAACACCCCCAGCCAACACCCAGGCTTCCTCCTACCCCTGGGCCCGAAGCTACGCTCAGGCTTTTGTCAGAATCCCACCTAAGCCACCAGCCACTGCAAGGGCTCTGGCAACAACTACACCCTAGTCTTGTCCCTCACCATGGCCTGTCACCGTGGTGATGACCCGGCCAAAGCTTAGGAAGGACGAAGAGTTCTGTTTATAAGTACAGCCCTATGCCTGACACTGTGGAGTATGACCATGAATATGCCATAATCCATGCCCTGAGGGGCATCCAGTCAAGTGGGGCAAAGGGATCACTTTGGGACGTGTGTGTGCGAGCACACACACACAAACATGCACACACACACGCACACACACACACCCCTGGCTTCACTGGCTGCCCAGTGAAGGCGGAGAAGGAAGCTGGGGTGTAGCCACAGGTACATTTTGAGTCGCCCAAACTCTGTGTACCCAAGTGGAGCGATATAAGACAGGAGCATAAGCCAAAACCTGCACAGCAAACAAATCTTAGAAGGCTGCAGCTCTCACAGCCCAAACCGGAGGTGGGCTGGGATTAGGCCCAGAGCCTCGAGCAAGGTTATACAGTCCCTAGTGACCTCAAATAGCTCCCCCTCCGCCTCCTGGGAGAAACCCAGTAAGCATACCTGTACCAGGCCTGGGGCTTCCCAGCCAGACTCCTCATCCAGTACAAACACCAGCCTATCACTATCCCTCTGGGTCAGTTTCCCACTTGCAAGGCCCCAAGACTTACCCAGAACAAAGTACGCAGGAGTGAGGGTCCAGCTGCCCCCACCATCCTCAGGTCAGTCTTGCTCCCTGCCTCGGAAGGCCCCCTCCTTCCTGGCTATAAGGACAACAGCCACTTCTCCCAGGAGGAACACACAGTCAACTCCTGGACCCGCTCAGGGTCAATTAAAACTTTCAGTGCCTTTCCCCTGCACTCCCAGCCCTGCCCATCTTGGGTGGCTCCTGAACCTCACCTGAACTATTTACCCTTTTAAGGGCCAGGTGCTACATCACCCTCCTCCCAAGGGTACAAGAGATCAAGTGAGACCTCAACCTAACTCTCTGTGCCTTCCTGGTCCTAGTACAACCTACCCTGAGGCCGGTCTGCCCTTGCTGCCCACTTCCCGACCGCTGACGGGCACTTTCCTGGCTTGGTTCCTTACCTGTCTCAGGTGAGCTGGGCTCTGCTTGCCACCCGCTCCCCCACCCATCACCGCAGCGCCCTACCTGCAGATGCAGGAGCCGTCTGCTCTCCGCGCGGACCAAAGGCCCGGGCTCCCAGCACTGCGCCCGCGCTGGGACCGGGGGACTCCCCGGGGGCAGGGGGCCGCAGGGGGGCCCGGGCTCCAGCGCCTCGCAGCACACCAAGCTCACCGTGCAGCCCATCCGGCCGGGCGCCCGGCGGGCCTTGGCCGGGGCGGGGACGCGGGCGCCCCGGGAGCTGGCCCGCCCCCCAGCCCAGGGCGCCTCCGACGTCGGGAGGGGGGCGGGGACGCCCCCAGCCCGTCCCCTCCGGGAGCCTTCTCCGGCAGGACCGCCAGGAAGCCGAGGAGTTCGGGGCCAGGCGAGGGGCGGTGACACGGGCGTCCCGAGCAGCCAGTGACAGAGGGAGATGCGAGGGCGGGGGACACGGGGAGGGGCGGCGACGGGGTCCCGGGGACTGGGCGGCGGACCAGCCGAGTATAGGAGGAGAGAAAGAGACCGACAGCGCGACGGAAGAGGCAGGAAGCAGATAAGGAGAGAGAATGAGGGAGAGACGGGGAGACAGGGACGCGGGGGACAGAGCCTCTGCGCCGGGAGACCAAGTGCAGGAGAGGGAGAGACAGGCTGAGGGTGGCGCAGGGGAGCAGAGCCAGGCGCGTGCCAGGTTCGCTGCTCTTCCTGGGGGTTGTGAAACGGTAGTCCCTGGGGCCAGCTCCTCTGTTCTCTGCCCCCAGTACTAGCCCCGGGGACACCCCAGCCCAGGAAAGCGAGGGCCTGGCAGTGGGAAAACCTCGCCCTCAAGGAGGCAGAGCACAGCCAGGGTGGAAGGACCACAGCCCACCTGGGCACAGTACCTGGCCCATTCCTGGATACAGCATCTCACCAGTGGTCACTTCCCTCTTTTTAGCGGTAAAGACGAGGACTGAGAGGATGGCACTGGTGACCAGTACTTATGGGGGGCCCCTCAGAAGACTGAGGTAGGGAGGAGGAGAGAGACATGTGATGAGACCCTTGTCCTCCCCTCCCCACCTGCATCACACTCCAGCTGACAGTAAAAACTGGCCGAGTACCAGATGGGGCAGCATCCCGGCCTCTTTGTGCCACCTGGTGGTGATAAGGAAAAAAGACAAGACCTAGTGGCCCGTGATGAGAAGGGAAGGAAGCTGAACAGCAGCAATTGCTGGGTGAGTCTGTGTTTGGTCAACTAGTCATCCCCATTTCAGTCATCCTGCCCTGCTGCCCTTGACCGGCCTCTGCCACTGCTCCTCCCCCTCTGAGCAGGGTTTCCCCTCCAGGATCCTGGGCTGGGCCTGAGTCTCCTCCCAAGCAGCACACCCTGAGAAGCAGGCGCAGGGACTGTATCACAGGTGGCAAGCACAGGCTGCAGTGCCCGCTCTCCATGCCTCCGCCAGCCCGGCCTTCCCAGGTGAGTGGAGAGAGACTCCTGGTTCTGGGGGAGGCTGGCGAAGGGAAATGATGTCAGGAGCAAGGAGCTGAGGAATCTTGATGGATATGAGGGACAGGACACGATGCATATAGGTGTTCATCGATTTCATAATCAGTCTGGGTTGGAAAGAACTTCAGAGACCCTAAGTCCAAATCCCTGGTCTACATATGGGGAAACCGAAGCCCAAGAAAGGTGAGTGGTGTGCCCAAGGTCACATGGTAAATTATAGGGCCTGGTTGGAGACCCAGGTCCCTTGACTCCCAGCTCAGTGTTCCCTGAATGCCACCCCCACCCTCCCTCCCTCCATACTCTCTTCTTCCCCATCCTGTCCCCTCGACTGTGCCCCACTGCTTCTTCACTCCCACTCACCCCCAAATTCCAGCAACAGCAGCCTGGGAGGCAGGACACCTGGGTTTCCTACCCCGTGCCCAGTCTTTACTCCAGGCTCTCAGAATAAGCCCACTAGCCCTCAGGGGCCACAGTATTCCTCCCTGCGCCCCAGGACCCACTGTGGGAAGAGGGGACAAGCTGAGATTCAACTGCGAGAGAGCAGCAGGATTAAAACCAGGTGTCCTGCTTCCCACACCCAGTCCGGGCTCTAGGGTCCCGCCTTGCTCCTGCCTCCGTCTCCTCAGAACGCATATTTTCCGCTCAGCTGGGGCCCAGGAAAGGATGAGAATGTGCCTCAAGGATGATGAGTGCTCTGGCCAAGTTCCCCATGGGGACGAGGGTGAGGTTCCCGTAGCACAGCATCCACATGGCATGTGCACGGACAGGCTCACTCCCAGCAAGTCAGGGCTGAGGGCACATGCCCTGGAGGCACATGCCCTGGGGGCACATGGACCTGAGTTCAAATTCTGGTTTCCCAACTTAGAGTTTTGTGACGTTGGGTAAAAGACACCTTCTCTGACCCCCCTTTTTGCCTCGTATAAAATAGAGCTGATAACCTCCTAGGATTATTGTGGGGACTGAATGAGACAAAGATATCAGGCACCCAGGAACTGCTCCGTAAGTGGGGGACACGCTATCACCTTCCCACACTGGCCTAAAGAAAGAGTTGAAGTTTTTATTCTACCAGTCAGCTCACTGTGACCCTAAAGACATCACAGTCCTTCTCTAGGCTCTGATTCTTTCTTTGTACGAGGAGAGGACTGGACAGCTGAACCCAGAGGCTCCTTCCTCAGCTGAACTTCCAGAGCCTCAGAGAATCCTATCATTTTCAAATACTCATGGCAGAAGAGGGCACTGCCCCCAAGGTCGCCAGGGACCTGAAAGGTGAGTGGGTCCTGAGAGATTTTCTGGGACTGAACTGGGGGAGATGTGAGGGGTCTTAGGAGCCTCTGTCTCAGAGACCTCACTCTCCGATGTCTGATGTCCCCATCTTCACAGCTGCCGTCTCTGCCATCCTCCGGGGCTACGGGGGCGGGCAGAGTGTGACAGACGCCAGCGCTGAGCTGCACAGTCTCTGCGGCTGCCTGGAGCAGCTGCTGCAGGTGGGCCCTGCCCTCTCCTCCCGACCCTCCCTCCCCCCAGCCCAGGTAATCAGGAGGACTTTCCCAGATTCTGAGGGAAGAACCGCCCTTCCTTTGCTACCATGCGCCACCTCATCTCCCTCAGTCAGCAAGTCCTTCCTGATACCTGGCATCTCTCATGGAGGTTGCCACTGTAGCCTGGGAGGTGAGGCAGGGCTGGGGCAAGGTGAGGAGGGGCTGGGGGCAGCTACCCTGCTCTGAATACTAAAGTTTCAGAGGCACAGATGTCCTAGGGCTGGCCCTCCTTGCTGCTGGTCAGAGCCCCCGTGATCACTATCACTAGCTTTGACTGAACACACATCGTGTGCCAGGCTACGCCTTTACATGCCCACCTTATTCAGTTTTCCTTCGAACCCCCTGACGTGATTCATGACCTGCCCATCCCCCACATTGACACACACAACCTTCCTACTTCTCTGACTATGTGTAGGTGTGTGTAGTGTGAGTGTGCCTGTGTGTGTATGTGTGTAGTGTGGGGGGTACAGGTGTGTGTATGAGGTTTGTGTATATGTGGTATAGGTGTGTGATATGCATGTGGGAGTCTCCTGCCAGTCACACTGGCCTCCTTGTTCTAAAGCACACCAGGAATGCACCCACCTCAGGGCCTTTGCACTTACTATTTCCTCTGCCTGGAGTGCTCTTCCCCCAGAAATTTAGATGGTACACTTTCTTATTTCCTTCAGATTTCAACTTGAACAGTATCTCCTCAGTAAGGCTTTCTCCAGCCACCCTAATTTACATTTTAACACACACACCACACATACACACATGTGTGCTCACACCACACAATTTCTGTTGCCTTTTTCTGCTTTGTTTTGCCCTTAGCGGTCAGCACTATCTAACATAGTATATATGTTTACTTTTTCCGTTTGTTCATCGTCTGTCTCCCCTTCCAAGATGTAAGCCCATGAGGCGAGTTTGTTCATTGCTGTATTCCCTGGATTTAGAACAGGTCTGGCACACAGTGAGTGCTCAGTAAGTATTTCTGGAATGAATGAATGGGAAGACGGAAGTCTCAGAGAGGTCAAGCAGCTTGCTCTTGGTCACACAGCCAGTAAGGGCAGAGCCAGGACCTGAAGCCAGGTCTGTCTGCACAAGCCCTTTCCATTCTACCATGTACCCACTTAGTGTGCTGGAACACGAGGGTTTCTAGGAGGAGGAAGCATTTCTGATTCCTTTCCCTCGTCTTGCTCCCAGTTTAACCAGAAACAGCAGAAGAGCTTCCTGGGGCCTCGGAAGGATTACTGGGATTTTCTCTGCACTGCTCTGTGGCGGCAGCGGGGGAACACAGAGCCCGCCCTCTTTGTTCGCTCACAGGACAAGGTATCCAGGGCCGAGTGGCCGGCAGGCTGGGCCCCTTGATGAGGATCACTTGGGGGCCAGGACAAATAGGCCTGCCCATCCCAGCTCCACTGACCATAGACCCCTGCCTGGTCATCATCTCTCATTAGCACTGTCCTCAGCACCGCGTCAGCCACCCCTTTTCCTCCCATAGCCTCAAGTCCCATGAGACCCTTCTCATCAAGCACCCATTCCCTCTCTGTGCTGGCTGAGTTCTCCCTGTCCGGACACCACCCCCCTCTGCCCCCTCTGCTCTCTGCAGCTGAAGACCCCTCTGGGGAAAGGCCGCGCCTTCATCCGCTTCTGCCTGGCCCACGGACAGCTGGCCGAGTGCCTGCAGCTCTGCCTCCTGAACCCAGAGCTCACCAGGTGGGTGCAGGGACATGCTCCTACTCATACCGTCAGAGCCACTGTCCCTCCTTCATGAAACATGCCCCTTTAGCCCCAGAAGGATGGTTTAATGTCAAGGACGACTGGGATGAGAGAAAGGAGGGGAAGTCAAGCAAGAGTGAGCAGAGGAGAGGTTAGAAGTCCAGTCCTGGATGGTACCTCATCATACTGCTTAGGCCTCCTGCTCCCCAAGGGCCACAGCCCTGCCCGGGGAACTGTCCCATGATGGTAGGCAGCGGGGGTGGATGTTCTGAGGTGGGGGGTGGCAACAGTGCCAGGATCAGAGGCCAAGAATAGAATACTGGTCATTGTGAACACAGGGAATGGTATGGCCCCCAGAGCCCTCTGGTGTGCCCTGAACTCCAGGAGGACATTCTGGACTCTCTCTATGCTCTCAATGGGGTGACCTTCAACTTGGACTTGCAGCGGCCAGACCTGGATGAGGCCTGGCCCATGTTCTCAGAGTGAGTGGACACACGTGGAGGGGAGCCTGTTTTCATACCTGCTGCCAGTGCTGCCACCCATGCCAAGCTAACCCCAAGCCCTTGGCCTCTGGCGCCATCTGTTTGTCCCTTGTTGCTCCTGAGCCCCTGAACCTCCACCTCCCTACCCTTCTGTTTCCCAGCATAATCTCATGATGTCCCATGACTCTGCACTGAATACCTACTCTAAAGAGTTGTTGGGTAGCTGGTGTAGAGCGTTAGAAGGATGAATGGATGGTGGAATGTTGAGATGGAAAGGATGGATAAATGGAGTGTGGGGTGCAGGATGGATGGGGGGGTGCATGTGCGAGGGTGGGAGGGTGGGAAGGTGGAAAGGTTGGTGGGGTGAATGGGCGGCTGGAAAGATGGGATATCCTGCATCCAGGAGCCAAGGCCACTTCTCGAGAGAGGCCCGGGGTCCTCCTGCCCCTTTCCTTTCAGGTCCCACTGCCCCAGTTCCAGCCTGATCCAGGGAAGACGCAGGAAAAACAAGGACTCCCCAAAGGAGGTGCTCCTGCCTGACCTTCACTCTGGGTTGTCTCTTCTCCATCTCTGTTGGAACTGGACAGGTTGAGCAGTAACTGGACAGACAGAGAGAGAGGCCAATGTGTGGACCTGGGGGCTGGGGACCCACAGAAGCAAAGGCTCATATTCCTAAAGTGGTGGGGATATCAGGGAGAGAAAGGGACCGCTGACACCATCTGCCGAAGCCAGGGGGGCCTAGCGGGGGAGGAGGTGTGAAGAGGGTGACCAGAAGCTTACAGGAGACAGACCAGGGAAACAATCTCTCCTGGACAATTTCCAAATGTCTCAGTTTAGTTCAGGGAGTGATTGAAAAGCCAGATCACCTGGTTTGAATCCCAGCTCCACCTCTTACTAACCACCATTCCGGGGCACCGTTATTTGTCATGCCTCACGGGTGATTGTGAGAACGCATTTCGACAGACCATGTTAGCACAGAATAAGGCTCCTACCACGTGCTCAGTAACTGGTAGTTGGCAGTTAACATTATTCCACGAGATCGCTTTGCATCACCACCAGCTTCCAGGCACCTGGGACAGATACTATGAGGACTCAGTCTCTGACCTGAAGGAGTTCCAGGTCTGTTCAGGGAGACAGACCCTAGAAGAACACACTGCAACATGACATGTGAAGAAGCATAGTGATGCAGGCATGCACAGGGAAACGTGGGGCCCAGAGAAGGCTTCTTGGCAGAGATGACCCTTAGCAGGCTGTTGGCCAATCTAAGCTTTCATCACAACCCTACAAGGCAGTTTTTATTATTCCCATTTTGCAGATGAGAAAATACAAAGAAGTCAAGTTCGGAGGGCAGGCTCAGAGGAGAGGGGTGGGAAGAACCGAGGGGAAACCAGATCCATGCAGAAGATAGAAATGAAGGAGGGAGAAGGGCTCAGGCTAGAGGTGAGGGAAGAAAGGACATCAGGAGGCACTGCGGCTCCCTGACTAGATCAGAGCTAGGGCCTCGGTTCAGATCACCTGGTGTTAACATTCAGATTCCTGCCCCTCCCACCCCTACCCCAACCCTGTCCCCAGATCTGCTGGATCAGCATTTCCCATGGGAGGACCTGGGAATCCATAGATCAAGCAAGACTGTTGTGTTAGGGCTGTGGCCTTTCCCGTGCACCTTGGTGAATTGGTGCCGAGGGGGATGATGATGAGTTTGGGGGCTTCTCCGCAGATCTCAGCTATAAATGGAAGCCCCAAAGGAGTCCAGCCAGAAGAGCCACACACCAGCCAAGCCAGCTGTCTGCGAGATGCACAAGGGAAAGACCGGTTGGCTGGACTCCCTACATCCCAGCAACACAGTCATCTTCCTCCCTTTTTGGAAAAGAAGAAAGAAGATCCTAGGAGCCTCAGGGCCCCCCACAGCATGTGGGAACCAGGGGGAGAGGAGCTGCAGGAAGACCAGGAGATGAGAGCCCCAAGGATGGGGCTCTGCCTGGAAAACTCAATACCCAGCATCCAGGGGCAGAAGGAGGGGCCCAATCAGGCTCTGAAGGAGGTGGTAGGGACAGAGGGTGAGGACAGAGGGGGTCTGCTGAGTACAGAGGGTCAGAGAACAAGAGCGGAGACGCATAAAGGGGAAGCAGAGTGGGGTCAGATGCAGGAGCTACTGGTCTCCAGCCCCAGAACGATGAATGAGGACTCAAAGTCAAGGAACAGGCAGGAGTACAAGGTGCCTAGCCTTCTGGGGGAGCCCAGTGTCCTTCAGGGCCTGGGAACAAAGGAAGGCTCCACCACAGAGAAGCCTCGAGAGCAAACAGGAGTGACCAGGGCGGCCAGGAGGGAGGAGCAAGCAGAGGTGGCCTTGCAGGATGTGGTCAAGGTGAGAGCAGTTGAGCTCTGTACCTGCCTATTCTTCCCACATTAAACTGGTCCACAGCCCTGGCCGGTTTGGCTCAGCAGTTGGAGCATCGGCCCGCAGACCAGAGAGCCCCGGGTTCAGTTCCCGCTAAGGGCACGTACCTCGGTTGCAGTTTGTCCCTGGCCCTGGTTGGCGTCGTGTGGGTGGCAGCCACTCGATGTGTCTCTCTCACATCGATGTTTCACTCTCACTCTTCCTCCTTCTCTCCCTCCCGCTCTATCTGAAGATAAAAGCAAAAATAAGTAAATAAATAAACAAATAATAAAATAAACTGGTCCACAGTTGGAGGTCTTCAGTGGCGACCTGGGGACCATTCCAGCCCACAAATTAATATTTATTGGCCCACACAGGGTTATTATTATTTGAGGATGTCTTTGGAAAGCCATGCATTCTTCAATTCACCACAGTCCCTACCTCTACCTATTGTCTCACAGCGGACCCACTTTATTCATCAATCCTACTCGCCTAGCCCCTGTAGGCATTTGCATTTGTGATACCTTTCCAACAGTTCTTCAGGGAAGTTGCTGTTTCATAGCCCTCATCCTTGGTAGGTTTCCTGCCAATATGTAAATGCTACTGTTGCAGACCTCACCTAGTTGCTCTTGCTGTAGATGTGTCTCCTGGAAGTCACCCAAGATTGTTTTTAAGCCTTCCTTCAGCCTCCTCCTTAGCCAGAGTCTTCCAGCTCCTTGAGCTTTGTAACATTCATCCCTCAATGAAGAAAGACATGGTGGCTCCAGGCTCACCCAGGGGCAGAGCCAGGTGTCACGGTTCTCAGCTCTGTCCCCAGGCCTGCCTTCTACCCAAGGTGGTCTCATGTGGCCTGAAGTCTCCTGGGGACGTTTGTCAAGTCATTCCTGGGCTGGGGTCTCTGCCCTCTTTCTTCAGCTTCCCTTTTCCATTCTTTTCCCCTCCTCTCCCCCAGAACCTCAGACACAGGCTGCGGAAGACCAAGGAGCAGGCCCAGCACCAGGAGCAGCGGCTGAAGGAGCAGGAGAGGGAGCTGAAGGCACTGCAAGAGCAGCTCAGCAGGTAACCTTGGCAACCACCAGCACACACGGGGCAGGAGAGCCAGCAGGCTGGAGGGACAGGCAGCGCTCCATGGCTCCTGCTGCCATTCATGGTCATCAAGGGTCTTCTGAGCTCCTCCTGTGCTCCAAGTCCTGTGCAGGACACATCTTTGGGATGCTAAAGCATACAGGGCATTTTTCCTGCTCTCAAAGACTCCCTCCTTGCCCTCCCATCCCTTGCCCACCCCCTCCTTCATTGGCCTCCCTAGGATAGATCTACACCTCCTATCCCTTCCTTGCCTTCCATACTAATCTTGGCCCCTTTCTGCCGCCTCTTCTGGGCTGCTCCTCTCCCTTTGCCATCCACTCTGCCTCCCTGCCATACCACACTCCTTCTGTTCCTATGTCTCTCATTTTCCTTCTCCCAGGTGCACAACCTCTCTTTCACCCTCTCAATAACCATAGTCATGACTATCATTTGCTATGCCCTTGGCACTGTTTTTGTGCTTCCTCATAACAGCCTAATGAGATAGGTTCTCTAAGAACCCCCATTTTATAGATGAGAAAACTAAGGCTCAAAAATGTTACATAATTGCCCTGGCTGGTGTGCTAAGTGGTTAGAGCATCAGCCCACGCACCAAAGGGTCGCAGGTTAGATTCCCAGTCTAGGGCACGTACCTGTGTTGCAGGTTCAGTCCCTGGCCTTGGGCAAGGCATGTGTGAGAGGCAATCAATCAATGTGTCTCTCTCACATTAATGTTTCTCTCTCTCTCTCCCCTTCCCTTCCTCCCTTCCATTCTCTAAGAATCAATGGAAAAAATATCCTTGAGTGAGGATTAACAACAACAAAAATGCTACACAATTCACCCTCCTGGTATTTTAGCAGCTGCTCCTGGTGCTAAAGATTCCCATGATTCAGGCCCTAAGTGAATGCAGGGGCTTTGCCCACCCAAGGGCTTTCTCTGGGGATCAAGACAGGTTGGGGGAGAAGCTGGGAGGCTCCAAGGACATTGGCCACCCGAAGGCTGCTCCCTGCAGATTGTCATCCTGCCACCTATCATCCCATCCATCATTCAGTCATTCCACAAACACTCGAAGTGCCCACTCTGTGCCAGCCTGTCCCCATGTGCCAGAAATCCTTTTGTGAACAAAACAGACAAAATTCCCACCCAGGGGAGCTTACATTCTAGTGGGAGAAGCAGTCAGTAATATGATAAGCAAGTAAAATATATGGAGTATCCAATTCTGATAAATTCTAAAGGGAAAAAAATAAATCAGAGGAGGAGAATAGGAAGTATCAGGGGTGATATTAAAAAGGTAGCATGGAAGTCCTTCCTGTAAAGGTGATGTTTGGGAAAAGACCTGAAGGAAGTAAGGCATGAGCCATTTGGATGTGTAGCCGAAGAACATTCCAGGCAGAGGGAACAGCAAGATCAAAGGCCCTGATGGGGGGAATGATCATGGCAGGTTCTAAGAACATCAGGGAGGCCATTGTGGCCCCAGTGGAATGAAGAAAGAAGGAGATGTAGGGAAAGGTCAGGCAGGTACTGGGGACCAGGTTATGGAGACCCTAGTAGGCATCAGAAAGACCTTGGCTTGCCCTGGCCAGTTTGGTTCAGCGGTTAGAGCATTGGCCCAAGGACCAAAGAGTCACGGGTTTGATCCCCAGTCAAAGGCATGTACCTGGGTTGCAGGTTTGATTCCCGACCCCAGTTGGGGTGATGCAGGAGGCAACCAATCGATGTGTTTCTCTCACATTGAGGTTTCTCTCTCTCTCTCCCCCTCCCTCCCTTCCACTCTATCTAAAAATCAGTGGAGTGAGAATTTTTAAAAAAACTTTTTTTTTAAAGACCTTGGCTTTAACTCAGTGTGAAATGAGAACCATTGAGAGTTCTGAGCAAAGAAGAGACAAGACATGACTAGTTGTTTTAATGTTAAAAATATATTTATTTACTCTTTCAAATAATTCAGTGGTTTGTGGTGTATTCACAAAGTTGTACGTGGATCACCACAATCAACTTTAGAGCATTTCATCACCCCAAGAAAAGCCCTGTACCTACTTAGCAGTCACTGCCCATTTCTTCCTAACCTCCCAGCTCTAGGCAACCACTAATCTGTCTTCTGTCTCTATAGATGTGCCTGTTCTGGACTGACCTGAGTTTTTTGTATTTTTTTTATCCTCACCCGAGGACATTTTTCCATTTTTTGTTCAGATAGAGTGGGGGGGGGGGGGGAGAGAGAGAGAGAGAGAGAGAGAGAAACATCGACGTGAAAGGTACACATCTAGTGGCTGCCACCCGCATGACCCAACCAGGGCTGGGGACAAACTGCAACCGAGGCAGGTGCCCTCAGCGGGAACCGAACTCAGGTCTCTCTGGACCACAGGCCGACGCTCTAACTGCTGAGCCAAACCTGCCAGGGCTGGACTGACCTGTGTTTTCTTTTCTTTTCTTTTTTTTAACTCATCTTTATTGTTGAATATATTACAGATGTTTCCCCCTCCCCACCCCACCATTGACCACCTCCTCCCCATTCCTACCCCCCTCCTGCCTTCTCCACACTATTGTCGGTGTCCATTGGTTATGCATATATGCATAGAAGTTCTTTGGTTTATCTCATCAGTCTAACAACCAATTTGTACTTCTTAATTCCCCCAGCCCCCACCCATCTGGCAAGCAACAAAAATTTCTTTGTATCTATGAGTCTGTTTCTGTTTTGCTTGCTCATTTTGTTTGTAGATTCGATTGTTGATAGATATGTATTAATTGCCATTTAATTGTTCATATTTTTGTTCTTCTTCTCCTTCAAGAAGACCCTTCAACATTTCATATAGTACTGGTTTGGTGTTGATGAACTCCTTTAGCTTTTTCTTGTCTGGGAAACTCTTGATATGTCCATCAATTCTAAATGATAGCTTTGCAGGATAGAGTAATCTTGTTTGTAGGTTGTTGCTTTTCATCAGCTTGAATATCTTTTGCCACTCCTTTCTTTTGAAAAATCAGCTGACAGTCTTATGGGAGCTCCTTTGTAGGTAACAAACTGCTTTTCTCTTGCTGCTTTTAAGATTCTCTCTTTGTCTTTAACTTTTGGCATTTTGATGATGATGTGTCTTGGTGTGGACCTCTTTGGGTTCAACATGTTTGGGACTCTCTGTGCTTCCTGGATTTGTATGTTTGTTTCCTTCACCAAGTAAGAGAAGTTTTCTGTCACTATATTTTCAAATAGCTTTTCAATTTCTTGTTCTCTCTCTTCTCTTTCTGGCACCCCTATGATGTGAATGTTGGCATGCTTGAAGTTGTCCCAGAGGCTCCTTACATTATCACTTTTTTAAAAAAATTCTCTTTTCTTTTTGCTGTTCTGATTGGGTGTTTTCTGCTTCTTTATATTCCAAATCGATGGTTTGCTTCTTGGCTTTACCTACTCTACTCCTGATTCTCTATAAATTATTCTTTATTTTAGTTAGTACATCCTTTATTTCTGACTGTTCCCTTTTTATGTTGTTGATGTTCTCACTAAGCCCCTTGAATGTCTCACCAAGTTCCTTTAGCAACCTTATAACCTGTGTTTTGAACTTTGCATTTGATTGATTGCTTATCTCTATTTTGTTTAGTTCTTATCCTGGAGTTTTGTTTTTTTCTTTCATTTGGAATATGTGTCTTTGTCTCCTCATTTTGGCTGCTTCCCTGTGATTGTTTCTATGTATTAGGTAGAGCTGCTATGTCTTCTAGGCTTCATAGGGTGGCCTATTGTTGTAGGTGTCCTGTAGGATCCAATGGTACAGTCTCCCTAATCACCCCAGCTGGGCCCTCAAGGTGCACCCCTCGTGTGGACTGTACACACTTATGTTGTAATTGAGTCTTGATTGCTATTGGCACGTCAATGGGAGGGTTTTACTCAGGCTGATCAGATGCAAGGACTGGCTGTGCCCACTATCCACTGACCTCTGACTACCTTGGAGGATCAGCTGTGCAGGGGCCCACCACACAGAGCAAGACTTACTTCGTCAGGGCTCTGGTACCCACTGAGTCTGCTCATTGAGTGTGTCACTTGTGGAGGTTGGGTGATGTTTTCACAGTGTTCTGAAGCTGTCCACTGGGTGTGCTGGCTCTGGGGCCAGGTCAGCCACTGCCTGTGTTCTATCCGAGGCCTCCCGGCATAAGCTACAAAGTGATCTGCAGATGGCTGCTTCTTGTGCTGGGCTTGGAGGTGTTCAGGAAAAGCCAAGTTGTGAACCAAGGCTGATTGCTTTTAGTGCCAGGCCTGGGGCTACTTAACAAGAGGTATGGGGCTCGCTGAGACCAGATGCTGCTTGTTGGAGAGATTTTAGGAAACTGAAGCAGGATCCAAGACAGGATCCAAGCAGGATCCAATCCTATGGTAAAGCCTTTGGAAACAGTTAGGATGGGCCTGAAAGTTGGGTGGGCGGGGCCTCAGGGAATCACCAGGGCAGGGCAAACAGTGTGAGCCAGGTTGCTGGAGTCCCAGATATGGTGGCATCTGCCGCCCCAGGGAAGGGCTCACCAAAGGAACAATGGCCTCCCACTAGTGTGTCTGTCCAGGAGAAAGCTGCCCCTCCATCCCTGGTCCCCAGGCCAAACAGCTCAGTTCTTCCCTGTATGTCTCTGGCGCCCTTCAAGATGCCTCCCCTCCGAGCTCAGAGGGAGCAAGTCTGAGTAAGTCCGTGTGTGGGCCCTTTAAGAGGAACTGCCTGGGGCGCCCACAGCCGCAGCCTCCCTCAGCCTGAATTCCCGCTGGTTTTACAGCCAGAAGTTATGGGGACTTTTCTTCCTGGCACTGGAACCCTGAGCTGGGTGCCTGGTGTGGGACGAGGACCCCTCAGTCCTCAGAGAGGACCTTCCCAGCCAGGTGTCCTCCTGACTTTTATCCGCCACACGTGGGTGTGGGACCAGCCCATCCATCTCCGCCCCTCCTACCAGTCTCCATGTGGCTGTTTCTTTAATTTCCTAGTTGCAGGACTCCCATTCAGCTCGACTTCAGGCAGCTCTGAATGATGGTTGTTCTGTAGCTTAGTTGTAATTTTGATGTGGTTGCCGGAGGAAGCCATTCCAAGTTTACCTACCCGCCATCCTGACCGGAAGACTCTCTCTCTGACCTGTGTTTTCAAGGGCTCTGTGAAACTAGTCTGTGGGGGAGCAAGGGTGAAAGCAGGGAGACCATGAGGAAGCTACCCCGCCGTGCAGGGGAGGCGAGGGTGCCCCGGGCTGCGCTGATGGCAGTGCGGGTGTGGAGAGGCTGCTGGACTCTGGATCAACTCGGAGGTCCGGCTTCCCGAGAGATTGCATGTGAGGTCTGAGAGGGAGACAGATGTCAAAAATGACCGAGTTTTCTGGCCGGGAAAGCTAGAGTCACCGTAGACCATCTGCTGTGGCAGAGTAGGTTTGTGGGGAACAGTCAGAAGTTGAGTTTGGAGCTTGTTAAGTTTGAGACACCTGTCAGACACCCAAGCGGAGCCTGGAAAGGCAATGAAGTGTGAAGTTCAGAAGAGAGGCATGGGCTCGGGGTCTACTGGGGAGTCACTGAAATGTGGGTGGTGAGTGACAGAAGCTCCTGAGGCTGGGAAAACACCTCACCCCTGGGAAAAAGGACTGCAGGCATCAGACTGGTGACAGGCTATCTTAGCACCAGGGGACAGAAGTGCCATAAGGCCCATTTGGTCAGTCAACAATATTTATTGTGCCTCTACTGTGCCATGTGCAGGGGTGGCGGGGACAGTGAACAGAACAGGAATGTCTGCTCTCACAGACCCGGGAGACAGACAGTAGATCGACAAGTAGAAACACAGTGTCAGGAATCATAGGCGCTGCGGAGAAAAAGCAATCCAGGAAAGGGGAGAGGGAGACAGGACAGTCTGCTAGATTTAGGATCAGGAAATTCCTCTCTGAGGAAGTGACATTTAAGGAGAAACCCCAACCACAGAAAAACTGGACCACGAAAATATCTGGGGAGGAACACTCCAGGCAAGGGACCAGCAAACACAAAGCCCCAGGAGAAGTGTGCTTGGGGACAAGCCGGCTGTGTGGCTGGAGCAGAGAGGGGTGCCCCGTGCTGGAGGATGCTAGAGAAGAGTCTTTAGCAGGGGATCTCATGGTTTGCCTTTGGTTTTTAAGGCTGTACTGTGGAGAACAGACTAAGAGTATACGGGGTGCAGAGCCCCAGGCTAGATGCACAGGGAGGACACAGCAGACCATCTTGGCAGCAGCCCCAGAACAGACCAGCCTGCAGTTACTATGAAAAGACACTTGGAACTGAGATACGGGGCTGCTCTGGGGTCACTGGGCAAGTAAACTGTCTCAGGCAAATGAAGTCAGCAGCTAAGAAATGAGGCTAAAGACTAAAATGTTCGTTAAAAGTCAAAACATGGCTCTGATCCAACGCCTGAGCACAAAAACACTCTTTCTTAAGGCTGCGGGAACTGGCTTTTTGGAATTCCAGTGGCTATCTGTTGTCAGTTTGAAGTCATGGCCCACCCAGTTTCCTCCCCTGCAGCAGGCTACATGACAGCATTTGAAAAATTAATTCAACTCATTGTCAAGCCTCTCGCAAGCTTATCCTTCCCCCCAAACACACTCGGGCCCAGAGTCGTGGGCACTCACAAGCACAGGCATCAGAGGTCAGGGACAAGGCACCACCACTGCAACACCCTCCCGTCGGAGTGATGGAGTAAGAGGCGGGACCTCTCTATTTCCAGCCCAGTAGATTTCCTGGAACCTTCCAGGAAGCCACTAAAGACAAAAAGAAGAGGCAAGAATAGAGCTGAGGAGGTTCCAAGCCCAAAGCTGAAACAGAAATTTAAGAAAGCCATATGCTTATTATTACTTTTTTAATTGAAAAGACAATGGAACGTAATTTTTCAAAACATTTTAATGGCAAAAAAACCACCCATATCCTACGCCACTTGCTCCACTCCCCAAGCACCACAATCGCTTTCAGCTGGACACAGCCCGTCCAGCCGAGGTTCCCAGACACCCACCTTCCCCCAGGGAACTGCCGGCACTGTGAACAGGCCTTTCGAGAAGTTTTCATTTTAAAGTGAAAATATTTTTTAAAAGAGAACAAATGGAAATGTTGGCTCATCTCCTGTAAAGGAATACACAAAACTAGACCCTGTTTTCATTTCTCGGAATGGTTGGTGAGGAGTCAGCCCCTAGGTGTCAGTCCTCACAGTGCTCAGTTTGGTGTGTGGTGTGGTGTTTGTGGGGTGTGGCAAGTGTTGTGTTGAGAGTGTGTGTACTGTGTGGTTTTTTATAAGTATATATAGTATGCAGTATATGTATTATGTGTGTATGGTATGTGGTGTATGTGTTGTGTGGTAAGAAGTGTGTTGAATGTGTTGTGCATTTGTGATGTGTGGTGTGTGATGTGTATGGTATATGTTGTGAGAGTGTGCGGTGTGTGTGGTGTGTTGTGGGTGTATGTGGTAAGTGTGCTGTGTATGGTGCAATGTGTGTGTGTTGTGTTGTGTGTGGCATGTGGTATATGTGCTGTGCTACAAATGTGTGTGTGGTGTTTGTGCTCTGTTGTAAGTGTATTAGGTGCATGGTGTGTGTGTATGTGTGATGTGATGTGTTTGTGCATATATAGTGTACTGTGTGTTTGTATAGTGTGGGTAGGGTGTGTATAGCATAGGGGAGTGTATGTGTAGTGTGGTCTGTGTATGTATAGTGTGGGGGTGTATGTGTGATATGTGTGTATGTATAGTGTGTGTGGGGGTGATGTGTGTATGTATAGTATGGGGGTGGTGGTGTGTGTATGTATAGTATGGGGTGTATGTGTAGTGTGGTGTGTGTACGTATAGTGCGGGTGTGTGTGTGGTTTGGTGTGTGTATATATCGTGTGGAGTGTGTGTGAAGTGTATGTGTGTGTGTGTGGAGTGTGGTGTGTGTATCGTGTATAGTGTGTGTGTGTGTATGGTGTGGTGTGTGTCTGTATCATGTAGAGTGTGTGTGTGTGTGAAGTGGGGGGTGTATGTGGAGTGTGTGTGTGTGAAGTGGGGGGTGTATGTGGATGTGTGTGTGTGTGTGTGAAGTGTAGGGGGGGTGTGTGGTGTGTGTATGTATCATGTGAAGTGTGTGTGTGTGAAGTGGGGGGGTGTATGTGGATGTGTGTGTGTGTGTGTGGAGTGTGGGGGGCGTATGTGGAGTGTGGTGTGTGTATGTATCATGTGAAGTGTGTGTGTGTGGAGTGGAGTGTGTGTCTATCATGTGGAGTGGTGTGTGTGTGTGTGTGTGTGTGTGGAGTGTGGTGTGCATATGCACAGTGTTAGGTGTGGGGGAGTGGACTTCAACCACAGGGCGCACCACCAGCTCCACCCAAGGCTCCCTGTCGGGGGAGGCCCAGCCAAATCCTGTGCTTTTCTCCTCAGAACTGAGTCTGCCTTTTGTGCTCAGGTGTCAGGAAGAGAGGGCCCGGCTGCAGGCAGAGCTGGAGCAGAAGCAACAGGAGGCTGAAAGAAGGGGCACCATGTATGAGGAGGAGCTTGGAAGGCAGCAGGACCTGGTCCAGGCCATGAAGAGGAGGCTGCTGGAGTTGATTCAGTAAGTAGGGGGACAGTGGGCAGGGGTGCAGAAGGGAAGATGGTATGGGATGTAGAGTCTGGGAATGAAAATTCTGCTCTACTAACAACTATCAAGCAGGATTCTGGACCTTTTATATATACCAACTTATTTCCCCATTTTACAAACTGAGAGTCAGAGAGGCTGACTTGGCCACCAAGGACACAGCATATACACTGCACAGAGTCCTCTGACTCTAAGGCACACCCTCCACCTCAACCCACTCCCACGTACACACACCTACTAAAGTTAGGAGAAGGGAAAGGAGCTGAGAAGGAATTGGGAGAAGGGGCAGGTTAACTAAGAGGTAATCACATATCCTACACCTGCCTGCCTACTGGACTTCCTCAGATCACAGGGCCTGGGGGCCTGTCCTGGGTCAGCTGTTCTAAGTACAAAGGCTGAGCTCACCAGAATCAATTCCAAACCACTAAGTTCACTGAGCGAGGGAGGAGATGTGTAAAGCCTGGTCTCTGCCCTTCAGTCTAGTGGGGAGATAATTCAGATATGTTATCCTTTGCCCAGTTCAGGAAGTAAGAGACCATTGCACTCAGTTTCATTAAAATTGGAAGGGTGCTGCGGAGTCGTCTAAGATGAATTCCTCTTATACAAAACCCAAGTGAGATTAAAGATGAGAAAAGAGAGAGAGCAACCTGAAAAGAACAAACAAAAAAAAACTTAAGGAGTGATCTCCCCCAAGGAACTGTCAACTGGGAGGAAGGGAGATATAAAAAATTAGCTATGTATCTCACACACAAAAAAATTAAGGTAGCTAATAATAAAAGATAAACATATAAATATATAGATATATGTTTTAAAAAATAGAAGATTTTATGATAGACAAAAATATATACTCCCAAAGTGTTAGGATTAGGGTTAAAACTTAGCTCTGAGCATCTTGGCAGCAGAATCAAAAAGGGAAACACAGAAAGTTGCCTAACATTCACTGTCCAGGCAAAGGAAATATACAAGTTCATGAGGAGAGACCAATGTTTTTCCTAGCGCTAAAGAAACTCATCCCAAGGTCCCAAACTATATAATATAATGTTTCTTGCAAAAGCATTTTTGAAGATATAACCCTACACAAAAAGTGGGGCGGGAGGGCATGGAGGTTGACTTCTGCATCAAGATGCTAGACTGACCTCCATCCTCAGATCTCACTAAAATGATTTTAAAGACATAAAACTTACAACAGAGAGAAATGTAGAGGAGCCAACCTCAGATGAGAGATTTCAGCTAATTCCCAGAAGTCAGAAAATGAATGGACAAGTGGAGACTGGATTTAGCCCAACTTAGAGCTTCAGGGCCCAGAGACACCAGGAACACAGAGGCAGAAGTGAGATGAGGGGCAGAAATCAGGAAATGGACTGACGAAGTCAGAAAGAGCAGACTTTCTGCCTGCTTCTTCAACTGCAGAACACCCAACGTTGAGGCGCTATCTCAACTGTCGGTTCTTATCTGGAGAAAGTTAGATGCCCCAAATAAAAGAACAGTGTGTCCTGGCTTTTGAGATTGTGATGTGGCAGACAGCGTCCAGCCCAGTCAAGCACCCCTGACCACTGCTTGCAGCTCCAGCAGCGCTATGGCCTCCCCTTAAACGTGAGATGGCAACCATGTTTTTGTAGGCTTTTGAGGACAGTCTAGGACACGAAGGGAGAGACAAAGTTAAACAAAGAAAGATCCATCTCCCATGAAACAAGATGCTGTGAAAACAACCACCAAAAGATGAGAAACGTTCTTGGAAATTAAAAGATCGCTGACATTTTTCTACATTCACTAGAATTGGAAGGAAAAGATGAGGCAGTCTCTCAGAGCGTAGAATAAAAAGCACAGAGAGACAGAACACATGAGGGAAACAATTAGAGACATGAAGAATGAATCCAAGGGTTTCAGTATCTCTTCCAACTGACAGGAATTCCAGAGAGAGAGCGGATAAAATGGAGAAGATTATCAGATAAAAATATGGGAGACTTTCCCAGTTCTAATGGACATAGATGTTCAATCTAAAGATTTCACTGAATGGCCAGTACAATAAAAGAAAGGGGAAGGAAACTCACATCTAGATACATCACTGAAATTTCAGTAGAACAAAGATAGGAAGACTATCCTAAGAAACAGGTCACTTACAAAAGAAGTAGAACACCATAGATGTTCAGAATCAGTGGTATAATGTTCTCAAGTTCTGAGAAGAGCTGAGTTTTGCCCTAGAATTCTATGTCCAGCCAAAATATGGAGCAAGTGGGGAAGGTGATGGAGAAAAAGACCTTTTTCAGACAGACAGGTCACCTCCCACACAGCCTTTCTTAAGAAATTAATTAAGGATGTGTCCCAGAAAAACGAGGAAGCAAGCCAAGAAAGGAGAAGATGTGGAATTCGGGAGACAGTAGCTCTAGCCCAGGAGAGAACCAAAGTGAATTCCCAAGATGCTAAGTGGGCAGGGCCAGCAAGCAGTCAGTCCAGGCTCTAGCAGAAGTATTGCAGGCCCAGGAGGAAGGTCTCTGGGGAGAAAGAGAATCAATAAAATACCTGCTATGATGAAGAATTGGGGTGGGTGGAAATAATTAGGCTATGTTATGGCAAGTCATGCAAGGAACAAAGAAAGGCCATTAGACACAAAATGCAGTATACAGGTGATGTATCATAGAATTCTACATGGAAACCTATATGATTGTATTAACCAATACCACCCCATTAAATTTAATTAAATAAAATACTATATAAAAAGGCAATTAGAAAGTCCTAGAAAAACAAAAAATTTCCAAGAAGGGGAATGTTATAGAACATAGCTCTGCATAAAGCAATATGCTTACATGTTGTCTAATAATGTAAGTTCCAGTCACTGATATTTTCAACACAAAGGCAAAGCATGGAACACTATTATAATTATACAAAAAACATAAAGGTTACCACCTAAACAATATTAAATATAGAACAGAATCCAATAGAACTTTCTGTGAAGGTGGCAACATTCTACATTTGTCCTGTCCAATATGGTAGCTACTAGTCACATATAGTGATTGAGTGCTTCAAATGTACTGGTGTGACTGAGGAACGAAGGTTTTTATTTTATTCAACTTTAATTGATTTACATAGCTACAGATGGCCAGTGGCTACCCTATTACAGGAACAGATGACAAGTTAGGAGGTAGGAGAAAAAAGGTAGCATCATTGTATCACAGAATGGCAGTCATAAGACACTGCCTATAATTAATCAAATAACGTGAGAAATAAATGTGTGAGAATATTCTGTAGAAGTCCAGTAGTAACTAATAGAGGAACCAAAAATAGGAATATAACTACATTGGGAAGAAGGAGGAGGATTTAATGGAAATGGTCATAAATAAGCTAAATTCTCTGGCGTCGAGGTAAGGGGATCTATAGAAGAACTTCTCTCTTGATAAATCAAGAAGGAGGGATATGAGCACGTTCCTTAAATATGGAGGTACTATCAAATAGGAGGAAAAGCTAAATGAGGTTAGAAATGGTTTGCCCCTGAGAATGGGAAGGTGTCTATTGCCTTTTGATAGAAGTCCTGTAATGTTCAGTTTTTATGTCATGGGTGTGCATCATTTTGATAGAAATTAAAACAACTCACCTTCCTTTCACATCTTTAAAAAAAAAATGAAGATAGTTTTGGAGGGGCATGAACATACAGTTTGTACTAACAAGACAGTTTGTACTAACTGCCAAATAAAAGATAATAGGCATTGCTATGTGCTGTAGGAGTCCGGAGGATAAAGCCCTGGGGTCCTCTACCATCAGGGAGCACTCCTTGGAGGATGCAGGCTATGATCAGGCTCCTAAATAGTGGGTTAAGGTTATGATGGGTAGCAGGGACCTGTCACCATCCATCCAGTTTCCCTGAAAAAACCTCGAGGCTCACTGATCTCCGTTATGTGTGTGTCTCTCACTGTCTCTTCATTTCTCTCTCTCTTTCTCTATTGCTGTGTCTCTTTCTCTATATTTGTCTCTTCCTCTGTGTCTCGGTTCCTGTCTGTCTCTGCATCTTTCTCCTTGTGTTTTTCTCCCACTGCATTTATCTCTCTACTTCTTCGTGTGTCTGTCTCCCTCTCCAACCCCCTCATTGTCTTTCTCTCTGAGTGACTGACTGTCTCCCTCCATCCCTCTTTCTCTCCCTCTCTCCCTCTCTCCCCTCCCTTTATCTGCCCATCAGAGAGAAGGATAACCTGTGGCAGAAAGTTCAGCATCTCTCTTCTGTGGTCCCTGGATGCTGTGTCGGCTGCAGCAAGCTCTTTGGCCGGCTGTCTCGGCGGTACCCGTGCAGGTAATGGGTAGGACACGGAATCTTTCCTCTGGGATAGCCCAGTTCCCGCCGGCCCCCAGCCCCCCGCCCACGCAAGGGAAGGGAGGGACACGTGAACTGGGAGTTTGTGGAAGACTGCTTAAAGCTGGCCACTCACATTACCCAGCACTGAGCAGAGTCATGGACGGGAACAGTGGAGAAAGGTCAGACAGCAAGGGCGCCTGGAAGGTGGGACGGTGTAACCCTTCCGAGAACAGACTGGGAAGAGATGTCTTGCAGAGAGGAAGCTGCTCCCCTCACCTCCCTCTGGGAACACAGTGGCAGAACAAGCAGCAGGAGAGAGGAAGATGGGCCATCAGGAGAACCTGCCATTTGGAATTTGAGGACCCTAGGGTAGTGGGGCTTTGGGACACCCTTTAGGAAAGGGGCCTCCTGGGACAGACCCGGGGCTGTTCTTCTGGAAGACAAGAGACAGAAAGGTAAACTTAAAGATGCTCAAACCCCAAAACCCCCTCCCTCCATACACCCGTGTGCTCCCCACTCTTTCCACCTTTGCCCCCAGGCTGTGTGGAGGCTTGGTTTGCCATGCCTGCTCTGTGGACTACAAGAAGCGAGCGTGCCACTGCCCAGCCTGTGCCCAGAAAGGAGAAGCCCAGGTCATCTGACCAGGACCCACCCAGGACTGGCCTTTCCACCCCACCCTCCCCTTGGCCCTTCTGGGACCTCTGATCTGATCAATACTACCTTCTAGAACTCAGTGACTTAAGGCAGACAGCGCTTAAGTAGCCAGACTGTGGTGTGGAGAGTGGAAGGAGCCTGGCTGGCAGTTGGGAGACAGGTTTGAACCCTGCATCTACCATGATGAGCTGGGTGACTTTGGCAAAGGCCTCAGCTCTCTAAGCTTTTCTGTAACTTGAGGAAATTGGGCACCATCCACTCTAAAGTCCCTTTGGGCTCAGAAAATCCTTGACTGAAAATAAGACCCAATGGCCTTGACTTTCTACTCCACACTCCCTCTCACTCAGACCACCCTTCATGACACTGCACGGTCTCAGGGTCCTCAGGAGCTTCCTGTCTGGAGTCTGCTTCAGGGTCTGTTTTGTTCTGTTTTGTTTTGTTTTTAACAGCTTTCTCAAGGTTCTATTCACATATAACACACTTCACATAAATTGTACAATTTGATGTGTTTTGACTTTCATTTACACCCATGAAATCACCACCCTATTCAAAATAATGAACACATCCATTAGCCCCAAAGTTTCCTCTTGCTAATTGGACTTTCTCCCTCCCCCTTTCTTCCCCCATCCCCAGGCAACCACTAACCTGCCTTCAGTCACAAAAGACCAGTTTGCACAATAATGTGGGGAAAGCAGAGGGTGGGGGCATCAATGGGGGCGAAAAGGAGGGAACATCTGTAATACTTTCAACAATAAAGATTTAAAATACTTTTTTTTTAAAGACCAGTTTGCATTTCCTAGAATTTTATATAAATGAAATCATATCGTCTGCCTTCTTTCCCTTAACGTGATTATTTTGAGATTCATCCATGTTGTTGTACATGCCCATAGTTCCTTTTTACTGTTGAGTAATATTCCACTGCATAGACAGAGCACAATTTGTCCACACATTCACCTGTTGTCAGACATCTGGGTTGTTTCTAATTTGCAGCTATTACAAAGCAGTTTCCTATAATCATCTGAGTACGAATCTTTGTGTAGACATATGCCTGTATTTCTCATGGGTTAATACCTAAGAATAAAATGGTCAGTTCATAGGGCAAATACATGTTTAAGAAACTGTTGAGTTATTTCCTAAAGAGATTATATGTTGTACCCTCCCGCCAGCAGGGTGTGGGAGTCCCAGCTGCTCCCCAGGGCATTTGGTTTGGTGGTAGGAGAGGAGATACAGACATGGACTTGGGCCTCTCTGTCCTTCCCTTTCAACCACTATTGTAAATTAAACAGTCCCAAGTTGTGAGGCCTGGAGGGAGGAGCTGAGTCTAGGTGACTCTCTATGCAGTGCTCAGCTTGACTTCAATAAAGACCATTGATGATGAGGATTCATGTAGCTCCATGGAACAAGATTACATCCTCTGACTGCCCAAGAAGTCTTATGCAAATTGTGTCATTCACTGGGCACCCAGTGGTGGTGTTTCTGAAAATACTGTTTCTGAAGAAGCATGGGCCCCGCTCTGTAACAAAGCAATTAACTGCTCTGCCTGAGCTCCATGGCAGACTTTGTGGCCCCAAGCAGGCACACATGCTGTCCCCGGCCCCCTGCCTCACACAACCACCACAGCCTTTACAGCAGTTGGGCAACTCTGTGGCTCTGACCAGAGCCTGTGAGCTGCCACTTGGGGTCAGGGCCTCCTAGAGTTGCCTCCCATTACCATCACATGGAGCAAGAGTTTTGCAACAGCAGTTTCTGCCCTGGAGAGCTGGTAAGAACTTCTCCTTAGCAGAGTCAACAGCAAGGTGGGGGGCAGGGAATGGAGGAGGTGGGGGTGGAGGAGACAGAGCTGGGACTCCCAGAGCAATCAGGGCTAAAGAATCAGCTTACTCTAAAGAGCAGGGGTGCCTTCCTGGAGGTCAGACTTTCTCAGAAACTTTTATTAGGGCAGGGTTCTTACTATAGCTAAAGACATCATATTCTTATAGGAACTCCAGCTCAGAGTTCAGACCTGCCTAATGAACTGATGGGGGAGAGGGCACCTAGCAGAAGCCTATGTTCAAAGAGGAAGCAAGATGCTCCTGTGTGAGAACTCATCAGGAGGAAATCAGGGGCCAAGAATGGGGCAGAAGTGCCCCTGGTTGGGAGGAATGGAGGGCAGTGCTGGGGACCAGCCTCTAGCTTAACACTACTCATCAGAGGGTCCCACCAAGTCCAAAAGAGATCATGAGAGCTCCATAAGAACACTGGAAAAGCTCATTAGACCTCAGGGACACTCCAGCAGAAGACCACTCCAGAGCGTGACACTGCAAGGGTGCCAGACTTTCAGCAGTGACTCCAGAACACGTATCTGCACAGCAACACCCAGAGAAGCACATGGGAGATGCCCTCAAACAGACCCCTCCAAATTCCTGGGGGCCACCTTACAAGGAGTTGAAACCCTGTACAAACACACAGGTCTGAGCCGGAGCAATCTGGGTTATTGCTACTGATGCGACCTCGCTGTGCTCACAGGCTGGGGGTGCCCCAGGAAATTTGAGTGACAATTATTTTTTTAATTAGATGTTGCTCAGATGTTCCAACATACATCAGTTTCCCCACTTTGTCAATTCATTCAGTGTTCAAGAAAATTGTATTACACACCTAGGATATGCCAAACACTGATTGCTTTGGGGGATACAGAGATTATATATACACATGATACCTACTTTCACAAACCTCACAGTGGGGAGTAGAAAACAGCCAAACAGATGATTACAAAACCTTCTAACTAAAGACATGATAGAGGAAGCCCACGGGTTCAAAGAGCATGGGGCAGCAGTCCATAGAGGTGACCACCGGGCTGAATTTGAAAGAAAAAGGAGAGCCCTGGCTGGTTTGGCTCAGTGGTTAACACGTTGGCCCACAGACCAGAGAGGCCCGGGTTCGCTTCCTGATGAGGGGGCGTACCTCTGTTGCAGTTTGTCCCCGGTGTGGGTGGCAGCCATTCCATGTGTCTCTCTCACATCAGTCTCTCTCTTCCTCTCTCCCTCCTGCTCTATCTCAAGATGAATGCAAAAATGTCCTCGGGTGAGGATAAAAAAATAAATAAAAAATAAAAAGGAAAGGAGAGTTAGAGCGTGCCAGGGGGAGAGAAATGCATGCCAGGCCCCGAGCAGAAACCAGAACAGTTCCTAGGGGAAATACAAGTGATCCTGTGGCTGGAGTTAAGGGTTCCAAGGGATGTGGCCTGAAACGAGAACGCGGGTTCAGACTCAGGAGGTGCCAGGTACACCAGTCAGATGTTTGATGCTGAGGGTAATGGTGGTCCTTGAGGGTTGTAAGAGAAAAAGAGCATGATCAAATTCGCACTTAGGGTCATCATTCTGGTAGCAAAATGGAGGGGGAATTGAGGGGGAAGGATGAGGCAGAGAGCACGCGGGAGAATAGTGGTAGTAACAGCAGCAGAAGCAGCAACAGCCAACACTGCCAAGCACCATTCTAAGTGCTTTACACATGGCAGTAGGTGCCCTCATTATCCCCATATTACAGTTGGTGAAACTGAGACCTGCAGAGATTAAATAACTTGCCCAATGTCTACAGCCAGCAAGTGACATCACTGGGATCCAACTCAGATGGCCCAGCTCTGAATTCCACAGCTGTCACCTGACTATTGGAGTAGCCTAGTGAGGGGGAATGAAGTGTTGCCTAACACTGTCAGGGAAGGTGGTGAGGAGAGGTGAACCAAGAGAGATGTTAAGGAGAGAGCTTCTGTAGAGAGAAAGGGGGAGGGGGTGATGGGCGTGAGGTTCCTGCTTGGGCAGCTGTGCTATGAGGGATGAGGGGGTACTCTGAAGGAGGAGCACCTGAGTCTGCAGGATCTGTGACACCTCGGGAGATTTCACGAAATAAGTGCATGCAAGAGTTTGAGCTTAGGAGAGAATTTAGAGAAGTTGGGAACTGTAGGTAAGAGAGACACTGACAAATTAGGTGGTCCCCAAAGCCAAGGAAGGAGGTGGGTTGGCCTAGAGCAAACAGTTAGAGAAGAGGACCAAGCCAAAATCCCAGGAGCATGCGATTTCAGGAATGAATTGAGAATGAAGCAACAAATGGAACCAAGAGAGGGTAAGGAGAAAGAAGAGAATGGGGTCAGTGGGATTAAATGATGCAGAGATCAAATAAGATGACACTTGAACAGTAACCATTTCACCATAAATAAATTTTAAAAGTGTACAGCAGGCTAGAAGAAAATAGTTTATCATAATTGACAAATATGACATAGTATAAGAAGAGAGGGTAACAGGTCCTTTTATAAACTGATGGTGAGAAAGTAAACTGGCACAGAATTTTTAAAGGGCCATATAGTATCGTTTATCAAAATTTAAACATGCCCATTCCTGATCAGGTGGCTCGCTTGGTTAGAACATTGTCCCATACACCAAAAGATTACAAGTTCGATTCCCAGTCAGGGCACATACCTACATTGTGGGTTTATCCCTAGGCACGTATGGGAGGCAACCAATCATTGTTCCTCTCTCACATGGATGTTTCTCTCTCTCTCTCACTTTCTCTTTCTCTCTCCCCTTCTTACTCTCCCTTGCTCTCTCTCTAAAATCAATAAAAGAGAACATATCCTCAGTTGAGAATTGAAAAAAAAATAGTAAAAAAAATTTAAACGTGTCCAGATATGACCCAGCAAAATTATACTTAAGCTACAGAAACATTCAGGCACATTCCCATAGACCTATATCCATAGATGCTCATAGCAAGAAGCTAAATGTCCATCTATAAGATAATTATTATATAAATTATGATACATACATACCATGGACCAATTTGTCATCATTAAAAAGAGTGAGATGGATCTCTATGTACTGATGTGGAATAGGTCCATGATACATTGCTAAGGTGCAGAAAATATAAGTAGTTAAATACATTATATTATTTTTCCTTTTTTTGTTTAATGTTTATTTTTATCTTTTATTTTGAAACTTATCTTTATTGTTGAATGTATTACAGATGTGCCCCTTTTTCCCCCATTGACACCCTCCTCCCCGTTCCCATTCCCCTCCTGCCTTCCCCACACTATTGTCTGTGTCCATTGGTTATGCATCCATGCATAGAAGTTCTTTGGTTTATTTTTTCCCACCTCCCCCTACCCAACCCCCCATCTGTTCCTTCTGAGGTCCGTCAATCTAACAACCAATTTGTACTTTGTACTTCTTTTTTTTTTCCCCACTTATCTTTATTGTTGAATGTATTACAGATGTCCCTCTTTTTTCCCTTCTTAACCCTCTCCTCTCCAATTCCTCCTCCCCCGTCCTTTCCCCACACTATTGTCTGTGTCTATTGGTTATGCATATATGCATAGAAGTTCTTTGGCTTCTCTCTTCCCATTCCACCCTTCCCTTTGAGGTTCATCAGTCTAACAAATCAATTTGTATTTCCTAATCTCTTCATCTTTTTCACCCAACTCCCCTCCCATCTGGAAACCAGCAAAAAGTTCTCTGTATCTATGAGTCTGTTTCTGTTCTGGTTGCTCATTTGTTTGTAGATTCAAGTGTTGATAGATATGTATTTATTACCTTTTTGTGTGTGTGTGGTACGTGCCCCTAGCGGGAACTGAACCAGAGACTCTCTGGTCCACAGGCCCACGCTCGACCGCTGAGCCAAACTGGCTAGGGCTATTGCCATTTTATTGTTCATATATTTTTATCTTCTTCTTCAAGAAGACCCATCAACATTTCATACAATACTGGTTTGGTGGTGATTAACTCCTTTAGCTTTTTCTTGCGCGGGAAACTCTTTATATGGCCATCGAGTCTAAATGATATCTTTGCAGGATAGAGTAATCTTGGTTGCAGGTCCTTGCTTTTCATCACTTTAAATATTTCTTGCCACAGCCCTGGCCGGTTTGGCTCAGCGGTTAGAGCATCCGCCTGCGGTCCGGAGAGACCCGGGTTCGGTTCCCGCTAAGGGCATGTACCTCGGTTGCAGTTTGTCCCCAGCCCTGGTTGGTCGTGCGGGTGGCAGCCACTCGATGTGTCCCTTTCACATCGATGTTTCCCTCTCTCTCTCTTCCTCTCTCTCCCTCCCACTCTGTCTGTACAAAAAATGGAAAAATGTCCTCGGATGAGGATTAAAAAAAAAAAAAATTAAATATTTCTTGCCACTCCCTCCTGACCTGCAAAATTTCTTTTGAAAAATCAGCTAACAGCCTTATGGGAGTTCCCTTGTAGGTAATTAACTGCTTTTCTCGTGCTGCTTTTAAGATTCTCTCTTTGTCTTTAACCTTTGACATTTTGATGATGATGTGTCTTGGTGTGGACCTCTTTGAGTTCATCTTGTTTGGGACTCTGTGCTACCTAGACTCGTATGTCTGTTTCCTTCACCAAGTTAGGGAAATTTTCTGTCATTATATTTTCAAATAGGTTTTAATTTCTTGCTCTCTCTCTTCTCCTTCTGGCAGCCCCATAATGTGAATGTTGGTACACTTGAAGTTGTCCCACAGGCTCCTTACACTATCCTCATTTTTTTGGATTCTTTGTTCTGATTGGGTGTTTTTTGCTTTCTTATATTGTTTGCTTCTTGGTTTCACCTACTCTAGTTTTGATTCCCTATAAATTGTTCTTTATTTCAGCTAGTCAACCTTTATTTCTGACTGGTCCCTTTTTATGCTCTTGAGGTCCTCACTAAGTTCATTGAAATTCTAAGTTCCTTGAGCATCCTTAGAACGAGTGTTTTGACCTCTGCATCTGTTAGGTTGCTTATCTCTGTTTCGTTTAGTTCTTTTTCTGGAGTTTTGTTCTATTCTTTCATTTGGGACATGTTTCTTTGTCTCCTTATTTTGGCTGCCTCCCTGTGTTTGTTTCTATGTTTAGGCAGAGTTGCTATGTCTCCTAAGCTTCCTAGTGTGGCCTGTTGTAGTAGGTGTCCTGTAAGGTTCAGTGGCACAGCCTCCCTGATCCCCCCAGCTGGGCCCTCAAAGTGCACCTCTTGTGTGAGTGTCCACCATTCTATTGTAACTGAGTATTAATTGCTGTTGGGACATCAATGGGAGGGATTTACTCAGACTGATCAGCTGCAAGGATTGGCTATGCTCACTGACCATTGACCTCTGACTACCTTGGAGGATCAATAGTGCAGGGCCCACCACACAGAGCAAGTCTTACTTCAGCAGGGCTCTGTTACCCACTGAGTCCACTCCTTGAGTGTGTCGCTTATGGAGGTAGTTGGGTAGTGGTGCTTCAATGTGGTCTGAAGCTGGCCACTGGGTATGCTGGCTCTGGGGCAAGGTCAGCCACTACCTATGTTCTACCCAGAACCACTAGGCATAAGCTACAAAGCAATTTGCCAATGGTTGCTTCTTGTGCTGGTCTTGTAGGTGCCCAGGCAAAGCCAAGCTGTGAACCAAGGTTGGCTGCTTCTGGTACCAGGCCTGAGCCAGTTAGCTAGAGGTATGGGGCTCGCTGAGGCCAGATGCCATTTGTTTGAGAGACTTTAGGAAAATCTGAAGCAGGAGCCAAGACAGGCTAATCTTAAGGTAAGCAGCTTGGGTGGGCCTGAAAGTTGGGTGGGGCAGGGCCTCAGGGAATCACCAGGGCAGGGAAAACAGTGTGAGCTAGGTTGCTGGAGTCCCAGATAATGCACCCATTTGCCTGTTTTGTAGGGGAAGGTCTCACCCAAGGCACAACGGCCTCCACCAGCATGTCTGTCATGGAGAAAGCTGCCTCTCCAGCTCTCAACCCGATGCCAAACAATTCAGTTCTTCACCATATGTCTCTGCCGCCTTGCAAGCTGCCTCCCTCATCCTAGAGCCTAGAGGGAGCAAGTCCAAGTAAGTCCATGTGCGGGCCCTTCAAAAGGAATTGCCTGGGACTCCAGCAGCACAGCCTCCCTCAGTCTCAGATCTTGCTGGTTTTTACAGACAGAAGTTATAGGGAATTCTCTTCCTGGTACTAGAACCCTGAGCTGGGGGACCTGGTGTGGGACGGGGACCCCTCACTCCTCAGGGATGGACCTTCCCAGCCGAGGTATCCCTCCTGATTTCTATCCGCCACACATGAGTGGCGCCTCTGCCCTCCTATCAGTCTCGATGTGGCTTCTTTAATTTTGTAGTTGTAGGACTTCCATTCAGTTCAGTTTTAGGTGGTTCTGAATGATGGTTGCTCTGTAGTTTAGTTGTCATTTTGATGTGGTTGTGGAAGGAGGCGATGCCGCGTTTACCTACGCCGCCGTGTTGACCAGAAGTCTCAAACACGTTATATTTGTACTAAGGAAAGAAAGAAAGAAAACCTGTTTGTCTACGCGTGAGGAAAAGTCTGGAGAAAGACAAATATGAGTGAACAGGAGGGATGGAAGGGAATCTTTCAAGTTTTACTCTATGGGTTTTTGTATCACCTATGTTCTTGACAATATGCTTGCTTTATTTTTATAATATCCAAACAGTTTTATTTAAGAAACGAGTTATTTGATTCAGTAACCCAGAGGTCGTTGGCAACCCTGGCAAAAGCTGTTTCAGCAGAGCATGGGCAGGAAGCTAGCTAGTTGCAGTGGGTTGAGCAGTGAGCAAGGGGTGGTGAAATGGAGACAGCTGCTTTGTCAAGAAGTTTGCTTATTAAAAGGAGGGCACAGGGGAGCCATAGCTACAGGGAACATAGAGCAGAGGAAGGGAGAGGAAGACATAAGCAAGTTCAGGGGCTGAAGGGAAAGAAGGTGGTTGAAGGGCAATGTGCCAGGAGGGAGGATCCTCAAGGATGTGAGAGTCAGTGGGTCCCAAGGCCAGGTGCAGGAATTCACCAGAAAGAGAAGAGAGGACACTTCTCACACCAACCCTAGAGGGAAGGAAGAAAGTGACAGCGAGTTCAGGTAAATTTGTCAGCTGGGGGCCGGGGTTGCCTGCATCTTCCTTTTAAAGAAGCAGCTGCAGGTTCAAAACGCTCAGACAAAGACGGACTAAGGCAGACCTCCACCTTCAGACTGGCAATCTCCTCCAGAAGCCATTAGACAGGAAAGCATGTAAGTCCCCAGAGCTCGTGCAGAATGTCCTGGTGGAGCCCTGGCGGAGAGCCAGAGTCCTAGGACAGACCTTATTGCTCCTCTGTGGAAACACCTCCCCGGGTGGGCCTCTTGGATTTCCCCCTTGGCAACCCTGGCTCAGAAGTGTCCCCATAAAATCTGGTTCACTTTTTTCCTGCCCAACAGCCCTGACTGCTACCAAGCCCTGAGTCATAGCAGAAGTGTCAGAGGCCACTTCAGTAACAACAGCAACAGCAGCAGGTGGGTGAGCTGTTCAGTCTCAGAACTACTGAGGACATATTTCTAATGGGAGGGACTTGGGAACTGCATTCTGAGGCCCCTGAGAACTGAGGTGATGACTTGCAGGCTCTCAGAGCTAAAGATAACTGTCTTCACCTAGACAGCACAACACAAAAGAACTTTCTGCAATAACAAGTGTTCTATATCTGCACTATCCAGCATGATAGTCACTAGTCACCTATGACTACTGAGCACTTGAACTGTGGCTAATGTGACTGAGAAACTAAATTTTTATTTTAATTAATTTAAATTGAAATGGCCACATGTGGCTAGTAGCCATCATATTGGACAATACAGACCTAGTATTATCTCCTCATTTTCCAATGAACCACATCAAGGCTCAGAGATTAATGACTTTTCCAAGCCCACACTGATAATTCACAGGAGAACCAGGATTGGAAGCTGTTTCTTTACTCACCCCACCATCACCATGCGTGTGGTGGGCTCATTAGAAACGAAATCAACCTAATGGGAGTCAAGAAGTTGGCTCCTTGGGAAATGTCAAATCTGGGCTCTCTTTTCTACACCTTTAGTCTTCAGTTGTTTGAGACAGTGAGGTACATAGTGGAGTTCAGAAACCTCAGGCTGAAATCCAGCCTCTTGTTATAGTGGACAGAATACAAGATTTGAGCTCAGGTAAAAAAGTCTTCAAAACTGCTTAACACCCAGTTCATCTGCGTCATTCTAGATAAGTTGCTTAACTCCTAGAGTCTTAGTTTCCTCATTCAGAAAGTAATTTTGTTGTGAGGATTAAATGATACAGATTCTGAAAAGCACCTTTTCCGGAAGCTAGACCCTCATAGGCACTGCACAGTAAAGCTAGTGTGAGTGCGGTTATCCAGGGAAGACATACATTGAGGTCAGCCTGGACAGCAGGCTCGCTGCTTGCCCTTACTTGGGGGTGTAGTGGGAGAGACGGCACGCTATTAGTTGATTAACTATTTCAGTAGTAATGATCATGACAATAAATGTAAACATCGTGCTTTATATGTGTCTTGTGTGCTTTTCAGTTAATCTCTCATTTTATCCTCAGCCTCATTTTACAGATAAGTAAACAGAGACTCAGAAAGGAAAGGTCACTTGCCTGGAGTTGCTCGGGTAGCAGAGTTCTTAACCACCACTCCCATCCTCTTGTCTCGTGTGTAATGAGCCTCTCTCTGTCTGGTGGTAGCATCACCTGGCCAGGACTCATTGCATTCTTCTCCAACATGGGAAAGAGAGAGGTGACAATGAATGTTTGCTAAACAGCTGGACTCAGAAGTTCTTTCCTCGGGGTGGGCAACTTAGGTGAGTTGGCCACAGGCTCTGAGCATTCACTGGGCAAGAGGCTGGGGTAAGGAGTGGTGGAGGGATTGAGGTTGTTAGGTGGGAGCTTAGGAGGGAGTAAATTTATGTTCACTGCTCTGCCTTTATTTATCCTTTTCATTGTGATAAATAGCAAATGTGACAAAATGTATTTTTAATGTCACTCAGCACTGTTTTCAAAAATGTGTTTGGACTTGGGAGGGATTTTTAACTTTTACCAAAAACACTTTCCTTCCTAATTAGATGGTCTTTGCTCCAAAGCTGATAACTATGGCAGACCCAATCCCAAGTGTACAAACCAAGAAAGAAGAGCAATGCCCTAAGAAGGGCTTGTGGTCAAAGCTAAAGTTTGGGGAGTGAGGTGAAAGACAAGGGAGAGGTGAAATGGGGCCCCCATTCAGGGGTGGGGGTTCTCAAAGGGATGTGGCATAGAGAAGGAATCTGTGAGGCTTTAAGGATTCCCAGGGTGGGTGGGGTGGAAACAAGAGGCATTAGGTGTAAGGAAGAAAACTACCAAACTCTCCAGATGCTTAAGTTTCCTTCCCATTGTCGTAAGGAGCTGTTCACCTTTCAGACGTGAAAGATGTTCAAGAGAGGTAGTGCCGCTGCATAGTAAGCCCAGGGAAGCCCGAGGCAGCTACAGTGTGGAGAGAGTCAGACAGGACAGAGGCTGCTGATATCAGGGCAAAAATGAGAGAAATCTGTGCAGTCCTGGGCAAATCACTTCCTTCGTGTGGGCCTCGGTTTCCTTGTCTGTGAAATGGAAAGATTGTCTAGGAAATGCCAGAGGTCCTTTCCCAGTATGAAGCCTACCAGACCAGAAAATGTCTAGTGATCAGAGCTGACCTGAGAATTAATTATTCAAGTTATCAAGAGCATCCCGCACGCTCAGAGACTCCACCCCACAATTGAGCAATCTAACACATCACTCACTTCCTCACTGCATTCTCACCACCGCCGCCCTTGCAGTCAGGAACTTCTGCTCTCTGGAGGTGTCCCACAGGTGAAAAGCCCAGAATCCTGGTAAGTCTTGGGACACTCACCCTTCCCACCATTCAGAATGTTTCTCTTCTCTGTCTCCCTTGACACCAGCCTCCATTTATTCCAGGCATCTTCCCCTATCCTTGGTGGGCCTCACCCACACCCCTAGGTGTCCTCATTGTTTCTCTTTAGGCCACCCTATCTTCCAAGGGAGAGATTCTGCTCCTCTCCTGACACCTCTCTCCAGCAACCGCCTAGGACAACTCCATGCCCACACCCTTCCCTTCCCAACTCAGCCAGCTCCTCATGCTCTGGGCTAAGCTGGAGGTGAGGAAGGACCCGATACTGTGGAGTCCCTCTTCACGTACATTAAGTGCAAATAGATGGGGTGATATTTATATAGAGAAAAAATATTGGAATTGTATTAAAATGACTGACTTTTTCTGTTGTTTAAAAGATTGCCTTAGCCCTGGCCAGTGTGTCTCAGTTGGTTGTGTGTTGTTCTGTGCACCAAGAGGTTGCTGGCTCAATTCCCAGTCAGAGGACATGCCCAGTTCGGGCTCAGTCCCCAGCAGGCAGTAGAGACCAGCCAGTTCAAGGGAGTTTGGTCTGTCATTCCTGAAAGGGCTGTTTCTTTAATTCTGGGCTCAAGGAATCGCAAAGAAAACAATGCACACAATGGGAGTGAACCACACACAATGGGAGTGAACCATACACGGGTTGACTAATGACATCTCCCAAATTTAACTTACAAATATATTTCAGATGTGAGCTATGATTTTGTTGTTGTTGTTGTTATCAAATGATCCTTTGTAGTTCTGAACTAGCTGGGCAGTCCACCACACCACTGTTTTTGTGTGTATGTGTGTGTTTTGTCGTTTATTGTGTATAAGAGTTACGTCCATCGACATTGTAGCCCACAGACTGGACAGTCCCCAGGATCTCTTTAATGGTTCCAGAGAGTTCTCTAGCTAAAGATGGGTGCTATATCTGTCAGGCGATGTTGACAATCTCATCAAAAGTGATATTTCCACAGTGCCTAATGTTTTTCTGTTTTCTTCTGTCTCTTGGCAGTTCCTAGGGGGCTTTGATGGTCAGGGCAGAGGCAAAGGTACCACCTCAAGCTGGGCCTATTGGTTTTGAGTGGTCAGTTTCACTGTTATCCTCAGACCCTTCCAACCACTTGTTGCCTTGGCAATGTCATCACCAACCTTTTTTGGAGACAGACCCAAGAGGCTGATCTTGGGGTGGAGGGCACACATGGCACCAACCCTCAGGTACAGGACTTCAATCTCATTGAGGTAGAACTTAGAGGGCATGGTGGAGGCGGCTGGTAGGGGATAAAGCTGAATTCAGGATGAATGAAGAAAGTTGTGTTAGGTCTCTTCTGATCCTAAAGCGCAGAAGTGTGATTTTTTTTAAATATGTTTTTGTTTTTTTTAAATCCTCACCTGAGGATATTTTTTTTTCCATTTTATCTTCAGATAGAGTGGGAGAGAGAGAAAGGGAGAAAGAGAGAGAAACAATGATGTGAGAGAGACACATTGACTGGTTGCCTCCTGCAGGACCGCGACCAGGGCCAGGAACAAACAGCAACCGAGGTAGCTGTCCTTGACCGGAATCGAACCTGAGACCATTGGTCCATGGGCCAACACTCTAACCACTGAGCCAAACCAGCCAGGACTTCATAGATTTTTTAGAGAGAGAGAGAAACATTGATGTGAGAAACATGGGTCGGATGTATTCTGCACGCCTCCCATTGGGCATCACCTGGGGCCCCCCTGGGGGTCAAGCCCACAACCTGGGCATGTGCCCTGACCAGGAATTAAATTAAGACCTCCCCGTCCATGAGACGAGGCTCAATCCATGGAGCCAGATGTGTGATCTTTTAAGAAGCAGGTCTGCTGACTGAAAATAGCCAGTGGAGCTATTCACGCCCCGTTGGAATTTTAGCTGCAGCACTTCTAGGCTCTGTGACCACAGGCTGTGTTTGTGGCTTTAATTATATCTATTTGTAACAATCAAGGGAGATCGTGTATCTGTGAGGCACAAAGCAAATCTCAGAGTGTCATCTTCCTATCTTCCTTTCCTTCATTTCTCCTTTAACTGCCAAAACATCACCTCTAGAGACTGAGTAAAAAGCAAACAACAAGACATTCTCTCCACCCCCTCCCCACAAACACACACATACACCCTACGTCTGGCCAATGGCTAGAGGTCATTGCCCTGGTCTGGCAGCCTGGTTCTCTTTTCTGAGTTCTCTACTTCTGTCCTGACTTGCATGAGAGTGGCCCTCACCCATACACCTGTGCCTGGCCCCAGTACAGCTGAGCACAGGGTAGAATGAGGGCTTATCTGTGAAACACGCTTGCCTGATGCTGCCTCTTCTCATAGAAAAATTTCTGCAGCTGCCCCGGCCCTGCCTCTTCACAGCTGATGCACATAGACGTGGGGTTCTTTTCTCTACAGGCACAAGCTCTCTGCACCTATCAATGATCGGCATCCTCTCTCAAAGGTGGGTCTACTCCTAGGTCATTTGTTCCCTTAAGTGCATCTCTGATCATCTGCTCACAGAGGTGACCTCACAAGTTAATTGGACATAACCCTGACCCTCTGAGCAAACTTGCTCTTGACCATGGGACTACAGAGCCAGTGATTTCTCATGGGTCTTGCTGACAACACCGGCCAAGTCAGCTTTACTATCTTCATCTCCCGTTGTCACCCCATCCTCCTGGCAAGATAGGGCCTTCTCCTTATCATTGTATCTTTCTACATTCACACTGATGGAATCTGCTCTATCTGTGGTCTCCATGTGCTTGAGAAGGCAATTGATCTGGCCCCCATCACCCAGGGGAGAAAGCACTACCTTCTCAGGAAAGTGAAGACTGAGAATTCCATCACTCTAGGGGAAAGGAACATTATTTTTCCAATGTCTCTTAACACCACGCAGCTTTCTTCTTCGCTAAAAGTGATTGACAATAACAGACTTTCTTCTGCTAAAGTGAAACGTTTCCTGGGAGTTCTGTTGTTGATGATGTTGTTTTAATGTTTGTATTTGCTTTGCAAGGCTATACACCTTTGGTTATCCTTTTTTTCCATTGAGATATAATTCACACACCATAAAAGTCACCCATTTACAGTGTACAACTCGGTAATTTTTAGTATAACGCGGTAATTTATCATTACTATCTAATTCCAGAACATTTCATGACTCTGAAAAGAAATTCTGTGCTTATTAACATTCTGCCTGGCCCGCCTGGCCCTGGTAACCACTAACGTACTTTCTGTCTCTACTGATTTGCCTACTCTGGGTGTTTCACATAAATGGAATCATGCTCTCTAAAGCCTTTTGCGTCTGCCTTTTTTTTTTTCATTTAGAATAATGTTTTCAAGGTTTAGCCAAATTTTCCTGGTTGAATAATATTTTACTGTATGTGTATACCACCATTTGTTTATCCATTTATCAGCTAACGGACAGTTAAATTGTTTCTATTTTTTGGCCATTATGCCGCTATGCACATTCATGTCCATGTTTTTGTATGGACGTACGTTTTCATTTCTCTTGGGTATGTATCTAGGAGTGGAACTGCTGAGTCATATGCTAACTCTATGTTTAACTTTTGGACGACTGCCACACTGTTGTCCACAGCAGCTGCACCATTTTACAATGTTTGAGGCATCCAATTTCTCCACATCTTCCTTGCCGTCGTTATTGTCATCTTTTTTTTTTTTCATTATGAACCTCCTAGTGAGTGTGAAGTAATTCCTAAGACTTTTATTTTATGTTTTTCTCTGTAACACTAGGCTCGTTTGAAGGTAGGTTACAGACTTGCATATGGTCACAAGATGCTGCTCATACCTCATGATAAAGAAATGGCACGATGGTGACATATTTTGTGGTTCAAAAGGAAGCTAATTCAATATAATGAACAAAATAGACCTAGAGACATGGAAGCGGGGTGCAGACTGACAAACCTCAGAAGAGGTGGATGTAGGGGGAGGGAAGAGATAAACCACAGAACTTCTACGCATGTATGTATAAACAAGGACATAGATAATAACGCTGGGAGGGGGCGTCAGTGGGAAGAGGGTGCCAATGGGGGAAAAAGAGAAACATCTGTAACAAAAGTAAATAAATAAATAAATGAACTTTTTAAAAAAAGGAAGCTAATTCAGTAGCTGGTTTACTTTAGTCCACTTCCTCTTTGAAAACTGGGATAGTATTGTAGAGAGGCTGAAGCTTCCCCCAGAAGCTTGATCCTGTAACAAGGGCTGAGTCAATAGACAGATATGCCTGAGGTGCTGGGAAGTCAGGAGTGGATGAAGGCATGCACTGGCAGGACAAGAAGGGTCCCCACTGGGACTGGAAGCTACCAAAACAAGGGCAGTGTGTCTCCACCTGCCTTCTCTGCTTCCTGCTGCCCCTTCTCCTTATTGTAGGAGCATCCAGGTTTTCTCTGGTCCCCCGTATGGCAGAATAGGACTGTCCAGAGCTCCCAAGACAATCTGTTACGTTCCCACCCAGTTGGAGAATCAATCAGTCGGCCACTTCCTTATGACTTTTAATATGTTTGTTCAAGCTACACAAATACTCCCAGAGAAGGCCTCTGCCTTCCACAAGAACAATGGTGGGACATGCTATCTGAGTTAACTTTCTTCTAGCTGGAGCATTCTGAAACTCCATGCTGCTCTCACTCGGTTTTTCTAGAACACTGCTTTTAAAATAACTTACAGAAAGTTGGACAAAGGGATTAATCTCTCAGCTTTATAGTTAAAACTTGATCTTTTTCTAGGGTCCCAACCCAATTGGATGGCCTGCTTAATCCCCCACATTGAGAAAGGCACCTCATGCTTCTGACGTTAAACTCAGACGCAATAGTCAGGGCTGCTCACCTGAGGCATCCAAGATAACAGGTAGCGATTATCCGAAGGGAAGTTTCCACAGTGATTTGGGTGATGGTGAGGTCATGAAAAGTGCGAAGAACTTCTCTCTGTGAAGGGAACTATACTCTTATTATGAAACACCACTTATCACTAAATGTGCCTCATAACATTAGAGTCAGAGCACCTACTATTTCCTGAAGTGAAAATTACTTCCATGTAATACACGAGCCAATGCAAAGAATCCTATCCAAGGTTCATGGGCAGAAGGGTTGGAATCTGGGGAGACTTTATTGTGCAGTAACACTCATCTTTCTTCTCTAGGCCACAAATATGGGTAGCTTTCATATAGAAGTCACTTACTGGGAAAATAGCACCTGGTACGATTATTACGACAATTACAGTTACAACCCTTACAATTTTGAAAATTCTGCTCCATGCCGGCCAGAATCTCTGGATACCAACAAGTATGCTGTGGTCGTCATCTATGTCCTGGTCTTCCTACTGAGCTTGCTGGGAAACTCCCTGGTGATGCTGGTTGTCTTATATAGCCGGGTCAGCCGCTCTGTCACTGACGTCTACCTGCTGAACCTGGCCATGGCCGACCTGCTCTTCGCCCTGACCTTGCCTATCTGGGCTGCCTCCAAGGCAAAGGGCTGGATCTTTGGCACAGCCTTGTGTAAGGTGGTCTCACTCTTGAAGGAAGTCAACTTCTACAGTGGAATTCTACTACTGGCCTGCATCAGTGTGGACCGCTACCTGGCCATTGTTCATGCCACACGTACATTGACTCAGAAGCGGCACTGGGTCAAGTTCATATGCATAGGCATCTGGGCCCTATCCCTGATCCTGTCCCTGCCCGTCTTTTTCATTCGCAGCACTGTCTACCCGCATGATTCCAGCCCAGTCTGCTATGAGGACCTGGGTGCCAATACAACAAAATGGCGCATGGTGATGCGATTCCTGCCCCAGACTGTTGGCTTCCTTCTGCCACTGCTGGTCATGCTGTTCTGCTATGGGCTCACACTGCGCACGCTATTTCAGGCCCACATGGGGCAGAAGCACCGGGCCATGCGGGTCATCTTTGCTGTCGTGCTCGTCTTCCTGTTCTGCTGGCTGCCCTACAATCTAGTGCTGATATCAGACAGCCTCATGAGGATCGGGGCGATCAAGGAGACCTGTGACCGCCGAAAAGACATTGACCGGGCCCTGGATGCCACTGAGATTCTGGGCTTCTTCCACAGCTGCCTCAATCCCCTCATCTATGCCTTCATTGGCCAGAAGTTTCGCCATGGTCTTCTCAAGATCATGGCCATCCATGGCCTGATCAGCAAGGAGTTCTTGGCCAAGGACGGCAGGCCTTCCTTTGTTGGCTCTTCTTCAGGGCACACTTCTACTACCCTCTAAGACCCCCGCCCCTTTTCAGCCCCACAGGGCTCCTCCCCTCCCATCAGCACCCAAACCACATGTCCACTGGCTATTCACAGCCTCTGTGTCAAGACGGGTCCTCATTGTGGTCGCAGGAAGTTGCTGAAGCCACGAGCTTATCAGGGCCCATTGTATGGTTCAGAAAGCTGGCCCTGGCGCCCCACCCCTTACTATAATTACTATGTCAGCTGCTAGGACTCTGTCCATCCTACCACTCAGCCCATAGCCCTCTGTCCTCTGAGATGTTCCTTGCTTGCTAGCAAAGTCTGCTTCCCTTGAGGTAGGCTGGAAATGACAGAGACTCACTTCTATGACGCCCTTGAGCTAGGAATGGCCATATCATCCAGTTCTGCTAGGATGACTTTTAGGCAAGAGTGTGCTGGTAAACCAGTCTCCTGGAGGGAAAATCCTGATTTGTAGCATTCACCGAGTTCCATGTTATAAATCTTCTACCGTAGTAATTTCAAGGGTGGTGGTATTTAGCAACCAGTTCACAAAAGTCTAGGAAATCTAATGATCTCTTTTCACGAGCAGGTACAAACTGGCTTCAGCACACCATTGCTTTCAGGAGTCTGCTGGGGCTGGAAGACTCCTGGGAAATATTCCTGATTTAAAAAAAGAGACACATCCACTCATACACATCCTTGGGTCTTGCCTTTGAATATGGTTATAGGATATGATTTGTGGCCCTAAGGCAGCAATATTGTGACAATGAGGCAAAAAGCCTGACACACTTAGGCTGATGGAGTCAAAGAAGAAAAAGAACCTGAAAATAAAGAGCCTAGAGATAAACCTAAGCAAGCATAAGAATAAAACTGGTCCTTTACCTTATACCATACACAAAAATTACCTCAAAATAGATTGAAGACCTAAACATAAGAACTGAAACTATAAAACTCTCATAAGAAAACAAAGAGGTAAAAGCTTTATGACATTGGATTTGACAATGATTTCTTGGATATAACACCAAAAACACAAGCAACAATAGAGAAAATATATAAGTTGGTCTTCATCAAAGTTAAAAACTTTTGTGCATCAAACGACACTCTCAACAGAGTAAAAAAGGCAAACCACAGAATGGGAGAATATATTTGCAAATTGAATCTCTTATATGGGGTGCATATCCAGAGTGTATGAAGAATCCCTATAACTCAACAGCAAGAAGAAGAAGGAGGAAGGGGGGGGAAGGAAGGAAGGAAGGAAGGAAGGAAGGAAGGAAGGAAGGAAGGAAGGAAGGAAGGAAGGGAAAGACGAAAGAAAGAAAGAAAGAAAGAAAGAAAGAAAGAAAGAAAGAAAGAAAGAAAGAAAGAAAGAAAGAAAGAAAGAAAGAAGCCTTTTTCAAAAAGGGACAAAGGATTTGGAGAACAGACATTTCTCCAAAGAACACAGAGAAATAGCCGTGGACATGTATATATTAATAATTATGGAACGTTTGTCAAAACCACAATGAGGTATCATTTCACACCCATCAGGATGCCCATCATCAACGCAAACAAACAAAATAACAAGCATTGGTGAGGATATGGAGACACCAACTAGACCTCTTGTGCAATGCTTGTAAGAATGTAAGATGGTGCAGCCACTATGGAAAACAGTATGGTGGTTCCTCAAAAAATTAAACAGAATTACTGTTCAATGCAGCAATTCCATTTCTGAGTTATAGCCAAAAGAACTGAGAGCAAAGACTCAAATAGATGTTTGTACACTAATGTTCATAGCAGCATTATTCTAGTGATAGCTGAAAGGTGGGAACAACCCAAACGTCTGCCAGTGAATGACTGGATAAACAAAATGTGCTATATACATAAAATGGAATATTATCCAGTCTTAACAAGGAACGAAATTCTGATATATGCTACAACATGAATATACTTTGCAAATACTATGCTAAGTGAAATAAGCCAGACAAAATATTGTATGATTCTACTTATAGAAGGTACCTAGAATAGTTAAACTGATAGAGACAGAAAATAAAATAGTGGTTACCAGGGGACTAGGGCAGGGGAAATGGGGAATTCTTGTTTAAAGGATACAGAATTCAGCTGGGATGATGAACTTTTTCCAGAGATGGAGAGTGGCGATAGTTGTACAATGTAAATATACTTAATGCCATTAAACTGTACACTTAAAACGTTAAAATGGTCAACTTTGTTATGTATATTTTACCACAATTTAAAGGGGGGAGAAAACCTACTTGCAAAAAGGCAAACCCTAGAACCACCTACCTATAATTTCGTTAAGTGAGATAATTAAATATCTTTTTTTCTACAAACCACTTTTTTTTTTCTTTATTGATATTAGAGAGAGAAAGGAAGGGAGGGGGGAAAGAGATAGAAACATTAATGAGAGAGAACATCGGTTGGCCGCCTCTCACATGCCCCCCCACTGGGCATCAGGCCCACAACCTGGGCACATGCCCTGACCGGAAATCATACTGGCAACCTCCCAGTGCATGGGCCAATGCTCAACCACTGAGCCACACCGGCTGGGCTCTACAAACCACTTTTAATTGGACATTTCATTACTTGCAACAAAGGACATCTAAACTGCTACAGAGAGGCCAGGCAAGGGTGAGCAGAGGTCCCTCCTGGGGATCTTTACAATAAATGAATCCCTTTGCCGTGCACGGGGTGATAGAGGGCAGGACTGAAATAGAGGTGGAGGCTGGTCTTTCCACCTCCTTCCTCCCCAGCCCAAGCCTCCTGCTGCTGAACACACATTATGGAAGGAAATATGCCCCAGGGTCATCCAGTGCTTCTCCTGTCCTTGGGCACAACAGTAGTCAAATGTGTCAAGGTTGGGACTCAGAAGGGTCTAGAAAGCCCACCCGATCGGCCGAATGGGATAGCAGGAAGTCAGAGAGCCTTCCTGAGCTCAGTCAGCAGCTCCTACTTGAGTTTCACTTCACTCTCCCCTGTTTCCCACCCAGCACACACACAGTGTTCCAGGTTTGACAAAAGGGAACCTCAGAATGGAGAAACAATCTAGAATACGTCACCCGGACAAAGAGCTTGACTCATTCCTGGCCCAGGGTTTGGGGAGAGAGCTGCAGTTAAACCAGACAAAGCCTCACTCAGGCACAGCTCCTGTCTCTGAATGGCCTCTGGCTCTGAGCAGCCGGCTAAGGAAGTAAGAAAGCAAGAGGACCCAATCCTCACAGTCACCAAACTTTTACCAGGTTCCACTCCCCTTCATGGTAACAACTATCTGACCACTAAGTCAAGGAGATAGCAGCCATGGCTATGAGAAGAGGCGTCTGGGGCAGGCAGAGCAAACCTCTGAACTGGAGCACACAGCGGGCAGGGGACTGCCACCCCTAAGTCAGCAAAGTGCTTGTTCTTTTGCATTCAGCACACAGGATTAATTCAACTACAATGAGCCCTTGCTCCAAGCTCATTCTGCGCCAGGCCCTGTGCTAAACTCAGGATCACGTGTGACTGCAGCTCTGGACGAGCCTTATGAACAACTTCTGATTCAGCAGGAGGGAAAGGCAGGGGAACGTGTATTTATCAAACACCTAAATTGCCGGAGGGACCAGGGGTGTTCTGACAGGGCAAGGCGGGCCGACCTGGCAGCTCCCTGACATGACTGTCAGTGGGAGGAGGCCTAACTGAGTCTGGTTCCAGGACTGTTCTTTCCTCCTCCAACAAGGGCTAAAGGAAACCTGGCAAATAAGAGGATAAAATAAGCCCAGAAACAATGAGGCAGAGACAGAGTTGCACTTATGTGAGCTCTGCTAATATTTCTGTCTCTGCCTCTCTCTTTCACTCTCTCTCCCCCTCCTCTCTCCTCTCTCTCTCTCCCTCCCTCCCCCTCCCCCTCTCTCTCCCTCTCCCGCTCTCCCTCCCGCTCTCCCTCCCGCTCTCCCTCCCCTCTCCCTCTCCCTCTCTCTCTCTCCTCTCCCTCTCTCCCTCTCTCTCTCCCTCTCTGTCTCTCCCTCTCCCTCTCTCCCTCTCTCTCCCTCTCTCTCTCCCTCTCTCTCCCTCTCCCCCTCTCCCTCTCTCTCTCTCCCTCTCTCTCCCTCTCTCTCTCCCTCTCTCTCCCTCTCCCTCTCCCTCTCCCTCTCCCCCCTCCTCAGTCTTAGCACAAATAATCTACCATCTGAGCCAGCACTAGAACAGGGCAAATCCAGGGCCTGTCTTTGAGTCACTGATTTCTGTGTTCCTTCCAATGTTTCCAGGCCTGAGTTCCTTTGTCAGGACCCAGTGCCTCTCTGCCTAGAGCATCCTGCTCAGTCTGAGCAGGCCCCTGTTCCTTCCAGAAAAATGTTCCTCTACTTGCACTAAGATCATCTGTCTTTTTTCTCTGTCCCCTGAGTTTATCACATCTCTTCCACCAAACCCCTTCCTAGTCTCTACAGGATGGGCTCCCTTGGTTCAGGAAACCAGAACACCCTCCAGTCTCTCTTAGGTGACATGAAGAAGTACCCCAGTTTGCATGTCACAGTGGACTCATTTCATGTAGACCCACATGGAGAACCACATCACATACAATAGCAGAGCCAGAGAGACCTAGAGATCCCCCGGTCACCCCTTTCAAAACATAAATGAGGACACTGTGGCCCGAGCAAAGCAACTCTCATGGATGGATAATAGCAGAGCTGGAATAAAAATTCTTAGTTCAGCCCTGGCTGGTTTGGCTCAGGGGTTAGAGCATCGGCCTGCGGTCCCGAGAGACCTGGGTTCAGTTCCCGCTAAGGGCACGTACCTCGGTTGCAGTTTGTCCCTGGCCCTAGTTGGTTGTGCGGGTGGCAACCACTCGATGTGTCCCTTTCACATCGATGTTTCCCTTTCTCTCTCTGTTCCTCTCTCTCCCTCCCACTCTACCTGAACAAAAAATGGAAAAATGTCCTCTGGTGAGGATGATAAAAAAAATAATAATAATTCTTAGTTCAGTTTGTTTTTAAGATATTTTGCTTTTCTAATGGTGACATTTCAGGTACCTGACAAATACACGGGAAAATATACACTATATAAACTTCCCTCATATAGGTAGCATTCCACTCATATAGGTAGGCCTAGCCTGCTCTTCAGTGCCAAGACCCTTCTGTGCCCAGGGCTGGGGTTGCTGAGGTCTCAATCATCTGATAGAAATAAGAGCCTGCTGAGGTTAGGGTCACAAACACGGAGCAGTCGCAGATGGGGTCACCCTATTCCCAACTGGCAGACAGGACAGTTAAAGAGCCAATTGGAGCAAAACCCAAAGTTCAAATAAGGCAAAACTAGCCCTGGCTGGTGTGGCTCAGTTGGTTGGAGTGTCATCCTATATACCAAAAGCTTTTGGGTTCATTCCAGCAGGGTGTGTGCAGGAGGCCACCGCTCAATGTTTCTCTCCCTCTCTCTTTCTATCTCTCTCTTTTCTCCCCACCCCATTCCTCTCTCGGAAATCAATTTTTAAAAAATTAAAAATAGAACAAAAGACAGGCAAACCCAAACCCTCTATTGAGGACACAGGCTCTTTCAGACAAGGTTCAGTTAGAAAACCAGGACCATGGGAAGGAAGGACGTGTTATAGGGACTTGACTGTACACAGTTGTGGAAGCTAGTTGAACAGTCTAGGCCAGGCTGTTGTCTTTGCTTCCGATGCTGGGATCTGGAAGTGGCAGGACAGACAGACGAGAGAGCAACATGCACATGAAGTGGAGAAGAATGAGCACAAGCTGAAATTATGAAGACAGACAAACCTATGTTGGCCTCTCGCAGCCTCCAAGTTCAACATAGGGATGGCCTGTTGGAGAAGCTGGTGCCCTGCATCACGAAGGTAGGCACACAACTGGCTCAGGAGTGGGGCGGGGCTGATCCAGCTGCCCCACACCCACAAGAGGAGCCAGCAGAGAAGCAACAGTGTGTAAGAGCGGCTGGTGCCTTGAGCTGACCTTCCAGAGCACCAAAGAAATGCAGCTTCAGCTCCACTCCCGCCTTCCAAACCTCACACACTCTCTCTTCTGGCCGATGCTAATCGGGAACAGGACAAGGAAGGGAGTGTGGGGTAACAGTTCCAGCTTAATTAAATCGGCTCAGAACAAATCGTTCACACAAACACAAATGAAGACTCTAAAAATATGGGTAATGTTCACTTAAGTTTTCAGTTGTCAGGAAGGAGCATTTTGCAGCTTTTGAAGGGACTGATAGTTTCTCTTTTTTTACTTAGATCACAGGTACCTGGGATTTGTTATATTATTATTATTATTATTTGTGAAAACAGCCACCAATTTTATTGTAACATCCCTGGAATATTAAGGATCTGGTGTATTTATTGGTTAATGGTGCAAATACAATTAATGCAACAGGAGAAATCATAATACAAAAATCCAAGAGATTTGTTGGGTTATTAATTCTGCAAGCTATAAACATGAGTTTTCTACAACCTGTAGTATGTGTACTATTCACAATAAAAATGCTTTAATCATCAAAATGGGGGGGAGGTGAAGAAAATTATCAGAAGAACAAAGGGATGACTCAAGTCATTTTAAGGAGCCACTGCAGGGAACCAAGTGAAGACTCCTTCATTCTATAGCTTTGGGGTCAGAATCTGCAAGATTAAAAGACGATATCATCATCTACTATTGGTAGGGGAGTAAATAGGTACCACCTTCAGAGAAGATAATTGGATCATATCTATTTTAATGCACACGCCCTCTGATCCAGGAATTACACTTCTAAAAACCCACAGAGGTGAACACATGTGGACAGGATATTTGTGTCAGCATTATTTACAAAACTCAAAGCTTAGAAACAACCTAAATGTTCATCAGTAGGGAAATGGTTACATGAACTACAAAGGTGCCTCCACCCATGGAATACACGGGATGCAGTGGTAACACATGTTAACACATGATGCTGAGGGGAAGAAGCCAGAGTAGAAGACCACATATTATATGATTCGAGTAGAAGACCACATATTATATGATTCGATTGACATAACGTGCTCAGAAAAGACAAATCTATAAAGACAGAGAGCAGAGGAGTGGTTGAGGTCGGGGGTGAAAGCAGGGAGTGATTACAAACAAAGAATAAGAGTTCTTTTAAGGGCAACAGAAATATTCTAAATCTGAATTGCGGTAATAGTTACACAACTCTGTAAATTTACTAAAAATCACTGGACTGTATGCTTAAGACAGATGACTTTATAGTAGAGAATTATACTTCAGTAAAGCTGTTTAAAAGGAATCTTTTAAAAGAATGAGGTCATTATATGAATGTCCATGGAAAGATCTTCAAGAAATAATATTGAGTGAAGTGGAAAGTAGAACAGCAGGTGTAGTCAAGGGCTGATTCATTTGTGTAAAAAAACATTATAACATATATGAATTTATAAATGTTCAAGAAAATATCTGGGGAGATATACCCAAGCTCTTTCAAGGAGCTATGGGGGCTTTTCTGGAGCATGGGGGTGGCAGAATTTTATGGTTTTATTAGCACAAAGACAACGTGCACACAAGCTGTCTATTCATTTTCTTCGCTGCACAGCCTGGCTGTGGGACCGGTGACTCTGATGGCCCATCGGGCTGCTCTTTCTTCGGCTTTGCGGGTCTTCGGGGAGACGCTCTGGGCACCCTCGGCACGGTGAGATCTGTTGCACATCAGCAGCGCTGCGAGCTCCTTGAAGCTGTGGACCAGGAACTTCCGAAAGCCACCGGGCAGCACGTGCTCTGTTTTCTTACTTCTCCCATAACCAGTGTTGGGCATCAGGATCTGGCCTTGAGTCTTCTGTGCACCCTATTGTCAATGCCTCTGGGTTTCTGCCAATCACCTTAATTTTGACTGCTAACAGATTAACCTCTTGGTCCCTTTTTTTTTTTTTTTTTTTTTGCATTTATCTTCAGATAGAGCAGGAGAGAGGGGGGAAGAGAGAAAGAGAAACACCAATGCGAGAGAGACATATCGACTGGCCGCCACCCACACAACCCCAACCGGGCCAGGGACAAACTGCAACCAAGGTACGTGCCCCTAGCGGGAACCGAACCCAGGACTCTGGTCCACAGGCCGACACTCCAACCACTGAGCCAAACCGGCCAGGGCTCATGGTCCTCTTCTTGATGATCTTGGGCTTCACGAGGGGGCCTGAGGGTAGCCATGATACCAAGTAAGAGATGGCTGCCACCTCCATAGTCAGTGCCAAGGGGAAAAAAGGAGTTATTGTTACAGAGAAGAATTGGAGAGTGGAGTAATATTCATGACTAATGTGTACAATTTTGCATTATTTCTATGATTTGGTTGGGCAGAATTTTTCAAAAATAAGGGAACTGAGGCCTGATTGTTTGTGAATGGGGCCTGCCAGGCCAGCACAGGTGTAGCCCTTCTTACAGACAGGGAGACTGGGCTTTGCGGATATGCCCATTTCTTTTTCTTTTTTTTTTATCCTCACCCAAGGACATTTTTCCATTTTTTGTTCAGATAGAGTGGGAGGGAGAGAGAGGAAGAGAGAGAGAGAGAAACATCGACATGAAAGGAACACATCGAGTGGCTGCCACCGGCACGACCAACCAGGGCCGGGGACAAACTGCAACTGAGGTATGTGCCCTTAGTGGGAACCGAACCCGGGTCTCTCTGGACCACAGGCCTATGCTCTAACTGCTGAGTCAAACCGGGATATGCCCATTTCTATGCATTCATATTTTCTCAGTGAACAGTATTGGTCTCTTTTTTTTTTAACCTCATTTTCTGGTAAAGCTGCTTTTTAAAGAGATTCCCTTAGTCTCAAATGAGCTAAACTACGGGGACCAAAAAGAACTAAGAAGCATCAAAAATCATGGAGCTGCATTCCTTTTTTTTGTAATCCTCACCAGAGGATATGTTTTTATTGATTTTTAGAGAGAGAGTAAGGGAGAAAGAGAAATGTTGGTGTGAGAGAGAAACATCGATCGGTTGTCTCCCGTAAGCACCCAGATCAGGGATCGAAACTGCATCCTAGGTATGTGCCCTGATCAGGAAGGGAACCCACCACCTTTTGGTGTGTGGGATGATGCTCCAATCAACTGAACCACCCGACCAGGGCTGAGCAGTATTTCTGAAAGTGCTCTATGTTAAAATGAGCTTCTTACTTAAAATGCAGCTTTATGGACACCCCCTGAATGGATCAGGGTGCTGGGAGGAACCAGATAGCATACTGAAGCTCGTGAGAATTGAATAAAAAGACCTTTAACAAAAGCATAGGAAAAGTTTGGAAAAAGTAATGAGCAGTGGTGTAGTACCCCAAAACCACTAACAATTGAGAGCTATTATTCCCTTTAAACCTAAGGAGCAAGATACATGAACCATTATGGGAGCCCAAAGAAAAAGCCTATGATGAAGGCTGCCTGACAGGAGCCAACTCCAGCAACCATCAGAGGTAGAGCTGGGAAAATAAATGCCCTGATTTGAAGCTTCTGCCCACCACTGATCTCCTGCCAGGGTTCCCACTGGCTGAGGTCCGAAACCGGAGAACAGGGGAATCCACAGAGGCAGTTCATATCGGTCAGCATCCCAGGGGAGAGAGTGGATCTGGAAGAATTAATGGAAGGTCTCTAGCTCACCATCTCAACTTAAGGGTAAAATGAGGGTCCCAGTCCTACTTAATCTGAATACTTGAGTGTGGGTTCTGGGAATCTGGAGCCCCAGATGAGTCTGATCAAGACTCAAATATAAAACCCACTGACCCAGAAGCAATGGTGGCAGAGCTGCCCAAACTGGAGATGAGAAATGCCCTGTTAGAATTAGAATTGTTTGGGAGGGCGATTCTTTCCCTTGTGGGAATCTACCCTACTTCCTCTCTATATATACATGTACCTACTTCCTCTCTCTCCATGTACATGTATGCTTTCCATCTCTAAGATCCCCCAACTCCTGTGACCCCTAGTCTTGCATTGGAGCCTCTTCCTGCCCCAAGATGTCCATGTGCCCAAGGTGGAGCAGAGTGGGGGTGGGAAGGGGATGTAGGAAGGAGCAGAGATCACTGCCCCAACTCAAGGCCCCTCCCCCAACAGCTTCACAGACAGGCACAAGGCACCTTCCCGGAGAAGACAGACACACCACTGATTTCCCAACAGTTTTGCAAAGTCTGGTGTCAGACATGTTCCCCTAGCCATAAACAAAAGGGCCAGCTTCCTATCAGAGCTGACTCTGCACCCAACCGACTCAGAGGTTGTGTCAAACTCTTGATTTCCACAAGGTAGTCTATCTCATGTTTTTTTCTTTATTCCATTGCAGTAATAATTCCAACTAGCATTTCTGGGGGACTTTCTTAGATGTTCAGCATTATGCTAAGAGATTTAATACTCTAGACTATACAGCCAGCTATGGCACTTTGGACACCTCTGGCACTTTGGACACTCTGCTGTCCACTGCCTAACACCACCTTGCCCAAGGGTCCAACTCAATTGCCAAAAATGCATGAACATGACTTCCAGGGAGTTTCTGAAAGGCTCAAGGGTTTCCATGTCTCAGCAGCTCCTAGGGACCAGGGTCAGGGTTGCACAAAAACCCTCTGTTTAAGGCAAGATTCTCCTAATTCAGGTTAAGACATTATATATATATAATATCTTATATATATTATATATATAAAATATCTTATATATCTTATATATAATATCTTATATATTATATTTTTATATATATATATAAAGTGTGTTAGTCACATTGTCCTAGGCACCCCCTTGGGCTGTACAGTGTCCAAGCTGCCTGTCTGTGAGTGGTGGTCCCTAACTGCTTTACCTAAATCTAGACTGTCTGGGTAGAAGAGAGCTTAAAAGATCTACTTCTAGACTGACCTCCCTAGACTGGGGCCCAGAGCAGGTGGACACTTGCCTAAAAGTCTTGAACTATAAGTGACAGAAGCAGAACTGGGCCCTGGTCTCCAGGTTCCCCATTCATTACCCTCTTCACTATACCAGGAAGCCTCTCAAGTCGCGGACCCGTAGGACTGACAGCGGGACTCATAAGATTGTGCCCATGACCTTTACTTCCAGTACCTGTAAATAAAGATTCAGGGAGAAAGAAAACCCAAAAACAGAAACTGAGAGGACAATCCTAAAGTTTCTCCTTCAGTTATTCATGTATTTCCATCCATCGCACAAAGCTGGAAAACATTTGGAGCTGGTTTAGTGGTGAACGTTGACGTGATAAGAGCTTCATGCAAGAGATTTTAATGCCAAGAAGCCATACAACCACACAGAGGTTTTTTTTGTTTGATTTTTTTTTTTTTTTACATTTTTAGCAGCTTTATTGAAGTGTGATTGACATATAACAACAACAAAAACTGTAGGTGTTTAAAATATACAATTTGATGAGTTTGGACATATGAATGCCCGTTTGATATCATCACAATAACCAAGATAATGCATTGGTGGTTCAGTGGTAGAATTCTCGCCTGCCACAATAACCAGGATAATAAACATATCCATCACCTCCAAAAGTGTCCTTGTGTCCCCCTGTGTTTTTTTGTTTGTTTGTGGGGTTTTGGGTAGAGTTTTTTGTTTTGTTTGGATTTTGCTTTTTCTTATAAGAACACTTAACATGAAATCTACCCTCTTCACAATTTTTTTAGTGCACAATACCATGTTCTTAATTATAGGCACTATATTGTTCAATAGATCTTCAGAATTTATTCATCTTTAAAATACTTTTTTTCATCCAACAAATTACAAAAGGTTGAATTCTTTTATTGTACCAATGTTAGTGAGAAAATGGGGAAATTGAAATTCTAAACATGGTTTTCATAGGGCACAGAGAGATTTTTTTTTTTTTTTTACCTAAAAACTTAAAGGATGTGTTAAAATAAAAATGCTGCAAAATCTTGGTGAAACAAGGCATAGTTTAAATAGCAACCATTGCATCCATCAGTACCTTAAGGTGGTTTAGCAGAATGGTTGAAGGTGGAGACTCTGGGGCCAGATTTCTGCATGCACATCCCAAGTCTGGTTAAACTCCATGCCTCAGTTTCCTCCTCTGTAAAATGGGCTGATTATAGAACCAACTTCATAGGGTAGTTTTAAGGATTAGAATAGTTAGTTAATACATATAAAGTACTAAGCCCAGTAATAGAGCATGATAAGCTCTCAATAAATGTTACCTATTAATATTTATTTAGTCTGGCCAGTATGGCTCAATGGTTGAGCACTGACCCAGGCACCAAGAGGTCACCCATTGATTCCCAGTCAGGACATATGCTCAAGTTGTGGGCCAAATCCCCAGTGGGGCATGCAGGAGGCAGCCTATTGATGTTCTCTCTCATTGATGTTTTTATCTCTCTCTCAAATCAATAAAGGTAAAAAATTCTTTTTAATTTATTTAAATCTTTTATTTTATTCCATCTTCATGGGTGTAGTAATTTGGACTAAACTTTATGCATAGCAATTTTGATATAAAATTCAAATGAGCCCTGGCCGGTTTGACACAGCGGTTAGAGCGTCCACCTGTGGTCCAGAGAGACCTGGGTTCGGTTCCCACTAAGGGAAGGTACCTCACTTGCAGTTTGTCCCCAGCCCTGGTTGGTCATGCGGGTGGCAGCCACTCGATGTGTCCCTTTCACATCGATGTTTCTCTCTCTCTCTCGGTTCCTCTCTCTCCCTCCCACTCTACCTGAACAAAAAATGGAAAAATGCCCTCGGGTGAGGATGAATAAATAAATAAATAAATAAATAAAATAAAATTCAAATTAGTTCCTAGCTATAGTACTTTTTAATATGTTTTTATTGATGTTTTAGAGAGAGAGGAAGGGAGAGAGAGATAAAAACATTAGTGTGAAAGAGAAACATCAGTTGGTTGCCTTCTGCACACCCCCTACTAGGGGGATTGAGCCTGCAACCCAGGTATGTGCCCTGACCGGGAATCGAACCAGGACCTCTCAGTCCAGGGACGACGCTCAATCCACTGAGACACACCAGCGGGGCCTAGCTATAGCCTTAATACAAAACATACACAGCCACCATCAACTTCATCAACTTGCCTGTCATATAAAGATAGTGACATTTTAAAAATCTGTTCTAAAACCTGATCTATTCTGCCTTCAGCCATTCATTTATTTATACTAGCTAATAAGTCAGATCAGGCAGTTTCCATCTAGGAAGTCACAACCCTGTAAACTTTCAGGAAAAATATCTTAAATTACACAGCTTCCTGAGGGCTGATACTCTTGAGTCTGATGAACAGTGGGGAACACGCTGCCATCAGAGTAAGCCAACTGTGGTATTTTCTCTTTTCCCATCATATATATGAATCCTGCCCCCAAAAATACCTGCATGTGGTGGATGAAAACTAATGGGCTGTTTCATTCGTTCATTTAAAAGTTAAATACATCCTGCCCTGCCCAGTGTGGCTCAGTTGGTTGGGTGTCATCCTGTGCACTGAAGGGTTACCAGTTTGATTCCCAGTCAGGGCACATGCCCAGGTTGCCAATTGATGTTTTGCTCTCACATCATTGTCTCTCTCTCTCCCTCTCCCTCTCCCTCTCCCTCTCCCTCTCTCTTCCTCTCTAACAATCTTTTTTTTAAAGTTTAATACATATATCCCCATACATATATCTTCCCATGACTATAGAGTAAAAAGAGGTGAACAGGTTTAGTGTCCACCTCCAAGATCTCATAGTATAATGGAAAGACAGACAAGAAATCACTAAATACAACCCGTGTGTGATAAGTGTTAGAGTCAAGGTTATGGAATGGTTTTATAGGAACACATGGAGGGACTCATAACTCAGCCTGAGGAGGCTTTCAGGAAGGTCTAATTCTCGAGCTAACTCTTGAGGAATGAATAGAATTTAGCAGATGGAGACACAGGGAAGGACATCCAGTGAAAGCGAACAGTATACACAAAGGCTTAGGATGGAGGTTTAAAGACTTCTTGGGGCGTTTCACAAGCCTCTCTTCTCCAAGTTATGTGTTCTACCTGAAGCTTCCTACCTGGCCAAAGCTGGGTCAACCCAAGTTGCTTTCCTGAAAATGGAGACTGGAAGTTTCCATTGATTTGGGTAATTTAAACTCATGGAGTAGTTGTGGGCAGAAAGAAGCAGAGAAAGCTGGCGTGCCCAGAAAGAGGAGTGAAATATATCTGCTAAATGATATAAAGATAAAGAATCAGTGACTCCACCCTCCCCCCCCCCCAAAGAGAGAGAGACGAAGAAAAGATCCACCTTCCTGTTTCTGGTTCTGGTCCTTCCTGGAATCTCATGATTGCTGGGGACTACCCCTGGATCCTTCTTCTAAGTTCCCTTTAGGCTTCAACTTCTTTAAAGTGGGTTTTTGTTACTTACAACCAAAGCAACCCAGACTAAGGCAGACAGCATGATGTTTTAGGAGAAATTTAAGGAATCCAGTATGGCCAAAGCAAAGGCCATTCCAGATGCAGGGATGAGATAGGACTAGGCCAATAGGCAAAGCCAAACTTCAGAAGGCCTTGAGTCTTGTGCTTTAAGCAAGATGAATAATGCCATCAAATTGCTCCCTGAATGGTACATGAATGAACTGAAAAGGGTAGAGGCTCAAGGCAAGAGTCTGGTTAGGACGCTATAGCAGAAATGGTGAGGGTTTGGGCAAAGCAATGACAATGGGGGTGGGAGGAGATGAGGGGATGTGTTTAAGAGATCTTTAAGGGCAAACCAATAAGACTTGGCTACCAACAGGTAGGCAATGAGAAAGAGGGAAAGAACCAAAAAGGATTTTTCAACCTATATCTTGAACAAATGGTTTAAAGGAAGTAGGTATGGAGAAGAAGACACTAGCTCTAAGTTTTAGATTTATGGTGAGGATACAGGTAGGCATGTCAGTTTGCTTTGAAAAATCTCACTCTGAAAGTCCAGGGAAAGTAGCTAACTTAGAAGCACAGTTTTAGAGATCATTCCCATAGAGATGGCAGATCACTAAAGCCACAGGAGTAGATAACATTACCCAGGGAAAGCACATAACAGGGAAAGAACAGGAAATGGGGAGAACAGGATTTGAAAGGTTGTCAACACTGAAGGGACTGAAAGAGGAAGGAGAGCCTTCTAAAGAGACTGAAAAGAAGGCGAAGACACAGGTGGAAAGCAGGAGCCCAGGGAAAATAGATCCCTCACTAGGAGGAAGTGTGGCTTGTGGGGAAATAATGTACTTCTTCACTCCTGGTGGGAGGGCAAATCTGACCACCATTTTTTTTGTTGAGCCCCTTCTTTGTTTACAACCGATATATTCACCCAGTGAGCAATCTGAGGTTCAACGTCTCTAGAAACCTCTCAGGGACCTTCTTCCCACCTGCTCCTTTGAAGCTCTGAGGCCTTCTTGTCAAGCTGGTCTTCGCCACCCTGCTGATTCTAGCCCAGCCATCTGAAATGGAACACGGCCTATTTCTCTGAGTATGTTGCTCGCTTCGCAAAAATCTCCCATCTTGCCCTGGCCAGTTTGGCCCAGCAGTTAGAGAGTTGGCCTGCGGACCAATGAGTCACGGGTTCAATTTCAGTCAAGAGTATGTACCTCAGTTGCAATTTGTCCCTAGCCCTGGCTGGGGTCATGGGGGAAGCAATCTCTCGATGTGTCCCTTTCACATCGATGTTTCTCTCTCTCTCTCTCCCTCACACTCTGTCTGAACAAAAATGGAACAATGTCTTCGGGTGAGGATAAAAAAATAAATAAAGATAATTCATTAAAAAAACAATCTTCCATCTTTATTTCATTTTCACTCCCAGCCTCATCTCCTTAATATTCAGGCTGGTCTTAACCACAGTGTCAACTCCCATTGCCCCCAACACTGAGTCATTACCTCTGCAGACCTGTGGGCTTTACTCTTTCTCCATAGAAATGAACTTGTTCCCTAAAGAACCTTAACCTTTCATTTGCCTTGACTTAGCCCAAGTGGGCCAAGGTCAGGTTCCAACTGAGACTCTGCTAAATGTCACTCATCTCCCTTCCTTTAAGCAATAAATCTCAGATCTTAGCTGCAAAGTGGAGCAGAAATATAGGACCATAGCTGACAGGGATGTGAGGTCAAGGGAAGGTTATTATAAGATAAAAGCTTAGCCTGGCTGGTGTGGCTCAGTGGTTGAGCGTCAACCCATGCACTAAGAGGTCACCGATTTGATTCCCAGTCAGGGCACATGCCTAGGCTGTGGGCCCAATTCCCAGTGGAGGAGATGCAGGAGGTAGCCGATCAATACCATCTCTCATCAATGTTTCTATCTCTCTCTCTCTCCCTCTCCCTTCCTCTCTCTCTAAAATCAATAAAGAAAACAAATTTGTTTTTTTAAAAGATGAGAGCTTATGTGCTAATGGGAATGATCCAGAAGAGAAAAAATAGATTTGCAGGAACATGAAGGAAGACCATTGATCCCCTTTCCAAGCTGTCTTTTCATCTTAGAGCAGCCCTCAAACCTTTGAAAGTGGTATGTCCCAACTTTCCTATTCGCTCCCTGACCTCATGATGTCATGTAAGAAGCATTGACATTAAAGTTAGAAGATTTGGGGTTCCTTGCCAGTTCCTCAACTGACTCACTTTTCTAAGACTCTCTGCTCTGATAATAATATCTTCCATTTATCAAGTCCCTAGCCCATTCCAAGAGCCTAGCATACATTACCTTGAACCTTGAAACGCTTCTAATGCTATCATCCCTCCATAGAGACAGGGGTTCAGAGAAGTTAAGTTAAGTTACTTGGGGATAATAATAATTTCTACCATAAGGACCTGGTGAGCATTACATGAAATAATTCATATAAAAAGTGCTTTTAACAGAGCCTGGCACATACGAGGTATTCAATTATTAGCAGATATGTCTGTGAGTGAGAGGTTAAGCTCATGTGTTGAATTGTGGCATGCAAGTTTGCTCGTGACCTCAAGACTCTAAAAAGAGGATCTTATGTGCAAAAGAATGGTTTCAGAAATCCATGCTCGTTCTAAGCTCAGTGACTAAAAGAGAAGTCTTCCCCTCAGTCAGGAGTACTTGCCCTTCCCTTTTCCAAGGGTCCTGCTTACCCTCTAAGAAATAAACTGCTGACAGATGAAGTAGGGCGGGATTGGAGAGGGAGAAGGGAGAACGGAGAGGAAAGGGGGGAAGGAGGAAGACGTCTCAGGAACTCCTCATGTTGGACCTGGTCACTAGCTGCTTGGAAAACACATAGTAAGAAGAGGCCTCCTTTGAAACACCTAATCACTAATAATCATGATCTGAGCAGAGACAGAATTTCACATCAAGTTCACACAGAGCTATAGCCCTATCTGTACACCTCCGTAGATTCTTAGAGTTAGAGCATCTCCTCTTAGAACTGGCGCTTACCTAATGAAACCTCATTTCATGGAAGAGGAAACTGAGGTTCAGAAAGTTGAAGTGAATATTTAAGGTCACACAGCTATTTAGTTGTTGTTGTTGTTTTTTCTTTTTTTTCCCCTCTCTTTTATTTAATTAGAAACAATTTTCCAAATCTTCAGATTAAGCTTGTGGTACACTAGGACCCCCAGATAGATCTCTTTGCACCAGTCACCCTGATGCTACAGGAAATTTTACGAATTCACATATCCACAATTCACAAGTTTCCTTTGTCCCCTAAATTCCATTTCTATAATACCTCTTCTGGTTTTAAGGGCCTAACACAAGTTATATGCATAGTAAGCATTTGATACATCATCAGTTAACTTATTGTATGATTCTTATCAACGTATGTTTTCTAAAACACTGGGAATTTGGACAGGGGAGAGTCAGTGCTGTATGTCATCAGGATCCAAGCAAGAGGAGTGCACAAGGATGCTGGCAAAGTGGGGAGCCCTGCACTGCGTGACCCTCAGGCCTTACTTGTTTAATCTCCCTCCATCCTCAACACTTTCGAAGTTGGAGCAAAGCCAGATCTTTCAGGAAGACAGCGTTATTTACAATTTAGGAACCAAGAGAGGTACGGATGTGGCCTCATAGGTTTCTGTTGAGCAATACGATTTCTTCCCATGTCGGAAGTGACTGGACTTCTTCAGAAGCACCTTCCCACTCACCTTCTATATCTTACTTCTGCAGTCCATTGACATGAACCTGACTAAAGTGAGGGGTTTCTAGCAGTACAAAGATTACCAGAGGAAAAGGGGGGTGGGGGAAATGAAAAGAGTAATGGGGGTCAAATAGATGGTGACAGGGAGACTAGACTCTGGGTGGTGAGCACACAGTGCAGTATACAGATGATGTATTAAAGACTTGTAAACGTGAAACTTGCATAATGTTTTTGCCTCAATTAATTTAATTTTAAAAATTAAGGGGGTGCTAATTCTGAGATAACATGGGGTCACTCACTTCCGACACATATATGCATGCACACATGAGTATATGCAACATACATATACACACTGTGAGTTGACTAGAAATAAGGCCAATGTGTCCTCCAGGTTGACACTTCAAACTCGCTGGGAGAAAGTGTTAACAGTGCTTATGTTTAAGGAGAGGAAATAAAGAACAGAAAGGGAAATCATTTTATTTTATGTGCTATTTGAATTTTTACTGACACCCTGCCATTATGGTGGGCTCAGGAGGCATGGGAAGCAACAATGCACACACACCCTCCATAGAAATGTTAGATAACATATATTTTTAATATTTAAATAAATATCTGAGACAAGAAGCAAAGAGAGAGAGAAGACAGAGCAAGATCTCTAAGGTCAGAAATGAAAAGCAAACTTAGAAATGTGTTGACTTCTCAGGGAGCGGGTGTTGAAGCCACAGGAAACAGAAGGACACTAGAACTGGTCTAGGACGGCATGGTAACACCAGTGCGTCTATAGATCCCATGCACAGCAGAGAACTAGAACTGGATTCCTGCACAAAGCCAGGAACCAGGAAAGAGCTGGCCCACCCTTGACTGGGGATAGAAAAATACTTCAGCTTTGCAACATGACCCCAAAGTGAACTGCCTGCCCTAGACCACAGTGGAAAGAGGAGAAAGAAGGCCACCTGAGCAACAGCTCAAAGTCCCAAGCCTGAGTAGCAAATGGAAAGGACCCAAATTTGCCTTTTTGAATGGTGTGGAAATCCAGGACCAAGAAATAATAACAACAATAACAAAAAAAAAAATGCTCGGAACCATGTGACTCAGTAGGGCCCAGCACGAAGAGCCAGGACACTGCCTCTTCATAACCCAGGACACATGCAAGACTCCCATGAGAAAAACACTTTTCCTTTTTATTCTCACCCGAGGATAGTTTTGCATTTATCTTCAGACAGAGCGGGAGGGAGAAAGGGAGGAAGAGAGAGAGAGAAACATTGACCTGAGAGAGACACATCGACTGGTTGCCACCCACACGACCCCAACCAGGGCCGGGGACAAACTACAACCAAGGTATGTGACCTTAGCGGGAACTGAACCCGGATCTCTCTGGTCCGCAGGGCAATGCTCCAACAGCTGAGCCAAACCGGCCAAGGCTAAATAAGTATGTTTTTAAATCCAAGGTGATTTTGTATCAAAAATGGAAGACTGGAGGAATGTTTTTGCCTTGATCCCTCTCAAAATCCACTGAAAATGACACAACATACTTTTAAGGCTTAATCCCACAAGATACAAAAACAAAGAAATGGGCCCTGGCCCGTTTGGCTCAGCGGTTAGAGCGTCGACCTGCAGTCCTGAGAGACCCAGGTTCAGTTCCCGCTAAGGGCGCGTACCTCGGTTGCAGTTTGTCCCCGGCCCTGGTTGGTCATGCGGTGGCAGCCACTCGATGTGTCCCTTTCACATCGATGTTTCTCTCTCTCTCTCTTCCTCTCTCTCCCTCCCACTCTATCTGAACAAAAAATGGAAAAATGTCCTCAGGTGAGAATAAAAAAAAAAGAAAGAAAGAAATGGGAGCGAAAATAAAAGATTGGAGATTTTTTAAAGGATGTCAAAAAGTAGGTGTAAAGTGGTAACTGAGTTATCAGACCAGAAGAAAAGACAGGGAGATAATGAAGAGAGCTAAAAAATATCTTTAAAAAAACATAATATCCGCCCTGGCCGGTTTGGCTCAGCGGTTAGAGCGTCGGCCTGCGGTCCGGAGAGACCCGGGTTCGGTTCCCGCTAAGGGCACGTACTTCGGTTGCAGTTTGTCCCCGGCCCTGGTTGGTCGTGCGGGTGGCAGCCACTCGATGTGTCCCTTCACGTCGATGTTTCTCTCTCTCCCTTCCTCTCTCTCCCTCCCTCTCTATCTGTACAAAAAAATGGAAAAATATCCTCGAGTGAGAATAAAAACAAACAAACAAACAAACATAATATCCTCAGAAAATAAGAGGAAATGTTGTATCCATGAGGCAATAAAGAAGTGCTATGAAAGGAACATTAGCATGGCCAGTGTGGCTCAGTGGTTGAGCATCAACCCATGCACTAAGAGGTCGCCAGTTCTATTCCCAGTCAGGGCACATGCCCAGATTGTAGCCCCAATCCCCAGTGGGGGGCATGCAGGAGGCAGCCGATTGATGTTTCTCTCTCACATCAATGTTTCTATCTCTCTCTCCCTTCCTCTCTCTCTAAAATATTAAAAAGAACAGAAAAAAAGCCCATTGAAAATTTAAAATATAACAGCAGAAATTTTAAATTCTAATGAAAGGGCTGGGAGATAAATTTAAGGGTAACTTCATGGAAAGTGGAAAGACGGAAATACTGAAAAATAGGCAGAAAGTGATAAGAATATTAAAGAATCGACTTGGGGGTTCAACACCCAAATAAAAGAAATCCTAGGGGGAAAAAAAAGAGAGAGAATAGTAAAAACAAAGGGTAGAAAAGTAACAAAGAAGCCCCTGGCCAGTGTGGCTCAGTGTATAGAGCATTGGCCTGCGGACCGAAAGGTCTCAGGTTTGATTCCCAGTCAAGGGCACATACTTGGGTTACAGGTGTGATATGGGGGCCCAGTTGGGGTTGTGCAGGAGGCAACCAATTGATGTGTCTCTCTTACACTGATGTCTCTCTCTCTCTTCCACTCTTTCTAAAAAAATCAATGGAAAAATAACTTCAGATAAGGATTAACGGAAGGAAGGAAGGAAGGAAGGAAGGAAGGAAGGAAGGAAGGAAGGAAGGAAGGAAGGAAGGAAATAATAAAAAATTTTCACAGAACCTGAATTTCCAGATTAAAAGGATTCAGCAGGTGCCCAGCAAATGAATAAGAAAAATAACCCACCATGGCACATTAATAGGTATTCTAAAACTAAGAAGATAAAGAGAATACCTAAAAGCTTCTAAGAGAAAATTTCAGTCACTGCAATAGATTGAGAATTAGCATAGCATCAGAAACCCAGCAGCGCTAGAAGCTAGAAGAAATTAAGAAGAGCCTGCAAAATTCTGCAGAAAAATAGATTCCAACCTAGAATTCAGTACTCAGCCAAAATACCAATGAAGTATGAGAAAAGAATAAAGGCTTTTTTGGAAATTCAAGTTCTCCAAAATGTCATTTCCTATATATACTTCCTCAGCAAAATCCAATAATCTAGCCAAATAAGAGGATAAACTAAGAGAATGATAGCTAACATTTATATAGTACCTGTTGTATGCTAGGTATTCTTTTAAGTGTGTGTGTGTGTGTGTGTGTGTGTGTACTCATATAATTTAATCCTCGTAGAAATTAGCAGACCATTTTTATTATCCACACTTTACAAAGTGATAAAGGGAGGTTAAGTAATCTCCCTCTTGTCACAAATCCTGTAAGCAGTAGTATCCAGAGGCCAAGCCCTTAAAGAAAGGGGAAGATTTAACAGCCATTCATAAAAGATACTTCCCCAATCTGATAAAGCACCTCTATGAAAAATCTTTAGCTTACATCATATTTAGTAGAGAAAGATTGAATGCTTCACCCTTAAGAATCGGAACAAGGGGCCTGGCTGGTTTGGCTCAGCAGTTAGAGCGTCAGCCTGTGGTCCAGAGAGACCCGGGTTCGGTTCCCGCTAAGGGCACGTACCTTGGTTGCAGTTTGTCCCTGGCCCTGGTTGGGTCATGTGGGTGACAACCACTCAATGTATCCCTTTCACGTTGATGTTTCTCTCTCTCTCTCTTCCTCCCACTCTATCTGAACAAAATATGGGAAAATGTCCTTGGGTGAGGATTAAAAAAAATAAAAGAATTGGAACAAGGTCCACTCTCACAGCTTCTATTCAGCATGGTACTGGTGGTCTTAGCCAGTGAAATAAGGAAATAAAAATAAATAAGAAGCATAAAAAAAGGAAGAAATAAACTGTCTTTGTTCTCAGATGTCATAATTGTGTACATATAAAATCCAAAAGAATCTTTAAAATTAAAACTACTAGAACTAATCATTGAATTTACTAAGGTCCCAGAATACAAGGTACAACTCAATTATATGTCTATATCCTAGTAAGAATAAAATGGAAAATAAAAACTTTAAATACCATTTATAACAGCATCCAAATAACCATAAAATAAATACTTAGGGATAAATTTTCAAAATCTATGTATTGAAAACTATGAAACATTCCAAGATAAATTAGAAAATATTTAAATAATTGAAGATACTATGCTCGTGAATAGGAAGACTCAATATTGTTGACATGTAAATTTTATCCAAATTGATCTATAGAGTCAACATAACCCAAAACAAATCCCAGTAGGACATTTTGTAGAAATTGACAAGCAACTTTTTAAATTTTTCTGGAAACAGTTAAACAATTTGGAAAAATAGGAGCAAGCTGGGAGAGTAATCTGTCCAGACTGCAATTGGACTGTGAAAGAGAGAGGTTACCAAGAAATAAAAATATTAATAGTTCAATCTGACAAATGTGAATGTATTAAGAAAGACATTTGGTACTGAAATAATGAAAAGTACATGGGGAAATTCTATTGTTAAACAAAACTTGTACAAAAAAAAAGAAGAAAATGTAAACATTGTACACAGCTGTGAATAATTTTTTACATAATCATTAGAAACAAAATAATTGAATGTTAACTTAACCAAAAAGTGTGGTGTCTGTGTCCTGGGAGAATGGAGCAGGGGTGGGGGGTGTGGGGCAGTATTGGTATTTGCTGGACAGGGGTAAAAGCAGGAGAGAGTTTAGAGAAGGTTAAATTCTCAGAAGACAAAAATAGAAAGTCAATAGATGATATCTAAAACTGGGGATGGGGGGTGTAAAAAGCTAGTAGTATAAGTATAATATTTAGAAATATGTAGACCACTATTAGATAAAACAGCTGTGAGTTGAAAGTGGTTGCCTTTGCCAGTAGGGAGTGGGGCAGGAGAGATGTTGCTGGTTTTTATTGTAAGCTATATTTATAAAAACTATACAATGCACATGAAATACTTTGATAAAAAAGAAAAACTAATTTTAGAAAGTCTAAGTTAACATATTCTGTTTATTTTTTACTTTTTTAATTCTTTAATTCGTTTCTACCTTCAAGGTTGGAAGAAAGATCTTGAGTTTAAGAAGAGAATACCAGGACTGCCCGGCCGGTGTGGCTCAGAGGATTGAGCATCATCCCATGGACTGAGAGGTCCCAGTTTGATTCCCAGTCAGGGCGCATGCCCGGGTGGCAGGCTCAGTCTCCAGTAGGGGCCATGCAGGGGGCAGCCGATCAATGTATCCCTCTCACATCAATGTTTCTCTCTCTTTCTCCCTTCCTCTCTCTCTAAAATATCAATAAAAACATATTTTTCAAAAAAAGAAGAAGAGAATACTAGGATGGATAAAAACATTGGTGGCGAGAGCTCAACTGCTAGCTACTTGTAGTTTTCTAGGTCAGACTAAGAGATCTTTGGCCCCTCCAACCTCTGCGTGGAGACAGCAAAAGGTTGTATTCCATGACGATTTCTTGGTTAGTGGCCATCTTTGGGATGCCACATCTCTGAAAAGATAAAGAGGAGATAGTCATTTTATCTCATCTGCATCTGTGGGATTTTCAGCTTCTGGAAGACCCTAATTAAAATGCAAATTGCTGGGAAAGAGGCAATCTTAAACTCCAAGGGTGGGGAAACTCCAGCCCTCAGGCCATATAATGTCTGCGAAATCAATACCAGCTAACGTCACAGGCCTTGCCAAATCAGCCTGACCAAATATAGCAGGCTAATTTTTAAGTTAATAATTTTGTGTGACCCTCGAATGATGTTATAAATATCCAAATGGCCGTTGGCGGAAAAAAGATTCCCCACCCCTGCATGGAATAAAATCCAGATTGTCATTATTTTTGCTGTAACTAGTAAGGATGGGCCATGAATAGGGGGGCAAGGGATGGTGAGGAGGCTGTGGTTAGTCTGAAGAGAAGCTAGTATATGGGAAAATAGTATATTTCAACATAATTACTTGGAGGCTGAAACATTTTAAACAAGCCTACAAAACCAATTTTAAATTTTTAAAATCATTAAGCATTGTGCAGAACATACATTTACATCCAATCCCTGTCCCCAACAACTCTATCCTTGCTGTTCACCCTGCGCTTAACCCCAATCCTATCTGTTTGATGGTGGGGCAGAGGTGTAATGGCCACTATAACGAGAAGGTATCTTAAGAGCGAAAAATAATGCAGGCAACTTCATAGAGTAAAACACTATTTATTATAGGGTCATTTACTTACAGGGATGTAGCGTCAAAGCGGACAGATGACTCAGCAATCTGCACAGATTATTCTCCACTAACAGCCCCTGTTGGCATCCTTTTTTACAGTGTAACCCAGGTACTAGTGATTGACAAGACAAAAGGACAAAGAAAGCAGTACATGACAGGAGTTACACCTGCTGGTGTCTTGTGATAGATGACTGTTTATCATAAATACTATCACCATTTCGATATTTATATTTATCTCGGTTGTCATGACGTTTCCACTCTTACTAACAAAAATATTTAAGGCTACATTGTGTAAGATTAAAGAACACAGATAATCATGCTTGCTAGTGACAGTAACGTTGGTTAAAGGTCACAACGTGAGCCCTGGCAGTTTTGACTCAGCGGTTAGAGTGTCAGCCACAGACTGAAGGGTTTCAGGTTCGACTCCCAGTCAAGGCCACATACCTGGGTTACAGGTGTGATCCTCAGCCCCAGTCAGGAGCAGGAGGCAACCAATTGATGTATCTCTCTCACATAGATGTTTCTCTCTCTCTCTCTCTCTCTCTCTCTCTCTCTCTCTCTGTCTCTCTCTCTCCCCCTCTCCCTCCCTTCCATTCTATCTTTAAAAAAATCAATGGAAAAATATCCTCAGGTGAGAATTAACAACAACAACAAAAAATGTCACAACATGTAAACTTAAAGATGGAAGAAATCCGGGACACAAAGAGGAATTTAGTTTTGTTCACATCTACATTTATGCACTGTCCCTAACTCTCTGCCATCTCTGTCCCACACACACACTCCTCTCTTAAGATGCACCTCATCCCTGATCTCAGCAGCATCCTAGACATTGAGCTCCTCCCTGAGGCGAACCCTCTCCCTGACCTTCACTAGCTCTCTAACCCTTACCCTATCTAGTGATTGAAATGCCAGCCTTTGCTATTTTAATACATCATGTTATTTCAGTACCAACATCCTGGCATTTTTACAGATCCATAATCCAAATCATTTATGTCTTGAGATATACCCAGAGATTACACATTGCATTAACAAATCTAACTGAACAATGGTGCACTTGTTTGAAAACAGTTCTGACTCCATCCCTCTTCTGTTAAAACACTTCCGAGATGCTGCTATTTGATTCCCACTTCCCAGGTCACTAACGAGGCCAACCATCTCTTCAGGTGTGTATTAGTCATTTGTATTTCCCCAGATCCAACTTGGATCCTTATTAACTTACTGAAGCCCTTGAGGAAGCTGTCTTTGGGATGGAGGAAGATGAGCATTGGGGGAGACAGGAGGCGAGGTGGGAAGATGATTCAGGGACAGGAGAGAAAAGGGAGGTTCCCAGGCTTCTTCCCTGGATCCTTTCTGCATTCTTCTGTCTTCTCTCTTTAATCAAATCCAGCTCTTAGGGCTTGAGCCCCTAAATCCTTCCTTATCAACCTATTTGGACAGTCTCAAGCTAGACAGGCAGAGGCACCTCCATCCTGGCCCCCGGAACAGCATCTTAGACAATGCTCCAGAGAGGATGGTGATCCTACCAGTGATGGCTTTTTGTTCCAGCCACTAACTGGACTAAATAGCAGTGGCTACTATTGTAGCCACTAACCCATCCCAGCCACTCTATTTCTGGCGCGCACACACACACACACCCCCGGAGACTCATCACACCCCCACATTCATCCCACTCCTAAGCCTCCTTCCGTAATCGGTCCCAATACCATCTTGAGCCTCCCTAACTCTCACTCATATCATTACCAGCCTTTCCCTACTTCTGGATCTCTCCCTATATTCGGACCCTCCACCTTATCCCACATGCCACTCCATCGCTGGCTCCTCCTCCACCACATCTCTGACTCGAACCTCAACCCCTGATCCCAATCCCAACTTTGATCTAAATTCCATTCCTGAACCTTACTCCACCCCCAACTTCAAACCTAATGAAGCTTTTCCCAAATGTTTTCTTCTAAGAGTTTAACCATTTTAGCTCTCACATTTAGGTCTCCAATCCATTTTGATTGTAAGGTGTAAGGTGTAAGGTGTAAGGTAAAAGACTGATTTCATTGTTGTGCATGTGGATTTCTAGTTTTCTCAGCACCCTTTGTTGAAAGACTATCCTTTCCCCATTAAATAATCTTGGCATCATTGTTGAAAATCATTTGATCATTTATGCTTAGGTTTATTTCCGAGCTATTTATTCTCAGGTTCATTTTATCCTTTGGCTTCATCAGCCTAGATGTGTTAGGCTTTTTACCGCATTGTCACAAAAATCCTGCCTCAGCACCACACATCATATCCTATAACCATATTTAAAGGCAAGACCCAAGATAGTGTGTCCCTTTTTTATTTTTTATTTATTTATATTTTTGTTAATCCTTACCTGAGGATTTTTTTATTATTATTATTATTTTTTTTTTTTTTTAGAGAGAGTGGAAGGAAGAGTGGGAAAGAGAGAGTAGGGAAAGAGAGAGAGAAGGAGAGAGAAACATCTATGTGAGAGAGACACATCAACTGACTGCCTCCCGCACAACCAGCGCTGGGGATAGAACCTGCAACCCAGGTATACTCCCTAGACCAGGAGCCAAATCAGAGACATTCTGGTCCACAGGCCAAGACTCTAACCACTGAACCAAACCGGCCAGGACTGTCTCTCCTTTTAAATCAGAAATATTTCCCAGGAGTCTCCAGCCCCAGCAGACTCCTCTAAAGCAATGATGTACTGAAGTCAGTTTGTACCTGCTTATGAAAACAGATCATTACGTTTTCTAGAATTTTGTGAACCGATTGCTAAATATCACCACCCTTAAAATTACTACGGTAGAAGATTTATAACATGGAACTTGGCGAATGCTACAAATCAGGATTTTCCCTCCAGGAGACTGGTTAATCAGCACACTCTTGCCTAAAAGTCATCCTAGCAGAACTGGATGATATGGCCATTCCTAGCTCAAGGGCGTCATAGAAGTGAGTCTCTGTCATTTCCAGCCTACCTCAAGGGAAGCAGACTTTGCTAGCAAGCAAGGAACATCTCAGAGGACAGAGGGCTATGGGCTGAGTGGTAGGATGGACAGAGTCCTAGCAGCTGACATAGTAATTATAGTAAGGGGTGGGGCGCCAGGGCAAGCTTTCTGAACCATACAATGGGCCCTGATAAGCTCGTGGCTTCAGCAACTTCCTGCGACCACAATGAGGACCCGTCTTGACACAGAGGCTGTGAATAGCCAGTGGACATGTAGTTTGGGTGCTGATGGGAGGGGAGGAGCCCTGTGGGGCTGAAAAGGGGCAGGGGTCTTAGAGGGTAGTAGAAGTGTGCCCTGAAGAAGAGCCAACAAAGGAAGGCCTGCCGTCCTTGGCCAAGAACTCCTTGCTGATCAGGCCATGGATGGCCATGATCTTGAGAAGACCATGGCGAAACTTCTGGCCAATGAAGGCATAGATGAGGGGATTGAGGCAGCTGTGGAAGAAGCCCAGAATCTCAGTGGCATCCAGGGCCCGGTCAATGTCTTTTCGGCGGTCACAGGTCTCCTTGATCGCCCCGATCCTCATGAGGCTGTCTGATATCAGCACCAGATTGTAGGGCAGCCAGCAGAACAGGAAGACGAGCACGACAGCAAAGATGACCCGCATGGCCCGGTGCTTCTGCCCCATGTGGGCCTGAAATAGCGTGCGCAGTGTGAGCCCATAGCAGAACAGCATGACCAGCAGTGGCAGAAGGAAGCCAACAGTCTGGGGCAGGAATCGCATCACCATGCGCCATTTTGTTGTATTGGCACCTAGGCCCTCCTAACAGACTGGGCTGGAATTAGGCGGGTGGATGGCTCTGTGGAAGACAAAGATGGCCAGAGACAGGATCAGGGATAGGGCCCAGATGCTTATGCATATGAACTTGACCCAATGCTGCTTCTGAGTCAATGTACGTGTGGCATGAACAATGGCCAGGTAGTGGTCCACACTGATGTAGGCCAGTAGTAGAATTCCACTGTAGAAGTTGACTTCCTTCAAGAGTGAGACCACCTTACACAAGGCTGTGCCAAAGATCCAGCCCTTTGCCTTGGAGACAGCCCGGATAGGCAAGGTCAGGGCGAAGAGCAGCTTGGCCATGGCCAGGTTCAGCAAGGAGATATCAGTTACAGAGTTGCTGACCTAGATGTATAAGACAACCAGCATCACCAGGGAGTTTCCCAGCAGGCTCAACAGGAAGATCAGGGCATAGATAACAACCAAAACATACTTGTTGAGTGTCTCAGTGTCCATGAGTCAGAGGCTATCATATTTTTCTGTAGGTTATGTGCTGGTGAATTTTCAAACTCATCCCATGTATATTCCATGAAGAAAGTCAAGGTTTGATCTAGTTGAAAGATTAGGAAAGAATTATAATTCAGACTCAAGCCACTCTCATCAAGAATGTGAGAACATTTGGCCAGTGTGGCTCAGTGGAGGAGCGTCATCCCATGCACCGAGAGGTTGCTGGTTTGATTCCCAGTCAGGGCATGTGCCCAGGTTGTGAGCTTGATCCCCAGTATGGGGCGTGCAGGAGGCAGCTGATCGATGTTTCTCTCTCACTGATGTTTCTGTCTTTCTCCTCCTCTTCCTCCCTCTCTATCTAAAAAGTCAATTTAAAAAAAAAAGTTTTTTAATTTTTTTTTAAATGTGAGAACAGTTACTGGGATATCTTTTGCTTCTCTGTTGGTTTGGCAACCAGAGTTCCCTTTCTTCACCTCCATCTTGGACTTCCTTGGAGGTCAGTGTCACCTGGCAGTGTTGTCAACCTTTCATAACTCTGGGGCCTGATCTGAGTGTGGGATGAGGTGAACTATAAGGAAAAAACCTTAGCCAATGGTCAGCCCTACAACTGCCTCAACTCCACCTATAATTCCACCACTGCCCTCTCTTTAGCCTTCTTCGTCCTCAGCATGTCTTCACACTCAAATGGGAGGACCAGGTTGGTCTTGGACATTCAGGAGAGGCTAATGTTAAGCAAAATAGAAGTAGGCAAACCTGTCCCTGGATATCCCTTTCTGTGTTATTTCCCTTCTTATGTTGTTCCTGATTCTGTTTAACCTGCTCAAAATCTACAGAGGGAAAGAAATGGTAACAATGAAGCATTAAAGTGTATTTTAAGCTTTGTCTAAAGGAGCAATAAATGTTTTGGTCCTCTTTCTAAAGGAAGCGTAAGCTTTTGAGAGATGTCCCCATCTTGGTCCTTGAAATCACCTCCTAAACATCCACAGAACATTCAGCAGTTTTCAAATATCTTTTTTAACTGTGAAACACTTTGTTGAAGTAAAATCTTACCAGAAACCCAATATGTAAAATAGCCAAAGCCCCATCTGCTGGGGAGGGAAGGTGTGCTGCTGTCTCTACCCAGACAGCTGCTCGGGAGGTTCCCTGGACCCCCAACACCAGTCAGGGAACAGTCTGAAACCTTCGGAAAGTTACCAAGATCGGAAATAAGGATACCTTGAATCCAGTCCTGATTCTACCATTAATAATGTGTGTGACCTTGAGGGGGTCCTTTTACCTCTCTAGATTTCCATTTTCTAATCTGCAGTTTGAAGGAGGCAGAGCAGATAACTCCTGAGTTGTTTCCAGGGGTTCTGTTGAAGTCTATAACTTCATTCAGATCCACACATTTTAGTGTGTTTTCTCCTTCAGTACTAGTTTCACAGAAGACAAAGTCTTAGAGCAAAGCAATAAATACTAAATTGGGAAGATGTCAGCCTCTTCCTCGCAAAAGGGAGAAGTGTGAAAGGAGGAGGTAAGAAGGCTGTAGACTCCTGTCACCAAGTACAGCCTTGGATGAGGTCAGAACTGAGTACATGGTCACAAGGGAGGAGGCAAAGCCAACTGAGCAGAAATCTTCAGGTCTCAGAGAAATGGACGAATTTTCTAAAATACAGTCAAACTAAGTCTCCCCACCCCAAAGAATGTCCTGGCCCCCGGAGGAGGCTTCCTGCCGGAGGCACCAGCCATAAGAGCCTGAAGCTCAGAGACCAGAATGGCTTCATAGAGGGAATCTGATGAACCAAGAGAAATAGGGAAGCCAAATCATCGCCTCCTGTTTGAGCCCTGCCCATGCTTACATTTGGAGAACAGACTGAGCCAAGGGGTCACAGTCCTGTTAGAGACTCGCAGGGTCCATATGTCCAAGCAGGGGTCCCAGGCATGAAGATGGAGTTAAAAGTTATTATCTGAATTTTCCACTCTGTGGATGACTATTTTTATTCTCTTCCTTTTCTAGTATTTATTTCCACTTGTTTATTCCTTACATTCCCTAGCAGACCTCCTTTGAAAGCTTCCACTTGCCTGACGCAAATAAAGGGGGAAGGATTTGACTTTTTACAGTAGAGACTTCAGAAGGAGTCCACTGGAGGAAGGCTCCCAGGAGCCCTCCACCTAGGAGAAATTCTGGGGCAGTCTGGTGGGAAAGACTGTACTTAAGCTGTGTTTGCACAAAAAGCATACAATTTTTACTTATACTGTAAACTTCTTTGGGGTGGCCTGGGGGCTGGTGGAGAATTAACCCCACTCCACATCCAGCCACCCCTTGCACAACCACTGCCAACAACTGGTTTATTAGAATGGCCCTGGGGCTGGGGGCATGGGCCAGCTGGAGTCTGGCTGGACAACAGGGGGACCGTCAGAGCTGGGGCAATCAGTGAATGGAGGAGGTGGGGTTCGTGTCATTCTGCTCCTCTCTCAGTACTGAAGGATGGCTTTGCTGGGAACCTGCCTCAGCTGCCCCCAGCAGTTAATGTCTGTCCCCGGGCTTTACACCTCTGGTATTGTAATCACTTCTCCAATATAACAGGAACCCTACTGTACTGCAATACTGTGTTTACCAGTCAGCTTTTCCCACTAGACCATGGACTGCTAGAGCGCAGGGACCCCCTCCGAGTCAGCTTCGGATCCTCTGCCAGGGGACAAAGAAGTGCTCAAACCCATGGTTGTGCTGTAAAATGACACCAGACACATCGCCTATGATTTATAGACTGTAGATTACCACCAGGATTCAGAGTGCCTGTCACTGTGGGCACACAGTCATACCTAAGGTGTGCCTGAGAGCTTCACTTCCATACAGCCAGACTGCTCTCTCTGGCATTGTTCTTTCCCGGTCATTCTCTACTGTTTAAAGTTAGCGCCAATCTGTTTGAGTGTAAATTATGCCCCTGACCAGTAAATGCCAAAGTTATCACTGGTGCCTACAATTCTGCCCTTGGCAAGCATATTTTTTCAGCTAAGTCTCCACCTGCATTCTCTTGTCATTTTTAAATAGTAGCAGAATGTGTAGGAGACCATTGCCTGGGTCTACCCGTGCTTTGTTTTTACTACAGTGGGACTATTGTAATCTGATGCCTAGAATAGAAAGGAATTGAAGATGGAGAAGCCCCTAAAGGGGGTGGACATTCCCCTATTAATCATCCAGGGAAAAGATAGCTCCTGAGGCAGAAAGTGGTGACTGGACGCCGGAGAAAGCAGACTATACAGTCTGGGGCCTACGCGGCAAAACGCCTGCAGGTAGGTAGTCCAGTCAAGCTGCGGCTACAGGGAAAGAGAGTGTTTGCCACAAGGGGGCAGCAGTCACTGGATGGGAAGCCTTGCAAGGGACCCACTGAGAAAGCCCAGGACAAGAACAGCCATATCTTTTCGGTTTGAGCAGTCATATCTTCGTATCTATTTTTAAGCCCCTCTTGGTTATAATTCCCCTCTGCTTTTCCTAAGCCCTCAGTCCAGTCGGTTCAGCACTCCAGTCTATTTGGACTAATGACCGAGGTATTAGGGAAGAGTCTGGTGCTCCCTCCAGCCTGAATAGTAAAGGAGAAGCAGCCCCTCTGGAGGAGCAACAGGAGTAGCTCAGGTCTCCAGTGGGAAGACCATCAGGAGAGCAAGAGTTGAAAAGAATCTTTGCCTTCCTGGTAGGAAAGAACACTTCACTGAGGAGGAGGAAGGCACGTACACGTGAACATATGGGATGTTTACCCACTTGACAATGTTCCGGCAAGTCTACCCACCACTCTCCTCCATACCTCACTTCCCACTTCTGACTGCTCCCTCACACATGGATCCGTAATGTTCCTAACGGGAAAGCGTTTCTCCACCCTGCGCAGGACATCCAGTGCCGCCACACTGCTGCGACTGCGCAGCCTGAATGCCAATCTGTTGGCAAAATGTGGAGGCCTCTTCTCGTCACCCTGTTTTTAAAATGGCAGCTTCTGCCCAACCCGTGTGGCTCACTGATTGAGCATCGACCCATGCACCAAGAGGTCACCGTTCCTGGTCAGGACACATGCCCGGGGTTGTGGGCCAAATCCCCAGTGGGGGGCATGCAGGAGGCAGCCAATCCATGTTTCTTTCTCTCCTTTTCTCTCTTTAAAATCAATAAAGAAAAAATATTTTTAAATAAATAAATAAAATGGCAGCTTCTGCCCTGGCCAGTTTGACTCAGCGGTTAGAGCGTTGGCCTGTGAACTAAAGGGTCACCGGTTCGATTCTGGTCAAGGGCACATACCTGGGTTGCTGGTTCTATGCCCAGCCCAGTCGGGGTCATGCAAGAGACAACCAACCGATGTTTCTCTCTCTCATCCCTCCCTTCCTCCCTTCCACTCTACCTAAAAAAATCAATGGAAACATATCTTCAGGTGAGGATTAAAATAATAATAAATAAATAAATAAAATGGCAGCTTCTATGCAAGACTATGTGAATGGCACAGTGTGGCTGTGAGTATCTACTTCACCCTGTGTCAGCTTTAATGCGGGCATCAGCATCTCTTCACATCCCTGCAGAAGAATCCACTTAAACTTGAGGCAAGGGGCGGGGGGGGAGGAGTCACCCCTCTCCCAAGGATTACTCCCATTGCCACATAAGAGGTTCAAGGACAAGGAGATCTACTCAGAGCCAAGTTCAAGTTGGCTGTTTAATGACAGTAGGTAAAGCAAGTATGTAGTCTTGCTGCTGGACGTCATTTTGCTACCATAAATGACAAACCAGTGCAAGGACAAAACTAACATACGGAGTAAGGCAGAGCTGAGAGACTCACAGAGAAAAGGAGCCAGAGTCCTGAACAAACCATGCCCAGAGGTCTGTACTTTCCAGTTACATGAAGCAATAAATTCTCTTTGTTGTTGCCTGGCTGATGTGGCTCAGTGGGTTGAGTGTCAGTCCCATGGACTGAGAGGTCCTGGTTCGATTCACAGTCAAGGTACATGCCCGAGTTGCAGGCTTGATCCCCAGGTGGGGGCATGCAGGAGGCAGCTGATCCATGTTTCTATCTCTCTCTCCCCTTCTCTTTCTCTAAAAAATAAACAAACACTTTTTAAAATTCTCTTTGTTGTTAAGACCTATTCAAGTTAAGTTTTCTGTTACCTCCAGGCAACTGAGAGAGTTCTAGAAAAAGGTGGGAGCCAGAGAAGAACCTTGAAGGGTGAGCACATGAGAACCCATCTCAGGGCAGTCTCCTGAGTGAATCCAGAAATCCCTGCTTTGGAGTCAGACAGACCATAATTCAAACTGGCCCTCCTTTATTAGTTTATGGTCTTGGACAAGTTTGTTAACATGTGTCAAAATATTCTTATCCATAGACATGGGGAAAATAAAACTTGCCTCATGGAACTGTTGTGATGATGAAATGGGTAAGAGCACAGGCTCTAGAGCCAAACCACCCACCTCCATGCGAATCCAGCTCCGTCCCATGGCCAGTATGCCCACAGGAAGATTAGACACTTGCTCTGGGCCTCAGTTTTCTCATCTGTAAAATGAGAAGGAAAAGGGCACCTAGATATGAAAATCAATGAGTTAATTCAGGAAAAGTGCTTAGCACAGCGTCTCACAGATAATAAATGTTCAGTCACTTTTAGCTGTCTTTATACACAAACTCCATGGTCCTTTCGCGTGTACCAAACTCACTAAGCAATGCAGAAGTTGCCCCTGCAATCCCACGTAATGTGAGGGAAGGAAGAAACGAAGGGAGGGAGGGAGGGAGGACAACGTTTATCACAGGATTGTTTATAATAATAAAATTGGGTAATTTCTGTGTCCTTCAAAAACATTTATACAAATTATAGTAGAGTTATAGCATGGAAGAAAGAAAAGCAAAAGAAAGATGGATTCTATTTCTAGAGACTGGGAGACCCACAGTGACGTGCTTTCTGTTTATTGTGCCTCCAGACTCTGGGAAATAACACCAGGGCTGTAAAAAAAAGAAAAATAAAGACATAGAGCATAAGACCTCTAGGTATACTGGAAAACAACTGAGATAAAGCAAAGAAGAAAAAAAGAATCCAGTCCTGGTGGCCAGGGACTGCAGTTGCAAGAAAAGTCCAGTAGAGGACAGCATTATCCTCAAATCAAACCAAGCAACTGGTTGGGGGCCATGCAATAATCCAGGTGAAAATAACCCTGTACATCATAGAAGTTGGATTAGGCAGCCACCATCTTGCATTTAACAACAACTTTGAAACTTTGCGAATCTTTTTCATTCTCCCCTTAAAGTCCTTCCAGGTTAGATTTGAGCAAGTGCCTGAGTATGGGTGCAGTTTGAGATGAGCAGTTGAAGTTTATCATCCACAGCACTCAACTAATCAGTGCTTTCAAGCACTTAATAGTCCTGTCCCTGTGGCCATCCCCCTTTTCCAGCCCACGGACACTTCCTCCAGAGAAGTGTGAACCCGCACCTGCAAACAGCACCTTTGGATTCTCTCAGCAAAGCAATGAAAAGGTATGGTTCAGAGAAAAGAAAATCTTTCTAGTTTTCTTCTAGCTCAGTTTTTGGTTCTCCAGCTCGGGCTGCCATCACAAAACACTGTGGACTCCGCTTAAGCGACAGATATTTATCTCTCACAGTTCTGGAGGCTGGAGGTCTGAGATCAGTGTGCCGGCAAGGCTGGGTTCTTGGTGAGGGCTCTCCTTCTGGCTTGCAGACAGCTGCCTTCTATGCAGCTGTTTCTTCACATGGTACAGAGAGAGATGGAGTTCTAGTGTCTTCCTCTTCTTATACATTAATATCATCATGGGGCCTCACCATCATGACTTCATCTAAACCTAACTGCCTCCCAAAGGCCCCACACCCAGAAACCATGACATTGGGGGTTGGGGCTTCAATGCATGGATTTTGAGGAAGCACAAACATTCAGTCCATAATAAGCACCACCTCACAATTTGGGTAGAATGAGTTCCTTCCCCTACAGCACTCTCTTCCATATTCATGAGGCAAGGTTCTTGCAAGTTCCAACAAACTTCTGTCTATAATGGAGGCTTGCTGCCCTGGCCTGCTTGGCTCAGTGGTTAGAGCGTCGGCCTGCGGTCCACAGAGACCGGGGTTTGGTTCCCGCTGAAGGCATGTTGCCTCGGTTGCAATTTGTCCCTAGCCCTTGTTGGGTCATGCTGGTGGCGGCCACTTGATGTGTCCCTTTCGCTTCGATGTCTCTCTCTCTCTCTCTCTCTCTCTCTCTCTCTCTCTCTCTCTCCCTCCCTCCCACTCTATCTGAACAAAAAATGGGAGAGTGGCCCTGGCCGGTTTGGCTCAGCGGTTAGAGCGTCGGCCTGCGGTCCTGAGAGACCCGGGTTCGGTTCCCGCTAAGGGCACGTACCTCGGTTGCAGTTTGTCCCTGGCCCTGGTTGGGTCGTGTGGGTGGCAGCCACTCGATGTGTCCCTTTCACGTCGATGTTTCTCTCTCTCTCTCTCCCTCCCACACTCTATCTAAACAAACAAACAAAAAATGAAAAAAAAAAAAAAATGGGAGAGTGTCCTCGGGTGAGGATAAAAAATAAATAAATAAAAATGTAATGGAGGCTTGCTTATTTTCTCTTACACGGAGCCAACTGCTTCAAGCTCTACCCTACGTGGCCCAACCAGCATAATCAACAGTCTGTCTGACGGCCATGGCTGCCAAAGTAGGATCCTTGGTTGCAGTAAAAACAAACTGTACAAATAGTTACCTGGGAGTGGAGGAGTTGGAGATGGGAACTGGGCTGGGAGGAGAGAGGTGGGAAGAAGACTTTTCATTCGTGGCTTGAAATATTTTATTTTTTTATACATGCGACTGGTTCCTATTATATATTTTAAGTATAAAATCTAATCTTAGAATGTTAACAACGAATAACTTAAACATGGGGTGGAGGAGATGAGGTGTGCTGAGCACCCTCCTTTGAGCTCCGGTGTCTGCAATTGACCGTCTTCTGGCGACTCTGCCTCAACTTTCACCCAGAGAGCCAAGGAGGCTTTCAGCCAATTCCAGGAAGCATCTGGCTGGGCCCGGGGTTAGAAACCTGTTATTCCTCTTCATTCCCTCCACTGCAGACTCTTGACTCCAAATCAGCTCACCTTGGACTTTCTTGGTCCTTGTCTCTTTCCTGTCACTGGTCTGTCTAGCTGCCTACACACTCAGTCCCTCCACTGCATCCGAGGGCATCCTGGCATCTCCTCATCTCCTAGTTGGCCCTGTCCGCCTGAATTGTTTCCAGATGCGATTCCAGATAGCGCCACGACTGGGCTTCTCCACCCTCCTAGGCACCAAGGCAACATCACGCCCTGGATTTTAATCTAGGCCTGGCAGTGAACTCTGATTACCTTGCATTGACTATTAAAACCTGCTCATGTGCCCTGGGAACACCCCCATTTTCTTTCATTTAAAATAAGGGCTTTAGCCCTGAACAGTTTGGCTCAGCGATTGAGCATCGGCCTGCGGATCAGAGAGTCCCGGGTTCGGTTCCCGCTAGGAGCACATACCACAAAAAAATAAATAAAGGGCTTTAAAAAATAATAATAAATAAGGGCTTTGACTTCTACTTGACTATACCTAGAGGCAGCTTCCTGCTGAAATTACTTCTCCTAGTCTCAAAGCCAGGGATGCAGTCAGCCTGCAGGTGAGTTTCTTCAGCTGCATAAGATTGGTTTCTTTTTTTTTTTTTTTTTTTTTTTATCCTCACCCTAGGATATTTTTCCATTTTTTGTACAGATAGAGTGGGAGGGAGAGAGAGGAAGGGAGAGAGAGAGAGAAACATCGACGTGAAGGGACACATCGAGTGGCTGCCACCCGCACGACCAACCAGGGCCGGGGACAAACTGCAACCGAAGTACGTGCCCTTAGCGGGAACCGAACCCAGGTCTCTCCAGACCACAGGCCGACGCTCTAACCGCTGAGCCAAACTGGCCAGGGCTAAGATTGGTTTCTTTGTTTGTTTGCTCATTTCAATTCAAATTGGTTCTCACCCTGGCCAATGTAGCTCAGTTGGTTGGAGCATCATCCAGTACACGAAAAGGTAGCAGGTTTGATTCTTGGTCAGGGCATATACCCAGGTGGCAGGTTCAATCCCCGGTCAGGGCCCGTGCAGGAAGCAACTGATTGATGTTTCTCTCTCTTTCTCTCTCTCTCTCTCTAAAACCAATTTTAAAATTTTGGTTCTCAACATTTTAAAACTTAGACTTTTTCATATAAAAAAATCTGGGTTTTGCCCTGGCCAGTTTGACTCTGGTTGGAGCAACAGCCCACGGACCAAAAAGTCATGGGTTCAATTCCAGTCAAGGGCAAGTACCTCGGTTGCAGTTCGATCCCCGACCCTGGTTGGGGTTGTGCAGGAGGCAACCAATTGGTGTGTCTCTCTCACACCATTGTTTCTCTTCCTCCCTCCCTCCCACTCTATCTGAAAATCAATGGAAAAGTATGCTTGGGTGAGGATTTAAAAAAAAATCTGAGTGTCAATATCCTCAGCTAAAGTTGGTTCAGAGAAGAGGTCCTAGAAACAAAGCTACATTCACACCATTATTGGATTCTCCCAAAAACACCAAAGCAACTAAATGGGGAGAAGAAACTTTTATCAACAAAATGGTGCTGGAATAACTAAATATGAGAAAAATACAAATTTTGACCCTTTTATGGCACACGAACATTATTTTGAAGTGACTCATGGGCCTAAATGTAAAAACTAAAACTGTAAAGCTTTTAGAGAAAAACACGAATGTGTATCTTCATAACTTTGGGTTAAGCTAAATGTTTCTTAGACAAATCAAAGAATACAAAAAACATTTTTAAATGTTTGGACTAATTAGACTTTATTAAAATCAGAAATTTCTGCTCATCACAAACACACCATTTATTTTATTTTATTTTTTTAATCCTCCCCCGAGGACATTTTTGCATTTATCTTCAGATAGAGTGGGAGGGAGAGAGGTGGGAAGAGAGAGAGAGAGAGAGAGAGAGAAACATCGGCGTGAGACACATCAACTGGTTGCCACCCACATGGCCCCAGGGCAGGGACAAACTGCAACCAAGATACGTGTCCTTAGCGGGAACCAAACCAGGGTCTCTCTGGTCCGTGGGCCGACACTAACCTCTGAGCCAAACTGACCAGAGCAAACACGCTGTTTAAAACAGGAATAAACAAGCTAATGCCTGGGAGGCAGCACTGACTCAGTGGTGGTTAAAATCCATGGCTGGCTGAGGTCTCCCCAAGAGAGACCAGGGCATGAGAAGGGAAGAGGGCCATAGCTCCCAAATGCACTGATTTTCTCTTGTGATTCTCACACAAATCTGTAACTTGAATGTCTCACATCTTCTAGTCATGTTAAATTGTAATCAAGACATAAATTACATGCATAAAGTTTGAAAATAAACAAGCAGAAAACTAAACATTCCCTAGGTCTCCAAAACCCAGATGCATGACAGACTCAGGCTGTCTCCTGCCTTTAGACATAACCCAGGGCAGAGCTGACAGGTGACATTGACAGGCCCCAGAGGAAACTCCATCTCTCATGTATTTATTCCTTTTGTCCTCTTGGTGCTATTTAAGGAATAAACATTTCCCCTTTAAAGATAGTCCTCCTAAAAGAACAGAGATGGCATAAAGAATGTACTAGTTGCCAGAAAACCTGGCTTAGAGTCACATGAAGTTGGGCAATGTAACCACTCAGAGATTCTTTTTCCTCTTGTGTAAAGTAGGGATGATAAGTGCTGTAAAGAACAAGTGAGAGCCCTGGCAGGTTTGGCTCAGCAGTTAGAGCGTTGGCCGGAGAACCAAAGGGTCATGGGTTTGATTCCTGGTTGGAGGCGTGTACCTTGGTTACAGGTTCCATCCATGGCCTGGGTCAGGGTTGTGTGGGGTGGAGGAGGGGTAGGGGCAGCCAATCAATGTGTCTCTCTTGTATTGATGTTTCTCTCTCTCTCCCTCCTTCCATCCTTCCTCTCTAGCAAAAAAAATAAATGGAAAAGGTGAGAATTAATAACAACAACAAAAAAGAACAAATGAGAAAGCACTCTTAAAAATGTGTTCAAGCCCTGGCCGGTTTGGCTCAGTGGTTGGAGCATTGGCCTGCAACCAGAGAGTCCCGGGTTCGGTTCCCACTAGGGGCATGTACCAAAAAAAAAAAAAAATGTGTTCAAAACTCTGCCCGGCCGATGTGACTCAGTGGTTGAGCGTTGACCCATGTACCAAGAGGTCACCAGTTCAATTCCCAGTCAGGGCACATGTCTTGTGGGCCAAATCCCCAATAGGGGTCATGCAGGAGATGCCCAATTGATGTTCTCTCTCATCAATGTTTCTCTCTCTCTCTTTCCTTTTCCCTTCCTCTCTCTCTAAAAATCAATAAAGAAAAAAATGTTTTAATGTGTCCAAAACTATGTTCAGGGCTATAAAGAATAGAACCCCAACCCCACTAGCTCAAGTCGAAAGAGAGTTTATCGAAATGATACAACAGGTAATCTCAACAAACTCGCAGGAACAGGAAATGAAGTGCCGTTTGTCACCTAGGCATTGAAACTGAAAGCCCTCTGCCATATTCTCTTTGGGGCCATACGACTGCCACCTCAACTTCTCTCTCAGGTCTGCACAGTCCCACATGGTAGACACTGCCATTGTCTATCCACTACCCACTACCCTTCTTTCCTCACTCAGAAGACCTCAATTCAATGAGGGTGGTCTAAGCCAGTTATGACCATCTGTTTCCTCTCTTCCCCCTCCCTTACACCTAGCAGTGTATGTGGTTCTGGCAAGTGAGGCTTAAGGAGAAGAAGACTGCTAGGAACTCTGGGAATGCTCTTGCTTTTCCTGACAAAAAGCAAAGATGCTTGGTGTCACCTCTTCCTTTTTCTTCCTTCAGTTGTGATCACCAGAGCTGCAGCAGCCATGAGAAAAGGACCAAAAGAATCACGAAGATGCCTAGGCAGGTATGGCTCAGTGGCTTGGGCATCCTCCCATGAACTGAGAGTTCCGGGTTTGATTCCCAGTCAGGGCACACGCCCCGGGGTTGCAGGCTCAATGCCCACTAGGGGCCATGCAGGAGGCAGGTGATTCATATTTCTCTCTCACATTGATGTTTCTATTTCTCTCTCCCTTCCTCTCTCTCTAAATAAATCAATAAAAACATATTTTTTTTAAAAAGAATCACAAAGATGTCTCTCACCCTTGGACATTATTTATCCCTTGAACCAACATTAGTAGATGTTATGTGTAAAATAAAAACAAAACAAAACAAAACCCCTGTGTTTTTAAGTCACTATGAGTTAGGTTTTCGGTATTTAAGCTGGGGCCCCTCTTAACCAATAATGCTATCATCACATTTGGGATTTTCCAAACATCAGTTATCCTCAAACCATCTGTAATACTTTTGCCAGATCTACTTAAGTGCCATGTTCTTCTTTAAATTGATTCAATTTTATTAACTTAAATACCCACCTTAACCTTGTAGCTACCCTGTGCGAGGTTTTGTTTTTCTTTTTCTAATACCCATAAAACTAAATAGGTAACAATTAAAATTAAAACAGGTTTTCAAATTGGGGAGCACATCCACCTGCCAGGAGAATGGTGCACCCAGCTCCACGGGAAGTCCCCGCGCTCAGGACCCTCCCAGACCTGCCTGTGCATCTGGTGGTTCATTTGTATCCTCTATAATAAACTGATAAATGTAAGTAAAATAATAATTTTCAATTTTTGATTAAATTAAAGCAGATTTACCATATGCCAGCCCAAATCATCTCATTTTTACCAGTGGAGTATCCTGCAAAGCAAAACCAGCTCTGTCTCTGTGTCTCGAACTCCTGTTTCATATTCTCGGGAGGGAATGTTCCCGGTCAGGCTCTTCCCCTGAGCCACATGGTACATAACACCACACACGCCTTAAGGAACTCAGGGGAGATGAAGATAGTAGGCAGGGCTACCACAGTCATGCACAGGATGATCATGAAGAAGAAAATGATGATGCTGAAGAAGGAGGAAAAAATATCTTCAGGTGAGGATTTAAAAAAAATTTTTTTTAATGTGTATACGTGTTGCCCTCCTCTAAGAATTTATTTTAAGAAAATAATGGCCCAGCCAGTGTGGCTCAGTGGATTAAGCATCGTCCCATGGACTGAGAGGTCCTGGTTCGATTCCTGGTCAAGGCACAAGCCCAGGTATCAGGCTTGATCCCTGGTAGGGGATGTGCAGGAGGCAGCCAATTTATGTTTATCTCTCACATCAATGTTTCTCTCTCTCTAAAAAAAATCAATAAGAACATATTTTAAAATAAAAAAGGCAATGCACCTCTCTTTTTATACCAAAATGAGAGGTTCAACAAATGTGATCTTCCAAAGCAGGACAACCTTTTGGGAGGCATATTAAACCACATAAAATTTGCCCAGCCAGTGTGGCTCAGTGGTTGAGCATCGACCCATGCACCAAAAGATCGCCAGTTCAATTCCTGGTCAGGGCACATGCCCAGGTTGTGGGCCAAATCCCTAGTGGGGGCATGCAGGAGGCACCCAGTCGAGGTCTCTTTCATCGATATTTCTCTCTCTCTCTCTCTCTCTCTCTCTCTCTCTCTCTCCCCCTCTCTCTTCCTCTTTCTCTAAAATCAATAAAGAGGAAAAAATTAAAATAAATAAATTAACCATATAAAATTTAAATACCAAATAAAAAAGTCACTAATTTCCTGTAAATAGTACAACCCACTGCATATTCACATTCAGACTTTCAGATGACTATACTTAATGACAGTTCCTGGTTGACTCATCTCAGGTTTGGAGGTACATCTTGTACGTGTCTATGACAGGTTTTTAATTTTGATGTAGAACAGTTCATCATTGTTTCCTTTTGTGCTTTTAGTGTCAAGTCTAAGAATGTATTGCCAAATCCGAAGTCATGATTTTATGCTCATGTTTTCTTCTCATAGTTTTACAGTTTTGGCATTTATATTTCGGTTGTTGGTCCAATTTAATTTTTGTATTGGAATGAGTTAAGGGTACAACTTTACTCTTTTGCATGTAGTTTTTCCAATTGTCCCAGCACAATGTGTCCCATTGAATGGTCTTGGCATTCTTGTCAAAAATCAATTGGCCATAGATGTTGGGTTAATTGCTGGACTCTCAATTCTATTCCATCAGTCTATATATGTCTGTCTTTATTGCTGCAACATTGTAGTAAGTTTTGAAATCCAGAAGTATGAGTCTTCCAATTTTGTTTTTCTTTTTAAATATTGTTGATTACTGGGGCCCCTTGCAGTTTCCTATAAACTTTAAAGTTGTCTTTTCCTCTTCTGCATAAAAGGCCACTGGGATTTTTTTTTATTATTGTTGATTTATTGGGGTGGCATTCGTTAATAAAATTATATAGGTTTCAAGTGTACAATTCCATAATACATCATCTGTATATTGTATTGCGTGTTTACCACCTCAAGTCAAGTCTCCTTCCTTCATCATTTATCTCCCCTATATTCTCTTCTACCTCCCCCAAAACCCCCTCCCCTTCCCCTCTGGTAATCACCATAACGTTGCCTGTGTCTATGAGGTTTTTGTGGGGGATGGGGTTGCTTAATCCCTTCACCTTTTTCACCCAGTCCTGCAACCCACCCTCCCCTCTGACAGATGTCAATCTGTTCTCTGTCTATGAATCTATTTCTATTTTGTTAGTTTATTTTGTTCATTAGATTCCACATATGAGTGAAATCATGATACTTGTCTTTTTCTTACTGGCTAATTTCACTTAGCATAATGCTCTCCAGGTCCATCCATGTTGTTGCAAAGAATAAGATTTCCTTCTTTTTTGTGGCCAAGTAGTATTCCATTGTGTAAATGTACCACAGCTTAAGGCCATTGGAATTTTGATAAAGGGTGCATTGAGTCTATTGGTGCTTTGGGGAATATTACCATCTTAACATTATTTAGTCTCCCAATTCATGACCATGGAATGTTGTTCCAATGATTTAGGTCTTCTTTAATTTCTTTTAGCAATATTTTGTGGTTTTTAGTGTACAGATCTTTCACCTCCTTGGTTATACTTATTCCTAGGTAATTTATTGTTTTGATGGAATTGTTTTCTTCATTCCTTTTCAGATTGTTCCTTGCTAGGGTATAGAAAGAAATACTACTGATTTTTGTTATTGATCTTGAACCCTAAAACTTTGCTGAATTTATTTATTAGCTCTAGCAGGTTTTTGTGGATTCTGTGGGGTTTTCTTTATACAAAATTATGTCATCTGCAAATAAAGATAGTTTAATTCTTGTTTTTCACTTTGGATGTCTCTTATTTATTCATAATGCCTAATGCTCTGGCTAGGACTTCCAGGACAATGACAAATAGCACTGGTGAAAGCAAACATTTCTGTCGTCTGAGGAGGAAAGCTTGCAGTCTTTCACCATTAAGTATGATATTAATTTTGAGGGTTTTATTCATGAGTGTCCACTACCATGTTTTTAAAAATTCCCTTTTATTCTCAATTTTCTGAGTATTTTGGGGGTAGGGGGTTCTTTTATTTTTTTTTAAATCCTCACCTGAGGACATTTTTGCATTTATCTTTAGATAGAGCAGGAGGGAGAGAGGGAGGAAGAGAGAGAGAGACATCGATGTGAGAGAAACACATCGATGTGAGAAAAACACATCGACTGGTTGCCACCCACACAACCCCAACCAGGGCCGGGGACAAACTGTAACCGAAGAACGTGCCCTTAGCAGGAACCAAACCCTTGTCTGTCTGCTCTGCAGACCAACATTGTAACCACTGAACCAAACCGGCCAGGGCATTGAGTATGTTTTTAAATTTTTCTTTCTTTATTAATTTTTTAGAGAGAGAGAGGGAGAGGGAGAGAGAAACATCAGTGAAAGAGAACATTGACTGGCCGCCTCCTACATGCCCCCCACTGGGAACTGGGCCTACAACCTGGGCATGTGCCCTGACCAGGAATCAAACTGGCAACCTCTTGGTGCATGGGTCGATGCTCAACCACTGAGCCACACTGGCCGGGCCTGAGTATTTTTATTATGAAAGAGTGCTGAATTTTGTCAAATGTCTTTTCTGCATCTTTTTTCTTTTCCTTAATTCTGTTAATGAGATGCATTATATTCATTTATTTTATGTTGAACCAACCTACATTCCTGGAGTTAATCTTACTTAGTCATGGTATATACTCATTTTAATGTGCTGTTGAGTTTGGTTTGCTAGTGTTTGGAGCATTTTTATGTCTGTATTCATAAAAGATAACGACCTGTAGTTTGCTTTTCTTATGGTGTCTTCGTCTGGTTTTGGTATCAGGGTAACACTGGCTTCATAGAATGTGTTAGAAAGTTTCCTCCTTATCCCTGGCCGGTTTGGCTCAGCGGTTAGAGCGTCGGCCCCTGGTTCAGAGACCCGGGTTTGGTTTCCTCCAAGGGCACGTACCTTGGTTGTGGTTTGTCCCCGGCCCAGCTGGATCCTGTGGGAGGCAGCCACTCGATGTGTCCCTTTCACGTCGATGTTTCTCTCTCTCTCTACCTCTCTCTCCTTCCTACTCCGTCTAAACAAAAAATGGAAAAATGTCCTCAGTTGAGGCTAAATAGATAGATAGAAAGTTTTCCTTCCTATTCTGTTTCTTGGAAGAATTTGAGTACAGTTGGTATTACTTCTTCTTTAAATGTTCAGCAGAATTTACCAGTGAAGCCATCTGGTCCTAAACTTTTCTTTCTTGGTAGGTTTTTAATTACTGATTCAGTATTTTTACTTATTATAGGTTTATTGACATTTTCTACTCTTGAGTGAGTTCTGGTAATATATTTATTTCTAGAATTTGTTCATTTCATCTACATTATTTGTTGGCATACAATTGTTCATAATATTCTCTTATTATTCTCTTAATTTCTGTAAGGTCTCCATTTTCACTTCTGATTTTAGTTATTTTCATTTTTTCTCTCTTTTTTTTATTTTTTGTCTTAAGCTGAAAGCTTGTCAATTTTGCTAATCTTTTCAAAGAAAAAAACTTTTTATTTCATTGGTTTTCTATCATTTCTCCATTCTCTATTTTACTTCTCTATGCTCTAATCTTTATCATTTCCCTCCTTTTGTCAGCTTTGGGTTTAGTGGGCTCTCCTTTTTTTGAATATTTTTTATTGATTTTTTGAGAGAGAGAGAAACATCAATGTGAGAGCGAAACATTGATTGGCTGCCTCCTGCATGCCCCCTACCGAGGATTGAGCCCTGACAGGAAATGAAACCAGCAACCCTTCGGTGCACTGAATGACACCCAATCAACTGAGCCACACTGGCCGGGGCTAGTTTGCTCTTCTTTATCTAGTTCTTAAGGTGTCTAGTTAGAGTGTCAATCTGAGATCTTTCTTTCTTTAATAAGACATTTGCAACTATAAATTTTTCTCTGAGCACTGCTTTCACTGTTTCCCATTAGTTTTGCTATATTGTATTTTCATTTTTATTAATCTCAAAATGCTTTCTAATTTATCTAGTAATTTCTTCTTTCATGTATTGCTTTTTTAAAAGTGTGTTGTTCAAATATGGTGTTACCTCAAAAAATTAAAAATTGAACCGCCATTTGACCCAGTGATCCCACTTCTAGGAATATACCCTAAGAAACCTGAAACACCAATCAGAAAGAAAATATGTACCCCCATGTTCATAGCAGCACTATTTACAATAGCTAAGATCTGGAAACGGCCCAAGTGTCCATCAGTAGACAAGAGGATAAAAAAGCGATGGTACAGCCCTGGCCGGTTCGGCTCAGCGGTTAGAGCGTCGGCCTGCGGTCCCGAGAGACCCGGGTTCGGTTCCCGCTAAGGGCGCGTACCTCGGTTGCAGTTTGTCCCCGGCCCTGGTTGGTCGTGCAGGTGGCAGCCACTCGATGTGTCCCTTCGCGTCAATGTTTCTCTCTCTCTCTCTTCCTCTCTCTCCCTCCCTCTCTATCTGAACAAAAAATGTCCTCGGGTGAGGATAAAAAAAAAAAAAAAGCGGTGGTACAGCCCTGGCCGATTTGGCTCAGCTGGTAGAGCATTGGCCTGTGGTCCAGAGAGACCCAGGTTCGGTTCCTGCTAAGGGCATGTACCTCGGTTGCAGTTAGTCCCCAGCCCTGGTTGGTTGTGCGGGTGGCAGCTACTTGATGTGTCCCTTTCACGTCGATGTTTCTCTCTCTCTCTCTCTCTTTCTCTCTCTCTCCCTCCCACTCTATCTGAACAAAAAATGGAAAATGTCCTCGGGTGAGGATAAAAAAAAAAAGTGGTGATACATATACACAATGGAGTACTATGCAGCTGTAAGAAAGATCTCTTATCCTTTGAGACAACATGGAGGGACCTGGAGATTATCCTAAGCGAAACAAGCCAAGCAGAGAAAGAAAAATATCACATGATCTCACTTATTTGTGGAATATAATGAACATAACAGTCTGAGGAACGGGGTAGTTCCAGAGACGTGGAAGTGGGGTACAGACGGACAATCCCCAGAAGAGGGGGGGAGATAAACCACAGAACTTATATGCATGTATGCATGAACAATGGACATGAACAACAAAGCTGGGGACAGGGCGGGGAGGGTGGGGGAGGGGAGTGTCAGTGTGGGGAAAAGAAGAAACATCTGTAACTAAAATAAATTAATTAAATAAAAATAAATTAATTAATTAAATAAAAGTGTGTTGTTCAATATCCATGCATTTATAAATTTCCCAGTTTTCCTTCTGTTATTGATTTCTAGCTTCCTTCTCTAATGGTTGATGTTCGCACAAAGACAAAATCATCTAACAATGCATTTCTCAGAATATATCCCCATTGTTACAAAAGCGGGGATTCACTGGAACCACGTGAGAGAATGCAGTACCCAGGACTAGCAGCAGCTAAACTGATACCACACCTAGGCCCTAGGGTTAAGGAGAAGGGATGGTTATCAGGACCTGGAATGAAGAAAGAGTTCTGCTGAGGTGGTCACCTTGAAAGAAGCAGTGGCATCTGGTTGAGGGACACAGTCAGCCTGAGGCAACAACCTCATAAGGAAGAGAAAGAAAGAAAATTACATACTCTGATCTCTCTCTCTCTCTCTCTCTCTCCCACTCCCTCCCTCCTCTTTCTGGGGCTCTTTCTGGGCCAACCAAAGCCCAAGTGCCGGGGACCCAGTTGGTGTGGGGGAGTGGAAAAGAGTGAAGAGTAGATCCAGAGGACTAAATGGAGGATAGCCAGACAGCCGCCCTTTCCAACCTCAAGTTGATCTCCAGCCTCTATCTTTAAAACTAAAAACAGCAAATATCTGGCTATTTTAGAACAGTTTTTCTACTTTGCCCAAAGGAATTCAGCATGATGAAGGTTTGTTTAATCAAGAAACTGTTTTTATTATTTTATTTTATTTTATTTATTTATTTATTTAATCCTCACCCGAGGACATTTTTCCATTTTTTGTTCAGATAGAGCAGGAGGGAGAGAGAGGAAGAGAGAGAGAGAGAAACATCGACGTGAAGGGACACATCGAGTGGCTGCCACCCGCACGACCAACCAGGGCCGGGGACAAACTGCAACCAAGGTACGTGCCCTTAGCGGGAACCGAACCCAGGTCTCTCTGCACCGCAGGCCGACGCTCCAACCGCTGAGCCAAACCGGCCAGGGCATGTTTTTATTATTTTAAAATGGAGTGTCAGGCCCTGGCCAGTTTGGCTCAGCAATTAGAGCATCGGCCCACGGACCAGAGAGTCCCGGGTTCGTTTCCAACCAAGGCATGTACCTTGGTTGCAGTTTGTCCCCGGCTCCTGTTGGGGTCGTGTGGGTGGCAACCACTCGATGTGTCTCTCTCACATCGATGTTTCTCTCTCTCTCTTTCCCCCTCTCTCCTTCCCACTCTATCTGAAGATATATGCAAAAATGTCCTCGAGTAAGGATTAAAAAAAAAAATGGAGTGTCAGGTACAGTTTTTTTACATCCTGATTTTATCACACTTGAAACTAAAATACAAAACTATGCAGTTCAATACTAGATAGCAGTATTACATAGTAGTCAAGAACATGACATATGAAATCTAAATCCCAGTTTAATAACCAGCCACATATATGACTTTGGATACATTCTTCAGCTGCTCAACATCTCGGTTTCCTCATCTATAAAACAAACTAGTAGTAGTACCTAATTCTTAGAGTTGTCACGGGAATTCAATGAGATGGTACATGTAAGGCTATTAAAACAGCACCTAGCACAGAATACATCCTCATGCTCAATAAATGTTGGCTATTATTGTGTCTCCAGCCATCCATCTCTCGGCACTTCCCCTGTCCAGCTCTACCCCACAGCTTCCTGATCTGCTTTCACTGTCTGTAAGATGTCATGTTATCTGGCCTCTGAGCCTTCATGCATTCATTCCTGTCTGCCTGGATAATTCTTACTTTAAGAACAATCAGAGAACATTTAAGATCTTGCTCCCCAATACATGTCATCAGTTTGGCTCAAATAAACTATTTTTGTTGTTGTTGCTAATCCTCACCCAAGGATATTTTTCCATTAATTTTTTGATAGAGATAGAGTAGAAGGTAGAGAGAAAGGGAGGGAGAGAGAGAGAAAAACATCAATGTGAGAAAAACACATTGACTGGTTGCCTCCCACATTACCCCGACTGGGGCCAGTGATCAAATCCGAAACCCAGGTAGGTGCCCCTGACCGGGAATCAAACTCAAGACCCTTCAATCCATGGGCCAAAGTTCTATCCACTGAGCCAAACCAGCCAGAGCTCAAATAAACTCTTATAACAATTCTCTAAAAAAAAAAAAGAAAAGAACAATCAACTATGTTTTCATATCCATCCATTTCAAAGGCTAATAATGCCAAATGCTAGCAAGGACAGGGAGCAATGAGAACCCTTATACATTGCTAGTGGATGCATAAATTGGTACAACTACTTTGAAGAGAAACTTGGCAACATCTAGCAAAGTTAGAGATGTCTATAGCCCACACTTCAGCAGTTACATTCCTAGGACCATACTCTAAAGAAACCTTCACACCTGTACAAAGGAAATATATATAAGAATGTTCAAAGCAACATTGCTTATAGTAGCAAAAATACTGGAAAGAACTTTAGTGTCCTTCAACAAGAGAATGAATGAATACCTTGAAAATCATAATAGATAATCTTACATTGGAATGCTACATCACAGTCAAATAGCTATGTGTACCAGCATGGGTAAATCTTAAAAACACAGTGTTGACTAAAAGAAACAATTTACAAAATATTACAGTATGATACAATTAACAACTTAAAATCATGAAAAATGCTGTACATTGTTTATGGATACATTCATATTTGGTAAAAATATGCTTGGGAAGGATAAATACCAAGTGCAGGGAGATGGGACAGAAAGGAATGGAATTGGATGGGGTTCACAGGAAATTTTAACTGTATTTCTTTTTTTTTTTAACTTTGAAGCAAATTTAACTACAAAATGGTAAGATTCAAGAAAGCTGGGCGGTGGGTATAAATATATTTATTTGTTCTATTTGTCATTAGTTGTTTTTTGTTTTTCTTTCTTTATTGGTTTTTAAAAGAGAGGAAAGGAGAGGGAGAGAGAGATGGAAAAATCAATTGGCCACCTCCTGCATGCCCCTCACCAGGGACTGGGCCCACAACCTGGGCATGTGCCCTGGCCGGAAATCAAACAGGCACCTCTTGGTGCATGGGTCGATGCTCAACCACTGAGTCACACATGCCAGACTATTTGTTGTTAGTTTAAATAAACCAAAAGCAAGATGAAGAAAATTGGTTGAAAATCTGTTCTAGGTCCCTAGGCAATCAAGTAATGATCCCTTTTCCCATTCAGCCTATCTCACTTACATATCTTCCTTCATCTCTACCATCAGAGATCCATTTTCTATAGACTCTAGCTCAGTGGAAGGCAGTGGGTAGGCACGTGGCTGATATTGCATTATGTGGAAGTCAGGTGGGACTTAAAGCATTCTTCCCTGTTCTCATATGCTCCAGGAATACTCACAGCCAAGCTTGTGAACCCTAAACACAACTGAAGAATTCTTCCCTGGAGAAAAGACTTCCCAATGTTTACATTTATGGGCTCCCAATGAAATCTGGCACATCACTGGTGCACCTTATAGTGAAGTCCATTAATTCAGTGCTTCTCACAACGTAATGTGCATTGTGATCTTGTTGAAATGCAGATTCTAAAGGCTGTAGTTTATAATAGGGCCTGAGATTCTGCATTTCCAAAAAGCTCCCAATGAAGCCAATGCTGCTAGTACCTTTTGAGTAACAATGTGCTAGTCAACTCATTTTGCCCACACACTCAGCCTCCACGCAAGCATTTAGAATCTCCTTGTCCTTAAATATGAACAGATTGCTAAAGAAGCCAGTCTTTTGAGGATGGCCATTAACATAAAAGAGAGAGACTAAAACAAATCCACATAAAGGACCCAAACAAACAGATCAAAGCAGAAGAAAAACTAAAAACATACACACTATAATGTCCTCAGAAAGAAGATATTCCTATCCATAAAACATACAATATCGTCAGAAAGATAGAAGATATTCCTGTCCGTAAAACAAGGATCAAATAATATGAGGAGAGGCCACTTGAAGAAAAAAGATCTTGAAATTAAAAATAAGAAAACGAAACTTAAAATGGTTGAAAATAATGACAAGAAAATAGCTCAGGAAAAAAAATAGAACAAAAGCTAACAATGGGTACAGAATTTCAGTTTTTCAAGATGAAAAGAGTTCTTGAGACTGGTTGCACAATGATGTGAATATACTTTACTGAACTGAGCATGCAAAAATAGTTAAGATGATAAATTTTATGTTCTGTATATTTTGTCACTATTAAAAATAAAACAAACAGCCATTGCCAGTTTGGTTCAGCAGTTAGAACGTCGGCCCGCAGACTGGGGAGTCCGGGTTCGGTTCCCACTAAGGGCATGTACCTAGGTTGCAGTTTCTCCCAGGCCCCGGTTGGGGTCATGTGGGTGGCAACCACTCCATGTGTCTCTTTCACGTTGATGTTTCTCTCTCTCTCTCTCTCTTCCTTCCTCCTTCTCTCCCTCCTGCTCTATCTGAAGATAAATGCAAAAATGTCCTCCGGTAAGGAGAAAAAAATAATAATAATTAAACAAACAAAAACACCCAAAGAAACAATAAATAGAGAAGAAAATTAGCCCTTGCCAGATAGCTTGGTTGGTTAGAGCATTGTCCTAATATGCCAAGGTTTCAGGTTTGATCCCCGGTCAGTGTACCTACAAGAATCAACCAATGAATGCATAAATAAGTGGAACAACAAATTTCAATCTCTCTCTCTCCCCCTCCCTCTCAAATCAAAAAAGAAAATTAAAGGATCAATCCAGAAATCTAACTTCTAAATACAGATGTTCCTCAGCTTACAACAGGGTTATGTCCCAATCAACCCATCATATTGAAAATTCATTCAAGCCCTGGCCGGGTAAGATTCTCAGTCAAGGGCATGTGCCTGGGTTGCAGGCTCCATCCGTGACCCCAGTTCAGGTCATGTGGGAGGCAAACAATTAATGTATCTTTCTCACATCTGTTTCTCTCCCTCTTTCTCCCTCTTCTTCCCTCCCTCCCTTCCACTCTGTCTAAGAAACAATGGAAAAATATCCTTGGGTGAGGATTAACAAAAAGAGAGAGAGAAAGAGACAATTCATTCAATACTACACTGTAGATTATCAATTGTTTAGCCTTTGATCATGTGGCTGATTGGGAGCTTCGGCTTGCTGCCTCTGCCAAGCATCACAAGAGAGTATTTTATTGTGTATCAATAGCCCGGGAAAAGATCAAAGTCCAAAATTCAAAGTGCAATTTCTACTGAATATGTATTGCTTTCACACGATCATAAAGTTGAAAAATCATAAGTTGAACCATCATAAGTCAGGGACCATCTGGAATAGGAATTCAGGAAAAAAGAACAAAGAAAACATTATCGAGAAAATAAAGAAAATTTCCCCCAAAACTGAAATACATGATTTCCACTTTGAACGAGTGGTCAGTACAAAAAATTTGAGAGTCACAGCAAAGCATGTCGTTATAAAATTTCCAACCAATAGCTTAAAGAGAAAATTCTAATGCTTCTAGACACAGGGAAGATATAACATACAAATGACCAGGGATAAAATAGAAATCAGACTTTTTAAATAACAACCCTGAAAGGTAGAAGAAAATGGAATAATATCTTCAAAATTATAAGAAAAAATTATTTTCAAACTTGAATCCAGTAACCAGCCCAACTACAAATCAGTGTTAGAATTAAAATATTTTAAAATATGCAAAGATTCTAACAACATATTCCCTATCTCTCATCCTAGGAAGTTACTTGAGGAGGTGCTTTAGCAAAACAAGGAAGTAAACCAGAAAGAGGAAGACATGGGATCCAGGAAAAGGGGAAAACCAGTCCAAAATGGTAATGAAGGAAAATCCCAGAATGACAACTGCACTGCAAGTCCAGAGAGCAGTGAATCCAGATTAAAACAAGAAGGAAGATCCTGGAACAAAGACTCTATAGGAAAAGTGGAACTTATGTATGAGTATATGGAAAATATTGCTAGACTTTTTGACAGTGTTAGACTATTCATGGTGGTTAGGAGGCAGTCAATTGCAGATATATTGAAAATTGACAAGTGAGAGAAAAAAGGTAATAATTAACTCTAGGAAAAACAAAGGGCTGTATAAGCAAGAAGACATGGTTGCAGTGCACTTCTTGGCTCATTGGTAACCAATATTTGCACACATAATAGTTTAAATGCTGATTATTGGTTTAACAAAAAATTGCTACACACTATGTGGAGGGGGGACTGAAGTGATAGAGTTGTGTTGTTATCTATCATATCAGGAAGTCAACAGATAATCCTTAAAAGTAACAAATCAAGAATTTAGCCGGGCTAGTGTGGCTCCTGGCTGAGCATCCAACCATGCACCAAGAGGATGCCGGTTCAATTTCCAGTTAGGGCACATGCCCAGGTTGTGGGCCTGATCCACAGTGGGGGGCATGCAGGAGGTGGCCAATCGATGTTCTCTCTCATTGATGTTTCTAATTCTCCCTTTCCCTTCCTCTCTCTCTAATATCAATAAAGAAAAAAATGTTTTAAAAATAAAAGAATTTAGTCATATGGATCTAATCTGTAAGACTATGCATAAGAATTGAGGAACTGTTTTGTTTTGTTTTCATTATAAGCCTTTAGTGTATTTTTATAAGTATATATATATATATATATATATATGCATTATTTTAAAACATTAATGTCAAAACGTTAGCATATAAATTGGGGGGATCTGCAATGTCTTGAAGCTTAGCCGTGGCTGGGTAAGGAAATCTGTTTTAAAGGGCTACATGGGCCTTGAGGTCAGGTGCTAGTTTTTTGGATCCTAATCCCTCCTCCTCCCCAAGAGCACTTAGCAGAAAATAAATCAACCAAGTTTGTTAATTTCTCCCTGGAAGAAGCACACAGGCAGAAGGTGTAGATGAAGCACAAAAATGAGTTCAGATTCCACATGCAGATGAGTTCTGAGAAGGTAAGTGTGGCAGAGTTATGGAAGGTGAGGGTTACCAAGGCGAAGATAATCCTGCTGGAGCTCCCTAGGTTCAGAATTGGAGGCATGACAAGAACCCAAGGAGGTCCATCCAAGTTGCCTTTTCACTTAGATGACTTCTCATTCCTTTCCCTCACTGCCCTTTAAACAATTTCTAGTTATATAAATGAGGATGTACTTATTGTCTGTTTCCTTTACCAGACTATAAGCTCCACTAGGGCAGGAACCATGTCTATTTCATTCACCACTGTAACCCTCCACAGAGCAGGAACTCACTAAAATATTCGTTGGAGAAACGTGTGACGGTGCCACTGGACAGTCGTTACTGTGGCAGGAGGAAGCAACACACCGACAAAAAAAAAAATATGCTGAGAGCAAAGAAGCCGGCTGGTAGATGACTTGCGAGGTCTCTGAAATGATAAGACCGGAAGGGTGGAGCTGGACCTCTGAGACAAGTGAGCGGGCGGAACGGGCTGGACCGTGAGGGAAACCACAGCGCGATAGGTGACTTATTGGGGGCCTGTAGGTAACTGGCGGGGGGAAGAGGGTGCATCGCGCATGCTCAAGCCTAACCTCCGGCCCCCCGCGCGCGCCTGCGTGCGCGTGCACGACGGGTCGAGGCGGAAATGGTGCCGCGGGGCCGCGCGTCCGGGCGGCGAGCGGAAGTGGGTGTGAGAGCGGAAGTGGCCGGCTAGAGCCGGGGGCTGGGCGGGGACCCGTCTTGTGGGTGAGGCGGCAGCGGCGGCGGCGGCGGCTTGGCAGGCGGGTTCAGGCTTCTGGGGCCAGGTCGGTCTGGTGGGTGGGTGGGTGTCTCCACAGTCAGTGCGTGCGTGGGCCAGTGTGTGCATCTTTCCCTTTCCCCCACCCCAGTCCCTTTCCCCTTCTTCCCTAACCTCCTACCCCACCCAGCCCCCCTCCTCAGGGGGCAGCAGGGCCGCTCCCTCTATCCTTCCTTCCCTTACCCACCTCACCCACCCTTATTTCTCCTTCCCCTGCCCGGGGCAGCCGCCGCCATGATCCTGCTGGAGGTGAACAACCGCATCATCGAGGAGACGCTCGCGCTCAAGTTCGAGAACGCGGCCGCCGGGTGAGCGCGCGCCTGGGGCCGGAGGGTGGCGGGGGAGGCAGAGTTGACCCCTGCTAATCCCGGTGTTCAGCCCCTCACCGACGTGTAGGAGAGAGAGTGGGGACCTGGCCGCGTGTGGGGACTGCCCCGGCGGAGAAGACGTGGGAGGCGACTGGGTGCGGTGGGGTGAGGGGCAGAGGTGCGTGGGGAGAGGCTCGGAGGAGGGATGCGGAAGCAGTGAGTGGACAGGACTGCGCCTGCTAAAGGGCAGGAGACCTGTGGGACGTGAGGGCAGCTTGGGCCGGAACTCTCACTGGAGGATCCCATTGCTGTCTGTAGCGAGCATGGGACCGCTTCCCCCCGTATTCCCTATCAATTATTGTTATGAACCCAAAGACAGCCCGTTTGGATTGGGTGGAAGGAGTTTTCAGGAATTCCCAGAACTGGTGAAGGGAAGAAGATGCAGGCCCAGATTTTTACCAGCCTTGTTGCTCCCCATCCTCAGCTCCTCGTCTAAAGGAGCAGGAGGGAAGACTGAAAGAAGACCCAGTCTTGCTGCTGGAAAAATGCGATCTGCCTAGTTTCCCTTCCCTGAACCCTACTGTGGGAGACACTGACAATTCTGTTACTTATTTCTCAAGCAAGGCTAATAGTCTCCCCATCCACACCCCTTCCTTATCTCTCATATTAGGTTCTCATTCTCCTTTCCCCACCCACTAACTTTTATCTGGTTATCTTTTACGTTCTTATGCCAGCCCCCTAATCTGTGATTTCTTCTGTGGTAATCCTGGCCCAGGTACACACTTAAGAGCCTTCAGTCTATAAAGGTCTTAGATAGCGTTTTTTACCATTGGCCTTTTTAAAGGTAGGCTTAGGACAGATTTTCAAGGCAGTCTTCTCTGTCAAACACAAGAGTCAATAAAAGACAACTTCCTCCCCCAAAGCTGCTTTGCTTTTAAAACATGAGCCAGGGAATTTTAGCTTCTAATTTTTGGTGCCCTATGGTTAGTCCCTTTGCCTCATTTCCCTATTTGTGAGAATGGGGTTTCACATTTTGGTTGCACAGTTGAGGAAATAAGTGCAAACTGTTTCTGGTAAGCTGGGAACTAGTAATAGTAAAGTTGATGCTTGGAGATCCATAGATGGGAGAGGATTGGTGGATAGGGTTTTCTAAACGGTCATAGGAACTTGTGGCTTGGGGGCATTAAAAAAAATACTTCTAACCCACTGCTTAAATTGAATATATTGTGTCTTCTGTGTCTTTTATAAGGCCACAGATTTTTATCTGTAAAACAAGGTACATCTTCCCTTGAAGTAATGCATACAGTAAGCAGCAGCTTTGTTTCCTGCCGGGGCTGCAATAGCTTGTATTTAAGGCTAACTGGCTTGTTTTAAGCCTCCACTTACCAGTTCCTTTGCATTTTAAATGTTCAAGCAATACACCTCAGAGCCTTATTTTGGGTGATTGCTGTCTGCTTTTAGAGCAGTGTAGCACATAAGAGGAAGTTGATTGACTTCTGCATTTTCACAGCTGATCTTAAGTGCATTCTCAAGTCCAGACTAGTAAAGAAATAAGACTTAGGTGGCTGTAAGCTGGTGCATTTTCAAGTAGGAGCATGCCTTGTAGTGTGGGAGTCTGTTCGCATCTATTTGTGTGTTAATAACTTGTGATTCCAAAATGTAGTCCATTATTCAGAACTTCAACTCTATTCATTTTAGAAAATTACTCTTAAAAAGAGAGCATCTAACCATTTTAGAGGAATTGAAGTAGTCAAGTCTGGGAGGCTTCAGTTAGAACTTCTAAGGCATTTCTTATAAAGTTTATGTTGTAGCAGTGTTAGACATTGGGGCAGGGCAGCAAGGTGTGGCTTATATTCTGGCCCATCTTCCCTTTGAGATGTGACTTTAAATAAGTTTGATCAAAACATACTCTGCTGAAAAGCACTTGGAAAATCTTTGAAAAGAGACGGTGATATCTGACTTAGGAGGTAGGGCTTTCCTAAGATTTGCACATGTAACACCCTAGTGTGAATTTCCAGGCATACAGGTAAGGTGAGGGTACATACAGTAAAGTGGTTATTTATCAAGATGCATGCCTAGGGCAGAACTCCCAGGAAAGGATAACTAGCATAATAATCATAAACATATAAGGGATTCTACCAGTGCTCAGCACAGCAGGAACAGAAAAAGGGGGCTTTTCTGAGAGAGCCTATTGGCAAAGTTAGCTAAGGGGGTAAAATGTGTTGGGGTGAAGATCAGAGAAAGACGTTAAGGAGAGGAAATAGCTTGGAGGAGAACCCTGGAGATTGGAAAGGCTTGCCTACTGGAAAGGTCAGCCCCACCCTACTTTATTCCTCTCAGAGCACACCTTTCCAGAGTGAATCTTCCAACTCTGTGATGTCCTGTGTGATAGCCAGTAGCTGCATGTGGCTAGTTAAGTTTAAATAAGATTCAGTGAAATAAAATTAAGTTCTTCGCACTAATCACAGTTTTAGTGCTCAGTTGCCCCTGTGACTAGTAGCTGCCATATTTGACAGCACAGATGTATAACATTTTCATTCTTGCAGAATGTTCTAATGGACAGCATTCTTCCAGCTATTGAAAATGTAAGCATGAGATAGTGTTGAAATAGTTCTGTGGTATGTACTTCAGAACAGAGTGGCAGTAACTTTCTTTTTGAGGTTGATCTTTTTTTAAATGATGCATCTCAGATCAATCATCCTGTTGGGTCTTCTTGCCTGTGACATCCTACTAAAAGTCTAAATTTCCTTTGAGTGAAGCAGTTCTATCATCTGAAATGTTTAAGAATACATTTGGTCATGATAACATTTTAATTTGGAGGCAGTTTCGACAAAGCCTAAGATTCATTCCAAACAAATTGCTTTTTATTTTTTCCTACTACACTCCTGGGAGAGTGGCTTGTTTGAATGATTCATATATCCTCACAAAATGATAATTATTGGTATGTTGTCTTCCCAGTAGCCTACAAACTATGAGAATGTGACTGATTAAAAAGCTATACTCAACACTGCAAATAACCTCATGTGCAGATCTTGTCAACAGCATTCATTGCCTTTTGATTTAGGAATTCTTACCCAGACACACACACACACCATCCATTAAAGCAGAAGTAATCTGGCAAATTAATTTAATTCTTTTGTACTCTGTACACACCAAGAACCTTTTCAGCCTCAGAAGTTAGGTTGTCAACTTAGCTGGAGTATGGCGTCTAAGATTGAAGAAATGCTGTCAGATGCAAATTGCTGTTGATTTTAAGTGCATACTGGCTTCTTGCCACAGCTGTGCATATTGTGGGGAGCTGTGGTTCTGTGAGGGGGAGTGAAGCTCAGTAAGCAAGCATTGCCAGTTGGGGTGGGCGAGGACTGTGGGAGGAGAAATTTGAGAAAGGAATACATTAAATCTTGCTGATACCTTGTTCTCATTCCCAAATATGCTGCATATGTCCTCAGAGAGACAGGCTAGTTTGAAATGACTTGGAATTAGGACGTTGTTTAAGCATTTAGAGGAACCGAAATGTAGTGACTGATTTGCTAAGAAGATCTGGTTGGTCTTTTTACAGGTCATTATAGTTACACCCTGTCGCCTGTCCTCTGGCCTCCTTGGGACTGCTTTGGGCATGAAGCCCCAGAGCTACACTCCACCAACTGATGACTCCTCAGGGCAGGGTCTATCATTTTAGTCATCTCTTCTCTCCCTTCCCCACCCCCACCCTGCCCCCATCCTCACTGTGTGTATATTGTGAGTTCAGTAAATGTTTCCTAAAGGAGTGGGTGAAGCCAGCTAGAATGGTTCCTAATTTGTTTAGGAGTATATCACTTTTCTGACATTGTGTGAATTGACTTTTAGATCCTCTCTCCATATTTTGAGATACAGCTTTAGCAGAAAGCAGGACCACCTCTTACCTAATATGGTCCATTTTTGTAGGCTTTACTCAAAAAAAAAAAAAAAAAAAAAAAAATGATGGGAGCCTTATAGAGGACTTAAAAGACAATGATCAAAAACCTTTATAGAGCCCTGGCTGGTTTGGCTCAGCGGTTGGAGCATTAGCCTGCGGACCAGAGAGTCCCAGGTTCAGTTCCTGCTAGGGGCATGTACCAAAAATATATATTAAAAAACAACTTTATAGCCCTGGCCAGTTTGGCTCAGCGGTTAGAGCGTCGGCCTGCGGTCCAGAGAGACCCGGGTTCGGTTCCCGCTAAGGGCACGTACTTTGGTTGCAGTTTGTCCCCGGCCCTGGTTGGTCGTGTGGGTGGCAGCCACTCGATGTGTCCCTTCACGTCGATGTTTCTCTCTTTCTCTCCCTTCCTTTCCCTCTCTCCCACTCTATCTGTACAAAAAATGGAAAAATATCCTCGGGTGAGGATAAAAAAAAAAAAACTTTATAGTAAGATAGCAGAATTCAATAATTCCCCTAATTCAGTTCATGGAAAGGATAACTAGAAAAGAGACATAAGTGCCCAAAGGGAATTGGATACATTTAGGAGTAAAAACTCCAAAATCCTTAATGAGAAAAGAGAATTGGATGACACAGTTGCCAGGAGTTTTTTTTATTGACTGATTAGTGACATTCTAAAAACTTCTGTAGAAAAACAATAGAAGAAAAAAATTTTTCTAAAGAATTTTAGGAATAGTTCTTGAAACCCAACTGAATAAGGGTTTTTTTTTTGTTTTTTTTTATCCTCACTGGAGGACATTTTTCCATTTTTTTGTTCAGATAGAGTGGGAGGGAGGGAGGGAGAGAGAGAGAAACATTGACGTAAAAGGGACACATCGAGTGGCTGCCACCCGCACAACCCAACCAGGGCCGGGGACACTGCAACTGAGGTACATGCCCTTAGCGGGAACCAAACCCGGGTCTCTCTGGACCGCAGGCCGACACTCTAACTGCTGAGCCAAACTGGCCAGGGCGAGTTTAATATGTTTTAGTGTCTTGTGCTGTCCAGTTAGTAATCCTGAGGACTTCTTCATCCTGCTTGTTTTAAGACTCCAGACATTATAACAGTCTGACACTAATAAGGGCTCTATTTTCCCTTTAACTGCTGATCTATTACTGATTCTGAGAATTACCACAGTCCCAAAATCTCTCCCAACTGTGGCTTCAATGTCTGGGTTCCTCTGACATCGCCTAGAAGAAAAACTTAATTTATTGACCTCCACACCCCCCTCCATCTTTGAATGAGGCACTTTGCTATAAGCTGTAACATGGCTTCATTTGATTTTGAATGCGTGCTTGTGACAAATAGCAGTTCCCATTTACAGTGGAGCAAACTAGGACTCTTGGGAGTTGTGGGTGAGTAGACATATACTAAGCATTGTGCAGGCACACCCGGCACTGGTGATTCCTGACCTTAGTTATGATATGTCACACACAGATTGGTACATCTCGGTAAATGGTCTGGCCTCAAGGTCCTGCCGCTGGACTGTCCCAAAGGCTGTGGGGCTCATCATCTAAGCATTTCTATAACTTAGTCATAAGACATTGATTGCAAAATTTTGCTGTGCACCTATCATTTCAATTAGTCTTCACAGCAACCTTGTGAGGTGGGTGTTTAATCTCCATTTCCTAGAAAAGGAACCTGAGGTTCAGTGACATTTGAGTAACATTGCCTGTGGTTATATAGCCAGTAGGTGATAGAATTTGTGTTGAACAGTCAACTCTGAAGGACTTGCTTTTTCTGTGATTAAACTCACCACCACTATATGAAACTTTAGTAGATGGTAGAACAGAAAGTAACTTAACTATTTATCGATTTGGCCTGTTAAGGTTTAGTGGTACACTTTTCCCCAGACCAGTCTCACACCCCTCTGCTCCATGATTTTTTAAACTACAGGAGTAAACAACAAACATCTGGCCTTGGACTTGAGATAGATCCTATTGTGAGATATTTCACACTGGGTACGGTCTCCTTGGAGCACAGGGTTCTCGGACCTCTAATTCCCAGATGACTTCCCTGGCAGACTCCTTTGGCCTAATGCTCTCTCTGCAGCCTGTTTCTCCTCTGCAGCCTTTTGTGCAGCCATAAATAGTAAACTAAAATATTAATGGCAGTGATTTGACAAATATTCTCAAGTCATGCATCAAACCACTCAGCATAGATCTTAGCAACTTCTTCCACTGAGGATTTGTGTTCAGGGTACTTGAAGGATTAGAGAAATGTAAAATTTCAGAGTCAAAATGTTTATAGCTTGGAACCCTGAGGTAGTTTATTTCTAGTTGATTCTTCTCAGTCTGTTAATGAAGTGACTGAGCTAAAGCCTAAAGGTTAAAAAGAAAAGCTACCTCCCTGGCCGGTTTGGCCCAGCAGTTAGATCATCAGCCTGTGGTTCAGAGAGACTTGGGTTTGGTTCCCGCTAAGGGCACGTACCTTGCAGTTTGTCCCCGGCCCTGGTTGGGTCGTGCAGGAGGCAGCTACTCGATGTGTCCCTTTCACGTCTATGTTTTGTTTCTGAACAAAAAATGGAAAAATGTCCTCTGGTGAGGATTTAAAAAAAACTACCACCACCTACTATATGATGTGGTGTATTTTTTTTTTTTCTTTTTCTTTTTTATTATTGATTTTAGAAAGAAAGGGAGAAGGAGAGAGAGATAGAAACATCGATGAGAGAGAACATTGATGGCTGCCTCCTACATGCCCCACACTGGGGACTGGGCCCACAATCTGGGTATGTGCCCTGACCGGGAATCAAACTGGTGACCTCTTGGTGCATGGGTTGATGCTCAACCACTGAGCCACACCAGCTAGGCCAATGTGGACTTTTATAAACCCTCCACCCTCTTGGGCACAGCCAGCCTTCTCCAGGAAAGTGTGCTTCAGTGTTTCCTCCTGTTGTGCGGCCTCTTAATATCTCATTTAAGTGGACTATGGATTGATGGTTGCACTTCTTTTTTTAATCTTCACCTGAGGACACTTTTTGCATTTATCTTCAGATAGAGTGGGAGGAAGAGAGAGAGAGAAACATCGATGTGAGAGAGACACATCGAGTGGTTGCCACCCACACAACCCCAACCGGGGCCAGGGGCAAACTGCAACGGAGGTATGTGCCCTTAGCGGGAACCAAACCTGGGCCTCTGGTTCACGGGCTGATGCTCTAACCGCTGAGCAAACTGGCCAGGGCATGCACTTCTTTCTTTGCTCTTCTTTTCTAGAGGTAAGAAATGGTTGTTGGCCATTCCTTGCCTTTGTTCTTGGTTCGGTTTCAAATGAAAGATCAGAAGCAATTTAAATTTTCATCTAGTTCTTTTCATCATATTCTGAACTCTTTGCTTCTTCATAAACCCACTTGATGTTTCCATTCTTAGACATGGAAAACCCAAATGTTTTCTGTAAGTCAAATATGGATGGCTTTGAAGAAGCACAGTAGAACTTTGTGATTTGTATGGGCTAATTTTTTTTCAACAGGGCTAATATATGCTCAGTAGAAACCAATTTCCTGCTGCAGAGGCTAAACAATACCTTTATTTTAAAAGAGCAGCAGCTCTTTTAAGCAGTTATAAGCCACATTATATATTCTGTTATTTCCCAGCAACTCTTGAGGGCAACTCAGTCTTGTTCCCTTTTACAGATGAGGGAGCAGTGAGGTCCTGAGCAAGTTAGGCAAGAATAAATGTGAAAATGTGTCTATCTTGTCTACTGGCCCATAAAACACAGTGGAATCATTTGAGTTAGTGGTAGCTAGCTGGCAAAAAGTTTTCATTTGTTTCCTACCATTGGACTTTGAGAAGTGGGGAGAGCATGTAAAATAGCTTTTCACTGGAAGTTAATTGACCATTATCATTTATAGCTAGGATGTATGTCTTGCTTTCTAGGTAATAATGCAGTAGCATTTATCAAATAGAAGTCCATGTACCGGGCTAAGCTGGGAAGTGCACAGAAAGTATTAGGCTGTCATTGCCTTCCATGATAGGTTCTTTTGTGTCTGTTCTCTTGTTTCATCTTTAGCAGTTCTGTGAGGTAGGTGGGATCACTTGTGTTCTCCTATTTTATAGATGGGTAGATCAGAAAATAAAGATGTGTGGGTATTAATTTGTCTGAATGCATGGTCTTGATGAAAAAACTACATTTGGAAAACAGGTGTCTTGACTGTTCTCAGTAGTTTCACAGTGTTGTTTCTTGCTACACTTTATGGAAGTACAGCACTGGAATTACAAAACAAAACTAGGGCAGAACCAGCCAGAGATGGCTTCCTGAAAGGGTATTCTGGTGACATAAAGGGGGAGGGAAAGATGTGTAGGAAGATCTACATATTGTCTTTGAAATGGAATAGAACTTTCTGTTTTGTTTTATGGCCTGAAATCATCTTTTTACTTTAAATAAATTAAAAGCATCCTATATTCTATTTAGCAGTTTTCCTGCTGAATGTACTACCTCCATCACTACTGTCCTGTTGGGGGAGGCTTTGACCAAAAGATGGCATCTTGTGGTTCACATATACAAACGTGTATATCATGGTCTTAAGGAATTCAGAGTTGAAGGTGAGCACCAACCACAACAGAGATTCCACATCAGCTGGGAAGCAAAAGCTATATCTGTCCTGCTTTATTTTGTTATCCTCCACCTTAAGTAAATCCAAAGGTTCAGGTGCATGAGAAAATGAATTGTGTATTCAGATTGGCAGTAAGCATAAGATTGATATACAGTGGTCTGATCTTAAATAAAGCGGCAGGAGTCTTTGCAGGTCCCCTTGAAGGCAAGCAGCAATACAGTTTTCTTACCTAAGGGACTTTTGTTTTGCAGAAACAAACCAGAAGCAGTAGAAGTAACATTCGCAGGTAAGTGTCTTTATCTCAATCCTATAAAGAGAAGGCATAATATAAAAAATAGAAAGCAAAATTGTTCCTAAAACAAGCTTTGACATTTGGGGTACTATCCCTTAAATTGTTAAGTCAAGCTCTGGCTAGTTTGGCTCAGCAGTTAGAGTGCCAGCCCATGGACCAAAGAGTCACGGGTTTGATTCTGATCAAGTACCTTGGTTGTGGTTTGTCCCCAGCCCTGATTGAGGTGGTGCGGGAGGCAGCCAGTCCGGGGGTGGGGGTGGGGGGTCCCTCCCTCTCCCCTGTCCCTGTCTATCTGAAGATACTTGAAAACGTATCCTCGGGTGAGGATTTAAAAAAAAAAAAATTGTCAGGTCTTTATGAAGTATTTATTCATTTATTTTTAACCTTTTTTTTAAAAAAACACTCATTTGAGGATATTTTTTTATTTATTTTCAGAGAGAGAGAGAAACATCGATGGGAAAGAGACAAATCAACTGGTTGCCTCCTGCAGGACCCCTACCAGGGCCAGGCACCGAACCAAAACCTAAATACATGCCCTTGACCAGAATCAAACCTGAGATTCTTTGGTTCGCAGACCGATGCTCTATCCACTGAGCCAAATCAGTCAGGGCATGAGTTCTTTATTTTAGGTGATTGTTTTATGAATTTACTGAACTATATAAAGGTATCGGCTAATATCTTAGAAGATTGGGTTTAATTTTGTGATACAAAATAACATTTTTAAATTTTGAAATGGTGTTATTTTCTTCAAGTAGCCAGCATCTCAGTTTGCCTAGAACTAGAGTAGTGGGGGGAAACACGAAAATGCAGAGACCTATTTAACAAGTCAGAGATTATTGCTTTCTATTCCCTGCAAAGAATTAAGTGTTAATATTATTCACTTACTGTGTGAACTTTGAGTTATACAACCACCCTCTGTAAAATGAGGTACTCAACTAAATGATCTTAAAAGACTTTGCAACTCTAAAGTGCTGTGACTTGGCAGCAGGCATGGTCCCCATCTTCTCCTAACTAGGAATGATGCTAGATCTCCCTAAAGAGATGGCAGTCACCACCTAGTTTCAGCAACTGCATAGGGTAAGTTCTCTGTCTACTGCAGAAAGATAGAAGCCAAAGAGAGAGGAGGCTTCTAGATCAGAAGAAACTTAAGAGAAAACCAAATGCAGTGTGTGGGCCTTGTTTGGATCTGAATTCAAATAAGAAAACAGTATTAGGAAAAACTTTTTTGAGACAGCATTTGAACACTGGACTAGATATTTGATCTTAAGAAATTATTTAAAATTTTTAGGCATTTCAGTGGTATTGTGATTATGTTTTTTTTTAAGTCTTCTATTTATCTTCTAGAGATACATTCTAAAATATTTATGGTATGACGTCTGGGATTTGGTTTATAATAAATCAGTAGGGGGTGTCTAAATAAAACAAGATTGGCCATGTGTTGATAATTGTTGAAGCCATATAATGGGAATAGAGGTTCATGATACTGTTGTTTTTACTTTTATACATGTTTAAAATATGTCACAATAAACGAGATTGTTTTTTTTAAAAAAATTTTAGCACCAAGCTATGATTAAGGTAAGAATAGCATTGTAATTTTAGAAAAGAGCAAAGAGATAGGTACTTAACAATTCTATCCCAGTGTTTCTGCTGACTGCCCATGTGGTTTTAAAATAAATGCCATTTTATAAGTAAAATGCCTTTTTATAAGAGGGACTTTCTTGTGGCCTGAAACAAATAGATAGGTGCTTTGAGATATTCCCATTCCCAAGTTAAGCAGTCTTATTCACTTTACTCACAGATTTTGATGGGGTCCTCTATCATATTTCAAATCCTAATGGAGACAAAACAAAAGTGATGGTCAGTATTTCTTTGAAATTCTACAAGGAACTTCAGGCACATGGTGCTGATGAGGTAAGTTCCACATCGTTTTCCTTGGGACTCTTGTTGACAGTTTGCCACTCAGAGAACTCCGAGGCACTGAATCCACCTGCCCCGTCTCCCCCTACACACACACACACACACACACACAGGCCACTCTGGACAGCCTGCTCACCTAACCAGGGGCTCTTAACTCCCATTTTCAATAATGTAAAAAAAAGGGTGTTTCCCAGAAAAGGTTTTGGCTTGGCTTGGCTTGCTTGCCTTTTGCCCTAGAGTAATAAAGATGTTCCCTAACCACTGAAAACAAAAACAGCTTTAGTTCTCAAAAAATGCACCAAAGAATACTCTTCCTTGACCAATACAAAAATGGCTATCACAAGAATGAGATGGGTTCTGTTCCATTTTTATAACAGTGTCAAACAGGTATATTAATTTTGGCCTGTTTAAAGGTTATAATCATAATTTTTCATTCTGAAAATTTTGGCACAACTCTTCCCTTTAAATTTTTAAAAGTTAAAGTTTTTTAGAGCTAGCTTCTTTAAGTATCTCCTCTACTTTATGACTGCCTGAGGGGAAATAAGAAAGGATGTCTGAGTTGTGAAACTCTTGGTGGCCATGCCTTATTCACTGGCTTCTTTCAATAGTTAAAGTAGCAGGTTTGGTTCCTGTTGAACTATATTTGCTCTGGGGAGTGCCATTTATGGAAGAAAGAAAATGCTATTACACCAGTGTGCGCACATTGTGGTTGGGTCTCAAAGCAGGAAGTATGACTCAGTTCCTGAATCAGTTTTCAAATATCTTTTAGTTTTAACAAGCTAGGTTCTCCTTAATCTGGTGAATGAAAATGCAGCCATTACTATTTTCTTTTTGATTATTTAAATTTTATGTAAGGAAAAGACTTGTTTGCAAAAGAATATGATCAGACTCTCAACCTTTTGGTTTAACAACAAAAATTGTACGCTAACCAAACAATACCAAGAGCCATAGGCAGTCACTTACCTTAGTTATTCATATGCAGTTGATTTGACCCATAAGTTCAAGGGAAGAGTCAAAACCTTTTCTGATTTGCCTCTTAAGTTCAAAGGAAGAAGAGCGTTTAGAGAATTTGTGTTCATAGTTATTTTACCTGGAAAAGAAAAGCTTCAGGAGAAAGGTCTAGTCAAAAGGATTATATTATATAAAAGATAATTGCTGAATGTTCTCTTTACCAGATAAAAAGCAAGAAGAAACAAGTGGCTATTAAAGTACTATAAAATAGCCCTGGCCTGTTTGGCTCAGCAGTTAGAGTGTCGGCCTGTGGTCCAGAGAGACCCGGGTTTGGTTCCCGCTAAGGGCATGTACCTTGGTTGCAGTTTGTCCCTGGCCCTGGTTGGGTTGTGTGGGAGGCAGCCACTCAATGTGTCCCTTTCACGTCGATGTTTCTCTCTCTCTCTCTCTCTCTCTCTCTCTCTCTCTCTCTCTCTCTCTCCCTTCCTGTGCCCCCCCCCCCCCCCATCTGAACAAAAAGTGGAAAAATGTCCTCGGGTAAGGATAAAAATAAATAAATAAATAAAGTGCTATAAAATAACTGCCTGAAAAAAAATTGTTAAACAGTCAAACAGACAACCAAATTGTGTAATGATTCTCCCTAGGCAGGCCTCTCTCTGTAAAGATCTAGGTGTAGTAATAATCCTTAGAAGATAAAGAAATTGTTAATTAAGCTAAATTTCTTAAATCTACTCTCCAGTCTGTGCTTCCTTACAATGGAACTCCAGAACACATTGCTATTCTTGCAGGTACCACAGGGTCAAAGAACCAACCCCACCCACTCAAGCGGGTGGAGTACATAACAGTCACAGTGTTGGAGCAGAGTGCACAGTAAAGGGCTCCCTGGGTTAGTTAAACAGTGACCAGCCTGTGATAACCACAGGAAGCTTGTTACTTTGTCACAAGCCCTTTTTCAAGGCAGAAAGCCTCTGCTACTAGGGTGGGAAGGTCTGATTGATAGGTTGCCTGTACCCATCTCCTGGTGTCAGGTTGGAAGAGTGGGCGCAAAATGAAAAGTGAATCATGGTTAAAAGTGCAAGTGAAGTAAACAGGGAAGCATTGGCTGGTTTGGCCAATGGGAGGGAGCAGAGGAGTTGAACGTGGTATAAATTTGACTCCAGGAACCTCTTAGATTTCAGAATATTAACTTAGCCTGGAATTAAAATTAATCTTAGGGGCTGTAGTTTCTCCCACATCTTAATTTCCCCTTCCTCCAAATACCAGTAGTGCACACAGTACAGACTTGTAGCTCAGGGGCAGTGTGCTAGTTAAGATTCTTGTGGGATGTACATGTTACTTTTTCACCAGAACTCTTTAGGAGAAGTGGTATATAAGACACCTGAAGGTCAGAACTCTCTGCCACCAATAAACTCTATGACCTTGAACCTCTCCCAGTCAGTTCCTCTTTGAAAGATACCTCACAGTGGCTATTTGGTCACCAAATAGGAACTGTAAAGGCATTATTTATCTTTTGCCTTTATACAAACGTATGTGATCACTGATTCCTGCTTTGAGGTCCACTCTATTACTTGTTCTGCAGATTGAGAATTTCTTCTAGCTAAAGGAAAATGGTTAAATAAATATGTGGAATATTAAAGAATACTTAAGAATGAAAGCACAGAGAACCTTACCATATGATAATTTTCTCAAATGGGACATAACATAATATGGTTTGCTGCTGATTTTTTTTTTTTTAATATCTAGAGAGTACATTGAAAATAAGATTAGAAGAAAAACGTAGATACTCACCCACATCTATTTATTGTGTGTTCTGATATGCGGGTAGATGGCACTGAGACCACAGCGGTGAACAGGACAGTGCTTGCTCGCATGGAGCTCCCCTTTATTGCTGCCTGTGCCTGCAGTGGTTTTCTCTGGCTAGTGGAATTCTTTAAAATATGCAGGTATAACTTGAGTAATTAAAAGTTTGGCCCTTGCTGGTTTGGCTTAGCTGTTGGAGTGTCCGCCTGCGGTCCAGAGAGACCTGGGTTCGGTTCCCGCTAAGGGCACGTATCTTGGTTGCAATTTGTCCCCGGCCCTGGATGGGTCGTGCGGGTGGCAGCCACTCAATGTGTACCTTTCACATCAATGTTTATCTCTCTCTTACTCTGTTTCCCTCCCACTCTATCTGAACACAACATGGAAAAATGTCCTTGGGTGAGGATAAATAATAATGATAAATAAATAAATAAAACAAAAGTTTGTGCTTTTGTTCGCTTTTAATTTGTTAACTTGCCACGGCTTTAGTACCTCTCTTTTTTTTTTTTTTGGTATCCCAGAAAATGTAAGAGGATCATTAGTGTGTTTATGGTGAAATAGTATTAGAAATTGGGTGCTTGGAGACAAAAATCTGCAAATGAAATCATGTTATACGATGAGGTTTTTAGTATATTGGCCTCAGTTTTACCTTATTGTGGAATAGTAATGGTACCTTCTTTCCCTAATGAGGGTTAGTAATAAGCCATGTCTGTGTTTTGTCTATTAACATTAAAAAAACTACAAAATACCAAAAAGATAATTAAATTCTAGTGGCTTTAATATTTACTCTTTTTTGTCTCCAAATAGCTGCCTTTTTAGTGCTTAATGTGTCCCATGTAACATTAAGTCGGAACTATTGCTTCCAAAATAAAAAGGTTGTTTCTTAAACCTTGTCAGCGTAGGAGCAATTTCCATCAGGTAAAGCAGTCACACTAGCAAAAAATTAAGAAGATGTAAGGAGATTTTATCATTTACTCCAAAAAGCTAGAAAGTGGCCAGCAATAAGTATTGGTTTGGGGGAAAAGACATTTAGAGGATACAATCTCCAGTGGACCCACCAGTATAAATAACTGTCTTGTTCTGTTGTCTTTTGCCTTTAAAAAGCTGGTGATGAGCTAAATAATTTTAAAGCATACAAAATAAGCAGGCTAACTGGAATCAGTTTCCAACAATTCCGGTTTTATTTCTTCATTCACCTGGGTTAGTTGTTTAGCCCATACTTTCTTGATAACTAACTCACTATATAACTCATCTATACTCACTTGGCATGTATCCTTCTGCTCTACTGAAACAAAGATTATTACATGCAGTGTACGATATAATGGAGAACAGAGAACATATAAAGGTGTGACCAGTGTGACCAAGTCTTAAAAGAATGAAGGATGAGCCTTGACTGAAAAAACAGATCCTAGACTAACCTTTTGGATTTAAGCTCAGTTCTGAGTGACTTGCTTGTAACTCAAATAAATCTGCTTCCCCCTCTGTATTCAATTTCCCATCCATCAAATGAAAGGAAGTATGCTGGCTTAGGAGAAGCTTGGCAAAGTACAGTGCCTTAAAAATAATGAAATTATCATAGCTTTTGGATTAACCTATTTGTTTTTTTTATTTTCTAGTTACTAAAGAGAGTGTACGGGAGTTTCTTGGTAAATCCAGAATCAGGTAGGTAGTAATGTACATGGCTGGAATTACATGGAAAGAGACCTGTCCTGTTATTACTATGCTTTTTAACTATTATTTTTATATTACTGTATGAACCCAGTTCCCACTTCGACTTTCTCCATAAAAGTAGCTTTTAAGGGGCTTTGCACTGTCTGATAATGGTATGCAATGTTGTGGTGTACAGAATTGGTGTGTGTTTTTAATGATTACTAAAAAGGACCAGTTGGCTCTTCCTTAACCTTTTTTTTTTTTTTTAATTATTTATTTGTTAATCCTAACCTGAGGGTATTTTTCCATTGATTTTCAGTTAGAGTGGAAGGGAATGGAGGGAGGTAATGAGGGAGGAAGAGAGACATCAATATGAGAGAGACACATCAATTGGTTACCTCCCGCACAATCCTGACCAGGACCAGGGATTGAACCTGCAACCCAGGTACATGCCCTTGACCAGGAATCGAACCAGTGACCCTTCAGTCTGAGGGCCAATGCTCTAACTGCTGAGCCACACCAGCTAGGGCCTTCCTTAATCTTTTAGCCAGAGAGCCACCTTTGTGGTGATTAAGATGCCTTTTGAGAAGACTTAGTATATATTGATTCCCAACCCAACTCCTAGTAACACCTTTTTCTGTACAAGCATATTTGGAGAAGAAAGGGATATTCACAACTGTTCTCACATTTTTAATACCGTAACAAAAATGGCCAGAGGAATAAAAAGCACCTTGACCATCCTTGATGAGAATAGCTGTATTATACTGTTTTAAAGGAAGTTTAAAGTGGAAAAAAACTGAATAGTATTTTCATCCTAATGATTATATGATCATCTCAAATTCTGAGGCATTTAACTGGGCCCCATAGTCAAGACCAAGTAGTAAGGCTGTCTGAGCATACTGTTACTCAGATATTGTTGCCGTGGCATCTTGATTAACAGGCTGTTTTAAGGAGAAAGATGTGTCTGTCACTACCTTTTTATTTTTTTATCCTCACCCGAGGACATTTTCCCATTTTTTTGTTCAGGTAGAGTGGGAGGGAGAGAGAGGAACAGAGAGAGAGAAACATCGATGTGAAAGGAACACATCGAGTGGCTGCCACCCGCACAACCGACCAGGGCCGGGAACAAACTGCAACCGAGGTACGCGCCCTTAGCGGGAACCGAACCCGGGCCTCTCAGGACCGCAGGCCGACGCTCCAACCGCTGAACCAAACCGGCCAGGGCTGTCACTACCTTTTAACCAGTTACTTTTGCTAGCTTATTTCCTCCTTGTTTGCAACATGGCCCTGCCTCACCACTCCCCTTAGGATACTTTCCCTGTCTTCTGTATGCTGCTCTGGAAACAAAAATGTCAAATACAGAAAGGTGCCTTTGGAACATAACTTGTTATTAGAAATATCTGGACAGGAACTTTGACTGCATTCCATAAAGAACATTAAAGTGGACCTGGCAGGTTTGGCTCAGTGGTAGAGCGTCAGCCCACGGACTAATGAGTCGCGGGTTTGATTCCGGCCGAGGGCACGTACCTCGGTTGCAGTTTGTCCCCAGCCCTGGTTGGGGTAGTACGGAGGGCAACCAATCGATGTCTCTCTCCCTCTCTGTCCCTCCCACTCTATCTGAAGATAAATAGAAAAATATCCTCAGGTGAGGATTAAAAAAAGAGAGAGAGAGAATACTGAAATGTGTTAATCCCCAAATTGATGGTACCAATGTATTGCAGAAATAAAAACCAAAAGGTAGCCCTGGCTGGTTTGACTCAGCAGTTAGAGCATCAGCCTGCGGACCAGAGAGTCCCAGGTTCAGTTCCCACTAAGGGCACATACCTCAGTTGCAGTTTGTCCCCAGCCCCTGGTGGGGTCGTGTGGGTGGCAGCCACTCAATGTGTCTCTCTCACATCGATGTTTCTCTCTTTCTCCCTCTCTCCCTCCCACTCTATCTGAAGATGAATGCAAAAATGTCCTCGGGTGGGGATTAAAAAAAAGACCAAAAGGTAAATACCACTATAGGTTTTAAGAGGAATCAAGGAGTTTCAGAAAGAGAGAGAGAAAGAGAAGGAAGGAAGGAAGAAAGAAACAGAACTAAAACAGAAAAATTATGTAGGAACTCTTAGGCATGCTTGTCACATCTCAGATCCTAAAATCTATCAGAACAACCAGAGAACTTATGTTTCTGTCCCTGGGCCTTTTTTCTTTCAGTTCCTGCTAAAGCACGGACACTACCAGATTGCACACCTTGTGTTCATACAAATACAAAATATGTGAAAATAGTCTCTCTCCTCTTTCTGTGGGTTTATCTGGGCAAGTTTGGAAAACTCAGCAAGCCATACTGGATGTTTTACTTTTCTTCATCCTCAGTATGTTCTTTTCATCATATCAGAAGTCTTACTTAAAGTCTAACTTCAGCAATAGATTTATTTAGTTTGTTTTTTTGTTTTGTTTGTTTTTGTTTTTTCAGGACACCAAGTTTTCTTTAATTATTTTTTGGAGGGAAGGGACATCACACTTCTACTCAAGAGAAACATTTGAAACATTTTTTTATCAGTACAGAGGTCTTCTTTTTACACTTATCATGCCATGAATGCATAGGGAGTGGGTTCCAGCAGCTCAGGCTCCTTTTCATTGGTTCTCACAAAATGTGCTTCTCTGGGTGGAGCAGGCTGACGCTTCAGCTGAACCCAGGTACCTTTCTCTTTGGCGTCCTTCTTTTTCTGATCATTTTCCTTCACACGTTTCGGGAAGTTATCTCGGCCCTTCAAGTGCTTAATATGCTCAGTACATACATTAATTCTCTTGGCAAGAATCTTGCCCTTGACTTGTTTGTTCACAACAATGCCCACTGCATGCTGGGTGACATTGTAGAGTCTTCCAGTTTTGCCATGGTAACATTTGTGGGGCATTCCTTTTTGAACAGTGCCCATTCCCTTTATGTCCACAATATCACCTTTCTTATAGATTCGCATGTATGTGGCCAAAGGAACAACTCCATGTTTTCTAAAAGACCTATAGAACATATAGCGGGTGCCTCTCCTCTTTCCCTTTATGTTCGTCATTTTGGCGAATTACTGGAAGATGGAGGTTCTGGCCGAAAAAGTATTTCATTTGTTTTATTTGGCTTCTTAAAACTGGCAAGCCTCAACTTTAAATATTTTCTTTTTTTATCTAATCTTGTAGTCTGTTTGCTTTTTTGGTTTTTGGGTCCCTAAAATGGAATATGCTTGATACTATTTAATATTGGGGGGCCAGAAATGTGGTAAGCACGATCCAGAACAGAGATTTAGATAGCCCATGCTCTCAGTGAGGATAGACTCAACAAAACACAGAGACTTCAGGAATGATCTTGGGAAAAAATTAAATAGTAACAAAGTACCATATAAAAGTTCAAGTTGTTTGATAATGTGAAATCTCTGCAGTTCTGGTAAAAGTATTCCCATCAGTCGCCTAGAATGTGAGATGATCCTTGGTGATGTACAGATATTCTTGCAAAATCATCTATAGGCATTTGGGCACCTATTAATCATGTCATTATATAATCGAGTGTGCCAGCCTTGTTTGCTGGAATATGTACTCAGTATGCTGTAAGGAGCTAGTATAGTGTAGTGGTCAGCAGACTTGGATTTCAGTCCTTTTCTGCCTCATTTATTGATGACTCATGGTGTTCCAGACACTTTAAATACTGTACTTTCTCTTAAGTCTCCCAACAGTCTCCTCCATCTCAAACCCCCCCACCACTCCCTTTTTTTTTTTTAACAGATGTAGGGATTGTAGAGGTTAGGCTATCTGTCCAAGGTCATAAGAGTGGCAAGGCCAGGATTTGGATCCAGTTCTGTTCAGCTCAAGATAGAGTTTGCCTCTACCCCTCTGTCATGCTGCATTTGTCATGGCACTTTGCCTATTTGAACCTCTTTTTCCTTCTGAAATGAGAATAACCATATCAGAGCTGCCTGCTTCAAAGAATTCTTATGGAGATCAAAGAAGTAAAATATTTTAAACTACTTTTATTTGTGTACAAATAAAAGCTACTGGAGATGTATATAGATATATTTCTAGATTTTTCCATATCCTGCCTCCTTCCACAAAGGATTTGCAATGGTACATAAGGCGGTATATTTTATTATCAAAAAGCTACCCAGCTGTTGGCACTTGGCACATTAAACCTCAGAGAAAAATGTAGCTCATTATAGCTTGATAACATATATAGTCCCCTTCACAACTGTGCCTAGGATAGTAAATTTCTAATCAAAGTTCCCAGAGTATGGCTTTCTCTCATTCCTTATTTGTAGTTAGTCATCTTCTATATTGATATAAATTTTTGCATAGCATTTGTGAATTAGCTATATATACTTAACATTGATGTTATAAGAATTGAGATTTTTGCCCTGGCCTGTTTGGCTCAGCGGTTAGAGTGTTGGCCTGCAGTCCAGAGAGACCCGGGTTTGGTTTCCGCTGGGGGCGCGTACCTCGGTTGCAGTTTGTCCCCGGCCCTGGTTCATCTTGTGGGTGGCAGCCACTCAATGTATCCCTTTCATGTCAATGTTTCTCTCTCTCTCTCTATTTCTCCCCCCCTCCCTCCCTCCCTCCCACTCTATCTGAACAAAGAGTGGGAAAAAATGTCCTCAGGTGAGGACTTAAAAAAAAAAAAAGAAGAATTGAGATTTTGCCCAGCCAGTGTGGCTCACTGGATTGAGCATTATCCCATGGACTGTGAGGTCCCGGTTTGATTCCTTCATGGTCAGGGCACACATGCCCAGGTTGCAGGCTCAATCCCCAGTTCGGGGCATGCAAGAGGCAGTTGATCGATGTATCTCTCTCACATTGATGTTTCTACTTCTGCCTTTCTTTCTGTCTAAAAAAAATCAATGAAAACATATTTTAAAAATACTTAAGCATTGAGATTTTATTTCACCTCATTTGTATGAAGTACACGGGAATAGCATTCTACCAGGTTTAAAAGTATGATCACCGAGACAAAATAAAATGTCATGAGAACTTGGAAGGTTTTTTGTTGTTGTTGTTATTTTTTAAATAATGTAACTGTTGGGTGTGTTTTTCCTCCAGGATACAATGTCTCTTTGCTATACGACCTTGAAAATCTGCCTGCATCCAAGGATTCCATTGTACATCAGGCTGGCATGTTGAAACGAAATTGTTTTGCCTCTGTCTTTGAGAAATACTTCCAGTTCCAAGAAGAGGGCAAGGAAGGAGAGAACAGGGCAGTTATCCATTATAGGGATGATGAGACCATGTGAGTATAGAATTTGGTTCTGAAGCCTGGGTGTGGCTGTCACATGCACTTACCAAAAGACATACATCTAGGTCAAACCTTAGACTCTGTTGTGTGAGCCCCCCGAAGTGTCCTTCTTATAAATTCTTTTAGCCAGGATATATGATGTGGGGGTGGGATGAGCCCACTTTCCTAATCTCCAGATATTGAAAGTTGGCAAAAGATGAAAGGAGAACCCATTGCTTTCCTTTAAGGCACCACTGTTCTGAGTCCCCTTCAGTAACATGTCCTGGATAATCAGGAAGCAGAAGGAGACCATAGGTTCTGTGTTATTACAACTCTTAGAGCATCTTCATTCTATGAATCTCATCATATATAAAGAAATAAATTTTTTAAAGTGGAGTTCAGAGAATCACTAATTTTAGATTCCATTTCATACCACATAGGCAAGTTAGTAACATCTACTTTGGTGATTTTCATCTCCTGCCACTCTTAGGCCATGTGTTTATTATATGGACTTTGTTGGCCATAACTACTTAGTCTCACTGGGCACATCGTTACATGAATTAAATTTATGACTACCCTCCTACTTCACTTGTAGATCAAGTTCTTAACAAAACCCTGTTCTGATTCTGTACTTACTCTCATGGGTTTTGTTCCCCTCAGGTATGTTGAGTCTAAAAAGGACAGAGTCACAGTAGTCTTCAGCACAGTGTTTAAGGATGACGACGATGTGGTCATTGGAAAGGTGTTCATGCAGGTATGGAGTGGACATCTTGGGGCAAACCATGGCATGGTGATTTATACCCTAGCACCAAAACCCACCAATAGGCATAGAAAAGAGAACTGGCAGTTCTGTTGATGGTGGAAATTGTGGAAGATTTAATTAAACAGTCCCCATCAAACTCACTGAATGTTTTCTTGTTCTTAGTGGTTTTAGCCTTTGTAGGGCTGGAGTAGAGGGTGGTTTGAGTATTAAACATACTAACAGTATGGCTAACCATTAAGCATCCTTTCTGCCATGTGGGTCTTTGTTTTAAAGCTTGGTTACATTTCCTGTCCTCTTGTGTGTCTCAAATTTCTGGCAAGGTCTATTCTTGACTTGGTTTAGTCCTCAAGTCTTGCAGAATAGAGTCTATGGAAAATTCTTAAGTAGTAGGTAATGCATTAATAGGGTAGAGTTGTTGAACTGATTTGGCCTGGGTTTGACCAAAGTCACCATGGAGTGCCTCCCTCACAAGAAGTTCGTCTGTGAAGAGCAAGGAAGTACAGGTGCAGCCAGACATTTTGTATTGGATTTCTGAGTCTGATACAGTACACTACTGTGGCTTGGTCACACTATCTGCTAACCACTTGCTGGCTCTAGGACATGCGAGCTCATTGGTGAAGCGGTATCCAGGCAGGTTTCTTCTGAGATGGCTCAGCATTCAAAATCTAGTACAGTGGTTAAAGTTTCAAAAACAAAAAAACAAAAAAAACTTTTGTATGTTCATTCTGTTCCTTGGCAGGGTAATGAGATTTGAGAATTCTAGTACAGCCCTGGCTGGTTTGGCTCCGTGATTAGAGCGTCAGCCTGCGGTCCCGAGAGATCCGGGTTCGGTTCCCACTAAGGGCACGTACCTCAGTTGCAGTTTGTCCCCAGCCCTGGTTGGGTTGTGCGGGTGGCAACTACTCTATGTGTCCCTTTCACGTCGATGTTTCTCTCTCTCTCTCTCTCCCTCTCTATCCCTCCCACTCTATCTGAACAAAATATAAATTTAAAAAAAAAAAAGCTGGTACAGAGCCCTGGCTGGTTTGGCTCAGCGGTTAGAGCGTCGGCCTGTGGTCCAGAGAGACCCAGGTTCGGTTCCCACTAAGGGCACATACCTCGGTTGCGGTTTGTCCCCGGCCCTGGATGGGTCATATGGATGGCAACCACTCGATGTGTCCCTTTCACATCAATGTTTCTCTCTCTCTCTCTCTCTCTGTCTCTCTCTCTCTCTCTCTCTCTCTCTCCCCCTCCCTCCCTTTCTCCCACTCTATCTGAAGAAAAATGTCCTCAGGTGAGGATAAAAAAAAAAAAAGAATTCTGGGACAGAATCTTTTTTTTGCCAAGTAGAGTTGAAAGATAGTTGTGCTTAATATAGTGAGTATACTTTGTTAAATGTCTAGGGGAATCTTGATAAGTGATCTCAATTTGATCCATCTGTCATGGCTTTTGTGTTTAGACTAATAAACCAGAAACTCTAATTTTTAAGTCCCTATGCAGAAAAATTGGAATGTTGATACTTCCAGCATTTGAGAGTACTAAATTCTGTGTGTGTGTGTGTGTGTGTGTGAGAGAGAGAGAGAGAGAGAGAGAGAGAGAGAATATATATGTATATCTTGGGTCCAAAATGTAAGCCTCTACACAGCCACTTCATGTGTTTTTATGCAGAATTGACAGGGGAAGTAAATGCAGTAGCTCAGAAATTGGGGTGAATCCAGACTGACGAACTAATTTTAAAAGCTATAAAGTATATATTTAGATTTGGCTGGTTTTTACCAATCTTGTTCCATTTTATTCCAGGCGACATCTTAACTTATTTTTATACTTTAAACAGATCTTATCTTGGAGAGTGTACTGGAGATTTGTTCCCTAGGAGAATTTTGTGTATTCTTTTTGTGTATATGAATGTAAACCCCTCTCTCAGAGTCCATGTGGTAGGGGACTTGTCTAAAAGGGAAAACAAAGTCTCTGCATTTTTGCTTCAACAGTATCTCTAGTTAGTGACTAGCCTGGCACCATGCAGGCACATACGGTGTCTGGGAATGTGAAAGGGCTGTGCTTTGAAGCCATCTGCCCTGCTTCCCTCTCTGAATTCAAAGACTAGGGTAACTTATTTGAAATGACCACAGAAACCTAGACTGATTTTGCTGTTTTTCCCCAAAATAAATCATTGAGCATTTTCCTGGGCCTAGTTATTTTAAATTTCTAGGAGAAAGGAGAACAGTGGATGCCTAGCATAGAATGTTGTGACCTGGGACATGGTTTAAAGTCCCTCATGGTCAATAGTCTGCCTGCTGTGGGCTTTTGTGGGTTTTCCCAAGCCAGCATGCACTTCCAGCCTGGTCAGAACACAGTTCCTGCTTTTATCATTTCACAGATAGACTCTGAAGGATGCTTACTGCCTGTAGAAAAAAGACAGGGAGTTTTCAGTCCCCATTCACAGAAATGGTCTGGTGCTTGGCTTTGGTGCATTATCTTTGTAGGCATACAAGCTGATGTATGCCCACAAAGAGGAAGTCTGGTAGATGTCATCACTTCAGTGCTTATTCCATGAAAAGCAATAATAACAACACTTGGAGATTGGAGTACGGTAAACTAGAATCTTTCCATGTTATTAGATCTTTAAGTTGGTAACTAAGAAAAGTTACGTGGAAACCACTGGTTTCTGTATGTTCAGGGATAAGACAGAACAATCTGCCTCTTTAGGCAGTTGTGAAGATTTTACTCTGAGGACCCTTGCTACCTAGTATACATGTGTGGTTATATCTATAGGATATTTTCCTGACCTGGGAATAGAGCCAGATTCAGTAATTTTGGTAGATATTGCCAAGCTCTCCTCCACAGAGGTTGTACCATTTTCCCTCCCACCTAGAATGTATTAGCATGCCCATTTCCCCAGTGTGTGTGTTGTCAGACTTTTGGATTTCTGCTAGTGTGATAGCTTAAAAATGATATCTATGTTCTATTGAGTGAGGTCCACACATCTTACGTTGAAGATTTTTGTTTTTTTCTCTTTTCTTGTGAGATGTCTCTTTATGTTCTTTACCCATTTTTCAGTTGGGTTATTGATCTTCTCAATTTCTTTATATACTAGGGAGATTAGCCATTTGTCTGTGATAAGAGTTGCAGGTTTTTTTCTCTTTGTCATTAGACTTTATGAGCTTTTTATTCCCCCATGTAGAAGTAGTTTATTTTAATATGTAGTTAAAATGATCAGTCTTGTCTTTAATGGCTTTCTTGATTTTGAGTCATAGTTAGAAACTCCTTTCATACTTCAAGCTTGTAAAGAAATTGACTTGTATTCTTTTTCTAGAATTTTTACAGTTTCATTTTATACATAAATCTTTTTATTTTCTGTTTGGAGTTTCTCCTGGTATAATGTGAAAGATGGATCCATTTATCCATCCATGGCTACCCACTGGTCCCTATAGCGATTATTTATTTTTTTATTTTTAATATGTTTTTATTGATTTTTAAAGAGAGAGGGAGAGATAAAAACATTGAGAGAGACACACAATTGCTGCCTCCTGCACAGCCTCCACTGGGGATCAAGCCCGCAACCTAGGCATGTGCCCTGATCAGAAATCGAACTGGCCACCTCTTGGTCCATGGGTCGATGCTCAACCACTGAGCCATGCCTGCTAGACCCAGTAGCGATTATTTAAAACCCTATGTTTATATTACTGATTCAAGATGTACCTGTATCATACATTAAATTTCTGGGGATATTTAGATTTATTCTGAATTTCTAGAATAAATTGTGCTGTGATAGAAGAGGGAAAACAGTATTGTGATGCTCAAGACATCCTAGCTAGAGGGAGAAAAAAGGCAGTATTGCTGATATATTTGTAATAAAGACACTAAGGAAATTATTTGGATGAGTTGGTTGGTTGGCTCGTTGGTTTGTTGTTTTTTTCCCCCATTGATTTTTAGAAAGTGAAAGAGGAGGGTGGGGAGAGAGAGACATCAATTGGTTGCCACCTGCACATGTGCTGACTGGGGCCAGGGATCAAGCCTGCAACCCAGGTATGTGCCCTTGACTGGGAATCGAACCTATGACCCTTTGGTGCTCAGGCTGATGCTCTAACCACTGAGTAGCACCGGCCAGGATGGCTGGTTGGTTTCTAAGTGTTATTTAAGAGAACCAAAGAGAAAGATGGGAAATTTAAAGGATAGTCTCAACTCAGAAGTACTGTATATTTGTTAAATCTTAAATGAATTATTTTCTATATACAGAACTAATGAAATGGTGATGAGTCACCTCAGATTTATAAATACCTCATCTGGGTGTGAATGCCACATTTATAAGTGAATAAGAGCCTTCTAGAAGCTTACTAAACTCAAGAAAATGCTGGCGCAGACAGTTATTATCTGTTCTGTTTTTTCCCCTGGAGCTGAAGAGTGAAATCAATAGAAGTTAGAAAACTTCCCAGCCCCTTTGCAGAATGAAAGGTGTTTTCTAGAGATGGGCAAACTCTGGAGTTTTGCTTTAGGAATTTTTGTTTTGAATGATCTTGACTCCTTTTCTGTCGTTCCAAATATTTTTCCTTTGGAGAACAAAATTCAAAAGGGAGCTAACCTAATGCAGCTATGTTGATAAATTTTCCACCAACTGAGATCCCAGGCTAGGCATTAGAGCTCCTCAGGTATTATCCTTCCTTTGCCACTAATTTGCTGGGGGCTTGCTGATCAATGTGTATTATTCTTACCTCCAAATGGAAACATAGTTTATGCTCCTTCTTTTAGGTTGGAATGACATTAGCTAGGGTAGAAGTGCTTTCTTTCATTTAGCACTCGCCTATGAAGGACAGGGGAATATTTCTGCTAGAGAGAAATAAAGCAGAATCCTTGGCTTGAGGATCTCACAACCCAGTAGGGAAGCCAGCTGCATTAATGAATAGTGTAGTATCATAGTAGAGGTTTGTAGGAAAGACATGGGAATGCCACAGACAGCAGCCAGCTGCCCCAGGCTGCTGAGATGGCGTTATAAAAGAGGTCATATTTGAGCGCAGTAGAAGAGCAGCTGTTTAAACATGCTTTTAGTGCTCATAAAATTCATGCTTTGGTAAGTCTTTGGTTCCCTCTGCCATCACTCAGTGAATTTGGATCATCTGGTCTTACTGGCATTGCTGGAAAATCTAGTTTAGTTCCTGCAGATCTGGGTTGACAGAGATGCCTTGTGTCATTTATCTATTTACACAAGAATGTATGGATTTGGAAAGCTTGAGATTTGAACAGAGAAGGAATGGCTGATTGTCTTATCCTCGGTTGTTTTTGCTGTAGTTTGATAAGGATGGGTGGGCTCATTTTGTTAAGGGCCATGAGCTCTTATGCAGCATGGTGGCTGTTTGGTCCAGGGCCATTCAAGGGCCAGAATTAAATACCAGGCTTTCACTTCTCATGTCACGTGGTCCCCTTGTCTCACTAAACACTAAGACAACCCTGCTTCTTATAACTCTGTTGTCTTCTTGCCCCCAAGAACAGCTTAAATTTAATCTAAAGTACTGATTGATGAATTCTAAATAGTAACAGAATGTAAGATGTTTCAGTGAAACAAGACTTGTATTCATGAGACTGGAAGAAGTGGAGATAAGGGTGAGGGGAGTAATGAAAAATTGGTCAGCTCATCAGGGGCTTTATATACAAAGATAAAAGGAGTTAAGACTTAAAGCTTAAGCTTGGATTCCATTCATCCAGAAATTCTAAAGATTTCCTGAAAAATATCGCCTCTTTCATTCACATTGAATCAACAAAACTATTAAGCAATAGTCCTTTATCTTAAATGTAATCTGGTTCTCCCAGTGCTTTGCAATTCGTCATCTGTTTAATTTCAGGTATATCTATCACCTATGATAGTCCAAAACAAGAGGAAGGAGGAGGATCAACAGTACTTTTTATCACATTTTGAATATTGGACTTGTTTAGTATATTGTGATTTCTTCTTTTTGAATCTGAAATGCATCAATAGCAGCCAGCAATTGTAATATTTCACATTAGGTATAGTTTATTTTTAGCCATCTGCTGGTCCAGAGGGCTAACAAAGGTCACACCTCATAGGGCAAACTCCATAGCATAAGTTGCTATTTATCTTACACCAGATTCTCTTGTTTGCTTTTTGCTTTATCCTGGCAGGAGTTCAAAGAAGGACGCAGAGCCAGCCACACAGCCCCACAGGTCCTCTTTAGCCACAGGGAACCTCCTCTGGAGCTGAAAGACACTGATGCTGCTGTGGGTGACAACATTGGCTATATTACCTTCGGTAAGCAGGGTGGGATTGCCATGTTTGTGTACCTTTGATGCATTTATGCTGCAGACTGCTTCACCTAGACAGACCTTTGTTAAATGTTAGGGAGGAGGGCAAAAGCAGGCATACCAAATTGTTCCTATTGCCATCACCAGGACTAGAGGGGATGTCACAAGACACTAATTACAGATCATGTACAGTAATCATCTCTCCTTTTTCCTCTTTTTCTTAAATCCTAGCCTCCCTCGGATGTCAGGTGTTGGGAGTTAAGCATTGCTAAGCAGCTGGGTGGGAGTTCTGTCATTTGGTGTTTCTTGGCTTTTTGGTATTAGGCTGCAGCTCCAGCCATGATTCACTTATTTCACTTTTCCACTGAAGAAATTCCAATCTTCCCTTCTTATAGTTGCTTCAGCCTAGTGAGCTGGCTTGGTTTATTGTTAGAACTAATGCTACTAAAATGTCTCCTTTTGTGAAGTTTTCATATATTTACCTCAGTGCTAAGGTGTGCCAGTTTATTGATGATGTGTTGATTTAAATCTAAGCTACACTTTTTTTTTCATAGTACTATCTTTGAGGTTGGGGTGCAGCTTCCATACATTCATGGCATATCAGTTTAATTGACATATCTCTATACGGTACATAATATGATGGTAAACTTATTGTCATGAGCATCTTAGATTCTGTACAATGTAGTTATCCTATTCTGGTGGTCACTTTTTGTTGTTTTAATTCTCACCTGAGGACATTTTTCCATCTTGTTCAGATAGAGTGGGAGGGAGGGAGAGAGAGAGAAACATTGACATGAAAGGGACACATCGAATGGCCACCTCCCGCACGACCCAACCAGGGTTGGGGACAAATCACAACCAAGGTACATGGACGTGAACCCAGAACTCATTGGTCTGCGGGCCGATGCTCTAACCACCAAGCCAAACCTGCCAGGGCTGTGGTCACTTCTTTTTAGGGCACATTGACATGGGGGTCCTGTCTTTCTTATGAGGTATTCCTTTTCATTTCAGCAAAACTTCATACTCAGGATTTTACTGATGGTGAGACCACTGAGTAGAGTAGGTGCAGGAAATAGAGAGGATTCAAGAAGCCAACAGGCAGCAGAGGGTGGTGCAGGCGCGGAGGGCTGAGTGCCTGCACAGTCTTCAGGCGGTCAGTGCCATGGGTGGGACTTTTCTCAGCCCCTGTCCAAAGAAGCCCCTCCTGCCTGTCCTCATCAAGAGAGTTCAAGTCCTTATAACACTTTAGTGTCTGGTTTTCACCACAAGAATACGGGGTGTGGTCTGGAATCTAGTTTCTCTGCAGCCTTACTCTACTTCAGCACCAAGGACATAGGACAGGCAGGCTTTGTTTCCTAATCCTGATTTCTTAAGGTAAAGTGTTGTCTCCAAAGTTAGCAGATAGCAGTATCACCTTTCAGAGAGATAGCTGAGCTGCAGAGGCAGGAGCTAGTGGGCATGTGGCAAGCAGGTTTTCATGTTTGGAAGTGCTCAGCCACAGAATCCAGACCTGGGATGAATGTCAGGCCCACCCACGCCCTTTCTTTCAGGAGCTCGATTTTCTACCATGAGCTCCTTTTTCTCAATGTCCTCCACTTGCAGTCACTGGCACCTGCCCTGGTTAAAGTATTTATCCCTTCCCTATCTGGAGAAAGCTCTGACAGCCTGGGCATGAGGAAATGAGTGGGTTGTACTTAAGCAGGAGATGGGAACTGACTGTGAGCTACTGGTCTTCCCACCCTTTGACATTGGTGTTACATGCTGACTCATTCTGCGTGTGCCCCCCCAGTGCTGTTCCCTCGTCACACCAATGCCAGCGCTCGCGACAACACCATCAACCTGATCCACACGTTCCGGGACTACCTGCACTACCACATCAAGTGCTCTAAGGTGAGAGGAACTGCAGCATCTCAGCTCCTATGTTTGGGTCATCTCTCCCTCCACCACCACTCTCCATAGCAGAGAGCTGGATATATGTCTCCTACCTCCCTGCAAGGCCCTGTGTCAATCCCAGGGTGTATGTTTCCAAACCTTCCTGATAAGTTGTAATGAAAGCAAAGCTGTCTTTCTAGAACATGACTCTGCTTCAGTACTTGTTGTATTTGCCCCCAGGCCTATATTCACACACGTATGCGGGCAAAAACATCAGACTTCCTCAAGGTGCTGAACCGGGCTCGCCCAGATGCAGAGAAGAAAGAAATGAAAACAATCACGTGAGTAGGGCAGGCCCACAGCAGGAACATCTTCTGAGCTCACCGAGCAGGCAGCAGTGGGTGTTGTAGCTAGCTATATGTGAGGCAGCAGGCTTGGGCCTGAGCTACCTGACAGACTAAAGATGCAATGAACAGGTTTTTTTCGCCTGAATGGGTGGGGCTGGGTTTCCTTGTTTCCACATGTTTGTGAGCTAGAAGAAAAACAAAAGGACCTTTTACCCAGATAATCTTTCTTCTCTTTGGACTGAGTTGAAAGGTCAAGTCTTGTCCTTCTCAAGGTCTTCCTGGAGAAGGAGTAATTTACTTAACAACATTTAGTTGAGTAAATAGGCCTGGAAAAACACACACGCACACACACATCCCACCCCCACCCCACCTCCAGTATCTTTCCTGGTCTGCTTCTCAGCAAGTGTTTTGCATGGAGAAGTTGTATTTATCAGGGATGCTGATTTGTGCATGTGTGCATGAGAGGCCTCTTGATCTAGAGCCTAGAAATTTAGATCTTTGTGCAAGGTCCAGACCTTGGTTCCCCTCTGGTGAAGTTTCGGCAATCCTGTTCTTAAGGTAATAGGTGCTTATTTGCTACCTTTGGTGCCCATTGAATTAAAGAATTGAGGTGAGCTAAGCCTCCCGTATCCTTCACAGCCAATGTATTTGCCAACACCCAGTACTCTTGCAGGTAACCTTTGGTAAGTGTGTGCATAAGGCTTCAAGCTCCCTCCTCTGGCAAGAGAGGCCTCTTCTACCAAGTTTCTGCTGCCACTTGACAGGACAAGAGGGATATCTGACTCTTTTAAATTTTTTTTTTTTTTTTTTTTTTTTATCCTCACCCGAGGATATTTTTCCATTTTTTTTTACAGATAGATTGGGAGGGAGAGAGAGGAAGGGAGAGAGAGAGAGAAACATCGACGTGAAGGGACACATCGAGTGGCTGCCACCCGCACGACCAACCAGGGCCGGGGAAAAACTGCAACCGAAGTACGTGCCCTTAGCGGGAACCGAACCCGGGTCTCTCCGGACCGCAGGCCGATGCTCTAACCGCTGAGCAAACTGGCCAGGGCGGGATATCTGACTCTTAACGTGCCTGAGCAGAGGGCTTTTAACCTCTGAAACATCAGAAAGCAGTTAGTCACCCCTGACCTCTTTAGGCAAAGGCTTTAGAGACTTCCCATCTCATTAAGAGTTGGTACCAGAGGTCTTTCTTTGGAGTAACTCTATGCCTACTGCCCAGAGCCTAAGGAGTAGTGTTCAGCCAGTTCAGATCCTCTGCTTAGAGAGGTGTCCAGGTACCATGGCAACAAAATGGCAGCATCATTTCCTTCTGCAGCTTTGTGGCCTATCGTAGAGGGGAGGAAGCGGGGGGGGGGGGGGAGAAGAAGGTATATGTGCTGAGACACACATGTTCTTATTGCCCCTCCAGAACTTTGGCTCCATCCTGGAGTTTACAGCTTCCCCTTCCTTTTCCTGCTTGCTTTCCACAGGAGTGCTTTTTCTCACTAGGCACCACCTTGGTGATCTTGAGTGTGAGGCAACCGGTTTTGTGCCACTTTTCAGGGCCCAATGGAGAGAAGGCAGTTTTAGTAGAGCCCAGGAAGTGAACAAGCAACTAGGGACAGCAGAAGGAATCCTGACCAGGCCAGCCTGTCACACACCAACACTGGGCATCATTTCTAAGTAGTCACAGGTTGCCTCATGACCTCTAGTCCCACAACTACTTGTCCGTTTAGGAAATGAGCCAGTCTACGGCCATACCACCCTGAATGCTCCCGATCTCGCCTGATCTCGGAAGGAAATGAGCCCACTAGGCAGTCACTGCCCATTATCTCCCCACCGGCCTTCTCCCCAACCATTACACAGTCAGCAGGTATTCTTGGGGTTCACTGTAAAGTGAGTGTAGTTGTGTGAGGAGTAGAAACAACTCCCTGTCCTGATGGGGGAACTGGGAGAGGATGGTCCTTGAAATGAATACTCTGCCCATAAATCTCCTCCCTGGGACTTAAAGAGCAATTTTGCCTTTTTCTGTCCAGTAACCTTTCTTTGAAAGAGGTGGGCCAAAGAAAAGAAGGGGGAAGCAGACACCTGCATCCATCCTGAATACCAGATCATGTTACTTAGAGTGGGTAGGAGTTAACTGGTTCAGCTGGGCAGGAGAAGGCAGGTCACACACACACACACTCTTCTCTCCCTCTCTCTCTCCCTCCCCTCCCCCCTTCCTCTCCCTCTTCCCCTCTCTCTCTCCCTGGGACAAAAGAGCGGGAGGGGTCTGCAGAACCATGAACAGCATGTAATAGGGTGACAGGCCTGCTGTGAGAAATGGCCCTGGATCAGAAGCCAACCATTGGTCAGCACCCCCTAGTGCTCTGCCAGAATCGAATGCTTATGAGCTTTTTGTTGGAGTTGGGGGGGTAATAAAATATGATTTCATTTTGGGGTGGGTAAGACATTCAGGGCAGGAAAATTTTAGCCCCCATATTTTTGCCCCAATTTCTCATAGTTCTTAGCTCTTGCTTCCAGGCTGCTTTACCAAATACTCTTCTGTTGTTGAGAACCAGACTCTTCCCAAAGCTGGCCCTTCTGGGGAAACACTGGGTGAAACAGGACACCACAACTCAGAAGCCTAGAGTCAGACAGGTGTTCTGTAACCCAGAGTGTAGTTGAGGGTTGCTGCTTTTAACATTCTGCCCTTGTGGTGAATGATTTAAAATGGAACTGCCATCTGCTGCCCAAAAGTATAAGTCGTGTAGAAGGAGCCTGAGGTCTTTACCAGGAAAAGGCTTGAGTCTAGTCTGAAATGCAGGTAGATTCTAGGCGGTCCAGAAAAACTGGACAAAGGTATCTCCTTTCTGCTTTATACTTTCAATGCCCTCATGGTTAGCACAGGTATTTTCTGTTACCCCAGAGTATTCAATAGGAGTAAAGAGTGGATGGAACCTTTCCACCTTGTGCTTGGTTCCTCTTTGGGATCCCATCCCTAGTCCAGGAGTGTGGGGTGGAAGGAAAGGTGAGCCTGAAACTAGCCTTCACGTTTACTCTCTGCTTTTGAAGGGGGAAGACGTTTTCATCCCGCTAACTCTTGGGAACGAAGAGGAAGCCGCTGGCAACTGAAGGCTGGAACACTTGCTACTGGATAATCGTAGCTTTTAATGTTGCACCCTTTCAGGTTCTCAAGGGATTCTCCATTTTGGTTCCATTTTGTACACCTTTGGAAAATAATCTGCAGAAATGAGCTGTGCTTGCAAGGACTTCATAGTTCCCAAGAATTAAAAAAAAAAAAGAAAAAGAAATCCACTTGATCAACTTAATTCCTTTTCTTTATCTTCCCACCCTCACTCCCCTTCCCTTCCAACCCTCCTTCCAAGCTGTTTTGCTTTGCAATATGTAACTGGTAATGAGTTGCAGGATAATGCAATCTTAACTTGTTTTCTCCTGAGTATTTGAGTTCAAAACTCCTGTATCTAAAGAAATACGGTTGGGGTCATTAATAAAGAAAAATCTTTCTATCTTACATGAGAATTTGCTGGGTTTCTGGACTGTAAGTCCAAAAGAGAGAGGAGGAGGGAGGAAGGTGAACCTGCAAATATGAGCTAGAAAACCTTAAGTTCAAGAGCTCCTCGGCCTTCCTTTAGAGACTAGCTAGTGAGCTCTTGGTTGGCATTTCAGAGTAAACTTGAATACATTTGCTGTAAAGGTCCGTTACTAAGTCTGTCGGGCTGTAGCCAAGAAGCTCCCAGGAGAGTGACGGGCACATTAAAGTGTTTTCTGGCTTATTCTTTTATCATAAATAATGTACAGAGTTTCCCCAATGTGTTCCAGGATGTGTGTGGTTCTGCAGGACATTAATAGGTATTTAGGTGTGGATCTGATGCAAACCAAGTGGCCATGTTTTTCTTTCTCACATAACAGCCCAAGAGACTGGCACTCCACAAAACTCATTTTGGGAGGTTCTTGCCTAGCAAATAGTACAGAGCCCAGCAAAGTATGCAGTCCTCTAGTAGGACACTAATCCCTGAAATAAACTTGGTTCAGAAAGTTTGCTTGGTAAAGAATTATCAGGAGCCCTGGCCGGTTTGGTTCATTGATTAGAGCGACGGCCCGCAGACCAATGAATCATGGGTTCGATTCCGGCCAAGGGCACATACCTCAGTTGGGTTCGTTCTGGCCCTGGTCGGGGTCATGAGGGAGGCAACCAGTTAGTGTGTTTTTTTTTTTATCCTCCCCAAGGAGGATTTTTCCATCTTTGTTCAGATAGAGTGGAAGAGAGAGAAACATCGACCTGAAAAGGGACAGACACATCAAGTGGCTGCCTCCCACATGACCCCAACCAGGGCTAGGGACGAATTGCAACTGAGGTACGTGCCCTTGACCGGAATTAAACCCACAACTCATTGGTCCACAGGCCGACTGAGCCAAACTGGCCAGGCCAGTGTGTCTCTTTCACTTCAATGTCTCATTCTCTCCCCCTCTCCCCCCTCCTCCCACTCTATCTGAAGATGAGTGGAAGAATATCCTTGAGTGAGGATTTAAAACAAAAAACTATCAATTTTAGAGGCAACTGAAGTGGTCTGAGGGCTATCTTAATGGTTTCTATCTCCTTTCCCTCTTTTTTTTAAATTGATTTTAGAGAGAGAGGAGGGGAGATATAGAAACAAAATGAGTAAGAACATCGACTGGGTGCCTCCTGCATGCCCCCCACTGGGGATTTGGCCCACAACCTGGGCATGTGCCCTGACCAGGAATCGAACTGGTGACCTCTTGCTGCATGGGTCGACACTCAACCACTGAGCAACACCGCTGGGTTCCTTTCCCTTTTTGTCTCCATCTAATGCCCACACTGGCTCAGTAATGAATTGTGAAATGTCCTGACCACATCACAACCAGCATTTTTATTTCCTATACTATTTTGAGATAATTATAGATTCACATACAGTTGTAAGAAGTCAGAGAGATCCTATATACTCTTTACCCAATGGTAACCTCTTGCGTAACTACTATAGTATAGCCAGGATATTGACATGGACAGTCCTGGCCTAACTGAGATCTACCTGCACTCATTTGTGTTGTTTATTTCTATGCACTTTTTCACGTGTATAGCTTTGTCACCAGCATTCTTTAAAAACGGAATCGCACAGACTAGATCAGAGTGCATCACACTTATTAAGGGTAAGTACTGATTTTGAAATGTGTTTTAAGTTATAATGTGCATATCTTGACTGGATTGTAAAAATGACTTTACTGTGGGTCATAGTCAAATTTGAAAGCCACAGGTCATTTTGTCAGCCAGACTTTATTTATGTGCTCATCCCCTCAACAAACATATCCCTTGGAGAGTGCTGACCCCTTGGTGGTGCTGACCCTGTGGCCTCCAGGGGAAAATGCACCCTGTGGAGTCTGCCCGGTGTTTTTCTGGGACATAGCCCCTTGTCACCTACATCTGGAAAATCTGGCTAAATTAGATATATGGGTGATGGTGATAAGTATGTATTCTGTACCCCAGGAGCTAATAGTTTTAAAGGATAACCTTGATGTTTTCACTTTCGTGCTGATTTTAGAACATAACTCCTTAGTAAGTTGGAATTCACTGTACTCTTTTAGACAGTAGTGGGGATCAAATTTCTGAGAATCTGAAATCTATACAATCTATAGATGGTAAAACCAAGATTCCTTAGAAAATAGGGAGTTAGGAAAAAAAACAAGGCATTACATATTTTTACAGCAGTAAATCCCAAGGCAGTGTCTTAATTCCACAACATTTGTCATAAAAAAAAAAAATCCATGCTGGTGAAGACCTCTCTCTAGACTTGCTCCTTTGCCCTCACCTTTGTCCAGGACACACTTGGTGTTAGTGTGGCTCTAGTCTCAAAGACCCTCCCTTTGTGGACAAAGGCCAACTAACCAGCCAAGTCCTGTAGGACTAGGAGAAGAGGGAGGTCTCAAGATGAAGGTCAGCACGCAGCAGGTAGGCTGGGGGAGAGTGACCTAGTCTCAAATACTGCTAATTGGCTCATTTGCCCCAGGGTCCACATCTGGAGATGTAGGTGACCTTGGATATAAGCTGTAGAGGTAAAGCAATGAAGACAACTGGGTGTCACGTAGGCATTTACAATGCCTATAATTATACTTGATAATGCCACCTAATCTTTGTTCCATTCCTGTATTCCTGTAGACTCAAAGGGATCAGAAGTGGCAGGACTGTTAAGGAAGCAAAGTCCAACATAAGCCAAGGTCATTCTGTCTTGGGTTTTTCAGGTCCTTCCCAAGAAAGTATTTTTCCCTGCTTGGGTAGCCCTTAAACTGTAACAGGAGGTGAGGAGGTGTTGGTTGGAATCTCTCTGCCTGGTTAAAGTGGGACCTGTGTATGCTAAGAACTAGAAGCTTGACAGGAAAAGCAAAAAAGACTAACAGAAAGTGGAAGGGTGGGGTCAGAGGACAGGAAGTTGAAGCAGGAAAAGGAAGTAGTGCTAGCTACTACATCTCTCTTACCGGGAGGTGGTACTTAGAGTTGCCATGTAAATTCCCTTTGGTCTTATTTGAAGTGGGAATGATGGACACTCATCCCAAAAGCTACAGGGGGCCTAAAACCCCAGCCTGGGTCTACTGGGGTGGGAAAGGGGGTGCTATTTGAGTTCAAGCAATACTTCTCTCTTTGGAAATTGGTAAAAGCACTGCAGTTTCTGTGGCTTCTGGGGAGACCTGGAGAATGTAGGACCAGGGTTTCTTCTGCCTTATAACAGGATTGTACCCAGAACCCTTCAGACACTCCCAAGAGCGAATGAAGAGTTAAACAGCAGTTCAAGGAGGCCAAGCAAGGTACAGGAAGCCCCAGTGCCCCATTGCCTCTGCTTATCCTGGCAGTGCCCTTAACCCTCACATCCCACACCCAGACACTGAAGGTTAGCAGAGAGAAATTCATATATCCAAGAGAATGGGGTGGGCAAAGGCTTCCCTGCTAGTGTGGATTGGGCACCATGATGTAAACTCTACCTGAGGAAAGGAGAATGGGATGGGTTTGGGGCACTAGAGCCTGCAGTCAGCTGAAAGGGCATCTGCAAAGTGCCTGCACCAGGGTTCTTTGGGAAAAGGAGAGAAGCAGATGAGTCAGGCCCGGGAATTGATGGGGGAGCAGAGGAACTGGATGATCCTGTAAGGAAGAAATGGCTGAACGAGCAGGGGACAGAACCCAGGCTTCCCAGCTCCAGCTGCCTACTAAGCTGTTCCCCTTCACACGTCATCCCACACACAGTGTTTAGACAGAGCAGTGAAGAAGAAACACAGACATCCTGGATCCCTCAGGGAGGAGGCCAGGGCTAGGAACAAGGACGTCTGTTTATTCCTGGCAGTCCAATATCCGAGGGCCCCACACCCACTTCTGTCCAGACTCCAGGATGAACTCTCTCAGAGCCTCTGACATCTGCCCAACAGATAGCATGGGGCTGAGGATCATGCTGGAACTCAGTGTCCTCCACCCACCAGCTCCCTTGAGTATGTGTTTGAGGCTAGATGCTTTCCTCTTCCCACTTTTTGTCCCAACAGAAGTCCTGTCCTCCAGGACCCCTGGCTGCTGTGCCACCAGCCCTTCCCAGAGAGCCTCAAAGTCCCCTTGCTCCGTCCACTGGTGCTCTTGATCAAGGAAGCGTTTCCTAATGTCTCACTTCCAGGTTTCTTGCTGCAGTTTTAGCCTGTTCCCTCCCATTTCAGGTCTTAAGGCAGTGTAAGTGGCTACTCTCCCTCACCCCAAAGCCACACTTGATACAATGTGTAAATGGGGGCACAACACCTCTTGGCCTTATAGCCCTGAATTTGCCCTTCCTCTCATGGTAGTCGTGCACTACATAAAGACATATTGGCCCTGGCCAGTGTGGTTTGGTTGAGCATCATCCCTTGCACTGAAGGGTCGCAGGTTTGATTCCCAGTCAAAGCACATGGCCAGGCTGCAGGCTAGTCCCTGGTCAGGGTGCATGCAGGAGGCAACGATGATGTTTCTGTTTCTCTCTCTCCCCCCCAACCCCTCCTTCCCTTCTCTCTGGAATCAATAAAAGCATTAAAAAAAAAAAGACGTTTTGGTTATTGAAGGACTGCATAGGGAATGGTATTCCCATAAGATTATGCAGATGTAAAATTCCTATCATCTAGTGAGGTAGCAAAATACATTACACAAATACCATTGTTACAATTGCCTACAGTATCCAGAACAGTAACATGCTGTTCTGGTTTGTAGCCTGGGAGCTGTAAGAGAACAGAATTTGTCACCCCAAATATGTCTCTTTAGCATAAGGATTATTTTAGGCTGGTTAATTTTAAGAAACCCTCTGACTTGGAAGAAGCTCTGAAAACCAAGTAGAAGTTACTCTGTAAAAGATATTTGTGCTTGTAAGGGAAATTGTAAGGGTGTCTCCCTCACTGTACCAGGAGGAGAGATGGTCTTATCTCTAGAGCAGTGGTTCTCAACCTTCCTAATGCCGCGACCCTTTAATACAGTTCCTCATGTTGTAGTGACCCCCAACCATAAAATTATTTTCGTTGCTACTTCATAACTGTAATTTTGCTACTGTTATGTCTTAGGCAACCCCTGTGAAAGGGTCATTTGACCCCCAAAGGAGTCACAACCCACAGGTTGAAAACCGCTGCTCTAGAGCGTCTTACAGTGTGGAAGACCATGACTTAAATCTGCATAATAACCATACCCATTTTTAGTGTGCTTTTCCTCCACCCCCAACATCTTTGTCTTAGCTGAGGATGGTATTTAAGGTGATGGCTTCAGGCATTTTGCTGAGTTACTCCGATTTCTTGGGTTGCTCCATGTGTACAGGAGGTATGCATCCTATCAAACTTTTATTTTTCTACTAATCTGTCTCTTATTACAGGGATGTCTCAACCAAGAACCCAGAAGGGTAGAGGGAAAATTTTTCCTCCCCTACAGAGCTAGCTATAGGCTGTACTATAGATTATACTAACCCTAGATGAGTAGTAGGCTGTACCATATAGGTTTGTGTAACAACAAATCAGCTAAGAAGGCATTTTTCAGAACGTATCCCTGTCGTTAAGTGCCACATGATTGTGCCTATTTTCCCGTTTTCCTGTGGAGCAGAAGTGTCACTGGCCTCTTGCTTTTCATAGGCTGCCTTTCTCGGGGGAATTCTGTCTTAGAGGGGAGGATTGGCTGGAGGGAAAGGACATGTGGAGGAGGGCAGAAGTCCTAATAATGTTAATAACAGCTACCTTTCATTGAGTGCTTATTTGCCCAGCACTGATCTAAGTTTTTTGTTTGTTTGTTTTTAATCCTTACCCGAGGATATTTTTCTATTTATCTTCAGGTAGAGAGAGAAACGACATGAGAGGGACACCGACTGGTTGCCTCCCACACGACCCCAACCAGGGCGGGGAGTGAACAGCAACCGAAGTACGTGCCCTTGGCTGGAATCGAACCCAGAGCTCACTGGTCCACGGGCAGACGCTCTACTGCTGAGCCAAACCAGCCAGGGCTGATCTAAGTTTTTATCACGTATTATCTCATTTGGTCTCACAACAGGTAACTACAGTATGAGCCCCATTTTACAGATGAGGAAACTAAGGCGAGAGAACTTTAGTTACTTGCCCAAATTCACACAGCTAAAAATATAGGATCTCAGCCAGGATTCTGAGATCCAAATCCTGAGATCCAGGATTTCTGATTCCAACACTGGCCTGTGACTCTTAACCATCATGGAATAAGGAGAGGAGTCATTTGTTGAGACCCTCCTGCCTGCTCATTAAGTGTCAGGCACTGGATCTAATCGGTTACATGTGTTATCTCATAACACTTTTAATTTTTTTTCTTCATTGATTTTAGAGAGAGTTCTAGGAGAGGGAGAGAGAGATAGAAACATTGACGAGAGCCCTGAACGGTTTGGCTCAGCACTTAGAGCTTTGGCCCGTTGACCAGAGAAACATCGATAAGAACACCAATTGCCCGCCTCCTGCATGCCCCACACTGGGGATTTGGCTCACAACCTGGGTATGTGCCCTGACTGGGAATCAAACTGGCGACCTCTTGGTGCATGGGTTGATGCTCAACCACCGAGCCACACCGGCCGGGCTGTCTCATAACACTTTAAAAAAACTTAGCCCTGGTCTGTTTGGCCCAGCAGTTAGAGTGTCCACAGACGAGAGAGTTGAGGGTATGATTCCCAGTCAAGGGCACGTACCTTGGTTGCAGGTTCGATTCCCAGCCCTGGTCAAGATCGCGCGGGAGGCAACCAATCAATGTGTCTCTCTCACATAGATGTCTCTCTCTCTCTCTCTCTCTCAACCGAAAATCAATGGAAAAATAACCTTGAGTGAGGATTTAAAAAATAAATTAATTTTAAAAATGTTTTTATGTTTTATTGATTTTTTAGAGAGAGAGCAAGGGGAAGAAAGAAACATCCACATAAGAGAGAAACATCAATCACCTGCTTCCTGCATGACCCCTACTGGGGATGGAGCCCACAACCCAGGCATGTGCCCTGACCGGGAATTGAACCAGGACCTCTCAGTCCATGGGACAATGCTCAATCCAGAGCCACACTGGCAGGGCTTCAGTTATTTTTCATTGAATTTTTTAGACAGAGACAAAAAAGGTTTTGTTGTTCCACTTATTTATGCATTCATTGATTGCTTCTTGTATGTGCCCTGACCACAGATTGAGCCGAAAACCTTGGGGTATCAGTCAATGCTCTAACCAACTGAACTACCTGGCTGAGCCCATAACATTTCCCACAACTATGAGAGTGGCTCCCCGCATTAAGTGTGAGGCACTGGGATCTTATCAGTTACATGTTATCCCATAACATTTTTCACAACAACTCTGAGAGTAGCTTTCTCCCATTTTACAGGAAGGAAAATTGAGGCCAAAGGCAACTTGCCCAAGATCACACCCCCAGAGCTACTCGTACTTCATAGCCCAGAACTTGACTCACAAAATAGTTGAGAAAAGTGTGGAATAACTCCAGATTCCTTTTTTTTTTTTTATCCTCACCAGAGGACATTTTTCTTTTTTTCATTTTTTGTTCAGATAGAGTAGGAGGGAGAAAGAGGAAGAGAGAGAGAAACATCGATGTGAAAGGGACACATCAAGTGGCTGCCACCCACACGAACCAACCAGGGCCGGGGACAAACTGCAACCAAGGTGCATGCCTTTAGCGGGAACTGAACCTGGGTCTCTCTGGACCGCAGGCCATCGCTCTAACTGCTGAGCCAAACTAGCCAGGGCAACTCCAGATTCTAGAAGGCAAGGCTGGCTTTATAAGCAAAAGGTCCATCAGGCAATAAGATGGGGGGCAGTGAAGATCCTCAAACCCCAAACACTCCCACTACTGCCACCATTGCACACACACTCCTCTTTGGCAGACAGACAGAATTATGGAGTTCAATGTGCTGTCAGCTGGCTGGCCACTCAGGGGTATAAGACACATAACATGTAAATGTATTAGCTGGGGGGAAAATAGGGAAAGGTAGAAGAAATCATTATTCATTAACTGGAATGCATTTCTCAGGTTAGCTATGCAGTAGCAGGGGAGAGGTCTCCAAACTGAGTGACCTGAGAGAGGATCTCCCCACCTAAGTGACAAGCTATGGCCAGTGGCTGGAAAGAGGAAAACTCTGGTACAGGGGGAAGGGAGAAAGGCCTCGGAGTTGCTACAGCCATGGTGTGCCAGGTCCCACCCTCAGAGGCGGGGCCAGGCTAAGCCCCGCCAGCCTCAGCTACATCCCTCGCGAACCCAGGCAGGGGCAGAGCCTAGGCTGCCAAGAGCCTGGGGCCCTGCTGTCCCAGAGTGGAGGCCCCATGCTCTCCCAGGCCAGGACATCAGACATCTCCAGGAGTCCTGCAGGGCTGGCTGCAGCAGCTCCCTGACACTCAGAGGAAAGCCCAGGCTGGGTGAGCAACACCTGTCTCCAACTGCCATGTGAGTAGCTATGTCCCCTCCCCACCCCAAGACCTCAGCCCCAGATCCTGAAGAGGTCATTGCCACCAGAGCCGCTGCAGGGGGGAGGGGGGCTGGGGGGGGGGTCAGACTACCCACACACCAGTGGTAAGTCGCCCCGGGGACTGACCCTGCCTTTCTTGCTGTTCTGGTGGCGGAAGGGTAAAGGACTCTTTCCAGGGGAGGGCTGGAGCTCCAGCCCAGGATCCTGAGGCCAGGCTTCAAGTAACGGACCCTGAAGTCTTGTGAGGTTTGATAAAGTTGTCCACACAGGGACAAAGGGGGACACAAACTGGAGGGCTATTAAGAAAGATTTCTTCATTGGGTGACACCAGGGGAGGGGAAAGGGCTACAGCAGTTTGGAGGCCAAAGAAGGGCAGCTTCTCCTGAGCTCAAGGTGGCTGTGGGCCCTCTGATCCTCCCACCTGGGGGAGGGGGCAGTAGAAATCCTTTCCTTATTGACTTAAATCCTAGCAACAGCCGCTGCTCCCCTGTTGACAGAAGCAGGAGTTTCCATAGGGTCCAGGACCTCTCCCCGTTCCCTGATGTGGCAGTGGGGCCAGGGTGCTGGAGGACTGAGAACAAGGAGCCAAGTAAAGAAAGGGACAGGGACAGATCAGAGCCACAGAGAGGCCAGGCCCTGTCCAGCAGCTCCTCTTCCCTCTCCTCTGGGGTCAGTGTCTGCCCTAGCGTGTGGGAGTTGTCCTCCTTGCTGCTGGAATCTCCACATTCACTCCCAGTTCTTCCCACCCCCACCCTCACTTCACCCTAAGCAACTCCTCTCCCTCCTCCAGTTCCCAGGAAGGGACCTGTTGCTAGTGTGCTTTGGATGAGTCAAGTTTATGGGCTGGAAGTCCTACCCGGAGGCTGCTCACTGATATGTAACCAACTGGCCAGAAGGGCAGATTGGGGGAGGAGTGCAGGGCACCCCACTTGCTGCCACCGTTGCCCTGGCCTCATCACTAATGCTCAATAAGCCCTGGGTCTGCCTCACTCGTGCCTCCCACCCCCAACCTTAATGCTCTGGTGCCAACCAGGTTTCGAGCATCTGAAGATAGGGACCCCTCTCCTTCATCAAAGAACCCACTCTTAAGCACCTGGCCCCAGCCCAAAGGAGGCTGTCAACTTTGGCTGGCCAGAGGACCTCTACACACCAGCCAGACCCTATCCTCCCTTCTGCTAATTTAGAGGCCTTGCCGGGTGGAGGCAGGGATGGACAAGATGCTTTGGGGCTGGAAGGCCCCACAGCAAGCTGCTCAAGGAGGACCAAGCAGGTAACAGTAATGGGTGAAGTGGCATGTGGGGACTCTGGGACCTGTGAAGGGAGCCACTGCTCCACTCCAGCTGGTTGCCACCACATAAGACATATGTGTTGCCACAGCTGATTTAAGAGAGGCCCAGAATGGAAATTTTTATGTACATTTTAATTGGCCATTAACTGAAAAAAATGTCTATGGCCAACAGTCCATTGGGCTGCAACCTCTAGATTAACGCATCCTTCAAGAGGACAGTGACCTGCAGCCCCACCCTAACTCTGGCCACCCCATCATCTGTACAGGAATGCTGGCAGTTCCTCCAGGTCTCCCCTGTCCCCAGGCCCAAGATGACACCCAACAGCACCAGGGAGGTGCCCAGCGCTGTTCCCATGGGGGCCTTTGGGCTCTCCCTGGTCCTGGCAAGCTTGATCGTCGTGGCCAACTTGCTCCTGGCCCTGAGTATTGCCGGGGACCGCCGCCTGCGCAGCCTGCCTGCTGGCTGCTTCTTCCTGAGCCTGCTGCTCGCTGGGCTGCTCACAGGGCTGGCACTACCCACACTGCCAGGCCTATGGAGCCAGAGTCGCCGAGGTTACTGGTCCTGTCTCTTCCTCTACTTAGCCCCCAACTTCTCCTTCCTCTCCCTGCTCACCAACCTGCTACTGGTACACGGGGAACGCTACATGGCAGTGCTGCGGCCTCTCCGGACCCGTGGGAGCACTCGGCTGGCCCTGCTCCTCACCTGGGCTGGCCCCCTGCTCTTCACCAGCCTGCCTGCTCTGGGGTGGAACCACTGGGCCCCTGGTACCAACTGCAGCTCCCAGGCTGTCTTCCCAGCCCCCTACCTCTACCTCGAAGTCTATGGGCTGCTGCTGCCCGCCATCGGTGCTGCGGCCCTTCTCTCTGCCCGTGTATTGGTCACTGCTCACCGCCAGCTGCAGGACATCCGCCGGTTGGAGCGGGCAGTGTACCGTGGAGCGCCCTCGGCCCTGGCTCGGGCCCTTACCTGGAGACAAGCAAGGGCACAGGCTGGAGCCACATTGCTCTTCGGGCTGTGCTGGGGACCCTATGTGGCCACCCTGCTCCTCTCCGTGCTGGCCTATGAGCAGCGCCCACCTCTGGGGCCTGGAACGCTGCTGTCCCTCATTTCACTGGGCAGTGCCAGTGCAGCAGCCGTGCCTGTGGCCATGGGGCTGGGTGATCAGCGCTACACAGCTCCCTGGAGGGCAGCCGCACGAAGGTGGCTACGGGCGCTGCAGGGAAGAGCCTCTCGGGGCAGTCCTGGCCCCAGTACTGCCTACTGCACCAGCAGCCAAAGCAGCATGGACCTGGACTTGAACTAGGGGAAGGGCCTCTGCTCATTCCTACCGGAAGCATCCATCCATCTCAGCCACCAAGCCTGTCTCCACTTGTCTGCACACCTCTGGAGACCCTGCCCCTTTTTACCGCACCCTGGCCGAATAAAGCTCCTCTGGCCCAGTTTATATGATATCTCACTCCATGTTGCAGAAAGGGAGAGGCAGCTGTGCAAAGAACCTAAAGCCAGACAGGCATTAAGGGAGATTCCAACTCTGGCAGAGCAGCAAAATAGGTGAGGCCACACCACCGGCAGGGGGCAAGCTGAGTGCTGACAGTCCAGCAGATGGGGGGTGGGCCTCACCCTGACATGCCCCTCACTGGTTCTTCCTCAGGTCCAGCCACCACAAAATCCACAGACATTGTCTCTGGGAAGTATATTTTATTTACATTTTTTAAAATCTGTAACTAATCTCTCTTCCTCCTTTCCACCCCCAGAGACTTGGGAAGGGAAAGAACGGGCACCTCAAAGACCTACTCCCCACATACAAATAGGCACCCCATGACTCACACCCACAAATGAAAGTGATAGAGAAAGAGATCTGAACCTCCGTCTGAGGGATCCCCCAGGTCTGGGGGAGGAGAGGAGGCACCCGAGGGGTGGGTCTCTTAAGAGAAGAAAGGGACAGAGGGAGCAAATCAGTGTAAAGGGGTTGGAAAGCAGTCCGAGGCCCTCCCGTCCTCTCCCCTCACCCTCCTGCCTCTGCTGGTGGGTCTCCCTTCACCTCCTTAACACCAGACACACAGCAGAGGCTGCAGCCACTAGCGGTCAGGTCTCTGGACACAAAATACTTTTGCTTTGTGGTCTCCTGATGTGGTCACCACCAGGGAGGCATCTCTGTGGACAGAAAGGAAGGGTCAAAGGGACGGGGGCCTGGGGCTGGCCCTGAACTCACCACCCAGGGGCCCCTGGGAGGCCTCCTCCAACACATCCGTTCTAGACCCTTAGTGTCTGGCACTGGGCTGACACTCGCACGTTGAGTGAACACACTTGAAGCCAGCAATCAGCGAGGGAGTGAGAGGAGAGCCGTCACACGGGGGAGCAGTCCCAGCCCCTAGCCCCAGGACTGATGTGAGACCCGGCAAGTCACTGTCAACCGGAAGTGGCGGCTCCCTCAGTCTTCCCAGCACTCCTGCTTCCGCAACCCACAACCAGGCCTTGGGTCCCAGCTTTCCTCAGGAATCCCCTCCCACACCCACATGTCCTTGTGGCCCTTCACATGCTATTACCACTTTCCAAATACAGACCCCAGCCCAATTCACTTACTTGCTGAGGGCAAAGTCCAGGATCTCAGCCGTGTGGCCCCGGTAGTCAGTGAGCAGGCGACCAGTCCGAGCGTCCCAGAGGCGCACAATGCCATCCAGGCTGCAAGTGTAAACCACGGCGGTGCCTGCCTCCCACAGCAGCTGCACGATGCCCGACTGCACCAGGGTGTGACAGAGGCAAGCTGGAGGTCAGGGGGAGGGCTGAGAGGCTCTTATGGAGGGAGGGAAAGTGGCTTCATGGGCCACAGAAAGGACCAAGCAGGAGCCAGGTCTGGGGCACATGCTCCCAGAGGCCTGGGCTTCCCCACAGCCACGGCTGCCTGTACCTGGTGCTGACACTGGTGCCTGAGGGTCTGCGTAGACAAGTCATAGATGGCCAACGTCCCATCCAGGTAGCCGACAGCTGCCAGAGGCATCCTGGGTACAGGAAAGCACCACAAAGCTCACAGAGGGACCTGGGATCATGTGCCCTTCACTCCTTCCTGGTCCCCCAGCCGAGGCCCCTCCCCACGCTCAGCCCCTCTCATCTCCAGCCTGTCTCCAGGCCGAGGCCTTGGCTCACACTCACACACTGCAGAAGCCCAAGGATTCCACTGAGTTGGACTCGCTCTCCTCCCCTTCTCCCAGGTTGGGCTGGGAGGCCACAGTCTCAGGCCTGAAAACACCCACCACCTATGAGCCAGAGGAAAGGATCAGAGAAGGACCTGGAAACTTAGTCCTCTAATTGAGAAGGAAGGCAGCGAGGCAGAGAGATCAAGTGAAGAATAAGAAAGGAAGGAGAGAAGACACAGAAAGTGGAAGGCTCCACAGCTAGGCCTCAGGTCCCACTCACCTTGCCGGTGGTGGCACTGACCAACTTGGCCTGGCAATCCACAGAGCCAGTTAGGATCAGGCTGCCATCCTGGTTGGTGGCGACACAGGTCAGAGGGCCCTGGTGACCCTCAGTTCCTAGGATGGAGCAAGGAAATGAGTCAGACTTCACCCTGTCCCCTCTGAGTCCCGTCCCAGGTCTTAGCCCCTTCCCCACAAAGGCCCAACGTAACACTTCCCCCACCTTTATTACCTTTTAGTACATGGATGGGGTTTCCCTGCTTCAGGTCCCAAATCCTGATGGTGCCATCTTCATAGCCTACCACAGCTCTCTTCCCTGAAGGGCCAGAGGCACGGACGAAGGACAGATAGTATATTCAGACACACCCAACAAGGGAATTGGAGGAGGGGGGACAAGAAAGGGAAACAAGAAAGTGAGGTATCAAACCCTGCCCCAGGGACCAGCAGAGGAGACCTAGTTCAGGGTAGGAAAGAAGGAGCTGTCTGCTTTGGGGCCAGTGAGGACAATGCTCCTGAGAATAGGCTGCGTGTGTGGGCTGTGGCACCTAACCCTGCATCCAACCTCTCTGTACTCAAGAAAGACACTCAAGGAAGCTTCTCTCACCATCAGGGAGGACTCGGCCACAGGTAGCCGGGCAGTTGGGACCCTGGAAGGTCTTGCAGTCACCATTTGGGACTTTCCACATCCAGGTGTTGCCGTCAGCAGTGCCCGCCAGTAGGACAGGTGCCCGAGGGTGCCACTCCATCCACTGGATAGAGAGGAGGGGTCAACAGGGAGGCCCATCACTCCATCCCACCTAGGAACCTGCCTTATGAGCCCCACCAAGCTCCCCCTGCTTCTGAGTCAGCGGGGACACTCTGGTAACAGGCAGAGACACTTTTGCTGTACCTTGACAGTGCATGGACTCAGAGATGGCTTGGTCAGGTAACGGCAGGGTTGAACCCCCAAGCTCTCACCCACTACCCAAGGCCCTCTGAGTTGAATCCACTCTAATGATCTCACCTCCAGATCTCCTGCTTCAAAGGACCAGACCTCCTCTTTGGTGTCCACCTGCCACACTTTTAAGAGGCCACTCATGTCCCCTGTGGCCACTAGGGTAGAATCATGGCTGAAACCAGCACAAGTCACCGAGTCCTTATGGCCTTCAAAAAAATAGCAGAAAGAGAATGTCAGGGCACCTGATACTAAGGGCACATGACCCAGGTATCTGGCCTCTGAAAGGACCAGCTGGGGAAAAATGAAGGGTGGATCCCAGCAGAATAGGCGACCAAATTCATTGTTGTTGCAGGAATCAACACACCCAGCTTCCCCCCAAGGGAGACACTGCTGGCTCTCCACTCAACCACGTGTAGCCCAGACCTATGTCTTACCCTTTTATCCACTCTGCACCTCTGCCTGGAATACCTACATTCTTTCCTCTTCCCAAACACTCCTACATCAGCCTGTCTCCTCCTCTCAAGTCTTTCCCAGACTCCCTTCCCCAATTAGTGCCTCCCTCCGCTATGTCCACAACAGACTATGCTAATCTTCTTTGGAGTCTTCAGGCCCAGCACAGAACTAGAAAAACGGAGATCAATAAATGACTGTTAGTCCGGCCGGTGTGGCTCAGTGGTTGAGCATTGACCAATGCACCAAGAGGTCGCCAGCTCGATTCCCGGCCAGGACACATGCCCAGGTTGTAGGCCTGATCCCCAATGGGGGGGCATACCGGGGGCAACCAATCGATGTTCTCTCTCGTCGATGTTTCTATCTCTCTCTTCCTCTCACTTCCTCTCTCTCTAAAATCAATAAAGAAAAAAAAAATTGAAAAATAAATAAATAAATACATGACTGTTGGATTCATAACCACTGCAGGCTAGCCCCCTAAGACTTCCAAAGGGACACAACCTCACCTGGGCCCCCTCACCTGCACACTCAAAGAGCAGCTCCCCATCGCTGAGCCTCCACACAAAGGCTTTGTCATCTTCACCCCCTGTCACCGCCAATGTGTTGGTCTTGGGGTCCAGGCTTACACAAAACACAGATGCTGTCCCAAGAGATATTTCACAAGTAAGGAGATGGGGCTCCCACCTAGGGTTCTGTCCTTCCAGACTTACGGGAAGCCCACCCCCTTCCACCCAAAGCAACATGTTTTTCCTCCTGGAAAAGACGGATGCATTCAAGTTCTAAGCATCAGGTTGTTGGAGAAATCCCTCCCCAAGCTTGCCAAGCTCCAAATCCTTCTCCAGGGCAGATCCCTCCCCTTCGGTGCTGCACATTCCACCACCCCACACTGATGCCATAGACAAGAGAAGGGTATAAGTGCAGAGCTTACAGCTCTCAGCATGGGATGCCACCAGGCCCGGAACAGAGGGAGGAGAACATCATGTCACTGGTTCCTTATTATGAATCAGTATTAGAGGATTATATAAAGTATACTCAAAAAGGTACTATAACATCTAACCTACACTAAGATAACTTTTTAAAAGGAAAGTAAAACCCAGGGAGATTAGTAAAGATAAAATTGGTAAATAGCAAAGGTAAGACTTGAAAACAGATTCATCAAATGACTCCAGGAGCCAAGCTCTTCTCCATCACACTGCCCTCTACCTGTGAGTTCCTCCAGAGCAAGGCCAGCGTTTCCCCATCTCTGCGTCCCTCCTAATGCTCAGTACACAGCGGACGTGCGACGCTCGAATGTGGCCTGAGTTTATGATGGATCTCTTCAGAGTCCTACCTGTGTGCAATGCAAAGGTGACCTCGCTATCGTCTGGGCCTTCCATGCTGCCGACTACCCCTTCCTGGGGTTCCAGAACCCAGCCCTCCTCGTTGCCGTCTTCCTCTTCTTCCTCTTCCTCAAAGTCCACGTCTTCCATCTCCTGGGCTAGATCATCTGCTTTGGGGAGAGGGTTAAAAAACGGGGCTCAGCAGGCGGTAAGAGGGATGGAGACTAGTGTGGGGAGGCCTAGGGATGGGGTGGGTCATGTGGCAAGAGGGTGAGGTCAGATGAACGGGATGAAGCGGGGGCGAGAAGAGGCAGTGAGGAGGAGGTGTGGGACCGAGGGCAGGAGACGTCTGAGTACCTGAGGTTGGCCAGAGATTGTGTGGAAAGGGAGGACCGAGGGGATGATGGGAAGGGGGTGTGTGAGGGGAAGGGCCGGAGGAGGCGTCAGGGGAACCCCCACCCCGGCCAGGCCTGAGAACTAAGTGTGGGGGTGGGAGGAGGGGGGAAGGGCGAAGGAAGTCGGTAGGAATGACCGGTAGGGTGTAGAGGGGAGGGGGGAGAAACTGGGGTCATAGGCCAGGGATGAGCGCCTCCTGTCCCATGGCCTGAGGACCGGCAATTCTCACCCGGGTCCGGCGGACCGGGATCCAGTTCTACCACCTCGATAATCTCTTCATCACCATGGAAGCTTAGGGTCTCCAGTGGGGGGGTGTCAGCAGCAGCCCCGCTTTCCGATTCGGATTCCATGCGGCGAAAGCAGCCGATCCACTTCTCTGGGCCCAAACGCCTCCCAGAGTCAGCTCTGCGCGACGACGCGGAACTCGGGCCCCTCCTCCCCGGGAGGAAATAGGCGTAGGCGACACTCCGAAGGAAGAGCGACGGCCGCTTGGCCAATAGTGGGGGAGGTTGGCTAGCTTAATCACCAATCATAGAGCAGACTTGGGGAAAGGGGCCGGGGCGTGGCGGAGAGAACTCAAACTCCGCCCGACCTGACTCCGCCCCGACAGAAGGGAAACAAGCGAGCGTGCGCGCCTCCGGGTCTCCTGGGAAAAGTAGTTCAGCCCGGTCGGCTCCGAAGGCTTTTGGGAGATGTAGTTTCTCATCTGCAGGCGGGACGGAAGGAGCGGGGGAGGCCCCTTACGCAAACTACAATTCCCGGCGGGGACCGCGGTGAAAGGGGGTGGGATCTGAACATGGCGGCGGTGGTAGCTGCTACGGCGCTGAAGGGCCGGGGGGCGAGGAATGCCCGCGTCCTCCGGGGTAAGGAGAGGGACCCCGGGGAGGGCAGGACTGCAGGGGGTCCCCCTTTTTTTAACTCCTGCCCGGCAATAGGAGGAGGTCAGGGCTGTCGATTCCTGCTCGCACCCCTCTGCAGGATCTTAAAGAGTCTGGGGGCTATAAGGTAGTCTCTAGAGGTCACCCAGTCCGTCCCTCTGCTGTCGGGTTACACGGCAGCTCTGGGGTCTTGCTGCTGGAGGGAGTCCCAAGGAAGCCTTTTAGGCTCCCGCGTTCCAGGTGTTTCACACTCACCGCAGTGCAGAGGAGAGAGCCCTGAGCTTCAGGAGGCTTGGATTCTAGCCCCGGATAATTAGCAGTTTGACCTTGGGCGAAGCACGTAGTCTCTCTGGGCTTCAGTTTCCTCTTCTGTAGGACGAGGGGAAGGAGTGACCACCTTTAAGCTCCCTTCCAATGCTAACATTCCGCGGTTTAAAAACATTTTCGCGGATTTCCTACATACGTCTCATGTGAGTCCCACTGCAGTCCTTCCCATCCTGTCTTCTGAGGAGATGAACAGCGAAGCTCGCTCTCCTGGCACCAGGGTGATGAGCCCACAGTGACGTGGAAGTAACTTCCAAAGGTGTCACCTCGATGGCGATTTTCCCATTTCCCTTTGGGTTCTCCCTGGCACTTGTTACACCATACTGCAGTCACTTCCCTTCCTTAGATCCCAACCACTCCTTCCCAGGCTTTCACCGCATCCTCTTACTGACCTTCATATTTCCTATCCACAGGGATTCTCTCAGGAGCCACAGCTAACAAAGCTTCCCAGAACAGGACCCGGGCACTGCAAAGCCACAGCTCCCCAGAGTGCAAGGAAGAGCCTGAGCCCCTATCTCCTGAGCCGGAATACATTCCCAGAAAGAGGGCCAAGAACCCCATGAAAGCTGTGGGACTAGCCTGGTGAGTTTTAACTAACCCTTAGCCCACCGATAGGGAGTGGCACCAGGGGAGGGCAGGACCCAGAAGTTCTCCAAGTTTCAGGTGGTAAGCTGAATCCAGTGTTGTGGGAACAGAATTGCTGGGTGCAAGGGCTGGAATCTCATAAGAATGGGATAGGGGAGGTTGGAAAGTATGTGGAATTGGATAGACAGTGGGTTTTCTGTGGAGTAAGCTGAGCTAATCTGATTTGAATTTGGTTCCCTGGCCTCATCCTCTTTTGGGAACTTGAGGTGAGACCCAATTGAGGTTTCACCTAGAAGGTGTTCAGTACATCATTATTCAGATTCACCTCTGACCTTAATACATATTATTGATCAATGTTAAAGGGTAAGGAGGGGGAAATTAACAAAATTTTTAAAGGTATTTTAGCAGAATTGTCTTTTTTTTTAATCCTCACCTGAGGGTATTTTTTCATTGATTTTCAGATCAAGTGAGAGGGAGGGACGGTGGGGGGCGGGGAGTATCAATGTGAGAGACTCATGAATTGATTGCCTCCTGCATGACCCCAGCCAGGGCCTAGAATTGAACTGCAACCCAGGTACGTGCCCTCGACTAGAATTGAACCTAAGACTCTTTGGTCTGCGGCTAACGCTCCAACCGCTGAGCCAAACACCAGGGCCAGAATTGTCTTTTTTAAAAGACTTTTAAAATTGATATTTAGAGAGAGTGGAAGGGATAGGGAGAGAAACATCAATTGGCTGCCTCCTGTACCCCCCACCCCCAGGAGGGATCGAGTCTGAAACCTGGGCTTTTCACCCTGTCTGGGAATTGAACCAGCAACCTTTCAATGCACAGGACAACACCCAACCAGAGTCACACTGGCCAGGGAGGGAAATTACGCTTTTTTTCAGCACCTTAGGTGTTCCAGGACTTTACAGTGTAACATTTTAGTCTTTGGGGTAAATATTATATTCCCATTTCACTGATAAGAGAACTGAGGCTCAGAACTGGGATTCTTACCAGATCTTGTGACTCTATACCCTTTCCCCCTTACGAGGTCTTGTGACTCCATTCCCTTTCCTCCACACAAAGGTGCTCCCAAATAGTAATTACTCAGATTAAGAAGGGGAGTCTGGGAAAGGGTGTGGAGCAGTTTAGGCAGAGGGAGACTTTGCCAAGACTTGAAGAGGGGAAAAGGATGAGCTGCCTGGAGAATCATGCACAGGCTGCAGAGCAGGATTGCAGGGCTCATGTTGACAGGTGTTAGGCTACAGGGGGAAAGAATGTAGAGGTGGGCAGAGACCAAACTACACTGGGCCTTTTGTGCCACACCTAGGTGTTTGGACTTAGCAGGGAAGTGATGGAGAGCTGTTATGGGATTTTAAGCAGGGTAGCGGCAGGATCTGATTTGTGTAGGGCCCTCCAGCAGCCAGCATCGAGGCTAAATAGACACAAGAGGTATCACAGTGTTCACAAGATCAATGAAGCTAGAATGAGATTCTCCCCAGCTCCTCTGGCTCAGGCTGTGGCCCCTCCCCAAACCCCATGCACATCTCCCCACCCCTAGGGCCATCGGCTTCCCCTGTGGTATCCTCCTCTTCATCCTCACCAAGCGGGAAGTGGACAAGAACCGTTTGAAGCAGATGAAGGCTCGGCAGAACATGCGGGCATCCAACACGGGCGAGTATGAGAGCCAGAGGTTCAGGGCCTCCTCCCAACATGCCCCATCTCCTGAAGCTGGGTCCAGGGTGCAGACCTGAGGAATATTGCATCCTTCCCCATAGACTGTATTATTGACTGTGGCCTCAACTGCAAGTCTGGTCTTTGCCTCTAAGGTCCACCAGAGGGCGCATGAAGCCCAGGCTGCTGCCCTCTCCCATCCCTCCCCTCCCTTTGAGGAACCAGCCAAAGGCAAATAAAGTTTTTGAATGTTTGAGTGGAAAGGAACCGGGACTGGATTTTTTTAGTCCCTTGGGAAGGGAGGGGCAGAGGGCGGGGTTGGTTACTCCTGTGAGCTGTCTCTGAAGCACTCAGTGTCCCTGGATTAATGGCTGGGGAAACCACAGAGACAAGCAACAAGTTTAGGCACAGGCCCTGGGGACCAAGCCCTCAGAGCTGCTGGCCAGGAGGGTGGGATCTTTTTCAACTGTGAACAAATAAAAAAAAACAAGAAGGCATTGAGAGTGGGAAAGGAAAAAAAGTACTCCTCTCCTGGCTGAGTTCAAATGACTCAACCTCTCTGGGCCTGCTACCTTAAGAGATTTGGGACTAGTAATTCCTAAGGCAGGGGTCCTAAACCTGAACCTGCAGTTTATCGCCCCGACCCCAACTTCGAAATTGTGTATGCACACACGGCTTTGTCGGGGAGAGTTCATAGCTCTCATGAGCTTTTGTAAAGGGTCTATGATGCAAGGAGGGTCACGTGCTGAGTGGTCCCTGCCAGACCCAGGAAAGCAGGTCAAGCATTCACCAGCCTTTTGCATCTGTCACCAGGAAGTGCTGGGGCGAAGTGTTCTTGGTTGTCTTAGAAAAGGTAGAAGATAGTGAGTCCGAATGCAAAGGTAGGAAGTGGATGCTTTGGGCATAACCAGACCAAAAGTGAAGAAAACCAGAGCCAAATTGTGTTTTAACTTCTAAACGTAAAACTTTATTACTTTTCTAGTTATGTCCTTTCACGTGATATACTTAGGACCAATGACTTATTAGAGAAGTCCTAATTATACCCTTGGGCTGATTGGGTTTCCACCCCACCCAACAGAGTGACCCTTTTCCCCCTTCCCCATTTCAGCTTGAGGCACATGGTGTCAAGAAGAAAGCAGTAGCAGGCTCGAGATGGAGTCTAAGACCCCCAGTGGGAATTAAGAACAGAGGGCAAGTCTCCCTCCTCTCAGGGCCCTCCCCAGGTTAGCAGAAGAACGAACGGTATCTGTCAGACTGGGTGGGGTACCCCAAGACATTTTCCCTGAACAACCCAATTTCTTCATCTTCACTTCCTGGCCACGCTTATGATCCTACAAACCACCCCGTCACCTGACCGTTGCCCCTCACTTTCTGCCTTGAGCAGCCTGAGCATGGAAAGCAAGGGGTCCCTCTGGCCAGAGATCTCAAGCACCAGGGAGGCCCTCCAGGCAGCTTTGGAGCATGGGGACCAGATGGCTGCAAATGGGCCTGCTGTCCACCACCACCACAGCCTTGAGGAAGTCCAGGGTAGATGCTGCTCTGTACTGGCCCCTGTGCTTGACTTTACTTGCTCTCCTCTTCCTCCCCCACCCCCAACACAGATAGACATGTAGTCAAAAGAGAATTGGAAGCAGGGGGACCCACGGCACAGATCTCTTATACCTCCGAGCTGGGAAGTGACAAGGTTTGCCAAAGGAATACAGAATAATGGCCTAAGAGTCCAGCAGGCTAGGGACAAAACTCTTTGGCTGTTAGGGGTTGAGGGAGGACGAGCTCCAGCTACCTAGCCCAGAAGCCTGTGGCAAAGGTGGGAGAGGGAACCTCATACCTTGAAGTCACTTCTCACTCCATAGTCCCTCTTAGTTACAAAATAAGCTCTTTTCATCCTTTCTGCCTCTAACCCCCGCAGATAAGAATTTGGTGCCACACAGTGGGTGAAGGGAGAAGGCACATCTTCAGCCTAGTCCTTGCCAAGTCCATCAAGGGCAAGAGTTAGTCCCCAGTTCCTCCAGCCCCACCAGGTGGTACCCACACATCTACAGCTAGAGAGGCCATGCACCCCAGGACAGAAAGGATACTGGGTATATTACTTGAGGGGAAGGAAAGGGGTCTGTGGCCCAGCCCTCTAGAGATGGGAGAGCCACGGGTGGAGCAGAACCGGGGATGCTCTTTAATCCCAACTCCGCAACAGCTGCAGCACAAAGGTGAAGATATAGATGATGTCCGTGTAGATCTGCAGGGCGCCAGTGATGTAGTCCTCTGGGCTGATGGTGTGCTTCCGGTTCCCCAGGACCAGCTGCGTGTCGTAAGCCAGGAACTGCAGGGACAGGCACGAGTGAGGATCCGGGGGTACAGTGCCAGAACTCATTTCTGGTCAGCAGATCTGTCCTAGCTTCTGTGCCATGCAGTGTGCTCGGGAACACGTTAATGAACAGCACAACACAAGGCTCTACCCTCGGAGAGGGAGGACACTCCCTCTGGTGCGCCTGCTGGGTGTCGCACAGCAGGGGGTGTCGCACAGCAGGGGGTGTGGCACAGCAGGCGCTGTGAACCAGAGCAGGCGGGAATGCCCAGAAAATCAGTGGAACCTCTTGACAGCGGGAAGGGAAGGGTAGTTGTGGCCACATTCCCTGCCTCCCAAGCAGCCTAAATTCATTCTCCATCTGCTCAGTTCCTCCTCTCCCTCCCCTCGGCTCCCTTTCCCTGAGGGGGCAGGGGACGTACTCACCAAGGTGAAGCCTATGGCCCCCAGAGCAGCATAGAGCATATGCAGCCAGTAAATCTGGGGAGAGGGAACGGGGATGGTATTAGAAATCTTAGCAAAGCACGGACCACGGTGGGCTCTCAGGACCAACTTCCTCTAGCTCCACAGTGAATGAAGGTAAAGTGGTTGAATTACAGCTCTGGAAGGGGCAGACTCAGACGTGCTCCAGCCAAAGAGCCCTGTCGCCTTTCCCCCAGTCACAGTCAACCTTCAGGAGAGGGGTTCTTGCAGTCCTGCTGGGGGGACAGACTAAAGAAGAGGGCTAAGAGGGAAGCCCCCCAACCACCTTGATGAACATCAGAGTCAGAGAGCCCCCAGGGCAGCCCTGCTCAACAGCCTTCCAGGTGCCAGTCCCCCGAAGGGCAGGCCCGCCCATGGTCAAGTGGGTAGGTAGCCCTCCTGTTCATATGCTTCCCCTCCCAGCACTGTGCTCCCCTCTCTGCCGTGAGGCTCCCCTCAGCCTAGAGGCTTCATGCTCTCCCCCAGTTAACTGGAATAGAAGAGGAATTGGATACAGTGATCCCTAAGGTTCCTTCTGCCCCAGTCCAGCTTCTTGGTCCTCTGGGTTCCTCTCCCAGTCTGCCTCCTTGAACCTGGTCTCAGCTGTCAGACAGATCTCACTCACTACTTCCCGTAGGAATTTCATGATGCTGTCCAAGGCCTCAGGTGCTATGGCTCCCAGGGCCATCTGTTGCTAAAGGAACTAACTATACCCCAACCCAAAGGATAGGACTTCTGCACTGGCACCTTTGCTAGCCAGTCAAGAGGTTGTGAATTCCAACCTGCCCAGAGGCCTGTGGGGCCTGATGCACTGGTCATACAGAAAGTCTTCCCTGGGGCATGGCCGGTGTAGCTCAGTGGTTGAGCGTCGACCCATGCACCAAGAGGTCACTGGTTCGATTCCCGGTCAGAGCACATGCTCAGGTTGTGGGCCAAATCCCCAGTGGGGGGGCATGCAGGAGGCGACCGATCAATGTTTCTATCTCTCTCCCTCTCCCTCTCTCTAAAATCAGTAAAAGGAAAAAAAAGAAAGTCTTCCCTGAGCACTGGGTTCACTGACCCCATCTCTCCCAAGACACTCACATATTTGAAGGACAGCACAATGGCAGTGACAATCCCAGTCACTGTCATCACAATTCCCAGGACACAGAAGAGGCCTGTACACGAGGTGAAGTCCACCTGGCAGGGAGGAAGAACGAGGCTGCTGTCAGACCTGTGTCACAATAAGCAGCTCAGCAAGGCTGGCCCTGCCCCCCACCAGGGAGTCCCAGTGCTGCTTCCTGGGGACAGGAGAACAATAGTGACATTCTAAGGACACACATAGGAAGCAGTTTTGTAGGTGTAGTAGCTATGAAGGGAAGGGGGTTAGGGTCTCTAAGGGAATCCCCAGTCTAGGGGTCTGGACCCTGCCAGGCCTGCTCAAGTATCAAGCCTTAAGGGCCACCTCTGTATAAAAAAAGGGGGAGTGGAGTGGCCAGGGAAGGCACCCCCATACCCTCACCTTGGTCTGGAAGCAGAAGATGGTGACTGAAATGGACACCACAGCAGTGATGATCATTGCAAGAATGACGGCTTTGGTTTGATACATACTGAAGGGAAGCAGTTGAAAAAGGCCAGAGGCGTGACTTCAAAACCACCATTTCCAAAAGCACCCTGCCCAGAATCCCCCACGCAGGTGTCTTCTAGCCCAGGGATGCCCTGCTCCCCATCACACACACTGCCCAAGAGCGTGGTGGTTTGTCCCTGACTGTACCTGGAAATGGTGCCGGTCATGAAGCCCATGGCAAGAGTCTGAGGGAAGGAGAGAGAGAAGAGTGAAACACTTAAGCGAGGCATGGCCATGGTGGAGTGTCAGAGCTGGGGCAAATGTGACTGAGGAAATGGGTCAGATAAGGTGGCGGAGAGGACCAGAGACACCTTCCCTGGGACTGACCCTTCCTCACACCTTCTCCACACGCACCCTCCACCCTCCTAAACTTACAAAGATGGTCAGCAGGATGATGTTCCATGGGAAACGGCGTCTGAAGGAACAGAAAGCATGATTAAGTGACGTGGACCAGCCAGGTATCAGAGACTCCTTCAGCAGAAGGAAGTTCTTGGCTCGGGTGTCTAGAGAATTAGGCCTTGCCTGGCTGGTATGGCTCATGGTTGGGCATCCACCCATACACCAAGAGGTCACCAGTTTGATTCCCAGTCAGGGCACATGCCCAGGTTGCAGGGTCGATCCCCAGTAGGGGGCGTGCAGGAGGCAGCCAATCGATGTTTCTCTCTCTCTCCCCCTCCCTGACTCTCTAAAAATCAATAGAACATATATCTATATCTCTATCTATCTATCTATCTATCTATCTATCTATCTATCTTTTTAAGAGAGAAACAGACCTTGACCCGGTGGAGGGGAAGCTGGGTCAGCCTTTGGTACCTGCTCCGGTGTTTTATGTAGGGACAACTAGGGCAGTAATACAGACCTGGGCTCGTGGGGCCACAAGGACCTGGACTCATTTGCAGTTCTTACACTATCTGTGTGACTGTGAGAAAGTTACTCAGATTCTCTGAGCCTTGGGCTCTTCCTATTTGTTAAATGGTTAAAATGTTACATATCTTCCAGGGTTGTAAGAATAACTGCTTCATAGCTAAATAGACCCCACACAGGCAAGGTACTTTGGGTGTGGTTGTGTGTGGTGTTTATTGAGAAAGTTGCAGAGGTAGAAGAAGTGAGCCAGCTGGGCTGCAGGGGCTCAGGAAACAAGTTACATAGGAAACAAGTTACAGAAGCAAAAGAAGGGCCCTTGGAGCTGCGGAGAGAGAAAGGCCAAGGCAACCTGCCTGGGGAAGAAGAGGCCCAGGGAGAGGCCCAGGCGCAGTGCCAGGCAGGCTCTTTGTGCACACGTGAAAGTAGCTGCTGTCATCTTCACTGCTGCTTGTAGGCTCCAGTCAGCTGCTGTGAGGAGTCCCCTTTCTTCCTAAAATATCTGGTCCCACTCCTGCCCCCTGCCATCCCTTCTTATTGTCTAAGTCTTTGGGACTCACCTGGGTCCCTGGCAGCAGAGAAGGGTCAGGTAGGTAGCCAGGAAGACACCACTGGGGAGAGAGACAGGAAGTAGTCCACAGGCCTGATCTGCTCCTCGGCCCCTCCTGGCCCAGCCACCAGCACTCACCAGGCCAGCAGGTGGGAGACCCAGAGCTGTCTGGAAGTATGAGGGCAAGCTACCTAGTAGGACAGAATTACCCCAGCCAAAGGCACTGAGAACCTGGGGCGGGGCGGGGGGCTGGCCAGGAATAGGGTGAAGGACGCCATAGCAGACAGGCTAACAGAACACGGGACCATTTTGCTGTACACGTGTGGCCGCTGGTTCCTCACCCCTGCTCTTAGGATTTCTGTGCTGCTGCCCCTCACTAGGTGCACACGCCCACACTTCCTGACACCGGTGGCAACTTGAAGGGCCCCTCAGAAAGTATTTGGGCCCTGGCCGGTTTGGCTCAGCGGTTGGAGCGTCGGCCTGCGGTCCTGAGAGACCCGGGTTCGGTTCCCGCTAAGGGCATGTACCTCGGTTGCAGTTTGTCCCCGGCCCTGGTTGGGTCGTGTGGGTGGCAACCACTCGACGTGTCCCTTTCACGTCAATGTTTCTCTCTCTCTCTCTCCCTCCCACACTCTATCTGAACAAAAAATAGAAAAAATGTCCTCTGGTGAGAATAAAAAAAAAAAAAAGTATTTGGACCCCTGCCCTGAGAAAATCCACACAAGTGTCACCCTCCTTCCCTTGCCCCGAGCAGAGAGGGGAGCAGACTCACTAGGACACGTAGTAGATAGCCACATTTCTCCTCACAAACTCGCCAACTGGCTTCCTGTGGAGGAGAAGACAGAAGAGTCACAGCCGTTTCCTCCAATCACCTGCATCCAGCTCTTCTCCTAGTCCTCTGAGTAAAGGGCCTACCCTCACCCCAGCTCCTGGCAGGTGCCCTAGAGCAGGCCCAGGACCCCAGAGCTCATAAGAGGGGTGGAGAAGCCCAGAGACTCACACAAAGGTGAAGACAGCGATGATGGCCACTGTGATGAGCAGCTGGACGGAGATGATGCTGTAAACCTGCAACACAGATGGGTCACCATCCCATAGCCCTGGCCTCTCCCCAGGAAGCAGCCAGCCCCCAGACCACGGGGACCAACAGACTCTCCTCCTCCCAAATCCGCCGTCTATTAGTCAGTGGTGGGAGGGCCTCCTTCTTAATTTCGAAGGATCTACTCTTTGTTTCCACTCGAGAGCTCTCCCCAGCTGCAGCCAGGTGGAGAGGCTGGCTCAAGTATATACACACCTCGGAGCTGACCCCACCTCCAGCTGCTCCTTGACACCCTCATCCCTGTCTGACATCTAGCCTCAGTTTACTGCTAACTTCCCCAACCTCCCTGCACGACCTGGTGTGGCCTCCGCATCTGCAGTTCAGGCTGACACCTGTCAGGTATCTATCTACTCTGAGCAGGGTACCATGCAGATGTGAAATGGAGAAGGGAGGGAAGGGCTATGATCACTTCTGCCTTCGTTGCTTACAGTTAAACAGAAGAAAAGTTTTGGGAGGGTAAAACACTTTGCAGAGCCCGCTGAGATTTTCCCAGATTGAATCCGCCCCAACCCCAAAACAAGGTCATAGAAAGAGGAGCAAAGGGTGGGGAACAGAGGTCAGGAGAGTGCAGGGCTAGAGAGAACCTGGAAGGCAGCAGCTATTCCATGGGAATGAGTGCCTCCCCACCAGCCCCATTCCCACAGCCACAGGGGCCCGGTACCCCACCCCCAGTCCAGATCTCACCTTTCGAATGAAGGTGTGTCGGACTTTCCTGTCATCCCATTCTCCACCTCCGAAGCTGTCACTCACTGCTCTCTCCTCGACATCATAGCCCGGGCCTGGGAACAGATCACATATGACCAACTGGGAACATGTGGCCTCAATCCCAAAGCCTCCATGTCGTTATCTCAGAGTCTCAGGTAGCTCCAGCCAAAAAACAGGTGTTGCAACTTGAACGCCTCGCCCAAGCCAGGTCCTCCACATGCCCGCAGAGTGACCCAGAGCTGGCCTGGGCACCATATGGAGCCCTGTGCCCGTCACAAAGGGCTTGGGTTAGAACCATTCCATCGGCATGCATTTACCGAGGGTGCCCAGCCCACACCTGCATGCCTGGGCGTACGAACACGTGGTTGCAGGCACACGGACTAGAGCGTCGGCCAGAGGATCTGGGGGGGTCAGAGCAGGAGACTCAGGGACAGAAGAAGCAAAAGGAAAGTAGAAACACAGCACGTGTGTGCAGGGTGGAGAAGAGTATGTAGACTTCAATCTACATCTGGTCAACAGTAGGACTCAGAGGAAACAGACATGTCCTGGGAATCATTCCCAGGACAAGGCAGGGCTGGACCGTGATTGATGCACTGACACTCGCACGGGAGCAGAGGAGCGGGCCAGAGCCTGGCGGTGCTCCAGGCGCCCAGAGGCACTGCAGGGCCGAGCATTCCTGGAATGCCTCCCAGGCCTCCCCAGCCGCTTCAGAACCCGCCGAGGGGCTGCTCAGGGACCGTCTCCAGGCCCTCTAACCTTCTATCAACTCTGACCAAACACAGCATTTATTTGCCATGGTGGTTACCAAACATCCAAATGTCCCCTGGATGTTGGTAAAAATTGGATGTTACCTTAAAGGATGAGGATTTGTCAGCACCAAATTAAAAATAAGATGTGCCTCAGGTTCCAAAGGGAGAGAGGAATCTGGGTGGGCTGGCGACGGGCCTAGTTGGAAACGGCCTCTAAGGCTCTGAATTAATTACTTCGCCCAGCCACTTTCTCCTGTGACATGTAACTTCCTGTGTGTCCTACGGACTCAGTCTCCCTGCTGAATAAAGGACTAACGGGTGGTCCAGGGGAGCTCAATCTGACCAAGGCGGTAACAAAGTGGGAAATGGAGATATGAGAAAATGGATTCAGCCCACCCAGTGTGGCTCAGTGGTTGAGTATCAACCCTTGGACCAAGAGGTCACTGGTTCAATTCCCAGTCAGGGCATATGCCCAGGTTGCAGGCTCAATCCCCAGTGGGGGGCATGCAGGAGGCAGCCAATCTATGTGTCTCTCTCATCGATGTTTCTATCTCTTTCCCTCTCCCTTCCTCTTTCTAAAAAAATCAATAAAAACATATTTAAAAAAAAAAAAGAAAATGGATTCACAGGAAGCTGAAAAGGAAGGGAATGAGGCAGCCTCATGTGTTCCTCCCCCCTCCCTCCCGCACCCCCAGCCCAGACTCACCATAGTGCATGGGCATCGGGTGGATGGGGGGCATAGGTTGTGGGTAGCCACCAGGGTGACCAAAGCCAGGCTGTGGGTAGGCAGGGTAGGCAGGGTACCCGCCAGGCAGGACAGAAGGCTGCCCGTAGCCCCCATGAGGCGGAGGATAGAGGGGATTGCGGTCTTCATAGGGAGGGGGGGCGCTGGGGTTGGACATGGCCGCTCAAAGGCTGAGGGGAGACCCCAGCTGCCGGGACCTGAAAGGGGAGATGAGAGAAGCAGTCGTGAATGCCCAGGCCCAGCTCACTCAGCCCCAGTCCAGGTGGCCTCCATGGAAGAAGACCCTCATATTTTCCCCGTCATTGGGGGTCATTCTCCGCCCACAGGCCATCCTCTCCATCGCCACCGTGCCCCTGCCCCTCAGCCCAGCCCCTGCCCTGCACCTTCACATCAGCTTTCTGCCCACAGCCCTCCTCACTGTCTGCCATGGGAGAGGGCAGGAGCCCAGAGGGGTCACTGGGCATCGGTGGGGTAAGCAATGAGGAGCAGGGGCCTGGGAACTCCCGTGTGATCATCTAAGAAAGCCTTCTAGCTCTGGCCGGTGTGGCTCAGTTGGCTGGAGTGTCAGCCTGTATACCAAAAGGTGGTGGGTTCAGGGCACGTTGGATTCCCAGTCTGGGCATGTGTGGGAAGCAACCAATCAATATTTCTGTCTCTGTTTCTCTCCCCCCTCCCCCCCCCGCCCCTTCCTCTCTCTGGAATCAATTTAAAAATAAAATAAAATAAATTTTAAAAAAAGAAAAAAGAGCCTTGGCCAGTTTGGGTCAGCGGTTAGAGCGTCGGCCTGAGGTCCAGAGAGACCCGGGTTCGGTTCCCACTGGAGGCGCGTACCTCGGTTGCAGTTTGTCCCTGGCCCTGGTTGTTCGTACGGGAGGCAGCCACTCGATGTGTCCCTTTCACGTCGCTATCTCTCTCTCTCTCTCTCTCTCTCTCTCTCTCTCCCTGGTTGTTCGTACGGGAGGCAGCCACTCGATGTGTCCCTTTCACGTCGCGATCTCTCTCTCTCTCTCTCTCTCTCTCTCTCTCTCTCTCTCTCTTTCTCTCTCTCCCTCTCTTTCCCTCCCACTCTATCTGAACAAAAAATGGAAAAATGTCCTCGGGTGAGGATAAAAAAAAAAGAAAGAAAGAAAAAAGAAACAAAGCCTTCTAGTGACCAGGAAAGAAGCCCAGTGGCTCAGCAAAGCCTGGTGAATCACAGGGCCAGCTAGGACCCATTGAAGGGGTCAGCCCAGCCCCCATGGCAGCTGGCAGAAGTGTCAGGCCTGAAAGGCAGAGCTGGGGAGGAGCCAAGGCCCTAGCAGAGGGTGGGGGAGGAGGCGGAGGACAACAAGCTAGCCCCAGTGCTGGTGCTACCAGGCCCAGTGAGGGAGGGCAGAGAGCCTGTGGACAGTGGCAGGCTGAGTAAGGGGACGCCTGAGGCCTGGAGGAATGGGTGCAGGGGGCCGACCACCAGAGCTGGGAGGCGGCACAAAAGGGCAGGCCTGAGCCCTGGCCGGTTTGGCTCAGCGGTTAGAGCGTTGGCCTGTGGCCAAGAGAGACCCGAGTTCAGTTCCCGCTGAGGGCACGTACTTCGGTTGCAGTTTGTCCCCCACCCTGGTTGGGTCGTTCAGGAGGCAGCCACTCGATGTGTCCCTTTCACATCGATGTTTCTCTCTCTCTTACTCTCTCTCCCTCCCACACTATCTGAACAAAAAAAAGGAAAAATGTCCTCAGGTGAGGATAAAAAAAAAAAAAGGGCAGGCCTGAGACAGGACTTTCTGGTTCCTTCAAATAACAGCCTAGGCATGTCAGATGGGCGTGTGGCAGCCTATGGCGGCCACTGCTCTCTTTATGGCCTTGCCAGGAAGTGGATAATGCTTTCAGGGCCTCAAAGCCCCCGGAGAGGGAGACACAGGTTTTGAACCTCAGGGTCTCATATCCCTGTGATTCCTGCTTGTCTCCCCCCAGGGGCAGTAGCTAGCAGGTTGGAGCGAGCACTGAGGATTCCTGCCGCAGTACTTTCTCTGCAGGAGGAGGAGTCCACAGCCAGGGGAAGGCTGAGGACAAGGCCCCAAATGCTCAGTTCAGATGAGGGAACCAAGGCTCAGAACAGTGAAGCGATTCCCCAGGATCACAAAACTGGCAGGTTAATGGCACCTCCTGCAGGGAGGGTCTGGGTATGTGTCCTCTATATTATGCTGTTTTCTTTTCTTTTTAAATTTTACTTACTGATTCTTAGAGAGGAAGGGGGAGGGAGGGAGGGAAGGAGAGAGGGGGAGAGAGAGAGAGAACATCCATTTGTGGCTCCACCCATTCGTGCATTTGTTGGCTGATTCCTGCATATGCCTTGACTGGGGATTGAACCGGAAACCCTGGCACGTGGGGATGGTGCTCTAACCAACTGAGCTACTTGGCCAGGGCATATTATGCTGTGTTCTTTATGCCTTTTATGCCAAATAAATGTCCTCTGGGCCTGGTGTTCCCCTCTGAAGTGGCAGAAACGGGGGCTTGGGAAGAGCTAAGAGGGAGGTCCCTAGAAGGCCCTTGATAGACTCTCAGCCCTTGACAGAGCCACCACCTTCCCCCATATCATCTCCCAAGGGGTAGACCTTGAGGATCTCGCAGGGAGGAAGCACCCGCAGATCCAGGTCAGCAGAGAGCCTCATCCTCTGCGGGAAGAAGAGCCAGCTCTGTAGGGCTCCTGCGCAGTTCAGGGATCAGATAAAGGACTGTCTTCTCGCTTCTCTCTTATGACATCTGGGACAGCACAAGGGAGGAAGGTGGCAGGGAGGGGCAAGGAGACAGGCCAGGTCTCTAAATGGGTTATTTGGAAGAAAGCTATTCTCCATCTTCCCAGAGTAAATGGACCAGCACAGCAAGAACATGTTGGGTCAGAAATAAGAAAGATGTCCTGACACAGCAAATCAGGGTTATCAAAAGTGGGGTCATGCCCAGACAGTGTGGCTCAGTGGTTGTGCGTCGACCCATGCACCAAGAGATCATTGGTTCAATTCCTGGTCAGGGCACATGCCCAGGTTGTAGGCCCGAATCCCCAGTGGGGGGCATGCAGGAGGGGGCTAACCGATGTTCTCTCTCATCAATGTTTCTATCTTTCTCCCTCACCCTTCCTCTCTCTCTCAAATCAATAAAGAAAAACAAATGTGTTTATTTTTAATCTTAAAAAAAAAAAAAAAGTGGGGTCATAGTGAAGGTCCTGCGCCCTGGAGTAGAGCGACCCGAGGAAAGTGGGAAGGAAAGAGAACGAGGGAAGGCTAAAAACTGAGTGTTGTAAGTTTAAGAAACTGAGATAAGCCCTGGCCAGCTGGGCCCAGCGGTTAGAGCATCGGCCCTCAGACCACAGTCTCAGGTTCGATTCTGGTCAAGGGCGTGTACCTTGGTTGTAGTTCGGTTGTGCGGGAGGCAACCAATCCATGTGTCACATTGATCTTTCTCTCTTTCTCTCTTCCTCCCTCCCTCCCACTCTATCTGAAGATAAATGGAAATATATCCTCGGGGTGAAGATTTTAAAAAAAAAAGGGATAAGTAACTGTTTTTGAAAATGTTTTGGGTTTATGTAAGGATGAGAAAATATAAGTACAGTCAGCCTTCGTTTATCCCGGTTAATCCGTTCCAGACTCTAGTGGTTGCACCTGGCGTTGAAGGCTTCCTGGGGTGCTCGAGTACCTAGGCCTACAGTCCATACGTACAGTAATTTTCATTTTAATTGTAATACAGGGGTGTATAATTAACTCAGACAACCGAGCATGCGCTGTATCATTTTCACTGTCTCGATCAACTTTTTAATGAATATATTTGAAAAAAAAACGTAATAGAGTGAAGCCACAAAAGTCAAAGTGTGTGCCCTGGCCGGTTTGGCTCAGCGGTTAGAGCATCGGCCTGTGGTCCGGAGAGACCCGGGTTCGGTTCCCGCTAAGGGCACGTACCTTGATTGCAGTTTGTCCCCGGCCCTGGTCGGTCGTGCGGGTGGCAGCCACTTGATGTGTTCCTTTCATATCGATGTTTCTCTCTCTCTCTCTCTGTTCCTCTCTCTCCCTCCCACTCTACCTGAACAAAAAATGGAAAAATGTCCTCGGGTAAAGTCAAAGCGCGAAGTGGCAAGGGATGACTTAGTTATAATAGTCATAATATTTATAAGTAGTGCCCTGGCCGGCTTGGCTCAGCGGTTAGAGCGTCAGCCTGCGGTCCAGAGAGACCCGGGTTCGGTTCCCATTAAGGGCATGTACCACGGTTGCAGTTTGTGTCCCCAGCCCTGGTTGGGTTGTGTGGAAGGCAGCCACTCGATGTGTCCCTTTCATGTCGCTGTTTCTCTCTCTCTTCCTCCCACTCTATCTGAACAAAAAATGGAAAAATGTCCTCGGGTGAGGATAAAAAAAAATTTGAAAAAAATATATATATATTTATAAGTAGTTATAAAAGTCCTTGCTAGACTTTTAAAAAAGAAAAACTGGGGTCCTCTCCTGTGAGACAAGAGGCTCCTTCTCCTTATACCCCTCTATCTACCCCCTCCAAAAACCCTCTTTTTTGTTTTTAATTTTTTTTTCCCTTGTATTGATTTTAGAGAGAGTGGAAGGGACAGGGGGAGAGAGAGAGAAATATCGATGAGAGAGTACATTGATTGTCCGCCTCCTGCATGCTCCCCACTGGGGACCTGATCCACAACCTGGGCATGTGCCCTGACCGGGAATCGAACCGGCAACCTCTTGGTGTATAGGTCGACGCTCAACCACTGAGCCACACTGGCCAGACCCAAAACCCTCTTTTAACTCCACTGAGAGAATGGTGGCCTGTTTGCAGGAAGAGGGGTGGGCAGGTCACCTCTGGAGTTGAGTTCTGTCATTATTACCATCATCTCAGCACCCTGGACCCATCTGATATCCACCATCCAGATGGTCCACAGGTGAATAGACTAAACACAGCCTGAGAGGCACTGGCCAGAAAGGCTCTGTGGTTGGAAGCTCTAGCCGAGCCACGTGTTACCAGTACCCAGTTCTGCCGCCTCCTCAGGGTGCGCCTCTATGAAATGAGCTGAGTGGACCAGAGGATCTCTGAGCTCAATGCTAGCTCTGACAGACTAGAATCCTGGGACCTACCTGAGAAGCCAGGCTATGCGGTGCCTACCCTTTACCTGGCCAGCCAGCTGCCCCTTTCTCCTTCCTCCTTCCTCCTTCCTCCTTCCTCCTTCCTCCAAGTCAACCCCAGCAAACAGGTCACTCTCCGGACTAAAGGGTGAATCAGGGAAAGCAAGGCCAGCCTTAGATGAGCCACCGGTACTCCAGGGTTCCAGCCCAGCAGAGGGCTGCTGACTCACAAGGACGCCTCTGCACTGGCCCCTCCCTCTGACTCTTCAGTTTCAGAGGAATTCACCAGTAGACCTGCCTGTTGGAAACACAGTACCCAGAAACACACCAGCCCATGCTCACCAGAAACACACTGACCACTTCACCTCATGATGCCTCAGTTTCTCCACCTGGAAAATGGGTTTAACGCTATAATCGTGCCCTCCACAGAGTTGTAAAAATTAAATAATACACACAGAATGCTTAGAACAGTGCCTGACCCTTAATAAACAGTAAATGTTGACTATTTCTACCTATTATTTCATTAAATCCTCACAATAGCCCAACATGGTAAATAATGTCATTATCCCTATTTACAAAGGAAAGAATAGAGGCTTAGAAGTATTAAGTCACTTGCCGAGGGTTACTTAGCTAGGGTGTGAGGAAGTCAAGATTTGAGTGCCAAAACCCTGCTCTTAAGCCTCTGCTCAGATCCCTCATCCAAACACGACTATTGAAACTTCTCATCACTTCGCATCTAAGACCCTCTAATGACAATGGAAGGCTTACACAGCAAGTGGATTTGAAACCATTCAGCCCCTTCCATAATCCCCCCAGCTCCCAAATCCTGGGCAACCACCAGGAGGAAAAGAGGGTAGTCAGAGACAGAGATCCTTACACGTGAGAGCTGAAATGAAACTCACTCAACTAGAGCAAGCCCACCCCCTCTGCCCACCACAGCCAGTCAGGGAGGCAGAGTGACCTGCCCTTGGCCACAAAGCTGGACCTGGGGTCGAGACTATACCCCGTATCTCAGTGTAGAGGCCTGGTCACTGGAGAGGGAGACAGTGTCCAGGCCCATCAGGGAGAGGCTGAGCTCAGCCACCCTCACCTCCCAGCAATACCAGACTGCAGAACCCCGGGCTCAGGGCTGCCTGCTCCCTGGCTGCTGCCAGACCTACATAACAGCCCCGGCCTCCTCTTCATCAAGGCCTCAACTAGCAGTGAGGTTTAGGGCTAGCATTGGCCTAGGTAGTAGGGAAAGGGGGAAGTGGTCAGTGTTTACTTTCATAGCTATGACTAAAGGTGGGAGCTGGAGAAGAATGTTGAGTTGAAAGGGAAGGAGGGGAAAGAGGAGGAAAAAGATCTAGAGAGTGGCCCTGGCCGGTTTGGCTTAGCGGTTGGAGCATCGGCCTGCGGACCAGAGAGTCCCGGGTTCAGTTTCCGTAGGGGCACGTACCAAAAAAAAATAAGATCTAGAGTGTGTGAAAATGATTCATGCCCAAAGACTAGAAACCAAGAATCAGCTCATCTGGGTAGCTATTGGAGGGGCTCGCAGTCTCCAGGGGCTAAAAAGGACCATTAAGATTCCCCATTGGAAGCCAGAATTTTCCTAAGACACAGTGAGCATCCAGCTTCTACTGGAGCTACTCCAGTGACAGGGAGCAAGACTGTTCCGCTTGCAGGAAGCTTGAATCACTAGAACATTCTTCCTCCCAATGCCTGTTACCAAGACATTCGGACTCTTTCAGACTCTGCCCTAATCTTGCCATGTTACAGAGCTAAGTTTTCTCCCCTCTCTTATGGCCCCGATCCCTCATCAGGAAGAAGCCAGCACCTCTCCTTTCTCCTGCAGGGCCCCCAGACCCAGGCGTCACAACAGCAGAAGCAGGTGGGCTCAAATGGAAGACTTGTTGGCTGTCAAGGTTTCAGGTACAGCCTTGGGGAAGCATCGCCTTCCCTTGGAAGTGTCCACTGTGCTCCTAGCTCCTGGGGGCATCTGAAGGGTTAAGGCTCTGAAATCTGCAGAGGCCTGTCTGCTGAGGTTACAGTAGGAGGGTGTGTGTGTGTGTTGGAGAGGGAGGGGCAGACAGGAGCAGCTGACTGGTCCAGGCAGCATGCCCTCCTCCCTGCCAGGAACAGATGCCCAGGGCCAGAATGGAAAGAATAGCTCAGAGTGCACATCTCAGGAAACCCCACCCAGCAGGCACGGAAGGGCAGCCCCCGGCCCACTGTAACGAGGTCTCTCATAACAGTCTCTTTACCTCCCTCTTCCTTTACCTATCCCAGCTCTCCCAGCCCTCTCCCCTCCCTGCTAAGAAAACACTTCACCCTCCTACCCCAGCATATAGCCACCAGGGCAGAGGAGTAAAAAGATACACCCAGGAGCATCTGGGCAAGTCACCAGGCCTGACGCACAGGGACCAAGGGGCCCAGAATCCACTTATCCTTCTGTCTGCCTGGCCCCTGGGATTAATAGGATGACGCTGAGCAGATCTAAAACCTGAAATGTCAGAGCTGGAATGGACTTGAGAAATCATCTGGTCATTTGACAGACAAGGGAACCCCAAAGCCCAGAAAGTTTCTGCCCCTGCCCACAAGGCCTCTGGGTCATGGATTTGGGACTTCATTCCCAGCCCTGCCCACTGTCTGAGAACTCAGAGAAACAGAAAGTAGAACACATGCCTGAAGTGGAGCCAGAACAGTCCACCCATTTCCCCAGTCCTCTGTGCCCTCCTGCCCAGAAACAGATAAGACTCTCAACCCATGACTTCCTTCCCAGCCCCAGCCTAGCCAGGGCGGCCTCTCTCCGGTCAGACTCCAGGCTCCAAGGAAGGGAAAGCTGGAGAGCAGGGAGGACCCAGGCATCCACAGCTCCCCCATCACCCTTCTCTGAGGGCAGAACCGTGTCATCGGTGCAGGTCATCTCAAAGATCCCGGGCAAGTCGTGGTCAGAACGGCCTGGAGTGCAGATGAGGAATGAGAACGCCAGCAAACAAGGAGGGAAGGGAGAGAATCACTCACAGTAAGTAGTAAGTACACAGTGCTTACTAAATGGGACTCAGACACGTAGGATCCAATGGGACGAATATTCGTATCTCCACTCTACAGATGACAAAACCGAAAGTCAGAGGAAAACATCTAAGGTCCCATAGCAGGCGAACGGCAGAGGTGGGCTTGAACCCAGATCTGATGTCTGATTTTACACCTGCCTAGAGCAGATGCCCCTGAGACTCCCCCTCCAGTCACCTGTGTGATGAGGTCACCAGTCACCTGAGTGATGAAGTCAGCATCCAGGGCGGGCTGAGGTAGAAAAGATCTTTGCTGTTCATACCAGGCCCTTTCCCCTTGTAGAAAGTCAATACAGGGCAGGGCCCTGGGTTAGGAGGCAGGGAGCTGAGTCCGTGTCCGGGCCCTGGTCCTGACTCCACTGTGTGTCAGCGTAGGCCACTTCACATCTCTGGACTCAGTCTTTGCATCTCTGAACAAGTGCACTGAACCAAAAGACCAAAGTCCATGCCAACTCCAATAGTCTCGAATCTGAACGAACAGCCGTACAAACCAGAACCGGAGGCTTCAGGGCACAATGGCCTACTTCCTGAAGAATCTAGGCTGAGGTCACTCACTACCCATGTTAACCGGTCTGGAGGACCATCCATACAGGCAGAGACATGTGGCATGTTCTGGGTATAGGGTAGTCAAAACTGCCTCTCCTCCCAAACTGCCCTCTGGACCCCATGGCCAGCCTCTCCTATGGGGCTCACTCACCCCAGAGCCTGCAGAGAAACAAGGTAGCACTAGAAAGAAAGAATGAGGCAGAAAGCCAAGAACCCTGCATTCAAGTTCTAACTATGCCACTAACTAGTTGTGGGAATCCAAGCAAATGACCTCCCTTGGCCTCCTTTTCTCCCAAACAAGCCCACCTCGGGGAGAGGACCAGGGATTAGTTACGGGGAACCAGAGTGAAGAGCTAGAATCAAGCCAGCATTTCCCAGACTGCTCTAAGGAACACAGCCCAGGAGAGGGGACTAGATGAGCTCTGAAACAGATCAGTCTGCAAAGCTGTCCATGTCCCCCGCTTCTGGAAATTCACAAGGCACAATGGCACATTAGGCTGCTGAGGAGTCCTGCAGTGAGCGCACCCGGTCAACTTTGTCCAGCCTAGTGTTCCCACAAAGTTTCTTAAGCTCAAAACATTTATATCAAAGCACACCTAATTAATAATATCCTATGGGATGCTGGCCAGGCCACCTGTGTTTTACAGATAGACCCAACCCTGAGAATGACTCAGGTCCTAATGCATATCTTTTTTTTTTTTTAATCCTCACTCAAGGATATTTTTTCCATTTATCTTTAGATAGAGTGGAGGGGAGGAGTAAAGTGGAAAGAGAGAGAGAGAGAGAGAAACATCGATGTGAGAGAGACACATTGACTGGTCGCGTCTTGCATGACCCCGACCAGGACCGGGCATGAACCGCAACCAAGGTACGTGCCCTTGGCCAGAATCAAACCTGTGACTCTTTGGTCCATGGGCTGCCACTCTAGCTACTGAGCAAAACCAGCCAGGGCTTTTTTTTTTTTTTTTAGTTATTATTTATTGATCTTAGAGAGACAGAGGAAGGGAGAAAGAAGGAAACATCAATTTGTTGTTCCACTTATTTATGCATTCATTGGGTGCTTCCTGTATGTGCCCTGACCACGGATCAAACCCACAACCTTTTATCTTTTTTTAAATTGAGGTATAAATGACATATAACATTACATAAGCGTCAGGTGTACAACACAGTAATTCAATATTTGTATATACTGCAAAATGATCACCACAATAAGTCGTTATCATCCATCACCAAACTTAGAAAATTATTTTTCTTGTGACAAGAACTTTAAAGATTTACTCAGCAACTTTCAAACATGTCCTACAATATTATTGACTAGCTAACACCTCATGTCTTAAAACCCCTGTCCTTGCACACAGCCCCTGGGAGTCAGCTCAGTGCCCAAATCCTCTTAGAGGGTCCTTCCTCTTCCTCCTTCCCCCAGCTGCTATTATAAACTCCACAGTGGGATTTACTGCCAAGGGCTGGATGATATCCCCAACTCTCATAGAACCAGGAGGCTGGCATCCCCTGATATCACCGTAATGTAACAAGAAAACATACAAACCATCACACGCAAGAATAAGGACTCATTCTTATCTTCCTCCCTGACCACTGTATTAAGTACCTCCTAGATACCTAGCACTGTGGTCTGTGGACTTCTGGGTATCATTTCTACTTCAAAACAAAACCCAGCCCTGGCCGGTTTTGCTCAGCGGTTAGAGCGTCCGCCTGCGGTCCCGAGAGACCAGGGTTCGGTTCCCGCTAAGGGCACGTACCTCGGTTGCAGTTTGTCCCCAGCCCTGGTTGGTCGTGCGGGTGGCAGCCACTCGATGTGTCCCTTTCACATCGATGTTTCCCTCTCTCTCTCTTCCTCTCTCTCCCTCCCACTCTGTCTGTACAAAAAATGGAAAAATGTCCTCGGATGAGGATAAAAAAAAAACCAAAAAAAACCCCAGGTTTTGGCCTAGAATTCCAGAATCTTAGGGTTGGCAGGTTCGGTCAAGGCCATCCTCTCCAAGGCATTCCCAACAGAACGCTCCAGAAAGCTTATATCACATTGCTCACGGGGGCCTTCCAAGAGAGCTGTTTGAGCTTGAGCTTCCACTCCCTGGCCCTCCCAGTGCAACCCTCTGAAGACACACATGTGTGTCCCTTCTCCAGGGCTTCTGCTCTTTCCGAAGGCCCAGAGTGAGAAGTTTGGGGGATGGAAGTGCCCTGAGGTGGGCAGCTTCTAGCTAAGGCCTCCATTCCCACAGGAGGGGCTAAGCTGAGGGAGCTATTACCTCAGCTCAGGACATGAGGTTCTCCCCACACTTAAGGTGTAACCTGTCATTACCTCTTTGAGGTGCCCATTTTTACAAGCGAGGCCCTGAGACCATAGCATAAGAAGACAGGAAATCAGGGCCCTTGACGGAGTGGTCCCACCGCTCGTTTCTAAGTTACAAACTGGGTCTCTGGGTCCTCATGACTGGAGAGACAGGGAGAGCAGGTAGGTGAGAAGGTAGTATGACTGCCCCTTTGTCCCAGCCAAAGCAGGCCCAAGGAAGCACCCAGCTCCCCCTGCCACCGCTGGCCAGGCCAAAGGCGCCAGCTTTGAAACCAAAGCTCACCAGTGAGATGAATATTTCAGAGCCCCAGAGAACTGGACACCTGCGGGACCTTCCATGACATGTGTGTGGCTCTGACCCTGGTTCCCAGGCCTACCCTCATCTATCCCATGTCCAGGTTCCTCAGGTAGAACCCCACTGGTCAAGGCCACAGTGGGCTGAGAGGGGATGGAGACCCCCCACCAGGAGACAAGAACTGATGCAGAACCCACAAGATCAGGGCCAGGCCTCCCAGCACTCTCCCTTCACTTACCCTCCCACTGTCCCTGGCTTCTTTCCCATCATCCACTTGTTTACCCCTTTCCCATTTTCCTGCTTGCTTTTTACTATGACCCTAAGGGGCCAGGAGGAGAACAGTACTGACCCTGTAGCTTTCTGAATCCAGCCTGAGGGAAGAGGCAGGAAGCAGGAAAGTGGACGAAGCCATGGTGACAGAGGTGGCCACTTCCCCATGCCAAAGGCAGGGGTTGCTCACTATTTCCACCCTTTCTCTTCCCCCACTCACTAGAATACTCCTTCACCTGTCTACACCAAGGGGCCACCTGAGGCGGGTGCGCCCTGCGCCGACTCTCGCTCCCAGCTGAGGGCCATGAGAGCCCTCCTTCCACGCACAGCTGGCCCCTCTGCGGCTGTGGATACGCCCCGTGACAGACACGCGCCAGAAAGAGGGGCACATGACACCCTCACACCCTAGCCCGCTCGCCGGTGCCCACAACCTGCGCTCGGCTCCCAAAAATAAACAGGCGACACTCGTCTGCCCCAGGCGCAGAGGGAAAGCGAAACTCCAAGGAGAGAGCGACGGATGCCCGTTCTGGCACCGGCTCCCGGGTGGCCCAGCCCGCCGCGCACTCCGAGAAAGTTTGGGGCCCCGGCCCAGCACCGCCCCAGCCCTGGCTCAGTCCCCGCCGGCCCGCAGTCCCCAAATCCCTCGGCCGCGGCCCCCTGGCTTGCCTGGCTGATCCGGACGGTGCGTTCAAGGCCTCGAGGCGTCGCAGTCCGGCACCGCCTGCTCGGGCCTGGGCTGGGCTGGGCTGGGCTGGGAGGGGCTCCGCGCCCCGCCCCGTCGCGTCGGCCCGTGGGGCGGGGTCTCGGACGCCACCAGTGGGGCTCTGGGGTCCGCCCCGGTCCCGCCCGCGCCCGTCCTGTGTCCAGGACGAATTCACTGGTCATGTATTTCACTAGTCCTGTATTTGCGGATTTAAAGGCAATACGTGATCATTGATGGAAACTTAAAAAAACAAAAAAATACAGGACGAAAAGCACATGATTCCACCCACGACCCATTCCCAGTGGAAAGCGCTTGCTTTGGGTGCTTCTTTGCCCTTACGTATTTTACTTTTTTTTTCCAGAGTGAGGTCATATTGTATAAGTTTTGTTTATTGCTTTTGTTTTGCTTACTATTGTATAACAAGCATTTTCTTGTCACTAAATACTACTCTAAAGCACACTTTTATTCCCTGGCCAGTGTGGCTCAGTTGGTTGAGCCTTGTTACATGCTCCCAGAGGTCTGGTTCCGTCCCGGTCAGGGCACAACCGAGGGTTGCCAGTGGCTCCCCAGTAGGCGGCGTGCAGGAGGCAGCCCGTGGATGTTTCTCTCGTTTTCCCTTCCTCTCTCTCAAAAATCAATAAAAACTTTTTTTTTTTTTAAGCACACTCTTAATGCCTCGAAGTATTCTACCACATAGCTATGCTGATTTATTCAATCAGTTTCCTCCTGGACAACATTCAAATTGTTTCATTATTAGATAGAAGTTGGGATGAACGTCTTTAACAATTCTAAGCTTTTAAGCCAAATGCACTTTTTAGGTTTGAAACTTCAAACATCCATAGAGGTGGAATTTAGAATCACTGTCCCTGGGGGCTAAGACGTTTCCTGCTTGAAGTTGCTTCAACCAGGCGAGCAGCTGTTAGAGTCAGAGTCCTGAGTTGAGATGTAAATTACCACAATCTTGGGCGGGATCCCTCTCAACCCTCACAGCTTCAAATGGAAGAAGGCACTATCAGTCCACTTTAGGGGTGAGGAAATGGGTTCTGGGAAGTTTTGAAACATTGCCCGAGTTTGTACAGTTCCAAAATCCATGTTTTTTCCATTAGACCAAGGCTGCCGCTGCGGGTGGCTGAACAGTTTTACATAAGGTGCTTATCTCATGCTATTAGCTGTAGATCAACACTACCACTAAACATCTTTCACTGCCTGTTGACCCTTTTTCTTTTTGAATGGATGAGGGTTGACTTGACAAAACACATCTAGAAGAGAACACAGCTAGACGACCAGGACAACTTGAGCAGTTGCTGATTCCAAACCCATCACTAAGCACTCTTCCTGACATTATCATCCCCAGTGGCCAGTCCAGCTCTTCTGTAGAAAATGGCTTAGGAAGGAAGGGCCCAGAACTTACTGGAAGCTCATAGGCATACTCAGCATAATGTTTCTTAAGTTGCCTGCCCCTCTACTCACACACACACTATATGTTTATTCGTATAGATATAACTTAACTAGGAGTTACTTAAGGGAATTGACTGGTGGATATCATGGTGAGTCATCTCCCCCAGCCGCCCCAATCTGTTTCTGGACAGGTGACCTGCCCCTGAGCGGGTTTGCCTAGGGCCAGCCAGTAGTGTGTGGGTTCTTGACTTCGTGCAGTGGAAATTTCACAACACAAGTCCAGGTGACTATGAGGGTATGTTTATTAAAGCTGGGGTCAGTAAAACAAGCAAGGGCATATGGTAGAAGAAGCAACCAGAGGGCCTATGAAACCAGACAACCAATGGGTCCAGGCCGCCCGTCAGTGCTTGAGCCGAATAAGCAGAGATGAGTCTGAATCGTATATGAGCGTTTATTCCAACATTGCCCACAGTATGGGAGAGCAGTGGGCTATCCGAAAATCTGCTGTGTCCTCTTCATTTGCCAACTGCTTTTAAGGGTCAAGAAACAATGACAGGCAAGGGGGGGAGGAATGTAAGCTGGGGGCTGGGCCGATTATCCTATAGATAATCAGGTTGTTAATCTTTCCATGATGTCTGGTAGTGCCCCTTGTCCTCACATTAGGAGAACGGACAGCATTCCTGAGGGAAATTCCAGCCAGGTCAGAATGGGTTTTCCTTTAAGCAGAACAAAGTAATCATGATTAACATTTTAAAAGATGATTAACATTTTTCTATTTATGGCTAGTGCCCCACTATGATTAGTTTTCTTACTCTTCTAATATTTTCTATAATTCTAATATTTTTTTCTGCCCTGTTCACCTAGGCTGGGCTGCCTTAGCAATCTGGGAACTCAGAGAAAAGAAGGCCTTGGGGACAGGTTCAGGGGATTAGCCTGGGATGAGCTGTCGCTGCCCATTCCTCCCCTGGTTGCAAGTCTCTCGGGGTGCTTGTGGGGGAAGAAGAGGGGGAAAGAAATGACCTTTGTCTTGAGGCTTTTTTTAAAAAAATTCTCACCTGAGGATATTTTTCGATTTATCTTCAGATAGAGTGGGAGGGAGAGAGAGAGAGAAACATCCACGTGAAAGGGACACATCAACTGGTTGCCTCCCACGCAACCCTGACCAGGGCCTGGGAAACTGAAACCAAGGTACGTGCCCCTGACCAGAATCGAACCCACAACTCATTGGTCTGCGGGCCAATGCTCTACCACTGAGCTAAACTGGCCAGGAATGTCTTGAGGCTTTTATCTTTCTCTTGCAGGTAGGAATCTTAGGGGAGGTCTCAGGGGAGGGTTTCAGCAAAATATTCATCAGTTTTCCAGGTGTGCTCTTTCAGGGTCCTGGTCAGTGCCAGGGCAGGGGTCGTTAGTCATTGCAGCTGGTCCTGGCATCTGGTCCTGGCTTTACCCACCTGGTTTTGCTGCTTTTCTGGGTCCGGAGCTGAAATACAACTGAGGCCTAGAAGTTACCTCTAGGGAGGTGACCTTCTGTATCTGCTGTAAATTGTCCAGCCAGTTTGTTCAGCGGCCTGTCTCAGTTTCCCCACTCCACTTATCCTGGCTTACTGGCCTGTCTCAAACTATTACTGGTATAAGAGGAAAAGAATTTCCTGAGGCCCCCATGGGAGAATGTAATTTTTTAATGGATTTTTTTAGAGAGAGCGGAAGGGAGAGAGAGATTGAAACACCAGTGTGAGAGAGAAACACTAATCGGCTGCCTCCTGCATGTCCCCCACAACCACTGGGGATTGAGCCTGCCACCCAGGCACGAGCCCTGACCAAGAATGGAACCAAGACCTCTCAGCCCGTGGAACAATGCCCAATCTACTGGGCCATACGAGCCGGGCAATGATGTAATATTAAGAGGGTTCCCCTCTGCCCCGGCTGGTTTGGCTCAGCAGTTGGAGCGTTGGCCTGCTGACCAGAGAGTCCCAGGTTCAGTTTCTGCTAGGGGCACATACCAAAAAAAAAACAAAACAAGAGGGTTCTCCTCCAAGGTTTCATCTCTGTCTGTCTTGCCATGGAAGAAGTTCAATCTTGTCTTCAGCAGGGCCAGAATAAAGGTGACTGCCCATAGTGTCTGTTCCATATTCAAGTACAGTCCAGCCCTGGCCAGTTTGGCTCAGTGGTTGGAGCGTTGACCTGTGGATCAAAGAGTAGTGGGTTCAATTTCCAGTCAAGGGCACATACCTTGGTTGCAGGTTTGATCCCTGGCCCCGTGGGGTTTGTGCAAGAGGCAACCAATTGATGTATTTCTCACATAGATGTTTCTTTCTCTCTTTCTCCCTTCCTCCCTCCCACTCTATGAAAAGAATCAATGGAAGAATGCCTTCCGGTGAGGATTAAAAAAAAATACAGTCCAGGCCGGCACCAGGATAGCTTAGCTTGTGTTCCCAGATGCAGGCTGCTTAAGGCTACATGGCTATGGAGAGAGAACCTGCAAATGCATGGTCTAGTGCAGGTTACAGAGCAAGAGAGAAAAGGGGAGAGAGAACTCTTTGTCCAGGATTTTCAAGAATTTGTGCATTTCTGATGGGGCCCCCCCTTAACCAATCCATTGTTCTCCAGGCTAGATTGACAGGCAAGTACCTTCCTACATCACCCCAACTTCTACCACCTTTGTGTCTGCCACCCCCTTTGTTCAATCCCTTCCCCCAGTGATCTGCAGGAAATGGATCCGTGGTTCCTGGTGAAGCTACCCAGATGATCATGCTTACAATGTCTGACTCTCTCTCTACTCTATTCCTATTATTAATATTAACAACTAGCTAATTATGCTGATCATAAAACCCTTCCATGTAAGTTCAGTTCCTAGAGCAGAAGGCCTCATTTTAGGAAGTCCTCTCCCAAATCATGAGATCACCAGCAAGAGTTCATGGAGCAGCCCAGCCGGTGGGGCTCAGTGGTTGAGCGTCGACCCATGCACCAAGAGGTCGCTGGTTCAATTCCCCGTCAGGGCACATGCCCAGGTTGTGGGCCTGGTCCCCAGTGGGGGGCATGCAGGAGGCATCCAAACGATGTTCTCTCTCATCAGTGTTTCTATCTCTCTCTCCCTCTCCCTTCCTCTCTCTCTAAAATCAAAAAAGTAAAAAAAAAAGTGTTCATGGAGCAAATACAACTCTGCTCAATTTCCACCTCCCTCTTGATCACAGCATGGAGCCCTAGGTGTACTGCAAAGCCCTGCAGAATCTGACCAGATCTCTGGTGTCCCTTCGTGCTCTCTACACTTTGGCACCTTCTCCAGAAAGCACCCTCCACTTCCTAGAAATTTTAGAATGGAAACGTCTCCACGGAGATCTGTGTTTCAGCCAGCAGTCACATCTGCCCTGTGGGAAGTGGAGTGTGGGAACACACACAGGCAAACCACTCAAGCCTTACTGCAGGCTCTTTCTCCGGAGCCTCTTTTCTGATCATGGAATCGAGATTATAATGCTAGCCCCGGCCAGTTTGGCTCAGCAGTTGGAGCGTCAGCCTGCGGACTAGAGAGTTCCAGTTTCGGTTCCCGCTAGGGGCACATACCAAAAAAAACAAACAAAAAAACCCCAAGATTATAACCCTAAAAGAACATCTGAAGCACCAGACCCAGGGTGGCAGTTTACAATAGGCATTCAATAAATGGCCTCCTTCTCTTGACCCCTTTCTAACCCCTGTGTCGAGGGAAGAAGTGTTTAAACTTGTAGAGAATTTTTGAGTTGATTTGAGCCAAACTGACGACAATTACCAGGAAGCAAAATCTCAACAGATTGAGAAAATGCTCCAGAGAACGGCAGTTTTATAGCTTATTTTATACATTAGATTCAAAGGTAAGGCTATATGAAGTCTATTGATGGTACATTAAGGGGCGGGACAAAGCAAAGTGGGGGAACTCTGGGACTGGATAAAAACGGAGAGACATACTTTTTGGTAGTGGGTATAGGATAATTCATGATTAACATTTACAGCACATAGAGATGGTATGCAGGGAACAAGATAACATGAGGGGTCGGTGCTCTGGTGGGAGACTGTGCCCTGAGGGGTCTGGAAAAGGAGATTACTCTGACATTCCAAAGGTCTGTTATCATAGATGAAAAAAGACAATAGACAAGCTCAGTTAAAGTAAAAATTTATATTTGTCAAAGAAGCTACAGGCCATACATGACAATCCAACGTGATTCAGGTTTTTGTTTTTGTTTTTGTTTATCCACTTATTCAACTAAGCATTTATCTACTCATTTTATACCAGTGACTCAGATTCAGAGGTTTCCCAGAGCAAGGCCAGTGAGAGATCAGATTTGGGGGCTGACCCCCAGAGCCAGAGATCCCTCCATGACTTTAGTTAGGAATTTTTATGTTCAGACCATTCTATGTGGTTACTTTACAAAGTAACCAAACAGGCTTGTCAGGTGCAGTGTGTGGCCCCTTTTTCATTCACACCTGGAAAAAAGAAACAAGGGCCTTTCCGTAGGACCTTAGCAGATTATTAACTAAGCCACTACTTTTTATCAGGCAGACAGGAATCTCCAGTTCAGGAGATGACAAACCAAAAGGACACAGCCCTTGTCCTCAAGGAACTCACAGTCGCCCAGTCTGTGTGGCTTAGTGATTGAGCATTGACTCATGTACCGGTTCGATTCCCGGTCAGGGCACATGCCCAGGTAGTGGGCCTGATCCCCAGTGGGGGTCATGTAGGAGGAGGCCAATCAGTGTTCTCTCTCATCGATGTTTCTATCTCTGTCTCCCTCTCCCTCCCTCTCTCTAATATGCATAAAGAAAAAAATTTCAAAAAAAATATCCTTGAGTGAGGATTAACAAAAGAAACAGTCTGAGGGCAATGGTAACAGAGCAGATAATTACAATGGTGTGGGTTTGACAGGTGCTGGGATAAGGGAGTGTTCATTTGCTTCTGTGGGATCCCAGAGGAGGAGCTCCTAACCCAACATGGGGTGAGGGTGGAGATGTTTCAGGAAAGGCTCTTTAGGGGCAATAATACCTGATTCGAGTGTCAGTAGGTGTTTAGGAATCAACCTAACCACTGAAGGGTCAGGGAAGAACGTTGTAGAGGGTGTCAATATAAGAAACGTCCAAACCTGAAGAGAATTTTTATGAGTTGATCTGAGCCAAACTGACAATTGCCAGAAAGCCACATCTCAACAGATTGAGAAAAAAACGGTCCAGAGAATGGCAGGTTTGCACCTTAGTTTATGCATATCAATCAAAGGAGGAGGCTTAAGGGGCTACATGAAATTCATTGGTGATAGAGTAGAGAGGTGGGAGAAAGCAAATGAGGGTGGGAGGAATCTCTGGGATTGGATGAAAAGTAAAACAAATAGACATACTTCTTTTACATAAGTAGGTATGGAATAGTTAACAGTTAACAATTGACATGATAATAATAACAATGAGCCCTGACCGGTTTGGCTCAACAGTTGGAGCATCGGCTTGCGGAGAGACCTGGGTTTGGTTCCTGCTAAGAGCACGTATCTCAGTTGCAGTTTGTCCCCAGCCCTGGTTGGGTCGTGCGGGTGGCAGCCACCACATCGATGTTTCTCTCTCTCTCTCCCTTCTACTCTATCTGAACAAAAAATGGAAAAATGTCCTCTGGTGAAGATAAAAAATAATAATAATAATAATAATAGCAATGAGAGAATTTGTGGTTTCTGCTCTGGTGGTATGCTTTGGGAGGTAGGGAAGGAAATTATTTTGATATTCCAAAGTTCCTGTTATCAGGTATGTTATCCTAGACATAGATGCAAAAAAAAGACGACAGTTAAGGTAAAGATTGAGCTATGTTAGGGAAAAATACTGGCCTAGGACATGACTATGCATCATGAATTGCTTTTAGTTAGAAAGTTTTAATGTCAGCCCCGGTGGTGTGGCTCAGTTGGTTGAGTGTTGTCCTGTGCACCTACAGGTCACGGAACATATGCCCAGGCTGCGGCTCTATTCCTGGCCGGGGTGTGTGCGGAAGGCAGCCAATCTATGTTTACATCTCACATCATGTTTCTCTCTCTCTCCCTCCCTCCCTTCCTCTTTCTCTGAAATCAATAAAAAGTATTTTTAGAAAGTTTTAATTTTAGACCATCCTATGTGGTTACTTTCTGTCTCCTGAGTTGGTAAAGCCACCATGCAGGCCTCCCCTGAGCTCGTCAGGTGTAGTATGTGGCCCCTTTCTCATCCACAAGGGAACAGCATCTGAAGTGAAGGGCTTCAGGCCTGTTGTCCCAGCAATCTAGGACTGAGCAGGTGGAGTGGGGTGGGAGTGGTAAGAAACAGGACTGGGTAAGAGGCAAGGGGCCAGGAATTAAGATTTTTACCCCCAAGAGCAATGGGGAGGCATGAGACTAGCTAGCAATAGCCATCTCGAGGGAGGTTGGAAGGGTGGAGAGGTGTGCCGATGCCGCTGAGGTGCAGTTCAGTTACCATCTTTACAAGATCGGTAGAGAATTTTCTCTTTTTATCCTCATCCGAGGACATTTTCCATTTTTTTTTTTTTTTTATCCTCACCGGAGGACATTTTTCCATTTTTTTGTTCAGGTAGAGTGGGAGGGAGAGAGAGGAACAGAGAGAGAGATAGAGAGAAACATATAGAGAGAAACATCGACGTGAAGGGACACATCGAGTGGCTGCCACCCGCACAACCGACCAGGGCCGGGGACAAACTGCAACCGAGGTACGTGCCCTTAGCGGGAACCGAACCCGGGTCTCTCAGGACCGCAGGCCGACGCTCTAACCGCTGAGCCAAGCCGGCCAGGGCTATTTTTTGTTCAAATAGAATGGGAGGGAGAGAGAGAGAAAAACATCGACGTGAAAGGGACACATCGAGTAGTTGCCACCCGCACGACCCAACCAGGGCCGGGGACAAATTGCAACCGAGGTACGTGCCCTTAGTGGGAACCGAACCCCGGGTCTCTTTGGACCGCAGGCCGACGCTCTAACCGCTGAGCCAAACCAGCCAGGGCAGTAGAGAATTTTTACAAGAGTTTATTTGGGCCAAACTGACAAATATGCCAGGGAACAAGATCTCACGCTCTGGAGAATAAATTTGCAGCTTCTTTTATGAGTTTGAGATTAAGGAGGGGAAGATTGGAGAAAGCAAGCTAGGGACTGGGGATTGGATTACACTATAGTTAAGATTATGTGCTCTCTTGAGGGTTAATACACCCTTAGAGGAGCATTACTTCTGGTATTTCAAGAGTGTGTTAACCTGTGCACAGGAACAATGGACAGGCTGGCTTAAAACCCTTCACTAAAGAAGTTACAGACCTGCGTCATGACTACCCACTATGACCTGCCCACTTAGGAATTTATGATTAGATCACCCTGTGAGGTCACTTTCCATTTTCCTTTTTTTTTTTTTTTCATCCTTAACCAGTTAAATTTGAACATCAAACTAATAATCTTTTTGTATAAGTATGTTCCATCATCCCATACATTATTGGGGAATGCTTTAAAAGTATCCATTGCTGATCTGAAGTTCAGATTTAACTGGGTGTCTTGTGTTTTTCTGGCAACACTGCCCTGGGAGGAGAGTCAAGTCAAGTCAGTGGCAGCAGGAAAGGGGTTGGGGAATGAAAAGGATCAGGCTGATGTTTATTTTAGGATAAAGTAGCCAACGTTTAGTGATTGATGAGAGGAGGTGAAGGGAGATGGCACGGGTTGGCCCTGGAATGGTTCCCCAGTGTCCAGGTGGACTAGGGGGAGTGGGGGGAAAACCTAACTGCATTGGTGGATCCAGAGAACTTTCTCGGCTGCCAGCCCCAGAGCTCCAGGATCGTTCTACAAATTCCCACTGCAGAGTGCCTGATTACTGAGGGTTACGGTTACTCCACCCAAGACAGGTCTTTTCACTTACCACTAACTTTCTCAAAGAAGTTGCCTTTTTTCAGAGCACTTTGTATTTACTGAATTGAGGCATTTAACCCAGCCTGGGGTAAATATGGCTCCTTCTCCCACTGGAGGGCAAGGACAAAGTCTCATTCATCTCTAGGCTCAGCACAGCCCTGCCCCATCATCTGCTGAATGGAGGGAACTCAAATAACTCTAAATTGGGGTCAGCACAAGGCTCTCAGGCACGAATGACAGATTGTGTATGTGTGTGGAGGGGCAGTTAGAACTTTTCCCTCTAAAAATTAGGCTTATTATCTATAAGCATTAGTTAGTGCTTTCATAAACAAATAGGGAATAGAAAGAATGGTGGCTTTGGATGTCCCAGGAAGGAGGATTTGTCATAGCTTTGCCACTGAATGGCCCTGAAGCTTGGGTCCCATCTAGTCATGTGCTTCATAACGATGTTTCGGCAAGAACAGCCCAAATATACAGTGGTCCATGAGACTATAACGGGGCTGGAAAATTCCTGTTACCTAATGGTGGTGTCGCTTTCCAACACTGCAATGCCACGCATTCCTCCCGTGTCTGTGGGAGTGCTGGTGTAACAGACCTGCGCTGCAGTTGTACGGACACGTAACACATACTCTTCTGTGCAGCACATCTTACTGGGCAATGCTGATAAATGACTGTGTTGCTGGTCTGTGTAGTGACTATTCTAAACTTTTTATCTGTGTAGAACAGTATGTGGTGTTAGGCCGGCAGCAGCCTCATCCATCTGCTTACCAAGTATCTCGATTGCCTCATTTTCTCTTGTGCTTGATTTAATCTCTTGTGGTTTTGTGCATTGACATGCTGTACAGGTTGGTAGTCTAGGAGCAATAGCCTGTACCATATGGGGTAGGTGTGCAGTACGCTGCACCATCTGTGTTTGTGTAAGTGCACTCTGTGACGTGCTCACAATGACAAAATTGCCCAACACATTTCTCAGAACATAGCCCTGTCGTTAAGCGGTGCGTGACTATAAATAAGTCTCAATCACACAATTCTTTCCTACCTCCTATGACTCGATTTTGAAGCCTCAGGTGAAATCATCTATGTGAAAGGCTTGAAAAATGGCACAAGGGGGTGTTAGTGACTCTACTGGGCTAGATAGAACAGGAAGCGGGTGGGGGAGAGCTCCTCCTACCTGAGAGAAAGTGTTGCCATTTGGGGAAGGCTGGGCCAGGAACCAGCCTGACAGCCACGGCGCCGCGGCAACCCGGGCTTAGGGTGATGGTCCCAATCTCCCCTGACCATCAGAATCACCCAAAGGGCTTTTGAAAGTATTTGCTTAGGGATTTCTTTTTTAGACTTCTGTATCGGGATTTTCAGGGGGAGGCGAGGCGGCAGCATGCCCCAGGTGAACCTGATCATCAGCAGCTGTGGTGCTCTAGGGACCTGGGTTCTGTTGAAGTCACTTTAGTGGCTGCATGCCATTTGGGATTATTACTGGCCTTCTCTGAGCCTTGGTAGCCTGTCTGTCAAAGGGAACGATATAGGGTGGAAAGGACTAAAAACAGCAGTTTTCAGGTGCTTAGGACATAGCAAAAACTCAGTTATGATTATTGTTGGTGGGATAGCGCCTGGTGATTCAATGTTTAACACACCCTCAGTTGGGCCTGTGATATGATTGCATTTGGAAGACTAAACAGGACCTGGATGGATGAATTTGCTGTAGCTCAGGAGGCCCAGGTTCCAGCTGTGCACCCTGACACCCTGCCCATTGCCACCATGGACCCTGGCCTCCTAGGTCATCCTGACCTCTTGGGGGATTCCCAGCATTGGCAGCCCCTCCTGGACGAGAAGCTCTCCTCATATTTCACCTGCATTTGTCTCCAAAGGCAACTCCACTTATCTCAGTCCCAGCCCAAGTTGGTAGCTACCCTAGCACCTCTCCTTACCAATAACTGCACCCTCCCATCATCTCAGTTTCAAGCACCTTTCACTCTGACCACCATCTCTTTCTCCAGCTCTATGATTCTGATTTCAACAGTTCCATGCTGATCCACATCAAAATCGGCAATCTATGCGTCTTACCTCCTCTTCCTTGTCCCGCCCAGCCTCACTTCCCTTCTTAACCAGCTTAGATCCATTATCACAATCACTACTCACTCCTTTGCTCCTTTCTGCCTGTCGTACTCAGCAGGCAAAACCCCAGCTCTGCACTGACACAGTTGAAAGGAAGAAGACATGGGAGGTACTGACTTATTTCACTTTCAACTCATGAAGACTTATGTTTTTCTGGTCCATTCATATCAACATTCCTGTTCCGGGTAATTACTCCGCCCTTTCCCCAATCTCTTCAAAATTCCAACACCTTCTCTGCAGCTTCGCTCTCAGCCCTGACCTTGTTTTCCTGAGCAAAGAAAAGCAATCAGAAAACTGCCACCTGTATCTGCACTTGGCTATCTAATAGGTGACTGCTTCTCAAATTTCAGTGTGCGATCACATGGGGATCTTGTTAAAACACCGATTCTGCTTTAGTAGAGTGGGGTGCAGCTGAGAGCCTGCATCGTTTATGAGCTCCAGGTAACTCGCCGCGTGGACCCTACTTGGAGTGGCTTAACTTCTTTTTTTTTTTTAATCCTCCCCCGCATTTTTTGTTCAGATAGAAGGGGAGAGCGAGTGAGAGAAACATTGATGTGAAAGGGACACATCAAGTGGCTGCCTCCCATATGACCCCAACAGGGGCTGGGGACAAACCGCAACTGAGGTACATGCCCTTAGCGGGAACTGAACCCGAGTCTCTCTGGACGGCAGGCTGACACTCTAACCACTGAGCCAAACCGGCCAGGACAGGAGTGGCTTAACTTCTAATCCATATCGCCATCCCCACCCTAGTCTGAATGAGGATTCTAGCATCTGATAGCCCTCCTTCCCGCCCATCCCCTGCTTGTTCAGAAGGATCTCCAGCCTGGTGAGTGCTGTCCAGTAGAAATATGATGTTGAGATAGGCCAGTAAGGCAGCCAGGCAGGAATAGGGAAACGGAGACAAATAGGTAAACAGCTAAGTGGTTTACAGCCTTCCAGTAAATTGCGAAATCCTATCCTTCTGTAATGAACGACACAAGAGTAAATGGTTTACGCTTCTCCCCAATCACAGGGTAAATAGTTTAAATCACTCTACTCAGGGAAATAGATAGCAGAAATCCAGTTATTGCCATTTGTGAAATTTTTCCTGCATGAAGTCAAGAACCCACACACTACTGGCTGGCCCTAGGCAGACCTGCTTAGGGTGAGGTCCCCTTTCTGGTAACAATGTGACACATTTTCCCTTTTTTCACCCCTCTTTTTCTCTAATCAGAAGCTTGAAAGAATACAAGAAAAAAAAAAAAGGTTTGTCATACATGATAAAGTCATCAAGAAATGTCTGTGAGCCGCATAAGTAATTTCAATTTTCCAGTAGCCACATTAAAAAGTAAAAAGATCCCTGGCCAGTTTGGCTCAGCGGTTAGAGCATCAGCCCGCAGACCAGAGAGTCCCGGGTTCGGGTCCCGCTAAGGGCATGTACCTGGTTGCAGTTTGTCCCCGGCCCTGGTTGGGGTCGTGTGGGTGGTGACCACTCAATGTGTCTCTCTCACGTTGATGTTTCTCTCTCTTCCTCTCTCTCTCCCTCCCATTCTATCTGAAGATAAATGCAAAAATGTCCTCTGGTGAGGATAAAAAAAAAAAGTAAAAAGAAACAGGTGGAATAATTTTAATAATACATTTATTTAATCCAAAACATGTAAAATATTATTTCAACATTTAATCAGTATAAAAATATTAATGAAATTTTTTCATGCTAGGTCTTTATTTATCTTAAATTTGTTTTTATTGATTTTTTTTTAGAGTGAGAGGAAGGGAGAGAGAGAGAGAAACCTATATGTGAGAGAGACATATCTGATTGGCTGCCTCCTGCATGCTTCCTACTAGGGATTGAGTCTGAAACTTCAAATGTACCCTGACCAGGAATCGAACCAGGACCTCTCAGTGCATGGGACGACACTCAATCCACTGAGCCACACCTGCCAGGCATGCTGGGTTTTGGTTTAAAAAAATTTTTTTCTTTATTGATTGGAGAGAGAGAGGAAGGGAGAGGGAGAGAGAGATAGAAACATCAATGAAAGGGACCATCGATTGTCTGCCTCCTTCATGCCCCCATCCTGGTGATTTGACCCACAACCTGGGCATGTGTCCTGACCAGGAATCATACTGGCAAACTCTTGGTGCATGAGTCGATGCTCAACCACTGAGCCACACCGGCTGGGCTGGGTTTTTTGTTTTTTTTTTTAATGTGGTATGTAGTTTTACATTTACAGCACATCTCTATTTGGATGTTGGGTTTTCATCAGAAATATTTGATGTTTATTTAGATTTTAGAAAACGTACAATTGAAAAAGTAGATTCAGCCCTGACCAGTTTGGATCAGCAGTTGGGGTGTTGGCCTGCCTACCGAAGAGTCGGGGGTTTGATTCGGGTCAAGGGCACGTGCCTCAGTTGTAGTTCAGTCCCTGGCACTGGTCGGGGTCCTTCAAGAGGCAGCCAGTCGATGTGTCTCTCTCACATCGATGTTTTCCTCTCTCTCTCTCTCCTCCCCTCTTATTCTATCTGAAGATAAATGGAAAAAATATCCTCAAGTGAGGATTAAAAAAGAAAAGATTCACATGTCCAGGTTCTGTACGCGAATCAGATATATTTGAATGTTTTCCGGTAACTGAAATAAGTTTCAATTTTTATATTTAAATTAAAATTCAATAATTTAAAATTTCAGTTTCTCAGTTGTTCCAACTTTACTTCAAGTTCTATTCAATAGCCACATATGTCTACAGTGCAGACCTATACCAGTTATGCTGTGGTCATTAATAGCATAGACCCCTCTGACTACAGGGGTCAGAGCCTATACCACAATTCATCTCGGACCCACCTCCCCAGATGCCTGCCCTCGGGCGTGCACTCAGTACTTCTATCAAAATGAATGTATTCCCAAGTTAAAAATTATTTCTATGAAGGCACAGTCAGTTTCCAAACGTGACCACTAGGGGGCAAGATCTGGCTATCATCACGACAAGGAAAGAGGAACCCTAGCAATGTTCTAGACAGGTGGAAGATTGTTCAGTGCAGTGTTTTTCATACTGTGGGTCATGACCCATTCGTAAAATCAATTAAGTGGGTAGTAGGAACATTTATAAAAATATACTAGAAAAAATCAGAATATAAACACTACAACCAGCCCTTCCATGTCCTCAGTTTCCACATTAGGGGATCCAATCAACTGCAGACGAATGTATTCAGAGAGAGAAAATGTTACATTGTTGCTGATGTGTACTGTGTACAGATTTTTTCTTTGTTGTTATTCTCTAAACAGTACAGTATACCAACTATTTACATTGTATTAGGTATTATAAGTAACCTAGAGATGATTAAAGTATACAGGAGGATTGTGTAAGTTATATGCAAAGACCATGCCATTTTATATAAAGGTCTTGAGCATCTGCAGATCTGAATATTCCAGGGGGGTCCTGGAACCAGTCCCCATGGATACCAAGAAAAGACTGTATTATTGTTTGGGGTAACATTGTTTTAGTTTTATTTATATATGTATTGCACATAGGTCTGGATGTAAAATGCCTTTGTTATTGTGAATCATGGTCAAAACATTTGTTTGTTTTTTATCCTCACCCAAGGACATTTTTCCATTTTTTATTCAGATAGAGCAGGAAGGAGAGAGAGGAAGAGAGAGAAACATCGATGTGAAAGGGACACATCAAGTGGCCGCCACCCACACGACCCAACCAGGGCCGGGGACAAACCGCAGCCAAGGTACATGCCCTTAGTGGGAACCGAACCTCGGTCTCTGTGGACCGCAGGCTGACGCTCTAACCGCTGAGCCAAACTGGCCAGGGCCATAGTCAAAACATTTGAAAATCACTCTAATCTTTCTTATCTACAGATAAAAGAAATCAAGCCCACAAGTTGATCAGTGTTGAAGCTAGGAAATGGGTGCATGAGAGCTCCTTATACTGTTTTCTTTCTTTCTTTTTTATCCTCACCTGAGGACATTTTTTCATTTTTTGTTCAGATAGAGCGGGGGGGGGGGGGGGAGAGAAACATCAACATGAAAGGGACACATCGAGTGGCTACCACCCGCACGACCTTCCCAGGGCCAGGCACAAACTGCAACCGAGGTACGTGCCCTTACGGGAACCGAACCCAAGTCTCTCTGGACCACAGGTCGACGCTCTAACCGCTAAGCCAAACCAGCCAGGGTGTGTTTTCTTTTCTTTGTTTAGATGTTTTTAATTCTCCATACTAAAAAGTTAATTTAAGAAGAAATGGAGCTCAGCCCTGGCTGGGTGGCTCAGTTGGCTGGAGTGTTATCCTATATGCCAAAAGGTTGTGGGTTTGCCCTGGCCGGTTTGGCTCAGCTGGAGCATCAGCCCGCAGACCAGAGTCCCGGGTTCGGTTCCCGCTAATGGCATGTACCTCGATTGCAGTTTGTCCCCAGCCCCAGTTGGTGTCGTGTGGGTGGCAACCACTCAATGCGTCTCTCTCATATGGATGTTTCTCTCTTTCTCTTCTTCCCTCTCTCCCTCCTGCTCTATCTGAAGATAAATGCAAGAGGAAAAAAAATGTTGTGGGTTTGATTCCCCAGCAAGGCACATATCTAGTTTGATCCCCAGTTGGGGTGCATACAGGAGACAATGAATTGATGTTTCTCCCTCTCTCTCCTCCTTCCTCTCTCTCTCAGATCAATTAAAAAAAAAATCCTCAGGTGAGGATTAAAAAAGAAAATAAAACTGTGCTCAGAGCAGTAAAGAGGCATATTCATAGGCTCACAGGAGAGGCAGAGCCAGGACTCAAACCCAGCACTTTAATACTAATTCAGCAAGTATTTCTGAGGGGCCGACTGTGCTGGGTACTGTGCTAAGCAGTGGGGAGATAGGAGTGAATAAAGTGAATACAGCCCCTGCCTCTTGGAGCTTGCGGTCAGGAGGGGAAGCAGATACTAACCTCGAACCTCACAAGTAAATACATCATTACAAATGGTAATACCAAATGGTAATTCCTGCACTGAAGGACAATGGACTCAGTGCCCTAGGAGAGCAGTACATGGGACCTCATTTAGAAGGAGAGGCCAAGACAGCTGCTCTTAGGTGGCATCCAAGGGTAGCCTGAGTCAGGCAGACAGTGTGTGTGTGTGTGTGTGTGGCATCTGTGTATGGGTGTGTGTATTGGTGTGCATGTATATGGTATGTGTATGGGTGTGTGGCCTGTATATGAGTATGAGTGTGTATGTGTATGTATATGACGTGTGTATGGGGTGTGTGGTATGTACCATATGTATATGGTATGCATGTATATGGTGTGTGTGATGTGTGTATATGGTGTGTGTATATGTGTATATATGGTATGTATGTGTGTGTGGTGTGTGTGTATGGAGTATGTATATACGTGTGTATGTGGTGTGTGTATGTGTGTGGTGTGTATGTAAGTACAGAGTGGGGCAAAAGTAGGTTTACAGTTGTTCATATGGAAAATAATACAATAATTAATAAATAATAATACAAGAATACACTCTGCATTTCATGTATTCGCAACTGTAAGCTGCCCTGTATATGGTTTGAGTGTGTGTTTGGGGTGTGCGTGTGCACAGTGGCCACTTCCCACTGCAGGAGCAAGCTCTGTGAAAGTGGTGGCGGCCTCCCGGATGCTGAAAGAGCTTGGGGTGTTCTGGAAACTTCGAGGAGACCAATGTGGCTGAGGATTGGTGGCACTGGGGCGTGGCCTAAGCAGAGACTGGAGAGGTGGGCAGGGACCAGACCTGCAGGACTTCTTGGGGTCATTCAGGATTTGGGATTTTATCTTATAGGGAATCCATTGAATGGTTTGAGAGAGGAAGGATGTGGTTTGGTTATATTATAAGAAAGTCCCCCAACGCTGGCTGGATTGGCTCAGCCATCAGCGTGTTGGCCTGCGGACCAAAGAGTCTCAGGTTCGATTCTGGTCAAGGACACATACCTTGGTTGTGGTTCGCGCCTCGGCCCTGGTCAGGGTCATGAGGGAGGCAACCAATCGATGTGTCTCTCTCACATCGATGTTTCCCCCCACACACACACTATCTGAAGATAAACGGAAAAATATCCTCGGGTGAGGATTAAAAAAAGAAAGCCTCCCAGCTCTGAGTGGAGGGTGAATGGGGGCAGCACGTGAGAGCAGAGGCCCGTCATTTCAGAGCTGTCTCAAGTTGTCAGGTGATGGCCAGCACGCCCCTGCCACAGCCACCCCAAACCCCCATAGCTGCTTTAGCCTTGTTGGGCTGGCTGTTTTCCATCCCCCCATGTGCATCTCCACCCTTCACTGTGCTCGGAGCTGGCCAGTGCGGACATCAGTGCACTGGCTCCTCATCCCCCAGCTTCAGGGGGTTTGGCCAGTGGAGAGTCCACAGGAGAGGAGAGGAGGCACGGAGCCAGTGGGCTCAGGGTATTCGGTCTTCCTCCTCTCTGAAGGGTCACCAAGGACTGGCTCATCCCTCAACCGAAGGTGACAGCTCTAGTCAGGTGGCCCTGTCCATGCAGCTTTGTCCCTCAAATTCTATAATTGCTCCCTCCCTTCACCTGTCAGGCCTAGAGGTGGTGACAGGACCCCACTGTCACTAGCCCTAGGGAACTGCACTGTCCCTCGAGTTCCCTGCCCATAGCCTTGTAGAGCAGTCCTTCCATGAAGCTGTCTTCCAGTTATCAGTTTGGGCGGGTCGTCTGTTTCCTAGCAAACTCCCTGCACTGGCCAGTGACACAGTGTCAGCAAAAAGAGCCTGGGCTGTGGGGTCAGATAAAAAAAAAAAAAAAACAGGACTGAATTCTGGCTCTATCGCTTATTAACTCTGTAATAGGGGACATCATTGAGCCTCTCCAAGCCTTGGTGTTCTTCTCTAACATGAAGACACCATTACCTTCCTAACAGGGTGGTTAGGATGATGACAGGGCTTGGTGCAGCCCAGGGCACAGCAGACCTTCACACACTCGCATTCCGTCCTTTCTTCCCCTGCAACCCAGCACACACGTATTACCTTACACTGGTCAAGCAGGGTGCTGGGCACTGGGGTGGGGAGACCAAGAAGCACAGGGCACTATTTCTGCCTACAGGGAATCCACACTCCTGGAAAGGAGATATAATCCCTCCACCCCCGGATTTCCCCATCATTCAAAGTGGAAAGGAGTGAGGGTTGATTTTCTTTCTTTCTTTTTAATGTTTTCATTGATATTTTAGAGAGAGAGAAAGGGAGAGAGAAACATTTATGTGAGAGAGACATTGATCGGCTGCCTCCTGCACGCCCCCTACTGGGGATCGAGCCCACAACCTGGGCATGTGCCCTGACGGAGAATCAAACAGGGACCTCTCAGTCCATGAGATGACACTCAATCCACTCAGCCACACCAACTGGGCTAATTTTTGTTGTTGTCGTTTTTTATTAATTTTAGAGAAAGAGGAAGGGAGAGGGAGAGAGAGTTAGAAACATCAATGAAAGAACATCGATTGACTGCCTCCTGCATGCCCCCTACTGGGGATCAGACCCACAACCTGGGCATGTGCCCTGACTGGGAATCGAACAGGCAACCTCTTGGTGCATGGGTCGATGCTCAGCCACTGAGCCACACCAGCCAGTCGAAACCATTTATTTCTTTTTGACTACTCTGTGGCAGGCATTTTTCCAGGGTCTGGAATGGAATAGTGACCAGCATTGCAAAGAGTTGTGATGATCAGAAAGAGGTTGAAAGAGGAGGCTGAATTTATTTTTAGTTTTAAAGGAGCTGCACAGAAAGGTAGGGCATATCAGTATCCCTAGGGACTGAACTCAACACCCCCCCTCACCCCCGCCTTCCTCCCTGTGGGAGAGCCTGCAAAAGTCCCCAGACTGAGAATCCAGGCCTTAATGAGTTACAGCTACTCCCAGGAGTGATTTGGAGCACTTCAGTTGTGCTGAGGCCCAAGGTACCTTGAGAAATGTGCCTTGAAGGATGTCCCCAGGTGTGGTGGGGCAGGCGTAGGGGGACAAAACCCAGGTCAGTGACCAGTGCAGGTCGACTAAAAGGAGGGCAAGTGACAGTAGTGGGAGCATGAAACACTAGAAAACTGGGTTGAGTCAATATTGCTAAATCAAGCAGTGTGGATTTAATTGTGCAGACACTGGCTTTGAGCTGGGAGCAGACGTGATTTGATCCTAGGCTTCCAAAGGCTTTGATAACTATGTGATAAGGTGGACGGGAGCTGGAGGTGCCTGCAATGGACTAGGCGTTAGGACTCGAGGACCCGAATTTGGGTGATGGCACTAGGAGGGGAAGGATCACAGCCTTGATATTCATTCATAAAATATCCGTCTGAGCACTCACAAGGACCAGACGAATGATACAAAATGCAATTAACATCAATGAACATTGAACAAGTAACTGTGATGAGTTGGACACTGCATCCTTTACTTGAGTAATCATAGTTCATCCTCAAAAAGTTGCATGCAGATTATCAGTCCCTTTGCAGAGACAAAGAGACTCTCCTACAACCACCCCACCACTGGAGATAACGAGGAAGAACATGGGCATTTAGATTTGGAACTCAAGACGGAAGTTAGGTTGGACATTTCTCTTTGGGAGTAATGAGTTAAGCATCAAGTGACAGCTGAAGTCAGGGGAAGCAGTGAATGTTGACTGAGAAGAGGAAAAGGCCAAGTAATGAACTGTGGAGAAGCTGGACATGTGAGAGGCAGCAGCAGCTGGGGAAGCTTGCAAGGGGCGTGAGAAGAAAACCAGGAGAGACTTCCACAGGGAAGGTGAAGAAGGAACAAGGCTCTGCCCACAAGTTAAGTGACAAGGACTGAACAGTGACACATGGGTTTAAGGTTCAAGGGGTCAGAGCCAAATTAGGATGGAATGGTGAGGGCAGAGCTCAGCTGAGTGGCCTGAACTGCATGGGAAGTGAGAAGTGGGGGCAGCAAGGAGGATACTTTCTTTGTTTTAGTAAAATGCCTTTGTCTGAGTTTAAGAGTAATATATGCCTATTAAAGAAAATTAGACAAACACTTTTATTGCTTTTAGCCTGAGAAAGTCATCTACTCTCAGAGACTGGAAATGTATTTAATGTCCTTCTAATATTGTAAGGTTTACTTTTATGTCCTTAAACTTTAATTCACCTGGACTTTATTTTGATGTACTCTGTGAGGCTCAGGGCTAGATTGCTCTTTTCCAAATAGCTAGTCTAAGCACACCATATCTTTCCAACACCATTAATAACTAACCTTTCTGCTTCCCACTGTCTTTGTCAGCTACTGTTGCAATCATGCTGTGTAACAAGCAATTCCACAGCTGATATGCATACAGCAGTCAGCATGTATTTTTCTCTCATACATCTGTGGGCAGCTGGGTTTCAGCTAATCCAGGCTGGGCTCTGCTGGGTTGGGCTGCCTTCCACATCATGAGTGGGGCCAAGTCAGCTCCATGTATCTTTCTTTCATTCTTCTTAGACCAGCAACTACCTGAGGGATGTCCTCATGGTGAAATACACAGATGCAGAGGCCAAGTTAACCACAACACCCATTTAAAACTCCTGTTTGTGTCATGTCTGCTAACATTCCACTGGCCAAAGCAAATCAAGAAACCAAGCCCAACCTCAGTGGCGTGGGAAAATATATTTCACCTCCATGGAAATGGCGCATAGTCACATGTTAATGGTTGTATTTACAGAGAGAGACTAAGAATTGAGAACCACAATGCAATCCTCCATACCCAGGGAGGCAGACTTGAAGGAAACTAGGTTATGATGAGAGAATCTATAAAGGGACCCAAGGTCAAGGGAAGTTTTTAAGGCAGGGAGATACTCCCTGTTTGTCCAAATGGTGAGGGAAAGTGGTGGTCAGGAGAAACATTGCTTGAAGATATGAACAAGAGGGGTTAATAGCAATTCCTCTAAAAATTTGAATGTAAGTAACAAAATTTGTAGAGGGGGTAGGTGGGCACAGAAATTATTTCCTCTAAAAAGATATTAGCTGAAAGCAAAGGAATCGGAGCTGGGCCTGAGGTTTCCAAAAACAAGTATGGGTAATGAGAGGAGACCTCGGCCATGTAAAAGTGCTGCCAAGCGTTGGTGTAGTGTCCCAGTAAGGCCGCATTTGTGGGGGCCCTGATTCACGTGACAGTCGTCTTCTCCAGCCCTGTGCATGAGGTTGGGGCAGGAACGGTGGATAATGAGGTTGGTCTGGCAGGTCTGGAGGTTGGTAGACTAAGGTTGGAGGGATGGGGCGGGAGTGGAGAAGCTGCGGGCTGATGAGTGGTTCAAGAGATGAACCCAAGTTCTCACTGAGAGGGAAGCCATGTAGGCTGGAGGGGCTGACGGGCTGGAAGAAAACGAATGGTTTGAGGGGCTGGAGAGGAACTGGAGTGTAGCTCTCAGACGTAGAAAGTTTCAGGGAGATCCAGGGTGTGACCGTGTGCGTAGGCTGTGGAATTGCATCTGAAGGCCTTGGAGTTGACGTCAGGAACTGAGGCCCAGGCACAGTTCAGAATCACTGAGGCAAAATGAAGATTCCAGGGCCCCAGCCAGACCTACTGAGTCTGAATCACTTGGAGAGGGGCCCAGGATTCTGTTTTACCAAGCTCCCTGTGTGGTTCTTAGATATCCTAAAGTTGAGAACTGCTGAGCTAAATGTTGAAGGAGTCGTGCTTGTTGGAATTACCTGGTGGCAAGAATCAGGCAGCAAGACTAAAAACAGTGTCTAACTTCTCCGAGCCTGGACTTGGTGCATGGCTGGGCTGATGAGGATGGGTGGAGAGAAGTTTTTTGTTTTTTATTTTTTTTGGTACATGCCCCTAGCAGGAACCGAACCCGGGACTCTCTGGTCCGTAGGCCAACGCTCCATCTGCTGAACCAAACAGGCCAGGGCATGGAGAGAAGTTTTTTTAAATATGTTTTTATTGATTTTTTTTTTTTAGAGAGAAAGGAAAGGGGAGAGAGATAAAAACATCTATGTGAGAGAGGAACATTAGTTGGCTGCCTCCTGCACACCCCCTACTGGGTGGGGATGGAGCCCACAACCTGGGCATGTGCCCTGACCAGGAATTGAACTGAGACCTTGGAGAGAAGTTTTTTTGTTTGGTTTGGTTTGGTTTTTATTGATTTTAGAGAGAGAGATAGAAACATTGATGAGAGAGAACATCGATTGGCCGCCTCCTGCATTCCCTACTAGGGATCTGGCCCACAACCTGGGCATGTGCCCTGAATGAGAATCGAACCAGCAACCTCTTGGTGCATGGGTTGATGCTCAACCACTGAGCCACACTGGCTATGCATGGAGAGAACTTTTTAAATGAGGCAGGAGGAGCAATGATCTTGACCTGGAATGGCATGTGACAAAGGTAGGAGGCTGAAAGTCTGAAAAGGCAGGGGATGCCAGGGGATTTATTTCCAAGCAAAGTAAGGTTCTGGAGTGTGAAACACAATGGCTCGAGGGAAGCCCACAGTGGGTGGTGAGCTCAGGGTGGGGCAGCAGACGAGGGATGGACTGATGTGAATGGGGCTGGGCTGAGTGGAGGCCAAATTATCCTAGCCACCACTTCTGCACGTGGCTAACTTTTTCTTTTGTTAATCCTCATTTCTTTTGCCCTGGCCAGTTTGGCTCAGCGGTTACAGCGTCAGCCCGTGGACCAGAGAGACCCAGGTTTGGTTCCTGCTAAGGGCACGTACCTCAGTTGCAGTTTGTCCCCGGCCTCAACAGGGCCATGTGGGTGGCAGCCAGTCTCTCTGACATTGATGTTTCTCTCTCTCTCTTCCTCCCTTTCTCCCTCCCACTCTATCTGAAGGTAAATGCAAAAATGTCCTCAGGTGAGGATAAAAACAAAAACCAACATTTTTTTTCCATTGAGTTTTAGAGAGAGTGGAAGGGAGGGAGGGGGAGAGAGAGAGAGAAACATTGATGTGAGAGAGACACATTGACCGGCTGCCTCCCACATGACCCTGACTGGGTCCAGGGATCAAACCTGCAACCCAGGCACATGCCCTTGACCGGAATTGAACCTATGACCCTTCATTCCGCAGGTCCATGCTCTACCACTGAGCCAAACTGGCCAGGGCTTGGTTAACTTTTCTAAACGGAACTTCTCCACCTTTGTCCAACATGATGTCTCTTGTTTCTAACATTCAAACAGCTCCTATCATCTTAGCTCCTTCATGATTGTGTCATTGTGGTCATCATCATCATCATCGTCATCAGCAGCAGCATCATCACTATGGTTTCCTGCATGCCAGCCAAGCACCATGCATCAAGCTTGAGCTATGATGCAAAGATGAAGGCAGGCTCTCGATCCTAAGGGGAGCTTCCAGGCCAGTTGTGAAGGCAGGATTCAGATACCAGGGACAGACAGACTAAGATGGTAAGTGGATAAGAAGCAGACTCAAGAACCCCATCACCACCAGGAACCTGGAAGAAGGTTTGCTCTTTGTGAACTAAGCTCTAAAACTACTGCATCTGCCTTGGCCGGTTTGGCTCAGCAGTTAGAGCGTCGACCTGCGGTCCCGAGAGACCCGGGTTCGGTTCCCGCTAAGGGCATGTACCTTGGTTGCAGTTTGTCCCTGGCCCTGGTCGGTCGTGCGGGTGGCAGCCACTCGATGTGTCCCTTTCACATCGATGTTTCTCTCTCTCTCTCTTCCTCGCTCTCCCTCCCACTCTACCTGAACAAAAAATGTCCTCGGGTGAGGATAAAAAAAAAATAATAAAAAATTTAAAACTACTGCATCACAGGCCGGAACCGCATGACTCCGTCACCTGACCCAAGTTATTAATGGGTCTCTCCCTAGAAGAGTCACAGAGGCAAACCTTAGCCTCGGCAGTACCCCCCAAGCTACTCAGGGGAGGAGGTCATGGGCAAAGACCTTGAGTGTATGAGTCCCCAGACTTGGTTCTCCTGCAGCCTGCCCTAATGGTATAAAATATAGGCAGCCACCAGACTTGTTGGGATTCCCTGTTTGCAAGCTACCCTACTGAGTCAAAGAACTCGGCGGAAAGCATTTCAAATGGAAGGAGCATGAGCAAAGGCCCTGAGGTGGGAATGAGCTTGGTGCATTTGAAGACTAGTGTGACTGGTTTGTGGTGACAAGTGGAAGAATGGCATGTGATGATATGGAAGAGATAAGCTTGGCCCCATCGAGCAGGAGCTGTGGAACTGGACATTTCAAAGAACACTTGTGAGTATTTAATATGTATCTGGCACCATTCCAGGCACTGGGGAGTCAAAGATGAAAAAAAATTAAGTCATAGTTCCTACTCTTAAGGCAGACAATCAGACAATAAAGTCTTCAAGACTCTAGATTCTGAGATAAACATGTAAACAAAAAATATATAGCATAGGGGTACTGCATTGAATGATAGAAGTACTATGCTATATGTATAAGACCTAGAATTGGCACAACACGGGGGCATGCGTAAGCCCATCCTGGTGAGAATGTTAGAGAAAAGCTTTCCTGAAGAGAGCATCTGAGTCTTTGGGGAGCAAAGAATGAATGGCAGTCTGGTCGGTGTGGCTCAGTGGTTGAGCCTCAACCCATGCACCAAGAGCTTACCAGTTCAATTCCTGGTCAGGACACATGCCCAGGTTGTGGGCCCGATCCCCAGTGCGGGGCATGCAGGAGGCAGCCAATCAATGTTCTTTCTCATCAATGTTTCTGTCTCTCTCACTTCCTTTCTCTAAAAAATCAATAAAAGAAAAAAATTGTAATAATTATTTAAAAAGAAGAATGAATGGCACTCCAGGCAGAAGGCACAACGTGCAAATCATGAGGGTATGAAGCAATATGATGGGTTCAAGTGAAATACAAGTTGTTAGATATGAATAAGGTACAAAGTGCAGAAGGGGTTGAATAACGGAGCATCAGCCGGGCAGGCACAGAAGATTCTCATGGGACAGAGATGAAACGAAGTAGATTTGGGGTGGATGGTGGAAGTCTTCCAGAACAGTCCAGGGGAGGAGAGGATTGGCTTCCTGCACCGGCATGAGTCCCCTAAAACACCCACCCTCACTCTTTATTCCCAGCCCTTTTCTGTCTCCAAGTACTTAATAAAATGCATCTTAGATTATTATCTATAATCTTGTTAATGTGTTTATGGTTTGAGATTAGAATTCGGTCATCTCCGTATTCTCTGCTGGTTGATGCTTAAACCTGCATTTCCGGTTTCAGATGTCTGAAACACAGACTGTGTTTTAATTTCTCAATAATGCCTGGCACAGCCTTATCTGCAGAAAGGTGTGTTCACAATGACTTCTGATGAGGCTTCATAATTCTTTGTTTTGCATGTGTAGACACAGACTTAGAGACATACAAACTCCCTTGGCCTGGAAGAACTTTCTGCAAATTAGTTCGTCAGTCTTCTCCTCCCTCTGCCGCCTCTGCAGCACACACAGGCGGGAAGCTAAGGGCAGGGGTTTAATTAAATTCTATCTTGTTTATTGAGAGCTCTCTCTGTGTCAGGCACTGAGAAGAAGCTGAATTATAGGCAAGGAGACAGGGAGGGAGCAGCCCATAGGCTCCTGCTCTCAAGATCCACATAAGAGAAACTTCATGTTTGGGATTTCTGGATGAAATCCAGGATTAGTTGTTGGAATTACAATTCAGTTTGGGGATAATTTAATCCATCTGTTGGGTTTTTGGGGTGGGGTGGGGACGAAGGCCTTCAATTCTTCGTGAATGAGGAGCCTATACTTCTGTACCCTTCACACTGGGAAAACAGCCTTTAGATCAAACTACCTAATCAGAGTACAGAAGAGGGAGAGAGAAAATGTGTGATTTGGAGGTCAGGTTATCTAGCCTCTCTGAGTCCGGAGCACAGGTCACAGGGAAGAAGACAAGCGCACCATCTCACCTGCTCCCCTCCAGCCTCCTCTCAGTGGGAGAGAGCTAGCTGGACTGTTTGCAGCATTTCCTGCTCTTCCTGTGCTGGATCGGGCTAAGGCTGGAGCCAGAATGAGCCCCGCCATAGCTCTGGTTTTTCCACGTGTGTTGATGTCACCACACCTGCTCTTGCATCTACTTCTATCCCAGGGACCTTACCAGTGGGGGTTTGGTGGTGGGTACTGATGTGGGAATCCCACAGGGCTTGAGAATCGGAATATTTTGGTGCTAGTCCTGTCTCTGCTCCTCATTGCTGCATATCCTTGATTGAGTCACTCTGAGCCTCTGTGGCCTCTTATCCTTCAGGGTAAGACTTACATGTCACCTACTCAGGGAGGCCCTCCCACATTTAAGTGGTCTCCTGTCCTCCATACCATTGCCACCTAGTCACACGCATGTATATGTAACATGTACATATGTGTGTGTGTGTGGTGTGTGTGTATAAATATAAATACATATACACACAGTTATGCTTGTCTGCTTATTGGTTCGTTTCTCTACTAGATTCTGATCTGTAGGCTCTGAGAATGCATCCTCAGAGCCCAGCAGGTGCCTGGCACATGGGAGGACATAGAAAAGTAACTCAGTAAATGAAGAGATGAATGAATGGCCGCTGACCCACATGATCTCTCAGGTTCCTTCCCCTGAGAAAGTTCAGGAGTCTAAGGTTTCCCTCTAGGAGGACCATTCCCGGTCCTCTCCCAGAGTCGCTCCAGAGGGGGAAGGTGAGAGTTGTGTGGAGGGCGGGCTGCAAGCCCAGGTCGCTTCGCAGGACTGGGGCGAATGTGCTTAGAGATTAGCGCAGATCCGAGACTCGCTGCGGCCCCGCCTCCCGGCCGGCCAGCGGGGGCGGAGCCAGGCCGCCGTCGCCCGAGTGGCATTCGAGGGGTTCGCCAGACCGATTGTGGCGAGGGAGCAGGTTCGAAGGCGAGTCAATGGCAGGGCGGAGCCAGAACGGCCCCCAACACGCGCCAACCTGCTGGCGCAGGGGGAGGGGCCTCAACCCCCTAGATTTCCCGTTGGGGGGCCTGGGCCGTGCCGTTGCCTAGCAGCGTCCCGCCCCGCCCCCGCCCCCCGCGGCCGCTGCGGGCGCCTCCCCCCAGCATGGCCTGGCGAGGCTGGCCTGCACAGTGCCTGTGGGTCGCCAGCTGCGGGCTGCTGCTGCTTGCCCTCGTCCTGCTCCTGAGCCCCCGCAGCTGCCGTGCGCGGCGCACCCTCCGCGGCCTGTTCATGGCGCGCAGCAAGCGGCTGCTCTTCCGAATCGGGTTAGTGCCGCGCTCCGGAGGGGTGCGGAGCTCGGGAAGGCGGGCTCGCTGGGAAACGGGACTGACAGGCGGCGGCTGCGGGAGGCTTGGGGGATCCGGGTCCAGAGAAGAGCGGTCGGAGAGGGTGGCTAGAGAAACCACTGGCACGGGGTGGGGAGAGAAGTTGGTGGGTTGGAAAATTGGTTTGGGTTGGGAAAGGAGGGTTGGAGGGGCGGCCAGGATGGCCAGAAATGAGGCATGAGAGGACATCTGGAGGTTAGGGGCCGGAGACAAGGGAGCTGGAAAAGGAGGGTAGGTGCAGTACCCCGGGTCCAGAAGGCCCCAGTGGGCAGGTGCAGGGTAGATGGAATGCCATAGACCATCCAAGTGTCATTTGAAACCGACAGCTCCTTTCACATGTCCCTGTCCCTCTCCCCATCACCCAACTCCCCACCACATAATGTAAGCTCTTCTGTCCCAAGCGAGTGTCCTAACTCTGTAGGTCAGTCTGTGCCCTTTTCCCTATCTTGGCCTGTGTGGGAAGCCCCTGGCTGTGCAATCCGACCTACTTACTCTGCTTGACTTGTTAAGGTTCACTAACCTCCAAAGACTCTTTATTGTCCAACCCCCTCCCACCCAACCCCACTCTTCCCTTCCCCCTATTTTTCTGCCCCTTCCTGAGCAGGCAAGAGTGGCTAACCAGCTGCCCTCTTCTGCACTGGGACACTGAGCAGCAGGGAAAGAACCCCTCAAAAAAGGCTTCCTAGGGTCCCTATCTCCTTCCCACTACTAGCAGGGCCAGGGAGCAGGACCTCAAGCCCCATTTTGAGGACAGTGACGTTGGGGATGGGAAATGTGGAAGCTCTTGCCACAGGCCAGTTTCAGGGGAGGACCTAAGCTTGTGAATTTCCTGAGTTTAGAGAAGACATTGTACAATTAACTCTTCTCCCTGGACCACTTCAAATACCCTAGAAGCTTCAACCGTAGGATTCTCCTCACACTCAGTCTAAGAAGCAGAGATATGAGGGCCTAGTGGAGGAAAACTGGAAAACATAACAGGGATGGGGAGTCTTGTGTGTGTGTGCCTTTTGGAGCCTGCACAATTCTAATAGCCCAAACATTGGTCACATTCTCAGTAATGCACCAACCAAGTCACCATCGCTCTGCTAATAGGATTAACATAATGAGATTTATAAATATTTAAGTGTTGTTTTTTTTTGTCCTCACCCGAGGACATTTTTTTGTATTTTGTTCAGATAGAGTGGGAGGGAGAGATAGGAAGGGAGAGAGAAACATCGACGTGAAAGGGACACATCGAGTGGTTGCCTCCCACAGGACCCAACCAGGGCCAGGGACAAACTGCAACCGAGATACATGCCCTTAACGGGAACCAAACCCGGGTCTCTCTGGGCCGCAGGCCGACGCTTTAACTGCTGAGCCAAACTGGCCAGGGCATATTTAAGTATTTTCATATTTGCAATAAAAAAAGAAAGAAAACACTTCTCCCCCAAAAGTTTTTAGAAATTTTACAATTCTTTTTGGGGAGGGATTTTTAAATCTTCTGGCTTTCAAAACTGGTAATGTTAAAGTCATCATACAAACTGCTTGAGGAAGTAGAAAATAGAAGTTTCCACAAGGAACTGGAATCAGAAATCCTGAGATTAGATTTCCCAAGCTTGCTTTCTCGGAATCCTAACAGTTTGGGTTTCATAGAACTTTGGATCTGGGAGTTTTGCAATCACCAAACTTGGAATTCTCAGAGAGTTTCTTTGCAAGTCAGTGTTCCTGTGGGTTTCCTGTGTCTGCATTTCAAGGTTGTGCTGGAATCCACTCCCCAAATTTGTAGAGCATGCCTGGAGTCCGAGTTCCAGATCCTGCCCCGCCACAGTCTGGGAAACAATCAGTCCAGTCCCTTGGGGGAGAGGCTGCTGGCTGCTGGAAGGGACAGGGGGTGTTAGCAGGAAACAGGCGGGGGGAAATGGGCAGGTGTTGATGCTGTGGGGGTGCCTCCAGGAAGGATGGAGAGGGAGGGGTGGGTTGGGACAGGACATGATAGGGAGGGGCAGAGGGTGTGGGCACACGGTACCCTAAACGTGTGACTGAGAGGACCACAATTAGAGGAGTCTGTTGGGGGCTGGAAAGCAGCAGTAGAAATACTAAGGCCTGGGAGAGGAGAAATGGTTCATTTTATCATTAATAACGCTAATCATTAGTGTTTGACAATTTTATAAAGGGCTTTCCTCAAGCATCCACAATTGTCTTGGGATGGGGATAACTGGGCATAGTGGAGGGTGGATTTGGACTGACCTGATGTAGACACACTCATTTGGGATTCTGCAGGGTCTGGGAAACAGTGTGTGCAGTAGTTAAGCACATAGCATGTGGGGTCGGGTAAATCTGCTTTGAATCCTACCTTTGTTGCTTAGTAACCATGTCACCTGGAACAAATAATTTAACCTCTTTGTGCCTCAGTTGTTTGCATGTATAAAATGGGTGTAGTGATAGTATCTACTTCCTAGAGTTCCTGTGAGGATCAAATGAAATTGTGCATATACATCCACAGGGTAAGCACTCATAGTAAGTGCTCAGGAAATTTTCACAATTGCTCATTCTGTAGCATGGGGGATGGGTGGGAGGGTACATGGTGGTAGGCAGGCTCCTTGTGGATTCTTACACACTTCTGCTCCTGTCTTCCAAGCCTGTCCTGCCCATCCACCCATCAGGAAATCCCATGTCCCTTCATTCAGTGAGCCCCCTAGCTGCCCTGGGTTGGGATTGTGAGATCACAGATGTGAGCACAGTCTGGTGACTGTTCTTAGAGTAAGGAAAGGAGCATGTGAACAGGGACCCAAAGTGACAGGAATCAGGGCATGAAAAGTTCCCCAGGAGTGAGTGACGGTATGCTTGAGGAGGCTGGGATCAAGAGTGTGGGCCCTCCCATGTGGGTCCCCTGCTTCATGCCTCGGTTGCCCCTTTGCCTTCTCAGTGTTGGCGTTGCAGAACCTGGCCCTGAGCACTGAGCAGAGCCTCTGTCTGCAGAAGGGGGTGGGGTGAAGTGAATGGGGAACAAGGTTGGGGTCATGCAGGGCTGGGAATGTCTACAGAGCTGAGGAAGTGGATGGCGGCCAGTCTTTGGGGCTGGACAGTCCTTGCTCCCCCCCTGACCAAGCCCCTTCTCCATTCATAGGCATAGAGGATCTTTCTTGATCTTCCTAATCCAAGTAAAACCAACCATCACAAGCCATACTTTGCTTGCACCACTTCTGTGAGAGGAAGCTCCTTCTCGGGGGCTCATGAGGCCCACTGGCTTGACTCCAGGGAATGACAAGGGTCCTGAGCTGAGGGCCCTTGGGTGAATGACCCACCTGCTCGTGGCCTGAATGAAGGTGGGGTAGGGGCAGTGGGCTGGGCCAACCACAACACAGCCTCAGAAGGGGAGCAGGGTCCTTTTGCTTTTTGCAGGCTTTGGGGACCTTGGCGAGCTGCAGCTTCAGCATCCACAGCAGCCCCTCTGCTCTCCCCCTACCCAAGGTCCCCTCTGTTGCTGGGTTAGTCTCCAAACCGTGGCTCTGAGCAGGTGGCCCCTTCCCCAAGCCACACTGCCTAGGAAATGGAGTCCATACCCTCACCCAGGCCCTCCGACACCCCCTCCAAATCTGCTCAATTCCATCATCTCCAGGCCATAACCTCTTTCCATCCTTCTGCCTGGGAGCCTGTCAGACCTCCCTTCCTCCCCACGTCTCTAACTCAAATTTTGTTGCATTCTCAAATCTAACCTTCAAAATATGTCCAAAACCTGAACACTTATCTCCACCCCGACTGCTCCCACCCTGGGCCAACCCATGGTCAGCCCTCCCCTGGCCTCCTAAGTTGATCACTTCCTTCAGCCTTTGTACCTCCAACCAGAATGAAATGGTTAAAATTTAATTTAGGCCCTGGCTGGGTGGCTCCATTGGAGCATCGTCCTGTGCTCCAAAGGGTTGTGCGTTTGATTCTCGGTTAGGGCACATATCTAGGTTGCAGGTTAAATCTCACATCGATGTTTCTCTCTCTCTCCCTCTCCCTCAAAAAATAAAAAAAAATAAAAAATAAAATCCATTACTTTTTAAAAAATTTTACAAATGAGCCACTTCTCTGCTCAGATCCCACCAGAATGGCTCAAAGGCCCTATGTGAGCTTCCCATCCACCACCTCACCTTTTCCACTTCTCACCTCGCTCATTCTGCCTTGGTCACTTAGGGCTCTCGCTGGCCCTCAACCCTTCCCAGGCATTCTTGGCTCGGAGCCTTCTGTTGCTTCCCCGAGAGGGCCACTGGCTGGCTGCGCCACCCTCCTTCAGGTCTCTGCTCAGATTCTGTGGATCAGAGAGGTTGCCCCAACCACCCCATATAAAAATAGCAACACCCCCACCCCTGCACCCTCTACTGCCTCTACCTGCCTTTGTTATTCTCTACAGTACATGTCACCGTATGTCATACAGTCAAACCCTGATTCTCAAATGTCTTCACTTCTCCACCCGACAACCCTTCAGTGCTGATACCTGTATGATCAGTCACTCGTCTCTCAGGTGACAAACAGAGGAGAGAATGCCTGATTCTGAGCCAGTTTACTGCTAAACCTCATGTCTTCAAAATCTCAGGAAATTGTGCTGTGAATATATTCATGTTTTTTCTTCTGTTGCTGCTTATTATTTTTTACTGTACATTTCATTTCCTTTCTGTTAAATCTTCATTTACATTTCATATCCTTTTTGTTTTTAAAGCGTTTATTTATAGATTAAACAGTACATCAGACATGTACTATATATATATAAGAAAGGTTAAAACGGAATCATTTGGGGGTCTGGAGCAAATTAATTCAATTTACATGATTTTTAATGGGAAAAAATGATTCATTTTTCTAACTAATCAATCACTTCTCGAACGGCCTTCTGGAACTAATTAAGTTTAAGAACTGAGGTTCCACTATACCTGACTTATTGCTTTGTCTGCTGGTTTATTGGTTTTCTCCCCAACCAGAATATGAGCCACATGAGGGAAGACACTTCATTCACTACTGTATCCCAGCTTCAGAACAGTGCCTGGCACAGAGCTGGCCATCGTTAAATGTCTTTTTAATGAACGAATAAGTGAAAAGCTTGACCCAGGTGCCAGCTCCTCCGCGAAGCCTGCCCAGCCTCCCCAGTCCAAGTTCGCCTCTGCCTCCAGAGTAGCCCCTCGCCGTCTTCCCTCTTAGTGTTTTCATCACATGTTCTTGCTTTTCTCGCATTAGGTGTTCACAGGCCTGACTCCCCCACTGGACTCCCACAGTCCTGGCCCAGGGAGCGGGACTGGATCAAGAGGGCCAGAGATCTGTGGGAGGGAGCCAAACAGACCAAAATCAAAACCAAACAAAACCCAGGGTCTAGGCTGGGCCGGTGACCTGGGACTGTGAGCAAGGACACAGAACTAGTCCAGGCCTCTCTGCCAGGGCTGAGATGCCACAGAGAGGCAGCCAGCCGTGACTGTGCCTCTGGTCCTCCCTGAGAGCCCCCAGCAGCAGCTCCTCTCCCTCTGGGAAAGGTGGACGGTCTTCAGAAGAGCATTCCTGGGGCGGGCATGGCGCCGGTAGACACAGGCCCCCTGCTCTCCTGGGCTGGTGTGTCTTGACCACATGCAGACATTGCACTTCTCCTGTGTGGGGAGTCACCCCCTGCCAGGCCTGCTGGCAGTCTCAGGAACTCACTCTCCAGGGCCTTTTCAGCTGTCTCGTTCTCTTCTTCAGGTTCCTCTGTTTTGAGAACACGCAAAACACTGAGGCTGGGGACAGGACCTGGCTCCAGCAGAACTGTGTTCTGGTGGCCACGCCAGTGCCTCAGCCCTGAGACAGCCATCCCTGGGTTTGGTTTCACAAAGAATACGCCTGTGGCTGGGGCTCAGAGGCAAAGGCTTCGCTGCATGTTCTTGCTTGTTCCTGAATTTTTCAAAGTTGTGGTTCTCCCACTAGACTCCCACAGGCCTAGCCCAGGACTGGACCAAGAGGGCCTGGGATTAGAATGAGGGAGAGCAGCCCGGCTGGTGTGGCTCAGGGGTTGAGTGTCGACCTATGCACCAAGAGGTCACCAGTTCAATTCCCGGTCAGGGCACATGCCCAGGCTGTGGGCCCGACCCCCAGTGGGAGGTATGCGGGAGGTGGCCTGTTTCTTTCTCTCTTCCTCTCTCTCTAAAAATAAATTTAAAAAATAAAATAAAAAAGAATTAGGGAGAGTGGGGAAAAGCTAAAAGAAGCAGACCAAAACTGAACCCAACCCAGGGGCCTGGGGGCTGGGGAGCATGAGTGGAGAATCCCAAAATGCTGCCTGACCAGAGGCCTCACCAACTTGGCTTACCTGTTGGGTCCTGGTGGAATCTGGGCCCCCCCCAGGATTGGAGGTCATTTAGAGAGTACCAGAGGGAGGGAGGGGTCAAAATGGGTGACCCTGGCAATAGGGGCTTTTCAGGTCACTCTTTTGGATGCAGTGCCCCCCTTTATGCTGCTCCCCTTCTGCCCCAGGTTGTCCTGAGGCTGGGGCTCAGGGCCTAGGTGGGCTGACACTGGAAAACGTTCAGGCCTGTCTGGGAATACCCTGGATGGGGACACTGCCCTGGATGGGGACACTGCCCTGGATGGGGACACTGCCCTGGATGGGGACGCTGCCCTGGATGGGACGCTGCCCTTAGGGAGCAGGGAAAGAAGAGCTTTATTGTGTGTTCTCCAGTGTGTGTTCTCTACTGTGTGCCCCAGGGAGGAGGCTGGGCGTGGGGTGGGGCTGTGTCTCACTGTCCCACCCAGCCTCCATGGAGCTGGAGGTTCAGACTCAGATATCAGAGAAGCCACACTTGTTCAGTGCCCGTGACCCCTCACTGGAGTGGCTGGTGCTGTGTCCACAGCCCTAATCACAAGGGCGCACCCCAGCCGGTTGCCCCGCCCCCAGCCGTGCCAGAGGACCAATTGGAACACTTTCTTTTCTCTCTGGTGAGGTGACCATGGGTAGTTCCAGATCCCAGGAATATTGAATGAGAATCTAGGAAGAGGGCCAAAGGAGGAAAATATCAAAATCTTCCTATTTAACCAGCACCCTGGATCACTCTAGACCCCAGCTTTCTGACCGTGCCTGGGGACCCATGGCAGAGAGTTTGAATCCCACACCTGGCCCTGAGGTGTCAGTGTCATCTTGTCAGTCAGTGAGCTGGCCAGACTCTGCTGCTTGCCTCCCACAACAGTAGGAAGGAAGCCGTAGGACCCATTCCATGGGGCAGTGACGTCCCAGGCACTTCCCAGTGATGCCTTCATCTTTCACATTTTCCCATCTAGGGTCTTGTTTTTTCTTCCTAAATTGTCTTCTGCGTCTGACTCACGATGCTCCCCGGGGAACATCAACCCAGTCCTAAGCCTGGGACTGGGCGTCACAGAGCGCAGATTGGAAAGGGCTTCTCTGCTTCAGGGGGTCTTACTCTGAGGTCCACGGGGTCTCCGACCCTCTGCACTTGTGGCAAAATGCTGCGTATGTAATGAGTTAGTCCCAGGGGACGGTTCAGTGTCAAAGGGGTCTGTACCTCAAAAAGCCCAAACCAGTGGCCTCGGAGTCCCAAGGGCCAGGTCCTGGGCTGTGTGCCTGGCCAGTGTAACCACCCTGATGTGCTGTTTTTCTCAGCAAAGGCCCTCAGAGGAGTTGGGTCTGCCCCAAAATAGATCCAGCCTACTCATCTCATCCTAGCCCATCATTTCGGGTTAGGGAAGATCTTAGGGGTTAAGAGTGCAGACTCCATGGTCAGACTGTGGGCGGTGAATCTCTGCCCCACCACCCGTTACTCTGTGAGCCTGAGCAAATCCCTCCCTACCTGTCTGGGCTTCTGTGAGGTGGAGGAAATAGTTCCTGCCTCTGGGCTGTTAGATGGCAGCAGGTGATTGACAAGAGGCACTAGCTCAGGGCTGCTCACAGATGGGGTCGAGGAAAGCTGTGGAAAGGATCGCTGACATTACGGATGAGCTCCAGAAAGGCGCCTAACCTGGTGGGCAGAGCCAGGACTGTGGGCCTGTCTGCAGACCCCTGTCTAGTGCTCCTTCCAGCTCCTCCACTTCAGGGCTGCGAATTTAGGATTTTGTGCCCCAGCAACACAGCCCCACCCATGCCCCTGGGTCTAGGTGACCTGCTTAGCAGAGCAGCCTGCGTGGCCAGTTTCATGGGTGCAGGTTGGGGGGGGGACTTGGAAGCAAGTGGGTGAGGAGGGGAGGGGAGAGCAGGGGCAGAGGTGGCTGTAACTTGGGCCCCAGACACCCCCAATGGGCTTCACAGGGTCCACAGCCTGGCATGGGGCCAGTTGCATAGGATGCCAAGTGGACAGTCCATTTTCAGGGTCTGGTTGCTTTAATACCTGCTTGCCCAGCCCTCCCCGATTGTCCTGGTCAGTAAGCATTTCGTGAGCGCCAGTTCTAGGGGTAGCCGGGGGGTGCAGAGGAGCCACAAGGAGCAGGCTGGGTCTCCAGCCGAGTCCACCCGCCCTCCACATGGTCCGGATTATGGCGCTGGTAGAAGCTGATAAGGCCCTGCCTCTGAGGGGCTCACTCCTCCTCGTGGAGGGTTGGGGAGAGGCTGAGTGCTTCCGGTGGAGTCAGGGAAGGAAGCGTTCTGTTGGCGTAATCAGGAGCTGAAGGGTTTGAGCTGATCCCTGAAGGAAGCTTATGGTTCCAGTAAGTGGAGAAAGGCATGGAGGCTCTGCAGGCCAGTGATCTGCAGGAAGATGGTAGTTTTGACATTTTAATGAGTTATTTCAGGCATTCAAAAAAAGATAGCAGTCTCTCCACTACCCAGCTCAAGAAGATATTGCAGACCCTGTGAAGCCCACCCCCTCCCTGCCCCTGAGGGAACCCGAATGCTGTCAATCCCTTCAGCTGCCTTGGTTCCTGACTCCGTGCATCTGTACCCTGACCAACAGACATGATGGTTTTCATGCCTTGGCATTTTTATTCCCTTGTTTTTGTTGTTAATCCTCACCTGAGGGCATTTTTCCATTGATTTTTAGAAAGAGGGAGTGAGGGAGAGGGGGAGAGAGAGAGAGAGAAAGGAGAGAAACATAGATGTGAGAGAGACACATCGATTGGTTGCCTACTGCATGACCCTGACAGGGGCCCGGTATTGAACCTGCAACCCAGGTACGTACCCTTGACTGGGAATCGAACCTGCAACCCTTTAGTCCAAGGGCCGATGCTCTAACCACTGAGCCAAACCTGCCAGGGCTGCTTTGGCATTTTTAATAAATATTATCAGACTGTCTTCTCTGCACTGTGTCTGTCAGCTCAACATTGTGTCCGAGCTTCGTGCATGCTGGGACCTGGGCTCTCGATCATGTGTTTTCCTGGCTGTGGAGTTTTCCATGGCTGACTGTTACCACTGATTTATCCATTGTGCTGTCGGTGGACATTTCGGGGTTTTGCTTGTTCACTCTTGGGAGCCCCGGGTCTTTACTGGGCCACACAGAGGGGAGGAGGCAGAGACCTGTTTCAGTCCCGATTCAGAGGGCCTGACTGGGAGTCGGTCGCTCTCTTGTCAGCCGTGGGGAGCCACTGAAAGCTTTTGAGCAGGAGCGGGACTCAGGCGACAACGGTGCTTTTGTTGCCAGTGGCTTGCAGTTTGGATCGAAGACAGAGAGCTGTGTAAAGGAGGCCGTCCTTGTGCCTGTTCCTGGGTGAACCCATGTGGTGGGGGGGCGGTGGAAGGTAAACTTGAGAGAAATTCTGTTTTGGTTGCATATTTCGGGGAGAGGGTTAAATCTGCACTCACACTGTAACTGGGACTTTCCCAGAAAGAGAGGCAGCAGTGGGAAGACCTGACCAGCATGGTTTTGGACCTTGGTGATTGTGACACAGCCAATATGTAGGCAGATGGAGGAGGAGCCAGAGCTCAGAGACTTCATTGTCAGGGAACAGCTAGGCCTGGGAACTTGGAATGAGTGTTTCTGCGTCACTAGGTCCTCAGGCCCCTTCATCCCTCAGGCCTGCCTTCCCCTGCTCTGCATGCCATCCAGACTTCAGGCCCACAAGGGCTCCCCGCCCCCGCCCCCGCCACCCGGGCACAGATCTCAGGTCTGGCATTCATCTCCACCTTCACCCAGCTCCAACACGCCCTCCAGTCCAGGTTCCTGCCATCTCTCCCACTTACCAGCTCAGTTTCCCCTGCCCCCTCCCACTGCACCCTCTACACAGCAGCTCAGTGAGCTCAAAAAGGGAAGTCAGAGCACACGCTTTCCCGCTTTAAAAGCCGCCAGAAATGTTCCACCTCTTCTTCATGACCTGGCCCCTGCACACCTCTTCTGGTGCTTTCTGCCCCTCTGGAAACTCCTGGAACACGCCCCACTGCTGCCCGCCCGCCCGGGACCTTGGGGCTGCACCACGCAGACCGCCTGCGCGGCTGGCTCCGTCTTCTTTTTCCATGCCCCGCTCAGTGGTTGCCCTCAGAGAACAGGCCTCCCAGGCCACCCCGGCCACAGCGAGATCTCTTCCCTTCCCAGTGCCCTGCTCCGTCGCCAGCTATAGTTAGCTGCTTGTTTGTTGATTAGTTTTCCGGTTGGTCTGTTGGCCGCGCCACTCACTATGCTGGCAGTGGCCCAGCTGCCTGGCTCTCTGCTGCTTGTACCCTGACTGGCATGTGCAGTAACTATTTGCTGAATAGAGCAAATGAAAGAGAGGGGCCTTGTTTACTGCCGCTTCCTAGTGCGCAGCCCCTGCCCTCGTGGATCTTGACCTTGTTGGGGGACAAAGCACATATAATGAGCATCCAGAAAGGGGAGACAGGCTGGAGCAGCCCCTCCCAGAGGTGGACAGCCATCTGCCAGCAGCTGTGAGGGGCGCCTGGCTGAAGGTGGGAAGGAAACAACAGTTGCTCAGCACTTTCCACTGCCCTGAAGCGTTACCATTTGTTACCTTGTTTCATGTCACTTAATCTTCACACAGTCCTGCGGGGGTAAGTCCTGGTCGCGCCACTTTAAGGCTGAGGAACCTGACCTGGGAGAGCGATGACTTGTCTGGGCACTGATGTGAGGTGGCGTCCGGGCCCAGAGGAAAGGGTGATTTATTTTATGTTATTGATTTTTTAGAGGGAGAGGAAGGAAGAGAGAGAGAAACATCAACCGGCTGCCTCCCACAGGCCCCCTACTCGGGATCCAGCCTGAGATCCAGGCATGTGCCCTGACCGGCAATCGAACTGGGACCTCTCAGTCCATGGGACGATGCTCAATCCACTGAGCCACACCGGCCAACAGGAAAGGGTGATTTTAAAAAAAGTATTTATTTCTTCTTTTCTAACTTTTCGTTTTGAAAACATTTCAGACTTGCAAAAATAGTGCCCAGTATTCCTATATTCCCCTCACCAAACTCCCTTGAATGTTAACTCCTTTCACAACCACAGTGCTGTTATCAAAACTAAGAAATGAACATCAGTACAAATTATTAACAACTTCCAGACCTTATTGAAATTTCACCTATTGTCCCACTAATGTTCCTTTTCTAGTTTGGAACCCAATCCAGGGTAATTAGGTTGTTCCAACCGATCCCCTGAGGTTGGGCATCTCTCTCGTGCCAATTCTTTGTCATCACTCATGAGAATCAGCAGCTCCCCCCCCCCCCCCCCAGTGCTTCTACACTTTCCTTCTGTCCAGTTCTTGGAGAGCTCTCCCCAGATTCTTACATGACCTGCTCCCTTACTTCTTGGAAAGTCACCTCCAGAGAGGCTTATGGTATCTAAAACAGCAGCTCCTGACAGCATCCTTTGTCCTTCACATTATGTGTATTGTGCTGTCTGTCCTAGAATATAAGCTGCAAGAGGACGCTGACTCTGCCTACTCACTTGTGCCCAGAGCAGCTAGTAGCAAGGCCTCCCTGAATATTGTTGAATGAGTGAAAGCATGAAGCAGCTGAAACGGATTTTTTTTAAAAAAGGAATAGCCCTGGCCAGCGGGGCTCAGGTGGTTTAACATCATGCTGTGCACTGAAAGGTCGCTGGTTCCATTCCCAGTCAGGACACATGCCCGAGTTGTGGGCTCGAGCCCTGGTCGGGGTGTATGCAAGAGACAGCTGATCCATGTTTCTCTCTCACATTGATGTTTCTCTTTCTCTCTCTCTCTCTCTCCCTCTCCCTTCCTCTCTCTCTAAAAAAAAAAAAAAAAAATTAAAAACATATTCAAAAAATAAAAGAACAGACTGGTAGTTACAAAATAGTCACGAGGATATAAAGCATGCATAGGGAATATAGTCAATAATATTGCAATAACTATGTATGGTGTCAGGTGGGTACTGAAAATATCAGGGGGAACATTTTGTTTCTTTTTTCCTGTATTGATGTAAGAGAGAGAGGAAGAGAGAGATAGAAACATCCATGAGAGAGAACATCGATTGGCCACTTCCTGCATGCCCCACTCTGGGGATCAGGCCCACAACCTGGGCATGTGTCCTGACTGGGAATTGAACTGTGAACGCTTGCTGCATGGGTCGACGCTCAACCACTGAGCCACACCGGCCGGACAGGGGGAACACTTTGTAAAGTATATGGTTGTCTAACCACTATGCTGTACGCTCAAAACTAATACAAAATAATATTGAATGAAAACTGTAATTGAAAAAAAATTTTTTTAAATTATTTATAAAATAAAAGAGGCCCTGGCCAGTTTGGCTCAGCAGTTAGAGCATTGGCCCATGGAACAGAGAATCGTAGGTTTGATTCCCTTTAGTGGCACGTACCTCAGTTGCAGTTTGTCCCCGGCCCCGGTTGGGGTCTCTCTCTCTCTTCCTTCCTCTCTCCCTCCTGCTCTGTCAGAAGATAAATGCAAAAAATAATAAACAAATAAAAAATAAAAGAGAAAGAGGGCCTGTGAAAATGGACATAAAATTACAAAGGATGCCAAAACCCCTCCATCATGTGCCGGAATTCCCAAGCAATACGACTGCGTGGGCACACAGTCAGGGGTTGTAATGATTCAACTTTAGTAAATCATTTCTACCAAATTGTCACAGAGACCTGCTTGGTTTTGATCGAATTGTTTGCAAACAAATCAGCTAGCTCTTTGTGAAAGGTCTGAAGAGGGGTTGCCCCTTTAGCTCACCCTCCTACCAGCACCCCAACATAGACACAGTAAATCCCTGGAGGGATTTAGGGTCCATCATCTACCTTCCACCTCAACTTTTCTGTCTCTGGTTTAATCTGCTAGAATCCCTCCCCTCTTTCTGACTGACTTGCTGTGTAATCCTAAGCATTGGCTGCCCCACCTCCCACCCCAGCCTCAGTTTTCCTTCTGAGAGGCAGGGCCTGAGATAGCTCCTTTCCCTGCTAGCAGGGCCGCCCACATACTTTGTAGGGCTCAGTGTAAAATGCAATTTTGAGTCTCTTGTTCAAAAAACAGAAAAAAGTGCCATGCAAGGAACTACAATATAAAGCCTTTACTTTCTTTTTCTTTCTTTCTTTATTTTTTTTCCTCACCCGAGGACATTTTTCCATTTTTTTGTACAGATAGAGTGGGAGGGAGAGAGAGAGAGAGAGAAACATCGACGTGAAAGAGACACATCGAGTGGCTGCCACCCGCACAACCAACCAGGGCCAGAGACAAACTGCAACCGAGGTACGTGCCCTTAGCGGGAACTGAATCCGGGTCTCTCCAGACCGCAGGCCGATGCTCTAACCGCTGAGCCAAACCGGCCAGGGCTCTTTTTCTTTAAAAAATTTTTTTCTTTATTGATTTTAGAGAGAGAGGAAGGGAGAGGGAGAGAGAGAGAGAAACATCAATGAGAGAGAACATCGATTGGCTGCCTTTTGCATGCCCCCCAACGGGGATCAGGCCAACAATCTGGACATGTGACTGGGAATCAAACCAGCGACCTCTTGGTACATGGGTCAACGTTCAACCACTGAGCCACACTGGCTGGGCAGCTTTTTCTTTCTTATGCCATCTCTCTTTTGACTGGCCATGATGTTCTTAATTTGCTATTAAGTATCATTCTAAGTAAGAAAAAGTTAAAAATCTAAATTATTAGCATGAATTTTTTCATTCATTTTTATATGGTACAATACCAGTTTTATTTTATTATTATTATGTTTTATCCTCACCAGAGGACATTTTTGCATTTATCTTCAGACAGAATGGGAGGGAGAGAGGGAGGAAGAGAGAGAGAAAAACATTAATGTGAAAGGGACACACCCACACGACCCCAACCGGGGCCAGGGACAAACTGCAACCGAGGTATGTGCCCCAGCAGGAACCGAACCGGCACACTCTGGTCCGCGGGCTGATGCTCTAACCGCTGAGCCAAACCGGCCAGGGCAATAATACCAGTTTTAAATGAAACTGAAAGGACATTTGACTCCCATGTGGAATCACTGAAACGACACCATTCACATTTCTCGGCTCGTGCAGGGATATGTATTTTGTTCTGACCGGAACACTGGAACGCTGCACAAAACTAACTCAGCTGTTTCTGTTTCACCTCTGGACACACTCACGTTCCACCTTCACACTCCACCTTCAGCTCACTGGTGAGCAAGGAAGGACTGATGACAGGGAGAGGACAGATGGTTACCCCCTTTTCCTTTCCCCTTCCTTCTGTAGCATCATTTGCAGCACAGATGGTTGACTCATACAGGGACGTGACACGAGTAAGGAAGGTGTGGTAGGGTTCCTGGGTCATTTGATTTCTTAGAACACCACTGCTTTATGCCTCTGAAGCAGATTCTACTTTGAACTGAAAGCATGGCCTCTCCGGCCAGTCAGAGCCCCCCTCACTTGTAGATGTAAACTCACCTTGTATCACTTTGACTCTTGTTGCATTCCCACACGGAGTAGGTCCGCCAGAATTCGGTGCTGGTGGGGCATTGCAAACGTGGTACGTGTTTGGGGCAGCACGGAACAGAACATACACTGCCGACTTTCTCAGCTTGCCGGGGGTCTTCGCAGTGCAAATGAACTACAGGCAGACACTGCCTGGAGTGAAGGGGAACATCATAAGGGAGCAAATGCTCCAGATCTCTGGATGCAGCCCAATTTATTTGCAAAGTGGTCCCCTAGGTTACATGGTATTTTAGGTAATTAAGTCCTTGAGATCATGTCTCCGCTGACCTTACAGCCAAACCCAGCATACTTCCTGTTTCAGCTGTCTCTCGCTGTTTTCAGCGGAGATACATAACAAATACAGGAGATACATAACAAATATAGGAGATACATAACAAATACATTCACACTTGGGCGATAAGCCCATTGGTGCTATCAGGGTGGCTTTCAAAACCCAACATGCATACCTTACCTATTCACGTATACTTTTTTTTTTTTTATTCTCACCCAAAGACATCTTTACATTTATCTTCAGATAGAGTGGGAGGGAGAGAGGGAGGAAGACAGAGAGAGAAAGAAACATTGATGTGAGAGAAACAAATAGACTGGTTGCCACTCACATGACCCCAACCAGGGCTGGGGACGAACCGCAACCGAGGTACGTGCTCTTAGCAGGAAACGAACCCAGGACTCTCTAGTCCACAGGCCAACGTTCTAACTGCTGAGTCAAATCAGCCAGAGCCACATATTACTTTGATCTTGGCTGGCCAGACCACAAGAATGCACGCCTCAAGGTTACATTTTATTCATCCACCAAACCCCCAAACCTACAATACACATATTGTGTGTATCACTTCTGCTTGTGTGCATGTTTCGTTGTCCCATCAGACTTCACACAAGGTCAAAGGTAAAATCATTCAGGGTTTCAAAAGCATTAAACCAAGAGGGGTCACACACCTGTGAAACTGGCCCTGCGTGCTGCATTCTGTATTTGTAGGGCTCTGTCATCACAAGTCCCCTCGTTTTTTTCCTCGTCTTTTTTGTAGCCTTTTCACTGTGTAGCCTAGGACGGCCTGGAATGGTGGCCAGAGGGGGGAGGAAGTGTGGTCAGCCCATCACTCACTTCTCCCTGCTTCCTTCACCAAACAGACAAACAGAACTTTCTAGTTCCCCTCAACAAGCCCTGCTGTCTGCTATTATAGTTTTCTCTACCCCAGTGGTTCTCAAAGTTGTGGTCCTTGGGCCAGCAGCATCAGCATCACCTGATGTTAGAAAAATGCAAATTTCCAGGCCCCACCCCAGCCCTGCTTTTTCAGGTGGGGCTGAGGAATCTGATTCAGCATTTCCTAGCATCATTGTGATGCACCACTGCTTTTCCTGAAATATATTTCTCACCTACGTCAGCTTCCTAACTCCCCCCCCCCCCCCCCCCCGCCCCGCTTCACTGAAAAACTCACACTCCAGGAGTCTGAATTCTTCACTTGTCTCCCATGGGCTGCAAACTGAGGGTGTGCCTGTCTCATTCTCCATCTTGCCCTGAGTACTGAGCAGGGCAAACAGTGGGCACACAATAAGCGATGGTGGAGTTGCGTTGACTCAGGAGTGGCCAAGGCGTGGACATCACTCAGGAGTGGCCAAGGGTCGGGGGCACCGGGGCTGAGCACAGACATCCTGCCCTACAGGTACAGCCTGTACACCCGCACCTGGCTCGGGTACCTCTTCTACCGACAGCAGCTGCGCAGGGCTCGGAATCGCTACCCCAAAGGCCATTCCAGAACACAGCCCCGCCTCTTCAACGGTGAGCTCTGGCTGCCCAGAACCAGCATCACCCCCAGCTCTGCCCACTCACCCTCCCTGCCTACCCCCTGTCACATACCCCCAACCACCAGGCTCCCATCACCCCTCACACAACCCATCTTTGTCCCCCAGGAGTGAAGGTGCTTCCCATCCCTGTCCTCTCCGACAACTACAGCTACCTCATCATCGACACCCAGGCCCGGCTGGCTGTGGCTGTGGACCCTTCGGACCCTCAAGCTGTGCAGGTGAGGGGCAGGGTACCGGGGGTCACCTTGAGGACTGGCGGCTTCCCCCTGCTAGAGAGGGGCTGATCCTGGTCCCTCTGCTAATAGGACGCGCCCCCTCCACATGGGCTCACACAGAGACCCCCACAGCCACAGCCTGCGGGAGGGTCAGTGTCCAGGGCTTGGCTGCAGGAAGGGGGAAGGGCAGCCATGAGGGAACCAGAGCCAGAGGGAGAGCGATGCGGACCCAGGATTGTGGATCCAGTGGGTTTCCTCTGTCTCACTTTCTGTGGCCTCCTTTCTGACCCCCTTGCTTCTCTCCTCGTCTCTGTCAGTATCCAGGACTTTCCATCTTTCCCTTCCATTTGTTACTCTGGGTATGTGGACGTCTGTGTGTCTGCCCCTCCACAAGTCTCTCTCTCCCTTCCCCTCTCCTCCACCTCCCCACCCTCTCCCATGTGCCCCCCTTTCCCCAGCGCTTTCCTTCCACCCACTTCTCATTCTCCAGCTCTCTCTCGCCATCCCTCCCCCTTGTCTTTTCCTCTCTTCTCCACCCAGCACCATGTCCCCGCCTCTCTCTGCCTGGAGTCTCCTTTTGAGTGCTGCTCCTCAGTCTCAGTAACTCCTCTCTCCTCCAGGCTTCCATCGAAAAGGAAGGTGTTACCTTGGTTGCCATTCTCTGCACCCACAAGCACTGGTAAGGCCTGGGGTGGGGGGTCTGGGTGTACATGATCTTCCCTAGCTGACCCCTGCCCCGTCTCATCCTGCTAGGTCTGAGCTCCGTAAGGTCAGGCTGGGCTGGGGGTCAGACAGTGAGGATGGGGGCCACCCGCTTTCCTCGTGCAGTGTGGGGCCCCAGCAGAGACAGGCTCCTGCAGCCCAGAGGAGGGCAGGGCAGGCACTTAGCTCTCGTCCGTGGGCATTTATCAGACGCCTGCTGTGCACTGGACACAGACAGACCTTGTGATCTCTTCTCTCAAGAAGTTTAAGTCCAATAGGGGAGACAGCCTTGCATGAAAGTGTACAACAAGGACAAATGATGACAACTGTGGCAGTTGGCGCAGGGTACAGGGCGGGGTGGGTACCGGGTGGGGTATAATCAGATCCACTAGGAGGAATTAGAGTCTGATGACCCTGGAGCTGAGAAAGTCCAGAAAGATTAGTTGACATTGGCCAGGTGATGGGGGCGGGGGAGTTAGGGGATGACATTCTGGGCTTGGATGATGATACTGAAATAGCTTTGAACAAAGGCCCAGAGGTGTAGAAAGTTGACTCAGCCCAGAAGCCAGGGACATCCAGGGCTCACAGGCCCGGAGACGCCATGGGGAAGAAGGAGGTGAGGAGGCCCAGTACAGCTGCCCCCTCTCTGCTGTCCTACAGGGACCACAGTGGAGGAAACCGTGACCTCAGCCGGCGGCACCAGGACTGTCGGGTGTACGGGAGCCCTCAGGATGGCATTCCCCACCTCACCCAGTAAGTCCCTGACCCAGGGGCTTATCCCCAATCCTTTGGTTGAATAGTTTAGAGGTATCAGCAGTTGGATCTTTGCTGATGCCTTTAGAGAGTAGATCACGGCCCATTTGAAGACTGATACTGCCCACCCCACACCAGGTGGGGCATAATCAGACCATCCACCCATGGTCCCCAAAACAGGAAGAAAGGAGGGTTTGGATCTGAAGTTCTGGGCTCGGGGGGTGCCTTCTCTTTCTGGTGTGGATGCCCCGATTCCTGGAAATCACCCCATCCCTTGAGCCTAGAGTAGGGCAGGACCAGGACGGCAGCTCCAGTACCGTCTCTCCCCTCTTGCCTTGCTCCTCAGTCCCCTGTGCCATCAAGATGTGGTTAGCGTGGGACGGCTTCAGATCCGGGCTCTAGCCACCCCTGGCCACACACAAGGCCACCTGGTCTACCTGTTGGATGGGGAGCCCTACAAGGGTCCCTCCTGCCTCTTTTCAGGGGACCTGCTCTTCCTCTCTGGCTGTGGTGAGTTCCCCCAAAGGGAGGAGGGGGGTTGAGGGAGAGAAGGGAGGAAGAGAGGCCGGGGAGGGGCCCAAGGACAGCCGCAGCGCCATGCAATGCTGTAAAGCACTGGTCTAGGCACAGGTGTTGCCTTGGCAGTTACTTTGATTTGGGGTAACACTTAACTTTGTCACCTCAATTTTTTTGGTATTCTCACGACTTCCCACAGGGGCTGCCTGGAATGAGATGATGCCTGTAACTGAGTACAGACTCGCTTGCTGGCAGGGCATTGTTTCCACTGGGTGGAGCCTGGTTCTCTAAGACAGTGACGGGGGATCAGGTTACAAAAACTTGAGAACCCCTGAGTGAGAGGACGAAGCTGTGGTTGGGGGATCACAAGGCCCAGGTTGTATGCAGTCTCAAAAGGCAGCACAAACAAAGGAGGAAGTGCTCCGTGGAAAGGAGGGGCCCAGCATGACCATGCTTGGGGTGTTAGAGCCCACCGGGAGGCAGGGCACCCCCTCTCCGTCCACATGTCCATATGTGTGCGGAGGCCTGCAGAAGGGCTTGGTTGGGGTGAATATTTGGGCCCAGCTCCCTGGGCCATGGTAGAGGGCTGGTGGCTCAAGGTGCACAAGCTGGTCCCCGCCCCCCTTCACTGTGTTATCCTTGTATTTTGTAACATCCCCCTGACCCCACCAGGACGGACCTTTGAGGGCACTGCAGAGACCATGCTGAGCTCGCTGGACACTGTGCTGGGCCTGGAAGATGACACTCTGCTGTGGCCTGGTGAGGTGCTCCCCCTTCTCCCAGTCTTTACGCCTCTCAAGTCCCCCCACCCCCAGTTCCTGTCCCACAGGTGACACAGCTCTACCTCTGGTGGCTCCTGGGAGCCCTCTGTAGCAGAGGGACAGAGCACCCTTCTTTTTGGAGTACTGGCTCTGTAATGCCTCTGCTTAGCCAGAGCCTAGGACAGAAGATAGTCTTTGCTTATCAGGGAGAAGTCAGTAAATCTAGTCTGTGTGTATCCATTGTGTACATCCACATCCACACATGGTATGTCCAACCATCCGTGCGTATGTATGTACATGGCATGTGCACACAGACACACGTATATATATTGCTTGTCCACAGTTTCTAAAGCACATTCACTAATGTTTCAGTTAATTCTCAGAATATCTCAGTTCATCCATTCATTCATATTTTCTTGAGCACCTAGCATGTACCAGGCTTTGTTCTAGGCACTGGAGACACGCCCTTGTTCTAGTGGCATTATTTTCTTAGTGCCAGGCTCCTGAAGTTCTAGTGCCAAAGGAAACTGGCCCAGAGAGGTGCCATGACTTGACTGAGGCGGCAGAGGCAGGCAGAGGCGGGCGGATGCAGTCTCCTGGCTGCGGGTCTGGTGGTTTCCTCTGACTTGCTCCCATCTCTTCACACACGGCTGATTTGAGCCCGCCCTTCCTGGGAAGTGCTGTCCCTTCTCCCGGGTGTCAGTACCACAGATCTGGGGACAGGGAGGACTTTTTCTGATCACACACCTCTCTCTCTCTACCCTGCCTCCCGGCTCCATGGGTCCCTAGGCCATGAGTACGCGGAGGAGAACCTGGGCTTCGCAGGTGTGGTGGAGCCTGAGAACCTGGCCCGGGAGAGGAAGATGCAGTGGGTGCAGAGGCAGCGGATGGAGCGCAAGAGCACGGTGCGGGGCTGGGGCCCAGGGGGGCCAGGAGCGCACTCCCCAGAGAGAACCCTTCCTGCTGAGCCCCGGCTCTGTGCTGCTCCCAGAGCTCGGGCACATTGGCTTTATGGGCCTCCCAGTGAGAACTTTTGGACCCTAGGACAGGACAGGGGGCAGGGACGCTTCCCTCGTTGGGTGCATTTTCCAGATTCTCCCCACCAAAGCCGGTGCCTCTGGTCCCACAGTGCCCGTCCACGCTGGGAGAGGAGCGCTCCTACAACCCGTTCCTGAGGACCCACTGCCTGGTGCTGCAGGAGACCGTGGGGCCGGGCCCAGGCCCCACTGAGGACGATAGCTACTCCCGGGCCCAGCTCCTGGAGAAGCTCCGCCGGCTGAAGGACCTGCACAAGAGCAAGTGATGCCCCCAGCCCACCCCAGCCCACCGCATGGTGGGGAGGCCCTTCATCGCCCACACACACCATTCCGCTCATTGCTACCAACACTACCTCCATCAGCGCCAATAGTGGGCATCATTCCCCGACACCTGTCATGGGGAGAGGAGGGGCCAGGTGGGGAGACCTTGGGGCCTAGAGAAAGGGGGCTGCTCAAAGGCTTGGAGTTTCCATGAGGCGAAGCGGAGCTACCAAGGGTAACAGGAAAGGAGGGGCCTTGGGACATCTTCAGACCCACGGAAGGCCCCTCTCTCCCCCTGTTCCTGCGATGGCAATGCGGACATGGAGGCTGCTACCTGCCTTCCCTTGGGAGGCCTCGCTCCCACTGTAGCCACCAAACCCAGGGGCAGCAGGAGCCATGGACAGGCTGAGTCCCTCTTCCCCCTTCTATTCAGTGTTGGGAAAGAAACTCAGTCTCCCCCAGTGGCATGAGGAGAGATGCTTTGGAAAAGTGGTCACTCAGAGAGGCCCATGGGCTCTGTTTCACTGAGACACTGCCCCCCCCAAACCTCCCCACCTGCTCCAAAACTGCTCCCGCTAAAGCATTTTTCAAACAGAGCCATTTCTGAGAAATATGAAAGGGCTGGAAGTCTGGCTGGCCAATCTCTGCCTCAGTGACTTCCCTGCTGCCTGGAAGAGGGAGGGTCTTGGTTGCCAAGGGAACCTTGACCTCAGGCTGAGGAGACACCAGAGGCTGCTGCATTGCAGCCATCAGTGTTGTAGGTCACATGGGCTCCCTGCACAGCTGGCCTGGTCCTGTCTGCTGGCCTCTGCCCCTGCCCTGCCTACGGGGCCCCTCCGCTCCAGGGGAGAGAGCCATCGTCCCCTATGGCCACTGCAGTGTTCTTGTTATGGCCCTTATTCTTAGGAACTTCTGCCTCCTCTAACTTCTGCTTTATCCTCAACCCCTTTCCTGTTTTAGTCATTAACGACGTTCATGTGGCCCCTTGCAGTTTGCCAAGAGCATTGTGTGTCATTTCTCATTTGATCCCTGGGCCCATCCTGGCTAGGGAAGGGGGTCTGTGAGGCAGAGTTCAGAAATCAGAAGCCTGGGAGCAGAGACATCTCAAGAGAGTGGCAGCTTCCAGGACCCCAGGCCTGGGCCCTTTCCCTCTGTCCAGCCCTCCCTCAGCTCAGCTTCTCCTCTGGTCTTGGGTCCAGGTCCCTTTGGGGCCACAGTGAGGAACCCTATGGTCCTCATAAAAGCATACCTTGGGTCAGGCAGGGGCCTACTCTTCCCTCAGGCTCTGCTCACCTCTGGCGAGTCTCCAAGATGCCCTCTGCCCTCAGTTTCCCCTCATCATCCTGCCTCTGCCTCCCTCTCTGGCCACAGCCTCTGGTACCAACTCTAGCAATACTTCCGGAATAGTTAGAGTTCCCTGCACCCCAAGACATGCAGTTCCCTGCCTCTGTGCCTTCGCTCATGCTGTTTCTTCAAACTGGAATGCCTTTCCCCTGCTCCTCCTGCCTTGTCTGCCTGGCAAACACCTGTTCATCCTTCACAATCCCCCTCAAAGGCCCCCTCCTCCAGGAAGACAACCCCCATGCCTCTCCCCCTCCGGGCTACCTCTGCTCTTTGTAAATGCTTCTCTTGTGGCACTTATCACTCTGTATTTTACTTGTTTACATGTTTGTCTCCCCTTCCAGACTGTGAACCCTTCAGGGCATGGACTGTATCTTATGCATCTCTGTATTTCTGCGCCTAGCACGGTGCCTGGCACACAGTAGGCGCTCAATAAATGTTAAATGAATGAATGATTTAACAGAGGCTTGATCACTCAGTGGGCTTCACTTTATTTCTGGTTTCGTTTCCTTGTCTGGGTTACAGGTCCGCCAGCTTGGAGTTCCTGTACTTCAAGGGCTTTAGCCCGAAACAGCGCCACGAGCATATCCCCCCGTGGCTTGTGAGCATTTGTTCAGGGCTTACGATTCGCGTACCTCGGTGTTTTCCAAAGCTTGACATGCACAGGTGAACCCTGGCCACAAGGGAGATGCTTGGTGGGTTTTTTTATTTTTTATTGATTTTTTTAGAGAGAAAGGAAGGGAGAGAGATAGTGACATTGATGTGAGAGAGAACATCTGTGAGAGAGAAACATCTGTGAGAGAGAAACATCCATCAGCTGCCTCCTGCACAGCCCCTACAGGAGATCGAGCCCCAACCTGGGCCTGTGCCCTGACCGGGAATCGAACCGGAACCTCTCAGTCCATGGGATGACGCTCAGTCCACTGAGCCACTCTGGCCAGGCAAGGGAGATGGTTTTGGGTGGTCAGAGCACAGCAGTGGAAAGCACTTGAAGGGCTAGGCCTTGGCCACCCTTGAATGCCTCCCTAAGAGCCAGACACCACTATCAGGAGATACATTTTAACATCATTTTGTTTTCATTGTATTTATTTTGGGGGTTGATATTTTTGACAAGTGGCACCACTTTTCAATTCAGAACAGCAATTTGTTTATTTGTTTTGTTTCTTTTTTTTTCTTATTGTTACCTGAAGATTTTTTTTTTTTTTAATCCTCACCCAAGGACATTTTTTCATTTTTGTTCAGATAGAGTGGGAGGGAGAGAGAGGAAGAGAGAGAGAAACATCACGTGAAAGGGACATATCGAGTGGCTGCTTCCCGCACAACCCCAATAGGGGCTGGGGACAAACTGACATGCCCTTAGCAGGAACCGAACCCGGGTCTCTCTGGACCGCGGGTCGATGCTCTAACCGCTGAGCAAAACCGGCCAGGGCTGAGGATATTTTTTGTTTATCTTCATATAGAGAGAGAGGAAGAGAAAGAAAGAGAGAGAGAGACATCAACGTGAGAGGGACACATCGACTGGTTACCTCCCGCACGGCCCTGACCAGGGCGGGGAACGAACTGCAACCAAGGTACGTGCCCTTGGCTGGAATCGAACCCGGGACTCATTGGTCTGCAGGCCGATGCTCTACCACTGAGCCAAACCGGCCAGGACATCAGGACAGTAATTAAAGGTATCTATTGAAGTGGGGAATAAGCAAAGCGACACCTGGCTGTGGCAGAAAGTCTGAAGCCGGCGGGCTGAAGACTGAAGCCCTGGCTCAGCCCCACTTCCCGGGGCCAGCTCGAGACACAGTTTCCCACCCCGGCCACCTTAGCCCTGGCCCAGGCTGTCCTGGATCAGCGCTGCCCCCGGGGTGGGTGGGGGAAGGGCCGTGGCCCTCACCTTCCTGAAGAAGGGCAGCCGGCTGCTCTGAGTGTCTCTGTGTCACTGCCGTCTGGAAGGGCAAGTCACTCTGAGTGTGCCCAGCTTCGAGGGGCCCTTGGTGATGGTTCCCTAAAGCTGCTGACACATTTTCCCAGGGCCTTGGGTGGCCCTCCCACCTGTGCATCTGTCCTGAGTGATGGCACATGCTTCTCTCAGAGCGGGAACTGACCAGCATAACCAGGCCACTTGCTCCTTGCTTGCAGGACAGCAGGTGTCACTGGCCTTAGACCGGGGTTCTAATCCCAGCTCTGTCACTCACCATCCAAGTGACCTTGGGTAAGTCACTCCCTGACCTCCGTTTCTTCACGTTCCAATGGAGATGACAAATTTGAGTGAGTCAGAGCCCTTTCAGGGGCAAGTGATAAATACTCAACAGGAAGGAGCTTAAACCAGAAGGGAATTTATCAGCTCATGAAATTGAGAAGTGTGGGTTCATGTCATGGTGACTTCTTCTGTATGGATATTATTCTCTGTCAGGCTTTCTCCCTGCAGTGGAAAGATGGTCTCTAGAAGTTCCAGGCTACTAGTTCATCAAACCAAGCAGAACCTCCCATAGTCCCAGGGATTGAGTTTCTTTTTTTTTTTTGGTACATGCCCCAAGCGGGAACCGAACCCAGGACTCTCTGGTCCGCATGCCAACCCTCCAACCGCTGAGCCAAACCGGCCAGGACCAAGGCCAGGGATTGAATTGCATTGGTCCAGCTTAGGTCATGTGCCCAACCCTGAACCAGTCATAAGGATTAGGTGTATAGACCTCTCTAAATGACCAAATTAGGTCGCATGACTGTACGTTGAAGGACAGTGTCAGACCCAACTGAAACACAGCGCATTGAGAGCAGGGAAGAGTCGACCAAAGGACTCAGGGGTCTGATACCAGAAATGATGCAGGGCAGCAAAATAGTAACCCCTCACTAACAGTCCCACTTACTACTATTAGGAGAGTCCAATGAGAAAGGGCATACAACCCGGCCGGTGTGGCTCAGTGCATTGACCCATCACCAAGAGGTCACCAGTTCGATTCCCAGTCAGGGCACATGCCCAGGCTGTGGGCCTGATCCCCAGTGGGGAGCAAGTGGGGGACTGCCATTCGATGTTCTCTCATGTTTCCATCTCTCTCTCTCTCCCCCTTCCTCTCTCTCTAAAAATCGATAAAGAAAAATTTTTTAAAAAAAATAAAGGCATATGCAGTCACTTTGGAAAAGGCTGCATCAGATTTTTGGTGCTATAATTAATTATAGAGAAGAAATGGAGGTAGACATATGGCCTCCAAGTATTTGTATAATATGTAGTTTTATTTTTATTTTTTTAAATATGTTTTTATTGATTTTCTAGAGAGAGAAGAAGGGGGAGAGAGAGAAACATCAATTGGCCGCTTCCTGCACACCCCACACTGGGGATCGAACCCCAGCCCGGACATGTGCCCTGACTGGGAATCGAACCAGAACCTCTCAGTCTGTTGACGACGCTCAAGCCCCTGAACCACACCAGCCAGGCTGAATAATATGTAGTTTTCAAATTAACCAGCAAGCAGTTTTATTTTTTTCTTTGGTTTTCCTGACACAGGCTGTCTCTCCAGAGGTACAAAAGGAGAAGGGGAGGGGGGACGAGTGGGCAGCATTCCAAGGAAAAACAAAGAACAGGGGGAGTTGTAGACATGAACATGTAGACGTGAAGAGGCGTGTGTGTGCATGTATGTGTTGGGCAGTGGTCTAGTCCTCCAAGACCTTAGACAAATGGATACTTTGAAAGCAGGTGGGAACCTAACCCTGAAGGTCAGTAAACCCTAGCTTCTGGCAAAGGCTGGACAGGGTGGTAGAAAGAAAACGGACCTGGAGTTAGACTGGTCCTGATGCTAATACTGTGGGGAACACCAGACAGGTGGTTCATAACCCTGGGCTCATTCTGCTGGGCCAGGGAGAGCTGAATGAGACGGACAGTGGTGTTCAGTCAACAGCAGCCTCTCCTCTTACTGTTATTGATGAACTTGGGGCTAGTTCCTCAAGGATAATAGGACAAAGTGGTTGAGAACATGGACTCTGGAGCCAGTCCACCTGGGTTGGAGTCCACACATTTCATTTATTAACTGTCCTCCTCAAGCAAGTTTGTAACCTTCCTGTGCCTCCACTTCTCATCTGTCCAAGGGGGCTGATGCTGGCACCACCTTAGTAGTGATTGTGTGGCCCTGGTTGGTTTGGCTCAGAGGTTAGAGCATTGGCCCGCGGACCAATGAGCTGAGGGTTCAATTCCAGTCAAGGGCACGTATCTCAGTTGCAGTTAGTCCCGGGCCCTGGTTGGGTCGTGCAGAAGGCAACCAGTCGATGTGTATCTCTCACAATGATGTCTCTCTCTCCTTCTCTCTCTCTCCCTCCCTCCCTCCCATTCCATCTGATGATAAAAATAAGGAAAAAAAATATCTTCGGGTGAGGATTGCAAAAACAAACAAAAAGAAGTGCTTGTGTGGATTAAATGAGTTAATACCTGCAGGAGTTCGGCACACCAGGAGCCCTCTCTTCCTTAGTGCTGTTGTTCAGTGGATGCCCACCCCAGCGGCTGGGAGGCGCAGGCCGCGTCACAGGCTCAGAGAGGCCAAGCTGCCCAACACAGCCGATTGCTAGTACGTCAACCCCTCCAGAGTGTCCCTCCACTGGCTATGAGGCCCTAAGGGGAGGCCGGTAACACAAGTCCCTGATGGGTCTCTTCCAGAGGGTCAAAAAGTAGACAACAAACTGATGTTGATCCTCTGTGAGTCCCTTTGCCAAACTGCTTTTCCCCAGCAGCTGGCAGGAAATAGCCAGCACCAAGCGGGAGGACAAGGGGGAGGCATCGAGAGAGTGGAGAACATGGGCTCCCAGGAGGTGGCTAGAGGGGCCTGACCAAGGAGAGGTGAGGGGGGGGAGGAGCTCAAGGGAGCACGGCAGGGGACAATAGGGAGGGGAACTGCATGGGCCCCCCTTAAAGAGCATCTAGATCACAATTGGCTCTTTTTATTTTAAACTTTGTCCTAGTACTCAAAAAGATTTTGTCAAACTTTATGTAATTCACATATGAAAGCAATAGGGTTTGCTTTTTTTTTCATTTTCTTTTAGATCTTATTTAAACCCTCTATTTTTTATTAACAACTTTGAGATATAATTTACATAACACAAAATTCACCCTTTTAGAACATTTTCATCATCACAGATAGAAACCCTGGGTTACTCCCTGCTTCTGAGCCCCCACCCCACCCCCAACTAGGCAATCACTGATCTATTTTCTATCTCCAGATTTGCCTATTCTGGACATGTCTGTAAACAGAATCATGCAATATGTGGTCTTTTGTGACTGTTTTCTTTAGCTCAAGTTGTTTTCAAGATTCATCCATGTTGTAGCATGTATCAGTACTTTATTCCTTCTACAGCTGAATAATGTTCCATTGCATTTACACACCACATTTTGCTTATCCATTTGTTAGTTGGGTTGTTTTCGCTTTTTAACTATTATGAATAATAATGTTATGAACATCTGTGCCCAAGTTTTTGCATAGACAGATGTTTTCAATTCTCTTGGGTATATACCTAGGAGTAGAACTGCTAGGTCATATAGTAACTCCACATTTAACTTTTTGAGGAACTAATAAACTGCTTTCCAAAGCAACTGTGAATTTTCCTAATGCCAGGGATGGCTCACCTGCACAGAAAGGCTTTTTCATTATTCACTTTGGCTTTTCAAAATTAATACTGGATTTCTTAACATGCATTTTTAAAACTTTTAAGTTCAACTTACCAGTCATATTCTAATCATAAGTCTAGTGAATATTAATAACTTCTAAGGGGATTTTGATTACTAATTGGTCTTCTTTTTCAAATTAAAACTGCAGCCCTGGCCAGTTTGGCCCAGTGGTTACATATTGGCCCGCGGACCAAAGAGTCACAGGTTCAAATTTGATCAATGTACCTCGGTTGCAGTTTGGTCCCCAGCCCTGGTCAGGGTCGTGTAGGAAGCAACCAGTCAATGTGTCTCTCTCACATTGATGGGTCTCCCTCTCTCTCTCCCTCCCACTGTCTGAAAATAAATGGAAAAATATCCTTAGTGAGGATTTAAAATAAATAAATGAATAAAAATAAAATTAAAACTGCTTTAAGCAGTTTATATTGCACTTTTCATCCTATATATAAGTAGATCATCATATTTCCTTTTAAAAGTAATTGATTATTATATATCAATTGCATCTTAATAAACCTGGAAAAAATAAAGTAAAATAAAAATAACTCAATTCTTTTTAAAACATTTTTAAAATAAAGCAATTGACTGAAAACCAACCTCCCAAATACTTTCATTGCAATCTAATCAGTAAACATATACATATAGTAAATTTGAAGATTTCTTTATTTTAATGGTTTTACAATACCAGTAAGAATTTAACTTGAAGAGGGTCAATGGGGAAAAAAAGGAGGGAACATCTGTAATATATTCAACAATAAAGATGAGTTAAAAAAAAAAAAAAAGAATTTAACTTGAAAGAACAGTCTAAATCAACTATTCAATTGTCTGATTTAAATGAGAATCTCTAGGCTTATCTCTTAAACACCCTACCATGCCGAATTATTTTAAGCATTCTAAGTATTTGAAACACAAAATATGCACAACGTAACACAAAATATCACTAATAGTTAGCCTGGCTGGTGTGGCTCAGTGGTTGAGTGTTGGCCCATGCACCAAGAGGTCACGAGTTAGATTCCTGGTCAGGGCACATGCCCAGGTTTTGGGCCCAATCCCCAGTGGGAGGCATGTGGGAGGCGGCCAACTAATGTTCTCTCTCTCTCTCTCTCTCTCTCATATCCATAAAGAATAAAAAAAAAATTAAATAAATAAATAAACACAACATTAACAGTTAGTTTGATTCCCTTAAATAGTTCCACACATAATTCTAAATTTTCCTGAAGTTCATAAATAATTACCCAATAAAAATCTATTTGAAGATTATCTTCCTGCCCTGGCCAGTTTGGATCAGCGGTTGGTGTGTCGGCCTGAGGACCAATGAGTCGAGGGTTCGATTTTGGACAAGGGTGCATACCTCAGTTTCAATTTGTCTCTGGCCCTGGTTCGGGTCGCGCAGGAGGCAGCCACTTGATGTGTCCCTTTCACGTTGATGTCCCTCTCCCTCCCTCCCTCCCTCCCACTCTATCTGAACAAAAATGAAAAAATGTCCTCGGTTGAGGATTCAAAAAAAGAGATTATCTTTCCAAATAATATTGGGGGAGGGCAGGGTGAAGAATGAGGAACATACCTCCTTAGGTAACTAAGATTTTATGTCAAGATTTTTCTTTTATTCATTTATTTCAAAATTATAGTTGACAGACAGTTCTGGTAAAGGAGAGGTGTTGGAGGAGGTGAAGGGATTAAGCAAAAAAGAAAAAAAAGAGAGAACTCATAGACAGGGACAACAGTGTGGTGATTGTGGGAAAGGAGGGTGGGAGGTGGAATAGGGTATAGGGGGGATAAATGGTGATGGAAAATAAAATAAAGCAAAAAAAGTAATAAAATTATAGTTGACATACAATATTATATAAGTTTCAAGTGTATGACACAGAGATTAGTTATATACCTTACAAAGTGACCACCCCGTTAAGTCTAGTAACCATCTGTTTCTGTACATAGTTATTACAATATCATTTACTCTTTCCCTATGCTGTACATTACTTCCCCTGGCTTATTTATTTATTTATTTTTAATCCTCACCCGAGGATATTTTTACATTTATCTTCAGGCAGAGGTGGGAGGGAAAGAGAGAGAGAAACATCGACGTGAGAGAGACACATGGATTGGTTGCCACCCGCATGATCCCAACAGGGGCGGGTGCAACCGAGGTACCTGCCCTTGGCTGGAATCAAACCCGGGACTCTGGTTTACAGGCCAGCGCTCCAAGCGCTGGGCCAAACTGGCCAGGGCCCCATGGCTTATTTTATAACTGGCAGTTTGTACTTCTTAATCCTTTCTTTCACCTTTTTCACCCATCCCCCAATATCCTACCAGGATTTTTCTTTTGTGTGATCCTATCACGCTGAGCCCCTTTTTATAGCCACTACAACACAGACTCCAACACTTACAAGGTGGGGATCAGATAGCCCACAGACTGGGGTTTGAGTACATCAAAATGCAATTTTCAAGCCTTTGTTTTTAATTACGATCCATGTTATGCCACCATTTGTTTAGATTCAATGTATCATCTATTTCTCTAAATTCTCTGTGACTCGAGCCAGTCTGCTTTGGGCGGAGTCCTGGTTCTGCCGATTACTAGCTGTGTGACCTTGGGAAGACATTTAACTTCTTGGTGTCTCAGTTTTCTTAGCCATAAAATGAAGGAGAAAAGTAGCTGCTCACAGGGTTATTCTGAAGATTGAAATCACATATGTGAGGCTTTGCTGTGATTGTCACTGTATCACCATCACTGTTACATGTTAGGACCACAAAGTGTAGCCCTATTCACAGGGCATCTCACTGGGTTCTGTGCATGTTAGAGCCTGTCTGACTCAGGGCCACAACATCTAAGATAATTCTAATGTCTCGTCATCCTCTGGCTTCTTAAGAATGTCACATGCTCCCTCTGCTGGACGATACCTCAGGCTTGGGCTGAGTCCTAGAACCGGCATGCAGTTCCTACCATTTCCTCTAAGATCTGGTGTTTAGTGAAATGGGTTGATGGCCCTTTAAGAGGCAGTAGCGAGTTCCCAGTTGCCATAGAGACAGCTGGATACAGAGCAGGTGGCAGGCAGCAGGCAGCATGTCCTCCAAAGTTCAATCCAAAGGTGGGTAGAGGGCTGCTGGGGCTTGAGAGGAGAGGGCCATCTTCTCCCTCACCATCTGCCCTGAGGTAGCCTTGGAGGATTCTGCTCTTGGGACCACTTTCCTTCTCCCTGGCGTCTGCCATCTCAGCCTCTTTTCCCTCCATAGGCGCTAAAGCCAAGGACCAGCAGTCCCCAACCCCAGAGAGTCCGCCACCCCCAGAGGCCAATGCTGAAGCCATTCAATTCCTCAACTCCCTCAGTGAGCCTGGGCAGTGTGTGTGTGTGTGTGTGTGTGTGTGTGTGTGTGTGTGTGTGTGGCGGGGGTGGGAGCACAAATGTGGAGAGGAGGGAAGACAGAAGGCCCAGACCTGGCTCTGGCTTTCTCAGCCTTTCCTGGGACTCACAAAGGGTGGATATTTGTTGATATCTTTCAAGGGAAGACCCAGGGACATGGGTCTGGCTGGGGTGTGTCTTCACCTGCTGGCTGCTGTAGAAGCCAATGGAGGAGAGGCAGGGCCTCTACAGGGGGATGTGGATGAGGAGGGAGTGGGTGGGGACTGTGGTACACTAGTGGCCAGGGGGTTGAAAGTTGAGGCCTAGGAGCTGGGGCTTTATCTGTCCCCACGGGACCCTCACCCCCCAGGTCAGGAGGAGCTGCAGATGCTGTTCTTCTCCGAGACTCTGGTCATGGTCTCGAACACAGGGGAGCCCGAGGGAGAGCTGACCATTGAAGTGCAGAGAGGGAAACATGAAGACAACTCGGTGGCCATGTCGCACTGCCCCCTGGTGCACGCCTTTAGCCGGGGCTTCGTGGACAAAATGCTCTGTGGAAACTCTCTCCTGGGTAGAGTTCCTACTGCCTAATGCCCTTCACCCCCATCCTTCCTCCACCTCCCCTCCTGCATTTCCAGGACCTTAGTCTGGACCAATTCTTGGACTTCACCTTGGGATCAGAATGAGGCACAGAGGGTGTGCAGTGGATAGGGGTGACAGCGAGGTTAATCACAGCCAGAGGGTCAAGACGAGCACTGCTTTTGTCTCGCTTTTTCCTGTGGCCACACTATATCTGAGTCTTCCAGCCTGGGCCCCCCTCCCTCCTGCAATCTCCAACCCTGTCTCCCACGATGGCACTGTTCCCCTCCCTCTGCCCCAGGCTATCTTACATGGAACTTGGAGATCCTGGAACAACATAGTCAGGAGTTCATCAAGGTACTTCTTGGGGCCCCCAATCTTGACCCCAATCCAGCATGAGAGAATAGAGACCCCGGGAGAAAGGGAGGCAGCTTAATGGAATGTCACCCTGACTCTCTCCACAGTTACCCTATAATCCTTACAGAAAACTGGGAAGCAATCCACCCAGGGTACTGGTGGTCAGCAGCAGGTTGCTTCTGATGACCTTCTAATACACAAACGCTGGGTCCAGCCCATCCCGGGACCCCTTCAGCCTGAGAGCCCAGCATCTCCTAGGGCCTGTGGGCTGACCTATCCCAGAGTCTGGCCTTTTTCAGGGGCCTCTCACCACCTCACCTCCAAATTCTCCGGCTCTGTGCCCCTCACAACCAGTCCCAGTGACCCCATTAACTTCTGGAACGAGATCCGCTTACACCCTGGAAGCCACTTTTGCCTCAGAACCTTCCCACAGAAACCATTCCCATTTTTTAAAATCTGTGCACTTGCTTTTTAACTTTGTACTGCATGCACTATAACGACTTCTATTCTTGGGCCTCCCTACACATGGAAGGTTTTCTATCCAAATCTCCCCTTGGGTTTCTTATTTATAAAGGAGAATGGACAGGTGACCTCTGGCGGGGAGGTCCCGTTCGTATATAATCCAATAAGTCTCCCCTCCGTTCTGGCCCTTAGTTCCCCATTCTCCCCATGGAGCGGAAGACAAGTTTGCTGAAGCAGGAGGGTCAGCTGGCCATGACCAGAAGTATCAAGGATGGTGAGGTGAGGGTGGGAGCCGTACTCCATATCCTCTTGAAACCAGGAGCAGCGACCAGACTGTGTCAGGCCAGGAGCCTGGAGTGGGGACTCGGCAGGGACCATGTGCCCAACACCTGGCTTGCCCACCCTCCCCGTGCCTTTCTGGCTCTATGTTCCTAACCCAGATTTGTCCTGAACAGGAAGTGAAGACCGAAGTGACATTTTTGCCCTTGCACTCAACTTTGGGCTTCATCTCTGAGGCTGCCAACCTGCTGTTGCTAAGGGTGATGGCCTGGAGGCAGATGGTGCCCAGTAATGCCCGCTTCCTGGCCTTGGACATGGAGGGCAAACTCTGCTATTCCTCTTATGTGAGGGATCTCCCAGGGTGGGGGACTTGGCCTGGGGAAAACTAGAAGGGGCAGGAGAATGCTGAGGTGGGAGAAGAGATAACTGTGGAGTGGAAGGGGGCAGGATGGGGATAAAACCAGGGCAAGGGGTAGGGACTTCCAAAGGCAGGAGAAAGGAAAACCTCAGTTGTTAGAGAGACGATCAGGTGTGGGGCAGGTGGAGTGAGTGAGAGGGACCAAAGCAGCTGAGGGCAGCAACACTTTCTTGCACAAAAAGCAGTCCAGGAAAAATAAACATAGTGGAGGGCTGCTTTCAAAGACATATTTTTTAACATCGGGAAATGCAGTATCTCTAAGTATACTTAAATATTCTTTATTATGTCTCAACCCAGAAGGGTCTTTTTTTTTTTTTTTTTCCCTTTTGTTTTGGCTAACATTTCATAATCGACATACCTAGCTAGGACTTTCTGCAACACGTGATTTTAAAGCTGTGCCTCTGAACACGCACTTTGGGGGCTCATCTGACCAACTTTGTAACTGACATTCTCATCTATTCTATCACACATGACAAACAGCAACGTGTTTGTCACAAACAGGCACGTGCCGTTTACCCCCATGTTCTTGGAAACAGGTGTTTACGTTAGCACTTTTCTCCCCTCAGCTGAAGCCATAACGGGTTTACGTTTCAGTTCCAACAGGGCATCCTGCCGGCACAAGAGGAGACCACAAATCTAGGTGTAGTCTCAGCCCCCAGAGCCTCACTGCCCTCCAACCCCACATAGCGCCCACCCACTCACTCATACAGAATTGGTTCAGAATGTAACAAAATGGTCAACTTGGTCATGGAGAGGGGATGGAGAGAGGATGGAGAAGGAGCAGGAGCAGGCTGGAGCTGGCAATGAGGGCACCCCCAACTTAACTTTGGGGACACAACTCAAATCTTGTGGCGCCTGACTGTTTGGACAGCCAAGAGTTGCTTATCACTGATAAACGAGGAATGAAGCTGTAAGATGGAGAAAAGAACCAGGGAGAGATTTGCGGGGAGACCCTGGTGGGCATCCACCTCACCTCTTTCCCTCTATTTTGGCTGCTGCCAGCAAGCCCTGGGTTCCCAGACCATCCAGGTGGACCGTCTTCAGGCAGAAGTGTTCATTGTGGAGCAGACCATACATTCAGAAGAGGGCATCCCCATGTCCTGCCAGTTCTACCTGTTGTCTGACGGGTGAGCTACTGATGGCAGTGCCAAGGGGGTAGTGTTGAGCACAACCTGGGCTGTTCCGCTATGGAGGGTGATGGGAGGAAGACTGCTGTTTCTAGGGAACAACCAGGAAGAGGTACTGTTGCAATCTGAGTGCCCCTGCTTTATCCACATCATTCACCCTTTCTTCATTTATTCACTCTCTTCTGATCCTCACGGTGCCTCCCAAACCTCATCGAAGAGTCCTAACTGTCTGAGGAAGTACATGCGAACTCCACAGGGCCTAAGGCATAGCTAACACAGCTGTCACGGGTGTTGGGTTTAACACTGAAAAACACTGAGGTTTGAACGACTCGACACTCGATAAAATGCTGGGAGAAGCATTCTGGCGCACCGCCAGGCTGACATTAGCAAAGCTCAAGCACCAAACCATGAGAAAATTTGGGAAGGGGAGAAGAATTTGTTTCTTGAAATTTCCAAAGAGGTATTGACATAATCACTACACTTGAAAAACAGACCCTCCTTAGTTCATAATTTAGCATGTTGATTCTGTTTTGCATGTCACATATCAGGAGGCTCATGATTCTTTTATTTTTTTTATTTTTTATTTTTTTATTATTATTATTTTTTATCCTCACCCGAGGACATTTTTCCATTTTTTGTTCAGATAGAGTGGGAGGGAGAGAGAGGAACAGAGAGAGAGAGAGAAACATCGATGTGGAAGGAACACATCGAGTGGTTGCCACCCGCACGACGACCAGGGCCGGGGACAAACTGCAACCGAGGCACGTGCCCTTAGCGGAAACCGAACCCGGGTCTCTCAGGACCGCAGGCCGATGCTCTAACCGCTGAGCCAAACCGGCCAGGGCTCATGATTCTTTTAGTGCTTACAACTCTAAAGGTCTCAGTCCGTCTCTGGCACACCAGCAAGCGTCGCCAGGGGTAGGAACAGTACCCAGTTTGAAAAGCAGGGGCCATTGTCTAGGAAATTAGAAATGAACTTGACCTGGGAAATCAGAGAGACGTGTGAGGGCAGCAGTCAAGGGAAGCCCCTAGGAAATCTGTCTCCCTAGGGAGTGGGCTGGTCTAGGGAAATGCACACCTCCTGTGTTGCACTCCAGGCACCTGGCCAAAAGAGTCCAGGTGGGCTCCCCCGGCTGCTGCATGATCACCAAGATGCCCATCTTGAGGGAGGAGGGTGAGTGAAGCCTCCAGCTGGTGGGAGAGGGAGGAAAACTTGGGGCCTTCACCGGTGCAGGGGCTGGACTGAGTGTGCCATGGGTGCAATCAGAGCCTGAGATCAGTTGGAGAAGCTTTGCCCTCCAGCCCTTGACCCCATGGCAATTGGGGGAGGATCATTTTGCAGAGAACCACTTCCAGCAAGTCTGCCCATGTGGGCAGGCCCTGGGGTTTCATCTGAGCCTGGAATTTGGGTGTTCTTGGGTATCCCTGTGTATCCAAGGAAGGTTCTGGAGTCGGTATGTGCAGCTTTCCTCCCTCCCCACCTAGATGAAATTGAGCCTCCCCCGGTATTTGAGAAGAAGCCCCTGCCATGGGAGGAGGACATGGAACTCTACTCGAGGTTCTTGGAACGGAAAGTGAGGAGAGGCTGCAGCTAGCATGGGATCCCCTTACCCTCACCCCCACCCCTCGCATAAATTCCACTATTACTGATCTCTTTTCATGTGCCTGGTTGCAATGCACACCCCAGGGGGCTGAGAAGCCCTAGCGTCCCTAAATTCTCTTGGAGCGAAGTAGAGGGTCCTCCTGGGGTGCGGGGGTCCTCCTGGGGTGCGGGGGTCCTGGGTCCAGCTCAGGCTCGGTCTCTGCCAGGAGCAGCTGCGTCTCAGCCACAGCAGGTACCTGCAGCAGCACCCCGATGCCGAAGCGCTCATCTCCGACTTCATGCTCTTCCTGTTGCTGCGCCAGCCGGCCGACGTCGTCACCTTCGCCGCCGAGTTCTTCGGTCCCTTCGCGGCGCGCCGCCCGCCCACCCCCGCCTTGCGCTCCTCCAGGCCGCTCAGCCCCTTCCGCTCGCTGGATCCCTCGCTGGATCCCGCAGCTGGGCGGGGAGCGCAGCTGGCCAGGGCCCCGCAGGTGCGTCTCAGGCGGAAAGCCGGGACTCCCGGCTTGGACGAGGAAGACTTGCTTTCCCTGCTGCGGTTTTGATGGGAAATAAAAGGAACCGGAACCGTCCCCTGGCCAGTCTTGTGTCTTGGCTAAGAATAGGAACATAAACTTCGTTTATCGAGAGCGCTTTTCAGCCTTTCTTTATAAATGCTAATTTCATCATTACCCCCATTTTACAGATAAGAAAATAGAGGCACGGAAAGGTCAGGTCACTCTTAGAGTAAGCTCGTGGAAGCAGAGTTCAAACCTGGAGGTTACTTTCCCAAACCCGCACTCTTAGTCACCAGGTTAGCTGCGGTGGAGGGGCGGAGCTTCTTGGTGCTCAGGACCGTTCTGGATACCACTTAGCATAACTGCACGCTCCCCGCACCCCCAAAGAAAAAGAGCCGGTGACCACCGGGGAGCGGGAGCGATGGAGAAGGGATCTAAAGCACCACTGGTCTTGCTCATCTCCCCAAACACCTGCTGCTAGCTCTCACACGCCACCTCCTCCGGTTCTCACCGACAGATGGGAATCCCCAAACTGCGTGCGCGGGATCCCTATTTACCGGCTCCTGGAGAAGACAGGATGGACAGGTGATCAACACCTCCTTTAGGTTCCTAGCTTAATGTCAAACTATCCAGGGGATTGTTTCTGCCCAGTACTGGCTGCTGTTCAGTAACAAATACTGTATTAGGCAGTTGCTCTGTCAAACGCTTTTATATAGAATGTTTGATCTGATTTTCACAGCTCTAAGGGGCTTCATTTTAACAAAATTGAAATCACAGTAATTGGTGCTCAGTAACTGGTAATTGCATACTTAACTGTATTAGTGAGAAGTTTCAAACATTAGATAACATACAAAGCTGGAATCTCCATTCCCACCCCAATCTCCTCATGTTCTGCAACTTTTTTCATGTGTTGTAATGGGCTTTGTTCATTTAACAATATACTTTGAAAATATTTTCCTGTCACTACACAGTCTTCTATTTTTGATGACTCTTACCCTCCACCCTTTTGTTTATTATTATTATTATTATTATTATTATTATTATTATTATTTTGCTCTCCTAAACACTGCTGCACTGAATATCCTTACAGCTAAATCTTTGCATATATCAACAATATTTTCTTAAGGATACATTCTGAGGAGTGTAATTGTTGCATAATATTAAGGACGTTTGGCCCTGGCCAGTTTGGCTCAGCGGTTAGAGCGTCCGCCTGCGGTCCGGAGAGACCCGGGTTCGGTTCCCGCTAAGGGCGCGTACTTCGGTTGCAGTTTGTCCCCGGCCCTGGTCGGTCGTGTGGGTGGCAGCCACTCGATGTGTCCCTTCATGTCGATGTTTCTCTCTCTCTCTCCCTTCCTCTCTCTCCCTCCCACTCTATCTGTACAAAAAATGGAAAAATATCCTCGGGTGAGGATAAAAAAAAAAAAAAAAAAAAGGACGTTTGTTTGTTTTAACATATTGCCAAATTATTCGTGTAGCATTTTTATTAAGGGTCAGATAAAGCATTCCAGGCAGAGAAGATGGCATGAGTAAAAGAAAGAAAGTGTAATGTAATGTGCATGGTCTAGAGGAGGACCATCCAAAAATTTTTCTTACAATGATGGGAATGTTAGCCCAAGCTCTCATCTCTGACTACCCACATGTGGCCCCTGAGGCCTAGAAATGTGGTTAATATAACTAGTAACTGGAGTTTTACTTCAATTTTCATTCATTTCAATGTAAATAGCCACATGTGGCTAGTGGTTACCATATTAGCACTCGAAACTAAGTTCTGTTCATTCAATCAGGCAAGCAGCTCATGGAAACTTGGGCCCCTTCCATGCGCCAGAATTTTTTGGGGCACTGGGAGATCAGCAGTGACAAGACAAAGTCCCTGTCCTCAAGTAGCATGGGGAGATGGACAGTAAACACAAAAGATCATTTCATATGTGAAATTTCATACATTTATGGAAACAAATAAAACCAAGTCATGGGTAGAAAGTGACTCAGGGCTGGAGGATTAAGGGTGGAGAGATCAGGGAGGGGTCTCAGTTGAGCTGAGACCTGAATGACAAGAGTCAGACCTGTGAATAGCTGCATTATAGGCATTAAAGGCAGAGGAAACAGCAAGTGTGAAGGCTCTGAGCGTGGCATGTAGGGAACAGAAGGCCAGGGAGGCTGAAACCCAGCAGGGAGGGAGAGGCGGGGCATGAGAGTGCCCAGTCAGCATTGAGGTAGGCAGAGTCCTCGCCAATTTATCTGTGGAGAACTGAAACCGAGGCTGACTCAGCCCAGTGTACCCAGAACATTTCTGCAGAGATCCCAATAACTCCTCCAGTTTCCAGACTCTGCAGCAGTGGGGCAGAGGGGAAGGCAGTAACATCCAAACCGCAGAAAGCCTGGCTGTCATGCATCAGACGACTTCCTGCCTGCTCTATGACGGCCATTTCAAAACTGGGCTGTTTTTAGATGGTATCATTTGTCCCTGGAACTTCTATAACCCCTCTCTTCTTGCTCTATAATACTAAGATATATATTTCTCTGAACAAAGGAAAAACAAATCTTGAATACTTCTGAAGTGCCAGGCACTGGGCTAGGATGTGGGCACGCTTTGGGGGCATCAGGACCAGGCCCTGCCTGCATGGCATGGAGTCAGTATAGAAGGGAAGACACATCAATCAGGGATCCCGTGGATAAATGCAGACTGTGGGAAGTGCTACCAAGGAAGCTCATGCATGCAGTATTAGAGTATTTAATGCAGAATTGACCTAGTGTGGGAGCCCAGGGAGGCAGAGGGAAATGAATAGTAATAATAAGAGCAAGCCCTATGCAGCACTTACTATTCTAATCCCTCAACAGATGGTAACTCATGTGATTCTCACAGCACCCGTATATGGCGGGTTCTATTATGATACCCATTTTAATGATGAGAGAAATGTAAGGCCAAGGTGCACAGTACTTAGTGGTAGAGCCAGATCTGGACCTGGAGAGTCTGGCTCAAGTCCATGCATGAATCCACTCTGATAAAGAGATCAGATGTGTCTCTGGAGACAGATGCTAGAACAGAGATACCTGCCTACTTTTGAAACATCCCGAGTAGGCTTGAATGTATACTGTCTTCCCCCATCCCCAGGCCCCCAGGAACTGTCCCGTTCCTCACAGCATTGTCACTGACAGCAGCCTCACGCTGTGAGTTGCCTGGGTAGCCAGGGAGGCATTGCACTGAAGGAGCACACAGCCTGGACCCTGGGGAGATGCGGAAAGTCTTCCTGGCTGTGCTCTTCCTTTTTTTTTTTAATCCTCACCCAAGGATATTTTTCTACTTATCTTCAGATAGAGTGGGAGGGAGGGAGAGAGAGGGAGAGAGAGAGAAACATCAAACATGAGAGGAACACATCAACTGGTTGCCTCCCGCACAACGCCAACGAGGGCTGGGGATGAACCGAAACCAAGGTATGTGCCCTTGGCCGGAATCGAACCTGTGACCCATAGGTCCACGCGCCGACACTCTAACTGCTGAGCCAAACCACCAGGCTGCTCTTCCTTTTAATAATTCTTTGGTTAAATCTGCTCTTCCCCCAACATCAGCATTTGTGATAAAACCTGTTCTTGTTAAATTTGATGGGTTCTCTTTTTGTTTTATGATGTATTGCATCAGAATTATCCTCTGCTATTTAATTGTCACAAATGTCCCATATTTGAGCTACACTGCATCCTAGGCTTTGGAAAGCAAGCCTTAAAATTAAACCACCGAGCATCAGTGCTTATAACAGAAAATACATTTGGAGTTCTGAGGAACTGACAGTGACCAACAACACTCTGGAGCCCAATTTACAAAAGCAACTAACTGCACAGTGCTAGGTGCATATACCTTGGGCCTCATACAAATTCTTTCAGGTATTTTATTATCCCTACTTTACAGGTGAGGAAACTGAGGGCCTAAGAAACTTGCCTAAGTGGTAGCGCTAGTAAGATTCAAGTCTAAGCCATTCGATTCCAAAGGTTCTCATGGTGGTGGTGGTGGTGGGGGATATAAATCAATTTTTGAGGTATAATATTCATTCAATAATTCATTCTTTTTCTCCATTTTTAAAATTGAGATAATTGCAGATTCGCACGTTGTGGTAAGAAATAATTCAGAGGGACCCCATGTACCCTTTGCTCACCTTTCCCCCGTGGTAACATCTTGCAGAACTATAATACAATATTACAACCAGGATTTTCCCCACTCTATTTGGTAGTAAAGTATACATACCATTTACCCTTTTAACCATTTTTAGGTATACAAAGAGTAGCATTAAGTATATTCCCGCCCTGGCCGGTTTGGCTCAGCGGTTAGAGCATCGGCCTGCGGTCCGGAGAGACCCGGGTTCGGTTCCCGCTAAGGGCACGTACTTCGGTTGCAGTTTGTCCCCGGCCCTGGTTGGTCGTGCGGGTGGCAGCCACTCGATGTGTCCCTTTCACGTCGATGTTTCTCTCTCTCTCTCTTCCTCTCTCTCCCTCCCACTCTATCTGTACAAAAAATGGAAAAATGTCCTCAGGTGAGGATAAAAAAAAAAAAAGAAAAAGAAGTATATTCCCATTGTTGTGTAATCATCATCACTATACATTTCCAAAACATTTTAATCATCCCAGACAAATACTCTGTACCCATGAAACACTAACTTCTTTTTCCCCCTTCTCCCAGCCCCTGGCAACTGTCATTCCACTTTTTGTCTCTCTATATTTTCCATTCCTCTTATAAGTGGAATCATACTGTTTTTGTCTTTTTATGTCTGGCTTATTTCACTTAGCATGTTTATGCATCTGCTGATGGACATTTGAGGTGTTTCCAGGTTTTAGCTGTTGTGAAAAATGTTGCTATGAACGTGGGCATGCACATATCTGTTTGAATGCCTGTTTTCAATACAAGCGGGACACCGACATTGACACTGACCCAATCCACTGCTGCTTTTTCAGATTTCCCCAGCTTTACTTGTACTCATTGTATCTGTGTATATTAAGTTCTGTACAATTTGCCCAGCCGGTGTGGCTCAGTGGATTGAGGTTCATCCCATGGACTGAGAGGTCCCGGTTTGATTCCTGGTCAAGGCACATGCCCAGGCTGCTGGCTCGATCCCCAGTGGGGAGGTGCAGGAGGCCGCTGATCCACGTATCTCTTGCACATCAATGTTTCTCTCTCTCCCCTCCTTTCTCTCTAAAAAATCAATAAAAAAATATATTTTAAGTTCTGTACAATTTTATCAGAAGTGTGGTTTTGTGTATCCACCACTACCGTTAAGATATTTAACAATTCCAATACCACAAGGATCCTTCAAGTTATATTTTCATAATCACACACACCTCCCTCACCACCCCACCGCCATCTCTACCTGCTGGTAACCACTAATCTGACCTTCATTTCCAAAACTTTATTATTGCAAAAATGTTACATAAATGGTACAAAACAATATGTAACCTTCTGAGGTTGACTTTTTTCGCTCAGCATGATTTCCTGGAGATTCATCCAAGTTCAATGTGTGGATCAATAGCTTTTGTTCTTTTTTTTTGCTTTGTAGTAATTCATGGTTTGTACTGCAGTTAATCTAACCATTCTCCTGTTGAAGGACAAAAGGGATTGTTTCCAGTGTTGGCTATTATGAATAAAATTGCCATAAACATTCATATACAGGTTTTTGTGGGAACATAAGTTTTAATTTCTCTGGGATAAAGGCCCAGGGGTATATTTATGATATGGACGTACCATAGTTCGGTTAACCATTCACCTGCTGAAGGACAGTCTGGGTTGTTTCAGTTTGAGCTATTAGGAATAAAGCTGTTACAAAAATTCATGTACATATTTTTGTGGGAACATAAATAATCTGTTATCTGGGAGAAAATGCCTGGGATAGCAGTTGCTGGATCATATGATAGTGGCATCTTTAGTTTTTAAAAGAAATTTCAAACTTTTTCCAGAGTGCCTGTACCATTTTAAATTCCCACCCACAACATATGAGTGCTCTAGTTTCTCCATATCACTGCCAACATTTGATGCTGTGACTCTTTTTTATTTTAGCCACCCTGATAGGGGTGTGGTGATACTTCACTAAGGTTCTCATTTGCACTTCTTTAATGGCTGCTGATGCTGAACATCTTTTCATTGGTTTCTTTTTTTTTTTTTTTATCCTCACCCGAGGACATTTTTCCATTTTTTGTTCAGGTAGAGTGGGAGGGAGAGAGAGGAACAGAGAGAGAGAGCGAAACATCGACGTGAAAGGGACACATCGAGTGGTTGCCACCCGCACAACCAACCAGGGCCAGGGACAAACTGCAACCGAGGTACGCGCCCTTAGGGGGAACCGAACCCGGGTCTCTCAGGACCGCAGGCCGACACTCTAACCGCTGAGCCAAACCGGCCAGGGCAGTTTCTTTGCCATCTATACATCCTGTATGGTGAAATGTTTGTTCATAATTTTTGCCGATTTCGAATTGACTTGTTTGATTTTTAATTTTAGAGAAAGAGGAAGGGAGAGAGAGAGAAACATCTTTGAGAGAGAAACATCGGTCAGCTGCCTCCTGCACAGCCCCTACTGGGGATGGAGCTCCAAACTGAGCATGTACCCTGACCAGGAATCGAACCGAGACCTCTCAACCTCTCAGTCCATGGGATGACGCTCAGTCCACTGAGCCACTCTGGCCAGGCAAGGGAGATGGTTTTGGGTGGTCAGAGCACAGCAGTGGAAAGCACTTGAAGGGCGAGGCCTTGGCCACCCTTGAATGCCTCCCTAAGAGCCAGACACCACTATCAGGAGATACATTTTAATGTCGCTTTGTTTTCATTGCATTTATCTTTGGGGTCAATATTTTTGACAAGTGGCACCACTTTTCAATTCAGGACAGTAATTAAAGGTATCTATTGAAGTGGGGAATAAGCAAAGCGACACTTGGCTGTGGCAGAAAGTCTGAAGCCGGCGCCGGCTTCAGACTGAAGCCCTGGCTCAGCCCCACTTCCCGGGGCCAGCTCGAGGCACAGTTTCCCACCCCGGCCACCTTGGCCCTGGCCCAGGCTGTCCTGGATCAGCGCTGCCCCCGGGGTGGGTGGGGGAAGGGCCGTGGCCCTCACCTTCCTGAAGAAGGGCAGCCGGCTGCTCTGAGTGTCTCTGTGTCACTGCCGTCTGGAAGGGCAAGTCACTCTGAGTGTGCCCAGCTTCGAGGGGCCCTTGGTGATGGTTCCCTAAAGCTGCTGACACATTTTCCCAGGGCCTTGGGTGGTCCTCCCACCTGTGCATCTGTCCTGAGTGATGGCACATGCTTCTCTCAGAGCGGGAACTGACCAGCATAACCAGGCCACTTGCTCCTTGCTTGCAGGACAGCAGGTGTCACTGGCCTTAGACCGGGGTTCTAATCCCAGCTCTGTCACTCACCATCCAAGTGACCTTGGGTAAGTCACTCCTGACCTCCGTTGCTTCACGTTCCAATGGAGATGACAAATTTGAGTGAGTCAGAGCCCTTTCAGGGCAAGTGACAAATACTCAACAGGAAGGAGCTTAAACCAGAAAGGAAATTTATCAGCTCATGAAATTAAGAAGTGTGGGTTCATGTCATGGTGAGTTCAGGCATGAAGATGAACAGTATCGTCATCATTCAGATCTGCTCTCTTCTGTATGGATATTATTCTCTGTCAGGCTTTCTCCCTGCAGTGGAAAGATGGTCTCTAGAAGTTCCAGGCTACTAGTTCATCAAACCAAGCAAAACCTCTCATAGTCCCAGGGATTGAGTGTCATTGGTTCATCTTAGGTCATGTGCCCAACCCTGAACAAATCATGAGTTAGGTATATGAACCTCTCTGAATGGCCAAATTAGGTCACATGACTATACCTTGAAGGGCAATGTTAGACCCAACTGAAACACTTGAGAACAGGGAAAAGAGTCCACCAGCCCATCCAGTGTGGTTCAGTGGTTGAGTGTTGGCCCATGCACCAAGAGGTCGCTGGTTCGATTCCCAGTCAGGGCACATGCCCAGATTGTGGGCCCAATCCCCTGTGGGAGGCATGAAGGAGGTGGCCAATCGATGTTCTCTCTCACTGATGTTTCTATCTCCCTCTCCCTTCCTCTCTCTAAAATCAATTAAAAAGAAAAAGAGTCCACCAAAGGACTAGGGGTTCTGATACCAGAAATGATGCAAGGCAGCAAAATTGTAACCCTTCACTAAGAGTTCCACTTACTATTAGGAGAGTCCAATGAGAAAAGGCATATAAAGTCACTTTGGAAAAGGCTACATCTGATTTTTGGTGCTATAATTAATTATAGAGAAGAAATAAAGGTAGACACATGGCCTCCAAGGTATTTAAATAATATGTAATTTTATTTTTTATTCATTTATTTTAAAGTATGTTTTTATTGATTTTCTAGAGAGAGAGAAACATCAATGTGAGAGAGAAACATCAATCGGCTACCTCCTGCACACCCCACACTGGGAATGGAGCCTACAACCTGGGCATGTGCCCTGACCAGGAATAGAACCAGGACCTTGTAGTCCATGGGATGAGGCTCAATCCACTGAGCCACACCAGCCAGGCAATTGTTTGATTCTTTTACTGTTGAGGTTTAAGGGATTTTTCTACCTCTAGATACTGGTCCTTTGTCAGATATGCAGTTTGCAAATACTTTCTCTACTTCTTTAGCTTGTCTTTTTATCCTTTTAAAGGGTCCTTCACAGAGCAAAAGTTTTTAATTTTGATGAGATCCAACTGATCATTTTTCCCCTTTGTAGATCATGCGCTTGGTGTCAAGTCTAATAAGTCTTTGTTTAGTCTTAGATTCTAAAGATTTTCCCCTACTTTTTTCCTAAAAGTTTTATATTTACATTTAGGTTGGTAATCCATTTTGAGTGAATTGTGCTTCACAAAATTTCACCACATACAGGGTTCAGTATCCAGCAACAGCTCCAAGTTCAAGGAGACCACTATGCAGATTTCTGGACCTGTAGCTCAGGTAGCTTCCCGCTCTCTACTGCTCTGTCCAGAACCTCTTCTCTGGACCGCATGCCAACGCTCTAACCGCTGAGCCAAAACGGCCAGGGCCAGAACGTCTTCTCTTAACCCTTACACTATAATGGTTAAGTTAGAAGTTGTGTCAGGTATTGATGAGTCATTAATCAATAACAATTACTGAGTTCCTAATTATAGGAACTTTTGTCCTACAAAAGATACAAAGAAGAAGATATCTGTCTTAGTCATGGTTTTCCAGAGAAACAAACCAACAGGTAGATAGAAAGTCATATATACAGCCCTGGCTGGTTTGCTCAGCGGTTAGAGCATTGGCCTGCAGACCAAAGAGTCCTGGGTTCGATTCTGGTCAAGGGTAGATACCTCGGTTGCGATTCGTCCATGGCCCTAGTCGTGGTCATGCAGGAGGCAACTAGTTGATGTGTCTCTCTTGCATTGATGTTTTTTTCTCTCTCTCTCCCTCCCACTCTATCTGAAGATAAAATGGAAAAATATCCTTGGGTGAGAATTTTAAAAAATTATAAAAGAAAAAGAAAGTCATACATACATAGGGAATTGGCTCACATGAGTATGGAGACTGACAGACCCCACGATAGAGCCAATGGCGTATATAATTCCAATCTGAAGGCCTGAGAAGTAGAAGTAAGTTCCATGGTGTAAGTCCCAGTTAAAGCTAAGTCTGAAGGCAGGAAAAGACCAATCCCAGTTCGAAGACAGTCTGGCAGAGACAGAGAGCTCTCCCTTACTCAGCCTTTTGTTCTATCCAGGTCTTCAGTTGGCTGGATGAGGCCCATCCATACCAGGGAGGGAAATCCACTTTACTCAGCCTGCCAGTTCAAAAGTTGATCTCCTCCCAAAACACCCTCACAAACACACCCAAATATCCCATCATCTCATGGCCCAGTCAAGTTGACACATAAAATTAACCATCACAATATACTACACCAGCCCCATCCGCAGCCATCCACATGAGCGCAAGGCAGTGATTGGGAAATGTGTACAAACCTAGTAGTCAGGGATGGTGACAGGAGCTTGAGCAACAGGATTGCACAAACCATGATGCTGCTCTCTCCTCTCTCACTCATCCTTCACCTCACTCCCTCACTTTCCAAAAATTCAACTTTTCCATCATCCTTGACAAACAAGAAGGTACGGTGACAAGGGCCCACAAAGCAATTGGCTGGAACTCCGTAGACACTGCTCTTCTCAGACAGAGTATCTGACCTGTTTTGCTACAGTCACTGCCATTCCCTACTGTTCCCTGACATGGAGGCTCAGCATCATTTGTCATTTAACACTGAGCTGGCTCTGTTTTTCTTACTCCCAACCTGTCTTATAGTTTATCTTACCTGCCTGGCCCCCATGGACATCTAAATTTTAACCTCTTAGGTAGTTTGAACCCTTCATTTAATAGAAGAAACAAGCTCAGAGAGAGGACATGATCTGGTGACCAGAATTCCAGTGTCCCTTTCTTCTGAGGATCTCCTTGGCAGGGATCTTGAACATATGTCCTTGTGGCAGTGTCCCCAAGGGCTTTTCCTGTGAGGCACTCCATGGGAAACCGAAGCCTGTAGAGCCATCAGGCCTCCCTCCCTCTGAGTAGCCCATCCATGGCCAAGGGACTCCAGATTGCAGAGCTTGACTGCTCGTGTGGAGGTGAGTGGAGGGTAGTCAGTGATCCGAATATGAATGCCCAAGTAGCAGAAAAGATCTTGAAATCAGAGCTAATTTGGGAGACACAGAACATGGGGTTCTTGGAAGGGAACCACACCTATTGTGGGGCTCAGGCTGATGGGGAACAAAAGTCCACACAGTGGCCAACCAGACCTTCCGCTAGAGCTGGCCACTTCTGCCTTTGGAAAGTGTTTCACAATGCCCCATGTGTGTGAGGACAGCCAAACTCAACTGAGGATGGGTAAGAGGTGTGGGTTCACACACTGACATGTACCAGCAGCCAGAGAGGGGACATGCGCTGAGGAGCTGCCCAGCACGCTGCTCGCACACAGAGTACCTGACCTGTCGTCCTCATGACAGGTGAGTGGTCCCCTCCAGGGATGGAGGTCGGAGAGAGTCAGGGAGGCAGAGGAAGTCCCTGGTCCCCATGGAAGTCCTGGTCTGGACCATATTTCTGGACATGAGCCTGGGGACGGGTTCTTTGCATCCCCAAGGGCATAGGGTCCCCTTTGTCTAATCCTTGTGCATTTGGAGCCCCTGGAACTTCTTCGGCTGCTGGAGGTGGTGGGGGTGAGGCCAAGGGGAACACATGCAGTGTCAGGCAGCCCTCCTCAGAGCAAGAGAGATCTGGATTTGGGGATCTCTGCACTCACAGGGAAGGGGAGTGATCCTGAAGGCTCCACTTCCAACATTTTCTGGAACATTTGGTCAAGGGGTGAAGGTGAGGGACCCAAGATGGGAGTCAAGGGCCCGTATCAGTTGGGCCTTGATTCTGCACTTTGCCAGGAGGAGGCAGGGGAGGAGGACAAATCGCTTTAGCCCTGGGCCAGCAGAAAGAAGCAGGTCACTCACCATGCCTCATGGGACCCTTTGCAGATAACAAGGGTCCCCAAAGGCTAAGCAGGCCCAGCTATGGCTCCATCTCCAGCCCACCCAATGCAGGGCCACAGCAAGCACCTCCCGAAGCAACCTACCTGAGCGAGAAGGTCCCCATTCCGGACACAAAACTGGTAGGAATGCTAGAAACTTCCGGGGTCTTTCAGCATTGGCAGGACCATGTGGTGGGATCTCATGAGCAGGGGAGGATGTCTCCCGAGGACCACGGCAAGTCTTTTTCAGTTTGAGCAGCAGTGACCCACAGTGTAACTGCCCCCTTCCTGTTTCTGTCTCTAGCACTTGTTTATCATTTGTCTAAAAAGTATCAGTGGCTTTCTGGATGAATCCCAGCTTTCCTATAGGGAAAGGGACTTGGGGTGAATTCAGGTTGGAGCCTTGAGGATTTGTTGTTAAAGGAGAGGACCTGCCCTGGCCGGTTTGGCTCAGCTGTTGGAGCGTCGGCCCGCGGACAGAGAGTCCCGGGTTCGGTTCCCACTAGGGGCACGTACCAAAAAAAAAAGTAAAAAGGAGAGGACCTGGACAAGGGCATCAGTAGAAGTAAAGGAGGCTGAAGACAGGCTTCTAAAACAGTCACCCTGCATTTCCAGAATCGTTAGCAGACCCCAAGCTGCCAGACCAAGCCCTAGAATGGGGGTAGGAGGGCTCTCGGCTGCCTGGACTCCAGAGAGGGGGGCCTATGGCCTGACAAGGGTCTAGGGAGGGAAGAATTGGACCAGGGAGGCTTGACCCCAGGATAAGCCCCTGTTGGGACTCTGAGAATCTGCAGAGTCAGGGCCTGCAGGAGGTAAGCTGGTCAGGAGTAGGCAGGCTGCTGAATGTGCTGGATCCTTAAAGCTAATGGGCTGACTCAGCAAATCCTTCTGGTTCCTCCTACCTCATGTCTTCCACTAACCCCTGGGGTGGGGGTGGGGGGTACAGCTCCAGGAATGGTGAATAGAGGGCCAGGCTGGCCTGCCTGGACTGATGAGCCCCTTGGAGTTCAGCTTGGGGGGGGGGGCAAGGCCAACTATTGCAGCCCCTATACCCAGGACCCCCTTACCCCATTCCCACCCACAGGGCACATTCAGCCTGAGGAAGCTGTGGGCCTTCACGGGACCTGGCTTCCTCATGAGCATCGCTTTCCTGGACCCAGGAAACATCGAGTCGGACCTGCAGGCTGGTGCTGTGGCTGGATTCAAAGTGATTGAGTTGGGGCACTGTGGGGAAGGGGGTGACCAGGTTAAACAGGTGGAGACCCCAGCTTGCCTCATTTCCCCAGAGTGGCCTGCATGGCTGGTGTCCCTTGGAGAAGATATTAAATTCAAGTGGGCCAGAAAGGGTCCCCAGGGCATCCCTGCTAGAGTTTGAGGTATATGGGGGGTTGATCTTCTTGCTCTGTCTCCCCACTCTGTCCCCAAGGAGTGTCCTTGGTTAGAGGGTGCCACCAATTCCAGGGTAAGCAGACCGGCCCCTTGGGCTAAGGCCTGTCCCTGCTTTCTCATAGCTGCTCTGGGTGCTGCTGTGGGCCACCGTGTTGGGCTTGCTCTGCCAGAGACTTGCTGCTCGCCTGGGGGTGGTGACAGGCAAGGACTTGAGTGAGGTCTGCCATCTCTACTACCCTAAGGTGAGTTTGGTGGACAGGAAACACTTACAGGTTTCAAACCCAAAACAGCCACGGACAGCTTCCGTGATCAAATAAACACATCATCTCAAGTGGGGTATTACAAGTCCATTTGATAGATGAGAACCGAGGCTCAAACTAAGAGTGCACAGACTGAGAGGGACATTAGACATGCCCTGTTCATTTCACGGAAGGGGAAATTGAAACCCTGAGAAGCAACTTGCTTAAGCCAAAAATAGGTAGGCATCAGCTTGGGCTGGTCAGTGTCTGGGGTGGATGCTGGGGGCCTAGCTGTTATCAGTGTCCAGGCAGGAAAACCAAAATTCCACCATTAGATATCTCAAAGATATTTAATGCAGGGATGTATCACAACGGTGTTGGAAGGGCTAGATGAACCATGGAAGGAGGGTGTTATCCACAGGTCAGAAAGCTGCTGGGCAGGAGCCCAAGACCCTTGGTTCTCTGCCAAGCTTCCGGGAGCATTGCCGCCTCTGCCCAAATGGCCAGCAGTGCTGCTGGAGTGTAGGCTGCCGGTGCTTTTGCCGGTGCCACTGCCAGAAACACTACCAGAAGCAGGTGGGAAATGATGTCTCGTGCCTTTCAATCTCCCATAAGTGTTTCCTGCCACCCATCTGGAAGCCAGCTGGCAAGGCCGTCTTACAAATGTAGTTTGCAGGCTTCTAGCCCAGCAGGGCAGTGCTGAGTATGGAAAGGTGCGTGTAGGACTGACACAAACAACTGACCGGCCTTAATGAAGGTTACTTGCTCCCCTAGGTGCCCCGCACTCTCCTCTGGCTGACGATCGAGCTAGCCATTGTGGGCTCGGACATGCAAGAGGTCATTGGCACAGCTATAGCATTCAGTCTGCTCTCAGCTGGACGGTACTTCCCCGGGGGCCCCAGCCCTTCTGTCCAGGGCTGGGAACAGCTGATACTTCTTCCCCAGGCTTTATACTTCCCTGTGTCTATTCCATCCTGCAGTCCCCTCTGACTCAGAGTTGTTGCGCAATTTTTGAGGTGGGGAAACAAAGACCCAGAAAAGCAAAGTGATTTGTCTAGTGTCACACAGATGCCAGAGACCTTTCAGGCTTCAGGGCTGCAGCCCCAAACTACCTGCCATACTGGTCCCCCCACCCATCTTGGCCCTTCCTCTTGTGTTCGGTGCCATTTTCCATCTCCAGCCCGCTCCCACTCCCTCTCCGGTTGCTCTCTGGGGTCAGTGCTCCGAGGAGGTGAGATTTCACCGGCTCCAGCTCTGAGGGTCGGCTGACCCAGGCCACTCTGTTTCAGAATCCCTCTCTGGGGTGGCGTCCTCATCACCATTGTGGACACTTTCTTCTTCCTCTTCCTGGACAACTATGGTGAGTGTGCCCTTCATCCCAGAGGGGACTGCACTACAGGTTGGGCAAGTGGACGTAAGAGCCAGCTGATGCCCCGCAGTTCTGAGAAAAGGATGAGCCCCTCACCCTGTGCAGCCTTGAGCAAGTTACTCAGACTTCTGTTTCTTCATCTATAACGTGAGGAAACAACAGCACAGACGTCACAGGGCTGTGAGGATTCGCTGAGCACTTGGCACAGTGCCTGGAAAAAAGTGCTCAAGATTTTGCCATTAATAATTGCTGCCCAGGCCGGTTTGGCTCAGCGGTTAGAGCGTCAGCTGGCGGACCAATGAGTCACAGGTTCGATCCCGGCCAAGGACATGGCATGTACCTCGGTTGCAGTTTGTCCCTGAACTGTGCAGGAGGCAACCAGTCGATGTGGCTCTATCACATCGATGTTTCCCTCTGTCTCTCTCTCCCTCCCACTCTATCTGATGATAAGTAGAAATGTATCCTCGGGTGAGGAATAAAATAAAATAAAATATTTGCTTATGTTACAGTTATTTTTTGTTGTTGTTGTTGTTGTTTTGTGTGGTTTTTATTGTTCTGCCCCTTTGCTCTCTCCCTAGGGTTGCGGAAGCTGGAAGCTTTTTTTGGATTCCTTATTACCATTATGGCCTTGACCTTCGGCTATGAGGTGGGAAGCCAGAGCTACAACACCCCCACCAGAGCCACCCCTGTCTCTGCCCCCTGCAGAGCCTAGGGGGCCAGGGTCAGGGCGGAGGGTGGGAATGGCTTTGTAGGGACAAGGTTTGGCCTGACCAGGCTCCTCCCCGCAGTATGTGGTGGCACGCCCTGCTCAGGGAGCACTTCTTCGAGGCCTGCTCCTGCCGTCGTGCCCCGGTTGCGGCCAGCCAGAGCTGCTGCAGGCCGTGGGCATCGTCGGTGCCATCATCATGCCCCACAACATCTACCTGCACTCAGCCCTGGTCAAGGTGAGCAGAGGGGCAGGAGGAAGAGATGCCCGGTCCCTTAGCTTCACAGGGGCCCCACCTCCAAGCCGGAGCCTCTCCCCTTTGGCTCCTGTCTTGCAGATTCTAGGTGGGACGTGAATCATTTTCTATTCAATATTTAATAATAGAGCACCTGTTGTGTGCTGGGATCTGGGGTCGATGATGAAAAGACAGGTAAGTCCTCTGCCTTCCTGGAACTTGCATTCTAGTTGGTGAGACAGACCACGAGCGAGTAAACAAATGATGGAAAAAGTTCTGGATTGTGCCGGGTGCTCTGAAGGAAACAAAACACAGAAGTATGAGAGGAGGGGGCTGCTTTAGAAAAGGTAGTCAGGAAAGGCTTTGTAAGGAGGTGACCTTTGAGACATGAAGGGTGGGAAGGAAGATTAGGGGAGAAGATATTCTTTTGTTTGTTTGTTTTTAATTTTTTTTTCTCTTTTTAAATCCTTACCTGAGGACATCCTTACATTTATCTTCAGACAGAGTGGGAGGGAGAGGGAGATAGAGAGAGAGAGAGAGAAACATCAATGTGAGAGAGATGCATCGATTGGCTGCCACCCGCACGACCCCAATCAGGGCCAGGGATGAACCGCAACTGAGGTACATGCCCTTGGCTGGAATCGAACCCGGGACTCCTCGGTCAGCCGGTGCTCCAACCGCTGAGCCAAACTGGCCAGGGCAGGAGAAGATATTCTAAGCATAGGAAAAGACAAGGCAAAGGCCCTGAGGATAAATAAACTGGGCAGGTAGGAAGGGGGTCAGCTGACCAGGGCCTGCCCCAGACTGCCAGGTATGGGGCTTTATAAAGAACTGGGATTTGGGGAGAACACAGGTAGAGGTATGAGAGTGGAAGGTATTGGGGTGGCTCTGAGAGACTTTGGCTCTTCTCTCCCCTTTGACCTTTATAGTCTCGAGAGATAGACAGGACCCAACGGGCTGACATTCGAGAAGCCAACATGTACTTCCTGATTGAGGCCACCATCGCCCTGTCTGTCTCCTTCTTCATCAACCTCTTTGTTGTGGCTGTCTTTGGGCAGGCCTTCTACCAGCAAACCAACCAGGCTGCGGTGAGACTCCACACCACACCACACCCCGCTGTAGCACTGCTGGGGACCTCAGGCAACGCAGCTAAGACCTTTGAGTCTCTGCTGTACACTCCAGGCATGGGCAGCAGAGGGAGTCTGTGACCCTGGCCTCTGGCTAGTACCCCCTTCCCCAACCCACTGGGGAGACAGCTCCTCCCAGGCAGACTCTTGATGGTCAGAGCCACACAAGGGGCTGCAAGGCACAGACATCCAAGGGAAGTGCCTGGGAGGGAGGAGCAGAGTCTTGGAAGACCCAGCATTCTGGTTGTACCTGGAAGGTTGGCAGGGTTTGCCCAGCCAACTGCAGGGAGCATTCTGGGAGGAGAGGATATCTGAGCATGAGTGTGGAGTGGGAATGCACAGGTACTCATTTTCTTCTCTGAGTCCTCTCTCCTCATAATCTTTGCTAGCAGACAAACTGTCACTCATTCAGCAAACATTTACTGAGTATTTGTTATGTATCAGGCAGTGTTCTAGACCCTGGGGATACAGAAGTCTATGATATAAAGGCCTTGCCCTCTTGCAGCTTAAATTTAGAGGGCAATGAGCAGACAGGAAACACATAAACCAATCAGTACAAAAGGGAAGAGTGTGGACAATGTTGTGAAAAAAATAAAGGAGGTGATGAAACATCATTGGGGATGTGATAAGGGAGAGGCTATGTTAGCCCTGGTGGTCAGGAGAGGACTCTTGGAGGAGGTGACGCTTGAGCTGACTCTGAAAGAGAAGGAGCCAGCTAGTTCCTCTAGGACTCTGGGATTTGGGACCTGCGCCTGTCTCCCTTTCTGAATGGGTCATCGTCATGAGGCTGGTCAGTGTTAGATGCTTACTAAATGCTAACCACCATGGGAGAGGACTAGCCAGGCCTCCAGGGATCTCAGTACTGCCACTGACTTATTATGTGACCTTTCAAGGTTACGCCCCTCCCTGGGTCTCATGCTGCTCCTTGACACAAGAAGAGAGGTCTAAATAGGAAAGGCGAACCTTTGTCTTCAAGACCTGGCCAGTCACAGAGCCGTGGGAAGTGGGTTCAGTGTAAGGAAGAGGGGACTGTGGGGCAGCTTGAGTCACTGCCAGACAACTGTCTTTCTGTAGTAATGCCAGCTCTTACAAACCCAACAGACCCCTGGAAACCAGGTTCTCATGTGAGTTCTCAATTTTATTTATTTTTATTTAAAAATTTTTTTTCCTTTATTGATTTTAAAGAGAGAGGGAGAGAGAGATAGAAACACTGATTAGAGAATATCCATTGGCTGCCTCCTGCACACCCCCCACTGGAGATCTGGCCCACATCTGGGCATGACCAGGAATCAAACCAATGACCTCTTGGTGCATGGGTCCATGCTCAACCGCTGAGCCATACCAGCCGGGCTGAGTTCTCAATTTTAAATATTGGCAGTAAATTCACATTAAAGAAAAAACTTGTTAGCCAAACAAAATATGTCTAGCCAGACTCAGCCAAAGGGCCACCAGTTTTCAACTCCTGATCAAGGACTGGCGGTTTGAGCTACTGAGACCGAGTGTGCACTTCTAATCTCCCTGCTACTGCCCCTGTGCCTGCAGTTCAACCTCTGTGCCAACAGCAGCCTCCATGACTACGCCAAGATCTTCCCCATGAACAACCATACAGTGGATGTGGACATTTACCAAGGAGTAAGTGAGCGGCAGGGGGCAGGCATGGAAAGACACGCCCGCTATGGGAGGAGCCTTGTGGCGAGGGGCGGGGTCACGAGTCTGACCACACCCCTCCTTCCAGGGTGTGATGTTGGGCTGCGTCTTCGGCCCCGCAGCCCTCTACATCTGGGCGGTGGGTCTCCTGGCCGCTGGGCAGAGCTCCACCATGACTGGCACCTACGCGGGACAGTTTGTGATGGAGGTGGGGCCTGGGGCCAGGGGTGCGAGGTCAACTGGCACACAACTGGGGGCTCGGACACGGGCTTTGTTGATCCTTAAAGCAGCCCAGATCCTAAAGTATCCCTTATAAGCCGGAATTTACGACGAGATTCAGAGAGGTGAGGTGACTGCAGACCCAGGACTAATAGGAGGCTTTTACCCAAAACTCTTGAGTCTGCAGCAATCAGCGGTGGGAAGGGAACTCGCCTAATTTCTCCCCATCCATTGCCAACAAGAGACAGAGCTGCCCCCATTTCAGAGATGCAAAAACAGGGGCTTCCCCCAGGCATGAGATGGGATGAGGGAAGACAGAAGTCCCTACTCTGGAATTCCCCAGCCACCAAGGTGCCTACCCCACACTCCAGGGCTTCCTGAAGCTGCGTTGGTCACGCTTTGCCCGTGTCCTCCTCACTCGCTCCTGCGCCATCCTGCCCACCGTGCTTGTGGCCGTCTTCAGGGACCTGAGAGACCTGTCAGGCCTCAATGACCTGCTCAACGTGCTGCAGAGCCTGCTGGTGAGGGCATCCCTATCACCCCTGCCCTCTGCGGAGCTAAACAGAATCCGCAACAATACCCTATATTGAGCTTACCCTCCTCCCAGGCGCAATCTAAACACACCTTTCCAACAAGACTCACATAAACCCACAGCCAGCCCAGGGATACAAACCACTGTTAACTCCATTCTGCAGCTTGGAAAATGGAAGCACTCAGTTAAGTGACCAGTGGCAGAACTGGGGTTCAAAATCAGGCAGCCTGGGACCACAGCTCCCAAACACTTTCTTTTGCTCTGGAACCCCACAAGCATGGAAGGCACAAAAGTGGAGAAACTGAGGCTCAGAGTGGTTGGGAGACTTGCCCCAGGGCACATAGCTCAGGCAGAGGATAATAGGAGTTCCAGTCCCCTCCTCTCCTCAGTCCCCTCCTCTCCACTTCACTGTATTCTGAGGGCAGGGTCCCTCAGCCCCATCCTCCGGATTCTCCCCAGCTTCCTTTCGCTGTGCTGCCCATCCTCACATTCACCAGCATGCCCAACCTCATGCAGGAGTTTGCCAATGGCTGGTGAGTATTCCTCATCCCAGGCACTGGACTTGCATTATCGCATTTGATCCTCACAATCATCTAGAGGTAGGAACTACCATTATTATCCCCATTATCCAGCTAAGCTCAGAGAGGTTAAGAAACTTGTCCAAGCTCACACAGCTAGTAAATAGGGGAGCCAGGAATGAAATCTGGGGGTGGGGGCTGTTTCCAGAGTCTGAGCTCTTCACCCTCACCTCAGACTCTGCTTTTGCAAAACCGCACCAGGATGAAGCCTGGAGGGCCCAAGAGGCAGAAGTGGGCTGGGGTTTGCTTCAGATCCCATAGCCCAGAAAAGCTGGTTTTGTTATCTTGCCACTCTACCGACCCCCATTTCAGACTGGATGTGGGCACTGGAGAGAAGGAGATGCAGCCAGTCCTGAGTTTCCCTCCTGTCCTCCAGGCTAAGCAAGGCCATCACTTCCTCAATCATGGCACTGGTCTGTGCCATCAACCTCTACTTCGTGGTCAGCTACCTGCCCAGCCTCCCTCACCCTGCCTACTTCAGCCTTGTAGCTCTGCTGGCTGCAGCCTACCTGGGCCTCACCACCTACCTGGTACTGTAGGGTCAGCTGGTGTCTTGGGATGGGGAAGGCAACAGCAGGCAACAGATGGAGGGAGGGGGGATGGACATGAGGACTCCCCAGAGGTCTTGTTCTCATAATCACCCCTCCCCCAGGTCTGGACCTGTTTCATTGCCCACGGAGTTACCATGATAGCTCACAGCTCCCACCAACACTTCTTGTATGGGCTTCCTGAAGAGAAGCAGAAGGGGGAGCCCTCTGGATGAACTTCCCTGGGGCCAGGCTCAGATGGTGGGGTATGGACTAAATGGGGCAGGCTAGCCTGTTGGGCATGGGGGTGGGAAATGCGGAAGCAGCAGTTGGAATGGGAGTTTTGGAGGCAGGCCAATCCAGAGGGACCTGCTGTTTCCCAGCTTGGACAACTGATTAATTTACAGGTCTCGGTGTCCTCATCTGTAAAATGGGACAACACCAACCTTGCAATGGAAGTAAAGCACTTTAACACAGTGCTTGGCACCAGGAATAAAAAATAATGCAAAAGCGTCACTAGCGTGGCTCGGTGGACTGGGCGTCCTCCCATGGACTGAGAGGTCCCGTTGGATTCCCAGTCAGGGTGCCGGCTCGATCCCCAGAAGAGGGCATGCCGGAGGCAGCCCATGGACATATCTTTGTCATCTGGATGTTTCCATCTCTCTCTCCTTTCCTCTCTCTGTAGAAAATCAATAAAAACATATATTTTTTAAAATCCAAAAGTATTTATTGAGCACTATAGGAGTGACCTGACAGACCAGCCCAGTTGTGGGTAGGACATAGACTCCAAACTGGCACTTAAAATAGAATCTGATGAATATTAAACCAATGCTAGTTCCCTTCTTATCCAAGGGAGCAGGGAAACGGAATCAGGGAAGGCACAAAATCCCTGAACAATCAAGAGGAGCCCCCTACTCCAATGTCTCCGCCTCTTGCTATTTAGCTCTTTGGCCTCAGCCTTTTTGTTCCACCAGCAACCCATTTTCTAGGCAGTAAAACAGAGGCGCAGTTCTCCTTCCTTCTGGCGCCAGGTCATAAGGAACCCTAGAGTCCCTGCCTCTGAGGCCCAATTCATTGCCAACTCCCCCGGAAACCCGGCGGCCAGGACTCCCAAGTCGCGCAGTTAACGTTCCTTGTGCCCTGGCGCCCAGCTCCCCCTAGGGGTAGGGACGTTCCAAAGTGCCTGAACTACCTGCCACCGTCTCACCCTTCCGGGCCAAAAAGAAGGCGGGCGCTCGGGCCTCGCGCCCTGGGGCCTCAGAATCTGCCCAGATAAGGAGGGGGTGGGGAGAGAGAGACATGTGGGCGGGGAGTCCCCTCTGCTGCTGGGAGCCGCCCGACACACCTTCGCCCCGTGCTGGGGCTGCACTTTGCAGACGCTCCCTGGGCTGTTTCTAGGCTCCCCCAAGTCCCTCCTCCGGCCTCTTCCTGTCCCTCGGACCTCAGCCCCAGAGCTTCGGAGGGCAGCGATGAGAAGGGGCTGCCAGGCTTTTCCCTGGGTTGAGACGGGAACGGGCCTGGAAGACCCCCCCACCCCAATTTCCCGGGTATTCGGTGGGGCAAGCCCCGCGCTCAGGAAGGGGCGCTTGTTTATGAGAAGAATATCCTCTTTCTTAAAAGGGCAACGATGCCAGTGGGGCCCTCAGGAGGAATGGAATGGGACGGGTCTGGCTCAGGTCAGACCAACGATGGGAAAGGTTACCTGAGCAAGAAGGCCGCCCAATTCCCTTCTCCGGCCTTGGCCCTGGAGAAAATGGGGCCCACGCGAGCTGAAGGGGGGAAGGGATGGGGGCAGGTAGTGGAGAAAGGCATCTCCTAGCCCCTTCTCCAGCTTCCTGGGGTTGCAGCCATCTGTACCTCCTGCATACTCCTTTGGTCAATTCACTAGTAATTAAATGGGTTCCAACCCTGTCAGATGTGGGGGAGGGAGGCAAAGTTCCGAATTAAAGGTGATGGCTCCCAAGGAGTTCCAGTGTGTGTGTGTGTGTGTGTGTGTGTGCGCGCGCGCGCGTCTGTAGGGTAGACAGACAAATCACTATATAGTGGGATGGGGAACGATCGATGTAAGAATCGGGCACAGCTGAAAAGAGCGGGGCATGGGCCAGGGAAGGCCCTTGGACAGAGTTTGAAAGCTGAATAATCAAGGAGTGATGAGCATGCAAATGGACCGGGGGGGGGGGGGGGGCAGGGGCTGTGTGTACGAAAGCAGAGACGTGTGGAAAGTTCTTGGATCTTGTGGAGCAGGATGGGGACCCCAGAGGAATGAGCAGGCTGGTCCTACTAATAGTTAAGCCTGGGACTTAGGACTTGGGGGCAAGGGATGCCGGGAGGCATGGAGACTGAAGGGCCAGCTAAGGCGTTACAGTGGGCAAGAGGTTGGCGATGAGGTTAGGTCAAGGTCAGTCATTTCAGCTCAAGGGAGGCCCCGACAGAGCGCTGCCCTCCCACCCCCATAGTAGCTCTGGTTCTCAGCCTCTGGGTTCAGACTTGACTTTCTCTGGGAGACTGCCCTGGTGGCCCTGCCTTTCATGCTTGGTGCCCCCTTCCATTTTACCAACCCCATTTGGCAGATGGAGTTAGCTGCGTGCAGGATGGAGAAGACACTTGTCCACAGTGCCAGACAGAACCTGGTGTTTCCCCACGCACGGGTCCCATGATTTTGTTCTTCCTGGGGTGCAAACCAATGAAAGGTAAAAATAAACTATGTGAGTAAGGCGATCTCTAGCCGCTGGGGTAGAGAGACAGCAGTAGGTGTTGAAACCCCACCACCACCACCACCTCATACACAGATGAGGAAATTTAAAGACACCCCCCCCAAAAAAAACTGCAGAACACTTCCACCAGCTCCCCTGTCCCCACAGTTCCCTAGACCTTGGGGGCAGACCTCCTGTCTGGGATCCTGGAAGGAGGGCCGATCTTCTAGGGGAAGAGACCGTACCAACAAAGGTTTAGAGGGGACACTGGGGGTTGGGAGGCCAGGGGAATGGCACAGCGGTCCTGCCCAGTGGCCTATCCCCTCTTGGGGACAGCCTGCCAGGTTCCGGTCTTCACAGGGGGAGAATGGAAGAAAGAGGAAGGCGAGCTGTCCTGCTCATGGCTGGAGCGAAGCCACGGCTTCACTCCCTCCTCTCCACACATTTACTTTTGGGGTCAGTGTGGCCTGGGTGTCGTAGATAAAGCTGAGGCCTTGCCCTGGGACGGCCCGAACGGTAGGGGAATCCCAGGGGCCGGAATCCCGCCTCTGCCGGAGCAGTAGAGCTGGGTCAAGTTGTTTCACTTCTCAGTTCAGTTTCTCATATGCAAAACGGCAAAAGAAGGAGGTGGTTCTGAGCAGTAAGTGAGGTGACGGGGGTGCATTCAGACGACGCGCCCGCTTCTTGTAAGCGATTATAATTAAACGCAATGAGGCGGGCGGGAGGGCTTGCAGGCGCCTTAAGAACTGGAGGGGGGCCGTGGGGGTCCAGCTTGGGGGTGGGAAGTCACAGGTCAATGTCACTTTCTCCGCTGCCCAGTCGCAGGACCCGATCTTCGCCTGTCCCGCCCCCCGCGTGGGGCGTCCCCCTCCTTGCTCCGCCTCCGTGGGGCCTGGAGGACTTTCGCCGCACTTGCGCGCGTTCGCTGGACCGGACTGAACCCGCCCGCCTCCGAGGCCCGCGGGGGAAGGAAGTGCTGAGGCGTGTTTGCCAAGGCTTGGCGTTATTATTTTTTAAATTATGAACACAAAATAATAACGACAAATGGAAAGAACTTAATAAACAGGAAAAAGAAACCCACCCCCAGGGCCAATCACACGGGAGTTTGCCTCGTAAAGAATCCTTGTGGATACGGGCCTAGCCAGGGTGTGTCTGCACGAACCCGGGTGGAACTGTTGTTTAAAAGCCTCCAAAAAGTACTTGTCAGGCCCCAGGGACAGGCTGGGCCCCCAGGGATTGAACGTCCACTGTGCGGGCGCCACCAGACACTCCACCCCTCTCCCCCAATAATCTGGCGGGGAGTAGAGGAGGGTGTCTGGGAAGGCCTCCTGGCGACAGCGGCATTTCATCGAGGTGGGTGGGATTTGGCTCCGTGAAGGGGACAGGAAGCCGGTTCCAGGCCGAGGGAACAGAGCGGACGAGGGCGCCTCCTGGCGGGAACGCCAGGTGACGGCGTGGGCACCGGGGTATGCTGGGTGCCACATGGGGCAGTTGGAACAGGTCGGCAGGGGGGATCCCGGGGCAAAAAGTCGGAATTCTTCTGCCCTACAAATACGGGTCACCTGGCCCCGAGACTGCGGTGGGTGTTGACGGTCACAGTCCGGTCAAGAGCATAATTGTGTGAATCTGCACAGTCCCTGGGAGAGAGCAAAAACCCACCGTTCGTTCACGACTCCCGAAAAGTGGACCCTGCAACCATAGGAGAGAAGACCCATTTTACAGACTAGATAGTGTTATCCCTAATTTCCAGAAGAGAAAACCAAGAAGCAGCCTGTCCCTGCCCCTTGGAAAGCGCAGAGGTGAAGGCCACAGCCCGCCCGCACTCCCCGGCGTGGGCGCTTGGCGGGCGGGGCGGGCCCTGGCCCCTGGCGCTGGGCAGCCTCGAACGATGGGCCGGGTGTAGGTCTTGCCACGCAGCCGCAGAGGCTCCCCGCGGGAGGGCGGCAGGAAGGGAGGTGACGCCCCCTGGAGCGCGGCCGGAACCGGGCCGGACCCGCCTCCCCGCCCGCCGAGTCGCGCCGGCCCCAGAAGTGATGAAAGCCGCGGCCGAGTCCAGGTCACGCCGAAGCCATTGCCCTTTTAAGGGGGAGCCTTGAAACGGCGCCCGGGTTCCATGTTTGCATCCGCCTCGCGGGGAGGAAACTCCATGTTGTAACAAAGTTTCCTCCGCGCCCCCTCCCTCCCCCTCCCCCTAAGAACCTGGCTCCCCTCCCCTCCGAAGCTCGCGGGGATCCCTCCCTCCCACCCTCCCCTCCCCCCCGCGCCCCGATTCCGGCCCAAGCCGGGGGGGAGGCCGGGTGCTGGGGCCAGAGTCCGGCCGGAGCGGAGTGCGCCGGGCCCCATGGACAGCTCGGCCGTCATTACTCAAATCAGCAAGGAGGAGGCACGGGGCCCGCTACGAGGCAAAGGTACTGGGGCCGCGCGGAGGGGGCCGCAGTTGGGGCGCCGCAGGAGGGGACGAGGAGGGGGCCAGGACCCTCCCCCGGGCTGCCGCCCAGGGCGCCCGCTTTGGCGGGACTCGAAGCTCTCGGCCAGAGAGGGAGCGGGGAGAGTTTGAACTCGGGGAGCTCAGAAACGTGGGGCGGGGTCTGGTGCCTCTTGGGTGCTCGGGTTTGCTCGAGGTGGGGAAGCTGAGGCAGGAGTAGAAATGGGGCTCCTTCAGGGTCTCTCGGGTTGGCAGTGCGCAATGCCAGAGAGTTGCCCCCTCTGCCAAAGCTCCCCCCCTTCCATGAGCGCGGACGGGGCTGGGAGATGGAGGGTGTTGTAGAGGGCGCCTTCAGGCCACCCGCTGAGACTCCGCCCACCACCCACTCGGGGCCTTGGTCTGGTCGGGTCGCGGGAGGGGCGCTGAGGTGACAGCGGGCTGGGGAGGGCTGGATCTCCCGCCAACACACAGCCACGATTCCCACAAACTTCCGCGTCACGCGTGGTGACTTCTAAGAGTCACCAGCGCGCCCGTGGGGAGACCTGTACTTTGGGCTGGGCATGCGGCATCCCGGCTGCAGGCCCGTGGGCTCCAGGCCTGTGTACACTAGTAGCGACCCGGGAAGCCGCGCCCCCCCTTGGGTCGGGCCCCCGGGGGCTGGCGAGCCCGGGCTGGAGATCTGCCCCTCCCTGTCCCAGTGTTTACTTTCGAGGCTAGGAAGACCTTCCAGATCTGTCCACCTTTGGCCTGATCCTAGCTCCACCCGGGGGACAAGGGCTGGGTCCAGGGTGGAGAATGGGCCGGTCAATCAGCTGGCAGACACCTGGCTCTAGGTTGGAGGTTGGGGCAGGGAGGGCTGTAGGAGGCGGGGTCGGCAGATGGCTGCTGGACAGTGGCCCCAGGTCCACCCCCCCATTCCCCACCCCCCACCCCCAGTCTCTCGGTACAGCCTCAGTGAAGGACTTTGGACTCACGGGGGTCTGAGTATGGAAGGAGGGCAGGAGTGAGCCCCAGGCCCTCCTGGGCCCAACTGAGTAAGGGCTGCTCAGGTAAGGTGGGTGTCAGGAGGTGCCCCCAGTGGGGCTGATCCCTCAGCAGTGATAGAGGCAGAGAGGAAGAAACAACACCGTTTGGTACTCCCTCCAGCCAGCCCACTCCCTAATGGACCCACACTGGAACTACTTGTGGGGAGCAGAGGGATGGCCTGGAGCCACTCTGATGTGTCTCCCTCAGTGAAGAGGGTATGACCAGACCCTCGAAGCTCAGGGGCTGGCACCTGGGCACATGTGCATGCCTCTGCAGGTCAGTGTGCACACCCCACCTTGGGCCTCCCTGTTTTCAGGTGACCAGAAGTCATCTGCTTCTCAGAAGCCCCGGAGCCGGGGCATCCTCCACTCACTTTTCTGCTGTGTCTGCCGGGATGATGGGGAGGCCCTGCCCACCCACAGTGGGGCACCCCTGCTTGTGGAGGAAAACGGAGCTGTTCCCAAGGTGCGTGGTGGCCAGGGGTTTAGGGAAAAGGGTTTTTCTTGACCTGCCTGCAAGCTCTGGATGGTGTGGAGGAGGGTGGAGTCCTCCCGGGTCTTCCCAGCTTGTCACCTGAACGCTCCAAGACCTCCACCAAGGGAATTGTAAATTTCTCCATCGTAGGTGCATGCTGTTCTCTGCCTTGATTTCCCAGGTGGAGAAGTGAAGCCTAGAGAGCCAGGCAGACTGTCTCGGGCTCCAGAGTTGGCAGGGGCAAATTTGGGATGAGGGTTGTCTCATGTCCCTGTGGCTTCCCAGAGAGGGCTGTGGGAGGGAAGATCTTTATAGGAGAAATTATTGGGGTGTCAGGGAGGTGCCCCTAGCCAGTCCCGCTCATCCCCACAGCAGACCCCAGTCCAGTACCTGCTCCCCGAGGCCAAGGCCCAGGACTCAGACAAGATCTGCGTGGTCATCGACCTGGATGAGACCCTGGTGCACAGCTCCTTCAAGGTGGGCCCTGCCCAGCAGCCCCCAGCCCTGGGTTTCTGAGGGGGCGTGCCCTGGCCTAGGAGGGCAGTCTGGGCAGGCCTTGCCTGAGCTCCAGTCACTCTTTTCTCCCCATAGCCAGTGAACAATGCTGACTTCATCATCCCCGTGGAGATCGATGGGGTTGTCCACCAGGTGAGGGGCCGGTATTGGGGGGAGGCATGGGTTTGGCATCTGCCATTCGGAGAGGCTCTTCCCACCAATCCTGAGAGTATAGGTCTTTGATAGATGTGGAATGTTAGAGGCCCAGAGAGGGTGTGAGACTTGTCCAAAGTCACACAGACCCTCAGGACCTTGACTCCAAGGCCTGCAGGGAGTGGGATTCTTCTTGGCACCCCTTACCCCACCTTGCCCGGGACCCAGTTCAAGTAATTCAGGATAGGTTGTGTGCCATCCAGCCTGTTCTCCATTACTTGGCTCGGGGGCCGGTGCCCTGCAGCCTTGGGGTAAGAGGGCTGCCTCCAGGTCCCTCCATTTGGCTAAGGCCGTGGTAGGGGAAGGGCCTGGAATTAGTGATACCCTTGAGGCAGGGGAAGCGTGGAAGTCAGAGGTTCATTTTGATCCTCTTCTGAGAAGGTGGTGGTTTCCCTAGTAGCAGTTGGGGTGGGTGGTCAGGCGGAGCACCCGCAGGGCCTGGGACCAGCCTGCCCCCTGTGCTCCTTTGCCTCCTTCACTGACTCCTGCCCAGCCCCTACCACCCCCCACTCCCAGCCTGTGGGCCAGCAGTCCCCTCACTGGCCCACCCCCCAGGTCTACGTGCTGAAGCGGCCCTATGTGGATGAGTTCCTGCAACGAATGGGCGAGCTCTTCGAGTGCGTGCTGTTCACTGCCAGCCTAGCCAAGGTGAGTGAGCCCCACACCCTCTGAAAGGCTCCTGGGACAACCCTGCCCTCCTCTCCAGCATGTGGCCTCTGGGCAGTGACCTCTGGGTCACCCTTGGCCCCGGATGACTCACCTCTCATCCACAGTACGCAGACCCAGTAGCTGACCTGCTGGACAAGTGGGGGGCCTTCCGGGCACGGCTGTTTCGTGAGTCATGTGTCTTCCACCGAGGGAACTACGTGAAGGACCTGAGCAGGCTAGGCCGAGACTTGCGACGGGTGCTTATCCTGGATAACTCACCTGCCTCCTACGTCTTCCATCCAGACAACGCTGTGAGTGTCATGCAGGACCCGGATAGGGGGCTGAGATCCAAGAAAGGGGTCAGTCCATTTGGGCTCTGCCTCCACTTCTGCTTCCAAGCAGGGCTGTGTCCCAGGCCTGGTGCCCTCTCCTTCTTCCTCCTTTCCTCTCATAGACCTGTGCCCACCCCCTCATGCTTGATTGATCATTCGGTCCATTCTGCCTGTGTGTAGAGAACTGGGGTCCCTGCTGGGCACTGGAGCAGTTGCAATATTTTAAGCTGCCAGTTGTGACCAGTTAGTGAGTCATAGAAATAATTTGGTGGGTCCTACTTGGGTTTTTTTTTTTTTTTTATGAGATAAAATAAGAAATATCCGAGTGCTTTGCACACAGGTTAAGTATCATTTGATAAAATTGTTGGTTTGTTAAATATATAAACATGATTTGCTGAGGGCTGCTGTCAAAATGTTTGAAAACTGTGGGTAAGGGGCTTCCAGGAGGTGGCCCACCGAACAGTGGGTGCCCAGGGATGGCCTGCATATTCTGCGTCCAGGGTGGTGACCCTACGCCCATCTGCCCAGGTACCGGTGGCCTCGTGGTTTGACAACATGAGTGACACAGAGCTCCACGACCTCCTGCCCTTCTTCGAGCAGCTCAGCCGAGTGGATGACGTGTACTCAGTGCTCAGGCAGCCGAGGCCTGGCAGCTAGTGAGGCGCCCTGGGGCCAGGACCTGCCCCTGACCACACCTACACTTTTCACACACGGACTCTTCCTTAAGAAAACCCAGCACCCTCGGCCTCAGTGCCACGGGGAAGTGTGCGTCTTCCTCGCCATCGGGCCAGGCTGCGAAGAGGGCAGCGAGACCCTGGATCCCTGTGTCAGTGCCTTAGAACCTCCTCACTCTTCTTAGGGGACCTAAGGGGTCCTGTGTGCCGCCCCCTTTTTCTCTCTGTGCTGCCGTGTTTTCCTGCTGCCAAGTCAGGCCCCTTGGCCCTTTCCAGTTCTGCTTGGGGGGGTGGGGGCAGGGTTCCTGCTGCCCCATGCCTTGAGCCCCCAGCCTGGGAACGGTGGACACCAAGTGCCTTGCACAGAGCCCTCTTCCCCGCCTGGTTTCCCCAGGGCCAGATCAGGTCAGCTCTTGCCTGGAACAGTCTTCAGGCTGTTGGTCAGGGAGAAACCAGTCTCCCCAGCTCTTCTGTGGGGACTGATACAGACCCCACCACCTCTGCCTAGGAGGGTGGGCAGGAGGGGAGATCTGTTACCACTTGTGAAAGCAGCAGGGGTCTGTCCTTCAGGATCCCAGAGTTCAGCTTCTCTGGGCTCATTAGCAGCTGAAGGCTGTTCCCCATTATCACTCAGGGGGCTTGGCTCCCCTAACTGAGTATGGGGACGTAGGCAGGACCCCTTTGTGGTGCCATATAAATATGTATATGTGTATATAGATTTTTAGAGGAAGGGGAGAGGGAAGGGTCAGACACCCCTTCCTCACCCCTTTCCTGGGCCCATGAATTGGGGGGGAAGGAGGGAAAAGATTTTTACACTTTTAAACTATTTTCTGAATGAAACAAGCTGGGCAGAGGGGCCCCAGGCCCTGTCCTCTGTCCCCCACACCCTCTTTGCTTCATTCATTCATTCATTCATTCATTCATTTAAAAGACATTTATTTAGCACCTTCTATGCGCCCAGCCTGTGCTAGGCCAACCAGCTGAGTGTAGGGAGGGGTCTCTACACCACCTAAGGGGTGCTTCCGCCACCCACCTCATACTTTACCTGTGCCTTTAGGGGATCTGTAGGAGGTGGGATACTTATTGTGGGGTTTTGGGGGTGTTCCTACCAAGCTACACCCCTCCTCTGTGCCAACCCACCCTCTGCAGCCTCCTGCCTCATCCCCTGCTGGCTGGGGGCTGCTCCTCGGACACCCTGCCTTCCAGCTCTGTCTCCTTACCTGGAACCCCTTCCCCAAATGCTGAGTCTGGAGGTTAAGGCCTTAGGCTCTTCCCAGGGCCTGTTAAGGGGACCCACATTCCAGTGCCAAGGGGGGTGGCAAATGGCAAATGGAGATGTCATTGTATCCTGCACCCCCCCCTCCCACAGCCCCCAGAGAGCTGAGGTGGGAGGGAGCACATGGCTGGTGTGAATCCTGTAACCCTCCCATTTAAGTGCCTTCTCTGTGGTGGAGATCCCCTCAATGTGATGAGAACTAAAGAGAAAGCCAGACCCCCACTCCATCCTGCCTCTGTGGTTATTGGTGTAGGGGCGGTAAAATGGGAGGGGGGCGTGTCTCATGAGGCCTCGTTCCACTTTAGCAAACCCTCTTTGGAGGGAGGAGTGTGGTAGTGATGATTGCCCTACTCCCCTGGGGCTTCAAGTGTGAAAGTGCAAGAATGATCTGAGTACTGTTTAATTTTCCTACTTCTCTCAGCCTCAGTTATCTGATCTGCAAAATGGAGATCGGCACTCTGCAGAACTGATTAAATGCTGCCTTGGAGGACTCATAAGACTAGCTCTAAAAGCTAAGCAGAAATGCGTCCCTAGGGGAGGCCCCGGAAGGTATTTGGAGCCGGGAGGGGTGTGGTCTCTGCAGGGAGTGGAGGGGAGGAGTTCTTGAGGCCCCAGAGGGTGGAGGTGGGAGCGGGCCGAATAACAGGGAAGTCAAGTTCAACTCCAAACGGAAGAACTTTGAACGAAGCTGACGTGGGCCTCCCCGGCAGTGTCGCGGGAAGGGCTGGCAGGCTGAGGCGCCAGGGGCTCTGGGGAGACTGGGTGGGGACAGGCGCTCGGCCTCATTCCCCTCTGCGCCCCCTTCCCCCACCCGCCCCACCACGGCCTCCGGCTGGCCGCGCCCTAGCAGGAACCTCCGGCCCACTTCCTGCCCCCGCCCGTCCAGCCCTGGCAGCACTTCCTTTGCAAAACTGGGCAGCCCCCAGGCCCTGGCAGGAAGTGCCCTCTCGGCCCGCCCCGACCCGCCCTCATGCTTCCCACAGTGGCCACTAGAGGCCTCCCTATCCTCGCGGACGCCGGGACTCCCCAGCGCTGGGCCCTCCCGGGACTGTCCCCACCCCGGCCCCAGAGGCTGGAAAGATGAACTCCAGTCATTCACCCCTCTCGGGGGTTTGCTCCCCACAACACACCCGGGGGAGAAGAGAGATCTGTTGCCCCAAAGATTGATCCCTGGCCCCCATCTCCACCTCTCCTCCCCTCCCTCATCCCCTTGTGAATCCATCCTCAAGCTTGCCTTTTGGTGCCCCAGATGCTGATCTGTCCCCCAAGTCTGTGAGGGTGATCTACCCATGTGTATACTGCCCCTTTCCCTTCCCTCGCTCCCCTCCCTTTTCCCTGGTAGGAAAGCGCTGGGCAGTACGGACCTGGGAAGAGAAGCTGCAGTTCCATCCGGGAGCTGGAGCCTCAGAGCCTTTGTGGAGTTAATACCCAGAGCGCCTGCCTCTGCCCTATCCTCCTTGGGGGTCCCGCTGGATTTCCTGCTTCATGCAAATACTAGTCCCCCAGATTTGCATCCCAGAGGCCCACATAGGCCAGGGAGTCATCAGGGCTCCCCACTTTGAATGAGACCGCAAACAGCCTTTTCCCACCACCACCACCACCCACACACCCTTCACCCACATAAAGTTCAACTTAACCACGTATATCTGCACTTCCTGTGTACCAGGCACAATGCCAGGACCGGGGACACACCATGACTAGGGTATGTCTCTGCTCTCAAGGAAATCACACACTAATATGGAGAAAAACACCTGAGCAGGCTATCTAGAACTTGAAATGCTGCGAATGTCATGCAAGAAAGAACACAGAAGGCTGGGAGCACAGGGGGTACCTTGCCTGGGGGTGGGATGGCCATGGAGGGTTTGGAAAATGTGTCCTGAGGAAGTGAGGCTAAGAGGAGTTTGGAAAGGAGGAAAGAATCAGGTGATGGTGGCCTGAGCGAGGAGATGCGCCAGAAAGGAAGCCAAAGAGCCAGGAGCATCTCAGTAAGGAGTGGGAATGACAACCATTTTGGAATTGGACACAGTGGGGGAAGGTGGGAAATGATGCTGCAGAAGGCAGAAGGGTGCAGATAACACAGATCTATAGGTGGGCCAAGGGAGTGGCCTTTTTCTTGCAGGCAGTGGGTGCTTCTGGGGGATATTGAGCAGGAGAAGTTTGTGCTCGATCCTAGTAGCTTCACGTTGGAAGCTAAATCAGGGATACAGGACAGGAGACCTTATTGGGAGACCACAGCCTTCACAGCCTTGGAGGATGGAGAATGAAGACTTGAACCGGGGCATAGAGGCAGAGTGAGAAGAAGGAAGGATGGATGTGAGATAGGAGATAAACTTGGCAGGAAGCTGTGGCTGGTTGGCCCTGGGGACTGGGGTGGAAAGGAGGAAGACTTTGGAGATATCAATTGTGAAAATGTCTCTAACTGAGCCTGGTATGGAACAGATATTCACTGTTTGATACACACACACTAAGAGCAGAGGGAACAGGCACCCGATACAGCACTGTTGGCAAGAGGGTAAATTGGCACAGCCTCTTTGGATAGTGATTGACAATACTGTTTTTCAAAAATATTTTTAGCCCTGTCTGGGTAGCTCAGTTGGTTAGAACATCGCCCCAATATGCCCTTGTTGTGGGTTTGATCCCCAGTGAGGGTACATAAAAGAATCAACCAATGGCCCTGACTAGTTTGGCTCAGCAGTTGGAGTGTCAGCCCACAGACCAAAGAGTATGGGCTGAGTTCCCGGTCTAGGGCACCTACCTTGGTTGTGGGTTCTGTTTGGGGTCATGCAAAAGGCAACCAATCGATGTGTCTTTCTCATATTGATGTTTCTTTCGCATATCGATGTTTCTCTCTCCCTCCCACTCTATCTTAAAAAAAAAGTCAATGGGAAAATATCCTCTGGTAAGGATTTAAAAAAAAAGAATCAACCAATTAATGCATAAGTAAGTGGAACAATAGCCCTGGCCAATTTGGCGGTTAGAGCCTGTGGATCAGAGAGTCTCGGGTTTGGTTCCCACTAAGGGCACGTACCTCAGTTGCAAGTTGTCCCCAATCCTGGTTGGGGTCGTGTGGGTGGCAACCACTTGATGTGTCTCTCTCACATCGATGTTTCTTTCTCTCTCTTCCTCCCTCTCTCCCTCCTGCTCTATCTGAAGATAAATGCAAATAAATGTCCTTGGGTGAGGATTAAAAAAAAAAAAACATTTTCCCCATCCCCCCAAAAAAGTGGAACAACAAATTGATGTTTCTCTCTCCCTCTCTCTGAAAGCAATTTTTTTTTTTTTGTATTTATCCTCACCCGAGGACATTTTTCTATTTTTTGTTCAGGTAGAGTGGAAGGGAGAGAGAGGAACAGAGAGAGAGAGAGAAACATCGATGTGAAAGGGACACATTGAGTGGCTGCCACCCGCACGACCAACCAGGGCCAGGGACAAACTGCAACCGAAGTACGCACACCCTTAGCGGGAACTGAACCTGGGTCTTGGGATCACAGGCCAACGCTCTAACCACTGAGCAAAAACAGTCAGGGCATCTAAAAAGAAATTTTTTTTTTTTTTTTTTTTTTTTTTATCCTTACCCGAGGACATTTTTCCATTTTTCACTCAGAGCTGGAAGGAGAGAGAGGAAGAGAGAAACATCGATGTGAAAGGGACACATCGAGTGGCCGCCACCCACACGACCCAACCAGGGCCGGGGACAAACTGCAGCCAAGGTACATGCCCTTAGCGGGAACCGAACCCAGGTCTCTGTGGACCGCAGGCTGACGCTCTAACTGCTAAGCCAAACCGGCCAGGGCTAAAAGCAATTTTTAAAAAGGAAAAACAGCCCTGGCCGGTTTGGCTCAGCGGTTAGAGCGCCCGCCTGCGGTCCGGAGAGACCCGGGTTCGGTTCCCGCTAAGGGCATGTACCTTGGTTGCAGTTTGTCCCCGGCCCTGTTTGGTCGTGCGGGTGGCAGCCACTCGATGTGTCCCTTTCACATCGATGTTTCTCTCTCTCTCTCTTCCCCTCTCTCCCTCCCACTGTCTGTACAAAAATGGAAAAATGTCCTCGGGTGAGGATAAAAAAAAAAATAAATAAAAAAAAAATAAAAAGGAAAAACAACTACCCGTATATTTTTTTTAATTTTTTTTTTTTTTTTTTTTTGGCAGACACCCTTTGATTCAGCAATTCCACTGTTAGGAATTTGTGCTGTAAAAAGAATATATATACATATAACCTTTTATGTATCCAGGTATTAATTGCATCCTTGTTTGTAATAGCAAAACACATGAAATAACCTAAGTGTCCATCAATGAAGGACTAGTTAAATAAATCTTGCTGTATCTATACTAGCGAATACCATGCAGTCTTTTTTATTTTTTTATTTTTTTTCCTTTAATGATTTTTTAGAGAGAGAGGAAGTGAGAGGGAGAAAGAGATAGAAACATCGATGAGAGAGAACATCGATTGGCTGCCTCCTGTATGCCCCCCACTGGGGATGGGCCCACAACCTGGGCATGTGCCCTGACCGGGAGTTGAACCAGTGACCTCTTGGTGCATGGGTCGATGCTCAACCACTGAGCCACACCGGCCGGACTCATGCAGTTTTGAAAAGCAGTGAGATAGAACTATCCAAGCAGATAGAGAATGATCTCTAAGATAGACCAGTCAATGAAACACAGCAAGATTAATAACAATGGTGATGGTGTATTCCCACTATGGAGCAATATAAAAATAGATGTAAATATACATATGTACCTTTGTGTACTCCAGTAGGGTGACAAGAGATGGGAATTGTGGTTAATCCTGGGTAGCAGGGCTGGGGGGCAGTGGGAGTCATCTTCAGATGGGAGGGACACATTTTTACTAACATCTGCTTGCCTTCTTATTTTACTAAACCAGTTTAAAATAAACACATAGTCAACTTTCTAAACATAACATCAAAATAGAACTCATAAATTCCTTGTCTTTCCTTAAACCAGTCATTGCATGACTGCTGTGTACCAGGCACTAGGGTACAGCAGTGAGCTAAACAGACACTGGGAAAAACAAAGGTTAAAAAAGTAATTACAAAATAAATATTACAAAATGAGAAGTAAAGAGTGGTAAATAAAAAATTTAAAACTTTCGCCCTGACCGGTTTGGCTCAGCAGTCAGCACATCGGCCCGCGGACCAAAGAGTCTTGGGTTCAATTCTGGTCAAGGGCACGTACCTCAGTTGCAGTTTGATCCTGGCCCTGGTTGGGGTAATGCAGGAGGCAGCCAATTGATGTGTCTGTCTCACATGGATGTTTCTCTCTCTCCCTCCCCCTCTATCTGAAAAATATCCTCTGGTGAAGATTAAAAAAAATAATTTAAAACTTTCGTTCTGCCTCAGCTGGTGGCTCAGTTGGTTGGAGTGTTGTCTGGTACACCAATTTGTCCTGGGTTTGATCCAGGTCTGGGTGTGTGCAGGAGGCAACCAATCCATGTTTCACTCACATTGTTTCTCTCTCCCTCCCTCTTTCCTCTTTCAAATCAATAAAAACATGTCCTTGGGTGAGAATTAAAAATAAATAAATAAATAAATAAACAAACAAACCTGTAGGTCTAGCCAGGGTGGCCTAGTGGATTGAGCGGTGTCCTATGGACTGAGAGGTCCTGATTTGATTATGGGTCAGGGCACATGCCTGGATTGCGGGCCCATTCCCAGTAGGGGGCATACAGGAGACAGCCTACAGATGTATCTCACATCGATGTTTCTATCTCTCTCCCTTCCTCTCTCTAAAAAAACAAAATCTATTTTTAAAAAATTTAAAAAAAACCTTTTGTACTGCCAGTGCCAAATTATCATCCCAAGATGAGAACTTCTGATTGCAAAGAGGGGGATGTATCTTCACATCACTCATGCTGGGACAACTTGACATATACCCCTGATATGATACAGTGTGAAGTTCACAGCATCACCTTTGCCTGTGCTACTCAAAGTGTGGTTGGAGGACTGGCAGGCACATCAGCTTCACCTGGGAGCTCGTTAGAGATGCCGACTCTCAGACCCAACCCCAGACCTATAGAATCAGATTCTGCATTTTAAAAAGATTCCCAGGTGATTCTTATGATATTACAGTTTGAGAAGCACTAATCTTTTTAACGTATTCTTGAAAAAAAAAAACATTTAACCAGAATTTATCCAACTTTTAGAGGTACTTTCAGTTTGTGGGAAATGCAGGAGGAAGAGGAACAAATTATATAATACACAAAGGCCTGGCCAGTATGGCTCAGTGGTTGAGCATTGACCTATGCACCAAGAGGTCACTGGTTCAATTCCCAGTCAGGGCACATGCCCAGGTTGTGGGCCAAATCCCTAGTGGGGGAAGGAGACATGCTGCAGGTGGCCAATTGATGTTCTCTCTCATCTATGTTTCTATCTCTCCCTCCCTTTCTAAAAAGCAATAAAGAAATAATTATAATAATAATAATAATACACAAAGACTTAGACAAATCCACAGTGTGAGCATTCTATAAGACAACTGTCCTTGACTCAGGTAAGTCAACGTCATAGAAAAAAGCTGGGGGGCTGTTCTAGATTTTAAAAATACTGAATATATGGAACAATCAAAGGAAATGCATGATCTTGATTTGACCAGGAATCAATAAAAACAAAGTCCTTGTGAGGACAATTGGAGACATTTGACCAAGGGCTGGATAGAAGATGATATTACAAATAATTTGTAATATTCTCACATGAAAATTGTATTAGTTGTTTTTGTTATTGATTTATACATTTTTTTTCCTTTATTGATTTTAGAGAGAGAGGAAGTAAAAGGGAGAGAGAGATAGAAACATTAATGAGAGAGAATATCGATTGGCTGCCTATGCATGCCCCCCTCTTGGGATCAGGCCCACAACCTGGGCATGTGTCATGACTGGGAATAGAACCGGCGACCTCTGGGTGCCTGGGTCGACGCTCAACCACTGAGCCACGCCAGCCGGACTATTGATTGATTTTAAAGAGAGAGAGATTGGAAGGGAATGAGAGAGAAGCATCAATTTGTTGTTCCACTTATTGATGCATTCATTGTATTGATGTATTCATTGGTTGCTTCTTGTATGTGTCCTGACCAGGGATGGAACCCACAATCTTGGCTTATCAGGATCATGCTCTAACCATCTGAGATACCCAGCCAGGGCATCATATTACAGTTATGAAGGAGAATGCCCTCATTTTTAGGAGATAAGTGATAATCTAAATATTTTGGGCTGAATATAATGATACCTGCAATTTCTAAACACACACACACACACCAAATGAGAATTCTTTAATCCATTGGTGTTCATTGTTACACTATTTTTATACTATTATAATTTTTTACTATTATAATTTTACTATTATTTATACATTTCTTTTTTTATTAATTTTTGTTACAGATGTCTCTCTATACATTTCTATTATAGACATTTTCATAATAAAGAAAATGGAAACAATTTTTAAAAACATAGGTTCTCGCCCTGACCATTGTTGGTCAGTGGCTAGAGTGTTGGCCCACACACCGAAGGGTCACAGGTTCAATTTCCAGTCAAGAGTATGTACCTGGATTGAAGGTTCAATCTGGCCCTAGTCGGGGTGTGAGTGGGGGGCAACCAATCGATGTGTCTCACATCAGTGTTTCTCTCTCTCTTTGTTTCCCCCTCCCTCCCTTCCACTCTTTCTAAAAATCAATGGAAAAATATCCTCAGATGAGGATTAACAAAACAAAACAAAACATAGGTTCTCCCCAAAAATCCTGAGGCTAAATTAAAAGACAATCAACAAATTGGAGTAGAGAATCCAATAATGACAGGCAGTTACCAACCTTAATATATTAAACATATAAACAACTCAATAAATTACTTAAAAATTCAGAAGAAAAGATGTAGTCAATAAATATATTTTAAAAAGGTCTATCCAGCCCAGCTGGCGTGGCTCAGTGGTTGAGCGTTGACCCAGGCACTACGAGGTCGCTGGTTTGATTCCTGATCAGGGCACATGCCCAGGTCATGGGCTCAGTCCCCAGTTGGGGGGCATGCAGGAGGCGGCCAATTGATGTTCTCTCTCATTGATGTTTCTATCTCTCTCTCCTTTCCGCTCTCTCAAATCAATAAAGAAAACATATTTTTAAAAGGTCTAACCACCCCCTCCCAGGAAGCCTGGTTTGGCTCAGTGATTGGAGCATCGGCCTGCGGACTAGAGTCCTGGGTTCGGTTCCCACTAGGGGCATGTACCAAAAAAAAAAAAAAAGGTCTAGCCCACTGGTAATAGAAAAACACGATGTTGATTTTCTTTTCTTTTTTTTACTTTATTGATTTTAGAGAGAGAGAGAGAGAAACATCGATGAGAGAGAACATCTATTGGCCACCTCCTGCATGCCCCCCACTGAGGATTGAGCCCACAATCTGGGCATGTGTCCTGACCGGGAATCAAACCAGCGACATCTTGGTGCATGGGTTGACACTCAACCACTGAGCCACACTGGCCGGACACAATGTTGATTTTCTTTCTGACATTCAGATTAACAGAGATTTTCTTAAAAGCTGGAGCCCAGAGCCAGGAAGAATATGAAGAAACATGCAGTCTCCTATCCTGAACATGGGACTACCAATTAATGCAACTTTTCTGGAAGGCAATTTGCCTATTCACATCTTTGACAGAGCAAAACTTTTAGGAGTTTATCCTAAATAAATAATAATGGATGCTATCTAATGGCAAAGATTTAGCAATAAGAATACTTACCACAGCATTCTTGGTAGTATCAAATAATTGGATATTATTTGGAAGTCTGAAAATGAGCTATTGGGTACATAAACTATGGTATCCATGGGACAACTAAAATGAAGTTTCAAAATAACATATAACATGTCACAGAAAAATATGTGTAGCTAGATCAATCAATAGATATTATATACATATAGTACCCATATAGCATATGTATTGGACAATGATGAAAGAAATGTTACAGCCCTTGCCTGTTTGGCTCAGCGGTTAGAATGCTGGCCCACAGACCAGAGAGACCAGGGTTCGGTTCCCGCTAAGGGCACGTACCTCGGTTGCAGTTTGGCCCCAGCCCCAGTTGGGGTCGTGTGGGTGGCAACCAGTTGATGTGTCTCTCTCACATCAATGTTTCTCTCTCTCTCTCTTCCCCCACCTCTCCCTCCCACTCTATCTGAAGATAAATGCAAAAATGTCCTTGGGTGAGGATAAAAAAAAAAAAAGAAAAAGAAATGCTACAAAGTAAATCTCTCAGTGATTTATCTGTAGATTAGCCCTGTAATGGAATTATAGAAGAGTTTTTCCTTTTTGACTGTTTGGATGATTGAGTGAACACATACTTCTTTCTATTCACAAAAAAGGGTGTTATTTTAAAAAACAAAACATCACTTGCTGTGTATTTACTCCTCTTAACAGACGGTGTGTGAGTGCACTCACAGGTGCACACACATGCACATATGTGCACACATCTAACATTTGGTCTCCAGAGTGCTGGAAGGTGTGGCCAGGGGGAGGGACCGCCTTCGCCCAGCCCACTTCATCTGAACTCCGGAGTTCAGAGGTGACAGGAGAATTTCTGCAGGGATGGACGGCAGCTGCCCAGGATGCTGAATTTATGAGCAAAGCCAACTTCCGCCTTTGTACTCCTTTCCTATCCTGAAAGAGATCGGCCCCCTAGGATCAGGAGTCGAAAATGGAAACCGTGGCTTCTGGGAGAAGGTGGCAGACAGAGTCCAAAGGCACTGGTTTATGGCAGCTCATAAATGCTCCAGGTGGAGTCTGAAAGGGGGGGACAAAAAGAACACTTGTGCCCCCTCGGAGCCAGTGTCATGCCAAGTATAAGAGACCTCTAGAGGTGCCAGGGTCCCGTCTGACTTGGAGCGACCTCAAGTGTGAACTCCAGGCCCTGCATCTCTGGGTCTGGGCTCCCTTGCCCCATGAGCCGTTCCCCAGGGAGGGAGGGCGGACTGCTGGGTCTCCTGTGGGTTGGTAGGAGGAAGCACCTTCCTTGGTCAGTGCTGTGCCCTGCAGTGAGGGCCTGGGCCCCAGGGGCTCTCTCGGGAGCCCAGGGTGAGGCACCTCGGCTCTGGTTATCAAGCTGTTGCTGGGCTCCGGGCTCCCAGGGACCTGGCCAGCACCTGTCTCCCCACCCCCTCACCCATTCTCTCTCTCTCAGGGGCCCTATCTTTCCTTATATGGTGAAGGCAGTTCCTAGAGGAGGGGACAAAGGTCGCTCTCCCGCAGCCAGCTTGCCACAACTCCCTGAGGTCTCCCAGGTGGCAGCTGCCTTCCTCAGCCAGGTAAGGCAACCCTGTGGGGACACGCAGGGACCATGGGTGGTGAGAGAGGGCAGGGAGAGGACAGAGTCCCCCCGCTTCCTCTGGCAATGTGGGGCCTCCTGGAGCACCTTGGGGTTGCAGCACGAGGGGCAGGCTGGGTGCTCTGGAGCCCGGGAGGAGCCGGGAGCCCGCGCTTCCTTGGCCTCCAAGGAAAGAACTGTGCAGACTCCACCCCAGGCCCCTGTCTGTCACTAGCCAGCCCCCCACGCCAGGTGTCAACCATTCCGGCTGCTCTGAACTGAGGAGAATTTGGAGATTCAGGATGTTTGGACCTAAACTTCTGACAGTCCTGAGCAAACCAGGACTAGTTGGTTACCCTGACCTCCCTCCTCCCACTCCCCCACCTCTTCACCCATCTCTTTTTCATCTGAAATGGTTTCTTTCTCTGTGTCACCATTCCCCTGACACTCCTGGGACCTCAGGGCTCTTGTCTCATGGGTCCTAGGGTGTGAGCAATAGCCGTCAGGGATTGAATGGACGAAGCAGAGGCAGGGTTCTGGGCACTCGGCCCTGCGCCATGCCCTACACCTCTGCCTCCTCTCTACTCCACCAGGACCCATTGTCCCTTTCGCCTCACCAGCCATTATGGCCCCATTCAGCTGAAATGGGTGGGGGGAAGGCAAGAGACAAGTCTAGTCTTGGGACATACTGACCACCCCCTCCCAGGAAGCCTGCTCAGGCCTCCTCAGGTCGGTGGCGCAGAGTCTGCAGGCTGGAGGCTGGAGCGTGTCCACTCCTTCTGTTGTATGGACCTGGGGAAATAGGAAGGTGTCCTTGTTTCGGGCAGTGCCACATCCCTGTCTAGCTCAGACTGCATGATTGAGGACCAAGAGCAGTGACAGCATTTGGGGCTCTCTGGAGCCTGAACTCTGAGGACAACAGGGCAGCAGAGAAGAAAGGAAATATGGGACCTGGCCAGATAGCTCCCTCCAAGGCCCCAGGAAGGTCAATCCTCTTGCATTCCACAGTTCAGTCTTTCAGCTTCGTGAATATTTGCTGAGCACCTACTATGTACTAGGAGCTGGGGGCTGCACAGACAAACATGTCTAGGTCCTTGGCTTAGAGGACCTCAGGCTTACAAACAGATCATTTCATCACCATGTGGTCGGGAATGCCAAGACAGACATCAGACCAGATGCCGTGGGACCCTGGATGAGGGGCCCCGAACTAGCCTGAGAATTCTGAGGTCTCCTGGGAGAAATGAGACCTAAACTGAATCTAGAAGAACATGTAAGTGTTAGTCAGGTGAAGAAAGTTGGGGAGGACTACCAGTAAAGGAAAGAGCAGGAGCAAGGACGTGGAGGGGAGGGTGAGAAGCAGCATAGGGGCACTCAGAACCACCCTTCCCAAAGTCCCCTTGCCCATCCCTGGCCATGAGGAGGCTCCCCCTTATCTGTCCAGGCTGCTGGAGGTCCCCAATCCTGATTTCTCTCTAGTCAGGGAGAGCCTTTTCAAGTCCCTGCTCCCCTGAATCTCCTCTTTGATGGGCAAGAAGCACCTCCTTGTGTCTACCCTCTATTCCTCTTGCTGTTCACTCCTAGAATCAGAGCGTCCCTGGTGGGACTTTAAAGATCATCTAAACCCCCACCCCACCTCCTCACAGATGAAGAAACAGGGTCCATGTTCATACAGCTAGTGAGTGTCCAAGAATCTGCCTTGGAGAAAGGGGGATGTTGATAAAGGTGGTGATTAAAATAAAACAAACACTCAAATTGGTTCTACTGAACCAGGAGTCCTGGGAGCCCTGGGGTCCCTGTGGGTTGAACTCTTGGAGGAGGCCATGGCCAGCAGGGACATTCAGGCAGGACCCAGGCACAAGGGGCTCCTATAAACTCTGTGCTGGCAACTGGCAGGTGGACCTGATCCTGCTGGAGGGGGCACTAATCAGATGCTGGGCAGGGAGACCTTGCCCTCAAATTTCAGAATGCCAGAGCAAGGGGTCACCCCTAAGGACTCAGAAGAGGGAGTTCCTGAGCAGTGAAAGGCCAGGTCATTGTCCTCAGAAGTGACTCAGAGTCAAGGTGCAGAGAGAGATTAGATAGAAAGATTCCGGGCTGTCATTTCAAGACTGGACCTGTGGGGCCCACCTGACCTTTCATTCATCAGGGGTCAGTTCAAGGAGGGCAGCTCCGGGTGGTGGGCTCGGTGGGGAAGGGCAGGAACCAGGGGTGAGGCCAGCTGGGGACAAGTGGTCCTCCACCCTGGCTCATATCCGAATCACGGGGGAGTTCTGAAAGCACCATGCCTCACCTACCCTGGGCTAATAAGCCAGCAACCTGGGGGACGTGGCTTGCACACGAGACTATCACTATTTTTTTTTTTTATCCTCACTCAAGGACATTTTTGCATTTATCTTGAGATAGAGTGGGAGGGAGAGCGAGAGAAACATGCATGTGAGAGAGACACATCGACTGGTTGCCATCCACATGACCCCAACCGGGGCTGGGGACAAACTGCAACCAAGGTACATGCCCTTAGCGGGAACCGAACCCGGGACTCTCTGGTCCACCGGCTGACGCTCTGACCGCTGAGCCAAACCAGCCAGGGTGGGAATATCACTATTATTTAAAAGCTCCCCGAGTGACTGCGATGAGCAGCTGAAGTGCAGAACACAGCTACAGATCAAAACCCAAAGTGCCATAAAAAAGGCTTGGGGAGGGGCGGTTTCTTCCAGCTCAGCAGGTGAAGGGCAGTTCACAGTGGGAGGTTCACTCTGCCATTCATCCACCCACCCACCCAGCAAAGTGCCGCACCGGCTAGGTGCTGAGGATTCAGTACGGAACAAATGAACCTGACCCCGCCCTTGCGGAATTTACATCTTGCGGTCCACCAGAACAGTGATTGAGGGGTGCTTGGGGGTGGCTGGGAAGGAACAGGAAACTGCTGCATACACTTTTTTATTGTGGTAAAACACAACACAAGATTTACCATTTTAACCACCCGAAAGCATACAGTTCAGTGGCATTCAGCACAGTCACAACATTGCACAGCCGTCACCACTCTGTCTAGTTCTAGATTTTTTTCAACATCCCACGTGGGAACTCCATACCCAATAGCAGCGATTCCCCATTTCTCTCTCTCCACAGCCCCTGAAAACCATGCTATCTCTATGGTTTTGCCTATCCTGGGTATTTCATATAAATAGTCATATAATACAAGCCTTTTGTGTCTGGCTTCTTCCACTAAACATAATGTATTCAAGGCTCACCCACATTGTAGCATGTATCAGTACATTTTATGACTAAAAAATACTCCATTGTGGGCATATACAACCTTTTGTTTATCCATTCATCTGCTGATGGACATTTGGGAGGTTTCTACCTTTCGGGCTATTGTGAATCATGCTGCTATGTTCAAGCATTTGTTTGAACACCTGCTCTTTCCATTCTTTTTGGTGCATACACTTTTCAGCCTTTATTATTCTTTGCTTTCTTAAAAAACAAACAAACAAAAAAATCTAATTTTTTTTAACCAAGCATGGCTTTGATGAAAATTTTTCAAAAAGAAAAATGGTTTGGGGCTAGATAAAGAAGGGCCTGGAGTGAGAGTCTAAGGAGTGGGGGCTTTATTCAGAAGGTGACAGAGAGTCAAGGTAGGTGTTTGAGGAAAGAGCGACAGATCAGAAATGGGTCTCAGTCCTCAGCCAATCAGGACCCAGCACAGGGAGCCAAGCCCCCTCTCCTCCCCAAGCTCCCTGAGCGCTGGCCTCCTGGCACTGATGGGAACTCCCAGGGCTGGGCTGGAAGAGCAGCAAGCAGCATCTGAACCCCAGGGTGCCCCCAGCTCCTCAGTGCTTCCTCTCACACTTCTTCCCCCTTAGGCTTGTCGCCATGACCAAACTGAGCGCCCAAGTCAAAGGCTCCCTCAACATCACCACCCCTGGGGTGCGAATATGGAGGATCGAGGTGAGGTCTGCCTGGGTGTGGGGTGGGGGAGAGGACTGAGGGAAGGAAAGGCCTGGGGTTACTCTTACTGTCCTTCGATCCTTCCCTGCTAGTGTGGGAGCCCCTGATACTGTCCCCAAATGCCCCTCTGCCCTCTCCTCAGGCATCAGCCTCTTCCTCCTGCTCCTTTACCTCCTCCCACCTTCACATCCCTTCTCCTCATCAGCTTTGTCCTGCCCTCCTCCTCCTGACTCTCTGCCCCTCCCAACTCCTGTGCTTAAGGGAGGAGGAAGTGGAAGTGGGGGCTGGGGTGGTCCAGGGCAGCCCCTCTGACCTCCCTTCTCTCCCTAGGCCATGCAGATGGTGCCTGTTCCTCCCAGCTCCTTTGGTAGCTTCTTCGATGGTGACTGCTACGTTGTCCTGGCTGTGAGTGGAGGGGGTGGGCAGGGGAGGGGGCTGAGTAGAGAGCAAAGCCCACTGTGGTATCAGGGAAGAAACCTGAGGCTGGGCAGTGGGAACAGCTGGCCTGGCTTCAGCCCAAGACAGTCCTTACTGGGTGTGCCCAGGCACCGTGCTTGATAGGATCAGCGATGTGAGAGGCTCTCCCTGCCCTTGGGCCACTGAGCTCCCAGCTGAGAAGACCTTCCGTAGATTTATTGTCTTGGGGACCTTCTGAGCTGATGGAATGTCACTCTACCTCAAGTCCCTGTTGCCAAAATTCACAGTCATCTTCATATCACCCTCTTAGTTTTGGCCACATCCTGGTACTACCTATGCTATTGATGCATTTGTATTATTTCTTATTAACTCACTTTAAAATTTTAAATATATTTATTAAAAAATATAACTCTATATCGTTACCATAGTGGAAAGCTGTGTCCTGTGTCCCAAACAGAAAGGAGCTATAAAATATTTACATAATAGTTATTTATAGACATTTGTTTGATCACCTAATCACCTTGTGGACCTCTGATAGTCCATGCAAATCACTTTGGAAAATGCCGCTATAGTCCAGCCAAGTTATTTCCAAGAGGAGATGAGCAGGCCCAGCGGGGAAGCCACTTGCCCTTGTCTCAGGGGAAGACGGGAGCCATAACTCAGGGCTCATCTGTGGCCCCGGCCGCATGTGTGTGGGAGACCACACAAAGCAGGCAGGCTGTGGGAGCCCAAGGTCTTGAGTACATTGGACATCCCCTTTCCCTAGATCCACAAGACGGGCAGCAGCCTGTCCTATGACATCCACTACTGGATCGGCCAGGCCTCGTCCCAGGACGAGCAAGGGGCGGCTGCCATCTACACCACGCAGATGGACGACTTCCTGAAAGGCCGGGCTGTCCAGCACCGAGAGGTCCAAGGCAATGAGAGCGAGGCTTTCCGCAGCTACTTCAAGCAGGGCCTTGTGTATGGACGAGCAGGCTGGGGAGGGGGACCGGCCAGGGGCGGAACACCTGAGGCCGGGGGACAGAGCTAGGGTTGGGAAGGGAGCCCGAGGCTGGGGGGGAGCCCATGAGGGTGATTAGCGTTTTCCACTCCCCTACTCCCGGTTCTGCTGTGGCCTTGTCCTTGGTCTTCATTCTTCCGAGTGTTGTCTTTGGCTGACCAAATGCCATTCTGAAATTCTGTAACTCTGTGTACCATGAATTTTGTAAGTTAACCTTCAGGGCATCACATCAAGTCTCTCCTCTAACCAACTGGCAAATGACTGCTCCTTTATCTAAAACAGGCTTTTCATACTAAAAGCCACATGCCCTACTTTTTTGAAAAGTCCGAAGTTCTAGCCTCTGGACTTTTCCAATGGGAACACCGAGTTGCTACTGCTCTGTAGTATAGGCCAGGAGCTCTCCAGTGAGCCACAGTCCCCCACCTTCGGTCTTGCTGCTCCCCTTCTTCTCACACTTACAGCAGCATTCACCCCTTTGGGCATTTGAGCTGGCACCTCTTCTGTCTTACTCTGCTTGAGCTGCCATAGCAAAGTACAGTAAATACAAAAAATACAAAATAGACCAGGTGGCTTAAACAACATAAATTAATGTCCTTGCAGTTCTGGATGTTGGCAAATCCAAGATCAAGGTGCCGGCTATTTTGGTTGCTGGCCGGGGCTCCCCTGCTGGCTTGCAGATGGCCACCTTCTCATTGTGTCTTCACCCGGAGAAGAGAATGAAACTCTCCGATGTCTCTTCTTATAAGAGCCCTAGTCCCACCATAAGAGCCCCACTCCCATGACCTCATCTAAACCTCCTCAAGACTGTTACCTCCCAAAGGCCCATCTCCAACACCACACACTGGGGGTGAGGGCTTCAGCATATGAGTTGGGAAGGGATACAGCTCAGTCCATGGAATCTGCTCTCTTCCTCCCCTTCAGTCCCTGCCCTCAGAGTCCTGCACTGTCCTTCCACATGACCGTGTAGTTGTCTTCAAAGGCCTCTCAGGAGGGGAGAGACTAAGGTGGAGTGAGGCAGCCAAAGGTGCAAAGTTTCAGAAGGCACTCACTGCCAGGGTCATGCCAATGTGGGCAATGCACCAACCTGACACTTGCATGACCCTGAGAGTGAATGTCTTCTTAAAGTTTGCACCTGAGGCTTGGCCGGTTTGGCTCACTGGTTGAGCATTGACTGATACACCAAGAGGTCACTGGTTCGATTCCCGGTCAGGGCACATGCCCAGGTTGTGGGCCTGATCCCCAGTGGGGGGCATGTAGGAGGCAGCTAATCGATGTTCTCTCTCGTCGATGTTTCTATCTCTCTCTCTTCTTCTCTCCTTCTCTCTCTCTAAAAATCAATAAAGAAAAAAAATTCTTTTTTTAAAGTTTGCACCTGAGGTGTCTCAGGCACCTCACCCTAGTCCCAGCCCCAGTCCCCAGATGGCCCTGTGGCAGCCAGGCACCCTGTCATACTTCCCAGCCCACTCTCGGGTCAGCTCACCTTTCTTCCTAGGATCCGGAAAGGGGGCGTGGCTTCCGGCATGAAGCATGTGGAGACCAACTCCAGTGAGGTCCGCCGGCTGCTGCATGTGAAGGGCAAGAGGAACGTGGTGGCTGGAGAGGTGGGCACCAACCAGCGCCCTAAGGCATGGTCTCCTGTCCCCCTCCCAGCCTGGGTGGAGGGCAGAGGCCGAGGAGGGGTGATGGGGAAGAGATGATGGATGATGGAAGGGGTCTGAGTAGGGTCTGTACCTTTCCCATGGCTCTCCAGGTGGAGATGTCCTGGAAGAGTTTCAACCGAGGGGATGTTTTTCTCCTGGACCTTGGGAAGCTTATCATCCAGTGGAACGGGCCGGAGAGTAACCGCATGGAGAGACTCAGGGTAAACCCTGCCCATGCAGCACCCCTCCCCCCAAGCCCCACCCGCCCCTGCACACCAGCGCCTGACCTCCCCAGTGAGGCTTGCCGGCTTCTGCCGCCCCAGCCTGCCCCACTTCCCCAGGCTCTCTCCCCAGACGCGTGTCGGAAGGTGGATCCGAGTCTCCGTGTGTTTGGGGACAGGCATGCATGTTGGAGTTGACGTGTGCACTTGCGGCTAACCCCCTGAGATTTAGTGGGTTCCCGCTGTGTGGTCCGCCCTGGGCCAAGCGTTTGCGATCCAGTGAACGAAGTCGGCAGAGCTCTGCCCTGGCTCTGGGTTCTAGCTGGCCATCCAGTGGGGGAGACGGACATGAAGGGATGGCGGAGAAGTGAGGGGTGGGGTACTAGCTCTAGGGATTCTGGGGAACTCCTGGGAGTTGAGGAGGGCGGGGAGGAGAAGGCCCTAAGGCAGGAGCTGGATGGCTGGGGTAGGGGGACTGCCAGAGCAGCCAGAGCATGAGATGGAGTTTCAGGGAGCTTAGACAGGAGGCCAGCAGGTCTCACAGGGCATGGCATGTGGTCCGAAGGCTGTGTAGGGGGGTTGGGATTTGTTCTCAGTGCCAGGAAGGCTGTTGAAGGCCCACTGAATTTTGAGTGACAAAAGCAGGTGAAGGAGCTAAGGGGACAGAGCGAGCCCTCTGTCCATCAGGTGAGGAGAGGGGCAGGTGCCCCGGTTCCTTGGACTGGAAAGGTGGAACCACTGGACTTGTGTGTTGCACGGGGGTGAAGAGAGGGGTGAGGCAGCAATTATAGGGATGGGCCGAGTCCCACTTCCTGAGACGGGAGGGATCAGCAAGCAACAGATGTAGGAAGGAAATGTAGAGTTCAGTTTCAGACATCTTAAAATGGGGCTCTCACGGAAGTTGGGTGAATTAGGTGAGAGCAGAGAGCTGGGCTGGAGATGGAAATATGGAACAGGGTGAGCTCACCCGGGAGCGGGAGAGAGGGTGCCTGGGACTCAGTGCCAGTAACTGAACAGAAGGCACTGGGTTGAGGAGGGTGGGCCAGGGTGTGTGTGAGTGTGTGTGAGCCCACGTGGACTGTTCACCCTGGGGGGGTGGAGTCTGTGTGTGAGGACATGAGAAACTGTGCTGTGTGTTTGTGCGTGTGTGTGCACTTGTGAAGCTGTGTCTTTGTGTGTGTGTGTACATGTGTTCAAGCATGCTGTCGGGCAAAGAGATTAAGTACTGTGATCTGCAGAGCTCAGCTTTTGTCCAAAACTGTGAAGTAAAATCACAATTTTCAAACAATGTCAGAAATGAAGGCCCACAAAATCCACCCGAAACACCTTTCTGCCAGTGAGGAAACCTACTTTCCCAGAAGGTTTTCACCTGGTTTCCTCACATGCACCTTAAAAGCCTGGTCCCCCTCAAAGGAGAAAAGTAGGGAGATGCCTTACCCCTTGGGGCTGCTGCAGGGTTGCCTGTGGTCTCCTGGCGTGGTTTGGGGTGGTGGTGGATGCCGCCCTGTCCCCGCCAGCTTCCATGGGTCACCCAGTGCTTCCCTGCAGGGCATGACCCTTGCCAAAGAGATCCGAGACCAGGAACGGGGTGGGCGCACCTACGTGGCAGTGGTGGACGGTGAGAATGAGAAGGAGTCCCCACAGCTGATGGAGGTCATGAACCACGTGCTGGGCAAGCGGAGGGAGCTGAAGGCAGCCGTGCCTGACACGGTGGTGGAGCCGGCACTCAAGGCCGCTCTCAAGTTGTACCAGTGAGTGCCCAGCTGGGCTCCTCCTGGGCGCTGAGGGGCTGGGGGGGCGGGCAGGCTGCCCAGCTGCGGGGTGTGAGACCTCCTGGCCTATGCTGTACCTTTGTCCTGCAGCGTGTCTGACACAGAGGGAAAGCTGGTGGTCAGAGAAGTCGCCACACGGCCACTCACGCAAGACCTGCTCAAACATGAGGTGAGAGGGTGTGGAGGCCCCTCCCTGACTCCCAGCCCCTGCTCCTTGCCCAGGCTCCTCGAGCCCAGCAGCACGGGGCCAGGGGGTGTGGGAGGGAGGCTTTCTGTGCCAGCGGCTCCCAGCCCAGCTCCGCGCCATCAGCCCTCATTCTGGGTCTCTCTCCTGCCTCTAGGACTGTTACATCCTGGACCAGGGGGGCCTGAAGATCTACGTGTGGAAGGGGAAGAATGCCAATGCCCAGGAGAGGAAGGGAGCCATAAGCCAGGCCCTGGTGGGCATGGGGTTGGGGAGGAGGGTTGTGAGGAACAGGGAGAGAGACAGTGGAAGGGAGAGGGAAGTAGGGTCAGACGGGGGCGTAAAGGCCAGGGGAGGCTCCAGGCCTGACCCAGCTGGGGGTCCGAGGGTCTGTTCTTAGCCATCTTGGGGGTTCTCTGCACACAAGGGAATCAACCCCCAGGCAACATGGGGCCTCCTCAAGATACAGGCTCCTACCTTAAGCTGGGTTCAGAGAAGGGAGAGAAAAATGGAGGCTGTCCTTCCCGCAGAGAGGATGGGATCAGCATGGGGCAGGGCCATATCAGAGTTTGGGGTCATTGTTGGGTAGGAGCCAGTAACCCTAACTGGCTTGGGGTCAGCATTGGATTAAGGGTTGGGTTCAAGTTGGAAGATGTGGCTGAGGTCCAGGTTAAAACTGAGGCGGGGTCAAGTTTGGGGTCAGATTTGGCCTTGGGGTGGGGGTCAGAGGTAGGTTTGGGATGGTGTCAAGTGTAAAGTCTGGTTAGGCTTTGGGGTGCGGGTCAGGGCACAGTCAGCACTAGGACTAGGTTTGGGTTCTTGTTTAGGTGTGGGACCAGGGGTAGGTTTATAGTTGGGTCTGGTTGGGGTGAGAGCCAGGCTTTGGCTTGCACTGGGGAGTGGTAGCTAGGGATAGGACACAACCCCAGTCACCCCCTCTCTTCCCAGAACTTCATCAAAGCCAAGCAGTACCCCCCAAGCACGCAGGTGGAGGTGCAGAATGATGGGGCCGAGTCCGCTGTCTTCCAGCAGCTCTTCCAGAAGTGGACAGTGCCCAACCGGACCTCAGGCCTGGGCAAAACCCACACCGTGGGCTCCGTGGGTAAGGGCCGGGTGAGGCAGGGTGGGCTGGGAGCCTGGAGTGGGGCCAGGAGCACCCAGACCTGACCTGCCTCTTGCCCTCCTTCCCAGCCACTCCTCTTCCATGAGCACCCCGCCCCCCACATCTGTGCTCCCCAGGTGGTGTAGGGACACCAGGGGCATGGAGAAACTCAAGAGTTGCCACAAATGGGAGCTGAGAATGACTTGCCTTTCATTTGGAGTGGGATTGAGTCTCCCTGGAAACCAAATAGCTTAGTCTCTCACCAAGACAATATTGGCTGAGGGCAAGCTCAGTGCCAGGCACCTGGGGGAGAATAAAAGGGTGGTCCCTCTCCTGGCTCCCTTGGGTGCCCTGGTGAAGCATGAGTCTTAGGGACAGGGAGATATGGTTCTGTATTATAACTCTGCCATGTGTAACGTTGGGTAAGCTACTGAATCTCTCTGGTCTTGGTTTCGTCATCTCTAAAGTGGGTCTAAGCGTTAGAGCTACCACTTAGAGCTGTTGTAAGGACCTGGAGGACCTCAGCTAGTAACATTTAGTGCCACGATTCCCTTCACTACAGCCAAGGTGGAGCAGGTGAAGTTTGATGCCATGTCCATGCATGTCCAGCCTCAGGTGGCTGCCCAGCAGAAGATGGTAGATGACGGGAGCGGGGAGGTGCAGGTACGGTGAGGGGAGGGAGGCCACCCCTGGGGGGGAGGGGTCAGTGAAGTCTATCCTGGACCTCACACTAACCTGGTACTGGTCCCAGGTGTGGCGCATTGAGAACCTAGAGCTGGTGCCTGTGGAGTCCAAGTGGCTGGGTCACTTCTATGGGGGCGACTGCTACCTGCTGCTCTACACCTACCTCATTGGCCAGAAGCCGAACTACCTGCTCTACATCTGGCAGGTCAGACCCCACCCGCCCCATCCAGAAGAGCAGCTCAGCTCCTTCCCACTGTACCCTTGCCAGTGGCCATGCTCTTTTTTTTTTTCCCCTTTATTGACTTTAGAGAGAGAGGAAGTGAGAGGGAGAGAGAGACAGAAACATCGATGACGATTAGCCGCCTCCCGCATGCCCCGCACTGGGGATCAGGCCCACAACCTGGGCATGTGTCCTGACCGGGAATCAAACTGGTGACCTCTTGGTGCATGGGTCGATGCTCAACCACCAAGCCACATTGGCTGGACTAGTGGCCATGCTCTTTGTGTTTCATACTCCCGGTGATGGGGAACTCACCCCTTTTCCATCTTGGGACAGCTTTGGGTGTGAGATCCCACTGACAATGAGTACCCCCATTCACAACCCTTTTCCTTTTTGTTTTGTTCCCCCTTTTGAGTCTCCTTTCCCATTTCCATGGCCTCTTGCACTGTCCCTTCACCTGCTCTGACTGTGGGTTCCTGTGTCCACATGTGAGAGAGCAGGGAGATGCTTGGGTGCTGGGAGTGAGTGGTGTGGTAGCCATGGTGTTTCCCCAAGAAACAAACAGTGAGGAGCAGAGGAGGTTTGGGATCAAGGCTGGGGTTGCAGGTGGGTCAGGGTTGGGCTGGGGCTGGGATCAGAACTGAGATCAGGGTCACGTTGGGTTTTTGGCTATGACAAGGTAATGTTTGATGGGAAGACAGTTGGGTTTGAGGCCTGGTCAGAATTGGGGATGGAGTTGTCACTGAGGCCAGGGATAGGGTCAGACTCAGGGGTTGGCCTCATCCCACCATTTCCATTCTGTTCCTCCCCAGGGCAGCCAGGCCAGCCAGGATGAGATCACAGCCTCGGCCTATCAAGCCGTCATCCTGGATCAGAAGTACAACAATGAGCCAGTCCAGATCCGAGTCCCAATGGGCAAGGAGCCACCTCATCTCATGTCCATCTTCAAGGGACAGATGGTGGTCTACCAGGTGTGGCTGCTGGACTGAGGGGCCTGGCAGTACCTGCAACTGAGGCAGGGTGGGCGTCCAGGAGATGCGAATGGGGATTGGGGATGGGGGTGGGGCTGTGGGTGAAGCCCTTCTCTGTAGGAGAGGACTCTTGAGGCTCCATCACTGACGTGGAACAACCACTCAGTGCTTTAAAAACACACGCAATGAGCCCTTGCCGGTTTTGCTCAGTGGTTAGAGCGTTGGCCTGCGGTCCAGAAAGACCCGGGTTCGGTTCCCACTAAGGGCATGTACCACAGTTGCAGTTTGTCCCCAGCCCTGGTTGGGGTCGTGTGGGTGGCGACCACTCGATGTGTCCCTTTCACATTGATGTTTTCTCTCTCTTCCTCTCTCTCCCTCCCACTCTATCTGAACAAAAAATGGAAAAATGTCCTCTGGTGAGGATAAAAAAAACAAAAACATGCAATGAGCACTTAGCATGTGCAAGTACTGTTTCTCTCCACACCCCAACTCTTTGGGTCCTTTACATGAAAGAGGAAGTTGTTTTGGCTAGACTCGCCTAAACAATGGACCTGTCCAAACTGCATTGGTGCCTTCCAACGTAATAGAATAGAAAGCTTCTGCATCATTTAAGCAACAACCTGTTTATTGAGCACCTACTAAGTGCACAGCCCTCTGCAAAGTGCCAAGTGGGGAGAAGAATGCTGTGCTGTTTACCATCTTGTTGGGAGAGCTGTGGACTAACAGCCTGAGGCACCATATGGGTAAACACCAGTAATACAAGCTGAGTTCAAAGGGGAATGTGAACAGAGTAATCTGGGAATAGTCATGGAGTTCCTGGTGGAAAGAGGGTTTGAAAGAAGTCTTGACATTGGAGTCAGCTGAAGAGCTCAGCAGAGGTATGATGAGGGCATGCCACGCAGGGGGCGCAGCAAGGAAAAAGGCCCCGGATGAAGGGCTCTGTTGGGAACAGTCAGAAGCCTGGCCAAGGTGAACTGGAAGGTTTGGAGAGAGTGGAGTAAGTCTGGAAAGGCAGTTTGCCCTTCATCGTGTGGGGCCTTCAAAGGCCCCTTTGAAGAGCTGGACTCTAGTCTATAAGCAGTAGGGAGCCACTGAAGGTTTTTGAGCAGGGAAGTGCCATGACCAAATGTTTTGGAAAGATTAATTTGATGTATAAGGACCTGGAGGGGCAGGCAGACCCTGCCCCAACCTCTCTTTCTGGTTCTCTATACCCCTCTAATTCCCCCTCATCTTTACTAAGTTCTGCTTTCTCTTCACACCCTGCAGGGAGGCACCTCCCGAGCTTACAACCCGGAGCCCGTGCCCTCCACACGGCTGTTTCAGGTCCGGGGAACGAGTGCCAACAGCACCAAGGCTTTTGAGGTCTCAGCCCGGGCCACCTCCCTCAACTCCAATGATGTCTTCATCCTCAAGACCCAGTCCTGCTGTTACCTGTGGTGTGGGAAGGTGTGTACAGGTCTCCCAGCGTCAGAGCAGACCTGGGTCAGGGTGGGAGCCTCTGGCTGAACAGGCCCAGCTGCCTCCAGTCCCATCTCCTCCTCCACAGATTTGGGTCTGGCCATCCTCAGATTCTAGGCCCCTGTCTGAGTCATTCTCTCATTGTTTGTCTCTGGCCACCCCTGTCTGTCCCAGTATTGGTCCATCTTTATGTCTTAGGCTCTGTCTCACTATCCCTGTGCCTGTCACTGCCTCTCCATCTAGCTCTGTAATGAGGACTCTTAGCCTCCAGTAGTCTTTCTCCTGCCTTGTAAGGACAGCAAAGCTTCTACTCTCTCCTCTGCCATGCTTTGGGGTGTCAAGGAGAGAGGATGGGAGAACTGTCTCTGCATCAGCCATGTGCTCAGAGTGCTGATACAAGAGAGCCCTTGCAGACCTGAGAGCTCAGTGAATGTGGCGGAAGGGTGGGGGTCAGCACGGCACTAGAGATGGTCTCCCCTAGCACATCCATCCCCCCTTTTCTCAGGGCTGTAGCGGAGACGAACGGGAGATGGCCAAGATGGTCGCTGATACCATCTCTCGGACGGAGAAGCAAGTGGTGGTGGAAGGGCAGGAGCCAGCCAACTTCTGGGTGGCCCTGGGCGGGAAGGCACCCTACGCCAACACCAAGAGGTAAGTGACTATAGGGTCCCTCTGCCTCCAGCTCACCTTCTTAGGCTGGAGAACCTCCCAGCACCTCCACTCTGTTGCCCAGAGCCTGCAGCAGGCATGGATTGAGGACTCTATATGGGCCCCCAGGGCCACAAGATAAGTCAGGAGCAGTCCACGCCCTCAGAACCTCTTAGGCACAGGCCTGTGTCTGTGCTGCTCACCGTGGTCTGTCTGGGGCCGGCTGGAGTGTTTCTCTGCTGGAGAGCTCACAGCCACAGGAGGCAGCTCAAAGAAAGGTTTGCCCTTTGGGAAGATGTCAGAGCCCACGCAGTTCCTGCCCTTTGGAGTTAGTACGGGACCCAGATGCTGAGGAGCACCAGCTGTAAACCCTCTTTCAAATGGCTTTTCTTTCTTTTTTTTTATCCTCACCCGAGGACATTTTTCCATTTTTTGTTCAGATAGAGTGGGAGAGAGAGAGAGGACGAGAGAGAGAGAGAAACATCGACATGAAAGGGACACATCAAGTGGCTGCCACCCACACGACCAACCAGGGCCGGGGACAGACTGCAACCGAGGTACGTGCCCTTAGTGGGAACTGAACCCCGGTCTCTCTGGACCGCAGGCCGACGCCCTAACCATTGAGCCAAACAGGCCAGGGCTCAAATGGTTTTTCTTAAGATCCATGACCCTCAGTTCAAAAGCCAAAGGGGGACTGCCGATCAAGACGGCGGCATAGGTAAACACGATACTCACCTCCTCCCATGACCACATCAAAATTACAACTAGCCCTGGCTGGTTTGGCTGAGCAGTTGGAGTGTCAGTCTGTGGACCAGAGAGTCCTGGGTTCGGTTCCCGCTAGGGGCACGTACCCCTCCCCCCAAAATCTGGTGAATGGAAGTCCTACAACTACGAAATGAAAGAAGCAGCCACACCAAGACTGGTAGGAGGGGTGGAGGGGCAGGCCCCACACCCACGTGTGTTGGATAAAAATCAGGAGGATACCTCAGCTGTGAAGGTGCCCCCTGAGGAGTGAAGGGTCCCCATCCAACACCAGGCTCCCCAGCTCAGGGTTCAAGTGTCAGGAAGAGCAATCCCCATAACTTCTGGCTGTAAAAACCAGTGGGAATTGAGGCTGAGGCTTCTGGAGTCCAGGCAGCTCCTCTTAAAGGGCCTGTGAACGGACTTACTCTCATTTGCTCCCTCTGGGCTCCAGCATGGGGGAGGCAGCTTGAAAGGCACCAGAGACATATGGGGAAGAACTGCGTTGTGTGGTATCCGGGTGAGAGCTGTAGGGCAGCTTTCTCCCGGAGAGATGCGCTGGAGGAGGCTGTTGTGCCTTGGGTGAGCCCTTCCCCCACGAGGCAGGCACATAGGCGCCATAACCAGAACTCCAGCAACCTGGATCACACTGTTTGCCCCGCCCTGGTGATTCCCTGAGGCCCTGCCCCATCTAACTTTCAGACCCACCCAAGCTGTTTTCCATAGGATTGGCCTGTTTTGGCTCAAGCTTTGGATTCTCCTAAAATCTCTCAAACAAGCAGCATCTGGCCTCAGTGAAGCCCATACCTCTTGCTAAGTGGACCCAGGCCTGGCATTAGCAGCAGCCAGTCTTGGTTCACAGGTTGGCCTCTCCTGGGCACCTCCAAACACAGCATAAGAAGCAGCCATCTGCAGGTCACCTTGTAGCTTATGCCTGGTGGCCCCAGGTAAAACACAGGCAGTGGCTGACCTTGGTCTGCACCTCCCAGGAGGAGGTCCCAGATCCAGCACACCCAGTAGATAGCTTCAGATACATCGAAGCACCATGACCCAACCACCTCCACAAGTGACGCACTCAAAGGGTGGACTCAGTGGGTACCAGAGCCTTGCTGGAGTAAGTCTTGCTCTGTATAGTGGGCCCCAGCACAGCTGATCCTCCCAGGTGATCAGAGGTCATAGCCAGTCCTTGCAGCTGATCAGCCAGAGTAAATCCCTCCCATTGAAATGCCAGCAGTAATTAAGACTCAATTACAACAGAAGGGTATATAGTCCACATGGGGGGGTGCACCTTGAAGGCCCAGCTGGGGTGATCAGGGAGGCTATGACACTGGACCCTATAGTACACCAACTACAATAGGCCACCCTAAGAAGCCCAGGAGACATAACAACTCTACCTAATACATAGCAACACAGGGAGGCAGCCAAAATAAGGAGGCAACAAAACATGTCCCAAATGAAAGAACAGAATAAAACTCCAGGAAAAGAATGAACAGAAATGGAGATAAGCAATCTAACAGATGCAGAGTTCAAAACACTGGTTATACGGATGCTCAAGGAATTTAGTGAGGACCTCAAGAGCATAATAGACTAGTCAGAAAGGAAGGATGCACTAACTCAAATAAATAATAATTTACAAGGTATTAACAGTAGAGTAGGTGAAGCCAAGAATTTAACCATTGATTTAGAATATAAGGAAGCAAAAAACACCCAATCAGAACAGCAAAAAGAAAAACGAATCCAAAAAAATGAGGATAGTTGTCTGGGACAACTTCAAGTGTACCAACACTCACATCATGAGGATGTGGAAGGAGAAGAGACAACAAGAGATTGAAAACCTACTTGAAAAAGTAATGACAGAAAACTTCCCTAACCTGGTGAAGGAAACAGACATACAAGTCCAGGAAGTGCAGAGAGTCCCAAACAAAATGAACCCAAAGAGGTCCACACCAAGACACACTATAATCAAAATGAAAAATGTTAAAGACAAAGAGAGAATCTTAAAAGCAGCAAGAGAAAAGCAATTACTGTAGTTACCTACAAGGAAGCTCCCATAAGGCTGTCAACTGATTTCTCAAAAGAAATTCTGCAGGCCAGAAGGGAGTGGCAAGAAATACTCAAAGTGATGAAAAGCAAGGACCTACAACCAAGATTACTCTATCCTGCAAAGCTGTCATTTAGAATCGATGGACATATAAAGAGCTTCCCAGATACGAAAAGCTAAAGGAATTCATCACTACCAAACCAGTATTTATGAAATGTTGAAGGGTCTACTTGAAGAAGAAGAAGATAAAAAATATGAACAATAAAATGGCAATAAATACTTATCTGTAAACATTGAATCTACAAACTAAATGAATGAACAAGCAGCAGAACAGAAACAGACCCATAGATACAGAGAACTTTTTGATGGTTGCCAGATGGGAGGTGGGTTGGGGAAATGGGTGAAAAAGGTGAAGGGATTAAGAAGTACAAATTGGTTGTTAGATTGACAAACCTCAGAAGGCAGGGCTGGGGGGAGGGAGGGTGCAGGAAGAGATACGAAAGGATTTACATGCATATATGCTTAACCAATGGACACAGACAATAGTGTGGGGAAGGCAGGAGGGCGATTGAGAGCTGGGAGGAGGGGGGTCAATGGGGAAAAAGGGAGGGGCATCTGTAATACAGTCGGCCTTCATTTATCGTGGTTAATTAGTTCCAGACTCTCCGTGAAAAATGAATTTCTGCAAAGTAGAATTCTTTATTTATATACAGTTGTCCCTCACAAAGTGGCGAGGGATGACTGTACTTTCAACAATAAAAGTAAAAATAAATAAAAAAGCTAAAGGGCATGTACTGCAGTAGCAGCAGGAGGGATAGAGGGAAGATATTAGCAAGAACTTCCTAACAGGACTAGAGAAGAGCTACTAGAATGCATGCCCCGGAAAATCAGTGGGAATTTCTCCCGTGGAGTACTCTTAGACTCTTGGGAGGAGGGGGGAACTTTCATGTGATCAGAAGAGGGCTTTCCATGTTGGAGTCCCTCTCTCAGAGTTCTGTGTCCTTGATTCTCTTCCCCACACCTTCCTTCTGCCAACACAATCTTTTCTTCATTCTGCAGACTGCAGGAGGAAAATATAGTCTTCACTCCCCGGCTCTTTGAATGTTCCAACCAGACTGGGCGCTTTCTGGCCACAGAAATCCCCGACTTCAATCAGGATGACTTGGAAGAAGATGATGTGTTTCTGCTCGATGTCTGGGACCAGGTAGAACCAAGGCCTGGCCAAGAAACACTGGCTTTAGAAATACGGAAGATTTGATGTTTCCTTGGCTCCCATGTGTCCTTACTCAGAGCAGTGTTATCATAGAAGCCTGAGAAAGGAGAAGGCAGCCTAGAGGGGCTGCTGCGTGGGATGTATCTTTTCCAAAAATCCAATTTATTTCACGTGGCAGAGCAGTGTTTTGAGGGGCTTTGGCTCCGAAGTCACATATTGCAGAATATCCAAGTAGAGAGCATCTGTCCAATCTCCTCATTGCCCAGATGCAAAGTCAAGGCCAGATGGGCCTGTCCAAGGGCAGGCTCCACTGTTGGACATCTGAGCCTGAGTGAACCAAGGCAGACGCTGTGGGTCGGGAGGACAGGGAGGACTGACCGAACTCCCGGCTGTCCACAGGTCTTCTTCTGGATCGGGAAGCATGCCAACGAGGACGAGAAGAAAGCTGCCGCGACCACAGTGCAGGAATACCTCAAGACTCACCCCAGTGGCCGGGACCCTGAGACCCCCATCATTGTGGTGAAGCAGGGACATGAGCCCCCTACCTTCACAGGCTGGTTCCTGGCATGGGATCCTTTCAAGTGGAGTGTGAGTGGTCTCAGCCCACCCTGGTCCTTAGAGCCCAGCACATCCTTCTCTGGGTGGCTTCCTCATGGTACATCCGGAGGGCAGGTGGACTCGCAGGCATTCCCGTTGTGATAGATGACATGTGAGCTATTGTAAAGGGGTTAGAGGGGCCTTGGAGTGAAAAGTAAGGCTGCAGTAAGATTATCAAGCCCCCTGGTGAGTCTGAGGGTGAGGGTGAGGAAGAGAGTGAGGAAGAGGGTGATGGAAGGATGTCTGTCGAAACCCAGGCTAATGACAGTACCTTGCTTGTACACTAGATTTAGCTCAAAGCTATTGGACATTATTGGTAAGAGCTGTGCTCAGTAGCCCCATGTGGCTAGTGGCTACCATATTGGACAGCACAGAAAGAGGACATTTCCATCACCATGAAAACTTCTATGGGACAGCGCTGGTGGTCCTCATGCCAGATGAAAGAAAACATGTCAGTTCTAAAGGATAGACAGACGTCTTCCTGGTACTAAATTCTAAGCAAAATAGGTCTCGCATGTGGTCCTTACCTGACAGTGAATCAGACTTCCACGGGTGTTTCCTAACCTGGCCCCAGATAGAAGCAGAGGCAGGTCCTCAAAGGGGAACCTAGAGAAAGTTTCTGCAGGAAGGAGGAAGGCTCAGGTTAGAAAGGGTGCTGGGCCCTGGCCGGTTTGGCTCAGCGGTTAGAGCGTCCACCTGCGGTCCGGAAAGACCCGGGTTCGGTTCCCGCTAAGGGCATGTACCTCGGTTGCAGTTTGTCCCCGGCCCTGGTTGGTCGTGTGGGTGACAGCCACTCGATGTGTCCCTTTCACATCGATGTTTCCCTTTCTCTTCCTCTCTCTCCCTCCCACTCTGTCTGTACAAAAAATGGAAAAATGTCCTCGGGTGAGGATAAAAAAAAAAAAAAAAAAGAAAAAAAAAGAAAGGGTGCTGGCCTGTGGTGGCTTCGGGCGTGCTAAATTGGCACAACAGATGAGGCTAGGGAAACAGCTTTGATTAATTTCCTCAAATACATTAAAAGAAATTCAGTGGTTGATGGGCTGAGTTTAGTCTTGAGAATGGATTCAAACAACTCAAAGTTGCAAATCCAGGTGCCAGAATTTCTTTTTTAAAAAATTTTTTTCTTTATTAAATTTTTTTTAGAGAGAGAAGGGAGAGGGAGAGAGAGATAGGAACATCAATGACAAAGAACACTGACTGGCCGCCTCTTGCATGCCCCCCACTGGGGATTGGGCCCACAACCTGGGCATGTGCCCTGACCGGGAATCGAACCAGTGACCTCTTGGTGCATGGGTCGATGCTCAACCACTGAGCCACACCGGCTGGGCGAGGTGCCAGAACTTCTTAAATTCCCATCATCAGTGTCCCAAGTCAATAACTCTCACCTCAAATCTGGGCCGGATTCTCTCTGACTTCATTCATTTATTCTTTCTTTCACTCAGCATAATGGAAGCTCATGATGTGTGTGCTTGGTGCAGGCCCTGGGGATGTGGAGATAGGGTTCCTCATGGAGCCTGGGTCCCTCCTACTCCCTCTACTGCTCTGTGGCAGGGTTCCCTCCAGGCTTTAAGGGGAGCCTCCCAGTTCTCCAGGACGTCTGAGTCCCCAAGCACCTATACAGTGTAGGCAGGGTTCTTAAGGCTTTGAGGGACTGCTTGTATGGGATCTCAGGCAAGAAAAGATCATACTCCTCTGTCCCTATGTTGGGCTGAGTGGGGGCAAATTACCCCCTGTCCCAGCCTTTTCTGACCTGTCAGCTCCTTCAGCACCAATCCTCACCATCCCATCTCCTTTCTCAGGGACCCTCCTCCAGCCCCCACCTAGCTCCCTCTTCCCTTTCTCAGCCCCAGGCCCTAGGCCAGCCTTCTTTCAACTCTTGGAGGAAAATGCTCTTTTGTCTCCTCTGCTGAGAACCAGGCCTAATTTGTTACTGGCTTTATATGCAGAATGCCAAATCCTACGAGGACCTGAAGGCGGAGCTTGGCAACTCTGGAGACTGGGGCCACATCACTGCTGTGAGTATGGGCAGGTGGCTGGGCCCTGCAGTGGGCATCTGACCCTGATCAAAGCTGTGGGGGTTGAGAAAGCTCCAGAGAAGATGCCAGTGTCCTGTGCTTTCCTTCCCATCATTTCCTCCCACGTTTCATGGAAGTTCTTGCTGTTTCACTTCAGTGTGTCTGGCTGTTTTGTCTCTCCATTCCCTAGTGAAGTGATTCCCACTTTTTGTCATGCATAGGAGACTGGGTGGTGAGGAGCTAGGGGGTGAGGGAAGCATAGTAAACTGCAGATTCCAAGGTCTCACTCCCCAAAATTCCGGTTTATAAAAGTGGGTTGAGACTCAGGAATATGTGTGTTTTTCATAAGGGGGCCAGGGAATTTGGTGCAGTTAGTTCATAGATGACACTTGGAGAAATAATGATTTCTTACTCTTGTCAGCCCTGGGACCCTTTCTCCGGGTAGAATAGCTGCACCCCTTCAGTCTTTCAGCTGGTTAAGAAATGCATGTATCCTGGAGGCTGGGATATGGAAATACAAAAGCAAAACCTTTTCTTTAAGAAGTTCACAGGATTGCAGGTGAAACAAAGCCAAGGAGACTCGGCAGAAATGTGTCCAGAGCAAGGAAGCGATTGCCCAAGCTCACCAGTGTCATCAGCAGATAATACACATGGCTCTTCAGCCCTACCCAAGGCTGGGAATCCCGTGGCATTTATAACCCTTCTTACTAGATTGATGGTACAGGCAGGAAAGTATGGGGTGGTCAAAACTATGTGACTTCACAGGTGACAATTTTACAACAGATAAGAGAAAGAGGGTCATAAATGTCCAGGGTAGACTTTGAACATCTGGGATAATCCATGGAGAAGTTAACATGTCATAAAACAGCCCTGGCCAGTTTGGCTCAGCAGTTAGAACGTCAGCCCGTGGACCTGACAGTCCTGGGTTCAGTTTCCACTAAGGGCATGTACCTTGGGTGCAGTTTGTCCCAGGCCCCAGTTGGGGTCGTGTGGTTGGCATCCACTCGATGTGTCTCTCTCACATCGAGTGGATGTTTCTCTCTCTCTCTTCCCTCTCTCCTTCCTGCTCTATCTGAAGATAAATGAAAAAAAAAAAAAGTCATAAAACAAGAGTCATCTTGAACCAATTGGCTTTAGTTGGATACACAGCACTAAGCTTTAGCTCATGCTAATTCAATGTTGTGTTCTTAGAAGTGTGTGTATGTGTATGTGGGCAGGCTGGTGGGGGCTGGGGGTTATGGAAGGCATCTTTTTTTTTTTTGGTATGTGCCCCTAGCGGGAATGGAACCCGGAACTCTCTGGTCCACAGGCCGATGCTCAACCGCTGAGCCAAACCGGCCAAAGCAAGGCATCTTTTTTTTTTATCCTTACCTGAGGATACTATTGCATTTATCCTCAGACAGAGCGGGAGGGAGAGAGGGAAGAAGATAGAAAGAGAAAAATCAATGTGAGAGAGACACATCGACTGGTTGCCACCCACACAATCCCAACCAGGGTGAGGGACAAATTGCAATCGAGGTACGTGCCCTTAGCAGGAACCGAACCCGGGACTCTCCGGTCCGCAGGCTGATGCTCCAACTGCTGAGCCAAACTGGCCAGAACTATGGAAGGCATCTTGAAGGAGGTGCCCTAGCATCAATGTTGACTTCAGAGAGAAAGGCAGCCTGGGAAGTAGCCTCAAACTAGTTGAAGTAACAGTGGTTCCATTTTCTTCCCTAGGAGATCACGAGCCCTAAACAGGACATGTTCAATGCTAACAGCAACCTCGATTCTGGGCCTCTACCCATCTTTCCTCTGGAGCAGTTGGTGAACGTACCTGTGGAGGAGCTCCCTACGGGTGTGGACCCCAGCAGGAAGGAGGTGGGTCAGACTTGAAGAAGAGCTAAGGCCTGTCCACTGGTTGGACAACACTTATTGACCCCCAGATTGTACCCTGCAGATGACCATGTGCTGGGGGTGACCTGGGGAACAAAACATACCTGATCTCCACCTTCACGTGAATTTACATCTCAGTGCAGGGAGAGATCAAAGGAGCCGGATTACACTATTATTTAATTTCAGTGAAGATAAGTGCCGGAAGCCCTGGCCCATTTGGCTCAGCAGTCGGAGTGTTGGCCCGCGGACCAGAGTGTCCCAGGTTTGGTTCCCGCTAAGGGCACGGACCTCGGTTGCAGTTTGTTCCCGGCCCCAGTTGGGGTCGGGTGGGTGGCAACCACTCAATGTGTCTCTCTCACATCGATGTTTCTCTTTTCCTCCCTCTCTCTCCCGCTTTATTTGAAAATAAATGCAAAAATGTACTCGGGTGAGGATGAAAAAAAAAAGATAAGTGCCAGAAGAGTATTACAAAAAGGAACCAGATTTAGTCGGAGAATTCCTTCTGAAAGGCGAACAATAACTCAGGCAGAGTGGGTTATTCCTGGGAAAGGGAACAGCACGCAGGAAGCCCAGAGGCAGGGAATAAGCACAGGGTGGAGCAAAACGCCAGAGTGGTGGCAATGTTAGCTGGGTGGGGCAGCTGGCCAGAGGGTCAGGGGCTGAACTAGCAGTGACTTCTACGCCGCATTAGCTATGGGGGTGTCATCCTAAAAGTGGAAGGGAGCCATCACGGTTGAAGCAGGCGGATGGCGGCGAGGTTTTGCTTTTAAGCAATCACTATAGCAGCTCAGTGAAGAATGCATTAGAAGGTGGCAAAAGCAGCAGCTGAAAGTTAGGCTGAGAGGCAGATGACAGTTTAGAATAGGTGGTGGTGGGGAAGGTGACAGGAAGGAGATGGTTTAGAGAAATATTTGGAGATAAAATGGATGACACTTGGTAAGTACCAGATAAAGGGTGTGAGAGAGAGAGGGAGAAATCGTGTTATTTTCTGAGATTAAAAACCAAAAACAAATAAGAAAACCTGGGTCAGACTGAGCTTAGAGGGTGATCGTGAGTTCAGTGGAAGCGATGTGGTTTGAAGCACCTGGGAGACACCAGGTTGAAATACGTGCTCGGCGGGCAGGCAATTTAGAGTGCCGGGCAAACCCATCTGGTCCATGGGGGAAGAGTTTGGCAAGAAGAACTTGCTAAAAACACATTTCTAATATTCATTCCCACTTCATGAAGATCCAAAATAGAATTCAAATCTAGCTTGATGGTGTACCAAGAAAGAAAATTTACTGTGTGTAATAATCCATAAAGAAGTCTTACAAATGAATTAAGAAATCTACCAATGAGAGATGCCCGATTTCTCTAAGAATATCCAAATCTGTTAGGGGTTTGGGTCCAATGTATGTGGAAGTGTATTGCTCTTGCGTCCTGTCCTTCACCTTGGAGAGCACTTCCATGCATTCTGTCCCATATATGCCTATCTGTGTCCTCACTATAATACTGGGATGCTCTCAATATATTATTCATAATAATAATATTACAAATATTATTTGCCCAGCCCCTGCTACATAAAAAGTGCTCTGTAAATGTAAGCTGTGATTATCACTGCTTTTTCTACTCTTGAGAAAACTCTGGTGCAGAGAAGGGAAGTGATTTGACATAACGACTTAGTAGCAAAGACATACCAAGAACCAGGTCTTCTGAGTCCCCCAGTTAACATCATATCAAGTAGCATAAAGAAAGGACTTCTAAAGGGAAGAGCAGCTGATGTTATTGAACCAGGGATAGGAGACTAAATGGATTGCTAATTTTGAATGAAACAAACAGAACCAATGCAACTCCAACAGAGTAGAAGCAGTCTAAGAAGTCTTAGAGCCTTTTAAAAAAATCAGTTGTCCATTGCTGATTTTTTATCATGGGAGTAGCATACATTCTTGTGGGAGAGCTGTGGGTTCAATGCCAAGTGGGGAGGGTGGGAGAGGTCTTCAGACCTCTGGCTGCTCCAAATTCAAAGTTGGAGCCAGTGGCAGTGAACAGTGGGGTGGTGGGTCTGACTGCAGGCAGTGGCAAAGCGTGTTTGAACACCAGTGAGTAAGCCCCAGATAGTCAGACGTGGGCCTGGGTGAGGCCAGTAATGAGCTGGCAGAACAGCAGGTTCAAGAACCAGACCAGTGGAAAGATACAAGTCCACTGGGATGGGCAGTCTCTGCTATCTAGCCTGGGGGTCAAAGTCCAGAATTCTCCACCAAGCTGCAGAGCCAGCCTGGGTGGGCCTGAGAGGGCACCTGAAGCCACTCGCAGACCCAGGACACTGGAGACACAGTTGTGAGGGACCTGGCAGGGGAGGGGAATGCTACAGACAGACTTGGGGTAGGCAGCTCTTCCCTATCCACTGATGCCCAAACCACTCATGTTTACTCTCTTCTTCCAAAACAAGGCACTCCGCTGCCCTGCCTGGGGGAGTGGGGAGGGCTCCCAAGAGCCTTGAGGAGAGAATGCCTAGGGGCTGGAGGCAAATCTAATGACAGGCTAGAGAAATGGGGCATGAGACCTCCTGAACTTGAAATCCAGCTGCAGGTGTTTACTCAACTGTTCAGTTCAGGGCTCTCTGCCGGAGTCAGTAGCGTTCCCCAGAGCAACTCCCCGATATTCGGAAGAAACCCGTTCACCCCACCCTGATTCCTCCTGGTGCCTGGGGGAGCAGAGATAAAGGCTGGAGGGTGCTGTTTTATAACTGCTTCAATTTGGGGTTCTTACTTGAGTGTGCCTTGAGGGCATTTAGCTTGTGTAAACAGTAAGTAGTATGGTCATATTAGCTGGGAGGCACGGTCATTTCAGGCAATCCCATCTTATGGCTGAAGATACCCAAGTCCTAGAAAGGACTTCTAGCTGAAAGTTCACTGTTTCCAATGTAACTTTCATATGTAATGTTATTTTCATCACCATAAAAACATTACAAAGAAGCAAAAATTGGCCTTTAAGAAATTTCTCCTGTTTTATAGAGGAGAGAGACCTGGAAAGAGAAGCAACTCTTTAGCCAAGTTAAGTAATGTCCTACTTATTTCAGGGCCACTGTGAACTTGACCCTGGTCAAAAGGAGCTCAATCTACCTCGTTAGCGTCCTTTTTATTATGTTCCCAATTCAGGGATCAAATTTCTTGGACTTCAATGCCACCTGCCTCATCCCTTTCCTGACTCTCCTAACATCGCCTGTTTTTGCTTTTCATTTGCTTTCTATACCACACCTATATGACTCATCAAAGCAAACCCTGGGGAAGAATGTGACCTTTGCCTTTTGGTCCGTCCTAGGCGCACCTGTCCGTTGAGGATTTCACCAAAGTCTTGGGAATGACTCCAGCCGCCTTCTCTGCCTTGCCTAGATGGAAACAACAAAACCTCAAGAAAGCGAAAGGACTATTTTAAGTCGCTGTGGCTTCGAAGCAGTTTCATTTTGTTATTACAGTGGAACCTCTGTTCTCAAACTTAATTCATTCTGGAAGGCTGGCTGTTCAAGAACGGGTTTGTTCCAAAACCTAATTTTTTCCCATTAGAAATAATATAAATTGAATTAATCCGTTTCAGACCCACAAATGATTGTTTTAATCTCTTATATACAGTACATGTCTAATGTACTGTTTAATCTTTAAACAAACACTTTTCTTAATTTTTCAAACCACCCCCCTACTGGCCTTAACCGAATCCCTTTCAACAAGAGTCCCAGGGCCGTTGTCCAGGAAGGCAGCCTGTGGCACCTCGCACCTGTGACCAGTTTCTTTCACACCGTTAGCAGCATCAGCACTCTTGAAGGCCTCTTTTTTGTTTTAAAATTGTGCTAATGGTCCATTTCACCAGCAACAAAGGCATTCTCTCCTTTCTTTTTGCCTCAGAGACCTTTTTGTCATGCTGAGGTATCAGCATGAAACGGTTGTCAGGTAGAAAACATTCTGTTCCACAACCAAGACATTTTTTCTGTGAACAACTTGGTGGAGAACCACAATGTTGAGATGGGAGACATTTGAGAACCGAGGTTTGACGGTACTGGTATTAATCCTTTACAAAGTGAAATTCTTCGCTGGTACCTGGGAGCAGCAGTCTGTGGCAACACCTTTGTTGACTAACCTACTCCTCCAGAAAGATGATGCCTCGGTAAGGAGCCTGTGGTCCCAATTTCAGCTCTCAGGAAGGTGGTCATGTTACTTCTATCCTGGGGTGTTGCATCACTTTAAACCATCCTGCTCAAGAACTTCCCTTCTTAGATGAGCCAACACTGTTCTGGAATCTTCCATAGGCTTTTCTTTATCAATGGCAGGTGGGCAGAACCATTCTTCACTTTTACATCTTTCCCAGAGTAATGGGCTTTTCCTTTTCACATATGCTTCCCTCACGGCCTACCTACCTTGGTGACAAGTTAACTGGGATCCTTTCTTTGAAAGAGTTCAGTGGCCTAGGAGATGGCCTCAGTAGGTTTCACAAGACTCACTAACCAGTCCTCAGTGAGAGCAACATATCCACTGGGTCGAGGCTTGAGGCTTAAGGGCAAATATGAATCGCAAATGCTATTACACCCCCTCTTTGGTGCTCTTACAAAGGCAAAGGAAGAGCATAACTAGGCCAATGCTGGGCTTACAAACTGTTATCCAGAACCTCTGCAAAGCTTCCCCAGCTACTCGGATGAAAATAAGGGGAGCAGCCCTGGCCAGTTTGGCTCAGCAACTGAGCATTGACCTGCGGACCAGAGTGTCCTGAGTTCGGTTCCTGCTTGGGGTACGTACCACAAAAAAGAAACTAAGGGGAACTTGGTGCTGACTGTGGGCATATGTTGGTTTACCATCCCATTTCCTTTGGGGTTTAACAGTGCTGCACGGAAGTCCAGGTCTGAAGGCCAACAGGAGGTGACTTCCACAACTTCAACAACTATTGTTAAGTGTCTGCAAGAATATGTCCTTTTCAGAAATAAGTCAAACCGACACAAGGTTAATAAAGGCTTTAATTTCACACACACAAAAAAACTCTATGCATAATTTAAAAAGGAAACCAAAACAAAGAAAAACTGCAAAGGATACAGAGGAACAGTTCTGCTAAAACACAGATAAAGTGCCGCTCCATACAAAACAAAACAAAGAATCAGAAGTCACTCTGAAAACAAAATCACCTCACAGATAATGTGGCCACAGCTGCCAGCAAACTTGGTAGTGGCTCAATTAGGCAAAGTGTAGGAAGTTTACTTCTGTTTTCCTTTCAATTGCATAAACAAACTAACAGGCCAGAGCAGTCAGAGGGAGGGAAACCTGGAGACCAGAGTGTGTGCAACCACATTTGGTCTCTCTTCACACCCTTCCTGTTCTTGAAATACACAAGTTCAGTCAATTGCTCTTTTTTGTTTTGGCATTTGGCCTAACGAACTTGGGTTCTGATCTAGACTCTCAACCCACTCTCTTCTAATGCCAGTGTACACAGCTATTCTTAGAACCTCTGTACTTTAGGAAAACTCCAAAGTTACCAAAATCAATTGCTTATATTCATACCATCACATTTTAAAATTAAAACTTCAAAACCTCAGACATATAACATATGTGGAAAGGAAAACTTACTCATTGTTTATAAATATGATGCAACCAAAGAGACTGCCTGAAGTCTAGTAATCAAAGCATGCCATAAGGAGTCAACGACTGTGGTGAGACACAGCAAAAGAATTCTGTCACACAACTCTCAAGTCCTAACAAACTATAGTTTCCCAACTAAAAATATTTTTTCAGATGTTAATAAGACCTATCAATATTGACAAAATTAGGATTTTGAAGTAATGCATTAGAAAGATGTTGGAGGTCAGAAATCTGGTTTTTGTACACATTTAAAGAGTGTAAAGCAAGATGGGAGGAAAAGGACATAATCTGTTTTTAGGAGACACGTTTATGTGACTTGCTACTGGTACTAGGGTTGGTGATTTTTCTACAACTCTCCACATATATACAAGATCCATATGTAGTTGGAGATCTGTTTCCCCGATTTAAAACAAAACACTATTTAAGGGGGTCATTTAAATCAAACAGGGCAAAACAAAGGCTGGATGACTAAGAGCATCCACTGTGTCATTTCAGAGGACAGAGAAGAGCGAGCAAGAAGAGTAATGTTTTTATTTGTTTTAATATAATCTCTTTTCAGGTCACAAGTGAGTTTATAAATTTTCTTTCTGTATGTTTCCACCCCATCCCCCTATGCTCTCTATACACTCTTAATGCTGAACTATAAGAGACACTGACAAGAATTTCTTTAATTTAGATATTTTCAAACAACTTTCATTATACCACTATATCTATAGCTGTAGCTATATTTATAGTTATATAATGGTAACTGCAGTATGGAAGGATAAGTCAGGAACTTACTTGCTCAGGTTTTAATTCTTAAAGCTTCTTTTTTAGAAGAATTTTACACTGGATCAAAGAGAAAAAGAAATGTGTAGTCTTAATGTTTGCCTCCCAGAGTTAGCTGATATTTAAGTACCACTGCACACTTCTTAAAATGTAAACACATTTACATTTGTTACATCTGCTAATGAATCATTAAATTAGGCCTGAAATGAACAGACCATGGCAAGTAAACAAATAGTTTTTAGAATAAAAATATAAATAGAACAAGTCATCATGGATTTTCTAGCTTGCTGAAACAAAACGCATGAGTGTACACATACCCATAAATATATTGCCCATAAAACAGTCTATCTTTTCACAGGCTTAAAGTATAGTCATGGCCACTAAAGTGACAAGAGAGAGCATCTAGCCACATGCAACTTGTCAATTTCCATTAGCACAGCCAATATGAATCGACAAATTAGAATTTTATGTTTAGTTTTCCCTTCCAAAAAGATTCCAATTAAGATCAGCTGTGTGCAGAACTAAGTGCTTGCTGTCAAGTTTTAATTCAATGTCATTTAGAGTAATGCAACCACATGTGGTATTTTCAGTTGGAAAGTAAGTTATTTATTATGCAGGCTGCCTGGGACTGAAGCACTCTGTCCCTATTTAAATTGTCCCTTCCTGGCCCAACATACCAAATGCCCTACTCCCACTTTCTGAGCAAAATGATCATACTGAACAAAAAATATTATCTACTTGTAATTTTTAAATATATACTTCAGCTCAAGACAAAACAAAAACCCCACCAACATGGTTCAGATAAAATCTCCACCTATAGTCATTAATCCTTCACTAAACCAAAATAAGAAAGTAACTTTGTAAAAGGGCTAATAGTTCAAAGAGTGAAGGGAAAAAGACCGACCAGGCCACAACAATGAACTATCAAGGAAAATTCAGCAAGAGAACTCATCTACCCCAATAACCTGTATTCATTTAACTAATGAGTCCTGCCCAAGACATGAAGATCAAATCAAACTAGGCTTCTGAGCCAAAAGTACTTCTAAACCATTAATCATACACAAGCTATGTTTTGAAAAGCAAGTCAACGAGGGTACTTCATGGGCAATCTAGGCGTATGACATTATTTCTAATTTTTTAAAAAGGCCCTAATGTACCCCTCACTTCAACTCATTCCCAATCAGTTTTAATGGCACCTCTCAAATACAGACATAGGGAAGAGAAATAATAAATAGCTAAAGAATCTGATCACCACTTCACTTGTATGAGAAAACCAGTTATTTTCAAGGAAAACAAAACAAAACAAAACAAAAATAGGCTCCCCAGTAGAAATAAAACAAAACATAAAAAGCTAGTTTTTAAAACAAATATTCTTCTCGGCTCTATACTACTCCTGCATATCCTATCACCATACCATCTGAAACATTCACTAGAGTAATATCTCAGTAAATGGTAGGAGGCAAAGCTTTTATCAGTAGTTAAGCAAAAGTGCCGGGGCCGCTTACAATCCAAAGATTCAAAATTTTAGAAGAGGCTACTATGTCAGAACACATCCAAGTTTCAAGAGTGGGGCTGGAGCTCTCTTAAGGCAATTTTCCAGAAAAGATGTTGCGTCTTCTATGATAATTAACTTCACTGTTTTCTCCCCTTGAATACGTGATATGGTTTTGTTCCTACCTCAAAACAGGAGAGTAATCTTCTTGTTTTACAATAAAAACAAGAAGAGAATAAAGAAAAGAAAAGAAAAAAAAAAGATTGAAGGTTTCATATTGTTATACTTAACTCTGAATGATCCTAATGATCCCTGGGCTCACAAAATTATTTTTGGGACAATTCTACTCTGAAACTCATTCTTTATGTGGTTTCACAAGCTGCTTAAACAAGCTGATTATATCAGCTGAGTGACTAATGCAGCAATTAATGTTGTACTCATTAAACCTCAACTCCAAGCACCTAAAAAGTAAGATACTTTATGCACCTTTTTTATGTGTTAGTTCTTGGGATTACCTAAACCAATCACCTTTTAATTTCCACCCTGTTTTGAGGGCAAAGTCAGACAGCAAATGGTTAAATGTTCAAGCTTTAGCCTATAGTTCGTGTACTTATTTCACACCTGTAGTAGGGCTTTTAGCTTTAGTGATTCAGACTTTCGGCTTTTCACACAAGAATAGTCCTCTTGACCTCTCTGTTTGAGAGAGATGCTAGCATTCTTCCTTATCCCTAATTCTTGCTGGGGAGTCCCAATTGGGACAATATTATTTTCCTACCTCTTAAAGATTTGCTTGAACTCTGTTAGGATAATGCTTGCTCCATAAAAGAATGATACAGAAAAAAAAAAAATTCTATCTTTACCACCATAATATAGATGATATACAATGAACATACTGTGTGAATGAATCTCTTTAAAGAAAATACAAAGTATATAATGAATACCAAATGTGGGACCTTAACACATTCTGAGCACCAACAATCCTTTTCTTGGGACTGCATGTAAACAGCAAAAGCATTACAAACCCATGAATCAATTTTTTAATAAAAGCCCCCCAAGTCAGGTGGCAGAAATGCCCCTCTTTTGCAAGGAGGACAAACTGTCATTAGTGTAACATGAAGAGCTGGTTTTCCAGTGAATTTTACTAAGAGGAAACACACATGAAAGATTACAGACTTGAGTGAAACTACTCAAGGAACATAAAAACTAAATGTCAACTGATATGTATATTTGCACACATTTCTCAGGTGAATGGACTCCTTGATAAATTCATTTCTTTTCCAAACTGCTGTGCTACTAATTTTGAGCAGGCATACTCTGGTGGCTTATCCTAACTCTTTAAGGCTCCATTCATTCCACATATATGTGTGTATGTACATATATATATATTTACAACAAGTATTTCTAATACAAAAGGAAGTGCTACTTTTGTAGGAGAAAAAGAGAATAATCAGCTATAGAGGGGAGACCAAAGTTTCCATAAAACAATTAGCATGGAGCATTCTGCATAATTGCAATTTTCGTCTTTTGGTTTGGCCCTGAGCTGTTTGTTGCTCCCGCAGCAAGTAGAGTTCTAAATTCTCCTCAGGCAGAGGAAGGTAAGGTGGGTGACAGTAAGGAGAATATGCAGTGCACACTGCCAACCTAGGAGTCTGTTCCTCACAAGGTCTGACGAGTGGGCTTCCCCACTTCCATGCTGAGTGCCTGAGAGTTCTTTTCTGTTTCCAGCAGCTCATCAAAGATCTCCCTTAAAATAAAACAAACAAAAAATAAGCATTTCACTGAGTAAAGCCAAAGAGTAGATAAGAAAATAGATACTGATAAAGCCTGCATAATCCCATTTGGTGCCTAAATTTTATTAAATAAGCAGCTCATTTATTTGATCACCATCTTAACCCCAAGTACTGATTTTCTGAGAACACTAGGAGGCAGGAGGCTGGTAAGAGCCAACTTGCACAAAAATGCTATGTAGTTTCCATCGATATAACTCAGACCTTCTAGCTGATACAACTAGAAGACCAAAAAAGTTTATGATAAGACAGCTTCTATCATAAAACAATCTCAAGCTCCATACATAGATGCTACTGTGTGATGAGTAATAACCGTTGAATTAAGAGAGAAAATATTTTGGATTTATAAGGAAATAAGACATGAACCCTAAGCAAAGATAATTGGCTGATCATTTTTGGTTTTGTTAAGTGATGGGAACATTTTATTTAAGGAAGAAGAAAGAGTTGGGTGATTTTTAGCCTATGGCTTCAGATCTGGAAAAGTTTCTTACTTGTGCATATAAAAGAAGATGTAACCACTCCGATCCCGATCACTCTGCACGGATGCCTCTTGGATTTTAGACACCTCTAGGTCATTGTAAGTAAACCACGCCTGCTTCTTAATGTCATAAACATCACTAATATAATGACCTGAAATAAGTGAAATGTTAAAATTGAAGCTTGTAAAAAATTTTTGCATTTTTCTCAGGTATAGGAAATTTCAGAAAGAAACTTCATCCACTTCACTCCCACAAAAGTTTCTAAAAACCAAGTATAAATATTTAAGGGAGAAATATACTATACTAGGACTACTTCCTGACAAAAGATTTCAACATTTTTCTTGATGCATTCAACTTAACACCTCACAAAGCTAGGCACAGAGCAACCTAATAAGGAGTAAATGCTGGTTACGTCATTTATAAAATGCTGAAATAAATTTGTCCCTTTACCTGAAGAAGAAGTGCTACCAATGTGACTGACAACACTGATGAGCCGATAGGAATGAGGAAGGTATCCTGTCTGGAAAACAGAAGTGGGCATGATTTTTAACTCCTCATCTGAATAAAAAGCAAAACACTAAATTTAAATTTATTATCAAAGTTGGCTAAGTGTTAGTGTTTATGCAGATTCAATAAAATATCCAGTAGTTGATATTGTTCATATGCTTTGACTCAAGAATTCTACTCCCAACTAAGAATGTATCCTAAAAAAACAATTAAAGCCTGGCTGGTGTGGCTCAGTGGTTGAGCACTGACCCATGCACCAAGAGGTCGCCGGTTCGATTCTCAGTCAGGGCACATGCCCAGGTTGTGGGCCTGACCCCCAGTAGGGGGCATGCAGGAGGCAGCCAATTGATGTTCTCTCTCATCATTGTCTCTGTCTCTCTCTCCCTCTCATGTCCTCTTTCTCTAAAATCCATAAAGAAAAATTATCTTAAAAAAATAATTAAAAATATATGTATAAAATTATTTACTGTATTACTATTTTTTTTACATATTTTTTTGCATTTATCATCAGATAGAGTGGGAAGGAGAGGGAGATAGAGAGAGAGGGAGAGAGAAACATCAACGTGAGAGAGACACATCGAGTGATTGCCACCCATACAACCCCAACTGTGGCCAGAGACAAACCGCAACCGAGGCACATGCCCTTAGCAGGAACCGAACCCAGACTCTCTGGTCTACAGCCCGATGCTCTAACCACTTAGCAAACTGGCCAAGGTACTGTAGTGGTATCTTTAATAACAAAAAGCTGGGACATTAGGCCCAATAACAGTTTGTTAGTGATATAACAACTCAGTACAATACGATTCAGTTATTCTTATTTTTTTAATTTAATTTAATTTTTTGGTACATGCCCCTAGTGGGAACCAAACCCGGGACTCTTTGGTCCACAGGCCGACACTCCAACCGCTAAGGCAAACCAGCCAGGGCCTATTCAGTTATTTTAAAAAATCATGTGGGTTGTCCGGCCTGTGTGGCTCAGTGGTTCAGTGTCGACTCTGCACCAAGAGGTCGCTGGTTTAATTCCCGATCAGGATGCATGCCCAGGTTGTGGGCCCGATCCTCAGTTGGGGGCATGCAGGAGGCAGTTAATAGAGGTTCTCTCTCATCAATGTTTCTATCTCTCTCTTCCTCTTACTTCCTCTCTCTCTAAAGTCAATAAAGGGGAAAAAAAGCATGTGGGCCATCAACTTATTAACTTGTTTTTCAAAACCACATAAATGCACATACTAACCATAGGTCTATGGAAAAAGTATGCTAATGGTTAAGTACTGAAAAATAGAAAGAAAAAAATGAAGAGTTGCTGTACGTGTTATAGGTGAACATTTACATTTTAAGTGAAATACTTCTGAAAGTGCTATTAAAATATTATTAGTACAAAACAAAACAAAACTGAAAAGAGATATTCCTGCACTGAGGTAGCACTATTAGATACAATTTTGGGAACAAATATAGCTATATATAAACCAGAAACCAGTAAAATATTCATAAACTTTGATGTAATAATTTACTCCTGGGGATTTAGAGAAAAAAATTCTAAATATAGACAACACTACAATCTTACACAGTTTCTCAATGTATTATTTTTTACAGTGAAGAAACAAACAATGAGATGAACCAAAGAACTTATATGCATGTATGCATAACCAAAGGACATAGACAACAATGCTGGGGAATGGGGGGTGGGATGGGGAGGAGGGTAAAATAAAACAAATAAACAAAGAAAACAGAAACAACGTAAATGTTCAATATTGGCTAAAATAAAACAGTATATTCATTGGAGGGAATATAGCACAGCCATTAAAAATAAAATGCTTATAAATATTTAGTCTTTAACAAGCAGGATAAAACTGTACTTATATTATGGCTTTTAAAAAGCACAGCTGGGGGTATAGGGATGACAAAAGAATATGGTTAAATGCTAACAGGACCATGGGATCCTGAGTAATTAAACTACAAAAAATTTAGAAAATGGGAAGAATGCAATTATTTAAAGAAAAGAAAAATAAAAGACTCCATTGGATTCTGGTTAACATTATTAATTACACAGTTTTTATAGTTCTGGTAGATCTAAAGGTGATTTTATATATATGACTTTGAAAGCCATGTTACTCAGTTATTACCTAACTGCACATGTAAGGTGGTCAGGATGTATTTCTGTTTTTGTTCCATTTTGTTTTGAATCTTGTTAAGAAATGAGGGGGAAAGGACAAGAGAAAGTGAAGACCATTTGATGGCTGACAAAGGGGCAGAAATGAAGCTGCAATGGAAACTGACAGCAGGGCCCGTGATGTCATACTGAGCAGTGCTCCTCAGGGGACAGAACGTCACCTACCTCAGCATTTCTCTTCAGTTCCTCAGCTTCGGCTTCAGTGTACTCCATATCTAAAACATCCTCATTCCCAGAGTCCTCATCAGAACCCAGTGAATCCAGAAAAGAGTTGTTAAACTCTGAAGAACATAAAGACAGAGTCTTGTAAATTCTCTTGAAATAGACATAAAGAGAAGATTAGGAAGAAAAAAATAGCTTGAGTACACACTTTATCATCCTAGGAGAACATAACACATATTATTATTAGGGTTCTAATTTACCCAGCCCACTCTGGGGACCTACAATTCAAGTACCAGGCATCGGTAAAAGAAATGCTCCTTTTCCTTTTAAATATATTTATATAAAAGGGACATAACTCACATAAGGAATAAAACTAAAGAGAAGAATATAATTCTAAAGATAATCCAATTTGCCCGGCTGGTGTGGCTCAGTGGCTGAGCATCCACCCATGCACCAAGAGGTTGTTGGTTCGATTCCTAGTCAGGTCACATGCCCAGATTGTGGGCTAAATCCCTAGTGGGGGGCAGGAGGTGGCCAATCGATGTTCTCTCTCATTGATGCTTCTATCTCTCTTTCCCTTTCTCTCTAAAATCAATAAAGAAAAAAAAACCCACCAATTTTATTAAAATCTATATTATATAAACCATTTTGAAATATATGGTGCATATAAGCAAATGTAATTATCTCACAGAAAAGAGATCATAAAATAGTCAATATCCTTTCATTCTCTTAATTTTAAATTATTTTTTTGAAATTCAACAAAAATAAAGGAAATTCAACCTTTAACTCCTAAACTTCACCTAAAAATACGTCATACAAACAAATCCAAGATCCATTTTTTTAATTTAATAACGTGCTTCCACTGGAAGAACCCATCTTTTAAAATGTTTTTATTACTGATTTTTTTAGAGAGAGGAAGGGAGAGAAACACCGACACGAGAGAGAAATATTCTGCACGCCTGCTACTGGGCATCGAGCCCACAACCCGGGAATGTGCCCCTACCAGGAATCAAACTGGGACCTCTCACTCCATGGGACAACCCTCAATCCACTGAGCCACACCGGCTGGGCCAAGTATTCTTATACTTGGCTTTCAGAACTCTGGCAGCTACATCTTTTACCTCTATGCAAAGGCAAGATATTAGAAAACCCTTCTTTAGGAATCTGACCAGTTCAAAAGGATACAATATTTTTTTCTTTTTTCTATAAAAAAATTTTTTTTTTCTTTATTGATTTTAGAGAAAGAGGAAGGGAGAAGGAGAGAGAGATGGAAACATTGCTGAGAGAGAACATCTACTGATTGCCTCCTGCATACCCCTCACTGGGGATCTGGCCCACAACCCGGGCATATGCCCTGACTGAGAATCAAACCAGCAACCTCCTAGTGTATGGGTCGATGTTCAACCACTGAGCCACACTGGCTAGGCCTAAAATGATAAAATATTAACATCATCCTCTAAATAGTCCCATCCTGTAAAACTCAAAAGTTGACTAGCCCTAGTTATTCATGTGTTCAGAGTATGCAATCACCTTTCTAGTTCCCTGTTTCTAACCATGAGCTAACAGTCAAGGATTATTAGATATATGAGGAAAGCCTCTAACAAGCAATATAAAGACCATAATAAACACACAGGACAGAGAAATCTGGAGACTCTATTCTGCGAGAGTAAACTTGAAATAAACAAATGAACTGTATTTAATATCCTTGGAGAATTGAGATGGTGTTGTTTCCATGAACCAAACCAAACCAAACCAAACCAAACACAAAATTATGAAAAAGGAACATTCACAAAACAAATCCGTTTTTAAAAATTAGAAATACAGAAATAAAACACTCAAAAGAAATTTCAGAGTTGGAGATAAAATTGGACAACCTACCCAGAGAGTAGAGTAAAATGACAAAAAAGATGAAAAACTGAAGAAAAGATGAGAAAATCTAAAGGACTATACTAGGAAGTCCGGATAATAGGAGTTTCAAAAGAGAAGGGAGGAAATCAGTGAAAATTTCTTAGAATTCAAGAAAAAAAGTTTCTAGATTAAAATGATTCATCAAGTGCCCTACAAAAAGGATGAAACAGACCCACATCAAGGCGCATCACTGTGAAGCTTCATCACAGCAAAGACTAAGAGAAGATGCTACTAGTTTTCAGAGAAAAAAGAGGTCACATCAGGATAAAGAATGAATGGCTTTTTAGACAATTCATACAGCAACCCTGCAACCAGGACTTCTCCCATTGCCCAGGAGCATGAAGTTGGCAGGAAACACTACTTTCACAATGACTGCAAATCTGGAACTCTATATTTAACCAGGCTATAAATAAAATACTAGAGTAGAATAAAACTTGCAATGTTTTGAGAAAAAAAAAATCTAAGTCATCTCTCTTCCTTTTCAAGAAAACTACTGGGGGTGCTCTCTATGAAAGCACAAGTAGACCAAGAATGAGGAAAAGTGAGATATAGGAAATGGGAGATTCAAACAGAGGAAACAATCAGGGAATTCCCAGAAGAATGATTAGGGAGATATCAGGATGTAGAGGGCAACCAGTACAGATTGGGGCATTAGGACTCAGCACAGCCATCATCACTACCATAGTACCATCTTTTAACCAGAGGACAGAATGCCTGGGTGAACTTAGCTTGAATTCTTATTTGTAATGGTCTTAACCATGTCCCAATCAAATTCTTGCTCTTTCCTCCATGTCATGGTGTCTAGACCAGCCTAGAACATTCAGTTTGCACCATCAAAATGTTCTGCTTTGATCTATTTCTGAGAGTTGGAGGAAGACCACAATAATCTTAGAAATAGAAAATACAGAGTTAGCTCACTTCCTGTGACTACATGTCCCTGTGGACTTGCAGCACCTGGTTCATATATTAGTTCTGCCAAATGCAATGACTAGGGTGAACCATATGCTTCTGAATACTCACTCATAACTGCCTACTGATATCCCCAGAGTAACTCCTGTAAATTCATGGGGAAACTGAAGCCACCTTAACTTTTCCCAGGAGTCTTAACAGTGAGAGTACTGCTCATTCATATAAATGGATTACAGACGGTCCTTGCTAATAATTTAATTTTTTCAAAATTAAAAAAAATATATTGTTTAAGGATATGGATATAGTAAATACTGTTTATATACATATATTAATTGATTTTTTAGAGTGAGGAAGGGAGAGAGAGATATACATCAATGTGTGAGACATACGTAAATTGGCTGTCTCCTGCATGCCTCCTACTGGGGATGGAGCCCGAAACCTGGGCACGTGGCCTGAATGGAAATTGAACTGGGACCTCTCAGTCCACGGGACGACGCTCAATCCACTGAGCCACACTGGCTGGGCTGTAAATACTATTTTTTAAGAAAAGCAAGCTACTAATAAATATAAATGTTAGAATAGTGGTTTCCTCTGGGAGGGAGGAGGAAGTTAGGGTTTCTAGGTAACTTTTAAGGTTCTATTTCTTTACCTGGTAGGTGTTCAAATTTGTTACTGTTATTAAAAATAACAAACACATTTTACATGCTCTTCTCTATGTGATACATTTCACCATTAAAAAAGGTAATTAAAATAATCTCCACACCTTGAAGACTTAACTCTGTAGCTCTTTTGAGGTCATCATCTTCTTTCTGTTCCCAAGCCTCCTAAAGGGACAAGAACAAAGCTAAAGTACTTTCAGAGGTACTGATTAAACTTAGTTATTGAGTATAATATCAGTTGCTCTAGAAGTATTTGCTAATAATATTTTCCATAATTTTATGGATGTTTGGAATATGACCTATTGAAGGATGTAGAGAAGTTCTTTACTTTTTCCTACACTGTCCTCCTAAAATACAACCTCGGAGATTAAAAAAGCTTAAATGCTATCTCTTCTAGTTAGTGACATTTGGCTTGCCAACCAAAAGCCAGTCAATGTGACATTGTGATATAATCTCCTTTCTTCCTACATGTATAAAATACCCATCATATAGCAGATACTTAGCAAATTGCTCTTTTCTCTCCCCTGATGTACAGTATTTGCAAATTTCCATGGTGTAAGTACTCCCACCATGGCCAATTTTAAATAACCAAAATGATGCTGAATGCAGAGCTGGAAAGAGGTGGTATAGTTGGCTCTCCTGAGCTGACAGTAAGCTGGCTCTAGCACACCACTGACTTGAAGTCTATGACAGCAGGATAAACACTATTTCCACAAGATATTATTCATAGACTTCTATTTTTGTTCTTGCTGAAGAAACCAAGACACATAATAGATGTTTGGTAAATACTAAAGGAATGCTGTTGACTGTTACTTTTCTAATACATCTGAGGTTCTCTTAGAAAAATTAGTAGTAACTTTGAAAATGTCTCAACTAGAGGACTAATTATAAAAAGAAATAGGAAAATTTTGACTTACAAAAAAATTTCCCTCTCATGTTCAGAGAAAAGATAATTTACAAACAATGCATGAATAAAGAAAAAACATCATTTAAGCAGAATTATTTTATACTTTCTTCAATTCTACACTTGTTTTTAAAGTTACTAAAGTATATGAGAATCTTAGAATTAGCTACTCTGCATTATAATACTGGGAGCAATAAATACTGTGCTCAAGAAAGCATCAGATATTTTCTAAGAGGAAGTAAGATTACTTAAACTTATCCAAGTATATAAAATTTATGCTGAAACCAGGAAGAGATTCTTTTAGTTATTAACAGAATGATGCAGGTATACCAAACTAAAGAAACTTCATCTTATAATCCTACCCTCACATCTGAGAAAAATACAGCATGGAGCAAAAGAAAGTTTACAGTTGTGAGTACTCAAAACACAGAGTTTATTTTTGTATCAGTATTTATTAATTATATTACTTCTCATATAAACAACTGTGAACCTCTTCTGACCCACCCTGTGAGTTTTAACTGGGTCAGCTAACAAAAAATACTGTAAGATGCTACTATTAAGAAATCAAACCTTGCTCAGTTGGTTGGAGCATCGTACTGTACACCAGAAGGTTGTGGGTTTGATTCCTGATCAGGCACATACCTAGGTTTCGAGTTCCATCCCTGGTCAGGGTGCATAAAGGAGGCAACTGATCAATGTTTCTCTCTCACATTGATGTTTTTTTCTCTTTCTCTAAAAATATCAACAAACATATCCTCGAATGAGGATTAGATAAAAAAAAGAAATGATATCTTGGTCTTTTACATTAAAGTAAGTTTTCTAAAACAAATGACCACTATATATTCTTTGTAAAATTGTTTGACATAGATACATCTTGATGATAAGGTAGATTGGTAGGTACTTCTTACAAATAAAAAGGTATAGAAGAGCTGGTTCTGAAATGGTTTTCAAGTAGCAGTTCTCAACCTTGGCTACACATTAGAATCAACGGACAAAGTAAAAAAAAAATAATAAAAATAAATAAATCCTTATAATTTTTTTAATTTTAAAAGAAAACTAAGATGTCTAGTTCCCCAGACCACAGCCCAGATCAATTACACCAGAATTTCTGAGTGGCAGAACAAGCCAGGCATCAGTATTCTTATAACCTCCCCAGGTAATATCAATGTGCAATTAAGCTTGAGACCCACTGTTTTAGAGAAATTAGATTTCTTTTAAAAAATATATTTTTAATGATTTTTAGAGAGAGAGGAAGGGAGAGGAACACAGAGAAGCATCAATGTGAGAGCACAACATTAACTGTTTGCACTCCCCCCATGGCAGATCAAGCCCGCAACCCAGGCATGTGCCCTGACCGGGAATTGAAAGAAACCTTTTGGTGCACAGGACAACACCCTACCAAATTTGATTTCTTAATTTCATTGTTTGTAAACACTAAAACTGCATTCATTCTAGGGAGTTTTTGTAAATTTTTATTACTAACATGACCTGGATTGCACAGGATTAGAAAAGCATGAAAACATCACCTTTTAGTCAGATACCTTGATGACTGCAACAGTGCAAATCAGCCAGCTTTGGCAAATATAAGCATAAAGAACTAAAAATTAAAGAATAGATTACTACATAAAGAAGATAAATGTTAGTCTACGACTAAAATCTAAGTTTCAGATAATATTCCTAAGATTTTAATGTTCAAATAATTCACAGGAAAGGACTCACATTGTGAGAAAACGACCAAAACAAATACAATGCCTTGAAATATTAATGAAAAACTCATGGTGTTATACTGGCTGTTTCTACAATTTGTAAAATAAGGTTGGATTGGGATAATCTCTTATAACCCATCTTGCTTTACCATGCAATGAATTACTGTAATGGGAGGTAACCAACAATATACTTCGTGGCATTTGGATTTTCAAAAACAGAAAAAAAAGCTATCAATGTTTCCATGTCAAACCCAATGCAAAGCCCCAAAGAAGTTTATATTGTTTGTTTTGATGTATTAACAATGTATCCAAAGCACATATAATGCCTGAAATATAGTAAGTGCTTAACACATATTAGTTATTATTATTATTATTATTACTATTATATTTCTTGGAAAAGAGAGGGATGGAGAAAGTAGCAAAGTATCTTACTTGCTCCTGGAGACTCTGGGCCAAGGCCTGCTGAAGCTCTTGCTCTTCCCTTTCACGGTCCATATCATACTGCTGAAGCCAATCAACCTCTCCTTGAGATCCTTCTGGGGTTTTGTTTTCTTTATTCTCATCACAGTCTTTAGTTATCTCAGTAAAACTGGCTGGATCTGAGGAAGCAGAACATAACATAATTGGGAAATCACCTCTAATAAACTGAAATATCTGGACTATAGTGACATCTACTGTTCACAGTAAGTTACCCCAACCTCATAGCTTGCTTGGGACACACAATTTCATTTTATTACACCTAGACTAGGGTTTCTTAATCTCAGAACTATTGATATTTTGGATGGAACAATTTTTTGTTGTTGGGGTGGGAGGCTGTCCTGTGCATTGCAGAATGTTTAGCAACATCTCTGGCCTCTACCTACCTGATGCCAGTACCACTCCCTTTCCCAGTTGTGACAACCAAAAATAGCTAATAATGAGATTTTCCCATTTATTACAATGAATGTTTTCACATTAATAATCAAATAAGCCTTGTACATAATCTGAATCAAGAGTTCCAAAAATATGTAAGAAACATCTCATGTAACACACAAGTATACGAAAACATCTATGTTTAGAACATTCATCTAGGGAGATAAGAACAAATTAATCATTCATTTCTTTTTGTTCCTTCTCAGTCTCTAGACTATGGCTAATGGGAATAAACAGTATGGTCAAGATTTTGTTCTGGTTATTTGAATTGTGAGAGCAACAATATAATTTTTTTTTAAATGAAGCATTTATCTTTAATTGATTTTTATACAAGGAGGAAGGGAGAAAGAAAGGGAAGGAGAGAGACAGAGAGAGAGACATCGATGTGAGAGAAACACATTTGATCAGCTGCCCCCTGCATGTGCCCCGATTGAGGATCAAACCCAAAACCTAGGTACAAAACCTAGGTATATGCCCTGACCAGGAACTGAACCACGGCCTTCCAGTACACAGGACACACTCCAACCAAGTGAGCCACAATGGCCAGGGCTCATTACAATTTTTAATATTGGGGAGAAGAGGATTCTTCCTATCTATCTATCTATCTATCTATCTATCTATCTAAAAGCAAAAATTCTCACCTTAGCAAGTTAAGAAAATTCCTGTATTAAGAAAAATCCAAAAGCCCTGGCCTGTTTGGCTCAGCGGTTGGAGCATTGGCCTGCGGACCAGAGAGTCCCAGGTTCGGTTCCCGCTAGCGGCACGTACCAAAAAAACTAACAGATCAAGAAGAATTACCTTTATAAGTTTGTTTTATATAGATTGTTTTAAAATTAGTATATTCTCTTTATCTTCCCCTGATCTGTATTTAAAAAAATTTTTATTTATTTTATTTTTATTATTTTTAATCCTCATCTGAGGATATTTTTTTATTTTTTGTTCAGATAGAATGGGAGGGAGAGAGAGGAAGGGAGAGAGAGAAACATTGACGTGAAAGTGACACATCGAGTGGTTGCCACCCCGCACAACCCAACCGGGGCCGGGGACAAACTGCAACCAAGGTACGTGCCCTTCGCGAGAACCGAACCCGGGTCTCTCTGAACCGCAGGCTAATCTGCTCTAACTGTTGAGCCAAACCAGCCAGGGCTTTTTTTTTTTTTTTTTTTTTATCCTCACCCGAGGATATTTTTCCATTTTTTGTACAGATAGAGTGGGAGGGAGAGAGAGAGAGAAACATCGACGTGAAGGGACACATCGAGAGGCTGCCACCCGCACGACCAACCAGGGCCGGGGACAAACTGCAACCGGAGTACGTGCCCTTAGCGGGAACCGAACCCGGGTCTCTCCAGACCGCAGGCCGACACTCTAACCGCTGAGCCAAACTGGCCAGGGCCAGGGCAAATTTTTTCTTTATTGATTTTAGAGAGGAAGGGAGAGGGAGAGAGACAGAAACATCAATGAGAGAGAACATCGACTGGCTGCCTCCTGCATGCTCCCCACTGGGGATTTGGCCCACAACCTGGGCATGAATCAAACCAGCGACTTCCTGGTGCATGGGTCAAAGCTCAACTACTGAGCCACACGGGCCAAATGTATTTTAACCATTTAAATGACAGATACTTTTCTATAGCATAGACAACTCTGAGGCTTATAGAATCTTGGTTTTAGATTCTGTGTCAGCAGCTAGTCATTATTTTTTAATTGTACTGAATTACTGACTAAATATTTACCACTAAAAGTAACTCAATATTCATTAAAAGAGGAAAAGAAGCCCTGGTCAGTTGGCTCAGCAGTTAGAGCGTCAGCCTGCGGTCCAGAGAGACCCAGGTTCAGTTCCCGCTAAGGGCTTGTACCTCGGTTGCAGTTTGTCCACGGCCAATGGTTGGTCGTGCGGGGGGCAGTCACTTGATGTGTCCCTTTCACGCTGATGTTTCCCTCTCTCTCTCTCTCTCTCTCTCCCTCCCACTCTTATCTGAACAAAAAATGGAAAAAAAGGTCCTCAGGTGAGGATTAAAAAAAAAAAAAAGAGGAAAAGAAACTCAGTGTATATTAAGTAGAAAAAGCAGTATGATACCAATGAAAAAAAAGTATACTAGAGATGACAATGCCTTCTTCCTATCCTCCATTCTGGGAGAAACAATAATATCCAATATAGCCTGGGAGAGGCAGCTCTGAAGCCTTCGTGAGCCTGCCTGACCCTGCCCATCCTTTTGGCCTTAACTTACTGGACCACAAATAAATATTTGCATCAACCAATCAGATTATTTCAGAACTGATACATTCAATGTTAGATGATGTTGAGCATTTCAAGGGGAAGAAAGATTTAGGAGTTGAGGCTACTATTTTAGGGCATAAGATGAGTATTACTACTTTTAAAAAAGGTGACAGAGGTACAATTTTTCTTAACCAATACTTTTCAGCATTCAATGTACCAACGTACCTCACACAATCCTGAAATTACACTAGCAATTTAATCCATGTGATAGAAAACAAATCAAGAAAGTTCACACTGAGATGCTAAAATTAATAGATATTTGTCTTTACAAGATTATCAGATGGATACAAAAACTACTTAAAATCTAAGGGAACAAATACAATCATGAAATTATATACACCTTTTTTCCTCAATCCTCACCCAAGGATATTTTCCCACTGATTTTTAAATTTATTATTATTTTTTAGTCCTCACCTGAGGATACTGTTCTATTTATCTTCAGATAGAGTGGGAAGGAGAGGAAGGGAGAGAGAGGGAGAGAGAGAGAGAGAAAGAAACATCAATGTGAGAGACACATCGACTGGCTGCCTCCTGCACGACTGGGACCAGGGCTGGGGATGAACCACTACCTAGGTACGTGCCCTTGGCTGGAATCAAACCCGTGACTCACTGGTCCATGGGCCGTCGCTCTAACTGCTGAGCCACATCGGCCAGGGCTCAAATATAATTCTTTACCAAATACTTGTTTGCTTAAAATTATTCAATAGCTTCCTAGGGCTTTTGAAATAAAAGTCCAAACTCCTAAACTGTTGACTGCATAATTATCTAGTCCATGTAAAAACTGGTGATTGCATAACTCTCTAGTCACATCTCTTGCTTTTCCCCTCAACACTATGTTCCAGTCATAAAGCTCATTTTGAACCTTTTTTTTGGATCTACTAACTTGCCATGACCTTTTTCGTATCTGGGCCTTTGCACACACTCTTCCCCCTGGCTAGTGTCTGGAGATGGTGAAACCTTACTTAGCCAGTATTCCTGCCCCTCCTAATTCATGAGACAGCAATCGCTTTGGTCTCAAATATTTATTGGGAAATCTATTATGTGCCTGACACTGTTGTAGAAGCTAGGGATATAGTGATAATTAAGGCAAGAGGGCCCTTGTGTTTAAGGAGCTTAAGTGCAAAGGCTCTCAAATGAGAATGAGCTTTTTAGTATATGTGAGGGACACAAGAGAGAATGTTGGCATGGCTAAAAGAGTAGAGTGAAAGAGGGGGAGAGTGGGGATAGCCTAAGTAAGAAACTTGGATTAAGTGTAATGGGAAGCCACAATAGTTTGTGTGCGTTTTTTTTAAATCCTCACCCGAAGATAGTTTTCCATTTATTTTCAGACAGAGTGGGAGGGAGAGAGAGATAGAGAAACACTGATTTGAGAGCGACACATTGATGGGTTGTGCCATGTACAACCCCGACCAGGGCTGGGGACCTAACCACAACCAAGGTACAAGCCCTTGACCAGAATCCAACCAGAGGCTCTTTGGTCCATGGGTGGACACTCTAACCGCTGAGCCAAACTGGTTAGGGCCACAATAAGTTTTTTTTTTTTTTTTATCCTCACCCGAGGACATTTTTCCATTTTTGTTCAGGTAGAGTGGGAAGGAGAGAGAGGAACAGAGAGAGAGAGAGAAACATCGACGTGAAAGGGACACATCGAGTGGCTGCCACCCACACGACCAACCAGGGCCGGGGACAAACTGCAACTGAGGTACGTGCCCTTAGCGGGAACCGATCCCGGGTCCCTCTGGACCGCAGGCTGACGCTCTAACCGCTGAGCCAAACTGGCCAGGGCTAAGTTTTTTTTTTTTTAAATCCTCACCTGAGGACATTTTTGCATTTATCTTCAGACAGAGTGGGAGGGAGAGAGGGAGGAAGAGAGAGAGAGAAACACTGATATGAGAGAGACACATTGACTGGTTGCCACCCACACGACCCCAACTGGAGCTGGGGACAAACTGCAACCGAGGTATGTGCCCTTAGCGGGAACTGAACCAGGGTCTCTCTGGTACGTGGGCCGATGCTCTAACCACTGAGCTAAATTGGCCACGGCCACAATAAGTTTTAAACAGAAAAGTGACAGTGAGGTTTATGCTTCAGAAAGATTACTTTGGCAGCTCTGTTTATGAAAGAAGGACTTTTGGGGGCAACAGTGGAGGAAAAGACATTGGAAATCAGATGTGGTGGCCCAGGAGAGAGATGGAAGACTAGAGTTGTAATTAGGAAGATGTTGATAAATGGTTGGATTCAGAACACATTTTGTAGGTACAGCTGATCTGACCTATTGATTGAGTGAGTGAGGTATGAAGTAAAACAAAAAATCAAAGGAGACATATTTTCTGGCCCGAGCAACTGGATTTATGGGAAGGCATATTTGGGGATCAGGGATAAAAATTAAGCAGCCAAATGGACATTTCATGTAGGTATTTCAACATATAAGTTTAAAGCTCAAAGGAGAAATACAGGCTAGAAACAATATGAATTTGATATTTCATCAGTAAGTGAGGTTGTGGGACTACATGAGATCACTTAGGGAAAGAGCTTAAGTAGAAGGGAAGACACAGCTAAGGACAGTGTCCTGGAATACTCCAACCATTACAGTTCTGATGAGGAAAGCCAAACAAACAAACAAACTAACTAACTAAAATAAATTGTTGGTTTAGTAGGAAGAAAACTCCAACAAGTATGGTATGATGGAAGCTCAGACAAAAACATCTATAAAGTTTTTTTTTATTTATTTTTATTTTTTTATCCTCACCCAAGGACATTTTTCCATTTTTTTGTTCAGATAGAGTGGGAGGGAGAGAGAGGAAGAGAGAGAGAGAGAGAAACATCGACGTGAAAGGGACACATGGAGTGGCTGCCACCCGTACAACCAACCAGGGCCAGGGACTAACTGCAACCGAGGTACACGCCCTTAGCGGGATCCAAACCCGGGTCTCTCTGGACCACAGGCCAACGCTCTAACCGCTGAGCCAAATCGGCCAGGGCCATCTATGAAGTTTTAAATGTTAAGAAGGAAGTGGCAGATTGTGAAATACTGCTAGTGTAAACTTGATAAGCACCATTTCAGTGGAGTGGTGGGGATGAAAGCCCACTTGGAGAGGGTTGAGGAGAGAATGAGAGATGTTAAGAAAGTAGAGAGCATGCCCTGGCTAGTTTGGCTTAGCGGTTAAAGCGTTGGCCTGCGGTCCGGAGAGACCAGGGTTTGGTTCCCGCTAAGGGCACGTACTTCGGTTGCAGTTTGTCCCCGGCCCTGGTTGGTCGTGCGGGTGGCAGCCACTCGATGTGTCCCTTCACGTCGATGTTTCTCTCTCTCTCCCCGTTCCTCTCTCCCTCCCACTCTATCTGTACCAAAAATGGAAAAATATCCTTGGGTGAGGATAAAAAAAAAAAAAAGGAGAGAGCATGAATTAAACAACTCTTTCCAAGAGTTTTGCTGTAAAGGGAGAAAAGAAAGGGGGCACTAGCTGAAGGGGCACATAAAGTCCTAAGACAGTTTCTTAAAGATGGGTGAAGCCAAGGCACAACAGATAATTCAGAAGAGAGGGAAGACTTAATGCAGAACAGAAAGATGATAATTTCAAGAGGGAAGGTCTTTAGAAGGCACAAGTGAAATGAGATTCTGGATGTGAATGAAGGGACTGGCCTTAAATAAGAACTATTCCCTTCATAATGAAAATGAAGGCTGAGTTTTCATCTGATTGCATCTATTTTCTTTGAAAAGTATACCACTAAGTTATGAACTTAGAGTGTGTGTGAAAGGAAAACTAGAGCCTCGAGAAAGAGATCATGAAGACTGAAAAGAAATTTACTAAGGAATGTAGAAGAACCAGTAGCATTTGGTGCCCATTTAAAAGTGTAGTCATAAATTTGAGGAATGTTTAGCCAGCAGTTTTGTGATTTTCTCTAGCAAACCTTTTTTTCCAATGTTTTTATTGATTTTTTTAGAGAGGAAGGGAGAGAAACATCTATATGAGAGAGATACATCAACCAGCTGCCTTCTGCACGCCCCCTACAGGGGATCGAGCCTGCAACCTGGGTCTGTGCCCTGACCAGGAATCAAACTGGGACCTCTCAATCCATGGGACAACGCTCAATCCACTGAGCCACACTGGCTGGGCTTCTCCAGCAATCTAATTGCTTGGGTATAGGCACAGAATAAGAAGCTAGTGGAGTTGGGAGTTGGGGGTTTTGTCAGGTGGCTGTGACATGAGAAAAGAAAAAAAAAGAGTATTGCAATATGGTATCCAGATTGGGGAAGGAAATGATTACAAGAGCGAGGTGATTAAGAGCAAAAATGTAGAAGTCAAAGAACTTAATGAGATCAAGTAATTGTTGAAATAATATGACAATAAGTGAGCTTGAAGGAGAGAAGGGTTAAAGAGAAATATCTGAAATCAAGAGTTCAAAGTTGGGCCCTGGCTGGTTTGGCTCAGCGGTTAGAGCGTCAGCCTGCGGTCCACAGAGACCCGGGTTCGGTTCCCACTAAGGGCATGTACCTTGGCTGCAGTTTGTCCCCGGCCCTGGTTGGGTCGTGTGGGTGGCAGCCACTCGATGTGTCCCTTTCACATCGATGTTTCTCTCTCTTTCTCTCTCTCCTTCCCGCTCTGAGTAAAAAATGGAAAAATGTCCTCGGGTGATTAAAAAAAAAAAAAAAAAGAGTTCAAGTTGGTACAGTTACAGAAGATAACGAAGGCGATGAAAGTGGTTCTCAAACTTGAACATGCATCAGAGTCACTTGGACTCAAAACACAGAGATGTCACCCAATCGGTGTGGCTCAGTGGTTGAGCGTCGACCCACGCACCAAGAGGTCACCAGTTCTATTTTAGTCAGGGCACATGCCCAGGTTGTGGGCCAGATCCCCAGTGGGGGGCATGCAGGAAGCAGTGAATTGATGTTCTCTCTCATCAATATTTCTATCTCTCTCTCCCTCTCGCTTCCTCTTTCTCTAAAATAAAGAAAACATAAAATAAAATAAATAAAAACAAACAAAAATCCACAGAAATGTTGAGCCCACCTAGAGTTCTTCATTCAACAGGTGTGGGGTGGGTCCAAGAATGGCATTTCCAGTGAGTTCTCTCATGATACCTCTGGGGACACACTTAGAGAACCACTGGTCTAGGGTATGACTTCTGTCAGTAATCAAGATGGGGTAGGAGATCTTTGAAATTAAGATCAGGTGTTGAGAAACCAGGTTGGTGAAGGATAATTTATGAAGATGTTGAAAGCCCTAAGAATGTTGATGGGAGTGACTGGAAGGTAAAAGACAGCTACTTGAGAGATAATAGGTGGTCAAGTCTGATGTCATGTACTTCAAAGGAGCCAGAATTTTTGTAGGATGAAAGGAGATACGCAGCCATCTCCAGCCTCTGAAGTTTTAGGGTGTGTGTGTGTGGGGAAACAACAGTTATAGCCCTGGCCAGTTTGGCTCAGAGGTTGGAGTTTCGGCCTGTGGACAGGAGAATCCTGGGTTAGGTTCCCGCTAAGGGCCTGTACCTCGGTTGCAGTTTGTCCCTGGCTCCTGCTGGGGTTGTGTGGTGGCAACCACTTGATGTGTCTCTCTCACATTGACATTTCTCTCTTTCTCTCCCACTCTGTCTGAAGATAAATGCAGAAACGTTCTTGGATGAGGATAAAAAAAAAATGTCCATGGGTGAGGATAAAAACAAAACAAAAATTAACAGTTATACTTAAAGAGCAGTAGGACAATGAATAATGGGAGCCTTTCGAAGAAAAACTGGCCTTTACTAGATTAAAGGGACCTAACAAACAAATGCAATGGGTAAAGTTTGGGTTCTAGGTTGAAGAAAGAAGTATAAAAAACATTCTGAAGACAATTAGAAAATGTATATGGGCTCTATTTTGAATTGTACATGGAATTAATGTTCTTAGGCAAGATAATTGTTACGTACGAAAATTTCCATATGCTTAGGATATTCAGGCTTTGTAGTGTTCTAGGGTGAAGTGTCATGATAACTGCAATTTCAAATGGTTCCACTAAAAAATAAAGTGTGTGTGTATAGTCTCCAAGAATGACCTCCAATGAGCCATACATATCAGTGTTCTTATTCTTGTGCAGTTCTTTAGCCAGTAATGAATCCGTGAATGCTTTAGCCAATAAAATGTGCTGGAATTGAGTCTTTGCTAATTTTGAGTCTAAACATTAAGGAGGTCTGGCAGCTTCCCCTTTTGTGTGTTTGGGAACCTTGAGCTGTCACGTAAAAGAAGCTTGGCTACCCTGCTGGAGAAACCACTTGGAGAGGGAGATGCGTTGAGTTTACACGAAGAGATTAAGAGAAGACGGGGAGGGAGATGAGCAGGGGGATGGGAAGGAAGAAATGGAAAGAGTATTTAGCTATCCCAGCAGACTCTTCTAACCAACACCACACCAAGGTAAGCCAAGGTGGAGCAGAACTGCAAGCTCAAAAACCAGTCAATCCGTAGAATTATGAGATATTAAAATTGCTGTTTTAAGGCCCTAATTTTGGGGTAACTGCTGTACAATAGCACACATACAGATACGAGGGTGGGTTAGGGTGGAGAAAGCAAATGTGATAAAATATTACTGTATCTAGGTGAAGTGTATACAAATGTTCATTGTTGATTCTTCAACTTCTCTCTGCATTTGACCAATGGAGAATTTGATCACATTTGATAATTTCTTAGAATTATTGTTAAATTTTAAAGTATGAAAATGTAATGGAAGTTTTTTATTTATATTTATTTAATTAATTTAATGCATAAATTTATTAATCAATTTATTTTTTATCCTCACCCGAGGACATTTTTCCATATTCTGTTCAGACAGAGTGGGAGGGAGGGAGAGAGAGAGAGAAACATCGATATGAAAGGGACACATCAAGTGGTTGCCACCAGCATGACCCAACCAGGGCCGGGGACAAACTGCAACCGAGGTACGTGCCCTTAGCGGGAACCGAACCCAGGTCTCTCTGGACCTCAGGCCGACGCTCTAACTGCTGAGCAAAACCGACCAGGGCTGAAGTTGTTTTTTAAAAAAAGAGTTATCGCCCTGGCCGGTTTGGCTCAGCGGTTAGAGCGCCCGCCTGCGGTCCGGAGAGACCCAGGTTCGGTTCCCGCTAAGGGCATGTACCTTGGTTGCAGTTTGTCCCCGGACCTGGTTGGTCGTGCGGGTGGCAGCCACTCGATGTGTCCCTTTCACATCGATGTTTCTCACTCTCTCTCTTCCTCTCTCTCCCTCCCACTCTGTCTGTACAAAAAATGGAAAAATGTCCTCGGGTGAGGATAAAAAAGAAAAAAAAGAAAAAGAAAAAAGAGTTATCGTTTAGAGACACTGAAATCCTTACTGATGAAATAATCTAATACCTGGGATTCACTTCTAAATAATCCAGATGGCATGAAGAAGGCAGCTGGAATACAGATCAAACAAAAGTTTTTTTTTTTTACTGACAATTATTGTAGATAATGGGTACAAGGGGGAAAGTTCATTATACTTCTCTCTACATTTGCTCTGCTCAATATTTTCCATGTTAAATATAAAGAATTAAAGGAGAAGCAATGTCTTTAGTTTTCAGTTATAGTAAGAAGGTGATTGGAATGGCAAGGTTAAAGACACAGGAAATAAAACAATGGCCTGCATCCAATTGGGGAAGATGATAACTAAAGAATAAAGGATCTGCCCTGGTTGGTATGGCTCAGCAGTTAGAGTGTCAACCTATGGACTAAAGGGTCTCAAGTTCGATTCCTGGTCAAGGGCACGTACTTGAGTTGCAGGTCCGGTCCCCAGCCCAGGTCAGGGTCGTGCAGGAGGCAACCAATTGATGCGTCTCTCTCACATCGATGTTTTTTCCCTCTCTCCCTTCTACTCTATCTGAAAATCAATGAAAAAATATTCTCAGCTGAGGATTAACAAAGAAATATGAATAATACACATTTCTGAGAGCAGTGGTGAGAGAAACATGATCAAAAACTGATACATTTATTAAATCCACATAAGAATGATAACTTCTTTTGATATATGCCTAAAGGAATATGGCTTATTTTACCATTAGCCTCTGGGTACTATTCACATTATTTACTTCTCGTTTTTTAAACTGTTAAGAAAAGCACGAAAATATTAACTGTTATACATTATACAGTTCCATCTCATATCTTCCTTTTTTAAAAAGCCAATTGTCACTATAAAGCTTTGGAACATACATAGTTAGTTGTTCCTTGTGTTACAGCGATCTTCATTAAACCTACCTGGCTCTGTGATTGTTTTGGGTTTTTCTGTTTCCATAGCATCTGAATTTTCAGGCATTTCTTGAGTATCATCCTCTGCAAATCCGGTATCTGGGCTGCTGGTTGGTTTATCATCATCCTCATGACTCAGAGATGGTGAAGCTTCTCTCTTACTTATCTCTAAAACAGCTGCTAGAAGCTCTTCTTCGCTCATTCCATCAAATCCCGAGTTTTCCAATTCAGACTTATCAGGCTCTATTCTGCATGATTTTGAATCCTGAAGAAAAGAGTTACTTTTAGAGGAAACCTAAATGCCTATAAATATAACAGTCTGAGTTTAAAGTGAGAAGTTTATTTTATTTCTTAAAAGTTTCCTTCTTTAATGCTTTGGGTTATTTAATAATCAATAACCAATACATAAACTCATCAACAAACCTAATATTCTTTAAAAAAAAATTTTTTTATTTTTTTTATCCTCACCTGAGGACATTTTTCTATTTTTTGTTCAGGTAGAGTGGGAGGGAGAGAGAGGAACAGAGAGAGAGAGAGAAACATCGATATGAAAGGAACACATCGAGTGGCTGCCACCCACACGACCGACCAGGGCCAGGGACAAACTGCAACCGAGGTACATGCCCTTAGCGGGAACCAAACCCGGGTCTCTCCAGACCGCAGGCCGACGCTCTAACCGCTGAGCCAAACCGGCCAGGGCCTAATATTCCTTTAATAATAACTAAATAAAAATACACGTTTCTTGGCTATAAAAAATGTTAAGTACAACTCTTCGTAGAAATTTGAAAAATCCATAAAAATAATATATTCATTAAAAATCCACCAGAAAGCCTAGCCCATGTGGCTCAGTGGCTGAGCATCGACCCATGCACCAAGAGGTCACTGGTTCGATTCCCGGTTAGGGCACATGCCCAGGTTGTGGGCCAAGTCCCTAATGGAGGGCATGCAGGAGGTGCTCAATTGATGTTCCCTCTCATTGATGTTTCTGTCTGTCTCTCCCTCTCCCTTCTTCTCTCTCTAAAATCAATAAAGAAAAAAAAAGAAGTACAAATTGGTTGTTACAGAATAGTCATGATGTAAAGTACATCATAGGAAATGTAGTCAATAATATTCTAATAACTATGTATTATGTCAGATGGGTGCAAGATTTACTGGGATGATCACTTAGTAAGATATAATATCTAATCACTAGGGTGTACACTTGAAACTAATATAATAATGTATGTCAACTGTAATTAAAAAACTAGAAAAAAGATAAAAAACAAATAAGCCCTGGCCAATTTGGTTCAGTGGTTAGAGTGTCGGCCTGCAGACCAGAGAGTCTTGGGTTTGGCTCCCGCTAAAGGCACATACTTTAGTTATGGTCTGTCCCCGACCCCGGTTGGGGTTGTGTGGGTGGCAACCATTCGATGTGTCTCTTTCACATTGATGTTTCTCTCTCTCTTCCTCCCTTTCTCCCTCCGGCTCTATCTGAGGATAAATGCAAAAATGTCCTTGGATAAGGATTAAAAAATAATAAAAATAAGTAAAACCAGCGTTTGAACATATCCATTAAATTTAAGATCTATCTTGTGTATTGTTTGCTGATACTGGTTATTAAAGGCATTTGTTTGAACAGTAAGAGCTATACAAATCTTTTTCGGATATTCTGATAAGAAATTATTTACCTTTTCCAGGTCTTCCTGCTGTTGCTCACAGCCTGACATTTCACAAAATCTCTGGCTAAGGGCCACAGAGCGTTTTAGTTCATCCTCACTGTCTGAATCAAGGCTCAAAGTCAACGAGCTCTTGGATTTGAAGGGGAAATTTCTGTAATTCAAGGGAGAAAACAAAAACAAAAAACCCTATATAAATCTGATAAATAAACATTACTCATTATTCTTCTGATATATAAATACCAAAAAGCAGAGCAAACAAACAAACAAAAAACCCAAAACAAAACAAATAGCTTTTCTTATATGGAAAATAACAGAAAAAAAAAAGACATATTAAAAGATATACTTATTACCTTTGCCCCATTTCAAAAGTCATGCTTTGAAAATTAGACAGCTCTTATATATCAGTAAACCAATCACTCTGTGCCTTTTTTCTTTTAATGATCAGCCCCAAAGAAGTTTGTTATAGTCTTTATAAAGCAAGTACAGTAACTGAATGCATGCAGACATAGCAATGAATAAATGTTTTTGACAAGAGAGTATGATAACTACTTTTTGATCTTTTAAATTATGATCCATGTACTTTAAAATGGACAGTAACATTCCACTTATCTACTTATATGTAAGTCAGACTTCTGGCAACCTCTACCTTCCCGAACACAGGAATTCAAAGGTAAGAAAAAAGGCTTCTGAGGAAGGCAGCAGTTTCAAAGCCCATGTACTTTACTCTTTAGACAGGGACACTTCTTTCCCAAGAAATGATGTATAAAATAATATAGCAAGTTCATCAAGAAATGAGAGCTAAAATGAGAGAAAATAACCACAAATAGGGCAATAAAGAACTATCAAGTTATTTAATGTAAAGGTAAACCGTCTTTTAGGATAATGCCGTCTGTGGGCACTATCATATAAAAATACAATGCAATAACTGATACTTGTAATGTTGATTCTAAATCATAATATATTTAAATTATCTTCAGTATATTTTACTTAAGTATATAACCACCTAAAATGGTTTAAGAAATTTATGATTAATGCTTAAAAAGGCAAACTTCAGTTATATAAAAATTCATTTATGTGGAATATCAAATACTCTTCAACAATATTAGATAAGTAAGGTGTTACTGTGTTGACTTCCAAGTGAGCTGAAAATAAATTAAAGCAAAAAGTGGTCAAGGTCAAAGAGCACAAACTGTTTTTGATGGAGATTAACATAAATTCATATGCTATACTGAAAAAAAAAAGTAAAATGGAAATAGGAAAAAAGGCGATTAATCTAAATGCAAAAATTGTACATAAACATCTAGAATGATGGCACCAAGAAATAAGAGGCCACAATGGAAACCAGGAGAACTGCACAGCAATGTAGATCAAAGAAAAGAGGCAAGTGGTCAGTGATAAGCTCAAACAGTCTGAGGCTGAGAGCAGCCAGGGTATCACTGCACTCCAGCCTGAATACTTGAATAGCCTCCCATATGTCTTCAAAAGGGTTTTTAGTATAACTTAGAAATAGCCAATCAGCCATCTCAATTTCTCATTTCATGCTCTCCAAGCAAACTGAACATACTAGTTTATTTATCCACGTGAATACTTTGCTGAACGAGGGTGACACCTGGCTACCAATATACCAGGGTCAAATGTGACAAAGGACACTGCAGAAGAACCAATGGTATTCTGGTTCATAACAGCCTCTTTTAAGTTTGATCGGCATGACAGGTCTTCTAGGGCCTAATTATCCTTTATTGACCAACTCGCAAATTCTCATACCAACAGACCCTGGAGAACAAATGACCATGCCAAGTATAATGATGCTCAATGAAACCATTTCTTTCTTGAAACTACAGTGATCTGGTACATAAAGAGTGCATTCCATTAATAGTTACTATATTCACAGAAGGCAGCTTGCCTGTAGTAATGAAAAATATTCATCCTGTAAATGCATCACTTGCTCACTTTCTAAGCAGCCAAGTGGTATTGCTCATTTGTATCTTGAGAACGGGCAAGAGTATTCATATCGGTACCATTTCAGATTTCTAGTCATGTTAGTCATCTGGTTTTAATTGCACTGAAAAATAATTAACAGGAGGAAAAGAAAATAGCAATTCCCAAATGTCATTTTATGGTTATATAAGCCTCCCCCCAAGCCCTTAAACCACAAAAGTGTCTCTTCTAAAAGTACTTTGGGACATCAGATTTTTAGAAAAACTAATTTTAAAGACCAATGACAAGCAAGTCATTTAGAATGGTCTAATCAGAAACTATGGTTCTAGTTTAATCATAGAGGAGGTATATTTTAAAAAAGTATTTGTTTCCCTTCTTGGACAAACTTTTGGTCTTAAACAAAAAGTAAAATAAAACATTTGTAAAACAGCTACATTCCCTGTGTGTTTGTTTTTCTGTCTCCTTTCAGAATAGCTCCAGTTCCATGTCTGAGACAAGAAGTCCCAGACTGGCTAGCAACAAATAAAAAGATATTTTGGGATCTCCATGTGTATCTTTGAGGAAGTTTGCTTTATACCAACATGGGTTATTTCAGCCCTTCATCCTTAAATTTTCTCATCATCAGTCAATTTCTGGAAAATATTACATGTTAACAGATGATTTAAGAAGTTTTAGAACAAAATTTTGAGAGAATCATCTGAAATTGCTTCCCTGTTAAAAACTTGTTATACTCTACATTGCAGTTTAAAGTAAATTCAGGAAAACTCCCAAGTATGGTAATACAGAGCAGTTACCATGCAAAAAGAGAAACAATAAATAAAAGAGGAGGGGATACTCTTGGAAATTAGAGTAAGCCAAATCCTTAAAAATACAAATTTTGGGTACACAAGAAATATAACTCACTTTGAAGGTGTAGAAGTGCTGGTGATGCAGGAATTCACCATTTGAGAGGCTTTCAATGGTCTAGAACTATCAGAAAATTAGAAAATATATAATGTATACAATTACATTATTAAAAATATATATTTAACTTATAAAATGGATTATTCTGTACTACAGACCCCTATATATTCTTTGAAAAACAAACAATTATACTACTTTTACTATTAATAGAGGCTAAAAGAGAAAACAAAATACTATCTCTGGCCTCTCCTTGATCAAACGACCTAAGTAAACTGCATTAGAAATGAAGTCAAATGTAAACAAAGTCAGATGTAATGCATATGAAAAGAACTTGGGAAAAATTATATTGTCTCAGGTCTTTTAAGCAATAAAATAATAACAGCTCTCATTTTTTGAGGACTTACTAGATATCAGGTACTGCAGTAAGAACGAATGTGTTTCATGTCATTTAATGTTTACAACCACCCTATTATTTCCCCTACAGATAGGTCAAGGAATTTGTCTAAAGTCTTAAAGCTATTAAACTGCAGAGTCAGACAGCCTGGTTTCAGGCCTGTGATCATTCATAAAGAGCCTACACTGATGGTTTGATATAGCACTATTGCCGGAAAAGTAGTAACTCTACCAGCAGAGGGCAGTTGCATCAAGCAAAAAACCTCCAAAAGCCCTAAACCCATATCTACTCCAAAGAAAGGCCACAAGACAAAATCCAGAAACATTAAGTCTCTGGGAACATGTCCTTATTAGTAGACCCATTAAGGCCTTTAGTATAAACTTATATGATGCAGTATATACATTTTCATTATTAACCCAAGGAGAAATACATTTTTACAAAACTGTATCAATTCACATTAGTGAATGTTCATTCACTTTTTGGAATGTCTATTATTCCACGTTAGCCAAGAAACTGGGCTGTTCCAGTTACTAACCGTATGACTTCAAGAAAATTTCTTCTTTTTTTTTAAATCCTCACCTAAGGACATTTTTTCATTTTTTGTTCAGACAGAGTGGGAGGGAGAGAGAAACATCGACGTAAAAGGGACACATTGAGTGGTTGCTACCCACACAACCCAACCGGGGCCGGGAACAAACTGCAACGGAGCCGAACCTGGGTCTCTCTGAACCGCTCTAACCGCTGGGCCAAACCGGCCAGGGCAAGAAAATTTTCTTAATCTTTTCTGTAAAACTAAGAATTTCAACAAAATCTCTAAAATCCTTTTCAACTCCGATGTTCTAAACTTTATGACTCTATCAAACTAGAGTTGAAGTATAAAGAACTACAATATATGGCTCCAAAATAATGTAAATATGCAGAAGAAAGAGCAATCGATATTAAAAAGTCCTCAGGTTTTCCCAACACGCACGATGGTGCAAAATCAAAATTAAAGGTTACTTCTTTTTTCTCATGTAAAAATTTTTAGGAGCCACTGAAGTTCTTTACTGCCAAAGGCAACAATACATATATGAAGACACAATCTATTTTTGGGATCCCAGCATAACACTCAATATACTGTTTCCTAAATCTGACTAGCCCAAAGAGTCAGAAAGGCATTTGCTAAAAGTATTGATTCCTAAGTCCTATCTTAGATTTAATGAAACAGAACTTTTAGGGAAATACAAGAATCAGTATTTTAGTGTTTAGGTGACTCTTATGAGCACGCAAATTAAGTTTATATTCCTAACATGTATCAAACTGTCTTCTAGTGATCTAAAATCCTAAGTGCATTCCCTAAAAAGGTAAATTATGAAAGGCAACTAATGTACTTGGAAGAATTTTGTATAAGCATTTTATTACTTCAATTACTACAATTTGGTAGTAATTTAACACAAAATCCTGAAATAAAGCAAAATTAAAATCTCCTTCTTAATCTGATTTTACCCAGGAGCTGTGTTAGCTAGCTCATTCATTCTTTTGATCAGATACTAGCCTTTCTATATTAAAAGCGAAGGCAAAGGAATTCTCTTAAGGACTTACATTGCCATATGTGCACTCCAACCAAGGGTGAAGGGTGGTTTTGTATTTTCAGTGCAATGAGACGACAGGGTCAGGTATCTGGGAATGATGACTTGCTGCCCGATCTTGTTGTTAAGTGAGAGAGTAATATTGAAGCTATATCGCTTCAAATGAAGAATGAGGATCCTGAAAACAGAAGATGATGACGTTACTAGTTTGTACATAATAAAGCTAGCTCTCTTAATATAGTGTACTCGACAAGAGATCACAGAAACTAACCTTGTTAGATAATTCTTTTATTTTATTTTATTTTTTATTTATTGTTTTTGTTACAGATGTTTCTCATCCCCCCCCCCACTGACACCCTCCTCCCCTTCCCCCCGCCCCATCCCCAGCTTTGTTGTTTATGTTCATTGGTCACACACACATACATGTAAGTTCTGTGGTTTATCTCTTTCCTCCCCAACCTCCCCCCCTTCATTTTCTGAGGCTTGTCAGTCTGTACCTCACACCTCTATGTCTCTGGGTTAATTTTGTTCATCTGTTTGTTTAGTTCACTATATATATTCCACAAATAAGTGAGATCATGTGATATTTGTCTTTCTCTGCTTGGCTTGTTTCACTTAGCATAATACTTCTCCAGGTCCTTCCATGCCATCTCAAAGGATAAGAGATCTTTCTTTCTTACAGCTGCATAGTATTCCATTGTGTACATGTACCACAGCTTTTTTATCCACTCATCTACTGATGGACACTTGGGTTGTTTCCAGATCTTAGCTATAGTAAACAGTGCTGCTATGAACATAGGGGTACATATATTCTTTCTGATTGGTGTTTCAAGATAACTCTTGATTAAAGAATACATTTGGCCCTGGCCAGTTTAGCTCAGCAGTTAAGAGCGTCGGCTTGCAGACCAGAGACCTGGGTTCAGTTCCCGCTAAGGGTATGGACCTCGGTTGCGGTTTGTCCCTGGTCCATCCGGGTTGGGGTCGTGTGGGTGGCAACTACTCGATGTGTCCCTTTCACGTCAATATTTCTCTCTACCCCCCTCCCACTCTATCTGAACAAAATATCAACAAATGTCCTCGGGTGAGGATTTATTTTATTTATTTATTTATTTATTTATTTAATCCTCACCCGAGGACATTTTTCCATTTTTTGTTCAGGTAGATGGGGGGGGGGACGGGGGAGAAAGAGGAACAGAGAGAGAGAAAGAAACATTGATGTGAAAGGGACACATCGAGTGGCTGCTACCCGCACAACCGACCAGGGCCGGGGACAAACTGCAACCGAGGTACGTGCCCTTAGTGGGAACCGAACCCGGGTCTCTCAGGACCGCAGGCCGACGCTCTAACCGCTGAGCCAAACCGGCCAGGGCTCAGGTGAGGATTTAAAAGAAAAAAGATGTTATATAACCATTGGTGATAATTTTAATTAAAATGTTAAAAGAGCCCTATTTTTGATTGTAAACATTGATATTTTCAAGATGATTTTTTTTTTTACAAGAAGTATTATTTCAGTAGCACTTTCTCTGGGAAAAAAAAAAAAGCTAAGAGAAATAGAAAAATTTTCTACGCTTGAAAGTTCTACAAAATTTCATTGCGCCCCTGGTTTGTGGGTCTGAAAAGGCTTTCAGATCGTTAAAAACACTTTTTGGTTACTATTGTGGCACCTTTCACCTCTAATATAGAACATAATCTCTGCCTGATGGACTAGATATACTTCATACTGGACAAGAACACTTCAACAACTGAATTTCAGAACTCTTATGGGAATAAACCTCAATTCCAGGCAAAAATAACATCTGATTTATGAAAACTGTCTACTTTCTTACCATATACATATACCTTCACCACAGAAGCTACAAATTAAAAAAATCTGTAAATTAAAGTTATTGACTATTTTTCTTTAAAAAGGTAGAATTCATAACCTTTAAATTCACAATTTGAGACAAGGATACAGCTGATGTGAACACTAAAAAAACTATATCAGATATGAAATATTTTAACTAAATTTTCAAATAATCATACCAAAAAAAAAAAGGCAATATAAAAGAGACAGATGACATAGTTAAAATAACTGATTTGTAAAGATGAGGTGGACTAGGAATGAACATATTTGATAAAGGTACCAGACCCTTCAAGAAGAGTAGATTGGCTTTAATAGTAAAAGGAACAAAAACAAAGCAAGACCAATATTAGGATTTATGATACAAAGGCTTCTATTTCATGTAAGTTTGGAATAAATTAACCTTTTAACATATGTGACCTACCAGAAAACAAAACAAAACAAAAAAAAAATGAGGAGGAAAATTTCCCTCAGTATTTTTTTTCCCACTTGAAAGACCAAATAACTAGACAATTGGAAAGGGAACATATAGTCAGCTTGCCAGGTTAAACAAGTATTTTTAAGTGACACCAATTTCCTTCCCATATGACAGCTGATAATAATCCTTTGCCTTAATATTTGTCACCCCCAATACTCCCCATCTTGCATCAAAATACTCACAAATAGCAAAGAACAAGTCTCTTAAGTAAGAAATACACAGATTATGGTGAACATAATAGTGTTATGATTTAGAAAATGATTTCTTTAAAAATATTTCATTTTCTAGAATGGAGATTATTTTGCAAAAGAACCAGTCTCTAGGGGTGAAGTTCCAGAAACTCTACACTTAGTCTCAGAAAAACTGAAGCTAATAAAAGAAAGCAAAGCACTCTGCAGGTAAAGTGCCATATGAATACTTAATGTTGATGGATTCCAAAATGGCGGCGGAGTGAACGGAGCTACACAGACCGTCTCCCAGGACCAAACTGGAATTACAACTAAAACACAGACAAATCGAAGGGGGAAAGCAACAGAAAAGCAGCTTGCGAGGACCATATAACCAGGGATACTGACTCAATCCTGGTAGGCTTGTGAAGGTGCGAGACGGGGGCTGGGAGCCCATGGTCGGCAGCTTGGCAGCGGCCTCAGCTATGAGAGGCGCGCCCTCCGGTTAAAGTCCCAAGCGGCTTACAGCCAGGACAGAGGCTAAAATAGCCACAGCCAATCACCTTGGGCTGAGGCAGAGGGAGGACAGACTGGAGCTGTGTGGGGACACTCGGGATTTGGAGGGCGTTCAGAGCTTTTGCAGAGTTGCAGCCACGCAGGACGGTGGCTATATTGCTCCTTCCCAGGGCTCTGGGGAGAGGCAGAAGCCCACCTCTCGAGATTCAAATCAACCCAGGTGGGTCACTGAAATGCAAATTTAGGCTTACTAACAACCAGCATCTGCCCCACCCTCGGGAAATCCCCTTATGCTGAGCACCTGAGGGAGTTTTTCAATCAACTGACAACCCAAAACTCTTCAAGTAACCGGGACTGCTAGCCTCCAGGCAAAAAGCTAGAGGAAAACAGGACCATTCCTGCACTAGCAACTCTAACCAGGACAGTAAGACTTGACAGTGGTGTTTAACATGGGTCCTCCCTCGCTCATCTAAACCCAGAAGAGGGAGCCACAAACAGCAGAACACCAATACCCACAGGGAAAACTTGGCAGGCTCCAAAGCCCACTATGATAGCCAAAATGGTGAAACACAGAAAAAAAAAGCCAAATGAAAGAACAAGAGACCTCCACTGGAGAAGATATCAATGTGGAGCAGTTGGGCATGTTAACAGAGCTAGAATTCAGAGCCATGATCTTGAGGAAGCTCAACAGCATGAGTAAAGACATAGAGATGCTGAAAATAAACCAATTGGAAATTAAAAACCACCAGGAAGAGATCAAGAGTGATATATCAGAAATAAAGAACACATTGCAAGGTCTAAAGAGCAGAGTAGAGGAAGCTGAGGACCGGATCAGCGAATTAGAAGACAGGGTAGAAAAAAAAATCAACCAATCAGAAAACCAAAAGGAAAAAAACGATTAAAAAACAGGAAGACAGCTTAAGAGAACTGTGGAACAACTGGAAACGTAATAATATTCGCATCATAGGAGTCCCCGAAGAAGAAGAAAATGAGCAAGGTTTAGTGAATATATTCAAAGAAATAGTGACAGAAAACTTCCCTAATTTGGTGAAGGAAGAAGGCATTCAAGTTCAAGAAGCACAGAGAGCCCCAAGTAAGAAGAACCCAAACAGGCCCACACCAACACACATAGTAATTAAAATGAGAAAATTTAAAAACAAAGAGAGAATCCTAAAAGCACCAAGAGATAAACAACAGGTTACCTACAAAGGAAACCCCATAAGGCTCTCAGCTGACTTCTCACAAGAAACACTACAGGCCAGAAGGGAATGGCATGAAATAATCAAGGTCATGAAATACAAGGATCTGAATCCAAGACTACTCTACCCAGCAAGGCTGTCATTCAAAATAGAAGGTCAAATAAAGAGCTTCCAAGACAAAAAAAAGGCTAAGAAAATACATTAGTACCAAACCAGCTCTACAAGAAATGTTAAAAGGACTGTTGTAATTAGTAGAATAGGAAGAAAAATATAACCAAACTAAACAAAAATGGCAATAAATAAGTACATATCAATAATCAGCTTAAATGTAAATGGACTGAATGCTCCGATAAAAAGACACAGAGTAGCTGATTGGATAAGAAAGCATGACTCATCTATATGTTGTTTACAAGAGACCCACCTCCCAACAAAAGACTCACATAGACTGAAAGTGAAGGGATGGAAAAAAATTTTCCAAGCAAACAGAAAGCAAAAAAAAAACCTGGGGTAGCAATACTCATATCTGATAAAATAAATTTCAAAATGAAGACCATAACTAGAGACAAAGAAAGCCACTACATAATATTGAAAGGATCTATCCAACAGGAAGATATAACCTTGATAAACATATATGCACCCAATATAGGAGCACCAAAATATATTAAAAATCTTTTGGAGGACTTCAAAGGAGAAATCGAGAGCAATACAATCATAGCAGGGGACTTCAACACCCGTTGACACCACTGGATAGATCCTCTAGACAAAAAATTAGCAAGGAAACAGAGACTCTAAATGAAGCACTAGACCAAATGGATTTAATAGATATCTACAGAGAATTACACCCCAAAACTACAGAATTCACATTCTTCTCAAGTGCACACGGGACATTCTCAAAGACAGACCACATGATAGGATACAAACTAAATCTCTACAAGTTCAAGAAGATTGAAATCATATCAAGCATCTTCTCAGATCACAATGGCATGAAACTAGAAATCAATTGCAACAAAAACATGCAAAGACATTTGAACACATGGAGGCTAACTAGCATTTTATTAAACAATGAATGGGTCACCGAGGAGATCAAGGAAGAAATTAAAAACTTCCTGGAAAACAATGAAAATGAACACACAACACAAAATCTATAGGCTGCAGCAAAAGCAATTCTGAGAGGGAAGTTCATGGCACTACTACAGGCCTACCTCAAGAAACAAGAAAAATTTCTACTTGATTGTCTAACCTCACAACTTAAAGAATTAGAAAGCAAACAAAAAGAAAACCCCAGAGCAAGTACAAGAAAGAAAATAGTAAAGATCAGAGCAGAAATAAATGACATAAAGACCAAAAAAACAATTCAAAGGATCAATAAAAGAAAGAGCTGGTTTTTCGAAAAGATAAGCAAGATTGATGGACCCTTAGCTAGACTCACCAAGAAACAAAGAGAGAGAACCCAAATGCACAAAATCAGAAACGAAAGAGGAGAAGTAACAACTGACACCACAGAAATACAAAAGATCGTTACCAGCTACTATAACAATTATATGGCAATAAATTTGACAATCTAAGCAAAATGGACAAATTTCTAGAAACACACAGTCTCCCAAAACTGGACTGGGAAGAGATAGAAAACTTGAACGGACCAATAACAACTAAGGAAATTGAAGAGGTAATCAAGACTCTCCCAGCAAACAAAAGCCCAGGCCCACATGGCTTCACAGGGGAGTTTTACTGAACATTCAAAGAACTAACACCCATTCTCCTCAAACTATTTCAAAAAGGTCAAGAAGGAAGACTTCCAAACTCGTTTTATGAAACCAGCATAATTCTAATTCCAAAACCAGAAAAAGACACTACAAAGAAAGAAAACTACAGGCCAATATACATGATGAACATAGACGCCAAAACTCTGAACAAAATACTAGCAAATCGGATCCAGCAATACATCAAAAAAATTATTCACCATGACCAAGTGGGATTCATCCCAGGCATGCAGGGCTGTTACAATATTCACAAATCAATAAATGTGATAGACCACATAAACAAAATGAAGAATAGAAAACACATGATCATATCAATAGACGCTGAAAAAGCATTTGACAAAATCCAGCATCCATTTCTGATAAAAACGCTCAGCAATGTGGGAATAGAGGGATCATATCTCGACATAATAAAGGCCATATATGAAAGACCTACAGCCAACATCATACTCAATGGGCAAAAACTAAAAACATTTCCATTAAGAACAGGAACAAGACAGGGATGTCCACTTTCGCCACTCTTATTTAACATTGTACTGGAAGTCTTAGCCACAGCAATCAGACATAAAGAAAAAATAAAAGGGATCCAAATTGGAAAGGAGGAAGTGAAACTGTCATTATTTGCAGACAACATGATTTTATACATAGAAAAACATACATAGAAAAGATTCCATCAAAAATCTATTAGACTTAATAAATGAATTTGGTAAAGTAGCAGGATACAAAATTAATGTCAAGAAATCGATGGCATTTTTATACACCAATGATGAACTCACAGAAAGAGAAACTGAAAAAACAATCCCATTTACCATCGCGGCAAAAAAATTAAGATACCTAGGAATAAACTTAACCAAAGAAGTAATGGACCTATTTCCAGAACACTACAGGACATTGAAAAAAGAAATAGAGGAAGATATAAAAAAGTGGAAGGACATACCTTGTTCATGGATTGGAAGAATTAACATTATTAAAATGTCCATATTACTCAAAGCAATCTATAGATTCAATGCAATCCCCATCAAAATACCAACGACATACTTCACAGAACTAGGACAAATACTTCAAAAGTTCATATGGAACCAAAAAAGACCCCGAATAGCCACAGCAATTTTGAAAAAGGACAAAGTAGGTGGGATCACAGCAATATGGACCAGTGGTACAGACTAGAGAACCCAGAAATGAACCCAAGGCAATATGGTCAATTAATATTTGACAAAGGTGGCAAGAGCATACAGTAGAGTAAAGACAGCCTCTTTAATATATGGTGTTGGGAAAATTGGACAGCTACATGCAAAAAAATGAAACTAGACCATCAACTTACACCTTACACAAAAATAAACTCAAAATGAATAAAAGACTTAAATGTGACCCGTGAATCCATAAAAATTCTAGAAGAAAATGTAGGCAACAAAATTTCGGACATCATATGCAGCAGAATTTTCACTGATACATCACCTAAGGCAACAGAAACAAAGAAAAAAATGAACACATGGGACTACATCAAACTGAAAAGCTTCTGCACAGCAAAAGAAACAACCATCAAAATGGAAAGGCAACCCACTGTATGGGAGAACATCACTGCCAATGATTCAACAGATAAGGGGTTAATTTCCAAAATATATAGAATACTCATACAACTCAACAAAAGGAAGACAAAGTCTCCAATTAAAAAATGGGCAGAGGAGCTGAATACGCACCTCTCCAAACAGGACATACAAATGGCCAAGAGACATGAAGAAATGCTCAACATTACTAATCATCAGAGAGATGCAAATTAAAACAACAATGAGGTATCACCTCACACCTGTCAGAACAGCCGCCATCAACAAATCATCAAGTGTTGGCGACAGTGTGGAGAAAAGGGGACTCTAGTGCACTGCTGGTGGGAATGCAGACTGGTGCAGCCACTATGGAAAACAATATGGTGTTACGTCAAAAAATTAAAAATTGAACTTCCATTTGACCCAGTGATCCCGCTTCTAGGAATATACCCTAAGAAGCCTGAAACACCAATCAGAAAGAATATATGTACCCCCATGTTCATAGCAGCACTATTTACAATAGCTAAAATCTGGAAACAGCCCAAGTGTCCATCAGTAGACGAATGGATAAAAAAGCAGTGGTACATATACACAATGGAGTACTATGCAGCTGTAAGAAAGATCTCTTATCCTTTGAGACCACATGGAGGGGCCTGGAAAGTATTATCCTAAGTGAAACAAGCCAAGCAAAAAAAGACAAATACCACATGATCTCACTTACATATGGAATATAATGAATATAACAGTCTGAGGAATAGGGTAGACCCTGAAACACGATAGTAGGGTACAGACTGACAACCCTCAGAAGAGGGGGTGGTGGGGGTAGGAAGAGATAAACCACAGATCTTACATGCATGTATGCATAACCAATGAACATGGACAACAAAGCCGGGGATGGGGCAGGGGGGATGGGGAGGAGGGTGTCAATGGGGTAAAAAAGGAGAAAACACCTGTAACAAAAATAAAATTAAAAAAAAAACAACAACAAAAACTTAATGTTAATAATAACCTTGTTTATGGTTGAGATCTATTCTTGGAAAGAACTAAAACTTGTCTTATAGCCCAGGCCAGTTTGGCTCAGCTGTTAGAGCATTGGCCTGTGGTCCAGAGAGATCTGAGTTCAGTTCCCACTAAGGGCATGTACCTCAGTTGCAGTTTGTCCCCGACCCTGGTTGGGCCATGCAGGTGGCAACCACTTGATGTGTCCCGTTCATGTCAATATTTCTCTCTCTCTCCTACGCTATCTGAACAAAAAACAGAAAAATGTCCTCGGGTGAGGATAAAAAATAAATAAAGCTGTCCTATAATCACATAATAATTCTTCTAACTAGTGTGGTTTTACATTTGTTTATAGAAAACTAATACAAGGTAAGTTAATATCATTCCTAATTCAGAATTGTTATTACAGAAAATTTACCAACTTATAAGATCCTCTGAATAAGGAATACACAAATTGCAGAAAAATTACTCTTCCTATTTTATTTTCATACACACATGTATGTGTCTGTAGCAGATTTTTACTAAAGTTTGGGATAAGAGAGAGAGGAGTTACAGCACAACACAACAAAAAATTATAACAGCCCTGGCTGGTTTGGTTCAGCAGTTAGAGCGTTGGCCCTTGAACCAAAGGGTCACGGGCTCAATTCAGGACAAAGGCATGTACCTGGGCTGCCCTGGTCGGGGTATGTACAGGAGGAAACCAATCCATGTATCTCTCTCACATTGATGTTTCTGTCTGTCTGTCTCTCCCTCCCTCCCTTCTTCTCTAAAATTCAATGGAAAACAAAATCGACTCACTTTCTCTATCATTATTCCAGAGTCTCACCAGCTAAGTCCTCTTGTTACCATCACTTGGGACTCTGAAGTTCCTTCAACATTCCAAATCCTCCTCCTTTCTTCTGCGTTCTAGCTGTCTATCCTCTACCCTCTTCATATCTCAGCTTTGCTGACCTTCTTTACCAACCCATTCTGGTAAAACTCATTTAAGAAAAATTAGCCCTGGCCGATTTGGCTTAGCGGTTAGAGTGTTGGCCCGCGGAATAATGAGTCACGGGTTCAATTCCAGTCATGGGCATGTACCTCGGTTGCAGTTCATCCTAGGCCCTGGTTGGGGTCGTGCAGGAGGCAGCCAGCCGGTCAATGTGCCTCTCTCACATTGATGTTTCTCTCTCTCTGCCTCCCACTCTATCTGAACAACAACAAAGAAAAAAGAAAAATTAAAGAGCAACTAATTTTACCTGGGCAGCCTGTTAAATTTGTGCCTGACAAGAGCACACTTCCCATTACACTTCTCACAGGAATACTCAATTTCTTCTGCCTGTAAAAAGACAAGAGGCAAAAATAAAGAAGCATGGAGCCGAGTTAGCATTATCCCATTAAATGCTACTAATCTTCTCTAGTCATACTACTTCAGTGGAATGAGAAGTTTTAAATTGTGTCCAGTTTAAATGTATCTAGAGTCACAAACCTTACTAAATTAAGACCTAATCCTCAAAATATAGTTATTTTTGAATTCCTAATTTCCTTTTATATAAAGGAAATGCCTCGATTTATGACAGTAACCAGATTCTACAGTAGTAGATTCTCAACTTTTTCCCCATGAATACATACACAAAAACCACTGCCAAGAGTATATCCAGACTTAACATTTGGCCATAGCAGAGATAAGATCACCTTCAGGTTAGGCGGAGTTCCTGGTCTGTTAGGTGTAACGCTACCCCTTTCTTATAATGGAACTCAATCTTCTGGTAACAGCCCACTAAGAACAACTGCTCTAAAAGGACCAAAGTTTGGGGTGGATATCATAACCTAGAGAAAACTGAAACAAGAAATCCTTAAAAAATGGGGGTAAAAGAGACACAGGAAAAGCTTCAAATTCTATGATAATAACAGGAATAGTAAGGAATGATTAAAACAAAAAGAAAAGCAGAGTATTTATCTTTGGGTGGAGCTAAATGTTCATCATTTAAAGAACAGAAGTTTTTTAACCTTAGGAAGACAATCCTGCCTATTTGCCACAACAAACAAAACCACTATTAAAAAGACAAAGGGTGATCCTGGCAAATTACCATCAGTTATAAGGACTGCTACACAACAGGTCCAATTATGCCCCAGGTTATCAGTAACAGTGTATCACAGACACAAATATTTATTTACAACTCTGGATAAACATGACTCTTCTGTGTTGTTTCTAATAGTGTACATACAACCTAAGAAAAGCAGAGCATTTTTTATTCCTCAGGTCTCAGTATACTCACTTTACATAGTGTCTCCAATTTTAATCCACATTACCAAATTTTAGCATGTCATTTCTTATGCTTCAAACTAATATTCATTTACAAATAACTGCTTCTAAGATTGTCTAAAACACTGGCTGAGTCAAATGTTTAATTACTTAAGCAATCAATTTTCTTCAATGAGCTAATAATCAGATTTATCAAGCTTTAAAATATAAATATCACTTATAAATATTTCTCATTTGTTTTCCTGCAAGTAATTTTGTCCAAACTCGGCCTTAAACCAACTTCAATATAATGTTCTATGATACATAAAATTTAGTTACGTAGAAATACCAAAAGATACTACTTACCCTAAAGAAAAGATCTAGAGAATCTTGAATTGAACGTGGAGGGAGTGGCTTTTTCCTTCGAGGGAGGTCAATGGAGAGGTCATTAAACTGTTCTCTTTTGGGAATAATCTCTCCACATCTGTAAGAATAAAAGACAATGTAAGCATTCAGAAGCCTAACTGCAATGCAAAATAAATACAAATACACTTCAGAAACACTGTTCCCCCACAGAACTTATGCAGTACTGACAGACTATGACTAGGTATAAGAAATATATAACACTTAAGACATGCTTACTTTAACCCTTATTAAATCAGTACAGGTAAAACCTCAATTGCAAATATGTATGTACTTTCTTGACATGTGGAAAGGCCCTGAGCTACCAAGTTCCTGGCATTTTTGTAAAAAGGTAAGAAGCTAGTTTGATTAGAACCAAATGAGCAAAGGGGTGAATGGTAGGAGATGAAGCCAGCAAGTTAACTAGGGGAGAGAGGTTGCTCAAAATCAGATCTTAAGGAGTTCTGTAGATCATAGTAAGGATTTCAGCTTTTATTTTAAGGGCTATAAGCAGCAGAGGGCTGACATGAACTAATTTCCACTTAAAATGGATCACTTCGACTAATGTGTTTAAAATAGATGAGAGAGAGACAAGGACAGAAACACAAAGACCATTTTAGAAGGAACTGCAACAATTCAGACAAGAGATGACAGTAGCTTAGTCCAAAGTAGAAGCAGAAGAGGTGGTAAAAAAAAAATGGGTGTGTGTGGGTGTGTGTGTCAGATTCTGGATGTATTGTAAAGAGTTGAAAGGATTTGCTGACAATTAGATGTAGGGATGCAAGAGAAAGAAAATAGTTAAGAAATACACCACATTTCTGGAACTGCCATTACTGAGATAGGGAAGACTGCCGAATGATGTTTCATTGAGAATATTACATACTTAATTTTAGATATTTCATCAAATGGAGAATTCATAATTCATATTTGAGAATATATTATTAATATATTGAAATGCCATGTAATAACTGAAAACCAGTCTACTTAAACTATAACAGTTAAAAAAAAAAAAGGTACACTTGACAAACTGGCCAAACAAATCTACAGCCAGAAGGAAGAGGCTAAACATGGAAAATTACAATTCGAGGAATAAGGTACATAAAATCTTCCTCCAGCCAGAAACTACTTTGTGTTTAAAGAACTGTCTTAAAGAAAATAACTAATAAAGCAACTAAGGCAAGGCCTTTGAGGAGACAGCTGCGCCACTGTGGCTGTGACCCCACATAGCCTTGTTGCCTCCGAATTCGACAAACTCCTAGGCCACTGTTCAGCTTGGCTGTCTCATATGCCTACATCCCATGAACCACATCACCTCATGCAACGGTGCACACATCTCAACTGCACACTCAACATTTGGTGCTACACAACTGGAGTGCCTGGCTGATTCTGTTGGCACAGTGAAGCAGCCACTGCTATGCTACGGTCTTCTTTCTTCCTGTGCTGTCTATTGCCATTTCTACCAGAGGCAAATGAAAAATTTCTATCAAGAGAAATTTGGGCCCTGGCTGGTTTAGCTCAGCAGTTGGGGCACGTACTGGAGGCAACCAATCAATGTTGCGCTCTCTCTAAAACCAATGAATAAAAAGAAAAAAGAAAAAGAAATTTGGTTGATACTTCCACAATTAAATGAAATAACAATAAAAAAACTTTGCTTCTCTCTACAACTTGAACAAATTTTGTTTGGCAAATGCACTGGGCCCTGGCCAGGTTGGAGCATCATCCTGTACACCAAAAGGTGGTGGATTTGATTCCTAGTCAGGGCATATATCTGGGCTGTGGGTTTGATCCCTGGTTGGAGTGCATACAGGATGCAAGTGATCAGTATTTGTTACATTGATGTTTCTCTCTCACATCAATGATTCTCACTCTCTCTCTCTAAAATCAATGAAAAAATAAAACATATCCTTGGGTGGGGATTAAAAATAATTGTTTTTTTAAAAAAGGAAGACCCTGGCCAGTTTTTCCCAGTGGTTAGAGCACTGGCCCCGGGGACCAAAGGTTCTCGGGTTCGATTCCAGTCAGAGGCATGTACCTGGGTTGCAGGTTTGATCCCTGGACCTGGTTGGGGTCGTGCAGGAGGTGGCCAATCAATGTGTCTCTGTCATATCTCTCTCTCTCTCCCCCTCCCTCCCACTCACTCTAAAGATCAACGGAAAAATATCCTCAGATGAGAATGAAAAAGAAGAAGAAAGGGCATTGAAAGAAAGAGAAGGATGGCTATCATATTAACTGCTGATAAGCTCTCTAGTTTTTACAAGAAAATGAGCTTTATTTGTAAGACCCAGAAATTTTCTTTAAAAAGTAATTTTTCCACTGGAAGGAAAAAGGCTGAAGAAATCATGAGGGTAAGAAATGTCACAAACCAGTGATGCAAAACTACTATTTTTATAGTGTCCACATTCCACATGTCTGTTCAAAATTCTAGTAAAAAATACTAGAATGTTCTAGCTGAAAGACCTCAATGAACACTACCATTTTGAGCAACTTAAAAAAAATAGACAAATATGGAAGCCAGAAAATAAAGCTAATATATGGATGTTGACTATTTCTAAAATAAAATTCCAGAAAAAATGAAAGAAAAGCAGTATTTAGAGAATACAGTCAAGCCTCAGTTCTCGAATGTCTCCCATCTCAAACAATTCGGTTCTCCACCAGGCTGTTCTCAGAAAAAATGTCTGAGTTGTTGAAAAAACTTAGGTTCTAAACCTGATAACCCTTTCTTGCTGATACACCAGCATGACAAAAAGCATCTCTCAGGCCACAAACAAAGAAGAGAATGCACCAATATGGGTCAGTTTATCTCTAAACCCCATGTTAACATCTCAGGAAATTGTGCTGTGAATATTTTTGTGTGTTTTGCTTTTGTTGCTGGCAAAATGGACTATTAGCACAATTTTAAAACATAAAGAGGACACCCTGACCAGTTTGGTTCAATGGTCAGAGCATCGGCCCGCAGACCAATGAGTTGCAGGTTCATTTCTGGTCAAGGGCATTTACCTTAGTTGTGGTTTGTCCCAGGGCCCTGGTTACGCGGGAAGCAACCAGTCGATGTGGTTCTATCACACCGATGTTTCTCTCTGTCTGTCTCTCTCTCCCTTCCACTCTATCTGATGATAAACAGAAAAGTATCCTCAGGTGAGGAATAAAAAAAACCCCGAGGCCTTCAAGAGTGCTAATGTGGCTAATGGTATGAAAGAAACAATGATCACAGGGTAGAAAAACTGTTGTTTTGGATAAATGAAAAGCAGTTAGCTGGTGACAGCAAATGAAGGTGGTGCATGCTGAACTGAAAGACACCTCTGGAAGTGTGCTGAAAGTGATTCGTTTAAGACTAGTGGGGGGGGGTTGATAAATTTAAGAAAAGAAGTGTTTGTTTATAGATTAAACAGTACATTAGACATATATAAAAATAGTTAAAACAGAATTATTTGGGATCTGGAATGAATTAATTCAGTTTGCATTACTTCTAATGGGAAAAAATAATTTGGTTTCCAAACAACCTTCTGGGACAAATTAAGTTCTAGAACCAAAGTTCTGCTGTAGTTTCCTTGAATTAAAGAAAACCCCAAATCTTTAGATGAAAAAGCTCCATCATGTTAAAAGCAAAATTAACAAAAAGTGTCTATACTAGATGCAAACTAGCAAAATTCTGAATTTCCAATAAATAAGGAAGATTTTCAGGAAGAAAAAGATTACCCAGAACATCAGGTTTCTCCTAACAGACACAGAGTAACAAGATACAATGAAACAGTATACGTAATATGTTGAAGGGTAAGGCTATATGTGACTGAATAATTCTGTATTAAGTCATGTATGAAAGCCACAGAACTAATTCTCATTTATATAGGGACTATGAAAAATTCCACTGTATTTGAAAACTTGTATTCAAAGATGTACTATCGTCAATAACTGGAAGATTAATCAAAATGGAACCTTTTGACGTGAGATGATGAGAATGGAAATTAAATATAGAAAGTAAATTTGAATAACTAAGGTAAACATGGTTAAAAAGTACTGCAGAAGTTAAAAATAATTCAAATTTTGATTTATTTTGTAAAAACCCATTTTTAATAAAAATAATTTGGTTCAACAAAATAAGTAACTGACAGGAGCGAGTCTTTTCAGGGTAAAAAGAACAAGTAATCCCAAAGAACTCAATATTCCACAGTGATTCACACACACACACACACACACACACACACACACACACACACGGTAGATCAAAAGTGACCATTACGCCCTGGCTGGTTTGGCTCAGCGGTTAGAGCGTTGGCCTGCGGTCCAGAAAGACCTGGCTTCGGTTCCTGCTAAGGGCATGTACTGTGGTTACAGTTTGTCCCCAGCCCTGGTTGGGTTGTGCCGGTGGCAGCCATTCGATGTGTCCTTTTCACGTCGATACTTCTGTCTCTCTCCCCCTCCATTCTATCTGAACCAAAACTGGAAAAATGTCCTCGGGTGAGGAAAAAAAAAAAAAAGTGACTGTTACCACTAAAGCATATGACAAAAAATATAAGTACTCTTTAGTTCTTATCCCACCAAGCATTTTTAGAGAAGGTAACACTAAAAAAAGATGTTTGTATTTGTTTTCTCATGACAGAGGAAGACAAGAATCAAAACCTTCGGAAGAGCTTCAATCACTTGCTATGAAGAATTAAAAGGAAAAAAGATGTTTCTTGGAGACTACTTACGCTTTACAGATAATTGAGTGCTGAACTTCAAACTCCAAATTAGTAATAACAGGGCAAGTGTATACTCGAGTGGCTGAAATATCTGGCGAATTTTCTTCTCCAGGAACAGGTTCAGTCTTCCAAGTTTTATTTAATTTTTCCATATCCTCTTTTAGCTGGTCTAAGCACTGACTTAGGAATTCATGAGCATCCTAAGAAGGTATAACACCTTTAATCAGATCAAAACATTTTTTGTCGCAATAATAGCTTATTAACATTGTGATTTATAAAACTAAGCACTTGTAAGTCAGGAACATTATATTAAAAAGGTCAGATTTAGCCCTGGCCAGTTTTGCTCAGTGGTTAGAGCATCAGCCTGCGGTCCGGAGGGACCCGGGTTCGGTTCCCGCTAAGGGCACGTACTTCGGTTGCAGTTTGTCCCCGGCCCTGGTTGGTTGTGCGGGTGGAGACCACTTGATGTGTCCCTTTCACGTCGATGTTTCTCTCTCTCTCTCTCTCTTCCTCCCCCTCTCTCCCGCTCTATCTGAACAAAAATGGAAAAGTGTCCTCGGGTGAGGATGATAAAAAAAAAAAAAAAAAGGTCAGATTTACTCTAATGATTTACTCTACATATTTTGTGAATAAGAACAAATAATGAATTTTACATTCTTCACTATCAATGAGATTAACATGAATGAATAATTGATTCACTTCTTACTTTGTTTTTTTAACAAGATAATTTTAAAAAAAGAATAGCCTTTGTAGCTAAAATAACCCAAGTGCCTGCATTGACAGACCACATCTGTATTATTAAAATATGACAACTACACAGAAGAGTCACACTGAACCTTACCAGAAGTCCTCAGGTTTTTCAAACTGTGATAAACACATCATACATATACAAATCGCACTTTAAAATAAAAATCAAGTAACACACTGAAATCATTTCAATCTCCCCTATCTCTAAAGTGTATATACTCACATTCTGCATATAACCAGAGAATCTCTCTGCTGTCGCAGAAATGGCATTTTTAACCTTCTTGAGTAAATCCTTTTTGGTCTCTGAATTACAGATATCTTTTTTAACAAGCAAGTGTGCGAAGCGTCTGGTAAAACAAAAGAGACCAGTTTAGCATGTTTAACAAAACACTGAATAGTATGGCATTTTTAAAGACTGTTAACATGGCACATAAAGTTTTAAGTGCCTAAAACTCCATTATTCTAAAACCAAAAACAAGAAACCAACCAACCAACCAAACAAACAAAAAAACCCCTCCATTATTCTATAATCAATAAGGTAAAAGGTACTCAGTAAGTACACATAACAGTTACCTGATAAGCGCATTGTGTGGAATTTTCTTCCATGGGATGCCTTGCTTAAGCAAGTCATTTGCAAATGATTGGAGTGAAAATAGGGATTGTAAAATAGCATTCATATAGCAGGTATTTCCCAAGTTGGAGAAGCTAAAAAGGAAAGAAAGAATACTTTTGAAGACAACAGTAGTATCTAAAGTATGTTCACCAGAGCAGGGGTTCTCCAGTATAACATGCACCACAATCACCGAGAGGGCTTATTAAAATGCATATTGCTGGGCCCCAACTCTAGAGTTTCTGATTCTGGACAAAGAAGGTGCAAAAGTATGCATTTCTAACAGGATCCCAGTTGATGGTGATGCTGCTAGGCCGGGGACCACATTATGAGAACCACATCTCAAGGAAAATTACATGCGTTCACATAAAAACTAAAAAGGACTGGGGACTTACCCAAATTGCTATTTGTTCTTAGTAGAACCACTTGGTCATACAATACAGGGTAGGGCAAAAGTAGGTTTACACTCGTGAGTATGCAAAAGAGTTTATTCTTGCATTATTTATTAATATTAATCATTGTATTATTTTCCATATGAACTGTAAACCTACTCTTGCCCCACTCTGTATATGTTGTGTTTAGCTTTAACGGGTACTACCACTTTTCTATAGTACTTATTTTAATTTATTATTATTATTTTTAATCCTCACTCGAGGACATTTTTCCATTTTTTGTTCAGATAGAGTGGGAGGGGAAGAGAGAGAGAGAGAAACATCGATGTGAAAGGTACACATCGAGTGGTTGCCACCCGCACGACCCAACCAGGGCCGGGGACAAACTGCAACCGAGGTACATGCCCTTAGCGGGAACCAAACCCAGGTCTTTCGGAACCGCAGGCTGACATTCTAACTGCTGAGCCAAACCGGCCAGGGCCATAGTACTGATTTTAAAAAACACTTTTATTTAGAAATAGTCTCGAACTTTTAGAAAAGTTACACAAGAATAATGTTCTTTACCCAGATTCACCAATTGTTAACCTTTTGCACTATATGCTCTATCATTTCATACCTCTATTTTTTCCTGAACCATTTGTAAGTTACAGAAATCATATCTCTTTTAGCTCTAAATACTTCAGGGTGCGTTTCCTAAGAACAAAAACATTCTCTTACATAACCAGATTAGTTACCAGCATTGTAAAATGTAATGCTAAAAAAAATTCTTATCTGATATACTTTCTTTAATCCAGTTTTGTCAATTGACCCACTAATTTAAAAAAATACATATTTTTTATCCTCATTCAAGGACACTTTTTTCCATTTTTGTTCAGACAGAGTGGGGAGAAGGGAGAGGGAGAGAGAGAGAGAAACATCGATGTAAAAGGAACACACAGAGTGGCTGCCTCCTGCACGACCCCAACCAGGGCCGGAGACGAATTGCAACCAAGGTTCGTATCCATAACTGGAATCAAACCCGCGACTCATTGGTCCGCAGGCCAATATTCCAACCACTAAGCAAAACTAGCCAGGGCCCAATAATGTTCTTTATAGTATTTTTTTCTCCCTAAGTACAAGGTTCAGTCTAGAATAACATAATACATTTAGTTTTTGTTTCTTTAATCCTCGCCCGAGGATATTTTTTCATTGATTTTCAGATAGGATGGAAGGGAGGGAAAGAGAGAGAGAAACATCAATGTGCGACACATCAATTGGTTGCCTCCCACAGGACCTTGACAGTGCCAGGGATTGAACCACAACCAAGGTAGGCGCCCTTGATTGGAATGGAACCCAAGACTCCGGTCTGAAGGCCTATGCTCTAACTGCTGAGCCAAAACGGCCAGGGCAATACATTTAGTTTTCATTCTCTTTAGTTTTCTTTAATCTGCAACAATTTTATAGCTTTCTCTTTCATGACATTGACATTTGTGAAGAATACAGTCCACTACACCCCTGGTTTTTAATGGAATGTTCCACATATTGGGTTTTCTATTACTCCATGATGAGATTTACTTTTTTGGTGCACAGGACAACACTCCAACCAACTGAGCTACATTGACCCTGGCCACCCTGTGTATCTTTTTTTTTTTTTTATCCTCACCCGAGGACATTTTTCCATTTTTTGTTCAGGTAGAGTGGGAGGGAGAGAGAGGAACAGAGAGAGAGAGAGAGAAACATCAATGCGAAGGGACACATCGAGTGGCTGCCAACCGCACGACTGACCAGAGCCGGGGACAAACTGCAACCAAGGTACATGCCCTTAGCGGGAACTGAACCCGGGTCTCTCAGGACCGCAGGCTGGCGCTCTAACCGCTGAGCCAAACCGGCCAGGGCCCTTTCTCTTTTTTAAAAATTATTTTCTTTATTGATTTGAGACAGAGAGGAAGGGAGAGGGAGAAAGAGATAGAAACATCGATTGGTCACCTCCTGCATGCCCCCCACAGGGGATCAGGCCCAAAACCTGGGCATGTGCCCTGACCAGGAATCAAACTGGTGACCTCTTGGTGCATGGATCGATGCTTAACCACTGAGCCACACTGGCTGGACGGATGTGGTAAATCTTTAATAAGCGAGCAAATATTTTATAACTATACTTAATATGACTCCTTTCATAATTATTTTCCACACCAAACAAAACATACTTCAGTTGAACCACTTTATAAAAAGAAAGCAAATGAAGAAATTTACCTACCCCTGCAGTTGCTGTTGGTGAGAGGAAAGGGGCACTCTTGGTTTGTTCCAGCCAGTATAATCCTGATTACATCTCAGTTTTTTAACAGAAAGAGGAGTTGGCTGAGGAAGAAATCCCAAACTTCTTTTGGCAGAGGGAGTTTGGCTTGAAGCATTAGTCCTATAAAAAATGAAGCAGCAAAACAATTTTGAAGACTGCTTTTTCCCCCTAGAAGGTTCAGAAAAGTCAATGTCTAAGAATAAACAATCTAAATTTAGGGAAGTATCAGTAAAAGTGATCACTTGAGGAAAAATTTCACAAAACCAAGTCTACTGATAAAGAGCTGAAGAAACATACAGTACTGTACCTACTTAACGTAGAATCAAAATAATCAAGTTAATGGCTTGAGAAAAACTGTTTTAATTTTTTATTAACTTTTATCCACTTAATGGGTATCACACATTAGTTTACCTAGTCTTGAAAAACATTTGGGCAGTTTCACTATTACCAAAAATGACACAACCAATATTCTTACACAATCTTCTTGAGAACTTTCCTCCAGTTTATATGCTGAAAAGTGAAAGTGTTGGGAGTATTTTTAATTTTCCTAATTAGTGTGATTTTTTTCCAAAAAGGCTGTACCAATTTATATTTTCACCAGCAGCAAACTTCCTTTTCTTCACCTGGTCTCCATTACATTATCACCTATTTAATGAGTGACACATGATCTCACTGTTATTTTATTTTCTTGATTACTACCAAAGTTGAACATATTTCTATAATTGCTTACTCTTCTCTAAATTGCTTTCTGTGTACTCTTGGGTTTTATATTGGGTTCTTCTTTTTTTTTTTTTATCCTCAACCGAGGACATTTTTCAATATTTTGTTCAGATAGAGTAGGAGGGAGGGAGACAAACATCGACGTGAAAGGGACACATCAAGTGGTTGCCATGCACATGACCCAACCAGGGCTGGGGACAAACTGCAACCAAGGTATGTGCCCTTAGCGGGAACCAAACCCGGGTCTCTCTGGACCGCAGGCCGACGCTCTAACCGCTGAGCCAAACCGGCCAGGGCTTGGATGTTTATTTTTTTTGTATGTTGTGAAGTAGGAATATGATTTGCTTTTTTTTTTTTATCCTCACCTGAGGACATTTTTCCATTTTTTGTTCAGGTAGAGTGGGAGGGAGAGAGAGGAACAGAGGGAGAGAGAGGAACAGAGAGAGAGAGAGAAACATCGATGTGAAAGGAACACATCGAGTGGCTGCCACCCGCACAACCGACCAGGGCCGGGGACAAACTGCAACCAAGGTACACGCCCTTAGCGGGAACCGAACCCGGGTCTCTCAGGACCGCAGGCTGACGCTCTAACCGCTGAACCAAACCGGCCAGGGCTGATTTGCTTTTTTATAAGGAATACCCAATCGTCTCCAAGTGACTGTCTGGCTAGGCTATCTGTTAGCCACCATTTGGTTTTGTTGTTTTAAAAAAATTGTGAAATAGAATACTTAAACAAAAAAGTGTATAAAAGTCAACTGTGTACCACTGTGATGCAGGATATCAATAATGAGAGAAGTTGCACGTACGTGGAGTCAGGGGGTTTATAAGAACGCAGCACTTTCTGCTCAATTTTGCTGTGAACCTAAAACCGCTCTAAAAAATAAGGTTTATGTATTTTTTTAAAAAGTGAAATGCGAAGCTTAACACTTTTTATAAAGCTGAAATGCTTCTTCCCAAACACAATCTGTTCCTCTACCCTGAAAGTTATCATTAGCTTTCCCAGTTTCATCCCTTTCAATGCACCCTAAATATTGTAGTTTGGACAACACAAGGTATATTTGTTTCCATCCTTTTGCTCTCAACCTTTCTGCATCTATCCAGTTTATTTCTCTTTTTTTAAGAATGTTTTTTCTTTATTAATTTTAGAGAGGGAGAGGGAGAAACATCGATGAGAGAGAATATCAACTGCCTGCCTTCTGCAGGCCCCCCACTGGGAATTGGGCCCACAACCTGGGTTTGTGCCCTGACCACGAATCGAACTGGCAACCTCTTGATGCTCAACCAGTTAGCCACAACGGCCAGGCTATTTTTCTCTTTAATTGAAACATTTAATATATTTATATATAATATCATTACTGATTTGGGTTAATAACTTTTAATATCACTGTTCACTAATACTATCATCTGTAATTTGAGTATTTATTATTTTTCTCCTCCTTATGAATTGTTTTCCTGCTGATTAGTATGTCTAGTAATGTTTTCTTGGATGGTAGACATTGTGAATTTTATCTTGTTGGGTATTGGATATTTAAACATTTTTTCCCTTTATTGGTTTTAGAGCGAGAGGAAGGGAGAGGGAGAGAGAAATAGAAACAACAATGAGTGAGAACATCGACTGGCTGCCTCCTGCATGCTCCTCCACTGGGGATTTGGCACATAACCTGGGCATGTGCCTTGACTGGGAATCTAACTGGCGACCTGTTGTTGCATGGGTCGATGCTCAACCACTGAGCTATACTGGCCAGGAAGGTGCTGAATATGCCAGACGTCTATAAACATTCTTGAATTTTGTTCTGGGATGTGGTTAGGTTATCTGGAAACAGTTTGATCTTTTTGGGTCTTGCTTTTTAAGGTTTGTTATGTAGAACCAGAGCAGCAATTAGTGTAGGGATAGTTTTCCACACTAATAAGGAAAGACATTTCGGAGCATTCAAACTGATATTTGGAACAGGAACTGTGCCTGGCTTTATGTGAACTCCCTAGTATTATTCCCTTAGTAGACCCTTTTGAGTGGTTCTTTCCCTGTCCTTGGCTAGTTTTCTCACCTGCATAAGATGATCGGCAACCAAGTGAATACTCAAGGTGGACCCTCTGCAGATCTCCGCAATTCTTTCTCTGTGCAGCTTTGCCCTCTGGTACCCTGTGAATTCTAGCTGCTTTGGCTTCCCTGGATTCTTAGCTCCATTCCCTGAACTCAGGAAGAGTATAGGGCCCTGTCTGATCCCCTCTGTGTGTGGCAGCCTGAGAACTTTCTCTAGAAAGCTGGGGCAGTCATACGGCTAATTTCATTTGTTTCCTCTCTCCCAAGGATCAATGTCCTTCACTGTCTCATTTCCAGTGTCTTAAGACCCATCTTTTCATATGATTTGTTCAGGTTCTTAGTTGTTTCATGAAGGAAGACAATCTGGTACCTGTTACTCCATATTGGACAGAAGAGGAATTCATTTTTAACCTTTCAATATGTCTCTGTGGTCTCCTCTCAAACAAGGAAAGAAACGTAAAACATTTAAATTTCCCTGTATTCCCCAATCCTCCCGTATTTCTTCTTACTATCTAATATTTTATGAATATTAAAGTAGTTGCCTCTGGAAAGAAGAAATGCACAAGTAGGAGTTAGGAAACAAAGGGAGATTTACTTTCCATTGTAACTTTTGAAGTTTGTACCATATGCATTCATTAGTTATACAAAAGAACAGATTTTTTTTTTTTTTTAATCCTCACCTGAGAACATTTTTCCATTTTTTGTTCAGACAGAGTGGGAGGGAGAGAGAGAGAGAGAGAGAGAGAGAGAGAGAGAGAAACATCGATGTGAAAGGGACACATTGAGTGGCTGCCACCCGCACAACCAACCAGTGCCGGGGACAAACTGCAACCGAGGTACAGGTCCCTAGCGGGAACCGAACCTGGGTCTCTCCAGACTGCAGGCCAATGCTCTAACCTCTGAGCCAAACCGGCCAGGGCTGATTCTATTATTTTGAGGAGAAATTTGTATTGTATTAATAAGTAATTTGTAGCCCTGGCTGGTTTAGCTCAGCGGTTGGAGCATTGGGCTGCAGACCAGAGTCTTGAGTTCAATTCCAGTGCCTTGGTTGTGGTTCGGTCCCCAGCTCTGGTAGGGGGTCGCGCTGGAGGCAACCAATTGGTGTCTCTCTCACGTTGATGTTTGTTTGTTTCTTTCTCTCCCCCACCAAGCCTTCCCTCTCACTCTATCTGATAAATGGAAAAAATATCCTTGGGTGAGGATTAAAAATGAATAAATAAATAAATAAATAAATAAATAATTTGTAAAACAAATTTAGGTATTTTTTTTTAAAAAACTGAAGATTCCTTTAAGATCCTTCTAATAAATAGAAATAAGCCAAGCTTCCTCTCTCTTAAATTCAAATAACTTAGTTACCACTGCCACCATAAAGTGCTTGACAGACACCACGCAAGGTCTTATATACCTAAATATACATGATCAAATTCTGTACTTTACCTTAATCATTTTATACACATAATTAGGATGTTTTTACCACTCTGCATTACATTTCAGTAAAAACAAAAATATGGCTCAATAGGTCATTAATTACATACCACCTTTACCCTCACTTTTTACATTTACCATTGCTCCCTCCTCTGTGCTGCTTTCTGTAATCATACCTTCTTGGTAAGTGCTAAGTAGCTGTCTTATATATTTATATCCAATAAATCTCAAAAGATTTAACCTCTATCTATAGACTAAGCAATTAAATTTTTGACTAGCCTTTTTCACTAATGTGAAACTTATGTGTGTGTGTGTTTTGTTTAAAGAGCATGCCTTAACTTCTGTTAAACAAAGGCAATTTGTTGAGATCTTAATATTTTCATCAGTTGGGATAATAGAGAGAGGATACACTTGGTCTAGAATCTGATCATATTGCCAGTATACAAACAGTGGCCTCAGTACAAATCTCCTAGAACTGTTTATTCATTTCTTGAAAAACGTTAAAAAAAAGAGCTTGAACTAAAACATTTGTAGAGTACTTTCTAAATAAAACGTCGTGAGTCTGTGATTCTCATTAATTTTGTTATTTTAAATTAGGGTGTTTACTTAAGAATATACTTAAAGCCCTGGCCAGTTTGTTTCACCGTTTAGAGCGTTGGCCCATGGACCAAGAAGTTGTGGGGTCAATTCTGGTCAAGGGCAAGTACCTTGGTTGAGGTTCAGTTCCTGACCTGGTCGAAGTCGTGCAGGAGGCAACCAATCAATATGTCTCTCACATTGGTGTTTTCCTCTATCTCTCTTTAAACAAACAGACAAACAAAAAAAGTATACTTATAGTGTCATAAAGCCTTACTAATGATGAAGTTAAGGTACATCTTATAAAAGTTGATGTGGAAGACCCTGGCCGATGTGCCTCAGTTGGTTGGGTGTCTCCCTGGGCACCAAAAGACTGCCAGTTCAATGCTTGGTCAGGGCAGATGCCCGGGTTGAGTGCTCAATCCCTGGTGGAGTGCATGCAGGAGGAAGCCAATCGATATTTCACTCTCACATCAAGGTTTCTCTCTCTCTCTTAAAAAATCAATTATAGCCCTGGCCGGTTTGGCTCAGCGGTTAGAGCATTGGCCTGCGGTCCTCAGAGACCGGGGTTCGGTTCCCGCTAAGGGCATGTACCTCGGTTGCAGTTTGTCCCCGGCTCTGGTCAGTCGTGCGGGTGGCAGCCTCTCGATGTGTTCCTTTCACATCGATGTTTCTCTCCCTCTCTCTCTGGTCCTCTCTCTCCCTCCCACTCTACCTGAACAAAAAATGGAAAAATGTCCTCGGGTGAGGATTAAAAAAAAAAAAAAAAATCAATTATAAACATCTTGAGAAGAAAGAGTATTACACATCCCATCATTCAATATTCTGAAGAAGAGAGCTCTTCAAGTTCTTCACAGGGCATATAACCAATGCATACCTGTCTATATTAGTGCTGCCAGAAGAGTAGTCCTTGGATCCAGATCTGCTACCATAAAAGGATGATGACTGCAAAGGTAAAAGCCCTATAAAACAAGCAAGCACCGGAACAACTTAATTCCTAAATCAGCCACTGAAGTCCAATTAATAATAAAATTATGCATTGGGCCTATTTATAGTTAACTCTTTTCTCTCTTTTCATCAAAGTTCTATTATGTTAAAAGATCAAATACTGTGGAAAAGGTCATAAGAGCCAAGAACACTCTCCTGCCCCAAAGCTCCAAAAGCTGTTGTTTCATTTATTCATTTTGAACAGCATTTGTTGACTCCCTATTTGGAAAAATTAGAGATTTCTCACAGCACCCCTACTCGTTTACTTCCTTCTAACCAATTATTAGTTGTGTTACTTTAGTTCTACTGATTAACCTTGTAACTTTAACATACTTAAAACATCTACATTTTGTTCCATGAACTCTCTTATCACTTAAACTTCTTTTCTCCACATCCATATCATATTTTGGGACCTTACTTTCAACATCATTAAGGCTTATTACATCTTTAAGTATTCTGTTTTCCAACTATAGTTTGACTATAAAAGCTGAAAATCAAGAAGCGGAGTTTACGTAATGTATTGTTTCAGAGGTAAGAATTATATTACAGATATTTCTTTCTGTAGGAGTCCAATGTCACAACTCTGAACAACTAAGAGCAGATTATTCCTAGAGCCTTGATGAAATGAATTCCTTGAAACTCTCAATTTATCAAAATCATACCATATTTTAGTTTGCTTCAATTTAATTTCAAGTTGACATAATATTAAAGTCATTACCAACAGCTGAGTCTCTTAAGTAGTTTAGAGGATCAGAGAGATTGGTTAAGTGTAGAAAATACTGACAAAAATTCATGGACAATCTTTTAGATTTTGTAAAAACAAAGCACAAGATGAAATTAAGCAACTGCTTTAGGCAATAACTTCAAGATCTCCTAAAACTGCGATTCTTAACCTGTGGGTTGCGACCCCTTTGGGGGTCGAACATCCATTTCACAGGGGTCGCCTAAGACCATCGGAAAACACGTATTTCCGAAGGTGATTCATAACAGTAGCAAAATTAGAGTTATGAGATAGCAACGAAAATAATTTTATGATTGGGGGTCACCACAACATGAAAAACTGTATTCAAGGGTTGCAGCATTAGGATGGTTGAGAAGCACTGTTCTAAATCTTCTAATAAGTGGCAACACTGATGAACTTTAATTTCAACCACTTTATTGCCTTGAATTCTTTTTATGTTTCAGGTACTTTGATAATGAAAGAGCTTAATTCGAGGCAGTTAAACAGGGAAGAAGGTAAAGTCTAGATTCTTTGTAAAAAGAATAAAAGTTTCCCTATAATACTAATACTTAGAAGTATTTTAGCAAAGTACTGGATACAGATTGGTGCCCAGTATCTACAATGGAATCATGGAATACTCCTGAATAACAGAGAAGTATGTCCCAGTTTAGGGTTTTATTTCTGGTCTATACATCATATAATAAAATAGTATCTTACATAAAGACTAAATACTTACCTGATGTCCTATTCTCTTCTGACTGTTTCAAACTTAGCTGCTTCTCTCTACTGCTGGTTAAATACTTTCTTGAGGGGTCTGTCATAGGCTTGTTGTTCCTACAGTGGATAATTTAATTCAATATATAGGTGTGTAAAGATATAGTTCTTAATTTTAAATAGTTGTCATTAAAAATTTACATTTCAAGTGCTGAATTTGTGGATTTGCTTGCAAGTTAGGCTCCAAAGTGTTAAAACCTTGACAAGTCAGAGGCTTAAGCAAATGAGAATCATGAAAATAAGCTTTCATTACCAAGTCAAAGCCAATCCAACCCATAACCCTAGTAATTAAGTAAAAATGGAGCATTTTATTTTTACAAAAGTCAAACCAGAGACAGCAAGATTATATAGATTTTCTTAGTCAAAAGCAAGAGCAAATGAAATGATTTAGCTACAAATAGACCAAAACAGCCTGGTTGATGTGGCTCACTGGACTGAGCATCATCGCATGGACTGAGAGGTCCCAGTTTGATTCTCGGTCAAGGCACATGCCCAGGTTTTAGGCTCAATCCCCATTAGGGGGCATGCAGGAGGCAGCCAATTGATGTTCCTCACATCGATGTTTCTATCTCATTCTCCCTTCCTCTCTTGAAAAAAAATCAATAAAAACATATTTAAAAAATATATAGTAAAAGACCCCCGCCTACCCACCCAATCAATTAAGAAGTAAAATATTTAGCTAAGCTGCTGTGGCTCAGTGGATTAAAAGTCATCTGGAGGTCTGAGAGGTCCTGGTTTGATTACTGGTCAGGGCACATGCTCAGGTTCTGGGCCAAATCCCCAGTGGGGGGGTATGCAGGAGGCACCCAATTAATGTTCTCTCTCACTGATGTTTCTTTCTTTCCCTGTCCCCTCCTCTCTAACAGAAAAAAATTTTTTTAAAAAAAGGGAAAACTGTACAATCTCTCTGTGCCAATGACCTAGAACTGAAACTGTCTGGTAATTTGAGACCATATGGAACCAAAAACAAAACAAAAAATCTGATTGCTTCTGATTCTCAAAGTGAAGCAAATGATAAGAAGTGAATGGAAAAGTAGTTTGACGAAAAAACTTTGATGTTAATATTAGGGGAAACTGGGTGAGCATACACAGGAACATTCTATTTCAATTCTGTAACTTTTCTTTAAATTTGAAATTATTCCAAAATTTAAGTTTTATTAAAACAAACAAACCCTCCAAAATATTGGTTCAAATTCTTCCTGGACTCTATAAAAGCCTGCTTGTTCTACCTTTAAAGAAACTTCTGGATTTCTATAGACACATTTTCCAGAACAGCACCAGCATGAAATAGGCTACAAAAGGTGCATGGTTCCAAAGAAGAACAGAGTTTCCAAAACCTCCAGCTATAGCCTTGAAAGATAACAAAGGAAATCTACCAGAGGACAAAGCTAGGAGTCATATGGAATACAATGAACAAGGGTTTTTCCCAGAGAAGAGAACAGAGACTGCTACATGGACTAATCAAGAATTTACTCCCCTGAAAAAAGGACATCTGTAATACTTTCAACAATAAAGATAAATTTTAAAAGTTAAAAAAAAAACTCAGAAATTATGTCAAACAAAAAAAGAATTTACTCCCCTGCCTCCACAATTTCTGCATAGCAGGATTTTATTGCTGCTATAGACCAGTGACTCCGCCAGTTTCCTTTTCTTGTCTTTTCTACACGTAAATTTTTATTGTGAATATCCTGTGCCTACTCCAGCAAAGTATAGGCATACCTCATTTTCTTATGCTTCAGAGAAACTTTTTTTTTTTTTTACAAATTGAAGGCAAGACTCTCTGCCAACAAAAAGATTATGATCTAATGAAAGCTTAGATGTTAGCATTTTTTAGCAATAAAGTCTTTTTAATTAAGGTATAACACGTTGTTGAGGTTTTTTTTAAGACATAATGCTATTGTACACTTACTAGATTGTAGTGTAAACATATACACTGAGAAACCAAAAACTTGTGTAATTTTATTGCAATATTTCCTTTATGGCAGTGGTCTGGAATCAAACCCACAATATCTCTGAGACATGCTTGTATAATGATATGTATAGAAATGGGAGTGGGGAATGCAGATTAAATTGCCTTTCTTTAAAATATATTTTTATTGATTTTTTTTACAGAGAGAGGGAAGAGAGACAGAAACATTTATGTGAGAGAGAAACATCTATCAGTTGCCTCCTGCACACCCCTTACTAGGGATCAAACCTGCAATCTGGATATGTGCCCTGACTGGGAATCGGACAGGGACCTCTCAGTCCATGGGATAATACTTAATCCACTGAGCCACACCGGCTGGGCTTGCCTTTTAGGTTTTGGGTACCAGACCATGAGGCACATGGTCCAAAAAAGCACACCTGGATCTTATGAAGAGGACTGCATATCACACAGTGATCCTGGACTTGGAAGTGGATACTAGGATTAAATGAGACCTGGAGGCTGTCTCCATTAGGATGAGGATAATAGTGTTCTATGTATGGGAAAATAATGAACAAGAGTATTTCTGTGGCTAGAGGGGTAAACTACAGCAGCCTGTTAGTTATCAAATAACCATTGTACACTTCCACCATTATAAAATTTGGGTTAGGCATATTTACTGGTCTTTCGTACGACTTGATATAACCATATGACTAAGCCTGGTCAATGTGATATACATAAAAGTGGTGTGTACAATTTTCAGCCTAAAAAAAAGCAGTATGCCCTCCCTTTGCTCCTTTCTTCCTTCCCACCAACAGGAATGCAAATAGGAGAGTGAAGACTGAAGCAGCTACCTTGGTTCACAAAATGGAAGTTTATTAAGGATGGTGGACCAACAAGATAAAAGGAGTCTGAGTCCATGGTGATTGTAGTTTCAGACCACACCAGTCCTATAACCTACTCAGATTTTTACATCTATTATAACAGCAGAACCAAGATCCCAATTAATATATAAAGTTTCTTCAGCTTTTTCCCAGTTCCTTTATGGTGACCTTTTAATCTCAAATACCAGTTAACTATCAACAGATTTTAGTTAAGGTGTTAACTGAAACTGTTTAAGTTTTCTCCCCTAGAAGACAAAAAAAAAAAAAGACCCTCTCATGAGAAAGAAGAGGATGTGAGCTGGTGACTGTCCTGCTGCAGGTATACACATTTTTGTTCAACTCAGAAAATATCACTGAAAGATTGATGCTCCGTGCCTAGAACCTATGTAAGGTTTATATCCTCTTACTTCTAAGCTAGCTTTTCACATAAAATCAGGTAAAAAAAAAAATTTTATAGGTAAAAAAGGAAGAGGGAAAGAAGGGGTTCACACTAAAAGAGTCAACAGCAAGAAACACTTATTTAGAGTTCGTTAGCTCTGTTCTTCCTCTAAAGTACTGCAGATTAAAAGGAAAAAAAAAGAAAAAGAATAAAAAAGCTACAATGGAAAATCCTCTCTCTATTGAGCCTACAATCTACTATCACCAAAATACTTTAAATTCTGCTCTTCTATCTTTGGAATTCCCATAAATTGAACAATCTTCCCTAGTTGTTATAATTACCAATATAACAAACACTGATCGAAGGCCTTAAACGTTCTTAAAACAACTTACGATGATGAATCATTTTCCTTAGGGTAATCTTCATTCAACTCTGAGCCAGACAGCATTCTTTTTCTCTTCTCAGTTCTACAGAGAACAGAGAAAAAACCTTATTTTTTAGAAGTCATAATTCAGCCTCGCTGGTGTGGCTCAGTGGATTGGGTGCTGTCCCATGGACTGAGAAGTCCCAGTTCGAGTCCCCATCAGGGCACATGCCTGGGTTGCAGGCTCGGTCCGCAGTGGGGGGCGTGCAGGAGGTGGCCAATCGATGTTTCTCTCTCTCTCTCCTTTGATCTCTCTCTAAAAAATTAATAAAATATATTATAAATAAGTAAATAAATACAAAGTTGTAATTCATACCATTAAAAAGTATGAACCAACACACTCAAGAACAGAGAACTGCTATCTAATTCTCCACACCACATTTAAATTAATATACTGTATATCTGCACACTCAACACATGTCATTGGCATAAATCACATAAGACAAATACTAATTATTTACCAAAAATGCACTCTATACTTTTTTATTCTAACACAACTGACTCACTGAACAATATCCTTTTTTCTCAAATTTGTTGGGGTTTCTGAAATACCTAAAAGACATTTATAAACAAGCAGAACTAATGACTAAGAAAGAAAAACCATCTTTCATACCTATTTTCTAGTAATCCTGATCTAAGAGGTGTTGAAGTAGATGTCAAGGAAGGAATCGTCCGGGTGACAGTTATTCCATTTCCTGCTGCAGTCTTAATCGATCCTCTACCTGGAGTGCCAAGAACTTTTCGAAATGGAGTATCATCTTTAGTTTCCAAACTTCCTCTTTTTGAAGAGGCCTATAAGAATAAAGTTTGAGATAGTAAATCTTCAATTTAATTGCATACCTTTAGATCAGTGATTCTCAGTGGGGAACTTTAAAAAAATACCCACAACTAAAAGACCCATCTCCAGAAACCCTAACCTAATTGGTCTGGGATGAGGCCCATTCGTCACTATTTTTTTTTTTAATCCTCATCCAAGGATATTTTTGCATTTATTTTCAGATAGAGCAGGAGGGAGAGAGAAAGAGAGAGGGAGAGAGAGAGAGGGAGAAACATCACATTGAGAGACGACTGGTTGCCACCCGCATGACCCCAACCGGGGCCGAGGACAAACCACAACCTAGGTATGTGCCCTTAGCGGGAACCGAACCTGGGACACTCTGGTCCGCAGGCTAATGCTCTAACCCCTGAGCCAAACTGGCCAGGGCCGTCGTATTTTTTAAAGCACTTTTGGTGAGTCTATGCATGGTCAGTGTCATAAACTGAACAACACTTTTTTCCCTGTAGTACTCTTGTAAACTTAAAAATTCCAAAGCATACCTAGAGGAAGGGAATCTGCTATAAATAAGTGATTTAAAAAAAAGGATTCACAAAGACATGGTTCTAGTGACCAGGATGAAAATATGAAAATAAAGCTTTAGAGAAAAAAATCCAAGTAATTATGATAAATTAAAATAATGTGTGTGTTATGTGCCGATGAATAGTCTCCCAATTCCTGATAACCCTATGAATAAGTAATGTCCACAATGTTCTGTCCTCAACTGCCCTGCTCAGCTTCTGTAGACATATGCTTATGGCTTCTTTCACAGTGTCAATCCATCTATTTTTCGTCTTTCTCTTTTCCAGCTGCCTTCTATTTTTCCCAGTATCACTGTCTTAAAGTGACACAGATATGACAAAAAGGAGCAATAATGACATTTGGTTGCCACAACTTAAATGCCAAATCACATGTATACCTCATATGACTTTTGAAGGGGTTTCAGTTTGGAGAAATGAAACAAATATATGTAATGATGGGGAAATGAGAATGAGACAGACATCACTGGCAGAAGCTCCTACCCTAGAGACACAGCAAGAACATTCAGAGAGAAAAAGGCAATTAAAAAAATACAGGGCCGTCCTAGCTGGTTTGGTTCAGCAGTTACAGTGTTGGCAGGTTTGATCTCCAGGATGTTTCTCTCTCTCTCTCTCCTCCTTCCTCCTTTCCACTCTCCCTAAAAATCAATGGAAAAAACATCCTTGGGTGAAGATTAACAACAACAAAAAAGCAGCAGTTTCGAGCAAGAAACTGGCAACTTAAAAATAAGACTATTATAAAAACCATAAAAAAAAGTCTCATGATTATCGCACCAACACATCCATCCAGTCTTCCACTTCTCATTCTCCTACTCCTTGTAAGTATTATTGTTCCTTTATGCAAAGGCAAATCATTATTTTATTCTTTGTTATAAAAATGGTAGCATACTATATGCTAACTATTCTGCATATTTTCAACCTATTTGACCCCATAGTAAGACATTTTGCATCGCAACTTATTTCATGTACATGTGAGTAGAACTGAAACAAAAGTTTCAGAAACCAACACTTACTCTTACTACGTACAGAACTTTCTCTATTATTTTCTATTCTATTCTTTCCTTTTTATTTAATGCTAGTAACAACCCACAGATTAATTTTATAATCACAGTAATGGGAATCATTACTTGTAAAGTATAAATATTTATTTCTACTATACATAATACTTACAGATTTAAATATTCCAACAGTTTAAATTTCTACCTATAAATGGGTGAATGTCAAATTATGCTGAGTGAAAAAGCCAGACCCCCCCCCAAAATTCCATATTGATCCCATGCATATAAACTCTAGAATATGCAAATTAATTTATGTGACAGAAAGCAAATCAGCTGTGGCTTAGGAATAGGAGCTGGAGAGGGAGGGAAGGACGTAAAAAAGGGAAAAGGAAACTTTTAAAGGTTATGGCTATGGCCCTGGCCGGTTTTGCTCAGTGGTTAGAGTGTCGGCCTGCAGTCTGGAGAGACCCAGGTTCAGTTCCCGCTCAGGGCATGTACCTCGGTTGCAGTTTGTTCCCGGCCCTGGTTGGATCAGATGAGTGGCAAAGGGACCACTTGATGTGTCCCTTTCACGTCGATGTTTCTCTCTCTCTCTCCCTCCCTCCCACTCTATCTGAACAAAATATCAAAAAATGTCCTTGGGGCAAGGATAAAAATAAATAAATAAATAAATAAATAAAAATAAAGGTTATGGCTATGTTCGCTAGGTTAATTATGGTGATGATTTTATGGGTATGTATATATTATGTCAAAACATTTCAAAATGAACACTTAAATTATGTGCAATTTACTGAATGTCAATCATACCTCAATTAAAATGTAAAAAAACCAAAAATAACCCATCCTATATATAAAAAAAAAATTAACAAAAATAAAATCTCATTCATTGCTTATCCCAGTAAATGTACTAAGTAATCAATCACCTTTCCGCACAGCCAAATAAAATTCATTAGTTTCATTGTTTCTCTTTACGCCCAGTTTCTTTTTGTAAAACAAATGAAGAGACACAGGACTGCTCAATTGCAATAGTGCACAGCTTTCTCAGGGCTGGCTGAATAATATTCATGAAAAAAATATGTAACAAGCAAACAGAAGATTTTAACAAAAGAGTCTGGTGTCACATATTGTAGGGAAAAAGTTTATAATGTAGAACAGACACATAGGGCATCACAGAAATAGTAGCAGCAAACTTGATCGTGTTGTTAACATACGGTATTGTGGACTAAGAACTTTTACATGCATTATCTCACAGCAACCCTTAATATATTATTGCTGTCTTAATTGTACAGATGGGTACTAAGGTTCAGGATACTTAAGGAACTTCTCCAATGATCCACAGCTAGTGTCAGCACCAAAGCCCAGACCCATATCTAACTCCAAAGCTATGCGTCTAAAAACTATATTTCACTGCAGTTCATAAGACATGACACAACGAGCAAAGGTTAAATTGTGTTCAGTAAAAATGTATGTAAGAAGGGAAGAATATGATAAATTTTATAGAGACTTTCATAAAAATAGTTGGAGAGATTGAAATAGCTAAAATGGCAAATTTCAGGTATGGGGAAAATACCGTGACAAAGCCAGAATTATTAGGCATTCCAGTTTAAATTCTACTTCCTGTAATTACTTGATAGAATGTCCATGATTATCATCTTTTTTCTTTCTTTTTTTTTATCCTCACCCGAGGACCTTTTTCCATTTTTTGTACAGATAGAGTGGGAGGGAGAGAGAGGAAGAGAGAGAGAGGGAAATATCGATGTGAAAGGGACACATCGAGTGGCTGCCACCCGCACGACCAACCAGGGCCGGGGACAAACTGCAACCGAGGTACATGCCCTTAGCGGGAACCGAACCCGGGTCTCTCTGGACCGCAGGCGGACGCTCTAACCGCTGAGCCAAACCGGCCAGGGCGTGATTATCATCTTTTAAAAAAGCTAAAATATTCAAATAAATATACCTGATTGTCTGAATAAGAAAGCTGCCTGTTGGTTTCCTTCTGTGAGGTCCTGCTGCCCAGAATAGATCCAAAACTACCAGACCCCTGAGAAGGTTTCATGGCTAGTATAAAAAAAACAAAACCCAAATCACTTATTGAAATTAAGAGATTTGTCATTATTATTGTATAATATTACAGAAATAGAAGAAATAAATTACAGTGCTTATTAACCAATTCTTTCTTAATAGAAAGTACATCTGATATAAATAGTAATTAAAATTTAGAGCTAGAGTCTCAAGTAAAATAATGAAATAACATGCAAAAATTTGAAAACATGTAACAGGAAAGAATTTTTAATGCAAAATGAAAATGCTAGAAATTCTCCTATATCAATATTTGGTAATTAACAATACAGAAAAGTTAGTCACTATGTGTCTATGTCATGAACACTGACATTGGATGCCAAGAAAACATGTCAGAACCAGTGACACATGTATTTCTAACAATGCATACTCTAAAACATTCTCTGAAAATTTAGCAAGCAGAATGGCTGCCATTCTAAAGAAATTAATGCTAGTTTAAAGAATATGTAAGATATTGTATACATATAAATTTGTATATACTTTAAAAAATATTTTAAACTTTAGTCAATTCCCACTGATAATCACTTGGAAAGTCTTAATTTTTTAAAATTGATAACATTTCTTTCATATCTCTTGCATTAATGGTATAATATTTATTGGATAAACTCAGAATAAGGCTGCTGGGATAAAATAAAGGATGTTCTAGCTAGGAATTCCAACACCATGCTGAATTGAAGCAGTGAGGGCATCCTTGGCTTATTCCTGATCCTAGAAGAAAATTTTAGTTTTTTCATCACTGAGATGTTAGTTGTGGGCTTTTACATATGGCCTTTATTATGCTGAGGTAGTTTCCTTCTAATCCTAGTTTACTGTTTTTGTTTTTTTTTTATCATGAAAGGGCATTGAATTTTATCAAATGCTTTTTCCGCATTGAGATGATCATGTGGGTTTTGTCTTCCATTCTGTTAATTTGGTGTATTACATTGATTGGTTTTTTCCTCATATCTTAAACCAACCTTGCATCATAGAAATAAGTCCCAGTTGGTCATAGTTGTGTAATCCTTTTAATATGCTGTTGAATTTGGTCTGCTAATATTTTGTTGAGGATTTCTGCATAAATATTCACCAGGTACACTGGCCTACAGTCTAGTAATATTCTTTTATAACTGCTAATGTCAGACCTTGGGACAATTAATGCTTACCTGCATTAAGTCTGTTTTGATGGACTGCATCTAGAAACAACCTCATTTCCTCTGCATCCTTACTTGGTACTTTGTCAATAGACAAGAAGCTGTTATCTTGTAGCGTTAACATTAGGCGGCTTTGTTTTGCTCCACTGGGTCGAAGCACCACATTTTTAATGTTATGACTTAGCTGATGAACATAAAAGAAAAATGATCTTATCATTAAAATTAAAAACATCTTAATGATCGTATCATTAAAAACATTATTATAAAGAAGTACAAAAAAAGTTGTATAATGAATACTAAACTTCATACTTTCTAAGTTACATATATTACTCTTACCCACATTTAGTTTTCCCCCCTAACCAAACATAGTTCCCATTTCTTGATACATTTAAATCAAAGATTTCACTTTTAGGAGAGGCAAATACATAGTATTAAAAAAATTTTTTTTAAATTTCTTTTTTCTTTATTGATATTAGAGAGAAATAGCAGAAGTGAGAGAGAGAGGGAGAGAGAAACATCAATGAGAGAACATCGACTGGCCTCCTGCATGTCCCACACTGGGGATTAGGCCCATAACCTGGGCATATGCCTTGACTGGGAATCGAACCGGCAACCTCTTGGTGCATAGGTAGTCAATGCTCAACCACTGAGCCATACTGGCCAGGCCATAGTATTAAAATATTAAAATTTATTTTACATTGTAATCCTAGCAGTCTTGTTCTATGGTAGGGAATTACATATTTTCAGGTATAGTTACAAAGTTATAAAAACTAGAGAGTTAATTTTCAGAGTCTGGATGGTTTTACCATCATCAGTTTAGAAAGCCATGGTGGATTAGAGAGTTTTTTTTTTTCTTTTAAACAAAGCCTGTAAGCTATCTGACAAATGGTTTAGGTAGCTGTAATGTAAAAAGAAAATATTAGTCCAAACTATAATCTTCAAAAAGAATTCCACCTCTCAAACACAGTGAAATGAAACTTCACCAGTATAAGACCGTATTATTGTTGTTAATCCTCATCCAAGGATAGTTTTCCATTGATTTTTAGACAGAGTGGAAAGGAAGGGAGAGAGAGAAAGAGAAAGAAACACTGATGTTAAAGAGACACATCTATAGGTTGCTTCCTGCACAACCTGGACTAGGGTCAGTGATCAAACCTGCAACCCAGGTACATGTCCTTGAACCCAGGAATTGAAACCAAGACCCTCAGGTCCAAGGGCTGAAGCTCTAACAGCTAAGCCAAATTGGTCAGGGCTGCTTTTTTTCTTTTTTAACTGTCTAAGCAGACTCATTTAACTTTTATTCTGTCACAAAGAACATAAACACCCTGGAACTATCTTAGCTTACTTCTTCTAATCCCCAGAACTGGTTCAATAACTTCTCTTATCTCTTCCAGACGCTGGATATGTGCTATGAAGTGACAACTTTTCTATTCTCTTGGCTGATAATTTTCCAAAACTAAATTAATAAATTTTGCAGTTTCTTTCTTTTTTTTTGTTTTTGTTTTTGTTTTTATCCTCACCCGAGGATATTTTTCTATTTTTTGTACAGATAGAGTGGGATGAGAGAGAGGAAGGGAGAGAGAGAGAGAAACATCGACGTGAAGGGACACATCGAGCGGCTGCCACCCGCACAACCAACCAGGGCCGGGGACAAACTGCAACCGGAGTACGTGCCCTTAGCGGGAACCAAACCCGGGTCTCTCCAGACCGCAGGTCGACGCTCTAAGCACTGAGCCAAACTGGCCAGGGCTGCAGTTTCTTTATTATCTAAATAATTCGACAATCAGGCATTCTTATTCTTTAATGTTCTCCCTCAGCAGGCATATACAAAGGTTTCTAAAGCTGCCTTTTGATGAAGACATACTCTCTGAACAGCATAAAAAAGGAATTAACAGCATTTCACAATTTATTTTAATTAAGAAAAATTGACTTTTGTCACTTTTTAGATAAAAACGAAAAAACAATCTTACCAGTCAGATTTAATTTATATTTAGATTTTAAGTTATATATAGGTTTGAAATTCATGTCCTTGAGTAGAAATTTCATCACAAAACACAATAACTAGCTTCAGATGCTTTAACTCCAAAATAAATAAACGAACAGTTTAGTATCAAAAGGAAAATAGACCACATAAAACCATTATTTCAGTCAATATACCACTTTTTAAAAATGAAAGTTCAGCCCTGGCTGAGTAGCTCAGTTGGTTAGGGTGTCGTCCAGATACACCAAGGTTGTAGGTTTGATCCTCAATCAGGGAACATACAAGAGACAATCAAAGAATGCATAAATAACTGGAACAAATCGATGTTTCTCTCTCTCTTCCCCTTTCTCTCTCTCTCTGTAAAATCAATCAATCAATAAAATAAAAATGAAAGTTAAACATAAGAAAAAATATTTGTTCATTAACAAAGTGAGAATAATCTTGAACATGAACACTTCAATAACTGAAAAAAACTAAAAAAATATCTAGCCCTACAATTTTATTAACTACCCATGTAGTGAGGCCTCCCAATTCTTTCTCTAAGTGTAGATCACTCTGCTGGAGTTCCAGTTGTTTACTTAATGCACACTGGACACCAATATCTGAATTCCTGATATCTCAAACAACTCATCTCTTCCTGTCCCCACACCCCAATCTTCTCTTCTATTCCCTATCACTGAGGACATAAAAGAAACTGCCATCCACTCAAAAACTTGGGACTTTCCCCCAGACTCTTTTCTCTTTCACTCCCCCAAATATAATGAATTAAGTCTTCTTGAAAACACTTCATATCTACCCTTTCCTTCCCTTGCTTCTCCCACTATCTTTTCCTTTGTTCTGAACTTCATTCCTATTTTAAACTCCCACAATAACCTCCTACATGTCCTTATTCTCCTACTATTTCTTGAAGTAAAGTCGTGTGCTTAGCCCTCAAATAAAACTGAACTTAAGATTCTTGGCTCCTTAGACTCTAAGCTACCCTTAGTATGGCAAATAAAATATTTCAAGATCTGATTCCTATCTAGCTCTTCAGCCTCTATTTCTGTTATGTACTCCCTACTGTACACTCATTTAAAAATAATTTCCTGGTTCCCTGAGTGTTGATTCCCACTTGCACATGTTTGTCTAAGTATAGAAATCACCTCTGCATCCCTTCTACCATGTTTGGCAAATTCTTATTTATTCTCTAAATCCTCAGAGCATAAACCATTCCCTTCTTTGTGTTACCTCAGTATCTTTGAAATATAGTTGACATACAATATTTTATTAGTTTCAGATGTACAACATAGTGATTAGACATTTATATACCTTACTAAGTGATTACCAAAATAAGTCTAGTAACCATCTGGCACCATCCACAGTTAATATTATTGACTACATTCCCTATGCTGTATTTCACATCCTATGACTATCTTTATAACTGAAAGTTTGTACTTCTTAAATCTCTTCACCTTTTTTTCCTGCCTCCTCAGCCCTTCCCATATAGCAACCATCAGTTTGTTCTCTGTATCTATGAGTTGTTTTTGTTTTGCTTTGTTTATTCATTTACTGTTTTAGATTCCACATATAAGTGAAATCATTTGTCTTCCTCTAACTTATTTCACTTAGCATAATAGCCTCTAGGTCCCATGCACATTGTTGCAAATGGTAAGATTTTATTCCTTTTAATGGCTGAGTAATATTCCATTGTATATATATACCATATCTCCTTGAAACTTTTGCAGCTGCGAATGCATTTGATTTTGAGTTTGAGAGGAAAAGTGTCTCATTCAGTTCTATATTCTAAGCACTTATTACAGTACCCACCACAGAAATTTGTAGGTGGTCAACAAATACTGAATGCAAACTGATCTAGAATGAGATAAGGGTAGAATCACAAGTAGAATCATTATGGTCCTAAAGATCTATGTTTGCTTAAATATTTAAATATTTACTCAATGCTAATTTGGGCTGAGGACTGAAAAACTAAATCTCTAGTTGGAAAAAAATCTTTCATTGAGATGGGCACTTAGTAGACAGGGATACATGGCAGAAATTACTATTGTTTTTATTACCCATGTAACCATGTCATTCTTCTAATCTATTTAAGACTATCTTTACTGATTATAGCTCTTTTTTGTATTTATCTAGTAAGTCTTTCTGCTCTCACTGGTAGACCCATACCAAAGAAAAAAAACAAAACAAACAAACAAAAAAAACTTGGATACACCAAATCATTAGCAACTTATTTTCACAGTTAAAAAGTAAAATGGAAATTTTACCTCAGCTCAGGTTCTCAAGCATAAAGTTTTATAAATTGTTCTTCAATAGAGTACTTTGGTTTAGAATGAACATACTTTTGTATAATTTAACAAATATAGAATTTTCAAGTACAGAAAGATGTAAGTAAAACAGTATGTTCTTAAATTGAACTCATAACAAGATGAGTAGTGCTTGGCTGCACAAGATAAACAGTATAGAAGTGACAACAAAACTAACTTTTTTTGCAGTAATAAAATAATGAGATCCTTTAAAAGTGTGCAATTAAATAAATTAATATAAAACAAAGAAATAAACAAAAAAGTGTGCAATTAGCTCTGGCTGGTGTGGCTCAGTTGGTTGAGCATCATCCCATGCACCAATGGGTCACTGGTTCAATTCCTGGTCAGGGCACATGCCCGGGTTGGGGGCTCAATCCCCTCCCAGTAGGGGGTGTGTAGGAGGCAGATTAGATGTTTCTCTCTTACACTGATGTTTCATTCTCTCTTTCCCTCTCCCTCCCTCGCTCTCTCAAATCAATAAAAACATAAAAATAATAATAATAATAAAGGTTTGTAATTAGAAGAGAATAGCTGTAAGGATGGATGACCTTGAATAGTCCATACCACAACTCTGGCAGGATTTTTTAGAAAATAAACATTAAGATAACACAAAGAGTCCTGGTCGGTTTGGCTCAGTAGTTAGAGTGTTAACCTGTGGACTGAAGGGTCTCAGGTTCAATCACCAGCCCTGGTCAGGGTTGTGCAGGAGGCAACCAATCAATGTCTCTCTCTTACATCAATGTTTCTCTCCCATCCTCCCTACCACTCTATGTTAAAAAAAAAAAAGCAGCTAACTCTAAGAAGTCCTATTAAAAGCAAACACTAAATAATGAATCTATTATATATGTTAAAGAAAATAAGTAAGTTATACTAATGTGTTTTGTTGTTGTTGTTGTTAATGCTCACCCAAGGGTATTTTTCCATTGATTTATTTATTTATTATTTTAGATAGAGTGGGGGAGTAGGGGGTGAGAAGAGAGAAACATCAATATAAGAGAGACGCTTTGATTGGTTGCCTCCCATATGACTGACCTGGGAATCAAACCTGAAACTAAACCCACAACCCTTTAGTCCACCAGCCAACACTCTAACCACTGAGCAAGACTGGCCAGGGCTTAATGTGGTTTTTAAAATAGCTTAAATAGATAGTATCCAAACTCAGTTCTTCTCATCCTCCTCCCACTAGCTTTCTTTTCAATAATGGTGACTACTTCCCACTCTTTATTATACATTATCTATAATGCTGCTGAATAATTTATAAAGTATGAACATAACAGTACCAGTGTCCTAGAAATAAAAAAAAAAAAATTAATCTAGTAGGAGGGCTACCATAATACTTAGTATGGCACAGAACAGCTATTCACTAAAAGATGTGATAGAAGATCTATTTCCAATCAAAATGTGGTAATACCTGAAATATCCTTGGAATTCCTCCAGTATTGTAGTGAACTATTAGGTTGACTTTATTTTCTTTTTCCACAATTTCAAAGGATCCTTCTTTCCATTTTGTAATCCCAGTCTGCATACTTCGAATTCTGATAGGACCATGTATCTTCAGAGGAGACATGCTTTCTTTAAAAATAAACTGCTTCTAGCCAAATTATAAAGCAAAAATACACCTTCACCTGACAGATTCTAGAAAGATAAATAAAGTAAAAAGTTACAATTTACTAGTGATTAAAATCAGTTTGAAAGAGTACATTTAATGAACCATCTTATGTCCTTTTCTCCATTTCCATAAACCACATTTTATTAAGCATCTTCAAAGGCCTTGAATAGCTGGATGTTATAGGTTAGAAAGACAACTAAAGCAGTCACTCATATTGAGTGTCTGAATCCAACCAACATTTAGTTCTTCTGCACACATTCTCTTCTTTGCCATGTGTCCAGCACCAGTGTCTTTTAGCGCCTAAATTTTGCATTTTGCACCATTAACAAATCATATTGCTGCCACTAAAGGCATACTAATTGGGAATACTAAAGATTCCATTCTCAATGTGACCAACTTTTATATATTCCTTCATGAATGCTAAAGTGCCTTGAATTTCAAATATAAGTAAAAACATATTTTCAGTCAGCTGACTTCATTTCTTAGAATGGAGTTCCTCCCAAAATATCAAATCATATCACCAAGTAGTCTAAGCATATTCACATGTATGGAAGACATTAAATGAATGCAGAACTATAAGAATAATCAAGTTAGTTTAACCTCCAAGATTATTTGAGAAAATCATTTATTTTCTACGGAAAACAAACTAACAATAAAACCTCTCTTCCTAAGAACCATCTATCATTTCTGTTTAATATTATCATTCCTGGAAAGACTCTTTATCAATGTTATCCACAACAAATATTCAAATTTCCCAAATGAACTTCTAATAACTTAAAAATGACTTACAACAAGTACAATTCTAGTAATAGTACCGAATGCTATCAAATAGTGTGCATATTATACAATCCTACCTCCATTACCTTCCAGTTTATGTTTATGATGAATTGCAGATCAAACCACATCACACAATGTTAAAACAAATTTCATTTATACTCTTCAAATCTCTAAAAACAGTCTCTAATAGATTCTTGCTTATGATTTAATAAATTTTAAAAAATCATTAAATTTTGCATCTGCCAAAACAACTTAACTAGAAAAGCTTTAATAAAGTAGTATACAAAGGAAAACATACTAGGTCTAGGTGTTATGCACTAGGAGCCAGCTCTTTCACTTATTAATTTGTAACTTATCTTTTCTAACCATTAGTTTTCTCAGTTGTAAAATAGGAATAGCAAATACTAGTGCTACAAGTTAAATGAAATAGCATACATTAGGCACTCAACAGACCCCAGCCCTCAATGTGAATGAAATTAGTGTCTACTTTATTCCTTGTCTACAACACCTCTTTCTACAAAAATGCCACATAAGTTAACAGGGTTTACCAAGTTTACCAATTCAAATGTCTAAAGAGGCCTGGCAGGTCACACAAATGACTTAGGTAGGCAAAATATGAAAAATGCTATCCAGCCTGGCTGGAATGGCTCAGCTGGTTGAGCATTATCTTGTGCACTGAAAGGCTGTCAGTTACATTGCTGGTCAGGGCGTACACCTGGGTTTCAGGTTTGACTCAGGTCAGGAAGCATATGGAAGACAACTGATAAATGTTTATCTCTCACATCAATGTATTTCCCTCTCTCCCTTCCTCTCTCTCTAAGTATGTCCTCAGGTGAGGATTAAGACAACAAACTGCTATTCAAATTCAGCCAATTTTATCATGTGAAAATAGTGAACCTAGCATTGCCAGGTCATCTAATTTTTCAAGAAAATGACATCCAAAGTTTTATGTAAATGGAAGCTCCCCATTTTTAATTGTGGGCAATGCATTCAAAGTTATTTTTAAAAGCTACAGATCAAACAAAACCCACCTATAGGCAGGGTACAGCCCAGAGACCACTGGGTTTGAGGCTTCTAGATACTATGCATCAGCTAACTGGGAATAAAATTTAAAAAGAGATATGAAAACACTTTGAATAGTTAAAAGGTGTTATGCACTGTAAGTCCTCTATTATTATTCACTCATCTCATTAAATTTTTTGAGTTCCTACTGTGGCTAGATTTAGATAGTACAATTTGCTGGGTATATGAATCCATCCAAGTAATCAAGTCCACTACTGTTTATATCCAGTCTGTTAACATGACATTTTGCTTAAACCAGTAACTACAGAATTTTAGGCCATTAATGTGTTTATAATACTTTTATTTGGCAATAAATTGGGTGCTTCACTGTTTGGATATATGCTTTGATATTTTTTTCCACTCTGTCTCCTAGCACTGCCAATAATATGTGCCCCCTCCTAATCCAGTTGCCTATGCCAGAAACATGAGAGTTATCGTTGACTTCTCTCTTGATGATTATTAGTATTGGATTGGAGATGGTCAAGGCAGAGTACTGTCAATTCTACCTCCATACACCTTTATAATGAACTGAAGATCAAATCACATTATTTTCCTCCTTAACATTATTCAATGAGTCCCCATTGCCCTCATAATAAAATGTGGCTTCATGAACATGACATAAACCCCCTTCATGATCTAGGTCCTCCTTACCTCTCTATTCCCAACAAGTTCTCTAAATCCAGCCATCTGAACTAATAATTTCCCTAAAAAAGCCACATGTTCTCATGCCTCTATACCTTTGTACACATTGTGGTCAATATCTACAGGATTTTTATGTACTTTCCCCACCTGCCACAATTTCTTCTCCTGTCTATAAAATCAAGGCTCAACTACTAAGTTCTTTAAGAAGCCTTTCCTAACTCCTTTCACTTTTCTCTCACTCCATATCCACACGGAGACCGTTTCATGTTTCTCTATTCTCCTGTTATACCTCATGCTTACTTCTAGTAGAGCATTTACCACATTACATTACATACACTCTCTGCTTACCTCTTTGTCTCTTTCGAGACTCTGTAGACTCTGTTATTTAAAGACAGAGAATATGTTCTTTAATCTTGGCATTAGGACAGTGTCTGACATACAAGAAATAAACTCACTGTTCAAGAATAAACAGCAACAATAAAATACTGTACAAATTAGTGCTGTCAATTTAGTGTTAAAATACACAACAGCAGATACTGGAACCATACATTCCTTTTATATGGCCAATGTAGAGTTATATCTACGAAGTTCTTTACAAGAGTTATCACTATGCACTGTATTACACATAACTCATCTTTTTAACACTTAAGCTTTCTCTATGTGCATTTGAACTTTTCCACTAAATGTATAGCTGTTCTCAAATCTTAAGATTCAATGAGAGAAAAATCATTTATGAGAACAAAAATCATTTATGCAGTTACAGAATGCATTATTTAAACAAACACATTAGTAAAGTTGCCTAAATTGGGATTCATTTTATTCATTGCTCAATCAAGAATCTCCATCTTAAGATTTTTGTCAAATCTTTTACCTCACCATTAAAAAAATGTCATTATGGGTCATGGTGCCAAGTTAAAACAGATTAAAATAAAACCCCATTATCTTAGTGTTTTCCTTACTGACCAAAAGTAAATTATGGTCGTTGACCTTGAATACCTCCAACAAAAACATATTTTTAAAACTAGATTTAACAAAAATTTGTGGTGAAGATTTCAATGTTCATTATAGTACACCAGAAATAAAAACTTAATTGGTTACTTCTGTTTCTCTATAATTTCTCTCTATGTAATTCTCAAATATTTGATGCAGAGGTTTAATTAAATATATAAAATTTTACTTCAGATAGTTAACGTTTTCTTAACCTTTTCTACTAGCAACCTCTCTTTCTTCAAAGGAAAAAAAACAACAACACCTGAAAGGTACAGGACATGAAACTGGCAGAACAAATAAAACAAAACTTTTTCTTAATGCCTCAATTTAGTCCATTACCTGTTCTTGAACTCAACAAATTAACTATTTTTGTACATTCATTCATCATATTTTCAGGGTTTCCCCTACTTAAGAGAAAAAAAACTAAGTTTTCTTTTTTAGTATTTAGCATAATCCAGTAATTATTCAACTTTCTATGAACCTAGGACAAAGACAAGGTTTCTCTGAACTCTGTAATGCTAATTCGCTATCAAAGCAATATTAGGAAAATGAAATATAATAACTCATTCTTTAAGTACACCCAGAGAGATTACCCTTTTCCCTAAATTTCTTCACAATTATTAAAGTTAATGTTCAACTTTGAGTATTCTATGAAAGCTTAATAACACTGCCAAAAATGTTTCTCTATCCTGGACAGATGTTTAAATACTCCTATTTTAGGTACTGCTTTGAAAATATCCTTAACCAGAAGAGCATTCTGTGGTAAAGAAAGCATGCTAAAGCATAAAACTGTTACTACAAAATAGAAGAAAAGTGTCAATTCTTGCCAGTATGCACACTCTTGGAAACATATCTAAAATAAAAACATTACTTACTTTTCAGTGACTTTTACTGAAAAACCCTATGTAATAACAATTCACCTTTATTCTGATGCTTGTGCCAAAGGCAGTGCAATCTTCTTGGGGATCTACTCATATTCTGCAGTTATCCCAGTTCTTTGGAAGCCATCGACTCAGCTAAGGAAAACATAAGCATGCCTTTTAAAAATAATCAAATACACAAAATTTAAATTATTTTTAAAGTGATCATTTTATATAACAAAGATTAACTTTTTCATTATTTAAAAACCACAAACTTGCCCTGACTGTTTAGCTCAGCGGTTAGAGCGTCGGCCTATGGTCCAGAGAGACCCGGGTTCGGTTTCCGCTAAGGGAATGTACTTCGGTTGCAGTTTGTCCCCAGCTCCGATTGGGTCCTGTGGGTGGCAACTCGATGTGTCCCTTTCACGTAGATGTTTCTCTCTCTCTCTCCCCTCCCCCCCACTCTATATGAACAAAAAAATGGAAAAATGTCCTCGGGTGAGGATAAAAAAAACACAAAAACAAAAACCACAAACTTAACCTTACAGAAAAATTTAAAACATAATGCTCAAGATACACACACACACACACACACACACACACACACACACACGAGAAATAAAACTTTAGGGATCTGTGTACAAATTGAGGGACTTCAGGAGCTGCACCTTGATCCATTTGGTGTCTTGGTTTATTTATCCATGCTACATTTTGAAACTAAGAAGGCAGTGAAAAAGAATACATCCTTTGTTGACTTTATAAACATTGTTACATAATGATGTCTTATGTCTTAAAATACCACTTCCATCATGTGCTGTTACAAATTTCAAAAGGTTGATAAACTTAGTTTTTACTTTTTTCCAAACTAACTTTATGGGTTTCTCTAAAATCTCTCAATGCTTTCTTGAAAGCTATTAACATCAACTTTAAACACCTTTGTTCACTTACTAAAAAATTATCTATTGAGCTATTCCAATTTGATAGCACTGTGTGGTAGGGATACAAATGCAAAAATATCAGTCCATGCCCCCAAGAGGCTCCCCAGACTTCCCTACACTTTCCTTCCACCATTACTCAGGCAAAAAAAAAAAAAAAAAAAAAAAATCTTAGCATCAGCTTTAACCTCATTCTTATTTACCTAAAACCCAGTCTTTTTGTTAACTACTAACCTAATTCAAAAACGCATCACTTTGCCACCACTCTCATTGAATATCTATTACACATTTACTAAGCATAATGCTAAGCACCATATGTGCATTTATTTTCACAATAATCCTAAGGGACAGGTATTAATATCACTATTTATAGATGAGGAAACCGAGGCTTAGAGAGATCAAATAATTTATCCATGTGTACACAATCAATAAGAGACAAAAGTCAGTCTAACATCAGGACCTATGTTTATAACCACTACCATATTGCATCTTCATTAATGAAAGTGGTTGCAGCAACCACTTTCTAGTCTTCATTCCCTCAGGATTTTTTACATCCAATGAATCCTTTACCCTTTCTAAAAAACTACTCGTTTTATCTCTTACCAAAGAAAGTATGCAGTAATTGTCTCAACTTTCTCCCTGGAGTGGGAGAGAGATAGGAGGACCTGTTCTCCTTTTGTACTCCTGCAAAATAACAGGCACTTTGTAAGTGCTATATACTTGCCATTGATGCCAATTCCCTCCCAAACATTTTAAAATTTCATTGTGTTAATAATACTTAACATGAGATCCACTCTCTTAACACATTTTTAAGTGTACAATACAGTATTGTTAACTATAGGTTCAATGTTGTAGAGCATACCTCTAGAACTTACTCAACTTGATTAACTGAAACTTTTTCCCAAACATTTTTAACAGCTCATCATTATCTATAAAATAAATTCAAATGCCTTTCTATGTTTGGCATTCATACACTTCCTATGTTTTATTTTCTACTTCTCAACAACAATGCTATTCTACATGCACACAAATTACTAAATTTTGATATTTTCTTCCAGGTCCACCACCAACAACTTACTTAAATATGACATTAACCTTTTTTGTTCATAAAAACATCATCCTCACTGGTCTCATAGTTTAGCCTGTTGAGATATATAAAACACTGCTCTGATTTCTAAGGGCTTTTCCTTCTTAAAAAAGACTCATAAAACAAATGCACAGAGATAAAATTAGTGTTGTGGCTGAAAGAGAGTTGACCCAGATAAACTTTATCTCCACTTCAAAGAGTCTAAAATCTGAATGATATTATGACATAAGAATGTTAAATCATCCAAAGTCAGGGGAAACCCTTTGGTTTTTTTCTTTTGTGTTCTTTGATTTGTCTGCAGAGTAAACAATAAAATAACAAGAATATCAGTAAGTTGGTGCTCGCAACAGACATAATGGTTCTTACAGCAAGCTTCAGTTTACTTATTCATTTAACACATTTTTGAGAAACAAAAATGAAATAATTACTAGCTTATATTCTAGTAGGTGACAGACTTTAAATAATCACACAAATAAATATATAATTACAAGTTTGAAAAATGACATAAAATGCTGGGCATGATGGAAGATTATAATATGGTACCTCATTTAAGACTTAAAGAGTTAGTGGTTAGATAGCATCAAAAGAAGGTTTCTCTGAGGAAGTACCACTTAAGTTGAAAACTGGAGAATGAGTTAACTGAAAGACAGTCCTGCTGGAACAATTCAGGCAAATAAAACAAAATGTGCAAAGTCCCTGTGACAGAAAATAATTTGGTATGACTGAAGAAATGAAAAGAGTGTGACTGGAATTTAGAGAGGGAAAGGAGGATGGTGTAAAATGAAGTTAGTAAAGCAGGAAAGAATAAGGTTATGCAGAATTTTGTAGACCATTGTAAGGATTCTGAATTTTACCCTAAATGTAATAAACACTTAGTAATGGGAAACCCACTGGAGGGGTTTTTAAGATATGTTTTTATTGATTTTTTTTTTTTAGCTAGAGAGGGAGAGAGAGAGAAATATCTATGTGAGAAACATCGATCCACTGAAGAGTTTTAAGCAGAGAAATCACACATTACTGGTGAATGGACAAGTGATATGGTTTGTTTGGTTTGGGGAGGAGAGCGAAAGAGGCAAGAAAAAAAGAAAACAGGCCCTGGCCAGTTTGGCTCAGTGGTTAGAGTGTCGGCCTGCGATCCAGAGAGACCTGGGTTCGGTTCCCGCTAAGGGCACGTACCTCGGTTGCAGTTTGTCCCCGGCCCTGGTTGGGTTGTGCAGGTGGCGACCACTCGATGTGTCCCTTTCACATCGATGTTTCTCCCTCCCCCCCTCATCTCTCTCTCTCCCCCACTTCCACTCTATCTGAGCAAAATATGGAAAAATGTCCTCGGGTGAGGATTAAAAAAAAAAAAGAAAACAGGGCAACCAAATAGAAAACTACTTAAAGTGATTCAGCTTATAATAGTAAGTAATGCTGGTTATTTACTGTATGCCATGTGCTTACTATGGTTATCTCATTTAATCCTCATAACAATCCAATAAGGTGATGTTTATTCCCATATGACATTAAGTCCAGCTATTGAAGATTATGGCTTTAACTAGAAAAGTGATCCTGAAGATGTGCAGAAATAGAGTCAAGACATATATTGGAAATAGACTAAACAGAAGTTGAAGAGAGTATGACTACATGGGATGAGGGAGAAGTTGAGAATGGATTTCAAGTGTCTAGCCTATGTAAATGGATAAATAGATATATCACTTAATGACATGGGATACTGGAGGGGAATGAATATGGGCATGGAGGGAAATATTAAGACTGGTTTTAGATATGCTATATTTTGAAATTTCTAAGAAAAAAATTAAGCTGAGATTTCAAGCAGACAGGGACTATTTAGATCTTGGGCTGGAAATAAAAATTCACAGGTGGAATTTAAAGCTAAGGGTGGAAAGGGAAGAATAAAAAGAGCACAGGACCTAGGACTGAACCCAGACATTCCATTTTACACCATCAAACATCTCTCGTTATGCTCATCAATTATTTTGATTTCACTGGGCTTCTCAGCCCTCATTCAACTTTACCTTTCAGCAGAATTCAACCCTACAGATTATTTATTCCATCTCTTTTACAAGACTTTCATTCCTCTATCCAATTAAACGCCAAGAATCCCTCAGTGCTCCATCCTTGGTCCCCTTCTTTTCTAGCACTATACTAAACAATTTCACCCACATCCATAGCTTTTTACCATCAACGTGGAAGATGACATTAATACATTTATCTGTATGTCCACCCCAGAACTCTCCTTTGAGCTCCAACCAATATGTCTACTTGACATCCTCTCTTAGATATCTCTTCTAGTTAAGATACTTTTCAGATACCGTCACACCCAAAAAGGCATTTACACAGAGCCAAGATTTTGAAAGAATTATCACAAAACCATTACAGGCCAACTTTCTAAAACACAGGATTTAGTCATCAATTATTATTTCCTTCCATAGACCATAAACTAAAATAGGTAAACTTGACAACCTGATCTGATGGCTAGAGTCGGGGAGCAATTCTCCAAATGCACGACAAAATTACTATCCATGCCTTTTACTGAGAAATGGTTAGGAGAGGAAAGAAGGTGAAGAACTGTCAAGGGAGTGAGAGACTACCCTGTCCAAGGCCTGATGAATGTGCGGCGACCTAAGTTCCCTTTACAGTTCGCAGGCCTCGTTAGGGGAGAGTGGCGGACGGCGACAACCCCCAGCGAAACGGAGTAGGTTCGGGTAGCAGAGGGAGCGAGTGACAGTAAAGACCAGGTCAAAGAAGGAAAGTCTAGGGAAAAACCCAAATGGAGTACTGTTAAGGCCAGGGGAGCGTCGAGGGGATGGGGGCAGGCTGAAGAGCAGCAAGGAGAACTCCAGAAGAGTGAACACCGAGTGGGCGGACCGCACGGGGCAGGGGGGAGGGGGGCCTGGGGAAAACGGCTCAGTTGAGAAGCTCGCTGGGCCCGTCTTACCTGTGCCTGCGAGTCCGGAGCCCCGACGGGCCGGCTGGAAGCACGGAGTCCGTTCGGAGGGGGAGGAATGGGGTTAAGAAGGAAAGGACGCCGAGCAAGAAGAGGGATAACTCGCTTCCCCGAATCAGGGAGAGCAGCTGATGGCGGGAACTGTGACCACACGCAAACACGCAACGCACGCACGCACACTCGACTCGACCGGACGAGGCGCGTGCGCGCCAGCTGCAAACTCCGCCCCTCCACGCCCTCGCTCCGCCCCAGTACCGAGTGATGTCTCGCGGAGGCAGCTCCGCCCCTTCCTGACGGTAGTACGCACGCGCAGCTTCACCATTCACTTTCGATTCCCCCCTTTTTCTCTTCGTCTGCCCAGTGGGGCATGCGCACTATTTGTCTTCCCAGGACTGCTCGGCTTTTCCCGCCCTTCACTGGCCTCCGGAGGAGGGTCGGAGTTCACGCTACTTTCTGGGGATAAGTGCCGAGGGATGCGGGGACTAGTAGGTGGCGGATATCCTTTAGGTTCTGAACCTTAACAGGCAAAGGAACATACTTTGGAATTAACTCCCCTGAGAGCTGGGAGGCGGGAAGAAGTTGTGTGGGAGGGGTCAGGGGTGAAAGGTCATAGGGCTGCGAGGGGCGGAGCGAGCTGAAGGCCGATGGCGGCTGCGGCGGCTCTTCATCTTTGGCGGCAGAGGCGCTGAAGCTGGGCCGTGGCTCGGACGCGTCCGGCGGTGGGCGTAGAGCGGCGGCCGCTCCCAACATGCACAGTCTGGCGACCGCTGCGGTAAGTGACTGGGCTGCCCGGACCGGGCCCAGAACCCATCTTTGGCGATGCCTTTCGGCCGCCTCCTCTCCTAGCTCCCTGTGTCGTTCCCGGAGTCCAGCTCCTCCTGCTCTCAACCCACGAGGACCCCACCCCCCTCCTCGCCACGACTTGGCCAAGATGGAACCAGCCCCCACTTCCCTCGCCGGCCGTCTCGTGGCATTTCGCGCGGCGTTTCGCGTTCTTTTCCGGCCCAAGGGCCTGGTATCGCGGCCAGAGCGCCTCTCTCGCGGCCGGCACAGGCCGTTCATTGATTGCGCCGACCAACAGTTTCCCGGTGCCAGTTGCGTGCTGGGTGTCGGCCGGGATGAGGGGAGTTCCGTGAGCAGTATGACAGGGCCCGGGGCTCTCGGACCTCACTGCCTAGGCACTTCGCAGCGAGAGGGAAATGGCTTCTAGCTCAAACCACATGCTTTACAGATGGTAAATCTGAGACCTGGGGAAGTGATTAATTATTGTGTCTGACTTACGTTTACCCGTTGAAACCCTTTCTCCACACTCCTCATTTTATCAGAGTGGTCTTCTAACAAAAACGCATCGTGTAATTCACCTGTCTGAAGCAATCCTATGACTTCCCATTGCATTAAGATAAAATCCAGGCTCCTTGCTGTGACTTACAAGGCCCTCCCTGGTCCTCACCCAGGTTTACAGTCTCGTTGTATGTCGCTTGCTCAGTAGTCTTCATTACACAGACCGCCGCTGCATCCCTTCTGCCAGCCTTTCTAGTGCGTTTTTCCACTCAGGTGCACTTTCTGATCTCTGTTCCTGGAATACTCGACCTACTCCTGCCCCTGACGGGTGTGTACACACAAACACCATGTGGGCGTAAATGGCTCCTCTTTGACTAAATCTCCCTAGAGTTGGCCTTCCCTTACCATCCTTTTTATTTATCTATTTTATTTATTTATTTACTTATTTTTTGGTTAATCCTCACTCGAGGATTTTTCCATTGATTTTTAGATAGAGCGGGAGGGAGGGAGGAAGAGAGAAACAAACATCTATGTGAGAGATACACATAGACTGATTGCCTTCTGAATGAGCCGGACCTGGCCAGGATCAAACCTGCAACCCAGGCATGTGCCCTTGACCAGGAATCGAATACTAGACCCTTTGGTCTGCTGGCCAATGCTCTAACTGAGCAACCGGCCAGGGCCCTTACTATCCTTTTTAAAATAGTTCTGTCTACTTTTCTGTGTTAAATTCCAATTTGTAATTTTTGAACTCATGCACTTAATTGTTCAGTCTCCCTCTTGAGGACAGAGACAGGTATCATGTGGGTCCTGTATACATGGTTACCCCTGTTCCTGGCACAAAATAAGGGCTCAAATACTTTGCTGAGTGAAGGGTGTAGATGAGGGAGGTGGCTACTGAGAGCACTTAGCCTTAATGGGAAAACGGGATAATATGAGTACACTCTTCTAAATGCTCATCCCACTTTTAATGTTTCACCAAGGTGAAGTGATTTGGGAAGAGTAACATACTGAAACTGCATTATTAGGCAAAATGACAAAAGTACCAGATAAACAAAAAATTGCCTTGACTTTAAATACAAAAAGTGAGCTTGTGTGGTTAGACTATAGAAAACCATTTCCAGAGCCAGTGGCATTTCTGCCTCCTGTCACCGTGTTTTTAAGTGTTTGTAATTATTCAAAGTGGAGAGGTACCTTTTATATATCTCATTTGGTGTTTACAGTTTCCCAGCTTTTTTCCTTCCAAATTACATACATAATTTGGAAGAAGCATGTCATGATGAGTTTGCTGCTGGTAGGAAAGGGGCAGATTAAACAAGGGATTCTAATAAGGTTGACTTGTATATCTCTCAAAATCTGATTGTGTTTTCTCCACACGTGATACCAAGCTACCCTTCTCCTTGTACCTCCACAAAGTCTATACCTATTCAGTTTCTTTTATTTTCATGTGCTCCCTAATGCTTCTTTTGAACAGCCAGTAAAGCTGTAATGAAACACAATAATAAGTACTGAATTCATGTTTATCCAAATTAAATCTACAGTACCTTGCATTTACTTAAAATTTGAACTTTTAGATACACCTTCACCTATTATGCTGTTTGGACCACACAAAAGCTCTGACAGGTTCCTTTGTACCACTCATTCACTAGAATATTTGGTTAGTGAGGAGATTGAAGCATAGAAAAGTTGAGTGGCCTCTTTCCCAATTCTTCATGCCTTCCATTAAACTAACCTGCCTGTATTATTCTGATCTGGGTAAAGGGACAGTAATGGTGTATCATTCATTAGTATAATACATGCAGTAGTGCCTGCAATGATCTAAGCCACTTGAGAAAATGCTTACTTTGTGTCTAATGATGAAAATTTATATTTGTGTGTACTTTTATTTATCTCTTTTTTAAAATAACAGGTGAATCATCACTCAGCTAGGGAGACATTACTGTCAAAGGAGAATGTGATCACGTGAATGTAGGATATCATTCACAAGAGGGAGAATTTGATATAATTTGGGAAGTATCTTAAATTTTCACTCTTGAGTAGTATTTTATTATACTAGAAATGTATAGTGTAGTAGACCCTTGTCATTCTTTACAGAACACATCCTAACGCCTTCATTATTGCCACCATAGAAAATAATTTCTGTCTCACATCTATTAAATAAGGACACACATACCACATAGGATTATCTAAAGATTAAATAAGAATAACGAAGTCAGTGGTTGGCTAGGTTCACTCACTGATGAAATGAGTTGCTCCCAGGTTCAGCCTTGGGACTCAATTCCTGCCTCAGCAGAGTAACAAATCACTTTGTTTTATGGACCTCACAGGTTAGTTCAAATTAATAGAACTACAAACCTTCACATTCACATTCTGTAGGTCTTCTGTAATGAATATTATGCTAGCAATCTAAGACAGCCAAAGTTAAACCTTTAGGAGATGCATTGGGTAAGCATTTAAAAAATTTTTTCTCATTGGCAATTCTAACATCCATAAACCCCTGTTTTTCTATCACTCTCCACCTAAGCAGCAACATCAGTAGTTATTTTATATCTTTTTGTTGAAGCTGTGCTAGAATCCCAGATACACTCCTCTTTGTCAAGTAAAAAGAACATTGTGTACCTTGAAGGATCTAATTCAAACACTGTTTCCTCCCATGTCTCCTGTTGAAGATTTAAGCAGACTGCCTAACCTCTTTGCTTGTTCACTTCCATTTTTAACGTTATTTTGAAGAACATTCTGGCCCTTATTTTATAAAGATAGGATAATTAAGCTAATTTATTATTTCCCTTTGGCATTATTTAAAAAGTGTGTTCTTTGGGAATATCAACCAAAGCCACATGTTGAGTCATCTCCAGACTTGGGGGAAGAAATCTCTATTTCATTCTAATTCCATTCTTTGTTTAATTTTTTGTTTATTTTATTTATTTTCCGGCTTAAAACAATTTCCATTTATTATCTCTAGTTTGGAAGCTCAGAAATTGAACATGATGTGTTTGAGTTCTCTGCTTAGGCTAATATCAAAAGTATGGGCTGGTGGTGTTCTCATCGGGATTCATTGTTCTCTTCCAAACTCATTCTGGTGATGGGCAGAATTCAGTTTCTTGTGTTTGTGGGACTTGAGTCCATAATCCCTTGCTTGCCATTAGCCGAGGCCTGCTCTAGCATGTAGAGACAGCTGCCACAGCCCTTGCTACGTGGCCTCCTCCATTTTTAAGCCATCATCAGAATGTGAAATCTTTATACTTCAGATCTCTTTAACTTTTTCTTTTGCTACCAGCCTGAGAAAACTCTGCTCGTTTTTTTCTTTTTTCTATTAATTTCTTTTATTTTTTAAATTAATTTATTTTTGTTACAGATATTTCCCCTTTTTCCCCATAGACACCCTTCTCCTGACCCCCCCCAACCCCCCTCCAGCATCGTTCCATTCTCTGTTTATTCACTGTTACATATTCATTGATAGGAAAACCAGCAGCTATTTTGGCTCTTAAACATAAAATTGTATTGAAGTTCTAAATATCGTTTTTTAAGTATGTTTTTTATTGATTTATTTAGAGAGAGAAGAAGGGGGAGAGAGAGAGACATCGACGTGAAAGAGAAACATTGATCAGCTGCCTCCTGCACGCCCCCTACCAAAGATCGAGTGGGAAACCTGGGCATGCCCTGACTGGGAATTGAACCAGGACCTCTCAGTCCATGGGACGACATTCAATCCACTGAGCTGCCTCAGCTGGGCTAAGTTCTAAATATCTTTTTCCTTTTCACATTAAGTGTTAAGATCTTTCACAGATAGAAAACCAACTATCAGTAATCTGTGTTTGTGACAGTTGGAATTAACCATTGGTAACCCACTTTGGTAAATCCCTTGCCCGAATTAAGCTTTGTTGAAAGAAAAAGGTTACTTGAATATATTTTTCATATACAAATGGTTAAATAGAAAAGAGGGGAGCGAGTCCCTCCTAAATGCTGACAATGCAAACATTTTTTAACACATCTATTAAGAGGAAAGGACCGCTGACATTAAGTGAGTTATAACTAGAGACACAGTTATATTCAATAGATTTTGTTTCTCATCTTGGAAGACAGTGTTGAGAAAGGTAATAAATAGTCCAAATCAGACTCTTGTGACTTTATGTTTCTGGATATGTAATTGAACTTACTGTTTAGCCAAATCCAACTGTTAGTGAGCTATATTATACATAATAGAATATTAAACTTAAAGTTTTATATTGGGTTCTTAAGAAACATTTTCTTCAACTTGGACAGATATTTGTGATTTCAATCCTATAAACCAGGTAGGGCTCACTGATTCTAGAGAGAAGTAGACTAGATTTTAAATCTTATTCTGCCACACACTCACTGTGGATTTGAGCATGTTAAACCTCCGTGAACCCATTTCCTCTTAGAATTTTGAGAATAAAGGGAGGTGATCCACAGTGACTGAGTGGCACATGTATATTCTACAAATGTTATCTTCTTTAAGTAGCTTCTGGAAAAGGCAAACCTAATCTTTAGCAGCAGAAAGCATATCTTTCTGCTTTCTGGTTGCCTAGGGCTGGGTGTGGTGGGTTTACTGAAAGGAGTACTAGAAAACGGGGGTGGGTAATTGAAGTGGTCTATTCTTGATTGTGGTGATGGTTACTAGGGTCTACAGATTTCTCGAGCACTGAAAGGTTTTATTGCATGCAAATTATAACTAAAATAATTTATTATTTTGCCTGCCAGTGAGGCTCAGTGGTTGAGTGTCAACCCATGCATCAAGAGGTCGCCGGTTTGATTCCCAGTCAGGGCATATGCCCAGGTTGTGGGCCAAGTCCCCAGGGGGGGCATGCAGGAGGCGACCAGTCGATGTTCTCTCTCATTGATGTTTCTATCTCTCTCTCCCTCTACCCCTCTCTCTCTAAAATCAATAAAGAAAAAAAAAATTTTTTAAAGAGTTTATTTTTAAAAAGCCACTTAGATTAGGCTCTCATTTTATAACTAAGAACTAAGTAATTTCTAAAATTTTATAGCTGACTGAAACTTTGGTTATTATTTAATATAGTTCCCTCGTTTTACCAATTTTAAAATTGAGGCTTGAAAAAGTAAATAACTTATCCTAGATTACACAATTCTGGAAATGGCAAAATTGTATTTTGGAGCTATTTCTGGCTTCTAATTCAATGTGCTTTCCACTTATGTACTTGTGTAGTTACTTGCAAATCAAGGTCTTTCCTATCCTTTAATTTTATAAACAGGTTCTTAATCCTGGGTCAGTGGATGGGTTCGGAGGGTGGAGTGTCTATGAATTCCCTGAAATTATGTAAAAATTTTGTGGAAAACAAATTATGTGCAAAAGAATTTGCAGTTTTATATTTTTCTAAGGAAAAGATCCATAGATTTTATTTGATTCAAGAAATGTTAACTTCTGCATTTGTAGTAGTGTCCTGCAGTCGTTGTTAATGTGTTTAAATTAGGTAAGTCATAGATGATTTTGCTTATTTGCCACTGGCAGTGTGTGCTACTAGACTGAGTTCCATCCATATCAGTCACAGCCTCAGAAATGTAATTAGTAACTTATAAATTAAAAGAATTATAGCAATGGAATTAGGAATCTTTACAGATGGCTTATAAATAGAAAATGGGAAGGGGGGAAATCATTTACTCATCGTTTCATCAGTTTTAAAATGAGGATAATAACCACATTGTTGTGATCATTAAATGAAACCAAGTTTTTAAAAAATATCCTCTCTTTCATCCCCCTTTTTACTTTTCACCCCTTTTTAAGAAGACATCGATTTTCAGATTTCAATATTTACTATCGAGATCAAAGAATGAAACTAGACCACTATGAAACTGGACTCAGAGAGAGAAAGAGACATCTATATGAGAGCAACACATAGACTGGTTGCCTCCTGCACGGCCCCACCCAGGGCTGGGGATCAAACTGGCAACACAGGTACATGCCCTTGATCAGAAATGGAACCCACAGTCTTTTGGTCCACAGGTCTATGCTCTAACCACCGAGAAAACTGGCCAGGGCTAGAATGCTACTCTTTTAAAAGATTAGAAATAACAGGTGTTGGAGAGGATGTAGAGAAAAGGGAACCTTTGTATACTGATGGTAGGTTTTTAAATTGATGCTGCCACTATGGAAAATAGTATGGAGAGCCTTCGAAAAATTAAGAATAGAACTACTGTATGATCCAGCAATTCCTCTTCTGGGTATTTATCTGAAGAATATGAAAACACATTTAAAAAGATATGTACCCCTATGTTTATTGCAGCATTATTTACAATGGCCTAGAAATGGAAACAACCTAAGTGTCCATGGACAGAAGAATGGATAATGAACTTAACGAATATGCCTGGTTGGTGTGGCTCAGTGGATTGAGCATCACCCCATGGACTGAGAGGTCTCCAGTTCAATTCCCATTCAGGGCACATGCCCAGGTTTCGGGTTTGAACTCCATTACGGGTTGTGCAGGAGGCGGACAATCTATGTTCTTGCTTTTCTGCTCATCGATTTTTCTATCTTCTCTCTAAAATCAATAAAGGAAAAAAAATTTTTTAAATATACATATATATAAAACATTGCCCTGGCCAGTGTGGCTCAGTTGACTGGGTGTTGTCCCATGCACCAAGGGGTTGCTGGTTTGATTCCTGTTGGGGCACATGCCTAGGTTGCTGGCTCAATCCTTGGTGGCGGGTGTGCAGGAGGCAGCTGATTAGTGTTTTGCTGTCACATCAATGTTTCTCTCTCTCCCTTCCCCTTCCTCTCTCAAAAAAAAATCAACACAAATATTCGAAAAAACATATAAAATATTGCCATTTGCAACAACATGAAAGGATCTTGAAATTATGCTAAGTGGAATAAGTCAGATGGAAAGGACAAAAACCATATGACTACTCATGTGTACTATAAAACAAAAAGATACAAATAAAGTGAAACAAAAACAAACTCCTAGGTACAGACAACAGATTGATGGTTACCAGAGGGGAAAGAGAGTGGGGAGAAGATGAAATGGTTAAGGGTGGGGGACAAATGTATGGTAACTAGACTTATGGTGCTGAGTGCTCTATAGTGTTTATAGATATAGAATTATAACATTGTACACCTGAAACATATACAGTGTTATTAACGAATGTCCCCTCAATTAAAAAAGATGTAGTAAGATGCTGGAGTTATCCTTTAGAGTAGCTGTTCTCAACCTGTGGGTTGTTTCACAGGGGTCGCCTAAGACATAACAGTAGCAAAATTACAGTTATGAAGTAACAACAAAAATAATTTTATGGTTGGGGGTCACCACAACATGAGGAACTGTATTAAACGGTTGCAGCATTAGGAAGGTTGAGAACCACTGCTTTAGGGTTTTGTTCAGGGATGATGTACAAAATATTTTATCAGTTGTCTGGTAATATGAATTAATACATAACTCAATCTGTAACTCAAAATTGTAAAAATATCTTCTCATTCTTTTTTTTTTATCCTCACCCGAGGATATTTTTCCATTTTTTGTACAGATAGAGTGGGAGGGAGAGAGAGGAAGGGAGAGAGAGTGAGAAACATCAACGTGAAGGGACACATCGAGTGGCTGCCACCCGCATGACCAACCAGGGCCGGGGACAAATTGCAACCGAAGTACGTGCCCTTAGCGGGAACTGAACCCGGGTCTCTCCGGACCGCAGGCCGACACTCTAACCGCTGAGCCAAACTGGCCAGGGCTATCTTCTCATTCTTTAACTAATATGTGTGCTATAAAATTACTTGTTGATATATGTGGTGAACAGTGCGTGTGCATGTGTGTGTCACTATCACCAGCTAAATTATACCTATCTGAGCCATAATTTAACATTGGGAACCAATGTCAAATGATTTCACTGACTTTGCTAATAAAATGATGGTTATTAAGTACTTGGTAATCTCAACAAGTAGAGAATTTCTCTTAACATGAGTGATATTGTTCATGGTGCTGATTGTTTTCAGGTTTTATTGAAGTAATAGCAGTAACATTTTAATTTTAGTCTGAGCTTTTTGTATATTCTTTATCTCTATTGTCTAGGTCACAGAAAATAGTTCTTTTATTTATTTATTTATTTATTTATTATTTTTTTATCCTCACCCGAGGACATTTTTCCATTTTTTGTTCAGATAGAGCGGGAGGGAGAGAGAGAAACATTGATGTGAAGGGACACATCGAGTGGCTGCCACCCGCACGACCAACCAGGGCCGGGGACAAACTGCAACCGAGGTACATGCCCTTAGCGGGAACCGAACCCGGGTCTCTCTGTACCGCAGGCCGACACTCCATCCGCTGAGCCAAACCAGCCAGGGCAGAAAATAGTTCTTTAGAAAGTGGTCTTTAGGTCAGACCTAATCTTTCAGATGGGTAAAAAGCCGCATTAGCAAAGCAGTTAAGAGTATGGACTCTGTTGCCAGACCAGCTGGATTCAAATCCTGGCTTGCGGCTTAAGTTTTAAGTAACGTCTTTGCTCCTAAGTTTCCTCATCTATAAAATGAGGGTGGTGATGATACATATTTATTTAGGACAGTGCCTGACAGAGTGAGTACTATATATGTTAGTTCCCTTTATATTTTAAGAAATAATTATATTCATCCCATAACAAATAGGAATTCATCAGGTTTAAACTAATGCCTGCTATTAAATTGGGGGCAAAATTCAATAGGGATGTTGCAAAGGAGAGTCCCTGCCCCAGATCTTTCCTGGTATCAAACTGCCCTCACTCTCTTCCCATTTCTAGAATGACTACAGAACCCACAGTTCCAAGCTAGTGCCTGACATCCCTAGCTCTCAAAACCAAATTCTCCTGGATGCTGCGGCTCCCAAAAGTTGGAGGTTTGCTGGCAGCAGGTGGTCATGGCCTTCGGGACCCAAGTAGACACCAGGCATTGGCCTCCCATAATGCCAGCACCATTCAAAAGGCACCATATTCTCGCCAGTCAGGTCAGCTCTGGAAATAGAATATTTGGAGATGGCATGGTGTTCAGAAGCCACGGTATATGTCATGAGATGAAAAAGTTTGAAAATCGCTGATCTAAAGTATTTAAAGAAGACTTTAAGATGTGTGGTGTTTCAGTTCATTTAGCAGAACACCTTGTTCATTCTGTCAAGCAAGTGAAATAATAAGCATTAAGCTAAAAGCTTATAATCAAGCTTCCATTTATATAAGGCTGTTCAACTTGGGTAGAGTAAATGTGAATACACATCAAAGTTCATCTTAGACATCACTCTGTTCTTCAACAAAGACAGTTGTCCTTTTTGTTCCTTTTTTTTTTTTAATCCTCACCCGAGGACATTTTTTCATTTTTTGTTCAGATAGAGTGGGAGGAAGAGAGACAGAGAGAGACATCGACGTGAAAGGGACACATTGAGTGGTTGCCACCCGTACAACCCAACCAGGGCTCAGGACAAACTGCAGCTGAGGTGCGTGCCCTTACCTGGAACCGAACCCGGGTCTCTCTGGACTGCAGGCCGACGCTATAACTGCTGAGCCAAACTGGCCAGGGCTGTTCCTTATCTTTCCATCTGTGCAATGGGTGGGTCAACATTCTATCACACTAAGATGTAGTGGGAATATGTAAATACTATGAGAATTTATGTAATACCGTTCAAGAAAGTATTGGAATATGCACCTGCATACTTGTGTGAATTGAGCAGGTTTATTCCACTGAACATAATGATCTCATCTGCAAGTGCAGAGCCCTTCTTTCTGTCTATCCAACCTTTTCTTCCTCATGGTTTGGAGGAAATTAAGTGAGAAAATATTGAACATAGACGATGGAAATCAGCATAAATTTGCTAGGACTTTCAAGCTAGAAACAGCAATGGTAATCATTTTTCTAATCTACCTTCTTATTTTCCAGATAAGAATAATTAAGGGATTTAACTAAGGTCATAAGGCTATTTAACAAATGTGAAGAATTATAGATATCCTCAATTTGGGGGGAATATTGTGATTCTTTAGCACAATAAGGAAAAGTGTGGGGTTTTTTGGTTAATCCTTACCTGAGGTTATTTTTTCTATTGATTTTTTAGACAGTGGAAGGGAAGGATGGGGGGAGAGAGAGAGAGAGTGCAACATCAATGTGAGAGAGACGTATCAACTGGCTGCCTCCTGCACAACCCCGACCAAGGCCATGAATCAAACCCACAACCCTTTGGTCCGCAGGCTGATGTTCTTAATGGCTGAGCCAAATCGGCCAGGGCAGGAAAGTGTTCTTTAGGTCTGTTTATATAGTTTCTACCTGAGGTACTAATGAATAGTTCTCAAAGGGGAGAATCCAAATTACATAGGTTTTCTACTCCATGGAGGGGGATGCTGGAATTACTAGAGAAGGACCAACAATTGGAGGGGAGGGGTAAATTTTTTCTTTCAAAAACTATTATAGGCACATGGTATAAAAAAAAGGTTTAAACTATGTAAAAGATATTATTGTGTGCAATAAAATGTAAGTCTCCCATATGGATTCCAAATTTAGAGGTAACTACTGTTAACAATTTTTTATGTGTCCTAGAAATGTTATATGTGAGTATATAAGAATATATATGTATATTAATGGAAGCATATGTGCCATTCTGCCCCCTTTTTTGTTATTTTTTTTTATTTAGTATCAGCACATATAGAGGTATCTCTTTTTTAAAAGGCTACATAGTATTCTATATAAAGATGTACTCATACATATTTAACCACTTCCTTAATGATAGATATTTGTTGTTTCAAGTTTTCTGCTTTTAAAACAGAACAACAGTAAATATCCTGGTATGTCTTCAGTACAGCCCAAGTATATCTGTAGGATAAATTTCTAAACATGGAATTATTAAAGGGTGTGTGCATTTTAGATTTTGATAAGTTTATATCAAGTGTATATATTTAGAAAAGCTCCCCTGGTATTTATGGAAAGTATATTCTCTCTAAAGCATTACTGCAGAGTAAGACTTGGTTTGACTCTAATGAAACTCACTTATTTACTTTCTTATTTTCTTTACTTGAAGCCTGTGCCTACTGCACTGGCTCAAGTGGACAGAGAAAAGATCTATCAGTGGATCAACGAGCTGTCCAGTCCTGAGACAAGGGAAAATGCTTTGCTGGAGCTAAGTAAGAAGCGAGAATCTGTTCCTGACCTTGCACCCATGCTATGGCATTCGTTTGGTACTATTGCAGCACTTTTACAGGTGGGTATATATCCATGAGCTGTAAATTAGTTGTCTTTGTCACACTTGTAACTCTTTGCCTTTGCCCAAATGATTTTGAAGACATTAGTAGGATGAGTCTCCAAATGTTGGCATTTGCAAGAATCTGTTTTAGAAAAGGCCAAGGTGCATGTTAAAATGCAGATTCTTGGGTCCTACCCAAGAGTTGGTTTAGTCTGAGATTAAAATCTATATGTTTAACAAGCACCTTTCCTGCTCTCAGATGATTCTGATGCAGATAGTCTAAGAACTACACTTTCAGAAACATAGCTTTGGGAGTACTATAGGACAGTTCTACATGACCATGGTGAGAAGGTGGAAAGTAAGATGTAAGGACTGCAAGGTATATGCTGAGGAAAGAAAATGTTAACTATTTAACAGTTGTAGGAGTAAAGGTGAGTACACTTGTGCATTAAAGAGTAAATAACTGAAATTTGTTTCTGACCAGAATAGTCATTGGTGGGGAAAAAATTGATATGCTGTAGTCTAAGGAATGATCATCCTTAAAGTATTGTCCAAAATACCTAATATTTAGATTAATTTTTCAGATTTGTTAAGTCAGTTCACATTCTATCCCTACTGCATCTAATCTTATTGGAATATTTTCTTTGTAAAAGTTTTACAATTAAACAATTGTATTCAACAAATTATCACCTTTTGGTAAAGAGTACATATATTTACTGCATGTACCCATGTTCTTATCTTCCTCTGTTTGCAGTTGCTACCTAACCAAACTCAAATGCCTTTCTGAGTCCCTGTGATTAATTTACTAACACTATCTGGCCAGCTACCTCATCACTGTAATTTAAGCAGGGTGTTAACAAAAAGAGAGATTATAAATGTAAGAGTTCCTCAAAACCAAAAGCCTCAACAGATGCAGAATATAAAGAAAATGTCAGTGACCACAGTTCCCTCCATAGAAATCTTCCTAGAGACATGTAGAAATGTCACAGGTAGTCTCAGTCAAGTATATTTCTGATAAAAGGGTAAGAGCATATTCAAATTATTTGCTTTAATATCATGGGAATTTATAAGTTGTTCTTTGTTCATTTGGTGCTGGTTTCCATTTTCTAGGAAATTGTAAATATTTACCCATCTATCAACCCACCCACCTTGACAGCACACCAATCTAACAGAGTTTGCAATGCTCTGGCATTACTGCAGTGTGTGGCATCACACCCAGAAACCAGGTAAAATGCTTTGAATGAGTCTGTTTTGGGGAGGTTTGTACTGAATGTGATCTTTAACTTTTTCTGAATGATGACAGAAGGGGCATGCAGTAGGGTGCATGTGTGTGGGTATGGATCTTCAAGATCCACGTTTACTTTTTTCCCTGAAGAATTTCTGGTTTCTAATTCACTAAATGTTTGTGTTGTAACAGTATGGTATTGTTTAACATGTCCTTTTTTTATCCTCACCTGAGGACATTTTTGCATTTATCTTCAGATAGAGCGAGAGGGAGAGAGGAAGAAAGAGAAACATTGGTGTGAGAGAGAGACATTGAGTGGTTGCCACCCACATGACCCCAATTAGGGCCGGGGACAAACTGCAACCAAGGTACATGCCCTTAGTGGGAACCGAACCTGGGCCTCTCTGGTCCGTGGGCCGACGCTCCAACCACTGAGCCAAACCATCTAGGGCTAACATATCCTTTTATAATTAACTTTTTTAAACCTTTTTTTATTGTGGTAAAATATATATATATATAACATGAAATTTACCATTTTAACCAGTTTTAAATATACAGTTCAGTAGTGTTAAATATATTTATAATGTTCAACCATCACTACCATCCATCTCCATAATTCTTCATCTTTTAATGCTAAAACTCTATACCCATCAAATAATAACTCTTCATTCTCTCAGCTCCTGGCAACCATTCTACTTTCTGTCTCTGATATTTACCACTCTAAACACCTCACATAAGTGGAGTCATACAGTATTTGTCTTTTTTGTGATTGGCTTATTTCACTTAACATAATATCTTTAAGGTTTATCCATATTATAGCATATATCAGAATTCCCTTCCTTTTTAAAGTTGAATAATATTCCATTGTGTAGGGCAGGAAGAGATTAACCAAAGAACTTACATGCTTTTATGCATTGCCCATGGACACAGACAATAGGAAGGTGAGGGCCTAGGGTGGGATAGGAGCTGGGAGGAGGGAGGTAATGGGGGAAAGGGGGCAGAACATTTGTAATACTCAACAATAAAGATTTTTTTCTCTTTATTGGTTTTAGAGGAAGGGAGAGGGGAGAGAGAACATCAGTTGGCTGCCTCTTGCATGCTTCCCACTGGGGATCAGGCCCACAACCTGGGCATGTGCCCTGACCAGGAATCAAACCGGTGGTGACCTCTTGGTGCATGGGTCGATGCTCAACCACTGAGCCACACCAGCTGGGCTCAACAATAAAGATTTAAAAAATAAAAATTAAAAATATGCCATTGTCTTATATACCATTCATGGCAATGAATTTTAAAGCTGTGGTATTCACATCTCAGGAAAGGCAGATAGCCACTTTTTTCTCCTTAATCCACAGTAGGCATCACTGTGCTTTATGTGAGGCAGTACATGGCATTTAGTAAATATTTGAACCCAGCACTTTTTCCACCAAACCCACATTTGGCATCAGAATCTTGCTTAACACAGGATTCTAGGCAACCTCGGTAAAAGATGAGAATTGGCAAGGTGAAAGGGAAATCCTGTTTAGGAATCTACTTTGTGACTTTTATGGCCCTAAGATACTTAACAGTCATCTTATTAAAGTTTTTCCTCTCTTTGTCAAGTTACGTTATAAAATCTGAGTGTTAGGATGGCACTGACCTTCCAGAGCTTTAGAGAAGTTACTAAGAAAATTATTTTTAAGCACTTAAGAAAAATGCAAGAGTACTTTTGAGTGTTAAAAATTTGGGGTGTTAGCTCTCCTACAAAGTTTAACTATAAAGAGTGTAAAGTATCAGATTGTTACCATATTAGTTGCCTGACATATAGTTGCAGATTCAGATGTTTTTAGAATAGTGTATCTGAAATTCTCTAATAAGAAAAGAAGAGTATGCATTTAAGCATAGCAGATAAATTTGTAATGACTGCTTTGTTGTCTTGGTTTATAAGGTTTTGTCCGACTATACCTGTAAATATTGTTATTCAGCCATAAATTAGGTGAGAGAAGGCATCTAGGAGAACATCTTGGATACTTGATTGCATTTTATGATCTATTTTAATTTTTACTCTGCAGTTGAATATTTCCAGTTTTTAAGGTACTTGGTGCTGATAAGAGGAAAATTGTGTATTCTCTTAACCATCAGCCTAGACTAGGGTTTTTTCATCTTGACACCATTGATGTTTTGAGCTGGATAAGTCTTTGTGGTGGGAGGAGGTGGTTCAGAGGGGCTGTCCTGTGCATTGTAGGATGTTTAGCAGCATCCCTGGCCTCTGTCTGCTGGATGCCAACAGCACTGCCTCAGTTGTGACAACCAAAAATATCTTCAAACATTGCCATGTGTCCCAGGGGGATGGGGGGCGGCAAATCGCCCTAGTTGAGAACCACTGGTTTAGACTGACCAGTAACAGTTTTACCTAAAGATTTCTTTGTTAGGCATTGTTATAGGCCTTATATAATTAACCATATGGAAATGTGAATGTTTAGAATTCTTAAATTAATTCTGGGCTCTGAATGATTATTTTTTTCTTCCAGGTCAGCATTCCTTGCAGCACACATCCCACTTTTTTTGTACCCCTTTTTGCACACTGTCAGCAAAACGCGACCCTTTGAATATCTTCGGCTAACCAGTCTTGGAGTTATTGGTGAGTCATTAGGGTTGTTTTACAAGCCTGAAGTCCTAATTTATAATAGTGGTCTTAACTTGGGTATTTTGTCTGGTGTGTTCTAGCATTTGTTCACTAATTGTTTTTGTCTTTGAGATTGAGTTTGTTTTTAGGAATGAGTATCAGGAACATGATGGCTCTCTTTTACCAAGTGCCATTCTGAGTGTTGTTAATAAGGCCCAGTAGTTGGGATTAAATTCAGTGTATATGTAGAAATGTTTACAGGAATTGCAGGGAGAGTAAAGAACAATAACTTCAGTCAACAAATAAAAAGTATAATTCTAGGTATAAGAATTGGAGTTTGTTTTTCTTGTTCTGTTTTATCTTTTGTTGTCACTTCTAAACTGTTTTCCCTTAACTTTAAGGGTTTACCTTCTATTTCACCTAGTTAAATTTTTGCATGCTCAAGTTAATGTTTTTATATACATTTACTATGGGAAATATGTCTAAAATACGTTTTACCCAAGAAAGTAATATATAGTGTAACCTTGGTTCTTGTTAATTTGTTCCAGAATACAATTCGAGAAGCAATTTGTTCAAAAACCAAATCATTTTTTCCCATTTGAAATAATGTAAATTAAATTAATTTACTCCAGACCACCCAAACAATTGCGTTTTAAACTTTTATATGTACAGTACATGTCTAATGTACTGTTTATAAACAAACACTTCTTACATATATTGAATCACCCCAACTAGCCTTAAACGAATCATTTTCATTTCAGACACACTCATTCTAGGTGTGTCTTTTAGGAGGTCAGTATGTAGCGTCTTCACTTTTTCACATATCATTGCCTTTGAAATGCTATCACCAGCTAACTGCTTTTCATTTATTCAAATCAACAACAATTTTTCTACCTCTTCAGTTGCCTGTGATCATTGGTCTCTCTTTCACACTATTAGCAACATCAGCACTGTTGATGGCCTTTTTATGTTTTAAAATTGTGTTAATCATCTATTTCACCAGCAACAAAAGCAAAAAAAAATCCATGAAAATACTCACAGCACAATAATCTGAGATGTTAACAACATGAGGTTTAGCAATACACTAACACATACTGGTGCTTTCTCTCTTTTGTAGCCTGAGAGATGTTTTTTGTCATGCTGATACATCAGTGTTGTCAGGTTGAGAACAGAAGTTTTGTTTGACAACTCATTTTTTCTGTGAACAACTTGGTCTAGAACTGAATTGTTTGAGATGGGAGACATTTGAGAACTGAGGTTTGACTGTATCAGCTACTTCAAATCTCGGCCTTTTGGCAGTAAAGAACTACTTTTGGATTTGTGAAATGTAAATAGATTTAAGAAGGTTTCTCTCTCCCTCCCTCTGTCTCTCTCTCCCTCCTTCCTAGTCTCTCTTGAAAAAAAAAAAAAATCAATGGAAAAATATCCTTGGGTGAGGATTAACAACAACAAAAAAGTTTAGTATTTCTGAGACATTTTATTCTACTTTTAAAGAGTAACTATTTCAGCCCTGGCCAGTTTAGCTCAGCGGTTAGAGCATCGGCCTGCGGTCCAGAGAGACGACCTGGGTTTGGTTCCCGCTAAGGGCACAAACTTCGGTTGCAGTTTGTCCTTGGCCCTGGTTGGGTCATGCAAGTGGCAACCACTCGATGTGTCCCTTTCACGTCGATGTTTCTCTCTCTCTCTCTCTCTCTCTCTCTCTCTCCCTCCCTCCCACTCTATCTGAACAAAATATCGTAAAATGTCCATGGGTGAGGATAAAAAAAAAAAGAGTAACTATTTCATACATTCCAAATGAATGTTACTGTTTTTTACATCTCCTTCCAAGTGGTATACTAATTAGGAACTTTTTTCCAGTGTATTTGTTTCTGCTTTTAAGCTACACAAATTTTTCATGTAAGGTTTAAAATAACATGATTTCGGCCAAAAAAAAAAAAAATGTATATGCTGAATTCTGATTTAAATCATACTATTTCTGCTGTTTTTTTGTTTTTTTTCTTTCATATGTTTTTATTGATTTTTTTAGAGAGGAAGGAAGAGAGAGATAGAAACATCGATGTGAGAGAGAAACATTGATCAGCTGCCTCCTACATGCTCCCTATTGGGTATCAAGCCTGCAACTTGGGCATGTGCCCTGACTGGGAATCAAACCAGGACCTCTCAGTCCATGAGATGACACTCAATCCACTGAGCCACATCAGCTGGGCTCTGCTGGTTTTTTGACCATTGAGGTTGGATGGCATTGATGAGATGGTAAGATAAAGTTAATAGAGGAGGAAGACTAAAATACTTGGACAATATTACGCCAATTTTCACCCTTGCATATATTTTCTGCAACTCAGTTTCTCCAAGTCAGTTGAGAGAACAAGCAGAAGGTGAATATTTGGACCTAGGTTTTTTGCTTATAGTTCAAGAGTTGTCAGGTAAGTTTGAATATAAATGAAATGATGCATAAGAGAAATGAGAAAATACTTGAAAATGAATTAAAATTAAAACAGCATATCAAAATTTGTACAATGTAACTAAAGCGGGGCTTAGAAGAGAGGTCTTGAATCAAATATCTTATTAAGAAACAAGAAAATGGAGCAAGAGAAGTAAGGTTTTCTTTTTATCGACCTCGACTTCTGAGTATGGAAAATGTAAAAGGCAAGAATTGGAACCCCACAAAGAAGTCAGAGAGTGGGGTGGGGCTTGCAAATTCTAACCAATAGAAGCTAAAGAGGAACATCGGGTTGCTGGTGGACTAAGTATACAAAGAAACTCAGGGAGGAGACCAAATGGAAGAGATGAAGATGTCAAAGCTTTCTGTCCACAAAAGATAGCACAGACAATAAAAGAGTAAGACTTCAGAAGAACAGACCAATTCGCCCATTGTCCATTAAATTGCCACCAGTTAACCTGTTTCATGAGACACCATGAGGGCTTGGTGCCAGCAATTAAAGCTGAGCACCACAGGCTTGAAATTGGAAGCATATAAGAGGGTGTGAATATATTTACCCTTGTAATCAAAAGAATATTCCTGTGACAGGAAGGGAGGCCAAGATCTTGACAGAAGCACAAAGGAAATTGAAGGTGAAAATGGGGGAGATTACTCTGGAATGTTTTGATCTTCTTGAAGTGACTACTCCCGTTGAGGAGGAGGGGGTGCTTCCCTTTGGAGGGGCTACTGCTCTCCTTGAGGGAATGGACAATATTTTTATGACAACTTCCACTCCAGATGCTGTGTTTGCCTCCTGGAGCAGAATTGCAGCCAGGACTGGGAAGATGGAGACAGTATCACCACAAGAGGCCTCTGATGTCAGGTGGTGTGTGTTCCATGGGTGAAGTCTCCCTGTAGACAGAGGGTTGGGTTCAGCTACAGTTTTATGCTGGGCAAACCTGGATTCCTGAGAAATGGGAAAGTATGTGTACTCTTCTTGCTACCTACCTGCAACTTTCCACCCCCATACCTGGAGGACAATATGTTGTGCCCAAATGTATCCATAGGAATAATGTATTAATGAAAAGCGTTCAGTGAGATAATAAAGCCAAGAAAAAGAGTGCAGCTATGATTATAATTAATGATAGAAAGGTGGCTGTGATCTACTGCATGGTGTCACTGAACTCCGGGCTGCTTGACATCCTCCATGCTGCTTGCTTACAGGGCCCACAGACTGGTGGGGAGCAGATGTAACCCTCAAGCTTCCCAACAATGCCTATTGCTTTCTCTGTTGGGTCATAGATATTCGTGTTTTAAAATGGACCGGCATTTCACAAATTATCCTTCATTACAGTTAAGATGAAAAAGTCACACAGCATCGAACGATCACCTATCTGAAATAGAAGTGACCCCAGCAGCTGTTTTACAGTGGGAAGGAACCTGAAGTGAACATTGTGAAGGGAGTGAAGAAACAAAAGTGCTCCCACGCTGGATTCCTGCCTCAGGATTCTGATTCCTGTAGTTTAATAACTTCAAACTGCTGACTATCTTAAGCCAAAGGAAAAGCTGTTGTCTCCACTCCCAAAAAGTACATTCTTAATACACAAAACATTTTTCAAAGTTTTCTTAACCTGAGATTTCTATCTCAGGTGTATCTCTGGGATAAAAACACAGGGCACTTTGGCCCTGGCCTGTTTGGCTCAGCGGTTAGAGCATTGGCCTGCGGTCCAGAGAGACCCAGGTTTGGTTCCCGCTAAGGGCATGTACCTTGGTTGCAGTTTGTCCCCGGCCCTGGTTGGGTTGTGCAGGTGGCAGCCACTCGATGTGTCCCTTTCATGTCAATGTTTCTCTCCCTCCCTCCCTCCCTTCCTCCCACTCTATCTGAACTAAAAATGGAAAAATGTCCTCAGGTGAGGATTTAAAAAACAAACAAAAAACACACAGGACACTTTGCCAGTATTACTTTAGTTATAACTGTTGTGTATAGTTTTGCTGTTTAAAAATGTCCCACAGCCCTGGCCGGTTTGGCTCAGCGGTTAGAGCGTCGGCCTGCGGTCCTGAGAGACCCGGGTTCGGTTCCCGCTAAGGGCATGTACCTCGGTTGCAGTTTGTCCCCGGCCCTGGTTGGTCGTGCGGGTGGCGGCCACTCGATGTGTCCCTTTCACATCGATGTTTCTCTCTCTCTCTCTCTCTCCCTCCCGCTCTATCTGAACAAAAAATGGAAATATATCCTCAGGTGAAGATAAAATAAATAAATAAATAAAAATGTCCCACACATCTGCCAGAATGGCTGCCATCAGCAAATCATCAAACAACAAGTGCTGGCGAGGGTGCAGAGAAAAGGGGACTCTAGGACACTGCTGGTGGGAATGCAGACTGGTGCAGCCACTATGGAAAATAACACTGTGTCCTCTAAAAATTAAAAATTGAACTGCCATTTGGCCCAGTGACCCCACTTCTAGGAATATAACCTAAGAAGCTTGAAACACCAATCTGAAAGAATGTACCGCTATGTTCATAGCAACACTATTTACAATTGTTAAACAGTGTGAGAGAGACACATCGACTTGGAAACAGCCCAAGTGTCCATCAATAGATGAGTGAATAGCCCTGGCCGGTTTGGCTCAGCGGTTGGAGCGTCGGCCTGCGGTACAGAGAGACCCGGGTTCGGTTCCCGCTAAGGGCACGTACCTCGGTTGCAGTTTGTCCCCGGCCCTGGTTGGTCATGCGGGTGGCAGCCACTCGATGTGTCCCTTCACATCGATGTTTCTCTCTCTCTCTCTCTCTCTCTTCCTCTCTCTCCCTCCCGCTCTATCTGAACAAAAAATGGGAAAATGTCCTCGAGTGAGGATAAAAAAAAAAAAAAAAAAAAGATGAGTGAATAAAATAGCTGTGGCACATATACACAATGGAATACTATGCAGCTGTAAGAAGAAAAGTTCTCTTGTCCTTTGAGATGACATGAAGGGACCTGGAGAGTGTTATACTAAGTGAAACAAGCCAGTCAGAGAAAGACAAGTATCACATAATCTCACTTATTTGTGGAATATAATGAACAAAATAAGGTGATGAACAAAATAGACCCAGAGACATAGAAGTAGGGTTCAGGCTGACACTTCAGAGGAGATACCGGGGATGGGTAGATAAACCAAGGAAACTTAATGCACATAAGCATAACCAATGGACATAGATGACAATGCTGGGGAGGGGGCGGGTGTCAATGGGGGGAAAGGGAGAAACATCTGTAACAAAAATAATTAAATAAAAAAAATGTCCAAGGTTACTTCTGAGTCATAAATACATAATATGTTTATAATGTGTATGTAAAAATTCATCTGCTATCTTTCAGAAACTTTGTTGTATGCAAATTATTTTTGTTCTGAACTCAGTAGGATTAAACCGAAAGGCATGATTATTAGTGATAATTTGTTCATTATAATAAATAATATATACTTTTTTAAAAAGGAGCAAATTAAACCAGCGCATACAGAAGGAAGGAAAATAAAGACTAGACATTAGTGAAAATAAGAACAGAAAATCAATGAAACCAAAAGCTGGTTTCTTTTTTAATCCTCACCTGAGGATAATTTTCTATTTTTCTTCAGATACAGTGGGAGGGAGAGTAAGGGAGAAAGAAACATCAGTGTGAGAGAGACATATCGACTGGTTGCCTCCTACACAACCCTGACCAGAGCTAGGGATGAAATGCAACCGAGGTACGTGCCCTTGACTGGAATCGAACCCAAGACTCATTAGTCCGTGGACTGACTCTCTAACTGCCGAGCAAAACCGGCCAGGGCCCAAAGCTGATTTTTTTTTTTTTTAAATTGACATATAACATTGTATTGTTATAGGTGTACAGTATGATTTGATATATTGGAGATTGATTACCACAGTAAGTTTAGTTAACATCCCTCCACCACACATAGTTATGAGAACTTTTAAGATCTGTTCTCTTAAGTTTCATATATACAAAGTAGTATTGTTACTACTGTATAGTTACCATGCTGTACATTAATTACATCCCCAAGACTTATTTATCTAATAATTAGACAGTTGTACCTTTTGATCATCTTTACCCATTTCACCTATCCCCCAGATTTTTATTGGGAAAAAAATCAGCCCTGGCCAGTTTAGCTCAGCGGTTAGAGTGTCAGCCTGCAGTCCAGAGAGACCCGGGTTCAGTTCCCGCTAAGGGCATGTACTTCGGTTGCAGTTTGTCCCCGGCCAATGGTTGGTTGTGCAGGTGGCAGCCACTTGCCGTGTCCCTTTCACGTCGATGTTTCTCTCTCTCTCTTCCATCCGCTCTATCTGAACAAAAAATGATAAAAAAAAAAAAAAGTCCTCTGGTGAGGATAAAAAAAAAATCAATAAAATTAATAAGCCTCTAGGCAGATTGAGGGAAGAATTACAAATGTCAGGAATGAAAGGGACTAATAACAGACTCTGCAGACATGAAAAGGATAATAAGGGAATAATGTTAAAAACTTTATACCCATAAATTTGACAACTTAGATGAAATGAAAAAATTTTTTTTGAAAGATTCAATCTGCTAAAACACTTGAGAAACGTAGATAAACTAAACAGTCTTTTATCTATTGTCTTTGTAGTTTAAAACCTTCCAATGGAGAAAACTCCAGGCCTAGATTGTTTTACTAGTGAAGTCTATCAAAAATTTAAAGAAGAAATAATACTAATTCTACAAAACTTTTCAAGAACACAAAAGAAGCCTCTTAACTTTTGGTGAAGCCATTACTATGATGATAAAACAAGAAAAAGACAAAAGGAAGCTACAGGCTTCCTTATGAACATAGCTGCAGAAATTCTCACCAAATCGGTAACAAATTAAATCTAACAGTATATAAAAAAGATCATCATGCCCTGGCCAGTTTGGCTCAGCCATTAGAGCGTCGGCCTGCGGTCCGGAGAGACCCGGGTTCGGTTCCCGCTAAGGGCACGTACTTTGGTTGCAGTTTGTCCCCGGCCCTGGTTGGTCGTGCGGGTGGCAGCCACTCGATGTGTCCCTTCACGTCGATCTTTCTCTCTCTCCCTTCCTCTCTCTCCCTCCCACTCTATCTGTACAAAAAATGGAAAAATATCCTCGGGTGAGGATAAAAAAAAAAAAAAAAAGATCATCATGACCAATGGAGGTTTATCCTGGGCATGCATGCTGGCTCACTTTTCAAAAATGATTCAATATGATTGATTATATCAAGAGACTAATAAAAACCATTATCATTTTTGTAGGGTTTTTTTTAAGCCTTTGATAGAATTTAGTATTCATTTATCCTCACCCAAGGACATTTTTTGATATTTTGTTCAGATAGAGTGGGAGGAAGGGAAAGAGAGAGAGAGAGAGACATCGACGTGAAAGGGACACATCGAGTGGTTGCCACCCACACGACCCAACCAGGGCCGGGGACAAACTGCAACCGAGGTTCTTGCCCGTAGCGGGAACCAAACCCAGGTCTCTCCAGAACGCAGTCCAACATTCTAACCGCTGAGCCAAACCGGTCAGGGCAGTATTCATTTATGATAAAAATTCCAGCAAAGTGGAATACAGGGGAACTTTCTTAATTTGATAAAGTACAAAAAGGAAAAACAAAAACCTATGGTTAACATCATAGTTAATAGTTAATGTGAAAAATTGATTGTTGTCCCCAAAGATGGAGAATAAGGAAAGGATGTTTATTCTTACCACTCCTGTTCAGTATCATGCTGGGTTACCTATCTGGTACATTAGGCATGAGAAAAAAAGTAAAGGGCTTACAAATTAGAAAAAAATAAGACCCTCTTCACAGATAACATGATTAACTACATGTAAAAATCTTGAAGAATCTATCCCAAAAAGCTATTAGAATTTGAAACCTACCATTTATAATAGCACTAAAACGTGAAAAACTTGGGTGTAAATCTTACAAAATATGTGTAGTTAAAAACTAAAATTGATGAAAGAAGGTCTTAATAAATACAGAGATATACTAATACCATGTTTATTGATTGGTATATCAGTGATTGTATATTGCTGAGATGTCAATTCTCCCCAAACTGATCTATAGATTTAGAGCAATTGCCCCAAAAAATCCAGCAGGATTTTTTAAATAGAAATTGACAAGCTATCCTAAAATTTATATGTAATGGCAAATGAACTAGAATATCTAAACTTTTTTAAAAAGGACAGTTGGAAGATGTATACTACCTGATTTCCAGACCTACTGGAAAACTATAGTAGTAAAGACAGTGTGGCATTGGATAAACTTGTAGATCAATGAAACACAATGGAGAGTCCAGAAATAAATCCACACAAATATGGTCAATTGATTTTTGACAAGTGTACAAAGATAATTTAGTGGAGAAAGGATAGTGTTTTCAATAATTAGTGCAGGAACAATTGGATATCCATATTCAAAACAATAACCCATGATCCATACCCATGGTCTGTACAAAAATTAACTCAGTGGATTTTAGACCTACATATAAAATGTAAATGAGATAATAATTTGACATCTACTGTAGGCCTTATTGGTAACTTATGGTATGTGCTGTTTGCTGTGGGGTTTGGAAATGTAGCATCTGTAGATCTTCACTTCTGGGCAAAACAGTATATTCATTACTCTTTCCCAAAGTGATTGATTTTAGTTATAGGTCCTATTAACCAAGGCCTTTCCTATAAAGTCTTAGTGATGCATTGGGCAGCTTAGGGAACAGTCATTTCTTTCATGGGGTTCTGCTTCCCTGTGTACAGAGTAGAGATAATACTACTGAACTGTGTCAGTTACCTGGCCACTGGTGTCAGTTTAGAGGCCAACAGAATAAAAGAATTGGGATGACTTTTAGAAATCATTTGTTTCAACTATTATTTTATAGATAAAGAAACAGGCCTACAAAGGAAAGGTACCTTTATCAAACTAAACTGTGTGGAACCAGGATTAGAATCTAGGTCTGTGTGTGTTTCTTGTTTGGATATACCCACAATGTTTGTGCTCTTTGAAGAGAGGGGGACAATTAGTAAACAGGAAGTAATGTTTATGAGCATTGTGAAGTAGGATTCAGACTTACACCATTTCTTTGCTACCTGGAAATATGCTTTAATACTGATGCAGAATGCTTCTCTTGTCTAAAATAAATGGAGAACAGATGATAATATTATCATATGATTGTTCACCAAGAGTGATTAAAAATAAATAAATAAAGATTTAGATGGCTAAACTGCTGCTAACTCTGATGGACCAAATTTGGTTCCTTATTTTTTGGTGCTGGCTAACAACAGTCAACCTGTGCTTTTCTTCCTCTCTCTCTCTCTCTCTCTCTGTGGGTATGACTCTGATTCTCTGACATATAAACTACAGCTTGTGTTCTTTGTTATTTAAGTTCCACAACTATCTGGATGAACAATACAAAGTTAATTTTAATCGGAAACCCTAATAACTGAAATACTTTTGTTCGTATTTTCTTTAGGGGCTCTGGTGAAAACAGATGAGCAGGAAGTAATCAACTTTTTATTGACAACAGAAATTATCCCTTTGTGTTTGCGCATTATGGAATCTGGAAGTGAACTTTCTAAAACAGTATGTGCTTTTAACTTAAATTCTACATTCTGTTGGCTCTTAGGCTACTTTAGGATAACTATTTTGGAAAGCTGTTCAGCAGTATCCACTATAAACATAAGCCTATTCCATGACCCAGCAGACCCATTCTTAGGAATATACCCAAGGGAAATGAGCTCTTATGTACATGAACACATTTACAAGAATGTTTATGGTAGTTTTACTCATAAAGAATAAATAAATTATAGTATAGTCACAAAATAAACTATACAGTAATTAGAAAGAATGAACTGCTGATACATGCAACATAGATGACTCTTTTAGACATATTGTTGAGCAAAAGAAGTAAGATACATATGAGTTTGTACTGTATGATTCCATTTATGTGAAATTCAATAACAGGCAAAACCAGTCAATGGGGATAAGTCAGAATAGTGATTGCCTCTCAGGGAAGAACATTGATTGGGAAAAGGTACAGGGAATCTGCCAGGGTGCTGGAAATGTTCTATATTTAATCTGGTTGTGGTTCATAAATGTGTGCATAGGTAAAAATTCATCAAGACACACTTAAGATTAGTGCAGTTTGTATACTTTACAGCTTTTATTTTTTTTAATAAGAAGCTTTTTATTTAAATATTTTATTTTTTTTACTTTTTTAGAGAAGAGAGGAGGGGAGAGAGAGAGAGAAACATCAATGAGAGAGAGAACATCAATCGTCTGCCTCCTGCACGCCCTCTACCAGGGATCAAGCCCACAACCCAGGGATGTGCCCTGACCAGGAATTGAACCGAGACCTCTCAGTCCACTGAGCCACAACAGCCAGGTTACTTTTTACATTGTGGTTGTTTTTTTTTTTTAAATTCTCACCCGAGGACTTTTTTTTTTTGCATTTATCTTCAGATACAGCAGGATGTTGAGAGGGAGGAAGAGAGAGAGAAACATCAATGTGAGAGAGACACATCAAGTGGCTGCCACCACACAACCCCAACCAGGGCCAGAGACAAACTACAACCGAGGTACGTGCCCTTAGCGGACACTGAATCTGGGTCTCTCTGGTCCACGCCAACACTCTAACTACTGAGCCAAATTGGCCAGGGCAACATTACACCTTTTATTTTGTATATGTTTTTTATTAGTTTGCTATTGCTACCATAACAAATTACTACAAGCTTGGTGGCTTAAAACTACACAAATCTTTTTCTATTACAGCTCAGGAAGCCAAGTGAAAGTCAGGGTGCCAGCAGGGCAATGTTCTTTCTGGAGACTCTAGGGGAGAATTCCTTTCCTTACCTTTTCCAGCTTCTAGAATTGCATTCCTTGACTCATTCCTCCTTCCTTTGTCTTCAAAGTCAGCAGTGTAGCATGTTAAACTCTCTCTCTGCTTCTGTAACATTGTTTTCTCTTCTGCTTCCCTCTTACAAGAACACTTGAGATGCCCTTGTTGGTGTGGTTTAGTTAGTTGGGTGTCGTCCCATGCACTGAAAGGTTGCCTTTTTACTTCCCAGTTAGGGCACATACTGGGGTAGCAGGCTCAATTCCCAGTGGAGGGCATGCAGGAGGTAACTGATCCATGTGTAGGTCTCACATTGATGTTTCTGTTTCGGTTTCTCTACTCCCCTCTCCCTTTCTCCCCTCCCCTTTCCTCACTTTAAAAAAAAACAACACATGGTTACTTTTAGGGCATACCTGGATAATCCAGGATGATTAACTCTCCCCCACCCCACCTCCATCCTTAACTTAATCACATCTGTAAAGTCCCTTTTACTATATTAAATAGTATTTACTGGGTTTGGTGATTAGATCTTTAGGGGCCATTATTAGCTAACCACAGTGTTATGCACCAGTAAAACAGTAAAATTAACTAATTCCCACAGTTGGTTCTGACAAGCAGCCAAAGAAGAAATTCTTTGTAATAACTGTTTAACTTGAATTAAACTAGTATTTTTTAGATCTCTTCTATGTAAGAGTTAATGAGTTTAAGTTGAGGATATTCATTACTATTGATGCAACAATTTTCGAAAGGAGGCTTTAAAATCTTATTACATAAAGATCTTTTAAGAATGGGAAAAGGCCCAGCTGGTGATGGTCAGTGGTTGAGCATTGACCCATGCACCAAAAGGTCATTGGTTTGATTCCTGGTCAGGGCACATGACCAGGTTTGGGGCTTGATCCCCAGAAGGGCATGTGCAGGAGGCAGCCAATCGATGTTTCTGTCGTGCTCCCTCTCCCTCCCTCTTTCTCTAAAAATCAATAAAAACATATTTTCTTAAAAATTAGCAGCCCGGCTTAGTAGTTGAGCATCAACCCATGCACCAGGAGGTCACCAGTTCGATTCCTGGTCAGGGCACGTGCCCAGGTTGTGGACCCAGTCCCCAGTAGGGGGGCATGCAGGAGGCGGCCGATGTTCTCTCATCAATGTTTCTGTCTCTCTCTTCCTTCCTCTCTCTCTGGAATCAATAAAGGAAAAAAAAAAATTAGCTGCATTTCTGCCCCTTCCACCCCAGGTAACCATTTCCAACTTTAAAAAAAAAAAAAGAGGAAAAACCTTGCCCTGGCTGGTGTTGCTCAGAGGTTAGAGTGTCAGCCTGTGCACTGAAAGGTCATAGATTCGATTCCCAGTCAAGGGCATATACCTGGGCTGCGGGTTCTATCCCCAGCCCCAACCTGGGGGCATTTGGGAGGCAACCAATTGATGGGTCTCTCTCCCTCAACCCCTGCTTCCCTTCCTCCCTCCTTCTCTTCCTCCCTTTCTCCCAACCCCCCCCCCCCCCCCCCCCGCTAAAATCAGTGAAAAAAATATCCTTGGGTGAGGATTTAAATAATAAATAGAATAGAATAGGAAAAGTCTTACCTCATTTGGAAAACATAAGGCATAACTGAATCTCTAAAATCATCTTGGCCCCTGGAAAACAGAAGAGGCTCTGTATTCAAACTAGTTTTGGATCTCAATTCTGCAACTTGGTAAAACTTTGTCATTTGGGACCTTAACCTGGCAAGTTATTATGAGTTATACCTGATAACATACATAGTATGTATTCAGTAACTGAGACAATCTCTATTTTAATCCTCACCCGAGGACATTTTTCCATTTTTTGTTCAGATAGAGCGGGAAAGGGGGGAGAGAGAAAGAGAAACATCGACTTGAAAGGGACACATAGAGTGGCTGCCTCCTGTACAACCCCAGCCAGGGCCAGGGAAGAATCGCAACTGAGTTACGTGCCCTTGACCAGAGTTGAACCCGTGACTCATTGGTCTGCAGGCCAGTGCTCTAACCGCTGAGCCAAACCGGCCAGGGCGACAGTCTCTACTTTTTAAAGAATCTGATAATTATCCAGAACCTATTCTTTTATGTATGTAAAATGAGAATAACAATGGTACCTACCTCATAGGTTGATTGTGAAAATAAGATAAGGCATGTTTTATGCCTTTAGGAAAAATTCTGACAGACAATAAGTGTTCAATATGGTAATATTTATTTTATTTTTTGTACTAGCATATCTCGTCAAGTAAGATGTATGTAATGCAAGGGTCTCTGCTTAATTTTCTGATTCATAATTATTCCTGAGAGATGAATAATAGACTGTTGGAAGACCAGTCTGAGTAACGTTTTGGATTCCTTAATTTTGTTTTACTCCAGGTTGCCACATTCATCCTTCAGAAGATCCTCTTAGATGACACTGGTTTGGCTTATATATGTCAGACATATGAACGTTTCTCCCATGTTGCTATGATCTTGGTGAGTTCTTTTATCTACCTTCTTTGCAACTACTACTGACCACACAGCTTTGTCCCTTTGTAATTGACTCTGAGCAACTTCAGTCTTCCTACTAGAAATAACAACCCTGGAACCTTTTATAATGATTCTTGCTATATCTGATCTCTGATGTCAATTAGGATCATTTTGTGTTTTATGGTTTTTTTTCCTACCCCACCCCATGTTGGGGGGAAACAGGGTAAGATGGTCCTGCAGCTATCCAAAGAGCCTTCCGCCCGTCTGCTGAAGCATGTAGTGAGATGTTATCTTCGACTCTCAGATAATCCCAGGTAAACATTTACAGGACTTATAGGACTTTGGGGAAATACTCTGCTGAATGGTTGCTTCATCTCATGGCATAACTTATATCTTTAGGACAGGGAAGGTATATAACTATATTTAGTTTATCTGAAACAGAACTGATTAATTCCTTTTAAAATTGGAAGTGCCGAATTAAAAAAATACATCAAAATTTTATTTCCCCACTATAACTCTGTATCCTACTCTAAAATTCCAGAGAGTTCAGATAGTTCACAGGAAACCTTAGGATACATTACTCCTGTGATTTGAGCTGCTACTCTAGGTGGTGAGAAAGAGAATATTTTCAGAGATCTCTTAAGAAAGGAAAGAGCCCAGAGGGTTCTCAATGTATTTTCAGTTCTCTCCTTTATTCCTGTAAAGTCCTTTAGCTAATTATTTTAGCACCCTACGTTTATAATCTTTCTGCCAGAAAGCATATATTGTAGGTATAATGCATTTTAGAAATGTTTGAACTTTTGCTTTGTAAATCCATAATTCATGCTGAAAGCCACTTGCTCCGATTTTGCTAAACCACATAATGGGGTGGTTTCTGTGTTCCTAGGAATGGGAATAACTTGATTTAATGTGAACTCCTGCCACTGAGGTTATTCAAGCTCTAGCTATTTCTTTGACCATTTTGTCCTGTTCCTTAGTGGTTCCTATTTTCACCAAAGTTTGAAAATACATTTATTTGAAATTCTGTATAGAGTTGTAACTTTGCTTAAAACTGCCTTTTACAGGGATGGACAAAAGTAGGTTTACAGTTGTGAATAAATGGAATAGAGTTTATTCTTGTATTATTTATTTGTATTATTTTCTTCTTATTGTTGTTATTATTTTGTATCCTTGCTTATGATTTATCTTTTAGGTAATGATGGCTGGTAATTTGACCTACTTTTGCCCACCCCTGTAGTTAAGTCACCTTTTTGAGGTTTTTCAGATTTGACTTTCAAAAGTAACTTGGTCAACTTTAAAAGAAAATAAAGCATGTAAAAGTTCATCTGGTAAATTTGCTACCATAGTTTTATTTTTACTGCTCACCTCTAATTAAGGGTTTTTGAAACAGTTTTTGGAAAGACAAATTTATATTAGTTTAGAATTAAAAGTTTGTTATTGTGCTATGAATCAAGTCATATTTCCTGTTGATGTACTAATTTTGGAAATGTTTCAGTTATTATAACCCATATTCCTTTCCCTTCCCTGTCTTCTACCTTCAGTTCTGGATGCCATGAATATATTGGCAATATTTACTGTAATAAATCAGAAAGCAGTTTGGATTGAAGTAAAACTATTGTACTATTTTATTCCATTTTCCTTTTTCATGAAATTCTATATTGGGACATAATTCTGAAAATGTGTGCAGGCTACAGATCCTGGAGATTCCTGAGCCTATGCCTCATATAAGCTTTAGATAATTTTAATGGCTTCTTAAAGTAACTTGCCAGAGCCATAGATTTCCAGGATTCTGTATATTTATGTCTAAGTAAGGGGCTCTTCCCTGTCCCCGAAATGTGGGTTTATTTGTTGGTCTCCCTGGTTGGTTTGTTTGTTTCTGATGCAGGGCACGTGAAGCACTGAGGCAGTGCCTCCCCGACCAACTGAAGGACACAACCTTTGCCCAGGTGCTAAAAGATGACACCACCACGAAACGCTGGCTTGCACAACTGGTGAAGAACCTGCAAGAGGGCCAGGTCACCGATCCCCGGGGTATCCCCCTGCCCCCTCAGTGATCCTCTCCTGTCCCCTCCCTCTACTCCCACAGTTGGGGAAGGGAGAGGGAACCTTCGAGGAAAACAGCTCAGGTTTTATTGCCGACCAGGAATAGACAACCTCAATGCTGAACTGCACTGGAGAAAAGAGGCAAGGTACCTCAGCTGAGGTGTATGAGCTGCCATCTCAGGATGCCTGACGACCTGGGCTCCCTCTGCTACTCCCAGAAAATGGGCTCCTGACTCAGCAGTCTGCTACCACAGCCCCAGGAGGGTGTCAACACCAGCAAATGCTGTCTTTGCAGCATGCCCAAGATGACCCTTCTCCCCCACCTCTACCTAGCCACTGGCAGGGAGAGGAGACAATGGTGATAGCAGCAGCACTCTAGGCATGGTGAACACCTGGGACCAAGCCATGTGGCATTTTTTTTATTTTGCCTTCCTGGAAGACTCAAGATGTGTCTCTTTATTCTCTCTCTCAGTATTTGTTTACTTTGGTGTTTTTTGTTTTTAAATCTCAGAAGAGGTGTGTTTAGTGGACACAAGCTGTAGTACTCAGCAAAACTTTGTCAATTGGCAGTGTTTACAAGTTTGTTAGCTGCATAAGCTCAATAAAAAGTTGGTCTGGGCATAACATCCCCTCTAGCAGACCAATAGCTGCATGAACTGTTGGGAGGAATGGGAGACAGGGGAAAGGGATAATGCCAAAGGACAGCAGGAACCCACCGCCTATTTCCCTTTCCTTTCCCTTCCCAGTCTTCTACCTTCAGTTCTGGATGCCATGAGGACCTTAACCTTGTTTTTGGCTTCAGCTGCTAGCTTTTCCAAATCTCAGTGCTTTTCCCCTTATTCATTTTCCTCCCAATTAAACTCAAAACAGATGTCTTAATTCATCAGGCTGTCCTGGAAGGATATATTGAGGGAAGAGAGATGGTGGTGGATCTCACCTTCAATACAAGTCCTCAAGATCTTTTCTGGAAGACTTAAAAGGGAGTTGCCTGGGATTAAGATGATAGGCTACTTGGTCCCATTCTTTTTTTAGTGTGAATTTCTGCAGCTCCATATGTCTTCAGGATTGTACTTGAAGCAGTGTTAGCTGAATTGAGTTAATTTTCTTCAAATTTAAGATAGAGGGCTGAGTCCACTATCTTAGTCCACTCAGTCTTTTTTTCCTTTTTCTTTTTTCCCCCCCACGCATTCCCATTTGATCTATGGGAATGACAGGGTTGCCACTAAAATATGTTTCACTCTTCATATTGTGTTAGAGAACCCCCCCTTCCTTCTCTGGAGCTTTAGGTGACTACTCAAAATCCAGTGTAAACTGCCTTGCTTTGCCCCAGTCTTTCCTCCTACCAACACCTGCTCTCTTAATCCCATCCCCAATAATAGATGAGATTGTTAATCCAACTCTAGGGAGAGACCAAGTATTTTCTGTTCACATCTCACACAATTGAAGGTGTCTCTGAACAAATTTGGGGAGGGTCCATGAGGGGCAAGCTGAGAGAAATCTTTGTAGAGGCAGTTTTGCCAACACAAGGGCTCTTTCAAGCCGACTTTCACAAAGGGAGTTGGCCTTGTTAGTTGGCTTCTGTCTCTTTAGAGCCATGAAAGTTGTTATTAAGTAGTCTAGATGTAGGAAGGGTAGGATAAGCACTTACTCTCCTGCCTTTCAAACTGAAGAGGAGAACCAAGCCAGCTCTCTGTAATCTCAAGCCTGAAGAGAAGAGGTATTGGAGGAACAGAGAAAGAGCATGGACTAGATAGACATCTTGACTCCCTTCAGCCCATAGTTTGTATCTGGAGAATCCAGTTAGGGTAACCCTAATTTTTGCCAACCACCTTCCTGCTGAGCCAAAGTTTTCTCATTCCCCCTCCACTGGGGAAGCAGCTGAGGCCCAGGGCCTTAGTCCCTGGGAAAGTCTCTTCTCTCTCCATCTTTTGGTGCATTGGCCATATTACTGTGCCAATAGTGTCTTAATTCTTGTTCCATCTATTCTCAGCTGGCCTTGGACCCCACATAGGAGTTGCAGGGGAGGGATGGAAATGGGTATTATTCCTGTAGTTGATCCTGATGTCGTGTGTGTATAACGAGACTCCTCCCCTCATTTTGTGTTTTTCATCCCTCGCATTCCCTCAACAGGATTGAAATAAAACATGCTTCTGTTTTTATAAAAATAATTTTTCTTTTAAACTGGAGATTTTGTTTTATCAGTATATAGATATCTAGGCACTTTGGTCAGATGATCCTTGTCACCCCTGCCTCTACCCTCTGTGCACCTGTACAAACACGCTGTCCTGCCAAAAGGGCATTGACAGTTCCTTTGTGGATAGGTCATTTGGGAGAGTCTTGCTGATGTATAAAAGCTGTTTGGGAGACTAGGGTGATGCCTTTTATCTGATAAAGTGTCTCTTACTGGAACAGAACCTCACTCCTGGCTGTAGTGCCCAGAACTTGGTCCTGATGTGGGTAAAGAGGTAACACTTGAAACATTTTATCACAGACTTTAATATTCATTTTCTTCTGGGATTCAAGACTTAGAGCACATCTCCAGAGTTGTTTTTATGCCTGTTTGTGGCTCTCAGTGGGACAGCGCCAACTTCTGCTTCCAGCTTCTTTGCCCCAATGCTTTAGAGGGCCTATGACTGTTTCATTGATGGAACATGGCAAGGAGAGGCATTGGTAGCTTTCAGAGCATACCTTCCTTACTATCCACACACATGATTTCCCTGCTCACTATTCCTGGTTGAGAAAGAGGGGAGATACACAAAATTATTGCTATCAAAAGCCTAAGAAAAACATCTGGAACAGGGAACCATAGAATGAAATGAGAATTTTTTCCTGAATGTTGTGGAATTTAATTTTTATATATATTTTTATTGATTTTTTTAGAGAGGGAAAAGAGGGGGAGAGAGAGAGAAACTTCCATGTGAAAGAGAAACATCAATCAGCTGCCTCCTGCATGCCACCTACAGGGTATCAAGTTTACAACCTGGGCATGTGCCCTGACCCAGAATTGAACCAGGACCTCTCAGTCCATGGGACCATGCTCAACCCACTGAGCCACACCAGCTGGACTGGAATTTAATTTTTAAAAATATTTTAATAGCCCTGGCTCGTTTGGCTCAGCAGTTAGAGCAGTGGCCCGTGGACCACAGGGTTGCAGGTTTGATTCCTAGTCCCCAGCCCTGGTTGGGTCTTGCAGGAGGCAACTAATCAATGTGTCTCTTTCACATCAATGTTTCTCCATCCCCCTACCCCCCGACCCGCCTCTTCCACTCTATCTAAAAATCAATGGAAAAATATCCTCAGGTGAGGATTAACAAAAATATGTATTTTGATATATTTATTTCAAAAGCATATATAGAGCAAAAGTTGAACAACACAACAAACCTAGCTTAACTGAAAGATAGAACACTATCCTGTAAACCAACAGTATACATACTCTTTTTAATTACACTGAAAGTATTTTACCAAAATTGATCATAACTGGACCATCAATCAAACCTCAAAAAAAATTTTTTTAAATTAATAGAATGTTCTTAGAACTGAACACATGGGATTAAGCTAGGAAAAAGAAAACTAGAAAGTCCCTAGCTGTTTAAAAACCAGGTAGTACAATCCAGCTGGTGTGACTCTGGTTGAGCACTGACCCATGCACCAAGAGGTTGCCGATTCGATTCCTGGTCAAGACACATGCCCAGGTTGTGGGCCCCATCCCCAGTGGGGGGCATGCAGGAGGCAGCCAGTCGATGTTCTCTCTCATTGACGTTTCTATCTCTCCCTCTCACTTCTCTCTCTAAAATCAATAAAGAAAAAACAGGTAGTACATAATAAGTCAGCAGAAAGATAAATAGCATATGGTTTCACTTGTGTATGGAATCCAATAGAAAAACTCAGACACAGAGAACAGACTGACAATCATCAGAGAAAAGGGGGATCGGGAGCTGGATGAAAAAGATGGGAATTAAGCAATACAAATTGGTAGTACAGAATAGCCACAGGTTTGTAGATTATAGCATGGGGAATACAGTCAATAATATGCTAAATATGTATGGGGCCACATGGGTACTTGAAGCAGCAGGGGCCACTCTTAGGTTACATAATTTTCTAACCACTTTGCTGTACATCTAGAACTAGTACAGAATAATATTGAATATAAACTGTAATCGAAAAATAAAAATTTATATCGGGAATGTGGGGAGATAAGGAGATTTGGGGTGGTGAACACAATGCAGTATACAGATGATGTATTAAATAGAATTGTACACCCGAAATCTGTAATTAACCAGTGTCACCCCCATTAAATTAAATAAACATTTTTTTATGTGTAATTCTAAGAAATAATAAGTTTAAAATTAGGTACTGCAATTCTAATTAACCCCTGGATCACAGAAAAAAATCACAAAAGGAATTTAGGAAAAAATTTTAATTGAATGATAATGAAGACATTACATATCAAAACCTGTGTTTTATGGGTAAAGCGGTACTTAAAAGAGATACATTACCTTAAATTCACACATAAGAGAAAGGCTGAAGTTGATCTAGGTTTTCATGTCAAGAAACTGGAAAAGAATAGTAAATTTAAAAAGAAGGATACCTAAAACACATCAGTGAACTAGAAAACTAATGTACAATAAATAAATCGACAAAGCCAAATAGCATTCCCTTGAAAATACTAAAATTGATAAACCCCTAGTAAACTGATCAGGAAAATACAATGTATCAACAATGTCAGAGATGGAAAAAGGGACATTTTCTTTGGTACGTGCCCCTAGCGGGAACCAAACCCAGGGACTCTGGTCCGCAGGCCAAAATTCCAACCACTGAGCCAAACCGGCCAGGGCAAAAGGGACATTTTCATGTCTTAAAGTCACCAATCTCATAAACTTCCAGAAACTACAAAAGGGAACATCTCGTTTACTTTTCGTTTTTTTTTCATCTTCACCGAGGATTTTTTTTTTTTTTTGCATTTATCTTCCGACAGAGCGGGGGGGCATCGACGTGAGAGAGACACCTCAACTGGTTGCCACCGACACAACCCCAACAGGGGACAAACTGCAACCAGGGTACATGCCCTTGGCAGGAACCGAACCCAGAACCCTCCAGTCCACAGGTCGATGCTCTAACCATTGAGCCAAACTAGCCAGGACCATCTCATTCACCTTCAAAGCAGTATGACTCAGCCACCAAAACCTGTCAAGGCTATTAAGAAGTAAAAACCAGGAGCCAAACTCCCATGAATATAGACATAAAATCTCTAGACAAAATAGGCAAATCTAGCATATAAAAATGATTATATCTAATTTGGGTTTAATACTTGAAAATGAATCAATGCACCCAGCTGGTGTGGCTCAGTGGTTGAGCGTCAACCCTTGCACTGAGAGGTTACCGGTTTGATTCCCAGTCAGGGCATATGCCCAAATTGTGGGCCCAATCCCTGGTGAGGGGCATTCAGGAGGCTGCCAGTCAATGCTTGCTCTCATCGATGTTTCTATCTTTCTCTCTCCCTTCCTCTCTCTAAAATCAATAAAGAAAAAAAATTTTTTTAAGAGTTTCTTTTAAAAAAGGAAAATGAACCAATGCAACCCACCACATAGTGTAGAGAAAAATCACACAATAATCTAGATAGATGCAGAGATGACTACAATTCAATATTGTACGTTATTCATGATTTTTTAAAAAACTAGAAATAAAAGGACACATCCTTAATCTAATAAAAAGTATCCCAAAATTCCCTGCAGTAAACCTCATCAAAATCATTATTGATAAAATATTGAAACAGCCCTGGCCAGTTTGGCTCAGCGGTTAGAGTGTTGGCCTGTGGTCCAGTGGGACCCGGGTTGGGTTCCCACTAAGGGCACATACTTTGGTTGCAGTTTGTCCCCGGCCCTGGTTGGGTTGTGCGGGTGGCAGCCACTCGATGTGTCCCTTTCATGTTGATGTTTCTCTCTCTCTCTTCCTCTCTATCTGAACAAAAAAATGGAAAAATGTCCTCGGGTGAGGATAAAAAATATATATATTGAAACATTCTCCATGAGATGAGGAATGAGATAAAGATGTTCATATCACACATCCATTTATCATTATACCGGTCCTCCCAGACAGTATGATAAGACAAGATAATAAAAGAAAATTACAAAGGGGAAAAAATGCTGGCCACATGATTGTGTACACAAATAAAAGAATCTACAAGCTATTAGAATTAAGTGAATTTTGCAAAGTCAGTATCCAAAAAATCAACTTTCTGAATACAACAATAAATAGAAAATGAAGTTTCAAAAATAGTGTAGTGTAAGAAATAAATAGCTAGAAATAGATATATCAAAAGATATGCAGAACTTTTACATTGAAAACAAATATTCTTGAAAAAAAAGGAACCTGCATAAATGGAGAGAGAACATCTTCATGACTTAGAGAACAACAACGTAAAAGGATGCCAATTTTCTCAAAAAAGGATCCAATTTTAGATCTGGTTAAATTCTAACTAAAATAGCAGCAGGTTTATTTTTGTGAAAACTGACAAGCTGATTCTAAAATTTGTATGGAAATGCAGAGTGCCAAAACAGCCAAGGCAATCATAAATGAGAAAATTGGAGTCCTCCCATCCCCAGGTATGGTCCTTTAACTTTCAACCTTTTGGTAATACCATTTTGAAGACATGAGCCTTGCCCTAGCTGGTTTGGCTCAGCGGTTAGTCGGCACGTGGACCAGAGTCCTGGGTTTGACTACGGCCAAGGGCATGTACCTTGGTTGCAGTTCATCCCTGCCCCGGTAGGGGTTGTGCGGGTAGCAACCAATCGACGTGTCTCTCTCACATTGATGTTTCTCTCTCTCTCTCCCTCCCACTCTGTCTGAAGATAAATGTAAAAATATCCTTGGGCGAGGATTAAAAAAAAAAAAAAGACAAGTCTTACAAATAGCACACGCTTGTATTTTACTATATGACCTTTTCTGAAAGGTCTCTTAAGGAATGTACCATTTGTATTTTTTATTCTAACTTCTATCCCTTTAGTCTCTGGTTTATTTTATACCTCTTTGTTTCCCCTCCCCTGGTTTTTTTTGTTTGTTTTTAATTTTGTTGGAATGGAGGATGGCTGTATATTTTCTGGTATTTTGAAGTTATATATCCTGCTTTTAATTCTACAGGTTGTCTCACTGATGATTTTTTTAATGAAATTTAATATTTTGTGTTGCCTTTGACCACCAAGAAGATGGGCTTTATTTCCGAAGTGTGAGTAGTTTGGCTGGATGGGCTCAGGAACTGGTCTCTTACTCCCTAGCCTGACTCTCCCCAAAAGAAACATGTTTAGGGTATCTCTCCTGCGTGTCAGGAGGAGGGTCTAGTCTTGTCTGGGTGGCAGCCATGAGAGTATAGCATTTAGGTCTTCCTCTGCCAGCTGTACCTTCATTTCAATTTAGGGCTTCTAGGCCTTTCCTGGGCATGGTTCCCAGAAAGTCCCTGTGCTGCTACTGCCCTGATCAGGTTTCTGGATCTGTTAATAATAGGAAGCAGTGGGGGATGGGCCAGGATCATTATGGAAATAGGAATAACCAAACCAGATGGACAGTCAGTTCCTGTGCCTAGGGCCGTCTGTCTGCTCCCTTCCTGTTCTAAAGAGCATCCTGCAATGGGCTTGTCTTCCAAGCCACTCTTTGGAGCTATTCTAACCTATGAAGATCTCCAAGTGCCTGCCCCCAAAATCAGAACGCATGATCTGGGAGCATTGTTTGTGAGGACCCTGAAACAGAATATTTGAGATCTGGACTCTCCCAGAAAAATCCAGGATGAATGAGAATACTCACAAAACATCCAGAAAGGAAGGAGGTTGGGCAGCAGTTAGGTGAAAAAAAAAAAAAAAAAATAGAGACTCAGAAGCAAACCACATATAATCCTAGAATGTCAAGTAGAAATGGGAGAGTGAGCCCGGCCGGTGCAGCTCAGTGGTTGAGTGTCGACCCATGCACCAAGAGGTCACCAGTTGAATTCCCAGTCAGGGCACATGCCCAGGTTGTGGGCCCAATCTCAGTGAGGGGCATGCGGGAGGCGGCCAGTCAATGTTCTCTCTCATTGATGTTTCTTTCTATCCCTCTCCCTCTCTAAAAAGAAAGAAAGAAAAAAAAAACTTGCCCTGGCCAGTTTGGTTCAGCGGTTAGAGCGTCGGCCTGCGGTCCTGAGAGACCCGGGTTCGGTTCCCGCTAAGGGCGTGTACCTCGGTTGCAGTTTGTCCCCGGCCCTGGTTGGTTGTGCGGGTGGCAGCCACTCAATGTGTTCCTTTCATGTCGATGTTTCTCTCTCTCTCTCTCTGTTCCTCTCTCTCCCTCCCACTCTACCTCAACAAAAAATGGAAAAATGTCCTCGGGTGAGGATAAAAAAAAAAAAAAGAAATGGGAGCCCTGGCCGGTTTTGCTCAGTGGTTAGATCATCGGCCTGTGGTCCGGAGAGACCCGGGTTCGGTTCCCGCTAAGGGCATGTACCTCGGTTGCAGTTTGTCCCCGGCCCTGGTTGGGTCATGTGGGTGGCAGCCACTCGAAGTGTCCCTTTCACATCGATATTTCTCTCTCTCTCTCTTCCTCCCACTCTATCTCAACAAAATGTTAAAAAATGTCCTCTGGTGAGGATTAAAAAAAAAAGAAAGAAAGAAAAAAATGGGAGAGTGAGACCAGCATGTGAGACACGGCCTCAATTAATTAAAATCTGAGATTAGCATAGTTTAAATATTGATATCCCTCTAATCTTTCTGTTCCCTATGATGACCTCCCTCTTCTGCCTACCCTCTCTGTATACTCCTCTTCCTTTATCAAAACCTGCTCTCACTAAAATGTAAACATAACCTAGGAATAAATTGTGAAAAACCAGTAAGGCTTTAGGAATTACCAGTTGCAAAAATCTGAAACCCTCTTATTATACAATATAACACAGATACAGAAAACTACATAAAGAAAATGTATAGCTTAATATGTTGTTATAAAGTGAAGACCCTTTTTAGTACCCAGAACTGGAACTAGAACTGCCAGCTATTTCAGAAGCCAGATCCGTGCCTTATTCCACCACAATTCCTACCTCCTCCCAAAAGCAACCACTATTTATGGTAATCACTTAGGAAGATTTTATTTTAATGGGACTAAAGTTTAGCTATAAATAATCACTAATGGTAGAATATTGGGCAGTTGAGGGGTGTGTGGAGGAGCCATGAGAGGCAGCTAGATCTCAGCTCACTTAAAATCACATTTCATACAGTTAGTTCACTCTCTGCCTATGATTAAGACAGACCTCACTGGAAAACGATCCCACAGAAGTCAAAGTGCAGGACTGTGTCCTATGCCTTCAGCTCTTACTGTCATCTATTGGTCCAGAAAGAGCCATACTGTGCAGTCTTTCTACAGCAGAGCAAAAGTAGGTCTCAGCTCACAGTGCTTGGGAGAATGCAAGGGACTGGTTGTCTCTGCTGTTGATATGTGAGTCAAGGACACTGCCTATACTTCCCTGGGCCTCAGTTTCTCACTGTGAAGTATGGGGCCATAACAAAGCCCTCTACAATCGCCTATTCCTCTCCTAACTTGGTTCTCTTTCCTTATTCTTGGTTTCTGTTTCACCTGCCTATTCATTCACTCTTATATAAAAAGCTCATTACCCTCCTTTCCCAGCAGGGTCTTTCCAGTCTTGTGCTGCTTTTTGCCCTTGATTCTTACACACCATGAATCAGTTTCATTTCTACACTCACCTTTATAAACACAAGTGTATGTCCTTGCACATTAGAGGTGCTGAACAAATGCTTATTGAATGAGTGAATGAATGTAAAGGAAATACAAATGAATTCCTGTATACATTCCTTAAATATTTAGCGAGTGCGTATTATAGACACACAGATACTAACCTGTCCCTGTGCACTCTAAGATCATTCCTCTCCTTCCTTTTTCCTCATCTTCCTTTTCCATCCTATTCCCTTTTTTCTTTCCCTGTGCCATGGAGCTAGACTGAGTACCCTGCAAGGCAGCATGCAGAGATACAGAAGCAGGCAGGCTGGTGGAAATGGACACCATGGAAAAGAGCAAGATGAAATAAGGGCAAGACAGCTGTATAACATGCAGAGGGAAACCAACCAGAATGAAAAGCCGTGATTCATGGAACACTGCAACTCAGATCCTCCTTGGATTTCACTTTGAGAGCTCTGGCTGGATTGGGGTCAGTGAGGGCTGGCATCAAGATGAAGGGCAGCCAGGCTCCTCCTCCCTGGAGATGTGGCTCCAATCCCTCCCTTTAATCCTTTTCTACCCACTCTACCCCCACGACTCCCTCACTGACCAGTGTCCTGGGCCTTTAAGAGTTGGATGGGCTGGACTGAAGACAGCTCACACTTCTCCCCACCTCACTCCTTCCTTCTGGCTGCAACTGCCAGTCACAGCAGCAAACTGCAGTAGAAGAGGGGAGGAAGCCAGCCAGTGCAAGAGGAACAAAGGAGAAAAGGAGCCGGCTGGGTTTTCTCATTTCACAGTGGAGAGCATCGCAGAGTTCACAGATACAGGACTGCTCTCCCGCACACGGTAAGGGACTTGGAGGCTTTGACCAGCCTCCGTTCCAACCTCTGTCCTGCCTGAGTCCCTAGCTCTGCCTTCCACATGCTTTTCCGCCCTGATTAAATTGCACTCTGGCCCTGGCGAGTATAGCTCAGTTGGTTGGAGCATTGTCTCGTACACCAAAGGGTTGCAGTTCAATTCTCAGTTGGGGCATATACTAGATGCAACCAATTGATGTTTCTCTCTCTCTTCGATGTTTTTTTTTTCTCTCTCTCTCCCCCCTCCTCTTTCTCGAAAATCAATAAACATATCCTAGGTGAGGATAATATATATATATCACCCAGGACTCCTTTGCCAGAACAGGTCCACAAGGCTCTGACTTCCTAGTTCTCTTTAGTATCCTCTTTGACTTACAGTTTTCCTACTAACTGGTGTCAGTTACCCCTTTATTATGGGACTTCTTAGCTACCCAGGACAGCCACTCAGAGGTGAGCTCACCATAGTAAGGAAAGAGAAAATTGGAGTAGCTATGCTTTAGCATAGATTCATTAACAGATTATTGAGGATTACCTAATGAGGGTTGGCCAAGACCCATGTGGAGGATAGAAAATCTGGTAATTGGAAGAGAATTATGAGACTTCCTTGGAAAGAGCTAGTGTTTGAATTCTGTACCTCGTTCTTCACCTGCTCACTGGACCAGGACAGTTTATTGGCATGCCCAAGTTCTGTTCTGGGAAGAGCACTTGCTTCTAGTCCTGACTTTGCCATCAACCAGGTATGTATATGACTTGATCTCAACTTTCTGATCTGAGATAAGAGGAAGTTTAAGGTTTCCTAGACTTACTGTGTATCAGGGGTGCTTGGTAAAAATAAATCTACCTGCGCCCTGGATGGTTTGGCTCAGCAGTTAGAGCATCAGCCTGCGGACCGGAGAGACCTGGGTTCAGTTCCCGCTAAGGGCATGTACCTTGGTTGCAGTTTGTCCCCAGCCCCATTTGGGGTTGTGTGAGTGACAGCCGGTCGATGTGTCTCTCACATCAATGTTTCTTTCTCTCCCTCCCTCCCTCTCTCCCTCCTGCTCTATCTGGAGTGCAAAAATGTCCTTGGGTGAGGATAAAAAAATAAAAATAAAAATAAAAAAATAAATCTACCTGAGCCTCATCCTTGGAATTTCTGATCTGGTAGATTTGGGGTGGGGCTAAGGAATCTCTGTTATAAGACACTCTCCAAGGAATATTGATATAGCCAGGAACTTCTGGACTAGATGTGTTAAAAGAAAGTCTTCAAACCCTAACATTCTGAGGGCCATTCTCAGACCTATGTCTGGAGCCATTCTGTCCTCTTTATGTGAACCAGGTCAGGCATAATCCTGCTCAGAAGCAAAAGAGTAGACAAAATGTAATGACTTAGAAGAAAAAAAAGATTAGAGCCCTGGCTGGTTTGGCTCAGCGGTCAGAGCGTTGGCCTGCGGTCCAGAGAGACCCGGGTTCGGTTCCTGCTAATGGCATGTACCTCGGTTGCAGTTTGTTCTCAGTCCTGATTGGGTCATGTGGGTGGCAGCCACTCGATGTATCCCTTTCACATCGATGTTTCTCTCTCTCTCTTCCTCCCACTCTATCTGAACAAAAAACAGAAGAGTGTCCTCGGGTGAGGATAAAAGAAAAAAAGAGTAGACAAAATGATTATCTTCCAGTGCTTACAGCTCTTTTTGAATTTGTCTAGTAGGTCTTTCGGTTTTCACCGGAAGGCCCTCCCTATTAAAAAAAAAAATTATTATCTTCCTTCCTGCCCCTCAGAGAGACCTGAAACACCCTGAATTCCACTGTAATGCCATTGACAATTCTGCCAAAGTCCATGTCTAGGTGACATAAACTACCTGGAAGTAGAGGACCAAATCTTGCTAGGCAGCCCTGGCCACTTCCCACCTTATTTTGTGTCTCTGTTTTCTCATCTGTATTATTGAGAAAAGTATCTGTATCCTTGAGGATCTCCACATGCATGTCCACAAGTGAACAGTTAAGACTAAGTCTCTTACCCCATCTTCATCTTCTCCTCACTGCTTACTCTTGCTCTTGCTCTTACTCCCACTCCTTAATCCTTTGTGTCTTCTCTCCTAACTGCACCTGCATCAGCTGTGAGCATCCTTCCCATTTTACCTTCAGATGCCAGAGGAAACACCAAGAACACCTGGGTTCTAAGTCGCATTCTCTGGGCAGTTTGTTTAGTTAGTCTCCTAGGATACGGAGGAATGAGAAGCTAAGCAGAGGGATGTGCTACTGGACCACAGTTTCAAAATCCTCACAGGAGCTGAGAACCAGAAAAAAAGAGAGGAAGAAGTGATGGGGAGAAGGATGAGAAGAGAGCAAAGAGAAGGTGATAAGTGAGCAAATAAGGAGGCACAGGGGATAGGAACGAAAATAGTGAGTGAGGGAGAACAGAAAAGGAATGGGTCAGGCAAGGATGGGGAAAGGGGGTAAAATGAAAAGAAAGAAAAGAAAAGCTGTTTCGTGGGATATAGAGGAAACAGAAAATGATGGAAGGGAGAGAAAAAAATTTATATTCCTTATTGATTCTTAGCCCTGCTTTAACCTGCTTTCTAGAGAACACCCTTTCTAAGAGTAGAGCCTTGGTGAGATTTCTGAGCTGGTCATATGGAGACCTTGGTTCTTGTCCCATTTCTGCCACTTAATTCACTAGGTGACTCTGGCAGTTGAGCTAATCTTTCTAGTGCTCAGTCCTTTTCTCTATAAAATGAAGTCCAGCTCTGACATTCTGTAGCTCCTTGTGTTGAAATAGGCCCTCTTATAAATGGCCACATGTCACCTGGATACAGATTTAAAATAGTGATTCAGGAATAGAAGGAGGATTTGAAGAGCATGCCAAGTCCAGGGGCTAGAAGTATTTGACAAAAGAGGATAAAATAATCTTTTAAAGCTGGTCTGAGAGGAGGTAGGCTTCAAAATAGGGGCATCCAATATTTGGCTTCCCATGTTTTAGAACATTATGGTGTGGCGTAGGGGGAAGTAATTCTGTCTTCTCTCAGGGCCAAGGTTCACCCCTTCCCAAAGTCCCTATGCCCCAGACATGGCAGCTGAAGTTCAGAGAGGAGATAAGGTAGGATGTTGGCAAGGGGGTTTAGACTTCAGCCCCAGGCTGAGCCCCCTACCCATATCCCATCCCAGAGTCTGAGGACTTGAGATTCTTAAGAGGGGCTTGTTTGTTACTTTCTACTTCAGTATTCATATAGCTTTTGCAAGCCTCATATTTCAAACTGTGCATCTCTACTCAGAAAAGTAAAGATGCTTTTCTGTCTCCCAGGAAGCACTCTAAGACTCTTCCATCCAGAGTTTCCTCACCGAGGCTCACATATTCAGTCTCAGCCAGCAAAACCTTTTCTTCTTGGAACTGTTGCAGGGTTCTTCTCTCCTAAAAGATGCCTTCAATTCTCTTTCCCACTTAGTACAGACTGATTCCCAACCTTCTCCTCTCCCTCTGGACACCTGCACATTGCTACTCATTTAGAAAGGCTTCTCTAGGTGCTGCAGTCAGGGAAACTGTATTTTTCAGTGACCTCTACCTTCTTTCCAAATACTTAGTTACCCCCTACTGACTTTATAGGCTCTTCCCACTAAAGAGACATAAGGTACTAATATGCTTTGTGACCTCAGACAAGTCACGTCCCATTTCTAGACTTCTGCTTTTTCATTTGTAAAATATAGGGAGTTGAGCTGCATGATGTTTTATTTTTTTTTAAATATGTTTTTATTGATTTTAGAGAGAGAGGAAAAGAGAGGGAGAGAGAGAGAGAAACATCAATGTGAAAGAGAAACATTTAGTGATTGCCTCCCACACACCCTGACCGGGAACCAAACCCACAACCTGGGCACATGCCAGGACCGAGAACCCAATTGGCAACCCCTCAGTGCATGGGACAACACTCAGCCAACTGAGCCAAACCAGCCAGGGCTGCAAGATGTTTTAATGGAGCACTAATCAAATGATTGCTTTAGAGATTCTTTTAGTTTTTTTTAGATATTCACAAATGCCAAAATTTTAAACTTATTAATTAAAAGGCACATTTTTATTCAAATGTAGATTCTTTGCTTATACAGAGGTTTATGTTTCATGGACTTTGCCAATTTCAGAATGATTTGGTCAAGAATTGAGCATTTCTGCCCAGCCAGTGTGACTCAGTGGCTGGAGTGTCATCTCAGAGGTTGTTGGTTTGATTCCTGGTCAGGGCACATGCCCAGGTTGTGGGCTCGATCTCCACTATGTGGTGTGCAGGAGGCAGCCAATTGATGTTTCTCTCTCATCGATGTTTCTGTCTCTCTTCCCCTCTCGCTTCCTCTCTATCTAAAAAAAAAAAATCAATAAAAATATATTTATTAAAAAAGTATTGAGCATTTCTTACAGAGGCAGAGCTAGACTCAAAGTGGCCACATATCAAATCTTTTAGTTCTTTCAAAGGAAGTTTTTTGTTGTTAAAATGACAAATGAACCAGGTCCTAAATTAGCATATATCATAAATAGGTACTCTTTTTTAGTAGGTAGAGAAAACTTAAAAATGCAGTTCTGAGCCCTGACCGGTTTGGTTCAGCAGAGAGAGCATTGGCCCACGGACCAAAGAGTCATGGGTTCAATTCCAGTCAAGGGCACGTACCTTGGTTGCAGTTTTTCCCTGGCCCTGGTCAGGGTTGTATGGGAGGCAGCCAGTCAATGTATCCCTCTCACATTGATGTTTCTCCCTGTCTCTCCCTCCCTCCCACTCTATCTGAGGATAGATAGAAAAATATTCTCAGGTGAGGATTTAAAAAAATGCAGTTCTGAGACTTTGTTATTTATATGGCCCATTAAAACTGTGAGAAGAACTTGTGAAAAGGAATATAAAATATGCTTTACCATGTGAAGGTAGAAGAAGATGGCTTATTTAGCTACATACAGCATGAAGTTTTGTAGAAGAAACAAACAAACAAACAAACAAAAACACTTCAGGAGCCCTGAGTGAGTAGCTCATTTGGTTAGAACATTGTCTTGATACACCAAGGTTGTGGGTCAATCCCCAGTCAGGATACATACAAGAATCAAACCAATCAATGAATAAATAAGTGAAGCAACAAATTCTCTCTCTCTAAAAATCAATTTAGCCCTGGCCAGTTTGGCTCAGCAGTTGAGCATCGACCTGCGGACCAGAGAGTCCCGGGTTTGGTTCCCACTATGGGCATGTACCACAAAAAAAAAGAAAAATGTTCATTCGCCCTGGCCGGTTTGGCTCAGCGGTTGGAGCGTTGGCCTGCGGACCAGGGAGTCCTGGGTTCGATTCCTGCTAGGGGCACGTACAAAAAAAAAAAAAAAAAGAAAAGAAAAATCAATTAAAAAAAAAAAAAGAAACACTTCAGGAGCTGGGTGATCTACATAGGAACTTAGAGCGGGCTCCCAGAATAGGGAAGGTATATGATTCCATCTGGAGAAGAGAAGACAAGGATGTAGAGATTCCAGGTTCTGCAAGGGCAGCTAGCAAGATGGTGGTTTTTGATAATGAGGAGCTGAACAGTGTGACACGAGGCTGTCCTGTGGATTATAGGATACTAGGAAAGCGAAGGAAGGGTATTTGTCAGAAAGCCCTGGTTTAACTCTCTCTGGAGATGGCTATAGGAAACACCAGAGGTTCTGGAATCAGACATACTTGGCTTTAAATTCTGAATCCCTATGTGATTTGAGACCGGTTTCTTGGCCTCTCTAAGCCTTATAGTCACCAAATTCAAATTAGAAGTAAAACGAGCCCTGGCCAGTATTTTCAGTGGTTAGAGCATTGGCCCAAGCACTGAAGAGTATCTGGGTTGCTGGTCTGATCCTTGGGGCACATGCGAGAGGCAATTAATTGATGTGTGTCTCTCACGTTAATGTTTTCCTCTCTCTCTCTTCCTCCCTGCCTCCCTCCCTTCCACTCTCTCTAAAAAGCAATGGAAAAAATATCCTTAGGTGAGGATTAACAAAAAAAAAAAAAGTAAAAAGAGCTACAGACTATAAATGAAATGCTTGACACATAGTGGGCTAAAACCAAGATTAACCCAGTCTTTTGCTCTTTACTCCTTCAGGTGACTCTGGCGCCAGCTGGTAGAACAGTGGGTAATGGCATCCCTGCTTCAAGGCCGTGAGTACACCTGCAGAAGAGGGCTTGGGGAGACAGCCCAGGGATGGGGAGGAGGTTGAACCCCTATTCAAGAGCTCCTCCTGGGCCCTCCACCACCCTGGTCGGCTATGCAGCCCCTGTTTCTCCTGGCCCAGGGCTACCCGTCAATCAGGACGTGCTGCTGATGCAGAAAGGTACGCTGATGCGCAAGGTGAGATCCAAAAGCTGGAAGAAGCTAAGATACTTCAGACTTCAGGAAGATGGCATGACAGTCAGGCATGCCCGGCAGGCTGGAGGCAGAAGCAAGGCCAGCTGTGAGTGATATGGATAGCTAGGGGTGGGCTTATGGGTGGAGAGAATCCTGAGGAGCCCAGCAGCCTGTGGCCAGGAGAGAAACCAGGGTCCTATGATGTGCCCTTGTGCTGTCCCACTTGTATGTATCTCTGAGTCTATAAAGTGGAAATTATAACAGTACTTGCCTCTTAAAGCTGCTATTAGGATTAAATCAGGTATTGCATGCAAAGGGCTTAGAATAGTCCTGGCACATAACACAGCTCAGTAAATCATAGGTTATAGCTTATTATTTTTATTATAACAAGAGCATGATCTCAGGTATCTGACTGTCTGGATTAAAGCCCTGGCTCTGTCACTTTCTAGCTGAGTGGCTTTGGAAAAGTTACTTAAACTAAGTTTCAATTTCCTCATCTGTAAAATGAGGGTTAAACAGAACCCACTAGTAGGTTATAAGGACTCAATAAATTAATATCTAAAGTGTGAGACCTGCAACCAGATACATTTAATAAATATTAGCCATATGGTGAATATTTTAAAATATCATACATGCATCACAGGTGTGCATTCTATTGGCTGAACACTTTATGATTCCTCTATAAATCTGATCACAGGACACATCTAAGAGAGTCTGCTTTAGAGACAATCAAAGCTCGTGATCTACACCACCCCCAGCTGAGGAAAGGGGGTGAAAGAATTTTTCTGGCACCCTCCTCTCTGGAAAGAAGAAGCCCTCAAAACTAGAATGGGAGAATTGAAATTGGGCATATCATACTTTGGAGTAACTGCTACCCTGCAACTGGGCTTCCATTTGCCAGTCTCACCAGTCCTTTTGTGATCACCACGTATACTGGCCATGTAAGAGACCATCCCTTATTTAAGATGAGGACACTTAGGGTTAAGTTATTTTGTTTGTGTCATACTGCCAGCTGACATCTGGAAGCCAGGTCTTGCCATTCCCAGCATAGGCACCTTGCTATGCTGTCTATCAACCTACCAATGATTCATGTGGAATCCTGAGTCCTGAGTCTCAGAGGTCTGCATCTCCCTATACTAAGGCTTTTGGGATTTTAGCCTGTGGAGGCTGGGGTTCCTCCTCTCTGTCTTCACAGAGAAGAAGGGAGTGATTAATGGTCCTTGACCCTTAGCTCCGGCAATTTGGTGAATTCTCTTCCTCAGTCCCCCAACTTGCTTCTTTTCTGGCAGTCTCAATTTCTGACGTGGAGACAGTGCGTAATAGCCATGAGTCCGAGTTGCTGCGCAGCCTGGCGGAGGAATTTCCCCTGGAGCATGGTTTCACCATCGTCTTCCATGGCCGCCGCTCCAACCTGGACCTGGTGGCCAACAGTGTTGAGGAGGCCCAGATTTGGATGCAGGGGCTCCAGCTATTGGTGGACTTTGTCACCAGCATGGACCAACAGGAGTGGCTGGACCAGTATCAGCAGTATGGAGTCAGAGTAGGGTCCGGGGTCACTGAAGGAGCAGATGCTGCAGGGCTAGGGACAGGTGGGAGCGGGTCCAGGTCTTGGGAAGCCCAAGAGTCCAGATGGGATGGGTAGGGATAGCTTAGACTGATGTGAAGCTGAGAAAACTGAAGGAGGAATTGAGATTTGAGATGGCAAAGGCATAGCCAAGTAGAGATTAGGTATGAATCAGGCCCCCTAGAATTGGGGGAAGGGACAGCAAGGGGCCAAGGACTAAACAAGATGCTAATCCTGAGAGCTGAGCAGAAGATCCCTGTGGCATTAACTACCACAGGGGTAGGAAGCCCCTTAGAAGGCTTAATGGTGTCAACTCATTTCAAGTTTACTAGATTGTATTCACCTGTATTCCAGTGTGTTCGTTTGTTCATTCATTCATTCATTCATCCATGCACCATCTTTGTTTTTGTAATTTTTTTCTTTATTGATTTTTTGAGAGAGAGGAAGGGAGAGGAAGAGAGAGATAGGAACATCGATGAGAGAGAACATTGATTGGCCGGGCACCTTCTGCATGCCCTCTACTGGGGATTGGGCCCACAACCTGGACATGTATCTGACCAGGAATTGAACTAGCAACCTCTTGGTGCATGGGTCGACGCTTAACAACTGAGCCACACTAGCCATGCCCATTCACCATCTATTAAGCAGACTATATCAGGCACTATATGCCAGGCTTTAGGGATACAAAGATAAGTGGGACTCAGATATTGTTTTTGTCTGTGGAGAGGATGGAATTGTGTAAATAATCTAAGTATCATGGAACTCTTATGGTTCTTAGATTATTTGAGGGTGTTCAAAGGAAGGAGAAATATTTAATTCTAGCTGAGAGGGTTCTGAGGAAGCTGTAGGAAGGAAGCAGTATTTTAGCTGAGCCTTGAAAATGAGTAGAATTTGAACATGAAGAGAGAAAGAGGGCAAGGCACTACTGCCTGAAGGAATAGCACGAGTAAAGGCCCAGAGATAGGAAATTGAAGAGCTGGAGAGCTGGGACATCAGAGAGCAGGGTGTTTAGATAAAGTACAGGAAGGACAGAGATGTGTTGAGAAGACTAGGTTGGGGCCAGATCATGGGGACGCAGGAGATCTTAACTTCTATGTTAAGGAATCTGGGCTTTCTGCAGGCAACAAAGAAGTCCCTGCAGGCACCTGAACCATGCAGTAATAAGATAGATAGGTACTTTGGGAGATTATTCTGGAAGTTAATGTGGAAAATTAATTCGTGTGGGGGATAGACAGCAAAGACAGAGAAAGATGTCAGTGGATGAACATGCACACACATCTGCACACACAAGCACACACAGTGCTTTTGCCTTAACTCAGACCTGGATGGCTTAGTGATTGGTTCCAGCGTGGAGACAAAAACCAGGATGGTAGGATGAGTTTCGAAGAAGTCCAGCGGTTACTGCACCTGATGAATGTGGAAATGGAACCAGAATATGCCTTTCAGCTTTTCCAGGTGAGTCTTCCAGGCAGGGATTTGCAGAAGCTAGCCAAGGCCACGTTCTCACTTGACCAGAAGTACTCTAACCCTATCCAACAACACTCATTTATTGAATCTCTGTTATGTGCCCTTACCACTATCCAGGTTTAATGGGACGTGTAGGCCATGGTTCTTACTCTTCAGTCTTGTTGGAAAGATGATTTATAACCTTATGAAAGGTAAATAATAATATGTTATTATGTCAGACCTCAAGGACCTCTCTGTCCATGGCCAGACTTTCACAGGTGCCTAGTACAACAGAAAACTCCAGCTAGAATATGACTAAATAGGAAGAGGGACATTTTTACCTTTGGGGGCATTTAAATTCTTTCTAGTTGAAAATTTTCTCTAGTAGCAAATTATATTGCTGAAATTTTGCTTTTTACTTACTGAAGTGGCTTCTTCTATGAACATTAAATATCAGGTGTTCTGTGGAAGCATATTTGGATCCATCTGTTAGTAAAACTGTTCGTACAAAACAAGTCATGACCATAAAAGTTGCTGTTAAAGGATTTGCTTACTCTCTTCTAAACCTTCTTGCAGGCAGCAGACATGTCCCAATCTGACACTCTGGAGGGAAAAGAATTTGTAGAGTTCTATAAGGCATTGACTAAGCGTGCTGAGGTGCAGGAACTGTTTGAAAACTTTTCCGCTGATGGGCAGAAGCTGACCCTGCTGGAATTTGTGGATTTCCTCCGAGAGGAGCAGAAAGAGGGAGACCGTGCTTCTGACCTTGCTCTAGAACTCATTGACCGCTATGAGCCTTCAGATAGTGGTAAGAAGACCAGAGCAGAGAGGCACCAGACATGGGGGCAGGGAGAGAGACTATGACCAGAAAGGTCCAGAGACCAGCAGCCTTCTGCCTAACTCAAGAAAAGCTGAGTCCACCCCTACACTGATCCCCTGCCCAATCATTTTCTCATTTAACCACTCTGGAAGGAAAGCAGCCATTTCTTGCCCTGATAAGACAGAATTCTCTTCTATAATGCTAGCTCTCTTAGTACGAATAACATTTCACCAGACCCCTTTCCTCCACCATGTTCATGTTGCACATCCTTCACTTGCAGAAAGTTCTTCCTGATATCAATTTTTGGCCTCAGTGGAAACGAAAAATCCTTGGTCTTCTTGCTTTGTCCTCTTCTCCTCTATTGCATATAATTCCTTTTCCTGTAGTTCCCTTCATGGTTCCTGTTTGCTATCTCTTTATTTAAATAAAATAAATAAATAAATAAATTTTTCTATATGGATTTTTAGGGTGAGGGAGAGAGAGAGAGAAACATCGATGAGAGAGAACATCAATTGGCTCCCTCCTGCGTGGGCACCACTGGGGATTTGGCCCACAACCTGGGCATGTGCCCTGACCGGGAATCAAACCAGTGACCTCCTGATACATGGGTCGACGCTCAGTCACTGAGCCACACTGGCTGGGCATGTTTGCTATCTCTTTAAATGCTGGCTCTCTTTTCTTTCCTGGGCTTTCTCCAAATTTACCAAGTGGTTCATGAAGTCTCTAAGCCCCTAAAAGCCCTAGGAAGCTAGTCAGGCCCTGGCTGAGGGGGATGATGATGAAGCCGATCATTTAGCTTTTATTAAACACAACTAATATATGCCCTCTCTGCTCTCAAACTTTACTCCTTGCTTTTTTAGTAGACATCTTCCTGCTCTCCATTCCCTTCAGAATGTGAGGAATTTACATTATTAATAATAAATTATTTACAAGGCACTTTCACATGTCTTACTTCATTTAATCCTCACTACAACCTTGTAAATCAATGTTGGGCCTTTGCCAAGTATTCCATAATGTGCCAATATTTCTACATGCCCTTTCTCTTCTAATCCTTCCAATAACCCGTTGAAGTACGTTCTATTATTGAATCAGTTGTGCAAAAGAGAAAAATGGAAGTTTAGAACTTAAGTGACTTACTCAAAGCCAACAGCTAATGAGAGGAGGAATTGGAATTCAAACTCAGGACATCTGATTCTTATTTGGTGCCTCTTGAGAGTGAGGATTAGAGATGAGATGAATGAGAGATGAACAAGTGACCCAGGTTTCCTGTTTCAACTACTACTTCCTTTCATTCATTTATTTACTCACACACTACTTCAGCTAATGCTTATGGAGTACCTAAATGTGCCAGGACTTATGCTAGGCACCAGAGATACAGTAGTAGGTCAAGACAAGGACAATGAATTCATGGAACTTGGAGTCAAACAGAAAGTGTTGAAATTGGCAATTTCAGATTCACGTGAATGCTCAGAGAAGAGGGCTGAAAGCATTCATTTCAGAAAACCACATAGAAGACAGAGTTAAGAAATTGAATCTTTGCCCTGGCCGGTTTGGCTCAGCGGTTGGAGCGTCGGCCTGCGGTACAGAGAGACCCGGGTTCCGTTCCGCTAAGGGCATATACCTCGGTTGCAGTTTGTCCCCAGCCCTGGTTGGGTTGTGTGGGTGGCAGCCACTCGATGTGTCCCTTTCACGTCGCTGTTTCTCTTTCTCTCTCTTCCTCTCTTTCCCTCCCACTCTATCTGAACAAAAAATGGAAAAATGTCTTCGGATAAGGATAAAAAAAAAAGAAATAGAATCTTCTATTGCCAGTGCAGGACCCAGGATACATCAGTTACGTTTATTCTACCCTCCTCTGGCACTTGACTCTCAGATACTATACTCTGTTTGCAGGGTAGTATCAGTCAAGAGACCCTGGCTCAAGTTCCCACTCTGCTTCTTTCTAACCTTGGGCAAGTTGCTTAATCTGAGACTCAATTTTCTCACTTTTAAAATAATTGGTGATCAAATGAAATAATGCATATAATAGTATCTGGCAACTGTGGACTTAACTTAGTGATCTGATGTATTACTGTAAAGAATGAAACTTGCTGTCATTCTCTAGCATCTCCAGGCCTTGTCAAACCTGGAACAAGGAAGCTGGTATCAGAGTCTAATTATTCTGTCTCCTACAGAAGCCCCCTGCATCGCTCTGGCCGGTTTGGCTCAGCGGTTAGAGAGTCGGCCTGCGGTCCAGAGAGACCCAGGTTCGGTTCCCGCTAAGGGCATATACCTCGGTTGCAGTTTGTCCCCAGCCCTGGGTGGTCGAGCGGGTGGCAGCCACTCGATGTGTCCCTTTCACATTGATGTTTCTCTCTCTCTCTCTTCCTCTCTCTCCCTCCCACTCAATCTGAACAAAAAAATGGAAGAATGTCCTCAGGTGAGGAAAAAAAAAAAAAGAAGAATCCCCCTGCATCAATGTTACCCTCAGTGAAGCTGCACAGCCCAGTGGTATAGGGTGTGGCTTTGACACCTTGCTGCCTGGGTTCAGATCTCTAAACTTACTGGTTATGTGACCTGGGATAAGTTACCTAACCTCTCAAGGCAGATTATATTGCATCTACCTCATTGTATTGGTGAGAGCATTAAGAGAGATGTTGCATGTAACATCCTTGGCATAGAGCAAGTGCTCAATAACTGTTAGTCATCATTGTTGCTAATATATGAAGCCTATGCTGAAATGGGTGAGGGCTATGGAAAGAGTGACAGGACTCTACCCTTGAAGAAAGTGTAGTCCAAGGCAATGTTTGACATTCCTCAAAACACTATATGGGAATTGATACTAGGAAGAAACCCTCAGATCATAGTTGGCAGCAGCTACACAGACCAGGGAATAAAACAAAGGTACTTTGGTTGTGTCGCTAACAAGTTGATTTTCTCTGGGACTGTTTTCCTATCTATAAAATTACCCCTTCGGACTGAATACTGTGTTGTCCATTATGTTAGCCAAGAGCTCCTTGTGACTGTTTAAATTTCAATTAACTAAAGTCAAAATTTAGAATTCAGTTCCTGCTCTGCCTGGTGTGGCTTAGTTAGTTGAGCATTGTCCCTTGCACCAAAAGGTCACTGATTCAATTCCTGGTCAGGGCACATGCCCAGGTTGAGGGCTTGATCCCTTGTAGGAGGCATGTAGGAGGCATGCAGGAGGCAGCTGACTGATGATTCTCTCTCTCTCTCTCTCTCTCTCCCCTCTCTTCCTTACGCTCTCTCTAAAATCAATGAAAAACATATTAAAAAAAAATTTAGTTCCTCAGTAACACAGCTACATTTCATGTGCTTAGTAGCCTTATGTGTCTAGAAGCTACCATATTGTGCAGAATAGAACGTTTCCATCCTTGTATAAAGTTCTATTGAACAGCACTGAAGTAGAATGATTATAATGATTTCCTTTGTAGCTTTCACATTCTCTGAGGGTGGGGATGATTGAAATGGCAGACACTGGGAGGGGGCAAGTTTGGATTCTGAAGGCTGGAAGTGGACACCATCTGACAGGCAAGACACTGGAGAGGGGTGGGGTGGAGGACTGACTGTAAGTGTGCTGGAGTGCTCCCATTTAGTTTTCTTATTCCAGTGTCCTCCTACTCCACACTCTAGGCAAGCTGCGGCATGTGCTGAGCATGGATGGCTTCCTCAGCTACCTCTACTCAAAGGACGGAGACATCTTCAACCCATCCTGCCGCCTCATCTACCAGGATATGACTCAACCCCTGAACCACTACTACATCAACTCCTCTCACAACACCTACCTGGTGGGGGACCAGCTTTGTGGCCAGAGCAGCGTCGAGGGATATATACGGTGCAGTGGGCAGGATGGGAGGAGGGATTGAGCTCACAAGAAGGGAACATCTGTGGGAAACTGAGGACACTGTCAGTGGATAACAGGAATTGAAAAGATGTTGTAGGGTGTAGGTTTGGGGGCTGGTGATCCCTGGATACATAAAAGACTTGGAGAAGATACCGAAGACTGGTGGGTGAGTGGTATTAAACTCTATGTAACTTTCATAGACTATGAAACTCTCTTGGAACTCAGAGGTCCTGACATTTATTCTAAGTAAATAAATAAACTAAATGTTAAATAGAAGGCAGTAGAACATAGGAGTTTAAAACATAGGTTCTGGAGTCAGACCATTTGAGGTCAAATCCTAGCTTTCTCACTTGGTACTCTGGAGCTAAGTATTTAACGTCTCTATGCCTCATCCTCCCCATTTGTGAAATAGAGATGATAACAGTGTCTATCCTGTCTGGGTTGTTGTGAGAATTCTATGAGATAATCTATGTGTCAATACCTAATAGATGGTAACTACTTTTATTATGATCAATCATGGATTAACTCAAATAGTCAAGATATCTTTGCAGTTGCTACTAATCTAGTAGCTGCAAGGCCTACAAAGATGAAGGAAACATATAGTTTCTGCCCTAGGAAGTCTAGTAGAGAAAATAAATTAATTGAGTTTGAATAATTTAGGTGTTTTATTATGAAATACAATCAGAACACAAGAAGCATCATGAGGCAGTATGTAATGGTTAGGGATGGGGGGTGTTGGAGATCAGGGTGAGCTGCAGCAGTATTCCAGTGGGCAGAGAATGGTCTATGGAGATGTAGCTTGAAGGATCTTGACAGGTAAGTGCCTGTGAGCACTGTTCTCTCCAAAGTGGATAGAGAGTCCCTAGGTGGAAGATCAGACCTTGACTGATCCTGTCCCTGGGGGCTTGGGGTTCTTGCAGGGCCCTGAAGCGGGGGTGCCGCTGTGTGGAGGTGGATATATGGGATGGACCTAGTGGGGAACCTGTTGTTTACCATGGACACACCCTGACCTCTCGTATCCTGTTCAAAGAAGTTGTGGCCACTGTAGCACAGTACGCCTTCCAGGTATGAGCCCCAGGATGGGCATACTGGTGAGGCAAGAGGATCTGAGGAAAAAGAGTGGCTGGCTCTGGGTCTGGGGAGGGTGAAGGGACAAGGGGAGGTTATGTCAAATGGCAAATAGGTAAAAGAGATTTTAACTGTGAAGCATCAGGCAAATTTTATTTAATCCTCACCTGAGGACATTTTTCCATTTTTGTTGTTCAGATAAAGTGGAAGAGAGAGAGAGAGAGAGAGAGAGAGAGAGAAACATGGACGTGAAAGGGACACATCCAGTGGCTGCTACCCACACAACCCAACCAGGGTTGGGGACAAACTGCAACTGAGGTACATGCCCTTAGCGGGAACCAAACCTGGGTCTCTCGGGACCTCAGGCCAATGCTCTAACCGCTGAGCCAAACTGGCCAGGGCCAGGCACATTTTTATTTATTGATTGATTTTAGAGAGAGAGAGAGAGGAAAGGAGAGAAAAAGAGGGAGGGAGGGAGGGAGAGAGGGAGAGAGATCAATTTGTTGTTTTATTTATTTATGCATTCATTGATTGATTCTTGTATGTGCCTTGACCTGGGATTGAACCCACAACCTTGGTGTATCGGGACGACACTCTAACCAACTGAGCTACCCAGGCAGGGGAACATCAGGCAAATATTAAGGGATTATTATGTGTAAGTGTTAGCTCTGTTACTAGTAATTAGTTGTCATAGAGGTAATTGCTAGAGATTAGTCACGTCTAACAACTTCTGTCACCTATCTGAGAGAGAGTGGATAAGGACATAAAAAAGTACTGGATAGGGCTGGGGGATGATAGGAACCTGGAGATGAAAGCCTGAGAGTGTAACATGAACATGTAACCAGGGGAGTGGCCTGGTCCACCCACTCTGATCCCCAAAACCCTAAGGTCCCAGAGAAACATGGGTTGGACTTGGCACTTGTCTGAGATTTGAGATCCCAAGAGTGAATTTATTTATTTTTTTACACCTAAATTTTTTATTATCCTCATTATTTATTTATTTTTTTAAATCCTCACCCCAGGACATTTTTGCATTTATCTTCAGATAGAGCGGGAGAGAGAGAGGAAGGAAGAGAGAAAGAGAAACATTGATGTGAGAGAGACACATTGAGTGGTTGCCACCCACATGACCCCAACTGGGGTTGGGGACAAACTGCAACCGAGGTATGTGCCCTTAGCAGGAACCGAACCCAGGACTCTCTGGTCTGCGGGCTGACACTCTAACCGCTGCGCCAAACCCGCCAGGGCTATCCTCATCATTTAATTGTCCCTTAATTTTTTTTTCTTTATTGATTTTAGAGAGAGAGGAAGGGAGAAAGAGATAGAAACGTCAATGAGAGAGAACATCAATTGGCCGCCTCCTGCATGTTCCCCACTGGGGATCAGGCCCACAACCTGGGCATGTACCCTGACCAGGAATCGAACTGGCAACCTCTTGGTGCATGGGGTGGTGCTCAACCACTGAGCTACACTGCGTGGGCTAGTTGTCCCTTAATGTTTTTTTTTAAATCCTCACCCAAGGACATTTTTGCATTTATCTTGAGATAGAGCGGGAGGGAGAGAGGGAGGAAGAGAGAAACATTGGTGTGAGAGAGACACATTGAGTGGTTGCCACCCACACAACCCCAACCGGGGCAGGGGACAAACCGCAACCGAGGTACGTGCCCTTAGCGGGAACCGAACCCGGGTTTCTCTGGTCCTCGGGTCAATGCTCCTACCACTAAGCTAAACCAGCCAAGGCATACAATTCTATAACACATCATCTGTATATTGTATTGTATGTTTACTACCCCAGGTCAAGTCTCTTTCCATCACCGTTTATCCCCCCATACCCTCCTCTACTTCCCTCCATCCCTCTTTTATTTATTTTTTCTCTTTATTGATTTTAGAGAGAGAGGAAGGGAGAGGGAGAGCGATGGAAACATCAATGAGAGAGAACATCGACTGGCTGCCTCCTACATGCCCCTCACTGGGGATCGGGCTCACAACCTGGTCATGTGCCCTGACCAGGAATCGAACCGGCAACCTCTTGGTGCATGGGTCGATGCTGAACGACTGAGCCACACCAGCCGAGCCCCACCCCTCTTTCTCTCTGGTAATTACCATACTGTTGACTGTGTCTATGAGGTGGTTTTTCCCCCCTAATCCCTTCACCTTTTTCACCCAGCTCCCCAATCACCTGCCCCCTGACAGATGTCAATCTGTTCTCTATCTATGAGACTGTTTCTACTTTGTTTGTTAGTGTATTTTGTTCATTGGATTCCATATGAGTAAAATCAAATGGTAGTCTTTCTCTGACTCACCTATTTCACTTAGCATAATGTTCTCCAGGTCCATCCATGCTGTCGCAAAGGGTAAGATTTCCTTCTTTTTATGGCCAAGTAGTATTCCATTATGTAAATGTACCTTCTTTTTTTTTAATCTTCACCTGCAGACAGAGTGGGAGGGAGAGAGAGAGAAAGAAAAACATCGATGTGAGTGAGACACATCAATTGGTTGCCACCTGCACGACCCCAGTGGGGACCGGGGACGAACTGCAACCGAGGCACATGCCCTAGGCTGGAATGGAACCTGGGACTCTTTGGTCTGCAGGCCAATGCTCTAACCGCTGAGCCAAACTGGCCAAGGCTGTACTACAACTTTTTTATGCACTTATCTTCTGATGGGCACTTGAATGCTTCCAAATCTTGGCTATTGTAAATAATGCTGCAATGAATATAGGGGTGCATATGTCCTTTTGAATAATCAGTGTTTAGGGTTAGTTGGATATATTCTGGGTCATAAGGCAGTTCCACTTTTAATTTTTTAAAATTTATTTATTTTTGTTACAGATGTTTCTCCCTTTTCCCCCACTGACCCCCCCCCCCGTCCCCACTTTTAATTTTTTGAGGTAAGTTCATACTGCTTTCCACAATGGCTGCACCAAGAGTGACTTTTAGATGTGAAGTGGGCTCCAGACCCAGCAAGACCTCCCTGAGGCCTGGAATGGGGTTGGAGTTTAGCAATCAGTGTACTCAGTTGAGTGAGTAAGTAGGTGGGCCTGCAGAAGCAAGGAGGTTATAGGCTTTAGAACTCTGGCTCTAGTGTTCCCTTCTCTCCCCATCAGACATCAGACTATCCAGTCATCTTGTCCCTGGAGAACCACTGCAGCTGGGAGCAGCAGGAGATCATAGCACACCATCTGACCGAGATCCTGGGGGAACAGCTGCTGAGCACCACCTTGGATGGGCAGCTGCCCACTCAGTTGCCCTCACCTGAGGTAGGGACCCTGCTCCCCCCATCGAGGCTCTTCTGTGGCTTTCATATCACGCCACCATGGCTCCTTCCTCCATGTTGTTCTCTTCTCACCCTCAGATGGACCATCTTGTTCTTCATATCCTTGGAGACAACTTTAATTTTTAAAAAATCTAATTGAACACAGAATTCTATTTATAGTTCTCTAAATTTGAAATTAACAATTTACTTATATTTAGTTTTTCAGTGGGAAGTATCTTATTTGTTTTCCTGAAAGTTCATAATTGTTGTAGACTATGCCAACAATAAAGAGAAAGGAAACTCTCCCCACCATAATGTTAACCTTTCCTAGTACATGCTGCCAGTAGATTTTAAATGCTTATATAAACATATATGTACAGCCCTGGATAGTTTTTCTCAGTGGTTAGAGCATCGGCCTGCGGACCGAAGGGTTAAGAGTTCGATTCCTGGTAAAGGGCATGTCCCTGGGTTACAGGTTCGATTCCTGGCCCTGGCTGGGTTGTGTGGGAGGGAACCAATCTATGTCTCTCCCACACTCCCTCTCTTCCATTCTATCAAAAATCAACAAAAAATATCCTCAGGTGAGGATTAACAACAACAACAAAAATATATATATACACATATATACTCACGTTTTTTTTGTTTTGTTTTGGTTGTTTGTTAATCCTCACCTGAGGATATTTTTTCATTGATTTGCAGATAGGAAGGGAGGGAGGAAGAGAGAGGAGAGAAACATCAATTGGTCGCCTCCTGCATTACCCTGACCAGGGCCAGGGATTTTACCCAGGTACATGCCCTTGACCAGGAATTGAACCCACCACCCTTCAGTCCACAGGCCAACACTCTAACCGCCGAGCCAGACTGGCCAGAGTTATACTCACATTTGTAAAAAGTGAACGGTAATATAATATTTTATATTAAATGTAAAAAAAGTGAATGGCGGGTGGCAGCCACTCGATGTGTTCCTTTCGCGTTGATGTTTCTCTCTCTCTCTGTTCCTCTCTCTCCCTCCCACTCTACCTGAACAGAAAATGGAAAAATGTCCTCGGGTGAGGATAAAAAAAAAAAAAGTGAATGGGATTATCCTCTATATTCCTTTATATCACATATAATATATATCATGGATGTCTTTTCAAGTATAATTTTTCCCTTTTTAACAGCAGTATGATATTCCATTTTAAGTTACGGACCATAATTTATTCAACCAGTAGGTGGTAAACATAAGCAGTAAATGGTAAATATTTAGGTTGTTTATAATTTTGTTGTCGATGTTAATCCTCACCTGAGGATATTTTTCCATTGATTTTTAGATAGAGATAAAGTGGAAGGGAGGGAGGGAGGGGGAGAAAAAAACATCAATGTGAGAGAGACACATCGATTGCTTGCCTCCTGCATCGCCCTGACGGGGTTCGGGGATCAAACCTGCAACCCAGGTATGTGCCCTTGCCTGGGAATTGAACCTGTGACTCTTTGGTCGTGGGCCAATGCTCTAACCACTGAGAAAACTGGACAAGGCTGGGTTGTTTATAATTGTTCACTTGTACGTACAGCTTTGACCATTTATTCTTTCTTTCTTAATTATTTTTTAGAGAAAATGGAAGGGAGGGAGGGTGGGCAAGAGACAAACAGAGAGAAACATTGATGTGAAAGACACATCAATTTGGTTGACTCCTGCACGTGCCCCAACCAGGGCCAGGGATGGAACCTGCAACCCAGGTATGTGCCCTTGACTGGGAATCAAACCCATGACCCTTTGGTGTGTGGGCGGATGCTCTATCCACTGAGCCACAACCGGCCAGGGCCCATTTGTTCTTTCTTTGAGATGGATTCCTAGAAGCAATATTGCTGGCTTAAAGAGTTTGCATGTTGACATTTTGGTTATTGTTGCCAAGTTGCCCTCTGGAAAAAATACCAAATTGCACTCCCACCAACAGTACAAAAGAGGGACCACAAATAACTCTAGTAGTGAGGTGACTCACAAAGGTAAACATGAAAAAAAAAAAAAAAAAGTCAGTTCTTTAAAAAGAAAGGTCTGTTTTCTTGACTTCATTTATAATATTATTACCCACTTTGAAGGCTTATGCATTTTATTGATATATAACAATTTTTTTTTTTTTTAATCCTCACCCGAGGACATTTTTCCATTTTTTGCACAGATAGAGTGGGAGGGAGAGAGAGGAAGAGAGAGAGAGAGGGAAACATCGATGTGAAAGGGACACATCGAGTGGCTGCCACCCGCACGACCAACCAGGGCCGGGGACAAACTGCAACCGAGGTACATGCCCTTAGTGGGAACTGAACCCGGGTCTCTCCGGACTGCAGGCGGATGCTCTAACCGCTGAGCCAAACCGGCCAGGGCGATATATAACAATTTTTAAATGTTAAGATATTAATGCTCTGAAAAGTATTTTTCAGTCTATTTTTCTTCTGTCTTTCTTTTTTCTTACCTTCTTCCTTTCAGGGTTTTTTAAGCTTTATACAGTCAAATATGCCAATCATTTTGATGTCTTCTGAGTTTTTATCTCATGTTCTAAAGGCTTTCCCACCTTAAGATTATTTTAAAAGTTTCTCTATTTTCTTTTAATATTCTTTATATTTACACATAAATCTTCAGTCAGTGAGGAATCTTTATGTGTCAAATGTGAGGTATCGATCTCCATTTATTTTTTCTATATGAATACAAATGTTACCAATTTGCTTAACAATACAAAATCCCTACTGTCTATATCAAGTAGCCTTCCTGTGGAACTTCTGATCACTCATTCACTTCTGTTGCCTTTGAGGTGATCCTGTGAGAGCAATAGGACCTGCTAGATCCTTGGAGGGTCCCAGAGCAGACAGTTAGCCAGGCCCCTTCATTTTTGTCCCCTAGGAGCTTCGGAAGAAGATCCTGATAAAGGGGAAGAAGTTAAGGACGCTTGAGGAGGATCTTGAAGAACAGGAAGAGGAGGAAGAGCTAAAGACTGAACTAGAGAGGGAGCGGGAGGCTGAGCTGGAGCTGGAGTCCCAGTTTGAGTCTGAGACCCAGGAGCTGAGCCCACGCAGTAAGGACAAAAATGAGAAGGTAGGCCAGGGGAGTGGTCTTTGGTCTGGCATTTGGACTATCACAAGCTGAGAGCCTACGTGTGAAGGCACTAGAGCCAGGGAGAGTAGAGAGCCAAGGAGCAAAATGCCCCTTACCACCAACGAAAGGGGCATAAAAATGCATACTTGGCATCATTATATATTGCCATATATAGATAAATTGTAGTAGCTTTCCAACTTCTTTGGGCCATGAAATCTTTCTCAATGAAATCTTATCTGGAAGCTCAGTATACAAAATAGATAAATGCAGAGACATTCTAATTAACATGCCCAGGTGACTCCTGAGACATCTTTGTACTACTTCTCAGTCTCCTTAAAGGCAAATTTGAAAACGACAGGGTGGTGGGGGTGGCACAGTATTATTATATTGAGTAAGTAGCGCTTATTGGAGTGACTGCTGTGACATCAACTGAAGTGAGTTTATTTAGAGAAAGCTTCTTGGAAAAGGTGAGTCTGAGGTGGGGCTAAAAATAGCTAAGAGGAGGAGCAGGGAGAGGTGGGGGAGGTGAAGGCTCTGAGAAGGCTGTGCCGGAGTGGTCCAGCTCCTCCCTACGGGGAAGGGTGCCATTTGTGGGCCCACTAAGATCCTGGTTCGAAGTCTGCATTTCTCTCTCATGTGCACTTGCTTGGCTCAGCTCACTCCTAGCTTACTGTTCCCTTTGGGGCTCTGGTGTCTAACCTGGTGCCATGCCCAGGGTTGGAAATGGGAATTCAGGAAATAAATCTAAAGATAGTACTCTGAGACCCTCACATCCTTCCAGGTGTGACTTCCATAACCATTTGCATACTTTGATGTATCTGTCTGGGTTCATGTACATTTTTACCAAAAGTAATTGTTTTAAAAGATGAAAGGCAGGGAGGATGATCCCTCTCTGTTTAAAAATAATAAGTTTAAAACCCGTTACCCGGAAAGTAATATAGAACAGACTTTTCAAGTCCAGAGAAAACTAATCCCATCAGTATATGTAGACTGCATTTATTCCCATTCCCATCCCCAGGTTGTGATGTGTCCGCTGTTTTGTTCGCCTATCTGTTGTCAGATTATGGTCCAGGCTCCTCTTCCCAAGCCTGGGCTCCCTCTCTTTCCCAAGCAGGTGAGGCAGGAGGGAGAATGCAGTGGGGAGGCAGTGGGCAGAGGCTTAGGTTGGGTGGGGAAGTTCAGATCCTGGCTTTTGGCTTCTTCCTTCTCAGATTGCTGATGGTTCGATTCCATCTTCCTCTCTCCTTTTCCAGAAATGCAAGGCCATCTTGTGTCCAGCGCTCTCTTCCCTGGTTGTCTACACAAAGACTGTCTCATTTTACAACTTTACTCATTCGAGGGAGCACTACCGCTTCTATGAGTTATCGTCTTTCACTGAAACCAAGGCCAAGAGCCTCATCAAGGAGGCTGGTCAGGACCAAAAGGGAGGGACAGGGAAGAAATGGGATGGGTAGAGTCAGGCCTAAGGGACAAACAGAAGAGTTCCAAGAAAGAAGATAAGGGAGCTAAGGAAGGATCAGGGAGTGGAAGAAGCTCCTCAGAACAGGCATGAGACAGGAGTTATAGTGGGCTCAAAGCTCTAGGGAGAAGCTGGGGGAGATGGTGGGGAGAAGACTGAAGTTGGTGGGTGGGTTCCTTGGGACCAGGGAAGGGGGAGAATCCATCTCATTTCTCTCTCTCTACCTATATCCTTTTTACAGGCAATGAGTTTGTGCAGCATAATGCTTGGCAGTTAAGCCGTGTGTATCCCAGTGGTCTGAGGACAGATTCATCCAACTACAACCCCCAGGAATTCTGGAATGCAGGCTGCCAGATGGGTGAGGGGGCAGTAGGGACAGGGAAGAGGGAGTGGAAGAACAAGTGGGCCATAAGTTCCTGGGTTGCAGTAGGGCCAGGGAATGATCCAAGAGTGCTAGCCTGAGAGTTCTATGGAGGTGTTCCCAGAAGGGCCTTTTATACCCAATGTCTTTTTAGCTCTCTGAAAGAGGGGCTGGATGGCCTCCAAGGTAAATCCTTCCTCTTTCTCCTTCTGGGGTCCTCAGTGGCTATGAATGTGCAGACTGCGGGGCTTGAGATGGACCTCTATGATGGGCTCTTCCGCCAGAATGGTGGCTGTGGCTACGTGCTGAAGCCAGACTTTCTACGTGATACCCAGAGTTCCTTCCAACCCGAGAGGCCCATCAGCCCTTTCAAGACCCAGACCCTTCTAATCCAGGTATAATGGAAAGCAGAAATGTTGGGAAGAAACTTGGGATAGCTGGGATAGAAGCAGGGGGAAGAGGTGGCTAGGCCTGACGGAGTGTAATGGGTGAAAAGTTCCTAGTGAGACGCATGGTTGTTAACAGCATGGACTTTGGAGCCAATTGCCTACATTCATACCCATTTACTAGCTGTGAAATGTTGGGCAAGTTCCTTAACCTTAGTCTCCTCGCCAGCAAAACGGGGTAATATTACCTACCTCACAGGGTTGTTATGGTTAGTTAAAATGAAGTACTTAACAATGCCTGGTGCACATAAGTGCTATAGAAGGGATTGCTGTCATTAACATATCTTTCAAACCTTGTTAAACTACTTAGATGCATTTTAAATTGCACATAGATCATTGGAAGAAAATCTATTACTCATGGAGGATTGGCTTTGCAAACCCAAAGCTAGAGCACAAGTTCCTACATTTCCCCCTTCCCTTATCTATCCCCCTTTCCTTGGTGTGTGAGAACTGGAGTGGGGCTGGGCTGAGGAGAAATTATTACAGGTGATCAGTGGTCAGCAACTCCCCAAAGTGGACAATACCAAAGAGCAGTCCATTGTGGATCCACTGGTGAGAGTAGAGATCTTTGGTGTTCGCCCAGACATAACCCATCAGGAGACCAACTATGTGGAGAACAATGGTGAGACTGGGCAGTGCTGGGGGGAGGTGGGAGGAGCATGACTGTTACTGCCCTATCATCCTGCCCTCCATTCTGTATGGTTCATGCTACCACCATCCCTCCCCCTACCTCCATGGGAGGCAGTGTGGAATCAGGGCTTGGATGACTTCAGTCTGAATTCTGCCCCTCAATTATAAATTCCAGTGACCTGGGCAAATTGCTTACCCCCTCAACCTTAATCTCCTCACCTGATTGCTATGAAAATTAAGTGAGAATACACAAGGAAAGTAACTCAATACGGGCCTTAGAAAAAGTCAAGAGTCTGTTCCTTCATTTCCTCCCTCATTCATCCCCTTCTATCCCAGGTTTTAATCCATACTGGGGGCAGACACTATGCTTCCGGGTGCTGGTGCCTGAGCTGGCCCTGCTGCGTTTTGTGGTGAAGGATTACAACTGGAAATCCCGAAATGACTTTCTCGGTCAGTACACCCTGCCTTGGACCTGCATACAACAAGGTGAGCCTGTCCTTCACCCCTGGTCAAACCCCTTAACTCTGGCTGCCTCTTTAATGTTGTCCTCCTGGTATCTTTCCAGGTTACCGCCATATACACCTGCTCTCCAAGGATGGCACTAGCCTCCATCCAGCTTCCATCTTCGTGCACATCTGCATGGTGGAAGGGCTGAAAGGGGATGAATCTTAAGGTGGGCACTTCAGCGAAGGGTGGGTGCACTTGCTTTAGATTGTAAGAAAAACCGGGAAGGATGCTCCAGAACGCAGAGGTGGTGAAAACCAAGCATGGGGTTGTACATTTCTAGCAAGCAAATCTAGGATCTGATTTTTCAGCTGCTTTCTCTTCCTTTTCTTCGTTTTCACAAAACTTTTGGTATCTTTCCTGCCCTTCCCTTTTGTGTACTCTATATTGGAGTTCCTTCCTTCCTTTTGCTATAAGCTTAGTTCCATACCCAGACCTAGGACCAATCTCTCTTATCAGCTCTGGCTCAAAGGCAGCTTGCAGCTACAAATCCAGAGGGGTTTGGGGCAGAGAAAACCAGAGGCATTATCCTCTCCCCCACAACTTCCTCAAAGCCCAGAACCAAGGAAAGGATAAAGCAAGCCTCAAGCCTCCCAAAGCAAAGGATGGGGAGAGACCTGACCCCAAAACTGTACTATGATTCTCAAGAGAACACTGCACAGCCCTCCAAGTCCACACTGGAATGCTCCTTCCTAGCCCCCCAGTGCTAATAGAGCTGCTCTCCCCAACTTGACTTGAGTATGGTCTGTCATTGCTGGGCAAGAAGGGGAAGAATGAGGGTTGGGGGACATTTGGGTAGACAGGTGGGACAGGGGAAAGTTAGAAAAAAAAGTTTCCAGGGGTCCCTCTGCATGTGCTACATAGGAATGGTGCAGAAGTATGGTTTCTAGGGGTCAGGGCAAAAGGAGCAGACAAAGGGTTATATAATCCTAGCCCTCCTGAAAAGTTTGCCTGGAACAGTCCTGGTTTATGTCTGCCGTCCTAGCATAATATTTAATAGTACTCTCTTCAATTTCCCTAGTGTGTCCCAGTAAATTAGAGTCACTGTGAGGCACTCAATCTTGAATTAAAGCTGCTTCCATGAGGAAGCCTAGTGGGTGGCAATCCTCCCTCTACAGGTAGACAAAGTGGCTCGGAAATAGGGCCAAGACAGCAAGGGCCAAGACAGGCTCAGGAACAGAGAGAAGGCAGTCCTGGGCTTGACCACCTGGAATTTCTGCTGGGCCTACCAGGACTGCCTTCTCTCTGTTCCTGAGTCTGTCTGAGAATCAATCACTAAGTGAAGATAGAAGGGAAGAAAGAGGCGGAGGTCTGAGAGGGGACAGGGCAGATCAAGATGACAGCCCGGAAATGTTAAAACGGATATGGATGAGTCTTAAACTAGTAATCATTCTCTGTAACATGCTTTATAGAGCATTAGGCACAACAGCACATGCAGTTCAGTACAACTGTTCTGAGGATGCTAAATGAGAATAGAAACTGACATAGTAAGAAGAGAAAATGGAATTGGTAAAACCAAGATCTTATAGTCAGGGACTTGGGTGGAGTGATGGTGAAAAAACTAGGACCTCACAGGTTAAAAACACAGTGGGCCTCAACACAAAGTCAATTTGTGGTTCATGATTTTCTCTTTTATGTAGCTGTCAACATCAAAGTACTATAGCCAAAGTCCCAGGATGGTTCCAGCCAATCTGACATCCTAAAGCCATCCCTTCTTATGCTCTGAGCTTCTCAGGCTCGCTCTGGTTCCAATCTGCATATCTTGGACCACACTCTCTTCTTGTCTGGGAGGTGGGATGGGCTCTCAGCCCTCAGGTCCAGTTGGAGGAGCAGAAGGAGCAGGAGGGCTGGGATCCTCCAACTGCACATCATGCAGGTGCACTGTGGGGGTGGTGGGGTCTTTGCCCACACCTTGGTTTGGGTCAGACTGGTCAGGGTGGTGCCTGCGCACATGCTTGACCACCTGGAATTTCTGCTTGGCCTTGTAGCTGCAGAGACGGCAGAAAAAGGGGTGGCGGTCAGTGTGGGTGAGGGCATGATGGCGCAGGCCAGCAGCCCATCGGAAAGCACGGTGGCATACATTGCACACATAGGGCTTGGCCTCGCTGTGCTTGCGGAGGTGGGTGCGCAGCAGGAAGCGTGTTTTGAAGGCCTTGCCACACTGCTCACACATGAAGGCCCGTGCTTCCCGGTGCCTCGTCTCCTGGTGCACACGCAGTGCATCAGCCCGGTTGGTGCAGTACTCACATTCGGGACACTGGTATGGCTTCAGTCCTGTAGGATATGGCAAAGACAGAGAACAAATCACCACTGAAGGGGGTGGAACAAGGTTCAGTGGACCGGAAGAGCCATTATGATTCTGGGACATAAAGAACACAAGCAGCCTGGCCAGTGTGGCTCAGTGGTTGAGCACTGACCCATGCACCAAGAGGTCACTGGTTCGATTTCTGATCAGGGTACACGCCCAAGCTGTGGGCCAAATCCCCAGTGCGGGGAATGCAGAGGGCGGCCAATCAATGTTCTCTCTCATCAATGTCTGTCTCTCTCTCTCTCTCCCTCCTTCTCTCTCTAAAATCAATAAAGAAAAAAATAAAGAACACAAGCAGCAAGCTAATACCATATCTTTGGAATATTCCAGTCTTTTCTGACATTTCTGTACTTTTCTCCCAAAAGAGGCCCTTGTCTATAACAGGTGCTCAATAAGCGCTGATAATTAATTGGACCCCTAAATAGCCACCTGACAACAACGGATACTCAAATATGATAGGGTTTCCAAATGGGAAATTCCAACCTCTTTTTGGTCACTGGGTACTCATGGAAGTTGGGGATGATTTAAATACAACTCCTTGTTCAATTCAAGAAGTCAAAGAAAATGTTTAAGAGTGAAGTGGGTAGCGGTGAAAGAAGTAGCAGTCATAGATGCAGACAGCCTTGAAATGCATCTGCTCAATTCCTTTATGTGAGGAAATCATATGCAATAATCACAGGCACATCACCATTAATATTTTTCTGAGAACCTGTAGTTTGTGGAATCCATAACAAGAAGAAAAAAAGGATAAGTTAAAACAGGTGAACTTGCCCCTTCCTCCTCTTTACTCAAGATAGTTCCTTTGGGTCTGTAGGAACCAGGCAGACCTGACCTTAGTCACTCATGTTTGAGTTGGGGGTTCTCAACAGGAGGTGGGTGACCTGGAGCCACAATCACCTGGGGAACCTTCTGATAGGTCTCCAGTGGGTGAGGAAGCTGTTCTAGCCATTCAACCTACCCACTACCACCAGTGTGAAAACTGGTTTGCACCCTGAATCTGAGTAAGGACATATACCACCTCAGAGAGGTTGGGTGTGCCAAGGAATAGGGGAACCCCGTGGGCCCATCAAAACCACACACTCACCTGTGTGCTTCGTCATGTGGTACTTGAGCTGGTTGACCCACTTGCACTTGTAGCCACAGTCAGGGCACAGATACTTCCGTTCCTCCTTATGGATCCGCATATGGTACTGGAGGAGGGAAAAGCGAAGAATATGCCCAGAAAATGTGCACCTTTGGGTACTCAGTGGATGAGGAAATAGGGGAAGGATGCAGAGAAACTGTTGGCAGACAACCCTTTTCCTGCTCCCATCCTATCCATACTCCCGTTACCAATCAGGTTCTTCAGTCTGGCCCCTTTGGCACCATCCTAACCCACTGGGCCTACCCCTAGATCTGCCTAGACTATCTCAGCTCTGCCACTTTATTTCCTGTGTCTTTGGGTGACCAAACCCCTAATTCTCAGCTTAATAATCTGTAAAATAAGAAATAGTAAAAGTAACCATATCTCATATTTTTGACAGGATTAAAATTACAGTGCCCAGCATACATTAAGTACTTAATAAATGTTAGCTGTTATTACTAGCTAGATTATCCCAAACCTATTACATGCCTTTATCACATGACTAGCATGTACTATGAAATTTTGTCTTTCTAACAACTCTGTGAAGTATTATCCCATTTTTACAGATGAGGAATCTGAGGCTTGGAGAAATAAAGGAAATTGAAAAAGGCCAAAAGGCTAATATTTGGGAGTCAGGATTAGAGAACCCAGGCAGTTTAACTCCACAACCTGTACTCCTGGCCCCCTTGATCCTTGACCTTACCTTGAGGCGAGAGGGGTCAGCACAGGCATAGGGACAGAGGTGACAGCGGTAGGGCTTTTCCCCAGTATGAATGCGACTGTGCCAGGTGATCTTCTGCCGGTTCTTGGTGCTGTATGCACAATCGGTACACTTGTAGAGCCGCGTGCCCCCATGCCCTTTCACATGGTGATCTAGCACCAGCTGATGGCGGCACATGAAGTCACAAAAGGGGCAGCGCAGAGGGGGCTGGCCAGCATCCCCATCTGAGGCTGCTGCTGCTGCAGTCCCCTCATGCTGTTCCAAGTAGTGCTTCACCAGGCCCACCCGCTCCCGGGCAGCGAAGTCACAGAGCTGACAGCGGTGGCTGAAATGCTGCTGCCTCCGGTGCTCATCCAGTGCTGGCCGGCTAGGAAAGGCCTGCTGGCAGGCTCCACACTCGAGCCGTGGGTGCTGTTTACATGTGTGTCCTCGCAGGCTGGCAGGGCTGGGACATAGGAACCCACAGCGGGAGCAGTGCAGGGGGCCCTCAGTGGCCTCCGCAGGGGAGCCTGGGGCTGGAGGTGTAGGCTCAGGATGCCGGCGCAGAGCATGTTGCTTGAGTGCTGTCTCAGAGCTGAACTGGGCCTCACACTGGGGACAGGCAAAGGCTGGGGTGCCCTGGTGGCAGCTGTTTACATGGCGAGTGATGTCGTGGCGAAGGTAGCCACTATAGTCACAAAGTGGACAGAAGTGGGTGGGTGTTTTGTCGTGTACCCTCAGCCGGTGCAAGCGCAGTTTCGAGTTAGTACCAAATGTCTGGGGACAGGAACTGCAGGGGATGCGGCCAACACCTGTGTGTCGGGACTGATGAGCCTCCAAACGGTACCGTCTAGTGGTGGAAAAATCACAGAAAGGGCACTGATGTGGCTTCACTCCCTCGTGCTTGAGCCGCTGGTGCTGCTGTAGGCACCTGCTCTGTTTACAGACAAAGCCACAGTCCCCACACTGAAGAGGGGGCCGGGGGCCATGGGCTGGGGCCACAGTGGGGTGCCTCTGCCTCTGGTGGAGTTTCAGGGCAGCAGCAGCAGGAGTGGTAAAGGAACAGAGGCCACAATGCAACTCTCCAGACTGCTTAAGGGGGCAGCCCCTGGTCTGGTGAGTCCTCAGGGCCCGCTCCTGCTGGCAGCTAAAGGGACATGTAGGGCAGGAGAAGCGAGCCCCCTTTGGCTTTGGAACCAGAGCTGTGTCCCCATCCCCAGGGCTGCACTCTGTACTCCCACTGTTTATGGAAACAGAGTCCCCATTGCTCAGTGGGGACACAATGGGTTGGGTCTGGGTGGCCCCCCGCTTTCCTGCCCCATTACGTATCCCCCGGCAGCCTTCGGCCACGTGGGAGGTAATGGAGGAGAGCCGAGAACAAAGAAACATGCATGAATTGCAGTGAAACTTGCCCTGTTCAAAGTGGAACTTCTCAGGGGTTTCTGGGGATGAGGAGTTTCCCGTAAGTACTGTGGAGCCAGAGAATGGAGCCAGAGGCTCCTCAATTTCTTCTGATTCCTTAGGAAGCTCGGAAGAAACATCTTTTGGGAGCACTACCTCTACTTCTAATGGTGCAGGTGGGGGCTTCCCACCTTCTACAGCCTCTGAGGCCTGGGTGCCAGGGGGCGGAGGATGCAGAGGGATAGGTGAATCTGCTCTGGGCAAGCACTTGTTCTTTTTGAGCAGAACAGGGCACTTCTTCAGCAGGTGGGTGCTAAGGCCACGCTGTTGCTTAAAACCAGCCCCACACTCAGGACACAGGAGGGGCTCTCGGCGGCCCTGGCACCCAGTCCTGGAATGCAGACTCAGGGCCTTCTCCCGGCGGGTAATAAAAGGGCAGTGTGGGCAGCGAAAAGCCTGCCCCTCTCCCTGTATTACTACCATCTGAACCCGCCCTTCCAGTACCAGCGCCTCAGCCTGTTCTTTGTCCTGTCTCCTTAGAGCCTTGAGTAATGACTCTGACTCAGGGAACTGGGGCAGGAGTGCTGTCTCAGTGGGCGGAGTTGCCTTGAAAGTTCCCACCCAGCTGTCAGGGGGTTCCTCTGAGGAAGAAGGATTTCTGAGGGGCTCGGAGACTGGTTTTTCCAGAATGGGCTCTTCCTCAGCTCCCAAGTCAGAAGTCTCAGCACCTTCAAAGGTAGACAGCTCTGTCAAAGTTCCATCTGGCCCTTCCAGTCTCAGGGGCCCCGAGGGATCCAGGGGCCTGAATTCCACAGGGGCTGTTTCAGTGATCTCCTCAAGGGGCGGCTCGGCCACAGGTTCCAGCTCTACTCCCAGGGCCTCTAGGTGTAGTGTGCAGCTGCCCTCATCTCCCTCCACTGGACTGGGGCTGCCAACCAGGTCACCCCCTTGGGGAACCTCACTGCCATCCTGTCTCCCAGCACTGTCCTCCTCACCGGCCTCTGGCAGAACCTGGTCCATGCTGGGGTCCTCCACAGCCCTAGGGTGGTGGTCCTGTCCCACAGGCTGGGCCGACAGCTGGCCTGAGGACTCTGAGTCTGGTGGGGATGTCGGGCATTGCCTGGCCTCTGGCTCTTGGCTGGCATAGCGGAGCTGCCAGACCTGGTCTCCGGGCACATAGCCATGGGCCTTGCGCTTGTGGAAGAAGAGAGTGGTGTTGCTGAAGGTGCGGTAGTCACAGAGGGCACAGCGGAACTCACGGAGGCGGGTGTGTTTGCAGTTCTCGTGGCTCAGCAGGGCCTGCTTGTGGCGGCTCTGGTAGCTGCAGTAGCGACAGGGGTAGAGCGGGGCTGGCTTGCTGGGGTGATGCTGGGAAGCCATGTGCTTCTGTAGCTCATACTTCCGCTTGCAAGCAAAGGCACACACCTCACACATCAGGGACTTGCCCTGGTGTCTCAGCTTGTGGCTGCTCAGCTGATCAGCCCGGTGGCAGCGGTAGGAGCACTGATTGCACTGGTATCTGAGGAGGAGGAGCAAGGCGGGGTGGGAGGAGAGGGGAGTAAAATCACAGCTATAAACCAATCATAAGAACTAGCAGTCACTATTTACTATGGGTCAGGCGCTACACTCAGTATTGTACGTACACCATCTAATTCCATGTTCTTTCCCACTACCCTATGAAACAGGTATCCATTTTACAAGTGAGAAGACAAAAGCATAGAAGTTAATAGCTTGCCTGAAGTTACAAAGTGAAGGGCAGAGACAGTCTAGCTTCAGTGCTTTTGTTCTAGTCCCTACTCTATATTGCTCACTAAAAGGAAGACTCAGCAACCTACTGTGGACTTCTAAGGAGCTGACATGCCTACAGCTCCACAGGGCAGGTTTCTATGTCTAGTCTCCACTCTCCCATGAAGGCAATGAAAACTAAAGAGAAACCCCCAGCCAGCTGTGCCCAGAGGTCGGAGGGGAAGTGGTCACGATTGGGGTCACAGTGCAGTCTATCTACTTTCCCAGGGCTGGTCTCTGAGAACTCAAGTGACACCTTAGTGTCTAAGCCTATACTCTGGGTCTATACTCCCTTCTTGGAGCCCGGGGATCTCTCACCATGCAGACTGGGCCACAGGCACAGAAGCCAGCTACAGGTGACAGAGCTGAGATGATAGAGCCAGAGGGGTGTTACGAAAAGTCTCCTCAGGGCCAGAAGAGCAATGGGGCCACAGCTGAATCCAAGAGGAGGCTAGCTTAGCCTAAGGGTCTTGGGATAGGGATGGAGGCGTGCATGCACTCATACCTGAGGTCCCCTAAGTGTTTTCGCATGTGCACACTGAGGTAGTGCTTCCACTTGGTGACATAGCCACACTCAGTGCACATGTAATCCTTGGTGTTGGAGTGGGTCAGCATGTGCTTGGATAGGTAGCTCACATCTCGGCACGTGAAGTCACACAGCTCACACTTGTGAGGTTTCTCGCCTTATGTAGGGGTGCAGGTAGGGATCAGAAGGGAGAGAACACAGGTCACACAGAGATCAAGTAAGCAGACAGACCATTTCCCCCAGCAAGTCTGTCCTGATGCCAGGCAGGAGAATCTTCACGCGACGACAAGAGTCAATGCCGCTTCGCAGCCCTCTCGGACGACTACTCTACTCTGACACCGATGAAGATGGGAAGAAAGTGAAGACTAAGGTTTGCAAAACTAGCTTTAAAGTTCACTCCTGATTTATTATACAGCTTGTTGGCACTAACAGCCAACTAACTGCTCCACTTTGCCCAATTCCTTTCAGTTTTGTGGAAGAGAAGGAGAAAAAAATTAGGCAATATAACACAGTGGTTAAGAACTCTGACTCTGGAGTCCAACACAGTAATAAAGATATTAATAGTTAACATGTATATAGTGTTCACTCAGTGCCATGCACCTGTCTGAACCCTTTATAAAAATGCTTCCTCTGAATCCTCACAATAAGGTGCTATAACTATCCATTTTACAGAGGAGCAAGCTGAGGCACAGAGAAATCACAGAGCTATTAAGTGGTGGCTGAAGTTCCAGCTTACTACTACATGACCTTGGGCAGGGCAGGTCATTTAACCCCTCTAAGTCTCAGTTTCCTTGTTTCCAAAAAGAGGACAACTAAAATACTGACCTTACATGGTTGATATGAAGATTAAATGAAATGTCCCAAAGTCCTCAGTGGCGCCCAGTGAGAACTCAAGGGTGAGCCATCCCTGGAGTTGGTCAGGACCTGGCACTAAGAAGCTGGGGGCCATGTTTGTTCAGGACCCTTCCCTATTATCCCTGCCAACCCACTCAGCCCCTTTCCCTATGGTGAATGGCAAGCAACACAGCGTTCTGGCTCTGGTTCTGTTACTAACTGTGTGATTCTAAAACAGGCTATTTAAATTTTCAGTTTCAAATCTTTACCTGCCTGCCTTATAAGGTTCTTATTATGGATTAAATGAGATAAAATATATGAGAGAACTCTATAAAGCACTATATAGATGTAAGGTTTTAGAAAAGAACTCATAAAAATGAGGTTTTATGATTAAAGCATGTATCAACGGGAACAATAATGGCTTTGTCCCAAGCTGCCTAAAAACTGTCCTCTTGAACAAAGAGTCTTCAATATTTTTAAATGTCTTATCGATCCATTATGCTTACACAGATATCACAAATGTAGCAGGAAGCCTGATAATGCTTGTCACTCAAAACATCAGTAATGCTGGTAACTACTTAAAAGTCTGACTTGAGCCTGGCCGGTGTAGCTCACTGGTTGAGTGTCCGACCCATGCACTAAAAGGTTGCTGGTTCGATTCCTGGTCAGGGCACAAGCCCAGGTTGTGGGTCTGATCCTCAGTGCGAGGCATGTAGGAGGTGGCCACTCAATGTTCTCTCTCATTGATGTTTCTCTCTCTCTCTCCCCCTTCCTCTCTCTTTAAAATCAATAAAGAAAAAATATTTTTTAAAAAAGTCTGGCCCTGGCTGGTTTGGCTCAGCAGTTAAAGACGGCCTGTGGTTCAGAGAGACCCGGGTTCGGTTCCTGCTAAGGGCATGCACCTTGGTTGCAGTTTGTTTCCGGCCCTGGTTGGGGTCGTGTGGGTGGCAACCAGTCGATGTGTTGCTCTCACATCGATGCTTCTCTCTCTCTCTCTTCCTCCCTCTCTCCCTTCCACTCTATCTGAAGATAAATGCAAAAATGTCCTCAGGTAAGGATAAAAAAAAAAAAAAGTCTGACTTGAAATATCTGCAAATTCCAGGTCACCAAATGGGCTCGGGTTTCAGTGTCATGGCTGAATGTATGGATGGCTCAGACCCCTGGGTTTTTTCACTTTAAGAGGCTGGGTACTGGCCCATCCAAGGCTAACTAGGGGTTGGCAGAACTGGACAGGGCCCTATGGGTCCTAGCCTGACCACTTTTCTTTTTTGTTAATCCTCACTAGAGGATATTTTTTCCATTGATTTTTTTTTTAGAGAGTAGAAGGGAGGGAGGGGTGATAGAAAGAGAGAAAGAGAAATCGATGTGAGAGAGACACTGACTGGTTGCCTCCCACACGTGCCCTGACCAGGGCCAGGTATCAAACCTGTGACCCTTCGTTGCACAGGCCGATGCTCTAACCATTAAGCAATACTGGCCAGGGCCTGACCACTTCTAGTTGAGTAATACTCAGCTTAAGGCTCATAAATTCCAGGAATACTAGGTCAAATGAGACAGTGAATGCAAAGCTCTTCATATGTACGTCTGCCATCACCACCAACATTGTACTACTGTCAGGAAGGAAGCCCCCTCACCTGTATGCAGCAGCATGTGGCGGATGAGCACTCTCTTGTGGGCAGTGGCAAAGTTGCACTCAGGGCACTGGTGGATCTTCTCATGAGCATGCATCTTGCCCACGTGATCCTGGTAGGCCACCGGGTTGAAGGTGGCGAAGGGACAGAAGGTGCAGCGCAGTTCCACACTGCCAGGGTGGCCCTGCTTCTTGTGTTTGCGGAACAGGTGCTTGTTGGAGCAGGCGAAGTCACAGTGGGGGCAGTGGAAGGCATAGTGGCTCTTGTGGTGGGCCTCCATGGCCTCGGCTGTGGCAAAGAGCATGGGACATGAGTGATGGCGGCACTCCACAGCCCGCACCCCATGGGTCTCCTTCAGGTGCTTCGTGAAGGCCTTGCGGTCGGGTGCTGCATAGCTGCAGCCCTCCTGAAAGCAGCCAAGGGGCAACGGCTCCGCTGCTGCCGCTGCTGCGTGACTCTTGAGGTGCTCCTTAAGGGCCTGGCTGAGGCGGAATTCCTCCCGGCAGACAGGACAGGCATAGGTGTCTGAGTAGAAGTTGGAAATATCCTCGTGCATGCTGGCCATGTGGCGGTTGAGTGCGTTCCTCTCCACTGCACTGTAGTTGCATAGTGGGCAGCGGTGCGCCTTCTGGCCCAGCTCACGCAGCAGATGGGTCTTGAGCTTGCTCTTACTGGTGAAGAACTTCTGGCAGTTGGGGCACTGGAGGCTGGGGTCTGGGAAGTGAAGATGTAGGTGCTCCACCAGATGGGTCCGCTTCTTAAAGCAGCGCTTGCATTCTGGACACATGTGGGTCTTGAAGAGGGACTCGGTGCCAGGAGCCACACCCCCTGTGAGAGGGAGAGGCAGAGCGTTGAGAACAAGATCCTTCAGTAACTCAGGAGCTGGCTAGACTACAGGAGAACCACAATTTGCCCAGACACAAACAGTGTCTGGCCTTTCCCCTTTCTCTCTAGGAAACCAAACAATAGCATCTCAAATATTGATGTCTCAAAGAAAAGACACAAAATTTAAGTATTTAGAGAAATAAAATCACAAAAACTTCTCAGACCCTGCTGGGGCCTGTTTGAAGGGCTTTACCCAGCCACTCACTCACTATTCTTGAGCCTCTGTCTGGAGTTGCTCAAAAGAACAATCTGCTTGGAGCATTCTTGTTCCTCCTACCCATGTTCATGGGGGTTGCTTGGAAGGGAAAGAACCCCATGTAGGAATGAGCAGAAGAGAAGAAGGTAAAGCACTCCAACTTCTAAACACGGGCTCATGAGTTCTAGGTAGCTGGGAGCTGGTAATAAATATGATCAGGTTTTTCTTACACACCCGACCGTAAGCAGGCTCCCTATGCAATGGGTTCTGAATGTTGTTTTATTGAGTTGGAAACTAGGAAGCAAGGATTCAGAAAAAAAATCTTAGGGGGCCCAATGCCAGACAAGAAAGGCTGCTGATCATTAATAACCTCTGGCATCTTTATATAGATTATGGATATTACCCATTCCTTCCCTGAAAAAGAGCGTCCTGAGGAAAACCAGCCCAGGAGAACAAACTCTAATTACCTCTACACCCTATGTTACTAGTCTTTACCCATTTATCATTTTCACATTAGACATGTCAAAATGGACTGTTAAAATAAAAGGATCTGAACCAAAGCTCAGAAAACCAAACCCTAGAGCCTCAATGCCAGGCTCCCCACAATCCATTCCTCCTTACCACCAAGAAGTTCAAACCTAATCATATCGTTACCTTCCAATTGCTGGACCCCCTGGCCTGTTTCCAGGGCTTTCTGGGAGTCCTTCAGAGTGCCACACTCCTTCTCTTCCTCTATATCCTCCTCTTCAGCTGACTCTTGCCCGGGAAAGGGTGTATCTGCTTCCTCTGAAGGCTGTCCCTCTCCTGAGGGCAGTTGGGGAGCTGGAGACACATAAAACTTGATGAAGTCTACAGGAGCCGACAGCACTGAATGCTTGTACTTCTCCTCTTACTAGCTGACAGAATCACCCCTTCCCATTTAGCATAAGGGGATCTGGGGTTCTTACAGGAAGACCAGAAACGAAGCTATCAGTAATGCTCCAGCCTAAAATAAATTACTCCTCAAATAACACCATCCTCAGACCCCTTGAAGGTAAGAGCTCTGAGGTCACTGGAGTTGGGGGTAGGGGACTGAGAGGTAGAGAGTGGGTGGACTGCACTTCCCTGGCTCAGGTCCCCAAGCCTAACAGCTGCTGGTTCAGAGCAGGTGAACGCACCCTAACCTCTCAACTGTTCTACTGAGAAACCCAACTCAACAGTTCAGGCTTAAAACCTGCCTTGGTAAGGCAAAGACCTATGACTATTTCCCAGAAGAAAAGAAAGGTCTTCCCTTTAGGAGCAGAGCACAAAGGAATCTTAGCAAGCCAAATCCTCTCATCAGAATTCTGGCCTCTCCTGGCCTGATTCCTCTATTTCCTTCTGCTCCTCTTCTCAACCCATGCCCTTTTTTTTTGAGACCAAGAGGAGTAAGAATCAATGAAGCACCACCCTCCTTGGAGGTTTCTTTTTAAAATAACCCCAGCTTTTCCTACCCAACCCCACTTGCTCTAAAAGGGAGTCAAAAGGCATTCTACCAGTGGCTATGGGCATTTTAGCTTTTGTCCTCAGAAAGTTCTGAAATGAATCAGAAGAGAATATTGGTTAAGTAACTTCAAGGCCACAGTGTGGTTGAAGCCAAATTTCACTCAGTGTCATAAATAAAGACATTCTCTGTATCCCATACATTCTGACTGGTCCAAGCTTTCTGGATGTCTTCCCATGTCAGTCAGTAGTTCTGTCCTCCTGAGCCACTAGTCTGGATTCTCTTGTAATCAGGTATACATCCATGGCACTACATACAACTGCCTTTCCAGGTGGCATACTGCTGGGCCCCTGGCCTCATACCTGGCAGCAGCTCCTGGGATGAAAGACCCTGAACGGCCGACAGTTCTCCCTGTGTCCTGGCCCCATGGCTGCGCCGATGCTGCCAGAAGAGTTTGACGTTGGAGCCCATGAAGCTGCAATGGTTGCAGTGGAAAGGGTAATGGGCCTGTCGGTGCAGCTCCATGCCCTGCTGGCTCCCAAAGAGCAGGGGGCAGCCCCGGAAAGAACAGGGCACAGGAACCACACTGTGGGTCTGCCTCAGGTGGTGCTGCAGACCCTTACGATCTTCAGCAGAGAACAGACAGCCAGACTCTGGGCAGGAGAAGGTGTTGGGAGGGCCCCGGTGAATCTTGAAGTGGCTCTTCAGGGCCTGGGGTTGGGCAAACTCCTGTCTACACACAGGGCATGGCAGGGGGCTATCAGGTAGGCTCTGGCTCTGCAGAGGGCCAGGTAGAGTTAGGTTGCTGGGGGTTAGCTCTACAGAGCATGGGGGGCTAGATAGGCCCTGCACAGGCTGTATAAGGGTCTCAGTGCACTGGTGCAGGGCCAGCAGAGTGGGCTCTGCGAAGCTCTGCTCACAGCGCTCACAGAAGTACACCTCCACCACCTTTACCAGGACACCTGCAGGCAGAGGACCAACAGAGAAAGGCACAGAATCAGATAGAATGAGACTCATAGGAGTTAGTTATTAGCAGAAAATATAGGTGAATCTTTTAATATTCATGGAATGTAGATGGACTTCTGCACCTGAATCATAAGCCTCATGAAGGCAGGAACAATCTGTCTTGCACATGCGTTTGGATTCCCAGTACCTAGCACAATACTTGGCATAAAGTAGGTACTTAATAAATATTTGTTAAATAGATGTAACAAGCATTAATCAAATCCAGAAAGCATTAAGAAAAGGCAATATATTTTGCCCAAATAAAAAATTAGAAACTTCCTTTAAAAAAAAGAAAATGACAATATGGGGATAATATCTGCAATATAAATGATAAAGTGTTACTTTCATATTCTTTTAAGAGATTTTCATAGGCACAGTAATTCATAAAATAGAGAACATTCTTTTTGAAAAGAGAAAAATCATGTTCATAATAATTGCTGCCATTTCTTAAGCAATAGGCAGGACTTTGATAGAGAAAGGCTTAGCTTTGGCCAGTTTGGCTCAGCAGTTGGAGTGTCGGCCTGAGGACCAGAGAGTCCTGGGTTCGGTTCCTGCTAGGGGCACATACCAAAAAAAAAAGATAAAGAAAGGCTTAGGTGCCCTGGCTGGTTTGGCTCAGCAGTTAGAGCATCAACCTGTGTACCAAAGAGTCCCGGGTTCGATTCTGGTCAAGGGCACGTATCTCGGTTGCAGTTCGTCCCCAGACCTGGTTGGGGTCATGTGGGAGGCAACCAGTTGATGTCTCTTTCTTTTTTTTTTTTATTCTCACCCGAGGACATTTTTCCATTTTTTGTTCAGGTAGAGTAGGAGGGGGAGAGAGGAACAGAGAGAGAGAGAGAAACATCGACGTGAAGGGACACATCGAGTGGCTGCCACCCGCACGACTGACCAGAGCCGGGGACAAACTGCAACCGAGGTACATGCCCTTAGCGGGAACCGAACCCAGGTCTCTCCGGACCACAGGCCGACGCTCTAACCGCTGAGCCAAACCGGCCAGGGCTCTCTCTCTTTCTTTTATCCTCACCAGAGGACATTTTTCCATTTTTTGTTCAGATAGAGTGGGAGGGAGAGAGGAAGAGAGAGAGAGAAACATCGACATGAAAGGGACACATCAAGTGGCTGCCTCCTGCATGACCCCAAACAGGGACGGGGACAAACTGCAACTGAGGTACGTGCCCTTAGTGGGAACTGAACCCAGGTCTCTCTGGACCGCAGGCTAATGCTCTAACCGCTGAGCCAAACTGGCCAGGGCTGATGTATCTCTCTTGCATTGATGTTTCTCTCTCTCTTTCCCTCCCTCCCACTCTATCTGAGGATAAAATGGGAAAATATCCTAGGGTGAGGATTAAAAATAAATAAATAAATAAATAAATAAATAAATAAATAGACTTAGGTAATACTCTCTTAGTCCTCAACTGCCCTATGAGCAGAGGGACCTGGGATTCTGCAAGGTTAATGCTGGAGCCATGACTCAAGCCCAGATTTTTCTCACATTTATTCTGGTGGTCCTTTTTCTCTTTATTGTATTTTTGTTGAAATAAAAATTCAGTGCAGCAATTCAAATGATACAGAGCTAATTTAGGACCCCCCCCACCCCCCCCCCCACAGGTTGGTCTATATCCTTTCAGGTCTTTTTGGATCATTTTTCTGCAATTTACTTAGTTTTTTTTCCTTTGCTATATATATCAAGGTATTTTTCTCCCTGAGTACATTTAGATCTACTTCATATTTTTCTGTCCAGTTCATAGTACTTCAGAGCATGGATAAATCAAAAGAAATGTTGCCATCACTGATGGACATTTGGGTTACTTACCACCATTAAAAATAGGCTAGCCTACAAATCTTTACCCCTATATCCTTGTATGCGTGTGAGTCTTTCTCTAGGACAGATCCTGACAAGTGGAATTACTGGGTCAGAGTACACATATTTTAAACTTTGTCATGTAGATAAATTGACCTTCAAAAGTTACTAATTTATACTCTCTATAAGCTATAAAATAGAGTCTGTTTCCCCACAGCCTCACCAACACTAGGTATTATAAAAATGTTCAACTTTTGCCAAAGTCAAGAAACAAAAATGGCATCTCGTAGTTATTTTTAACTGGAATGTATTTGTGTGTTAGTGAGATTTAGTATCTTTATGGTTATTGACTATTTTTATTTCTTTAGTGAATTTCATGTAGATTTCTTTCCCCCTTTTTAAAAAAACACTATTTTTCTTATTGTGAAGCTTTTTAAATTTTAAAGATATTAACTCTTTCTTATATATTGCAAATGTTTCCCCCAGGTTTGTTTTTATTTATTATTTCCTTCACCACACAGAAGTTTAGAAATATTACATGACCAAATTAGCTAATCTTTCCCAGTATTTTTTGTACCCTGCCAAGGGAAGTTGTGACACCTGTAGATGGAGGATGGCAGTTGAAAAACAGAAGTTACTTAAAATAAGAAGTTGTAGATGTGGGAAGAATAAAGGGGAGAATCTTTCTTCTAGCATAAGTGTAAATGCTCAACTCTCACCCTTGACCACAGGCCTTGGATGAGTTAAGTATGCTATACACAAAAAACAGGCAGGGAAGTACCAGATTACCTCTGGGAAGCCCTGCCAAGCCCCGGGTGGTGGAGAGAGGCTGGGTCTTATGCCTAATCCCTGGCTGGAGTTTCTGGTAAAGAGTTTCCAAGGACTATTGGAGTGAGGACTGGGCAGAGGTATCAGAAAGGACTTCCCTTCTGAATTACTGCCTAGCATACACGATGCCCTCGCAGGGAAGGACCGCCAAGAGCTTGCTACAAGGTTGTATACCACCTTGCCAGCCTTCAATCAACATTTACCAGCTGCAAATAAAATTACAACATCTCTCAATATAAAAATAGGATGCTTCTTTGTGTTCTCATCATACTTACATATGTAAGGATAAAATATAGCATAGACAAAACCTCAGGGCTATTAGTTCCACTAGGCTGCTAGCAACTGTATTTGTACCTGAGGTCTCTCCAGGAGCACCTGGGGACAGGTTTCCAGCTACTGCTTCTACAATGATCTCCATGTTCCCTGCGTCCTCCTCTGTTGTTGTGGCCTCTACCAGCAGGCAGCCTGGGTCAGCAGGCAAAGATGTGGGGTTCCCAGATGGACAGTGGCTCTGGACGGGATCCAGGATTCCAGGGTTAGAGAGAGGTGGGGGGATCAGCAAGAGCTCAGGGCACAGTCCATCCATCTCCGTAGTGCTGTTGGCAGGCTGTGAGTCCAACATGGGGTCTGTCATAACTACCAGCGTGTGTGCCGTGGTCTCTTCAGTGCTGATAAACCAACCAGAAGAGAAACCAAACAAAATATAGTTAGATTTCTCACTTTCTTCCCAGTTGATGTGGGTGCACAGCCTAGTGCCTGCCCACTTAGGCATTTCCTTGCATGGCAGCATGCCACAACTAGTTAACCTGGAACTTTTCTTTTTATGACAATGTCTAGAACAAAGAGTATAAACATTATAATTAGGGCCAATGTTAGGAGAGAGCCAACAAATTTTGGCCAATATATTAAAGACTGCAGGTTATGTTTTTTGGAACTAAGGGATCTTGGTCAAATCATTAACAGTCTGGGTCTGTTTTCTTATCTGTAACCAAATTGGGTGGGACCAAGGGACCACAGAGGTACCTTACCTTTTTAACATTTTATTATTTTTTTTTTAGATTTTCAAATTACCTTTTATTAATTTTATAATTTCATAACAGCTATTTAGGTATATAAACATGTATATACAATTTTCTAAACATGTAAATGAAAAGCAGTAGTTTTAATCTGCTGGAATTTATGTTTTTTTAATCTTTATTGTTGGATGTAAAATGTATTACAGATGTTCCACATTTTTCCCCCATTGACCCCCTCCTCCCCACTCCCGCCCCCCTCCCGCCTTTTCCCACACTATTGTCTGTGTCCATTGGTTATGCATATAAGTTCTTTGGTTTATTTCTTCCCACCCCCCCAACCCCTTTCCCTTTGAGGTTTGTCAGTCTAGCAATGAATTTGTACTTCTTAATCCTTTCACCTTTTTCACCCATTCCCCCAACCCCCCTTCCAACTGGCAACCAACAAAATGTTCTCTGTATCTATGAGAATGTTTCTGTTCTACCTGTTCATTTTGTTTGTAGATTCCATTGTTGATAGTTATGTATTCATTGCCATTTTGTTTGTTCAGATATTTTATCTTTTTCTTCAAAAAGACCCTTCATCATTTTATATAATAACAGTTTGGTGGTGATGAACTCCTTTAACTTTTTCTTGTCTGGAAAAGTTTTTATATGGCCATCAATTCTAAATGACAGCTTTGCAGGATAGAGTAATCTTGGTTGTAGGTTCTTGCTTTTCATCACTCTGAATATTTCTTGCCACTCCCTTCTGGCCTGCAAAGTTTCTTTTGAGAAATCAGCTGACAGTGTAATGGGAACTCCCTTGTAGGTAACTAGCTGCCTTTCTCTTGCTGCTTTTAAGATTCTCTCTTTGTCTTGAACCTTTTGAATTTTGATGGTGATGTGTTTTGGTGTGGGCCTCTTGGGGTTCATCTTATTTGGGACTCTCTGTGCTTCCTGGACTTGTATGTCTGTTTCCTTCACCAAGTTAGGGAATTTTTCTGCCATTATTGTTTCAAACAGGTTTTCGATTTCTTTTTCTTGCTCTTCTCCTTCTGGCACCCCCAAGATGCGAATGTTGGCACGCTTGAAGTTGTCCCAGAGGCTCCTTACACTATCCTCATTTTTTTGGATTCTTTTTTCTTTTTGCTGTTCTGATTGGGCATTTTTTTGCTTCCTTATATTCCAAATCGATGGTTTGCTCCTTGGATTTACATACTCTATTATTGAAGATGTGTAAATTATTCTTTATTTCAGTTAATGCCTCCTTCAATTCTAACTGTGCATCCATGATTTCTAACTGGTCCTTTTTTATGCTCTTGAAGCCCTCCCTGAGTTCACTGAAGTTCTCACTAAGTTCATTGAGCATCCTTATAAGCAGTAGTTTGAACTCAGCATCTGTTAGGTTGCTTATCTCCATTTTGCTTAGTTCTTTTTTTTGGGTTTTGTTCTGTTCTTTCATTTGGACCTGTTTCTTTGTCTCCTCATTTTGGCTGCCTCCCTGTGTTTGTTTCAGTGTACTTACTTAATGAGAGGTATGGGGCTCGCTGAGACCAGATGCTGCTTGTTTGAAAGAATTTAGGAAAAACCTGAAGCAGGATCCAAGACAGGCCAATCCTATGGTTAAGCAGCTGGCAACAGCTTGGGGGGCCTGAAAGTTGGGTGGGCGGGGCCTCAGGGAGTCACCAGGGCAGGGCTACCAGTGTGAGCCAGGTTGCTGGAGTCCCAGATATGGTGACTGTCTGCCACCCCAGGGAAGGGCTCACCAAAGGAACAAAGGCCTCTGACAGCACGTTTGTCCTGGAGAAAGCCCCCTCTCCAGCCCTTGCTCCAGTGCCAAACAGCTCAGTTCTTCCCTGTATGTTTCTGGTGCCCCTCGAGCTGCCTCCCATCCAATCTTAGAGGGAGAGAGTCTGATAAGTTCGCGCACGGGCCCTTTAAGGAGCTGCCTGGGGCTCCAGCCGCGTCAGCTTCCCTGAGCCTCAGTTTCTGCTGGTTTTTCCAGCCAGAAGTTCTGGGAACTTCTCTTCCTGGCACTGGAACCGTGAGCGGGGCACCTGGTGTGGGACGGGGACCCCTCAGTCCTCAGGAAGGAACTTCCCAGCCGAGGTAGTCTCCTGATTTTTATCTGCCACATATGGGTGTGGGCCCAGCCCCTGGCGCAGCCGCAGCGCCTCGCACCTCCGCCCCTCCTACCAGTCTGGATGTGGCTGCTGCTTTAATTCCGAAGTTGTAGGACTTCCATTCAGCTTGATTTCAGGCGGTTTTGAATGATGGTTGTTCTATAGTTTAGTTGTAACTTTGATGTGGTTGTGGGAGGACGCGATACTGCGTTTACCTACCGCCATCTTGACCGGAAGTACTGGGATTTATGTTACTCAAAGTCTTACCAAAACATTTGTTATAAAAATCAATAAAATTGTTTAACACATTAAAAAAAATTTTGGACATGTGTACATAGTAATTATTTTCAAGCTTGCTTTACAAAAAATGAGTGCAATTTCTATCCATGTGTTCATAGTAACTTTCAAAAGTAGTTTAAAGAGGGAAAAAGAAGGTAGCATTGTCTTGTAATAGAGCATTAATTAATACTGACTTACCCTGGGACACTCATGAAAGATCCTTTACCACATGTAGTAAAAATATTTTAAAATACTCCATTTCTATGAATAAAACATAGAAAACAGTCTTTATATTCTTAGACTAACTTGTTACTATACAAAACTACATTCATTTTGCAGATATTCCTGACACCCCACGTTATTTCTTTAAAAATATTTGATATTTGAAAAGAAGCCCACAGACTTATTCTCCTTCCAATACATTCACTGAAAACAGATTTAAGTGAGCATGTCTCATTTTGATTGTACCCTTTATTTGTATACTTTAAAAATGACTACAATATTGTACATTTGTATTTATATCTTTTATCCTCACCCGAGGACATTTTTTCCATTTTTGTTCAGATAGAGTGGGAGGGAGAGAGAGGAAGAGAGAGAGAAACATCAATGTGAAAGGGATACATCGAGTGGCTGCCACCGCACGACCCAACCAAGGCCGGGGACAAACTGCAACCGAGGTATGGCCCTTAGCGGGAACCAAACCTGGGTCTCTCTGGACTGCAGGCCAACACTCTAACCGCTGAGCCAAACCGGCCAGGGCTACATTTGTATTTTTAACTGGTATTAAAATGAACATGTATGATCTATGCAAAACCAGCAGCCTGTACTTCTAGCAACAGATGTCATAGGAAAGAGAAAAAAAAAGAAAAAGCCCTGAGTCAGTATTTTTTGCAAAAGCAATGAAGAAGAGTGCTCTGACGTCATTTTGTAACTTATGAAATAGTCAGGACTGTCCAGTTTTCATTTGTTTTGTTTCCATTTTGATTGAAGAGATATGGCTTTTGTTTAGTTAATCCAACTCAGGTTATTTCTTTTTTTTTATTTTTTTATTTTTTTATCCTCACCCAAGGACATTTTTCCAATTTTTGTACAGATAGAGTGGGAGGGAGAGAAAGAGAGAGAGAGAGAGAAACATCGACGTGAAAGGGACACATCGAGTGGCTGCAACCCGCACGACCAACCAGGGCCGGGGACAAACTGCAACCGAGGTACGTGCCCTTAGCGGGAACCGAACCCGGTTCTCTCCGGACCGCAGGCCAACGCTCTAACCACTGAGCCAAACCGGCCAGGGCTCAGGTTATTTCTTAATACTAAATTTCATTTAAATTCTCAGAATATCCTGATGATTGCTGAGTTATGTCTTCCATTTCTGCACAGGGTCCTGCTTGAAATTTAACATCATCAATGGCAATATCACCTCTTATTGACACTCCCCGAATGGCTTCAAAAATTATCTGGTGTTGCCTCTCACTGCTGTATTCAATCACTGCTCGGAGCTAAGAAATGCTCTGTTCATCTCTTCTTCTCCATAAGAGGACCTCTTCCCTGTCACCTTCTTTTTTCAAATAAACACTCAGCAGGCCAGTCCCTGCTCCATACATGTGGTATAAAAAGGTCAAGCAGTGCTTTCTGGTGACTCCTCCAAAAGGCCAGGACAAGAGATGTGCCTTTTGTCCATACACCATGTGGGAAGCCTCGATGTACATGTAGTAGCCCTCATTCCGGTCCTGCCCACAGCCATCTTCCTTCTTCCTTTTAACATTTTATGATCTCACTATTCCTCTGCATGGGTATATGGCCCTTCTTTCATGGCCTGGTCCCTGCTGACCTCTCCAGACTCACTTTCCACTTCTTCCCTCAACAGATCTCTGAACCAGTCATACCAATGATTTGCCATTTCCCAGACTCACCACATTCTCTTTTGCTTCCATACCTCACACGTCTCTGGACCTTTTCCCCCCTTCTCCACCTCTCATCTGGCCAAGCAACTCCTAATTACCCTTTAAGAATCTGCACACATATCACTTCCATTATGAAGGCTTCCTGACCGATTAAGGCAGAGAATGCCTGGGGAATGAATGAAACCTGGTCTGGGTTCTAAAGCACCCGTTTCCGCCTGCCTGTGAGCTCTGACTCACCGCGTGGATTTGGACAGATGCAGTAACCTCGCTTCTCTGGGCCTCAGCTTTCTTATCTGTGAAGTGGAGGCGATGACAGTGCCCACATCGTTGGGCGGGAGCGGGAATCACAAGAGCTAGAGAATGAGAAAACCGACTTGTAACCTCAAGGCTTGGGATGGAGAATCGTCATGATTATGGGACTGAGAAAAAGCAGCAGGTAAGCGGGCGGGGTCCAGAGCAGTGACGCGACGGAGGCACCGGGGCGGCTATGTGATGCGCCAGGGCCCAGCTTGGCGTGCTCACCACCTCCTCCCGAGGGTTCTCATCTTCCAGGCCCACCCTCATCCTGGGGCACGAGAAACTTTTGCCTCCAGCCCACTCCATTCGCACTCCCTACTAGGTCCCGCCCCGCAGCTACTCACTTACCTCGCGGCCCAGGGCCGGCGGGAGCCGCATCTCTATGGTCGACGAGAAGCTGGAGCCGCCTCCAGGGACACCCTTTATGCGACCGCCTCCCGCCCAGCGGAACTCTAGGGCACTGGGTGTACGGAGGCCACTCTCTCTTCCTCTTGGCGGTGGGAGGAGTACTCTATGGTTTTCTCTATCGTTCCCGCCCCACCCCCCTAACCTCCCCCAATCATGAAGCCCGAGGAGTACCACCGAGAGTGTGGAGCAGAGTGGCAGGGCCTTCCTGGTGGGCGGAGCGGGAAGTAGATGAAAGAGCTCGGGGGTGGGGCCGAGCAGCGCTTCCCTGGACTGCGGAGGGGTGAAACCATTGAGAGGGAGGGCCAGAGAGCCATGGCGGTAAGGGGATGGAGTGATGGATTATCGCAAACCGCGTTGCTGGAAGAGCAAGTTGGGGTGTGGAGGGCGTTCGGGAGAGGGCGTCCGACTAGGGCCCGGAGCGGGAAGGGCTTTGTCTGTGGCCTTACATGCATAGGTATTTGGAATTCTGGATCCAACTCTGAGCCTCAGCGGAGGTCACTGCTGTCAGTTCTTCCCGCGTGCCAGGCGCAAAGTGGCAGGAGGCGGGGGAGGCGTACCAGACAATCGGCTTCCTACTCTTCGGGATCTTACAGCCTAGAATTAGATCTGGTCACGTTTTATTGCGGAGAATTATGAAAAATCTCCCCGGAGGAAGTAGCAAATGGGCAGGACTTCAGTTGGAAAGAATAAATTAGGATGGGTTTCGAGTCGAGAAAAGTGCTTAAGCCAGGAGGTGGGAGGTGGTTTGCATATTTGTTCAACAGAGTTTTAGGATTTAAGCTATGAAAGGTAGGTGGAGGGCTTTGAGTACCAGGCAGAGGAATTTTTACCTAATTCAAGGGTCTGTTGAAAGGTGTTGGGAGTAGGGAGAGAAATAGGATTGAAGCTGATCTTTATGAAGGAAAACCTGGACCCCTGTGTAGCCGTTTGAGAGACAGGTGAGAGATACTGAAAGGCTAAATAGGACATTAGGAATGAGCATATAAAGGAGAGGATATTTGAAGGACATTACTCATTGTAACAAGGTATGGTGGTTACTGACAGGTCAATGGAAATGAGTGGCTTCATTCCTTGCTAACTCTGGCCAGTGGGCCCCTTTCTATCTCAGCTGGTCCCAGGGACTACAAAAATTCTGTACATTTGTTATCCTGTTGTGAAGCCAGTTACACTGTTCTCTTAGGATTAAAGACTCTCTAGATTCGTTCTCTGGCAGGAAACTGAAGTATGAACAGGATCATGAAGGGCAAAATGGGACCAAGGGCCTGGAGTCTCAGCCCTTGCCAACACCATGGCCACCTCACAAATGGGGGATAGCAAAGCACACAGTAGCTGACCTGTCTTTCCTGCTCCCAGCTCTTGCAGGAGGGAAGGTGGGGGAGGAGAATTGAGTCCAGTTTCTCAACTAATCTTGTGTTTTTTCCCATTTCCATTGCTTCCCATCCCCAGGTTTTGAAATTGTCTCAGGGCCTGTAAGTTTCGGTGTATCCCTTTCAAGATGCCACTTTCAGACTTTGTTTTGGCCCTGAAGGACAATCCCTACTTTGGGGCTGGATTTGGGCTGGTGGGTGTGGGCACAGCCCTGGCCCTGGCCCGGAAGGGTGCCCAACTGGGCCTGGTGGCATTTCGGCGCCATTACATGATCACACTGGAAGTCCCTGCTCGAGACAGGAGCTATGCCTGGTTGCTTAGCTGGCTCACCCGGCACAGTACCCGTACTCAGCACCTGAGTGTCGAGACCTCGTACCTTCAGCATGAGAGTGGTCGCATCTCCACTAAGTTTGAATTTATCCCTAGCCCTGGAAACCACTTTATCTGGTAAGGTTGGGAGCCAGGAAGGGCTCTGAGAGTAGAAAAGGAGAATGAGGGGAGCTGAGTTTGACCCATTCATTCACCCCAGTTTGACCATTCCTATTCAGGTATCAGGGGAAATGGATCCGAGTGGAACGAAGCCGAGAGATGCAGATGATAGACCTGCAGACGGGTACTCCTTGGGAATCTGTCACCTTCACAGCTCTGGGAACTGACCGCAAGGTTTTCTTCAACATCCTGGAGGAAGGTGTGGGGTGATACAGGCAGGCTCTGTGGGGAGTTGCAGGGTTGGGGGCATTTGACATCAGAGGAAGAGAAGCTTGGAGGATCTGAACCCATGGAAGCAGGGGCTGGGGTAAGCTATTTTGGCACAGCTCTGCCTTAGTTGCATGGCAGTGAGGAATATTGGCTTTGTCTCATCTCCGCCCTCCCAGCTCGAGAGTTAGCCTTGCAGCAGGAAGAAGGGAAGACAGTGATGTACACAGCCATGGGCTCTGAATGGCGCCCTTTTGGATATCCACGCCGGCGGCGGCCTCTGAATTCTGTGGTTCTAGAACAGGGTCTGGCTGACCGAATTATCAGAGACATTCGGGAATTCATTGATAACCCCAAGTGGTACACTGACAGAGGTGAGAAGCAGCTGGGGTCTTGGCCAGGCTGTTATTGATGTGGTGTTAGGGCAGGAAGAAACAGGCTAGTCTGTGGCCAGATGGGGGTGGATATATAGCTCTAGCCCAATTCCTAGAGAAGTAAAAAGGAAAGTTGTTTACGGAGATTATTTCTTTCAATACCAAGGTCCTTGAACCTCCAGAAAGTAGGGTTGGGAATGAATGTGGACATTTGGGGCAGAGTACATGATTGACTTCAGGTCTTATCATCCTGGTTGTATTCCCAGGCATTCCCTACAGACGTGGCTACCTGCTTTATGGGCCCCCTGGCTGTGGAAAGAGCAGTTTTATGTGAGTAGAGTCAATATTTCTCTTAACCCTCAAACTGGAGAAAAACTGGGTTGATGGGATTGGAAAGAGAAATATATGTGGGGAACAGGGGCCAGGATAAACATAAGACACGTGGAACGTTAGGGTCGGGTGGTGGAAGGGTTGGGCCTGAGACACCTAGTATAGTTAGGAAGGAGCAGTTGGGCCCAAGGACGAATTCCCAGATTGCCAACCACCTGTCCTGCCATCCTCCATAGCACAGCCCTGGCTGGGGAGCTGGAGCACAGCATCTGCCTGCTGAGTCTCACAGACTCTAGCCTCTCCGATGACCGGCTCAACCACCTGCTGAGTGTGGCCCCACAGCAGAGCTTGGTGCTCCTGGAGGATGTGGATGCTGCCTTTCTCAGTCGAGACCTGGCTGTGCAGGGTAAGTGAAGGGATTTGAGGGAAGGGGTGTTTCTAAATGAGGAATGGTAGAAAGTAGAAACCCAGAAGGCTGATGGAATATGTGTGGGTTAGCAAGAGCCCAGAAGCTAAGGTAAGAAGGGGAATGTGGTAGGGAATAAAAAGGGCTAGATTTAACCTGGCCAGTGTGGCTCAGTGGTTGAGCATCAACCCATGCAACCAAGAGGTCGCCATTTCGATTCCTGGTCAGGGCACATGCCCAGGTTGTGGGCCCGATTAATCCCCAGTGAGGGGCTTGCAGGAGGTGGCCAGTCAATGTTCTCTCTCATCGGTGTTTCCCTAGTATCAATAAAGAAAAAAATAAAAATAAAAAAAGGGCTAGTTTTAAGCGGGGATAACTCACCACCTATGCTTCTTTTATCTCTGCCTTCCTCTAGACCCAGTGAAGTACCAAGGTCTAGGTCGTCTCACTTTCAGTGGACTGCTCAATGCCTTGGATGGTGTGGCTTCCACTGAGGCCCGCATTGTGTTCATGACTACCAACCATGTTGACAGGTAGGAAGGAGTGAGGTACTCTGAGACTGTGAGGCTAGACTTCACCTACTCTGAACCTTGGGAGGTCCAGGAAGTTCAGAAGGGACCATCATTTTGGGGGGTATCAGTGGTACTACTGCTTGTAACTGTTTTGCTGCCTTCTCCTTAGACTGGACCCTGCCCTGATACGTCCAGGGCGAGTAGACCTGAAGGAGTACGTGGGCTACTGCTCACACTGGCAGTTGACTCAGATGTTCCAGAGATTCTATCCAGGGCAAGCACCTTCTTTGGCAGAGACCTTTGCAGAATGTGTCCTTCAAGCTACAACTCAGATCAGTCCTGCCCAAGTGCAGGGTTACTTCATGCTATATAAAAATGACCCTACAGGGGCAATTCAAAATGCTGAGTCCCTGAGGTGACAACTAGGCTATACTCAGCTTTCTCTAGGGGATTAATAAACACCTACCATACTACTCTGGTCTCTGACTTCCTGGTATTGGTACTTGAATAAAATGCAGGGGCTGTAATCACAGATACCTACGGGGCCATCAAGCATCCACCTATACTAGTGTTAGTGACACAGCCTAAGACAAATGGGGAAGAAGAGACACTATAGTAAACAGAAAAGTATATATATAAAAATGTGGGCATATACACAGTGGGTTACAAAGCACAGTGATTCCTGCAGATTCTGCTTAAATGTTGGCTGGCGTCCATTAGTTTTCCCTGAAACCTACTACACTAGCTGAGATGTCAGACTCCTCTTGACCTAGACCCAAATCTCATGGGTTAACAAACCTCAGGACAAATTTGAGGGAATATTGGCTTTGTCTCATCTCCGCTACTCTGACACACTTGTCTTGCTAGGAATTTAGAAAGACAGCCATTCTTAACAGGTTTGGCGCTACTGAGCAAAGAAAGGCAAACAAGGCCAAATCTCTTTATTGCCCCCCTCCTATCCCCACTTCCCTGTCCCCCCACAGTACTGCTAGGAACCATCCTCAGATTCCAGGCTCAAGGGCTCCCTTCGAGTACCAGGTTGGTAGGCTCCCCGACCCCGAGGCAGGCGGGGATAGGAAGAACCTGGTGTCCGACTCTTGGAGCGCTCCCAGCGAGCACAGTCCCGATTCCTGCGGGGTGGGAGACCCTGCCAGTTGCCAGGCCCATTCTCTTGGGAATGACCTTCAACCTCTTGGTTATGGGGTTCTCGCTTTATGTCCATGGGCTCCTTGGGGGGCCTCTCGGGAGGTGGCAGTTCCTGGGTGTCATTAGTACCTTTGGGGGCATTGTACTCCCCTCCCTTTAGGTGCCTCCGTTCAGGCTGTCTCCAGGGGCCTCGATGGGCCCGGGGGGGATCTAGGATAGCTTTCTGTGTCTCGCCCAACCTTTGCTGATTTGGCCCAGTCCCTGGAATCTTCTCACATGTGTACTGGGAAGCCACCAGCAGAGGAGTTGACTGAGTAGGTTGGGCAGATGAAATGGACAGTTCTGTGGCAAGGGCACTGGGTGCTTGGGATCCTCTGGAGGTATCTACAGCTGACTCAGGTTCCAAATGGGCAGGTGGCTAGAAAGAAGTGAGCAGATGCTGTGAAGGCGATTCATTTTCTCACAGCAGGGAACTTCAGGTCTCTCGCCCACTGAATGAACTGACCACCATCAGCCTAGAACCACCCTGGGTGGAACAAAGCTCACCCTAGGGCCATGTCAGAGGGGTGTTCATAGGAAGGTTGGTATCATTAGGGAAGGAGTGGGAACCCCTTTCCTCACCTGCTGGAGGCTGATAAAGTACCGGTTACGCTCAGCCTCAAGGTCAATGATGCCCCCCCTCTCCTGCTGCCTCTGGTAGAGCTGCTTGAGTTCTTCTTGCTGGCGCAAGCTCTCCGCATTGGGCTGGTATACCTCCTGGAGGGAATGGAGCAGATTGGCAGGGAGGGAAGATTAAACAGAGGGCAGACCCGAAACCCTGCTCTTCCAGGACTGCCTCAGGAAATCTGCACAAGGTTCTTGGTTTTATCCCTCAGATTTGGGCTCCTGAATGAACCTTGGGCTCCCTGTAGCTTTGTAGAGGTCCCAGGTTGAGGCCAATTCCAGAGCCCATGCTAGGCAAACAAGATGCCCTTCCTCCCTCCTTGGAGAATAGCATATTCCTGGCTCAGATTAGAAGGGAGTTCCCTTACCATGGGCTGTTGGGGCTCAGGGGCTGCTTTCAGTGAGGCAAGATCATACACGAGGGGCTCTCTGCACACCGGACATTGCACACCAGCAGCCTTCTAAAAAGAGAGGAGAAAACCACACCCCTGCTTCATGGCCCAGGGTGACCACCACCTGCCCAACCCCATCTGCTGAGGGCTGGGATGGAAGGGCACAGGTATGCCTATTCAGTGAGGTGGGACAGCAGGGGTCATCTAGCCAGAGGTCTGGAAACCTCTAAAACTGCATCCAGTGTGATTACATGTATATAAGAAGTGAGTGTTCTTTAGTATGACCATAAGAAGGTTAACAGCTAGAGGGAGAGAAAAGGTTGTGAGTCTGTGGTGTCCAGCCGTAAGCAGGGACCAGCGGGCTGACCTGTTTGGTTGCGGCATGCTGCTGTTCCTGTTCCTGTCCTTGAGCCTGCAGCTCGTGCTCCATGTGCTGGATGTACCGAGCAAGACAGTGGCAGTGGAAGTAGTGGTAACAGGGTGTTTTGGTAAAGGCCTCGTTCTCCTGGAGGGAGTATGGATATAGGATACTGTGTCAGAGCTCTCTCACGAACCCTCTGCTGCCCATCCCAAGCAGATCCCGGGTCCCAAGAGAGACCCACCTGGAAACCATAGAGGCAGATGACACATTGGCCATGAGGGATGTTGTTATCTGTGAGAATTTCCTTCCCTTTCTGAGAAGAGAGAAGACACTGTTCAAACACAGAGGCAGTAGCAAGGACTGTGAGTAAAACCTGTCTACTATTCCCAGGATTAACTGGCTGGGCTGTCTCTCACCAAGCCAATTTGTTACCTTATGCTCACACTTGTCTATCTTGGTGATGCTCCCTCTGCTTGGAATCAATCCTGCTCTAAGTCCCTGCCCCTCCTCCCAAATCTGCCCCTCTCCAAAATCCAACTTAATTGTTTTCCCTCTCATTTAGTCACCTTTGATAGCTCTTGAAGATGAAAATAATATACCTTAGAGAAAAAAAATGTTCAATGAAAACATCTTCTGGGAGGCCTTTCTTGGTAAACTCCCTTTGAAATCACTGCCCCACTGAGTTTGTCCTGGAGTCGGCTTTCAGAAATAAAGCCAAGGCATGGACAACCCGAAGGAACAAAGAATTCAAAAGGCATCAAGTTGATCTATCAAATATGCATTTCAATAGCTAATAATCTGGAATTCCACAAAGTTCAAAGCTGCATTGTGGAGGCCGGCCCAGGAGTGCTATATGGTCTATGCACATTCTCTCTGACACCAGACCACCCACCTTTATTCTTTTCTGAACATTTCTCTAAAAAAATCAAAGTAGAGGAAAACAAGACTGTACTTAACTGTTTTTCATCTCAAACAGCAAAAGTGATCTGTGTATATTAATTAACTTGTAGTTCTAGGTGTTGCTTCACGTGGGTTGTTTCCTTCACTAGGATAGAAACTCAGTAAAGAACCATGACTTTTTCTAGTCAGCTCTAATGGCAGACTAGCCTTCAAATGTTCATGTATGGCAAAGACCCTCCAGGCAGGATCCATCTCTTGCTACTTTCAGTTGTCAGTGCCAAGAGAACAAGAAATGCACTGAAACTAAAACAATAATGCAAGTTAAAGAGGAAAAGTAATTTCCTATCAAGATGTTATAGGCGACTTGGGAATGCTATAGAATTGCCTGTCTTTTTGGGAGATTTTGTTTGAAACAGAAGAAAAGTCTTGTCTTCCTGCATTTAGACCTCACCTAAACAAGGACTAAATGAATGAACTCAGATATATTCACAATTCTAGGCCATGACTTCCCTTGAAAGAAACTGCTTTAGCTTGAAGGAAAAGGACATCTCCCCAGGCTAGAATACCTCTTACCTCAATGAGTTCATACAGCATGGCAGTACCCAGCCCAGCTGTGGCCACATGGCTCAGTGCCTGTGAGATCCTGGAGGAAGACAAACCAAACATTAGGCCTTCTCCCTTTCTCACCAGACTGAGCTGTATCCCAAGTGTTCCTGCTCTAACCAGCCCACTTACTTGTGGATCTGTTCATCTGAGAGTCCTCGGGGGTTACGAATAGAGATCTGTGGCACCTCATTGGGATACTAGTATGAGAAAACCACAAGTTACTGCTAAAGCACTCCACCCTAGGACCTGTCCCCTTCCTCCCTTTGCTGCCATAAGGTGGGGGGTGGGGGTGGGGGGCTCACCTGTGCTGGGACCTGAAGCACCAGGGTGAAGCAAACATACTGTGAATCCTGGTCTTCTGCAGTGGCAGGGTGCAGGGTGATGTAGACTTCCCATGGTGAAGATCTGTAGGTGGAAGAAGTGGAGACCTGGGATGTGATTGGGCAGGGGTTGGAAGGTGGGGGAGGATGGGAGTTAGATAGTGAAGTGGGCAGAGGAAGTAAGCATTGGGCTCACTCTTTTTTGGGGGGAAATGAAAGGATTAGTCTTTATCTACACGAGAGAAACATTATCTCTGAATCAAGGCTCACAGATTCTGCATGGAATCCTCTCATTTCTAATGGGACTCATGCCCACCCCTAGGTGAATACGTACCTGCCATTTCCTTTAACCACCTGTAGTTCATCCAGATAGATAGATTCTAACACCTCGATTTCAGAGGGAAGGACCCTAGAGAGACAGAGTTTGAAACATCATTTCTGTCAACAGATGAGGAAAGACATTCCCAGGAAGGTGAAGGGAGGACTAGCCCAAATCTCAAGGCTTAACAGAGGCAGAACTCAGATGAGAACCTGGTTTCCCGACTCCTTAAGTTTCTTTGTACTATTGATTGTTCCTTAGTGGCCATCTCTCTGACCCAGAAATATTATGTCCATTGATTAACATCAAGGTTACCAATACCACTCTTGGCTTTCCCTACACTATTGTTCATGTGGATCCCAGTATCTACATATACTGCCCATACCAGGCACCCTAAACCTTCTGAATAGATACCAACTTGAATAGACCAAGGTGATATAAAAGGAGATACTAACCTGAGAAGATCAAGGTGATATAAAAGCTCTGTTGTAGTGGAAGAGCCATCAGCCTTGAAGTCATTAATAGGTACCAATCACTTAGCACCCATGTGATCTGAGTTAGTTATTTATCCTTATAAGCCTGAGTTAACATATCCAAATACCACCACCTACTCTCTAGAGTTATTGTGAGGCTGAAAGGGATTTATGTAAGGTACCTACTAGCATCTTGGCCACAGTAGCTAGTCCATATTTGTATATAACCTTTTCTCTTAAAAGGAAAGAAGGATGTAGTTAGTATTCAACCCATTTATGACCCTGCTGTATAGCTGAGCTACAGCAACCTGTACAGAACCAGTGGTTCTGATGTAAATCAGAGGACACACGTTTTTAATCACAGAAGCGGCAGTCATGACATGTAAGGTGACGTTGACAATACGTGAACAGATGCATGCTTGGTTTACTTTCTTATAGGTATATTGTTCCCCTTCACCAAGAGCAGTGCTGCTCTTGGCATGACCTATGTATCAGTGGTCCTCAAAACTGAAGCCTCAGAGCACCACAGTCTAGCGGTGCAGTCACTGCTACCCTCCCTATGGGTCAGAGAGTCCCCTCAGAATCCTAATGTTCCCCGGAACAAGTTGAAAACCATGAGTCTAGATGGCTCCAATAAAGGCCAGCATGGCTGGGCTTCCTGAATCAATGAAACACTGGGGTGTAGCCTCCATCAAGAGGCCCTTCAATACTTCACTCAGCCCAGAGCTGTGACTTGAGCCTTGATGTGGGGTATGGGAGGGGATGATGGTAAAGTGGTGACAGAAAAGGGGTGGGGGTGGGGATGGTAGAATATCCTAGTACTAAGGTCATAAGATTTGAAATCAGCCAACCTGGATTCCTAGTCACAACTATGTACCTCTTGGCAAATCATTCTACCCGTCAGGCTCCATCTAGTCTCCTCAGATGCCTACATCTCAGAGTTATTAAGGAAGAGGCCAGTGTATGTTACAAATCCATCCTGATTCTCTCAACCACTTATGAGGTGATGCCACACCCACTTTTTCACAGCAGAGGACACTGACTCACAGAAGATGGGTGGCCTGCTGAGCATCACACAGCTAATAAAATGTGGACTGAACCCACGTAAATCCTTTTTCCAAATCCCAGAGTCCTTTCAGGTTCTGGACTCTTTTAAGAATGCTTGAGAGAAGGACTAAGAGAGCTTTTTTTGTTAAGTGTAAGGCTTTATTCACACAACAGTCCTCAGTACTGTCGGAGAGAGAGAAGGCTGAGGAAAACCTCGGCAGAAATAGGTTGATCCGGGGGGAAGGGGGGCAGGAGCTGGAGGACATCGGTTCGGGGAGGTTAAAGGGGAGGTGGGGTGATCTGATGTGCAGGCATCCCCCGGGACCCTGAGCAATTCACTTCGAGAAGAGACAATGGGATGGAATGAGGCCAGAGGAGTGGGAATCCCACTAGACAAGGCGCGGCTCGCCCTGGCCTGGTCAGCGCAGGTCCGGTCGTCTCTCGCTGAGATTAGCGCCCCTCCACCCACCGCTCCTCAGTCCAGAAGCTCTCAGAGAAAGATGTCAGCGTCTCTGCCATCCCTCATTCCTCGCTCCGCCCCACATGCCCGCCATACGGGCCGTCCACGGCCGCCACTCTCCCCCAGACCGGATCCAGGCGGTCAGCCAAAGCCCATGCCCCCAAGTTACCAGTCCTCCTCCCCTGCAGCCGCCGACGAAGATGTCGCCATGTCTTCTCCGGCCCACAGCCGGAACCGGAAATACCCGGGTTAATCGGAAAGTTAAGGGGGTGGCGGCAGTGTGGCTAGCGGCCGTTTCTAGGCAACCGCAGACTATGGGTCTTTGGTGGGTCCTGAGAGCCAAGAGGCGGTTCGGAAGTGCCTTAAAAAGTGCCTAAGGACGGTCCACCGTTTCACCCACACCTCTGAATACCTTTGTCCTCTGGACCTCTGACCAGCTGTAGCAGCACAATTGGTAACAATGGGAGTCTTTTAAAAGAGTCCGACAGTGGGGGTGGAGAAGACTTATATGTCAGGCAAGGACGCAGGCAGCCCGAAGGGGCGGGGCGGAAGGCCGAGCCGGCGTCCCTCGGCCTGAGGAGCTTGAAGCTCCTCGGCTGGGGGTGACAGCGGGGCTCAGGTCTGCGAAGCATGCGTGCAGGGGATGAGGGCATGAGGGCGGGGGTGCCGAGAAGGTTGGCGGTGGCGAGAACTTGGGGAAGGCTGGAAGGGGTGTGGTCGGTGGGCGAGGCTGGATAGAGGGAGAGTGGTCGGTGGGTGAGGCTGGTTGGAGGGGGACAGGGGACACGGGGTCGGATGGGAGAACTACAAGAGGCCCTCTGTTTGCTCCAAGATCTCATCTTTCCATTCACTACTCTACCATACTTTTGAGGCCTGGATTATTATGAAAAGTGGAAAAGACAAGGCTGCTAACATTAAACTTTCTTCCATTAAACCAGGCTTCTCAGATGTGTGGAACTGCCCCTGGAATTGCCCCTGGAGCTGTGGCTCTTCATCTCTACTTTCTTCCTGCTGAGGAATCCTGAAACCTCTGCCATGGAAAAGTACCACGTGTTGGAGATGATTGGAGAAGGCTCTTTTGGGAGGGTGTACAAGGGTCGGAGAAAATACAGTGCTCAGGTGGTGAACAAAGAGGGATAGCTTTTGGTTGGGATTCCACACCTCCAACTCCAGTGGAAAATGGGGCCAGAGGGAAGCATTCATACGAACCTGTATTCCTAGGGCACTAAGAATACACACTACTGAAACTTTATACTTCATACTTCTTAGGATGTGTGAGCTCTGAAATTGGATTACTTGGGTTCAGATCCTATCTCTACCACTTCCTAGCCTTAGAACTATGGACAACTTACTTAACCTCTCTCTGTCTCATCTACAGAGTGAAGATAAACATAGTATCTGATTGACAAGGTTTGAGGATTAAATGTAATGTTACACCGAATCACTTAGTAAACCACAGTGCTTGGCACCTAGTAAACCACAAATAAATATTATTACTACTATTAATCGTTATCATCCCATGCAGGAAAAAATAAACCACCTGAACTACATTCTTTTCTCTTCATTTTTTCCCCCTTCCATTTCTCCTAAATTTCTTAAATTTTGAGTTATTTACTTATATCAGAATACCTCTCCCAGGATCCACCAAAGGGATCTGTCTGGCGGAGGCTGTTTCCTCCCAGGGAAAGGGGTAGGGGAAGCCTGGGTAAGACCATGGTACCATGGGGAGAGTGGAGTGGGAGACTGGCAGATATAATGATAATTGCTTCATCTAAAGTTTCACTTCTGGAGTTCTGAGGCTAAAGTTTCAGTAATGTGTTTAGGCCTTGACACTTCGTCTTAACCACTGACAGGTGGTGGCCCTCAAGTTCATTCCAAAATTGGGACGCTCAGAGAAGGAACTGAGGAATCTGCAACGAGAGATTGAAATCATGCGGGGTCTGCGGCATCCCAACATCGTGCATATGTTGGACAGCTTTGAGACTGATAAAGAGGTACATTTTGGCTTCGGGTCACCCCCTCTCTAAGAGAGGTCCTAGGAATTTCCCAACCTCAGTGCATAAATCTGGAGCCATCAGTATCTTTGCCTTCACCTTTCAGGTGGTGGTAGTGACAGACTATGCTGAAGGAGAGCTCTTTCAGATCCTGGAAGATGATGGAAAACTCCCCGAAGACCAGGTATGTTTCCAGGTTCTCCAGCCCTAACTCTCTTCAGGTTAAGGACTGGTAGGGAAAGCTGAGGGCACTGAGAGTCTGCATTTTGAAAATTTTTGAGGAAGATATAAGAGTCTCGGTATATATAGAGACAGTGTGGTGTGACAGTACAGTATATCTACCCTGAAGCCAAAAATCTTTGAATACAAAGGCTGGCTTTGCCACACTAGCTGGATTCTTTTGGGCAAGTTACTTGAACCTCTTTGTGCTCAGTTTCCTCTTTTTAAAAAAAATTTGTTTTATTTATTTATTTTAGAGAGAGGAACGGAGAAGGGAGGGAAGGAGGAAGAGAGAGAGAGAGAGAGAGAGAGAGAGAAACATTGATGTGAGAGAGCAACATCAACTGTTTACCTCCTGTATGTGCCCTGACCAAAGATTGAACCTGAAACCTGGATATGTGCCCTGACTGGGAATCGAATCCACAACCTTTTGGTGTATGGGACAATGGAGCCACACCAGCTAGGGCTCATTTTCCTCTTTTTAAAGTGGAAATAATAATGTCTATCTCAAAAACCTGTGAGGATTAGTGAGGTAATTCATGTAAAATGCTTAAAGAGTTTCTGAAACACAATATTCAAGATAGTTATTAATGTTATTGTTATAGGGCACCATTAGGGAAGAAGAGCCAGTGTGGTGGTTCCAGAGAGGGCAGGAAGGTGTAAGGGTTGTGGTTAAGGCAAGATTCGCCACCAAGATATAGTGGTTAGTAGTGGAATTTGGTTGAACACATTTTCTAGCCACACTTACTCTAGGGGTTTTTCTGTACTCTAGCAAGTAGGCCCTCCTCAGGACTTCCTGGTGTAGCATTCTATTTTTTTAGGAGTACTCATCACTGGTAAGTCATCATCTTACATCATCATCTTTGAGTTCCTCAGCAGGCTCCTCCCTCTGACCTCTCCCTTCTTCCTCCCATCTGATTGACTCCTAGGTTCAGGCCATTGCTGCCCAGTTGGTGTCAGCCCTGTATTACCTGCATTCCCACCGTATCCTCCATCGAGACATGAAGCCTCAGAACATTCTCCTTGCCAAGGGTGGTGGCATCAAGCTCTGTGACTTTGGGTGAGGAGCCTGACCTTTTGTCTGTGCTTCCACTTCTGCAGGTAGTCTTAGGCCATTTGCTTGGCTTACATGGGCCTTGTTTTAGAACCCGAGCTGGAGACAGGGACTTCTGCTGGGTCTTTTGGAAGGTTCTCTCTGTTTGGGATATCTCACACATGAGAGGGAGTAGTGACCAGGTCTAGTTTTTATTAACTGTCTACTTTTTTTTACATTTCCATTCCATCACCTGCAGATTTGCCCGGGCTATGAGCACCAACACAATGGTGCTGACATCCATCAAAGGCACACCACTCTATATGTCCCCAGAACTGGTGGAAGAGCGACCATACGACCACACTGCAGACCTCTGGTCTGTGGGCTGCATATTGTATGAGCTGGCTGTAGGCACCCCTCCCTTCTATACCACGAGCATCTTTCAGCTGGTCAACCTCATTCTCAAGGACCCTGTGCGCTGGCCCCCAGCCATTAGTCCTTGCTTCAAGGTAATGAATATAGAAAGGGAGATTATTTTGCATTAGAACCCTGTTTTTCTCTGCCTCTGTTTGATTTTTCAAAATCCTTTTCTCAAGCTGGGCAGAACCTTGCAGTTACTGAATTAATGCAGGAGCTGGGCCAAGCTGCCTTGCTTTTGTACTGCAGGGGCTTATTCTAGGAGGGTGTGCCAAACTTGGAAATAGCAACCTTTCCTTGGGCCAGGCTATCTTTGATCACAATGGAAAGGAGATTATAAGAGACCAGAAATAGATACCTTTTACATATGTTTTATTCCACTTATTTTCTTCAGATGAGATCTAGCTTTGCAAACACAGCTTTTAGTCTTCTTCCTGAAAGACAGAATCTTCAGCTGTCCAAATGGCCAGAGCTAGTGGGGCTAGCTTGGTTAATTAGGGGAAGATGAGAGAGGTGGTACCTGCCCTTGCAGCCAAGTCTTAGTAGGCTGGAGGAAGGGAGGATGGAGGGAGAGAAGAAAAAGAGTGTGGACCCTTTTAATTTCTTATCTAGGGCAAGATTTGGACTTTTAGTGGAGTTTAAATGCAACTTTCTCCCAGAGTAAAATCTCATAACTTCATTTTATCTAAGGTGAAAAGGCACAGGTTTCTCCCCAATCTATTTAGTTTGGGGAAAACCAAGTAATTATCAAAAAGAATCTAAACAAAAGAAACTTAACTGGGTGATATACATAGGATATTTATTCTCCCTTAGGGCAGACATGCAGTTATCTTCATCCAGAGCCATGGCATATAATCACCTTGTTTTAGAACAGTGGTCATAATCCAGTACTTTTATTCCTGTTTCAGACCCAGTTGAGGATTTCCCCAAGGATACTTCATAATGATGTACCCTTTTTAGAGACAGTCTCCCTACCCCTCCACCATCTGAAGACTTGGTGAAAGATTTCTGGTTTGAGTGCTCCCAAACACATCTTTACACAATGACTTGTGCGTATGAGTGTGCTTTCAACTATAAATGCATCTGTTCCTACCCAGCTGTAAATAAACTGCAGTCAAAGGGAAGGCCAAATAAGCAGTTTGGACTCCTTTGAATGTTTGCTTTCTGAAGGTGATTGTGAAGATGATATCTCTGCCTTTCTCCTAGTTTTTTTCTCACTTCTTCGCAAAGCTGTTGATGTTGAGATTTCTGTGTTTACTTCTGGAGTTCCAAAATGTCCATGGACAGGGATTGGGGCTCCCCAGGAGATGAAGCAGTGAGTTCTGTCCATGATTTCAGCCAGGGAAATGAGGCCCAAGGATAGGGTTAGAGAGGGTGTGATCAAGACCAGCTGGTCTTAGTATTAAGATTAGACTGTGCAGTCTTGGTTTGCAGGTTCTGCTGATTAGTTAGAGAGAGCCTATATTGAAGTGAAGGCTGATGGGGGATTTTTTTTCTCTCCACAGAACTTCCTGCAGGGACTACTAACCAAAGATCCCCGGCAGCGCCTGTCCTGGCCAGAACTTTTACATCACCCCTTTATTGCTGGCCGTGTCACCAGTGAGTCATACAGTTCCCAGGGCTTTTGCATTTTCCTAGTGTTCTCCACAATTGACCCACCTTCCCTCAACATCTGGATCCAAAATATCTTCTTTACCCCATCATCTTGAAATTTCTTCCTAGCCCTTTGCCTAACTTCTGCCACCTCCCTTACAACCCTCCTCCCCCTTTGTCACTTTATCAAAATGGTGTCCTTCCACAGAAGCCTGGAGACAGTGATGTTGTCTCCAGCCAAGTGGACATGGCGCAGCTCCAGTAGGATCATGTCTTCCTCCTCTTCCCTCTGCAGTAATAACCGAACCAGCAGGCCCAGATTTGGGCACCCCATTCACCAGTCGCCTACCTCCAGAACTTCAGGTTATAAAGGACCAACAGGCACATCGTCTGGCTCCTAAGGGCAATAAATCTCGCATCTTGCATCAGGCCTTTAAGCGCATGGCTAAGGAGGCCAAACAGACGGTGTGTGGGAATATGTGGGGAATGTGGGACATGACCAGGCTAGTGACAGGTTGTTGGAGAAGGAGAGTGACTTTCTAGGATTAGGAAAGGGCCACAAATAGGATTTGTATTGACCTATGACATCCAAATAGCTCTGACTCAGTGTCTCCTGCTCACTTCCCACAGAAACACCAGAACACAGGACCTGCCCTTGAGCAAGAAGACAGGACCATCCCGGTGGTTTCTGACACGGCCCCTCTGCCCAGATTAAGGGCCACTCCTCAGGAACCAGGCCTCTTGCCTGGGATCATGGCCTCAGAAATTAAGAGCAGCTGGGCTGCGTTGGGGGCTGGAGAGGCCCCCCCTGCACCTCGGTGAGGAGGTTGTAGCCAGAATTTATAGGGTGAGGTGTCTTACAGATCATCGGCTCTAGCCAAAGCAAATATAATGTGATCCCTGTCACTAGTCACTGCCTAAATATGGACAGGGCCCTAGGTTCTGGGTTCTTGAATTTTAATTCCAGATACTTTCCTGACTTGTCAGGAAACATGGGAACTTTCCTTTCTCTGTGCCTCAGTGGTACATTAACTTAAAGGGAAAAACTGTCTCAGAACAAAAGGAAAGATGATTTGGGTTGGAAGCCACAGGTGGAAACTGCCAAAGTATACTTGAAAATAAGATCAAAAGTGGGAGGGCAGTCAAGGATGTGTGTGTAGTTAGTGGTCAACATGTCCCGTCCTGGCCATATCCTGGAAGGTCTCTATTCAGTACTACATGGCTTTTTCTTCATTCCTGTCCCAGGCTTAAAGGGAGGGACAAGTTAATGAACCCAAAGCCTCACAGGTCTGTACTTTATTCTACTTCCGCTTCCTCTGGCAGGGATGCTACTTCCGTTTCCTCTGGCAGGGAAAACCGGATCACTCAGGACAGTGAACAAGCATTCCCAGAGCTGAGGCCAGAGGTGGTGGGCCAGCAGAGCACTGATGTAGTAGACCTAGAGAATGAGGTGAGCCTAGGGGCTGTTCTTGGCCTTGTCACTGCCACAGGATGTTGGATCTGGGTAGATGTTTTTCTAGAACACTGATTCCCAACCCTGCAAGTATGAGCTCCTAGTGTGTTAAAAACTACTTTCTTATTATTAATTTATAGGTTTTCATTGTACAGTTATCTGAACATGTGATTATCAAAAATTGGAATTCATAGGTAAAAATGTAAGTCCCTCTTGAGGATTACCTATATCCCAGAGGTTGCTGTTATCAGTTTTGTCTGTCTCCTTCCTAATTTTCTGCACTTTAACATATACGTATATGCACACATAGAAATATACAGTTTTGCCCTGGCCAGTTTGGCTCAGCGGTTAGAGTGTCGGCCTGCGGTCCAGAGAGACCCGGGTTCAGTTCCCGCTAAGGGCACGTACTTTGGTTGCAGTTTGTCCCCGGCCCTGGTTGGTCGTGTGGGTGGCAACCACTCGATGTGTCCCTTCATGTCGATATTTCTCTCTCTCTCTCCCTCCCACTCTATCTGTACAAAAAAAAAAGGAAAAATATCCTCTGGTGAGGATTAAAAAAAAAAAAGAAAAAAAAGAAATATGCAGTTTGGCTCTTTTTATATTACTGAGTTCATCCCACATGTATTGATTTGCATCATGCTTATCTTACCATGTGATCTGTTTTAGAGATCGTGCTACATCTGAACATATAGTTCTACTAATTTTTTTGTGTTTTTTTAGGGTTTTAACTTTTTATTTCGAAATAACTTTAAACTTAAAGAATATTGTGAGACTACCACAAAGAATTCCCATATACTCTTTTTTTTTTCTTTTTAATCCTCACCCGAGGATATGTTTTCATTGATTTTAGAGAAAGAGAAAGGGGGGAGAGGGAGAGAGAGAGATATTGACATGAGAGAGAAATATCAATTGGTTGTCTCCCATATGTGCCTCAACCAGGGATCTAACCTGCAACCTCTTTGGTGTACAGGATGATGCTCTAACCAACTGAGCACCTGGCGAGGGCTCTCGTAATGTTCTTCATAGCAAAATTTTTTCTCCTGATCCCACGATCCAATCTGGTGTTACGTGTTGTATTTAGTTGTTTTATCTCTTTAGTCTCCTTTAATCTGGAATAGCCCTTAGTCTTTTCTTGTCTTTCATGTCTGGCAGTTTTAAGGTACACAGGCCCACAGACCAGTTATTTTGCAGAATATTCCTCAAATTGATATTTCCTCATGATTAGATTCAAATTATGCATTTTTGGTAGGAAGACTACTACATAAGTAATATATCAGTACAACAGTTTCCTTAATAACTTCTTAGTATTTTCTAGTATGGCTGTGTCATGCTTTAGTATTGCCTTACAGAGTGGACTGGCTTTATGACTTTTCTGGTTTTTTGTTTTTTTATAAGCTATGCTGCAATGGACATCTTTCTAGGTATTTCTATGCACACATGTCAGTGTTCTCCAAGGGACTTTTCTTTTTTTTTTTTTAATTCTTCTCTTTATTGATATTCGAGAGAGGAAAGGAGCGGGGGAGAAAGATAGAAATATTGGTGAAAGAGAACATTGATTAACTGCTTCCTGCATGCGCCCCACTGGGGATTAGGCCCACAACCTGGGCATGTGCCCTGACTGGGAACCGAACCTCTTGGTGCATTGGTCGATGCTCAACCACTGTGCCACACCTGCCAGGCTCTTTTTTTTAGTATTTATTTATTTACTTTCTTTATTGATTTTATTTATTTTTTTATTGCTGTAGAGAGAGAAGAAGGAAGAGGGAGAGAGAGATAGAAACATTAATGAGAGAGAACATCAACTGGCTGCCTCCTGCATGCCCCCCAGAAGGGATCTGGCCCACAACCTGGGCATGTGTCCTGATCGGGAATCGAATCAGTGACCTCTGGTGCATGGGTCAATGCTCATGAGCTACACCCACTGGGCAATTGTTTAGAATGCTATATACTTCTGAGTTATACTTCTTTGAATAAAAGTCAAGTTCCTGGGGATTCCAAAAAGGTGGCCGAGTGAATGGAAGCTACACAGGCCATCTCCCAGGACCAAACTTGGGCTCCAGCAGAGGGAGTGGACTGGAACTGTGAGGGGACACTCGGGATTTGGAGGACGCTCAGAGCTTTTGCTGAGTTGCAGCCACGCAGGACTGTGGTCATCTTACTCCTTCCCAGGGCTCTGGGGAGAGGCGGCGGCCCCTCCCTCCTCTTTATTGATTTTAGAGAGAGGAAGGGAGAGGGAGAGAGAGATAGAAACATCAGTGAGAAAGAACATCGATTGGCCGCCTCCTGCATGCGCACCCCTGGGGATTTGGCCCACAACCTGGGCATGTGCCCTGTCCGGGAATTGAACTGGTGACCTCTTGGTGCATGGATCAACACTCAACCACTGAGCCACACCGGCGGACTCCAAGAGACTTTTCAAGACCCCTCACATACTGCCAGCTATACCTTTTTAAACTGGTAGCTGGAAAAAATACATCTGTGCCAAAGGAGTCACTGGCTTCTTGCAGTTACTTTGTGATCCTCCAGATTGGTAGCCACTACCCTCCACCTTATACACTCCTCGCGTCCTCTGTGTCTCCCCTGTGCTTTAGGAGCCAGACAGCGATGATGAGTGGCAACACCTATTGGAGACCACGGAGCCTGTGCCCATTCAACTGAAGGCCCCTCTCACCCTGCTGTGCAATCCAGACTTCTGTCAACGCATCCAGCGTCAGCTGCTTGAGGCTGGAGGGCAGGTGATGGGCAGAAGGATACTGTGGAGAGGATTTGAGATTATTTTCACAGATGAGATATTAAAAAATATTGATTGGTCAGCCAGTGTAACTCAGTGGATTGAGCATCGTCCCATGGACTGAGGTCCCGGTTTGATTCCCAGTCAGGACACATGCCTGGGTTGCAGGCTTGATCCCCGATGCAGAGCGTGCGGGAGGTAGCTGATCTGTTTTTCTCTCACACTGATATTTCTAGCTCTCCCTTCTCTCTCTCTAAAAGATCAATAAAAACATTTAAAAAATAAGAAAAAATAAAAAACATTGATTGACATAAGGAGAAAGAGGAAGTTTGTCTTGAGGACATTTTTTTCCATTGATTTTTTCAGAGAGAGTGGGGTGGGGGAGAAATATCAATGTGAGAGAGACACATTGATTGGTTGCCTCCTGCACGTGCCCTGACCAGGGCTGGGGATCGAACCTGCAACCCATGTATGTGCCCTTGATTAGGAATTGAACATATGACCCTTCAGTGCTAGGGCCGATGCTTTAATCACTGAGCCACACCAGCCATGGCTTCTGTGGGCTTAGACTCCCAAAGAAAGGACTGAGAACGTCTAGTCTGAATTGCCAACTCCTTGGGAACACTTGATATGTGGAACTCTTCTTTTATCTCTGATAATATTGATTAGTTCCTTTATGTCACCCAGATCCTGAAAGGCACGCTGGAGGGTGCTTCCCAAATCCTCCCTGCACTCCGGGTCCTAAGCAGTCTTCTATCCACCTGCAGTGACTCTGTTCCCTTGTATTCCTTCTGCCGTGAGGCAGGGCTCCCGGGGCTGCTGCTCAGCCTACTCAGACACAGCCAGGAGAGCAACAGTATTCAGCAGGTAAGCAACTATGCAAGGATCCTCTAAAGACTTCCAGGAGTTTCTTCTTAGACTTCTCTTCTTCAAACTGCCATTTCTGTTTGGTCCTTTGCCTTTTATTTTCTCTCCTCCTCTTTCTAGTTAGTTGACCTGAATTACAAATCCTAATGCCTTCTGAGACCAGGCAGATAATGTTTGTCAGTGAAGTCGATTGTCAGACTATGCGAGTAGTGGGGAATTGATAAACTGGAGATCTCCTGCCCAATCTAATTGTGTAGCCTTTCTTCGGCTCTAGCTCAGTGTTGCCATGTGGGAATATGGGCCCAGTGTTGCCAGATCTTCCAGTTTTCAAAAGAAGCTAGAAATCCAGATTTGTATGTCATTTCCCAGTATTTAGGGCACTGTGCTTTGAAATGTTAAAATTGGCTATATGACCCAATTTTTCAGAGCAGGGTACTGGAATTCAGAGAGTAACTGACTCATACACAGCCTCTAACTTTTAAATGGTCACAGAGCCTATAGAAGAGCTAGGATCAAGACTCGACGTATTTGGGGACAGACCTCTACTTCCCTATGCTGTGTCCTGCCGCAGCGAAGCTGAGAGCACAGAGTAGACATATATAACGGGACCTAGAAAGTTACACTCTGCTGATGACTATTAATGTTGAGTATTTTAAAGAAATTTAGAAGATAATTTGAGCTGTTTTGAAAAACAGAACCTCCTAAACTCCAAAATGCTGTTCAGTCCAAACAAGACACATTTTCAGGCTATTTATACAGCCCATTTGGCTGCCACTGGTTACTTCTAGATCTCTTCTCTCTGTCCAGATACTCTCTTCCCCCTGTCTCTCTTTGTCTGGTCAACCTTACTGCTATATCTGATAGCTTTTTTACTGCTTTTTCTATCCTTTGTCTCCATCCCCTATATTGCCCTTACTCTCTGTCTTCTTTGCTGGCAGCAGTGTTGGTATGGGACCTTCTTACATGACCTGATGGCCGTGATTCAGGCCTACTTTGCCTGCACCTTCAATCTGGAGAGGAGCCAGACAGCTGACAGGTAGGATGAGACACAGTTTTGCTTTGTTGGCCAGTTTGACTTTAGTTTCTATCCCCATTCTTCCCTTCTCCATCAAGAAGAGGCTGAGTGAGGAGAAGCTATGATCTGTGACAGGTTTAGGGATCAGCTGATTGACCCCTCAGAGTCCAACTAGTCCTCTTAAGGACCCTGAGACATCTTTAAGTTTGCCCCAATACTTTTGGGTTTTAAGGGTCAGCAGTCACCATACACTAAACGAAAAGATCAAGATGTGAATAACCTAGAGAAATGGCAAAAAGAAGGGGTTTGGAGGGTGCATATGTGAGGCTGTGTGTGTGCTTAACAGGGGAGAGAGGAGGAAACATCGTGATATGTTCCTTTGCTGAGCTTCTACTTGCCCAGAACTGACCCATTTACCACTTTGGGGCTTTTAGTAGAAATATGAGAAGAAACCATGGCCTCATATTTTCCCCAGCCTACAGGTATTTCAGGAAGCTGCCAGCCTCTTTCTGGACCTATTGGGGAAACTACTGGCCCAATCAGATGACTCCAAGCAGACTTTGCAGAGGGATAGCCTTATGGTAAACACTTCCAGATTTCTGTCTTTCCTGTCTTTCTCCCTTCCCCTTTCTTATGAATAGATAGGGTTAGATTAAGATAATACACTAAATATTTGTGGAATGCCAACTCTGTGTCATATACAATTTGAGTAAAAGAGAGTTCCTATTTTCAAGGGACCAGGGATAGTCTAGTAGGGGAGATGTAAAGTGATCAAGGACAACAGTGTGAGAAGTACATTAGAACTTTGTATAAAATGCAGAAGCACCACTGAAGAAGATGAACATCCTTGGAAAGTCAGAAGAAATCCTGAAGAAGGAAATCATCTCTGCTGGAATTTGGAGAATACATAGAAGTTTGTCAGGTGGATGAGGCAGGAAAGTAGAAAGGATATTTCAGACAGAAAGAGCAATATATGACCAGAAAAATGGCGGCGGAGTGAACGGAAGCTACACAGACCGTCTCCCAGAACCAAACTGGAATTACAACTATAACACAGACAAATTGACGGGAAAAAGCAACAGAAAAGCAGCTTGCGAGGACCATATAACGAAGGACACTGACTCGATTCTGGTAGGCTTGGGAAGGCGCGAGAAGGGGGCTGGGAGCCCACGGTCGGCAGCTCGGCAGCGGCCTCAGCTGGGAGCAGTGCCCTCGGGTTACACTCCCAAGTGGCTCCACAGCGCAGAGCCGGGACAGAGACTAAAACAGTCACAGCCACTCACCTTGGGCTCCGGCAGAGGGAGGGCAGACAGGACTGGAACTGTGTGGGGACACTCGGGATTTGGAGGGCGCTTAGAGCTTTTGCTGAGTGCCAGCCATGCAGGACGGTGGCCATATTGCTCCTTCCCAGGGCTCTGAGAGAGGCAGCAGCCCCTCCCTTGGAGATCCAACCCCACCCTGTGGGCCATTGAAGTGCTAATTGAGGCTCATTAACAACCAGCATCTGCCCCACCCTCGGGAAATCCCCTTGTGCTGAGCACCTGAGGGAGTTTTTCAGTCAACTGACAACCCAAAACTCATCAAGTAACCTCGACTGCTAGCCTCCAGGCAAAAAGCTGAAGGATAACAGTACCTTTCCTGGGCTAGCAACTTTAACCAGGAAAGTAAGACTTGACAGTGGTGTTTAACATGGGTCCTCCCTTGCTCATCTAAACACAGGACAGGGAGCCACAAACAGCAGAACACCAACACCCAAGGGAAAACTTGACAGGCTCCAAAGCCCATGGTGAAACACAGAAACAGAAGCCAAATGAAAGAGCAAGAGACCTCCACCGAAGATGAGATCAATGTGGAGCAATTAGGCATGTCAACAGAGCTAGAGTTCAGAGCCATGATCTTGAGGAAGCTGAACAGCATGAGTAAGGACATAGAGACACTGAAAATAAGCCAATTGGAAATTAAAAACCATCAAGAAGAGATAAAAAATGACATAACAGAAATGAAAAACACATTGGAAGGTTTAAAAAGCAGAGTAGAGGAAGCTGAGGACCAGATCAGTGAATTAGAAGACAGGGTAGAAAAAATCAACCAATCAGAAAACCAAAAGGAAAAAACTATTAAAAAACAGGAAGACAGCTTAAGAGAACTGTGGGACAACTGGAAACATAATAATATTCGCATCACAGGAGTCCCCGAAGAAGAAGAAAATGAGCAAGGGATAGAGAATATATTCAAAAAAATAGTGACAGAAAACTTCCCTAATTTGGTGAAGGAAGAAGGCATTCAAGTTCAAGAAGCACAGAGAGTCCCAAGTAAGAAGAACCCAAACAGGCCCACACCAAGACACATAGTAATTAAAATGCCACAAATTAAAGACAAAGAGAGAATCCTAAAAGCAGCAAGAGATAAGCAACAGGTTACCTACAAAGGGAACCCGATAAGGCTCTCAGCTGACTTCTCACAAGAAACACTACAGGCCAGAAGGGAATGGCAGGAAGTAATCAAAGTCATGAAAAACAAGAATCTGAATCCAACTACTCTACCCAGCAAGGCTATCATTCAAAATAGAAGGTCAAATAAAGAGCTTCCCAGACAAAAAAAGGCTAAGGGAATACATTAGCACCAAACCAGCACTGCAAGAAATGTTAAAAGGACTGCTGTAATTAGCAGTAGAAATGGGAAGAAAAATAGAACCACACTAAACAAAAATGGCAATAAAATACATATCAATAATCACCTTAAATGTAAATGGATTGAATGCTCCCATAAAAAGACACAGAGTAGCTGATTGGATAAGAAAGCTTGACTCATCTATATGTTGTTTACAAGAGACCCACCTCACAACAAAAGACTCACATAGGTTGAAAGTGAAGGGATGGAAAAAAATTTTCCAAGCAAATGGAAAGGAAAAAAAAGCTGGGGTAGCAATTCTCATATCTGATAAAATAGATTTCAAAATGAAGACCATAACTAGAGACAAAGATGGCCACTACATAATATTGAAAGGATCTATCCAACAGGAAGACAAAACCTTGATAAACATATATGCACCCAATACAAGAGCACCAAAATATATTAAAAATCTTCTGAAGGACTTCCAAGGAGAAATCGACAACAATACAATCATAGCAGGGAACTTCAACACCCTGTTGACAGCACTGGATAGATCCTCTAGGCAAAAAATTAGCAAGGAAACAGAGACTCTAAATGAAGTACTAGACCAAATGGATTTAATAGATATCTATAGAGAATTACACCCCAAAACTACAGAATACACATTCTTCTCAAGTGCACATGGGACATTCTCAAAGATAGACCACATGATAGGACACAAACTAAATCTCTACAAGTTCAAGAAGATTGAAATCATATCAAGCATCTTCTCAGATCACAATGGCATGAAACTAGAAATCAAGTGCAACAAGAACATGCAAAGACATTTCAACACATGGAGGCTAAATAGCATTTTATTAAACAATGAATGGGTCACCGAGGAGATCAAGGAAGAAATTAAAAACTTCCTGGAAACCAATGAAAATGAACACACAACACAAAATCTATGGGATGCAGTGAAAGCAGTTCTGAGAGGGAAGTTCATAGCACTACAGGCCTACCTCAAAAAAACAAGAAAAATTTCTAATTGACTGTCTAACCTCACAACTTAAAGAATTAGAAAGCAAACAAAAAGAAAACCCCAGCCCTGGCCGGTTTGGCTCAGCGGTTAGAGCATCGGCCTGCGGTCCTGAGAGACCCGGTTTCGGTTCCCGCTAAGGGCATGTACCTCGGTTGCAGTTTGTCCCCGGCCCTGGTTGGTTGTGCAGGTGGCAGCCACTCGATGTGTTCCTTTCACATTGAGGTTTCTCTCTCTCTCTGTTCCTCTCTCTCCCTCCCACTCTACCTGAACAACAACCAAAAAAAAAAAAAAAAAGAAAGAAAACCCCAGAGCAAGTAGAAGGAAGGAAATAGTAAAGATCAGAGCAGAAATAAATGACATAGAGACCAAAAAAAACAATTCAAAGGATCAATGAAACAAAGAGCTGGTTTTTCGAAAAGATAAACAAGATTGATGGACTCACCAAGAAACAAATAGAGAGAACCCAAATACACACAATCAGAAATGAAAGAGGAGAAGTAACAACCAACACCACGGAAATACAAAAGATTGTTAACAACTACTATGAACAACTATATAGCAACAAATTCGACAATCTAAGCGAAATGGACAAATTTCTAGAAACACACAGTCTCCCAAAACGGGACCGAGAAGAGATAGAAAACTTGAACAGACCAATAACAACTAAGGAAATTGAAGAGGTAATCAAGACTTTCCCAGCAAACAAAAGCCCAGGCCCAGATGGCTTCACGGGGGAGTTTTACCGAACATTCAAAAAAGAACTAACACCCATTCTCCTCAAACTATTTCAAAATATTTAAGAAGAAGGAAGACTTCCAAACACGTTCTATGAGGCCAGCATAATTCTAATTCCAAAACCAGAAAAAGACACTATGAAGAAAGAAAACTACAGGCCAATATCCCTGATGAACATAGACGCCAAAATCCTGAACAAAATATTAGCAAATCGGATCCAGAAATACATCAAAAAAATTATTCACCATGACCAAGTGGGATTCATTCCAGGGATGCAAGGCTGGTACAATATTTGCAAATCAATAAATGTGATACACCACATAAATAAGATGAAGAATAAAAATCACATGATCATATCAATAGATGCTGAAAAAGCATTCGACAAAATCCAGCATCCATTTCTGATAAAAACGCTCAGCAATGTGGGAATAGAGGGATCATATCTCGACATAATAAAGGCCATATATGAAAGACCTACAGCCAACATCATACTCAATGGACAGAAACTAAAAACATTTCCATTAAGAAGAGGAACAAGACAGGGATGTCCACTTTCACCACTCTTATTTAACATTGTACTGGAAGTCTTAGCCACAGCAATCAGACATGAAGAAAAAAATAAAAGGGATCCAAATTGGAAAGGAGGAGGTGAAACTGTCATTATTTGCAGATGACATGATATTATACATAGAAAACCCTAAAGACTCCATCAAAAATCTACTAGACTTAATAAATGAATTTGGCAATTAGCAGGATACAAAATTAACGTCAAGAAATCGACGGCATTCTTGTACACCAATGATGAACTCACAGAAAGAGAAACTGAAAAAATAATCCCATTTACCATCGCGCCAAAAAAATTAAGATACCTAGGAATAAACTTAACCAAAGAAGTAAAGGACCTATTTGCAGAAAACTACAGGTCATTGAAAAAAGAAATAGAGGAAGATATAAAAAAGTGGAAGCACATACCCTGTTCATGGATGGGAAGAATTAACATCATTAAAATGTCCATACTACCCAAAGCAATCTATAGATTCAATGCAATCCCCATCAAAATACCAACGACATATTTCATAGAACTAGAACAAATACTTCAAAAGTTCATATGGAACCAAAATAGACCCCGAATAGCCACAGCAATCTTGAAAAAGAAGGACAAAGTAGGTGGGATCACAATACCAGATATCAGGTTATACTACAAAGCGACGGTAACCAAAACAGCCTGGTACTGGCACAAGAACAGGCATATAGACCAGTGGAACAGAACTGAAAACCCAGAAATGGACCCAAGGCAATACGCTTAATTAATATTTGACAAAGGTGGCAAGAACATACAGTGGAGTAAAGACAGCCTCTTTAATAAATGGTGTTGGGAAAATTGGACAGCTACATGCAAAAAAATGAAACTAGACCATCAACTTACACCATACACAAAAATAAACTCAAAATGGATAAAAGACTTAAATGTGACCCATGAATCCATAAAAATTCTAGAAGAAAATGTAGGCAACAAAATTTCGGACACAAAATTTCGGACATCATATGGAGCAGAATTTTCACTGATACATCACCTAAGGTAACAGAAACAAAGGAAAAAATGAACACATGGGACTACATCAAACTAAAAAGCTGCACAGCAAAAGAAACAATCATCAAAATGGAAAGGCCACCCACTGTATGGGAGAACACCATTGCCAATGATGTATCAGATAAGGGGTTAATTTCCAATATATATAGAGTGCTCATACAACTCCACAAAAGGAAGACAAAGAACCCAATTAAAAAATGGGCAGAGGAGCTGAATAGACACCTCTCCAAACAGGACATACAAATGGCCAAGAGACATATGAAGAAATGCTCAACATCACTAATCATCAGAGAGATGCAAATTAAAACAACAATGAGATGCAAATTAAAACCTCACACCTGTCAGAATGGCCACCATCAACAAATCATCAAACAACAAGTGTTGGCGAGGGTGTGGAGAAAAGGGGACTGTAATATACTGCTGGTGGGAATGCAGACTGGTGCAGCCACTATGGAAAACAATATGGTGTTACCTCAAAAAATTAAAAATTGAACTTCCATTTGACCCAGTGATCCCACTTCTAGGAATATACCCTAAGAAGCCTGAAACACCAATCAGGAAGAATATATGTACCCCCATGTTCATAGCAGCACTATTTACATAAGATCTGGAAACAGCCCAAGTGTCCACCAGTAGACGAATGGATAAAAAAACAGTGGTACATATACACAATGGAGTACTATGCAGTGGTAAGAAAGAAAGATCTCTTATCCTTTGAGACGACATGGAGGGACCTGGAAAGTATTATCCTAAGTGAAATAAGCCAAGCAGAAAAAGACAAATACCACATGATCTCACTTATATGCGGAATATAATGAACATAACAGTCTGAGGAATATGGTAGACCCAGAAACATGGAAGTAGGGCACAGACTGACATCCCTCAGAAGAGGGGGTGGTGGGGGGTGGGAAGAGATAAACCACAGAACTTATATGCATGTATGCATGACCAATGGACATGGACAACTAAGCCGGGGCAGGGGTGGGGTGGGGAGGGAGGTGCCAATGGGGTAAAAAAGGTGAAATATCTTTAACAAAAAAATAAATAAAAAATTTTTTAAAAAAAGAAAGAGCAGCCCTGGCCTGTTTGGCTCAGCGGTTAGAGCGTCCGCCTGCGGTCCGGAGAGACCCGGGTTCGGTTCCCGCTAAGGGCACGTACTTCGGTTGCAGTTTGTCCCCGGCCCTGGTTGGTCGTGCGGGTGGCAGCCACTCGATGTGTCCCTTCACGTCGATGTTTCTCTCTCTCCCTTCCTCTCTCTCCCTCCCACTCTATCTGTACAAAAAATGGAAAAATGTCCTCGGGTGAGGATAAAAAAAAAAAAAAAAAAAAAAAAAAAGAAAGAGCAATATATATAAAGGCCCCAAAGCATTAAGCAGTGTGGGCTGTGTCAGGGAACCACAAATATAAGTATTTCTTCTTTTTTTTCTTTTTTTTTTAACATTTTTTTTTTTTTATCCTCACCCGAGGACATTTTTTCTATTTTTTTGTTCAGGTAGAGTGGGAGGGAGAGAGAGGAAGAGAGAGAGAGAGAGAGAGAGAGAGAGAGAGAGAGAGAGAAACATCGACATGAAAGGGACACATCGAGTGGCTGCCACCCGCACGACCAGCCAGGGCCAGGGACAAACTGCAACCGAAGTACGTGCCCTTAGCGGGAACCGAACCCTGTTCTCTCGGACCGCAGGCTGATGCTCTAACCGCTGAGCCAAACCGGCCAGGGCAAGTATTTCTTCTTAAAGAGACCTGCAGATCAGCTCGTATTTCCCAACCATATTTGTCCTGTGGACTAGTAAACTATACAGATAGGGGTTCTGGACTCTGGAGGTGAGGGACGGGAATGGAGGATTGAATGAGAAAATCTCAGAGGAGACGATTAGAGAAGAACATGTGCAAGGAATTAAATAATTGCCTGGTCTTCATTCAAACTGGCAATTGGGAACACAGACTTGAACTACATTTCTGCCTCTAGCTAGCTGTTCATTCAATTTCTTGTAGTTTGAGAGCCTGTTTTAACATGCCTCACCCTTTCAAGTCAGGAAGCTTTGAATATCCAACATAAATTGCCAGCAGTGACCCACATTATTGGTCAGAACTTCTCAGATGTCACCGTGCAATGACTAGCATAGGGAGTTTGGAATAGATACCCCATCTCCTGAAATTCTAAATCAGAGGACTGGGTTGGGAGGGACCTAGGAATCCCCAGCAATTCTTATGCTCATGATCACAGATGGCACTTTGCGAAACAACATCTAGGGAGCAGCTGATGAAAGAAAAGAAGGACACCTAAAATTCCTGTCCTTTAAATGTGAAGGCAGTTATAATGCATCGACTGTACGAGGAATACTTAGTTAGATAGCTGGTCCCCCTGTCTCAGGTTCTCTGAGGATTCTTGCTCCTAATCCTAAGCCTAGTCAGTTTTCTGATGTCCTAATATTAACCTTGCCCTTGTCTCCCTTAGTGCTTTACTGTTCTGTGTGAAGCCATGGATGGGAACAGCTGCACCATCTCCAAAGCCTTTTACTCCAGTCTGCTGACTACACAGCGAGCTGTGTTAGAAGGGCTTCTTCATGGCTTGACAGTTCCACAGCTCCTTTCCCACACCCCCCCAGGTAACCTTAGTGGGGAGGGGAGGTTCTCTGGACTTACTTATTGAGTAGGTTCAACTCTGCTCTTTCTCCTGCCATCACCTTGACACAGTGCCTGGCATTTAGTGAGTACCCAGTAAATAACTGTGAACTGAAACAATGAAGGGGGTTCTGAGAGGAACAACTAGACCCTACCCTGCTTCTTTGCCTTTCTCCATAGGAGCCCCTCAAGTGAGCCAACCACGGCGGGAGCAGAGTGAGGACCTGCCTGGAGCCATTGCCTCTGCGCTGGCAGCCATATGCATTGCTCCTCTAGGGCTGCCTGGCTGCTGGGAAGCCAAGGAGCAGGTTTGAGCTGCAGTTTTTTGCTCCTCTCACTCCTGTTGTCAGAGTTGGGGAGGCTGGCCCTAGCTTCTCAAAAAGCAGAAAAATAAGCATTTATGCCTCCCCATAGTCTGTACTTCCAGAAACATGATCCCACCCTGGGTCTGGGCCATTTGTAGAATATCACGTAGCCAAAATTGCAGAGGCCTTGGTTAGAGAGCTCAGTGACAAACTGCCCATGTGGTGGGGTAGGTGAAGCTACCAGAGATGCTTCCTCAAGAGCTCAGGATTTAGATTTCCTGCTCCCTTTTAGCTAGCAACATTTTTCTCCGTACCTGCCTACACTGGGGCTAAGCAAGAACCCTGACTTTTCATTTCCAGTGGTCATGAACCCTGGGAATGGAATGGGGTCTGAGGTTCCTAGTGAACCTGGGGAAGCATGACTAGCAAGGGTTTGAGAGTCCTAATTAGTTGGAGATATAAGAGGAATAGGATGGAAATAATGGGAATGGGATTGAGTCTTTAGGAATGTCCCTATAGATTTCTCGGCATTTGGCAAATCAGCTCACCGAAGACAACAACCAACTGAGGCCTTCCCTCATCTGTGGTCTGCAGCATCCCATCCTGTGCCTACACCTTCTTAAGGTACTGCCTATCCATAACTCTTGAAATTTCAGATCTCCTTTTAACCCCCCGGACACACACACACGCACACAACTAAGAGGAGAGACCCCCTTGCAGAACCCCTTTCTGCTTTTCAATCTTTTCAACTGAGATGGCCCCACTGTTAGCCGGTCCTCACCAGAACTGAGAAATATCTCTGTCTCACTATCCTACTGCAAGAGATGGAAGTGGCCCCAATTTCTCTAACACTCCAAAGTGTAGAAACCAGATCTGTTGAGAGGCTAGCCTGCTTTCAGCTGAGCCTTCCAGCCTAGGAGCCCAGGTGCTGCTCTGCTCATTGACAGACTCCTCCCCACTCCCTTAGGTTCTCTATTCCTGCTGCCATGTTAGTGAACGTCTGTGCCGTCGTCTAGGGCAAGAGCCCCTGGCCTTGGAGTCACTGTTGATGTTGGTCCAGGGCAAGGTAGGCCAGCAACACAGGTGGGCATCTCATAGTGGCCTCACCATCTCAATCAGAGGTTGCTCTGATATCTTAAGTTTTTTTTGTAGGTAATGGTAGTGGATTGGGAAGAGTCTACTGAAGTGACACTCTACCTCCTCTCTCTTCTTGCCCTTCGGCTCCAAGATCTGCCTTCTGGGTGAGTCATAAAGTAGGGTGTCTACCTATAGAGCTCACCCTGACATAGAATAGCCTATCCTTAGGAAGGACTGAGATAGCGAGAGTAAAAGTTTCTCTCTACAAAGAACAGACCTGGATTCCCATCATCTTTGTGACTTGTACTTGGACATACAGCCTAGGTGGACAGTGCCATCCAAGCGGGAGGGAAGGCCACTGACCAGCGTCCTAGCACATTGCTGCATCCCTTGATATATCTCCTTATTCTAGAATGGAGAAGCTAGGCAGTGAGATTGCTACTCTCTTTACCCATTCACACGTCGTCTCTCTTGTGGTGAGTTTTCAACCTTTATCTTCCTCCCCTTTTAACCCCATCATCCAACTTTTGTGGGAGCAGGGGAGTCATTATCTCCTTTGCAGCTGTTTATGCGGTATTCTTCTTGTCTAGGGCATAGACCTAAATCCTCTCTGCTTGTGCTGAATACCATTTCTTCTCCTGTGACTCTCCAGAGTGCAGCGGCCTGTCTACTGGGACAGCTGGGACAACAAGGGATGACTTTCGACCTCCAGCCTATGGAGTGGATTCCTGCAGCCACACATGCCCTGTCTGCCCCTGCTGAGGTGAGATCTGCCAGAGAGTGCCTAGACATGTTTTCTTTGAGTCAAATAAGGACAGAAAAGACTGAAATGCCTGCCAACCTGGAGTAAACTAAGAAGTGGTAAAGGGATCTTTCCTACCCTTCTGCCCCCAGATAATTGATCCCTCTGAGCCCAGACTGGTCACAGCTTTAGATCTGTTGTTAACACTCTGGACTTCTAAAGAGGGAGGGAGGCATTATTTCTCTGTTGGACTTTGACACTTGCCCACTAAAGGATCTCTCTTATGGGCTCTTTCTTTTCCAGTCCATTTTCTTCACTGCCACCAGAGTGAGCTTTCAATAAAGGAAAATCTGGTTATTTGTTCAACCAGTAATTATTTAACATGTAAATACATATTGAGTACCAGACACTATTCTAGGCTCTGAGAATACAGCAGTGAATATAAGAGACAAAAATCTTGCCCATGTGAGCTTGTGTAAGTCCTTAGTGGCTTCCTATTGCTTCTGGGATAAAGTCCAAATTGTTTAGCGATCTACTGAAAGCTCATCTATTACCTCTAGGCTCTATAATCCTGCTAGATTAAAAGAGTTATCATTTTTGCCCTGGCCGGTTTGGCGCAGCGGTTAGAGCATTGGCCTGCGGTCCAGAGAGACCCAGGTTCGGTGTCCGCTAAGGGCATGTACCTCAGTTGCAGTTTGTCCCCGGCCCTGGTTGGTTTGTGTGGGTGGCAGCCACTTGATGTGTCCCTTTCACGTCGATGTTTCTCTCTTTCTCCCTCTCTCTCTCTCTCCCTCCCACTCTATCTGAACAAAAAATGGAAAAATGTCCTCGGGTGAGGATAATAAATACGTAAATAAATAAATAAATAAAAGAGTTACCATTTCCAAAATGCACTATGACCTGCCTTTATATATGCTATGACTTCCATTTGGAATGTTCTCTCTTCCTATCTCCACTTTCTTTCGCCTTCCTTTTAAACATTTAATCCCATCCCATTTCCTACCTCCAGGAGGCAGAGTTAGGCAATTTTAGCTGTAAACTCCCACCCTCAACCCAGCCTCTTGTTTAGAAAGTAATTCCTAAACTATGATTGTTTCTGTGTCCGCTTACCCTACCAGACTATGTGTCTTTAGGACAGAGTTAGTCATTCATCGAATAGGCAGGAGCCAAGGCTCCTAAGTTCAGAACTCTCCCCACACCAGCCAAGGAAGAGCTCTTTCTGCCCGACCAGGAGTTGGTTGCATGGGCCTATGAGGCCACCTCATCCCTCTCAGAGCTCTGCATTCTTCCCGACTCTCTCCTGCAGGTCCGGTTGACTCCACCAGATGGCTGTGGATTCTACGACGGCCTACTCATCCTTCTGCTGCAACTCCTCACCCAGGTACAGCTACATCTCAGGGTAGATGGAAAGTAAGGAGAGAGAAACTGGGCATTTTAGGGAGCCACTGGACATTGGGAATGAAGAAGCAATCCACAGACTACTGTGCGTGTGATGGCTTTAGCAGGGGCCCACCTGCCTTGAGTATGGACCCTTTAAACTGGATCCTGTGGGGATAAAAGTGTAATTCCCTGGTTTCCAGCAGAGGTCAGGGGGTTAAGATGGGGTATGAAAGGGAACTAAGATAACAGGGAAATCCTAGCTCAGAAAACTAAAGGGATTATTTCTGGAACTCCTTTTCCTTGTAGGTCAGGGACAGGAGTGGAAAAAAGGCATTTTGACTCCTGACTTTGACCTCCCCACTCACCCTCTTTCAATTTTGTCTCCAGCAGGGGAAGGCTAGCCCGATAAGGGACATGGTTAGCTCAGAAATGTGGACTGTTCTGTGGCACCGCTTCTCCATGGCTCTGAGGCTCCCGGAAGAGGTATCTACACAGGAAGAGGAGCTATCGCTGTCTAGTCCACATAGCTCAAGCTCAGAGCCAGACTGGACACTGATCTCACCCCAAGGTAGCTTTACATCTGCATGGCCTTCTTTATGGGGCCAGTGTATTGATTCCTCTTCAAGAGGAGCAGCCTAGAACTGGGTTAGCCATAGAAATTTCTTTTCTTTTTACTTTTTAAAATATGTTTTTATTGATTTTTTAGAGAGAAAGGAAGGGAAAGAGAGAGAGAAACATTTATTGGCTGCCTCCTACATGCCCCCCACTGGAGATTGAGCCCAAAATGCAGGCATGTGTCCTGACTGGGTATTGAACTGGGACCTCTCAGTCTATGGGTCGACACTCAATCCACTGAGCCACACTGGCTGGGCAGCCATGGAAATTTCTGCTGCTGCCGCTGTATGCTGAAATTGCTCAGAGATGGGGAAGGGACTGAATAGGTGGTAGACCTGGGAGCCATGGGGAAGCAGGAGCATCTGGGCTTCTTCTCTGTTCCACTGGGTCTTCATTCTTGATGTTTCCAGGCGTGGCAGCCACACTGAGCCTGGCCGTGGCCACCTTCACTCAGGAGCCCCAGTTATGCCTGAGCCACCTATCTCAGCGTGGAAGTATCCTCATGTCCACCCTGAAGTATCTGCTTTCTCCCAGCTTTCTGCAGCAGCTGGGCCAGGCGTGAGTTTGAACTAGAGGAGGGAGACCATAAGATCCAGGGAGTCTACAATAGGAGGCTGGGGAGGGAAAGGCAGGAGAGAAATACCTGACAGCTTCATCTATGAGGCAAGAAATGGTATGCTGAGATTGGAGAAGGAGAGGTGGGCTAGGACATTTGAGAAGGGGTGGAGATAATAAAGGGTGCACGAGTAAGGCTAAGTAAATCCATCCACACTCCTGTCCTTAGGCCTCATGGGTCTGAGTTTCTTCCCATCGTGGTGCTGTCTGTCTGCCAGCTTCTCTGCTTCCCCTTTGCCCTGGATGTTGATGCTCACCTCCTTGTGGGTATCTTGGCTGACCTCACGGACTCAGAAGTCACAGCCCATCTGCTGCAGGTACTTTGGAGGCATGGAAGTGGGAGAGGAGGATGCCAACCACCTTGTGCATTCTAATTCACTTCTGACAGCTCCAGGGCTCTCCTTGGCCGCTGTAAGAGTGGAGTATCTAGTTTGATGTAAGAGTTGGAGGGCAGAAAGCACTCAAGCCTGAACAGAGGTGTGTGGTTGGAGCTGGGGCTGGTAACTCCATCAGTCCCTTATCTGAATTCTGTTGGAGCTCAGTGGGAAGAATCCCAGTCTAGGTGCTGAAGGCTCAGCTCCTCAGCCAGGAGTCGCTTCTCTGGCAATTCTTAGTGTTAAGCTGTGGGTCTTTGACAAGCAGAGCAAGGACTGAGCTTGGAAAGGACATGTTCTCTTGGGGTCCACATTGTGTCTCCTGTGGAGTGCTGTGGGTCAGCTCTCAGCTCTCTGTGGTGTTCTCACCATAGCTTGGCTTTTCTCCCAGATTTTGGGCTCCTTCTAGCTATCAAGCTGCAGTGTATTCTCCCTCTGCCTGAACTACTTTTATTGCTCCCTTCACCCCTTCTCCTAGGTCTGCTGCCACCATCTCCCGTTGCCACAAGTTGAGCTGCCCATCAGTCTCCTCACACACCTGGCCCTCACGGATCCCACTTCTCTCAACCAGTTTGTGAACACAGTGGCTGCCTCCCCTAGAAGCATCATCTCGTTCCTCTCAGTTGCCCTTCTAGGTGACCAGCCGCTGCTGACCTCTGACCTCCTCTCTCTGTTGGCCCACACAGCCCGGGTTCTGTCTCCCAGCCACTTGTCCTTTATCCAAGAACTCCTGGCTGGCTCTGATGAATCCTATAGGCCCCTGCGCAGCCTCCTGGGTCACCCAGAGAATTCTGTGCGGGCCCGCACTTATGGGCTTCTGGGACACTTGCTCCAACACAGCATGGCCTTGCGTGGGGCACTGCAGAGCCAGGCTGGACTGCTCAACCTTCTGCTGCTGGGGCTTGGAGACAAGGACCCTGCTGTGCGACGCAGTTCCAGCTTTGCTGTGGGCAATGCAGCCTACCAAGCTGGTCCCCTGGGACCTGCCCTGGCAGCTGCAGTGCCCCATATGACTCAGCTGCTTGGAGATCCTCAGGCTGGTATCCGGCGCAATGCCGTGTCAGCTCTGGGCAACTTGGGACCTGAGGGGTTGGGGGAAGAGCTGTTACAGTGTCAGGTGCCCCAGCGGCTCCTAGAGATGGCGTGTGGAGACCCCCAGACAAATGTGAAGGAGGCCGCCCTCATTGCCCTTCGGAGCCTCCGCCAGGAGCCCTGTATCCATCAGGTACACTCCAGGGGACTTAGATGTTGTATTTCACAGCAGTTTTCTGAGGTAGTCTTTAAGGAATGGGACATCCAGAAATCCAAGTTTGTCCCTCTCTGGGAGCAGGAAACCCAGGGGCAGTGTCTTGGGATGAGTTTTCCATCTACCGTCTCTCCCCCAGAGAAGGGAAGGGACCTGGAAGAGGGCTCCATGGGGCTGAGAAATGCCTTGGATCTCAGGGACTACTGTTTCTCTCTCCTAGAGGTTACATGAGAGGGAGGTGAAGGAAGATTGGAGATGTTGAAGTATAGGGTGGTTTCATTCTGGGGGCCATGAAGATGCTATCTCTCTTAGTACTTACCATGTTAAAATCACTACGCTAAGCATTTATCTTCATTATCTTGTTGAAGTTATTATATTCCTCATTTTGCAGGTTATGAAACTGAGGCACAAAGAATTTAATAATATGTCCAAATTACAAAGCTAGTATGTAGGATTGGACTTTAGAAATCGAAAGTCTGAGTCCAGAACCCATACTCTTAACCACTGCTTTATTCTGTCTTTTCTGCTCAATTTGCAGTATATAAACAGCCCAGTGAAATCACACATCTACCTATGATAAGGCTAAACCTCCAAATTATAATAGTTCAATATGGTAGCATTGGGTGGTTCTTGCAGAACAGAAAGTTGACAGGATGGTGGTGATATATATTATAGGATTTTCTGGCAATCCACGTGGGGACATAATAGTTCTTGGTAGTAATGAGGTTAAGACCCACTGGTCCATATCCACAGCTGGGAATCACTGATTTACTATCACTGATTTACTATCACTGATTTACTATTCATTACGTCTTCCTGGGGACAAGTGCGTGGATCCCTTGGTGCCTTGTTTTCATGATCTTAACCAAAGAGAATGGAAGTAGACCTCTGGTCCAGATGATTCCTATCTCCAAGGTTTTTCTTTTCCCACACAATATAATTTGAGTCCCTAAGAGACCATTTTATTTTTCTTCCTTTTCTGGAGTGGGAATTGCTAGTCCAAATGAGAGTCCTCTGCATGTCATGTTCTGTCGTCTGCTCTCTATCCCACAGGTGCTGGTGTCCCTGGGTGCCAGTGAGAAATTAGCCTTGCTCTCTCTGGGGAATCAGTTACTGCCGCACAGCAGCCCCAGGCCTGCCTCTGCCAAACACTGCAGGAAGCTCATTCACCTCCTGAGGCCAACCCACAGCACGTGATCCCAGATTCGTGGGGTCCAGCCCCCAACCTTCGTTGTCCGACTGTTGCCAACTCTTCCTTTTTCTACTATACAAGCTACCAACTCAACTGAGAGCTAAAGAGATTTACAAAGAGAGATAAGCTGCTAACTCAACTGATTTGAGAATGTGAAACTAGAAGAGATTTATGTATAAAGACCCCCCTCCCTCCCAAATTCAGGATGATTTTAACCAGTAAACTTCATTGCTATTGGTGCCAGAGAAGATTCCTTCCTTCTCTACGTCCAGGGGTCTTTTCTCCAATACTGTGCCTTTAAACCCCAGGAACATGCTTCCCTGTCTTTAGGGAGACACCTTCTACCTGAGAGATATCTTCCTTTCTGGAGCTCCTATAATCCTCCCAACAGGTCTGGGTTTAGGTGCACTGGTCCAAGGACGGGATGAAGACAGAGCCTGTCTCAGCTCTAGGCTCTGGGGATAAATGCCATCTGTCCCTGTTGTGGAGGGTTCCCCAGCTCATAGCCCACATTCCCATCCATAGGAGGGGATGGGGAGTGTATCTTTTCTTTCTTTTTTTTTTGTAATCTGTTTATAAACTCTTGTAATAAAAGATGTGCCTCACCCTACTTTGAGCTGCCAGAGTAAGGGGTTGGGAGGTTCAGCTCTTTAGCTTCTGTGTGGTGCTGGAAGCACTTGTGTCCTGTTCAGATAAGATCCTGGTTTGGGAGCTTATTTATATCTTTTCCTGCCTTCCAGCTTCCTTCATCCCAAATGAGCTACATGTGGACACCTACGTCCAAGCCCAGGCCAGTGCAACTGAAGTAGAAAATGGTAGGATTAAACAGATAAATTGGATCTTTTTGAAATCTCAGGCTTAGTGGCTAGGTTTCATATTTGGTGGAGTTTTAGGGTATAGGGGAATTCAACCGCTTTAGTAGGGTAGCTGTATGGAGACTGTGCAGTTTACCAGAAAGGCGTGGTTGGCTGACTCATTAGTTAGAATCATAATCCAGCTGGAAACACACTGGAAAGCTTACACCTTGACTCATTGGCTAGTTTGCAACAAGCTTCCCAGGGCCCTCATTTCTCCATCCATAAAATGGGAGAGTACTTTTGTCCTTCCTTAAATTCCAATTGTTTTAGAAATGAAAGATGTTCCCTTATTTAGTTCTCATCTCCATTGCCCACTCATTGTGTTTATATTTAGGAAAAGTAACATTTTCCCATAATTTCCTCCTCTTCAGATTATTTCAATCAATTTAGGACTCAATATACTTACCGAGTGCTTCCCGTATTCCAGAAACTGTTTTCTAGCTACTGGAGATAAAGCAGTGCTCGTCTGTCACAGACTTTCTATTCTGGTGCGGGGACACAGTGAATTATCAAAATGAGTGAATTATATGTCGTATGTAGGAAAGGAACAAAAACTCTGGAGAAAAATAAAGCGAGGAAAAGGGATGAGGAGTGCTGAGTTGGAATGGTCAGGGTAGACCTCACTGAGAAGGTGACATGTCAGCAAAGACTTGAAGGAGATGAGGACATGAGCAGCGCAGCTCTCAGGGAAAAGCATAGACTGAGAATGATCACTTCAAAGGCCCTGAGATGGAGGCATCTTGGCCCATTTGTGGAGCTATGAGGAAGCCAGTTTGGATGGAAGAAGGGGGAGAATAGTGGGAAATAAGGACAGGAAGGTGATGGGACCAGAAGTTATAGGCCTTGTAGATCTTGTACTGTGCATAGAGTAGGGATCTGTTGAGTTTTGAACGAAGGAGGGTTGTGATCTACCTTATGTACTTAAGGATTACTCTTTGTTTTAGTGTTGTGAATGGACAATGAGGAGTCAGGAGGAATGGGAAGTAGGTTGAGCTGTTAAGAGGCTATTGTATCCCTGGCTGGTTTAGCTCCGCAGTTGGGAGTGTTGGCCTGTGGTCCAGAGAGTCCTGGGTTCTGTTCCCACTAGGAGCACGTACCAAAAAAAAAAAAAAAAAAATGTAAGAGGCTATTGCAGTAATCCAAGTGAGATATAATGGTATTCTGAACTGGAGTGGTACCAGTGGAGTGGTGAAAAGTAGTCAAATTTTGAATATATTTTGAACATGGAGCAAGTGAGACTTCTGGACTGATTGGATGTGGGGGTGTGAACAAGGAAGGCAGGCAAAGATGACTACAAGGTTTTTGGCCTGAGCAAGCGGAAGGATAGAATTGCTATGAACTGAAATGGGGAATGCTGTTAGTGGAGAGAGAGTGGTTGGGAAAACTCAAGTTCCACTTTGAACATGTTAAGTCTCTTAGTTGGATATTTTCAAACACACACAAAAGTAGAGAGATTGGCCCTGGCTGGTTTGGCTCAGCGGTCAGAGCGTCGGCCTACGGTCTGGAGAGGCCCGGTTTCGGTTCCCGCTAAGGGCATGTACCTCGGTTGCAGTTTGTCCCTGGCCCTTGTTGGGTCATGCGGGTGGCAACCACTTGGTGTGTCCCTTTCAAGTCGATGTTTCTCTCTCTTCCATTCTCTCCCTCCCTCTTTATCTGAACAAAAAAACAAAAAAATGCCTCGGGTGAGAATAAAAAAAAAAAATTAAAAAAAAAAAAAAAGTAGAGCTTAGTCTAATGAACTCCATCACTGTAGCAACGGCAATCATATTGTGTCTCTTCTTTTTTCACTCAGGTATTTTAAAATAAATCCTGGACAACATATAATGTTACCCATTAGTACTTTGGCATATATCTCTAACAGATCAGAACTTTGGGTTTTTGATTTTAACAAAACCACAGTACTTCACCAAGACTTGCCTGGATTTAGGCAAATACAGTATTGTATTTTAAAACTTGGATTTTTTTCCCCTAAAAGATAAACTAGGGGGAATTATCTTATGAAATTTTTTCCCCAGATAATTCATTAAATACTAGCTTGAAACATGCTTATTTGATACATAAATAATATAATGTAGAGAAATTCAATATACATATTCAAGCCTTTTAGGTTATCATGTAAAACAATACTTAATCACTTTATTAAGATGCATAATATGAAAACGTTCCCATTTTGGGAGCATAAAATCGAAAGGATTAGAAATATGAAAACAATTTTGCATCAGCAGCCACTGCCTAAAGTGCTGAGAGGATTTGGAGTGAATGGTCTGAGTGGCACCTGGAATTCAGAAAATGTCTAGACTAAGGTTTGAGGATTTGTGCCTGTGTTTGGTTTTGCATGTGTATGAGCGTATATGTGTTTTACCTTTCTTGGGGGGGACAGAAAACTTGAAGTTTTCAAACATACACAAATACAGAGAATAAAATAAACCCCCATACCCTGATTCCACAGATTCAGCTGTTATCAACATTTTTCACATCGGTTCTACCTATTCCTTTAAAAAAATTTTGTCATTGTTACAGTTAAAAAAAAGCATTCTATTTTGAAATAATTTTAAATTTATAGAAAAGTAGTAAGAATAGTACAAAACTCCCATATACCCTTCACCCAGATTCATTAATTAACATTTTGCCACAATTAGTTTTATCATATTTTTCTGAACCATTTGCAAGTTGTAAATATCATGTCCTTTTACCTTTAAATACTTAAATGTGAATTTCTTTTTTTTTTTTTTAATTTTTTTCTTTATTGATTTTAGAGAGAGAGGAAGGGAGAGGGAGAGAGAGATAGAAACATCAATGAGATAGGCCATCGATTGGCCATCTCCTGCATGCCCTGTACTGGGGATTTGGCCCACAACCTGGGCATGTGCTCTGACTAGGAATCAAACTGGTGACCTCTTGGTGCATAGGTCAATGCTCAACCACTGAGCCACACTGGCCGGGCTTGTGTGAATTTCTTAAGATCAAGTATATTTACTTATATAACCACAGTATAATGAAAAAAATCAAGAAATTTAAAATTGATGTAATGCTATTTACTAATCTACAACTCATATTCAAATATTGCCAATCAGTCCAATAATGTTCTTTATACCAGTTCTTTCCCTGGTCAAAGATCCAACCTAAGATTATGATTTGTGTTTGGTTGTGATGTATCTTCAGCCTCTAATCTAGAACCATACCTCATTCTCTCTTTGTCTTTTATGACATTGACATTTTGAAGAATACTGACCAGTTTGGGTATATCTGCTGTTTATTTGTAATTTGATTCAGGTTATACATTTTTGGCAGAAACACTACATAAGTGATGATGTGTCCTCTAAGTACATGTTATCTGGAAGCTGATGATGTTTTTTTCCCATTGTTGGTGAAGTTACACTTGATCACTTGGCTAAGGTGAGCTGGGAAAATTTCTGTCGCTATAGCTTTTTTTAAAATAGATTTTATATCTTAGAAAAGTTTTAGCCCTGGCCGGTTTGGCTCAGCGGTTAGAGCATCGGCCTGCGGTCCTGAGAAAAGTTTTAGATTTATAGAAAAATTGAGCAGATAGCTTGGCCAGTGTGGCTCAGTGATTGAGCATCAACCCATGTGCCAAGAGGTCACCAGTTTGATTCTCTCCAGGTTATGGGCCAAATCCCCAGTGGGGGGCATGTGGGAAGCAGCCAATTGATGTTCTCTCTCATCGATGTTTCTTTCTCTCCTCCCTTCCTCTCTCTCTAAAATCAATAAAGAAGAAAAAAAAATTGAACAAGTAGTATAGAATTCACATATTAAACCCACCCTACACACAGTTTCCCCTATTATTAACATCTTACATTGTTATGATATACTTGCTACAACTAGTGAACCAATATCTATATATTATTAACTAAAAACATATGTATTTAGATTTCCTTTTTTATCTATTGTTCCTTTTCTGTTCCAGTTATAGTTAGTTGTCTCCGTGGGTTCCTCTGGCTATATCAGATGCTCAGAAGTTTCTTGTTTTTGATGACCGTGATGATTTTGAGAAGTACTGGTCAGGTATTTTGTAGGATGTCCCTATTGGAATTTGTCTGATGTTTCTAATGAATAGACTTGGGTTATGAGTTTGCGGGAGAAGATCACTGAAGTAAAGTGCCATTTTCATTACATAATACCTGTATGACTTATGACTGTTGATGTTGACCTTGGTCACCAGGCTGAAGTGGTAGTATTTGTCAGAATTTTCTACTGTTACTCCTTTGCCCTACCTTCCCCCCCCCCCCCCTTTCTATACTATGCTATTTGAAAAGCAGTCACTCTGCACAGCCCACACTTGAGTGGAGAGTAATGTTCTTCCTCCTTTAGGGCTGAATATCTACATAATTTCGAGTTCTGTACTGGAGATTTGTTTTTTTTAACCACATGAACATACTCAACCATGTATTTATACCAGGAGCTCACAGATATTTGTTCTATACTTTGGATTATAAACCACTACTACTTTATTTAATTTTGTTGTTCACATTGTTTCAGTTTTGGTCATTGGAAGTTCTTTGAGTTAGCTCTTTTGACATACTCCCAACAATGTGGTTTTGTTTTGTTTTGTGTTTGAACGCCTTCTTTCTGGTACTACAAGATACCTCAGGCTCATCTTGTATATTTCCTGCCTAGTCCTAGAATCAACCAATTTTCCAAGGAGTCTTGGTTCCTTTTTTTTTTTGGTACATGTCCCTAGTGGGAACCGAACCCAGGACTCTCTGGTCCACAGGCCGACACTCCAACTGCTGAGCCAAACTGGCCAGGGCGAGCCCTGGTTCCTTTTAAATGAGAATGGTACAGATGCTCCTCAACTTATAATAGGGTTATGTCCCAATAAACCCATAGTAAATTGAAAATATTGTAATTTAAAAATGCATTTGAGCACTGGCCCACAGACTGGAGAGTCCCGGGTTCGGTTTCCGCTAAGGGCATGTACCTTGGTTGCAGTTTGTCCCCGGCCCTGGTTGGGGTTGTGTGGGTGGCAACCAGTCGATGTGTTTCTGTCACATCGATGTTCCTCTCTCTCTCTTCCTCCCTCTCTCCCTTCAGCTCTGTCTGAAGATAAATGCAAAAAAATGTCCTCCGGTGAGGATTAAAAAAAAAAAGCATTTAATATACCTAACCTACAGAACATCATAGCTTAGCCTAGTCTACCTTAAATGTGCTCAGAACTTTTACATTAGCCAACATTTGGGCAAAATCATCTAACACAAAGCCTATTTTATAATAAAGTGTTGGATACTGTACTGAAAGTGAAAAACAGTGGTTGTGTGGGTACTATTCAGTAACATACACAGCTGAATGCACTTTGGGTATAAAGAATGTTTGAAGAATTGAACTAAAATTTATTGCATCATGAGAGGGCATCATATTGCATATCACTAAATTGGGAAAAGATTAAATTCAGAATTTGAAGTATGATTTCTACTGAATGAGTATTACTTTCATACCATGTAAAGTTGAAAAATTTTCAAGTCAAACCATTGTATATTGGGGCCGGTCTATATTAGAAACTAAGACATGGGTACTAGGAGTACTCGTTGCTATGGGATGTTTATTATAGTATTTTAAAGCAAAAGCAAATCTCTGGCATGTCATTTAATCCTGAAAAATATCTGTATGTCTCTGTAAAAAATAACCAAAATGTCAAAATAGTCTGTGGCTGCCACAACAAATTTCCATAAACTTAGTGGCTTAAAACAACAGAAATTTATTTTCTTATAGTTCCGGAGGCCAGATGTCTGAAATCAGGCTGTCCTAAGGACCCTGTTTCCTCAGAGGGTTCTAGGGGAGAATCCTTTCCTTGCCTCTTCCACTTTCTGGAGGCTCCAGGCATTCCTTGGCTCATAGCCACATCCCTCTAATCTCTGTCTCTGTGGTTACATTGCATCCTCCATTTTTCTGTGTCTTCTTTGTGACTGTCACATCTTCCTCTGCCTCATGAAGGGCATTTGTTATTGGATTTAGGGCCCACTGAAATAATCCAGGAAAATTCCTTAATCCTTTCAAAAATATTTACTTACATTTTTTTTTTTTACCATACTATAAGGTAATATTTATAGGTTCCTGGAATTAGGATGCGGATATATTATTTTCAGGGTTGGGGGGCACCATTCAGTCAACTACAATAATAAAACAAATTAATAATAGTTTCTTAATATTGGCTAGTCCATATTCAGATTTCTTCATTTTCTCAAAAATACTTTTTTACAGTAGGTTTGTTTGGATCCAAACAAGGTCCACCCATTGCAATTGATTATGTCTCTTAACTCTCCTATAATCTAGAACACATCACTTTTTTTATTTTTTAATTCTCACCTGAGGATATTTTCCCATTGATTTCCAGATAGAGTGGGAAGGAGGAAGGGAGGGAGGGAGGGAGAGAGAGAGAAACATCGACTGACTGCCTCCTGTACACCCCAACCAGGATTGAACCCACAACCTAGGTATGTGCCTTGACTGGAAATCAAACCCACACCGTTTGGTGTGCAGGACAGCGCTTCAATCAACTAAGCCACCTGGCCAGGGCTCTCAGGTTGTTTTATTTCTTATAACCTGAAAATTCCTATAACCAAAAGCTCAATTAGATTAAATTCATCTTATAATTTTTTTTTTTACAAGAATATACTACCTAAATATTACAGTGTGAATTGCATCACATCAGGCGACATAATTTATAGCTGTCCCATCTTTCAGGATTTAAGACTGATTAAAGTATACAGGTGGTGGCAGACAATCTTCTAGTGTAAAATTCCATCAATCCTCTAATGATTTTAGCATCCATCAATGACTGTTGCCTAAGTCAATTATTTATTAAGCATCCCTCTTCTGGTCCAGATTGTTTTCATTAGGTTAATTTAATCTTTTATTGTCCCCCCCCCTCCTTTTTTTTCCCTGTAGCATACTGTTTAGAAAAGATCTTTATCCCTGGCCAGTTTGGCTCAGCGGTTAGAGCGTCGGCTTGTGGTCTGGAGAGACCTGGGTTCGGTTCCCGCTAAGGGCACGTACCTCAGTTGCAGTTTGTCCCCGGCCCTAGTTGGGTCATGTGGGTGGCAACCACTCGATGTGTCCCTTTAACATCAATGTTTCTCTCTCTCTCTCCCTCCCACTCCCTCCCACTCTCTCTGAACAAAATATCAAACAATGTCCTCGGGTGAGGATAAAAAAAAAAAAAAGAAAGAAAAAGAAAAGATCTTTAAATCCTTCATCTCTGGTTAGATCTCCATATCCATTAGAGCTAGGGACATTTTGTTTATTTTTATTTTTTATTTATTTTATTTTTATTTAAAATAATATTTTTTCTTCATTGATTTTTAGAGAGAGAGGAAAGGAGGAGAGACAGATAGAAACATCAATGAGAGAGAACATCCACTGGCCACATCCTGCATGCCCCCCACTGGGGATCAGGCCCACAACTTGGGCATGTGCCCTGACTGGGAATCAACCGGCGACCTCTTGGTGCATGGCTCCACGCTCAACCACTGAGCCACACCAGCTGGGCGAGCTAGGGACATTTTAGACAGGGGGCATGATCTGCCTTGCTTGAGGAGATAATGAATTAAGATAGTGTTTCCTAAACTTCACACTTGAAGCCCATAAAGTAGGTGGTTGTAGTTGTACCTGCTGGGTGGGTTGGGGTTAAGGAAAGTTTGGTTGAAGGGAAACATAGCGGATTTGGCCATCTCTCCTTTCCTGGAGTAAAACTCAAAGACTTTTATTTGAAAGAACTAAGAAAATCTTTTATTTTAGAAGAGCGAATTAAGGCACGGCCAAAGAAAGAGTCCCTACGGGTTAGGTAGAACCAGGGTAGGTAGAATCCTGGAGGGAGCCTTTCCGGGATTTAATCTCGGGACTACACATCCCAGAATCCGGCTCTCCGGGTCCCACCGCCCTGAAGCGAGCGCGCGTGCGCGAGGCCGGCGAAGGCCTGCCCTTCGGGGCCCCACTACCTACGAGATTCGCGCGCTGGCCTCTGTCCCGCCGCGATCGCCCCTTCCAGGCCCTCGGTCTGTCCACTGGGGGCGCGCGCAGGCGATAGCGGCTCTGGCGGCTGAGAACGCGCGTCGCGTGGCGGTTGCGTGGTTGCTAGGGGCGTCTGAGCCCTCCTGCTTGCCCAGCAGGCCAAGGGAGGAAGCCGCCCGCAGCCGGAGCCGGCGCCTAGCCGGGGCGAAGCTGGGTCCGCTAGGTGAGTGTGGCTGGGGATGGGGGGAACGACCCTCCGCCTGCCCAGCCCTCCCGCCCCTCCTCTGCCCGGGTCCCTACACGCAGGTCCCCAGTCCTCCGTCCGCTTCCGCTCCAGTCCCGCTCCTGCCAGCCACCTCTCCATCTCCTGGGAGGCCAGGGGGCCCCGGCCTTCCACTGGCCAAAACTTCGCGCCTCGTCGCAACTCTTCTCCCCTTTCGCCACGCCCGTGAGCTTAGTCGGCCCCGCCTCTGAGTACCCGAACCCTGCGGCTTACCCTTACACTAGGCCTCTTTACCTTCTCTTTCCCGCCGCTCTGCGATTTAAATTCTTCCTTGACTGTGAGCCCAAGCTCCTCTCAGGCTTCATGGCTGAATGTAACACGGATACCCACTTTTTTTCTTCCCCACCTTCAGTATCTGTAGAAAAATACTTTTCTAAACTGTTGGGATTCAAACAGCATCTGAGATCCTGTGGAAATTAAATCTTCATTTATCCATCCATCCATCTAATCATTCAACAATTTTAAATAAAAATCTACAAATATTTCATGAGCCAGGGCACCACGGAAAGGCTGGGAGGATACAGTGGTCAACAAGGCAGATGTGTTCACGGAGCTTGCAGTCTAGGCGAGATTTTAATCAATTAAACATGCTATGTGGTGTGTGCTCTGATAGAACATTAGAAAGATTTAATCCAGACTCATTTGGAATATCATTATCCCCGTTCCTTGGCCTTCACAATCCTATTCTGGACCTGGGAAATATTTTAATCCTCCCTTTATGGAATCATCCCTCAGTTACTCCAGATGACTACTTCCTTAACTTCAGCACCTGCTGATTTAGCTAATCAGCAAGCTGCCTCTCCTAATAGTTTCTTCTTCATCAACACCCACCTGGTCACTAAAATCAGAAACTTAGGATCATGCTTCTTGTCTCATTCTCTCTATATTTACTCTGCCATCAGGTTTCATTACTCTACCATCTTTAACTTCTTTCTAAAACCTCTCTATTCCCATTGCAACCACCATAAATCCCCTCTCATCTTTTGCCTGGTCTGCAGTTTTCTCCCTGGCTCCTTGCCTTCAGGCTAAAATCCTTCATATTCAACCCATACACTGACACTATGGTAATCTCAAACACAAAATCTGATGCTATTTTCCTGCTAATTATCTGTGGTTTTCCTGCAACATACTCTTCAAGTGGTTTTATTCATGTATCCCCAAAAGAATTTAAAAAACTATTCCTTGCACATCTTAAAGTTGAATTAAAAAATGTTTAATTACAAGTTTAAACAAGTTTTTTTTTTTCTTTTGTTAGGAGGTAGAAAATACTAAACTTTTTGTAAAAATAATTAAGTTAAGGATTAACTAATTGAAATAAACATTTCATGACTTAACTTGATAAAATAAGTTTTTACTATCTTATTTAACTAACTTAGTTTTGAGGAAAAAGATAAAGGAGTTACACTTTGGACATGCTGAGTTGTGCTCCCTGCAGCATGTCTGGGTAGAAAGGCCCAGGAGGTCATTCTGTAGGTTTGGAGCTCATGACAGAGGTTTGGGTGATGATAGAAAGTTAAGAATGTAGGAGGTGATTGAAATCATGGGACAGAACAGGTTTCTGGGGGAAAGTTTGTGGTAATAATTGCAGCTGCCATTTATTGAGTGTGCTTACTATGTGCTAAGCAAAGAGATAAGACTGAGCTCAGAGAAACAACAACATTGAAAGAATGGACAGAGGAAAGGGGATGGAAGAAGGAAGCAGAGAATTTATAACCAAATATAAAAATGTGTATGTAAATGAATTCACTTGCTGAAGACTGTATCTAGATAAAGCCTTAACTTCAGGATCTGATACTCATGATCTGGAGTGGAGTTTAGCTTCCCCACTAGATTCCTTTATGACCTTGGAATTGGCTCCCTGGATTTTAGCATGGGATCAGATGCTTTGATCTGTCAGTGAAATATAGAGAAAAATGTTCTCTGATGTCCTGAACTTCTCACCCTCTCTTCTGGCAGAACTGGGAAGCCAGACTTGACATTTTGGAACAAATACCGAGAGTACTAATTTCTCTTAGGCCCTGAAATACAAAGGACCCTGTCCTTAGGCGCCCTCATGGATATCCTGGACAGTCAGTAGTATTCTTGACCAGAGGTGCCCAGATTTTTGGTCTCAGGACTCTGCACTTCAAAAGCTCTTTGAAGTTTTAAATACATATATTTTTAGTGTGGGATGTATCTATCTATTTATCGTCATATTTACCATATTAGAAATAGAAATATTTATTAATTCATTTAGAAATAGTAAACCCATTACAAGTTAATATAAGTAGCATTTTTAAAATGAAAAATGCTGTTGTTTCAAAAGATTAGTGAGCAGCATAGCATTGTTTTTGCATATCTCTTTAGAAGACAGCTGGATTTTTGTATCTGTTTCTGCATTCCATTGATTGGAATATGTTGTTTGGTTGAATTATGAAGTAAATCCATCTTCACAACAGATATTTAGTTGTAAAAGGGAGGAGTATTTTTATAGCTTTTTCAGATAATTGTGGGTATTTTTTGGTACTACACAAAAGTGAACAAAGGGTGGTTTTGTGAAGGTTAGTTGCAATGTGGAATCTGAAATGATATCAGTGAACTTTTCATACTTAGTTGCAGTAAAATCCATTGGTCTCTCTCTCACTTTGACTAGATCTTTACCCATGCAGGATTCTGTAACATTGTTTGATAGATATTTGGAAGATACTGTTTCACTGAGTTATGCAGATCTTTCAAATGTTGTCACGTTTAATTATACAGTATTAAAAAATCACATTCATATTGTCACCACACTCATTAGAAAAATGGTTAACTGTTGGGCAGCTGTTATGCTCATGTGGCAGATACAAGTTTGCCAAAATTCTAATTTTCTCTTGGAAGCTCAAATTTTGTTATTGGCAACAAATACTGTCAGTTGTTTTCCTTGAAGTGACAGGCTTTGTTTTTTTTGTGTCATCCCCCCCCCCCCCCCCCAGGAAATGTCTGCCAAATACCAAAGTGACTAACTCATCACTTGTGTGTTATTCATTCTTTCAAGTAAACATGGTGTTCCACAGGAGTTTTTGCAGTCACATGATGCTTTCCTGAGTCAACCATCACCTTCTGAATGCCACTTAAGTATTTTATATATACTTCTTATTCTGTCACACAGAATATTAAAAAAACTTACTTGAGGATTAAGACTTAATTTCTACTGTGTCATCAAGGACATTCTTAGGTGAAGCTGGCAGTTGCTCTTTTACTGTGTGAAGTATGTGGTGGTAAAGGACCTAACTTGGTACCATTGTCCAGACTCCCGCTCAGGCACCAGCAATTTGACCCACCATTGCTTTTGTACCATCAGTGGAAAGACCAGCACCGTAAAAAAGACAAACTGCATCTGAGTTTTGTTATCAATATAGTTCCACCTAGCAGGACCTCGAGGGGGTCTTGGGTTCGCTCAGGTTCTGTGGACCGTACTTTGAGGACCACTGTTCTAGAGCTCACCTCAGGAGGAGGAAAGGGGGTCCTTTCTGAAGCTGATTAAGGTCAAGGCTTCAGGATACCCAGTGTCCTAATTATGTTAAGCGCTCAACTGTTTTTCACTTTTCAGTAATTTGTAGATTTACCTCCCTCAGCTCTAGCTGCTGCAAGCTGTATTTTTCCCTCAGGTTTTTTTGTTTGTTTGTTTGTTTGTTTTTTTGAGAGAGAGAAAGAGAGAAAAACATCGATATGTTGTTCTACCCATTCATGTATTCATTGGTTGATTCTTGTATGTGCCCTGACTGGCGATCGAACCTGCAACCTTGGTGTATTGGGACGATGCTCTGACCAACTGAGCTGCCTGGCCAGGGCCTTTCCCTCGGTTTTCCAACTCCTTTTGCAGTACTAAACTGTTCTGCAGAGCTACCTATCTCAACTTGTGGTACTGACCCTCCCTTCTCAGTAAGACTTTAAGAAGTTCATTGCTTTAAAAAAAACAAAAAAGACATCCTGGCCAGTTTGGCTCAGTGGTTAGACTGTTGGGCTGCAGACCAATGAGTTGTGGGCTCGATTCCAGTCAAGGGCATGTACCTCGGTTGTGGTTTGTTCCTGGCCCTGGTCGGGGTCATGCGGAAGGTGACCAGTCGATATGTCCCTTTCATGCCGATGTTTCTCTTTCTCTCCCTCCCTCCCTCCCTCCCTCCCTCCCTCCCTCCCTCCCTCCCTCTCTATGTAAAGATAAATAGAAAAATGTCCCCAGGTGGGGATGGGAAGAAAAAGTTTATTGCTTCTTCACCTTTCCTTAGGGAAATATATTGGGATTTATGTCATAGAGAAAATGAGTCTGGTTCCTGCACTCCTCCCCATTTTATATGGTTCCCTGTAAGTCGGTCTGTCTTCTAGCATAACTACTGAGCAATTAAAGTAAGCTTATCAGAGAGCTTTCGAATTATAGTCTCTGAACCATTTCTGATGTCCCAAGTTCCCCTATTGACCGAGGGAAACACCTAGATGGAGGAGTAAAAGGAAACTGCAGGTCCCAAGAGTGACACACGCTCCTGTAATAGAGGAGAGTGATTTAATCAGTGGGTAATGAATAATTGCTTTCTGTAGAAATAGTTACCTTGTCCAAGTTGGTCTGGCCCTGGTCCCTGGAGACTTGAGGGTTTGAGATAGCAGTCATAGATGTTCAAGCATAGGCTGCTCATCGTTCACTCTTACTTAAGAAGAAAACTTCAGGCAGAATTACCCCACAAAGAGCGGAAGGCAGAAAGAGACAGGCAGTTTCTGAATCGTGTACAAAGATGATGACGCAGGATGTTGAGATTCCTGAGACTGGATACTTTAGAGAAGGAGAGGCTGAAGCCAAGGAAGTCTGTCTGGATTCTACTGTGACAGTCCTGCACTTGGTGAAGGGGTGGGAGGTTAGGGATTGGGCTGAGCCAGCCATGCAAATAGAAAGAAAGGGATGTTTAAGACCATTTTGTTTATCTTTAGAATGCTCTGCAGTTCTTGACCCTTCTTTCTTGTCCCTTTAGTCAATTTTTTAACAGCTTTGTAGAGGCATAACTGACATTAAACTTATCCATCACTCCCAAGTGAATTATTTTTTTAAACTTTGTTCTAGGGAGCTTTAGCATCCCCATGAAGTTGTTGTGAGAGGAGGGTTGCGCAGCATTGCTGAGGAGGAAGCCAAACTAGGATAGTGATTTTCCCCTTCCACCAGATTAGCTCAGCATTTGGCAGAGATACCAGGGCTTCCCTATAAAAACCTTTGTGGAGCTGGTGAAGCATATCCATGTGAAAACAGAACAGTGATAAAAGATTACCTTTGCAAAGTACCAAATTAGAGTAGTAAACACAGATATTTATGGAGAGAGAGGGGCTTGAGCTGGGCCTGTAAAAAAAAGGTGAGTAGCCTGGCCAGTATGGCTCAGTGGTTGAGCATCGACCCATGCACCAGAGGTTGCCAGTTTGATTCCTGGTCAGGGCACATACCCAGGTTGTGGACCCGATCCCCAGCGGGGGGCATGCAGGAGGCAGCCAATCAATGTTCCGTCTCATCGATGTTTCTATCTCTCTCTCCTTCCTTCCTCTCTCTAATATCTATAAAGAAAAAAAATAAAACAAACAAACAAACAAAAAACTTTTTAAATAAGGTGAGTAAAATATAAAGATTCAGAAGGAAGAGGCTTAGGAGAGCAAGGGCCTGTGGACAGGTTTGAAAGGTTTATTCCAGGAGTTGATTGTTAAGATCAGCACAGGATGTAATTAAAAGGGGCAGACCCTGGAGATACAGATTTCATTTCAGTTCAGTCTACATGCTGTTGTAATAGTTCAGATCTTGGGTGGTGGTAGAAATAAAAGAGGAAGCATGCTATGAAGAAAGAATCTTGTAAGTTTTGTGTCTGGTTTGACTTTGGAGAATAAGGCAAAGGAAGAGGTTAGAAGTGACAAGTTTTCCTCTTAGGTGACTGAGAGAAAGAAGGTTGCACTGAAAGAAACTGGATGGTAGAGGGTGCAGAGCTAGTTTGACAGCTGGATTGCAGTGGCTGGACATGGACATGGAAAAGGTGGAGCAGACAGCTGGTGATGACAAGCCTGAGGGTGGTCAGGACTGAAATGTGACAGTTCTGCAGATAGTTGAAATTGTGGAGCAGATTGGTTTGATGTGGGAGAGGATAAAGAGAGGTGCTGTGGAAAATTTTGGAGGGGGCCTTAGGAGGAGGAAAAGGTATTATTGAAGGAGTTGGGTGTGCCTGTGGCAGAGTTAATGCACTGAGTAAAGTAGCAACAAGGAGATAGTGCTGGTGAGAGGAGCACTTGTTTATTTTAACCTGAAGAGTTCCATCTTGTGGCTTTGTTGGTCATACCTGTTGTAGACACATTTGTTTATTCAGCAAATATTTAAGGAATCCTGATTACATTTCCAAGGCTGGGCATATGCTATGTGAACAATGTCCCAGTTCTCATAGAGATTTCATTCTGGAAGAGAAGATAGACAAATAGCAAAGGAATGTTTAAATAAAGTTTTCATGTTAAAATATAATTATTAAGATTTTTGACTAGGTGATTCATTTATGTAGCTCACAAATTAAAATGATAGCAAAAGGTATACACAGAGAAGTCTCATACCCCATTTGTAACCTGTTTTAAAAAATACCAGATTCTGCCGTGGCCGGTTTGGCTCAGCGGTTAGAGCCTCAGCCTGCAGTCCGGAGAGACCTGGGTTTGGTTCCCGCTAAGGGCACGTACCTCGGTTGCAGTTTGTCCCCAGCCCTAGTTGGGTTGTGCGGGAGGCAGCCACTCGATGTGTCCCTTTCACATCGATGTTTCTCTCTCTCTCTCCCTCCCACTCTATCTGAACAAAAAATGAAAAAATGTCTTCGGGTGAGGATAAAAAAAAAAATGTTTAACAAATATCAGATTCTGCCCTGGCCGGTTTGGCTCAGCGGTTAGAGCATCAGCCTGCGATCCAGAGAGACCCAGGTTCGGTTCCTGCTAAGGGCACGTACCTTCGTTGCAATTTGTCCCTGGCCCTCGTTGGTCATGTGGGTGGCAGCCACTCGTTGTGTCCCTTTCACGTCGACGTTTCTCTCTCTCTCTCTCTCTCTTCCTCTCTCTCCCTCCCACTCTATCTGAACAAAAAATGGAAAAATGTCCTTGGGTGAGGATAAAAAAAAATCAGATTTTGTTTATCCTTTCATTGTTTCTTTAGGCAGTTATAGGGCAATGTTTATATATAGTAATTTTAGATAGTGGAAGAATGAAACAGACTAATGGGTGGGAATATCTGGCCTGCAGGCCATATAAGGCCCAAGAAATCAATACCAGCTAACACACACCTCACCAAATTAGCCTGACCAAATATAGCAGGCTAGTTTTTAAGTTGATAATTTTGTATGGCTCGTGAATGATGTTATAAATATCCAAATGGCCCTTGGCAGAAAAAAGGTTCCCCACCCCTGGTAGAACAAGGTTATGTGATAGGGAATGATTAGGGGTGTTGCAGCATTAGGGTAGACAGGCTCTTGGAGGTGTGGTGATATGAGCTGAATGCTAACTGAGCTGGTCATTCAGCTATCTGTTATTTTATTTTATTTATTTTAAATATATGGTTTTTTTTTTCCTCCTTTATTGATTTTAGAGTGAGAGGGAGAGAAAGATAGAAACATTGATGAGAAAGAACATCAATGAGAAAGAACATCGATTGGCCGCCTCCTGCATGCTCCCCACTGGGGAACTGGCCCACAACCTGGGCATGTGTCCTGACCAGGAATCTAACCAGTGACTTCTTGGTGCATGGGTCGATGCTCAACCACTGAGCCACACTGGCTGAATTTGTTTTATTCTTTTAAATCATCTTTTTTTTTTTTATCCTCACCTGAGGACATTTTTTCCATTTTTTGTTCAGATATAGTGGGAGGGGGAGAGAGAGAGAGAAACGTCGATGTGAAAGGGATACATCGAGTGGTTGCCACCCACACGACCCAACCAGGGCCGGGGACAAACTGCAACCGAGGTACGTGTCCTTAGCGGGAACCGAACCCAGGTCTCTCTGGACTGTAGGCCAACTCTCTAACCATTGAGCCAAACTGGCCAGGGCGAGCTCGTCTTTATTGTTGAACGTATTACAGATGTCCCCTCCTTTTTTCCCCCTTGACCCTCTCCTCCCCAATCTTGACCCCCTCCTGACTTCCCCACACTATTGTTAGTGTCCATTGGTTATGCATATATGCGTGAAAGTTCTTTGGTTTATCTCATCCTGCCCTCCCTCCCCCCTTCCATTTGAGGTTCATCAGTCTAACCACTAATTTGTACTTCTTAATTCCTTCATCTTTTTCACCCATCCCCCAGACCCCACCCATCTGGCAAGCAACAAAAAGTTTTCTGTATCTAAGAGTCTGTTTCTGTTCTGCTTGCTCATTTTGTTTGTAGATTCAATTGTTGATAGATATGCATTAATTGCCATTTTATTGTTCATATTTTTGTTCTTCTTCTCCTTCAAGAAGACCCATCAACATTTCACTGGTTTGGTGGGGATGAACTCCTTTAGCTTTTTCTTGTCTGGGAAACTCTTGAGATGTCCATCGATTCTAAATGATAGCTTTCCAGGACAGAGTAATCTTGGTTATAGGCTGTTGCTTTTCATCACCTTGAATATCTCTTGCCAGTCCTTCCTGGCCTGCAAAGTTTCTTTTGAAAAATCAGCTGACGGTCTTATTGGAGCTTTCTTGTAGGTAATGAACTGCTTTTCTCTTGCTGCTTTTAAGATTCTCTCTTTGTCTTGATCCTTTTGCATTTTGATGATGATGTGTCTTGATGTGGACCTCTTTGGGTCCATCTTGTTTGGGACTCTCTGTGCTTTCTGGACTTGTATGTCTGTTTCCTTCACCAAGTTAGGGAAGTTTTCTGTCATTTTTTCAAATAGGTTTTCAATTTCTTGTTCTTTCTCTTCTTCTGGCACCCCATGATGCGAATGTTGGCATGCTTAAAGTTGTCCCAGAGGCTTTTTACACTATCCTCATTTTTAAAAATTATTTTTTCTTTTTGCTGTTCTGATTGAGTGTTTTTGCTTCCCTATATTCCAAATTGATGGTTTGCCTCTTGGCTTTACCTACTCTACTATTGATCCCCTGCAAATTATTATTTATTTCAGTTAGTGCATCCTTCATTTCTGGCTGGTTTTTTTTTTTTTTTTTCTTTTATATTGTTGATGTTCTCACAAAGTTCCTTAGAGGCCTCCTTAAGTTCCTTGAAGGTCTCACTAAGTTCCTTGAAGGTCTCACCAAGTTCCTTGAGCAACATTATTATTATTTTTTTTCCCAAATCTTTATTGTTGGATGTAAAATGTATTACAGATGTTCCACATTTTTCCCCCATTGACCCCCTCCTCCCCACTCCCGCCCCCCTCCCACCTTTTCCCACACTATTGTCTGTGTCCATTGGTTATGCATATAAGTTCTTTGGTTTATTTCTTCCCACCCCCCCAACCCCTTTCCCTTTGAGGTTTGTCAGTCTAGCAATGAGTTTGTGCTTCTTAATCCCTTCACCTTTTTCACCCATTCCCCCAACCCCCTTCCCAACTGGCAACCAATAAAATGTTCTCTGTATCTATGAGAATGTTTCTGTTCTTCCTGTTCATTTTGTTTGTAGATTCCATTGTTGATAGTTATGTATTCATTGCCATTTTGTTTGTTCATATATTTTATCTTTTTCTTCAAAAAGACCCTTCATCATTTCATATAATAACGGTTTGGTGGTGATGAACTCCTTTAACTTTTTCTTGTCTGGGAAAGTTTTTGTATGTCCATCGATTCTAAATGACAGCTTTGCAGGATAGAGTAATTTTGGTTGTAGGTTCTTGGTTTTCATCACTCTGAATATTTCTTGCCACTCCCTTCTGGCCTGCAAAGTTTCTTTTGAGAAATCAGCTGACAGCCTAATGGGTACTCCCTTGTAGGTAACTAGCTGCCTTTCTCTTGCTGCTTTTAATATTCTCTCTTTGTCTTGAACCTTTTGCATTTTGATGATGATGTGTCTTGGTGTGGGCCTCTTGGGGTTCCTCTTGTTTGGGACTCTCTGGGCTTCCTGGACTTGTATGTCTGTTTCCTTCACCAAGTTAGGAAAGTTTTCTGCCATTATTGTTTCAAACAGGTTTTCAATTTCTTGTTCTCTCTCTTCTCCTTCGGGCACCCCCAAGATGCGAATGTTGGCACGCTTGAAGTTATCCCAGAGGCTCCTTACTCTATCCTCATTTTTTTGGATTCTTTTTTCTTTTTGCTGTTCTGATTGGGGATTTTTTGCTTCCTTATATTCCAAATCGATGGTTTGCTCCTTGGATCTACATACTCTATTATTGAAGCTGTGTAAATTATTCTTTATTTCAGTTAATGCCTCCTTTAATTCTAACTGTGTATCCATGATTTCTAACTGGTTTTTTTTTATGCTCTTGATGCCCTCCCTAAGTTCACTGAGGTTCTCACTAAGTTCATTGAGCATCCTTATAAGCAGTATTTTGAACTCAGTATCTGTTAGGTTGCTTATCTCCCTTTTGCTTAGTTCTTTTATTGGGGTTTTGTTCTGTTCTTTCATTTGGGACCTGTTTCTTTGTATCCTCATTTTGGCTGCCTCCCTGTGTTTGTTTCTGTGTATTACTTAATGAGAGGTATGGGGCTCGCTGAGACCCGGTGCTGCTCGTTTGAAAGATTTTAGGAAAAACCTGAAGCAGGATCCAAGACCGGCCAATCCTATGGTTAAGCAAGTGGCAACAGCTTGTTGAAGTTGTGTGGGGCGGGGCGGGGCCTCAGGGAGTCAGCAGGGCGGGGCTACCAGTGTGAGCCAGGTTGCTGGAGTCCCAGATATGGCTTCTGTCTGCCGCCCCCGGGAAGGGCTCACCAAAGGAACAAAGGCCTCTGACAGCACGTTTGTCCCCGAGGAAGCCCCCTCTCCAGCTCTCGCTCCAGTGCCAAACAGCTCAGTTCTTCCCTGTGTGTCTCTGGTGCCCCTCGAGCTGCCTCCCCTCCGAGCTTAGAGGGAGAGAGTCGATAAGTCCGTGCACGGGCCCTTTAGGGAGCTGCCTGGGGCTCCAGCCGCTTCAGCTTCCCTGAGCCTCAGTTTCCGCTGGTTTTTCTAGCCAGAAGTTATGGGGACTTCTCTTCCTGGCACTGGAACCCTGAGCGGGGCACCTGGTGTGGGACGGGGACCCCTCAGTCCTCAGGAAGGACCTTCCCAGCTGCGGGATCCTCCTGATTTTTATCCACCACGCTTGGGTGTGGGACCAGCCTGTCTCGCTGCTGCGTGCTCCGCCGCCGCCGCCGCGCCGCCGCGCCGCCGCCCCCCTCGCGCCGCCGCCCCTCCTACCGGTCTGGATGTAGCTGCTTTTTTTTTTTTTCCTTAGTTCCGTAGTTGTATGACTTCCATTCAGCTTGATTTCAGGCGGTTTTGAATGATGGTTGTTCTGTAGTTTAGTTGTAACTTTGATGTGGTTGTGGGAGGACGCGATACCGCGTTTACCTACGCCACCATCTTGACCGGAAGTCCTTGAGCAACATTATAACCAGTGTTTTGAACTCTGCATCTGATTGCTTGCGTATCTCCATTTTGTTTTGTTCTTTTCCGGGAGTTTTGTTCTCTTCTTTCATTTGGGACATGTTTCTTTGTCTCCTCATTTTGGCTGCTTCCCTGGGATTGTTTCTGTGTATTATGTAGAGTTGCAATGTCTCCTAGGCTTCGAAGAGTGGCCTATTGTAGGTGTCCTGTAGGATCCAGTGGCACAGCCTCCCTGATCACCCCAGTTGGGCCCTCAAGGTGCACTCCTAGTGTGGACTATACACCCTTCTGTTGTAATTGAGACTTGATTGCTGTTGTCATGTCAATACGAGGGATTTACTTAGGCTGATCATCTGCAAGGACTGGCTGTGCCCAATGACCACTGGCCTCTGACTCCCTTGGAGGATCAGCTGTGTAGGGGCCCACCACACAGAGCAAGACTTACTTCATCAGGGCTCTGGTACCCACTGAGTCTGCTCATTGAGTGTGTCACCTGTGGAGGTGGTTGGGTGGTGGTCTGAAGCTGTCCACTGGGTGTGCTGGCTCTGGGGCAAGCTCAGCCACTGCCTGTGCTCTATCCGGGGCTCTCCGACATAAGCTACTAAGTGATCTACCGATGGCTGCTGCTTGTGCTGGGCTTGGAGGTGCCCAGGGAAAGCCAAGTTGTGAACCAAGGCTGGCTGCTTTTAGTGTCAGGCCTGGGGCCACTTAATGAGAGGTATGGGGCTCGCTGAGACCAGATGCTGCTTGTTTGAGAGATTTTAGGAAACTCTGAAGCAGGATCAGAGATAAGCCAATTAAAAACAGTTTGGGTGACCTGAAGGTTGGATGGGGCAGGGCCTCAGGGAATCACCAGGGCAGAGCAAACAGTGCAGCAAGGTTGCTGGAATCCCAAGGAACAAAGGCTTCCACCAGCACGTCTGTCTGAGAGAAAGCTGCCTCTTCAGGCCTCGTCCCAAGGCCAAACAGCTCAGTTCTTCCCTGTATATCACTGGTGCCTTTCAAGATGCCTCCCCTCGGAGCTTAGAGGGAGCAAGTCCGAGTAAGTCCGTGTGTGGGCCCTTTAAGAGGAACTGCCTGGGGCTCCAGCAGCCACAGCCTCCCTCAGCCTAAGTTCCCACTGGTTTTATAGCCAGAAGTTATGGGGACTTCTCTTCTGGCACTTTAACCCTGAACATGGGCGCCTGGTATGGGGCGGAGACCCCTTGCTCCTCAGGGAAGACCTTCCCAGCCCAGGTGTCCTGATTTTTATCTGCCACTCGTGGGTGTGGGACCAGATCGTCTGTGCCTCTGCCCCCCATCAGTCTTGGTGTAGCAGCTGCTTTAATTTCGTAGTTGTAGGACTTACATTCAGCTCGATTTTAGGTGGTTCTGAATGATGGTTGTGCTGTAGTTGTAATTTTGATGTGGTTGAGTGAGGAGGCAAGTACTCTACGCCACCATCTTGACCGGAAGTCCAGCCAGCTGGTATTTTAGAGGAAACAGCAGAGACCCTGGGAACACGCCTGGCGATGGGGGAAAAGTGGCTTATAAGGTCTGAGGAGAGTCAGGAGTCAGGTCACATAGGCCTTGGAGCCATCTAATGGCTCTAAGCAGCCTTTTAACAAGAGCACCATGGCCACTGTGTAATGGATTATAAGAAATGGTAAGAGTAGAAGCAGGGAAACCAGCACATGAGAGATGATGGTAATTTGAACTAAGGTAATAACTGGAAATGGAGAGAATAGATGGATTCAAGGACACATATTTGAAGTTGGAAGGACTTGTTGATGGATTGTGTGAATGGAAGTGAAGATCAGGGTGAAATTATCAAAGGGCATGTTGGGACATTCTGTGTTGCATAAACACCTGTCCCAGGGACTTAGGCCCTTTTGTCTAGATATTTTTTTATTGAAGTTGTCTTTGTGCAATTATAGCATTTTTCCTGTTTCTAAAGATTAAGTAAGGTTAAGTGAGGAATGTAATTGATCATTCCTGTTTTTTTAGTCCTCCTCCCACTTCCCTTAGCACTTAGACTTTTTACTAAAGTGTGACATTCCCATCTAATGTCGAGGAGATTAAAAGATAATGTGTTTCTTCCTTGAAGAACAGCAGTCATAGAGAACTTTGAACTTCCCACACTGTCCCCTTGTTTTCTTGACTCTAGCCCTACAGTCCTTATCTCAGCCTCTAGGTTCCTGTTTCTCAGGTTGTGCTAACAGCATCTGCTCTCTCAGTTGAAGGCAAGACAAGACTTGTGTTTTGTTGGGTAGTGAGGTTTTCACATAGAATCAGATTTAAACAGCATTTCTCTTCTCAAAGTTGGAGAGACCACCCTCACCCCCACACCTACACCCACATTGTGTTGATGGGCCCCAGAGAAAGTACTATTAAACTTCATCTGCCAGGCTGTGGTGTGTACCTTCTTCCTTAAACTCCCCTTAAGCCATAGTTTGCAGATACACTGGCAGGTTAGAGTGGAGTGTGCTGGGTTCATGTTAAGGTGCCCACCTCTAGTGGATACATTGAAAAGACTTGTGTTCTAGTGAGGCTTTTCATCAGGCATGTGACCTCAGTTCTTGTACCTTAGGGATGACAGGTGGATCCCCCAGTCAAGACTCTAGTGGTTGCACCTGGTGTTGAAGGATTCCTGGGGTGCTCAAGTACATAGTCCATACTTATAGTGATTTTCATTTTAATTGTTGACTCAGACAACCGAGCCTGCTGTATCATTTCACTGTCTCAATCAACTTTTTAATGAATATATTTTAAAAAACCGCGATAGAGTGAAGCCGTGAAAGTTGAAGCGCGAAGTGGCGAGGGACGGCCGAGGAGTTTTTGTTTTGTAACTTATTTAATTTTGAAATGATTTCAGACTTGCACAATAGTTGTAAAATTAGTACAAAGAATCCTATTTAGCCCTGGCAGGTTTTGCTCAGCGGTTAGAGTATTATTCATTTTTATGTGAATTGTGAACTGTTTTTTGAAATGTTTGAGAGTAATTTGTAGACATGATATCCCTTTACATCAGAATATTTCCTAAATGCTTCCTAAAACAAGGATATTCTCTTACATTGCCACAGTATGATGGTCAAAATCAGGAAATTAATGTTGATATAATACCATATGCTATAATGCTATTCTGATCTACCTCTTTCACCGTTGTCTTGTCAATGTTCTTTATCTGTTTCAGGATCACACATTGTATTCAGCTGTCGTGTCCTTTTAGCCTCCTTTAATCTGAATAGTTCCTCAGCCTTTCTTTGTCTTTAATGAGTTTGACACATTTGAAGAGTACAGACCAGTTATTCTGTAGAATGACCTCAATTTGGCCTTGTCTGATACTTTCTCATGCCTTCAAGATGATGCGTTTTTGGCAAGAAATCAGAGAAGTGATGATATGTCCTTCAGTTCATCGTACCATGAGGCATATAATGTCAGTTTGTGCTATTTCTGATGATGGTGATTTTGACCACTTGATTAAGGTGCTGTCTTGTCTGCCAGGTTTCTCCACTATAAAGTTACATTTTTTTCCTTTGGTAATTAACAAATATCTGGTGGAGAGATAGTTAGAAAGAATATAATTATCCTATTTCCCAATTTTAGCATTTACTGCTAAGTTTTACCTGAAGGAGTTATTACTGTAGTGGTTGGCAATGGAGATTTTCTATTCTTATTAGTTGGAATTCTACAGTGAAGAAGAGTTCCTTCTTCCCCATTTATTCATTCATTTTTTTATTCATTTATATCAATATGGATTTATGGATCCTTCTTTTACTTAATCGCATACTTACTTATTTTGCTGTTCATATTGTCCCAGATTTGGTGAGAGGGAGCCTCTTTAGCTGGCTCCCCTGTTTTTTTTTGCCCTTTTTCTTTTAACAACTTTATTGAGGTATAATTTATAAGCCACACAATTGATTCATCCAGTATAAAGGTAGAGTTCAGTGGCTTTTAATGAATTTGTACATTTGTGCAACCATCACTACAATCTGGTTTAGGAACATTTTCATTACCCCAAAATGTTTCCTCTTTCCAATTTGTAGTCGTTCCTTGTTCCTATCTTAGCCCCAAACAACCATTGATCTATTGTTTCTTTTTTAAAATTCTCACCCAAGGATATGCTTGAGAAATGGGGAGAGAGAGAGAAACATCAATGTGAGAGATAAACATCAATCAGTTGCCCTCCTGAATGCGCCCCAATCAGGGATTGAACCCGCAGCCTAGGTATATACTCTGACCAAGAATCAAAACCACAACCCTTTGGTGTACGAGATGACACTCTAACCAATTGAACCACCTGGTGAGGGCCTGATCTACTTTCTATCTCTATAATTTTGTCTCTTCTAGAAATTTTGTGAAAATGGAATCATGTTATATGTAGTCTTTTGCATCTGGCTTCTTTTCCTTAGCATAAGGTTTTTAGGATTAATCAGGGTTGTTGCATGTATCAGTTCACTGCTTTTATTGCTTTTTACATTATTCCAATATATAGATATATTATGTTTATTCCTTCACCAGTTAATGGATATTTGAGTTGCTTTTAGTTTTTGCCTATTATGGAAAACACTGCTGTGAACATTTGTGTGTGTCTTTGTTTGCACATGTGCTTTTCTTTCTCTTGGGCAGCTACCTAGGAGTGGAATTGGTGGGTCACTACATATTAAACTTTTAAAGAAACTGCCAAGCTATTTCAAAGTGGCTGGACCATTTTACATTCCTGCTAGCAATATATGAAAATCCTAATTTCTCCATATTCTGGCCCCACTTAGTATTATCAGTTTATTTGATTATAGTTGTTCCAGTTGGTACGTAGTAGTATTTCATTACGGTTTTAATTTTCATTTCCCTGATGACTAATGATATTGATCATCTTCTCATGTGTTTATTAGTCATTTGTATGTCTTCTTTAGTAAAGTATCTGTTTTTGTTTTTTTGTTTTCTTTATCCTCACCCGAGGATATTTTTCCATTTTTTGTACAGATAGAGTGGGAGGGAGAGAGAGGAAGGGAGAGAGAGAAACATCAACGTGAAGGGACACATCGAGTGGCTGCCACCCGCACGACCAACCAGGGCCGGGGACAAACTGCAACCGAAGTATGTGCCCTTAGCGGGAACCGAACCCGGGTCTCTCCGGACCGCAGGCCGACGCTCTAACCGCTGAGCCAAACTGACCAGGGCAGTAAAGTATCTGTTAAAATATTTTATCTATTTTTAAAATTGCCTATTTTAAACATTGGGTTGGTTTTCATCTTATTGAATTGTACGAGTTTTTCTATATTTTGGATACAAGTCCTTTATCATTGTAAATATTTTCTCTCAGTTCATGGATTTTTTTCATCTTCTTAGTAGTGATTTTCCTATTCCCCCCCCCCCCCCCCCGGTTAATCCTTATCTGAGGATTTTTTTTCCATTGATTTTTAGAGAGAGTGGAAGGTGGGGCAAAGAGAAATCGATGTAAGAGAGAATTGATTGGTTGCCTCCTGCATGCGCGTGCCCTGACAGGGGCTAGAGATTAAACCTACAATCCAGGCATGTGCCCTTGACCGGGAATTGAACCCAAGACTTGTCAGTGCATGGGCCAACGCTTTAACTACTGAGCCACACTTGCCAGGACTCTAAGTTTTAAATTGTGATACAATCCAGCTAAGAGCTGGATGGTTGTCACATTTTCCTTTTATCAGTCATGCTTTTGGTATCATATCTAATAAATCTTTGGCTAGCCCAATGTCATAAAAATTTTCTTCTGTGTTTTCTACCAGAAGTTTTATAGTTTTAGTTCTTACATTTAGCTCTCTGATCCATTTTGAGTTCATTTATGATGTAAGGTAAGGGTCTAAGTTGATTTTTAGTTGTTATTGTTAACCCTCATTCAAGGATACCTTTCTATTGATTTTTAGGTAGAGTGGAAGGGAAGGAGGGGGAGAGAGAGAGAAATATCGATGTGAGAGAGACATCAATTGGTTGCCTCCTGCACCCCAACTGGGGCCGGGAATTGAACCTGCAACCCAGGTATGTGCTGTTGACCAGGAATCGAGGTCCGTGGGCCAGTGCTCTAACTGCTAAGCCAAACTGGCCAGGGCTAAGTTCATTGTTTTGTGTATGGATATCCAGTTGTTCCAGCATCATTTGTTACAGACTATCTTTTTCCTCATTAAATTGCGTAGGCAACTGTATTAAAAGATATAGATGTATCTTGTAGATTTTGTGGGTTCAGTTCCAGACTACCACAGTGAAGCAAGTCATAATCTTTTTTGCTGGTGTAAGGTCTTGCTTTCAGTTTGTTAAAAAAACACCACAGTGAAGCTAAATAAAGCAAAGCGTAATAAAATGAGGTGTGCCTATTGACCATTAATATAAGAGTTTATTTCTAGACTCTTTTCTGTTCCATTGGTTATATGTCTCTTCTTTTGCTAATATTATGTATCTTCATTACATATTGATCTTGTAGCTTTATGCTAAGTTTTGAAATCAGCTAGTTAAATTCTCAACTTTGTTCATTGTTTTTCAAAATTGTTTTGGCCGTTCTAGTCTTTTCTATTTCCATGTAAATTTTAGGGTCAGCTTGTCAATTTCTCCAGAAAAGCCTGCTGGGGTTTTGATAGGAATTGTGTTTACTCCCTAGATCAATTTGGGAGGAATTTCCATTTTAACAATATTGAGTCTTCCAATTCATGCACTTGTTAAATCTTGAGGTCTTTACTTCCTCAGCAGTGATTTAGAGTTTTCAGTGTACTTCTTTTGTTAAATTTATTTCTAAGTATTTTATTCTTTTTGATGCTATTGTGAATAGAATTGTTGATTTTATTTTGCTTGTTTGTTGTTACATATAGAAGTAAAATATATTTTTTGTATATTGATCTTGTATCTTACAGTCTTGCAAAACTTGCTTATTCTAGTAGGTTTTGTGTAGATTTCTTTGGAATTTCTATGTACAGGATGATGTCTCCTGCAAATAAATATAGTTGTACTTCTTCCTTTGCAACCTACATGCCTTTAATTTCTTTTTCATGCCTTATTGCACTGGTTAGAATTTCTGGTACAGTGTTAAATAGAAATGAGGAGAGTAGACGTCCTTCCCTTGCTCCCAATTTTAGAGGGAAAACATCTAGTGTTTCATATTAAATGTGATGTTAGCTGTTTCTGTGTTCTTATGACAAGTTCCTATCAAATTTTGAGTACTTCCTTACTTTTTACAGAATATTCCAGGCTCATCTGATGTTTTTCCCGCCCCAGCTGTTTTTCAAGGAACTCTAGTTCCTTGGTTCCTTTAATTGATAAATGGTATGTGGGAACCAGGGTCTGGACACTAGGTGACTCACAATCACTTTTTAACTCTTCACTTGGTGTTTTCAGAAGTCCCAACCCTCTAGTTATAAAAACTATAGAAGACCCAGAAGCGAAGGTCTTTCTTGGTATGCCCCAAACCACTTTTCAGTTGCTTTTTAGTGCCAAGTCACACTTGCAGCTTAAAATCTGCTTACTGGTAATATAGCAAGTATCACAAAAGTTCCCAAATGACAAGACAATTATGTTTTTTTTATTTAAAAAAAATATTACTTGTACTAGCTGAAATTCTGTGGTGGAATAATTATTGCCTGCTCCATGTGTTTTGCAAGAAGGTCAGATCATTTGGTACTAGTAATGATGAGTGTGATACCAGCCCTTGAATGTTTAGCATGGACCACGTGCTGTGCATTTTGTGAATTTTCTAGTTTGATCTCACCACTACCCAGTGGGAGTTCTGGTACTTCCTCTCTCATCTTTTCCCCAAACATTCCAGCTGTGTTGTTTCAGCATTGAATGGATTTGCTGTTCATCAGAGCTCTGTTTAATGCAAGTCACCAAGGGGTGCTAGGTGCTGATGCAGCATGGCTGTAAGTAGTGGTAGTGCCCTGGAGACTCTTGGAAAATTTCACACAAGTAATACATGTTTGTTTGTTTGTTGTTTGATTTCAAAAGATCAGACAATACAGCTGCCTATGAAGTAAACTGGAGAAATGGCCCACTCCCCTCCACTGTCCAATCCTTTATCCCACCCCTCTCCCCAAGATAACCACCCTGATAGTTTAGTGTATATTCTTTCAGACCTTTTGTTTTTCCATAAACATATTTTTAAAATGTTCTGAGAGCTGCTTCAGAGGGACTTTTCTTCCCAAGAACTCTTTCCTTAGCTCCTCTCACCTTTCTTTTCAGATGGACATTTTCCTGTTTGGATTTTGACTAAGGATCTTTAACCAGAAACAGGCTCGTTTCTTCTAAACGGGAAGTCTTCTACCCCTTTTGCCCCTTAAGCCCTCCTGTTCCCTAGGGGTGTGTAGGAGCAAGAAAGGTGTAAGCTTAGTAGTTTTCAAAAATATGTTAGCCCTGGCTGGTTTGGCTCAGCGGTTAGAGCGTCGACCCGCGGACCAATGAGACCCGGGTTCGGTTCTGGCCAAAGGGTACATACCTTACGGTTCATCCCCAGCTCTGGTTGGGGTCACAAGGGAGGCAACCAGTTGATGTGTCTCTCTCACATCGATGTTTCTCTCTGTCTCTCTCTTTCCCTCCCTTACTCTGTCTAAAGATAAGTGGAAATATATCCTTGGGTGAGGATTAAAAAAATATATGTATATGTTAGATTATTCAAAATATTATTTTCCAGATAAGGTCAGTTTATTTGTTCCTGAAGTAAGTTCTTTGTAAGCTGTCAATTGGAGGGTCAACTGATATTGGATCCTTTGGACTTAGAGTAAGCATGGATGTCTTTGTTTGTCTTAAGTAGTAAATATATGTGGCTAAAAGTATATGTAAATTGAGTGAAAATAATGGAACTTGTGAATCCTTTTAATTTACATAGAATCACCAATTATTACAAGTTTAGATTTGCTTAAATTGAGTGTTTTTGTAATAAGGCTTTTATTAGTGGCCTGTGTGAGGCCTTCTACATATATAAATACCTTTTCTTCTTGTTCTCTTTCCTTTGATATTTCCTAAAATGTCTCCTGGGAGATAAGCATCCTGCCTCTTGGATTCTAAAGGCATACACACAGACACAGCAAGTTTGTATCATCACAGTGCACTTAGAAATCTGAGGAAACATAGGAGAAGGGTCTCACAGCCATTGTGTCAGGAGCCCCAAGTACACTACAAAGGACAGGTTTTATGGCCTTGCAGAAAATCGCCTTCTGAATGTATGCTGTCTGTGGGACCTGGGTGCCAGACATTATTTGCTCGTCTGGACTTTGATTTTTATGGCAGAAACCACTATTCTTAGTGTGTTAGATTTTTTTTTTTTTTTTTTATCTTCACCCGAGGATATTTTTCCATTTTTTGTACAGATAGAGTGGGAGGGAGAGAGAGAGAGAAACATCGACGTGAAGGGACACATCGAGTGGCTGCCACCCGCACGATCAACCAGGGCCGGGGAGAAACTGCAACCGAAGTACGTGCCCTTAGCGGGAACCGAACCCGGGTCTCTCCGGACCGCAGGCCGACGCTCTAACCGCTGAGCCAAACTGGCCAGGGCTTAGTGTGTTAGATTTTAAAACCAATTTCTCACTTCCTCTGCATTGTATATTTTGGGCCTTCTAAAGCTTTTTGAAATGTGTCACTCTGCATTGGCCATGGGATCATTTTTTAGCACTTGAATGGCAGTGTTGTTGAGGGTAGCATACAGGAAAAGGTGACCAGTGGCAGCAGTCAGGGGGCCTGGGTTGTTCTACCTAGCTCTGTGCTTCCCCATCACATGGAGTCTTTATTTTCAGGAATCTGTAAGGAGAAAGCGAAAAGTTGCTTTATTTTTTTAATTCTCACCCAAGGATTTTTATTTATTTTAATGCTAGAGGAAGGGGCGGGGAGAGAGAGAAATAATGATGTAAGAGAAATATCAATTGGTTGCCTCCCATATGCACCCCAAACAGGGATCGACCTTTTGTTGTATGGGACTATGCTCCAACTGACTGAGCCACCGGCCAGGGCAGAAGAAAGTTGCCTTTAGCAACCATCATGCCCTTGTCTCCACCAGATACTACTTCTGAACCAAAACAGTGACGCCACATTAGAACATTTATACGTGATACTGTTTATTTCATGTTCGTTCGTTCTTTCTCTCTCTCTCTCTTTCTTTTTTTAAAATCCTGACTCGAGGATACTTTTTCCCATTTATCTTCAGATAGAGTGGGAGGGAGAGAGAGAGAAACATCAATGTGAGAGAGACACATCGACTGGTTGCCTCCTGCATGACCCCCACAAGGGCTGGGGACCAAACCACAACCGAGGTACGTGCCCACCCTTGACCACAATTGAACCCACGACTCTGATCCACAGGCCGACACTCTAACCACTGAGTTAAACCAGCCAGAGCTACTTCATGTTCTTTTTTTTTTTTTCATCTTTATTGTTGAATGTATTACAGATGTTCCTCATTTTTCCCCCATTGACCCCCTCCTTACCTGTCCTGCCCCCCTCCCACCTTTTCCCATACTATTGTCTGTGTCCATTGGTTATGCATATAAGTTCTTTGTTTATTTCTTTCTACCCCCCAGTCCTTTTCCCTTTGAGGTTTGTCATTCTAGCAATGAATTTGTACTTCTTAATTCTTTCACCTTTTTCACCCATTCCCCAAACTACCCTCCCATCTGGCAACCAACAAAATGTTCTCTGCGTCTATGAGAATGTTTCTGTTCTGCCTGTTCATTTTGTTTATAGATTCCATTGTCGATAGATATGTATTCATTGCCATTTTGTTTGTTCACATATTTTATCTTTTTCTTCAAAAAGACCCTTCATCATTTCATATAATAACAGTTTGGTGGTGATGAACTCCTTTAACTTTTTCTTGTCTGGGAAACTCTTTATATGGCCATCGATTCTAAATGACAGCTTTGCAGGATAGAGTAATCTTGGTTGTAGGTTCTTGTTTTTCATCACTCTGAATATTTCTTGCCACTCCCTTCTGGCCTGCAAAGTTTCTTTTGAGAAATCAGCTGACAGCCTTATGGGAATTCCCTTGTAGGTAACTAACTGCTTTTCTCTTGCTGCTTTTAAGATTCTCTCTTTGTCTTGAACCTTTTGCATTTTGATGATGATGTGTCTTGGTGTGGGCCTCTTGGGGTTCATCTTATTTGGGACTCTCTGTGCTTCCTGGACTTGTATGTCTGTTTCCTTCACCAAGTTAGGGAATTTTTCTGCCATTATTGTTTCAAACAGGTTTTCAATTTCTTGTTCTCTCTCTTCTCCTTCTGGCACCCCCAAGATGTGAATGTTGGCACATTTGAAGTTGCCCCAGAGGCTCCTTACACTATCCTCATTTTTTTGGATTCCTTTTTCTTTTTGCTGTTCTGATTGGGCTTTTTTTTTTTGCTTCCTTATATTCCAAATTAGTGGTTTGCTTCTTGGAGTTACGTACTCTACTATTGAATCTTTGTAAATTATTCTTTATTTCAATTAAAGCCTCCTTCGTTTCTAACTGTGCATCCATCATTTCTGACTGGTCCTTTTTTATGCTCTTGAGGCCCTCACTAAGTTCACTGAGCATCCTTATAAGCAGTATTTTGAATTCAGCATCTGTTAGGTTGCTTATCTCCATTTTGCTTAGTTCTTTTCTTAGGGTTTTGTTCTGTTCTTTCATTTGGGACCTGTTTCTTTGTCTCCTCATTTTGGCTGCCCCCCTGTGTTTGTTTCTGTGTATTACTTACGAGCGGTATGGGGCTATCTGAGACCAGATGCTGCTTATTTGAAAGAATTTAGGCCCTGGCCAGTTTTGCTCAGCGGTTAGAGCATTGGCCTGCGGTCCGGAGAGACCCGGGTTTGGTTCCCGCTAAGGGCACGTACTTCGGTTGCAGTTTGTCCCCGGCCCTGGTTGGTCGTGCGGGTGGCAGCCTCTCGATGTGTCCCTTCACGTCGATGTTTCTCACTGTCTCTCCCTTCCTCTCTCTCCCTCCCATTCTATCTGTACAAAAAATGGAAAAATATCCTCGGGTGAGGATAAAAAAAAAAGAAAGAAAGAAAGAAAGAATTTAGGAACACCTGAAGCAGGATCCAAGACAGGCCAATCCTATGATTAAGCAACTGGCACAGCTTGGGTGGGCCTGAAAGTTGGGTGGGGTGGGGCCTCAGGGAATCACCAGGGCGGGGCTACCAGTGTGAGCCAGGTTGCTGGAGTCCCAGATATGGCAGCTGTCTGCCGCCCCAGGGAAGGGCTCACCAAAGGAACAAAGGCCTCTGACAGCACGTTTGTCCTGGAGAAAGCCCCCTCTCCAGCCCTTGCTCCAGTGCCAAACAGCTCAGTTCTTCCCTGTATGTTTCTGGCACCCCTCGAGCTGCCTCCCCTTCAAGCTTAGAGGGAGTGAGTCCGGTAAGTCCGTGCGCGGGCCTTTTAAGGAGCTGCCTGCGGCTCCAGCCACGTCAGCTTCCCTGAGCCTCAGTTTCCGCCGGTTTTTCCAGCCAGAAGTTATGGGGACTTGTCTTCCTGGCACTGGAACCCTGAGCGGGCGTCTGGTGTGGGACGGGGACCCCTCAGTCCTCAGAGAGGACCTTCCTAGCCGCGGGAGCCTCCTGATTTTTATCCGCCACATGTGGGTGTGGGATCAGCCCATCCATCTCCGCCCCTCCTACCAGTCTTGATGCAGCTTCTTTAATTCCATAGTTGTAGGACTTCCATTCAGCTCGATTTCAGGCGGTTTTGAATGATGGTTGTTCTATAGTTTAGTTGTAACTTTGATGTGGTTGTGGGAGGACGCAATACCGCGTTTACCGTCTTTGCTTGGCAGTTCCTGATTTAGCTGCCTTAGCCAAGCCTGGATATCTTACTAGCTGTGGAGCTATCTCCCAGTAAGAGATTTACAGAAACATCTTAACGTGCTTGACCTGTGTTCAGCTATGCTTTTCTAGGAAGACAGGTAGCCATTTTTCAGGTTGCCATCCACATCATGGGGACTATGGGAGGAGACGAGTGGGAAATGGCTGTTGCGGGGACATACGAGACCTGGAATCCTGTTAGAGAGAAGGGAGTCACTTTACTCTGGCACTTGCCCAGCTGGCCCACTTAACATTCTGCCAAGAAGCAGACCACCCACAGCTTCGCCTTTCTCTTCCTCATTTGCATTAGGTGTCAAGTCAGCTAGATGCCAGGCCATTTGTGGTCAATATTCCTGGCACTGAGGATTCATGTGGTGCAATGCAGAGAGGCAGACATTGAGCAGTATGTGCAGAAGGAGGGGCTCTCTTCACCTACCCCTGATGTGGTGTGCAGTGGGCACCCATGGCCACCAGGGAAGCTGGGGTTGGCTGTGGCGCTGATGAGAATGCAGCGGCATGCTCTTGGCACTTCACCCACAAAGGGGCTTAGTATAAACAGTGGAACAGTGTTTCCAAACTGGCTTTTGTCTTATACCAGAAGTTTAGGGATAATTGAGGGGATAGTGACTAAGTGTGTGTTTCATTCCTGTTTAAGAGGCAGTGTTGAATCAGACAAACTCAAGTTTTAATCTAGGCACCACTCATTGGTTGTTTAATTATACTTAGCTTTTCTGAGTCTCAGATTCATCACCAGTAAATTGAACGTGAGGTTTTTGTGAGGATTAAGTGAGATGATACAGGCAAAAAGCCTAGAATGATACCTGGCATTTATTAGGTGCCCCAAACAGCATTAATCAGTGCTAGTGTGTTTCTCCTTTATTTACTGTACTTTTTCAGTTTATTAATTCAACAGAATATTGAGCACTTATTGTATGCCAGACCCTGTGCTGGGGACAGTGGGTGGAGGATGTCCTCTAATTAGATGAGTAGTCCATAACAAAGCTCAGTGCAGCAGAAACAATGATGGTGGCATGCACAGAGCTGAGACATTCTGTTTGAACCAGTGAGTCCAGGGAGGCTCCCTGGAGAAGATGATATTCGAGCTGATCATTCCTAAGTCTGGTGAAAGAGAAGGAAAGGACTCCAAGGAGCGGCACTTTTAGGGACATAAAGGTCTGAGATGACAGGATGCACATGAGGAAACACAAGTAGGGTCCTTGGGGTCATTTTTAGGGAGTGCCTGCTCGAAATTTCATTTCCTTAGTCCTTTCCTCCTGTCATTTTGGTGTATCTGTTGTGTTATGTTGGTGGAGCAAGATGTGGATTCCTGAAAGGGGAGCAGGCACTGTGAATCTTTGAGTGTACACGACACACACTCTTATGTGTGTCTTGTAAAGCCACTTGGTAGGATTTGACTTTTTTCCTTTGTATATGCTTCTCTACTGTAAGTGCATAGAATGTAATCGTTCCCTGCACAGTATTTCTAGAGTTTAGACTTGATGGAGGTCCTTTAACTGTCACCTTAATCTGAGGTTCCTGGCATCAAAATCTGTTTGTAGCATTGATGCTGTTTTTAGCCCACTGTCATTTTTCATATCAGCAGTGATGATTTGAGAGGTTTGTGCTCTACTTGAGAAAGAATCCACGTAGATCAGCCTTTGCAGGAAAAGAGGGTGACATGTGTGGCTTCTGCAGGCTCTTTGTTGGCAGACAACACCCAACAGTTTCTGTAGCTGTAAACTGGAATCATGGATCTTCCTTCGCCATTGTTCTGTTATCAAAATATAAGGTCCTATCCCTGTTGAAGTTTGTGTTTTAAATGTAACTGGAACAAAAAAGTTCTCTGTTAACTCCTTCTTTTCAGCCACTCTGAAGATACTTGATGTGGAGGCCAGGATTCCATTCAGAATTATCCGAGATAAATGACTTCTCAGAAAAGGGTCTTTCCCCCCACCCTCACCAGATACTTTCATGAAATCAGGCCCACCTTTCTCTGCAATTGTGAAAACTGGAGAATATTTTGTGCATTTGATTTAGAAAGCAAGTGACCATGCTGAATAGACTGTTTGGGACCTGGAACTATAGGCTGGTTCAGAGATTTTGCTGTAGAAGAAACATTGAATGAGGGAACGTCTGAGACAGGCTCTCCATCCCTGAGATCAGCCCAAACTGAAGCCTGGGATTTGGAATAAAGAAAGCTTCTGTCCTCTTCTTGCCTCTATATTCTACTCTCTGAACTCTCCTGACCCACTGTGGTTGCTGGAAATGAAGCCATTTTAAGTAGAAAATGTTGGTATCTACTTCTATTTTGTTTCTTCTATTTCCCACCAACACATGGGATGGAATTTAAGTCTATACAGTTGGCAAGACTCTTGAAGAGAGGAAATTACTGTCTCAGCTCCAGAATGAACTCCAGAGGTCAGCAGGGAATCCTGTGCCCAGGTCTGAACTTGTCACACTGAACCATGACAGGCAGACCACACGAGGGCTGCTGAGAGTTGGTCAGGGAACAGTAGATGTAAAATATGTTTCTCAAGTGATCTTTGACCTTTCAGAGTTGGTTGATGAGGAGGAAGATATTGGCTGTTTTCTCTGCCACCCTGAGATTTGCCTTATTCCTAGCTGCACTGGTATTAGGTGAGGAAAGGAAGCCACTCATGTAAAGTTTGGATGGTGAGACAGAAAGATGTTTTTTGTCCTTTTTGGAGAGAGAGGAAAGAGTTCTGTGAGAGAGAGAGCGGCAACACGTGAGCAAACTCAGTGCGGAGCCTTCAAGTCCCAGTCCTCGGGACCTGAGCAGTCCCAAACCTGTAGTCAGATTTGATCGCATGAGGGCAGCAGGATGACCACTGAAAACACTCTAGGAATCTGGTGTTCTTCTCTCAGGGCTTCAAATGACAACCAAGACTGGTCACCCGAGAAATATTGAAGTTTGACTTGCTTACCTGAGAACCACTGTAGCGGTGGTCCTGGCACTGTAACATTCCCCATTGTTTCTCTCCCCTTCAGGCTGATGTACTTCAAGGATGCAGCTGTTGCTACTGGAGATGTGTGGCACCTTACCTGAGTCGGCCCATGAGGCCATGTGGCCGTGATGTGGGCCCCTCATGGCCTCAGCAGGAACAGGGCACTACAGTATTGTCTCCGTCAGGGAAACAGCTTTAAGCAGAGTGGTCCCTTGGTCAAAGTGCCTGCCCCGTCACCTGAGAAACTCTGAGAGCAAAGTCTGGGGTCCGGTTCATCAGCAGCAGCAGGTGAAACCGATCTGGAAGCTGGAGAAGAAACACGTGGGGACTCTTTCAACAGGGTTGGATCCACGCCTCTTGAGTGTGCCACCCCAGCCAGCATATTTCTTTTGCCCCAGCACTTCATGTAGCTCTGGGACCACAGCTGCCCTTGCAGGCCACAGCAACTCCTGTTACCTGTCTTCTCTCCCGGATTTGTTCAGCAGTACCCTGCTGCACCGCTGCTCCAGCTGTAGACACAAAGCATACCAGCCGCTGCAGTCTTTCTGCTTTCGTTCAAGCTCATCAGAAAAAAGACCTTTTTCTCTCCCTCAAAAGAGCCTCCCTGTCAGACTCACTGCCAATAAGGCCACTTCCATGGTCTCCCCTATGGCCCAGCCCATGGCATCCTCGTCCACAGATCCATACCTCTCACTGGGAGCCGCTGGGGAAAGCCCTTCAGGGAAGAGACTGGCCTCTGCCATCTCAGGGAAGATCCCATCTGTACTCTCTTCCCCTTCCTCCTCCTACAAGCCCATGCTAAATAACAACTCCTTCATGCGGCCAAATAGCACTAAAGTGCCTTTCTCACAGGCCACAGAGGGCCTGAAGCCAGTATCCTCACCCAAGATCCAACTTGTCTCCTGGCATCATTCAGGGGGCACTGGAGACTGTGCATTCCAGCCTATTGAACACAAGGTACCCAAGAGCAATGGCATTGTCCTACATGGTGCCCTTGCCCATAGCACCCGCTCTACCCCTAGCTGTTTAGATGCTTCTACCACCAGTGTTGCCTCCCGCCAGTACAACCAGAGTAACTTAGCTGTGAGGATAGAACCACATCCCTGCAGCCTAGATGGCGCCTCTGTTTCCCAGGCTCTGACCACAGAGGTTCAATTCACTGAGGCCGTGAGGAAGTTGACTGCAAGAGGCTTTGAGAAGCCGAGGCAAGGCTCCCAATTTGGACAGTCTTGTTTTATGAACCCCAACTTGCAGTGGGATCTCCTCAATAGGAACAGGCGGTGGAGATCTATGGTTGGCCAGCAGTTCCCTCATGAGGGTGCTGGAGCCAACAGTAGGATCCTCCCTGGAGCCTCAGATACCTTGGAGTTGGACAGTACAGTCTTTTGTACCAAACGCATCAGCATTCACCTCCTTGCCTCACACACCAGTGGGCTCAGCCGCAGCCCTGCCTGTGGATCTGTGATTGACTCCCCACCACCTGGGAAAGACAAAACTCCAGTTCTGCCTTCTCCCCGTCAGTCTTTTGGCTTAACCGATGTGGCCACCTGCCTCTCTTCCATTCATCTGGGCCAGCTTGGGAAGGAAGGGCCTAAAGAAGCCAGGGAGCTGGATTCACCTGCTAAGGGTGTTAGGTAAGTTAGAGAAGGTTTTTGGTTCATTTAGAACAGTAAAATGTACATACCAAAATTTGCTGATATTAACCCTATGTCTGTGAAAGTTGGTTTTATTTATTAGCTGCCCTAGAATTATGGCTTTTACTTTAGGGCAGAGGTCAGCAAACTACAGCTTATAGGCCAAATCCCACACACTGCCTGCTTTTGTAAAGCTTTATTGAAATGCAGCCTCACCATACAGTTACTGCTGTGTATGGCTGCGTTCTCGTTGCTGTGGTAGAGTTGAGTAGTTGTGACAGACTGAATGGCCACAAAACTGAAAATATTTACTGTCTGGTTCTTTGCTGACTCCTGTTTTAGGTTATAACTAGGGAGAAATAAAAATTCTAAACACCACGAGCTGGGTAACTTCTCGACTTAATTTCAAACCAAATCAGGCTCTCAGTCATTCTTGGTATGACAGCCATTTCAGAGTTAGGACATACATATGCTGGGCGTTGTCTCCTGAATCCTTGTTCCTAACTTGCTTCACCAAGGTCTTCCTTGTTCTGAGTTCCCAGACAGTGGTCTAGGGACTTTGAAGTCAATTACCAGACATTCACTGATGGTGTTTTGAATACAGAATTTTGGTTTTATATGCTCTGAGGGACTTCAAAGAAGGTGGAAGACATAGTATCTCTTTGCAGAATTGGGGATGGAGGGTCGAGGAGCCATGGCTAGACCTAAGCTCTGAGGGCAAGGGAAAGAAATTGTGAGATTCAGGGAAGAGACAGCAGATTGGTGACTGGGGAAGAGATAAACATTGGGAGATAATGAAGGAATGAGAATCTGTGACCTCTGTTATGGAATTGGCTGGGCTGGGGGGGCATGGTTCTTCCTTATAGTTCAGCTACTGACCTCCAGCTAGACCAGGCTGAGGCTGAAGATTTAGAAGAAGAGCTGGTAGATGGTTTGGAAGACTGCTGCAGCCAGGATGAGAATGAAGAGGAGGGTGAGTAGGGGACCCTCTCACCTCTAACTGGGAATTGGTCACCACTGCTCTGGAACGGGGCTAACAATTATGTACCAGGTCCTTAACCCATTTTATCACCTGCATTATTCATTTGCCTTGGGGGTCCAAGGGTGGTGGGTAGTGGCTTTTGAGGAACTCTGTTCTGTAGTCCTCCTGTCCCACAATCTTGTCTTCTCCCTGCTGCTGTTGAGCTCAAGGGAGACAGTGCAAGGCAACAGGTGGTGCTCATGGCTCCACCAGAAGGCTGAGTCAGCATGTCCAAGGAGCGCTGCCTCGGCTTAGTGACTTTGTGTAGCAGCCTCTCCCACTCAGGACTCTCTGCTTCCTCCCCCAGGAGACTCCGAGTGCTCCTCCTTCAGTGCTGCCTCTCCAAGCGAGTCCATAGCAGTGATCTCTCGGTGAGTTGGGTAGATTGCTAGTAGATTCTCATTCCTGTCTCTTTAAGATAATAAAGAGATTAATCACCTAAGTCATTAATGGCCTTGTTGACCGTCACTCATTTTTACCAAAATTTTAAATTTGGGACTTTAGTTTTCAAACAAGGAGCAATGGAAGGGACCAGAAACATATTTTGTCAGTTGGACTTAAAAACAATACCATGTTTCTTAGGCTATAATTTGGTCTTTAGGCTCCAAGAAACTGTTCAAGTAAAAAGCAAATAACTTCAAGAAATGGTTAGAAAATTAATAATTAATGAAGAAATGTAATGTTTGAGATAAATTATTAGTTAGGCCGCCCACGTGAGGGTAATTGCCCCCTTGCATTATAAACATGTCCCACTGTCAAACATTTCTGAAGTCGATGTACCACTAATTGGAGCTTTTTGAAATACTCTTATGCTGCCTTTTGAGATTAGTCTTACATTGGTAAATAAGACTGGCATTAGCCTCAGTAATAACAAATTGAATTAAGAATTCTCTAGCTTTAAGTTAGATTATTTTATTGACTGCCCTTGGTGGAGTCTAAGTGATATCAATCCATCTCTAACTAGGGAACCAAAAGTTGATCTCTTAACCTAGGCCCTTCTTTTGTGAAACAGGTGGTTGTAGGATGTTGCATATAACTGAGATGGGGCATTGGGGGAGAGGGAGGAATGCAGGACTACTATGAGGACGTTACTATAAATGACGTTACTGTGCTAAAGAGTTTTAGAACTTGCTAAAGGATCATATACACTACCTTTCTGGGTAGAAAGTTAACATCCTTCAGCATCATCTTTCTTATGCTTCTCACCACATGCAACCTCATCTCTCAAATGAGGCTCTGTCATCAATTATATTGTTTTATTAAATATTAAGAAAACCTGCTTCCCAAAGTACTAAACATGAAAGTTTTTTGTTTGTTTGTTTGTTTGTTTTTGTTACTCTTCACCTGAGGATATTTTTTCCATTGATTTTTTTTTGGAGAGAGGGACGGCTTGGGAAGGGAGAGTGAGAAACATCAATGTGAGAGAGACACATTGATTGGCTGCCCCCTGCACAAGCCCCGACCAGGGCCAGGGATAGAACCTGCAACCCAGGCATGTGCCCTGAACTGGGAATCGAACCCACGACCCTTCAGTGCACAGGATGATGCTCCAACCACTGAATCACACCGGCCAGGGCTAAAGTTTTTTCTTTTTAAAAATACACTAAAAATGTAAAAGAAACAAACTATATATAAATAACTGGCATTTTCCACCAACTTACACCATACACAAGAATAAACTCAAAATGGATGAAAGGTTTAAATGTGACTCATGAATCCATAAAAATCCTAGGCAACAAAATTTCAGACATCACATACAGCAGAATTTTCACTGATACAACACCTAAGGCAAGAGAAACAAAGGAAAAAGTAATACACAGGACTACATCAAACTAAAAAGCTTCTGCACAGCCAAAGAAATGGAAAGAGAACCCACTATATGGGAGAGCATAATTGCCAACAATACATCAGATAAGGGGTTAATTTCCAAAATGTATAGAGTGCTCATACAGCTCCACAAAAGGAAGACAAAGAACCCAATTAAAAAATGGGCAGAGGACCTAAATAGACACCTCTCCAAACAGGACATACAAATGGCCAAAAGACATGAAAAAATGCTCAACATCACTAATCATCAGAGAGATGCAAATTAAAACAACTGTGAGGTATCACCTCACATCTTCCAGAATGGCTGCCATCAACAAATCATCAAACAACACATGCTGGTGAGGGTGTGGAGAAAAGGGGACTTTAGTACACTGCTGGTGGGAATGCAGACTGGTGCAGCCACTATGGAAAACAATATGGTGTTTCCTCAAAAAATTAAAAATTGAACTGCCATTTGACTCAGTGATCCCACTTCTAGGAATATATCCTAAAAATCCTGAAACACCAATCAGAAAGAATATAGGTACCCCTATGTTCATAGCAGCACTATTTACAATTGCTAAGATCTGGAAACAGTCCAAGTATCCATCAATAGATGAGTAGATAAAAAAGCTGTGGTACATATACACAATGAACATTATGTAGCCGTAAGAAAGGTCTCGTGTCCTTTGAGACCATATGGAGTGACCTGAAAAGTATCATGCTAAGTGAAATAAGCCAATCAGAGAAAGACAAATACCACATGATCTCACTTATTTGTGGAATATAATGACCAAAAAAAAAAGCTGATGAACAAAACAGATCAGAGACATAGAAAGGAGTATGGTTCAGAATGACAAATCTCGGAGGAGAGGGGCATGGGGAAAGGGATGAGATAATCCAAAGAATTTATATGCATGTATGCGCAACCGGTGGACATAGACAACAATGCTGAGTGAGAGGCGGGATAGGGAGGAAGGTGTCTGCGGGAGGGGAAAAGGAGAAACATCTGAAACAAAAATAAATTAATAAATAAGAAAAAAAATAATTGGAGTTTTGTTTTTCTATTTTATTGGTTGATTTTAGAGAGAGGGAGAGAGAAACATCAATTTGTTGTTCCATTTATGTGTTCATTGGTTGATTCTTGTTTTTTTTTCTTATTATTGATTTCAGAGAGAGAGGAAGGGAAAGTGAGAAAGAGAGAGAAACATCGATGAGAGAGAACATTGATTGGCCGCCTCCTGCATACCTCCATCTGGGGATTGGGTCCACAACCTGGGCATGTGTCCTGACCAGGAATTGAACCGGCAACCTCTTGGAGCATGGGTCGACACTCAACCACTGAGCCACACCAACCAGACCATTGGTTGATTCTTGTATGTGCCCTGACCAGAGATTAAACCCACAACCTTGGTGTATCAGGATGACACTCTAACCCTGAGCTACCTAGCCAGGGCTCTATTTTATTTTTATAAATAAAATTTTCTATTCTAGCCCTGGCCAGTTTGGCTCAGCGGTTAGAGCGTTGGCCTGCCGTCCGGAGAGACCCAGGTTCGGTTCCCACTAAGGGCATGTACCTCGGTTGCAGTTTGTCCCCGACCCTGGTTGGTCGTGCGGGTGGCAGCCACTCGATGTGTCCCTTTCACATTGATGTTTCTCTCTCTCTCTCTCTCTTCCTCTCTCTCCCTCTCACTCTATCTGTACAAAAAAAAAAAAAAGAAAAATGTCCTTGGGTGAGGATAAAAAAAATAAAAAATAAAAAATTTTCTATTCTAATTTTAATAAAATTCAGCCAATGTATCAAGGCTTGCGTAACATGTGGAGTAACCAGACTCAGGTTGCTTTTCTGTGTATCAGCTGTGCCTTAGATAAAGCTAAGAGGAAAAGGAGCTTCCTATGCCTTGGTTAGTATGGACAAAGCAAGCTGCATCTCTGTACATATGACGGTGCAGTAGCTGTAATAGTTATGGAGCTCAAACCAGCAAGGTGGGGAGAGCTGTTTGGAAAGTGGAGTGACAGAATCAGGACTTTCTGTGAAGGTGGATAGAAATCCTGTCATAGGTACCCTAGTCTGGTGCATAAATTCTCTTACTTTAAGCCTAACCTATCCTCCTTGCAGAAAAGCAAAGCTACTTCTGGTTGTGTATATTGGATGTTGGCTAAGCACCTCCACTCTCCCTAGAAGAAAGATATTTGACGTGTAATTGACTTGGAGTCCCACTTATTTTGTGCTTAAGGGTGGTTTGGGTTTGAATTTAGGCCTACTTCAAGATAGCTGCATAGCCTATAATTTAACCTTTCTGATTTATAAGATAAAATTCACAGAAGGTATTTGTTAATAATTTGCTCATTCATTAATTTAACTCCTACAAATACACAGACTTTCTTATTTATTTGAGGCTTAAAACATTATTTATCTGAAGCTTTTCAAGCACATGGAGGTTGAGGAATTCGAGCCACTTTGCATTTTAAAGATGACTAAAATCAGAAATTCTTTCAGATTGCTAAAATCATTTTTTTCCCAATTATGAAAGATTTATATGTTTAATATAGAGAATTCGGCAATTACAGAAAGATCATTGAAAACACTGCTTCTTTTTCTCTACCCAGTAATAGTTTATTACATTTCTAGTTCTATATTCTCTTTTCTTTAAAAAATTTTTTTTTTTTTCTTTATTGATTTTAAAGGGAGAGAGAAATAGAAACATCAACGAGACAGAACATCTACTGGCTGCCTCCTGCATGTCCCCCAATGGGGATCTGGCCCACAACCTGGGCATATGCCCTGATCAGGAATCGAACCGGCGACCTCTTGGTGCACTGAGCCACACTGGTGCCTATATTCTTTTTTCTAAGAATTGTGTAATTTTAGAGATGGAAGTCATCAAGTCCAGCCTCTTTGTTCAGATGTAAAAATTGAGGACCAGGGAAATTAAGTAGCTATTGTAAAAGCAGGGTCATAGTTTTCAACACTGTTAGACCAGAGGATACATCCAGTATCTTGAGAGGCGGCTAACCAAATTTTTCTGTTTTTATTGTTAAACTTATTTATTTATTTTTATTGATTTTAGAGAGAGGGGAAGGGAGAGGGAGAGAGAGTTAGAAACGTCGATGAGAGAGAATTTGACTGGCTGCCTCCTGCATGCCCTTCACTGGGGATTGGGCCCACAACCTGGGCATGTGCCCTGACCAGGAATCAAACTGGTGACCTTTTGGTGCATGGGTCAACGCTCAGCCACTGAGCCACACTGGCCGGGCGTCAAACTTATTTTTTAAACTTGATTTTGAGACAATTGTAGAGTTACATGCAGTTGTAAGAAATAACATATAGAGATTTTCAGAATTCTTAATTCATTTTCCCCTATGGTAACATCTTGCAAAACTATGGTATATTATAGTACAAGCAAGATACTAACATTAGTCAAGATACACTTCCATCACTGCAAGAATTCCTGCTGTTGCTCCAATAGCTGCACCTGCTTTTCTCCTACTCTCATTCCCTCTTAACCACTAATTTGTTTTTTTAATTTTGTCATTTCAAGGATGTTATACAAATAGAATGATGTAACCTTTTGAGATTGGCTTTTTTTACTCAGCATATTATCTGCAGATTCACCCAGGTTGTTGCACATATGGATAATTAATTTCTTTTTATTGCTGAATAGTATTCCATGGTATGGATGTACCATAGTTTGTTTAACCATTCTCATGTTGAAGGACAATTGGGTTGTTTCCAGTTTTGGGCTATTGTGAATAAACCATCATGTACATAATTTTGCATGAACATAAGTCTTTATCTCTCTGAGATAAATACCCAGTAGTGTAATTGCTGGGTCATCTGGTAGTTGCATATTTGTTTTTTAAGAAACTTCCAAAACTGTTTTCCAGAGTGGCTGTACCATTTTCTGTTCCTGTCTTGTTTTTGCTTTTTTTGTTGTTGTTGTTAATCCTCACCTGAGGATATTTTTTCCACTGATTTTTTTTGTTTAGAGAGAGTGGAAGGGAAGTAGGGAGGGAGTGGAGAGGGAGAGAGAAAGAGAGAGAAACATTAATCTGAGAGAGACACATCAGTTGGTTGCCTTCCTCAAGTGCCCTGACTGGTGCTGGGATCGAACCTTCAACCCAAATATGTGCCCTTGACCAGGAATCAAATCTGCAGCCCTTCAGTGTGTGGGCTCACGTTGTAACCACGGAGCCACGCAGGCCAGGACTTTGCCCTTTTTTTTTTTTTTTTCAGTTGCAGTTGACATACAGTGTTATCTGAGTTTCACTTGTCATTGTTTTTCAATTAACTAATTGTCCTTGATTTTCAACAATCTTAAATTCTGATACTCAGTAAATTAAAAGTCTTTGAAGTAAAATATTTTGGAAATGAATAGAGTTGAATTAATTGGAATTATTTAATTGGGAATTAGTATTTAACTTGACCTAATAAAATTATTTAAAAATCTCTAAAGTTTGCCTCGCTGGTGTGGCTCAGTGGTTGAGCGCAGACCCAGGCACCAATAAGTCGCCGGTTCGATTCCTGGTCAGGGCACATTCCCAGATTGTGGGCCCGATCTCTAGTGGGGTTCATGCAGGAGGCGGCCAGTTGATGTTCTCTCTCATCGCTGTTTCTCTCTCTCTCCCTCTCTCTTCTTCTCTCTCTAAAATCAATAAAGAAAAAAAAAATCTCTAAGGTTTAAAAGACTAATGTTTTACATACCGTGCTTATTTCTGTTGTGCCGCAAAATAACAGGTACAGTGGCTTTTTATAAACTAAAAATTCATCTTAATTAGTAATTTGTGGATCCTATCAGCTCACTATAGAGAGTAATACTCTTCTTTCCATTTCCAGTGCTATTTAAAGAAACAGTCTGGGTCTGTCAGCTTGTACCTGATAGATAGTTGAGATAGTCAGTGTTTTGAGACCCCTTGAGACAGCCTTGGCCGAGCCAGTGTTGAAACAACCATGTGGGACTGCATGGCCCTCGCCCCTGATTCCCAGACCTACATTACCATACTGTTACATAACCGGCTGGTGTTAAATCACTTCCCAAGTGGAGGAGAGCATTCATCCACCATGTTTACCTTCAGAGAAACCTAAATATAAAATGGGGTAGAAATATCACTACTTCTTTCTGTTGCTTTTTACCTTTTTCTTTGTAAACATCTCTACCTCATCTTAGGTATTTTCTGCTTTTCCTTTTTTAATTATCTAGATCATTCCTTTTCTCTCTTTATTTGTTTCTCTTTGTCTTAGTGTACCTCTACTGGTATTCACCCGGACTCCTTACCTGCTCAGAACCACTCCTTTCAGGGATTCCCCAGCCTGTGTCCTATCACAGCAGGTTTTGGAGCTGTGTCACAGAGTGAAGCATGGGAAAGCCTTGTTTCTGGTGACATTGAGTGGTGTGGCTGAATACAGCTAAGCCCTAGCATCTTATTGATTAATATTTGCAAAATAATTGTTGGCTACTTGTCTTTATAGAAGTTCTGTCTGTCTATCTATCTATCTATCTATCTATCTATCTATCTATCTATCTATCTATCTATTTTTGGTATGTGCCCCTAGTGGGAACCAAACCTGAATTCTCTGGTCCGCAGGCCGATGCTCCAACCGCTGAACCAATCCAGCCAGGGCAGTAGAAGTACAGTTTTAAAGAGAGCACCCCCAAAGAAATTATGTGTAATAGTAACAACACTTCAGGGCTGTGGCTTCCCCGTTCTGTACCACATGTCTGTTTCTCTTCTTAGGGACTGCATCAAGTCTCTGACCAAACCTCTTTCCAGTGAGAAAGTTGTCCGACCAGCCCTTATCTACAGTCTCTTTCCCAATGTGCCTCCTACCATCTATTTTGGCACTCGAGATGAGAAAGGTAAACCTGGCAGTGTGCCCAGAAGAGCCCTCAGGAGAAGGTTGCTAGCGAAGTTGGGAGGAGGTGGCAAAGGGTGGCAGGGACTTTCCAGAATGGCTGTTATGGGGCTCAATTCCCCACCTGGTTCACCAGCCCGAAGTGGAGACCTTGTCTGTCCTTGAGCTGATGCTTCTCAGCCCCTTAGCTCATGCTTTGTTCTTGCCCTCTAACCTTGTTTCTTTCCCCTTTCAACCTCCTCTCCTTTCTGTTTCTCATTCCTGTGTTCCCCCCTTTCCCCCCAAAGCGTGCTGCTTTGAAACTCTGATGGGGAACAATACTTAGTGACTTGCCTACCCAGGAAAGGTTGAGCAATAGTGCCCTCTCTTTCCTCTTCTTTTTTTTTTTTTTTTTTTTATCCTCACCCGAGGATATTTTTTCCTTTTTGTACAGATAGAGTGGGAGGGAGAGAGAGGAAGGGAGAGGGAGAGAGAAACATCGACGTGAAGGGACACATCGAGTGGCTGCCACCCGCACGACCAACCAGGGCCGGGGACAAACTGCAACCGAAGTACGTGCCCTTAGCGGGAACCGAACCCGGGTCTCTCCGGACCGCAGGCCGACGCTCTAACCGCTGAGCCAAACTGGCCAGGGCTCTTTCCTCTTCTAACCATGACTGTCCTGCTCTCCTCCACCCCTCTACCCCTACTGTCCCCCAGTGGAGAAACTTCCCTGGGAGCAGAGGAAGCTGCTCCGGTGGAAGATGAGCACAGTGACTCCCAACATTGTCAAGCAGACCATTGGACGGTCCCACTTCAAAATCAGCAAGAGTGAGTCACTTGCCTTCCTGTCAGCCTGTCCTTGGCTCCAACAGGTGGGCTTGGGCAGGAAGGGAGCCCCTAGATACCTTCTGCTAAGTGGGGATCCTGTCCTGAAGTTGCCAGCCTCATAGGACATAGCTCTGAACTCCCTCTCAGATGGAGCCTGTTCCTCCAAATTGGAAGCCAGAGGGCCATTGTTCTCCCCTGGCCTCATGTAGGATAGCTCCATGGCAACTCTTAGAAAATGGGTCTAGGAGCTATTCCCAGGCCCAGGGGTATTTCTGGGCCCCTTCTCTGTCCCAGGGATTGACTCCCTGATGTGTTTTCTGTAGGAAATGATGACTGGCTGGGCTGCTGGGGTCACCACATGAAGTCTTCTGGTTTCCGATCCATTCGGGGGCATCAGAAGGTAGGGGCTCTTTCTGAGGTGCTCTTTTTCAGGGGTTTGGACTCGGCAGGAGGAGCTTGGAATTGGGGGAAGAGGTGAATGACACAGAGAAGTCAGGAAGGCTTATAGAGGAGTAGAGGAAGTGCAGGAGAGGGTGCAGTGTGAGACCCTAGCAGATCACCCACATTTGCAGTTTAGCTACAGTGACTTGGGCAGTCTCTTTATTCTCTGATATGTCTAGAGACGCAACATCTATTTTCAGTTTATTATATTTCCCCTGTAACCCTTGTGTTTTGCCTTCCTTCCTCCAAGCTGTGTAAAGTGGACTCTGTTCTCACGTTGGAATGAATGAGTTTCTTGTCGTTGTCCTATAGACTTGTGTAAGAAGACTTAATAGCTTTTTCTTTGCACTTAAGGAAGGTGGATATCATGTCTGCCTTCATCACTTATATGTCATGAACGATCACCTCCTGGAAGGCACTACATTTTGTTGTTTTGTCTTTTAATTATGTTTGGTGAGTGCTCGGCAGCTGGATACTTGAGGACCATGAGCCGGTGAGAAGAAGATGGAAGAAGAGCTTGGAAAGTTGCTAAGGAAGTTGGAATGGGATAGTGAGTCCTGCCATCTTCCTCATGGTCTTATCTGGGCTCTCTTCCTCCTCTTGCTCTTTGTCCCTACTGTAGCTAAACCACTTCCCAGGTTCATTCCAAATTGGGCGAAAGGACCGGCTGTGGCGGAACCTGTCCCGCATGCAGAGCCGCTTTGGTAAGAAGGAGTTCAGTTTCTTCCCCCAGTCGTTTATCCTGCCCCAGGACGCCAAGCTCCTGCGCAAAGCCTGGGAGAGCAGCAGCCGCCAAAAGTGGATCGTTAAACCAGTGAGTGGGTCACAGTGGGGTAGTGGGCCATGGCCTGAGAGTGGGAACAGCAGATTATTGGCCATGAGTGAGTCTCATCTGCTTTGCACTTGACTTCCAGCCAGCATCAGCTCGAGGCATTGGCATCCAAGTCATTCACAAGTGGAGTCAGCTCCCCAAGCGAAGGCCCCTTCTGGTACAGAGGTGAGTCTGCCTCCAGCTCACACCCCACTCCCCATTTTCTCAGCCTGGAGTTTCCCTTTTTACCATGTTCTTCTGCCCTTTGTCCTCCAACCCAAAGATTGTCCTCAGCCAACCGTTTTAGTCTTTATCTCGGGGACTGTTGGCTAACTTGCCATGGCTCAGTTACCCACTGAGCCCTCTCATCTGTCATGTTCCTGAAGCTGGCCTTTCCCTATGTAGGTATCTCCACAAACCCTACCTCATCAGTGGCAGCAAATTTGATCTGCGAATCTATGTTTACGTCACCTCCTATGATCCTCTGCGGATTTACCTCTTTTCAGATGGACTCGTTCGCTTTGCCAGTTGCAAGTATGTGCTAGTGGTGAGGTGTCATTCTGACAGCTTTGGGGGTTTGCTTTCCTGAGAGCAAGGGAAACTGGAGGACACCTGACAGAAAAATAGCAAATGTTTTGGTAGTTTTTGTTAGCAAAGGAGAAGGTGGGGTATATTTGGGAAAACCTAGTCTTCCTTTCCTCCTTTGTATGTTCTTTTACACAGAACACTTCACTTTTGATACTTCTGATCACCAAATATATGGTTCCCCTCCCCCCCACCAAGCAAATCTCTGCAATACCAGCTGGGTGTCCCACAATGTAACTCAATTCTGACACCATCTTCTTGCAGATAGTAGCATCAGTTCCCACAGGTTAAGAGCTCAGCCTCACAAGGCTCCCCACTGCCCACTTCAGATGCCGTCACAAGTCCACGTTGCCTCACATGCTTCTGATCCATTGGCTATAAATCAGAGGTTCCCAGGACCCCCTCCTAGGGCTCTATTAATTTGGTAGAGTGGCTCACAAGACTCAAGAACATAGTTTACTGGTTTACTATGAAAGAATAGGATAGCCCAGCCAGTGTGGCTCAGTGGTTGAGCATTGACCTAAGTACCAAGAAATTGCCAGTTCAATTACTGGTCAGGGCACATGCCCAGGTTGCGGACCCAACCCTCCAGTGGGGTGTGTGCAGGAGGCGATGTTCTCTGTCATTGGTGTTTCTATCTCTTTCTCCCTTTCCCTTTCTATCTAAAATCAATAAAGAAAACATCTTTAAAAAAAAAAAAAAAAGAATAGGATAGGATAAAGAATACAGATGAATATCCAAATGGAAAAGATGTGTAGGGCAAGGTACATGGGGAGGGGTGCATGCGGAGCTTTCATTCCTTTTCTGGGTGTACCATTCTCCCAACACCGCCATGTGTGCACCTTCCCAGAAGCTCTCCGAACCCCATGGTTTCGGGATTTTATGGAGGCTTTATCATGTAGGCATAAAGGATCATTAATTCCATTTTCAGCTCATCTCCCTTCTCAAGAGAATGGGAGCCAGGCTGAAAATTCCAAGCTTCTAATCATGGCTTGGTCTTTGTGGTGACCAGCCCTTGTCAAGGAGCCCTGTGTCAGGAACCAGGGCCAAAGGCCAGATATTAGAACAAAAGATGCTCCTAGTGCTCTTACCACTTAGGATTCTACAAGGGTTTTAAGAGCTTTGTGTCAGGAATTGGGGGTGAAGACTGATATATATGGTTCTTATTATAAGTCACAATATCACATGAGGAATGGGAAATACGGAGGTTCTCTGCTTCACTGAATCTGGGGAGGGTCTTTCTGCAGGACTGAGGTAGGATGTGGGGTAAAGGACATGAGTTTAGCTGTGGTGTTCTAGAAACCTTACCAATAGACATACTTCTGAGGCTCTTTTACATCTGAAAAGACCTGTCCACTTGTCCTTGACCTCTTGACCTCAGGATTTGGGAAAATGTTTGGACCACTGTCTCACCATCTTACCTCTGCCTTTCTCCTCTTTATTTCCAGGTATTCCTCTTCCATGAAGAGCCTTGGCAACAAGTTCATGCACTTGACCAACTACAGTGTCAATAAAAAGAATGCTGAGTACCAGGCCAATGCAGATGAAACAGCCTGCCAGGGCCACAAATGGTATCTAGGCAGTGTCCCTGTCAGTGGAGCCCCAGCGGAGCACAGGGCTATGGGGTTTGGGGAGGTTCAGGGAGATGGTGAATGGAAGATTAATATAAGACCCAAAGATTATTTCAACACTTGGCAATTCAGAATTGGTCTGTTTGCATCCAAGCTTATCTCTGTCTTGATTCAAAACATCAAAAGAAGAGACAGGAAGAAAATATCTTTGTGCTTCTTATTCCTTTTTCTTTCTCTTCATCATTTAATTCATAGAATATAACCCCAAGGACTCCTTCCCCTCCCCCACCTTGCAGGGCACTGAAGGCTTTATGGAACTACCTGAGCCAGAAGGGAGTCAATAGTGATGCCATCTGGGAGAAGATAAAAGATGTTGTTGTCAAAACCATCATTTCGTGAGTCACACTGCCACCCTGGTCTGGGGCCTGCCATTGAACCTCCTTCTTTCTCATGGGTTCCACACTGCTGTGCTGTAGTCCTTGACCATGATTTGTTTCAGTTTCTGAGAACAGGGATTAGGGGGGAGTAGATAGAGTTAAATTCTGCTCTTCTACTGAAATCCATCCCAGAATCTGGCCCCACATCAGAGGCCTCCCTTGAGAGCTGCTTTTACTGGGTTGCTTCTGCTCTCCCATCTCTGGGCCACTCCTTCTGCAGGGCAGCTCTGGGTAAGGCCTTCCTCCTCCCTATGACCAGGTCAGAACACTATGTGACCAGCCTGCTGAACATGTATGTGCGGCGGCCTTATAGTTGCCATGAGCTCTTTGGTTTCGACATCATGCTGGATGAGAACCTTAAGCCCTGGGTCCTGGAAGTCAATATTTCCCCAAGGTAGGTGGTGTTCTCAGGGCACTCACAGCAGAACCCTTTCTTCATCCTCATAATCTTATTTTCGCTCCAGTCTTGTTGACTTTGGGAAGACCCTTCGTTAGAATTTGTGTTTTTCCCTTTAACATCTGTTTGTTTGCTCATTTACTCATTCTTTGCCATTATCTCAGGGTTCTTTGAAGATGGAGAGGTTGTTAAAATTTGTTCTTTTGAACTTACTCCCATCGCATGCTTTTCCCTAGCAAATGAAGGTCCTGGGCAAGAAGCACCCCACGTAAGGTTATTCATTATCTGGGGAGCAAGAAGACCCCCGTGTTTGTGCTCATGAGTTTGAGTGGCAGAGTCCTTTTATCCTAGGGGTGCCAGGGAATAAAGGGGATAGCACTGACTTGGACATATGATCGGAAACAGTTCTGAAGTGTGTTTTTACCACTCTTTCCATCCTTTCCTTGAAGCCTCCACTCCAACTCTCCACTGGACATCAGCATCAAAGGCCAGATGATCCGTGACCTTCTGAACCTGGCAGGCTTTGTTCTGCCCAACACAGAGGATATTTCCAGCTCCAGCAGCTCCAGCAGCTCCACCACCAGGTCAGCCTCGTTGCCTACCTGCAGCTTGGCTGGCAGCATGAACAGCCCCATCGTGACTCTGAGAAAGAATGATGTCTGGGCGCTGCTGTCTGCTTGGTCTCCTTTGCTGCTTGATCTGCCCCCACAGTCTACCCACACACCTCTGCCATGTCTGTGCCCCTGAAAGCACGTTTGGTTATACTGTTCGCCTGCTCAGCAATCTCCACTGGGCCAGGGGACTCAGCTTCTCACGTGGACATTCAAGGCACCAGCCTCCTTTTCCCAGGCACCCCTACTTTATTCCTCTTTGGTTTCCGGGCTCTGACAAATCGGATCACTCGAAGAACCTCAAGGTTGGAAGGATCCTTAAAGAGCAGTTAACCAGTTTCTTCTCTGAAATGTTTGTTGCCTCTCACTGTTTCCCCCTAGTGTCCCCTCCTTTGCTCAGGGTTTCTTCCTCTTGAAATTCCCCATCTATCAAAGCCTAACTCAAGGCAGCATCTTCATTAAGCCAGCTCTGTGTGGGCTCTCTCCTCCACACTCCAGACTGCTCAGAGCCACTCTTTAGGGGAGGGGGCCAGTACCTGCTTTGTGTAAGGAAGGACCTATAACTCATTCCCACAGCAGCCCTATGAGGCTGGTAATGGTGTCCTCAGTTAACAGAAGAGGAAGCTGAAAGTAGCTCATCTAAGGTTATTCAGCTAAAAAATGGTAGAGCTGGAATTCAATTCCTAAGTTGCCAGTAACAAAAGTTGCTTTCCGAACTACCATACCTTAGAGACTCATGATTAGCTCTGTGCTATAGTTATTTGTCATTTGACACCTGCCATCCTGTGACCTCCTTGGAGGCCATCTTTGTGTCTCTCTCGGAAATAACTGTACTAACATGGACGATGAAACCGAGGTGCAGGGAGGTCAAATAGTTTGTCCAGGATCACATGGCCAGTAGGGTTGAGCTGGGTATTTAGTAAATGTTCATTAAATTACACTAAAGTATACAGCAATTATTCCAGGATCTTTTTTTTCTTTCACTACTGAAATAGAACCTAGAGAGGGCATTTTGTGCTCCCTTCTTTCCTTGGTACTTGCTCTTTGACTCTCAGGCAGGCTGATGAGTGGGGTGCATGCAGTCTTATCTCCTCAAGCAACATCTGTCCCTACTTTGTCTTTTCTTGAGAAGGGTGTCTTTCTGGGCTGCACCTTCTCTCCACATGTCCTCAGGATGTGAAGCTGCTGACTTTACCCTTTTTCCCTTTCTGTCCCCTGCCTTAGCCTGCCCAGCTCCCCCAGGGACAAATGTCGAATGGCCCCAGAGCAATTCACTGCACAGAAGTTGAAGAAAGCCTATTACCTGACCCAGAAAATTCCTGATCAGGTAGGAGACTGCCTTCCCCCCAGTGCCAGCAGAAGGCTTCCCTGCTCATACATTTGGAACCCCGAGGCAATCAGTTTTTCTTCTGTCTAAGGCAGGGTTTCCTAACCCAGGTCCACAGTCCCCTTGGCATGCAGAGATATGTTGGCAGTATGTCATTCTAGGAGAGAGTTGATGGCCTTTGTCATGCTCTTGGCAAAATGCTATACTAACCCACCCTTGTCCTCAGAGCTGTGGACCCTTTGGGTTTCTGTTTCTGAGGTGCAGTGAGTCCCTGGGAGGCTTGGCTTTCTCAGAGCAGGTGAGGGAGCCGAAGGAAGAGTGGCAGACACAAGGCTATTGCCAACTCTGAGTTGCTGGATTCTGATAGTGACCCCATGCAATAAATCACTTAATCTCTGTGCCCTGGTGGCTCCCCTCACCCTGACCCAGAATATCTTCATCCCCCAGCTAAGCTCAGTAGACTCTGGAACAGATGAGGTCCAGAGCTGGCCCACCAGGCTGCCTTGTGGTCCCTTGAGAATCCTGGGGCCCTAGGACCCCGAGTTGTGCTCCCTGTCCCCTAGCTCTTGATTCTCTGCTGCTGGCTGATATTCTCTGTCAACCTTCCTCTTCCCTGTTCCTGGGCCATAGGACTTCTATGCATCTGTCCTGGATGTCCTGACACCAGATGACGTTCGGGTTCTGGTCGAAATGGAGGATGAGTTTTCTCGCCGGGGTCAATTTGAACGAGTTTTTCCTTCTCGAATCTCTTCTCGCTATCTCCGCTTTTTTGAGCAGCCACGATATTTCAATATTCTCACCACCCAATGGGAACAGAAGTACCATGGCAACAAGCTCAAAGGTGATGTGTCCTCCCTGCCCATAGGACGCCATGTTTAGTGAGAGATTAAATCCCTGTAGACCAAGAAATGGGCCTCCCTGGCAAGAAGAGTTGGCCAATTGATTCCACACTCTTAAGTCCCACCCCTACTGCTTTTGTCCTAGGAGTAGATCTGCTTCGCAGTTGGTGCTACAAAGGCTTCCACACGGGAGCCATCTCAGATCCTGCTCCAGTGGTGAGTGATGCTGCCGGAGGGAGGGGTCAGCTCCCGCTCAGACTCCTCTCTCCTCTGCCGGAAGAGTGCAGCATGGGCTGGGTGTAGGTCCAGACCCTCTTCCTTCTCCCTCTGCCCTGCCTTTGTGTCTCGTGGCCCTTCTTTTTCAAGGGAATAATTGCCTCTAAGATTCCTTTTCTTTCAAAGGTCAAAAAGTGCTACTTTGTAGCCTCAACTTTTTGGCTGACTAAGGAGAAAGCCAAGACTTTTGCCCATATGTGTCCATGCCTGAAGGGGAGGGGAGGGCGAAGCCGGTGATCATCTCCCAGAGGCAGAGCAGGGAGAGAGTGCCAAGCCCTGAACGTTTTAGTCTCACTGTGGCCTTTGCTTTTAGTGGTCTCTCCCGACTGTCCCAAAGGGTGACGTGAAGCTCAGCGCTTTCTCCAAATCAGAGATTCACAACCTGGGGTGAGTGCTGCCCGGGCAAGGAAAGGGTATTTTGTTGGGTGTGGGTTCAGAGACTTTTAAAATATTTGTTTTCAGTTAGTTGACACAGTATTAATGGTAAGAGCTCAGGGAGTTTTGTTTCTTTTACTCTTCCCAGATTATGATGAGATCAGCATTTTTTATTTGGTTGATATTCAGAATATTCAGCTATAATATCCTCTTCCTGGTGGCTCTTGGTGTGCCCAGGAAGCTGAGCCAAGCACAGAATCATCTGCAGAGGTGGCCACTGTCAGCCATAGGCACTAGCTGTAGGAAACCTTGAGGCCTTCTACCCTCGCTCACACTCACACTTGCACTTAAGCTCTCAAGCCTTCAGATAAATAAAGTATATGTTATGATTATTTATACCTCCATATAATTATGTCTATAACATCGTAATGTGAATGCCCCGTCCAGCCCGTGAAGGCAGATCACAAGTTGAAGTCTCAGCTACAGTGTCTCAGCTATTTCTTCATCTCCACTCCCTTCCGAAAACATAGCTCCTCTGAGGGAATCATACCGCTCTCTGAAGATGGACTACACCCAAGCCCATGAAGACCCATGTTGGCCTTTTTTCTTCTTTCCCCAGGAAACCCAGTTCCTCAGAAGACAGTGAGGACACCGGTGGAGAACTCCGCCTCTCCATGCAGATGTCACCTGTGAGCAAGAACTCTGGGCGGACTTTGAGACTCTCTGCTTCCCCCGCCACCCAGTCAACTGTTGACTCCCTCCTGGTTGCTGTGAGCCCATGACTGGCCTCTTCCCACTAGCCCCTGCCCAGGAGCACCAGCGTAGCTACCTCATGGCAACTGCCCAGCCGGCCAGCCTGGGCCCCTGCCTCCTCCACCTTGCCCTCTTCAGAGTAGTTTTTTGAAGTGGTGAAATTACAGAGATGGGCATCTGGAGGGGTGGTGGGGACAGGGACAAGGTGAGGAAGGTTCACTGGCTGATACCTCATATCTCAGTAGAGAAGCCAACGGTGGCCACTCAGCCTTATAAAGCAGGGTTTGGTTTCTACCTTCAGAGAGCTGTGTGTGATTTATCGTAGGCCTTGGTGCAGTGATTGAATTAGAGGTCAAGAGGAGACAACAGTGAACATGTTTGGGCCTGAAGTCCTTTGTCTGTAATTGAGGAGGTTCCTCTGAAGTTTCTTATTTCCTCAGGTCTACCCCTTCCTTCCTCCCCCTCTGTCCTGAGGAGCTACTTTCAGAAACCGTGAAAACTTCCTCAGTGGACAGACAGGGACAGGCCATGGCATGATGAAGCCATGTCCTATCATGCTAGTCTAGAGGGAGCTTCACTGCCTGTAGACCATTTGTCTTTCCATACGTCCACCCAGCCAGTAGCCCCGGGTCTTATTCTGACCTTATATCACTACTTGGTCAACCTTCTAAACTTCTCAGTCATGCCTCTTCAATTCTTGGCTTCCTGAGGGTGAGAGGTTCTGTGAACTTTGTGAATTTCCAATGGCCCCAGTGAAGGAGCCTAGATAATTCCAGTTGCTGTTTTCTCTCCATATATCAAAGGACACACCCTAGGGGAGAGTGATTTCCCCACAACCCGGAGGAAGGCTCATAGTCTTTCTGTTTACTCCCTTCACTGTCTCTGATTAGTGGGCTCACAGGTCGCTAGGGCAAACAGAGTCTGGTGGCGTGGCAGGTGGGTTTCAGGAGCAGTCATTCATTGTAGGATGGGCTTCCAGTCAGACGACTGGCCAAACTCTTGTACTCTTAGCCGAATCTACCTCCCTCCCCAAGACTTAGTAAACAGACTGTTCAATAAATGTTTGACTAATGAACTGTACAGACGGAGATCTCCGAGGACATGAGCACCTGAACCTGAAGGTCTGCTTCTCTCTCCCCTGGGGCAAACTGGAGCCCAGGGGAATCCAAACTGGGAGAGTTTGGATCAGAAAGGTGGTTTTCACTTGAACCAAGCTCCTCCTTAACCTGGCACTTCCTGGTTGCTGCTTGCTCTCTCCCCAACCCTGTGATCCCTTTACTTTGTTTTTCTGCAGCAGGGCCCAGCAGGAAGCCAGCTAGCTCCTGTCTGATACCCGTTTTTCCTGTTGCATATCAAGCAGGAAGCTCTGCTCACAGCCCCACCGAGGGCTTTGCCTTTATTCTCTGAGCTTTGAAAAGATGGAGACTACCCTGTTTCATGGCTCCTGGAATTCTATGGCAAGCTGGGATGGAGACATAGAAAAATCTCTAGGAGGCCTGACTGGGTTTAAGGACACACAGGTAGGTGGCTGTGCTGGCCAGTGTGAAGGCTGTGTTGACAGTTGGGAAGAAAGCCTGGTGGCAGAGTCCTGGGTCAGCTCCTACTGCTCAGGAGCAAGGACTGCAAACTCAGGTCCAGCAGGAAAGGTCTATGAAGTCAACTCCCTCTTGTCCTATCTGGATGCAAAAATGTCACAACGAACCTTATGACAAGAACAGTAAGCAGCCTTCCTAAGAAAACTAGCCACCTGCTGAAGTAGTTTTGTTAGGGCTGATCCTCTGGTCAAGGGCTTAGGTATAGAGGCCTGCCTGAGCCGGTTTACTCCTTGGAAACCAGATGCAAGCAAGTCTTTGGTCTGCCTTCTGACAGTGCAACCAGTCCATTTCCATCCCTGTAACTGGAGAAGGGACCAGCATTGCAGCCCAGGGCCAGGGGGGCGGGGGGATTATGAAATTAAATGGCTGATGAAAATAGAGTGTTCTTAGTAGTTTAAAACATGTTTATATATACATTGTTTTTAATTTTTATCACATTTGAGTATCTAAAAAGGTGTGTTTTACTGGGTGGGAGAAGGAATGGGACTTATGTATCATATCTCCCTTTCACAATTGTGAGAAAATTAAGCACTCAGCATACATACTTAGCAACAGATGCCCACGGTATAAGGTATTCAGCTAAATAAGGAATTTTGGAGAAGTAATGATTTCTTTGAAAGTTTAAATGTGTGGGTATAGTAGAATAAATGTCAGAGCATGTTGGTGGTTTTCTTAAGTTGATAACTTACCCAGTCCCCTGTTTGGAGGGAGGGGAGGATGCTACAGAATATTTCTGGAGCCCTGGAGTAAGGATTTGGGGTAGAAGGCAAGGAGGGAGTCACTGTTACTGTTTACTTCAAATTCACTCAGGATTTGTAAAACAACAACAACAACAACAACAAACCTAGTGACTTAGAGTGAATGCTAATGAAGAGGTGGCGTTGTGATAGGAAAAGAACATGGGCCTTAGAGGCTGACCTTGGGTTCAAATCTCAGTTCTGCTGTGTGACCTCGGCTGCCATTTAACTTTTTAAAGTCTAAGGTTTTTTTATAATGTGAATATAATACCTACACTGCAGAGTTGTGAAAATTAAGTAAAACATAGTAAAAGCACTTAGGACTCAGAGGGTACTTAATTCATGGTTACTCCTTCCTCCAGCCCTGTTTTGTGTAGGGAAAGACAGGCAAGGAATGGAGAACCCCTTCCGCGAGGGGGTGAAGCAGCTGCAGAGCCGGGTCAGGGGTGAGGAAGGCCAGGGCAGCGTTTAGATGCCTCAGCACCCCCACCTCCACCCTGGTGCACACAGAAGCGATCAGAATTCATTCTGTTTAATTCTTTGTTGGAGATTTATTTCTTTAGTTAAATATGTCACAGAATGCAAATTTTCTGGGTAATGGAAACACACTGAGCATTAGAAGTATATGAATTAAATTATTGTCTTACCACAAGAAAAGCTTTGATAAGAAAAGGAGAACAAGGGAGCAGTGGGTGCCTGGTGACTGGGAAGGGGAGGAGCATGGTAAAGAAAATAAGAGACCTTGAACTAGGAGCTGGAGCCAAAGAACACACCTACCCAACAGCTCTGCCAAGAGACAGTTGTCATTACAGGTTCATTCTTATGGTTTCAAGCTATTTAGTCTCCCTAGCCAAAGGACACACCCAGTTGCACTGTGCCAGGGAAGGAGGTTTGTAATTTGGGTACACAGTTCATTACACTTTCCTCATCAGTTACCCAAAGGCGGCTAGGAGACCTCCCCTCCTGGCTTCCTCTGGATTTGTCCTTTAAGTCTAAGGCTCAGCTGTCCACTGTTCAAATGCCCCAACTCCTTTGAGACTTAGAAGCATTGATGGTTTTCAGAGATATGTGGCTAAGGATGCTCCATTTCATGCCACTTGAGATTCTGAACCAGCCCTTGAACAACCCTTGGCCTCTTAGATTCCTTTCCCCCCTAAGAGTTTGCACCCTCGTTGATGTCAGGGCTCATTGGACTTGACCTTTCGTCAGCTGTGGAGCAATGAAAGCTGCAGGCAGTCTCAATGTTCTTGGCAGAGCTCTCAGATGAAAGAATACAAGAAGGATCAGCAGGAGGTGGTTGTTTTTAAAACCCATTTGTGCCTTATTATATAATAGATTGAGACACATGGAATGCTAGAGACTCATGGCAAAAAGCCAACACAATTTTGTAAAGATAATTAAGTTTCAATTAGTAAAGTGGGGATATGAAAGCCTACTTCATAGGGTAATTAAGAGAATTAGAGGGAAAAAAGTATGTAAAGCACTTAGAAAAATACCTGATATTATAGTGCAGTTTTAAAATATATTCCAGCCCTGGCCAGTTTGGCTCAGCAGTGAGAGCATCGGCCTGTGGACTGAAGGGTCGTGGGTTTGATTCCGGTCAAAGGCGCATACATGGGTTGAGGTTTGATCCCTGGCCCCAGTTGGGGTTGTGAGGTAGGCAACCAGTCAATATGCCTCTCATATCAATGTTTCTCTCTGCCCCCCCCCACTTTCAAAAACAATGGAAAAAGATCCTCAGGTGAGGATTAACAAAAAATAAAATATATTCTAAAACACAAAATTAATAACACCACTGATAACATTTTTTCATAAAGTAATTGTAACAGCATATAACTAACAGGATGTTACTGTTAACAAAGCTATGATAAAATGTACTTTGATTCTATCCATGGGATACCAAACTTGAGGATTTAATAAAAATAATTAGCTTTGAGCCCTGACTGGTGTGGCTCAATGGTTAGAGTGCCAGCCCGCACACAGAAGGGTCACAGGTTTGATTCCTGGTCAAAGGCACATACCTTGGTTGCAGGTTCAATCTCCACACCAGTTGGGGCGTGTGTGGGAGGCAACCAATCTATGTATTTCTGACTCTCTTTCCCTCCCTCTCTCCCTCCCTCCTTCCACTGTCTCTAAAGAGCAATGGAAAAATATATTCGGGTGAGAATTTTTAAAAAATAATTATCTTTGAAAGGTTGGAACCCTACCATTAGTTGTCAGGGAAATGCAAATAAAACTATAATGACACAGGTTCAGACATTTGGTGTATATGCTTGGCTAAGGAGCCTGTGGGGTGAAGCTATCATCTGTGGGATTGTCTCTAAGCCAGCATCCACCGAGGCAGAATGATAGGGCAGAAGCTGAACTTTGGTTTGCTGGTACCCCACTGTTTCTGCAGGCAGGTGGCCAAGTGCTCCCCAGGTGTTACAGGGGCATGCTGGACTGAGTCTGAGCAGAGAAACGGCCTAGCTGGAAATGGGACTGTCCCCTCATGTCTCATGCAATGCATGTTCTTGGGGAACCTGGTGCTAAAATAGACCTGCCTCCGAGTCAGGGTTGCCATGTAACAGAGCTGCTCGTTCACTGTAATCTGTTGAAAGCCAGCCCTCAACACAAGGGTTTGAGAGGGGAAAAAAATTAATAAAAGCAAACACAAAATGAAAAAGAAGGAAAGAAAAATGAGCCATGGCCAGTGTTTCTCAGTGATTAGAGTGTCAGTCTGTGCGCCGTAGGGTCTCAGGTTTGATTCCTGGTCAATGGGATATACCCGGGTTGCAGGATCAATCCCCAGACATGATCGGGGTCATGTGGGAGGCAACCAATCGATGTCTCTCACATTGATGTTCCTCCCTCCCTCCGTCCATCCCTCCCACTTTCTCTAAAAAAAATAAAAATATTATCAGGCCGGTATAGCTCAGTGGTTGAGCCTCAACTCATGCACCAAGAGGTTACCATTTCGGTTCCTGGTCAGGACACATGCCCAGGTTGTGAGCCCGATCCCCAGTGGAGGGCATGCACGAGACGGCCAGTTGATGTTCTCTCTCATCAATGTCTCTCTCTCTCTCTCTCCCTTCCTTTCCTCTTTCTAAAATCAATAAAAAGGGAAAAAAATCTTCCAGCGAGAATTAACAAAAAAAAAAAGAGACACCACTTGCACTTAACTAAGGAAGCTTGAAAATACTAAGTGTCAGAATAGGAAGTAACTGGACCATGTACACTACTGGTAGGAACACAAAATGGTATATTAGGAAACAGCTTAGTGGTTTCTTATAAAGTACACCATACTCTTGAATGTGACCCAGCAACTTGCTCCTGCATGCAAATGTTTGTAGAAGCTTTATTCATAACTTGGAAACAACCCCAATATCTAACAACTAGTGAATGAATAAACACATGGTGATATCTGTTCAAGACCACTTAGGTATAAAAAAGGAATAAACTGATTCATGCAACAGCATGGATGAATCTCAAGGGCATTATGCTAAATGAAAGAAGCCAGAAAGGAGTATATATATGTCTTATAATCCAATTTATATAACATTCTAGAAAAGGCACACTGTAGTGACAGAAAGCGTATCAGTAGTTGCCAGGACCTATAGATGAGGGAGGGGATTGACCAAGAGGGGTGCATTGGAAGCATTCTATGTCTTGACTGGGTTTGTCCAAACTCATCAAATTATACATTTAAGACAGGTGAGTTTTATTTTATACAAGTAAGTAGATTTGACTTTTAAAAAAGGACAAAGAGGCCCTGCTAGTGTGGTTCAGTTGGTTGAGCATCATCCCATGGACCAAGGGGTTGCCAGTTCCTTTTGAGGTCAGGGCACATGCCAGAGTTGCAGCCTTGATCCCCAGTGAGGGGCGTGCAGGAAACAGCTGATAAGTGTTTCTATCTTTCTCTCCCTCTCTCTCTAAAATCAATAAAGAAAAAATTAAATTAAATCAATAAAAACAGCCCGGGCCAGTTTTGCTCAGTGGTTAGAGTGTCAGTCCACAGACCAAGGAGTTGTGGGTTCAATTCCTGATCAAGGGTATGTACCTCAGGTGCAGGTTCGATCCCCGGCCCCAGTTGCGATTGTGCTGGAGGCAACCAATCGATGTGTCTCTTCCACATCGGTGTTTCCCTCTTTACCCTTCCTCCCACTCTATCTAAAAATCAATGGAAAAGTATCCTTGCATGAGGATAAAAATAAAAACATTTTTTTAAAAGAACAAAGAATAATTTCATGACACATGCAAATTAAAGCTGCAGTGAGAAAACACTAGTAAAAAGGCAGCCAAAACCAAATGTTGCAGAGGATGTGCAGCAGTTCAGGTGTTCACATATGACTGGTGGTTGAGAGGAAGATGTTGCAATTACTATAGAACACTAGAAGTTTCTTATGAATTATCATAGGTTTACCTATGACTCAGCAATTCCACTCCTAGGTATACTACCCCCACCCCACTCCCTTGAAAATGAAATTAGATGTCCACTTTTATTGCAGCTTTATTCATAATTTAAAAATTGGAAACAACCCAAATGTCTCTCAACAGGTAAACTGGTTTGGAATGCTACTCAGCAATAAAAATAAACTACAGCCTTACAAAAGATGTTAAAGGGACTTCTTTAAGCTGAAAAGAAATTTTACTAATTAATAACAAGAAATCAGCCCTGGCGGGTTTGGCTCAGCAGTTAGAGTGTTAGCCCTCAGACCAAAGAGTTGGGTTTGAGTCCAGTCAAGGGCACGTGCCTCGGTTTCGGTTCATCCCAGCCCTGGTCAGGGTTGTGCAGGAGGCAACCAATCGGTGTGTCTCTCTTACCTCGATGTTTCTCTCTCTCTACCCCTCCCTTCCACTCTATCTGAAAATAAATGGAAAAATATCCTTAGGTGAGGATTTAAAAAAGAAAAGAGATCATACAAAAATAAAAATCTCACTGTAGAAAGTGTTATAGTAAAGGTAGTGAATCACTTATAAAGCTAATATGAAGGTTCAAAAGACAAAAGTAAAACAAACTATAATGCTAGTTAAAGGACACACAAAAAGATGTAAAATCTGACTTTGAAAGCAAAATGGGGGAAGTAAAAATACAAGAGTCTTGGAATGTGTTCAACTTCAAGTGGCTTTCAACTTAAAATAGATTATTACATACAAAGGCTGTCATATGTGAAACAGCAACCACAGAGCAAAAAACTTACAGTAAATGCACAAAAGAAAGTGAAAAAGGAAGCTAAACACAACTAAAGAAAGTCATCAAACCCAAGAGAAGAGGAAAAAGAAAGGAACTGAGAGGAAGTACAAAAACATCTAGAAAATTAAGAAAATGATAATAAGTATTTACCTAGCAATATTACTTTAAATGTATATGGACTAAATTCTCAAATCAAAAGATGTAGAATGGGACTTCCGGTCAAGATGGTGGTGTAGGCAAATACGGTATCGCCTTCTCCTACAGCCATATCAAAATTACAACTAAACCACAACACAACCATCATTCAGAACCGCCTGACACCGAGCTGAATGGAAGTCCTACAGCTACGGAATTAAAGCAGCTGCTACATCGAGACTGGTAGGAGGGCAGAGGCGGACGGGCTGGTCCCACACCCACATGTAGCGAATAAAAATCTCGGCTGGGAAGGTCCTCCCTGAGGAATGAGGGGTCCCTGTCCCACACCAGGCACTCAGCTCAGGGCTCCAGTGCCAGGAAGAGAAGTCCCCATAACTGCTGGCTGTAAAAACCAGTGGGAACTTAGGCTGAGGGAGGCTTCTAGAGTCCCAGGAAGTTCCTCTTAAAAGGGCCCACACACGGACTTATTCAGACTTGCTTTTTCTAAGCTTGGAGGGGAGGCAGCTTGAGGGGCACCAGAGACATAAAGGGAAGAACTGAGTTGTTTGGCCTCGAAGTGAGGGCTGGAGAGGCGGCTTTCTCCTGTACAGACGTGCTGCCAGAGGCTGATGTTGCTTTGGTGAGCCCTTCCCTGGGGCGGCAGACAGCCGCCATATCTGGGACTCCAGCAACCTGGCTCACACTGTTTGCCCTGCCCTGCTGACTCCCTGAGGCCCTGCCCCACCCAACTTTTGGACCCACCCAAGATGTTTCCAAAGTCTTTTTTTTTTTTTTTTTTTGTCCTCACCTGAGGACATTTTTTGATATTTTGTTCAGATAGAATGGGAGGGAGAGAGAGAGAGAGAAACATCGACGTGAAAGGGACACATTGAGTGGCTGCCACCCACACGACCCAACCAGGGCTGGGGACAAACTGCAACCGAGGTACATGCCCTTAGCAGGAACCGAACCCGGGTCTCTCCGGACCGCAGGCCGATGCTCTAACCGCTGAGCCAAACTGGCCAGGGCTGTTTCTAAAGTCTTTGCTAAAAGATTGGCCTGTCTTAGATCCTGCTTCAGACTTTCCTAAAATCTCTCAAATAAGCAGCATCTGGTCTCAGCGAGCCCCATACCTCTTGTTAAGTGGCCCCAGGCTTGGGGCACTAGAAGTGGCACTAGAAGCAGCCAGCCTTGGTTCACAATTTGGCTTGTCCTGGCACCTCCAAGCCCAGCACAAGCAGCAGCCATTTGCAGAACACTTTGTAGTTTATGCCAGCTGGCCCTGGATAGAACACAGGCAGTGGCTGACCTTGCCCCAGAGCCAGCACACCCAGTCGACAGCTTCAGACCACCACCCAACCACCTCCACAGGTGACACACTCAATGAGCAGACTCAGTGGGTACCAGAGCCCTGATGAAGTAAGTCTTGCTCTGTGTGGTGGGCTCCTACACAGCTGATCCTCCAAGGGAGTCAGAGGCCAGTGGTCATTGGGCACAGCCAGTCCTTGCAGATGATCAGCCTAAGTAAATCCCTCCTATTGACATGACAACAGGAATCAAGATTCAGTTACAACAGAAGGGTGTACAGCCCACACTAGGAGTGCACTTTGAGGGCCCAGCTGGGATGATCAGGGAGGCTGTGCCACTGGATCCTACAGGACACCTACAACAATAGGCCACTCTTCGAAGCCTAGGAGACATAGCAACTCTACATAATACACAGAAACAATCACAGGGAAGCAGCCAAAATGAGGAGACAAAGAAACATGTCCCAAATGAAAGAAAAGAACAAAACTCCAGGAAAAGAACAAAACAAAATGGAGATACGCAAGCAATCAGATGCAGAGTTCAAAACACTGGTTATAAGGTTGCTCGAGGAACTTGGTGAGACATTCATTCAAGGAACTTAATGAGACTTCAAGGAACTTAAGGAGACCTCCAAGGAACTTTGTGAGAAGAATATCAACATAAAAAAGGACCAGTCAGAAATGAAGGATCCACTAACTGAAATAAATAATAATTTACAAAGAATCAATAGTAGAGTAGGTAAAGCCAAGAAGCAAACCATGGATTTGGAATATATGGAAGCAAAAAACACCTAATCAGAACAGCAAAAAGAAAAAAGAATCCAAACATAAGGATAGTGTAAGGAGCTTCTGGGACAACTTCAAGCGTGCCAACATTTGCATCATAGGAGTGTGAGAAAGAGGAGAGAGAGAGAGCAAGAAATTGTAAACCTATTTGAAAAAATAATGACAGAAAACTTCCCTAACTTGGTGAAGGAAACAGACATACAAGTCCAGGAAGCACAGAGAATCTCAAACAAGATGAACCCAAAGAGGTCCACACCAAGACACATCATCATCAAAATGCAAAAGGATCAAGACAAAGAGAGAATCTTAAAAGCAGCAAGAGAAAAGCAGTTTATTACCTACAAAAAAGCTACAATAAGACTGTCAGCTGATTTTTCAAAAGAAACTTTGCAGGCCAGGAAGGACTGGCAAGAGATATTCAAGGTGATGAAAAGCAACAGCCTATAACCGAGATTACTCTATCCTGCAAAGCTATCATTTAGAATCGATGGACATCTCAAGAGTCTCCCAGACAAGAAAAAGCTAAAGGAGTTCATCCCCACCAAACCAGTGAAATGTTGATGGGTCTTCTTGAAGGAGAAGAAGAACAAAAATATGAACAATAAAATGGCAATTAATACATATCTATCAACAATTGAATCTACAAACAAAATGAGCAAGCAGAACAGAAACAGACTCTTAGATACAGAGAACTTTTTGTTGCTTGCCAGATGGGTGGGGGCTGGGGGATGGGTGAAAAAGATGAAGGAATTAAGAAGTACAAATTAGTGGTTAGACCGATGAACCTCAAAGGGAAGGGGGGGGGGAGGGCAGGATGAGATAAACCAAAGAACTTCTATGCATATATGCATAACCAGTGGACACCGACAATAGTGTGGGGAAGGCAGGAGGGGGTCAGGATTGGGGAGGAGGCTGTAAATGGAGAAAAATAGGGGGGACATCTGTAATACATTCAACAATAAAGATGAGTAAAAAAATAAAATAAAAAAAAAGAGGTAGAATGGCTGATTGGATTAGAAAGAAAAACAAGACCAATTCATTTGCTGCCTACAAGAGACTCACTTCAGAATTAAGAATGCACATAGATTAAAAATGAAGGGACAGAAACAGACATTCCATGCAAGGGGAAATGAAAGAAAGCTGGTGTAGTTACATCAGACAAAATGAATCATTAAAGGAAGACTGGAATAAAAAACCAAAAACAAAGAGGGATCACTACATATGATAAAGGTGTGAACCCTGAGGGAAAAAGAAAGACGCCTACTAAGAAGAGCCCTGAATAGCTAACTGGGCTCACATTTATTATTATTATTTTTTTTATTTTTATTTTTTTTAATCCTCATCCGAGGACATTTTTCCATTTTTTGTACAGACAGAGTGGGAGGGAGAGAGAGGAAGAGAGAGAGACATCGACGTGAAAGGAACACATCGAGTGGCTGCCACCCGCACGACCAACCAGGGCCGGGGACAAACTGCAACCGAGGTACGTGCCCTTAGCGGGAACCGAACCCGGGTCTCTCCGGACCGCAGGCGGACGCTCTAACCGCTGAGCCAAACCGGCCAGGGCTTATTATTATTTTTTCAGAAAAATATGTTTTTATTGATTTTTAGATAGAGAGGAAGGGAGGGAGAAAGAGAAACATGAATGAGAGAGACACATCAATTGACTGCCTCCTGCACACCCCCACTGGGGATTGAACCTACAACCTGGGCATGTACCCTAACCAGAATTGAACTGGTGACCTCTTGGTGTGTTGGATGATGCTAAATTCACTGAGCCACACTGGCTGGGCAAACTGGGCTCAAATAAAATAAGACAAACAGCGCCTAGCACCAGTTTCTGCACATGGGTCTCTCACCCAAGCTGTTGTTCACTGAGAAGCAGGCACTAAACTGTCTACCTTTACAGTGTTTCTTCTGTCCGAGCCAGCCCTTATAGAGGAGTTCCTGGAATCCCATTTCAACCAATAGGACTGAGGCTTTCCCTATCCAATTGGAGCTGTGCAGCTTCAGCAAATCAGAGCAGCTTTATTCTGACCAATCAGGACAGTGCCTTTTGGACTAATCAAACTGTGAAGATTTGGAGTCCTCATTTACATGAGGATAGACCAATCAGGAACCAGGGGTGGGGACGCCTGTCCACATAAGCCAGCTCCCCTCTGACTGATAGCACACTTTCCCTTTCCACAAGATTGTGGAGGGCTATGTGTTCCTGGCTGAGCTGAAACACCAAAGATGTCTCTGAGAAGGGCCTGGTCCCAGAACTGTTCTACAGCCATGCTGTTTTCACACCTGTACTGTATCATAGTTGAGCTGTTTTGCACTAAATAGAGTTTCCTTCTTCACCAAACGGGGATTCCAGTTGGTGTTGAATTGGCACCAATAACCACTTGTTGACAAAGGGATAAATCCAGCAAGAAGATATAAGATTTATAAATATGTATGCATCCAACATAGGAGCACCAAAATATTGAAAGACCAAAGGGAGAAATTGACACAATACAATACCATCCTACTTAGATCAATGAATAAATTATTCAGACAGAAAATTAATAGAGAAACATTGAAATGACACATTAAGAAATCATAAGGCCTTGAAGACACATTAGATCTGATGACTTGTATGATATATACAGAACATTCTATCCAAAAGCAGAAGAATACACATTTTTCTCAAGTGCACATGGAACATTCTCCGGGATAGAGCACATGTTAGGCCACAAAACCACACAACAAGTCTCACTCAATAAATTCAAGAAGATTGAAATAATACTAAACATACTTTCCAACCAAATGGTATAAAACTAAATTCAATTACAAAAAGAAAACTGGGAAAACAGAAGTGTGGAAATTAATGTGCTACTGAACAACCAATAAGTAAAAAAAAAAATCAAAAAGGGTATTTAAAACTACCTAGAGACAAATGAAAACAGAAATACAATACTAAAATGTATGAGATGCAGGAAGATCACAGGCCTACCTCAAGAAACAAGAAAAAAATAAATAAAAATAAACAATCGGATTTTACCCCTAGAAGAACTAGGAAAAGAAGAACAAATAAAGGCCAAAGTTAGAAAAAGGAAGGAAATAATAACGATCAGAGTGGAAATAAATGAAATAAGGACTAAAAAGACAATAGAAAAGATCGGTGAAACTAAGAGCTGGTTCTTTGAAGACACAAAATTAACAAACTTCTAGCTAGACTCACCAAGAATAAAAGAGCTAGAGTTCAAATAAATAAAATCCGAAATGAAAGAGAGGTAGCAACTGATACTGCAGAAACACAAAATGAAATTATGAATAATTTATGCCAATAGATTGCACAACCTAGAAGAAATGACTAAATTCCTGGAATCATAAAGTCTTGTAAGATTGAATCCTAAAGAAAAAGAAAATTTGAATACGTGGATTACTAGCAAGGAAATTGAATCAGTAATAAAAAGCCTCACAACAAAATTTCAGGACCAGATGGCTTCACTGGTGAATTCTAACAAACATTCAAAGATTTAATACCTGTCCTCTTCAAACCCTTCCAAAAAATAGAAGAGGAGGGAAAACTTCCAAACTCATTTTATGAGGCAGCATTACCCTGATACCAGAACCAGATAAAGATACCACACAAAAAGAAAATTGCAACAACATGGATGAATCTCAAAAACATGTTGAGTGAAATAAGCCAGACATAAAAGAGTATAATTCTACTTTTATGGAGTTCAAGAACTGAGAACCTAATCTATGGAGATAAAATCAGAACAGTGGTTTCCTCCAGGAATTAATAGTATATAGTTAAAAAGAAAGGGGGGGAGGGACACATGGGAACTTTATGAAGTAATGGCAATGCTCTATTTTTATTGGGGTGTTGTTTACATAGGTAATGAACTAGTTAAAATTTATCAAATTTACATTTAAGACCTATGCATTTTAAAGATAGCATTTAAAAAAGAAATTAAGGTAAAATTGACATAACATAAAATAAACCATTTTAAAGTGAACAATTCAATAGCATTTAGTACATTCACAAAGTTGTGAAATTACCACCTCTAGTTCCAAAACATTTTCATCAACCTAAAAGGAAACCCCAGTCCCCCCTACACTCATCTCCTGCTTTCTGTTTTCTGTTTCTATGGATTTATCTATTTTGGATATTTCATACAAATGGAATCATACAATATGTGATCTTTTGTGTCTGACTTCTTTCACTTAGCATAATGTTTTCAAGTTTCATCTACTTTGTAGAATGTATCAGTACTTCATTCCTTTTTATGGATGAATAATATTTCATTGTATGGACTACAATATAAATAATATGGCTGAATAATATTCTGTTGTATGTATATACCACAATTTGTTTATTCATTCATCCAATGATGGGCATTTGGGTGGACTCTACCTTTTGGCTATAGTGAACAGTACTGTTGTGAATATGTGTGCACATGTATTTGTTTGAGTATCTGTTTTCAATTCCTTTGGGTATTAGATTTCTAGGGCTGCTGTAACAAAGTACCCCAAGTTGGGTGGCTTAGAACAATACAAATTTGTTGTCTCAGTTTTGGATGCTAGAAGCCTGAGATGAAGGTGTTGACAGGGTTTGTTCCTCTGAGTGCTGTGAGGAAGAATCTGTGTCATGCCTCTCTCCTAGCTTCTGGAGGCTTGCTGGCTATCTTCGGCATTCCTTGACTTGTAGGTGTGTTGCCCCAATATCTGCCCTTATGTTCACATGGGCTTCTCCCTGTGTGCATATCTGTGTCCAAGTTTCCCAATTTTCGTAAGGACACCACTCATTTTGGAATAGGACCCACCTTACTCCAGTATGACCTCGTTTGCAAGGGTCCCATTCCCAAATAAGGTCACAATATGAAGTACTGAGATTCAGAACTTTAGCATATGAATTTGGGGGGCACACAGTTCAACCCATTATAGGTATATACCTAGGAGTAGAGTTCTCAGGTCAGATCAGCTACTGACAATGCTGTGACAATGACATTATCAGTCTTGGTATGCAAATAATCATGACAGCTATTAGAGTGCATGGTATATTTAGAATTGGAAAGAATGATTGAAACCAGACATCTCAAATCTGAATGCTCATTGGCAGAGGAATATAGAATTCGAGACACATCTTTCCTGTTGGAAAACTAACTCAAAATCAGAATCCATGGGTTTGGTAAGGGCCAGGTATCTCAGTAATCATATTTGAGACAATAGCTGAGATAAACATCACTGATTTCTCTTACCAGATTCTCTCTCTTTCCTCTTCCAGATGAGAAAAGACTCAAATCTCTGAAGATAAGAGAATTTTTCTATAATCCATCTCTAATCTGTACAAATGACTTTCCTTATGGGCTGTGGTATTAACATAAGAGGTCTTTGACATTGAAAATCTCATCGTGATATATTTCAGAAGAGAAATTATAATCACTGGAAGAGATATTGTAGATATTTTGTTAATATAAGTGTAATTTTATCCCTATAGTAGATGCTCAAGCAAAACAAATAGCAACTATCATTTACTGAGTTTTTATTATGACTTAGGCATTGCTCTTGGTGTAGACATGCATATGCACACATGTGCATGCATGCACACAAACACACACACTCACACTTATTCTTACAAAAATTCCTTAAATATTGGCATTATTATCTCTATTTTTCAGATAAGAAAAACAAGGTTCAAAGAAGTTAGATGAATTGTCCAAAATTGTTGAAGTGATGAATGCGTGTATCACCCTGTTTCCTAGTACTTTGTAGCAGTTGCTGATTTCAGAAATCAATGGGAAGACCTGGGTTGAAGGAAGGATGGAATATAGAGCCAAAAAGGAGGCAAGAATACTGAGGTATTTACAAATGTGACAGTAAATTAATCATGTGATCAAGGGCACCCTAACAGTTCATAAAATAATAATTAAATAATTTATAAATGATATTTTTGTGTTTTTGCCCATTTAATGTGTTTCTTATACATTTCCCCTCATTGAGAATGATGAAATAAAACCTCTGCCAGATGTCAAGTAGGGTTTCCAACATCATTATTCAAATATTATTTATTGCACATTCTCAAATTGTGGGTTTAGAAATGGAGGTGAGTTCTTTGGTTTTATTCTTTTTTTTTTTTTTTCTTTATTGATTGATTTGAGAGAGAGATGAAGTGAGAAGGAGAGAGAGATAGAAACATCGATGAGAGAGAACATCAATTGGCCACTTCCTGCATGTCCCCCACTGGGGATTGGGCACACAACCTGGGCATGTGTCCTGACCAGGAACTGGTGACCTCTTGGTGCATGGGTCAACACTCAACCACTGAGCCACACTGGCCGGACTTTGGTTTTATTCTTGACCTCTCATTTGCTCTAGTGAGTACACTTTTTCATGGGTCCAGCCAATTCTATACTATGTAACAAACATGCAGCATGGGGAATCTTGGGGATACAAATTATGTGCACAGGTAGGAGCATGAACATAGAATCCTGCTTGGAATGCCATGCCTAATTTCCCACCTAACTGCTATCTCCTTCAGCCCTGGGCTGGTCTTGATCTCCTTCCCTCCCTCTTCCTCCCTTCCCTCAGCCTTCCCTCCCTTCTTTCCTTCCTTCCTTCTTTCCTTTATCTTTCTCTATAATTTTTATAGTCATAAAATATGTATAACAAAATTTGCCATTTTAACCATTTAAATGTACAATTCACTGGCATTAATTATATTTACAATGTTACACAACCATTATCACTTATCTACTTTCAAATATTTCATCACCCCGAACAGAATTCTGTACCCATTAAGCAATAACTCCCTATCCTCCAATTCTTTATCCCCTGTAACCGCTAATCTTACTCTCTCTGTGACTTTGCTTACTCTAAGTATTTCATTTAGGTGGAATCATACAATATTTCTCCTTTTATGTCTATTAGCATAATGTTTTCAATGTTCCTGTTGTAGTATGTATTAAAACTTCATTTCTTTGTATGGCTGAATAATACTCTGTCGTATGTACATACAGCCTTTGGTTTATCCATTCTTCTGTTGGCAGACACTTGAGTAGTTTCCACCTTTGGCTCTTGTGAATAATACTACTATGAACATTGACATACAACTATCTGTTTGAGTCAAGTCTCCTTGATTTAATTTATTCCTAAATATTTTATTCATTTTGGTGCTCTTGTAAATGGAAATGTTTTCTTTGTGGATTGATCATTGCTGGTGTATAGAAATACAACTGATTTTTGTGTAGATTTTGTATCCTGTAATTCTGCCTCGTAAAGTGTTTGAACATTGTCTGCCATGTTCCTGCCCTGGTCAGGGCAGGTCGTGCAGGAGGCAACCAGTCGATGTGTGTCTCTCACATCGATATTTCTCTCTCTCTTCCCACCTCCCTCCCACTCTATCTGAAGATAAATGGAAAATATCCTCAGGCGAGGATTTAAAAAAAAGAAGAATACAGCAGAAGTGATGCTGCATCACTTTCAAAGTTGGGCCATAAAAGATCAGGCAGCTTCTGCCTTGTTCTTCGGAACATTTCTGCTCGAAGCCCTGAGCTGCTATGTAGTAAGTCCTCCTACTCTGAGGCTGCCATGCTATGAAGAAGCCAAGGCACAAGGAGAGGCCACATGGAGACACTCTGGACAACAATCTTTATGTCTGAGCATCAGGTGTTTTCAGATTCTTTCTTCAGCCTTTGAGTCTTCCTAGCTGAGGTCTCTGACATCACAGAACAGAAACACGTCTTTCCCACTGTGCCCATTCCAAATCCTTGGCTCACAGATTCGTACTCATAATAAAATGATTATCTGTTCTTTTTTATCCTCACCCGAGGACAATTTTCCATTTTTTTGTTCAGATAGAGTGGGAAGGTGAGAGAGGAAGAGAGAAAGAGAGAAACATCAACGTAAAAGGGACATATCAGGTGGCTGCCTCCCGCACGACCCAACCAGGGCCGGGGACAAACTGCAACTGAGGTACATGCTCTTAGCAGGAACCGATCCCAGGTCTCTCTGGAGCGCAGGCCAATGCTCTAACCGCTGAGCCAAACCGGCCAGGGCAAAAGGATTGTTGTTTTAAGTTGCTAAGTATTTGGGCAGTTAGTTATGCAGCAATAGCAAAAATCTGAGACAAATTATTGGTGTTAGTACATATATGACTTGGGCAATTATTCTTATTTAATAGTTGAGAACTGAGGCTCGCTCAAGAGGTTAAATAACTTTCCCAAAATCTTATAGCTGGTAAATAACAAAGCTAGGATTGGAACCTATGTCTGAATGACTGTATGGCCTTACAGCCTATGTTTTTTACTGTTGTGTACATTTGAGAGAGAGTGGGTGGGGAAAAGCCAGAGATCAACTGTTGAAATGGTTTTGTAACTTGTTTTTGTTTCTTCTTAATGCAACACTGTGAGTATTTTAATGACACCCGCCCCCCCCCCCCGCTCTTTTCACTATAACATGCCACATCTTGTTTCAATAAATATTTTTGTTTCAAGGTGGAGAGCCCCATTCAAGTGTCAGAATATAACAACACCCACAGATGCTCCTTTTTTTTTCATCCTCACCCGAGGATATTTTTTCATTTATCTTTAGACAGAGTAGAAGGGAAGGAGAGAGGGAAAGAGAGAGAAACATCAATGCGAGAGGGACACATCAACCAGTTGCCTCCCGCACGACCCCGATCAGGGCTGGGGACAAACCACAAGCAAGGTATGTGCCCTTGGCCGGAATTGAACCCAGGTCTCATTGGTCCACGGGCCAACACTTCAACCGCTGAGCCAAACCGGCTAGGGCTGTTTTTTTGTTGTTGTTGTTTGTTTGTTTGTTTTAACCTCACCCGAGGACATTTTTCCATTTTTTGCACAGATAGAGTGGGAGGGAGAGAGAGGAAGAGAGAGAGAGAGGGAAACATCGATGTGAAAGGGACACATCGAGTGGCTGCCACCCGCACGACCAAGCAGGGCCGGGGACAAACTGCAACCGAGGTATGTGCCCTTAGCGGGAACCGAACCCGGGTCTCTCCGGACCGCAGGCTGACGCTCTAACCGCTGAGCCAAACCGGCCAGGGCTGTTTGTTTTTTTTCTTAACATATCTTCTTTTCATTGATTTTTTTAGAGAGAAAGGAAGGGAGAGAGAGATAGAAACATGGATGTGAGAGAGAAACATAGATCAGCTGCCTCCTGCACGCCCCCTACTGGGGATCAAGCCCGCAACCCAGGAATCAAACCAGCACCTCTCAGTCCATGTGATGACGCTCAATCCACTGAGCGACACCGGCCGGACCACATGCTCCCTTCTCCATTAAGGAAGCAGTGGTGGGAGTATTTCATCTCATTCCCTTCAGGGAGAGAGTGACACAGAGAACAAAGCAGTAAATTGTTTGCTTTGCAAAAATTGAAGTCCAGACATACGATGAAATATTTATAAAAATGTTTGATTACTTAGAGCCAGAATTTCCTATTCTGAAGTGTAGAAGCGTTACCTTAGGTGGTAGAAGTGGAGACAAGGACACTGAGGTCTAGCAAAAGGAAGTCAGTTTACAACACTGACATTCCCTGGGACTCCCCGTTTCTGAATTCTGGCTCTGACTTTACCAGCTATATGACTTGGGTTGCTATCATGGGGCTCGCAGCCCAACCATAATCATGTGACCAGTCTTTCCAACATGACCAGCCCCATCCTGAAACTATCTAAGGATCCACCACAAATAACAAAGACACTCCAATCACTCAAGAAATTTCAGGAGTTAGAAGCTCCATGTTAGCAACCTGGGGCAAAGACCAGACAACTTCTTTATTATACAACAGCAGATATCCCTAAATTTACTGAGGGTGATTTTCTGATACAAAATGGAATTCCAAATAAGAGTCTGCCAGACTCAGAAGGTGAGCACCTGCCCTTGAGGTGGTTTCTAGACACCTCACCATGGCAGCTCTGGTTGGGATAACAGTAAGCTACCACTCCCAGAGATGCTCAAGTCCCCGGGGCCGGAGAGAACGGTCTGGTCTCGGTGGATATTGCGCAGGGCCAGGCAAGATGTCCTACCTTCTGTCACCCAGCCTCTTGTTATCAGGCTAATAGTGGACCCCTCTCACCTTCCCATTTCCGTAGTGGAAATGGTCATATACCTTGTCCTTCCCTTCTCACCTCAAATCTAACGGAACGAGCTCTAAACCCAGTACGTGAAGCCCTGGGCTCAAAGCCTGGCTCTGCCACTTACTGCGCTTGACCTTCTCCGAAATCATTTCTATCTGGAGGAGAAGAATAATAGTTTCTAACATTCCAGGAGTCTGGTGTTCAAATAAATGCTGTGAGTAGGAAACCTTTTTCTAAAGAGTCAGCATCTTGTTTGCTAGGACTGCCATAGCAAAGTACCACAGAGTGGGTGGCTTAAACAACAGAGATTTATTATCTCACAGTCCTGGAGGCTGGGAATCTGAGCTCAGGCTCAGCAGGGTTGGTTTCTTCTAAGAACTCTGTCCTTGGCTTTTAGATGGCCATTCTCCTCGGTGTCTTTACTTGGTCTTCTCTGTATGTGTGGTTTTGTTCAAATCTCTTCTTTTGAGGATGCCAGTCATAGTTGTTGAGGGCCCAGTTGACTTCATTTTACCTTAATCACCTCTTTAAAGGCCATATCTCCAAATACAGTCACATTCTGAGGCACTGGGGCTTAGGACTTCAGCATATGAATTTTGAGGGCACACAGTTTTGTCCATAAAGAACAGCATTTCAAACAGGATCGCACTGGCACAGAAACAGGCAGAGAAAAAATTGGAACATGAGAGAGCAGAGGCTGAAAACTAGCACACAGATTTTTTGGCTTGATCAATTTTTAAAATATTTTCAGCTGTTTTCTCATAAATATTCTGCATTTTGGCTTCTCTTGAAAAATCCAAAGCTCTGGCAACACCAATTGGCCAGAGTTGGGTGGCAGCTGCCCTGGGGCGTCTCCTTCAATTTACCCTAAATCCCACCACTCCCCTATTCTGGTCTCTGGCCTGGTCTGTTTCATTTCAAGCTATTTTGATTTTTTGACCTCTGGGATGAAGAGTACAGAAATAGATACATATTAGAATTGAAGAAAAGATGCACATGGTATTTCCAACCCTTGGGGAAGCATTGTGTGGAGGAATTGGCCACACCATCTCATCCCCAATCAGAGGATCATTGTTGACTTGAAAGAGTTTAACGAAGGCAGGTGTCTTTCCTTGGGTATCAGAGGGTGTAGTCATTAAGACTTAGTATAGACCTGTGATACAGCAGGCCTTCTACACACCCAAGAAAAGCAGAAGTGAAATTAACTGCTTTGTTCTTTAGCAAAATACTTAATATTCACTAATTTAGTGTGGGTTTAGACTGTAAGTCTTAAGGGGCAGAAAAGTTATTTATCTAGGATGAGATGCTTACTTTTATAGGTTAACCAATAGAGGAACCAAAGCAGCTGCCTTGCCACCATGCTCAGGGGTGCAAATACTGTCAATAAAGCAGGAACTGGAGGTTCTTCCTTCACTGTCTCCGAGGAGCTGGGTGCCACCCCTCTTCCTCTGCATCTGTGGGACCCTTGGTTGAAACCTAGGGATGGATGAGACCACAAACTAGGACTCAGAATCTTATCTGGAGAAAGGAATCTAGGGTTCTTGGGGAAAGAAGTGGAGTTTTCCAGGGGAAGGGAAGGTGGAGTTTCCCACTTTGAGACTTGAAGAAGAGAATACCAGAGGCACCGTGACCGAGCTGCAGTGCTGGAGAACCCAGTCAGAAAGCTGTTGGAGAAGCCTCTGAAGTACAAGGTCATGAAGGTCTAGGCTACCAGCTGCCTACCCTTGTGCAACCTGAGGTAGAAGTTAGATTTAGCAGGATTCTCCTATGTAGTGACTCCCCTCTGGAAATGTTCTAACCTCTCGCTAGAGGAACATGGGCTTTCGGGTACGTTCGTCTTGTGAACACTAAAGAGACAGAGTGGATGTGGTGGAAATGTTTGCTCTTGTCATCTCCTCCTGGCCTCTAGTGAAGACGGAGGGTCATCCTAGGGTAGACGGTGACTCTGAGCTCCAGGTGGCCATTGCAGATCAGAGGATGATGCAGAGCCAGCTCCGCAAAGCTACCTGGCACCAAAGCAATGTCCTGGAGTGAAATGGAAGATCAAATCTTCTGCCAAGCCCTGTGATTTATTTATTTTTAAATATGTTTTCATTGATTTGTGTTTTTAGAGGGAGAGGAAGGGAGAGAGAGAGAGAGACACATCCATGTGAGAGAGAAACATCAATCAGCTGCCTCCCACACGCTCCCTATTGAGGATCTAGCCCGAAACCTGGACATGTGCCCTGACTGAGAATCGAACCAGGACCTCTCAGTCCATGGGACAACACTCAATCCGCTGAGCCACACTGGCTGGGCTAAGCCCTGTAATTTAAAGAACGCTATTCCCAGATAGGAGATCAGGGCACCCAGAAATCTCTTAAGCTATTATATAATAAATGATGTTGGAATAATTAGAATATATGTTAAGATTCTAGGTCACACAAAACCAAAAATTAAGCCCACTTAATTTTTTTTGTTGTTAACTGTGAAAAAAATATAGTGTGTAAAGATAAAATGATCAAATGTAAAGTAAAATATTGGAGGTCCCCCCCCCATAATCTTGGGGCAGTCCAAAGCAAGATATGAAACCCAGAAGTTATAAAAGAAAAAAATGCTAAATTGAACCACACAGAAATTAAGAAAAGATACCCTAAATACAGTCAAGATATAGGGAACACACCACGAGGAGAAAATGTGATATATATATCTCAAAGGTTAATCTTTTTAAATAGAAAAAGAACACCAACAAACAACAAGAAAAGAAAAACAATCCAATGGAAAAAAAAAATAAAAAGATCTGACTAAGGACTTCATAGAAGAAAGAGAAATGGACAATAAGCATATTTTAAAAATATGCTTTTATAATATTTAAAGGAATTCACATTAAGGTATAACATGATATTTTTCAGCTACAGGTAAAAAGAATGTTTATATAAATACAGAATAAGGTCTGGAAGAATATACACCAAACTACAGACAATGCTTCGTTTTGAGGGAGTTTAACTGGGAAAGCAGAGCAGGGGTCTTTCATTTTGTTATTCTATATAAATTCTTCAAGTTGTGGGATAATGGGTGATTTTTACTTTGGGGATGTTTTTCTGTATAAAATTCTTTTGAAAGAAATGCAAACATACATTTTCCACTTTCAGGAAGTTTGGAAATTTTTTGTTTACTTTAATTTTCAAAAATCACAAAATGTATAAGGTAATTAAAATAATCAGATCAGGTATCCACTCTCACATCTCAAACCAATTCTATGCATACTGTTTGTCCTTGTACTGAATTCATGGATATCTTCAATTATACATTTTCCACAACATACTTCTTTCTGGTGATTCCCCCCCCCCCAAAAAGAGAAAGAAAGAAAAATTAAGGTGCTATATGTATGTAAGGATTTAATTATTATTCTTTTCTAAATATGTTTTTATTGATTTTAGAGAGAGGAAGAGAGAGAGGAATTGATGTGAGAGAGAATCGTCAATCAGTTGCCTCTGGTACCCAACCTGATCGCAGGAATGGAACCAGCGACACTTTGGTGCATGGGACTATGCCCAACCAACTGAGCCACACTGGCCAGGACAGGGTTTAATTATTTTATTATTATAAAAAAAATTTGTTTTTCTCTATTGATTTGAGAGAGAGAGGAAGAGAGAGATAGAAACATCGATGAGAGAGAACATCGACTGACTGCTTCCTGCATGCCTCCCACTGGGGATTTGGCCCACAACCTGGGCATGCGCCCTGACTGGGAATCGAACTGGCAACCTCTTGGTGCAAGGGCTCAACCACTGAGCCACACCAACCAGGCAGGATTTAATTATTTTAATACATTATTATTGCTTTCATTAAAGTTCTTGGCTCTGGTGACCAAGATAATGGACAGCCAGACATCACTTTGGGAAACCAATTTTCAGAAAGTTCAAAAGAAAAATGTCCTTGCTCTATGACTTTTGGATAAGCCCACTGAGAAAACTAGATATTACATATACATATTACATAATTCAGAGAGTCCAAATAACACTCTGTGAAGTTTTTTGTATCCCTGCCACCTTTGTCTTTGAGGTAGATACAATTATGTTTCTTGTATATCCTTCCAGAGATATTCTATGCAGGTGCAATCATGGCATAAGTGTATGGTAGCCTACCCCAACACTGTTCTGCGTTGTACTCTTTGTTTTTTTTATCCTCACCCGAGGACAGTTTTTTGTTTTTTGTTCAGAGAAAGTGGGAGGGAGAGAGAGAGAAAGAAACATTGACATGAAAGGGACACATCGAGTGGTCACCACCTGCATGACCCAACCAGGGCTGGGGACAAACTGCAACCGAGGTACATGCCCTTAGCGGGAACCGAACCCGGGTCTCTCTGGACCACAGGCCGACGCTCTAACCGCTGAGCCAAACTGGCCAGGGCTGTGCTCTTTTTATTTTAAAAATGTGTCTTGAAAATTGTTGTATATCAGTATATATAGGGTTGTATCTATGTTTTTATTGATTTTTTTAGAGAGGAAGGGAGAGAGAGATAGAAACATGGATGTGAGAAAGAAGCATGGATCAGCTGCCTCCTGCACGCCCCCACCCCCCAACTGGGGATCGAGCCCACAACCTGGGCATGTGCCCCGACTGGGAATTAGACCAGGATCTCTCAGTCCATGGGAGGATGCTCAGTCCACTGAGGCACACCGGCCAAGCATATCACAGTTTTTTAAGGCTGCAAATGATTCCAATGCATGGACGATAGTTTATCTCATTAGTCCCCTACTGATGGGTGTTCATGTTGTTTCCAACATTTTATTTATGTTGGAAATAAATCCCTAGAAGTAGATAAGTACACCTTAAATTTTCAAAGGTCTGTAATAATTTGGATTCCCTAGAACCATGATTGGGAGTTTGTTTCTCCACAGCCTCAACAACATAGTGGTATTAAATTTTTTATCTTTGCCAATGTTATAAGTGAAAAAATGGTAGTTTTTGTTGTTAATCTTCACCCGAGATATTTTTCATTAATTTTTAGATAAAGTGGAAGGGAGGGAGGGAGAGAGAGAAAGAGAAACATCGATGTTAGAGAGACATCAACTGGTTGCCTCCTGCACGACCCTGACCAGGGCTGGGAATTGAACCAGCGATCCTTCAGTCTGTGGGCCGTCACTCTAACTACTGAGCCACACTGGCCAGGGCTTTTTATGTAGTTTTGTTGTTGTTGTTTATTTTATTTTATTTTTATTCATTTATTTTTGTTATAGATGTTTCTCCTTTTCCCCCCATTGACACCCTCCTTCCCATCGCCCCCATCCCCAGCTTTGTTGTCTATGTCCATTGGTTATGCATACATGCATTTAAGGTCTGTGGTTTATCTCATCCCCCCCACACGCTCTATTTTGAGGTTTGTTAGTCTGTACCACACCTCTATGTCTCTGGGTCTATTTTGTTCATCGGTTTGTTTAGTTCATTATATTCCACAAATAAGTGAGATCATGTGACATTTGTCTTTCTCTGCTTGGCTTGTTTCACATAGAATAATACTCTCCAGGTCCCTCCATGTCATCTCAAAGGATAAGTGATCTTTTTTTCTTACAGCTGCATAGTATTCCATTGTGTATATGTACCACAGCATTTTTATCCACTCATCTACTGATGGACACTTGGGCTGTTTCCAGATCTTAGCTATTGTAAATAGTGCTGCTATGAACATGGGGGTACATATATTCTTTCTGATTGGTGTTTCAGGCTTCTTAGGATATATTCTTAGAAATGGGATCACTGAGTCAAATGGCAATTCAATTTTTAACTTTTTGAGGAAACACCATAGTGTTTTCCATAGTGGCTGCACCAGTCTGCATTCCACCAGCAGTGTACTAGAGTCCCCTTTTCTCCACACCCTCGCCAGCACTTGTTGTTTGATGATTTGTTGATGGCGGCCATTCTGACAGGTGTGAGGTGATACCTCATTGTTGTTTTAATTTGCATCTCTCTGATTATTAGTGATGTTGAGCATTTTTTCATATGTCTCTTGGCCATTTGTATGTCCTATTTGGAGAGGTGTCTATTTGGCTCCTCTGCCCATTTTTAAATTGGGTTCTTTGTCTTCCTTTTGTTGAATTGTATGAGTACTCTATATATTTTGGAAATTAACCCCTTATCTGATGTATCATTGGCAATTATGTTCTCCCATATAAGGGGTTCCGTTTCCATTTTGATGATTGTTTCTTCCTCTTTTAAATCCTCACCTGAGGACATTTTTGCATTCATCCTCAGACAGAGAGGGAGGGAGAGAGGCAGCAAGAGAGAGAGAGAGACATCGATGTGAGAGAGACACATCGACTGGTTGCCACCCACCCAACCCCAATTGGGGCCAGGGACAAACTGCAACCAAGGTACGTACCCTTAGTGGGAACCCAACCCAGGTCTCTCTGGTCCATGGGCCAATGCTCTAACCACTGAGCAACCAACCAGGGCTATGGTTGTTTCTTTTGCTGTGTAAAAGCTTTTTTAGTTTAATGTAGTCCCATGTGCTCATTTTTTCCTTTGTTTCTCTTGCCTTAGGTGTTGTATCAGTGAAAATTCTGCTGTGTATGATGTCTAAAAGTTTTTTGCCTACATTTTCTTCTAGGATTTTTATGGATTCATGCATCACATTTAAGTTTTTTATCTCTTTTGAGTTTATTCTTGTGTATGGTGTAAGTTGGTGGTCTAGCTTCATTTTTTTTTGCATGTGGCTGTCCAATTTTTCCAACACTATTTATTGAAGAGGCTTTTTTGACTCCACTGTATGCTCTTGCCACCTTTGTCAAATATTAATTGAACATATTGTCTTGGGTCAATTTCTGGGTTCTCTGTTCTGTTCCATCGATCTATCTGCCTGTTCTTTGCCAGTACCAGGCTGTTTTGATTACAGTGGCTTTGTAGTATAACCTGATATCTGGTATTGTGATTCCTCCTATTTTGTTCTTCTTTTTTAAGATTGCTGTGATTATCCGGGATCTTTTTTGGTTCCATATGAACTTTTGGAGTATTTGTTCTAGTTCTGTGAAATATGTCGTTGATATTTTGATGGGGATTACATTGACTCTATAGATTGCTTTGGGTAGTATGGACATTTTAATGATGTTAATTCTTCCAGTCCATGAACATGGTATATACTTCCACTTTTTTATATCTTCCTCTATCTCTTTTTTCAATAACCTGTAGTTTTCTGTAAGAGGTCCTTTACTTCTTTGGTCAAGTTAATTCCTAGGTATCTTACTTTTTTTGCTGCAATAGTAAATGGGATTGTTTTTATAGTTTCTTTTTCTGTGAGTTCATCATTGGTGTATAAGAATGGCGTCAATTTCTTGACATTAATTTTGTATCTTGCTACTTTGCCAAATTCATTTATTAAGTCTAGTAGATTCCCCCTCCTCTTTATTGATTTTAGAAAGAGAAGAAGGGAGAGGGAGAAAAGATGAAAACATTGATGAGAGAGAACATTGATTGGCCACTTCCTGCATGCCCCCCACTGAGGATTGGGCCCACATCCTGTGCATGTGTCCTGACTAGGAATTGAACCGGTGACCTCTTGGTGCATGGGTCGATGCTCAACCACTGAGCCACACCGGCCAGACAAGTCTAGTAGATTTTTGATGGAGTCTTTAGTGTTTTCTATGTACAGTATCATGTCATCTGCAAATAATGACAGTTTTACTTTCTCCTTTTCAATTCGGATCCCTTTTATTTTTTTCTTTATGTCTAATTGCTGTGGTTAAGACTTCTAGTACTATGTTAAATAAGACTGGCGAAAGTGGACATCCCTGTCTTGTTCCTTCTTATGTAGTTTTGATTTGCCTTTCTTGTACTATATGTAAAGTTGAACAATTTTGTATATGCTCAAGAACCACTTATAATTTCCCTTCTATGAATTATCCATTGTGTCTTCATTTAATTTCTTTTAAAACTTTCATTCAAATTATAAAAATAATATTTGCTATTTAAAGATTCTCTTGTTGGGTAAGAAAAAAATCCAGCTACATGTTATTTATGGGAGAGACTTCTAAATCAAAATAACTTATAATGATTGAAAATAGAAGAATGAATGAAGATATATTAAACATATGCTTAAAAACAAAGTAGGAGTAACAATATAAAAACAAACTAAATCAAAGCAATTTAATGTTTCATGTTTATAAATGGTGTTATCCATCAAGAATATATAATAGTCATGAAACTTTATGAGCCAAACAAAAGATCTTCAAAAATATAAAACAAGCCCTGGCCAGTTTGGCTCAGCGATTGAGCGTCAGCCTGCAGACCAGAGAGTCCCGGGTTCGGTTCCCACTAGGGGCACTTACCACCAAAAAAAGTATATATATATAAAACAAAAACTATCATAAACACAAGAAAATTTGATAAATCTATATTTATGGGATACTTGAATCTAGTCTGACAGGCACATCTTGCAGACTCCAGAGAGGTGTTATGAGACAACCCCTTGAGTCAGAGTCCCCACTTTAATTCTTGTCATGCTTGTAGGAATGAATTCAAATGAGTGATTCCAGATCATATTTGCATTGTGTTAAGGTGACTTTATTTAAAAAATTAGAGAAAGTGGATTAATTAAAAAATCAAAGCATGCACATTTATTAAAGAAGCAAGGCAGGCAAATCTATACGTCTGGTTTATGAATCACAGATGGGCGCTCAGCTAATCTGAAGAGCGAGTGGGGTGCGAGGTTTCTGCCTTATATACCCTCCTGTCTATAGGTTTTTTAGAAATTCCTCTGTTAGATATCCTGGTACAGTTGAACTCTAAGTTCTCCCCTTTTCTTTGTTATGATTTTTCCGCAATTTATGGGAAGCACCTGGTAATCAAATCCCGACATTGCTGGCTTTCAAACAGTGGGATGAGAGAAAACTATGCTCTTCTTTCCCCCTCCTCCCTGCCGTTTTAACAGCTTCAGGGTGATTGGCACTAAGCAGTCTCTGGTTAGTGAGAAGCTGAATTAAGATTCCTCCTCCCCTTTCCCCACTTCCCTTCCCCATCTTCTCCTGCATTCTTCTGTGAGAAGGAGAGGTTTTAACCCTTTGTTCTCAAGATAAGACCCTGTTACAAGCAGCTTGCAGTGTTTGGCATTGTTTAATTTTCCTGCCTCACTTTCCCTATTCCACTTGTCTCAGAATTTTCCTAGCTTTTCATTGTCCTATAACAGTACCTGTCTCAGACATTACCAAATCAAGTAAACAAAAATAAGTAAGGCTTTAGAGGATTTAAATAACAAAATTAATGTTAATCAACATAATACATATTTTTCAAAAATATACATGGAACATTCAGAAAAATAAGCAAGTACTAGATCATCAGAAACATTTCAATAATTATAAAAAGCAGAACATATACACTCTGACCTTAATGTAATGTAATAACATTATATATTAATAACAAAAGAATGGTCTCTTTCAAAACAAAACAAAACCCAAACTTTAGGTATTTACATGTAAATAAAAACACTTTCCTACATGACTCGTAGATTTAAAAGGAAATGAAAATGGAAATTATAAACTCTTTGGAAATGGATCTTAATGAGAGAAACTTTATTAAATCTTGTTGGATATGGCCAACATAGTATCATGTGAAAATGTATAGCTTTACATGCATTTATTAGAAAATAAGAAAACTTCATTAAGCAATTAAAAAAATATATTTTTAAAATTTAAAAATAAATAAAATAAACCTAGAGGGGAAAATAGAATGAATAGATAAAAATATAAATTGAATTTCTACTTCTGTTAATACTGGTCTCAACTCTCTTTCTAAGAATAACTTGAAAAAATGGGAAAAAAAATATGACAAGCATTTACTCGAAGGTATCAGCATCAGAGGGAAACAAGATAGTAAAGAATTACCAGGCAAGACAGGAGAAGACAGAAATTCACAATTAAGTTAGGCTCAGGCACCACTTTCCTGTTGTGGTCTTTCTGGTTTTCAGAAGAAGCTGAGAAGTGAGTGGTTAGCCTCTTAGGCCCGGGAGGGAAAAGCTGCAGTTCACGATCTCTTACACCAAAACTTTGGGTTGAGACCCAAGAAGGTCCAGGACTGGAAATAGACTAGCTTTCTAAAGGACTGCGGCTCCGCTTCAGAACATCTCACTGCCGTAATTGGATTAGGGTGATCCTGGATTGCTTGTGCTTTCAGGCAACTGTCAGAAACGAAAATAAATCTTCCCTGAGGGAAATGGAATCATCATAAACCTCAAATTAATTCCACCAGAGACAGAGAACACACTTTCTGGCACCCAGTAAAAAGTAACCAGTCCCCCGGTGTAGCTCAGTGATTGAGCATTGACCCATGCACCAAGAAGTCCCTGATTCGATTCCTGGTCAGGGCACATTCCCAGGTTGTGGGCTCCATCCCCAGTGGGGGATATGCAGAAGGCAGCCAATCTAATGTTTCTATATCTCTCTCCCTCTCCTTCCCTCTCTCTTTAAAATCAATAAAGAAAAAAAAAAAGTCACCAGGCCCAGGAAGAAATATAGCACCATGAACAAAAAAACACTAGAAACAATAGACCATAGAAATTGCCCCACATAGGTTGCAGATATTGAAGTTATTGGTCATAATCCTTAAAACAACTATGCTGACAAAATTAAAAGGAATAAGAAAAGATAACATTTGGCATAAAACTAGAAATATAATAAAGGACGTAGATTTGAAAAAACTAATCAAAATTGGATATTGTGCCCTGGCCAATTTGGCTCAGCGGTTGAGTGTCGGCCTGCAGACCAGAGTCCCGGGTTCGGTTCCCACTAGGGGCACTCACCACACACACACACACACACACACACACACACACACAATATTGGAAATTGGAAAATATAATACTAGAAATTAAGAAATCAACTAATAGATTTAACAGTAGATTAGACAGCTGACTAGAGAGTTAATGAGTTAGATGACACCCAAGGACAGAAAAATACAGAAGAGAAGGTAAGAGATAGGAAGGATACAGCTAAAAGGTCTAATATACCTATAAAGTCCTACAAGGAGAGGAGAGATAGAAATGGGGTAGAAGTGTGGCAGGCATGTGGTAGGCAGTTAGACAAACATGAGCAGAGCAAGGACAATGGGCCAGGTACAGAAGGTCACCAGGGTGGAAAGCCCCTAGTGCCCAGCAACAGAAAATTGTAGGATAGGACCTCCTCCTCAGGGTGACCTTTCTTCCCCTAGCACATCGCTAGTCAGCTGGTCATTTGGTTTAGACCCTCTGACCTTTTCTCCCTAGAGTTAACATCTAGGCCTCAGTTGTATTTCAGCTCCAGGCCCAGAAAAGCATCAAAAGCAGACAAGCCAGGAGAGGGCTGACTGACTAATCTGGTCTCAACCTGCAGTTTGAAAAACCCTGCCTTAGCAAATTTGGGGCTGGGTGAGGAGCAAGAGGGGGATTGGGTAAAATTGCATATTAAAAACCTATTTAGTTTGTTTGTTTGGCTTCCCCCTCTTGGAGTCAGATGACTTCGGACACTGGGCCTTTTGTTTTGTTTTGTTTTGTTTTGCTTTCTCTCTCCTCTCAGCGGACTCTGGGATCAGTGTGTGTGTGTGTGTGTGTGTGTGTGTGTGTGTGTGTGTGTGTGTGTGGTAGTGGTGGTGGTGGTGGGGGTAAGTGGGGGATGCTTTAGGAAAAGCCCGCCACCCGTTTAATCTCAGTGGGAGGTTCCTGCGTTGGCGAACCCACAGGTCAAGAGAGGGCCACTCTCACTGGATGGGGCCTCCCAGGCTCTGAAAGCCTCCCGGACTTCCGAGAACTTTTTGTACTATTTTGCACTATTGCTCAGAGTTCGGACCAAGCGAACTTCAAGTTCTCCTTTAGAGTTCTCGGAAGTGCGAGGCGGGGAGTCGCGGGAGAGGCGGCCATCGCCAGAGCTCTCTGGGTCTCCCCAGGTCCCCCTGTGCATCTTCTGCCATTGTGTCGGCTGGCCCCTTCCCTGGGCAGGGAAGTACACAACTGGAGGAACGGCTTGGGTGTGTTCGTTGGGTCCCGTTGGAGGGATTGAGGACCGAGAGATCAAGTGAACAGTAACGGGCCTGACCGGCCTTTGGCCAGCCTTTGCCCGGCCCACCCGGAGCTACCGGCGCCCTTGAACCCGCCCCTCCTGATCTATCCCTGGGCGGGCTCTAGGCGCTCCGCACTCCAGATCCTAAGGCGCGGCGGCGTGAGCTATGGATCGCATTGCTTCCGTGAGCTGCGCGAGGCTACGGTGGGCGCTGCTGGGGACGCGGGTGGCCCGCTTTGGCCTCGGTCCCCTCGGGGCCAGAGCCAAGGCCTCGCTCCCCAACGCCCTCCCGGCGGCCGAGGCAGCCGAGGCTCCCGGAACCGGGCCTGGCGACCGGAGGCTGCGGAGCCTGGAGGAACTTTCAGGACCTGGGCAGCTGCGCTTTTTATTCCAGCTGTTAGTGCAAGGCTACCTTCTGCGCTTGCACCAGCTCCAGGTAAGCGAGCAGGGCCTTTCGACTGGGGAGTGGAGGGTGAGTGAGCACTGGGGCAGAGACGCTGGGGATAGGGAGATGTTGGACAAAAAGTGAAGAACACAGGAATTTAGCTGGGCACTGACTAGGGTAGTGTAGGGGTTTGTGCAGAGGGTAGACAGCCCTTGGAACAGGTCGAGGAGTGTTAAGAATTAGGGCACCAGAAAGGAGGGGACTCGGGAGGCTAGGGTTAAAGTGGACAGAGCTTAACAGAGGAGGGAACTGTCTTAGAAACAGAATGGTAGATGCAAGTATATAAGCTGCCAGAGGTTATAGAATCATCATTTAATTCTGTGGTCATATTGGCCACCATAGACTTCTTCCAAAGGAAATAGCTTCAGGAGGATTACAGAGGTTTAGCCAGGTAAACTGACCCTTAAAGATGTCACTTGTCAGGGAGTGAAAACAAAATCATAGACATTAAGGAAAAGGCGCTTTGTTGTTGTTGTTGTTGTTATTAAGAAATCAATTTCCATAAGAAGGATTTATCGAGAGAACAATATGAGGCAGAGATGAGTGGATAGCCCACTGTCAGTGGACAGAGATTGCAAAACCCAATATGAGAAGTTGGAGAAGTTTTTAGAAAATGAACCAAATTAATGCACCCACTCTGCCCAGGCATTTTTCCAAGTGTTAGGATTCAATGCAATAAAGCCAACACCCTCATGGAATTTATATACTCCTTTGGGGGAAGAGGAAGGTGTGTGTTACATGCCATTGAGTTGGCTACAACTCTTGGTGACCCTATGGATGAGTGATGTCCACAATGTCCTGTGCTCAACAGCCCTGCTCTGCTCCTATATACTCGTGCTGATGGCTTCTTTTATAGAGTCATTCCATCACATATTTGATCTTCCTCTTTTCCAGGCCCTGGACTGGGCTGGTGAACAGACTGGCTACCATATGGCTATGCTGGGCAGTAGTCAAATAGGAGGTGGAGCTGTGGGTATGGGATCTGACGAGGCTTTGAAGAGATTAAGGGCCCTTGATTTCTCCAAGGGTCCATGGTGGGCTTTTGAGCAGACATGGGGTGAAGCTGCCTTCCAAGGGAACTACCCAGGTTATGGTGTGTGCAGTAGGATGGATTAGACAAGAGAGGTGGAAAGGGCTTCAGGTGATGAAAACTTGGTTGCAGTAGTATCTGAACGATCCTGGAAGTTGAGGATGAGGGAGAAAATGACTCTCAGGGTTTGAAGGCCTAAATTGACCACAGTTTCTTTGCACCTGCCCAGGCTGCTGCTGTTTTTCTTGGGACCTTCCCTATTGGGCTCATGTTTCTGAGACTTGGTGGGCAGGTCCTAAGGATCTCAGAAATGGTTAAAAAATTATTCCCTTTGGGCTCAGTTCTAAGAAACTAAATAAGCCAAGAAACCGGAGTTCTGTGTACTTCCTCTGCTTGATTTGACCTCTAGAAATTTGAGAGGCCCAGTGAATGGTTCAGTGGAAGCTAAGGATTTCTCATCATTTCTCAGGGGAAGATTACTGGGAATTTTTACTCAGGATTTTCTCTGGAACAGTAACTACCAAAGAAATTCTAGATGGCCCTAGGAGGAGTAGGAAGAAGCAGGAGAAAGCCAGGAATGTATGGTCTTTTAAAGGAGAGGCCAAGGCTAGGATTTAAGAGAGCTCCCTGATTGAGCCCTTATAGCCCAAAGATCTGGAGTCATATGAACCTGGGCTGTCCCATGGGAATTATATTAGCCCTTCCCATCCACTACATGTGGCTGGTGTGAGTTAATAAAGGGCAGAGTCTTGCACAGTTATAAAACCCAGTTAATAATTCTATTGAGGAATACAATGGATTCCAGTGACCCACCTTGTATCAGTTCAAATTCATTTGGTTGTGACTCACACCAGCTTAAACAATAAAGCAGCTTATTAGTTCATATAATCAAAAAGTCTAATAGTTGGGTGCCCTTCAGGTATAGTTTGCTCTACAGATTCATGAGATCATCAAAACTACAGTTTTGTTTTTCTGCAGTTCTCTTGGTTGTGTCTTGCAGAAGTTAGTTGACAGGCTTGGGTTTATTGTTCGTCCTGGAACACATCATAGTGGCCACAGGCATATTCTAATTAGCTTAGACTCAGTCAGGCTCACCCCTAAAGCTGGGATTGGGGTTTTTCCCTCTAAACTAGGTGACTATTATACAAGGGAGAGGAGTGGAATTGATATAGGGACAACTGAGCATAATGTTCCCTGCACCCTCAGTTGTCAAAACTGCATATCCCACATAAAAATAATCAAATCATTTTAGGGAAGCATTGTAGGACTTAAGAGGATAGAGTGGGAATTAGGAAATGTGTAAACCATGCTAGTTCATAAATGTTAGTTCCTTTCTCTTTCCTAACCAAAATAATGCCAAGGGCGTTGAAAAGTAAAATATAAATATATGTGAAATTTATATGTAAATTTGTATTAAATTGATATCTTTTAGAGGTGTCAAACCTAAGAATGACAACAGCTATCTATTCTGTAGCTCTTATGGTGGACTTCCTGGACTGGTGACACCACCCCCACAATGTCCTGTGCACATACTTGTCATTTCATGTATCATACTTCTATTTTATTTATTTTTTAATCCTCACCCGAGGATATTTTTTCCATTTATTTATTTATTATTATTATATTTTTAGAGAGAGTGGAAGGGGGGCAGAGAATTATCGATGTGAGAGAGAGACACGTCCATTGGTTGCCTCCTGCATGCGCCCCAACCAGGGCCAGGGATTGAACCTGCAACCCAGGTACATGCCCTTGACTGGGACCCTTTGGTCCGAGGGTCAACACTCTAATCACTGGGCCACACCAGCCAGGACCATGCTTCTTTTTTTTTATAGTTACAAATTTTTTTTTTGTGATAAGAACTTTTAAGATCTACTCTCAGCAACTTTCAAATATATAATACAGTATTACTAATTATAGTTACCATGCTGTACATTATATCCACAGGACTTACTTATTTTATAACGAGGAGTTTGTACCTTTTGACCACCTTCACTCATTTTGCACATCCTCTCACTCCCTGCCTCTGGCAGCCACCAATCTGTTCTCGGTATCTATGAGTTCAGTTCTGTTTTGTTTTAAATTTCACGTATAAGTGAGATCATTCAATATTTGTCTTTCTCTGTGTGACTTATTTCAGTTAGCACAATGCTCTCAAGGTCCATCCATGTGGTCGTAAATGGCTAGATTTCCTTCTTTTTATAGCTGAATAATCTATATATCACCTTTCATGTCTTGGTTATTGTAAATAATTCTGCATTGAACATAGGGGTGCATTTATCTTTTCAGGTTAGTGCTTTCCTTTATTTTGGATAAATGCCCAGAAGTGGAATTGCTGGATCCTATGGTAGTTCTATTTTTAATATATTTAAGGAGCCACCATACTGTTTTCCATAGTGGCTACACCAATTTACAGCCTCTCCAGTAGCAGTGAACAGGGTTTCTTTTTCTCCACGTCCTCACTAACACTTGTTATTTTTTGTCTTTTTGATGATATCCGTTCTAACAGGTGTGAGGTAATATCATCATGGTTTTGATTTGCATTTCCCTTATGATTAGTGATGTTGAGCACCTTTTAATGTACTGTTGGCCATCTGGATATTTTCTTTGGAAAAATGTTTATTCATATGCTCTGCCCATTTTTATTTTATTTATTTATTTTTAAATATTTTTCTTTTATTGACTTTAGAGAGAGAGGAAGGGAGAGAGAGATAAAAACATCGATGAGAGAGAACATCAATGGGCCGCCTCCTGCATGCCCCCGACTGGGGATCGGGCCCACAACCTGGGCATGTGTCCTGACCAGGAATCGAACCGGCGACCTCTTGGTGTAGGGTCGATGCTCAACCACTGAGCCACACCGGCTGGACTCCTCTGCCCATTTTTAAATTAGATTGCTTATTTATTTTGTTTGTTTTTTTTGCTATTGAGTTGCCTGAATAGTTTTTATATTTTGGATATTAACCCTTATCAGATATATGATTTGTAAATACTTTTTCCATTCAGTATATTATTTTTTCATTTTGTTGATGGTTTCTTTTGCTGTGCAGGAGCCTTTTAGTTTGGTCCCACTTGTTTATTTTTGTTTTTGTTGCCCTTGCTTTGATGTCAGATCCAAAAAAATTATTGCCAAGAATGATATCAAGGAACTTACTGCTTATGTTTTCTTCTAGAAGTTTTATGGTTTCAGGCCTTATATTCAAATCTTTGATCCATTTTGAGTTAATTTTTGTGTATGATATATGCAAGTGGTTCCATTTTATTCTTTTGCATGTGGTTGTCCAGTTTTCCCAACACCATGTATTAAAGAGACTGTCCTATCTCCATTGTCTATTCTCGTTTCCTTTATTGTAAATTAATCGACCATATATGCATGGGTTTATTTCTGGGCTCTATTCTGTTCCATTGATCTATGTGTCTGTTTCTATGCTAATACTGTACTGTTTTGATTACTATAGCTTTGTAATATAGTTTGAAAATAGGAAGACATGATGCCTCTAACTTTGTTCTTTTTTCTCAAGATTGCTTTGGCTATTCAAGGTCTTTTGTAGTTCCATACAAATTTTAGAATTGTTTCTTCTATTTCTGTGAAAAAATGCCATTAGAATTTCAGTAGGGATTGCATTGAATCGGTAGATTGCTTTGTGTAATATGAATATTTTAACAATATTAATTCTTTCAGTTTATGAACATTGAATATCTTTCCTTTTGCATCTCCTCAGTTTCTTTGTTCAATGTCATAGTTTTCAGTGCATAGGTCTTTCACTTCCTTGGTTAAATTTATTTCTAGATATTTTATTCTTTTATGCAATTGTAAATGTGGTTTTTAAAAAATTTCTCTTTCTCGTCGGCCTGTGGTCCGGAGAGACCCGGGTTCGGTTCCCGCTAAGGGCACGTACTTCGGTTGCAGTTTGTCCCCGGCCCTGGTTGGTTGTGCGGGTGGCAGCCACTCGATGTGTCCCTTCACGTCGATGTTTCTCACTCTCTCTCCCTTCCTCTCTCTCCCTCCCACTCTATCTGTACAAAAAATGGAAAAATATCCTCGGGTGAGGATAAAAAAAAAAAAATTCTCTTTCTGATAGTTCATTATTAATGTATAGAAACACAACTGATTTTTGTATGCTGATTTTATATACTGCAGCTTTACTTAATTCATTTATTAGCTCTAACAGTTTTTTGGTGGAGTTTTTAGGGTTTTTTATATATGATATAATGTCATCTACAAATAGTGACAGTTTTACTACTTCCTTTCTGGTTTGTATTTCCTTCCTTCCTTCCTTCCTTCCTTCCTTCCTTCCTTCCTTCCTTCCTTCTGGTTTGTATTTCCTTCCTTCCTTCCTTCCTTCCTTCCTTCCTTCCTTCCTTCCTTCCTTCCTTCCTTCCTTCCTTCCTTCCTGTTTGTATTTCCTTCCTTCTTTCCTTCCTTCCTTCCTTCCTCTCTCTCTCTCTCTCTCTCTCTCTCTCTCTCTCTAATTGCTCTGGCTAGGACTTCCAATACTATGTGAATAAAAGTGGTGAGAGTTGGCACCCTTGTCTTTTTTCTGATGTCAGAAGAAAAGCCTTCAGCTTTTCACTATAGACTATGATGTTAACTGGGGGGTTTGTCATATATGGCCTTTATTATGTTAAGGTAGGTTCCCTCTTTCCCTCTGTACCCACTTTTATGAGAGTTTTATCATAAATGGATGTTGAACTTTGTTAAATGCTTTTTATGCATCTATTGAGATGATCATATGATTTTTATCCTTCATTTTGATAATGTAGTGTATAACATTGATTGATTTGCAACTTTGTTTAACTATCATGGCATCCCTGGAATAAATCCCACTTGACCATGATCCTTTTCATGTATTGTTGAATTTGGTTTGCTAATATTTTGTTGAGCAGTTTTGCATCTATGTTTGTCAGGGATGTTGGTCTGTGATTTTCTTTTTTAGTAGAGTCTGGTTTCAGTATCAGGAGAATGCTGGCCTTGTAAAATGAGTTTGGAAGTGTTCCCTCCTCTTCTACTTTTTGGTAGAATTTGAAAGGGTTGGTATTAATTCTTCTTGAAATGTTTGGTATAATTCACCAGTGAAGCCATTCACCAGTGGAAGGAACGAAAACATCACTGCATCAAGCCACAAAGAATAAAAAAAAAATTGAGGACAAGAATACAAAATTTAGTTAACTTTGCTGTTTTCTAGGCTGCTTATATCTCACGGTATTTGCAAATAGAGTTAAAAATGCCAACTCTTGAAAGCCCGTATTTCTAGTCATTTCCCACTGACCATTTTGGAGTTCATATATTTTATGGACAACATTCTGCTTCACTGTGTTATGTCTAAATAATCTGAACAGTTCTCGTTCTGGTCATTTACTTGATTCTCTGAAACTGTGGTGAAAGAACCACCACCAGTAAGAGGAACACAAAGGTAGAACACTCTCACATGCATCACAAAGTCACAGAACTTCAAGCCACAAGACGGCAAAGACACTAATGCCGCTTTTGAATTAAAGTTTATGGTATATTATTAATGGAAATTAATGAAAGTGGCAAAAATAAAAATTAAGGTGAATGATCTGATTTGACTTACTGAATCCAGTACAACCTTTATCTGAAATCTCCTTGCTAATAAATTTAGTGATACAATTTTTCATATTACTACTTTGTAAGTGAGTAAAAACCCGGTCCTCGTGAGAAGCTAATCTTATTTACTGGAGAGCACAGAATGGCATACAGTTCCCATATAGTTCTGCCAGTATATTCCAATATTAATTCTATGTGTCTTCCTTGCTAATCAACACTAGAAGTCTACTTTTGTCACTGTCTTCTAAAAGAGCCAATGCCAATAAAAAAAAAACCAAGCCAAACTCCCTTGACCTTAAGCCTAGGATCCACCCCCTTTCCCGCTCTGAGTTATAAGACTGGTACAAACCCACAGTGTAACAGTGTATTGCTTTATTGGGGCAGGGTTGGAAGGGGAGACACTATAGTGAGGAACAAAACCAAAGGAATACAAGCTCAGGAAGCAATAACGTTAAAATAGTAATACACAAAAGGGTTAACTGTAATCACTTTCTAAGAGGACTTGACTCGTGGAACAAAAACTTTAATTGCCATTGCAAAAAACATCTATATAAAGTAGAAATTGGTTTCAATAACATTAGTAGAGAATGTGTTCTAGAAATTGGAGGTAACTGGATGTAATATCTTGGCAGCGATTTAATAGAACAGTCCCAGATGGTTAGGCTGAGGCCAACACCTAAGGAGGACGAAAGCCTTGTCTGTGGGGCATTTTGGATGATACCTGGAGAAATATTATACTGTGCATAAACCAAATTGAATTGTTGTCACAAGTGTTGTAAAGTTTCATATAGTAAAAGTTTTTTTCTACATACACTTCAGTTTCACAGCAAGAGTGGCATAGGATACCTAAACACAGAAGAGAGCATTCATGCAAGATATCTAACTCCTTGATATAATAATGCATACAATTCAAAATGATTACACTATCATTACATCTAGGGCTTTCTGCAACTACAAGGTGGTGGTTATGGAAAGCATGGCCCCCGGTATCAATATCTAAAAAGCAGCCACCACCTTCTTTTGTGTTTCCTTTTTGCATTTTTTCTTCATTTTTCTTAATCAACTCTGCTGCTGTTGCTGCTTCTTAGCAAAACTGGTAAAAACAAAGTTGTAATCATTGAACATAGCACTCTGGCAATCAAGACGTTTAAAACCTTCAATCTTCTGGGGCGAAGAAAGCACTGTGCGACATTTAGAACTCTGGTTTACAAACAAGGTGGTCACAAATTTTCCTGGCTTGAAGACTTCCACAACTTTCCTGATCAGGTCATCATAGGAGGTCTGACGTAAGTTTGTTTCAAAGCTAACATAAGAAAATTCTGGTTCTGGAGTGATGTGAATAGTCTAATAAGTTCCATCCGATTTCATGCCATTCATTGAATACCCACAAGGATTGAACATTGTGACATCAATGACAGAACCTGGTATCAGGTCACGAATTCCACTCTCACGAGTGACATCCTTTGCAGTAACACCATCTTTCATGTAGAACTGGTCCATAACTGCTGAGTCAAGCTCACTCATCAGAATTTCCAGGGTTTGATCTGGCTGACTGATTACCCTGTTCTCTGGGAAATCCAAAGTATGCAAGTACCAACAGTCAGAATTCATACGTCCCATACAATATGCTGCTCCATTTGGGAAAATTGCATTAAGAAACTCTATTTCTGCCTGGAAATTCCGGTGTGGGTACCCTTGGTGAGAAGGCTTCATGAAATTCTTACGAGAATAAAAGAAGCTTTGAATTGAGTCAAACCCACTGTAATCCCTAGCAAGTTTCAACAGGGGAACCAGTGCTTTCAGCAAGAGGGTGGTACCACGTATCTTCAAAATGAAACGTCTCTTGGAGACATACATGCTACTCTCACTGAGTACATGAGCTTCCTGCTTGTCAGTTTTTGTCACACTTATGATTGAACATTGCACATCCTTCAAAAGTATGTCCCACTCGGATCTTGGGATGGTGCGAAGATCCTCCGATCCTTGATTTGCGTCGGGTTGCTGCCTGGAGAACCAAACCTCCAGCAGTTTCTCGGTCCCTTCGAAAAAAATGTGCAGCTTCCATCACCGTGAGACTAGCGAACAACCAACAACCACAGAAAATCAACTAAATTAAATTCTCTTCTCCCGCCGCTGCTGCGGATTGTTCCAGGTTCCTTTCTTTGCTATAATTTTATATTAACTTTTTTTAAAAAAAGGATTAATAAAATTTTCCCGGCTTTTTTTTGTGTGTGTGTGTGAGCGAAAGTTGAACGTGAGTCTGTTGGAAATAGAGGCAGATACAGTTCAGTCTCTTGTAGTCCACTGTTTCCCCGTTAGAGAGAGCAGAGCGAGCGCTAGCTAATGTCGCCGGCCATACTGTGGAAGCCTCTTTCCCCTTTTATTGATTAACTTCACCAAAGGATATTTTTCCCACTGATTTTTAGAGAAAGTGGAAGGGAGGGAGGGGGGAGGGAGGAGAGAGAGAGAGAGAGAGAGAGAGAGAGAGAGAGAGATTGATTGTTGCCTCCTACACATGCCCCAACTGGGGACAGAGATTGGAATTGAACCTGCAACCCATGTATGTGCCTTGACCAGAAATTGAACTTGTGTGCCTTTGGTCTGCAGTCTGACACTCTAACTACTGAGCCACACTGGCCAGGACTGTTTTTGTTTCTGATTGTACACATTTATTGCTAGAAACTTCCCTCTTAGGGTTGCTTTGCTGCATCCCATAAGTTTTGGCTTTTACCACTGTTTGAATTCTTTACCTAAAGCCTCCAATCCCACTCGCCACTGGACATCAGCATCAAAGGCCAGATGATCTGTGACCTGAATCTGGCAGGCGTTGTTCTGCCCAACAGAGAGGATATTTCCAGCTCCAGCAGCTCCAGTAGGTCACCTTCCTTGCTTGTCTATGGCTCGGCTGGCAGCATGCACAGCCTCATCTTGATTTGGGGAAGAAATGGTGACTGGCTTGATCTCCCTTGCTGCTTCCTCTGCCTCTGCAATCCACTCATGGACCTCTGCCACATCAGTGCCCCGAAGAGAAGGTTTGGTTATATTGCTCCCCTGCTCAGGAATCTCCACAGAGCCTAGGGAATCAGCTTTAAACATCTCGTATTGGATATGCGTATTCTGTTGCCTTTTTGAGTAATGAAAGGTTTATTGATCAAGAAGGCCCCAATTGAGAAGATGAGAGACCTAATAGTGCTTCATATCCATCTTGCTCACTGGATTAGGTTAAGGGTTTTTAAGGGGTTAGGGGACAGGTATATAGAAGAGCTGATGGAGCAAATTTTAATTAGTGGACCTTGGAACTTGGCCATTTATGATAAACGGGCATCAACACTGGATCTTTTTGGACAAGAAAGGATTCTTCTGCAAGCATTCTGGTGTTCAAGTTCTAGTTATGTCCTGGTTCTTTGGTTCCATGTATGTGTGTGTTGGGTGCAGCTGGCAGGTCAAAGCTCTCGCCTTTGCACATGCTTCATATGCATGACTTGTAATTTGGGTTTATTATCTCTGAAAGCAACTTAGTATCTCATTAAATAGGATAAGACCACGTTGAGCTGCTCTGGTGATTATAGATCTCCTCTTTTTGTTGCGCATTCCTTAATCTTGAGGGAAATAGGGCAACTGGGTCCAGGTTCAATGAAAAGGGAGAATTAACTTTAATATAGAGCCAGATTTGTGTGTCCATTGTGCATCTCTTACTCTGCTCTTACGATCTCATGCACCCACCTCTTTTTTGATGGTCCCTGAGCCTTAGAGGGGGCATTCTAGGTGCTCATTTACAAGCATAGACCACAGCAACAGCAGAGGTAGCAGCAAACCAGGATACCTATACCTTAATATGAGACAAAGAATGAAGAGTAACTTTTGTTATGTCCCCCAGGACCCAAACCATGATAATAATATTGATGATGATCACTGGGTAGAAATAAGTTTTGGGTTTAATAGCTACTTGTTTTGTTCCTAGCTTTAACAGTTCCCTGACATCAGGACTATGGTTTATTTATTCATTTAAATAATTTATTTATTTATTTATTTATTTTTATCCTCACCTGAGGACATTTTTTGATATTTTGTTCAGATAGAGTGGGAGGGGGAGAGAGAGAGAGAAACATCGACGTGAAAGGGACACATCGAGTGGTTGCCACCCACACGAGCCAACCAGGGCCGGGGACAAACTGCAACTGAGGTACATGCCCTTAGCGGGAACTAAACCCGGGTCTCTCCAGACCGCAGGCCAACGCTCTAACCGCTGAGCCAAACCGTCCAGAGCAATTTTTTATTTTTAAATTACTGTTGATATACAATATTGTATTCGTTTCAGGTGTATACCCCAATGATTAGACATTATATAACTTACTAAGTGGTCATCCTGATAAATTGCATATCCATCTGATACCATGCATGGTTATTAGCATATTATTGACTATATTCCCTATGTTGTACTTTACATCTCCATGACTATTCTGTAAAAACCAATATGTACTTCTTCTTTTTTTTTTTTATCCTAACCTGAGGACATTTTTTTATTTTTTGTTCAGGTAGAGTGGGAGGGGGAGAGAGGAAGAGAGAGAGAAACATCGATGTGAAAGGGACACATCGTGTGGCTGCCACCCTCACGACCAACCAGGGCCGGGGACAAACTGCAACCGAGGTACATGCCCTTAGCGGGAACCGAACCCGGGTCTCTCGGGACCGCAGGCCGACGCTCTAACCACTGAGCCAAACCGGCCAGGGCTCAATATGTACTTCTTAATCCCTTTACCTTTTTCACTCATACCCACAACCCCCCTCCTTTCTGGCAACCATCAAAATGTTCTCTGTATATATGAGTCTGTTTCTGTTTATTTTGATTTTTTAGATTCCATTGTTGGTAGATTTATTGCCACTTTATTTTTCATATTATTTATTTATTTTTTCTTCTTCTTAAAGAAGACCCTTTATCATTTCATGTAATACTGATTTGATGGTGATGAACTCCTTTAGCTTTTTCTTGTCTGGTAAGCTCTTTATATATCCTTTGATTCTAAATGATAGCTTTGCTGGGTAGAGTAATCTTGGTTGTGGGTCCTTGCTTTTCATCACTTTGAATATTTCTAGCCACTTCTGGCCTGTAAAGTTTTACTTGAGAAATCAGCTGACCATCTATGGGAGTTCCCTTGTAGGTAACTAACTGCATCTCTCTTGCTGCTTTTAAGATTCTTTCTTTGTCTTTAACCTTTGGCATTTTAATTATTTTGTGTCTTGAAGTGGGCCTCTTTGGGATCATCTCATTTGAGACTCTCTGTGCTTCCTGGACTTGTACGTCTATTTCTTTCACCAGGTTTACGTCATTATTTTTTCAAATAAGTTTTCAGTTTCTTGTCCTCTCTCTTCTTCCAGCACCCAAATGATACAAATGTTGGTATGCTTGAAATTGTCCTAGAAGTTCCTTATACTGTCTTCATTTTTTTTTCTTTTTGCTGTTCTGATTGGATGTTTTTTGCTTCCTTATATTCCAAATTGTTGATTTGATTCTTGGCGTCGTCTACTCTACTGTTGATTCTCTGTAAATTATTCTCCGTTTCAGTTAATGTCTCCTTCATATCTGACTGTTTTTTTAATGGTTTCTATGTCATTTTTCATGCTGTTGAAGTTCTCACTAAGCTCCTTGAAGTTTTTACTAAGTTCCTTGAGCATCCTTGTAATCATTGTTTTGAACTTTGCATCTGGTAGTTTGCTTGCCTCCATTTCACTTATTTCTTTTTCTGGAGATTTCTTCTATTCTTTCATTTTGAACCTGTTTCTTTATCTTCACATTTTGGCTGCTTTGTATGTTTGTTTCTATTTACTAGATAGAGCTGCTATGTCTCCCAGACTTGGTAGAATGGCCTAATGTAGTAGTGTCCTTTAGGGCTTAGTGGCACAACCTCCCCAGTCACCTGAGCCATGTGCTCCAGGTGTGCCCCTGAGTGGGCTGTGTGCACTGTCCTGTTGTAGTTGAGCCTTGATTGCTGTTGGCATCACTGGCTGATCGGCTGCAAGGACCAGCTGCAACTACAGTGGAGGAGCTGCTGTGCAGGAGTTGACCCTACAGAGCAGGTCTTACTTCAGTGGGTCTTTGCTGCTCACCAAGTCTTCCCCTTAAGTATGTTGCTTGTAGAGGTGGTAGGGTTGTAATCTGGCATGGTCTGAAGCTGTCCACTGAGTGCACTGGCTCTGAAAGACCAGTCACTGCCTATGCTCTGTCTGGGGCCGCCTGACATAAGCTACAGAATGATCTGCAGGTGTCTGCTACTTGTGCTGGGCTTGAAGGTGCCCAGGAAAGGCTAAGAGATAATATGAACTTATTTAACTAATAAACAAAGGTAGAATAAAAGTATTATTTAATGCTGATGATTTAAAAAATATACCTATTTAACCAAACCAAAGTCAAAACCAGCTTTAATTTAAATATTTTCCCAGATCACGTGAATCTAAAAAGCATATGGGTTCGTTTCTGTCCTGAGGGAAAGCATGCGTCATAGAAAGGAAGAATTCCTGGCTGCTCATGCCCAAAAACTTACCCCAGAAACAGAGTAACTTACCCCAAAACAAAATCAATGGTAGACTGAAGTCCAAAGATGTTTATTTATTCCAAATGAGCTGTGTGCCAAGGGTGGCCAGCACCTGCCAGAGGAAGTCCTTCCAGAGCCCCCAAAGCAAAATGTCTTGGCGACTACTCAGGACTCATGGAGGGGAACCCCAGATGGGGTTGGGCTTCCATGGGCTACTGGCTGGCTTCCCAAATTGTTACTGAATTCAAGTTTGTGTGCCTGATGCTTCAAAAGGCCAAAACTCAAAATGTCAGAGTTTGAAATAAGGAAAGGTTTACTGAGCAAGAAGGTGCCAACTTACAAGATGAGAGGACTAATAGTGCCTCAAATCTACCTTCTCTGGTGCTTGATGGAATGTTCTCTATAGATCTGGTATGTCTATATGTCTATCTGGTCTAATGTGTCATTTAAGGCTAATGTTTTCTTATTTATTTTCTGTCTGGCTGATCTATTTATTGATGAAAGTGGGGTAATAAAGTCACCTACTATCATTGTATGGCCTATTTCTCTCTTTGTGTTTGTTAATATTTGCTTTATATATTTAGGTGCGCATGTTTCTTATCATAACCTGTGTGTAGGGCTTAGAGACTGGGCTGTGAAACTGTAAGGTCTGGGCCTGTGTCTTCCCTACTTCCGAGCCACCCAGTGCCAGGCAAAGCTTTGGGCACAGGGAGGTTCTCAATAATGTTTTATAAATGAACACATTTCATGGACCAGAGAAGGACTATAATTGGTGCTGAGCAGTGGTTATATCTGATGGTAAACTTCTTTGTGAGACTCTTCTAAGCTCCATCTTCTGGGTTGTTTGACATAAGAAAGAGTAAAGATAAGACAGTCAGAAAGGTGAGCAGATAGATTAAGCCTGGTCCTTCAGGTCTCAGCTTTCCAGGTTCAGAAACTAAATCCTGTCAGCACATTTAGCATGGGAAGACTATTGAGGACTGACTCGCATTGGCCAAACCCACAGAAACAAATTGTGGACTGGAGTGCCCATATGTTTCTTTACTCAGGAAGTTAGCCTTCCCAGGGATCATAATATTCCATCACATAGAAACTCCCTATTCTAGTTATCTATTGCTGCATAACAAACTATACCAAAACACAGAGGCTTAAAACAACACTTTGTTATGCTAATGACTTTGTGGGTCAAGAATTTAGGCTGTGCACATCAGAAATGTATTATCTCTGCTTCACAGTGAAGTGGGTCTTCAGTTCGAATAGCTGAAGATCACTAGGATGACAACTGGGGCCATGTGTCTGAACCTTGGGTCTGGGTTTTGGCTGGCTTCCTCAATTTTTCTCCATGTCATATCTGCCAGGGTTGGAATTTCCAGCATAGCTTTTAAAATTTCATATTTGGTGTCTGGGATGGTTTGGCCAGAACAGCTGAGTATTTGGTTCTCTCCATGTGGCTTGTTTGGACTTCCTCACAGCATGGTGGTCTCGGGATGGTCAGCCTTCTTCCAGATGCTGGCTTTCCTCAGAGTAAATGTTCCAAGAGGTAGAAAATGGAGGTTGCCAGTTTCTTACGGCCTGAGCCTGGAGACTGACACAGCATCATTTCCACTGTATTCTACCCATCAAAGCTGTTACAGAGCCCAACCAGACTCTGGAGGAGATGAAGACCTCACCTCTTAATGGGAGGGATGTCAAAGAAGCCGTGGCTATCTTTAATCCACTACATCCTCTTCCTAGGGAGAGAAATCAGTAACTACCTCAGTGGACCGCTGGTATGCAGGGACCCCAGAACTAAAGAAATACAATTGTGTGGAAGGACATTTCATCTAGGCCTTGAAGAGACCTGGTTGAATATGCTTCTCTGGTGTCTGTCCACTACATTAAGTATCTTTCTCTTGGGAGATAAATGCTGCCAAATTCTTGCTGTTTGGCTCCCCTCTCCTGGGTTTTGAAATGGCCACTCCTATTCTGTTAACACATTCTTTCTTCAGTCTGGCGAATACCATTGATTAAATGGATTTTCTTTCTTAGAACTCACATTACCATCAAGCCTTCCAGAGATTATCCTCCGGTTTCCCTGACTTGGCTTAAGTGATTTTCAGTCTCATCTGGCAGACATTTACAGGTACTATAGCAGAATTAGGTGTACTGCCTTTAAACATCAGAAATGGAAAATTTGAAACTAGTGTTAAGGTCAAAAATATAAATCATATCAACTTAGCAACTGCACTGCCAGAATTTTTATATTACAGATAAAGGAATATTCCAGCATATTCAAAGTAGCAATATTTCTGACTGAGAAAGATTAGAATGACTTTCATGCTCTAGTAGGGGACTAATGAAATAAATTATAATACATTCGTATGATGAAATTTTATGCAACCATTAAAAAGAATAGGGGCAGATCTGTAGCATGAACGTGAATCACTTGCTAAGAGATGGAAAGAAAGGTGCAAAACTATATAATATGCCATCATAGGTGGGTAAAAAAGAATGTGAAGTATTTATGCATTTATATGTACATAAAATATATCTGGGAAAACACACAAGACATTGGTAGTGATGGCTGCCTCTGTGTAGGGGTCTTGGAGTCTGGAGGTAAGAACTAGAAGGAAGACTTAATTTTATTGCAGGACTGCTATGGACCTCCACCAGTTTCTTCTGCTTCACCCTGCCCAGGCATAGCTCAACAGCAAAAGAATGGAGGACAGGAGATAAACAGATGTCTGACCAAGTGCTTCCTGGTCCAACATAATATTTTGAGGTCTTCTGATGGCCCTTCCTGTTGTACTTATGTTTGGCTTTGGGTCCTTACTTTTGATGCCCACCTCTATGTCGGCATTCTCTTTTTCGGTTCTGCATCGGTCGCTGATCATCCACTCCTTGCTCTTGAAATACTCTCATTGCTTCACTCTAGCCCAGCCCAACTTTTAATTTTTTTTTTTTTATCTTCACCCGAGAACATTTTTCCATTTTTTGTTTAGGTAGAGTGGGAGGGGGAGAGAGAGAGAGAGAGAGAGAGAGAGAGAGAGAGATCGACGTGAAAGGGACACATCGAGTGGCTGCCACCTGCACAACCCAACCAGGGCTGGGGACAAACTGCAACCAAGGTACATGCCCTTAGCGGGAACCGAACCCGGGTCTCTCTGGACCGCAGGCCAACGCTCTAACTGCTGAGCCAAACCGGCCAGGGGGCCAGGGCTCAGCTTTTAGACAAAGGATTGCCCAGCATACTAAGGTTTGCTTCTGTGTGTGTGAGGGCTGCAGGTGGTGGATGGACAGTGCTTCTGTTTTCCTGACAGCCTCTCTGAGGCCATCCCAGGCAATACCTTTTCATGGATCTTCCTTTACCCTCAGCCTATTGTTTCTCTAGAGTGCAAAATCAGAAGGAAATCCTTACTGTCCAACTACATGGTAACTTATAACAGTTCTGCCTTCTTGCACAAAAACACATTTTTTTGATTATTGAAGTAAGGGCTGCACACACGCACAAAATTTTTTTGCAGCTTTGTTTGTAAAAGATTCAGAAACATGTAAAATGCCCATCGACAGGATAAGTAAATCGCAATATTTCATACAATGAAACACTATACAGTAGTCAGAATGAATGCACAAGATTTTTATGTATGAATATAGAACTCAAAGTTGAGTATAGAATGATATGTACAGTAGAATGGTATTTCTAAAAGAAAAACTACACAAAAGTACTATAGGCCATCATTGGATACATATATGTAGTAAAATTATAGAAACATTGACAAAAAGGCTACACTTCAACTTGAGGATAGCAGTTGCTTTGGGGAGGGAACAAAGGGAAGGTTAAGAAGGGGAATTTGTATCTGAAATGTTTTTATTTTAAAAAAGATGTGAAGCAAATATGACAAATATTAACAGTTCTTAATTCTGGAGGGTGGGTACATGGGTGTTTATAATGTTTTCTTTAATTATCCACATTAAAATATTCATAGTAATAAATACAAGTAATTTTGCTCATCAGGAGTCCAAATGGTGCTACTGGCTTGGTGTGATCTTGGAGATCATTCGAGGCAAAGTTTGGAGCAAGGAGAACCTGAGAACGCTGTTAATTATTTAGCACCTTCTGTCACTTTGAAATGTGAATTTCACTTGTGTGAGGGGTTTGGGCTAAACCCCTGACGACACTTTGACAGCACTGTCCCAGCTGGACTTCTTTTCACCTTTGACCCTGGGCCTTCTTTCTGGCATCACGAGTGGCCTGTGCCTGAACTTACATCTGCCTGTTTATCCACCTGATGGCTGCCGACTTTTAGGGTCAGATTTGTTGACACTGGCAGAACAATCTTGGTATTTGTGAGTTTACTTTTGGCCTCATGGCTGTTTACTTGCTGTGTTAGTGTTGGTTTGCTGTGCTGACACTCCCCCTAAGTGGACCATATCAGTACACTACAGGGGTCATACACTAAAGAGGTCACTAAGTAGAATAGAACAACGCAATGCAGCATCCATTTTTTTTCAGGGGGAAGTTTTTAGATGATTTTAATGTTCTTTTTTTCTTGTAACAGTTTTGTTGAGATATAGTCACATACCATACAATTCACCCATTTACCAATCAAATGGTTTTTAATATATTGACGGACTTATGCAACCATCACCATATCATTTTAGAGTATTTTCATCACCTCAGAAAGAAACCTTGCACTCTTTAACAGTCCTTCCCCCTTCCCTCCCTGTGGAATGACCCTTCCCTCCCTATGTAATGACTACGTTCCCTAGGCCTTCCTCATCAGCCTTGGCAACCATCAATCTATTTTCTGTCTCTATAGATTTGCCTATTATGAACATTTCACATAAATGGACTCATTGAATATGTAGTCTATTGTGAAAGGTTTCTTTTGCTTAGCATGTTTTCAAGGTTCATCCATGTTGCAGCAAGTCTCAAGCATCACTACTCTGTTCCTTTTTATGGCTGACTAATACTCCATTGTAGGGATATACTGCAATTTGTTCATTTATCTGTTGATGGATATTTGGGTTGTTTCCACTTTTTGGCTTAAGTAGTACTTTTTGAGTTCTCAAGGTACATGCAACTGTCAAAGGTATTAAAGTGTTGAAAAATGGATTTTATTCAGTAACTGACAACAGGGGAAAGAGATGAACTCCATTCCAATTGTATAGAGCATGAAGGAGTGGGGAGGGGGACCTGCGGGGGCTTGAGTAGAGTCAAGGAAGTGAAAAATGACAAAAGCCGGAAGGGAGGCTTGGTTCATGTGACACTCATCTGGGTTTGCTAAATAATGCTGATCTTATTGAAGCTGGGCTCCTACCCTCCCACTGGAGGCTGGGAGACGGGGCCTGATCTGCAGGTGTTGGCTGGAATAAACAGCAAATTCTTTTGGCAGCCTTGAGTTTCTTTAGGCAGGCACTTTAAGGGAGGCTTCATCCTAGCGGTGAAGGTCATCCTAGGGACGGGACCTGGAGTAGTTAGAAACTATGCTAATGTGTCCAAGTCTTTCTAGGCCAAGTTTGAGGCCTAGTCGAGAAGGATCCTAACTAGAATTTAGTTAAGGAGATCATTTTTATCACAGCCCAAAGTTTATTTGGAGTACAGCCTGCAGCCAGGTTCCCCATTAGGAGGGCAATTAGAGGTGTCAGCAACCACACATACCTACCTCAGCTGGGCCCCAGAAGTCCTGGTCTTCATTGCCTTTTACTACCCATACTGAAGAATTTAGAGCAACCTGGGACAAGACAAGGCTAAAGAACAGAGTTAACCTTGTTCCGTCATCTGTAGTGGAAGCTGATCCTTTATGAAGCCAGTGGCTCTTGGGAACTTTCTAAGAGTTTTTAGGTTCAGAGTCTCTTTGACCAGCAGTCAGTTGAGGGTAGGTAGTGACAGTCTGGGACACATCGGCCAGATGTCCTGTAGACAAGAGCTGAGTAAGTCCCTCTCTTATCCCTCAACCAATCAGGATTGACCCCAGATGTCCCACAAGCCAGAGGTGTTACTTTTTCCCCAGTCATGTGATCAGCGTGACCAGTCCTTCCAGTAATCACTTCACTCCATGTGCAAGTCCTCCTTGTGTCTTACCTTCATGTGAGCCCTGGATTCTCCCGAGGTGCCTTAGTCATTTCTTCCTTGTATAACTCATACCATTGTAGAATATCTCTCGCCTCTCACATATGAGCCACATCAGGACTATCTGAAGAGTTGTCACCTCATATACATGATCATTATCATCAATATCCATGATTGCCCAAGAGCAGGAAGCATAGTCAGTGGCAAAAGAAGCTGCCAAGTTAATTCATTCCCTGGTTCTTCTTGCTATTTGCAAACTCTAGTACTGTGGTTTCCAAGGCATGGGTGTGAGAAGAAAAGTGGTAGATGAGAAAAGCTAATTATGTGGCTTGGGTGTCTTTTAGCCTTTCTGGGCCTCTTCCCACCTCCCCAACTCATAATGAAAAATTCGGTTTAAATTCACCTTCTGGTGAATTGCCACATTTATAATAAAAACTTTCTTAAGTGTGTGCTTCCCTGGGAACTGAGTCTTGATTGTCTAGTTATTTTTTCAGTTTCTCCTTTAAAAGTCCTTCCCATCTTTCAAAGGCACCTGCTGCCTGGGGATGATCCAGGACATGGAAGGTCCAGCGAATGCCCCAGGGAGCAGCCCACTGCTGAATACTTTTTACTACAAAGGTGGCACCATTGTCTAATTGGATGCTCTTGGGGGGATTTGAATATGTGGCATGGTTCACCTAAGGAAGGGTCTCTGAATAGTGTGCCCATCCATGTGCTATGCAGATGGAGATGGCAGTGCCATACATTGAAAAGGTATCTACTATAGTCAGTGTCAACAGTACCCTTGAGAGGATAGTAGGGGACCTATATAGTCTGTTTGCCAGGACAGGCCAGGTCTGGTAACCCTCAGTTTCCTTTACCACTGGACTATGTAGCTGGCAGTCTGGGTATATTTGCCATGCTTCCTTGGCTTCATGTGCTGGAGTCATTGTTTCGGGGCCCAGTCTTGAATTGTAGATGGATCACCATGAGTTGTGAAATGGTATACCCAAGGTGGCCATGGTCTTTACATGGGCACTACAGATCTCATCCATTTGTTGATTCCATTGGTGTTCATCCAAAGAGACCTTTTCCATGGGCATCCACCTGGGTCTCAAACAGGGGATGTGAGTCTTGTGTGATCTGCTACCTCTTTGGTTCATCCCAAAGAGGCTAAGATTTGATTATCCAGGCCCTCTGTTGCCAGGCACCAACCATACACCATGAACCAGTGAAAATGTAACAAGGTGAAATTTGGGAGGTCTTTTCCAGAGCAAGTATCACAGCTTACAGCTGTGCCTATTGATCAGAGTTCTCCTCTCCATGCATAGTTTCAACAGTTTTTGGGTGGCTGTACGGTAGCAGCAGTCCAGGATACCCCATGGCCTTTAGTTGATTCATCCATGAATTAGGTCTTCAGTGTACCCAAGCTTTGTCAAGAGCCTCAGTGTGGTGAAGCTCCCAAAAAACTCAAGGTGTTGGCATAGACCCTGTACCCCCCACCCCCTGCCAGGGGTGAAATAGACCCTGCATCTTAATCAGCACATCTGAAGGGCAACCAACCACTTAATGCTTAGTTTACTTTTCCCGGAACTATCGCTTCCACATATGGCTTGTCAGGCCACTTTGTTGCTGTTCTCATTTTTGCCCCATTTCATGATAGGGACATTGGGGTATAGCATCCCTTTGTATGGCAGTCTCAGTGTCCACCAGTACTCATTTGTCTCTCAAATGGGGGATTCTTGGTGGTGATATCAGGCAAATGTCATATCCAACACCCTAGAGAGCCATTACCTAAATAGACACATATATTTGCCATGGGCTCCAGTCTGCAGAATTGTTAGTCACTGACATATGTTGCTCAAAAGTCTCGTGAGCACTGACTGGCCCAAGTAGAAGGGCAGTTCGTACAGTCTATTGAATAGTTTTCTTAAGCATGTCTGTCTAGTTCATTGATCAAGACTGATCTTCCCTTCTACCCCTTCCCTTTCTCTGAAATCTTATTCTACTTTATTTTTTTATTATTATTTTTCAATTTGTTTCTATATTGATTTGAGAGAGAGAGAAAGGGAGGAGAGATAGAAACATCAAACATCGATTGGCCTGCATGCCCCACACTAGGGATTGGGCCCACAACCTGGGTATGTGCCCTGACTGGGAATCAAACCAGTGACCTCTTGGTGTATGGGTTGATGCTCAACCACTGAGCCACACCGGCCGGGCCCTATATTACTTTATTGATACCACATGGCTGAGCAGGGAGAACTGGGTGGACTCCTGGTGGTCTTCTCAACCCACTACCACTGTTTTAAACTTACTCTTTTTTTTTATCCTCACTCGAGGACATTTTTGCATTTATCTTCAGGTAGAGCCAGAGGGAGAGAGGGGCTAGAGAGAGAAACATTGATGTGAGAGAGACACATCGACTGGTTGCCACCCACATGACCCCAACCAGGGCTGGGGACAAACTGTAACTGAGGTACGTGCCCTTAGTGGGAACCAAACCTGGGACTCTCTGGTCTGTGGGCTGATGCTCTAACCGCTGAGCAAAACCCACCAGGACCACTACCACTGTTTTAATTGGGGCAGTTCCTCATTGGGAATTTGCTTTACCATAAAGAGAATTATATGCATTGAATATGTCTACTTCCACAATACATTCAGCAGCATCTATTATAACCACTTGAGTGTCTATATAGGCTCAAAGACTCATCCACTGTGAACCTTTTAAGAGTCTCATGCTCTACTAACTGAGCTAGCCGGGCACTCCTTACAGCGAACCTTTTATACATCAACTTGGCTCAGCTACGATGTTGTAAAGGTAGACTTTTAGTGAAGCCGTTTACCCTCCATAATGTGGGTGGGCCTCATCCAATTAGTTGAAGGCTTTTAAGTGAAAAGACTAACGTCCCCAGAAGAGGAAGGAGTTCTGCCCGTAAACTGCCTTCAGACTCAAGACTGCAACATCAACTCCTGCTGGAATTTCCAGACTTCTGGCCTACCCTGCAAATTTCAGACTTGCCAGCCTCCACAATTGTATAAGCCATTTCCTTAAATCTCTGGCCAATTTTGCTCAGTGGTTAGAGCATCAGCCTGAGGACCAATGAGTTGTGTGTTCGATTCCAGTCAAGGGCACATACCTCGGTTGCTGTTCGTTCCCGGCTCTGGTTGGGGTCATGTGGGAGGCAATCAGTTGATGTACCTTTCTCACATCAATGTTTCTCTCTTTCTCCCTCTCTTCATCTCTCTCCCTCCCACTCTATCTAAACAAAAATAGAAGAATATACTCGAGTGAGGATTAAAAAAGAAAACAAATCTCTCTCTCTCTCTCTCTCTCTCTCTCTACACACACACACACACACACACACACACACACACACACACACACACACACACATATTCAGTAAGTTCCCATTTACCATGTCACTAGGTTCTATAACTGTTAAGCAAAACAGTATACAATGAAACCACTTTTACCATGGGCTAATTGATATAAACAAAAGTTAAGTTCCTACGGCATTTCATCATTCTGGATCCCTGTATTTCTACATTCTGCCCCTGTCTTAGCTTGCCAAGGCTGCCATAACAAAGTACCACAAACTGATTGGCTTAAACAACAGAAATGTATTGTGTCACAGTTCTGGAGGCCAGAAGCCCCAAATCAAGGTGTTGGCAGGGTTGGTTTCTTCTGAGGGCTGTGAGAGGAGCCTTTTTTGTTGCCTTGTACATGATGGTCTTCATGGCCATGTGGCATTCTCCCTGTATGCGCATAGGTCTGCATCCAAATTACCTCTTTTTGTGAGGCCATCAAGTCATACTGAATCTGGGCCCACCCTAATGACCTTACTTTAACTTTATTACTTCTGTAAAGGTTCTACTTTAAAATAAGGATCACATTCTCAGGTACTGAGGTTAAGACTTCAACATGAATTTTGGGGAGACACAATTCAACCTATAACACCCCTTTAGCCTGAAGGGCATTTATCTTGGTCTGTGTCCAGGCTGCTGTCCTGGGAAGTTTGTTGCCCAGAGCTAGTTTTTCAGAGTCTATCTCTGAGCTGCAAGAGAAGATTTCACTGTCTTCAAAGGCCTGATGTGACTATTTCATCATCTGGGCACTCATGTTTTCTATTATAAAGCTAGACCAGGGTTACAGGGCCCAAAGGGAAGTTATAGTTTCCCCTCTTATCACCCATGGGGCTTCTCAGATGATGGTTTCATTGTGGTGTAAAGACTCAGCACAACCAGTACAACCAGCCATGATCAGTCTTTACTCATTCTTCCTCCATGCTCATGTCATCAGCTAAGCTGTTCATAGCCAGGGTGGCTAGGAGCATGGGGTTGGTCATTAGGTGATGAATTGATTTCTATTCCTTCTTATCTGGCAGAACTGGGTGGCTTTCTCTTCTGTAAAACGGTGCGACCCAACTTCTAGCATCTCATTAGGTTTTTGTCTAAACTTGTCTCTAATTTCTTCTTTCCTTCCCTTTGAAAGAAGGGACCTCAGTATATCTCTGATGAGCTAACTGCCCTTGATAACCAGGGAGTATTTTATCTGTGATCATGGCTACCTGTCCAAGCAAAGCAGTTTCACTTTCTTAATGATACAGAAGGGTAAGGAGCAACCATGAAATGCTTTAAAAAATGTTTATGGGGCCTTCTTCTCTTTTACTCTAAACACCAACACAACTAACTCACTTGGGCTCTCAGGAACAATGATCAAAGACCTTTGCCACCTTGTCACTAAACACATCAGCAAATGAGTATGCTAATGCCCGCCAGGATCCTGTTCTATACCTTGCTAGTCTTGCTGTCTATTTTCCAAAAAGATGTTGTAACCTTATCAGCTTTGGGGAGGAAGGGATTAAAAACCCCATGGAGTCTATCTTCACGAGCAGGAGGTGTAACTTTTATATCAGGAACATCTACCTTTTAGTTGATGAAAGACAGCAGTTTTTCCTTGCTAGAGGGATTCAATGTTGTTCCACCGACATTGTTTCCAGAAAACCATGGACATTGTCATGGTTGGGGAACTTCAACTTACCAATCAACAAGACATTATACAATGAAAACTTTGGACATCAGAGAAGTTTGCCTAATACTTTAGGAACGCTCATGATTAAGCATTTGTTACTGGTTTCACATTTTTGCAACAGTTCATAGGAGGAAATGGCCTCACGGGCTTCACACTCACAGAATCACATTCCCTTTTGTCTCTCTGCACTGCAATTCTTGCCCCAAGCGATCAGTCATTTTTTACAGAAACATGGGCTCAGAGGTTTAACACAGGCACTTCAGAAAGTATGCAGTGGCCAGAAGCTCTGGGAATCCGGGATGGGGGAGAGGGGAGGGTGCACTCCCAGAAAGCGCAGTTTTACACTTACTTTTAGTTTTCAGTGGCCACATATTGACAGCGTAGATGAGACTGTGGGAAGATCCCCACTCCTCTGCACTGCTAGTCTGATTTGTCCTAACCGGAACTGTACATCCTCTAGTGGGAATATCCTCCCCCTACCACTTCCTCCCCACCCACACATACATGTAGCCACACCACGTGCTACTAGATCCCAGAAATCCATTTATCTCCTACTTGACTGGGTCCTAAAAGAGCATTGTAACTTTACCAGCTCCGCGTTGGGCACCAAACTTGTCTAGTTCCCACACTGGACAAGGCAAGGCCAAGGCCCTAACGGATTCTTCCAGAAAAGATACAATGGTGCCTGTTTAGATTTAGACAGTTCATTGCTTACACAGAGAGTGAAAAGAAGAATGAACCAAAGGTCCCAGTTCTCGAAGACCATTGTCCCCCACACACAAAAGGACAACCCTGAAACAAAAGAGGCCAGATGACTGCGATGCAAGGTATGTACCCGTTGTTGAGAAGACACCCTCTTTTCTGAGGGGTGTAAGGCAGAACCCACAGAACATGAGAAACTGTTTCATGACAGCCTCCTAGGGGACACAGGGAGTTAAGTGCCAGGTGGCCTGAAGGCAGCTCCTTGCTGGCATCCAGTCCTCTGCCTTCTTGGAGGATTATAGGGCGGGCGTTCAGCCTGAAGACTCAGAGAAGGCTGGGTTCAAGCCTTTGTGTATATGGACACAAGGTAGGGAGGGTGCCATGGTGAAGCTATTACCCAACAGAGTGACAAAGGCTGTTAGTGTTGGGACTGAAGCTAGAACAAAATCTACTGCCAAGTAGTCCCTGACTCCTCAGCTGATATGTGGATGGCTGAGCTGAGCTGAAAACGCATGACAATGGGACAGGCACTTTTTTCCTATAAAAATGACCCCCTTTAAAAAAAAAAGTCACATAAATATGAGTTACATGCTAATTATTTGTGGTTACATACCACATTTAACAGAGAGTGTCATTTTGAATTAGTTGGAATTATTTGCAGAAATCGAGAAATCAGAAAAATAAAAGGACACAAAAAGAAGAAAATCTAAATCTTCTATAATCCTAACACCCTGTACATGTCAGAGTGTCTTGTACACATAGGTGCTTAATAAGCATTTGTGAAATGAATCCGTAAATACACACATGATCCTGGGAGTAAGTAAGCGTTGTCCCTGCTTGCTTGTCCTTGGTGAATAAGCTTCCACACTTTCTCCCATGTGTCACCTACATATTCATGTTTTCTAAAATGAAAGCATACCATGTCCAGCCAGTGTGGCCCAGTGGATTGAGCGTCGTCCCATGGACTGAGAGGTCCTTGTTCGATTCCCGGTCAGGGCACATGCCTGAGTTGTGAGCTTGATCCCCAGAAGGGGCCATGCAGGAGGCAGCCAATGATGTGAGACACATCGATGTTTCTATCTCTCTCTCCCTTCCTCTCTCTCTAAAAAAATCAATAAAAATATATTTTAAAAAATAAATAAAATGAAAGCATACCATATATTCTCTTTTGTTATTTGTCACTTACTAAAAAATAAATATGAATATCTTTCTATATCAGTAAACACTTTTGTTTTAATGAATGAATTCAATACTTTCCCTCTGTGGAATGTCACCTAGCAGAGGCCAGCCCTGCCATGCATCTTGGAGAGGATCCCTAGGAGGTTCGGTTCTGCCAAATGGTACTTAGGACCTATCTGAGAACCCTTGGGACTTTCTAACGGGCTCAGGTTACGGCCCTAATGGTTGGCACACAGACACAGCACACATCTCTCAGCAAGTATTCTGGTGTCTTTCTAAAATAGGTTCTTACATAAATAGATCCTCATTAAGTTCCACTGGGTAATCTAACTGAGAAGAATATGAAAGTAAAGGGAAGAAAGTCGGGCTTGGTCAAGGGAGAAATGTCCCCAAAACCCCCTAAATGATAGCTGGAAAGTAGGGGCAGAGTCTTTGGACTCCAGGGGAGAAGCTGGTACCCGAGTAAATGGTTATTGGTCTAGTCTTTTCAAACATGACACCCCCCCCACCTTATTCCAAAATCACACGGTAGAAATTTTGAAAAACAAATCTGGGCATAAAGAAGAAAGTAAACTGCCTATAAACTGTGACTCAGACATAAAATTTGCTTGCATTTTTATAAAAATGTGACATGTAATTTTACTTGAACTTAACAGAAGGAAAAGAAACCAAACTTCAGATAAATATTTTTTTCAAAATGAGATATTATTTCTTAAAACGAGTCCTCTAAAATTAAATAATTAAGAGACATATTAAGAGATTGGGGTTATTGCAGAGGTTCTCAACCTGGGGTGATTTTACCCCTCTGGGGACGTTTTGGCAATATCTAGAGACATTTTTGGTTGTCATAACCTGGGAAGGTGCTAGTGGGTAAAGACCAGAGAAGGCTGCTAAACATCCTACAGTGCACAGGACAGTTCCCACAACAAGGAATTTTTCAGCCACAGATGTCAACAGTGCTGGGAGAAACCCTGGGTGATATGGCGTGGTTGTGGTGCTTTGAACAGCATGTAGTTTTAAAGGGCCTGAGTTTGCTTCTCGTTAGTTTTCTCAGTGATCAGCGGAGTGAGTGGTTGAGGGCATGGCCTCCAGTCTGATGATCTGAGTTTGACTCTGACTCACCAGTCAAGTGACTTTGAGCAACCTCTTTGGGCCTTCATTTTCTCATCTATAAGACTGGTCCTGTGAAACCTACATCACACAGCTGTCGTAAGGACTGAATGAGCTACTATAAATAAAATGCTTAGGATAGTGTCCAGTTTATGCTACACTCCATGAAATATTTGCTATTATTCTTATCACTAATAACATTAAGTTATTAATATCTTAAACCAAACAGAAAACACAAATTAAGCTTTTGTTTACGATAAATCTCCTATGGAATTTAATCAACAAAAATAGATATATAAGAAAAGTATTTTTTTTTAAATGGACGCTTTAAGAAAAATAAACAAAATGAATATCTAAGGCCCACTTCTAAGTCTAAGGAGTGTATACATGAATTCAGAGATTCAGCAAAGCTTTCCTGTTTTCTTGAATTACCTGATCAATGGTGGGTGACTTTTTGTTTCAGAAAACACTTTCTTTTTTTCCTCCTTTAGATTTAAAAAATTTGAATGCGTTCTCATATTTCAAAACTCAAAACAATAAAACAAGATCTACATGGTACAGTCTTACTCCCACTGTCTCCTCCACCCTCCCACAGGTAATCACTTTAACTAGTTTCTGATGTATCGATCTAATGTTTCTCTGTAAAAGCAAATGCAAATGTTGTGCATTCTTATTTAGCCTCTCTTTCTTAGACAAAAGATAGCATGTTTTTCCATTTAACAATCTATCTTGGTTGTCTGTCTTTCCATATTAGTGCACAAGGAGCTGCTTTATTCTCTTTTAAGGTGATATAGTATTCAATTATGTAGATGTTCCATACTTTGTTTATAAATGTGTTTGTAATTTTTAGAGATATTAACAAATTGTCCTCCATGTAGGGCTATGTCATTTTAGATTCTCACCAGTAATGTATGAATATGCCTGATTCTCTTCAAGAATCTCCGTTCAAAACCATACCACACTGGCAGGCATTGCTGGGAGGTAGAAGTGAAAAGAAGCCTAAATAGATGTTGGGGGCTTGTCAAAGCTGCCTTTCTGGGAACTGGCAGAATGGACTGTTAGTTCAGGGTGGATTCTGAGCAACTGGATAATATATTGAGGGGAATCATGTTGCATTGATCCTAAGAGAATCCAGTTTTTATTGCCAATAGTAAGACCCAATAAGACTGGCGTATTTCTAGACTGTGAGTTAGGTGAAGTGCCTTCTATAATTTGAATGATAGATGTCTATGATTTTGATGTCTCTTTTACAGAAACCCTTTGGCCTAATTTCTAGAGTGGAGCAGATTCTGATTCTCTTAAAATCTCTTTAGTAACAGACTGTGAAAAATGAAGTACCTGGGAAACCACTGTTTCATTTGCTTTCAGTGTATAAGTGTAAATTAGTCAGTAAATTTATTTGTGGTTTGTTTAAAAATTTTGCCCTCCCGCCCTGGCCAGTTTGGCTCAGCGGTTAGAGCATTGGCCTGCGGTCTGGAGAGACCCGGGTTCGGTTCCCGCTAAGGGCGCGTACCTTGGTTGCAGTTTGTCCCCAGCCCTGGTTGGGTCGTGTGGGTGGCAGCCACTCGATGCGTCCCTTTCACATTGATGTTTCTCTCTCTCTCTCTTCCTCCCACTCTATCTGAACAAACTATCAAAAAATGTCCTCAGGTGAGGATAAAAAATAAATAAATAAAAATTTTGCCCTCCCTAAACCAAAAGACATTTATTTTCTCCCTCGTTTTTCAGCAGGTATAAAGACATCATAGAAATGTCCATTTCATAGATGCTATGGGTATTGTCAAGTGCTTTAGAAATTCTAAGATAAAGTATTTGAGAATTATATTACTTAACACAGCTAGTAATTTTTTTATTAAAATAATTTGTTACACCTCATAGTATACTTCATATTTGGATTCTTTCTCATTCAGCTTTTTGTTTATCCTGGAGTTTGTAATTGTGTTTCTTTTTCTTATTGATTACATATTTATCTTTATCCTGTTGACCGCAAGCTGCAGTAGATTTAAATACTTCTATGGAGGAGCCATAGGCATTCTACTATACCTCATCAAAGGGCTCAATTTCTCTAAAACCCCAAACCCCAAATATCTATACCTCAGTGTACCTCAGTTCATCACATACTCCATTTTCCCCACATTTTGTTCCTCTAAGGACCTCAGTTCCTCTAGTTAGTGATTGCTCTCAGTATTACAACTCCTGTGTGCTCATTGTTTCCAGTGTTCTCCTTCTGGAACTACAGGCCATCCCAGTGCCTACCTCCCACCTAATGTGATTTTGCGTAGCCCACTTGCTGTGGTGTGGCTACCAGATACTCCCCCATCCCATCTTCTCTCCATGAAGTGCCTGCCTGGTTGAGCTTTGTTATTCAGCTTTGGTTGAACCCCACAGGTGCTGTGCAAGGCCAAGTATGGTCCAATGTGGATATCTCGTGTAGGACCTCAGACCCATGTGAACCTGGCCAGTGCCCCACTCCTGGAGCAAGTGATGCGGCAAGAGGGCAAGTACCCAGTACGGAATGACATGGATCTATGGAAGGAGCACCGGGACCTTCAGGGCCTGCCGTATGGGCCCTTTACCACGTGAGCTGGGGCCCGAAGGGACTGGAACAGAGCCCCAGAGGTTCTGGCCCAAGGGCAGTGGCACTGGGCAACCGGTAGATATGGGCATCGTAGGATCTCCCTGCATCTTCTGAATGTGATATTCAGTGTAGAAAGCAGTGGCTGGGATGGACTAAAGCCCAGGGACCATTCATTGACTGTTCCACTAGTATATTGTATGACTTTGGACAAATGAATAATTTTTCCTTCCTTGGCCTTACATTTCTCATATGTAAAATGGGAAATTTGGACTAGAGTATCTCCAAGGTAACTCTAGGACCTTACCAGCTCCATTATTCTATATTATGGTTGAAAATATACTAACTCAAATCATAATGGGACATATCTGTTTATAGTTGTAAAAACATCATTACCATATTAGTTGGGAGGGCTCAATATAATTTAAAAAATATTTCCCAAATTATGTATTGTATGCTTCTTGTTAGATATCATTTTCATGGATGCTGTCCATACACAGAGCCAGATGTATGTTCTAGTCTTGAAGTTATACCTAGAAAAGTTCAGATTATTTTGGCAGTGACATATTGAAGGATGGGCTGAGTCTGTTATATACTCATATGCCAACTGAGGTAAATTAATTGAGAATCACTAGTGATAAATCATTCCCAATGCCACAGGCTGTAATTGGATATATTACAATTTATTTATTTATTTTATTGGCTATAGTATGTTAACAGAGCTCCAAAAACAATGAATGGCTTTTCATTTTCCCTAGTTGTTTGGCTTCCACGTTTTAGTCATTTCTTAAGGGACTAAAGTCAATCCTGGTGGTGGCAGCAGCAAAATGACAGTAACTATGTGTTTATGACATGACAGGCATCAGGCTAGTCTTTTTACATTTATTATTGAATATTATCCTCACAACATGCCCAGGGAAAAGACGTTTATTCCCATTGTACAGATGAAGAAACTGAGGACTAGAGAACTTTTTGCATCTCTTGCCAGTGGTGACACAACTAGGTGGTGGAGAAGGTCTCTGAGGCTGGAACTCTAGAACGTGGCACTGTGGGAGAGGGAACCAGTGGCTGGAGGGTTTGTTTCCTCTGTCTTTGATGCCTTTACACCGTTCTCCCATTACATGGTTGTCTGTCTTTGTCCTGGTTCCTTCACAGATGGGTAGTTTCAGAACTTAACAGTTCCTGGACCCTTTATTCAAAGTTCTGGGAAGAGAATAGAGAATGTCTGTTCTTCAAGGGCTCTTTAACTGATGTCCGACCCTAAGGGCAAGATGTGGGCCTCAGGCTCTCGCCAAGGCAGGCCACCTCCGGACTTCAAGGCTCAGAGTTAGACCAAAACTGAACATTATATATACCCCTTTGTCATTGGTTTATACTTTTTTACTCTCTCTATATATATTTAAAGGCTATTTTGCTAACTTATGATAATAAGGGTGTTTTGTTTTAACACACACACACACACACACACACACACACACATATTTTTAGCCTCACTCAAGGATATTTTTCCATTGATTTTTAAATAGAGTGGGAGGGAGGGAGGCCAGAAGGGAGAAAGGGGGAGAGAGAGAGAGAGAGAGAGAGAGAGAGAGAGAGAGAGAGAGAGAGATGTGAGAGAGACACATCGATAAGTTGCCTTCCACATGACCCTGACCAGGGCTGGGAATCAAACCTGCAACCCAGGTATGTGCCCTTGACCAGGAATCAAACCTGTGACCCTTTGGTTCACAGGCTGATGCTCTAACCACTGAGAAAAACCAGTCAAGGCTTAACATATATATTTTAAAATCTCACTTTATGAAGCATTGTTTCCTCAAGAAATTTTTTATCAACCACAGAAATGCTCTCATTTGATCTCCACAAATCTGATCCCCACTGTTAGAGAGTTTTACTCTTGGAGAAGCACCTACAACCTGAAGTTTCAGTAAGTGGGTCTATTCTGGTTTTCATTTCTTTCTAAGAAACACTTTTTGTTTGTATTTTTTCAGGTTTTGCCCAATATAATAAAGAAAACTCCTGGGGTTTGAGTTTCTTTTAAATAAATAATTTAAAAAAAAATTTTGCCCTTATTGATTTTAGAGAGAGAGGAATTGAGAAGGAGAGAGAGAGAGAAACATCGATGGCCGCCTCCTACATGCTCCCCACTGGGGATTTGGCCCACAACCTGGGCATGTGTCCTGACCGGGAATCGAACTGGCGACCTCTTGGTGCATGGGTCGACGCTGAACCACTGAGCCACACCAGCCGGACTAAATAAATAATTTTTTTAAAATAAAAAGTCTGATTCTTGACTTAAGACTTTCATGTTTTTCTTTTTAAAATACCTTATTGGTTTTTAAAATTCAAGAGTAATACTACTGTAAAAGTTCCAATAATGTAACATTGTCTTTCCACCTCTTACCCCCATCCCATCCTCCTAAGTAATCCTGACAGTTTGGTGGGTATTCTTCCTTATTTTATGTAGAAACATGCAAATATACATGTGGATATGTAGAGTTTTCTCTCTTCCTCTTAAAATTGGACCATATTGTACTTACTGTTCTGCAACTGGCTTATAAAAATTTACCTCGTCCCAGCTTGCTTAGGAAAGGTGAGGGTGGGGCAGCCCCTAAACATTAAGCTCCCCCGTTGGAAGCATGCACCTAACAACATGAGCATCCCTTTCTAACCAGAGTGGGGACCAAACTACCTGCTGGATGGCTGTGGCAAGAGGGATTGGTGCATCAGCCTAGTGGGGCTCCCTGGCCTGTTGGCCTGTTGAGCTAAGAAGAGCATGAAGGTCCAGGATCCGAACACCCCATGAACCCTAGTTGTCTCATCCTCTATTCCTCATCTTCCACACAGAGGGACTGATTCACTGCAGCGCCTCCTCATTTCACATACAGAAGTTTCTGAAGTTGTGTAATTCTAAGATAATCATGGTAATCAGTAAGCATTCGCCATGTGCCAGGCACTGATTAAGCACGTTAATTACCTGAACAACCCTAATATGATAGGCGCTCTTATTATTCCCATTTTACAGAAGGGGAAACTGAGGCTCAGAGGAATTCAGTTCTGCCTACCTAAGGTCACTCAACCAGTAATCATTAAACCTGTGATTTGCCCCTACCTAGGCAATCTGATTCTAGATGCCCACCTTAACCACTTCCACTCTGCTGTAGTGAGATTCTAAAGTTTAGTGATTCAAAGATTTTATCATTTGAAAGCTTGGTGAGTCTATCATTTTCAATCTCAAAATGAGATTTTCCTAGACTCTTTAGGGGCCTCAGGGTGGGAAGATGCCCTGTAATCTAACCCCCATTAGATACTTACACTTATGTTGCTCCTCTGTTCCCTGCAGGCAAGGGCATCACTGGTACCAGCTGCGCCAGGTTCTGAACCAGCGGATTCTGAAGCCAGCTGAGGCTGCTCTCTACACGAATGCTCTGAATGAGGTGGTTGACAGCTTCATGGTTCGCCTGAACGAGATTATGGCAGAGAGTGACTCTGGGGATCAGGTGCCCGACATGGCTCAACTTTTCTACTACTTTGCCTTGGAAGGTACCTTTGTTGGGAGAGGGGCTGGGTGGGCATGGGTCAGGGGTAGGTTGTGTTACCCTCTTCAGAGTTCCCTGGGTCCTGTGCCGTGGCACTGCCTCTTGTGATGGCCTCTGTGCACTGCCAGCTATTTGCTACATCCTGTTTGAGAAACGTATTGGCTGCCTGGAGCGCTCCATCCCGCAGGACACTGTGGCCTTCGTCAGCTCTGTCGGGCTCATGTTCCAGAACTCGCTCTATGCCACCTTCCTCCCTAAGTGGACCCGTCCCCTGTTCCCCTTCTGGAAGCGATACCTGGATGGCTGGAACACCATCTTCTCTTTTGGTGAGGAACCCAGGAAATGAAGTTGGGGGGCGGGTCCCAGGGACTGTGCATTAGCAGTCTCTCTCCCAGGACCTTCTCCCTCATGCTACCAGCTGTCAGAGTGGCTCTTAGTCCTTGGAAATCATGACTTTTAACCTTGTCCTCCCCTGTGGTCCATTGTCCCTGTAGGGAAGAAACTGATGGATCAGAAACTCAAGGAGATAGAGACCCAACTACAGACAGGAGGGCCAAATGGGGTCCAGATATCTGGCTACCTGCACTTCCTGCTGACCAGCGGACAGCTCAGTCCTCGTGAGGCCATGGGCAGCCTCCCCGAGCTCCTCATGGCTGGAGTAGACACGGTGCGTGAGGGGGCCAGTGAGATCAAGGGCTCCCATCCTGATCCGATCTCCCGTTATCCCCCCCGACCCTGGTCTTCATTCCCCCAGGTACCTGCTGCTCTTTCTGTGACATGGATGCAGAACTAGAAGGAAAATAGGGGTGTGTGTGTGTGTGTGGGGGGTCGTTCAGCCCAGCAGAGGTGGGCAGAGAATTGTCCCTTTGTAAGACAGACTCCATCACCTCCTGGCGCCTCACTGACAGCTGGGAAGTTTCATCTCACATCTAATTCAACTCTCTAATGCTGTAATTTAAGGAGAGTTGAAGACCTTGTCCACAGGCAACTTCTTTGTAGGGCCTCTTTTCATCTTTTCGTCGCGTTGGGTTCTCCACGTTACAGCCTTTTCTGGTAGAGTGCAGTCCTCCCTCACTGGTCCTCCTCTCGTTGTGGAGTCACGCTTAGCATGGAGGGTCCCATGAACGCCTGTCTCGTTCTGCCATACTCATGACAAATTAGTTTTTCTTCTGCATTTTGAACGCACCCACTTACACACCCTCCCACGACCTAACTGGCTCCTTCATCTCTCACTCTTTCCCAGACATCCAACACGCTGACGTGGGCCCTGTACCATCTTTCAAAGAGCCCAGAAATCCAGGCGGCCTTGCATGAGGAGGTGGTGGGTGTGGTGCCAGTTGGGCAGGTGCCCCAGCACAAGGACTTTGCCCACATGCCTCTACTCAAAGCTGTGCTTAAGGAGACACTGCGGTAAGCTGCTGTCCCAGGAGCACAGGGTCTGCGTGTGTGGGCTGACTCACTGACAGGAGTGGGAAGTGCGGGCTGGTGGGCTGAGGTTAGGGCCAGGGGTGAGATGGGAGGAAGGGCCTGGGGGACCAGAAAGGTGGGGTTAAAGGGGTGGGCACTCTGTTCCTTCTTGGTTCCAGAAGCAGGCCTGCGTTTTCTTTTCCCTGCAGTCTCTACCCTGTGGTCCCTATAAATTCCCGAGTAATCATGGAAAAAGAAATTGAAGTTGGTGGTTTCCTCTTCCCCAAGAACGTGAGTGGGGCTAGAGAGCTGGGGTCCCCAGGGGTGCCCCACAGCCTTAAGCTGATGTGCTGCCCATTCTTCCTCCGAAGACCCAGTTTGTGCTCTGCCACTATGTGGTGTCCCGGGACCCTAGCATCTTCCCTGAGCCGGAAAGCTTCCAGCCCCATCGCTGGCTGAAGAAGAGTGAGCCTGATAGCTTCGGGGTCCAACACCCTTTTGGCTCTGTGCCCTTTGGCTATGGGGTCCGGGGTTGCCTGGGCCGCAGGATTGCAGAGTTGGAGATGCAGCTGCTGCTGGCAAGGGTGAGTGGGGAGAGGCAGGAGGTGTGTGGGCCAGGGAGGGGTAAAGGCCTTGGGGAGGAAAGGGAGGGGGGCACAGAGTGGGAGCATGCAGAGGAGGGCAGTGGATGAGGATCACGAACTTTAACCACCCCTTATGCATTTTACCTCCCAGCTGATCCAGCAGTACAAGGTGGCCCTATCCCCTGAGACAGGGGAGGTGAAGAGTGTGGCCCGCATTGTCCTGGTTCCTCATAAGAATGTGGGCCTGCGTTTCCTGCAGAGACCGTGCTGAGCTGGGCTCCTGCCTTTCTGGGGCTTGCCCTAGAGGCCCCTGCCCTGGCACACTGGCCACTGCTGTGTCTCTGATGAGGAGGAGAAAAGAGAGGCTGCCAGATACCAAAGGTTGGAGAAACTCAGTGCACTTCCCAGAGAACTCTGAGCTTTAGTTATTTTATCATTGTGCTCATCTCCCTCCTGGATAAAAGGCCATTCCCTGTCACATTGCTATCCTTGGGGAAATGTAGAATAAAGGGCCTTTTATTGATACTTGGAGACCTTGGTCATTCTTTTTGACGACCCAGCATCTGAACGCCTTTCTTTGTTTGGGGACTGCCTTCTCCCCACTTAGGATTTTGGTGGGAGGCAAAGTTGCCTCCTTTCATGGAAACTGAGACTACCATATGCTTTTCCAGCCTCACAGAGAGGCCTTGGCTTCACCTGGAATTGACTGAGGCCCCACCTAAGCAGAAGCTGCCATGGTAATCCCAGCCACTGAAATAGCACACTCTTTTGAACAGAAAGTGCACAGATACAAGCACTACAAAGTGCTACACAGGTTTTTGGAAGAGCTCTAGGCCAGGCCTATAGGAGTGACTTCTAGGACATTACCAGAGCACTGACCAGCCTGGGGAGCACCACACTGACCACACTTAGGAGAGTTGGGAAGCTGTCACTACAACTATTAGCCCTAGATTATTCCATGTCTCAGGTCTATGCTGGCAAAAAAGAAAAGAAAAGATTCCCACCGCACTCCTGCCTCTTACTACCCATGAAACCAGTAGTCACTGGATTTGGACCTCTGCTAATGCCCCAGGAAGATGAGGAACAGCAGAAGCATGGCCTCTACCTCACAACTACCTTATAAATCTCTCTCATATATATCTGAGAGGTGGAACCTAAGTCCTACCTGTAATTTTAGCTGCAAGGGAATCTAGGGATTACAGTTTGTAGCTTTCAAGCCTCTTTAGTACAAAAAGCCAACTAGAGGGAAAGCAGATTTTCATTGAAATCCAATGTACTATGTCACAAGCCTGAGAAGTCAGTGAGTCCAAACTGCATAGAGTCCCAGTCCCAGTTGTAAATTTATGCCGAGTCATAGAAAACAAAAGTCAAGTTTGTTATGTCTGTGGGGATCTGAGTTTGAACCCATTAAAAAAGCATGCCATTGTTCTGAGTAAAATGTTTCATTGGCCTCCCCTTAGCACTCAGGCAAATTTCAAGGTCCTTACTGTGGCTTAGAAGACTCATGATCTGGCACCCTACTCTCCACACTCCCCCTCATCCTCCTCATCCAGATACTCTTTCCACAGCTGAGCCCAAATTATGCTCTTTCTGGCCTCAATACTTCATACTTAATGTCCCCTCTCCTTGGAACATATTCTTCACCAACTGTCATGTCATCCTAGAGAACTTGCTTTTCTTTAGGGCTCACCTCAAATGTCACTGCCTCTGCAAAGCCTTCCCTGACCTCTCTGGGTGAGTGTGAGCTTTTCCTTATCCCCTCCTCTTACAGAACTGAGCACTCAGTTTGTTCACCTCGTTGTAGCCATGACTGTCTCCCCAACCAGCTGTGAACCCATATAGAGAGCATCAACCAAGCTCCTTTCAGTTTAGATCCCAGTGTGACTCTAACACTTAGGAGGTGACTAATAAATGTTTGTTGAATGAGAAGAGACTGGACTTGGAGGAAGGAAAGGGAAGGACAGGGCTGGATATGGGTTTTCCTTATTGGGAAGAGAAACTTGGAGAGAACTGAAAGGAATTCCTGATTATAAAGGCATGGATCTCGACCCTACCTGTGTAGGGGTTCACCTGTGAGAGCTCCTTATAAATGCAGGGGATTGGGGCTGGGCTCAGAGGGTGCCAGGATCCTTGTCACCATGTCAACCAAAGCAGACTTCTGTATTTCCCAGAATGTTGCTCCTTCAGACAACCAAAGGTGAGCTGTCCAAGCCACATGAACCCCTCAGTGCTGGCGCTTGGGTGGGGGAATAGTGTGGTGGGGCTTGGAATTGGGGTTTTGTAGCATCTATTCAAGAGTGTCAGCACTCATGATCTATAGCTCAGTTAATGAGTATATAGGCTAATTTCCCATTAAAATCTATGAAGATCTTGTATATACGTGGATAGAGTATTATTCAGCCATAAAAAGGAATAAAGTACTGATTCATGTTACATCGTGGATAAACCTTAAAAACATTATGCTGCCCTGGCCGGTTTGGCTCAGCGGTTAGAGCATCAGCCTGCAGTACAGAGAGACCTGGGTTCAGTTCCCGCTAAGGGCACGTACCTCGGTTGCAGTTTGTCCCCGGCCCTTGTTGGTCGTGCAGGTGGCAGCCACTCGATGTGTCCCTTCACGTCGATGTTTCTCTCTCTCTCTCCCTCCCGCTCTATCTGAACAAAAAATGGAAAAATGTCCTCGGGTGAGGATAAACAAACAAACAAACAAAAACATTATGCTAATGAAGGAAACCAGACACAAAAGAGCATATCTAATTATTAAATTTATTGGGGTGACATTGGTTAATAAGATTATATAGGTTTCAGGTGTAGATATCTATAATACATGATCTCTATATTGTATTGTGTACCTACCACCCAAAGTCAAATAATCTTCTGTCACCACATATTTGGAAAAGAGCACACCTTATATGATTCAATTTACATAAAATGTCCAGAATAGGCAGATCCATAAGGACAAAAAGTAGATTAGTAGTTGCCAGAAGTCAGGAGGAAGGGAGCATGAGGAGTAATTGTTAACAAATATGGAGTTTTTTATTTTTATTTTTATTGTTGAATGTATTACAGATGTTCCTCATTTTTCCCCCATTGACCCCCTCCTCCCCACTTCCACCTCCTTCCCGCCTTTTCCCACACTGTTGTCTGTGTCCATTGGTTATGCATATAAGTTCTTTGGTTTATTTCTTCCCATCCCCCAACACCCTTCTCTTTGAGGTTTGTCAGTCTAGCAAACAATTTGTTCTTAATCCTTCACCTTTTTCACCCATTTCCCCAACCCCCCTCCCATCTGGCAACCAACAAAATGTTCTCTATATCTATGATAATGTTTCTGTTCTGCCTGTTCATTTTGTTTGTAGATTCCATTGCCAGTAGATATGTATTCATTGCCATTTTGTTTGTTCATATATTTTATCTTTTTCTTCAAAAAGACCCTTCAACATTTCATATAATAATGGTTTGGTGGTGATGAACTCCTTTAACTTTTTCTTGTCTGGGAAACTCTTTATATGGCCATCGATTCTAAATGACAGCTTTGCAGGATAGAGTAATCTTGGTTTTAGGTTCTTGCTTTTCATCACTCTAAATATTTCTTGCCACTCTCTTCTGGCCTGCAAAGTTTCTTTTGAGAAATCAGCTGACAATCTTATGGGAACTGCCTTGTGAGTGACTGACTGCTTTTCTCTTGCTGCTTTTAAGATTCTCTCTTTGTCTTGAACCTTTTGCATTTTGTTGATGATGTGTCTTGGTGTGGGCCTCTTGGGGTTCATTTTGTTTGGGACTCTCTGTGCTTCCTGGACTTGTATGTCTGTTTCCTTCACCAAGTTAGGGAATTTTTCTGCCATTATTGTTTCAAATAGGTTTTCAACTTCTTGTTCTCTCTCTTCTCCTTCTGGCACCCCCAAGATGTGAATGTTGGCACTCTTGAAGTTGTCCCAGAGGCTCCTTACACTATCCTCATTTTTTTGGATTACTTTTTCTTTTTGCTGTTCTGATTGGGTGTTTTTTGCTTCCTTGTATTCCAAATCAATGGTTTGCTTCTTGGATTTACGTACTCTACTATTGAATCTGTGTAAATTATTCTTTATTTCAGTTAGTGCCTCCTTCATTTCTGACTGGTCTTTTTTAATGCTCTTGAGGTCCTCACTAAGTTTATTGAGCATCCTTATAAGCTGTATTTTGAACTCAGTATCTGTTAGGTTTCTTATCTCCATTTTGCTTAGTTCTTTTCCTGGAGTTTTGTTCTGTTCTTTCATTTGGGACCTGTTTCTTTGTCTCCTCATTTTGGCTGCCTATCTGTGTTTGTTTCTGTGTATTACTTAATGAGAGGTATGGGGCTATCTGAGACCAGATGCTACTTGTTTGAAAGAATTTAGTAACACCTGAAGCAGGATCCAAGACAGGCCAATCCTATGGTTAAGCAACTGGCAACAGCTTGGGTGGGCCTGAAAGTTGGGTGGGGCGGGGCCTCAGGGAATCACCAGGGTGGGGCAACCAGTGTGGGTCAGGTTGCTGAAGTCCCAGATATGGTGGCTGTCTGTCGCCCCAGGGCAGGGCTCACCAAAGGAACAAAGGCCTCTGACAGCATGTCTGTCCTGGAGAAGGCCGCCTCTCCAGCCCTCGCTCCAGTGCCAAACAGCTCAGTTCTTCCCTGTATGTCTCTGGTGCCCCTCGAGCTGCCTCCCCCCCATGCTTAGAGGGAGAGAGTCCGATAAGTCCGAGCGTGGGCCCTTTAAGGAGCTGCCTGGGGCTCAAGCCGCATCAGCTTCCCTGAGCCTCAGTTCCCGCTGGTTTTTCCAGCCAGAAGTTATGGGGACTTTTCTTCCTGGCACTGGAACCCTGAGCAGGGCACCTGGTGTGGGACAGGGACCCCTCTGTCTTCAGGGAGGATCTTCCCAGACGGGGTGTCCTCCTGATTTTTATCCGCCACACATGGGTGTGGGACCGGCCCGACCGCCTCCGCCCTCCTACCAGTCTCCATGCAGCTGCTGCTTTAATTCCGTAGTTGTAGGACTTCCATTCAGCTCGATGTCAGGCGGTTTTGAATGATGAGTGTTCTGTAGTTTAGTTGTAACTTTGATGTGGTTGTGGGAGGAGGTGATTCTGCGTTTACCTACCTGCCATCTTGACCGGAAGTCCCTGGAGTTTCTTTTGGATGATGAATATGGTCTGGAATTAGATAGTGGTGGTGGTTGTACAACTCTGTGAATGTATGAAATACCACTAAGTTGTACACTTTGAAAGAATGAATTTAAATGGTCTGTGAATTATATCTCAATTGAAAGAAATCCATGAAGATGAATTTGTGAAATAGCTGCCAATGGAAGCAATACCTCTAGAGGCCCCGCAGGAAATTCCGAGCGGCACTGTTCTGCTGTCCATCATCTGTGGGCCTACAACCCAGCCTCCGGGCGGAAATCAGAAGTGCAGAGCCAAAACAAGGCCCAGCAGGTTGAAGTAATGATGCTCTTTTGAGGATTAATTACAGAGCAGATGAGGTGTAGGCAGAGATGCAGAGGCTCCCCCCTTGAAAAAGCCTTGCCATCAGTGATGAGTGAACATTGTCCTACAAGATAAAAGAGCTGAAGAGCTATTAGCACAACTATGAAACCTTGCCCACAGACATGGCTCTGGGAAGAAGAGAATAAAACACCTGTACCCTGAACAGAGAAAAACAAAATACAACATGGCCCAAGACGTTTTATCTTTATACCAGATGTTCTTTTTTTTTTTAAATTTTTACTATATATATATATATCCTCACCCGAGGACATTTTTTGCATTTATCTTTAGGTACAGCGGGAGGGAGAGAAGGAGGAAAGGAGAGAGAGAAACATCAACGTAAAAGAGACACATTAACTAGTTGCCAACCACACGACCCCAACAGGGGCCGGGGACAAACTGCAACCGAGGTACGTGTCCCTAGTGGGAACCGAATCCGGGACTCTCTGATCCACGGGCCGACACTCTAACCGCTGAGCCGAACCGGCCAGGGCAATATATTATATTTCAATAAAAATATTGTAAAAATTAGCCCTGGCCAATTAGCAGAGACCTCTCTGCTCTCAGGGCAGCACAAGGGACCATGTTCTTCAGGCTGCCCTTTCACCTAAAGCCTGAGCTCTGAAGGTCTGTCCCCAGGTACCACCACCGCAGACTGACCCTGCTGCACTTTCCCTAGAGCCAGCACAGCTGGAGACAGCCTGACCCACCTCCCGCCCCCCCGCACCCCCTGCCACTTGAGTGAGCAAGACTCCCATCCTCTCGTGCCACTTGAGCCCAAGACCCAGTACCTCCCCAGGTTGGGCCAGAGCAGAGCCAGCACCGGACTGTGGATTAGAGCAAAACTGGAACGGAAGCCGAGAGTCTGAGAAAGTGACTTAATTTACTCCCTGACCCATCAAGTTTGCGTCTCCACTCTTGCTCTGTGAGGCAAATGGGGTGGGAACATACTGTACATATATTAGCCTCTTTCTCCCCACTGGACAGCTCGCCCTGCAGTGCCCATTGCCACAGTGGAGGGTGATACAGCAGAAGCTCAGTCTTGGCTTTGGAATTTAAAAGCCTGACCCTCAAATACTCAAGACACACACAGTGGATTTGGAAGAATATATGATGGGTTGGAGAAAAATACTCCCTCTTCCCCACAGGCTGTGGGGGTTGGGGAAGCTAAGAGTGTAGACATTTCTGGGGTCCCTAAGGAGCTGTGTCTGAAGGGAGGGGGAGAATGACAAATATCCCAGAGAGGTTTGCAGGTGATAGGGTAGAAGAGCCCTGGGCCCCATGTTTCCTGGGTAGAGGATGGAAAAACCTCAAGGCTCAGAGAATAACAGGCCACTTGCTGTCTATCTCAGCAGATGGGCTTGGGACAGCCCCAAAGAGCTTCCTGAAGCCCAGAGGGGTGCAGAGCCAGGGGCTAGAAAGTCCTCATTCCCCGAGAGCAGGCAGGTCCAAAGAGGCTTCATGGTAGGGAGTGAGGGGGAACCGGGCAGGGGCCATGCCCGCCAATGACCACCTAAGTGACAACCAGCTGGAATGGGGATGTTTTAGCGGGAGCTGACACGGAGGGATGATGATGACTAAGAAACAGATTTTATTCTGCTGAAAGCCTCTCCCTCCTCATCAAACTTAACCTCAGGAAAAGTTGGAAAGGGAACCCCAGATTGACTGAAATTAATCTCTACAACTTGCTGAAAAGGGCTTCATAATAGAAATTACATTCAGTGTTAGAAAAATAAAGTTATGCTTCTTGCAGATTCGAGTTTATGATGTGAGTTGTAGCTACTATGCAAGTAACAAATTAACATTTTTTATGGTTTTGTTATAAATCAAAGATAAAAAAAATTTGGTGGTATAACACTCCATGCACAAAATAAATGCCACTTGCAGCGTTTGCCAATTACAGATTTTCCTTCTTCCCTTTGAATTCAGAAAGTTCAGGGATCTTGCCACAAGTTCAGGTCAAATGACTGTAGCATTTTCTGAGTGAAACTTAGAAAATCTAAGTTCATGGGTTGTTCTTTCTACTTTTGTTCTCTCTATTGTTCATCTTCAGTGATCCAAATTCAGGGCCATCACTGGGGACTGAGAACACAGAGCTGAGGACGAGGATGGAGGGAGGACCCACTTCAACAGACAGCTCCACAAATAACTGCTGCTCCATGGTGCCCTCAGCAGCCCTGAAATACAGCGCAGAGGGAGTAGGAGGTTGTGGGAACCACTACGGTGGTTCTCATGGGGTAGAACAGCTGGGACTCAGGAGCTCTGAAGAATCCAGAGTCCCTGACTAAACCCATGGGCTGAGGGCTTGCTGCCCTACTGGGGCCAGTCACAACCCAGTGGGGGAAAGTGATGTGGGTGACACGGAGCAGGAGGCCTTAAGGCAATCCCAGTGCCTCTGGCTCAGGGACCTCTAGGCTTGACTCAGCTGTTCTCCTTAATTTCATCATCCCATAATGCACTGGGCATTCCCGAGGGCTTCTGGGAGCACAGGCAGGGCTAGGGCATTTAGGGAGGGCTGGAGAGCCTGTGAGGAAAAGAGAAGGGAAGATGGTGACTGAATGGCCCCGGAGGGTAGGTTGCCTTCCCAAAAGGGACACCTCGGTCTTGCCATTTACTGCCAACTAGGTGAAATTTGCACCCCTACCCTCTGCAGCCCCCTAGCAAATACACTCCCAGGAAAAAGTCTGAGATCACATCGAATTTACTGAGATGAGTATTTAGAAGCTCCTGCGTTTTAGCCTTAGTTCTTACTGAGCAGGGAAATTTCATTCAACAAAGGTTTATTAACTTGCTTCCTTCCAGTAGGGGAATTCCAAGCAGGTAGGAATTGAACTGTGAGAGGGCAGGATAATCTTCCCAGAGCACCTGAAGTCACATCACCCCATCCTTGCCTTTACCCTGGCCCCTGTGCCCCTCTCATGCCCTCAACTGAGAATGGAACAAAGTTGTGGCCCTTTGGTGAGTCCTGACACCTAGAGTTTTCATGGGGCCACTCAGCTATGGGCTGGGCCACTCCCACCCTCAGGGTGCCCCAATCTGAGATCTGGGAGCCCAGAAAGACCAAGGGGCTGGTGCTGAGGCCAATGGCCCAGGGCAGAGCCTACCTGAACCAGAGTCGAACCAGCTAATGGGGGTGGGGGAAGATGAAGGCCGACGCCCCAGCCCCCTTCCTTGGCTTCAGGTGTGGAAGGCGGCCTGGGAATGAGGACTTGGATACTCTCAGGCACTGAGGGCCTCAATGCCAGCAGGGCTGAGCACCAGTGCCTGGAGGATGTCGGAGAGGGACACCAAGCCCAGGAGATGTTGGCTTTCATCCACTAGTACCAACCGGTGTACCTGTGGGTCCACAGAGGTTCAGTAAGGGCGCAGGGCCATAAGGCTATGGCAACCAGTGAGGTTGGCATCGCAAATCAAGGGCAACGACTGGACATAGCTGGGGGAGCAAGAGAGTGTCTCTTAGAAACCAGTTAAGGTTCTGACCTCTCTGCGGTGATCAACTGGCTGTGGCCCATGGCAGGAGGGCCCCATGGACAAGACCAGTTGTAGACTAGTGTGGACACTAAGAGCTTGGCCATGAAGTAGGACAGGGCAGGTGCCCAATGTATAGGAAGAGCTAGAGCAGTTCATGAGAAGGATCGGACCATATGTGTTGGGAGCACGTCTGAAGGGCACGGGTACCTGCTCCCGGACAATCCGGTCGATGATTTCCCCCAAGTTCTCTTCAGGCAGGCAGGAAAGGACCCCCTCCAGACACAGTGTCCTCTGCCTCAGTGCGTCTCCCACACTCATGTCTAGCTGGTTGTAGGTATGCTGGGCAGCCAGGTGCTGGGCAGGGAGGGAAGTGTTGCTCTTAGTGGCCCCTTCAACTAGGCTCTAGCCCAGTGGATATCACCCCCCCACACACTTGAAAAGGTCCCTCTGGTCCACAGATGCCACTGGTTCTCACACCTACAGCCTCCCTGGAGCACCCTCGGCTCCAGCTCCCCTCCATTCCCCACAGACACTTACGATCACATCAAAGCGGGAGTAGAGGCCCACGACTTGACCTGCAGGAGTGGCGGGTGGGGTAAGGGAGAGGCAGGAAATAGGTTCAGATCAGAACCAGGACGCTGTTCGAGGGCTTGGGGTGGGCTTTTGGAATGAACTCCTCGACATTCCTCACCCACCCACCCCCAGACTACTGGTGTATAGTGAAGCACCAGGCGGCCACTGTCTGAACCCACAGACCAAACAGCACCACAGAGGGAGACAACCTGATGCCCCTGTGCTTCCTGATGTGACACAATAGGAGCATGTCACATCACCTGGGAAATGTTCTAGCCTGGATCTGCTAGAGCCTTACATCTAATTCCTGGTTTACAGGAAACAGAAATAGAGGAACAGGTAAAGGCCACCCGTAGAAAGTAAACAAGCAGACCTCTGCCCCTCACTGTAAGACTGCTGACCCAGACTTTTCATCATTGATGTCATAAAAAATCAAGTAGGGAGGGAACTGTTTTAGATTAAAAGAGATTTAAAAGGACAAAAGAAGCAGATGCAAAGCATAGACCTTAATTGATCCTAGCTTGAACAAATAAACTGTAAAAAAATATTATTGGGGAAAATGGAGAAAAGAGAATTAGAATTGGATATTAGATAACAATAAATTATCTGTAGTTTTGTTCGGGGATAGAGGAAATATTTTAAGAGATGCAGACAGGAATGTTTAGGTGTGAACTGACATGATGTCTCTTTTAAATTACTTCAGCAAAAGAAAAGACAAGAAAAAGAACTGATTATGGCAATGTGTTAACAGTAGTTAATCCAGGCAATGAATATGTGGGGTTCATTATACAGTTTCTCTATCATTTTCATACATTTGAAATTTTTATAATAAAAAATAAATTAGAATGCTTCTTGATATCTAGCTTCATTATGGCAATTTTAACTCTGAAATAATTTACAACCATGGTTTACCAAAGAAGTGATCTTGTAATTCCTCTGTCACATTTTTTCAGAGTAAGAAATTGAGATTTGACTGGGTCCCATGTCCCATTTTAGGATGAATTAAAATGAAAAACCTCATCTACTGTTTCCTCTCCTTATGCTCATTTGATTGCATATAATCCTTTTAATCATCCCGTGAAGTCAGAGGATAGGTGTGGTTAAGCTGCCCACTTTACACATGAGAAAACTGAGGCACAGAGAGGCTAGTAACTGGTCCGAGGCTCAAAGCAGGTAGAGACTTCTAGCCCAGGCTCCTCCCTGGGCCCTGAACTGATGCTACATAGACCTCTGCCCCTCACTGCCCCTCGCCCCCTTTCCCCTCGCCCCGTCCTGGGGTGAATACCATCTTCGTTGATCACGGGCAGCGCAGACACCGGCCGGTCCACAAAGATGTCCAGTGCGGTCAGGATGGGTGCTGTTTCAAGCACCACAGCCAAGTCTCGGAATGTACCGATGCCCAAATCTTGGATGGTTCGGGAGAGGAATGAGGGCCGGGGCAGCAGAGCACCCTGGTTGGGTTGGGGACAGGTGGTGCCATCAGGGTGGAGCAGCCTCCAGGGTTCCCAGCTGCCCCCTTCCCAATGATCAGGGTCACCCCTAGGCTCACAAAGATGTGCAGGAACTTGAGCAGCCGCTTGTGTGTGATGATGTGGAGCACGTCGCCTGAGACAGGGTCCAGGACAGGCAGGCGGTGGATCCGGTTCTTGATGAGGGTGTAGGCAGCTTCCAACAGGCTGCAGGGTGGGAACGGCGAGCCTGAGCAGCCTGGGGAGAGACACCCTCCACCCCAGCCCCCTAGATAGGAGGACAGGGTGCTGAGGCTGCCTTGTGGGCCTCCCAAGATGTGCAGGTGAGTTCAGACCTGAGAGGCGGGGAAGGGGACTGTGTAGAGCGAGCAGGCTCAGGTGGACGGCTGGGAATGCTTACCTGTCATTGGGAGAGATGGAGACCAGAGGCTTGATGCAGCCTTGAAGGTAGATCTCTGTAGAAAAAGTGGAGTCAGGCCAAGGGAACTGGCTACCCCACCTTACCACATAGTCCACCAGAGTGCATCCCCTCCCTCAGGCCCCTGGGCTCCCAGTCATCCTTCCTCTGCTCCTTCCAGGAGATCCCCACTGCCCCTCCTCTCTCCCTCAGGTCCTGGCCCCGGGCTCACCCACACCCCCTCAGCCCCTTTCCAGGTCCCCTCTGCCTGCTCACCCCTCCAGGTCTCAATCTTATGCTCTTCGATTTCATAGATCTGGACCTAGATACAGAGACAGGACTCCAGTAGTCAGACATGAGCCCCTCAGGCATCAGGCTCCCTGAACTCCCCACCACCCAGCCCAGGTGGGTGCCCCCAGGACTTCCAGCCCATTCCTCACCAGGGGAGACCTGTAATAGCGATGGAGCACCAAGATGAAGTCTGTGATGGTCAGCATCCCTGTGGGGTTGGGGGGTACAGAGGGGTCAGCCTGGGACCTTGTGATGGGAGCAGGTTGAGGGGCCAGACTCCCCTCCCAGGCCCTCCAGAGTCCTAGAACTGAGACAACAGTGGGAATTGTGGCAAGAGGGGAGTAGGACAGCCCCTCGTGTGCCTGAGAAATGGGCTTCTCCCTTTTCCTTCCAGTTTCTCTCCTCCCCCACACCCTTTCGTATTTTCCTCATTTCTTCCTTTCCCTTTTCTCCTTTCCTGCCTAGCACCTATGACCTGAGACCATGGGCAGTAGAGCTAGAGGGGTCAGCTGGTCCCAACTCCTCCACAGATGGGAAAATTGAATGTAGAACCACCTCACAAGGTCCCTCCTCTGAGGGCCCCTTCCCACCACCTCTGCCCACCCCCCAGCCCTCCTCACCTACAAAGCTCTGTTTCTTGCTGTCCCATAGAGGTGCAGCCCGGACACCATTGGCCACCAGGGCGAAGAAGGCCTTCTTGATCTGAGGGCCAGAAAGAACAGTTGAGGGTGAGTCTCCCACATCCCCTCAGTGGTACCCTGTCCCAGCCGGGGTCTCCTTCTATGGGGCTTTCTCACGGGTCCTCCTTCACACCAGCTAGCCTGCCTTTCTCATGTCATAGCACGCACCATCATCCTTGTTGGGGACATTTGCTACAGAGATAAGGCTGCAGGTGGCCAGAGGCACTAGGTGACCCACTCACCAGGCACACTAGGGTGTGAAAAATTAACTGTGTTTCCACTCAGGAGTCATATGTGTTCAGACACATACAGTATAATTTTTCTAACGTAAGTACCAGAGGTATAATTATTTACATGGCATTTACAAAATATTTTTATCTAAATACATTTTCTATGGATTCATTTAGGCCTCAGTCTAAGAAATGCTATCTAAACATGCTGGTTGTGTTTCTAATACATATTAAAATAAAGGCAAGGATACTAATATAAATATATTCACTCATATGTCACCAGAATCAAATTGTGTACTGTGGACGACACATATACCATGCTTTGGGAAATACTGCTCTACTATACATGATGATAAGAATGGAATGATAGGCATTTCGTCGCTCAGCCTCATGAAAAAACAGGGACCAAAGCTCATCCTGTTTATCTGGTCCCGAGAGTCCTCTGCTCTGTGTTCTAAGCCATTCTGCAATATCTTCCACATAGTTCAGGGTTTGCGAAGTGCTCCTACCTCTCCAGAGTTGTCCCAGGAGTCCTCTGAAAATTGAAGGGCAAAGGAGGCATTCCTATCCTCATTTTTGAGATGAGAGAGGTAACGTGACCGACCCAAGATCCTACAGACACTAAGTGGCAGAGCTGTGATGACAGTTAGGGGTTGCTCACAGAGAGCAGTAGCCCTCCCCACATTGGTCTCCATGGTGCTAAGAAGGAGCTTGGAAGGGGACATGCAGGGAGGCCTGGCCTGGCTAGGTATCCTGGAGGGTGTGAGTGGTGGTTGCAGCCCCGTGAGGATGGAGGTGGGCTGAGCTGTGGCCTCACCTGCAGCGTGGTGTCGAAGATGACCAGTTTGGAGCTGGTTGCCATAGCATCGTAGCAGGTGTGCTTCTGCATGAAGTGCATGTAGACCTGGGCCCCTGGCTTCTGCAGCTCATCGTCCAAGCCCTGCCTGAGTAATGGGACCTGCAGGGATAGGCACGGGGCAGGCCTCTCTTCCACCAGGCTGAGCTCATACCTGCAGGCTGCTGTGGCTGGGAACTCTTTGCCCAGCTCCAAATCATCTGTGCTGGAGCCCGAGGCTGAGGCTGCACACTCAGAGGGAAGGATGTCCAAGGGAGCAGCCTGGGCCAAGGGTGTGGCCTTGGGGAATGTGGCCTCCAGCCCGATGGACTCAGCAGCTGGCCTGGATTGGGGACCTGTTTGGGAGGAAATGACAGTAGTTCCATCATCCAAAATACTTTATCATTTGCTGTCTCAGTTTATCTTCACAGCAGCCTTGGGAAGCCTGGATGTTGTGGGCCCCATTTTGCAGATGAGAAAGCTGAGTCTCGGGGAGTCACATGAGATAGTGGCTCTGTCCTGTGTAACCCATGTTGGGTCCCGGGCTCTGCAATGCAGTAGTCCTCTTCCATGTGGCGAGACTGAGGCTATAAGATGAGGGTTGGGTCCAACTCTGTGTTATGGAAGAATCAAGGGCTAAGCCCAGGCCCCAGGCTCTGGGACCTCCCACTGCACGCACCCCCACTCATTCTCCGTAGAACTGGCCTTGGCCTAACCTTCCCCCAGGTCTGGCAGGTCCTCTTCCTCCACAGCCTTCTGCCTTGTCCATCTCGAGGCCTTGGCCCCTCGTTTCCCACGGCTTCTTTCTGAGCTGGCGGTCAAGGCCGGTGATGGCCATGATGTGTTATCTCCTTGCTCTAGGAAGTTCATCTCTGGAAGGGGGAAGGGGGCCTGTTTGGTTAATAGGGAGTAACAACAGGATCAGTTAAAATGTTAATAGTAACATTTAATATTTGCAAGCTTTCAAAGGGCTTTTCTCAACACTTTATCATTCAAACCTCGTGGCAATCTTATTAAGGGAGGCATTATTATCATTCCTAGTTTACTAACAAGGGACTTGAGATTAGAGAGTTTAAACAATTTGCCACAAATCACATAGCTAGTAAGTGATAAAGTCAGAACCAGAGTCTAAGTCTTCAGACTCTAGATCTGCCTTATCGTCATTTGCAAGAGGAAGGAGCAGGTGAGGAAAAGGAAGAAGGAGAAACAAAGAGGAACAAAAACGAAACTGGAGAAAGACAAAAGCTAGGCTAGCAGAGTGGGTGAGATCGGGTTGCCCAGAAAAAAGAGGCTGGGCCCACCAGGAGGGGCCACCCCACCTACCTTGATGCTCAGATCCCATAGGGCTGCTCCAGGATGGGTTCTGTGGGGAGGGTAATGCTGAAGGGGTGGGAAAATGCCCTAAATTCCAGAACCCAGGTCCTTCCCACGGTGCGTACGTGAGCCCCCCCCCCACACCACTCGCAAACACAGATACACACTCATATATATATACACACATAAACGCCCACCCCACAAACACATAAACACGCACACCCATACACAAATACTTACACGCACTCAGAAATACACAAACTCAACCATTCTCAGGCATAGAACCACGTACACACACACAAAGAATATATACACACAGACACCTATGTGCTCATATACACCAAGAAAATCCAGGTCAAATGCGCACACACACACACACACACACACACACACACACAATGTGGTGTGTCCCCCTCATGGCCTCTCTGGAACCCCTGTACCGTGTGCAGATGGTGCTCCAGCTAAGACTCCATGTGTCCAACTGGACAGACAGAGAGCAAGTGCTGGACACTGTGGCTGGGCAGCACTATTCTGGGCCTGGCCCCTGGCACCCTGCCTTCCCGTATCAGTTTCTCTCTGGGTGTCAGTCAGCTGGGAGGGAGGGATCCACCTGCTCAGCTGCTCTAGCCCAGCGGCCTGGGGGAAGGGGGAAGTGGAAAGGGGCAACCTGGAATCTTGATGTCTGGTCCGGGGCTGCTTCCTGGATTCCAGAGGACAAGCAGGAAGGACCTGCTGTGGAGGAGGTGGCTTAGAGCCATGTCCGGGCACTGGGGCTAGGAGGAGGTGGGTTCTTTGTCCTGGGTTTCTCCTCCGAGGAACTCTTATCTTTGTCAGGCGCTAAATGAGGGAAAACGGAGAGGAGTTGAGCTTAACTTTCTTCCTTGTACAAACTTCAGTCGTGGGTGGTGCTGGAGTTACAAAGAGCAAATTGCAGCCAGCTGGGAGGCTGGGGATATGGGGTTTGTGGGTGGTCCCAGGAGAGTGGCCAAGATATGTCCAGATGTCCCTATTTGAGTCCCAGGAGCCTGTCCCTCTCTCTCTGGTGGAGGATTGGGAGGGTTCGGGTAGGTGGGAACCAGTGATGATCACCTTGAAGGTGTGCCATGGGCTTGAGGGCTTGGGACCTACACTTGTCCATGGGGTGAGAGGCCCCTGTTTCTATCTGTGGTTTGGAGGTAGGTCCAGGTGTGCAGCAGCCCCAGCCCCCTCATCCTGTTGTGTTTCCTGTCCCCACCTCTTCTGGTGCCAACAGAATTCCGACCTGGCCCTGGTGGCTGCCCACCCCCCTTCCTTGGCATTCCTGGGGCCTGAGTCAATGTTTAAATCAGGACAGCTGACCCAGCAGCTCCAGCTCCTCTCCCTCTGCCCCTCCCTTCCTTTTTTTTCCCTTTCAGCCTCCTCCATCTCAGTAATGGACGACTGGACTTCTTGCCGAATTCATTGAATTTCTTTTCCATCATCCTCAGAGCCCCTGTCTTACCTGGGGCAGGGGTGGGGGCAGAGGAGGACACACCAGGGAAGGGACTTTGCCCATCCATGTGTATCTTGGATAGTGCAGGGGTGAGTGCATCTCTCCTTCCACAGGATCCCTGTCTGGTCTCAAACGATGGAACTTTTAAGGTACAGCTAATGGGACACCTCAGATGGTAGAAAAATCAAGTGGACCATCCCTGGAGGTATGTGATGTACCAGATCTGGGACCCCCACCCCCCTATGCTCTCCAGGCCGCCCTCACAGACAAGCCAGATACACAGCAGGCTCACTCACACCATTGTCCCTCCACCTCAGACATGGTCCACCCGCTGGGCCAGTAGCAGGGCTCCTTTCCAGAAAGCCTCCCCTGATTGCATTACCCTCACTGCACTGGTCTGACGGTGAGTGTTCTGTGGCCAGAAGCATCTCAGTGTACAGCGGGCCAGCATTTACGTAACGATTCACACGCGAATATCTTTGATCTCTAAGTAAACAGTGGGCACCGTGATGATCAGATTTGCTGGCTGGATGTGATGGAAAGCCTGTTTGTGGGTCTGATGGACCTGATTAAAATTTATGCTCTGCTGTTTGCTTGCCATATGACCTTGGCAAGCGTTGCTCACTTTCTCTTAACTTGTTTCCACAAATGTAAAATGGGGATTAAAAACAATAGGTAGCAGAGACTGCCAGTTGCCTTCCAATATCTATTTTCCTCCTTTTCCTTTAGTAATAGAATCACTTGAATTTTAGCCGGAATGTTTAACTATCATAAACACAAGTTCTCAATATTCCTTGCAGCTAAATTTGGCCTTGTGACTAAATTTGGCCAATGAAATGTGAGTGGAAGTGATGTGAGAAACTTCCAGGTCAGGCCTTAAGAAAGAAGCATAAATTGTCCTCCTTTTTTTCTTCTTCTGCTGGCTGGAATGCTAATGTGATGGCAGGAGCTAGAGCAGCTATCTTATACCCCAGAAGAAAGGTGCTCATTAAGGGTTTCAGAGTCACCCTACCAGGTTTGGACTGCCTATAGCCTATAATAAGAAAAAAATATAAACTTTTTTGTTTAACCATTTAAATTGGGTCTTTGTTATAACAACCAAACATGTGTACTAACTAATGCAGAATTAGTATCTGGAAGTGGCACTGCTTTAAAAGTCTAAAACAAGTGTCATTGGCTTAGAGACTGGACACTAGATAGCAAAGAAAAATCTTGTATGCTGGTAAGCTGGTGATCACTGTTATGCTACAGCAAAACATATGACATGTCTGTCATCTATGATCCCTTGAAAGGTAAAGCATTTGCTAATAGAACCTGTAAACACTCACGGAAACTAGACAGAAACACTGAGCCCTGGCCGGTTTGGCTCAGCGGTTAGAGCATCGACCTGCCGTCCAAAGAGACCCAGGTTCAGTTCCCGCTAAGGGCACGTACCTCGGTTGCAGTTTGTCCCCGGCCCTGGTTGGGTCGTGCGGGTGGCAGCCACTCAATGTGTCCCTTTCACATTGATGTTTCTCTCTCTCTCTCTCTCTCTCTCTCTCCCTCTCTCTCCCTCCCTCCCACTCTATCTGAGCAAAGAATGGAAAAATGTCCTTGGGTCAGGATAAAAAATAATAATAATTTAAAAAAAAAAGAAACTAGACGGAAACACTGAGATTGCTGGTGTGTATTGGCTGCTGTTTGCTGCTACAAGCAAAGTCCTCTGAGACAAATGCACTCAGGCTAGTTCTAAGAGGTATTTTGGAGGAGTCAGGCTTAGCAAAGGCTGTACCTGCGGTCCCAAATCTTTCTCAAGCATACCCTGTTCAGCAAACAGTGCAAGCCAGCCCAGCGGGCAGAATAAGGAGGTTCCTTTCCCAGCTAAGCATATTTGTTTCAGATGCCTCAAGATAGCTACCACCAGTTAGAGAGAGAATAGGAAGTATACCAAGTCCAGAGAATTCTAGCATTAAAGTTATGTCTATATGAGACCATTGGCTGTGGTTACTCAAATATGGAACCAGTCAGAAGACTTCTAAAATTTTGAGGGCATTGCATTCACAAAGAAAGCACAAAACTGGTCAGCAAATCCTGGTTTGGCACCTTCACCCCCAGGTATTCCCACTCCCCCAAATCTGCAGCAGCAGGAAGAGGGCTGTGAGTTGTAAGGTCTGTAAGAAGGCAGACCTGTTCTCAATGCAGCTGCAGAGGTTACTGGATAAGGACAAATTTCCCAGAAGGTAATGCAAGTGGCCACAGGGGAGGGTAGAAAGGGGAGACCCTCCCAGACAGCAGAAGCAGGGGCGCCGAGATGCGCTGCCCAACTTACTGCACTGCTAGGAAGTGGCTTTGCGATTCCTGCTGGGTGTTTTCCATTCTTTCTTGTTGAGTGGATGTGTTGTTTTTTATAATTTTAAAAACAATTTTCAATTACAGTTTACATTAAATATTATGTTGTTTAGTTTCAGGTGTACAGCACAGTGGTTAGATAATCACATACTTTACCAAGTGTCCCCCCACCCGGATATTCCAAATACCCAACTGGCACCATACATAGTTATTACATTATTATTGACTATATTTCCTATGCTGTACTTTACATCCCCATGACTGCTTTGTAACTACCAATCGGTACTTCTCAATCTCTTCATCTTTTTTTCACCCAGTTACCCAATCCTCCTCCCCTCTGGTAACCATCAGTCTGTTTTCTGTATCTATGAGTCTATTTCTGTTTTGTATGTTCATATACATTGTTCTTTAGATTCCATGTATAAGTAAAATCATATGGTATTTGTCTTTCTCTGCTTGAGAGTTATTTCACTTAGCATAATACCCTCTAGGTCCTTCCATGCTGTTGCAAATGGTAAGATTTTGTTATTTTTTATGGCTGAGTAATATTCTATTGTATATATATGCATTATAGTTTTTTTTTTCCTTGAGTGAATGTTTTAATTGAATTTATCCTCTTCCCTCTCCACTGTTGTCTATGGGGAATGGGAGGACCAGATTACCTGCCTTTTGGTTTACAAGTCACTAAACCATGAGGACTTCATCCATACCTGGTCCCTCAGAGATCCTGGGGTCTAGGCTGGTACTGTGTCTGGGTGGAACCCTGCGTGTCCTTCCTTTGAGGAGGCTAAATGTGCTCTTTGTAAGGGGTGGACTGACGTCAGACTCTGGCAGAGTAATTTCTATTTTCCCTTTCTTCTTCCTCTACTAGTAAATCCACACAATTTCAGCTAAGAGCAAGATTATATTTGCCAGCTCTCTTTGCAGATAGGATGACCTTGTGACTAAGTCTGGCCAATGGGATCTGAGCAGCAATGTCATATGTGTGCCCTTAGAAGGAAGGGGTTGGTTTCCCCCTTCCTACTGACTGGAAGATGCACGTTGAACATGATAGAACCTCCCACTCCCGTGCTGGCCTGCCTACCTCTAGACTGTTATGTTATAAGGAGAAATAAACTTCTATCTTGTTTATGCCACAGATAAATGGAACCTTTGCTACAGCAGCCAAACCTCTCTCAAACTAATGGATTTACATTGCAGGATCAGGGTAAGTTAGGAATTACACGTGTATATAATGATGCTTCACATTTATGCAGTGCTTAATATCTACCAGACACTGCAAAACACATTGTATGCAGTACCCCTCACAATCCTCTGTGGTAAATACTTCTTTATTATAATTTTACAGATGAAAAAATCAGGTCACAAAGAGATTAAGCAACTTGATTAATATTTCAAAGCTAGTGAGATGGAGCCAAGTCAAACCCAGTGTTGCTGGACTCTAGCGTCACACTTTCAACCACTAAGCTTCATGTAAATAAAGCACAGGCCTGGCATGTAATATATGCTCAGTAAGTGGTTACTGAAATGATTACCTTGCCATCTGCTTCTAGTCCTCTTAGACCTCCAGCTACGATGCTCTGAAGGCGAGCCGGCATGAGGAGGGGGCTCTTCATTAGTCATCTCATGGTGGCATCCAGGGCGGGGTAGAGGAGGGCTCCAGCTGGGGACAGACACCAGCACTGCTCAACATTAAATTTTTAGTGATTTTCTAGTTGTAAAAAGGAACTTTCTGCCTGGCCCTGACCCTTTACCCCTCAGAGCTCCCATTCCCCCCCACCCCCCCATCCTCTTTGACAGGGTAAATCAGCAGAAGGTGCTGGCTTTGGTTGGAAATAAACACTCTTGGGTGTTTGGTTTTAGGTTCTGGTCATGGTATCGTATTTCTTGGTAGCCTATTTCTTGGCTTGCTCTCGAAGAGATGTGATAAGGACACTACATCCTGACTTGAGGGTGAATTTGGCCGCCACCTCTGGATAGCTTATTTGTCTGGGACATGGAGTCGGGATCCTCTTTAAGTGTTATTTTTGTCTTAGAGAAAAAAAACAGCTTGAGGAGGCCGAGGGAATAACCTGGATGAGACCCTTACCGATACGTCGTAAACGGTGTCCCCTGTGCTGGAGTGGTTGGGGGGCTGTGAGAACGGCCGTCGCGTCAGTCACCCAGACGCTCCAGCTCCTGTCCTGTCTGTGTGGCTGACACCAAGCAGCATCGATGCCAGAGCTCCCAGGTCCTAGACAGACTCAGCATCTTGTCAATGTAATTTAGTCTGCCCCACATCCCTGAGCCCTTTCCTGTGGGCTGCTGGAGATTGAAGTGGACAGATGGTGCTTTTATCCAGTATCCATTTCACCCTCTCTTGGCAGCCCCCCAAGGGTTCTTTCAGGGAACCACAGTTCCTCCGATCTCAGAGCACCTGGTTTTCTGAGGGGTTCCAGGAGATATACTTCTGATTCAGACTTATCTAAGCAGCACATCATATTCCCCTGGTCACAGTGAGGGGGGCATTAACCTAGTTAGTCCCAAAGGGGTAAATCCTGGGACTTTTGCTGGAGCTAATGAGAACTCTTTTCCACTGGATCTGGAGCTGTGAGAAGCAAGTGGGGAGATCCTGCTCCTCGGCAGAGTGGAGCTGCCTGAGGGCAAAAGATCATAATATGATGAGAAAGACCAGGTCCCAGGTCCCCATGGCATACACTGAGCTCCAGATCCAACTGTACCTGAGGACCTACCCCTGGGTTTTCCAGTTCAGTGCAGTTTGAAATGAATCTTCTGTCACCTGCAGTTGAAAGAAAAGAATCTTCTGATACCAGAGTTAAAGAAACAAGACCTAGACACCTTCTGGAGATGGTGTTCCCAAGAAAAAGTGCACATTTGAAAAAGCAACTGGAGTAAATCAACAGGGTGACAATGAGAACAAAGTGTACTTTGAGAAAATACAGTAAAGATGAATTGGAATGGGACAAGGTTAATGAAGGAAGACTGCCTAAAGGAGGCGAGTTTGGATATAGAAATAATAATCATGACAACAACTATTTACTGAATCCTAAATGTGTGCTGAGCAAGGGGTTAAGCAGTTTGCATATGTGGGGGAATGGTATTTTGAAATACTAACCAAACTGAAGGGTACTTCCTTCTACCACACAGCCCTTCTCTCGCTCAAGCGTGGCGTTTCCTTGTTTATTGCCTCAAGGAAGAAATGATATATGCAAAAAAGAAAAAGCATTCTCTGGCTTTTGAGTTTCAAAAGTGAGGTCTTCTGGGAGAAAAGGGAATACCTGTGGCTTAAACAAGAGATTTGGAAGTTTTGGTGGGCTAGGTTATTCAGAAAACATATTCTACTAAAAATGCTGAATAAAATATAAAGGGTATCTTCTTAAAAGCACTGAAAAGACAAGATAGTAGTGACTTACTAGGCCCAACTGAAAGAGAAATGGGCACACAGTAAAGTTACTGAGAAATAAATGTGTCCTGCCCTGGCCAGTTTGGCTCAGTGGTTAGAGTGTTGGCCCAAGGACTGAAGTGTCGCAGGTTTGATTCCTAGTCAAGGGCATGTACCTGGGTTGCAGGTTCAATCCCAGCCCTGGTTGGGGTCATGCAGGAGGCAACCAATCGATGTCTCTCTCTCACATTGATGTCTCTCTCTCTCTTACTCTCTCCCCCTCCCTCCCTTCCACTCTAAAAAAAAAAAAAATCAATGGAAAAATATCCTCGAGTGAGGATTAAAACATTTTTTTTTTAAAGAAAGAAATGTGTCTTTGCTCTAGGGCGTCTGCCAATTCTAACAAGAATGATGTGGCATAGTGGGGGCCCAGGACCCATACAAATTGGGAGTACAATAGAAAATCTCATCTATAAGAAGCTGGGATCTCAAAGGACAACACCCTCAGAGTAAGTGCAATTCAGAAGCAAACTAGCTCTTAGATTGATTTACAGTTAAGGTTTTCCTCATCCGAATGGTTCAGAGAGTATCAAACCTTGAACTTAGCTTAAGGTGATCCAAAATCACTAATGATCATAGGTGCCCAGCTGAAGCAAACATAAATGTTCTCTGGGGAAAAGTTACCTCTTGCAAAGCCACAAACAATTCCAACAATATCCAGCACATAGTTGAAAATAACTAGATACACAAGGAAACTAGGAATCATGAGCAAGAAAAGACATCAGGACAAAATACCTATTCTCACTCCCAAAACTTAGCCTTATATGAGTACTCAGGAACGTAGACACAACCCCAGGGGAGTTGAGATCCTGAATTAATTGAGATTAAATTTCTCAGAGGTCAAGCTGTATCAGTCAGGATGATTTCAGGCAAAGTAATAGAAAACTAAATTCAAATTGGTTTTAAAAAGATGGCGATTTATTGGTTCACTTACCAGGGCATTCAGGGGCAGGTTGGCCTTCCAGTTGATTTAAGCCAGTGGCTATGATATATTGTCCTTTGGTTCTCTTAGTTTGGATTTCCTCTGGTGCCACCTTCAAGTACTGAGGTGGCAGCAGCAATTTTGGGCCTCTTATTGATGCCCAACAATATCCAGAGACCACTTTTTCCCTGTACTTTATTTTAAGAGAAAGAAACATCTTCCAAAAGCTCTCAGCAGATTTTCCTTTTATCTCATTAGCCCAGAGTGGGCCACATGCTCATTCCAGAACCATCCCCCAGAGAAAACGTTTGACTTAGACTCATCAGGGCTCATCCTTGACTAAGGTCAGTTCTCCCAATTGCTTGGCTGCTACAAAATAATGGGAATGGAGTGGACATTGCAGAACAACTACAACTACAGCCCTCCCCTTTACTGCTCAATATTCATACATAACCTCCATGTTATGTTACACACAACTCCAGAAATTCCCATGCCTAATAATTGAGCGGAGTTCTATGGACTAAGAGGTCCAGTCAGGGCACATGCCTTGTTGCAGTCTCGATCCCCAGTAGGGGGCGTGTGAGGGGCAGCTGATCGATGTCTCTCTCTCACATTGACATTTCTATCTCTCTCTAAAAAAGAGAGAGAGAAAAATCAATGGAAACATATTAAAATAAAATAGTACCACCCAAACTTCATCCAATTCTGTATCCAGGTGCAAACCCAGGATCTCTGGGAGATGTGCCAGCTCCTCTATCATGTCAGTTATGTGTACCTGGATTTAAATGAAACTGGGTAGAGGAATGAGGTGATTGTTTCTTGTTATGTGAGTTTGGGAAAACTCTGAGCTTCAGTATATTCATGTATTCAATGCTAATAATAATGTATTCTATGTAGCTTGTGATACTGACTTAAAATAAAATAAATGACAAAAATAAACCAATGTGAACTGAGTGTACTCATATCTCACCTGCTGATCATAATAAATGTGCCATATTTGCAGCTGATACGCTAAAATTCAGGAGCTCAAAATTATACCCCTTTGATTAGCGAAAAGACCAGTTATGTTCCCTCTTGGACTAGTCCCTTCCCCCAAATTCCTTCTAAGAGTTTGAGTATATCCCGCACATAGAGCTATCGTGCTGGGCTACAGTCCCATTGCCTTCTGCCCTCTGCTCTCGTCATCCTTCTCTCTGTTGGCTGCGGCCACCCTACTACCCATACCACTGCTTGTGCCATCGCGTTACTCCTCTGGCCACAGACCTGTGTGGCTTCTGTCCCTCTTTGGCCAACAGAAACTTTCCATCTATATCTTTAGATCAGCTATTTCAAAATTTGTTTCCACAGTCGAGCTGCTGGCCCCTAGAATACCTTTCTTTTTCTTGTATCGGGCTGTCTCCTTCCCAGTCTCGGTGTAGAGTGAGTACTGGATTACTGACAAGTGCAGACTCATCCCCCCCTCCCCCCAGACTCGCAGCATTCCCCGGCACCCTGGCCCTGCTGCCCAGTGCAGCCTCTCCTGCCAGATTTCTTCCGCACAAAGCAGCTTTGCCTCTGGGCCCCTTAGAGTGCGCGCTCTCTCCCTTCCTCTCCCCTTCCCTGCCTCCCTTTCCCTTTCTCTCAGTCTGCCTACTTCAGAGAAACCCCAGTCCACCAGCTGCTCATGTTTAAATGCCAATAATAGGCCAAGTTAAAGTTGTCTCCTTCAGAGCCCCTGGAAACATGCACACTCAACTGGACATCTGTCCCAATCAGTCCTAGTTTACCTAGGGGCCACAGAGAACCTTGAGAAAAGTCTGGGCCTCCACAGAGCTCTTGCTCTGCTCTGCTGAGACTTCACCTCACTAGCTGTGTGACTTTCAGCAAATCATTTGCTTTCTCTGAGCCTTGGTTTCCACATCTCTAAAATGGCTAACAGTGCTGAGGGGCGTTAATAGCACTAAATACTTACATTAGAAAAGGGGGGAAGAGGAAGGTGGGAGAGACGCATCGTTAAATAGAGAAAGCAAGATGCAGAGTAGTGAACATAGAATGCCACCTTTTATATAAGAAAAGGGGACTAGAATATGCATTTGTATGTTTTTATTCTGCACAAAGAAACACTGGCAGGATACATGAAACAATAGAAGTGATTACCCTGAAGATTAGTAACAGAGTGAAATGTTTGTCCTCTCTGACTGTCTCTTGTTCAAGCCTGCTTGGTTCCTACAGCCTTCAGGCTAATAGCTTTTGCTTAGTCTTGCATTTGGACATGCTAATCATTAGAGGAACTCTGCTTGCAGCTTGAGGAGATGAGGGAAGTATATATTGTTTATCAAAGATTTGCAGGAATCTCCAACTGGACTCACATGACTGGCACAATCTTTCTCAGATCCCTGCTGACACCCAGATGTCTGCAGTTGTCAGTCACCTCTTGCCCTTCCCATTTCCTCTTCCTTGACATAAAAGAAGCCTGAATTGTGTACTTTCTGGTCTGTGGGCCTATGCTTTAACCACTGAGCCAGACTGACCAGGGCAGAACTATGTATTTTTTTTTTTTTTTTTTAATCCTCATCCGAGGACATTTTTCCATTTTTTGTACAGAGTGGGAAGGAGAGAGAGGAGGAAGAGAGAGAGATGGAAACATCGATGTGAAAGGGACACATCGAGTGGCTGCCACCCGCACGACCAACCAGGGCCGGGGGGACAAACTGCAACCGAGGTACGTGCCCTTAGCGGGAACCGAACCCGGGTCTCTCTTGACCGCAGGCGGACGCTCTAACCGCTGAGCCAAACCAGCCAGGGCAGAACTATGTATTTTTTAAAGATGGATTCGAGGCACCAGAAAGTCTCCCATCTTCTCAGTTGGTGCCTTCTCAATCAGTAAACTTTTCCTTACTCCAAATGCTTTGAGATTTTGTTTTTCAAAGCATCAGACACATAGACTTTGAACCAGTAACAGATTGGCAGAAGATGGGCTGGAGGATGGGAAGATAAGAGAGTGGGGTAAATGGGAATAAGGTGGTAGTAAGATTTCTGTGCGTATTTTGTTATATTGCCCTGAATTTTTGGACCTTATAATGTGTAACCCATTCAAAATAACAAAACATTAAAAAATGTAAAGCATAAAGATAAAAACAAACAAAGAGGATGCCGAATCTTCCTGCAGATAATCCCTGTTGATGTTTTAAAATAATAGGGTACAGTCCTGGCCAGTTTGGTTCAGCAGTTGAGCATCGGCCTGTGGACCAGAGAGTCCCGGTTCGGTTCCTGCTAGGAGCACATATCACACACACACAAATAATAATAATAAAAAAATAAATAATAAATAAATAAAAATAATAGGGTACAGACTGACAATCCTTAGAAGAAGGGGTAGGGTGGAGGGAAGATATAAACCACACAACTTATATGCATGTATGCATAACTATGGACATAGACAACAAAGCTGGGGACGGGGTTGGGGGGGAGGGTGTCAATGGGGAAAAAGGAGAAACATCTGTAACAAAAATAAATTAGTAAAAAAAAATAATAATAATACATGCACATTGTTAGAAAATTCAAAGAGGAGTAAAACTGAAAAGTAAATCTCCATTTGCATTGTCCCAAAGGTAGCCCCCTGTTAACATTTTCTTGTTTTCTTCCAGAAATTTACCTTTTATAGGATTTATCCTGGTGCACTGTTCTTGTTTTCTTCATGAACAGTATGTCTTGACCCCATCAGTATATGTAGCAAGTTTACGCTTTATGGTATTTGCAAAATGTAGATATTTTTTCCTGATTGATGGACATTTTGGTTGTTTTTAGGGGTGTGTGTGTGATATTATCAGTAATGTGCTACTGAGCTCTCTTGTTTATTTTATTTTATTTTTTATCCTCACCCGAGGACATTATTTCATTTTTTGTTCAGGTAGAGTGAGAGGGAGAGAGAGAAAGAGAGAAACATTGACGTGAAAGGAACACATTGAATGGCTGCCACCCACACGACCAACCAGGGCCAGGGACAAACTGCAACCGAGGTACATGCCCTTAGCGGGAACCGAACCCGGGTCTCTCTGGACTGCATGCCGACGCTCTAACCGCTGAGCCAAATCGGCCAGGGCTGAGCTGTCTTGTTTAAACATCTTGAAATGACAAATTCACTTTGAACTTAGATTAGGTAAAAATGAGGCATTTGATTATGCTGTAGAACACAGTAGTTTCCCATGATGCTACATTTCTTTTTCCCAATTATTTAAAAATAATTTTTGTAAAGAGAGAGGGAGAATATGAATGGATCTAATCTCCAATTCCCACCCAATAGTGGAGGCTCCAAGAGAAGGTGGTGCTGGAATGAAATGTCTTTGGATACCAGCCAGTTGGTCTCCCATTGCTATTAGCCCAGAGAGATAAAGTGCTTTGCCCCAAGCCAGGCTGGGACACCAAGTGCCCTGTCCCTACACAGAGCTCTTTCTTCTGAGCAGCCCTGTCCCTCCACCAGTCAGTAGGATTACCCCATCTCTGTTTGAAGCGGTCACTTCTGTCTCACTGTGGCTCTTTCTGGGTGGTCTGCAGGTTGCTTTGGATCTGCTCCTTAGAGTCTGCTGCCCTCTGCTGGCCTTAATGATTCACCACAATTGTTCCAGGACTGCCTGACCTGCACTCACCTTACAGCTCATCCATTCCCACCCCCACTGTAATATGGGGAAGCTGAGGCAAGAAGTGGGGAAGTGACTTGCTTTAGAACACAAAGCAAATCAGTTCTCAAACCAGAATCTAAGCCATCTGACCCTTCTTCCAGCACTGTTTCAGCATACCTTCGTTGGAGGAAATGAAGAAGACATAGGACATGTCACACTGGACTCCCAGGCTGGGGGTATCTGCCTTCCACACATATCCCCAGGAACAATCTGGAGCAGGTGACCCCTGGGTTGGAAAGAACAAATGTTAGCCGAACGCTACTGTGCTTTGGGCAGTGGCCCTGTCATTTTCTCTGGGACTCCTCATTTCTCACCTTAGAGCATGGATGGGTTTAATAATGACCTTGGCCGTGCTTCCCCAAATGCCATCATCTGCAGGTCCCTTCATGAATCTTGCCATATCCACGTACCCCCTGACTATAATTTAGCTAATACTTTTCTTTAGATTTTCTCATTTTAAACTTAAAGTTCTGAGGAAATGCATCGCCTTCCCCTGAGTGATAACGTAGAGATTCATCTTCAAGTTCTGTTGTCCTCATTTAGTGCAGGAAGACTTGATCTTCACCCTTCACTTAAAAAAACAAGCATTGCTCGGAAATGAGAACCTGGTATCTTTCAGGCACTAATTTTGTTGTGTCTTCATGATGTTATTCAATCCTCATTATAGCTCTAGGGGGTGGGTATTCTTTTAAAAAAAAAATATTACTCTTTATTGATTTTAGAGAGAAAGAAAGGGAAAGGGAGAGAGAAAAAGAAACATCGACGAGAGAGAACACCGATTGGCCACCTCCTGCATACCCCCTACTGGGAATTAGGCCCACAGCCTGAGCAGGTGCCCTGACCGGGAATCAAACCAGCAACCTCTTGGAGCATGGGTCGATGCTCAACCATTGAGCCATACCAGCCAGGCTACGGGGGAAGGGGGGGTATTCTTTTTTTTTATCCTCACCCGAGGACATTTTTCCATTTTTTGTTCAGATAAAATGGGAGGGAGAAAGAGAGAGAGAAACATTGACGTGAAAGGGACACATCGAGTGGCCACCACCCACACAACCAACCAGGGCCGGGGGCAAACTGCAACCCAGGCACGCGCCCTTAGCGGGAACCGAATCCGGGTCTCTCTGGACCGCAGGCCGACGCTCTAACTGCTGAGCCAAACTGGCCGGGGGGGCGGTGGGGGGGGTGGTGTTCTTATCTGCATGGGAAATTGAGGCATGAACAGGCTAGCTACTTGTTCAAGATCCCACAGTTGGTAAGTGATTGATCTGAATTTAATCCTACTCTATTTCCAAAGCCAACTGATGGGATCTTGCTTGTTTTTTGAAATTAAAAGTAAAATAATTCAAAGCTATAGTTGTGAGATAATGACTGGGGCACCATCTGTGCTATTGGAGGGGGTTGTTGTGCAGGAGGAAGGCAGACAGTGGACATATGCGTAAGTGGGGTAGGTTGTGTTGTCATAGAGGCATGAGCAAGGTGTGATATCCTGGCATATGGGAATATAGGAAGATCAGAGAACAGGTGGGCCATAAGTCCAGGGGAGTAGGGACAAAGAGAGATGGAGTGGATCAGACGGGCCTTCCGAGCCCGCCTTTCTGATGCCCTAGGTAATGTCACTGACCCTGCTGGATACCCTGTGGCCTCTTCTGATCACTTACATGCTATCCTGTATCATTTGCTCTGAGAGCCTTCTTGATGGAGTGGCTCTGCCTGGGGCCTTCCCTTGGGGCAGAGGAGGACAGGGACAGGAATAAGGGTGCAGGCAGAAGTACAAGCTGGACTCCTAGTTCTACCACTCAATGACTCTGACCTTGGCCTCAGTTTCCTCATTTGCCAAAAGTTCCATAGTAAACACGAAGATGCACCACCCAGGTTCCCCTTCATGGAAGCACTTGCTGCCCAGCTACAGGGAATGGGGACAGCAAACAGTCTCCAGCTGTCTGCTCTTTCCGGGTTAGCTTCAGAGAACACCCTGTCCCTTGGGGCTGCCCACATATCTGGTGACCAAGTGAGGTAGGGGTGTAAAGGACAGTCACTTGAATCCAGCAAGGGACAAACCCCCTCCAGAGCTCTTGAGAGAAGAATGGCACCGAGGAAGCTGGTTGATATTTCAGGCAGTTAATCATTTTTTGTTAGTGCCTCCACAGACATTTATTGAACACATTATGTGCACCCCCTTGTGCTAAGAGGTGGAAAGTTTTGGAGAAAAGCCTCAGGGAAGAGGTCTGACCCCGACTGCCAGTCAGGGGTATTCCTCAGCCCCATGAGCTTTGGACATTTTCCTAATCAGGTCCCTCCTTGTTTGATTTCTTTTCACTAAATAGCCGAAGCCTTGATAATACAAACAAACTTCAACCAAAGATTAAATAAATAAGTGAAAAAACTCAAAATGCTTCAGTATTGAAGAACATCAAATACTTCTAAGATTTTTAATCCTCTTCTGATCCTATTGCTACACACACTAGTTCTATTTCATAGTCTTTACTATAAAAACAACATTTTGGGTGCTTTTTTGTCACTTGGAATTACTTTATAGAGATTGTTTCTCCTTTCAAATCATACCTGGTTTAGCGCTACCCTGCTGTTGGCTCGGCATTACATAAGCTTCTAGCTCTTCACTAATGTAGATAATAGATTTACATTTCCATTTGCATGCATTGAGTAGGTTCTTTTGTTTCTCTTAAGTAATTATATGGGGTGTCACCCCAGAAATAAAATCATGCAAAGTATATGATCAGTTTTGCCAGCATGCCCTCCAGAAAGTGTGGTTGAATTTAGTGTCACCAGCGATACATAGACGTTCCTCCCCACCTCTTCCAGTTTTGAGTTTTACACCTTTTAAAGTTTTGTTGTTAATTTAACAGGTTAGTGTTCTCCTTGGTTCTCATTTTAATGTGTATTTCTCTGTTTTGGAGACCACCTCTCTTAAGGAACAGTGCCCCATCCTGGCAGGAGATGGCGCTGTGATTCTGTGCTTGGCTCCGTGAGAAGAGGCTGAGCTGTTAGGGTGCGTTGGTGAGTATGCACCAGGCGAGAGGACATTAACAGAGTCTCCTGGTGGCCCCAGAAGCCCCAGGTTCCAACCTGCATTCCGAAGACTTGGTCTGGTCAGGAGGTGACACCTCACCTGCTGAGTGTGCCTTGCCTTGTCAGGCAGCATCTTTCACCCTCTGGAAGTTCAACAGCACCCACGTTTATGATGTGTCCACTGCAGGCCAGACATAGTTCACACAGTCCAAAACACTCACAGAAGTGGAGGGAAATATACAAACAAAATCAACTCTAAAGGCTCTACTTCCTATAAAACAGGTTCAAAGCGCTGGGAATGGGAGCGATTGCCTCCAACTCTAGGTATGTGGGATCTTGGAGGACCTGGGGGCTGCGCTGGGCCTGCTGGGGGATGGAGTCAGGCGGGTAGAGTGTAGAGGGGAGGGAGTGAGGGCAGGCTTTGGAGGCCTGACCAAAAGCCACTGTGAGCCTGGAGCTCAGATGGAGACAAAAAAAAAGATGACAATTGGATAACAAAGAGACACACTGGTGGAACCCGAATGCCAAGCTAAGAAGCATGGCCTTGATTTTGTAAGTGAAGGAATGCTGATAGAGGTTTTACAGGAAGAAAATGGTGGGGTCGTATGTGTGCTTTGGCAAAATTAGCCCGAGGTTTAACTGACTCGGTGGTATTCCTCGTGTGTTCTGCGGTGGCAAGGCCCCTCTCAGAAGGGGTTGATATGCTTTTCTACAACTCGCTTCTCCAAGTGCCGTCTTTCCTCGGCTCCCGTGAAGCACAGTGCTCTTTTTTGTCCCTGTCTCTGGAGCCTCTCCTTAGTCCCCTTTGCAGCTTTATCCTCTTTTTTTTTTTTTTCTCAGTGGTACGTGCCCCTAGCGGGAACCAAACCCGGGACTCTCTGGTCTGCAGGCTGATGCTCAACCGCTGAGCCAAACTGGCCAGGGCATCTCTCTCTTTTTTAAAATATATATATATATATATATATATATATATATATATATATTTTTGTACAGATAGAGTGGGAGAGAGAGGAAGAGAGAGAGAGAGAAACATCGATGTGAAAGGGACACATCGAGCAGCTGCCACCCACACGACCAACCAGGGCCAGGGACAAACTGCAACCGAGTCACATGCCCCCAGCGGGAACCGAACCCGGGTCTCTCCGGACCGCAGGCCGACGCTCTAACCGCTGAGCCAAACCGGCTAGGGTTAAAAATATTTTTTATTTATTGATTTTAGAGAGAGAGGAAAGGAGAGGGAGAGGGAGAGATGGAAACATCGATAAGAGAGAACATCGATTGGCTGCCTCCCTGCATGCCCCCCACTAGGGATCGGGCCCACAACCTGGGCATGTGCCCTGACAGGGAATTGAACCAGGGACCTCTTGCTGCATGGGTCGACGCTCAACCACTGAGCCACACCAGCCGGGCTCGGCCTTGTCCTCTTTGTGCAGCCATTACACACCGCACTTCGTCAGGGCTCCTCTCTCTTCAGTCTCCCCTGGGCAGCTCAGCTCTGCTCTCAGCTTAATTACACCTTATACCCAGATGACTCGCCCAGGCCTCTCCTCTGAGCTCCAGACCCTTATATCCAACTGCCTACTCAACAGCTCTTGGTAATGTTTTGGAAGCATCTTTAATTCATGTCCCAAACCCCCCAACCCGACCTCGCCTATTGCTGGTCCTCTTCCAATGTTCCTTAGCTGAGTAGATACAGCCCCATGCATCCTGGTAGGCCAGTTAAAAATCTCAGAGGTATCCTTGCCACCTCTCTCTTCCTCACCCCCATTTCCAACCCCTCCCCAAGTCCTCTTCACCTACTTCCCCAATATGAGTCAGAACTGCCTGCTTCTTTCCATCTCCTCCACCACTGACCCAGGCCACAGCTGCAAGGGTTTCACCTGGGCAGCTGCAGAGCCTCCTCACTGGTCTTCCTGCTTCCACTCCGGCTCCTCTCCAATCCACTCTTCACACTGCGGCCAGAGCCATCTTTTCAAAATGTAGAACTGCCCTGGCCGGTTTGGCTCAGCAGTTAGAGCGTCGGCCCGGCCCGAGGACCACAGAGTCCCGAGTTCAGTTCCCATGAGGGGCACATACCTTGGTTGCAGTTTGTCCCCGGCCCTGGCTGGGGTTATGTGGGTGGCAGCCCCTTGATGTGTCTCTCTCACATCGATGTTTCTTCCTTTCTCCTCCCTCCCACTCTATCTGAAGATAAATGCAAAAATGTCCTCGAGTGAGGATGAAAAAACAACAACAAAATGTAGAACTGGCTGTGTCACTGTCTCAGTGAAATCTTCATAGTGGCTTCCTATTGCTTTTTTTTCTTTTTAAATCCATTGATTAATATAACATCGAGTCTGGCAGATGTGGCTCAGTGGTTGTGCATTGACCTATATGCACCAAGAGGTCGCCGGTTCAATTCCCGGTCAGGACACATGCTCAGGTTGTGGGCCTGATCCCTAGTGGGGGGCATGCAGGAGGCGGCCAATCAATGTTCTCTCTCATCGATGTTTCTATCTCTCTCTCCCTCTCACTTCCTCTCTCTCTAAAATCCATAAAGGAAAAATAATTTTTTAATTTAAAAAAAAGGATAATATCGAAAAAGCACAGATCAAGTGTAAAATTGAAGAGATTTGAAACCAACTGCCATGAAAGGAGAGAGAACCTTGCCAGCCATCCCCCTCAAAATAGAATTGCCTCCTTCTCTCACCCGAAGAGCAAGTACTATCAACTTTTATGACAACTTATTTTTGTCATCCAAGCATGCATCTCTGAATACTATAGTTCACCTTTGTTTGATTTTGTTTTTTAATTTATATGTCTGTTAGTTCTCCTTTAAACTAGAGGCCCCCCTCCATTTCTTTTTCTTCCCTCTTGTGACGTATTTGTCTTGCAGAATTCCCACTGCTTTCAAAATAAGAAACAAATTTCCTTCTATGCCTGTAAGGCTTTACTTGGTCTGATCACCCAAATACCTTCAGCCTCACCTCCCACCAGGCTGCTTTTCACTCTCTGTTCCACCCCATTCCAACCTTCATTCAGGGCCCACACGCCTTCTCCATAGCCCCACAAGGCTTTTACAAAGGCTGTTCTCGCTGCCTGAAATGTTCTTCCCTCCCTGTGTCTCCCAGTTAACCTTGCTAATTTTTAGTATCTCAGTTGGAGCAGCCTCTCCTCAGAGCAGCCTTCTCCACCTTCTCTGATTTGGTCAGTCCCCCCACCAGTGCCTCTAATAGCCCCTCCTTTCTCCTCCACAGCATAGGCCAAGGTTGTGTTTTTCCATTTGTTTGTGAGATGATATGATCAGCTCCCTGAGGGTAGGGGTTATGTCTGCTTTTGCTCACCATTGTTTTCTAGCTGGGTGCTTGGCACATAATAGGTGTTCGATTAAAAATTTTCTAACTGATGCCCTGGGAGAGATAGCTGGCAGACACCAACACAATTAGGAGAGAGTCTGGGGCTGAAGGCCTAGATTGAGGAGCCCGGATTTCTTAAGAGGTGAGACCTGACACAGTGCAGGAGTTGGGGGTGAGGGTGGGGGGCTGGTGTCACCTGGAAAAGAATGGAGCATCGAGAAGAGGGTAGGGGCTCCCTTCAGAATACCCAGGGTCCTTCTGCCCCCGCCCCCCATCCAGAAGCAGGAGCTGGGCCTGGACTGGGATGGCTGGAGAAGCTCCTGGGTCCTACCACTCCCACTCAGGGCCACTGGGGCTGAGCTAAGTGGAAACAAATGTTCCTTGACTTTTCCCAGCCCAGTCCTGATGGGCCAGCAGCCCCTCCCTCTCAGCCCCTGCTGCCCCCACCCTGTTCTTTCTCCTTTTGACTGATGGGGTGATAGGAAGGTTGGGGACATGAGTAGGTTGAGAGATGTGGAAGATGGGAGTCAGGTGGGCTCTGCGGGGGACTCTGGGGCCTGGGGTGGGGCTTCCCTTGAACAAAGGCCTAGAGGGAGTCTCAGGAAATTTGGCCTGCAAGGCAAGGACCAGCCTGGCTAAAGCTTGGACATTTGAGTTCCCACCCTCTCAGCTGGGAAGGTGCATTCTCATGACTTCAGGTGGACGGGGAATAGCTGGAGTGGTAGGATCTGGGGTACAGAATGGAGAGGAAAGTGATTCTTTTTCTATCTTTTTCCTTCCCTCCATCTCTCTAGAGAGTTGGCCTTTCCTCTGTTCTCCTGGGACCCAGAGACCCAGGGCCCTTAGGAATTCTTAAGTCCTGTCACCATCCTAAAGGAATGAGAATTAGGTCCCATTGCTGGGAAAGGAGGAAGGGAGGGCAGTGGGAAGGGAGGGAGAGAGAGAGGTTATTGGGAGGGGAAGGGTCACAGGCCCAAATTCCTGGGCTCCTGCAGCTTCAGTCATTCTGAGAAACAAAGAAACAGAGAAAGTGATTTAGAGACAGACACAAATAGAGACCGAATTATGGAGATGGGAGAGACGTGAAAACACACTGAAAGAGAGAGAGGGAATCCGACAGAGACAGAGGGCTCTGCTTGCGCCTGCAGCAATTCTGATGTTATCTTTCTCCAGGTGCCTCTCTCCCCTCCAACAGTCCCCAACTCTGCCCCTCCTTCCTCTCCAATCCCACAGCCAGACACCCATGTCTCTCCTTTCCATCTCTCTTTTGCACCAGGGCCTAGATGTGGAGTTGACAGGTTCTTGGGGCTTAAGACAGAGCAGTGTGGGGAAGAGTGGAAGGTGCCCACTGCCCAGAGGACAGAGAAAAGGGGATTAGAGTGGCACCACTCCATTCATGCTGCCTATGTCTGGGTTGTTGTGTTCCCATTCCAATCTCTTGTGACCGTTTCTCTACTTGCATTCTGTGCAGAGGTGGTGTGTGTGCGTGTGTGTGTGAGTGTGTGTGTGCCCACGCTCACATTTGATCTCCAGGGAGGCAGGCATGAATGAGTCTCATCCTGAGCCAGCCTATCTGTGTCCATCCATATGTGTGGGTTATCCAGCATTGTCTGGGGAAGGTGAGGCTGTCTTGTGGTTTCTGTGGAGTTATCTGAAAGTCTGTGCCAAGCTGTGTGTGTGAGAGGGGGGAGTGTGCATGTGTGTGCTTGCACCTTGATCTGTCTTTGTGCGCCTCTCTCTCTATCTTCTGGTCCCCCAGTCCTTCTCTGAGGAAAGTCTCTACAGTGATATTGGGGGAATGAAGTCTCAGTAACTTCTGAACTCATCTCTCTGAAGGTTTGGAGGGCATACAGCAGAAGTCTTTGCTCTGGTTTTGCCCAGATGCCAGCCAACTCCTAGATGAGGGTGCAGAAAAGGCAAAAGGGAGTGAGTAGAGGCAAGGTTTCCTTTGGAACCCAGGCCTTGGTAATTGGGGCTTCAGGAGGCCCGTCCATCACAGACTCAGCCTACACATCCGCTGCCCCAGTGCTTCCACAGGCCCAACTGAGCCAACTGATTCTGGAATGGGACTTTGGGTTGGGAGGAGAGGACAAGGAATTGGGAGACCAGGGATGGCCAAATATTCTGCAAGATCTGACCAGAGAGAGTACTGCAGTAGGGGTGGGGCTATCTGTGTATCTGTGTGTGTTTGTAGGAAAGGTGGGGGGGTGGGGGCAGAAAGGCCGCCTGCGGGGGAGAAGGCTTCTTGGCAAGCACCCCAGTTTCCTGAGCTGATCCCTGCTCCCTGCCACTGCTCCCAATTCTGTTGTTTCAATAACATCATTTTTATCCACCCCACAGAGAGACTGTGTCTTAGAGGGGGAGGTGAGGGGCAGGGCTAGGGCATGAGGGGGTGGTAATGGAGAGAGGTTGGGGTCTGGAGGCAGCTGGGACCAGATTTGGGGCGCTCCCTCCTCAGGCAGAGGCAGGGCGGTCCCAGAGCCCTGGTCCCCTGATGACAAAGACAAATACATTAAAATTCTTGCCTCCGAGAAGAATGCAGGATAGGGAGAGCATTTCATAATCTGCAATAACAGTAGCAGGGTGGGGGCAGGGGGTTCAGAACCCAGGCAGTGGCTGGGGTGGGGGCTGGTCATTGGCCACCTGCAGCCTCCAGGGACCCCCACTGAGTCCCTGACAGTCTGTTCAGCGCCATCTGGCCTGAGTGTGTGCCTAACCTGGGCATGTCTTTGAGTGTGCAGTGAGTTGGCATTGCCTTGCAGAAACAGCAACTGTGTATGAAATTAATAAGTACAGGGACCATGCATGGCATCTGGACACTATGAAGGGTTAAAATGGAAAGGACAGCACTTGGGCCATGCCCTCCTCACTAACTCCATCAGCCACCAGCCCCTCCCTCAGGGTCTCCTCCCTTTCTCTGGAGTGTCCCATCCCCTCACCAGAACTCTCTGTACCCAGGAATTAGACCAACACAACCCAGACACCAGGGCCCTGGGGTGGGGCTTCCAGCAAACCCAGAGGCTTTCCTATGTGCCTAGGCTAACATCTTTCCATGTCTTTCTTTTTTTTCCCTCCACTTCTCACCCTCTTTCCCTTTCCCAGGTCTGCCTCCTCCTGCGGGGTAAGCACCTATGGTATTTTGTCACATCCCATTTCCCCCCAGTCTCATCTTGATCCATTTGTCTCTGCTCTCTGGGGTACTCAGAATCTTGCCTTCTCTCTGCTCACCAGAGGTGTTTTTCTTGGAAGTGGCTTCACTTTCCAAGTTCAGGGGCTCCCCACTCAAACTCCCCACTGCACCTCAGGCTTGAGGTCCTAGATCTGTCCTCCCCACCCCAGTACATTCCTAAAGGTTGATGGCCACTCCAGATAGATGGTGGTGGTTCAGAGACTGGCGTTTGCTGTGGAATGTCGCGCACCACCTGTCCCTCAGCACCCCTGGGGCATGTGGGGCCGGAGGGGAGGAGCAGGGACTGCAGCCTTTGCCAGCCCGAAGGCCGTGATGAATGGAGCTGTCCCTCCTTCCCACGGAGCCTTTGATCTCCCCACGTGGGGAGGGGGCCAGGGGCATCAAAGACATTTTTGTGGCATTAGAGAATGAATAAATGCCATCTCACCTGCAGCTGGCTCTCCCACCCGTTCTGGCCCCACTAAATTGGGGAAGCAACGTGAGGCAGGAACCCGCGGATATGTGAGGCCGGGCTGCAGCGAATTCTGACCCCTCAATCTCTTGCAAGTCTGCAACCTCCGCTCTGTCGCTCGCTTATGAGTGCAAGCGCTGGAGCGCACGCCATCATGAGGTTCCTCTTGCAGCCTAACCTCCCATCTGCACCCCCCTCCCCTGTACGTGGGCTTGTAGAGGCGGGGTAGCTGGGGAGAAAGAGTGAAGGCCTAGGGCTTCCTCCTTTTCTCAAGGAAAGGCTGGGAAAGGGGCGTGAGGCGTGGAGGCGGAGCCGGGTAAGAGGTGACCCCCTCCAGAGTCTGCCCGTCTGACCCTCGAGTTCGACAGACACCCCTCCCGGGAGCACCCAGAGCCCCAGGCGGACTTCCTCTCCTGGCCCCCGCTCCAGCACCGTCCTCCGCACCGCCCTCCCCCCCACCCACCCAAACTCCCTCATTCCTGGGAAGTTTTCTCTCTTTACAGTCAACAAACCTGTCAAACGTCTCCCTTCCAGCCCGTCCCCCATTCCTCAGCTCCTCTTCTCCCCACCTCACCCCGCTCCACCCTACTTCCCCGCCCCTCCTTGCCCCCGACTCCGCGCGGCGGCGGGGGGCTCCCATTCCGCGGGAGGCGAGGTGAGGGGGCGAGGCAGGCGGGTCCGGCAGCCGCGAGCGCGCTCGGGCCCCGCCCCGGACCCTCGCTCCCTCCCTTCGCAGCGCTCCGCGCCTGCCGCCCCGGGGCTCAAAGCTCCTTCCCGAGAGTCCCGCCGCCTGACTGTCGCAACTGCCACCCCAACAGCCTCCCTGCCCCCCGCCCCCGCCCGGGCCCCGCTCCCCTCCCACCCCCGCCCCCGGCTCTGATTTCTTCTCCCGAGCGAGCTCGGCAGGAGACACAGGCGCTGGCTGCCCCGTCCGCTCTCCGCCTCCGCCGCACCCTCCTCGCCCAGGATGGGCCCCCCCGCCGCCTCCGGAGCCATCGCCTCCTGGCCGCCGCCGCCGGAGACGCATTCGCCCTGAAGCCCGGGCCCCCGCGCGCACCGGCTGGCTCCGCAGCCTCGCCCCCTGCCCGCACCCGCGGGCCGTAGAGCGGTCACGATGCTGCCGCCCGTGCCCTCCCGCCTCGGGCTGCTGCTGCTGCTGCTCCTGTGTCCCGCGCACGTCGGCGGACTGTGGTGGTGAGTGCTGCATCGGGCTGTCCCGGTGCGGCTCCTGACGCTCGAGGGTGGGGACCTCGTGATGGATTGCTCGGAATCGCGGTCCCGCTGCCTCCCGGCTCTACCTGCGCACTGGGGCGGTGCGGGGGAGGTGCGTACCGCTCTCCGGCCGGCCTCCACGCGGGGCATTTCTGAACTGCCACTTAGGCGGCTCTAACCTACCCCAACCCCCGCACATTCTATTGTATTTCCTTCCCCCGTGCCCTACACCCCACATCCTTCCCAGGTTATGAGCTCAGTCCAGGTCACCAAGGAATTGGTGGGTGGATAGGAAAGAGCTACCAGGGAGACAGGAGGAATATCTGTAGTTAGAGATCCGAAGAAAAGAGTTTGCGAAGAGGACTCCGGATTTAGGGGAGGTGGACTGGATTTGGGGGAAAGAAAGGAACAAGGTAGGAAGTTATAGACAGGTGGGGTCAAATGGCTGCCTCTTCCCCGCCCCACTTTGCCCACAAATCTACCCACTTCTCTTGCTGGGTTCCTTCAGTGTGGCAGAAAAGTGACAGAAAGGGAAACTGAGTCAAGACCTTGGCTTTCTCTGTTTCCTCCTCCCCAGGCAAAGAAGAGGAGGAAGGCAGGAAAGGGACACAGGCGCCTGGACCTTGCAGATATGAGGTCAAGCATAAAATAAATGTGCAGCTCAGGAGGTACCGGGAACCGGGGAGGATCCCGTGTAAGGGAGAGAGGCTTGGCCAACCAAGGGATGAAGACCTCTTTCCGGAACTGGCCCTAGCTAGAGCAGACACCTAGGCAGCGAAGGCTGCAGGAACTTTGAGCCTTGGGGGCTGGAGCAGGGGCTAGGAAGGTGGGTGCCGAATCGCGACCATTCGGATATCTGGATCCCGCGGACTTTTTTTCCTTCTGGGTCTCCAGAGCAGCAAAAACCGTCAGGAATAGCTTCAGAGTTTAGAGAGGAGAGACTTGGACAATATTGCTGATGTATCAGCCAATCCTAAGAAGGCAGGGTCTTGTCTATTTGCATATCGCCTTGTCATTGGCTGGATTATCTCCACTCCACTCCTCCCCCCCATCCCGGTATTTGGAAGCAGGGGTGGAGCAGGCAGAACTGTCTCTACTAGGGAGATAGAAAAGAGGATGCCCACACATGGAGCTGCTGGCCGAGATCCCTCTTCCGTGATGCGGGAGAACGTCCCTCAGGGGTGTCAGTGAGGGGGCAAATCGAGGGTGACCCAGGTCCCGGCTAGGCAACATGCATCCTTTGATCCTGGTTCAGCATAATGCAGTAGCAGCTTTGAAATAGACCTGAGATCTAATCTCCATTTGTTAATGACCTTGGGCAAGTCACGTTTTTTCGCTGCTCCTCAACGTCTTAATTGTAAAATAGGGAAACAATACTCCTACCTGGCAGGCTTGGTAGGAGCATTAGGTGGGATGATTTGCAAAATGATCCGACATTGGGAAGTACTCCTTGAGTGTAAATTCCCTCCTCCGAGCCCCAAGTTCTCCTGGCCAAAGACCTCATGGATGTAACGGGGATTCATTTAAGTTTAAAATCCAGGGTGCCAGGCAAAACTTTGTAAAGGGATGTCTCTTTTGCTCTCCAAATCGGAGAGGGTCCCGTGTAAGGGAGGGAGGCTTTCTTTGTTTTTTGTTGTTGTTGTTTGTTTGTTTTATCCTCACCCGAGGACATTCTTTCATTTTTTGTTCAGATAGAGTAGGAGGGGTGGAGGGAGGGAGGGAGAGTGAGAGAGAGAGAGACATCGACATGAAAGTGACACATCGAGTGGCTGCCATCCTCACGACCAACCAGGGCCAGGGACAAACTGCAACCAAGGTACGTGCCCTTAGCGGGAACTGAACCCAGGTCTCTCTGGACCACAGGCCGATGCTCTAACCGCTTAGCCAAACTGGCCAGAGCAAGGGAGGCTTTCTTAACGTTGTCCTTTCTTAGGGCATGGAGGCAGGGGTTTTTCCCTGAGAGTTGCTGCCTTTCCTCTTCTCCCTCTCCATTTGTCCAAATTGATCTTATCTTTCCAATTAAAATGATGCTTCCTCCATGAAGTTGTCCCTCTGTCTCCCCTCCCTTGCCTTCTCTGTGCTCCCAATACACCCCATGCATTGGGCAACTTTGCCAGTTACTGAGGTTCTTTCTCTTTTTAAAAACTTTATTATATATTTTTTTATTGATTTTAGAGAGAGGGGAAGGGAGAGGGAGAGAGAAAAACATCAATGAGAGAGAACATCGATTGGCTGCCTCCTGCATGCTCTCCCTGGGGATTTGGCCTACAACCTGGGCATGTGCCCTGACTGGGAATCGAACTGGCAACCTCTTGGTGCAGATGTCGATGCTCAAACACTGAGCCTTACCGGCTGGGCCAGTTACTGCATTTCAATGACGATCTCCTCTGTGTCTCTTCCCTAATACTGGAAGGCAGAGCCTTGGCCTTTGGGGCTCTAGAGGCTAAAAGCACTGGGGACGATTTTATGGAGTGTTGCTGATTGGTTGATTCACCTTTCTTGGATTTGTATCTGTGGGGGTTCCTTTGTTCAGGACGGGCTGCTGAGTGAGAGCCAAGTCAGCTGGAGGGAGACCCGGTCCCTTGGAGACTGACCCTGAAGCTGAGAAGCAAGGGATGGGGGAGGTGATGAAGAGGGCAGGTGTGGGAGAACACAGAAGCCTTCATGGCCACAGCTGCAGGGTGAGCAGGGTGAAGAGATAGGGGCTGGGGTGATAAAATGTCCAGAGACCGCCTCACTCAGATGCTTTTCAGATAGAACCTACCTCTCCCGCCTGCCTTGGCCCTCTCATTCTCCTCTGTCTGTTTCTGATACTTCATTCCTTTAGTCTGAGCCCAGATTCCCTTTCTCAAGATCTTTGACTCTGTTTGCTTACACTCCTGTTCCCACCACACCCATCATTGCCCTCCAAGATTAGGATTGGGCTAGGGGGCCAGACTCAGCATCCCAGGTGGCCTGAGGCTTTACCCCACCCTCACCCCCCAGCTTCACTTGGCTAGGAGCTTTTTCAAGCTAGGAACTTCCAGGCTGTTCCCTGAGGTCTAGGGCCTACTTACTGGCCTTCTTCTCCCTGCTTCTCAGACAATACTGGCCAGGTCAGGGCTCCAGCAGTGGACTGGCAGGCAACTGGACCTGCAGCAGCCCATCGCAACCCACTCTGACATTCTGGCAGCAGCCATATTAGAAGTAGAGAGGATCCCAGGAACTCCGAATGACAGAACAGTCCTGGTTAGAAAAGGAGGGTCCTGGAGGGGAGTGGCCAAGCCCTGGAGTAGGCTCAGGGACTTGGCTCTAGGTTCCAGAGGTTTCCCTCTCCTCCTTCTTCCCCTGATGCAATTTATGCTTTCTAAACTCTGCCGCCAGGCTCTCTGTCTTTCTCTATCACATCTGTAACCCTATCTTTGCGAATCGCAGAATCCCAGATTCCAGGACATTGGCGAGGCTGTCTTGAGGCCATTTTGTCTAGTCAGTGCTCTGGCCCTAACAGATCCCATGTTGAGAATGAGGCAGAGAGAGAGAGACGCTAGCTTCCTAGTTACCAGCTCCCTTCTACCTGCTCCCTGCTCCTGAATCCTCCCCCCAAAGTTCTTAATGTCTGACCCATCTTTATTTATACCTTGAACTAGTGGGTGTAGAAAATAGCTCATTTCACAGAACAACCAGATCACTCTCCCTTCTCTCTTCCTCTTTCCGCTTTCTGTTTTGTGTTTTCTATGAAAGAAACTAACCCTCCCCTTGTTCCACTGGGAAAAACACCACCCAGTATCCCCCATCTCATCTTGCCTTTCACCCCCTTCCCTTATAGAAACTGAACCAGAGGCCTAAGATAGCTTCATATCTGGCCCCATAGGGAGGCAGGGAAAAGACCAGGCTTCTTTCTGAAACCCAGGTTTTCCAGCCGTGACCCCCACCCCCAACCCCAGGCTGGGCCTGGCCACCCTTTCCCATTCCATCTTTATCTGGGGCCCCTCACCCTATGTGGGCAGTCCAGTCCCTTGCTGATCCCTGCCAAGCTCAGGGTGCGGTAGGGATGGTGGGGATGGGGGTGGGGTGGTCATCCAGTCTCACCCTCCAGGCCTCCCGCCTTGGCAGCTTCCCCTGGAGGAAGACAATGGGGCTGTGAGCAGAAAAGGGCAGGGGCAAAAGGAGGCTGGCTCAGTCTGGGCCAGAGCATGCCCTGAGCCCACCAGAGTCCTGGCACTGTGACACTTCCTGGGGGGGGGGGGGCGGTGCAGCCCCCTCCTGTCCCATTCTCATCAGAAGCCAGAAGTTGGTGAGGGGGGCGTCAGTGAGTGGCTTGATCACTAGGGCTCAGTGAGGGGTATTCGAATGTGTACTTTGAAGAAGAAATGCAGCTGTGGAGAGGATGAGGCCAGGGCGGGGCAGGCAGCCAGGCTGTGGTCAGGCTGGCAGCAGGGCACCCAGCCAGCCGGAGCAGGAGGCACTCAGGGAACACAGAAGCCTGTCCCTGGGGACTGGGTAGGGAGTCCTCCAGCCTGCACCCTCCTTCCTGCTTGCAGTGGGAGGGGAGGAGTCCTTAGGTGCTTCCCCTGGACCTCCTGAGGAGGAGCTGAGGGAGGGAAAGGTTGCTGGGAGGATTCTCCCGTTTCCCACCTGGCCTCTTTGGCTCTTTCCTCCAGCTCTGAGCCCTCCATTTAATTCAGAAATTAGACCGAGAAAAGACACAGAGATCATCTGGCCCCATCTTCTCACTTATAGTAAGAAGTTCAGCAAAGTCCAGGGATAGGAGGTGGCCCAAGGCCACACAAAATGCAGGAGCTGAGGGTTGGAGCTAGGAGTCCACTCCTGCTGAGGCTCTCGCCCCGGGGTGCCAATGGGGGTGGGAGTCAGGAGAGGGGTACTGGGTCTTCCACAGGCTTCTTCTGCTCCCCCATATCCACCCCCAAATGGATGCTCCCCACCTCAGTGTGGGGGAGCAGAAGGCACAGATTGTCCTCAGAGGATCCGGTAGGAGGTTCAATGTGTCTACTCCTTGGCCTTCCACAGCCCTGATTAACAGGAAGCCCTCTTGGATAATGAAGTCCATCAGGGAAGGGAAAGCCCCTGCCTCTCCCAAGAGGAATGGGAAGGAAAGAAGTGTGGGGAGGTGGGAAGGGCAGTGTCCAAGATGGGGCAGAGGGAACCAAATTGGGGGGTGGAATGGGGTGGCTGGTGGGTGGTGGGGAGGCAGGGGTTAATGGAGCTGGGGCATCACTGGCTTTGATGTGGTGGTTGGGGTGGGAGTAGGGACTGGGGGAGGGGGAGCAGTAATTAGGGAGTTAGACAGAGCAGGACAGGACAGGCGGGCGGGCACAGGCCCGGGCCCAGCCGCCTCCGCAGCAGTCAGGCAACATTTTTCTGCCCCTTCTCCACCACCCACCTCCTCCACCCCCGTGCATCCCCCACCCACAGCCCCAGGGTTCAGGGCTCCCTCTGCTGGCTCCTGGAGGTGGGGGTCAGATGCGGGACCTGGGGCGTGTGTGTGGGAAAATAGAGAGCTGGCTATGAGACCTTTCAGAGGAGGCTGGGCATCAAAAGAGTCTGTGATCCCCTTGGCCTCAATAATCCACCCAGGAGTGCTCACTGGGGAAGGGGGTGGGAGTCCTGGAGGGTCCTCTGGTCCATGGGCAGGGCCTGTAGGAGAGGAGACACATGGGTCCGGGCTGAGAAGCGAAAGCTGGAGAAAAGAGCGTTCTCAGGAATCCACAAACGCTGCCTGCGCTCCATTGTTTGCCCTGCACTGTGCAGGCCATGAGATGAATAAGGGTGTCAGTGGCAAGACAAAGAACACTTGTGGAAGCCCACTCTCTGGGCCGCTCTTTTCATATGCCACTTGGGAAGTAGGCAGGTGTTATTATTTGCTTCTATTTCACAGTGGCAGAAACAGGCTCAGAAAGTTGTCTCGTCAGTCATTCAGCAAATAATGAATACCAACTTCATATGCTAGGGATTTGCTCAACATCACAGAACAGGCAAGTAGCAGAGCCCAGATCCAAACCCGTGTCTGCTGGATCCCCAAAACCCTGAGTGTGCTCCGCTACTGACATTATGCTTCCTCGTGAGATCTTTGTCTTTAATGAGTTTCCTATCTAATGGGAGAGATAGACAAGAAAACATGACAAAATAATTATGCCACCAGCAGGATAACAAGCGCACCCCGCCTCACCCCCATGAGTGACAGGTAGAATGATGTAGAGGGAGGTGGTCAGTGAGGAATGGGACCCAGAGGAGGCACCTCAGGGCAAGTGCGATCTAAGGTGAGCTTGGAGAGATGCTGGGTAAGATTTTGAAGATTTAGGGGTAGGGAGGGGCTGACTCTGAATCCAGAAATCTAGTGCTATATTCTGGGATGGCTACAGAGTTATCCAACCCTGCTAGGAGTAAGGGCTGTGTGGGGATTGGCATGCGAGGCCACCTCATGTCTTCTGATACGTTTGTTCATTTGTACAATGGAGGTCAGGTCGGTGGAGCTGGACTACGTGATCTCTGGCATTCTCTTAGGCCCTGTGAATCTGGGAAAGGTAAGTTGATTAGGCCAGAACCCTGGGCCTCCAGGGCAGGATCTACAGATATTGTCAGTAGGAACTGGCTGGCCCCTGAAGCCACCAAGCTCCCTGGGAGTAAGATCTTGGCGCAGGCCAAGTCAGTTAAAATGGCTAACCCTAGGCTTGTCCCTTCTTGTCTGCATACTGATTTCTTTTAAAACTAGCCTCATTGTTTCTATGCTCAGGAATGTCTATTTGATTAGGATCTCAGACCCTACATATTCTTTATTACATATTTCTTACCACTGCTATGCTCCAGTCCCCAAAACATGCAGATGTTCCCAAATGGGCACTGCTTCTATGGGCTAATCCTAGGACGATGCTGACTCAGAGGCACAATGGCAGAGTTCATTCCCTAAGGAAGCAGAAGGGCAGGAAAGAGGGTAAAGGAAGAGGAGAGATGGGGGAGTCATTTTCCGATGTGGAGTTAAGTGTTCAAGTGAGAAGGGGGTATGTGAGCCTTTCATGCCAAGTCCTCATGTTTCTGAGGCCCAGAGAGGGAACTGACTTGCCCAGAGTGGCTGAGCTCACCCAGAGCTGACAGAGACCAGGGTACTGAAGTGAGGCTCGGTGTTTTGCCCAGTATCCCCCTGCCACTCATTTTCTGGCCTTCCCTTTCCTGTGACTTGAGGATGGGAGTGAGGACAGGAGGGCAGGGAGCAAACTGGTCCCTTGGGATTCTGGCTGCTACTACTGCCCATCCCTTCTCCTGGCCAGCTTGTAAACAACTCTAGTTCCCAGGCAGCCAGGGATCCTTCTGAGTCCTCTATCTCTAGTCCCTGGGAAACAGATAAGGTCAAGAGATTTTTGCCTTTCTCCCCTGCATGCCCCCTCCCTCTCCTGCTTTCCTAGGGCAGGAGGAGGGAGAGGAGAGGGATGGGGGCAGAGTAACCTTGGGAAGATAAGGCCAGTTGACCTTGGGAAAGTAGGGAGTTAGCAGAGGGCAGGATTGGGGAGGAGGACTGGAGAACTGAGTAGCACGGCAGGGAGGATGTTGAGTGCACAGAGCCCCAGACTCCTAGGTGGAGTCCTGGACATGTGGGTGACAGGAGAGGACCTGGACAGCCTGAGGAGGCCTGCTTCCCTGCCTCTGAATCCAGTGGGAGAAGTACAATGTTTACAGAAAGTAATTAGGAGTCATGAAAGGACATGTGGACAGGGGCTGGGCTCAAGTGAGGATCTCTCCTTAGATGGCTCATTTATTCATTCAAAAACATGTGTTAAATGGTACTCATGGTAGCATTATAGCAATTGTTCAACATATGCAAATTTTTCATAAAAATTGAGAGGAAATATGAATTAATCACTGAAAAATCTGCCTGGGAAACAGAAGAAAATGACAGTCCTAGCTCTCAAGGTACTTATAGTCTTATCTACTGACCCTACACAACCACACTGGAAGCTGCCTCCAATTCTTTTTGTAATGAGGTGAAATAAGTGGGTGGACGTAGAGATGGATGGATGGATGGATAGATAGATGGATAGAGAGATAGATAGATAGATAGATAGATAGATAGATAGATAGATAGATAGACAGATAGATAATCAGCTCTTGAAGGCCTCTGGGCCACTGGGAACCAGCTTGGTCTGCTCCCCACTGCTCCATCCATCACTTCTCTAGGGTTGGGCAAGGGTGGGGCCGGACCTTTCCAGGCTACAGCTGGAATGCAGTGATGGGCATAGAGGAGGGAAGGACCAGCGATTTTCAACCTTTTTCATCTCATGGCTCACATAAACTAATTACTAAAATTCTGCAGCACACCAAAAAATATACTTTTTGCCAATCTGACACACACACACACAAACCAGGTATAAGTTTGATTCATTCACACCAGATGGCTATTGTGTTGGCTGTTGTCATTTTTCTGTTTGACAATCTAAGGAAAAAGAGGCCCTTGACTAAACAGTCAGGTATTGCATGTTTGAAAAATTCCTGCAGCACATCTGTTGAAAATCCCTGGTCTGGCCTATAAGGTCTCTCCACTGGGGAGAGAACCTTGGCTCTTCGACTACTTTGTTAGGGATGATCACAATGACCTGTAGGGGTGTGTGTGTGTGTGTGTGTGTGGAGACCTTAAAGGCCTGAGCTTACAACCACCTCTTTAAGCATCTCACTCCTCAGTGTTACATTGTGTCTTAAGACCTAAATTCCTCCTGCTGCGATTTAAGCCCATTATATTTCATTGTTGTTGGGCCAGAACATGCCTGGGAATCCTGCAGTTGTGGAGCAAATGGGGACAAGTGGGGGTGGATGTGCACTAAAGCTAAACGGAAAAGAGGCCACCTTGACCTTGGGCACCTGTCTACCACATTTTCCTTCACATTTTCCGTCTCCTGGTGCCACTTCTCTCCCCACCAGTCTCTCTCTGCCCTCTGCTCAAGGGTTTTTGAGTGGCTTCAAATTACCCTCAGTTCCCAAATGCTCAACTCACTCATTCCTACAAGACAAGGACACCAGTTAAGCATTCAAATAAGAGCAATGTGATGAACGCCCTTCCACCCAGGTGTGAATACCCAGCCAAACTAACCTTCACAGGCCTGGTATGGAAACCAGATGGTAACTCTCTGGTCAGAATGAAGCTGGGAATGGAGGGATTTCTGAAAGTGTGTGGAACTTCCCATGAGGTCTTTACTCACCCTGTTAGTGTCCCCCTTCTCCAAGTAGTTATGTCACCCCAGTGCAAAGGGCTTGGCTTGCTGCCGTCCTGCTTTGGGAAGTACACAGTTCCTGGAGCAGGAGGGGGTCACTGTCACCTGCTTCACAGTGCTTCAGAGACTCAGTCCCCAGGTCCTTCCTCCTGCTCTCCAGTTCAGGGAAACAGAGGGTCTCAGGGTGGGAGGGCCCACCTTAGAGATCAAAGCCCATCCTTCCCATTTTACAGAAGGAGAAACTTGGGCTAAAGAGGGTGTGAGTTTTCTCAGAGGCTCCATCCCCCAGCCATTTTAAAATTGATGGCTTTCTATATCCCTTGGAATTGCCCAAGCTTTTCTACATCAGGGCTGTTCAGCTGACACATATCCAGCTTGTGGTCCACTAAGACCAAATCTTTTTCTAAATACCATTTTCTTTAGTATCTATACATATTTTCTTCTTTTTTTTACTCCTCACCTGAGAATATTTTTCTATTTATCTTCAGATAAAGTGGGAGGGAGAGAGAGGGAGAGAAAGAGAAACATCGACGTGAGAGAGAGACACATCGACTGGCTGCCTTCCACACAACCCTGACTAGGGCCGGAGACGAACTGCAACCCAAGTACATGCCCTTGAACCCACAATGGTCCATGGGCCAATGCCCTACCGCTGAGCCAAACTGGCCAGGGCTCTTTACATAATTTCTTTGACAACCTTCTTCTTCTTCTTCTTTTTTTTTTTTCTTTATTGATTTTAGAGAGAGGAAAGGAGAGGGAGAGAGAGGTAGAAACATGAATGAGAGAGAACATCGATTGGCCGCCTCCTGCATGCCCCCAACTGGGGATTTGACCCACCACTTGGTCATGTGCCCTGACTGGGAGTTGAACCGGTGACCTCTTGGTGCATGGGTCGATGCTCAACCACTGAGCTACACCGGCCAGGCATTAACAACCTTCTTTATCTTCCTTCTGTTAATTTTCTTCCTGTCTGCCTTTTGGGTGAGGCCTGTTGAATTTTAGTCTTGGCCTACCTGGTGACCTGCCTTCACCTTGAGTCAAAATCATATAAAGATGTATTAGTAAAGATGTGCTTAGAAGGATTAAGATTGAATCCTTGCTTTATAGTGATTTCAGTCTAGATTCTAGTTAAAAGGGAACACATACATGGATGGAATGGTAAGAGAGCCAGATAGGAGAATCTCAATCTTAGTTGGCGATGGTGGGAAGCATATCCCAGTTCCTAGCTGTGGGCTGAGCGGGATTGGTCTCCCTCTGTCACCCCCAACCCTTCAAGTTACACCCCTGACCTGCTGTGTTTTGCTTCCCAGGGCAGTGGGCAGCCCCTTGGTCATGGACCCTACCAGTATCTGCAGGAAGGCACGAAGGCTGGCAGGGCGGCAGGCTGAGCTGTGCCAGGAGGAGCCCGAAGTGGTGGCTGAGCTAGCACGGGGTGCCCGGCTCGGGGTTCGAGAATGCCAGTTCCAGTTCCGTTTCCGCCGCTGGAACTGCTCCAGCCACAGCAAGGCCTTTGGGCGCATCCTGCAGCAGGGTCAGTGTGAGAAGGGGACCTGGGGGCTCAGAGGAGTGGGGGGAGGTTTGGGGAGGCTGCCTGAGCCCCACCTCTCCAATGGATCTTTGGGCACTCTGCCCTCACCCTGTCTCCCAGCTTCCCCCACACACCTCACTGCCCCCACCACTACAGTCCCCCAGGACTCAGCTTTGATGCCCTGCTGACTGCCCCTCCCTGTCCCCACAGATATCCGGGAGACGGCCTTTGTCTTTGCCATCACAGCTGCGGGCGCCAGCCACGCAGTCACACAGGCCTGCTCCATGGGTGAGCTGCTGCAGTGTGGCTGCCAGGCGCCCCGCAGGCGGGCCCCACCGCGACCTCCCGGCTTGCCAGGCACCCTTGGGCCCCCTGGCCTCGTGGGCTCCCCAGAGGGCAGTGCAGCCTGGGAATGGGGAGGCTGCGGGGATGATGTGGACTTTGGGGATGAGAAGTCCAGGCTCTTTATGGACGCCAGGCACAAGCGGGGAAGTGGAGACATCAGAGCATTGGTGCAACTTCACAACAATGAGGCGGGCCGACTGGTGAGTATGGGCAGGGATGTGTACGAGTGTGTGTGCACGAGTGTGGAAATGCATGTCTGTGTCAGTGGATGTGGGAGAGTTGTGGGAGTAGGCATGTGGATGTGGGAGAGTGCGGTGTATGCGCAGGAGCAGAGCGCACTTGTGGAAGTAAGTGTGTGAAGGTGAGGCTGTGAGAGAGGGTGTGTATGTGCAGGAGTAAGTTAATGTGTGGGGTAGCCATCATGGAAGTGGGGGCTACTTGGGAAGATTGGCTGAGGACCTGGAGGGGCATGTGGGAGGTGAGGTGACCAGCATAGGAGATGGAGTCACTTGGGGGGCCTGGGACGGGGTAGAGAGAGGTCACCCAGGGAAGAGAACTTGGTTGGGGTTTTTAGGGACCCCAGGTAGAGAGGGTATAGGTATACCTCTGAGGCTGGACAGGTGGGGCAAAGTTTGGGGTGGGTAGAGATGTGGCCACCAGGGCAAGTACAGAGGGTGGAGACAAAGGCTGGGGATGAAAGGAAGAACAGAGCTGGGGCAAAGTTATGGGGTTTCGAGGGAGAGGAGCCAGGAGATGTGAGGGAGGCTAGAAAGAGGTTAGAACAGGCCCAAGAGGCAATGGGCTAGATCCTGGTGGAGGCAGGAGGCGGGTCAGGCAGAGGCCAGGAAAGATGTGACTGAATCTGGACTCTTGGCAACCCCAGCAATCCCAGACCAGGCCCTGCCCAGAACCCTGGCCGCCTCTCCCTCCCCTCTGCAATGAGGAGGCCCCAGGAGCTCCTATTTAGAGACAAGAAGCTGCCTGGGTCAGGTGTTTCCAGGGGCCAGGAGAGAGCCTGGGAGAGGGAGGGGGGGACACAAATATCTGTAGATCAGATTGGCCTCTGGACACTCAACTTCCAGAGATGATCTTCCTCAGTCATTTGACCCCATAAATCTCTAGCAAGGTTGTGACTCTTAGCCACAAATGGCAAATATAGGGCAGGACTCCTGGGTTCCAGTTTTCAGTAGTGCATCCGCAGTGGGCCCTATGCCTCAGTTCTAGGGTGCTCTTAGGGGCATCCCCACACACATCCTGTGTCCTCTAGAATTTGGGCCTGAGGCACTGGGCAGGGGGTAAGAGGGGCCCAGAGAGGAATGTCCTGACAGGCCCACATACCTGTCAGAGAGTGTTGGGGAGGGGTGGTGGAGGCAGCCGCCCAAGGAGTGGGCTATGCCTCTCTGCTCACCCCTGCCTGGGGCCTTGAGGGTTGGCAGGAGGGAAAAGGTGACAGCTACCACTGCCTCACCCCCTCCTCCAGAGAGACTCACCCGCGGCTGTCCATTCTACTCTCTCCCCACTCACCGGCTTTGGATCTCGGGATCTCTGCGCCACATTCTATCCCCCACTTCTCCTATTTCTTCATCATTATTCTTACCCTCTGCTTGGGACTGTTGCTTCCTTTATTTCCTCCTCCTCACCTTGCGTTCTCCTTTTTGTTTGTTTGTTTGTTTGTTTGTTTGTTTGTCTTGTTCTGCTCTTTCTTCTGTCCACCCACCCCCTTATTTTTTGTCTCTGTCCTCTGGGCCTCTTTGCGCCCCACATCCGTCTCCATCCGCCTGTTCCTCTGCTTCCCGCAGGCCGTGCGGAGCCATACGCGCACCGAGTGCAAGTGCCACGGGCTGTCGGGTTCGTGCGCTCTGCGCACCTGCTGGCAGAAGCTGCCCCCGTTCCGCGAGGTGGGCGCGGAGCTGCTCGAGCGCTTCCACGGCGCCTCGCGCGTCATGGGCACCAACGATGGCAAGGCTCTGCTGCCCGCCGTCCGCAGTCTCAAGCCGCCCAGCCGCGCTGACCTACTCTACGTCGCTGACTCGCCCGATTTCTGCGCCCCCAACAGGCGCACAGGCTCTCCCGGCACGCGCGGCCGCACCTGTAATAGCAGTGCCCTGGACCTCAGCGGCTGCGACCTGCTGTGCTGCGGCCGCGGGCACCGCCAGGAGAGCGTGCAGCTCGAAGAGAACTGCCTGTGCCGCTTCCACTGGTGCTGCGTAGTGCAGTGCCACCAATGCCTCGTGCGCAAGGAGCTCAGCCTCTGCCTCTGACCCGCCGCGGGGCTCTCCAGACTGCGCACACAGCCGCCTCTCGGTACCTGTGTGACCTCTGGGCTCCAGCAGGGGGAGCTGCACTGGCCCAGCTTACCCTTGCAAAAGTCCATCTCCCGGGCCTCTGGAAACCGAGGCGGGGAAGCTGAAGATAACGAGCGCCGCGCGCCGGGGAAGGCCCAGGACTTCGGAGGGATTCCCCCAAGAGGTGCTTTAAGGGGTTCTGGGGGAGACTATACGCTCTAGGGAGTTCTCTAGTTCTCTCTCCTTGGCCCCCAGATGGAAACCAAAGAGCTCTTCTCTAGGCCTCTGGATGTGGGGCTCCTCAGAACTGCTGGCCATGTGTTGGGTGGGTGGGTTTAGTATCAATAAAGATATTTAAACCAATAGGACTGGGCCCACAGTTTGGGAGGGGGGCTGATCTCCTGTGGGTTGTCATGAGGCCAGGCTCTGGAAGGAGTGTCTAAAGGGAGATGGTTTGGGTAGAAGTAGCAATTCGGAGCTCCTCAGTCTGGACACCCCCCCCCCCCATGGGACTGGGCTCTCCCGGCAACCATGGTGAAGAGTGCCAAATCTCCACTTGGCATTCTTGTTCACTCATGTCACACATCTAGGGCCTGGATCTACAAGCTGGGGAAGAAGTAGCAGTCCCTCTTTAAAGGAACAGACTCGTGAGAGGGTCTGGGGAAAGTGGACTGGAAGCACCTGCTGGTGTAAGCTCTCCTCCCGCTCGTCAGAATCCTAGAGGGTGTGACACCTTTATCCGCCCTCCTGTTTCTGTGATCCCTGGGGGATTTGTGGGTAGACTTTTAGGGCCACCCAAGCCCATAGGATTAAAGCACTTTATGAACTGTAGAATGTGATGAAATATGTTATTAGTAACATCAGACTTGACATTGAAACTAACTTCACCCCCATTAACATTGAAACGACTGCTCAGAACAGCATTTCTAATTACACTTAGAGGCAGATGAAGAAAAGTTGTTCCAAGGTTTCTCCTAGCATCCAACTACATTTTCTTCCTTCTTATTCTTTCCAGGGAAGCGGGTGGTGAGTGTGGAGGGAAGAGAGGAAGGGCTTGGGGATCTGGGTTCTCCAGCGCTGAACCTCATGCCCCCATCTTCCTCCAGAGAGAGTGGGGGAGGGAACTGCCAACGGGCTGGGCTTCAAAGCCCCCAATTTTCTCATAGTTTAAATACTGTAGATGCCCCCATCAAGGTATGTAGAGCAAAGCAAGAGCTTGGGGTCTGAAGCTGCTGTTGCTGCTGCTGCTGCTGCTGCTTAGAAGTTACAGTATACATCATTTGAGTCTCAGTTTCTTTACCTATATAATGGGAATATCGTCCTGTTTCATTTATTCATTGCTGCATAACAAACAACCCCAATGTAACTACTCATGATCCTTTTGGTTAGGAATTTGTCAAAACTCAGCTGATGGTTCTACTTCTTATGGCAGAACTATTGGCTGTGGTTATTCACTTGGCTGTACTCCACTGGTGGCTGGGCTGGGCTGGGCACTCCAAGAGGCTTCAGTTATATATGTCTACTGCCTCAGAGCTTTTCCAGTGGTCTCCTTCTCTCCATGTGCCTAGCTTGGGCTTCCTTACAGCATGATGGTCTCAGTGTAGTGGGACTTCTTACATAAGGCTGGCTTTTGAAATAGACTGTGACAACTGGGAGGCAGAAGCTTCCAGTCTCTTCTTTAATTCCAGCCTTGGAAGTTTGCACAGCGTTGCTGTCATTCTCTGTTGGTCGATACAAGTCACAGAAGCAGCCAAAATTCAAGGGAAGGAGAAATAGATCCCACGTCTCAATGGGAGAGTGGCAAAGGATTTGAAGTCATTGTAATCCATCCCATGTCCTCATAGAATTGTGGAGAGGATATTTTTGAACTATGAAAAGCATTCAGCTCAGCATTTGACATAAAAATTTGTGTCAGATTTATGCTTAATAAATAGTAGTTACTATGAGAATGGGGATAGAAAGCTGATTTGTTGTTGTTTTTTTGCAGGTATTAGGCAGGCCCTGATTGCAAATAAAGATACCCAACTCAGATTAACTTGGTCCAAAGCAAATTAATGAATGGGTCTTATACTTGGGAAGACCAGGGATAAAAGTGAATTCGGGTACAGCTGAACCCAGGGGCCCAAAGGATGCCATAAGTCTCTCTCTTTTTAAAGCATTTATTTATTTTTCTTTTCTCCTCCCTCCCTCCCTTCCTCTCTCCCTCCCTCCCTCCCTCCCTCCCTCCCTTCCTCCCTCCCTCCTTCCCTTCTTCTCCTCCTCCTTCTTTTAGATAGAGTGGGAGGGAGAGAGAGAGAGAAAAAAACATTGATGTGAGAGAGACATCTATTGTTTGCCTCCCCTGCGACCCCAGACCCCAGCGGGGCTGGGTATTGAAACTGCAACTCAGGTACATGCCCTTAAAAGGTAATTGAACTCCCACCCTTTGGTCCCTGGGCTGACACTCCAGCTGCTGAGCCAAACTGGACAGGGCTCATAAGTCTCTTTTCCTAGCCCCCCCCCCATCTATTGTTTTTGCTTATCTGTCTCTCTTCTCATGCCATCCTCATTTTCTCCTGCTGCAGATAGACTTTCTCTAAATAGCAGCTCTGTGCCTACATTCTTAGAGCTAGTGATCCCCCCCCCAAAAAAAGGTCTTCCCAGCAGAAGTCCTGACAAAGACCCTGATTGAGTCAGCTTGGGTCACTTGTCTATTCTTGAACCAATAACAGTGTCCAGGGAGATGTACTACTACGACTGGGATTGTTAGCACGCCCCCCACCCAAGACCACAGGGAATAGGGGCACAGGGAAGACAGCAGAGTTCTTCAAATGAAACAGAAGGAAAGTGAACCCATCCAGGACGTGACAGACCCTAACCATGGCTTCCAGTGCATCTGTCCTCTCCCCACAATGCCCGCCCATCCACATCTATGACCCAGCCTGGTTCAGCCCTCAAGGTTCAGTTTGGGGCCCCAGAGTGTGGCATGTATGGAAAGGGTTATAGGCTGCTGTAGGAAGGAAAGGGCATCTGGGTTTTTCTTCCGGTTTCTCCTGGCCCCCTCAGGTTATGTGCCTGGGCTTCAGGGAAGTGTCATAGAGAATTTGGATTCAGAACTTCTCAACCCAAGCAGGCTTGGATAACTTACCAAGGGAAGAGAGTGGAACTGGCACTGTGGGCCACATGGAGGTGAAATGAGGCTCCCTACAGAGTCTATATTCACATCTCTGCCTTCCCCAGAGCTCTGCCATGGGTACAATGCTTGAAAAATAATCTTCTGTACTTCTCTCAGCGACCACCAGAGGGTGCACAGAACCTAGTTTCCCTATTTAAAGGCACTAACAGAACCTGCAGGACCTTTGGGAAACTCTGAGTGGTCGGCAGGAGAGGGTAGGATGAAAGAAAGCAAAGAGACCCACAGACAGCTTGGATTCCAGACTGTCTTGGATGCCTGCCTCCTCGTCTTTCCTTCCAGATCCAGTGGGTGGAGGGTGGACAGTGTATGGGTGGGTTATACTGGACATTCTCCATGACGCCAGAGAGGGAAACAAGCAGTGGCATGAACTGATACCAACCCAAGCAGGTAAAAAGGAAGTAGCAAGATACTGTGGAAACAAAAAAAAGCCTACTTTGCTAGCTCGACCTCAATCACGTCTGATAATCTCTCTGAGCCTCCGTTTTCCCATCATGAAATGGGGGTGCCTAATAGCTTGTTGGTACATTGTAAGAGTACACTGCAATCTTTAAACTTCTAGTCACTTTTTGGTGTTCCATCTTCTGTGACCAAGCCCAGCAGGAGTCTGAGAACTGCCATCCGTAAAGGGTGAGAGTAATGGCTCAAGAGGAACTATTTTGACCATTATCCTGGTCCTTTTTATGCTCAGACATGGCTCTGTGCTCGTGCACTGCTGCCTGGGAATGGGGCTGGAAGCAGAGCTCAGAAATGCCACATCATACCACCCGCCTTGCTGACCCAGTTGCTCAGCCCCAGGCACAATCTAAGCCACCAAGGTTCCTGCTGGCTGAGTGATGGAGGACATGTGGAATCAAGGAGATGGGGGAAGATCACAGAGTTGCCCCAGATGTGTGCATGACCATATCAGAAACAGCTGGAATGCAGGGAGATGGGTGGGGAAGCCGGCTGGAAAGGCCAGGATCAACCAGAGGCTGAGAACTCAAGAAACATTTCCCCTTCCTTTCTGTGACCAAACAAATGAGGTGTTTGGGAGACTGAAGCAGCAGGCTATGCTCCCTGACCTTGCTGAGGGCGGTGGTCCCTGAGACCCAGACAATAGGACAAAGAGCTCCCTTATCAGTCTGGAGCTCCTTCCCTCTCTTCTTCACCAAGACAAACTTCTCTGGCGGAGCATCATGATGGAGGGTCCCACCTGTTCTCACCCTGGCGCCTCCTCGGCCCTCCCTTTCCTGCAACCTTCTCCAGAGCCACCACAGCTGGAACCATTCTCAGAGCTGCCTTTCAGCCCTGGTGCTCCCCCACCCCCAGTGGCCCCTGTAATTGTGGTCTCAGGCTGCGGCTGCGGGGGCTGGGGCTGGGCTGAGAGCCAGAGCCCAGGGCAGGGCCAGGGCGGGGCCTAGAGGCTGCCCATGGTGTGGGTCATATGGGGCTGGGGCAGACACTTTTTCTGGGCTTCATCTGCACATAAGCCGAGGCCCTGTGCCTACATATGCCCTCTCCTCCCTGAACTGTGGAGAGGTGCCCCAGGCCTGTGTGCTTGTAAACCCTCATGACATCAGGCCAGAACCATGCCCTAGTGCCAGCAAGGCTTGGGCATCATTATTTGCCTCCTGGGGTTTTCAAACCAAGGATCTTCCCCCTCTCCTGTACTCGTCTGTAGTTCATGAACAGTAGAGGGTGGGAGAGCTAAGAGACCCTCTCTCATTAGAGGGCGGCCGCAGAAAAAAAATTCAGCCACTCAAGCAGTGTTTCCCAAATGTGGTCCTCACAAAAATCACTTGGGATATTGATTAGAAATGCAGATGCCCAGGCCTTGCCCCTAGAAATGATAATTCAGCTGCTTGGGGCTGGAAATTGTATTTCCCACAATGGCCCACCCCAGGAGATACACATGATGCATGGACAGAGGGAAATGCTAGTGTGAGCACTAGACAAGGAGTAAGGAGGATTGGGAACCCATTCAGGGTGTCACATTCCTAATTGAGTGTGTTCCTAATCCTTTCTGGGCCTCAGTTTCCCCAACAGCCAATGGGAGCATAACTCTCCAGCCTGGTTTGCCCCTGCTGGTGCCCTCTCCCATCCTGGGTTCATGCCTCCTTCCTGTGTTGAGTCTGGTCTTGCCCTGTCCCTCCCAATACCCTTCCCAAACTCTAGTCCCAAACTCCCTGTGCCTGCAGCATGGAGGGAGAGGGAAGAACAGAGGGCTGCTGGGGTCAAACAAGGCTCTGGCTGACGCAGATTTCTTTCTGCCCCTGGCTGTTTTCCTGCTGTCCAGCTAGACTTCTCCCCCCTCCCCACACTACTCCCCCCCCACCCCCAGCAGCCTCAAGCCCTTAATTCCTGACAGCTGCAGTGGCTGCCGGCAGAGATGGGGGAGGGAGGAGGAGTATGTTGTCAGCCTGCTGTTGCTCAGGCTGTCTCCACCACCTGACAGTCTGGGGACAGAGAAGGCCCCACCCCTCTCCTCCAATTCCTCAGGGATGGCCAATTCCAGGAAAGGGCCTCTTTTGTCTCTGAGCCCAGAGGTTCAGGTAGTTTATCCTTAAACCAGTAAGGGCTCTCTTCCGAGGGGGGTGGGACAGAGAGAGAGAGAGAGAGAGAGAGAGAGGGCTCGAGTAAGCTCCAGCAGTGAGGTTGGGAGGGAGGTGTGTATATATAGTGGGAGGCTTGTGCCCATTTTATAGAAGAGTATGCTAAGGCCACAGTGGGAGTAGGATTCACTATCAGAGCACAGATTAGAACCAGAACCAGAAGTTGAAGCCTCTGTCCCAAACTCTGGCTCTTGGTCCCTTGCCTGGGTCCAGTACATTCACCCCACATTGAGGTGAGCTCAGTGTTCACCTGTGGAGGGAGGACAGGAAGGGATCTCAGAGAGGAGTGGGCCTGAGCCAGGAGGCTGGTGTTGGGGAGCTCCCAGAGGGCCAAGTACAGGTGGCAGGGCCAGGCGAAGACCTGGAGCCTCCACAGGCAGGCCCTTAGCAAGCAGTACTCAGTGTTGGGCAGTTGCTGCTGTGCTCAGGATCAAGTGAACTGGGTTTGGTTTCAGCTCTTCCACCTACTTGCTGTGTGACCTTAAGTAAGTCACAACCCTCTCTGAGACTCATATTTTCTTGTGAAATAAAAGAAGGTGAAATAAGGTGACCTCAAAGCACACTTTTAGGATTTAAAGGCCTCTCTAATGCCTCCTCCCAGGGTGTGCCACCCCTGGGTGCTCTACTCCAGACAAGCATTTACTACTGGAGTCCCAGCAATTTTACCTTCATTGGCTAGACGAGGTGACTAGATGAGATGGGCCTCGTTAACCTCATTTCACAAAGGAGCAGAGGGTTGCTCAGTGAGCAGCAGGCACCTGTTTAAGGTCACACAGCGAAGGAAAGCAAGATCTAGAAGCTGCCAAACCCCTCTTTGCAGGATCTGACACCTGCCTCACCATCCAAGCTTGGGAAGTCCCTCCTGGGGTGGAGGAGGCGAGTAGGGGGGCCAGCCCCTCCCCTCCAGCCCTTGCAGGTGTGTATATTGGGTGGGGGGAGGACCTCTCCCCAGCAGCTGCGTCTCAGCCAGGCACCCCCCCTCCCCCAGTAACACACACCTTCCGACACAAATCAGCACGTCCCGCGCACTGACACCTCCCTGTGCCGGCGCGCAGACCCCAGCACTTCTTCCCCTACACCCCGCTCGTCCGCTCCCACCCGGAGTCCTGAGCGGACGCAGTGGCCTCAAGACGCGTACACGCCTCCACCACCCCCCGTCGTGACGTCATGTGGGGTAGAGCCCTGAGACACTCTACTGGGGGTTGGGGAGGCGACCGAGATCCCTGAGCCGGGACAGTCACTCACTCTCTGGGCGGTGGGGCCGGGCACAGACAGCGCCGCCCCCCCCTCCACCCCGGCCCGCCCCACACGCCCTCGGAAGCGCAGGCTCGCGGCGCAGCGCTGGGGGGCTCCCGGCACCCCAGCCTCTCGTCCCTAGCCCGCAGAACCTCCGGGCCCCCCTTACCCTCGAGAGGCACCAGGAGTTGTCGAAGGGGGGCCTCGGGAAATTCCCTGGACCCCTGTGCCAGGAGGTGCCCGGTGCGCCCGCCCGCTACCACCCCCCGGGGGCGGTGCCCGGGGGCGCTGCCCCATGGAGCGGGGAGGCGGGCGCCGTCTGCTCCAGGAGCCGTGACCCAAGTCAGAGCTGTGTGTCGCAGCCGCCTTGACCCCCGTGGATCATGCGCCGTCGTCCCTGGCTCGCCGGTCCCGCCGGGCTGTGAGCCCCCCACTCCCCTCCCGTCACGGCCTGCGAGCCATGGGCAGCACCCACCCTTGCCCCTGGCTGCGGCTTCTCGGACCTGGGCCCCAGCCGCGGCCCGCGCTCTGCGCGCTCCTGTTCTTCCTACTGCTGCTGGCTGCCGCCCTGCCCAGGTGAGCCCTCACCTTATGCTCCGCCCTCCCAGAGAGCTGGGACCCCCAGCCACAGAGGCCTCTGGCATTCCTGCTGGGCCAAGGGACCCTGGAAGGAGGGAGGGACAGTGTCGCAGGAAAGTCCTGGTGCCCAATGAAAGACAGTGTCCTCATAGGAGGGTGTTGAACTGGTGACAGAATATGGGCAGTCCAGGGAGACAGGGCAGTGCCCAGGAGAGTGATGGCTACTAGGGGGAATGTGTGTGTGTGTGTCGGGGGGAGCAAGTACCAAGTTGGAGTCTGTGCTGTGCTGGGGGAATGTACCCCAGCCCCAGGAATAAGTTCAAACAGCCTTGCTCCACCTTGGTGATAGCTCACAGCAGGGACAGGGGTTGGGGCTGGAAGGGTGTAGCCCAGGTGGGTCAATGAAAGACTGCAATGGAAGGGTTCTCAGTGTGTGTGTGTGTGTGTGTGTGTGTATGTGTGTTTGAGTGAGTCCAGCAAGCTGTTGTATAAATAGCAGTCCGTGTGCACATGTGTATAAATGTGATATTCCTGGATTAATGTATATTAAGATGAACACATGTGTGTACGTGTGTGTCTTTGTGTATGTGTGTAACTATGTCTGATGAAGTGTGCATGTGTGTAAGTGTGCCTGGGTCTGGGTGTTCACCTCAATGTGCAGAAGTGTGTCTTCTGGGGAATGCTGCATATGTGAGCATCTTTGCCTGGGATGTACTTATAAAATACTGTTGTGCACAGGCATTCTGGATGTGTGCATTTGCACATTTACCTGTGTGGGTGTGCAGCTGGGTGGGTTTTGTTGGAGGTGATGATGGTGAGAAGGTCAGGAAAGGAGAATGCTTTAGGGGCACAATGATGGGCCCAAACTTCAAAGGCAAGGGTTGAAACAGAGGGATTATGGCCTTTGGGACGTACTGTGTATTGTTAGATGGGGTCCTCCTAGCTCCCCAAACACTCAACCACTCCCACCCCACATGCCTGCAGGTCTGCACCCAACGACATTCTGGGCCTCCGCCTTCCCCCGGAGCCGGTGCTCAACGCCAACACCGTGTGCCTGACATTGCCCGGCCTGAGCAGGCGGCAGATGGAGGTGTGTGTGCGACACCCCGATGTGGCTGCCTCAGCCATCCAGGGCATCCAGATTGCCATCCATGAATGTCAGCACCAGTTCCGGGACCAGCGCTGGAACTGCTCTAGTCTTGAGACTCGAAATAAGATCCCCTACGAGAGTCCCATCTTCAGCAGAGGTAGCTGCCCCTCATCTTGCCCCTCTGCCCTCCCCATCTAGCACCTCCATCCCTCAAGCTGGCAACCCAGATACCCATTTGCCAGCCATGCTACTCTCCTGCCTCTATCTGGTCTCAGAAAGGCCCCTGGGGTGAGTGGGAAAAGGGAGCAGACAAATGGGGCTCCAGGCTGGGCTGTGTGGGCTTTGGGTGGCAGGTTCTGTGCCTGAGAACTGGACTCCTGGGTTATCCTGTCCTGTCATTGATACTGCCTTATCTCAGGCCCAGGAAATATCTATATCTATGAACTGCTTCATGTTACCCTCTACCTAGCAAACAGCATTGAGGTTGGAGAGCCTGTGATAAAATACCCAGAATCGGCATGAAGAGGGGTCAGGGACTTTTGCCAGATGGCTTAGGTGAGGGACGCCTGGGCAGGTAAAAGGTCTGTACTTCTGAAGAAGCTCTTCCTGGCAGGGTGCACCACCAGCCTCTGTGTCATCCTCACCACCCTGGAAAACTGTCTCTGAATCAGAGGTACTGTGTGTGTGTGTGCGCGCCTCCAGTCCAGCAGGCCTGGCAGTCTTGCCAATTTCTTTTCCCCTCACAACTCAGAGAAACTGAAGCTGACTCCTGTCCTCCCTCTCCACTGCTGGGTGACCCAGGTCTCACCTGGGCAACCCCTAGAATGGCTTGGGCTGGAGATCAAGGAAGGTTTTGTCGCTCATTTCGTTCACACCCACCCCCTGTGTTGGTGTCTTAGGCCTTGACTTTGGTGTTTTGGAAAAGATGGGGGTCCCGCCTCTTGGATGGGCCTAGCTGGATGTCTATCTATCCTCCTCTCAGCTGCTTGAGTGGGACAGTGTGGAGCCCTGGCTTCTTAGGACTTGTCCAATTTTCAGTTGATAGTGAAGGAGGAAGGAGGGGTACCCCTATACCCTTTGGCCCAGGGGCCTGAGGCTTCTGGGAGAATCAGACTCTAATGGACCCCAACTTCAGAGAGAACTTAGAAAGCCAGGGCCTTTCACTTTTCACCGAGACCTCTCCCAGGACCCCTCCGAGCATTCCCAGTCTCCCCAAGCCCAGCCCCAGGCCGCCCGCCCCGCCCCTGTGCGCTCTCCCTCCTGCCTCCCCCGCGAGCCTGGGGCGCTGTTTCTCCCTGGCTGAGCCCAGCCCGGCGCGTGTGGCGGCATGCAGCCGCGAACTAATCCCCGCGGGCCGCGGCAGACGGCTCCCGGGCCCAGCCGCGCCGATCTCAAAGAGAGCGCCCCCCACCCGGTCCTGCGCGCCCGCCCCGCCCGCCCCGCCCGCCCCGCCGCTCTCCAGCCTCTCCAGCCACCCGAGAGCGGCGGGCTCGGACCCCGGCTGGCCGGCCCCTCCGGAGCCCCGCCCCGCCCCGCCCCGCCGCCCGCGCTGGCCGACACGAAGTGACAGGCCTCTGCATCTTTCATGCCCCAGCCGGGCTGGGCCGGCGCTCGCCGCCGCCGCGCGCCCGCTCATACTCCGGGTTTCTAGGTCACCCGCGTTCCCCGAAGCCACGATCTCCCTCCAGCGCTCAGCCCCCGCCGTGAGGACTCCGTAGCCCTCGCTTCGGTTCCGGTCCCTGGGGACTCAGGCGAGCGCTGAGATCTTCACCCCTGCCGCTTCCGAAGGGGCAAGGCAAAGCTAGCTCTTCACCCCTCCCGGCCCTCGGTGTACCCTCTTCCCCTCTGATCCTCCTGTCCCCTCTACACTGAGTGAAGCCAGGCGTCCTGATGGCTGCGCCTGGTGAGACCCTTGCGGCCTGGTGGAGGACGTGGGGTCTTTGACACTGGGGGTGAGTTCGGGGCCGTGGAACTGCGCTGAGTTGGCGAGGCGCCAAGCGCTCCCGGGTTCACCTGCAGTTTAATAAGCGGGAGGTGAGCTCGGGGGATGGGTGGGGGGAGAGGTTAGGGGTGGAGGGGGAGACTTGCCAGGGCTAGCCGGGGCGGGGCGGCACCCAAAGGGGGGAGGGGGCGGGACAGCAGCTCCTGGGCTTGGCAGGGGGGCTGGGCTCCTTCCTTTGGCCTCAGAATGTGGTCGGTCCTACACCTCTGCGGCTTCTGCTCCCCGAATTGCGACACCTCATTTGTACCACTCCCTCGAGGAGGGGACTCTAGACTTCTGGAAAGAAATTGCAATTGCCCCCTCAAAGAACCACCATTTTTGCTCCTTTTTCATGCCGCATCTCAGTTCACACTCACTGGGGTCATTTCCTGGTTCGTCTTGGCTCATCACCAGAAGGACTAGCTAAATTTAAATCCCATGGGACCACTTTTGGTGGCAGCCAGTTCCTGGTCTAGGCCCTTCCCACAGTTTCCCTTCTTTTTAAGCTATGGGTTGTCCATTGTAGGCTTAGGTGACCTCAGTTTCCCTCAAGTGGAAAAACGGGGTGCTGAGTTCTCTTCTGACTCAGGCTGACTATAGGGTTTCTTAAAGGTGCATTCTGCCATGTTTAAAATATAGAAATAGCTAGCAAGAGGTGGTCCCTTGGGCCTTCCATCTTAATGCTGTTACCTTCATCTAATTGTCCCAACACCTTCCCTAAGATGGGCTGGGCTGATGGGATGGGGTCTAATGTAGGAGAGAGAAGGAAGGAAGGTTGAGCACCTGGAGTGGGTGCTTGAAAAGGGCAGGACATATGACAGGGCTTTACCCAGCCAAAGGGGGGGTGCTGAAGCCTGGAGTTGGGGGTCAAGGAGAGGGGCCTCTAGGGCGCTAGAGTCAGAAGAAAAGCTGTGAAAAGTCTCCCAGTACAGGATGGCCGCTTTACCCAGCCCAGGGGTGGCTGAGACCTAAGTGCCAAGGGCACTGGTATTCCCAGCTTTTTGTTCTAGGACCCAGAGGGTTGGTGCCTGGGTCGGTGGAGTGCTGGGCTGAACATCAGCTAGAGGGGAGCTCTTCATTGTGAGTACTAGAGAACTCATCCATCTCTCATTCAGGATGCAGGGACCTGAGGAAGATTTGAAGAAGGGGCTGCTTCAGGCTGGACTTGGGCCCTGGAGTGAGAAGGGCTGAGAGGACACCTAGAGGCTTGCTGGAGGGGAGTGTAGTAGATTCACACAGCAGATCCTGGGGCTCCCACACAGTTTAGGTGCTGCCCTCCCTAAGGCCCAGATCCACTGGAATCAGAAAGAGGGCACATGAGACCCTACAGCAAGCCAGGCTCCCAGTGCAGGGGAAGCCAGCGAATTAGAGTCCACCCTCTATTCTCCAAGGCCCCGGCTCTTTCTGCTTCCATCTCCCTTTTACATTCATCCTCTGGGAGTCTTGATTTTATGCCTAGGTCTCCAGGCTTGCGGTATGTGGTAGAACTCAGATGGGGACACAGAAGCACAGGCAATCATATTCCAGGGTCACCTGAGGTCCCATTATTCTAATGGCACCCAATAAATCAGCCAACACATATTGTACTTGCTGTGTGCCAGGCACTCTTCTAAAGTACTTAATCTGTACTTTAGGGTCCTCACACAGTCCCGTTCAGTAGGTCCTATTATTATCCTTATTTTACAAATGAAGCTAAGAGAGATTAGGTAACCTGCCATTAGTCACACAGCTTGTAAGTGAGCTGTAGAACTAGGACCCAAATGCAGGCCAGATAACTAGAGATTCCACTCAACTCCTGCCATACTGCCTCCCAAGCTAAAAGGCCACCATGATCTCTGTGTGCCCAGAGATAAGCTGTGCAATGTAAGAGTAGTCCAAGAGCCCCGGCTTGTTTGGCTCAGCAGTTAGAGCGTTGGCCCTTGAACTGAGAGTCTCGGGTTTGATTCTGGTCAAGGCCACATACCTTGGTTAAAATTCGATCCCTGGCTCTGGTCAGGGTTGTGCAGGAGGCAGCCAATCAATGTGTTTCTCTCACATTGATGTTTCTCTCTCTCTCTCTCTCCCCCTCACTCCCTCCCATTCTATCTGAAAATCAATGGAAAAATATCCTGGGGAGAGGATTAAAAAAAAGAATAGTCCAAGAAATGAAACTGACATGCGCGCACACACACACTCCTACCCATGTTTGTGCAAACATGTAGCCACATTCAGTGTCATCCTTAAGTGTTCCCATATGCACACAACTCCCTCTCTCAGCCCAGGCACATGAGCATGCACAGATTATTTGCACAGAGGGAATGAAGACCAGACCTTTCCCCTTCCTTGTCTCTTTGATTCAAATGGGCAGGGCTCAAACTTCTCTACCTCTTCCTGGTTCCCACTGGCTCCTGAATCCTCTCTCCTCCACACTTCCCTACCCTCCAAACCTCCAAACCTGCTCCCCAGTCCCCTCCTGGCCGTTGGCTTGAGCCTGTAGCAGCAGCTGACTCCACTTAGATGCTGGCAGTCCCTGTCCCAGATCAAAGGCAGGGCGGCTAATTGTGCGTCTTAACGAGCCCCCTCCCCCAATGCTCCGGGCAGCCCAGCTGGCCATGGCTCCACCCCTCTCTCCCTCCAGCTGGCCAGATGGCACAGTGCCTGCGTCTGCCCCAGACAGTCGGGGCCAGGACCGAAACTGGGGCCCTGAATGGGAGCTGGGGGCAGACCCAGTGGGCTGGACTTCTCTGAGGCTGGATGCTTAGAACAGAGGGTGGCCACACAAACTGCCTGGTCACACCTACATGTGGCTGTGACAGCTACTAGAGGCCATGGGATAGTTTCTTTTGCTGCCTGTGATAGGTGTGGGTGTTCTATGCAGGCTGTGGGGTACATTTCTCCAGATTCCTCCAGCCCACCCTTGAATATAACAGAGCATGGGAGATGATGGTTGGTACAGCACATCCCCCTGGTCCAGCCTCTTGATCTTTCCTGGTGCCATACATAGACAAGGCCATGGGAACTTGGAATTGGGCTACCTGGTTTCTTACTCAGCAGCAGGTCTTCCCTAGAGTCAAAAGTCCTTTACTAGAAAGTTGTCAGTCCTGGGACCTGGGAGAGCTGGGGCTGGGTTCTGCTCCATAGCCCCTGTGACCTTGGGCATCTCCTTTTTGCACAGTGTGTGTGTGTGTGTGTGTGTGTGTGTGTGTGTGTTGGGGTGTGGAGTTGGAGGCCTAGACTGCCTCTGGAGGTCTGAGTATTGCCATTTGTCTTAGGAGCTGGCAGATGATTCCCTCAGCAATAAGAAAAGTGCTTCTGAGTTCCATAGACAAAAGGCAATGGATAAACAGAGGGTGTGCTCCCCAGCTTGAGTTTGCCCTCCTTTCTCTTGTACTGCATCTCTCAGAGCAGTACCTACTCCTCTGCAGCTTCTGCCAATTCCCAGCACCCCCTTTGAAGACCCCAGCCCAATCCCCATCCCTTCCTGTCTGCTCATAGCTCATGTTCTTATGGAAAGGTCCCGAGATGCCATGAGCTAGAAAGAGAAAAGAGAGAGGGACAGTCTGCTTTATGGGCTTCTGGTGGCCCAGGTGATTTATTCTAGAGTGGGCCATGGGCTGCAGGGCTCTATCCATGATCAGGGAAACAAAAAGCAATGGCCTGAAACTACAGAAATAGTGAGTGAGGTCAGACAGCAGGAAGAACTCAATAATAGCTAATGTTTATATAGTACTTACTACGAGTGAGGTATTATTCTAAGCACTTTAAATTCACTAACTCATTTAATTCTTGAACAACAATGAGGCAGATAATAACCTTGTTTTACAGATGAAAAAACTGAGGCACAGAGAAGTTAAGTCACTTGGCCAAGGTCACATAGCTACTGACATCTAGTAAGTGGAAGAGTCTAGATTTGAACCCAGGCAGTTGGGTTTTAAGTTCATATTCTGATCTACTAAGAATATATTTTTTTGTTTTGTTTTGTTTGGCTGAGCAGGAAGAGGAGGACAGGGCCCACATGGTGAGTGTGACAGTTATGATTGGACTAAGGTCTCTGTCCAGTCCTGGTTGGCTCTCTGGATCTGTGAGTCCTCTGAAAGCATGTCCTCCCAGTCTTTGATGCTGTGATGGAAGGACCCAGAATTTCCCCCCTGAAACTCTGGCCTCCCCCAAGGCCATCAGCCTCTGGCCAGTTTTGGGCTTCCTCAACAGGCCCATGGCACAGATTCTCCTCTTTGTATGAGGACTATTATTGCTCTTGGCTTCTTCCATTGCCCACACAGGTTCAGAGGCTAGTCAGAAACTTGTACCAGAACTTGTTCCTAGCTAGTCCTTTCTTAGATGCAGAATAAGTAAGAAGCAACTTGTGAGTCTGGGAGCCAGAAACTCCTCTGCAAGTAGACCTTCCCCTGCCACAGGCCCAGACCTACAAGGACTATCCCAGAGAATAGCTCAGGCTGGGAACACCAAGGAGGAAAGCAGTGTAGACAGATCAGTGGCCAGCCTGGCCCAGCTCTGGGCTCCTCAGAGTGGCTCATTAGAGAGTCTTTGTGTCCCCTGAGCATCTCAGGGAAAGTTCTGCCTTAGCTCCCTCTTCCCTCTCAGTTTTCAACACTATTATGCTTGACTTCATGCAAGGCACAGGGCTTACCTCCAGCATCCTTCAAACAACCTTCAGTTGACCTAGACTCACCACAGGTAGTTTGGTGGTGCCCTTTTCTGAGCAGAATGTCAGGGATATCCTGTGGACAGGAAAAGGGGAAACTGCTGGTTGATTTCTCTGCCTCTCAACTCTGGCTCTCAGAGAGGGTTCTATGGTGGACCTGAGAGGGAGGCACCAGGCAGGCAATCTTGGGGCCAGGAGCTTTAGGAGGACACCAGCTCCTCTGACTTACCCATCTGCCCAAGAACATTTCCTGCTGCCTAGAGTTCCATCATTGGTCATTTATTCCTTAGTTCACATTTGCCTTCTTTCTGTAGGCTTATTGTTAAAATGCAAATATTATGTGACAGGTAATAGATTAGGTCCCTGATGTTAAAAAGAATGTTTAACAGATACTTTATGTCCAACAGGAGAGATATAGAGACAAATTCTGAACAGGAAAAGGAGGGTAATGGGCCCGGGCCTGTGTGCTCAGTGGTTAAAGCGTCAGCTGGAGCACCGAAAGGTCATAAGTTCGATTCTGGCATGTACCTGGGTTGCAGGTTCAGGGGGTCTCTCTCTCTCTCTCTCTCTTCCCTCCTTTCCTTCCACTCTCTCTAAAAAAAATAAATAAATTGAAAAAATATCCTTGGGTGAGGATTAACAGCAACAACAAAAAAGATGGTAATGGGGGAGACTTCCATCCAGAACTTCTGGGTGATTTCTCACCCCCTTTGACTCTGTGCCCTGTAACAGACCTTCCCTCAACACTGGGATTCAGTTCCTCTCTGTATGGAGACAAGATTGGGTAGGGAAGGCAGAGGAATGGGATGTCAAGGCCGCTCAGAGCCTAAGTTTTCTGAATCTCCACCCGCAGGTTTCCGAGAGAGTGCCTTCGCCTATGCCATTGCCGCAGCTGGCGTAGTGCACGCGGTGTCCAATGCGTGCGCCCTGGGCAAACTGAGGGCCTGTGGATGTGATGCATCGCGGCGAGGGGATGAAGAGGCCTTCCGTCGGAAGCTGCACCGCCTGCAGCTGGATGCGCTGCAGCGCGGTAAGGGTCTGAGCCACGGGGTTCCTGAGCACCCAGCCCTGCCCCCTGCCAGCCCTGGCCTGCAGGACTCCTGGGAATGGGGCGGCTGCAGCCCAGACGTGGGCTTTGGGGAGCGCTTCTCTAAAGACTTTCTGGACTCCCGAGAGCCTCACAGAGACATCCACGCACGCATGAGGCTCCACAACAACCGAGTTGGGAGGCAGGTGAGAGACACAATCCCCACCCCTTCCCTCTGTTCCAAATCCCTCTGCCAAGGGCCCCTCCCATTCCCCAGCCTGCCTCTTCTCTGGGGACCACATGACTCCCCCTAAATCAGCAACTTTCTCATTGCCCCTTCCTAATTCAGTCAACAAGCATGCATTGAACTCCTACTGGGTGCCAGGCATGTGATTAGGCCAGGGGATAGGCAGCGGATACAACCCTTGCCCTCATTAGCGCACCCTCTGCAGAGCAGCCTGCTCCACCCATTTCCTCTGGAAAATGTTGAGACAGGGTTGCAGTCACACCTCAGGGGGCTAGGCCTGGCTCTGCCACCCTCTCTCCTCCCCTGTAAAGTGAGAAGTTTTAACTGGATCATCCATAAGGCCATCAGCTCTAGTGTTCCATGATTCTGTAATATCCCCTGCTGCAACCCCTGCCCCCTCCTCTCCTAACCTTTCTGTGCAGAATGGGAAATTCCTCAAAGTGAGGCTAACCTCTGTGGAACTGTGTTCCAGTCTCCCCTACCCTCAAAGTCTCATTCATTTGGAGAGAGAGAGAGAGAGAAAGAGAGAGAGAGAGAGAGAGAAAATAGTAGTAATAAGCTTGCCATGGCCGGTTTGGCTCATGGTTGGAGCATCGGCCTATGGACCAGAGAGTCCCGGGTTCGGTTCCTGCCAGGGGCTCGTACCAAAAAAAAAAAAAAAAAAAAGTAATAATAAGCTGGATTTATTGAGTGCTTGCTGTGTGTTAGGTACTGCTCGGAGCACTTAACTACATATTAGCCTATTTAATCCATACAACTACCTATTGAGGGTACTATTATGAACCTCAGGTTAAGATATGGAAACTGAGGCACAGAGAGACTATGTGATGTAACTAGTGAGAAAGAGGCAGGATTCATCCCTAGGCAGCTGAACTCTGAGGTCATGCTCTTTTGCTTACAGTGTAGTCTACTCTATGTGCACACCTACACTAAGGTGCCCACTTAGTCCTCATGGCAACTCAGCACTCTCCTTTCCTGGCTACTAGGCCCTCACCCCACCCCTTCTCTTGCCCTGCCAGGCCTGCTCAGGCCTTGGTCCTGGCTTCTCCTCACTCTGGCTGGCACCTTCTCCATCTCACCCTCCTTTCTCCTAGCCTCTCAGCCAAGGCTGGCTCACCCTCTCCTTCCACAAAAACTCCAAGCTGATTTAGCTCTTCCCATTCTGCATTAGAGGTGAAGTAAACTGAGGCATACCCACCCTCAGGTCAAGTCTAGCTCTCACCCAGCCCTGCCCTGTCCATGCAGTTCTTTTCCCAAGCTTCAGTACTATCCCAGCCCATACTAACAGTGCCTCCTCCTCATCGTTAAACTGGTTAATTAATGGCTGCTGCCTGTGGGAAGCAGATGTTCTGGAGCTGTTGGCCAGGGGAGGCTTTGGGCTGGTTCTCACGTGGTGCTGACACCACAGGCTGCGCATACAGGCTGAGGAGCCCTTTAAGACTTGGAGGAGCAGGGTCTCTCTCTTACTACCCTACTGCCCAGGTTTGAGGGCCCAATCATTGTTTTCCCTGTCTGAGGGTGTGTTTTTGAAGTGGAATGGGGGAGAGAGAAGGATGTGGTCCACTCCCTCTGGGTCTTCTGGTGAGGATAATGCCAAGAGCTTCTTTGAGAGGAAACTCAAGAGAAGCAGGGCGTGGGCAGGTTCTCTTCCCTAACTACCTCCTTTGGAGGTCTGGGAAGCTCTCTCCACTTTCATTGGGTTGGGGGAGTCTGGGACTTTGGGTTCTGTTCCCATTGAGCAGAATAAGCCTCATCCGGTATACTGGGGGAAGGGGTGTCTCTCCCCAGCCCCCCCCCCTTAGGCTCCCTGCAGAGGGTTGCAGTGCCCAGAGAAGGAAGGGGCTTTCTCAGACTCCCTGAAGCCTCTGCTCACAGCCTGGAGCAAGGCCAGAGGCTTTTGGGACTGGGATGTAGGGCCAACAAACCCCTGCTCTTGGCCTCCACCCGAGGGATGGAAGGAGAGGGAATTTCCCTGAGGATCTGGGATCCCCCCTCAGGAAGCAAGAACCTCCAGCCCCAAGGGCCCCCTGCAGGTGCTGGGAAAGGCGGGTAGAAGAGGAGGGGAGCAGGAAGGAGGGAATTCCCCCAGGGCCTGGCCCGGTGGGAGGTGGATGCCAGAGCAGCAGAAGAGCAGGCAGGTTTCTTCTCTGGACAGCCTAGCTTAGGAGCTGTGCCACGCCCGCCCCTCACCCCATCTTCAGGCCTCAGCTTTTGCTTCTGTTCAATGGGAGTTGGTTTCAAAAGCCTCTGATTCTCGAAGGCCAGTGTCTTGTGTTAGAAGGAGGGCAGTGGGGCTGGCCGCGGGTCACCTCTCACCGTACCTCCCTCTGCAGGCCGTGATGGAGAACATGCGGCGGAAATGCAAGTGCCACGGTACGTCAGGCAGCTGCCAGCTCAAGACGTGCTGGCAGGTGACGCCGGAGTTCCGTGCTGTGGGGGCGCTGCTGCGCAACCGCTTCCACCGCGCCACACTCATCAGGCCGCATAACCGCAACAGCGGCCAGCTGGAGCCCGGCCCAGTGGGGGCGCCCTCTCCGGCCCCCGGCATTCCCGGGCCACGCCGCCGGGCCAGCCCTGCAGACCTGGTCTATTTTGAGAAGTCGCCCGACTTCTGCGAGCGCGAGCCGCGCCTGGACTCGGCGGGCACCGTGGGCCGCCTGTGCAACAAGAGTAGTGCAGGCCCCGACGGCTGTGGCAGCATGTGCTGCGGTCGCGGCCACAACATCCTGCGTCAGACGCGCAGTGAGCGCTGCCACTGCCGCTTCCACTGGTGCTGCTTCGTGGTCTGCGAGGAGTGCCGCATCACTGAGTGGGTCAGCGTCTGCAAGTGAGCAGAAGGCCCCCTCCCAGAGACTGGCCCGTTCTCTGCTGCTTGCGATCTTGACAGAGTCGCCTTGGCTTCTGGGAGAAGAGCTTGAACCACGTGATCACATAAGAACCTCCCAGTTCTGAGTGTCGTCAAGTTTGTAATCACGGGAAAGTCTAGGCCTCAGCACTCACTTTCTGTGGGCTCCAGGACTGATTTGCCTCCCCCATCCCTGTCCCAAGCTCAGACTGCTCAGTTGGGGTGGGAATTGCCCCACATCCCAGGGCAAGTGTCAGGCAGGCAGCCCAAGCCTGTCTCCCTTCATCCCTTCACCCCTTGCCTTGGAGTGGGAGGGAATGAATGGAAACTGATGGGCAGGGGGAAGAGGATTAAAAGGAAGAAATGGATATAATTGAGCTGCAGTGATTCTAGAGAGGATCCAGACACCCTCCCCGTCAGGCCTCTACCCCTCATCATTCAATTAACAAATATTTATTTTGCACTCTTGGTGGCCTGGTACTCTTCAGGGGATGAGGGGTGCTGGGAATACAGATGTGAATAAGTGTCATCACCTGCCCTCTTGGAGTTCACATTCTGGCTGGGGGAGATGGACAATAAATACATACCAAACACAGTCATCTCAGACAATGTTATGTGTGATGAAGAAAATAAAGCAGGGTGGTGGATGTACAGTGAATTGGGGGAGTGAGGCTCCTTTAGATAAAGCTGTCAATTGGTCCAGGAAGGCCTCTTAGAGTTGTGATACTCTTGCTGAGATCCACATGATGAGGAGAGCCATGTACAGATTGAGGGTAGGGGCTTTCCAGGCACATACCATGTGAATGCAAAAGCTCTGATGAGGAACAGCAAAGAGGCCAGTGTGATTGGAGTAAGGAAATCAAGGGGCAGATTAGCAGGAGAGAAGCTGGTTTCGGGGCAAGGGTTACATCATGTGTCCTAGGCCAAGGTGAGGAGTTGGGATTTTGATGAAGAGAAATGGAAACCTTCACAGGGTCTTAAGCAGGCGAGTGTCACGATCTGATTTCCACCTGGATTACTGTATAGGGAACTGGCTAAACTGGGACAAGTTGTCAGCAGTGGAGCCAGTTAGGAGCCTAGAGCTATCTTCCAAACCAGAGATGAGGCCTGGACTGGATGAAGTGGAGGCCGGGGATGTTGGCAAGGGGCTGGATCAAGAACTCTTGATGCCAGAACTCTAGCAGTCCATCTTGTGTCTGAACCCTCTGCCACAAGCCAGGACGAGTGTCGGTGCCCAGCAGCACCCATCAGCAGAGACAGGAGGCACTCTGAGAGGAGTAATCCTGGGCAAGACCCAGCTCAACCCAGCCCAGTGCCCCAGGGAGCAGGTGGGGCTAGGAGGTGCAGCTGGGAGAAGGGAGGCGGGGGAGGGCCAGGAGACTCACTGTCTGGATTCTAGTCTCTCTGAGTCCAGGCAAGGGAGGTGGGATATATAAGGCAGGGAGCAGGGGAGGGGGACATCCTTCCTGGGCCTCTTGTACTCCAGGTCCCCAACTCAGGGTGCCCTTGGCAGGTCAGCAAGCACGTCTCCACAGCCATACCCCCATGAAAACACTGCTGAGCTGGTTCAGTGTCACACTTTCCTTAGATCTCAGATCTGATGTTTTTCTGGAACGGACCCTCAAGGAGGAGGGGGCTGGTGGAGAGGAATCAAGATCTTGGGTAAAGGACACCTCACCTACTTCAACTAGGCCTCCTGTGGCTCACAGTTGGGGATCCTGCTGTCTGCCTCAGTTCACCCCAGAATGGCACCCTTCTTGATCAACCAGACAAGAACAAAGTCTTATTCCTCTCCCCAATTGCCAGCCTACAAAAATTCCTCATATTTCCCTAGCTGCTCTGTCCCATGTCTCCCTACCCCTGGGGAGGGGAAAGAAGGAAAGGATGCACCCCTGTAGGACCACCAGCTGGGAGATTTGACCCCACTAGCTTGTCTTCAGCTCCCTCCCATCCAATGTCTGCATCCCAGCAGCTCCCAGACATGCCTCAGAGCATGGTCTTCCTTCCACATGCTCAGCTCTTCTGCCCCTGTGGAATTCAGGGTTTCTCTCCCCATCCCCCAAAAGACAGCCCCACAGGCAGGCAGGCCGGTAAGAGTCCCCAGGGAGGAGGGGTAGGCAGGAGCAGCCAGACACACCTGCCTCATTCCTTTCCTCTTGTTCACCAAGGAGAGAGCCCGTGGGGGCTGGGTTCCCAACCATCCCATCCCAAGGAGGAGCGGGGGTGGGGGGGGGGTGGAGAATAGTGGTATGGGGGGGGCACTTCCACTCCCAGCAGTGTCCACTACAGCATAAACTTTGGCCTCAACCTCCTCTGCCTTCCATGCTTAAGGAAGACAGAGCTGGGGGAGGAGAGCCTGAAGATGAGGGATATAGGATCAGGGTTGGAATAAGGAGGCAGGAGCTGTAACACTGCAGAGCATGCTGCCTCTACAAGGAGCGGTGGGTGGTGGGGTGCGGCAGGAGGCTGGACACCAGTCCAGTAAAGTCATGGTGATCTGCCATATGCTAGTCTGACCTGTAAAGGAAGAGAGGAAAAATTGGGGAAGAAACAAATAGGATGTTATCCACCCCCATCCTTTCTCTGGGCCAGAAGCTGACTAGAGTCCTGGAACCAATGCTGGACCCCATAACTGAACAGGCGGGGGTGTGTGGAATTTGGTAAGGGCCCCAAGGGAGATGTGGAGATGATAAAGGGTGGGAAAATGGGGTCCAAGAGGCATTGGGTTTATGCATACAGGCTGAAGGGTGAGGCAGGAATCAATGTGCTGATTGAAAATAGGAGAAATGAACTGAAATTAAGTGGGACAGTGGAGGTAGATGGGAGGAAGAACTTCCCAACAACTCAGAGAGAACCAGGACTGAGATTTGGAAATGAGAACAGAAGGTGGACCAGAGAACATTCAGAGGAGAAGGGGACCATCTCCAGACCCAATACCTTTTACCCTGATGGACACTGAGTCATCTTGCAGGAGGAAAAAATAGTATAGCCTAATGGAGCCTTGATGGTCCCATAGGGAAGAAGGAGGAACTAATAGAGAATGAAGGTGGTGGACAGATCAGCAGGTAGTGGTGGGGTTAAGGGTCAAGGAGAAGCAGCCAGGTGTGGGGATCAGAACCCAATCATCCTGCTTTACAGTCGCCCAAGGTCCCAGTGTTGGAAAAAAGGAGGGGAGAGGCAAAGGTAGAGACATTGCAGCTGTAGGAGGGCCCTGGTGGGTGAGAAGCAAGGTCAGGGGTACCCTCGCCCTACTTCTCCTTTCCCCAAATTAAGGTGCCCCCAGCTAGCCCCCGGCAGGGGGCCTTCCACGTTGGAGTTTGGCCAGGCCCTAGTCGCGGTCCCCCTTCTCCCCTCCCACTCCCACTTCTAATGTGGTTGCCGGCAGCTGCCTGCGGTCGCCCCAACCCCTGCGCTCAAGGCACGGGGACTTTCCAACAGGGGAAAAAATGACTTAATGAGAGTGGGAGCCGGGGGCGGGAGGGACAGGTCCCTGTAATCACCGCTCCGCTGTTGGGCCTGAGCGCCTCCGGGCCCTACCCTGGCTTCCTGCTACCAGCGCCCCCCTCGGGCTCTGCTGGGAGAGGAGGACGGGTTGGCGACAGGGGGATCCTTTTCAGGTTCCAGCCTCCCTAGGCTTGCAGTGCGTGGAAGCTGTAACACTACAAGATCCCTCTCTGGACTTTGTCCTTGAAGTTGGGGGAGGGTAGTTTCCCGCAGGAACCAGGGTCTTCTGCTGGTGGATTAGGGGGGTGAGGGATCTTGAGCAGAGCAGAGCCCTTCGCCACTTCGCGGCTGCGCATTTCGAAACGCCCCCGGTTGCTGTGGCAACCAGGGCAGTCGAGGTGTGTCCGCAGGGCTGGGAGGCGCCCCCCCACCCCGCTTTTCTCGCCGCCCTCTGGGCCAAGCCCGGCCGCTGCGGTGCGCGGGGGTGGGGGTGTGCCGTTACCATGGCAAGGGTGCGCTAGTAGGGCACATTCTTCCCCAGGGTGGGAGCGCCCTAGGGATACTAGAAGGGGGGTGACGGGGGTGGCAGAAAGAGGAGGGGGGGGGTCAGGACAAGGGAGGAGACTCGGAAAAGACTAACCAAGACTTCTGGGGTTGGGATGGGGAGTTGGAATCCGCTCCCCCTCCCCAGATCTCCGGGGACGTTCCGCTCCTTCTCTTGCACTCTCGCTGGGGTTCAAGTCCTCCAAACCCCAGTTTCCGGGGAAGGGATCCCCGACTACCGACCCGAAGGTATTTTGGCTTCCTCCGATGAAGGGCTTTCCGAGTTAAGTGTCCGTCCCCTTCCCCCCTGAGCGGAACTCGACCCAGACTGAGACCCGAAAGCACTGCAATTAAGCCCCTCGGTTGCCCCTATGCCGCCCGCCGGTCCTCTGCTAGGCAGGGCCTGCACCGCCAATTACAACAGCTCGCTGCTGCTGATTACTCCAGAGTCCGGGAAGCGGCGGGGGGTGGGGACAGCAGGCAGGTCAAGACGACGGGTTCCCTGGGGTTGTCCCCTGCCCAGGGTACTTAATTGGATCTTCGGACTGAGGCCTTCTTAGCCCAAATTCTCCCCTCCACACTACATGCAGAGAACAGCTCTAACGGTTCCGTCCTGCTGTGCCTCAGTTTCTCTCTCCTGGAATGCACACCGCACTCAGGACAGAAGGAGGATCTCTGTGTATGTGGACGTTGGAGCCTCTGAAGTCGAGGGCTGGGTATTCATAAAGCTCAAAGCCCTCAAGGTTGGCTCTCTTTCCCACCGCAGATGGTCTGTGGGTCTCTGGTCGGGAGGTTCCCCACTTTTGATCCACAAGTGAAGGCAATCTGGGAGCCTGCAGAGCACCGACGGTGGAGTACTTTGCCACTACCCTTACCCCTTGCCATCCCTTCTTCGCTCTCGCCCCGCTGGGGTAGAGCTCAGTTCTCCCGCGGTCCAGCTGTCCACATCTGGAGGGCAGCTGGGACCCGCCCACTGCGAACTGCTGCGGACCCAGCGCCCTCTGTTGGTGAGGAGCCGTGGCTCACCAGCCTTTGAGCCTGGACCTCTTGTCGCCGCAGCGGGCTTTGGGTGGGTTTCCAGTTACACCATTCTGCGCCACTTGCGCTTGGGTACAAGCCCCCCTGTGCCGCCGGTTGCTCTCAAGTCGACTCCTTTAGGCCCTTTGCATTTCGCCGGCCGCAGCCTCGCTGGATTCTGCGTGCTTAAAACCTTGTCCGGTGACTTCATCATTACCCAGTTTCCCACTTCTCTAGTCCTGGCTTCTAGGACAAGTGCTGCGGCGCGATCTCTTGGAGTCCAAGATAAAGTCTGCGAATAGGAACATGATTATATAAATCACCGCCCATCTGCTCCATGGAATTCCTCACAGTGTCCTTAAAAATTAGGTGGTTGAAGTGTATTTAGTGGCTGAGACAGTGTTTGCTCTATTTGGGGTGCAAGATATAAAATAGCACAGGGTAGGATCCTTCATTTATTACAACAAAAAATTATAGATGTGTTTTGCATTTGAGAAGTCTAAAATAAGCAGCAAAATGCTAACAGGAATTATTTTTGGATGATAGGATTATAGGTAGTTTAAATTTTGTCTCTTTTTTACCTACATTTGTCCATAATGAACATATATTATTTGAGTGCAATAATAATTCCACATCCAGTCCTGGCCAGTTTGGCTCAGCAGTTAGAGCATGGACCCGACCCAGTGGGGGACCATGCAGGAATCAACCAATGGATGTGTCTCTCTCTCACACATCTATGTTTCTCTCTCTCTCCCTCCCTTTCTCCCCAAAATACATCAGTATTGTTGTGAATGGAATAGCTGATGTATTTCCCATTGTACTGCATATTTATAAAGCTGATGTCATAATTACCAATATAGAAAAAAATTAATTTAATACCCTTTTCTCAGTCTTGATCCTCTTTAATGTTTTTGCAACACTACATATTATTAACTGTTCTCTCCTTAGACATAGTCAACACTTTAGTGCACATATTTGATGTTACACTGCCTGGCCTTCCTCTCACTCTTTGTCTTTTTTTTTTTTTCCCCTTCTTTTGTTGTAACAGAAAGTTATAATAGTACAAAGAACTTTCTCCTCCCTGAAACCGCTTGATAATAAGTTGCACACATTATGCCCCTATCACCGTAGTGTATATTTCTTACAAATAATTCTCTTACATAACCTAATACAGTGTTCATAATCAGGAAATTAACATTGATACATTAATACTATCTAACCCCCACCTTATAGGATTTTCATCAGTTGGCCTAATGGTGACAGGCTCCAGTCCAGAATAATTCACTGCTAGTTTCTCGGGCTTCCTTTATGCTTATGAGCAGGACAGTGTAGAAGACTACAGACCTATTACAAGTAGAGTGTCCCTCAATTTTGGTTTATGTATTGTTTCCTCACTATTAGATTTGTGTTATGTATATTTGGCAGCAATATCACAGATGTGAGTGTTTTACTCATTGCCTCATTATTTATTTTCATGCTCAAAATTCCCCAGATTTGGCCAACTGCCAAGCTGGCTCCTGTCACCATAATTCTTTGAGTACTTCCTTACTTTCTGGCACAAGATGTTCCAGGCTCATCTTATACTTTCTCTGCTCCAGCCCTGCAATCAGCCATTTCTCCAAGGAACCTTTGTTTCTTTTAATGGAGAATAATATTTAGAAGTCAAGATCTGAGTGCTAAGCGTGCTCATTGTTCTTGGGTACCACTGCTTCCAGACCTCTCAGTGGACAGTCCTAAGAAATAAATGCACGTTTGATCATACACACACTTCTACATATCATCTATCTATCATCTATCTATCTATCTATCTATCATCTATCTATCATATATCAATTTCTCTATGTAGAAAATCATGAGTTCACATGATACCTTTAATTCCAAAACAACGCCACAGAATTTATTCTAATTCCCCCCCTTTCTATTTGTGTAACTTCCTTCTCCCTTCTTGTTGGAATAATCCCTTTGTAAGTATCCTATTCCCCACCACACCTGCTATCCCCTCCAATCCTCTTGCAGACTTCATCTTCTCCCATCTTGGCCTTAATAATCTATGCAGGCCAATGTTCTCTCTGTCCCCACATGGAAGCTTTACTTTGTTTGGCCCCACATCATGGTGTTTGAGCTAAATTATTCAGAAAGGTGGGCAGGCAGGAAGACTAGAAAAATTTTTACTTTCTCTTAAAGCTTTAGATATAATTCTCAATCCTCTCTCTATTCAGTAATTGGCAATTGTTCTTCCAGCTATTCTTATTGAAAACTTTGGAGTTGCTGGAACACTTTATTTTTCTGACACCTCATATCCAAACCATCAGTAGATCCTGTTGGTTCTCCTTCAGTTTCTGTCTAGAGTCTGGTCACAAGTCACCCTCTCCATCATTACCATCCTGGTCCATGCTTTCATGTTCTCTTGCTTTGAATGACAGCAGTTGTCTCCTGGTTGATCTTTGCTTCTGACCTTCCCTTCTTTTCCCTCCCCATCTATTCTATACACAGCAGCCAGAGTGATTCTTTTCTTTTCTTTTATTGATTTTAGAGAGAGAGGAAGGGAGATAGAAACATCAATGAGAGAGAACAGCAACTGGCTGCCCCCTGCCCACCCTCCACTGGGGATCTGGCCCACAACCTGGACATGTGCCCTGATCAGGAATCGAATCAGTGCATTGGTGCATTGGTGCATGGGTCGACACTCAACCACTGAGCCACATTGGCTGGGCCAGAGTGATCCTTTTAAAGTATTAGTCATATAGTGTGCCTCCTCTGCCCCTAACTCTCCAAAGCCTTATTTTCTCACTCCAGAACACGAGCCAAATTACTTACCATGACTTACAAGGCCCTACGAGATCTGGCTCCCTAGCCATTCACCTCACCTCCTCCTACTCTCACCCTCATTCATTTTGCTTCAACTCATTGGCCTCCTGACAGTTCTTTTTTTTTTTTAATCCTCACTCGAGGACACTTTTGCATTTACCTCCAGATAGAGCGGGAAGGAGAGAGGGAGGAAGAGAGAGAAAGAAACATCAATGTGAGAGAGACATATTGAGTGGCTGCCACCCACACGACCCCAACCCGGGCCGGGGACTAACTGCAACCAAGGCGCATGCCCTTAGCGGGAACCAAACCCGGAACTCTCTGGTCTGTGGGCCTACGCTCTAACCGCTGAGCCAAACCAGCCAGGGTCTGACAGTTCTTTTTTTTTTATCCTCACCCAAGGACATTTTTCCATTTTTTGTTCAGGTAGAGTGGGAGGGAGAGAGAGGAACAGAGAGAGAGAGAGAGAGAAACATCGACGTGAAAGGAACACATCGAGTGGCTGCCACCCGCACAACCGACCAGGACCGGGGACAAACTGCAACCGAGGTACATGCCCTAAGCGGGAACCGAACCCGGGTCTCTCTGGACCGCAGGCCGACGCTCTAACCGCTGAACCAAACCGGCCAGGGCTCTGGCAGTTCTTTGAACAAACCAAATTATCCTGTGTCAGGGCCTTCGCACTCATTATTCTCTCTGCTTAAAGTAGGTTTCTCTCAGATAACTACATGTTGCCTCTCTTTATTCAGGACTTCACTCAAATATCTCCTTATAAGAGGGGCCTTCATGATCATCCTGTCTAAAATAGCAAATCACCTCTTATCCTTACCCTGCTTTATATTTTTTCACACTACACATCACATATTTGAAATATTTGTGTATTTGTTTATCATCTGTCTCCAAACTCTATAATAGCAACTCCATAAGAACTGAGACATTCTTTCTTTCTTTTTCTTGTATTTCTATGGCAAAGAAGTGTACTATGTACATAAGTACTCAATAAATATAAGTGAATGAGTGAATGAATGTCTTTGGGAATGACTACCAATTTGTCTTTAGGCCCAGGCTTCCTTCCTAGGATCTCTCTTTAAGTTCTGGTTGCCAGTTAGACATGTTTTGCTGTGTGTCTGTGGCTCATGTATGTATTTATTAATTTAAGGACTGAGACTTTGTTTTGTTACTGTTGTCCTCTCAATGCCTACAACAGTGGCTGGCATAGAGCAGACATTTACTATTTGTTGAATAAATGAATGAATGATTTCCCCCCTCCAAACTAGCTCTCCCTGACTTATGTATTTCTTTTTTGTAACACCATCATTTTCCTAGTTACTAAGGCTCAAAACTAACTTTTTTTCCTCTTTTCTATGTTTAATTAGTGGCCAAAACCTGCCCATTCTCCTACTTCATTAGCACTGTCAATATTGTAGTTCATCCCGCACCTCAAATGTCACAACAATCTCCAGACTGACTTCTCTCATTCCTGTTTTTTCCTCTTCAATCCATCTCTATCAGATTTTTTTTTACTTTTCCTTCCCATAAAGTGCTCTGATCATGTTATTTCCTCTGGCTGAAGCTTTCAATGGATCTTTGTATCAATCAGTGTTCTTAATTGCAAACAACATAAATGGGCTCTGGATTACTTAAGTAGAAGAGGAATTTACTGGAATGATATCAGGCAGCAGTAGAATTGACAGGAAGCCTAAAATATCAGGGTCAGGAAATAGGCAGGAACCAAGAGAAGCTAAGCAGCCAGAACCTCAGCCAGGTCTTGCCCCAGGGGCTGCTGCTCTCACACAGCCATCACCACCCTCAGATCTGTCTATTGCTGCCTCTGGGATGAATTATAAACAATTCTCTGCTTCCTTGGGTTACTTACTGAAGATTCATAGTCCTGAGTGGGATCATTGATTTGGCACACTTTTGAAGTCACAGTTCTTTGACCTTCCTGCCAGGGGTCAAGGGAGCAAGTATCTGATCTCACACTAAGATTTCCATTAAGGAGCATCCTCTAAGGAGGGAGACTCAGATGCTGGGTAGCTAATGATCCCAGTATGTACCCAAATACAGGTTCCTGGGCATGTCACTGAAACCCTTCACCATCTGCCACAAGTGATCATGTCCAGATTTCTCCCTTGCACACCACACTCCACTAAAACAGGACTACATGCAGTTTCCTGAGTTGATCCTTCCTGCCTTAGCCCCTTGTAGCAGTTTATCTGCAAAGATCATTGAACCAAACTTCCTGAGAGTCACACCTATATATTGTTCACTCCCCTTGAATCCGGGCTGGACCTGTGATTCATTTTCACTCATAGTATCCTGTGGAAGTGACACTGCATGACTTCCAAAGAGAGGTCATAAGAAGTCTTGCAGCTTCTGCCTTAGCCTCTTAGAATGTTCACTCTGGGGAAAGTCAGACACCATGTATGAGGTCTGTCTACCCTGATACCACCTAAGCATGGTGGTCTCATACGATGAGGAAACCTAACCAAGCCACATGGAAAGATTGTGTGGAGAGAGAAATGCCTGGCAAGTCCCCCTCTGTTCCAGCCAATTCAGATGAGGTGCCAAGCATGTGATTGTGATTTTAAAAAGCCATCTTGGACATTCAGTCCAGTTGGCCTTCAGATGACTCCAGCCCCAGCCTCCATCTGACCCCAAGTAAGAACTGCCAAGCTGAGTGCAGTTAACCCATAGAACTGTGAGAGATAATAATAAATTGTTATTTTAAGCAACTAAAGTTTGGAGTGGTTTGTTACACAGTAACAGAAAATCAAAACAGCCCCTTTGTGGTACATGTTTTGCTCTCTCTGAAATGCCCTACCCCTGTTGTCCTATCTTACCCACATACCTACTCATATCTGCACTTGTCAAAATCCCTCTTCTTAGTGTGGCACAGGGTAGAGGAAAGGGGCAGGCTTTGGGATCAGGTTGTGGAATAGAAGGGGTTGAATCCTAGTCTCTCACTATCCCTGTGACCTTGGGCAACATAGTTTCTGTGGACCTCAGTTTCTGTATCTGCCATATGGAAATAAAACACCTATCTCCTGGAGTTGTTTTGAGGAGTAGATATAAAATATGTAAAATATCTATACATCTGGTTCATTTTAGTCTCTCTCTCTCTTTTTATTTTTGTTAATCCTCACCGGAGGAAATTTTTTCCATGATTTTTTTAGAGAGAATGGAACGGAGGGTGGGAGGGGATATGAAAGAGAGAGAGAGAGAAACATCGATGTGAGAGAGACACATTGGTCCCCTCGAACCTGCAACCCAGGTACATGCCCTTGACCAGGAATTGAACCCGCGACACTTTGGTGCACAGGCGACTCGATAACCAAATGGCCAGGACCATTTTAGTCTCTTTAGGAGATACCCAGCCTTCTAGACCTGCATTAAATGTCACTCCAAGGTCTAAGTGTCATCATTTATGAACTATATGTTTTTGGACAAAGCCCTTAAACATCTGAGCCTTACCCTCCTCATATGTAGCATGGGTTTGATAATATCTGTGTAATGGGTCTTCTTGACTGGGCTAAAGATTGGGAGGTCTCATGATGTTAGGCAACACTGCCCCCTCGAGGCAGAATGCCCAGAACCCTTAAACCTGCATGGCATCAGGAATCCTTTGGAAGGAAGACGATGAAAACCACGCCCACAATTGGGGTTTAGGCATGAACAGACAAGTCTAGTGGGCCAGGGGATTGTGATGGATGCCAAACTGCAGGGAGGAACAGCAAAGGCCCCGAGAGTTCATCACCCTGAGTGAGAAAGAATTTTTCATGGAAGGGGAAGGGGTACACAGAACAGAGCAGAGGGAGGACTGTTATCTGGAATGGTGTGAGGCTGGGTATGACCATCTTGTGGTTCATCATTCACATCCCCTACTCTGCCAGGGCCTTATTTTATTTCTTCCTCCATTCATTTACTCACTCATTCACTTATGGTTTATAACAGCACCTCCTACACATTGAACATGCAAGGGGATAAAAAGATTAGCAGCAGCTTCTATTTTGGGGGCATTTATTTTGGAGTAGGCACTGAACAGACATCCAACACTCACAATGATCCCATGAAGTATTATTATCCCCATCCGTCAGTTGAAGAGTCTCAGAAAGGTTAAGGAAGTTGCTCAAGGTCACACAACATAGAAAGTTTTTGGATTTTCATTTGAACCTGAGTCTGTGTGAATCCAAAACTGGGACACTTTCCACTGGACTACACTGCCCTCTAGAAATCTAGGGGTTGTCTGGGTTTGAATTTTGGTCGCATCCTTTCCGTGGCCCTCGTCAGGCTCCTTCACTTTTGAGTCTCAGTTTCCCCATCTGCATAACAAGAGTTAAAAGACACACCTTTCTCTCAGGGTTATTGTGGGGATTAAATGCGACGAAGGGGTGCAGAGCCCAGTGTCTGGCACCCTGTGAGCGCCTAGGACAGGTAGTCATTAGTATCTGAGTCCTTATCACCCATATACCGCAGGGCTAGGGTCAGGCGGGAACACCGGGTTGAAGGCGGTTCCCTGCCCTTCGGCTTCTGATCTGAACCATTAGAGCCTGGTGTGCTTAAATGAGCCGGTGGGCCTTCATAGCCTCGTCCGTGCTGCTAGGAAACGCGGCGCAGGGCTCGGATACTTATCACCACTCGGAGCAATCAGCCCCAGCCCACCCGCGGGTGCAGCTATCCCGGGTCAGCTCGGGCTGACGAGAAGACGCGATGTCGCGAGACCTGGCGGGACCAATGGGCTTCCCGGCCGGAAGTTAGGGGCGGGCGTGAGGAGGCGCGTCTTTTTCGAAACCCGAGCCGCGGGTCTGCGAGGAGAGGGGTGGGTTGGAGGTTGGTATACCTTCTGGGAATAGAGCGGGGGCCGTAGGAGGGAGAAGTTAGCTCAGTGGAGACTTCTGCGTGAGGTTTTGTTGGCAGTGGCCACAACTTAATTCACTGGGCAGCTGCCATGGGCCGGCCACGCTCTGTGAGCAAGACTGGCGAGGTCCTCTGCTTCCAGAGAGCACAGCCAGGTCCGACGCGCCCTCCTCCAAACACGAGCAACATTCCCCTCTTTGGCTGAGCCTTTTAACGAGCCTTGCGGCCGCGGAGGTGATTTGCCTGACGCTAATGAAACTTCATCTACTGGGCCCTCTCTTGCCCAGGCCCCTCCATGAAAGAGGTTCTACGATCATGTTTTTATAAAATTAGCAAAACTAAGATAACTTAGCTTCTATTTTCCCACTGAGATCCCTGTCTGGGGGCATTGAAGTGGCTGTGGGTATTTTTAGGTATTTTGGAGTAGGGAATGCTCTTAATTTGAGTTAAGTGGGATCTATCTATCTATCTATCTATCTATCTATCTATCTATCTATCTATCTATCTTAAGTGGGATCTACCTACCTACCTACCTACCTATGTTTCCTGCACATACCTAAATTATTGCCAGCCTTCCCGGTGAAGCGGTGGCTTCTAGGAATGCTCTCATGTGCTGAGTTACAAGCATGATGACCTGAAGGTTCCAGAGGCCCTTTGGTTCTAGGATGCACAGTACCACAAGAATGAGGAGATATAAAATATTAATCACTGCACAAGAAATGAGAAAGTCCCACAAATCTTATAGCTCATAAAGAAAAGAAGCTTGAGAGAAATTTGCCCAGCCCTGGCCGGTTTGGCTCAGCGGTTAGAGCGTCAGCCTGCGGTCCAGAGAGACCCAGGTTTGGTTCCTGCTAAGGGCAGGTACCTCGGTTGCAGTTTGTGGGTTAGGGCCCTGTGAGAGGCAGCCACTCGATGTGCCCCTTTCACCTTGATGTTTTTCTCTCTCTCCCACTCCCCCTCCCACTCTATCTGAACAAAAAAATGGAAAAATGTCCTTTCCTTGAGCGAGTATAAAAAAAAAGTTAAAAAAAAATTTGTCGAAATTTGACAATCAGCCTAAAATAATGAATTGGGAAGCTATAAGAATCTTTCCTAAGCTAACAATAATAAAGAGCAAATTTTGATCAACCACAAGAGAGTAAAGACTGATTTATCTTCCTGTTTTCTCCACAGAAGCATTACAAAATTGTCTTTGAGGAGGTAATTAAAGAATATGCAGCCAAAAGTAGTGAAAAAAAGTGTATCAGCCAAGAAGTTAATTTAACAAATATATTATTTTAAATTTTTGTTTGTGATTGTTGTTGGTATTTATTAACTTAAAAATTTGTAGCTTGGTGTAATTTATCATTATAAATAAATATACATTCACATTTGTACCTAATTTTGTATTTATAATTTTATATTTTTCTTAAAGGGGTCCCATGAAGTGATATAAACTTCAGGCCCTACAAAATCTAGATCTCCTTACATGGGTGTTCTCTCCTCCTAACCACTCTGATCAGGACAGGAAATGTGTTTATTTCCTTAATTTTTGAGATGAGGTGATGGAAGCCCAGAGGGGTTAAGTTACTTGCCCAAGGTTTTGCTACTGTGACTACAAGAACTAGAACTAGAACCTAGCCCCATTGGTTCTCACTTCAGGTCACACTGGGAGCAAGTGCCCTATTCCAAAACCTTTCACCTTCAGCCTTCAGTGAGTAGGGCTTGAGTGTGTGTATTTGGTCTGCCTCTGGGATCTGGGTTGTAAATAGTCCAGATGAGAGGTCCAGTAAAGCTAAAAGGGAATAAATTGTGTTTCTGAACTGCACCCAAACCTCAGATGACGGTAGCCTTTCATGTCCTCCCACTGACCCCTTCTAGCGTTGAAAAGGACAGCGTCCGGTGGGAGAGAAGGGCAGAAGAAATGCAGCCATGGGTCCTCCCTCTGTGTCAGGGTAAGTGTGGAATCCTTGAATAGAAGCAGCATCAGCTGGTGAACTGGCTGTGTGTGAATATGCATTCGAAAATGTCTTTTGTTATTTTTCAAGCCAAGTATATTTTTGGTTGGTTTCCCTGGAGATTTGAGAATATGGAGAGGCCTTACCAAGTGTAGTTTAATTTTGCAAGATTCGCTTCCTTTCCGGTTCCCAAAATGAATTACCCTATTTCTCCACCTAGACCTTTTTTGTCCAAGGTCACTAAACTTTGTTGTTAAATCCACCTTTTCAGTCCTTATTTTAATAGATTCTTCCCTGCTACCAGTATTCTTTTCAAATATAAATCTGATCCACCTCCATTTAAAATCTCTCAGTAGCTCCCCATTGCATTTAGGAATAAGATCCAAATCTGAACTGCCTGATCAGACCCAGTCCTCTCCAGGTCATCCCAGTCACACACACTGATCTTTAATTTCTCCAATGAACCATGTTCTCTTCCTGATTACAAAGCTTTTGCACATGTTCATTCCTTCACCCATTGCATATAAATATATATGAAATATATAGATATACTAATTTATTTATACTAATGTATATATGTTTATATTTTGGTTCCTATGTGTGTGTGTACTATTTTATTTGCACCTACATATATGTATACTATTTTGCTTATACCTACTATTTTCCAGATATTGTTTTGGTGCTGGAGATACAACAGCAAACACAGCGAGCAAAAATTGCTGCCATTCTGGAGCTCACCTTCTGGTGATTGTTTTTTGCTGGAATGCTCTTCCCCTTCCCTCTTCCTTTTCTTTCTTTTTTTTCATGGTAAGGAGTATCTACATATACACATACACTCACATATATGTATATATATTTAAATAACAGCTTTATTGAGATACAATTCATGTACCATAAAATGTATTCATTTAAAGTGTACAATTCAATTTAGTGTATGCAGAATTGTGCAACCATCACAGCAATTTTAGAACATTTCATCACCCAGAAAGAAATTCTGTACTCACTAGTAGTCACTCCACCCCCACCCCCACCCCCTGCAAATCTCTCCAGCCCTAGGCAACCAATCTACTTTCTGTGTCTATAAATTTGCAAATTTTAGACATCTCTTATAAATGAAAGCATACATTATGTGGTCTTTTATGACTGACTTCTTTCACTTAACATTTTCAAGGTTCATCCATGCGGCCATGCTTTCCTTTTTTTTCTTATTTATTTTATTTATTTTTATTTTTATTTATTTATTTTTTTTATCCTCACCTGAGGACATTTTTTTTTATTAATTAATTTTTGTTACAGATGTTTCTCCTTTTTCACCACTGATTCCCCCCTCCCTCTCCCTCCCCGCCCTGTCCCCAGCTTTGTTGTCCATGTCCACTGTTCATGCATACATGCATATAAGTTCTGTGGTTTATCTCTCCCCCACCACCCCCTCTTCTGGAGATTGTCAGTCTGTACCCCACTTCCACGTCTCTGGGACTACCCCATTACTCAGACTGGTATGTTCATTATATTCCACAAATAAGTGAGATCATATGATACTTGTCTTTCTCTGTTTGGCTTGTTTCACTTAGGATGATACTTTCCAGGTCCCTCTATGTCATCTCAAAGGATAAGAGATCTTTCTTTCTTACAGCTGCATAGTACTCCATTGTGTATATGCACCACAGCTTTTTTATCCATTCGTCTACTGATGGACACTTGGGCTCTTTCCAGATCTTAGCTATTGTAAATAGTGCTGCTATGAACATGGGGGTACATATATTCTTTCTGATTGGTGTTTCAGGCTTCTTAGGGTATATTCCTAGAAGTGGAATCACTGGGTCAAATGGCAGTTCAATTTTTAATTTTTTGAGGTAACACCATATTGTTTTCCATAGTGGCTGCACCAGTCTGCATTCCCACCAGCAGTGTACTAGAGTCCCCTTTTCTCCACACCCTCGCCAACACTTGTTTGATGATTTGTTGATGGCGGCCATTCTGACAGGTGTGAGGTGATACCTCATTGTTGTTTTAAATTGCATCTCTCTGATGATTAGTGATGATGAGCATTTCTTCATATGTCTCTTAGCCATTTGTATGTCCTGTTTGGAGAGGTGTCTATTTAGTTCCTCTGCCCATTTTTTAATTGGGTTCTTTGTCTTCCTTTTGTGGAGTTGTATGAGCACTCTATATATTGAGGACATTTTTTTGCATTTATCTTCAGATAGAGCGGGAGGAAGAGAGGGAGGAAGAGAGAGAGAAACATCGATGTGAGAGAGACACATCGACTGGTTGCCACCCACACAACCCCAACGGGGCTGGGGACAAACTGCAACCAAGGTACATGCCCTTAGCAGGAACCAAACCCAGGACGCTCCAGTCCGTGGGCCTACGCTCTTGAGCCAAACTGGCCAGGGGTTCTTATTTATTTTAAATCGAGATATAATTGACATACAACATTGTGTAAGTTTAAGTACTTTATTTCTTTTTCTTTTTTTCATATTTCTCACCTGGCTGCCTCATGGCCCTGTCAAACCACAGGAAGGAGCTAGGGGAGGTTTGGAGGTTTGGAGGTTTGGAGGTTTGGAGGGTAAGGGAGTGTGGAGGAGAGAGGATTCAGGAGCCAGTGGGAACCAGGAAGGGTTGGAGAAGATTGAGCCCTACTCATTTGAATCAGAGACAGGGAAAGGGACAGGTCTGATCTTCATTCCCTCTGTGAATCTGTGCGTGCTCATGTGCCTGGGCTGAGAGAGGGAGTTCTGTGCATATGGGAACACTTAGGGATGACACTGAATGTGGCTACGTGTTTGCACAAACATGGGTAGGAGTGTGTGTGTGTGTGTGCACGCAGGTACGCATGTCAATTTCATTTCTTGGATTACTCTTTTTTTTTTTAATCTTCTCCCCAGGATTTTTCCATTGATTTTCAGATAGAGTGGGAGTGGGGGGGGGGGGAGAGAAACATCAATGTGAGAGAGACACATTGATTGGCTGCCTCCCACACGACCCCGACCAGGGCCTGGGATGAACCGCAACTGAGGTACCTGTCCTTGACTGGAACCAAATCCACGATTTCATTAGTCCACAGGCCGATGCTCTAAACACTGAGCAAAACTAGTCAGGGCAACTTTTTTTCTTATTGCTAAATAATAATATAATAAATAATAATAATGTGGTATGATATACCACATTTTGTTTATCTATTCATCAGTTGAATGACATTTGGGTATTTTGACTATTATAAATATGCTGCTATGAATATTTGTGTTTAATTTTTTGTATGAACATATATTTTCATTTTCTTGGGTATAAACTTAAGAGTAGAGTTGCTAGATCATATGGTAACTCTATGTTTAACATTTTAAGAAACTGCCCAACTGGTTTTTAAAGTGAATGCACCATTTTACATTCCTACCAGCACTGTATGAAAGTTCCAATTTCTCCATACCCTGCTGTTATGGGTTGAATTGTGTCCCTCCAAATTCATGTTGAAGTTCCAACCCCAGCTGCCTCCTAATGTAAACTTATTTGGAAATAATATCATTGTATTATTTAACTAAATAATGTAATTAGTTAAGATGAGCTCATTTTAAGATGAGGTTGGGCCCTTAATAATATGACTGGTGTCCTTTATAAGAATGGGAAATCACACTTGGGAGAATACCATGTGAAGATTGGAGCTATGCTGCCACAAGCCTAGAAACTACCAGAAGTTAGGAGAGAGGCTTAGAACAGATTCTTTCCAGCACCTTTGGAGGGAGCATGGCCCTACTGACACTTTGATCTCAGACTTCTAGCCTCTTTTTTTTTTTTAATCCTCACCAGAGGATATATATTTTTTTTCTATTCCTCTTCAGATAGAGTGGGAGGGAGGGAGAGAGAGGAAGAAAGGGAAAGAGAGAGAAACATCGATGTGAGAGGGACATGTCGACTGGTTGCCTCCCGAACAACCCCACCAGGGCCAGGGAAGAACCACAACTGAGGTATGTGCCCTTGACTGGAACTGAACCCACGACTCATGGGTCTGCAGGGCCAGGGATCTAACCACTGAGCCAAACCGGCCAGGGCTCTAGCCTCCTTTAAAAACAAGACAATAGGCTCAAAATGGAGTCACTTGTGCTAAGCCCCATGTCACCAAACAGAATTAGTTTCGGCTCTCCCAGTAATGGAATCTTAAACAGGTCAATCAGGAATCACCTGATCAGCACTCGTTAGGTAATCCGCCTGATGGACCTCTGCCATCCATCCCCTAAAGGAAAGTAACCTTGCAGTAACCAACATGCTTTTGCCTAGTATAACTTTCTCATTCCTGCTTCCTTCTGCCTATAAAGATGTTTCATTTTACAGTGATACCTCGGTTCTCGAATGCCTCGGTTTTCGACCAAATCGGTATTCGACCAGGAGATTCGAGAAACTTTTGTCTCGGAATCCGAACAAATATTTGGAACTCGAACTTCCGAGATGAGCCGAGTTGAGCCGAATGGCGTTCATTCGGCCCAGCGCGCCTGGCTTGCGTCATCAGTGTGAGTGCAGAGAGAGAGTCACGCTTTGTGGAGTCAACGCTTTCCTATTGGGTTTCATTGCTTCGGTTCTCGAACAATTCGGTTCTCGGCCGTCCTCCTGGAACGAATTATGTTCGAGAACCGAGGTATCACTGTATAAAGCTCCTAAACAGAGCTCTTCTCTATCTGCTAGACTGGATGTTGCCCAATGCAAATCAGCATTTGCGCAAATAGACTCTAAAAAATTTAATATGCCTCAGTTTATCTTTTAACACCTACAAAACTGTGAGACCGTTGTTATGGCAGCTTTAGCAAACCAATATACCCACAAAACACTTGCTATTTTCCATTTTACAAGCATTATTATAACCATCATTTTGGATGTCAAGTGATACCTCATTTTGATTTTTATTTGCATTTCCGTAATGCAAACGATTTTGATCATACTTTCACATGCTTAATTATTTATATATCTTATTTGGATACGTGTCTTTTCAAATCCTCTGTTCATTTTTAAAATCAGTTATTTGTCTTTTTATTGTTGAGTTTTAGGAGTTCTTAATATATTCTAGATAGAAGTCTCTTATCAGATATATGTTTTGCAAATATTTTCTGTGCCCAAGTTGTCTTTTTTGTTTGTTTGTTTTTTATCCTCACCCGAGGACATTTTTTCCATTTTTTGTACAGATAGAGTGGGAAGGAGAGAGAGGAAGAGATAGAGAGAGAGAAACATCGATGTGAAAGGGACACATCGAGTGGCTGCCACCACACGACCAACCAGAGTCGGGGACAAACTGCAACGGAAGTACGTGCCCTTAGCGGGAACCGAACCCGGGTCTCTCCGGACCGCAGGCCGACGCTCTAACCGCTGAGCCAAACCGGCCAGGGCTGTTTCTTTGTTTTTTAATCCTCACCCAAGGATATTTTTCCGTTTATCATCAGATAGAGTGGGAGGGAGGGAGAGAGAGAGAGAGAAACATCAATGTGAGAGAGACACGTTGATTGGTTGCCTCCTGTACTACCTGACCAAGGCCGGGACGAACTGGAACTGAGGTATGCGCCCTTGACCGGAATCGAACCCGCGACTCATTAGTCTGCAGGCCAACACTCCAACTACTGGAGCAAAATCAGCCAAGACTCAGGTTGTCGTTTTTCACTTTCTTGATGGCGTCCTTTGAAGCACAAAATTTTAAAATTTTGATGAAGTCCAATTGATCTGTTTTTTCTTTTGTTGCTTGTGTTTTTGGTGTTTTATCTAGTGCCCTTCTGTCTTGATCTAGCTCAAATGTCACTTCCTCGGGGAAGATAGCTTTCCTTTAATATATGCTCTCACAAAACCATCTTTGTAATTACAAATTTATTTTGAGATTTATTTGATTGTCTTTCCCTGTAGACTGTAAACTCTAGGAGAGTAGGGCAGGAGTTTGTTTTTTCCCTTCCCATTGTGTCCCCAGCCTCCTGCATAGTACCTGCTATGCAGAAGGTGCTCTGAGTGGTTGCATGAATAAATGCAGACTTGACTCTATGGACCCTTCCCTGCGTGAAACACTGTTCATGTGGTCTTGATAACACCCACACTCATTCTTCTCCTATTTCTCTGGCTGCTCCTCAAGCTACTCTGCTGGCTCCTCTTCCTTTACCATCTTGTGGGCTTAGGCCCTCCTCTCTTATCACTCTCCACACTCTCTTTGCCTCCACTCCCAAAGCTTTCATTATCACTTTAAAGCTAATGACTTTCAAGTCTGTTTCCTACATAGATGGCTCTCTTAAGCTGCAGTCCTCATGTCCAGCTGAAAAGAATGTATATGTTGGTGTTATTGAGAGAAGTGTTCTATAACTACCAGTTAGGTCAAGTTGGTTAATGATGTTACTCATCTTCACAGCAAGCAGGCAAGGAAAAAAAAAAATCCCAGCTGCACTGTAGATGTTCCTTCTGATCAGAGATATTCATTCATTCAAAATTTATTTATGAAATGGTTGTTATCTCCCAAGCACTGTTCTAGGCATTGAGGACATAGCAGAGAACAGAACAGATTCCAGGAGAAGCAGAAACTCCAGAAACATAAAAAAGAAATAAAGAAATATTCAAAAGTGTCTGTAGTTTTGAACCTCTGATCAACACCACCAGAAAAGAAAAAAGAGACAGCACTGTTATATTTGCCACTGGGTACTATAAAACTATGCCCTCGCCTAAACTCATTTCAGCAAGTCTTTACTGTGAACCCTTTATGTGCCAGGTGCCACGTGTGGAGGTGCTGGCCCAAAGATGAAGACGATGAGATTTCTATCCTTGAGGAGTACAGTGTAGAAGACAGACAGGTAAGTGGATAATTATTTTACAGGTGATTCGTGCTATGATGAAGCTGTGAACAAAATTCTGTAGAGCAGCGACAAGTGACTAATTCTGCCTGGGGGGTGTCAGATAATGTTTGATGGAAGAGGAGACATTTCAAGTGGTTATGAGGGAGGACTAGGAGATGGCCAAGTGGAGAGGGGTAGAAAAGTCATGTAGTCATTTGGGGGTAGAATGACCAAGTTACAGATGCTTCTAAGTTCTGAAATATGGGCAAGAGGACAGTGCACTACATGCTAGAATCAAGTCTTATAATGTAGAATTCAAGCAACCCAGTCTGCCCACAGGAGGACCCAGACAATCCAGACTTGCTACAGTGACTGCAAGGCTGAGAACTCTAGATTGAGCCATGTTGTCTGAGAACTTGTTCACAGCTAAAATTGTCCTGTCACTATCAGCCAGACAATTTTAAGGACTTCTGTGACTTGTTTATTCATTAAAGAATAACACATATTTGTCTCCTGCACTCTGTGACATGCTAGGAATACAACAGTGATCAGAACTGAAATGGCCTTGCCTTTATTGACTTACAGTTTAGAGGAGGAGATGGCAATTAGTTGAATAATTATCAGATAGGTATACAATTATAACCCAGTTAAGTGTTATAGAGGAAGGGCTTGTGGTAGAAAAGAGCAGTTAAGAAAATACCTACTTTAGAATGGAATCAAGAAGGTCTGCCTGAGGAAATGACAGTTGAGCTGACATCTAAAGAATGAGTGGGAGGTAACTGGATGATTGTGGGAGAAGAGCATTCTAGGCAAAAGAGAGTTCCTGCAAAGGCCCTGGGGTGGGGGTGGGGGTGAGGGGAGCAAAGAACACTCAAGAAACTAGAAGAAGGAGAATGTAATTGGAGGGCAGAGTGAAGGGGTTGTGCTGAGAGGCGAGGCTGGAGTCTGACAAGGCAAAGCCAAGAGACATGTATTTTTGTGAGAGCAATGAAAAACACTTCTTGTTGCACAAAGTGTTAGCTGTCCTTTAATACCCATCCCATTAAAGACCATTTCCCAGACTCCTTTGCATATAGGTCTGCCCATGTGACCAAGTTCTGACGAATGGGTTGTGACCAGAAGGGCAGGCTTCTGTTTTCTTCTCACTGGCTAGAATGCAGACATTGATGGTGGGAACTGGAGAAGCCACCACAGCCCATGAGATGGAAGCCATATGTTGAGGATGAGAAAGCAAAAAGATAGAGGGAAACTAGATCCCCAGCACCATGGAGCAACTGTTGAACTTAGACTATATGTGACAAATTGATAAACTTCTAACTTGTTTAAACAACTGTGTTTTTTTTTTTTTGTTTTTTTTTTTGTGTCTTTATTGTAGAAGTTGCACCTATATTCTCAGTGACGATTATGGACTGAATGTTTCTGTTCCCCCCAAATTCATATGTTGAAATCCTAACTCCCAATGGTATTAGGAGGTGGGACCTTTGGGAGGTAATTATGTCATGAGGGTAGAGCCCTTATGAATGGGATTAGTACCCTTGTAAAAGAGACTCCCAAGAGCTTTCTTACCCCTCTACCATGTGAGGACACAGTGAGAAGATGGTTATCTATAAACTAGGAAGTGGGGTCTCACTAGACACCGAATCTGTCAGCACCTTGATCTTGGTCTTCCCACACTCCAGAACTGTGAGAAAAATGTTCTTCAAGCCTCCTGTCTATGGTATTATTGTTATAGCAGGCTGAACTGACTAAAACACACCACTGAAATGCTCCAGGTGATGGAAACAGATATGCATCTTGAAATGATTACTTTGGCTACTGTGTGTAGAAGGTAAAAGAAGTGCGAAAGGTCAGAAGTCACCATAGCCCCCCCCCCCCCATTAAGGAGGATGGTGTCTTAGACCTGCAAAGTAGCTATCAAGATGGGTCCAGACCCCATTAGAACACCGTCTGCTTGGTGTAGTGGAAAGAACATAAACTCTAGCCTCAAAGAGAGCTAAGATATACTCCAGGGTGCACTACTCTGTAACCATAACCTTGGGCAAGTTACTTAGCATCTCTGATTCTCATCTATAAGTTCAAATTAAGGTTCTTTTTATGAGGGATATAGAAGATTGTAAGGCAGCCTTCAGAACTGAACTGTAGTATCAGCTCTTCCCTGGCTCTCCAGCCTGCCCGTCTTCCCTGGAGACTTTGGACTTGCCAGGCTCCATAATCACAAGTCAATTTGTTTATTTTTACTTTTGTTAATCCTCACCTGAGTATATTTTTCTATTATTTTTAGATAGAGTAGAAGGGGGGGGGGGAGAGAGGGAGACCAATGTGAGAGAGACACATTGATTGGCTGCCTCCTGCACAACCCTGACTGGTGCCAGGGATGGAACCTGCAACCCAGGTACGTGCCCTTGACTGGGAATCAAACCAGCGACCCTTGTGTCTGCTGGCCGATGCTCTGACCGCTGAGCCAAACCAGTCAGGGCCATAAGTCAATTCTTTAAGATCGCTTTCTTATCTCTTTCTCTGACACACATTTTATTGGTTTTGTTTCTGTGGAGAACTCTAACTAATACAGGGGTAAACTTTCTATTGATTTATAAAATACATAAAACAAAGTGCACAAATATGAAGGGCACAGCTCATTGAAATTGTACAAAGTGAACATACGCAGCCATCATCCACAAGAAGATGTGGAACACTAGAATGCTAGGAGGAAAGCTGTGGCAGAGGGCAGTGTTTTACTGTAAATTCCTACTTAAAAACAGAACAATTAGACAGCAAACCTAAAAACCCATGGAAAACTGGACAGCCATATGCAAAAGAATAAAACTATACTACTATCTTACACCATACACAAAAATTAAGTCAAAATGGATGAAAGACTTGAATGTAAAATCTGAAGTCATAAAACTAGAAGAAAAGAGGCCATAAGCTCATTGACATTGGTCTTGGTGATAATTTTTTTGGATTTGACACCAAAAGCAAAGCAACAAAAGCAAAAATATAAAGTGGGACTACATCAAACTAAAAAGCTTCTGCAGCCTGGCCAGTGTGGCTCAGTGGATTGAGCAACCTCCCATGGACTGAGAGGTCCCAGTTCAATTCCTGGTCAGGGCACATGCCCAGGTTGCGGGCTTAATCCCCAGTAGGGGGTGTGCAGGAGGCAGCCAATCAATGTTTCTCTCTCACAATGATGTTTCTAGCTCTCTCTCCTGTTCTCTTTCTCTAGAAAACCAATATAAACATTAAAAAAAATTTTTTCTCGCCCTGGCCAGTTTGGCTCAATGGTTAGAGTGTCGGCCTGCGGTCTGGAGAGACCCGGGTTCGGTTCCCGCTAAGGGCACGTACTTCAGTTGCAGTTTGTCCCCGGCCCTGGTTGGTCGTGCGGTGGCAGCCACTCGATGTGTCCCTTCACGTCGATGTTTCTCACTCTCTCTCCCCTCCTCTCTCTCCCTCCCACTCTAACTGTACAAAAAATGGAAAAATATCCTCGGGTGAGGATAAAAAAAAAAAAAATTTTCTCTATCGATTCTTAGAGAGAGAGGAAGAGAGAGGGAGAGAGACAGCGAAACATTGACGAGAGAGAACATCCACTGGCCGCCTCCTGCATACCCCCTACTGGGGATTTGGCCCACAACCTAGGCATGTGCTCTGACCAGGAATTGAACTGGTGACCTCTTGGTGCATGGGTCAACGCTCAACCACTGAGCCACACCAGCTGAGCAAACAAAAACATTTTTAAAAACTTCTGCCCAGCAAAGGAAGTCACCAACTTAATGAAAAGACAACCTATCAAATGGGAGAAAATATTTTCAAATCATATCTAATAAGGGGTTAATATCCAAAATATATAAAGATGGAAAGGTTCTTAACATCACTAATCATCAGGAAATGCAAATCAAAACCATAATGAGATATTACCTTGCACCTGTTAGAAGGGCTGTCATCAACAAGATAAAAAATAACAAGTGTTGGCGAGAATATGGAGAAAAGGTAGTCCTTGTGCACTGCTAGTAGGAATGTAAATTGGCATAGCCATTAAGGAAAACAATATGAGGTTCCTCAAAAAATGAAAAATATATGATCCAGCAATTCTGCTCTGGGTATTTACCTGCAGAAAATGAAAACACTAATTTAAAAAGATATATGCACCCATGTTCATTGAAGCATTGTTTACAATAGCCATTGATGGATGAACGGATAAAGAAAATGTTATATATATATATATATATATATATATACACACACACACACACACACACACACACACACATTTGTATACATGGTGTATACAAATGTATACAGGGTGTCTGTAGATTCTATTACATTTTGAAAATGAAATGTATTTTAATAAACACTGGCTTACAATTATTCAAAGTTGCATATACATTTTTTGGGACACCCTATATATATGTATTCCACACACAATGGAATACTATTCAGTCATTAAAAATGAAATCTTTTCATTTGTGACAACATGTATGGACCTTGAGGGTATTATGCTAAGTGAAATAAGTCAGAGAAAGAGAAATACCATATGATCTTATTTATATGTGGAATCTAAAAACAAACAAAAAATAAATAAATCAAAACAAAACAGAAAACCAATCTCATAGCTACAGAGAACATATTGGTAGTTGCCAGAGGTGAGGAGGAATGGGGAATGGGTGAAATGGGTAAAGGGATCAAAAGGTATAAAATAAATGTCATGGGGGTGTAATGTACAGTGTGGTGGCTATAATTAATAATACTGCATTGCACATTTGAAAGTTGCTAGAGAGTAAATCTTAAAAGTTCTCATCACAAAAAAAACCCACTTTTTTGTAACTATATATGGTGATGGATGGTAACTAGACTTATTGTGATCATTTTTAATGTATATAAACACAAAATCATTGTGTTGTATACCTGAAACATAGTATTATTTATATTAGTCAAGTATTCCTCAGAAAAATAAATGAAAGCCCATGGATAATATTTACAACAAAAATGGATGGCAAGGTATTTTCACAAACCCCTAAATACATGTGGACAAGGTCAAGGCAACACCACCTGCATGGAATTAGTGTCTTCATAAAATAGCAGAGAATAGTGAGTTTCTGATGGAACCGAGAATAAGAGAACACCATAATAACCAGTAGGTGTTCATGGGTCAATTTGAGAAAGCAGCAGAAATTAGCAGGGGTTTTGCCTAATTCAATAGTGGGTGAGTATAAGCAGCCTCTGGTGAGGTCTGAAATAATGGAGTGCTCAAGCCCTTATGAACTTTCAAGACTGGCCATCAGGTCTCCCCGCTGGGACAGGATCCCACATAGAGAAGATCCTACTAGGAGAAGAAGCCAAGTTTAGCAGGATAGAGACAACAAAGATCAAGATAAGACAAGGCCCAGATAAAAATAAAAAGGTGAGCAGAGCCAAGAAATCTTAGAAAGCATGCTGCCATCTTTTTATTACTACATGAAAGTAACAAAAAAAGGAACTCTGTAAAGTTAGAAGAGCTACCCTGACCCACACTTTCCTCTAAAATTTCAGGAAAATTAATTTCATGTATAAATAAGCAAAGGAAATGTATTGAGGCCAAATCAATTACAGAGTTATAAGAAAATAAAAAGCAGAACCACAATAATACCTACAGGCAGAAAGCATGTCAGAAAGACATGCCCAGAAAGCAGATAAAAACTGTAACCATTAACTACTTAGAAAGAAGATAAAATACGTTAAAAATAATACAAGACATAAAAGAACAACATAAATTTAGAGAAACTCTGAAATGAGGTGACAGAACTCAGAAAAGAAAAAGTAATTTCAGAAGGGAAGTCTAAATTGGAAAAACACTAGAGTGAATTAATATAGTACATAATGCCTTAAGAGAAATAGAAGACAAAAAGAAAAAAAATACATTAAAAATTAATTAAAATATAATTTTAAAGAGATAAAAAGGATTCAAAGAGAGGAAATTATAAATATTAAAGATAGGCAAGTAAGGCTCACACAGTAACTAGCAATCTCTGAGGGGAAAATAATCAAGGCAAGGGAACAGAATTAATACAATGGGGAGCTGCACACAGTGAGGAACTGAGTCCTCAAACCAAACCTCCTCAAGGAACTGAGGCCTCTGCCAACACCCACGTTCATGAGCTTGGGTGTGGATCTTCTAGCCCCAGTCAAGTCTCTAAATGACTATAGTCCTCTCTTTGTAACCTTCATTGTAACCTCAAGAGAGACCCTCATGAACCAGAACGATCTAGCCAAGCTACTCCCAAACTCCTGATCTCAGAGGCTGTGAGATAATAAATTGTATAATTTTAAGCCACTAAGTTTTAGAGTTATTTTAAAATATATATTTTTATTGATTTTTTTAGTGAGAGAGAGATAGATACATCCACTTGAGAGAGAAACATTGATTGGCTGCCTCCCGCATGCCCCCCACCAGGGATCGAGCCCAAAACCTGGGAATTGAACCAGGTCCTCTCAGTCCATGGGAGGTTGTTCAATCCACTGAGCCACACTGGCCAGGCTACAGTCATTTTTTCCATGCAGCAATAGGTAACTAACATAATGGGCATTAAGGTATTTTCCAGTATGGGACTACTTAAAATATCCCTGCTGTGCACATCCTAACGCGTGTTTTATGGTGAATGTATGTGCATTTCTGTTGGGTATAAACCTTGAAGTGAAGAAGCTGGGTCACAGAATACATAATGTTCTGTTTTAGTAGATATTACTGAAGTGTTTTCCACAGTGCTTATATCAATTTACACTCTCACCAGCAGTGTATAAGAATTCTTGTAATCTTACCAACACTAGATATTTCTTGTCTTTATAATTTTAGCTATTTTGATGGTTTGTGGTGGAATCTCACTATAGTTTTAATTTACATTTTTGTGGTATCTAATAAAGTTTAGCACCTTTTCAAAAGTGTCATGTCCTACTTCACAGAACTAGAACAAATACTTCAAAAGTTTATATGGAACCAAAACAGACCTCGGATAGCCACAACAATCTTGAAAAGAACAAAGTTGGAGGAATCACATTACCAGATTTCAGGTTATACTACAAAACCACTGTAATCAAAACAGCCTGGTACTGGCACAAGAACAGGCAGATATATCAATGGAACAGAATAGAGAACCCAGAAATGGACCCAGGACAATATGCTCAATTAATATTTGACAAAGGTGGCAAGAGCATACAGTGGAGTAAAGGCAGCCTCTTTAATAAATGGTGTTGGGAAAAATTGGACAGCTGCATGCAAAAAAAAAAAAAGAAAAGAAAAGAAAAGAAACCAGACCATCAACTTACACCATACACAAGAATAAATTCAAAATGGATAAAAGGCTTATTTTATTTATTTATTTTTTATCCTCACCCGAGGACACTTTTTCATTCTTTGTTCAGATAGAGCAGGAGGGAGAGAGAGAGAGAAACATCGATGTGAAAGGGACACATCGAGTGGCTGCCACCCGCACGACCAACCAGGGCTGGGGACAAACTGCAACCAAGGTACGTGCCCTTAGCGGGAACCGAACCCGGGTCTCTCCGGACCGCAGGCTGACGCTCTAACCGCTGAGCCAAACCGGCCAGGGCTGGATAAAAGGCTTAAATGTGACTCATGAACCCATAAAAATCCTAGAAGAAAATGTAGGAAACAAAATTTTAGACATCATACGCAGCAGAATTTTCACTGATACATCACCTAAGGCAACAGAAACAAAGGAGAAAATGAACACATGGGACTACATCAAACCAAAAAGCTTCTGCACAGCAAAAGATACAATCATCAAAATGGAAAGGCAACCCACTGTATGGGAGAGCATAATTGCCAATGATATATCAGATAAGGAGTTAATTTCCAATATATATAGAGTACTCATACAACTCCACAAAAGGAAGACAAAGAACCCAATTAAAAAATGGGCAGAGAAACTAAATAAATACCTCTCCAAACAGGACATACAAATGGCTAAGAGACATATGAAGAAATGCTCAACATCACTAATCATCAGAGAGATGCAAATTAAAACAACAATGAGGTATCACTTCACACCTGTCAGAATGGTTGCCATCAACAAATCATCAAACAAGTGTTGGCGAGGGTGTGGAGAAAAGGGGACTCTAGTACATTGCTGGTGGGAATGCAGACTGGTGCAGCCACTATAGAAAACAATATGGTATTACCTCAAAAAATTAAAAATTGAACTGCCATTTGACCCAGTGATTCCACTTCTAGGAATATACCCTAAGAAGCCTGAAACACCAATCAGAAAGAATATATGTACCCTCATGTTCATAGCAGCACTATTTACAATAGCTAAGATCTGGAAACAGCCCAAGTGTCCATCAGTTGACGAATGGATAAAAAAGCGGTGGTACATATACACAATGGAGTACTATGCAGCTGTAAGAAAGAAAGATCTCTTATCCTTTGAGATGACATAGAGGGACCTGGAAAGTATCATCCTAAGTGAAACAAGCCAAACAGAGAAAGACAAGTATCATATGATCTCACTTATTTGTGGAATATAATGAACATACCAGTCTGAGTAATGGGGTAGTCCCAGAGACATGGAAGTGAGGTACAGCTGACAATCCCCAGAAGAGGGGGTAGTGGGGGAGAGATAAACCACAGAACTTATATGCATGTATGCATGAACAGTGGACATGGACAACAAAGCTGGGGACAGGGTGGGGAGGGAGAGGGAGGGGGGAATCAGTGGTGAAAAAGGAGAAACATCTGTAACAAAAATAAATTAATTAATTTAAAAAATAAATAAAATTTAAAAAACAAAAGTGTCATGTTCATTTAGACATTTTCATTTATAAAAAACTAGCTCAAGTCCTTTGCCTATTTTAAAATTTGAGTTGTCTATCTCTTTTTTTCTGATGATTTATTCTTTTTATATTTCTTGCCTGACCCCAGGACATCAACAAGTACGTTTCAAATTAATATAGTATAGTTTTACTTATATAAAGTTAAAATATGAACAATTGTCTCTTGATAGAGGGATAGACACATAGAAATGTACATAGATAGATGATGGATAGATAGATGATAGATAGATAGATAGATAGATAGATAGATAGATAGATAGATAGATAGATAGAAAGAAAGAATTCCAAGATGGCCTCTTTGGTCCCTCTTTCCCATATTACTCCCATGATCATGTAATGTGAAGTAGCAAAGGGGATTTTTGCCTATGTAATTGAAGTTACTAATCAGTTGACTTAAAAATAGGGAGATTATCGGAGATTATCTGGGTGAGCCTAACTAACCTAATAATATGAACCCTTTAAAAGCAAGAAGTTTCTCCAGCTGGTTGCAAAAGTGGAAATAAGAGACATTCCTAGTGTGAGAAGGATTCCATACACAGTTGCTAATGTGTGGTCTCCAGGAGCTGAGAGCAACCCCCACTGATAGTCTGCAAGGAAAGGAGAACCTCAGTCCTACCACTACAAGGAACTGCTGACAACATAAATGAGCCTGGAAGCAGACCCTTCCCCAGAACTTTCAAATAAGAGCCCTGCCATTGATTTTGGCCTTGTGAAATTCTAAGCAGTGAACCAAGCCAAGCCTGTCTGGACCTCTGACCTACAGAAGTGAGCTAATAAATGGATGTTGTTTAAGCCTCTAAATGTGTAAGTTTGTGGTAATTGTTATGATAGCAATAACACACACATATTTGCTTAGTCAGGATCTATATATGTAGTAAGAGAATAAAATATATATGGAAAAGATAAACACCAAATTTAGAATATTGGTTATTCTGTTGGAGAGTTGGTGAAAGGAAGAGAAGACTATTGGGGAGGAGAAGATAAACAGATTAAAAGGTGTAAGGCAGTATTTTATTATTTAAACTAGGTGGTGGATATGTTGTTTTATTTTTTATACCTATTTGTATGTCTCACATATTGCATAACAATTTAAAAGATTCTTGACCCTCAATCACAGCCTAGAAACTGTAGGGATGCCAGACTTTGAGGGGCCCTTTAGACTTGGACAATGAGTTCCCCCAAAGAACTGTGATAGAGACTTTCCGTTTTCTGGAAATATCATGTAACCTTTGGAAAGAGGATGGAATCTCCATAGAAACTAAGACTGAATTTTCTTCCACCCCAATAGGATTGGACTAGAAGTTGAATTTAACTTAACAACAACAACACACACACAAAAACAAAAAACAAAAAAAAAGAAAGGAAAATGAAAATTTCTTGTACATTCAAATTTGTTGAGTGAATGTATGAATGAATAGAAAGATGAATTATGAATAGATGCCCAAATGCCCATAGAATCATCATAAAGATTATATATCTGGACAATAGAGTGGGATAGGAAAATATTTTTCTATTGCCAAATAACCCACAAACTATTTGAAAGTAAACCATCTTGAAGTTTAAAAAAAGAAAGAAAGAAAAGACAGATGTGAACCATTTTGTAACTGAAAATTTTAGTTTGATGGAGCTCCAGCCACTCCCCTGAGAGCTCTCCTGAGGCAGACCAGATTAGGAGTTCTGGAGCCCTGGACGAGAACCCACCTCCACCCCTGACACTGTGCTAATGGCCCTGATAATAACAAATGGTTCTGTGTGGCCACAGCTGCCTCTTACACTTGCTGGGGGCAAACTTGATTCAGAAACATAATGGAGGATGAAGCATCAAATTTCTTATTTGAGCAGGAAGCTGATACCTAAGGAATGCAACCTGGCAGCAGCCCAGAAAGACTTGACAATTGTGCAGGCTTTAGGGAAATGGCTTTCCTATTCCAAGGCTTTTACTTTGAGGAAGGGTCATAGGACCTGAAAAAGAACTCTTATCACCAGCTATGGTTTGGACAGACAGGTCTGAGGAATCCAACAGGAAACAGGCCTTGGACTCAGAACCCAGATTGTTGGTCAATAGTGTCTCTTCCAGAATCAGTCCTTCGCTGACAATCAATGTGAGAGACCACCCTTCTCAGTCACTAACAGGACCAAACATGTTCTCCTCTAAAGTTATGGATGCATCTTCAGAAGAAAAAAATCCAGGCATGAAATTTTATTAGTCAGAATTCTTTTGCTTGCAAATATTAGATTTGCAACTCAAATTACCTTATGATTAGAAAAGAGTAGGGAGGAGGGGTGTTTATTGGCTCATGGACCTTCATCAGGCCCAGCTGGATCCAGGAGTTTAAATTACATCAAGAATCTCTCCTTCCATCTGTTGACTCTCTTTTCCTGTGTATTGGTTCAGATGACCCCTGTCCATGTGGGGGCAAGAGAGTCACCAGGATCTCAAGGCTTTCATTTTACCAGTTTAGCAGCCTCAGATAAAGGATAGCATCTTCTTCCCAGTTGTTCTAGTAAAACTCCAAGAATTGAGTGTCTTTGGATTGATTTGGTCACCAGCCCAACCCTGATCCATTGTGATGGATGGTAGCTGGTTAGGTCCATATCATGAACCCACCCTTGAGGTCTAGGGAGGGGTTGGCGCCATGTAGACCACATGGATTTGGAGTGTGGGAGAAGTGGTTTCCCAAAGGCAAATTAGGTTATTCTTACCACAGGAAGGCTAGATGCTCGGCTGCAGCAACAACAATGGTGCGCAACAGAAAGAACAGGTGGGATCTAGCCACCTCCCAGATTTTTCTTCTCCCTCTTAACATTTTCTGATAGTGATCTCACCTGAAGAAATTATAATTCTATAGGTGTGAGATGGAGCCCAGAAATGGCATTTTTACTAAGTTCCCCCAGGTGGTTCTGCTGGGCAAAGTAGTTTAGGAACTACTTGTTAATATAGTGAACAATTTTCATATTCTTCTTTGCTCCCTACTCAAAATCAAAAGTCAGTATATGTGCGGCTCTAGCTTATAAAAGTAGAATTGCCTTTTTTACTCAAAGAAGGTAAAAATAAAGAATCGCATATATATATATATTTATCCTCGCCCGAGGACATTTTTGCATTTAACTTCAGATAGAGTGGGAGGGAAAGAGGGAGGAAAAGAGAGAAGCATCAATGTGAGAGAGATACATCAACTGGTTGCCACCTACACGATCTCAACAGGGGCCAGGGACAAACTGCAACAGAGGTATGTGCCCTTAGCGAAAACCAAACCCAGGACTCTCTGGTCTACAGGCCGGTGCTCTAACCACTGAGCCAAATCGGCCAGGGCTCGCCTTTATACATTGAGATTAGGGAGATGAAAGTGTAAATTAATTAAGCTATTTGAAAGCCCATCCTCCACCTGCTCCTAATCCTGGAAAAATAGCAGATAAATAGAAGTGGCTCCTATCCAACTAAGATGTTGGGCCAGTGTAAGCAGGCCCACCAGGGTTCTTCACACAAGCAGTTACTCATTAACCCTCATGCTTGGAGGGCAGAAATCTGTCACTGTGAGCAGGGAGTTGCTGAGGCCTGGCTCTGCCTTGGGAAAGGTGATTATCATCATCACAGCTTGGAGTCAGGCAGGGAAGGCCATGGACTGAAGAGGATATAATGCCAGGCAGAAGAACTGGACCTCAGTTAAAAATTGATTTTAACTCCCTGCTAGTGGTTGCTTACCAGTGAAAACTCAGGACCACATGGAGATGGATTAGCTGCAAAGGTGGAGAGGGTTGGGCAGGATTAGTCAAACCATCCAATCCTATCCTCTATACCTAATCATAGGATACTGATAAATTTGCTACTATTTATTGTTATTTTTTTTCTATCTCTATCATCTCTGCTGTACATTCTTTGTACAGGGAGCCCTACTTTACACTTTTTCTTGTTCCCAGAATCCAGTCCAGTACCTTATAGGCTACGGTTTCTAGAATAGTATTTGCTAAAATTGATTTTTAGCTCAGCTGGTGTGGCTCAGTGGTTGAGCATCAACCCATGCACCAAGAGGTTGCCAGTTCAATTCCCAGTCAGGGCACATGCCCAAGTTGTGGGCCCAATCCCCAGGGGGGGCATGCAGGAGGCGGCCAATCCATGTTCTCTCTCATCGATCTCTCCCTCTCTCTCTCTCTCTCCCTCTCTCTTTAAAATCAGTAAAGAAAAATTATTTTAAAAATAAATAAATAAAATAAAATTGATTTTAAAATTTTGCAGAACAATTTCTTAGAGCCATTGAAAAGCAGAACTAACCCTACATGGAGTCTCTGGAGCATTGGAGAGAGAGCAGTGTGTGATAAGTAGCCAGAGCAAGTCCCCTGAAAAGCACAGTCAGAACAGGGTGGAGTGGCGTGGCCAGCATGCTGCCTGGCACATAGCAGGTACACAGAGGTTCACAAAATTAATGAGGCCTGTGGTGGACCAGAGAAGGGAAACAGATCCTGACACGCTGTTAGGTCTCTGTGACCTCAGGAATCAAATCAAACACCCCCCCCTAGGAACAGTATGAGTAGCGATTCTGCCAGCACAATAGCCAAGAAGAAAGGACAGCTATAAATTCGGGACTCAAAAACCGAACAAAAAGAAATTTTATTTATACCCTGGCCCATTAATGAAGAATGTTCTAGTAGGAAAAAAAAACCCCAAAACATACTAATGGTACAGATCAAGCTTTGTAAAAATAATGACAATATAATTTATAATAACTCACATTTCTTAACACAAGCACTATGTATATGTAATATACAAGCATTGTGAGATTAAGTAAAATTTTACAATAGCCTTGTGATGGTTCACTTTGATAGATCTCAGAAGAACTAAGAAACTTGCCTCAAGACTCCCAGCTCATAAGTGGAGGAGCTGGATTTGAACCCAGAACTGCATGACTCCAGAATCCACATAGGAACTCCAACATTTTCTGCCTCTTCTAAAAAAACAAACATTCTCTGTGCTATTTGTGAATGAGTCAGATCTCTTTCTGGTCCCTCCCTCTGTTAACAAGGAATCTGGTCCATTGAGTTCCTTGTTCAATCCCAAAGGAGGACTGGACCCCAGGGCTCAGCCTTTCTCAGGAGGCAGCTCCTGGAACTCCCTGAGTGATTCCTGTAAGTCAAGATAAGAAAGGCTCTCATGGTCTTGGTTAGAGTCTAGGGACCAGGTACCATGGAGGGCTTCTTGAGGGCCAGATGAAAATGAGCCTGGGGGCACAGAGGTGAAGGCTGTGGGTCCAGGGAACTTCTGAGCTAGAGTTCTCAAAGGCCCTTCTTTTCCTCCAAGAGTCCCAGAGCAGGGTTTTCAGAACTCATGGAGGCTAAGCCATGGCAGAGGGTACCCCTATGCCTGGGCACAGGGATAGGAAGGCAGGACCCATGGAGGATCTATGCTCACAGAGTGGAATTGAGACTGAGGAGAACATGGGGACAGGGAAAGGGACAGAGAACTAGAAGAAGACCCCATTACAGCAGCAGCTTCCCTGAAGCCAACTGCCAGGTTGAGATGGAAACGCTGATTCCAGCTCCAGCCTCCAGACAGGCTAAGAATATCCCAGAAAAGCAACAGCCACCACCCCCGCCCTTCTTGATCTGCTCCTACATCTGGAGTGCTATGCTGGGTGCCAGCAGGGGCAGGGAAGTGAGGGCGTGGGGATGTTGGTGATGCTTGCAGTGGGGGGGGGGGGGGGAGGCAAAAAAAGGGTCTTGGTGGAAGCAGGAGAAGGTGAACTGAGAAATACAGCTACTGGAGAGTGCTTTAAGAATTGGGCAGAAAAAAAAACTGTTCTCAGGGGACAACAAAGGGATGTGTAGGCAGGAGCCAGGGGGTTGGGAATAAAAGATCCAGGAGTGTGGATGAGGGAAGGCTGGCACTGGTGACCTAATGGGAAGGTCAAGGCTTTATTAAAGAAGGAAGCAGAGCTTATGGCAAGGAAAAGGAGCCCCAGCTCATCCATGTCCTCCCCTGACCCTTTATACTGGGCCATGCAGCATCTCAGCATTGATCCCTTCTCTTCCTGTCTCAGAGCACCTGTTCCTTATCTGTGCTTATCAACTCCATTCTCTGTTCTTAAAAACCTACCTTTAGGCTCCTCACTAAGTCCTTCTAGCAAGGGCCTGCTAGAATGGGAAAGATGTTGAGAAGGTGGGGGTCTCCTTCCTGGCAGCTAGCAGCATCTCCTTGGTCAGGTTCATTTCTTCTTTCTGCTCACTCCCTTTCCTCACTCCCCACTATTGCCTGGGGAGGGGTTCTGCTCCCTCCATTGCCTTACCAGGGCCTTACTCCTCCCTACCCCAGCTCTCCTAGGGTAAAGTCCTCAGGAGAGGGAGGGAGAGCTGGGCTGGTGCATATGTTCTTCCTTTGCACACCTAAGGCACTGAGACCCTGGACAGGAGTACTGAATGTTGGGAGTGGATAGGTAGCAAGATTCAGGCATTCAGATGCTCAGGCTGAGTCTCCACCCTTGATGTTTTAAGAACCTGCATTGTCATCAGCCTCTTTGTAGGGATCCCTTGGAGAAATGGAGGTGCGATGACCTTGGTTTATGGGATCTCTGGCCTTGATGTTTACTGGGGAGATGCTGGACCTCAGCCATCTTGGCATCCTGTCCTTTATCTCACTGTTTTTCAGGGGTCCCTCTAAAGCATTGCTAAGAGCCTGGGCACCCCTCCCCTTTGTCTCCTGGGCTGAACTGCAGAAGTATAGGCCTCACGTGGATGCTGTGCACACAGAGACTGAGTCCATCAAGCAGAAACAGATCAGGGAAAACCAGACAGGGCTAGCTAGACAGTGAAACAGATTCACAGGACAGATTTATTTAGAATCAGAATCGTGGAACTGGAAGAGACTTTAGGCATCATTTTTAAGTTCAATCACAAAGATGTTATTTTATTCCTTTAGTGTTCATTTTTATCTGATTATAAAAGTCAAATATATAGTCTCTACATTTTAATATAAAGAAAGGGAGACCCAGAGAGCTGAAATGACTCCCCCAAGACATACGGTTTATAAGCCATGTGCTATAGAATTCCTGCCTCCTAAACTACGGACCCTCCAAGAGGACGGTGAAAACAGCCAAAAGGTGTAAGAGTATGAGCAGCATTGCCTGGAGATATTCCCTTAAAAGTGGGGTGGGGGGGAGGTCAGTGAAGGGCTCATCTCTAAGGTGAAAGTGTGGTTCTTATCACTAAGGCTATGTTCTTACACAGGCTAAAACCTGGATCTAGACCCTCCAGTTCTTCCTATAGGCCTACAGTTTTGGCCATAAAGAGCCTTCAGGAATAACTGCTTGTCTGGACAGAGCATTGTTCTCCAGAGTGATGGAGACAGACAAGGAGCCTGGTTTCAGGGGGTTTCTCATCTAAAGAAGTCTAATCCAGCCAGCATTGTACCAGAGGAGTGTGTACACCCATGGGAAAGGGACAGATGAGAATGGACAAACAGATACTAATACAGATAAATGCACCAATTACAGAATATAGACCCTAAATATAACCCAAACAGAAAATTACACTTGCAAAAATGGTGGGGACGTCACTGCCCTTCCATAAAGCCTACCTTCTCAAATCTTCCTACTTTCATTACGCTTATCCCTCTTGGCCTCCACCCTGGAGAGACATAACCTCCCTCTCACTTCTCTTTTTAATAACAGAATTACTGTCACTCTTCAAGGATTTGTTTTTTTATTATTTTGTCTGCTTTTCCTTAAAACTCTACCTATATCCATCCTGCATATCTTGAACAGGGGACTCAGAGCGCATCCCTCAATTATGTAGTGGCTGCTGCTGGGGGATGAGGTTAGAAAGACTGATATTAAAAAGAGCATTAGCTCCCTTCCAATCAGTCCAAAAGGCTTCTTGGAGGAGGTAGAATTTCAATAGCCTGACAGAAGGCAAAGTAGTGTTTTTTGGAGGGGAGGCGGGTGTCTGGCCCAGTGGTAGGAGTTCAGAGATTCAAGAGGTATAACCACACTCGGAGGGTGGAGAGTGGGTGAGCCAGAGAGTGGGTCTGAGGCAGGGTAAGGTGAAGAATGAGAAATGGAAATGAGACCTTTAAAATTTTTTTTCCTTTATTGATTTGAGAGAGAGAGGAAGTGAGAGGGAGAGAGAGATAGAAACATCGATGTGAGAAAATATTGATTGGCCACCTCCTGCATGCCCCCACTGGGGATCGGGCCCACAACCTGGGCATGTGTCCTGATTAAGAATCGAACCAGAGACTTCTAGGTGCATGGGTCGATGCTCAACCACTGAGCCACACAGGCTGGACAGAAGTGAGACCTATTAAGGTATCTGTTCTGAGGACCCTGACACAGAGGAGAACATTCTTGATTCTGACTCAGAGGACAACAGTAGGTCACAGCTGGGCCTGGAGTGAAGGTACCATGTGGTGACATCTGTGGGTGCTGCATAGAAGATCTTGTCCTAGATGACACCAGCAATAGATCCTGGAACAGCCTATGCAGAATGAACCACATGCTCATGTGCACACACACCAACCCTGACAGCAGCGGCTCATTGGATCTGTGTTAGTGATCTGTGAGGAGCAAGGAGGTGACTACAGGGACAATTCTGAAGATCGCTGAATCCATAGGCAGGAGCTTCTCTTACCATCATACCCGCCTTCAAGGCACACTTAAGAAGCTGAAGACTTCTGTGTTGGAGAGCCAGAGAGCAGGCCTGGTAGAACGTGGACACCATCCTACAAGGCAGATACAGCCCAGAACCAGCTGAGCTCAGAACCTGCAGATAAGCCCTGGAGAGTCAAATACAGGACAAAGGCTTTGTGGGCTCTGAGGAAAGAACAGACAGACAGAAAGAAAGAAATGTGTGGAACTCAGCCTAATTCTTTGCAGCTGGGAGTGGGGACAGCTGGGACAGAAATAGCAGAAAGCATTTAAGAATGAAAACCCACCTCAAGCTAGACCTGGGGCTGGGCTGGAGGTTGTGCCAACACTTTTGGGCCTCCCTCCACTCAAGAGGCCTTGTCTGCTGCCTGAGCCTGGGGAGACCAACTCATCCAATTTCCAGCATTTCCCCATGGACCAACCATCCGTCACCCACCCAAATGTGGGATCAGAGTGTGTTGGTAAGGATGAAGAGCACAAGAGGAGCCACCCAGAGGCCAGAACTGCAGGACCTCTCCCCCTAGAAGTCAACTACAGAGAATCAGGCCGGAAAACGTGGCCCCAGGGACACATATGAGGGTCTTGTGGTTCCCAGAGCAAGGGCCCTCAAGGGGTGGATTGTGACCTTCAGGAAGACCCAGGCCCTACCAGCACCCCATCACAGGCAGAGCAAAAATGCTCCTCCTGCAGCCCTCTATGGTGGCTTCGTGAGGAGGGAAGGTAGGGGAGACCTAAAAGGGAATAGAACAGACTGCCCAATTGAAGGAGCCGGTGCAGTACGACCCAGCTGAAGCCAGGGCGCCCTGATGAGGGCACTCGCTACTTGTGCTGCCCCGCAACACATAATCAAAAGAGGAGACGGGCTGTTCCCGTGGCTTTTCTTCTACCTCCATCCAGTGCATCAAAACAAGCTGACCCAGGACGCTAGGACCTATATGGGGAGGTGGGAGCTGCTACCTCTCCTCCCCAGCTCAGACCCTGCAGAGGTCCTCGAACGACCGCCAGCCACTCTTCCTTTACCCTCTCCGGTGAAGGGAAAGGACCAGCGACAGAGGGTGGGGTTGGGCGGGACTTGGGATTGGCATGCGAGATTCTATTGGTAATAGGAACTGCCGGTTAGGAGGGCTGCTCGGGCGAGGATTGGCTGCGTGAAGCGGGGCGCGGCCCGGCGAAAGAAGAGACCCAAGGGGTGGGGCTGACGCTGCAGCTGGCGCAGCTCAGACTCGGAGCAGCAGCCACCAAGCAGCAGAGCAGCCAGCTTTCCCCGCCCGTTCCGCGCCCGGGCCGGGGCTAGGCCCCCCACCGCCGGGTCCCCGGGGGCTGCAGCAGCAGCGGCGGCGGCAGCGGCGCCGCCCGCGGTTCCCGCCGGGGCCCGGGCGCCGGCCCCTCTCTGCAGGATGGGCACGGTGCTGTCTCTTTCCCCCGCCTCCTCGGCCAAGGGCCGGAGGCCCGGTGGGCTGCCGGAGGAGAAGAAGAAGGCACCGCCCGTGGGAGACGAGGCCCTGGGGGGCTACGGAGCGCCGCCAGTAGGCAAGAGCGGCAAAGGCGAGAGCCGGCTCAAACGGCCATCCGTGCTCATCTCGGCGCTCACCTGGAAGCGCCTGGTGGCCGCGTCTGCCAAGAAGAAGAAAGGCAGCAAGAAGGTGACGCCCAAGCCAGCGTCCACTGGCCCGGACCCCCTGGTCCAGCAACGCAACCGCGAGAACCTTCTCCGCAAGGGCCGGGATCTCCCCGACGGCGGCGGTGCTACTAAGCCCCTGGCCGTGCCGGTGCCCACAGTGCCCGCGGCCGCCGCCACCTGCGAGCCGCCGTCGGGGGTCAGCGCTGTCGCCCCGCCGCCAGGCTCGGGAGGAGGAAAGCCACCGCCGCCACCCCCAGCCCCGCAGGCGGCGCCACCGGTGCCTGGAGGCTCGCCGCGGCGGGTCATCGTGCAGGCGTCCACGGGCGAGCTGCTGCGCTGCCTGGGCGACTTCGTGTGTCGACGCTGCTACCGCCTCAAGGAGCTGAGCCCGGGCGAGCTGGTGGGTTGGTTCCGCGGAGTGGACCGCTCGCTGCTGCTGCAAGGCTGGCAAGACCAGGCCTTCATTACGCCTGCCAACCTGGTGTTCGTGTACCTGCTGTGCCGCGAGTCGCTGCGTGGGGATGAGTTGGCGTCGGCCGCGGAGCTGCAGGCCGCCTTCCTTACCTGCCTCTACCTCGCCTATTCCTACATGGGCAACGAGATCTCCTACCCGCTCAAGCCCTTCCTCGTGGAGCCCGACAAGGAGCGCTTCTGGCAGCGCTGCCTTCGCCTCATCCAGCGGCTCAGCCCGCAGATGCTGCGGCTCAACGCCGACCCCCACTTCTTCACGCAGGTCTTTCAAGACCTCAAGAATGAGGGCGAGGCCGCCGCCGGCGCCGGGGGTCCACCCAGTGGGGGAGCGCCCGCGGCCCCCACCTCCTCCTCGGCCGCCAGGGACAGCTGCGCGCCGGGAGCCAAGCACTGGACTATGAACCTGGACCGCTAGGGATACCCGAAGGCCGCGCCTGCCTCCCGCCCCAGCCCCTGACACACACTCGGAGCCCCCGGGACCATCAAGCTGCCGCCGCTGTTACCGCCGCTCCAAGCCCCGGCCGGAGGAGCAGCCACCCTGCCCCGCAGTGGAAGGTGGAAGCCAGGAAGCCAGAGACTACAGCGTCTGGATTTGCTGGGCGTAGGGTGGGGGTGGGGATGAGCGCGGGAAGGGGATCCCCCTACCTCAACCTTTCTGTCTACGCCCCCATCTGTCCAACTCTGCCAGGGTCTCCCCTTTTCCTTCTCTGTGTGTAAGTCCATCTTCCTCGGTTTTGTCCATTTCCTCACTTTCTTCCTGTATATTCATCTTCCCTCCTATCTGCCTTTCCATTTTACGTTCCTTGGGTGTGTATTTCAGTCCCCACTTCACCTATTTATCTCTGCCCCCGTTTCTCTTTCTGCACCTGTGTCCCCATCTCCCCTTCTTGTCTCTTTTTCCTCGCTCTTAGCATGTGTCACCACCTTCCCCCCTGTCTGCCTCCCCCACCCCCCTGTCAGCTTGCATTTATTCCCCCCGACTGAGTCCCCATACCCCTCTCCTAAGACCAAAAGGAACGTTAGTTCTTAATTTGGATCGACTGAGGTGCAGCGAGAAACTGCAGCCCCAGGGGCTCAGACAACCACCAGGATGGCCCTTCACCCCACCCCCACTGCCTCTCTCTACCTTTCCAACGTGTTGCATGCCGGGAGTTGGGGGGTGAAGGATACTGACTACAGGAAGCTGACCTTTGGGAGCAAACTCTACCTAGGAGGCCACCCCGGCGGCAGCAGCGCCTCAGCGGAAGGATGGGAAGAGACAGAAACTCTTCTTACTCAGGGGGAGGGGCACCCTCTTCCTCATCCTTAGGTGTTTTTTTGTTTTCCCCTCTTTTAATTTATTCGGTTGTTTCTGGAGGGTGGGGGGAGGGAGGGTTGGACCGGGAGCTGTCTGAGGTGCTGATCTGAGGCCGGACCATAATCCTCCCGGGAGGGTACCAGGGACTGGGTTGGGCCTGGTGCCGTATCCAAGGTGCCAATGATGCGGGCCGACGGCGCGGGCCGCACTGTCTGTGTGTCCGTCTGTTTGGGAGATAACTATAAAGCGCTGGAAGCGCCTGCAGATGGTTTTGCGCCGGCCTTTCTTTGGGCTCCGGGAGGGAGGAAGCGGGAGCAGGAGTGAAACTGCCACAGGCCCTGCAGGAGGCCCTAATGGACCTAGTGAGGAAGGTCAAGTCCCTGAGAACTGCTACTCTTTCGGTCCCGTTTACCCTCCTCCCCCACCTCCATCTTGTCTGAACAAGCTCCTCATTAGTTGCCTGTCCATTTCTGGATGAAATGATGAGGACACTAGAAGCTGTCCCCCTTTTACAGAGTGGTCCATTGAGGTAAAGCTAGCTAGTTATTATGGCTGCTTTTCGTTTCTTCCTCCATCTCTCCCCACTACATATCCTAACTAAGTCTGTGTTCACCACTCTCAGATGGGGCCTGACTGCCACACGCAGCCCCACACCCTTCCCCTTACCCACTGGACTACTTCAAGGTGCTTTGGTCACATGCCTACCCAGAGCAGACCTGTGAGGACCATCCCTGCTTGAGATTCAGAACTAGCCCTTTATCCCCAGGGAGGCTAGGACACAGGCAGCCTGGGAGACAAGAGCCATTTTTTGAGGTTGAAAGAAGAGAAATAACCTATTAGCTTGACATCCATGTTTGGTCTCCCTTGCCTTTTTAGACACGTGGCTAAGCACTCACTTCAATGTTTCATCAGCCCAAGGAAGCCTGTCTTTAGTAGAGCGCTGGCTTCTCTGACTCTAGTGGCCTGCAAAACCTCCAGAACCCGGTCAGACCACTGGGGGAGGTCCGAACAGACGGTGACCGCTGTCCGTGGTGCTGACCTACACCCTGGGACAGGATGAGCCGGGTGGGGGCCTGTAGGGGCTAGAGGAGTTATGGAATCGGCCTCCAGATGATTTGGAAGTGGAGTGTGATCTATTTTGGTGGAGAGTTACAGGAATCTGGTCTGAGATCCTAGGAATACCGGCTTCCACTTGCCCTCCTAGGAGGACAGACTTCCCCTCTCCCCCAGCCTTGGGCCTCAGCCAAACGCCCTTGGACCCGGCCTGGAGCCGGAAATCCCAGTCAAGATTTGTGAATCGAGTTCCCGGGGGGAGGGGGAGAAGAGAGAGAACTGGAGGAAGGGAAGGCGGGAGCAGCCGCCCATTGGCTGGAATTTGGCGCAGTCAGCGCGGTGCCGTCATCTCTCTTGGTTTGAACAGAGGAAGGGAGGAGCACTTGGGACACACACACACACACACACACACACACACACACGCTGTCGCCATAGTAACCAGACTGAGCCGTGGGGCGGGGGCAGGAGGGGCCGACTCTTCTCTCTACTATCTTTGGGGCGGGGCGGGAGGTGGGGAGGAAGGAGATAATCCTGATCTTTCTTATTTGGAGATAGTTAGCAAGACTATTTGATTGGAGTTGCCGCGTTAGAAGAGCCTAAAGCGGGTGGGAAAGAGACTAGAGAGCCTACAGTGACCCCCAAACATCCTGCCTTTGGGAATGGAGGTATGTAGATACTGTCCCTGAACCCACAGAGCACCCTCCCTGTACTACACACACACACACACACACACACACACATGAGCGCACGCGCATCCCCCCAAGAACTTGTGGTCTAGCACTTAGAGACCTAGAAATGAGAATAAAAAGTCTGTGGAGTCAAATTAAACCTTATTTTCCTTGCCGTATCTCAAGGCATGAGACTCTGCCATAATCCGATTACTGATAAAGGGCTGGAGGGGGATCAGCATGAATACATGAAAGAATTAGCCTCCTGGGTCAACTTGGTCAGACTCCTGTTTTCTGGGAGAGGAGGCGGTTGTAAGGCCAAAGGTTCAGAATTGTCTTTTGAGAAGGCAAGGTAGGAAGCAAGTAAGCTTAGAAACAGAGTGAAGTGCTTCCTTTTAACTTCCCAGAGTGAACCTCAAGAAATTGAGTCCAGGCTCAAGGAGGAGGGCCCAGATCTCTAGAGAGAGCCCAGCAGGGGTGAGGAGTACACTGAAAAGAATGGAGATGGAGAATAGGAGACAGAAACCCAGCTGGAGCCATGACTCAGCACTTCCTCTGGTTTGGGGGGAGGGGGTGACTCTCACTCAGTATGGCGTAGCAGAAAAGGGAGGGGAGCAAGAAAGAAAATGGGCTGATAAACAGTGATCCGATCATTTGCATGATACATGCTTTGATATACAATAAAAGGCACACATTTTAAGCCAGAAGTAGGTACATATGCATTTATACTGATGAAGATTTGTTCAATCATTACATATACACATCTCCCCCCTTCCCAGGCCCCCTTTCTGGAACAGAGGACATCCTGTCCTGAGAGCTATGCTTGCCTGTCCCTGGAATACCTTGGTGCTTAATGGGAAAGGAGAAACAAAAAATTGCAGAGTTGGAGGGGGGGACGTTGCCATAGTAACTGCTTTGCCTGCCAGGCAGGATGCCCAGCAACCAGAGCATCTGGCAGTATCCAAGGGGACATCCTGTGGCCTCTATCCACCGGGACTCTGCCTCAGGCATCGAGATGGGCATCTCCAGAAGATTTTTACCCCAGGAGCTGTTTTGGCAGCTAGGTATTGGGGCCTCAACTTCCTCCTCCTCCACCACCTCCTTTTCTTCTTCTTCTTCTTCTTCTTCTTCTTCTTCTTCTTCTTCTTCTTCTTCTTCTTCTTCTTCTTCTTGTTTGTTAATACTCACCTGTTGCTTCCCGCAGGACCAGGGCCCGGGATCAGGGCTGGGAATCAAACCTGCAACCCAGGTATGTGCCCTTGACTGGGAATGGAACTGGAGATCCTTCGGTCTGCGGGGCTGACACTCTAACCGCTGGTGATGAGCCAAACCAACAAGGGCAGGGCCTGACCTTCTTCATGTGCTCTATTGTAAGTGGTACTGCTGACCCCTTTATACATCATAAACAACATTTGCCAAGAGTGGCCTCAAGACAGCAGGGGCTAACGCTTTAAAAATCTTTATTAAGACCATTTTACTCCTTTAAAAAAGTAATTTATATGTTATCCAGAAAAACACAGAATATCAAGAAAAAACATTCCATAGAACAGAATAGGTAACCCAAAGCTAAACTTCAGCATTTGTGGGAATTTAATATATGATAAAGGTACTACTTTAAATCCATTGGGAAAATATGGAGTAGTTAGTAAATGGTTTTGCTACAACTGGGTAGTCATTTATACGAAGAAAGAGACCAATCCTTCCTCATCCTTTACCCCAAAATAAATTTCAAATTGATTTAAAAATTAAATAAAAAGCTATAAAAGCCTTAGAAGAGGGGACAACTTTAAAGTATCCATTACACTCCTGGCTGGTTTAGCTCAGCAGTTAGAGCATCGACCTGTGGTCCAGAGAGCCCTGGGTTTGGGTCCCGCTAAGGGCATGTACCTCCGTTGTAGTTGGTCTCCAGCCCTGATTGGGTCGTGCAGGAGGCAGCCACTTGATGTGTCCCTTTCATGTCGATGTTTCTTTTCTCTTTCTTTTTTTTTTTTTTTTTTTATCTTCACCTGAGGACGTTTTCCCATTTTTTGTTCAGATAGAGTGGGAGGGAGAGAGAGAGGAAGAGAGAGAGAGAGAGAGAGAGAGAGAGAGAAACATTGACGTGAAAGGGACACATCAAGTGGCTGCCACTTGCACAACCAACCAGGGCCGGGGACAAACTACAACCGAGGTACGTGCCCTTAGCGGGAACCGAACCCTGGTCTCTCTGGACCGCAGGCCAATGCTCTAACCGCTGAGCAAAACCGGCCAGGGCTCACGTCGATGTTTTTTTCTCTCTCTCTCTCCTTCCCACTCTATCTGAACAAAAAATGGAAAAATGTCCTCAGGTGAGGATTAAAAATAAATAAATAAATAAATAAATAAATAAAATAAAAATAATAAAGTGTCCATTACAATTTAAATGCACATGCATTTCCACTCAGGAATTCCAATTTTCAGTATTAATCCTAGAGAAATACTTAAACATGTGCACAAGGAGACATAATAAATATTTTTAAAATTGCATTATTTTTTGGAAAGAGACAAATTGGAATCAATCTAAATATCCAGTCATAGGTTAGGATTTAAATAAATTTTGATACATCCAAATTATTGAATACTATAGTCAGTATTTAGTTTACAAGAGTGGATTGGACTGTATGTGCTGGTGTAAAAAATCTCCAAAATATGTTGTATTATTAATAGTTGAAAATTAATACATATAGTACAATACTATTTATGCAAAAGCAAAACAAATCAAACTAAACTATAATTTCTCTGTGTGTGTGTATGTGTGTATTTGCATAATAAAAACTTGAGAAAGATATACAAACTGTAAAGAGGTAATTTACACAAAAAATGTAAATAATCAATAAACACATAATAAGATACTTAGCTTCATTATTGCCAAAAGAAATTCAAATCAAAACAGTAATGAGATATTGAATCTCTTATACTGACAAAGATTATAAAACTGGAAAATTGAAACCACAATAAAAACAGGGATACGTGCACTTTATCACCCTGTTTATAGACATATATATTTGTTCAATCTATTTGGAGAGCAACTTGGCTCTTTGACCCGGCTACCATATTTTAAAAAATTTGCCCTAAGAAGGTAGGTAACTGGGAAAAGACCTGACACAAGGATGCTTATCATAACGTTGTTTATAAGTATTAAAAAATTGACCCTGGTCGGTTTTGCTCAGTGGTTAGAGCATCGACCCATGGACCAAAGAGTCATGGGTTCGATTCTGGTCAAGGGCATGTAACTCAGTTGCAGTTCCTTCCCGGCCCTGGTCAGGGTTGTTCAGGAGGCAACCGGTCAATGTGTCTCTCTCCCTCTCTCTCTCTCCCTCTCCCTCTCCCTCTCTCTCTCCCACTTTATCTGAAGATAAATAAAAAGAAATAAAAAAGTCCTCAGGTGAGGATTTAAAAAAATTGGATACATGAGTAGGAGATTAAGTAAATTGTAATAAATCAATATTCATTGGAATATTATGGACCATTAAAAATTATGCATCAGTCTATATCTATTGACATGAAAAATGACCATGACAAAGTGAAAATAGTAGGTTAAAAATATAATATGAGAGAGATCTTTATTTTTAAAAATGTTTATATTGAGTTTAGAAAGAGAAAGAGAGAGGGAAACATTAATTGGCTGCCTCCTGCACATTCCCAATCAAACTGGTGACCTGTCAGTGCATGGAAACTATAAAGATCAACCTACTGAGCCATACTGGCCAGGGCAGGAGAGAGAGAGATTTTTAAATAGCTGTCTTCTTCTTGTCATTCAGATCTCGACTTAAGTTGCCTCTTTCTGATGAATTCATCTCAACCTGCCCCACAGTCATGCTCCATCACATACTCCTGATTTATTTTCTTCATTTTATTTGTCCCTCTCTGATAAAGGTCTATCTTGTTCACTGCTAGATTTCTTGTACCTAGCATAGTGCTGGGCACACAGTAGGATATATATATATATATATATATATATATATATATATATATATGCCATCTCTCGGCCTGCTGGGATTAGTGCAACTCAATGAAACTACAAACTACAAGGATATGCTGCTTGGAGCGAGGGGGAGCTTTGCAAGGTAGCAAATGCTTTAGTTCTCTGGACGCAGTCCCATTTATTTGCAGATTGGTACCCCCAGGTCACAAGCGGATTTAAGTAAATTATTTCCTTGAGATGGCATTGTTGCATACACCCTAGCTTTGTCTCTTGCTTTTTATGGGAAGAGACCTTGAAGCCAAAAGATAACAAACCCTTATTCACATGCAAATGAAGCACCCAATACACCTGGGTGGGCCAGGTAACCCCCCACACTAGGATTCTGAGAATGCATTAACACAAGGTTGAGAGTGCTTAACACAAGGTTAAAAAGCACCCATCTTTCCCTGGCTGGTTTGGCTCAGTGATTAGAGCATTGGCCTACGGTCCCGAGAGACCTGGGTTCGGTTCCAGCTAAGGGCATGGCGCGCACACGCGCCCCCCCTCATAGGCACACGTGTACAGCAGTAGAAACTTTTAGGATGTTTATGAAAATGTTAATAATTGCTCTCTCTAGTGGTGGAATTTTATTTTTGATTTTTAAATATTAATTTAATTGAGGTGAAATTGGTTAATACAATTATATAGGTTTCGAGTGTACAGTTCTATAGTACATTATTTGTATATTGCATTGTGTGTTCACTACCCAAAGTCAAGTCTGCTTCTGTCACCATATATTTAACCCCCTTTACCCTCTTCTACCTCTATTCACTCCCTGGGTGATAGGATTTTATTTTATTTTATTTTATTTAGAGAGGGAGAGGAAGCAAGAGGGAGAGAGAAAGAGAAACATGGATTGGCTGCCTCCTGCACACCTGCCTCTTGGGATCAATCCCGAAACCCAGGAATGTGCCCTGACTGGGAAATTGAACTGGCAACCTCTTGGTTTGTGGGTTGAGGCTCAGTTGCTGAGCCACATCAGCTGAGCCATGGTGGGATTTTAAATGATCAATTTTACTCCCTTCTTGGTACTTTCCTGAGTTTTGTAGTTGGTGATGGTGGTGGTGGTGATGATGATGATGATTGCCTAAGAAAAAAAAGAAAAATTATAAAGAAAGAAAAAGACAGGAAAGAAGGAAGGAAGGAAGGAAGGAAGGAAGGAAGGAAGGAAGGAAGGAAGGAAGGAAGGAAAAGTGATGCTGGAAAAGGAGAAACACAAATCTACAGCCCTGCCTCACTTTTTTCTCATACATCTCCAAAGTCTCTACTCTCTTTCCCTCCCCAAGCTGTTTCAATCCCTCAGGTTTAAGAAAGTCCCTTGCTGGCTGTAAGAAAGAAAGATCCCTTATCCTTTGAGACGACATGGAGGGACCTGGAAAGTATTATCCTAAGCGAAACAAGCCAAGCAGAAAAAGACAAATAGACACATGATCTCACTTATTTGTGGAATATAATGAACATAACAGTCTGAGGAATAGGGTAGACCCAGAGACGTGGAAGTAGGGTACAGACTAACAACCCTCAGAAGAGGGGGTGATGGGGGGAGGGAAGAGATAAACCACAGAACTTATATGCATGTATGCATAACCAATGGTCACGGACAACAAAGCCGGGGATGGGGGTGGGGGATGGGAAAGAGGATGTCAGTGAGGGAAAAAAGGAGAAACATCTGTAACAACAACAACAAGAAAAGTCCAGCCAATGTGACTCAGTGGTTGAGCATCAACCCATGCACCAAGAGGTCGCTGGTTCAATTCCTGGTCAAGACACATGCCCAGGTTGTGAGCCTGATCCCCAGTGGGGGGCATGCAAGAAGCTGCCAACTGATGTTCTGTTTCATCAATGTTTCTCTCTTTCCCTCTCACTTTCTCTCTCTCTAAAATCAATAAAGGAAAAAAATTAAAAAGAAAGTCCCTTGCTGGACAAGAGCAGTTATACATTTATCTAGCCCGCCAAGCATGTATATGTACACACACAGCACAGGTATGGTGCATGCACACACAGAACATGAACACATACATGTATACACATTTACAAGAATCTATCCAAGACCATCTAAAGAACACTTCTGTGTCTTTTTTTTTTTTAATCCTCACCTGAGGACATTTTTGCATTTATCTTCAGATAGAGCAGGAGGTGGGGGGGAGAGAAAGAGAGAGAAACATTGATGCTAGAGAGACACATTGAGTGGTTGCCACCCACACGATTCCAACCGGGGCCGGGGACAAACTGCAACCAAGGTACGTGCCCTTAGTGGGAACTGAACCTGGGACTCTCTGGTCCACAGGCCGAAGCTCTAACTGCTGAGCCAAATCAGCCAGGGCTGTGTCTTTTATTTATAAGAGCCATAGAAGAACCATTTTCTCTTATTCAAATAATAAATATTTTTCTCTTCACATTAACTTATACATATTCTTTCTTTAAACAATGAGAACTAGCACAGTGCCTAGCAATGTAGTAGGGTCTCAGTAAATGTGAAACCGATTAGCAGTTTCCATGTTTATCTTTGGTTGCCAAATAAGTAAACAACTAAATATACATATGTATAGATCTTTTGGACACAACTGTGATAACTACCTCCTCCTAAATGTTTGATATTTCTCTTCTCTTTTTGAATGCTCTTATTTTTTGCTGGGTTTGGAGGTTAGGTTTTGTTTTGGTTTTGAATTTTATTCTGGTACTTTTATAGTATCTTTATTTCATTCTTTAATCTATTTTGGAATTTATTTTTGTATGTGGCAAGAAATGGGGGTATAACAATTTTTCTCAAATGAATAGCAAGTTGTGCCAAACTTTGAATAGTTTTCCTGTTCCCCCAGTGAATGCCATCTGTGTTTTTTATGAAATTCCCACATATACACGGATCTGTTCCTTGGTTCCATTGGTCTACTTGACTTTTTCTGTGCCAAACCTCACCTTTAATAACCATAGTTTTGCAGTATGCTCATTGTTCTTTTGCTAAAATTGTCTTGGCAATTATTAAATATAGCCCAGAAGAATTTCAGAACCAAGCATATCTGTTTCCATAACATTTCTTTGGGACTTAAATTGGGACTGTATCACTTTTATAGACCGGTTTGGACAGATTTGACATTTTGCAATACTGAGTCATTCCGCCCAGTAGCCTGCTAAGTGTCCCATTTATTCAGGTCTTTTTTTATATTCCTTTGTGAAGATTTATAGCTTTATTTATTTATTTATTTTTTTTATCCTCACCCAAGGACATTTTTTCATTTTTTGTACAGATAGAGTGGGAGGGAGAGAGAGGAAGAGAGAGAGAGGGAAACATCGATGTGAAAGGGACACATCGAGTGGCTGCCACCCGCACGACCAACCAGGGCCGGGGACAAACTGCAACCGAGGTACATGCCCTTAGCAGGAACCGAACCCGGGTCTCTCCAGACCGCAGGCGGACGCTCTGACCGCTGAGCCAAACTGGCCAGGGCTATAGCTTTATTCATTTAAATGTTTTCATGTTTTTGGTTAGGTTTACCTGGGAGCATATTTTTAATCATTGTTGTAAATCCATTTTTCCCAATTTTTTCCCTTATTTTTATGGAGTTATAGAAGAACCTTAAATTTAAGATTATGTTGATCTTATATCTTACAGGATATACTAATTTCATTAGTTCTTAATTGTTTCCCAGTTGAATTGCTTGGATTATCTAGGTAGGCAGTCATACTGTCTGCAAAAAGGGCATTTTAATATCTTCCTGCATATAGCATATATATTTTCTTGTCTTATTACTCTATATAGTGGTTCTCAACCTTTCTAATGCCGCGACCCTTTAATACAGTTCCTCATATTGTGGTGACCCCAACCATAAAATTATTTTTGTTCCTACTTCATAACTGTAATTTTGCTACTGTTATGTCTTAGGTGACCCCTGTGAAAGGGTCAGTCGACTCCCAAAGGGGTAGCAACCCACAGGTTGAGAAGTGCTGCTCTAGTGGAATGTTCAGTGGTAGCAATAATGACAAGGTTAGAATGGATAAAAAGGACATCCTTGCCTGTCCCTTTCTTGTGGAAATGCTTCTCATATTTCACCAACTGCTTTTCTATTTGTCTTTTAAAACTGAATATTCTGTTTTATATATATACATATATACCCCCACACACACATACACAACTATTTTTTTGGACATCAATAAAAATTTTATCAGAATACTCAAATTGTCCATTTGGTGTGGAACATCAACTAAATCATGTTGGCCTACATGGTCCTGGCATGTATAATTTGGGGATAGAGGACAGGGTAGCTGAATATGCCCCCGGGACTCCTTTCTACCCTCTGACACTTAAAGATATTGTGATGTAATGAACAAAAGATTGTGAGTCAGAGGTTTGAGTCCTTACTCTACCATTTACTAACTGCTGATCTAGGGCAGTTACTCCTCTCTGAATTTTATTCTCTCATCTGTCAAGCGAAAACAAGGATCTCTAATTTGTTGCATCTATCAAATAGCTATGATAGGAATAACATTACTGTTGTTGGGGTAACAACCATTGCTATGGTAGACAGCACAATTCATAAATATGGACAGAAGGATTAAGGGATCTCAACAGAGTCCAGAATGGGGCCTGGGGCTACTCTGACCAACTCTGCTGGCCCCTGAGACAGCATGGAGCCCTGCAGGCTTGGGTCTCCCATGAGGTATCCATGACTGGGTGACATGTATTTACTCCTTGCTGCCAGGACTTGGTCCCAGTGGGATCCACGCGCCACTCTCTGCAACGCCAGCCAGAGGACTTTCTTCAGCCTGACCTAGCACAGCAGCATTCCTGAGTCTAGGGCTTTGGGCCAGCAGGCCAGGGCCCTCTTGGGACTCTCCACTCCCATTGTAAGTATCAGGTGAAATTGTATGTATGGATGTGCTTTGTCAGCTGTAAAGCACAATACACATTATAAGGTGGTCCTGAGTCTGGCCCTTAGGTACTTAGTCACAGATGTGACCATTGCACAGATGTGTGTGCAAGATGGACCCTAGAACTTGTCTTTCTGCCTCTGTGTGTCAAGTGTAGAAAACCAAGGTGGAAGAGTTGAGGGATTGGGAAGGTGATCACAGGAAAGGAGGATGAGGCCCAAAGGTAACCATCAGACCCTTCCCCATTTTCCCATTCATCTCCTCATTTAGTGTCATCCCAGACCTCTCCTGTTGCAGCATGAAAAAAGGACAGAACTGCCCTGGCCAGTTTGGCTCAGCGGTTAGAGCATCGGCCTGCGGTCCGGAGAGACCGGGTTCGGTTCCCGCTAAGGGCATGTACCTCGGTTGCAGTTTGTCCCCGGCCCTGGTTGGTCGTGCGGGTGGCAGCCACTCGATGTGTCCCTTCACGTCGATGTTTCTCTCTCTCTCTCTCCCTTCCTCTCTCTCCCTCCCACTCTATCAGTACAAAAAAATGGAAAAAATATCCTCGGGTGAGGATAAAAAAAAAAAAAAAAAAAGGACAGAACCACCTGGAGCTTCCCTAACAAATTCCTGCTGTGTTGCTTAGCAACTTGGCCTCCTCTTCCACTAAAAGGAACCTGATGTTCAGGGTTTGGCTTTCTAGCCTCCTTTAGCTACTTTCTTGTCCCCCAGCCTCATAGAAACTCAAGGACCTTTCTGACTCATGGAAGGAGAGCTGAGGTACAGAGTTGGAGAACTAGACTGCTGGGAGATGCTTTGTGCTCACAGGGCAGATCTCTGTTCTGGGCTGGTCGATGCTGGGGGCAATGACAATTATGGAGCAGCCCTTTGTGCTGGATTCTTTAGGCACATGCTGTGCTCTTGCAGCAAACTGAACCAAATGAGGTGGGTATAATCAGCATTTCCTTTTTATAGATGAGGCCACTGAGGTTCAGAGAGAGAGTAAGTAGCCTTCTCAGTCCCACAGGGAATAGGCAGGGGTTGGCTTTGAATCCATGTCCATCTAAGCTCCTACTTCACCACGTCATTTGAAATAAATGTAAGGGTCACAGCTACAAGACTTCTAAAATACATTTCTTGTTCTTTTATTTGTCTGGAACCCATGGTGAGTGTTGGAATTAGGAACCTGTTCTGATTTAGGCTGGGATATGGGCAGATAGTCTTGACACTTCCTGTGCCTCTCAGAATCTCAGAATCTGCTCATTCCTCCCTGAGAGATGATCTATAGGATGGGAATAATACCAGAACCTCTCCAGAGGGTTGTAAAGATGAAATGAATGTAAAACTTTTAAAATCGTGCCTGGCACATATGTGTTCAATAAGTATTAGCCCTTATTATTATTACTTCAAAAGCTCTTTCACATCCTTACTGGTTAAGAAGGCTCACTGCCTCTGAAATCAGACTGGGTTTAGATTCTGCTCAGCCTTTCTTAGTGTGTGACTTTATTTATTTTTCTTTATTGATTTTAGAGGGAGAGGGAGAGAGAGATAGAAACATCGATGAGAGAGAACTTCAACTGGCCACCTCCTGCATGCCCCCTACTGGGGATTTGGCCCACAACCTGGGCATATACCCTGACCATGAATCGAACCAGCGTCCGGTTGGTGCATGGGTTAATGCTCAACCATTGAACCACACCAGCCGGGCTTTACTGTGTAATAGACTTAACTCCTCCATGTCTCAGTTTTCTCACCAATAAAATGGGGGAAATCAACCCTGGCTGGGTTGGCTCAGCTGTTAGCGTCGGCCTGCAGTCCTGAGAGACCTGGGTTCAGTTCCTGCTAAGGGCATGTACCTCAGTTGTAGTTTGTCCCTGGCCCTGGTTGGGTCGTGCGGGTGGCAGCCAATTGATGTGTCCCTTTCATGTCAATGTTTCTCTCTCGTATGCTCTTCCTCTCTCTCCTCCCATTCTATCTAAACACAAAGGAAAAATGTCCTCAGGTGAGGGTAAAAATAAATAAGTAAAGAATAAAAAAAAAAATGGGGGAAATCATAATGTCTACTTCAGAAGATTGTAGTAAAGATTAAATGTGATTTGGATGTCAGTTATTGCAATGTTAGTTGCTCTAACAAGAAAGCCTCCAAATTTCATGTCATAGTCCAATGCATGTTGATGGGTGACTTTTTTCCATATGATGTCCTGGGGACCAGAATCCTTCTATGTTGTAGCCCTGAAGTCTCTTAGGAACTAGTCCTCCTCTGAATCTAGGTGGCAGAAAGGGAATAAGAGTATGAAGAAGGCGCATCCACTTCTAAATGCTGTGGCCTAGGAGCAACACTTATTATTGTTTCATTCATATTCCATTAGCAAAAACAAGGAGGGCTAGGAAATTAGACTCCGTATGGACAACCACTTCCCAGTGGCAAGTCTACTCTACGAAACGAGGAGAATGCAACTCAAAGGGGAGAGCTAGCGGTGTCTGCCACATTGAGAGAAATATTAGGATATTATTTGTGCATTATTAAGTGTGAAAAGTGTTAAGTTTTATTGCTTATATTATTTTAATTTAATCCCCACAATAACCATGAAATGTAAGTGCTACTATTATCCACATTTTGTAGGAGAAAACTAAGTCCCTGAATGATATAGATATATTTCCAAACTCATGCAGCTGGTAACTGGCAGAAATCCTATAATTCCAAATTCAGGACATTCTCTTGTTACTCCATAAAGAAATAGAGGATGTCTTGAGTATAGGAGACTGACCCATGCCACAGTGGTGGGTTGTGGCCTTATAACGAGTGAAGAGGCTGGTTTTTGGTGACGTTCACAGGTGGGCCCAGGACAAGGTCTGGATTGGCTAGGAAACAGAGGTATAGCCACTCAAGTTCCTTCCCAGGGTATGAAGTAGCATCTGATTGGGACTAGTGGGGAAGAGGCAGGTACTTGCTTTGTTTGGGGTTTTGTTCATCTAATCATAGAAAACCAAAGCACTTTTATCTTTCAACCCCATGAGGTAGGTTCTGCTATTATCATACTCATTTTACAGATGGGGTAATTGTGGCACAAATAAGTAATGTGAGGTCACGCAGCTAGTGAGTGATGAGCCAACAGTAGAACCCAGGAAGTCCAGCCCCAGAGCCCTTGCAATGCTGCCTTTTGTTTACAAAAAAAGAAAAGAAGGAAATAGCAAACAGGATCCAGTGGGAGAGAATTGTCAGAAAAAGTCACAGTCAATGGGACATTGGGCCACTTTCCTCTAGTCCTGAGACCAACCATCCCATATTAGAGGAGAGTCGGGGAGAAATCCCACCGACCAAACTAGGCAGGAATTGCCACCAAAGTCAAGCTGCATTCAGACCCTGAGCCCCACCCCCAGAGTACAGTGATCTATGCCAAGTAAGAACACAATTAGGGAAGTGAAGGCTTGCAGAAGACAATGGAGCAACAGAACAGTCTCTGCTTTGTTCTTTATCGGTTGAGAGCCCTAACTAAGAACACTCATAAAACAAACCATCACTTCATCCATTATAATCAACTATTTCTGCTACAATTAGCCAGGTAGACAAAATACACCTGCAATAGCCAAACAGCAGGTCACATTTACATGAGGAAGAGCACTCCAAGGAGGCCCAGCAGGAAAGGATCTGGTGTGATGGTGAGGATTTGAGCTCTGGGGTGACACACTGGGACAGTCACTTAATTTCTCTAAGCCTCAGTTTCCTCATCTGAAAATGGAGGTCACACCTCTGCCTGGCAAGGTTGTGGCCAGGTAAAGGAGATGCCACATGGAAAGCATTAACATAGACAGAGCCTGGCACAGAGTCGGGTTTAATAAGTGGTAGCGTACGTTGTTATTAGCAGCTCTACTTGATATGACTTATAAACATGTTGGGAAACAAGTGGAAGTTAAGTGCATTTTAAAGAAATGTTGAAGGAGAGATAAAGGCCAGAGAAGCCTAAGGCCCTGAGAAAAGTACATCACAGCAGCCGTTTTGATGTCTCTCTATGGTCACAGGAGCTAACGTACCTGAAAGTGTCCTGCACGCCTCGGTGCCCTAGGTGGCGTCATTGTTCTGTGACTGTGCAGGTCTCAAGCTGTGTGGACATGGACTACATACAGTGTGCTAGTTGGGCTTTTGATTCTGTCTGCATGTGAAGGCAAGTGGAGCTTGGTTGCACAGAGCATGCATTGCTGGAGGAGAGGTGGGTTCGTGTAATCCTGGGGGTTGGGGAAGGGTTGATCCTACAAGCAAGGCTACCGAAGGCCACTTAAAACTATTGAGAAAGCACTCAGAGCACTGGAAAAAGGCCTGGGAGAGGAACCAGAAGACACAAGTCTTAGAACAAGCCCTGGGACTGTGGCCAAGTCTCTTAACATATTGGACTTGGTTTACTTTTCCTCCAAGTGGATAGAGTAATTTCTGCCCTGTCTTCTTCCTTGACCTTGGAGGGGATTAATAAAATAACGAATTAATAAAACAATGGATATTAGAGTGTTTTATAAAGTCTGTTGTGATAGCATATGGCAGAGGGAGACATATTTCTACCAAGGACATGAATGAATAGATAGAGAACAGTCTCAAAACATCAAGGAGTGCAAGAGGTACTCAACCCTGGATTGGGTGAGGGAAGCAATGATGGGATCAATACCTTGAAGGACCAAGGACCAAGGAGTGAAGGGTCAATGAGGACTGGTCTGAAACATCAGGAAGCTGAGTGTGGTAAGAGTGTGGCTTCTTCAGGGCTTGGGTGGAGTAGAGTCATCCCAAGACCACACAGTAAATGGCATCCCAGAGATACGATTATCTGAAGGTCACAAAGCAAGTTAGTTACCAAGATGGGAACAGAACTTAGGTTCTCCAGTTCCCAGTACTGTATCTTCGCTTCCTAAACTGGCTTGGTGTGTAAGAAAGAACAGAGGGGCAGAGTGAGATTTAAGGATGTGATTTCCTAGGTAAGAAGACCACTTAAACTAACAATACCTCCCCCAGCTGCCCAATGATGCCTCAAATCCCTCCTTTACTGACTCACTTCACTTGTAGGACTTCAAAAGTCTCAAGGTTGGAGAAGTCACCTAGTCCACCTCCCCTTGCACTGTCCCAAGGAAGGGTCTGCTGAGCACACTGGTGACAGAGAGCTCCTCATATGACATGTTCCATGGAAGAAGGTTCTTCATTAGATTAAGTTGACATATGTCTTACTGTAGCTTCCTACCACATGTCCCAGTCACACTGCCTTAGTTACATACATGCCGGTTCTCTGCCACGGGATAGCTCTGTGAATAATTGAGGATAGCTCTATATTCCTTTCTGCACTTTGATTTTCCAGACCATATCTACCATTGTTGGTTCCCCAGCATTCTTCCTCTCCACTTCCTTGTTCCTCTACTCTGTAATGTTCTCCATTTGGTCTTCTCCCGAAGTGTCATCTAACATCATGTAAAATATGCTGGGGCCACAATAATTAGAACAAGGGAATCATTTCCTTCATCTTATGTGCCATAGCTCCATCAATGCATCCTCAGATAACTATGATTTTTCAACATTCACCCTACAGGCTCCTATTGAATGTGTTGACTAAGATACCACAAATTTACACACAGCCTCTACTGAGCCCCATCCTTGCCATGCCTCACACCCTAGCCTCCTGTCATTTCTGTTATAGATCTAAGGGCAGGGCCTTACACTCCTTGCCAGGAAAGTTTACCTTGTTACATTCAACCCATAATTCTTAGCTGCCCTCATCTTTCTGAAACCTGGTTCTGTATCCCCAGTGCATCCCTTCTCCTCCCAGTTCCTGCCCCCTGCAAAGAGGCCCTTTGCCTCTCCCTCCAAGTCACTAAGGACTCCTCCCCTGGCTCATCTGCTCCCTGGAATATATGAGCTCACCCTCCCACCTCATGAGGTCTATAGGGCAATAATGGCATGGCATATATGACACCAAATGTTAGGCGACTCGAGCAGGATACATTACATTCTAAAAGGCATAAAGAAAAGGCAGGAGATGCCCTGGCCAGTTTGGCTCAGCAGTTGGAGCATCGGCCTGCGGACCAGAGAGTCCTGGGTTCGGTTCCCACTAGGAGCACGTACCAAAAAATAAAGAAAAAATAAAGAAAAGGCAGGAGATTATGACAAAGAATTATGAATAGTAGCCTCTGTGTAATGGGACTGTAGGTGACATTTTCCCATACTTCGTTACACTCTTCATCCAACTAATATTGAATGGGAGCCTTATCTTTTCCAACTTTTCTATGCTGAGCACGTGTTATTTGGAAAACCAGAAAAATCAAATGAAAAGAAATCAAGACTCTTTCCCTCGGTGGACCTGGATGATTTCATCAGCACTCTTTGGGAAGGGGCATTCAGGCTCTTGCTGCAAGAACTGTCCAGCCTTCCACCTGCATTTCTCCTTCCTTCCCACGGGGCCTAAGGAAATCTCCTTAACTGCCTTGTGGGAGCCCAAGCAGTCTCCAGCTGCCTTTGGTCCAGGAAGGGATGTGACCCTGGGAAACACCAGGACCAAAGGGAAGGAGGAGCAAAAAGATTACCTAGTTGTGCAGCTCGAGGCCCAAGCTATCAATTCTGGTACCTCCCCGGTGTTGTTTCTATCTATAGGAACGGGTTCAAGGCAGTTTTCCTGCCAAAAGGTTTTGTAAAAGGCGCAGAGAGAACATAAGAGCTGACGTCTCCTTGGGGGCAGCATTCAGAAGCGCCTCTAGGTGGTAAGGGAAAGGACCCAGCCAGAAGAATGACCCACTTGACCCACTTCCTGGACTTCCTGAGGCTGGACCTGGAATGCAGGGCTGGGTTCCCTCTTTTCACCCTCCTCTCTGAAGGCCCAAGTTAGCCTGGAAGTGTCAGGGTCCTCAGGCCCTCCGTTGGGAGAGACACCTGAGGCTCCAAACGCCCTGTGCAAAGCTTTCCCAGGCTTAGCTGCAAAACCTGGCCCGGGCTTACCCTCCTCCAACCAGCAGAGGGAGCGCGCCACCCGCGAGAAGGCGGGTGCCACTGCAAAGGGAAGCTGGGAATGGCAGGTGGGGAAGGCGGGGGAAGAAAATAAGGAGGTAGGGTGGTTCCTCCCTCTGAAAATAAGGAGGTAGCTCTTGAGAGAGCGATAGAAAGGGGGGGGGGGGTGTTAATGAGTAAGGGTAAGAGAGAGAGAAACTCTGAGTGAGGGTTAGAAGGGGGTTAAATGGGAGTGACTGAGGAAAGGTTGAGATTGTGTGAAGATGTGGCAAGGTAGGATGGAGGTTAGCGTGAGGTGAGGGGCAGGTGGAAGGATGGGTGAGATGGGAAAAGGTGATGTGCCCGTGCGTGTTGGGATGAAACTGGGATAGAGCAGGGTGAAGGTGCCGGTGGAAATCAGGGTGACTACAGGGTGTGGGGGGGGTGGGGATGGGGGGTCTGCAACAGTGCACCCCCCTCTTGGCTGGGCCGGCCACCATGGGCTCCTCGCTGCCCTCCAGTAGCAAGCACCCCAGCTTCTTTGCCTTCATTTTCTCCAGCTCTTCTTTGGCAGGCCTTTCTGCTCAGGCCTAAGCTGGGCATCTCACTTCTTTCCTCCCTGAAAAAAGGTTCTGGTGCAGCAAAAAAAAAAAAAAAATTGAGAGAGGAGGCAGCAGGGAACTTGGGAGCTTTAATGGGTCTGGAAGGGAATAGAAACACACCCAGTCATCCTGCGAGAGAGTAGGGGCGGGAGGAAGGGGCCTGGAGGCCACCTAGGTAAGTCACGGGGGCAGTGTCCCTTACCAAGCCTACTGAGGTACCCAGGAGAAGGTGGACTGTGAGAGGTCTCCACCACACTGGGATGGGGCAGCTCCATGGGAAGAGAAAACATGAGAAATGATTAGGAATTCCTAAGAGAGGGGTCATAATGGAGGGGCTCCCAGGAACCAGGCCTAAAGTACAGGTGGAGGAGAGGAAAAGACACGGAAAGCCCGATCTGGGGTCTAGAAGAAGATGGAGGTTAGAGGAAGTGAGGGGACACAGTCACCCTCCCTTCAGGGTTGGGAGGTGGGGGAAGGGATCCACTGTTAAAGGGTGATTGAGACGGGTTCAAATCCCTTCCCCGGGGGCTGGGTGCAGCGAATGGAGTCACATCTGAGGTCAAAGGAACGGTGGGGGAGGCGCCGGGACAACTCCCCAGGATGTGGATAAGACTGAGCGAGGCTCTGGGCGTCTGGGAGAGGATGCGCGGCACCCGGGCCGCGGGTCTAGTGGTAATGGCCCCCCAAGTGCGAGGCGGCGGCTACAGCGCCAAAGGGCCCGGGCGGGGGCTGCAAGCCCGGGCTGGGGTAGAGCGCAGCGGTGGCGGCGGCCGTGGCGGCGGGGCCCGGGCCCGGCCAGTAGGAGAAGCCGGCGGGCGCGACGCCGGCGGAGGCGGCCATGAGGTTGAGTTTGGAGAGGCCGGGGAAGGGCAGCGGGGCAAGGCCGGCCGGCAGCTTATAGAGTGCGCCGTCCTGGGCGGCGGCGGCGGCGGCGGCCGCTGCGGCGGCGGCCTGGGCGTGCGTCGGGGGAGGTTGGCAGGCCTGCGCCAGGCCCTGGAAGTCGAAGCGGTAAGCGTAGCGCTTGCCGTGCACCTTGCTCATGATGTTCTTGTCGTAGTAGTAGCGCAGCGCACGGCTCAGCTTGTCGTAGTTCATGTTGGGCTTGCTCTTGCGCTCGCCCCAGCGCCGCGCCACCTCGTCTGGATCCGTGAGCTTGAACTCGCCGTGGCCACCCTCCCACGCGATGCAGCCGACGTTGGCGCGGTCGGCCAGCAGCTCCAGCAGAAACTGCCACAGCTGGATCTGCCCACTGCCTGTGGGGAAGGGGATGATCAGCCACCGGCGGGGTGGGGAGGCTGAAGGTGGGGAAAGGGGTGAAACGAGACAGGAGACCCACCCAGCCTGAGGAAACCTGTGTCCGGGAGGGAAAGGACTCGTCCAGCTGTGTAGCTGGGCGCAGCTGGAGCGGCTGGCCAGGGAGGGGTTGATCAGCAAAGCTGTCCTAACCACTACCGCGCTTTTCCACAATGGAAACACGGAGCCCACCTAGGAGGACGCAGCCCTGCGGGCGCGTGGCTGTGTGAGAATTGGGAACAGAGGGAGAAGCATCACCTCCTTTGCAGGGAGGCAGCGTCCCGACAAGACACTGGGCTCTCTGAGGTGAGTAGGGACAGGATATCAGCCCCTGCATCCACCCTGGCCCCACGTCCTAATTTGGGGCAGAGCCTGCACAATTGCAGGGAGTAGCCTTCGAAGGTGTTTAGACCCACATTCCAGCTGGACCACATCCAGAGCTCCAGAGAAAAGAGGCAGGCATGCACCAGGACCACCCGGGCCACTGCACAAGGCCCAGTCCCTAAAGGCACACAGTTGGACAGTCATCTAAGGTGGGGAGGAGGTGGTGGCTGTCTTCCATGGGGTCAGACTCAAATGGGGTCAGTGGCCCCCTATGCTGAGAGGAGGAGCAGCTTCTAAAGGCTCTCCACCCCTGCCGTGTGGTCTGGTGCCCAGAACGCTGTGCCGGTGCTAAATAGGCTCCGCGCTAAATAGGCTCGGCCTCCTTTTTCGGAACAGGCGGGATTCCCCACCTGCAAAGTAGTAATACTTCCCAGGGAGATGCACAGCTCTGAGGAGAGGGGCTGAGACCCTGAAACCACAGCACTTTGCTCCCTGCCTTCTCCCATCTTTGATCCATCTTCAGGCTCTTCTGACCTCTCTTGATTCTGGGATTGTTGGAAGTGACAAGGAGGTTTTTCCCGGATATTCGGATATTCGTGTGATGAGAGAGTGAGATGCCCCAGAACTCCCACTCCCCTATCTTGGAGCCTCAATTGGACAAACAGGGGAAAATCTTGATACAATCGCTCCCCCTTTTAGAATAAAATGGATTTTCCTTGAAGTCTGATTATCACTTCAAATCGAGCCTGGGGAACCTCTCTTTCTTTTTCAGTGACTCGCTCAGAACCCAGATGCTGCCCTCCATAATTTCAACCCCAGTCCCTCCACAAGAGCCCAGTGAGGAACTGCCTGGCTCCAGGTAGGGAGCATTGAGTTTTAGGGTCAGAAGCAAAGGAAGGTTTGGGTAAAAATGTGCAGCTGGTACAGATGCAGAGCGACATCAGAGGCCTGGAAATGCATTCCTGATGGGAGTCATGTTCCCTTTTGAATAAAGCTGTTGCCAGCCTTGTTTTTATGATTACTGTAACCGTGAGAGTTAGGTTATCGACTGGGTGCAGGGCTGTAGGGAGGCTGTACCTGGAAGGCCAGTCAGGCCCCTCCACCTACAAAGCAAGGCAGAGGGCAATGTAGCCACCCGAGGAGAGCTGGCTTCAAACACAGGAATAGACTGCAATGACCCAGTGGACTTGGTGGGGGAAACCTGGCCACTGCAGGTCAGTGAGACAAGTAGGTGCTGGCCCCAGTGCCAGTGGTGCTAGTGGCCAGAAAGTAAATCTTCAGGTCCCTGTGCCCAGCAGTGCCGGGGCCTTGCACTCCTATTGGTAGCATGGAAAAGACACCAAATGCCCCCAACCCTCTCCCCAAAAAGGTGAGTGGGGTCAGGATTCCCTCCCTCAGCCCTGGCCTGCAAGTCCAGCGCTAAAACTAGGAAGATGCAGGAGCCCAAGGCCAAGTGAATGCCTCTCGCCCCATCCTCACCCCCATCCTTCCCACAGTTATGCCCAGACCCTCCGCTTCCTAGAGCCTTGCAGTGCACACCACTTCGATCCTCTATCTGGTAGCCGTAGCGCCTGTCCTTCTTGGGTGGATGCCCTGGCTCCCGTCCACTGTCCTCGGCCCTGCCTACCCAGTCCACCAGCCAGCTCACCTTTTTGTACCGTAGGACTCAGCGGCCCCCACCCCGGGCTCTTCCCTTCCTTGAAGAGACCGTCTCCAACCGGATCTGTGGCAGCAGAAGAAAATAGTCAGGCGGACCCAGGCGGGTTGTGGGCTTGACCCAAAGGGCCCTGGGGCCAAGGCTGGAGAAGGGGTGCCTTGGTTCCCGGCGTGAGGCTGGGGGCCCGAGCTACCGGGCTCCTCCTCTCGGAGCCTGGCCCCGGCGCGCGACGCGCAGAGCCCCTCCATAACGCCCAAGTCAGGAAACGCGTCCAGGAAAAAGGAAATCCGCTTTCGGAACGGGCCGGCGGGAGCCTTATAAAGCCGAGCCGGGACTGCGCCAGCCGAGCGGGAGCGCACGAAGCCCATCGGAGAGGAGACGGGGGCGCCTGGAAGGATGGGCCGGTGGGAACGCTCGGAGCACGAAGGTGAGGAGCCACGAGGGTGCAGGGGTGGTGCCGGTGGACCACAGCCGCCCAACACTGCACGCGCACTTGGTCCCTCACTACAACGAAGACCCCTGTTCCCGGTCCAGACTCTTTCAGCCCCTGAGCCGGCGCCCTCGGCCTCCCGGTCTCCCGATCTGCTCACTTCGAGTCTTCTAGACCTCACACGAAAGCCCCAAAGCTCTCCATCTGCCTTTAACATCTTCTGATGCCCTAGACTGCTCAGTCCTTCCAGCAATCCGAGTCTCTGGACCGCGCCCCTTCCCTTGGATCCCTATAGTCCCTTTCCCATGCCCCAGACCAGACTTCCAGCCCCGGGTCCCGGTGCCTCCAGCCTCCAGCCCCCAGCTGGTCCCTGGTACCTGGCAGGTACATGTTGATCAGCAGGGGCTGGGAGGCGCCGCTCTGTCTCATCGCCGCCAGAGGCTGGGCGGTGGGAGGTGGGGGGGGGAGGGGGACGCGTCAGGCTTCGCTCTCCGGGGTACTGATCCCCGCCCGTAGCGGCCGCGGGTAACTGGGAGATGAAGACAGCGCCGGGTCCAGCAGGGCCTGGCGGGAGGGGGCTGGCCGGGTGAGGTGGGGGACAAAGGGGGTCCTGGAGCGCTGCTCCCAGCTACCAGGCAGCTTGGAACCCTCCGGCCCCCTGCGCGGGCAGGGGCCGCAATTTCCGTTTTAATTAAAGCGCTGTCGCCTCGGCCCCCGGGACCCCGCCCCCGCCCCTCTTATCGCCCCATCGCAATAAAGTCTCCAACACGCCGCGCGGCAGCCAAGCGCACCCGGCAGCCCCCCGCGCCCCGCAGCCGGGAGACGCGCGGGGGATGGGCCTGGGCGTCGGGCTCTGACAGGGGTCGGGAGCGCTTTTCTTTTCCGCCTCCCTGACTCTCAGCAAACATCGACGGGGCGGAGCACCCGGCCCCACCTTGGACCCTCAGGGTCGCGGCTCTGCTTCCCAACCGTTCCCTGCCCCCTCACGCTCCACTCTCCTCCCCCTTCCTCCTCCCTCCCCCACCCGGGTTCCCGTCTCCAGGCTGCGTTATCTTCATCTTCACTTTTAAATTTCCGCTTCCCTCCCTCTCTCCTGTCGCTGCGCTCCCAGGCCGGGCAGCCGTGGCTCACTTTATCTCTGCACCCTCTTCTCCCGAAGCTCCCTCCTCCTCCTCTTCCACTCTCTGCCCTTCCCTGGAGACCCGATCTCCTTCCCCGTCTGCCTTTCCAGGGCGCCCAGGCCTCTGGGCCAGAGCTGGGGCGTCTCCCCCACAACTTCTAATGGGTTGCCTCTCCCCCCTTTTCTGGGTCCCTTCTTCCATTTAGTCTTTCCTGCTCCCATCTCCCCCTTCTCTCTCTCTCTCTCTCTCTCTCTCTCTCTCTCTCCCTTATTTCTCTCCTCTTTTTCTCATTCACTTCTTCCGCACTAATTTGTGGCATAGAGTAAGCTCATGATCCCCCTTCTACTTCCACCCCAACTATTGCTCTCCCAACCTTCTCATCCACCCTCACAACTACTGGTTATCCGTGAATCAGTCGGGAATTGGCACCTTGCTCTTACAAGAGTAGAGGGGCTAAAACAGGGTCGTGTACTGTACAAGGCCCCCAACCCAGGAGAAGTAGAGGCTGAAATCCACTCCAAAAAAGTAGCAAAGATGCTGATTGTGTGTTCGCATTGTTCCCAGGTGGCCTGGAATCTCTGAGTACCTGTGGGGTTTTCTAACTCTGGATAGGCTGCCAAGGAGGGGTGCCAACTAAAGCTGAAGCTCTGGGAGCCCTCTTGCAGCCTTTTAGTACCTGGTGGTTACTGTTGGAATTGGCATCTTGCCTTTTCCTCCCACTGCTTGAGCCAGGAGGTCAGGAGACCTGGGATTCCAGGGCACATGGATTAGAGTGCGCAGGTTTTCTGCAGGATCCGTGGTCCTGGGGCATCTGACAGAATAGCTGGAAAGTCTAACTTTGCGGGTTCTTGCTGTAACTACTGGAATATTGTCTTTACTGGCAGAGTGTGTAAAGATCCAGAGGAGCCATGGGGGGGTGTGGGAGGCAGAGACTAGGGGGAATTAAGGGATTCCCGGACCCCAGAGGATCCCAAAGGGACAAGATGGGGGCTTCAGTGTGTGGATGTGGAGTCCGGTGGGAGCAAAAATGAGAGGCTGGGATGCTCTTTGGGGACCAAACTCAGGGCTTCACAAGAGGGGAGGGCCTTGAGGGTGGGGCTGAGGTTCCAATCCCTCTTCTTCATGTTTTCTTATCACTTCCCCAGATAGAAAACAAGAAGCAGGAGGTCAGAGCTGAGAGTGGGGAGGCACCAAGGTTCAGCCACTTAATGCTCTCAGCAGAAAGGAGAGGCTTGTCAGAGTGAGCGGTCTATCCAGACATCCCAGCTCTGAACTGGTGATGGATCAACATCTCAGGCTCTGGTCTCTGCCACACTGAGGACTCAGGTATCAGAGGGGTAGGTGGGCTCCAGGAGAAGTTTGTGGAAGGGGAGGAGGTTGGTGGGAGGGGGGCCAGAGGGGGGGGTATCTGAGAGTCTGCACCAGTAAGAAATTACCCTTCCCCATCCCCTTTGGCCTTTGGTTGAGTGCAATCAATGAGCAAGTTCCAGGCAGGGTGCAAGTCCCACAGGGTTCTGCAGACCATCAGCCTGCCTGGAATGGAAAGTGAAAACACTCAGTCCCAGCCTGGCCTCTGTGAGCACCCCCCCCCCATACACACACACACACACACACACACACACACACACACGCCTTAGTTGCCAGTATGAGAGCAGAGTTGGACCCTTGGCCCACAAAGGTTTGGAGCTTTGCTGAAGCCTGAGGCTGTAAACCACAGTTCAAGTCAGCCTCTACTTAGCATGAATTTAGGGTCAGGAGCCAAATTTGAGGTTCAAGTCACCAAAAAGGGTGCCCACATTAAGGCTTCTCCCTCTCAAAAGAGGTCCAGTTTCTTCATTGGTAAGATGGATGAAGCATGGAATATGTTAGGAGAACCAACTACAATATGGACCATGGACTCTAGACCCCACCTACAGCTCTGTCCCTTGGTTTCTGGACCTAACCCTGGGATCCATGGGGGGAAACAGGGGAAGGGAAGGAGGGTTCTAGTTGACTGTCTCAGTGCTTTTCTATAACACCACAAACATTTTCAGGGGGTTCTCTTTGAATCCTCACAACATCCCTGTGACACAGACACAAGAGAGGGAATTGAGGCTCAGTGGTAGTGTGTGATTGGGTCTGACTTCTGGTTCAAGGCTCTTTCCAAGGGAGCAGATGCCTGACTCTGCACTGCTGGGCCTATGGGGAATGCCTGGTCCAAGTTTGACTGTTCTCCAACATTGTCCTGCCTTCCCTGGGCTGGGGGGATGATCTGGGCCACACCTCCCTATTGATAGGTCTACAAGGGGTTTGAAAACACAGACATCCCAGAGGGACAGGGTGAGAGGAGTCCCTGAGGCCTTGGAGGCCCTGCCTGTGTGGGACTGAGGGTATTATTAACTGGGCAAAAGAGGACTCTGGGAAGAAATCACATTGACAACAGGACCTCTGGTGGCTGCTGCCATACTCAGTCCCACCACGTCTGTGGGCTTCTGCTACCTGCCCTGGCTTACTGCAGTCAGTGGCTTAGGAGTTGTCTCTCCAGCTCACCAGTTCTCTGAAGAGTGGGGAGGAAGAGGAAGAAGGGGGGGGTTGTTTGGAGTAGTAGAGAAGAGGGGTGTGAAAACGCTTTGTAAATGCTGGAGCTCAGACCTTGTGAGGGGTCATCATTATTCAAAGGTTCTGGAGGCTCTGCTCAGAGAGAGGAAGTAGTCCACTTAGAAAGGCCTGATAAACAGTGGGACCTCCCATGGGTAGTCATCACTGAGTTTCTCCTCTCAAGACCTTATTCTTCCATAAGGCAAAGAGTCTATAAGGCTGGGAAAGGGATGCCGCTTCCCTAGCCGAAGAGAAAGCTAGGGTGACAATAAAGACTTAGAAGTGCCCTAGGAGTTAGAGAAGAACCCAACAGCTCCTGCATAGATTTAAGGAGGTCCTGCCCGGCAAGATGGTGCTGAGCTCAAGGGGTGTGTGCTGGCTGACATTCAGCTTTAAGCCCTGCTGTGGGGTTGTGTGCACCCCAATCAGAGGAATGTAAAGGTGCCATTTGGCTGCAGTACCCCTGTCCCAAGCTGATGGGCCTTTACCACGGAGTGGTGTGGGACTGGTTGTAGTTAATAGGATGCCCAGGGTTCTTAGCAGCAGTTTCTTCTCAGCCCCATGAGTCTAGCCACACACATCCTAAGCCAGTTTATACTCCATAATCAAGGGTCCTGGAGCCTGAAGGGAGGGTCTGGTTGGCAGGGAAGGACCCTCAGAAAGATGAGGATGGAAATCACAAATAAGACACTAAAAAGAAGCAAGAGGGACAGGCAGGTTTAGGAGACTTTATTGAGGGTCATCAGGGGAGGTGTGGGGTCATAGGACTTACTGCTGGACCCTTCTAATGGACTGCAGCTGCCCGGTGTGGGCCTGTGTGCCGAATTCACTGTAGGTACGGAACTCTCCGCCATGCCGGTCCCGCTCCAGTACGTACTGGTAACCCCGGTAGCCTGGGTACTGGTAGGCCACCCACCTAGACCAGTGAGGGCCAAAGGGTGGTAAGTAGGCTCTGCCCTCACCCTCATCAATGTCCTCCATCAGTGGTAGTCCTCCTTTCACAGTTCCCAGCCCCAGCTCCGGAAGCATTATTTCAGTTGTTCCTACATAGATGTCTCCCAGCCCTGCTCACTGCTCTACATCTTCCTATCGCCTTCCTACCTTGTATCCTATTCCTGCCCTCCACTGCCTCCTCATCCAAGCTTTTAATCCCTTCCACTGCCCTTATATTGTTGCCCTGACTCCTCCTCTCTTATTGCCTGCCCCTCCCTCCCAGACTATCACCACTTTCCTTCCCTTGCCTCACTCTCCTCCCTGGTCCCACCGCCTCCCTGTTCTCCTCATCTCCCCTGTTCCAGTCCCAGAACTTACGCTCCAGAGCTGACTTTGATGGAGCCCACATCCTTGCTGGCCCAACCCATGGAGGGCAGGGATGGATAGTCATCACTGAGTTCAAACTTGCAGCCCTGGAAGTTGTCCCCCTCAAATAGTGTCACACAGCTGTCACTGTGGTTCTGAAGCAGTAAAAGTAGGGATCAGCCCTCCTGAAATGTGTTAATGGAAACATTCTCAGCCCCACTCCCCCAGCTCCACTACTCAACACAAGTTGTGCAGACACGTAGGCTCCACAAACACTCCTGTCATTTACTCCATTAGCTTCCTAGCAGTCTGAAACTGGGGTGCTCAGAGGTCCCCAGTCTGATCCCTTTTATGCCTTTGGGTTGAGGTGGTGAGACTGGAGGGGCTGTCCCAGACACCCTTCGGGGTCAGGGCTAGAAAGCATCATGTGACATTGACCTGTTTTTCATGAGGAAAAATCAGAGGTCTTGAGAGAAATTTGGTGTATTAACCAAGACAGTTTCCCCAAGGGTCTCATTGACTACCCAATCCTCTGCCCAGAACCCTGGCCAGCCTTTCACAGGGGAAGGCCCAGCTAAGGGTGTTGGATGGCAGAATCAGAACAGAAGGCCAGGGCATCAGTATTGGTTGGGTCTAGGCTTCCACAGTTCCAGGTCCTTCCCTCCTGAAGAGCTCCTTGGCCTCCTGGAATGGAGAAGCTTGGCTGAGTCAGCACCTGGTCTCTGCCCTCCACCTCTCAGCCCCAGGCTTCACTAGTATGGTACCTAAGTCAGCACAAATGGGGAGTGAGATCCTCCCCTTTAGTATATTTGATTTATTGTCCTTTTTCCACAAGGCGCGCACACACACAGACACACACACTCACCCTTCTAAGCCTTGATTCCTGAATTGAATTCTAGTCTCATCTTCATGTTGACCTTAGTGACTTAGGGCAAGTCACTTCGCCCCTCTGAGCCTCATTTCCCCACCAGTGTATGAGGCTAATAAGCAGCCACCCGACCTCACAGGGCTGTGTGATAACAGAGGCATTCGCTCCTTCTTGCCCACAACTTGGTGTAAGAAACCCCATGCGTGCGCAAGACTGGCATGATCTCAGCGCTGTCCGTGGTGCTGACCTCCGGCGCCGGGCTTAACGGAAAGCCCTCTGGTTCTGGGAAGTAATGTCATTTCCACCCATCTAAGAGTTGTGTTTACACGCCCCCACACAGTGAGTAGATGGCCTTTCGGAGGCTCCATTGTGGGACCAGGGTCCAGAACTAGGAGCTAGGAGGCAGAAGAAGAGGGGAAGGGCTGTGCTCACCCCGCAGAGCACTGGCCGGAAGGAGAGCAGCTGGTCGCTGTGGTGGCCGCCACTGCCGCTCCAGGCGTTCCAGCGAGGATAGTCACCCTTCTCCAGAATGAATTGCTGTCCCTGGAAATCAGGGTACTCGTAGGCCACCCAACTGGGGAAAGATAAGGGAAGCTGGAAAGCATCTGCCCCAGCGGCACTATGTCCTCCCTCTCCTCCTTGCTTGCTGTGATTGAAAAGACTGAGAAACCAATCTTTTCCTCTAATCTCAGGCCTTTGCTCTAACACACTGCATCGCAAACCAGCCCCTCTAGAGTGAAAGACCCTACACAGGCTGCTATCTAGGGTGTGAGGGGTCGAGGCTTCCAGCTCAGTGCCCCTATGGTGGATGGAATTTTCCAGTTTACAAACATCACTTGACTAAGTGCTTCTACATCAAGAATTTAGATGACTGCAAAGGTAGGTGTAGGAACTCCACCCCATCTCAATCTGCCAGGTAGCAACCTGTGATAACAACAATCAGCTCTCCTGAGGGCCCCAGGCTCCAGGAGACCAAGGTGGGTCCAGCGGAAGAGATTGGCTTTTGTTAAAAGAAATGCAGAGCCAACTGGCAGAAGTGGCTCAGAGGTTGAGCGTCCACACATGCACTCGGAACTCGGAAGTCCCCGGTTGGATGGTTGGATTCCCCGGTCAGGGTACATGTCCAGGTTGTGGACTAGATCCCCTGTGGGGGCCATGCAGGAGGCGGCCAATCAATGTTCTTTCTCATCGATGTTTCTATCTCTCTCCCTCTCCCCCTCCCCTCTAATATCAATAAAAAATGTTAAGGAAAAAAAAAAAGAAGCACAGAGCCATCTAACTTTGCACAGAAAGAAACTTTGAAGAGGACATTACACTGGGAACCCCTCAGGATTCAAGTTGGCCCCACAACTCCTCTGCCCCTTTAGCAAAGGGTTGCTTTTCGCCTTTATCCTTTTAGCTCACATTCTTATGATTTGTCTTGGGGCGAGTGGGCATTTTGGGGAGGCCAAGGGTTTCCTGTGTTGGTGGGTGTCTATCAGACAGGGCTTACTAACTGGGAACGGAGGGCTGAGAGATGAGGACCCAGGCTTCGAGCTTGGGTTAGGGGAGCACAGAGCCTCCAAACCCAGCCCAGCCGCACCGGGGCGATCACTCACGCGCCATTTTCCACCTTGACGGAGCGCACCTTGCGCAGGCCTCCGCGCTCGCAGACGTTCGCGCAGTCACTCAGCAGCCGGCAGCGGCGGCCCTGGAAGTCCTCCTCGTCCCAAAGCGTGAGGCCGGCGGGCGCCGAGCCCGGGGCGGGGGCGCTGCTCATGCCACTGCGGCAAAAAGAACGGGACCGAGTGCTCAGCGTTTCCACAACGCCCTCCGGCCAGATTTAGACCCGCCCCACCCGGGTCGGGGGTGAAGGACCCTGGGATTGGCCCGGGGTTGCTAGTGGCTCCCCCTCATCTCGCCCTCCACCGCCCTGAAAAGACCCCAGCACCGAGTATTCGCCGGGTGGGTGAGCGCAGTACTGACGAAGACGGGGAAGTTGCGCGCGGGGCGTGCGTGCGCTGCTTTATACCGGCCTCGCCCCCTCCCTGCACCCTCTCCCGCCAGGGTGGGGAGAGCTGAGTCAGCGGGCAGGCTGCGGTCAGCTCTAGTGTCCCCTGGGAGCCGAGGCCGTTCCCGCAGCCGCTGATCTGGCCCCTGCCCTCGGGGATTACAATAGAAAGTGCTGAGGTACACGTCCCACGCCCGCGGCAGCCAAGGCTGACACCGCTGTTTCTTTTTGGGGGCCAGAGCCAGGCAAGCGCACCCGACCCTTTCAGCAGAACGCACCCTCCCTGGGACACCGTCAGGGAGAGAGGCTACCCAGTGGCCCCGCTGACAGCGCGCGTTCGGGGCTCGAGGCGAGGAAGTTCTTCCCAAAGTCTAAACTCCACTTCTCCGTTAGCCCTAGATCGAGGCTTCTGTTTGGGGCGATGCTAGGGCAGAGGTAGACAGGCTCCCCACACGCGACTTTCTTCATACCCTTCGGTCCCTAAAGTATCAGTTCATCGTCCCTCGCAGCCCCTTTCCTCCCAAACTTGAGTTCCCAGACCGGCGGTTCCAGGGTTTTCTTGAGCTGTGGCGGGAGAGGGGCGCAAAGCGGCGGTGAGCGCTGGAAACTTGAACCGCCCAAAGGAGGGCGCGGATTTGCAAAGCACCGAGGAAAGACACCGGAGTAGTTGGGAAGAACGTTTCGACTTTAGCGCGGCCAGAACCGTGATGCTGCCAGCCTCCAGACGGAGCTCCCGGGCCTGCGGCTCGGGTCCCGACGTCCACCTGAGAGCTAGCAGCTGATTACTGAGCGCCCGGTTCCGGCCAGGCGCTCCGCTCGGAGCTTTTCCGTGCTGGTACCGAACCCGTGAGGTCCGCACTGTCCTGCTCTGCACTTCACAGAGGCGCAGGCTCAGACAGGTCCTGCGGAAACGTGGTGGAGGTGTCCCAGCTGAGGAGTAGCCCAGCTGAGGTGTGCGCCTGGGCTTCTGTTTTGACTGTAGGTCCTAGGCCTTTGCCCCAAATCCCCATGCCACGTGTGGTGGGGAAGAGAGGGGAGAAGGGGAGGGAAAAGGAGATGAAAGGCATGGGGTCCGGAGGGAGGCTCCAGGGAAAACATTTCCTCACAACCTGCAGCCAGATTTCTATCCACACAGCTCTCAGAGACACAAAGGCTTCTGACAAAATTGTGAGTTTTTCCTTAAAGAAAGAAGTAGTTCAGCAGAGGTGGAGGGATGAGTGAGAAGGGAGCTAGTATTTTTTTGTTCCCATGAGCTGACTGTTTTCCTCACAGACTCAACGACAGTCCAATGAAGTAGGTTTGGGTAGACAGATGTGGAGACTGAGGCTCCAGGAGATGCAGGGTCTTGTCCAAATTAGAACTAGTTAGCTTCAGGGTAAGATTCGAATTTAGACCCTTTGACTCCAAAGCCACTGCTCTTGTCATCCAGTCTCCTGTGGCTAAAAGGGATCACAGACCAGATGCAGCCCTCCTCCCCACCCCCAAGTCTAGCCTTGCTGGCCTACTATCCTTCTCCCAGTGCCAGATTCAACCCCACCTCTGAGCCCTTGCATTTGCTGTTTCCTTTACCTGGAGTGTCTTAGTCAGATCTTGGCATGGCTGGCTCCTCTGTTACCCCCTGGGTAATCCTGTTCCTGACATTTACTGTTCATCACATCACTCTGTTTTCTTTTCCTCTTCTTTTTTAATCCTTACCCGAGGATATTTTTTCCATTGATTTTTAGGGGGGGGGGCATCGATTGGTTGCCTCTGGCAAGTGCCCCAACCAGGGTGGGGGAATGGAACCTGCAATCCAGATACATGCCCTTGACCAGGAATCAAACCCGAGACCCTTTGGTCCTTGGGCCAACACTAACCACTTAGCCACATGGGCCAGGGCATTTTACAGCATTTATCACTCTGTAAATTTGTCTTTTTTATCTTTTGTTTGTGGGTGTGCTGAGTTGTCTCCTTGCTATACCGAATGTAAGCTCTATTTAAGTGGGCTGTGTCAGTTTTGTTATGCTCAGATCTTAGCACCGTGCTGGACACAGTAGGCGTGCAGTAAAACTTGAATGAGTGAACAAGGTGGTCAGGTTAGGTCAAATGTCCATGGGGGAAGGGGTGTGGAGGAAATTCTGCAGTAAGAGTGCACGAGTACCCCGAAGTTCTGGGGTGCCAAGAACAGGTGCTGAGAGCAGTCAAAGTTTCCTTTGGGTCTCTTTTTTCACAGGTGAGAAATTGCTCTTGTACCCTGAAGTTCTGGGGTGCCAAGAACAGGTGCTGAGAGCAGTCAAAGTTTCCTTTGGGTCTCTTTTTTCACAGGTGAGAAATTGCTTTTGAGGATCACAATGTGTGTAAAGGTGAGTATCCTAGAACAAGGGAGTAAAGTCCAAATTAGGAGGATTTAAGTCACAGCAGAGACAAACACAGCCAGGTTTGATTAGAAATGGGTCTGAACCATGCCCAGTCCCCTGACTACTCTACAGTAGGTTGGAGAGACACGAACAGGCCATAATTTCCCCAAAACCATAGAGGGGAAGTACAAACTATCAAAGGAGGCAAGAGCCAATCCTAGGCTCTGTGACCTGGCCTTTGGCCTTGGTTTCCCAAGTTGAGACTATGGCAGTGATGGGAAGTGAGGAACCCAGTTCCTCCTTTTTCTCTTTTCTGCCTTCCTCCTCGCTCTCTACCGGACAATTCTGGATTCGGCCACCAGGGGGCGCGGGAGGGCCGCTCTGAGAGGAAAGCTGAGGCCGCAGGGCGGGTGGAAGAGGCCGCGATGTGAGGCTGAGGTTGGGAGGGGCTGCGGACGCGGGTGGCGAGTGCGTCAGGATGTGCGTCTTCGCTGGTCCGTGACTCGGGTACCGAGTGTCAGATCCGAGGCTGTGGGGTGTCTGTCAGACTGGACGCTGTGTTTACAGGAGCTGGGGCCCAGGGTCTGGGCAGGCCCCTGGGGTTGGGGCTCCACCTGGGAGGACTGTTTCCAGTCCAGGTGTTGGTCAGATGACTGTATTCCGAAGGAGAGTGTGTGTGTGTGTGTGTGTGTGTGTGTGTGTGTGTGTGTTCAAAGGCTTGGGGGAAGTGGTGGGGGTAGTAGAGCTGAGATTAGAATTAGAATTAGGAGTCCACTGGGATTTGGGGTGGAGACCCTGAGTGTGAGCAGGGCCACTGTTCCTACTGGAACCCTAAATTCTGATCTTGGCTTGCCTCAGGAAGCTGTGTGGCACTAGCCAGCCTCTCCCCTCCCTTGCACCTCTCAGCTCCATCAGGAAAATAGTACATAGGTACCACTGCCCCCACCCTACAGTCTGCGGCTTTTCCTTCTAGCTGTCTGCACACCAACCAAACACAGCTAATAGCCAGTTGCCCAGAAGACCTCTAGACTTCTCTCAGGGTCTCCCCACACCCTCCCCCTCCCTGGTCTAGGCCTCAAAGTCACAGAAGAAAGGAAAGAATGAACCACTGAGGGGAAGGAGCAAGACAGGGGCTGTCAGGGGGCTCCTCCTAGTGTGCCAGAATGGGACTCTGGGCTTCAGTCCCTTTCCTGTACTATAGACCCCCTCCCAGCTTCCTCTGTCCGCCAGGTTGGTCCAGCTTCAGTCCCCCAGCCTCCCTTCACCCAACCTCTTCTTAGCCCCCTCCCACCCCCCAGCAGCTGGTCCTGTTTGTTTTCCCAGATCAGTTTCGCTCAGAGCTTCCTGAAGGATGGATGCACAGGTGGCTTTGTTTGCCAGCTCAGCACCCTCACCCTACCTCCTCCACATCCACAGCCTTGGCCTTTAGGTGTGGAGAGGGAGAGTTAGGTAGACAAAACAAACAAACAAACAAACAAACAAACAAACAAACGGTATCTCCAGATTTACACCTCCAAGAGACCTCAGTATCTCATAGGGATCACATCACCTTTAGAGAATCCCATCCCACCCCATTCAGTTCTTCCAGACCTGGGGTGGGGGCAGGAAGTGGAGGAGCAGGGCTGCAAAGGAGGGGGTGGTGATGGTAGGGACCTTTGGTTCCGCAGAAAAATCCTGAGGACCACTTCCCCTCTGATGATTCTACCCGAACACCTATCTCATAAGGGTACCCTAAGATCTCACAGAGAAACCCTCAGACCCAGTTCTGTGTCCTGTAGATCCTGATCATACCCTCATTCCCTATGGGGACATGTAGATCCAACAAAGAAACCCTTAAACCCAACCCTGGGCTCTCACCCCAGTTAAAGGTCCCCATCCCAGTTAAAGACCCTGAAAATCCCCAGCGCAGTGATGTCTCCCTCAAATAGAGCCCCATCCTGTGAAAGGCCCGATTTCTCAGGACTGTTGGGTAGCTAAGAGGTGCCTGGTGGCCCTTGTCCTATCAAGTCAGCCTGTTCCCACCCTTTCCCCCTCATTTCACTGGGAAATCAGCCAGGGCTTTGGTGACTGAATATGCAAATTCTGTGAATGGTGCCCTCCTGCACCTCGGTACCATCACCACCCCCTCCTTTGCAGCCCTGCTCCTCCACTTCCTGCCCCCACCCCAGGTCTGGAGCCAGGAACAGGCAGATGAGCACTTTCCCTGGGGCTGTGAGGTCTGGTCTCCTGGGAGACAGAGATAACAAGTGAGAGACCAGCTCAGCTCTGGCAGGGTCCAACAGCTGGGCCCCAAAGAGGTGGGTCTTGAGGGGGCGGGAGCTCCACCCACACAGACCTATTCTCTCATCCGCTATGAACAGAGCCCTCAGTAGGGATGGAGAGCTGGCCAGCATCCAGAGATGGGAGGAGGCTTTCACCACCACCCACTCACCCAGACACAAAGCTACAGGGCTGGCACAGGGCAACAGGGAGAGCACACGCATGTACACATTCACACAGTACAGGCACATGGATGGGTCCCACATGCCTTACAGGTGAACAGTGTCCTAGGATTTAATAGACACCTCAAAGTCACACTCAATGATGGGCAGACACTGTTCACTTGTTTCTCAAGTATTTAATAGGATGTACTATGTTCCAGGCACTGTGCTGGTTCGGAGTCACACAGCAGTATGCACTTTCACATGCACATGTCCCACTCCATGGCCACCTGGAGATCGGCTCAGCCACCCACCCACCATCATACAGACACCGAAGAGTGGGCTCTGGAGTCACGTCGCTGCCCGGGTTCAAATCCAAGCTCCTCTGCTTATAGGCACTTGCACTGTTTCTCAGCTTTTCCCTCTGTAAAATGGGAATAATAGTCTTAAAAACTGTTGTGAAGATTTAACTACATGTAAAACACAGCCTGCTGTATGCACCCAATAAACGTTAGCTGTTACTGTTGCCGTTGTGGTTATGACCGGCTTTGCTGCCTGGTTCTCCCCGCGCCCTGGGGCTGGGGTGGGTGGAGGGAAGAGTCCACGCAGCAAGCACGACTGGGAGCTGCTCTCCCTTGCCACACTTGCTCCTGGAAGCCAGCCCAGCCCTCAGGATGAGGGCCTTTCCCACCTCACCCCACTCCAGCCACTCTGCTCAGGACCTCAGTTTGGAGGATTGGGAGGGTCAGAGGGGAGTAGCCCAATCCTTTGTTTTTGTTTAGGCCTCTGGTCTCCTGGAAAGAATGCTTGGGAGTGAAACTGGAGACTTCTGGTCCCTGCACTTTTTCTGACTCTGTATGTGGTCTTGAGCAGGTCACTCCCCCTTTAGGGCCTCGGTTTTGTACCTGTAAACTAAGCTAACTGCTGATCCTGGATGGGCCTCCCAGCCTGACTTCTGAGATCCTGTGATGCCTCAGGAAGTTTCCCTCCCCTTCCCACCCAGCCTCCCTCCTCCCCTCAGGCCTAGCCAGCGTGAGGGGGCGAGTTGCCTGCTGTCGCCATGGGGACTAATCTCCAAGAAGGTCAGTGAGCCTCTGGTTCTGCCTTGGCTGGATGGGGATTAGCACCTGGGTATGAACCACCCTCCATACCTCCATGCCCAGGTATCCCCACTCTCTTGTAGACCCTGGGCAGCCTCCACAGCCAGAAGCTCCAAGGCTGGGCCAGAATCAGCAGGTGGACAGTGGAGGCAGGGCAGCTGCCACGGTTGTCTGTCCAGCTGTGGCCAAGAGAGAAAGGGGGAAAGATGGAGTCAGATCAGCCCCAGTGTCCACTCATGGCCTGAGCCTTGCCCCTCTTCACCTTCTGCTTCTTAATGGGGAGATACTGGTCTCCCAAGATAGGGGTGTCACTCCCACCTCCATCCTTGGCTGTCCCATTTGCAGCCACGGAGAAGCCACCTCTTTCTCCTCTGTTGGGGGCAATTTCCCCTTACCAATGTGGGGTGGAGGCTGTTTCCACGGACACCTCCCCCTTCTTCTACACACACTGTGCCTTCCACCTCCGGCTACCTGACCTGTGACCCTCCGTCTTCAAATCCTTCCATCTCTGAAGTGTACATGTCTGGTGGTCTCTGTCCCTCTTCTCTGGGTTTTCTCAGGTGGTCTCTGCCACTGTCTCAGGTCTCTCTCTAGCTCTTGTTTACACTGTGTGTGCAGTGGGGAGGGTGGTCTGCAGTTTCTCTGGCCTTGAAATTTCCCCTGTTGTTCTCACACCCTTCTCATCTGTGCCCTCTGTTTGTCCTCCCGTCCTGGTTGTGTTCTTGGCCCTCCTCCTCTCATCTTTCTCCCGAGTTCCATTTCCAATCAGCAGTTTCCCAGTCCCACTTCTGCCCACACTCCTCTTCCTGCTCCCTCCCCCGTCCAGGGTGCTGACAGAGATGACAGGAAGCAGGCTCTGGCTGGGAGCAAGACAGGCAAGGGGGGAGGGGGCCGCCTGGAACACCAGCTGCTGAGCACCCCCCTCACCCAGCTCTGCACCTGCAGGTCTGCCTGGCGTCTGGAGACTCCACCCCTGGCCAGGCAGGGAAGGAGGGGCCTGGATGAAAGGACAGATCCCTGGCCAGGAAATGCAGGTCTAGGGATTGGGTGGGGGATGGAGGTCCAGGGAAATTAGGCTCTGGGGGAAAGAGGCAGTGGCGCTCTGTCACAAGAAAATGAGAGCAATGGTGGCCTCATTTTCTCAACAATCCCTTGCCAAAGGACTGTTGTGTGTGTGTGTGTTGGGGGTCATTCCAGGGGAGACCTTTTTGCGCAGCCCCAGTATCTCTAGAATCCCAGCCAGATAAGGGAGAGCGCTAGCCCCCTTCTATGATTGGGGGTTGGGAGAAAACCCGTCCAAGGCACAGGGAGGACACAGGAGGACGTGCCAGCACCAGGCCTAGTCCCTGACAGGCACACCATTCAGTGCCAGGCAAAAAGCAGAGGGCTAGGCCCAGGACGGAAGCCTGTTCAGGGAGGCCAAAATGGGGGCTGCACACGCCCCAGCCTGGGACCCATGCACCCCCTCATTCCCCTCCAAGCTGCTGCCTGCAGATGCCACCTGCAGTGCCCCCTCTCCCCAGACCTGCCTGGGATCTGTCAGGGTCATCTCATCCTCACTCCCTTCCCTTCTCTGCAACAAGGACTCAGCAGATCCCATGGAACATGAGGGTGGTCAGGTGAGGGATGGTAATGGAGTGGGGGGGGGGGGGACAAGCCAGCAAGCACCTCCAGCAACATCGATATTGGAGCTGAAAGGGACCAGTGACTCCTGACCCTCACTCTCATCTCCCTGAGGGCTTGCCCAGGCCATGGGTGTGTGGGGGTGCAGTCCCTTCCCACAAGGCTTCCTCACCCTAAGGGGGAACTGGGGCTCCATATTGCTGTCCAAGGAGCCTTGGTTCCACCCCATCTATAACTAGCCCCTCCATCTGGGGCTGGCTCAGCATTACCATCAATTTTGGGAGGAGGAGTGGAGGACAGCTGGAGTCACAGGACAGACTCAGCCAGGGACTCAGACTGGCTCCAGGCCTTGTGTGGAGCCCTCAGTTCTAGGGTCTCCGAGCAGAAGGCCAGCGGTCTCGAATAATATCTGTCCCCCTCCTCCATGTCAGATCTTAACACTTTGAGTCTCCAGAAAAGGGGATGGTCTGTCCCAGATTTGGGTTGTAGCTGATGACTCATGGACTCCCAGCTAAGCTGAGGGCCACATAGACCCCACCCCCACCCTGAAATAAGAGGCCTTGGAGTTATGAAGTTAGGGAAAGGTGATGCGCTGCTGTGCCTGGGGACCCCATCAGGCAGGGACTACTGGACCCTGTGTTTGTCCTTTCCTATCAATCTGTCTGTCTGTCTGTCTGTCTGTCTCAGATATGGGAAGATTGAAAGAGGGGTGGGGGAGGTGACAGGGAGTGAATCCTCAGGATGACAGTACTGTAGGGATCTGGAGGAAGGACATGATCCTTCATCATGGTTCTAGCCCACCCCTCCCAGACTTTCCACACCTCACCACTAATTGCTCCAACTCTTCTGAGGGCCTCCAACTTTCCAGGTCAGGGGCCTCAGATATACTGCTAGAAGCCCAGAAACCAGTATATGGAGACTGGTGAGGCCCTCACGGGAGGCCAGACCAACATTCTCATTTTGCAAATGAGAAAATCCCAGGAGAGGCCCGAGAAATGACTTGCCCAAGGCCACAGAAGTCGCTGGGACAGAGTCGGGCCAGAAACCGGTTTCACGTTCTCTGAAATGCTCCTGTTCCGGGTTACAGCCCCCTATGCTACCCGGTGGGACCTGCTCAGTGGCCCGCATCACCCCGAACGGAGCCCGGCAGCCCAGCCCAGGAGTTGCGGGCCAGGGCAGGACAAGGCAAAGCGGGTGGGGCCGGATGGGAGCCGGATTTCCCCTGTGAGCGGCGCACAGCCTATCCGACCCGTATGGCGGCGGCGGCGGCCGGTGCCTGCGTGGCGATCGGGCTGGGCCTCCGGGCGGGTGCTGAGAGGCCGCCCCTGCCTCACGCGAGCCGAACGAACAAAACGCTCAGGTCCGGTTTGTGCGAGGGGCTCGTCGCGGGGCGGGAGCGGAGGGCCCGGGGCCTGGCGGTGGCCCTCGATGATCTCCAGGTCCTGGTCTTCCGAGAGCGCAGTGCCGCGCCGCGCTCCACCAGCCGCCGCCTCACCTGCGCGCATCTGTGGCTGACACGTCGGCGGCCCCGGGCGGCCACCACAGGTGCGCACCTGGTCTGCCCCTCCCTTCCTGGCCACCCTCCACCCGATCGGGCCCTGCTTGGCTTGGTCCCCAGTGCACGTTTCCGAGCTTGTGCCGAAGCTCGGGCTCAGCGCGCTCTTATACGGCTTGTTCAGTCCCCGCCCCCAGACACACACACACACACGCACACTCACACCTGTGCGGGTGCCCGTTTGCTCGGGGCAAATATTGACTCAGAGGAGGCGGAGCGCCCCAACCCCTTCCCCACCCCCGCCGGGGCTCTGGGGCCAGAGCTCTTCCGAGGCCTTGGCGGCGGGATGGGGGTGTTGGGGGGGGGGGTGGGGACCTGGGCGCCTCTGGAACAACACCAGATGTCACTTTTCCACCCACCCGCCTCTGGCGGAGTGTTCGGGGGGAGGATGGGAGGAGCCGAAGAGCAGAGGACAGAGGCTGCCTGGCCGAGGTTAGGGGGAGCAGGAGGTGGGTATCCTAGGAAGGCGGGACATCCCCTGGTCAGGGAATTCCTAGTCATAATGGGAGTAGCTCCTAGAGATTGTGGCCCGCTGTCTAGGGGTGACCTGCACCCGCGTTCCAGCGTCTATAGCTCTTGGCCCTCAGAGATGTGCCTCCGTTTCCCTTTCTTTCCAATCTATTAGCAGAGTTCCAGGAGCCCTGCAGCTGCCGGAAAAAGGCTGAGGGCGGAGTGCCCGGGCCTTGGAGTGGTCACCTCCACTCGCAACCACCTGCTGCACGGAACAGGCCTGGCGTTCAGTTCCTGACCACCACCTGCGCTGGGGCAAAGGCAGCCAGGCCCCAGCAGAAATGCCCTCCCCTGGCCTGACCAGGTCCAGGGCCAAGCAGCCAGTCAGAGAACCCTCGCCTAGCTGTGCTATGGAGTGGAGAGGCGCGACCTCCCAGTCAGGCCCTGTCTCCAAGGAGTCGCTGCGGTCCGATCGGCCGCTCCCACCATCTGTTTGTCAGAACGTGCGCGCAGAGTCGCTCCCACATCAGTGAATAAAGTAAAGGCAGATTTTTTTTTTTTAAAGGCTAGATGTTTTACTGGTGGAGCAGTGGAGAGGTGTCCGGCAGAACCTAGGGAAGCAAGTTCAAGGGGCTGGGCGCTTGTGTCCGCAATACATCAGGAGAGGGCGGTGCCGCCAGCAGCCGGGGCACTATTTGCTGTGACTCTAGGGGAGCTGTCGCCAGCAGGTCTGGAGTCGGAGTTCTGGAAGATAGAAAGCCCAGGCAGGGGTGAGGGCGACGTTTCTGGCCAAGAATGCCCTCCTCTGGCACCCCTCCACACCTCTCTGGTGCGGTTCCTGCTGCGGCGCCCCGGTGCCCCCACCTGGGAAAGCTGAGCGGTGGCAGCGCGATGACGCGCGGCCGAGAGGTGAGCACCACCTCTCCTCGGCTCGCCTCCACCAGGATGTTCTGGATTATGTTCTCCAGCAGCGCCTCCTGCAGGTTGGCGAAAGCCGGGAGCCTGTGGGGGACCAGGGCGGCAGGGTCAGCGCCATCACCTGCCAAGATGCTGTCCTCTGGTGGCCTCCTCTGTGCTGTACTATGTGCCACGCGCTCTATCTACATGGATTCTCATTTAACTCCTCACCCTCCCAACACTAGGAAGCATCCTCGTTCCAATTTTACAGACACTTAAAAGAGCCCAAGTTGCCAAATGTCATGCGGCTGATACAGTGGTGGGATTCGAACTCAAGTAATCAAAGTCCACATTCCAAAACCAGGTTTGGGGAAAGGCATCCAGCAGTGAGAGACAGCAGAAGGGAGTCGACAGGGCCAAGGAAATTCCAACCCCAACAGAAAGCAACCACAGAGCAGTCCCCGGGGGAAAGTGGTACAAGGAGAGGTGGTACTTCTTTTCTGGTTCTGGAAACCCATTGAAGAAACCTTGAAGACTATAACTATCCTCCTTGAAGTGGTATGATGGTGAATGTTAATAGCCAGGTCTTGGAGAAAAAATTAAAACTAGCCCGCCATTCTGTAAAGACTCGCACCCAGGCCTTACCCTTCCAATGTAATGTGAGTGAACACTGCATGGGTAGAGATGCGTATAGTAGAGGTCACCCCAGTATACCATCGCCTTGCAGGAAGGGTCCTTCTGCATACAGCCCCCCCTCCAAACCCTCACCTGGGTCTAGCTGCTCACCGACTGATGGCCTCCTTCTCATCGTGCTCTTGCTCCTCCTTCATTATGACCTTCAGCTGCTGCTGCCACCACCATTTCTGCAACTCCTGGGACATAGGTGGCGGTGTGGATTCAATCCCTGTCCGGGTCAACTTCTCTTCCTTCTCCTTTACCTCCTCCTTCACCTCCAGCTCCTCCTTGCCTGTTTCCTCCTCCTCTTTTATCTCTTCTTCCTCCTCTTCCTCCTCTAACTCCTCCTCCTCCTCCTCCTCTTCTTCTTCCTCCTCCTCATCCTCTTCCCCTACTTCTTGCTTCCCCGGCCTCCATTTGTCCTCCTCCTGCTCCTTGGCTTCCGCATTCTCTCCACTGTCGGAGGATAGAGATGAGTCTGGCTCTAAGTACACATTGCTGTTGTGGGCCATGAACCTGGCTGACTGCTCATTCCAGAACTGGCAAAAGTAAGGCGTCCGCTCCACCAGGGTTTGTTCTATGGCCTCATGGAAGGTCTTGTCTTCCAACAGGCCCCTGGGTGGCAGGGAGGAAGAGAAGTTTGTCGTTGAGAGGCTTTGCAGCCCCCTATGAGTTTTGGTTTCAGTATTCCCCAAGTAGTGGTTCTTGCCTACTGTGTTCACAAACAGGAGCAAAGTGGGGAAGGGGAGCCCTTGGTCCATTGCCCCTCCTATCCTTCTTTAGAGGAAGGTGTCTCTGGACCCCATGGAGTCTTAGAAGTGAACATTATGTGGTGGAGACAGAACCAGGAGGTCAGAGTTACATGGATGAGGGGCAGAAACCCTGGAGAGAATGTAAACTGGCTCAGACCTCATCTACCAGCCATGCACAGGGCAGAATCCAGCCTTGATGATCCCTCCTGGGGCCACCAATGGGAGGATCTTGTGAGGAAGTTATATTTTTCAGGAAAGAAAGGGCTAGGACTTCAGGGGCTGTTAGTGGACCCAGAGTTGACTGAATGGGCCGGAGAAATGGGGAGGGGGTGAGGATCCAGGGAATGGACAGTCACCTGATGATGGCGGTGAGACAGTCAACCAGAAGCTGCTTCTTCTGCTTGGAGGCAGGGTCCCACTTGTCAGGGGATTCTTTCTCAGAAGCCTCTGACTCCTCCCTGACACAATTCTTTGGCAGGTCCCTGGGGCAAGCCGTGACATTGAATGGCCTGGGCAAGCCACCATGCTAGGGCTGGGGGCATGAGCAGGGGTGGTGGCCTCATAGCCATGAGGACGTAGATGAGTTTGGGTTAGACCCAGTCTTAACCCAAACATGGTGCTACTGTATTTGGGGAACTAAACCCAATGCTCAGAGTCAGTGCAGGCCCTGGAGAGGCTCTAATTTGTAAAGGGAGGAATGAGGAGGCCTAGGTGGATTCTCTGGGGGCTCTGGCTCTTTGCCCTCTCCTCATAAGGGCCTAAGCAGAAATGGGGGCAGCTTGGACCTAGCAATGCCCTATTAGACCTGAGGTCCCCCACTGCACCTCTTCCAAGCCCTCAGCAAGGATTGGGTCTGGAAAACCCCTGTTCTGGAGTGGGAGAGGGGACAGAGAGCAGAGGAAGGAGACCTCTCACTCCCTGAGAGATCACCTGTGCAAGAAGTATCGGGAAAAGTCGGAGAAGAAGTTAGCCAGGAAGTAGTCGATGGCATGGGCACGGGCAGTGAGGCCCAAGTAGAGCATGATTGGTGAAGGTGGCTGGGGACGTGGCCAAGATGTCTCCTCCTTTGGGATCTTAAGATTCCAGCTGGTGGGCTGGTTGAGAGACTGCTGTTTCCTGATAGGGGGCAGCGTCTTTGGGAAAGGGGAGGCATGATGGCAAGTCTTTGGGAACTGCATTCACATCACCAATGGGTCCCTAGCTCACCAACCAGACCTTTTGGGCCACACAGGGGTTTGACTTCACCCATTGGCACTTTTATCCCTCCCTTCTAGGAGGCTGGACCACGGATTGGAGGTATCTCTGAGAGCGAGCAAGGACCCTCTCAAGTTATCCAAGGAGATGGGCCCGCGGCTTATGGCCTTACCTTGTACTTCCTCGTAGGTCCACAGGCTGTACAATATACCCTTCTCTGTGGGAGTAAAGAGACCCCTGCTTAGGATACAAGAGGACTAGAGGAACTCTTCTCTTCCTACCCTTTCTACTGACCCACCAAAGACCTGCAGTCAATGCCAGGACCTGTTGCCCTCTAGGACTTGCCCAAGTCCTAGCCACACCCTCTTCCAGAAACTTCCCGAGGGAAGTGTGACCTATAGACAAGGAAAATCTGGTTATCCAACTGAAGGAAATAGGAAGTGCCACCAAATATGTGTAGGCTGCCCCAAAAGAGTTTATCTTTGTGCCCTGGAGCTTTGTGCTTTGGTGTGATAAGGAACAGCCCCCCTTATTACAACTTAATTCAGAAATCCCTTCTTCTGTGGCCTCAAGATGTGATTTGCATTCATGGTTGGGCCAGAGCTTCAGAGAGGAGCAGTCTCTCCCTGGGAGTTCAGTGTGGTGGACACAGAGGTGATTGAGGGACAAGAAGACCATCATGGGAAGGCTATGAGACTGGGGGAGGAACCAAGACGTGTTTCATCTCATGTTTACCGTTTTCCCCTGACAAATGCTCATAGCGTGTTCAGTGAATGCTCACTAGGGGCCAGACACTGTTGTAGACATGTTGCATATATTAACTCATTTAGTCCTCCCAACAGTACTGTAGAGCAGATAATATTTTACTGGCACCTGAAAACATTTTTTACACTTTTATTTTTAACCTTCTTAATTTGGGAAATTTCAAATATATCAAAATTTGTAAAGATTGCTACAAAGTACGTATCTTCCATTACTCGCTACCCAGATTCAACAATTAGCCGCTCTCAGCCCATCTTGTCTCATCTCCATCCCACCTCTGAATGACCTTGAAGCCAATCCCAGATGTCATATTACCCTCATTTTATAGTTGAGGGAACTGAGAAGTTAAATAATTTGACCAAGATCATGGAGCTAGAAATAATCAAAACCAGCAACGCTTTCCCAGAGCCTGCACCCAAAACCACCATCCTGTACTGTTCTCTGTCAGGAGGTGAACTCTATCTTGTTTCCCTGGTCTCCAGTACCCAGCATTTCAAAGGCACGTGTTGGCCTTGGCTGGTTTGGCTCAGCACTTAGAGCATCGGCCCATGGACCAAAGGGTCACGGGTTCAATTTCTAGTCAAGAGCACATACCTGGGTTGCAGGTTTGATCCCTGACTCTGAGGCAACCAATTGATGTGTCTCTCTCACATCAGTGTTTCTCTCTCTCTCTCCCTCCCTCTCTTCCACTCTATCTAAAAAATCAGTGGAAAAATATCCTTGGGTGAGGATTAACAAAACGAAGCAAAATAAAAAAAAAGCACTTGTTAAATATTAGCTACATGAAACAGGAAATGGTCAGCCAGTCTTCTGTATTCAAATAGTCTCTTGGAGAGATGCTGTGCTTAGTCTAATGAAAGAAATCTAATTTCTTAGGGCAGGCTGGCCAATTTTGCATTAAGACCCACTCGGATCACTACCTCTGTCCCCTCTGGTAAGGCCAATCAGAAAGATCTGTGTGTTCAAGGCCCACTCTGTCCTCCGCACCTCCACTTTCCTGTCCGTGATTGTAAACTCCACTTCCTGCCGCACCTGCTCATCCTTCCACTCTTGCAGCTCTTTATGGAACTCCTGAAGGAGTTCCTGCTGGTACACCTGGGCCCAGGACAAGGACAGAGAAGACCAGGGTCTGAGAGACTTGCAGCCAGGCCTTGCCTTGGGCCTGTGCTGTGGGCCCCCCAACCTTTCCAGGGGCTGGCTCTCTCTGGGATTCTGGGGATCCAATAGCCCACCCCACTCCCCGGGGCTGGGAGCTGTGCTTTATCCCAGCTTCTCTCCGGGGCTGGTCCTACCTTGCATACCAGGTCCATGCTGTAGAAACTGGCATGCACTGAGGCCTTCAGAGTCACCACAAATGGGATTGACTCTCCCGGGGCCACCTTCCCTTTCATGGGGCTCACAGACACCTGTTGATTTGGGGAAGGAGTCTCTGGATCGTCATGGAGATGGAATGGGACAAGATGGGATGGGAGGGGATGGAGTGGTATGATATGGGAGGATGTATGGGATGGGAGGATAGGGGAGGGTGGGGTGAGACGGGACAAGATGAGACTGGATGGGACAGGATGGAATGGGATGGGCTGAGATGGGACATGATGGGAGGAGATAGGCTAAGTCTGGAGCCGTGCTGGAGGTTCGGATTCTGTGGACACAAGGGGCTCTCACCTCCCCGAAGTCTAGAGGCTTCAGCTGCCAGACGAAGACAATTGTCTCATTCTTGGAGATGTTGTTGAGGAACAGAAAGCGGCTGCACTTGCTCTGCACAGGAATGTTTCCCAGTGAGATGCGAGACTGGGACAGGAAGACATTCTGTTGGTGGAGACAACACAACAGAACTTTGGGAGGTGAAGAAATAATAACCATAGTAACCACTGCCAGTTACTGAGTGCTTTCAACAGGCCAGGTACCATGGGAGGCCATTTACATGCATGTGATCTTCCCAATAGCCCTATGACACAGGTACTACTATTGTCCCCATTTTACAGATGTGCTGCTAAGGTTCAGACAACATAAATATTTTCTCCAAAGGTCTCTTACAGGTGCAGCTGGAATAAACCCAGACGGTCTCACTCTAAAACCTTTTTGACCATAAAAATGGGCTTGGGAAGGCTGAGAAATCAGAATTCGCTTTGATAAGACAGAACTACAACCAACACAGTTTGAGTCCCTTGCTCTGGTTGTAAATGAATGGGTGATCAGCTGTTTTTGTTGAAACTGGGCACAAAATAGTAGCTATGTTGTAGGGGTGTCTGGAAAGACTGAGGCCACATGCAAGGAGCACTTTCTCTCGATCCAGACTGATTGCCTCCAGGGCTGGGACTTCGTTGGATTCTTCCCTGTGTTCCCAGGGCCTCCACAGGGCTCATCGTGCAGTAAGAGTCTGAAAGGGTAAGAGCAGAAGGGTGGACAGGCAGATGTCGAAGTGGACAGAGTCTGGATGGGTGCAGGGAAGATGGATGGAGAGCTGGGTGGGTGGATGGATAGATACATGGATGAGTAAATGGGTATACAGGTCAGTGGGGAGATGGATAGATGGGTGGATGGATAAATGGATCAGACCTCCCAACATTGAGGAGTATGTGAACTAAAGACAATGTTAGTGACTCTAGTTATCTTTCAGCAAAATCCATCTGGGTCCAGGGTTGGGCTGTTCTGCCTGAAGATAATACCTTAGAACCCTAGAATGGGAGAGCTTCTTTCTACCCTTTCTAATAACCCCATCCTAATGCCCAGAAAAGAGGGTGGAGTGGCTTGAGCAAGAACACCTGTGGTCACTAGGTGGCAGGGTAAGCCTCCTGTGGAGCTGGTGCTGCCTCCTAACTCTGGAGGAGGGCTGGTTCCAGGCTTCCTCTCTGTATCCTTCCATTCTCAACATCATCATCTTTCCTTCTCAGCCTCCCCGTCCCTCTGCACTGGCCACGCTGGGCTCTCAGGCTCCTCCTAGGCCTCATGCCTTCCCAGTTCCCGTCCCCTACCTGTCCAGGGACCATCAGCCTTGAGTGTACGGAGCTGTTGTCCCATGAGGAGATATTGTGGAAAGGGGCTGTATCCCCCATGGCATGGGGGTCATAGCCCACTCCTTGGAATTGGATTATGGCTGAGTTCCATCCCAGGATGTGTACGGGCACGTTCACCTGGGGAGTTAGGAGGGTTGGGGGAAAGGACTGGTCAGAGCAGGGCCTGCTGAGGAGGCCAACTCCAACCCCTGCCCCACGTTAGCCCAGGCTGCTGCTCACTGTGTAGGTCTTGGCTTCAATAGGTGAGAAGATCCACAGGACCTGAGCAGTTGTGCCCGGCTGGATCTCCCCTTGGGGGTTGAGGCAGCAGAAGATGGGGTGGTCAAAATTTTTTTCCTGAACATGAGTCAGGACGTTGGTCTGGATCTCATATGTCACGGGCACCGAGCCACCATTGTACATCTCATAAATCTGCAGGAGGTGGAAATAGGAAAACCTCCAAACCAGCTCAGGGTTGCAATGCAGAGAGCCCGGGATTCTGTGTCCACTGCAGGTGGGCAGGTTGATCTCCAGAAGTCACACTTACAGTCCCAGAGCTCCCTTAATACCTCGAATTTCCCTTTTGGCTTCATCATCCAAGAAGCATGTAACTATATTTTCAACCTGTGATGTTTTGAGATAACCTGTAATCCTTATTCTATTTGCTCTCGACTTACCTTTGTTAAGGTATAAGGGGACACTATGCTCGTGTCCTTAGTATTGGAGTTTAGGCAAATGTCCAAGCAGGCACCATCCTGACTCTTCATCATTTTTTTTTTTTTTTTTATCCTCACCCGAGGACATTTTTCCATTTTTTGTACAGATAGAGTGGGAGGGGGAGAGAGAGAGAGAGAGAAACATCGATGTGAAAGGGACACATCGAGTGGCTGCCACCCGCACGACCAACCAGGGCCGGGGACAAACTGCAACCGAGGTACATGCCCTTAGCGGGAACTGAACCCAGGTCTCTCCAGACCGCAGGCGGACGCTCTAACCGCTGAGCCAAACCGGCCAGGGCCTTCATCATTTCCTAGGCTCTGGTTCTAACCACCTGTGAGGCTGCCACTTTCCACATCTGCTATTAGAGGCAGAACAGAGAGCGGAAGGAAGGTATGAGGTCCCTCGAGATTAACTCCAAAGTTTTGGAATCACAGAACATTTTGGAAGAAACCAGAGAGCTTCTGGCCCAAGCCTTCATTTGAGAGATGAGCAAAGAGAAGCCAGAGAGAATAGAGTTCATGTGGATTGAGGCCCGGCCTCATCGATTTCAGCGCCCACCCCTGGGACCGTCCTCTGAACGTCAGACTAACTTCTCCTTGACAACCTCTCTTGGTTGTCTCACAGGCATCTCAAAATTGACCACAATGCAACTCTTCACTCTAAAACCTATTCCTCCCCCACAGTGCATCTCCTTTCAGTAAGTGGACTACATATTCCCGGCAGCTCGAACCAGGAGTCCAACACATCCTCAATCTCCCCGTGTCTCTTACTTCCCAGATCCAATCCCCAGGAAGTCCCGATGATTCTACCTCTAAAATGCAAATTAAATCTGTTCACCTCTCTCTCTTTCCATGGCCCTCTTCCGGGCCATCATCTGTCATCATCTCATGACCGAAAGAAAGCTCGGCCACAGTTGTGGAATTTGGCTGGAGGCACAACTGGGTCTGCTGGCTCCGTATCTGGAGACATTTTCTATTGTCTGTGCTCAGGGCCACAAGAGAGTGGTCTGGTCCCTCTCCTGAGGCACCTGAGTCCTTGCCTTCCTTTTGGGGTGTGTGGACCTCTGCAGGCTTGGGCACGCCCAGCCCCAGCTGGTGCTTCCGGGAAGCCAGTGGGGTAGAGGGTGGTGCAGGGAAGGGAGGTGTGAGCGTGGGGCTGGCGACCTCCACTCAGGTCCAGGGAGCCCATTCCTCTGCCTCGAGGCTGAATGGCTGGAGGCCCCTGCCCAGAAACACAAGGGCTTCTAAATGGTTGGAAATTTCAAAGCTATGAAATGTTTGGGGAAATGCTATGTCCCCCTCTTGGAGATTTCCAATGTACATTTTCACAGCAAAGGAACCCAGTTCCCTCCAGCTAATAAAGAAAATCTTATAGCTTTGTGAGAATTCATATTCCAGTTTTCCACATCCAGGAGGAGGTCCTTGAAGCAGTGCTTTTCAAACTGTTGCTGAGACCTGTTAGCGAGCAGGTCATGAAACCTATTTAGTAGGTCATGCTCAGCATTAAAAAAATATGGAACAGAATATAATAAAACAAAACACCAGAGTTCTTTTAAATAGTAGTGTATATATTGATTTGTGATCTGTTGTATGTGTATGTAAGTACTGGGTTATCATCCAAAATACATTAGTGTGGCCCTGGCCGGTTTGGCTCAGCGGTTGGAGCGTCGGCCTGCGGTACAGAGAGACCAGGGTTTGGTTCCCTCTAAGGGCATGTACCTCGGTTGCAGTTTGTCCCCGGCCCTGGTTGGTCGTGCAGGTGGCAGCCACTCGATGTGTCCCTTTCACATCGATGTTTCTCTCTCTCTCTCTCTCTCTTCCTCTCTCTCCCTCCCGCTCTATCTGAACAAAAAATGGAACAATGTCCTCGAGTGAGGATAAAAAAACAAAAAACAAACAAACAACAAACATTAGTGTGGTTTATGGTCAAAGAAGTTTGAAGAACACTGTGCTAGAGCTAAAAATATAATAAGCCTCTTTTTGCATGAGAACAAGGCCTGGCTGAGTGCTGGGCACCAGGCACCAGGAAGCTGAAGCCTCTTGCCTTGGGTCTCTGCCAGTTGCCCAGTCTCAGGGTTCAACCTGTAGCCCCTGAGGGCTTCGAGTGAGGGCTTCTGGAAGGCAGTATCTTTGTCACCCTATCAAGAACTTTTGCAGATACACAGAGATCACCATGTAGGCCTCTTGGGGGCCAGGATGATTTAGACCACTGACCTGCTGCGGCGGCAGTGCGTCACCGATGGGGACAGGGATGAACTGGTGGCTCGTGGAGGTGAAGTGCACATACTTCTGCTCCAGCCTCACTGTCACACCAACGAAATTTAGCTAGAAACAGAGAGCTCATGAGTAGCATCCTTCCTTGGGAGGAAGTGAAGCACCCAGGAGAGAGATTCAGACCCCAGCTCCCTGGGGCCATAATTCCCTGATTGTCCCAGGACAGGATCAGGGCTGGGGCCTCACCAGGATCTCCCGGCCATAGGACACCTTGAAGAGCACTGGGAGGCGATCAGTGCCAATGAAGAGGTGGCTGGAAGGGAGGACACAAGTCCGGGATGAGTTAGGGAGCCCTGGCACCAGTGGGAGAGCAAACGATCACAGGACGCCTGTGACTCTGAGCTGGCGCCCCGGGAGCATGTGGAAGCCCCTGAGTTGGGAAGGGACAAAAGGGGAATTAAACTCCCCTGCAGTGGGAAGGCAGGGTCCTCCCAGGGTGGTGCCAGGCCAGGATCCACCAGGAGCCGGGGGAAAGGGGGGATCTCTGGGACTGGAAGTGCAGGGTGAGCACCTGTACTGGAGCTCCACCACCTGCTCCTGCCCAGGACTCAGGCTCCCCGTCCGGGGGCTGATGGAGAATATGCAATTGTCCTGCACACGCATTTGGTGTAGCTCGATGCAGTCAAACTCCGCTTCGTCTGCCCACGGCTCCAGGTCAATCTGCTGGTCGCTTGGAAAGAGGAAGGCCCTGGGAAGGGGTACAAAGCAGGAGGAGTGAAGCCTCTCAGTCAGAAGAGAGAGGCAGGAGCTCTGAGCCCCTGGAGGGATGGTGGCCTCCTCCTCCATGCTCCCCACTTCATCCCGCCATCTGGCAAGCTGTCCCATGCATGGCTGGGCAAACGTGGTTGTGGTGGATTCCCACTGCACAATGACTAAGCAGGAGTGAAGGTCAGGGCTCCCATTTGGGTGCGGGGGGTTGAGGAGGTCACTTATATATGTGGGTTGGTTGGAGCTGGCTATTAACCCTGGAGGTGTTTCTGTGCCAAAACTCCTAGGAAGATCCCTTTGAGGCTCCTAAGAAGGCCAGCAGTACCACCCAGGGCCGTGTCCAGGCCAGCTCGAGAACAGAGCAGAGAACAGATGTCCCAGCAAGACTGGCACTCCGGAATCTGAAGCAAAGCTGGGCCTAGATTAATGCCCCTGAAATGCCTGGGTAAAGTAGACACTGTACTCTAAAGCTAGTAAAACAAGTGACAAAGGGGACCCAAAGTCACAATCTGAGATCTGGCAAAGAGATGGCCCCAAACTGGCAGAAGCTATAAAGAGGGAGAAGTCAGAGGGGTAAAGAAAATGGCCAACACATCCGAAGAGGCCCAACAGGAGTTTGAAAAAGCAAATCAAAACTCCCTCCGGCCCATCTTAAATATATTCACATCAGTAATGTGAAGAGTTACATCCAATGCTGTTATGTTTAGAAAGAAGAGACACCTTCAAAACAAGGTAGGAAGAGAAGAAACTGCTACCACCTTTTTTGTAGAAATTTGGAATAAAAAAAATGCATATGCCCTTTGACTCAGAAATTCTATTTAAGGGAAGTAACCTGCAGGAATAAATGCACGCATGTGTACCCACACAAAGATGTTTATTATAACATTCTTTTTTCTGTTAACTTTTTTTCTTTATTGATTTTAGAGAGAGAAGAAGGGAGAGGAAGAGAAATAGAAACATCGATGAGAGAGAACATAGATTGGCTGCCTCCTGCATGCCCCTCACCGGGCATTGGGCCCACAACCTGGGTGTGCCCTGACCAGGAATCGAACTGGTGACCCGGCGACCTCTTGGTGGATGGGTTGATGCTCAACCACTGAGCCACACCAGCTGGGCACAACTTTCTTTATAGTGGAAAAAAAAAGAAAAAGAAAAAGCACTGGAGGCCCGGCTGGTGTGGCTCACTGGTTGAGTGTCAACCCACCCACCAAGAGGTCACCGGGTCACCGGTTCAATTCCAGGTTAGGGCACACACCCAGGTTGTGGGCCCAATGCCCAGTGAGGGGCATGCAGGAGGCAGCCAATCGATGTTCTCTCTTATGGATGTTTCTATCTCTTTCTCCCTCTCTCTCTCTCCCTTCCTCTTTCTCTAAAAATTAATAAAGGGAAAAAAATGTTTTTTTTAAAACACTGGGAAGAACTTATGTCATCCAATAAAGGAGTGGTTTAATAATTTAAGGTAAAAAATGGAGTATGATGCAACTATTAAAAAGAATGAGTTAGATCTATATATTGATCTGTATTTATGTAAAGGGAATGTTGTTGATACAATGCTGAGCAGAGAGTAGCATGTAAAGTATCATGCCATTACTGCAAAAACAAAATGAGAAAGAAACAGAACAACCTTGCAACTGTCCTGTCTGTTAGCGGTACAAGTGCTGAGACAGGGCGCTCTTGTCACCCCAGCAGGGTGGGCTTGGAGAGGGAGCTGGGGAAGGTCTTACTTTTCCTCCATTATCCTTGTATCGGTTGACTTGTTACAGCTGAATAAGCTGCTTCTGTCATTTTATCTGGGGGAGATCTTGCTATTTTGGGGTCGTCTAGATAGTTTCAACATCTCCGTTTTCCTCACCCAGTCTCCCTCCAAATGATCCCTGTCCCCCTTTCCCTACCATGTGGGCTCCCCCACCTGGGGACTGCAGAGCCTGTTCCCCTGCCTCAAGCCATGAATCCATTTTTCTCTCTGCAACCCAGACCAGAGTGACAGGCCTTGAAAGCTGATGTCTTTGCCCTTCATTGCCGTTCACATGGCATCGAAGCTCTCAGAAATAAGTCCAAATCCTCAGGAGAAGAATCCTAAGGCCTAGACCGTGGGCCATGTCGGGTGACCCAGCCACATCCGAGGCCCTCTCCTCCCTCCCTCCCAACGCTCCAGTCACTGGCGCTGCCCTCTCACCACGCGCAGCCGGGTGCTCTATCGGGAGGTTCTGCGCAGCCTCTCTGCCTCTTTCTGGAGGCTGCAGGCCTGGCTTAGTGGTGGCCCCTACCCACGTCCCAAATGGGGTGACGTGACCTCCAGGGATGCCCACGGGTCTTTCATAGCACATGTCACCCTGCACCAAAGGCTTGTCTCTGCCCAGAGAGCCCTGCCGCACCTGCGCTTCTGCTCTGAGGGCAGCCTGGAGCCCACACCTGGGAGGCCCCAGTAAAGATGCAGCCAGTGGCTTCATGCGTGCACGCGGGAGCGAGCCGTGTTCACCAGCCCCCAAGGAATCTCCCCTTAACGCAAGGCCCCACATCTCGGCCAAGCGCAGAGGTGAGGCGCAGAGAAGAAGGCTTGAAGGGAGTGGGCAGCGGTGTGGCTCCCTGTTTCCCCCCTACTCTCCTCATCCTTGGGGTTCTCACTCCATCTGTCCTGCCTGCTGCTGCCTCCAGGCCAAGTCCACACTCCCCGCTTCTTGCTGGTCTTGGCAGGAATAAAACCTTCAGTTTATTCTTTATAAACTCAGCAGAGACCAGCTAGAATTTTCAAAAATAGCCTTCTAAGGAAGGGAAAGGAAATACAGCACACAAAAAGCCTAGGAGAGCCGAGCCATCCAAGGACGGTTCCCTGTGCTTGGAATCCTGGAAGAAGCACAGACTGCCTTCCTGAACCTCAAATGATCTCCTGATGGATGGGCCCCGCTCGGCGGGCACTCTGCCTGGGTTTCCTCTCGCCTCGGTTTCCAGCAACCTGGACCCTCTCCATGGAGAGTGTGAGCTGGCTTGCTCCTACACAAACACACACGCACACACGATCCACCAAAATATCGTGCCCTGTGCCAGGACACAGGCCAGCCGCCTTTCCTGCCCCCGCCCCCGGGCCCTGTAGGACCTGGCTCCCAGCCACTAAAGAGCCAGTGAATGGCGAACACGGAGCTCAAGGCGGGCCCTGGGCCTTCCCCATCAGGCCGGCCGCCCTGCCTGCCAAGCTCCCTAAGTCATTCAGGGCTGCAGCCTTCAGTTACTCACAGTCCCAGCCCTTCTCAGACAAGAGCTGCCTACTGAGCCAGCTTCCCCAGCACAGAGAGTGGGGGGATAAGCCAGGGAGTCAGAGCAGCCATTGCACCCCTGATGATGCAGCCCCCCCCAAGACTCTCTGCTCAGGCAGGAGGGTTCCTGAGGTCCCGCATGCCGCTGCCTGCATATTTTCCATCTCACCCACCCACCGCCATGCCCAGGTTGGACTCCTGGCTCTCTCTCCCGTCTGACCCAGATGGGACACTTCTCTCTCACCTCTGTGCAGCCAAGGAAAGTTGGAAGTCATCAAAAGGAAGTTTACTAGGAAATCAAGGCGCGTGGCAGAGACAGGGAGGAAGAACCAGAAAAGCCTTGGCATGGAAACGGGATGTTTACTGGGCACGAGCCCGGGCCTGGGGCCCCAGGGTGAGGAAAGCCAAGCACAGGAAGGGCCAAGTGTGGCAGGCTCAGGTCTCGGGCCTGGGCCCCAGGTTACTAGAGAGGTGCAGCCTGCCCCGCAGCCGGCCCTCCCCCTCCCCACACCAGGCCCTCCCCCTCCCCACACCGGGCCCTCCCCCTCCCCACACGGGCCCTCCCCCTCCCCCGCACTGGGCCCTCACCCTCCCCGCACCGGGCCCTCACCCTCCCCACACGGGCCCTCCCCCTCCCCACACCGGGCCCTCACCCTCCCCACACGGGCCCTCCCCCTCCCCACACCGGGCCCTCCCCCTCCCCACACCGGCCCTCACCCTCCCCACACGGCCCCTCCCCTCCCACACCCGGCCCTCGCCCTCCCCCCACCACCGGCCCTCACCCTCCCCGCACCGGGCCCTCACCCTCCCCACGGCGGTCCTCCCCCTCCCCACACCGGGCCCTCCCCCTCCCCACACCGGGCCCTCCCCCTCCCCACACGGGCCCTCCCCCTCCCCCGCACTGGGCCCTCCCCCTCCCCACACGGGCCCTCCCCCTCCCCACACCGGGCCCTCCCCCTCCCCACACCGGGCCCTCACCCTCCCCACACCGGGCCCTCACCCTCCCCACACGGGCCCTCCCCCTCCCCGCACCGGGCCCTCACCCTCCCCACACGGGTCCTCCCCCTCCCCGCACCGGGCCCTCCCCCTCCCCACACCAGGCCCTCCCCTCCCCCACACGGGCCCTCACCCTCCCCACACGGGCCCTCACCCTCCCCACACGGGCCCTCCCCCTCCCCGCAGCCAGCCCTCATCCTCCCCGCAGCCAGCCCTCATCCTCCCCGCAGCCAGCCCTCACCCTCCCCACACGGGCCCTCCCCCTCCCCACACCGGGCCCTCACCCTCCCCGAACCGGGCCCTCACCCTCCCCACACCGGGCCCTCACCCTCCCCGCACCGGGCCCTCACCCTCCCCACACGGGCCCTCCCCCTCCCCGCAGCCCTGTGGCTCCACTCAGTCACACCTTCCTCCCTGACACCGCCATGGGAGCAGATCCCTGTCCTTCTCCCCACCCCACCCCACTGTGAAACACTTTACTCCCCCACGCAGGCTGTTCCCACTGGCTGGGGCTCTGCTAGGGCTGCCCAGTGCCCAGCACGGTGCCTGGTACACAAGAGCAGTTCGAAGGCTTGCTGAGAAGCCAGTGTAGGTGGGGGCTCTGGAGTTGGGCAAATCTGGGTTTAAACCTGGCTCTGCCGAGTCCTCACCTCCCGCCTGAGAAGGAGTCAGCAGAGGACTTTTTCACACGGTCAGTGTGGGCTTGGAGGGAAAAGCTTGTGAAGCACACTGCCTGGATGTAGCGCCTGCTCAGTGGACACCTCTCATTCACTTACCCAGACGACAGCGCCCGTCTCCAGCAGGGTCATTCCACCACTGCTGAGCCTGCTGACATGTCTCAGCCAGTGACAGGTCCTGCGTTCTGCTGGGCGACCCCAGGCCCACCCTGGCCTCCACACCCCACCAAGGGGGTACCCGCTTTCACAGACACCAGACAGCCAGGTCTACCACCAGCAAGTGAGGGCCTCCAGCATCTGCCTCCCAGGCCCCCAGCCACCCCCTTCGATTCAGCCATACCAGTCCAGGGGCACCACTCCACTGTTCTTCAGGGCCAGGAGCACCACAGAGGGTGGGGCCTCTATTGGCGCTGCCCCAAAATTGAAGTCGAGTTTCAGAGGGGTGAAGATGGGGGGGATCTGACTTGTGCTGTATAGGGCAGAGACATGGGCTCAGAGTCAGGGATAGGACAGGGTGGGGCCCTCCAGGGGGTGGCTTGGCACTCATCTTCCTCAGGTGGGAATTAGAGACTCTGCCACTTGGGCAGAGTGGTCAAGCCAATCCCTGCCTTCTCCAGGCCCCTCCAGGGGTGGGCAAAATTTGGGGGGAGAGATAGGGAGCCATTCTTGGAGGGGCCTGGTGCTGGAGTGTGGACAGAAAGCTCTAAGGACATCCCCAAAAGGCCCTGCCCCTCTCCCAGGCTTGGCTCACCTATGCCGGGTGGGCACCTTGTAGGTGAGCTCCTGGGGGGTGGGGTCGCGCTCCAAGTAACTGTTGAGCATGTCCAGGGAGAAGAGGTGCCACAGGTGCCTCCGGGTGATGCCCTGAGCGCTACCCATGGAACAGACATCCAGGACGGAGAGTAAGGGGTACACGGCCATCAGGAAGACGCGGCACAACTCCTGCTTCTCCCCAACCTTGTTATCTGGGGGTAAGGATGTGGATGACAGGAGAGGCTCACCTGCCACCCCTGGGGGAGGGGTGGGCAGGACCTCTGGGCAAACTGCCCTAGGACCTTGTCGGGAGCCGCAGATGTCTCCCAGGCTGTGGGACATTCTCCCAGACGGGGACAGCCAGCCCTTGCCTGGTGATACCACGTATGAGGCGCAGGCCCCAGTGCTCCACACAGACCACTGCACTTGATGTGCACCACACTTGTGCTCAAACCAATTCTTACTAACACCTTTACTGAACATACTTTATACACATAAGCGTAACCGTTTAACACACACAATTCAGTGTTTCCTCTATTTCAGAGCTGTGCAAGCATCACCGCTCTCTAATTTTAGAACATTTTATCACCTCAAAAGAAACCCAGGAGCTGTCACTCCCACTGTCCCCTCCCTCCACCCGTGGTAACCCCTAATCTGCTTTCTGTTTCTAGGGACTTGCCCATTCTGGGCGTCACATACATGGAATCATACACCGTGCGGCTTTTTGGGATTGGATTCTTTCATTCGACATAGTGTTTTCAAGGTCCTTCCACGTGGTAACCTGTATCAGTACTTCTTTATGTTTTCTTGCCTGTGCCCTGTTATTATCCCCATTTCACAGATGTGGAAACGGAGGCAGAGGGAGGTTACACAACCTGCTAAGGTTACATAGTTAATAAGCCCAGGAGCCAGGAGCCAGTCCTGGGCAGTCTGGCTGGAGTCCACACTCTGGGCCACTCCTCTGGGCTGCTCCAGACGCCACCCTGTGGCCCCCAGGCAGGCTGGGAACACCATTCCCCGAGGAGGGCCTGAGGTCCAGGACAGCTAAGGGTTTGGCTGCGATCCCACAGTAAATCAGCACAGCACTAAACTCTTCGCTTCGAGCCCTCCATAGCTCAGCACCGCAAACGTGGACACCCACACAGACAGGTGGTTGGTACGGGGCACACACACCAGTCACCCAAAAGCACACCCTAGCACACTCACACTCATTCTGCTAGCTCTGCCTCCGCACCCCACCCCAAGTCCTGCTCACACAGCCCGCCCCCATTCCTCCAGGCACTGACTCCATCAGGTGGCCCACGTACCTCTGTGGGAGACGAGAGAGTAGCTGACGGTCCAGGAGTACTGGGACCGGTGGCTGGGACGGGCAGTCAGGCAGATGGTGTCCTGGGAGCGGGGTGGAATGCTCCCCTCTGTGCGCTCCAGCTGAAAAGCTGCTCAGGGGTGACCCGGGAGGGGTCAAGGGCACAGGGCCTTCAGTGCAGGCCAGAAAGGCCTTGCCCCACCCCCGCCTGTTCCTCTCCAGATATCCTCCCTGGGGCTGGCATAACACTGGCTACGGAGTAGGCTCTGAGCCAGAAAATCAGGAGCAGAGCCCTCCTCCCAGACCGAGACAGAAGGGACCTGTCTTTGTGTCATTGGCACCTGCTAAACACTTTGCCCCACCTAGCAGCCTGTGAGGTAGGTGCCTCCAGTAGCCCCATTTTACAGATGAGGAAGCTGAGGCTCAGAGGGGGCCAGCCCAAGGCCATACATCTAGAAAGTAGAAGCACCAAGTTTTAAGCTCTGCTCTGCCTGCCCACAGACCTTGGTCTGATGAACTGACCTTAACCAGTGCCCGTCCCCCCGGCCCCAGCCCCAGCCAGGCCCAGTACCGGGAGGGCCGCTGCTCACACCCTCAGGGCTGCTCTGCTCCAGGAACAGGCGATAGTCAAGGGTGCAGTTGCCTTCGTTCAGGAGCACCAGCCACCTGGACTGGTTGCTGTTCACCACCACGTTCCCAAAGTCCAGCTCCTTCTCCTTCGCCTGAGGGCCAGAGTCAGCCAGCGGGGGCCCTGGCTTTCCCACCCCCGGCCCTAGAGAATCCCCAAGGAAAAGAAGGTCCAGGGCCAGAGGGCTCCCATCCGCTGCCCTCTCAGAGTCGGGTCTCCTGGGGTGCCTTGGCCTATGCTCTGGCCCCCAGCACCCCACCCCACCCCAACCTTCCAGGATTCTCTCACTCACAGAGAGGGTGCTGGTGATGCCCATGCCCACCAGCCGGATCATGTAGTGGGTGGTGCGGGGGGGCTTGACGTTTGGGGGCAGGTTGGCTTCCCAGACACAGACCCCCACTCGGAACAGGTACTTGGTCTCCTCCAGGGGGCTGAAGGTCCACGTCAGCGTCTGCAGTCACAGAGATTCTCCCTGTGTGGGATCGTGGAAACCCCCTGCCCAGACTCCTGGCTGAGGTCCCATCGCAAGGTATCAAGCTATGGGAACCCTTTCTGAGTGTTTACCTTACATACGTTGTATATTATGTTCCTTCCCTAAGCCTCTGAATCCTTTGTCCCCTCCCAGGAAATGGTGCTATTTTAGTGCTTCATTTTCTGATAGAAGCTGGAGACTCAGAGAACTGGGTAACCTGCCCAAAGTCACATAGCTGGTGAGGGCGCTCAGTGGGAGCTGGGGGTGCGCTGTTAGGCTGCCTCCAGAGTCTGTGGTCTCTCGCCTCGCCGGTCACTACCCCTACCGTGTGTTGGTGGTTTGTGGCCTGTTTAGCCTCCCAACCAGTCTGTAAGGTCCTAGACCAGGACGGGGATCTGCTAGTTTGGATCTCAGCCTGTGTTCCCCTTCAGACAGCCACTGGGACCACTAGGAGTCCCTCTCCTCACTCCCAAAGACAGTCACCCCCTGACCCCAAATCCAGGTGCCCCCCCCTGTAATCGCATAGTCTGGGGACCATGGGTGAAGGGTGGACTCGCCTCTGGGCAGTGGTATCAGAAACCCTGCTGTGAGGCCAGCTCTGCACCTCCTAATTTCTAATCTTAGAAATGGATTTTTCTTCTCTAAGTCTTCATTCTTTTTTGTAAAATGGGAAGTGATAACTATCACACCTGCTCATAAGACTGGGGTGGGGGGTGATCATGGATTGAGTGGGGGGGCACATAGTAAGCCTGGCCCCTGAGAGGTGGTAGGGGTGAGGATGGCGGTACCCTGTCCCCTGGCCCTCGGCAGTGGGGCAGGGAACTCACAAGGCTCTCGTTGGGTTGGATAAGCCCCCTGGCAGGCTGGACGGCCAGCATCCGTTGGTACTGCTGGGAGATCCTCCACTCAAACTCCAGGGGCAGACGTGAGGGGTTGGAGAAGGTGAAGAGGCTGGTGGAGGAGAAGCCCACCTGGGTGGGCTTGAAGAAAACGTTTTTGTAGGTGTCCAGCTTCAGCTGCAGTGGCTCCTCCCGGCTCTGCATGCTCACCTCCTGGGGCCAGAGAAGAGAGGGCAGTACCATGGCCTCATCCCATAGCCCGGGATCCCCTGAATGCCCAGAAAGCCATGGGTGGGCAGCTCTTCCCTCTTGGAGAAAGCCGCACAAGGCCCTCCATCAGCCTGGGCACCTTCTGTCAAGGCAGGCACCTTCGGGATTGACTCAGGAGGTGGCTCTCGGGAAGAGTTCAGGGACTGAGAGAGGATGTACAGACCATTTCATGGGCCAGATATGGGTCCACCACCCCTGCCTCCTACCTTGAGGTACTGAGGGCAAAAATTGAACTGCAAGTAAAAAGTGTGCTGCTTCCAGGAGTTGCCCCGGGGGCAGGTGCAGATGAGGGAGATGTGGTGGGCCCCAGGGGCCACGAGGCCTGAGCTGGGCCGCAGGGAGAGGTCTGAGCTGCCTCTGGGGGCCAGGTTGAAGGTCAGCAGCATGGAGCCTTTGTTGGTCAGGAGCAGGCTGCAGTAGGAGGGCTCACTGGGAGACACTGCAGGAAATAGCTGGGGTGCAAGAGAAGAGGGACCCATGCTCAGATCTACACGCCCTCCCACCCCTGGCACACACTCAGGCAAGTCTGCGTGGGCTTGGGTAGGGCTATCTCCAAGGGGATCCAAGAGGCCTCCACACGTCCCAGACACTTTCCTGGGAGCCGGGGATGGAGGGAGGCCACAGCTTGGCACCAAAAAATGCTTCCGTCCTCCAGAGACCTCCAGACAGGGAGATGAAGTCACCGTGAGAACTGGCCCCAGAAAACTCAAGCCTTCCAGACCCCTCCTCAAGGTTAAGGAGAAATTCTTTCATTTTAGGGTGCTCTCAAATCATCTTTTGGAGAACCCACTTTCAGAGATCCTCGTCTAGAAGCTCTGGGGTAAGCAGCTCCTTCTAGATGGTTCTCCTATAGGTGGCCAAGGGGAACCCCGCTTTGAGAAAGTGAAAGGCCCAGCAATCCCAGCTTCCAAACACTCCTTAAGCATCAAGGGTGTGGTCAGCACATCCTAAGAGCTGAGCAGGCCGCAAAACACAGGCCCAAGGTCGCTGACCAAGGTGCCCGCTGGGCACCAAGCACATTGCGTGAGGCAGCGGGGTCGCGACACGCACGGGCCCAGCATGTGCTCTATGGCAACAAAGGCCACGTGCCACCCGAAGGAACTGGCCAAGGGAAACCCTGTGCAGTCAGGGAGGACCATGGGGAGGGGTGCCCCTCTGCAGAAGAGTAGCTGCAGGGAGGAGCAGGAACACCCCAGCTCACTCTCCAACAGTGGAGATATGAGGGTAGTGAGGATGGATGAACATCTGGCCACGGCATTGAAAGAGAAACCAGAATTGGAACATGGCTGTCTGGCTCCAGGGCCAAGTCCTATGTCATCCTGCTGCTCAGAGAGGAAAGGCCTGGGAAGTATGACTCCCCGAGGAAGGAGCTAAGCCAAGGGGCTGGCTCTGTGGCCCATGCAGGCCTGGGTGATCCCCACAGGCAGGGGTTCATGCTGTGGTGGTCCTACCCCCAACAGGTTCAGTAAACAGGCCGCAGACAAATGAAAGATCTGGAGAGTTTTAACCCGGGTGTGAGAGGATGGGGAAGTATTTCAGATGGAGCGGGCAGGAACCAGCTGTCCAAGCCCCAGACTGTCCCCGGTTCCAGGGCTGTGGCCTAGGAGAGTCCTCTACTGGCCCAGAGCCCCAGGGGCTGAGAGTGGGGAGGCTGGGACAGCCAGGGAGGTGCTGGGATGCGCTTCTCAGAGCATCAGAGAAGGGAGGGGGTCTGCAGGCCAAGGCAGAAGCCAGGCTCTCCTGTCCCACCTCCCCCTGCTGCTGGGCCATGCTCACCTTGGGGACCTCCAGGGAATACTGGGGGATGTGGTGCTCCAAGGCAGCACGATAGCTGTGGCCTCGTGCCCGGAGTGTCAGGCACCAGGACGGGCACACGGTGCAGTCCTCCTCGATATTACTGAAGTTCTGCAGGACCTGCAGAGGCGTCCAACCCACGGGCGAGCTCAGAGTCCTGTGTCTGACCCTGTGCAGCACCCCAGCCTGCCCCCTGTACTGCAGGAGTGCTACATGGGGCACAGAGGGAGGGGCTCCCTGGGAAGACAGTGCAGACATCGGCAGCCCCTCCCACTGTGCGCCTGGCTCCCCACACTGAGCGCTCAGCAAACACTCTAATCCTCAGCAGCCCTGGGACATCCTGGGGAAATGTGCCTAGAGAAGCGATGGCCAATAGAAACATCACAAGAACCACAAATGTGAGCCACAGACGTAATTTTAAAGGTCCTAGTAGCCACATTAATAAAGTGAAACATATGAACTTAATTTCAATTTTGTTTTATTTAACCCAATAAATCTAAAATCTTATTTCAACATATAATCAATATATATGATTTGCGAGCTATTTTACATTCTTATTGTGCTAAGTCTTCGGAATCCAGAGTGTCTTTTAGCCTTAGAGCACATCTCAGCTTGGACTGGCCACATTTCAAGTGCTTGGAGGCCACCTGTGGCCGGCGGCGGCCGAATCGGACAGCGCAGGGCTAGGCATGTAGCCTGAAAACCTGACGGGCTGGCCACGGCAGGTGTCCACAGCCTCATTTCTACAGACCTCCACATTCTACTGCCAAGATATTAGAATGGAGGCAATTAAAGACTCAGCTTTAGAGAGCCTTCTTGAAAGTTTGGACATGACCCCAAGGAACGGATGGAAAGACCAGGGCTCAGAGACATTAAGGGACTTGCCCAAGGTCACATGGCTGGTAAGGGACTCTAATCTTGACTCAGCTTTTCTCGCGACCCCAGTACCCAGACACTGGAAGAGGAAGCAGGGGGCAGAGCTGAGAAGGGAGAAGTAAAGGGCAGGACCGGCTGGATATGAGGGAATGATGTGTGCCTGGGACTGCGGCCGGGCTGCTGTCACCTGTGCTCCTCCTTCCTGGCCAAGGGAAGCTGGGCTAGAAGCCCCCCCCCCCCCCATCTAATTACCTGGTTCCTGCCCATGGCTCTTCTAGAGGGACTACTTCCTAGTTCGGGTCTAGAAGAGAAGCCAGGAGCCCACGGAGCTACTCCTCGTCCACCAAAATCTCCCCAAGGGCTGGACCCCAGCTGAGTTCTCCCCTCTGGAGCGGGTAGGAGGCCACACAGGACTGAGACATAATCAGACGGGCCAAGAAGCCCCTCAGCCAAGGGACAAACCAGTCAGGCTGCTGTCCAGTCAAGAAGACAGGAGAAGGCACGGAGAGGATGGACCCTGTGGCAGCCCTCTGTCACCTCCTCGGACCCCAACCCGCCATTCAGGTTCCGGGACAGAGAACCTGCCTCCCCGCCCTGCCTGCCTGCACACACCTTGTAGACAGCGAAGGCTTCAAGCTCCACGGCGTAGAGGCCACTTGGGTGGGGCGGCTGGAAGTGCAGGCGCATGGCCGTGGACTTGAGCGGGGGCACATCGCAGGTTTCTGGGGTCACCCAGAAGGGGCAGTCAGACCTGCGTGTCCAGACCACAGTGATCTTGCCCTTGGTGTGGTTCATTAGGCACAGTGGAACAGGGCTGGGACCCTCAGGCCCGGGGCAGGCACCGAAATCCACCTCGCCAGGCTCCAGGCTGACAGGTGGGGGGAAGATGGCCACGTCTCTGGTGCCATCAAAGAAGTACTCAGTCATGGGGGGGATGATGGGATACTGCAGGGCTGGCCTGTCCTCCGGGTCCTGGTGGGAAGAACAGGTGGGTGGAGGCCCAGCTGCCATTCCTCCTGCATGCCCTTCATCTGTATATTCCTTTCTGGAAAAAGCTGTAAGAGCTCTAAACAGGTCACCCCACAGCACTCTGGGGGCACGGGACTTCCCAAGAATTGCTAGAGTAGGGGGCATAAACCTGGGAGGGTGTCCTGCCCCCCAGTGCCCAGTGGGGTCCATCGAACCTCTGGGGGAATCACAAGAGCGCCGTTCTTGTCCTGCTCCAGCTTCTTCTCGCTCAGCATGAGGCCCAGGATGTCAGGGGGGTAGAGTGCCAGGCCCCTCACCAGGTGTGTGCGGTACCAAGTGAGGTGCTGAGGCCTCAGGATGGCTGGCTTGGTGCTGTCTGAGTGACAGGTCCCAATCAGGTCCAGGAACAGCGGCTCCTGTGACATTTGTCCATGTGAGGCTAGATTTCAGCCCCCACCCACTGCAAGGCATCAGTTGGTCAGGGCACAGTTTGAGTGAGCTTGCCAGGAGCGTGTGTTTGGGTGCTCATTTTAAAGCTCTTGGTCCTGCACATGCTCTGTGGGGTGAGGTCCATCCCCCCTCTCCCTAGCAACAGCAGCAGCAAAGTCCCTGGCCCGGAGCAGTCAGGGCAAAGTGGGCACACCCACGTGGCTCAGTGCACTTGGTGTGGTCCTGGCCACGCTGTGGCTCCAAAACCCAGGCTGGGGCCCTGGAGGAGATGATCCGGGCAGACACAGCCCCAGAAGTTCCAGAATACAGAGGTGAGCACCAAGCACTGTCTTCATCACTGGGCCTCAGAGTGGCCCCTCCAGCTCCCAGGGAAGCCCCCCCCTCGACCCCTCCCCTACCACTCACCTGGTGGTGGATGAGACAGGCCACTCGCCGAAAGTAGATGATGGGGTGAGTGGGCTGGAAGGCACAGAGCAGGGTCATGCGGGCCTTGCCCACCAGGGTCCCGAAGGTAGGTCGGATGCTGAAGACACTCTCCTGGCAGTCAATGGCAAACTGGAAGTGGGCCGTGCAGTCCGATTTGTTCTCAATCCCCAGGGACAGCTCTGGGCGCTCTCCGAGGTTGACCCAGCTGAAGTTGATGCAGTAGTGCTGCAGGGACACATCAGGACCTGGGCATAGGAGATGGGGTCCCTGTGAGTGGGCCCTGCTACCTGGGTGGGGCTAGAGTATCAGCCTCCCCAAGGGTGTCTCAGGAAGGGTCCCATTGATAGGAGGTGGTGCTGCCTGGAGACAGAGGCCAGGCTGGAAGGGCTGGGAGCCCCAGCAGCCTGGGCAGACCTCCAAGTCACCAGGAGTGAAGGCAGGCACAGGATCAGGTGTCCTCAACTGATTCCTCACTGAGCCCACCAGGGGGCAGCAGACACCAAGGCTGAAGGGCAAGGAGGCACCCAGCTCTCAGGAGGCAAGGAGCATTTCCCCACCCTAAGCATGGGCTGCTTCTGTCCCGAGAAGTCCTGGGTTGCCAGTACCTCTGCAGAAACCAACGACTTTAAGCAGGGTTTGGGAGGCACTGCCAGAGGGCATAACAGAGAAGTAGTCCACAGTTCTGACGTCCAAGGTCTCCGGGTGGAAAAACACCGACACATATTTCTTCCCTCTTGGGGGCACGGTGCCATAGGCCGTGGGGCATGAGAAGGCCTGGTCTTTGATCAGCATGTCTGGGACCACTTCAATCTTGAAGGGGGCACTCACCTGGGGGGCACACGTGAGAACAGGAGCAGTCAGGTCACAGGGTGGGGCAGTCTGTCATTACCAAGGTGCCTAGCCAAGGGGGTGAAGGCAGTTGGCATCCAGCCTGTGCCTCACTTGTCAGCTTTGGGCATGGCAACTCTACCTCCAGCAGGAGTAAGAAAGGGGCCAAGCTGTGTGCCCTGTACTGGGATGGACCAGAGGGGAACTTCCCCCGGACAAATGTACCGTAAGGCTAGCTGTGGTTCTGGGGTCAGGACAGTCCTGGGGCTGCTCTTGGGATTGATCTGGAGGATCGGGGAATACCTCAGCACAGCCCCCCAGCTGAGAGGAGAGGGGACACCTGTTGACACATATGTGTATAATAGAATGGGTTATGTGAGGCTTGGAGCCCAAGGTGTGGAAAATAGGGGGCATTTAGAGAGGGGTGGGCTTCAGGAGCACCCAGCCCCACAAGCACAGGATGCATACCGCCGACGGATTATGTAGCTGGATTTGCCTCTCAGCGGTGCGGCCCACAGCCACGGAGCCGAAGTGCAGTACTTTCTGGAAGCCCTCAATATCCTGGTCCTGTGGCTGCTTCTGCTTTATGCTCACCAGCAGCTGGGCACATTTGGCTGGGGCAGAGATCGGGGATGGGGGGGCAGGTCTTGGGGAAAAACCCACCAGGGCCTTTGTGGCCCCAGCTGAACAGCCCCTTGAAGAAGGTAGGTGTCTCTAGAAAATCACTGGCCTATGACAGCAAGGAAGGCAGAGGAAAGGCAAAGTCTGCAGGGATAGGGGGAGGGCGGGAAGTTGGCAGACGTCCTGTGGGGGCCAGGCCAGGGCAGAAGGTGGGGCAGGGGACACACCCAGGGAGGTGCAGCAGGTGGGCTCTGGGGACAAGGGAGAGGCTGAGCCTCACCTATAGCCTGCAGCTGGATGCTGCTCTTCTGTTTGCTGTCCCCGCCATACCAGCACGTGGCCTGAACTTCATGGATGGCAGCCACAAGAGGCTGAAAGGTCACCTTGATCCGGCAAGCCTGACCTGGCTCCAGCAGCCCTGTGGTGGGCAGCATCTGGAATGGGCTTGAGAACTCCCAGGTGAAGAAGGTGGGCAGGTCCCTGGAGGGTGGGGCAAGTCAGAGCCACTGGGCTCATTCTGCTTACTGCTCTGCTTTAGAAAGGTGGAGATGCTGGGTAGCACCCTCGACTCCCCCCTCTCCCCACCAGACAGCCGGTCTTTCCTCTCCCAGGTACCCTCCTCAGTGTTTGCTCTCCCCACCTGTGTGCCTCACCCTACATTGTCCAGGCAGAACCAGGCCTCAGCTGTGTCCCCCACAGCACACATGGGCAAATGCAGGGATGGTGGGCAGATCAGACTGTGGCAAGGCAGGGTGGCCCTCAGGTCCACACAGAACACCCCCTCTGCTTTCTCAAACCACAGCTGGTCCATGTACTCCTTCTGCAGTGTTGGGGAAGGGGGATAGAGGCGGTCCCTGGTCAGTGATACCTGGGTGGTACTCAGGGACCATACATCAGACCCCAGCCCTTGGCCATCCCCCCAACACGCCACTGAGCAGTGGGCTAGGCTGTGGCCTTCTCTCTCAGTCTCTCTGGAGAGGGTGGATTATCTGTCTCAGTCTCAGAGATATGGGGCCTCTTCTGCGGGGAACAAAGTATTTAGAGGGAACATTTTGAGAGCAGGAAGAGGCCAAGGAACCTGGGGCTTTCTGATGACTAATATAGTAGCACAGCCAACATCCAACTGGAAACCCCTCCATCTAATGAGTTTAATGTCTGAGCTTCTCCAGGGCTTCCCAAGCTAGAGTTCTGCTACAGTTGGTGGGATGTGTGCACGGTCGGGGCTCTTTGTTGCCCTGTCAGTTCCAAGGTCACTGTGCACGTGTCCCTCACTGCCCTCTGCTTGCCAGGGTAGACCTTACCTTCTCCAGAGGCCGGAAGATGATGGGGAGCGTGATGGTTATGCCTGGGCTCAGGAGGATGGGCTGAGGAATAACTGTAAAGAAGAACTTGGTCTTGGGGGGCCTGCAGGAGAGAATCCGAAGACAAGCACTCAAGGTCAGGGCAGCGTGATCAAGGGAAGACCCTAGAAAGCTAAGGGCACTTGAGTCCTTGAGACCATAAAGGGGGAAACCCAGGGGCTCTTTCACAGGAGAACCTGACCCCCTTGTCTTATTATTCTTGTTACAGACCTTCACTCCAGATGTCAGAGCACCAACCAAAAAGATATAGGAGCGAGGGGCAGTACTTGTATCGGATGCCCATGGCGGGCATGGGAACAGGGTTGGGGCAGGCTGCCACCCCCGAGTGCTCAGCTGGGGAAACTAAGGTGGGAACAGAGGTACTGCGGATGCCTTTTCAAGCAGAGACCTTGACAGAGCAATAGAGCTCCAGGGTGAGTCCAAACTGTAGGTACTGCAGCCGTTAAGAATATTAATAAGAAAATGATACTGCCAACAACTCTGTACCAAAAAATGTTAAAGTTTATATGAATGTGTTTACATTCCTAAGCAAGCATAACTTACCAAGCTAACTTAAGAATTAAACAATAAATTTTACAGCCATCCTTACTAAAATAATCAAATAAGTTGTATATGTAGTCAAATCTTCCCATAAGAAAATGCTAGGCTGGATGGCTTCACAAGTCCTACCAAGCACTGGGTAACAAATAATCCCAGCCTTAGCTTCCCAATAACATAAAATGAGAAAATACTCCCCAACGTATTCTATGAATCCATCATAACCTGACCAAGGCAGGAGAAGAATGAAAAAATTACAGGCCAATATCACCCATAAATAAAATATTAGCTAAAAGACCTTAGCAATGTATAGAAAAAATACTCAATCATAAGCAAGTTGGACTTATTCTAGGGATACATGGTTGGTTTAACATAGAAAATCAATGTAATCCACCATATTAACAAATTTTTTACAAATCAAATGATCATTTAATTTAAAAATATTAGCCTGGCTGTATGGCTTAGTGGTTGAGCATCAACTCAAACACCAAGAGGTCACTGGTTTGATTCCGTCAGGGTACATGCCCAGGTTGTGGGAGGGCATGTAAGAGGCGGCAAATCAATGTTCTCTCTCATCAATGTTTCTCTCTTTCTTTCCCTCTCCCTTCCTCTCTCTTTAAAAATCAATAAAGAAAAAAAATTAAAAATTTAAAAAAAAACAGTCTGCCCGACTGGTGTGGCTCAGTTGGTTGAGCATCGTCCCATGCACCAAAAGGTGACCAGTCCAATTCCCGGTCAGGGCACATGCCCTGGTTGCGGGCTCAATCCCCGGGGGGGGGGGGGGCATGCAGGAGGCAGCCGGTTGATGTTTCTCTCTCACATCAGTGTTTCTATCTTGTTTCCTTCCTCTTTCTCTCTGAATAAATGAAAACATATTTAAAAAATAAAATAATTAAAAAGACAACCTAATAAAAAAAAAAATAGCCCTCTGGTGTGGCTCAGTGGTTGAGCATTGACCCACACACCGAAAGCTCGCGGGTTCGATTCCTGGTCAGGGCACATGCCCAGGTTGTGGGCCCAATCCCCAACAGGGGACATGTAGGAGGCGGCCAATCGATGTTCTCTCATAGATGTTTCTATCTCTCTCTCCCTTCCACTCTAAAATAAATAAATAAATAAAAATAGGCACATAGACTTAAACAGGAATTTCACAAATGAAATGGTCAATAATGTATGAAAAGACACACAACTGTATTAGTAATCAGGGAAATACAAATTTAAAACTACAACAAATTACCATTATTAGCAAAAAAAAATGTTTTCCTGACAATAGCAATTGTTGGTAAAAATGTGGAGGGATGGGAACTCTCATACGTGGCTGGTGGGAATATAAACAATACAAGTATTTTGGAAAATAGTTTGGCTTTATCTACTAAAAGCAAATGTACATGTTCTAAGTCACAGCAGTTCTACTCTTATGTATCTACCATAGAAATACTCTATACTTGGTCCTGGCTGGTTTGGCTCAGTGGTTGGAGCGTCAGCCCACGGAACAGAGAGACCCGGGTTCGGTTCCCACTAAGGGCACATACCTCAGTTGCAGTTTGTCCCCAGCCCCTGTTGGAGTTATGTGAGGGGCAACCAGTCAATGTGTCTCTCTCAAATTGATGTTTCTTTCTTCCTCCCTCTTTCCCTCCCGCTTTATCTGAAGATTAAAAAAAAAAAAAAAAAAGTCCTGGGGCAAGGATAAAAAAAAAAGAAAAACTCTATACTTGTGCAACCAGAAAGTATACATGAATGATAACAGTCTCAAACTGAAAAGAGCCCAAATGTCCCTCAACAAAAGAATGAATGAATACACTATAATACTGTATAAGCATACATTAGAATATTAAACTGCAACGAAAAAGGATGAACTAACTATAGCTGCACATGGATGGGTCTCACAAACATAACTGAGCAAAATAAAAGTGTTAAAAAGTGTATCGTGTTATTCCACTTATATAAAGTTCAAAACAAGGTAAAATTAAACTATCATTTAGGGATACAAACATAGGTGGTAAATCCATTGAGAAAAGCAAGAAAATCATTATCATGAAACAGGATAATGATTACCTTTATGGTAAGGGAGGTCTTCCAATAGGGGAGGGACACACAATGGGAGAAAATGAGCTTTGGCCACTGTTATTCTATTATCTAACCTGGTTGCATGGGTTCCATTTTTGATAATTCTTCAAACTGTACATGTTTTATACACTCTTCTGAATTTTTTTTTATTCTTCACCTGAGGATATTTTTCTACTTATTATCAGATAGAGTGGGAGGGAGGGAGAGAGAAAGACCGAGATAAACATCGATGTGATAGAGTCACATCGACTGGTTGCCTCCCGCATGACCCGACCAGGGCTGGGACAAACCACAACCGAGGTACGTGCCCTTGACCGGAATCGAACCTGTGACTCATTGGTCTGTGGGCTGACACTCTAAACGCTGAGCCAAACCAGCCAGGGCTATACTCTTCTGAATTTATATGACATTTTCAAAGATTTTTTAAAAAGAGTGCTTGCTTTGGGAGCTTGAGGACTCAGGAGATGGGTCTCTGAACCCTCACACTTATACCTGTACTTCATCTTCTGGATTTTCAAGGATAGGTTTTTCAGAACCAGGTTCTTGGTGATCTCCTTCCCTAGCTCCCAGCCTTTCCACAGCAGCTCCTCAGCCACCTCGATGCCCCAGATGACCCTCTTCTTCACTTTGTCCTGCTTCTTCGAGAAGCACATCTGAATGTCCATGGAGCTGGTTGGCTGTTCAGTTGGCAGACAGACAGAAGGACAAATTATTGGGATAGGACTCAAAGACCCAGGGTACAGGCAAAGATCTCTCCACCTGCAACAATTAATGAATCACACCTCACCCTGGGGGATGGTCTGGGGAGAGAAGGTGAGGGGTAGGCAGACCTTGGAATCAGGTACCTCTTCCAAGATCACTGGAATGATTTTCCAACTAGATTCCCTGAGACCTGCCCCTAAAGCCTTCCCCGTACCACCTCATCTGGCCATTCCATCGGCACACTAAGTAGTCTTAGTTGGCCTATGCTGTGCCTCCGTGAACCCTCACATACCACTACTCCCGGATGCTGCCTTCTCCTCCTCTTCCTCCCCATCTTCCCCCTTCACTGCAGAAGCCTCTTATAGCCGAAGTGGCCTATCCCAGGCACTCTTCCAGACCACAGTGATACTCCACCATTCCCTCTCATCCCTCCACTGGCTGATGGAGCAAAGGAAGGAGCCAATTTGCCTGCAACCAACCCTACCCCATGCCCTGACTTTGGGGCCACTCCAAACACTACTCCGGATGACACCAGAGGCACCATGTACCAGTGCTTCCATCTATAATGGGAAATTCTTTCATGGGCTGATCCCTAATTCCTCTGTTTGAAGAGGGAGGGGAATGGAAACCCCCGAGGGCCAAAGTGGAAGGAGGAGGAACCAGGTGTCTCTTTCTGCCACAGTCATTGCTGTGAAGGCTCAACTCATTATCAGTCTATTGCATCTTTGCCCAAGGACTGCTTTAATATTGTTATATATCATGAGGTTATATTCATCTGTCCAACAAGTATTTGTTGACTACCTCTTCTGAGCCAGACACGGAGCTAGGTGCCAGGACAGCACCAGTGAACAAGACTGACAAATCCCTCCTCTCTTGGAAGTTACACTCTCAGCGTCAATATTTACAGAGTGTCAGCTGGCCAATATAGTATTTTCTTTCCAATCTGCCCATGGAGTAAAGGTGGCATGGGTGAGCAAGGGTGATTTATTAAAAATATCCGTTGGTGCCCAGCTGGTGTGGCTCAGTGGTTGAGCGTTGACCCAGGCACCAAGAGGTCGCTGGTTCAATTCCTGTGGCACATGCCCAGGTTGTGGGCCCAGTACCCAGTGGGGGCATGCAGGAGGCGGACAATCGATGTTCTCTCTCATCGATGTTTCTAGCTCTCTCTCCCTCTCCCTTCCTCTCTCTTATAAAATCAATTTTAAAAAAAATATCCGTTGGTGCATTGGTCAAGTCCAACTAGGAAAACAGAAGCCATTCTGGGTATTTGAAACAAGGAATTTAATGCATAACTAGGGGATAGTGAAGTAACCTGCTCTTAGAGAGAACCCCGGTCACATAGAGAGAACTCTAAGAGCTTCAAAGAGTAATCAACATCCAAATATGGGTTAAACACAGAGTCCTAGGGGCATGACAAGAAGAAACTTCGGAAGGAAAAGAGAGCTCCTGGCTACTCTATCTGCCTCCAACTCACATGCCCCTATACCCTCCCCCCGCTGTCACTCACTGCTACCACCACTCCAGCCAGCTTGGTGCTCCCTCTCTGCAGGGTCTAGTGCTGGGTTAGACAGGAGAGTCAGGTCCTTTCAGAGTCCTACCCACCCCTACGGCCCCCCTCCCCCAGCCCTCCCCTGCTGCACCCTGCCCCATCTGCCCGCACGTGTGCTCACACGGGCACTGACGCTGCTGCTGCAGGCGCTCATGGCAACACTGCTGCCCTCGATAGTGGGAATGGCCACTGTGCTGGTACTCAGGTATGATCTGGAGGTCATGGTGCAGTCCCTGTTGTCCCTCGTCCTTGCGATGGGGCTTGGAGCTGCCTGGATGAACACCGGGACACAAGTTTAAGGGGAGCACTCTGGCTGAGCCAGAGGTTCCTGCCAGTTTGGAGCTGGGAAGAGACCAGAGGAGAGTCAGGAGGGACATGAAAAAGAGAGGCCGATGGAGTAGACTCTACATGCCCGTGGAGGAGTGCCTGCTTCCCAGCTTTGGCAACAGGTGTGAGGTGACACCATAAGGAACAAGCCCGAATATAAGATCCAGGCCTTTTCGTGGGAGCCTAGAGACTCACGTTCAGCAAAGGCACTTGGAAGAGGGACGCTACCCTCCATGGCCACACTGGCACTTTCTAAAAAGCCCCCAGTGAGAGGTACTGAAGCATATATATTACCTTTTTGTTTTTATGTTTTTACTGATTTTTTTTAGAAAGAGAAGAAGGTGCCCTGGCTGGTTTGGCTCAGCGGTTAGAGTGTCAGCCTGCGGTCCAGAGAGTCCCGGGTTCGGTTCCCACTAAGGGCATGTACTTTGGTTGCAGTTTATCCCCGGCCCTGGTTGGGTCGTGCGGGTGGCAGCCACTCGATGTGTCCCTTTCACGTTAATGTTTCTCTCTCTCTCTCTCTTCCTCTCTCTCCCTCCTGCTCTAGCTGATCAAAAAAATGGAAAAATGTCCTTGGGTGAGGATAAAAAAAATAAACTAATTAATAGAAAGAGAAGAAGGGAAAGAAATAGAAACAGTCATCGGCTGCCTCCTGCACACCCCACCCTGGGGATCGAGCCTGTAACCTGGGCATGTGCCCTGACCAGGAATCGAACTGGAACCTCTCAGTCCATGGGACGACACTCAATTTACTGAGCCACACCAGCCGGGCCTATATGCATTACCTTTGTCTGGCTTTTACTCTATTTCTTTTCTCTGAATGTGTCTTGCTTCCTGTGAGGAGAAGAATAGGAGTAAAGAGGCAAATGAGACAGGAGGGCTCTCCGTCTTCTAGGTTTCCTCTATCAGTATGCAACCTGGAGGCCAGGGTTTTTGTTGTTGTTGTTGTTTTGTTAATCCTCACCCGAGGATATTTTTTTCATTAATTTTTAGATAGAGTGGAAAGTGGGGGAGGTGGGAGAGAGAGAGAAACATGGATGTGAGAGAGACACATCGACTGGTTGTCTCCCACATGGCCGGGTTCAAGGATCGAACCTACAACCCAGCTATGTGCCCTTGACCAGGAATCAAACACGTGACTCTTCAGTCCTCAGGCCAACACTCTAAGCCAATCCCGCCAGGGCTGTAGCCCAGGTTTAAAGTAAGCACTCACTGAAATAATGACTCCTTCCACGGATAAATGAATCAACCTTTAAAGCAGAGGGATCTATGGATGAACTGCAGCTGGAAATTATATACAAAGTATCATGTGTATGGGCCTGTGGCCTTTTCCAGGGAGAGTGTCCACAGCTTTCACCAAATGCTCAGAAGGATGCTTGGCCCTGCTGTAGGAGAACACACAAATGTCTCAAGCTGGCTGTGGTTCCATCTCCTCAAAGTCCCTCTTCCTTCAGCACACACCCAGGCGTGGCTGTCATATTGGACAGCATCAATCTAATACCTTTTGAACATATGTATATTTTGCAGACAACTCAGTATCCTTCCCCACCTCTTTGAATAACAATATCAAAATTAACAAAAACTTCTACTGATATTTACTGAGAACTTTCCAGGTGCCAGGCAGTGTTGTAAGGCCTTCATATGTACTTTAACCCTTAAAACAGTTTATGATTAAATGTGAATTGTCTTTCATTTGGTTTAAAATTTTCTTTTTTCAGGTTTGTAAGCTCCTTATTATAATATATTATGCTTTAGTAAACAATTTTATGATCACCCTTTAGAAATGTACACACTTCCATCAGACATTCTCTCATCCCATCCCCACCACCCATCCAGAGCAAACAATTCTGTTCATTCAGTTTTTCCTAATTGGCAATATCTCCAAACCCTCTGGAGGGGACTATCTTAGATTCATTCATTCATTTATTTACTGAGTGCCTGTTAGGCACTGGACAAGAGAGGCAAGGCCCCTTTCTTCAACTGTGAAGTGCACGTTCAAATGGAATCAAAGAAATACAAGCTGAGGAGACAGAGAAAAGGGTCCCATTGCTTTTCTCCTACTGGATGGCTTTGTAGTTCTACCCTGACACATTAATGTCTGTGACTGCAGGGGTTTCTACAGACAGACCCTGCCTCGGGGCTCTGAAAAAGTCTCCAGCCAACACAGGGAACATCCCAGCATAGATAAGATGAGAGAGGGCGAGGCAGAAAACTCGTCCAGGCCAGGGCCTAGGTACTAGTCCTGGAGCAAGGAAAGCTGGGTTCCGGCATCTGCTTAGATTCATCTGCGGTGGGCAAGTTTCTCCAAGTCCCAGAGCCTCAGTCTCCTCGCCTGGAAAGTGAGGGTGTTGCTAACTATTTCACAAACTTGATGTGAAGCTCAAATGAAATAGGGGATTTGAAAGAGCCCCAGATAAACCTCTGTTACTATAATTAACAACGGTAACCTCCACACTAGCCTGCACCACTCTTCCAAAAGGCACACCTGCAATCATCGTGAACACACTGGGCAAGGAAGTGGTGTTTTTAATCCAATTTCCTCATCTCAAGGGCTTTAAAAAATATATTATCAGCTTGCTTAATTTTCTAATTCCAACCTAAATATTCCTAAGATGACCAGTGGAAAAAGAGGCAGGTCGTCGTGTAGAGTTGAGGGAGGAAGAAATGGGTAAAATGAAGGGGCAATATCTACTTAGAGCTGTTCCTCCTTTCTCTTCGGGATCCCCAGTCTGATTGATCTCGCCCAAGTCTCAGTCCCACGGAACTCTCTGAAGGAGATGGAGGGGACCCCGGGCCACTTCCCGGAGGAGGCGGTCTCCCGGTGCAGATACCTTCCCTGGCCACTCGCGCCGCCCCCTGGGTCGCTGGGTCTGTGGGTTCCCAGGATCAACGCTCAAATCTCACACCACCGCCATGTTGCCGTCTCCATAGATACAGGACGCACAGGACGCGGCGTCTCCTGGTATCCCAGGGCAACGACGGCAGCCGGAATGAGTCTTGGCAGGCAGAAGGCGAAAGCGCCGCCCAACTTTATTTCCTATCCTCATTCTAAATTGTCTGGCTTTTCTTGCCAATAGTAACTGGGCTTCCACCAGCCGCACCATGGTGTGTACAATCCCTTAGCTGCCGTGCCGTCCCCGCCATCGTGGCTTTACTTGACGACCAAATCTACAGAAGGCTATTTCACGGGGTCCTCACCTCCGCAGTGGCAGGCGTTCCTGCTCTTTCCCCACGGCGGTTGGTGACATAGGGTCAGAATCTCAAGCGGAACTTCATTCCGTGATTGCCATTTAAAAGCAGCTCCTAGGCCCTGGCTGGTGCAGCTAAGTGGCTAGAGCGTCAACCCATGCACTGAAAGGTTGAGGGTTCGATTCCTGGTCAAGGGCAGGTACCTGGGTTGCGGGTTCAACCCATCCTGGTCAGAGCGTGTTGGGAGGCAACCAGTGGATGCACACATCGATGTTTCTCTCTCTGTCTCTCTCCCCCTCCCGACCTTCCACGCTTTCTAAAAATCAATGGAAAAAATATCCTTGGGTGAGAATTAACAAAAACAATAAATAAAAATTTTTTAAAAAGCAGCCCTTAGAATTTCTTATTTGCACATTGCTTTGCAAATGGCTTCCTTTTGCTGATTGGAGAGAAGGTGTCCTTAGCTCCTGGCCAGCACAAAGTTAACTCTTTGAAGGGATCTGAAGGTTAATGTATGAAGAACGCATTGTTATACATACTGTGGATTTTGGGAAGCCCTTTGTTCACTAGTCTGGATGTACATTGTGGGGGAATATGTCTTTGGTGGTTAAAGCCAAAAGTCTAAACGTTCATTCATGGACAATTAAAGATGTCTCACTACCTAGGACAGTAATGGGAGTGTGTGTTACAGGGAGAAACCTTAGTGAGTCCAGGTGTAAACCCAGAAAATAAATTATCATTTTGGGAAAGTTGGGGTTTACTTGTGAAAGGTGAAAGATAGACTTTGATGACAAAGTGGCCTGAGTTGGCCTGGGAGATCACAGAGGTTGGCTGGACTTGGAGGGAAGGGACAGAGTGGGGGACTGTTAAGTCATGCAAGCACAATTAGGTTTGGAGTTTACTGGTGATCAAGGAATGTGGAATTCAGTGAGCTTTTCACTGGTGTTAATGTTATTCTCAGAATCTGAGACCTGAAAATTTGGGCATGATGACTTTTATACTGTTTGTAGTTTCCATAATGATTTCCTTTTATTTTTCCCCTAAGCTCTTTTGAAATGGTTATCCTGACTCATTTGGAACTATGGGACCTGTTCATTTTTAGGTAAAAAAGAAATAAGGATCCGTGACTTTAGCGGCAAGGCTTGGTGGTGGCCTCAGGTACCCCAGTGACAAAACCACAGAGAGGAGGAAAGCTCAAGCTGGGAGTCACGCATCCTGTGCTCTTCACTGGGAGACTATCCCTCCAGAGATCTGCCCAAACCTTGGTGGATTCTGGACTTGGGACAATTAAAAAGATTCTTAGTAGTGTCTACATAAGAAACATCCAAACCTGTAGAGAATTTTTAAGTTTATCTGAGCGAAATGGACAGGAAGTAAAAATCTCAATGGACTGAAAAAAAAACTCTGCAGAATGGCAGTTTCATAGCTCATTTTATACATTAAAATAATAGGAGGAGATGTAAGGAGAATTACATAAAATCCATTGATGTAGATTAAGGGGGTGAGAGAAAGCAAAGCAGGAAAATCTCTGGGACTGAATAAAAAGTTAAACAGAGATACGCACTTATTTACAGTGGTGGGTACAGCATAATTAATAATGAACATTTACAACACAGAGAGATGGTGTGTGAGGAACAAGGTAACAATGAGGGGTTCTGTGGTCTTATGCTCTGGTGTGGGGGTTGTGTCCTGAAAGAAGGAGATTACTCTGACATTTCAAAGGTGTATCTTAGATGCAAAAAGAGGCCCAAACTGGACTTTGCCCCAGGAGGTGAACAGCATGGAAAGGAGCATGGCAAGGGGTTGAAACTGGGGAAGGGAGAGGAAGCCAGATGCTTCAGAAGTCCACCTTTTTAGGAGTCCAGAACCCATGGGAGATAATGGGTGCTGGGTCTTAGTGACTGTATCCTTCATGGATCCAAGAAAGACAATGGCAGTGGTGCTGTTTGGTTCAAAGTTATAAACAAAGGTGAGTGATGATTCAGGACATTGATGAGGACCAGGATGTGGAAGAAAGGGAGGAAGGAGGATGGGTAGGAGACAGACTCCAATCCTTCTAGTTGGAAGCTGGGCATGGGGGTAATAAAGATAAAACACAATGATTTGGGCTTCAGCACACACACGAAAGTATCTTTTCTAAGCTTTATTTCCCCACACACTCACAGTACCCACCACTCCCTACTCCCAACTCTCACCACCATGGAATAGAGAAGACTCTGGGCTGGGACATCAGGGAGACCTGATACTAATCCTACTTTGCCTCTTACTGGCTGTGTGACCTTGGGAAAGTCACATGACCTCTTTGAGCCTCACTTTCCTCATCTGTTACCTGAGGATGACTATCAAAATGCTGGTGTAGGGACCCAGTAATCAGGAATGTGTAAAGTACTTGACCCATGGAAGACAACAAAGTTAGACACACACACACGCACACACACAGGTCACTCACAACATGGGAGCTCCCTATAAATAAACCACTTTGCCTGTGCACCCTCCTCTCCTGCTACCTCCCAGCCTCTCTGCTGCACACTGGAGAGGTGAGAAGTTTCTCTCCTCTCCATATCCTCCTCTTGTTTCTCCAAGAAGGAGGCTGCCTTGCTTGTTCCAGGGTGAGAAAGACAAAGGGAGATGCCAGAGTGTTCTGCAGTCCAGATGGCAAGTCAACCCAGCTCCAGCACTTGCAAAACTCTCTCCCATCTTCCTTCTCTTGTGACTGACTGACTCCATTTGGAGTGTTGGTTCTGAAATCAGGTCTGCATCCAAGGCATAGTTAATTTACAGGAAGAAGATAAGGAGGTGCAATTAGTGGAATAAGTCTTCTAAGCCCAGCCTGAGGGTGAAGAGTGAGAGAAGACTGCAGCCAAGAGGGTCATTGGGTGGTTCAGGGCTGGATCAAGGAGCAGGCATGGAGCAATCTTTATATTAGTGCCGTGTTCCTTCGGAACAACAGGGCTGGAGGGGTGCATTAAGTGATTGATGGCACCTCCAGCCTGAAACAGCTACCATGGCATAAAAATAGCAGGGGTTTGGAAGTAGACTGCCACAGGGCAAGAGAATTCAAAGAAAAGTGTTTTATTCTGCCTGGGACCCCATAGGGTTTTCTGACTCTCCTGTGCCAATATAACCCCTGTAGATAACTTTCTCCCACTACAAAAGGTAGATAGACATGCAGGCAAGCAGCAAAGAGATGGAGGGAAAAGGTCTGAGGTTTGATCCCAGAAGACTTGAGTTCAGGTCATTATTCTAGCATTTAGTAGCTGAGCAATTTCAAGCAAATTTTTAAACATTCCAGACCCTCATCTGTTTGATGGGAACAAACAGGGGTAATATTCAAAATGCTTAATAATTGGTAAGGTATGGGTACAACCTATGAGAATGGGACTTGGAATCAGAGCAGGGTTCTGGGAGCCCACATTGTGCCAGGCCTTCACTCTTTAGTTGTTGGGTCATCGGGGAGTCTGGGAGTGCAGGGAGGTGACTGGGAGAGCAGCCACAGCAGTGGAGGACTCAGTCAGTGACTGTTTACCAACTAGTACCAAAGTATTTCCAGATTTCAATAATCAGTATAGCTATACTGAACAGTATTAGTTGCAAGTCAGATCTAAGGGCAAATCCTACCCACCGGCTACTGTAGACTCGGTTATTTATTTCAAGCCAAAACTTGAAGTCTTTCCCTCTCTAATTCCTCTTCTTTGGTGAAGGACCTGTTCCCACATCTAACCACTCTTTCCTTCTACTCTGAGCAGTGCTCCTTCTTGTGTGAGCTCTCCCAGCTGTGCCTTCCCTACACTCTCCTGCTGGCCCTCTAGCTCCAAGCCTCTCTGGCCAGCACCATGGACAGCTCCCGCTGACCAGCCCATCCTAGGCCATCCACTTCCCCTGCCTTCTGCCTCTCCTCTTTCCCCACCCACTCCAGTGCAGAAACCTTGAGGTATGAACTAAATGAGGGACATCCCTCTGAAAAGACAGTACAGTGGAGTAATTAAGAACAAGCTGTGGAGTAAAGCAGACTGGATTTGAGCCCCAACTGCACCAGCTTTTAGCTATGATCTTGTTCCTTCCATAAACAGGGAAAGCTTTAACAGCTCAAAGGTTGTGAAATTTAAGTGGAACAAAATATTTAAAGAACTTAGCACAGTGCTTGGCTCTTTGTAGGTTCTGAATGAATGAAGAACACCAGTATTCTGTGGCTTTCCATTCTATCTAATTCCTCAAAACCTTTCCCAATCCAGTTCTGACCAGGGTCCTCCCTCAGGTAAAGGAGTCACTCTGTGACACTGGCTCAGTGCAGTTGGCTTCCTCTGAGTGTGAAAGTTGGCTTGAACTTCATGTTTGATAGAGAAAATCACCTTTGACTGGTCTATGAGATTCTATCCTGTAGATTTTTTTTAAAATTGTGAGTTAGTTTTAGAAATACAGAAGAGTCACAGAAATAGTACAGGGAGTCTCATAAACCTTTCACCCAGCTGCCCCTCTGGTTAACATCTTACACGATCATAGCTCATTTATCAAAACTAAGAAGTTAACTTTGGTACAACAAATGCTGTTAATGAAAGTATAGGATTTATTTAGATTTCACAAGATTGTCCACTAACGTCCTTTTCCCATTTCGGTATCCAATCCAGGATTCCACCTGGAGCATTTCCTGAGTATTCCTTGGCTTTCATGATCTTGACTTTTTTGAAGAGTACTGTCCATTATTTGTAAAATGTGCCTTAAACCAGGAATTGAACCTGGACCCCTCAGTCCATGGATGACAATCAATCCACTGAGCCACACCAAGTGGGTTCCTCTGGGTTTTCTTAAGTTGGGCATTTGGAGGTGCATGCAGAAGGTAGATGCAGACACACCTGGTATTTATCAGGGCAACAGAGTGCTTCTGATTCATTTTCATGGACCCTTTTGTAGAGGCCTTGCAAGTTTCTGTTTGCAAGGGCACTCTGGGAAAATGTGGCCATCAACTGTCCACAGGAATGTCCAGCTCTTTCCCAGTCTGTCCCTGACTTTTGAGCCCTTTCTTCAACATCTAACACTAGGTTTTCAAAAATCGATAATAGCATTTTCTCCCATTTGGCCATGCATAACTTGTTGCTAGCCACTAGCCCAAATAGATGAGCTTCCCTCTTTCCAGAAGGCTCTTCATTTCTCTAAGAGTTTGCTAGTATCAGAGATCCTGCCACCAGAGCAGATAAACACATTTTTCAATCAGTTGAGTGTGATGAGATGTGTTTATTCAACTCTTCCCCTTGTCTCCATCTCTATCTGCCCCAAGTTTATTCCAAGTCAGTGTGTCTTCTCACACTGCCCCTTTAGAAGATGAAGAGGCATCACACCTCCTCCTACCCCATGCAGGCTCCATTTTAAAAAGCTTTCGTAGCTCTGGCTGGTTTTGCTCAGTGGTTAGAGCATCGGCCTGAAGACCAAAGATTCACAGGTTTGATTCCAACCAAGGGCATGTGCCATGGTTGTGGTTGGTCCCCAGCCCTGGTGGGGTCATGTAGGAGGCAACCAGTCAATGTGTCTCTCTCATCAATGTTTCTATCTCTCTCTCCCTCTCCCTTCCTTTCTCTCTGAAATCAACAGAGAAACAAAATTTTTAAAATAAAATAAAAGGCTTTTGTATAAAAATGTAGTAAAGGCCCCTGGAAAGCCTTAGAAGATGCCTTCATTTGTTTCCATTTCCTCTTTGCCCTTTGTTCTGTTTACAATTGCTGTGCAAGAAATTATTCCAAACTTCAAGGTTCCCAACAATCATTTTATTTTGCGTGTGCATTTATGGGTCAGAAATTCGGGAAGGGCTTGGCCAGGCAGCTCTCACTTGGAGTCTCTCACGCAGTTGCATTCAGATGTTGGCCAGGGCTGCAGCTATCCAAAGGTTCCACTGGGCTGGACGTCTAAGATGGTGCCCTCACATTGCTGAAAATTCATGCTGGCTGTCAGCTGGGCACTCGCTAGGCTATGAACGGGAACACTTATCTATGGCTGCTCCAGGTTGGCAGTCTCAGTAGAACCCGGAAGAGGCTACATGGCCTTTTCTAACCTCAGGCTAGATTCAACGGGAGAAGAATGTCAGTAATTATGAACATTTGTGTGTGTGTGTGTGTGTGTGTGTGTGTGTGTTACATGCAGGCTGATGCTCAACTGCTGAGCCAAATTGGCCAGGGCTTTATGAACATATTTTAACCATTGCCACTCCCACCAAAATGGGATTCTCTCATAGCATCTATTCCTCCAAGACCAATTTCTCTGACAGGTTCTTGGCCACCAGGTAGCTCCACCAGATATTTTAGGCTGATGCTGGGAGTGACTTCCTCCCATTCATCTGAGATGGTGACTTGTCAGTTCCCTCCTCTCTCAGTTGCTGCTATAGGGGACTTGGGTTCTGGTCTGGCCTCTGTTACTGTGTTACCGTGGGAAAGTGACTTAACCTCTCTGGGCCTCTAAATTTCACTTTTCTGCAAAGCAGAAATTAGGAACAATCTCACTTCGCAGGCTGTTGGGATTTTAAAAGATATTATAAATAGCAGACCTAGCAAAGTTGGTGCTCTTGATTGTGGAATGAATAACTGTGGGCGAGTCATTTTTCCTCTTGGAGACTTAGTTTATTTATCTCTAAAATGGGGATAACTCCCTTATCCTGCTTCCCCATCCAGACAGATGAGAGGAGGTCTTAAATGGACAAAGTGAGGATCAGCCCAGAGGTTAAGGTTCTAGACACCAATTTGGTCAGGAAGCATGCTGCATCTATGACCATCTGGGGGAGATTCAACATGCATGCAAGTCAGCCTGGGTGTGGTTTGGGCTGCTATCGACCTGGCCCAGCCTTATCAGGTCCAGGCTGGCCACAGCTTGTCCCAGTCGAACAAAGAGGCTTTGAGAACAGGCTGGGGTGTGGGACATGAGGCCAAGCCCCAGGAGGTGCGTCCCACCCAGAGGGGCAAAGGGCCTGGGGTCAGGGGAGCTGCCATCACCACCCTTGCCAGAAAATCCAAACGTGCTAAATACCCCAGCATGCCCCACTCACAAGTGTCTCCTGGTGCCAGGCTAGAAGAGTTGCCTTTTCTGGTTGGATATCTTCAGGGGACATTTTGCTAAGTTTTTAAATGAAGAGGTGCCTATTTCCAGTTCCCACGCCCAGGCTGCAGGTGCTAGCAGCAAGCCTGGTTGCCTAAAGGATTGTTGCATTCAGCTCAGCCCTTCCCAGCACAGCACCACTAACTGTCAGAAGCCATCTGCAGCAGACAGCACCTTCAGACTGTGTTGGGGGACAAGGGTGAGTGCAGGCCCATGTTGCTTCAGAAGAGCCACGCCCAGAGTGATGGGTCTTTCCAAACACGAGAGAGAAGACGGCAAGGACAACTTAGGGATGGGTACCTGAGGAGAGGCCTCTGCACAGACAGGCCAAGAAGCCAGGGTGGATGGCCCCTGTGTTGAGGGCAGTCTGTACAGGCTGCTCCAGAGGCCTCGCGGCCAAGGTCAAGGGTTCTGGGCACTGGGGGGCTGGATCTTGGGCTTAAAAACCCAAAGTTGACTTGGGCCCTTTTCTCACCCTTACTGCTCATTTAAACTGGCTTCAAGTCCTGGCCATTTTTCTGCCAAAATGTCTACAGTTCATTACCTTTTATCTGACCCCTATGGTCACCTCTTCACTCCAAAAGTTGGTGAACTTCTTTACCCAGTATATGGACTCCCTGCTTCCATATCTGCCTTCTCTGGTCTGTCCTCCACACTGAAGCCAGGTGAGCTTGCTGAAACAATCTAGTTGCAAGCTTCCCCAACTGCCAACCCTCCAAGCATTCGCCAAGCCCTCAAGATAAAGTCCAAATGCATGGAACACAAGGCTCTGTGTAATCTAACTCTTGCCCACTGTCTGCCTCTGTCAAACCCACATGCACTGAACATGCGATGCTGACCTGACGGTGGTTCCTTCAAGCCCCCAGCCTCACTCAAGCCTCCAAGCCTTTGCATTTACTGTGTTTTCCACCCAGATCCTTCCTTTACTCACCTGCCATGCAAATGCCTCCTTGCCCTCCCTGCATGTTCCTCATCTCCAGGAAGTTTTCCTACTTCCCAGCCTCCAATGTGGGGCACAGCACTCGGCACATGGCAGGGACATCTCTCTCCCCATGCTGCTCCCTACCATCCAGGTCACTGGGGCAGGGGCAGCCTCTTTCCAGGTCTGGCACAGTGCCTGACACAGGGTGTCCAGTAAATAATGACTGAACAGGTGAATGCAGATTACAACTGTGGGTACGGCAGCCTTGGCCGAGGGCTGAGCATGGACCAGGCTTTGTTTGGGTCAGTCGCTGCCTGGGCCTAGGCTCTATGGTTGACCTTTCACTAGGCTTTGGTGTCATGTAGAGGACGGGGCAAGCTGGGTTCTGGACGAGGGATTAGGGCCATCACACTGCAGAAGTGGAGGGTGACTTCTCAGGCTCTTTCTCCTTGTCTCTGTGCTCACGTATCTCCTCAGACCTGAGTCCCGGACTCCTAGAAAAGATGCAGGGCCCCACCTTCACCCCAAGGTTGGTCTTTTGAGGAGCTGAATTTAGATGAAGTTTTTCCTGAACCTTTGCAGCCTTCTGTCAGAGAATGAATGTTTTTTCCTGAGGAGGCCCATCTAGAACAGAAAGGTCTGGGGACACCAAATGGCTCTGTGTCTACAGGACAGAGTGTACCTAGGGCCAGTAGGAGAGGAGAGGTGGGTAACTGCCCCCTAAGTTCATAGGAGAGAGTCTCTCTCTCTCTCCACACACACACACACACACACACACACACACACACAATGCCTGCAAGGGAGAGAATGTGCAAATGAGTAGACAAGAGTATCTTGACCTTGACCTTTTGCTTGTCACCATAAGTAATGTCATGGATATTCTGGTTCCCATGAGCCTGGTGCATAAGAGTCTGCCACAGAGTGATGAGTCCACTGTAGATGTTCTAACAAAGCAGATTGATTTCCAGGCCTGACATGCTCAGAAGACCTTCCAGAGAGGACCCAAGTTCACCAAGGGGAAAGCCTGCAGTAAAAACTAGGCCTTAGGGAGGTGGGGGAGGGAGATGGGTAAGGGGGGAGCCAAATGTATGATGACGAATGGAAACTAGACTTACAGTGGTGAGTACACTATAGTGTATACAGATTCTGAATTATAATGTTATGAAAGTTACATAGTGTTATTAGCCAATGTTACCTCAATTAAAAGACAAAGCAAATCAGTAAGCCCGAGAGCCAGATACATAGGTTCAAATCCTTCTTCTGTCACTTGTTGCATAATCCTGGGCGAGTTATTTAACCTCCCTGTGCTTCTGTGTTCTGAAAGTGATAATATTATAGTATATACCACATGGGGCTGTTATGGAAAGTAATTGGGTTCTACATGTGAAGCACTTAAACCAATGTCCAGCAATGGGGAATCTTCATTAAACGATAGCAGTTTTTATTCATTACAGCCTTGTGGGGACCTATGTTCCCACAGATAACAGAGTTCCCAAGGAATGAAGTTTTCCTCCATGAGGGTGGGGGACGGGTAAGAATCTGAGCAGTCACCCCCAATACAGTAATCTCTGTAGGAGGATAGAACCTGGGCAGTTGTGCATGCTAACAATGGCTTCTCCACAGTGTAGCATACACCAATTTTCATGGTGTAAGTAGTCCCACCATGGTCTATATCAACTGGCTCATGAAATTCCTGAAAATTTAACAACTCTATCACGGAGCCTGGGAATCAGCTGACCTGTAGTGAGCACAGAATAACCTACCTTGGGATGAAGAGACCAAGACAAAATGAAGACAGGGGTCATCCTGTTTGGGCAATAAACTGGGCCTTCTCTAGAGTGAGCAATGTTTCTTAAAGTGTGGTCCCTGGATCATTTGCCGTGTTTGGGGTGTTTTTAAAAAACTAAGTTCCTGGGCCTTCTTCTGGATCTATTATAGCAAAATCTTGAAAGTTGGGCCAAGAATAATTTTTAAACAAGCTGCCCAGGCCCTGGCCAGTTTGGCTCAACGGTTAGAGCCTCGGCCCGCGGACCAGAGAGTCCCGGGCTTGGTTCCCGCTAAGGGCTTGTACCTCAGTTGTGGTTTGTCCTCAGCCCCAGTTGGGATCGTGTGGTTGGCAGCCAGTTGATGTGTCTCTCTCGCATCGATGTTTCTCTCTCTCTCTCCTTCCCACTCTATCTGAAGATAAATGCAAAAATGTCCAAGGGTGAGGATAAAAAAACAAAACAAAACAAGCTGCCCAGGTGATTCTGAGGTTTCAAAACTGCTAACTTAGGGACCCCTGACTTATCCAAGAAGTCAGAAGGCAGATGTGACATCTCCAGAATTGTTTCATGCCACCGTCCGTTATCACAGTGAAGAGTTAGAAATCCAGGCCCCCAAAGCGCCTCGACTGAGCACAGGAGGTGGTTATAGATGAGCGAAGTGACCATGGACTAGTTACCTCACCTCTCTCTGGTCCAACCTTGGGGTCAGCCTGCGAAGGCCTGGCCTGGCATGAGCACAGCATTCTTTTGGGACTTTACTGCGTACTTATGAGAAAGGGTCTGCAGAGGGGGTAGAGCACTGGAGGTTTTGTCCTCAGGGGAAGGTGAGCACACCCCTGGACAGGCCCACCCCTGGCTCTAGACTATCCAGGTATTAAACCCATTCAGCATTCTGGACTCTATGGTTCTAACAACTTAAATAATTTTTATTACAAAAGGAAGAAAAGACCAAAACATCCCCAAAATTCTCCCATGGACTTCCCCCTTGGCGCCAATAAATAAGGTGGGGGAGACTGACCAGAGGAGGGCGTGGGGGTCATGGTTCAGCAGAAGGGGGAGCTTAGCCTGGGTAGGGGTGGGAAGGACATTCAGCCCACTCCCCTGGTCCCAGGCACTGTGATCACATTGGCTGGAACACAGAACTCTGCCTACTGACAGCAACAGTCTCTGGATGTGTCCCAAGGAGTGTGGCCAGGGAGGAAGGACATATCTCAGTGTGGCCAGGATGGCTGCCCCACCCTGCAGCCTTCTCAGTTCCAGGCAGCATTGAGTCCAGCCAGCTCCTTGGTGGCTCCCAGGGAATCTAGCAGCATCAACTGAGGTGCAAGCCCACCGCAAGGGGGCCTCAGACAGATGGAACGGGCTCTCCCCACTGAGGAAGGCAGGCATGAAAAACCATAGTGAGAGCTGGCTGGGTTGGGACCCACTGTGCCAGCCCGGAGGTCTACAGGTTAGAAGGACAGACCACCCCCCTTGCCAGCTCAGCTTGCAGTTCTGTCACTACACCAAGATGGTGGCAGAGGACGCTGGCGCTGCCCAGTCAAGTCTCAATGGTATATCTCTGTAGTGGAGGAAATGGTGGGACCCATTACCTCCTGCTCAGGTCCCTTCCAGGGCCATTGCCTTCCTGGCAGGGAGGCCTCTGGATGCAGTTGGGCAGTTCCAGGAAGACAGTGGAGGAATCATTTCAGCTCCCTGGCCCAGCCATGCCCAGTGAGTGAAAGCTGCTCTCTTCCAACAAGAGCCGTCCCAGGCGGTAGAGCAGCTGGGGGTACCAGTGCACACCCTCCCCCGGGGTCCAGCTGCCCCACATCAAGCTGTGAAACAGTCGAAAGGGCCAGAAGGCCAAGTGAGCCAGGCGGTGGTCAGCCACGGCGGCGAAGCAGGAGGCCACCACATCCTCTACCACCAGCGTCCCATGCCTCGTTAGTGGGGCATAGGCCCCAAGGGCGATATGTGTGGAGACAGCTGCCACCCGGGCAGGCTGCAGGCCTGGCACCCCAGCCACCAGCACATACTGGCCGGGCTGCACTTCACTGGCAAATGTGGCCCGGAAGTGGGCTGCTGGCTCTGTGTGATTGTTGGCGGTGAAGAGCAGATGGGCGGGTGTGAGTGCCAGGCGTCTTGGGGGGTCCTGGGTCTCAATGACCTGGAAGACCCTCAGCCTATCTGGCTCTCGATCCAGGAATATGAGCACATCACTGAAGGTGGGGTTCCCATCCTCCCCCATGGCCAGCACCCGGTCTCCTGGCCTCACGGCTGACAAAGCCACACGTGCCCCACTCTCCAGGCGCACTTGGGCTCCAGCAGGGAAGCAGCCGCCTGTCTTGGCTGCCGCTGAGTGCTCTGTGGGAAGAAGGGACAGGAAGGTGTTACTGCTGCAGAGCTCAGATCCCCAGTCACAGCACCCTTCCCAAGCCCAGCCAGAGTTCCTCTTGCCCCCAGAGAGCCCCCATCACCAGATCTTGGCCCCATCCCCACTTTCCATGCAGCCTTGAACCCACTGCAACCTACAGTGTGATCTCTACCCTGCTCCCCAGTCTAATCCTTTGCCAATGAGAGGAGCATATTGTGCTCCAGTGAGTGAGAAGAAAAGGCCATCTTGAAGCCCAGAGGATGCCCCATCTGTTTTCAATCCTGACAATGTTATGAAGCAGAGAGGTCAAAGGTCAGCTGAGCCAGGCAGTGGTCAGCTGTGACTTGACACCCAGAAAGCTGCAGCCTTGTGGAGAAGGTGAGTCGATTAGCTTCCCTGGGGTCTAAATGTGCCATTATTTCTCACCCTTTGATCAGACACTCCCCCAAAGTTGCCCTCTCAGACTGACACCCCAAGATCTGTGCCAGAGCTGGCCCTTGAAGTCTATATGGAAGTGAGAGGAGGATCAGCCGTGGGGTGAATACAGACTCCAGGGAAACCTGGCTCAGTGGCAAGGTTGAAAGCACTGTGGCAGTTCGTGTGCTGGGTCCTTGTGTAGGAACAGGATGCAGTGGCATCAGTGGATGGGATGCAGAACAGTGTTTCGGGGTCAGGAATAATGAATGGAAGTGGCCACTCTGGGAGCTGGCACCGGGCCAGCGTTTGCAGCTGAAGGACGGATGTGACTTGAAGTAGATACTGTTGGCTGGAAAGTGCTGGGGGGAACGGTGGGGGTGGGGGTAGGGTCACCACTATGGGCCCAGGGGGGATCAGGAATAGTAAAAGCGGGCCTGGTCTCTGTGTGCAGGACCTGCAAGTGTGACTACTGCCTGCTACCAGCATGCAGGGCTGAGCCTGCAGCCCCGTGCGGCCAGGCTGGCAGTCACAGGAACCACTGGAAGCATCCATAACTGGGTTCAGTGTGGTAACGGGGAGGGGGAGGCTCACAAGATTTGAGAGGGGGGCAAGGCCCCAGTGCCTGCCAATTCGGATCAACAAGGCGGCAAATCTGGGAAAATCCACTTTATTAAGTCCACTTTGTTTATTCTGGCCCTCATGGATGGCTTTGCTCCCAAATGCCCAGCTTCAGGACCCGGAGGGAGCCATTGGGGACGCCTGCGCCCCCTGGGAGGAGCACGCATAGTGCCCTAAAGGGAGGGCCTGACCTGCAGCCCGGTTGTAGGTTCTGAACCTCTGGGCTCCTGGCTCCTGGTCAGACGTGCTGGTGTCTGGGCACATCCTGGCCTCTGGCCCCTGGCCCCTGGCCCCTCCACCACCCGCCTCTTTTCTGCACCATGATGGGTGGGGAGGCTGTCTCTGTCACAGTCTGGCTTCCACGTCTGTTCAGCTTGCTCTGTCTTGAACCTCCTGCTGCAGGCTCTGGACTGTGGACCTCAAGGTCAGCACCCAGCAGCGCTGGGACAGGGCCCTGTCTCCCTAGGTTCCCGCCATTGACACTACCAGGCACGGGAGGAGCAGGCGGTCACAAGCAGAAGCGGGGAGCGCCTCCGACGTCCTCTTTCCCGGGGTTCCCGCCTCCATCCCAGGGCGGGTCTCTTCACCTTCTCGGCCCCAGCGGGCCCTGCGCCGCCTGCCCACGCCCTGCGGCCCCGGCCCCGGGCCCAGTCCCCCGGCAGCGGCTCACCAGACTTGACGGAGCAATGCACGTGGGCCTTCGACTCGTAATACACCCAGTCGAAGCCGGCCTCCACTGCCAAGCGCGCCAGCAGTCCGTACTTATTGCGGTCGCGGTCCGACGTGGTGATGTCCACTGCGCGGCCCTCATAGTGCAGCGACTCCTCCGAGTGGTGACCGTCCTCGTCCCAGCCCTCAGTCACCCGCAGCTTCACGCCAGGCCACTGGTTCATCACCGAGATGGCCAGGGAGTTCAGGCGGTCCTTGCAACGCTGCAGGAGGAAAGCAAGGAGTTAGGAGGAAGAGCAGGCAGGCCCGCGGGCAGGTGGAGACACAGCCTCGCTCTCCCAGCGCACCGCTGGAGTTGGGAAACCCGGGAGGTTGCTCTCTCCCTGTCACTTAAGAACACAGAGACCTAATTCGCTTCCTTCCGTTATAGCATCCGGCTGCTCCAGGGACCTGCCCGGACCGCACAGTGACGCCACAAATCCGGAGGGCCCTTCAAGCTCTACACCCTTAGCGCTCCTTTCTCTGATGAGTGGTCCCTTCCTTCTGTGCTCTTTCTTCCCCGCTCGGGTTACCGTCTCTTCCACAGACCGGGCTACACCTTTCCAGTGCTCAGTCCCTCAGTCTCACCGAGGCACCGGAGACAAGGACAGCCTGCTACCTGGAAGGGTGGGAGCGGAGCCGACTGCCTGCGGCTGGCCTGCTAGGCGTGCAAGGCCGGAGATGCCCAGTAGGTGTCACCGTAGCCTCAGGGCTGAGGCCGGGGGACACCAGCCCTAGAGGCCTGGCAGGTGCGGAGCCCCAGTAGCGGCCGCGGAGGGGTGGGGAGGTGTAGGAAAGGAATCGCTACCTGGATCCCTCCAGCGCCGTAAAGCATTCCTGCTGAAACCCTCTGTCTAAAACCTGCCAGAAACAGGGCAGCCCTGGAACCAGAAGTTGGTGGAAAGACTAGTGCCTGGCCTGGCTCGATTAAGGGCCACACCGAGCACTTCCAGCTACAAGGGTCTCCCCAGGGTTGATAATCCCAGGCAACGTCTCCTGAGCCCAGGGTCCTCTGTACCTCTGCGCTGCCCACATCTGGGAAGGGACTGGAGAAACCAGACGAGCCTCTAATCTCAGGGACCCGGCTCCACGCTCCGCCTCACATGAGGTGGGGGTAGAAGTGCACCCGGTGGAAGGACGGGAGAGATCACCTGTCTGTGCTGACTCCCCACGTGCCCGCAGCCCAAGGGACCCTGCAGTTGACTGGTGGGAGGGGACGGCAAGAGAGGGGGCCTTTTCACAGTCCTTGACTCTGAAGTTCGAGGTGCCGCCAGGCGTGGGCAGCCCATGTCTCAACCTACCCCCACCCCCAGAGCCCGGCCCCACAGACCCTTGGACTCGGTCTCCCAGGAGCCAACAGCTGTTACAACCCAAGGCCCGGCCGTCCTCCCCAACGCGCAGACTAGCTGGGGCTCTCACTTCCCGGGAGGGAACTCCCTGTGCTCTTGCCTCCAGGCTTCTAGCTCCCCACCCAGTTCGCCGGTGGGCCCCTGCTCTCCGCACCTCTCTCCCCCGCCCCCCCCCCTCGGGTCCAGAGCCGGGGCGCGCGCTGTCAATGATTGCCCAGCCCGTGGCCCGGATCCTTATCTGCATTCCTCTGCGCCCAGCCCGGCCCGGCCACCAGCCAACCTTCGCCCCGACACTGGCCAGCCAACCCCTGCGCTAGGGCGCATGCTGAGGGCCGCGGTCTAGCTGCTTTTCCTAAAGCACTTAGAACGTGGGCTGCCTGTCTGAGGGGAAGCTCCAGGAGACTGCTGAGGAAGGGGACGTAGGTCTCTTCCACTGCGGACCCGGCTGCAGGGAAGAAAGCGTGCGCCTCTCCCCCATCTTGCCCCTCACCCCATCAGCCCCCAGTGCTTGTGCGGGTCCCAGCACGCAGAGACTAACTTTAGCTCTGCTCCCTGCCTTCGGAGCACTCGAGCACCTCCCTTCCAATCCAACCCGTCCCGATGGTCACAGCAAAGTACTCCCCCAAGTTCGGTATCGGCGCCCGAAGGCCCCTGTCCCCCACCCTTCAACCGCAGGGGCGCCTCTCAGGTCTCTGGATAGACACGTGGGCTCGCCCCGAAAGTTTTCTTTCCCACCTCCACCTCTCTCGCTGTTCCTTAACGCCAGACCCCACCGGGACACTACTCCAGGAGGGAGCAGCGCATCAAACCAAGAGCGCGCGTGCAGGAAAGGCCGTGCGGCCGTGTGCACCCGGAGCTTCTTCGCCTCGGTGTGCTGAATGGCTTCTAAATGAAGAAGGCGCAGCCGTGAGGCGGGTTAGGCCGGGAAGGACCGCCGGGGTCCCGGCGGCGCAGGAGGCAGCCGGGCGGAGGTGCCTCCGGGTGCCGTGTATGACCGAGCTGCCAGCGTTCGGGGGCAGAGGCGCGGCGGCCAACCGGCTGGGCTGGGGGGCTCGGGAGCAGGGAGCTCTTCTCAGAGCCGTTGGCGGGCTCGGGGATGCCGACACTCCCGCCGGGACCCCTGGCTATCCCATCTTGGGCATGAGGCAGCTGAGCTTGGCGAGAGGGGCAGGTGCCAGGGGGCGTGCCAGCCAGTCGAGAAAAGGTGCCAGGGGGGCGGGTAGGGCCGGGCAGGTGGCGGTGCTTCCGCGGCGGCGCCCTGGGAGGGCGGGTCGCGCTCACCTGGGTCATGAGGCGGTCGGCTCCCGTGTTCTCCTCGTCCTTGAAGATGATGTCGGGATTGTAATTGGGGGTGAGCTCCTTGAAGCGCTCTGAGCTGCGCGCGATCTTGCCTTCATAGCGTCCGCTGGCGCCCAGGGTCTTCTCGGGCACATTGGGGCTGAACTGCTTATAGGCGAGCGGCACAAGCTTGCGTGGCGGTCGCCTACGGCTGCCCACCACCCGGCCCGGCCCGCAGCCCCGCGCCGCCGGCACCAGCAGCAGCAGCAGGAGCAGGCAGAACCGCAGTCGGGGCCGGAGCCGGGCGGGAGACATGGCCGAGAGCCCGGGAGAGCAGCGGGCGAGGGCGCTTGGTGGGCTGATGGGTGGGCGAGTCAACCCGGGCCCTGTGGGGGCTCAGGCGTCGGGGTGGCTCCGGGGGGCTCCAGGTGGGGGCGCCATGGGCTGCGCGGCGTGGCGCAGGGCCGGCGGGACTCAGGTGCGGGGCGGGGGCCCAGGGCCCTGGCTGGTGGCGGCGCGCTGTCCCCCTCGGCGCCTCGACTCTGAGCTGCCCGGCTCGCCCGCCGCCAATAAATAGGCCGGCCCGTTTGTTTTGGCAACGCGGCGGCGGCGGGGGGCGGCGGACGGCGGGGCTGCGGGCCGCCGGGCTGGGCTGGGCTAGCCGGGCCGGCGGGTTGGCGGGCCCCGCGGTTAGCACCCCGGCCCGGCGGTCAGGCGGCTCGGGCGGAGCGGGAGCTGCTGCCGTCTGCGGCGCAGCCCGGGGCCGAGTGAGAGGGGAAATGGAAGAGATCCGGGCTCGGGCCCCGCGCAGACCGCACCCTACCCATGTCCCTGCCTCCTGTGCGCTCGACAGCGAACCTGCAGCAAGGGCAGCACAGCCTCCTCCCCCTCGGGCGGGCGGCCCCCGGCACTAGCCAGCCCTCATCCCGCTCGCTCCTCCGCTGCGAGTCCGCCCGCCCGCTGCCCTCGGCGCCCCCTGCACTGCCCGAGTTCGCCCTCCCCGCCAGGACGCGCCCCACCCCGCCTTGGCCTCGCCTCTGGGCTCCCCGCGGCTCCGGGGTGCCCAGCCAGGCGCAAACCTCCCGGACAGGAGCTGCCACCCCCACAACGACCGCAACCCACGGCGCGGCCGGACGCGAGGGGCGGGGGGCAGTGGCCGGACCGCACAGCCGCCTACGGTGTCCCCTGCGGGGAAGTAAACCCAAAAGGCAGGAGGCCGCTAGTAACCTGGTGCCCCACCCTCGCCCAGGAGACGCGCCCTCTCAGCTTGGTGGAACTGAGTTCTGTATCAACCCGGTGCACATCCCACGGCCGCCGGGTGTGAAGCTAAGGAGCACTATTAAAAGGAGCAAGATGAAACTGTAAAAGGATAGGCCAAGGTGTAGAGAAGAGCAGCCAAAATGGTGACATCCACAGAATAAGAGAGAAACCCAGACTGGCTACCTTAAAGAGGGGCGACATAGGGGGCTTGCTAAGACTGGGAAAAAAAAAAAAAAAGATTCAAAGACAGCACAGGAGCTGCTAAATAATTACTCTCTTAGTTCTACTTTACAAATTAACAAGGACAGAGAACACATAGAGGCAGCTGGAGAAGTAAACATGGGCTGTGTGTGTATTTTAAATATGCCATTCAGGAAAGCTGAATGAATTAGGTTTCATTCTGCTAAAACAAGAAAAGGCAATTGTGTTAAAAGAAAGAAAAAGCCACAACAAACCACGTATATGATTTGGTTGCAATATATTCTATAAAGTCAATAGCAATAGAAATGAAAGGGTAAGAAATTAACAGGTTTAAAATTTTTCATTCCAAGAACATTCATACAATAGGTACCAGATTTATTGGTACTTATGCCCAATACATGGAAACTGTTAGATATTATTAAAACAAATATTCTACTTGCATTATTTAATTTAAACTCACAACCCCAAATGACCTATTATTATCCCCATGTTACAAGTGATGATTTTGCATTTCAGAGGATAAGCAACTTGCCCCTGGGTGAGGAGCAGGCAGGGATTCAACTTGGGGGGGGGGGGCACTGTCCTACCCACAGAAGATATACTGGCCCTCTCTCTGTGCAGCACCCACTCACCCAGTAATGTCTGGGTTTGGGGCTGAGGTATACTTTTCACAGATGTACTCACACTTTCTCTAGATCAATTTTGTGAACACAAATTCAGAACTGGAAGGGACTCACTTAAGAGAGGGCTTAACCCAAGCACTTTATATCACAGAAAAGGAGACTGAGGCCCACAGCAGGGAATTTAGCATGGAGTGGTGTGTGTCACTTTGAAACAAAATAGATTGTGTCTCTTCCTCCCCCTTCGCCCATACTTCCTCCCCACACCCCATTCATTCTCACATTAGCATTTGGATTTTAGGTCTCCAAGTCACAGATCACTCTAAGGTTCTTTTTTTTCTTTGAAATCTTTCACGGTGCTTTAACTTATGTTTTCCAGGGTTCAAGAATTATCCTTGCAATGCCCCCCACCCTCCTGCTCAGATTTCTGGGGCACACCATGCAACAGGTCAGGACCTCTTCCAGTCCAGACAGGCACAGAGTTCCAAGAGAGAAGATCCCACAGGGTTCCATGGTCACCTATCCCAGTCTTCTACAATTGTTTTCTATGCAAGTTTTGCCTCAAGTTCAATCTTTCCTTCTTCCTACTTCTCTAATGCAAATTCTTCCCCTTTCCTCCTCCTCTGGCCTTAGCTACTAGGGCCAGTATCCTGCTTAGTATCTCCTACACAAGGTCTTGAAGGGTTGTTAGATTCACTTTCAATCTTTTTTTTTTTTCCCTAGTGAAAGATTATTTCTTTAAGATCCTCTCAGAGGTGCTCAGTTACAATGATTTATTAACTTTGCCTTTCTTCCTCTTTATTTCTTCTTAAACTGTGGTCCTGTTGAGTACAAATCTCTGGTAAAGATCGGTTCAGTGTCAGATAAGAATTACTTATGCAGTGCTGATGCAGTTCGGATGGGGGTGCTTCTACAGCTGCACGACCTCCTTGCTTTAGATTGTACTGCACTAAACCTAACCCTCCTTGGCCTGACAGACTTTGGAGCAGTGATCAGTGTGTGTACTGGGAGAAGCACATGGGGCTAACATTAACATTGACCAAATCTTTTCTCTATGACAGGTGCATTCAACACTTATTAAATCTTACAATACGCCCTGGCTGGTTTGGCTCAGCGGTTAGAGCGTCAGCCTGCGGTCCAGAGAGATCTGGGTTCGGTTCCCGCTAAGGGCACGTACCTTGGTTGTGGTTTGTCCCCGGCCCTGGTTGGGTCGTGTGGGTGGCAGCCACTCAATGTGTCCCTTTCACATCGATGTTTCTCTCTCTCTCTCTCTCCCTCCCGCTCTATCTGAACAAAGGATGGAAAAATGTCCTCGGGTGAGGATAAAAATAAATAAATAAATAAATAAATAAATAAATAAATAAATAAATAAATCTTCACAGTAACCCTCCATATGCAGTAATTATTATTCCCATTTTACAAATCTACAACTCTAGAGCTTTAGAAGTAAAGTAACTTGCCTATGATCCCACAGTTAAGATTTGAACCTGGAGATTTTTTACTCCAAAACTATAGTCTCTTCTCAGGACACAATAGTGGTTCAAGAGCTAAAGCTCAAATTTAGACCAGCATCAGTCCAATCTCCTTCAGCAGAAGGAGGGGGAGAGGAGGGGAGAAATTGCTGCAGCAGTGACCCTGGAGCACTTTTAATCCAAGTTCGGCCTAAGAACCCTAGTTATTTTTTGGCTGCTTATGCTCTTAGCTGTTCAGTAGATGTAGGGTAGCTTTTGAATTGGGCCAATCCATTAGATCTATCAAATAAAGTCTGGCTCTTTTTCTGGTCACTGCCAGGCTCTTGTCAGCAGGGAAACTGGGGAACCGAGGTGTCCACTCTGGAGGCACCACAGGCCTGGGTCTGAGCAGCAGTGACAGGGTACCTGACATCTGATTCCTGCGCCAGTTGGCAAAATTACTTTTCTTCGCTCACTTTTGGAGCTCTGTACCCCTTAATCATCTCTATTTTGAAGAGAACAAACTAAAATCTATTTCTTTGGATAATATGATTTTTTTGTTCAGCAGAGTGAAAGTTGGAAAAATTAGTTGGAAGGAAAAGGAGGGAGGAAAATATACCATAGAAACTGATCATTTAACATCTATTTAGTAGACTACCAGGTTAGTATTCAGTGAATCTTGAATGTAACATTCTAGTACAAATATAGTATACTTAGAGTGATATAGTCATATATACGTGTGTGTATATAAACACACACACACATACACACACAAAGTCCATACTGCTATATGCAAGTAGTCTTTTTTCTCCTAATCTTGTCACTTGACCAGACCAATCCTGCTCTCAATCCACGGGTGCTGAGCCACAACCAAACAAGTTTCAAGAATGCGGCTAGTCAAATATCCTCCAATGACTCTGTGCATGGCAGCTCGGTCAGTAGAAAGAGCACTAGGCCTGGAGTTGGCAGATCTATGCTTGAACACTGTCTTTGATGCCTTCAACCTGTGTGGCCTTGGGCAAGTCACTTGACTTCTCTTAATTTTAGTTTTCTCATCTATAAAGTGAAACTTAGTGTCACTTACCTCATAGGGTTGTTGAGAGGGTTGAAATACAAGCTGTAAAGTATAAATCTTGTGTATAATTCATTTTCATTCTTTGCTGGGTCCACTAGCCATAGCCTCAGTGTTCTGATTCCTGTTACCCATCTAGGGGAAATATGCCAGGATGCTCATATATGTGAGCCCCAAGACAGGAGTGGGCACAGAGGGCCCTACTTCTTTCTATTAGGGAGCATCTACCTTGTGCACACTAGTATAATAGGTATAAGGATAGAAAATGCAAACAGAAAATTAGAAGACAGTTGTCCTCCAGGGATTTACTATTTAAACCTAAAGATAAATCACAAGAATAAAAGGCAGTTACAAAACCATGAATGCCACTCATTAGTGAGTACAGAATAATGTATTATTATACAGACATGTTAATAGATAAGATGAACTTGGTCTACAAGAATACAGAACTAAGAAATGATTATGTATGCCTGAAACTAATATAATATGGAATTTCAACTGTAATGAAAATTTAATTAAAAACAAACACACCAAAAACAAACAAACAAACAAAAATGATGAGCCTGGGATGACATTTCTTCGGAAAAATCAGTTTTGAAGAAGGGATAGGAATGACTGACAAAAACGAAGAGGATCCCCAGAAAAGGACACCCGTCCAAGCAAAGATGATGGTACGTGTAATAATGAAGAGCCAAGCTGAATGATCTGGTAAAGGGGAGAAACCCCATATCATCTGATGTAACCTTAACAAAAAACTTATGAAGCTGGCACCATTATTTTCATTTTACAAATGAGAACTGAGGTTCAGAGCTTGTAAGTGAGGAAGCTGGAGTTGGAATCCAGGCTTGTTTGGCTCCATAATCATCAGTTTCCTGGTGAGTGATTCCTAGGACAAGCATGCTGGGTTGTTGACCTTTGTTCAAGTCACTCATTTTCTCTCTAAATCTAGGGGACTCTTCTGTTATCTTCATCTTGGCTTTTAAGACTCCAAACTTTATTTGACTGACCACTTCCCCAGCTGGTAGGGAGCACTCTAACTTCTGTAGATTTTTTAAAGAGGTTAGCAACTCCACCAAATCTGGCCCAGATGCAGAAATGGGAGCATGCCTGTCTTGCAAGCCTCAGATCAGTCCAGAATGCATTCGGAGATCCAATTAGAGCCACTCAAAACTAACAATGCTTTGAAAGCTAGCTATTGATTAGAAATGGGAATGTCGAGTTACCTTTGCCCAAACAATAAGCTCATTACAAGGCACTTCAGAGAGATCCAAGCATTAAAGACTTTGCTTTGATGACTTTGAAAGGGGAGGAAAAGGCTGCAGAATAGTTACAAAGAGAAGGTGTTTTCCCCTCACGTCAGAGACCAAAGATTGTGGGAAACTCTTATAGATAGGAAGACATACATATAAATATATTTCTATATATGGATAATAACATGTTTACTAAATAATGGACTTTATTTCCACCCCAGTGTCTCTATTTAGGTAAAAATTGTTGCTTAGAGAGAATCTTGGAAAATACCAGTTCAGTGACTGTTCAGTAAAGGGGGACAGGAGTACTACTCTTTTAATACTCAAGTGATGCTCCTGACATGCCTGTCAACATTCTGTAACTGGTTTGTACTGGTCACCAGCACTCTCTCACCAGCCTCTCTTGGTAGAGATAGCATTCTAAGAATGCTGGGGCTCTGTAGCTAAATAAAGAGGGTATACAGTCACTTGCTTTTTAATAACTTGCATTCTTTCTTTTTTAAATTTTTTTATTACTTTTTAGAGAGAGGGGGAGAGGGAGAGAGATAGAAACATCAATGAGAGAGAACATCCATTGGCCGCCTCCTGCATGCCCCCCACTGGGGATCAGGCCCACAAGCTGGGCTTGTGCAATGACTGGGAATCAAACTGGTGACCTCTCGGTGCAGGGGTCGATGCTCAACCACTGAGCCACACCGCTTAGTTTCTGCAAAATGATACATTCATTCCCTTATGGTTATAGCTAACAAAATGATATTTAAGCCCCACTCTCACCTTACAACTGGTTGCTGCAAACAACAAAGATTACATCCATTTATCTCCACAAATTTCTAAAACCACTTCAAGAGACTGTGGGTGTGAACAGACGTGTGTGTATTCATGCACATGTGTGTGAGAGACAATCTCTCTTCATTTATTCAATCAACAACTATTTTTGAGCCCCTACTAAGTGCCAGACATTGTTCAAGGTGCTTGGGATATGAGAGAACAACAAAAACAAAACCCAAAATTCCTGCTCTTATAGAGCTTTATTCAAGTGGGGAGGCACTTGGGGAGACAGGCAATTAAACGTAAATATAAAAATAAGTAAAATATATAATGTGTTAGAAGGGAATAAGGAAGGGCTGTGAGCACCAAACATAAAATGGGATAAAAGGATTGGGAATGCAGCCAGCTTGAGGGAAGGGGGTGCGGTCCGGAGGCAGGTGTTGGGGGGGGGGGCGGTGTCAGTGGAGGCCCAGTAATAAGGTGCAACTTAAGAAAAGACCTGAAAGAGGGGAGGGCTTCAACTAAATGGGTAACTAGGGGAAGAGCATTCTAGCAGAGAGAACTGCATAGAGCGAAGGCCCTAACGGGCTGTGTGTCAGAGAAACAGCAAGGAGAGCACTGGGTCGAAGGTGAAGCCATGGGGTGGGGGGGGATGGAGTGAGTAAGCTTGACTTTCTACTTTCTGATTATGAGGGTGTTTCCAAACTTTTTATAAAGCTCAGAGTGAAGATAATGTACCTTTAAAGAAATGTATGTATTGACCTATAAATATGGACACAGTATAGTTAAGCAAAAGTAATAGCAGGTAACAAATAGTATTTATACATACGATTCTTTTAAACTTTTTTTTTTTTTTTAATCCTCACCCGAGGATATTTTTCCATTTTTTGTACAGATAGAGTGGGAGGGAGAGAGAGGAAGGGAGAGAGAGTGAGAAACATCGACGTGAAGGGACACATCGAGTGGCTGCCACCCGCACGACCAACCAAGGCCAGGGACAAACTGCAACCGAAGGACCCGGACTGCAGGCCGACGCTCTAACCGCTGAGCCAAACTGGCCAGGGCTCTTTTAAACTTTTTAAAAAAGAGTTACATAGTCATGCCTCTCACTTTTTATTTCATACACTTAATACATTTTTAGGAAAAAAAGTCCATCCTTTTAATATCATCTTTGGATTGTAGTTTTCTTGAAAGCAAGAGCTATGTCTTTGTGGCCATACACAACGTATGCATGTACATGTGTATGCAGCATAATGCCTATTGGCGGGATGCTAGTGAGTGTATCTATGTCTATATAGAGATATATAGATGACTTGAGTAAATGTATTTTTAATCATTATTTCTTATTGAATATGGATTTTTCTCATTCCCAACACATTCCCTACAAACCTGTGCCATTTCTTTTCATTCCTTTGCAATGACCTGTTGCATAGTCCCATTTACAGTTCAAGTCTGTGTATAGCATAAGATTTAACCAACCAGTTTGGCTTCGTCATCCCCCCTCTTGGTCAGAAATATGGTCCATTCTCTGACACTTCCATTGGGGATCATTCTTCTCTTTGAATTCTTCACACTAGTTACTCAAGTTGCTTAACTGTTGAAATGTTTTCCATCATCATTAGATCATTTTGATGTCAGTTTCATACTTACTGCAATGCCATTTGATGACTGCCATTAAGTTAGTTTTGAGGTTCCTATCCAGAAGCATACATACCTCTTAGAGTCTCACTCCAGGAACTGTATTCCAGACGTCTTTTGGTGGGAAGCTCAGCTCCCACCAAGCAATCCCTGCTTGAAAATGGCTGTGCTGAGGTGACCCACAGGGACCATGTCAGTCCCTGAATTATCACACAGCACCCTGGGTGAGAAACATCAAGTGCTCTTTGGTGTTCCTCGATCCCCACCCTGTATGAACAGATTAAATAAAAATAGCTGCATTTGGCACAGTTCTGCTATTTCATTCTTCAAATCCTAAAAGTGCACATACGCTTTGACCATTCAATAGTCCACGGTGCTGGAGCCAGGGCTTCACTGCACCGCACTGACTGGTGACACTCGAAAACCATGTGGCTGCAACCTGTGTGCACTACATCCTGGGTGCATGAGAGCCCAGTACAATCTCCAAGTCAGCCTCTTCACAAGCCACGTGCCCTACTGTCTGCAAGAGGAACATCCTCTGCCTTTTGGTGAATATATCGCTGTGTTACTTTTCCCCTTTAGCACCATGCAAACACTGCATCTTTTTTTTGATTCACACTCACTGTACAGCTTATCTATTCCCTCTGTGCTGCTATTCTAATCATGTCAATTATCCTGCCACATTTAATTCCTACTCACTACAGACAGCAACGTAATGGACATTACCACTACCATAAAACCACTCCATGAGACTATCAGTATCACCTTCATACATCATCAGAGTATTATTATTTATATTGCTGTTATATCGGGTTACTAGTCAAATACAAATCCTTTTTGCCAACCCTCCTTCTCCCAACCAGTGCCTTCCTGTTTCTCCCACATGTGACATGGGACGAACTGGTATTGCTTTGTGCCCTGGAAGCGCCAGGCAGCCATAATAAAGGAAACCAGCAGTCTCTCCTTCTGATCGGGCAGCATTCTTTCTGCCTTGAATAAGGGAACTCGTTACCGCCCAGGACTCCCAGAAGTACTGCTCTTGACCCCTGAACACAGATCCAGACCTATGGGGCTTCCCCACCAACTCCAACTCCTTTCACCAACCCCTGCTCACCCTTCAAGGCCTATGGTGGGAGGGGAAAGGCAGGACAGAGTGCCAGTCAAGAGGATAACCCTTCCCCTACTCCATTCTCCCTTCTCCTGTCACCGATTTCTGACCGCTGTCGATCCTATCAGGGGTCCATAAAGCGAGGAGGACTCTGGCCCGAGAGAGGGGGGTAGGGGTTAGGCAAACAGGCCAGGGAGGCAGTTGGTTGAAATTTAACCACAATATTCTTGGTCTCTATTGTTTTGAGTGAGGCCCAATATTTCCACAGCAGGATTATAGGATCTGATTAACCATGTTAGACAACAATGCCGAGCTGGGATGGGCTTCCCCTTCCAGCTGCCAATATGAAAAAGTAAATACAACACCCAGATTTCAGAAGGCACTCCAAGCAGCCCCAGAGTCCTGGTCCCCAATTCTAACTCTGCTACTGTTTTTGGCCCCGGAGTGAGAGGAGGAAGAGTGTGGTACTGCATGCTCCTTTAACTCCTGGCCCTTGGCCCAGCAGGACAAGTAATCCGGGCACAATCTTCCCAGGTGAGTCAATGGCTGTGAGCTCCCCACACCCTGGAGTTCTTCCAGTGCCTCTTCCGGGTTCCCCTGGGCTGGCCCAGAGCCTCAGGAGCCCATGAGAGTCAGGCGAGGAGAGGCAAGCACTCATTCAAAGGGTCCAGCAGTGTGGAAAGCACAGCCAAACCTGCTGGACGCCCGACAGAGAAACTGAGTGTGGGTATGGCTTAACAGGTTGGAAGAGCAATTGAATCTTTGCTGGAATGCTTTGGAAGTCATGCTACCTAATGATTTCCCCTGTGCCAGGGTAGAGACATGAGACCCCAGAACCTAGGAGAAGTAGAAAGGGCCACCAAAACAAAATCTTAGGAGATGAGGAAGTATTCCTCAAGGGTCTGGAATGAGAGATGGAGGGAAGATGGGCTTGTGGTTCCTCAAGTAGAGAGGGATTCCCTCAGGTTCCTTTCTCTCACACACCTCATACCTCCCATTAGGGCTGGATCTTTGGAGGCCCTGTCCAAAAGAGAAGACAGACAGACAGACAGACAGATGATAGATAGATAGATAGATAGATAGATAGATAGATAGATGATAGATAGATGGATGATAGATAGATGATAGATTGATGATAGATAGATAGATAGATAGATGATAGATAGATAGACAGATAGATAGATCGATAGATGATAGATAGATCGATGGATAGATAGCAATAGAAGCCTTCAACAAGAATGCCCAGTAGCAGCTTCCAGGAGGTCTTAGAAAAAACCCTCCCTCCAAAGCATGGGCCCCCTTCTCGGTATCTAAGTGCCTGGCATAATCCATTACAATTTTGTGAGCCACAGGTTGACTGACGTTGGTAACGGAGACTAGGAACCAAGGACCCTGAGCTCGGAGTGTGGTGGTTTCCTTGTCGTATGTCACTTCTTTTATACAGTTTCTTCTTCGGGAAAATTCAAAGATAGAAAAACGTTAGAGCAGCTTAGAAAAGTATTTCCTGTTGTGTCAAAACCCAGTTAACAAAACTGGGAGAAAACGAGGGACATCATAATTGGAGAGAAAAAAATGCCCTGGTGAAATTGTCAAGAATGAGATGAAATCAGGACCAGGAGAAGAGACACGACCTTTTACGCCCTCTCCTTCCGCCATCTTTGTATGGAGAATAATGCATGGGGCTCCTGCTTATCTCCAGAGGGCCAGGGCAAAGAAGGACGTAAAGGCTTTGGAAAAGGGGAGATTTTAGTGAATAGGAAGGCAAGAAAAGGAGTTCAGATGTACCACAGGATAAAATTAAGCAGGAGGGCTGAGTATGCAGGAGACCTGAGTATCTCACTACGGGGGACCTGCATCAAGGCTCTTGATCTGACAGGGAGAGATTCTTGCCAAGTCCAGTGCAAAGGAGCACAGATTTCACTCTTTTGCCACCTTATACCCTGAGAATTCCAGAGTGAGCTCCTCAGGGTTCAGTATGAAGATGGAGACTAGAGGCTCCTTCCTCCTTTCTCAATAAGTTTACCATCCTTTGGACACACTCTTTGATCTGGGGGACTGGCTAACTGTCACAGGAGAAAAGAGAATGACCCTTGTGAGATTTTCCAGGACCCAGGTTGAGCTCAGACTTCAAGGACTGCTAGGAAAGGCCTCTGTGAGGCCTGAGTAAAGAAGGTGCTGCCCAGCTGGAGTGCTAAGGATGAAGATTTCTCTTCCAGCAAAGAGCTGGCCAGTTCGGACTGTGGGGGAAGGGTGAGCCGGCCAGCCAGGCCAAGTAGGCCTTGCAGCCTAGGTGGCGCTATTTCTCTACTTTTTAGGTGAAGTTCCTGCAGGAACTTCCTCGAGGTCTCTAGTCCTGCTCCTGGTTTGCTGGCTTGCTCGTGTAAACCACCTTATATTATTTTTTTTTCTAAAAATACTCCAAAGCAATTGAAAGAGTCCCTTCTCCCACCAGCCAGCCCTGGCCCCAGCCCCGGCCCCGGGGAGCGGGCGGGTAGGCGGGGAGGTGGGCCACTGCTTTATTAAACACAGGGAAAACTAATATTTACGGAATAAAATTTATGGAGCAGCCACGAGAATTCGACCCTTTTATGTGCATTTGGAGTGGGGGTTGGGCCAGGCTGGGGGCCTGGGGAGGGGCCCAAGCCAGGGGGCAGGGCTGGAATACAGCCTGGTTAGGCCAAGTTGTCAAGGCAGGGATTTCCCTGGGACGAAAGATTCTCAACCACCACCCCTAGGTTTGGGGGGGTAAGAGCTTCAGGGCAAGAATGCCTGAGGCAGGGCCTCTGGAAGCAATGTTTATGGAAGGATGTGTTTGGGCAATATCCCCATGGAGACAGCAACCTTTGGGGATACAGTGGGCAGTGGATGGGGAGGTCATTAGGCATATTCTTACTTAACCTTTTTAAAAAGTACATTCTTTTGAAGAACATGAAAAAAGTTATGCTCTTAGGAGTTTACTTATAATTTTGGGGTGATTCACAAACCCCTGATCCCCCTATGATTAAAAAGTCCTGCTCTAGAGACTGTGCTCTCAAGGTAGAAGGATTATCCAGGTTTAAAAAACAAACAAACATATTTTCTTCCAGCTTGCTGGGAAAGTTTCCATTTTCCATGTGGTCTCATATCTCGTAGATCCTAAAATCTGGCTATTTAAATTACAGCATAAAGATGCCTGGCTGGTGTGGCTCAGTGGCTGAGCGTCGACCCATGCACCAAGAGGTCACCAGTTCAATTCCGGGTCAGGGCACAGGCCCAGGCTGTGGGCCTGATCCCCATTAGGAGGCATGCAGGAGGCGGCCAATCAATGTTTTCTCTCATCAATGTTTCTCTCTCTCTCTCCCTCTCACTTCCTCTTTCTCTCTCTCAAATCAATAAAGAAAATTAATAAATAAAATAAATTATACCAAAAAGAAACCAAAGAACAAAATGAGATTGTTTTTACTTGGTTTCCAATTCATTTCAATGACAGTCACGGCCGTGGGGTACACCCTAGGACTTTGTGGTCTGGAGGTAAAGGAAGTTATCAGCAACAACTGGATGGGCCCTGGTGCAGCTCTCAGACTCTGCCAGCAGGTAAGGACATGGGGATAGGTCCTGCAGTCCTTCAAGTTTCCTGCCTTGAAGAACAATGATGAGTGGAACATCCTACTGAAAGTAGGTAGGGTCATAGGATGTTACAGTGGAAGATAAAAAAGGTCCTGACATCCTGGAAAATGTTTTCAGTAATGTACAGAATGATGAATTCAGCTGTCTGGGTTCAAATTCTGGCTGTAACTTACTAGCTGTGGGACCTTTGATAAGCCACTTAATCTCTTTAAGACTCCATTTCCTAGTGGGTTAACAGTATCTTCCTCATATGATGCTGTGGGGATTCAATGGCAGGCACATATTAATCTGGTATACATTGACTGCTCAAAAAATGTTATTACTGTTGTTCTCATTATAATCATTATTATTTTATTATTGCTTGGATTGTCCACTCTTCCATGACTTGAGGACAGAAACACCAGTCCCAGCTAGTGAGGATATGAGGGTGAGGAAGCATTTGACCACCATAGGTAAAAACAAAAACAAAAACAAAAACAGAAAAGGCCTCTGTGGGTTCTGCCCCTGACCCCTTTCTCTACCTAACACTCCCAGTTAACACCTGAGTTCTATTTTCCTTCCTGTCTCTCCAAGGTAGAGCTTCAGATGGTTTACCTATATTGGAAAACCTAGCAGAGAAGGCCAAGGGACTTTGCCAATCCTGGTCTGCTAAATCTCACCAGATCTGTGCAAAGAGATGACTTTCTAAATATCTAAGATTCTGCCTATCTCGTACAGCCTTTATGACTTTTCTTGCTAAGCACTATTCATTCTATTGGTCAATTACGTTGTCTCACAAACTACTGTGGCCATTTCCTGTTCCCTGTCATCTTATCTTTCCTAGTTCTTCTAGTTATTACGTTATTTGAAGTGGAGTGAAGGATGGGAAGGTAAAATTCCTTTTCCTCCCACTCCAGTGGGAAACTCCCTTGACCCTACTGTTTGAAGCTCTTTGTGATTTCAGTCTCATATTGTGATTTAATCTGTTGTCTATGCCTTAGAAAGAGACAAAAAACAAAAAGAAACAAAACCACACCACATCAATTAGGCAAAGAAAAGCATAGGCTATTTGTTCTGCATTGTGCCCACCATGGAGACAATTCTCAAGATCAAAGTTTCCACATGGAGGCTTAGCACAGGCCACAATAGAGATTCATAAGAAGAACCTGAAGGACTGGACTGAGGGCCTAGACTGTATCCAGAGACAACAGTGCGGTGGGATCCAGTAAAGTGAAGTGGGTCATGTGTCCTAGTGAATAAGTACTCTCAAAAGCAGGGGAGTGTGAGTGGTTTTTGTTCCACGCTAAAGAGAGAAATGGGTCTCTGAGGAGCACCTGGAATTGGCCAGGGACTCTTGAGAAAGACAAACAAGGCTTCCTAAGCGTGTTGTGCCTTTTTGTTGACTTGTCTTATACACCTAAAGTCCATGGTAGGGTCCTGGTTTAAAGAACCTTCACCAAAAAGGAGGAGGATATGAGATTCCCAGAGACTGATTTCCCTTTAATAGGGAAGGCCAATGCCCGATGGGTTGGAGCCAAGATTCCCTCAGTTAATAGCACCCATTTCAGGTGGCCTGTGAACATGAGCTTCAGTGCTCTTGCCTCTGACTATGTAACTGTCAGAGATCCTGCTGCCACTGGAGCTCCTTTCAAGGTGGCACCAGGAAGCTGTTCTCCGGCTCCATCCTCGGCAGCTGAAACAGTGACACGTCAACTGAAGAGCCCCCTTAGCTTCTTCCTCTTGACCTTGGATAGCTGAGGTCTCTTCACAGGGCCTGAAGTACACTAGGGAAAAACAAATTAATAGGGGTTTGAGCAGTTCCACTTCAGTTAGGAAAGGACCTTTGTTCCTCCCATGGCTCTGGATAGGATGAGGCCTTCTTGAGGTGGCTGATAAATGTTTTGGAGTCTATGTCAGGCAGTGAATGTGATATAAGACCCTACACAGGAGATGCATATATCCCTTCTCTTCCAGGGAACAACCTCATAGACCATCACTGGAAGTGGATAAGGTAGAAAAGAAGTCATGGTCCATTATTTGGTACAAGATCTGCAGAGAGAACATGTAAAAACTATGACTCTGTTTAGAAAGCCACAATTTGGAAGCCTAGTGACAAATATCCCTCAATAATATTAAAGCAGCATCAACTAGGTGGCAATCCCAGGGACCACAGACTTGGGGACTATAGGTATGGACTCCTCCAATGCTCAGAATGCCATCCAGGAAGCTGCTCATGACTCACCGGGGGCTCTCTGTCAGGCACTGGGAGGGATGGTGCTGAGAAAACCGGCTCTTCTGGCTGGTTTAGAAGTTGGCTATCAGGTCCTTGTGAGGAGGCACTACTTGAAGTTTGAGGATCTCCTGAAATCAGAAAGATCAAGGGCAGACAGTGGTAAATGCCTTCTTCTTACCAAGAAGACATTAGAATTTACCAAGCATTCTGACAAAGGCCAGGGTTGGTACTAATAAATGAACAGGCAGAAGTAGCCACAAATCCAACTCCCAGCTGACTTTCAAAAATCCCTGTTTTTACTCTGAAGATTCCCTAAGCTCGCTTTCACTAGGTAGGAAAAGAGCTTCCTTGACTCAAATAGACAACTGTTCTTTTACACATTTCCTGACATGTTTCAGGCAGGGAGATTCATCTTTCTCCTGGTTCTCTTACTAATTCTCCTAAGCACCTAGATCAGTTTAATAGAACTTTCTGCAATGATGGTCTTTATTTCCTCTGTCCAATTTGGTAGCCACTAGCGGCTGTTGAGCATTTGAAATGTGGCTAGAGCAAATGGGGAAATACAATGTCCATTTTATTTAATTTTTATTAAATAGTCCCAAGTAGCTAGAGCTATCACAAACCTAGACTGCACAAACCTAGACCCTAACTCTAACCCCAGGGAAACCAAGTTCCCTGGAGCTACTCACCGGCATTTTGATGCTGCTGCCTCACTTGGCCCTCTTGTCTGGTGACTGCCACATACAGATTCTGCAGATCTGTGACAAAGGCTCTTCCATCACCAACACTGCATACCTCTGGAAGTTTCTATCAGGAGAGGAGATGCTGTCATTGATTACAATGTATTGCCAGAGAAAAGGAACTTGATATTCCACTGGCAGAACTGGCATCAACCCCGAAAGAATTTCTATAAAGAAGTCAGATCCCATAGAGGGCACCCATATCCAAGCCTGTTGGGACCAATACAAAGACCTCTTAGGAAATCTCCTCTGAAAGGCCATTTCCAAAGGTGTATCATTATTTCCCCCAATATTTAGGTCTATTACATTTTCCCATGAATACTCCATAGGCCTCTAGGCTCTTTCTTTTAAAAGGATGATCTCTTAGCCCTGGCCGGTTTGGCTCAGCGGTTAGAGCGTCGGCCTGCGGTCCAGAGAGACCCGGGTTCGGTTCCCGCTAAGGGCGCGTACCTCGGTTGCAGTTTGTCCCCGGCCTTGGTTGGTCGTGCGGGTGGCAGCCACTCGATGTGTCCCTTTCACGTCGATGTTTCTCGCTCTCTCTCTCTTCCTCTCCCTCCCTCCCACTCTATCTGAACAAAAAAAAAAATGGAAAAATGTCCTCAGGTGAGAATAAAAAAAAAAAAAAAAGGATAATCTCTTAGAGGACTGTTTTAGGAAACCACTGTCCCTTAATTGTTCCTGAATTGTACAGATTCCTATTCGAATTAAATTCACTCCTAAACCTCCATCCTAGAGAGAAAAATGTTGAGTGAGGGGTCCAGGATGGGAGAGTGAGGGCAATATGGGAATGACAGACTGAGGGACAAAAAAAATTATGAAGCTGTGATGTTCAGTCAGAGGAGAAAGGAGAAGTAAAATGTAGAAAGCTTGGCAGGCTAACCTGAAATTTTTATATTCCCTACCATAATCCCACTGTGCTTTGTTCTAATCCATGAACTCGCAATGGTGAATATCTCCCCCAAGGGGGTGAATATTAGTTCTTGAGGGGTAAAAAAAAATTTTTTTAATTTTTGTTAATCCTCACCTGAGGATAGTTTCCATTGATTTTTGTTAGATAGAGTAGAAAGGAGGGAGGGAGAGAGGAAGAGAGAGAGAGAGAGAGAGAGAGAGAGAGAGAGAGAGAAACATCGATGTGAGAGAGACACTTAGATTGGTTGGCTCTTGCACAGCCATGGTCAGGGTAATTGGGCCTGGGGATCAAACCTGAAACCCAGGTATGTGCCCTTGACCGGGAATTGAACCTGAGACACATGGGTCCATGGGTCGATGCTCTAACCGCTGGGCCCAACTGGCCGGGGAAAAATCTTACTGTTTTAAAGTATAAAGCACAGACATACATAAACATAAACAGAATTTTGGTATATTTCTGATGTTAAAATTTCCTGAGGGGAAGGTGATTAGGATAAAGGTCTTAAAATGTTCTTTAGGGAGGTGATAATGAAAAAAAAAAAATTGAGAAACATTGCTATAATTGCATTATATCTATGTTTCCTTCAATCCAGAATGAACTGTATGGATTTATTTATATTCACAGCAAAATGCTTTGCCTAGTTTGACTTTCATATATTGGCTGAACTGAGGTGAAATAATGCTGAAGATTGAAGAAAGTGCAATCAAAATGAGATGAAAGAGTATGGTATCCGGTGTTCCCAAACCTGGCTGCACTTAAGCATCTTGGAAAGGGCCCAGAACTACTTCATCTGTCCCTATGCATGCAAATTGTTATGGTTCCCAGCCAAGTTAGCAGGTCTCGAAGGAAGCCATGCCAGCAGCTCATATGGGAACCAACCCAAGAATCCTGAATAGGCCCATATCTCTTGTCAAGGGCACTTTCTCTGGGCTGGAAGGGCATACATTTCTGAAAACCCACTGTGGGAGAATGATGGAAGAGAGAAAGAGGGAGAAGCAGTGAAGTAATTGCTGAACCATGGTCAAGATTATAGTTATCTTTCTCTGAGCATGGTAGTAGCTGAAAAACTTGTTGATCCCAGAAAATGTAACATACATTTCTATTCCAACCCAATTCGCACCATAAAGATTATACCAGTCTTGGACTTTCACTGGAAACCACAGACAATGAATCGGAAGCCACGAGAGCAAACTTTACTTCTAGCCAGTAATCACACTAGGAGCAAAACAGCTCTCTTTGGCAGCATTACCTGAGGAATGAACTGAAACAGAAAAGGCCAACTCAACTATCAGGCCATGCACCTCCACCTCACCTCACTCTCCTTCCCGGTTCAGCTCTCCAATCCCCAAGCCACCTCCTCCCACAGAAGGTCCTCTACTCCACAGCCGGAGAACGCTGACAGGGGAGAGGCCAACAGTGTTCCCTTCCTTTCATCTCATGTCTCTAGGATCTCCCTTCATTTTGCTCAAGATGTGGCCTCTCTTTGCATCATCCACACATAGCTCGGTTGGCACTATACTGTTTGTACAAACGGACTAGGCACAATCTAGGCAGTTCAGGGTGATCTCCTCTGCTCCTCCAGACTCATCACTTTTCCAGGGTGATCTTTAGCCAGGCTATTTAGTCTCAAAATGAAGTGCCAGAACTGAAAGGCCACTAAAGCCAGTGTTGTCCTGGACCTAAGTCCAGATCTAGAAGCTATATATTAGCCCTCCCTCTATCCTTCCCCTTCTCAGAGAGGTCTGCTCCTACAGTTGCTGCCAAAGTACTAGGAAAAGAATAGTGGTCTGTTTGCTAGATACTTTTCTAAGTATTTACTATATTAACCCATTCTGTCTTATTCACTGTTATTTCCTTGGCACCTAGAACAAACTGGCCCATAGTAGGGGAGCAATAACTATTTGTGAATGAATGAACACGGTAGGCAACAGTATGCCCCATTTCCTTGAGGAAGCCATAGCTAGTACATGGTAGAACAGGATTAGATCTGAACAGTCTGGCCTCAGGGCCCACAAACATAATGACTACCCTACTTACTTCTCTAAACAGCAGAATTTTAATTAAAAAGGAAATACAGCCTTTCCCAGGATCACAGCCCTCAATCCCTCACATCATAGATCATCTGCCTATATTCCATCCAGCCCAGCAACAAGCTCCCTCAGGTGATAAGAACAAAGTGAACAGACAGAAAAGGGGCAGCTGGTCCTACCTGGAAGGCTCAGGGGCTGAAAGGCCATACCCTTAATCTTATTCTAGCTGTTCCCTGTCATCACGGATTCTTTAGGCATCATCTGCAGAGTATGCTAGGGAAGAGAGGTGGAGAGGCCGGAGTCAGAGCAGGAGAAACTTTAGCTCCCTGCCCAGGACAATGGTAGGGGTGAGCTGGGGCGGGTGGCAGAGATCAAAGGGAGAATGCTGGAGTCAAGACTATGAAAAGCAAATAACAGTTCCCCTGCTGTAAGTGTGACTGATCCAGGAGCAAGGTGTACCAGCCACAAAGCGGGTCACTGCCCAGAGTGGGGAGGGGAAGAATACTGTGTAATTTGTTCTACTGTATAATATGTTCATCTGATTAACCAGAATCAATTCTACTCAGCTAAAAAGGTGAGACTCTACCATGTGCCAAGCCCTGCAGGATGGAGGGTGGGGAAATGAACGCATCAGTCCCTTCCTCCTCAGAACAGGAATAAGTCAGAGTCCCTGCCTCAAAGGGAGATAGAAAGATATATATAAATATATATATATTTAGGTGTTAGGCTATAACAGAATTATAAACAAAGGACAATAGGAACTCAGAGAAGAAAGGGACACATTTTGACTGAGAGTCTTCAGAAAGCTTCGGAGGTGGGGACATCAAGTTAAGCCCTGTAAGGTTAGACTTTGAATGCACGGGAAGTTTCTGAGGCACAAAGGTATGAAAAGACAGGGTATACCGACATATCTCATGGGAAATGAGACCAGAAGGCTAAATTCGTATCCACCAGACTGCAAAGGACTTCGCATTCTGAATTAGGGATCTGCCTGTGGGAATTTCCTTTTGTTTTATAAAGTGGCTTTCTCTATGATCCAACTGCCTGTCAAGGCTTTCTTGGCTCCAAACTAATATTGATACAAAGATGAGGAATCAGAAGCTTCCTCTAGGTTTCCCTTTTTAGTCTTTCTGTTATATCTATGTAAACTCATTTAATACTTCACCACTTACTGCTAGGACTGTGGCATTTCAATAGTCACAGGAGCTATATTATTCTTCTGTCTCCAAGGGTGATTTTACTCTCTCATCTCCAATCCACTAGGACTTTAGCCTCTGCTGTACAGCCATTTCAGAAGCTTTAAGAAGACCAAAGTTACAGAAATCCTACAGGGCATTTTATTTCCTCTCCTGTCCCTATTGCAGTCCATCTTGGTACTGAGGGCGCACGGTCCCCTCTCAGCGCTAACTCCTATCTCCATCAAACCTAAAATTCACTCCCCGTGGTCCAGGAATCTTGACTCCCTCCAGGAGGGAGGGATCTGTTGGTGAGATCCCAATGCCACTTTAACTAGAAATAAGAGGTCTGATCCCACCCCACCCCCATCTCATCTCTACCTTCCTGTGGGGCTGTTTCAGAAAAGAAACCTTTAGGATGCTGGGAATGAAAATGCTGGATGCTGATACACTGCTCACCTACTCAATATAGAACCACAGGCTGAGGATACAGATTTAAAAGAAGAAAAGGGGGAAATGAGCAAACCGGAGTTCCCCAGTATCAGCCGTGAGCAGGTCTTTGGTGCTTGTACCAGCCCCCGAAGCTGGTACAGCCCAAGGCACTGACACTGTCACAATGTCACGACTGCAGGACAGGTTCCCAACATGTGACTTCCTAAGCGTAAAAACTCCTCTCCTGCCTCTTGCAACCTGGTAAACTGTGCTGGTACTGGATACAAACTTCTTTTCTAGGGAGCCCAAGTCTCAGTTTAGGAAATTGTCATCAGCTCCCATTAGGGGTAAGGGCACATTGGAAAACTCTTCTAAGGTCTCAAATTACCAAAGGGTTACCAAGATAAATAGAAAGGAACAAGGAAAATGTTTTAGGAAGGGGGCTCTAATGAGAAACACTCTTCAAGAAATAGAACCCTCCCCCATCCGTTCACCAAATATTTACCACCTACAGTGTTCAGGATGATTTAGATGCTGGGGATATAGTATGATGAACAAAAGAGATGGGAAAAAAACCCTGCCCTCTTGAAGTTTACATTCTAGAAAGGGGAGATCAAGTTGGTGATAGCACCATGGAGAAAAATAAACCAGCACAGGCATTATGGTACAGGGGCAGGAATGTGTCGAAGCTTCAAACAGAGGTCAAAGAAGGCCTCATTGAGGTGACGTTTTTATTTATTTATTTTTATCCTCACCTGAGGACATTTTTTGCATTTATCTTCAGATACAGCGGGAGGGGGAGAGGGAGGAAGGGAGAGAGAGAGAAATATCAACGTGAGAGAGACACATTGACTGGCTCCACCCACACGACCCCAACCAGGGTCAGGGACAAACTGCAACTGAGGTACGTGCCCTTAGCGGGAACCGAACCTGGGACTCTCTGGACCGCAGGCCGGCGCTCTAACTGCTGAGCAAAACTGGCCAGGGCAAGGTGACGTTTTTTAAAATTGTATTTTTCATTTACAGTTTGCATTCCATATTATTTTGTATTAGTTTCAGGTGTAGAGGTGAAATTTTTAAAAGACCTCAATGGAAGTGAGAGAATGATCCACGCATCTGGGTCAAGTGACTAGAATCCCAGTTTGCCTGGGTCCAGTCCCAAGTTATGCTTATTGTTTGTTCATAGAGCTCCCTTTCTCTCTTACAAGTGTCCCAATTTGGACAGTAAGTTCACCCAGCCGGTGCGGCTTTGTGGATTGAATTGTCCCATGGACTGAGAGGTCCCGGTTCAATTCCTGGTCAGGGCACATGCCTGAGTTGCAGTCTCGATCCCCAGTAGGGGGCGTGCAGGAGGCAATCTATTAATGTTTCTCTCTCACATAGATGTTTCTCTCTCTTCCTCTTTCTCTAAAAAACCAATAAAAACATATATATTTTTAAAAGCTATGGAGCTTAAAAAAAATTAGTTGGCCACCCTATATCAGAGCATGGCAAGCAGCCACATGTATCTGTGTTTATTTAAAATTGTGAGATAATAAAGTATGTTAGCTTTTATCCCTGTTAAGATGGGAAACCATTAGAAGTTCACAAACAGAAGAGTGAAATGATCTGGTTAACATTTTAAAAGGATCACTCTGAGCCATGGCTGGTTTGGCTCAGTGGTAGGGCATCAGCCTGTGGACCAAAGAGTCATGGGTTCTATTCCAGTCAAGGGTACGTGCCTCGGTTGCGGCTCAATCCCTGGCCCTGGTCAGGGTTATGTGGAAGGCTACCAATCGATGTGTCTCTCTCACATCGATGTTTCTCTCTCTCTCCCTCCCTGCTTCCCACTCTATCTAAAATACAATGGAAAAAATATCCTTGGGTGAGGATTTAAAAAAAATAAAAGGATCACTGAGTGTAGTAGGACATGAGAAGAAGTGGGCAGATCTGCCACGAGGCTGCTACAACAACCAGGTGGGAGATGGTGGTGGCTTCAGTCAGGGTGGTAGCAGTGGAGGTGGTAGGAAGTAATCAGATTCTGGACATATTTGAAGGCATGGCCAACAGGATTTGCTGATGGACTGGTGTAGGACATGAAAGGAGTCAAGGAAAACTCCACTCCAGGGAATAAGGTAGATGTTACAGAGAGATGATCCAGAAATCTAGAATAAAATCCTTAAATCAACGCTAATAACCCCTGAAGTAACTCCTGGGTCCACACTACAGATCCAGTTTGGTAGTAAAAGAGTGAGTCAGAAGGAAAGGTGAACCCAAGACTCAAGGGAAGTATCAAGGTTTGAAAATAGAAAGCCGAAAGTGGACGAGGAAGAGGCAAAACTATCTAGGAATTAGTTTTTTTTTAAATTCTTAGAAAGAAAAAGAGAAGTAAAAACAAGCTTTAAGTTCTGTCTTTAGAGTCTCAAAAACTTGGATTTGTACCTAAGATCTTTGGTCTTCTATTTGCTAGCTGTGACATTTGGGGTTAGTTATTATACTTAATCAACATCTTATTTTGAGAGAGAGAGAGAGAGAGAGAGAGAGAGAGAGAGAGAGAGAGAGAGAGGAGGAAGGTAGGGGAGGGGTGAGGGGAGGGAGGGAAGGTAGAGACAGATATGAAGGGGGTGAGAGTAACAACATCTACATCATAGAATTTGTGAAAGGATTAAAGAAGAGTAGAGTTAAGTACTTAAAATCTGTGTCCCTCCCTTTTGCAAGGCACACAGAGACTTTTCTTGTCTGGCCCCAGTCCAGTGCCTAATGCTGCTATAATGCACAGAGAAGCCAGAGTCTGACCCAATCGTTAACCTTTCCCCACTGCACCCTTCTAACAATTGCCGTCTAACAATTCAGTGACTAGTCAAAGCGCAGAGCAGGGAGGTAACTAGTGGGTAGTTCACTGTCCACCACTGCCACACTAGCCCACTCCTGTTTCTGGCAAGGACCAAGGCTACATGGCTTTTGTATCAGAAGGTCCTGGTTTGAAATCCTGGCTTTGCCAGTTAGCGGCTATGTTACTAACCTCTTTTAGCCTCTGTTCCCTCACTAGAAAAATGAGGAGACCAATACCTACTGTTATGAGACTGACAGAAGGATTACACAAGCTAATATTTGCAAAGGTTGCCTGCTCAGTTGTACAGGGTAGGGCAAAAGTAGGTTAACAGTTGTGAGTATGCGAAACAGAGTTTATTCTTGTATTATGATTTATTAATTATTGTATTTGCCATACAAACAACTGTAAACCTACTTTTGTCCCACCCTGTATATTATGTCTCCACACCTCCCCTAAACTGCTCTGGTTGCTTCTCAAAGATCTCCTTTATTCTCCCCACATTCAGGAGCTTCCTATGAGGCCAAAGTTTCACTTTCATTCTCTTTACCCTCTTTTTGGGGTGATGGGTATAATAGAGGAGACTAAAGCTACCCTCTCCAGAAGCACACAAAGCACAAACAGCTTGACCTCAGAAAGTTTTAGCCTAAGTATTCCACACAGTCCAACCTGTCCATCAACACTGCAGCCAGGAAGCTGCTCTCCCCACCACTGCCTGCGCCCTCATGTGGCTTGTGCAAGAGGCTCCACTATGGCATTTCCATTTTAAAGTAATATACTCAATAAAGACCATTTTGAAAGAAGAAAAACAGAACCTGCAGATATGTCATCCAAATAGTTAACAGCCAAATGTTTTTTGTTGTTTTATTTATTTCCATTTAAAAAAAAATTTTTTTAATTTTTTTTAAATCTTCACTTAAGGACATGCTGAGAGAGAGAGAGAGAGAGAGAGAGAGAGAGAGAGAGAGAGAGAGAGAGAAACATCGATCAGTTGCCTGAAACCCAGGTATGGGCCCTGACTGGGAATCGAACCAGCAACGCTTTGGTGTATAGGACAATACTCAACCAATCGAGCCACTCGGGCAGGGCTGGGCTATTTTTTAAAATTAATCCTCACCTAAGGATATATTTTACTGATTTTAAAGAGAGGGGAAGGGGTGGGGGAGAAACATTGATGTATGAGAGAAACATCGATAGGTTGCCTCCCATACACACCCCCACCTGGGATTGAACCCCCAACCTAGATATGTGCCCTGACCGAAAATCAAACCAGCAACCTTGCCATGCACGGGATGACGCTCCAGCTAATTGAGCCACACCAGTCAAGGCACAGCCAAATGATTTTTGATGGGATAAATCTCACGGTTTCTTCAAAGTCTGAGAAAAAAATAAACACAATAATTCAACAGAGAGAGAGAGAGAGATGATGGTGGTATCTAGCTTTGAAAAAGATAACCATCTCATTCTCTCTTCTCCTCACTTCAATTTTTTTCCACAGCATCAACTTTGATGAGCTGTTTCTGAGTTTCAGGCAAGATCCAACCCCAAGGGGTCCCTCTCTGTTCTATCCCTCACAGAATACCCCTCTATTCTCTCAGTTCACTGAACACAAGCCTTGGTGGTTTGGGCAAGAACACAGTACCCTAAGTATACAAGGCATGCTGCCCTTGAAGATCGTGTGTGAAGTCGACGAGACAGCTGACACTGCTCCTGTGTTTGGTCTGGGTTGGCTTTGTTTGGGTCTGTGCCGCACAAGGCCTACCCTGACCATTCCGCCCTGCCGCTGCTGACCTCCCCATGCTCTCCATCAGCCTCTGACTCTTGAGCACCACCCATTCAATGCTGGGCTCGGCTAAGAAAAAACACAGAGAGGCCTGAACTTAATCTTGGAACTTGCAAATTAATTATAGTCCATTTCACCCCTCCACCCTTTTAAAACAAGGTGAGAGAATGGATGAATGCATATATACATATATTCAAGCATGCATGTATGCAATCTAGTTAAATCACAAATTCACTTTCTTTGTGGCCACCTATCAAAATGGGATAATTTTGCTGCCTCACTCTCTCTCATGATGCTAGAAATACAACAGTGATAAGTGCAGAATTCAAAACAATTTGAGATAAAGTCCAGTCTTATATTATTCATATTTTTGTAGTTCCACTTGAAGCCTACCTAGCTCCCTGAACTACAGAGTCAGAAGAGAAGGCTGGTGGGAAGAAAAACAATACAGACAGGTCCAAACGGAAAGCCTGAATAATACTAGTAAGATTAACATTTTGGAATGTGTTCGAAGTACTAGGTACTAGGCTAATAAGCATTTAATGCATTATCTCAATTAATCTCCACAGTAATCCTATCATCTAGACACTAAAATCATTCTTGTTTTGTATATGAGAAAACAAGGGCTCAGAAAGGTTAAGTGACTTGACCAAGGCCACAGCTAAAAAGCAGCAGAATGGGGAGGCGGAAGACCCCGGAAGCTGAACTCCAGCATTTACACTGAACCACTACACTATGATGCCTTTTAGAATCACCCAATGAGACATCCATTTCTCCTTCCCACCCACCCCCAGAAGAAGGCTGGTCCCTGTTCTGAGGTCTAGTCATACTAGATGCTAGCTCTCACCTTTCTTAAATCTCCAAATAGCTCGAGAGGCTGATAGAGGGAAAAGACAAAATTCCCTCCACAGAAGGAAAGCTGACTTAACCCCCTGAGTATCCTCCAATGGTACTAGAAAATCAGAAAAATGAATCTCTGGTATGGGGAGGCTCTAGACTCTAAATTGCCTTTTAAAATAAGTTCAGCCCCTCAAAGTCATAGCAGGAAGGCCCCTTAGCTCTGCCCCAAAAGAAAAATAATGGCAAAGGGAGTGGAAGTGAAAGTGGGGGCAGGGGCCGCTGCTCTCATAAGAGCCCTTTGTGGTGGCTGCCTCTGAAAGGAGGTTTTGCTAGACAAGGTGGAACTTCTCAAGGTGACAAGCAAATGGTACAGCCTAAGCTGTGACCCTTTGCTCACTCCTTAACCACCCACCCCCTCCCTCTTTTGGAGGGCCAGAGCCTAAATTGTCCTGAAGCCCCACCCAGGCATAGCACAAACCATGGCTTTCTAGTCTGGAAAGTGGCTGACAGCAGCAAGGGGCTGGGGGGACAAAAGTGGTTTCCTGGGGGTACGAATCCTCAGAGGCCCTCAGAAAGAGCAGTAGCAACTCTCATTCCTTCTTTTCTCTACTCCCACTCCTTCTCCAAGGAGACCAAGCAGCTCCTGTCAGCTCTGGCTCAGGGAGGGGGTCCAACCAGGGTATTGGGGGATAAGTCTGAATGATCCTTTTCCCAAATGGAAACAAAACAATGTGGTAGAAAGCAGAAAGGAAAAAGCATCAAGTTTAATAACAAAAAGGACATCACAGCTATAAGGCAGGCATCTGGCTCTGAAAGCTGGGATCCCTGCCCTGTGCCACGAGCACAGCACGTAAGTGCATGTTTCTTTCCTTTTTTTCCCTGTTTTAGTAGAGAAGAGAGGACAGTCAGCTGGGTCTGTAGGACACAAAGGTGATTTAGAGGACCCAGTAGTATTCTCTGTAGAACATCTACCACCAAAGGGATTCTCTTTCACTCCAGATTACACGCTTGACAGCTGGGAACACAGCCTACTGTGGCTGTGATCTCATGGGCTCCCTGCCCCCACCCTGCCTGCTCCCTGTAGGTGTCACAGTGTCCTCACCATCCTGCAAAATCTTACTCTATAGGGTGATGCACCACATCACACACACACACACACACACACACACACACACACACTTGTGATCAAGGCCTGATCTCCATGACCTTAGGTAGGTCAAGATTTCTTAACAGGACACAGATCATAAAGGAAAAAATTGATAACATAGACTACATTAAAATTAGGAACTTCTACCTGAATAGACACTTCTCCAAAGAGGACATATAGATGGCCAATAAATAGATGAAAAGATGCTCAATGTCACTAATCATCAGAGAAATGTAAATTAAAACCACGCTATCATCTCACATCTGTCAGAATGGCCATCATCAATAAGTCAATAAAAACAAGTGTTGGTGAGAATGTAGAGAAAAGGAAACCCTCGTGCACTGATGGTGGGAATGCAGATTGGTGCATCCATTATGAAAAACATTAAAAATGGAACTTCCATTTCTGGGCACATATAAATCCAATGAAACCCAAAACACTAATTAGAAAGAATATATGTACCCCTATGTTTATTGCAGCATTATTTACAATAGCCAAGATATAGAAGCAACCCAAGTGCCCATCAACAGATGAATAAGAAAAAAGTTGTGGTATATATACACACTGGAATATTGCTCGCCCATAAAAAATGAAATTTTACCATTTGCAACAGCCTGGCTGGACCTAGAGGATATTATGCTAGGTGAAATAAGTCAGAGAAAGACAAATACCATATGATTTCACTTATACATGGAATCTATAGAACAAAATAAACAAACTAACAAAATTGAAAGACTCATAGATACTGACAACAGACCGATGTTGCCGGAAGGGAGGGGTGTTGGGAGACTGGGTACAAAGGTAAAAGGATTAAGAAGTACAAATTGGAGCCCAGGCCGGTTTGGCTCAGCAGCTGGAACATCGGCCAACAGACCAGAGTCGCAGGTTCAATTCCAGTCAAGGGCACATACCGTAGTTTCGGTTTGGTCCCAGTCCCTGGTAGGGATCATGTGGGAGGCAGCCAGTCAATGTATCTTTCTCACATTGATGTCTCTCTCTCTCTCTGTATTCCTCCCTCCCTCCCTCCCTCCTTCCCACTTTATCTGAAGATAAATGGAAAAATATCCTCGGGTGAGGATTAAAAAAAAAAAAGTAGTACAAATTGGTAGTAACAAAATAGTCGTGGGGATGTAAAGTATCGCACAGGGAATATATAGTTAGTAATATTGTAATAAACATGTATGGTGCCAGGTGAGTATTGAAAATATCAGGAGGAACACTTTGTAAAGTATATGATTGTCTAACCACTATGCTGTACACTAGAAAATAATACAAAATAATATTGAATGTAAACTGTAATGAAAAAATAAGAAAAAGAAAATTTCTGCCCTGGCCGGTTTGGCTCAGCGGTTAAAGCCTCGGCCTGCGGTCCTGAGAGACCCGGGTTCGGTTCCCGCTAAGGGCATGTACCTCGGTTGCAGTTTGTCCCCGGCTCTGGTCAGTCGTGAGGTGGCAGCCACTCGATGTGTCCCTTTCACATCGATGTTTCTCTCTCTCTCTGTTCCTCTCTCTCCCTCCCACTCTACCTGAACAAAAAATGGAAAAATGTCCTCGGGTGAGGATTAAAAAAAAAAATCAATAAGAAAAAGACAACCCAACAGAGAACTAGCAAAGGGCTGGGTCATATCTAAATGACCAATATTTACATGAAAATGTACAGGACCTCATTAGTCATTAGGGAAATCAAAACCATAATAGTATATCACTACATATTTACTATAATGGCTAAAAGGAAAAAGGTAGATAACGCAAGTGTTCACAAGAATGTGGTACAACCAGAACTCTCATAATACTGCCTGTGTGAGTATAAATTGATATAGTCACTTTGGAAATCTGTTTGGCAATACCTACTAAATCTAAACATATGCATAACTATGAAACAACCATTCCACTTTTGTGTATACAGAGTGGGGCAAAAGGAGGTTTACAGTTGTTTGTATAGAAAATACAATAATTAATAAATAATGATAATACAAGAATAAACTGTTTTGCATACACAGCTGTAAACCTACTTTTTTCCCACCCTGTACATCTAACACAAATGGCTAAATAAATTGTAGTACAGTTTTACAATGAAATATTATACAGAAATGAAAATTAACAAAGTACTGCTACATATTACATGACTAGATTTCATTCCATTTTGTTGAGTGACAGAAATCAGGGACAAAAGAGTATATACCATACGAATGCATTTATATGAAGTTCAAAACAGACAAATTAATCTATCATATTGGAAATCAGGAGAGTGATTACCCTTCGGAGGTGGGAGGTACTAAGTACTGGCAATTTTCCAGTTCTTGATTTGAGTGCTGATTACATGGCTATGTTCATTTTGTAATAATTTTTCAAGCTGTATGCTTGTGATATGGGCACACTTTTCTGTATGCATCTTACATTTCAATTTTGAAAGTCTATTAATAAAAGATAAACCATGATAAGAAAAAACACAATTTTGCAGGTCCTCAAAAAGTTGTATTTGCTGTAAGTATGTGACCCAGCAATTGCACTCCTAGGCATATACCCCAAAGCATTGAAAGCATATGTTCATATGAACACTCATGCACAAATGTTCACAGCAGCATTATTCATAATAACCCAAAAGTGAAAACTACCCAGCTTCCCATCACCTGACAAATGGATAAGCAAAATGCGATGCAGCCATATTAATGGCATATTATTCTGTCATAAAAAGGAATGAAGTACTGATACTTGCTTTAATGGATGAACCTTGAAAACATAATGCAAAGAGAAAGAATTCAGACACAAAAGACCATATGTTGCATGATTCCATTTGTATGAAATATTTAGGATAGGCAAATCCACAAAGGGACCGAAAGTAGGTTAGTGCTTTCCAACAGCTGGGAGAAGGTGAATGGTGAATGACTGCATATGGGTACAGGGTATCTTTTTGGGAGTCATGAAAAGGTTCTGGAAATAGATAGTAGTTATGGTTGCACAACCTTGTGAATATTGTAAAACCACAGAACTGTGCACTTCTGGTGTACACTTTTTGGTAAATGTTATGGTATGTGAATTATATCTCAATTTTAAAAAGGATTTAAAAAGATAAAGTCTTCTACTCTTCCCCTCTCATCTGCCTCCTCTCCACTCTGTTCCCTTTGAGGAATAGACTCTCAGGCTCCCCACAGGCCAGGACAACTTTTATTTATTTTTTATTTTTTATCCTCACCTGAGGACATTTTTCCATTTTTTGTTCAGATAGAGTGGGAGGGAGAGAGAGGAAAAGAGAGAGAGAGAAACATCGACGTGAAAGGGACACATCGAGTGGCTGCCACCTGCACGACCAACCAGGGCCGGGGACAAACTGCAACCAAGTTATGTGCCCTGAGCGGGAACTAAACCCGGTTTCTCTCTGGACCGCAGGCCGACGCTCCAACCGCTGAGCCAAACCGGCCAGGGCCAGGACAACTTTTAAATAACTTTAATATAATCGATGGAGCAGATTCCTGCCAAGCAACTGAATGACTGGAGTTAGCATAGAATGGGGACAGAGCACGGGATCTAGAATCACACAGGACTAGTTTTGGAAAAGCCCACCATTTACGTATTTGTTTTTATGGCCAAGTAACTTAATCCCTTTGAGCCTCAATTTTCTCTCTGTAAATGAGTAAAATAATTCCTATCAATGAGGGTTGTTGTGAGGATTGTTAAATGAAATAATGTATGTAACATATTAATTCCTTTCCCTCGAAAGTTCCAACCGATCTCAGCTACTTGAAGGCAACTAAAAAACACACTTTATTTCAGCTGTGTAGGCTCTGGAATTGAACTGCTCAAATCCCAAGTCCATTACTTTACCTTTCTAAGCCTCAGTTTCTCCAGTTGTATAATGGGAATAATAACATCACCTGCATGATGGAGTTATGGTGGTGAGGATTAAATGAGATAATGCAAGAAAAGTGTCACCAGACAGCCTAGCACATAGAAAGCGCTCAATAAATATTAACTGTTATTATTGATTGGATCATTAAACAAAATGGTTGGGTATGCCAGATAGTGTGCTGTGTCCTAAGAAGAAAATGGAGTTCACTGCCTTCAAGGAGCTCATAGTCTGGCTAGGGAGTCAGACACATAAACAAATAATTGTTCTTCATGGCCAGGCACACACTGGAGCCTTTGATTCCCAGTCAATAACACTAGGTCTAAGGCATTATAAAACAAAGCTGGATATGTAAGGAACGGTATAGGGTGGGGGCAGCGGTGAACAGACTAACCATGAATCAACAGTAGACCCTTCTTTTTTTCTATAAATAGTCTACAAGAATCTAGATAAATAGGCATGCAGACTGCCTCCTCAGCATTACCATGAACTGGTCAGGAGCTTAAGGGCATCTCCTAGAATTCTATCTGACCCGCTCTTCGAGTGGTTGGTTCTTTCTCATCTTTGAGATCTCAGTTTAAATGTCACTTCTTCTGGCTCCCTGACCATGTCACCTAAAGAATTTGTTCTTAGAGTACTCTATTCTTTTCCCTCAAAACGACTGTAATTATTTTCAATTATTTATTTGTTTATTTGTTTCCTATCTCCCCCACTAGGCTGTGAACTCCTAGAGTTCAGGTTCACTCAGCAAATATTTACCAAGTATCTACTTGTGCCAGGTTCTGAAGTAGGTGCCAGGAATTACATTTTGGGGGTGCAGACATGGCCATTGCCCTCATGGCGTTCATAGTATATATTTGCTGCAGAGGTTTGGGATGAAAGTTTAGCCCAATCGTGGCTGAGGCCCCTCTTCTGACTAGCCCAAGTGGATACGAGCCCTTGGTTGCCAATCTCTCACTGAGTTCAAAAATCAAATGGCTGAAACTCTGGGGACTTCTCAGTTCTTCCTTTTGCAGCCCTTGACTCCCATACTCACAGCCCAGTGAAGTTTAAGCTAGGGCCAACAGCACAACCTCAGAGCCATTTCTGCAAGTTCTTTCCTTATAAAGCTCTTCATATCAGCATTCTAAGAGCAAGAATAGTCGGTATCAGGCAAAGGATGTACTGGCTGGAGTGGGGATGGGGCAGGTAGATGAGAGTCTCCCTAAGGTCCACAGAGAAGGAATAACTGGACCTGGAAGCGCTGAGCCCTCATCACCTTTCAAAGTCAGTGCCCAGAGATTCTCAGAGAGCTGCTTCTCATAGTCTGAGCTTCTCTACTGTTGAGACTGACTTCATCCCAAACGGTACTTCCTGTTAAAGCCAGCCTGAGGTCTAGGGATGTGGACTTAGTCTCCAGTAAGTGTATTCTACTGCAAACTCTTGGGGTAGGCCGAAGGGACACTGTTTTCCAAGACTGGGAGATAATAAAATTCAGAGGCTTATTGAAAGAGCTGCTTCAAATTCTTTATTAAATGAACAAGGGTGTGTATATATGTGTCTGAATAAATCCTTGCTTAATAGCAGGAGATAATGTCCTGAAAGCAGAATCAGGGAAAAAGTCTAAAGCTACAGAAACAAATACATTTATTCATTCAAGAATCACTTACTAGACACCTTCTCTGAGCCAGATTGTTCTAGGTCCAAAGAAATAAATGAATGATTGTGCATTCAGCAAAATAAATTCAGTTCTGTGATATAGGTCTGTGTACAGTCTACTATGAGAGAACAGCAGAAAGCAGGCAGGATTTGTCATCTTTGTCAGGGATTTCCTAGCCCCACCTCCAAACTCCCTGCTTTTAACCTGCACTGGAGGCAAACAGAAGCAGGACCCTGGGGTATATCTGGGGGGTGGGACTGGGGTCAAGGTATGTCCATTAAATCAGAACAGCATGTTGAGTTGAAAACAGGAGGCAAATCCACAGGAACCAAGCAACTAATAGCCCCGGCCCAAATCTCTGCTGCCAGATCTAGCAGAATTGATGATGGGACTATGGGAAAGCTGGCAAGGAGAAACAGTGTTATGTGGGAAATGATGTTTTGCAGCTAAACCTGTGTGAGACTGTCATTGTCTCAGGAAAATGAATTTCTTTGGAAATCTCTGCATTAATCTCCCTTGCTCTTCTGGAGCAGGTAGTGTATTATCATGCTGTTCTCCTGGTGTAAAGACTTTTCAAATCTTAGATAAATACACTGAGCCCTTCTATAATCAACATGGAAAAAACTACAAGTTGGAGGAAAATAAGTGTGGAAGAGTGGCTCTCCTGGGATCCAGGATCCTGACAGGAGGAGGAAATATATATTTTTTTATTCAACATCAAAACTTTGCTATTATTCCAATCACTACTATGTTTTCTTTCCATATTAATATAATGCTACTTAGTGCCATCAGTATGGCTGGCTCCTTCTGAATTCATATTGACATATCTATACTTCCTGGTTCCTTTGATGATCAATAGCACCTATTTTCTAGATGGATGGTACAATATGACTATGAAAAAAAACTTCTCTATATCAAATACAAATCACTACAGAGTAAACTAAGGTAGCTAGTTCAGTGAAGCTCCCTTCTTTGGAAGTATATCCCGTGTACCCACAGCCCTCCTAGAAAGGGCAAGATGAGGGAAGGGGTCAGATCTGTACTATGTGACCTTAATCCCCTGGCCCAAGCTATTTAGATGAAGGGTAGACACCTGACCCAAGAGAACTCAGTCCCTGGACCAGATTCTCTCTATTAGTTATGGGACCCAAAAGTCATGGAGAATGGATTCTTAGTTGTCTGGTAGTTGTTGTTTTATGTTGTGAATTCCTCTGGCAATCTGGTGATGCCTGTGGACCCTTTCTAAATGCATAGAACAAAACATACAGAATTACCAAATAAATCAATTAATTCAAATGCCATTGTCCAAATATTAAAAAAACAAATCTGCAATACAATAACATATTTGCTTCTTTTTTTTTTTTTTTTTTATCCTCACCAGAGGACATTTTTTTCCATTTTTTTTTTTGTTCAGATAGAGTGGGAGGGAGAGAGAGAGAGAGAGAGAGAGAGAGAGAAGCATCGATGTGAAAGGGAAACATCGAGTGGTTGCCACCCACACGACCCAACCAGGGCCGGGGACAAACTGCAACCGAAGTACGTGCCCTTAGTGGGAACCGAATCTGGGTCTCTCTGGACTGCAGGCCGACGCTCTAATCGCTGAGCTAAACCGGCCAGGGCCATATTTGCTTCTTTATTGACACATTAAATTACAAGATCTAGTAGTGGGACTGATAACTACCATAATTTCAAGTAGTAATGAACCTAAACTATATTTCATGATATCTGCAACTATAAAAAGATAGGAAAATATCTGTGATTTCTTTTTTTTTTTTTTATCCTCATCCGAGGACATTTTTTCATTTTTTGTTCACATAGAGTGGGGGGGGGGGGGAGAGGAAGAGAGAGAGAGAGAAACATCGACATGAAAGGTACACATCGAGTGGCTGCCACCCACATGACCCAACCAGGGCCGGGGACAAACTGCAACCGAGATACTTGCCCTTAGCGAGAACCTCACCTCACAGATACTTCTGGAACCACAGTGGTTTTTGCTTACATTTATAATAAAAAGAAATGCTAAATTTCAGCTACAGATGAATGAAAATAAAGATGCAATTTGTTCCCCCATCCATTTCATGAAAACTTGAATTCCAAATATGGATTCTCAAGGGATCCATGGACCCCAGGATGAAAACCCCTGCTGTGGAGACTCTTACTGGATGACAATAGGCACTTAAAAGACCATGCAGAGCTAGTCAGAGTTAGCAACAAGACAAGCCAAAGACACATGTCAGTAGTTTGTAGGAGCAGAAACAAACTGGCCAGTGGGTCGGCTGGGAGGGACAGAGATGAGCGCTCCCGAGGTCCCAGAGAAAGAAGTTGCCTTTCCAGGTCCTATGAGGCATGGATAACCATCTTAAAATTTGATACTGAGATTTCCCTGTGCCTTTTCAGTCAATTTCCTTTTTGCCTTTTTACTCGAGCTAATTGAGGGGATCTTCTTCCTTATAGTTAATTACTGAGACAATAACGTAAACAAATGAGCTTACTGAAATATGTTACAATACGCTATGTTATTTGTGTATATTAACATTCTGCTGGATTGTCAATTCCTAATACCTCAGAGTACGCACACTCTCAATCCTGGAAAGCCCAGAGCTGCTGATCGCCACGAAGCTGTTGCAGCGGATACTGATGTTATCAAATGCCTCAGGGGAAGAGGGAAAGCTGCCTGGTGGCTAGACCTGGCAGGCAAACTGGGCAGTTTATCCCTAGATATTGAGTTCATAGGAGCTAGACAAAATGGAGCAGGATAAAAAAATCAATAAAGAAGTCCCAGTACTATCTGAATCACTGTAGATCTTTAGTTTTATGGAGGACAAGGGCAAAAGGAAGACATAAATGTCCAGAAGAAGAAACCAAAACTGTCTGAGGTCCTCTTGGAAAATGCATGGTAAAGATATTCTATGTTACTGAAGGGGGAGAAACTGAGGAGGATACACTGTCCTGAACAGCCTTCCTGTTATAAAAGTAACACCAATGGTCAATGCCTAGCCCCCCACCAGACAGACATAGGCCTGGGGACACTTCTTTATAGAGGGAATAGAATGACCCTCAATTGTTCTCCAGCTGCATTTCTCACTGTCTATAGAGGGCAAAGAGGAAAGGAGAAGTCAGGGGACAAGGGTTTGAATATTACTATTAATTGTTTTAAAATGCAGTGAGTAGTTGGTAGTGTTTATTTTATTATCCTTTATACCTTATATGTCATAAATACTTTATAATAAAAACATTTTTTAAAAAACAGTGAAATCCAAATCAAACATCCAAATGAAAAAGTGAAAATTATTTAACACAACATCCACAGTGACTACCAAGTCCAAGCACCGCAAGTCCATTGAAGGACACATGTCTAAACCAGTGCCAGTGCCTGGCCCAGGGACTCCAGTGTAAAGAAGGGCAAGGATTCCAAGGAGTCAAAGACTCGAAGTGGGAGAGGGGCAGGTAAAAAGCCATGTAGATACCAAGTCACTTTCCAGAAATTCAAGAAGACTAATAGGTTGTGGGGTTAGGAAGTTGAAATGCTAGACAATCAATTGCTAGTTATCTTCCAGCAGTTTAACTCAAAATACTCATTCACAACAGGGCACCTGCTTAGGGGAAATTAAGCAGGTCCAACTAGGCATTAAAGAGACACCAAAAAAAAAGATGAAATACAGGGAGAAAAAAGCAGAGGTTAAAAGATATACTTCAAGTCAGACCTCAATTCAGAACAGGAGTGTAGTGGCAAAGTAGGGGCAATGAGAGTGGGTGGTAGGAGAAGGGGGCTGGAGAAGGAGAGAAGTGTGGACCTGCGGAAGAGTCAAGACAGGTCTGATAAGGAAGACAGGTCTCCTATGGATGTGAACAGGCTTGAGGCTAAAAGCTGCTTCCTGAGCACTAGGCCAGTTTGGCTCAGCGGATAGAGCATCGGCCCTCAGACCAGTGTCACAGGTTAGATTCCAGCCAAGTACTCCGGTTGTGGTTCAGTCCCCAGCCCTGGTGAAGGTCGTGCAGGAGGCAACCAATTGATGTCTCTCTCACATTGATGTTTCTCTCTCTCTCTCTCTCTCTCTCTATTTCTCCCATCTCCCCCTCCCACCCTTCCTCTTTTCCTCCCACTCTATCTGAAGATAAGTGGAAAAATATCCTTGGGTGAGGTGAGGATTAAAAAAAATAAAAGCTGTTCCCTGAGACTTCTGGTACCTCAGGTCAGGACTTATGCATTCCTTGCCCTCTCTCCTGGCTATAATCCTGGTACTCTAATGTCCAGATCATTTGTAGGTATAGTATATCACACACTCTTTCGGATCTACGTTGTACTGAGGAGGAGAGAATGCCTTGAGTACCTAATTTAACATTTCTTAACTGACACAGGAAGCTATAATTTTGTGGGTTTGATTCCCACTGAATTTCCTAACCCCCTATCCTCGAGCTCACTTAGGAGACGAGAACAGTCAGCCCTGACATCAGGCTGACCCTAGGGAACAGAGCAAGCTACTCCAGGGTTCATCTCCAGGTGAGGGGATGAAGGAAGGACCAAATATAGGCTCTGGTTACAGGGCATCTTGAACACCTGTTGATAATAAAACATTATCTGTCAAGGCTCCGGCCCTCCAACCCACCAAAACAGAAGAGAGTGGGAGAGGAATTTTATTTCTTCTGATTCCCACCACAGTGACTAATACCCTACCCCCACCCCAAAGGCCACTAGTCAGAGTAGAAGGGCACCTAAGGGAGGATCTAAAGAAAAGACTGACCAGGGATGTGAAAGCCTGTATCCGTCCCTTCCTGGAAGGAGATGGTGGGCACTGGATATGAAAGAAAGACAGAAAACACTTGGCCTAGTCAGCTTTGTCCTTTCTCACTTCCATTGAGTCTAACTATCGAGGTGGCTTTTGTAAAACTTTAATGGATCACTCCAGCTTCCAAGTTAAAAAAAAAAAAAAAAAATACTGTAGGAGAGCAAAGGAGGAAGCACAGAGACAATTTAGAATTGAAAAAAATCTTCCTAGAGATAAGACCCCGAGTGCAAAGTTTGTCCCCAGCCATAACTTAGGTGGCTACCTCAGTTGTCTAAACAAGAAATGATGGTGGCTCAGATCAAGGTTGTAGAAGCCATGGCAGAGCCTGTATTTATTTTAAAATAAGAGCCAATATAATTTCCTGATGGACTGGATGTAGGATATGAGAGAAAGACAGAGTCAAACATGACTCCAAAAGTTTTAACCCAAGCAAGTGGAAGGATGGAGTTGCCATTAGTTGAGGAGAAAGTTATAGGGGAAGCATGGTTGACATACATGTGGTGGGAAAAGAGAGGGGGGGGGAGATCAGGAGTTCAAGTTGAATATGTTGAGTTTGAGATGTCTCTTAGACTTTCAAGTGGAAATGTTGAACAAGCAGCTGGAAACACAGTCTGGGGTCAGGGAGGACCTGGGCTGGGGATATAGGTGCAAAGAAGGCATTTAAAGCCATGAGACTGAATGCACTCACCAGCAGAGTAAATGTTTGTAAAGAATAGTAGAGGAGCAAGGACTGAGCTCTGGAGGTAGTAAAGAAAAGACGGAATCAGCAAAGAAGATTGTGAAGAAGTAACCCAGAAGTGGAAAATAAAGCCAGGATAGTGCACAACTCTGGAAGCCAAATGAAGAAAGTTTGTCAAGAAGGACCAGGTGATTACTAACATGGAATGTGCACAACCCAAACTCAGTTAACATCATTATTCACATAATTCCGAAATCCAGGAGTCCAAACAGAAGAAAGTCTACTCCTGTGCACAATCTCTACAGAAATTAAAGTATGAGTTCTGTATTTCAAAGGCTGGCTTATTGAACCAGCAAAGACATTTAGCTATATGCTTCCAAGATTGGAAATCTTTTTCTTTATTGTACTCTCAATTGTTTCCTTTAATAAATAAATCCCTTACAGCCCTGGCCGGTTTGGTTCAGCGGTTAGAGCATCGGCCTGCGGTCCAGAGAGACCCGGGTTCGGTTCCCACTAAGGGCATGTACCCAGGTTGCGGTTTGTCCCCGGCCCTGGTTGGGTCGTGCGGGTGGCAATCACTCGATGTGCCCCTTTCACGTCGATGTTTCTCTCCCCCCCCCCCAATCTATCTGAACAAAATATGGAAAAATGTCCTCGGGTGAGGATTAAAAAAAATAATTAATAAATAAATCAATCAATCAATAAATAAATCCCTTACAGAAGTCTTTACCGCAGGCATTAAGTGTTAGCTATGGTTAGCATATTGATACCAAAAAACTAAACTAGGACTTCCAACTTTTTAAGATAATTTAAATGTAAATTCAACTGTTAACCAGCAATCTGATGTCATGAGGTGTGCAGTTTGGTATTGTATGAACAGTTATGAAATTACCCTTTCTAGTGCCAAAGATTACTTGCTGCTAATTTTGTTCTGTAGAGTTGATGTAAAACTTTATGACTGGGGACAGACTTTGCGCTCAGGACATTATCTCTAAAAAGATTTTTTTTCAGTTCCAAATGTTTTTCAAATACAGTATAGAAGACTAAAAAAAAAAAGACTAAGAAGAAGAGGAAGGACTGTGTAACCATTACATCAATGGCTGCTTATAGATCAAATAAGAACCAAGAACTAACTATTGTATTTTGCCATGAGAAAGTTAGTAGTGACTTTTGCAAAAACAACTTCAGTAGAGTGATGGAAGTCAAAACCCCACTGACATGTTTTAAGAGAGAACTGGAAGAGAAGAACACAATAAAAATAGACAACCCTTATAAGAAGTTTTGTAGCAAAGAGGGCAATGAAGTAGGGTAGTAACTGGTGGGCAAATCAGGGTATTAAGAAATATTAAGGATTTTCTTTTTTTTTTTGCAATTTTTATTCATTTATTTTTGTTACAGATGTTTCTCCTTTTTCTCCCTAGACACCCTCCTCCCCATCCCCCACCCCAGCATTGTTGTCTATGTCCACTGGTTATGCATACATGCATATAAGTTCTTTGGTTTATCTCATCCCTCCCTCCCTGCCCCCTCCTCTGAGGTTTGTCAGTCTGAACCATACTCCTTTCTATGTCTCTGGGTCTATTTTGTTCATCAGCTTATTTTGCTCATTATACTCAACAAATAAGTGAGATCATGTGGTATTTGTCTTTCTCTGATTGGCTTATTTCACTAGCATAATGCTCTCCAGGTCCCTAAGAGCAGGATTTTTAAAATGGAAAAAATAATAGTACATTTGTATATTAATAAGATAAGCCTATAGGAAGAAAAAAGTTACAGAGAGGAGAATTATTAAACAAACTTCTTTGAAAGGAGACATGGACTCTAATGCACAAATGGAGGGATTGCCTTTAGACAGGCAGACAGCTCATTTATCTATGCAAACAAGTAGAAAGCAGTGTATAAGGGTATAGATGTTAGCAGGAAATATAAGTGGTGGTATAAGACTGTTAAAGATCACTTCTGATTGATTTTTCTTTTTATCCCCAGCAAAATAGGAAGTAAGGTTAAGGTGATAGAGACCTGAGGAAAGAGGTGTGAAAGTCATCCTAGAATGGTGGGAGAGTGAATGGATTAGGGAAATATAAGAAGAATGCCTGGCAGTATTAAGGGTGCATTTGAGATTCATGGTCAAGAATTTAAATTTAAACTAGCCGGCATGGTTGTTAGGTTTCTTTTTCTGACTACACCTGGTTATATTGTGCATGCAGGTATGGAAAAGGTAGAAATCTTTTAATTCAACTATACACAATATAGAGATGGGCAATAGAATCAAGAGTACATGCAGGAGAGTGATTACAATGATTGACCATAGGACCTGGGTAAGAAAGGGAAACAGGACATCAAAGGAGTCAGGACAATGAAAGGAGGGTAAGATCAATGAACTGGAAGTCTCTGTGAGATTAAAGGAATGTTGAGTAGAGGTAGGGAAAGAGAGCAGGAGCAATAGAGGAGTACGTGGTTGAAAAGTAGGATGTATAAAACTGAGCTTCTGGGGAGTTGCAGTTATTGGTGATGACTAGGTCTAGAGTAGACTCTACAGCAGAGTTTCTAAACAGCAGCACTACTGACACTTTGGGCTGGACAATCCTTTGTCATGGGAGGGGCATCCTGTGCACTATAGGATCTTGAGCAACATCCCTGGTTGCTACCTACTACACTAAATGCCAGTAGTACCTCTTATGACAACCCAAAATATCTCCAGACACTGCCAAATGTTCCCTAAGGGCAAATATCTCCCCTTGATGAAAACCACTGCTCTAGAGCATGTCCACAGAAATCAGTGAATGTGATACAGCAGAAATCAAGATAATTAGGGAAAACTGGAGAAAGTGGCAGTGAGTCAGGAGCTAAAGTCCTCAAGAAATGAATGGGAGTGACTCAGCCAGTGCATTACAACAACAATGAAGAGTACTAGATAATATGAGACTCAAAACCAGGATTTTTAGGGAACAGGAAGGAGAATGGTGAGAAAGCAGCAATCAGATGCAAGAAGGACACATATCCCACCTCAATACTCAGTTGTTGGAGGACCGTAGGAGGAAAAATAGCCACCATGTGAGAAGGCTGCCAAGAAAGAAGTGTCCCCAGGGCAAAGCCAGATTTCTGAGCAAGAAGGAGAAAGAAATACTCAGAAAAGAGACTGGAGATAAGATTTTGCTGATGATGCACTATTAATTCCACAGTGGAAGGGTTCAGGAACTGGGGATGGGTGGGAAAAGAGGACAGAATGAGGAAGTGTAAGACGTGTTCCTTAAACAAAAGGTGGAGTCCAGTGGGAGGTCCGCTAAGAGGAGTGGCTATGTAGAGGACACAGATCTTCCAAACAAGAGAAGGAAGCCTTTTATTATTCTGGCAAGAAGGTGGACATAGGTAAGAATCTGCCAGGAATGTGGCAATGCCACTAAAAGTCACACTATAATTACCAACCCTAGGCTAGAACTAGTCTAGAACAAAAGGATAATTTTCTAAGCTTCACAAAGAACAGCACCAGCCTTAATATCAGGAAGTCAACCAGACACACCTCTATCAAGAGTTGCAAACAAGGTTTTCAAGGGTCCAGGAGCTAAGGAAATCTTCAAGAAAGAAGCTTGTGCAAGGTTAGTACAGATAGGCCTAAAGCCCTAAGTAGAATTCTTGGAGCTAATTAGAAAAGCATATTCCTCATTAGAAGATTAGAAATTAGGGTGTTCCAAAAAGGGCAGAGTGGCAAAGAGACAATGTAATATGGCCAAGAATCCAGAGGACCTATTCTAGTGCTTACACTCTGGAAGAGAATTGGAATGTAAATTCCCAGAGGGACTGAAAATCCCTCCCACCCCCAGCCTAGAGAAGGCTGAGGAAAGGAACTACACTAGTGAGCCCAGGAAGCTGGACCAGTGGAGCTAAGAAATGGCAAAGAACTTTATCAAGATAAGGAATCGGGCTGGGTAAACTCATCCATTTATTTTCTTCCTTTTAAAAAAGTTATCAAAAAATCCCTCATACTCACTTAATACTTAAGTTGATGCTTAACATCAAGTTTAAACAGTACAGAAGTATATAAATAAAAACCCTCTCTCCTCACCTCCAACACATTGTGCAGTTTGGTGTGCATCCTCCCAAACTTTTTGTGCAGTTTGGTGTGCATCCTCCCAAACTTTTTTCTGTTCATATGTAAACATACATACACTGAGGTGTTTTTTCCCCCCAAATGGGATCACATTACATATACTCTTATGCATGTTGCTTTTTTCACTCAATAGTATATTATAACCATTTTTTCAAGGTATAGTCTACCTCATTCTTTTTAATGGCTTCAGTGTACTACAGTGTATGAATAAGCCATCATTTTTCAGACTTACCCAACAATGGGCATTTTAAATGTTGTCAATCTGCCCTATTATAAACAACGCTGCTTTGAAAATACTTGTACATGTCTTCGCATATTACCAGTTCCACAGCTTACATTCCTACTTTCTGAATGAAAGGATATATTTGATACTGGCAAAAAAATTGCCCTCCAAAAATAATGTATCCATGTACCTTCCCACCAAAATTGTATAAAGAATGCCCAATTCCCCATGCTCTTGCCAAAGCTATAGTAATCAATCTTAATTTTTGCCAAATGATAGGAGGAGAGAACCTCATTCATCTCTTAATGTGAATGCCTTTTTGTTTTGTTTTGGTGGGGGAGGATATATTAGTTTACAAATAATAAAAACTGCTTTCAAATTTTATACATGAACATTGAATCAAGAGGATACTATCTTCGTGAAATATATTGATTGCTAAAGGAAAATGAGAATAAATAATTACATACATAACCTACATTCTTGAATGTTTATTATGTGCCAGACACTATGAAAAGTACCTAACTCTATTATCTTACTGAGCTCTCACAACTCTATAGAGGGCATTAATATGCCCATTTTATACAAACAGAAACTGAAGCTAGATAGGTTAAGTAACTTTCTCAGTCACACAGCTAATAACTGAATAAAACCCAGTTTTGAACCCAGACTACTTGAGTCTGGATTCCCCAATTAGACAAGTTAAGTAACTTGCCCAAAGTCACATAGCCAGTAAATGTTACAGTCAGGATTTACACCCAGATCTGCCTAACTCCAGAGCACACGTATGTAAAGTGTCTGTCTGTTTGCTTATTCGTTTGATAGCACTTGCCTTATTTATATGAATAATGTAATGATAGTGTGGGGAAGAATTTATTCCTATCTAAACTTTTTGAGGGGCGGTTCTTGTTTTGATATTTTGGGTTCTGTTTTGCCTAAGGTTTGAAAAACAAAACACTGACATTGCCTTGGTTGAGTTAAAGGCAGGCTAAGCTAAACTGCATGACTTCAGGGGCATCAGCCTCATGTGAATGGAATTCACCAGAGTTGTGCAGTAAACAACCTACAGTGCTGAATGTGGTGGCCCTAGGACCAGATACAGACTGACAATGGAAAAGGGAGCTTTCTCCCAACAATTAGACCAACAGAGTGTCCCCTAGTGGTTGAGAACAGTGTTGACAACTGCAAAGGTCTAGCTAGAGAGCTTCAGAACTGACAGAACGCACAGGATAAGTATCACCAATAACTCAGGTCTCAAGAATAAGATGCCTACACAGTAAATGAAGAGAGAAAAGGAAAACAATTTTACTGTATGAGAGAAGGTGGTAGAGAAGGGGGGATATACATAAATAGACTCAAGACTAGATAATCAATCCTGGAAATGTCTTAGTAATCTTCCAAAAGGCACCCGTCCACCACCACCAAAAAAAAAAAAAAAAAAAGCCACTAGAAAATTAGGAGAACCTTGAAAATATTCTCAAGGGGGAAAATGATGCTAAAAGAAACCCAGATGTGGTGAATATAAAATGAATGGAATGTTGGATTCATTCCTACTGTCAGCCTCTCTTAGAATTGAGGCAAAGGCAATTGCAGACTTGGGAAGAAAGGCTTAACTTGACCAAATTAAAATGGCCTAAAGCCATAAAGAGACCATGGGTAAAACAGAAACACACATCAGTTGGGCAAAAGATGGGTCCTGAGAATCAGCACAGTAACTGAAAGAAATGGAGAAGATTCAACCAAGGTAAACATAATAGTGAGTACCAATCACTTGCTTGATTGAGAAGGGGAATTCTAGTTAATCATATTTTCTAGTTTAATATTTACCATTTGTCACTTATACAGATCATCACTTTTCAAAGAATTTGAAAGTATGTTGTAAAATAAAAATAACACTAAAATATAAGACACCTCATAATCTTCCAATGACATGGGGTGTTTATCAAAAGTATCAATCGTGCCAGTTTGGTTCATCAGTTAGAGCATCTGGCCATCAGACCAAAGAGTTGCGAGTTTGATTCTGGTCAAGGGCACGACCAGGGTTGTAGTTCAGTCCCCAGCCCTGGTCAGGGTCATGCAGGAGGTGACCAGTCGATGCACACTGATCTCTCTCTCTCTTTCTCTCTCTCTCCCCCTCCCTCCCTCCCTCCCTCCCTCTCTGTTTAAAAATAAAAATGGAAAAATATCCTCAGGTGAGGATTTTTTAAAAAAGTATCAATTGTTACTACTCTCTAAGGAAGTAACAGAGTCTGGTCTCAGTTATTGACCTGTCAAAAACCTGGCTAAAAAAAAAAAAAAACAATGAAGAAAGATGTAGATGGCACCAAGTAAGGAGATGACAATGCCCAAGAGTTACAAGACATTGTTTTTTTTATAGTTCAAAGGACTTAGTACAGTAAGAAGGACCGTGGATTACAATGGCAACAGGACACAGAACCAAATGCCATATTTATTTTACAACTCACCAGGCTACACATTCTAAGACAATGAAAACTTGTTTTGTCCATGGCTCTATCACTACATCTAGAACAGTGACCAGGCACAGAGGAGGCACTCAAAACTACTTAAAGAGCCCTGGCCAGTTTGGCTCAGCGGTTGAGCGTCAGCCTGCGGACCAAAGAGTCTCAGGTTCCCAGGTTTGGTTCCTGCTAGGGGCACATACTACAAAAAAAAAAAAGAAGAAGAAGAAGAAGAAGAAGAAGAAGAAGAAGAAGAAGAAGAAGAAGAAACAGTGCCATTTGGTGAATGTGCCCTTTCCCATTCTCTCAAAAATGCTATCTGGAAAGAAAGAATGAATGCTGTTCACTCTAATATCCTTTTTCTCATTCTCTACTTAAAGAAGTTCTTATCCTTCAAGCTCCAAATCAAATTTATTCTCCTCAAAGTCTTCCCTGATCACTTCCTGCTGCCCACAAACCTTTCTCCTTCAAAAAACCAAAGTTAAACTTTCTTTATTCCTTTCTTCCAAAGCATATAACTTGGATCTATATTTGCATTCATTTTGTTCTGCACTGCATTGTATTTCAGTATTTACATGTCTGACCCTTCGCCTGGGTTGTAAGTTCCTTGAGAGTAAATTCTGAATTCAGTTATTCTTCAACCCCCATCTTCTAACATAATGTCTTGCAAATAGTAATTACTTAAATGTCTGCTAAATTTAAGAAAATAGAATCATATTCTTGGTCTAATAAGAAGCTAGCATATTACAGGTGCTCAATAAATGTTTATTACATGAAAGAAAGATAATACCAACAAAATCAAGTTCTTTGCCTCAAAACCCAGGGCTGAAAGGCCTTGAAGACAGAGAAACGGTCTCTTTCCTTTGGTTTAAGAAGACATTGCCTGGTTCATGTGCCCAGTCTTGGGCACTCTGGCACCAAAACTACAGAGATAAGTTTGAGGGAGTTCCAGGAAGAGTAACATAACTGACCTGGGGTGGGGGAGCGAAGAATGAAAAAGGAGTGATTAGGGGCTTAAGCTAGGCAGATGGCCCAAGTGACGTCTGAGACTAGACACGATAACCTTCTGCTAACATTGGGAGAGTGTAAACACCCAAGCGGAGAGGAATTGTTTAGCCTGGCCCAAAGAGCTAAAAGTAGGAGAAAGGATGAAACAAGGGTGAAAGATCAAAGCCCTGTGACAACCAGGAGAGACACTGTTTTCCTTGGACTCAGAGAAAACAATGTCATATATGTTTTCACAGATATCAACAAGTGTTATTATCCTTATCTACAGGCATAAGGAAGTCTACAAACAGATGGATTATTGAAACTAGAACAACTGAAACCTAATACAAAGAGCCTATGCTTGGAACAGAAAGTCTTTTTACCATTATGCAAAACATAGCCCCATACTCAGTGTTATTAAGTGTCCCAAAAACCCACCGGTTCAGGCTATACCTATAAGTAAAAGCACCAGAGGATGAAAGAAGAAAAAGGAGCAAGAAAGAATCAGCAAAGCAGTGGGACTGGAATCCCATGGTTGGGTCAAATGCAGGAAATCTCTCATCTGTGTTCTCATTCGTTGTTTTCCATTTTACTCTACCAAAGATGCTTCTTAAAATGGACTTTGCTGAACACATACTCATTTCTTCCTATTTCCCATGCCACTCGAGTCCACCTGCCTCCCTGCCTCTCGGGAAGTTTTAGTGTGCTTCTACGGTGGCTACACATCAACAGTAAGTGCTGTGAGGGGCAGAGCCAGAGAAGATACGGTTTTCTACTTCAAAGAACTTGTAATCTACTTGAAGAGACAAAATATAAATATGTAAAAACAGCAAGAAAATAACTGCAAAGAAAAGATGATAAATACAAGAAAAAATGGGATAAGCTACTTATGTAACTGCTAATGGTTTGTGACGTGAGAGGAAGATAAGATTAAACTGATAATTCAAGGAAGACTTCCTGGCAGAAGTGAATTTTCTTTTTGAAGAAGAAAAACAGAAATGGGTTGACTGAAATAAATTTATGGGCTTGTAAAAACTAGAAGGAGCCTTAGGGCATGTTTTATGAAAATTGCTCATTGACAGATGAACTAAACAGAAGCCAGGGAGCTTAAATAATATGTCCAAGTGACAAATAAGTGAAAGAACTGGAGTTTAAACCAAAGTATTCAGACTTCGAATCCAGGGCAGATCAAGAACAAATGCAGAGAAGCAAGAATGAGCAATGCCTGTAAGGAAGGAGGTGAGCAGGCTGGCTTGGCTGCCACAGAGGGACTATGGTACTGAGTACTGAGGTACTGTGCTACTGAGTTTCACAGGGTACTGAGAAATAAGAAGTCCCGGTCTACTCCCAAATAATCTGAGTGGCTTCTGAGACTTCACTTCCCTCCCTCTTCAAGAACACCCACCATACCTAAGTGACAGGGGCCCTGCAGGACTTCTGCATTTCCTACACCACATGTCCTGCTCTGAGACCTTATCTTCTAGCAGCCACCATTCTTATGCCCAGATGCCTACTAAGGACCCTAGAACCTCCAAGATACACATATAATAAAACTAATCAAGGAGTTACTCCACACACGAACTTCTGGTTCTACTCACAACCCCACCCTCCTCCTTTGCCTCCACCAACACTGAGGAAACTAGATGTACAAATGGTTAACAGAGGGAAAAAAAAATCCCACCCAGACCACTTGAAATGCGGCTAGTCTGGCTGGGCTTCGAGTCCGCTCAGCGACTGCTCCATGTCTGCTATTTATAGCCTCTGAGTGCCCAGCCCAGCTTCCAGGTCACTAATTGTGGCCCAGCCCCGAGCCAACCCCCACTCCTCCTCCCCCGCCCTGCAACACAGGGAACAAGAAGCAAATCCAGTTTTGTCCAGCCCAGGAGGAACAGCCAGGAGTGAGATCTGAATCCAAGACCCTATATTATGTCCAGAAGGCCCTGCCCTTGTAACTGCATATCTTGGAGATCTGAGCTATGCCTTCTTTCTACTGGTTCCTGCTAGCAAAAAGACTCAGCTTTCGCTGCTAGTTCTGTATCCATGCTACACTGGGCAATAACCAACAGGCCACATTCCCAACTACCAATTCTATATCTGAAGCCTCATGTCCATCCCAATCAAACCGGACCATTGTAAATGATGTTCATGTTCAGAGCAAAGGACTAGGACTCAGGTGAAGGAAGAGTTAAGAGGCTTAGAATAAGCCTCAGTGTTATGGTTACCATTCTTCTCAGACAGCCCAATAAGCTCCCAAACTCTATGTCCTTGACCGATACTCCCCAAGACTATACATTCCAATGTCAGTCTTCCCCTTCTCATTGGGGGTTCATTTGGACCATTGGATAACATGCAGGGATTCTGGTTATTGGAGCCAGAACCAGAATACTGCTGTGCTATCTCATCATCACCCACAAATACCAATTCCCAGCCCCAAATGGCCCCAAATCTTTCCTCCCAAGACCACAAGGGGAAAAAAAGTTTCCAAATTAAAAAACTAAAACTGGCAACAAAGGTGCCCCATGGCAGTAACCTTTAAAACTGGCCATTAAAGTTTATAAGTCAGACGGCACCAACGTGAACGATCAAGAAGAGAAAAACAGCCCCCTCCCTTGGGGACCCAGAGCCACAGCCTTCCCCCTAAAGCCACAGAGCTGATGTCACAAGAAGCGCTTGCTGCCATCAAGGGCTCTCTGTGTCCCAACTACAACCATTCACAATGTAGGCAGCCTGTGTACTGGAGGTGGGTGGGTGTCTGGCTGAGAATAAAGGAAAGGGGAGGGGTAAGGAGGCATGGGTTGGGGGTATATAGAAGGTAGGGGAAGGTGGGAAGGGGGAGAAAAACAACAAATCTCCTCCTAGCCATGATGGCTGCCTGCAATTCACAGGCCAGGAGGGGACAGGCCTGTCAGGCTGCCTAAGACAATGGTTCCCAACTTTTTTCCACCAAACACACATGAGGCATATCACCTATTTTCATCAGTCACTATAAGTCATTATGTACTTATTCCTAACCATCCTGGGGCACAGCAGACATACATCAGAATTTTTTGGCAAGTGTATGAATAGTTTGTAAAGGCCTGCAAATTATTCTGACCACCTCGCCTATGGGTTATGTATCCCCTATGAAGAATCGTCAGTTTAGGGAGCCTACTTCTCCTTCCCTCCCTTCCTTCCTTCCACGTATTCAACAAACACATTTTAAAAGCTTTGATATGCCAAGCATTGTTCTAAGGACACTGGGGTGACAGCAATGACCACACAGACAAAAATCCCTGCCCTCATTGAGAATCCATGCCTTCACAGGGGAGAAAAACAACATTTGAAAAAGCAAAATCTATGGTATGTCGGGTAATGATATGTGCTATGGAGAAAAACAGCAGGAAAAGGGAACAGAGAGTGCTGGTGTGGATGAAGGTGGGGGTCAAATTGTAGATAGGGTGGCCAGGAAGTCCTCAACTAGAAGATAGCATGTGAAAAAGGAGCCCAAGGAACAGAAAGAATGGGCCTTGCAGGTATCTGGAGAAAGAGCATTCTCAGCAGAGCGACCAGCAAGTGAGAAGGTCCTAAGGTGTGGCACATGTCTAGCATGTTCAAGGAAGAATAAGGTGGCCACTGTGCCTGCAGCCCACATACCATTGTTCGTGACAGCTCCTCTTCCACTTTACATCCTATGGCTCTGAGGAGCTGGGCTGATCGCCTGTTGCACTAAATGGTCTAAGCCAGGGACAAGCAGAAGAAACTTACGTAGCTTGGTGAAAGGGGACACAAGTAGATAAGAATGAACTTGGTATTAAAGTATTTCTCCTTATTTAAACAGCTCAGAGTTCTTTTGTTCATTTATTTATTTATTTTATTGATTTGAGAGAGGGAGAGGAAGGGAGAGGGAGAGACAGAAACATCAAATGTGAGAGAACATCGATTGGCCGCCTCCTGCATGCCCCCCACTGGGGATCAGGCCCACAACCTGGGCATGTGTCCTGACTGGGAATCAAACTGGTGACCTCTTGGTGCATGGGTCGATGCTCAACCACTGAGCCACACCGGCCGGGCACTCAGAGTTCTTTTAAATAAAACCTCATCCATTTGCACAAAATCCTTGTAAGGAACAAAGGTCATATCCCTGAAAAAATCATTTTTTACATGATGTTGAAGCTAGGAACTGGAATAGAGTTTACTCTTGATACCGAGTCCAAAGCTCTAATATTCATAAAATCATGTATTATTCAAAGCTGGAAGAGGCATTACGAGATTATATTATGCATTCCCTTCATCTTACTCAAGAAGCAGCTGCTGAAATTAGAGCCCAGGGTTCTTGGATAAGGGGTTAACACTCCTAAGAAAGCAATGTAGGGGGACAGTGCAGATTTTAAGAGGGGACCATCTCTTTCAAATCCTGCACTCTAGAATCTCTCCTGCAAAGGAAGATATGGTGATGACATTAGGTTTACTGAAGACTAAATAGTGTTCTCTGTCCCCTGACCCCTAGAAAAAAGGCTGTTATCTCCACATACTGGGCCCACTGCTCTTTATCTAGCTCCCTTCAGCCTAAATGTCCTTTATGAACAGAGCCTGGCCAAGCCCATGGGCTGCAGGTTCTGAAGACCAGAACTAAGCCTACAGTGTGAACACAGATACACACACATAGACGCATACAGTCAGTGGGAAGGAGGGGTAAGGAAAGCACACACAACACAACACACTAGGCAGCTGCAGAAAACAACTGCTTGTTAAGTTAAAATTAAACTCTGCACAAATATTGACCTTTGGAGGGGACAGAAACCGGTCCCATATTTACCAGTTTTATAAATGGGACTGACCACAGCTGCCCCACGCGCTTGGCCAGCACGATGGCAGGATGGGGCGAGGCCATGCTTTGGGGGTGGGGGATGAATGAGAGGGGCAGGAGAGATTTTAAACACTCTCTTAAATGTAGTTACTACTGGTAGGTCAAAGTTCCCAAAAGCCTTAAAAGAGGAATTTCTAGGAAAGCAAATAAGGCAGTCTCTGAAAGTGGGGGGTCAGAAAAGTAGAAATAGAGAGGAAAAGGAAAGTGTCAGAAAGAAAAAATTTGCTAAAAATAGTAAAAAATATAACAGAGATTTACACTGAATGGAGAGAACACTGGGAGCTTATCCTTTTGAACCCTGGCCCTTGGTCAAACCAACAGTCATAAGGGAGAAGACCAGGTGACCAACTTAATGTAATGGAACAATCAAAACTAACCTGGTCTAAGTGTTGGCTTGGCTGCTTACTTGCCGTGTAATCTGGGGAAACTGAAGGGCCAGTTTCCCCAATTATACAATAGGGGTAATAATACAAAAACTTTGTCTTAATTCAAAAAGACAAAACCAAAAGAAGACTGTGTAAGTGAAAGCACTTTGCCAACCATAAACACCACACAGATATAAATCATTACTTTTATTAATTCTATCCCAGCTAACTGTGCACCTTTATACTCCAAACTGGCCAATAAACTGCAGTCTCTCTAAGAGCAAAGCCAGGTCAGAAGAGAGAACTTGAGCTTCCCCTTAACTTGTTAAGCCTCCTAAAGGCATACACATAAACGCTTCCCTTATTGCAGGATAACAGGGAGGCCAACTTGCTGAAATATGCCCCGAAAGCTATACTCCCAGCTGCAAAAGGTCCCAATACAAAGGGAGAGAAAGGACTCATCAATTCTACCTTCTGAAAGCTGATTTCTGGCAAGCCATGGTTTTTTAGGAACAAACATCACAGCTGCTGGGCTACTTATTTCTGTTCCAAACCTCTTCTGCCTTCACCCTCTTTTACATTTTCCTTACACTCGTGACTTTCACGATTAATAATAAGCGTAAGAGTCTGATCCAATCACCACAGAGTAGAGCATGACAACACCCTCTTCCCCAACACATGTGCCACCAAGAATCACAATCTGAAAGAATTTCAAATAAATATACTTTGAAAAATACATTAAAAGATTTTGCTGAAACTAGTTGCCCAGTTTCACAGAAAGCTCCTGTGCCTTTATGTGGTACACTGTTTACACTCCACACCTTCAAAGCATGGGGTAGACAAGCGTCTATCACTTTATGGCACATGAAAACTGCAGCGATGAAGTTAAAGTCCTTCACCTCCTCAGGGCTAACCAAACACGTCACTAGTATCTTTTGACTCTGCTTTACTCCTTCAATGTTTTACCTTAATATATTACAGTTTACATTGTTAAACGTGTGTCATAAAACATAAACAACATGCAGCACAACCGTGTCAGCAATTCAGGAAGAATCTCCAGTGCTGCAGTCTCTGTGGTCACGGGCAGGAAGATGTTCTGCATTTGGCACCCCAAACACGTGCTGAAGCACAGACTCCAAACAAACTGGGAAGGGGGAGAGATAGACAAGGGAAAAAAGCGAAAGAGAATGGGAAAATTATACTCTAAGTGAGGAACCACTTTCCTTGAAATTTGGATCCAAGAACTTTTTTTTTTTTATCCTCACCCGAGGACACTTTTCCATTTTTTGTTCAGATAGAGTGGGAGGAAGAGAGAGAGAGAGAGAGAGAAACATCAACGTGAAAGGGACACATCGAGTGGCTGCCACCCGCACGGCCAACCAGGGCCGGGGACAAACTGCAACCGAGGTACGTGCCCTTAGCGGGAACCAAACCCGGGTCTCTGGGGACTGCAGGCCGACGCTCTAACCGCTGAGCCAAACCGGTCAGGGCTGGATCCAAGAACTTTTAAAAAAATGTAATCCTTATGAATTTCCATAACCCTCTTCCTATGGTTGTGCCCTTCAGGGGCTCCAGAGAAGTAATATGTCTCCAGGTTCAGCCACTCAGGGCCTCTAAGGCTTCTGTTTTTCTAATGTAGAAAAGAGTCCTCTCTGCACTCCATGCCCATCTTTTCCACGGGCAATGGCCTCCACAGGTTTTAGTTCCATCTTCTACAAACTATGAAGAAGCTGAGCTAGCTGACCTGACCTTCCCTATATGGTCTAAGATTCCCTGTCAAACCTATTAAGCTATAGCCAGAACTGATACTATTTTCAAGTATACCATACTTCTAGAAAGAGGGAAATGAGAGTTAGCATAATTAAGACTGTCACCCACTTAATACTCCAAAAAAAGTTCACCCTTCTCACTCTAAGTGCCAGATTTCACAGGAGAAGCCCTGAACAGAACCCCTCAGTCTGTCACTCTTCATGATCTCCTCCCACAATGTTCTCATCCAAATAAATCAATGCCTCAGACAGGGAGGTTTCTAGGCTAGAAATATGGTATAGGAGCTGAAAACAAGCATCTTCAAAAGCAAAATATTCTTAAAGAGAAATTCACAGCTAAGTAGATCTCTGGGGAAAAAAAAAAAAAATCCCACACAAAACAATAAAGCCCACAATGGGATAAGCAATTAGGAGTCATGCACCCAAGGACGCTTTGCCTGTGAGGGGTCTCTTGACCCTCCACTCACAGCTCCATCTGGGAGACCCTGCTGATTTGCTCCCAGACTAAATGCAGGTTGCCTACATTCAACAGAACTCAGTAAAATGCAGTCCCACATGGGATTTCTAGTTGAATCCTGTTTGTTTCAGTGATCTCCTGCTCTCCCCTGGCCAAACCAGTAGACTGACCTCTCAGGGAAGTCCCTAAGCAGATCATGTGCCAGGGCTCATTCCTATTTAGAACGCCTTGGCCTAAGCAAGCAAAATGTCATTCTTGGGGGCTTCAAGACAAAAGGATACTTTACTATGAGAGATAATAGCTGCGGGGCAAAAGGGGGAAGGATGGGGGACATCAACAGTAAAAAAAAAAAGAAAGATAATAGCAACATAAGTTTTCCAAAGGCCTACAAGAGGTAATGCTAATAAGACCACAGAAATAGAAAATGGCCCCAGAGCCCTGGCCAGTTTGGTTCAGCATTTACAGCATCGGCCCACAGACCAGAGTCCCACGTTTCGGTTCCCGCTAAGGGCACGTACCTCAGTTGCAGTTCACCCCCAGCCCTGGTTGGGGTCATGTGGGTGGCAACCACTCAATGTGTCTCTCTCACATCAATGTTTCTCTCTCTCTCTTTCCCCCTCTCTCCCTCCTGCTCTATCTGAAGATAAATGCAAAAATATCCTCGGGTGAGGATAAAAAAAAAAGAAAATGGCCCCGGAAATGCTCTAAAGTAACCCAACAAGAACAACAGGCCTAGAAGGAGACTCTTACACAGGGACTGGATAAGGCTGGGAACAGATCAAAAGCACAAAAAAGAGACCCAGAGACCTAGAGACATGGAGAACCACTCCACACACAAGGGCACGTCGATTTTATACCTGAGGCCCAGACACTGCAGAAGCTTTTAATTGTGTAAGCACTATGTCTGTAATCCAGAAACAACCAAATTTCAGGCGTACTAGGAAGCATCCCTCCACTGTAACCTCTGAAGCCCCTAGAGAAGCAAATAAGGAAACACTGCTACCGGGTACCAGTGTGTGCTGCCGACTCACCAGCGCTAGGAAATGTCTGAACAGAGTCTTATTCAAGCCAAGGGAAAACGCTGTTAAAACACACAAAACTCCTTTGACTAATGTGAGAGGGGGAAAGAGCCTCTATAATTAACAGAAACTGTCACAGGCATTGGGGGCCTCCAACGTGTTCAACGCAAACCACTTGAAAAGACCCGGTCTTCTAGGAGAAGGCTGGGGTTTGTGAGCAGGGCTCCAACAGGCTGGGGACAGCTTTTCCAAAAGAATCCCACCATATTAAAAAAAAAAGAAGAAGAAGAAGAAGAAGTTGGAGGAAAAGAAAAAACAGGGGTGGGGGAAAGAAAGGAAAAACCCAAACCTCAGCTGAATATTTGTCCACCACTGGAACTAAAAAGCAGAACAGAAGAAGAAAGTCCAAATGCAACCAGTTTTCAATTAGGGCCTAATTAGAAAGAAAGTGGCAGTGATATTATTACAGATCTGGGGAAGAAGAAACGCAGTCAATGACTTGACTTTGGGCTGAGCCATCCACTTGAAAGCTGTGATGATTAGAGGGACAATTTATGGTGAGAGATGTTGGAGAGGAAGGAAGGAATGGAAGAAGAGGCCTTAGAGGCTGGCTGATCATGACAATCAAGAGCTAGGAAAAGATAGCCAAAAGCATTTATTGATCACCCACAATGTGCAAAGCATTATGCAAAGAGCTGTAAAGAAAAATAAAGATTATAACAGACATATCAGGCTTATAAACACTGCCCCTGCAGTAAGCACCCACTTCTTAACATTCAGCCACTATATGCACATGCAGTCTTTACAAAACGCTTAACCTCAACTTCTTCTTATACACAAGTCCATTCTGACCACTCATGTGGCCTCTCTCTGCATTTCTCCCAGCTCCCCCCTCATTTCCATACATGACACACAGAGATACCCTCCCCCAAAAAAAGATGCCATCAGCAAATATAATTCCTGAATGAAGCTATCAGGATTCACCTTAGCCTTCAAGAGAAGCAAAGTCTGCCCCCTGGCTCAGGTAGGCTGAGACTCTATACCAAGATGGGGAATCTCATAATATCTAGAAGGACATTTTCTGCTTTCTTCATGATCCCGAAGGATTCAGGTCCATTTTCTAGGTAAGGTCATAATATCTGAGAACAAGCAGAAAGGAACTAGGAATGGGCACCCTTATCTACGGCTGCAGAAAGGAAGTTCCATTCCATGTTTGCAATAAAACAAAGCAATGTGACTGGTAGAAACATGCATAACTTTCTCCCCTTGTTCTGGGGTACCCTCTACCTTGTTGATTTAGTTCAGGCAACTTGGAAGAGGGACAGGAAGGGCCAGGGCAAACATGTCACAGCCTGCAGTAAATAGGTCCAACAGAAAGGAGAGGCAAAGAACAGAGCTGAGAGGAGAGGAAAAGAGAAGAGGCCTCTCTTCCCATCCCACAACCTGGGCTCCATCCAACACAAAGTTAATTCCTAACCTCGGCTCACCACCCTGCCCACTGCTTGCATGATTTATCCCCCTATCTGCCTGCATTGCCTTCACAAGCCTCCTAGCCTTGCACACCATTATAAAAGCTGTCTGTAATGCTGGCTCGACCTGGCCTGGCCCAGGCCCCTGCCACGGTAACCCTTCCCCACCCCTGCATTTTATAAGCCTTCCGCCATCATGGAAATCTGAAATCCCACGAAAGAACAGTAAACATAGCAAGGAAAAGAAAATACCTAGCCAGGCCACTCTGGACACAGCAAAGTCACAAATGGACTGATGTCTCTAAGCCAGGGATGAAGACCTTTAGGCAACAACAGAGAGCTGCCTTCTTGCCTGAGCTCAGCCGAATAATAATAAAGAGATGCACACAGATGGGCCAATCCTTTATGGGGCACGGCCAAGCATCCTGGTGCCCTGGGAATTCCCAGGCTCAAGGAATCAGCCAGAATGTCAGGGAAACTCACAAGTAAACACAGGTGTCAGGTTCAGAGAACCATGTGGAAATGTGAAGTTTTAAATAACGGAAAGAGACTAAACATTATTCAGACCACAGACTGAGTCGGCATCAGCTCTGTCACCTTGTCATGGGCTCCTTAGGGAGGTAGCATGGTACAGTGGAAAGAGCATGGACTCTGGATTTAGCTGACTGGCTCTGAAAGCTGGCTTCATCACTTATTTATGAGCTATGTGACTTTAGTCAACTTATATTCTCTGAATCTGTTTCACTTTCCGTACCATGGGAAAATACCAACTCATAAAAAAGGTTGTGAAGAGCAGCAACAAGATTTACAGCCAGAGGGCCTGGCACTCAACAGGTACAAAAATGATAGCTATTATGATTATTTGGGATGTTAAACATCCTAAAATGTAGGGGGTCGGGGGGTCCTATTGCTTTCCCGTGCAAATCTTAACCTGCTTAACAGGTTTCCCCTTTATTCTATGCAGACTTTCCTTTAATAAACCAGACTCCATTGGTCCATCTCCTGGCCAGAGAATGAGCCCAAGGGAGTCAGTCCCTTGGGGGAGTATTCTTTCCTACCCACTGTCTTGAATCCCCTTGTCCCTTCATCCCTTTGAACTCATATGACCCAGTTCTGCTCCTGACCCTCCTCACTAGACTCCCATTGACTGTTCAAAAGGCTCTTCTTTCTCTTCATATGCCTCAAGAGAACCTGCCAGCACCCACCGGGTTCCACTCTTTTCAAGAAATGCCCGACTGCCCTTTTACAGCAGAGTCTAAGCCAGAAATCAGGGTTCATACCTTCCCCAGCTAACTGAGTGGAGAAACGGACACTAAAGCATTCTCCATGAGCCTCTGGAGTTCCAAAGTGCCCTGCCAATGAGGCTGAGTGCTCCCCAGAGCTCTGTTATTCACTTGGGGGTAGGTAGTGGGGAGCTGGAGGGGGAGGACCGGGGGAGGGCAGGAAGAGAAGAGAGCCTTGATTCAGGGGCCAGACTGAGTCCGCCACAGGCCAGGCTCCGCTGAGGTTTCTCGGGTGAAACACGTCTCTGTGATGGCTGTGCCTGTGAAGCGGATGGAAATGCCCATAAAGCCCTATCAAACCCTGTTCAGAGAAGGACAGGGATATATATAGAACCAGGAACCAAAGGGGCCACAAGGGATTCAGGCGGACAGCTCCGCCCAGCCCTTAAACCCGCCCCAGGGAAGGGGGGCGGCCCAAGGAACAAGCTCAAGGAATGAAGGTTGGAGACAGCCCGGCGGGTTTATGAAGGGAGTGGGGAAATGAGGGGCGTCAGGGACAATGCTAGGAGAGCTAACGACCAGGCTGTGGGAATCAATCAGGGCTCAGGAGCTGTGCCTGCTCCTGCACAGAGACACTAAAGAGCCTGACTCTGAGTTCTGGCTGATCCGGAGGTGGCTTTTAACACTTTGTTTTGGCTCCCTACCGTCTTGATAGTGTTCTGCTTCTTTCTCAGAACCAAGGGAGCAGCTTTCCCTGTCCTCCACTCTCCTGACCAGCACCTTCATTTTACATTCATCCAGGAGCCAGTGTTCTCCATTCCCATGCCCTTAACCTCACTCCCAGCCTCACAAAGAAACTGGAATGGAAGGCAGGTGGAAAAATAAGAAATCTATCCATAAGGAAAGTGTCCTGAAACAAGAAAAATATCCTAAGATGGACATCTGTCAAAAGATAGAAATAAATTTACAGAAAGGGAACAGAGGCTCACAGAATAAGGCAAGAGCTTTATAAGAAACCTTGGCATCTGACAGAATCAGGCCCTAAAGGAGACACTGTCATGCCAGGGACAAAAGTGAGCAGGTTCTTCCACTCTGATTTGCTGGATGCTCCTCTCCCCACCAATCCTCTCCCAAAACAGAACATGGGAGGTACAGATACCAGGTGATGGAAACAAGAAGACTCTGAGCCCACAAGGACTTCCTACCTGAGCAACAGCCTGGGTCCCCCTCTGTCCCCAATTCATAAGAGAATCCTTCCCTCTCTCCACCTTGAGTCTTTCCCAAAGCCAGTGAGAGAAGTATGACAATGTTTTGGCGCCACCTGCTGTCCTTTTCTGACAGTTGAGTAGAATAGATCCAAAGTTGGATGGACCTCAAATTCACCTTCTTAATTCACTGTAGGCCCAAAAGGAGTAAAATCCAAAAGAAAAGAAACCAAACTTCTACCAAAGGGAATATTTCCATGGCACGAGATGACCAAATCCAGTGCTCCGTCCATCTGGTTCCTAGAACAGATGTCTTAGGAACGCCAACTAGCCAGAACCTCCTCACTGGGTTTTTAGGTTCAGTCTTAGCAGCCATTAGTCTGTGAAGTTCCTTCTCCAAGAGTCTTTCTGATTTGAGAACTGTGAATATTCAACAAGTCCTTTCTCCACTTAATAGATTCCATATACATTAAAATTATTTCTATATCACAGTTTTGGTTTTCTTGGTTTTAGGTAGAAATTCTAATTTTGCACAAGATGCCATGACCCTTTGTCATCAAACAGTAGAATGAAAGCAGTGTCACCCAGTGAGCAATGGCTTAGATTCTTTACACTGCTCTACCATTGCTGTGGTCCTCAGTATGGTCTGGGCAAACATTCTAATAAGCAATAAGTTCATTGAGAAGTCAGTTCATCTCACAAATACAAACATTTGTTCATCCTTTTAACAAATACTTCTGTAGCACCTAATATGAACCAGGCACAAGTTGAAGGTACAGTGTTGAGTAAGACATATGAGGTTCCTACTCTCAAGGAGCCTCCATACTAGCATCATTTATCTGATGTGTTAAGGCAGTCTAACAATTTCCCATTCATCTTAAAGAATACCTGTGTGAACAGCAAAGAGCAAGACAAAAATATAAACAGACTTTGTATAAAAAAAGAACTATTAATATTATTATATACCCTTACGGATATGTTTTTCCCCCTAAAATCCACTCCTGGACCTAACTCTAGGAACTGCATGCAGCGTCCAAGGTCAGCTTCCTTAGTCAGACCTCAAGATTTACATGTCTTTAGTAGAAATTATGGAGAGATGTCTGGAATTGACAGTTTAAATTGTATGCAAGTATTTCCCAAAATGTCACCACAGGAAATATGTGGGGCTCCATAAAAAGCATTGTCATTTGGTAGAAGAGGGAGAAGCTTCTGATAGGCCCTAGCATGACCCAGTCGACTGAGGGGAATAGAATCAATTAGAGAATCTTAAAGCTAGACATGCCCTCTCCTACTCTTGCTCTCGAATTGTTTCCAAGCAGCACTGTACTACACCTGGCATTAGGAAAGGAACCTTAAAGAAGTCTAGGAAGGGAGTTTCCAAAGCTTCCCTAGTAACATTCTAGTTAGGTAAAAAAATTATTCTATTTCAGTTTTATCTTTATTGCTATAACTCAAGTTCATCCTTTTTTGTATTGTCTTGAATAAAATGCAAAAAAATCTACCTTTCATCCTGCATGTGCTAAATTTCCATATTCAAAAGAATGAGCTACTACTCCTACTCAGTCTACTCTATGAATTAAATAATCCCACTTTCCTTGGATTTTTTTAAAAATTCTGTTTCGATCCCTTTTATTATTGTCCTAATTTTCCTGAGAACACTCAGGCCCCATGCATCTTTCAAGCATGACACAAAAATTCTAAGAGGCCAACTAGTGTTAAATATAATGGGTGGGTGGCCTCAGGATCTCATGCCCTTCTTTTTACTCACCCACACTATGCCAAAGACTATGTCACAGTTGGGAGCACATGCTTACTAGTTAAATCTTTCAGGAAAAGGAGAAATTTTTCTACCTAGGAAGTAGAAGGTACTTTATAGGAAAGAAATTCTATTAAATAAGATATTGGAGTAGTTAAAGCACCTGATAAAAGGAGTAGCAGGAAAGGTATGTATGAAGGGAGCCCAGGAAGGGCATTTTGAGGGATTTGTGCCTTGTGGAGGGAGGGTTATTAAAGGAATCAGAAGATTCTGCTTTACTTTACTTAGATCCACCCTCTTGTCAAGAGCTCTCTGGGAACCCTTCACTAACTTCTCCACAGAAAATGATTTCCTCGTTTGCTCTGCTAGCACTTTGTGTGTATCACTAACACAGCACTCTCATCCTGGATCATAGGACTGTGTACATCTAACTGTCCACACGTGTCTCAGGGCAGGAATCATGGCACCTACTGAGTACTTAACAATGCTAATTCCTAGTCCCCATAGCACCTCGTACAAAAACCTAAACCCAAAAACCTAAACCCCATGGCAGCCAATAAACACTGGCTAACGATGATAGTATTAACAGCAGCCACCCAGAACAGCTCCACTAAGCTGTCAGACTAGTTTAGGATATTGGCAAATAAACTCCTTTTTCTCTTGGCCCAGACATTTACTCTTAAGGTTTGCCTCTTCCTCAAGAAACTCTAGGAAATAAGGTTAGTTTTAAGTCCTAGAAACTCTAATCATTCCTGTTTTCTCCAAGCTAAGGGCCTAAAGGAAGACTGCAGATACCTCATGAATATTGATGAGCCTCTGTGGTCACATGAATATTAACAACACCCTGTGGCTTTCGGGAACAGCAGCCCTTCGAGAAGGTCTAATATTAACCTTGGCTAGGCCCAAAAGGTGGGAAGAGCATATGCCCATATGTCTCCATGGGGAGTAAAGAGTGCATGGCAGAGTCTAGTTTGGGCGATGGCCCTGTGCAAACCCTGGGTAGTTAAGAAGGGACTCAACATTGTGCCCCATGTCCCTGGCACTGAGGGTTGTGTTAGCTGCTACCCAGGCAGAAATCCCCAATTCTCAAGCTTTGCAGCAGTAAGGATGCAGAAACTAAGTCCTACTGAACTCAGGGGAGAACGGGTAGAGACACATTGACCTAGTTCAATAGCTACGGCAGAGGGGTAGGAAAGGTTCAAAGTCATATCTCTTTGGACAAAAACCTGAATCAAATAATAAGGCTCAATTAGGCAACAAAATACACAGTTAGCAGGTCACACAATAACAGTCATGAAAGACCTACGACTGTAGAGTTTCTAGCACCACACCTTTCATGAAACTAGAGGACACAGAGTACAATGACTCAGGTTTAAGAGGAAAGATGTTCATGGACTGATGAGGCACGAGATGGGAGGGATCAGGTTCTTTTAGCACTGACAGATTGTGAACCAGGAGACACCAGAAAGAATGATGACTATTATTATAAACAAACAAACAAACAAACAAACAAATAAATAAGTGCTGTGAATCAGAGCCAACCAAAGAAACCCATGCACCCCTGCACCTAGGTCTAAGTTCAAAACCTATTCAATGGCACGTGACAACACTATTAAAAGGAAAGGCTGGTTTAATGGCCTTATGCAGTGATTAGAATTAATGCTAATAATAAGATTCCTGCTGTACTCACACACCAGGACAGACTGTGCTTAAAACTAGAAAAGTACCTCTTTACTCCTCTGTTTAATCCTACTCAAAGGCCTTGACCTCTTAGCTCTGTCTGAAAAGCTGACCCAGCCCCCTTCACACACACTTAAAGAGGAATAGAGAGGCCTGTGGGCCTAGCCCAATCTGAGGTGGTGAGAGGCCACACCTAGGAAGAGGGTGGGGGTTGCTCACGGGAGCTGTGTTCTGTCACACAATTACCATATTATGTAGCTCTAATAAAAAGAAATACTTGAAGTTTTACTAGTGCCATATAATAAAGTATTTATAGAATCCGGGGGGTGGGGGTGGGCAAAGGTAAAGGGGGGAGGGGGAATAAAGGAATCAGAATTGTTAGCAAGAGCCCTGGCAGCCACAACTCCCAGTATTCATCATATAGGTAAACTTCCAAGCCATCACCCTGGGACATGCTCTCATTAATCTAGATCAAGGTGGCTTACTGTTCAGCTCCTCTCCATAACAGTCTGTCTCTGACTTCTTCCTGGTTTACAAAGAAAAGAGAAGAGAAACTGGAAGGAACAGGAAGGAGGAAGAAGGAATGTCAGCAGAACTGTGTGGAGCCTGGGCCTGAAAAATCTGGGACCAGAGTAAAGAGATTGTCAGTTGAAAGAATGAATGGAATGTGAGTTCTAAAAGGTTCCATTCTGGGGCTAAACTTCTAGGTCTCACCATCTAACATACCTGAGAGTTTTGAAATTTGCCAAAATAGGGTTTTCCATCATTGCACTGGCCCGTTTGCACACCTCTCACACTTCCCATTCCAACCACACTCTCCACTTGCCACCACCACGAGAGCAGTGTGCTCCACACCAGCTACAACCACACAGCATGCACCCACAGCTTCTTCCAAACCTCCCCTCCTCACTCATGGTCCTTATAGCCACAGTGTCACACACACAACAGGCTCACCACAACACACTCCTTCCCAAGAGCACTGGCTGCCTGAATTTCCTAGGCATCTTCCCAACTTAAGACACATCCTAGATAAAAACATTTTCTGAGCCTACAATCCTCTTTAACATTTCAAATTTTTCTATTACCCTGAAAATCTCCCCAAAGAGGGAGAACAGTGAGGGCTGTGGCATTATTACAGAGGAGAGTATAAACAGAACAAATATAGAGCTGCTTTATTACAAGGCAGTGTGGGGTTGGTGGCTGGCTGATTACAGGGACACTCCCCAGAGCTCTCTGCAATCCCAGACCTCAATAAAGGCCAGACTAGAGCTGCTTTCAACCGAAGGGCAACTGGATCCAGGGGGCCCCTAGAATCCCTTCAGATTCCACTCCAGGATGTGATACCTGCCTTGGTTGAAGATAAGAAGGAAAGCAAACACAATCTAAGAACAACCAGGCTTGGCAAAGAGCCACCAGGCCATCTTCTCCAAGGCAAACACAATTAGGATGGTTTGGGTCTCTTGTAATCAACAGATATCAAACATCAGATTTAAAAAAAAAACAAAACAATTATAGAAATCAAGAACAAACTGATAGACTGAAAACCCCTACACATCAGAGACAGTAGAGAGTGAGGAGTAAGAATAGACTGGAAGCAGAGAAGCAGCGCAGCTTGAGTGACTAAAGCAACCATATTACGCGAAACATCATAGAAGGAAAGAGTGGGAAATCCACAAGTCCTCTCTTCTGGGCTCTGGGCACACGGTGTCCCTTCCTGGGTGACTCACAGTGGGATCACCTTCACCCCTGCTTCATGTGGTAAGGGCCTCTTTATAAGGAGACACACCACGAGCCTTCTCCTCCTCCATCTCTGCGAGCCAGGAGAATTGCGTCACTGACCTCCACACATACTCACTCCCTCCTCTTTCCAGCCGGCCACCACACAAGGGATCTTGTCTTGTGGTCCCTGCGATCCTTTCATCTGGGCTCCAAACCCACTGTCACCTTGGCCCTGAATCACTCCCCAGGAGACACTGGGAAAACATTGCTGGACAAAGAGCGTCTGGGTCCTGTATGGCTAGAATTTACTGATCCCTGCTGGTGAGAGAACCCAGGCCATGCTCTCCCCTGTCCAAGGCCAAGGCACAGGAATAATTTTGAACCTGGCCTGTGGCCAGCTCTGCTACAGACTAGGTTCCCGCTGATTTTAGTGATATCAATTCCCTCCAGCTTCCAAGAACGAAAGGACAAAAAAAGGGCTGATGGCAGCCTTAAAGGTTCTAGCTTATCTACCTTACTCGTTCAGTGGCCGAGAAATTGCTGGAGTTGGAAGAGGGCCCACAAGTATCCCCCCTAGTTCTGTTCTCATCCCACTTGGCTATCCTGTTTTCAGGGCGGCCTCAAGGAAAACATTTTGGCAGCTGAAAATGTCAGTGTTTCTCAGATCCTTCTCCAAGATAGAGGATTCCCCTCCAACTGTGTCTCAGCTCATTCCATGTCTCATGGTCCTAACATTTTTTCTTGACCTTCTATGTGATGATACTCTAGTTTGGTGCTTAGCCAGTTTTCTATAATTTCAGGCCTGTGTTTCAATGGGCAGATTTAAGAAGAGTTACAGGAACACTTTTTAGTCTCTGAGCATCCTCCCTTCTCAAATATAGTTCATTAGAACACAGCCTCTGAGACAGTGTGAGATAGTGGAAAAAAGCCCTGTACTAGAAAGTCAAAGGATGAGGTTCTGGCTTCAACTGCAATTACTTGTGGGATTCAGGATCACTTAATTTCTCTGAGCCAATCCATCATATCTCCTCATCCTAAAGTGGCCCAATGGGGTAAAAAAAAAAAGTATGTAAATGTATTTTTTCTTTTAAGTCTTCTTTTTATGAGTAGGTGATCAGTATGTTTGTGTTAATTTTACTCAATGAAGACTGCTCATTTCACCAGGAATCAAATTAAATAATAAAGACAAAAATTATATGGAGAATACATAACACCACAAAATTTACTGAGTTCTCACAATGGATCAAACAAGTTAAACAAGACATAATATCCCTGCCCTCAGAGAACTTACCATCTGGGGGGGGGGGGGGGGCAGAAAGACCAGTAATTACAATGCAGTGTTGACAGGGCCTGTGATAGAGCAAATAAAATAGCAGGTAACTAAACTGAACTCAAAGAGCCAGGGAAAATGCCCTAGAGGAAGGGACATCGTCAGTGAAATCTAAACAATGAATCCAATCGGAGCTATCCAGGTGAGAAGGCTTGCTGTGGTGCCAGGGGGTTTCCAGGGGGAACAGCATGTGCCAAGGACCAGAGATAAGAGGGAGAATAATGGGCTCTAGGAACTGACAGCAGTTCACTGTGACTGAAGCGTAGATTTGGGACTGAAGGTAGGGAGTATGGATGGGGGTGAGTGCAGCCTAGCAGAAGAGTGGGAGATGAAGCTGGAGAGGCAAGTAGAGACCAGATCATAAAGGGCCTTAATGGTTTTATTAAGGAGTTTGGACTTTATCCTAAGGTCAATAGCAAGTCATCGATCAGTTTTAAGAGGGACACGTGGCCAGAATTACTTTAATCAGGAGCTTCCATCTGGTTTCTTTTCCTGATTTCAGATCCCTGAGGTTAGTGAGGTGACAAAAAGAAAAAAAAAAAAGAGGCAGAAGTGAGACTGGGCCTACTTCTTTTCCTTCTGTCCTTTAGCAAGGGTGGAATTCAGAAGGTTCACACTACCTTTCTCATGGAACTCTCGTCCTTTCAAATCGTTGTCTTACTTTCCAAACAGTCTTCCCTCTCAGTCCCCTTAGTTTTATCTCTCTGGCAAAGAAAAACCTTTGATCGCGTGGCAAGTCCTTTCCAACCAGCTGTCCTATGGACCTGGGTCTCAGCCGCCTTTCTAAGTATAACGTACCCTGCCCCCAACTAGGGCTGTCAGGTGACCCTGCCAATAATCCACATTTCTAATCAAAGCCCCATTTCTTATCTCTTACTTGAATTCCACCAACTCTGCCAATATTTACTTTTCCCCTCAATCCTAGATCTCTCAACTTCTAGAAACAATCTGGTGGCCTCCTAACCAAAGATTAAGATAATGCTGACCAAACACGTGATCAATTTGTAGAAGAAAGACTTCATATCCAGACGTTAACGACACACTAGTAAATAAACTTTATGAAACACATCCACTCCTTTTCTTTCTTTACCTTATTACGTCACCTAGAGGTGCAGCTTAAGGTTAGAAACAATACCCTAAAGCAATGATTTTCAGCTTTTTTCATCTCATGGTATACATAAACTAAAATTATGTGGCACACCAAAAAATGTATTTTTTGCTGATCTGAAAAATAAATAGGTAAAATTGTGAATCGTTCTCACCGGATGGCTATTGTGTTGGCTATTGTAATTTTTTTATTTGACAGTCTAAGGAGAAGGTTGTCAGTGCCACTGACTAAATAGTATTTCATGTTTTAAAAATTCTTGTGGTACACAGTTGAAAATTGCTACCCTAATGGAAAATCATCATGGTCGTCAACTTTATCTCTTGGGCTCACCATTTAACCCTAGAATCACAGAACCTCAGCACTGGGAAAGAAACCTTGAACCTTCTAGTCCAACTTCCATCTCAGTGTCAGAGTTCTTAGGTATGGCATGACAATTGAGATCAGATTATTTCTGACTGCCTAAAATTTCTTAATAACTCCTTTTTCTATTCATCCCCTACTAAACAGGTTTAGGGTAGGAGCTCCATGTCCAATAGGAAATATAGCTCAAAATCACTAAGTCTTAAGGTTCTAGAGCAATGCTACTAAAAGTGTGATCAGCAAACTGGTGCTGATCTGTGCACTCTTTGTTATTAGCTCATAATGAGGTAAGGACAGAAACTGAGTGTATTTTATTTTATTTTTAATATTTTATTTTATTTATATATTTTTTTTATCCTCACCCGAGGATATTGTTCCATTTTTTGTTCACATAGAGTGGGAAGGAGAAAGACAGAAACATCGATGTGAAAGGGACACATCAAGTGGCTGCCACCCACACGACCCAACCAGGGCCGGGGACAAACTGCAACCGAGGTACATGCCCTTAGAGGGAACTGAACCCGGGTCTCTCTGGACTGCAGGTCAATACATTAACCACTGAGCCAAACCGGTCAGGGACCTTTATTGATTTTTAGAGAAAGATATAGAAACATCGATGAGAGAGAACATCCACTGGCCGCCTCCTGCTTGCCCCCCCCCCAGGGATTGGGCCCACAACCTGGGCATGTGCCCTGACCAGGAATCAAACCAGCGACCTCTGGTGCATGGGTTGATGCTCAACCATTGAGCCATACCGGCTGGACGAAAAACTGAGTGTATTTTAAAACTTTTACAGCAATCCGACATTGCCATGACATCCAAACACATGTTCAGAGAACTCACCTCGATGGACAGGGTATAAAATGGTTTGAGTATTACTCAACTTGTCACATGAGGCATGTGCTGCACATTAGCTTTGCGCAGTAAAACCAGGTGTCAGATTATTTTGAAAAGCACTGTTTTGGAAGAGTCCATGAGAAGTGAAGAGGATAGGTATGGGGGTAGGAGGGCTAGCTCTTCTCTCTTTTTCTCCTCTGGGTACAATAGAGAGCGAATCTGCTGCATAGGATGAGGAACAGGAAGCTGCTCCCACTAAGCTACTGGCTGTAAGGGGTGAAGAGGAGGGCAGGAGTTGGTGGCCAGGTTATCAGGCAATAACAAACTCAGCATCCAAGCACGCGACTTCCAGCAATGCAAGGAGCTTCCTTTGTTTTGGGAAAACAAGAACTGCAAGAAGCTTCTCCTTGACACGTTCTTGCCTGGCTTTGGGAGAAGCCCAACCACCCCTAACACACAAACAGGACAGTCCTGGCCAATGATAGACAAGCCAGTACCCTGACCACAACCCCTGTTTGCTTTTCCTTTTCCACCACTTCCTCAGTTGGAGGGCAACTGCGGGGCCATAGGTAGCCGCCAGCCTAGGTCACCATTCGAGAACTTCACCCCCAATGACCCAGTACCTACTCCACACAACTCTTCAATGCTCTTTATATAGCCTACTTTCTCTCCCCAGTACAGTACTTTTGGTCTGAGACCAGGGGCTTCTGGCCCCTTCCACAGAGTGGCAGGTAAAGCTAAGCCTCCAAGCACCACTCTGACAAACACCACGGTATGCTCTAGCAAACCATGTTATTTTAACTCTAAAACCGAGAAGATGCACATCATCCAAGTGCCCAAGAACAACAATTTTTGAGGTTTCAAAAATATATTTTGATCAAGTATTTTAATGTTACTTGAACAGAGTCATTTGATTATATTAGATCCTCAACTTCGAGAACCCAGTTATCACCCAGACTAACACACATAAAACAATGTACCTCTTCATGATGCAGAGGTTGGCAAAACTAAAATTCAAAGTAGCTAGCTAAGGAGTTTAGGACCAAAGACCAAAAACCAACAAACCTGGGAGACTAGCTCTTAGGGTACAAATGGGAATAGGAACATCAACATCTATAGACTCACACAAAGGTGCCTTCTAAGACCAAAAACTTCAGGACATTTTTTCAAGAGTTCTGAGAAGTAGGGCTAGCAAGTCCCACTTATGACTTTGCTATGATAAATCAAAAGCCTTGGGGATCAGCAAATCTTCCTCTCTTTCTGATTAATAAAGGGAATTTACTCTTTACCCTGATGGCCCAAGAGCCCAAGTTTCTATGAAGACTCATTTGTCCAGCAAGGGAGGGGTGTGGGGGCGGGACTCCCCCACTCCAGGCCTCCTTCATGCCAAAGAAGGAGGAAACAGAATAAGCAAAATAAAATTCATAAAGCGAAGCAGTAATTATGGTGTGGTCAACAAGAGGCTGTCCTCAGGCCCATCATTATGTGGCTAAATTTAACGCCCTGCGCGGCCAGGGGAGCCGTGCGCCCCGGGCACCGTGTGTCCACACAGACGCCAGCTCCGCCACCTTCGCCCGCTCGACAGCCGCCAGGGCTGCCAGAAAGCAGGTCACAATTTTTTTTATAGTCTGTTTACCAAGATGCTGTTTTTACTGCCGAGGTTTCTCTCATTTTATCTCTTTTTCCCTTTTCCCCAAACAGACTGGCCTGTATTTTCTGTCCCATTTTTTTTTTTTTTTCCTTCCTTTCTTTCTTTCTCCCTCTCTCAGTACTATTTTCAGAACTCTAATTTTATATGGTATGTCCCCCTTTTTTTTTTTTTTATTTTTTTTTTTTTTTTTTTTGGTAAATATTTGCCATGACTAAGCCAGGCACATCCAGTTTAAAAGGCTCCGTCCCACAAAACATCAGGTCTTTAATGATATGCATCTCATTACCTTGTCCCATGAAAGGGGGTATAGAAAAAAAAAAGCAACTTACAGACTCTCTCACTTTTTATATCTAAAGAGACCTATATTTATATATAAGGACAGCTGAAAACGGACATTCTGAGCCCTGATACGAGGTTAGTACAACGGCTGTTTGATTCAGGCTAAGGCCTCAGAAGCAGCTTCAGGAGAGAGCGGCTACTAGTCTGTTTACCACTGCTGGCTGATCCCGGCAGTTCTGACCAGATCAGTACAGCTAGAACCAATCTTCAGACTCTGGGGTATTAGGGATCTCTATACCAGGGGAACAAAACTCTAGGAAGTCCTCTGACACTAAATTTCCTAAAATGGGTGTGAGAAAAGAAAAAAGGCAAAGGGGACCGGCTGGTGTGGCTCAGTGATTGAACGTCGACCCATGCACCAAGAGTCATAGTTCGATTCCCGGTCTGAGCACATGCCCAGGTTGTGGGCCCATCCCCAGTGGGGGCATGCAGGAGGTGGCCAATCGATGTTCTCTCTCATCAATGTTTCTATCTCTCTCTCCCTCTCCCTTCCTCTCTCTCTAAAAATCAGTAAAGAAAAAAAAAAAGAAAAAAGGCAAAGAGGTACTTCCTCTACTGGTGAATGAAGTCAGAATAAAAGGGAAGTGTCTGGCCGGTGTGGCTCAGTGATTGAGCGGTGACTCATGCACCAAGAGGTCGCCGGTTCAATTCCCGGCCAGGACACATGCCCAGGTTTTGGGTCAGATCTCCAGTTGGGGGCATGCAGGAGGCAGCCAATCAATGTTCTCTCTCACTGATGTTTCTCTCTCTCTCCCTCTCCCTTCCTCTCTCTAAAATCAATAAAGAAAAAAAAATGTAAATAAAAATAAAATCATAAGAGACTAATTTAGAAGTTTAAATGCCAATATATTAGTTTACAAGGTGGGGGTGATACCATACTAGCGACTGATACATCTTCAGCTGACTTTTCCTGGGAAGCTGAATAAACACTGAGAGTGCTGCTCGTTAAACACAGAAAAGGGCAAAAAAAACAGCAAATGACTTTATGGAATAGTTCATATACACCGTGGAAAGAGCTAGACATTCATCTGCATTCTACTGTAGCATTGCTTTGGCACTGTGCTAGATAAATGAATGAAGTGCTCCTCCTCAGTTTTTTGTTTTTTTAAATTCTATACAACTCTGCCCCTCTATTAGTACATTTCCTCAGACCTCATGAATTAATTGTTTAACAGTGTTTCTCCATTGCATATAAGAGCCTAGAGATGCGCAAGACCAAGAGTTGGAAGAAAGGAATGTGGAGTAGGAAATCAGGCAGTACTTGGGGCTGAGTTCTCTAGTCATGCATCATTTTCCTATCTTGCAATTAAGTTAGGTCTCTATACTGCTCACGAGTAGGTCTCGGTCTTGCCTACTGTCCACATAAAGTTCCACGCATAGTTATGTAACAAGTGGCAAGGTGATGGGGCATGATGGAAGAACTCTGAAGTAGAAGTTTAGAGCCCAGTGTTCTGATGCTAAATTCTGACGTCTGGTGTCAAAATCTACCATTGTTTGTCTACACAGAGTTCTTTTATCTTTGTGGGCCCTAATTTCCTCATAAGTAAAACAAAGAGACTTGATATATTCGTAGATTGATAAACTCCCTTAAAGCTCTTAAAATTCGATTGCTCTAATCTTCTGTACGAGATGTCATGACTTCCTTTGTTAAGGTAATAGCCTAGGCCCTTAATGAGATCTGCAACCTAATCTCATAAGCAATTCTATATTTACAAACAGTTGGGTGACTGACTTCTGTAGCTAATCTCATCCATTTTATATTGATTCTCATTTATCTCATTATCAGAGGTTACTCCAAAATTTTGGGGGGATATTCTTCTTGAGACTTTCATCTCCTAGGTACCCACTAAATTCAGCACTTTTACTCTGCTCATCCCCAGATGCTAGGGCTACAGAAAACTAAATGTCAAGAGGATCTTCAACCACTCTTTCTTTAAACCAAGTATTGTCACCCCATTGTCTCAAAGCTCTTCCTTATTCCTAACTTTACTCACATTGGAAAGGATTCTTTGGAGTAAAAAATTTTAAGTGACAATGTATAGCACCAGAACTGGTCAGGCATCAAGCATAAGAGTAACAGATGCCAAAGAGTTTTTGAAGGATTCCCTCAAACCACCACACCTCAGGGGAGCCTCTCAGGTTGTGTAACTGAATAAAATACCCAGTGTGTCTTCCCTTCAGCAGACATTTATTATACAAAATCCCTCTGAACTCTTAGCTCAAGATTCATCTCTCCAAAAATATCTTACCCAAACTAACCTGGTATGAACCCTAGATCGCATCCAAAAGAATCTATTTCATCTTCCTCTCGGATAACATACATTTTATGTATTTAAAATATTCTTTGCATATGTGTAAATTCCAGTGGTCTAATCTCTCTTAAAAGTCCATCTTTCAAGGGCAGAAACTATGTTTTAATTTTTCAGTATCACAAAACATTAAATATCAAGATGTTTAATATTTTCACTGGTGTTTATTATAAGTACTATCCACATAGAGCTGAAACTTCCAAATAGAAAAACAAATAGAGCAAAGATCTCCCACACAGAATAAAAACAATGCTTCCTGAGACTTTGTGGCAATGTTTGCCCTGACAATTCCCTATGGGAGATAACAAGGATGCCCACAAATCCTAAATATTGGACAGCTAAGCCACCAACCTATAGGACTCAGTCTCTATGGCTCACACAGCAAAAATACAGAACCCATAAGTGAAAGATGTAAGAGAACGCTTTAGCCCTGGCCAGTTTTGCTTAGTGGTTAGAGCGTCGGCCCGCAGACCAGAGAGTCCCAGGTTCGGTTCCCGCTAAGGGCATGTATCTCGGTTGCAGTTTGTCCCTGGCCCCGGTTGGGGTTGTGTGGGTAGCAACCACTCGATGTGTCTCTCTCACATGGATGTTTCTCTCTCCTGCCCCCCCTCCTGTTCTATCTGAAACTAAATGCAAAAATGTCCTCCGATGAGGATTAAAAAATAAATAAACAGCCCTGGCCAGTTTTGCTCAGCGGTTAGAGCATCGGCCTGCGGTCCAGAGGGACCCGGGTTCGATTCCCACTAAGGGCACGTACCTTGGTTGCAGTTTGTCCCCGGCCCTGGTTGGGTTGTGTGGGAGGCAGCCACTCGATGTGTCCCTTTCACATCGATGTTTCTCTCTCTCTTCCTCCCACTCTATCTGAACAAAAAATGGAAAAATGTCCTCAGGTGAGGATAAAAAAACAAACAAAAAAACATAAAAATAAATAAATAAAAAATAAGAGAATGTTTTCGGTTATAAGGCTATGGTTATGAAGCCAACAGATCAGGTAAAGCTTAAAGGCAAATGGTTTGATAACTTTTGTTTTCTCTCTTCATTTCTATAACCATATAAACATTTACAAATGTGAGAGACTCCTCAAATGCCAACACCTTTAAGCTATAACCACTCGTCATTGAGTACCTCCTATCTACAAGGCACTGCAGCAGGTTCAGAAGAGGAAACAAAATGAGCCTGACAGTGCTGCACTTAAGAAGTGAGCCCTGGCTGGTTTGGCTCAGCGGTTGGCATGTTGGCCTGCAGACCAGAGAGTCCCGGGTTCGGTTCCCGCTAGGGACACGTACCAAAAAAAAAAGTGTATAATCTGCCCAGCCGGTGTGGATCAGTGTGGTCAAGTGTTGACCCATGCACCAAGAGGTCACCAGTTTGATTCCTGGTCAATGCACATGCCCAGGTTGTAGGCCATATCCCCAGGGGCAGTGGGGCATGCAGGAGGCGGCTGATCGATGTTTCTCTCTCTCCCTCTCCCTTCTTCTCTCTCTAAAATTAATAAAGAAAAAAAAAAGTATACTCTAACAGGGAGGTAAGTATATAAATTCTTATAAGGCCAAAGTGAAAAGTGACACAGGAAGACACGAAGTGCTGTGGGATTTCAGAAGAAAAGAATACAGCTTACACTTTCACTTCTGTCCCTTTCACTATTTCTGTCATAACGGAAGTCAAGTAATCATCTGATCTCTTCTTTTTCTCTTCATTGATTTTAGAGAGGAAAGGAGAGAGTGAGAGAAACAGAGGGAGAGAGAGAGAAACACTGATGAGAGAGAACATCTACTGGCCACCTCCTGCATGCCCCCCACTGGGGATCAGGCCCACAACTTGGGCATGTGCCCTGCCCAGGAATCAAACTAGTGACCTTTTGGTGCATGGGTCGATGCTCAACCACTGAGCCATACCGGCTGGGCTGATTCCCTTTTTAAATAGGGCAGATTAAATGTCCTTGGAAAGGACTTGATAATTTTAGGATGAAAAGGCTACATGTCCCGGGGAAAGAGGATGGAAATAGGCAGAAATCAAGTCATCTATCTTCGAAATATCTCCTGTGCCTCCATGCCATCCACAAACCCTAGAGCAGTGGTTCTCAACCTTCCTAATGCTGCGACCCTTTAATATAGTTCCTCATGTTGTGGTGACCCCCAACCATAAAATTATTTTTGTTGCTACTTCATAACCGTAATTTTGCTACTGTTATGGATCGCCACTGGAAATATGTGTTTTCCAATGATCTTAGGCGACCCCTGTGAAAAGGTCGTTCAACACCCAAAGGGGTCACAACCCACAGGTTGAGGACCACTGCCCTAGAGGAAGGACTAATCCTCCCACTTTGCTCAGCGCTATAGGACCCTGCTTTCACACTTTCCTTTTCCATTGGCTTCTCCTGTACATTCAAACATGTTTTCCTATCTTAAGAAAGGATTTTGCATAAGCCCCTTCTAGTCTTCCAGGTAGCTCTCACGTCCTTTTCATTGTGAGACTTCTCTGATGAGGGTTCTACATTCGTTGTCTCCATTGCCAGATCAATTGATCCTTCTTAAACCACTGCAATCTGCTGATATTGCCCAAGATCACGAATTGCCTGAGTCAGGCAGTCACCCTCCCGCATGTGGCACTGTGGATAACCTTATTTGGTAACAGGAAGAATATGGGATTTGAGTAAAGACAAATAATGAGTGATTTGAAGCAAGTTACTTAGCCGTTAAGCCTCTGCTTCTTCGTCTTTATTTATTTATTTTTTTTATTATTATTTATTTTTATCCTCACCCAAGGACATTTTTCCATTTTTTGTACAGATAGAGTGGGAGGGAGAGAGAGGAAGAGATAAAGGGAGAGAAACATTGACGTGAAAAGGACACATCGAGTGGCTGCCACCCGCACGACCCAACCAGGGCTGGGGACAAACTGCAACCAAGGTACGTGCCCTTAGTGGGAACCGAACCCGGGTCTCTCAGGACCGCAGGTCGACGCTCTAACCGCTGAGCCAAACCATCCAGGGCTGCTTCTTCGTCTTTAAAGTGAGGAGAGTATCACCGACCTCACAGGTTTGTTATAAGGATTAAAAGTTATGATTCAGCCCTGGCTGGTTTGGCTCAGCGGTTAGAGTGTCAGCCTGCAGTCCAGAGAGACTCGGGTTTGGTTCCCGCTAAGGGCACGTACCTCAGTTGCAGTTTGCCCCCAGCCCTGATTGGGTCGTGCGGGTGGCAGCCACTCGATGTGTCCTTTTCACGTCAATGTTTCTCTCTCTCTCTCTTCCTCTCTCTCCCTCCCGCTCTGTCTGAACAAAAAATAGAAAAATGTCCTCGGGTGAGGATAAAATAAAATAAAAGTTATAATTCAGATTAAGCACCTACATTGTGTCTAACACAAGTACAGTGCTTGGTAACGATTAGTTCCCCTTTCTTAGTTAACTTTACTCCTCTATCCAGATTCTCATCCTGTCTCACTCACTTGTCCTTCACTGATTCCTACTACTTCGTCCAATTATGACTGTTCCCCAAATCTCATCATTGGATTTGCGGTCTTTTCTCCATGCTCTTCCCAGAAGAAGATGCACCCATTCTCCAATACTGCTCCTTTGCACATGATTCCCAAATCTACTTCTATAGGTCCTTTTTTCAACCTAAGCTTCAACTCTATTTTTTTACTCTTTCCTGAGCATTCCCACTTATTTACAATCCATTTAAATCCAGCATGTATTGAAAAAGATCTTCATCTTATGTTTTCAAATTAACTCTAATTATATATAAGCCATCGATTATTTTTTATAAGCAAAGGCATTGTTAAATGGGCATATTTTATTCAAGGGAGCTTTGTGAAACCCTTCCTCTACAAGGTGGGGAAAGAGGGAGATTCAACTGTTAATCATAGCAAAATGCTCCAGAGCTTGTGAAGCTTATAGGTTAGGCCTAAAGGGGCTAGACACTTGCCAGAAATAAGGCATCAATCAACACTACCTCAAACTCAATTCTGAACTAAGTAGATTTCTCAGACTGGAGATTAAAACCACGTGAGAGACTAACAGTAGATTTGGTGAAGCTAAACAAACAAACAAAAAAATAGTTTTTATTTTAGAAGAGTTGGTAACTTCCTTTGAATGAAGTAAGATATACAACTCCCTGGAGCAGTTTGATACAAACTGTGCGAGTGTATCAGGGTCGAGATACAGGGGGATGTACGATTTAGTTTTCCACAGGCTCCCACAAATCTCTGTCATCTTTTATCCAGCCGGATACACATAGTATTTATGTTATATGCCTATCCTCTGTAGGCATCTGAGTTCATAACATTTGGTTTTGAGTTTTTCTGGATAAGAGAATATGGAACACAATAAAGTCCACTACTGGGACTCCCAGAATCTGAAACCTATCTTGTCAAAATGACTCATTTTACCCCGTTTGCATTTTCTATATTATTTCCTTTTAGTTTTCCCTCTGATTTTTAATAAATTTTCTTTTGAAAGTATAAGCCCTTATAAAGCTTTGTAAAAGGAAAATAAAGAAAGAGGCCTTTTTATACATTCTTGGGCCAAAAGAAAAGAAGTGGTGACCCCTGGTCCAGAGCTCAATGGTGACTACAGGAGTCACAGTGAGAAAACCCCAAAGAGACGGCAAAATTCAGAAGAAATATAGTTGAGAAACATGTGCAATCATCCCTTCCTCCCTGGAGATTTTCATTCCAGAGCTCAAATGCTGGTGGGTTTGTATTTAAAATAAGAAAAACCATTCCTTTATATGCCCAAGATTAGATTTAATTGAGCCCCACCCATGATTTTCCCAGTCTGTCAATGGCACCACTATTCTTCAGATCACACAGGCATACCACTGACAGCCTAATCTTCCTGAAAGATTACTTTCATATGTCAATTCTCCAGTCAAGACTTTTAATGGTTCCCCACTATCTACAACAGTAATTAATAACTGTAAGAAGGAAGTGCCCCATCTCCTTCCTAGGAGATGTGCCTCTGTTTGAGAATCACTGCATGTAACAACAGATGTTAACAACTGGACAGAAATGGGCAAATAAATAGATTACAGGCAGAAAAAAGGCTGAAAAACATTTACCCTCAGAATGAAGTACCAAGCTTCCAGACCACATTTAAGGCACTCCACAACCTGGCCTCAAGTTATTATCTTGCTAACCTTATTTCCTACTAATCCTCACCCATTCTTATTCTTATTGGTCTATCCTCTGCCCATGTGCTTTCCACCTAAATTACCTTCCAAATATTTCCCTGGAAAAACTGAAAACAAACCATGATAGTCCAGTCAAGACCTGCCTTTTACAGAAAGCTTTTTTCAGTCACTCCACTACTGTGGCCCCTCTTATCACTCTTTAAGCACAGTGAGCTCTTTGATGACAATATTATCATACCGTATATGTTCAGAACCCTGCACGTGCACGACATGAATTCCACAAGAATGAATTAACTGCAAGTTTCTCTGGATCAGAGAAGCGACACACACCACGGCAGGGAGGACATTCTGATGCATCTAGACTTATCCGTCCCTTCTGTATAATGCTCATGAAGATACTGACAAAACATATTCTGAATCCTATGCCTCCTCTACATATTGAACGACAGGTGCAGTGCAAAGGAGCAATGTCCCCAATTGTGGAAGTAGAGCCCAGAGAGAAGAAAGAAGAAACTAAATAACTTACTTTTGGCTCTATGACCAATGTTCTATAAAGGATTTTGGTTTTTGAGATATTTAATTTAACTGGGTCTATAAAAGAGGTTCTAGGGTCTCTCCATGATAAGAGATTCAAGGCTTATGCTTCATCCCAAAGTTGGGGACTACCTCCCAGTAAACTAAGTGTCAAAGAAACAAGGCAGGTAATAGAATGATAATCGAACAGTGGTCCTCTCCTTAGACAACTCCGTTATTTACCAAAGGACTGTCTGAGCCTCAGGCTACCAACAAGTGATAAAGTTGATGGCCTATTCGTAAGTCAGGAAAAATAAAAGGGAATGGGAAGGTATGATTCCTTCACCCACTCAACAAAGATTTATTGAGTGCCTACTATATATATAGACATTGTTCTAGGCACTTTGGATAAATCAGTGCACAAAACATACATCCTTGTCCTTGGTGAGCTTACACATTCTAGCAGGGGGATACAGACCATAAACAATAAGCAAATAAGTGAATGTTATGGTAATAACATAAATAAGGGCTATAGAAAAAATAAAAAGTAAAACATGGTGAAGTAAAATGGGAATGCCAGGTGCAGAGGGGCAGGGATGTGGCTTACAGTTTCAAATAGGATAGTCAGGGCAAACTCCACTGAGAAGGTGACATTTGAAAAAAGACATTATTGTAGTCCGTGTAGATATGTCCACAAAATTTTTAACACACCTCCCCTTAAGAGTGAAGCTTAATCACCCTCCCCTTGAGTGTGGCTTGGATTTAGTGACTCACTTCTACTGAAGAGAATACAGCAAGATAGTGATGGGATGTCACTTCTGAGATTAGGTTAAAAAAGATTACAGCTTCTCTTTGGGTCTTGATCTTGGTCTCTCAGGGATTCCTAGCTCTGGAGGAAGGCAGGGATGTTCATGTGAGCAGGCCTATGCAGAGGCCATGTGGCAAGGAAATGGCACCTCTTGCCAATGGCCACATGAGAGAGCTTGGAATTGAATTCTCCAGCCTGCTAGGATGACTATATTTCCAACCAAAATCTTGACTGCAATTTCTTGAGAGACCCTGAACTAGAATCACCCAGCTAAGCTGCTGCCAGATTCCTGACCCTCAAAACTTGTATGAGATATTAAATCTTATTTGTTTGTTGTTTTCAGCCACTTGTTTTGGAGTCATTTGTCATAGAGCAATAGATAACTAATACAGACATAAAGGAAGTGAGGGCGTTGGCCACACAAATATCTGAAGAAAGATCATCTCAGGCAGAGAGAACACACAGCATAAAAGCCTAAAGGTAAGTGATACTTAGAGTGTTAGGAAAACAGCAAGAGGCCAGTGTCACTGCAGTGAGATAGGGAGGGAGAAAGTAGTAGGAGATGAGGTCAGAAAGGTAATGAGGTCCAGATCATGTAGGGTTTTGTAGGTCATCGTAAGGTCTTGGTTTTACCCTGTAAGTGAAATGTAAAGCCAGTGCCCTGGCCGGTTTGGCTCAGTGGTTAGAGCGTTGGCCTGCGGTCCAGAAAGACCCGGGTTCGGTTCCCGCTAAGGGCATGTACCTCGGTTGCAGTTTGTCCTCGGCCCTGATTGGGTCATGCAGGTGGCAGCCACTCGATGTGTCCTTTTCGCATCGATGTTTCTCTCTCTCTTTCTTCCTCCCGTTCTATCTGAACAAAAAATGAAAAAAAATGTCCTCGGATAAGGATAAAAAAAAAAGTAAAGCCAGTGAAGGTCTTTGAGCAGGAGAGTAGCATGATGTGATTTATGTTCTAATAAGATCACTTTGTTGGCCAGAAGCTGGGTGGAGGTAGCAGCAGGGGTACCAGTAGGGAGGCTATTACAAAAATGTAGGAAAAAGAAGACAATGGCTCAAACCAGAGTGGCAGAGATAGGTACAGGAAGCTATGAAATAGCAGGATAGCGTACCTATGTTTGGAGAATGAGGGCGGGCTGAGGAAAGGAAAAATTGCCATGGAAAACTCACAAAAGAGATGATGCTGGAGCAGAGTTGGGAAAGTTGAATAGGAGTTTGTCGTGAGGACAAGAGTGAAGAGAATACAAAGTAAATGGGTCTAGAGATAATACGGGCAGGAAGCTGTCAGTACTTTAGCATGATGAAATTGGGGGTGCTATGGCCAAGTGGCTGAAGATGTCAGCAGGGCCAAATCATGAATAATCTTGTGTGACATGCAAGAAATTTTGAACTGTATCCTATAGGCTATTGAGAACCAATAAAGGACTTCAAGCAAGAGAGTAACATAGTCAGGTTTCTGTCTCAAAGAGATCACTTTGACATAACTGCAAGTTCAACAAGAAATAAGTACTGACTGGGAGAAACATTAGGAGGCTGTTGCATGGGCAAACTGAAAACAAAGTGAGGTGTGGTGAATCTAAGGTAATGGAAGCTGGAACATAGAAAAACAGCAGAGTCGCCCTGGCCGGTTTGGCTCAGTGGTTGGAACGTCGGCCTGAGGTACAGAGAAACCTGGGTTCGGTTCCCGCTAAGGGCACGTACCTCGGTTGCAGTTTGTCCCCAGCCCTGGTTGGTCGTGCGGGTGGCAGCCACTCGATGTGTCCCTTCACATCGATGTTTCTCTCTCTCTCTTCCTCTCTCCCTCCCGCTCTATCTGCACAAAAAATGGAAAAATGTCCTCGGGTGAGGATAAAAAAAAAGAAAAACAGCAGAGTCAAAAGACAGTTGACAATTTAGGCTTTGGAAGTAAGGACAAAGAGAAAAGTGGGTAACTCCCACTTTTTCTAAGTTTCTAACTAGAAAACTGAATGGATAATGGTGCAATTCCCCAAGATAAGGTATATAAGAAGAGAAATGGGCCCTGGCCAGTTTGGCTCAGCAGTTAGAGCGTCAGCCCATGGACCAAAGAGTGGTGGGTTCGATTCAGGTCAAGAGCACCTACTTTGATTGTGGTTTGTTCCTGGCCCTGGTCGGGGTCATGCAGGAGGCAACCAGTCGATGTGTCGCTCTCACATCGATGTTTCTCTCCCCAACCCCCCACTCTATCTGAGATAAACAGAAAAATATCCTCGCGGATTAAAAAAAAAGAGAGAGAAATGGGTCTGGGGGAGTAGATAATTAATTTTGGACATGTTGCATGTGGGACATCCAGGTGGAAATGTCAAATATGCAGGAAGAAATATGGGCCTGAAACACAGTAGAGACATAAACTTGGTACTCAGTGGTGTACTATGATAGTTGACACTGGGGTCTGAGTGAGATAACTCAGCAAGTGAAGGGTGAGAAGATCAAGGACATACTTATGCATAACACTAACATTTAAAAGGCAGGTAAAGAATGGAAAGCCAGGCAAAAAAAACTAGTAGGAGCTGTCTGTGAATGAACATAACAGGATAACAATTTTTAGGTTAAAGGACTCCCATCTTCATTGCTTGAAAGATCTACTCTAGAATCAGGCTGCAACCAGACAGCGGATGAAGATAGTAACTAAAACTAGACACGACACAAAGGCCATGGCTACATTTAGGATGCTGAGTCAAATCAATGTTAACTGTAGTTATATAACTAAAACCATATAATAGAAATTGGTTAAAGTAGTATACTGAACAGATTAAGTCTTACCAGGCATTCACAATGCAACAATTGAAGTGATTGCTATGCTAAATACTCTCCTCTGAAGAGAGAGAGGAAGATAACTGCAAAATGTCTATCTCTGTTAAGGCTCCCCTCCCTAAGAAAGCCAACTTCATGCAACTGCCCAGGATTTGGTGTCAGGGGCTGATTCCTAGCCAGGGGTTGCCAGCTGCAGAGGGCGGGGCTCTATTTTGGGCTGCCTGTCCCTGAGCCTGGCCAAGTCTGGTTTGAGCAGCATGCAGCCCCAGTGACTCACACACCCATGCAAACCGCCTGTGGCTCAGTGGCCTGGCCTCGGAATGCCAGCCTTAGGCCAGCTCCCTCCTCACCCCATTACACTGGGATAAATAAATAAAGAGCCCCGCCAGCAGCCGCACAGCCTGATGGCAACCAGATGGAGAGAGAAAGGCATGGACAGGACCAGGGAAGGAACTCCCTCCAGTGGACTAGACTGAGAGTGGGCTGTGCCAGCCCAATCACTCTAAAGTTCCCCATTTAACATAGTTCCTACTGACATGCAATAATAGTCCCCAATTCCTTGACTCATCTTCCACTCCTAAAGGTGACTTTCAGTCCCTAGTCCTAGAAAATGCTCTGTATGGGGCTCTTGTCCTCTATGAGTATCATGCTAGCAGCCACCCCACCCAGCTGACTTGTACCAACATTGCCAGTATCCCCCCTCTAGTTAGGCTACCATCAACTGGTGCCCTTGGGCTCCCTGGAAATGAGAAATCAGAGGCTCTTGGGGGAGAGGGTACAAAAGGACTAAATATGGAGAAGTAACCCCTGTTCAATCCTTAAATATTTTTCCTGGCTTTACTATCCTAGAAACCTCCCTGTCCTGCTGCCTCCTGCCCTATCTTAGGGCCTCCTGCTCAGCAATAATCCCAATGAGAACTAGGAAAAACAGACTCCAGGTACTGACCACATGGCCCTCTGACATCAGTCCTGGCCCCCCTGCACCTCATCCCGAGCTCTCTGTCCCTGGTTTGTTTATCTTCCTATGTTGCTTATTTTGATGGCACATCCGTTCAGTTCAGTCTTGAATGACCCCATGACCCTTCTGTGTCCTGTTTGTAGGACCCCAGGCAAACAGGGTAACTGAAAAGATGCAACAGCCATAAGAGATTCTGCAGTCTCATTAGGAAACTTTTCAGTTCTAGCAGTGATGCAGGACATCAGTGATACCAGAGGACAGTGTAGTGATCCCAGAGGTCACAAGATTCCACATTACCTTAGCCCTTAAATCTCCTCTAATTGGTGTGTACAACCAAAGAACAAAACAAAATAGGGATAATCCTAGACCAGAAATGTAGGAGGTCCCAAACATACAGCTATAGCTTTATGACCTTAGGCAAGTCACTTAACTTCTCAGAGGCCCAATTTCTTAATCTATGAAATGGAAAGCTATAGCTACCTATCTCCCAGATCCTTTACAGATATAATAAAATTCTACAAGTCTATGTGGTTTGGATGTGATCCACCCAAAGCCTAAAGGACCAGTATTGTTGAAGTAGTTGGTTCCAAAACAACTATTAGCACCTTCCTGGACTAGCACCTGGATTCTGTGTGCTTTTGTCTTCTTTTTTTAAATCCTCGCCCAAGGATATATTTTTTTGTTTATTTGTTTGTTTTAATTGATTTTTTAGAGAGAAAGAAAGGGGGGGGAGGGAAGAGAGGGGGAGGAGAAAGAGCGAAACATCAATGTGAGAGAGAAACATCGAACATGCCTCCTGTATGCACCTCAACAGGAGATCAAACCTGCAACCTGGGTATGTGTCCTTACTAGCAATCAAACCTACAACCTTTTGGTGTACAGGACAACGCTCCAACCAGCTGAGCCACCCGGCCAGAGCTCTATATGCTTTCATATTCAGTTCTGTAGGGTGCTCCCTGCCCCAATAGCATGAAAGGAATGAGCCACCAATTTTACAAATGAGAAAATAGAGGTTCTGAGATAAGTGATTTATCCAAAGCTGCAAAATGAACCAGGAGAATACCAAAGACCCCAAAGACAGGTCTAACAAGCAACACTGTATCTACAGGCCACACTACCACAATTTTCATAAAATCCCCCTGGCATATATTTAGCAACATATTCATCTACACACTTATTGAGAACCTACTAGTACTAGGCACTATGCTCAGTGCTGGGGATATAGAAAAGCATTCAATATGGTCCTAGCCCTCATGTAGTCCATAGCTCAGCAGAGGAGAAAGAGAGTCTTGTAGACATACAAACAGTAATATTACAAAGTTACAAGTGGTAAAATAAAGATACAAACCAAGGTACTATAGCAGCAGGAATGAGGTATTATCTTTACTAAGAGAGTCCTGAAAGATCTCCTAAAGAAGCTGAAGCTGACACTTGAAAGATTAATAGGAGTGTACAAAGTAGATAAGTCCAGGGCATTGGGCAGTCTAGATAAAGGGAACAATGTGTACAAAGACACAGAGTTAGAGAAAAAGCATTTTTGGTGATTAAAAGTCATTCTGTATGGCCCAGCCAGTGTGACTCAGTGGTTGAGCACCGACCCATGCACCAAGAGGTCACCGGTTCAATTCCCGGTCAGGACTCATGCCCAGGTTGTGGGCCAAATCCCCAGTGGGGATCATGCAGAAGGCAGCCAGTCCATGTTCTCTCTCATTAATGTTTCTATCTTTCTCTCCCTCTCCCTTCCTCTCTCTCTAAAATCAATAAAAAAAAAAAAATGTTTTAAGTCATTCTATATGGCTGAAGAATAATGAACATAAAGAAAAATGTCAAGCCCTGGCCGGTTTGGCTTGGCGGTTAGAGCATCGGCCTGCGGTCCAGAGAGGCTTGGGTTCGGTTCCCGCTAAGGGCATGTACCTCAGTTGCAGTTTGTCCCCGGCCTTGGTTGGGTAGTGCGGGTGGCAGCCACTCGATGTGTCCCTTTCACATCGATGTTTCTCTTCTCTTCCTCTGTCTCCCTCCCACTCTATCTGAACAAAATAAAATGGAAAAATGTCCTCTGGTGAGGATTAAAAAGAAAAAGAAAGAAAGAAAAATGTCAAGCCCTGGCCAGTTTGGCTCAGCAGTTGGAGCGTCAGCCTGTAGACCAGAGAATTCCAGGTTCGGTTCCCGTTGGGGACACATACCAAAAAAAAAAAGTCAAGAAACCAAGCTGGATAGCTTTGTAGGCTCTAGATCAGGAAGGGACCACTCTGCTGAGCTAAGAATAAGACTTGCATTGTTTAACTAGGGGACTGAGGCACAAACTAGTATGTCATTTCCACCTATGTTAACCTTATCCCCAAACTTATAGACAGGGGAAGCTAACAGACAGAAGGACTAGGAAATCTCTAAGTCTCAGTTTAATGGTCTCTCTTTCCCCATAAAGACTTGAAACCTATTCTGCTTTAGGACTTAACAATACATGCTTTCCTTCTCCAGAGTTAAAACTGCTTCAATAGATGGACTTAGCACTCAACTCGCATTTTTTTCTCCTTAGCGTTAAGACCCCTAGCACTAAGGAGTCATTGCTCAGTCAACACACAAAGGCAGAACACAAAGTTCCACCTCAAGAACACCTGCTTTATGCTTAGCTCTGTGAAAAGTTCTAATTTCAGGTTCAAAAGAAATATGAGCTACAGCTCCTATCCACAAGTTTACAAATTAGCCTAGAAGACAGAATAGAAATGTGAATAATTTATACATAACATAGTATTATAATAGCATTATTTACTTACATAGTAAAATACCAACTTGAGTAACATGTACAATTACAAAATAGGGCAATAATACTAAGGTACTAACTGTACAACCAACAAGTCCCAGAAGAGTTAGAGAAGGAGAAGATCAATATTGACTAGTATTATCAAAGGTCACTATTAATAATACTCCCCCTGTTTGGCATTTAACAGATGTTTCTTTTGGCCAAGCTCAATCCTTAGAAGGGAAACCTAGGCAGGAGCTTCTGACAGGCCACAATTATCTACTCCCCATTCATTCCTTTGCCAGTCCCCTTGTATAAACACTGTGATTTTCCACAGCCTACTGTGCCCACAAGACAGTCCCCAAATGGTAGCCCTGTGCTTTTCACCTTCCTCTACTGCGGGATGTTGGAGGGGCCTTGACAAGTAATAATAACTAGTGCCCCCTCCCCCTGCTCCAGAATCTAGACCTGCGATCAGATCTCAACAAGCAAAATTTTAGCAACTGGGCAACCAAGTTTTCCAAGGTTAGAAAATTCCAAATGAAATACCTAGGTACTTTAACAGAGATGTTTTTTTAATATTAATCAGCCCCACTTTTGCCTTTTACGTTCTTTCCCCCTATTTTCCCCATCTTCCCCATGTATATCTCAAGCTTTATCAGACTTTCTATAGGCAACTTTTCCAGAGAAAGCACTTTTCCAACCATGCAAGCAACCTAATATCCAAATGCAAGTCACCACTCGGGAACCTGGAAAAAGGAAGTAAAGCCAAGTTGCACAGGAGAAAGGAAATAAGAAATACTCTACCTCTACCATAAACTGTTCCAAGAAAGACTTTTCTTCAAATGGCTCTGTCTTCAACCGATCTGTAATAAGAATGGATACAGAAAAGAAATGTGAGTCTTAGGACAAGCTTCATACCTGTGAGATGGAAATGAAACAGAACCCAAAACTTCTTGGGAAAGAGCACAAAGATGCAATACCTAGAGGCACCTAGTCCAGCAGGAAAAGGGATGAGAGTGTGTGGGCAAACAGGAGGAGGAGAAGGTGATTAGCAACACATGGCAGGTTTGGTGGCAGCATGTGCTCGAGGGAGTTTTCCCCAACACAAAGACAAAGGTCAAACTAAATTTTTATTTTTAAGTTGGAGTTATATAGCTTCCTAAAGTCCTAAGTTCATGTTGCCCTCGTACAATTTTGTATAGCTATTGGCCCCTTTCCAAAGTCTTTCCTTGCCATTGCCTAGGGCATGTCTGGACTGGGTCATGGCTTCTATTGGCCAGTTGGGCACCAGCCAGGTACTCGAGGCAGAGAGAAGTGTCACCAAGCATCAAGTCTCCAGTTTGGGTCAGTAGCTAGCACCCTCCCTCAAGGAAGCACCTCTCTAATAATGCAAATAAAGTTTTCCCCTTTTCTGAGGCACCTTTGATTATCTGTGCTATTCCCCACCCAACATCTCAAAGAATGTCCTCTCACCTCGGCTCAGCGTAGCCCCACTCTCCTGATAGTCCTGGATCTCTAGATCTTTCATACGAAGCAATGTTGCCAGCTCTCTCACTTGGCACTGCAATGCCAGACTCATGCCCATCAGAGGACAAATCAAATGCTGGGAGACCTTTCATGGAAGAGAGAGCAATTAGCCAACAGATACTTATAAAATACTCCCTAACACTGTATTAGGAACTAGAAAATAAATAAATAAATAAATAAATGTTTTCATAGGAACTTATAGTGTCATAGGCAAGCAATCCATTTACATGAATGTAAACACAAATTATTAAATAAGTATATTACAGCCCTGGCCGGTTTGGCTCAGCGGTTGGAGCATCGGCCTGCAGTCCTGAGAGACCCGGGTTCGGTTCCCGCTAGGGGCGCGTACCTCAGTTGCAGTTTGTCCCCGGCCCTGGTCAGTTGTGCGGGTGGCAACCACTCGATGTGTTCCTTTCACATCAATGTCTCTCTCTCTCTCTCTATTACTCTCTCTCCCTCCCACTCTACCTGAACAAAAAATGGAAAAATGTCCTTGGGTGAGGATAAAAAATAAAATAAAAATAAATAAGTATATTACAGAAGTTCAAGGATTTTCTTTGAGTCGCGGACAAAAAGATGGGAAGAATAAATACTCATGAATAGATCCTAGAGTTGTGATTTAAAGTGAAGGATGTGGTATAGCTGATAAGAGGAAAGTGCTAACTTATCTCTCAGCAGAGACTGAGAGACACAGGCAGATAACCCACGTAACCTTCAAGAAAGGTGATGAGGCCCTGACCAGTTTGGCTCTACGATTAGAACATTAGTCTGTGGACCAATGAGTCACGGGTTCAATTCTGGTCAAGGGCATGTGCCTGCGGTGTGAGTTGAGCTCCGGCCCTGCTCAAGGTCATGTGAGAGGCAACCAATCGATGTGTCTCTCTCACACAGATGTTTCTCTCTCTCTATCCCTCCCTGCCACTCTATCTGAAAATCAATGGAAAAGTATCCTCTGGTGAGGATTAAAAAAAAAAAAAGAAAGGTGATGAGGCTACAACAGAGTGTGCTTTCTAGAGTGTAGTAGGAGACAAAAATCCACAGTAAGTAAAAAATTCAAAGTCAAATTTTACCCAGACACTAATGAAGAGCCATTTCAGGGCTGATGATAGCCCAGAATAAGCCCAGAGTTTCTATCTGTTTCCACCAACGCAGCAAAGTCTAAGGCCACTATTGTAATAGAAGCAAGCCAGTCACCAAGAGACCAGCCTAGGAGGAAATAAACCACCAACACACACACCCTGCTCTTTACAAGAGATAAGAAGGTCACAAGCATAGCCATACTGCTGTGTAGCTAGGATGATGTTCTCATATGATAGTGTACAGCTATACAAAATTATCATTTAATTCACCTAAGCAAGGTATCCATTAGCCTTTGAAAGATGAAAGCCTTAGCTAAAGAAAATAACTAAAATCAATAATCTATTTGTGGCTTGGGAATGTTATCAGAGTTTCTTTCCCTTCCTCCAAGGAGATGAACTGAAGGAGGCACTATGAAGAAATGCCCTAGACCAGAGGTCAGCAAACTTTTTCTGTAAGGGCCAGAGAGTCAATATTTTCAGTTCTGTGGCCCATACAGTCCCTGTCGCAATACTCAACTCTGCTTTTGTAGCCTGAAAGCAGCCACAGACAACATGTAATAAATGAGGGTGGCTGGGTTCCAATAAAACTTTACAAAAATAGGCAGCAAGCCAGAGTTGGCCTGCTGGCCATAGTACACTAACCCCAGTCCTCGATCTAAAACAGAGAACTTTTAAACAAGATAGCCCACACAGGTCTGAAGTGAGGAAACGGTCCTGGACTCTCCTATAAGATGTGCAAGCCAGACTCACCTCAATCACAATCAGAAGTCTGACTCTTCAGACTTTTGCATTTTTGTTTTCCATTAATTTTCTAATAAAACTGCCTACTAAAAACTCCAGTTGTATTGTGGCTCAAACTGAGAGGAAAAGACTTTTTTCCACATTTTTCCCATGGGAAGAGGTAGGTTAGGGGTCAATGGTAGCAGATTTTGTACCAGCATCAGGACCCAAGAAATGCAGGGGTACTGGCACAAAGTGGAAAGCCAAAACTCAAGTCCAGCTATAGAACCCATACACCTCTTCTCATCACACAGCATGTCCCAAGCTGGTACTGTCTGCCAGCTCCGATCCTTCATATAAACTTAAGCTTCCAGGAAGTACTGTTCAGAATATGACAGAAGTTCTGCTTTGGGAAAATTTGTCTGCTCTAAACCCAACCCTCCTTCTTAGGAATTGCTTTCGGTAACTTTGGTCCTGTTCAAGGTAGATCAGGAAGAAAAACAGCTGAGTACTTGGATGAAAGCAAGTCAGTGTTTGGTGGGCTGAAATGAAATTGCCACTTGCTAACCAAGCAGCATCACCATCCATTTGGTGACAGCCACTCAAATAACAGAAACTCCTAAAGTTAATTAACTAGCCTCTCTCCAGGAGGCCACCTTAATAGCAATGTCTTTGAGTGGTAGTAAACATAACAACATGAAACATGATGAGAAGCAGTTTTCAATCAATGTCATGTCTAATTAAACCTGGTAATGCTATGCCAGGTACCTGAAATTATCTATCAGACTCCAGTGTCTATATAGGAAACAAACAAAAAATGGTTTTTATCAGTAAATATTTTAACTTCTAAAATATTTCATAGGTTTGGGTTACATCACTCTGAATCATTGGACTATAACTCACTTCAAAGTTAGATGAACACTAACTTAGATCAGTTAATTAGAACAAGGCATTGCGGCTGAAGGAACAGATTTCAAAGCAAATCCACAGACACTACAAGGAAAAATCTTGAAATGCTTTGGAGGGCAGGGACACACCCACCCCACCCCCTTCATTTATAGACAGCAATACACGAAGAGATGCAGTTCAACAAGTCAATTCAACAAATATCTACTATAATACATGCTCTGACCCCACAAGGCCTATGCCCTCAAAGAGCTCAAGAGTTAAGGAGGTCAGGAAGTGTGGTGGATATAGAAGCAGGAGCTGGCAATCTTCTCCAGAAGAAAAGCTAGTTATACTTTCCCATAATGTCTTCAGACCTCTCAAAGAAATGTTCACAAGTCATAGGCAGGAGAGCAGAATGGCAGTTATCAATCCCAAGAGAAATCCTATCAGGTTTGGATGTAGCGAGAAGGGTAAAAGAATGGGAATTAGAAGACTTCACTTCTAGTTCTGGCTCTGAGAGTACCTAGATGTAAAAATGGCTTAATCCCAAGTACTCTCATGGTCCCAATCTTTTCTAAAAAGAAAAATTATGAAGTTGGAGTATTTGCTCTCACAGGTCCATTATAATGCTAAAGGTAAGTAATATTCCATATGTCCTCTTACTTAATGCTCGTAAGTCCATAGTAAGGTTGTGATTGGTATCTCTACTTTACAGATAAAGAAATTGAGACTCATAAAAATTCAGTAACTTATCCTAGGTAATGTAAGTGGTGGAGGTGAGGTACAAATTCAGGCCTGCTAGTTCCAAATCCTGTGTTCTTCACTCTTTCTACCACAAAAAAACCTTTGCATATGAGTCCTAGGAATTATAAAACAGCCAGTGGTGACAAAGTTGAAAGTCAAAATATGGAATATCAAGAATTACATTAGAAAAAAAAATATATATATATATAACGACAAAAAGAATTACATTAGATACTAGAAAGAATACACAGTGGAAAGGAGGCAAAGATAAGAGAAGTTGGCCAGAAGTGGAAATGAGCTCAGTGTTGGAAAGCAGAAACCCAAAGCTTTATATATCTCAGAATATCCTTCAGAGACTTAAGAACTATTAAATTATTCATGTGAATACACTATGTCGTAGAGGGTGTGGGCAAACAGGTACTCTCCTATTCTCCTGCATGTCTAGTAGGAGTTATACTGCATAATGTCTCTAGAAGACAATCTGCATTATGTTAGCAAGAGTGAAGATGCAAATGTCCCTTGACTCAGCTATTCCACTTCTAAGAACTCACATAGAAAAAGTAAATACAAGGATATTCATCATATATAACAACAAAAGAATGGGAACAACTTAAGTGTCTACTAGTAGCATATCAATTAAACACATGTGGATATATTAATTAAATAAAACACTATGTTGTTATTAAAAATATTAAGGCAGGTCTTCTAAATGTATTGTGATTTATGATTTCTAAGTTCTACAATTAAGTTAAAAAAGCAAGATTCTGAACAGTGTGGACAGCTTGCTGCCATTTGTGAAAACACATACATAGACTCAGATAATATTTGATTGTGTGAAAATATACATACATACAAATACTCACCTATATAGAGCTTTCTTTAAGAATTTACATGAAGAGCCCTGGCCGGTTTGGCTCAGCGGTTGGAGTGTCGGCCTGCGGTACAGAGAGACCCGGGTTCGGTTCCCGCTAAGGGCACGTACCTCGGTTGCAGTTTGTCCCCGGCCCTGGTTGGTCGTGCGGGTGGCAGCCACTCGATGTGTCCTTTCACATCGATGTTTCTCTCTCTCTCTCTTCCTCTCTCTTCCTCCCGCTCTATCTGAACAAAAAATGGAAAAATGTCCTCGGGTGAGGATAAAAAAATATATAAAAAAAAAATAATAATAAAAAAAAAAAGAATTTACATGAAGCTATATCAGTAGTTGCTTTAGAGAAGGAAAAAGAGGGACTGGAAAGGAGGGTAGAAAGAAGACCTATTTTTTTCACTGTATATTCTTAAATGTCTGAAATGTTTCTCTTTTGCATGAATTACTCATTCAAAGAAATTAAATAAAAACTATCACAAGAATGAGTAACAAACAAAAATTATGACAATGTGACCTCACAGACACACACATAAGCTTAAAATAGTATCCACCTACATCCTTGCCAGTGTCCACTGGCTCTAACTTTTTCCCTATAAAGCTTCCTCAGGTTCCGAAATTTCCCTGGGATGGCATTCTTCTTCTTGTAAAAATAATCATTTTATTTTACATTAAAGCATATTTGTTAAGCAATTGTTCGATGCTCACTTCTCCCCACAGCCAACCAAGACTCATTCCATTCTGAACATTGTTGCCTCTTTTCTTATTGCAGCTCTCCAATTAGAGGAACTTGCCTAGAATAGTTTTTTCTTTACATATTATTTTCAATTGTAATATTCTTTTGAAAGAAAAAATTATTAGGGCTTACCAGCCTCCAAGGAGAACTGCCTCCCTATTCTGAGTTTCTAGAGCTGTGTGATGCAAAATGAGACTAGCCATCTTTCCCGCTTCCCAAAGGCCGCCCTAATGTTTTAGTCCCAGTACAAGCATTATTGAGGGGACAGTGCCCCCTGGTGTTACTCAGAAAAAGTTACAGGGGTTTTGAACCAAATAGGTAAATTCAGTATGTAAAGCAGGATGGAAAATTTCACCAGAAATTCAATTAAAATCAACAAATATGAGTAACTTTATCTACTACGCACTTTTTATGGGCCTTACAAATTCAGAGTTGAATGATGGATAGTTCTCTAAGCACTTAGGTCTAGCTCTACTCAGTTCAAGATCAAAATAAACACCAGAGAACAGTTTCTCAAAAGGCACTTTGTTCCATCTACCCTATTGATGCCAAAGCACCTCCAGGAGACTAAAGAAAGAAGATAGGGAATGAAGCCCACTTGCCAGATCTCTTGCTGATAAACCTACACCCAAAGGCCTTGCACAGAAGAACCCCCTCCTTTATTGCTACTGACTAAAACAAGCTCTGTTTATATAGAAGTGTAGAAGAGACCAGTGGCAATAATACCTGCAAACTAATTCTTAATGTCCACTTTCAACTAACCAATTTCTAATAAAAGCTCTTGGGACCTAGAAAACTACAAGTGAGCAGAGGACATTGTCCCCATAGTGTCTGAAAATGGCTTTCAAATCAGACTTATCTGCAAGTCAAATCCCAGCTCATTCATTTATAAGCTGGATGACTTTGGACAAATTACCTTCAATATCAGTTTCCTACTCTGAAAAAAACAGGGAATATAATACTTATCTTGCAGCACAACTGTGAGGATAAAATGATGAAATAATGTCCAGAAATGTACCTAACACTGGTACATACTCTACCCTATTGCCAGGGTGATCTTGATAAATTACAAATTGAATCATGTTAAACCCCTGCTTGCCCTGGCCGGTTTGGCTCAGCGGTTAGAGCATCGGCCTGTGGTCTGGAGAGACCCGGGTTCGGTTCCCGCTAAGGGCACGTACCTCAGTTGCAGTTTGTCCCTGGCCCCGGTTGGGTCGTGTGGGTAGCAACCACTCGATGTGTCCCTTTCACATCGATGTTTCTCTCTCACTCCCTCCCACTCTATCTGAACAAAATATATCAAAAAAAGAGGATAAAGAAAACAAACAAACAAAAAAACCCTGCTTAAAGTTTTTCAATGAATCCATGTTTCCATTGGGATAAAATCCAAACTCACTAGAACCCTTCAAGATCTAGCCACTGCCTACCTCAATGCTCACTTCTTCCCACGGCCTACCTCATTTCTCTCAACGCCCTGCAGTCACGAAGTTCCCCCACTTGCCCCACACTAAAACCTTTCCATGCCTCTCGAAATGCACTCTTGCCTAGAATTACCTCTTTATTTTCTCCCAGTTAGTTCCTACTCATCTTCAAAACTCAGCTCAGAAACCTTCAAGAAGTTTTGTCAGCCCTGGCTGGTTTGGCTCAGCTGTTAGTGTTGGCCAAAGGACCGAATGGTCGTGGGTTTAATTCCCACTCAAGGGCACATACCTGGGTTGCAGGTTTGATTCCCCAGGCCCAGTTGTGTCGGAGGCGACCAATTGATGTGTCTCTCATATGCATGTTTCTCTCTCTCCCCCCACCTCCCTTCCACTCTCTCTAAAAAAAAAAAAAAAAAAAAAAAAAAATCAATGGAAAAATATCCTCAAGTGAGGATTAACAAAAAAAAAAAAGTTTGTTGCATCCTCAATCATGCTGGGCTTAACCAATCAAAGAATTTAACATACTTTATCCTGTTACCTACCTGTCTTCTCACTAGATTATGAACTCCAGGAATAGGCTATGTTGCCTTAGATCTGGACACCCAACAATTGGCCCATAGTACATGTTTAATAAATGTTGGATAAAGTAATCAAAGATACCCATTTAAGTGTGTAGACCCAAACTCTGCTCCCTTTGCAAGGAAGGGATGTACCAGTCAAGAATCCCTTTTGCATTCTGCCTAGACAAGTAAAGTTTTTGAATTAGAGAATTTCAAATGGAGTTTCTAAAAAGTAAGAGCAGCCCGGCCAGAGTGGCTCAGTGGACTGAGCATTGGACTGAGAGGTTCCATTTTGATTCCTGGTCAGGGCACAAGCCTGGGTTGTGGGCTTGGTCCCCAGTAGGGGGCATGCAAGAGGCAGCTGATCAATCTCTCACCGATTTTTCTATCTCTCTCTCCCCTTCCTCTCTCTCTAAAAATATCAATGAAAACATTAAAAAAAAAAAAGTAAGAGCACCTAAAGCTTCACTTCAAAGCAGTTAGCAGTCCCCTTCTCTACCCAATACTTGAATTTCACTTACCAGAGAAGGGCTAGCTAGGATGCAGTGGAAATTCCAATAGAAGGGCAGACCAGAGAGCTCACTCCGCACCCGCAGTATCAGTGCCTCCGCCACACGATCACAGGAGAAGGTAGCTTTTCCAGGGCAAATAATGTCCTTCAACAGTGGGCGAAGCAGATCATCCAAATGACAGAGAAAAGCCTCAGGGGGGGCAGTCAGGCGCTTGTTCAGCTCCTAAAAATTCAGCAGGAGTTGTACAGAGTGAGGGTGCTCAAAGGAAACTGACTCGTTCTAAGTAACAGCAAAGGAAAACTCTGGTTAACATGAAGACAGTGGGCATGAGAAGAGAGATCAACTGGCCTACTTCACAATTCTGCCTTGTACTATATGCACCACATAACACACACACACACACACACACACACACCCACCCATATGGAAAGATCCCAGGGCTATAGGTAGAAGTACAGGACATTAACTGAAATGGTCTCAACCTGATTCAACCTTCCTTGACAACTGATAAGCTAGCAAGCTGACTGATGTTAATGTCCCCTGACCTTCACTAGGAAAGAAATAATATTCATTACCACAACCCAGCAGTACTTATCTTCACACTTACCTTGGCTCGCTGGCTGACCACACTAGCATCCACCTGTTCATGCCACACCTCTTGAAGATCTGAAATCAGCAAGGCATAGCCCTGCTTGGTGATATAAGCCTTAGCCAAGAGGGAGTTTTCAGCAAGCTGTAGCCATGCCCATGGCTGCATCAACAGGCCTTGCTCCAGTTCTTCCATCTGCAGGAAAGTCTTAATTTAGCAGTGTCCCAGAGTACTATAGGTCTGGTACAAGGGTACAAGGGATGGGGGGACCACCAGATAGTTCAAAATCTAATGTCTCATGAAATTCCTAATAAAACCAAAAGCATGGATTTACATTCTACCCCACTCATCCCCCACTCCTCCCCACCTCCAGGATATAAACAACTGAACACCAATCTTAGTACCACTTGGCCACTAAAAATCGATTTAGAATTTTGAAGGATTTTCCCCCCATATTATGTTCCCAGAGGGTATAAAATATCTCTTTCTTCTACAGCATTTAAGCCTCAGCATATTGGTATTAGTATTTCAGGTTTCTAATAATATAACTAAATGTGGAAACCTAAATGATTCTTGTTGCGTATTTATCACACTCCTAAGAAATATGTCAATGTTATCCTTTCCCAGGACTTCTAGAAGAGAAGGAATAGTTTTTGTCTCGTAAAACATCGTAAATCATAAGTGTCATCAGAGGAAATTCAAATTGTTTGATCATTATCTAAAACCAAAACTCTGGAAGCTCTCAGAACTTCAAACATATATATAGTCCATAAATATATATGACAAATATAATATATAATAAACATAATAATAAACAATAAATATAAAATAATATAAATGTACATTCCCTAAGACAGATTCTTAATCAGGAATCTATGTATACGAATCCTCTGGAATTACGTGTAAAACTTGTGCATACATGCATATACTCATTTGGAAAGAAGTCTGCAGCTACAGATAAATTCTCAAAGGGATCAATGACACACAAAAAGAGCTAATAAACACTGTGTCCACAGCAAACAAGAATGCCCAAATCCCATTTCAAGGGGAACCTGAAAGACTAAGAAGTCATGAATACAAGGCAGAGTACACTACAGTGGAAGAGATGATGAATTAACATCCTCTTCACTCATCTTCCACATCCCCCTCCCAAGGCACTGCCTTCAATGATACCATGTCCTGCTTGCTGCACATCCTAGATCTACTAGAAACCAACTCCCCTACTTCAACAATTCAATTTGTAGCCTTAACCTAGTAAACAGTCAGTAACTATAGCTACTTGACAAGAAGTTTGATTTTTCCTGTGGGTTAAAAAGAGGGGGTATTATAATTTCCTTCATTATTTCAGCTCCTTCATTATTTCAGTATATAAATACAAAGTGAAGTGAGGGGGCATCTCAGAATATAAAAAAATTCCTTGGATTTTCATTAACAAAGTCAACATGGTTTGTCCCAGTCATTTCCATCTCAGTCGAAGCCATTATTCTTCCAACCATAACCTAGTTTTTGAAACGCAGTCTTGTAACATAACTTAATTTGTACAGTCAGTAAACAAGTGAAATATAAATATACATCGTGACTTATTTGCAGCAGCTTCAAAACCTAGTTTGGTGAATGGTCAGCCCTCCCGTGCTGTTCCTGCCCGGAAGAGATCTTACTATGATTAAGCCAACCCTCACTGTACCCGAGTTCCACGCTGCCGAAGGGCACAAACACAAGTGAAGTGCCCAGCCCTTCTCTCCCTTAGAGGCTGTCTCGAGTGTACTCTGGTTCATCAAAATTGGGTTGATTACCCTGGCCTGTCACTTCAGACAGCCCGGAACTCGGGACCATCAAATTGTACGGATGTGGGGGTTTCGTAGTTGTTTCGTTTTGGGGTTGGGGGAGGAGTTTAAAGTGTGGCCAGGGTCAACAGGCCCATAAAAAGTCAGATATTCAGCACCTGACCTGAGGTTAGCTGCTCCCACACGCGTCCTGTTCTGAGTGTGGGCCCTCTCTATCCCATCTTTTTCTTGTTTTCTTCAAGAATGCCTTTAACTTCCACGTTAAGCAGATTCACCCGTTTATTTTTCTTAAATGAAGCGGCGGTGCGCCGAGGGCCAACACCGGGGTCACCTGAGCCCCGGAGTCTGCACCAAGCGCGCCCCTCAGCCGAGGCCGTCTCTGCGCAGTGCCTTCGCCATCCTGCAGAGGGCAGCAAGGCCCCAGGAACCCTCCGGACCGGACCACGCCCGGTACTTCTGGGAGGGGACGAACCCTCGCTCTCGTTACCACAGTCCCACCCCAGCAGCCCCGCCTGGCGTCGTGTCCAACCGCCCTCGCTAGAAGGGCCTTCGCTGTCCGCCTTTCCATGTCTACAGCACCGGCTGCACTGAGGCGCGGCTCCAGACCCCTCAGCGCGTAACAAAGCCGACAACCCGGGGCCTTGTCGCTCAAAGCAGCCCGCCAAGGAATAAACTTGGACCTTGCCTCGCAGTCGGGAGGCGCTCTGCGCACGCGCCGTCCCCGACGCCCCGCCCACCCCCAGAGGTCGGCCTCGGAACGTGGGCCGCGCACGGGTCCCTCCTGGGAGAAAGCGCCTGTGGCCGCGCAGGCATGCAGGCTCCAAGCAGCCCCTCGCCGCCCAGCCCCGGTCCTGGCCCTGTCCCCGGTTCGAGCCCGACCCCACCTACCGTGAGAGGGTGCTACAGCTCCCACCCTCCCCGCAGCAGACCGTCCCGCCCGCCCGCGCAAACCAAAAGGCCTAGAGTAGAGGCCTACACCCCCCCACGGGGAGGCGGGGCCTTGGGGCACTGGGGCGGGGCCCGGGTCTGACGTGGGCGGGGCATCTGGGCCCACTGAGCGCTCAGAGCCCGAGGCCCACCTGGCCTTAACAGCGGGAGAGGCGGGGCGACCCGCTGGTGGAGAGGTGGAGGGGTTGAGGGGCTGGCCGAGTGGGAAGAACGCAGGGTGAGGTGCAGGAGAGGGGTCCCTATATTTGGACTTGTCAATAGATGTCACTTCCCCTCCCTCCCCTACCTGTCTATATTTGATATACATAGGGAGAGGGTTAAACTTCACTAGATTATCTCTCGGGGTCCTCAGCAGCGGTCGAGCTCTTTAGGAGACCATAAATCCCACGATCTGACCTCATCCTTTACCTCCTCTCTTGTCTCATTTCTCCCTCCCTCCAGTCCCATAATTACGCTTCATCGCCGCTGAGAAGCTGGAAATCCCTCAACTCATCCTTTTGTACTTTGTACAACTTACGGTTTTTCTTGAGCTGGATACCTGAGCCAGAAAAATTCTCCCTGTGCATGTTCCAGAATCCTAAATCTTCCTCTTGCTAAGGCCAGCCTCTGTGCTGCTGCTGCCATGAAGCCTTTCCCACCAACCCTAGTCAGAATGAATTGTGTCTTCCTCTTTGTTCCCATAGCATTGTTTTATTCTTTATTACAAACTGCCGTCTGCTTTGGATTTTAGTAATTACATAAGTCTTTTAAAACCATAACTGTCTTGAGGGGGCAGGGACCTTGTCTTATTCACACCTGTAATTCCAGGGCCTTGCATATGGGAAGCACTCAATAAATATTAAGTGAATGCTAGAGTTTAGTTATAGATACTTCACAGGCAAAATGTCATTTATTAATTCATGGCCCCCTGCTCTGGAACAGTTGGGCCTAATTAAAAGGAGGAAAGGCAACACACCTATTAGGAAACAAGAAGGGCCCAGTTTACACATACACACCCACACACTCCCTAGGAGAAAGCAGAGCCTGGGAGCTGATTCTCCAGCAAGCTGGGAGATAAGGAGATAAGGCTATCTAACCAGGGCAGAAGTATGAGTCCTGGAATTAATGGGACCTAAGTTCTTCTCTGCTAGACCTGGGGCATTGCTCCCCCAAACCAGGCAGCAAGTTGGCTGTCTCTCCTGGCTCTGCGGGCCCTCCTTCCTCATTCCCAGGGTCTTCAGGCAGTGGGCAGAGGCAACGGACAGGCTGAGGGATGCAGGGACACAGGTTTTGGAGGGGAAAAGGAAGCTCATACTCTTGAGCAGCCTTCTCTCTGGACTTCTGAGGCATCTGAGCCTCTTGGGCAGTGAAAGGGGATGGTAACCCTTGACAAAGGCCTCGCTCAATCCGTGTGCCTGTAAAACAGAGGTTGGTCAGGCCGTTGCCCAACCCAGGGAGTGATGACTTGCTGGCCACTTCTAGTCTGCTAAGGCCTGGCCTCAACTTACCTGGAATGGTGTTCTCTAGGAGGAAACCCAAGAGTCCTGCCAGGAAGATGGGCTCTGTGAGCAGCGAGCAAAGTAACACATCCAAGGGACTCCAACCTAGAGGATGTTGGGACCAGGCAGTAAGGGAACCCTGATCCTATGCAAGGCCAAAGAGTCTTATACTTCCTGACCTAAATCTAAGTCTTGGACTAAGAACAGATCTTTCTGAATCATTATTTCATTCCCTTTGTCCTTTGTCCCTCTATGCTCCATTTCCCACACCCTGGCCCTTCCCACAGGATTCCTGCTCAACACCCTATCTTCTGAGCATCCACATACCCTCCAGATAGGCTTTGATAGTTCCAGACTCCCTGTTTCTGGAAAGTCCAACCTTATTTCTGACTTGCCTTCTATGTTCTAGCCCGGGTTTTTCAACCTCAGTACTACTAATAATTTAGACCAGATAATTCTTTGAGGGGGGCTGTCCTGTGCACTGTAGGATATTTAGCAGCATCTCTCTACCCACTACATGCCAGTAACAATCCCCTCTCCCCTTTCTGTAACTGCCAAAAATGTCTGCAGACATTGCAAAAATCATCCTCAGTTGAGAACCACTGCCTCCTGCTAAGCTGAGCTAACAAACTAAGCTATTTTCTGCTCCCAGGATATCCCCTAGGGCTTCCTACTTCTGTGTCTTTGTTTATGAGGGTTTCTTCACCAGAAATGACCTTCTCACCAACTATGTTTAAATCTTACTATCCTTCAAGACCAGCTCAATGTTACTTTCTCCATAAAACTTAGCTGGATCATCTCAAACCACAAGCCATCTATTTCTCTCACCACTGAGCAGCACAGCTCTTTATCTGAACCTTTCTTGTTATGTGCCTACACATCTAATTTCTTTTACTAGACTGGGGGCACATTTGTATCCCAAGGAAATTTCATGGTGCTCAAAAAATATTTGCTAAGCCCTGGCCGGATTGGCTCAGCGGTTGGAGCGTCGGCCTGCGGTCCGGAGAGACCTGGGTTCGGTTCCCGCTAAGGGCATGTACCTCGGTTGCAGTTTGTCCCCAGCCCTGGTCGGTCGTGCGGGTGGCAGCCACTCGATGTGTTCCTTTCACATCGATGTTTCTCTCTCTCTCTCTCTGTTCCTCTCTCTCCCTCCCACTCTACCTGAACAAAAAAAATGGGAAAATGTCCTCGGGTGAGGATAAAAAAAAAAAAAAAAAATATTTGCTAAACAAATGAACTATTTATATAAAAGCCCAGAGAAGGGTGTGGGGCCTGCAGTCCAGAGAGCCTCAAGCTTCAAGCCCTCACCTTTGCCATACAGAGCAACTCCTCTTCCCCTCGCCCCTCTGCCCACCTGTGCTCAGCAGGACTGGAGCTTCCCGAAGCCATCTTGGCAGCAGCAAGGCCATGAAGATGGAGAAGCCAACAATGAAAACATTCCGCCCAGAGTCAATGTCAGCCAGGTGGAAGTTGGAGAATCCAGTAGACAGAACCACAGCCTGGGTCACACCCAGCACCCCACCTGTCTCATAGGAAAGTAATCAAAGAGGTTGAGAGAGAGCTGGCATAGCAGGGAATATTGCAGGGTGGGGCAGATTATGGTGGAGAGAGATGACCAAAAGGCTCATTTCTGATTCTGCCAGAAGACCAGTCAAGGGCTTCCAATGGGCTGAGAATATGAAGGCAGCTGACATATCCATGTATCAGGGAGGGTATTCAGAAAAAAGGGTGCCAGCCACAGCAACCATTTGGGCCACACTGGGGGATACTAGGTCAATACCAGTCCTGCTGATACATCCACTCACCAAGAATAGGCAGCGGGATGGTGAAGAGGAACTGGGCCAGCCTCGGGGAGAGCCCAAGCCCCACACAGAGCAGCCCCACCAAGTGGGCTACTCGCAGAGATCCAGCCTACATGGAGAAGAGACGTTAGAAAACACAGCCACCTCCTTAACTATTCAAGGTGTTTGCCTGGTGGCCTCTTCTCACCATTTGGACCACCAAATGTTACCCTTCCGAGAAGCATCCCCAAGCACTCTACCTAAAGGGGCCTCCTTTACTCAACCACTATCTCACTACCCTGCTTTGTTTTCTTAATAGCATTACCACTCTGGGAAATTACTTTATTTACATTTCTTTCTTAAAGTATCTGCCTCTGTCTCTGAAGTCCCCAAGAGAGCAAGGACTTGACCTGACTCATTTTTAACTGGTATCCCAGCCCTGGTACAGTGCCTGAGGCATAGAAGGAGTTCAATATTGATTTGGTGTCTTCCTTACATTCCTAGCCCCTACCACTTCCAAGCACCTCCCTAAATGAGGGCACTGATGTGAAGTGCCTAACAGTACAGCACACAGCTGTCAATCAGTGTGAGTTCCCTTCCTTCTCCTGCACCTCCAGCACCACCCCCCATCCCATCCACATACCTGGGTAAGACTCACTGTGCCTATGTTGGGGAAGCTGGATGCAGTGCCCATGGGGCTCCCCAACAGCCCAGCCAGCACACTTCCCAGACCCTCAAGGCTCAGCCCCCGACTGCAGGCATGTGGAGGTGGAGAAGGCAAATGCATCAGCCGGCCACATAGGGCGTAGCAGCCCAGGGAGCTGACGGAGGTTGCCAAGGCCATGGAGATGCCTGCAGCCAGAGCCCGGGATGTCAGCAAGGGCCAGACCCACTCAGCTGAAGAGGGAGAAAGAGTCACTTTGAAGCCAGACTCAAGTCTGAAGCATCCCCCTAGCCTCCAAAGGACCATGCTACAAGAATCCTAGAGGCCCTGTTGTCTTTAACGATGTCTTGGGACAAAACCATCAAACTCTTAGGATAAAGACCATCCCTTTACCATGGTCTACAAGGTCCTCTTTAGTCAGACCCTTACCTCTGTCCCTTTAGTCTCCTCTCCCACCACACTCTGCCTGTCTTCCTTCACTCTAGATACACTGGCCTTGTTTAAGGCTCTTGTATTTGCTGTGCTGCTAGCCACCACAGGGCTTTTGCTGTTCTCTCCACCTAGAATGGTCTTCTCTCTTCCTTCACCCAGTTAGCTCCCATTCATCTCTCACATCTCAGCTCAATGATTACTTCCTCAAGAATACCTTTCCTGACCTCTCTGATAAAGTCAGACTCCCCATTATAAGCTCTCATCACACAATGTACCTCCCGTTACACTTACCACAAGCAGTTTTGCACTTACTTGGATGCCTATTCTTTAATATCTGTACTGCCCAACAGATTATAAGCATCATGAGAACAGGTACTATGTCTGTCATGTTTATCACTATGTCCCCTATCGAGTATCTTGCGCTTAATCAGCAGTCAACAGACCTTTATTAAACTGATGAATGAGCAAACTTCAAATACAATACCTTAAAAGCAATCTTTATACATAGGTCACTAACTCAAATGCCTGTGGGGTAGGTAACATCAATGTGTAAATTGGGTAAGGAGTAGCAGTGGGGAGTGGTGGGGTTTGCAGATATAACACCAAAAAAATATCTGTGGTGAGGGGCTGGCATTGCCCCTGAGAATGGCAATTTCTGTTCCCTGTGTGTTCTTAGAAAACACAGGATTTAACTCAGAAATGAAATTCATTAAATCTTGAATTGACATGACCAATGAACATAGACATCAAAGCTGGGGATGGGGCAGAGGGGGAAGGGGAGGGTGTCAATGGGGGAAAAATGAGAAACATCTGTAACAAAAACAAATTAATAAATTTAAAAAAAAATTTTAATCTTGAAAGAAAAAGACACCTTTATTTCAGTAGGAGGATGGAGGACTAGGAGAAAACATACTTGGGTGAGGCAGCCAAAACCAGGGTGCCTCAGTGGGGGCAGACAGCTCCAGGGGGATGACGCTGAGACCCAGAAGGGCAGAGATGATCCACACACAGGCCACTGGGACCAGCACCTGACGGGGAAGACTAAGATGGAAAAGAACCCCTCCCCCAGATCCTTCCAGGCCAGCCTTAGAGGAGTAACAGAGGCCAAAGAGTAGGGGTCAGTCAAGCTAGCGTTCTATGCCAGCCCTTCTCATCTTGACTGCCCCTGCCAAGACCCCACATACCGAGAGGAGCCGGAAGGCAGGGATGTGAGCGCAAGTTGAAGAGGTGGAAGCTGACCTCCAGCGGCATGGGAGTAACTGGCAGGAGCCCAGGTGCTGAGAACAGACCACCATGAGCACGATAAGCCTAGGAGAGAGAGGGAGCTTGAGGAGCAGGAGGAAACAGGTATTCTGAGGCAGGTAATGGAAATAGAAGTGGCAGAGTACCATAAAAGGGGGTCCTAGAGAAGAAAGCCCCTGTAGACAGGGAAGGAGGGCACCTTGGGGGTCAGTGGGAGACAGTGTGAAAGTTAGGGAGACCATATGAACCCAGCAAAAGCCCTGGATTCCAAATCTACAAAGCTGTCCCTGCTCAGATAGCTGCTCCATCTGGTAAAGCCAGCAGCTCTGCCCTCCCCCATCCTGCACACCCCACTGGTCACCACCCGCTCTCAGGACTTACGTACAGCAAGGCCAGCCCCCAGTGACCTGAGCAGAACAGGGCCACCTCCCTGTGGGCAGAGAGCCCTGCCACGATCAGGCAGGGGGCCAGCACCAGGGGCCCACAGTGAAGGAACAAGTAGCCAGGAGCCCCCAACAGTCCCAGCATGCCTTGCAGCAGCCCAGACACCACCACTGCCCCGGATACCTGTGGAGTGGAGGAGAGGACAAAGAGAAAACTTTCTGCTTGACTGAGGTGACCTCAGCCTGGACTTCCTAACTAATTCCAGGGGTGGGTCCCTCCCCCAGAGTCACCCCCACCTCCTTCCCCTAGAGCAGCCCAGTCCCTGCATAGTGGAAACCAGAGCATCCCCAATCCTCAAGCAGTTACCTCTCTGAGAGAAGTGTTCCAGAGCTCCAGGCTATGGCAGCCAGGCCCCTCACACAGGTGCGGCAAGTCAGAGGCTGAAAAGTTGCAGGCATGCGGAGGAGAGAAATAAATGGGATGGAGACTCATTGCTGTGCAGTCCTCGCTGATGCCTGGTGCAGCTCCAAAACCCCAGAGTGCCTAGCAGTCCCACCATTGCACATTCTCATTCTGCACCTACCTACACCTGTATGCTCAGATTAGCACCTAACGCCACTCTCACCCCATGCCCTTGTTCGGTGCTCACAGTTTCCAGGTGTCTGGATGGCCAGAGGCAGCTTCTGGTTGGTCAGCACCAGAGCAGGGACAAGGAACTCAAAGGATGGAACCTGGACAAGAGGCAGCCTGTAGGAACAGCAGCCCTGCAGGTCTGGAAACAAGTGGCAGCCAAACAGACTTCCCAAGCCTCTCCTACCCTCTGCCTGACCCTGCTTTCTCCCACTAGGGAGTCCCCCTTACCTGCTGCCCATCCAAATTTGCAGGGTGGTAGACACACCACATGAAAAGAGGCTGGAGGCCAGGAGGTGGGCAGGGGAATAAGAGAGTCCCCCTGCGGGGAGACTTCGAAGCAGAAGCAGGTGGGAGGCACAGAGCAGAGAAGCCAGGACCAAGATATGCTGCAGGTAGAGGTATGGGAAGGGATGGTTTTCAGAAAAGGGCAGAAATAACCTATTTCCAGAGAATTTCTCTTGCCACATCTACTCCCCAAATACCACCTCAGCCAACACCAACTCCTGCACATCTATCTCCTACCTGCAAAGCCAGAAGACAGCTGAGGCGCCAGGGAGGAGGTCCACATAGAGAGGCCCAAGAGTGGGAGGAGGGATTTTGGACAGCAGGTTGTGGCGGCAGGGCAGCCAGGGCATCCTCGGAGCCCATGGATCGGAGTTGGATGGGATGGGGGTGTGATCGGCTCATGCTGTCCTGCTTTTCGTCTTATGTTGACTGCTCTGGGCCAGAATTAAGTAGAGTAAGAGGTCAGAGTTTGAGTGAAGTTAGTTGCCTGGAGTGGGGAGGTGGTTGGGGTGTCAATGAAGCAGAGCGAAAGAATGAGAGATTTGGGGCAGGACACAGCCCTTTCACCTTTGCCCAGTTCTTGTGCAAATTCCATCACCCATTAACTGGGAGCCATGTTCTGGATCCCTCCCCCAAGAATCTCCATCTATATCCCCTGTTCCAGGCTCTATAAAGCAGGATGTGAGGCCTAGAAAATAACCTGGGAAGATTTTAGACTGTATTCCCTTCTCACACAATTTGGAACCATCATTACACTGTAGTCTTCAGCCCTTTCAGGGTCAAACCCCCTGGACAACCTCTAAAGGAAATGCATGGGTAATGAATGACACACATGACAACTGATCCCATGATAGAATGTCCTCACTAGTATAAAGAAGAAATAAAAGTAATTTATGGTAAGTTTTTCATTATGTGAAAGTTTGGGCCCAACTAAATAAGACTCGAAGTAATCCAGTTTCCACCCCCACATGTAGAATCACTGTGGATGCAGTAGCTATGATGCCAACTGATACTGATACTTTCGTGTTGACTCATGGATCACAGGCAGTGCTGCCATTGGTTACCTGGTGCTCCCAAATAGTGAACAAGGTCACGGTAACGTGCTGAAGCAAAGTAAGTTTTAATTTGCATGGAGGTGCATTCCTGGAAAACTGAGTCTTTTTCAAATGTGCAGAAAGACTTTGTGTTTACATGTGAAGTTAGATAGTTCTAAGATCAAATATAAAGAGTTTTCCTATGCATGATGTGCAGCCAGTCATTCCATAGTCATCTTGGGAATTCTTCCTAACAAGAGGGGTCCTGAGCATCTCAGGATGTCTAGCATTTTGCCCAGGCTGACTAAATGCTAATAGCATATCCTCAAATTTTTGCATCAAAAGAATGCCCCAGCCCGGTCAGTATGGCTCAGTGGTTGAGCATCAACCCATGCACCAAGAGGTCACCAGTTTGATTCCTGGTCAGGGCACATGCCCAGGTTGTGGGCCTGATACTCAGTGGGGAGCATACAGGAGACGGCTAATCCATGTTCTCTCCCATCAGTGTTTCTCTCTCTCTCCCTCTCCTGTCCTCTCTCTAAAATCAAGAAAAAAAGAAAAAAAAAGCCCCATAAATTTCCAAAATGCCCCCTAGGAAGCACGCAGTACAGCCCTGCTATGGATTATCTTTAGCAGTCCCAAACACCCCCAGTCCACTTGTCCAGAGAGGTTTTCCTTCTTCCAATGATGACCCAGCTTGGACTACTCTTTTTTTTTTTTGGACTACTCTTAACAATACTACCACCATTTGCCAGACTGGATTGGAAGTCAGGATTCACAGGTGTCCTCGGAGCTTGTCTTCAAGAAGCTGATGGGGCCCTGGCCAGTTTGGCTCAGCGGTTGGAGCATCCGCCTGCGGTCTGGAGACCCGGGTTCGGTTCCCGCTAAGGGCATGTACCTCAGTTGCAGTTTGTCCCCGGCCCTGGTTGATCATGCGGGTGGCAGCCACTCGATGTGTCCCTTTCACATCGATGTTTCCCTCTCTCTTCCTCTCTCTCCCTCCCACTCTATCTGTACAAAAAATGGAAAAATGTCCTCGGGTGAGGATTAAAAAAAAAAAAAAAAGAAGCTGATGGGGTTCTGCTGGATACATGGCTTGGCCTCTTCCCACAAGATGTGCGTCAGAATCCCCAAGTACAGTGCTCACCCAGAACTTTCAACAGTCAGGGCCAACCCCAGGCATGTACAGTTGTCATCTTTGCCCCATGACACCCAAATTGAGCAGCACTTTGACCCCAGCATGCTGGGAGCAGGAATGAAGGGAAGTTTGAAATGGGAGCCTATGCCTACCAAATAGGCAGTTCTGAAATGGGGCTCAGAGAGCATGAGTTGCAAGATGATGGGATCAGGAAGTAGGGAGGCTTAGAAGACAGATATGGGGAAGAAAATTCTTCCATGGGCTGCCAGAGAAGGAAAAGTCCAGGCCATGCAACTGAAACTGTTTATTGAAACCTTAGTTCTACAAAAGCGTGAAAAACCCAGATACAAAGAGATGGCCAGAGATGCCTGTGAAGAGAACACCCAGAAGAGGAACCAGAAAAGAGGGAAGCCCAGGAGCAGGGTACTAAAAGGAAAAGGTTGGAAGACAAAAGGGCAAGGTTGAAGGTCCCAGTAGCACCTAGGTCCTTTAGACTACATCCAAAGGACAGGTGTGGATTAGGCTTCCCACCTCACCCTGCCTTCCCCCAGCAGCTCCCACCTTGGCCCTATCAATCCCTGGCTCTCTTGCTTCAGAGGCATCACACAGACCTGGTCAACATTTCCTCCTTCCCTCCCTCATACTTCCCATCTTCCACCTTTACCCCTCCATCACAGGGAACTAAACAGCTACAGTCTAAAAAAACCTAGAGGTGAATAGACAAGGGCTTCTCCTCTGTCCATCTATGACATGTCCCTGGTCACTGAGTTGAAGGCTTTCCCTGGCACTATCACTGCCCTGCCCAAGCAGCCAGCCGCTGAGGTCTAGGAGAGCGAGAGACCTTTAGTCCTTTTGCCTCATTACCCCTTAAGCTCCCTCACCCAGAGTAACAGGGGACCAGTCAAGGACCCAGAGAGGTAGAGAGGATCTAAATCAAGCATTACTCCTCCAGGTTCTCAGGGACTCCCGAGTCCTCTTCATGCATTCTTCAGAACCCTACCTAGCCTGGGAAAATGAAAGACTTGAGGCGGGTCAGCTCCATGATGCTGAACAGGGAACACTGCTGGGGCTGTGGGAGCAGGGAAGGCACTGGGCTCCAGGGCCATGGTGGAGCCAGGCCATTGGAATGGTGCCAGGGGCTTGGGGGCCCTGTGGGGACTGTATAGTTGGGATGGTGGCAGGCACGGCAGGTTGGAGAGTCTTTCTGGAGCTTCTGGCAAAGGGGACAGTTGTGGAGAAGAGTGGGAGGGGCAGGAGGATCTGGGGGAGGCAATGGTAGGGGGGTTGGTGAGGCCAGAAGACTGCCCCTGAGTGAACGCAGCCCTACATCGCCTTCCAGAAAACTGGAGACATTAGCAGGAGATGGCAGGCACTGTGGCACAGGAGAAGGTATGCAGGGTTCCAAGAGACACCTGGAGGCCAATCCAAGGTCCGGGGGGCCAGGTGGGGGACTGCAGGACAACCCCAAGGACTGATGTATTACAGCCACCGATGCCACAGCCAGGGCCACACTGCTGACATATGCCATAGCTAATAGGCAGGACAGCTGCAGGAGAGAAGATAAGAAAGGTCAGTGCCAAATACCCTTCCCCTAAAACCTGCTTCTGACTGTCTTTAACACACCTACCCCTTTGTCTCTAGAAGTTCAAGTTAGAGCTCTCTGTCACATCTTCTCCCAAACCCTATCTCCTGAGCCCTTGAGCATTTGCTTTACATCACCCCACCCACACACCAGCCCACTCAAGCCTCCTATCCTTCCTGACCCTTCCTCACCTTTGCCAGCCGATGGCAGAGGGAGCCTAGAGCCAGCTGCCAGGCTGGCTGCTCCAGCAGCACACACAGGTCTGTGTAGGTGTACCAGCCCCGTCGCCATCCCTGATGCTCAGCCACACTGTTGAGAGAGGACAAAAGACAGAGCATCTTCTGCAACCCTCCTGCAGCTGGCCCAAAGGCATCCTCATTCTCCCTGGGACCCACCAAGGAACACTGGGGAACTTGTTAAAAGTATAAATTCTTGGCTGCTTGTTAATTCAGAAACTGAGGGTGAAACCAAGATCTGTGTTTTGTTTTTGTTTTTTTGTGGTACGTGCCCCAGCAGGAACCGAACCCAGGACTCTCTGGCCCGCAGTCCGATGCTCAACCGCTGAGCCAAACTGGCCAGCGCAAGATCTGTATTTTTGATAAGTTTCTCCCACCTCTCCAAAGGGGACTGATTACAAAGAGGACAGACAGGTTTGGGAACCACTGTCTTGGGTAATTCTCTTTACTGTCTCCTCCCTAGCCCCAGTTACAGACCCTCATCTCTGTTTAGTTCCTATGGCTTAGGCCTCAGCCCTTAAGCTCTTCTTCCCACCTCCTGGAACCTACCAGCTCTCTAGCCAGCTCAGCACCTCAAAGATCTCCCGAGGATCAGTGTAGAGACGCCAATCCTGTGGGTAGGAAGAGAAGGGCACCAAACCAGGCTGAGACATGAGCTACAGTCATTTAATAACAAGAGCCGCAAGAGCACTACAACCACCACTACGGGTAATACTCAGTTGGCACATACTATGTGCCAAATACTGTTCCAAGAGCTTTTATGTATTAACTTATTTAATCATCACATATCTGGATTCACATTACACCCTCCATTAAGGGCATAGGGAGAAAATAATCCTGCAAATGGCCCATGCCCGTAGGAAGCTCAGAGTCTAGGCGTAGAGAAAGTCTGGAAGCAAACAATCAGAACCCAGTAAGATAAACTCTGATTCAGAGTGCACCTTGCTAGGCCTGGAGGAATGGGGGAGCGGAGATGCTCCATTTCTGGCCTCACACACTAAGAACCTCCAAAGGCTATAGTTAATCCAGAGGGCCAGAAAGGAAAGATACTAACAAGGAAAGACACACGAAGGACAAGCAGAAGAGAAATGAAGAAACAGAAGGCTGAGAAAGAAATCTAAAAGGGTGAAATGAACATAAAGATGGGCCAGGGAAACAGAACAAGAGAGAAAATAGCTACTCACCATGGCACTCAGGAAGCCCCTCTCCAGGGCATTAAGAGTGGGCACAGCCACACCCCCTGCAGCTCCCCATTCATCATTGAAGACCTCCTCCTCCTCCCCTTCATCATAGAGGTACTTACTGGCCACCATCTGCAGAGGAACCAGAGGTAGTGTCAACAGAACTCACACTGGGCTCCTAGTTCACTGGGAAAATGGGGGGGAGGAGGGTGTCTTACCATAGAAATCAAGAACAAGTCAGAGGAGGACACATGCTGTAGGTAGTCTGGGTTTCGGTGCCGAAGCCGCTCAATGTACACCAAAGCTAGCATCATAGCACATGGGGAGATACATGCCTCCCTGGGTGGTGGAAGGAATAAGTAATTAAACCCAAGAGCCTTTCAGCTCTTATAACTCTTATGATGCTCATCCCTGTATCTTTATATCTTCTCTTTAGAGATAACCATTCCCTTCTTTCTAGGGTCCAAACATCTTATCCCCCTCAATTCCAGGCTCACCGGGATACATGGGCTACATATTTCTTCTGGAGACGGCGAATAGGGCTGGGGGCTGCCTTCTGGAGCAATTCCACAGCAATGTCTGCAGGAGCAGAAGGAAGACAGAGTAAGCAAACAACCCCGCCCCCCAACCCCCACACACTAGTCCCCCTGCTTTCAGCAGAAGACCCAGATAGATCTATATTATCTGAGGCCTTGGAGACAGACCATAGTAACAAGATAGATGAAATTATCCCACACTGAGACAGAAAGCCCGTCCCAAGTCTGAACTTCAGTTCCTTCCAGTAGGAAGGCTTATTTTCCAGTCACCTGAAGTTGCTTAAATGTGTCTCCCACTCTTATTCATTTGAGAAATAAACATGCCTTATTTATTTGGAAAACCTATGATGGGTGTTCTTGGAAAATTAAGAGGTTTTGGTATACAAAACAAGTGTGATACAGATTTTTAAGACAGCAATGTTTTTTACTCATATGGGACTAAAAAAAAAAGCTAAACATAAACCCAGTCCTGGCCCTGGTAGTTGTGGCTCAGTTGATTGAGCTTATCCCATGCACCAGGTCAGGGAGGATTCCCCATTAGGGCACATGTCCAGGGTTGCAGAATTCATCCCCAGTAGGGGGCGTGCAGGAGGCAGCCTCTCACGGATGTTTTTCTCTCCCTTTCCCTCTCCCAAATCAATAAAATATACACTTAACAATAAATACAAAATAAAAATAAATAAATAAATAAATCCAGTCCTTATACCAAGTACCAATGAGCTAGCCCTAAAGTGTAGACATCTAGAGTCATTTTGGTGCCTCCTGACAACCCCATTTTCATGCTTCTCATTTGCCCAGTCACACAACATTGTCTAACCTGCCATGGGGCTGGAGAGCTCCTCCAGGCTACAGTCAGCTTCCCAGTCCCAGCCATAATAGAGTCTTCTCCGGATCCTGGCACTCAGCTTCTGGTGTCCTGGAAGGAACTGAAACAGGGCAGGAGGGTAAAGGGCAGGGAAGGGTATGACGGAGATCCTGGCTTCGGGCTAGAAGGGAGAGCGGGGCAGTAGGCCTGCCTCACTGCTAGTGGGTCGGGTGCTCCACCCAGCCCCGTGTTCTCTGGGTTGTTTGCCAAAGCAGCCGGTCCACAGGGAGGAGGAATCCTCCTCCACTAAGGGCTCCCCAAATGAGATTGTCCGAGAAAAAACCCCGGCTGGCCACCTCTATCCCCAATCCTGTACCCCACGGCTCTCCCCCAGGGCCCAAGCAACCGGGGCCTCAAGTAAGCATAGCTCGAGCGGCTGCCTCCCAACTCCAGGGTAGACAGGCTAGCTCGTTGGTCCGCTCGACCCCAAAGGGTGCGCCCGGGGTCCAGGCTCCAAGTGCGGCGAGGCCGGGGAGACCGGGCAGCGCGCTCACCGAGAAGTCCTGGAAGCCGGTGAGGGAGAAGGTGCCTTCTTCATCCAGCAGGAGCCCGGCTAGATCCATCGCGCCTCCAGCCGCCGCCCTGCGAAGGTGGATGGGAAGGGAACAAGTTCTAAGGGGGTGCGGAGCTGTCCCCGACCCGCCGGTTCACCTGCCCTCCGGCTTCCTCCGCTCCGGCCGCCGCCCTCGCCAGTGCCGCCCCCTCCCCTCGCGCCAGCGGCAGCAGGCGGGGCCCGGTCAGGCGGGCGCCTCTTCCTGTTCCGCCCCGGGCGGGGCTCCGCGCTCCGGGCTCCGGGCTCCGGGCTCCGGGCTCCCAGATCCGAGAGCTCACCTCACGCGGTAGAGAGGAAACCAGGCAGGGAGGCAGTGCGTACTGATCCAGTGTCGAGCCGCGCCACGCGTCTGTACCGCGTTTACAAGCCGCGGGGGTGTCGCGGGCGTCAGCGATCGCCACTTCCTGCCGCCTGCTGGGCCGATCCGCCGATTCCTAAGGCCGGGAAGCAGCTGGGCTCCAAACCTGTTCGCACTGAGTCCGGGCAGGTCACGAGCCCCAGCGTACCCTCCCCTCATCTGAGAGATGGGGACATTTCCTAGGGAGCCCTGACGCACTGAAGGTGAACGAGCCCGCCTGGCTTTTCGTAGTAATGTGGGTTTTTAATGTTAATAAAACAAGATGCACGACCGCGAGTTGCTCCCCATTGTTTTTTAAAGGGGAGATACACACACACAGAGCAATGAACATAAACATCAGGAAGGATTCACAAGAAACTTAACAGTGAGTGAACTGTGGACGAGGAAGCAGGGAAACTTTTTGCTGTATACCTTTAGGCTAGTTTGGAATTTTAAACCTAATTAAGTATGCATTTTGTAGGGTTATTGCAGACATTAAGTGACTCAAGGGACTATAATGCGCCTAGTACTTTGTAAACCTCAATAAATGGCGTTAACATGCCTCCAAAGAGTAAACAGCATTTTAACAGGATTTTATTTTTAAATTCTCCCTCTGACCACAATCTCCGGCTCTGAGCAGGGGATTGGAAGGAGCTCGGACACGTGGGGGCGGGAAAGTTTACAGAAAGAGACCGGGAGGAAACAACTTTTCTGAGTAGGTGAAGCTGTTTTCGAGTCTGTGGGGTGACGCGCTGGGATTTGTTTACCCGCCGAGAGGAGGAAACTGGGAGGACCAGTACGTCGAGGGTTGAGTAATGGGACAGCGCCGCCCTGCCAGAGCAGAAACTGATGCTACCCCGGGTGCTGGGCACCTGGAAGCCCCGCCCGCCCCTTCGGGCCGCTCCACACCGGAATACCGGGCCAGCCCCAGACTCCCTAGCCGCCCTGCCTACCCAGGGAGAAGAAAACGGGCTGCGGTGGGAAACACGGCGACGGTCCTGCCCGGAGACAGACACCACCTAGCACCCGACCTGGCGTCACGATTCTAGCAGCTAGAACACACCTGCGTGGGAGCCACGGTCACCCGTAACCCCGCGCGCAGGCGCGGGCCGTCCCATTCGGGCGGTGAGGGCGCGTCACGTGACAGGCAGGGCAGTCGCTCCGCCATCACGTGTTGCCCAGCGGCTGCCTCCGCGGAGCTCATCGCGGCGTGCGCCCCCTTCCGCCTGACGCGCCCCCAGCGGCGGCCGCGCAGCCCTGGCTCCTCGCGGGCTCGGGCGGCGGCTGCGGCGGGGCTATGGCGAGCGGCAGTGGCGGGGGTAACACCGGCGCGGGCGGGGGCCCGGGGCTGGGCCTGGGCCTGGGTCTGAGCCTAAGCATGGGTGAGGCCACCAGCGAGGCGGAGGAGGAGGCGGCGGCCACGGCCGAGGCGGTGGGACGCCTGGCCACGACGCTGTGGCTGCGGCTCCGTGGCTGGGAGGCGGTGCTGGCAGCCGCACAGCGGCTGCTGGTGTGGGAGAAGCCCCTGCACAGCCTGGTGACGGCCGCCGCGCTCAACGGCCTCTTCTGGTAACGGCCGCGGGGGAAGGGGGCGGGGCCGGGCTGCGTGGGGAGAGCGGGGGCGGGAGGGGCCCGGTACCCTTCCCCTTTCTGGGGTTGACACTCGGCCTGGGGAATGACCCATCTCCTAGTTTTTAAAGACTGCCTTGCGCATGGGTTGCCCGGTTACTCTGTCTTCGGGTCTCGAGTTAGGCCTGGAGGTTCCCATTCCCGCATCAGTGGGCGTTTTTCCGTCTTCTGCGATGGCTGCGGGAGCCACTCACCCATTCACTGCTGAGGTTCCTGTTTCTCCCGAAGGTTGCTGTCTTCGTCGTCACTCCGCCCCATCTTCCTACTCAGCATCTCACTTTTGGCCTATTTTCTGCTGGATCTCTGGCAGCCTCGCTTCCTCCCTGACATCTCAGGTAAGTGTTACTTCCGTCATTTAGCAGGTCCCATTGTGCACTGCTTTGTGGCTGACCTCGCCTGCTGGGTTGAGCCACCTGCCTCCCAGTCACCAATAGTCCCCCAATTAGGAAATCGAGAATTGGTCATTCTCAAAACTGGTGTTACCGTGAATGTAGTAGTTAAGGTTGTGGACTCTGCAGCCAGGTTGCTTGGGTTCCATTGTCTGCACAGCCATTTACCATGTGTGTGACCTTGCGAAAGCCACTCAGTCTCTGTTTAACTCAGTTTTCTCATTTGTAAAACAGGGATGATAGACCTTACTTCATCAGAAGGTGGTGATTAAATGGATTAGTAAATGTTATGTGCTTATGCTAGAACTTCACATGTCATAGGAAGTATATAAATGTTAGCTCTTACTGTGTTTTTATTTTTTACTCATGTATTTACTCAATAGGCTTTTTGGAGCATCTAGGTGCCAGGCTGTGTGCAAGTTGCTTAGGATGTAAACATGAATAAGGTGTAGTTTCTATGTTTGTAAAGGGTAAAGTCTAAAAAGGAGACACATATAAACAACACAACATAATGCTCCTTGCAATTGGTATCTGAAGAAAGTCCTCTGGGACTGCAGAAGAGGGGCACCTATGTCTGCCTTGGGGAGTGTCTCCCAAAGCCCCTACCAGTCAGTAATTTGTCCCCCTCCTCTCTCTATAGCATCATCCCCAGAGGAGCCACAGTCTGACAGGTGAGTGCAGGCCACCTCTTGAAGACAAATGCCCAAATCCTGTCTTGCTTTGGTGTCTGTCACCATGGTGCAGGGCAACACTGCAGCTTCCGTAGGTACAGACCCCAACATACTGAAAGGACTGTTAATTAGCTTAGTCCTAGGTTCCTGTGTAGGTGTTTGAGTGCCTGCTCCTTTTGGGATACAGGGTTGGGAGCTCTGGGCTTTGTTCCCTGGACCAGGACAGTCTCCCTTTGGGAGGTAGGGTTATCCATTTCCTTAGACTGAAGATCTCATTGGCATTCTCAGAGGGATTTGAGTGCCTAGGAAGCTGGTATCTGAGGCCTCCAGGGGTCATGTCATGTCTCCCCAGTGAGGGTGCGGGGTCAGGCGCCCGGCCGCACCTGCTGAGTGTGCCCGAGTTGTGCAGATACCTGGCTGAGAGCTGGCTCACCTTCCAGATTCACCTGCAGGAGTTGCTGCAGTACAAGAGGCAGAATCCAGCTCAGGTAACCTCCCCCATGTCATACAACAATTCCCTGCACTGTGGGGAAAAAGGTGAGGGGTGGGGAGGAGTGTTTGGACACTGAAGGGAGAGACCTGGTGCCTACTTGAGGGAACGTTCACAGCTATTAGCCTGGTACAGGAGGCAGTCTCGCCTCGGGAAATAAGCTGATATTCAGTGGTATCTATTGCAAACTTCCTAAACTGATGGTCTTGGGCATCCTCTCGACCAGACTGGATCACTGCCTTCCTAGAGGGCGTACCCCTCCTTTCACCAGCTGAGCAGTTATTTCTTACCCAAATGAATGGGGCATATACCTCAGCCCAAGTTCTTAGACCCTGTGCTCTTCTCTGCAGTTCTGTGCTCGAGTGTGCTCCGGCTGTGCTATGTTGGCTGTGCTGGGACACTATGTTCCAGGGATTATGATTTCCTACATTGTCTGTGAGTAGGGTCTAACCTTGCCCTTCCCAAAGCCCTCTCTTTGTCTTCTTTCCCTGGGCTGACCTAAAGAGAGGACTGTGCTCTCTCTGTGCTCAGTTACCCATTTATTAAGGTTCCCAAATGATGCTATAAGTCTTAGTAACAATGGAAGAATCATCGGGGAGGAGGGCAGGGGATATAGTGGGAAAAGGTTGGTACAGCCTCAGGAAAGGACCTCATCTTCTTTCAGCCCTTTCTGTTTAGGGACCAGTTGAACAAGGGCCCTTAGGAAATAAGCACAGGGAGCTCTGAGTGGATGCTCTATCCCCTAGTGCTGAGTATCCTGCTGTGGCCCCTGGTGGTGTATCATGAGCTGATCCAGAGGATGTATACTCGCCTTGAGCCCCTGCTCATGCAGCTGGACTACAGCATGAAGGCAGAAGCTGACACTCTGCATCACAAACATGACAAGAGGAGTAAGGGGCTCCTGTAACCCGGCGGGGGAGGGCCTTGGCTTGTGGCTCATGAAACACCCTGGAATTTGACCATGTTTTCCCCCCACTACTGTCCCTGCTTGGTGAGTATCCTGCTGCTCTTGTTTCTCTAGAGCGGCAAGGGAAGAATGCACCCCGTGGAGGTGATGAGCCACTGGCAGAGACAGAGAGCGAAAGCGAGGCAGAACTGGCTGGCTTCTCCCCTGTGGTGAGGTCCAAGGGAAATGGGGTATCAAGTAAAGGCAGGGGGGCCCTGGCTGGTTTGGCTCAGCAGTTCGAGCGTTGGCCGCAGACCGGAGAGACCCGGGTTCGGTTCCTACTAAGGGCATGTACCTCAGTTGCGGTTTGTCCCCAGCCCCGACGGGTCATGTGGGTGGCAACCAGTCGATGTGTCTTTCACATCAGTGTTTCTCTCACTCTTCCTCCCTCTCTCCCTCCTGCTCTATTTGTAGATAAATGAAAAAATGACCCTGGGTGAGGATTAAAAAATAAAAATGAAGGCAGTGGGGAATCTGCTTTAGAGCAGTTACCTCTCAAGGGGTAGGAGTTGGTGAGGGGGTGCTTCTGGAAAATTGGTTCTCTTATCCCCTCATCCTGGTTCTCCTGCAGGTGGATGTGAAGAAAACAGCACTGGCTTTGGCCATTACAGACTCAGAGCTGTCAGATGAGGAGGCATCTATCTTGGAGAGTGGCGGCTTCTCAGTATCCCGGGCCACAACTCCACAACTAACTGATGTCTCGGAAGGTATGGGAAACCCTTTGCCTTCCCCAATCTTCCTGTTCCCGGTTGTGAGATCCTGACCATGCTCTGATTGTTGCCCATAACTTTTCTTTGGAAGACTGACCTACTAATTCTGCTTCAAGATCTTGAAAGATCTTAACACCTAAGATCTAGTCCAGCATTCCATGTCCTGAATTCTCACTCTTGAACATGTTGTCTATTTTGGCCATTCAGAACAGGCCCATTTCTGACCCTTTGTTTTCTGCACAGATTTGGACCAGCAGAGCCTGCCAAGTGAGCCAGAGGAAGCCCTGAGCCGGGAGCTGGGAGAGGGAGAAGAGACAGAGCTGGCCCCTCCCGAAGATCTGCTGGGCCCCCCTCAGGCCGTCTCAAGGCAAGATGTGGACTTGGAGGAGGAGGAAGTTGTGGCAGCCAAGGAAACATTGCTTCGGCTCTCATCTCCCCTTCACTTTGTGAACACGCACTTCAATGGGGCAGGCTCTCCCACAGATGAAGTGAAGCTCTCCCCTGTAGGACCAGTGGAGACACTGAGCCCAGAGGCTGTGAGCAGTGACCCTGCCATTCCCTCGAGTACCCTGTCACCCCCACTTTGCGTTGCTGAAAGTGACCCAGTCCCTTCCCTCTCAGTGCTCCCATCTCTTCCCCAGGACTCTCCCCAGCCCCTGCCTGCCCCTGAGGAAGAAGAGGCACTCACCACTGAGGACTTTGAGTTGCTGGATCAGGGGGAGCTGGAGCAGCTGAATGCAGAGCTTGGGTTGGGGCCAGAGACATCCCTAGAGCCTCCTGATGCTCCACTCCTAGGGCCCAACACCCTTTCTCTGCAACAGTCAGAACAAGAGGCTGAGGCCATGACAGAGCCATGAGCCATGGAAGGAATTGCAGGCACAGGAAGGCTTCCTGGCTGCGGGTGTCACTGTTTTCTCCTTTCTCTACTCTATGGGGACAGTATGTAGGGAAACTGACTGTCAGATGATAGCTAGTCCACCCTCTGCCTACCTGCCTGCCTGCTGTCTCAGGCCTGCTACAGTGCCTGGGATTGGTTTTAAATTTGTAAATAATTTTACATTTGGGTTAGTGGATGTGAACAGGGCTAGGGAATTCCTTCTCATAGCCTGCACTTGCCTCCCTGCCTCATCTCTCTTCTCATTCCACTCCGCCCTAAACCATGGTGATCTATCCCTTTCTTTTTCCTCCTATCCTCAGGGACCTGTGCCGGTCTATCCTCCTGTCCCACTTGGTTGTTTAGTTTAGGCACTTTATCATTTTTCTCTCCTGTCCTGTGCTCCTCTCTGCTTTTTTTCCCTGCTGTGTCTTGTCCTTTGCAACTCATTCCCTACTCTGCCAGCTCCTACTCCCCTGGCTAAATTTTAAGGAGGCTCCTGTCTGGGAGTTACAGACTAAACCTGGGGTGGTGGGTCAGGCCAGTAGTTGAGCACTTAGGTCATTGTAGCCCGTGGAACCTTCCCTGCACCCTTGGCCTAGTTCGTCCTGGCCTTTCATGATATGGGAGCAGAGCAGAGATCCCATAGCACATGTACCAGCACTGCTTTCGTGAGCAGCTCATCTTTTGGGAGGAGGGGCTTTCTTTACTGTCCCAGGGAGGATAAGGAGACCTGCTCTGCTGGGCATGGGTAATTCAAGTGTGGTGGGACCCCCTACTAGGGTCAGGAAGTAGACAGTAACATCTGTGCAGGTGTTGATTGGAAAAATAAAGTGTTGATTGGCTAGAATTGCTGTTGCTTGCCTGCCTGCCTCACTGTGAACTGCCTGCCACACTCTGCTCTGCCCCGTCCTCACCCCTTATTTCCTTGTCCTCAGTCTTGTTCCTGGCTGTTTATTTACCTGGTGCAAAATAAGGCCAGAAGCAAGGATTACCCTGACAGCCCTCACCATCTTCCCTGGCGGTGTCATGTGTTCGGTGAGATTTAGCATGTATGAATAAAGTGTATGCAGGAGGAAATTGCCTCGTCTTCCCAATCAATACAAACTTAGGACCATAACAGTTGTTTTCCATTGTTTCCTACAACCTTAACACTGTCTTCTTAAAAAGTTCTTATTCATCAATATGCTAATAACTCACTTAGCTCTGATTTGTCTATACTGGGGGGACCAAACAAAAAGGACCTGTATCAAAATTGATTTCAGGCCAAGGAACACTAAAGAAATAATATCTACCACTAATTGAATACATAATATATGCTTCACACATAAAAATGATTGATACTTGTTAACTCATTTTTTTTCCTCACGGTGCCGAGATACAGATTGTTATTCACTGCATTTTACAGTGAAGCCAGGATCCAAACCCAAGCTGTCTGGCTCCAGCAATCACACGGGAACCGGAAGCATGTGTCCATTAATAAGGCACAAATGGAGAGCTGCTCAAGGACATGGAAACTAGAGAACCAATCTAATGTCCCGGCTTTGCAAAGAATGGATGCGGCGATCCTTGCTCTTTGGGGAAAAACATTAGAGAAAGCCCAGAACTAAGTAGATGGCCTCATTTATGAGTTCACATCCTCAGCCTTCAGCTAGAGGTACCATGTGGCAATGCTACTTGTCTTTTTGTGGTTGACTTCTATGCCACGTCTCCCTTAAGCTTTGAGAATTTTTTCTTTCCATTCGTTTCACATTTGTCTGAGAGAAAATCAGGGATGATTGAGGCCCTGTCCACTTCCACTGAAGGAACAAAAACTTTTCATCTAGAGATTTCAGGAGAAAATGGAAAAGCAGTTCTAATCAACAAACAGACAATTTATAAACATTAGAATTAACCAATCATACACTGGCTGCCATATACCCTACCTTTAATCCATTTTATTGTTAAACAAAATTTGAAGACAATCAAAAGCCTGTAGTTGGATCAAAACATTGACCACAGGTTTGGAGTTCCATGAGGGTCCATTCTTGACATTCATCGTGGTCTAATTAATGGTTGCTAAATGTTTGTCTACAAATTATTTTTTATTATCAGGTGTCCAGGCCATTTCCTGCTGTGAGATGAAAGGGACAAGAAGAAAGCTTTACATGTGAGTGAAAGAAAAATGAGCAAAAATGTGAACCCTACAGTCAGGCTAAACAAAAACCAGTTGTAGAAGTACAGGCTGGGGGAAGGAGAGTTTTTTATCTGTTTATATAGTGAGCAGGGTAGTGCACTTAACTATACATTCAAACAGCTAACAGTATAATGTGGCTGCTCATAAACAATTTTATTTTAGGCTACATCACTGGAAATATAGTCTCCAAAGCAAGGAAGATAATACCTTAGGTATACTGTGCACAAGTTAGAATCCTGCCAGAAGATGGCTTGCTACACTTGTAGACAAGTTGACAAATTACAGTGTTCCCAAAACAGATTCCAGAGGTGCAGGCTGAAAAGTATCATATAAGAACTATGTTGAAGGAATTGAGAATGTTTAAACCAAGAGAGACCTGAGTTAAGTCATATTAGCTGCCTTCAGCCTTTGAAGGGTTATCTGTAGGACAAATTAAATATTTGGGACGAGATTGATTAATAATAGTGCCCTGGCCGGTTTGGCTCAAAGGTTGGAGTGTCGGCCTGCGGTCCGGAGAGACCCAGGTTCAGTTCCCGCTGAGGGCGCATACCTCGGTTGCAGTTTGTCCCCGGCCCTGGTTGGTTGAGTGGGTGGTAGCCACTCGATGTGTCCCTTTCACGTCGATGTTTCTCTGTCTCTCTTCCTCTCTCCCTCCCACTCTGTCTGAACAACAACAACAACAAAAAATAATAGTGCTAGCCGGCCAGTGTGGCTCAGTGGTTGAGTGTTGACCCATGCACCAAGAGTTTGCTGGTTCGATTCCTGGTCAGGGTACAAGCCCAGGTTGTGGGCCAAATCCACAGCGGGGGACATGCTGGAGGTGGCCAATCGATGTTTCTCTCTCTCTAAAAAAACAACAGCCCTGGCCGGTTTGGCTCAGTGGTTGGAGCGTCCACCTGCGGTCCGGAGAGACCTGGGTTCGGTTCCCGCTAAGGGCAAGTACCTCGGTTGCAGTTTGTCCCCGGCCCTGGTTGGTCGTGTAGGTGGCAGCCACTCGATGTGTCCCTTTCACATCGATGTTTTCCTCTCTCTCTCTTCCTCTCTCTCTTTCCCACTCTGTCTGTACAAAAAATGGAAAAATGTCCTCGGATGAGGATTAAAAAAAATAAAATAAAAAAAAATAAAACAACAACAACAACAAAATAACAGTGCTAGGCAGAATTTGTATTTCTGGTCAAGGGATATTGCAAAACAGTAGATTTAAATCATCTTTGTAAGTACAAAAGATCAAGTACACAGATTCTAAGGATTGTTCATTCCATCATGGAAGAACAATATATCACCATGTTGTTTTGCTTTTGGTGTCCACCTAAATAAAGTCTCCTTGGACCTGCTCCACTTGCTCCCTTAAATGTTGTTTTTTTCATTAGGTCTATCACTGGCTCACTTTGCTTTGCAATCTGTCTGGGCTATTTCACATGTTCACCCATTTAGTTTCTACTCATATGCTATTGAGTGCTAAATCTTAGTTCCTTCCCCAGAACTTCCAATTAGGCATCTCCACTTGATGGTTTCATGGGTACCTTCCACTCAACATACCAAAAAGTGGACACATTGTTTTTTTACTGTGCACTTCACCATCATCCCCACCTCCCTCAAACAGGTAGGCTCTTTCTGTATTTGCCATCTTTCTTCTGGCACCACCAATTATGAAGGTCAACTTCTACCTCATCCCATACCCAGTTAATCACCAGTTGCTGCTTATTTGATGTCCAAGTAATGTCTTGGTTCTATCACCTCCATGACAGCCCTGATTCATACCCTTTTCATCTTTTACCTGGCCCACTGTGACAGTTTCCTTGCCTACACTCTTGGCCTCACCAAAATTCATGCCCAACAAAATGGCTACATTATTTTGAAATACTAATTTGATGACCTTTCTGCTATTTCATATTAATCAAAGGCTCTCTTCATACAAGGCATCACCCAAGCTCCCTGATATGGTTAAGAAGCCTGAGATCTGCCCCTGACTTGCCTTGTTTTTTACACTATAGCATTCAACCCCAAAGAGCTTGTCCTCTCTGTTCAGTTGTGCTGCCCTCCCTGACCCTGCTCTACACACACGCACACATGCCCTAACCCTCTGCTTGGGAAACACTTGTCTTTTAAAACGTACTTTGGGTCATACCTCATCCACAAAGCCTTCCCTGATGTCCCATGTTACGTGTCCCTCATAACAGACCTGCTCTCCTAGTGCTGCCTCAGTATACTTCTATTTTTCCACATGTCACATAGAATCTTCATTCTCTTATAGAGATATATAAATATATATATATATATATATTTATATTTTTTTAAAAGAATTCAGATTTAGTTTTATATATATATTCTTTTTTAAAAAATATATATATATATATAAATATAGTACAAGGGGTATAAAGGTATATGTGTGTATGTGTAGCTTCCACTGTACTGATTATTCTTGAGGGTAGAGACTATGTCTTAATCATCTGAATATTCCCAGAACTTAGCACAGTGTCTGGCACATAGTAGCTGTTCAATAAATCTATGTAGGACTAAACTAAACTGGTGTACTTAAGTCCTCACTATTGAAGCAGCCAATGCAAATAGATTTGGGAGGTTGGTATATATCTGTTGACAGTAAATATTTTGCCTCTGTTTGTTATTGTTCTAGAGTGGAGGGTGGTAGCTGAGTTAAAATTATCCACAAACTTGTGAGTTCTTTGTTCCTGGACTAGGTTAAAGGCGATGAAAATGATCTAGATTTGCAGGTTCATATTTGATGGTTGTGAAGCTAAAGGCTTTTCTGAGTTTAAGGTAAGTTTGCCCAACCAGCTTGATTATCTGTGACTGCATTAAATTATTACATTATTTCAAAAACGATTTTTACCAAAGTATTTAGACTCAACTAAATATTTTTTTTGCAATTTTTATTAATTTATTTTTGTTACAGAAGTTTCTCCTCCCCCCGCACCCCAGAACACCCTCCTCCCGATCCCACCCCGCCCCGGCATTGTTGTCTATGTCCATTGGTTACACATACATGCATATACGTTCTTTGGTTTATCTCATACCCCCCTCCCCTCCTCTTAAGTTTGTCAGTCTGAACCTTACTCCTTCCTATGTCTCTGGGTCTTTTTTGTTCATTATATTCTGTGTACCCTTTTATGTAATCGTCACCACCGTGCTTTGATACAGGAACCCACTCCCCTCACCATATTTTGCAGATGGAATTATGGTACTGTTTTACTGTATTTTAGTATTCTCACATATCCTCATATTTTAAAGTACCAAAATAGAACTTTAGTTGAGGTAAAATAGTTTTTTCAACATTAGAAAACTAAATCTGAATTCTTTTAAAAAAACTTTTTTTTTCCTTTATTGATTTTAGAGAGAGAGGAAAGGAGAGGGAGAGATGGAAACATCGATGAGAGAGAACATCGACTGGCTGCCTCCTGCATGCTCCCCAATGGGGATCAGGCCCACGACTTGGGCATGTGTCCTGGCCGGGAATCGAACCGTCAACCGCTTGGTGCATGGGTCGACACTTAACCACTGAGCCACACCGGCTGGACAAAATCTGAATTCTGAATCATTTATAAATAAGGTATAATGGCATTAAAAATTTTTTTAAGCCTCACCTGAGAATTTCTATTTATCTTCAGATAGAGTGGGAGAGAGGAAGAGGGCGAGGGCGAGGGCGAGAGCGAGAGGGAGAGAGAAACATCGATGTGAGAGGGACACATTGACTGATTATCTCCCGCACAACCCTGGCTAGGGCCAGGGACGAACTGCAACCAAGGTATGTGTCCTTGACCAGAATCGAACCTGCGACTCTTTGGTCCATGGACTGATGCTCTAACCATTGAGAAAAACTGGCCAGGGCAGCATTAAAATTTTGAACACACAGCCCAGCTGGTGTGGCTCAGTGATTGAGCGTCAACCCATGCACCAAGAGGCTGCCAGTTCCATTCCCAGTCAGGGCACATGCCCAGGTTGTGAGCCAAATCCCCAGTAGGGGGCATGCAGGAGGCAACCAATTGATGTTTTCTCTCATTGATGTTTCTATCTCTCCCTCTTCCTTCCTTCCTCTCTCTCTCAAATCAATAAAGAAAAAAAACTGAACACACAAAGGTTCATTTGTTTAGAAAGCATTGTTGCATGCCACAGACTTCAAGAAGAGGAGAAAAATGTCAATAGACAAAACAAACTTTTATTACAAGAAAAAGTTTTCTAGTTCAAAGACACTTCAAACAAGTAGAATTAGGAACAGGACATTAAAATTAATATAGGTTCTCTGCATCAGAATCGAAATCTACTTCATGAAATTAAAGATGAAAGAGTATAAATCAGAAAATTTCCATTTGAAACAAAAACTAGAGCTTGCTAGTAATTAAAAGAAAAATATCACACCTAAGGAAACAAAAATATTTGCTCAAAAAAATCTCCTCAAAGTTATCAAATAAGAGATTATATTGTTTGAACAAGAATTGGAGAACTATATTTGTGGTTAGGTTTATAGCCACTTCAAATTCTCTTGAGTAGTATAACACCAGAAAGAACTTTTTCAGCAGCTAGAAAAATTTGCACACAAAAATATACTTACGTTCTTTTCCTCCCTGGCTGCTTGAAAACCAATTTCCATCATGAATGACACAGTAACTATCCAGACCAGTAAGTTCATGACCAACAGACTACTTTAGGGAAACAAATGGTCATTGGGCAACAGTACCCAAGACAGAAATAGGGGAAAAACTAGCCAAAATGTATAAGATCATGCCAGATGTCATCTTTGTGTCTGGATTCAGAACCCATTTTGGTAGTAGCAAGACAACGGACTTGGGCATGATTTATGATTCCTTGAGTTATGCAAAGAAAAATGAACCCAAACATAGACTTGCAAGACATGGCCTCTATGAGAAGAAGAAGACCTCAGAAAAACAGAAAGAATGCAGGAACAGAATGAAGAAAGGCAGGGAGACTGCTGGCAAAAAGTGAGCTGGAGATTGGACAACAGAAGGAGTAAAGAGTCTTTAGTGACTTTATCTGTGGTGATGGTGCAGATTTTTCATGAGAGGATTAATAAACTAAGAAATTTTATATGAAAAAAATACACTTACAACTTAGCAGTAACACCGTTATATATGTTCTTTAAATCACTATTTTTAAAAAGAGCAAATATTTTTATTTTTCAATTATTTATTATATTTTAATTTTTAGTTTACTTTAATATTTTATTAATTTCATATGGTAATTTATATTAAAATGATGTATATTTAAAGATATTTCTAAAACTTACAATTTTATATTTAGTTGTGTGTATATTTACAATATGTATTTTCCTTTCAAAAGTATTAAATTTTTTATTAAATGCTGAATATTTTACTTAAAAAATAAATTATTGTTTTATGTAAAATAAATACTGAAATACCAGTGAAGTCATTTTGTGCTACTCTGTCAATCTCTAACAACTAGTAATTATTGGCACTGGAATTTGAACTCAGTCAGAATAGCTCCAGTTTTACTTTTCATCTAAATCAGGGTTTCTCAGCTGTTGACAGACATATGTACTTTGACATTTTGAGCCAGATAATTCTTGGTTGGTGGTGACAGGAGCTGTCCTGTTCATTGCAGAATGTTTAGGAGCATCATTGGCCTCTACCCATTAGATGACAGTAGCACCCTCCCCCTGCCCTGTAACATACCCCCTCCCCAACAATGTCCACTGGAAGCAAAACTGCCCCTAGTTGAGAATTTGTGGTCTAAATTATTCTGACTTCTGGCTATATGGAAAGAACACTAAACTTGGAATCAAGACGTGGGTTTTACCACTTGCATATAGATGTCTATAAACACACATTTCAAAGCAATACAAAAATTTCCTAGGTATTCGGCTTCTTGTCTCTGCTCATTACCCCCGCCTCTATAATTTGATATTCCAACCACAGAACAAGTATTTGTAATTCTCCATTTTAACTTATCATTCATTTGCATTTGTGTCTAAGTTCCAACAGTTTCTCCTACTTTCCATCTGCCAACTCTTATTCTTCAAGACTAAGGTTTTCCTATCTTTTCTTTCCTGTTTTTCCACTTATTTATCTTTTTTGTTCTACTTTTTAAAATAATTTTCAACTCTACATGGCAATGATTCTTCTGAATATTTTTATTTCTGTGATTATATATTTTATTTCTAAGCACTTTCTCTGTTGTCCAAATATCCCTTTTTATGGTTTCTTGCTTTTGAGTGTGAGATGAAGAATCTGCTCTCTGAAGATATTATATTAATCATTATTATTGTATTTATTATATTATTATTAATATAGTTATATTTTAAGTCCTATAAATATAACTATATTGTCCCAGTTACTCCCACCCTGCATTTGTTTTTGTTTTCTTATTTTGGTCCTTCATGGTAGAGACTTCCCTTACATTGTAGCTTGCTCCTTCATATACAAACAGACTCTTAAAGTCCAACTGAGTGCTCTCTAAGCACAGACGGGACTGATAGGTTGACAAGCATTTTCCTGGGTATCCGCAAATGCCAATATCCATGGATATTTTCTCTTAGGCTAGTCGGTTTCCCTAGAAAAGAATCCTGCAATCTCCAGCCTGGGGAGTATAAACTTGGCTGCCAGTGCTCAAAAATCTAGGTGAAATAAACCTGTGGTTTCTCCTCTCCATCTTTAGCTGTATCTGGTGATCCATTCTGAGTCCAGAGTTCCTCTGGATCACTCTAGAGGCCATCGCCTGCCTTGTGTTGGGTGGGAGAGGGCCAATCAACTGGCTGCCTAGATTAGAGGGAATCTGGGAATATAACTGCTCCTTCTATAGATTTTAAATTGACCCTTCTGTTTTCAGGCCCATCCTTCCATCCCACCTTCAGAGGTACTTGCTTCCCAGCCTGAGTCTTTCCAAGGCTCTGCAGTCCAAACTGGCTTGCTCCTCGTTTAGCACTTAGGTTCCAGCTTTCAGATCCCAGTCATTTCTCTTCCTTAAACTCTTCATCTTCCAACGTATTTTTGTCATATCTCCACATACTCTTTCTTCCAGAATGCTCTTTGTTCCTTTACTGTTATTTTAGCAGAGTTTGAGAAAGGATTAAAAATGTGTGTTCAATGAACTATATTTAACAGAAAGTCCCCTTTCCACCTTTTCCACCTTTCCAGCCGCTTGTGCACTCAGGCTCCTCTGTGCTCTCCTTGTGAGGAGAATCTATAACATTTGCACTGTTGTGTACACCCCCCCCCCCCCCCATGGCTGGAATACATTTGGCATCTTGTCTTCCTGGAGAATTCTCACTGTCCTCCCCAAACTCACTCCTGGGCATTACTGGCTTCCTTTTCTGTATTCCCATGGCCTCTGTACATCTATTAGAGCCTGGTTTTCAAACTAGGGGTCATGAATTAGTGAGTCATGAGAGAAATTTAGTAGACCTTAGAAAGCATTTATTTTAGCCCTGGCCGGTTTGGCTCAGCGGTTGGAGCATTGGCCTACGGTCTGGAGAGACCCGGGTTCGGTTCCCTCTAGGAGCATGTACCTCGGTTGCAGTTTGTCCCCAGCCCTGGTTGGGTCGTGCGGGTGGCAACCACTCGATGTGTCCCTTTCACATCAATGTTTCTCTCTCTCTCTCTCTCTCTCCCTCCCTCCTACTCTATCTGAACAAAATGTCAAAAAATGTCCTCGGGTGAGGATTAAAAAAAACAAAAAACATTTATTTTATATTTTTATATATTGGGATGAGACATAAGACATATTTCTTGCCTGGCTGGTGTAGCTCAGTGGATCGAGCGTCGTCTCATGGACTGAGAGGTCCCGGTTTGATTCCCTGTCAGGGCACATGCCCAGGTTTTGGGCTTGATCCCCAGTAGGGGGCCTGCAGGAGGCAACCAATTGATGTTTCTCTCTCTCACTTCCTCTCTCTCTCTAAAAAAACAGTAAAAAAAATATATATTTCTTACTGTGGGTCAAGTTAGATAAGTTTGAAAGCCACTGTATTAGGGCACTTTTCAATCTGAATTATTTGATTATGTGTCTTTACTACTAGACATTAAACAACTTGGGGGTAGAGACCAGAAATTATTCCCCTTCTCTATGCCCAGGGCCCATGTAAGATCTAACAAGTCTTGGTTAATATTCAGTGAATTGAATCAAATATATATGAAATCACTGTGTAACCTGTAATGTCTTCTGAAGTGGAACTCACAGGAGAGGGCACTTGAGGACAAGTAACTGAGTATTGTCACAAATACTGTCTATCACATACCTGAGAAAGTGAGGCTAACCCTAGGGTGGTCAGGGCCATGCTGCTCTACAAATCTCCTGGGTTCTAAAGCCAGTTCCAGTCAAAGAGCTTCCCCACCCTGCTTATCCTTAGATATTTAAATACCTTACACTAATCCGGTGTTTGCTTACAAGCACACCTTGTTTTATTGCTCTCTGCTTTACTGTGCCTCACAGATGCTGTGGGTTTTTTGGTTTTGTTTTACAAATTGAAAGCAAGTCCCTCTACCAGTAAAAGATTACAACTTGCTTTATTGCACAATCTCTCTGAGGTATGCCTATATTGATAACTCATGGAGAAATTTGGAATTTTACACAAATACTCTAAGAAAACCACCATTTAATATTCCTCTTTTCAGTTGTTAAAAAGATTGTAGAATAAATTTGGGGAGGCCATGTTGTATAATGAAAAAACATGGGACTTAAGGCAACACAAAAATCTGGGTTCAGATCCCATCTCCATAAGCAAGTAACTTAATCTCAGTCTGTTTTCTTCTCTGCAAAATGGGAATACATATCCACTTCGAAAGGTTTTCATGGGGGATTAAATAAGCTAACACGTAAGTCGAAGCAAGAACAGGACAGGTAACTAAAACAGTCTTCTTTCCCTTTCTGTATGCAGTTACTCAGATCCTAGTGAGAGGAGGCAAACCATTAACCAAAATCATTAAACTAGTATTTGAGTAGAATTGGGCTGGAGACATCCTTGTTGGTATCCTCACTTTGACCTGTTCTGCTTTAAACCTGCTAATGCTGAAATAAGAGGTGTTTGTGGTTATGACTACGCCTGCTGCAGTAGTGTCCCTTTATCCATGGTTTCATTTCTGCAGCTTCAGTTAACCACAGTCAACAGCAGTCTGAGAATATTACATGGAAATTCCAGAAATAAACAATTCATATGTTTTAAATTGCAAGCTGTTCTGAATAGCGTGATGAAATCTCACGCCATCCCCCTCCATCCCACTCAGGACCTAAATCCTCCCTTGTCCACCGTATCCATTTTGAATACACTCCCAGACCATTAGTCACTTAGTAGCCCACTCAGTGATCAGATTGACTGTCATGGTATTGCAGTGCTTGTGTCCAAGTAACCCTTATTTTACTTAATAATGGCACATTTGCGTAACTTTGATTACAGTACGTTGTTATAATGGTTCTATTTTATTATTAGTTATTGTTAATCTCTTGCAGTGCCAAATTTATAAATTAAACTTTATGATAGGTATGTCTAGGGAAAAAAAACAGTATCTATAGGTTTAGTACTATCTGTGGTTTCAGGCATCCACTGGGGATCTTGAAACAATCCCCTATGAATAAGGAGGTCTACTGTAATTTGTATAGAAGCCAGTTTCTGCTTTTCCAGTGGGAAACTATAGCTCAGTTACCCACAGAGGAAGCAAAAATATGCTTAGAAGATTTGTGTATGCTTTGTTGGTCTACAAGGAAAGAGGCTACGCAATGTTCCATTGTTAATTTATATCTTCTGACAGTCTGTTCAAGGTGGAAAATGTGACTGGATTTCTTTGCTCTCCTTTATTCCTTTATACTGTTGTAGACCAATGAGACAGACCAGACTCAGACTCCGAACTGGGTTCAAATTAAGAGAGCTTTATTAGCCACGCAGCGACTGTCCCGTCCTACTCAGAGGAGAGAGCAGCCCCGAGCTCAGGGGGGAAGGGTTGCTTATATAGTTGTCTTAGCCCCTGTTAAGGAATTTGGATTAAGGGTATTGGAGCAAGCAAGCACGTACAGAAGCAGATATTTGCAGTTAGCTGCTATGCCTGAGGGAACAGTTTCTGTGTACACAAAGCAATGGTTATCTATACAATGCAGTGGTTATCTATTAGTAGATAGTTCTTGCCATTCCCTTAAAATCCAGGGGGCAAGGCATGTGTTTGTCCTTTACAATACAGCAAGCAAGGAACTCACATCCAAACTACGTATTAGGGACTGTATTTGGCCAATTTATCACCCATTTTAAATCTGCAGAGCCCCGGAGGGTGTCAATGGGGTAAAAAAGGAGAAACATCTGTAACAAAAATTAAATTAAAAATAAAATTTAAATTAAAAAATAAAAACAAAACAAAAAACGACAACAACAACAAAAATAAATCTGCAGAGCCCCTACCTAGGCTGTTGATCAGCACAAATAGCTTAATCTGGACTCTAACCTATCAGGAAAAGTTTCCCTGGGGAAAGAGAGACTATGAGGGTTTCACTCTCACTTGTGGTCTCTGGGGTCACTGAGTTAAGTCCATTATAGCAATTAAAACATTCTGGCTCATGCTCAAGAAAAAGTTCCAGCCCTGGCCGGTTTGGCTCAGCGGTTAGAGCGTCGGCCTGTTCCAAATATTTTATGTTTAGGGTTCTCTGAGCATTTAGTTATCTGAGCATTTGTGGAGTGGGAGGGGGGAGAGAGATAGTGTTTATCTTTGTTTAGTTTGCTTCAGGCAAGGTTCCAAAAACTGGAAGCCTACAATTCTAAAGCCACTGATGGATCAGATAGAGGGGGAGGAGAATAAATAAAACTCTTAAAACCAAATGATTATAGTTTAACATGAAAGGAATTATTTAAAATCAAAGTTATGTATTAAAACAAAATAAAAGCATTTATAAAGCCCTGGAAGTAACTTAAAATTAAAAACAACAAAATAGTGCACAGAATATAATATCAGGAGTCTTTCCAGAACTATGAGGGGAGGGTCTTTAAAGTTGATGGAGAGATCAGCGATCATTTCATTGCTCCCATCACAGCCACCACCACATGTAGAAAATACTCCAGCAAAAAGTTCCAGCTGGGTGAATCAAATGCTCATTTTTATTAAGATACATTGTCATGCTTGGCCAGTGTGGCTCAGTGGTTGAGCATTTACCCATACACCAAGAGGTCGCCAGTTTGATTCCTGGTCAGGACACATGTACAGGTGGTGGGCCCGATCCCCAGTGGGGGGTGTACAGGAGACGGCCAGTCGATGTTTCTATCTCTCTCCCCCTCTCCCTTCCCAAAAATTAATAAAGAAAAAAAAAAAGATAAGTTGTCATAACAGGTGTATGACAAAGGAAGCTTTGGACTAAAAAATGCAGAAAACCTTACTAACAAGGACATTTACTTTTTTACATGAGGCCAGATGTGGTATCCAGGGTTGATTACTTATCAATACCCTGGATCTTTTCATCTTTCCTCTCTGCTGTCTTCAGCTTGTTGGTTTGTACTCTCTGCACGGCTCCAATCATGGTCACCAAATGGCTGCCTCAGTGCTGGGTGTCACAGAAAATGCCCAGAGTAGAAATAAATTCTCATCTAAATAGACAGTATGAACTCATAAAGGTCTTATTTAAATAATTAACAGAACTGGTAAAGAATTTTTAAAAATTGGTTCTCTGAGTGTGCAATAAATGAAAAAATTACTAAGTTAGATACAAAACTAACATTCTATAGGGCTAAAAATAATGCCTTTGGGGTTAATATTTCTTCAAGGCTGTGCAAGAAAAACACTTTGATTTCTACAGGTTAATGTTAGAGAGCTGTAAACTCTGTGCTTGTCTCAGTAGTGAATGTTAGTCAAATATACTGTGACAAGAATTATATTCCCAAGGGTATCAGATGAAGGTCAAGCAGGCATATTAGAAAAATTGTAGCAGTGTATCTAAAAATGAATAATCATCATTGTTTTTTTTTTTTAATCCTCACCTGAGGATATTTTTCCATTTTTGTTCAGATAGAGTGGGAGGGAGAGCAAAACATCGCTGTGAGAGAGAAACATCAACTGGTTGCCTCCTGCATGACCCTAACCAGGGTGGGGACAAACCGCAACCGAGGTATGTGCCCTTAAGTGGAATCGAATCCATGACTCATTGGTCCATGGGCCAAAGCTCTAACCTTTCAGCCAAACTGGCCAGGACTCATCATTTGTCTTTTTAAACATTTGGGATAATTTTTTCAAATTGTTTTACATGTCTTAACCAAGGGGGATGAGGGCAGTTTAATTGGCTTTGAGCCATTGGGTTTTTTCAAACTGAAGGTTGCAACCTATTAATAGTGGGATGGTGGGATGAAATAGTATAGTGCATGGTAACCAGCATTTAAAAAAATAGAACAGAATATTAAAGTATAGCAAATATAATAAGGTCAAGTATCAGTTTTGTGCCTCTGTGTATGTGCGTCTGTGTGTGTGCATGCACACACTGGGTTATAAAATATAATTTCTAATGTAACAGTTGAAAGGTTTGAAAAACACTGAAGACTATTTGAGACTCATCTCAGGGGCTGCAAAGGAACCCATGAAAAACACAACTGTTTGGAAAAGGATGATTAAAATCAGGGTTTTGTTCTCAAGGAGGGAGCTGGGGAATGGTTGTCGAGTGGACAACCCAGAGTGAGCTACCTACAATATAAGAGTGGCGCTCAATTCTGTTTTTCTCATCCTCAAATCCCATGAGCTAAGATAAATGCCTTATGCAATCGTGGCTGCTGTGTGACTGAGTGACCCTCCTACTAAGCTCAGTATGGTCCAATATCATAAGTCCTTTATTTCCCTTTGTGACATTAGCTGTCTCCCAAATATGTTTCCTTCACTGACATAATAATTAAAATTTTACCTGGGCACATGGCCACCTAGCTAAGAACTACATTCCCCAGCTTCCCTATGTCTAGGTCTGATCATGTGACCGTGCTGGTTACAACATGGAGAAAAGTGATGTATGTAAATTAAGGGTCATGCCCTTAAATGGCAGGGGTATGCCTCCACATCCTTTTCTTCTCCCCCATTCTGCTACCTGGAACAAAGACTCATTTAGGACAAGGACAACAGCCACACTTTAGGAATGGAGGAGAAACAAAACAGGAGTCCTGCCCTGGCCAGTTTGGCTCAGCGGTTAGAGTGTCGGTCCCGAGAGGCCCGGGTTTGGTTCCCGCTAAGGGCGCGTACCTCGGTTGCAGTTTGTCCCCGGCCCTGGTTGGTCGTGCGGGTGGCAGCCACTCGATGTGTCTCTTTCACATCGATGTTTCTCTCTCTCTCTCTCTCTGTTCCTGTCTCTCCCTCCCACTCTACCAGAACAAAAAAGGAAAAATGTCCTCGGGTGAGGATAAAAAAACGAAAAACAACAACAAAAAAAACAGGAGTCCTGACAGATGCTGTTATACCAGCTCCGGATTATTATGGAAGCAAGAAATTAAACTGTTTTCTTGTTTATGCCCCTGTCATTTTGAGCCCCTGTTACGAAAGTGTAACCTATGTCCTACTTAATACCTTCTTCTTATACATGATTAGTAGGAAATGGTGAAAGTTTGAAGGGCTAAGGTACATAGAAACTGGGCACATCTGACTTTAAGGTATGTGGACTTTAAACTACATTTTCAGACAGTGACTGCTGTCATGTCTGGGTTTCAAAACTCAGCAGGCTAAAGATTAGAGTCAGAAAAATAATTCTTGACTGTGATATGTGCTGCTTAGATTAAACCATACAAAATTATTTTTTTAATTAAAAAAGTCAAATATTGGCCATTTCATAATTTAAAATCTAACAGAACTAGTGCTGGATTTAACAGATATGGAGTCTTGAGATTCACAAATGACAAACTATTCAATAACTATCTTTCTAAAAGGCCTAGGCCAAAAGCTGAATCCTTATGGCAGATGGCCCTTAGGTGCATACTTGGATTAAAAGTCTCCTGCATGTCATTAGCCTTACTTCAGGTTGTGACCAGAGATTCTGACAAAGCCTTGAGAAATACAGTATCTGGAATCTATTGGGATGACTTATAACTATATATTTTTAAAATATATTTTTATTGATTTTTAGAGAGAAACATTGATGAGAGAAACATCGATGAGAGAGAACATCGAGTGGCTGCCTCCTGTATACCCCCCCACTGGGGATCAAGCCCACAACCCAGGCATGTGCCCTGACTGGGAATCAAACCTGCGACCTCTTTGTCCATGGGTCGATGCTCAACCACTGAGCCACACTAGCTGGGCTAGATGACTTATAACTATCTTTAAAAAGACAAATTGAAACTGATGAAGTAATGGCAGTTAGCCACAGTTTTGTTGGAGATTGTAGACTTTGGAAGGAGACAAAAGAGTCAGGTAATGATGTAACTTAAATCCATGTGTGTGAACTATAAAATCAATCTATCTGTATGGAGCTCACTGTGTCCCATCAGTCAGAGTATTGCAGATAACAATCTCTTCCTGTCCCTCAGTCAACATGACGGTATGGCAGTAGGGTAAGTGGCCATCTCCTAGCTTATGTTACAGGCCCAGTGGTATTATGAACACTGATTTCTTGGCCTCAGTCTCAAACTCCCAGTAAAGACTTTGACCGGTCAAATATAGCAGGTGTTCTTGATGTTCTGGGCCACTTCTGCTTGGCCTATTTCTAACTTCAGCTGCTGCTGTGGACAGTTCCTCTGAGCTTCCACCACTTCCCATCTCAAAGGCCAGCCTCAGGATTTCTGTCCTGGGGCTTTCCCCAGACTCTGCAGTTCTGTCAGCTTAAACATAGGTGCAGGTTGGCTGTGCAAGGTAAGCATGGGGAGTTGTCAACCCCAGCAGTAACTCCCAATTTATGGAAGGCAGAAGTCAGCCCAGCCTCCTGACCCGTAGAGGGGCAATTCTGAGGTACATTCCATATAATTGCACCTAGGGTTCCCAGTGGAAATGTGCTCCAATTACCACAGTGGTAACCAGCTCAATAACACTCTATTGGTTTTCCTTCCTCCCCGTCTCCTTCCTCTGGCTAGGATTACCTCCCACATGAGTTCCTTGCACCCAAATCCTTGTCTCAGACTATGGTTTTAGGGAAACACAAACTTTGATGCCCAATATATATATGTCAGATAACCACTCCCAGACCAATCAACTTTGGCAGGGGCAGAAACATGGCTGCCCAGGGCCTACCTCAGGGAATGAGTATAAAGGAAGCAGCTGCCAGAATTTCCCTGAAGGACTGGTCAAAGGTGTTCCATATACTAACTGAATGTTTGGTTGAATTTTTGCATAGAAGTAGGTCAACATGTTTCTTGCAAATAGGGTTGTTATTTTTCGTTTTAAAAATTGTTCTGAATACAGATGCTCCTCAATTGGTGATGGGGTTATAAAGCCACTGTAAGTTGAAAATATCGTTCAGTCAAAAATGCCTTTAACCTACTGATCATCATAGCTTAGCCTAGCCAGTTTCTGTTGATCATTATCATCAAGTTGAAAACACACTGTCAAATCATCATAAATTGGGGACCATGTGTACATTGTGATTACTCTGAAAACAGATTTTTTTTTAAAGAGATAGAGAGAGAAACATCAATTTGTTGTTCTACTTATTTATGCATTCATTGGTTGATTCTTCCATGTGCTCTGAATGGGGATCTAATCCGCAACCTTGGCATATCAGGGTGATACTCTAACCAAATGGGTTACCCGGCCAGGGCCTAGAAATAGAATTTATTTATTTTTTCCATTTTATTCTTACAGTGACACACTTGAAAGTTACTTATTTTTAAAAAAATCTATCTCATATCTAACCTCTCTACTGAGCTCTCATTAATTATAAGCATTGTCCCCATTCTGGTTCAGGCCATCATCATTTCTTGCCTGGTTTACAGCCAACAGCCTCCTACCTGGTCTCCCTGCTTCTAATCTCATACTTCCTCCAATCTCGTCTCCACTCTGAAGCCAGAGTGACTTTCCTAAACTAAAAATCTGATGTCATTCCTCTGCTTAAAGTTATTTATAGTTTCTCATTATATTTACTTAAAATTTTCAAACTAATGTGGCCTCCACTACCTGAGCCTCTGCTAACTCTCCAGCTTCATTTCCCTTCTAGCCTGACTCAGATACCATAAGATTCAGATGCCCCAAGCTTTCTTTTTATTTTTTTCCTTTACTGATTTTAGAGAGAGAAGAAGTGAGAGAGTGAGAGAGAGACAGATATCAGTGAGAGAGAACACTGAATGGCCACCTCCTGCATGCCACCCCACTGAGGATTGGGCTCACAACCTGGGCATGTGTCCTGACTAGGAATTGAACCAGCGACCTCCTGGTGCATGGGTCAACGCTCAACGACTGAGCCACACCAGACTGCCCTAAGCTTTCTTAAAGCTCATTTACAGGACCTTGTTCTCTCTTATCTTCAAGTGTTTGTCCCTGTTTCCTCTGCCTGGAATACCATCTTCTTCCACCCTATTCCTTTCTCTCTTGAACTTCACCTTCCCAAAATCTCCTCACCCCTCAGGTTTTGGCTTGAATAACATTTGTCAACCCCGGAATGGGATACCTGAAATGTACTGCCATACTACCCTGTACATTTTTTTGTTTGAATGTGTCATCCAGTGACAGGCATATCGGAGAACACTCAATATATTGTTGAATGAAGAAAGAAATTAGTTGAATGGATTCTCTTGAATTTTTTAGAAGGATTGTCTAAGCCAGCGGGGTGATTTTCATTTTAGGTGGAGCTGACTGCCTCCAAAGATGAGACTCAGGCCTGACCCACATACCTTAGCCATAGGGCCACAGGTCAGGGCTTGGCAGGTGCTCCAAGTCAAGGCAATGGGCACAGTCAGAGTTGAGATTAGGCCTTTTGCTTGAGGACTCAGGAAAAATGTGTGTGTGTGTGTGTGTGTGTGTGTGGTATGTGCCCCTAGCAGGAAACGAACCCAGGACTCTTTGGTCTGCAGGCCGACGCTCAACCACTGAGCCAAACTGACCAGGGCGGAAAAATGTTTTTAATTTCCACTGGCGTAAGAGCTGTGAGGATGGAAGAAGCAAATACATAAGGAAATGGAGCCAAAAGTTGGAGAAGAGAGAGATGGGAAGAATGAGAAGTGTCTCCTCATTTCCAATTGTGGCCTGGGTTATCCCTCCCTTTTGGAGGACACTGCTCAACTCTGAGCTTATTCCACCTGTTTACTTGTTCCCATGGTAAAACTTATGGGAAGACAGAGCACGACCACCCACTGGCATGAGAGGCTAGAGAGGCAAGTGAGAAGCTAAGTGTGCAGAAGCTGAAGAAGCTCCCTGAGATAAAGCAGGACATCAGTCCAGTGGCTCTCATGCTTCATTCCATAAATATTTAATAAGCACTCAAAATATTCAAGGTTCGTGTTTTTCTTTCTTTTTTTTTATCCTCACCCGAGGACATTTTTCCATTTTTTGTTCAGATAGAGGGAGAGGGAGAAAGAAATATCGACGTGAAAGGGACACATCGAGTGGCTGCCACCCACATGACCCAACCAGGACCGGGGACAAACTGCAACCAAGGTACATGCCCTTAGCAGGAACCGAACCTGGGTCTCTCCGGACCGCAGGCCTACACTCTAACCGCTGAGCCAAACCGGCCAGAGCAAGGTTCGTGTTTTTCAAAGAGTAGTATGTGGATAACCTGTGTGCTTCCTACTGAATCAAAATCTCCAGGACCCAGGAATCTGCATTTAAAACCAGCTCTGCAAATAATTCGCATTCACACTGAAGTCACACGGTTCTAGGCACCTGACACAGAACCAGGTAGCCATGGTTTATGACTTCCCAGTATATTTGTGTGTGAACGGCTGATTACAACAAGATGATGTGGGTGCTAGAATAGAACCAGGGAGATCACATAGCGATTGTGCTTAGCTCAGACTGGGGACGGTCAGGGGAGTCACAGAAAGGGCATCAGAGCTAAGCCTGGAGGAAGGAGCTACAGTCGGCCCTCGTTTATCGCGGTTAACGGGTTCCAGGCTCTACCGCAATAAAGGAATGTCCGCGAAGTAGGACTCTTTGTTTATATAAGTCGTCCCTCGCCGCTTCGCGCGTCCACTTTCGCGGCTTCTTCTGTATTCGAAAGAGCCGCGATAGTCGACGCGCGAAGTGGCGAGGGCGACTGTACAGGTCTGGAGAGAAATCTGTTAAGTGCAACCGCGGCCGAGAACGAAATGGCTAGGCGTAGGGTGAGAAACGGCGGAGGACGGCCTTGCGAAAGACCCCAAACCACTTCAGCCCTCCTTCCCCAACATACCACCCGTTCTCGCCTTCGCCAGCCCTTTCGCCCTCGGCGCAGCACCAACCCAGGTCCCAGCCTTCAGGAGCAACAGCGGGCGGGGCTCGGCTCCGTGCGACGCTCCTCCGGCCGCCCGCGTCTGCGCGAGACGTGCCCGCCCTGCGCGATGACGCCAGTGCGCCCGTGCGCGTCGGGGGAGGAGTGGGAGCCTAGGGCCGGGAGGCGCAGACTCTGGTAACCCCGGCTGGGCGGGGAAGAGGAAGAGGAGGGGAGGGGCAGGAAGCCCCTTCCAGAGTGTAGGGTTGTGGTCCGGACCCGGAGCGGGAGCCGTAGGGATTTTCAGCATCACTTTCTTCTTCTCCCAGCAGGCCCCGCCCGGCCCGGCGATGGAGTTTCCGGACCTCGGGGCTCACTGTTCCGAGCCGAGCTGTCAGCGCTTGGGTGAGGGGCGAAGCGCGAGGGGGTGGGGCTGGGTGGAGAGGGGCTTGGAGCTGCAGGTGAAGTGAAGGGTGGGCTCCGGGGGCTAGACTTGCCGGGAGGGGCGGGGCTCGAAGTTGGGGTGGTGTCAGGGGGCGTGGCTAAGGATAGTGGACTAGGGCCCGGGTGGTTTGTTGCAAACAAGGTGGTGATTTCCTCCCTCTGAGTGGAAGGCTTGACTAACCCGGAACGATGTCAGGGTCCCGCTGGACCTGCAATCTGACATACTCCCTGCAGATTTTCTGCCGCTCAAGTGCGACGCCTGCTCGGGCATCTTCTGTGCAGACCATGTGGCCTATGCTCAGCATCACTGTGGATCTGCTTACCAAAAGGTGAAGGGGCGGTCTGAGGGTGAAAAGGGGGTGGGTGGAGAATGCATGCATAATCTCCCAATCCCTCTGCCTCCTGTTTTCTCTCCTTTATTGTCTTTCTGAGTTTCTTTCAGGACCAGAGATTTGGTTGAAGTGGAAGTGGATCACGGACTGAACCCTGTTCCTTAAATATAGGATATCCAAGTACCTGTATGCCCACTCTGTAATGTGCCTGTGCCTGTGGCCAGAGGGGAGCCCCCTGACCGTGCTGTGGGGGAGCACATTGACCGAGACTGTCGCTCTGATCCAGCACAGCAAAAACGTAAGGTAAGCTTTGGAGGGGTTGGCCATGGCCCAGCTGGGCCTATGGATGCCTAGAAACCTGAATGGCTGTTCTTAATTGGTTTGGAAAAGGGGGTCAGAGTCTCAGCAGAGACAAACCTTCCCAACTCCACCTCAGATCTTCACCAATAAGTGTGAACGCACTGGCTGCCGGCAGCGGGAAATGATGAGACTGACCTGTGAACGCTGTGGCCGAAACTTCTGCATCAAGCATCGTCACCCACTGGACCATGATTGCTCTGGGGAGGGGCACCCAACCAGCCTGGCAGGGTAATTGCAGCCAAGTCTTCTACTTGCCTTTGGGACCATCCTATCCTTCGGGAACTGACTCGGCCTTTATTACAAGCTGGGAAATTTGAACCCTGTCCCCTTTGACTGAGGGAGTCTTAACTTCCATTTCAAGTGCATAATTTTCCAGACTGTTTGGAGGAACTCCCCTCCTGACTTCCAGGGTAAGGCCTGGGAGGAGCATGCAAGCTGGCTGCTCTTGGAGACATGCCAAGAGTGTCTCTTCCCTACAGACTTGCTGCCATCTCCAGAGCACAAGGTCTGGCTTCTACAAGCACCATCCCCAGCCCAAGTCGGACCTTGCCTTCATCTACCTCTCCCAGCAGGTAGGCCTGCCTGTTTCTTCTCTCCCTTTTTTCCCTTCACATGCCTTACCTCGTGTCTTGAATGTCTGCCTTAGAGCCACAGCCCAGTCTCCGTCATGGACTGCCCCTCCAGTGATTGCTTTGCAGAATGGCTTGGTGAGTTGGGCAGAGGTTGGAAGGACAGAAGCAAACCCACACAGAGTAAAGTACAAGGCAACTGGTCTTGTTTCTCCTTTCATAGAGTGAGGATGAGGCTCTGCAGCGAGCCCTGGAATTGTCCCTGGCAGAGACCAAACCTCAGGTCCCAAGGTACTTACTCTCTAGTGAAGAGGGTGGGATGTAGGCAAGGACTCTGGAAGGTGGTAGGTGGGAGCCACTCTGAACTTTTACAAGATAATAGTGAGGAACTCAGGCCCAAATTAAGCTTACTAACTATATGACCTTTGACAAGTCCTTTAACCCATTAAGGGCTTACTTTCCTCTATAAAATGGGACTATATTAATACCTACCTTGTAGGGTTGTGTAGAGATTGAAATAATACTCAAAGTGTTCAGCTCAATGATGGCTAACAGATAAGATGCTTACATTTTAGATATTATTGTCATCCAACTTAAGCTGTTCCTCTCTCCCAGTTCTCAGGAGGAAGAAGACTTAGCTTTAGCACAAGCACTGTCAGCCAGTGAGGCAGAGTACCGACGGCAGCAGGTATGAGGATGGGGTAGAGATGGGGTTCAGCACTGGGACAGAGTAAGGAGTTTGGGGGGACGGGTGGCACGGTTTTGGAATGGTGGTTATCCTTTTGTTTTCAGTATGACTCCAGCCCATGTGGAGCTTGGAAGTGAGCACTGTCCCCTTATTTCCTTGACATCACACACTATCTTCCCCTCCTTCCCCTCTCCTTGCTGCAGGCCCAAAGTCGCAGCTTGAAGCCGTCCAACTGCAGCCTGTGCTAGGGCCTTGGGCTAGGGGAGGGAGGCTCATCTGAGGAGGACTGTGGCCCTCACGTCTCTAGGGTTCACAGGGAGAGGAGGCCAGGAGCAGCCTGGAGTGAAGACAAGGAGTGACGTAGAGGCTGTTTCCAGGGAGCATCAAGAGAAACAGCTTGTGGAACTGAGCCTACAGAAGGCCCTACTGGCCTCTCTAGCTGCGTGGGAGAGAGCAACTATGAACTGTTCCCTGGTTGAGCCCTTGAAGGACGCTGGCTAGGCCCCACTCAACTCCCTGCATCATGTCATCCTCCTTACACTGGGACTGCCCCCATGTGTAGGGACAGGGAGGGCCCTGGGAAGAATAAAGGATATTGGTAGTTAATAACACATCCAAGTGGTGCGTTTCTTTCTCTTCCAACCAAAACCAGTAGAGCCCTGTCAGGAATGCTCACCTGATGTAAGGATAGAGGCATACTATAGTATGCAACACCACAAAGCCATAGTGATCCTAGCACAGTCCACACTTTTATTTCCCAAAAAAAGTGCTTTATTGAAAGGTCCTTTTCCCTCACTGTAGCTAGCATAGCACCCCAAGACCAAGATGAAATATGCCAGGGAAGAAGGATACATCTTATACCCTGTGAGTTACCCTTTGGGAAAGAAATGGCTACAACTTTGGTCACCATGCCTTAGACTGGGGTTTGGGGTCTTCAGAGATTTCATCCTGCCCCTGCTGCTGCAGCTGCCACATATCAGCATACACTCCACCTCGGGACAACAGAGCCTCATGCCTGGGGCAAGAAGGAAAGTGTAAGTCCCAGTATCAGCTTTACCACAAGAGTCCTCACCACCAGCCCACAGAGATGACGGGGGTTTGGTGAGAGAGAGCTCATCCAGAAACCCCTGGGACTTCACAACCATACCCTGGACATACAATTCAGAGGCCCAGCCCTGTTTATCCTGCGGTGTCCCTTACCGTCCTCTCTCCACAATACAGCCATCCTTGATGACGAGGATCTGGTCAGCATTGACCACAGTTGAAAGCCTGAGAAGTCAGAGACCAGTTACCTACCACACCACCAAAAGTGGGCCCTGCTGCCTGCTGCCCCAGTCCTGTACCTGTGTGCCACTACGACAGTGGTGCGGTTGGCGCAGACTTTGGCCAGAGAAGCCTGGATGGCCCTCTCATTAGATGTATCCAATGCTGATGTTGCCTACAGAGAGGGTCTGAGTAAAACTGCCCTTGCCACCCAAATCCCCAGGGGAAGGAGGATGCAAGCTGCTGGCTGAGGCCTCGGGTATCAAAAAACCTTGCTTGCGCTTGAGAACTGGAAGATGTTTTGTGAAACATGGATTCATGATATCTCTCCCAGATGGAAAACAGTGCCCAGCAGGAATGGTATGGGCACAGGCAGGGCAGGAGGGAGGGGTGAAGGCTTCCCAGGGCCCTCACCTCATCCAGCAGAATGATGTCAGGGGCCTTGAGAATGGTGCGGGCGATGGCAACGCGCTGCTTCTCCCCACCGCTCAGCTTCAGTCCCCGCTCGCCCACCTGAGTGTCATACCCTGTGGATATTGCCCATCTCCCTCAAGTCACACATGGTAAACCTGGTTTCTGTGACCAGAGGAGGCAAGGAAAGGATGGAACAGAGGTCAGAGGGAGTAACAGGGCCAAAGGACCAGGGAAGCTCACCTTCAGGGAAAGCCATAATGGCATCATGGATGCCTGCAGCTTTGGCGGCAGCTTCCACCTTGTCATTCCCAGCTGTGATGCAGCCATAGCGAATATTGTTGGCAATGGTGTCATTGAAGAGAACGGTGTCCTGGGGCACTACTCCAATGTGAGACCGGAGGGAGATCTGAGTCACCTGGGGCCAAGAGACCACATGCCCTGGCCTGTGAGATCCCCCCAGACCTGGGAGGTAGGATGGGCTGGTGGAAAGCACATGGGATGAAAGGCCCTGTGTAAAATTCCTGCCACCACCACCCCAAACCCTGGCTGTATGGGCAAATCACTCAACCTCTCTGAGTCTGTATCCCCATCAATAAAGAGAAAATTCATTTTCTCTCCCTGCTTCTCTAGACTTCTGTAGATCTTTGTACCCTGTACGGCACCGTATCAGTCATTCTCATGACTCTTACTGTGTAGGTCAGATGGCGCTAGAAAGGCTAAGGTCTTCTGCACCAACTTTTGGCAGAGGTGACATCTCCTTCTCCCTGGATGCTCAGCACTTGCCATTCTTTTACACACAGGTTCCTAAATGACAGTTTCTTCCCAACAACCTCACCTGTGAAATGTCCTGACCATCTATTCGGATGCAGCCAGAGTTGATGTCATAGAAGCGAAAGAGCAGACGTAAAATTGTGCTCTTCCCTGCTCCAGATGGGCCCACCTGTTACATTGGAAACAGAAGGAAACCATTCTTAGGCCCATTGACTTTTAAGGCTTTTTCTCCAAGAGGCCACCAATGTCCATGGAGGCTGCCACATTCACTCCTGTGACCAGTCATGACAGGACTCTGACTTGTAGCCTGGGTCACAAGCTACCATGGGCACTGGAATAAAGGAAGATCAAGGAGGTTGGGTCAAGTGGCTGGGTCTCCTCTTACCAGAGCCAGGGTCTGTCCAGGCATCACAGTGAAGGATACATCCTGCAGCGTCTCCCGCCTGCAAGGAAGAGCGGGTGTGGTCAGTAGGCCTGCTATACACCCAGTGTCCCCTTCCATCACCAGGGCTACTACCGGGCCCTGACCCTCCCCTGCTTGGGCTCTCTTCACAAGAAGCAGGGATGACTGAGAAGCAGGGATGACAGGCAGGAAGGCAGTGTGTAAGTGGACAGTGAGAAATGGGGTCATGGGATGGAAAAAGGGGAGGGGCTCACCCATCGGTATAGCTGAAGTACACATTCTCAAACTCAATCCGGCCCATCTGAAAGTGAAGGGGCCCTGCTCCAGGAAGGTCCTTCACCTGGGAGAGTGTCACCAATGTGTGGTGCTATTACAGGTCTGGTATTCTCCAGACGCAAGAAACGCCATGTAGGCTCCCACTCCCCCAAACCCCCACTCTCTCTTCACTCACTTCTGTCTCCTCCTTCAGTAGGTCAAACATGTTCTCCATGTCGATGAAGTTGGTCTGGATCATCCTGCAAGAAGAGTAATGGTTGGAGTCCCTCTGAAGAGCTGGGGAAATGACAATGCATTGGACAGGTGAGGACCAGGGATCAGGTTACCTGTAGTAGGTGCCAAACCAGTTGAGGGGCATGTATAGTTGGATGATGTAGGTGCCAAAAAGCACAAAGTCCCCAACCTGTGGAGATCCAGGGAAGAAGACCATGTCACAAGAAGCCTTCAGGTTGTCGCCCTGCCCACTTCCTGTCATCTCTCTACTTCCCACCCAGGAGCCTGGTGGCCCGGACATAGGCCCCAGGTCCCTCTTTCCTGTCCCCAGCACAATTCCCTCACCTGTAGCTTCTGCTCACTGACAAAGTATGCACAAAGCAGTGAGCCAGCGAGGAGCCCGAGTCCAATCACCAGGTTCTGAGTCTGATTTAGTAAAACCAGTGAAGCGCTTGACTTCCACTCCAAATCCTGTGGAAATAACATGGGAGAGAGGAATGTCACATATGAGCTGACCAACACCAAACCTGGACCGAGGCACCTTCAACCTCATAGCCCAAATTTTACTGTTCTCAGCCCTGGCAATTCCACAAGGCCAGGCCATTGCTGTCAGTAGGCCTCAAACTAGCATCCTCACCTGATATTTAATGATGGCCTCTCGATAGCGATCCACTTCATAACCTTCCGCATTGTAATACTTCACCTGATGAATTCAAAGCACCATTGTTGGACATGGCTGCAGCATTAGCACCTGGATCGTTGCCTCCAGATCCCTAATCCTTCCTTCCTAATTTAATAGTATGTCTCGCACCCCCCAGCTCCTCAGCAGCCCCAGTGGTCCCAGGCACACTCCTCCACATTTCCATGCCTTACACCACTGCCACTGAGGTCTCTGTTACCGTCTCAAAGTTTAGCAAAGAGTCCACAGCTCGTGCCCGAGTAGCATTCTCCTGTATGTTCATATCACGACGAAACTTTGTTCTCCACTCAGTGACCACAATGGTCAGGGCTAGAGTGAAAGGAGGAAGGGAAAGGAGAAGAGATCAAGACATCACTCCCACAGCAGAGATCACATGTGTATGTCTGTTGCCAACTATACACTAACCCTACGCTATGGCCCAGGGAGAGCCCTAGGCTCCCTGAGGGAAGGGGCTGTGTCCAAGATGCCTCTGCAGCCTGCACAAAGCCTCATGTGTGAAAATGCTTTTGGTGAACAAAGCAAGGCAAGCTGCATGTTTCATAGTGAGGTCTCTCTTTGACCCGTATCCGCAATGGGCACCTAAGATGCCCAAGATGCTCTGGTCATCCACACAGGCTGAGCTAAGGTTCCCTTGGTAGAGAAGCATGCCCACCCACCATGTTGGGGAGCAGCAGCAGACTATGCAAGTTCACTAATCTACCGCTTCCCAAACTGGGTACCCAAGTGGGATCAGAGCTCATGTTCAAGGGAGTCCTTGGAGAGTTCAGGAAGCTGGTTTCACCAAGCAGTACTCACTGAGGTAAAGACTCATGCACAGGAACACAATGAGGCCAAACCAGGCGTTGAAGAACATGCTGAAGTAGATGATGCCAATGATGATGTCAGCCAGCGTGGGGATAACGTTGAATATCAGGTAGCTGGGAGGGGAAGTCAGTGAAAAAGAAAGGTATAGGGGCTCAGAGCCAGCAACTCTACCTCTAGGAGTTTCAGTGCAGTGTTTTGTTTTCAAGAGCAACAGACTGGAATCAAGCTAAATGCCCCTCAAGAGATAGTTGGCTAAATGAAACACAGCATGCCCAAACTACAGAATTCTCTGTCTGGGTCAATCATAGTGAAGGAGGGAGATCTTCATGCCCGATTGAGAATACATCTTTGTAACATTTTGTTAATAATGCAACTCTGAGGATGATGCCTATGTCACGATACCATTTGTTTTAGGGAAAGCCCGCACAATACCACTTTAGTTCTGGGAGTCTGCACATACATATGTAAAACTGCAAAGAAGCAGAACTCAACATACTAAATGCAGTGGGAACCTCTGGAGACGTGAGAGGAATTCAAAAGAGATTTGCTCTCAATCTACTTTAAGTTCTTATGAGAGCATATATACATTAATCTTATTTGAAAAAGAAAGAGGGTGGCCCTGGCCAGTTTGGCTCAGAGATTGGAGCATCGGCCCCCCCAGAGCAAAAGTTCTTAGGCTTGATTTCTGGTCAAGGGCATGTACCTGGGTTGTCGGTTCAAATCCCGGCCCCTGTTGGGGTCCTACAGGAGGCAACCAATTAATGTGTCTCTCTCACATGGATGTTTCTCTCTCCCTCTCTCACCCTCCCTCCTTTCAAAATCAATGGAAATCCCAGGTGAGGATTAATAAAAAACAAACAAACAAACAAAAAGAGGGCAGAGAGGCAGCTCTTCAAGCTGGGTCTGTTCTGACAGCCTCTCCATCCCTGCTTTTCCAGCCCCACCTTCCTACACTCCCTTTCCATGTGGGCTTGGTACCTGAGCAGCCCAGTGACACTGGATGTGCCCCGGTCCACAATCCGCAGCACCTCCCCTGTGCGGCGCCCCAGGTGCCAGCGCAGTGAGAGCTCATGCAGGTGGGAGAAGAGGCGAAGCTCCACCTGCCGAGATGTGAACTGTTGCACCTTGATCCACAGGAACGTGCGAAGATTGCTTACAAAGCCTGCAGGGAGCCAGGGGAGGCTTCAGTAGGGCTGAGGGGACAAATGACATCAGCCCAGCGCCCAGATGAGAAATGTCAGAAAGCACCAAAGAGCCCAGGGAGGAATGCCTGTAGGAGGGGACTATCAGTAGGAGGGAGGGGCCAGTACCAACCAGGGTGCGACTACCTCATACCTGTACTGCCAGTGCCACCCCCCTGGAGGAATTTGAGGAAGACGTAGGTGGTAACAGTCCAGGCCAGGGAGTGCCAAGGTGCCTTCTCAGTCAGCAAGTTCACTACGGAGAAAATGAGTCAAAGCCCACTATGGTTCCTAAGAATCTTTTCAGGAGAGACTGCCCCAAGCACTAGCCATAGCTTCTTTCTGACCACCCAGCTCTCAACTCTGTCCCATTGCCCTAAATTAGCCCCACCCACCCACCAGGCCAATGAAGGACCAGAGCGCTGAGCTGGCACTCCTTCTCCCCCTCACCTATATCCCTATAGAATATAGGGACCAACACATTCAGTCCCCGGTCCAACCCCATGAGCCCCAGGCAGAAGAGCACGACAAGCTGCAGAGATGGACTCCCCCGAGGCCATAGGTAGCCACTCAGTAGGCGGAGCTTCCTGCCAAGGTCTCGCCAGGTGGACGGTGGTGGCCCCTCTCTTGATTGATCCTAGGATGGTGAAATGCATAGGAGAGGGAAACTCAGAAATCATGAAGAAGTGCACTAGCCAGATATCTTTAGGGGATTACAGCTCCCAGTCATCTTAGATCCACAAGTAATCCCTGATGGGGTCAGAAAGACTAAAAGGGCACAATATGAGCTTCGGGGAGAAAATAGTTTATTATGGTGGGGAAAAATGATGACAGAAAATGAAATTAAGACAGACCCTAAGATTCATAAATTGAGGTGTACCTGGCTCCTTTCTACATCTTGATCTTCTCCACTGACCTGAAACGTGTAGGACTGGGGACGAAGTCCGGGGGCCCAAAGCCCCAGGACAAAAAGCCCTCCAGAGACCACATACCGCAGCACCCACAGGCTAAACTGAACCTAGAAAGAAACATAAGTGAGGAGAGTTATCAAACAGGGCCAAATCCCATTGTCACTACTTATAACAGGGCTGGGGACTGTTGAACCCAGGTCCTCCTCAGGGGCCCAGCATCTAATGGGCTGGGAAAAAAAATCCACAATGACTCAGCACAGACACGCCCCACCAGCTGGCTATCAACTCCTAGCAGGATCCAGCCCCTCCCTTCTTCCCTTTCTTAGAGATATCCCAAATCGTGGAGCCAGTATGATCAGACTTGACATCCTTCCCAGCCCCTGCCACACATGCTTCCCCTCTCCCCATGAGGTCCCTCACCTGTTGGTCCAAGTCCGCCCTTTTCCACCACCACTGTGGGCTGTTCCACGACACCAGGGCCAAATTCTCGGCTGCAAATGCCACAGTCCAGAGGAGCAGGAGACCCGGGCTGTGACTGAATTTGATCCAGGCGCCCATTGCTAGCTTCTGCCGTGCCTGGTTCCGTTCCACAACGAGCAGCCCCAAGCCACAGGCGCTGGCCAGAGTCCCCAGTATGGAAGCCAGCAGTAGGTAACCTGGTAGTGGGGCCCCTCGAGCAGTGCCCACTCGACCAACCAGGCCGGCTAGGGGCAATGCCACCTGAACTGTGGCAAGAATCAATTGCAGCACGTAGGGAGCCACACGAGGGCCGGCCCCCCAAGACAGCGCATCGGGGACAGCTGGCCGCTCCCCACGCTGACGCTTGCAGGGAAGGACCAGCACTACAGCCAGAGCCCCCAGGGCCATCAGAATTGAGGGCATGAGAGTGAAGAAGAAGCAAGGGCTCAGGCCACCCTTCGACCAGGCCGGACCCACGGGCCCTTCGGCCTGGCAGTAGTTGCCCACAGTCACCATGGCAATGCGTGACCAGAGGCCGAGTCTGCAGGGACTGCCGGACGGGAGATCCGGACTGGCCACTCCGGGAGGGGCACGGATGCCGGGGAATCTCGGGTCATGGAGCCGCGGGGGTCGCTGTCAGGGACGCACGTGGACCGAGCCACACCGCCTACTCGCTTCGCGCACGCGCCGCCGCCTCACAGTCACGCAGGGCACGTATGCCGTCTCCTCCCGTCAGCCCCTCGCTCGCTGCCCGGGACCCACCAACTACGGACCCACCGACCTCGGGCCCACAAGAATCTTCAGTGTCTGACTCGAGCAGCTCCGGTTCGCAGCAGCTCCACCCACCATAACCGCCCAGTCCCTACCCAGGGCCCCCATTGGTCAAATGTCACCAAAGGGGCGGAGCTAAATGGTGCTCTTGGGGAAGGCAAAATAGACCAGGGTAGTCAGCTTGGTCACGTGTCCAGAGCGGGAAATCTGACCGCCCATCCGGCTGGAGACCTTGACCTCCAAGGAGTCTGGGAATTGAAAAGGCCCTGCCGCTAAGCCAGCTAGCTCGGTATGTCCGAGCCATTGCATAGGCCCACGTTCTTTCAGGGCCTGTCCTGGTTCCCAGCCACCTGGAGGGATCACACGCACCCCACTTCGCTGGTTCCCAGAACCCTAGCCCCGTGAGACAACAAGGCCGCGACCTGGTCAAAGTCCCTTCTTTATTAAGGGTAATCAAGCTGTACACGGGTCCCCACCGCGTTCCGCTGTGAGTTCAGGCAGCGCAATTCACCAATCACCCGCAGCGGACCAGAGCTTGGTGAGAGCTGGGGTGGAGGGTAAGGGCTGGGTCCCAGCATGCAATGCGGCAGCCCAAAGCCTAGGGCGAAGCCATCCTGTTGCCCCTTTGTCCCCCCCTAGGGGACAGCAGGATGCAGGCCAGAGCTCTCTTGCTGGGAGGTAGACAGACCAGGGCACACTCTAACACCGTCCCTTGTGCAGGTGGTAGTGGTGGGGGTGGAGAGGGTGGGTAAAAAAAGCAGTAATGAGGGCCAGGAAGCCCTCAGTCCCCCAGGGGCCCATTCAAAAAAGTGGACAGGGCAGCAAAAAATTTCCATCCTGTTCCTGCAATGTAAAAACCTTCCTTCTTAGTGTCAAAAGATAGCATGAGAGGAGCTGAGAGCTAGGACCTCTATGCCAACGCAAATCAAAAACTGAACAGAAGGGGAGCAAGCGAACAGAACCAGAGCAAGCAGCTCACATGCCAGCGGTGTGCAGGAAGGGGAGGGGTGAGCAGGCTGCAGCACTGGGAGAGAACTGGGGGTGAGGTAAGGGCCACAGCCTGAGCTGCTCATCTGTTCAGGGTGGGGAAAGGGAGGCCACAGAGGTTGAGAGTCCAGGCCCAACCTCCCCACTCCACAGTTGGCACAGGTTCTCCCTGATTGGCAGCTTCTGTGGTGGGCAGTCCTCTCAAGACTTGCAGGGGTAAGTGCAAAGGTGGCAGTACTGGGGCTGGGCTGGGGACCAGTTTCTAGCACCACACTCTGAGCCACGTGGGTTCCTGGGGATGAGGCTAGAGTCCTGTGTGCCTTGGTTCCTAGGCCCCCAATTTCTCTCCTGGGACTGTGGTGAACCCAGTATTGGCACCTCCCTTGGCCAGGCACGGACACACAAATACCACACGCGTGGAGCCAGGCAACACTCAGAGAAGCCCTCCATGGCAGGTAGATGGGATGGCAGGGCAACAGAAGCCTCCATCCTGGGCACAGGGACCCTCTTCAGCCTTGTCTATACCTGTGGAGAGAAAAGGGCTGGTAGCAGAGACAGTCTTCAGCTATCTGCTTACCCAACAGAAGCCTAGAGATAAGGAAAAGGAAAGTTTGATTCTTAGGGAGGTATGCAAAGGAAAATAATCAAACCCTGGATTTCAGAGCAGGTAAAGGAAGAAAGGGGAATGTATGTTGGAGGGGAGGGTGCTTAAGAGGCCCACCTTCCTTTGAATGAGAAGCTTTGACCTCAGCTTGGAAGTTGCTACTTCTGGAAGTTGTTATCAGGTCCTGGAGCCCCTACCTTGTGCACCTGAGGCGGAAGCTCATCCTCTGAACCCTCCTCAGGGACGGGTTCTGGGTGCCTTGATGCTGACTGTCCATCTTCAGCCCACCCTCCAAGAGGCAGCCGAGAGAAGTGAGAGGGAGCCCGGGGCATTGTGCCAGGATCTAGAGACACAAGTAAACATACTCTTAGAATAAATACAAACAGGAATGAGGAAAAAGGTTCTGGGGATTCCCTGGGTGGGGGCAGGGAGAGGTTAATCTCCTTGGCCTGTCCCTCTGACCTCTTTCTTCACCAAGAGGCACCAAAAAAACCACCCTTTCCTGAAGGCTGTGTCCTTCTGTACGCCCACTGAATACCTGTGATGCCTCCGTAGCGCCTCTGGAAGCCCCCCTGCAGGGTAGTGGTCTCAGGTGCTCCTGGTCTGGGTGCAGCACAGGGATAGCTGGCAGAACGGGGGATAGGTTGGGAGGGCCGGGTGCCCTCTACCCCTTCTTCAGGGGCACTCTCCCCACTGTCATCACTCTCCCGGCGGTGCCACACATGCCGCTCAGGTTCAGCCTGGGCTTGCTGTTTGTGGAGCTGAGACATGCAGGGCTCATTAGTTGCAGACAGAAGATACCTTCTGAAATAGCTGCTCCCCACCATGGTATCAGCCAGTTCCTATTTATACTACCTCACCTAAAACAACTGACCCAGAGTTCCTATTGTATTAATAGTGTATAGCATACATATGATGTTTTACAGGTTAAATTCTTAGCAAATCCCTGGAATGAGCCTGTACATGGTTATAACAGCACTCATTGTACCTAGTCATTTGATTCAAGAACAAACTATGGATCGAAGTGCCAGGCACTCTTTTACGTGCTAGGGATATAGCAGTGAAAAATAGATAAAAATCCTACCCCTTGTGGAGCTTACGTACCCAGGAGGGAGAGAATGGACAATCAACAAATAAATAAGGAAAAAATACAATGTGTCAGATGGTGCTAAAAGCTATGGAGAAAAATAGAGCAGGGAGATTCAGAAGGGTGGGCAAGGAAGGCTTTTACTCAGTGTGGCCAGAGACAGTCTAATGGAAAAGGTAAGAACTGCATAAGGAGAAGGAGGGAGCCATATAAATATCTCGGGGAAGGGGATTCTTTTTTATTTTTTTGTATTCTCACCTGAGGATATTTTTTCCATTGATTTTCAGAGAGAGTAGAAGGGAGGCAGGAAGGGGAAGAGAGAGAGAGAAACATCTATGTGACATCAATTGGTTGCCTCTGCATGTACCCCAACTGGGGCTGGGGATCAAACCTCAACCCAGGTACATGCCCTTGATCAGGAATTGAACCCACAACCCTTTGGTCTGCAAGCCGACACTCTAACCACTGAAGCACACCAGCCAGGGCGGGAAGGGGGTTCGTGCAGGGGAAACCACAATGTATAAAGGTGCTAGATGAGAATAAGCGTGGCTAAATGGATAGTAAGAGGGTAAATGTTGGAATGGAAATTACAGAGTAGGTAAATGACAAAGCAGGGATTTGAATCTACATCTTGCTTCTCCATATCTAAAACCCTCCATTCTATTTTTTCATTTTTTTTTTAATCCTCACTCAAGGATATTTTACCATTTATCTTCAGATAGAGCAGGAGGGAGGAGAAGAGGAAGAGAAACACCGATGTGCGAGAGACACATCGATTGGCTGCCACCTGCACAACCTGGGGCTGGGGACGAACCACAACCAAGGTATGTGCCCTTGGCTGGAATCAAACCTGGAACCGATGCTCTAACCACTGAGCAAAACCAGCCAGGGCCCTCTATTCTATTTTTCAACTGCTACGTTGGTTCTGTAGCTTGCCTCTTGCTGCCTACTCACCTGGTGCATATAGAGGGCATGCAGGCTCATTTCAGTGGTTGCATATTCTGACAGCACCAGGCTCTGCATCTGTCCTTCCCACACACTACTCCCAGAGCTGGCTGTCCTGGCATCCATCCTATCCCTCCCAGGACAGACAGAGAGCACTCATTAACATTTATGAGACCTACACAAAATATGAGGTGCTACTGCCACGCCCTCCCATCTTGGTCCACCTCTACTCACCCAGAGCCTGTCATGGTACTGGTAACCCGGCCCGTGGGAACCTGACCAGATTGCAGAGGGGAGAAGGAGCGCAGGGCAGAGGCGACTTCAGCCCTGTGCCTGGAACCCTGCAGGTCTTTGGGTAGTGAGGGGCCTCGCCATGATGAGCCGGCTACCACATTTGCAATAAGGCTCAGTGGCTATGAAAGAAAAGGGGTGAATAGAATTCTCAGGGCAGGAAGGAGGCCACTGGGGCCCCCAATATTCTGCACACCAGGACCAAATGGCACAGACTGAACAGACAGAAGGAAAAGTATAGGGTAGGTTCTTCCACCCCGAGTCCTCAACTCCAGCTCCTGGAATCCACTCTGCCCATCATCTCCCAGTCCCCAAGAACATACCTCTGACTCAGATTGTAAGGACTGAATGGATGTAAAGAGGGCATTTTCGGGGAGTAGACCCCCTTGGGCAAGGCCAGCAGCTGCTCCGTCCCGCTGAACCTGCTCCTTGAGGAAACCCAGGAAGGCCGTGCTCTCACGTGGTGGCTGCCAGCCAGGGTTGGTGATGGCAAAGTGCATGAGTGACAACTCTGTTTTCCCATCCTCGGCTTGCTGGTACACTGAGGCCTCGGTCTGACCAGCGGATAGCCACTGCACAAAGGAGACCACAGTCAGGAACTCTTACAGGAACTCTTTCTGTACCTTTCCTATTAGGGGGGAGGCTTTGCTCCTCGAGGACAGAGATCACAATGTACTGCTGTATCTTTTTTTTTTATCCTCACCCAAGGACATTTTTGCATTTATCTTCAGATACAGTGGGAAGAAGAGGGGGAGAGAAACATCGATGTGAGAGACATAGTGAGTGGTTGCCACCCACACGACCCCAACTGGGGCCGGAGACAAACTACAACCGAGGTATGTGCCCTTAATGGGAACCGGGAACTCTGATCCATAGGCCAATGCTCTAACCACTGAGCCAAACCAGCCAGGGCTGTACTGCTGTATCTTGTCCAGGGGCCCTGGTGTGGCCACATGCTGGGCTAATTGCTTGGCCTGTGCCTTGCTCAAGGGAGCTTCTTGGCCAAGAGTGCAAGTTTAGGGCTCAAATACAGCCCAGGCTCCTGTTTATCATGCAGTGTGTGCCCTGGTACAGTGCTGCCATTTTGTGATATGTTGGCTCAGAAAAGGTACCTATTTTCAGTTTGCTAGCACTGTCTCTGGCCACCTACCCCCTCCTCTCCCAGTACCTGGGGATGCCCATGCTGGCGAACATCCATCTGGGCAAAGGAGCAGGTATCTCCAACACCAACGACCTCCACAGTGAAATTGCGGAAGAAGTCTATAATCTCCAGGGCCCGTGGACGCAGGCAGAAGATGAGGATGAGGGGTGTGACAATGGGGCTCAGTAACTCCTCCAAGATGAACACCTAATAGGGAAGGGACCGAGGTCATGAGAGCAGGAAGGATCCCAGCCCTCACCACCGAGTTATCAGCCAATTTCTAGTAGGCCCTAACTCCAACTCCACTCACTGCCTTGTACTGGAAGAGCTGGGCAAACTCGTCCCGGGTCTGCGAGCGGTGGGCATTACCCTGCCAGTGGTCAGGCATGTAGTGGATGTGAGCAAGGATCACGCGGAGCAGCTGCTCAGGGCAGAACACCATGTGCTGGTCCGGGATAAAGGACCTGCAGGATCAGGGTTATGGTGAGATGTCAGCTTTGCCAGGAAATGCTAGTCAGCTTGCTCCCACCTGCTATCATGCCCACCTGCACACGGTCACAGTGACCCCCAGGAGTGTGATGGTGGTGAGGACATGTTCCACGGCTAACACATCTTCGTCGTAGATGGTGAGGGCAATAAGCACGGCCAGGATGGAGCCAGCAAAGAAGGCGCCATTCTTGGCCAGCAGTGTCAGCAGAGGTGATAAGAAGCAATTCATGTACTTGGAGGCGGGCTTGTAGCCACGGTTCAGGCGGGACTGCAGCTCATGCTCCAGCTCGTTGAAGTGGCGGAGGTAGCAGCGGCCATAGAGTGACCAGCAACGTGCTCCCAGGGCCCCAGGCTCCCGCTTCAGCACCTCAGCATAGCAGAAGAAGGCATAGAGGATCTGCCAGATAAGGATGAGGGGGCACAGCAGGAAGTTGGCGATGCCAATCCACAGGATGCGGTTGCTGAGGCGCTGGGCCAGCTCTAGCCGTTGCCCACCACGTTTGTACTCAGCCTTGAGGCTCCACTCATTGAGAAACAGAGAGCCAGGTCCCCAGAAGAGGATCAGCTCAAAGTTGTACTTGAGGCCACGGGTGAAGAAGACAACCTCCCCAAGGCCAGGCAGACGAAAGCGCAGAGGCAGGAGGGATTTGTTAACCAGCGCCACCATGTAGTTCTGGAAACGGAGAATGCGGTGATAGATGTCCAGCTCCGTCAGCTCACGCTTGTGGATGCAGATCTGATGTTCTTTCTGGGTCTGCACAATCCGGGCCTGTACTTCCTGCCATGTGCAGTATGGAAGGGCAGACTGTGGGGTGGGGAAGAGACAAGGTATGGGAAGGTGGGATGGTTGCCTTGACCTCTTGCCCTGCATTAGCTGTGAGGCTCAGGGGTCCTGTGTTTAGCTGAGTGGACCCCTTGCCCCACCCTTCCCAAGCTGCAGAAGAAGTCTTGGGCTGTGGTGCTAACTGCCCAACTTCCCAATCTCACCATGGGGATGCGCAGAGCATGCAGGTAGAAGGAGTGGATCTCCCAGTAGCAGCAAATGTTATAGATGAACTTGATAAGCCGGTGGACCCAGAAGACACCAGCGATCACCAAGATGGTGATGAGGGAGCCATTTTCTTGAATCCTGGTGGGGTAAAAAGGGGGAGAAGGGGTGCCCTTAAGGAGTCTTGGCAAACATGCTGCTCTCCTGGAAGATTCAGCAAGACAGAGCCTGACTCTGAGTTCTAAGGAATGTGTTACTGCCTCATATTCCACTCCATTCCCCACCTGCTAGCAGAACTACAGGCTCCGATGCCCTCTGACCTGCAGCCCTTACCTGGCACTACAGACTTGGGCAGGCAAAAAGGCATCTGGCAGAGTGACTTTGACGGGCTCAGTTGGGTGAAGACTGTGGTTCACCATCTTGTTGGCAAATAAGATGTCATAGTCCACACAGCTGACCAGAAAGGTGGTAAAGGCAACCACAAAGAGGAACTGCCTGGAGAGTTGGGAAGAGGGGCACAGCCCAAGAGTCAGAGAGGCACCAGTGAAATAACATAGGAAAAAGAGGAGTCTGGAAGCAGCAGAGCAAGATTAGGAAGCAGCCTCTGGGGAAGTAAAGGGGCTGGAGAACTCCCAATGGGTTCTCTCTACTGCTCAGCTCCATAAACAAGCTCCTATTTTTTTTGCTCTTAGCCTCAGGCCCTACAGAATCAGTCTGCTTTTGCCACATAGTAATCTTTGACACTGCTTACTGGACTCTTTTAGGAGTCTTATTATTGTTATTCCTGGTTCCTAGTCCCTGATTTCCTTTTGAGATGGTAGTTAGAAGCCCTTTGGGGATTTGAACTCTTTTCTTACTGAGGGAGGGTTTCCCAACCCCTTCCTCTTTGGCAAGGCCTTATAGCTCCTTCCTTTTAGAAGGTTCTCTGCCCAGCAGCAGGCCCAAGGTGCAACTGAGGCGGAACAGAGACACTTTTCTCAAGTAGCTGGCATCTCTGATTGAACCATGCCCATTCCACTGGAGCTCTGATGAAATGATCAAGTATGGGTTCTCTTCATAGAAGAGAAAGAACTTGGAAAGCTTTCCTTATACAGGAGATAAAAAAGGTGAAGGCTGTAAATTTTGGTGCCATATCCAGTCCCTGAAATATAAAGGTTTGCAGAATTTTGAGCCTAGGACTGAGATGTACTGGCAGATAGGACCAGGGGTGAGCTCAAGAAGAGTAATACTAAGAGGTATTCCTTCACCAAATCATCCATCCCTTTTTATACTTACATAAGCTCAAAGATCTCCCCAATGAGCATACAAGTGAAGCCATTCTTCTGGTGTAGATTATAAACGTGTAATTCTTAAGAAAAAGTGGTTGGTAGAGACAGTAATTAAGAGCACACACTTTGGTTTCACATATCTGAGCTTAAATCCTGGCTCTATGACTTTCTAGCCATGCATTTCTGACCAAGAACTTAACCTCTTTAAGCTTTTGTTTGCTGTGGTTTATTGGGAATAATAGCACCTGTCTCATAGGATCATTAGGTCTAAGGTAATGCATGTAAAGTATTTAACACAGAACTGACAAATGAGTCAAAAGACATTAATTATTATGGTTATTAGCATCCCATCAAAAAGGAGGATCACTCTTAATTCCTTGTAAATTAACACCACAAAGTGAAACCCACATAGCTCTTAGTAAATGTGGGGTATCATTATTTACAACAATCATTAGTTCCTCATCCTCTTTCTACCTCAAGAGTTCCATCCCCCTTACATGGATTGTAGACAAATCTCCCCCAAAGTCATCAGGGCCTGGCTTAGAGAGGGGCTAAAGGTCCCACAGCTCCAACATAGAGGCACAAAGGATATTCGAGAGAAGAAGAGGTCAAGGTTTTCGATGTGGTGCCAAGGTGCTGTGGGCACAGGAGCAGAGATGTCAGAACGCTGAAGGAACGTAAGCCCCCTTTTCCCACAGTGTTCCTCCACCAACTCTCCCCCATGCCCCAGCTCTGGCTGTCAGGGCCAAAAACTCACACTTGCTCCCCTCAGGGACATGCACCAACAAGTCCTCCTCTCCTGGGGGTGAATCACTGTAGGAGGCCTCTAGGCGCTGGTATTCAGTGTCAAACTGCGCCATCACCGCCGCCCCCTGTCCACCTTATCCACCTGCCATTAATGAGGAAAAAGAGACCCAGGGTCAGCCCCTGGTGCTGCTTGTCTGCTGTCCTGCCTACTAGACCAAGAGTGAGAAAGATTCCTTGGTTCCCACTACCAGTTTCCTTGGCTCAAAGACAGAGGAGGATTAGTAGTGAAAGGAGAGCAGCAAGCTCAGGGCTTCGGAGACCTTAACTGACCAGTGAGGTCAGTCATTCTCAGAGCCTTTACTGAGTGTCTGCTGAGGCCTTACTAGCCTGGAGCCAGACTCTGCCCTTTTGGGGGAACTATTTCATCTTCTATTAGTGAAGAGGAGGGGCCCTCCCCCTGCGATCCTGCAGAAACCTAGTCTCCCAAGAGACTAGCAGTTTGGGAGCACTTTGTAAACAAAGGTTTGAAATAAGCACGTGGCCTTACCAGCTCCATGGACAGTGCCTGCTCCACTCCAGCCCTTGATGCCCTGGCTCTGCAGCTGCTGGAGGAGAAGGTGTCAGGCCTCAGAGATTGGGGAGTGGGGACAGAAAAACACCCAACCTTCCCAGGCACCTCCCCACCCCCTCATTAAGAGTAGGCCAAGCATGGGAAAGGGAGGCATCCTTCCAGCCTAGGGTTATGCACATCTCCTCTGGTAGTCCTATACAACTCAAGAAGACTGAGTCAGTACATACCTGAGGTCAGGAAGCCCCTCTGGACTGCCTCTCCATTGCTCCACCTCAGCCTCATAAAGTAGGTCAAAAGGGTCCACAAAGCCCAAAACCCAAGAAGCGAGTGTTTTCTGAAGAGGACCTTTCTGCTCAACCCCTTTACTTGCTTCCCTAACACTGGCAGGCATAGCTCCTGGATGGGACATCCTGACTGGGTCAGTGTAGACCTAGATCCTGGGCAAACTGTGTGTGCCGTCGGTCCATGTAGCCAGTGCCACCGGGTCTAGGTGGCACTCACCCGGTCAGTGTAGACCCTGGGACCCTGGAGCACGGCCCGGCTTGGCCCCGGTGGGATTCCCTGGGTTAGTGAGAGCCTGGGTCCAAAGGAGCTGACCAAACCCTCAGGGAACTCACCACTCACCAGGGCAATGTGGACCCAGGGCCCATGGAACCCCAGCAGGCCGGGCTTGGGCTCAAGGGTTCCTGCGGATGTTGAAGGAAGGAGCCAGTCCGACAGCGGATACCCTTGATGGGCTGGGTTGCCTCCCCACACCCAGCAGCCACGACCCGAGCCCAGCGCGCCCAGTCTCCCGTCTCCAGGGCAAGGGCTTGGCTTCCTACAGCGGACAACCTTGCGCGCGGCTCCGACACTCGCGCGTGCGCCCGCGCGACCCCGCTATCAAAACATTCCGGCTGCGCGCCTCCGCCCCACACGCGGTGCCCCTTCCCCCGTTACCCGCCGCGAGCTCACTTAGGTCTCCGCGGTCACTCTTGTCCAGGTCCGGCCCAGTGCCTGAGATACCAGTAACCGGTCTCGCGTTTCACCTAAGGAACCGTGGCCCGGATGATTCCAGGGGCTCCGACGACTCCGTTGAACTCGGCAGGAACCACAGCGCTAGGCCCGGCGTCTGCCACTCACTGTCACTAGCAGCTAGCATGACCAATGAGCATGGGGGGGTGGAGACAGGGCGGCCAATTCTTGGCTCTGAGGGCGGGACTAAAGGCTCAAGGCGGGCCTTGAGCGGTCAGAGGACCAATAGGGCCCTTTACGTGGGGCGGGGCTCAGGTGTGGGGATGTTGTTTGTCCTCTTCGCTGCACCGTAGTGGCAAGATTGCTGTGGTGTTGCAGAAATCCAGGCTTGGAACTGTGGATGTACTTACGGCTCAGCAGCTGGAGACCTGTGGTGCAACTTCTGAGGGCTGGGAGGAGTCCACGAGGTTTAGTCATTGCTGGAGCTCATCGCACGGGTAACGAAGAGTGTTCTGTTCGGGAATCTCAGTGATTTTAACTGTTGGATTCGATTTGGAAGCTGGGTGCTCCCCCACTTCACTCTTGTGTAGTCCGAGACTGAGGGTATGAGAAAGCGGGTTGGGTTCACATATTAACCCCAAAGCTGACTCCTGACACCTGGGCGAGGGCCGAGGTGTCTTGCGGGGCGGTGGAAACCAAGTCTGGCAGGCAGCAAACGAGGCTGTCGGATCTCGCTTGGGGAGGGCTTAGCTTTTTTCCCTTTCTTTTCTGCTCAGCCATGTCGCCGGCTCCAGCTGCAGCCCAGGCTCCTACGTCGGTCTCCCTGTTTGATCTCAACGTGGATGCCCCGGTTCTTCGGGGCCTGAGTCTAGTGAGACACCATCCCGGGGAGATTGTGTCCCAGGCTCTGCGGACTTCCTGTCCAGGTATCTGGGAAGATTTGGGGTGGACCCATGAAGAACATAACAGAACTCTGCATCTTATTGCTCCTCCAGAGAACACACTCTTATTGGTATTTCCCAGTTTAGGAGCCCTTGTTGATATCTCTTTCCACGGAAAAAAATTTATCTTAAGTTCACTCAATCTCTAGATTGTTTCTAGCACAGGCTTCTGAATTATTTTTAGACAAGCCTCTTCCCATTGCTTATGTCTTGTCTCATTAACATTTCTTTCCTGCAAATACACTTCAAAATTCCTAGATATAGTGCAAATTTAACTGGATTCCAATCAAATAATTTCTTTATGCTGAATATAAAAAACTATAATATTTTGTTTTGTGCAACTTTGGTTTATTTCTTGCTATGTTTTTCTTGAACCTTTTTAGAAACAAACTGCACACTGTAATTGGGAATGTAAGCTAAAAAATTGGTACTCAGGAGGTGGTTTTTGCACAGTTAAAAATATATACCAACACATATTTTCTGCAAGATTCCTTTAAATCCCTTTGATTAAAAACAATGTTTGACTTATAGTCATTTTACATAAGTCTTTTCAGAAGCATATTTATTGTATGAAGTGATAACTATGCCATTTATTTCATGATTACTAGACTGTAAATTTCTTAAAGGCAAGGATATGCAGTCTTTTTCTTTTGTACCCGCCTCTGCTTTATATATCAAACACTGAATATAATTCCAGGTACCATGGATTTGGGCTCCCTTTCCACCTCTTATTATCCTCCCCTTATTTAGGTTCAGAGAAGAGAACAAGTCCAGAAAGAAAACCACTCCAGGGTCCTCTGGATATTTCAGGGAAGTTATTTTGTTCAACCTGTGACCAGACCTTCCAGAACCACCAGGAACAGGTAAAAGTCCAGGTGCAGAACTAAATGGTGGAGGCAAAAGTAGAATGGTGGGTGAGGAGAGGTAGATATTTCATTTGTGTTTATTGAATAAAGGTTCAGTTGGTGTTACACAGTTATACTCCCTGGAGTCTTGTTACTGGTCTTGGGTACCATAAAAGGCCAGGCTGGGGCATATTTCCACATTCTGCTTCCCTCATTGACTCCTACCAGAGAGAACATTATAAGCTTGACTGGCATCGGTTTAACCTAAAGCAACGTCTCAAGGACAAGCCTCTCCTGTCTGCCATGGACTTTGAAAAGCAGAGCTCCACAGGTGATGACTGGTGGGAGACCTTTATGGGAGTAGGACATGGAGGTGGAAGAAGGCCCTCATTTAGGAGCTTGAGGAAAGTTAAAAAATGAGGCATCAAACTTGTGTATCTCATGTTTCAGGAGATCTTTCCAGCATCTCAGGATCAGAAGACTCAGATTCAGCCAGTGAGGAAGACTTACAGATACTGGATGAGGAGAGGGTTGAGTTTGAGAAGTCTAACAGATCCCGAGGCTTCTGCTCCCATCGGGTTCTTTTCCAAAATGCCCAGGGTCAATTTCTTTATGCTTATCGCTGTGTCCTAGGCCCTCACCAGGTAAGTGATGGCACACATTGTGTGGTTAACTCCAACCTTTTGTACATTCAGCCTAGATTTACACTTAGCCCAGTCCATTTCTCACTCTTTCCCTTCCTTTTTGTTTGGTGTGGGTATCATACTTGACAGCATAGTCCTGGATTGAACTGGCCTGAATCTTGGGTCAAGTGCCATGGAATTGTTTGGAAACAGAACAATCTAGGTTTGGATCGTAGTTCTACCGCTTGATCTTGACTACCTCTACAAGCCTCACATTTCCTTGTTTGTAAAGTGGAGACAAGCCTCAGGGTGGTTGTCTTAAATGAGATAATGCATGTGAAGTAGCACTGACATTTGGTTTTTTGCTCTCAATGAATGTAACATGTTTATGCTACTCCTATCATCCAGGTGATCCCAGAAGGGCCAGAACTGCTGCTACAAAACCTGCAAAGTGGAGGTCCTAAACACTGCGTGGTACTCATGGCTGCAGCTGGGCACTTTGCTGGTGCCATTTTCCAAGGGTGAGAGGGTGGGTGCTATGTGGGGTTAAGGATGGAACTGATCCTGGTAAACTGGGAGTAGCAGGTTTCCAGTACTGAGTCTGTGTTGTCTACAGAAGAGAAGTGGTGACACACAAAACCTTTCACCGCTACACAGTACGGGCCAAGCGTGGCACAGCCCAGGGACTTCGTGATGCCCGGGGTGGGGTTTCTCGCTCTGCTGGAGCCAACCTGAGGCGCTACAATGAAGCTACACTATATAAAGTAAGTTAGGCATCTCAGATCTGGTGGTCCACTACTGCACATTTCTTCATCAAATCTTTAAATGTTACAGTAAAGAGGTTGACTCCTTTATCTCCCAGTCTTCATTATTTCTGGGTAGACAAAAGGTAGAATAGGGTGCATTCCTAGGAATCTTAGTCTTCTTCCTCCCTCTGTGTTAATTTCTACCTTTCACTCCTTATACATGGGGCCATTTTGGGGTTGGAGATTTAAAACTAACAAGTGAAGATATGCAGGGCTGAGTTATTCTCTCCTCTAGGATGTTCGTGAGCTGCTGGCAGGGCCAGGCTGGGCTAAGGCGCTGGGGGAGGCTGGGACAATACTGCTGCGTGTCCCGCGCTCTGGCCGGTCTTTGTTTTTTGGAGGCCAAGGGGCACCCCTACAACGGGGGGATCCCCGACTTTGGGATATCCCCCTCGCTACCCGCAGACCCACCTTCAAAGAGCTACAGCGTGTGCTCCATAAGCTGACCACTTTGCATATCCATGGTGAGCCTTTGATCCCAATCCCCAGACTCCCCAGACCTTCCCGTTCCTTCTAACCCAAACCTGGGGTTCTCATTTGTGCATCCAAATGATTTTCTAGTCTAGACTGCAGCCCAATCACATCTTCATTGAGAAAACCTGAGCTGGCTTCTCCTCAGTTAAATTTAAAAATCTTGTTTTATGGTAGGAGAAAACCCCCGGGAGACAGTCAGGTTGGACTCACCTCAGTCATACTGGAAGACAGTGAGAGAAAGGAAGAAGGCTATCGAAGAAGAAAGAAAGGTCCCCAGTGATGAAAATGGGACACTAGGACAGAATGAGGAGTCTCCCAAACAAGGTTTGAGCACAATCTGTCAACTGTCAAATCTCTATCTGGGTGTCTGTCCTGGAAATTTAGTAGCAAATCCCCTACTTTCACTTTCCTATTTATAGATGAACCCTTACACCACACACACACACAGGTCTGTTTATAATATGGGATATGTGGTAGCAATTACTGAGACATGTTTAGTGACTTTTTTAAATCTGTTACCGCTTTTGTTCATTCATACATTTCCAATATTCAGAAAAGTCTTAGCATGTAGTAGATGCTTAAATATGTGTTGTATGAATCTCACAGAATTGACTTGTCTTATTGGATGCTAAGGGCTGCTTCCCTGGCTGCAGACTCTTGGCCTGCATAGCTGTCAGTGCTCCTGTGCTTTCCTCTGTGTGCACCACCCTAAGGCTGCTCATGGGAGAGTCTAGGGACTTTTGACTCTGCCTAGCTCCTTCTGGGCCTGTCCTTGTCTGGGCTGACAGCCTCATTTCTGCATGTGATATTAAGGGATTCAGCTCTTGATGTGCTACTTTATCTTGGGTGACAATACAAATAATTCTATTTCAGGATGATCTGGACTATCTCCTTATGTACATTCTTATGTGTCTGGGGCAGCCCGTATCCTTCCATCCTCTGCTTATTCTTTAGATGGAACTAACATGTCAAGTTTTTCCTTAGGTTCAGGGTCAGAGGAAGAAGATGGCTTCCAGGTAGAGTTGGAGCTAGTCGAGTCGACACTGGGGACCCTTGATCTTCGTGAGTTTGAGGTATTGCCCAAGCGGAGGAGGAGAAAGAAGAAGAGGGAGAAAAGCCGAGACCTGGAGGCTGGGGCACAGATGACTCTTCCCCAGCAACCTCAAGAAGACAAGGCCTTCTCACAGTCAGCCAGGGCACATGCAGCCCCTTTGGAGCCTTCCCTGGATGAGGCCAAGGTCCCTGGTCAATCACAGCTCTGGGACATGCTTCTCACTGCTTGCCGAGCTGGAGATGTTGGGATGCTGAAAATCCAGCTAACTGCCAGCCCCATAGACCCTGAAGTTCTGTCTCTTCTCAATGCCCCCTTGGGCTCCAGAGGCTTCACTCTCCTGCATGCAGCAGCTGCAGCTGGGAGAGGCGCAGTGGTTCGCCTGCTGCTGGAGGCAGGTGCTGACCCCACCATCCAGTAAGTAAGGGTCCCATGCCGAGCCCTTTAGGGTATAGAAAGGATGATCTGAAGGCTAACATTGGCATTGGCTACTTGACAGTATTCCCCCTTGGTCTGGTTAGGTGGTGTTAGGAGATGCTAGAGGCAAGTTAAACCCATTTGGGGGGTTTTTACACCTAGGGACTCCCGGACCTGGCCACCATATATGGTTGCAGCTGACAAATCAACACGTAATGAGTTCCGAAGATTCATGGAGAAGAATCCAGATGCTTATGATTATAGCAAGGCTCAGGTCAGCTGGGACCAGAAGCAGCAGCAGAGTGGGAAGGCATCATAGATTCTGGCTAGATCTCTTCTACTTTCTTACAGTTTTACCAAGGATAGTTTGTATAGGTCTTACCGCATACCTTTCTGGAAATCCTCCAGGTACCAGGGCCACTGACATCAGAAATGGAGGCACGGCAGACTATGCGGAAAAGGGAGCAGAAGGCAGCCCGGCGACAGCGGGAGGAACAGCAGCGGAAACAGAGGGAGCAGGAGAAGCGGGAGCAAGAAGAGCAGCAGCGATTTGCTGCTCTCAGTGACAGAGAGAAGGTGAGGCTAGAGGTTCTTTCTTCCACAGTGAAGACTTCCTTAGAGGTCTGATCCCTTCCCAGTGTGTAGCTGTCACTTCTTAGGCAACCTATCCACCATTCGGGCCTTGTCATTAATACAACTTCTCTTTCCCTCAGAGAGCTCTGGCCGCAGAGCGCCGACTAGCTGCCCAGTTGGGAGCCCCTGCGCCTCAGATCCCTGACTCTGCAATTGTCAATGCTCGGTATGTGGAGGGGGCAGGAGTGATAATGAGTGGGCCATGTTTGGGCAAGTAGAATGAGTGCATACATAGAAAGGCTGTTGAGGGGATATGAGAAGTTCTTTGAACCTTTGGAGTGAAAACAGAAATGGCAGGAGGAGGGATAGGGAGAACGTGGATTGGAAAGTTTCTGGGGCACCTGTCCATCTATTTTCTTTCCTCTGTTCAGACGCTGCTGGAGTTGTGGAGCATCCCTCCAAGGCCTCATTCCCTTTCACTACCTTGACTTCTCTTTCTGCTCCACACGCTGCCTCCAGGATCATCGCTGTCGGGCCAGGAAGCCCTCTTCCTGATCTCTCACAGCTTCACCTGGGGCCAACTCTAGGCCCTGAGAGGGCACATTTACAATGGTCCTAGGTTACTTCTTCCCCGAGAAACCAGAGTATTTGGAAGATTGGGGTGAGAGACACTCAGGAACCAGGACAAAGATAGGGCCACAGAGGTGTGTGGAGCTGGTACTGTCTCTGGAACTTTAATCACAATAAAGTTTGGCAAGGAAACTGCACTTGTACAGTTGTTGTGGCCTTTGATACTTAGTGGTCACCATGGCTAGCACCGAGGGATCCTGCCCACTCCACGTCCCACCCAGGTCCAAGGGTTACCTTTCAGTGCCCACTTAACTCCATTGGTTCAGAGTCACTTTGTGTATCAGCTGAGAGGGAATAGATGTATGTCTTGTGCAAGGTGCTATTGAGGATAGGACTATCCAAAAATTGGATTTCAGGTTGGGGAGGCACATTTTCTAGCTCAAGCAATGTGATTTTGTTGAGAGATCCTGTGGGAAACAGCAGGGGTCTTGGCACGTAGAGGGTCTGTTGTGGCCCTCTCTTTGTCCAGTACCGGCCCAAGTTAAACCCATTGATCCAGACTTGGCCCTGTGGTGGAGGGAGGAGAGAGGAAAATAATAAATGGCTAGTTGTCAAAAGGATAGAATCATCCTCTTTTGGATTTCTAATTAGAATAACAACTTCTGCTCCCTTTTCTTCCATGATTTTCCTGTCTCATCATCCCCCACCCCCACCCGACCACCACCATCAGCAGTACCTTGGTCCATCCAGGTAGAAAGAGAAATGTGTCTCCACCTGAGTCTAAAATTGAAAACGTTGTGGAGTAGAAGATGGGGCCAGAGGGAATTTGAGGACGTGAATTTTTCAGCAATTGAGGGGGAAACCACCACTTTACAAGTTTATCAACTTCCAGAGGGAACATCAGCCAGTGGGTAAGGATTGTTTGCCCCAGAATTGGTGGCTCTAATAGGCCCTGTGAAGAGGGTAAATGAAAATTCATCATTCAATAACCTGTAAGGTGAGACTGTCCCTAATCAAGCCCTGAGATGCAACTAGTAGCCATGTCTAGATCCCCGCAAGCCACTATTTTGCTAAGGACATGGCTTTTGCTTATCTTCCATCAGGCCCCTATCTTTTATATTTGGTCAATAAAGTTATGGGGGCGAGGGGATGGGCAAAGCTAGCTCACCTTGAAGTCACTGTAGTTAGACCCGAAACTAAGCCTCCCCATGTTCTCCAGCAAGACATCCACTGTGGCCCCCATTTTCCCCGTCAAAAATAGTTTGTGTTTCATGTTTCGTTCCAAAACACCTTGAAACACCTGTGGATAAGAGGATCTATGACAGGAAGGGCTCAGAATCTAGCTCCTGGCCACCAAACAGGAAGCCACATTAGGATATTCATTCAGAGGGCAAAGAGAAGGTAGCCCATCTGTCAAACACCCATCCATTCTAGAAGCTTACCCTTAGGCAGACTCTTTCTCATCCCAGCTTATCCTGGACCCCCTGCAAATGTGGGTAGGCAGTGGGAAAAGGTAGATAGGGGAACTTAAGACTAAAGGGTGCTTGGGAGGAGAGGAAAAGGGGGCTCACAAGGTAGCCTGGAATTAGGTTCCTACCCCATCTACCATCACGTAGGCACGGTCATGTACTCCGTTGTTTGGAACCCAGAACTGTGTTGGCTCAAAAACAGGGTACATTAGGTAGGTCCGGTACAACATAAAGCCACGGTCCTGGGTGTGGAAGAATGAGTACTTATGATAAACAGATAAAAAATGATACTGTGGGGAAGATGCAGACCTTGAGGAAGGTTGCCTTAACCCCTGGATGTGGGATTATGCATTACCTGCCTGACAGCCTCAAAGGTCATTGGCAAGATGGAATGGATAGGTCCTTGGGGGCACAGTAAGTGCAGGAAATCCAGCATATACCCATCCTATTAGAATAAGGGTGCAGTTTCAGAATAAAAGGAAGTTTCAGAAGAGAGGGAAGGGCAGAATGGAGGGCTATTTAGAAGATAATAGGGTAGAATCAGAAGAAGTGGGAAGGAGCTTACCAGGTACAGGGTCAAAGGTCCGAGCATCATCTTGGGGCTGGGGGGAGGTAAAGGTCCCAAGGGGATTTCCTGGAACTGAGCCCAAATTCTCTCAGGAGCCATAGAAAAACCACACCACCCCTATTCCAAGACCCTAGCACAGGGTTCTTAACCTGGCATCCAGGGAAGGGCTTCAGGGGTCATGAAGATCCTGTAATTTTGCACATACTTGTGTGTATCTCCCCATGTAGTCCCAGCTGGGCAAGTGGGAAGTGCTCACAGGGCTCTGTAGCCCAGACAACCACCAGTGATTTCTGGGAACCCTTTACAAACAATTTAGGCACTCCTTCCCCCAAATTAATAAAAGCCTTTGGCGCTTAATGAAGTGGTAGGGCACCTGGCTGATGACATTTCGAAGAGCAAAAAGCTTAGGTGTGACGTCCCCTGCTTCAGATATTGGTGCATCGTAGTCATAGCTGGTAGTAATTGGAAGGAAGTGTCCCTTCTCATCAGCACCTGGGGTTAAACCAATTTAATTAATTCAATATTATCTAGGCACATGCAGAAACTTTTGCCTTCAGAGGGAGCAGTGGTGGCCGTATCCAGCTTCCTTCTAGATATCCTAAACTACCCAGCCTTCAGATTCTCATTCCTTGCTACCTCCCTCCTTCCGCCCCAGGGAACATCTGAACTCACCATTCCAGTAACCAAAGTTGGTACCTCCATGAAACATGTACCTGAAGTGGGGGAAGGTGGAGGAAAAGGCACAGCTGACCCATGGAATCTTAACTTTCATCCCCAACACCCAGTTACAGATTCATGTTGACCCTGGTGTCTCCAGTTACATGTTCACACTGGCTCCCAACTTCAGCATGTTCTCAAGTCCTCTGGTTACATCTGTAATGGACCGTGTGGAGTGATTCTGGCCCCAGTAATCCAGCCAGCCTGTGTAGTACTCAGAGTTCACCTAGTGTGAAGTGAAAGGAGCCATGAGCATGATGGGGAACTGAGCTCGACCCATTCCCAACCCTGACTCTTGCCTTGATTGCCCTCCCCTCTGGCTTCTCACCAATGGCCCGTGGGGTTCATACTCCCTTTGCAGGGCAAAGATTTTGGTCATGTTGTCAGCTGCAGAAAGGAGGCACAGGTGAAAGATAAACATCAGAAGAGGTGCCCCTTCCCCAGACTCCATTCCTAACCCTTGCTCAGGAGACCTGGGCCAAAATCTACAGTGGTATACAGTCCCTCGAGGGAGCCACACTTGAGTCCTTCAGGCCCATCAGTGGTGAAGAGCAAGATTTCTTCTCCTAGTAGTGCCCGGAAGAGCCCAGCCAAGTGTCTCATGTAGCTGATGTCACAGGCCCTATAGCTTCCATATTCATTCTCCACCTGCCAGCAAAAAGGAAAAGAGGAGCCCAGCTATGATGTAGAGAAGGTTAAGGACCCCTGTCACCTCCTTCCCCTTGCCCAGTCAACTTTCCATTTGTACCTGAATGCTAATGATGTTGCCCCCATTGTGGTAGAGCCATGGATATATCTTGGGCAGCAAGACCTTGAACCAGGAGTCCACTGCGGCAAGGAAGTCTAAAGGAAGGAGCAGTGCTCTGCTCATTAGGGCCCACCACCTCCACCATCCCCACAATGCCAGCAACTTCAGTGCTGCCTGAACTTTGGACTGAAGTTTATATCCCACTTGTCCACAACTAAATGTGGGAAGCAGTAACTTTTAAGCTCTCAACCCTAAGCACTAGTATATTTGCATGGCAATGAAATTTGAGCACAGGAAACCTGAAACCAGTGTTTCTTGTAAGCTTATTTTTTAAATGTAACAAAAATGTTAAACACATCTCATGGAGCTATTATTATGTAATCGATGTACACCTGAGATTGCTATGAACTAGCATGGAAATTCACAGAAATGTAGATTGCCTGACCTTGATGTAATCGACAGTCCAGATAATTTAAGTCATGCCTTAAATCTCAACTCCTATTTGTGATTTTTGTTGATTCATCCTCATGGTTTTCATGCATGTTATTACCTTTGCCTGACACTTCCCTACTCTCCTTTACCTAGCCAACTCCAACCCAGTCTTCAGGTCTTCATATATTTCACTTCCTCAAGAAAGCCTTTGATATCCCAGATTAGGGTAGATCACCCTGTTACACACTCTCATATCACCTCACTTCTCTTTCAAGCATGTTGCCAATTATAATTAAACATTTATTTATGTAATTGTTTCCTGTTGTTCTCCCCCACTAGTGAGCAGGAACTTTGTCAAGTTCATTTGCTTGGTCCCTATCACTGAGGACAATGCCTAGCAGATAGCAGACTACCCTCCCCCCCTTTATTGACATTACAAAGAGAGGAAGGGAGAGGGAGAGAGAGGTAGAAACATCGATGAGAGAGAACACCGATTGGCTGCTTCCTACATGCCCCCCACTGGGGATTGGGCCCACAACCTGGGCATGTGCCCTGACCAGGAATCAAACCAGCAACCTCTTGGTGCATGGGTCAATGCTCAACCACTGAGCCACACTGGCCGGGCAGATAGCAGACTCTTGAAGGTGGATTTGGTTAAAGATATTTTGGAGGATATTTTTGTATTCTTAAAAGATTTAATTCCTTTTTATTATGGGTGGTGACTAAGCACCAAGCACTGTTCTAGGTTTTAGGGATACAGAAAAGAACAAAAGAGACAAAAATCTCTCTTTGTGGAATTTCCTTTCTAGTGAGGGAAGCAGATAGTACATTATATAGGTAAAATATATAGTGGGTTTGCCCTGACCGGTTTGGCTCAGCAGTTAGAGCATCAGCCTGCAGACTGAAGGGTCATGGGTTTGGTGCCTGGTCAGGGGCACATACCTGGGCTGCAGGTTCCATACCTGGCCCTGGTTGAGGTTGTGCAGGAGGTAGCCAATCAATATGTCTCTAACACATTGATGTTTCTTTCTCTCTCTCTCCCTTCCTCCCTTAAACACTATCTAAAATCAGTGGACAAGTATCCTCTGGTGAAATTTTAAAATAATAAATAAATAAATAAATAAATAAATAAATAAATAAATAAATAAAATATAGTAGGTTAATGCCAAGGAGAAAAATAAAACATGAAAGGAAGATATAAAATGGTGGCATGGGGCCCTGGCCAGATTTGCTCAATGGTTAGAACACTGGCCCCAGGACCAAAGAGTCATGAGTTCGATTCTGGTCAAGGGCATGTACTTTGGTTGCAGTTTGGTCCCCAGCCCTGGTCGGGATCGTTTGGGAGGCAATCAATCTATGTGTCTCTCTCCCGGAGATGTTGCTCTATCTCTATCTCTCTCCCTCCCTCTCTCCCACTCTATCTGAAGATAAATGGAAAAATATCCTTGGGTGTGGATTTAAAAAACTAAGTAAATGGTGGGGTTGGGGGAGAGCTTAAATTTTAGAGGCTGACCCAAGGAAGGCCTTACTATGAAGGTGATTCTGCAAAAAGACCTGATGGGTTTGAAGAACAGCAATGAGGTCAGTGCAAACAATGAGAAAAGTAGATGTAAGGGAGGTAACTGAGCCAACTAGCAACTAGTAGACCTTTTTTTTCTTTTGTTAATCCTCACCTGAGGATATTTTTTAGATAGAGTGGACTTTTGTTAATCCTCACCTGAGGATATTTTTTAGATAGAGTGGAAGGGAGGGAGGGGGAGAGAGAGAAAGAGAAGACACATTGATCGGTTGACCCCAACCAGGGCTGGGATGGAACCTGCAACCCAGGTATGTGCCCTTGACTGGGAATCGAACCTCAGTCCTTCAGTCCATGGGCCAATGCTCTAACCGCTGAGCCAAACCAGCCAGAGTAGGAACTGGTAGACCATTTTAAGGAATCTATAGTTCATATTCTGAATGAGATGAGGACCTGTTGGAGAGGTTTAAGCAGAGAAATGACATGATCTGATATATATATTTAAACATGTTTTAACAGGATCACACTGGCTATTGTATTGAGAATAGACTATATAGGGGAAGGTCAAAGAAGGGAAACCAGTTAGGAAGCAGTTAAAGTAACCCAGCTGAGAGAGGTGTTCTGAACCAGCGTGGTGGCAGTGGAAGCGATGAAAAGTAGTTGAATTCAATATATTTTGAAGGTAAAGCTGACGGAATTTTCTGATGGACTGAGTGTGGGGTGTGAGAGAAAGAGAGACATGAAGGATTATACTATAGTGTTTAGTCTGATGAGTTGGAAAATAGGGTTGCCATTAACTGAGATGGGGAAATTGTAGGAATAGCTGCTTTGGGAAACAATACCAAGAGCTTAGTTGTATGATTATGAATTTTAGATCTTCCAATGCAGAAGTCAAGTAGGCAGTTGGATATATGTTTTTGGGGGCCAAAGGAAGGTCCTGGAGTTACCATTTTTCAAAGTCATTAGTTATTAGGTGGAATTTAATGCCATGCAAATGGATGAGATCATCCAGGACATGAACTTAGACAGAAAAGAGAAGCATCCAAGGACTGAGATCTGAAACACTCAAACATTTAGCAGAAGGGGAAATGGAGAAGAGCCAGTAAGAGATTGAGGAGTGGTCAGAAAGATTGTGGGGAGAGGGGCAAAGACCAGATAAGTGTAGTATCATAGACGCTGAGAGAAAAATGTATTTCAAAGATAGTGATGAACTGTGCTGAATGCTGCTTAGTGGTCAAGGAGGAAGAGGTCTGAGAAATCACCATGGAGTTAACGATAAAGAAGTTACTGGTTTTCGCCCTGGCCGGTTTGGCTCAGCGGTGAGAGCGTCGGCCTGCGGTCCAGAGAAGTTACTGGTTTTCTTGGGAAAACCAGAGATTGCAGCCCTGGCCAGTGTGGGTCAGTTGATTGGGCGTCATTCTGTGCACCAAAAGGTTGCTGATTCCTGGTCAGGGCACATGCCCAATCCATGGTAGGGGTTATGCAGCCAATCAAAGTTTCGCTCTCACAGTGATGTGTCTCTCCCTCTCCCAACCTCTCTCTAAAAATCAATAAAAAAAGGAAGTGAGAGACTACACGTAATACTCACCATTTTTACCATTTAAAAAAATAGAGACAGATTGCATGTGGGTATTCCATCAATACTTTATCATTTAAAATGTATTTCATAGTGAGCTGAGTTTGGGAAATGCCATCGGGGCTTAAAGTTCTCCAATACCCTAAGAAATGAAACAGCACCTGGAGATTCCTTAGCAGATATAAAGCATTTACCAGAGTGATCTTTTTTTTTTTAAATTTTTAAAATTGATTTTATTTTTTTTTTTTTTTTTATCCTCACCCGAGGACATTTCTTCCATTTTATGTTTAGATAGAGTGGGAGGAAGGGAGAGAGAGAGAAATATCGACGTGAAAGGGACACATCGAGTGGTTGCCACCCACACGACCCAACCAGGGCCAGGGACAAACTGCAACCGAGATACATGCCCTTAGCGGGAACCGAACCCGGGTCTCTCAGGACCGCAGGCCGACGCTCTAACCGCTGAGCCAAACCGGCCAGGGCAAATTTTTAAAATTGATTTTAGAGAGAGGAAGGGAAAAGAGGGAGGGGGGGAGAGAGAGAGAGAGAGAAAGAAACTGATCAGCTGCCTCCTGCATGCCACTACTGGGGATCTAGCTGGCAACCCAGGCATGTGCCCTGACTAGGAATCAAACTGGCAACCTCTCAGTGCATGGGACAATGCTCAACCAACCACACCAGCCAGGGCACAGTGATCTTTTTATTTTTTTCCCCCCTCTATTAATTTTAGAGACAGGAAGGGAGAGGGAGAGAGAGATAGAAACATCAATGAGAGAAAACATCAACTGGTCACCTCCTGCATGTCCCCCACTAGGGACTAGGCCCACCACCTGGGCATGTGCCCTGGCCGGGAATCGAACTGGTGACTTCTTGGTGCATGGGTTGACACTCAACCACCGAGCCACACTGGCTGGGTCAGAGTGATCTTTTTAAAAAGCATAAATCAGATAAAATTATTCTCTTGCTCTAATGACTTCCTATATGCACCTGAAATGAAATTCAAACTCCATGAAATATTGGGTATCTCGGAACTTAATCTTGAGTTCTCATCTTTTCTTTCTCTACACTCTTTCTCCAGGTGATATCTTAGTATCCATGAATTTAAGTGCCATCTGTAGATTGATAATTCCCAAATGTATATCTTTAACCCGGACTTCCCCCTAAGCTCCATATGCACATATCCTATTGCTTTCTTAATATCCTCAGATAGGTACGAAATTATAAAAATTGAACTATGTTCTCCCAAAAAGTTGTTCCTTTGCCACACCCTGTCTTCTCTATCTTCTCCCTGTCAGTAGATGGCACCACCATCTTGACTGGCCAGAAACTTCATCCTTTTCTTTTCAGATCCCATTCACAATGCCCCCACCACTACCCCTTCCATCAAAATCTATCAATAAGTCCTGGTGATTTTATCCCCGATCTATATCTCAATTCTACTCTCTTCTTTCCATTTCCACCACCATCACTTTAGTCCAGGAGCCATCATCTCCTCAACTACAGGTTTAGTCTCCCAATTGGTTTCTTCACCATTATTCTTATTCCCCTCAATCCATTCTCCATATCCAGGCTAAAGTAATCTGAAAACAAATCTGATCATGTCACATCTCTGATTAAACTCTTTCAAAGACTTTCCACTATGCTAAGAATAAAATGCAAACCCCTTACAATGGCCTACTAGGTCCTGCATCAGTAATTCCTCTCTATCTCCAATCTATGTTATACCACTCTCTCCCTTACCTACTATGCTCCAGCCATGCTGGCCTCAACCATGCCATGTTCTTTCCGATCCCTGGGCCTTAGAATATACCATCCCCTCTACCTGGTCATTTGCACCTCACTCTTCATATGACCAGAGCATTTCCTTCCCTAGAGTCAACTGAATGTCACCTTTTCAGAAAAGCATTTCCTGACCTCCCTTCCTAAAAGAGGTCCTCTCTATTATTCACTATCTCAACTCCTTCTATTTTCTTGTGTGGTGTTTTTATAATTTGCAATAATATTACAGGTTTGGGGTTTCTTTAAAAAATCTGTTTCGCCCAGCCAGTGTGGCTTAGTGGATTGAACATGGTCCCATGGACTGAGAGGTCATGGTTCGATTCTCAGTCAGGGCACATGCTTGCGTTTCAGGCTCAATACCCAGTAGGGGGAGTGCAGGAGGCAGCTGATGGATATTTCTCACAGTGATGTTTCGATCTCTCTCTCTCCCCCTTCCTCTCTCTCTAAAAAAATCAATAAAAACATATTTTAAAAATCTGTTTCTTCTACTATATTACAAGCTCCATTGCAGGGATTAGGTCTGTCTGATTCCCCAGTTTCTAGTATTCTTCTGGGCATGAAGGAAGCACTCAATATATATTAATGATCTCCCGTTTGGCGATGGTCTCTTCTGTTTTGGACACCCAAATGACCCATTTTGTCATCATTACTTGCTCTTTTTGTGTGAAATTTTTTGTCTCAACTCACCTGGATCTGAAGTTCTCAGACGAACATTAGGTTTACGAAGCAACCAGGCTGGGAGACCCCCCTAAGACAAAAACAAAGACAACAAAGAAGCATGTGGGTTTTGTTGTCTAAGAAAAAATTAAGATAGTGCTGGAAGTGGCCCTAGAGTATGGGCAGAAGGGAATAGCCTAGGAAACCCACATGGGTAGCTTTTGTTCTATCCCTTCAACTAACTCACCATCTCCCACTCTGCACAGATGTAAGGTCCTGGTCTCAGTATGACCAACAGGTTTGCTATAGATGCCTCATTCAGAAATGCAATGAGATCCCGGCTGCCATTAAAGTTATAGACCCCAGGCTCTGGCTCATGGTAGTTCCAGGGCACATAACTGAGAAAGGAAGAGATTAACAGGACCCAAAGCATGCATGGAGAGTTGCCTTGGAGACATAAGGGCTCTTGGCCTTGCAAGGAATCTCCAGGAAGCTGTTGGAAGGAGGTCCTGGCCCACCCTTGGCCTGGAAGTCCCAGAGCTCTAACCCCTCATCATACCCACCCAGTTTTCCAGTCCCAACCCCCTTTTTAAGGGGGTGGTAGGAAGAGTAAATCCCACCCCTCCATGGCTTTCCTGAGCCCTCTTACAACTGTACGGCATTGAGGCCACTCATTCGCATCTTGAAAAGCCGGTCAGCCCAAAGCACCCGAGGTACCCGAAAGTAGTGCAAGCTGCCAGACACGTAGCGGAACGGAACCCCATCCAGGAGGAATCTATCCTGATTCCAATCCACTACGAACGACCGAGTGTCTGCCTGCAAAGGGAGAGACGTGCTTAGCAGAGGTCTGAAGGAGAGGCAGGGGGAGGTATGGGCGTGTGGGTGGGCATCTGCCAAGAGCAGAGAGATGGTACTACTGGCTCTGCAGAGTGTTTTCTTATTTTCACTTTGTCTCCTACACCAGATCTGATGCAGCCTCACCGCGGGCTGGCTCAATCCTCTTATCTCACCTGGGGCAGCAGCAGCAGCAGCAGCAGCAGGAGCAGCAGCAGGGAGGGAAGGCAGAGCGGCTTCCTCAGCGCCATGGCGCTTTGACAGCGGTCCAACTGTCACGTGGTGGATTCCTGGGAGGGAACTTCAGCGAGCAAGGAGAGGCGGAGACCACCTCAAGTTGCCAGGCAGTTAGCCTGGACTTTGTCTCCCACTACTCTATTAGTTTGTAAAATCCTCTACATCTTGAACCAGCTTTATCAGCGTCACCTGGGAATTTGTTAGAAATGCAGAGTCTCAGGTCCTACTCAGACGTATAGAATCGGAATTTGTATTTTAACAAGATTCCCAGGCGATCGTAAGCACATTCGAGATTGAGAATCAGTGCTCTACTAGACTGAGCTCCCTAAGGGTTGGAAGTGCTTTGTTCATCTTGAATCCACAGCGTCCAGCACAAGGCCCACACAAAGCAGGTTAAATCTAGATAAATGTCATAACGGGGCGGGGGGCTAAAACAGGTTCAGAACCAAGGGAAACTAGGAAAATCTTCCCAGTGATATGTAAGGGGGTGTTGGGGAGGTAGCTTAGAAAAGGGATATTTTTTCTGGAGAGCACTATTTCAGCAAAAACACCATCCAGGACATTCCATCTTCTTTGGATGTGTGCCCCTTTTCCAATTTATCCCTGCCTGCCAGGATAAGAGATGTCAAGGACAACTGCTTGGTGCCAAGGCTTGGGAATTTCCATTACTCTTGCTTTCACAGTCCCAAGCCTGGGACGTGAGGACCAGGGTAATAATACTAATACTTCTGTTTGTCACTTACTGAGGACTATGCGTCAGATTATTCGAGGCACTTCACATATCATTTACACTTAAAACAACTCCATGAGGTAGCTAATTATCATTTGAATTTTACAGATAAGGAAACCGAGGGACAGAAATATTAAGTAGCCTGTCCAAAGTGACACTTTAGTAGAGATGGGATTTGAACTAGGCAATCTGGCCTCATGGATCATGCACTTAACCTTAGGTACTGATATACCTATTTTATCGATAGGGAAAGTGATATTAAATAACTTGTCCAAGGTCACACAGCTAGTGGGCTATTATTACGGCCAAATTTAGACCCTAGTCTGGTTCAAACCTGAGCTCTTAACCAGTGATAAGGGTGCTGGGACATAAGTCAGAGCCCACAGGGTTGTACTGATCAGAGCTCCAGAAGTCCAGGTCGCCAGCACCCACCCCTCCCTGAATCCTCCTCACCCCCACCCCCTCACTGGACTGTAGTCAGCCACCCAGCGCGCGAGAGATATGAGGACTCCTACCTTCGGCATTGGGAAATGGAGGTCCCGGGAGCCTCGGGCCGAGCCCGGTTTTGCTCCCCCCCGGCGTAGGTGCTGGCGTCCTGACCCCTACTAAAGGCCAGGTGTGGAACCCTCACCCGGGTCCTGGTACCGCTCCTCACGCAGGCCTAGCCCGCCCCCAGCTGGTCAGCTCCGCGCCCCCAACATCCTCCGGATGCCAGGCGATTGCTAGGATACCGCAGGCCGTTACTCGGCGCGGAGTGATGACGCAACCGCGGCTTCCGGTCCTTGCTGCCCAAGCCAGGTCAGTGGGGAAGCTCAGCTGGACTCCCCGGGGTCTCCACGCCGAGGCCGTGGGTGGGCTCTGCAAGGGATGGTCCCGAGCCTCGCACCCCCCTCCCCCGGGAACTGCCCTGTGCCCTGCCTTGCGGCCCGACGGGCGTGGGGGACCGGGGCTCCCACAGGTGGGCCGGTGGTGCCGGAAGCGTTCTGGTAGTCGCTGCGTGGCCTGAGGCTTTAAAGCACCTGATCCCAGCTGCTTGGAGGTGGTATCGCCAGTCCCCGTTTTCTCCAGATTCCGAGACTTGGGCCTGAGCTCTCCACATTAGGACTTCAGGGGTCGTCTGGACCGTGCTCGGCCCCCGACCCTGCCGTTCTTTTACTTCCAGTATGATCCTCTGGGCCCCCAGCGCATTGCCTGGAAGAGCCCACTCAACCTGGACGAACCCTTTGGCAGCCTCAGACTGTGCTTGAGGAGGATGACTGAGACATTATGGGCCACGCACTGTGTATCTGCTCTCCGGGAACTGTCATCATTGACAATAAGCGCTACCTCTTCATTCAGAAACTGGGGGAGGGGTGAGTGTTTGGAAATCACTAGTCCCCAGGGTTATGGTGATTGAAGGACAGTAGTCAGCACATGATAGGGTCACAAAGGTTTTATTCTGTAACCTATCTTTTAACTCACCTGACAGAGCCTAGTGACATGCTGGTCAAGAGAGTAGATTCTGTAGCCAGGCCTCCTAATCCACCTGTGTAACCTTGATAAGCCATGGTTTCTTCATCTGCTTAATGGAGATAATTACTATCGTGTGTAACTGATGGAGCTGTGAGGATTAAATGAGATAATGCATATAAAAGGTCTGGCCAGTGCTTGGTTCACAGCGCTTAATAAATGTTGACTGTTTACTGTTTATTGAGCCTCTGTCATGCGCAGAGCACTGGGTTATGACCACAGAACCTTAAAGATTACTATGTCCCAGCTCTAGAGCTCAAAGTGTAATAATCTTAAGACTTCTCTTAGAGCCACTTTTGGGAGGGTTTCTACTAAATGGGAAAGACACCCCCCCCCCCCGGAATTCCTCTGGGTCTAAGCTGTGTGGGAGATGACCATGGTCCTTCACTGACCCCTTTGGCCCACAGTGGGTTCAGCTATGTGGACCTGGTGGAGGGGTTACATGATGGACACTTCTACGCACTGAAGCGAATCCTGTGTCACGAGCAGCAGGACTTGGAGGAGGCCCAACGAGAAGCAGATATGCATCATCTCTTCCATCACCCCAACATCCTTCACCTCGTGGCTTACTGTGTGAAGGAGCGGGGCACTAAACATGAGGCCTGGCTGCTGCTACCTTTCTTCAAGGTCAGAAAGTCTCCTTGCTATGGAGGGGTTGCAACAGAGCCACCATCCAAGGGCTGTGTGAGCAGTCAAGTATATTAGGAAGCAGAGGCTATGTCCTGGATTTGACCACTTCAAATTTGGAGTTTAGAGGAATCTAAATGGGACTGTAAGGTGTGGTGTGTGTGGTGAAAGATGGATAGACTTTTGAAATAGAGAAGGGATCAGGCTTAGGGAGCAGAAGCTCAGAAAACAACTGTGGGGATACTTGTGTTGCAGAGAGGTACACTGTGGAACGAGATAGAAAGGCTGAAAGACAAAGACAACTTCTTGACTGAAGATCAAATCCTTCAGCTGCTGCTGGGCATCTGCAGAGGCCTTGAGGCCATTCATGCCCAGGGTTATGCCCACAGGTCAGTGGTAGGGCCCTTTGTACTTTCTGGGGCAGAAAGAAAGCCCCACCAGGAGAAATGAGAGATCTCGGCTCTCCTCCCAAGGAACAGCCCCTGTGATTTTTTTTTTTTTGCCCCTGGGATTCTAGCCTCCCTATTCAGAGATGCTCATGGGTCATTTCCACTTCCCAACAGGGACCTGAAGCCCACCAATATCTTGCTTGGAGATGAGGGGCAGCCAGTTTTAATGGACTTGGGTTCCATGAATCAAGCACGCATCTGTGTGGAGGGCTCCCGCCAGGCTCTGGCTCTTCAGGTAAGAGTCTCCAGTTTCCTTTGCCCACCTGCTTTCCATCCCTGACCTCTTCTGGTGCATTCCCCAATTTGGTCACATGACCATAACCTGTGCCTCACTTTTTGAGCTCTGGGGCCACTGTTCCAGGACTGGGCAGCCCAGCGGTGCACCATTTCCTACCGGGCCCCGGAGCTCTTCTCTGTGCAGAGCCACTGTGTCATCGATGAGCGGACTGATGTTTGGGTGAGGAGCGTTTGGGTGGGAATCTGGGTGGAGAGGAGTGTTGCTCTGTACCTCCTGTGAAGTCGAGGAGTAGGTCTTTGGTTTCCAGTGCATGGGGCCCCAGGAACCATGTATGACCCCATCCCCCTCAACTTCCTTCCTGGGAACTGTCACTGACACTGTATTCAATTGCTCAGGAAGTGGTAAAACCCTGCCCTTTGAACAGGGTTGGTACAGAGTCAAGGTTGAAGACAGTGGCTAAGCAGAGGTCTCCAGCTAACTGGCAGTTTCTCTGTGCCCTCGTGGTAGCATGTGGCTGAAGTCAGTATAATCCTTTTAGCTTATGTAGTCTCCTTTCACTACAGAACTAAGAGAGTTATAACCTCCACTGGTCCCATTTTATGGACTAACCAAGTTATGCTCAGTCCCTAGGCTGTGTGCTATATGCTATGATGTTTGGGGAAGGCCCTTATGACATGGTGTTCCAGAAGGGTGACAGTGTGGCCCTGGCTGTACAGAACCAACTCAGAATCCCACAAAGCCCCAGGTGAGCAATAGAAGGGGCACCAAGCACTTCAGACTCTCCTTGACAGTACTGAAGGTGGCGCCTCGGCATGGCGGATCAGTGCCCCTCAGTCACCCTGCCCTCTTCCTTCCACAGGCATTCTTTGGCATTGCGGCAGCTGCTTGCCTCGATGATGACTGTGGACCCCCAGCAGCGCCCTCATATTCCTTTCCTCCTCAGTCAGTTGGAGGCACTGCAACCCCCAGCTCCGGGCCAGCACACTACCCAAATCTGAACCAGTGGCCATGTTGAGGTGGCCCCTGTGCCTTGGAAAGAGGCCCCCATCCCTCACTGGAATCTCCATCCTGTCTATCCAAGCTTGCTCTCTGATAGTTGGGGTCAGGGGTGTTGGGGAGAATCAGCTCAGTCTTCTGTCTCTGCTCTGTTCTCTTACCCCCAGAACTGGACAGGGAGTCTGAGTTGGGGGGTGGCGGGTAGGGGATGGGGAAAGGGAAACTGATAGAATCTGGTAAAGGATCCGAGTAGGACTGCTGAGCTTACATCATGGTCTGCCTCCAAATCTGGGAGCAGAAGAATGTGTAAATAGAAGAATAAAGTGAAAGCAGTTTGGTGTTGATCTTAGTCTCATTGTTCCTGGAGTGAGAGAAGAGATTCAAGGGGCCCAAAATCTAGTTGCCATTTCCAAGGAACAGCCTGGGAAGAATGACTGGAGTGACTTCATCATTCCACATGAGATAGGTATCCTTACCTTAAATCTGGCTGGTTGGCAATGGACAGTTCCTCTAGCTTGTCTTAGTTATAACCTTAAAGCTGTTCTGGCTTGAGCAGGCTTCTATGCCAAGAACTGGGACAAGGGTCCCCTAAATACATATTCAACTTATTCTTTTCTTCATTCCCAGGAGTGGGTAGCTTAGTCAGAGCAGCCCAGCCGGTTTTCCAGGCAAGGGCTTCGGGTGGAGACACCTGGGGAAGCTTTGGGACAGCACTGTAACAGGTCTCTCAGCCTTAGCCTGGGGCAAAGGGAGTGGAGGTAGCAGCCATTTTGGCTCCGAGTCTCCCACACGGTTTTAGCTCACATATGGTTAATGATTAATGAGGCCAGTGTGGTGTGGCAGTATCCAACTGCCACTTCCTGCCTACCCTGCTGAGTAAACAGGGTCCCTGCTTTTGCTGGGCTTGAACCTGTTCCCTAGGGAAGGGCACTTTGTACCTGAATCATAGGAAGGGGGGGCAAGGGCAGGGTTGGCATTACCTGCTTCTGAGACTGAAGCTTCCTTCCCCCAACCCTGCTCACCCCCACATGCTGATGTCAGTGTGGGTCCCGAGGTGCCTATTAGCAAAGTAGGAATTTTCCCTAGGGCCCTGGCAAGAGGCTCCCACCAGCTAGCACAGAGGCTGAGGCCAGAAAGAAAGCACAAACAAAGGGGAGATGACCTGACTTTTAATGGCACAGCCCTAGGCCCCAGCAAAACAGCAAGACAGTAAGCTATGCAAAGCTGTTTATGCAGTCACATAAACAACTCTAGATGGCCGTGTTCCCTCCCATCCCCCAAGCTTATGACTAGGCTCCATGCCAAGGAACTCTGGGCCAGCTCAGCCCCACTCCCAAGCCCTCATAACAGAGGTGCCTGGGCCAAGCCTTGCTTCCAGAGTCGGTGAATGCAGACGCAGCAGGAAGTATAGGGTACTAGTCTAACAAATACAGTGACTGCTGGACTTAAACTTCTACTTGGAAAGAAAGCGAAGACTCATATCCTTCAATAGCTTGTGGCTGGAAAGACTGGTCCAGGATTCGGTCCTCATTTCCTCCCTATCCTGGGTGCCCCTTAGGATATTACATCAACGTCCTTGGGGTCATGTTTCCTGGGCCTGGCAGAGATCCTTGGCAGGTCTCACCTTCTGCCATGGAAGGGAAAAGGGTCATGAGCAGCAAATAGGGCAGCAGCAGCAGCAGCAGCAGAAAGAGGAAGGCAGCAGAAGCTCAAGTACTCACAGAGGGAACAAGAAACCGTGCAATGAGACTGTTTATTTCAAAAGGATTTTGCAATAAACATAGTGAGTGGGCTCCAGGCAGTTGGTCTATTCTTCTCCCTCATCCTCGTCCTCATAGGAGTCGATGCCAACTTCCTCGTAATCCTTCTCCAGGGCAGCCATATCCTCCCGAGCCTCAGAGAACTCACCCTCCTCCATGCCCTCGCCCACATACCAGTGCACAAACGCCCTCTTGGCGTACATCAGGTCGAACTTGTGGTCCAGACGGGCCCAGGCCTCGGCAATGGCGGTCGTGTTGCTCAGCATGCACACAGCACGCTGTACCTTGGCCAGGTCACCTCCCGGTACCACAGTGGGCGGCTGGTAGTTGATGCCCACCTTGAAGCCCGTGGGGCACCAGTCCACGAATTGAATACTGCGCTTGGTCTTGATGGCAGCAATGGCAGCATTGACATCCTTGGGCACCACGTCTCCACGGTACAGCAGGCAACAGGCCATGTACTTGCCGTGACGGGGATCACACTTCACCATCTGGTTGGCAGGCTCGAAGCAGGAATTGGTGATCTCTGCCACGGACAGCTGCTCGTGGTAGGCCTTCTCTGCAGAGATGACTGGCGCATAGGTGGCCAGGGGGAAGTGGATGCGTGGGTAGGGCACCAGGTTGGTCTGGAACTCTGTCAGGTCCACATTGAGGGCCCCATCAAAGCGCAGGGAAGCTGTGATGGAGGAGACAATCTGGCTGATGAGGCGGTTGAGGTTGGTGTAAGTGGGGCGCTCGATGTCCAGGTTGCGGCGGCAGATGTCATAGATGGCTTCGTTGTCCACCATGAAGGCACAGTCTGAGTGCTCCAGGGTGGTGTGGGTGGTGAGGATGGAGTTGTAGGGTTCAACCACGGCTGTGGACACCTGGGGGGCTGGGTAGATGGAGAACTCCAGCTTGGATTTCTTGCCATAGTCAACAGAGAGCCGCTCCATCAAGAGTGAGGTGAAGCCGGAGCCGGTGCCCCCTCCAAAGCTGTGGAAGACCAGGAAGCCCTGGAGTCCCGTGCACTGGTCAGACTGAAAGGCAAGAAAGAGAGAACTCTCAGCCTAAGGAACTCTATCTTCTGGCTCCACAAAAGCCTATACATCTCAGGAGCCAGGGCTAAGACTAATGAGTATTTCACAGCAGCAACATGCTCTGGAACATGTACAATTAGAGATGACTTCCTGAAAAAGACCTGGAAAAAAAAAGTTCCTGACCATTAGCATCATCTCAAAAGCTCCCTCCCTTCCATGCCAGACTCTCACCAGTTTGCGGATCCGGTCCAGTACAGGGTCAATGATCTCCTTGCCAATGGTATAGTGACCACGGGCATAGTTGTTCGCAGCATCTTCTTTCCCAGTGATGAGCTGCTCTGGATGGAAGAGCTGCCGGTATGGGCCATTTCGGATCTCATCTGCAATGGCATAAACCACATCATCAGGGCCCAAACCACAAGGCTGTGCTCAGCCAGGATCGCCCTCCCTCAATGTGGTAGCTGCAGCCAGATATGTGGAATAGCTCATCCTTCTGCCACTCTAAGATATCAGTGTGTGAAAGAAACCCAGACCTGCTGTGCAGGCCAGCCTATGATTAGATTGCCTCCTTTAGAGTCAAACTGGGCGAGGAGTTTTCAGGGCGAGAAAGCCAGGTCTAGACACCTTCTCTCCAGAAAGAAGCTTTAGAGTCACTCTCCACTCCCCTCAATTCTACCCCCCCTTTTCTCACCAATTACGGTAGGCTCCAAATCCACAAAAACTGCCCTGGGCACGTGCTTTCCAGCTCCAGTTTCACAGAAGAAGGTGGTGAAGGAGTCGTCTCCTCCACCAATGGTCTTGTCACTGGGCATCTGCCCATCAGGCTGAATCCCATGTTCCAGACAATAGAGCTCCCAGCAGGCATTGCCCATCTGGACACCTGCCTGCCCCACATGAACTGAGATGCATTCACGCTGAGGGATAAAGAGAAGGGACACAGCATAAGCTCTACATCCATAAGTCCTCACCTCATAAACCTCTCTCCCACCCTATCACCTACTAGCTAGGATGACTCAGTTGGCAAAAGTGGAGGCTTGGGGCTGGACAGAAGTCAGAAAAGGCTTGCAGCCTGTCCTTCCCTGCATAGGACTCCCCAACTGGAGGCACCCAGTAAGGCAGGCCAGCCCCTTAGCCTACTTCTCCATGGGGACCTTGTCAATTAAGAGCTGTGGCTCCACATGACCCTGCCACATTCATAGGCTACTCAGGGAGGATGGAGAGGGCAAGTGCATATGAGAGCAGCACACACTGCAGTAACTGAGACAAGGACAAGCAACTTTTCAGCTGTTCCTCTATCTCTATTCCCATAAAACCAGCTTCTCAAGAGCCTGAGAAAAGACAGGCTTTTCAGACCTGAGTTTGTAGCTACCGGCCCCTAGTCAATTAACTCTTTGCTTTGAGGATGAATAACTAGAATTGCATATAACCCTCTCCCCCTTTCTTTTCTGTGGGCTGCAAAGATGTCTCAGCCTTTCAGTCTGGCATCAACTGACCACACTGCCATCAGGATGCCCTCTGCCCCACCTCTAAATCCCATCTGGCTCTGGGGATCAATCTCATCTGGCTCCTCTCCCCACCTGCAGCGATATTGCTGGTGAGCACAGAGGGCAGGTGAGGGCAATAAGGGTTGTGAGCACTGTGGCAGTCGCTGCCCTAGGCTAGTCCGTGCCAGTCTGAAAGTAACCCCTGAAGCGCCAACGTGGTGCAGCACCAGGCCGCGCAGCCTCCCTGCCCAACACGGAAATGGCGGGGTGAAGGCTTCCAAATACTCATGAGGAAGCGGAACCCGCGGTGAGGCCTCAGAGATAACCTGCCTTGCCCGCAGCAAGATGAGCGCCATCCTACTCCCTGGCCCTATTTGCCCCTCTTCTTTCCAGTTACATCCCAGCAGAAAGCGAGAATTAGATTTCGGCCCCCGTTCCCGGGCTATAAATACCAACCCCCTACACACACCTCTTCCCCTCCCCCCAACTTGGCCTCGGCCCGCGCTACTGCTCAGCGACAGCTGTCTCTGCCCGTCCGCGCAACCGGGCTCCGGCGGGAGAGGGGCCAGCTCGCCTCACGAGACCGAACCCCATTCCTGGCTCAGAAGCGGGGTGCTGAGTCACGGTAGGGGGAGGATGTGGGTAGAAGGGATGCACACACAGTCGGAGGAAAAGGGGATGCTTGACCAAGTAACCTGACCCCCTTCCACTTTCTTACGCCAAGCACGTGTTCGGTCAGTTCCAGGGACTGGGAGGAGGGCTGGGGGCGGGCGGGTAGGTAGGCTAGTGGCGGAGGGCAGCCAAACGGGTCTCCCTCGCCCGCGGAAACTGGGCGCAGGACCGCGTGACTCCCCTTAGGAGGATTAGGGTACAAATCCTTGGTGGAGCAGGAAGGGATCTCCAGGAGAGCTCCTCTCTACTAGTGAAGAATCCCACTCCACCCACCCCCTTCCCCAGCCTTCGAAAGTGGACAAGACGGCTCGGCCAAAGTCAGTAGGACGGGGTGGGGGTGGGGGTAGAGGTAATGCAAACACCCTCGCACCTCCTCGAGATCCGGAACGCCAGATGGAGGGCTCCGAGCATCTCGGGAGGGAGCGTCCCTGGAGGAGAGGGGCAATTAGGGGACGGGCAAGATTCTGTCGGGCCGCACTCACCATGGTGAGTCCGGGTGGTGGGTCTCACGTAGAGTCCGGGTGACGGGTCTCAGTGAGAAGTGCGCCAGCTGCAGTGCGGCACCGGTCTTATATATTGGGGCGGGCCCTCCATCCCCCGCCCTCCCGCTCGCTCGCCCACTGGAAGCTGAGAGGCCCGGAGGCCACGCCCCCCGAGGGGTAGGCGGCTCCGAGGGGTGGGGCCAGAACGGGTCCCCTACCTCAGGTCCAGCCCGGGTCCCTCACCTGTACGACTTGCGTTAAGAGCAGCAACCTGGGCTTTAACCCCTCGCTTTCGGTTTTGAGCCGACACTCCGGGCTCTCGAGCTCCGCTGCAGGTACGCAGGGCGCGGAGCCAGAGCGCATCTCGCCTGCACCTGCGTCATGGGGGCGCCGGTCGCTCAGGTGTTCTGACTTAGGCCGGGTGCCGTAGAGAGTGTTCTCCCTGGGTGGCTGCAGCAGGTCTTGGCCGGTGCCCTCCCCGCCCTGCCTGCCTAGGGGCTCCAACCGGCTGTCTGGCTCCGGCCGGTCCTTGAGGAACCCCCTGCGGCTGCACGCCGCCTGCCGGTCCTTGGCCGGGACGGCTGGCCTTCGCCAACGCCTGTGTGCGGCCGAGGACCGCGAGCTGCACAGCCTGAGCCCCAGGGTGCCGATTCTCTAGACTGCCCCGCCGAGCCGAGTCCCGCAGCCTGTCTGCGAGGGCCAACTCGGAGAATCTGCCTCAGCTCGGCCGCTGCCCGCCGGACAGTGGCCTCGTCATCAGTGCCGTCACTATTAGTGAGCCCTTGCCACTGCCACCTGCCCGCTCTCCTGCTGCCAGAACCGCGGGAACTCTGGACTGAAGTCCTTAGCACCTGGATTCGCAACCTGACTGCTCTGTGTGACCTTGGGCAGGTGACTTAATGTCACTGAGCTCTAGGCTTCTTCATTCATGAGAAGGAGACGATTCCACCCTGAAAGCATTGTTGTGAAGTATCAAAATGTTTGTTGACGCTAAAGAGGAAAAAAGAAAATGAAGATTCTGATATCATGGCCGGTTTTGACTTTCACATCCTCAGTCATGGGGGGAATATATATATTCAGAGAGAGGAAGGGAGAGGGAGAGGGAGAGAGAAACTTGAATTGGCTGCCTCTTGCATGCCCCTGACTGGGATTCAAGCCCCAGGAATCAAAACTGGGACCTCCTGGTTCATGGGACGAGGCTCAATCAATTGAGCAATACCATGGCCCACTACGACCTGCATCCTAACACCCTCAGTACTCAGGTGGAGGCCTCAGCAGGAGCTACTCCTTTCTATGTTTAATTTCCACTTCTTGCAAGAATTAGCTTTTCAATTTACCTCTGTTTTCCCTTACATACCTTATGTTTTCTAGCTGTCTCCATTCATTGGTGAAATTCATCAGGAAGTGCCTCATGTACCCTTTGGCACGCCCTTAAGAAGTCTGTCTCCCTGGCTAGTCACTTGGAAAGGATTCACCTGCCTCTCCTACCATAGTATTTCCTAGGGCTAGAGTTGTCTAACAGCATAACACAGTAGGATAAAATAACTAGCATGGCAACTTTCTTAGGCAGGGCATGGAAAGGAAAACAGTGAAATATGACAAGGTCTCTATTCTCAGTGGACTTACCATCTGGTTGGAAGAACAAGACTCATTCATGTAAAAGAAAACTGACAACAGCATAGAGTGAGGCTGCTTTGGGAAATGGGGTCATGGTCTCTACAGAGCAAGAACCTTTGGTAATTACAGAACACATAACCTCTTGCGATCCTTCCCTGGCTCTCTTTTCCCCTTGTGCACCCTCACCCCAGCAAGATGAATACTGAAAGAGATTTTATCTTAGGCAAACCCCGAAACGTCTTTGACCTTCAGGTTCAGGTTCTTCATTTGTAAAACGGGGATAACTTCACATTGTGAGGACCAGATGAATTTAGGACTGTGCACAGACACAGCAAAGCACTTTAAGCAGCTATCTGGATTCTTAGAGCATTTTATTCACTTATATTAGTGCGTGTAGTGCATCATGGCTGCATTTATTCGTGCACACTTCCATCTTACTACACAGAAAACTTGTTGAAGGTAAGGACTGTGTCTTATTCACCTTTGTGTTTTTATTTTATTTTATTTTATTTTTTTATTTTTTGGTACAGATAGAGTGGGAGGGAGAGAGAGGTAGAGAGAGAGAGAGGGAAACATCGATGTGAAAGAGACACATCGAGTGGCTGCCACCCGCACGACCAACCAGGGCCGGGGACAAACTGCAACCGAGGTACGTGCCCTTAGCAGGAACCGAACCCGGGTCTCTCCGGACCGCAGGCGGACGCTCCAACCGCTGAGCCAAACCGGCCAGGGCACCTTTGTGTTTTTTGTTCCTAGTATGATGCTTAGCATATGGTAGGCATTTGCTAAGTGTGTGTCAATTGAATTGTTTCACTTCAGAGATGGGACTAAAATTAGGGTGGAAGTCTAAGAAGTCAGAATTTACAAATTGGCAGGCTGAAGACCAAATTCCCTTTCAGAAATGTTTTGTTTGGCTCTCAGAAATGTTTTGTGTTAACCTCTGAAACATTTAGAATATGAAAAAATTCAAGAATTGTTTTTATGTTGGGCTATCTCTAAGATCACCCCTCTGCTAGGAGATTACCTAGAAGAACTAGAAGGACTCAGCATAAAACTGTATTCACAACTAAGATTTTTTACATCAAGGTAGGGGGGATACACAGCTGGAATGTAAGGGGGAGACACACAGGGGAGTCTGAAGTAATCTATGCCCTCTCCATTCCATAAGGGCTCACAAAATAGAGAAACATTCCCCTGTAGTGTTTCTGCCCAAGGAAGCCCATTAGAGACTCGGCATCTAAGGTTTTTATTGGGTATCAGTCACATAGGCACTTCTGCCTAGCACATACAAAAATTCCAGACTCCTAGAAGAAAAGCAGGTGTTCCGCATAAACCATATTATTTACATTAACAGTCTAGGCATAACGAACCATCATTGTCAGTTAACTGCTGATTGGAAACACTTCAAGAGCCAAGTTCCCAGATGCCAGCCAATGGCCAACCTTGTAAGTAGGCCTTTCTGAGGATAGCAATCTCAGACCTGCTATGTTAATTCTTTTCTGCACTATCATATAAAAATGCAGATTTCTAGCTTTAACAGAAAAAAACAAACAAAAACAAACGAGAAGGTCTGGCCATACCAGGCCTGCATTCCCATTTAGCAACAGTGGTAGGCAGAATAACAGTCCTCCAAAGAGATCCACATCCTAATCCCCAGGACCTGTGACTACATTACCTTACATGGCAACAGCTTTGCAGATGTGACTAGGGTAATGATCTTGAGATGTGGAGATAATTCTGGATTTTCTGGGTAGGCTCAATGTAATCATAAGGGTTCTTGTAAGTGGAAGAGGGAGGCAGGAGGGTCAGAGTCAGGGAAAGAGAAGTCAGGAGCAAATGTCAGAGTGATGTAATTGTTGGCTTTCAAGATGGAAGGGAGCTATGAGTTAAGAAATGTGGGCAGCTTCTAGAAAATGGAAAAGGCGAAGAACAGATTCTCCTCTAGAGTCTCTAGAAGGTGACAACCCTGCCAACACCTTGAATTTAGCCCCTTAAGATCAATTTTGGACATCTGGTCTCCAGAACTGTAAGATAGTAAATTTGTGTTGTTTTAAGCAACTAAGTTTGTGGCAATTTGTTACAGCAGCAACAGGAAACCAATGTGGCAACAAATGGAACTGGGTGGTGGCTACATTATGACAAGCAACAAGCTGCTCCAGTTCACTCAGTCCACACCATTCTGTGTCTCCCTGACACAGAAGACAAGTGTCTGTTGCCGTTTAACATCATATGTTCAGCCTACATTATACTTTTATATTACCCTGTCCCCTGTAGCAAGAAATTTACAACTAAACAGGCCTTCTGGCAGGGAAAATAGAGAAGACAAGGGTTGAGGAAAAAATGCCCAAGGTATGTTGGTGGAATGCAGATTCTGCTTCTGATTTTGTGTGTGTGTGTGTGCATGCACACATATGCACACATACATGACTGTGAGTGTGTATGTCCTCAGGATATATACAGGTACCTCTGAATTAGGACCATGAGCTCTGGGTGGGTATGCAGGTAATGGTCCATATCGCCAGATAGAAAACTTTTAGACAGACACATACATGTATGGAATCTAGAAGATGATTCCAGACACTTCTTCACTCTTCCCATGGAACCACTGCTTAGTCCATCTACCCTGCATGGGTGTCTAGCAAGCCACACTCTCTTTGGATCTCTATTTCTCTTTTCTTTGCCCATCATTTTCTCCATCTTTTCTATCCTCTTCCCAGAATCTCACACCTCCATTTTGGAGCAGTGCAACAAGGTCCTCAAAGTTTCAGATGACTCCACTGACTCCATCTGAGAGAGGTGAAGCTGAGCCTTAGTGCGCATCCTTCTGTTTTTTCAGACTGGAGCATCTACCAGCTGTCCTCCTCCTCACAGCACCACCTTTCTAAAGGGATATCTCCACGTCTGCTCTCCTCCCCACTTTCAATGCAGGTTTGGTTCCCATGCTCCACTGAGATGTTCTTGCCAAGTTCTCTGGTGACCTCCATATTGCTAAAGTTTACATCTCTGTCTTCATCTTTCTCCACCTCTCAGCTGAATTTGACATAGTTGACCCTTCCTTCCTCCTTGAAAAACTTTCTTCTTGGCTTCAATGCCAAGCCCCTCTCCTGGTTTTTGTCCTGGCCACTCCTTCTTGGTGGCCTTTGATGGCTTATTTCTAAAGGGAGTTCCTATAGCTCAGTCCCAGGCTCTCTCTTTTCTCTCTCTCTCTCTGTGCGTGTGTGTGTGTGTTTTGTCCCTGAAAAAGCAACTGCTGAAAGTAAGTGATGAGTATATGGGGTTTTATTATATCATCTCTACTTTAAGTATATATTTAAATGTCCTTAATAAAAAGTTATGACATTTCTAGGTTTATCCAAAAGGAATAGAGCTAGAGTATATACATTCCCAAACCATGGTGAAAGAATGGAACACAAAGAAAGAAATATCACCTATATACTTATAACTCTCAAATTTATATCTATTTATATCTTTATTTTGGACCTTTTCTTTGAACTTCAGATTCATGTGACTTTTTGCCTTCTTGACATCACCCATTGAAAACCCATTAGACATCTCAAACAACACATTCAAAGTACAACTCTCAATACCCTCACCCCAATCCCTGCCAAACCTGCTTCCGTCCTAGGCTTGTGAGTCGGAATGAACATCATCTTCCACTCACATGCTTAAGTTAAAAACCCAGGATCACCCTGCATTCCTCTCTTTCCCTCTCTCCTTCTCCTCTTTTATTAGTTAGAATGGAAAGTCTGACTAACATCAGCTTAAACAGCAAGGATGAAATTTGAGTGTAGGGAGGTTCCAGGGTTGATTCAGTGATGTCACCAATAACTCTGGTATTTCCAGCTTTCTGCTTTGGCGTCCTCAATGAGCTGGTAGCATCTTCCTTCATGATCACACGAGGCCTGCAGCAACTCCAACTATTATGTCTTCACTTGACACTGTCCTAAGGCAGGAAAGGGGGGGTTTCCTCCCACATCTCCTTTTATCAGGGAGAAAAACCTTTCCTTAAAGCACCCTTGTGGACTTCCCCTCATAGCTCACTAGCCCCATGCCTAAACCAGTCTCTGGGAGGAGGGAATAGAATTACCATGAATGGTTTAAACTGCTCTATATTCACCCCTTGAGCAAGTGAAGGGTGAGTAATTTTTTTTTTATCCTTACCCGAGAACATTTTTTGGGTTTTTTTTTTTTTTTTTTTGCATTCATCTTCAGATAGAGCGGGAGGGAGAAAGGGAGGAAGAGAGAGAAACATCGATGTGAGAGAGAGACATCGACTGGTTGCTACCCACACGACCCCAACCGAGGGCCGGGGACAAACTGCAACCGAGGTATATGCCCTTACGGGGAACCAAACCCGGGTCTCTCTGGACTGCCGGCCGATGCTCTAACCACTGAGCAAAACCGGCCAGGGCAAGGGTGAGTGGTGAGTAATTAAACAAATCAGGACCCTGCCAGCAAAGAAGTGGAGGCAGGGTACAGGTAAGGCCGGTGGGTGGGTCTGCCACACACATGAACATGTCTCATTACTTTGAACCCAGCTACTTCCCACCATCCCCACTCTAGTCCAAGCCCCCATTCCCTCATTTCTGAATGCCTTACAGTAGCCTCCTAACCAGTTTTCTGCTTCTACTATTGAACTGCTATAACACAGTCTCCACACAGCAGCTGCAATAATCTTTCTAGAACACAAAGCAGGCGATGATGCTTGCTTAAACCCTCCTATTGTACGTAATAAAAACTATTCTCCTTCCAAGTCCCTTTTGCCTCTGTGATCTTAAAGATCTCTCTTTCCTTCACTCTGTTTCCTTGAACACATGGGGCTCGCTCCTACCTATGAACTTTTGCACTCACTGTTTTCTATGCCTGGAGCACTCTTATCCAGATCCTGCTATGGCTGATGCCTTGTCATTCAGTCTCAGTTCAAATGTCACCTTCTTAGAGAGCTGCTCCTTCTTAGTAGTAGCCCCTCCCATCTCTTTCTGACTATTTCCAGTTTTGTTTTCTTCATGTGCTTATAGCTCTCTGAAATTGTCTTCTTTATCTGTTATGTGTCTCCCCGTGAAAATGTCAACTCTTTAAGAGCACAGACTCTTTTTGCCTACCACTGTATCCCTGGCATCTGGAACAGTGCCTGGCACATAGTAGACATTCAATAAATATTTTCTGAAGGAATTAAGAGTATTGACTGCCTCTTATTTTATAACTTAGGTACATTAATATGATTTTAAAATCTGTCTCTTTATTCTGTTTTACATAAGGCCCCTCCTTCCATCTGCTTTTAGGATAATTTTCATTCCAGAGATGGTGATATCTCAGTTGACTCTGAGCCCAACTGGGAGAAGCTAAAGTGATAGACAAGAGGTTTTTGGGCCCGGTGGGCCCTCTAGGTCCCAAATTCTTCCACCAGGATAATAATCCCCCAGGATGATCATTCCTGAGGGCTATGCCTTCATGGATCAACTCTGTGGGAGGCTGGGCTTCGTTCCCTTTGACGTGCTTGTTGGCTGTGTCTTCTGTCTGGGGATCCTGGCCTCTTAGTTCCAGGTAGAAGAAAGAAGACGTCAGTGCACAACTGATACCAGAGTTAATCATCTTGATATTATGGGTCACTCCCTAGTATACTGTGATGAGAAGGGCTCTGAAAAAGCCTCTACCTCAAAATAACCCCCACTATTTGCCACAGTGACTGAGATTTCACAGTAGCAACTACATCCTGAGTAGGATTGCTAGATAAAATTATTTTATTTGCTAAATCTGGCATTCCTGTTTCGAGTCATGGTTGCTATCTGGAAAAGTGACAGAAGAGATGTAGTGTGGTTCCCAGGCAGCAATAGGGTCCGTCCGAGGTCATGAATTTGAAGTCAGATCCATCAGGTTGGTTCTGTGTTTTTCCACTGTTTCGTTGGGCCAACACAGGCAGAGAGTTGGTGAAGAAATGGGTTAAGTAGGGTCATGGTTTAGTCAAACGAGGCTGCTGAAGCTAGAGGGAGGCAAAGGAGTTGAGGGGTATGCAAGAGGGTGCTCACCACTGACCATGCAATTTAAAAGGGAAGGAAGAGAATAAAGACACAGGAAGGGGATGAGGGACAGTGACAACTCTGCCATGTGGAAAGAGGAGAAACACTGAGCTTGAGGCCCAGAGACTCTTAATTCTACCACTAATTAACCTCCATGTGACCTTGGGCAAGACAGATGAGGCTTCAATTTCCTTTTCTTCATAATAGGAATAGAGGCCCTGCCTTGCCTACCTCACAAAGTTGTTAAGGGACTCAAAGGAGATAAGGGGTGGCCCTGGTCAGTTTGGCTCAGCGGTTAGAGTGTCGGCCTGCGGTCTGGAGAGACCCGGGTTCGGTACCCGCTAAAGGCACGTACTTCGGTTGCAGTTTGTCCCCGGCCTTCGTTGGTCGTGCGGGTGGCAGCCACTCGATGTGTCCCTTCACGTCGATGTTTCTCTCTCTCTCTCTCTTCCTCTCTCTCCCTCCCACTCTATCTGTACAAAAAACAAAAATGGAAAAATGTCCTCGGGTGAGGATTAAAAAAAAAAAAAAAGGAGATAAGGGGTGAAGCAGCCTTAAGAACTACAGTGTAGAAAACAAAAGTAAGAGGGTAACATTTTTATTTTACAATTTTGCCTAAGGCCATAGGGCAAGTCCTGTGGAGAAATCAGACCAAGCTAGACCAGTAACAACTTGCACTGAAATAGGGAGAAATACCAACAAAGAGCTTTGTGCCCTGCTCATCAGCTTGCTTTCCCCATGGAGAATAACAAAGCACTTAGGAAGTATGTGTTGTTTAATCCTCACAGTACCACCTCTCCACATTCTACAGATAAGAAAGCTGAAGCCTAAAGTTAATGCTAGGGATGGGGCTAAAACCGAGCTCTTGTTCCCTATGTTCTTTGATAGTCTGAGTTCCCACCCAGAAGGCCCCAATGTTGATCTCTTGCCCCAGGACTCATTTCTAGTTCACCACAGACTCTTCATAGCCCCACCTATACTCCACCTCGCTCCCCTATTTGGGCCCAGGCCCAGGACTTGCCTGCTGCCTGGTAACCAAATCAATAGGCCTGCCCTCCTGGGGATGTTTCTAACAACATTCCCACCCTGAGAGCAGTCCAGAGAGTATAAGGAGGTCGGAGGCTGTGGGTCTCTCATGGACCCATTCCTGCTTTCCATCTAGCAGCAGACAGACAACCCAGCCAGCCCCCAGCCAAACTGCATGGTGAGCAGAGGTGGGGGGGTGAGCAGAGGTGAGGGGCTGAGCAAGCAAGCGAGGGTCCCAGTGGACCCAGGTGGGTGGTGTGAGGGAACTTTGGGAGTCCAGGTACTCGGGGCTACAGTGTGTGGGCAGGTAGGGTGGGGAAAGGAGAGAGACTTCCAGATGTGAGTGTTCCCCTTCCCGAATGTGCTGGTACGTGGGGGCATGTGCAGTGGGCAGAGAAGGACAGGGTGATGGTAACCAGGATGTGGGTCTGAGCCTGGGTTCAGTAGCAGGGCTGCTAAAAGTTCTGAATTTAGGAGTATGGAGTGTTGGGTAAGCAGGACCGGAGCACAAAATGCAGGCACTACCTACAAACCCTGGGCTCCATGGCAGATCACTGTGGTCCCACCTTCCAGTTGTGGGGATACATCCTCATAGCCCTGCTCAACTGCAGTTACATATTAGTGGGGGGAGGGAGGAGGAGGAAGAGGGAGGGTGCTACCAGTCATCGAGAGTTGGTTGGGTGTGGGATCATTTGATATCTTTAATCCATATCCCCACTAGGCAGGACAGAAGAGCAGTTAAGAGCATGGTTGGAGCCATACTGTCTCTACTTTGAATATTCCTCATTTTGCTCATGATCTTGAGCTAGTTGTTTAACCTCTTTGAGAATCAGTTTCCTCATCTGTAAAATAGATTAATAAAAGTGCCTACTCTGCCTGGCGGGTGTGGCTCTGTGGATGGAATGTCGCCCTATGGACTGAGAGGTCCCGGTTTGATTCCCAGTCAGGGCACATGCCTGGGTTTCGAGCTCAATCCCCAGTAGGGGGCGTGCAGGAGGCAGCTGATTGATGTATCTCTCTCACATCAATGTTTCTATCCCTCCCTCTAAAAAAAACAATAAAAACATATATTTTAAAAAGTACCTACCCTGCCCTGGTGGGTTTGGCTCAGCGGTTAGAGCATCGGCCTGCGGTCCAGAGAGACCCGGGTTCGGTTCCCGCTAAAGGCACATACCTCAGTTGCAGTTTGTCCCCGGCCCTGGATGGGTTGTGCAGGTGGCAGCCACTTGATGTGTCCCTTTTACGTCAGTGTTTCTCTCTCTCTCTCGTCCTCTCTCTCCCTCCCACTCTATCTGAACAAAAAATGGAAAAATGTCCTCAGGTGAGGATAAAAAAATAATTAATTAAATTTTAAAAAGTATGTGAAGCACTTAGCATAGTGCCTGGAACCTAATTAATGCTTAATGTATGGGAACTAATCAACATAATGACAAAGTCTGCTGGGTACAGGTAAAAGAGTATGCTATTTTTACAGTAAAAAGGGAGCTAGGGCAACTGAGGTGAAATAATTTGAGGTCATAGAAAGGTTTCTTTGCCCAAACCTGCTGCCTCACCGTAAGGGGCATCAATCCCAGTACCTCAGACATACCCAAGAGGTCAGAGACACCTTGCATGCACCAGCAGTTGTAGGGGCCAGGACAGTGTTTGGTTCTGTAGACAGAGCCCAGCCAGGCTCGGAGATGCAGCAGCTGGCCTTGGCCTCACCAGGTGGTTGGTAAGCTGAGAAGCTGAGTTAGCGCTCTCTCCTGGACCTGGGGACTTCTGAACTGTGTCCTTAAATCCCTCCCAGATTAATTCATTAACTTCTCTCACCATGACACTAGCAACTGGGGGAGAGGGGTGTTGGTAGGGGGACCCATCATATGGTGCACCCTAGCATGTGTCATGAAATGAACCAGGCGACATGCATATATTCCTTCAGTTAATCCTCAGAGGAATTCTAAGAGGGGGCTCTTATTATTGCCCTCATGTCATTGGGGAGGATGTCAACAGAGAGGGTAAGACTCTTGCTTGAGACAAGTGGAGGAGTAATGGGGCTGGGATACAAATAACTTATGGATTAATCCCAGTCATCTAAAAATCATGTGTGAAGGCCCTTATGTCATATAAAAATGTCAACGATTTGTCAAGTTTATGGAGAAAGCATTTTATTAAAAATGTATGAACTATTTTGGACATGCAAAAAGGCATAAAGAATAATATAATGAACAACTGGTACCCACTTTAAGAAATAAAATCTCTTTCCAATTACATTAATCTCTACCGGAGAGAATCATTATTCCAAATTTAGTGTTAATAGTTTCTCTTGCTTTCTTTTTTTGAGATATACACATATTATAAGACTATATAATAAATACATAAATTATCTGTCAATGATGCATAGTATTATTTTACAAGTTAAATATTTATGTAAATGGTATCATAGTATATGATTCGTCTTAATTTGAGATACATCACTTTAAGCTTCTAGGCTTAAATGTGTTAAGAGTTCACATTTCTCCATATCCTGCACATTGTTAAGCCTCAAAGTTTGGAGAAATTTGATGAATGTGCTCATTTTATTTTTAAGGTCTGTGGTAATGACTTCTCAAGCAACGAAGTACTCTGGTAGTACCCAGAGAAGTACTTACCACATTGTCACATACCTGTTAACTCATGAAATGCTCCCTTCCCTGGACAGTGAGTTCTTGAGGATCGGGACTGAGTGTTAGGTGTTATGCACAGTGCCAGCACAGTGTTCAGTACACAGTAGAGGTCCAATAAATCTTTGATGAAGCAAGAGGGTCAAGCTTTCTTGATTCTCATGGGACTTCCCAGGAGGGACACTGATCTTTCTCTTTTCTTAGACCAACAGTCCTGCTTCAGGGGTCAAGAGTTCTTTGACCACCAGCCTTGAAGCATGTTGGTCGCAGCCCACTCCAGACCCACCCACACCCAATGTATGGCCATTCCAAGCCCTCTTTTCCCTTCCTTGCTGACATCTCTAGCTGTAACATGAATCCAGAGTTCTTTTTGCTTTTATAAACCTCTTTCTTATCTTTGACCTCTGGAACTTCACTTGGAGCTTGCTTCCCTCACCTGTGGCCCCTGATTTCTTTCTAAACACATGTGGGTTGTTCTTTTTTTGAAACCCTCACCTGAGGATATTTCTCCATTTATCTTCAGGTAGAGTGGGAGGGCCGGGGAAGAGAAAGAGAGAGAGAAACATTGACTGGTTGCCTCCCACATGACCCGACCAGGGCCGGGGTTGAGCCGCAACCAAGGTATGTGCCCTTGACCAGAATCAAACCCATGACTTTTTGGACTGAGAGCTAACACTCTAACCACTGAGCAACACCGGCCAGGGCAGTTGACTTTGTACTCTGCCAGACTCATTTTATCCTCTCAACATTCCTCAAGATGCTTAGTCACCGAGCAAAACTCTATTATCTGACAACTGTCCACATCTTCTGCTTTCCCTGAGGGGTTTGGTCCAGCCCCCAGAGCCAATGCCTGTTGGTCCTCAATGCCACCAGTAAATGCTTAGCCACAGGAGGTGGGGCAAGAGGAGCAGAGTCCAAGAACCTTTGCCCTCATCTGGAGAGCCACTCAAGGAAGGAGGGCAGGAATTTTGTCCAGGCATGATATGCTTCTTTCTGCTGAAGGTGTTTTCTGCTCTGCCCCTAGCGTGAGTGCATCTCAGTCCATGTGGGGCAGGCTGGCGTGCAGATTGGCAATGCCTGCTGGGAGCTCTACTGCTTGGAACATGGAATCCAACCAGATGGGCAGATGCCCAGTGACAAGACCATCGGGGGAGGAGATGACTCCTTCAACATCTTCTTTAGTGAAACTGGGGCTGGAAAACATGTGCCCCAGGCGGTGTTTGTGGATCTGGAGCCCACTGTGATTGGTGAGTGATGATTCTTCTCTGCCATGTCCTTGTCCCAGGTAGCACAGCAAGTCCTTCCCTATAACTGGAGAGCACTGGAGTGTGTGGTTCTCAGCTACTGCAGCCAACTAAAACTCCAGATCTGCAGAACCACTGTCACTTAGCTCCAAGTTTCAATGTCACCCCACATCCCTTTCCTTTTCACTGATGAACACCTAAAGGCAAGGGTAATAGCAGAAACCTGAATGGGGCTCCTCCAGGGTAGGACTTGGGCCTGGAGACCACACTTCTACTGGGTACCCTGGGGCTCTGAGAGCCAGGCTGCCAGAGGAGTGGAGCCTAAAACTCTGTTCATTGCAGATGAAGTTCGGACGGGCACGTACCAGAGCAGCTCATCACAGGCAAGGAAGATGCTGCCAATAACTATGCCCGAGGCCACTACATCCTTCGTGTCTATCCTAAATAAAGTTCTGTGGCCTTACTGTCTCACAAATGTCTTTTCTCTTGGGAAAAACCATGGCGGGAGGGCTTCTCCTTACTGGGATATAAGAAGACTGGTATCTTAATCTGGACTCCCTGGAAAGTAGATCTGATTTCAGAATTTATTAAAGGGTACAATTCCAGGAAGCAGAATGGGGGCAACGGGGAGTCAAGCAGAGAAGGAGGGAGAATTTACCCTAAAATAGATGCAGCTGAGTAGATGGCATCTCAGAACAATTCCTTGGGTGAGGGGCAGGAGTTGCGGTGAGGGTGGGAGAACTTATGCCCTGATCCACTCTTCCATTGGTTAAACCTTCAGTCCATTTGGAAAGAACCCCCTGCACGTCCAGAATGGACACTTGGGCTGCAGGGTTAACAAAGAAACCCTGGCACAGGAGGCGAGGTGCTTTTCAACTGCGTGTGTGTGAAGTTGGTCAGAGCTTCCTAAGACTGCAAGCAGAGCCTGGTGAGCCAGGAGGGGCTGACGTGGTGCCTCAGAGTAGTCTGATATAACTGATACAGCTGATATAGCTGGTGCTTACCCTAGAGATTGGGGTTTTATCTTCTTCAGGCAGGCAGTTTGGGTTTAGAGAGAACAGAAGCTGGCATTAAGGCAGAACAGTGGCACAGTGGCAGCAACCATGGGAGAATGGCTGGGGAGGGGGAGAGGGAGGGGGAGGGGCTGGGCTTACCTTCCAGCAAGCTCCATTAACACTCACCACTTTTTTTTTATCCTCACCCGAGGACATTTTTTTCATTTTTTGTCCGAGTGGGAGGGAGAGAGAGGAAGGGAGAGAGAGAAACATCGACATGAAAGGGACACATCGAGTGGTTGCTACCTGCACAACCCAACCAGGGCCAGGGACAAACTGCATCCGAGGTCCGAGGTCCGTGCCCTTAGCGGGAACCGAACCTAGGTCTCTCTGAACCGCAGGCCGACACTCTAACCGCTGAGCCAAACCAGCTAGGGCAACATTCACCACTTTTAATGAAGACAATTGACCCTTTTAAAAATATATATGTTTTTAGTGTGTGTGTGTGTGTGTGTGTGTGTGTGTGTGTTTAGAGAGAGGGAAATAGAAACACAGATGTAAGAAAGAAACATTGATCAGCTGCCTCCTGCATGCCCCCTACTGGGGATTGAGCCCGAAACCTGGGCATGTGCCTTGACTGGGAATTGAACTGCGACCCCTCAGTCCATGGGAGGACACTCAATCCCCTGAGCCACACCGGCTGGGCACAACTGACCTTTTCCTCACGTGCCATGTATTATGCAAGCACAGCCTCAAGCCCTCACTTCCAACCAGATGGCTGCCCCTAAAATCTTTGTCTGTGGACTCTCTTTAGCTGGTGCTAGGCTGGAGGATGGATTCATCCATTGGAGCTGTTGAAACTTGGGCAATCCCCACCCTACCCACAAGCCTCCAGAGAGATTCAGTGCCCAATGTTGCCTTCTACAGTCCTTCCTGCAGTCTCCCTTTCCCAGGATTGGATGCTAGGAAGCCAACTCTAAAGTGAGTAACACCAAGAAGGTGCTATCACCCCTAGGGCTGGAGGCCAAGGGATGAGATGGTGATGCCAGAGGCTTGGAACTGGGACACCAGGTGGGAACTGAAACCACAGCAGGGCTACCTAGTGAGCAGGAGAAAATAAGGAAGGAGGGGTGTTTGGCAAGAGTCACAGCCATGGAGGAGACTCAACCACTGTGTGAGGTGCCCCCAATTTAGGGACAAGGAGAGGAATACCCTGGCTTCTCTCTTCCTTCCACCCTCAATCTTCAGCCAGTGTCTCCCATTGGCTGAACACAGACGGAAGCTAGTTGGCAAAGGGGACTAAGAAAAAGAGGGTGCAGCCTGTGAGTTATAGATAAGGGCAGGGAAGGTGGGGGAATAGATCTCAGAGAAAACAGGCAAATAAAATACATACCAGCACCTAGGTCTAGCACTGGAAATGGAGTGTCTCCTGCCTTTCTCCAGGGACCTATTACCTGTACCTGTCACTTGTCCCAGCAAGTAAGTAGAGGATGGAATGGAAGCAACAGGGTGGTAGGGGGTTTAGAGAAGAAAATGGGCATGCCCAGTCCTGGCTGGTGTTCAGTGGTTAGAGCACCAACCTGTGCACTGAAGGGTCATAGTTTGATTCCTGGTTAAGGGCATGTTCTAGGTTGCAGGTTCAATCCCTGGCCAGGGTTGGGGCTCATGTGGAAGGCAACCAATCGAGATGTCTTCCTCACATCAATCTCTCTCTCTCCCATCCCATCCCTCCCTCCCTTCCACTATCTCTAAAAATCAACAGAAAAACATATTCTCAAGTGAGGATTCACAACAAAAAAGAGGCATGCCTAGCATAGCAATTTTCTCCTTCTAGTTTGGAATCATTTGTCCAGAGAGAGCAAGTATTCTCAATTTGAGGATTTAAGCTCATAGAGGAAGGTCCGCCCTGGGAAGAGAGGGGCCCACAGCTGTGTGTATGTGTGTGGTGCTGGCGGTGGGAAGTAATTTAATTCAGAGGGAGAATTTTGAAGCCCATTTTGGCTGAATAGCTCAGCTATATCTTCAAATCTGTTTATTTTTTCCACTAGGAGAACTGATTTCCAAGTCTCTATTCAACTCATGTCCTTCTTTTGACTGTTTTCAAACTTGGGAAGAGAAGAGGGTTTTGGGGGAGGAGCCCTTCAAACATCGAGAAATCAGTCATTTTTCGAGCATCTACTATGTACTAGGCCCTGTGTCCACATTATCTTGTTTAATCCTGAGGTAAATACAGATATACCCACTGCACTGGAAGCTTCATGGGAACAAGGCCTATTCTACTCTCAGTACCGGAATGTTGCCCAACACACATTAGATACTCAGTACTTGTCAAATAGACTTGTTAAATGAATGCCTATTTTCTAGATGTGGAGACTGAGGCTCAGAGAAGTGATGTGACTTGTCCAAGGTTACTCAACCAGTAAAGGGAGGAGTAAGGATTCTAACCAGATCAGCCTGGGCCAAAGCATATGCTGCTGCCCTCTTCTTCAGATGCTCTCTCCTCCTGCCCATAACAGTTCTAAGCACTGCTCCAGACACCACCTTTTCTGGGTCTGCCTGGTCCCCAATTCCCAGACAGTGACTCAGGTGCCTCAAAGGCAGGGAGTGGGCTGATACTCCTCTTGACACTGCCCTGCCCAGATACTGTGGTGGAGGGCATGTGTTGGGAAGTAAGGTATAGGGACCTAGTTTCTGGGCTGAACAAGGGCAGAGGTATCTTTGGGGCCATATTTTGGGCCTGTCAGCGCCCTCTGGAAAGCCCTCTCCCTAACCCCTGACATCTCACAGGAGGTGAAGTGAGGGCTTGAAAGAGGCCAGCAGGGAGGGCCAAGATGGAGGTGAATCTTCACCTGCCAGGATGGCTGGGCATCCAGAGAGGCGGTCAGGCTTCCCTCCTGTCCGCTGTCCCAGCCAGCCCGCCCTGCTCAGCTGTAAGTCCATCTCCTCTCAGACCCCGAAAGGCCTCCAGCTAGAAACTACTGGCAGGTGCCGGCAAGCCTAGGTTGGACTGGGTGTGGGTATAGGGAGGTGGCAACTCTGACCTCCATGGGGCAGCTGGGAGTGCCACCCAGCCTGGCTCCTGGGGGCTCCCTCAGTGCAGGGGAATGCTTTCATCCCTGATGCTTCTAAAGCCAGGCTACAATTATCTCCTGCAGGCAGACACAAGAGACAGATTCCCAGCCTTGGATCCCACTGAACACCTTTGTTCTCTCTCCTCTGATGTATCAGGAACATGCCTGCTTCCAAAGCTCCATTCTCACCATTCCCTCCTTCTGGAATGCCCCCCCCCCCCAACACACACACTTTTGTTGCCATTCCTTCCAGATTAGGTCATGGTGACCCAGAACCCATCCAACCCTAGGGAGCTCCGCCTCTAGATCTTCCCCGCCCTTACTGGGTCTCTATCACTCATTTGGTACTTGGCATGGACTGCCTTGTATGGTAGCACCTAGCTTGCCAATATCCTATTTCTCCAACTTGATTTAAAAAAAATTCTGTATGTATTTGTATAGTGATGTGCACATGCTTCAGAGTTCAGAAAGTGCCAGAGAAGGTTACAAACAACTAAAAGAAGTTTATACAGTGAAAATGCTTCCTTCATTGGTTCCCCTGTTGGCAGCCACCACTGTTAACTTTTTGTTAGTGTTTCCCTCCAGAGACATCTATGTATATACACATCTAGATACGTTTCTATGCCTGCCCCCCTCCCCCAACAATATATCTGGAAGGTGGTCTGTATCAGAACATACCTCATTCTTTCTGGTGGCAATTTAGTATTCCATTGTATTCTATTCCATCACTTTTTTTTTTATCCTCACCCGAGGACATTTTTCCATTTTTTGTTCAGATAGAGTGGGAGGGAGAGAGAGAGAGGGAGAGAGAGGGCGGGGGGAGAGAGAAAGAGAGAGAGAGAGAAACATTGACGTGAAAGGGACACATCAAGTGGCTCGCACGACCAACCAGGGCTGGGGACAAACTGCAACCGAGGCCCGTGCCCTTAGCGGGAACCGAACCTGGGTCTCTCTGGACTGTAGGCCGATGCTCTAAGCGCTGAGCCGAACTGGCCAGGGCTCCATCGCTTATTTAACAGTGTGTTACTAATGGGTATTTAGGTTGTTTCCAGTTTTTTGTTATTGAAAAGAATGCTGTAACTCTTGTATATATTTCTTTGCACATATGTCCAATGATAGTTATTAGAATCCCAATTGCTGGTCAGAGGCTACACACTCTCATTTTAAAATACCCCATAGTTAGAAGTTATACCTCCCTCTCCCAGTATGTGAAAATGCCTGTGCCCACAGCCTTGCCCATACAGTGTATTAAACTTTTTTATTTTGGTCAATCATTTGATAAGTGAAACAGTATTTTGTCACAGCTTTCCTTTATAATTCTCATTATGAATAAGATTGAGCATCTTTTCAATTGTTTAAAAGTCAGTACTTTCTTGTCTGTGAACTGTCTTGTCTGTGCCCTTTGCCCATTAAAAAAAAAAGGCATTGTTTGTATTTTCTTATTAACTTGTTGGAATTCTTTGTTAACAAAGGTAATTAACCCTGTTTGCTAGATGTGTTTTATATAATTTCCCTCAGCTGTCATTTATCTATATCCCAACTAGATTTTCATCTTGTCGGGTACAGGAACTGGAACTTAAACCTCGTTGTATTCCTATGCTTAATATAATCACACACAAGGTAGGTGCTAGACAAATGTCTGTGGAGATAAGAGAAGTAAGAAGAAAGAGACTGAGAATATTTTAAAGTGATCTAACTTATTTGTTCCTCTTATACCAAGATCAGTTAGGACTCTTGTTGTAAACAGCAGAAACTAATTCTGGCAAATTAAAAAAAGAAAACACACACAGAGATACTTGGAGAGATATCGGATAACACAGAGAACCAATAGGAAATCTCTATAAATGGGTAGGCACCAAGGGAACCTGGGCAGCCAGTACCATAGTCAGGTAAGGGCATAGGAATCCTACCTGAAACACCCCTGTACCCTCTACCCACTGCAGTGAGGCCCCTTCCTACCCAGGCACTGAGGCTGACATTTTCTCCTCCAGACACTAGAGGCCGCTGCTGGCTCCGCTGCCACCACAGCTGCAGAAATAAATCCTCAGCTGCCCCAGCTTCTCTGTGACTTGATCCAGATTCAAAATCCCAGTGGGAGCTTCCGACTGGCAGAGCTCATGTCTTTTGCCTGTACCTTTGGAGCCGAGAAGTCTAGGAGAGCAAGTGTCTGGGCTTTTAGGCAGGCGGTGGCCGGTCTGCCTGCCATCGAGACCTACGCAGTGGGAATTCCCCAAATGTAGGCAGGAAGCTCAGGCCATGGGTAGCCAGGACAACTGGACAAATGCACACCATTCTCTTTTCTCATATCTGGCTCAAGCTCTTCTCTTTGGTGAAGTATTTCTGGGTCACAAAGCCTAAAACACACTTCTGGACTCACATAATCATTACTGCTTGGTCCAATAATGATGCCAGAGAAGATCTGTACTAAGACCTTCTATGTATGTACCTCACCTCATCTCTGGTCTGCTGGCTGACGCTCTAACCGCTGAGCCAAACCGACCAGGGCAACCTCATCTGACTTTCAAACAGCCCTAGATGTTACCTGTGTTTAGGGAGGAAAAACCGAGTCCTTTGCGGTTTCCCCAAGTCACACAGTAGTGCCAGGTTGCAAACCTAGGTCTGTTTTATTTCCAAAGCCTTGGGGTTTCCCAGTGGGCTGTATTAATGGGCTGGTATCTTACCAAGTTGGAGCTCTGGGAAGGCAGGGATTGGGCCACATTCTTCTTTTTATATCCTGGCAACATCTACTATGTAGAAAACACTCCATTAATGCTTGGTAGATTGGCCTGGATGATATCAAGCAGGAGCCAATTCTGGAAGGTTCTCTAAATCTCCCATGAGACCTGAATGCAGGAATCATTTTTGAGGTGGAAGTCTACTCAGGATCACTTTGGGAAGAAAAATCTTGAAACCAGGGAATTTCCTTTCCTTGTTTTGTTTTCTTTTTACCCTTTAACCTCACTTTCCCAAATGTGTCAAACTGTCAATAAGAGGTTCAGCATCTGTTTATTATTTAATCATCCAATGGACATTTTTGAACCCCACCACTGACCTAATACTCTAGTAGAAAAAAGACTCAAGCTCTGTCCTGTGGAATTGACATTTAGTGGAGGAAGTGCATGTCAATCAAATAAACAAATGAATGCTAATTTGTAACTGACAAGTGTGCTTTAAGATGCCGGAAGATGCTACAAGAGGCAGATCTGACTTCTTCAGGTAAGTCGGGGCAGCCTCTTTTGAGGACCTGGGACTAGAGATGGAATCTAAAGAAGGAGGAGGATTTGGGCCTAAAGGGGAGTCTGTGAGACCTTGAGGTGGCTATTTCCTCCGGGATAAGTAACCATCGATCATCTAGCCTGTCCAGAGAAAAGCGGCAGAGGAACCAGGGGACAGCTGGCTTGTTGGCAAGTGTCACACGCCTGGATGGAGCCCGCCGCGGTCTTCCAGGTCCCAGCTGGGAATGACGTCGTCCTGGTGCAAGCCCAAAATAGCCGGCTCCGCCCTCATCTCCCGGCAGCCCCTGCAGCAGCACTCCCCTCCGCCCCCCCAGCTCCCCACACCCCGGGTGACAGGCCAAGCCAGCCTCTCTGAGTCTCTAGTAGTTTCCGTGCAGCTGACGCATGCTTGCGCACACAGCTGGGCCGGGAGCGTCCTACGCAGCAGCCGAGAGCCGGGCAGCGGGTGCCAGACGGTTCCCCGCGGGGCGCCGCAGGGGCCCGAGGACTCCGGCGGAGGAGGTGCGGGCGGGGTGCCCGGTCAGGCTGGGGGCCCTGGGCCGGGCTGCGGAATTAGGGGGCTGCGATAGGGCTCCCAGGGCCTGGGCACCGAGATAGCCGGTGGCACGGCCCGCGGGGCGGATAAGGCTGCTGGAGGGAGCCTAGTCACCCGCCGCAAGCAGAGCCCGGTGGGCTCCCTTCCCTCTGAGAGAGCCTCCCGGCACCCTGGCGGGGGGTTCCATCCTCAGGGAGGCGCCCTTGGGTCTTTCTGCCTGATTCTTCCTTCTCTCCTGCAGCTGCTGGGAGGCCCGCCTGACTTCTGACGAGTTGCCATGGCATCCTACTATGAGATCCTAGACGTGCCGCGAAGTGCGTCCGCTGATGACATCAAGAAGGCGTAAGTGCCTCCGCTGTGCACCACAAAGCCTGTCAAACCCCCAGCTCCCACCACCAGCACCATGTGGCCATTCAGAGGCAGTGCCAGGGGACCTGGCCCTTCACATCTGTAGGGAGGAAAGAGACCCCTGGATGAGTAGGAGAAAATCCATAGCTTGGAAGTTCTGCTGGGAGCTGCACTGTGGATCTTTCTTTAGTAAACTCTCCCTTCCCCTCCCTTCCACTCCTATCCCAACCCCAGTCCCTAGATGTGGGCTTTCTCAGGATGCAGTGCAGAGATGCCCAGGCAATGTGACTAGGAGAGACCACTGCCCCTTTACCCTCCATGGCCACATGTACCCCTCCATTTTCGCAACCCAACCCCATGGAGCCCCAAGAAGGAGTTAGGGCCGGGACCTTCTCACTCTCACTTTATCATCTGTTAATACAAGTAACCCTAGCACGAGCTGCAGAGGAGAGATAGAGACGCCATTAAAACACCACAGCGGAGGCAGCCCCAGCAGCTGGGGTGGACCAAGCTCTCAGTGGTGAAAGGACATTGGTTGGCTAGTGGGAAAATGGGTCACTTTGTTCTCTGCATTTGTCCCTTGACCCTTCCCTCTGAACCCGCTTCCTGCAGGTACCGGCGGAAGGCTCTACAATGGCACCCGGACAAGAACCCGGATAATAAAGAGTTTGCTGAGAGGAAGTTCAAGGAGGTGGCCGAGGCATATGAAGTGCTGTCGGACAGTAAGGCCAGGGTCAGGGCAGGGCATCACCCCCATTTTATGCCCCACTGCACTCCTTCCCAAAGCCATGCCTTTTCCAAGCTGGCATTTAAGTGACCCCCTCCCACAGGGACTCTGGGACTTTTTTTCCTTCAAATGAGTACCCACTATGTGCAAAGCACCTTTTTATTCTTCCCCTAGTCCCCTGTGCTCAGTGTCTGCTCCCCAGGATCTGGTAGTTGCAGCATGGGTCTTGGACAAAGGGAAGGATGCAGGGCAGGTAGCCAGTGTGTGCCAAGCCTCTTCTGTGCCAGGCATTGGTGTGTGTGATCTCCATGAGTCCTCACAGCCATCCTTTGAGGCAGGATTTATCACCCCCATTTTACTGGCAAGGAAACTGGGGCTGGGAGAGGTGAAGTAACTTGCTCAAGATCACACAGCTACAATATGAATGCAGGCTTTTTTTCATTCATTCAAAAAATATTCATTAAGTGTGTGTGGTTCGAGCCCTTGTTGGGTACTGGGGAACAATGGAGGACAAGCAGGCACTGTCCTCATCCTGATGGGTTTGTCACATTCTGGTCAGGGAAGATTGACATTAACCAAATAAATAAATAGACAAGAGTATTCAAAAGGAAAGGAACAGGGTGATGTGATAGGGAATAACGGGTAGCAATTTTTGTTGTCATGGTCCCAGAAGGCCTCTCTGAGAAAGTGACATTTAGGCTAAGCCCTGATCAATAATAACACAGCAATAAGGAGCTAAAATTTATGGAACACTTACTATGTATCAGGCACTGTGTTAAGCTGTTTACATGGATTATTTCATTGAATTCTGCAACAACCCTGGGAGGTAGGTGCTGTTATGTCCATTTTACAGATGAGAAGGGCTGGGCTGTTGCTAAACCCTACAGCCCCTGTCCCCTATGCACCCCGCTGCTCCCAAGTGTCAGTCTCTGGGCAGTCTTCTGAGGATATTAGCCCCAAAGGGGAGGCTCTCATCCCAGAGGGAGAGAGAAATGATCTGGTCTCTTCTTCCAGAGCATAAGCGAGAGATCTATGACCGCTATGGCCGGGAAGGGCTGACTGGAGCAGGTAGGTGGAGCGGTGGGATCCAGGGATGGAAGTAGGTCAGGGAGGAAAGGGGGGATTTCCTGGCCATGCCTTAGGTGGGGTGCCCTGGCTCTGGCAAGATGTATGCCCTCAGCCCCCTCTCATCCTGCCTGTCCTCCAGGAACTGGCCCATCTCGGGCAGAAGCTGGCAGTGGCGGGCCTGGCTTCACCTTCACCTTCCGCAGCCCTGAGGAGGTCTTCCGGGAGTTCTTCGGGAGTGGAGACCCTTTTTCGGAGCTGTTTGGTGAGTGGGCTCAGGAGTCCTCTGACTGGCTTGACTTCCTCCTCCAGGCCTGCCCTCCCTCGGCTGGGAAGTCCTTAGCGGGGAGGCTGAGAGGGAAGCAGAATTCTACAGACAAGATTCTGTGGGGCTGGGTCCAGTGAGAACAGGGACAGAACCTTACATAGGCCTGAACTCACGTGACCCTGTAGCGACACTGCAGAGATGACAACAATAATACATTGTTAGATCCCCACAATGACAGCCATGAAAACAAGGCTCAGAGACTCATGTGACAATAATAATGCCATTGCAAACAACAACAGACACCATTTCTTGGAATGAACCCTGTGAGGTAGATCATTTTATCCCCATTTGCAATGACAAAACTGAGGCACATTCAAATAACTTGCTTAGAGGCACAGCAGATGGCTGAGCAGGACGTGTAGCTGTGTTTGCCTGACATCACACCATGCTGATCTTCTTTTTTATTTTTTTTATCCTCACCCGAGGGCATTTTTCCATTTTTTGTTTAGATTGAGTGGGAGAGAGAGAGAGGAAGAGAGAGAGAGAGAGAAACATCGAAGTGAAAGGGACACATCAAGTGGCCGCCTCCTGCACAACCCAACCAGGGCCGGGGACAAACCGCAACCGAGGCATGTGCCCTTAGCAGGAACCGAACCCCGGTCTCTCTGGACTGCAGGCCGACACTCTAACCGCTGAGCCAAACAGGCCAGGGCATGCTGCTCTTATAGCGAAGGAGCTATTTGTCCTCTCTCTCTCTTTCCCTCTCCCACTTCCTTCCTTTATTCTTTATTGTGGACAGAATTTATTAGTGAACTTTTTCATATATGATATTAAAAAGGAATTTAATTTGTAAATAAGTCCAAGAAGAAAGGAAAAAAATCAGAAATGTACCCAGTGGCTTAGCAGCTTGTATTTCTAGACATAAAAGTAGGATTCACATATTTTTTGGGGGAAATCTCTTCACCAGATAATCGTTAATCTGCTTATTGTTGCAGAAGACCTAGGCCCCTTCTCAGAGCTTCAGAGCCGGGGTTCCCGACACACAGGCCCCTTCTTCTCCTTCTCTTCCTCCTTCCCTGGGCACTCTGGTAAGTTCTGTCCCTTCCCACTTTGGCAAGCTCTGAGTCCTTGGCTCTTCCAAGTCTTCTCTCCGGGACACTGCCTGTGGGGAGAGCTGAGGTTCCTGGCCCACTGTGACTGCAGCCTGCCACATACAGCCCCATCTAACCACCTCTCCTCCTCCTCCTCCTCTGTCCCAATGCCAGATTTCTCCTCCTCATCTTTCTCCTTCAGTCCTGGGGCTGGTGCTTTTCGCTCTGTTTCTACATCCACCACCTTTGTCCAAGGACGCCGCATCACGACACGCAGGTGAGGGCTCCTTCTGGTACCATACGGGGTGGAGGGGGAGCTGCATACAACTAGAAAGTCAGCCCCTTGAGGACAGAGCGCAGTCTGTCCTGTCACTGCAGCATCCCAGATCCTGGACGAACACCTGTAGGACTCAGGCATGCCTGCTGAATGACCTGTGCTGTCTCCCACAGGATCATGGAGAATGGGCAGGAACGGGTGGAAGTGGAGGAGGACGGGCAGCTGAAGTCAGTCACAATCAATGGTGAGGAGCAGCTCTGCCACCAGCCCCTGGCAGGAAGCCCCAGCCCCGGGCCCCAAAGCTCCCTCCTCGAACTGCCGCCATCCGAACCTTGGGGCAGGGAGGGAATGGCAGCCACAGGCCAGACTTGCAGGATCGCAGGGAAGGGGGCCAGGGCAGGGAATTGAGGAGTCTCAGGGCTGGTTAATCACTGGCATCATTAGTGGGGTACGTTTGCAGAACTCTACTATTTTTAAAGCACTTGCACACATACCATACCCCTGTATTCTTCAGACAGCCAGGGGAAAGCAGGGCAGTCGGTATTCGCCCTAGTTTTCATTTGAGGAGGCAGCGCCTCAGCACAGTTTAATGGCCATAAACCAAGCACCTCCAGGTCCAAGGCTCTGTCCTACTTAGAAAGGAGAAAATCCAGGAATGAAACTCAGGACCCAGGATTCGTGGAGCTGAACTTTTGCCACAACACCTTGTGTAGAAAGTGGTCGCCATGGCTACCCTTTCACGCCTGCCGACCCTGGGAACACTATGCTGTCTTATTTAATCATTGGCACATTTTGACAATGTAGGCTTTCTCATCAATCCCATTTTATAGTTGAGAAAAGGGAGGCTCAGGGAGGTTGAATAACTTGCCCAAGCAGATAGCTCATACCTGCTGGAGCTAAATACCTGCCTGGGCTCATAACCAATATGCCAGGGGTTAAAATGCATGAATGCCAGCTCCAAGAGGGGCTGGAAGTGGTCAGCATCATTGCCACATGAGGCAGCCTGGCAGGATTCCCCTGGCCTGGGCCAGAGGGCCTCATGGTGGCTGTGACTCCTGCAGGCATCCCAGACGACCTGGCACTGGGCTTGGAGCTGAGCCGTCGCGAGCAGCAACAGTCTGTCACCTCCAGATCTGGGGGCATGCAGGTGCAGCAGACCCCTGCCTCACGCCCCACTGACAGCGACCTCTCTGAGGATGATGAGGACCTGCAACTTGCCATGGCCTACAGCCTGTCAGAGATGGAGGCAGCTGGGAAGAAACCGGCAGGTGGGCGGGAGGCACAGAGAAGACGGCAGGGGCATCTCAAGGCCCAGTACCAAGATCTGGGCATGGGGGGGACCCCTGAGAGTGCAAGGGGAGATGCAGCCCAAGCTGGTCCACCCCTGGAGGATAAGGCCTCTCGGTGCCTCATCCTCTGATCCTCAGGCTCAACCCACCCCAATTCAGGGTGACCTGGGGTCCTGCTCACTGTCCGAACAGAGAAGGGTGTGGCCCCTCCAACTCCATGCTCCCCTACAGGTTTCCCTCCAGGTCCCCTGGACTCCAGTGTGGATGGGCTTTGCTCTGCTGAGCTGATAGGTCCCTGGTGAAGCCCAGGGTGGGGGCCTCAGGGCTGTGGGAAATCCTGAGGAGCCAGAGTGCACTTCTTATATGATGGGGGGTTTCTAAGGGGCATTAGTGGTTTGGGGCAGGCCTTTTGTGCCCAGGTCTTCTGCCACCTGTGTTGCTGATGATGTCAAGGAAGGAGGACTTGGCCTGGGGTTCTCTGAGCCCAAGTCAGCAGCTACACTGGGGAGTCTTCAGCTCTCCTCGTCCAGCTGCGGACACCCCCACCCTGGTTTCTGTGCAGTGTTGAGCTCTGACTGTCTCTGTTGCTTCCCTTCTGGTGCTGCTGCTTCTTCCTCACACTCTCCTCTCTGCAATTCCCCGTGGGCCGCATCGCTTGCTCTCACTGCCGTCTGGCTAGAACTCCCTTCTTCCTTCCCCAAGAAGGCCTCAGTGTGGCGAGGAAGATGCTGTGGCCCGTAGGGCCATAAGGTCTTCCGGGGAGGCTAGCTGGGTGGGGCGGGAGCCTCTCGGCCATCCAGATTCGGAACCGGAGCCCACTCCTCCTCCCTTCCTCTTGCTGCCTCAGCCAGCCCCAGGCCTCGGGACTAGGCAGAGGTGAGGCCGGCTAACCCTGGAGAAGTGGGATAGGACCAGGGTGCCCCAGGAGGGAGGACTAGGAGGGGACTGTGCCCCGTCCCACTTCACCATGCATCAGGGCTCAGGGAGAGGCCACAGGGCTAGCCCAGGTCTGCATGCACTGCAGTGCCATCCACCACGGCTTGCTGCTGACCCTCTCTCCTGTCACCCACCCCCGCTCTCTCCCCAGATGTGTTCTGAGCTGGATGTCCAGGATCCAGAGTCGATGCACAGTTCCAACAGGACAGCGCCCTCCCCTGTGCACTGGGAGGGGACCTTCCATTCCTCTCCCTCACCTGTGCTGAGTGTACAGCTGGGCCTGGGTGGTGGGTGGGGGCCGGGTGGGAGGTGTCAGTAGTCTTAGCCTGTAAACTCTTCACTGGGTGTTTGGTGCTGTCTCTTGAAGACTACTAGTCCCAGAATGCAACACACCCTGCCTCATTTCTGATAGATCATGCTTGAGGGAAAGGGTGTGTGGTTACGGAGCTGTGCATCTTGGGACATGTAGTTCCAGCCCAGGTTGGCCTATCACTCGCCGTGAGATGGGAGATCTTATCATTTGATACATCCCTAGCAGGGATGGTGAGAATGTGGATGAAGGGGTAATGGTCTGTGCTTCCATTCCCCTGACACCTCTTGCTAGTCCTGGGATTAGCGTGAACAAATCAAAGCCCTGTGGCGTCTGGGAGAGGCTCTTTTCCTGTGGGCAATACTGGGGTCTGGGTCACAAGCCGGAGCAGGATCTAAAAAGCTGATGGGTGTGGACCAACAGAGAGCTTGAAGGGAGGGGCCCTCTGGGGTGTGTGTGCGTGTGACTGGCATGCAATGGGTACTCCAGGCATGTTGCTGCTTGTATGGCTTCTATGGCCTCTGACCCTGCTGCCCGTTCTCTCTCCAACACCACAGCTGAGCTGCCTCTCCTCCTCCCTGCCTGGGGAGCCCAGTGGCCAGGGAGGGGAATGGTGGAGCCAGGGTGTTGCCAGACCCTGTGACATTGTGTCTCAGAGACCTATCAAAGCCAGCTGGGCTGAGCTCAGACCAGAGGGAAACACTGGAAGTCAATAAAGCTGTTTCAGGAGCTTGGTGGTAGGCTGTATTCCTGTGTTCTTCCTTTCAGAGAGGCCCGGGGACCCATGGGACCAGTGGGTGACACACTTCCCTTTATTACCCAAACATCTAGAGGTTGCAAGCCTTCCCAGCAGGTGTCCTCTTTGACCAGGCTGCCCCCCAAGTACACTGTGGAATCCCGAGTAATGCTCACATTCTTCTGCCCTCGCCTCCTGGCTGTCCCCAGGCAGCTGTGTTCCCTTTACGCAGGGACCCACCACCCAGTACTCAGCAGCACAGCTTGGACCAGACTCAGGTATGACTCGACTCAAAGCATGGGGACAACAGAAAGCAGGGAACGTGGTGAAAACCTGTAAGAATGTACATAGACTGAGCCCTTCATAGGTTTCCTTAGCCCAGAGCCAGTGGCAAGTCTCAGAGGCCCGCCTCTCCCACATGGAGTGGCACATGCCTGCCCCACTCAGGGTCCAGGCCCCCAACTCACCAGGATCCAGGAAGGAGAAAGCCAGGTGCCTCGCTCCAGATACTTGTAGAGATGCCCCTCCAGCCACAGGACAAGCAATTTCCATTGCCAAGCAGGGCAGTGTGGCTGCCCACCAACTTTCCTACTCCAGGAAAACACTTGGCTTCATCTTCAGTAGCCAAAGGGCCTATAGTGTATTTTTCTCAAAACAAGGACACAGCCTACCCTGAAAGAATTTCAAGCCTCTATCTTGGGAGAGAGAGAAAAATCTGCTGGAAGTTTGTCAAGTGGCTGTTTTGCCACTTCTAGCCTTTGAGAGGTCAAGCATACTGGAATTGTAGGCACCTCACCCAAGGCCAGGTGAGGCGTTGGAGGACCAGTGGTCTGCTTGCTGGTCCCCTTGCTCCCTGCAAGGGGCAGATGGTACTTTCCCTGTTTTCCAGGTGGCGGGACTGAGCCTTGGCAAGGTTAAATGGCCCTATTCCCAAGTAGCTCCAGGCCCAAGGCTCATTTTGTCTTCTATCTATGTGTACCACATTTGTCCAGTGATGGCTCATGACACACAAGAGAGGGCTCCTGCCCTGGCCGGTTTGGCTCAGCGGTTAGAGCGTTGGCCTGTGGTCCGGAGAGACCCGGGTTCGGTTCCCGCTAAGGGCACGTACTTCCGTTGCAGTTTGTCCCCGGCCCTGGTTGGTTGTGCGGGTGGCAGCCACTCGATGTGTCCCTTTCACATCGATGTTTCTCTCTCTCTCTCTCTCCCTCCCACTCTATCTGTACAAAAAATGGAGAAATGTCCTCGGGTGAGGATTAAAAAAAAAAACAAGAGAGGGCTCCTCTGGGACCTTACAGGACGGACAGTTCTGGGAGCAAGGAGACAGGGAAGAGGTGCCCCTTGCCACCAGGTGAACATCAGTGGTGACATCTCACAGGCTTGGTCTACCGGAGTGTAGCTGATTTTGCTTAAGCAGGCAGTTTGTTTAGTCTTAACCTCAGTCCTACACAACGTACATTATTCCTGAGGCCCCAGGACATGAAACAGCTGCCGAGAACCGAGAACCGAGAGGAGAGCAGTAAAGAGGTTCGGCATGCCTGGGTTCAAATCCTAACTCCATCTCTTACAAGTCCTAGTACCTCAGACAACGGGCTAAGAATTGGTAGCATTGTCATGGAGATTAAACGAGTGAATATATGTAGGCACCTAGGAGGCTGCACCACTCTGGGTCCAATGCAGAAAACGGATGGCCTAGCGGTTAGCGCCCATTCTACCCTGGAGGGAACGCAGCAGGCCGGCTCCGGCAGGCGGGGGTGGGGGAGGGTGGGGGGATGGGGGGTGGGGGCGGGGTGGGGGGTGGGGCGGGGCTGCAGTGTGGAAGCAGGGCAGACAGTGCGCAGGAGTCCGGGTTGCAGCTGCACAAACAACACAGTACCTTTATTCACATTGATACAAAAGTAGATTTTTCTAGAAATGTTCTCTTGAGCCGGAGGGAAAGAGTTGAGCAACATGTGGCAGGAGGGCAGGGAGCAGGGGAGAGGAGTTCCGAGGGCGAGGGCAGGACGGGCAGGGGCCAGAGTGGGTCAGGGAGCCACAAGCAGTGGGCAGCAGGGGCTGGGAAAGCAGGGGCAGCTGGGTGTCGTGGCCTCTCCACCCTGTTCTGTCCACACTGAAGGGTGGGCGGTGGGGGTGTCCCCACAGACATGTTAGGAGCACCCAGGACGGTGAGAGACAGGGGCCAGGGAAATCAGGCAGGAGAAGGCTCTGGGTGCCATGACTGCCATGACTCCTCCTCCTGGCTGGCTGCCAGCTCCCCCGCAGCCGCCCAGGCTCTCGCAGGCCTGCCCCTTCCCACCCCCTACCTTCCTTACACACTCCTCGGGGAAGGGCTGTGCCCGGGAGGGGCCAAGGGAGGGTGGGGGGATGAGAAGCGGGTACACAGATAAATGCTCACACAGGCAAAGAAGGAGCAGAGCCTGGCTGCCCACTGGGGCCCCCGGGGGCTCACTGGGGCAGGGCCTTGAGAATGGCATTCACCTCTTCTGCCACAGCTGTCAGGGCAAATTCGAATTGGTCCTGGGAAGGGCAGTGGGAGGAGGGTCATGGGGAGGCCTGGTCTCTTCTCCAGCCCCAGGGAGGTCACATTGGAGGGGGCAGTTCTCCTGGGGGAGGTAGAGAGGCAGGCTGGGGAGGCAGGCAGGCTGCTGCTGGTTTGGGGGAAGGGTGGCATGGGTGCTGGGGCAGAGAGGAACAGTCACCTTAGAGCGGACAAGGCCGGGTCGCTGGTCACGGACATGCTCCAGGGTGGCAGCAATGTCGATCTCCTTCACTCCTGGGGGCAAGGGGCACAGGCTGCTCAGAGGGTGTACAGGACGCAGAAATCCTGGGCCTTCCTGGGGTGGGAGGCTTGGAGGACTGGACAAAGCCTGGGCTGGGCTTCAGGCACTTTGGGGAAGGTCCTCACCTTTGGCCATGCGGTTCAGTACCATGTCGACGAGGATGTAGGTGCCAGTCCGCCCTGCACCATCACTGAAACAGGAGATGGCAACAGGCTCGGCTCAGCTCAGGATCCAGCAGAAAGGGGGAGGGGTGGAGGAGACACGAACGCTTGGGATGGGGAGGACCCTGGTGGAGCCACTCAGAGAGGGCGGCAGTTAGCTAAGGGTGAGGGAATGGTTATAGCACCTGAGTCTTGGGAATTGGGCCTTGGGTTGGGAGCCTGTGACTCATGGGGTGTCACCTGGGCAGTGAGTCAGTAAGAAAGGAGAGCTCTGGCTCAGCCCTGAAGTGGAGGCAGCACGAGGAAGTGGGAACGGGTTTCCAGCCTGTTTTTTGTATACATGGCCAGATGGTATTTCCAACTTTGTAGGCCATGTATAGTCTCTGTTGCACATTCTTCCTCTTCTTTTTTTTCCTTTAACCATTAAAAAATGTGAACACCATTCTTAGCTCATGGGCCACTAAAATAAGGTATGCTGAATGTGGCCCCTGGCTGTGGACTGCCGGCAGACATCAAGGGGACGGGGCAGTGTGCATGGGAATGTGCACAGGGTGTAGGACCAGAGGGGCAAATTTCAGGATTGCCCCACCTTAGGGCCCTCTGGCCTGGGCCCCTCCACCCTGTCCCCGTCCATCCCTATTCCTGTCCCACAGGCCCTCTTCACGCACCTGCAGTGCACAATGATGGGGCAGGAGCGTCCCCGGTAGCACTTGTTCACCTTCCTGCAACAAGAGACAGGTGTGAGGGCCAGGGGACACCAGCAGAGGGAAAGAGCCGAAACATACACCTGTGGGCCTCTCTTTCTTTTTTCCCCCCACACGCCCAGGACAGAGGAGGGAAGAGGGCTGGAGAGAGGAGTCAGGGCTGAAGGCAAAGAACCAGACATGATATATGTAGCACTGGGCTTGCCTTGTCACTTACAAGCTCTGTGCCCAAACTATGCACCTGGAACAACTGATTTTACCTCTTTGAGCCTGTTTTCTCACCTGTTAAATGGGGATAATAGTAGTAACCTTCTTCTTAGGGTTCATACGTGATTACATGAGATAGTCCATGTAAAGAGCTAAGCGCAGCCCTGGCCGGTTTGGCTCAGTGGTAGAGCCTCGGCCTGTGGTCCGGAGAGACCCGGGTTCGGTTCCCGCTAAGGGCACGTACCTCGGTTGCAGTTTGTCCCCGGCCCTGGTTGGGTCGTGTGGGTGGCAGCCACTCGATATGTCCCTTTCATGTCAATGTTTTTTTTTTTCTCTCTCTCCCTCCCCACTCTGTCTGAACAAAAAAATGGAAAAATGTCCTCAGGTGAGGATAAAAAAATAAATAAAAAGAACTAAGTGCAAAGTCTGGTACACAGTAGATGCTCAATAAGTGGTAGCTACTATTCATGATAATACACAACAATGTTAACAGCCACCTTTCCCAGAAGTACAGGGAGGATGGCTTTCTGGTGACTTCAAGGGTGTCAGTCTTGCCACATCACTGCTCTGCCCCTCTGCCCTCCTCTACAACCCCAGGCGGACCTCCTCCCCACTCTGGTGTTCTTTGGTGCTCATCAGCTGCGAGGTCCTGTAACTCTAGGCACAAAGTTCCTTTGGCCAGGGCAGGACAATCTCTCAACTCACAACATTGTGCTGCTGCCTGTCCCCCTGGATCAGCCTCACCTCAGTACAGGTGCTCTGTGGTTGGTTAATATACAGACTTAGGGTCCACTTGGACCTCAGATTCTTCTCTGCTGCCCTGACCACAGCTCACCTAGGAGCAGAGAATTTCTCCCTCCCTTAGTGGCCCAGTCTGACCTGCTCTTGCCCGTTGAAACCTTCTTGCTTTGAGAGTAATCAGCAGAATCTTGATACCCACAATGGGGCGGGGCTAGGGAGGACTGTCTTAAGGGTTAATAGATTGTTTCTGAGAAAGCTTGGAACTTTGTGGTCCCCCACTCCTGTTCCCCATACATGTCGGGGCCAGGTGACTTTGGTTTTACAGGAGTCCACATGGTTTTCTAGTGTACTGGCTTGTATGTCAGATGGCTGGGGTTGAACAGAAGTTGCAATAGTGGTTCCCAATCATTTAATAATAATGATAATAAATAGTATCTAGAATTAATTGAGCCTTGCTATGTGCCAGGCACTTAAACTAGACTTTACAGACTTTATCCTATTGATTCTTGCTACAACCCACTAAAGTATGGGTGGGTCACCATTCTCATTTCACAGTTAAGGAAACAGGGAGGTCAATGAACTTGCTTGGGGTCACTTCCTGAGACTTTAAAAATTATTCTGCCTTCCCTCTGGCGGACCTTCAATAAATACTATATTAAGTAGCAATTAATTTGTTCTGGGTGCCTAATGCCATTTGGGTTTGCTTAATTTCAGCCTAAAGCAAAGGAACATTATCATTTAGCTTATCTGGGCAGCCTTAAAATGGGTTCCTGTTCTATAAAGGTTTTTAAAATGTGGAAAACAAGAAATAGCTCTAATGCCCCTGGTGTTGCTTTTGAGAAGCCTGTGCCTCAGGTCCCAGGGTCCCCAGTTAGAAACCATTGTTCTGAGGCTCAGAAACTCTCCCAGGTCCCCACCCAGCTCTGCTTCTCTGCTCTCTGCCCAGCACCTAGAGACCTCAGGCTAGCCTGGCAAGGGGCAGAGAAGCAGGAGGGGGCTGCAGTGAGGGGGAGGCCCCTGCCAGCGGTGACAGGCTTTTCAGCCACCTCTCTGGGGAGGGAAGGGAAAGCAGAGGATGCTGAAGGCCTGACCTGGTTGTGATTTTGGTGTCAGAACAGGGTAAGTCCCTCAGTCAGCGTCCTGTCCCAGCCCCCACCCCATTCCTCTGAGTCCCCAAGAATCCAGAGATCCTCAGGCACTCCTTTTGATTTGTCCCTTCTCCGTGTCCCCACAACCCCCAGCTATCCCAGCAGTCTTTGGGGTGGTCCCTGGGCCCATGTGTCCTGTCTGTCCTGTCTGTGCAGCGGCCACACCTGCCAATGATCACTTTTGTGACTATGCAACTGGAGTGAGAATACTAGCTGCAGATCACAAAAATGACACTGGTAGCTGTGTGTGTGTGTGTGTGTGTGTGTGTGTGAGAGAGAGAGAGAGAGAGAGAGAGAGAGAGAGAGGAAAGGGAAGGACAGAGAAGGGGAGACAGACCAAGGGAGGGAGAGACAGAGACATAGACAGGACAAGAGGGGGTTAGGACAGAGACAAAGAGAGGCAGAAATAAGCAGGCAGAGATGGCGGGCGGTGAAGAAAAAGAGAGGTGGGAGAGACAGAACAAGAAAGAGGTGCAGATAGAGAGAAATAGGCCAGAGGGTAAGAATGAGACAGTGATCCATGGAGGTAAAGAAATAAGGGGGAGAGGGAGAGTGGAGAGAAGACAGAATAGGAAAGGGAAGGGAGGGTAAGAGAAGGAAAGAGAAGAGAGAAAGAGAAATAAAAATAGAGACAAAGAGACAGAGAGGGATAAAGAGGGGGAGATAAACAGGGGGGAGTAAGAGATAGGGAGGGGAGAGCAGACAGAATAGTGCCACAGGCCTGGAAGAGCAGCACAGGAGGAAACAGAGCGAGAGTCAGGAGGCAGGGCCAAGTAGAGGGAGAGAAGGAGCCAGAAATAAGGTGAGCCTCTCTAGGGAGAAGTGGGTAAAAGGAGCCAGATAGAGAGGCAGGGAGGAAAAGAGGGCCTGATAGGGAGACAGCAGAACACGTGATAGAGAAGAAATGGAGCTGGAGCACAGGGGTGGAGGGATGGGCACAGAACGCGAGCAGCAGTCCTGATTTGAGGCCGTCTGGAAGGGGGAGGCTGGACGGAGGTCAGAGGCCAGTCTCTGGGTCAGGGAGGGTCTGTTTCTCAAGGCCAGGAGGAGCTGGTGGGCTGGGAGAACGTGAGGGAGCCCGGCTCCCGCCACCCTGCTCCTGTGCTGCTGTCTCCTCGGCTCTCCGAGCCACGCGTGGACGCCCCACCGCTCGCCAGGCCCCTCCGGTGCGCTCACCTGCGGAAGTCCAGCAGGGGCCGAGTGGAGGCCGGAGTGCCCTCTGCCGGCCAGCTGAGGAAGTGGAACTGCGTGAGCGTGCGCGTCTCTTGGGTCTGCACGTTCTTCAGGTAGAAGCTCCGCACCAGAAAGTCCTCGCACCAGATGTGCTCAGACACCAGGTTCACCTGCCCAGGAATAGGGTCCAGGCCTGAGCACGTCAGGCCCTTTCCACGTCTGCGTGCTCGCTCCTTGGCCTCTCCAAGTCCTCCCACCCTCAGGTAGGCCACTTCAAATTCTACGTCCTCCAGGAAGCTTACCTACCCAACCACCAACCCTCACGGTCCCAGCTGTGCGCAAGACTCCTAGCTGTCCGTGTCGCCCACCTACTGCTTAGGCAACTGGCGGCTTTTCCACCTAGGCATAACTATTGTGAACTTCTTGAGGCCAGTTTCTCCTCCCTCTTCCTCACATAGTGCAGGAAGGTGTCTGCTACACACACACAAACTACAATTCTGCAATATTTTCATTAGTTTTTTTTTTCTGTAGCCATGAGCAAGGCCAATAAAAATCTTTCTAAAAAAGACTGTTGAGTGTTCATCTGGTGATGAGACATCTACTACCCAGTGCTCATCTGGTGATGAGAAGCTTCTAGCCCTGGCCGGTTTGGCTCAGCGGTTAGAGCGTTGGCCTGTGGTCCGGAGAGACCCGGGTTCGGTTCCCGCTAGGGGCATGTACCTCGGTTGCAGTTTGTCCCCGGCCCTGGTTGGGTCGTGTGGGTGGCGGCCACTCGATGTGTCCCTTTCACGTCGATGTTTCTCTCTCTCTCTCTCTCTCTCTCTCTGTCTCTCTCCCTCCCACTCTATCTCAACAAAATATTGAAAAATGTCCTCCGGTGAGAATTTAAAAACAACAACAAAAAACCGGTCCAGAGAAGCTTCTGTTGTGCTTTTAATGTCTCATGCCCTACAGGGGGGGTCACCTCCCATTGGTCAGGAATTGGTTTCTCCTTCCCCTGCTTTGCCTCAGTCCAGCTCCCTACCTATTCTCTCTCCTAATGAAAATGTTTGTTTCTACTTTCCATAAGTAACTTGTGACTAATAGTATTGCTTCCTTCACTTTGACCTCCAGGAAACAGAGCTAAGTTGGGCTTAATTGAAGTAGCTCTTAATCGTGGTCTTTGGGCATACTTATTTTTGCTGTCTCTTGGCTCTTAGCGTCCTGCCTCAGTTTCAGCAGTTTTATAGTTTTATTTCTGTAGCTTTCGTGACAGGTCCTTAAAAATGCTTTTGGGCCCTGGACAGGCACACCCACACCCACAGATAGGTATGTGTATGTGAATATATGCATACATATGTATGCATATGTATGTTTATACACCTCTGTATTTATACTTGTATGAATGCTTATCATCCACTTTCCCTGCTCCTATTGTCCCCTGGCCACGGGGTCCTGCTGACCTCATATATGTGGTAGAGGGAGGAGCCCTCATCTGGCCAGTAGCGATCACACTGCTTGACACCATCCTCTACCAGCGGGGTCAGCATGACAATGACAGTGCAGCCACTCTCCCACACCATCTAGGGACAGAGACCTAGGTAAGCTCCATTCTGAACTCCTGGTCCCTGGAGCAGCCCTCCCTCCAAGAGCCCACCTGCCAGAAGTCTGCGATGGTATGGGACAGCGGTCCCTGTGTGGCTATGTAGGCTGGCATCCGAGGGTCATGCTCAATCTGGGGGCAGGGAAGATACACCATGAACCAGAATGGGAAATGCCTCTGTGGAAAGGGTTGGTCAAAGGGAGCAGGCCAGGGTCTGGGGAATTCTGAGAACCCCCCATTTCCATGTTAGGATACCCAAATTCCAGGTCCTCAGGTAGGATGGGTGGTGATCACATAGGAATGGAGTTTATGGGAGAAGGATAAAAATGGGGCAGAGGTGGGGGCAGGCACCAGCGCCACTCACAATGGGGCTGGCGTTGATGTAATCACTCCGAGAAGGGCTGCTCTCCACCTTCAGCTTGATGCGGGCATGGTCATCTGCACAGACCCCACATCCCACCCCATGTACCCTTCCAGTTATTAGAGTCCTGGCACCTTTGCCACTCAGTTTGAACCAGGAGCCCAGCCTCTTCCCTCATGCCCTCCGGAGCTCCCAGCAGAGAGAGGTCAGCGGGCAGGACTCACTCACAGGGCAGGAAGTCCGGGTGACGATTCTTTTTGATGTTGCCCTCCCCCTGGGCAGTGGCACAGGTGTTGGGCTCTGCCTGGTAGGCGCACAGAGCCTGCCACTCCTTGGCCAAACGATCCCGGTTCCGAAGGTGGTCCTCCATGTATGCCTGCAGGGACACCACAGTGTGGCTCTGGACCACTCTGTCAGCCCTGCCTCTCCCACCATCTTGTCCCCTCACCCCTCTGGGCCCAGCCCGTTCTGACCAGAATCATGTGTCCTGTGGAGATGTCCATGTTGGCCTGGGCAGGCTCCTCACACCAGGACGGGGTGCTGCTGTGGGAGCTGGGGCTGGCCTGGGCTGCATCACTGAACTGGGAGGACACGCTGCTCACCCGAGAAGGCTCTGGCGCACCCTCTGCCCGGTTGAACAGGGACTTTGTGGCCATGTGCTGGCGGCACAGGTCCTGCAAAGGAAGGATCAGGAGGAGTCCAAGGGTTGCCTGAAGCTTTTTAACAGGGTCCTGGGTTCAATTCTGGCTCATCCTTGATCGATTTGAGATGACACTCATCTCCTCTGGGGTAGACTTTCCTGCCCTGGCCCTTGTCTTTTTGGGGGGCTGTTCTGCATGAGTGGTGCCTACGACAACCTCAGATATTACAGAGTGGAATCCCAGAAACCCCAGAATTGTAGAACTGGGAAGAACTTAGGGATCATCTACTCCCAATTCCAATCCATTCAAAACACCCCACAACACCCCACTGGGGCTCCTCCAGCACCCGCCCCCCCAAACATTCCAAGAGATAGGTGCTCACTCCTCACCCAAATCCCACGTGAGACCCAGGCTCCCAAGCTCCTCCCATTCCCTCTCCGCAACAAGTTTCTGGGACTGCCCACCTGGTACTCAAATGTAGTGTCACCATGGGCCCCCTCGGGCCCCAGGGCTGCTAGGCGCTCCTTGTCCCGCTTCCGGGCATGCTGCCGCACACACAGAGCCACTGCCAGAGCCACCAGCAGCCCGGCCACACCCGCCAGGGACACCAGAGTAAGCAGCACCGAGCGCATGGGAGAGGCACTGCGGGCTTGTCGGGGGAGGACTGCAGCTGCCTCCTCTCTCTGTGGGAACAAGGCTAGAATCAAGGGGGGCAGTGGTGGGGAGAGATTTAGGAGCTGCTTCTCACCCTTGTCCCATGCCATGCTCCTTGCTAGGATAACTCCTGGGGCAAAACTGGGAGGGCAGGGGTATGGTGGAATAAGCAGAGGGCTCAGATGGACCCCAAAACCTCCTTGTCAATCCCCATCAGACCAACTCAGCCACACTGAGCTGTAGGAGACTTAGTGGGTGACCCTCACCAGCGTATTTGCATTTAATAATGGACATAGAGAACCCAAGGAATCGAGTAATAGACTGTGAGGCATCAGTGTTGGATGCAGAATAGAAATATATTTTGAGTTTAATGTCTTTTCTGTGCAAGGTTGTCCTTGGAATTTAGATTGCTCTGAAGGCTATGGACATCTCAGCTAGTTCTGCCAAGCGAGCTGCAGATCCTACAGGGAAGAGCCACTGGGGCCATCTGCTGGCCAGGGAAAAAGTTGCATGGGGAAGAGCTGCTTTGGAGAAGCGAGCGGACTAGCCAAGTATTCAAGGTTTCAGCTCCGGTTCTTTTGTCAAGTTTGCCTCCATCTCTTGTGGGCAATGTCAGCCCTCTGGGGCTTTGCCTGACTGTCCAGTTAGCTCATACCTGTCCCACTCCTGTCTGCAAGATCTGGAGCCCAGTTTGTGCTTCCAGTTCAGACTTCACCAGCCCTGCAGGAAGGAGGTAGGTCAGGCTCTCTCCAGCCCCTGTGGTACCCATCCCATGTCATGCATGCCAATTGGCAGGCAGAGCCCATGTGGACTTGGACTGTTTCAAGGAGAGCATCAGTCATGGGCCTGGGTATATCCTACTAGGGCTGGGGCCATGCAGAATTTACCAGCTTGCTGGGTCACATCAGCCAAAGACAGGTTCTGTTCATTGTGCCGGATGCGGAAGGTGAGAGCTGGTCCCACCACACTGCCGAATAGGAGCTATGTTATTACCTCACCCACCACAGACACAAGACTCTAAAAGAGAGTCCAGCTCTTACCCTCTCCCAATTACAGGATGGGGCTGGAGCTGATCAGAGATGCCCTACAGAATGTTTGAGGTCAGGGAGATATTGGATGGGGCCAGCAGCAGGGCTAGGTGTGGCTGTACCTTGAATGCAGCTGGGAGCATCTCTGACCTCACCTTGGACTCTTCCCCTCTTTCCTTGAACTCCTCCAGCCACCTCCCCACTCAAGCTGCCTTCTAGATCCCTTCCTCCCCAGCCAGGATACCAATCCCACCTGATGTTGATGAAGCTGCCTGAGGACATGTGCACATGCTCAGCCAGGATCTCCAGCAGCTTCACTCCTACAGCCAGACTCAGGGGCCTGGAGGTGGGCAGCAGGCAGAGGAAGGAGATGGGGACCCTCTTGGCCTCTTTCTTGAAACAGGCCACTTCCAAGGGTGCAGAGCAGCCCACCCCCGTCTACTTCACATCTGGATTCTGCTCTCTGCTTCCTTCCAGACAGGCCAGCCCACCCCCCAGGGCACTGGAAGACTTCTCCAGGCTGGAGCCCTTACTTCTGGTCAGTGACAATGTAGCCATACTCCTCTGCCAACGGCCGAGCTGAAGGCTGCCCTGCCAGCATGGGCTGGCTGTGGCCCAGTGGACTTTTCTTCTCCATCAGGATAGGCATGGCAGGGGGACCAGCAGCTTTGGGAGGCTCAGGGGATCCAGAGCTCAGCATCTGCTGGGCTTTATTGGAGGTGGGGTGGGCAGTGGGGTATCCAGGCAGGGAGGGTGTAGGGGGCAGAGGCTCCACTGTGTCTCCACCCTGAACCTGCTCCTTCATTGTCTGTTTAGAAGAGATGATAGAAGTATGGTCTCTGGACAGTGGAAGGGCTGGTGGTCTACCCCCTGGACCCTAAACTCCCTACAGTGGTGCTTAGGACTCGTTTATCTCTCTATCCCAGGGGCCCAGTGCAGGGTTAGGTACATAGAGGGCACTCCAAAAAGCAAGCCAAGTAGATGAATAAATGACAGATTGAATGAGTGGGACATGATCGGTGATAATCCACAGGATGGGGCTGGAGTGGGGGCAATCTCTGGAGCATGGTTAGGGTAGAAGGTGCTAGGCAGGCAAAGGTTTTTAGATTTTGGTTTGGCCACAAAATCTTAGGTGTGAAATAGACCTCCTCAAGTGCTAGGGGCATTACGAACCTGCCTGCTCTCTGCTCCACTCTTTCCCTAGGGATCCTCAGAGCATGGTCTCAAATGATTGCATTGAAACAAGCAGTGAATGAAGAATTCTAGCTTCTAGTCTGAGCTCTGCCATCAACTTGAGGTGAAAGTTAGGCAATGACTTGCAGGCTATGGGCCTTGGTTTCCCCAAAACGAGGGGTTGGAGGATACAGGTTCTGGGTCCTGATCCAGAGGTTTAGATTTCAGCAAGGGGGTTTGCTGCCATGGGGCACTTATAAATCAGAGAGGTGCTGGGAACTCACTTTCTTGACGTCAGCTCCAATGTTTACAACCCCTCCTGTAGAGACAGGAAAAACGAGAGTCTGGGCAAAGGGCCAAGGCCAAAGTCCACACAGTGCAGGTGGGAGGAAGAACCAGAGGCCTGAGCCTGTTACATCTGCTGTGGCCTCTTTCCTCTGAGTCAGTGACCAGACCCTGTCATTGGTCTCATCCTTAGCATGGCTTCATGTCCCTATGCTTCTTAATTGTTTTAGTAACTCTTTCCTCTGTCATTGGCCCATTTCTCCAAGCTATCTGTTCAGTCTTCCCTCTATCCATAAATATTGCTTTCTCCTTTCAAATTGGCCACGTCCTTCTTTAGGTCCTCATTACCATCCCCCCACCCTTCCCAGTGTGCCCTGATTCTTGCTCACACCTCCCGTTCACTTCTTTTTCCATTGCTTCCGCCCTCCAGTCCTTTCCTGGTCTAACCCCTCTGCTCATCACTGCACCCCCTTGCTCCTGGCCCTTTTCTGGCAATGTCCCCATGTCTCAAAAGAACTCTATTCCCTGACCCTGACCCTTCCCCTCTAGGCTGCTACATTTGGTCTTGAGAGGTGGGGCAAGAGGCTGTTGCTATCTCTCTGCCTGGACACTCACCCAGATTTTGTCCTGCACCCTTGGGCAGCAGCTGTAGCAGGGTCGAGAGAGTGGAGAGCTGCTCAGGGGTCAGCTGACGCAGTTCCACCCCGTAGCCGGCCAGCACAGCTGCCAGTCTCTGCAGAGTCCCATCTGCTGGGAGCCAGACACAGAGCTAAGGGCTGGTGGCAAGGTGAACTTGTGGGATTCAGCTGCGTGAGTTGGGGGTGGAATGGGACTAACACATTTAAGAGCTTTTTCTCAAACACCAGGGCACTAATGTCCTCCCCTTTCAGCCCTTGTCCACATTCTGGGGGAAAGACTTTCCTGGGGCTAAGACCAAACTTCAAGCCCACCATGGACATCTTGACTCTCCATCTGCAAAAGAGTCATGTCAGCTCCACCCCCTACTGTATCCATACTGCCTGGCATAGATCAGGTTATCAGTAAACATTAGTTAAATGTTAGTATGAATGACTTTAAGGACAAATTAACAAGTGCACAGATAGCCAGGAAGGAGCCCACCAAAGCAGCCCCCAAAGGCAGGGAGTGGATGCTGAGGACTCTGTTACCTGGCTGCTCTGCTGGGGAAGGAGGCTTCTTCCCCAGACCCTCTAGTCCTTCCTCCTCATCGCCCTCTGAGGAGTCCTCTGCCTGGCTGCTGTCCCCTTGCTCTGGCAAGCTTGGTGTCCTGGCCCTGCTGGGCACTGGCAGCTCGTGGGCCAGGTAGAGCAGACCTGACTCCTGGAAAAGCTGAGCAGGTGAAGGCCCTGGAGGGTCCCCATAGGAGTGGCCAGGGTGAGCCCCAAACATGCTCTTGGAGGCAGTTCGGCTGAAAAGGGCAGGGGGTTCGGCCTTGGACATGGGGTTGACACTGACCATCCCTGGGGAGCTCTCTGAGCCCCGGGAACCATCACGGGAGCCAAACTGTGGGAAACCAGAGATCCAGGTAAGAGTAGACATCAGAGCTGGGGGGTCGGGGTGGGGGTGGGGCAGTGTCTAGGGCTCACCTGATGGAACAGGTAGGGCTGCAGCAGGGTAGGTTCATAACTCAGGGCAGGGTGAGGGGGCTGCGGGGGTAGCAGCAGATGCTCCAAGAGAGGGGGCAGCAGCTCAGCCTGCAGAGAGGACAGGGAGGAGCCAGCCCCAGCTCTGTCCCCACCCACTGGAGGTCCAGGAAGTCGGTTAGGGGCAGCAGGGGTGGAGCCAGTGGGGATGCCCTGTACAAGCAGCTCTCCAGCAGAACCAGGTCTCCTGGGCACCAAGCCAGATCTGGAGAGGAAAGCAAAATGTGTGTGGTAGGGGAGGAGGTTGGTTGTGTGGGGCAAAAGCATAGGGAGCCTACAAGGCAGAGCTGGTGGGGCTAGGCAGGCTCAGCCTGTCTGAGTAATTTAGAGTAAGCCTGACCTCTTAAAAAATAAGGCAGCCAGGGGAGGAGAGAGTAGAACAGAGCAGGGCCAGAAGGCCAAGCCTGGGGCAGAGGTTGTATCCTCTCTGTTAAGCATGTCTAGGTCCCTGAGACACAGAGGCAGAAGCTAGGGCTGGAGAAGGGGAGAACAGCAGCAGGGGAAGGCAGCCTGGAGCCTCTCTGGATAAACAGTGGCTGCAGCTTGCCCCATTGCCCTGTGTGCATGTCCCCACACCTGGCTCTTGACCTATAGGTTAAAATATTCAATACTCTGCACCCCTGTCCCACTCTGCTTTCTTCATCCTGGCATCATCATCTGTGCCCCATGCCCTCATGTACATTTCTCTGCTTTACAGGGTCTGAACAATGCCTTCAGAGGCTCTAACCACAGAAAGATGCTACTATCTTCTACCCTACACAATTCCACACAATAATGAAACTGAACATGAAGCAACTTCAGCCCAACAACATTCTAATTTTTCAGGATGCCTACTTTGACACTTCTTTTAAAGTACCAGCTATCCAAGTTTTTCACAACACTTAAAAAATACCCGTTTTGCTGGATCCCTGGGGATGAACTCAGCTCCTACTGGGTGTCTGATCATTCCTGAGCCTCTTGTATTCATGCCCCAGCCTGCTGACCTTGGTGCCCATGTCCCTCCCTTTCCCTCTGTCCATCAGGAAGACCACAGACCCTCCAGCCTTGTGGTGCTAGTGGCTGAGAAAGAATGCTTACCTGTCCCTTGAATGGGGCTCTGGGGGGTGAAGCTTTGGGATGCGTTCCATCTCCTGGGAGATCACATACTGAGTGAGGTCATCGTGCCAGGACAATCCTGCCAGGGGACAGGATAGGGTAAGGTTGGCTTGGCCCAGTAACAGGGAGCAGTAGAGATCAAAACCACACCCCCTTCCCTGCAGTGTACTGAGTTTGGCAGAGCAGAGGGGCAGTGGAGGGGGTCCAAAGACCTGGTGGGTGATCTGAACTGTCCTCTTCCCACCCTCAGGAACAGATTTTGGAGTCAGACAGCCCCCAGTAAGATTGGGTTTGCATCCTCTGCCACTTACTAATTGTGTGACCTTGGACAGTTTGCTGAACTTTTCTGAGCTTAATTCTCTCATCTGTATAATGGGGGTTTATATCTCCTAAGAGTGTTGTGATAATTAAAGTAACACCATATAAAATGGTTAGAATAGTACCTGTTACATAGTGAACTTTCAATAAATGCTATTATTATTATCATTATTATAATTATTTTAAATTTATCTTTATTGTTGAAAGCATTACAGATGTCCCTTGTTTTTTCCTCCGTTGACCTTCTCCTCCCACTATCATTATTATAATTATTATTCCTATTCTTCTTTTTGTTGATCCTAAAACTTAGTTTTTAAAACAATTTTAAAGTGGAAATAATATACACTTAACGGGGCTGTTACAAAGACCAAGTGCAATCAAGGCAATGAAAGTGCGTAGAAAACTTTAAGGCACTATACATCTATTTTATTTTATTTTTATTAAAAAAAATTTTTTTTTAATCCTCACTTGAAGACATTTTTGCATTTATCTTCAGATAGAGTGAGAGGGAGAGAGGGAGAAAGAGAGAGAGAGAAACATCAATGTGAGAGAGACACATCGAGTGGCTGCCACCCACACGACTCCAACCAGGGCCGGGGACAAACTGCAACCAAGGTACATGCCCTTAGCGGGAACGGAACCCGGGACTCTCGGGTCCGTGTGCCGATGCTCTACCCATTGAACCAAACTGGCCAGGGTTATTTTATTTTTATATTTTAATTTTTATTTATTTATTTATTTATTTATTTATTATTATTATTATTATTTTATCCTCATCCGAGGACATTTTTTCGTTTTTTGTTCAGATAGAGTGGGAGGGAGAGAGAGGAAGAGAGAGAGAGACATCGACGTGAAAGGGACACATCGAGTGGTTGCCACCCACACGACCCAACTAGGGCCGGGGACAAACTGCAACTTAGGTACATGCCCTTAGTGGGAACCAAACCCGGGTCTCTCTGGACCGCAAGCTGACGCTCTAACCGCTGAGCCAAACCAGCCATGCTATTATTATTATTTTTATTGTTGAAAGTATACATCCGTTTTAAACTTCCACCATTGCCCTGGCTGGTTTGGCTCAGTGGTTAGAGTGGTGACCCGTGGACCAGAGTCGAGGGTTTGGTTTCGGTCAAGGGCAGGTACCTCCACTGCGGTTCATCACCAGCCCTGGTCGGGGTCGTGTGGGAGGCAACCAGTTGATGTGTTCTCACGTCGATGTTTCTTTCTCTCTCTCTCTCTCTCTCCCTCCCAACCACTCTATCTGAAGATAAATAGAAAATGTCCTCAGGTGAGGATTTAAAAAAATAATAAACCTCCATCATCATCATCATCATCATCATCATCATCATCTCATCATATCATATTATCCTGAGGCAGATCTCCTGTTTGAACTTTTCCCAGCGTGAAACTGCTCTCAGGAAAGCTCAGTCGCCTGTTCTACAGGAATACTCTCCCACTCCCCACCCCCTGATTCTAGATTAATAGTCTGGACTGCTCTAAACCCTTTCTGGGATCTCCTAGCATCCATACTTGTGTGTGTGTGTGTGGTTTTTTTCTTTATTGATTTTGAAGGGAGAGGGAGAGAAAGATAGAAACATCGATGAGAGAGAATATCGATTGGCCACCTCTTGCATGCCCCCAACTGGGGACTTGGCCCACAACCTGGGCATATGCCCTGACCAGGAATCAAACTGGCAACTTCTTGGTGCATGGGTCGATGCTCAACCACTGAGCCACACCAGCCGGGCTCCATACCTGTTTTATGCCTATTAACATTAGATGAACTGTCTGTGTTCTTATTTAAGGCCAATTCCTCCACTTGAGCACTAAATTTTATCTCCTATTACTATTTAAGAACATCTTCCTCATATTCTCCCTTATACCCTATATCATCATCTCATGTTCTCTACAGAATTATTCCCATTAGCATACAAACATGATGAAATTTCTTCTATCTTTAAAAATAATGCTTGGTCTCACATCACCCTCCATCACTCCTTTGCTTTTCGTTTTCTTTCTTTTTTTTTTTTTTTTTTTTATCCTCACCTGAGGACATTTTTCCATTTTTTTTTACTCAGAGCGGGAAGGAGAGAGAGGAAGAGAGAGAAACATCGATGTGAAAGGGACACATCGAGTGGCCGCCACCCACACGACCCAACCAGGGCCGGGGACAAACTGCAGCCAAGGTACATGCCCTTAGCGGGAACCGAACCCGGGTCTCTATGGACCGCAGGCTGACGCTCTAACCACTGAGCCAAACCGGCCAGGGCTCTTTCTTTTTTTAAATCCTCACCTGAGGATACATTTTTCCATTTATCTTCAGATAGACTGGGGTTGGGGGTGGGGAGAGATTGGTTGCATCCTGCATGATCCCCATCAGGGCTGCAGACCGAAACGCAATGGAAGTAATGCCCTTGACTGGAATTGAACCACGGGCCAACGCTCTACTGCTGAGCCAAACCAGCCGGGGGTTCTTTGCTTTTCTTTATAGCAAAATTCCTTGAAAGTTGTGCTCTATACTGGCTGTATTCAATTCCTTTCCTCCCACTTCCTCTTAATCTACTCTATTCAAGATTTTAAACCCAACTATTCTACCAAAACTGCTTTTATCAAGATCATCAGCAACTTCTGTGTATCTAAATCCAGTGGTTAATTCTCAGATCTCATCTTACTTAACAACCTACCCTCATTCTTTGACCCTGTTGATCATTCCTTCCTCCTTGATACCCTTTTACTTGGCTCCTATGACAGCAGACACTTTTGTGTTTTTTTTCTCCTACTTCACTGGATCCCCTTCCAAGTCTCCCTTGTTGGTTCCTCTCCTCCTGGACCTCTTAGGGTCCTTCTTCATAAACACTCAATCCTTTGATTACCTCATCCTCCTCATAGGTTTAGTTACCATCTATATATATATCAAAGAATTCCAAATTTATATCGCCACTCCAGACCTCTCTCTCTTTTAAAACCCAATCTTATGGCCTCGCTGCCCACTCTACTTGAATGGACATCTTCAACTCAATATATTCAAAACTAAACACCTTTTCTTCAAAGTTGATCCTTCTGCATAGTTAATGACATCTTCATCAACCCAGTAGTTTGGTCAATAAAACCTAAGTGTCCTCTTTCTTTCACAGTCTATCCAGTATTTCATGAAATCATGCTCACTACCTCAAAAAATACATGCAGAATTCTGTTACTCCTCACTACCTCCCTGCAACCACCTGGCTCCATGCCACACTTACCTTTTTAAAAAATATTTTTAATTTATTTCAGGGAGAGGAAAGGAGAGGGAGAGATAGAAACATCGCTTGGCTGTCTCCTGCACTCCCCTGGGCATGTGCCCCGACCAGGAATTAAACCAGTGACCTCCTGGTGCATGGGACGATGCTCAACCAACTGAGACACACCTGCCAGGCTGCCACATTTATATTTTATACGAGTTGTTGTGGTAGCTTTTAATGGTTTCTCTGTTTCTACCTTTAACTCCTTACTTTCTGTTCTCAACACAGCAGCAAGAGTGAACTTTTTAAAGTAGAAGTGAGATCATGCACCCCTATGCTCAAAATCTTGAGATAGTTTCCTCTTTTACTCAGAGACAAGCCAATGTCCACACATTCTCCTATAAGGCCCTACAGTGACCTGCATCCCTTCCCTGTTACCTACATAACTGCATCTTTTACTCTGCCTCTTTATCATTGCTCTGCCACCATACCATAGAAATGTTTTCCATGATTTTCCTCGAACTCATGCTCCTACCTTACAGGTTTTGTTCTTGCTCTTTGGTCGGCTTGAAACATTCTACCCTCAGTTAACCTGCAAAATACCTCCACCTCCTTGACATCTCTGTTCAAATTTCATAGTCTCAATAAGGTCTATCTTGATCACTCAGTTGTATACTCTAGCTTCCAACCTCACTATTTCTGATCTATTTATCCTACTGTAATATTAATTTTTTTCCATAGCACTTATCACCTTCCAACATACTATTTGTTTTCTAATTTATACAGTGTATTGCCTCCTCTCAGCCTCAAAGGTAAACTCCAGGAGACAGATTTGTGTCTGTTTTATTCCCTGATACATCCCAAGCACCTAAAACTATGTTTGCCATATAGTAAGTACCCAACAAATACTTATTGAATGAGTGAACTGGATGAGTCGAGTGTTCTGGTTGAGGACTCCAGAATTCACGGCCCTGGAGCACTCAATTCTAGGGAGTGAGGTGGTCCTAAAGAGAGATGCAGGCCTCTTTCGGTGGCTTCTTCTAGAAGCCTCCTCTGGACTCCTCCAGAGAGTCAAAATGTGAGCAGTCCATCTCTAGGGTTCCACCCCACTTTTGTTTTGCCTCCTTCTCCAGCAAGGCCTGGGAAGGTGAGGCTCCAGGAATGAATGTGACAGAAGAGAAATCCTTGAGTCAGGTGGCCCCTCACTGTCCCACCCTTATCTAATCATGTTCCAGTCTCTCTCCTCCAGTGCACCCAGACCTCACCTTGAGACATGAGCTGTCGGAGCACACCTTGTAAGCGTTGAAGAACTGGGGAAGTGACTTGCAAAAGGGGCCGAGCCTGCCCCACTCCCACTTGGCACTGTCCAAATAAGCCATCTAAAAGCACAAAAGTTGTGTTACTAGGAGGTGTGAACAAAAGGCCTTCCAAAGTCCAGGTTGCAAATGAGCAGGACTCTTTATCTCCTCTCTTGGCTCTGTTCCTCCAGGCCAGTAGCCCTTCTGCCAAAGCCCAGTACCCCTTCTCCCTTCCAGGCCTCCCCCTCAAATCTTTATTGTGTCCTCGTTTCGTAAATCCTAGGCCCAGAACTCACTCACCCTGAATACAGACTTCGAGGTGAGAGCAGAGTCTGTGGTCAAACAGACAGCCTAGAGGGACAGGGGAACAAAGGTTCAGACAACCACGCACATAGAATGGTCAGAAAATGGACAGGCAGGGAAAGGGAGAAGCAGATGGGTCCTTTTTTCATCCTGAGGAAAGGTTCAAACTGAGAGGAGAACAGAAGAGGGAAGAGGTCTAGAATTCTTAAAGGAAGGCACCACAGGGTCTGGCTTTGGATTTGAAGGATCTGTGAGTCTTAGATCCTTTTCCTAAAAGGTTCAGCTTCTTAAATGAATGATGGGGAAAAGGAGATTTCCAGGTGCATGGGGGTAGGAACATAAGCTTCTATTCTCATAGAATTACTATGGGGGAGTTTGTGGCCAAATTCTGAGAAAAAAGGGACTTTCTCAAATCTCCAAAAGCATCCTAACTATGAGAGGCCAGGACGCAGAAGAGGTAAAAATCCTAGCACATCTTCCCTCTGGGTGAGAAAGGGAAAAGGGTGGGATGACTCTAAAGCAGCGCTCCTGGCACTGTCCGAGGCCCCAGGCCGCTGGCGCTGTCCGCGGTCCTGAATCCTTGAGCCTGGAGCTGCGGAGGGCTTGCCTGGAAGCAGTTAAGGAGGAGGGAGGGGTGCCAGGGTGAGGAGTCTCCACGGGACGTGACCCCTCCACCATTCCAGCCTTCATCTACCATCCTACCAACACAGCGCCACAGGAAGTACCCTTCACTTGCCTCCAAGTCCCTGGTGAAGGAGGACGCTAGACGACTAGGCTGCACCCCTTCTCCCACGCGCCCCTCGCCCCCACCCTTCCCCGGCCCGTGAGTCAGCGCTGACTGTCTCTGTCCGCTAAGATGTGAGTCAGCACCGGGCCAAGCTGTGGGGAGGGGGACGGGAGAGGACCCTTCCTTCTTCACCCTCTTCTGCCCCCTCCCCCAGTTGTCCCCCTTTTGTCGGAGATCAGATCAAAGCAATCGGCCTCTCTAGGCATAGAGAGAAACCCCGATTCTTCCTTGGGCCTGATTTTCTACAGGGAGCTGAGACTCCGAAGCTTGTGGCCCCAACTCCTATGGCCCGGAGACCAGGATTCCCCCTCCCTCCTCCTGTCCTCTCTCCCTCCACCCCTCAGCAGCGGTCGCCACTTCTTTGGCGCCTCTGCTCGACTTGCTTCTCCCGCGGACTTGTAGCCTGTCCCTAGGTCCCTCTGTTCACATGCATCCCCATTTCTCCTCCCAAACACAATCTTCCCGAGCCCACTTCTCTGAGGTCCTGCCCCCGTGTTCCAGCCCTACCTCCAGGCCTACGCCCCTTTCCTCTCAGAGGTCCTCTCATCTTCCTCATCTCACAGTGCCTCCCACTACCCCACTCCACACACATTCCACCAGAGCTTCCCACCTTTGAGACACCCCCCGCACCCCACACCGAGTTTTGCTCCCGGCACCATACTCCTCCATCCCGGCTCCCCCCTTTCCTCCTGACCGTGGGCACTAATGGCGCTGCAGCCTCCCGGGCGGCAGCTCAGCAGCAGGAGGCAGAGGAGCACCCGGAGACCCCCGGACCCCCCGGGACCCCCAAGCCGCCGCGGGCGCCGCATCCCTCCGGGCTCCGCGCGCTTGCTCCCCAGCCTGAGCCGCTGCGACGCTGGCCCGAGCCCGCAGAAGGGTCCAAGGCGGGGCCTGCCACTCCCCACCCACCTACGAGGCGGGGTCTACACGCCCCTCTCACTGCTACTTGGCCAACCCAGGGCGAGTGGTGACGACATCTCCACCCCCGGCTCTTACGCTCATTTGCGTCATACGTGGCGTAAGAGCACTGTCTTAGCAGGGGACCCACCCACCACATCCTTCCTCCACCAAATAAGTGCCTCATTAGAATTCCCACTTGGTCTTACTCCTTATGACATATGCTTCTTTTTCGTACTTAAAAGTAAATAATAGACATATTTCCCTTATAAATAGTTCAATATGCATCTCCAAGAAATAAAGGTATTTTCTCACATAATCAGAATGCTATTATGATATCCAAGAAAATTTATAATAATGCCCAAATATTATTTGATGCTCAGTTCACATTCAAATGTCTCTGTTTTTGTTTTTTTTTGTAATGCCCTTTTCAGCTGTTTTGTTCAAAATAGGCATCATAGACCACCATTTTGTTTTGTCATGTTTCTTAATTATGTTTAAATTAGCATTAACAGGGTTTCTCCCACCCCCAATGCCCAATTTTCGATATTTTCTTGTTGAAGAGACAAGGTTAGCTTTTCTTCTGGATTAGTCTGGTTATTTCCTCATGATAAATTTCCCCTGTATATATCCTGTATTTCCCATAAACTGGAAGTTACGTCTAAAGTTTTGGTTCAGGTTTAAATTTTTTTTAAAGCAAAATGTTTTTAGGTGATACTGTATGCTTACAATAGAATCATTTGCAGAGAAGAGGAGAAGTGACATAGCCCTATTTCTTTTTCTTTTTAAAAATGACTAGAAAATTTAAAATTACATACATAATTATATATTTCTATTGGACAACCACTGACTTCGAAAATTCTTTCTTTTCCATTGTTATCAGGACAGGCAGCTGGAAGAAGTTTGCACTCAGGTGGCAGCAGAGAAAATAATATACCCACAAACTGTCTTACTTCAGCTGTAAGGGAGAGGTTATAGATAATCTTAATTTAATGTATCAAATGTACCATATATATTTTTTATCCTCACTTGAGGACATTTTTCCATTTTTTGTTCAGAAAGAATGGGAGAGGGAAGGAGAGAGAGAGAGAGAGAGAGAGAGAGAGAGAGAGAGAGAGATGAAAGGGACACATTGAGTGGCTGCCTGCAGCGCGACCCAACCAGGAGGGCCAGGGACAAACTGCAACCGAGGTACGTGCCCTGATGGGAACCGACCAGGGCTATTTTTAGCACTTTTGTTTCCTCTTTAAGAAATCTTTTCCAACCACTAGGCCATGAAGTTATTGTCTTATACTATCTTCTAAATGCTTAATCCACAGAATTTTTCAGAGTAGGAGTTCAGAGAAGTGAAATAAAACTAATGGCTTAAAGCTATGGGATAAACTTCATTGTTTAATTCCTCACATTGGCTTATAATCCACCTGGATTCTATTTATGTGTGTTTTAAGTTATGGAAAAAAGTTCATTTTTCTTCTACAAGGGTACCCATTGGTTCCTGAACTATTTCTTGAAAAGATCACCCTCTTTCCTTCCATCTTTATTATAAATAGGGTGTCCATGTTGTATGTCCTATCTCTGGGCCCTTTGTTTCTTAGATCTACCTGTCTATACCATACTTTTTAAATTACATCTTCATACTAAGTCTTGATATCAGGTAGAGCAAGCGATCCCATCTTCTTTTCAAAGTCATTTGTCTTCTCTTATTCACTTTTCACATTGTTGTGAGGTTCATAGGTTATTATCATTTATTAAATTATAACATATCCAGTAAAGTATACAAACTTATGTTTATAGCTATAGAGTGATTATTAGTATATGTATACAACTCTTTTACCCTTGTAGACACCAAATCTTGATACCTGCTCATTTGCTTATACCTGTGAATATCCAGTGAGTGAGACTACTTCAAGAAGTATAAAGCTCACCCTGGCCAGTTTGGCTCAGCACTTAGAGCATCGGCCTGCGGACCAGAGAGTCCTGGGTTCAGTTCCCGCTAAGGGCATGTACCTAGGTTGCAGTTTGTCCCCAGCCCTGGTTGGGGTCATGTGGGTGGCAACCACTCGATGTGTCTCTCTCACATCGATGTTTCTCTCTCTTCCTTTCTCTCCCCTTCCTGCTCTATCTGAAGATAAATGCAAAAACAAACAAACAAACAAACAAAAAAGAAGTATAAAGCTCTGCAAATAGGATATTCCAGTGTTTGGTTAGGCTGAGCATGGGTGGTCAGATTTACCCACTCCCTTTCAATATTTTTAAGCTACTAGGAGCAAACTGGCAAGAGCCATCAAAATAGTTAATGTGTGTACACTTTGTAGCACTTCTCTGTTGATTCTTGGGAGCTGTATCCATTCTTGGCAGTGGTGGTAATGCTAGAGGTAAAGACTCTTATAAAACAGCAGGGTGTAGGCCTGTCTGACATGAAAGGTGGGCAACTAGATCACACAGTGTATCTGGGTGTGGGTGAAGAAGGCTGACATCCCTGCTGTAGTCCCACCCTCACTTTCCCTACTTCAGGAATGGTCACTGGGAGGAAAACAAGACAGAGACCAGTCTCCACCAGCACCAAGGAGCTGTGCTCTCTTCACCCCCACCTCCTTTTCTGGTCCACCTCTCTCACTTCAGACGCTCTGGCCAGGCCCAAACCCCACCCATACTGCCTCAAGACTAGTCACAGAAAGAATTTGCATGGAAGTCCACTTTAATGATCCAGATTTCGTCTTCCTAAACTGCCCCCTTGGAGGACAATGGGACAGGGATGTTTCACACAAGATCTCAATCAGCAATAAGGTTGTGGCCCACAGTGGGGGTAGGGGTGGGGGTGGGGGGGACAGTGGCTCAAAGAAACCCTAAAACAAGAAAAAAACAAAGAATTGAAATCAGTATGTGGGGAGGTGGCCCCTCCCTCATCTATTCTCTTTCCCCAAATGCTTCAATGACAGTCTGATTTGAGTAAACCCAGTGACTCAGCCCACCAACTGCCTGTCCCCATGGTTCCCACATACAGTTCACCCTTGCTCCTGTGATGTTTCCCCTGGACTCAGGGTTGAAGAATGACAGCACCTTGTTTGCATTTGCAGAAGCACCATGGTAACTAGTCCCTCACAGATGGGTCTGTCACTTAGCTCTGAGGGCATTGACTCAGCAACCAATTCAGGCTTAGGAAGCCCAACTGCCACCTTACAGGAGTGGGAACAAAGGGAACCAGTTTCCCAGGGGAGCATGAGGGGCGAGAAGGAGGTGCAGGCTGCCTCTGGATGGAGTGATGGCTAGTTCCACTACCATTATCAGTCAGGCCACATCAGTCTCCCCTGGACCAGAATGATGGGCTCCTTACAGGCCTCTCAGTTTTTACCCTTGCTCTTCACAATCCATTCCCCAACATGACTAGAGTGGTCTTTTAAAATTGTATACCACATATGAAATCCCCTTTCTTAAAATTTCCTAGTTAACTTGCCACTACACTTAAAATAAAATTCTAGTTTTTTACCATGGGACCCTGTATGTAGTCCTGGGCCTACTTCTCCAACCTAATATTCTACTCCTGACCTTTTCATCTGTTATTCTAACATGCCAAAGTATCCTTGTCTCAGAACACTAGCCATTGTAGTCAGTACTCTCTGCCTGGGAGGCCTTTCTTTTAATCTTCCTCTGGCTGCCACCTTCTTGTAATTTAGGCCTTAGTTCCCCCAAAAAGACTTTTGTCAATATGAAGGAGACTGATGTTTGGAACAGCCCAACCCCCACTGTGGTCCCACAGAGGAAAGGCAGGGGCTGCAGGGGAAAGAGCTGAGTCCAATCTTGGTTCTGCCATGAACCTGCTATGCAGCTTTGAGTAAGTGCCTTGACCAGCTTGGGTCCCAGTGTCTCATCTAGAAAGACAAGAAAGTGCTAGATGGGTGTTTCCAACCTGGATTCTGAAGAGTTCAAGCATCTCAAGGAAATAAGTCTGAACTTTACCAGGTGACTAGCCCAGGCCACAGAGTACAAGAAAATGGAGTGTGTGTGTGTGTGTGTGTGTGTGTGTGTGTGTGTGTGTGTGTGTGTTCTGAATGTGGAGGCCTCTGGGCTACCATTCCCATTTATCCAAAGGAACTTTGCTGTCCCTTACTATAAACAGGGAGTGTATGGAGAAAAGGAGGACATTTTACTTAATTTTGAAAACTGCAGTTTTTCTTTTCTTTTTAAAAACATGTCTTTATTAATTTCAGAGAGAGGAAGGGAGAGGGAGAGGATAGAAACATCTATCAGCTGCCTCCTGCACTCCCCTTACTGGAAAATCCAGCCTACACACAGGTATGTGCCCTGACTGGGAATCAAACCAGTGACCTCTTGGTATATGGGATGACACTCAACCAACTGAGCCACACCAGCTGGGTGAAAACACTGCAGTTTTCAATGCCTATACATGATCCTATAGATCATTTCATCCTTAGAGGCTCCCAGCATCTGCCCTCCCAATCTGTCACAGTATCTTATGGATACCATAGGTGGTTTATAAGAGAGAAGAAAGGAAAGTGGGGGTACTCTTCAATTGGGAAAAAGATCTTTTATTTGGATTATCCATTCATGCTTCAATACCCATTCTCTTCTTCATTTAAACAGGTCCTTGGGGACTCCAATCTCCCTAGAAAAAGTGAGCCCCTCATCTTGACAGGGTTGGTTACCTGTTGTTTCAGGAACCTCGAAACCACTTTGGAGGTAAAGCACCAATCCCTGTTCACCTTGACCATTGGGCTCTGTGCGGAGGGAAGCCGGGAGTCAAGAAGAAGGCAGAAAAAGGTGTCAGGGCCCCAGAGGGAAAAAGATAGGACACAAAATCAAAGATTTAAAATTCTTGAGAAGACACGTGAGTCCCATCTTGGGGAGTAGGAGCTGAAGTTTCTCCTCTTACTTGCCCCTAGAAGAGTCAGGGGATACAAATGGAACCAGGGCTTGCTAACACTCACCTGGTCTCCCTTTGCAAATATCACTAATGGCTCATGGAGTTGTTTCTTGAAGACCCCACACAGGACCTCCAAATCATTCTTGATGTGCTCTTGGCACCTCATACCTACAGGGTTTTTTTTAAAAAATCCTCACTGGAGGATATTTTTCTATTGATTTTTTTTTTTTTTTTTTTTTTTAGATAGCATGGGAATGAGGGAAAGAAAGAGGAAGAGAGAAAGAGAGAGAGGGGGGAGAGAGAGAGAGAGAGAGAGAGAGAGAGAGAGAGAGAGAGAGAAACATTTATGTGAGAGAGACACATCGATTGGTTGCCTCCTACCCTCCTACGTGACTCCAATCAGGGCTGGGGACTGCATCCCAGATACATGCCCTTGACTGGGAAATGAACCTGTGACTCTTTGGTCTGGGTACTGATGCTCCAACTACTGAGCCAAACTGGCCAGGGCTTATCTGCAGTTTTTTTATTTTTTTGTTTTTAATTTTTTTTCTTTTCTTTTTTATCTTTATTGTTGAATGTATTACAGATGTTCCTCATTTTTCCCCCCATTGACCCCCTCCTCCCCACTCCTGCCCCCCTCCTGCCTTTTCCCACACTGTTGTCTGTGTCCATTGGTTATGCATGTAAATTCTTTGGTTTATTTCTTCCCACCCCCCAACCCCCTTCTCGTTGAGGTTTGTCAGTCTAGCAACCAATTTGTTCTTCTTAATCTCTTCACCTTTTTCACCCATTCCCTCAACCCCCCTCCCATCTGGCAACCAACAAAATGTTCTCTGTATCTCTGAGGATGTTTCTGTTCTCTCTTTGTCTTGAACCTTTTGCATTTTGATGATGATGTGTCTTGGTGTGGGCCTCTTGGGTTTCATCTTGTTTGGGGCTCTCTGTGCCTCCTGGACTTGTATGGCTATTTCCTTCACCAAGTTAGGGAAGTTTTCTGCCATTTTGTTTGTAGATTCCATTTTCAATAGATATGTATTCATTGCCATTTTGTTTGTTCATATATTTTATCTTTTTCTTCAAAAAGATCCTTCAACATTTCATATAATAATGGTTTGGTGGTGATGAACTCCTTTAAATTTTTCTTGTCTTGGAAACTCTTTATATGGCCATCGATTCTAAATGACAGCTTTGTAGGATAGAATAATCTTGGTTGTAGATTCTTGCTTTTCATCACTCTGAATATTTCTTGCCACTCTCTTCTGGCCTGCAAAGTTTCTTTTGAGAAATCAGCTGACAGCCTAATGGGAACTCCCTTGTAGGTAACTAACTGCTTTTCTCTTGTTGCTGTTAAGATTCTCTCTTTGTCTTGAACCTTTTGCATTTTGATGATGATGTGTCTTGGTGTGGGCCTCTTGGGGTTCATCTTGTTTGGGACTCTCTGTGCTTCCTGGACTTGTATGTCTGTTTCCTTCACCAAGTTAGGAAAGTTTTCTGCCATGATTGTTTCAAACTGGTTTTCGATTTCTTGTTCTCGCTCTTCTCCTTCTGGCACCCCCAAGATGCGAATGTTGGCATGCTTGAAGTTGTCCCAGAGGGTCCTTACACTATCCTCATTTTTTTGGATTCTTTTTTCTTTTTGCTGTTCTTATTGGGTGTTTTTTGCTTCCTTATATTCCAAATCGATGGTTTGCTTCTTGGCTTTATCTACTCTACTATTGAAGCTGTGTAAATTATTCTTTATTTCAGTTAGTGCTTCCTTCATTTCTGACTGTGCATCCTTCATTTATGACTGGTCCTTTTTTATGTTCTTGAGGCCCTCACTAAGTTTGCTGAGGTTCTCACTAAGTTCATTGAGCATCCTCATAAGCAGTATTTTGAACTCAGCATGTGTTAAGTTGCTTATCTCCATTTCGCTTAGTTCTTTTCCTGGAGATATTTTTTGTTCTTTCTTTTGGGACCTGTTTCTTTGTCTCTTCATTATGGCTGCCTCCCTGTGTTTGTTTCTATGTATTACTTAACAAGAGGTATGGGGCTAGCTGAGACCAGATGCTGCTTGTTTGAAAGAATTTAGGAAAACCTGAAGCAGGATCCAAGACAGGCCAATTCTATGGTAAAGCAACTGGCAACAGCTTGGGTGGGCCTGAAAGTTGGGTGGGGTGGGGTCTAGGGAATCACCAGGGCAGGGCAACCAGTGTGAGCCAGGTTGCTGGAGTCCCAGATATGGTGGTGGTCTGCTGCCCCAGGGAAGGGCTCACCAAAGGAACAAAGGCCTCTGACAGCATGTTTGTCCCAGAGAAAATCCCCTCTCCAGCCCTCGCTCCAGTGCCAAATAGCTGAGTTCTTCCCTGTATGTCTTTGGCGCCCCTCGAGCTGCCTCCCTTCCAATCTTAGAGGGAGTGAGTCCGATAAGTCTGTGCAGGGGCCCCTTTTTAAAAATAAATTAATTTATGTCTTTTTGTTACAGATGTTTCTCCTTTTCCCCCCACTGATCCCCCTTCCCTCTCCCCCCCTGCCCTGTCCCCAGCTTTGTTGTCCATGTCCATTGTTCATGCATACATGCATATAAGTTCTGTGGTTTATCTCCCCCCCCCTCTTCTGGGGATTGTCAGCCTGTACCCCACTTCCACGTCTCTGGGACTACCCCATTCCTCAGACTGTTATGTTCATTATATTCCACAAATAAGTGAGATCATATGATACTTGTCTTTCTTTGTTTGGCTTGTTTCGCTTAGGATAATACTTTCCAGGTCCCTCCATGTAGTCTCAAAGGATAAGAGATCTTTCTTTCTTACAGCTGCGTAGTACTCCATTGTGTATATGTACCACAGCTTTTTTATCCATTAGTCTACTGATGGACACTTGGGCTGTTTCCAGATCTTAGCTATTGTAAATAGTGCTGCTACAAACATGGGGGTACATATATTCTTTCTGATTGGTGTGCACGGGCCCTTTAACAGGAGCTGCCTGGGGCTTTAGCTGCCTCAGCCTCCCTGAGCCTCAGTTCCCACTGGTTTTCCAGCCAGAAGTGATGGGGACTTCTCTTCCTGGCACTGGAACCCTGAGAGGGGTGCCTGGTGTGGGATGCGGACCCCTCAGTCCTCAGAGAGGACCTTCCCAGCCAAGGTATCCTCCTGATTTTCATCCACCACACATGGGTGTGGGACCAGCCCGTCTGCCTCCGCCCCTCCTACCAGTCTCCATGTGGCTGCTGTTTTAATTCTGTAGTTGTAGGACTTCCATTCAGCTTGATTTCAGGCGGTTTTGAATGATGGTTGTTTTGTAGTTTAGTTGTAACTTTGATGTGGTTGTGGGAGGACGTGATACTGCGTTTACCTACCCACCATATTGACCGGAAGTTTGCAGTTTTTTAAAAATATTGATTTTTTAGAGTCCCAGCTGGCCAGTGTGGCTCAGTGGTATAACGTTGACCCATGCACCAAGATGTCACTGATTCAATTCCCAGTCGGTGCACATGCCCAGGTTGTGGGTCAAATCCCCTGTGGGGGGCATGCAGGAGGCAGCTAATGGATGTTCTCTCTCATCGATTTTCTATCTCTTTTCCTCTTTCTTCCTTTCTCTCTAAAAATCAATAAATAACAAAAATGTGAAAAAAATTGATTTTTAGAGAGAGAGGGAGATAGAAACATCAATGTAAGAAACATCTTTGGCTGCCTCCAGCATGCCCCTACTGGGGATCAAGCCTGCAACTCAGGCATGTGCCATCAATGAGAGACAGATACATCTATCGATTGGCTGCTTCATGCACACCCCCCACTAGGGACTGAGCCCGAAACCCAGGCATGTGCCATGACTGAGAATCGAACCAAGACCTCTCAGTCCATGGGACAATGCTCAATCCACTGAGCCACACCAGCTGGACCCATCCTCCTTTCAAGTGCTCCTTTCCATTTTCCCTTCCCCCATCACCACCTGCCCTGTTCTTCAGCCCCTGTACCTCATTTACCTTTGATACCAACTTCCAGGTAAGAACCAAGTTTACAGGCAAAGAGTAGCCTGTGGAGGTTAGGGTAAACAAAGACTCAGATAGCTACACACATGGAATGCATAACCAGGTGAACAGGTGGTTATGGGAAGCAGGTGAACTGCCTCTCGGGGAAGGATTTGAAGCCTGAAGGGGATTAGAGAGAGGGCCTGGAATCCTTATAGGAGAATGTATTGGTATGTATAGGGTTTGAGTGTCTGGATCCTTGTCCTGAAGGCCACAGTTAACCCAAGTGTGAATAGGGAAAGGACACGTGATAGGGTTGGCAGACAGTTCGTTTTTTTCTGTAGTGTAATTACCATGGATCATTACTCAAAGGCCTTAAGAAAAGAGAATTCTCACCCTGGCCAGTTTTGCTCAGCGGTTAGAGCGTCGGCCTGTGGTCCAGGGCGACCAGGGTTCGGTCCCCACTAAGGGCATGTACCTCGGTTGCAGTTTGTCCCCGGCCCTGGTTGGGTCGTGTGGGTGGCAGCCACTCGATGTGTCTCTCCCACATCAATGTTCCCCGCTCTGTCTGAACCAAAAATGGAAAAATGTCCTCGGGTGAGAATAAAAAAATAAAAAAAAGAAAGAAAAGGGAATTCTCCTCCCCAATCAAATGGATCCTAATATAAATTTCCTGGCTTTATGAAGGAGCCAAAATTCTAGCACCCTACTGAAAAGGAAACGGATTCCTGGAAGAGAAGATCACTCTCTGAGACAGCGCTCCCAGGATTGATAGGAAAGAGGGGACTGGAACTACCTGGCTCAGACCCACAGGACGCCAGGCGCTGTCCGTGGTGCTGAGAGGTGGCTGAAGCCTGGCGTGGAGGCGGCTCGGAGAGGTAAAGAGGGCAAGGTATTCCCACAAGGTTAACCGTCCTCCACCCCGACTCCTACCCCTCTACCCCGCTCTCCCCCTCCTGTCATCCGCCACTGGGCCTCCTCCCACAGTTCTTCATTAGTCCTCTGCACTGGCCTCTAAACCCCAGAATCAGGAGGGGAGAGTTGGCGTCAGACCAGGAATTTGCCGGGAATACTCGAGTTTGCGTAGTTGGTCGCTAGAGGCTCAGGCAAGAGTCTGCGTTGGTCTGCCCGGCTGGCACAAAGCCGAGGGGGAAGAGAAGGCTGGACCGTTTCCTCTGGCATCCGTTTTTACCCTAGCCTAGCCCTCCCCTTCTTCTTCTTTTTTCTAATCCTCACCCCAGGACATTTTTTCTTTTTTTGTTCAGATAGAGTGGGAGGGAGAGAGAGGAAGAGAGAGAGAGAAACATCGACGTGAAAGGGACACATAGGGTGGCTGCCACCCGCACGACCAACCAGGGCCAGGGACAAACTGCAATTGCGGTATGCGCCCTAGCGGGGTCTCTCTGGACCGCAGGCCAACGCTCTAACCGCTGAACCAAACTGGCCAGGGCAAGCCCTCCCCTTCTTAACAGAAACCGGATAGCAGACACCAGGCTCTGAGGTAGCTCCTCTCGGCCCAAATTTTTTCCGGAACCAGGACCCCAATACCCGCGGCCCCTGCTCCTATACTTAGAGATCCTGATCCTGGTCCCCGGACTTTCCCTCAGTCCTGGGCATCTCTTCCCTGGCCACGCGGCGCGTCTTGCTTCTTCTGGTCGCATAGATCCCTTGGCCCATTTTCCCGTTCTCTTCCCGAACTTCCAGTTTTCCCCTGGGTCCGCTTCTCTTATGTCTAGATCCCATATGCAGAGCCCCCTCCCCAAGGTTGAGCCCCCCCCCCTTTTTTTTACATTTATCTCTTTTCACGTCCCTAAACACTTTTTCCTCCTAAATTCCTAACCTTGAGGCCCCTTGGCCCATTTCTTTCAGGATCGCTCTCTGGTCCTGCCCGCACCCCCAGGTTTCCTTCTGACCGTGGCCACTAATGTCTCTGCAGCCCCTGGGCGACTGTGCAGCAGCAGGAAGTAGAGGAGCAGATGGAGCCCTCCAGAGCCTCCAGGCCACAGCAGGCACCTCATCCTCCCAGGCTCGGCGCGCTTATTCCCCACCTAAGTCTCAGAGAAGGAGGAGACCGCAGCAGAGTGGCTAAGCAGGACAGTTGCTTCCCAACCGCTTGAGAGGCTGATCTGCACATCCCTCTCTTGGCAGCTCGACCAATCATGGGCGGGCCCTGCCCCTGCAGCCGCCTACCCTACTACTTCTTCCGTTTAAGGTCCCCTTCCCCGGGCACCCGCTCCATTTTTATGTAAACCAGGTCCCAAGGACTGCCGCCTCTACTCCCCTCCCAAGGTTGGAGAAATGGATTGTAGGTAAGATGTGGGTGCGTATTTTACCTTATAAATTTGTTGTGAGGATTAAATATGAACAAAGACTGGACAGTAGACACTTGGTGTATTTAGTCTATTTTTATTATCCTTGATGCTCACTTTACCCTCATCCTCCTAAAGATCTTCAGCATATGTGGATTTCACCTGCAAAATATACTGCACATCTATCCACTTCTCTCCACATCACTGCCATCACCCTGGTTCAAACCACTGTACTCTTTTTAATAGAATTATTGCAACAAATAACTAGCTAATAAACTAGTCTTTTGTTCCCACTCTTGTTTAGTTATAGGTTAGTTTGTGAGCTTTCTAAACTGTAGAGTGGCATTTTAATATTTTATTTATTAAGCTTAAAAAGTTTATTATAAAAAATATTAATTAAAAAAGAAGAAGAATCTGCCTGGCTGGTGTGGCTCATTGGTTGAGCGTCAACCCATGCATCAAGAAGTCCCTGGTTCACCCTGGCCATTTTGGCTCAGCGGTTAGAGCATTGCCCTGTGGTCCAGGGAGCCCCGGGTTTGGTTACCGCTAGGGGCACGAACCTCGGTTGCAGTTTGTCCCCGGCCGTGGTTTGTCTTGCTGGTGGCAGCCACTCGATGTGTCCCTTTCATGTCAATGTTTCTCTCTCTCTCTCCCCCTCCTACTCTACCTGAACAAAAAATGGAAAATGTCCTCCGGTGAGGATAAAAAAAAATGTCCCTGGTTTGCCCTGGCCAGTTTGGCTCAGCGGTTGGATCGCTGGCCCGTGGACCAGGGAGTTTCGGGTTCGGTTCCTGCTGGGGGCAGGTGCCTCGGTGGCGGTTTATCCCTGGCCTCGGTTGGGGTCATATGGGTGGTGGCCAGTCGGTGTGCTCTCTCATGTCTATGTTTCTCTCTCTCTCTCTTCACTCCTCTTCCTGCTCTATCTGGGGGAGAAAAAAAAAGAGGTCACAGGTTCAATTCCTAGTTAGGGCACATGCCCAGGTTATGAGCCTAATCCCCAGTGAGGGGCTTGCAGGAGGCGGCCAATTGATGTTCTCTCTCATTGATGTTTCTATCTCTCTCCCTCTCCTTTCCTCCCTTCCGGTATGCCCAAAATAGTCACAAGGGGTCTTTATAAGAGAGAAGGAGAGAGAGAGAGAGAGAGAGAGAGAGAGAGAGAGAGATGTAGAAAGGTCAGGGTCCGTTGTGGGAGAGCTGACATTGGAAGCAAGAGGTTGGAGTGATGCAAGGAAGAGGCCCCAAGCCAAGGAATGCAAACAGCCTCCAGAAGCTGAAAAAGGTAAAAAAAAAAAAAAAAAAAGGATTCTCCCTATAAAACTCCAGAAGGAACACAGACCTGCTGACATCTTGATTTTAGACTTCCAGAACTGTAAAATAACCAATTTGTATTATTTTAAGCCACTAAGATTGAAGTGATGTATTACAGCAGCAACTGGAGATAACAACAACATCTAAAAACATTTACAGTTCCTTAATTTACATAATTCTGGATAGGACTCCTTATCAGATAAATTGTTTGTGAATATTTCCTCCAACTCTGAGCATTTTATTTTAATTTTCTTAATAGTGTCTTTTGAAGAGCAGACTATTTTAATTTTGAGGAAGTCCAATTTATTAATTTTATCTTTTATGGCTAATGCTTTCTGTGTTCTTAGAAATGCTTGCCTACCCCATACATACAAAGTTTTTTTCCTGTGTTTTCTTCCAAAAGTTTGGTTAGGCTGGCCTCATAAAATCGGACAGAAAGTATTGCCTCTTTTGTTATGCTCTGAAAGAGTTTGTATATGATTGATATTGCTTCTTTAAGTATTTAGGACTGGAGTTTCTTTTTTTTAAATCCTCACCTGAAGATATTTTTCCATTTATTTTCAGCTAGAGTGGGAGGGGGAGAGAGAGAGAAACATTGATGTGAGAGAGACACATGGACTGGTTACCTCCCAAATGACCCCAACCAGGGCTGGGGACCGAACTGCAACCAAGGTATGTGCCCTTGACTGGAATCAAACCCACAACTCTGTGGCCCATGGGCCTACACTCCCACCACTAAGCCAAACCAGCCAGGGCAGGGCTGGAGTTTCTTTGTGAGAAAGTTTTATTACAATTTCAAGTTCTTTAGCTATTCAGATAGTCTATTTTCATTTCTGTTTTGGAAACTTTAATTTTTAAAGAAATTTGTAACATTTAAGCTATCACATTTGTTAGGTAAAAATGTTCTTAATATTGCTTTATTACTCTTTTAATAGCTGTACAATTTAAAGGAATATCACTGTTTAAATTCCTGATTATGGCCTGGCTCAGTGGCTTGGTGTGGCTCAGTGGACTGAGTATTGTTCTATGGGCTGAGAGGTCCCAGTTAGATTCCCAGTCAGGGCATATGCCTGGGTTTTGAGCTCAGTCCCCAGTGAGGGGCATGCATGAGGCAGCCAATTGATGCATCTGCCTCATATTGATTTCTCTCTCTCTTAAAAAAAAAAAAAAATCAATAAATTCTTGATTATGTTAATTTATATTTTTTCTCTTTTTGCCTTTATAAGTTAGCTAGAGAATTATAAATTTTATTGATCTTTTTAAAGAACTGACCTTTGGCCCTGGCCGGTTTGGCTCAGCGGTTAGAGCATCGGCCTGCGGTCCCGAGAGACCTGGGTTCGGTTCCCGCTAAGGGCATGTACCTCGGTTGCAGTTTGTCCCCGGCCCTGGTTGGTCGTGCAGGTGGCAGCCACTCGATGTGTCCCTTTCACATCGATGTTTCTCTCTCTCTTCCTCTCTCCCCCTCCCACTCTACCTGAACAAAAAATAGAAAAATGTCCCCAGGTGAGGATAAAAATAAAATAAAATAAAATAAAGAACTGACCTTTGGTTTTATTGCTTTTCTCTATTGTTTGCCCATTTTATTGATTTCAATTCTTTGTTATTATTTTCTGTGGGTTTTATTTTTCTAGTTTCTTGAGTTGGTGGCTTAGATCACTGATTTAAATATATTCTTCTTTGCAATAAATACACGTAATGCTATATATTTCCTTCAAAGCATTACTTTTTTGGTGTCTTATTTATCAAATGGTCAATTTTCTAATTTTTCTTGTGATTACTTAGGCCCATTAATTAACAGAATGCTGCTATTGGAAATTTTTAAGGTTTTGTTATTTATTTATATTTTAATTTCAGTGTGGTCTAATGTCATGCTTTGTATAACTTCCATTGCTTTGTATAACTTTCATTGATTTTGTTTCATAGCTCAGCATATACTCTGTCTTGGTGAATGTTCCATGAACATGTGAAAAGAATATGTTCTCTGCAATTGTTGGTTTTAGTGTTCTATAAATGTCAAGTAAATCATGTTGATTAATGTTCAATTTTTGTTTTTTTTTATCCTCACCTGAGGACATCCTTGCATTTACCTTCAGATAGAGCAGGAGGGAGAAAAGGAGGAAGAAAGAGAGAGAAACACTGACACGAGACACATCGAGTGGGTGCTACCCACAGGACCCCAACTGGGGCCGGGGACAAACTGCAACCAAGGTACATGTCCCTAGTGGGAACTGAACCTGGGACCCTCTGGTCTGTGAGCTGACATTCCAACCGCTGAGCCAAACTGGACAAGGCAATGTTCAATGTTTTCATATCTGTATTGATCTTTGTCTGCTTTATCTATCCATTATAACCAATGGATTTGGGAATTGTCTATATTTCCTTTGGTTCTCAGTTTTGCTTTCTGCTTTTTGAAATTGTTATTTGATGCATCCATATTTAGGAGTGTTATGCCCTCTTGAAAAATTTAGCCTTTATCATTATGAAATATCCCTCTGTATCTCTAGTAATACTGCTTAATCTTAAGCCTACTTTTTTTGATAGCAAGATGGCCACAACAGCTTTTTGTTGGTTAGCATTTCCATACTATATCTTTTTAAATTATTTTACTTTCAAATAATTTCTGTCATTATATTTCAAGTATATCTCTTGTCAACAAGATACAGTTTGAGTCTGTTTTTTCAAAATCCACACCAGCAATTTCTGCCTCTTAATTGGATTGTTTAGTTATTTGTATTTAATGTAATTATTGGTGTGTTTGAGGTGATTTCTGCCACCCTATTTGTCTTCTATTTGTCTTATCTGTTTTCCTTTGTTTCCCCTTGTCTCCTTTCTTTTGGCATAACCAAGTAATTTTTAGTGTTCAATTTTATTTTATTAATTTATTTACATCCTTTGTATTATTTTTAAGATGTTTTAGAAATTATAGGAAACATCCGTAATTTATCACAACTTCTTTAAATTAATATTATGCCATATCACTTAAAACATAAACCTTATGCCCTGGCTGATTTTGCTCAGTGGTTAGAACATCAGCTCGTGGACCAAAGAGCTGCGGGTTCGATTCTGGTCAAGGGCACATACCTCGGTTGCAGTTTGATCCCTGGCCCTGGTTGGGGTCACACAGGGGTCATGTGGGAGGCAACCAATCGATGTGCCTCTCTTACATTGATGTTTCTCTCTCTCTCTCTCCTCTTCCCTCCCACTCTATCTGAAAATCAATGAAAAAATATCCTCAGATGAGGATTAAAAAAAAACCAAACATAAACCTTAAAATTTATTTACTCCTCCCATTGTGTATTATTGTTATATATGTATTTCTATATAGTTTGTAAATCACAATACCTTTAAAATTTATTTTTGCCTTCATAAGTCAGTAGACTTTTAAAAACATTAAGAAAAAATAGTCTTTTAAATTTACTCATATATTTACCATTTCTGGTGTACGCTCTTTATTCCTTTCTTCAGATTTCAGTTTCTATATGGGATCATTTTCTTTCCATTTGAAGAGCTTCCTTTGGCATTTCTTTTGCAGGTCTGCTGACAATGGCCTCTCAACCTTTTGTTTGTTTAAAGATATCTCCATGTCTCTCTCATTTAAAAAAGATGTTTCTATTATATATAGAATTTTGGGTTTACCTCTTTTTTTGTGGGGGGGGGGGCTTTTAAAGATATTCTATTGTTCTGCTGGCTGGTTTGGCTCAGAGGTTAGAACATCGGCTGTTGGACCACAGAGTCACAGGTTTGATTCCCAGTCAAGGGCATGTACCTTGATTGCAGGTTCAATTCCCAGCCCCAATTGTGTGGGAGGCAACCAATTGATGTGTCTCTCTCACATCGATGTTTCTCTCTCTCGTCTCCCCTTTCCTCTCTGTCTAATAATCAGTGGGAAAATATCCTCTGGTTAGGATAAGAAAAAATATATATATTCTATTGTCTTTTGGCTTCTATGTCTAAAAACTTTCATTTTTAGTATTATCCCTCAAAAGAAATATGTCTCTTTTCTCTGTCTGCTTTAAATATTTTCCTCTTCAGTTTGGTTTTCAGCAACTTGATTATGACGGGCCTATATGTGACATTTTTGTGTTTATCTTGCATGGGTTTGCTGAGCTGCTTTACCTGTGGGTTGATCCCCATGAGTTTCTCCTCTCCTTCTGAAACTCCAGTTACATACATGTTAGCCTACCTGCTATTATCCTACAGGTCTTAGATTCTGTGTTCTCTTTTTATTTTAATCGTTTTTTCTCATTGCTTCTCTTTGGATAATTTTTTTTTTTTTTATCCTCACCCGAGGATATTTTTCCTTTTTTTTTTGTACAGATAGAGCAGGAGGGAGAGAGAGGAAGGAAGAGAGAGAGAGAAACATCGACGTGAAGGGACACATCGAGTGGCTGCCACCCGCACGACCAACCAGGGCCGGGGACAAATTGCAACCGAAGTACGTGCCCTTAGCGGGAACCGAACCCGGGTCTCTCAGGACCGCAGGCCGACGCTCTAACCGCTGAGCCAAACTGGCCAGGGCATCTTTGGATAATTTCTGTCAATTTGATTCTTTCTTCTGTTGCTTCTGCTCTGCTATTAAATTTCATTCAATGAATTTTTCAGTTCAGATATTATATTTTCATTTACAAAATTTGAGATTTATTCTTTTTTATATTTTCTATTTATCTGCTGAGTTTCCCCTATGTTTATCTTGTAATTTATGTAACATATTTATAATAGCTGTTTTTTAAATCCTCATCCAAGGACATTTTTTCATTTTTTGTTCAGATAGAGTGGGAGGGAGAGAGAGGAAAAGAGAGAGAGAAAGAAACATTGACGTGAAAGGTACACATCGAGTGGCTGCCACCTGCACAACCCAACCAGGGCCGGGGACAAACTGCAACCGAGGTACGTGCCCTTAGCAGGAACCGAACCTGGGTCTCTCTGGACCGCAGGCCGACATTCTAACCGCTGAGCCAAACCGGCCAGGGCTATGATAGCTGTTTTTAATTCCATTTCTGCTAACAGCTAGCTCACCCACAGGTTTGCTTCTATTAAGATTTCCTCTTGCCCAGGACAGTTTGGCTCAGTGGTTGAGTGTCAGCCTGTGGACCAGAGAGTCCTGGGTTCGGTTCCTGCTAGGGGCACGTACCACAAAAAAAAAAAAAAAAAAGATTTCCTCTTGTTTATAGTTTATATTTTCCTGCTTCTTTGCCAACTAATTTTTTTCTTATACACTGGACATATTTGTTTGAATCATGGTAGAGACTTTGAACTATCTTCCTTTAAAGGGTGTTGACTTCATTGTGGCAGGCCATTCAATTTTTTGCAGAAAAACTTGAAGCCTTGTTGGGCAAGAATATTTCAGTTCTGTCTTAATCCTAGGCTGTATCCCTTAGTCTTGGGACTTTGTACTTACAGTGCACCTAGGGTGTGGTCCTTTTAGGATTTCAATGAAAACCCCAAAGGTGTTTACCAAGTCCTTTTAATTGTACAGGTCCTGAACCCTAAACTTGGTCTCTCTAACACTGTGGCAGCTTCTAAAATTTCTGTTCAGAAATTTGACTTTTTCACTAGGTTTCTTGAAATCTCACGCTGCACATGTGTCATTTAGAAAGTAGCTAAGGCTTTGAGCAGACTTCGTATGTGGATTTTGGTTTCCCTTCTCTGCAGCTCACTCATTTCCCAGCTTTCTTCCTCAACTTCCAGGTGCTCTGGTGTTTTGGTATGGCAGCCTCTGCTGCCTCGGTCAGTCATGCTGTCTCTTTCCTCCTGAGCCAAATTTCCCCATGTGCTTGCAGGAAATGGTGAAGTGTCCTCAGAGGAAAAGCCTGTTAAATGTGGGACCCGCCCTTTTCCCAAGGATTATATCCACCTAATTTTTCTTGCTTTTAGTTGGTCTCCATGCTTTTATGCAGTTATTTTTTTAAATGTTTTTTATTGATTTTTTTTTTTTCTTAGAGAAAGAGAGGGAGGGAGAGGGAGAGAGAGAGAGAAAATCAATGGGAAAGAGAGAGAAACATTGGTGAGAGAGAACCATCCATCAGCTGTCTTCTGCATGTCCCCTACTGGGGATCAAGCCCAAAACCCAGACATGTGCCCTGATTGGGAATCCAACCCTCAACTTCTTGGTGCATGGGATGATGTTCAATCAACTAAGCCACACAGGCCAAGGCTCCTACAGTTATTTTTATATTTTGTCTTGTTAGTACAGGGTCTGACACAAGTGATTTTGTCACACCAGAAACTGGAAGTTTATCTGGTTAACACTGTTTTGTGTTATACATAATATTTAAAAATTATTGCAGAATAGTTTGAAGCCCAGGGGCAAATAAATGTGAACCTTTGAGAAATATAATGTTCCAGGAAACAGAGACATATTGCTCTTTGGGTAGGTTGAGCATAGGTGGGTATGCTTCTCTCTTCCTTTTAAGATGTCCAACTACCAGGGAAATAGCGATCAAAATGATAAATTACGTATGTATTGATATCGTGCTTCTTTTTGCTATTTATTGGAGGGGACTCTAATGCTGAGAATAATACCCTTAGAAGACCAAGCAGATTCTCAGGCCTTTTGGATTTGGGGGTTCAAAGGAAGTTCCTTCCCCAAAGGAACAAAATACCACCATAAATTGTGGTGGATGGAAGGGTGGGGAGTGGTTGAGGAAAGGTTGCAATTCATTTGTGATCTTACCTTGCCTCCATTCACATGATGAATGATCTCTGGAAGGAGAAAAGGTTCAGAAATCAGGCCTCCATCCTCCACCACGGATCTGTTCTACATCCCCACCCCATACGTCCCCTCTATTCTGGTCCTACATCGTTTACTTTAGAGGGTCTGGCTGGAGTCCACCTGACCTGACATGAAACAAGCCCACAGAAAGAGTTTCAACAAAACCACTTAAAAAACCCCAGAGGTAGGTTGTCCTACAACATCTTCTCTGAATGACAAAGCAGGTGGTGTAGGGTGGGGATGCCTGCGTTTTGCTCAGGGAAGGAAACAATTCAAGGAAGCTCTAAAATGGGAGGAAACTGGGATTTGGAATCTGTGTGCTTTTGTGCTGGAGGACTCCCCCTTTAAAATGTACCCCCCCCCCAATAAGTGACATGCTCTGATAGTAGTTCTGATTTGGCAAGTCCTGAGGCATAATGACTCAGCAACTGCCTGGCAGCTGGCCTCTCCTTGGCTCAGTTTCTGATCTACTTTCCCTTAGGTTTAGTCAAGGATCCTAACCTGGAGAAGAATAGGGTTCCATACTTTAGCACCATGGCAACCAGTTCTTCCTGTGGGGATCAGTTACTTAGTGATGATGATGTCACCCCAGCAACCAATCCAGACAGATGAAGCACAGTTGCCATAGTGACAGGAGTCAGAAGCTGTTTCCTTGGAGAACATGAGAGTTTGCATTCCCCCTGAGGTCAGGCTGCCTCTGGATAGAGTGCATGGCCAGCTGGAGGTGCTCAGCATCACTGAGAGCCCAGTCCAAGCCACCCAGTGTGGGCCAGGTGCTATAAGGCAAGGCATCTACATGGTCTGCTACACAGGTGTCCATCAAGTTTTTCCTATATAAATATGTTATGTGTATGACTTCTCTGATTAGTCTTCAGTTGCCTTGAGAAAGGAACCATGTATTGCAGTGATAAGGCACAGTGAATGTACAATGTAGAAAAGTAGGGTGGGTGGCAGGGGTCAACCCAGCTAATGAGAACCAGGTAATGTATATATTAACATGATTAGTTGGGTGTTATGTTTAGGTATGTCTTTAGCTGCAAGGATGCAGGGAAGAAGACATGCATTGGCAGCATGATTAAACCTGTATCAGGAGATGTCTCTTAATTTCTCTGGATTCTGTAAGTGGGTGGGTACTATGGCTTGAATGTTTTGTGTCCCCACCCTCATATTCATATGTCATTCCAGCTGTGACTTCACCTTGCTTTTCACCTGCTGTAGACATTATCTGTGGGAGGAAGGGATCTGGGGCCAGGCCCTCTGCACAACCAAGTGCTGTGCTATCTGTACACCACACCCCAGCCTTCCTGTCTCCCCTCAGACTGGTCAGGTCCAAACCCTGTCCATCTTGCCTCCAGAGAAGTCTATAGAAAAGTATGATTGAGAATTGGCTTTAATAATCCAGATTTGGGTCAGCCTGAAATTGTCCTTCTTGAGAGGACAAGGGAAAGTGTGGGGGATGAGAGGCACCCTACCTCCCAGTCCTTCATCAGCTACAAGGTTGTGAGTCAGAGTAGGAAATGGCTCAAAGACATCCTAAAATGGAGAGAAACAAGGGATTTTTAAAAACAAATTTTTCTTTATTGATTTTAAAAAGAGAGGAAGGGAGATTGAGAGAGAGAGAGACCTGGATGAGAGAGAACATCGGTTGGCCGCCTCCTGCATGCCCCCTACTGGGGATTGATTGGGCCCACAACCTGGGCATGTGCCCTGATCAAAAATTGAACTGGTGACCTCTTGGTGCATGGGTTGATGCTCAACCACTGAGACACACTGGCCAGGTGAAACAAAGGGTTTTCAATGAATGCACTGAGGCAGGGGTTGCCTCTTCCTTCCCCATCCCTCTGCCACAAAATTAGAAAAAAAGTATCAGTAGTACTCTTGATCTGAGTAAGCCCTGAGAGGAGTGATTCAGATACTTCTAAAAGTTGGAAAACTTCTGAGGTAGATTTTTGTAGGCCCTTCCCTGATCCCCACTTCTAATCCTGTCTCCTTCCTGGGATTTTCCATTAGACAGGCCTGGTCAGTCAGTCCCCTGGGCCTGCAGGAGAATGGCAGCTTTTTGTTTGCATACTGGATAGAGCCATGGCAACCAGTCCCCGTCACAGGTCAGTCACAGGACCAACATGTAGTTTGGCAGCCAATCCAAGCTGAGGCTCAGGTGCCATCGTGACAGGGATAGAGACCAATTTCTCTGAAAGGGATTAGGGGCTAAAGCATCCTTCAGATGCAGGCTGCCTTTGGACGGAGCCCAGCTAGGAGCTTCCCAGTGATGCTGCATCATCTTAGTCCAGGATATCACCAGATTTCAACTGGACAACTCAATAGCCCCAAACAGGTCTGCTTGTTTCTACTCTTGTCCGTTTCATAATCCATTTTCCAGCACCATCAGTGTACATTTATAAAATGTTTATCATATTATCTTATTCCCTTCCTTTAAAATCCCCCACTGGGATGGTTTCCAACTGTACTTTATTTATTTATTTTATTTTTTGTTAATCCCCACCTGAGGATATTTTTCCATTGATTTTCAGATAGAGTAGAAAGGAGGGAGGGAGAGAGAGAGAAACATTTATGTGAGAGAGACATATTGATTGGTTGCTTCCAGCGTGTGCCCCAACCAGGGCCAGGGATTGAATCTGCAACCCAAGTACATGCCCTTGACCGGGAATTGAACTCTCTGGTCCACAGGCTGCTGCTCTAACCACTGAGCAAACTGCGAAGGGTCTGACTGCATTTTAAATAAAACCCAAATTTTGTCTATAAACTACAAGCCCTGAGTAGTCCTGGGCCTACCTACTCTCCAAGCTCATCTTCTGCCATAGGCTATTCTGTCTGTTCCCCTAAGGAGCCCGGCAATCTATCCCAAGGGCAATTGTGTTTGTAATTCCTTCTGCCTTGGGGACTGTTCCTCCAGGTCTTCCGGGCTGCTTCCTTCTGCTATTTAGGTCAAAGTCCAAATGTCACCTGCTCTGGCTAACTTCAGTGTGGAGAGGTCTGATGTGTGAAGCAGCCCACCCTCTACTGGGGTCCATGAAGGAGGGCAGCGGGCTGTGCAGGCAGAAGGTGAGAGTCAGGAGACCTGGTCTAGTCCTGCTCCACATTTGCTGACTCCGTTTCTCCACTGGGAAACTAGATGGACAACTACTAAATAGGCATTTTAAAAATCTGGGCTCCAAAGAGTTCAAGGGTCCCAAGAGATGCCTGAGAGCCTTGCCCAGGTGACTTCTTCAACACTAAAGAGCAAAGAGAAAAGATGCCGTGAACTTGAGGGCCTCTGAGCATCACTCCTGTCCCATGTAAGGACAGAAGATTCATATATCCATGGGAATTAGGCTCATGTTGTACTCAAGACTTTCTCAGAAAAACAGAGCCCGTATATTTTCCTAAAAGTTAGAAGGCCTCTGAAGTAGGTTTCTGCTGGTCTTTCAAGTCTGTGCCTGTGTTTGATCTTACAGAGCAAGAGGTCACTGGGGGCCCCCAACCCCTGCCTCTTGCAGTTGCTAAACTCTGTGAAAAGGTGTCTATGAGAGACAAAGACAGTGGGGAGCCCCCCAGTGGGGAAAGGAAGAATTTCCCTTCAATCCAGCAACCACTGGCAGGCATATGTCATCCTTTGTCTTTAATCCTCGCAACCCCACCGAGTCGCCATTACCATCTCACAAATGTGGAAGAAGGGGCTCGAAGAGCTCAGGTAATGTTCCAAGGTTACAGTTTGGGGGCATCAGAGCCAGGATTGGGCTGGCTTTGTCTGTACTGGAAGCCTGTTCTTTCCCACCCTCTAGGCCTCTCTTCCAGAAGGTTCTCCATCAGGCTCAGTGAAGGCCGGTCATTCCTCATCAGCCAGTGTCTATCCCCTTCTTTACTGTCTCTCTCTCTCTCTTTAAACAGGCCCTTGGTGTTCTCAGCCTTCCTAGACAAGGCCAGGCCCTCGCCTGCAGTAGGGCCTTGCCCCGGTTGGTCAGCTCTTGGTTCAGGACCTTCGGAATCACTTCAAGGTTCAAACATTACTTTCTGTTCACCTTGATCATGGGTTCTAAGGAGAGGGAAGCCAGGCATCAAGAGTGAAGAGAAAATATTGGAAGAGCCCAGAGGGAAAGAGCTGGGGCCCAAATAAAGGATTTCAAAATTCCTGAAGGAATCTCACCTTAGGAAACAATAGTTAGAGTTTCTCTTCAACTTGCCCCTAGAAGACAAAGATAGAGGATAGCAAATAGCAGCCGTGCTTCCAACCCCCTCCACTGCAGGCATCACTAAAGGATCATGAGATTGCTTCTGGCAAATCAGATAGTTGCTCTTCATTCTATTCACTGGACTTCTGACACCTCCTACCTGCATCCCTGCACTCATTCCCTTCCCAATTCCTCTGTCTACCAGACCACAGGCCTCACTCACCTGAGCCCAGTGGTTTTGGTGGCAAAGGCTGCCTGTCTTTCCCTCATGTAGATCTCTGGGGCATGGAACCTGGGTACCTTCTGGGTATTCACATCTCAAGTAATATCATCCTTCTAGAACAGTCCTGCAGGGTGAAAGGATAGAGTGAATTGACACTTGAGAGAGTCTGATTGCCCCCCCCCAACCCAGAATTCGCTTTCCCCAAAGTACATAAGGACCATAGGGCACCGGAGGGATCAGAGACTGGCTGGGATGCAGAAGTTTGCATTCTGCCCACCTCAGCATTTTAATCCCTGCTCTTACTAGCTCTGTGACCCTGGGAAATTTGATTAAACTTGCCAAGCTTCAGTTTTTTCATCCATGAAATGACTAATCTCAGAGGATTGGTGAGAGAATTAAAGGAGATAATGCATATAAGTTTCTTAGCACAGTGCTTGGCATGTAGTAAGTGTTCAAATGGGAATTTAATGATGCTGTTGTTTCCCAAGTGAGGTCGAGGATGGAGAGTGCTTTAAAACACTAAGGTATTACATGCCCATTAGACTCTATTAGAAGTAACAGTAATTTGAACTCAAAACAGATCTCCCTTCTGAACCCTGCAACCATGAAATTCTGCTTTTAGGAAAGGTCAGACACATTTTTCCAAGGAACCCACCTCCCACTCTCCACCCCCATCTTTTATGCCTTCCCTTGCCATATACTCTAAGCTGCCCACTGTCCAATTCAGAGTCTGGGATATGAGGGGGTAAGAAAGGGTTCTGGTTGGGTATCCCATGAGTCCTGGCTCTGAAGTATTCAGACAGTACCAGTGGGTTGGACCAGTCCCAAGGAGCTGGATGCTGTCTTTTCCAGGGACTTCCAGTCACCTCTAATGTGCTTCTTTAAAGAGACCCAGTGTGAACAGATTCCCTATGAGGTTGGGAGACCACCACCCCTGTCTTGCCCAGGGTCTGGGTAGGGGAGGTTCCAGAGGTGGGGATGATAAGAAAGCTCAGGCAGAAGAGTTTGGGGAAGGAATTTAAAAAAAATTTTTTGGAGGGTGTCTAGGGGGAAAAAAGGAGAAACATCTGTAGCAAAAAATAAATTAATAAAAATTGAGTTGTGATCCCCCCCAAAATATAAAAATAATTTTTTTTCTCTATTGATTTTAGAGAGAGATGAAGGGAGAGGGAGAGCTAAAAACATCGATGAAAGAGAACATTGATTGGGCCGCCTACTGCATGTCCCCCCCACCACCCGGGGATCTGGCCCATAACCTGGGCATGTGCCCTGGCCAGGAATCACACCGGTGACCTCTTGGTGCATGGGTTGACACTCAACTACTGAGCCGCACCAGCCAGGCTGGGGAAGGAGTTTATAATGTCAAGATGGGGATTCCCTCTCTACCCCTATATCTGACAGGCCCAGCCTCTCTCCTCCAGTACTTGGGGTCTCATCTTGAGGCACAAGATGCTGGAGCACACCTTACCAGTATTGGAAGACTGGGTTGATGACCTCTTGGAGGGGATTGGCTGGCCCCACTTGGCTCTGTCTCTCTAAGGGCAAGAGAATGGCATTAATAGGAACCTTGGACAAAAGCCTTCAAAATGTCCCAGCTGCATCCTCTGGATCTCATTCCCCCTTGACACAGACTTCGGGTGAGAGCAGAGACTTTGGGCAAAGTGGCAGCTTGTGGGCAGACAGATGAGCAGAGCCTCAGATGGCTACAAAAATGGAATGGACTAACAGGTGGACAGGCTAGGGATGGGGGAAGAAGTTCAGCTGCCTCCTAGGAGGAGAGCTGAAAGCAGTTTTAGAATCCTTGGAAGGATAAAACAAGGAACAGAGCTTCAGTTAGGCCTGGCAAGTCCAGTTTTTTTGTCATCCCCCCCCCCCCCCCCACCTCGCCCCAAGCTGTAGTAGACCCACCTACACTTCAATCCTGGTAGATGGGCTGGGGTGGGAGAGAATCCAGGTTTGTTTTTTCTATCCTGAATCTCTCTCCTTTTCCACTTCACAAGCAGACCCTAACAATGATGCAAAAAGGTGGATACTCCAATAAAAAGACAAATAACCCAGTTTTAAAAGGGAAAGGATCTGAATAGACATTTCTCCAAAGAAGATAATCAAATGGCCAATAAGCACATGAAAAAATGCTAAACACTGTTAGCCACAAGGGAAATGCAAATCAAAGCCAAGGTGAAATACCACTTCACACCCACCAGGAGGGCTAGAATAAAAAAGACACGATAAATGCTGACAAGGATGTAGAGAAACTGGAACCCTTATATACTGTTGGTGGGAATATAAAATGGTGCAGCTGCTGTGAACAGTTTGGCAATTCATCAAAAGGTTAATCATAGAGTTACCATAAGACCCAGCAATTCCACTCACAAGAGAAATGAAAACATGTCCACACAAAACTTCTATACAAATGTTCACAGCAGCATTATTCATAACAGCCAAAAAAAAGGGCACAACCCTTTTTTGGCATCAACTGATGAATGAATAAATAAAATATGGTATATCCATACAATGGAATATTATTCATTAATAAAAAGAAATGAAGTACTGATACATGCTCCAACTTGGATGAACTTGAAAACATTAAGCTAAGTGAGAAGCCAGTCACAAAAGTTTGCATATGTATTGTTTACTTCCATTTATATGAAATGTTAGGATAGGCAAATTCAAGGACACAGAAAGTAAACTGGTAGTTGCTTAGGGCTGGGGGAAGGAAGGGTGAAGGGGGAATTGGTGCAATTGCTGAAGGGTATGGTTCTTTTAGGGATGATAAAATGTAATAAAATTGATTGTGGTGATGGCTGCACAACTCCATGAAGATGCTTAAAGCCATTAAGTGGGGGAATTATATCTCAATAAAGTTATTTTATTTATTTATTTATTTGTCTTATTTTATTTTTTATTTTTTAAAAATCTTTATTGTTGAATGTAGAATGTATTACAGATGTTCCACATTTTTCCCCCCATTGACCCCCTCCTCCCCACTCCCGCCCCCCTCCTACCTTTTCCCACACTATTGTCTGTGTCCATTGGTTATGCATATAAGTTCTTTGGTTTATTTCTTCCCACCCCCCAACCCCTTTCCCTTTGAGGTTTGTCAGTCTAGCAATAAATTTGTACTTCTTAATCTCTTCACCTTTTTCACCCATTCTCCCAACCCCCTCCCATCTGGCAACCAACAAAATGTTCTCTGTATCTATGAGAATGTTTCTGATCTACCTGTTCATTTTGTTTGTAGATTCCATTGTTGATAGATATGTATTCATTGCCATTTTGTTTGTTCACATATTTTTTTTTTTTTTTTATCCTCACCCGAGGACATTTTTCCATTTTTTTGTACAGATAGAGTGGGAGGGAGAGAGAGGAAGGGAGAGAGAGAGAGAAACATCAATGTGAAGGGACACATCGAGTGGCTGCCACCCGCACGACCAACCAGGGCCGGGGACAAACTGCAACCGAGGTACGTGCCCTTAGCGGGAACCGAACCCGGGTCTCTCTGTACCACAGGCCGACGCTCTAACCGCTGAGCCAAACCGGCCAGGGCTGTTTGTTCACATATTTTATCTTTTTCTTCAAAAAGACCCTTCATCACTTCATATAATAACGGTTTGGTGGTGATGAACTCCTTTAAATTTTTCTTGTCTGGGAAACTCTTTATATGGCCATTGATTCTAAATGACAGCTTTGCAGGATAGAGTAATCTTGGTTGTAGGTTCTTGCTTTTCATCACTCTGAATATTTCTTGCCGCTCTCTTCTGGCCTGCAAAGTTTCTTTTGAGAAGTCAGCTGACAGCCTTATGGGTACTCCCTTGTAGGTAACTAGCTGCCTTTCTCTTGCTGCTTTTAAGATTCTCTCTTTGTCTTGAACCTTTTGTATTTTGATGATGATGTGTCTTGGTGTGGGCCTCTTGGGGTTCATCTTGTTTGGGACTCTCTGTGCTTCCTGGACTTGTATGTCTGTTTCCTTCACCAAGTTAGGAAAGTTTTCTGCCATGATTGTTTCAAACAGGTTTTCGATTTCTTGTTCTCGCTCTTCTTCTTCTGGCACCCCCAAGATGCGAATGTTGGCATGCTTGAAGTTGTCCCAGAGGCTCCTTACTCTATCCTCATATTTTTGGATTCTTTTTTCTTTTTGCTGTTCTGATTGAGCGTTTTTTGCTTCCTTATATTCCAAATCGATGGTTTGCTTCTTGGATTTACGTACTCTAGTATTGAAACTGTGTAAATTATTCTTTATTTCAGTTAATGCCTCCTTCAATTCTAATGTGCATCCATGATTTCTAACTGGTCCTTTTTTATGCTCTTGAGGCCCTCCCTAAGTTCACTGGGGTTCTCACTAAGTTCATTGAGCATCCTTATAAGCAGTATTTTGAACTCAGCATCTGTTAGGTTGCTTATCTCCATTTCGCTTAGTTCTTTTCTTGGGGTTTTGTTCTGTTCTTTCATTTGGGACCTGTTTCTTTGTCTCCTCATTTTGGCTGCCTCCCTGTGTTTGTTTCAGTGTATTACTTAATGAGAGGTATGGGGCTCCCTGAGACCAGATGCTGCTCGTTTGAAAGAATTTAGGAAAAGCCTGAAGCAGGATCCAAGACAGGCCAATCCTATGGTTAAGCAACTGGCAACAGCTTGGGTGGGCCTGAAAGTTGGGTGGGGCGGGGCCTCAGGGAGTCACCAGGGCGGGGCTACCAGTGTGAGCCAGGTTGCTGGAGTCCCAGATATGGCGACTGTCGCCGCCCCAGGGAAGGGCTCATCAAAGGAACAAAGGCCTCTGACAGCACATTTGTCCCCGAGAAAGCCCCCTCTCCAGCCCTCCCTCCAGTGCCAAACAGCTCAGTTCTTCCCTGTGTGTCTCTGGTGCCCCTCGAGCTGCCTCCCCTCCAATCTTAGAGGGAGAGAGTCCGATAAGTCCGTGGGCGGGCCCTTTAAGGAGCTGCCTGGGGCTCCAGCTGCCTCAGCCTCCCTGAGCCTCAGTTCCTGCTGGTTTTTCCAGCCAGAAGTGATGGGGATTCTCTTCCTGGCACTGGAACCCTGAGCGGGGCACCTGGTGTGGGACGGGGACCCCTCAGTCCTCAGGAAGGACCTTCTCAGCAGAGGTGTCCTCCTGATTTTTATCCGCCACACGTGGGTGTGGGACCAGCCCCTCTGCCCCTCGCCTCCGCCCTCCTACCAGTCTCGGTGTGGCTGCTGCTTTAATTCCTAGTTGTAGGACTTCCATTCAGCTTGATTTCAGGTGGTTTTGAATGATGGTTGTTCTATAGTTTAATTGTAACTTTGATGTTGTGGGAGGGATGTGATACCGCGTTTACCTCCCCGCCATCTTGACCGGAAGTCTCAATAAAGTTATTTTAAAGTCGCCAATACATTTGGTTGAACAAAATGGAAGACTTATAGCTTAACACAGGTTTCCCCAAACTTCAGTTATCTGAGGACTACCAACATGATTTTTTAGCTTATTTTTGTACCATTGTACTATTGTTGACTCACTTTTTAAAGTTGATTCAGCCCTGGTCGGTTGGGCTCAGCGGTTGGAGCGTCAGCCTGCGCACCAGAGTCCCACGTTCAGTTCCCGCTACAAGCACGTTCAAAAAAAGAAAAAGTTGAGTCATGTTTTTTTATTTAAGTAAAATTATTTTAAAAGGACTCTTTGCCACTGTAAATGGAAAAATCATTATCTCTATAACCACTATAGGTCGCAGCAATGATAAAAAATAAGAAAATTTAAAAATGAGAGAGAACCCCCCCAGCACCCTACCGTGGGGAAGGGCTTTGGAAGGGGAGCTGGGCTGCCGCACTGCTAGGTAAAAGGAGGGACCTGGGCCCGATCCCAGCTCTCACCAGTACGGAAACCCTGGTGGGCCGCGCTGGGGCGGTGGCTCCCGAAGAGAGCCAGGCGGCGAAGGGGAAAGGGCCCAGGCACCCCCACGGGGCCTGGCTCCCCTCGAGCCCACCCAGCGCTCTGAGAATCCCCAGCGCCCGGGAAGTCCTGTTGGTCTTCAAGCTCAAGGACCCGCGGGGAACCGCGGAGGGGGAGGAGGGCGAGTACGAGGAAGGCTAGCAGCCCACGGCATCCTCCGCAGCCGCCGCTCGAATCTGAGATCGCGTTACCCCAAACTGTCTCCCCAGGCGCTTGGCTGGGCTGTCCGAGGTCTGGGTGGCCGGGGGCCTCGCTCCTTCCCCCCACCCCTCGGCTCCAGACACCTCGCCCTGGCCCTTGGGCGTGTGCTGTTTCTTCCCCGGCCTTGTGACCTGGATCTAAGTCCCTTGGTCCAATCGGAGATCCCTTCCATTCCTCCCGCGGAACTCCCAACCCCCCGCCCCCCACTACCACCGAGTCCGCTTCCTTTGGTTCCACCCCCATCCTCCGATTTTTAACCCGGTCCTCTAAGACGCCCTCCAACTTCCCCTCCCCGCCCCCAGCAATTCCCCGAGCTTCCGAGCTTTATGCACCCACTGCCGGGCAACCCCTCCTCCTGGGACCGTTCTCGTCTTCCCCGGGCTTTCCTCCAGACCCTGGGGACTAACGGCGTCCCAGCCCCCGGGGCGGCTGCTCCGCAGCAGGAAGCGAAGAGTCAGACGCATCCCGCCCGCTCCCCCGGGCCCGGCGCTGCCGCAGCTGGTGATCTCGCCGGGGCCCAGCCGCAGCGCCGCCGGCCCCTCTTCCGCAGCTCGGCCAGTCGCGGTGGGAGGAGACTAGGCCCCCAACCCCGGCTCTTCCCTGACTTGGCTTAAGAATCATGCTTTTAAGAGGGGACTGCTCCTGATATAGTTGACTAGCCCCCTCTAGAATCCCCACAAGACAACCGCCACTCCACCCCACCCCACCCCGCCCCACGCACAGGGGCTTCGCTTCCATCCTGGTTCTTATATCCAAGGATTGAAGATGGGGGCTGAGGGTTTGAGATCTGTAATTGCATATCGGCAAACTGCGCCCGGGGTTGTAGTTCTTGAGAAGCGGGGTCCCCTACTTGGGCACTCCTTGCTCAGGGTGAGATTGCCTGGGGTCAAATCCACGCAGCTGCAGGTAGCTCTTTTACTTCTCTGTGCCCCAGGTCCTCATCTCTATCGACCAGGAGGGTGATAAGGTGATAACAATGTCTAGCTGACCGCATTCTTAGGATTCGTTAGTTTAATACTCACGAAGCATTTAGAGACGTGACCCGACTGGCACCGCGTAAGCATTCAGTTAATGTTTGCCATTACTGTTCCTCACTCTGCCTTCCTATCAGTGGCACCCCCTAGGCAGTGATATGGTTTCTCCCTGCAAAAATGTTCTCCTGTGGTTCATATTTTTTCCAGACCCCATGCCACTGCCCTGTTCAAACCACCATCATCTTTTATCTGCTACTGGGATTGCATCTCATCTGGTTGCTTGGAATAACTGATACCTGGTGTGTGTTCCTGGAGCTTAGTTAGTGTCTAGTACATTGTAGGTGCTCAATAAATACTTGTTGAATGTTTGTTGTTCCACTCTTGCCTCCCTATGATCTCTTAACATGCACCAGGGAGCTTTCTAAAATACATATTGAAGCATGTTATTCCGTTGCTTACCATTCTTCCTTGGCTTTCCTTTACACTTTTGAACCCCTGACTAGCGTCAACACGGTTCAGCATGATCTAGCCTTGCTTTCCTCTCCAGCCTTATTTCCTTCGTTTGCCTTCCTCTCAGTTCCAGTCACACCAGCCTCCTTCCCAAGTCTCTCATGAGTCAAGATGTCAGCCAGGGCTGTATTCATCTGAAGTCTTGACTGGGGCTGGAGCATAGACTTCTAATGTGGCTCACTCACCCTCTGACTATTTGGTACTGGCTGTTGGCAGGAGGCCTCAGTTTCTTGCCATGTCAGCCTCTCCATATGGCTGCTTGCATGTCCTAACAACACAGAGAGAACAAGGCAGAAGCCACTATATTTCTATAGCCTAGCCTTGGAACTCACATACTGTTGTAAGGTGTCAGCGAGATAACCACAGACGAATTGTAAAGGAGCACTTCATTACAATGGCGGGCTGGGGGATACAGCTTCCCTAGATCCTCAGCCCTGACTCTTCTTGCTCATCCATTTTTAAAGACAGAAGCCCCTCCCTTGGCCGGTTTGGCTCAGCGCTTGGAGCTTGGAGCATTGGCCTGCGGACCAGAGAATCCCAGGTTCGGTTCCCTCCAGGCGCACGTACCAAAACAAACAAACAAACAAACAAACAAACAAACAAACAAACAAAAGCCCCATTCTTCTTTTGCCCCCCCCCCCCATACAATAGTGGGTGTGACAGCGATTACAGAAGTCAACATTAACATTATTCACCGGGCTCACTATTTGCAGTTTCCGATATTCGGAAACTGCAAACACCTCCCAACACGTGGGGCAACTATAATCTTAAGCAAAATTTCTTTACTTCTAGGGGTAATTAACCTATTATTGGAAAAATATCGAGGAAGGTCCATTGATGATAAAAATGGAGTCATTTAGTTGCCTTAGCCAAGGAGCCTACATAAGAATGGAATCTAGTTGCCTTAGCCTTGGGGCCCAGGTCAATATCAGCATTTCTTCCATATTCTATTGGCCATAGAAATCAAGCCCAATATGTTGTGGGAGAGGACTACACAAAAGCATACATAACAGAAAGTAAGAGTCATTAGAGGCCACTTTGAAGACACATACCATGTGCAGTATGTACATGCAGATATATGTGTGGGGTAGTGTCTTTGTGTATGTGTGTGTGTGTGTATAAATTTGTATGTTTCTATGTTGCATGTATATGATAGATATATTTTGATATGTTTTGTGTTACATGTGTTTATTTGTGTATGTATATGTGTATGCCTATAAGCATGTGTGCATGTATGTTTTTGTATAGGTACATTTGTGTGTACATGTGTGTGTATGTCTATGTGTAGGTGTCTGTGCACGTATGTATATGTTTATGTCATGAGGCATGTATATGTGTAGGTATATGAATATGTGTGCATGAGCATGTACATGCTGTTGTGTGTATAAATATGCGCTGGCACACACATAGAAGCTTGAAAATGTCACCTGCTATGTGATGGAATCCAGAGTGTGTAGATTCATGGTCCTCTCTGCATTTGTGCATTTGGATCTCCTTTGTCAAAACTTTTTTTTTTTTATCCTCACCCGAGGACACGGGAGGGAGAGAGAGGAAGAGAGAAACATCTATGTGAAAGGACACATCGAGTGGTTGCCACCCGCACGACCAACCAGGGCCGGGGACAAACTGCAACGGAGGTACGTGCCCTGAGCGGGAACTGAACCCGGGTCTCTCTGTACCGCAGGCCGACGCTCCAACCGCTGAGCCAAACCGGCCAGGGCTGTCAAAACTTTCTTATGGGTTCATTTCTATGTGAACATTTCAGTCTTCCTTGAGCTGTGCACTAAACAGAGGGCTGACACTCGTCCCTGGAAGCTGAGTTCAGTGGAGAGCAGCGCCCTCTAGGGGGAACAGAGAGAGATGAACCAGGGGAAGGAGATTTTCCTGGAGAGCCCAATAAATCCTCTCATCTTGTCTGGGCTCAGGGCCAATCCTGAAGCTTTTAGATTCATTATGCAAGAAGGGGGCATTTCTTTACTTCTAGTAATCCAATCATTTAGAAGCAACTGTTTCAATTTAGAATGTTTCTGATGCCAACTTTTGTGTTTGGAGGCCTTTATGCTCTTTTCTTTTTCCCTTTTTACAAAGGTATTTTTACCTTATGACTGTAAAAAGTAATACAGATAAAAGAGTGGATGCACTCAGAGGAGGGGGGCAGGGATGGATGAGATAAACCAAAGAATTTATACGCATGTATGCGTAACCAGTGGACATAGACAACAATACTGGGGCAGGGGGGGGAGGGCAGCATGGGGAGGAGGGGACGGAGGAGAAACATCTGTAACAAAAATAAATTAATAAAAATTGAGATTGATTGGGACTTCCGGTCAAGATGGCGACGTAGGGAAACGCAGTATCGCGTTCTCCCACAACCACATCCAAGTTACAACAAAACTACAGAACAACCATCATCCAAAACCGCCTGAAATCAAGCTGAATGGAAGTCCTACAACTACGGAATTTAAAAAAAAGGCAGCTACATCCAGACTGGTAGGAGGGGCGGCGGCGCGAGGGGTGGCGGCAGCGGCACGGCGGCTGTGCCACGTGCTGGTCCCACACCCAAGTGTGGCGGATAAAAATCAGGAGGCTCCCGAGGCTGGGAAGGTCCTTCCTGAGGACTGAGGGGTCCCCGTCCCACACCAGGTGCCCCGCTCAGGTTTCCAGTACCAGGAAGAGAAGTCCCCATAACTTCTGGCTGGAAAAACCAGCAGAAACTGAGGCTCAGGGAAGCTGACCTGGCTGGAGCCACAGGCAGCTCCCTAAAGGGCCCGCGCACAGACTGGTCGGACTCTCTCCCTCTAAGCTCGGAGGGGAGGCAGCTCCAGGGGCACCAGAGAAATACAAGGAGGAACTGAGCTGTTTGGCACTGGAGCGAGGGCTGGAGAGGGGGCTTTCTCGGGGACAAACGTGCTGTCAGAGGCCTTTGTTCCTTTGGTGAGCCCTTCCCTGGAGCAGCAGACAGTCGCCATATCTGGGACTCCAGCAACCTGGCTCACACTGGTAGCCCCGCCCTGCTGACTCCCTGAGGCCCCGCCCCACCCAACTTTCAGGCCCACCCAAGCTGTTGCTACTTGCTTAACCATAGGATTGGCCTGTCTTGGATCCTGCTTCAGGTTTTTCCTAAATTCTTTCAAACGAGCAGCATCGGGTCTCAGCGAGCCCCATACCTCTCATTAAGTAATACACAGAAACAAACACAGGGAGGCAGCAAAATGAGGAGACAAAGAAACAGGTCCCAAATGAAAGAACAGAACAAAACCCCAAGAAAAGAACTAAGCGAAATGGAGATAAGCAACCTAACAGATGCTGAGTTCAAAATACTGCTTATAAGGATGCTCAATGAACTCAGTGAGGGCCTCAAGAGCATAAAAAAGTACCAGTCAGAAACGATCGCTGCACAGTTAGAAACGAAGGAGGCTTTAACTGAAATAAAGAATAATTTACATAGCTTCAATAATAGAGTACGTAAATCCAAGGAGCAAACCATCGATTTGGAATATAAGGAAGCAAAAAACGCCCAACCAGAACAGCAAAAAGAAAAAAGAATCCAAAAAAATGAGGATAGTGTAAGGAGCCTCTGGGACAACTTCAAGCGTGCCAACATTCGCATCTTGGGGGTGCCGGAAGGAGAAGAGAGAGAACAAGAAATCGAAAACCTGTTTGAAACAATAATGGCAGAAAACTTTCCTAACTTGGTGAAGGAAACAGACATACAAGTCCAGGAAGCACAGAGAGTCCCAAACAAGATGAACCCCAAGAGGCCCACACCAAGACACATCATCATCAAAATGCAAAAGGTTCAAGACAAAGAGAGAATCCTAAAAGCAGCAAGAGAAAGGCAGCTAGTTACCTACAAGGGAGTTCCCATTAGGCTGTCAGCTGATTTCTCAAAAGAAACTTTGCAGGCCAGAAGGGAGTGGCAAGAAATATTCAGAGTGATGAAAACCAAGAACCTACAACCAAAATTACTCTATCCTGCAAAGCTGTCATTTAGAATCGATGGACATATAAAAACTTTCCCAGACAAGAAAAAATTAAAGGAGTTCATCACTACCAAACCGTTATTATATGAAATGATGAAGGGTCTTTTTAAAGAAAAAGATAAAATGTAGGAACAAACAAAATGGCAAGAATACATATCTATCAACAATGGAATCTACAAACAAAATGAACAGGAAGAACAGGAACATTCTCATAGATACAGAGAATATTTTGTTGGTTGCCAGTTGGGAAAGGGGTTGGGGGAATGGATGAAAAAGGTGAAGGGATTAAGAAGCACAAATTCATTGCTAGACTGACAAACCTCAAAGGGAAAGGGGTTGGGGGGGTGGGAAGAAATAAACCAAAGAACTTATATGCATAACCAATGGACACGGACAATAGTATGGGAAAAGGTGGGAGGGGGGCGGGAGTGGGGAGGAGGGGGTCAATGGGGTAAAAATGTGGAACATCTGTAATACATTTTACATCCAACAATAAAGATGTGGGAAAAAAAAAATAAATAAAAAAATAAAAATTGAAAAAAAATATATAAAGGTGCAGCTCAATAGACTATTAGTGTGGACACCATGTGGCACTCTGTAGGCAACAGAACACCGCCAGTACCCAAAACACCCCTTGTCTCTTCCAGATTACAACCCTCCCTCTCTTCTCCTTTCTCCTGAAGTTAATCATTCTCCTGACTTTGTGGGCATAGAGTTCTTTATCTTTGTCATTGTATAACAGAAGTAAGTACACATTTGTAAAGAGTACTGTTTAGAAATGTAATCATACAGTGTGTTAGCTTCCTAGGACTGCCACAACAAATTACCACAAACTTGGTGGCTTAAAACAACAGAAATTCATTCTCTCACAGTTCTGGAGGCCAGAAGTCCTCTATGGAGGGTCCCTTCTCTGCCTCTTTCATCTTCTGGAGCTCCTGACATTCCTTGGCTTGTGGTAGCATCACTCCAATTACTGCCTCCATCTTCACGTGGCCTTCTTCCCTGTCTCTGTGTCCAAATCTCCCTTTCCTTTCTCTTATAAAGATGGTAATCATTGGATGATGATAAATTCATCTCAAGATATTTAACTAATTACATCTTTAATACCCTATTTCCAAATTAGGACACATTCTAAAGTTCTAGGTAGACATGGATTTTGGGAAGACACTATTCCACTCACTCAATACAATATGTATTATTTTGTGTTCGACTTCTTTTGTTAAACATTATAGTTTAAAGACTCACCTGTACTGTTGAATGTAGCTGTACCCCATTCATTTTCATTGCTGTATAGTCTTCCATTTTGTGATAACATTACATTACAGTTCAGAGTAGGATATACTGCAAAGCTAACAAATCTTTAGGTTCAAGGGTCCTCATCCTCACAGACCTCTTCCAAGACTCTAACAATGTGTTCACATGATCAAATATTTTTTGCATAATTTGCAGAAGTAATTTGTTATATTTTCTCATTTTATTTTATTTATTTATTTTATCCTCACCTGAGGACATTTTCCCATTTTTTGTTCAGATAGAGTGAGAAGGAGAGAGAGAGAGAGAGAGAGGAGGGAGAGAAACATCAGCGTAAAAGGGACACATCGAGCGGCTGCCCTCCTGCACGACCCAACCAGGGCCAGGGACAAACCGCAACTGAGGTACGACGTGCCCTTAGCGGAAACTGAACCCGGGACTCTCTGGACCGCAGGCTGATGCTCCAACCGCTAAGCCAAACCAGCCAGGGCTTATTTTACTTTATTTTTTCTTTTTCTTTTTTTTTTTTTATCCTCACCCAAGGACATTTTTCCCTTTTTTTTTTTGTTCAGATAGAGTGAGAGGGAGAGAGAGGAAGAGAGAGAGAGAGAAACATCGACGTGAAAGGGACACATCGAGCGGCTGCCACCCGCTCGACCATCCAGGGCCGGGGACAAACTGCAACGGAGGTACATGCCCTTAGTGGGAACCGAACCCGGGTCTCTCTGGACCGCAGGCTGACTCTCTAACCGCTGAGCCAAACCGGCCAGGGCTATTTTTTCTTCTCTTTATTGATTTTTAGAGATAGAGGGAGAGAGAGAAACACCGATAAGAGAGAACATCCAGTGGCTGCCTCCTGCATGCCCCCCACTGGAGATTGGGCCCACGACCTGGGAATGTGCCCCGGTGGGAATCGAACCAGCAACCATTGGTGCTTGGTGCCTGGGTCAATGCTCAACCACTGAGCCACACCAGCCAGGCTATATATTTTCTCATTTTAGGTATACCTCTTTCTTGCTTAACTGCCCTGGATAGAAGCTCCAGTATAATGTTAACTAAAAGTGGTGAAAGCAGACATCCTTGTCTTAATGCTGATCTCAAGGGGAAAGCTTCAGTCTTTCATTATTAACCGTGATGATATCTGTGGGGTTTTTTGTAGATGCCCTTTATCAGGTTGAGGAAGTTCCCTTCTACTTCTGGTTGTTAAATATTTTGATCATAAAAAGATGAATTTTGTCAAATGCTTTTTTGGCATGTATTGAGATGATCATGTGGTTTTTGTCCTTTATTATATTAATATATTGTATTCCATTGTTTGATACTTATAAGTTGAACCAAGCTTGCATTCCTGAGACAAATCTTCTTTGTCATGGTGTGATATCCTTTTCACTTGTTGCTGGAATTGGTTTGCTATTTTGTTAAGATGTCTGCATCTATATTCATAAAGGATGAATTGCTTTTCATGTGTTGTCTTTGGTTTTGGTATCAGGGTAATACTGGTGTTCTCTCCTCCCTCTCTTATTTTTAAAAGTTTGTGAAGAACTAGTGTTAATTCTTCCTTAAATGTTTGTCCTCATGCTAATTAAATACTTGCTTTCATGATGAATTTGTTATTTTGTATTCTTCTACTTTAAAAGGGTCCCCAAATTGTGTGTTTCAGCCCCCACTGAGTGGGATCTCTCCCACTATCCATTGTATTGTTTATGGACTGTTGGGTTGTTTTCAGTTTGAGATTCTTATGAACACAGTACTGCTGTGAACGTTTTTGCACTTATCCCGGTACACATGCAAATCTAAGGGCACACAGCTACAGCAGAAGGGCTGGCTCAGTGTGCATAATGCCAAATTGATGTCCTCAGCTTTCTCCAAGTCACACTCCTACTAACATTGTATGGGAGTTCCTGCTGCTCCACATCCTCACCAACACTTGGTATTGTCAGATTTTAATATTATAACTATTATTTTTGTTTGTTTGTTTTTTGTTTTATCCTCACCCGAGGATATTTTTCCTTTTTTTGTACAGATAGAGTGGGAGGGAGAGAGAGGAAGGAGAGAGAGAGAGAGAAACATCGATGTGAAGGGACACATCGAGTGGCTGCCACCCGCACGACCAACCAGGGCCGGGGACAAACTGCAACCGAAGTACGTGCCCTTAGCGGGAACCGAACCCAGGTCTCTCCGGACCGCAGGCCGACGCTCTAACCGCTGAGCCAAACTGGCCAGGGCTAATATTATAACTATTATAATAAGTGTGTGGTGGTGTCTTAACATGTTAATTTGTTAGGTTAAACCGTATGAAATTGCCATGTTGTGGGTCAAAATGGTCAAATACAATTTCACGAGTCAACTTAATATGTCTCTGATGATGAAGTAGAGCATGTTTTCATGTATTTAGTGACCATTTGGATTTCCTCTTTTATGAAGTGCCCATAAGAATGTTCCTAAGAGCTTTATTCGTCATAGCCAAACACTGGAAGCAACCCAAATGTCATCAGTAGGAGAATGAATTAAAAAATCATGGTATATTTACATAAAGGAATATTACTCAGCAATAAAGAATTACTTCCACATGCAACAATACAAACCAATCTCAAAAATATTGTATTGATCAAGAAAAGCCTGAAAAATTTGGGGAAAAAAATCTGTAAAGAAGAGTACACATGGTTCCATAAATAAAATTTGTGGAATTCAAAAAGTCACATCTATAATAATGCTTCGTCAACCTTCTGTGTCTTCTTGTTTTGGGTGTATCATTTGTAAACAACTATAATTTTTTATATCAAGTCTCACAATCTTTGTATTTTAACTGAAATATGTAGTTCACTTATTCTGCTTTTAAATAACCTTACTGAGATATAATTAGTCAACTTATTTAGAATGTTATATTTAACTACATATATTTGGGTTTCATTCTGCCATCTTAGTGCTTTCTAATGCTTCCTTTTTTCTCATTTCTCCTTTTGAATTTTAAAAAATTATCCCTGTAGTTTTAGTATAAAAATGTTCAAACATACAAAAATTTTAAAAACTAGTACAATGAAATCATCTCTCCATTAGAGGCAAGCCTTTTCGACCCGAGTCAATCCTTTTCACTATTTTACCTTACTCACACATATATACATAATATGGTTTAGCTGAACCATTTGAAATAAAGTTGCAGAATGGACTGATTAAAAAAACTTTTTTTCTTTATTGATTTGAGAGAGGAAGGCAGAGGGAGAAATAGAAACATTGATGAGTGAGAACATCGATTGGCCACCTCCTGCATGCCCCACACTGGGGACTTGGCCCACAACCTGAGCATGTGCCCTGACCAGGAATCGATCCGGTGACCTTCTGGTTCATGGGTCAATGCTTAGCCACTGATCCACACTGGCCAGGCTGGACCAATTATTTTTTTAAATATCCCATTTAACCCCCATCAATTAGTTTGAAGTTGTATTAGTTTCCCAGGGCTACTGTAACAAAGTGCTAAAAACGAGGTGGTTTAAAACAATAGAAATTTGTCTTAAGAGTTCCAGAAGCTAGAATTCCGAAATCCAGGTTTCAGCAGGGTCAAGCTTCCTGAGTCCTCTAGGGGAATCCTTCTTCTTCCTAGCTGGTGGTTTGCCAGTGATCTGGCATTCCATGGCTTGTAGATGCATCTCTCCAATCTCCCATTTTACATGGCACCCCCCCCCCCCCATGTCTTCCTATCTTCTCTATGCATGTCTGTGTCCAAAACTCCTGTTTTTGCAAGGACACAGACATATTGGATTAGGGCCCACCCTGATGACCTCCTCTCGATCATCTGCAAACGCCATATTTCCAAATATGATCACATTGACAGGTACCAGGGTTAGGAGTTCAGCATCTTTTTTGGAGGACACAATTCAATCCACAACAAAAGCTATATACTTTTAATATTCTTTTAGTGATTTTCCTAAAAATTACAATAGGTACCTTGACTTCAAAGTATAAATTGATTTCTTCACTTTCCAGATAATGCAAGCAGCTTAGTGTACTTGAACCTATTGTCCTCTCCTGAGTTTTATGCTACTGTGGTCATATAGTTTAATTATATATAATTTAAACCCCACAAACATTATTATTGCTTTATGATCATAAGAGTTTAAGACATAAATGGTCATATTTATATAAAAATTTTCATATTGGTATCTGAAAAATTAGAAAAAGACAACACAATTATTTTGGTGAGTTTACAAGGAGACTGACTTTTCCTATTTTGATTTTTTCAGTGATAATCATTTTCTGTAGTAACACAGGGTGGGCAAAAGTAGGTTTACAGTTGTAATACAAATGCAATATTAAATAATACAAGAATAACTGTGTTTTGTGTACTCACAACTGTAAGCCTACTTTTGCCCATCCCTCCTGTATATTAGCAATCAAGTAATGCCAGCAGCTGCTGAGAAGTGAACACGATGAACGGTGATGCTGAAGCCCAGACTGTGCTCTTCTCTTTGCAGTGCCTGGGTGGGGTAGGGAGGGACGGTAGAGGGTGGGAAACAGCCTGGGAGGCGGGGGGCTGATGCCGAGTGCTGAGACCTCACTGGGCTAAGCTGGGCTTCATTATTCCGGAAATGGAAGTAGGGAAGAGCATCAAGGCCACTCGCCAGAGGGAGGACTGCAGATGGGAGAAATGACCCTTCCATTGTGGACCCACCGCCCTTTACCCACTTCAGGCATGAGCTTAAGGAAGAGAAAAGAGACGGGAAATCAGGCCTCCACCAGCTCCCAGGAGTTGTGGTCTCCTCTCCCTGCACCCCAACCTCCCCTCTGTTCTGGTTCCAGAGGTTTAAGCCAGGCCGGACCTCCACCCCTCCAATTGCCAAATAAGCACAACAGAATGAGTTTAAGTGAAAAATCCACTTTAATAATCCAGCTTCAGCTCAGCTGAGAACTTCCCCTCTCGAGTGCAAGAGAAGTCTTTCCAAGAGGCCTCAATCCACTAAGAGGTTACGGCTCAGAGAAGGGTACAGCTCAAAAAAGCCCTAAAATGAGAGGCAACATGGGATTGGGAATCAGTGGAGACCAGATGGGGGTGCCCCACCACTCACCTCCCACCAACATAGGCCCCAGCAAGAGAAGCATAGTAGCTTCACCCACACTTAACAACTGCCTCAATCTTCCCATCCCTGATCCCTTCTCTGTCCCATTATCCTTTGGGGCTATCAGGATCCCTGAACCCTGAAAAAAATAGGGACCCTTCTTTTTCTACATGGTAGCGCCAAGACAACCAGCCCCATCACCTAGGCCTGTCACTCAGTGATGATGTTGCCCCAGTAACCAATCCAGGCACTGGAGGAGGAAGAGCCCAGCCTCGATGGCGAGGGGTGAGGTGGGAGTTACCTTGAAGAGGGTGATGGTCTGGAGCACTCCTGTGGTGCAGGCTGTCTCCCGGATGGAGTGCATGGCCAGTTGTGGGCTGCCTAAATCCAGTACACGCAGCCCCAGCCGAGAAGCCAAGATAGGGCCAATGGTGGACCCACAGGTGGAATCATTCCGAACCATGAATTCCTGGGGAGAGGCGAAGAGGTTTACAAGCAACATGTAGTCTGTGCTCATTAAGGCCAAGAAGGAATTCACCTTACAACTGCAAGGCTGAAAGGGGCCTGGCAAATGGCCCACTTCTACCCACCGAGAGTGGATGTGACCACCTAAAATCACAAAACCAGTGTTAAATGGCAGGCCCAAAGCACAGTATATTCTGAATCGCTCCTACTCTCTCCATCTACACTATCACCACACCAGTTCCAGCTACCATCATCTAGCCTCCCATAAGGAATCCATTCTCCACACAGCGAGCAGGGGAATTCTTATTTTATTTTATTTTTTGTTAATCCTCACCCAAGGACATTTTTCCATTGATTTTTTTTTATAGAGAGTGGAAGGGAGGGAGGAAAAGAGAGACAGAGAAACATTGATTTGAGAGACACAATGACTGGCTGCCTCCTGCACCAGGGCCAGGGATTGAACCTGCAACCCAAGTATGTGTCCTTGACCAGGAATCAAACCCTTTGATCTTCAGGCCAACGCTCTAACCGCTGAGCTAAACCGGCCAGGGCAAGCAGGGGAGTTTTTTTTTTTTTTATCCTCACCCGAGGACATTTTTTCCATTTTTTTTGTTCAGGTAGAGTGGGAGGGAGAGAGAGGAAGAGAGAGAGAGAGAGAGAAACATCGACGTGAAAGGGACACATCGAGTGGCTGCCACCCGCACAACCAGCCAGGGCCAGGGCCAAACTGCAACCGAGGTACATGCCCCTAGCGGGAACCGAACCCGGGTCTCTTGGGACCGCAGGCTGATGCTCTAACCGCTGAGCAAAACCGGGCAGGGCTGGAATTTTTTTTTTTAAATATTTTTTCTTTATTGATCCCAGAGAAAGAGGAAGGAAGAGAGAGAGACAAAAGCATTGATGAGAGAGAACACTGACCAGCCGCCTCCTGCAACCCCCGCCCCCCCGCAACAGGAAATGAATTAGCGACCTCCTGGTGCATGGGTCAACGCCCAACCACTGAGCCACACCAGGGACTTTTAATATAAGTACTTTTTATGTCACTCTCTTGGTTAACATGCACTCACCATCTCCCACCCCATACACACACAAAGAAAAACCATTCCACAGTTTTAGTGTTTTGTAAAAATATTGCTATTGGCATTTTAAAACTATTTTTTTGTATTCCAATAAAAAAAGTAAACAAGAAAATCATGTTAGATATCAAGATTTTAGTGTAAGGAAAAGGCAGAATTATAAAACCAAATAAATTAAGTAATAACTATTCTTATTTTTAAAATAAGAATTATAGTACTGCCCTGGCCGGTTTGGCTCAGCAGTTGGAACGTCAGCCTGTGGACCACAGAGTCCTGGGTTTGGTTCCCGCTAGGGGCATGTACCAAAAAAGAAAAAAGAATTATAGTATTAACTCATGATTTTCAAAATACATACACTTTCTCCTAGCTATGCCCCACACCCTCCCAACAATGAACACTCATGGTGCCAGACCATGATCTCTGACATCATTTCCCATTAAAAGGAACCAAGTCTAAGGAAGGAAATGAACAAGATGTGCCTGCAGTTTCTTATTGTGCTGAAAAGCAGGAAACCTTTAGAGTCATGTCAAAATACACAGACAGGAGTTACACTAGAAGGACCCCTATTGGTCAAAGTTATAACAATTTGAGAATGAAATTAAATGATTATAGTGCATCAGAAAACACTGAACCAATGAAAATACGACTTTATGAGAGTGAGAAAAGGAAAAGAAAAAAAATCTATTTGCCATCATTTGAGAAGGCTATTAAAATACTTCCTCTTGCCCTGGCCGGTTTGGCTCAGCGGTTAGAGCGCCGGCCTGCGGTCCGGAGAGACCCGGGTTCGGTTCCCGCTAAGGGCATGTACTTCGGTTGCAGTTTGTCCCCGGCCCTGGTTGGTCGTGCGGGTTGCAGCCACTCGATGTGTCCCTTCACATCGATGTTTCTCTCTCTCTCTCTCCCTTCCTCTCTCTCCCTCCCACTCTATCTGTACAAAAAATGGAAAAATATCCTTGGGTGAGGATAAAAAAAAAAAAAAAAAAAAAAAAAAAAAAATACTTCCTCTTGAAAATTAGTTATTAAAGGAAAAAAATTAGCATTTATACTGTCTTTCTTCATAACCAAATAGCCCTAGATGATGGGGGGAAATTCCACTTCACAGAACAATGGAAGCTAATAAATGTGAAAGGGATGAAAGGTAGAAGAAATGAATTAGGGGGCGGGGGTGTTCAGTAAACTCTAATGAAATTATTGATTTAGGCAAGGATTATCATTGGTGTTAAATGTATGGATTATGGGGACTCATTGCTCATATAGGTTACTGTCCAGTCCAAGGAGAAAAAAAAAACCAGATGTAGGGATTGAAGGGCGATTTCAGTTTACAGAAAATACAGGGGTTAGAGGCACAAGCTAAACACCACCATGGAAAAGCAACCAAAAAAATCCAGAAAGTGAGAATTATATGGAATGATCAGCCTGGTTTCTTTACAAGCCAAGAAGTCAAGGTTATTTAAAAAAAGAGGGGAGGGGGGTGTGCTAATTTAAAAGACACTCAAGCAACATATCACCCAAATATAACATGTGGTCCTGAACTGAATACTAAGTTGGCACAAACAACTATAAAGAATATTTTTAGGATAATGGGAAAATTGAAAATGATCTGTGCTTTAGATGAGATACAAATTTACTCAATCAAAAACGTACTGAAATAGAAAGGGGAAGAGTACTGAGTGAAAAGAGGAAGCAAAAGAAATATGATTTCATTTTTTTTTTTTTTTTTAATCCTCACCCGAGGACATTTTTGCATTTTTTTGTTCAGACAGAGCGGGAGGGGGAGAGAGAGAGAGAAAAACATCGATGTGAAGGGACACATTGAGTGGTTGCCACCCGCACGACCAACCAGGGCCGGGGACAAACTGCAACCGAGGTACGTGCCCTTAGCAGGAACCGAACCCGGGTCTCTCTGTACCGCAGGTGGACGCTCTAACCGCTGAGCCAAACTGGCCAGGGCTGATTTCATTTTTTTTAAATGTGTTAAGTATATGCATAGAAAATAATCTGGAAAAATATACATACACTTCTAGGGATTAATGTTTGTTTTATTTTTAATTTTTATTTCTTTTTTTTAAATGTTGATTTTAGGGAGCGAGAGAGAAACATGGATTTATTGCTCCACTTATTTAAGTGTTCATTGGTTGATTCTTGGATGTGCCCTGGCTTTAGTGGAGGAAGTGACTACATACGTAGAGGAAATAAAAGGAGAACTGAAACTAGAAGTGGAGCCTGAAGATGTGACTGACTCACTGCAATCTCATGATCAAACTTCAATGGATGAGGAGTTGCTTCTAAGGGTGAGCAAAGAAAGTGGCTTCTTGAGATGAAATTTATTGGTGAAGATGCCGTGAAGATGGTTGAAATGACCACGAGGGATTTAGAGTATTACACAAGTCTGGTTCATGAAGCAGCTGGCTGCAGGGTTTGAGAGGACTGACCACAATTTTGAAAGAAGTTATGCTGTGGGTAAAATGCTATCAAACAGCACTGCATGCTACTGAGCACTCATTCATGAAAGGGAGAGGCAACTGATGCAGCAACCTTCACCGCTGTCTTACTTTAAGAAACTGCCAGTCACCACAACCTTCACCAACCACACCCTGATCCGTCAGCGACCATCAATATAGAAGTAAGACCCTCCACCATAAAAAAGATTACAACTTGCTGAAGGCTCAGATGATGGCTAGCATTTTGTTTTTAAGCAATAAAGTATATTTTCATTTCTTGATTGGTTTTTTAGAGAGAGAAGGAAGAGGGAGGGAAGAAAGGAGAGAGAAGGAGAGGGAGAGGGAGAGAGAGAGAGAGAGAGAGAGAGAGAGAGAGACTTCGTATTCCACTTATTTACACACGCATTGGTTGTTTCTTGTACGTGTCCTGACCCACAACCTTGACAAATTGGGACAGCGCTCTAACCAACCAAGCCACCAGACCAGGGCAGCAATAAAGTATTTTCAAATTAGAGTATATATATTATTTTTTAGATGTAATGCTATAGCATACTTAATGGACTACAAAACAGTGTAAACATAACTTTTATATGCACTGGGAAATTCCAAAATTCACGTGAATAGCTTTAATGAAATACTCACTGTATTGTGGAGGTCTAGAAAGGAACTCACAATCTCTCTGATAAGCCTGTCTCCAAATCTATACCTATGACTAGACGGGCCACCGCCAAGGCAAAAAGAAAAATGAGCAGTTGGAGTTCCAAGCTCCCCAGCCCTGAAATTCCCTTATGGGAGCCCCAAGGGTGTGTAAGAGACACAGGTGAGCTGGGGGTGCCAAATGGGAAAAGGGCAGGACTAACTCACCCTGTGCCAAGAGCACACTGTACCTTCAATCCTCAGAGAAATCCGGCAGAATAGCCCCATTTTATGAGTGTGGAAACTGAGACTCAGAGAAGTTAGACTAGTCCAAGGTCATAAGGCTAGTACCACAGCAGAACCAGCATCGATGCCAACTCTGCCTATATCTAAAACCTCTGTTCTTCCCACTCTACTGAGATCTCCTCCACTAAAGGCTGTCTACCATGCTCCCTCATTGGGGGCCATCTGCTTGTGCCCCCCAGTCCCTCCATCACCCCTTCCGAGGCAGTGACCGCCCTTACCTGCAGGGGTACCCCGACATTGTTGGCCACCCTGCGGATCAGGGCCTCTGAAACCGCATTCGAGGCATAGCGCTGCTTGCTGTTCACCTTGATCACAGGGCCCTGGGGAGAGGGAAACCAGGAGTCGAAGGTGAGGCAGAGGGGGGCCCAGAACCAGCCAAGCTGGTAAGTCCTTAACAAGAAACAGGAGCATCTCACCTTGTGGAATAAGGGCCGGTGGTTCTCCTCATGCTTGTCCCTGTAAGAGCCAGTTTAAGGGCAAGAGATGACAAACAGAAGCTGGGCCTGACAACAACCCCCCTCCCCCGCAAGAGATGTCACTAAAGGATCACAGCACGCTTTTCCCCACCAGCCCTCCGGCAGCACCTCAGTCATGCCAAATGCATGTTCTAGGCAGCCTCTAGTGATCGATGGAAATAAGTCTGTAGATAGAGCCTATTCAACATGGCTTAGGCATTACATGACTTGGCCCAAGCTTGGCCTTGGAGACTCAGAAGGAAGCAGTCAAAAGGAAGCAGTCAAAAGGAAGTCCGCACTGAACCTCTCAGTTGAATGAGGAAGGGGGAGGGGGAAGAAGTCAGGGCTTAGGTTCCGCCCAGGTCTCCAGCTACATGAGGATTGTGTGGCTGCATGCCTGGCATGGTGCACTCACACGTAGTTGGGGTGCACAGCATGGGCCATGTCTGCACTGATCATGTAGGACTTGGGTATGGCTTCCTCGAAGGCCGTCAGGTGCACGGGTGAGGCCGAGATCCGCCGCAGCACCAACTCTGTGAGCAGTGACTGTGCCCCTTGGGCACTCTCAGACCCCACCTGAAAAGAGCAGAGACCTGGCTCTGGGGGGGTCTGGGCTGAGGGGCCTGAGGTGGAGGCCAGGGAGAGGGGCCCAATGCCCACACTGGCCCAGGACCCCATTGAGTCAGTGGGTGAGGAACACAGGGTGTTATCAGCAACTTTCCCAACCTTGTGTCACCAAAAAACGGATGGTGGGCTGAGGTCAAAGTAATCCCCAGTCACCTCTGGGGCAGAAACAGCACCTTCTAGTGGACTTCTGCACTGCCCTCCTCCTTCTCCTGACCCTTGTGACTAGGGCTCAGCACAGCTGCCTCACACAAGGATGAATCTTTTATGCATGGGATAGAGACTCTAACTGTCCATGATTGTCTTTTTTTTTTTTATCCCCGCCCGAGGACATTTTTGCATTTATCTTCAGATAGAGCAGGAGGGAGAGAGGGAGGAAGAGATAGAAACATTGATGTGAGAGAGACACATCGAGTGGCTGCCACCCACACGACCTCAAAAGGGGCCGGGGACAAACTGCAACCGAGGTACATGCCCTTAGCAGGAACCGAACCCGGGCCTCTCTGATCTGTGTGCTGACGCTCCAACCGCTGAGCCAAACTGGCCAGGACCATGATTATCTTCTATAACAGAACACCCAAGCTATAGCTAAGCACATGACTTCCCAGTTAGAGATGACATTCCTAGCTTCCCCTGAAGCTACACACGGCCATGCTAAGCTCTGTGGAATGTAGGCTGGGACGAATGCCACCTTAGAGATGGACATGCGTCCCCTACGCACTCTTCTCCCTTCCTACCGACTCAGCACAGACGTGATGCCTGAGCTGGAACAGCCACCCTGGATCCTGACATGGGAGCCCTGTGTTCAGGATGGCAGACACCTGTCCTGAGCTGCTAACTCTGACCTGTGCAGTGACATGAGAGAACTACCCAGCTGTACAAGTTCTGTTACAGCATCTAAGACTGCACCCCAGCACAAGCAAGAATAATGAGGACCCACTGTGTGCAGAGCCTCTGAGGATGAAAGGGCACAGTCCTTGTGGCACACAGAGACATATGGGAGGTATGGTCACACTAGAGGCAGATAAACACTGAGCCGGAGGGGACCAAATGCTCAGCGAACACGGGCAGCATCTCCCCTGCTGGCTCACACTGGGTGCCTGGCACAGGCTGGCCATGGAAGACTCTCCAGAGGGGGCCTTCCCCAGAGCCCGCCATGACGTACTTCTTCGTTGTCGTAGAGGGCAATCATCCGCACATGGGGATCCAAGGCTAGGGAGGCAGGGGCTGCGCAGGAATCAATCAAGGCCTGGTTTGGGGAGAGACCAAGAGCATCACGCTCACCCCTCTTGCTTCCGTAACAGCCCACCAACACCTCAGAGGTGCCTATCCCTACCCACTGATGTTCTCCCGTACCTCTCCATGCAAAAGGCAGGCGGGTGTGTAAGGAGGGGAAGGGCTGAAAATCCCATCAAGTCAAAAGAACCACACAGATCATGCAAACTAATTGGCCTCAGTGAAGATTGAGACCCAATAGGGCAACTGTGGCTCCATCAAAGCGACATGACTGATTGACTGGTGGCAGAAGTGGGTACGAGTCCCAGGTATAGCTCAGGTCTCAGTTACAGCCCAAAATCTGTCTCTAAGAACAGGACAAAGAGGGAAGGAGAGGTGTGAAAAGGGCAGAGGAAGGGGTGAGGGTAAGAGGAAAAAGGTGAGAATATCAAGGTGGCCAGGAGGACGAGAGACTACATCCCTGAGATCTCAAGGCACAGAGAGAGGGCTGGGGTGTGGGGGTGGGGAGGAACAGAGGGAGATGGACGATACTGCCTGAGGGGCTAAGGCCTTTCCCTGGAAGCAGAGGTTAACTTAAAAAAGAGGCAGCAGGAGCAGGATTAGGACAAGACACTATGGTGCCCTAAACAACCACTCAGCCTTCCCCACTGCAGCCCCAGCCTCCGGACCAACGCAAGGATGGAGCCAAGAGGCTGCAGCACTGTGGCCCCTCCTTCTGGTCCACCAGCGGACTTCTGGGGTGGCCAACAGCTGTCTCACAACTGCTGAGGCTTGAGGCAGTCCCCCAACCCCATCATTCCACCTCTCCTGGAGCTGTGTGCCCCCTGGAGGTACCCCAGCTCACCTGCAGGGCACAGAAGCAACTATGCAGGTTGTCCAGTCGAGGCGCAAAGATGAACTCCTCATAAGCACCGCCCAGGACCTAGGAAGACAGGACAATCAGCCTGACCTTTAAACCCTCATCCCAACTCACCTGCTTTTCTCTGCTCTCAAGGGCCTGAGCTTGAGCTACCTCTTTGGTTCCTTGCGCAACCTCTCCCTGACCTCTGGCTTAGGACTACGATACTGCTGTGCAGGGCTGAGTAGAGAATGGGGTTGGCCTGGAGCAGAGGGATGGAGGTTGCAGGCCTGTAATTCCTACCAGTTCTTATGTGACAGGAAAAGGGAGGATCTGAATGGTCACAAGAAAAACTAAGGAGCCCGGCTAGTGTGGGTCACTTGGTTTAGCATTGTCCCAAACACCAAGAGGTCGCTGGTTGGATTGCCAGTCAGGGCAAATGCCTGGGGTTGCAGGCTCAATCTCCAGCAGGGGGCGGGTAGGATGCAGCCAATTGATGTTTCTCCCTCATCGCTGTTTCTATGCCTCTCTCCCTCTCCCTTTCTCTCTCTGAAATGAATAAAAACATACTTAAAAAAATAAGAAAGAAAAACTAAGGAAACAAACAAAGGAGGAGACCAGCCAAAACACAGGAACTTAGTGCACAAACAGAAGCAAACATACAAAGCCTTAGCAATCTCCTACGGGAGGCAACTGGTAGGGACACGAGGGTGGACTCCAGGAAAAGGGTGGCCACAACGAGGCCTCTGATTCTCAGAGGGTCAGAGCCAGTATGGGTCCCAGTAGACAGGCCCACCTGTAGTAGCAACTCCAAGGGAATCTGTGGAAAAACTGATCCCCAAACCCCATACCAGAGTCCAAGGAAGCAGGTCTAGAGTGGGAAACTGCCATTTTTTGAGAACCACTGCCCTGGAGGCAGAGGTGGGTGGTGTCTACTGGGAACAGAAACGAGAGTAACTCAGGGACTAGCAGAGTTGATGAGTGCAGGCCAGGATCCCCCCAAGTTCCTGCAGCCGTTCCTCACCGCAGGCTGGGTGTCTGCAAGGCAGAGCTCCATTTCCAAGATGTCCTCGGGGCTCAGCCCCAGCTGGCCACAGAGAAGAGACATGAGGACCGAGTGGTGCCGGTCATCCTGCAAGGCAGAAGGATGTTGGGAGGGGGGGTCTGCTCTCCTCCTCCTCTCCGCTTCTCAGGGATTCAGTCCTTTCCCCACCTGCTCACCCCTCCCCGTGAGCAGGGGACTGTCTTACTGCAGTATTGAGAGGTCCTTGCTCAGGAGTCCCCTTCTCCAGCTCCTCCTGGACTGCTGTGGCAAGAATGGGGACTCTAGGGGAGACAGATGAGGAGGGGTTGAGGGGAGGGTTAGAGGGCACAGCAGGGCGTGGCACCCTTGAGCTCAGGCATCTCCTGGTGGGGTGCCTTTGCTCTTTAATTCCCAGTTTACTCTCCAGCCTCCACACGGCAGAGTTATGAGCCCCCTTGGACATCAACTGGGTCCTAAGAGTAGAACCTGACTGTGGCTAGCATTAGGTAGTACTCTCCAGGTCCCACTGGGGCCCCTGCCATCACCTGGTGCCACACCCCATTCCTCCCAGTCACCAAGCCCTTGCCCCAGTCTCACAAGTGCGTCTCCATGTTGGGCCCAAAGTTCTCATTGACATTTCGTTGTAGGTGGATGGCCAGGTGCGGAATGCGAAGAATGGGCCGGTCCACATGCACCAGCCGCTGCTCCAGCCGATCTGAGGTCGGGCACTGTGGCCAAACAGGCCAGGTCAGCCCAGGGTGCCTCCCAACCACAGTTGGTTAAAGCCCCTACTTCATACAAACTAACCAAGGTGGTCTCCTGACCTGGACTGCCCCCACCCCCCTTCCCCAGGGGGTGTTCTCCACAGGTAACCTGAAGGAAGATGGCAGTCAATCATCAGGCAGTTGATGCTGAGAACCTCCCAGGTTCAGTTACTACCTTGACAATGATGCGTCCAGCCAAGGTCAGGTCACGGTCAAACCAGGTGCTCCAGATGCCACCACCATAGGTCTCCACGCCAACCTGCTGGAATCCTACCTGGCTGCGGCGAGAGCGCCGTTTCACCTGAGTGTGAAGATGGAGAATGAGAAGTCAGAGAAGCCTGCATGACGACTTGGAGATGACACAGACTGTCACAAGCTAAGTAACACAATGAATACCAGTGACAAAGAAGGTCCCAAAGTATGGAAGAAGGGGTTGAACAAGCCAAGCCTTCTTCCCTGCTTCAGGGAATGCTGCCCCCAACATGTACCTCCTGGTTCTTTTCTGCCCTGTCCCTGCCCCCACCCCATGCCTACCCCCATCAGCACGGCCCAGGTTCCTTACCCGAAGGCAGGGGCTGTCCGTATGGGCGCCAATGAGGCTGAAACCATTGCCAGGAACATACTTGCCTCCCACAGCAAAAGCGATGATGGTGGAGGAATTCCTGGTCAGGAAGTACTGGGCGGGAGGAGGGGGATGTTGCTGAATTGCATTAGCCTGCCAGCTGGCACATAGGACTTTAAGCCCCAGCCTAGGGACCTATCTTTTGGTCCTCACCCCACCCCTAGTACCTTGCTCTCGGGCTTGATATCCCAGCTTTCCGTCTCCTTGAGTTCATGGAAACCAGCCTGGAGGAGGCGATTGCGACACTCCGCCACAACTGTAGGGAAAGAACACGCTCAGAGCGATAGATGCCAATCGGGAGCACACCGGCCCCCACCCTCCTTCACTTACCGTGGAAAGGAGAGGGACTCCGGTTCACGAACTTGAGGAGCTCCCGGGCTGCAGCCTGCACCGCCTCTTTGGGGGCTCTTCCGTTCATGGCCACCTAGGGGAGGGGGCGCTCAGACGTTCTGGGGACTTCCACCCTAACCACCGAAGTGGCTGCTCCAAGGCTCAGGCCTCTGCTTCCGCGCCTGGCCCCACGGAGAGACGCACAAGCCTGGCCGAACCTCTATCTGCTGAAAGCTGAGGCCCTCCAGGCAAAGTATCAGAACCCAGAGCGCTCCCCGCCCAGCTCCTCCAAGACGCCGCGCCTCCTAATCCTTAGGCCGGCCCCCTAAGCCACACCACGTGCCCGCCCAGCGGAGACGTGGGTCCCGATCTCCGAGTTCCCAAGCCGTTCCCTAACTCTGGTCCCCTTCCCGAAATTAAAGCCCTGTTCTCCAGGGAGTAGCTCAACTACCCTCCACGCTTCTCCCCTGCCCCCCAGTCCCTCGCAGGCCACCCCTTTCCAACCCCAGGAAGGTCAGGTCACCCGGGGCCGGACTTTCGGATTCGCTTTGGGATGGGCACGGCCCCAACCCAGGGTGCTGCTGAGCTCGGGCCGGAGCCGGCGCCGGGCTGGGTCGCAGACAGAAACTCGGACGGGCGGGCGGTGGTCACCTACCTGCATTGGCCTCACTCGTGGGCCGATTTTACTCGCCAGGCCCCCGGACTTGACCAGGCTCCACTCTCGCCTCCAGGTCCGGTCCGCCCCGCCCCGCCCCGCGCCGCGCCCCGCGGCCCCGCCCCGCCCCGCCCCCACCGTTCTCCGGGCCCCTCTCCAGGTCTCCCGGCCCGCCCTGCCCCCACCGTCCTCGGAGCCCCTAGTCCGGCCTCGCCAGCCACCCCGCCCCCGCTCTCCCCGTGCCCTCCGTGGCGATGGTGGGTGCCCTCTACCGCACTGGAGGTAGTATAACAGCCTCCAAACACCGTCCCCATCCCTCCTGGAGGTCAGAAAGTCCGAGAAAAAGCTCACCGTCTCCAGCTCACCTGGTCCGATGGGGGCTGTACAAAGTGGTCTCTCTCGCCACAGGCACCCTCGATGATAAAAGCAACGTGGCTAATGGTCATGGAGCGCTCACCATGAACTTTAGCTTTATGGTAAAGCTTAACGTGTCATTTAATCTTCACAATTGCCCTAACAACTTGGTACTTTTACTGTCATCATTTTATGTATACATACCAGTCACCTGTCCAAAGAAGTACATGGCAGAGGTGGAGTTTGGACTCAATTAATTCCGGGAGCCTGGACCAAACCCATTCTTAGATTTTTTTCTGGGCCTTTCTTTTTCTTGGTGTTATGTTACATGAGAGGCCCCTGAAGGACAGAGAAGTTAATTACTTGCCCAAGATCACAGAGCTGTTTGGAGACATCTGTGATTTGACTCATATATGTACTCTTTCCACATCTTAAGACAGAAAAAACAAGCTCCATATGTTGTTGAAGGCATTTCTAATATTCCTATGTCAAGAGTGGTGAGTAGCAATTTAAAAAACCGGTTCGTCTGGTTGGTGTGGTACAGTGGTTGAGCATTGACCCATGCACCAAGAGGTTGCCGGTCGATTCCTGGTCAGGGCACATGCCCAGGTTGTGGGCCTGGTCCCCAGTGTGGGGCATACAGGAGGCGGCCAATCGATATTCTCTCTCATCAATGTTTCTATCTCTCTCTCCCTCTCACTTCCAAATCAATAAAGAAAAAAAAAATTTTAAAAATAGAAAACCTGTTTACCTGTCTAACCATACATTCTGATCAGGACTCTTGGTGGTCCCTAGGTCCTACTACCAGGGGTGTTATCAACATTCCAGGGAGGATAGGTAATGGAGCAATCTTCATTTATGTATTGGGGTAGGAATGTCCAGGGTTGGAAAGGTCCTGCAACCCTCACTTCAAAGGAGTAGATATTGCAGGAGAGTGTTCAAGAATATACAAACCAGTCAGGCCGGTGTGGCTCACTGGTTGAGCATTGACCCATGCTCCAAGAGGTCACTGGTTTGATTCCTGGCCAGGACACATGCCCAGGTTGTGGGTCCGGTCCCCAGTGTGGGGCATGCAGGAGGTGGCCAATCGGTGTTCTCTCTCATCGATGTTTCTATCTCTCTCTCCCTCTCATTTCCTCTCTCTTTAAAATCAATAAAGGAAAAACAAAAAAATATACACACTAAATGACAGGTCAAGTTCATGGCATTCCCTAATCATTTTTGAAATGCATTGTGTATAAAGTTTTAGTGCTGAATGGGACATGAAGAGAATATTCCCGGAGAAGGAACACATTTGAAAACAGTGAAAAGAGCTGAAACAGGGGTACAATGTATAAGGGAAGGAGACTTAAAGAAACATCTTTAATGTTCTTCAGGTCACAAAAAAAAGTGAGAAATTTAAATATTGCCAAAATGCATAGCCTTGAAAGTTAAAGATAAACAGAACATCCATTCTTGATAAAAACCCAAAACAAACCCTCTTAAGAAACCATGAAGAGAAAGGATAAAGGTTATTTGCCAGAAATCCACAGCAGATATTAATGGGTAAATTCAGAAATGCTCCTATTCAAATCAGAGGACACGGGTGAGTTGTTACCACTGGTGGCCAATGTAGACCTGCAGTCAGAGCCAGCACCACAAAACAAAATAAACAATTATATATGGAAAAGTAAAATTTGTCATTATTTTTGATTAAATGATTACCTAGAACCTCCAAGAAAATAAACTGACAAACTTTTAGAACTGGTAGAAGGGTTGGCCTGATTTAAAAAATCATTGGCTTGCCTGTACAATGATCAACTAGAAAATCTAGGAGTAAAATGTCCTATTTACAAGAAATACTATTAAATTCCTAGGAATGAATATGAGAGACCCGATCTCACTGTAAATAAAGAAATGCAAGTTAAAAGTAAGATACCATTTTTGATTTGTCAGATTGGCAAAAATGAAAAAAGGTTGGTAGTATCAAGTGTTGGAGAAGGCTTGGGTAATACATGCCTTTATACCTAATTCCTGTGGTGCAACCACTCCCTGTGGCCATTCCAAGTTGCCAACATGAACTGAATGTGGAATTGGGAAGAGATTTGCAAGCATAGCCTTATACAGATTCCTACCATAGAGATATAATAGACATAAATAACCTCTAGAGCATAGATTTACAATAAGATAATTAGGAAAGTGATGGTTTTTTAGTACTTATTATTTCTGTTTATAATATAATTTATTTAATTGTGAGTTTGTGTAATTAAAAAATTTTTTTTAAATCCTCACCTGAGCACATTTTTCGATATTTTGTCCAGATAGAGTGTGAGGGAGAGAGAGAGAGAGAGAGAGAGAGAGAGAGAGAGAGAGAGAGAAATATCGATGTGAAAGGGACACATCAAGTGGTTGCCACCCACACGACCCAACCAGGGCCGGGGAAAAACTGCAACCAAAGTACGTGCCCTTAGCGGGAACTGAACCTGGGTCTCTCCAGACCGCAGGCCTATGCTCTAACCGCTGAGCCAAACCGGCCAGGGCTAATTTAATTTTTTAATGATTGCTGTGTTTAACTATAGGATTACAAATTTGACAGTCAGTTCCTATGAGCTGGTCCATGTTGGCTCTAGCACACAGCTTCACCCATACTCTGTCTACATCTTTGTTCCGCAAAGTGTGATTTTTTGACCTGGGAACTTTTTAGAAATGCAGAACAAGATCCCTAGCTGATTTGAATGCACATTAAAGTTTGGGACACAGTGTTTGACTACCGTGTAGTAGTAAAAAATAATGTGAGGTCAATCTTTTTTTTTTTTTTTTTTAATCCTCACCCGAAGACATTTTTCCATTTTTTTTGTTCAGATAGAGTGGGAGGGAGAGAGAGGAAGAGAGAGAGAGAGAAACATCGACTGTGAAAGGAACACATCGAGTGGCTGCCACCCGCACGATCAACCAGGGTCAGGGACAAACTGCAACCGAGGTACATGCCCTTAGCGGGAACCGAACCCGGGTCTCTCTGGACCGCAGGCTGACTCTCTAACCACTGAGCCAAACTGGCCAGGGCTGTGAGGTCAATCTTTATGTATTATAGAAAAGTACTCCAAAATACATTGTTGAGTGAAAAAAAGCAAGTTGCAGAATAATATTTACAGGACATTTAGGTAAAATTTACACAATGAACTAATTTCTAGATTTTATAAAAATATACTTGTAAATGCATAGAAACAGGTTTAGAAGGAGAGTGGTCATTTCTGGACAAGGGAATGGTTTTGGATATGAAGTGGGAAGAACAAGTGGAATCTTAGCTATCTGAAAAGAGTTTCTGAGAATCATGCTTGCCCTCAGCCTCCTGAGAAAATCTTCCCCACCAGTCCTTAGCTGGTGTTTACAATGCTACCATTCCTTTATCTTTGTAGTTTAACAAGTGCTTGTGAGTTAACATTGCAATTGGTTACACACACTTCAGTGTGAGTTGATTTGATATGCATGTGTCTTCTGATCCATCAGTTTATAAGAGAACTTTCTAAGTGGTAATTTGTCACATAATTGTTAAGGGTGACTTGAGATACAGAAGACTTAAAGAATGCTGTAAGGAAGAGAAGGCAGGATGTGTGTGTGTGTGTGTGTGTGTGTGTACTGCCTCGTCTACTAAAATGGGTGCAGAGTGGGGCTGAATCAGATGATCTTGATTTCCTGATGCCAAAACAGCTCTGGGTATCTCATTGCTGTTAGATATCTTGGTGGTTTAAATGAATAAATAATTTGCTTTTGGGTATAAGGATGGGAACTTGCATAACACGGTACAATTTGTCCTCAACAGTGTTGTTGGAAGGGCACTTTAGTTTCCAAAACGTGTCTTCTGCTCAAGTTCTGTTTTCTAAGCAAGATGAAATTGATCAAGAACTACAACTCCCAGGGTGCCTTGGGGTGAGTAGCTCAGGCAAGATTATAATTTCCAACCAGTTATGGTCTAAGAAGGAGATTTAAAAAGTACTTTGTGGGGGTCAAGATGGCGGCGTAGGTAAACACGTTACTCACCTACTACCACAACCACATCAAAATTATAACTAAACTACAGAACCACTATCACTCAGAACTGCCTGACATCTGGCTGAATGCAAGTCCTACAAGTAAGGAATTAAAGAAGCCACATCAAGACTGGTAGGAGGGGCGTGGGGGCGTGGAGGCGTGGACTGGGCTGGTCCCACACCCACACCCACGTATAGTGGTTTTTAATCAGGAGGGATATATTGGCTGTAGAGGTCCCTTCTGAGGTTTTTAATCAGGAGGGATATATTGGCTGTAGAGGTCCCTTCTGAGGGGCAAGAAGCCCCAGCCCCCGCCAAACCTTTCAGCCCAGGGTTCCAGTGCCAGGAATAGAAGTCCCAGTATCTTTGGGCTGTAAAAACTGGGGATTGTGACTGAGTGACACAGATGCTTCTGGAGTCCCAGGCAGTTCCTCTTAAAGAGCCTGCACACGGATTTACTCAGACTCACTTCCTCTGAGCTCCAGCAATGGGGCAGCAGCTTGAAATGAACCAGGAACATATAAGGAGGAACTAAATTCTCTGGCAACAGGGCGAGAGCTGGTTGGGTGGGGGACAGATTTCTCCCAGAAAATAGTGCTGGCAGTGGCCATTGTTCCTTTGTTGAGCTCTCCCCACCAGGCATCATATCTGAGTCTCCATCAACTTGGCTCACATGCTTCGCCCCACCCAATTTGCAGGCTCATCCAAGATGTTTCCAATGGCTCTTCCATATGAATGGTCTGCCTTGGCTCATGCTTTAGACTCTTCTAAATCTCTCAAACAAGCAGCAGCTGGCCTCAGCATGCCCCATACTTCTCAATAAGCAGCCCCAGGCCTGGCACTAGCAGCTGCCTGCCTTGGTTGACAGCTTGGTTTCCCCTGGTCACCTCCAAGCCCAACACAAGTAGCAGCCATCTGCAGATTGCTCTGTAGCTTGTGCTGGGTGGCCCCAGGCAGGACACAGGCAATGGTTGACTTTGCCAGGAGGCCCAGAAGCAGTGCACCCTGTAGTCAGTTTAAGACTATGCCAGATTACAACCTGCCACCTCCATGAGCAATACACTCAAGGGGAAGACTCAGTGAGCACTGAAGCTCCACTGAAGCAAGTCCTGCTCTGTAGGGTTGGCTCCTACACAGCAGCTCTTTGGCTGAGTCACAGCTGGTTCTCACAGCCTATTGGCCTGGAGGTCAAGCTCTCCCAGTGACACGAACAACAATCAAGACTCACCTACAACAGGACAGTGCACATAATTCACACAGGGGTGCACCTGAAGTGCCCAGCTCAGGTGACTAGGGAGGCTAAGCCACTGGGTCCTACAGAAAACCTACTACACAAGGCCACTCTATGAAATCTGGGAGACATAGCAGCTTTAGCTAATACATAGAAACAAATCCACAGGGAAGCAGCCAAAATGCAGACACAAAGAAACATGTTGCACATGAAAGAACAGGAGAAATCTCCAGGAAAAGATCGAAATGAAATGGAAGCAAGCAAACTATCAGACACAGAGTTCAAAACAATAGTTATAAGGATGCTCAAGGAACTTAGTGAGAACATCAGCAACATAAGAAAGGACCAGTCAGAAATAAAAGATACACTAACTGAAATGAAGAATAATTCATAGGAAATCAACAGTAAAGGGCCTTGGGAACCAAATCAAAGATTTGGAATTTGAGGAAACAAAAACACCCAATCGGAACAGCAAAAAGAAAAAAGAATCTAAAAATATGAAGATAGTGTAAGGAGACTCTGGGACAACTTCAAGCATACCAACATTTCCATCTTGGGGGTGCTGGAAGAAGAAGAAAGGGAGCAAGAAATTGAAAACCTATTTGAAAAAAATAATGACAGAAAACTTCCCTTACCTAGTGACAGAAATAACAAGTCCAGGAAGTTCAGAGAGTCCCAAACAAGATGAATCCAAAGAGACTCACATCAAAACAGATTATAATTAAAATGCCAAAGGTTAAAGACAAAGAAAGAATCTTAAAAGCAGCAAGAGAAAAGCAGTTACTTACCTACAAGGGAGAGCCCATAAGACTGTCAGCTGATGTCTCAACAGAAACTTTGCAGGCCAGAAGGGAGTGGCAAGAAATATTCAAAGTGATGAAAAGCAAAGACTTACAACCAAGATTACTCTACCCAGCAAAACTATCATTTAGAATTGAAGGTCAGATAAAGAGCTTCCCAGACAAGAAAAAGCTAAAAGAGTTCATCACCACCAAACCAGTATTACATGAAATGTTAAAGGGTCTTCTTTAAGAAGAAAAGAAAAAATATATACAAATAATAAAATGGCAATGAATATATATCTATCAATAATTGAATCCAAAAATCAAAATAAACAAGCAGAATAGAAACGGACTCATAGATACAGAGAACATTTTGATTGTAGCTAGATGAGAGGGGGGTTGGTAGGATGGGTGAAAAAGGTGAAGGGATTTAGAAGTACAAATTAGTAGTTAAAGTGTAGTCATGGGGGTGTAAAGTACAGCATAGGGAATATAGTCAATAATATTCTAATAATTATGTATGGTATTAGATGGGTATGAGCTTTTTTTGGGGGTGACCAGTTAATAATTTTTATAATGTCTAACCATTGGGGTATACACCTGAAACTGATAAAATATTGTATGTCAACTATAATTGAAAAATTAAAAATGATTTTAAAAAAGTACTTTATAGCCCTGGCTAGTGTGGTTAGAGAGTTGGCCTGTGCACTGAAGGGTCATGGGTTTGATTACCGGTCAAGGGCACGTATCTGGGTTGCAGGTTTGATCCCTGGCCCTGGTCAGGGCATGTGAGGGAGGGAACCAATTGATGTGTGTCTCTCATATTGATGTTTCTCTCTCTCTCTCTCTCTCTCTCTCTCTCTCTCTCTCTGCCCCTCTGTCCCTCTTCCCTGCCTTCCCTACCTCTCTTCCACTCTCTCTAAAAAATCAATGGAGTCCAGCCCGGTGTGGCTCAGTGATTGAGTGTTGACCCATGCACCAAGAGGTCACCAGTTCGATTCCTGGTCAGGACACATGCCCAGGTTGTGGGCCTGATACCCAGGGTGGGGCATGCAGGAGATGGCCAATCAATGTTCTCTCTCATCAATGTTTCTATCTCTTTCTCCTTCTCACTTCATCTCTCTCTAAAAATCAATAAAGGCAAAAAAAATTTTTAAAAATCAATGGAAAAAATATCCTTGGGTGGGGATTAATAACAACAACAATAGAAGCACTTTATATAGTTACAAAGAATGTTACCTCTATAGATACTAATAAAGAACAATTTCCAAGATATACTATTAAGTGAAAAAGCAAGGTACAAAATAGCAGTGATGATATGCTGCTGTGTGTGTGTGTGTGTGAACACAGACACATATAAATATTGTGACATATTTAAAATATGTCACAATATGTACACATATCACCTACTTTTAAAAACTAAATTAGGAGCCTGGCTGGTGTGTTTCAGTGGATTGAGCGTTGTCCCATGGATTGAGAGGACCTTGTTCAATTCGCAGCCAGGGCACATGCCCGGATTTTGGGCTCGGTCCCCAGTAGGGGACATGAAGGAGGCAGCTGATTGATGCTTCTCTCTCACATTGATATTTCTATCTCTCCCTCTCTTTCTAAAAAAAAATCAATTTAAAAAAACATAAAGAAAATCTAAATAAGGAAATTTAAAAAGTGACAGTTTTAAGTATATTTTATGACCATAATTTTTGTTTCCTTCTGTACCCTGATTAAGTAAGCGTTTGTTGGTGAGCATCTAATACTAAATCTTTCAGTTTAATAATGCCCAGGAAGCCCTGGCTGGTTTGTCTCAGTGGTTAGCATGTCAGCCTGTGGACTGGGGAGTCCCGTGTTCGGTTCCCGCTAAGGGCATGTACCTCGCATGTAGTTTGTCCCTGGCCCTAGTTGGGGTCATGTGGGTGGCAGCCAATCGATGTGTCTCTCTCACATTGATGTTTCTCTCTCTTCCTCCCTCTCTCCCTCCTGCTCTATCTAAAGATAAATGCAAAAATACCCTCGGGTGAGGATAAAAAAATAAAAATGCCCAGGGACCACTGAGTTGCCTTCTGATACAGAAATAGTGTCTACAGGTGGAAGGGAGAGTAGGTGGAATGTTCTTTTGATGTTGCCATTTTAAATAAAACCAACTGGGGATGAGATAGGGAGACCTTCAGAAAAAGGTCCTAGACTGGATTAATGCTTCACCTACACAAGAGCTGCGGACAATTAATTCTACCTTTTCTCTGTTCTTCACTCCTCTGGTCTCCACTTCCCTCCTACCCAGTGTACGCCACACGCTCCATCATTATCATCACTCCCTTGCATATACCTTCAAGTTCCTTGCCCGTGCTGGATTTGCTTACTTGCCAGGCAAAAACCCTGACCCTGACTGCAATCAGCTCCTTACCTGCACCATGTTTGTGTACATAGTAGATATATAATAAATATTGAATAAATGAGATTTTCTTCAGAGTGCATGGGATATGCACTCTGAAGAAAATCTCATTTATTCAATATTTATTATATATCTACACTAAAACAGCCCCACAAAATTTAACTAAATGTCTTGTAGTTTTATTTGCTAAATCTGGCAGTCCGAGAAAAAAATGACATAGTATAGACACACACCAATGTCATTTGCCTGGTTGTGAGATTGTACTGTAGTTTATGCAAAATTGAGGGAAACTGGGTGAAAGGTGCACAGGGCCTCTCTGTACTGTTTTTGCAACCATCTGTGAATGTACAATTCTTTCCACATAAAAAGTTTTTTTTAAATGGCCCTCAAAAGAAAACCCACTGCTCCTGTTGGTGATAAAAACAGATGCAGGGAAGTGCTGATTATTAAACCTCAGAAGTTTTATGGAGCATTATAAAACTGGCATTTCACAAAGGTCTTAAGACATAGCCTTCCTGAATGTCAATGATCCTGTATAGTTATTGACAGTAAGCAAAGTTATATGGTGGGCTCAGGATCAGACAGATGTGAGTTCAAGTCCTGACTCCTCCACTGATTAGCTGTGGCCTTATTTTAGTGGCACACTGGAGCCAGCTTATATTCCACACTCAGTGACAATCGGGAATTGATACTACTGAAGTTGGCTAACATGATAAATTAGGGCTTTAAAAAAAAAATTATTCAAGAGACCTAGTTGTTAAGCATTTAGCATCATAGCACAGACTTTGAACCTCAGTTTCCTTATCTGTAAAATGGGGGAAGATAACAGTAATAACCTCATGTTATGAAGATTAAATGAGATCACGCCTGTAGGCTATCATAAAGTCTGTCAAACAGTAAGTGAGCAATAAATGTTGCCTATTACTCTCTCTCATATTCATATCTCTCATATGAAACTGTGAGCAACTTGAGGCCGAGTTCATGCCTTACTCATCTTTGTATCTTCAGTGACTGGCAGATACCAGGGCCTGGGCTAAATGAATGTTCGCTAAATGAATGAATACATGGCAAATGATAGTGACTTGAGGTACTCCACCTCCAGGAAATTTTTTAGGGCTCACTTTTTGATCTTTCATCATGAGATTTTCAGGCCCTGTGGCAGGCTGCCAGGGAGGTCTGGGGAGCACCCACGCTCTCCCCAACAAAGGTCAAGTCAGCCCTTGCAGGCCTGGCCCTGGCCCCTCTAGGTGGCACACTTGGAGCACATCCCTGTGTGTTGGGGACAGACCCTCAACTCGCTTTCCTCAGGGAGCCAAGATGGGGCATTTCTGGCTCCGAGCCTGACTAGAGGTCATTTAATCCTGGCTGGATTTGTCCTGTTTGTTTTAATGAACAGGGCTGTTTACTTTCATTTCTTATTTCTCTGGGTCCTTGCTCACTTTGCTTTCCTTTTATTTACTCTTTGCAAGCACTTGGGTTTGAGTAAATATATCTATAAAGTTCCAGGGACTAGGTTATTCTGCCTGGTATTTTAATGGCCTTTAAACAGTGTCTGCTCAGGTAAGCATTTTATAGATGGGTCGAAAAGATAGAGAATTCTGTACTGTGGCCTCTGGTTCCTTCCAAGCTGTCAGCTGGCCACTAGCAGCCTGTGAATCATAGCTTTTCATCGGTAATAAAAATAGGAAAAGCTCTCATCCATCTCGGACAGAGAAACCGACCCACCTGGATCAGCCAGACCTGGGTCTTGGGTGCTGTGGTGGTGTTTTGACTCTAGGGCAGTGCTTTGGGTAAGAATGACCTGGAGTGATTTTTAAAATGAAGATTCATGAGTCCCACACTTGAAAATTCTGATTTGGAAGTTTTGGGCTGAGGCCCAGGGGTGTGCATTTTTAACCCAGGCTGTAAATAATTCTGCTATTCGTAGATCACCCAGAGAAACACTCATCTATAACCTCAAAAACACCTGTGCCATGGGTGCTGTGTGACGCGGAGAGAAGTGCAGGACCCAGAGAGGGCTGGTTGGTGTGGTTCCATCAACACTTAGCACACTGCTCCTCCAGAGTTAACCGAGAGGATGACGAGTATCGTTCTGGTAAACCCCTTGCTCAGGGTCTCATTTGTCAGTAACTTGAGGGCAGGTACCACGTCTCATTCATCCCTTTATCCCCTGCAATCCCTATGACAGTGCACGGCTCACAGGTTGGTGCTCTGCCCTGGCTGGGACATTCCCACCTAAGACAGGCCTAGATACAGACCCAGTTACCTCAGGGTAGCCTGGGAGCCAGTTGTTGGAAACAGATGTGGCTGAGAGGCTGAGCGCCATGGTCACCTGCTCGCTTCTTTCTTGAGCTGGGCCAGGTCTCAGAGGCCAAATGGACAATACCTGGACCTACTGCATTTTTTTTTTTTTTTGCTGGCACCCTCCCCCTGTTTGGGCCCCTGTTTTAACTTGCAGAACCCATTATGACATCATCAGTGCAATTTGATGCAGTGATGTCCTCACAGCACCTAGGCCTCAGGTTAGCCTGTTGTAGCCAATGTCTAAACAATGATCTGAGCTGGGTGGGGGAGGATACCCTGTATTCCAGGACTTCTGTATTTGAAGACCTCTACCCCATTTTCCAGCTCAGACCCTTTTGTTACCTTCCCCAGTCAGTGTGCTAATTATTTTATTTGTGTATTTTCTTGTGCATTGTCTGTTTCCACCAGAAGATGAGCTCCAGGAGGGCACAACCCACAGCTGCCTTGTTCACTGATGAATCCCCAGTGTCTAGCACAGTGCCTGGCACATAGTAAGTGCTCAATAAAGATTTTGTGGGTGCACAAGCACATGAATGAGCAGCTTCGCTGACTCCAGCCATCCATTCATTTATTCATTCGACAAGCATGTTTTGCGCATCTGTTGTGGGTCAGGCTCTTGTCAACCTGAATAACTCCTTTTCTGCCCCAGGAGCTCCCAGCCTGGTGGTGGAACGCTGGAGACACATCCTTTGTGTAATGCACCCTGACAAGGGCTATATATCCGAGGTTTAACGGAGATGGGGTTGCAGGGAGGAGCACAGGGTGGCAATGACAGGCTCTTAAGCCAGAGAAATGGTATGTGGTCTGGCAGGATTTCCATTCAGGGAGCCTCATTTGCCCCAAGGCCTCTGTCTTTGCTGACGACCCCGGCTGCTTGTTTCTGCTAATATTGCAGCAGGGTGCATCTATAGAAGCAATCTATAAGACACCATTTACAGCCATAACTAAACCACAAAAATCAATCCTCGATGCTTGCTCCCATCAACGAACCTGTGGAGGTCCTCCTGAGTGTGGCGTACGGTTCTAAGGCACCGTGGGAGATACAAGGATGAATGAAATGAGGACTCTGAGCCAGGGGCTTCTGATCTTCCTGGGGAGACCGGACACGTGGGGATGAGGCCATTAACCACACAAAGAGTGTGTATGCCAAGTAGTGATTGAAGGCTCTGGAGCCGTGCTGCCCGGTACGGTAGCCAGCAGCCACAGGTGGCGACTGAACACTGCCTACATATGGCTAATCCACAGTGAGAGGTGCTGGACATAGAAAATAATGTTCAAAAATATGCATCATGCATCTCAATTGTAAAATATTGATCACATGTTGAAATGATAATACTGTGGATACAACGTGTTAAATATACATTATTAAAATTAATCTCACCTGTCTCTTTCACCTTTTTGAAATGTGGCCACTAGAAAATGTAAAATGGCATAGGGGTACAATTCCATAGCACAGCATCTGTATATTGTATTGTGTGTTCACCACCCCACGTCAAGTCTCCTTCCATCGCCCCCTTGCCCTAACCAATGTCACCAAACAAAAACAAAACACAAAACTAGCCAAGACAGTGATACTTCTTTCAGTTTGTCATTTTATTTGAAAATTATTTACACCTGAAACATATAAACTATTGAATGTCAACTGTCACTGAAAAATAAGATGACACAATACAAATAATTATTTATGAAAACAGACATAAATATAAAATGGCTTATGTGGCTTCATCATATTTCTGTTGGACAGCGCTGGTCTAGGAGTTGAGGGGATGCAGTGAGGGGCCTGCGCTACGGCAGCTGGGAAGAATTCTGAGGGAATAGCGATTAGAAGTGAGGGGGTACAGAGGAAGGGGTGGAAGACTTATAAGCAGTTTGATCATGAAGGGAAGGAGAGAAGATGGCAGCACAAAGAGGCAACACAATACAAATAATTATTTATGAAAACAGACATAAATATAAAATGGCTTATGTGGCTTCATCATATTTCTGTTGGACAGCGCTGGTCTAGGAGTTGAGGGGATGCAGTGAGGGGCCTGCGCTACGGCAGCTGGGAAGAATTCTGAGGGAATAGCGATTAGAAGTGAGGGGGTACAGAGGAAGGGGTGGAAGACTTATAAGCAGTTTGATCATGAAGGGAAGGAGAGAAGATGGCAGCACAAAGAGGCAACAGTCTCAGGAACAAGGTGCGTTTGTGACAGACACCCCCCAGCTCTTCCTGCCCCTCCGGTCATCTTCCAAAAGAAGATAGACCTTGAGCACGCCAGCCACTCTCCTGTCCATTGACACTAGAGTAAGGCTCCTTCCTCTCAATCCTGGACAATGGGAGTTGGCCAGTGAGCTGGGTTTGGATGCTAAGTGTTGAGGATCCCTATCCGGGCCATTCATTGCAAGGTGGGTTAAAAACACACCACCCTCCTTGACTCCCAGCCCTGGACCCTGGGAAGGGGAGGGAAGATCAGGGACCCCATTGCAGGTGGAGCTGAAAGTTTGGTCAGTGCTTGAGATGGGGAACGTTTCTCAGAGGAGCAGTGTGGCCCAGGAGGAGGAATTCAGCCCCCAAACCTGGCCAGACAAAGCTTCCACTATGGCCCTAGCCGGTTTTGCTCAGCGGTTAGAGCATCGGCCTGCAGACCAGAGTCCCAGGTTCGGTTCCCACTAAAGGCACATACCTCGGTTGCAGTTTGTCCCCAGCCCCGGTTGGGGTTGTGTGGGTGGCAACCAGTCGATGTGTCTCTCTCACCTTGATGTTTTCCTCTCTCTCTCTCTTTCCCCTTTTTTCCCACTTGCTCTATCTGAAGATAAAGGCAAAACTGCCCTCGGGTGAGGATTAAAAAGAAAAAGCTTCCACTACGGACACATGTCATCAGGGGCAATGGGCAGCCTGGACCTGATGCTCCTGCCTCAACTCTCCTCCTCAGCCACACAGAGAAGCTGTAAATACTCAAATGCAGGGATTACTCTGCATGTGGTGTCTGGGCCATTGTGAACAACTCTTGGCAGCAGTGTTTGTGTCTGTATTAGATAGATCTTTTTAACCCCCCGCACCTAGGACGCAAGGCTTGGTACACAGCCAGTGTTCACTAAATATGGATGGATAGACGAAGGAAGGAAGGAAGAGCAGGTTAACAAATGCCCAGAAGCAGATGCTTGAAATGGGCTCCAGTCGTTTTATGCTAGATATTTGGATGTGAGCGGCAAGAGGGGTCTCTCACCAGCCAGATCCCACAGTGTCTAGGTCAGAGAACTAATGCCCAGCACACAGTACCCAACCATCCTACCTCACTGCCGCAGGGCCCTGGGCCCACAGCTTTGAGAGATAGTTTATGTCCAGGCTGTAGCCTTCCTGGGCTAAAACTCTGCCCCTAGTCTCTTATCCTATTAAGTACTTTTTAAAAGCCCCTTAAAGCCTCTGTAAAAGGAAAGATAAAGTGAAGAATTCCAGTTGGGTTAGATAAGCCTGGCCTGGGGGTGGGGTAGCTGAGTTAGTCCTTAGACCAGCAAAGGGACGCCCGGAGCCTGCAGTTTCCCAGTATGGTCACTGGAGGGCACTTCGACCATGAAATACCAGATCTTCACCTCCCAGGTATGTGACGAGCCGAGGTTCAACTCAACAAACATTTTAAAATCATCACAATATTGAAAGCTTTCCTGTGTTGAATATCTCATACACGCTAAATGCCTTAGACATATATTATCCCGTTTAACATTCACTACAATTGCTGTGACTTATCTTGGCTATTTAGGAAAAACTGAGGCTTAAAGAAGACAAAGAACTTACCTAAGGCAGCTCAGCTAAGTATGGTTTGGGAGTAACTTGAACTCAAGCCCTTGGGCACTTACTTTCAACAGTGAACGCATGGAAGCTGAAAAGGGACTATCTGGGTAGAAGCGAAGACCTCTGGAGACCTGGAAGAGATAAGGATGCTACACTAATATTGTTATGGAACAATTTACACATATACGAAACTGGAAGATGGCTTACAGGCGATTTGTACATTTCATATGGTAATGTTGCCCTCTCCCATGATGTTATTAAATATAAGTGAAATGTTTTACAATTGATGGTGTCTTAACTTGGAGGCAATAAAGTCATTATAATACAAGCAGGAAAAGAATTTTGTGTTTAACACTTAAAAAGCACTTACTATGGCCTTGGCTGGTTTGGCTCAGTGGTTAGAGTATGGCCCGCGAACCCAAGAGTCCCAGGTTCGGTTCCTGCTAGGGGCATGTACCTCGGTTACAATTTGTCCCCAGCCCCAGTTGGGGTCGTGTGGGTGGCAACCACTGGATGTGTCTCTCTCACATTGATGTTTCTCTCTCTCTCTCTCTTCCTCCCTCTCTCCCTCTGCTCTATCTGAAGATAAATGCAAAAATGTCTCTGGAACTGTTCTAAGCACTTTACATAAAGTAAGTCAGTTGATCCTTACAGCCTTCTCTGGGGTATATGCATGGATATGATCTCCATTTCCAGATGAGAAACAGAGACAAGGAGAGGGAAGCAACCTGCCCAAGGTCCCCTGGCTATAGTAAGTGGCAGAGCTGGGATTAGGAACCTAGGCAGTCCAGTCTGGTTCCAGAGTTTGTCCTCTGGAATTTGGGGAACCTTGTCTTGAGCAAAGGTGGGAAAGCAGGAGGCGAGGAGGAGTGTGGATTGTGTCAGGCCTGGGCTACGCGGAGCCAGAAGGCAGAGGCCTGTGCAGCCGGACTTCCTTGGGGTTTCCTAGGGGTGGGGAAAGAGGAGGGGTACAGCAGGAGGGCCCAGGAAGGGGGGTGCTCCAGTCTAGAGAAGAGCTGAGGCCACCCTGCCTCTGTCCCTTTCCAGGGACTGGCAGTTTGGGAAGTGCAGTGTGTGGTCAGGAAATGGCCGGATTGGGTTACAGGGAAGATTAAAGGAGCTAAATTGGGCCGGGGCTGAGGGAGGTGTCCCAGAAGGGAACTGCAGAGGGCCAGCAGCTGGAAGGCCTGGAGAGGCCGCTGGAGCTAAGGGTGGGGGCAGGGATCTCACACAAAGCAGGAAGCCCCCGTGACCTCTGCAAGGCTGGAATGTGGGGGTCACCAAGCAAGGGCATGTTCTTAGATAGAGCTGGGGTGGGAGTGGGGGCAGAGACCCTGACACCAGAGAAGGGGAGGGATGAGGGCATACACCACAGGGGAAGTGGAGACAGAGCTAGAGCTTGAGGTGTCCAGGAGGGAGAGGGGAAGAGGTCTGATCTGGAGAGGGTGGGAAGGGGCAGAGACCAGAGAGAGGGAGAGATGGGGGGCAGAGACTGAGAAGGGGAAGAATTGGGGCGGAGACTCAACCTGAGCCCCGGTGAGGACATCTGGAGCTCCAAGCCAGGCCGGGCTGGGAAGTGAGGGCACTGTTGTTTGTAGGGTGTTGGCAGGGAGCTCTTTGCACAACACAGAGGAGCAGTTGGAAACAGTTTGGCTCCCTGGAGCACCCTCCCACAACTCCAGCTTCCCCTTTCCTCTCTTCCCAACCCCTCCCCCAGCCTGATTGGCAGCACCGGCTGTGGCCCCTCCCAGAACCCGGGGCAGGTGGTCAGTGGTCTATTCTGGTGTGCAGGGTGGTGGGGGAACCTGGGGGAGGGTGGAGGAGGAGAGCCTGGCCCATCTCTTTGAGGCTGGATGGGGAGGGGGCACCTGGGAAACTCTTTGGGACAGGTGGGGAGAAAAAGCTTCAGTGCTCCATTTTCAACAAACTGTATCTCAGGATCTTTACAACTGGGAAGGGGAATGTATCTGGGCTTTCTAGGTGGCTTTGGGGCAGTGGAAATCCCCAGCAACTGACAGTGGATCCCCCAGCCACTTTGAACCCTGCGGCTGCAGGAGCAAGTCTGGACCTTAGTCCCAGTCCTCCAGGCAGCCTCTCGGGGACAGAAGTGCGGATGCTGCCGCTGAGGCCCTCTCCTAGGCCAGTTGGGGGCAGTCTGGGGCCAGGGTGCACTCAGGGGAGCCTCTCCAGCCTGCAGGGGTGTCCCAGTGCCTGACTGGTCTGAGAATGGCACAGGTCAAAGCAGCCCCCACTAGCCTCTTTATTCCCCAGATAGGAGATCTTCAGCCCCCCCCCCCCCCCCCGGGTCCTGTGGGATAAAGGCCAGACTCCTCTGCTGATGGGCCTGTCACTCTAACAACCCATCTTCTCCAAGCCCAGGCCCCTTTCTGGAGAGCAGTGGGATTGGGCAAGAGAGCAGGGCGGAATGTTAGGGGGACTTTCCCACTACTGGACAATGGGTGTTCAGTGGCAATCCCCCAATAAGGCCGAGTTAAAAGAGGAAGGACCTAGGACTGAGCCTGCCAAGTCAATCTGTGGCAAGGCCTTAGAGACCATGCATAGAAATGAGTGAGCTTCTAAGAACCGATTATCTAAGGTACAAATCCAGCCTGTGCATTTACTTGCTGTGTGACCTTAAGAAACTTACCTAACCTCTCTGAGCCTAGTATCTGTAATCGTAAAATCAGGATAATAGTTAATTCCTAGTGTTGTGAGGATTAGAGATACAGTGATTTTTACATGGCAGGTGTCCAGAATATCATGCCTAGTATACAGCAGGTGCTTAATAAGTGGTGTCACTATTCTCTTCAGAGGCAGCATAACCTCTGATAGAGAGCTCAGGAGTGAGAACTTTGGACTTAGGCAGTCTTGGTTATTAATCTGGGCCCTATGACTGCTGACCCGAAGCAAGAATTCAAGCCAGTCCCCGGACATCGTAAACCAGTTCTTTATCAGTCAAAAAAGAACATTTAACGGCAGCTGACGCTTACCGTGTGCCAGGCACTGTGCCAAGTGCTTTACAGACATTTAATCTTTACAGACATTCAATCTCATTTAATCTTCCCAGAAAACCTATGCTGTTATTATCATTTTACACATGAAGAAACTGAGGCTCCAAGAGGTAATAGCTCACCAAGAGTGGTAGATCCAGGATTTAAACCCAGGTTGTGACCCAGCAGCTGCTCCCCAAATCTCTCTCCTTGCCCACACCTCTGTGGAGTTGAATGGGATTTAGGCCATTGGCTGGCTATCTGGACAGGTGTGAGAAGACAGAGGGATGAAGGCCTGGGGTTATAACAGTGAGGGCCCAAGAAGGATGTCTTCTGGACCCAAGATTCACTTTCATTGCATACTTGGATGGTTTGGAGAATGAAGGACAGCTCAGGGTGCCGTGGCAGGCTGTGGTCTGGAGCGGCAGAGAAGGCCCTGGGGTCTGAGTGGACCCCAAGCTGACTGTGACTCAGCTGGTTGGAGGAAGAGGAGGATGATTCTACAAGGCTATATATAGCAACTGTGCATAGTGGTCCTGTGAGGTCATTGCCAGCCTGCTCAGGCCCTGTTTAAAGAACCCTACAGCCTCAAAGGGAGGTAGGAAACCTGGAAAGGGTCCAGGACAGCAGGGATATGACCAAACTGGAGGGGCTGAAACCAAAAAAAGCCTGTGAGGGAAGATGAAAGGAATGAATGAATCAGGGAGAAGAGAAGGCTGAATGACGACACTGAGAACCTGGTAGAGAATTCCAGGGAAGAAGGGAAGCTGCTTTTCTCCATCTGGGTGAACGTCTAAGAAGGAAAGAAGGGGGTTGGAGTTATGAGAGCTGTCTAGGGTGCGAGGGGAGCATAGGTGAGAGAGACTGAAATCTCCTTGGAGTGGGGCTGAGTACCATCCTGCACCCTCAGCTGTTACTCACCCTGATACCCTTCACCCCAGTTCTCAAGCACCCCTTACCTTCTTCCGCCCAGGTATCCCCGAGTCTGGTCGAAGAGCATTTTCTCCTGTTCTCGGGGATTTTGATTTGGGGAAAGGGGGCTCCTCTGCCTTGGGTCTCTGTCTCCTCAGCAAATGGCTCAAGACTGGGTGGGTTTGGAGAAGTTCAGGGGTATTCCCTGAAGACTTCTCAAAATTGCGGGGAGGTGGCTGGATGTGGTGAGGGGACAATTGAGACTGAGAGCCCTCAGGGGGCGGCATTTGTGTGTTGGGCAGGACCAAGTGCTCACACAGTGAAGATGGACACCTGGGGAGAGGAGGAGAGGAGGAGAGGAGGAGAGGAGGAGAGGAGGAGAGGAGGAGAGGAGGCGAGGAGGCGAGGAGGAGAGGAGGCGAGGAGGAGAGGAGGAGAGGAGGCGAGGAGGAGAGGAGGAGAGGAGGCGAGGAGGCGAGGAGGAGAGGAGGCGAGGAGGAGAGGAGGAGAGGAGGAGAGGAGGCGAGGAGGAGAGGAGGCGAGGAGGAGAGGAGGCGAGGAGGAGAGGAGGAGAGGAGGAGAGGGGGCGAGGAGGAGAGGAGGAGAGGAGGCGAGGAGGCGAGGAGGAGAGGAGGCGAGGAGGAGAGGAGGCGAGGAGGAGAGGAGGAGAGGAGGAGAGGAGGCGAGGAAAAGAGGAGGCGAGGAGGCGAGGAGGCGAGGAGGAGAGGAGGAGAGGAGGCGAGGAGGAGAGGAGGAGAGGAGGCGAGGAGGAGAGGAGGCGAGGAGGAGAGGAGGAGAGGAGGCGAGGAGGCGAGGAGGCGAGGAGGCGAGGAGGCGAGGAGGCGAGGAGGCGAGGAGGAGAGGAGGCGAGGAGGCGAGGAGGCGAGGAGGCGAGGAGGCGAGGAGGCGAGGAGGCGAGGAGGCGAAGAGGCGAGGAGGCGAGGAGGCGAGGAGGCGAGGAGGAGAGGAGGAGAGGAGGAGAGGAGGAGAGGAGGCGAAGAGGAGAGGAGGCGAGGAAAAGAGGAGGAGAGGAGGCGAGGAGGCGAGGAAAAGAGGAGGAGAGGAGGCGAGGAGGCGAAGAGGAGAGGAGGCGAGGAGGAGAGGAGGCGAGGAGGCGAGGAGGCGAGGAGGCGAGGAGGAGAGGAGGAGAGGAGGAGAGGAGGCGAAGAGGAGAGGAGGAGAGGAGGAGAGGAGGCGAGGAGGCGAGGAGGCGAGGAGGCGAGGAGGCGAGGAGGCGAGGAGGATCCGCTAGGCGGGAGGAACCTGGAAGCAGGGAGAACGCGTGTCTGAGGAAGCTGCCTGCGTTTCTGCTGGCAGATGTAGCCATGTCTCATCAATGGGTGGCTATTCTGGGGCTGTGCCAGTGATCTGGGTCCCGCGGGACGGTGAGTCTCCAGGGAGGCACAACATTTTGGATTCTGAAGAAAAGGACCTCTGTCATTCTTCTCCTTGGAGTCAGAATAGAGAGGGATATTTCACTTTAAGCAAGAGTCACTGAGACCCAGAGAGGGTACAAGGCCAGTCCAATGTCACACAGCTTATCCCGACTCTCAGTCATATGCTGCTCCCACGTGTTAGATGTCTTCCCCAAATCTCTCTCCCTTAATGCTGCCAAAGCCCCCTGTCCCCATACTCCATCCCCATTCTCCCCATCCCCCATCTCTTACAGCACAAATAGCACCTGGAATTTACAGAGTGCTTAGGGTCCAGAGCACTTACACCTCCACCCTTCTCATGAGCTCCACTCCCTCGAGGCCCAGCTTCACCCCCTCCCCTTCTGCTTCTCCACCACCTCCGCCCTCCCTCCCAAGGCTTGCGGGATGTCCTATTTGGTAGACTAAGTTGGGGGCTGGGAGGAGGTGAGATTAGCCTCAGACTTCTCCTACTTTGGCAGAAAACCCGCAGCGCTCCATGTCTGTAAAAGGAGTGTGGGGCAGGAGGGGGTTGGAGCCTGGGGAGGAGGCAGGTCTGGGGTGTGGGGGAGATGAGGAGCCGGTGGGGGAGAGATTTGTGAGAACTGGGGTGGGGCCCAGTGAAGGAAGGGGCCCGGGAAAGGTCTGGGGTCAGGTGGAGAAAGGTGGGAGAGGGAGGCTGTGGCCTGAAGCTCTTAACCTAATGAGATGCAGAGGGTAGCAGATGAGAGGGGGTGGATTGCTGCCTGAGCCTGGGAAAGGGGGGGCTGGGCATCAGGGAGAGATGAGTTTCAGGGAGAATCCTGCCTCTGCTACTGTCTGGCTGGGTCCCCCAACTCAACCTCCCCCCAGTGATATCAGGAAGAAACAATTGCCTCTGGACATTCCTTCCCTTTTACAGTCACGGGAGCTCAACAGCGGGTGGAGGTTAAGCAGCCTTACAGCTGAGGGAAGGTGGATGGAGGGGGGCAGCATGGAAGGAGGCTGTTGGGGGAGGGGACTCTGGGAGCAATGAGGCAGGGAGGCATCTGGAGCAAGGGCTCAGCTGGGGACCTCTCACTGTCTCACCCAGAGACTCAGGACACCAGGAGGACTTCAGAGATGACCTAGCCTGGTCCCCTTTCACACCTGGGCCAGATGGGGGTGGGGAGTAGGACTTACCCAGGAGGCACAGATGTTTAGTAGGTGAAACCCCAGGATGAAGTGACATGTCTTTGTCTTAGCTTCAGGATGAGTGGCCCACCCCCACGTCCCCAAGCTAGAGTCTCCTACCTTCCCACCAGTGTTAAAGCTGAGGCAAGAGCTAGGCTCCCCAAGTGCACATCTGCCACACTGTCCCCAAGGCTCATGCAATGGTGGCCTCCTGACCCAATCCGGCTCAGGATGGAAACATGTGGTCCTTGGCTGGGAAACAGAAAGAAGAGGAGGAGGATAAGCGTTGGAGAAAAGGGCACTGGGCAACCCTGGAGGTGGGGGTGAATCAGTGGAGGGAGGTGTCAGCACTGTCTCACACCGGGGACTCTGGGGTGGACCTGGGGTAGGTGAGGCAATTCCAGACAAGGCAAGGGGGAAGTCATTTCCGTTTCTCTCCTTTTGGACCTCCTTCAGTTTTTCTCAATCCAAATGCTCTGTGCTGTCCTGGTCAGTGTCCTCATCCCAGCCATGTTCTCACACCAGCCACTATCTCTCTATTTGTGCCATCCATGGGATCTGGGAGGATTTATGGGTAGGCAGGGTCCTTGTCTTCCAGGGAGCCCTCTGTGAGGTTCAGAGATCTGCCTCGGCATCCATAAGCCCTCCAGACACCGAGCAGAGGGGAAGGCAGGGAACAGCAAATGCAAAGAGGCCTGGAGGCTGGAAAGAACTCAGCAGCATCGCTCAGCAGAAAAGAGGGCAGTGTTCCTCAAGTGAGGTGAGCACAAAGGAGAGGTGAGGGAGCTGAGATTGGCAACATGGGCAGCACCAGTCCTGTGGGGACTTGGGGGCCACAGTGAGTCTGGGTTTCGCTGGTTCAGTAGTTCAGGGAAGGGAGAGAAAGTGACATTGGCGAGACAGGCAGTCTCCAAAAGGCAGGAGCACTCCCCAGAAATAATTGAGGAGCAGATCTATGAAAGGGGGGGTTCTTCTTGCTCTGTTGAGCTCTCTGGTTAAAATAAGTGGCATAGCAGAGACACATCACCTGGGTTCAAACAGAAGGAAACAGTTTGTGACAGCAGAACTGCCCGCTGTCTGATGGAGATGTGTTAGATACCCAACAACTCCTTGTGGAATGGAATGGGCTGCCTGGAGACACCACGTTCCCAGGCCGCGGAGGATTCGAGCTGGGGCAGTGCTTGCTGGAGTCTCAGTAAAGCAGATTTAAGCCTTAACTGAGAAGTGGGGGTGTGGGACTGGTCAACCCTGTGATTTATAAAGTTACCTTCAACCTTAGGCTTCCAAGACTCTCCAAGGTCAGAGTAACCTGGAAAGATCTCAAGCAAACTTCAGGACTGAATTTCTTTTTTAATTAACTCAACAAAATGTATTGGTATCACCCATTGTACAAGGTACCATATCACATACACAAATTTATAAATTGTCTTCTTTTTCTGACAAAAGCTGAATGAACTGGTCTGTCTTGGTGGACTTTCCCATTTCCAATATCAACTAGCTTATGAGGTGTGACCATAAAATAATGTGACTGCTAAATTTATATATTTAAAGTGTGTTCCAAGAATGTCCATAGCAGCATTGCTTATAATAGCAGAGTACTGAAAACAATATAAATGTCTATCAATAAAAAATTGGCCAAATAGCCCTGGCCGATTTGGCTCAGCAGTTAGAGCATCAACCCACGAACCAATGAGTTGCGGGTTCAATTCCAGTCAAGGGCACATACCTTGGTTGCAATTCGTCTCTGGCCCTGGTTGGGGTCGTGCAGAAGGCAGCCACTCTATGTGTCCCTTTCACATTGATGTTTCTCTCTCTCTCTCTCCCTCTCTCTTCATCCCACTCTATCTGAACAACAACAACAACAAAAAAAAGGAAAAATGTCCTCTGGTGAGGATTAAAAAAAAAAATTGGCCAAATAAACTATGGCAAATTCATACAGTGAAATACAAATGAGGATATTAAGAAGAATGATTGAAAACCTCCCATCAAAGAAAAAAGCTGGACCAGATGGCTTCACTAGTGAATTCTACCAAACATTTCAGAATTTACCCCAATCCTTCTCAAACTCTCCCAATAATTTGAAAATAAGGGAATTCTTCCTTTTTCTGTGAGGCCACAGTTACCCTGATATCAAAGCCATACAAAGACACACAAGAAAATAAAATTATAAGCCTTATGAATATTGATGTAAAAATTCTCAACAAAATACTAGCAAATCAAATTCAGTGGCATATTAAAGAAATTATATATAATGATCAAATGGGATTTATTCCTGCAGTGCAAAGATGGTTCAAGAGCCCTGGCCGGCTGGCCGGTTTGGCTCAGCGGTTGGAGCGTCGGCCTGTCCACCAGAGAGTCCCAGGTTTGGTTCCCACTAGGGGCACGTACCAAAAAAAAAAAAAAAAAAAAGATGGTTCAAGAGATGAAAAATCAATTAGTATAATACACCACAATAAGAAAATGCAAGAAAACCCCCATATGATCAATTTCATTTACAATAGCATCAGAAAGAACAAAATACTCTGGAATAGCTTGGCCGCTGTGGCTCAGTGGTTGAGCGTCGACCCATGCACCAAGAGATCACTGGTTCGATTCCTGGTCACAGCACATGCCCAGATTGTGGGTCCGATCCCTGGTGAGGGGCATGTAGGAGGCGGCCAACCAATGTTCTCTCTCATCAATGTTTCTATCTTTCTCTCCCTCTCTCTCTAAAAATCAATAAAGAAAAAAATATTTTGGAATAAATATAAACAAGGAGGCATAAGACTTGTACATTGAAAACTACAAACCGCCCTGGCCAGTTTGGCTCAGCGGTTAGAGTGTCGGCCTGCGGTCTGGAGAGATCCGGGTTCGGTTCCCGCTAAGGGCACGTACCTCGGTTGCAGTTTGTCCCCGGCCCTGGTTGGTCGTGCGGGTGGCAGCCACTCGATGTGTCCCTTCACGTCGATGTTTCTCTCTCTCTCTCCCTCCCACTCTATCTGTACAAAAAATGGAAAAATATCCTCGGGTGAGGATAAAAAAACAAAAAACTACAAACCATTGGTGAAATAAATTAAAGACAGAAGTAAATGGAAAGAAATTCCATGTTTGTTGATGGGAAGATTTAATATTGTTAAGCTGTCAATACCACCCAAAGTGATCTACAGATTCAATGCAATACTTATCAAAAGCCCACCAATGTTTTTTGAAGAAATAGAAAAATTCATCCTAAAACTCATGGAATTTCTAGGGACCCTAAATTGCCAATACATCTTGAAAGAGAAGAACAAAGTTGGAGGACTCACACTTCCTGATTTCAAAACTCACTAGAAACATACAGTAATCAAAACAATATGGTACTGGCATAAGGACAGATATATAGATAGGCCAATGGAATAGAATAGAGAGCTCAGAAATGAATCCTCACATATATGGCTGAATGATTTCAACAGGTGTGTTCAGACCATTCAATAGGGAAGGGAGAGAAAGTGGCACTGGTGAAACAGGACAGTCTTTTCAACAAATGGTGCTGGGAAAATTGGATATTCACATGTTAAAGAATGAAGTTGGCCCAGCCGGTGTGGCTCAGGGGTTGAGTGTCGACCCATGCACTAAGAGGTCGCCAATTCAATTCCTGGTCAGAGCACGTGCCCAGGCTGTAGGCCAGATTCCCATTGTGGGGCATGCAAGAGATGGCCAATCGATGTTCTCTCTCACTGATGTTTCTATCTCTCTCTCCCTCTCCCTTCCTCTCTCACTAAAATCAACAAAGAAAAAAAAAAATAAAGAAAGATCATTCCTTTTTAAAAAGGATGAAGTTGGACCCTTATCTTTACACCACATACAAAAATTAACTCAAAAATTGGATCAAAGACATAAAACTGTAAAACTCTTAGAAGACAACAGAGAAGGCAAATTTTGTGATTTTGTGACATTAGATCTAGCAATGATTTCTTGAATATGACACCAAAAGCACAGGCAATATAAGAAAAAAATAGGTAAATTGGACTTCATCAAAATTAAAAACTTTTGTTCATCAAAGGATACTATCAACAGAATGAAAAGGCGAGCTGCAGAATGGGACCTCTTACATTCGGTGATGAGTACATTGACCAACATAAATTTTTATTTTTAGTGTGTCCGATTCTGAGTGGTCCCCTGGGAAGGCTAAACTCTCACTCCAGCAGTGCTGCCACCGAAACAGAGCGCTCCTCTTTCACCTGCCTTTCAAGCCTGAGTGTTGTTTTGCTGTGCTCCATGGTAGCAAATCCTCAGGGGTGAGACTGAAATTTGGAAACAGACTCAAGTGGTTCAGAGCCAAGTCTGCTAGAGATGTTGATTTTGACCACAGAATAGATGGATATATGTGTGTGTGTGTATATGTGTGTGTGTGTGTATATATAATATTTAATTTTAGTTTTATTTTATTTTTTTCTGCCTCATTTTACTAAGAAACTGAGCCCTTGGGCTGGTCCTGTGTGTGTGTTTCTGAAAATTTTTTTCTTTATTGTTTTACAAAGTACCATGAATATAGCTCTTCCATGCACATGAGTGAAAATCCCCTGTTGAAATCGAGCACTGTATAGTTGGATCAAAAGGCTGCTGGTAACAAGAGTGACAGGCACCTAAAGCAATGTATCAGCTTAAGGTTAAAGTACATCTCCTGACAAATGCCTCCCCCGGGAAAGCAGGATTGGAATATTCTCGACAGGGAAATCAGAATTGAAGTCCAAGGGCTTTAAAGATATGGGATATCATATGAGACTTCTTGGCCCCTACCTCCACTCCTCACTCTCCTGACACCCTGTTGGACCCTTGGGACAAATGGATCCTGTGTATCTCTGCATCCAATGAAAACCATCCGTTTTCTGTTTTTCCCTTAGCTCTTTCTGAGCCCTTGACATTTTCTCATCATCTCCTCACTGCCTTTCCTGTAAGTCCTCCTGATAGTCTTTGGGGGAATGTTGGTCCCCCTGTCTGTTTTGGCTTTGCTTTCCAGGGCACATAATCTTCAGCCTGGGCTCCTCTGCAGCCTGTGGTTGGCTTTCTGGCTTGGTCTGGGTTTCTGGATTGCCCTCACCGTGTGCTTTACCTCACCTTTGGACTTGCTCTGCGTTTCTTCGTTCCCCTCATCATCTGGCCGTCTCTCATCCCGGTGCTTTCCCTCATGTCCTGGCTTCCCCTCCACTTCTAGCTTTTCTTCCTCATCTTCTGTATCTACATCTTCTGGCTTTCCCTCCCTTTCCAGCTTTCCTTCATTTTTATTGTATAGTTTTGCCATGCTGAGATATCCTCTCCTTTTCTTGTCCTGCACGGATTCCAGACAAGTTCCTCCTCCTTTTCTAGCCTTGCAGAGTGCTGGGGACAGACACATAGACCTGCAGCCCCAGGCCAGGCCTGTGCCTCCTCAGGCACATGAAGTGGGCTTGCCCCTCCCCTGCTGGGGCAGCTTGGGGAGCTAGTAACACATGGGCAACAGGAACGGACAGAGCTGGGTAGAAGGGCAGTTTCCTTATGTGGACTGGACACTGTTTACAGAGAAGAGTTCCATGAATGTTTTGTCCTCTCCAGTATGGTAGAACTAGGTGCACAGTTTACTATAGTAGATTAGTCAGAGTTGTTTTGACTACAAGTGACAGAAGCCAACACCAAGTTCCTTAAGTGAAAAATAGGAAAAGTTTATTGGCCTCAAAGCCAGGAGGAACACTGAGAACACAGCTCATGAAACTGAGGAAGAGCTTCAGAACCAGGACCCCAGGGCCTGGAATTTAGGATTGCCTGCCTGGCATTATCCTCTCCAGGTGTCTCTGGTCTCTCCTTGCATGTTGACCTCTCTTTCCTCCAGAAAGACCTTCTGATCAGGAAGGAAACATGGTTGCCACAGGCTCCAGTTTAGTTATCCCAGTTCCATCTATAAATCCCAGAGAAGATCTCTGATTGGCTGTGCTCAGGTCCAGCCCCACCCCCTGAGCCAATCACTACAGTGAGAGTGATGCAGTTCTAAGACTTGGCTGGGAGCTGAGTCACCGACCCACTCCTGGTGTGTGTGTGTGTGTGTGTGTGTGTGTGTGTGTGTGTAATATCTTACCAAAATAAGACAATAAGAGAGAAAGCTCTCAGGCTACTTTGAACTACAACAAGGACAGTGCTGCCTGGGATGTACTAAGAACACACATGGTCTCCAAAATTCTCCAGGAGCCTAGAATCTAGTTTGGGAGATGAGACACAAAAATAACCAGAACGCAACAGCTTGCAGTGACTCGAAGGCTAGATAAGAATAGCTGGAACTCCCCACCCACCTCATAAGCTTGTCTCTTGGGTAAAATTAGACACTTAATGTGAAAGGGCTTTGAAAAGACAGCAGTAACAAAGCCCTGTACAGGTCACCTGGCAGATTCACACCCACCCTGGGGACAACACATAGGCTCTGGAATCAGACTGCCGTAGCTTCCTGAGCTATAAAATGGGATTGATGACTAGTTCCTACCTCATAGGGTTGTTAGACAATTGGGGAACATGGGTGTGGAGTGCTCAGCAGTTGCATAGAGTAGGTACTCAGTACATGTAAGGTATTATTATTTTTGCATATTGTTACCCGAGCCTCTTCAAACATGTATAGGGTAAAGATAGCAAGGCTCACATTCCCACTTTATAATGAGGGCACAGAGAAGTAAAGGACTTGTCTGTTAGTAATTGGTCCTGCTGGTGATGGCAGAGCGAGGGGAGGACCAGCATTCTATTTCCAAGGTTCGCATTCCAAAAGGGTCAGGCCTAAGAGAGGTCTGTAGGGTGCCAGGTGGAGGTGTAGAGAGACAGGAGTGTTCATGGAGAAGTGGAGATGTCCTTTGGGGTCAGCCAGTGCCTTTATGCACAACCCTCCTGCGGGACTCTATTCCTGCTGGGGGCTTAGAACATTATGGGGCTGGGAAGTGAGTGGGGCTTCCTCCGCCATCTGACACTCGGGCTGCCTCCTCCTCAGGTACCTGGCCCCCACCTCCAGAGCCCCTTCTGTGTGCTTGTTTACCGGGCCCATGCATTCTCCTCTATAAATACCAGCTCCGGTATTTCGGGTTGGCAGCTGTTGCTGCCAGAGATGGCTGGCTTGACACGCAGCTCGTGACAAAACACAAACCCCTGGTGTGTGTGTGGTGGGTGTGGGGGTGTGTGGGTAGGGGGATGAATCAGAGTGGGGTGGAGTGGACACAAGGGGGCAGACGCCAAGTGAAGTTGGAGGTGTGGGACTGAGAGTGTACTTAGCCATTGGAAACTGCAAGCACAACCAGATGCTTCGGGGAAATCACCATGTTTATAAACTTGAGACTGTGTCCTCATCAGTTGGTGGGGAGGAAAAAGGCCTATACTAGCCTAGGGGGAAACTGAGGCTCAGGGCTAGAACCCAGGTGCCAATGGACATACCTGAACAGGGCAGCTCTAGCCACTACTCTCTCTGACCCTAGGGCATGCACATACCCTAGAGACCCTCCTCTAAGTCTGGCTGGTGGACTCCTGGTTTTTGCCTGAGCCCTCCCAAACCTCTGCCACTTCCAGAGAATCTTTAGAAAAAAGGTGACTTGGAACCTTTCTTGGGAACAGGCCTTGTCCCTTCAGTAAATGACCCAAAGTCTCACCTTGGAGCAAAAAGAGATCCTCAAACTAAATGGAAGCCTCCCCGGGCTCTCTTCCCTGACTACCGCCAGTAGAGGCATCCAAAGGCTGAAAGGGGCCTGCCTGGGGGTTCCAGACACGCATGCTGCCCTGTTGAAGCTGTCGGCAGCCCGGCCCATCTTCTGTGCTCCTAGGCTGATCAGCCTTTCCCACACCCCTCACGAGCCCCCCACCAGCCGGCGGAGGGGCTGAGGGGCTGAGGGGGGAAGGCCTCTTGCGGGAAAGCTGGCCTCCCCGCCCCCGCGCCAGTGGCAGCCCTTTCCTGGCAGGACAGCCGGATCCTGCAGCTGTCAGGGGAGGGGCGGCGGGGGCTGATGTCAGGAGGGATACAAATAGTGCTGACTGCTGGGGGCCCTGTGTCCCCTACCGCATCCACTCTCCAGCCGGCCGCCTGCCCGCCGCCTCCTCTTCGCCGCCCAGCCTCGCCCGCGCCACCACCATGAGCCAGGCCTACTCCTCCAGCCAGCGCGTGTCCTCCTACCGCCGCACCTTCGGTGGGGCCCCGTCCTTCACGCTCGGCTCCCCGCTGAGCTCGCCCGTGTTCCCACGCGCTGGATTTGGTACCAAGGGCTCCTCGAGCTCGATGACGTCCCGCGTGTACCAGATGTCGCGCACGTCGGGCGGGGCAGGGGGCCTGGGAGGGCTGCGGACCAGCCGGCTGGGGACAGCCCGCGCGCCCTCCTCCTACGGCGCGGGCGAACTGCTGGACTTCTCTCTGGCGGACGCCGTGAACCAGGAGTTCCTGACCACCCGCACCAACGAGAAGGTGGAGCTGCAGGAGCTCAACGACCGCTTCGCCAACTACATCGAGAAGGTGCGCTTCCTGGAGCAGCAGAACGCGGTGCTTGCTGCCGAGGTGAACCGGCTCAAGGGCCGCGAGCCCACTCGAGTCGCTGAGATCTACGAGGAGGAGCTGCGGGAGCTGCGGCGCCAGGTGGAGGTGCTCACCAACCAGCGCTCCCGCGTCGACCTGGAGCGCGACAACTTGCTGGACGACCTGCAGCGGCTCAAGGCCAAGTGAGAACCCGGTGCTCCCCCAAACCCCTTTCCACGGACTGGGCTCCAAAGACCCATTCCTGCCCCATGCATCTACCTGTGTCCTCTGAGTGGAGGTGGACTCCAGGTCTCTCTCCTGTGCTCCCACTCTGCCAAAGGGTTTTCTTGGAGACATCATGGGGTGGAAATGGGAGACCTTGGAAGACCAGGTGTCCTGTGGACAGCCCCCTTAAAAAGCCTCTTAAGATGATGGGGTGCTGTTGAGGCGGTCAGGCAGGCAGATGTGTGGAGGAAGGTGGCCCAGGTTCAGTCAGAGGGAAATGGGAGGTTGATAACAGAGGAGGAAATCTGGGGCCAGCTGGAAAGGGTAGGGGGTGGAAAATCCAAGCAGTAGCTCTCAGCTTATCTGTGATGAGATCCTGGGGAGGGGGGCAGAGCTGGGATCTTGGTCCTGGGCCTGGCGGAGGCTGTACCATTTCACAGGGGAACAGATAATCTAGAAGAAAGGGGTGAGTGGGTGGGGGGCTGCAGCCCTCAGAAAGCTGGGAGGACTGGATCGTGGGCTCCACTGGGCTCCCAGTGTGAGAGGGCAGCAGGCATAAGTGAGTGCTCATGGGTGCTGCTTCTGACAGCCCAAGTGAGCAGAATCACCACCCTGCCACCCAGGTCACGGACAGTAATTGAGCACCTACAAGGGCCAAGCTGGGGCTAGGAACCAGGAACACAGAGGTAGATAAAATAGACATGATTCCTAATCTCAGGGAGGTCACAGTCTGATGGGGACATAGACTTCCAGGGTGTGGCTCTTGGGAAGAGATTGAGCCACTTCCTGTCCCCTCCCTGGGTGGGTGGGGCCTCTCCTATCTCTACCCAGCCACCAGGCCTCCTTTCTCTATTCTCAGCCCACTCTCTGGGCAGCCCCAGGACCAGTCATCAGCAGGGCAGTTTTATACCCCCCCCCCCAACTGTCTATCCTTCTGTCTGTCTGTCTGTCCCCACTAGGCTGCAAGAAGAGATTCAACTGCGAGAAGAAGCAGAGAACAACTTGGCTGCCTTCCGATCGGTGAGCCCTCTTTGATCCCCCTGCATCCTTTCTCCTCTGTCCCCTTGTGTGGCCCCTGATCTCCTTCAATCTTGCCTGCGTGATCAGTGACCCTGTCCCTCTTGCTTGACCTCTCCCAGGATGTAGATGCGGCCACTCTAGCTCGAATTGACCTGGAACGCAGGATTGAATCTCTCAATGAGGAAATCGCATTCCTTAAGAAAGTGCACGAAGAGGTATGCTCTGGGCCCTCCTCCTCAGGGTCCTTAGATGCTGGTGGAAGCAGGTGGAAAGGGGGAATGGTGGTGCTGGGCTCTGGGAACGGGGCTGTGAGGGTGCTGTGTGGGGACTGGCAGGGGCCTGAAGTCCAGATGCACCCTGCAGGAGATCCGAGAGCTACAGGCCCAGCTTCAGGAACAGCAGGTCCACGTGGAGATGGACATGACCAAGCCAGACCTCACTGCTGCCCTCAGAGACATCCGGGCCCAGTATGAGACCATCGCGGCTAAGAACATCTCTGAAGCTGAGGAGTGGTACAAGTCGAAGGTGGGCAGCCTGGCCCTATATCCCTCTCAGTCCCAGTTTGGAAGTGTTTCCTGTGGCTCCATCCACTGGTAGGAGGGTGAGCCGGGATCTCCATGCTCCCTTGCCCACCCGACCTGCATCCTCCATCCTCCTCATCTTAGGGCCCCTCTCTGCCCTTAGGTGTCTGACTTGACTCAGGCAGCCAACAAGAACAATGATGCACTGCGCCAGGCCAAACAAGAGATGATGGAGTACCGACACCAGATCCAGTCCTATACCTGTGAGATCGATGCCCTCAAAGGCACTGTGAGTCCCTGCCCACCTTGCCTGGCCCAGCCCATCCTGCCTACAACTCCCACCCTCACTCTGTCACCTTAAGCCCATCACATGCCCCTTCTGGGCCTGTCTCCTTCAATCTACCACAGGGTTAAGAACAGGTGGATTGACAGTTGGGCTCTCAGGAAATCATGCTGCTCCTGTGTGGGGGTGTGGATGCTGAACAGCCTTTTGTGGGTTCTGTTCTCTGAGTCTCCTCATAGCACTTCATTTGAGTTCAGGGTTCCCTGGCTCAGAAGAGATTGACAACCCCTAGACCTGACCATCTAGAGTTGCCTCCCAGCCCTGAGGCTGTCTTTCCCCCATCCTGGACCCCTAGTGTCCTCCCACTTAAAACAACCTGACCTTGACCTGGGTGTGTTTCCCCTACAGAACGACTCCCTGATGAGGCAGATGCGGGAGCTGGAGGACCGCTTTGCTAGTGAGGCAAGCGGCTACCAGGACAACATCGCTCGCCTGGAAGAGGAGATCCGTCACCTCAAGGACGAGATGGCCCGCCACCTGCGCGAGTACCAAGACCTGCTTAATGTCAAGATGGCCCTGGATGTGGAGATTGCCACTTACCGGAAGCTGCTGGAGGGCGAGGAGAGCCGGTGAGGGGCAGGCCAGGGAAGGGGGTTCCTGGGGGGTGCTGGGGGATCCATTCCTGCCCCAGGAGGGCTCTGAATCACCTCAACAAGACCTGGGAACAATTTTATACAAGAGGCCACCACTTCACTAATTGCAGAGAATTAACCAAGGCCACCTGGGTAAAAAGTGATTTAATTAATAACTTTTATAAAAAGAGATATAACTATTCCCTCATCTACCTTCAGAATTAAGAACCAGCAGCATAAAATCATGTTCAGCAAATGGTAATAAAATATTACTGCCAGTAAAGGGAGAGATGAGAGCAAAATGGGGAATGATGAGGCTGGAAAAGGAGGGGGCAGATACAGACAGAGACAGAGGGAGAGACAGAGCACCTTGGACACAGGCTAAGAGAGAGGCTGCAGACTTGTACACTGAGGGTGCACATGTGCACGTGTGCACGCGTGCACGCACACACACACACACACACACACACACACATATGCTCATCAGAAAAGACCCAGAATGATATGCTCAGCATGTCAATTCACCTCTACACACAGAAAACAGCATACAATTGGAAGGGGACACGAGGTCACCTGCTGGGGTGAAGGAAATATTCTATATCTTTATTTAGACTTATAATTACATGGATATAGTCACTGATCAAAACTCACTGAATTACACACTAAAGATCTATGCATTTTGCTGTATGTAAACTTAATCTCAATTTAAAACAGGTCATTAACTCAAAAAAATGATGCCCATTGACTCATAAAAATGATAATATTAGGAGTTTTAAAATATCAGCAGACATGTTTAGATGTAGACTTACACATTGATTTCATCTTTCATTGAATAACACCTACATATAATGACCTTTTAAAAGTAGCGAGATGGCAGGTCCTAATGTGGGTGTGCCAAAGGTTCCCAGTGTGGCACACACAGTGGCTGTCCCCAGAGCTGCTTGCTATCCATACTTCCTTCAGTGTCAGGAGCAAGAAGGAAACCCCGGTGCACTGGAGAGTGCAGTGGGAGGGGGTGTTGGTGTCATGCCAGCAGGTCAGAGGTGGAATGGGTGATCCCTCCAGATGGGACACTTCCTGGGACAGCTAAGTTGGCCTTTGACCCTACGTCCTGAGCAGTGTGGCAATGAGCGTGCTAGGGTTCCTGGTACTGGGACAGCTGAAGACAGGATGTAGAGAGGACCCGGGCAGGCTTTGATGGCTGGTCACAGGGAGAGATGGAGGGTCCTAACCCTTTGGGGATTTGATCTCTCCCCTTTCAGGATCAACCTCCCTATCCAGACCTTCTCTACCCTCAACTTTCGAGGTGAGTGTGTGTCGGCAGGTCGAGGCTGGGGTTGGGGGAGGCAGCCTAGGCAGTGCCAAAGGTCAGCCAAAGGCGTAGGATGGAACCGTGGGTACAGGACTGGGGTCTGGGGAAGAGAAGGGGAACTGCTGCGGGGCGGAGAGCAAGTTTAGGTAGAGGCATCTTCTGACAAAGAGATGATTTTATTTCATTTTAATCTCATGGTATGGCATTGACCATGTCCCCTGCACCTTCTGGAAGTATTGATCATCAGCAAAGAGCTTCTGTTTCTCGATATACCCAAACTCTGAAGGAACTGGGGGTGTCCTTGGGGGCCTGGCAGCAGAAGCATCTAGAACCAGACACCCTGGGGTGGAAGGCACCCACCACCCATTGTCTGTTTGGCAAATTGCCAAGTGCCACCCCACCCCCATCCCTCTGGGATGCTTGTTGAACACCTCCAGTTTGCTAGAACAAGATGTTGGATGCAGGTTTGTAACAATGAAGCCAGACTTTAGCCAAGCCAAACAATGAGAAGAAGGAGCTTCTAGGGCATTCTGCCATTCTGCCATTAGTAATATGCAGATCGCACGGCTTTCCAACCCTGGAGAACAAAAACACACTATAATGATACATTAGGAAAGGAAGTCGGAGTCCTTGGCAGCTTTGCCTTTCCTAGATCAAACCATTTGTATCTTCGATGTTCATTCCCACCAGGAACAAAAACATGCTGGCTCCACGGAGTCACAGCGTTCATCACAGGCTTGCTGCTCGCTAAGGAGATTCATGAGCACCGAACTCTTAATGCCAAGGGCCTAAATTTGACCCTTCCTGTAAAACTCAGAACCTCTCTTTTTAGTTAGTCGTTTCTATAGACACCAAATATGAGCCTTACATTTAAAACTGCTTCATGCTTTTTGAAACTAATAGTCCTGTGGCCATGATAGGGCACTGTTACTATTTCACAATGAGGAAACTGAGGCACAGAGGGCAAGTCGCTGGCTACCAACACAATGAATAAGTGACTGACTCCTATCCGTTGCTCTTTCATTAAGACATCAAGTTACTTGTCCGGAATCTTAAAGGGGCCTGGGTACCATGAGCTCCTCCAGGAGAGTGTCTTGGGACTGGGCTTTGAGGTTCTAACTGTCAGGGTACAAATTCATGCAGGGCTCTCCTGAAGCCCTGGGGTGGAGAGGAAGCAAGGAGATGTGTGGGGGATGGGAGTTCTGGGTGGCCTGGGCCTCAGGGTTCCTGCCCTCCTGAACCAGTCCACACCTGGAGCACATCTGTGGGTTCCTGATCCCATCTCAGCTGTGGGACTAATCCTAGGGTCTGCAGAGCCACTCACTGAGCTGAAGGACAGGTGATAAAAGTCCTGCTAAAACAGTACCAGGTCCATCTCGAGAGGGTGGGAGTCTTCTGGGCTCTGCCCCGTGGGACTAGGAATGGACTCCCAGCCCTGGAGCAGCCTGGGCCTGGACTTGGTCAGGCTGAACATGTGGATGGATCTGTTACAGAAACAAGTCCTGAACAAAGGGGTTCCGAGGTCCACACCAAGAAGACAGTGATGATCAAGACCATTGAGACCCGGGATGGGGAGGTGAGCAGTCTGCCTGGTTCCCTCACCCTTGGTGGGGGTCGTGGAGTGTGTCTGGGAAGCTGTCAGCCAGGTGCTTTCCACCAGCTGTGCTTGTTTGAGTTCCTGTCTGAGGGGGAGGGGGTCCTGCTGTTCAGGAATGGGGGCGGGGGAAGGATGTGGCTCCATTCTCCTGCCAGCACTGGATTGGACTGCGTTTCTCTTCCTCCCCAGGTCGTCAGTGAGGCCACACAGCAGCAACATGAGGTGCTCTAAGACCAGAGACCCCTCTGCCACCAGAGACCGTCCTTGCCCCTGTCCTCACTGCCTCTTGAAGCCAGCTTCCTTCCATCCCAGGGCACCACACCCAGCCACAGTGCCCCTCACAGCCTCTGACCCCTGCTCACCACCACCCCTCGTGGTCCCCACAGGGCGCAAGGCCCATCCCTGCCCAGCACAGGGAGCCCCCAGCAGTGTGAGTCCTGGATATTGGAAGTGAGTGAGCCTGGTTCTTGGCCACCCTTGGGATGTGCTGGGCAGGGCCTGGATGGAGCCAAGGCACAGCAGTGACCCTGCCCCTACCACCTCCATGACCTCAGGCTCTAGCCTCTGGCTTTGGAGAGTGCCCTTCACCCCAGCAGGGTGTTGGGACCCATGGGGTAGACCTACCTACTCCCCAGCCCAAGTCAGAGAAAGGGCCTCCTTCTCAGTAAGCTGGGCAGGTAATTAGGGGACTAGTCCCCTGTGGAGACTGGGACCCACTAAATTAACCCCATAGTCCCTTATGTTCCCAGGGTAGGCTTAGAAAGCAGGGGCTGTAAGAGGGAAACCCCGAAGGTGCCAGATGTGGGAGCAGGAGATTCAGAAGGAAAGAGGGTGGGCAAGATGCTGAGAGGAAAGGAGAGGAGAGAGGCAGAGCGGTCTCAGGCAGGTGGCAGGGGCGCCCACCTCCCGCGCCCGCCCTTCCCCCACTGCAGGGGCCCGGACAGAAACAATAAAACGAGAAGCACAAGCCTAGCACATCTTCTGTTGTTTTGACTGCCAGGTCTCCTCCAAGGGGCCCCAGGGCCCTGTCAAACTGTGCCTTGTGACGAACTGTGCTGCCCTCCCGCCCAGCCAGACTGTCCCTCAGGGCCTGTCACCTCCTCTGTTCCCAGAGCCTCCCCCTTGTTGTATGTGTGGGTCATATGGCAGAGGGAGCTGGACAGGGGGCATTTTTGGGGAACCACAAATACCTCCTATTAGGTCTCAATTCTGGGACTGTCCCCTTGGGCCTCCTACTCCCTTCAGATCATCAGGGCACAGGGACACTACTTGCTGCTCTTTTTGAAGGTAACCACCGCTCCCACAGACTGGCTCTGAAGTAAGGTTCCTCCCCCACTTCCTTCCCAAAGAAGCTTTTACCCTTTCCAGTAAACCTGACTGAGCACAGTTCAGCACAAGGGCCAATTCAGGAAAAATAACAACGTTAAGAAAAATGAAAAGCTTTATCTTGTTCTTGGAGAAGAAGACCCAATACGCTAAAACTGTCCACTCATCCTTCATTAATTTATAATGTTAATGCAATGCTATCTCAATTAAAATACTAAAGAGAAATTTGGGAAGATGGGAGGGGAACATAAGACATGTGAAAAGAACATTAGGAAATTGTGGAATAAAACATTCACACTCATATGTTAAAGGTTTCTGTGGGGGAAACTTGATTATTCATTATAGGGCCTGGAGGGCAATTGGGTAGCCACGAGGGACAGGATGAAGGCTATCTCTCTTTCACTCCTTCCAAAAAATAAATTTCAGGTGGATCAATGATTTAGGAAGCTTGATGGATCCATGCAGGTCTCAGCCTTCCTGATACTCCTTAAGAGAGTAGAGATCACAAACAATAAATTCAGACTGTCTGTAGGTGAAATAAACCTACTGGGATTTTATTCTTTAAGGTGCCTAGTCTGATGTTCCTAAGTGTTTCTTCCAAAAACTTCCAAAAACCTTTCTGGTGTCTGTCTTTCTCTCCGCCTTGCATGTCATCCTCACTCACAAGTTGCCCCTTCCACTCTGGGCTGTGTTGTTCCTTCCTCTAAGGAGGCCCCTTTCTCCTTGGTGTTTCTTTCTTTAATCCCCCCTCCTCCAACCCCAGGACATACTTAGAGAGAGGAAGGGGAAGGGAGAGAGAAAGAGAGAGATCAGCTGGCTGCCTTCAGTATGTGCCCTGACCGGGAATCGAACAAGCAACCTTTTGGTGCAGAAGTTGATGCTCACCCAACTGAGCCACTCCGGCAGGGCTTGTTGGTGTTTCTTCACCTTTGCCTTGGGAGCATCTGGGGCTACACTGCTGGTCCCCATCCTCAGCCACTGTCAACTCATGGTCATTGCTTTTCCCCCATACTCCAATGGGGCCCCAGACCTACCCCAATCAGCCTGTAGCAGAGCTCCAAGTGAAATTAGAAATGGCATTTCTAGGGTTTTTACACTGGGATAGAGGAGGAGGGACAGGTGAGGGGCTCCTTATCCTTGAGCCTGCTGGGGACACCGAAATCTAAGTTAGTCTGTGAGAAAAACACCCGGGGAAAGCTGGGCCCAGGTGGATAAGGGTGGTGTGTGTATCTGTGAGGACTTTCTGGAGCTTTTAGGCTCCTTCTTTCCCTTGAATGAGTGATGTGCACTCATCTACCCCACAAAGGACAAAGGGACACATAAGTCAGGGAAGGTCTGAGAGGCAGCCCCATCCTCCAAAGGAAAGCTTAGATGCAGACTAGTCACCAAGGTGGAAGGAGCATAGGAATCTCAGACTCAGAGTCAGACGTCAAATGATCTCCACCGTGCCTAACCCCCTCCCAGCCTTGCCCCAACAGCCTGATGAGCAGTCATTGAGCTCTGCTTGAACGTCTCTGGTGTCAGAGAACTCACAGCTCTAAAAGTCAGAAGGTTCTTTCTTCTTGCCCGGGCAGTATAGCTCAGTGGTTGAGCGTCAACCCGTGCACCAGGAGGTCACTGGTTCGATTCCCGGTCTGGGCACATGCCCAGGCTGTGGGCCCGATTCCCAGTGGGAGACATGCAGGAGGTGGCCAGTCGATGTTATGTTCTCTCTCATCCATGTCTCTATCTCTCCCTCTCCCTTCCTCTTTCTCTAAAAATCAATAAAACAAAATTTTTAAAAAGAAAGTTCTTCCTTTTCAGCACACATCTTTGTCCTGTGATAACTACACACTTGTCCTCAGAGAAGAGAGGAGGCCCAGACCCACCCTGTGTCCCATTGTAGGAAAGCATTCTCTGAGCAGAGCCCTCCAGGGACTGGAAATTCTGCTTCTGAGCCCTCGGCTTTGTCTCTCTCCTTGGGAGCTGAACAGTAATGCAAGGAAACTAGGGTGGGGAGACAGGTGCGGTGCTCCTAGAGAATGGACAAAAATAAACAAAAGAAAAGACCTGGGTCTCACGAGGTCATACACATACACCCCATCATCTCCATGGCAAAACCTCTCCCTGCTCTGGGGGCGCTTGGCATCTTCTCCCTCAGGACTCTGAACATTGAGAAATATAAGGGCTCACAGAAGACTGACAGGCTTCCAACTAGAGCCATGGGACCAGTTCCAGACCAACTGGACGAGTAGGAAGGACTGTGGAGGCAAATATGTTCCTAAGCCAGGAGCTGAGGCCTCAGTGGGCACTTTCAGACCCTGTCTGTCCACTCAGGCTGCCCTCCCACCCTCCGCGCCTTGAGACAATGCATCACACCCATCCACCACTCTCCCACTCTCTTCTCTCCACAGGCTTGCCCGGGACACAAACTCATCAGTGACTTTCGGTTCAACACCGAAAATGTCAGCTACCTAAGGGCAAGGTTTTTATTCACTACTATATCCCTGGTGTCCACAAGAGTGCCTGGTCCATTGCAGGTGCTCTTTAATATTTAAATACTTGTTGAATGAATACCCACTGGGCACTTTTATTTGGTTTTCTCGAAATTAAATGTTTATCAGAAAGGCCGATGGCTCCATTTCATGCACTGATTCAACCAACATTTACTGAGCTTTTACCTTGTTCCAGGCACATGGTGTATCATTATGAGTAAGAGGAAGCTCCCCAATGCCCAGAGAGATGGAGTGAACTGCCAAGGTCACACAGCATATCAGTGGCAGAGAAGGACGGGGCCCAGGGTTCCTTGGCTTCCGGAGCCCAGATCTCTTTCCATGACACCATAGGCTTGTGATTGCTAGTCAGGGCAGACTGGCAGCACACACCCAGCCTGGCGCCAGGCCGCGAGGCACTGTGGGGCCCATTCTGAGGGACAGATGAGTGCCTTGCAGACAGCTGCCCTGGGTGACAGGCCTGGCCAGTCTGATGGCTTACCGCTGTCACAGCTAGTGCAGGCTCCTCCAGGAGAGGGCACCAGCGACTGAAACTAGCCATTGCCTCCCCTACCCAGGCCCACAGACCTCTGCCCTCACGTCAATGAATGCTCCCATTGTGAATATTCAGACAGGGGACACACCACCCATGTTCCAGGCTCTGTGCCAGGTCCTTTTTAAATAGTTAATATTCATTTTAATATTTAATATAATAATTTAAAGCCATCACAACAACCCAAATCAGATCATATAATTCCTCAGCTCAAAATCCTCTTAGATGACTTTCTGGTTCACCAGGAATAAAGGTGCCATGGCCTACAAAATGCTAAGCTGTCTGACCTCTTGTCTCTGTCCAGCCCCCCTGGCTTCCTGCCTCCTCTTGGAGGACACCTCTACCTGGAGCAGTCCTACCCAGACATCGGTGCCATTTGCTTCCTCACCCTACGTGAAAATGCAAGCCTTCACCAAATTCCTATCTCCATTACCCTCTTCCATTTTTCCACAGTCCTTATCTCCTTCTACACATCTTTATTATTTCTTTTTTCTTTATTGATTTTAAAGAGAGAGGAAGGGAGAGGGAGAGAGAGATAGAAACATCGATGAGAGAGAACATCGACTGGTCGCCTCCTGCATGCCCCCAACTGGGGATTTGGTCCACAGCCTGGGCTTGTGCCCTGACTGGGAATAGAACTGGTGACCTCTTGGTGCATGGGTTGACACTCAACCACTGAGCCACACTGGCCGGGCTTTATTATTTCTTTATAAAGAAGAAATAAGCAACAAATATAAGCAACACAAAGGCAGGGATCCTTGTCTGTTTTGTTCACTGCTAGGGCATAGAACAGTGCCAGGCACATAGTAGGAACTTAAAAAGATTTGTTGAATGAATGAAGAAACCCTGAGTTGGATCACTCCCATTTTATAGATGAAGAAGCTGAGGCTTAGAGATGTCAAGATCACACAGTTTATAGATTCAACCAACCAACCAATCAGCCAACATTTATAGACCATTTGCTGCATTCCATGCAAATCACTGAGGCACAGTGCTAGGTGGTTTGGGGTGATTAGTTTTAAAAAACAGTCTCTAGTCCTTTGTTTTTGATGTTCCATCTGCTTACAGTGTCTTTCCCTACATTTTAATCCTTTCTTTAGAATTCAATTTACAGTTAAGACTCCAAATCATCAGTGGTGGTCAGTGGGTGGTGCAGGGGGATGCCCAGGCAAATATTTAGGATGATCAGACTGTTTTGTATGGTCTCGGGTAGCAGATACATGATTCTCTGCATCTTTCAAAACCCAAGAACTGTACAGTATAAAGAGTAAGCTTTAATGTATGCAAGCAGCAACAAAAAAAATTCATTCCTCAAGGCTCTTAATCCCTACAGACATAACTCAGTATTTAAATGGTTTATTTTCTTCCCTCCTCATGGACACACACAAGCACACTTTGACTTCGGCCACCCAAAATGAAGGTGGGGGGCAAGGAGACAGCTTTAAGAATGTTTTTCTCACCCTGGCCGGTTTGGCTCAGCGGTTAGAGCGTCGGCCTGTGGTACAGAGAGACCCGGGTTCGGTTCCCGCTAAGGGCGCGTACCTTGGTTGCAGTTTGTCCCCGGGCCTGGTTGGTCGTGCGGGTGGCAGCCACTCGATGTGTCCCTTCACGTCGATGTTTCTCTCTCTCTCTCTCTCTCTTCCTCTCTCTCCCTCCCGCTCTATCCGAACAAAAAATGCAAAAATGTCCTCGGGTGAGGATAAAACAAAAAACAAAAAAAACAAGAATGTTTTTCTCCATCTCCAAATGACTCAGGGCTCCTCCCGTGGCTCCTCCCTGCCTTCCCGGGCTTTATCCCTCAGGGCTCAAGGTCAGACCTAGGCCTCTCACCTGGACTTAAAAACAACCCTTTTTATTTTGAGATAATTGTAAATTCACGTGTGATTACAATAGAAAATAATACAGAGATATCTGGTATATCCTTCACCTGTTTTTCCTCAATGGTAACCTTGCATAACTATAATACAATACCAGAGCCAGGAAATTGCCATTGATATAGTGTACCCACCTTCTTCATATTTTACCAGGTTTATAATGCACTCATTTGGGTGTGTGTGCATGTGTGCGTGTGTGCATGCATTTAGTTCTGTGCAATTTTATCACATGTAAATCCAATGTGACCACCACCCCAGGCAAGATACAGAACTGTTTCAGCACAAAGTCTCATTTGGACTTTTAAAAGCAGTTATGTCCTATCCTGGCCGGTGTGGCTAAGTTGGTTAGGCATTGTCCTATGTACTTAGAGGTTGCAGGTTCCATTCCCAATTGGGGCACATGCCTGGATTTTGGGCTTGATCTCAGGTAGGGGGCATGCAGGAGTCAGCCTAACAATGTTTCGCTCTCTCCCTCTCCCTATCTCTTTAAAAAGCAATAAAAAAACGTTTAAAAAGAATTTGCCAGCTGGCATTAAAAAAAAAACAACACAAAAAACAGTGAATAAAAAATAAAAGTGGTTATGTCCTGTTTTGATGTTTCTCAAAGTGCAGCCCTTAGATGCATCAGTTACCTGGGACACTTGTTAAATGTGCAGACTCCTGGATCTTCCCAGCACCCCTACTGAACCTGCATCTCTGGTGGTGGGCTTGGTTATCTGTACTTTTTACAGGCGCCTATTTTGAGAACCACTGCTCTAACTGGCCTCCAACTTTCCCATCTCCAGTCCACCCTCCAGACTGCGGTTGCCAGAGGCATCCTTCTAAAACAGCTCTGACCATGTTATCCTGCCGCTTAACACCTGCAGTGGCACCCAACTGTCACCGGGAAATAGACTTTAGCAAGCAAATCTCCCTGGGTCAGGCCCCATTTCCCATCTCCCCTCCCCCCTCCCCCCTGCGGTTCAATCCCTCCAAACTCCTCTGATTCCTAGAACACATCACCTATTTTCATCATGTTCTGATTTCAGTCATGCTCTTCTGGTTTCTTCTACCTGGAATGTCCTTCCCGCTCTTCTCTGCCTATTGCAATCCTATTCAACTACCTATTTTTACAGATGAGGACTTGGAGGTTGAGAGAGGCTTGATGTCACCCAGCAAGTACAGGCAGGACCAGCTGGGAGCCGGAATCCACCTGACTCCCTGCTCCTGGTCTTACTGTTTACCACACTGTCAGGAAGGCAGCCGGAGGCCACTGGTCCTTCTCTGGCTGTCTGCTCACCTCCACTGGGCCTTCCTTCCTATCTGCCTCTCAGACATCCCACCCAAGACCTCTTGTCCCTCTCCCCAGCTTAGTGGGTCTGGGAATCAGGGGCCTGAGAGGAGGGAGGAAGGGAAAAGGGATTGAGCCCAAGGGTAACCTGACTCCTCCGGAGTGGGCTTGGGTGCAGACACACCATGGGGGAGGGGGCTGGGAATCCGTTAAGCGTGGAGGGGGAATGGGGGTTTCTGGAGGGGGGGAAGGAGCAGAGTGAAGTCCAAGTGTCCTCCTCTGCTGCCCCCTCCCTCCACAGCTCCCTCGAAACTGGAGCCGGGGGGCCTAAAAATAGCCCCCGAGGAGCAATTGCCAGCAGGCCGCCCCGGTGACCTTCTGGGTAGCACAGGCTGAAGGCGGGCGGGCAGCAGAAACACAGGGCGCCGGCCCCCCAGGACTCATCTTCCAGGGCACCATCCCCGGGTGTCTCCGTGGCCAGCAGATCCAGCGTCCCCCAGCCCAGCTCGCAGAGGCCATGCAGAAATCCCGGGGCATGCGAGGCGAGGAGGCGGGCACAAGGGCACCCCCCAGCCCCGGGGTGCCCCCGAAGAGGGCCAAGGTGGGGGCCGGCGGAGGGACCGTGGCCGGGGCGCCAGTCTTCCTTCGGCCCCTAAAGGACGCGGCAGTGTTTGTGGGCTGCGACGTGCGGCTGCGGGTGGTGGTGAGCGGGACGCCCCAGCCCAGCCTCAGCTGGTTCCGAGATGGGCAGCTCCTGCCTCCGCCTGCCCCCGAGCCCAGCTGCCTGTGGCTGCGGAACTGCGGGGCGCAGGACGCCGGCAAGTACAGCTGCAAGGCCCAGAACGAGCGGGGCCAGGCCTGCTGTGAGGCCCTAGTCACAGTGCTGGAGGTTGGAGGTAATGGGGAGGTGGGGGCTGGGTGGGTGATCAGAGGTAGAGAAGGACTGCCCGAGACACATGGATTCACCCAGACTTTCCCCCAGGTGCTTTGGCTTCTCAGCTGCATTGACCCAGAAGGGTCCACCAAGAGAAAGTGCAGGGAAAGGGGTGTCAAGGTGGAGAAGCTCCCCACAGGAAGCTCAGAGGTCAAGGGTCAGCAGTGGATAAGCAAAGCCTGAGCCCCATTCAAGCATCTCTGGGGATTCCACCGTGGACACCCTCCTAGTTTCCCTGAGGCAAGAGGCCACCTGTGGAAAATCATTTTCATCAGCTCCAGTAACTTAGACTTGAGACTCCTGATCAGCCCCTGATAGGTGTGTGCATGTGTAAAGGAGAGAGTCAGCCCCCCTGGTCCCACTGCAACACTGAGGGGATGGGTCAGGGCTCCTTGCAGTCTGTTGCTGGAGCACGTTGGCACGGTCAGCATCAGGCTGGTTGGAAGAGGCCAGTGAGTGGACAAGTATGAATAAATGGGATTCAGGGCCTCAGGAGGTAGAGCTAGGGCTGGGGGCTCTCAGGCAAGTACGGAGGTGGGTGCCTGAGAATCCACATGCCAGCGTGTGCATGTGCTTGTGTGTACGTGTGGGCTGTAGAGGGGTGTGGTGGTACAAGCAGATCGGGGACAGAGGTTTGCCGAGTTGTGTGGAAAGCCGATGGGACCCATATGTCCAGCTGAGCCTCGGAGAACATAGAAAGGGGATATCGAGGCGGGTGCCTGGGCCCTACCCATCTCGTGTGAAAGGACAGATGATGGTCCCAAGTAGGAGGAGAGCGGTCTGAGGCTGGGCTTGGTGGTCAGACTCCTGTTGGGGGTGGTGGGGGTGCCTGGCCAGGGCCCACTCTCCTTGGGTCCATGTTTGGGCTTTCTCTTTGACCTTCTCCCGGCCGAAGGGCTGACTGAGCCTTGAGAAACAGAATTCTGAGGAAACAGGCAGCAGGTAGGGGAGATGAGCTTGGGGGTCACTGAGTGTGTCCTGGGCATTTTCAAGAGGGAATTCTCACTCCGGCTGGGTGGTGTCATGTAGGGGTTCATCCTTGGGGGCTGAGGAGGAGACATAGGGATGAAGCACCTCAGAAACTGGGGGAAAGAAGGAACTAAGGTACAGCTATGGCAAGAGATGGAGCAGGGGTTCACTCTCCCTCTCTCAGCATCTTCTCTCTCCCAAGTCCGTCCCTGACCACCCTCCTACAGTCTTCAATGACTGGTTCCTTGGAGCTCCTGAGGCCAAGCCTGCAGCAGAGAGCGCCAAAGCTGGCTTTTCTTGGTTGGCCTTGTACTTGGCTAGGCACAAGCTTTCCCAGCCTGGAGTTAGAGATGGGCCCATCCTGCCAGAGTTCTGGGCTGCGAAAGGACTCCTCGGGGATCTTAGCTCTGGTCCCCTAGTGGGGACTGAAAACAAAACATAAATTGAAAGGCACATAGATAGAGCTCAGGGGCGAGATATTAGGGAGGAGAAGGGAAGTGCTGAGGAGCTTAGTGGTCAGAAGGTTTGCTTAGAGTCGGAAAGGACAACAGAGAACTAAAGTTCCAGATGCCTCCTTCACAGGTGAGGACACTGTGTTCCGGAATGGGGGTGGTGGTGATCTGCCCAAAGACATACAGCTAGGTATGGCCACCCCTAAATTAAGAACCCGGTCCTCCTGGTTTTGACTCTGGAAGGTGTTTACTACTCCAGGAGTTCTAGAGGAGGGAGAGAGAAAATGAGGGGGAGCTGTCCATTGTCTGGGGAGTAGCTCAGGCCTGGCCTTTCTGAAGATAAGAGCCTCCTAGCCTGCCCTGGTCCCCCAAAGTGGGCAGAGTGATAGAGTACTAGAGCCCCCGGGCAGGGCTGCCTTCTCAGCCCCTCTGTCATCTGGGTGGCATGGCCAGCAGAGTGAGTCCTGGCTGGCATGCGCAGATGGAGGCCAGGGGGATGGTCTCCAGGCTGTTCTACTGGAACAGCCTGTGGGAGAGGCAAGGACCCTGGAGGCTGTGGCACTGGACTTGGGGCCTTTTGACAGTCATGTTAAACAGGAAGAGGGTTGGGCTGCAGCAAGTCACATCTGAGAACTTTTTCCTACCTTTAGCCCAAGAGCCACCTTATGATCATTATTAATTGGTAATAATTCTTAGTAGTAAGTTATAATAGTATAAACAACTACCATGCTACTGTGTGACAGTATGCTGTCACATCTTTTGACATATCAAGTAAGTCCCACAGCAGCCCCAGGGAAACTGAGGCACAGGGGGGTTAAATGACATTTCCTGTTGTACAAATAGGAGGTGGCAGAGCAGGGATAAAAGCTTTGGTTTGTTCCACTGCAAGGAATCATGTGCTTAACTACTACACCCGTCCCACATGAGTTGGGGACCGGGGGTGTTGCTTTAGTGATATTGAGGAGTGACTGGCTAAGTCTGGCTTCTTCCTCTTCCTGTTGCCGGCCCGCCCTCAGCAGTCTCTGCCCAATGACAAGTTCTGGTCAGAGGCAGCTGGGCAAGCAGCTCAGCATTGCTCAGACTTACTCATGGAAACCTTTCTTGATTGGGATCAACAGTGGGAGGGCTTCAGGGATCTCGAGGAAGCCCAGGCAGACGTGGCTGCAGAGGGAATGAGGCAGTTTCCTGGCTGGGACTGCTGTCTGGCTTAGCAAGGTGGGGTTGATGCTGAGGTTCCTGGCACTCTTGAAACCTGAGATGTCAGCTCAAGAATGGAGGGACGTTGGCATGGCTTGGGGAGGGGAGGCTGGGCTCTTGAGAAGACAAGTGGGCTGCAGGCTGGAAAGTTTGAAAGATGGAGAACAGTAGGGTAGGAGTTAGGACATAGAAATGAGGAAAGAATGGGGACAGTGGAGATGGCAGAAATACTGATCTCATTTCATTATTTAACTGCCTCAGCCCCAGGTTATTGTTATGATATTATACATACAAGAAAACTGGTGTTCGAAGAGGGAATTTACCCAAGGTCACATGACTAGTGAGGTGGCAAAGCCGGATATGAAAGCCAGGTCTCCAGGTTTAGGTCCACATTACCTGTCCTCAGAAAGAGAAGCGTGGGAAGGCTAAGCAGGGATCTATCATCATAACCACGCTTCTGTCAATATCCCCAAAGTCATCTTCTTGCCCAGTCTCCAAGATAGGTAGGCAGTCTTCTCTTTCAAAACATCAGGCTCGCCCTGGCCGGTTTGGCTTAGCGGTTAGAGCATCGGCCTGCGGTCCAGAGGGACCCGGGTTCAGTTCCCGCTAAGGGCATGTACCTCGGTTGCAGTTTGTCCACGGCCCTGGTTGGTCATGCGGGTGGCAGCCACTCAATGTGTCCCTTTCACATCGATGTTTCTCTCTCTCCCCCTCCCTCCCTCCCACTCTATCTGAACAAAAAATGGAAAAAATATGTCCTCGGGTGAGGATTAAAAACAAAACAAAACATCAGGCTTCCACCTGCATGGGCTGAGGAGCCCTGTGCAAATCAAGTGACCAGAGTTAAGTGCCACCCCCAGAGCTTGGGGCATGTGGCTGGAAGGGAAGGCCTGAACTAAAGGGTAGTGGGTAAGGAGGATCTGACGATGCTCACTGTTTAGCTGGAGGTCTCATAGTCAGGGTCTGGAGGAATCTGGTGTCAATTAGAAGGATGGGAGCAAACCATCCAGGGGGTGGGGGATTGAAAGCATGGAGAGGAGAGGTTGGGGATAGGGAGAAAGGGGTGGTTTAGGCAAGGGAAAGGTGGGGAATACACCAGAACCTGTACTGACACATATTCTGCAGTTGTTTTTTTCCCCTGGAATTTGGAAGGTCTGAATGAAAAGCCCTCCATTCATGCCAGGTCCTAAGCAGGGGAGCAGGAAGGGTGGAGTGGGAGCCATGAGGAGCTCTGGGAGAAAAGAAAGAGAAGGCAAAGAGGCCCAGGAATCCGCCGGAAGCTTTCCTGAAGCAAAGCAGGTTCTCCCAGGCGGATCCTGAGTGGAACGAGAGATGGTTACTCCTCCAGCTGTTTCTTGGAGAAGGTTTGGGTCAGAACAGAGAAGGGAGGAAGGCTGGACGAATGAGCTGCTCCAGGAAGATTTACTATCCCCATCCTCACCACCTGTAGTCCTCTTCACCCCAGCTCTGTCACCCCCACCCATGTTCATCAAGTGTCCGTCACTGTTTTCAGTGCTTAAGATACATGAGTGTGGGGAGAAAATAAAGATAAAAATTCGTCCTCCTGGAGATTACATACCAGCGAGGGAAGGTAGACAACACTGAATAACATAACAAATAAGTAAAAATTATATAGTGTGTTAGAAATACAGAGCTCAAAAGGTTTCAAGCTTAGGATAAGTAAAAGAAGAGAAAGGAGAAACTGAACCTAGGCATGAACGAGTGGAGGCAAAGAGGAGGGAGTGGGTACACGGGCTCAGAGGAGGGTCTGCTAGGGAGATCACGCAGGGATTGACCACCTGGGTTTTCTCTGGAAGGGGAAATGCTGGCAGTGCAGAAATTAGAAGTCTGGGTTTGGGGAAATGACAGGGGACACAGCAGTACAGCCATGGAGAAAAAACGGGGCAATGTTGGGCTTCCCCTGCAAGCATGCCCCAGGTCAGCCTTGCTGGGGTGAGCAGAGCAGGCCCAGAACAGGAACACAGAATCCCACAGGCCTCTCCTCAGCCCAGCTGTCCCGTCACTCACGCCCGCTGCCCATTGGTTATTTTTGCTATGGAATGTGCCAGCCCCTCGGATTCTCCTGGAGAACAGGGGCTCAAGTTACCCCCTCTCCTCACTCAGCTCCCCCATCTGTGAGTGGGTGTGTTTGGGGGTGGGCAGGCAATGTGCCTGTGAGCATTCAGGGTCCTCTGGCTGGAACTGATATGGACACACATGTGTACTCTCTCAGCACACGTCCTCATGCATGTGTCTGTATGTGCAACATTTGCCTCCAGGGTTATGGAAAACAGGACTACCTACACGTACCCAGAATGCACAAGACACGACTTTAAACTAAAAAATAAACGGACCACAAACTCAACTTAAGGAGCCAAGTACAAACTGATAATGAGCAAGGTTCTGTTGGCAGCCGCTGGACTTGAGCATGTTTGCTTATCCTCAAATATGTACTGTGCAGGCTAAACAAACTCATCAGTTGGCTTTGTATTTATTTGGACCTATGCAAACTTCGAGAGCCTACTGACCAATCAGCATGTGAGGCTTTATGTACTGTGGTCATTATCTCAATCAGTGCCTGGGTTAGAATCCTGGCTCTACCAGTTATTGGCTGTGTGGCTTTAGGAAAGTAACCTCTCTGTGCCTCAGTCTCCCTCTTGTTGTGAGGATTAAATGAGTTTATTCATATCAAGTGCTTAACATGATGCTTGGTGCATATCAAGCATGCAATACGTGTTGATGATAATGACTCTGTAGTTACAGCTCAGAAACCAGGATTGGCACTACTTGTGTATCCTGGGATGGAAGTTTGGATCTGGGGGACACCTGGAGACAACCTGTGTGGCTTTGGCTGTGATAGGACTTTACTGAATCTTACCCTTGTAGGTTAAATAGAGCCAGTTAATGCACATAAATGTTTCAAGCTCACAATGTTGTCATAAATTAGGTAGCTTTTATAAAGTGCCTGGCACTTAAGAAAGTTACAGTAATTGGGTGGGAAGTAGAATTTTGTGCAGGCAAAGTGTCCATGATGCTAAATGGGAGAACAAAGAAAGTTTGGTGAGTGAGAAGGTGGGTCTTATTTGTGAATAACAGGAGAACCTCTTGGCACTTCAGCTTGTGTGTATGTGTGTCCGTGAGCCAGGGTGCAGGGATAGAGTGCCTACCGTCAAGAAACTCAGGAGCCCTCTCTGGCTTTCCTGAGGAGCTTGGGGGTTTTTATAGTCTGGGTCATATCAGCATGTAGTCCGCGCCCTGTGGACGACCTAGGCGCCCCCACCCGGCACTGTGGACTGCGGCGCGCTACGGCCACTGCGAGTTGGGTACCGTCTGGCACAGGGTCCGTGTGCGCATGTTTGTAGAGTGAGCAAGTCGAGATGCGCTGACCTTCCAGAGCGGTCCCGCGGGAGGCGGAAGGGGGTGGCGTGGAGGTCGCGTAGGGCTGCCAATGAGAGAGTGGCCCAATCTGTCATGGGGGCCACTGCACCGCTTTCTGTGCCTCAGTTCCCCCATGTGTCCAGGGCCCAGGAGGCAGATGCAGGGTGGGGGTGCGGGGAGGCAGGTGACTGCCGTCCCAGGGGACGCAGAGGAGCAGGCCAGGGAAGGGGCGCCAGGTGGGGTGCCGGCTGGCGGGGGAGGGGCGGGCTCTGGGCGCGGCCGCCGCCGCCTTCCCCGGGCTAGGGCTCCCGCGCCCCCAGGCTGCTTCCGCCACTAGCGCTGGCTCCGGTCCGCTCCCCCGCTCGCCCCCGGCCCCGCCTCCGACTCCGACTCCGCCTCGCCCCCGCCCGTCCCCTCCTCGCCCGGCCGCCCGCCCGGCCCCCTCCCCCGCCATGAAGAAGCTGTGGGTGAAGAAGCGTTTCCAGGTGAGGGCTCCGGGGGCGGGCGGCGCCGGGAGGGGGTAGGAAGGGCTGGGCGCCCCGGAGGGAGGGCGGGTCACCGCGGCCCGGCCGGGGGAGGGGGCGCTGGAGTCGTGCCTGTCCCACCCTGGCCGCTGAGGCCGCGGGCCGGGCGCTCCCGGGGACTCCGGGATCTGCTGTAAGAGCGCGTAGCCCCCCGCCCCTCCCCGCGCGGAGCTCCCCTCCTCCCCCGCCCCATCGCCTGCAGTCCCCGCGACCACCCGGGGAGATCTCCGCGCCTCCTTTGGCGTAGAGCGCCCACTGGCTTCCTGGCCACCTTCTCTCCTCTAGCCTCTAGCCAACCTGGGCCCCGGGCCCTGCTCGGCTTTCCCGGTCCCCGCTCTGGAGCCTTCCATCTTCCGGAGCTCCTGAAAGCCAGGCACGGGGATCCGCGCTGCGCTCAATCAGTTGCCCAAGCCCTGCCCTGTCCTCGCGTACCCGGGCCTCTTTCCTGCATTCGTGAGGCCCAGACCTTTGGGGGACCTTGCTCTCTGCCCCCCATCACCCTCCCCGCCCTCATGACACCTATCTCAGGGATCTGTCTTCCTCCCCGCAGGAATCTGTGTCCCTACCCCTTCATCTCCTACTCATCCAAGCAAACACTAACTCCCCCACCCCCATCTCTTCCTTCACGTCAGTCAGCCCTTGTCCTGTCTCCGAGCCTCTATCTCTGGCAGTGTCGCTCAGGTCCCGTCCTGTGAGTCTGTCCATTATGGGCTTTGACCCACAGCCTTGCTGCCCTCTCTTCTTCCTCTCCCACTCCTCCCCAGAGCCAAGCTGAGCTCCAGCAGGGAGGGCTGGCAGGCCAGGAAGAGTGGAGACATTCCCTATGGCGGAAGCTGGCCACCTTGAGTCTCTGTCCAGCCCCCTCCACCCCCTGCCCACTGGCCCCTGAATGTTTGGACAGGAGGTATAAGAATGTCAGAAGCGAGCCTTCCCCTCAACAACTCATTCTGGCTTTTCTCTTTCAGAAAACCGGCCACTCCCGCCGGGCCTTTAGCCGCCTCACCCATGGTGTGTGGACTGTGGGCTTCCTGCTCTAACCCATGCCCACTCCTCCTCTTGGTCCATGTTCCTACATGAGGCACCCAGGCCTGGAAGACAGCTCATGAGATGTGGACCCCCCCCCCTACACACACACACATGTGCCCATGCTGCCCCACCCACCCAAGAAGGCTCCCTGTGCCCTGCTGCTGAGAGAGGCCCTAGCAAAGGGGGGTTGGGAAGTCATGCACACCCCACCCTGGGTTCACTGTTTTCCATCCATGGGACCAAGTGAGGATGAGCTCATTGCCATGCTTTGGCCACTGGTACATGGCTTCTGCTTGTCATGGCACACATAGAGAAACTGAGGCTCAGAACCTGATAGTCTGGGAAAGTTAAAAGTATATCCAGGAAACTTTTCTCCTAGCCTAACTGGGCATTTTTGAGGGCCATTCAGCAGTAGAAGAGAGGGATGGGGAAGAGGGTTCTTGTAACGTCATGATGCAGAACAGATGAGGCAGTGGTTTGCAGGGAGGGGTCAAAGCACAATATAAATATTGTAACAGCAGGTGAGCCTAACCCCTAATGAGGGGTGGCTGGGCTGAGCACAAGCAGGCGGTGTGTGTGTGTGTGTGTGTGTGTGTGTGACCAGTGAGTACACCAGTAAAAGTGCCAAGGGTACAGGGTAACTGGGGTGGTTGGAATTACTAGCCATAGCACGCAGCTTCCCAGCCCTGGGCACACTGGGAGCTTGCAGGTAGTCAAGAGCTAGAGATGCTTTGCCCATCCCAGGTGTCTCCCCTCCCTTTCCCATCCCCACAGGGCATCTCTGGGCACTGGGTACCCTTGTGCCCTCTGTGCTGCCTGCCCACCGTGCCCTACCCCACAAACATTCTGATAACAGTCTGTCCATGTCTCTCTTCTGCTGCTCCTATGGAAGCGAAGTTTTCCGCTCCTGCAGAAAGCACAGTTACGGTAGGAAACTGGCTCCTGCTCTAGCCCTCCACTCCCCCCTCTTCCCTGCCCAACCCGGCCTCTCCTCACCCTGCCTCAGCTGCACCCTGATGTGTTCCGGCTGGCTTGGGGTGGAGGACAGGCTGGTCCTGCGGTTGGTCGAGTGCCCTGACAATACGACTCTGAGGTGACTCCCCTTTATTTCTGGGGTACCGGAACCCAGAATTTAGAGCCTTGGAACCCAGGACCTTGTTATTTTGAGGGCTGCCCAGGAACTTAAGCTACCATTGACAGGAGAGGAGGGACCGGAGCTGAGGCCCTGGTAATTCATTAACTGGTTGGGATGCGGATGGTAGGTAGTTGAAGGCGTTACCAGGGAGGCAAGGGTGAGGAGCCAGGGCCCAGAGATGGAGCCAGGCGGCTGGCATGGGAGGGGTTACCTTGAGCAGCCCGGGATAGGCAGGGGTATTTGGGGTGCAAACAGGTGAGGACAGGTACCAGAAGTCCTACAGTGGTAAGATGGAGCTTGTGGTGGGGGAGGCAGGAGGTGACATGGGGAAGAGTTGGAGTGAGAGGGAGGAGGGCCCTGCCCACACAGACCTCTGTTTCTCCAGACTTGGAGACAGGCGAGGATGACATCAGTGATGTGCAAGGGACCCAGCGCCTGGAGCTTCGGGATGATAGGACCTTCAGCACCCCCACAGGTGAGATCTCTGGGGTGCTCAAAGAGCAGGCGGGTGGGCCTACCAGGAGAGGCACCTGGGCTTCACCATGCTCATTTCTCTAGGGGGCTCCGACACCCTGGTGGGCACCTCCCTGGACACCCCCCCGACCTCCGTGACAGGCACCTCAGAGGAGCAAGTGAGCTGGTGGGGCAGCGGGCAGACGGTCCTGGAACAGGAAGTGGGCAGCAGGGGTGGCACCCGCCGCCCCCCGGGCAGCCCAAGGCAAGCACAGGCAGCCGGGGCCGGGCCACGGCACCTGGGGGTGGAGCCGCTGGTACGGGCATCTCGAGCTAATCTGGTGGGCGCAAGCTGGGGGTCAGAGGATAGCCTTTCGGTGGCCAGTGACCTGTATGGCAGCGCATTCAGTCTGTACAGAGGACGGGCGCTCTCGATCCACGTGTAAGTAATGCTTCACACGGGCCTGCACTGTTGCACCTCACCATGCTGTCCTGCACTGCCCCTCACCGCTCCATCAGCCTCCACCCCCATCTCCCCGGCACCATCCGCCCCTCTGTGCCCTTCTCCACCCCCAGTCGCTTCCACTCCTGGCCCCAGCTATTCACTCTTTCTTCCCACACTGCTCCATCCATCTCCTGTGCCATCACCACCCACAGCCTCCCACACCTACTGTTCTGGCTCAACATGCCATCTCCATGGTCTCTGAACCCCTCTGTCCCTTCCTTGTCTCCTCTAATATCTCCACTTTCCCAGGGGCCCTCTCCTGCCTCACCCATTCAGGCTCCAGTTGTCCCCAGGATTCCCCCCCCCTTGGGGCCCCCTCCGTGCCTGCTGTCTCAGCAGCTGCTGCCTTTTCATCTCTCTGCACATTCCTGTTCCCTGTGGGCCTTTTTCTGGGAGGAACAGAACCACGGCAGCTCCCGGGAGAGCAGGAGAGAGCAAGAGAGCAAGAGCACATCCAGGAGAGAGAAGAGAGCGAGGTGGTCACGGGGCAGATGGGGCCAGGGGCCTGGGAAAGCAGGAGGATGTGGGGTGTGGGGGAGTAGGGGACCAGGGCAGAGAGGGATGAGACAGGGGGCTGGGGTAGAGGCAGAGGGGTTGGAATGCTGGATGGGGGTGCCTGTGATGATCTTGTGGGAAAGACCGAGGGTGGGGTTGAAGGTTGTCCTGGTAGGGGTTGTTGTCCTGAGGAGTGGAGGAGGTGTTGGAGTGAGGCACTGGAGCCATTTTTGGAGATTTGGGGATTGGCAGATACAGGAGGGAGTACTATGATAGAAGAGGGAAGTGGCTGATGAAAGAGGTATTGGGGGGCATTTGGGGAGATGACAGGGGGTCTGCTTTGTGATGGGTGTGTGTGTCGGGGGAGGTACCATCATGGAAGAGAAGGAAGGGGCCTGTTGTGGGGAAGGTGGTTGGAGTGGCTAATGATGGGCAGGGGAGAGGTCTGGGCAGGGGTAGGGAGGCTCCCTTGCTTTATCTGGTTGGCATTAACCTGGTGCTCCTGTGCCCTGGACTTGCCTTTTCCTTCTCTGCCTGTCTTTGCCAAGCCTCAGCCAGAGCCTGGAGTTGCTATGGCAACTTCAGAGGAACCCATTTCCTTAGTGATGTCTGTGGTATGGAGGCTGGCCTGGAGCTAGAAACTGCCGGCAAGAGGCTTCCTCTGCTGTCCCAGTTTCTCTCCATGCCTCACCTAGTTCCCATGGGCCACTCCTCAGAGACTCTGCTGTCCCTCCCCCAGAGTAGATTCTGCCTCCCTGCAGGTGGCTGGTTGAGATTCCACTCCCTCAGGGTACTATGGGTGGCCATCCCCATGCCCCCCACACCTTTCAGAGGTGGGGTCTGCAGTGGAGGTGGCCAACCCAGGCAGTCTAAAACATCCTTATGCTCAGGCACCCCAGGAACTTCTGCTCATGGTGCATACCCTATTTCTCCTCCCTTCTGTGCCCCCAGAATCCCAGACATTCTGGAAAGAACAAGAGCTCGGGAGTCAGACTTCCTTGGGTTTCAATCCTAGCACCATTTCCTAGCTGTCTCGCCTTGCTAAGGCACTGTTACCTCTTTAAGCCTCAGTTTCTTCCTCTATAAATGGACCTGATAACAGTTCCTATCTGAAAGGATTGTTGTGAGGATTAAATGACTCAGTGCATTTAAAGCATTTTGTACATGCCTGGCACACAATAAGTACTCAACAAGCCGTTTCATAACTTTTTATTAAGCTTTCTCTAATGTGTCAGGTATGGTGCTAACATCTCAGATTCCTTTTCTTGCTAATCTTATGTTTGATATGCTCCCCAAGGGTCCAGATGGGGGAAACTGAGGCCCACCTCTTGGACCTCAAAGCTCTGTAGGTGAGAGGGGTACTCTGGGCTGACCAGCTCCTTCCCGTCTCCTCTTCTCCTGCACTCCCAATTCAGGCCCACGCAGTAGTTATTTCTGAGCTGAGTTATTTCTGAGCATACCCCTTTGGGGAGCTTCTGTGCTTCTCCAGGGAGTTCCAAGGACTCAGGTAACTTTCCCAGGGGCAGGACAAATTCAAAGGCCTGTACTGGGGGCAGATTGATTAAATGGAATGGGAATCTGGGTATCCTAGTCTCCTACCCTAGGGACACCTGCTGTGTCCTTTCTGTACTGGACTCAGGTCTGAGATAGTGTTCGGTTACCCCAGGGATGGAGCATTGCTCCTGGAAGGAAGGCTCAAAAGGCTTGTGCCTGTTCTTCTGGGGCCGCTGTGAAGGGAGTATGTCCTGCTGAGGACAGGCAGGACTGTGGGGACAAGTTGGGGGCAGGGATGAGTGGGAGGCTGCATTCCTGAGAGGGCCCCTCCCCATCCAACCCTTTTGCCTTCCCTTACCACTTCATCTTTTGGGTCTTAAGCCTCATTCTTTTGTCTCTCACCCCTCAGTTTTGTTTCTGCTGTTTCCCAGCTTCTGGGGCTGGGGGGAGGGGGCTGGTCAGAGCCCCTGGGGCTGAGTCTGTACCTGGACCCAGTCACTAGCCCAATCTTCCGGTGTGCCAGGGCCGCCGCCTCTCCCCAGCACAGCACCTGCTCTGGCTGTGCCTTCCTCTTTGGGGGGAGGGGGCGGAGGTCTGGCCCATGTCACCCTCAAGCCTTCCCAGCATGTCACTACCAACTCCTGTCACAAGCTGAGGGTCTAGGAGGGGAGGCCCCCTGAATCTTCTACCCCTCTTCGTCTCGGTTCCACAGCAGTGTCCCTCAGAGCGGATTGCACAGGGAGGAGCCCGACCTTCAGCCTCAGCCGGCCAGCGAAGCCCCACGTCGCCCGGCCCTACCTCCTCCCTCCAAATCCGCGCTGCTGCCCCCACCGTCCCCTCGGGTGGGTAAGCGGCCCCCGCCGGGACCCAGCGCCCAGCCCCCCGCCACCCCCACGCCGCCCCACCGGCGCACTCAGGAGCCAGTGCTGCCCGAAGACACCGCCGCCGACGAGAAGCGAGGAAAGAAGGCCAGGTCGTCGGGGCCCTCACTAGCAGGCACGGCCGAGTCCCGGCCTCAGACACCGCTGAGCGAGGCCTCGGGCCGCCAGTCGGCGCTGGGTCGCTCGCCGCGGCTGGTGCGCGCCAGCTCCCGCATCCTGGACAAGCTGCAGTTCTTTGAGGAGCGACGGCGCAGCCTGGAGCGCAGCGACTCGCCACCGGCGCCCCTCCGGCCCTGGGTGCCCCTGCGCAAGGCCCGCTCCCTGGAGCAGCCCAAGTCGCAGGGTGGCGCCGCGTGGGGCTCGCCCGGGGCCTCTCAGGAGGAGCTGCGGGCGACCGCAGGCAGCGTGGCCGAGCGACGCCGCCTGTTCCAGCAGAAGGCTGCCTCGCTGGACGAGCGCACGAGGCAGCGCAGCCCGGCCTCCGACCTCGAGCTGCGCTTCGCCCAGGAGCTGGGCCGCATCCGCCGCTCCACGTCACGGGAGGAGCTGGTGCGCTCGCACGAGTCACTGCGCGCCACGCTGCAGCGCGCCCCGTCCCCTCGAGAGCCCGGGGAGCCCCCGCTCTTCTCTCAACCCTCCACCCCCAAGACCTCGCGGGCCGTGAGCCCCGTCGCCGCCCAGCCGCCCCTTCCAAGCGTCGCGGGGAGGCCTGGGGATGAGCCGGGGAGGCCCCGGAGCCGCGGGACGGCAGGCAGGACAGAGCTGGGGGAAGGCCCGCAGCAGGAGGTTAGGCGCCGGGACCAGTTCCCGCTGACCCGGGGCAGAACCATCCAGGAGAGCCGGAGCCCTGTGCCGACTCCCGCCCCAGCCGATCCCCCCGAGGCCAGGACAAAAGCCCCTCCGGGTCGGAAGCGGGAGCCCCCGGCACAAGCCGTGCGCTTCCTGCCTTGGGCCACGCCGAGCCCGGAGGGCGCTGCTGTGCCCCAGACCTTGGAGAAGAACAGGGCGGGGCCTGAGGCCGAGAAGAGGCTGCGCAGAGGGCCGGAGGAGGATGGTCCCTGGGGGGCCTGGGACCGCCGAGGGACCCGTAGCCAGGGCAGAGGTCGTAGGGCCCGGCCCACCTCGCCTGAGCTCGGTAAGGCCTCGGGAAGCACCCAGAAGGTGCTGGGACCTGGGGGGGAGCGCATTTAGGAAGAGGGAGGTTGCTAGGCAGTTTCGAGGGTCTGAGTTCCCAGGGAAGGCATGGACCAAGCTCATGTGTGAGTGAAGGGTTGTGAAGGTTGATGTGCTAAAACCTGCCTGCTGGTGAGGCAGAGTGTGTGTTTTTATGGAGGCGGGGTGGAACCCAGGTGTGAGCAAAAACCCGGTTCCCAGGTGCCTGCCATAGACCCCCCTGGGTTCAGTGGCATGCTAGTCTGTTCCGTCAAGGACCTAACTGTGATGGAAGGCACTGGTGGGAATCTAAGGAGCTCCTCCACACACCACCCTTCTGTGGGGGAAGAGATGGAAGCCTGTCTCAAGAAATCATTTGTTAGTTCCCTGTTACAGGCAAGCTTTGGACCAGCCAACTCTCATCTCCGTCCTCCCCATCCTGACACCATCCCCTGACCCATCTGTAGCCACTAAAATCTGACTCAGTCTCTCCTTCTAGCCTCCTCGCTCCTATCCTTGAGTCCCTGCATCCCCGAGCTGACTGTGGTCACATGACAGCCTGTGTGTGGTCTCCCAGTCTTCCTGTGGGTGATGGCCAATAGCCAGACTGTCCCTCCCCTTAACTCTCTTCATCCTGAGCATCAACTTGGGACCTACTCCTGGGTTGAGGCACAAGAAGCCATCCTTCACTGGCTCCCACCTCCTGCCTCCTCCCCAGGCCAGAGGCTCCTACTCGCCGCTCCTAGGAGACCCTGTGCATGTCTTTTTCATTGCACTTGACACCCTGTATTTTTCTTCAGCAGAATCACTTTATTTTTCACTTAAGTCTTAATGCCTCAAAATTTCTAGAGATGATTAGGCCCTGTCCAGCGTTCTACTAGTCATTGTTGTTGCACATGCACAGCCATGTCCCGGGCATTGTTAACTGGGCACTTAGAGGGTGTTATTTTAACTTAGTCTGTATGCCAGCTTTGCAAGATACTGGGTATTATTTATCAGCTCCATCTTACAGATAACAAAACTGAGGCACAGAGAGGTCATCTAATTGCCCAAGTTTATGTAGCTGGAAGACAGCACAATTGGGATTCTCACTGCTCTTTTGGCACTGTGCCTTATCTAGCTATCAAACGTCAGAGTTAGAAAATACTGAGATCTTTTTGTGTGTACAAGCATCCTATAAGCAGGGACCACATCTTAACTTCTTGTTATCTCCCTGGTGCCAAACAGAACTTAGCATGCAGTCAGTGCAGTGTTTCTGTTTGATGAATGGACAAAATCAAAGCTGTTTTCATGAGACCTCTCAGATGGCTATAGAACCACCTGCCACTCCCTCTCATGAATCTGGCAGCATCACTAATATGACAGTACACCATGGGTTGCCCTGTGGCACCATTATTATTGTTTATGTCTCAGGTGCTATTCAGTCTGTATGGAAGCTTGTAATATCTTGTGCTCCTCAGTGTGCCTGGCATAGGGTCTGATCTACCATCCCTGCCCACTGATTTGTGTACAGACACAGCACAGTTCCCCTCTTACTCCAGAAACAACACTCTGTGGCGGGGCTGAAGAGCAGCCAAACTAATGTAGAGTCCTGGTTGCCCTGTCCTACTTGAGAACCTTCCTTCTGTCAGGACATTCAGGAGAGAGATTTTTTGCTCCCCAACCCCTACATCCTAGAAGCCCCTCTCTCTGAGTTTGGATTTCCAAGATGGGGGGCTACCATCACATCCTCTCCCCCGGAGTCATCTCCTTAGGGACCATATCCCTTTACCCTGTCACCTGTGTCTCTGGCAGAGTCTTCGGACGACTCTTATGTGTCTGCTGGAGAGGAGCCCCTGGAGGCCCCCATGTTTGAGATCCCCCTGAGGGATGCGGTGGTGGCCCCAGGGGCAGATGTGCTGCTCAAATGTATCATCACTGCCAACCCCCCTCCCCAAGGTGAGCTACAGAGTTGGGGCCTGGCTAAGGTTGAGACAGGGAGGGGTGGGGAAAGGGGAGATCATCGGCTCCATGGGGCTGGTCTGACTCCTGTGTGTGTGTTAGAGCTTCACCAGAATCTTTTGAGAGGGGAGGGCAGGCCTGGGCTTCTGGGGGGGGGGGGTCCTCCAATTCCCTAGGGTGGGGAGAGGAGTGGTTTGAGTTCTGTGTGAGGGGTGTGGGGTGGGGGGAGATTCGTCTCAGTGGGCCCCTGTGGACCATAGTGACTCGGTCCCCCTGCTGCTTCCCCACAGTGTCCTGGCAGAAGGATGGGTCCGCGCTGCGCAGTGATGGCCACCTTCTCATCCGGGCTGAGGGCGAGCGGCACACCCTGCTGCTCCGGGAGGCCCGGGCGGCTGATGCTGGGAACTACATGGCTACCGCTACCAACGAGCTGGGCCAGGCTAGCTGTGCTGCCACGCTGGCCATGAGACCTGGTAGGCAGCCTGTGGGCCCCAGGGCTGGGTGGGTGAGCAGTGACCCTTCCCGTGGGCCCAGGTTCCCTTCCCACTCCCAGCCTGGAGCTCCACTTTCAACCAGTGTGCACAGGCTCTTCTCTTGTGTCCCCTGATCTGGTGGAAGCATTTTAAATGGCCTTGGTCTCAGGGCACAGGCCAAATTCCCAAGGCACACACCAAGCTCCCATTTCATGAAGTCACTGAAATTTGTCTTTAGACATCCTCTAAAGGCCATTCTTTCGTGGCATTTCCCTGAACAGGGTCCTGTGGGGAAAGCAAATTATCTTTGCGTCTCAAAGAAAAAGAATCTCTTGGCTCAACGGCTTAAAAGCCATCAGGAACCTTCTGAGGTTATTTCCTCTCTAGAACAGCCCCCCTACACCCTTAAAAGAGATAAATGCTTTTAAGTGCCTCTCTCCCTCCCTTGCTCCTTCTGTTGAACCCAAAACTCTAACGAGGGTGTAGCTGAGACCACCTTTTGGGAGGTGGCAGTGGCTGAGGCTGCCTTGTTTTCTATTTTTATGACAGTCCTCACTTGGTGTCAGACTACTTCCTTTGGGTTTAAGCCCAGTTTCGTTCAGGTTCAGGGTAGGGCTGGACTAGTGTCCATGTACTTGGCCAGTTCAACTTGTTCAGGTCACTGGGCCTGCCGGTATGCTGACCCTGGACAGTGGGGGTGGGAGGAAATGAGGCTGGGAAAGGGGCATTCCAGGAGGAAAAGATGCAGACTCAGCACTCAGGAGATTACCAGTAGAGGACGTAGACTGGAGGAAAGTGCAGGGAGATGAATACTGTACCTAGGGCAGCTGAGCCGTCGGTCGGTGTTGGGGGTGCTGGATTGAGAGACATCAGGGCCCTGAAAGAGGCTGGAATTTAGACCACAGTGGGAGGGGCCCAGCGTGCCAGCATGGGGAAGAGCACATGCTGTTCTGTCCCTTTCTTTCACTCAGCCCTGTAGGTGACAAGATAACAGAGCCTGTCTTGCTGTGGTCTCAGGGCCTCGGCACTTTCATGATTAGGGAGTTCTTGGTGGTGTCTGCCCTGAGTCCAAGTCCTGCTTTAGATCCTTTTGGTTGTACCTGGCTGGCTTTGCAGAACAGCAGGTCTTCGTTTATAGACCCCTCCCTGGAGCTCTCTCCTTCCCCTGGCCTCGCCCCTCCCACCTCAGTGAATCATAACTGTCCCTCCACTGTTGCTTCCCTCCTTCCATCAGCTCTGGGATTTGCTTCTGATTCACCTCCCAGCTCCTGTTAGGAGGCCCAGGCCTGGCTCCAGGACTCCGGTCAATACCTGGCTTGGACTAACATTTGGCAAGGAGTGTGTGTGGGGGGGTGCCCCAATACTGGCTCGGGGCCATTTGGGAGCCTTTTATGGTTGGGAAGGAGGCTTGGGGCAAGGCAGCTGTCTGCACTTGTCTTGTCTTTGCTTGCTGAACATCCCTGCATTCGAGTTCCCTCATTTGTAAACCAGAGATAATTATACGATTCGCAGGAAAGAAAGCAAATGTGTGAACGAGCTTTATGAACTGTAAAGCTATAGACAAATGTTGGTTGTTAGCATTATTAAATGGTGCTGTTGTGCACAAGAGCTCAGGTTTCCTGGAGGCTTCGGGAAGCTCTTGCCTCGTCTTTCCTCCCCTCGTACTGTTTATGCCTTGGGGTCTTCTCCCTGCCCTTGCCAGGCCCGCAGCCCCCAGCCCCCAGCCCCCCATATTTCCCAGCCTGTCATAGCATCTCTGTGTCTCCTCCACCCTGGGAAGCCAGGATTTGTACCCAGAGAACAGCTCCAGAAAGTCAGAATGGCTCCAGGACGCCAGGCTTGGGGGGCAGGCGCGTGTGTCCACACTCAGCTCTTGTGGAGGAAGCAGACTTTCTTACCCTACAAGGCTCTGTTTGGTCCGAGCAGCTGGACAGAGGCCAGGAGACTGGGAGAGCAGCAAGAGTGGGTGGAACCAGTAGGTGGCACAGACATTTGGCAAAGCTTGGGGTCCCAGGCCTGGAGTTTATAGGGAGTGAGGGGGTGGGGCTAAGGAAGGGCGTTAGGCAGTGGGGCTGCGGGTGGGGTAGGAGTGAGTTGAGGGAGGGAGTGTCTGGTGTCTTTTGGGAAGAGGCCTTATGGAGCCACCTCCTTTTCTTGCTCCTCGCCAATCCCTTTGGTAACCAGGAAAGGTGCCACCCCAACAAGACCAGCTTTTGAGGGCCACAGATTCCAATTCCCGGTTGGGAACCACTAAGAACTAGAGAATGTAGTTCCCTTGGTGCTGTGGTTCGGGAGGCACGGTGTGTCCTCACCAGCTCTGGAGCCCCACCCAGACCTGGACCCCTTCCAGTCTGCCCCACCCCACTGAATAACTGCTGAGACCACAGTTGGGCTCCCAAAGGGTGTGTGTGTATTGGGCAGGGGGCTGGAGGGTGTGAGATGGGAAGCTAAGCATTTCGCAGCTGCCCGCATCCATCACGCAGGCACTTATTGGGAACCAACTGGGAGCCAAGTGCTACCTCTCTCCAAACAGTTTTATGTGTTTGGAGAGTGCCATGTACTTTCTCCCAGACCTTTTCACATCTCTTCCCTTACTTGAACTACATCGCACCATGTACAGCGGACCCTTGAACAATGCGGGGATCAGGGGCACCCACCGCCATAGCCATCGAAAACCTGCATGTAACTTAGTCAGCCCTCCACGTAGGCAGATTCCCAACCGCCAGGTGACCCTTGGACAACTCTGGTTTGAACTACTCAGAACAGCTGGGAAAAAAATCCGTGTGTAAGGGACCATGTTAAAACCAATGCTGTTCAGGGTCAGCTCTGTATGCCTTGGAGGGACCTGACAGGTGGCAACATTCCCAATTTACCGATGGGAAGATAAAACACGCAGAGTAAAGTGACACAGAGGTGGCGCAAGGCCAGCACCTTTTCTTAGCATCTATAACCTGCTTTGGGATTAAGCAGCAGGGCATTGAAATACTCACCTGTGAAGCAAATACAGGTAGTGTGATGGCAGGTGAACAGAACAGGACTAGTCAGCATCTCCTGAGCACTTTGTATGTACCAGGCCCTGTGCTGATTGGGTTCTCACATCTAATCCACCCTGTAAGGTAGGTTCTGTTCTTATGCCATGTTACAGATGAGGAAACTGAGACTTGGGAAACTTTAGCTAATTGCTGTAGAGCAGCACTGACCACTAGACCTTTCTGTGATGGTAGAAATGTTATATATGTGCACGGTCCAGTATTGTAGCCCCTAGCCACATGTGGCTATTAAACACTTGAAATAGGGCTAATGTGACTGAATTGCTGAACGTTTCATTTCATTTTAATTAATGTACATTTAAATAGTCTCAGTGGCTAGTGGTTACCCTATTTGCTCAGCTGTAGGAGCACAGGGACAGTGGGAAGCTGGGTGGTGATTTAAGCCCCGCCTCTGGGTCTCCCAAGTCTGTACTCCTAACCACTGCACCGTACTGTCCCTTTTTCTCTACTCAAGAGGTTCAGGGTTCAGGTAGAATTGCACTCATGGGGTGGGGGCAGAGACTGTCAATGCCTTCAGAGTTTTCTCTTCTTCCTCTTTTGACTATCACCTCCACCGTGACTGTGGTCCTGCTTTTTTCTCTGTATGACCCCGGTGTGCACACCACTGATTCACCCCCACCAAGTGCTCTGGTCAGGAGGAAGGGGCTCCATGTGCCTGGGGCCTCCATCCTGCTGCCTTTAGTCCTCCCCTCAAGCACGGGTCTCATATATTTAAGCCCAGGGTTCTAGCATTTTCCAGCAGAGACCGTGGTCTCTTCACTTTACTTTAGCTGGCCATCATGTCCTCATCTGGACAGCAAGGATAGGCTCCTGGGCTCCTTTCTCAGGAAGATTTGTGAGGCTCTGCAGGGCTGAAGATTTAGCCAAGGACCCTTGGGCCAGAGGATATGGCTGATCAAAGCTCATCTAGTCCCATCTGTACGATGACACTATCACAGCAGAAAAAGGTGGTTTTGGGAGATCATGAATGTAAAGGAAAGGAGGGAAATGATAGCACTCCTGTCTGCCCCCTTCTGCTCCTGGCCCGGGCAGATTCTTATTTGTGAAGTCAGTGGCTGCCTGTGGAGGAGATCTTGGAATGCCACACGCCCCGTTGTCAATCTTTGGTGGGGTTTGGGCAGCATCTAAAAACGCAGTGTGGTCTCTTGACCAGACTCAGCCCTCCTTCCCCACTTCTGTCCACCAGAAGCAGGTCTGCCCCAACAGGTGTCCCCGCAGGGCTGCTACCTCGGAATGGGGGTCATCACACAGCCCATCGGAAGAATGGGGACCTAATTTACTGTGGGTGCCAACGCTTATCCAACATGGAGCAATGGTAAATAATCATTTGTAAGGAATGAACCACTTCTGTGACTAGGTCAGGCTGACCATGTGAAACACTCTCTGCTTCCTTGTCCATTTTTAAAACCAAACTGAAACATTCTCAGCATAACTCTTCTCCTTTTCCCTCACTTCCCCGATGGGATTACCATAGCAGGTATTTAAACAGATCGCATCTGGAGGGACCCACTGAGGCTGTGGGTGGACAGCCGGCTGTGAGTGGCCAGGTCACATAGAAGGTTGTGAGCCTCCAGCACATACTCCCTTCCTCAGAGACCTCAAGGAACTCCCTTAGCCCCCAGAGTGAAGGCCACACTACGGAAGCTGGCCTCCACCATCTGGACCTGAAGATGATCTGAGGGTGGCTGGAGGCAGCTGAGGCAGTGGGCGGGACCTACTCCAACATGGTCACTTCCCATTTCTTTCTTCTTTACCTAGTTCTGTAGCCAGAGGGGTTGCGCTACAGTTCTGTGCACAAGCTTTCTGCCTCTGAACATTTGCTTATGTGGTTTCCTCTTCCAGGATTGCTTTTTTCTGCTTAAACTAAACTCTTAATTCTAATACCACCCCTTCCCTCAGTTCCCCCTTCTTCCCTGAGCCAAAAGTATTGTCCTACTCTCTTCACTCTGCTCCTCTCTTGCCACCCTATTCCTGTTTGCTCTTACAGTCGTGTGTGCATCTGGCTTGTCATCCCTGTCAGCCAGAGGGCTCCTGAGGTTATGGCTGTGCTTCGGCTACTCTTAGCCCTTGCAGCCATACCTGGAGGCTTTCCTGGACAGTCAGCGGCAGTGGGGGGTAGAGATCCTCATGACTCTCCAAGCCCCTGGAACCACCTGGGTGACACGCAGAGGCTGGCTGAGACACATACTGCAAATGTAATGAGGATCGGCCTAAGAGTGGAAGTTAGGAGACAGAGGAGACCATAGAGCAGTGGTCCTCAGTGTTGTCTCCAGACCAGGAGGATCAGCATCACCTTGGGAAGGTGTTCGAGATGCACACTATCAGCCCCAGCCCTGATCTAGTGAATCAGAGACTCGCAGGTCCCAGCAATCTGTGTCTTAAGGGTGATTCTGATGAATGGTAAATTTGAAAACCACTGTAGAGGTAGGGACCTTGTGCAGGAGAGGCCAGGTGGTATAGTGGGAACACATGGGCTGTAGAGTCAGACATCTGAGGTTCAGAGCCCCGCCCTGAAGTTTGATGGCAGAGGTGGGACTCAGTGATACCACCTCTTAGGGTTAACTTTCTCTTTACATGGGGATCATATAGGTCCCTAAACTTTTATGTGCATAAGAATCAACTAGGTGCTTTTGAACATGCAGTTTCCTGACCTCTGTTTCAAGAAATCTAATTTTTCAGGTCAGAGTGAGGCCCAGGAATTTATAGTTTAAACAGGCTCCCAGGTGGTCCTGATGTGGGTAGTTCAAGGACCATTCTGAGAAGTCCTGAGGGTAGAGGGCCTTATGTGACACCTTTCATGTAGGTGGCTGTGACTGTTTCTATTGTGAGAACACCTCAGGGGATGTTGGGACTGGTATTGAGCTGGATGCATCAGTCTGGGGAGGGAGGGCTCGCCAACTTGTGGGCTCTCCAGTGCCAGTACTTTGATCGTGATTTGGCCTGGGAGCAGTGTTGAAAGGCCAGACACGTGCACAGAGTCGGTGTGTTTTGCAGTGGTGGGAATGTAGGGGCAGCACCTACATGGTGGGCATATGTGCATGTTAGTTATGGGGGGGGCACCTGCTCCCCACTCCCTGGCTGGTGTACCTGTTTCCCACAGTGAGAGCTGGCCTTGTGGGTGGATCAGGGCTGGGATGTAGGAACTGGCTACAAAGATGACTTTGGTGGTGGGCCAATAAAAAGTGGGGTGGTGGTACCAGAGCCTGGGACCTGGAGACAGAGATTCCTGATCAGCCTCCTTGGCCACGCAGTTTTGGGAGTACAGAGGGTGGAGGTCATGGCCTTGTTTCAGAGAGACCTAATTCTGCCCCCTCTTTAGCCTGAGCTTCCTGCCTAGGCTGCTCTGACAGCCTCCTCTCTGAGGGGCTTGAAGGACTCTGGTTAGCTTGGTCACTGGATGCCCCCTGGCTGTTCCCCTGGCCACCACCAGGGGTCTCTGAAGATCCCTGCAAACTTGACCCATCTGTTTTAATCTCTACCTCCCTGAGCCCTGAGTGGCCTCAGCGCTGTCCAACCTGGAGGTGACTCAAGAGGTCACCAGGATCCACAGAGGGGAGGGGCGCCTGCCTCCAGGGGCCATGCCTGTGATCTCAGCATCAGCTAATGGCAAGCCCCGAGCAGATGCTCACCAAGGGGCCATTCTGACTTCCTGCCCCACCCCCACTTCAAGACAGTCAGCCTGAATGGTGAGCCCCCCCTCCTCGACCAGCCCCCCCTTCTTCACTGGCAATGATGGGAAACACAGGTCATAGCTTGGGAATGTGGCCCTGGGCAGGGGTGGTAGGAGGAGGGAGAAGGACATGTGACCTCTCAACAGCTCCCTTACTCTTCTGCTGTCTCCAAGCCCCTTCCCCAACCCAAATACGAGGGCTGCTAGTTGTGAGGGGCTACTGGGGGAAGCAGCCCCTGCCTTCTCACTGTTGGCCCTGGTGGGGCTGATGGGGTGAGTGCCAACTGCCAACTGGTAGGGCCTGTAGGAAGAGTTTGGGCGCAGGCCCAGTGTCCTGTGGTGGCTATTGGGCCAAACCTGCCATGGCAGGAGGGGAGACAGAGATGGGGCTCTGGGCCCAGTCAGGTTGAGGGGGCTTCTCTGGGAAGGAGGCTGAAGGTCCCGACAGTTCTGATTCTCTGCACCGGAGAAAACAGGATGTGGCCTTGCTCTGTCGTATCTGAGGCTTGTTGGGGATCTGGTGGGTTGGTAAGAGCAAGGGGCATCCTAGGGGCTATTTGCCTTCAGTACCTCCGCTGGTGGACCCGTCGAAATGAATGGGCCAGGGTGAGTATCTTGGATGCTGCAGGGCAGTGCCATCCCCATCTTCCCTGGAGACCAGGCCCTGGCACTTTGAATCGAGGTGCCACCGAGGGGGCTTCATGCTTGTCAGGGACCAGGAGCTGTAAGGAGAGAAAAGGCAGATCCTGCTGCTTGGGAATGAGCAGGGTGGCTAAATACAGCCAGGCTGCTCTCTGCCCCTCCCCTCTCCTCCCCCTCCACTCCAGGCCGGCTGCTGTGGTCTCAGCAGGCACCACCTCCCCAGCCAGCTGCCTGCCTGCCACCCAGCCTGTCCCCACCAGGCCAGCCCCCACCTTCTCCTTCCCCTCCCCCAGGACCTCGTGCAGAGCCTCAGCAGGGTCAGCGAGTGAGTGGGGCTGGGCAGGCTGGGCTCTTGCTCTCTGGGGAGCCTGGCGGGGTGGGCAGGCAGCAGAAGGGCCTGGTGCCAGGGCAGAGCCTTCTGGACAGGCGCAGGCTGGGGTCCGTGTGCAGAGTCTCGAGGTGAGTTGGGGTGCAGCCCTGTGGGGGGCTGGGCCACAAGGGCTTGGGGTGGGGGAACTAGGAGGAGGGGCCAGGGGGCTGTGGCAGATTCATGTCTGTATTTGGCAGTCGGCTAGGAGCCAGCTCAGTGAGGCTCGGCTCCTGGCCAGTTGCAGGGGAGGGCGTCAGGGCCCTGGGGACACCCCTCCCCCAAAGACATGCTGGTGCCCCCTCCTCTTCCCCAGGCTGAGCCACTTTTCTCTGTGGATGACTCAAACTCTGCTTTCCCATCCCCTGAGAGTCTTGGGGTCCATGCTTTAGGGCTGGGGCCAACAGGTGCCCCTGGGGTATCTGGGGCAGGAAGCTGAGAAGGGAGAGGGGGAAGGGCGGGCTGGACAGTGCCACCTCATTGGCCCTGGCACTGAGGTCAGGATGGGGCTTGTCTGAGGTGTGTGTTCCTTTGCACCAGGCCCAGCTCACCCAAGAAACGGGTGTCCTAGCTGTGCCACTCTGGGTTCCAGAGACGTGAACCACCTGTATCAGGAGCCTGCGATTCTGTGCCAGGAATGGGGGTTCCGGGCTCCAGTGGAGTTCCAAGTCTCCCACAAGGGCCAGGAGCCACCCCTCTGCTGCCTGAATCCCTGGCCCAGGCCATTGCCTATGGTTCCCCCACTTAGGAGGATCAGCAGGGTCAGTGTTGGGAGAGTCTGTGGCAGAGCAGGATTCAGGGACTCAGGGACAGGAAATACCTAGCACGGTCACACAGCAGTGCGCTTGGGGAAAAGCAGCCAGGGCTGGGCCAGCCTGCAGGAACCGCCTCACCTCCGGGGCTTTGCCATTCCAGACCTTATCAGGTTCTTGATCCCTAAATTGACCCATCTAGCTCTCAATCTCTCTACCCCCCTTCCTCTCTGTCTGCCACTGTCTCTCACATCTCTCCTCCAGGTGGGTCCACATCCCCTTTCAGCAGCCCCATCACCTCTGATGAGGAGTACCTGAGCCCGCCAGAGGAGTTCCCCGAGCCTGGGGAGACCTGGCCCCAAACCCCCACCATGAAACTCAGTCCCAGCCAGAACCGCCGCTCCTCAGACGCTGGCTCCAAGGCGCCCCCCACCTTCAAGGTCAGACCCCTGAACCCAGCCTCAGCCCCCTGGGTACTTCTCTTCCTCCATGTGACCTCTTGTTCTTGGGGCTACACCAGGTTCCAGCACTGCCTGGAGCTCAACCCCACTAACCCAGAGCCAGCCTCAGTCAGACTGCGCTCCAAGAGGCCTCTGTCCCAGATCCCCACCCCCCCAGAAGCCGAAGCTGGGCCCTGACACTTTGGGGTTTTCTTCAGGTCTCCCTTATGGACCAGTCAGTAAGAGAGGGTCAAGATGTCACCATGAGCATCCGTGTGCAGGGGGAGCCCAAGCCGGTGGTCTCCTGGTGAGTAGCAGCCGCTAACCAGCACCTGCATGCCCCCCGACTCTAGGCTTGGCCCTGTGAGACCTGGCTCTGGGTAGAGGGGGGTGGGCCCTTTGTGAACTTCCCCATGATCTTCAGAGGGGCCACATCCCAGGTACAGGGTGCCACTCGCCCAACCTGCCCCTGCCCCCACCTGGGTTCCCGGCCTATTCAGTGCTTCCTCCCCCGAGAGGGATGTGGGGAGTAAATGGTCTCCTGTCTTCACTTGGGAAGAACAGCCCGCAGCCGTCTTGCTCCTGAAGAAGGCTGCCCACTCCACCCGAGTCCGTTGACAACAGGGTGATTTTTGCAGCCTACTCTGTGCCCAGGCCTGTGCTAGGCCCAGGTGGGACCATTTGTTTTTGAGCTGCCAGAGCCCAGAGTTAAACGTGGGCCTCGTCCGCCATGCTACATCCCAGGCCCTGGAGCTTTGACTAGTTCGCTAGGGTTTCTTTAATTGGTTTGGGTTCTGCTTATCATTTTTAATTGATTGTCTCGTCCCAGTGTGATTTCTTAATGTCGTAAGTTGTTTCATGTCCCTTTTGGGAAATGGGAAAGCTGTCTGTTCATTATAAATAAAAAAAAATAAGACATGAGGAAACGTAAGAGCTGTTGAGAGCTGAAGAGCAGGGCACCACTCTAAGTCCAGTTCGGTTCCTAGAAAGGAGAGACCCAGGTGGGCAGACGTGGTCTGGAAGTTCCTAGTGGAGGTGGGATGGCAGAGTCAGGCGGAAAACCAAACTGCAACCAAGGGGTGCCCGGGGCCAGCGGGGCAGGTCCAGCAAGGGACAGGTGATGTGCAGGGAGGAGAGAACTGTTCGGCTCTGCACCCCCACCTCCCTGCATGTGCACGTGAGGACCCCGGGCCCGCCACTGAGTTCTTGCCGCTCCGACAGGCTGAGAAACCGCCAGCCCGTGCGCCCAGACCAGCGGCGCTTCGCAGAGGAGGCAGAGGGCGGGCTGTGCCGGCTGCGGATCCTGGCCGCCGAGCGGGGTGACGCTGGCTTCTACACCTGCAAAGCGGTTAATGAGTATGGCGCTCGGCAGTGTGAGGCGCGCCTGGAGGTCCGAGGTGAGTACACACTCCGTGGACCCCCCCAGCCTGGCCCCTGCCTTCTTCCTGCCCAGTTGCCTACTTTCCACAACCTCAGTTCTGGAATGCCAGAGCTGAAAGGGCCTAGAGAGCCCCAAGTTTAGCTACTTGTATTGTAGTTGAGTCAGCTGAGGTCCAGAGAAGGGAAGTGACTTGCCCAGACCACCTGGCAAGTTGCTGAGAGCGCAGCTTACCACGCAGTGCTGCCTTCCCCGTGCCGTCATGCCAACCCCTGATGCAGTCAGAGACCTTGCTTCCTGCCACCCGCCACCCTCTCCCTGTGCTCTTCCAAGCCCCTGTCACCTTGCCCTGCCCAGGCCCCTCCCTCACACCCACCCGCCTCTTTCCTGTACTCATCTCATTGCTGTGCAGAATCTCTTGTGGTTGGGGGTGGCAGTGGGGGAATGTCTGATAGTTGGACCCGTTCGGAGGAGCCCTTGGGTGACTTGGACATGGAGCATGGCAGGGACCCCCCGGGTGCCGGGGTGAGCAGAGCTGTGAAATGTGGACAGGGCTGGGTCCCAGAGTTGGGCATAAGGGCGGGGGCCTTTCAGGCAGGGGGGGGGGGGGCGTGGCAGGCCCTGGTCAGGCTGCCCTTGGCGCTGGTACTTTTCTCCCCCAGGACTGGACATTTGCCCCACCTTTCACCTCCCTTTTCCCTGTGGGCAGTTCAGGCTGGGAGCCCCTCCTCAGCTCCACATCGCCCCTCCCTTCCTGGCAGAGGCCAGTTCTGAGAGCTTCCAGGAGGCCCCACACCCCAACTGGAGCCCAGACCCTAACAGTCGTGGTTGCCTCCTCTGGGTCCTGCCTGCCTCAGTTACGAGGCCCTGTGCTTCCTGTTCCTGGGGTTGCCTCCTCCTCAGTCTCCAAATTCTTCCATATCCACCCCCCAGCCCCATCCCGCAACCTGGTCCCATTCCCTGGCCCGTTCCTTTCCCTTCAGGTCTGCCCTGCTTTTCTGAGTTAACCCACATTTCGGTGCTTCTCTCTCTTGGATTCCTCCCAACATCCCTCAGGTTTTGGGGTGCTCCTGATACCTCTGAATGCCTCTCCCCTGGTTTCCCAGGGCCTCTACCTGCTCAGGAAGCCCAGAGACGCGGCCTCTGGCTGGCTGCCCGCCCCGGGGGAGCTGACCGCGGCAGTGCTGCCTGGCAGTCAGAGAGGCGGCTGTTGTGCTGGGGGGCCTAGCCAGGCTGTGTGCGTGCCTGTGTATGCGTGTGTGTACTGCACTAACCTGCCGCTTGCTGACTGAGGTTTTTGTCTGTACACAGGCGAGTGAGCTCAGGGGGCCGCCTGCGCTCCCCCCGCTACCCTCCGAGCCGCGCCCCTGTCTCAGGCACCTCTCGGACCTCGCTGTGTTTCACTGCCTCCTGCCCACAGACCCTGCCGGCCTGCCGGCCTGGACCCTGTTCCACCTCCCTCCCCTCCCTTCCCCACGCAGCATCCCGGGATAGCCATGGGCCCCTGTGGACCCCTTCCTCCCCAAGTGGACATATGGCTGGGTAGGCTGGGAGCCCCCACATGGACTGAGTGCCAGGAAAGGGTGGCCATGAAGGGTATCAAGACCCCTGCCAGTCTCTCCCCTCAGGGGAGCACCCAGCGAGCGCATGTGCTACCGCTGCTACAGGCCCTGTCTGTCTACCTGTCTGTCTGTCTGTGTGTCTGTGACAGTCAGGGAAGGATGCCTCCAAGCTGGCTTGGGGTAAAACAGAGGGGAAGAGAGAGGGCATAGCATCTGCAAGATGGAGGGGCCCAGAGGGGCAGGGGGCTGCTGACAAGGGGCTCATGAAGTGGGGGCAGAGCACTGATCATTCCAGAAACGGGTTTCAAATGGTACAACACTATTTCACGAGAGACCAAAAGTCAGAGGCCCCCGGGTCCTGCGCTGATGAGGAGGCCTGGCTGAGTCCTGGCTGTGGGCAGGTGTAGGGCCCATTTGGGGCTCCCTCTTTCACTGTCAGAGCCCGGGAGGCTCCGTCTGGGACTGAGGGAGTTAGCCAGACCTGACACAGGAGTAGGGGCCTACTGGAGAGGGTATGGAGATATTCAGAAATACCTGTTTCTTAGTTCAAATAAAGTCCGGTTTGTACCCAGCTGGTGTGCTGTGTATTTTTTTTTTTTTTTCCGCCGCCATCTCTGCCCTTACATGGCCCTCAGTTTCCTCATCCTTGATTCCTTCCACTTCCCCTGAGTCCCCCTCCCTGGCCCACCTGGGGTTGCCATCCTAAAGCCAGGCCTGAGACTTCCTCGCTGTCCTGGCTAGCCAGGTGGGTGGGCTTTCCCTTTGTCTCCAAAGAACAAAATGCATCTCTCTCTCTGTGTCTGTCTGTCTCTGTGTGTGCGTGTGTGTGTCTCCCTCGCCTGTGTGTCTCTGCTCCATGTGTGCCCCCCTTGGCTGCTTCCCCCAGCACACCCTGAGAGCCGGTCCCTGGCCGTGCTGGCCCCCCTGCAAGATGTGGACGTGGGGGCCGGGGAAATGGCGCTGTTTGAGTGCCTGGTGGCGGGTCCTGCCGACGTGGAGGTGGACTGGCTGTGCCGCGGCCGCCTGCTGCAGCCTGCACTGCTGAAATGCAAGATGCATTTTGATGGTCGGAAATGCAAGCTGCTACTCACCTCTGTGCATGAGGACGACAGTGGCGTCTACACCTGCAAGCTCAGTACAGCCAAAGGTAACTGCCCACCTGGACCCCAGGGCTGCCTTGGGTGCCCAAGAGCTGGAGGGAGGGGACAAGAGGCGAAGGAGCTAGGTGAAGAATAAGATGGGCTCCGTCTCCTGGGGGAAGAGCGGTGGCTGGGAGATGGTGCAGTCCCCCTGCCTCAGTGAAACCAGCACTTGCAGCAGCACCTGGCACAAAAGACCCTCTGTGCCAGTGTTAGCTGTTGTTCCCGTTAGGAACCTGTCTGCGGACGTGTGGCAGACAGACCTGGACGTGGGTTCCAATTCTTGCCCTGTCGCATACCAGGCACGTGACTGTGGACAAGTCACTCTATCTCTCTGAGCTTAGACTGTTCATCTGTAAAAAAGGGATCATGATAATGCCTAGCTGGGGATCGGTAGAATTAATGAGATAATGAATGTAAAGAACAAAGCACAGCACTTGGCGAAGGGTGCCACCTAATAAATGTCAGCCATTATTATTATTAATGACATCTCTGACCTGGTCTCCGTCCTCGTCCTCGTTTGAACAGTGGAGACAATGCCTCACCAGGTGGTGGTAACGAGCACCTAAGGTGACACTGGAGGGACTTTCTAGGCAGGGAAGGACCAGGCCAGCAGTAGGTGCTGTTGCTTCCCCCAGAAGATTGTCTGTGGGGCAGTGGAGTGGGGCAAAGGGGCATGTGCTCTGTGTCTGCGGTGAGTGGGAGGAAGTATGGGTAGAACCCAGGCACAGAGGAGAATTCCAGGGGGAGGGGGAAAGGTCAGCTTTGTCAGGGGGGAAAGGGGCTTGGCTTCTAGAACCCCTCTTTTATTGCTGAGCTGAGCATCGTCCTGGGTAGGCCAGGTGAGCTGAAGACAGGAGAGCGGGCCAGGGCCCTGGACACCCATCATGTCCCTAGCCATCAGGGCAGCCTGCTGCCGCCTTTGCCGGCCTCTACACTCCTGAGAAGGCCGGTCTTTGGATCTTGTCCATTGCCTCACTTCAGTGCCCAGGGACCTTGCGGGGCCCTGTCCAGGCTCCAGCTCCTGGCCCAGCTCCCCTTTCCTGCCCGGCATGAGGACAGGACCTGTAGCCTGGGGTGCCTGGGGTTCCGTGGCCTTTCTTGCTCCAGTGCTGACCCCTCTCCCTAGATGAGCTGACCTGCAGCGCACGGTTGACTGTGCGGCCCTCACTGGCACCCCTGTTCACGAGGCTGCTGGAGGATTTGGAGGTGCTGGAAGGCCGCACGGCCCGCTTCGACTGCAAGATCAGTGGCACCCCTCCCCCCTCCGTGACCTGGACTCATTTTGGTATGGCCTTCCACCTGCAGATGTTGGGGGACCCCCAAGGGCCAGAGAGCAGGACCCCTCTCTGATTTGCGGGTATTCCTGCCTCCCTTCCCCCAGGCCACCCTGTGGAGGAGAGTGAGAACTTGCGCCTGCGGCAGGACGGGGGTCTGCACTCCCTGCACATTGCCCACGTGGGCAGTGAAGATGAGGGGCTCTACGCGGTCAGTGCCACCAACAGCCACGGCCAGGCCCACTGCTCTGCCCAGCTCTATGTGGAGGAGCCTCGGACGGCTGCCACTGGCCCCAGGTACTGCCTGGGGTTCGGTGCTGCTGGGACTGCTGTGGGGCCCCATCCTGCCTGTGGTAGGAGGCAAAGCCCTGCGACTCTGGGCAGCTGTGTGGTTTTTACAGCTCGAAGCTGGAGAAGATGCCATCCATCCCCGAGGAGCCAGAGCACGGCGAACTGGAGCGGCTGTCCATGCCCGACTTCCTGCGGCCCCTGCAGGACCTGGAGGTGGGACTGGCCAAGGAGGCCATGCTGGAGTGCCAGGTGACTGGCCTGCCCTACCCCACCATCAGCTGGTTCCACAATGGCCATCGTATCCAGAGCAGTGATGACCGGCGCATGATGCAGTGTACGTGTCTGGGAAGGGACCCTGGGGGTGTCCCATACAGCACTCTCTTTACTTGCAATGCCCTGCCCTCTGCTCACCCCCAGGCCTTCCTTTTCTAGCCTAGTCAGGGATGGGGCCTCTGGCGGAGGGGAGCCCAGAAAGGCTATGAGGTCACCTCCTTCCTTGACCCACATAGCACCCATCTGCTGAGTCACTATTCTGGGCCTCGGTTGCTCCTGTAGATCTTACTAGACAGGCAGTACAGCCTGCTCTGACCGTGGCAGGTCGCAGAACCCCTCTGTGCCTCAGTTTCCTCATCTAATCATTGAGTACACGTAAAGCACTTAGCAAGGCCTGGCACGTAGCAAGTGGTCAGTACGTGCTCAGTCTTATGATGATGGCTGATTGCTGCTGCTGTTTCTGCCACCAGTGTCATTCCCGTCAGTAAAGCAGAGAAATTTCAGTGAACAGGCCCAGGTGGGCAGTGTCTGGCACTGAAAGGATGCTTGGCCAAGGTTACTAATGAACAGCAAATAAAGAAGGAACTGAAGGAAAACCGAGGAATGTGTTTGGGACCATGTGCTCTCCGCCTGGGGAATTTCTCGTGGGAGTATCTCAGTTCCATCCTGGAAGGAGTCTGAGTCTCCTGTGGGAATGCCTACCCGCCCCCACCAGACAGTGCCACCTGTGCCCGTGGTGGCCTCCTCTTACAGCTGCAGTGGGATAGAACTCACCTTTATTAAGCACTTCATGTGTGCCAGGCTCTGAGTGCGAAAGGCCTGACATGGATGATCTCACCTTCCTTACCAAGGTTCTGTGAGGCAGGTACTATTATTCCTGTTTACAGATGGGGAAACTGAGGCTTACAGAGGACAAGGACTTGCTCAAAGGCAGTCAAGGACCATCTGACTCTGGCTCCCACGTCCTAACCAGGATGCCCAGTCGCCCATGCCCCATCTGCAGTGCCACCACGGTGGCTCTGATCCTTCGCCTCAGCCCCCAGCCACAGCAGCTGTCTGCTCAGCCCACAGGCTTCCTATCTCTCTGCCTGCTTGAGGCCCTGGGTGGGAGTCTGACTCAGGATCTGAGCTGGCATCTCCTCTGTCTGTATCTGGGGTCAGTGGCAGCCCTTGGTTTCTCTTCCTTTATAAATAGTCTCAGTAGAGATAAATGAGTGGGTGACTGTTCCATGGGAGATAACCACTAAGAGAAGGGAGGGGTATTTGGGGACAGCCCTTATATGAAGGAGGATAGTGTAGGCCTCTTCCCCTTCCTGTCCACACTGGAGATAGCTCCCTTATCATTTAGGGAGCATGGTGTAGGGAGAGAGCTTCGAATTCAGAGGGAATGAAGTTCAAGCCACTGCTCCATCATTTATTAGCTATGTGACCTTGGACAAGTCCATTAATGTCTCTGACCTCATTGGCAAAACGAGGATAATTTTGCAGGGCTGTTGAAAGGATTATGGGGGGGAAATGCATGTCAAGTAGCTGACATAGCAGACGACTCTTATTTATAATATAATACATCTATTTGGCACCTACTGTGTGCAAGGCAGTGGGTTCTGCTGGAGGTCCCGGGGTGGGAGTGGGGGGATCAAGGGTAGGGGTGCATGGCACAAGAGGCTTCCCAAACTGGCACTTACTTGAACTGTGTCTTTAAGAAGAAGGAAGCCTTAGTAAGAGAAGAATGTTCTAGAAGGGAGGAATTTTGTGAGCAAAGGCCTGTGGCTTGTTTAGGGACCTGCTGGCTTGTCAGGATCAGACAGTGGAGGACCAGCCGGAGGTGTGTACCGATGGGAGTTTAGACTGAGTGCTTTGGCTCTGTCCAGACGCAGCAGGTGCCTTTAAGGTTTCCAGGTTGAGCTGCAACATGCAGTGCTGCCGGTGGAGTGTAGCCGGCGCTGGCGGAGGGCTTTCACGGGGCCTGCGCTGGTGGAGTGTGGACCGCACTGGGAGGGCTTTCACAGGGTGTGTGCTGGTGGAGTGTGGACCGCACTGGGAGGGCTTTCACAGGGCCTGCGCTGGTGGAGTGTGGACCGCACTGGGAGGGCTTTCGCAGGGTGTGTGCTGGTGGAGTGTGGACCGCACTGGGAGGGCTTTCACGCGGTGTGTGCCGGTGGAGTGTGGACCGCGCTGGCGGAGTGTGGACTGCACTGGGAGGGCTTTCACGCGGTGTGTGCTGGTGGAGTGTGGACCGCACTGGGAGGGCTTTCACGCGGTGTGTGCCGGTGGAGTGTGGACCGCGCTGGCGGAGTGTGGACCGCACTGGGAGGGCTTTCACGCGGTGTGTGCCGGTGGAGTGTGGACCGCGCTGGCGGAGTGTGGACCGCACTGGGAGGGCTTTCACGCGGTGTGTGCTGGTGGAGTGTGGACCGCGCTGGCGGAGTGTGGACCGCACTAGGAGGGCTTTCGCAGGGTGTGTGCTGGTGGAGTGTGGACCGCACTGGCGGAGTGTGGACTGCACTGGGAGGGCTTTCACACGGTGTGTGCCGGTGGAGTGTGGACCGCGCTGGCGGAGTGTGGACTGCACTGGGAGGGCTTTCGTGGGGTGTGTGCCGGTGGAGTGTGGACCGCGCTGGCAGAGTGTGGACCGCACTGGGAGGGCTTTCGCAGGGTGTGTGCCGGTGGAGTGTGGACCGCGCCAGTGGAGTGTGGACCGCACTGGGAGGGCTTAGGCAGGGTGTGTGCCGGCGGAGTGTGGACCACGCTGGCGGAGTGTGGACCGCACTGGGAGGGCTGTCATGGGGTCTGCGCTGGCAATGGGCCCACCAGTGGCTGTGAGAGGGGCCTTGGGAACAAAGCCTTGTCAGAACTTGGACAAAGTGTGAGCCCCCCAGAGGTGCAAAGAAGAGGGACAGTCAACAGTGGGTGGATGGTGTGAGGAAGGTGAGAAGTGGCGGCCTGAAGAGCGGAGGGACAGGCAAGAGGGCCAGGGCTGCAGGTGTAGACTGGGCAGTCTGGACTTCGGGTTTGCCGCATGGTGGACACTCTTCTTGCTTGTCTGCCTATCCTTTGCCCCTCACCTCCTCCCTGAGTTGTGGGGGTGAAGGGCCAGGCTTGGGGTAGCATGGGCACACCCCTCAAAATGTCCTTCTGGCTCAGGCCCAGTGTCACTGTCCCCCCAGACAGGGATGTCCATCGATTGGTGTTCCCTGCTGTGGGACCTCAGCACGCCGGTGTCTACAAGAGCGTCATCGCCAACAAGCTGGGCAAAGCAGCTTGCTATGCCCACCTCTATGTCACAGGTGAGGCAGGCACCTTCCCAGCCAGCTGCATGCACAGCCCGGCCTCTGGCCTATCCCGGGGGCTGGGTGAAGCAGGGGCTTTTACACCAGTTCCCTTCCTTCAATCCCCCGGGGAGCCATCTGGCCTTGCCCTGCCCCTGTGGTTGTGACCCCGGCTCCTAGCCTGCTACCCTGAGGCCTGGTGATCCTGTGGAGCCACTGAGACCTAAAGGATCCAGTGGATACTTGACCTGTGGCTTTCAGATGTGGTTCCAGGCCCCCCAGATGGTGCCCCACAGGTGGTGGCTGTGACTGGGAAGATGATCACACTCACATGGAACCCCCCCAGGAGTCTGGATATGGCCATCGGTGGGTCAGGGCCACACAGGGGATGGGGGATGGACAGGTGGGCTCAGGCAGGGGTGCCAAGGGAGCCAGGGGGGAGGGCAAGGCCCAGGGAAGCGTGCGGGGTGGGGAGTGAACGGAGCACTGGGGGTGTGTCCAGGAACAGCCTTGACTCCCTCTTCTTCGTGATGGATGAAGCCCTGACTCTGGTCAGAAAGGGGACAAGCGGGCCACCACATTCCTGTCTCTTTCTCAGAGGGATTAAATGCTGAGGTCGTGCTCCAGGAAATAGACTCTATGCTTCTTCCCTGTCCGTGACCTCTTCCAGCTCTGTGCCTCAGTCTCCCCACCTCAGATAGTAACTAGGAGTTGGGTTACAAGTCAGGCTTCCTCCATGCCTGTAACTGGACCCCATGCCTGGCACTCTGTTGGCTCTGAGCCTGGCTAGGCCAGTGGTTGGGCAGGAGCAGATGGGGAGCAGGTAGAAGCAACAAGAGAAACAGACAGGTCCTCAGAGCAGACTAATGAGTTTCTGGGTTCGGAGGAGCTGAATGAGGGCAGGATGGGGACACCCCAGCAATGCCCACCTCTAACAGTTGCCTCCCCACCAGACCCGGATGCCTTGACCTACACTGTGCAGCACCAGGTGCTGGGCTCAGACCAGTGGACGGCGCTGGCCACGGGCCTGCGGGAGCCTGGGTGGTCAGCCACAGGGCTGCGTAAGGGGGTCAAGCACATTTTCCGGGTCCTCAGTGCCACCATCAAGAGCAGCAGCAAACCGTCACCCCCTTCTGAGCCTGTGCAGCTGCTGGAGCGAGGTGAGTCTGGGTGTGCTTATGACGGGGGGTGGATGCTGTGGGGCCAGGAACTGGGTCCCCACGGTGGAGGCTCAAGGGCTGATCCAGACCTCAGAGCTGTGGCAGGAACAGTGTGGCTGGGTGCACCCTTCACTGTCAAAGTGCTTCCTTCTCACCCCTGAAAGCAGCACTCACAGTAGGCGAGGCTGAGGCCCTGGAGTCAGACAAGCTGGGAGTGCGGTCCCAGTTCTGCTGCTCTGACTGTGTTCCCTGGACAGATCGCTAACCCTCTCTGAAGCTCAGCTTCTTTCTCTGTAACAGGGGCTCACAGGTAGGGGGAGGGTTAAAGGAGCAGAACTTACTGAGGATCCCGTGCCAAGCCCAGCATAGAGCCTGTGCTCTCGTCCTCCCAGGCCCGCCCCTGGAGGAGGCACCTGCTGTGCTGGACAAGCCAGACATCGTGTATGTGGTGGAGGGACAGCCTGCCAGTGTCACCGTCACCTTCAACCATGTGGAAGCCCAGGTCGTCTGGAGGAGGTGGGGGCCCCACCTTGTGTGCCCCATTCGCACGAGTGGCAGTCCCGTTTTGACCATCCTGGCCTGACCTCCCTGGGGCTGGATCCTAGGTGACCTCTCTGTCATGTGTCCCTTAGCTGCCGAGGGGCCCTTCTAGAGGCGCGGGCAGGTGTGTACGAGTTGAGCCAGCCAGATGACGACCAGTACCGTCTTCGGATCTGCCGGGTTAGCCGCCGGGACATGGGGCCCCTCACCTGCACTGCCCGCAACCGCCATGGCACACAGGCCTGCTCGGTCACGCTGGAACTGGCAGGTAGGTGACAGCAGATCCCCTGCCCTGTCCTGCCTCTGGGGCCCACAGCCCTCTCCTCCCACACCCAGGTGCACACACCCACTTGCCAGTCCGGGGTCTTCCCTCTCAGGCCTGTCCATCTAATGGCCATAATAATACCAGTACTACTACTGCGAATAGTAATAGCACTAATAAGACATTTATTGAGTACCTAGTATGTGTCAGGCTCAGTGCTAAATATCTTACATGTATTGCTTCATTTAATGTTTATATCAACCCTGTGAGATGGGGGTTGGTTATTATCCCTGTTTTACAGATAGGGAAACCGAAGCTCAGAGGGCGTGCTAAGTAACAGGCCCAAGGTCACACACCTAGCAAATTAATACAGGAGCTGGGATTCAAGATCTGATACCCAACTCCAAAGCCAGAGAGTGCTCCTAGATCCTGTGTTAAACACGCAGGAAATAATCTGTCAAGTGTAACAAGCATAGGGAGACCAAGTTGATTTAAAAAAGAAAAAAGCCCAAGGGAGCGCATCTCATAATGAGACTCTCGGCTTGGGGGGGGGGGGGGGGTCCTGGCTGCCCTTTGCTCCACCTGTTGGGCGGAGCCTCCCAGCCTGTGCAGTGAGGACCCTTTTTGTAATTTCTCCATCAAAGATGTAGCCTCTTAACCCCTAGCATGCATAAAGTAGTAATTGCCTTGTTTTCTCGTTTGTTAATTAACTCTAGACATATGTAACTGTCACTCAGAACTTTGCACTAGCGCCAGCTGAACAGTGTTACCTGCTGAGTAGATACAATTCCAACCAATTGCAAAGAAAGTGACATTTTAGTCAGCACAGGCAAGCTTATCATAGGTAAATATGCATTTTCTGGTGCTTCTAAAAAATTGTTCAGGTTCAGTTGAAACACTGTCCTTTGACCTTCATAGAGCCCACCCTCCCACCCCCACTCCCCCCAACACTAGAAACTAGATTCCAGAGGGGAGGGAGAGCATCTTTAAAGTGGGAGAAAAGTGGCAGGAGGGTGTGAGGAGAAAATGGGGAAGCCCTGCTGGCCCCCTGTGGATGGTGGATGGGGTGAGGTCACAGATCATCCGGGCCTGTGGTCTCCCTTTTACCCTCTTTCCCTTGTTCAGTTTCCCTCCACCCCATCCCGTCTTTCTACTCAACCACCACTTTGCTCTTTGACAGTAATATCTGCAGGACATTTTTCTTTCCAGATATAGAAAGAGGCCCTGGCCACCCCGAGCCCTGCAGCCTGGCCAGGCCGGGACAGTGACAGGGAGACTGTGTTCCAGCCGACCAGGGCTAGAACAGGCCCTGGGCTTGGATCTGCACCCTCTCTGTGCCCGCCCCATCCCTAGGCAGGGCAGCTGAAATGGCTGCTCTCTTCCATATCTGCCTCACTGTGGCACCTTCCCCACCCCCAGGGTCCCTGCCCCGTTTATCTGCATGAGACCGAGCAGTGTGCCTGTGATGGTGGTGGCCCTGCCCCGGTCCCTCAGGGCCTGGCCACTCCCACTCTCCTTAAAGCCCAGATCCTCAGCCACGCTCAGCAAGGGGCACCAGGGAGTCACAGGCTCCTCTTCAAAGCACATTGGAATATGTATTTAATTCCAGCATGAGAATTAGAAGCCACTTTATAAGGAATAATATGGTTGCATATGTGTAGAGAATAAAATCATAGTCAATGTGGGAGAACCAAGCTGAGATTTGGTACCAGTTTGTTCATCTTGCTAACTCCAAGATGGTAGAAGGCCCCTTAAGTATTTAAATAAGATTCAGAGAGAAAACTTCAAGCCAGAGGCAGTGTCTTGTAAACTTACTTCAGGGTCAAAGGCTGAGCAGCCTTCAGGGCTAGAGACCGTCAAGTCCAAGCAGCTCTCAGTGGGGCTGTGAAGAAGGGCAACCACCCACAGGGGGCAGCGTCGAGCCAGTCCATGCCAGCCCATCAGTGAATGCAGTGAGGGAAGAGGCCTGGGATGGCCGGCCCAAGACAGGCAGGAGATCCAGATTTCTTTTGTGTGTGAAAACCTCCTAATTTCCAAGCTGGCAGATGAACACTGAGGGTCAGACAAAGCCAGCCTGCACCTCTGGCTCAGGTTTTCTGAGATTTGGAGAACATCACGCATGGATTCACAGGGACAGCACCTGGTCCAGGCCAGCAACTCTGGTGCTCCAGGGACTGAGCTTGAGAGCCCAGTGGGTGAGGTGCTGGGCTCTGGGCCGCCAGGAGGGTGGGCCTGGTGAGCCAGTTGCTGAGGAAGGGCCTGGAGAGGAGCTGAGGAGGCAGGCCCATGTGACCTCAATATTCTGTCCCCCTCCCTTCACCACTATGTTCCAGAGGCCCCTCGGTTTGAGTCCATCATGGAGGATGTGGAGGTGGGGGCTGGGGAAACCGCACGCTTCGCTGTGGTGGTTGAGGGCAAACCGCTGCCGGACATCATGTGGTACAAGGTCAGAGGGTGACAGAGGCCTCGGGGGAGTCCTCGCGGAGGGGGGGCTGGCCAGGAGCCTGGGAGGGAGGAGGAGGGACTTGCTGGGAGTGTGGGAGCGGTCCAGGCCGCCTCGGGAGGAGGGGAGCTGAGACGGAGAAGAGCACAGGCGCTGCCAGACCTGCGGTTAGAAGGAAGTGGGGCCCGGGGGTGCTGGGTGATGCTGGTGGGGTTTGAGGAACCAGGGGACTAACTGGGGCATACAGGACTCTTAGTGAGAGACAAGGGCAGAGCTGATCTGGGTCTTGGTAGGGGGCCGCGAGCCCCTGGGGAGGAGGGGTTCCTGGCCCTGAGACGGGGTAAGGCTGGGTCTGTGGCATGGAGGTAAAGTGGGGTCCCGAGTGGAGGTGAGCCAGCCCCAGGCTGGAGGTGACCGCCGACTCTGTAGGATGAAGTGCTGCTGACTGAGAGCAGCCACGTGAGCTTCGTTTACGAGGAGAATGAGTGCTCCCTGGTGGTGCTCAGCACGGGAGCCCAAGATGGAGGCGTCTACACCTGCACTGCCCGGAACCTGGCCGGAGAGGTCTTCTGCAAAGCAGAGCTGGCCGTGCGTTCAGGTGGGCTGGAGCTAGGTGGAGAAGGGCAGAGTCTCACCCCCGGGAATCCGATGTGAGCCTCTGGCCAGGAGTCACTCATCCGGCCCTGCACTCCTTGGCTCCCACATCTTCCAGCCCCGGCACCCCACTCCAGGCTTCCTGTGTTCCTGCTCCTCTCTGTTTCCTCCATCTGCCCTGCCTGTCTCAGTCTCTGCGCTCATTCCACCCTTGCCCTTCCCGTCTAACACCAGGCACTTCTTCCTCAGCTCAGACAGCTATGGAGGTGGAAGGGGCTGGGGAAGACGAGGAGCAGCGAGGAAGGAGACTCAGCGACTTCTATGACATCCACCAGGAGATCGGCAGGTGTGGGCGAGGACGGGTCGTGGTGTCTAGGGGCCAAGAAAGGCTGGGTCTGTGGAGAGTCACGGTTGCAGCAATGCCTGAATCCCATCCTCTCCCTCTGTTATCACCCAGGGGTGCCTTCTCCTACCTGCGGCGCGTGGTGGAGCGTAACTCTGGCCTAGAGTTTGCAGCCAAGTTCATCCCCAGTCAGGCCAAGCCAAAGGCATCAGCGTGGCGGGAGGCCCGGCTGCTGGCCCGACTCCAGCATGACTGCGTCCTCTACTTCCATGAGGCCTTCGAGAGGCGTCGGGGACTGGTCATTGTCACCGAGCTGTATCCTGGGACAGGCTGGATGTCTGGGGGATACCTGCCCTGAATGATTGGTCCTTTCAACAGCCAATTAGTAACATGTTTCACACTTAACAAAGTGATCCTATTGATAGTTGGGAGGGGCTGACTGCCTTTACAAAATGTGCCCATTGACAATTGGCAGTTCTGAAGGCATCTTAAAAATACAGAGTGGAGTCTGGAGACTTCTGCAAACACCAACATTTTCTGCCCCCCCCCCCCTTTTTAGCTTAAACTTACATAGTACTTCATATGTGCCTGGCGATAGTCTAAGAGTTTTATCTGTTTAATCCTCATGTATACCTACCTATCTCATGGAATTTTAACATCCCCATTTTACAGATGATGAAACCGAGGTACAGAGAGGTTAAGTATCTCACCAGAAGTCACACAGCTAGCAAAAGGCATGCGATTTTTATCACGAAGTGCAGTACATTATATCTGCGCATTTGAAGTGACCCCATTTCAGATGAGCGTCAGTATTAGGAGGCTGTTCCCATAAATGGACTTTAGCTTTGCACGAGAGCTATTGTTAGACAAAGGCACACCGTGGTAAGGCTGCTGGGTGGTTGGCTTGTTGCTCTCACTGTCAGGGTGACCGTGTCCTTCACACAAGTCTCCTAGTCTGCACTGTTAGAAGGCCAACCTCAGCAGAAAGGCCGATTATTATGTCACGGACCTTCTAGGTCATTCTTGAATAGAGTCAAGAAGTTCCTTTTACAGTCAACAAAATTCTGCTCTAACTTGATTCCTATAAATACCTCACGTGTTGGGCAAGAGATGATGTTATCTCCATTTTACTCCTGAGGGAATCTAGGCTCAGAGGTTAGGTGACTTGCCTGAGACCCCACAGCAAGTGAGAGTACAGGCAGGGTTGTCCCGTCTGTGCACCCAGATGGCAGGTGCTAACTGGCATCAGATGTGCTCTAAGGGAAAGGAGAACCCTGTGCCGGGCTGTGATCTGACTTGAGCTCGGGGGGGGGGGGGGGGCACTGCCAGGGGTGGCTGGGCGGGTGGGACTGGTCACTGTTCTCCTTGATCCGGGACGTAGTTGCACAGAGGAGCTGCTGGAGCGAATGGCCAGGAAACCCACCGTGTGTGAGTCTGAGGTGAGGGCAGCGGGTGGCAGGGGTCAGGTTGGGCACCAGCATTCACCCACCTGAACTCTGAGAACTGAGGGGTGGGTCCTGGGCTTGACTAGGCCAGGGGTGGTGAGTATTTCCGGCTTCCTCATGAGACGTTCCTCAAGCATTGCTCCCAGCCGGAGCGCCGCCTGGACTCGTCTGACTGCTCCTGCCGTGGAGGGCTGTCCAGTTGTGCACTGCACAGCTCCATTTATAGGATGTAAATGACACCCTTCTATACTTGTGGGGTGCCTGACCTGTGTAGCTGTACACAGAGGCCCTGGATCTCAGCAACCCAAACCTGTTTCAGTCCCCTCCATCAGCCATCCGAACGCCACTGAACAGGCACGGTCTGACCTCTTGCCACTGCCCTGGTGGTGATCCAACATAATACCCACCCTTCCCCCACGGGCTTTGGGTCACCTGTTTCCACAGATCCGGGCCTACATGCTGCAGGTGCTGGAGGGAATATGCTACCTGCACCGGAACCATGTGCTGCACCTGGATATCAAGGTGAGGTGCAGGTGGGGTGGGAGCGGGCAGCCCCCGTGGGAGCCAGGCCGCGGGGTGTCCTCCCCTGGCTCAGCTCCCACGCCTTGCCTTGTGTCCTGCAGCCTGAGAACCTGCTGGTGTGGGGCGGTGCAGAGGGCGAAGCGCAGGTGAGGATCTGTGACTTTGGGAATGCCCAGGAGCTGACCCCGGGAGAGCCCCAGTTCTGCCAGTACGGCACACCCGAGTTCGTGGCGCCTGAGATCGTCGACCAGACCCCTGTGTCTGGGGTCACTGACATCTGGTAATGCCGGCACCCTGAGCTGCCGGGGGGGGGGGCCAGGGCAGCTGCCCTCAGGGCCGGGGAGTTGCTCATTGGCAGAGAGTAGCTTTACTAAGCCCAGATTCCCTCCTGACAGTGGATTGGGGGCATCACTCATGGGTCCCTTGCCCATGTTACTACTTATCCCTCATCAAGCAGGGGTGACCCAGGCACTCAAAGCCTCAGGCTGGTCGGTCCTTGTTTCCTTGTCTCCCCTGGGTGTTTGGCCACCCCCTCTATAGCCATCTCGCCTGCCCCCAGTGAGGCTGGCACAGTCCCTTGGTTCCCAGACTTCTCATGGTTTCCTGGGCTGGCCCTGCCATGACCCGTGGCTCCTTCGGGGATGCCTGGCCCTTTGAGTTCAGAGTCTTCCCTGGAGGAGGCATCCCTGCGGTCACTAGACTCTCAGTAGCTGAGAAGTGCTCACTGCCGGTGGGAGGTAAGCCGTCCTCTCACCAATGCACTCTCCTTTCCCCACAGGCCCGTGGGCGTCGTTGCCTTCCTCTGGTAAGGACCTCTCTGCCCTCAGGCCCCCGGTCTCCAGCGGTCTCTTAGCAGCAGCCCCAACATTTGCAGGGCCTGGGGCTAGAGAGCAGTTGGGGGTGTGTAGCCCACCCCATCTCTTGCACACCCCTGCTCCTTCTGCACAGCAAGGGCCTCACATGCACCAATGTGGACGCCTATCCTGTGTCTAGCCCTTCCACCATTGCGCCCCTCTCCAAGGGGCGGGCATCCAGGCTGGATGGAGAGAGGCCAGTGCAGGCTCAGTGCCATTTAGGTAGGAACTACGGGGCCTGGCTGTCCGGCAGGGCCTGGAAGGAGTAGGCTCAGGCTCAGGCTCAGGGAGGCATATCCCCCGAGCACAGGCATATCCCCTCACCTCAAGGACAGGCCACGGCTGGAGGAGGGACAGACAGGTCCTCTAAAGCATGGACCCAGGGCAGGATCTGGTTGCCCAGGTCTCAGGCAGTACTGCCTCCCTGCCTGCCCAGGGTGGTGGAGGGAGCAGGACAGGGAGGGGTCAGAAAGACTGTCCAGATTCACCCAGCCTCTGTCTGCCCCACAGCCCCGAGGCATCCACCTCTCCCCGGCCCTATGTCCCCACTGGCATCCTGCCATCTGTTGCTGAGCCCCAGGGCCCTGCCCGTCTCTCACTCAGCCCTCTCCACCCCTGCAGTCTGACGGGAATCTCTCCGTTTGTTGGGGAAAATGATCGGACGACATTAATGAACATCCGAAACTACAATGTGGCCTTTGAGGAGAACACGTTCCTGAGCCTGAGCAGAGAGGCCCGGGGCTTCCTCATCAAGGTTCTGGTGCAGGACCGGCTGTGAGTATGAGGCCCCGAGGAGCCCCCAACCTGCAGAGTCCCCTTCTGCCAACCCTACCGCTGCCATACCTCTGCCTTTCGACATCCAATCCCCCAAGTCCTTAGAGGCCCCATTTCCCAAACATTTACTGACTGACTGAATAATGAATGATGAATCCCTTCTTAATCCTTGTTCTTTTACAGGAGGCCTACCGCAGAGGAGACCCTAGAACATCCTTGGTTCAAAGTAAGTCTAGTTCTGCAAAGTCATGGTAGGAGAGGTGGAGGGCGAGAGACGTTAGCAGTTTCGTTGATTGAGTACCTACTGCATGCAGTTTCTATGATAGGCATTTTATATACTTATGATCTGTCAGCCTCAGATAGCTCTGTAAAGGAAGGTTTAATTCCCATTTTGTCGAAGAGGAAACAGAGGCTTGAGTTGGGGTATCATGGGTTCCGAGGCACAGATCTGGACTTCCCACGCTGGGGGTCCCCATCAGGGTTCTTCCTGGCTCTTGAGGCCCGCCTGGTCCTCTTCACTCCTGTGTGTCCACCTGTGTCCTGCACTGGCCCACTCACTGAGGTTGCTCTGTGGCCTAGCCTCTCAGTTTTGAGCTCTGTGTGGGCAGAGTTCTCATTCATCTTTAAACCCCAGCACTGCAGGGCACAGCGCCAAGTGGGGGGTGAGGTTCAGCAAATGACCTAGAAAAAGCAACTGAATAAATCACCCATTGAGAATTGTGCTTGGTCAACCGAAGACTGAGGTAATTCTGGTATCCTTGGACAACGAGCCTTGTCTCCCAGACCAGAAACGAGCTCCAAAGAGGACAGCCAGGGTGGGTGGCTGACGGGGGCCTCTGCCTTGGTCTGGCCCCCCGAGGCTCCAGATATCTGGGGCGCTAGCTCCACATGGAGACAGGTGGTTAACTGGGCAGTAGGGCCAAGGCCAAGGCCTAGGCACAGGCCTCCCAGGGCAGCCACTGTACCAGGGCAGGGCCGTGAGCCCTGGTGTAAGCTCTGAAGCCCATCCCAGGAGCCACCGATTTTTGGCCTCTCTCCTTAGGTTCAGGGAATTTGTCTGCACATGGACACCTTGGCTGTGGGAGTTGTGACAGATCCAAGGGGAAAGGGACCCTCAGGACCCCGGACTTGATGCTGCTTGGTCCTCTATCCCCTCCTGTGGACTTTGTCTCTCCATTGCCAAACCTGGAGGGTCTAGGTTGAGAGAGGACTTTACCTAAGTCCCTCTTTTCTGGGTTTGCAGACACAGGCAAAGGGCGCAGAGGTGAGCACGGACCATCTAAAGCTCTTCCTCTCCCGGCGGAGGTGGCAGGTATGTTTGGCTGGGTCCTGCGTCTGAGCCTCCACCTTCTCGTTCTCTCTCTAACCCTGCCTTGTTTCTGTCACGTCACTCACCACCTGCTCACCTTTCTTCATCTTCACTTGTGGTTCTCTCAGCTCCCAGTTTCCCTCCTGCCCCTGCCCCTCTCTGTCTGCCTTAGGCCTTCTCCCCAGGGCTGTGGGGGGCCTGAGGGGGTCGGTCAATCCAGCCCAGGGGTCCCTCAGGTCTGACTCTAGGACTCTGTCTTCAGCGCTCCCAGATCAGCTACAAGTGCCACCTGGTACTGCGCCCCATCCCTGAGCTGCTGCGGGCACCCCCGGAGCGGGTGTGGGTAGCTGTGCCCAGAAGACAACCACCCAGTGGGGGGCTCTCGTCCTCCTCTGACTCTGAAGAGGAGGAGCTGGAGGAGCTGCCCTCAGTGCCCCGACCACTGCAGCCCGAGTTCTCAGGCTCCCGAGTGTCCCTCACCGACATTCCCACTGAAGACGAGGCCCTGGGGACCCCAGAGGCTGGGGCTGCCACCCCCATGGAGTGGCAGGAGCAGGGAAGTGCCGCCATTCAGGATCAGCAGGCCCCCAGTCCTCCGACCCTCCCCTCCCCAGGCCAGGAGCCCCCCAAGGGGCCCAGCCCCCGTCGGGGAGAGCTCCGGAGGGGCAGCTCGGCTGAGAGCGCCCTGCCCCAGGCCGGGCCGAGGGAGCCGGGCCGGGGCTTGCACAAGGCTGCCTCTGTGGAGCTGCCACAGCGCCGGAGCCCCAGCCCGGGGGCCACCCGCCTGACCCGGGGAGGCCTGGGTGAGGGTGAGTATGCCCAGAGGCTGCAGGCCCTGCGCCAGCGGCTGCTGCGGGGAGGCCCTGAGGATGGCAAGGTCAGCGGCCTCAGGGGTCCCCTGCTAGAGAGCCTGGGGAGCCGTGCCCGGGACCCCCGGCTGGCACGGGCTGCCTCCAGTGAGGCAGCACCCCGCCACCAGCCTCCACCAGAGACTCGGGGCCTGCAGAAGAGCAGTAGCTTCTCACAGGGTGAGGCGGAGCCCCGGGGCCGGCACCGCCGTGCTGGGGCGCCCCTTGAGATCCCTGTGGCCCGCCTTGGGGCCCGCAGACTACAGGAGTCTCCCTCCTTGTCTGCCCTCAGTGAGACTCAGCCACCCAGCCCTGTACGGCCCAGTGCCCCGAAACCCAGTGCCCTCAAACCCAGTGCCCCCAAGCCTTCAGAATCTCCTGCCACCCCGAAACCCAGTGATGCTCCTGAACCCTTGGCATCCCAGCCTGCCAAAGAGAAGGCCCCAGAGTTCAAGAAAGAACCAGTCCCAGCCACCAAGCCTACACAGCTGCCTGTGGCTCTGCAAACCCCAGCCCCCGCCCCCACACCCTATGCCCACATCATTCAGTCGCTGCAGCTGGCCAGCCACACGCCAGGCTCTCCGAAGGGCCCTGCCACACCTCCAGCGGAGCCCAAGTCCCACCCTGCTGTGTTTGCCAGGGTGGCCTCCCCACCTCTGGGAGCTTCTAACAAGCCGGTGCCTTCAGCCACGGCTCCCCCGGTGCCAGCGGAGAAAGCCCGGGTCCCCACGGTGCCCCGCAGGCCGGGTAGCAGTCTCAGCAGCAGCATCGAGAACCTGGAGTCCGAGGCTGTGTTCGAGGCCAAGTTCAAGCGCAGCCGTGAGTCGCCCCTATCGCGGGGGCTGCGGATGCTGAGCCGCTCGCGCTCGGAGGAGCGCGGCCCCTTCCGCGGGGCCCAGGAGGAGGACGGCATGTACCGGCCCAGCCCGGCGGGAACGCCGCTGGAGATGGTGCGACGGCCTGAGCGCTCCCGCTCCGTGCAGGACCTCAGGGCGGTCGGGGAGCCAGGCCTCGTCCGCCGCCTCTCGCTGTCGCTGTCCCAGCGGCTGCGGCGGACCCCGCCTGCGCAGCGCCACCAGGCCGCGGAGGCCCGAGGCGGGGAAGGGGAGAGCTCGGAGGGCGGCAGCTCGGCGCGCGGCTCCCCGGTGCTCGCGGTGCGCAGGCGGCTTAGCTCCACGCTGGAGCGGCTGTCCAGTCGGTTGCAGCGCAGTGGCAGCAGCGAGGACTCGGGGGGCACGTCGGGCAGAAGCACACCGCTGTTCGGACGGCTACGCAGGGCCACCTCCGAGGGCGAGAGTCTGCGGCGCTTGGGCCTCCCACAAAACCAGCTGGCGGCCCAGGCCGGCGCCACCACGCCTTCGGAGGAGTCCCTGGGCTCTGAGGCCAGCGGCACATCGGGTGGCTCAGGTGAGGAGGGGCAAGGTGCAGGGAGGTGGGTTGGGGGTGCAGGGCTGGGATGACAGGTGCAGAGCACGGAAGGGGGGGCTCTCGGGAGAGAGGCTCTGGAAGGAGAAGAGGGAGGAGACACCCAGCAGAAAGCTGAGGACGTGCTGGAGGTCCTGAGGATGGAACTGGCATGGTGGAGCGGCAGGAGGCTGAGGGGCAGAGGCTGGTTTGGGAGCAGGCCAGGGCTGGGGGTGTTCTCGACCTCTGGGCTGAGGGCTGCATGGAGGTGGGAGCTGTCTGGCCCTGGCTGGGCAGGTTCAGGTGCCTGGGTCTTCACAGCTCCTGGGGAAAGCCGGAGGCGGCTGCGCTGGGGCCTCTCTCGACTGAGGAAGGACAAGGGGTCATCACAGCCAAACCTCTCTGCCAGTGTCCAAGAGGAATTGGGTCACCAGTATGTGCGTAGCGAATCGGGTAAGATCGGCCTGCTGGGTGAGTAGGCCATCCTGCCCATAGGACAGGCCCAGCTGGGTGAGAGGTGGAACAAATTTGAGGAGCCCAGGCAGTAATGAAAGGGACCTGATCAGGACAACAATAATAATAACAGCAGCAGTTGTCATTAATTAACAATGTCAAGCATCCTATTAAGCACTTTACGAGGGCTGCCTCATTCAACTCTCCCACATTGTTGAGGAACTATTATTTGTATCATGTCCATATTTTGCAGGTGAGGAAACAGAGGCTCAGCCATGTTAAACAGCTTGTGGAAGGCACAGAGTTGGTAGTAAATGCAGCAGCCAGAGAGTTGGACTGTATGACCCTGTGCAGCCAGACCCCAGAAGTGGCTCTGGGACACCATACGAATGCTTTTCTTTGGCTAGCCTTCACCCTAGTAGGATCTTCACCCTCGAAGGTCCCTGTAACTGTGTAGTTCTGCAGCAGGGCAGGGCAGGGCTCTCCTGCCCCGCAGCCCCCAATGTATGCTTGAATGTGCACACAAAGACTAGTTCTTTCCCAGCCTGACGGCCCACAGCCTAGGCTCTGCCCCAGTGCTCCATTTCTCTGCAGCCCTTAACACCTGACTGCCCCTCCCGCGTCCCTCCTGCCCCTGCAGGGTCTCCAGCAGTTTCAGCACCTTCGGGGCTCTTTGCTGGGGAGAGGAAAACATAGGGGATGCCCTGGTCTGTTTCTTTTCCCAAGTGTCCTGGGCTGCAGGGAGGCAGGTATTTCCTACCTGGGGTCACCTCGTCCCTCACCTGAAAAGGGGGCACTACTCAAGGACTGTACGCAAAGGCTCGGGAGGCCAGGTTTCCCAGGCAGCATGCAGAAAGGAGCAGGCCCACCCAGCCAGCGGCGTGCAGGATCTTCAGCAGTTGCCAGCTCTGTTCTTCCCGTTTCTCGATAAAACTCCGAACTGTTCTAGCTGTGCCTCAGCTGGGCTTGAGGTGATTGCATCTGGCCGTGGCCAGGGGAGCTGGGGCATCCTTCTCAAGGCAGTAGGCATTGAGGGGCTATAGTGAGTGAAGAGGAGGGAGGGAGGCCATCTGGTGGGGGCAGGGGTGGAGAAGGAGAGGGAAAGAGACAGAGAGAGAGAAGCCAGCACAGAGGCCTGGGGACAGCTGATCCCTTCCCACCTGGGGCCTCCCTCCCAGGTCCATTTTGCTTGTGCAGCTGATTTCCTGCTGAGGCAGTGTCTCCTTACCTCATCCTCTCCCCCCTCCCTGCAGAAGGTTGTCCATGTCCACTTGACCAGCTAGGGCTAACCCCTGGGGAAATGGAGGTAGAACTGGCAAGGCTGGGCCAGGGTCACCTTTCACCTCTCCTCCTGGCCTCCCCCTCTCTCCCTACTACCCAGCACTTGGTCTGAGGAAACTATATTCACTGTGTTAATGGAGCCTCAGTGTGGGACCCCTCCCTGGGGAAATGGGCGCAGTGGGAAGGGCCGGCAGGCAGCTGTTCTGACCATCCACTCCTGTGAGCATTCCTGTCCTGCCCAGCTCTCCTCACCTCCGCTCCCTCCTGGTTCTTTAGACAGGCAGCAGCTGGGGCTCCCGGGGCATCCATTCCTCAGCTTTCTCTGCGCCCCCGCCACTCCACCCCCCGTGGCCAGGACCAGATTGGGATATTTCTGAAGACACATGCCAAGGAGCAGGAATGCAAGTCCTCATGGCACTAAGTAGCCACGGGCCGGCTGCACTGGAGCAGCGTCCTTGGCCCCTTTGCATCCTGGCCAGGGCCTCTTCACCAGTCAGCTGTGAAGCCAGCTTTGCTGAAACAGCCTCTTTCTCTGAGGGTCTGTGCCTGGCTCTCTACTGAGCATATTCATGAGCTAATAACCATAACAATAGTCAGAGCTAATACTTATGAGCACTGATTATTAGTCGTCGTAGTAGTATCAAAACATATATTTATTGATTTCAGAGAGAGGCAGGGAGAGGGAGAGAGAAATAGAAACATCGATGAGAGAGACACATCAATCAGCTGCCTCCTGCACACCCCCTACTGGGGATTGAGCTGGAAACCCGAATCAAACTGGCAACCTCCTGGTGCATGAAACAGCGCTCGACCAACTGAGCCACACCTGCAGGGCTGCGAGCAGCTATTATTATATCTTAGATGCATGCTAAGTACTTTATGTGCTCCTTGTAATTCTCACAACAGCCCTATGAGCTTGGTGTTATTCTTGGTGTCTTGTCAGTTTAGACAAGCCCTGGTCCAAGGTTATGCGCATACTGTCTATTGCCCCTTCGAGAGCTCTCACCACTCAGCTGACCCAAAGGAGTATTAGAAAGTCCAGGACTGTATCTGCAAACGCCAGGGCAGACGAGGTGGTAGAGGCTGACGCACTTTCCGACCCTGCCCCCGCCCACTGTTTTGCCTTGACTTCAGATCTTTTGAGACTGCTTATTTTGATTGAACATTGTATGGAACCCCCAGATGCTCAGCTCAGGTTACCAACTCCTCTCACTTGCCCTGTGTTGCCCCAGAAGGAGGGAGTATTGCCAGATCTTAACCATTGCAGTTTTTCAATATTTATTTGTTTTTATTTTATTCAATGAATATAGAGAGAGCACTTAAAGGTAGTGCCAGGCCCTGCTGTAAGTGATTTGCAAACATATGAGGTCACTACCTTGCATCTTCAATAGTCAGTGAAAGGGAAAGATAGTTCTGCACACAGTGAGTGCCTGGGGAGAGTGATGCTCACCCCCCCAAAACTTCGCAAAAGTGTGGCATGGGGTTGCACTTTTCACATCTGACTGGGAGAGACAAGCTTCACTCTGCTCCCCACCTCTCACATGCATCCTCCCCTCCCTCAGCCCTAAGTGAGCCGGGGTCCTCACAACCCATGGCTGTCTGCTCTCCCTCCAGACTTCCCCCCAGTCTTCCACATCAAACTCAAGGACCAGGTGCTGCTGGAGGGAGAGGCAGCCACCCTCCTCTGCCTGCCAGCAGCTTGCCCTGCACCCCACATCTCCTGGACGAAAGGTAAGATCACTTCTCCCCAGAGAGGTGCCTAGGCAAGCGGCCCAGTGCCTGGGGAGGCTTGGGGGGAGTGGCAACCGAGGGGTCCTGGAGGACCATGTCTGCTGCCCCACTCAGCAGTCCCTCCTGCTCCTCTCTGCCCCCAGACAAGCAGTCCCTGCGGTCAGAACCCTCAGTGATCATTGTGTCCTGCAAAGATGGACGGCAGATGCTGAGCATCCCTCGGGCGGGCAAGCGGCATGCTGGGTTCTATGAGTGCTCAGCCACCAATGTCCTAGGCAGTGTCACCAGCTCCTGTACCGTGGCTGTGGCCCGTGAGCCTGGGGCAGGGACCAAGGGGGGGCGGTAATGGAGGATGTTGGGGCAGGGCTAGGTGGGCTCTAAGCTGGAGTATATAAGCTCACTGGGGCTCCCCTCCTTTTGCTAGGTGTCCCAGGGAAGCTCGCCCCTCCTGAGGTACCCCAGACATACCAGGACACGGCGCTGGTGCTCTGGAAGCCAGGAGACAGCCGGGCACCTTGCACGTATACTCTGGAGCGGCGGGTGGACGGTGAGGGACTGCACAGGCTGGTTGGGGGAAGGGGTGGCAGGTGGAAGGTGGAGAAGCCAGGAAGATGAGTTCCCTCCCCGGTCTGAGTTCCCCTTCCTGGTCTGAGGTCCCCTCCCTAGGCTCCTTACAGATAGCACTGGGAGCTTGGGCCACCCATCCTGTGACCTCAGCCCTTCTCCAATGGTGCCTACAGGGGAGTCTTCCTGGCACCCAGTGAGCTCAGGCATCCTTGACTGTTACTACAATGTGACCCACCTGCCAATCGGCGTGACCGTGAGGTTCCGTGTGGCCTGTGCCAACCGTGCTGGACAGGGGCCTTTCAGCAACCCTTCTGAGAAGGTCCTCGTCAGGGGTATGCAAGGTCAGTGGGATGGGGCGGGGATGGGCCAGAAAAGGAAGGGGACCCTAAGCCCAGGCTCCACCCCTTCTCAGAGCACCATTGTTTCGGTGCCAAGGGCATCATGGTGATGATTTTTCTTATCTTCACTCAGATTCCTCAGCTCTGCCACCTGCTGCTCACCAAGACACCCCTGTTACCTCAGGGCCAGCCAGGGCCCCACCTCCGGACTCTCCTACCTCACTGGCCCCCTCCCTGACCACTCCTGCAGCTCCTGGTTCCCCAGGCCCCCAGTCAGCTGCTCTCAGCCCCTCATCTCCCCCAACACCCCCAAGCCAGGCCTTGTCCTCACTCAAGGCTGTGGGTCCACCACCCCAAACCCCCCCACGAAAGCACAGAGGCCTGCAGGCTGCCCGGCAAGCAGAGCCCTCCCCACCCAGTGCCAAGGTCGCCCCAAGTGAGCCCAAGTCTTCCGTCCCTGACACTGGGACCCCGACTCCAGCCTCCACTCCTCAAGAGGTTAAACCAGCATCTTCCTCTACTCCCCTGTATATGGTGACCTCCTTTGTGTCTGCACCACCAGCCCCTGAGCCCCCAGCCCCTGAGCCCCCTCCTGAGTCCACCAAGGTAACTGTTCAGACCCTCACTTCAGCCAAGGAGATGGTCAGCCCCCCCGGGAGTGGTCCCCACAGCTCTCCGGTGCCGGAGGGCACCAGTCTTCGACAGGGCCCCCCTCAGAAACCCTACACCTTCCTGGAGGAGAAGGCCAGGCAAGCAGGGCGGGGAAGGGACAGAGGACGAGGTGGGCGTGGGTGCAGTGTAGAGGACACGGGTTCAGAGGAAAGAGCAGACTGCCCACGCACGGTGGGGAAGATGCTGAGATCTGGGTCATCAGCACTTCTGAGTTCAGATTTTCTCTGGGCCACGCACTGCGCTGAGCTCTGTAGCCATATGATCTCATTTAATCTTTGTCCCTTGGAGAGGAAGCCACTGCATTGTTATCATCACCCATTTCGCAGATGGGAAAACCGAGGTTAGAGAGCTTATGGGATTTGCCTAAGGTACAGAGCCACTGACGAGCAGAACTGCGACTTGAACCCAGAATTCTAAAATTAAACTGCAGAGCCCACACTTGGGTCCCTGCTCCCCAACCCCAGCCCACTTAGCCTTCACAATGGTGGTATCCCCCTCTCTCCTCTAAACCTGTGATGTCCCCTCAATACATAGGGGCCGCTTTGGCGTAGTGCGCACGTGCCGGGAGAATGCCACCGGACGAACATTTGTGGCCAAGATCGTGCCCTACGCAGCTGAGGGCAAGCGGCGAGTCCTGCAGGAGTACGAAGTGCTGCGGACACTGCACCACGAGCGGCTCATGTCCCTACACGAGGCCTACATCACCCCACGTTACCTCGTGCTCATCGCTGAGAGCTGTGGCAACCGGGAGCTCCTCTGTGGGCTCAGCGACAGGTAGCTGGGCATTCTTGGGGAGCAAGGAGCGAGAGTAGGAGGAGCTGGGCTGGCATATCACCTACCTCCCCTGGGCCTCCAGGTTCCGATATTCAGAGGATGACGTGGCCACCTACGTGGTGCAGCTGCTGCAAGGCCTGGACTACCTCCATGGCCGTCATGTGCTGCACCTGGACATCAAGCCAGACAACCTGCTGCTGGCCCCCGACAACGCCCTCAAGATCGTGGACTTCGGCAGTGCCCAGCCCTACAACCCCCAGGCCCTGCGGCCCCTTGGCCACCGCACGGGCACGCTGGAGTTCATGGGTGAGGTCACCATGCCAGCCAGGGCAGGGGGTTGAGGTTCTGCCAAAGGGGTAGCATCCAGAGCTCCCCCCACTTTATATGTGCCATTTATTGAGTGCTTACTGTATGCAAGCAATGAGCAAAACCCTTTCCATTTTTTTTTTTTTTAAATTTATCTTCACAATAGCCCTGGAGATTGGCATAACATTACCCCCGTTTTACAGATAAGGAGCAGAAGCATAGTGAGGTTATTTATCCCATATAAGACCGTTTTAAATGGTCGAGACAGGATTTGATAAAGCTGGAAACACAGGACAACCAATTATTAATTTATATACATAAGGAAAGCCAGCTACCATTTAACTACCTGTGAAATACTTTATGTTCATTATATCTATCCTTTAAGAGTTATTCCGAAGCCACACTTTACAAATGAGGAAATGGAGAGCCAGCAGGTTTAGTGCATTGCCCGGTGTCCCGTAGCTGGAGGGGCAGGCCTGGGACTGGAGCCAGCCAGGTCGATTTCAAAGGCTCTTCATCTTTGTGTTGGCCACATTCATTGTGCACGGGCACCCAACCCTGGAGCTGATCTGAGGGGGCCAGTGACCCTGCTTCTCAGCAACTCTGCAGTTCTGGTGACGCCCACCGTTCACAGTCTCAGGTGCCCCACATCACCCCTGGAGGCCACCCCCACTTCCATCTTGCCTGCTGTCATCCAGGGCCTGCTGCTCAGGTCAGACCCATGGTCTGGAGACCTGGACATGGTCCTGCTCTTCAAGCCTTCAGGGGCCTCCCCAGCCTTTCCTGCTTCCCTGCCACCAGAAAACTGGTTCAACTTGGCCTCTGTCTCCTGTCAGCTCCTGAGATGGTGAAGGGAGACCCCATCGGCTCTGCCACAGACATCTGGGGAGTGGGTGTGCTCACTTACATCATGTGAGTGCCCCTAGGACCCACCTCCTGCCCACCCTCCCCCCACGTCCCCAGCACATATGCATGCACGCACATGCATGTGTGCCCAGGTGCCAGTAGCCCTGTCCCTGAGTGCTGTGCCCCTTACAACCCCCATACTAACGTCCCCTTGGACCTGTGAGTTGACCTCCATTCATGGGTCATGTGAACTATCTCCACCACAGGCTCAGTGGACGCTCTCCATTCTATGAGCCAGACCCACAGGAAACAGAGGCTCATATTGTGGGGGGTCGCTTTGATGCCTTCCAGTTGTACCCCAACACCTCCCAAAGCGCCACCCTCTTCTTGCGAAAGGTCCTCTCAGTACATCCCTGGTGAGTGGGCCCCACACCTACCAACCCCACAGCACTACCTGTTCCTGGCCTCGGACTGCCCTGGCCCAACCCTTGCCTAAGATCTTCCAACTCCTCCCCTACCCTCAATAATACACTGCTGCTGCTGCTACTACTACTGAATGGTGGTTCTACCAACCATTTAAAACCTGTAACAGCCCTATGACAAGCAGGATCACTGTCCCCATTCCAGAGGTTGGGGAACTGAACCCCAGAGTTGCCTGGAGCCACTCACTAGGGGTGAATCCAGGATTGGGACTTGGATATATGGGAGGACAGAGCCCCACCCTGCTCCAGGCCCTCCCTCCAGGCTCACCACCCCTGGCTGGGCCTGGCAGGAGCCGGCCCTCCCTGCAGGACTGCCTGGCCCACCCGTGGCTACAGGACGCTTACCTGATGAAGCTGCGCCGCCAGACACTCACCTTCACCACCAACCGCCTGAAGGAGTTCCTGAGCGAGCAGCGGCGTCGCAGGGCTGAGGCCGCCACCCGGCACAAGGTGCTGCTCCGCTCCTACCCAGGCAGCCCCTAGAGGCTCGGACCACAGCCTGGCCCCGGACTTCCACTCGGGGCTCCCGCTGATGCCGCGGGACATTCCAGGGCCCACGCTGAGCCGGGTGGGCTCAGGGCTTCAGACACCACCAGCAGCAACATCCGGCCGGGCTATTACCTCATGGACCTGTGGGGACAGAGGCCCCAGGCTTGGGCCAATGCCACCAGGCCAGAGCCACAGCTAGAGACTCATTGGCTGGGCTGGGTGGAGTCGGAGCAGGAAGAGGGGCAAGAGCAGAATGGGGAAGAGAAAGAAAGGGATGGAAGACTCTAGGAAGGTTCTGGGGTGGGGGACAGTGCATCTTAGGGAGGAGCAAACGAGGAGGGTGTGAGTGGCTGGAGAGGTAGAAAGGAAGGGGCCCAGGGTATCAAGGCCATGGGCTGGAAATGAGTGTCAGTGAAGCAGGGACAGGACAAGGGTCAGTGTCAGGGTGCCAGAGGCAGCATGTGAGAGAGGGCAGCAAGGTGGGGGAAGGGAAGGAGAGAGGACTCAGGTGGGCATGGGGTGGGCCAGCTGCCAGCATCCCAAAGAAGTGTGGAGGGCTGGAGGCAGGAGGCAGTGGTCACTCGGGCTAGCACTCTCCTTTGTCCCAGTGGATGTGGCTCTGGGCTCTGTGCTGGCCCAAGGATATCCCCACTGGCCCTCTGTAGCCTTCGCCCTTCTTCCCATTCATATTTATTTATTTATTGACTTTTATGAAGTTTCCCTTCCATCCAATCCTAATGGCTCATGTTGTCCTATTCATCCCTAACCCCCAGCCATCCAGCTGTCTGTGCAGCTGTCTGTCTGTCTGTCACAAAGGAAATAAAAATAGCAAGCAGCAAGACTTATGTGTGATCTATGGGGAGAGATGGCTGGGGGTGAAGGGTGCTGGGACAGGAGTATTTCATGCTTCTCTGGGCCAGTGAAAGCCCAGGTATACCAGCTAGCACCTTCGGACCTTCCTCCTCCCTCCCTGACCGTCCTAGCCCCTTCCCTCTCCCTTATTCCAAGAAGGAGAGACTTCAGACTGCTTCTCCTTCTGAAGCTTCTGGAATCCTGGCAGGACCACTGAATCCCCACCACCACCCTCTAACCAGACTCTCATGGCCCCCACCTCTTCTCACGTGTTCCATCATCACACCTTGGAAGATACTAGGCTCTGAAATGGACCGGCCCACACCACAATCCTGGCTGAGCCTTCTTTCCCCAGTACTTCTCAGCTCTGATCCTGACCCCCGGAGCAGAGGGGGTTTTATCATGATGACTTGTGAGAGCAGGTGGTGTGAATGGCTGCACAGGAGACCAGGACAGGCCCACACCCCAAGCCTTCAGTGTTAGAGCACCAATCAGGGCACCAGCTGCACAGGGCAGCTGTGAGTTCTCTGCTCGGTGTGTCTGCTGTGATGATGCCACAGATGTGCATTTTCCTAGGCTCCAGGGACACCCAGCCTGGACCTTCTGATCCCCTCGGCAAGCTAGGGAGTCTGCTGGGTGTGAAGGCATCTTGACTCTAGCTGCAGTGCCACAGAATGATTACTGGGTTCTAGAACTCACTGAGCTGCCTTATCCCGAGGTGGGGGGAGAGGGGAGCCAGTTCTCCTTGGGTCCAAAGGGACTGTTCTCCCCTCTTCACTCCTTGAAAACTCTGCTCTTAACAAAGTGACAGGAATAAAGCCTCCACCATGAGCAGAGAGAGCTGGCGCTGGTGTGTTGCTGATCTAGGTTGAGGGCCCTTTGGCTGGAGCCCAATGTTCTGCTCAGCCCGGCCTCTCTGGCTTCTCAGGACCTTTGGGAAGAGGCAATCCTCCTCATCATAAAATAACAGTTAAAGCAGCTGGAAGGGACCAGAGAGATGCCTTGCTTACCTGTCATTTTAGCGATGAATATATACAGTTTGCCTGTGAGATTCTGTAATCCCCTACTCACTGCAAGTGTTTTCATAGAAAAATGAGGTGCCTGAACTCATATCTTGATAAATGGTAAAATTCCTCTCCTGTCCCCCTTCTGATCTTGTGCTCCCTTCCCATCTCCATTGGAAATGGCATGTGAACTGCTTGTTCCAAACCTGGAGGAGCAAAGGTAATTTATATCAGCAGAGCTGTGTCAAAATTGCTCTGATCAAAAGGTGACAGTGCTCCCTACCTGGGTGGGTAGTTACAGTAAGTGGAAGCAATGTTTTACCTGGAACTCTGGCCTGGGCAAACTGGCCAGACATGTCCCAGAGCAGCTAAACTAACCCCTTCACCCCAGGTGCTCTGATGCCCCTATACATTAGTTTTACCCCGTAATGGGCTTGGGCCGACCTAAAGTTGCTGAGTCAGTATTAGTGCCAATCTCCAGGGACAGTGCAGCCCAGACAGACCCTACCATGTCACACGGAGGACAGTGAGTGGAGATCAGGGTGGCCCGAAGGGATGCTGTTCTTAAAAATCTTTACGGTCCTCTCTAGGTTTATATCAGTTTACCGCCAGGGGGCACTGTGCGGAAATGGCAACCATAGACTCTGGGGTGAGGGTGGGAGTAAGGCGCTTCCGGATTGGTCCTGACAGCCACGTGGTCCTCTTATAATTGGCTGGATGGACAGTTAAGTCCGCCGCTATTCCGGCTTCATTCAGGGAAACCCCACAAACACTTGCACCCCTTAACCTACGGTGTGTCGGGAAGAGCACGTTGTCCCATTGTCCAGGGATTGACCTGAGTGTCAAGTTGCCCTGGCAGGGAGTTGAATCTCCTGTCGGCTTGGGGCCTCATCTGGTCCTCCCCGGAGTGGGATGGATACCCCGTGCTTTGGGAGGAGATGGGTCCGCGTCCAGCTGTCCAGCTGTCCAGGCTCTGACGCGCGGTGCACCCCAGAGCCGCTCGAGTTTCCTCCCCAACCCCCACCCCCAGGCCTGTCCTAGCGACTGAGCCAGCATCCTAGGCATCCTCGGGCTAAATAAGGAGCCTGCTTGGGTCAGGGGGCGGGGGCTGGGGTCCCGGGGGGCTTGGGGCAACCACGCCAAACAAGGCAAGGAGGGGAGCGATGTATAAAACCAGGGCCCAGGGCTGAGCACCTGCCCGCGCCCCTACTGTGCTATCCATAAGGGCTCCGTGCCGCCTGCTAACCAGCTAGTTGACTCAGATCTCGAAGTCGACGCCCCCCACCCCCACGGTGAGTCCCGATCCTCAGACCAGCTCTAGACCCTCCCATCCCGGGGATGTTTTGAATCCGAAGGGCAAAGACTGAAGGTCGCAGTCTCTGTGTCAGCCTAGACCTCCGTGTTTGTTTTCTGCTGCCCAGATGTCCAAAGCAGCTCCCGCCAAAAAACCGGCGGCTGCAGCCCCGCCTCCGGGATGTACCTTGGATATCAACGACCCCCAGGTCCAGAAAGCGGCCATTCGCATCCAGGCCTCTTACCGGGGCCACAGGTGAGGGGGAGCCCTGGAGCCCTCTGAAAGGGGACCTGGAGCGGCAGAAATCGCGTTCCTGAGTTGGGGAAGGGCGGTACTGAACACAGTGCCGTGGACTGCTAAGGTCACTGGACTTAGGGGAGAACAGTTACTGAGCTGTGGAAGGGTGGCCCACAAAAGTGGATCATTTTATTAGGTTAACGATTCAGGAGCGACCCCTCCCTCCCACCTCCCCGGGTTTAAGGGTGTCGTGGGCAGAGCGGGCGGGCAGGGGACTGTTCTGGTGGACAGGGCTGCGACCGGATGGGAACAGTGTCGTGGGAGCTCTGGGCCCTGACCTTGCCCGCGGGTAGGTCCCGGAAGGAGCTACGGGAGAAGGGACCGCCGCGCGTTCTGGAGCCGCTTAAGGACGTGGTGCTGATCGAGGGCAGCGCGGCCAAGCTGACTTGCCGCATTTCGGCTTTCCCGGACCCATTCATCCGCTGGAGCAAGGATGGCAAGGAGCTGCGGGACGGGCCCAAGTATCGCTACATCTTCGAGGACCCTGACGTAGTCGCATTGGTGGTGCGCGATGGCGAGCTGGCGGACTTGGGCCAGTACAGCATCAACGTAACCAACCCCTTTGGCCAGTGCTCCGACTCGGCGCGCATCCTCGTGGAAGGTACGCGCGCCCTGGGTGCAATGCCACCACTCATAGCAGCATCACCCCGTGGGCGTCCGCAGCCGGATGCAGCCGCGCGTTTATTATCCCTGGGCCTAGCTGAGTCCGGATGGGGATGTGGCCAGCCCAGCCCCTGGCACAGCCTGAGGCACAGAGCAGGGCACAACGCCGCACTGGTTGTGTAGTCCTTTTTCTACCTCGGGATCCTATCCCACTCAGGCTAAGAAATCCAGTATGGGTTTCAATCACTCAGGGCCCCAAGGTCACAGCGATCCAGAGGCAGAGCCAGGGTTAGAGAGAGCCCTGGTCTTCTGGCTCCCAACCCAGGGCAATTTCCACTACCCAGAGCCGTCTCCATGGCACCCCGAGATGTGTGAACTTTCCTGGGCTTTCACCCACAGTATCTCTTTTGATCCTCCATTCAATCCTAAGAAGTAGGAGGGGCAGGGATTAGTCTCATTTAACTGTTGAGTTGAGCCCAGCAGTGTGGCTGGCTCAATTGGTTGAGCCTCAGCCCATACACCAAGAGGTCACTGGTTTGATTCCCGGTCAGGGCACATGCCAGGGTTGCGGGCTCAATCCCCAGTAGGGAGCGTGCAGGAGGCAGCTGATAGATGTTTCTCCCTCTTCCTTTCCCTTCCTCATGCTCTAAAATCAATTTTTAAAAAATACAGTTGAGCCCTGGCTGGTTTGGCTCAGCGGTTAGAGCTGTTGACCTGCGGTCTGGAGAGACTCGGGCTCGGTTCCCGCTAAGGACACATACCTCGGTTGCAGTTTGTCCCCGGCCTTGATTGGGTCGTGTGGGTGGCGACCGCTCGATGTGTCCCTTTCACGTCGATGTTTCTCTCTCTCCCTCCCACTCTATCTGAACAAAATATCAAAAAATGTCCTCGGGTGAGGATAAAAATAAATAAAAATAAAAAATACAGTTGAGCTGCTGAAGCCCCAGGGAGGCTAAAGACTTGCCCAAGGTCACACTGAGAGTTTAAATACACCTCGTATTTAGGACCGGGTATTAGCTGGGAAGGTGATATGCCGCTTTACCTTTAGGTCCCTCATTGGGTCGCATTCCCTTTTTCTTCCTCTAGTCCCTGCGAAAATTCAGAAGGGACCGGATAACACTAAGGCGCGCAAAGGCACCACGGTGACGCTGAGTGCGGAGATCATGGGCGAGCCTGCGCCCGACGTGGGCTGGACCAAGGACGGGAAGGACATCGAGGAGGATGACAGGTGAGGGCTGGCCCTGGCGCTGGAGCCTGGGCCGGATGGGGCCCAGCAAACCCGCGGGAGGGGGACGAGGGCGGGGCACTGGGAGGCTATAAAGTCCGGCCCGCGAAACACGTAAATGGATGCGCGGCCCCGCCTTCTTCCTCCTCCCCGCAGGGTGTACTTCGAGATTGGCAGTACCACCACAACGCTGACCATCCGCCGGGCCACACCCCAGGACAGTGGCAAGTACGAGGTGTACGTGGAGAACAGCCTGGGCATGGACCAGAGCTTCGCTCGCGTGGATGTGGCCTGAAAGGGACCCTCGGAACTTTCTCTGTTTCCAAGCCCCGGGGTGGGTGGTACTAACAACCCCCCTCCGTCTTGTTTAATAAAGCTGCTCTCTCTGACCCTCCGCGTCTCCTCTCTTCTTTTGAGTCGCCATTTCCACTCTCCGGCAGCCCCACACACACCAAAGTCACGGAGTGTTGAGGTCTGCGGGAAGTTTGGAGAGTGCCCAGTCCAGTGCCTTATTTTGCAGACAGTAAATCTGAGTGAGATAGGCTTCGCTCACGGTTGGAAGCTCCTTTACTTTCCCGCGGGAGGGGCAGAAGCGTCTATGACTCCGCCTTCTTTTCTTTTGTAAAGCTCAAGCCTCACCCTTTCGTGGGAGATTTGCGCGCTGCCCACGTCCGTTTCAAGGGTGACCACACCCCCTCTCGTCTCCAGCCTCGCGTCTCCCTGTGACCTAGTTCTCTACTTTGGCTGCTAACCCCGGGCCCATTCCCAGACAGCTAGTGGTCCTACTAGGGCTCTGGCCTTTCACAGGCTGCACGCCTCTTTTCCTTAGACCCGCCCTTTCAGCCCTTTGGCCACGCCCCCGTGTCCTCCTACAAGTTCCACCTCAGTTACAAGGTGGGGGAGAAGAAACTTAAGAACTACAATTCCCGGCAGGCTTTGCGAAGCTCTCGCGAGTTGCGAGAAGACACGTGCGCGGAAGGAGCAAGCAGTAGCGGGCGGCAGAGCTGGCATAAAGGGGACTAGTGGTAAAGAGATCTGATGGAAGGGTGGCGAAAGGGGTCGAAGACAGGGCACGGCTCCTAGACAGGGCGGATCGGAGTTCCTGGCTGGCTCTCCGCACGTCGGGTGCTGTACTGGCCACAAAACCCCTGGATATGCGAGGTTAGGGTCTATTGGAGTCAGTTGTGAGGTTCAGAACCAGCAATCAATCTTCTGAATCCAAAGATTCAACACTTGTCAGTATTGGGACACAGGGGATTGGCATATTGTGTTTGGGATGCCAAGGGTACCTGTCTTTTGATTCAAGGTTCATTACCTAGAGGTTAATTTTAGGATTTAGGTTCAGCACAAAGAGGGCTTTTGCTAGGGTTTGGATTTGTCAAATATATCTAGATCAGTGTTAGTTCAATACTTGAAGTTCACTCAAGTGTTGAGTGTTTCCTTATTAAATATTTGGGGCTCACTCAGGATTTGAGATTCAATATCAGGGTTCACTATTGTCATTCAGGACTTAACATCTGAGTGAAGATGGACCAAGTTGGGGATCAGTGGTTTGGAGTTTTGGTTTTTTAAGGTTTGAGAAGGAGGTCTATTGCTGAGTTTCTGAGTTTGCTGTTTGTGGCCAGAAGGAAGTCTGTTAAGGATCAAATTGTGGAGTGTGGATTTCAGGATTTGGGAGGAATCACTGAGGGGTTTGAAGACCAGCTGGAATTGGGTTGGGATTTGAGATGTGTGGGATTTGTGAGGTGTTGTGCCCAGGGAGGGACTAATTGAATTTTGGATTTACGTCCTGGGAGAGAGTGGGCTCAGTGTTGCTGTTTTGGGCTTGGGGTTTGGTTGGGGTGTGAGTGGGGTTCCTGGGTTGGGGTGTGAGATCTGAGCCTGACTTCTCTGTTGGGACTTGAGATTTAGGTAGCAGTTGCCGTCATGCTGAAAGCTGTAATCCTGATTGGAGGCCCTCAAAAGGGTGAGGAGCCAGGGGGATGGGGGGAGGAGGTTGGGCTGGAGTGGTTTTTGGGGTGGGGGCAGAGGGAGGCAGAAAACTGAAATGTGCTCCTCTTTCCTCTCTTAGGGACTCGCTTCAGGCCTTTGTCTTTTGAGGTGCCCAAACCCCTGTTTCCAGTGGCGGGGGTCCCTATGATCCAGCACCACATTGAGGCCTGTGCCCAGGTAATCCCATAAGCTCCCCTCCCCTACCTCAGTTTTTGCTCATATCCTTGATGCCGTATTTCTCCCCTTTCCAATCATGACTTCTTTCCACCGAGCGTAACTCCAGAAACCACTATTTACAAATGACAATGTGAATGTCCCCCCACCCCGAGTGGTACAATGCAGCTAGCTGTCCTGCTGTCTTCTCCTAATCTAGTCTCTCATCTGGCCTCTTCTTGTTCAGATTTCACTCCTATGTTTAATGCCTGGACTGTGAGATTAAGCAGGAATCTTAGAGATAATTTAAAGCTGTAGCATGGGAAACCTTAATGATAAAGCACCGAATCATACTACCCTTGCTCACTGTGGAGCTAATTTCTTTATTGCTTTTGGTATTGGGACCAGCAAGGTTTTGATTTGAGTCCTGTCTCTGTCTGCTAAAAGGAATTGAGCAAATTTCTCACCCTTTCTCAGCTCTTGTTTCCTTATTTGCAAAGAGGAGGTGATTAGACCTGTTTTGTGGGGTTGTAAAGCTTAGAGATCATGTTTGTAAAGTAACTAGTACAATGTAGGCACTTGATAAATGGTATCCTTACCTCATGCTGATCTCAAGCTCAGATTAACAGATAATAAATATGGGGGAAATGAATGGATTATCCTATAATGCAGCTTGATAGGCAAAATCTATCCTAGTGTGAGCCCCACTTCAGATGTGGCGGTGGGGGGGAATAATAGACTAATAAAAGATGAAAAGACCAGGGACTGAGACGTTCTAGCTTTCTCATTGTCCAGAGGAGAAATCAAGCCAGCATGGTAAAATGAGTGCCCAGGGCCCCGGCTGAGACTGAAAGTGTGGTTTCTGGATTTGGGGCCAGTACAGGGATTTCACCCTCCTGTCATTTGCTCCTATCAGATGTTATTTTTCTCTCAACCTCTTCTTTGGTCCTCAGGTCCCTGGAATGCAGGAGATTCTGCTCATTGGCTTCTACCAACCTGATGAACCACTTACCCGGTTCCTAGAAGCTGCCCAGCAAGAGTTTAACCTTCCAGTCAGGTCAGGTGTTTTTGCACATGTGCTGCAAAGGTTGTGGGGGAGCAGTGCCCTGGGCATCTGAGTTCTCTGTCCCAGTTCTCAGAGTGGGTTGAGTCAGCATTTGCCAGAAGTTACCCACACACACTAGGAGGTTTCTTTTTGGACATTCCTGAATCCCTGTATATATTGAGTTTCTCTGTGGGCCTTGGGAAAGCATATCCTGGGAACAGGAAGGGTCCGGTGCTGAGGCTCATGGTGTCTGTCTCCTCTGATCTCACTGAGCTGGCTCTGGGGTCTCTGGGGACAGGTACCTGCAGGAATTTGCCCCTCTGGGCACAGGAGGCGGTCTCTACCATTTCCGGGATCAGATCCTGGCTGGGGGCCCCGAAGCCTTCTTCGTGCTCAACGCTGATGTTTGCTCCGACTTCCCCTTGAGTGCCATGTTGGCTGCCCACAGACACCAGCCTCACCCTTTCTTGCTTCTGGGCACTACGGTGAGGGGACCTGGAGGGCTGTAGGGTGTCGAGAGGGTGATCTAGAAAGGTTCCTGGAACGCAGGGTGTTGGGGAGGCAGGGCCAACCCGGGGAGTTGCAGTGAGAATGCGCATCAGGAGGGATGAGTCTAGAAACCCAGCAGTAATGGAGGTGGTGGTGGAGAGGGACCTCTAGCCCTTTCATTGCTCAGAAGTGGTGGGGGAGGGCAGCTGTCAGCTCTCACCCCAGCTGAAGGCTTGTCGGTGGTGGAGCTACGTGCCAGGTGTTATAGGAGAAGGAAAGCAAGACAGAGAAAACAGACCTTGCTGCCCTGGAGCAGGCAGGTCACTGTCTCAGTATGTCTGTCTTTCAGGCTAACAGGACACAATCCCTCAACTATGGCTGCATCGTAGAGAATCCACAGACACACGAGGTAAGAGCAGAGAGGTGGCTGGCTAGGTGCCTATTCTACGTGTCATCATTCTCCCACCACTGAGCCTCTAGAAAATGTTGGCATGTGAGGGGGTGGGCCCCAGTCTTGTTAAAGAGGTGTGGCACACCCTCAGTTGTTCTGCCCCTCTAAGAAAGATTGGTGAACAAGAGGTCGCCGGTTCAATTCCCAGTCAGGGCACATGCCCAGGTTGTGGGCCAAATCCCCAGTGGACGGCATGCAGGAGGCTGCCAGTCGATGTTCTCTCTCATCCATGTTTCTATCTCTCTCTCTTCCTCTCCCTCTCTCTCTAAAATCAATAAAGAACATTTATAAAAGGAAGATTGGTGAAGAGGTAACAGATAAATGCCATGGATGCGGTGCTCCAATAGACATGCACAGGGTGCTAGGACAACACCAAAGGGGGCCCGACCCAGCCCACGTGGGTGAGGGTGGGGAGTGCTCTGGAGGAGGTGAGGTCTGAACTGAATTGAATTTGTCAACATGAAGGAGACAGGAAGGCATTGCAGGTAGAAGGAATGACATGTGCAAAGGCATGGAGGCAGGAAACAGCATAGTGCCTCTGGAATTTTGGAGGTGGGAGCATAATTAGCAAGGTGGGTGGGGGCGTGGGAGGTGGGGAATCTCTGTCTCTGAAACTCCCTGCTCTGGAGCCTAGCTGGCTTTCATGCACCCCTTTTGTTTGTTCAGGTTTTAGTATTAAAAATACATGTGAAGCCCTGGCCGGTTTGGCTCAGCAGTTAGAGCATCAGCCCACGGACCTGGAGAGTCCTGGGTTTGGTTCTTACTAAGGGCACGTATCTCAGTTGCAGTTTGTCCCCGGCCCCGGTTGGGGTCGTGTGAGTGGCAACCACTCGATGTGTCTCTCTCACATCGATGTTTCTCTCTCTCTTCCTCCCTCCCTCCCTCTCTCCCTCCTGCTCTATCTGGGAATAAATGCAAAAAAAACAAAAAACAAAAATGTCCTCGGGAGAGGATTTAAAAAAAATACATGTGAAGCCCAGCCGGTGTGGCTCAGTGGTTGAGCGTCGACCCATGCACCAAGAGGTCACCAGTTCAATTCCCAGTCAGAGCACATGCTCAGGTTGTGGGCCAAATCCCTAGTGGGGGGCATGTTCTCTCTCACTGATGTTTCTATTTGCCTCTCCCTTCTTCTCTCTCTAAAAATCAATAAAGAAAAAAAAACCACATATGAATAGAGAGAGAGAGAGAGATTCACACACACAAAAAGTTTTGTGTTAGGCACTAGCTCAGTGTGAGAGAAACAGAGCGAGAAAGACAATTCCTGCCTCTCAGAAGCCCTCAGTCTGGTGGGAGAGACATCAAAATCAACCATCGCAGATGACACACGTGCCACTGTGGGTGAGGCGTGACCAGAGCACAGGAGGGCCCAGAACTGAGAAGCTAACCCTGGGGCAGATAAGAGTGTACTTAGAGAGGGAGTGACCATGTCAGCTGAGTTTTTGAAAGGGAAGTTTTCCAGGTGAAGAGTTGGTTAAGGGCATTCGGAAAAGCACCCACATGCCACGGCATGGAGTTGTCTTCCGGGACCGCTGGCAGGTGGGAAGGATCAAGAGGGAGAAAGCAGGCAGTTGGGACTTACCTTGAAGGTGAAGTTGAAGGGCAGTGACAAGATGTGCTCTGCATTTTAGGAAGACCCTCTGTGGCAACAGGAGGACCAGGAGATTTGAAAGATCTTGGGGGATGGTGGCCATGGTCCCTGCTCTTCTGACCCCAGCCCACTCTGTCCTCAGGTCCTGCACTATGTGGAGAAACCCAGCACGTTCGTCAGTGACATCATCAACTGCGGCGTCTACCTCTTTTCCCCAGAAGCTCTGAAGCCCCTTCGGGATGTCTTCCAGCGTAATCAGAAGGATGGGCAACTGTGAGGCAGACCCCATGGCCCTGTAACCCCAAGTCATAGCCCCCTGCCCAGTCTCTGCTGGCTCCATTTCAACCTGCTCATCTTCCTCCTCCTTCTCCCCCTCCACTGTCATCTCTAGCCAAGCCTCCTCAGTCCCTCCCCTTCTAACCTCATTCTGTCCCTCTTCTTTATCCATCCCAGATCCTCCTCTGTCAACACCTGCCCACTCCCCTTCTGGTCCATTGCTCTCAAACCCTGAATGTCCCAGAGATGTCTTTCAGAACAGACGGTAACACACACACTTGGGCGCACACGCGCTTGGGTGCAGGCGCGCGCGCATACGCGCACACGCTCAGGCTGCGGAAGCTTCCTTTGGAGTATAGTGCCCCAGAGGGAGCTGTGCTCAGCACCAGCCGCAGTCCCAGGGTGGTCCTCCTAGGCCCTTCTGTGGCTTCTTGCCTTCATTCCCTCTCATGCCTCATTCACTCGTAGCCGCCTTTTCACTTCCACCCGTATCTGCTTCTCTTCCCATCTCTCCTGGCCTCTCTGTTTCTGCTGAACTGGCATCTCTACCATCTCTCTCTCCCTCTTTTTCTGTGACTGTCTTCTGCCCTCACCAGCTGCCTTCCTGTGGGGTGAGTCTGTCCGTGTTTCATTCCATCCAGTGAGAGGGAGGGCCCGGAGGTGGGGTTCAGAGGTGTGGATGGGAGGAGAATGGGGTAATTGGGAGGAGGCAAGTCTGGCCGAGCTCCTTCTGGACAAGGGGGCAGGATGGGCAGCAGGGGTATGCCTGGGGCTGCCCCGGGATAATCTCTGAGCTGGGAGAGCGAGGGGCTGATGGAGGTGAGTGGTGGGAGAGCTTCCTGGGACGCAAACATCCTTTGGAGAGGCTCTGACCAGGCCTTGCAAGGTAGTGAGGTTCTCTCCGATTCCCATCCCTGAGCGAGCCTCTCTTAGCCACCCAGTTGGGCTCCCTTGGGGACTGACGTCAGCATCCTGTCCCCCTGCCAGGGAGGACTCCTCAGGCCTGTGGCGGGGGGCAGGCACCATCCGCCTGGAGCAGGATGTGTTCTCGGCCCTGGCTGGGCAGGGCCAGATCTACGTGTACCTCACTGACGGGATCTGGAGCCAGATCAAGTCTGCAGGGTATGGGAGAGGCCTCTGATGGGGGGCTTGGGGGGAGAAGGCTTCAGGATGGCGGGTCCAGGCCCTACTGGCCCCTGAGCCCCTGCTCCACTTTGTGGCCCCCAGCTCCGCACTCTATGCCTCCCGCCTCTACCTGGGCCAGTACCAGCTCACGCACCCCGAACGCCTGACCAAGCACAGCCCAGGGGGGCCACGGATTCGAGGTACCCGTCCTGCCACCATTCCCAACCTTTGTCTCCTACAACAGCCCCCTCTGCTCGCTGAGCTGTGACTCTTGACCTCAGATCCAGAGGTGAAATCTCAATTCCTGCCCCCCCTGAACTAGATATGGTTTGGGGTATTTGTCCCCAGGCTCCTCTCTTCTGCTTCTAGGAAATGTTTACATTCACCCAACGGCTAAGGTGGCCCCATCAGCTGTGGTAAGCAGTGGCCCAGCCCAGGGAGAGGAAGGTAGGTGGGGCGGGGGGGTATCTCCTGAGCTCGGAGTACAGTCTCTTAGGTTTGTCACAGCCCATCATAGGCCCCAACTAGGTTCCTTCACCCTTGTGAGGGGTTTGGATTTGGGATCGTCCAAGCCCCTCCGGGGCTTATGGTATATGTTCCTTTCCACAGCTGGGCCCCAACGTCTCCATTGGGGAGGGGGTGACTGTGGGCGAGGGTGTGCGGCTCCGAGAGAGCATTGTCCTTCATGGAGCCACGCTACAGGTAGGCACCCGAGCACGTGCAGTAGGGCCTGGTACCCCAGGAGGCTGGGGGTGAACCCCCACAGGCTCTGCATCTGCCTCCTCAACTCACACTGTCCTGTTTGGCAGGAGCACACATGTGTTTTGCACAGCATTGTGGGCTGGGGAAGCACTGTGGGGCGCTGGGCCCGTGTGGAGGGTACCCCGAATGACCCCAATCCCAACGACCCTCGAGCCCACATGGACAGTGAGAGCCTCTTCAAGGATGGGAAGTTGCTGCCTGCCATCACCATCCTGGGTATGGCTTCCTAGGGGACTTAGGGCTGAGAGAAACCATCACAGGTGATACAGGTGGGCTGTGGGGAGAATTTGTGTATGCGTGTGCGTGTGTGTGTGTGTGTGTGTGTGTTTTCCTTTAGCAAACATTTACCAAGTGCCTGCTGTGCCAGGCCCTGTGTGAGTCACTGGGGGCATGGGGCCAGGGCACAGATGGGCAGGGAGGGATCCCTCCTGATGGCAGCGGACCCCCCCCTCGCCCCGGCTTCCTCTCCCATGGTCTCCTGGTGCCCTCATCCTGGCTGCAGGCTGCCGTGTCCGGATCCCTGCTGAGGTGCTCATCCTGAACTCGATCGTTCTGCCACACAAGGAGCTGAGCCGAAGCTTCACCAACCAGATCATCCTCTGAAGGGGGCTGCCACAGGGCCCCCCCAACTCCTACCCCTCCAGCCTGTGTCCAGAATGGACCTGGGGAAGCCAGGCAGAATCTCACACATCCAGAACAACGTGGGTGGGCAGAGGACTCCTGGCCTCCCTTTCCACTCCTAATAAACCCCATGAACCTTGGAGCCAGCGAGGACTCAGCTTGTGCCTGGACTGGTGTGGGGGTGGAAGGGGGGCAGCTGAGTCAGGCCCCCCCACATTAGCATTTAAATTGGAGTCGTCGCTGCGGGCTCATGAATAATGAATCTGGAGCCCTGGTAAATCTCCCCCTCCCACTGCCTCAGCGCCGCTCGCTGCTGCTCGGGAGAAAGGCCCTCAAGGCTCCCAGCCTGCCGGGCCCGCCTTCACCCCTACCCTGATGCTGCCTGCCCGCCCGCCTCCCTGTTCCTCTTCACTGGTTCTGGCTCAGGCCTCGGAGCGCAGGGCTTTCGAAGGGATGGGTGAAGGACTTCAGCTGGGCAGTGGGGTTCAGGCGGCAGGCACAGGGACTGGGAGCCACAGGCCCGAGATTGGATCACCGGGCATCCCGTCTTCACTTCCTGCCCCAACCCCGGCCTGTTTTCTGCTTTGCCAGCTGCATCCCATCCTAGCCCAGCTTTTGACAGTGGGGGTTTCTCCCTTGCCCACCAGAGGCCTGGTGTCTCTTCTGCTCCCCTGGCAGGCACAGTGGACCTGGCTGGTGCCTTCAGTCTTCACAGTAGGCAGCGCTGTTCTGGGAGAGGATGCCTGGCCACCCCCACCATCCTGGCTTTGCTCCTCGAGAAGCCTCATCCGCCACTCCACATTCCTGAAACCCCAGAGCAACCCAGCATCACTCATGTTGCCCATGACCCCCACGTGCCCCTCTTGGTGCCCCCCCTCTCCCCAGCTGTGGGTGCGGAGCTTAGTTGCCAGATGAGCTAGTAATGATCGTAATCTGCTAATTGAGAGGAATCTAATTACCCGAAGAGAATGGGGGGGGGGCAGGGCGTGGGTGGGAGGGAGGATGGGGTCCTGGCAGCAGGCAGCAGGGTGCTGGGCCTTGTTATCAGCACCAGGGTCTGGGACAGAGCCCAGGATTTCATAGCTTCATAGCCAGGCAGTTAGAAAGATGAGCTGGTTCAGGAGCTGGGCTGAGGGTGACATGGGGATTAGGCTGGAAGTGACCTCCCAGGCCCTCAGGTCCTGCAGGCTTCGTGAGAGCACCTGCAATGACCCAGGGGTTTGGCAGTCATGACCTCTAATCTTCCTGGACTCAACCCCTTCCTGTTCTCTCGGGTTCCTGCCTCCAGCCCAGACCTTCCGTCCTCTGCTGTGGTTGGGAGGAGGCAGTAGATGCCTACTCTGGGCCTGGGGTCAACTCCCTGAGGAAGGAGTTGGGTCCCTTACTTTTCCTCCTCCCAGTCCTGACCCTTCCGTTCTGAATGGTTGGCAGAGGCCATGGCAGCTCCATCATAAATATGATAATTTAATTATTTTCTCAGCAAAACACCGTGAAATCCAATAAGTCTGTGTCAGGCCCTGCCCCCCAGCATCCCCCTCCTAGGCCCAGTGTGGGGGGACTTGGGGGAGGCACTGGAAGGGGAAAGGGTCAGTGCTCCAAGTGGGAGGGGCTAGTACAGCTGAGGTCCTTGTAACATGCCCCCAGGCTGATGGAGTCACTGGCGTGTATGTGCTCAGGTGGAAGGGAGCTAAGAAAGGGAAGTTGTAATGCTTCCCACTCCTCTTCAGCCTTTTCTGCCCTGGGAGGGGCCCAGAGCCCATCCATCTCTGGGGGTACTGCTAGGGCTTAGGATATGGGAGCCCCTGCCTGTGGAGGGGAGAGAGAACAGGGAGCCCCCTTCTCGCTCACCTCTGGGACTGCGTCCCTGTAGGGGTAGGAGGGTGCTGGCCCCCCGGAGGGGTTAAGGGAGAACTGAGGGAACCGGGGTGGGAAGTGGGGGATGAGCAGGGGAGGGATGCGGGGGAGGGGTGCGTTCCTGCCATTAGTGCCTTTTTTTCGGTTTCCATAAAAAGATTATTCTGTAAAATCAGCGAGGGGGAGCGAGCTGGGGGCCAGGGAGAGGGGCGGGTCCCTGGCACCAAGCTGGATGGGGCGTCAGGAGGAGAGCTGGGGACGGGGACTGAGTGATGAGAGATTTGGATGGGCTTCAGGAGCCAACCAGGGGAAGAGGCCAAGCCAAGAACAGATTGCCAGGAGGCTGGCCAGGACAGGGTGGGGCAGGGACTGGGCCTTCATCTTCCTGACCCTTCGGTGGAGTTGCCCGGGGCCCCAGTCCTACCCCCATCTCCATCCCCTCCCTGCAGCACTTAGCAGCCATTATCGGGGGAGCAGATTGCAGCCCCCTCCCCCTCTCCGGGAAACAGACACAGCTGGGGCCCCGCCACATCTGCCGCATCAGCACGGAGCACAGCTGGGTGTGCCCAGTGCCACCACCCCCAAAACACAAAGGGGGGGCGGGGGCCAAGGAGAGCCCAGACCCCCGAGACAGACATACTGACACCTCTGCCAACAGACACATGCTCCTGCAGGCGAAGCTATATCCACCACCACACACGCTCCCTCGAGTGCAGACAGAACTGACAAACACGCAATTACTCTGCCCCACCCACCACCCCCTGCTCCTCCTATTCTTCCTCTTCCTTCCCTCCAGGAGCCCCTCCATCACCACAACCACCTCTGAACTGCCCTAGACTCTTGTCTGGAAGGATCAGGGGTCTAACCCTCCCCAAGACCACACTCTGGGAGGCTTGGAGAACAGCAGGGCTGTTCCTGGAGAGGCCACCTGCCCTCCCTCGATACCCTCCCCACAAAGAAACCCCCTTTGAAATGCTGGTCCCTGCCCTCCTGGGCATGATGGGGCCTCCATCTGAGGACAGGCTGGCTGGGTACCCTAGACCGGTGTTCCCCGCGCCCTGGGTTTCACTGGCCACCTCAAGGAGGCGCTGTGTGCCCTTACTCTTGCCAGGAGCTCAGCTGCTCCCAGAGTTGGCTTCTGCCACTACTCCCACCCAGCAATCTACCGCTAGTACCCTGCCCTCAGTAATGCACCCATCCGCTGAGCTCTGCTACCCTACGTGTGCAGGGTGTGGGGCTCGCCAATGGTGGAAAGATCCCCTCTGTCAAAGAGATGAGCAGGGGCCCCCTCTATCCTCCCTCTTTCCTAGGCGACAATCACCTCTTTGCTTCTTATTAAATCCTGCCCCTCTGGCAGCCCTCAATTCTCCCCCTCATCTCCTTGGTCCTGATGTCTTGCCCTCAACCCCCTCCTCCCTGCCTCGCCCCCGCCCCCGCCCTTCAGAGCTTTAATCCCTCCTGCTGCTGTGCCGCCTTATCTGTTCCCAGCAGCTTTCGCTGCTGCAAAGCCCTCTCCCCCTCCTCTTCTGGATCTTCTCCCCCCTCCTTCCCTGCCTCTCTCTTCTCTCTGACCAGCACCCCCCACCCCGGCCTGTCTCTGCCTCTCAGGCCCCGCGATGGCTCCTGGCTTACACCAGACCTGCACCCCAATGCCCTCTCTCCAGCCTCAGCTCCGAGACTGGCAGCTGCCCACCCACTGCTACACTAACCTCCTCTGCCCTCCCCCTCCCCCACCAGCCCCGCAGACTTGGTCAGTTTCTGTCCAGCCAAGATTTATCTTTCTTCTTTCCCTGCCCTCCCTTGCCTGGCCCCCTCCCCAGTTCCTCCAGCTGCCCCTTAATCTTGGACCTGGTCTCCTTCATCCCCAGTGACCCACTGTCTAAGCGTGGCATCCCAAAAGGGGATTGGGGTGCCACAGGAGAGGGGTCAGGGCTGGACTGGGCTGGTCCTAGGTCGAGGTCTGGGATGCAGAGTGCTGGAGGGCAGTGGGGGGCAGGGCCTGGTGGTGGGCCGATAACCCTCCTAAGTCGCCTCAGATCACGTCCGACCCTCCCCACCCCCCTTCTCTGGGACTCTCATTAACCGTTTCTCCTGCCTCGTCCGCAGCATAAATAACCCAGATAAATCAGCCACGGTCCGCCCCCCGCCCCTCAGCCCCCGCACAGCCCGTTTGTCACTGCGGCTTGCTCGCCAGTCAGGCCTTGCCCAGTCCCGGCCCCCACCCCCAGCCTTGTCCCTTCCCGACCATGTCTGTCCCACACTGGCTCATCCCTTGGTCCGCACCAGAGCCGGGTCTGGGACGGTGACTGGCATGTCGAGGGTGGCCAGGGGGTGTCCTTTGGGACCGGGGGAGGCTGGGGACTCTTATCTCTAAGATAATGCTTTCTAAGAGTTTGGGGGTCATGTCATTTATGAATGGGGCCACCCAGGCAAGGAGCTGGGGCCACACATGGGGAGAAGGGGCAAGTGCAGCTCAGCTTGGGAGGCCCTGTGCGGGGTGAAGAGGCAGAACCCAAGAGCACTGATGCGGGAAGGGCCTAGAGGCGCCCTGGGAGCCCCCCAAGCTGCATCCTGGGAGTTCTCTGGGTTGGCCTGTGGGGGATTTTGCCCAAATAAAACCTCCTGCCCGCTCCCAGGTGCTCTGAGTCAGAACCTCTGTCCTCCCTGTCACCTCCCTCACCCTCCTGCCCCCATTCCCATGCCCTGTCTTGTCAGGCCGCACAGATGCCTCTAATCTCACCTCACAGCCTGTCCACCATTCTCTCAGGCAGGAAGCCTGGTTCATCGGGGGGGGGGGGGGGACAAATCTGGGGAATGAGGGCGACGGGAGGACAGAGGACACCTGGCTAGGACTTCACAGCCCTGCGGCCAGCCCTCTGACCCGTGGCCCCTGCCCTGGGCACCCACACTCCCAACTGGAGTCCTGACAGCCCTTCCCGTTCTGATCACGCTCAGTTCAGGTTCTGGCCAGCAACACTTGGCCCTGATGCTCACTGCAGGGGGCAGCTGGTCCCCCGGGAGTGGGTGGGGGAAGCAGGGAGGGGACGGGAGAGCTTGGGCGCTGGGCTGGGGGTGGGGGTGGGGAAGAAGCTGGGCCCGGCCCCAGGGACCAGCTGGGCAATGAGCCGGGGAAGCAGCCAGGAGGCTAAATGAGGGAGATTATCACCCAACTGCAGCCGGGCAGAGAGGGAGGCAGGCAGGGAAGCGGGGAGAGGGAGGGAGAAAGGACGGAGCCGGAGGAAAAGAGGGTGTAGTGGGCCAGGGGGGAAAACAGGAGACACTGGAGTGGGGGAAGGCCAAAGGATGGGCTGAAGGTATTGGGGGGTGCTGCCACTGAGCATAACCTGCTTCCCAGGAGTCAGGATGATGGAGACTTGGGGACAACTGGGGGTAGCTGTCCGTGGGGCAGAGGTGGGGCTGTGTGCCCTTCCACTTTTCCAGTGGCCTGGAGCTACCCCTGCTCCCCACACCAGGCCACCACTCAACTTCGTGCCCTCTGGAGGTCGAAGGCTCCCTGCCAGGCCCTCAGGAGCAGAGAGGGCGTGCTTTTGGCTCGTGATGGAGGCCAGTGTGCGGAGGGGAGTGTGACTGTGATCTCTATGGATGGTAGGGTGACTTAGGGATGTGCACGAGTCCAGGGCAGCAGCAAGGACTGGGGAAAGCTCGGAGGGTAGCTCCCTGCTTTCTTGGCTGAGCCCCAGACTGAAGTAACCTTAAAAAAGCAATTAAATCACCTTTTTAAAAAAAAACAGTAAAGAAAAATCAATACTAGGAGAAAGGGGAAAAGAGAAGCTGGGGGAGGACAAGAAGGTGAGGGAAGAAGTGCTGGAAGGGTCGAGACTGAAAGTCTAGCAGGGAGGGCAAGCATGGGAGGGGCTACCTGGGCAGGAGGCAGAGAAAGGGGGACTATGTGTGGTCACTTGGAGACTGAGTGTTGTTAACTCAGCAGCTGCTTCCAGTGCCAACTCCACTTTCCTTTTTGGGACCTTGCCAGATGCAGCCCCTGGCCCCAAGGGTCTTATCTCCCAGCTTGGGGGAGCTGGCTTGTGGGGAAGCCCAGCCATGGGGCCCCTGAGGAAGCTACTTTGATTAGAGGTTGGGGACAATCCCTGCAAAGTGCCATGCATGGCCAGGGTGTGTGTGGGGGTGGGTCCATGCTGGGGTGACCTGTGATGACTGAAGGGCTGACCTGGTCTTGCAGCCAAGGCTGGGCAGAGTGGCCCCCTGCTCTCCCCACCCCCCGTGGAGCTCTCCCCAGCCCCTCCTCCAGGGCCAGGCAGGGGCTGTGACCCGAGGGGCAGGCCTGACGCCTGACACGAGAGGGGTGGCCACCGGGCAGCAGGTGGACCTCAGGCTCTAATCCCCAGCAGCTGCAGTTTCCCTCAGATCGATTCCCTTCTCACTTTTTTTTCAGCTGCTGGTTCCGCGGCTCGGATCGATGGAGCCGCCTCCCCCGCCCCTCTGAGCTTCCTCTCCCTGCTGCTCATTAGCGCCCCGATTAATCAGCCCCCCCTCGTTTCCTCTAGGGGACAAGTGCTTCCCCCCCTTGAGGCCTCATGCTTTCACAGGGCACCTCAGATCACAAGCTGCTCACTGTGACCACCCCACCCTGGGGGCACTGAGACACCTCCTCCTGGCCTGCCAAAAGGGGCTGTCCCTGCCTTTGATAATACCCCACATGCCTGCCTCCCCTCCGCAGGAGGGCAGCCACCCCAGGCTCCCTAGCCCACTCTGTGGGGGACACCCTCTGCATTGGTTCTTTAGGATTGCACTCCTTACCATCCAAGCCTGCACATTTCAACTCCCTCCAACATCCACATTTGGCCTCTGTGCTCCCTGGCCTGTTCACTCAACAGCATCCTCCCACCCCAGCCTGGCTGTGGCTAGAAATTTGGGTAACATTTGAAGCAAAGTCAGCCAGGGTGTCCTCTGTCCCAGACATGGGAATGACCAAGTTGGGGGTAGGGCGGGTGGGGGAGGGGCGCCAGTGTCCCAGAGCGGGCAAGGTATGGTGGGTGTGCAAGTCAGGAGCAAAGCTCTGGGGAAGCTAAGGATCTTGGTGGCCTCACTGTTGTCCCCTTGTCTGTCTGTCCTGCCTTCTTCTGCACCGCCCCCCCTCCCCATTCAAACAAGTGGCTCTCCCAAGGAGTTTCTAGAAGCTGCTGTGAGTAGGGTAGTGGGGTCAGGTGGTGGCTGGATGCTGGAGTCAGGAGTTAGGGAGACCGGGAGCTGGAGCTGCTGACCCCTCCTGGGGTGTGGTCCAGAAAAGTGGCAGAATGAGCTGAGGACTCTGAGTGTGCAGCACTCTTTCTTGGGTGGCCTGGGAGTGGGGCCATGTGAGGACCCCATGAATGGCTAGGGCAGAGCAAGAGTTTGGGGGCAACTCAACAAGGTCTCTAGCAGGGACCAGGAATCCCTGTCCTGGGCTGGGGGCTGCCTCCTCCCCTGGCCTGGCTCCTGCCGCCCGTGCTGCCGGTGAAACGCTGTTGACATGTCCTGAATTATTAAGCACGGGGTGGGCTCCGGAGCACATGCTGAGCGGAGCGGCTGGGGCTGCACGGCGTGGCGGAGCAGCTCACTCGCTTGCTCGCAGGGACACACGCAGGGGCTGACAGCTGTGCTGGTGCTGATAAGGGAAGCCACAAGGAGACGATCGAGGAGAGAGACAAGCGGCGGCAGAGGCAGCAGCGGCAGAGGCACCAGGGCTGCGGAGCTGCTGGGAGTGGGAGTGACTCCCCCACCTCGGGCCCCCACCCTGTCCCCATCCTCCTCCAGCTTGCCCTGAGTTTAGAAGAGCAGCCGCTGCCACCACCGACACTCCGGAGGGCACCGGGGGCTGCTGGCCAGGGAGGGACAGGGGCAGGGAGGCTCTGGCCAGTCCCAGCAGCCGGGGACAGATGCCGATCGAGATTGTGTGCAAAATCAAATTTGCAGAGGAGGATGCGAAACCCAAGGAGAAGGAGGCAGGGGATGAGCAGAGCCTTTTGGGGGCTGCGCAGGGGGCAGCAGCGACCCGGGACCTGGCCACCTTTGCCAGCAGGAGCACTCTGCATGGGCTGGGCCGGGCCTGTGGCCCAGGCCCCCATGGACTTCGTAGAACCCTGTGGGCACTGGCTCTATTCACCTCGCTGACTGCCTTCCTGTACCAGGCAGCAGGCCTGGCCCGGGGCTACCTGACCTGGCCTCACCTGGTGGCAATGGATCCCGCCACACCAGCGCCAGTGGCGGGCTTCCCGGCTGTCACCCTCTGCAACATCAACCGCTTCCGGCACTCAGCACTCAGCGACGCTGACATCTTCCACCTGGCCAATCTGACAGGACTGCCCCCCAAAGACCGGGACGGGCACCGTGCCGCTGGCCTGCGCTACCCGGAGCCTGACATGGTAGACATCCTCAACCGCACTGGCCACCAGCTTGCCGACATGCTCAAGAGCTGCAACTTCAGTGGACATCACTGCTCCGCCAGCAACTTCTCCGTGGTGAGTCCTGCCAGCTGGCCCGCCTGGCCTGGGTGGCCAGAAGCTGGCGGAGGGTGGTGGTGGTGCGTGGGGGCATCCTCAACAGGGTTTCCCTTCCTTCCGCCACCAGAGGCTGGCCTCGAGCTTCCCCCAAGCCTGGTGTTTCCCTCTGGCTCCCCAGCCATGGAGCAGGGGACACTCAGGGGCTTACCCTGGTGCTGCTGCTGTTCCTCTTCTTGGTTTTGCTGCCGCTGCAGTGCCCAGGTCTGAGGCTGGGGGTCCTGGAGGGGGCCCAGGGGCCCCCAAGCTGGTCAGCGGGCAGGGAAGGAATGCACCATGCCAAGGCTGGACCAACTGACCCCACTTTTCTTCTGTGGCTTCTGGATTCTTCTCCTTACCAAATGAGGGTGATGGGGAGAAGGTGTTTGGGGGCTCCAGCAAGGGAGGGACCCGGACTGCCTGCTGGGGAACTGGCCCGACCGGCAGGCTGGATAAAGAGGATCTTCGTGGACACTGGGTGCCAGTGTCTCTTCTGTCTCTGTGTCTCTCACACACACCCCCTTTCACAGACTCCCTCACACATCCCTCTTTCATGCTACCCCTCTGGCTTCTCCCACTTTCCAGTCCCTCCCTCTGTTTCCTGATTCCTGCTGCTCCCTTGCCCGGCTCTGGCTCTGACACTGAGAATCACTCATTCACTCTTATGTGCATGGCTCACCCTCACGGCTGCCCAGCACACACACACACACACACACACACACACACACACCTCTACAGCTCAGGACACAGTTTCCTGCACACTCCCTGTCACACACAGTGTCCCTGCCACGACACTCACGTGCACACCTGCACGCCCACACATCTAGAGAGCTACTTGTCTCTGTGCCCACATCCCAGCTCTTACCTCGCTGCCAAGGACAGGGCCATGCTGGGATACCATGCCCTCTTGTGATACCCCCCATCTATCTCAACCCCTGCTCCCCCTGTGGGGACTGCTGCTGCCGTCTCGGAGTATGTGAGTGTGGGGGTGTGTCTTGTGTGCTGTCTGTCTGTCAGTGCTCCATTCACCCAGCCACGAGGGAGCTGTTATTCCTGGTGCTCAAGATGCCTATCTCAGTCCCGTGTATTGTGCATGTGTGTTTTCATGCATGTTACCACTGCCCAGACACATACCCACATATGTGTTGTCAACATGGTGCTATCTCCAGCCCAGCCTCCAGGGCTAGCCCAAGAGATGGAGGACTTTCCCTCCGTCTGGCCGGGTCACCCCTGCCCGGGCTCTCACTCACTCACTGCCTCAGTATCACCAGGCAACACGTCCCACTAGGTGCCCGCAGCCTCTGGGTCCTCCTGCCATTCGGTGGGGGGAGTTGGGTAGAAATGGGGGAAGGAACAGAGGGAGAACGTTGTGTTGGGAGAGGAGACAGGGGCACTGACCTCTCATCCAGCTACGAACCCCCTCTTTGACGAAAAAGTCACTGCTCCCAAAGCCGGGGCTGTGAGTGTCCCCCAAAAGAGATGGGGTGCGGAGTGTGAATGTGGACTTTCAGATCCGTGGGGCTCCTCTATGCGACATCCTCACCCCTCTGAGTTAGGGGGACAGAGCCCGGTTTTAGCAGGTGCCGTTGGGGCAGAAATCAATGGGGGCTTTGTGTCCCTGGGCTGCGGTTTGTGTCCCAGGCCCTGGCTGGGGTGGGAAGGGAAGGAGAGGGTGAAGAAACCTCAGTGTGAGGGGAGGGAGGAAGAGATGAAAGGACAAGGGAGTTAGGTGAGGGAGGCAGGGGCTTCCTGCCTGGCCTTCAGGAAAGGAGCAGGTGCCAGAGGTGATGGGAAGAGGGAGTCCCCTGATCAAGGCTGGCGAGTCCCTCTGAATCCTGGGGATGCCCCAGCAGGAATAAAGGTGGATTTCCCACAGGCCCTTATGTACGCTGGGGCTGGAGAGAGGAGGATAGTACAAGTCTGTGGGTCTCGGCTGTGCAGCAGGAGGATGAGAGGCGGAGGGGCAAAGCAAGCATTGAGGGGAAGGAATTTCTCTTTGGATCCTGCTCCCCCTGTCCCTCACCTAACCTAGACCTCATACCCTCTGCCTGTACCCCACCCCTCATCTGCTGGGTGCAATTGTCCATCGGACCTGGCGTTCTAGGGCTGAGACTGCTGCCGATTCACAGGGTCTGGGACTACGGGTTGGGATGGGGACCCATGATCTATGGCAGCGGGGAAGACGGGGTATATTGTGGCAAGATGGGAGGAGGGGCACGGAGACAAAGACGTGGGGTCTCTGATGAGGGCATGAGGTCCTTTATGCACTGTGGTGAGAACGTGGAGCCATGATAGAGATTTGGGATCTATGGTGGGGCGATGGGTACAGGGACTAGCTGGCGAGAACGGCCAAGGCGTGAGTGGTGAAATGGGCAGTGACCGAGACAGGCTTTGGGTGAGGGGCTGTTGTGTGTTTTCTGTTGCTTTTCCTGTTTCCTCCTCTCCACTCCCACTCTGCGGTGACCTTTCCTCCGGAATCCAAGTTAATAAATGTCACATTTTCCAGCCTATTTTTACTCCGGGTAATGCACCCTCCCCCAGTGCCCTAAGTTGCTGCTCTTGCTTCTATTACCACTGCGATAGCTCTCCCCCACCCCCACCCCCAAGCTCCCTGACATCCCCTCACTGACTCCCATTCAGTTACTTACTCAATTAATCAACATGGTGTTCTGAGCAACTACCACGTGCCAGGCTCCCTGCCAGGTGCTGCGGGCAGAACAAAGAAGGGAAGCCCTGGTCACCAGTCCCTGTCCTCAACCAGCCTACAGTCTTGTAGTGGAATGGGGACAGGACCGCTCAAAAGCTTAACCAACCATGCAAGAGTTAACCAGCCATGCAAGCCAAGTGGTGTCGTGAGGTGCTGGGATTAATGGCCAAACTAGGTACATGGACAGTAAGAGCCTGAGTTCAGAGAGGGAGGCTGCTCTGGGCCGAAGAGAACTGGGAAGGTTCAAGGAATGAGCCAGGCTGGGCTGGGCGAGGTTTGGAGAAGAGAGGGAGAGGAGATGGCTCCTGGGTGGTGAGGATGCTCTCCCCTCTTTACCCATGCTCCCCTCCACCTAGCCCTTCCCCCTCCTTACACAGTCTCCTATCAACCCACTCCCACCTCCACCTCCTAATTTCACCACCACCTGTATGTTCTCCCCTTCTTCCCCGATTTCTTCCACCATCTGCTCCCTGCCCTAGTGCTCCAGCCCCTTCTTCACTTACCCCGCTGCGGCTTGCTCTCGGCCTGCCCGCTTACTAGAAGGCAGAAATCTCTTTCTTCCTAGGGTCATTTCTTTAGCTCTAAAATGCAAGGATGACTCTAAAATTCACCGTCTCCTCTCAGCTGGGGACTGTACGGTATGGCAGTCAAGTGTGTGGGTTCCGGAGCCAGACCATGTGGATTCGAACCTCAGCTCTGCCCTTTCAGCTGTGTGCCTTTGGAGGAGGCAGAAAGCTTCCCTAAGCATCACTTTCCCGTCGTCATTAAATAGAATATTAGAACGTAAAAAAAATGTGGGTGGTTGTGAGGATTAAAGAGATGGTTCAGCACACTGCTTGGCAGGCACATAGTGTGCACTTCGGAAGTGTCAGCTGTTAAAATGCCACCACCCCGACTCCTGGCTCTTTTAACCTGACTGTTTTCTGCACCACCTGCTGTTTTCTGATCCATACCATGGCATCTTTGCTCCTCTTCATCACCAGCTTCCCCCTTTCTAACCCTCAGGCCCATAACTCTCCCCCTTTCCTGTTATAGCATTCCCACGCTCTCCAACCCTCCCCCATTTCCATGCACGTGTGCACAGGTGCAGGCGTGTGGGTACACCTTGAGATCACTGCTAGCCCACAGGACATTCTGTGATGACGGAAGTGCTCGGTATCTGCATTGCCCCACATGGTAGTCACTGGCCACCCCGGCTATTGAGCATCTGAAATGTGATTAGTGTGACAGAGAAAATGAATGTTCAATTCCAACAGCCTCATGTGGCTAGTAGCTGCTGCATTGGACAGTGCGGCTCTGGTCCTAGGAAGGAGGTTCAGACTGCCGGATTGGGCGGGGCGAGGAACTCCAACTGGTATCAAAGATTATAAGGTGACAGCTGCGGGCTGTGATTGGAAGCCCAGAATCTAATTTCTGGGCTCAGGTCCCAGGTTGAGCTGAGGACGGGGCCTGTGTATGGGGACATAGAGGTGTCCCACTACACCACATGAGCAGTACACCTTTCTTTTCAGGTGCAAGATATGACCTTGGTCTTTTCCATTTCATTGTCTGGAAAACAGAGGCATGGGGGAGATGGAGAATCCTTGAGGAGACATGAGTAGGATCTTGCCCTTCTCTGGGGTCCAGGCAGCCCCTAGAGGGGCAGATAACCAGGGACCTGTGGGCACCTCACTGTCTCCATTTCCTCTGGGCTCTGACTTCCCTCCCCCTTCCAACCCTCCTTCTGCACATGCTGGTGACTGCCGAGACTATTAATCACTCGCCCTGTTCTCTTCCTCTCTACTAATCAGGCACAATTAGACAAGGCCTCTTCCAGCTGGGCAGTCCCCCTCCCTGTCCTTCTCCCTCCTCTCCCAGCTCCACCCCAGCTGCCGCCAGGACAGCTCTGAGGCAAGGGGAGCCCTCTGTCACTCTCTGGCTCCCCTAGCCCTCAAGTCAAGGCCCCTTAGCAAACCCCTGCCTTCTGTCCAAGCTTCCTCCTGAGCCTGTTCCCTTTCCTGGTGTGGTCAGGCCAACAGTCTCTGACCCCTCCGCTTGGTTGTGGGAGGGGCTACTTCACACACATTCCAAATCCATACCTTTGCCACTGGCTCTGAGGGCCTGAGGGCTGCCCCTTGCCTCCTGGACTCTGGAAGGTGCAGGGCTCCTTCCAGATGAGCTGACCTCTACTCACCACCCCTTGTCCAGCTCTCTGTCCCTCCGGCCCCATTTTCTCCTGAGGCATGAAACTTGAGAACCTTTCATTCAACATCTAGTTCAGGGTTGGTCCTGCCTTCAGGAGCCAGGCAGGTCAGGTTGAGGAGGGCATCCATAGGGAAGGGTGGGGTCTGAGGAGAACTGAAATCTCTTCCAATTTGTCCACAGAACTGAAAATCTCTTCCAGTTTGTCCAGAGAAGTCCTGAGCCTTGATTATTTTAATAAAATTTTCCCTGATTAACAAAAAACAAACTCACCCTGGCCGGTTTGGCTCAGCGGTTGGAGTGTCGGCCTGCGGACTAGAGGGTTCCGGGTTCGGTTCCCGCTAGGGACACGTACCAAAAACAAAACAAAACAAAACAAAACAAAACAAAAAAACCTCTGTGGGGTACCTACAACTCACAGATTGCAGAAACCCAGTGTACTAGCCCTCACCCTCTGCACGGTCACTGGCTGCTGCCCCTCAGGCCCTCCTGGAGGGGGCGCTCTCAGTCCGGCTGCTTCTCATTGGCCAGTGGAGCTGGCCGGGCATTTAAGTGGTGTTGGCGGAGCAGCCAAGGGCAGGGGCTGTTACTGTTACAGAGGGCTGGTCTGCAAGGGCAGCGGGAGGGCCATGAGGACGTGCCCCACCCAACCCCACTCAGCAGCCCCGTGGCCTCTTCATTAATCAGGAATCAGCCCCGAGCTGGGCTCATTATCAGCTCAGCTTCTCCCGGCACTGCCGGAAGACGCTGATTAGCATTTGAAGAAATGGCCCCCACGTCCCCCTCCCGTCCTTTCTCTTTCTCCCCTACCCGTGCTCCTTTCTGGACTCCCACCCCTGCCCTTACGCGTCCCGGTGGAATCTGCTCCCCCTGGTGGCTGGAGGCAGGGTTGCCTCTGATGGACCCAGGCTGGGGGCAGGAAGGGTCAGTAATGGAGACCAGGGAGGTGGGAGCACCCTACGGAGCATCAGAACCTCGGGGTTGCTCCGATTGAGACCCCTGGGCGAAGGGAGGGAGTGAATGTCGGGTGCAGACTAAGGGTGGTCAAGGAGAGATGGACAGCCACCCTCGAGGAGGGGAGGAGAGGGCAGCCTCAGGCTGGTGAGTTATCAGTGTTTCCCTGCCCTACCAGGCTCTTCCGGCAGTGCCACCTCCTTAAAGCAGATGGGGTGGGGACAGCCAGAACCGTGGACAAGAGGCCCGAAGGTGGTTTTCTGGGTTATTTTATTTTTTTGCAAATCATGGTGCAGGCTTAGGGTCTTGGAACCATCCCAGATGAATGGGGGTGGGAAGGCAGGAGGAGGACAGAGACCCCGAGGGTGGAAATAGGAGGGTTCAGAGTGCTGTGTTTTCCAAAATGGGTAAAGGGTGTCTACACTTCTTACCCTGGCTCGCGGGCCAGAGGCTGGCAGCGCTGAAAATCCACCCCCTCCCCAAAATGTTCATCATGCCCTTGGGACACCCGGTTTGGGTTGGAGGGGGAGCCGTTCCAGAGAGACAGGCATGGGCTGCAGCAGCCGAGGCAGCAGCGAGAGTTCAGAGAGGAGCCACGGGATGATTAAGGGGAAATGGAGGATTGATTTAGGAGGAAAGATTAAAGGAGCTAAATCCGTGGCGCTTGGCTCAGCGGTGACTAAGCGTGGACAGGATAATAGCTTACAAATGTGTGAAAGGTGTAAATACCAAACGGGGGGAGGGGAGGCAGCTCGGCGGGCCAGGGGAGCAGGGACGGGGGCTAGGCAGCCCCCGAGAAGGCTGGGAACCCTCGGGGGCCCTCCCCCGTATTGCTGGCCCCTCTCTAGTGGGGGTGCATGGGGGAGGGAAACGGGGTGTCGGGGAACCCCAGGTTCCAAGCAGGGGTTTCGTTTCTGGGGCGCAACTTCGTCGGCCAGGCACTGCCCTCCAAGTCCCATTCCCGCCCCGCTGGTGACCTGAGGTCGAAGGTTCAAACCCCACCCGAGCCCCTCTGCGCCCGTCGTCTCCAGGCCTCTCCCTCCGCTCTCAGCCCGCCAGCCGGACCGGCTCTGCAGCCCTCTCCCGGGGCCCCGCCCCACCGTCCAGGCTTGCGTCCCCTCTCCCCTCCCGGGCCGGCCGGGTGGCGGTGGCTCCCACCGCGGTGGAAGCCTCTGGCGCCGCTGTGTGCGGAGGTCACTTTGCCGAGGAGCCGGGAGCCGAGGGAATGCAAATGAGGCAAACCCAGGGAGGAGAGCGGAGGAGCCCGGAGGAGACGGGAGGGAGGGCGCTCAGGCGCCGTGATGGATGCCTGCCCCGCGGGAGAGAGGAGGGGGCAGAAAACGCAAGGCGCTGGGTGCGGCCCTCAGGGTGCTGCTCTCTGGGTGGGGGTGGGCCCAGCCTGGACGCCCAAGGGTCTGTGCGGGGGTGGAGATTGGGGTGGGGGCGATGAGGCCCGGGGCAGTGCCCACCCACCCACCGCCACCACCACCACCACCACCTCCACCATCACTGCCTCTGCCACCTTCTCAGTCTGGGCTCCTGAACTCCCGCCCGGCTGGGGGCGTGTGCTCCACTGTGTAAGCAAAACTCTTAACGCATAACTTTGCATTGAGGGGCGGGAAAGTCAGGGAAGGACCTCATTACAAATTTAAAATATTCCCGCCTGAAAAATTGACTTTCTAGGGTTTAAGGCCAAGGCAGCTGTTACATGGGAGTAGGTTTGGTCGTTTTACCTGCGTCCTGGAATCACAGCGTTCTTTCGCGCGGCCCCAGCCTCTCCCTGGCTCCCAGCTCCGGCTCAGCCTGGACTCACACGGCCCAGACCCAGCTCCTACTTTTCTTCCACCTCCTCTCACATATTTCCATGTGAACAAACCCTGCCCCCATTTCCTCCTAGACCCACCGCACTTCTACCCTAGAGTGGAGCTCACCCAAAAAGCACGTGGAGACTGTGGGGGTGAGGGGTGGGGGACTCTGTTGGCCATGTGGTAAGGGAAGGGGCCAGGCCTGCTTGGGGAGAGGGTACTCTCCCTCTGTCTGACTCTGGCACGGTCTGGATGCCCTTCCTGGGTGGGTGATTGGGCTTGCTCTGGGGAGTTTTACTCTCCAACCCAGTTGAACCCCTGTTCCACTGTCAGAGGACAGGCACCAGTCCCCCATCTTAGCACCAATTGCAACTAGTAATGATCTGTCTATACCTGTGCATTTGGTGTTTTGTTGCCACTGCTTTGCACCTGGCTCAGAGTGTAAGTGTTCAATAAACACTTTTTGAATAAATGAATGTTTCTGCAGCTAGACAGGAAACTCCTTCAGGGCAGAGACGTCTGTTTTGTTCTCTGAATCATCCCCAGTACCAAGCACAGCTCCTGACACACTGTACAGGCTCAAGTGTCGGACAAATAAGTGTTGTTGGAACACACACCATTTCTTGAGCACCTACGGTTGGTTTGCCGATGCAGTGCCGGGTGTATGTATCTCATCACACAGTGACTGTGAGCACCAGACTGCCTGGTCCCCAGCTCCACCACATTGTGTGACCCAGGCAGGATCCCTACGGTCTCTGGGCCTCCTTTCTGGTCTGTAAAATGGAGATGATAAGAGATCTCCAGCTTAGGAATTTTGCGAGGATTAAGGAGTTAATAGAGCACGTAGGACTGTGCTTGACACAGAATAAACACTAAATAAATATTAGCTGTGGCTCTTATTTATGTACATCGTCTCTTTCCTCATAATACCTCTGAAGGGTGCCTATTATTACTCCCATTTTACAGATGAGAAATGGAGGATCCAAGAGGTTAAATGACTGAGACCAAATCCCACAGACAGTAAGGGCAGGGCCCAGGTGTGAACCACATTGGGCTTCTGGCCTGTGCCCGCCTCCCCCTCCCCGAGCTTCTTCCCATCTGGTGGGAGAGCCCTCTCTCAGAGCCTGGGAGTATCGTTTTTTGCAGAAGTTTGTTCTCTACGAAGCACTGCCTCTCCCAAATTGCCGAGAGAGCCTTTAGCAAGGTGCATGAGGCCCTGTGAGAACGGGCCTGGCGGGAATCCAAGATCAAAATGGCTGCACCATCTTGGCAGGAAGCTCCGTCCCCCAAATGGGCTCCCCCTTTTCTTGAGCACTCACTCAAAACTGATCTCTAGTCCTTGTGACCAATATTAGGAAAAGGAATGCCCATGCCCCTTCTATAGATGAGAGATCCAAGGCTCAGAGAGGTTAAATCACCACCCAAGGTTGTTTGTTCAAGTTGGCGGCAGAGCCAGGATTTGAACCCTGTTTTGTCAGACTTCAAAATATGTGCCTCTGCGCCCATGTTATGAGCTTATGTGGCTCTGTTTCTGGCACTGCATGCAGTAGTCAATCTCTGCCCCAGCTTGGTTCTTATTGGTCTCTACAGCACTCTTATTACTAATATTGAGGCATCATGTATAGGATTTCACTTTGCAAATGGCTTTCATACATTTTGTCTATTTTGAGACTTACAACCACCCTGTGAAATAAATCAAGCAGGAATTTCTATCCTCACTTGACAGACGAGGAAACTGAGGTCCAGAGAAGTCAATAAATCACTTTACTAACCAAGCTTACACAGGCTGTCAGTGATGGAGCTGGGACCAGGGTCTCCTCACTCCCTGGGGGTGACTGAGGTTAGTAGAGAATGCTGGAGCCCCTGAGTTGGGGGCAGGGTTGTCCTTCTGAATTTGCCCCTTTTTTTCTGTGTGCCCTTAGATATATACCTTGCCATCTCTAGGCTTCTTTGTACAGTGGGGTTTTGGACTGAGTGACTTCCAAGTTCCTCCAACGCAGACACCCCAGGCTTTCTGAGTTGGCAGCATCTTTCTTCCTCTGCCCCGTGAGGATAGAGAAGGAGGAGACTTCGAACCTGGCGGCTTGTGCCACCCCTGACTAATACTGGGCTGGGAGCTCTCCAGCCTTGGGGTGCTAGTCCTAATCCCGGGTATGTGAAGATGCACCCCCTTCGACTGGACCCCAGGGCAGTGCAGGGCTGCAGGGCAAGGATCCCAGGGGCCCGAGAGGCATGGGGCCGGCCTGCAGCAGAGGAGTGCTGGTGGAATTTCGGGGGAAATAAAGCTGCCATGGAAAAGGGGGGAGTTGTCAGTGCCTTGGCAGAGGCAGGGTGCCCAAAAAGCTGTGTAGATAAAGCCCAGGCTGCAGATTAGCTCTGGGATTAGCCTAGCCTCTGCTGCTCCTGGTCGCTCTTATCTCCTGGAGGCTGGGCCCTCTCCCTCAAAGCTCTGAGCCCTGGACCTCCTAATTGCCTGTTAACCCCATGAGCTCTGTGACTGCAGGGAGGATGAGGGGTGGGGGTGGGGTGGCAGAAAATGCAGGCAAACCAGCCAGGGGAATGGGAGCTGTGGATAGATGGATCTCAAGGGACTGAGAAAGCCACTGCTCAGATCTCTCCCCGCCCCTGAGCATTGACTGGGGCAGACCTGGAGGAAGGGCAGGAGGGGAGAGCACCAGAGGAGGGGTCCCTGGCTGGAGGGGTCGAGGCAGCCTCAGGCCCAGGGAAAAGTCTACGAGGAAGATAGGAGGCAGAGACTGGACAGCTGGACTAAGGGACAGACAGAGAGGAAAGGAGGAAAGCATACAAGACGGAGGTGTAGGTGGCAAAGGAATGGGGCGTGGAGTGGGTGTAGGGGACAGGTAGGCAGGCCAATGGGAGGGAAAGACAGAGGCTAGGGGGATGGACAGGCCAACAAAAAGCAAGGCGCAGAGAAAGAGAGGCCAGATGGGTAATTGATTAAATGCTGAGGACAGATAGGCCGGGAGGAGGGACTTGAAAGACAGAGATCAGGGGACAGAGGCTAGGGAGACAGACCCAGAGCAGGTCCAGGCTATAGGGGGGTGGGGACGGGGTAGTCAGAGAGGGACAGGCAGAGGCTGGCAGAAGGAAGGTGGTGGAGGGGTCCAAGCGTCTGCACGCAGCACAGATTCTCATCAAGCAGCTGTGCAGCCTAGGTCCAGAAGGGCTCTGGGAGGCCATGTGCTCAGCCAAGGCCAGGAGGGTAGACCTAGGAACTAAGGCAGAGAGCAAGGAAGGGCAGAGGAGGAGGAGGTGAGGTCTGAGATGGGGACAAGGTCCAGAGGCTGAGGGCTGGTGATGAGTGATCTGGAGACATCCCCTCAACCCATCAAGGCATATCCTGGCCTGAAACCTCCCCTTTCCATGGCTGAGCCCTGAACTCTCAACTCCTGTACACATGCCCTCCTTCCAGGCCAGTCCGTGGGGAGAGAGCAGTGGACAGCCAGTGGGACCTTGTGGCAGAGTGGCCGTGCCGTCTCCATGGAAGAGGATGTGGGCTGTGCTGCCACAAATGTTCTGCCACTTAGGAGCTGGAGGCTCCACCTGCTGCTGCCTGCCTGGCCCAGGGACCGTCTCCAGAGCAACGTTCTGCTCTGCCCAGCAGTTGGGCCTGACCCGGGCTGTGCAGGTGGCCTAGCCCTGCCAGTCTGGCCTGCCCATTTCCTGCAAAGTATACCCATCAGACGCAGAGTCCTTCCACCCATCTCCATTTGTCACACACACTCTGCACAGCCACCTCGAGGCAGGGATGCCAGATAACCACTCCCCTCTAAAGCCATTAGAGCCAAAGCCTTCCCCCCTGGCCTGGCCCTGCACAGGGCTGGGCTCGGCGTCATGCAATATGTGTCCGAGTGTACATGTTGAAGGTATCGGGTAGGGAGGCAGCCCCCAATCCACCCAGGGTCAGGAATCTACCTGAGTCATTCATTCACTGAACACTACTGGGTGTTTTTATAAGCTTTGGCATCGAGCTCAGTTCTGTTTGAATCTCTGCTGTCATTTATTTGCTGTATATCCTTAGCCTAGTCACTTGCCCTCTCTAAGGGTCCTCATCATTAAATGGAGGCAATAATACTTACCTCACATGGTTGTCTTGGAAGCTCAAAGGAGGAAATGGATCACAGGCACGTCGCACAGACCTGGTACAAAGAGGGGATGTTTGACAGGGTTCACTTTGCACTTCTTCCCTCCATCTTGTGTCTCCTGCAAACTGTGCTGGGCGGTGGGAAGGCCGATGGTGATGCCGGGCTCCGGCCTCCGCAGCCCACTGTCCTGTGGATGAGGCTAAGTTGTGGAAAGACCATGAGTCGCTGCTGGTCAGGGCTGGGCCGAGGTGGTGCAGCATGCTGGGGGACACGAGTGAGCAGTTTACTACTCTAGTCCCCCACTCGGCTCATGCCTTGTTTAGCCTCTCAACTGAAGCATATGCTCAAAACTGTCTGCATCAGCAAAAGCAGAATCCAACATCTTGGTCCAGAATAAGAAGAGGGTGGGTGCTTTGAAATTTGGTGCAAATACTTATATATTCCCTTCTGCCTCTCCCACACCATTAGGGACCCAGAAATCTTGCACCCAGCCCCCTTCAGGGTTCCCCTCTCTCTGGTGAGATCCTGAGTCTAGCTGGACTCGCCCCCTGCCACCCCTCTTCATCTAGGGCCTTTTTACTCAAAGTGCACCCAGCGGGTGGCGAGAAATGCCACCAGTCCTGCCTCCCAGTACCTTTAACACACAGAATCTGCATTTGTCAAGATGCCAGGTGCTCTGTGTGCAGGTGGCCACACTGAAGCTTGAGAGGCACTGATCTTGGAGACTTGGGCAGACCGGCTCACCTCTTCGAGCCTGTTTCCTCATCTGCAGGACACAGTGTGGCTGTGAGGATGCAGTTGTGTGTTGTGCATTTAGCACCGTGCCTGGGCCAGAGAGAGCGCCCTGGAACTGCCAGTGATGCCCTCGACTGCCCCACGGACGGACACACGGCAGGCAGTTGGCCAGGGGTGACGCTGAGAGGAGTCAGGAACTGGAACCCGGAAGATGTGAGGATGCAGGAAGAGGGGAGGGGCAGATGAGGAAGTGAGGAATTGAGAGGCAGCAGATGCGAAGAAGAAAGAGTGAGGAAGGTGTGGAGAGGAGGAGAGTGGAAGGGACGGAGGGATGGAGCAAAGGGGATGGGGGTTGGGTCCTATTTCAGCCGGATGAAGCTGAAACAAGAGTGGAGGCCTGCGGTAGGGTAGATCAGTGGTGGGGGATCAGGCACGTGCATCTACATGAATGTCACCTCTCCCACTGACCAGCGGTGTGACCCTTGAGCAAATCACATCACCTCTCTGAGCTGCCGTTTCCTGTCTGTAATAACCTGGCTAATCCAACCTACCTCATAGCAGGGTTGCTGAGTGGATAAAATGGGGCAGCAGTGGAGGTGGCCATGTTCTGTGAACTGCACGGTGCTTGTTTTGTTTTAGGATCCGGAGGAAGGTATTGGGGTGATACAAGAACCGTGTGAGCGGGGAGGATCTGCAGGGCGATGAACCTAGTGAAGATGGGAGACCTAACCTTGTCCTGCTACCAGGGTGCCCCCAGTCCCCCAGTTCTCAGCACTACTCACTCCCACTGCCCTCACCGCAGCCCCTCTCCCTTCTCCACCCTCCCTCTGAATCTAGGCATTTAGGATATCTTTTCCCTTGCATGCCTCATGCTTTTCTTCCCAGTTTTTGCCAGTGTAGAAATGTTCCCAAGGAGAGGGGATGGGGAGCGAGAGAGAGTGATTGAGTGCGCCGACCCCTGGCCCCAGGGAGGGTGCTGCTGGTGATGGGTTTGACACCGGGTCTGTGGGGTGAGCCACCTCTCCCTCAATCTCCTCCCCACCCCAGCTGCTGCGCAAATCCTCACCACAGCTAGTTCGCCAGCGGAGTCTCGACTTCCATCCCTGGGGCGCCAGCGCCATCTGGTGTCTATGCCATAGAACTCTCTGCAGAGTTAGAAGATGGGCTTCGTACAGCGCTGCAGTAACTACTTCTGTGTCCTTTGCGTTCCTCTGGGCACTGGGCCAGGTGCTGGGTACAGCAGACAGGCTCACTGCTCTCGTGCAGCATAAACTTTATTGATGAGGGAGAGATGGACATTGAACTAGGAGACAAACAGATAAACAAGATCATCACAGGTCTTGATAACTACTTTAAGCAAACCAACAAACATGTTGACTGATGGGTGGAGGGTGAAACTGAACGTGTGTGGTACATGGGTGTGCATATGAGGAAGGGACATTTAAGCTGAGGTTTAAGAGATGAACAGCTAGCCATGCCAAAATGGGAGGGGGAGGCACTCCAGGAGAGGGACCTGCATGAACCACGGCCAAGGAGGAAGGCGCACCGGGAGTTTGGATTTGTCAGAGAGCTGGGGGTGGAGTGGCAGGAGAGGTGGGCAAGGGCGACATCACATAGACACTTGCAGGCTAGGGAAGGAGTCTGGCTTTATTCTGTTGGGCTTTAAGCCGGCAGGTGCTACTGTGTGAGTGGCCTGGAGGCAGAGGCCAGTGTGGACAAAGAGAAACCAGTTAGGAGCCCACTGCGTGACCATGGTGGAAGGGGGGACACAGTATGGAAGGAAAGTGGATGGATTCTAAATAGATTTCAGAAGTAGAATTGCCCAAGACAGTTGCTGGTGGGGGCGAGGGTGGTTTTGAGGATTCTGACTTGAGAAATTTGGTAGAGTGGGACCCTTCATTCAGAGGAGGAGAATGGTGGTGTGTGTGTGTGGGGGGGGGTGGGGTGGATTTGAGAAGATGTTAAGAATTCTGCTATTGATTTGTTAAGCTGGAGATGCCTTTTAATCATCTAAGGGAGGATGTCAGCATAAAGATGGAGCTCAGGTGAGAAGCTGAGCTGTAGATCGATTGCTGGAATATGGCACAGGGCTGTCCAGGCAGTCTGGTGGCCCTCAGAGGCTGGGGGGACAGGGAACCCTAAGCCTAAGGAGTTGCCTTGGCCCCTCCTTCCATCTCTCCTTTTATTCTCTCTCGCCCCACAGGTCTATACTCGCTATGGGAAGTGTTATACTTTCAATGCAGATCCGCAGAGCTCCCTTCCCAGCCGGGCGGGGGGCATGGGCAGTGGCCTGGAGATAATGCTGGACATCCAGCAGGAGGAGTACCTGCCTATCTGGAGAGAGACAAGTATGCAGGCGGGTGGACAGAGCCAGCCTGGGGACTCTGGCCTGGGCCCCTGCCTGGGATGGCTTTGCAAATGACCCTGTCTCCACTGTGCAGACGAGACATCATTTGAGGCTGGTATCCGAGTGCAGATCCACAGCCAGGAGGAGCCACCCTATATCCACCAGCTGGGCTTCGGCGTGTCCCCAGGCTTCCAGACCTTCGTGTCCTGCCAGGAACAGCGGGTGAACACCTCCAGCTGGGCATTGGGTTGGGCATGGGGCTGGACCTTTGGGCTTAGAGAGGATGCTGACCAGACTTGCCCCCCCAAGCTCACAGTCCACCAGTCCACCCATGGACTTTGCTGGGGCTGTGGGCACTGGAGGGCCGGATGGGACTCCTGGGCATGACCCCATCATGCCCACCTCTGCAGCTGACCTATCTGCCCCAGCCCTGGGGCAACTGCCGGGCGGAGAGCGGGCTCAGGGAGCCTGAGCTTCAGGGCTACTCAGCCTACAGTGTGTCTGCCTGCCGGCTGCGCTGTGAAAAGGAGGCCGTGCTTCAGCGCTGCCACTGCCGAATGGTGCACATGCCAGGTGGGCACCCCACTTCCCTGCCAACCCTCTGTGCCACCCTGCCAGGCTCCAGAACCTCCAGGGGCAGAGGACCACTCATGTGCACGGGCAGGTGCATGTGTGCAACATGTGTGCATGTCTATACCCATGTGAGTGTACCCATGTGTTTGGGATTTTATGTATGTTTTAACATGTGCACACAGACGGCACACATGCATGGTGATATGTATTTATGCATACATGTACTCATGTACACCTGTATCTGTGTGTTTCTGGAGATTGCGTGCACGTGCTTGAACACGTACATATAAATTTGTGTGCATATGTTTGCACATCTATATGCATGTGTATATTTTCATGCTTTTATGCATGGGCATGTATACATTCATGCCTGCATATGTATGTGCAAATGTGTACATGTTGGGCATGTGTGTGCATGTGTGTGTGCACGCACAGTGTGCCAACATTTGGGAATGTGGTGGGGGAGAGGGGATGGAACCGTAGACTCCAGGAATAATCTTCTCTTCTTTCAGGCAACGAGACCATCTGCCCACCAAATATCTACATTGAGTGTGCCGACCACACATTGGGTCCGTGCTGCCTGCTCCCTTTTCTGCCTCTTATAACCCCCCTCTTTACCTCTCTGTCCACCCTTCTCTTAGTAGCTTTGGTTTTCTCCTCCTCTCTGTCTCTCCCTGGGGGATTCTTCCTGGGGTTTAAGCCTTATCCCATACCTCCAGGGGTCTGAGGACCTTTGCAGGTATGGACGTTTGGGTAAGTGGAGGCAACAGGGTGAGGGGTTGCAGAGAAGCCAGGCTTCTTGTCTTGGTTCAGCAAATGAGCTTGCCTCTCTGGGGAAGTGAAATTACTTCTTTCTTGGTATAAGGAAAAATGCATTGCTGGCTCTCAATGTGGGTAAGGCAGATGCCACCTTTCCATATGCCCTGTCTGATCTGCACTTCATTTGTTCGTTCGTTCGTTCGTTCATTCATTCATTCATTCATTCTATAGCCCTTTACAGCCTGCACTGGTGCTGGAGGTGAGACTGGGCTCTTGTGGAGCTCACTGCTGGCAAGGCTGTGGATAGGCTTTAAGACACTGTGTTAGTCCTTGGGTAGAGGAATCTCAGGGACTCTACAAGGCCCCAGGGAAGGACATGCAGCCCCACCTGGGAAGTCAGGGAGGATTCCTGGAGGAAGTGACAGAGACTGAGACTTGAAGGGTGCATAAGAGTCATCCAGGTGAAAAGGAAGACATGCTCTGGACAGTAAGAACAGTGCATGCTAGGGCTTTGTGGCTAGAGAGAGTGTCTGTCTATGAGACCGAAAGGTCCATGTGGCTGGAGGGCAGAGAACAGGTGGGGGAGGGGATGAGTAAGGTGGCTCTGAGAAGCCAACAATGGCTTAAAGCAAGGCAAGAATACTATCTGATTTTAGGAAGGTGACTGATTGGATGTGGAAAATGGATAGATGGGGAGTGAGCCTAGAAGCAGGGTGACTGCTCAGAAGAGCATCGCAATAATCCAGGTGATGGGGCCATGGGAGGAGAGAAGTGATGGGCCTGAGATGCTGAGACAGTAGAATCACATGCAGACCTTCTCTGTCTCACACACCAACTGTGGCAGTCAGAGGGGTGACTGAAGAATGTCTAGAGAAGGAACAGACGTGTGAGCAGGGATGAGTGAACCACAAGGGATGGTGAGACTCCACAGAACTAGCAACACCAGGGAGGCTTTACTCCTCCAGGCCTGGATGGGGACAGGAAGGGAGCCCTTCTGGAACCGAGAGAGGGCTGTGGTCTCCGGGGGACTGGTGGACAGGAGCTGTGCTCAGAGAGAAGGGATGAAGCCCCTGCTAACTACAGCCCGGCAGTAGGAAGTGGGGGAAGGAAATACCCTGGTATCTCTCCTCTCCTTGCCTTCTGACCCTGCTGGGGCCTCCCGCTGGCCACACCCAATCGAAAGGCAGAGGACCAGGGAGTGAGGTGATGCATTTGGCAGAGCTCAGCCTCCGGGGCACAGAGAAAGATGGAGGAGAATGGAGAGTGGGTTTGAAGGGGTGAACAGAGAAAACCCAGCACACTGAGCATACAAATCCTATCCATCTACTTGTTCTTTTGTCTGTCCATCTGTCCATTCGTCCAACCATCCATCCACCCATTCATCCTGGCATCCTCTCCAAGTCCCTTGTATGTCTGAGGCCTCATGTCTTTGATTAGCTCTGATGGATGGGCTGTGCCCTCTCTTTAAGCCATGAGGACCTCCCTGCCCCCAGGGAGCTGGAGGGCAGAGGGACAAGCCTGTGGGAGGGTGCCAGGGAGTTTTGCCTTCACCTACTTTCTTGGGTAGTATGAAGCTGGTCCAGGAAGGGGACCCCTCCCCCCCATCCACTTTCCTCTAGGCAGTGCCAGGCCTGGTCAGTAAAAGTCCTCAGTGTGGATGTGGCTGCCTCAGGACAGTCTGGGCCTTTGGGCCACCTGCCCCCAACCTCCCCCCCCCCCACTGCAGTTGGTGCCTCTGTGTTGCAGACTCCCTGGGTGGGGGCTCTGAGGGCCCGTGTTTCTGTCCTACTCCCTGCAACCTGACCCGCTACGGGAAAGAAATCTCCATGGTCAGGATTCCCAACAGGGGCTCAGCCCGGTACCTGGCCAGGAAGTACAACCGCAATGAGACCTACATACGGTATGTGTGTGCATGTGCGTGGCGGAGACGGGGAGGAGGCTGCATCTGTGTTAATAATGAGTCTCCTGCCAGGAATGCTTTCATAGTCCTTCTCTCCTAACTCCTACCCATTCTCCAAGTCACACCCTTTGTCTTCATCTCCAGGGAAGCCCTTGTTGGTCCAAACACCTTTCATTTGAGCCGCCTCAGCACCCTGCACCTATCTCTGTCATTGCACGTAGCCACTGTTTTGGAACTCTCCATTTGTGTCTTCTTCCCCAGCGACCTGGGGCTGTTAAATGCATGTTGAGGGAATGCTGTGCTGAGGGAGAGAAGCTGCAAGCTCTAAGAGAGGAATGAGGTGGCCTGCAGGAGGGGCCACACTGAGCACTGAGCACTGGGTCTGGTACCCTGCAGCCAATCTACAAACGCTGAGCATCCTCTGGGTGCTGGGCCCAGTGCTGGGTCCTGTGGGGACAGAGATGATTCCAACACAACCCGTGCCACAATCTGTGGATGAGCCCATGTGTGACGGTGCGGGGCTGCTTCTCAGGCCCCGGGAGAGACTGTTGTGCGTGGAGTAGGGGAAGCAGGGTAGGCATGAGCGGGGTCTCTGAAGACTGCAGATTTGTGAGAGGAAGAGGAAGGGGGGGAGGCATCCCAGTTAGAGAACTGTGGGATAGTGTGGAGATTGGCCTCAGTAGGAGGGGATAAGAAACAGATAAGAAAGCAGCTTAATAAGAAGGCACAGTGCAACAGATCATGAGCAGTCTTGGAAGTCTGGAGGAAGAGTTTTGGAGTGGACTATTGGGCAATAGGGAGCCAGTGAAGATTCTAGAGAGGTATAGGGATGAGCATTATTTGCTGCTTTAGAGGAGAAGGTAGGTGGGAATCTGCAGACCCAGGCATTCTTGCTCTTCCAGGCCTTTTGCTAACCCTCAAAGTGTGAAGCTAAATGTATCTGGAACTGCCTCCTCTCACAGCTGTAGGGAGTCTGAGGTAGTCCCCAGCTTCCCTGCACAGGGAGTCTCAGATCAGCATCTGCTGGGGCCTGGGATGTCCCTGCCAGCCACCTCCTTGGGAAGGTGGTCCCACATGGACAGCCTGCTTCCTGTCTCTGCAGAGAGAACTTCCTCGTCCTAGATGTCTTTTTTGAAGCCCTGACCTCTGAGGCCATGGAACAGCGAGCAGCCTATGGATTGTCAGCCCTGTTGGGTGAGACCTGGCCCAGGTTCCATGGGTGTGGATCAACTGGGCCTTCTCCCTCTGACCCTGCTTCCATGATCCCCAGGAGACCTCGGGGGGCAGATGGGCCTGTTCATCGGGGCCAGCATCCTCACACTACTGGAGATCCTGGACTACATCTATGAGGCAAGCAAGGGGCCTATCAGGGGCCATCGCAGTTAGTGGAGGATAGGAGAGGTTGTGGGGAAGGCAGACGGGTAGTGTGGGCTTCCTGGTGGAGCTGGCTGGCTGGGAGGTCAAGCTCTGGGTTCTTAGCCAGGGTCCCCTGACTCACTAGAAGGCTTGAGAATGCTGAAAAGTAGGGAGAAGGGGGTGGGGGAAGAGGAGCGGGGAGTCCTAGTGGGGGGTTGCTGGGCAGCAAGTCCTGTGGGTGAGCCTGGTTAGTTTCCTTTACCGAGTTTCCCAAGCCCACAACTATCCCCCCACCCTGAACCCCAAGGTGTCCTGGGACCGACTGAAGCGGGTGTGGCGTCGTCCCAAGACCCCCCTGCGGACCTCCACTGGGGGCATCTCCACCTTAGGGCTGCAGGAGCTGAAGGAGCAGGTGAGGATGAGCCCTGCTGAGTGTGCAGCCAGCGCCTTCTCCCAGCACAGAGTGCCCCCATGATTTCTGTATCAGCCTGTGAGAGGGGTTCCTGGCTCCCTTAGAGCCTCTGCCACAGGGGACAAGGAAAGGCTGGCTGTGTGAGGCTTGGAGGCGGGGCTTGAACTCTCCCTCTTCACCTTGCAGAGTCCCTGTCCAAACCGGGCCCGGGCTGAAGGAGGGGGAGCCAGCAACCTGCTCCCCAACCACCACCACCTGCATGGCCCCCCAGGAGGCCTCTTTGAAGACTTCGCTTGCTAGGATGATGCTGTGTCTGAAAGGACCCAGGAGTCTGGGACTTCTCCCTGCCTCCCAACATAGTCTCCTTCTGCTTCTGGGACAGAAGGCCTGGGGTCAGCCCAAGGCCAAGGGGAAGAGGGCAGTGCTCACTGGGAGGATACTCAGTTCCTGTTCTCACCAACCCTGGCACCAGCTGCTTCGCACAAGGGTCCTTCTTGTCCATACCCCCTCTCCCGAGGTTGGTGCCTAGGGAGGGCTGGAGAGCAGGCCATGGCCCCCCATGAAGGGGAGAAGGGAGAAGAGAGGGAGGTAGAAGTGGCCTACCCCAGAAGGGGTGGAACTCTCTGTACATTTGTATATATTTAGGGAGGATAGGGTGGGGGTGGGGGACAGATATAGAAGGTGGGTGGGGCTATGGGGATGGGTGATTCAGTGACAGCCAGGGTCCCAGCACTAGAGTCAGCAGGAGGGCGGGCTCCCAGGAGTTGGGACTGCTGGGCTTCTACTTCCTGCCCCTCTCCAGGGCCAGCTCATTTGGCAGGGGGAGTGGGTGGCCCAGCAGGCCTGGCTCAGCTCCCAATTCCCCCTGCCCCATCCCCACCCCCAGAGTCCTCTCCACAGGGAGCAGGCGGACCTTTCAGACCCTGGCTGAGCTTTGGGGTGGGGAAGAGTCTTCTCAGGCCTCCGTCTCCAGTCTGGTTTTATAAAGTCCCGGCGAAATTAGGAATAAAGAGGCATAAAGAATTTTCTGTATGTGTGACCAAGCTGGGAGCTGGGCGGGGCTGGGCATATACAGGACTTGGTCCCCATGAAAAGTAAATCCAGGCCCAACCAGGGCAGGGAGCCTCCATCCTCACTGCCAGCCCTCCCTGCCCCCTGCCTACCTTTACAAAACTCAGAATCACCAGTCCACACTCAGCCAGTTTATTAAAGGCAGAGAGCTTCATCAGGGGTCCAGAAGGGAGAAGCTGAGAGACACCCCACACTCCTCTCTCAGCTCCCCCCTTCCCGAACAAGTCATCTGCAGCCCAGCCCCCAGGACTCAGAGGCAGGCCTGGCGTCAGGCAGACTGCACTACATAAATATCGAGGCCACAGCTTGAATCAGCAGTGTCAGGGGCTGGGATCTGGGGCAGGAAGGGGTGGCTCTGAGGGCACCTCCTGCAGGGCTTGTCCTGAGTCAGAGGACCCACAAAGCCAGAGAGAGGGGGCCAGTGGGCTGTCCTGGAGTCTGAGACGGCGGCCAGCCCTGTCCAGGGAGGCTGTCAGGTGGCTCCAGGTGGTTGCGGGAGAAGCGCCGCCAGGCCAGGGTTTTGGGGTCAAGGGTGGGTCAGGTGCTGTTGCCCTGCTCCTGTTCAAAGAGCAGCATAGCGAGCTGGGTGCGGGAGCCCAGGCCCTCCAGCACACTCTGGCGACAGCGATGGTAAAGGTCCTCACTGAGCCGTGCACTGCACGTCTGGGCCCTGTAGCGTTGCAGCAGCGCCGGCTCCACCGCCCGCAGCACATGCAGGCTGGAGAAGCGCAGAAACAGCTCGTACACATCCATGCTCTCTAGGAGCTCCTCCTCCTGCTCCGAGGCCGCTGCCAGCCGCCCTCGAGCTGCCACATAGTCGGAGTTATAGAAGCAGGCCTCACTGGCTGCCTGGCGATCAAAGCGACCCGTGTCTCGGCCCAGCTCCGGGGGTCCGGGGCCCTGTGGTGGGGCCACGGCCGGATGGAAAGCCTGGAAGTGCATGGGGAAGAAGGCCTGCCAGCCAGAGATGGCGTGCATGCGGCAACGGTTCAGGAATTCAGGCGTGAGCACCGTGTCGGGCCCGGCCAGCAAGAACAGTGTGTCCAGCGGGTGCTTCTTGGAGAGCAGATCCATGAGGCGCAGTGGTGAGGGGGCGGCTGTCTGCACACTGAGCCAGGGTACCCGGGCACCAGGGAAACGCTGCTCTAGCTCTGCCACATGGGCCTTGACAGGTGCAAAGACATCTGCATGGGCTGCCCGCTGGGCCTGTCGTGGCTCATACAGCAGCAGCAGGGTCAAAGCTGCTGCAGCATCGCCAGGCTCCAGAGCTGCTGTGGCAAAGGCCTCCAGGAAGCCAGGGGCCAGGTCACGCTCGGCCGCAGCCAGAGGCAGCAACACAGTGAGACGTGAGGCCTCAGTGACGTAGGGCACAGGCAAGATCTCCACGCGGCTCAGTGGCCGTAGCAGCTGCACGCGGTGAGTGAGGGGCCGGCGGCCACCCTGGGGAGTCAGTGCCTCCAGCTGCAAGTCCAGCGTGTACTCCATACCCCGAGCAGGATCAAAACGTCGGTAACCATTAATCAGCTGCTGCTTCTGGAGTCTCAGGGCTGGGTGGTAGCGGCGGTTGAGCTCCTCCAAGGCTGCCCCCAGAACATCAGCCACATCGGCCTGGTCAGCCCCACGCAGAGGGCAGCGGGGTGAGCCATCAGCGCAGGAGAAAGCGTGCTGCTCAGTGAAATAGTCCCAGCGCAGCACCTCAAAGCGGGAAGCTGGGCGGGATGGTGCTGGAATGCCCACAGGCCAGGCAGCTGCCCGCTCTCCATCAGCGGCCAGACGGCTGGTGTTCTGGATCTCCCACTGGGTTGAAGAAACAGACTGTGAGCAAGGCACAGACCACAGGGGTCAGCACACAGCTGTGGGACTAGGTAGACTGCAGGTGCCACTCAGGATGGGTCCGGTCCCTTGCCAACCTCTGCCCTTCCAGGGCCCCTACCTATTCTTCCCCAAGATGGATGGGGGATTTCTGGAGGAGCTTCTCAGGATGGAGAGAAACAAACAGGGACAGGAGGCAGACGTGTTCTGATTCTAGTGTGCATATTTTATTTCCCTGGAATCTCTAAGACTTCACAGGACCTGCCACCCCAGCCTAGGTCCAAACCATACCTGCAATTCCTGGATCTCCTGGTATGTGCGTTCCAGCTCAGCTCGGGCAAAAGCCTTGTGCAGCTGGTACATGTGCACAGGATCACGCACAGGGTAGGCAGTCAGGGCACTGCGGAAACGAGGGTCCCCCTCCTGCACGGGCTCCCCAGGGCTCAGCTCCAGGTAGCTATAGTGTACTCCCTATGGAGAGAAAGGGTAGGGGTCCATAAAGGGAAAACAGATGAAACAGCCTCCCCTCTTCACCTCATAGTATGTGTCTCATTTTCCCACCCTATGGCCTGTTGTGGACTTGCAGTCAGAATTCTATAGGTTGAAGTATCTTGACCAGTTGTGAGCTTGTGGGACCTTGGGCAAACCTCTGCTAGCTCATCTATGAAATGGGCATGTATCCTATCTCAGAGTTGTCCAGGGGCTCAAATAAAATAATAATAGCCAATATCGAACACCTGCTATGTGAAAGCCTCTCTTATTTTTGTCTAAGCCTTATAATAACCCTGAGCAATAATTATTTCCATTGGTAAGGATGAGGATACTGACCCTCAGGAGATTTAGCAATTTACCCAAGGTCACAGGAATAGAAAAGGACAGAACTGCCCTGGCCGGTTTGGCTCAGCGGTTAGAGCGTTGGCCCGTGGACCAGAGAGTCCTGGGTTCGGTTTCCGGTAAGGGCATGTACTTCGGTTGCTGTTCGTCCCTGGCCCGGGTTGGGGTCGTATGGGTGGCAACCACTCGGTGTGTCTCTCTCACATCGATGTTTCTCTCTCTCTCTTCCTCCCTCTATCCCTCCCGTTCTATCTGAAGATGAATGCAAAAATGTCCTCCGGTGAGGATAAAAGAAATTACTTAAAAGAAAAGGACAGAATTGGCGTGGAAACCCAGGCCTAGTCTCCAACCACCCCTTTGCCTCTCAGAGAAAGTGCACAAGCTCAGATAGGAGGCATCAGTGGGGCAGCTTATCTTCTCACCTCGTGGTCGCCAATGCAGCCCACCCCGGTGGCATCTAGGATGCAGCGTCCCAGCCACTCATCTGGGCGCGCACTGACGATGTCGTTGCGGCAGCCTTCCAGGTGGGGGCGCAGCTGCTGCAGCAGTGTGCGTGACAACAGTACCCCAAAGCCACCGTGGCAGTAGCGACCAGGGGCGGGCTCTCCACCGATGAAGTCCTGAGGGCGGCCCAGATAGAGGTGGGCAGCAGCTGCCAGGCTGAGGCGACCAGCTAGGCGCGTGAGTCCGTGCGCCTCAGTGTAGGTGGTATCAGGCACTAGAAAGAACCAGTCAAAGTCGTCGCCGTGCTGCTCCAGCAGGTGGCGCAGTGCCAGGTGCAGATGACCGATGGGTTTCTCCTCGCCCAACGTCACCACAGCCATGCCTGGTGGTGCCCTACGGCCCCGCGAGCCTGTCAGGAACACCACACGCTCTAGCCGGTGCCCCAGCGTGCGGTTCATGGCCACGCCCAGTGTGGGCAATGTGGCCTGTGAGGTCAGCACTGCCACCAGCAGCCTCTGTCTGATGCCCAGCTCAGTGCTGATGTAGCGGGTCCTGGGGGAGGAGATGGCATAAGATTACCAAAAAGACAATCGGGCCCTGGCTGGTGTAGCTCAGTTGATTGGAGAATGGTCCCATACACCAAAAGGTCACTGGTTTGATTCTCCGTCAGGGCACATACCCAGGTTCGGGTTTGATCCCCAGTTGGGGCACCTGCGGGAGGCAATCGATGGATGTTTCTTTCTCTCTTTCTCTCCCTCCCTTCCTCTCTCTAAGATCATTTTTTTTTTTTTTTTTAAGTTAAAAAAAAAAGAGACAGGAGGCAGCATACATAAGCTCCCACAGGTCATGTCCTCTCTGGGCCTGTTTCCTCACTTATGAATAGGATAAAAATAACAACTCTGTCCCAGGAGTCATGCAGATTTAAGTGAAACATCAGTCTTACCTACACAGTGCTTTTGGGAGATGGCAATATCCATGCAGATATGATATATTGTGGGTCTGATTCCCTGTTTCACTACTTAGTAGTTGTGTCCTTGAGCAAGTTATTTAACCTATCTGAGCCTCAGTAGCCACAGCTAAAAAATGGGGTTGACTGTATCTACTTAAAGCACTTACTCAAATGCCTGGCTCATAGGTACTCTACACACTATGGATACAGTACTTATTTCTATATAAATATGCCATTATACCACAAATACATCACATAAATGATGTAATGGAATATATGGCATAGAGGTGTATTGAGTGTGTTTGGGGGAGGGGCAAACTGGAGCTTAGGAGTTCCAGTAACTTACCTTCCTTAACACAGAAGGTAAGTTGCAGAACTGGAATTTGAACTCAGTGTTACTTGGGAGAAATTATTTCAACTCATGGGCAGAGGCATTAGTAGGATGGCTACATCACTCCTCTCTCATAAATCTCATCACGAGGTGTCCCACCCAGGAACAAGAGATAGAGATAAACCCTAGTTCTCGTTCTCTCTCTCTCTCTCTCTCTTTTTTTTACCTTTCCCTCTCTATAAACCCATTTTATATACCAGTCATCTCTAAACCCAACAGTCCAGCCAGGGAGCTAAGAGGCTCTTCGGGGGACCCTGGGCCGAGCTGATTTAGTACAGAGGCAGGTTAAGTTCAGTCCAGAGGGCGCCTCAGATGGACTCCACAGCTCCCGGGGAAGTACAACCATCGGAAGTTATCTGGGCCCAAAGACTTCCTGGCAGGCCAGTCTCTTCCTTCCGGAGCCTGACCCGGCCCCCCAGCGGCCTCCTCCGAGCGCCGGTCCCGGCTGGTGCCCAGGGGGTGGGGCTGGCGGGGCTGATCCCTACCTGACGGCCTTTTTGGCGGCCTGGCCAGGCTGTGCAGGATGGTAGGGCAACACACGCGGCTCCCAGTTCTCCCCGGCGCCTGCGCCGGCCCCGGGTCTCTCGCGCTCCGCTCCGTGCTGCACCGAGTTGGGCCGGCGCGCCGCGTTGGTGTTGCCTCGCGGCGGCAGCTCAGAATCTCCAGCTTGGGGCGGCCCTGGGCCGCACGGCTCCTCCACCCAGGTGACGCTGAGCAGGCTCAGAGTGAAGCCCAGGGAGATGCCCACGGCCACGGGCCCTGCGGGCCGCAGCACCGACAGCAGCAGTGATGCCCGCATGGCGCCCGGACCGCGGGCCCCCAGCCCAGGAGCAGCCCCAGACCAGCCAGCGGAGGCTCTGAGGGGGCGGGACCGGGGAGGGGGCGGATCCGGAGGGCCCGGGCCGAGCCGGCTGGCCCGCTCCCGCCCCGCGGAGCAGAGCCCGTGGCCCGAGCCGAATCCCTAGCGCCGCGCTCCAATCCCCCTCCCGCCGCCGAGCCGTCTCGCGCAGAGTCCCTGCTTTCGGTACGGAAGCCTCCGCTGCTGCGGCCGCTGTCCGACGTGTCACTGCGAGGGCCCCGCCCCCGGGGTGGAGTCTGGGCTCCAGCTACCGGAGAAGGAGGAGAAGGGGGAGGTTAAAAGGGAAGGACCCCCGGAAGTGCCCCCTCCTCAGTGAGGGAGAGGGAGACGCCGGGGGCGGAGTCGCCTACCTCCCCACGGCGTGGTTGGTGCATCCCAGATGACGTCAGAAGAAGCCCGCCCCTGCCTGGATGGTGCGCCTGAGTGACGTTAGGAGCCGAGGCCGGAGCTGTCCATCAGCACCAAAGGCCGCGGGCAGGCTCAGGGCATGGGGCCGCGGCTCTGGGGCAGCCCGAGCCCCTGCTCCTGCTCCTGCTCCTTTCCTTTCCCCAAGCCCAGCCCGAGTCCCCGGACACCGCGGGACTGGAGTGCCAGCCGGTGTTGGAGGCGGAGCGGCGACGACGCCGTGCAGAGACCAGTCCCTCCGGCCCAGCAGCCCCCTTCCCCGCACGACGGACTTTTCCCGGACCCCAGGCAGCTGGGGCCTCTGGCGCCCCGCAAACCCGGACCCTCCGGCCTCTGCACAGCCTCTTTCACCCAAAACCTCAGGTCGCTTCCAGCCCAGGTAGATTTTGGACAATCCCAGATTTAGCCGCCCACAGACGCGTCTCTTGGCTGCCTCCTCACTGGCAGTACACTGCCCTCATCTCTCCCCAGCCCATTTCCCCTTTTAACTTCTTCATTCTGGCCCCCTCTAGCCAGACACTTTTGTTCCCTTTGTCTTTTGTCCCCCACTTCAGAGATGCTTCCGGAGCTGCCTGATGTGGGCTCCACTCCTTTGTCCAGTGTGTCCTTGCCTAGTTCTCCCACTCCCATTCTTGCCCTATCCTGGTGGAGGCTCAGAACTCCTCCTTGACTCCAACTTCCTCTCTGACCTGGGAGGGTGACTCCGTTTCGTTCCTAGCACTATGCCAGGCACTGTGGCGACACTGCGGTTCCAGCTGCTGCCCCCTGAGCCTGATGATGCCTTCTGGGGTGCACCCTGTGAACAGCCCCTGGAGCGCAGGTACCAGGCACTGCCGGCCCTCGTCTGCATCATGTGCTGTCTGTTTGGAGTCGTCTACTGCTTCTTCGGTGAGACCCCCAACTCATCCCTCACCTGGGCTCCCCATTGTCTCCCTAAGTTATTTTCCTAAGGCACCCCAAGTCTTCTCCAGAACTTTACCACCACCACCACCACCACCACCACCATTACCACCCCCACCTCCACCACCACTACTAGCATGAATAACTACCATTTCTTACTTTCTTTCATACCACATGTTCCTACATCATTTAGACTTTAGATCCTAGAAAACACCAATTTTAAAAATTAGGCATGCTTTAATTTGAACCTGGCTTTGTACCTTACTAATTGTGATGCCTTGGGCACATTAACCTGCCTGAGCCTCAGTTTTCTCATCTGAACAGTGGGAACAATGATATTTACCTCACATAGAGTTGTTATGAGAATTAGTAGGGACTCAATAAATAATAGCTATTGTGGTGAAGATGTGTTTGGGTCATGTGCTAGCTAGACACTGAAAATATTTAGCATTGAAAACATTTAGCAGGGCGATTAAACATCGTCTCTTAACACAGGGCATAATGAGGGAGAGACTTCCAGAACATTCACACCTGTGATACATATTATAGTTGACCTTTGACTAACACAAGGGTTTGGGTACAGTTGAAAACCTATGTATAACTTAAGTTGGCTCTCAGCATCTGCACATTCCCAACCATGGGTCCAAAATACTGTATTCAGTCTGCATTCAGTTGAATCTGTACATGTGAAACCTGGGGATATGGAGGGCTGACTGTATATTTACTGAAAATATTCATATATGGACCCATGAAGTTCAAACTTGTGTTGTTCAAGAGTCCACTGTAGAGTAGGCTCGATGGTAGTCACACACATGAAAATTGCCTCCAAGGTAGGCTCCAATAATCAGGGCTGCTGTGAACAGTTGTACAGGATGGCTACTATATACAGGGAGTTCAGTTGAAAAGGCAAGTGGGGCCTGAAATCCAGCCTATGCTCCACTTGCCAAGCTCTAGGCCTTGGCACAAGGCTACTTTGCCTAGAGGAAGGCACACCTTTTTCTTTCTCTCTTTTCTAAAACAATGTTTTTTATTGATTTCAGAGAGAGAGGAAGGGAGAGGGAGAGAGACAGAAACATCGATGTGAGAGAGAAACATTGATCAGTTACCCCCCCACACACACACCCTGACAAGGATTGAACCCACAACCTGGGCATGTACCCCAACTGGGTATCGAACCAGTGACCTTTTGGTGCATGGGACGACATTAAACCAACTGAGCCACATCAACCAGGGTGGCACACCTCTTCCTAATTTGAACAAAGGTTCCAGATAGACTAATGGAGTAAGTGCCCAGTGACTCTACAGCAAGAGTTACAAACTTCAGAGAGGGGAGCAAGCTCTATTGGCTGGGGGCCCTAGGAAAGCCTCCAGGTGTAGCATTTTAAGTGATTGGAAGAAATGCAAAGGAAGCTTGGAGGTCTGGGTTCCAGGCTTGGCAGAGGTGGGGTGAGACGTGTGCTCTGATGACTCTACACCTCCCCTTAGAATGGCTGGGTAATAGGCAGGAATGGGAGCCAGATGGTCCTTTCTTTTCCACCCCCAAACTCTTGGCTGAACAATTGCTGAGTGGGCAGGAGGAAGAGCACCTCTAAGGGTTCAGGACACATTCTGGGCTTCCAAGGAGTCTGTGTCACCTCATTCCCTCCTCTGTCCACACCCAGTCCCTCTGCAGCTGCTCTCCATTCTGACATTCCCTCTCCTGTGCTTTCTTGCCACCTTATCCCTCTTGGATACCCCCCAGTCCCTGGATCTTGGACTCTACGCCCTCGTGTATGCTGTAGTCCTCTTTAAGACTCCAGAACCTCCTGGACTCGAATGTTTCCCTTCATTCCTACAACTGAATCTATTCCTTGATTTTTTTTTTTTTCCTTTGCCTCTCCCTGACCCTTTTACCCCCATCTTCCCGACTGTTCAGTATCTACAAGTCCCTCACTTTTCTGAGTACCCTTAGTGGGCCCAATGGCCCTATAACCTCCATTTTCCTGAAACTCCACAACCACTGTTGACTCCCTATGCCCCCTTGTAAGCCCTGGTGTCCCCCCCAGTTATTTCATCACCATTTAGCCCTCTGACTCCATTTCTTCTAATTCTCTGATCCCTAGGATCTCATTGCCTGATTGCTCTTCCCCTCACCATGATCTGAAGAGTCCCATTTCTCTGGCCTCAGTATTACCCTCTCTCTGAAATCCTTTAATATTCTTTATGACTCCACATCTGTCAATCCCCCGACCTGCAAAGGCCTCATCTCCTGGTACCAGGCCCTAATCATCCTGCTTCCCTTTTCTCCTTGTAACCTTTTAACGATGTCATGTCTCTGAAGCTTTGTGACCCCTCCAAGACCTAATCTTTCTGAACCCGTGTGACCCTCATCTGTCAAATTCTTTCTACTTCCAAATACCTCATCTCTCTGAACAATCGCTCCCCACAGACCCCAATGACTCTCTTGCTAATTTCCTTGTGACCCCAGTGACCTATTTCTGACCCCTGTGATTACAAAGACCCCAATGACCCTATCACTGATTCACTCTTGACTCCAATGACCTATCTCTGACTCCTCTAACCCTCAAAGACCCAACATTCACCTCAATTTCTGTCTGTTTTTCAAGTGACTCCTAGTGACCTCTCTCTCTCTGACCTCCCTTGACCCCACACTGGTGCCCTGAGGACCCCAATGACCCCCAATTCTCTTATCTTAGTGTCCTACCTCTGGTTCCCCTGTGATTCCATGTTCCTGACCCCTCAGACTTCTTGTCTGCAACCGGTGACCTCATGTTGGCCCCTCACTAGCCCCTGTTCCCCCTCTAGGTTACCGCTGCTTCAAGGCAGTGCTCTTCCTCACTGGGTTGCTGTTTGGCTCGGTGGTCATCTTCCTGCTGTGCTACCGAGAGCGGGTGCTGGAGACACAGCTGAGTGCTGGGGCGAGTGCGGGCATCGCGCTGGGCATCGGGCTGCTGTGCGGGCTGGTGGCCATGCTGGTGCGCAGTGTGGGCCTCTTCCTGGTGGGGCTGCTGCTGGGTCTGCTGCTCGCTGCTGCCGCCCTGCTGGGCTCCACCCCCTACTACCAGCCAGGCTCCGTATGGAGCCCTCTGGGGCTGCTGCTGGGGGGTGGCCTGCTCTGCGCCCTGCTCACGTTGCGCTGGCCCCGCCCGCTCACCACTCTGGCCACCGCTGTGACCGGTGCTGCACTCATCGCCACTGCCGCTGACTACTTTGCTGAGCTGCTGCTGCTGGGGCGCTACGCCGTGGAGCGGCTACGAGCTGCCCCTGTGCCTCCCCTCTGCTGGCGCAGCTGGGCCCTGCTGGCACTCTGGCCCCTGCTCAGCCTGATGGGCGTTCTGGTGCAGTGGCGGGTGACAGCCGAGGGGGACTCCCACACGGAAGGTGAGAGGGCACAGACCAGGGTGGGCATAAGAGAAATGGGTGTGTGTGTGTGTGTGAACAACTGGGGAGTGGGGTTAGAAGCTGTACACACCAGCAGTGGAAGGCCTCAATAGGGTTAGAGAGGTGGCTCGCTCATGGTCTGGGAAGACAGGACCCCAGTAATGCTATTTATTCCACAACAATGTATGAAGTAGCAACTCTGTGCTAAGCCCATTCCAGAACTGGATACAGCAGAGACAAAAATAGAAAAGGTCCCTGCCCTTAGAGTTAGCTTTGGGTAGGAGGAGACAGATAACAGACGTGCAAACAAACAAGATAATTCCAGTTGTGCAGTGATATGAAAGTGACCTTTAGAGGCTATAATAGACAGGGTGGCCAGGGAAGGCCACTTGGAAGAGGTGACATTTAAGTAGAGTCCTGAAGGATAAGGGACCAGCCATGCGAAGAGCCAGAGAAAAGGGAATGAAGGGGAGTGGGCTGAGGAGGAATGGACTTGGCTTGCTGAGGAAGCGGGGCTGGACTGTGGTGGCTGAGGGATGCCCATTATGTGGGCCCTCTGGGCCAAGATGAGGACTCTGGGTCTTATTAGGTTGGAGGGAGAAGGTGGTCTAATTTAGCATTTGGGCTGCTCATTGTGGCTGCTGAGTGTAGAAAGCACTGGGGAAGGCAAGTGTAGAAGGGAAACCAGTGAGGAGGCAGCTGTGGTTGTCAAGTAGAGATGATGATGGCTGGTCTCGGTGTCACCTCAGCTCAGGGTTGGGAGAGGGATAATAGCTGGGGAGGGGCTACCCAGAAGTCTAGGAATCTTCCATAACCTTCAGAGGTAAAGAACAATGGAAATCCCATCTGGGAGGTGGGAGACCAGGAAAGTAAAGGGAGGAGGTTACAGATAAGGGGAATATGAAGTCCAGAGCCCCCAGGTAGGAAGGGTGGAGATGATGCATGTGGGTCTCTGAGACTCCTCTCTACCCATCCCTTCGCAGTGGTCATCAGCCGCCAGCGACGTCGTGTGCAACTGATGCGGATAAGGCAGCAGGAAGAGCGCAAGGAGAAGCGGCGCAAGAAGAGACCCCCGCGGGCTCCCTCCAGAGGGCCCCGGGCTCCTCCAAGGCCTGGGCCCCCTGACCCTGCTTATCGGCGCAGGCCAGTGCCCATTAAACGCTTCAATGGAGACGTCCTCTCCCCGGTGAGCACTCTGAGACACTCCAATCCCAATGGGGGAGAAGGTAGTGTTGTAAACTCTGATCAAGCAGGACTGGGCTCTCCCCAGGGGCTGGTCACTGTCTAGAAGGCCTTGCATTTGTCCATTAATCATAACCCCTGCATGAGGGGCCTGATTGGCCCAGCACAGGGATGGGGGAAATTTGTCTGAGTATAAATTTTAATGAGGTATGGTATGGGGTAGGGTCTCAAGGCTAAAGACTATGAGTGTGGTGAGGTCCTGGGACTACAGCAGTGTGGGGTGAGTCTCAGGCTTGTGGGGGTACAGGGAGAGGAGGTCTGCCTGAAGTGGCTAGTGGGGTAGGAGTCTGTGGCTGCACTCACATCTGTGTTTACTCTCCCACAGAGCTATATCCAGAGCTTCCGGGACCGGCAGACGGGGAGCTCACTGAGCTCCTTCATGGCCTCACCCACAGACACGGACTATGAATATGGGTCCCGGGGACCACTGACAGCCTGTGCAGGCCCCCCTGTGCGGGTATAGCAGTATGGCTGCTCCTCCCCACTTGGACTCTGTGGTCACCAGCTCTGTTAGCGTGTGGAGGCCTGCTGGGCCACCACCCACCCCAACTGGCCCGGTAGCCTATGGCTGTCCCTCTCCCACCCTGGAGAGAGCTGGCCTGGCTGCTAGAAGGGAGGAACTGTCTCAGGCTAGTACTGGGAAGCCCTCTCCCAAGCTCCCAAGGGGGTTCTGAGGGACACGGGGTGTCAGCCCCTTTGGGTTGTGCTCAGGGTTGTGAGTGTGTCACCTGTGTGTGCGTGTGCATGGAGGGGTAGGCTTGGAGGGCACAGTGGGACCCTTGCCTTAGAGTTCTGATTGGTAGGGCCTCTGCAAGGTTGGCCCTGCCTCCTCTCCCACTGCTGGGGTCCCATGGGCTACTCTCCTGCATGTCTAAGTGGAGGAGGTCTGCCTTCTTCCCCCATTGCTCTGCCTCAATCAGATTCATCCAAGGCTTCTTGTCCTTGTCCACTGCAGCACCTCTCACCCTGGTTCCCTGTCCTCTGCAAAGCCACCAGACTGAGGGCAGTGGCAGGGGATGGGGGTGGGGGGTGCTTCTCTGGGCTAGGTTGGGGAGGGGATCTGGGGATCATAGGGCTTAAATGCATGATGCATGTCTGGTGTCTGTCATGCCACCCTGGACACCTCATGCTTCTGTCTCCCTCCCCCCCCCCCGTTTTACATCTTTTATAAATGTGCCAAACTGTGTGGCTTCTGCCAAGAATGGTGGTCTTCAGGGGCTGGCACTTCTATGGGCCAAGTTAGAAGCACTGTAGTTCTTGGTCCACTGTGTCACTCACTACACAGGGACTCCAGGCCAGTTCTGCCCTCCTACATCACACAGAGAGCCAGTGAAAGGGGCTGCATGACTTTTATTGTCTCCCAACACCTCTGGTTCCCCTGCCTCCCCACCCCTGCCTGGGGTAAGGGCATGCGCCTTCCAAGCTGTCCGAGGGCACCCGCCTGGCCTGGTTCGGTCCTTCTAGCTACCTGCAGAGGAATGACTCCACGTGGGGCTGGGGAGAGAGTGGGTACCACCTTCCTCCCTGGCAGAGCCTGGGCACCCACACAGGAAGAGCAGGGCCCTCACCCTTTACCCCACCCTTTCTGGGCCTCTGTCAGGGTGTCTGTGGGGCAGGAAAGTGGGGGCTGATTATGAGTGGGGCAAGATATCTGAAGGGAATGCAGGAATTCGGGTGGAGGGTGGGGCATCTTCTATGTGGGAGAGGAAAGAAATGGGACTAGCTCAGGAGCCCTCTGCCCAGATTGATGTTGAACTCACTGAGATGGGCAGAAGCCAGCAGAGAGCAGGAGGGAGGTGAGGGACAGGTCGGGGGCACAAACCAGGAGCCAGTAGTTGAGAAAGATAGGAACTTGGGTACCAATGGGTGTTCAGGTGAGATAAACATGGCCCAGAGGCAGGAAGGAGTGAGGAAAATATTGGACAGAAAGGGTGTAGAAAGGCGGGAACAGCTGCCCTGAACCAAGCGGTTCCTGTTGAGAACACAGCTCCTTCCTTGCCTCAGCCTGTGTGAGATCTCTGGCCGTCCCACTTCCTACCTTCAACACAGAACCAACTTGCTATCCCAAGTCCTGAAAAATCTGTGGCAGGTGTGTCTCAGCACACCAGCTCCTAAGTGACCACTTCTGCCTGGCCAGCCCGCTTGCCCACGTTGGCTTCACTCACCCTCTACCAGCAGCCGAGTGTGGGCGCTGTCCTGGCCGGCCTGGCAGCAGTAGGTGCCCTGGTCCTCAGGTCGCACGTCACGGATGACCAGGCTGTGGGTGGGGCCATGGCTGCGCAGCTCATACTTGTCTCCCGGGCACAGCTCAACCCCTTCCCGCAACCAGCACACGTGGCCCCCGGAGCGGGACACAGTCACCTCCAGCACCGCCCGGCGGCCCACCAGAACGGTCTTCTCGCGAGGCGGGCGGCGGCACATCTGGAGAGGCAGTGCTGGGAGTGGAGGACGAGGACTTAAGTTAATAGGGACACGCAGGACCCCCAGGAGGAGACACGCATCTTCCCTCCCCTTGAGGCCTCCACTCCTAGTCTCAGATCTCTATGCCACGGGCCCCTTCCTCTGTTTCCTCAACCCAAAGTCTCCTCCTCCCCAGGAAACGCACTTCCCTCTGTGACCCACCCCAGGAGAGCCCCTCGAGGAAGGTGGGTGGGGGAGGCAGCGTTCCCAGGACCAGCCGCCAGCCTGCCTGCCCCAGGGAAGGTGATGCCCTCTCCAGACCGCCCCGCCGCAGTCGCTTACCCTCCACCTCCAACTCAGCCACGGACTGGGCGTGCCCCGCCTGGAAGCGGACCTCACCGGCGTCCTCCGCGCGCAGCTCACTCAGCACCAGAATATGTTTCTTCCCTGAGGATGAGGGGGGCGCTCGCGAGGCCATCTCTGGGAAGGGTTCGGGGTTGAGGGTGGGGTGGGAGTAGGTCTCCGGGTCGATTCGGACGCGATAAATGTGCGCTAGGGTCGGCGGAATTGGGATACCAAGAGGGAAGAGGAGCGGGCTAGGACCAAGGGCTCAGAGCTGGGGGAAGCGGAGAGACAGGGACCCAGCTCTTTGGACCATGGGGCGGGGCCCGTTCGAGCTGGGGGTGGGGCTTATCCGAGTGGGGCGGGGTCTATGTGAGCGGGGGGCGGGGCAGCGAGTGACCAGGGTAGAAAGTCGGCCAGACCTTCCTGTCGGATGCGGACGCGGCCTCCGGGTCTTAGTGGGCGGCCTCCGAGCGACCAGCTCCCGGGGGTCTCGACTTCTGACACGGTGCACTCGAACGTGGCGCCGTCGCCTTCGCGGGCGCTCACCGGCCGGAGCTCGGAGAGCACGGATACCACGCGCTCTGGGGCGGAGCCGTGGACGTGAGGCGGGGCGAGGCGGGGGGGGGGCACTCGCCCCTGCCCCCGCCCCCTGCCCCGCCCCGCCCCTCTCCCGAGAAGCACCCAGGTCAGACCCAGGGAAAGGCGGATCTGCAGTCCCCGAGCCCACGGCAGTGCCTGGCCCCAGCAGCGCCCGGTACCCACCGCGCACGGTCAGGCGGACGGGGCCGGCGCGAGCCGTCCCCACCGTGCAGCTGTAGGTCCCGGCATCCAAGGGGCAGCAGCGCCGCAGCTGGAGAAGGCGCCGCGTGCCCAGGGCCTGGATCCTGAGCCGAGGGCTGGGGACGAGCTGGCGCCCGTCCTAGGGGTGGGAGTGGCAAGAGGATCGGGATGAACTCAGCCGGGCACCAGCAGCCGCAGCCCTGGGTGGCGGCGGTTCCCTCCGTTGATGCCAAGCAGTTTTGAGGCTTGTTTATGTTTGTCTGTATCCCCAGGTTGAGGTGGGGCCGTCCTGCGCCTGCGAGCCGCACTAGGAACCTTATTGAGAAGGTGTCGCCCTTTTGGGGACATTAGGGCTGAGCAGTGGCTCCACAGGAGCAGGAAGCCCAGGGTCTTGTACCAATCACATTGGCCATGGGCGTGGATTCTGGAATTAGGCAAACCTGGATTCAAATATGGGCTCTGCCCCTTTTGTTTTCCCATGGGCATTGCTTCACCCCACCCCCCCACCCCCCCAGCTCCAGTCTCCTTGTAGATAACAAGGCCTACCTGAAAGGGTTGTTGTCAAGATTAAAGGATTAAATATCAAGTAAATCTGAGCACAGTGCCAGGCACATCTGTTCAGTATTAGTTTGGGACATTATTACTATTGTTAGATGCCAAGGTGGGCTGTGCTGGGGCTGGGCTCTGACCTTCTCCCAGGTAACATCAGCCAAGGCCTGGGAAAGCTCGCACTCGAATGTAGCTGTGTCGCCCTCGGTCACCTCTAGGTCCCGTGGCACCTGCACAATGGTCACTGGGGCCTCTGGGAGTGTGAAGAGGAGGACAGGGCAAAGGGAGCAGCGGTAAGGGCAGGATGAGGACCTGGCTTGCAGGGTCAAGGACGAAAACACACACAGGCACAAGGGTTAGTGATGGACACATTTAGGCAAGGTGATCAGTGGAGGTCACTAGTGAGTGGGGGATGTGCTGGAACAAATGGTCCATGGGGGATGCTGGTCCGTGGAAGACACATGGGGTTACAGGGGTCAATGGGGCAGGAGTGGCCAGCAGGCAGTCACACTGTACGGTGGTCAGTGTGGGACATACTGGTGCTGGAGGAGCATGGAGAGAACCAGAGCAGAGATGCCAGTGGAGTCACCCATAGACATTGTCAGTGGGGGCCACATTTGGCTGGAATGAACAGGAGACACTAGACAATGGGGCACAATGGATTCAGAGTAGCAATGGGGGGACCCTAGAGCAGGTGTGATCAATGGGGAGTACACTGGGCTAGAAGCAAAAATGGGGGACACTGAAGCAGAGTTGCTAATAGACTCGTCCTTAGGCACAGAGGATCATTTGGACTTGAGTGGTCAGAAGGGCATACTCAAGTAGGCAGACAGGGGCACAGCAGGCGGGTGTGGTTAGTGGGGTCACTCTCAGAGTGGTCAGTAGGGCCATGGTCAGGTAGGCAGACAACAGGGACCACACTGGCACAGGCATGCTCACAGTGGCACAGTCCACTGTGGTTTGCAGGGACTGGAGGGCCAGTGGAGCCACGCTGGATCATACTGGTCAGAGGAGTGACACTCAGGCAGGGCAGTCACTGGGGCCACACAGGGCCAAAGACCCAGGGGAGTCACACTCTGGCAGAGAGGTCAGTGAGGGGCACACTGGGATAGGCATGGTCAGTGGGGGCCACACAGGTAGTAGGATCAGTAGTCACACCCAGGGTGGTCAGCAGGCAGGTGGCGGTCGGAGGCCGCACCTCTCACAGTGAGTCTGGCTGCACAGCGCAAGGAGTCCGCAGTGAAGGAGATGCAGCCTGAGTCAGCCAGGCCCAAGCCACTGAGTTCCAAGTGGTGAGTGTGGCCCTCTGTGTGAATGTGGCACTGGGGTCCCGGGTGCAGCCGGACTCCACCCCGGGCCCATTCCCCCATCACACCCTCCTGGGACAGCTCCAGCTGGAAGGTGGCGCTGCCCCCTTCGAAGATGGTCACATCCTCCAGGGGCCGCAACACCCTTAGCTGCCTTGCTGGTGGGGGGAGACAGGAAGAGGAGAATGAGGGCACACCCCTTTGCCCTACCTGTACCACTCCTAATGCCCAACCTCGTAAGGGCCTATCAAATGAAGCACAGAACCAGGATGCAGGAAGAAGGGAGTACAGCCCACTGGACGTGGAGGGGAGAGAGGAGCTTATTGGGGTTAGGAGAGGGGACACACAAAGGGGGTGAAGTGTTAGAAGGTTGAGGATTCCAGGTGAGGGGTGCTGTGACCCTCAGAAGAAGCACAGAATTGGGAGTCAGACATACCAAGATTGAACTTTAGCTCTGCCTCATAGTTTGTGTACTGTGTGACCTTTGACAAACTGTTTGACCTCTCTGGGCCTTAGTTTCCCCAATTATACAAGGTAAATAGCATTAAGACATGGGTTTATTGTGATTAAAGGAATGAAATAAATTAGAAGAGAATCTGTATCACCACAAGAACCATTTACCAAACGCTATGTGGACATTTTTCACATTATCTCATTGAATATTACCCAAGACTCTTGAAGTAGGGATCAGCCTTATTTTTCAGGAGATTTGGCTGCGAGTGATTAAGTAATTTGCATGAGGTCACACAGTTAATAGAGGGCTTGAGCTTGGGGGATAGGGGTGCTGTTTGCCAGCCATCCCTGCTTCTGAAATGGGCTCGTGTATCCTGGGGCCATGTGACTAAAGGATAAACACTGCAAGTCTTTCTGGGAGGTGACAGTTATGTTTATCGCAAACCCAACTTGGACATATGAAATGGAATGCAAAATCCACGTGGATTTCTAAGGTAAACAGAAAAGTAGAAAAATAAAGTTTGCTTTGCGCAGGCCATTTCAGGTCACACTCCTGGAGGTCAGCCAGGGCTGACATGCCTCCATGGTGACAGGTACTTTGGTGGGGGTCTAAGGGGCCCTGGGCCAGCCAGGGAAGGCTGTGCCACAGGGCGGGCAATTTGTTAGGAGAGGACGGGGCACTCACGCCTTACGCTGAGCCTGGCCAGGGTGCGATCGTGGTGGCTCTCGCAGCCGTAGGTGCCCTGGTCAGCCAGTACAACGCCGTGGATGAAGAGGCGGTAGATGTGGCCATTCTGGGTCACAGACAGGCGAGGGTCGCAGGGTAGGGGCTCCCCACCTCGAACCCAGCGTACGGTCCCTTCTGCACCCACTCGGCCCGTCTCCACTTCAAGGCACACGTCCTGGCCTTCCTCCACCCGCACATCCTGCAGCCGCCGAAGGAACAGCAGTTCTGTTTCTGGGGAGGGGGGGGAGGGGCCATGGAGCCTGGAGGGGCCTGCAGGCGGACCCCCTGCTCCACCTCAGTGGTTTGTCCCTGAGACAAGGGCAAGGCTGCTAGGGCCAGGGCTGGGAGAACAGGTACAGGGCACAAGTCTGTTCATCTCCATCGGGACCAAACCTCGAATATGGAGCCGAGCACTTGTTGCTGTGCCCCCTGCTTGGGCAGTCACAGTCCCTGCGTCCTTCAGCTGGCATCCTCGCACGGTCAGTGTGCGGCTTGACCCATTCTGGGCTATGTCTAGCCCGGGTCCTGGAGCGACAACGGCCCCATTGCGCAGCCAGGTGACGTCGGCATCTGGAGGGGAGACTTCACACCGAAATGTGGCATCATCGCCCTCATGGACAGTTAGGGGTGTCAGCTCCGAGACCAGCTTAACCGGTGGTGGTTCTGGTGGGGAGTAGTCAGGCAGTGAGGTGGGCTGCGCCTTTGCCCCTCCCTCCTTTCCAACCCCTCCAGAGGGTAGAGGCCTCACGCCATTATTTAACAGACCTTCCTTGAGGCCTACTGTGTGCCAGCCACAGGGATGTCCCAAAGGACTAGACAGATGCCAGCTCCTCTCAATCCTGGCCTGGTACCTCACCTCTCTGACTCCCTAATATAATAATTCATTTACCATGGACCCTATTTATCTCATTTAACTGTCACAGTAGCCCTATGAGACAAGCACTGTGCCCCCACTTCAGAGCTGGGACTCAGAGAAGTTAAGCAGCTTGCCAGCGTCACACAGCTACTGAGAAGCAGAATCCACATTGGAACCTGGGTGAGTCCCTCCACAGCCCCTGCTTTTTTAACCACTGGGCTATGCCTCCTCCTATTTGAGGGTTTCTGGACAAGGGGGCCCTGGGCCCCTATCCAAGGAGCAGTTGTACATGAATTAGTTGGAGCCAGAGGCAGCAAGGGGGGGTGGGGACTGAGGGGTCCCAGAATGTTGGTGATGGGGTGGACCTCGGAGGAGCCAGGGCCCAAAGGGTGCAAGGGGTGCACTCTTACCTTCCACGCTGACAAGGAAGATGCGGCTGTCATGGGGTGCGTCGCACAGGTACTCCCCAGCATCTCCGCTCCGCGCCCCCCGCACCCGCAGCACATGCCTTGCCCCGGCCTGCTCCAGCTGCACCCGTCCCTGGCTGGCCAGTCGCTCCCCGTCCTTGTACCAGCGCACAGCACCCCCAGACCCAGAGAGGTGCACCACCAGCTCTAGGTCCCTGCCTGGGGTGCTGCGTACTCTTGTCTGGGCCGCCTCAGGGGCCACCACCCGCACGGGGGGCTCTGTGGGGGCAGAGCTTCGGATCACTGGGGGGAAGTGGCTCAAGGGCTATATGGAGGGCAGTGGGGGGCAAGATGGGGAACGGTACTAAGAAGGGTGGGACAAGGAGAGTACAAAGCAAGAGAAGCGGGGAAACCCGGAGGTTCCTGCCCGGGCGGTACTCACCAGCGACCTGGACAGTGAAGCTGAGGCTGGGGGCTCCTGGGGCCTCCCGGAACTGACAGGTGTAGAGACCTGCGTGGGCTGGCTCTGCAGCCTGGATGCAGAGGATGCGGCGGGGGCCCTCGGCGTGGAGCTCCAGGCCCTCGCCCTCCTGCACCGGCTTCCCATTGTGACTCCAGAAGACAAGGGCACCAGCCCGGGACAGTTCGCAGCTCAGCATCACCGGCTCCCCGGGGGCCACACAGAGTGGGCTGGGTGCTGCCTCTGGGGCTAGGAACTGGACTGGGGCCTCTGACAGAGAGAGGAGGGGATCAGCTTGGGCTTGCGTCCACCTCCCCCACCTGGGCTGGTGGGGAGCACCTACCAGCCAGGCTGACGTTGAACGTGACCGCTTCATCACGGGTCTCACACACGTACTCCCCAGCATCCTCGGGCTGAGCGCGCGGCAGGGTCAGGGTGCGAGTGGGCCCCTCAGCACCCAGTTGCAGGGCATCTGATGCTTCCACCTCCAGCCCGTCCTTGTACCAGCGCACCTGGGACCCAGCAGGGGCCACCTCGCAGCGCAGCTCCACGCGCCCCGGAATCCCAAACTGCAGGTCCAGGGAGCGGGCTGCTGGGCGCACAATCCTCTCTGGCGGGGCTGGTGGGTGGACACAGAGAGGCACGCCAGGCTCAGCCTCCTCTGCCAGCTTCTCAACTGTCCCCCTTCCCAGTGCAGCTCTTGGGAACGGTACCAGCCACCATCTCTAGGCACCTACTGTGTGCCAGGCGCTGTGCCAAGCACACTGCGGCTCCTTCCTCCCCTACTCCTGACGCTCTGGAGGGTACTGCCCCCGGCTTCATGTTACAGGTGAGGGCTGAGGCCTCTCTGGAGGGAAATGACTCATCCACGGCCACATGAACAGAAAGAGGTAGCCAGATCTGTCTGACCACAAAGCACACCCCTCCTACCTCACCCCCACTTTCTCTCCCCTTTCCCTGCTTTGCCTCCGATGTACTTTTACTACCTGAAAGACCATCTAGTTTACATATTTGTTGTCTGTCTACCCTCACTAGAATGCATGCTCCATGAAGACAGGTTTTTTTACTGATTCATTACTGTATCCATCAGCTTCTAGAACAGTGCCGAGCACATAGTAGTTGCTCGAATAAGTATTGATCAAATAAACGAACGAAGGAGTACTCCTGATTGTTAGGCCCTCTTTCCCAGGCCCTCAGTCAGTGTCCCGACCTGACTGGGGCCATGCAGGGCTCACTGAGGGCTGAGGAGAGGAGGCTGGAGGAGAGGAGGCTGGCGAAGGGGGAAGGCTAGAGGAGGGGGAGGCTGTGTGGGGCAAGAGGGGAGCCCTAAGATGCAGAAAGTGGAGGGTTTGGGTGTCTATCCCTCAACCTCCTGCCTTTCTAGCTCTAGTGTGCCCCAGAGACCACCCACCTGTGACGGTGACAGTGAAGAAGGCTGAGTCATCTCCAGCATCACAAACGAACTCGCCCCCGTCCTTGGGCTGGGCAGCAGGCAGCACCAAGCGACGGCAGGGCCCATCACTCTCTAGCACCAGGGCCTCACTCTCCTCCACCTCCAGCCCATCCTTGTACCAGCGCACCTGGGCGTCTTCCTGCGACAGCTCACACATTAGCACCACACACTCCAAGCTCACGGCGATCAAGGTCACCTCATCCCGGGGGTATAGGATTCGTACGGGGGGCTCTGCAGAGTGGGGGGCAACCACAGGCTATTACAACTTGCTGTCAGCCTCCCTGGAGCCATCTGGCAGCATGAAGTCCCTGTCACCCACAATAATAAGAGTAATGAGGATAATAACAAGGAATCATAGGTCCACAATCTGTTCTCTGAAATCCCTGGGGCCAGAGGTGTGACAGTATCCAGCATGTTTCTGATTGCAGGAGTGGTGCATTTATCACTTGTCACTTACCCACCCCCCTTACCCCCCTGGGGCACCCTCGTAATCAATCACATTAACATTTCTTCAGCGTAACACATAGGTGTTTTCATTCTAAGCAGAATAATTAAGGAGTACAAATAGCTTCACAGCAATTAAGCTCAGGTTTTACTAAAATGACTCTGAATACCAAACTTACAAAAAGCCTTTAGTTTTTGAGATTTTCGGATTTCGGATCTGTGGATAAGGGATCATGAATCTGTAATAGCAAATACTTATATGCCACTTTCTAAGGTCCCAGGAACCGTCCCAGCATTTTACACATTTAAACCTCACAGCGGTCGTAGGAGATGGTAGGTATTGCTTTTTTTTTTTTTTTTTATCCTCACCCGAGGCTATTTTTCCATTTTTTGTACAGATAGAGTGGGAGGGAGAGAGAGGAAGGGAGAGAGAGAGAGAAATATCGACGTGAAGGGACACATCGAGTGGCTGCCACCCGCACGACCAACCAGGGCCGGGGACAAACTGCAACCGAGGTACGTGCCCTTAGCGGGAACCGAACCCGGGTCTCTCTGGACCGCAGGCCGACGCTCTAACCGCTGAGCCAAACCGGCCAGGGCGATGGTAGGTATTGCTTTATCTGTTTTCCAGTTGAGGCAACTGAGGTGCAGAATGATTAAGCAACTTCCTTAAGGCCACAGCTGGCTCCACCTCTTCTAGGGCAGAGGGAAGCACTGCCATCTGTTAAAAGGAGGCTCAGACTCTGCGAGCGGTGGCAGGGATTCTGCATCAAGGCTTGCAGGAACTCATGGTTTTCGCATCTGTGCACAAATTGCCAACACCTGTCTGAGAATTCCCCAGGGACACTGAACGCTGATTCTGGGAGTTCATCTCCAACTGCTCAAAGGTGGTTACTCCTCCACAGGGAGAAAACGATGTCAACATTGGAGGTGACAGCACACTGAGCCAAGGCCTGCCCACATTCCCCTGCACCCTGGGGGTCTCCCAGAATCTTGTCTCCAGGACACTTTACTGCTCCTATAGCATTCGTCCCCCTTGTGGCTGAGCTGGGGAACTGCTAGCTTCTGGGTCTGTTTTTGCAGGGGTGCGAGCATGTGCAGAGGTGCCCACCAGCACACACTCAGCCCTCTGCCTCTGCCAACCACTTTCCTAACTGGCTTTGTTCTGAGTCTAGAGGATGCAGGCTGGTTCTCTGGGACCCAGCAAGGTGGGTTGATTGCAGAGTGCGGCTTCCTGAGGGATGGGGGAGGGTATGAGGGCAGTGGGGTGAGGACTGGGTGGAGCGATGGATCTGGGGTGCCTTCACTGCTGTGGGACCTCAGCGTGGCATCAGACTTGATTCTCCCTGGTCCACAGCTGAGGTGGTGGTGTGTGAATTTCCCCGTGAAGAATCTGAAGTTTTGTGGAAAGGCCAAATGTGGGCTGGCATGTATGCGGCTACAGCCATTATACCTGGCCAGGGCGTGGGGAAGGAGAGCTTGAAGGGACTCACTGCAGGACAAAGCCTCTTTGGCTTTGTGGGCCTGTATATGACAAGCTGCACTATTTGAGTGCAGAGCTGAGGGCCCTGAGCAGCTCAGCCTAGGCTGAGGCATTATTCCTAGGGCAGGGCAGGGCAGGGCAGGGCAGGGCAGGGCAGGGCCGGGCAGGGGCGGGCAATAAAACTGCCAGCAGCCGGGTGATCACTCCAGTGCAACCAGTGGGGTTTTTCTGTACCAACCAGAGCTGCCTAGGCCCTACAACCCCAACACCTCCACACCGCCACACTGTCTCTGGCGCTGAGGGCTGCAGCCCCAAACCTCCCAGAGCTCAATGATCATCACTTCCGTAGTCGTCCTTTGCTTTTCCCACTTTGAACATTCTCCCCCCACTTTCAGCCCAAACCCTGACTCCCACTTAGCTAACTCAGCCCCTGCTCCAAGTATTCATTTTGAAGGCACTTCTTGCCTGCTGACCTGGTTACCAGACCCCAGCCTCGGGCTTTCCTGCCAGGCTGTGAGCTCCCGGGCCGAGTCTGCCTGGGAGCTTTGAGCCTCCAGAGCCCAGCCCGGGAAGCGGAAGCGTGGTGAATGCCTCCGAGGCCCTCCCTGAGGCTCTTGCTCTGCTCTCTAGAGCCCTCTGCTCTCGTCCCTCAGAGCACTTGTCACCAGGTGTCACTGTACATTTATTTGCATGTTTATTGATTTAACACAGGGGTCGCAAACTCAAATGCCCACAGGGGCCAGGAAGTGGCCTGGAGAGAAGCAGGAGGGTGGGACGGGAATGTGGGACAGGAATGTGGCCCCGGTTACGGGGCAGCTGCTACTCCGCGCCAGCTGTTCGTCGCCATGGGGGGAAGCGGGACCAGAGCCGCCGGGTCTTCGGCTTTTTCAAGAGGACGCATAACTCCGGATTGTTATTTGAACTGTCCTGACTTTGGTAAGACTCTGCAGGCCAAACAGAACACAGCTGTGGGCTGCGTGCGGCACTGGGGACTGCTCGTGTGCGACCCCTGGGTAACAGGTGCTGCCCAGCTAGACTGGCAGCTGTCTGAGAACAGGGGTTGGATCTGTGCTTTGCACCAGTTACCCACCTGGCACATAGAAAGTGCTCAGTAAAGGAGACTGTGGACCACACTATTCCTTCCTGGCCTTGGGCGCAGAATGAGGGGGCGGCTGTTCACTTGAATATGGGCCCTGGGCTCTTCTTGACAAGGGACCCTGGCACATGCATCCACAGCACCCCTCCCCCCACTCAGTGTGCTAGCTAGAAGCTATGGGGCCAGCTTCTCCAAGGGCTCAGGACTGTCCTCCGGTGACCCCGGGCAGTGGGGATGGGTCCACACCTGTGACAGTGACGGTGAAGGAGGCTGACTCGTCATCGATTTCACACAAGTACTCGCCGGAGTCCTCGAGCTGGACGGCAGGCAGCACCAAGCGGCGGATGGTGTCCTCCTTCTGCAGGAGCAGCGCGGGACTCTCCACCACCTCCTCCCCGTCCTTGGTCCAGCGCACCTCGGCCCAGGGCCGGCACAGCTCGCAGGTCAGCACCACGCGCTCCAGGCGCACAGCTGCCACGTACACTTTGCCGCTGGGGTACACGATCCACGAGGAGACGTCTGGAGGACAGGGACAGCGTGGCCGGGTGTCGGGCTGGGGTCAATGGGCCTTGCTCGCCTGCCTGACCCATGCCCGCTCCCTACACCTAGAAAGTGCGCCACATATTGAACAGCTGGGCCCTCCCTCAGATAGTGTCTCAGCTGCTCAGAGCTGAGACCAGTCACCAAAGCACATCCAAGGCAGAGTGGCAGTCTCAGCCGTAGCACGTGCCACATTCTCTGGGTTGGGACAGGGACGGTACGAAGGGTGGGACCTGGGAGGAGGGTTGGTGCCCAGATGCAGCTGGGGTCTTCTGAAGGACTCAGATCTTCTGACCCCTCTAGTGACCGCCTGCCCTGAACCCTGCCCCACGGTACCACTGCCTTCCCTCAAGTTCCCCTTAGCCGGGTCTTCAGGAGAATGGAGGAGGCAGCGCTTCCCTGTAACTCACGGAGCTATGACCAGAGTGTTTATGACGATGAATTTCCTGCAATGACTGAACCTCAGGGTGCAGACCACGGGTAGGCATGTGATCAGCTGGACCCCTACCTGTGATGGTAACAGTGAAGTAGGCGCGCTCGTCTCCAGCGACGCACTGAAACTCGCCCCCATCGGAGGGCTGGGCGGCAGGCAGCACCAGGCGGTGGTGGGGTCCTTCGTCCTCCAGCACCATGATGTCGCTCTCCTCTACCTCCTGCCCATCCTTGTACCAGTGCACAGGGGCGTCCTCTCGGTCCACCTCACAGGTCAGCATGACGCACTCAGAGGTTATGGCATGCACGAACACGTGCTCCCGGGGGTCCAGGATGTGCACTGGGGGGTCTGGGTGGGAGCAGAGACAGGGTCACACAGACACCCCCGACACAGGAGACACGAGTCCATACTGGCTGCCTGACCGTGACAGCCTTCTCTCTGGAGAACGCTGAGAGGTTAAGGCCATGCTGTGCAGGGGGCCCTGGGGTAATGACATGAAAGATCATGTGACACCAGAATGCTATGTGAGTCCCCAGAAGTTCAGAGGGTGGGGACATGGAGTGGGGGAGGCATGGAGGACCTTTGTCTAGGCTGAGAGAAGGTCACTATCATGGGCTTTATCAGGGCCTGGCTGCTGCTGCTTTTACAAAGAAGCTTCTAGTGCACTGGTTCCACGTCGGGCAGGAGGTGGGAATGGCCTAGTGGTGCCACAGTGGGATAGTTTTTCCCCAGAGGCGGTGAGTTCCCTGTTGTTGAGTGCATTCAGGCAAGGGCTACTGGACCTCCTGGCAATGGAGTTGAAACGGGATTTCCACGTAAAGTGAGATGAGTTGGATGAGTGGTCCCAGTCTCTGTACACAATTCTGGCTCTGGCGGTCTGGGGGTCCTGGGCATACGTCCTTAGAGCAAGCTTCCAGGACAGTTCTGAGCAGACAGAACCATTGGACCACTGCACTTAATACTTTGACACTGCCACCTGGGACAGTGGGATACGCAGTCCTGCGTGTGAACCCGGCTGGGTGTTTGCTAGCTATGTAATGGGCAAATCACACAACCTCTCTGAGCCTCGGTTTCTTTGTCTGTGAACTGGAGATATACTGCCTTTCATCTGGTGTATGTACCGTAGTACTTGGTTAGTAGATGCCCAATGAATGTTAGCTCCACACTCCTTCCCTTAGTAGAATTCAGTTCCCCACACCCTAACCCCAGCAGAGGGCATGTAGTCATCAAGTGTGTTGGAGGATGCTGGTGCATGGGAGGATTCAGAAGCAAGTGCAGAGTGATCTGAAAACACATCCCCTGGCCCACCAGGACCTCCCTGGAAGAAGGGTTCCCCCCCAAGCAGGCAGACCAAGAGTCAGTGCTCACATGGCCCCCAGAGTCAGCCTCAGTTGGAGGAACCCAGGCTGTCATGTTTCCTGACCTCGGACGGTGATGCTGAAGAAAGCTGAGACCCCTTCCGTTCTGCACTCAAACTCGCCGCTGTCCCGGACTTCGGCAGCGGGCAAGATCAGACGGTGTTTGCGCCCATCCATCTTCACCACCAGTGACTCACTCTCCTCCACCTTCTGCCCATCCTTGTACCAGCTTGCCGGGAAGTCCACCCGGGAGAGCTCACATGTCAGCACCACCCGCTCCAAGGTCGTGAAGCTCAATGACACCTTGTCCTGGGGGCTCAGGATGTGTACCGGGCTCTCTGTGTAAGGAGAAACTTGGTCACATGCAGGCCCTTGTGGTCTTCTGCCTGGGATAAGCACTCCCTCCCCCTGGTGCATGCGCTCAGTATAGGGGAGGTGGAAATATCAGGTCAGACAACTGCTGTTCACACATTTGTTGGAGTTTTAACAATTGGTTTGGGCTTACACACCAATTCTCTTTTTAAATCCTCACCTGAGGATATTTTTCCACTTATCTCCAGAGGGAGGGAGGGAGGAATAGAGAGAGAGAGAAACATTGATGTGAGAAAGACACAACTGATTGCCTCCCGCACAGCCGGGGGCGAACTGCAACCGAGGTACATGCGTGCCCTTGACCAGAATCGAACCTGTAACCCTTTGGTCCGCGGGCCGATGCTCTAATTCCTAAGAGCAATGGTTTTAGTGTGCAGAAGGATTCCTAGGGAGCCTGCTAAAATGCAGATTCTTAGGCACCCCCCCAGTCGTAGAAGAGCCAGGGAACCTGCATTGTAACAGCCCTCCAGATGACGCTGATGTGGGTGATCCCGGGTCGCATTTTGGAAACGCTGCTCTGGCTGCTAATTCTTTCCTACTCTGCCCGCTTTCTGGGATGCTGGAAGCTGACTGCCTCAAGGCCCTGTGTCTGGGTGCTGAGGAATTCCTTGATTGGCTTTACAATCCCCAGTGAGTTCCCTGAACTTTCAGACCCACCGACTGTCTCCCTCAGGGCACTGCATCCCCCTCCTTCCCTGTCTCCACAGTGGCAGAGTATGATTCCGGAGCCAGACTGCCTGGTTCATTATCCAGCATCACCACTCATTAGCTCTGTGACTTTCTTTGGCCAAGTCACTTAACCTCTCTGTGCCTCAGTTTCCCCACCTGTAAAATGCGGTAACAGAAGTACCTACCCCTTTCTAGGGCTGTTGAGAGCATTGTGTTAATATATGTAAAGTGATTAGGGCTGTGCCTGGCACATAGGAAGTGGCTATGACAGCGTCAGCTATTCCATGATAGGGCAGGAAGTTAGGGGCCTAGGGGCCTAGGGACCTAGGGGCCAGAGTCTGTGTCTCTGAGATGACTAACACGACAGAATTCTGTAAACCACAAAGCACTCCAGAGAATTTAGACATGATGCTGATGAATTAACAAGGTGTCCCCTGTACACTGCACGTGGGTTGAAGCCAGCCTTCTGGATCAGAGTCCTCCATCTGAGCCCACCATGGTTACTCCTTACTATCTTGGCCCAGATGTGAGAAGTGGAACAGCATCTGCTTCATTTTGCAAACAGGACTTGTGTCTTGGCCCTATCTGCCTACCGTGGTCCCCACCAGCACCAACCTTGGATGGTGAGGGCAGCTGAATCCTGCACGCCCGGGCAGCTGAAGCCAACCAGGGCCCCACTGTCCTGGTGCTTGACGGCTTTCAGGATAAGTCGGTGCTGCAGGTCATTGTGCTCCACACAGTACCGCAGGGCCCCAGGCTCCACCTGACCCTCCGGCTCAGTACTCTGGAGTTCTTCCCCATTAAGGAACCAGGTGCCCTGGATGATGGTGGAGAGAATAAGGGAGAAGACAGCATCTTCCCCGTCGTATACCTGCACGTCCTTCAGACCTGCCACCAGGCGAGCTGTGGGGACTGAGACAGGGAGAGAGTGCAGCCGTTAGAACCACAGGGGTGACAGAGGACAGAGGTTTGCCGGTGGAAGGCATTTAAGAAGACAGGGACCAACCGCTGCAGAAGGAAGGGGAGGGTGTGACTTGGGGTAGCGCTGCTGACAGGCTGGATCTGGCAGGACCGACTCACCGAGGTGAGCAGACCCCTGGAACACAACGTGAGGACTGCGGCCGTGTTCGCTGACCGTGCAGATGCGGAAGCGGTAGTCACCCTCGGAGGGCACACAGTCTCCTGGCACCTCCACGGCCCCAGCTTTCTCTATGCTGAAGCACTGGACCCAGTCTTCTGAGTCCACCTTCTGCCGCTCCAGCCGGTAGATGAAGGGGGTCTCGGGAGCTGGCTCTGGAGGTTTCCAGGTCAGCAGGACCACGTTCTTGCGGCCTTTGAACATCTCTGCCAACACCGGGGGTCCTGGCGGACTGTGCTTGACGCCTGAGACAAAGGCAGGGTTTGTACTGGAGCCCTGCCCCAGCCTCCCACTGCCCTTCCTCCTAGGTCCACTTTGCCAACCCAGACACTGGCATCTGGTCACCCTCCTGCCCTGGCTCTCCTGTCCAGCCCTTGAGGAGTCTGACCAAGGGCTTTCACGCCCTCACATTTGACTCTCAGAAGAGTGGTGGTACGGGAGTTGCCCAGACTAAAGGTGACCTCGCCAGCATCTTCTCTAGTGACCCCTGGGAGGACCAGGGCATGCATGTGGCCGGAACTGCTCTGGCAGGTGGTTGGCAGGTCCTCCCCATCACGGCTCCAGCGCCCCTCAACCCCAGCCTCTTGAGTCTCCACCAGCAGCACCGCGTTCTCGCCCTCCAGAACGTCGAGCTTCCGGGGCAGCCGCTTCAGGATAGGCCCTGCGATGCGGATGGGAGTCCATCAGCCCGGGGTCAGGGCACCTGTCTGTCTCAGCCTTGGCCTCCTCCCGCTGGCCAGCCGACCTTTGACTGTCACATTGGCCACAGTGCGCACCCGGCCCCGCATCTCGCACAGGTAGACACCGTCGTCATCTGCCTTCAGCCTGTGGATGATGAGGCGCCTGACGGTGCCCTCCTCAATCTGTTCATATTTGCGGCAGGGCAGCAGCCGTTGGTCCTCGCGGAACCAGGCGGTGGGAATGCGGGAGTTGGGTACTTTGCACTCTAGCACGGCAATCCCATTCTCCCGGCCCTCCACGTCCTGCAAGGGCCTCGAGAAGCGGAGGCGAGGCTCTGTGGAGAGGAGAGACCAGAGAAGGCTCTGGAGAGGGCCAGACCAGGGGAGGAACTCCTGGCATCGACTGCCTAAACCCACATTAGCTCATGCCACTTGCTTTTCTCCCAGTGCCAGCAGGCATTGTGGAATCACAGAAAAACCTCCAGAAGGGAAGTCAGAGGGCCTGCATTCTCGTCTGACCCTGACATTAGCCACATCACCTTGAGTAAGACCATATCAGCAATCCTGGGCCTCAGTTTTCTTAGCTGTAAAGTAGGAAAAGGGATGGAAGGGCTTGAACCACATCAGTGATATTCAAACTGTCCCCTGGGGTCCTTCAAAGACACAAATTCTGCAAGGGTCTGAGTTGAATTTCCTTTTTAAAGTACTTTAATTATTTTCAAAACTGCATTTTGCAAACAGAAAGCACGATGCTGGAAACAACCCAGTGGGCTCATCTGGGCTGCTGGAGAAATGTGTGCGTTGTGCATCTCCGGGAAGCTCTGCCGTCCCTCTGGGCTTTTTGTCCTGATAGAGTTTGGCTCCCCTGGCCAGCGTGTGGTGGCATACCCGCGAGGTCACCACTGTGGCACAGGTGCCGCATGCTTGAATGTGTGCCAGGCCGGGCTCAGGAGATTTGCCAACTTTTTTTCCTCCGAGGGAAAAAGTTGGGCAATAACTAGTAAGGATATAATCCTGCAAGTTATGATGGATTCCTATTATGGATAGCTTTAACTTACAGTGTGAGTTTGGGGTGTCTCCCATTTTCTACTTATGAGTATTTATTAGACATTGTTGGTGACACAACTTTGACATATCAATTTCTTCTACTTCACCTTCCTCTCCTTGCAAGCCTGGGGAGAGCAGTCTAATGAAAGAATGGTCAAAAATCGCAAGGCAGTTTTTCTCCTGCAAGTTTACCTTTGGTGTGAATCAGGAGTTACTCAGTGTGAGGCCTGCAGCCAGGCCTTCCCCACAGGGCTCAGAGACCAGACCCAGTAAGGACGGCAAACTCCACTTAAAATGTGTGTATTCAATAAAACAGCCCCCTCGTTCTTACTGATTGGCTTTTTGTTTTTTTTTTTGGTATGTGCCCCTAGCGGGAATCCTACCCGGGACCCTCTGGTCCGCAGGCTGGCGCTCCAAACGCTGAGCCAAACCGGCCAGGGCGTTACTGATTGGCTTTATAAGTACGTTATAAATCTGGACTTAGAAATTTACAGCAACGATCCTTTCCCTCTCTTTTATATTGGGGCCCTAGATGAGATTTCCTTTGGGGGAGGGGACGTAAAATAACAGAGGTTGAAAATCACTGGACTAGAATTCTAGGTCCCTCTCAGTTTGTAAATCAAAGGGCGGTTTTCCACGATCTGCCTCAGATCTACCTGCGGAGTTTGCTAGTAAGTTCCTGGGTACTCTGGAGACCCACTAAATCCGAATCCCTGGGTGAGAGGCGGGCAGGAAATAGGACTTTAATACCCCGCCTCCCCTCCCCCATCTTCTGAGCAGCGCGGGGAACCGAGGGGGGCTGGATTTAGGGGGCCTGGGAGGGGGCGCCGCCATACCTTTGACGTGCAGCTGCACGGCGCTGAGTGTCTGGCCGGCCGAGTTGCGCGCGGCGCACACGTAGAGCCCGCGGTCCTTGGCCTGGCAGTAGAGCACCTTGAGCACGAAGCCGCCGTCGCGGTCGCGGTACATGAGGCGGCGGCGGTCGGGGAGCAGCGGGCGGCCCTCCCAGTGCCACTCGATCTCCGGCTCGGGCTTGCCCATCACGTAGCAGCGAAACTTGGCGTGCTTGCCCTCGTTCACCCAGAAGGTCTTAGGGGCGCACTTGAGCGGCTCCACCACGGGCTTGGGGACCTCGTCGGGGTCCTCGGGCGGGCTCGCGGGAGGCTGGTGCACCTGGAGCAGCGCGCCGGCCTGTGCGTGGCCGTGCGCGTTGCGGGCGTGGCACACGTAGACGCCCGAGTCGGGCAGCCGCACCGCCAGGATGCGCAGCGCCAGGCTTGCGCCCCGGCTGCCCTCCGCGCGGCCCGGCTCGAGCGCGAAGTGACTGCTGTCCCACACTTCGTCCAGGGCCATCCCGTCCTTCTCCCAGGACAGCGTGGGCTCGGGGAGGCCCCCCACCTGGCACGTCAGCACCACCTCCGTCCCCCGAAGCACCCACTGAGACCGGGGCCCCGTCAGGAACACCGGGACGCCCTCCCCGGTCCCGGGGGGCGGCAGCGAGTGCTCGGAGGGCTGGGGCTCGGGCTCGGGGGCCGGCGGCTCCAGTACGGTGACCGCGGCCGCCGCGTAGGCCTCCCCGGCCGTGTTGCGGGCGCGGCACACGTAGACCCCCGCGTCGGTGGGCAGCGCGCCGGTCAGCAACAGGCAGTGCTCGGCACCGTCGGCCGGGAAGCTAAGGCGCTCCGAGGCCGCCAGCTGCTGCCCGCCCTTCTCCCATACGACGATGGGCGGCGGCTCCCCCAGGACCACACACTTGAGCTCGGCCTCGGCGCCACTTACCACCCGCACGGGCCGCGGGAAGCGCAGGAAGCACGGGGGGCTCCCCTGATCGCCCGAACCCGCCTTCATCGCAAGGGCCGCAGACGACCCGCAGCCGCTCGGGGGAAGGGCGGGCGGCGGACGCTCCGAGGCCGGGAGCTGCGGTGGGAGCTCCGGAGGCGGGGGGGATGGGGGAGGGAAGGCGTCTGGGAGTTCGGCGTGGGGATCCGTGGAGCTCTCCCCTGACCGCCCACTCCCACTCGCCTCCTTACCCTCGGCTCGGGGTGTAGCTAGCTGTGCGGCGGCAGCGATTCCCGGGCCGGAGCCCAGAGCTCAAGGGGCAGTCCTTCCTGTTTGCCTTCACAGAGAGGGACCCTGCAGCCTCCCCAGCCAGCGGCCTGGCTTCCTGCTCCCGAGAGTCTCTCTTCCCAGCCCCCTCCCACAGCCTGGGCCTCTTTCCCCTCCTCCCTCCCACCTCCAGCCGCCAGGTCCCCAACCACCCGCCAGGCTTGGGCCTGAGTGTCAGAGGCGCCTGCAGCTGCCAATCCCAAAAATATTCTCTGATGACACAGCTGGAGCACAAGAGCTCAGACTGGCTCCTCCAGGCTAAGTTTAGAGCAGGAGGGACCACCTGCCCCGCACACTACCCCCAGTTCCAGCCCCAGCCTCAGCCCTTCCTCCAACGACCGGCCCGCAACTGCTTGTTTGAAAGGGGCCCCAGAAGGTCTGAGGGGCTGGTGCGTTGTCTCCCTGACAATAATACTTTTAGGAGCTGGCAGACCCCAGTTCCCAGCCTCTTGTCCCACTTGATGTCACTTGTGTGCTGGGTCTGGTACGTGACTGGTGTGTGTGTGTGTGTAGGGGGAAGGGGTTGTGTGTGTGGGTCAGGTCACTTGGGGTGAAAACCCTCCCCAGCACCCTCCCCCACATTCCTGGCGGGAGTGGGAGATAAGGCTCAGGGCCACAGACATCTGCGTCAGAGAGGAGGTCTCAATGCCATAGGCAGGGGCAATTCAGACTGCAGGGCGGGGGAAGGTCTGGGGAAGACTGGTGTGAGAAGGAGAGACAGGGTGGGTGGTGGGATGGGGAGGGGAGAGCGGGGAGGCCCTGGGCAGACCCTGACAAAGGGGCACAGGGCAGGGTGTGGGTTCACCATTGGCAGGGACAGGTGAGCTATGTTGCTCCAGCTGCCACTGGTGCTCCTCTTACTGGTGGCCCCACAGTGGGGGCTTGGCTGCCATGGGCCAGAGCTGGACCGGGAAATTATCCTGGCCAAGGTGAGGGTCCTGTTCCTGGACGCCTTAGGGCCTCCAGCAGTGACCCGTGAAGGTGGGGATCCTGGAGTCAGGCGTCTGCCCCGAAGGCATGCTGTGGGGGGCATCACGCGCAGGGGCTCTGAGCCTGAGGAGGAGGAGGATGTCTCCCAGGCCATCCTTTTCCCGGCTACAGGTAATGAGAATGGAGAACTGGTGATGTTAGTATATAGCAGCGTGGGATTGGAAGGTAGGCAGATTTGCCGTTCTACTGGCTTTGCAACAATGGGCCAATTACTAAACCTCCCTGAGTCTCTGTCTCCTGTTCTATGAGACGGGCACTAATGCCTACCTCTCAGGATTCAGGGAGATGGTGTATTCAGAGTGCACAGCTCATAGGAGGGATTGGGGGATTTTTGCCTGGGGTGCCAGGGGTCTCTAGAGACATGTCTAGGTGCGGGCCCCTTTCTGCCACCTTTCCTCCTATCTCTGCTTTTGCTCCCTGCTCCCAACCTTGTTTCTTTAGCCCCATGTAGCTGAGACCTGAGAAGACATAAGGGATGCAGGAGAGAAGTTAGTTGGGAAACTTTTCTGTTTACAGTTCCCAAGATGAAACTTAGCCCATCTCCTCTTGAATTCCCTTCTCACTTCCCGTTGTTCCACTAACTCAATGAGGAATGGCCTCCTCTGGGTGGGCTTTCTTGTAAACTGGCCCATCCGGCCTCCCTGCCCTTCAGTCCCCAGGCAGCACAGTGACTACAAGTGTGGCTTTGGGACCCCAGCTTGGCCACTTATCCTCACCCGAGAATATTTTTCCATTTTTTGTACAGATAGAGTGGGAAGGAGAGAGAGGAAGAGAGAGAGAGAGAAACATCGACGTGAAGGGACACATCGAGTGGCTGCCACCCGCACGACCAACCAGGGCCGGGGACAAACTGCAACCGAAGTACGTGCCCTTAGCGGGAACCGAACCCGGGTCTCTCCGGACCGCAGGCCGACGCTCTAACCGCTGAGCCAAACTGGCCAGGGCCCAGCTTGGCCACTTAGTAGTTAAATGCCACTTTACCTTTCTAATCCTCAGTTTTTTTATTTGAAAAATGGGTCATTTGTGAAGTTTATAGTGAGATAATCCATTTAACAGTTCAGCCCTCCCTCAGCTGGTGCTGGTTCATGCTTTTTTAGTATAGTCCGTGTACCTGTCAGGGTAAGGATACCAACTGCACTTTCTTAGAAAGCATTGTCCTTTATTCTCAGTTTTATCTTTTCTCCTCTTCTTCCTGCTCTTCCTCCTCCTCCTTTTTGGTGTTAAACTATCTTTATAAAGTGGATTTATTTCAAATAATTTTATCATGCAGTATTTCTGACATGTAAAAAGATATAAAGAATAATATAACAAATGCCTGTGTGCACACCATCCAAGTTGCCCTGTCACACTATCCGATGAACAGAAATTTAAGTTTAACAATTCCAAGTGTTGGTATAGGTAGTGGCAGGGCCTCTTGCAGATTGCTGATGGGACTCTTAATTGGTAAATCCGCTGCAGAGAGAAGTTGGCAGTGTCTCGTATTTTTTAAATCCTTTAGTGATGAGATGACAAATGGGGAGCCTCTGTCAGTCCTCTGAAGACTGGGAAGAGTCCCTGAGTCTGACAGAGCCCTCAGTGGAATGCTTGGCAGGCCACTGAATGGCAGCCACTTCCCTCTTGTCTAGGAGGAGGGGTCCCGGGTTCTGCCGGTCAGGGCTGCCCTCTCTCTCCCCGCTGTTTCCTGCAGGTGCCGGCTGTGAGGATCAGCCAGCTGCGGGAGAGCTGGCCCAGGAGGCTGAGGAGGGCCTCTTCACATACATGTTCCAGCCATCCCAGCACACACGCAGCCGCCAGGTGACTTCAGCCCAGCTGTGGTTCCACACAGGACTGGAGAGGCAGGGCACAGCAGCCTCCAATAGCTCTGGGCCCCTGCTAGGCCTGCTCGCCCTGTCATCTGGGGGTCCCATGGCTGTGCCTATGTCATTGGGCCAGGCACCCCCTCGCTGGGCTGTGCTGCACCTGGCCTCCTCTGCTCTCCCTCTGCTGACCCATCCAGTCCTGGTACTGTTGCTACGCTGTCCTCTCTGTTCCTGCTCAGCTCGACCTGACACCACACCCTTCTTGGTGGCCCGAACTCGGGCCAAGCCACCCAGCGGAGGGGAAAGAGCTCGACGTTCGACTCCCCCGCTGCCCTGGCCTTGGTCTCCGGCTGCACTGCGCCTGCTGCAGAGGCCTCCAGAGGAACCCGCTGCCCACGCCCACTGCCACAGAGCAGCCCTCAACATCTCCTTCCAGGAGCTGGGCTGGGACCGGTGGATTGTACACCCTCCCAGTTTCATCTTCCACTACTGTCATGGTGGCTGTGGGCTGCCCACCCAACCAGACCTGTCGCTGCCGGTCCCTGGATCTCCCCCTACCCCTGTTCAGCCCCTTTCCCTAGTGCCAGGGGCCCAGCCTTGCTGTGCTGCTCTCCCAGGGACCATGAAGTCCCTACGTGTCCGCACCACCTCAGATGGGGGTTACTCTTTCAAGTATGAGACCGTGCCCAATCTTCTCACACAGCACTGTGCTTGCGTCTAAGGGAGTCCTGCTAGCGGTCCAGCCCCCACCATCACCTGCTGGGAAAAAGGGAAGATTTAGAAAATAGTTTTTCCCATGTCCCCCCTCCTTCCAGCCTGAGGACTCCCCTCCCCATCCCAGTCCTGTGACAATAAACAACCCAGTGCATATGATGCATGGACTTGGCATTGCATTCTAGGGCTTCTGATATGATCAGGGTGGTGGGGAGATCTGGTTCCTGGCAGCACGGGATTGTGGGATTTCAGGTTGCTCAGCCTCACTTGACCTTGGAGATCTGGGGTTCAAGCGTTGGATTTGGATGCCTATCTGGTGGGAAGCTACACTTGGGGATGACACAAAGGTGCTCCAAGCTCCTGACACCCACTCTGGAGACAGAACTGGCCCTCATATGTCAATCGGGTTGTCTGCCCTGATACACCTAAAGTCAACTGGAGCACCTACATCTAAGGTGGCCAGAAGCCCCTCCCCTGCCATTCCCTGCCCTAGCTCATGGAGACCTAGCTAAAGGTCAGGTGATTCGTAGACTAGAAGAGATCCTGGCTGGGGACCCCACTAAGACCCATCCAGATCTTGGATTTCTCAGGAACTTGGGTGGGACATAAGGAAAAGGTATGTGAGTTGGCAGTGTCCGGAAGTTGACAAGGGCAGAGAGGAGACAGAAGAATGAAGACTTGAGGATTTGAATTTGCTGAGGGCCCCGGAACTTCCTCAAACCTACCACTGGGTCTTGATGTAGCCTTTCATGAAGCCTGGTTCTTGAAGTCTTTGGCTTTTTTGATGCACAATGTGCATCTTATCTCATCCCAGGATATACTTACCTATTTTTTTAGAGAGAAGGATGGGAGAGAGAAACATCGATCTGAGAGAGAAACAGCAATTGGTTGCCTCCACATGTACCCCGACCAGAGGACTGAACCTGCAACCTGGGTATGCACCCTGACTGGGAATTGAACCTGAAACTTTTTTGGTGCACAGGACAACACTCCAACCAACTGAGCTACATTGACCCTGGCCACCCTGTGTATCTTTTTTTTTTTTTTATCCTCACCCGAGGACATTTTCCCATTTTTTGTTCAGATAGAGAGAGGAAGAGAGAGAGAGAGAAACATCGATGTGAAGGGACACATCGAATGGCTGCCACCCGCACGACCAACCAGGGCCTGGGACAAACTGCAACCGAGGTACGTGCCCTTAGCGGGAACCGAACCCGGGTCTCTCCGTACCGCAGGTCGATGCTCCAACCGCTGAGCCAAACTGGCCAGGGCCACCCTGTGTATCTTAATGTTACCCCTTAACTCAGTCCTTAATGTTGGAAGTGTGGAAAGGTTGAGCCTACTGCTGGAAAAACGTGTGCTCTTGTGTGAATCTGTGAACGCACTTTGTGTACATGCCAAGTCCAGAGTAGGGTGCAAAGAGCCCCTTTCTTTTCCCTTTGGGTCCATTCTGCCTGCCTTAATTTGCCATTGGGACCCCCCCACCCTTTCCCTCCTGTGTTCTTCACTCTCCCCCTTCTCCCTTGGGTCTTGTTATCCTCCTGCCCTACCCTAGGCTCTGGCTCTCAGCCAGCTGGTTCCATCCAGTTTCCCTTTAAGGGGGTATGTGTGAAGGGAGGAGGGCTGGGGATGCTCCAGTCCCTCAGACTGAAATTCTAGTGCACTTTCTAATACTGATTGCACAACTGCAGTGTGTATTTCTGCTAACAGAGTGACTCATCAAAGACTGCCTCCTAGTAACCCAGCTGAATGGGGTGAGCCAGGAAGCAACTGCCCAGGAAGGGGCTGTGGAGGGGAAGGGATTCATCAGGCACCCTTTGGCTAACACCTTCTCCCTACCTGAGCTGAGCTGAGTGAGATACTGTTCCTCGAAGCACAAAAGCCCACCAGAGCAGCCCTCGGCTACACTTCTGCCGTAGCCTCAGTTTCTGTTGACACTGAATCCCAAAGGAAGCTGCTGCTGCTGCTCTGGAGAGGATCTGCCTGTCCTAGTTCCGAGTCTAACCCAGCACCTTCATGTAGACCCATCGCTGCAGCCTGCCTGTGCTCAGGGCTCCTAGAGTTGCTGCTCAGGCACTGGAGAGACCGCTGGCTGGGCCAGGCCAGTGCTGGGAATGGGAGGTTTGCCTCAAGCCTTCCTGTGTCTTCCCTTGGGGTCTCCCTACCAGAGTGGGGCCTTTCCCTGGGAGCTTCAGTCCTCCTACTTGGCTCAGGATCTTCCGTGTCCAGACTTTCCCTGTCCCAAGAATGTGAATGAGATCTGAGGGCTGAGGACACTACTGAGGGACACAGCGTTCTGCACTAGGTCACTTAGATTGCTGTTGCTGGTAGAAAGGTGTTCATTTTAAAGGGCTATCCTCCATTCTAAAGTTATTATTTCTCTGAGTGTGTGTCAAAGTGTTATATCTTTTAGGATATTAAGGTGATGGTAGAAAGTAGTGGCTTTTGTTTGTTTTAAAGATTTTTAATTAACAAAATTAAAAACTTGAGAATTCTTATCTAGCTTGTAAGATTTTTCTTTGTAATTTTGCTGATAAAATCTATGAAATTCCCAAATCTGTGAAATCCCAAAGTCTGGGGGTCACTGGTCTGGGTCACCTCTTCCAGGGTCTTAAGGCCTTAGATTCTGCTAATTTAGCCACCTTGTCCTAAGTGGGGCAGACAGTGGCTAAAGACATCTTTTTTTTTTAATCCTCACCCGAGGACATTTTTGCATTCATCCTCAGATAGAGTGGGAGGGAGAGAGAGAGAAGAAGAGAGAGAGAGAAACATCTATGTGAGAGAGACACATTGACTGGCTGCCACCCACAGGACCCCAACCGGGGCTGGGGACAAACCACGACCGAGGCATATGCCCCTAGCAGGAACCGAACTCGGGACTCTCTGGTCTGTGGACCAACACTCTAACCACTGAGCCAAACTGGCCAGGGTGCTAAAGGCATCTTTTATCCTCACTTTTTTGCCACGAGACTAAGAACAGTAAGACTTCAGAGATCTCCCCTGTTCCCAGTGCTAATCATTAGGGACACTTTAAATAGAAAATCCAACCCAAATGAACTTAGATAAAAATAAAAAATAAAAAGATCACTGGCTCATAGCAAGTCCATGAGCACAGCTGGCTAAGGTATGCTTTGATTCTGGGCTCCACAGATGCTGAAGATCCAGCTATGGGGTCAACTCCACCCCAGGTTATGTGGCCTGGGCAGCTCCAGGCTCCCAGCATCACACTGCTTGATCAAGCAGGAGGGGGTTTGCCTACAAAAGTGCCAGAAGGAGTCTTGGAGGCCTGATTGATTAGGGTCAAGTGCTCCTTCAGGAAGGATGCCTGAGAGGACAGAATGGGGTAGTGACTTAGATTATGTGTCCTACCCCTGCAGCCCAGAGCCTAAAGCACGAGGGCTAAAGGTATAGTAAGGTGATATCCCAAAGCAGGGTACAGTTACCCCAAAAAGGTGGGGTAGAGACTAGAGAAAAGTACTGTCGGTTCCTGCTCCTAACTATCTCTCACATCAAGCCCTTTCTCTCTCCCTACATAGACACTATTTTGCCACGTAGGGGGCAATTCTTGACTGGGCAATTCAGCAATTTCCTTCACCAGTCTCTAAAAGTCCCTCCCTCCTCTCCAGTGCATGTCCACCTGGCTGCCAGAGGACACTGCTTTTGTGATCATGTCCCTTCAGATGGCTTAAATACTTACCTACACAAAGTTCAACCTGCTGTGTGTGGTAGTTGTGCCCTTTACAGTTAACCCTACACGCATCCTTGCAACCTGGTCTTATATCCGTTTCTCCTTTCCCCTCCCCACCTAACCACATACACCCGGATTCAAGTACATCATTTTATTCTCAAGCTCCCACGTGTCGTCAGCATGTCCCCTTTCCTCAGGCAATGCCTCCTTTATTTTTTATTTATTTACTTTTTTAAAATTATAGGCAATGCCTCCTTTAAAATCCAGTCCTGATGCCATCTCTTCTGTGACTTCCCTTGACTCCCAGATGGTAGAGTCAGCCACGCATTCCTCACTGCTTCCTGGGCAAATTGTTTTTAATGCAGATTTTCAAAAAAACATTACTTGTTTTGTCCGGCCAGTGTGGCTCAGTGGTTGAGCTTTGACTCATGCACTAAGAGGTCGCTGGTTCAATTCCCAGTCATGCCCAGGTTGTGGGCCCGGTCCCTGGTGTGGGGCATGCAGGAGGCAGCCAGTCGATGTTCTCTCTCATTGATGTTTCTCTCTCTCCCCCTCTCACTTCCTCTCTCTCTAAAACCAATAAAGGGAAAAAAAAATTACTTGTTTTTTTTTTTTTTATTTTAGAAGTAGCACACAGATACGGTCTTATAGTAAAGATTCAAACATTGAAAATATTTTAACTCAAGTATGAAAAATATATGAAGTTTCCTTGATTGTTTCTCCCAATGTCCGTCCCCTCCACAGAGGTGAGTATCCTCTGTGAGTATTCAAACCTGTTTCTATGAGTTTATATACATACATCTACTTTAGTCTCTTCTTCCCCACAAAGGCTGCCATGCCTTAGGAATGTGCTGCAATTCTTCTGCTTTATTTCTGAGCGCTTTCTAGTTGTCTCTTCACCAGGCACATCTGACGCCCCGAGGAGAGGTGATGTGGTAATGTGGCAGAGTTGTGGTGCACAGACTCTGGAACCAGACTTCTGAAGTTCAAATTCTGGCTCAACCGCTTACTAGGAGCACTCCTAGAAAACTGATGGGAATTCTGCTGAAACCCTCCCTTGAGACCTCCCCTAAGATCCCCACCTACAAGAGAGATAAAGGCCTCAAGACAAAGGCCATTCTCTCCCCCCTGTTCTTCCTCCACAGGTAGGCATCTCCGAAACTCTAAGAGTCCCCGCAAGACTTGCAACCATGGGAGCAATGGGCAGCGGCAGCTATTTGCAGGCTAATCCCCTGAACCTGTCCCCAAGGCCCTCTTTTCTCTGCCTAGGCTCTCCTGTTGCTTCTTCTATGCTGAGCCCTTTCTTGTTTTACTGTCCCCACTTTTAATAAATGTTTCCTCATAGTAACCTGGACTTGTGCTGTGAAATTTTTCCTGTGCAAAGTCAAGAACCCACATACTACCACCTGGCCCTAGGCAGGCCTTCTCAGGGCCTGGACCCCTTTCCAATAACACACTGTGATAGAAAACAAAACAACAACAACAAAAAAGTGTTTGTTCAGTCCTTCAGGTCACATGGTACCCTCTACTGTGCTCATTTGACCATTATTTTGAGGGGATTTTTGTTGTTTCATACCATGTTTAATTTTCAGTTGATTTTTCAAAAATGAATGTGACATCCTTTTACATCCAAGAATGTTATAATTATTCTAATGTCCTGTCCTTTTCCTTTTTTAATCCTCACACGAGGATATTTTTTCCATTGATTTTTAGAGAGTGTAGAAGGGAGGGAGAGGGGGGAGAGACAGAGAGAGAGAGAGAAACATTGATGTGAGAGAAACATCAACATGAGAGAGAAACATTGATTGGGTGCCTCCCTCACGCTTCTCAACTGGGAATTGAACCCACAACCTAGTTATGTGCCATGACTATAAATTGAACTCACAACCTTTCAGTGTACAGGACAATGCTCCAACCAGCTGAGCCACACCGGTAAGGGCAAGATGTTGACTTTCTTCAACTGTTTGGTAATTATTGGTTGCAAGCTCATCCTTTATCTGAAATTCCCTGTTAGACTGTTTGCTCTCTCTGATTATGTACTCCTTAGCAAAAGGGGTATAAGATTGTGGGGGCTAGAATCATATTCTTTTCCTCCCACTTTTTAAGTTCTTCTGGCTGGGTTAATAACCAAATTAACAGAGACAGATTAACAGGAGAACATCAAAGTTTAATACATGCACATAGGGAATTCGCAGAGACCTGATAAAGCCATAAAAATTCCCACTTGACAGTGAGGCAACATTAGGTATACAAGATATTTTGGACAAAGGAAAAAAGGGAGGAGAATGAGGTATTTGATTTCAGAAATGAGAATGGGTGATTTACAGGTAGTTGAGTGAGAGGGAACATACATGGCAAGAGAACCCTTGCTAGGTGACTCAGAAGGACGCAGAGGCTATCTGGTTAGCAGGCACCTGCCTGAAGCCCTCTTGTTTCCCATGCTTAATTCGGATTTAGGCTAAGGGGACATCCTAAAGTCTTCCCGGAGCAGGTTTCTCTATTTGAATCTCTTGGGCAGGAAAGGGGGGATGGGCAAAGATTCTGAGCCATTTGTTTATCAATAACCAAGCTTAAAATTAATATCCCAAAAATCAGTGTCAGGGTGGCAGAATTTTGGTCCCTTCAAGATGTCATGGTGTATATCAAAATGTATTGCCAGTAACTGTCTGGCAGGGGGTGCTTTTGGCAGCTCATCTTCTGCAAGTGGGTGCTTTTCTTTCCTCTTAGATGTTACCAGCCACCAGGAACACTATCCTTTCTCTCTGTTGCTGGTGGAAGTGGGGTCCTTTCATGGAGTCACAAGAAAATCATTTCCAGAGAACATGCATGGGAGGATGTAGTGTAGTGGTAGGTTTATTTTTTTCTTTAAAAAAAAAAAATTTTTTTTTTAACCCTCACCCGAAGACATGCTTAGGGAGAGTGAGAGAGAGAGAGAGAGAGAGAGAGAGAGAGAGAGAGAGAGAGAAACATTGATTGGCTGTCCTCCATATGTGCCCAACTAGGGATCAAACCTGAAATCTAGGTATGTGCCCTGACCGGGAATAGAACCAGCAACCCACAAGATGATGCTCAACCAACTGAGCCACTCTGGTGGGCAGTGGTAGGGTTGATTGAAGTTGGAGCCTGACTGCTACGGAAAGAGAACATGCAAGTGCATGGGCAAGCACTTGTTACAGAGGGAGAGAGAGGGAGGCGAGGTTTGTCTTTGTTAGGCTGATTATATTATCTTGGGCTTGAGAAGGACGAGGTGTCTTTTGAAACTAGCCCATCAACTTCCCAATTCTTTGTGGGCTGTGGCCCTCCCCCTAACCAATCCATTTTCTAGATCTTCCGGTGTTCTGTGTCCCTTATCTAACCTGATCCTTTTCCCAGGCTAAGCACTTCCCCTTTATGGTTGCCTTTTCAGCTTCTACTGCATATGTGCCTAACAAAGGAATTTCCCCTTTATTGTTGTATCTTTCCCTCAGTAATCCCAGCTAATGACTGGTAAGGATCCTTCATGCCCACTTGAGGATTAGCTCCTGAGGACAGAGGGAGGGCAGGGAGGAGAATGCAGTGGTCCCCTGGGGACACTATGAATGCTGCAGCTTCCTAGTGAAGCAGGCTTATTGTCTGATTCAGCTCCCTTGCTTATTATGCTTAATATCTGATTCCCTTTGCTCCCTTCATTTATTAATGTTTTGTTACCTATGCTAACATCTCCACCTAATGGTCTCATATCCATCACTCCCACCTGGAGGCAAATAATCGGGCTGGAGTCTCTCGGCCCCAGGAGACTAGAAGAGGGAGTGTGTGTCAGGTAGTTGACATGCTTGACACCCTGAATAATCAGTGCCCTGTTGGTTTCTCCTGAGCCAGAGCTCTCTTTGGTCACGGAGTGCTCTCAGTGCTGTTTTCAACTCCTCGGGTTGTCTACTGCTATGCAAACATTTTGGGCTGTAATTTTCTTCTTTGACCAGTTCCCACCTGTCATTCATCTTTCAGAGATTCTTCACGGTTTCTGCTCCACCAAGGGCTCTCCTTGTTGCCCATGGTGATTATGAATTTACTTACTTATTTTTTATAACTTTTCTGTTACTTCTGACCACTTGGGATGGGAGGGAGAGGCTACTGCATGTATTCAGTTTGCATTCTTGGACTGGAACCATCTTCAATAGCACTATTTCTATCATAACATGCATTATGTTTGTGGTAGGCAGAATAATGGCCCCTCTCCCCAAAGATGTCTACATCCTAATCCCTAGAACAGTAAAAATGTTATGTTACATGGCAAGGGAGTTTTAAGATTGTAGATGGAATTAAGGTTGCTAATCTGATGACTTTAAAATAGGGAGATTATTATGACCAGTGTGACTCAGTGGTTGAGTCTTGACCCATGCACCAAGAGGTCGCCGGTTTGATTCCTGGTCAGGGCACATGCCCAGGTTGTGGGCATGCAGGAAGTGGCCAATTGATGTTCTCTCTAATCGATGTTTCCATCTCTCTCTCTCCCTCTCCCTTCCTCTCTCTCTAAAACCAATAAAGAATGAATGAATGAATGAATAAATAAATAAATAAATAAATAAATAAAATAGGGGAATTATCATGGATTATCCAGGTGGGCCCAATGTAGTCACAAGGGTCCTTAAATGAATGTGGCAGTGTGGAAAAAACTTGTCAACTGATGGTGATTGGTGCCAGTTGGGCTCAATACAGCATGGCTATGAGACAGCCCTGAAGCCACACCCCTCTCTCCCTAGACAGCTCTGTTTCCATCCAGTGTTGCAGCTCAGCCAGGGACACCACAGTCTTCAGTGGAAAGATAACATGTACTCTCAGAACCGGGGAGGAGCTGGCTTATATAGACTGAAGTCCCCACCTCCAGTCTGATTGGTTTGTCCTCATGCAAATGAGGTCTCCAAATCCTTGCAGTTTGATTAGTCCAAAGGGCACTGTCCTGATTGGTCAGAAAAGAGATGCTCTGACTGGATGGGGAAAAACCTCAGTCCTATTGGTTGAAATAGAATTCCAGGAACTCCTTTATAAGGGCAGATGGCAGAAACACAGTGCAGGCAGGCAGTTCAGTGCAGGCTTTTCCCTGAATGTAGTTTGTGTGATAAGCCCCTGTGTAGAAATTACTAGGCTTTGATTTTAAAAATTTGAGCCTAGTTAGCCACCAGGAGCCCTTCTTAGTTGATGTCTTTCTCAGGGTCCATGGATTTAATTGGCCATTGGTGACTGTAAAGTTGGAAGAGGACCACAAACCAGGGACGTGTGCAGGCTCTCAGGCTGGAAAAGACAGGAAAATAGATTCTCCTCTGGAGCCTCCAGAAAGAAACATGGCACTGCTGACACCTTAATTGTAGCCTACTGAGATACATTTTGGACTTCTGGCCTTGGGAACAATGAGATAATAAATGTGTGTTGTTTCAAGCAGCTAAATTTGATGTAAATTCTTGCAGCAGCAATAGAAAACAAATACAGTGTTGAAATGTGATTGCTGGTGTCTGTCTCTTCTACCACACTGCCAGCTTCTGAAGAAGAAGAGCCACACTCGACTCCTTCATTTACCCAGAATCCAGCACAGGATCTGGCACATAGTTAGGGCTCTGTAAATATCTGTTGAACAGATGAATGAAGGAAAGGCTGCTCTAACTTTGAAGTTTTACAGAGCCTCTGAGATTCCAAAGCAGCCTCTGCCTTTCCCCTTCCTTCAGCCCTGGAGACCCTTAGCCCTTTGATTTCACTCTTCTCTTGTTTCCTTTTTCCACTGACCCATGTTCCACATTCTCCCTTGCTTTGGACCATTTCCCTCCTCTCTCTGCACTGTAGGCAGAGAAAATTGAAATGGAAGATACATGTCACATATGTACCTAACTTTGCCAACAGCCCTGTGGGTTATGCCTGAAATAGTGACTCTCTTCTTCTCTGCATGCTTTCCTTTCTCTCCATACCTGCCTCCACTCACATTTTCTTCTTTTTAATTACATTTTTATTTTATTTTTTTAAATCCTCACCCAAGGATATTTTTACATTTATCATCAGATAAAATGGGAGGGAGGGAGGGAGAGAGGGAAACATTGATGTGAGAGACACATTGACTGGTTGCTTTCTGAACAGCCGGGGGCAAATCGCAACCGAGGTACATGCCCTTGACTGGAATCAAACCCATGACTTGTTGGTCCATGGGCTGTCGCTCTAACCACTGAGCAAAACTGGCCAGGGCTCCACTCACATTTTCTACCAGGTTTCCACTCTTTTTCCACTTGCTTGAATGTGGAATGTTGCCTTCACCTCATCTTTTCCTTTCTGAGTTCTGAATTAAGCACAAGATCCCCATCTTTCTTATAGTCCCTCTTAACCCCCTTCCCAGATGACCCCATGGGTCCTTAGGATAGACAAAAAAATTAAAGGCAATTTCAGGTGACTTCAGGTTTACTATAAAGCTACTCAGGGAATCCTTCAGCGTAGTTTGTGCAGAAGTGCAGAGTCCTCTTAGGCTGGGTGACCAGAGCTGCTGCTGGGCCACTGGGATATTACTTTCTTGCTTCTTTTCAGTCAGCCATTCTCAGGCCCTGGATTCTCTGATTTTGCATGAAGCTTGGCTTCTGCCTCTCGGCACGCTCCATGGTTAGTCTCTCCTGGAACCAGGCTCTGATGGGCTGGCATGGTCGTAGTCCAATGCAGAGTTTTCATGCTATATTTCCTCCTGGTTTGTTCCATATGTTTGATTTTTGTTACTGGCTCGATTCCTGGGTGTCTTTTGTGTCTAGGTTGGGTATCTGGGCCAAGAGACACAATGTGTGGTAACCTATGTAGAAAGAACTGCCTCTGACCACTCAATGCTGGGGCAATGGGCACCAGACAAATGGGCTCTACTTGTGGAGGTATTAATCACACCTCTTCATTCTTTTCCATTTGCCCCATACCCCTTTCCCACTCTGTGAAGATACCTAGTTGATGAAATAAGTAGCTCATACAATTTCACCCTCCCACCCACAACACAATTTCAAGTGTAAAATTTTTTTGTATCCTCACTTGAGAACATTTTTTCATTTTTTGTTCAGATAGAGCGGGAGGCAGAGAGAGAGAGAGAGAGAGAGAGAGAGAGAGAGAGAGAGAGAAACATCGACATGAAAGGGACACATCGAGTGGCTGCCACCCACATGACCCAACCAGGGTTGGGGACAAACTGCAACGGAAGTACATGCCCTTAGTGGAACCAAACCCGGGTCTCTCTGGACTGCAGGCTAACACTCTAACCACTGAGCAAAACCAGCCAGGGCTAAAACTTTCATTTTGGAGGAATCCTTAGGTCTCAGTCATCTTATCTGCTGCAGGAGGCTGTAGCACCAGAGTGGTGAGGTCTAGATCTAGGACAGTGGCTCATGTCTTAAGGTGAACTATTACTTCTGTTCCCCTGTGGGGAACAGTCCAGGGCATTGCATGCTCCAAGGTAACACAAACAAGCAGGCTTTGGACCAGAATCCTGAAGTCTGTATTCTCCAGTAGCTGATTTTGCCCTTCTTAAAAAAAAAAAAAAAAAAAAAGATTTTCTTCATTGATTTCACAGAGAGAGGAAGGGAGAGGGAGAGAGAGATGGAAACATTGATGAGAGAGAACATCGATTGGCCGCTTCCTGTATGCCCCCGACTGGAAATTTGGCTCACAACCTGGGCATGTGCCCGACTGGGAATTGAACCAGCGCCCTCTTGGTCGATGCTCAACCACTGAGCCACACTGGCTGGGCGATTTTGCCATTCTTGTATGAAGATACCCTCTCCTCCTTTCTTCCCTTCCCTGCTGCCTAAGCTAGTGACCAGCTCACCTTTCCTTATCCCTTTGATCGCACATGAGGTGGAGTGTTATTCTCGAGGAATAAAACTCAGAAGAATGTTTATATGTTAAGAGCGTTCCATGCCTTTCTCTGAGAAACAATTTCATTCATGGTAATATGAAATTATGCAGTAGCAGGCCACATGCATTACATTACTTTCTAAGGACACTTTAAAAAAAAACAAATAAAATTGCATGCCTTTTAAATAAAGAACATTCTTTAATAAGTGAATTTGAACCTCAAACCTTAAAGAATCCTTAGATTTAATTTTAAAACAATGGTTAGCTCTTTGATCTTTCTGGAATTTCATGTGCATGGTAAGAAGGACGAAACTTACTTTTTTCCTGATGGAGTTAATTGCCCAAAACTACTAAAGAACTCATTATTTATGCCATTAAAGTAAATTTTATTGTGTATCGTAAAAAAAAGTCCCATGTAGCCCTGGTCAGTTTGGCTCAGCGGTTGAGTGTCGGCCTGCGGACCAGAGTCCTGGGTTTGGTTCCTGCTAGGGGAGGGGCACGTACCACACACACACACAAAGAATAATAAAAAATAAAAATTCCCATGTAATCATGACTGTCTCTGTATTTCTATCAATATTTATCTTTCTCTGTGTCAGTACCATGTTGCTTTGGTTACTGTGGCTTTACAGAACATTTTGCTATCTGGTGGGGCAAGGCCCTCTTATTCCTTCTTGTTCTTTTTTCCTTCTTCAATATTTCTTGGCAGTGTTCATGTGTTTAGTCTTCCAGAGGAATTTTAGAATCAATTTGTCAAGTTCCAAAATCTTACCGTCAGAATTTTGATGAAAATTGCATTAAATTGACATCATTATAATATTGAACTAAATAAAATAATCTCATCAGGAACATGTCATCTTTCATTTACTTAGGTCACTTCTAATGTCCTTCAAGTTCTCTGGCTGTCTTCACATAGATCTGGCATACTTCTCAAAAGTTCTAGGTGTATACTTTTTTTTTTCTGTTATGGTGAATGAGATTTTTTTTTCTTCTTTTAGACTTTAATTTTTTGAAAAGGTTTTGTTTTAGTCAAGGTTCATACGGTAGCAATTTACAGAAACACACTCAAACTTAGGCAGAAAAAGTAAAGGGAGAATTCTCTGGAAGGTGGCCAAGGCCTTCCCTGCAGGCCAAGGGCAGAAAGGGGAGTGGGCCTCACAAAGGGGCTGGAAAGAACTGCTTAGTCTCCTTTTGCTGCTTCTCAGTAAATCTGTTTTTCTCTCCCTCCGCAGCTCGACTTTCCACTCTGCTCTTTGTCCCACTTCCACTTTTCTGGAAAGCAAGGGGGAGTAGAAAAAATCTGGCTACAGGGGTTGCTTATATGAATGGAGCAATTCTCAGAAAAACCCTGTGGGCTGGGGAAGCAGCCCTGAAACAGGTTTCAGAATACTGAAATGTCAGGAACTGCAAAAGAATCTTTCTCTTCTTGCCTAAGGGGGTCAGTGTCAGCAGTTACAGTATGGGAAAACTCTTCCTCTCTAGCTGCAGGTGATTCTACAAACAGGGACTGACAGTCATCATGGTTGTAGGATTAATAATGCAACAAAAATATACTGAGCCCCTACTCTTACTTTATATTTGTATACTGCTTTGCTGTTCATGATGTGCTTCCACTTACTCCATTTAACCACTTTTTAGGCTTTTGGCTCAGAGCACACATCGTATGCAATACTGGCTAAATTGTGTGGTTTAGGGGCACACACTGCCATTTCAACTATTTTGTCTTTAGAAAATAAGGCCCTCCAAATTTTGCAACTTGTTACAAAGATGACTATGAACTTATTCTCTCTCAACTAGCTTATGATTTATTTAGAAAATAAATCAGAAAAGGGACACTTCATTAAAAAATAAAACCCAAAACAAAAACTAAACAAACTCTCCCTGAAAACCAGAAATTCTTTGAAGACTTTTTTTTTTTTAACTTAATCTAGTTAGGTACTATTTGACCAGGGGCCAAGTGAAAGCTACAATGGGAATTTGGAACCAAGAAACTTCGGCAGTCTTGGCACAATCAGTTACTAATTGAATGACCTTCACAAGTAACCTAGCCTGTGTGGACGTTTTTCAAACCTGGTGAGGCATCTGGACCTCAGTCGTATTTCAGATCCAGGCCCAGAAAAGCAGCAAAACCAGGTAGGGGACGCCAGGACCAGCAAAAACGACCCCTGCCCTGGCACGGACCAATCAGTAGAGACCACGACCCTGAAAGGACACAGCTGGAAAACTGAATATGCTGCTGAAACCCTCCCCTGAGACCTCCCCTAAAATTTCCACTTGCAAGAGATAGATAAAAGCCTCAAGAGAAAGAACCCGAGGCACTCTCCCCACCAAGAAGCATGCCCACTGCCCACTCCTTTCATTTCTCCCTTCTTCTCCCAAAGGCATGCATCTCCTGAACCCTAAGGAACTCGAGAAGACTTGGCAACCAGAAAGCGATGGGCAGCAACTTGTCTTGGGCTACCCCCCTGAGTCTGTCCCCAAGACCCCCTTTTCTTGATTCTTAGTGGGCCAAAGCAGCCCAGCCTAGGCTCATTTCCCCGCCTAGTCTCCCTTCTATTGCTTCTTCTATTCTAGGCTCTTTCTTGTTTCACTGTCCCCAGCTTTAATAACTGTACTTAAAAAATCACTTGGACTCGTATTGTGAAATCTTTCCTGCAGGACGTCAAGAACTCCCACACCAGCCAGCCCTAGGCAGACCCGGTCAGGGCCAGATCCTCTTTCTGGTAACACCGAGGTAACTTTTAGATGCGGGCATTAGCCCTGGCCAGTTTGACTCGGCGGTTTGAGCGTCCGCCCTCCGTCCAAAGGGTTGCAAGGTTCAATTCTGGTCAAGGGCAGGAACCTCGTTACAGTTTGCCCCCGGCCCTGGTCGGAGTCCTGGAGGAGGCAACCAATAGATGTGTCTCTCTCACACCGATGTGGCTGTTTCTCTCCCTCCCAGCTCTTTCACACGCTTCACAAAACTCCTTGCTTCGGAAGTCACGCTCTCTAACTGGAAAACGGGTGTTCTCTTCGGAGGAGTCTTTTCTCAACAGCAAATTGCATTTCTCCAAACGGTGCTTCCCCTCCCAATCTGCAAACAACCAGACCGGTTTTCCCCACTGACTCGGAGGGGCCGCGGGGAGCCGGCGGGCGCCCCAGGCTGGGAGGGGGCCGCGGCGGGGCGGGCGCGGAGGGGCCCAGCTCCGGGATGGGTCCGAGCACCCGCAGCCGGGTCGGAAGGACAGCCCCTCGCCGATCCCGCGGGCACCGCCCCCACCCGACACGTTTGCAAAACTTAGGACGTGATTTCCGGCAGCGGAGGCGCGCTTTCCGGTCGTCCCTCCGTCTCACGTTTTTCCGGGGTGGGACTTCCTGTCTGTGGTGGACTAGCGCCGGGTTGCAGAGCTGGTGAGCGGGTCGCCCAGGAGGGTGTCTGGCTGACTGGGCCTTGTGCTCCTCGGAAGGGCACCATGCAGGATGCTCTTCCTCGCTCTCTTTCTTGCTTTCCCCCCTCGCCAGGCCTCGGTTTGCACGGACATCCCGGCCTTTTGGCTCTACCAGTCACCTGAGGCTCTTTCGCTTCCTCTTTCTACAGGCTCCGCCCCCAGCGTCCCGTGGCCATGACAACCGCCCCGCGGGACTGCTTGCTGTGGAAGTTCGCGGGGCTGCTGCGGGACTCGGGTGAGTGGACTTCCGGTTGAGCTGGGGTTGGGGCGAGGTGGGGCTCTTTTTGCCTTCCAGAGACACGCCCCTGAAGAGCCACGGAGTTGCGGCTGTTTAGGGTCACGAGGGTGTGGGTGTAATTTCTTGACTCCTCTGGGGTTTGCTCGCTCTGGTGCTGTCGCCGACAGTGTCGTTTGTCTTTGACAGCCCAAACCGTAGCCACCCTTCCAGGCCAAACTTCACTGCCGCTTCCTCCATGCGTTCTCTGATACTCCCCCGGGAAAGTGATCGTGACGGCTACAGTCGTCCCTCGCCACTTCGCGCTCCCACGCTCGCGGCTTCGCTGTCGCGAAGTGGCGAGGGGCGACCGGAGCATAAATAAAGAGTCCTACTTCGCGGAAATTCATTTATCGCGGTAGAGCCTGCGGCGGATGGGCCGCGATAAACGAGGGCCGCCTGTAAGCCCCTCGAGACCAGGACTGGGCGTAGTTGTGTGGCAAGGACCTAAGTATAGCATAGTTACAGGCACCAGATTTGAAGTCAGACCCACCGAAGTTGGAATCCCAACTCTCACACTCGCCAAATTGTGTAAGTTTTTGGAGCCTGATTTTCTCACCAGCAAAATGGCATAATGATTGTATTTAACTCAAAGGTGGTTGTGGGGATCAATTCTAATTCACACAAAGCATTTAGTGCAGTGTTTGCATATATAGCAAGTGCTCAAAGTTGGTAGCTGTTATAATAATTTCTCCTCGCAGTAGTTGTTCAGCACATGGTTGACATTAGTTGTGGTAAACAAAAAAAAGCCTTGGTTTTGAGATCACACAGAAGTAGCAGCTTCCTACGAGCTATAAGGATATCAATCAACATTCTTAACTTTTCTGAGCCCCGATTTCTGTATTTGTAAGAGGGGGTTAATAGTGCTCTTTAGGAGATTTTGATGAAGTTTAAATGAAGTAACAGAGTTGTTTGGCACAAATTACCCAGTTAATGTGAGGTACTTTATATCACTGCACTCCCTTTGATGGTATCTGTGAAATCTCTCTTTATAGCAGTTAAAACTGGCTTGCGTTATTAACTGTGCACATGTCTTATCTCCTCTTCTAGACTGGGAGGCTCTTTGAGGGTGGGAAGAGTCCTTGAACCATGTCTGTATCCTCAGTGTCTGGTACATAGAAAATCCTGCATGCAAGGTTATGGGATTTTTAAAATTTGTTCAGCAAAATTTCTCTGGGGTTAGAGATGATGGTGTGTATGGGGGTGACTATAAAGTGGTAGCAGGAGGGAGATTTTGTGGTAATGGAAAAGTTTGGTATCTTGATTGTGTTGGTTTTAGAAATTTACACATATGACAAAATGGCACAGGACTATAAATATACATTGTATCAATGTCAGTTTTCTGGTTTTGATACTGTACTATGTATAAAATGTAACCATTGGGGAAACTGGGTGAAGGGTATAGGGGGAGCTCTTTGTGCTATTGCTACAACACCTTTTGACTCTATCTTTATTTTTCAAAAAAGTTAAAAAAAATTCTCCATGCCTGCCTTGTAGTTGCACTTTTTTAGGTACAGTGGTGAATACCAACAGGTGGCCTGAAGGATGACAGTCCCATTGGAGAGAGCAGTTTTAATAGAGCGCAACACCCTAGTGCTATCAGGAGTGGTTATTCTTTCTATGATGTGCATTTTAGTACTGTTTGAGAGTTTTTGTAAGTGTGCATGTTACTTTTGCAACGAGGACAAAAATAGATAGAACACCTAGTTAACTTTTACATAAAATGAGTGATTATAGTGAAAAGTTGAGCAATGTTGTGTATTGAGAAAGCTGCCTGGAGGTGTCAGGCTGGGCAGAGTGGAAGGGGATGTGTTAGAAAATGAAGGAGGTGTGAACCAAGTTAACTGTTTCCAGAGTGTGAGTAGACCAGGCTCTTTTGAGCAGGAGGGAAAAGGAAATTTAGAAAAGTTGGAGGCATGTTGTGAAGCAATCTCATAGGTCAGGCTGAAGAATTAGGACTTTTTTTTTTTTTTTAAAGAAAGAGGGGTCTTTGAAGACTTTTAAGTAGAGGAGAAGACATAAAGTTTGATCCTGTAGTGGAGAATGTACAATATAGATTGGAGTGGGTATATCCTGGGGTCACAAAATCTCAGAACAAAGGGAAAGACTCTTTCCTTATGTCCTCCTTCCTGTCCGCCCCTCTCCCTGCAGGGGATGTGGTCCTGTCTGGCTGTAGCACACTGAGCCTGCTGACTGCCACACTGCAGCAGCTGAACCACGTATTTGAGCTGTACCTGGGGCCATGGGGCCCTGGCCAGACAGGCTTTGTGGCTCTGCCCTCCTACCCCACCGACTCCCCTGTCATCCTCCAGCTTCAGTTCCTCTTCGATGTGCTGCAGAAAACGCTTTCACTCAAGGTTCTGGGGTGGGAATGGGGTAGGATGTATGAAAAGCCCAGGAGAATAGTGGAGGCGGGACTGGGGTGTAACTTGGGTGCAAGAAGTCTGCAGGGCTCAGACCCAGAAGGTGAGAGCTATGGGTGGCTGTGCTAAGAAAGAGATGCCAAGGAAAGGGAGATATGCCTGACCTCGCTGACCTGAATGTTTTTTCTTTTAGCTGGTCCATGTCCCTGGTCCTGGCCTCCCAGGGCCTATCAAGATTTTTCCCTTCAAGTCCCTCCGGCACCTGGAGGTATGGGGCATTGGGGGATGTTGCACAGAACCCAGTTTGAGGCAGCCTTTTGGGCATGGGGAAAGAGAGGTGACTTTTTTTGGTGGAGGAGCGGCAGGCCTGAGAGTGCCCATTGCTCTGCAGTAATGTGGCATCTACTCTCTTCTCCATTTAATGCTTCCCTGGATCATACACATTTGGCTTTGTCATCTTTTCCCCTTCTTCCCTTCCTTTGCCGCAGCTCCGAGGTGTCCCCATCCACTGCCTTCATGGCCTCCGTGGCATCTATTCCCAGCTGGAGACCCTGATTTGCAGCAGGAGCATCCAGACATTAGAGGTAAGGAGGATGGTGGGTGGGCCAGATGCCTTGTCCTGAGGGATGCAGAGGACCAAACTCTGACATTCCCCCTTCTCTGCAGCCTTCCCTGCCTCATGCCTCCCTTTGAACAGTGTACTTGCTCCCTCCGCTGTGCTCCCACAACATTCTACCTGTCCTTAGGTTTACAGTCACACCTACCATATTGTTTTAAATACTCTCCTCTCTGTCACCTCACTCTCCCCACAGTGAACTCTTTGGGGATAGGGCCCTGGGGTCTCTTTAAGTCTATATTCAGACTGAGCTCAGCATATAAAGAATGAACGAATGGCTGGGCCATAGAGTAGGGCCTTGGTGTAGGGAGGAGGAGAGTGGAGGTGACCGAGCACCTTGTCTCAGGAGCTCCTCTCAGCCCGTGGTGGCGACCTGTGCTCTGCCCTGCCTTGGCTGGCTCTGCTGTCTGCCAACTTCAGCTACAATGCACTGACTGCCTTAGACAGCTCCCTGGTGAGTGCCTCAGAAGGGAGGGGGTTTGGGGAAGGACAGGGATGGGCCCTTAGGGAGGAGGCCAGCTGGCTGCCTGGGGGTGTGCGATCCTCTTTTTCCCCTACCCACCCTCCACAGCGTCTCTTGTCAGCTCTGCGCTTCTTGAACCTGAGCCACAATCACCTCCAGGACTGCAAAGGCTTCCTGATGGTGAGTTTGAGCAGCTTGCTGGGCCGGCACCACTTGGGCCTCTGATCGTTCTGCTTGGACCCTCTCCCCTGGACTTGGTTTTGCTCCCATGTGCTTTTGCCCCCCGGATGGAGCTGTGTCTGTGAGGCCGTGTTGTCAGGCTCAACATAAGACAGACCAAATCTCAGCTCCTAATCCCTGTGTGACTTGGGACAAATTAGTTAACCTCTCAGTTTCTTCCCCAGTAAAGTGAAAATAACAGGAGTACTCACTTTTGTAGTGTTAGAGTGATTATAAAAACTATCTGGTGCTACTTAGCCCAGGAAGGGTAGCTCTTGTGATGGTGGTGAAGAACCCTTCTCCTGTGTCTCTGTCAGAGATAAAGCTGGACACTAGTTACAGTGGTAAGAACAGATTTTAATAATAAAAACGATTGTAGAGTTTATTAAGTAATAAACTACTGTGATATTTAGTCAGTAGTAAACGTATTTTAATCAGTAATAAACCATTCAGCATGAAGTGAACTCAATTTTGGTTTGTCCCGAGGTAACTGGACACGTTAAAGTGAGAGTGAGGGACTGGGGGGCGTGGAGGCTTGAGCAGTTCTGTCCTTGACCAGACTAGTCAGGTTCCTCAGGGAAGGGGACATTGGTCTACATGAAACCAACCTGCCTGGGTTTGCTATCTGGCTCTTGCCAAAGTTAGGTTCCTACCTGCCCACGGAGGCTGGGAGACAGAGGCCCTGTCTTTGGGTGTTGGCTGGAACAAACTCAAGTCTCCTGGCAGCCTTGAGTTTTTTAGGCAGGAATGTAAGGGGGATGGAGTTGTCATCCTAGGGATGTGGGCTTGAGCTGTCAGAAACTATGCTAGTATTTGTTCAAGTTTAACGTGGGGGGGGTGGAGGGGTAGATGAAACGGTGTGTACTAAGAGCCTGCAGTTTTTTTTTTATCTTCACCCAAGGACATTTTTTTCCTTTTTTGCTCAGATAGAGTGGGAGGGAGAGAGAGGGAGAGAGAGAGAGAGAGAGAAACATCGATGTGAAAGGGACACATTGAGTGGCTGCCACCCGCACAACCAACCAGGACTGGGAACAAACTGCAACCGAGGTATGAGCCCTTAGCAGGAACCGAATCCGGGTCTCTCTGGACCGCAGGCCAACGCTCTAACTGCTGAGCCAAACCGGCCAGGGCAAGAGAGCCTGCAGCTTTTACAGGCCCAGGTTGAGGCCCGGTGGAGAAGAGGGCTCAGAGGAACCTGGCTCCAGTTCATCAAGGAGAGAATCTTTGTCATCCCCACTTCCTTCCAGGACTTGTCTGAGCTCCACCACCTGGACCTCTCCTATAATCACCTGCGTTTGGTGCCGAGAATGGGACCCTCAGGAGCTACTCTGGGGACCCTGATATTGCGAGGCAATGAGCTCCAGGGCCTGCACGGTGAGTGGGGAGTGTGGGGGGACAGGGTTAGGGGAGGGTGGAGCAGACAAGGAGGGGCTTGAGGCAGTGTGAGACTCAGGGTGGCAAGTGGCCCAGGAACCGTGCGCCCCCAGAGCCTCGTGCACGCTCATCGGCCGGTCTGCAGTGCCCAGGATTGTCTTTCCACGCCACCCCCCAACCCTACCTATCCTCCACCCTCTCTCACCCACATGCCTTTCCTCTTTTCTCATCTCTGTCCCAGGCCTGGAGCAGCTGAGGAACCTGCGGCACCTAGATGTGGCATACAACCTGCTGGAGGAACACAGGGTACTGTCGCCACTGTGGCTGCTGGCTGAGCTCCGCAAGGTGAGACTTGGGTGCTTCAGAGGCCTGGAAGCCAACTTTGTACTCTCCCTCCTCCCGTGCTGATGTGGTCAGTGCGCTTCCTCCCACAGGGAGGCTCCAGGCCCACCTCTGTCTCCTTCCTGCCCCTCAGCTCTACCTGGAGGGAAACCCTTTGTGGTTCCACCCTGCGCACCGAGTGGCCACCGCCCAGTACTTGTCACCTCGAGCGAGGGATGCTGCCAGCGTGAGTGGTCTTCCCATGTCTGCTCTGCTTTCCCCTTCCTGCCCAGCCTCGCCCCCCCTCTGCACCTCTTGCCTCCCCTCACCCCCTCCGTAGCTGCAGGGCCAGGCCCTGCACACCTTGCTTATTCTTGCTTATTATGCTGGTCTCACCTGCTGAGCCTGGTGGACCTACAGGCCTAGGAGGGCCCCACCCTGGCTTGGAGCTATCCCAGGGTGTGCGCCCCACCACCAACACTGCCCCTCCTCTTTTATTTTTGCTCAGTTCCTTCTTGATGGACAGGTGTTGTCCCTGACTGATTTCCAGGTTAGTGTGGCGGGGAGTGGCAGGAGTGGGACAGCCAGGACTAATTTGGGAGGACACTGGCTGAAAGAAACAGGGTTTCGGGGTGAGGGTTTTCCTGGTCACCTGGAGAGCAGACCCCGTCTCTCGGCTAGCTAGGGGAGGGCCGACACGCTCCTGGCTCTGACCTTTCTCTTTCCTGTTGTTACAAGCAGACCTCCACCTCCTCAGAGGCCCCCGCTCTGTCCTGGCCCGTGGGGAGTGCCACTGGAACCTCAGGGGGTGCTGACTTGAGTGACAGCCTCTCCTCAGGGGGCATCATGGCCCAGCCCCCGATTCGTAAGGTTAAGGTGAGCAGTGTCCTGGGCTGCCTTGTACCAGGTGTTGGGTCCCTTCCCTGGGGCACTGGGTGGTTGATGTGTTGCAGATACTAAGTCTTGTTCCTGGCTTGTGGACGGGTGGCTTGGGCAGGTTGGGAGGGAGGCCTGGCTTTCATAGAAGATCGTCACTCTGCCCAAACTCAGAGCCGCGTTCGTGTGAGGCGGGCAAGTATCTCGGAACCCAGTGACACGGACCCAGAGCCCCGGACTCTGGACCCCTCCCCGGCGGGTAAGTCAGCCCTAACCCAGCCTTGCACACCCCAGCCCAGCACTCCCGGTCTTCTGGTGGGGAGTTTTGTGTTGGTGGCGTGGAGCGTGGCAGAGGCCTCAGTCTTTCCTGTCTCCTCTTAGTCTGGGGAAAGGAGACGGGCTGCTCCCGGGCAGCACTTTCGTGTTTTACCAGGGACGTTAATTTTGTGGGATGTCCAAAGGAGTCCAGCAGATATGTTTGGGAGATGCCAGGTTAAATAAACAGGTGTCCTCCCTCTGGGACCTCGCAGGCCCTTCGATGTGCCACTGTGTACTGTGAACCTGCCACAGCGGCGCATGACGTGCAGCTATGAATTGCATGCGACCCAAGTGTTCGTAGGACATACTTTGGGGCATGCTGCTGAGGGGAAGCCTTTAGCCTCTGTCTGAACAGCCCCTCTCCCGCCCCACCTCCACCCCATTACACAGACTTACTTCATCCCGACAGTCATGACAGGCTGGGATCGTTGGGGGTGGTGGTGGGGACACAGGCTGTCTCAGCTGTGCACCAACCGCCCTGCCCCCTACACACCTGTCCAGGACGGTTTGTGCAGCAGCAGCGGGAACTTGAACTCATGAACAGCTTCCGGGAACAGTTTGGCCGTGACTGGCTGCAGTATAGGAATCACCTGGAGACCTGTGGGATCCCTGTTCTGGCTACCTCCAAGACCCCTGCCCTCAGCACACTGCCCCCAGGCACCCCGAGCTCAGGGACTGTGCCCGGCCCTCCGCCGCCACAGAAGGACTCACCACAGGAAGTGGCAGAGGAGGTCAGCGTGGGTCTGGAGCCACAGGACAAAGAGGAGATGGAGGAAGAGGAGATGGAGGAGCAGGGAAAAGAGGAGGAGGAGCAGGAGCAGGAGCAGAAGGAAGTGGAAGGTGAGCTCTTGGTGGCTGCAGGGGTGGTGTGTTTGGGAGAGGAAGGAAAACCCAGGCACTGGGTGCTGACCCCTTGTGGATGGAGGGCCAGCCCACAGGAGGGCAGAGTCCTGGTACTTTTCCATCCTAACAGGGTCCCTCTCTTGGTTTATCCTCAGCGGAGCTCTGTCGCCCCATATTGGTATGCCCCCTGGAGGGGCCTCAGGGTGTGCGGGGCAGAGAGTGCTTTCTCCGGGTCACTTCTGGCCACCTGTTTGAGGTGGAACTCCAAGCAGCTCGAACCCTGGAACGACTTGAGCTCCAGAGTCTGGAAGCAGCTGAAATAGAACCCGAGCCTCTAACCCAGAGGGAGCCCTTGCCCGAGGTGTGTGGGAGTGGGGTTTCTGGAGGAGGCGCTGGGCTTTCTCAGGAGCCAGCTCTGAAAACATGGCTCTGGGTGCTGGGCACCAGGCTGTGCATCCGCGTGTTCTCTCCCTGGTGCCGAGGAGGTGCCTGGGGGGAAAAGTGGCCCCAGGTGGCTTGGGAGGCTGGCCCAGGAGTCGAGCTTCTGGGCCAGAGTGTGGATATTAGCGAAAGCATTTTAATGGAGGCTAGAGCTTTTTTTCCCTCTGTGCTCAGTATAACCCTAATTCCTCTGCTCTTTTTTTTCTGGTCCCCTCTTTCCTTGCAGGGCTCAGAGCCACCCCCCACAGCCCCTGTCCTCACTCTGCGCTTCTCTTACATTTGCCCGGACCGGCACTTGCGTCGCTATGTGGTGCTGGAGCCTGATGCCCAAGCAGCTGTCCAGGTGATGGGATCCAGGAGGCTGGTGGGAGATTAGAAGGCTGAGGGCCAGGGTCCTCCTGCTCACAGCTGGGTCTGGCCCATCCTGTTTCAGGAGTTGCTTGCTGTGTTGACCCCTGCAGCCTCCAGGGCTCAGCATCAGCTGAGGGAAGCAAGCGACCAACTTGGGGGCAGACTCCAGTGTCTACGTTGTGGTCACGATTTCGAGCTAGGGGAGACCAGGTTGGGACTGGACAGAGTGGAAGGCTGGAGGCCTCTGTTCCAGAATACAGGTGCAGCCTTGCCCTTGACCTCCTTGCCCATGCACCTCCTGCCATTTCAGGGAAAACGGCTTTGGGGGAGGGAGTGTGTGTGTGTGTGTGTGTGTGTGTGTGTGGTGGTGGTGGGGGGGAACTGCAGGGAAGAAAGGAGTGGGGACCAACTGTCTGTGTGGAGGAAAACAAAACTATGCTTGCTACATTTTCATTTTTTTTCTTTTATCCTCATCCGAGGACATTTTTGTATTTATCTTCATATAGAGCGGGAGGGAGAGAGGGAGGAAGAGAGAGAAACATCGATGTGAGAGAGACACATTGAGTGGTTGCCACCCACACGACCCCAACTGAGGCCGGGGACAAACTGCAACTGAGGTACATGTCCTTAGTGGGAACCGAACCCGGGACTCTCTGGTCCACAGGCTGACGCTCTAACCGCTGAGTCAAATCGGTCAGGGCACTTTATTTATAAAAGTAAAAGAAGAAGAAATTATATCTTTTTTCCCCCCTCTGAAAGTCAGGAAATACAATATCTGTAATGTTTAAACATACTCATTATTTTTTCATAACCTGAAGGCTTTTCTCCCTTTTTGGCCAACATTTCAGAAACTACATAAAACCCAATGAGCCCTGGGTGCACTGTGGGGCTACAGTACTGCCATCCGAGCACGTCTGGCTTGGGGAGTTGGCTTAGAATGTCCTTCCTCACTGACCTTGGGAGCTGCCGGTATCGAGTTGTGCGTGGCATCTCTTCACGTTCTGTTCTTGAAGACGGGAGAATTTTCCATTGTAGACCTGTCAAAAAGTCATGTCTTTGAAGACACTGAAGAAGAGATATTCTTTACTCCTGTGCTGAAATACATGATTTTTTTTTTTTTAAATCTCTTTCCTCTTCTTGGTAGCAAGTAGAGCAGGAGTTTAAATTTTGTTCAGAAAATGGACCCCTCTCCAACTCCACCCTACACCTGCCAGGAGGCGGTAGGCCCCAGAGGCTCAGCAGGGCAGTGTAAATAGTGGCAATAGCCCCACTTCCTAACGGACCCTGTATTCCATGGGGTCATGTGGTCCCTTCCGTGGAACCACCATTAATGATGTCATAATTGCTTAGATGATGACGTTTAAGTGATGGAGTCTGGAACTGGACCCCTATCTCACCCTGCCTGCCCAGTGTGTTGATGTGGGGCTTTAGACATTGCCGGCAGAGCATCGAAGTACACGATCAGCCCCAGGCTTGAGAGCGGACCAGAACAGGGCCTGGTTGAGTCTGGCTCTTTCTGAGGAGGCTTGAAATGAGAGGGTGTGGTGTATTTTGAGGAGACTGTGGGTCACGCATCTGGGTTTGCTTGTCCCTCCTGGAAGTGGTGTGATTGGTCAGCACCCAGGCCTGCAGAGGAAGGCGGGTGGGTGGGGAACGGTGGGCAGTGGATGCAGCCGCAGATGTGCGCCTAGGTGAGCTTGAGAGTGGGTGGGAGCATTATGGGCATGGTGGGGGGTTGTGGTACTGTGTGGGGTTCACGGGGCTGTGCTCATCCCTCTCTCCAGAGTCTCCTCCTGTGTGTCCAAACTGTGGTAGTGACCACGTGGTCCTCCTGGCTCTGACCGTGGGAGCCCGCGACAGGGAGCAGAGACAGGAAGAGCAGCTGCCGGCTTCCTCGCAGTCCCCCAGCACTGTGCCCAGTCCTGGTGGCAGTGACCACAGCACCAGGGCTGACCATGCGCCATCTCAGGCACTGGGCTCCCGTGACTGCCACAGGTGGAGCCTCAGTCCCGGTGAGTGTGGGAAAGCGAGACGGGGCTGGTGTTGGGGGAGGAAGGGGTGCTCATGGGGCGTGAGATGGCACCATGCAGCCAGAGCAGACTGATGGCCCTGTGCTTGTCCCCAGCCCCGGAGCGCTGTGGCTTTCGCTCTGTGGACCACCGACTCCGGCTCTTCCTGGATGTTGAGGTGTTCACTGATGCCCAGGAGGAGTTCCAGTGCTGCATCAAGGTCTGTGCCAGCCTGGCACTGCCCTGTGCCCCTGACTGACCAGGGCGCCTCTCGTTTCCATCACAGCCACTTGAGTCAGAGCTGTCGCTACGGGACTCCCAGGTCCTGCTTCCAGCTGCTCCAGCAGTTGCTTGCTGTGTATCCGTGGACACGTCCCTTGACGTTCGAGTCTCAGTTGTCGCTCCTCTGTAAGGGGAATGACACTTACCTTCCAGAGTGTGATAGCGACAGTGAGAGCTCATGTCTGTAAACTACCCGGCACAGCACCTGGCTCAGGAAGCGGGACCTCCTGTCATTACTGTAAATACAGGATGTGTTCGGACCCTCTCAGTTGAGCACTTAGCATGTGATCTAGAATAAATCAGTCCTGCCCTGTGTCTTATTCTGATATGAGAAACAGACAACGGTCATGTGATATGAAAGTGCTGGAATCGGGCTAAGGCCCTAGAGGGGCATCTGATCCAGCCTGAGTGTTCCAGGGGAGCTGCCCTTCCTGGGGAGGTGATGGCCGAGCCAGGTCCTGAAGGATGAGTTTCAGAAGAGGGAGGGAAAGGAAGCAGCATTGTGTGGGGCTTGAGAGACAGCTAGTGGGGAGAACTGCCCGTGATGGGGGCAGCCAGCATGTGGGGGCAGGGTCCCGAGATGAATCTGAGCAGGCAGTCGGGCCAGTTCAGGAGCAACCTCGTGTTTGCAGGGAGTTGAGACTTGATCCCAAAGGCCATGGGGCCACTGAAGGATTGGGAGCAGAGAGTGTCAGTCAGTTTTGTGTTTTAGAACAATTAGTCTGGCGGAGTGTGGAGGGTGGATTGGAGGGGACGAGGTGACAGGCAGGGAGACTCCGAGAGCCTGCTAGGTCTGCGTGCAGGTAGGGCTGTGGGGTGGCGAGTGGCCAGTGGAGAGGCTGGGGTGGATGAGTGGGGATAGGCAGGTGAAGGTGCTGTCACGGTAACTCGGCTCCGCCTGGCAGCTATCTCCCTAGTCCTCTGTTTCTCATCAACTTCCTCTGTGTCTTAGGTGCCGCTGGTGTTGGCAGACCACCCTGGGGAGTGTCTGTGTCTCGTGGTCGTGTCTGACCACAGGCTTTACGTGTTGAAGGTGATGGGGGAGATCTGGTGAGTGAGCCAGGTTGTGGCTAGGCGAGGGTCAGGGTTCCCCTGTGGGTCTCACCCCACTCTTCCTCTTTCTCACCACTCTGCCCCTCCTCTCTTCACAGCGGGCCTCCAGCTAGCTGGCTGCAGCCAACTCTGGCCATTCCCCTGCAGGATCTGAGTTGCATAGAGCTGGGCCTGGCCGGACAGAGCCTGCGGGTGGAGTGGGCAGCTGGGGCGGGCAGCTGTGTCCTGCTGCCCCGAGATGCCAAGCACTGCCGGGCTTTCCTAGAGGAGCTCACTGGTGAGTGGAAGGAGGGGCAGGGAGGGTGTGCCCGGGGGTCACAGTTGAGACAGACAGGTAACGAAACTCAGCCCTCAGAGAGGTTCCTGAAACCTAGAAATAGGGAGAATGGGAAGGTGTTGAGAGAGAGTGAGGTTGAGATAGCAGAGGTGGAGTCATGAGGACTCCCTGTGTCTGACTGGCTTCGCCCAGATGTCTTGCAGTCTCTGCCCCCAACCTGGAGGAGCAGCGTCAGTGCCACGGAGGAGGAGGTGACCCCAAAGCACCGGCTCTGGTGAGTCAGGAGCATGAGGCCTGCGTTGGTGCCCAGACGGCCGCTCTTGGAGCCCGGGAGCCTCAGGCCCTGTCCTCAGGCCCACAGCCTGGTCCATCCTCCCTGCTCTCCTCCTTCCTGGTATTTCCCACCCCCAGCTGACCACTCTCTCCTGGGGCTGCGTGCCACCTTCTCCCCAGGCCACTGCTGGAAAGAGACTCTTCCTCGGAGCCTCCCCGGTTCTTCTATCTTCAGGTGTTCCTGGTTGAAGGTGAGGCCTCTGTACCCCATCTTCTCCCAGGCTGCCGCCTGGCCACCAGCACCTCTGTGTGCCCTGGTAGCGATTCTGTAGCAATTCTCAGTTCCTGGAATGTGGACTTCCTGTCACTCATGGGGATACCCACATGGCCCCTGCGTGTTCCTGGTCTCTCTGGGTAGGGCCGAGAGGTGCTCAGAAACCCTTGCTTTCTGTGAAGTGGGGCAGGTTGGCTGGGTCTGCCCCGCTTCATCCTGTTGCGGAAGGCGAGAGTGGATCCTCCTCCTGAGTCGGGTGGGAGGTGGAGCAGGTGTTCTTTGTCTTGGGCCTCAGAGGTTTTGGAGGCTAGAGATCCCTGGAGTTTGGAAAAGGGAGGGCCTTGGCCTCCAGAGGCCCAGGCTGCTCTGTGGCCCTGTCAGCGTGGTTCCCCCGCTGCTCCCGAGCAGCGCTGGGGATCTGCCGCGGGGGTCGGGGCTTCTCTGTGGCCTTGCTCACTGGACCTCACCCCGCCTCTTTCACTGCAGGTCCCGCTACCTGTCCTGTGTCCCTGCTGCTGACTCTGTCCACCTTGTACCTCTTAGATGAGGACCTTGTAGGGTCCCAGGCAGAAACCCCTCCTCCAGCAGTGTCTGGCGAAGCCTCTGAGAAGGCCCTGCCCTCGGGGCCAGGCCCTTCCTTCTGTGTCAGGGAGCAGCAGCCCCTCAGCAGCCTGAGCTCGGTGCTGCTCTATCGCACAGCCCCGGAGGACCTGCGGCTGGTTTTCTACGACGAGGTGTGTGTGCACACGTCTGTGCGTGTGTGCATGTCTGCGTGTGTACATGTGTGTACGTGCATGTGTGAGAGAGATGGGAGCAGAGGTGGGTTGTGTGGGAAGTGGGTCTGGGAGGGCTAGGATTCGGGGGCAGTGTGGAACTTGCCATGGTCTGCCCTGGTGGGAACAGGGAAGTAGGGTGCAGGGACCTGGGAGGCTCACTGGGTGTGGACAGTAGCAGGCAGAGGGGCGGGCAGCTGTAGGCAGTGGAAACGTCCTGAACTTGGGGCTCAGCCTTGTGTTTGCTGGGGGGCCTTGAGTGAAGCACCCAGCGCTACTGCTGCCTCCAGTTTGCATTTGGGCCCCTCTGCTAGCCCGTGAGGAGGTACTGTCGTTAGTCTTGTCACACATGAGAACATTGGGGTTGGGGGGATGTTAACCAACTTGCCCAGGTCACAAGCGGCAGAGCCAGGAACTGAACCCCGAGCAGTTCTTGGAATTGAGTCCGGAACTGATATTTTGGAAAACAGGACAGAGGATAGAAACAAGCTACTAAACGTGAAAGCCCTTCAGGGGCCTTCAGTAAGTGTGGATCGCGCTCTGTTAGACGGCAGGATTGTTTATGCGGAGTGACACAGGCTTGGGGAAGGGAAGCGGCCCAGAGCAAGCGGGGCAGCGGGTCCTCCCGAGACCTCCCCTCCCCTCCTCTGGCCTCAGCCTCACCCCAGCACCCTTGCTCGCCCAGGTGTCCCGGCTTGAGAGTTTCTGGGCACTCCGTGTGGTGTGTCCGGAGCAGCTGACCACCCTGCTGGCCTGGATCCGGGAGCCCTGGGAGCAGTTGTTTTCCATTGGACTCCGAACTGTGACCCAGGAGGCGCTCGACCTTGACCGGTGAAGCTCCATGCTGACCCCACCCTGGCCTCAGGAGCTATGGCTGCGATGTCCTCGCTCCAGACTCTGGCTGTGGCCGTCTCCAGCCTTTGGGCGCTGGCCAGTGAGGCCCCAAATGACCCACGGCTCAAGGGAAGGGCGAGAGAAATGGTCAGGCCTCCGATGACCCAAGGGGACAGGCTAGTGGTCAGTAGGAATGTGTCTCCTGCAGTTTTTCTCAGGTATCAGTAAAACTTTCCATTCAGGATGTCATGAGTTTGTTTAGAGGCGTCACTCATGAGGCCTGTGGTTCTTCTACCTCTTCTAACAGGAACTGCCCTGCCCAGTGAGGAGCCCAGCAGCCTTGTTTGTACTGGAGACCTTATCTCCAGCTGCTCTGCCCCACTGATGGGACCGAGGAGGACTCCTGACACAGGGCCCAGCCCTCAGTGGCAGCGCCAGTCACGGGGCCCAGCGTGGACGTCACTGCCTCACAAATAGTCGGCCCGTTAGAGCCTCACTCTCGAATTGCATTTGGGAACTAATGAGGACCTGGGGCCATTGGCAGTGGGGGCTGAATATGAGAGGGTGGCGAGAGGGCGTGTGGATTGGGGTTGGCATTGGTGTCTGCTCCTGTCCCCTCTCAGCACTGCCTCGCTCGGCTAGGGCGGTGGGGTCGAACCCTCTCCTTAACCGCTGTCTCGTGCCAGGGTGCTCGGCTCAGGAATGCTCGGGTAGCCCATTTGGCCTCCTAACACCAGCCCTGGCCTTTTGCTGCAGCAATCAAGGAGGAGCGGTTCCCCCCTGAGGCTGCTGAGAGAAGCAACTCAGCCGTGGGCCTGCGGGGACAGCTTTCCTGGGAACTGCAGCGCAGAGGAAAGCCGAGAGCTGGAGCGAGCAGGGACTCGTCCTGGAGTCCCTGGCCAACTGCCTGCAGGCACGCAACCCAGGAATCTTAGGCGACGTGAGCTAAGGGAGACCCCTCCTGGTTTGTTTGGCCTTAAGCTAATTTGAACCAAGTATGAGCCACTGAAAAGGTCCTAACTACACGAACCCCCATTCTGACGTGAGCTAGCCTTAGTGAGGATCTTCTTGTACCCAGGAACGAACACAGTGGAGTAGTGGCACCCACATATTTGTGTAGAGAGCTGGTCAGAGCGTGGGCGAGGAGTGCTCAGGTCAGGCTGCCCAGAGCCCCAAGCTGGCGCTGGCTGTGTGTGCTTTGACTACTGACGGACGGCGCTCGTCTAGGGCGTACGTGCTAGGTGCTGAGCGAGGCGCTCACAGTCTGCCTCTCGCGGGTCCTGGGAGGGGGTGGCTCCTTGTTACAGCAGAGGAAGTGGACGCTCGGAGGAGTTAACGACTTACTCAGGACCACACCAGTATATGGAGGAGACCTGATGAGTCTAGGCTTCTATGACTTCAAAGCCTGGGTTGTCAGCACGCCACTGGGCCACCTTGTCTCCCCCTCCCCTGCAGGGGATGCGCCTGTGTGCTCAGCCCCACTTCCACACAGGGATCACTGCCCACCCTGCCCTGGGTGGGGGGTCTCCTGAGTAATCCTCAACTTGTCCGGGACAGGCAGATCCAGATGTACTGTATTTAAAGTTTCTCTTTCCCCCGCAGTGTGGTGAGATGTTAGGTGAAATATTAATTCATGGGTGATTCTCATCATAGCTGAACTAGAGAGAACAAAGATGCCAGGTCTTTAGGTTTTAAGTGAAAGGGCTAGGCTGTAAGAAGAGATCCGAAAGGGACCATAAGTAGGTAAGAGCTGGGGGCGGGGGGTGGGGAGGGTTTAGGGAAGAGTATCAGAAGCAGTGGAAGAGCAATTCCCTTAGCCCTGGGGGTGGGGTGGGCTGGGGTGGGGGCTCTCAGGATGGAGAGGCCCTGTGCCTTGCTCCCTGCTTGGAATTAGGGAGGACAGTGACCTGTCAGATGCTCCCCATACCACCAAGGCAGACGGGGATGGCAGTTTGGAAGGACCTGGCAGGATGGGGCTGGTGACAGTTGTCCAAATTTCTTTTGCCTGGAGAAGGGAGTTGTCCCAGAGAATCCTGTGAGCCCCAGAAGTCAGCCAAGAGCATGCCGGGGAGTGTGCTGGGGTCACTGCAGGAGGATGGGGTAGGCCCAGCCCCCAAATGGCAATGTGACCCAATTAGATGTGAACTGATGGAGTTTAAATCACCCGGCTTATTATAAGGATAAAGTTGACTTATAGAGAAAAAAAAAACTTATATTTTGCATACCTGAATTTGTGGGACTACTGCATTTCTGGAATTCCCATCATTATCACTGGAAAGGTCAACATTGAAAGGTTTAGAAGGTGTGGACCTAGAGGGCAAGGGGAGGTGGTTCTTCTATAGTGGACTTGAAGCTACTCCTTCCCCCGCGAGGGTCTTCAACTTAGGCTTCAGGGGAGCCTAATACCTTGGTCAGATCTCACTTTGTTTTGGAGAAGCCCAAGGTGGGGCCTCCCGGGTTGGCTGGGGAAGACAAATCCCCTGGAGCCCAGTTCCGCACTTGACCCAGCCAGCCCTCTGCAAACCCCGGGGCCTGGAGCCGGCGGGGGGAGTCCTGTGGGAAAGAGGCAGTAGCTGCGGGACAGTGGCTCAGCCGTGGGCCTCACACAGGACCGGAGTCCGTGGATCCCAAGGGAAAGGACTGCTGGGCCCGAGGCAGGAGAGGCCGTGAGGGTGGTTGGACCCAATCTCACCAGCTCTGCCTTTTCTCACCCTGCCGTGGGTCAGCATTGTTCCCGTCCTGAAGTGTGCGTTCCATAGCCATTCGCACATACACTGACGGAATGAACTTCACCTTGACAGAGGTAAGTAGAGCACAGGGCCTACTGCAGAGCCCACTGAAGCTTAGGTCCGGGCAGGAGGGGTCCCCAGTGGCCATGAACTGCCTCCCTGAAAGCAAGTACCTTCTCTGGGCCAGGCCTACCGGGAGGGGCGTGGCCCAGTATTTACAGCTCCCTTGAAGATGTGTGGAGGAACACCTGCAAATAATGGCGAGGGTAACCATCGAGTAGCTGGGGCTCCCAGCCCTCACTGTGTTCCATGCGTTGTTTAAAGCAGTCGATCTTCCCCAGGGTTCCTCATACCCCTTTGATCACGAGACACAGAGCCAGTTTTCTCAAGAAGAGAGCCCTCAGGGTATAGACATGACCCAGACCTGGAAGGCAGGTGCTGAGGCCCCCGACACAGGGTTTCTCTGTCTGGTGGAGCCCGATGGGTTCACTCTCCTCTCCCAGCAAGGCCCTCGGCTGGTCCGGCAGGAGAGTGGGGAGGAAGCGGTGTGAGTCTTGGCGCTGGCCGGGGTAGAGAGCCCTCGGTGACAGGCCTGCACAAGGGCAGAGGGCCCAGCAAGGGCGGTGCAGAGGTTCAGAAAAGACGTTCACCTACTTCTGTTTTGCTCAGAGATGGCCTGAATTTTTAATTGAAGCAAATTAAAACTTCCCAAAAATATTAGTCCACTTTCCTGGAGGCGTGCACACCCCCTTCCCTGTCAGTGATTTTGCACTATCTGCAAAAGAGCCAGTGTGGGGCCTGAGGAAGGCCTTGCCCAGCCTTTGGCCAGGGCTACCCTGCATGAAGGCTGCGCCCATTTACAAGCACTTCCCCAGACGCCCCTTCCCGTCATGGTCCTGATGGGACAGAATCCTCTCCAATCATTTTAGGGTGATGTACAAAGTGAGGTGAGGCTGGGGCAGTTGGGGAAAAAGCTCCCATTTCTTTGTGCCAAGATCTCAGTGAACATTTTTGTTTAACAATTCAGTGACATCCTCTGAGCCCTTTGTCCTGTGGGTGCTCTTTTGTCGGTGACCCAGAAGGCAGAGGTGCTGGTGTTGCCTGACTGTTACCATCCCTGAAGGTGTGTGACCTTTAGCTCTGTGCCTGTGCAGGAGAAGGTGCCAGGATGAACCTCTCAGACCCTGCCGCGCTCTGAGCAGAGGGGACTGCTTTGCCACTGACCCTTGTAAACAGATGTCAGTCTGCAGGCCTTGCCTTCCACACCCTGGCCTGTCCCCTGAGATCAGTTGTCTGTTGGGGCTGGCCTTCCCCCTCCCACAAGTGCTCATTGATTGCCTGCCTCTGGCCTTGGGCTTGCTGGGGCGGAGGAAAAGGATTCACTCCCTGAAACTACGTAACGTGTTTTCTGTGGAAGAAAAGGCGTGGGGATAAATACATAGTCACATCTGCTTCTGTTTGTATAAATAAAGTCTAGAGAGATGGACAGAAGGGGGTAGTGAGGGTGAAAACGAGGACAAGGCAGAGGGGAGTAGGGGGATTTTGAGTTTTTGCATTTTATCTAAAATATTTAAAACCTCAACGTATTTTGATTCAAGGTTATATTTAATAATTATACGAGATCCTAGGGAGTGGCCAAACTGAGTGGTATGAACTCCAATTCCTAAGATTTTGGAAGAGGATATAAGTCAGCTTGTAGGACCCATCTCTCTATCTCAACGGGAGAGGGTTCATCTTTGCTGATGAGTCATTTCATGTGGAGTGAGAGGCGAGGTCCTTCCTACTCCTTGGTCATGATGCTGGGGTAGCTTCTGAGAAGACCCTGCCCAGATTGGTTGCTGTGCCCGGAAATTCAGCCACGTTTCTGTGTGTGAAGCTTTGCCAGTCTCTGGGCGCATGCAGTATTTCGCATCTACTCACTTAAGAACCAGTGTGGCGTGATGGCCACATTGAAGAATCACAGTTAATTTAGATCCAAAAAATTCAGGATTATGCCTTAGTTCTGCAGCTCACTATTTAACCACGAGCAAGTAACTCACCCTTCATGATCCATGGCAGCTTCATCTACCATGAGGGCATGAGGCTAATCAACAACTTACCCAGTTCACAAAATTGTTGAGTGCAGTAATATACGTAGAAATACTGTGTGAACCATAAAGCATGATAAACGCTGATTTAAAAACCCACCCGCGCCTGGCCGGTGTGGCTCAGTGGTTGAGCATCGACCCATGTACCAGGAGGTCACTGATTCAATTCTCAGTCAGGGCACATGCCCAGGTTGTGGGCCTGATCCCCAGTGTGGGGCACACAGGAGGCGGCCCATCATTGTTCTCTCTCATCAATGTTTCTCTCTCTCCCTCATCCTTTCTCTCTGTAAAATCAGTAAAAAGAAAAATTATAAAAAATAAATTTTAAAAAACCTATCTGTTAGTTGTTACAACCTGCCCTGTTGCCTAGAAATGTCCTTTTGCCATCAGAAGAGGAAAAACCTGGGTCTCACTGTCCACGTGTCTATGAGTGGTGTTTGTCTCCCCGGTGCTTCAGACACTGGGAATGTGAGCAAGCCGTGGCATGTTTTTTCTTGGCTCATCCTTTGTCATTTGATCATCTTGGACTTAGTGACCTTTGTCCTCCAAAAAACATTCTTCAGTTTATTAGTCACTATAATTACTTGTGCACTGATCTTTAATTCCACAGATACTTATTGAGCTCTTGAGGTGTGCCAGGCTCTTGGGAGAGGAGCAGGGGTGGAATATAAGGGTGAATCAGACATGCTCCCACTTTCAAGGAGCTTACGGTCTAGAGGGAGTGGGCAACGTCGCCTTGGAGCTGGGTCATGAAAGACGGGGAAGACTACTGTAGGGGAGTATTGCAGTGATGGCTGTTTTGGAGCACCTGGTTTGTGCTGGTCTTTGTGCTAATCATTTTATGGACATTATCACACTCAGTACAACCCTGAAGGAAAAGTGTGATCTCAGTTTTACAGGTGAGGAAGCTGAACTCAGGTTAAGAAAGGGGATGCTCACCAAGGGACGCTGGATCTCAAACTCCAGTCCTTTCTGTCTTTCCCTGAAACTAGACCGATTAGAATGCCTACCCTGGTTCATCCTCTCGGACTTCTAAATCTGTCTCCTTGTGGCACCAGGTTCCAGGGGTACCACAACCTACCAGAAAAACCATCCAAATCCTCAACTCCCAAATATCCATACAGATGCCATTTCTTCCTGGCATGGGGCCATTCCCGAGCTCTTCCTTCTGTCCAGGACGCTCTCCTCTCCCTGGCTCCCCCAGCTCGCCCTGCATCGCATGGCTAATTCTTTAGGTCTTTGCCTAACTGTCCCCTCCCTACAGAGCATGTCCGTGACTGTGCTTTCCCGCCGTGGCACTTGCCACATTTCCTAATGATAAATGTATGTGTTTGCTTTGTTGTCTGTAAGCTGCCCAAGGGCAGGGACTGTCAGGGTCTTTCACCGACTTATGCCCAACGCCTGGTGTAGAGTATTGAGTGAATGAGCAGGTCTCGGTTTACACTCTTAGGTATACATAACATATCATTTTACAGCATTTTCAAAACAACGTTTTATTTGATCCCAGGGGGTTGGCATGACTCACTGACCTCACTCATCCCCCCTCCTTCTTGGGGAAACCTTCTGCTTTGCTGATTGGGGAGGGCAAAGGCCCGCTCCTCCACCCCCACCCCCACCCCAGCTTTTGGCCAAGACATTGCGTCTACTCTCGCTAATACTTTTTCTTCTGCAAACCGCCCTACCCATTCCCAAAACAACAAAATTCAAAGAAGTCTACTTGCTCTGGTGGAGTTAGGGGAGGAGAGAGCGAGGACATGAGATCATATGTCAAAATGTCATCCTAGCCACAGAGGAATCTACCTCTGGAGCTGAAAGGCGGGCTCTGCAGGGGCGAGAGCGCCTCCAGGCACAGGCGGTGCTGGCCTGAGATTGGATTTATTTCAAAGCTGAGTCCAAGTTTACTGAGGGACATGAGGATTATAATGGGATTAACCACTGCAGAGTAACAACAACAATAGTAAATAATAGGAATGACATTTATTGAGCACTTACTGTGTGCCAACTATTGAACTGATATTTTATATATAGCACCTCTAACTCCAGAGTCCGGGCTCTTTCTCAATGTCATAATACCTCTCTTGTAAAAATTAGGTCTTACCATAAGGCCAGTCAACACCAAATGACACTGGGCCCTCCTCTCTGGAGAGCAGGGAGGAGATATTCTTGAAAGAGGGAATTCCAGGTCAGTCTAAGTTACAACCTGGGGCTACCTGAACCCACAGCCTACAGTCTTCCAGAAACTCTTTAGCCTGCTAAATTAGGATTACAAAAGCAAAGATTGCCCTGCCGGTGTGGCTCAGTGGATTGAGCATCATCCCATGGCCTAAGGTTCCAGTTCGATTCCTGGTCAGGGCACATTCCCCGGGGTTGTGGGCTCGATACTCAGTAGGGAGCGTGCAGGAGGCAGCCGATCGATGTTTCTTGCATTGATGTATCTATCTCTCTCTCCCTCTCTAACAAAATAAAGCAAAATAAAAATAAATCAATAAAAACATGTGTGTGTGTGTATAAAAGGCAAACGTTCCATTGGCCAAGAAGTGTCAGAGTCTACCCTGGTGGAGGTAAAAGTGATTCCAATCTTTCTGTCTTCTGTTTCCACGTGGTGGTATCTGGAGGACTTATGGCCCTTGTAAGTGTAAGCCAACCTCCACTACTTTCCTGTGCGTATGTCATCATTTTTCAAATACAAGTTACTTGAAGGCTTCCCAGTGCTTGTGAGTCTTTGATTTGTAGAAACTAGCGAACATTTATTGAGCACTTATATGTGCCAGGCACTGTTCTAGTGCTTTACATGGCTGGACTTTTTTCATCCTCTCAACAACCCCATTATTGCTACCTTTATGCAGATGGGGAATCTGAAGCCCATAGAGGATAAATACTTGCTCAAGGTCATGCAGTTGTCAAATGGCAGAGCTGGGATATGAACTCAGGCCACTTGGCTCCAGATGACATGTTTAACCACTCCCCTATATGGCTTCTAGCAGCAAAGAGGCAGCCTCCTTAAAAATTCATCTGGGCCCGGCCAGTCTGGCTCACTGGTTGAGCGTTGACCCATGCACCAAGAGGTCTCTGGTTCGATTCCCGGTCAGGGCACATGCCCAGGTTGTGGGCCTGATCCCCAGTGGGGGGCATGCAGGAGGCGGCCAATTGATGTTCTCTCTGATCATTGTTTCTATCTCTCTCCTTTTCTCTCTAAAATCAAAAGAAAAAATTTTTTAAAAAAGAACTCAAAAATCACTTTAAAAAATTCATCTGGGAAGTTCTTGGTGCAGACATTCAAGTTGGACTGGGCTGTGGAGGAGGGTAAGGGGGGGTGCTCTGTGCTCTGCCTTTGCTGTCACCTTTCCTGTCACCATTTGAGTATCTACAGGCTCTGAGCTGGGAGCTGACAGGGCAACCACACACATATTCTCTCTCTCTCTCTCTCTCTCTCTCTCTCTCTCTCTCTCTCTCTCTGACACACACACACACACACACACACACACACACACACACACAGTGGCCATCCTTGATGCATACAGGAGCATTCTTGTCACAGAAACAAAGACCCCACTGGGAACACTGTAGGGGATTGGAGGCAGTAGAACGCAGTGGCAAAGCCTCCAGGATGCCAGGAGGTCTGAGTAGGAATGATGAGGGCAGACACTGATGTCTGTCTGATTGGGTGAGCTGGCACGAAACAACGGGGCTGTCAGCATCTCCACCCTGAAAGGAGAGAGGAACTTGGGTGTCTAATTTCAGAAGATCCTTTCAGGGGAGATTGCACTCCATCATCCCATGGGCTAGGGGTTAGAGGAAAGGGCTTGCAAGGCTAGAGACCAAAGCTGCTGACTGCGGGCAGGGTGGGGGAGTCCCCAGCTGGGAAGAGGATGGGAGTCAGGGTTTCAGGAAGACCAGGACCTGGGGCAGGGCTTCAGAGGATGAGCCAAGTGGTGCTCATGAGGCATTAATGTCCCATGTTCACGAGGTCCCATGTTGGCAAGACCCACCTCAGGCTGTCTTGGTATTCAAGTTGCTGCTGTTGGAATTTACTGGGTAAAAGCCAGGGACTGGAACCATGACCCAGATGTAGAAGGTAGACTGAAGACCAGAGAGCCCTCCACAATGTCCCCACTGGGAAAGGCTCCAAGGCTCTTGCTTGTCTCTGAGGAAGTGAAGGCTCTACCCAAACAGCACTCAAGGTGGAGACTTGGAACCTGGGTACCTGGCTCAGAGCAATAAAGGATTGGGATGGTGTATTGGTGTGTGGGCTGCAGTGACAAAGTATGAATGGAGCGGCTTGAGAAGAGAAAGGTATTATCTCGCGGTTCTGGAGGGTGGAAGTCTGAGATCAAGGTGTCGGCAGGGCCATGCTCCCTCTGAAGGTGCAGGGAAGGACCTGTTCCAGGCCTCTCCCAGCTGCTGGTAGTTCTTGGCTCGGGGCAGCATAGCTCCAGTCTTCACATGGTGTTCTCCCTGAGTGCGTCTGCTTCCAAATTCTCCTTTTTGTAAAGACACCAGTCATATTGGAAAAGGAGTTACCCTACCCCTTTATGACCTCATCTTAACATCTGTAACTGTGCTATTTCCAAATAAGGTCACATTCAGAGGTAGTGGAGAATAGGACTTCAACATACGAGTTTTGGGGGAACACACTTCAACCCATAAGGGATGGGTCTCACGTCCTGAGACTCGGGGCACAGTCCACACGCTCTGCTTTGCACACTGAGTCCCACACTGGCATCTTGTTTTACCCTCTCAACGCACCCTGTGAGTCAGAGTGGCCAAGCACAGCCTTTTCAGTAAGACAGGCCTGCAGTGGTTAAATGTGGCTCAGGCATTCACCTTCCACACACCAGGGATGCCCTGTCGGCAACCTGCTTCCCAGCTGTGACCATGGTAGGTTGACAAGCCTCCCTGCACCTCTGTGGTGGGTCTGAGCTGGGTCTGGAGAGGGCCTAGCATGTGGCTACTGGCATAAAGCAAAATGGGTGTTCCACACACTAGCTGCCTCCCCTCCCCCCTCTCCCCCCCTTTGCCCTTGTGCAGCTCTGAGTGTGGAAAAATCTTCCTTTGGATTGAGCTGGGACCCAGATGAGGGCAAGGGTTGGAGAGGGTAAATTACATGTCCAAGGTCACAGAGCTAAACTTTTCCCCCTCACTGGAGCACCATCGGGCCAGCACCGTTCCCCCTCCTCCCAGGAGTTAGTTTCCTCTCCTGGGCCTGGCCAGTTCCACCCTCCCCTGGCCATCAGCTCCATCCCCATTTCTCCCGCCACCCTCTTATGTTTTCCTAAGGATCCAGGGATGTGGCCTTAATGCATATTATCGAGAGGCTGTTCATGGCCTCGTGCTAGGTGCCCAGTTTCTGGGAGACCCCAGAGGGACAAATGGGGATCCAGTAGTTTCTTCCTAAGACCCTTGCCCTTGGAAAAAGAGATGTGACCTCGGGGAGTGGGAGACCAGGGAAAGGAGGCAGGGGAACAGCCACAGAATCTTAGAGCCTATGGAACTTGGGAACACTCCTGTTCCTTGGAACGCTCCTATTCCAGGCCCTGCAGGCAACAGGTGGGCAGCGGAGGCCCTGGGAATGGGGGTAACGGAGCAAGGTCAAATGTTGGGTGGTGCCGGGTGGCTGAAGTCCGGAGGAGCGGCTGCATTGGGATGGAAGGGAAGCATAGCTGGTGGCGGCTTCCCTGCGCTGTGAACTCAGTTTCCAAGGTTGGAGGGGCTTGTGTCTGTGGAGGGGCGGCCTCGGGGAAGCCGGAGGGGAGGGGAGGCTGAAAGCAAGGGGGGGAGGGAATCTGGGGATTGTGGGACCGGAGGGCCGCGCTCCCACCCCCAGCGAGGCGTGGGATGCCCGGAGAAAGGGCTGGCGGGCCGGTGGGCTGCTGCGGGGGCCGCGCGTGGGGGCCGGCCGGGGAGGGCTGACTCACTGCCGCCCGCTCCCATTGTGCGGGCCGGCGGCGGCGGCGGCAGCGCTGCGGAGCCAGCGCGAGGAGGTGGAGCCGCGGGCTGCGGGCTCCGGCGCCTGCGTCCGCCCGGCCGGCTCGCCTCCGCCGCGGGCGTCCCAGTGCGCGACCGGCCCCGGAGCCAGAGCGGGAGGGAGATGGGGCGCGAAGGCCGGCCCGGGCCCCGCACGCTCCCGAGCCCCGAGGTACCGCAGGGCGGGGCGGGGCGGGGCGCGGCGCCGGGCCGGCCCCGGGGTGTCCCGGGCGTGGCAGGGCCTTGGCTGGGCGCTCGGGCAGGCGGGGGTCGGGCTCCGGGGGGGCAGAGGGCTGCCTTGTGAGGATCCTGACCCTGCCTTCCTCCCGCAGGGCTCTCCACTAGGCCCCCGCAGCGCCCCCGTCCTCTCACCCGGGTCAGGGGTCCCTCAGTGAGTGAGAGCCGCCGAAGCCGCCTCCCGGGCCATGGCCAACGGAGTGATCCAGCCGCCCGGGGGCGCCTCCCCGCTACCCCAGGTGACTGACGCGTGGGGATAGGGGATGAAGAGGGGGGGTAGACCCCCAGGAGGAGAGGGGAGCCCTCTGGCTGACCCTGGGATTCCCATCTCCAAGATGAAGCTAGGCTAGGCGGTATGGAGAAAGAGGGGGTCTTTTGCTGTTTTTCGGATCTGTTGCCCCATCTTCCCAAGCCCTGGGAGTCTGGGGTGCTGATCCTAACTTGAGGCCTTGGAAAAAGGTGCCATAGAAGATGGAGCCTGCTGGTCCTCCTCTCCTCCCCCCAGGGCTTGGAGTTGGGGCGGGTGTGGGGTGTTCATGGGTCAAAGGTCATTAGGCGAGCTGTCTGAGCCTGCAGGTCCGGGTGCCCTTGGAGGAGCCCCCTCTGAGTCCAGACATGGAGGAGGAGGATGATGACTTGGGCAAGACCTTGGCTGTGAGCAGGTTTGGGGATCTCATCAGCAAGCCCCCAGCCTGGGACCCTGAGAAGCCCATCCGCAGCTACAGCGAGCGGGACTTTGAGTGTGGGTAGCCTGGGGACCCCTAGTCTGGCTGCCCTCACCACCATCACCTTCATTGCCACCATCACTGTGCTCACCACTGGCTTGGTCACCCAGTGCCATCTTGTGCTGGACGCTGTGCTGGACATATACTGGGCCACCATGCCATGTTAAGTCATCCTGCCTCACTCACCCATTGCCTGTTCGCTTGTCAGGGAGCTGCATCCCAGTCGCAGGGGAGCTGTAGGGAAATGGGCCCGAGGCCTTCCTTAGTGACCTTCATCCTTCCCAAGGGTCTGCCATACCCCTGGCCCTCCTCTCTCTGCCTCCTCTTCCCTCCTCAGCTCTCTGACTCTACTTTTTCCTTCTTTGCTGCATCGTGTTCTCCTGTTCTCACCACCCCTCTCTCATGCCCCCCTCCATTATTCCCGTCCCCCCAGTCTACTAGGCCTCTCCAGTGACAGGACATGGACACATGTTAGGGGCAGTCTGGCTCTGGAGGAAGGACTAAGGTGCCCTTGTTTGAGGCCTTGAGCTAGAATAAGGTGTGTGTCCCCAGGGTGGTGTGGGGTCCCTGTCTGCTGCAGGGGGTCCCAACTGGCTCTCCTGCACCCTCAGTTCATCGGCACACATCACATCACACCCACCACCCGCTCTCGGTGCGCCTGCCTTCATCCCACAAGCTGCGGCGAGGGCTCCCCGCCTCTGCCCGGCAAACCAGGAGGAAGAAGAAGAAGGAGAAAACCTCCGCTGCCCCCTCCGAGGGGACCCCTCCCATCCAGGAGGAGGGGGGAGCTGGCGTGGAGGAGGAAGAGGAGGAAGAAGAGGAAGAGGAAGGGGAATCTGAGGCAGAGCCCGGGGAGCCTCCACCCTCAGGACCCCCACAGAAAGCAAAGGTAGGGGCCTGCCACCGAAGGGGGCCGGCGAGTGCGGAGAGGAGGCCTCCGCCAGGCTGAGAGCTGGGTGGGTCAGGAGCCCAAGACATGTGTGGTTTGTCCACAGTTCTCCATTGGAAGTGATGAGGATGACAGTCCCAGCCTCTCCGGGAGGGTCGCCTCCACCAAGGCCCTGTCCTCGGCGGACTCTCGCTCCGACAAGAACCCCCAGCACTCGGTCAGGTACAGGCCTTTAGCCCAGCTCAGAGGAGGGCCCAAGCTCCTTCCTGATCCTGGGAAGGGTGTCCACCTCTGACCCCAGAGAAGAAGGAAAGAGGAGAAGGCGCAGAGGAGGCCTGGAGGGATGCCCCTCTCTGTCCACAAGATGGGCAAAGAGGAGAAATCAGAGGGCCAAGAGGGAACGAGTCCTCCAGGAGAGAGGGTGTCAGAGTGTGGAGGAAGCCCGGGATCGAGAGGAAGGGGGACCAGCATGATGGGGCAGGAAGGTGGAGGTGAGCTTTCTTTTCTGCCCAGGAGGAGCTTATGTCTAGTGCGCAGGGTGGGCCAGTCCAGGCCCTGCTCCTAGTTGGAGGCAAAGGAAACCCCTAATCTGGTCTGTTTCCACTGTGGTTCCCTACCAAGTCCAAGACTGCCTGTTGCCTCCTCAGCTCGCCCAGCCCCCGGACCCAGGCCTCCCGAGTCGCAGGAGAGAAGAGCCGGCCTTGGAGCCCATCAGCCAGCTATGACCTGCGGGAGCGGCTATGCCCAGGCAGTGCCCTGGGCAGCCTGGGTGGCCCAGAGCAGCAGGTGCCCACTGATGAGGCAGAGGCCCAGATGTTGGGCTCCGCAGACCTGGATGACATGAAGAGTGAGTGACACTCTGTGGCTGCCCCCATGTCCCACTCCCATGAGCCCTGAACCTGTGAAGGACCTTGGAGAGGCTCTATGTTCTCCCCCACCCAGGGCTGAGCTCTACTCCGCAGTATTCCTGTCTGCTGGAATGTGGCCAGGGACGGGGAGCTCACTACCCAACCAAGCCAGAGCTCCCTACATCTCAGCTCTTGTTTCCAGAGCTGAGATTTCCCTTCACGACACCTCTGTCCTTCTTCCTGATTCTGTCCTCTGAGTCACCCCAGAATAAGGCATCCCCTCTTCCACATGGTGTTTGGAAATATCATTATATTTCCCTCCTCTTCTCAGGACAGACTCTTTTTACCCGTTCAGACCAGCCCCCTGAATCTGAGCCACTGTGCCAGGCCCTGCTTCTCCCTATATTAGGGGCTCACTCCCAATCCACCACCCTTGGCTGTGGTCTCGGCACATTCTTTCCATCTTATCGGGCCCTGGTTTCTGTGCCACCTGTCATCACCCACGGGGCTCTGTGCCCAGGCCAGAGGCACCGCTGACCCGCCTTCCTCCCCCTTAGAACCAGTGTGCGGGGGTGGGGGGAGGGCTTTGAGTTCACTACGTCATGGAAAGTTGCCAGGGCCTGAGGACAGGGACAGGAACAATCCGATGGCAGCAGCAGTGGTGGTGGCAGGATGGGGAGGGTCAGGGGGAGGGTGTGTTTACAGACTCAGGGTGGGGGCTGACAGCAGCCGGGAGCAGTCCTGGGGGCCTGGGGAGTTGGGGTGGAGAGGCCCAGCCACCTTCCGCTCTGGTTGGACAAAGACCACTCCTGCCCAGGCTCCCATCTCAGGAGAGCCGGCACTAGGAGGGAGCAGGGCTGAGGCTTCAGCCCCTCTGGGGAATGATGAGCCAGCCGGAGGAGGTCACAGAGCCCAATGGGGCACTGAGCTCCAGGCCTTGGGCTGCCGAGGGCCGGGGCCCTGGTAGGGCTCCAGCTCCCAGCCCTCGAGATTCGCTGGCCTCAGAGGACTTAGAGATGTTTGTGCTGGACCTTGAGGACTGTGACCTGTGGGAGACCACCAGGGACCAGCTGAGCCCCATGGCAGGGGGACCAGCTTGTGAGTAAACAGGCTACTGACCTTTCCCCAGCTTCTGGCCTGGAGGGGCAGGCGGGGAGGAAGGGCGAGAGCTGCCCGAATCTGCCCGGATGTGGACCTGCGGGTTAGACCTGGGTTGGGTGCCGAGAGCGGGCTCAGGAGAAGGGCCAGGGCTGGGCGCCTGGCGACTCGACGTGGGTGCTGGCACCCCAGATGAGGGGCAGAGGCCACGGCAGGGCTGTGGACGGGGTTGGGGTCTGCCTTTTTACTGTGGCTTGGCTGATGTTTGTGTGACTTTGGGCTAGTCCTTCCTCCTCTCTGGGCCTCAGCCTCCTTATCTATGAAGCAGCCACGTTAGACGAGGTGATCCTGTTGGCATGGCCCCTGGGTGACTGTGGTGCCCACCAAGTGGACTGGCTGGGTAGAGCAGGGGGCTGGCGGGGCTGGCCATGACCCCGAGGCCCCGAGCTGGACCTCTGGGACTTCCAAGTGCCCCTTCTCCACAGGTCACCGGCTGGAAGACAACCCTGGCATGCGGCGGCACCTAGTGAAGAAGCCATCTCGAACGCAGGGCGGGAGGGGCAGCCCCGGAGGCCTGGCCCCCACCCTACGCAGGAAGAAGAAGAAGAAGCAGCTAGACCGGAGGCCTCATGAGGTACGGACCCAAGGAGGTGGGCCTGCAGCTTCCTCCTGCCTCTGTCCCCAGAGCCCCCCAGTCCCTCCCTGCCCGCCTTGCCCTGTCGCCATGTCCCACCTGGTGCCCCGGCCCTCAGGCCCTCACCCGTGGTGCCTACCCCAGGTGTTTGTGGAGCTAAACGAGCTGATGCTGGACCGCAGCCAGGAGCCCCACTGGCGGGAGACGGCGCGCTGGATCAAGTTTGAGGAGGACGTGGAGGAGGAGACGGAGCGCTGGGGGAAGCCCCACGTGGCCTCTCTGTCCTTCCGCAGCCTTCTGGAGCTCAGGAGGACCATCGCCCACGGTAGGGACCCTGCAGGCCTGGGCCTGGGGCTGCGTGCCCTCTTCACAGACGGCAGAGCTCGTGCCAGGCTGCCCAACGCCCGGGGAACACTCCCTGGAGTCCTGGCCCAGGACTGCTAGCCTGCACAGCCGTAAGCTCCGAGGGGCAGGGTGGTGCCCCCGGTACCTGGCACTGTACCTGGGCATAGTAGACATCAGTTCATGTGGAGTAAACCGACACATGACGCCCCTCCCTGGTGAAGAGGGGCCGTGACCTTGTTCTGCGCTCCCTTTTCACAACCGTCTCTGGCTGCGCTGTGGCCGCACGGAGTAGTGTGTCTGCCTGGGCACATGGGTGCCCGGCTCACCCACATGTGTGCCTGCCCTGGGGGACCAAGGCGCTGGGGGTGGTGTTTTCCTGATAGGACCATGTCCCTTGCTCTGACTGTGCCCTCAGGAGCTGCCCTCCTGGACCTGGAGCAGACCACTCTGCCGGGCATTGCACACCTCGTGGTGGAGACCATGATTATGTCCGACCAGATCCGGCCGGAGGACAGGGCATGTGTCCTGCGCACCCTGCTACTGAAGCACAGGTGCCGGGGGGTTGCCAGGAGGGGGCCCCGGTTCAGCTGTCCCTCCAGAAGCATACACTCTCCCGTGTGGCTTTCCAGCCTCTGCTTGAGTGCCCCCAAGCGATGGGGAGCTCACTCCTGATTCGTCTTTGGACAGCACCAACCATTAGAAAGTCCTTTCTTACACTGAGGCAGAGGGATAGAGGCCCTGACCCTCCATTTCTCACGTCCTCATCACCTCAGTCTGCCAAGATCTCCTCCTCCTAACCTGCCCTGCCCCTCTCTCCTTTCCCCAGCCACCCCAATGATGACAAGGACAGTGGCTTCTTTCCCCGAAACACATCCAGCTCCAGCGTGAACTCGGTCATGGGGAATCACCACCCCACTCCCAGTCACGGCCCTGATGGGGCGGTGCCTACCATGGCCGATGACCTTGGGGAGCCAGCCCCACTCTGGCCTCACGACCCTGATGCCAAGGAGGTTAGTTGCCGTACTCTGACCTGGTTGGGGGACTGAGAGGGCTTCCAGTTTCAATGGAGGCCGCTGGTGGCTTCATTGAGTGGGTGGGTCAGGAAGGGGCTTGCCTGGCAGTACACTAGGCACGTGAGGGGATCTCCAGGGGACGTGCAGGGCAGACCCCTGTTTTGGAGAAACAGGAGGTTTAAATGGGATGATGTGGCAGACCCAGGGGAGCCATTTAAACAAGATCAGGCGGAGGTGGTTGTGGGGGGCTTGGAGAAGGGGTCCACCTGGGCCGGGCCCCTCCTGCGTTGAGGCACGTCACTGACAGTCCCTCCCCTGGCCGGGGTGGGAGAAAGCAGGGCTCAGACCCCGGAACTGGAGGGCGGAGTCCAGGGCTGGAGCAAGGGAAGGGAGGGCCTGCCACGGCCGCCGGTCTGGGTCCCAGCCCTATTCCAGTTCTGCGTCCTCAGAAGCCCCTCCACATGTCTGGGGGAGACACTCACCGGGGGAAAAGCCTGAAGCTGCTGGAGAAGATCCCCGAAGATGCCGAGGCCACGGTGGTGCTCGTGGGTAAGGAGCTGGGGCGCACAGCTTGCCTCGAGCTCTGGCCTGCAGGCTGCTCTTCCATCCTCACCCGGCCCCCCCCCCCCCGCCCCTCCCAACCCGCCTCTCTCCAGCCCTCTCTTGCCCAGTCCTCTGCCTGCTTCCCTTCGGTTTTCGGCTGTCTTGGACAGCTGCTCGTCCATGTCGCCCCTTTGTGAGATTTAGAAAAAAAAGCACCCTTCCTTACAACCCTCAATTTCCAGATGTTGATAAATTGTGAATAAGTCTCCTTTGGAATGCACAACCGGCCCCCCTGTCCGTGGTGGCCTCGACGGCCCCCGTGCCCAGCGCCCCGTGCCTCCCTCTCCCCCAGGCTGTGTGCCCTTCTTGGAGCAGCCGGCAGCAGCCTTCGTGCGGCTGAGTGAGGCTGTGCTCTTGGAGTCTGTGCTTGAGGTCCCCGTGCCGGTTCGCTTCCTCTTTGTGATGCTTGGGCCCAGCCACACCAGCACTGACTATCATGAGCTTGGGCGCTCCATTGCTACCCTCATGTCTGACAAGGTTGGTCTGCAGCCCATGGGCTGGGCCCTCCCCGTTCCCTGTCCCTCTCACTGTCCCCTGTACCCATGGATGCAGGGCTACTAGAGGCCTCCCGGGTGGAGGCAGTGCTTTGGGGTGGTGGAGAGGCTGTTGGCCAGGGGGAGGAAGGGAGGCCCCCGCAGCTGGGGCCGTGGCATGGGAGGTGGAAGCAGGGGAGAAGCAGCCCAGACCTCCAGGTTTTGAATGTGACACGAGACTTGAGTGGGCTGGATACGTTGGTCTTTGCTGTGGCTTCTCCTGGGCTTGGATAGGAGAGTGGTGTTCAGTCCTGACCAACCTACAGGACGTGGGCACTCTCCAGCCAGAGTGGTCCTGGAGGCCTCTGCCATGCCAGGTGTTACCTCTGTCATCGTTGCCTTGTGGAAAGGTCTAGAGGCTCCCAGGGGAATAGAGGGCATTCGGAGGGGGCAGCGTTCCGGGCTGTGGCTGTTTGCCGGCCAGCAGGGCCCATGGGTCAGAATTTGGACAGCTGGTCTGGACCTGTGTATGCGGCCGAACATCCTAATACCCCCTCCTGAAGCCCCCTCCCAAGGCCTCCCTGGTCAGCTCAACCTCTGCTTCCCTGCCCCCAGCTGTTTCACGAAGCTGCCTACCAGGCGGACGACCGGCAGGACCTCCTGAGCGCCATCAGCGAGTTCCTGGACGGCAGCATCGTGATCCCGCCGTCGGAGGTGGAGGGCCGCGACCTGCTGCGCTCCGTGGCTGCCTTCCAGCGCGAGCTGCTGCGGAAGCGGCGGGAGCGGGAGCAGACCAAAGCAGAGCTGACCACCCGAGGGGGCTACGTGGCCCCTGGGAAAGGTCAGACCCGTTGGGGCCCAGAGCCCCCCGAGCTCCCCTCCACAGGTTCTGAGGCTGAGAGCCCAGCCCTGTCCTGACTGAGTCCTGGATGCAGCTTCCAGTCCCTGACCCCAGGCCTCTGCCCCGTGGGCCAGGCTGGGGAGGATGGGGGCCTCCAAGCAGGAGGGGGTGGTCTGTGCTCCAGCAGCCTCTTGTTCCCCAGAGCTGTCGCTGGAATTGGGGTGCTCTGAGGCGGCCCCTGAAGATGACCCCCTGAGGCGGACTGGCTCGGTGTTTGGGGGGCTCGTCCGGGACGTGAGGCGCCGGTACCCGCACTACCCCAGTGACCTGCGGGACGCGCTGCACTCCCAGTGTGTGGCCGCCGTGCTCTTCATCTACTTCGCCGCCCTCAGCCCTGCCATCACCTTCGGGGGGCTGCTAGGTGAGGGGGCGGAGAGGCGAGGGCTCAGTGTTTCTGGGCCAGGGTTTTCCGATGGTCTCTTTAGGGTGAGAGGAGGTAGTCTTCCGTGTGACCATCCTGAGCTGCTGGCTCGGGATTCAAGGGGTCACTTTTGGGGAGCTATAAAATGAGAAGAGGTGGAGGATCCTGTGCTCACCCTGGGGGGCTGGGATGAGGTATGGAGTTTACAAGGGGGCCCTAGGTACTGCTGTGGGGGGCTGCTCCATTCTTGTTGGGTCCCCAGGTTAAGGTAAGCTAGATGAGGAAGACGGGCCAGGTGGGGGCCAGGCCAGGGCCATGCCACTGACCCTTGCCCTCCCCAGGGGAGAAGACCGAAGGGCTGATGGGTGTGTCTGAGCTGATTGTGTCCACGGCTGTGCTCGGAGTCCTCTTTTCTCTGCTGGGTGCCCAGCCGCTGCTCGTGGTTGGCTTCTCAGGGCCACTGCTGGTCTTCGAAGAAGCCTTCTTCAAGGTGACAGCCCTCCCTGCTACTCCCCAGGGATCACCTGCTCCTCCCCTGGGCCCTCAGCCAGGTGACAGGTCCCTCCGACCTCTCCCTGCTGCTTAGAGCTAACCCCGCCCCGCTCCCTGCCCGTGGGCCCTGGCTGCAGGGCAGACGGCTGTGGTAACCACTCCTCCTCCTGGCCGCCAGTTCTGCCAGTCCCAGCACCTGGAGTACCTCACCGGCCGGGTGTGGGTTGGCCTCTGGCTGGTGGTCTTCGTCCTTGCTCTGGTGGCCGCTGAGGGCAGCTTCCTGGTCCGCTATATCTCGCCTTTCACCCAGGAGATCTTCGCCTTCCTCATTTCTTTCATTTTCATCTACGAGACCTTCTACAAGCTCTACAAGGTGGAGGTTCAGAGAGGCTGTGGGCAGGGCAGGTTCGATGGGGGTGGGCACGCCCGGGAGAGAAGAACCTGGAGGCGATGGCATGGGACGTTGGGAGCAGAGGGTTCAAGGAGGGGGACTTCGTTGGGTGTGGGTGTAGGGGTTCGGGGCCCTGGGTGGGGTCTGAGCTGAAGGGGAAGAAATCAAACCCACAAGGTATTGGCCAGAACTTCAGGATCCACCTGCACAGGTGTGTGAAGAAGTAGTCACTGTCAGCACTGTGGGTCTGGGTGTCCTCGAGTCACCTTGTGCAGAGGGGTGTGTGTGTGTGTGTGTGTGTGTGTGTGTGATGTAGTTCGATGTCTGTGTTACAGTTACCTGGTCAGGTGGGTGAGGGGCCAGCCTTCTCCCTTGCAGGTGTACTTGTGTGTGTGATGTAGTTCGATGTCTGTGTTACAGTTACCTGGTCAGGTGGGTGAGGGGCCAGCCTTCTCCCTTGCAGGTGTACTTGTGTGTGTGATGTAGTTCGATGTCTGTGTTGCAGTTACCTGGTCAGGTGGGTGAGGGGCCAGCCTTCTCCCTTGCAGGTGTACTGATGGTGAGGAAATCAGGGGCATCTGCCCAGGTGAGCAGTAGGGCAACCTTGTAACCCATACAGGTGTTCACGGAGCACCCACTGTTGCCGTTCTACCCCCCTGAGGGGACCCTGGAGGCGAGGCTGGGCCTGAATGGGAGTGCTCTGCCCCCCACTGAGGGGTCGCCGGGCCCACGGAACCAGCCCAACACGGCTCTGCTGTCCCTCATTCTCATGCTTGGAACCTTCTTCATTGCTTTCTTCCTACGCAAGTTCAGGAACAGCCGCTTCCTGGGTGGCAAGGTACAGGGCTTGCGGGGCCTCTCTCAGTGCCCGCTGTCACTGCTGGGTCCCCCCAGAGGGGCTGCCCCTCTCCTGGTCAACCCACGGATCCAACCCAGTCTGTGTAGCCCCCCCGATCAGAGGCCCCAGAGAAGCCTCATTGGAAGAGGAGTGCCCCCCGGGGCTGGCTGCCACTCATGGGGTCTAAAGGGACAGGTTAGGGAACTTCCCGAACCAGCTCAGACCCACGAGAGCTTGGGGTACTGAGCCCATGTCGGTCTCCGGAGCCTTACCTCCACTCTGCCGCCTCTCCGCAGGCTCGCCGCATCATCGGGGACTTCGGCATCCCCATCTCCATCCTGGTGATGGTCCTGGTGGACTACTCCATCACAGACACCTACACACAGGTGAGCGAGCCCTTCCCCTCCGGCAGCTGGTTCTCACCCCAGGGCCTCGAGAGGCCGGCTGCGACACGTGCATGGCCCCAGCAGCCGGGATCGGGGCGCGGCAGTGACCTGCTGGGGCCACTCTGCGATGGACGGGCTGGGGTGCAGAAGCAGCCACGGGGCCCCCCTGAGGAGGCCACCTAGGAGGTCTGAGGCTACGTGTGGCTCTTAGGCAAGACTCCTGGAGGAGCAGGTGTGGGTTTGGGGGCAGAATCCCAGGTGACCCCACAGCAGGTTTCCTGGAAGTTCGGGGATCTGTCTCTGTCCGGGTCACCGGACCCCTGTAGGTATAGCAACTTTGGAGGATGCAAAATTAACTTCCCCCAAACCTGTTCATCCCCCAGCTCCCTGGAGCCCTTGTACTGGGGACACACAGCTTGGTGGGGGCAGCTGCTGCATGGGTTCCTGGCGTGGGGAGGCAGTGTCCCTGAACCCTGTCTTCCTTTGGGCCGTGCAGAAGCTGACGGTGCCCACCGGGCTCTCCGTGACCTCCCCCCATAAGCGTACATGGTTCGTCCCACCTCTGGGCAGCGCTCGTCCTTTCCCACCCTGGATGATGGTGGCGGCTGCTGTCCCCGCCCTCCTGGTCCTCATCCTGATCTTCATGGAGACACAAATCACGGCGTGAGAGGGCCGGGGGACGCTGGGCAGACGAGTGGAGGGTGGCGGGTCGGCAGCAAGGGGGACAGTTTCCTGTGGTGCTTTGACCTGACATCTGTCTGGTGCCACCGCCATGTGCAGGGTGGCACTTGGCAGCCCTCCGAACACTAGAGCATGTTCTCACTCAGCGATGCTCACATTATCTCATTTTGGTTAAACCACAATAACGTGGTGAGATCTGTCATCTGGCTTTTGTGGTTTTAAACTTCCACAGTGTGGGAATTTGGCTCAAATGTGCTTAAATGTGAGAACTTTAATTTGGGAACGTGAAAGAGGAAGCTGGCAGATCCTGGGGAGAGCTCTCCTCGGCTTCCCCCACCCCCTTCCCTGCAGCGTGCCTGGCCCTGCGCGGCTGCTCACCCCCACTCCTCCTCTGTGCAGGCTCATCGTCAGCCAGAAGGCGCGGAGGCTGCTCAAAGGCTCTGGCTTCCACCTGGACCTGCTTCTGATCGGCTCCCTGGGGGGACTCTGTGGGCTGTTTGGGTTGCCCTGGCTCACGGCTGCCACCGTCCGCTCAGTCACCCATGTCAACGCACTGACTGTTATGCGCACCGGCGTTGCGCCGGGTGACAAGCCCCAGATCCAGGAGGTGCGGGAGCAGAGGGTCACCGGCGTGCTCATCTCCAGCCTTGTGGGTGAGAGCGTCCACCTTGTAAGGCCCCGCACCCTGCCCCACACACTTGCCTTCTTGGACCCCAAGGCCTTAACTCAACTCTCTATTCCAGGCTTGATCCAGGGCCCTTCTGAATCTCCAAAAGTGGCCTGTCTAGCCCCTGCCCTGCCTGCCATCCCTGCTTCTTGACCCTCCATGAGCCATTTTTCTCTTGAGTCCTTTCCTGGTTCTCTGTCCTGCTCCATCTTTTCTTGTTCATGGTGACGAGGCCCAGCTGATCAGTTGCATGGTCCATGTCCACTCCCCACCAGGCCCGTCTGTCCTCACAGGGCTGTCTGAGGGGTCAGGTAGGTCTGTGTCACCTCCTCTAGGCCTGTCCATCGTCATGGGGGCTGTGCTGCGCCAGATCCCACTGGCCGTGCTCTTTGGGATTTTCCTGTACATGGGGGTCACTTCACTGTCCGGCATCCAGCTGTCCCAGCGCCTGTTGCTCATCTTCATGCCAGCAAAACACCATCCTGAGCAGCCCTATGTGACCAAGGTATGGCCAGGAAGCATGGAGGTGGGGTGGTGGGGAGGGGTCCAAGGGATCCCCGTGGGCTGGACGTGGACGGGATAGAATGACTATGAAGATAAGTTGGGACCTGGGGAGCCAAGTCCGCAGAGATGTGGGTGGGAGTGGGTGAGACCCGACGTCTGTTCCAGGTGAAGACGTGGCGAATGCACCTGTTTACCTGCATCCAGCTGGGCTGCATCGTACTGCTCTGGGTGGTCAAGTCCACGGCCGCCTCGCTCGCCTTCCCCTTCCTGCTGCTGCTCACTGTGCCTCTGAGGCGTTGCCTTCTGCCCCGGCTTTTCCAGGACAGAGAGCTGCAGGCGGTAAGGGATTGTGCTTGGGGCGGTGTCAGCGTGGAGGGGGCCTGGAGTCAGGGAGACCTGGTTTCCTACCTCTGCTGCACCGCCGCCAGTTGTGTGACAGTACACATGTTACCTGACCTTTGGAAAGCTTACTTCATCTGTATAATGGGGCTAATAGTAGAATCGACCGTATGGGATCGTTGTGAGGCTTAGGCACGAATCCAGGTGAAGTGCTGAGCGCGATGGTTTGGGGTGAAGTAAGCACAGGGCTGCTGCAGACAGCTGTGCAGGCTGTGCGCTGAACAACAGCCAGTCGCTGAAGGATGAGTGGGGGTGGGGTGGTGCTAAAATCCACATGAGCCCTATTTTTGTCATCTAGAGTAAGGGACAACTTTTTGCAAGTCATCCACCCAAACCTGGTCTACAGAGGTATACCGCAAGAGCTAGGAGTGGCTCCATGAAAGTACTTCATATGTGGTAGCTGCTATCATTAGTATTGTTATTAAGAGCTGTCGCTAGAGGGGGTTGGGGTGACCTGAAGGCTTTGGCCTATGGGAAATGCTTCAGTCTGAGGTCACAGCGCCTGCAGACAGTGAGGTCTGGAAAGGCCTGGGAGCAGCGAGGGCAGCTGGCCAGGGGAGGAGCTGGGGAACCGGGGAGTGAGAGTTGGCTTCCCTGCCTCTTCCGACCTTCTGCTCCTTCTGCAGCTGGACTCTGAAGATGCTGAACCAAACTTCGACGAGGATGGTCAGGACGAGTACAATGAACTGCATATGCCTGTGTGATTCTCCAACACGGTGCCCCAGAGACCCCAACACCTTAGTGACTGACACCTGGGCCCCGTCAGAGCCCAGCCCTGGTCAATGGGCTCCCCATGACCCTAAGACGTGCCTGGATCCAGTCCTGATGCCACGGCCAGAGGGGCCCCGAATCTGCCTGAGGCTCTGACCTTGTCTCACCCAGGCCCTTTCACAGACAGGCCAGCACAGGCTTCGAGCGCATTATAACCACACCCCTTGTCTTGTGTCTGCCTCACTTTCTTGGTTCCATGTCTGTTTCTCAGGTCGTATTTATCCATCTGGAATTGGAAGAATGGGAAGAATTCTATTTCAGGGTCATCAAAACCAGAGAGGAGGTTTGAGGCAAGGACATAATTCTTAGGGGAAAGGGAGAGACTCAAGACCACAGAAGGTCAGAGCTGGGCTTTATCATCACCCCCTCCAGCCCCCTCAAGTGCAGCTGAGGAGCAGGGAGGCTCAAGGTCTGGCTCAGGGTCACATGCCTTTAATCCTGCCCCTGTTTAGAAGGAGTGGGAGGGGGAGGGGAGAAGGAGGTGGTGCTCCGTTTTAGCCACCAGGGTAATCAGAGCTTGTCCAGTGGCCCTGGAGCTACAGAGGGGAATGTAACACGTTTATCTTCTTTTCCTGATTCCTGGCATCCAGAGGAGCAGGGACAGTAGCCCAATCCCCTAGACGCCAGAGTGGTGCTGGGTTTGTGGTCCCTGGACCATTTTAGATTCTCCCGGCTTAAAAGAGTGGCAGTTCTGGGATTCCTGAGGCCACTCCTTGTGCAACAGTCTGTTAGGCCAGAAATAACCTGGGGGCCTTGAGGAGGGTGTGAACTGGGAGCCCTTTGCGTCACAGTTGCTTGGCAACCGGCAGCGTGGTGGAGCCTGTTGTTTCAGCGTTGCCCTCTGGTGGCCACTGTGCCACACTGCAGGCTTAGCCCCGTTCTGGCAGGAGTAGCCCTGCCGCCTGGTGGACCCGCTGTGGTCAAAGATCCCATTCAAGCACATTCTGCTCCGGAGAAAGAGAGATTTTGTGGGGTTCCCCAGCCCTAGGAGTCTGTGAGCATCCAGAGCTGGGATCCCTCATCCCCATTAGCTGCTGCTTCCTTATCCTTTTCCCAGTTTCCTCCCAGGTGTTCAGGCCAACAGCTAGAGCCCTGCAGCTGGTGGGGAGAGGAGGGACATGGCGCTGCGCTGCGGGGCTGTTTGTTGTGTTCATAGGAAAAGCTGCCCCTTCCAGCTGCCTCAGATTGTCACCCAGGTGTAAGCATTTCATTCCCGTCGCTTCGGCTCCCTTGGTCTCTGGTGCCACATTGGCTTCCAACAGCATCTGGCCTCTGACGGACTCCCCTCGCCTAAGGACAAAATTCCTTTTCCCCGAGATTAGCCAAGGCCAGGTGGAAGTTCAGAGGAACTTTGCAAGTTAGCAAAGGCAAACGCAAAACCCTAGAACACAGATGTGTGCAGAGCAGGTTCTAAACACAGATGGCAAGGGCCACAGAACATGGCTGAGAGGCCTGTCATGGGGGACTCCATTCCGTTCTTGAGCACTACATTAGGCTGCCTGGTTCCCCTGTGGGCCTCAGTGTGGGCAGGCTCCCCTGTTTGCTCTGGGGATTGCCAAGAGCCTCACAGGAAGGAGCCACTTCTCCCTGAGCCTCTGAGGGGAAGAGGCCACCTGAGCCAGGAAGGCTTGGCCCTTCACTGGACACGAGTTGTGTCAGTCATCTCTGTTTGGCAAATAACAGAACGGTGGGTGTTCCTCAACTGGAAAATGAGAAATAAGAAGGTGGGGGCTTTTGAAACAGAGAATGAGCCCTGGTCCTAGCTAGTGTCAGGATGGCCTCTGGTATAACTAGGCCCTGAGGTCTGAGAACAATAGGTGACAAACTCAGTGAAGGGTAGAACCAGACAGCCTCTGGCTAGTGAACATGTCACCCAATGTGAAGTCCACAAATAAGGCCTAGGAGCCTGGAGCCCTGAAGATACCACCACTCCCACCTGCCTTTAACCCCCAGCCCCCAAGAGCAAGCAGCTGAGTTTAGTTACATACCTGAGGCCAGAGTCTACCTGAGGCCAAAACACCCCGGAGCTGGGCCTGCTTAGAGGGGAAGATTCCTCACCCAGGGTGGGGACCTGTGAGGCAACCCACAGCTTACTAGGGATAACTACCCAGAGGGATGGGAGAGGACAGGTCAGTGGGGGCCAGGTGCAGCATTTAAGAGAGAAAGATAAGAGATAATGAGACAATGGCAAGCCCAGTGGACACAACCGGCCTGGCCTGGGGCCTGGGCAATTAAAGATCATTTCATTTGGGAACCTTAGGAGTTTGTCCTAAAGCCATTGTAGCCCCGATATTTCCTCTGACTTTCTCTTCACTGACCTTCCAAGCTTATCCTCGGGGGCGGGGGGGGGGAGGGGGGGCGCTGGCCAGCTTGACCGAGGCCTTCTGCCAGGTGTACAGGGGAATCAACAGAGAAGCTCCATCCAGCCCTGGTGGGCTAAGGGGTGGGTTAGAGGCCATGGTATTTTTGAGTGACAGGTCCCAATGTGACAAGTGGACACATGCAAGGTGGCACAGCACCCTTCCAGTGAGGAGGATAGCAGGCCCATTGCCCTCTGACCCTACCCCCCTGGCTTTCTGAATGGGGTCAAGGCCTCGTTTGGGTAGCTGCCCAAAGCTTTCATTGTCCTTGGACAAGTTCAAGCCCACTTCAGGCCGAAAGTGCTAATGAACTCATTCTTCTACTTTGAGCAAAGAGGGCGGCTGGCATTTCCTTGTTCCATGCTAAGGATTCAGCTCACTCCAGACGTCTGATGCCCTCATGAAAGCTTCTGGCTGTCAGAACTCAAACACCATCTGCCTGGATTGCCCTGGGCCCCTCCTTTAGGGCACAGAAGCTGGCAATAATGTGTCCCGTTTGGCAGCCTGCATGACATCTCTTCTTGTATCAGGTGACTCAAATAATGATCATGCCTGTTGACACTTAGAGGTCTCAAAGGGAATTCTGAGCCGCATTAGAAGGGCAAAACAGAACTCAAGGGCACTTCACCAAATGATGCCCATATAGCTGGTGCTTAAACCACTCTGAAAACAACAGTAAGCGGGCTCTGGGCAAGCACCGAATGGGCTTGGATCCAGTGTGGCAAGTAGGAAACCCAAAGTGAGGAGTTTGGTTTCCAGATAAACAAATTATATAATCGAGAGAGAACCTGACGACCTGCATGACTCACCGCTGTGCAAGGCACACACTCTAATGTTTGCAGGTTTTTGTTCCAGAGGGAAGATTTAATATTTGAGACTGCTGCTGTGATTATTTTTACTTCAGTTGGACATGTTTCTTTTTATTGAACAACCCTTATCAAGTGCTGACGAAACAGACAGTCGTTGGGATGTTCTCTGGGTGGTGGGCGAGTCCCACTGGGTCTGGGGGCCTGAAGAGGAGCAGGGAGCGCCTGGGCCAGGGCTGCCAGGACCATGGGAGGTGAAAGATAGAAGAGGGTGCAGATTTGGAGATGGGGCGGGGCTGGGAGCTGCTGGGATGATGGCGGGGGGGGGGGGGTTGGAGGGGCACTGAGGAGCATGCAAGACGAGACTTTGATTTGAGGGTCCAGCATGCTTGCCATGACACCTCTCTCACCATGCTCCTGTGCCTTGTGACTGCCTGTCTCCCCCCAGGCCATAAGATGTGCAGACACCCAGCCTGTTTCGTTTGCATCCCTAACAAAACACACCAGTGCCTGGTCACAGGAGTGTGTGGAGGGCATAGGGGGGAACAGCTGGCGGAGAAGAAAGGGTTGACAATGCTGCTGCATTTAGGATCCAGGAAAAGTTAAAGGTGATACCAGTAGAACTTTTAAAGAATTCTGGAAATGGTTTGATGATCATGCTTGGTAGTTTCAACTGCAGCTGTCACTTTCTCTGTGTCTGTTCATGACAATACCCTTACAACCTAAAGAGGCACGTGGGTTTCTTTCTGAGCCAGCGGAGCGGGAGAAGTTGGCGATCCCGCGTACCAGGCTGATGCAGACGGTGGCAGGTGGGAAAGACGAAGCACCACCAGAGGCCCGGGAACCCAGGAGCCAGGGGTGGGCGAGGAGCCTGAGAGCCGGCGTTGGGACCGGAGCCCGCAGGAAGCCCTGGGTTCTGACTTAGCTGTCCGTTCCTGTCCCGCCAGCGATTCTTCAACATGCGAATGAGGGAGGGATCAGAGTGGCTTCTTTATCTGGGCTTTTGGAGGGATCATTGTGTACAGGGCTTTTTTGTGTAAGAACTTTCCCCAAGACTTCCCTTCTTCCCCATTTTCTCTTCTCCAGGCTTTGCTTTCTGGGGCCCAGCCCTACCCCCCCACCATTCCCACTATAGCTGAAAGTTATTTCTTATTATTGCTTCTCCGTAGTATGGAAATACAATACATGGTATGTATATTTATTTTAGACAGGGCAGGAACTGTGCCTATTCTGTTTACCAAGCAACCAAAGGTCAGTAACATAGCATACTCTAACGTTGGGGTTGATTGGTTGGGGCTGTGACCCGTGAGCTCCTTTCTGGCTCTGCTGAGTTGACCTTCGTTGAGGGTCTTATGGTTGAGTGGCCAGAGCACAGGCTAGATGTTGGGAGTTCTGGGTTCTGCCACTAGCTGGTGACCTTGGCTATGGCCCCTCATCCTTCTGGGAGACGAGGGTTTGGCTCCAGTGCCTCTTATGTGGACCGTGTTCTTCCGGAAGACCTTGAGCCTGCGGTGCCTGCTCCTGGGTGGGTGGAAGGCAAGAGGCCGCAGGAACAGTCTCGGGGGAAGTTGCGAGGCTTTAGAATTCTTCCACCGCTTCCCAGATGGAAGGGCTCCTGGATCCTGGGGGAGCCCACCTTTCCTTTCCTGGGGAATTAGGAACTCAGGTGCTACAGTGGGTGAAGTAGGGTGAGCGGTGGAGCTGAGCAATGACCCTGGAGAATGACTTTGGGAGTCATGACTGAATAATCAGACAAAGCTCTGAGAGAGAACCAGAATTGAATTAGATGAAAGCTTGATATCCATAAGAACTGTGCAGTCCCAAGAAATAAGAAGCATATGAAAAGAATGTAGGATTCTTTAGAGTTAGATAGAAAAATATATAGTTATATACCTTAAGGGTCAAATAAATGCAAAATCAAGGGTGGGACCTGGATGGGGGTTATGGACTGAACTGTGGTTTGAAAACTAGTAATCAATTACCAGTAATCAATCTCCTTGGCTGGCTCCCCCTTTACGTTGGGATGTTGGAGACAGGAGATAGGGCCTGACTGGTCCATAGAGTCACCAGTGAGGATCCAGTTATCACCCACACAAAACCTCTCACTGATTAGCAGCCTCAGTTAGAGAGAAGGAAATTATCTCCCGATGGGTAGACATTTTAGTAGCCCAGGGAAATTTTAAAATTGAGCATACAGATGTTTAAGAAATGAAACCTGTAGTTTTTTTTAAATAATTTTTTTCCTTATTGATTTTTAGAGAGAGAGGAAGGGAGAGGGAGAGATAGAAACATCGATGAGAGAGAACATCAATTGGCTGCCTCCTGCATGTCCCCTACTGGGGATCGGGCCCACAACCTGGGCAAGTGTCCTGACCGGGAATCGTACTGGTGACCTCTTGGTGCCTGGGTTTACGATCAACCGCTGAGCCTCACCAGGAGGGCAAACCTGTAGTTGCTTTTAATTAAAAAATATTTTATTATGAAAAGATGGTCCCTGATTTGTGATAGTTCAACTTACAATTTCTTGACTTTACGATGGTGCAAAAGTGATATGCATTCAGTAGAAACCACACTTTGAATTTTGATGTGTTTCCTGGGCTGGTGGTATGCACTATGATACTCTTGTGATGCTGGGCAGTGGCAGGGTAAACAACGATGCTCTACAATGTAGTATTAAATGCATTTTAACTTACAATATTTTCAATTTACCATGGGTTTATAGGGATTTAACCCCACGGTAAGTTGAGGAGCATCCGCATTTTCAAGTTAAAAGAATGTGTGCATATATTATTGCCTTAGCCTGTTCAGGCTGCTGTGACAAAATAGCGTAGACTGGGTGACGTATAAGCAACAGATATTTGTTTTTCATAGTTCTTGAAGCTGGGAAGTCCAAGATCAGAGTGCTGCAGATTTGGTGTCTGGTGAGGCCCCTCTTCCTAGTTCATAGACAGCCGTCTGTCTTCTCTCTGTGTTCTCATAGAGGAAGGAGCAAGGGGGCTCTCTGGGGTCTCTTTCACAGGGCACTAACCCCATTCACGGGGTTCCATTCTCATGACCTCATTCCCTCCCAAAGGTTCCACCTCCTAAACACCATCACATTGGGAGTTAGGATTTCAACATACAACTTTTTTTGGACAGGGGGAGACAAGTATTCAGCACATGCCAATGATATATTATATATATGCAATTTTAAAGAGAATTTGGCTGTTAGAATAATAGATCACTCTTAACATTCTACTTTTATATTTTCACTTGAATACTTTATTGAGATTTGTGATTTTTAAATAGAAATCTTTCTGAGTTTGCACATCGATGGGGAATTTAAGAGAATTTAAGCTTCACTGTGTGTGTGTGTGTGTGTATTGCTTAATTTTTTAAAAATCTATGAGTCACTTTAGTACTTGGGGAGGTTTCTCAGTCAGATGAAGTACTTCCAAAGGAATTGAATATATTAAATTTATAAATGCTGCTTAAAATGTTAAAGAGGTTTAATTAACTAAGTGTTTAAATGGGACTGAACATTAATCAAAAACCCTCTCAAAGCGATTATTAATACTTGCTAGACTTATAAACAGGATAATAAGATTCCTAAGCTGATTTTAAAAGCTTAAGGAAGAGTCATACATTTCTGAAACTGTACATTTAATAAAGCAGACCCTAATTTTCAAGACCCAAGCAAAGTTACGAGTGGTCTTTTCTGCACAGAAAAGCCGCCCTTGAAGACATAGAAAATGTTTCCTCTAACCAGTGAGCGGGTCTTCAGTGTGCAGCAGGGAGGAAGGTGAGTGGGACGCAGAGAAGGGAAAATAAAATTTCAATGCCGTTGGGGTTGTCTTGTTCCCAAGGTTAGGCTAGTTAGTGTATTCTGCCCGTGCCAAATTGCTCATCTTATAGGGAGAGACTATAATTAAGTCTATGCTCCCACGTGGGGGATCAGAATAGCAGACGAGGGTATTTGGCAACTAAGATAGCAGATTGAGTCGTGATGGCGTAGGGTTCCTGGCAGCCCCTATCAGATAGCAAGCACTTCTAGGTGGAGTTCCAGCGTTCTGTTTGCTGTAAGTTATTCCTCAAGTCGTCTCCCCTAAGCAAAAATTAGGACGTTCTGTGGTAGCCCCTGAGGTTTTTGTCTCCCCAGGGGTTTGAGAGTCAGCCTTCTTACTTGCATCCAACAGGAGCCAGCTCCGGCCAATTTAGGCAGAAACAGAGCTGTTGAAGCCCTAGTGAGAAAATCCAGCTCAGAAGCAATAGTGGCCTTAGAACCACAGTCAAAGACATGGCGTAGAAGAAGTTTGGGGAGAATGCTGCTCTCACCAGTTAGCATGAGATGACACAGTTTGAGCCCCTGGTGGTGGATGCCAACATGAGTACTGCTGCCACGCTGCCCCTGAAATGGCCACCCGGACGATTCTCCACACCCTGCTTCCCTGCATTGCTAGCACCTGGACCAAGTCTCAGGCGTGTGTCTGATTGGGTAACTCACACGCCTGTGCCCAGGATGTAGGGAAGGCTGGGAAAGAGAATTCGGCACTTAAGTTTCTGTGGTAGGAGCTGGGCTTTGATTCCCTCTGAGACTCATAGCTGTGGGGCATTGGAGCCAGCTTATGAGAGCCCATTGTTAAAATTTCAGGGACTTGAGCCAATTATTAAACACAACCATTATTAAAATGGAAGTTATAGTATGCGTCCTTTCCCTCATTCCGCCTACAACTAAAACTCCTGGACGTTATATGTCAGAGAAACACAAGGAGACCCTGAAGGGAGAAGAGAACATACATTGTGAGTTCCTTGAGATTTCTTTCTCTTTCTTTCCTTTTTTTTTTAATCCTTACCCAAGGATATTTTTACATTTATCTTCAGACAGAGTGGGAAGGAAGGGAGGGGGAGAGAGTAGAGAGAGAAACATCAACATCAACATCGATATCGATGTGAGAGAGACACATAGACTGGTTGCCACCTGCACAACCCCAACCTGGGTGGAGGATGAACTACAACCGAGGCACGTGCCCTTGGTCAGAATCAAACCCAGGTTTCTTTGGTCTGTGGGCTGATACTCTAATCGCTGAGCCAAACCAGCCAGAGCTCTTTCCTTTTTTAAAATAATTTTTATTTTTAACTACAGTTTACATACAATATTATATTCATTTCAGGTGTACAACCCAGTGATTAGACATTTATACAACTTATGCATGAAGTGATCACCCTGATAAATCTAGTACCCATCTGACACTAAACATAGTTATTACATAATATTAACTATATTCTCTATGCTGTACTTTATATCCCCATGACTGTTCTGTAACTGCCAATTTGTACTTCTTAATCCCTTCACCTTTTTCACTCCCACCACTGACCCTTTCCCTCTGGCAACCGTCAAAATATTCTCTGTATTTATGAGTCTGTTTCTCTTCTGTTTGTTTGTTTATTTGTTTTTAGATTCCACATGTAAGTGAAATCATATGGCGTTTGTCTTTCTTTGTCTGACTTATTTCACTCAGCACAGTACCCTCTAGGTCCATCCATGTTGTTGCAGATGGAAAGATTTCATTCTTTTAAAAAAATTTTATGGCCCTGGCCGGTTTGGCTCAGCGGTTAGAGCGTCGGCCTGCGGTCTGGAGAGACCCGGGTTCGGTTCCCGCTAAGGGCACGTACTTCGGTTGCAGCTTGTCTTCGGGCCTGGTTGGTCGTGCGGGTGGCAGCCACTCGATGTGTCCCTTTCACATCGATGTTTCTCTCTCTCTATCTCTTCTTCTCTCTCCCTCCCACTCTATCTGTACAAAAAATGGAAAAATGTCCTCGGGTGAGGATAAAAAAAAAAAAAAAATTATGGCTGTCATATTTTATTGTATATATGTACCACTTCTTTATCCATTGATCTATTGATGGATACTTAAAGTTGCTTCCATATCTTGGCTATTATCAATAATGCTGCAATAAACATATGGATACATATGTCTTTTCAAATTAGTGTTTTGAGTTTCTTCAGATAAATACCCAGAAGTGGAATTGCTGGGTCCTTTGTTGTCTCTTGTTATATAACCTTTGTTTTATTTTATTTTATTTTTTTTATAACCTTTGTTTTAAACTCTATTTTGTCTGGTATAAGTATTGCTACCCCAGCTTTTTTTTTTCTGTTTCCATTTTCCTGAAATATATTTTTCCATCCCTTTACTTTCAGTTTCTTGATGTCTTTCAATCTGAAGTGAGTCTCTTGCAGACAGCATAGATAAGGGTCTTGTTTTCTTATCCATTCCTCCACCCTATGTCTTTTGATTGGAACATTTAATCCATTTTCATTTTAAGTAATTGTTGATAAATATGTATTTATTGCCATTTTATTAGTCATATTTTGATTTTTCTTCCTTCTTAAAGAAGATGCTTTAACATTTTATGTAATACTGGTTTGGTGGTGATGAACTCCTTTAGATTTTTCTTGTCTGGGAAACTCTCTCTCCTTCGATTCTAAATGATAGCTTTGCTGGGTAGGGTAATCTTGGTTGTAGATCTTTGGTTTTCATCACTTTAAATATTTTGTGCCAATCCCTTCTGCCCTGCAATGGTTCTGTTGAGAAATCAGCTGACAGTTTTATGGCAGCTCCCTTGTAGGTAACTAACTGCTTTTCTCTTGCTGCTTTTAGGATTCTCTTGCTGCTTTGCCATTTTAATTATGATGTGTCATGGTGTGGGCCTCTTTGGGTTTATTTGTTTTGGACTCTCTGTGCTTCCTGGACTTGTATGTCTTTTTTCTTCAACAGGTTAGGGACATTTTCAGTCATCATTTCTTCAAATAGGTTCTCAATTCCTTGCTCTCACTCTTCTCCTTCTGGTACCTCAATGATGAGAATGTTACACTCGATGCCCCAGAGGTCCCTTAAATTATCCTCATTTTTAAAAATTATTTTTTCTTCTTGCTGCTCTGTTTGGGTGTTTTCTGCTACCTTGTCTTACAAATTGCTAATATGATCCTCTGCTTCATCTGATCTGTTGTTGATTCCTTCTAGTGTATTCTTCATTTCAGTTACAGTTGGCCCTCGTTCATTGCGGTTAATCAGTTCCAGACTCTACCGTGAAGTAGAATTCTTTATTTATATAGTCGTCCCTTGCCACTTTGCGCTTCGACTTTCACATCGCGATTTCTATCGCGATAGAGTGAAGCCGTGAAAGTGGATGTGTGAAGTGGCAAGGAACAACTGTATTGTATTATTTATTTCTGACTGGTTCTTTTTTTGTGGTTTCTATGTCATTTTTTTTATGCTGTTGAAGTTCTCAGTTAGTTCCTTGAGCATCCTTATAACCACTGTTCTGAACCCTGTAACCGGTAGTTTGCTTGCCTCCATTTCATTTAGTTCTTTTTCTGGAGATTTCTCCTGTTCTTTCATTTGGGACATGTTTCTTTGTCTCCCCGTTTTGGTTGTCTCTCTCTCTGTTTGTTTCTACGTATTAGGTAGATCTGCTATGTTTCCCAGTCTTGGTAAATCAGCTGCTTATGTAAGTAGGTGGCCCAATGGCACAGCCTCCCTGGTCACTCAAGCCAGCTGCTTCAGGTGCGCCAATCCCCCATGTGGGATGTGTGTACTCTACTGTTGAGGTTGAGTCTTGATTGCTGTTGGCACATCAGTGGGAGGGCTTGATCCCAGGCCACTTGGCTATAAGGACTGGCCACAACTACAAAGGAGATGCTACTGTGCAGGGAGCTGAACTTGCTTCATTGGGTCTCTGGTGCCTGCCGAGTCTGCCCCTTGAGTGTGCCATTTGTGGAGGTGGTTGCTTGGTGCTCTGGCTTGGTCTGAAGCTGGCCATCAGGTGTGCTATCTGTGGGGCTTTCTAGGAGGTGCAGGCCAAGGTCAACCACCACCTTTGCCCTTCCAGGAGCCACCCAGCATGAGCTACAGAGCATTCTACGGATGGCTGCTACTTGAGCTGGGCCTGGAGGTGCCCAGGAGAGGCCAAGTGTGAACTGAATCAGCCTGCTCCTAGTGCCAGGCCTGGGGCCACTTAGCAAGAGGTATGGGTCACATAGAGGCCAGATGCTGCTTGTTTGGGGTTTGTAAACCTTTGAGAGATTTTAGGAAAGTTCAAAGGATGAGCCAAGACAAGCCGTTTGTACAGAAAAACCACTTGAAAGTAGATTGGGTGGGCCCTCAAGTTGTGATGGCAATATTCTGTATTTTGGCTGGGTCAAGGTCAACACCCTTGTTGTGATATTGATCTCAGAATAAAAGCTTAATTTTAAAAGGCAAATGATATAAACTCAGTTAAATACATTATATTAAAAACAACAGTGTTCAATACCCTAAATTTATCACTTTTAATTATTTTATTACTTTTACTATTATCTGTGTTCTTGAAATTATTTATGCCTGTTGCATCTGTATGGAGGAGATATTCTAGCATGCTGTGCTGCTGTGCCTCTCTTCCCAATAATGCATTCAGTGACACCACATTGATAGTTGGAAATTAGCCACAGTGGGACATCGATACTACAGAAATGAGCAAACACTACAAATTAGGTCTCCCCTCCCTTCATAGTAGGTTGTTAAACTATTACCAGGACTCTACTGCTTATAAGATAAGGAATTCCCTAAAAATAGGAAGTAGGTTTAGATACTATATGACCACTGTATATCGAACCAAATAACAAATGTCCATCAAAAATAGATAATGACTTAGATTAGTTATGAGAAAAGAAGCTGGGCTCTTCTTCAGACTATTTCTTCTCTACCTCATTGCTATTCTAATTCTACACATGGCAGTTGTGGACTGTGGGTAAGGTGGACGCCGGGGAAAGGAATCCTGGCTGTTGATAATCCTGTTTTTTGAATGTTCAGCAGATACATGGCAGAATGGTACAACTACAAAAAACAGAGCCTAGGAATGCTCAGATTTCTATATACTTCCCCCTAGGGCAATATCCTCTCTACTGTCTCTTCACCAAATTCTGATCCTTTCTTTTTTAATTTTTTTTTTTTAATCCTCACCCGAGGACATTTTCCCATTTTTTGTTCAGATAGAGTGGGACAGAGAGGAAGAGAGAGAGAGAGAGAAACATCGACGTGAAAGGGACACATCGAGTGGCTGCCACCCGCACGACCGACCAGGGCTGGGGACAAACTGCAACCGAGGTACGTGCCCTTAGCGGGAACCGAACCCGGGTCTCTCTGGACCACAGGCCGACGCTCTAGCCACTGAGCCAAACCGGCCAGGGCCTGATCCTTTCTTTAGCACTCTGATGTAGGAACTATTGGTTTTGCTTTTCCAGCAAACTTTTCCTCCCATGCTTCTCTGTTTGGCTATAGGTGGGGTGCGAGTGGGGAGAGGGGGGTCTGTGGGTAGGGGTTCGGTCAATCATCCTATCCTGTATTGTGGCTATGGAGACTGGTTTGTGGGCATGCACAGCCAGGGACATTGGTATAGGAGTACTCTTCATCCACCAGCGTAGCTAAATTGGCACTAGCAGCATCCATGCTACCTGCCACTAAGAGAGGGCTCTCTGCAGCCAGAGTGTGGCCAACAGAGCTGGGCAGAGATGAGAGAGAGACAGACAGATACGAGTCTTATTTGGCTGCATCCCTGGGACCTCTGAGGCTGTGTTCCTTACAGCTTGTCCTTCTAGCTAAATTCCATTTTTGGCTTAAGCAAATTCCAGCTGAGTTTGTTTTGGCACATGCAGCCAAAAAACTTCCAGATAAACACACATCCCTTACAGAGCCTCCCGTGGTCTCCACAGCTTTTCTTCCCTCCTCTGGCTCTTGGTCCTTCGCCCCTCTATTTGGAATTTATCTATGCGATCTAAAACTGCCAGCCGCAACCTAAACCCGTGGGAAACCCCTTTCCGCCTGCAGATCTGGAAAACTTGCAGATGGTCTTCAGATGTACCCTGAGCAGACTTCTCTCCTCCCAGTGTCTTTGGATGCTTCGGCCAGCTGCGGAGTTGAGTTGGAGGCAGGAGAACGGCATGATTCTGCTGTTTTACAGCCTGAAAGACACATTTGGGCAGGAATACACTTTTTCTTTCAACATAGAAGAAACCTCCTCAAATCGAGCCACATGTTTTTTGAGAAACATTTTATGGTGGAAACTGATTGGGTGTCAAGACACCTCTGTCGTCGGCCCCCATGTTCCCTGATTTATCTTGGCACCAGAACGTCTGTGGCACCACCATCTAGCCACATGTTAATTTCTTGTCTACGCACAAGTGTAAAACTGCATATGGTTTATTTCAATGAGCTTAATTGTTTTTGCTATTTAATAGCTAATTGTCTTAATTAGCTTCTGAAGCACAACAATGCCGACAACGGTAATGACTACATCTTATCCATATGGTTACAGAAGACGGATGACTCAATTTCCCATCCTCAGGCTGTGGAAGTCTCTGGAGGAGGACCAGGCAGATGCGAGAGAAGGAAGATAGAAGTCCTCCAGAGACCTGACCTGGCCTTGAATGCAAAACCTGAATATTAAGAATAAATGAGGAGATGACAGACAGGGGAATAAAACAGGAGAATGAAGGATTTATGTAGGACTTGAGTCATCTATTTTCTTAATGTACATACCATGGAGAGATGCTGGGTGAATAATAACAACACATTTCATGCTGCCAGCCGGCTATATTGGCTCTGATCTGAAGAGGCGATGTTCGAGGATCAAATTGTGGGCCACTGAAAGTGAGAAATGCCCCGTGGTGCTATCCGTCTTAGGAGAAACTGGTACCAGTCAAAGCCTGGGTGACATTTCTTTGGCAAATCTGGCTTAGATGAAGTTCATAGCTAGTGCCTGGCATCTATTAGGAGCTTAATATATGTTTTAATCAGCACCTGTCAGAAAATCCCTTGGGCTCCATCTTCAAAATATATCTAGATCCTGACATTTAGCACCTCCGTTACCGGCACCACCCGGCTCCGATCTGCCACCATCTTTGACCTGCTCGCCTCTAGCAGCCTCCCTACTTGTCTTCCCGCCATTTATTCTCCACACAGCAGCCAGAGGAATCTTTTAAAACATAGGCACTATCCTACCACTGCCTTCTCGGAACCCCCTGATGGCGCCCATCTCACTCAGAATAAAGGCTGGAGTCCTGGCGCTGAGCGGCAGAGTCCTGCCCCATCCTGCCTTACCTTGCTGAGCTCACCTGCTGCTCCTTGCGTGTGCACTCCACGTTCACACTTGAGGGCTGCGCGCTGGTCCATCCCACAGGCCACACGCGGCGAGTGACTGTTGTGTCGGACAGTGCACATGTAGACCGTGCCCATCATCATGAAAGTTCTACTGGACAATGTTGCTTTTGGGTCTTGACACTGGCTGGAAAACTCTTTCCAAAGATATCCACAAGGCAAACTCCCTCAAATCCCTCAAATTCTAAAATCTCAGTTTACAGCCCAGCCCCCCACCTCATTGTTCCTGCTCCCCTCAGTCTGCTCTATCTTTTTTATAGCACTCAACCCTTTATAGCTTATTAACAGTTAGTTAGTTATTATGCTCATTGATTACGGATAGTCTCCCTGCATACAATGTACACTCCAAGAATAGGGGTTTTGGCCATTTTTGTCCACTGTTGTATCTCCAACATTTAGAACAGTGCTTGGCACAATTAGTACTCATGAAATATTCATCAAAGGAATCAGTGGATCCACGTATTTGTAGAGCACCTGTTGTGTCCCAGGCTCTGTGCTAGGCACTGGGGATACATAGAAGATTAAATAGATATTGTTCCTGCTGTCATGGAGTTTCTGTTCTGGCAAGAGAGACATGTCAACAAATGCTAATGCAAATTCCGAAAGTTCTATGAAAGAGACAAATAGGGTGCAGAAGTAGAGAACATCCTGTGTGTGTATGTGTGTTGGGGTGGAGAGATTTTTCATGAGGACAGCCCAGCTATGTAAGGAAGGGTGGAGGGAGAGAGGGGGTTGCAGGGAAGGGTTGAGGAGTATTGCGGAGGAAAGAGCATGTGCAGAGGCCCTGACGCAGGCGGGGATGATGCACGCGTCAGTGAATGGTGCTTGGGAGATCACCGTGGGTTATGAACAATCAGACCAGCCACTGAGGCAGAGCTGCCTTGTGCAGCATGCTACTCAAGATGTGGTCTTGAACAACAGTATCCCGATCGTCTGGGATCTTGTCAGAAGTGCAAATTCACGGGGCCAACCCCAGACTTGGGAATTTGTTTTGTTAAAGTTCTCCAGGTGCTACTGATGCTCACTGTTCTATAACACCGTGCCCTCTATAGAATCGGAGCATGGGGTGGGCGCCCAGTAAGCGTTGTCTGAATGAATAAATGAGAGGTTGTGTGCAACCACCACCACAGTGCCTGTTCCTTTTTCTGTTCTCATTCTTTGACAGAAGCTCAGATGATAATTAGCACGGAATACATAGCGATGCTTGCTTTATTTACTGAGACAGAGGGCAATCATTACGCAGAAGAATGAAAGAGAAGAAGATAACCTGAGTGTCACAGGAATTCAGAGATTGAGGTTTAGAGAGTTGGGTGGAAGGCATTGCTGTGGGGGTGAAGTGGGGGAGCAAAGGTGAGGCTGAGAGGAGCTTGGCGTGATCACAGCAGAGAGTAGGGCCCTCCGCCGAAGGGACAGACTGCGTTAGAGGAAGTGGAGATGATGCTGGAAGACGGATAGGTCTCTACTGCGGGTGTAGAGAGGGGAGCTGGTCTCTGGGTGTTTTTAAGAAGGTAGCGTTGCCGTTTGCAAGGTGATGGAAATGACAAAATGTGCAGTGGCCTTGGCCTTGCAGAATTCCTCAGCTACCCATTTAGTGTTTAAAAGAGCAGGAAGGTATATCGTCAGGTAGGATAATCCTTACCTGTTCCTCCTTTTGGAGGGCAGGTTGGAACATGATTGGAGTTCGCATGACTTGTGATTAGCGTCTCTGCGTAGTCAGGACTTGCAACACCCTGACTGTAAAATGAAAGAGCAGGACAGACACTGTCACCAGCTAGCACTGTCTACATGCCACACTGTTCTCAGTATTTTGCATGCGTATGCTCCTTCAAGCCTCACGATTCAATGAGGTAGCTACTCTGATTCTTTGAGCAGTAATGAGGAAACGGGGGCACAGAAAAGTCAAGCAACTTGCCCGAGATCACCCAGCTAGTAAAAGGCCGAGCCTGTATTGAACAAGGCATTCTGGTTCCACTACACTATGTTGCCTTGACTACACTCTGAGTCCAAAGAAACTTGGGGACATGCTCTCTGCCTTCCTGCTCACCCCCTCTTTGGGGGAATGGTGAGCTCTTCAGGGTGTCCCTCCTTCCTGGCTCCTCTCTCTTCCTCCCTGGCTCTGTCCTCTCCCTGGGTCCCACTCTCCCCTCCTTTACCCTCTGGTTTCTGTGGCCAGTATGCCTGCCGATTAGCTTCATGTTCTGCGAGAAGGAGGCAGAGGCCGTGGGCACGTTCCCGGGTCTGGGCTGGGTGGAATAGAATTTTATGGGGCTTGAAGTTTATATGATCTTGGTGGCCTCCTTTAAGAAAAAGAATACAAAAATGTTTTACTTTTGCAAATGTTACAAAGCCATTGACCTTGTTTGTCTATGGCGAGTCCCCCACCCCCTCGGCCAGGGAAGAGCCAGAATTAGCTTCTCAGAAGACTTGCCTCTGGGTCCAGGAATGGCTTTTCGGGCCACCCCAGAGTGGAAAGTCAACAAGATGAGCATCTTTTGCAAGTGCATGAATATGCTCCTGGAATCATTTCTCTCTCCTCCCCAAAGCCTTGAGGGTGACCCTTTATCATTCTAGCTTAGGAGAGAGCAAGACAACTCCACTCTACTTCATTTAGGAGAATCGGGGTTTACAAAGAATGAGGTAGTAGGTAGAGGGCTCTGCAGTGTTTGGACCAAAGTCGGGACCCCACTGCCGTACACTGGGGCCTGGGGAGCTGGATTCTCCCGGCCAGGCTCCACGGCATGGGCTGCCCTCGATGCAGTAAATGACCCCGAAGCCTTCCTTTTTGCTAGCTTTGTTCTTATTTTAGCCCATTTCTGCACAAATTTTGTAAACACAGTCCAGGCAGGCAGTGGCCTGGCTGTAGCCTCATCAAGGACCTGGCTCCTTATATAAGTAATTTGGCAGATAGCACCGTCCACAAACAGGTCTTTTTCTGGGCCCCATTTGGGCAGGCAGGGCTATGCCAGAAACTGGTTCTTCCCTAACCTTAGAACAGGGACACGATCACGGAGGCTTTAGAAGCATTAATTGAGAAGTTCGAACAGGTTTCAAGCCAGGAGAGGCAGAGACAAGTGGGGGTGGGGTGGGGAGGGTGAGGGGTGAGGGGTGAAGCAGGGAGTTGTGCTTTGGGAGGGGGGATCAGCTCATCCATCTTCCATCATCATGACCCACTGGATTCTAAAGAACAAATGCGCAATTGCACAGGGAGGGACGTGTGGTCCTACCCTGTGTGCACCAACCTCACTGTGATTCTCCAGTACGAATCTTCGCCATTAAAAGCACCCACTTGATGTCCAATTAGTCTCTCTTTTCATTTTCTTCTTTCTCTCTCCCTCTCTTTCTCTCCCTCTCCCTCTCCTTCCCTGTCCCTGTCCCTGTCCCTCTCCCTCTTACTTTCTGTCTCCCTCTCTGAGGAAATGGCCTGTAAATGGCAACTTCACAGACCATCCTGGGCACCACATGAGAGCTACGCCCCAGTCCTGGGATTTGCCATCATAACCTCTCAGAACTGAACTACTAACTAATCCAAACACGAGTTTATTACGTGGCCAACCCCAGCTTCAGCCATTACCAGAGGCACTTCGTCCGTCAATAATTTGAAAATCGCTGTAATTGCGGCCACCTCTTTAATCAGGGTTCCAGCTCGGGGAGGCTGAGTGTCTCCTATTTTGCTGCCTCCCTTGTGTTCTTCGGGGAGGAGCTGCAGGGGCCTGCGTGGGATGACTCTCTTTGCCTCCTTCCCTCCAGGGATCATGTGTTGAAGGACAGAGCCTGAAGATGATAAAACGCAGAATTAAGTGCTAACTGTTCAAGGACCTTGAAACAGGACTCTGTTATTTGAACAAGAAGCAGGGCAACGGGCCGAGTTCACCTGGAAAGTGAAAGGGTGAGTGAGCCGCAAAAGAAACTAGTTGCAGGTAACAGTTAATCCGGCAGGCTGCCCTGGGGAGCAGGATGTGTTTTTATCAAGGTCACCATGTAGCAAATACTAATCCTGACTCTACGTGTGTGAACTTGGGCTGCCATATCCCCCTCTGACTCTGGCTGGTCTTGATCAGTGGTCACCAAAGGGTGGTGATTTGAGGCGACAGATGTGCAACATTAATACAATCAGAGAGCCCTGGCCTGTTTGGCTCACTAGTTAGAGCGTCGGCCTGTGAACTAGAGAGTCCCGAGTTCGGTTCCCGCTAGGGGCATGTACCTCAGTTGCGGTTCGTCCCCAGCCTTGGTTGGGGTCGTGTGGGTGGCAACCACTCGATATGTCTCTCTCACATCGGTGTTTCTCTCTCTCTCTTCCTCTCTCCCTCTTGTTCTATCTGAAGATGAATGCAAAAATGTCCTCTGGTGAGGATAAAAAAAAAACAATACCATCAGAGAAAGAGATGCTGCTTAGTTGCATCCAGACTTTACTCTTTACCAGGTAAATGACCTTGGGCAAGTTACTTAATCTCTCCATGCCTCAGTTTCCACATTTCTCAAGGGATAGGACAGATGCCTGCCTTTTGGGGTTGTCATGGGAACTGTGCCTGGCACGTGGTGCTACGTAGGTTTCATTGTCAGGAGGATGAGTTCGTTTCCAGTGCTTCCGGAGGGGTGGAGGGAAGGTCTCCACTTGGTGCCAGCAGGTCTCCAGCAGCCACTCTTGGCACTTGCTCACCCGTTACCAGAGCAGGGCTCAGTTTCATACTTAGCTAGAAGGGAATCATGTTTTTATGGTTACCGCATTTATTATTATTTTTAATCCTCACCTGAGGACATTTTTTTCCATTTTTTGTTCAGATAGAGTGGGAGGGAGAGAGAGAGAGAGAGGAACATCGACATGAAAAGGACACATCGAGTGGCTGCCACCCGCACGACCAACTAGGGTCAGGGACAAACTGCAACCGAGGTACGTGCCCTTAGCGGAAACCAAACCCGGGTCTCTCTGGACCGCAGGCCGACGCTCTAACCACTGAGCCAAACTGGCCAGGGCTGATTATTGCATTTTTATGTGGCAAGTGGAACTGGTTTTTCTCTTTATCACAGTGACATTAAGTTTTCAAAGAAGTAACTTTATTTAAAGAAAATGTGAGTTGATTTAAACAAAAATATGAAAAAAATATCCGCTATAAGAGGAAATGAAGAAGGCAAAAGTGATAAAGGTGGGCCATGACTGAAAGACGTGGTAGACTAGGCAATCTTTTTTTTTTTTTTTTTTTTTTAATCCTCACCGGAGGACATTTTTCCATTTTTTGTTCAGGTAGAGTGGGAGGGAGAGAGAGGAACAGAGAGAGAAAAACATCGATGTGAAGGGACACATCGAGTGGTTGCCACCCGCACAACCGACCAGGGCCGGGGAGAAACTGCAACCGAGGTACGTGCCCTTAGCGGGAACCGAACCCGGGTCTCTCAGGACCGCAAGCCGACGCTCTAACCGCTGAGCCAAACCGGCCAGGGCGGACTAGGCAATCTTGTCCGAAAGAATCCGGCACGAACATGTCGAGATTGAGGACACATTTGGATATTTACATACTTAGGTGAGGGTGCTTCAGCAGGACACTCTCCTGGCTTCCTGTGGCTTCCTTTTGCCCTTCCATTTGTGAATGGTCACAGAGGTGAGTTACTGGGTCAGTCCAGTGACTGCCCATCCTGTGCCCATGCCCTGCCCATGATTTTGCCCCCTCTGACCACTGGGAGGGAGGCTCCCAGGGCAAACAGGAAGACTTGGACAATCAGTTTAGGGCAGTGTGTGTGTGTGTGTGTGTGTGTGTGTGTGTGTGTGAGAGAGAGACGCTACATTGGAAGGTGGAGTTGTGAAAGACTGATCGCTTTGATCAATTGTGAACAACTGGTCTGGTCTGGTTAGGCCTGAACCGATGGGTTCCCTTCCCAAACATCAGATTCCTCACTCCTAATGAGAACGAGCAGATCGACTGGGTCTCAAGAAAGCCAAGGGAAGGAACAATGAATTACAGCTACTACCATTGAGGGAGGAAGCTGGGCGAAATTAGGTGAAGGCAGAAAGTCCCGAAGAACATGTGTTTTTAGATCCAAATAGCTTTACAAAGATGGAAACATAAAATTCAGGAAATGACATCATCTAAATGAGTTATTACAGAGAGGCGGATTTGGGGACCATCTAAAGAAAATCTGGGTAACATAAACCATAAATTAATGGATCATATGGGTGGTTGAAATAAAGGCCTTTAATGAAACCCCTCGCTGTGAGAATTTCTGTCTCTATAACTGTATGCCTAGGACTTGCAGGATTCTCCCCTTGGGCGGCCTTGGGATCATCTAGGGCAGTTTGTGCCAGCTCTGGACTAGTCCTGCACAAGGAGGTCTAGGGTACCTACCTCCACTAGAGTGTCCCGCTGTTACTGTAAACTGAATTAGTCTTGACTTCTTTCTGCCAGATCTGCCACTTGCATCCATGGTATTCCTGTTATATAGCCCCAAGGTTTGAAGTCTTTGGGGCCATAGTTCAATTTCCCTTCTCTTTTATTTCTCCATCTAGTTAGTCATTAGTTCCTCCAAAGTTTCCCAAGCAATTACTACGAGCTCAGGGTCTTTCTGTTCATTCTTCTTGTTCACACTGCCATCTTCTTCAGCTGATTCTTCATTCAATAAATACCAAGAGCTTAATGTGTGCTGGAACATGACCAATGTCATCTTATGCCCAAATCCTGACCACAGTGCCTGGCACATAATTGGTGTTCAAGAGGCATTTTGAGTTGATATGGTTCAATCTGAATCCTTAAGACTTCCCTGAAACTGACATCTTCCTAGGGATCAGGTCTGGGGATCTACCCCAGCACTTCTTAGTACTCCTAAAAAAGCCTAACTTGGGAGAGCATGACAGGACAGCTGGGCACCATGAAGTGTAATTCACTGGGTGCCCAGACAGTCAAATAAATGAAGGTATGAATCTGTATAGGCAGCTGAGGGCCACTGGAGTCGTAGGGCATATCACTAGAGACACTCTGCTTTAGGTCCTTGATCTTTAAGTTAAGCCATCCTCTGCTTTCTTTCTTTAATCAGTTTTCAGAGAATCCTCTTTCACTGGGGGAACCTAAATCACCATTTTTATTACTAAGGGTAATCGAGAAACAATATGAAAATACTTATATACTCAAACTCAATCCCTATGTGGAGAAACAGCTTGTTGATGTAAGTGGGGTGCTTTATTATAAATAGGTAAATTTGTCCCTTGGTCACTGAATCAGACTTTACACATTGGAGTTTAGAGGAAGAGAGCCCTTAACTTTCCATGACACACATTTTTTTTTTTTTCAATAAACTTCCCTCATAGTAACTATTTTTTATTCCAGAATAATATGCCATAGTGTTTACAGAAGATTTCTTACTCAACAGTCAAATGATTGTATTATTTTGATTACATTCTTAGTCCTTGGTAATTGTCTTGTTTTCCTTTTGTAAAAGGAATTCAGACACCTAACACAATTGTACCAAGACACCGATACAGATCATCATGAAGAATTCTGCCAAGCAAATTCAGTGAGTAGTAAATATCCTTCTTTGCCCACATTTGGTTTCCTCAAATCATCTGTGATTCATAGGTAGCACAGATGTTCCCAGCTGCTGGAAAATGAAGCTTAAAGTTCATGCCGATAAGGAGAAAAGTAACTAATTCAAATTCCAAGAATTGTTTGACCTAAATCAATTTCAACTTGAGAAAATGGGGTCAACTCTCTGTTCCCCAGAAGGACCACCCTGGTGATTTAAAAGTAAATCTTGAAGAATTAAATTATGTTGCTGCTCAGCTTTCAATGCACACTTAGGGGGAAAGAAAACCAGCACATCAAAGGCTGTCGGAATAACTCAATTTAGTGATGGTGGCAAAGCATCATGAAAAAGGGTTTCTAGGCAGCAAGCTCTGCTCGAGGGAACTGCTCCACACTTCAGCTGGTATCTGAGAGAAAAGGAGAAGTCTTTTAAATGAACACTTTTATGACTTTCAACCACACACATACTGCTTGAATATCAAATTATTTAAAATGAGAACTTCAAAAAGATCTACCTATTAAATGAGTAAAACGCCATAAACAGCTGCCTAACAGAACACAGAGATTTGGATTAAAGTGACAAACAGAGATGCATCTGGGGCGGGACACTGTCAGGCTGGGCCAGGATTCCCAAGACGTGCACTGGGTAGGGTTGACCTTCTGATGGAAATGGGGCATTGACCTCAGGATTTTATAATCAAATCCAGCCCTCCTTGTTTTTATATATTTTTCTTTCTTTACTGGTTTTAGAGAGAGAGAAAAGGAGAGAGACAGAAACATCGATGAGAGAGAACATCAATTGGCCGCCTCCTGCACGCCCCCCAGTGGGGATCAGGCCCACAACCTGGGCATGTGCCCTGACAGGGAATTGAATGGGCAACCTCCTGGTGCATGGGGTGACACTCAACCAGTGAGCCACACTGGCTGGGGGTTTTTGTTTTTGTTTTTCAATATTGTTTTCAGCCCTCCTTGTTTTTACAGGTCAAAACACTGGGGCCAGAACACAGGTGTCCTGCCAGATGCGGTCCCCACCCAATTCGTTGCATAGTCTGACACATCCCAAGTTGCTCTGGACTAGGGATTAATGAAAGGCAGTGCTTTCTGTGTCAACTTTCCTAGATGATATTTGCATTTTAAGAGCTTTAATGCCTTTCATCCTTACCTCTTTGCTCAGGTGGGGATTTTCAGGTAACTGGATCAGCATGGGAGACTCCTTGTACCCTCCCCCCATCTTTTCTATCAACAAGTAGATATGTATTTATAAAGTTACCTATTGAGTGTTATAGAGGAAAAACTAACTGCCTTGGTCTGGTAGTTGGAAGATCCAAATTCTTGTCCCAAATCTGCCACTAAAGAGCTATGGGTGACCCTTGGGTAGTTGGTTTATCTAAGCTGAGCTTCAGGAAACTGGGCACATGGATATTTGCCCCCAGTTTCTTCTTTCTCAGGGAAGTCATAAAGAAGATACAGGCTCATAACAATGAAAATGCTCTGTAGACTGGGGATGAGATGGGAGGGTATATCCGTCGTATCTTCTTGTTCTGTATTATTGATGCTTTGACACCTTGGGGCCTTGCTGACTCTGAAGATGGTGCCTTCCAGTGTTAGCTAATTTCAACGAATAGTGAACAACTCACTTGCAACCCACCAATCCAGAGCTCATACCCCCAACCAGCTCCTTTATCAAATTCTTATACCTGGGCCATTATTCTTCTGCCCTAACCACTCCAGGGCCAGGTACCAGACAACAAGGGACAGTCCCTATGCCCGGGGACCACTGAAATTATTCAGAGTAGCCAATGCTAACCCTCTTTGTTCATGCAGAAACCACAGTCAAGGCTTTTGCTCCATTTCCCCCTTGCTTCTGCTGCCTCCAGACCGACCCTGGCGCTTCCCCGTGGGGCCCTCAGAGGCACAGCACGCCCCCTTCTTTTCTTAAAAATTGATCCTTACCTGAGGATATTTTTCCTTGGATTTTCAGAGAGAGTGGAAGCGGGGGTGGGATTGAACTTGCAACCCAGGTACATGCCCTTGACTTGGAATCCAACTCGAGACCCTTTGGTCTGAGGGCTGATGCTCTAACCATTGAGCACAACTGGCCAGGACATGACCCCTTCTTTTGGGACCTATTTGTGTATAACAAACTATCTTTTAAAAATTAATTAATTAATCATTTTTTAGAAGTAAGACTCTATTTTTTTTAAAGAGCAATTTAAAGTCCATAGCAAAATTGAGGGAAAGTTACAGAGATTTCCTGTTTTCCCCTTTCCCTGGAACATTCATGGCTTCCCTCACTGTCTTCGCGTCCCCCAGACTGGTACATTCACGCACCTACGTCGACACTTCACAATTGTTCAAAGTCCATAGTTTACATTACTGTTCACTTTTGGGGTTGTGCATTCTGTGGGTTTGGACAAATGTATAATTACATACATATTTCCATTATTATTGTATCATGCAAAGTTTTTTCACTGCCCTAAGAGTCCTCTGTGTTCATTCTATTCATCCACCCCCAACTCTTGGTAATCACTGATCTTTTTATTGTCTCAGCAGTTTTACCTTTTCCAGAAAGTCTTTATTGATGTTAGAGAGAGAGGAAGGGAGAGGGAGAGAGAGATAGAAACATCGATGATGGAGAATATCAACTGGCTGCCTCCTGCATGCCCCCCACTGGGGATCGGGCCCACAACCTGGGCATGCGTCCTGATTGGGAATCGAACTGGTAACCTCTTGGTGCATGGGTCGATGCTCAACCACTGAGCCACACTGGCCGGACAATCAGTTCTTTTTATAAAAATATATATTCCATTGTCTAGACATACCTCCATTTATTTATCCATTCATTTACTGAATGACATCCTGGTCACTTCCAACTTTTGGCATTTGTAGGTAAAGCTGCTATAAAAATCTTTGTGCAGGTTTTTGTGTGGAAAATGTATATTTTCAACTCCTTTGGGTAAACACCAAGGATAGTGATAGTTGGATCATATGGTAAAAGTATGTTTAATTTTGTAAGAAACACCAAACTGTCTTCTAAAGTGATTGTACCATTTTGCATTCCCAACAGCAATGAATGAGAGTTCCAGCTGCTCCACATCCTCGCCAGCATTTGGTGTTGTCAGTGATCCCTATTTTGTCCATTCCTACAGATGTGTAGTGTAATCTTGGTGTTGTTTAATTGACATTTCCCTGATGACATATGATGTGGAGGATCTTTTCATATGCTTATTTGCATATATCTTCTTTGGTGAGGTGTCTGTTCAGATCTTTGGCTCATTTTAAAAAAATTGGCTGTTTCTTTTCTTTTTTAAGTTTTATTTTATTTTTTTATTTATTAATTTGTTTTTGTTATAGATGTTTCTCATTTTTCCCCCATTGATACCTCCTCCCCTTCCCCTCGCTGCATCCCCAGTTTTGTTGTCCATGTTCATTGGTCATGCATACATGCATGTAAGTTCTGTGGTTTATCTCTTCCCCTCAATCCCCCTCCTCTGAGGCTTGTCAGTCTGTACCCCGCCTCTATGTCTCTGGGTTAATTTTGTTCAGCAGTTTGTTTAGTTCATTATATTCCACAAATAAGTGAGATCATGTGATATTTGTCTTTCTCTGCTTGGCTTGTTTCGCTGAGGATAATACTCTCCAGGTCCTTCTATGCCATCTCAAAGGATAAGAGATCTTTCATTCTTACAGCTGCATAGTATTCCATTGTGTACATGTACCACAGCTTTTTTATCCACTTGTGTACTGATGGACACTTGGGTTGTTTCCAGATCTTAGCTATTGTAAATAGTGCTGCTATGAACATGGGGGTGCATATATTCTTTCTGATTGGTGTTTCAGGTTTCTTAGGGTATAGTCCTAAAAGTGGGGTCAAATGGCAGTTCAATTTTTAACTTTTTGAGGTAACATCATAGTGTTTTGTTTATTTTTTTATATTGTTGAGTTTGAAAAGTTCTTTGTATATTTGGAGTAACTATCCTTTATCAGAGGTATCTTTTGCAAATAGTTTCTTCCAGTTTAGGCTTGTCTTCTCATTTTCTTGACGTGGTCTTTCTCAGAAGTTTTAAATTTTAACAAAGTCCAGCTTATCATTTCTTTCATGGATCATGCTTTTGGTGTTGCTGAAAAGTTATTGCCATACTCAAGGTCATCTAGATTTTCTTCTTCGTTATCTTCTAGGATAACATAGTTGTTTTATAGTTTTGCGATCCATTTTGAATCAATTTTTGTGAAGGATGTAAGGTCTGTGTCTAGATTCATTTTTTTTTTTTTTTGGCATGTGGATGTTAAGTTCACCCAGCACCATTTGTTGAAAAGATGGCAGTCATCTCCTGATCTGTTGGCCTCACCGTTCCTGAATGACAATCACATCTATATTTTGGAACAGAGGTCTGCTTTTCATTCGGCGGGGATGGGCTGCCGCTTCTGCTGACAGCTGAGCTTCTGCTGCCCGGTGTCCACCTTTGCTCGCTTGTTCAGCCCCCAGGTCTGTCCCTAAATCTCGGGGGCCTGGATTGCAATATGTCCCCAGGACAGGAGCGGCGACTCAGGGATGGTGGTCGGTATGCAGGTCATTTCCTCCCCAGAGCCTTGGGCACCCCAGGAAAGCACCTGCGACCATGTCGTCACTGGCCAAGAAGAATTCCAGGCTCTGCCTTCCCACCCGGCTTCCAGCTTCTCTTTTGTCCGGTTTCTCTGAGATCTCTTCTCCCCGGCGCTGTGTGTGTTCCTCCCACTTTCTGCCTTGTCTTTCCACCTCTTACAAATCGATGGAAGGACCTCATTAGAGTTTTAAAGTTTTCCTTCATGTAGGTTCTGCATATTCCTTATGAGGTTAATCCTTAGCTATTTTTTGTTTTGTTTGGACTTTTTCTGGTTGCTTCTTTTAAAATAGGATTTCTTTCATTATATTTTCATATTAGTTGTATATGCCGCAGGCTATTGATTTTCATATATAAATTTTTATAGCCAGTCACCTTATTGGATTCTCCTATTGATTTTTTGTTTTGTTTTTAAACTTGATTCTCTTTGGTTTTCTTGGTGTAGATTCAAAACCAGCCATAAATAATAATCACTTTTCTTATTTATGTTTATGAGTGTTATTCTGCCACAGCAGTGTTAGGTTACAGTGGTGAGGGTGGTATTCTTCTCCTGTTGGCTTGGCTTTTCAATTCGGTCTTTCATTCTGCCTCTCTGATTCCACCTGTGATTCAGGATAGTGAACCTAAGTTCTGATCTAGCACACTGGGCTCTCACTGGTTTGAGAAGAGAAAGTCAGGGGTCTTAGGGGGTTGGGGAGTCTCAGTACTTGGAACCCACAATGCTGATGGACCGCTTAATGTTTCTAACTTTTTCTTGAAATATCCTCTAGCTTGACTTCTGTTCTCAGGAGCTTAGCAAATAACGTTGGGAGGAAAGAACAATAAAAAAGAAATAGTCACAAAACTAGCATTGTTTCAATGGATTGTGTAATTAGGGAAATATATGACGAAAGTACTTCTAAGTATGTTTTTTCTTTAATCTGTAAAAAAATCACTCAAGTACTTTTCAAGTGATAGTGACAGAAATAAAAATCAAACCAGCTTAAATGAAAAAAGGAGAGTTTCTTACTTCTATAGAAAAGTTACCGGAGAGCTGGGTTGCTCATTCCAGCCTCCCTTGATGACAGACTTCCCCCTAAAGCTGGTACCGTGGTGCGGTAGCTCTTAGTAAGTGTCAGGCACTATTCTAAGCATACGACACACATTCTCCTTTAACCTCAGCACAAGCTTTTGAGGTTGGCGTGGTTATCCCTATTTTATAGATGAGAAAACAGAGCCTTGGGTGAGGGATCTGCCCAAGCTCACAAAGCCAGTAAAGAGGTGGGCCTGGGATTTGGAGTCATTCCGACTGAAGAGCTTGTGTTCTTATACCCCGTACACGCACCTGCCAGTCCCCTCAAGAGCCGAGAGAAAAGTGAGCTCTTCTCCATAACTCCAGTTGGAAACATTCCTGAGTATCTTTGGTTGGCCAGGCTGGGTCATTTGTCTATCCTCGGATCCATAACCAATTCAAAGGGTTACTAGGATTAGCCCAGGTTGCATGCCCATCCAGAACCAAATGGGAGAGAGGAGCTGTTTCCCAAAGAAGGAAAGGGTGCTGTTTGTGCAGGTCAAATGATAAGTGTCCCCTACGTTCCCAAAGCTAAACCCTCCGCTCTGGGTAGGCTGGCCATCTTGACGCTCTGGAAACGAGAATGACACGTTCCTGCCTCCCCATTCTTGTACACGCCACCCTCTCTCTGGAATGCTCTCTTCTTCTGCGTCCTGGGTAGCCTGTCTCCTCCTTCTCTATGTAGTAAGTACCTTTCTTTAGACAGCATCCAGCTTCCTTCCTTCCTACTGATTTTCAGAAGTAGCCCTGTAGATTTCTCTAAGCATTTGACCTGGAAAGGTGGTTCCATTTTCTCAGAGAAAAGGAAACATCTTCTATACCTTTGAATTTTCCAGTCGATGGAACTTTGCTGGGAAACAAAGTTGTTCAAGGTGCCTGTGCCAGGAGATTAGCATATACTGCCCCAGGCAAAGACGCGCTGGAGCGCTCCATCTGTTTTGCCAAGTTCTGTTATGTAAGTGACAGCTGAGGGTATCTTTTAGGAAACGCAGCGTTTGTGAGTGATGTGTCTGGTAGAAAAACGGTGAGACACACCGGCATGCAGAGTTCACTTTGTGGGAGCAGGCTTTCCGGAGGTTTAGGGATGTGTAGGCGGAATGGCAATCAAGGTAGGATGTGGGTTACGATGATGACAGGGTTCTTTTCATGTGTGAAGCCTTGCTGGTGGCGGAGACTCCCCGAGGAGCCTGTGTTGGGGCAGGGTGAACTCACTCTTGAGAGACAAGCCTGGGGGCTTGGCTGGGCTTTGCAGACCATGGATCATGGATCTAGACATATTCTCTAAGCTTGGGAGCAGTTATGTTGGCTTGATCAGTGTGATGGTTGTAAAACGTGGCTCCGAATTCTCCGGTACTCTTCCTATCAAGGGGTGGAGTCTCTGTCCCTTCCTGTTGATTCTGGGCAGGTTGTGACCTCTTTAACCAATAGAGTATGGTGCGGAAGGGCTAGAAAAGGTCATGTGGCTTCCACGTGGTCCTCTCACAATCCTGGCTTCCCGCTCATGGGAAATCCCCTCCAGCCATGTTGTGAGAAACCCAGCCCACGTGGAGAGGCCACGTGTGGGGACTCTGGCCTGTCCTTTGGCCATCCGGCTCCATGTGCCAGACGTGAGCCTGCACAAGACAACTTGGAAGCAGACGTCACGAAGAGGAGGAGAACCATTCCCACTGTGCCTGCATTCCTGACCCTAAAAATCTTGAGAAATAAAAAATGGTAGTTGCATTATGCTGTGCAGTGTTGGTTGTTTATTTGAAAACAAAGACAACTAGAACAGTCAGAGTCTCTTGATAGCACCTACAGCCGAGGGCGCCAGAACCCTCTTTAGCTCCTCAGTGCTAGAGAGTTAGTGGTTGTGTGAAATTCTGTGCGGACTGTGATTCTTTGCAAACACTAGGCTCCCAGGCTGTCTGGCATTATTTTATAAGCCTCCCGGCATGTGCAGAAATGATGCCATCTTGTCCAGGAGTATTTTCCCAGCTTGGAGCCTGCTTTGGTTCCCATGATATCTGGGCACTCTGCCCTACTCTATTAGCCTTGATGGAAAATTCCAATGGCTTTTTTCCTCCTACAGATATATTTAGTTTCTAAGAAGCAAGTACTAGCAGCCCATCCCCAGGGTTTGCCAATTATATGGAAGATTTAATCCCAGTACCTTTCCTCCGCCTGTCATATTGGTCATCTCCTGGTCAGTGAATGTGATGCTAAGTCCAGACCAGGAAAGCATCAAGGAAGCCTATCAGCCAGTCAGTCAACAAACAGTGGTAGAATGACTCTCTTTTTTGTGGGCCTGTGGAAGAAATAAAAAATGATAAGGCTTAATCCATGTTCTTGAGAGCTGGTAATTTATTTGGGGTAATAAGACACATGCATAGAACATAAAATACCCCAAAGACTATAATATTTCCAGCCTTTAGATATTATTTTCACCTATGAGTGTGGGTAGCAGGTACTTTTTATCCTCTTTGTGAGTCTGGTAGAACCCAGGGATGGCTTTTATAATACGTAGGATTACAAAGTAAACCAAGTATATTGAAATATGGCATTTCAAACACTAAAAACCAAAACCAAAGCCAAAAACAAATCTGTGAATGTAGTAACAGCTAATCTTCTGTATCATCCATTAAATGACAAGATCTAGCAGCAGTCTTATAACCACCATAATTTTGAAGCAGCGATGAGTATAAACCACATACTGGTACCTGGGAGACTCCTGCAACAACTGTAATATGCTACGAAATATCTGTGATTTCTACTGGTGACAAAAATCACAGGTACTATTAATTCTTCCACAGGGGATGGCTATGTTTATGGTTGAGGGAAACCATATTTTAGTCAGAGGTTAGTGCAGGCAAATAAGGTACATGATCTGTAGCAAGTTTAAAAACAACAAAATTGAAGTTGGTCTTGATTGTATTATTACTATGCACCATTGATTTTAAACAATGTCAGTGATAAAATACATCCCTGCAGGGGCAAAAGGTTCCCACTGCCCCCTGCCTTCAACTCCAGCATGCCACTGAATGAAGGTATAGCTTTCCCCCCTCCAAGTTCACAGTCCCCTAAATTCTGTCCATGGACCCCTTGGTGGTCTCAGGTTCCAGGTTACAAATTCCTGCGTGTCCTTGCTTGAGAGTATGGGCTGGGCTTGCAGCTGCTGTGCTATTGGTTGGTTATGTGACTTTGGATCATGTGCCTTCTCGGGAAGATGGGATGTCATAGTGGTGCCTCTCCCATCACCGCTGGGTGGAGTCACTGAGATGGGACAGTGGGTGAAGGGTGAACATTGCCTCTGGTCTGCACAGAGAACTCCACCAATGGTGGTGGAGCCAGTGGTTGCTGCGATGGTTACCTTCCCATCGCTCTGGGAGAAGGGCAATGCTGTCTGGATGTATCAGGTGCGAAAACCAGTCTTTCTGTTGGTGGAAGGTGTTCTTATGGAGTGGGAGATGCCTGCTGCCCTGCTGTTATCCATCTGCCAATGATGGTTGGCCTTTCTGATGGGTTCTCCCCTCCCAGCATCAGTGCCTTTCTGCTCATGGTGGGTGCTGGGTCACAGACTCCAGGAGGAGCCACTGGCATTGCTGGGGCTGGACCCGACCTGGGATGGGTACCTGCTGGGTTCTGTGCTGATGTTATGAAGCCTAGCTCAAGTTCCTCCTTGTACATGGCCTCCACCTTGGGATCACTCCCTTGTGCGAGTCCCCTGGTGCGGGATGCTCATCTGGCGCTGGAGTTACACGCGGCTGTTGTTTCTCTTCTGTCAGCTCCTCTCCTTGGTTAGAGCATAAATAACTGAGGTTCAGGGAACTTCAGTATAATTCCTCTGGGTGGAAGGAACTTTTTTCTTCCTCCTTCTCCAGCGGACAGCCTTGCACATAATACGTGCTTGTTCAGTGAACGAATAGATACATTAATGGGTGAAGTGACCCTTCGGGGTCCTGGTGCACTTCTCAGAGCAGCCGGCTTTGGCCTCGCTGCCCCAAGCCCGGTCTGTCCGTGCTGGCATGTGTCACCGAGCCCTTCGGTGTTGACAGTGTGTTTGCACCATTGGCCCCACCGCTCGTGAGGTTGGCAGTGGGGGCGGATCACATCTTATGGTCAAACAGCTGGTCGGGCGTGGAGCCAGAACCCACCACTCCGGAAGCCTGACTTGAACTAAGGTGCCATTTCCACTTCACCTGAAGCCCTGATGTGATCCCATATCCAGAGATTCAGATCGAATTGGTCTGGGGTGGGGTCCCTAAAGTTCTCACTACCCTTGGCCAAGAGCCACCACCCAGCACTAACAAGAAGGGGGTCCAGGCAGCATGGAGGCGTTCGTGGGTCTGAGCGCCGTTCCCCCACCCACTCGCTGTGGGGTCCTGGGTAAGTGGCTTTATCTCTTTAAGCCGCAATTTCCTCATCTGTGCAATGGGGGTAATGGTAGCACCCAGCCTCTAGGGAGGTCAGGAGGCTTGAGTGAGACCACGTGTGCCGCGTCTCAGCACGCTCTGAGTGCCGAGTGGGCGGCGAGTGCGCAGGAAAGGCACGTGGCTGGCCCAGCCCCTTGCCACCTCCGGCCCCAGAGCTCGGGAGCTGTAACGTGCCATTTATCATCCAGGCGGAGGAGTGTAAAGGAAGGGACTTCTGCACTTAAAGCACTTTTACTTTATTAAGAGCCTTTCCAATGTAAAAAGTGCTCACACAGCCACTCTCCAGGACAGCTGCTTTACAGGCGTTTCCAGCTCTCAGGACAAAATGAGATTAGGTGTGGGGAAGGGGTGAGGTAGGGTGAGCGTTCAAGGGCTGGATTTAAATCCAATTCTGCAGGTTGAGGCTGTGTTAATGTGATATTATAGGATTTGGAGGTGAGGGCCTCTGTGGCTTAGTCCAAGGTCTCTGCAACATCTGGGCCACGGACAATGTCACTGCTGCTTTTATTGTAACTACATCGGGGGGTAGTCGGAGCGAGCGAGCTAAGCGAGCTAATTCCTAATTCTCACAATTGCTTGCCTTCAAGGCACCAAACAGACACTCTTGCCAAGGAACCTTTCTTGATCACAGGAGACCTGAAATAGAAATGGTTTAACCCGTTCTGATGATTAGACAAGGCACAAGAACACACATAGCTGGTATCTTTCCACTTCGTCCAGATGAATTTCAAACAGGACAGCCCAGAGATCAGGTGAGGCACGTGTTTAACTCTGCCATGCCTCTGCTCAGCCTGCCAGGAGCCCCAGGAGCCCCAGGAGCCAGGGCAAGGGGCAGCACGCACATTCACTGAGCACACACTTACCAGAGTGACGTGCTGGTCCTCATCTACTCTAGAGACTGGAGGAGTTATATTCTGCAATTAGAAGTGGTTAGTGATGAAGTTCGGGGTATGGATTGTTAGGTAGAACTGTTGGCGGGTTTCAGGCTAACTTTTGTTCTCCTGATAAAAGAAGAGAAGCAGCTGGAAAGCAAACATGATTTGCCTGGAGAGCAAATATGATGCCTGGACATTGAGCAGCCACTTTGCTACCATGAGGCAAGAAGGCGAAGACAAAGGCCACTGCAGAGAAGCTGTTCTCAATCCAAGCCAGCAGCTGCCTTCCCTGAGACTCTCAATATGCACATACCAGGCCTTTGCAAAACCAGCATTAGCTTTGCTTGGGGTCATTCTTGACTGATGAGGCACAGACAGGGAATCTGAAAGAAGGGGTCTCTCTGAAAGGGCAGCCTAAGGAGGGGCCCCACCTGTGATGTCCTTGCCATGTGTGACAGCCCCAAGGGGACCACAGGGATTGAAGGATGAGGTCCCCAAGGAATCAGAAGGTGGTGGGTAGACAATACCACAGTGCTGTAGTCCTTGATAAACAGTTTGTTTGGGTACAAGCAGATTGAGGGCACAGATCTGCTCTTGAGCACTTGTCCCAGGGTCACCTGACCTGAAGAACCACCTCTCTCCTTGATTAAGACTACGAACCTGTGAAGACAATGAACACTTGCCACGTGGTGTGGTCAGCAGCCCTCCAGGGGACACTGCAGGGTTTCTCATGAGACCAGCCGCTACTGGAAATTTCACATTTATCTTTTTTTCTTCCTTCACATGCCTTCCGGTTGGATGCATGGCCATCTTATTGCTGTTAAAGACACATCTCTCTCTCTCTCTCTCACATTGAAACAGAGAAAGTAGCAGGAGAGACGGAAACAACAGCAGATTGCAGGCTGGTTTCATTATCTCTGGGCTGAAGTGGAACCAAATGTGGCTTAGGAAGTGTCACTTCCAGCCTCCCACATGGCCCAGGGTGCTGGACGAGGGGCCTGCCATTGCCCGTCTCCCGGAGCGTTGAGGAATCCTGCCCGGGGGCCTGGCCTCAGGAATTGCCTGCAGCCCCTCCTCAGGCATCAACAGCAGAACGAAACTGTGCTCCCGACCAGCTGCAAGCGTCGCAGGGCAGACACTGCCGGGCTCAGGTCATTAGGCAAAGGATGGAGTTTTGTGCGGCTCAGGAGAGAAACCTAATTCGGATGCTCTACATTTCTTTGTTTCTGTTCAGTCCCTGGAACCCCCCTGCTCCCACCGCAGTCCTTTGCCAGCAAACCAGTTGAGAAACCTGCCTGCTCCCTGCATTCATTCCACAACTGTTTATTGAGCTCTCCTTATGTCCCAGATACTTTTCTCGGTTCCCTTCCTTTGCTAAGCAAAGACTCCCCAGGACTTTTGGCCACACACTGCAGCAGGAGCCCCTGTCCCCGCTTTGGAGTGACACCTGAGTGTAGTGCCAATCTTTCCCCTTCGGAATCCAACTTTTTCCTTCTCCCCTTATTCCTGTTGTTTTTCTCTGGTTCCCCATTAGCCTTTGGAGGAAAAAAAAAAATCTATCATTTATGTTTGTTTATTTTTATCTTTAATATAAGCAAATCTTGTACTCTCATTGTAACTTGTCTTCTAACTTGAGTTTTAGAGAAATACCTCTATTTGGAGGCAGCAAACATGGAGGAAAGGACAGGCAATTCTGAAGTGAGGAGAGTTTTCAGTTTTAAAAAAATAATATATTTTTATTGATTTTTTTTTTTTTATCCTCACCCGAGGACACTTTTTCATTCTTTGTTCAGATAGAGCAGGAGGGAGAGAGAGAGAGAAACATCGATGTGAAAGGGACGCATCGAGTGGCTGCCACCCGCACGACCAACCAGGGCCGGGGACAAACTGCAACCGAGGTACATGCCCTTAGCGGGAACCGAACCCGGGTCTCTCCGGACCGCAGGCCGACGCTCTAACCGCTGAGCCAAACCGGCCAGGGCTTTATTGATTTTTGAGAGCGAGGGAGGGAGAGGGAGAGAGAGAAATAGCAATGATCGATCGCTGCCTCCTGCATGCTGCCTCCTGGGGATCGAGCCCACAACCTGAGCATGTGCCCTGATGGGGAACAGAACCACTGACCTCTTGGTGCACGAGCTGAAGCTCAATCCACTGAGCCACATTGGCTGGGCGAGTTTTCAGTTTTAAGTGCTGGCACCATCACTCACTATTGTGACCTTGAGTAAGTTACTTCAACTCTACGCATCTATTTCTTCATCTGAACAATGGGTATGATATTAACATCTACCCACAAGTCTTTAAAGGGGGTTAAATAAAATGGTTCATGGAAAAAGCACATTTCATGCTCACAGACTGCAGAGGTAGCTATAGCCCTGACTGCAGGAAAGGGCTGTTTACCGAGGAGCTGGGATCTGTCCTTCACACCCAGGTTTCAAGATTTGGGAAGCTCGTCATCTCCACTGCTTTCCAGCCTCACCCCGGGGGCAGATGTTAGAAGCTGACTGAGATGTTTTCTGGATTGATTTCCCCAAACACTCAGAGTTTTATGTTTCATAATGTCTGAATAGGCCGGAATTTTAATCTTCCTTCTGCCACTCCTAGTCTTATTTTGGAAATGAGCTTAAAGTCACATTTTTGAGATTCCGAGTGTGTGACCCCTGAGCTATTTGGGGCATCTGTTTGCTGCTGTTTATAACCCTGAGCTCTTGACCTGGCTTCGCCTGCCACTCAGAACTCACCTGAAGACCCGGGGCTCTCTCATGCCGTCTCCACTCCCTGGCCTCTGGTTGTGGGGGTCACGGTCTCTTGGTTTCTGATTTAGATTTCGGCGTCTCTCAAGTTCCTTGGCTGCTGACTCTGTACATCTTGACTTTTGTCCTGCCTTTTCTTCCATAAGTTGGTCAGTGGCCACTCAACTTTTTAGATGGTCCAAGCCCTTTCTGGAACTTTCTGGTGAGAAGGCTCCCATATACCTATCCCTCCTTTAATATTAAGCAGCACTGCTCTGCTTTTAATTCCAACTGAACTCTTTATGTTCCAGTGAAACGTACTTGTTTACCTGTGCATAAGATACATTCTCTACTGTGGCCCAAATTATAAAGTATACATGCAATATATAATTTGATTATGTTTTATATAATATATAATGTATTCTAGACTACATCATATATAATGCACGCAATCTATAATACACGTAGGCGTTTTCCTCTGAGTCTAACACATTGGTGTTAGGGATACTTGGAAAGCTGAAAAAGAGGTATAACAGTGGGTCATGGTACCCCCTAGTGGCCGAGTATGGTAACACACATCTCAGCAAAGGGGAAAGTTTTATACTATAACCTCTTATCGAAACAAAAAATTAAGAGACTCCACAGATGAACATAAGATTTAGACTTAATTCCCATTATATTATGGATTTAAATGTATTTCCAACCTTTATTTACAGACATCAAGATTTTTTTTAGCTCTGTGATTTTAGTCTTTTTAAGGATGATAGACTATCACTGCATAGCAAAAATTTGTTTTATTTATTTATTTTTTTATCCTCACCCGAGGACATTTTCCCATTTTTTTGTTCAGGTAGAGTGGGAGGGAGAGAGAGGAACAGACAGAGAGAGAAACATCGATGTGAAAGGAACACATCGAGTGGCTGCCACCCACATGACCGACCAGGGCCGGGGACAAACTGCAACCGAGGTATGCGCCCTTAGCGGGAACCGAACCCGGGTCTCTCAGTACCGCAGGTCGATGCTCTAACCGCTGAGCCAAACTGGCCAGGGCTGTTTTTTTTTTTTGAATTCACAAAACTGTATACTATATTAACTGAATAAAATACCATTTCCCCTATAATTATGTTTTTATTTTTCCAAAAGGATTTCTGTAAAATTGAGGCATGTCTTACACCCCTGGGCATTTCACATGCTTACCAGTTAGGTTTTCTACTGGCTCTGGTGCACAAGCAGCCTCTGTGTGCTCACCAGGTGTCAAGGACTCTGAGCATCGGACGTCAGCTTGTTAGGAGACCTCTACAGGAGTCCAGCAGGCTGCTGGGCAGTCTGACTGGAGTCTGCTGTGGTGCGTGGTCCTCTTTGCTGGTGCTCCAGCTCCCTTCAGTCTCTTTACCTTCATTCCTTTGAGCATCTCCACCTGCTACCCCTACATAGGACTCCAGGCCCAGGTCCCTGCAATAGACATAAATGTCCCTTAGCTGCACACCAGCATCCTGATGGTTGTGCAGGGCCTTGATGACACTGAAAATATGTAACAGTCACAGCACACTAGAGTAGGGGTGGGCAGACTTTTTCTGAAAAGGGCCAGAAAGTAAGTATTTTAGACATGTGGGCCATACAGTTTCTGTCACCACCACTCAGTTCTGCTGTCATTGTGTGAAAGTAACCATGGCAACAGAGAAATAAATGGGGGAGGCTGTGTTCCAGTGAAGCTTTCTGAACAAAAAAACATTGGCTTTCATATAATTTCCATGTGTCATGAAATATTACTCCCTCTTTTGATTTTTTGTAACCACCTTAAAATGTGAAAATTACTCTTAGTTGCCGATGATACGAAAACAGGCGCCAGGCAGGAATTGACCCGGGGGCCAGAGTTTGCTGACGCTTGTGTTACAGTGACCATTCCATCAACTCTTTCTAGCTGGTGACAATTCTTCTGATAACCATAAATGATTGGACTTGTTCCATCCAATTTTCTAAATAAACCACAGTTCATAAATGGTTAATTTTTTTTTTTTTTTGGTCAATTCCAAACAGGCATGTATTAGGTGTTTTGAACTGCTTGACCGAGTTGGCCTTTTATTTTCTCAAAGAATTTGTTGATCCACTGAAAATTCTCTATGAAAAGTGACCTTGTGGATGCTTTATAAAAGTCCAATTTAATTTTTTTCTTTATTGATTTTAGAGAGAGAGGGAAAGAGAGGGAGAGAGAGATAGAAATACCGATGAGAAAGAACATTAATTGGCCGCCTCCTGCATGGCCCCCACTAGGGATCGGGCACACAACCTGGGCATGTGCCCTAAATGGGAATTGAACCGGCGACCTCTTGGTGCATGGGTCGATGCTCAACCACTGAGCCACACTGGCCAGGCTAAAAGTCCAATTTAGAACCTTTGGGGTCTCCCTTGGTCACCTCCGAATCCTTTTCTTTTTTTTTGTACGTGTCTCTAGTGGTAACCGAACCTGGGACTCTCTGGTCCACAGACCGACGCTCCAACCACTGAGCCAAACTGGCCAGGACCGAATCCTTTTCTTTCTATGTCTACACCTCTGTCCATTTTCTCCTTTCTTCTTCCTAATTAGCTGACTGTGTAATAAACGTTTCCTTATTTAGTGATTTGGAGCCCTCACTGACTCGCATCACTGCCTGGCCCTCCTGTAGCCTCTTCTGTTTCCTTTGGAGATGAAGTGCTAGAACTGCACGGCAGTCAAGGTCAAGCCGCCCGCATTTGTATTACATATGAGCACATCATTACCATGGCGTTCGCTTCTCCTTAATACAGATGAATCGCTCCTTCTCCCGCGTGACCTCCAGGGAGCATCGAGAGCCAACTTCAGGCCTCTCTTTGTGACAATTTCAAGATCTTTTCCTTAGGAAGGTGTAACTAATTCAGGGCCCATCAGTGATCATAAATAGTTTAAATTGCTCTTCTGAGTACGAACCCTCCCATGGGCCATCTAATGTACCAGGTGTCTCTTACCCATGCTTGTCCCAGGACCAGCTGCTGTCCCTGCCCTTCTTAGCTCGGTTTCTGTGGCTCACTTTGGTCCAGTCGGGAGAGGTGGCCCTCACATTTGGGAATGAGCTGCTCCTCTGCTACTGACCCACCCAGCAGGGTGATGCATTCATGATAGATTTGACGAGACTTAAAGAATTTTAAGCCCAAGGAGGTTGCCTCTGGAGGAGTTTCGGGAGGCCAAACTGACCCTGAAATTGTGCTAGGACTTGGCTTGCTTCTGTTCAGACAAAACCCAGGGATTTTACTTTACCCGAAACTTTGCCTGTTTTGGTTTTTATGGGTTTTCATCATTTTCCACTCTGCCCAACTGATGAGGCTAAGCTTTTCGCTGCCCTCAGTTGGTAATCGTGTGAGATGTTGAAATACATGAATTAAGTTGGTAGAATTTGGATATGAATTATAATTAGATAATGATATTGTGTCACTGGTAAGTTTCCTGACTTTGATAACTGCCTCTGTGATTATGGAAGAGAAAATCCTTGGACTTGGAAGATGCATACGTAGGGATTTAGGGTGAAGGGTCAGATGTTGGCACCTTGTTTCAAATGGTTCAGAAAAAAAATAATGTGTCTGATTGTGTATACACATAAGCACACACATAGATGTGGAAAGATAAAGCGGATATGACAATGAACTAGGTGAATGAAGGGTGAATCTAGGTAAAAGGTATATGGGAGTTCATGTGTAATATTTTTGCAACTTTTATGTTGGTTTGAAGTTCTGTGCAAATAAATAGTTTAATTAGGAAGGTGGCTCCATGGTAACAGTAGCACCAGAGACATTTATAGACTGCGGCCCTGGCCCCGCCGTCCCCACAGTGCCCCACGGTTCTTGGGTTTAGTCACATGCTCTGCCCCAGTGTCTGCTCACGCTCTTCAGTACCTGTTCCTGCCAGTCTGCCCCACTTCAGTCAAGAATCACTGAGCATGGGCCGAGCACCAGCACGTGTCAGGTAGGGACAGAAGAACGGAGAGCAAACAGACGTCGTCCCCATGCTCAAAGAGCTACAGTCCGACAGGGAAGGCAGATAGAGAAAGAATTACAGAGGGCTCGGAAGGAGAAGTGAGGTTGCTGAACGGAGCATGTTGTAGGGTCAAGTCCACGTGGGGGCTCAAGGGAGCTCTCCCGGGCAAGTGGGTTTGAGCCAGAGCTTACGATGGTGGGGATTAGCTTGGCAGCAAGAGGGTGCAGCTGTGCTGCAGACAGAGGACACTCGGTGTGCGGCACTTGAGGGGCGTGTTGGAGACGTGGAGAGACCAGCCTGGCTGGAGCAGAGCAGGGGCGGGGTTAGAGGAGGCGGCAGAGGAAGGCGGCATCTCATATTGTTCTTTATCCTGAGAGCTGTGGGAAGGGCGAAGGCAGCAATGTGATGATTAACTTTGCATTTTTGAAAAAGAAGTCCCTGGAGGGGCAATATAGAAAATAAATGAGAAAAAGCCAAAGTGAGGGGGAGAGAAGCTGGGAGGCTGCAGCCACAGTCCAGGGAGCAGTGATACTTTCCGGGACCAGACAGTGGTCGTGCTGATAGAGAGAACTGGGTTAATGTCAGAGGTATGTAGGAGGCGGACGCGGCTGGACTTGGAGACTGAATGGATGATCCATTCTGACATCCTTTTATTGAACAATTTCTCTTGGTTTATAGAGATGGTTGGAAAATACTGTTTTTTCAAAAAGCATTTACAAATATACCCATTTTCACGGCACTTGTTCATTGTCTTGCTTACGTATGCTCGAGATGAATATTCCTTGCACAAAGACGATGGTTAATCTCATTCAGTAAAATCATGCTAATTAGGAATTGGGACCTACCCATTGCACACACTCTGGAAACTTACAATGTGGGAGATAAAAATTGATGTAGTTTTAAAACAATCTATTACATGTATGGAACTGCATATTAAACAATAAGGTATATATGGGAAGATACTAATTTTGACAGGGAAGAGGCTGTGCATTTTGCAATCACAATTCTGACAAATAAATGCTGTTGTACTTTTCCATGCCAAGGCTGATTTACAATTATAATAATATATGCTTCTCTTTGATTTATGGCATCCTGTTAGCCATGGAATTACTTAGCAGAATCAGTTTGGCTTGATGTAAGATTTCTCCTTCCCTAGAAAAAAATTTTGGCCTGAAGAAAAGATGACATTAATTTAAGAATAGTAGAGTTATCATTGAGTTATCAAAATAAATCTGAGGACATAAATCAATGCTTCTGCATAAGGAATGCTAAATCAATAAGTCCAGAAAGACTTTATTGATTCCATGGCCATCACTCAAGCCTTCTTCATTAGATTCCTCAGCCATATGTTTAATTGGAATGGTAATGTAGATAACTTTGGGTAAATCCACGAACCCTGACTTTGATATGGGGTTGTTCAAGGTAATGGAAACGATTTGTCCAGGCTGGTTGTCTCCTTCAGATGCAGGACGGTATACGTGGGAAGACTTCACATCTGCCTGTCTCCAAAAGCTTCTACTCTGGGCCCATGGCGGTCGAAAAGTTTTAAGTCACTCACTTTAAGTTTAATTTAAAAAATCTGAAAGGAAAAAAGCAATCACAATATTAACCAAACATTAACAAATTACTTATGGTTATTGCCACCCTAATATATTGGCAACTATTATGCTGAACTTTAATATCTATTTCTGTGACTAGAATCTCTCATTTAAAAGATTATAAGCAATTGAGGGTGAGAGTCTTTTATCTCAGTATCTCCTGGATCTTGTTTAAATGCATGAATATTTTTATTTACTACCTGTAACCAGAATTGTATTAGTTAGCTTTTGCTGCATAACAATCCCAACATTTAGTAGCCTAAGACAATAACCATTTCATTTGCTTGTGATTCTGTCAGTCAGATAGGTGGTTCTTCTGTTCTTAACTGAGATTGGATAGTCTAGGGTGGCTTCTTCAGTCCATGCCTGGCAGCTGATATGATGATAACTGGGATGATGGCTACCTGTCGCTCATTATCCAGTAGGCAGTTCACATGATGGCAAGAGAGGTCCCATTGGCCGGAGGGCAAGTAATTGTCAGTACTTATCAAACCTTTGCTTGTGTCACATTTACTAATAGTCTAATAGTCCCTTGACCACAGCAGTTACATGCCAAGCCCGTATCTGACAGGTGGAGAAATGGACTCTACCTCTTGAGAGGAGCTGCAAATATTATGGCCAATTTTTTTTTTTTTTTACAATATACTGCAGAAATATGAGTAAATTTGTATTTGACGCTTTTCCCTTTAAATATTAATGTTCCCTCTTCTATTTTTTAAAAAAGCCAATATTGAATATTTACTATGTGCTGATTGCTTTAGATATGGAAAACATTTAATCCTCAGACAACTCAAAAAGGCAGATAAGATTATTATCCCCATGTTACTAGTGAGGAAAGGGAGGCTCAGAGATGTTAACCAATTCACCCAGGGTCACACAGCTGGAAAGTGGGGGAGCAGAGATTTAAATCTTGATTTCTCTAGCTCTAGAGCCTTTCTCTTAGCAGACTTCCTATGATGACTGCTCTCCTGGGTGTTCAGATGTTGATAATTTTTTGAAGTTGGAGGAAATATCAGGAGGACTTCCCAAGCTGTGTGCGAGATTGGCCCTCCACTCCTATGGCCTTCTTGACCCAAGGGTGACTTGAGCCTTATGGTCGAGCCACGACGTCTTCCAAGTCTGTCAAATAGGACCCTGCTGACTTTTGATAATTTTGATGTTTGCATTTCTCCTAAACCAAGGTGGCAAAGGGGTAGTAAGATTCTGCCAGATCTTCACGGAAAGGTCTGAGCACCATTCTGTGTGATGGCTCTCCCTCTCCTCCCCCTTCCCAGGCAGGCTGAGTGTTGGCACCAAGTTAAGCATTCCACTGTGACCCAGGAATCTTTATTTCATTGTCTCCTTTCCTAGATCCGACTCCTCGAATGAGATCATGAAATTACTCAGGTATCCTCCTACCTTCCCCTGGACGCCGTCTGCCTGTGGTTGATCAGATGACTCTGCTTCCTGGTGGAGCCAAGCTGATCCGACCATGGGCTCAGGCGGTGTGTTGGAGAAGGCCAGGCCAGGCTCAGTAACCCCACTCTCAAATGGGTGAGATTCAGAACAAAGCAGTGTGGTTGCTTAGATATAATTGCTGGACTAGAAAGATCATACATGAGGATTAACACTGACATTTAGGAGGGACCTTCAAAGATGTCCAAAAACTTGGCCAGGAGCTCAGCTGGGTTTCTCCACACCTTAATTATCATTTTAAATATTTCAGCCCCCCCCCCCAAAAAAAAAGTATAAAGGAAAAAACACTTTCTTCCTGTGTTTCTCCTTTATTTTCACCATAATACCACACTCACAATACTTCTGACACCAGATGTGTGTTTTTCACACATCCAGCAATTCTGCAACACCAGCTGGACCTCTTACAATGAGTTTAATCCTGACACTAACCAGAGTTATTGTGGAAACCACAGGTTAAGGGCTCAGTCTCACGAGACTGCCCCGTACTTCAGATGCCAATCACAGGCAGTAGATCTCTAGCTCACTCACAACTTCTGTCCCACATGGAGGTCCCACACTCCCCTCCTTAGATTTGATCATTGGCTAGAATAGCTCATAGAACTCAGGGAAACACAGTTATTAGTTTTTTATATAATAAAAGATACAGACGAATAGCCAGGTGCTAAGGTACATAGGGTAAAGTCTGGAAGGGGCCCAAGGGCAGGAGCTTGTGTCCCCATGGAGTTGGGGTGCAACACCCTCTTGACATATGGATGTGTTCATCAACCTGGTGGCTTACCAAACCCTGTACTATGAGGATTTTTATAGAAACTTTATCACATAGGAATGATTAATCATTATTAACTCAATCTTTAGCCCCGTCCCCTTCTCGGAGGCTGGTGTGGGGAAAGGGCTGAAAATTCCAAGCTTCAAATCATGGCTTGGTTTTTCTGGTGACCAGACCCACCCAGGAGCTATTCAGGAGCCTACCAGGAGCTGCCACATTAGGATCAAAGGCTCTCCTGTTACCCAGAAAATCCCAAGGGCTTTAGGAGTTCTATGTCAAGAGTTGGAGTCAAAGACCAAATACAAAAGATGCTCCCAGTGCTCTTATCACTTAGGAAATAACAAGGATTTTAGAAGCTCTGTGCCAGGAAGTGGGGGCAGAGACCAGTATATATTTTCTGTTATTTCACAGTAGGCAACTTGACCTAAGACCTAAAACCCATGTACAGGAAGGTCTCAAATGCTCAGCTTCTCAAAACGTCCAGCCCTCACAGGTGTGTTTCGGGCACACTCCAGGGGTATACTGGGGCTGGTTCACACCACCTTGTTTGTCATACCAGCTGGTCATCAAATTTTCAGGAATTTTGTGAGCTGGTTGTTAAACCCAGCCATTATTAAAAATTAAATCATATAAACTTACAATTAAACAATTATATTAAAAGGTAGCAAATACTCAAAACTCATCACTTCCTACCTGTTTTACATTTTACTATTCTCTATAATCTTGAGGCTATTTATAGGTATTTCATCAGTATGGTGGAAATGCTATATTGCCGTGTGCTCCTGTGCATTTCTTCCCAACTGCAACCGTGACATCATGTTGCTGGCTTGGAATCAGCCATGGTAGGAATATTTACACCCTGAAAATCTGCAAATGCCACACACCGGGGCTTGGTTTATTGTTTTGTTGGTTGCCTCGACTTGAGGAAGTCACAGAGAAAATGTGAATAATGCCTATTAAAAAGTATGTCATGTCTGTACCTGTTACATTGATTTGAAGAACTTCTCCTAGTATTTGCAACTATCATCTGATTCAGCAAGGAAGTCTCTCATGTTGACAAGCCATGGAAGTTCTGACATCTTTTTATTCTTTCACGCTCTTTTACTTGTTAATATAAAGGGAAAATATCAACCAACATTCATGTTGTAACTATACTTAGTTTTCAGTTACAACTAACTGTAGGCTGATTATGGAAACAAGAATTCAGCAAAAATCAACAAAACAGTGTGTGAGACCATTGGCTTTATAGTATTTATAACATAGAATATTACACAATTTGTTATTATCAAAATTTGGTGCCATGTATCTTTTATATTGGGAAAAAATATATTAAACTTATATAAGTAGTATATCTACATATGCATACATTTTCTTTTTCTTCTTTTTTTCCCAGTGAGAAGTTGTTAAACATTTACCGGCACACCGCTGGCATACTCCACCACCCTCTTCCTGGTCACGTGTCAGAATTTGGGGGATTTTCCTCTTTAAGTTGTAGGTGTGTAAATACCACCTTTCCTTTTATTCTTGGTGAGTCAGTCACAGAGAGCCCTGCAAATCATCAAAGTCCGCCTGCTGAGGAAGTCCAAAGGGAAACAATGGCTTCCCTACAGTCTGAACCCTTTCTTAGGAAGAATTGTACCAAAGCAGGTAGAGGACAGAGTTAGCAGCCTTGGGGGCTCCCATAAGTAACATCTTGTTCATCGCAAAGGAACAGTTTAGAGCTGTTGCATTTACACTGATAAAAGTAACAATGACAACAAGCATTTATATGCTTATATGCTTTATCGTTTACAGAGCACACCCACGTTTATGAGCTATTTCATACTTCTAAAGATTTCTCTGATTTTTAGCAATTCATGTGCAGCTGGAGAAAGGAAATATTTATCACAGTTTGAGATGTTAGCTAGCTCATTCCTCTCCAGGATGTTATTGCCTCTCAGACATGGTATTAAAGGCGTTCACTTGCTATTCCTACACTCGTTATTATACCCAATCTGCAGTGAATTCAGGGCAGGAAACAAAACTCCGTAAGGGGTTATTAACGGTTCAAGTGGAAAGAGTAATCCCACTTGCTAAAAGTAAGTATGATGCAGTTGTCTTTGAGTCTATTTCTCTCCATGGGGTGTTGGATGGAGAAGGGGATCCAGGGTACTGGGGATGAATAAATGTACATGTCAACATAACCAACTCCATCTCTGTGTCCTAGATTTCATTTCATTTTTAAGTTTCATGTTGTAATCTTTGACCAACCTCACTGTTCTTAGCAAGCACATCAAGGCCTTCTAGTCGATGATTATCTGTTTCTTAAAATAGAATGGCATAACAACTGAGATAAATATCATACTGGTGATAGTATTGATTATAAACAATCATCTATTACAAGACCACCAGGAGGCGTGGCCTCTCATGCTACTGCATTCTTTGTCCCTTTGCCTTGTCAATCATTAGTACTTGAGAATACTATTAAAAAAGGACAGTAACATATCTTGGCTATTGTAAATCATGCTGCAATGAGTATAGGGGTGCACATATATTTCCAATTAGTGTTTTGGATTTCTTTGGGTAAATACCCAGAAGTGGGATTGCTGGGTCACATGGTAGTTCTATCTTTAACTTTTTTTTTTATCCTCACCCAAGGACATTTTTTCCACTTTTTGTTCAGATAGAGTGAGAGGGAGAGAGAGAGAGAGAAACATCAATGTGAAAGAGACACGTCAAGTGATTGCCACCCACATGACCCAACCAGGGCCGGGGACAAACTGCAACCGAGGTACATGCCCCTAGCGGGAACCGAACCCACGTCTCTCAGGACCGCAGGCCAATGCTCTAACCGCTGAGCCAAACGGGCCAGGGCTATTTTTAACTTTTTGAGGAAGCTCCATGTTTTCCATAGTGGCTGCACCAATTTGCAATTCCATCAACAGGACAGCGGGGTTCCCTTTTTTTCACATCCTCACCAATACTTGTTGTTTGTTGATTTAATGATGATGGTCATTCTGACAGGTGTGAAGTGATATCTCATTGTGATTTTAATTTGTATTTCTCTCATAATTAGTGACATGGTCCACTGATAGATGACTGAATAAAAAAGATGTGGTAAATATATACAATGGACTATTACTCAGCCGTAAAAAAGAACAAAATCTTACCATTTGTGACAACATGGATGGATCTTGGTGTTATGTTAAGTGAAATAAGTCAGACAGAGAAAGACAAATGCCATATAATTTCACTTATATGTGGAATCTGAAAAACAAAGAACGAACAAACAAAACAGAAACAAACTATGGATCCAGAGAATAAACTGATGGTTGCCAGATAGGAGGAGGGTAGGGGCCTGGGTGAAAAAGGTGAAGATATTAAGAAGTACAAATTGGCAGTTACAAAAAAGTCACAGGGATGTAAAGTACAGCACAGGGAATATAGTCAATCATATTGTAATAACTATGTATGGTGCCAGGTGGGGACTAGAAATATTGAGGGGAACACTTTGTAAGTTATATAAATGTCTAACCACTATGCTGTACACACGAAACTAATATAATATTGAATGTCAATGGTAATTAAATTTTTTTAACAAAGTGCTATAACAAGAGTCTGTAGTGGAGAGACTTTGAGCAGAAGTGCTGAGTAGCCTGCCCACTCCAGCCCTATGTCCCTGGAAGTAAATTATTTTGTCATAAATTCTGTTATATTTTATGACATTGCCTGCATCTTTCTTTGGTCTGAAGATACCTTCTTGTTACGGAGGCTACTACAACTTTGTCCCACCATCAGACAGAGGAATATAGAGAGAGGAACAAACAGTGGCCTCTAGTATAATGAGGACAATTCCTGTCCACTTTGTAAATACCATATCTGTCTTCGACTTCCTCATACGGTGAATTAGAAAAAATACATTGATATTATGATGGAGGAAAACACCATCCAACCCAGTTATTTTCTTTTGTTATTGTGATCAACATCATGGCGTATAAGCTTTTTTGGGAAAGTTTTGCATAGAGTAAGGTATGAATTGATACAAAGCATATGGTGACTCATTGGTAATAGTTCATGCCTGTTAACAATTAGGCGAGATCTCCGCAGCACACAGGGCGTTGGGGATGTGGCTATTATCCAGTTAGCATGATTAATTTTCAGAGCTACAAAGGATCGCTCAGACCCAAAAATGGGCATTTGGGACTGAAAGAACTAATTTGATGTTCTCTGATGATCACACTAAATCAGATTGCTATCAAATATTAACTCCACTTTCTGCTGCGTGAGCTTGGATTGTCTACAATAGCATCCTGGGCACACTTGGGAATGAAGAAATTCAATTTCAAAAGTAAACACAGTACAAAAATAGTTCAGAGGACAGCCTATACATAGAACACAGCTCAGCTAATTAAGGCCAACAAATACAACTGAAATTTGCAGAACTGAAGCAGTATTTTATCCAGCCAAAGATGGCCAAAGATATCTTCTCAGCAAGATTTGCTTTTTTCTCTTTAGTTATTGATTACTTTTGCGAAGGAGAGCATATTGACATGTGCAGAAAACCGTGACGAGTTGAAATAGTTTTAGATAGAGTATCTTTGGCAGGTCTTCGTGTTATGATTTAAGTGGGAACCACTGTGGGTTCTGAAATAGCTTCTATAACCAGTTTCATCACAGACCTAATCATCCAAAACATCATTCCCTGTAATTTGACTGAAAAGCGGTGAGACAGCAAAAGCTTCAATTCTTGAAAAGGATTTAGCAGCCAGCCAGTTTATGCTTATTAGAGACGCTCTTACACTCTCTGCTCTCCAACCACCGCTAAATAAACCCAGAGGCTCGAACCAAGGATGGAGATGGGAGGGGCGAGGGAGAGGAGCAGAACAGACTTCTGGGGAAAACAGTTTGGTTAAAAAAACAGTAGACAAGGCTTTACTGTCCTACAGAAGTGCTAGTCTCGAAATATTGAGAACTTGAAAAGTGAGTCATTTTTTTTTTTTCAGAGGACATGCCAGATTACAGTGGAAAGAATCCAGCACTTCATGGATGGAGACCTGGCTCCTCAACCTCTTCTTCACTGTGTGACCTTCCATGAGATTCTTAACCTCTCTGGGCCTTCTCCCTTGTTTGAGGCTTTCAGCCCTTTGCACTTTTATTTTTCCTGGTAAAACTTTCCACTTTTTTTTTTTTTTTTTATCCCCACCCGAGGACATTTTTTCTATTTTTTGTTCAGATAGAGTGTGGGGGAGAGAGAGAGAGAGAGAGAAACATCGACGTGAAAGGGACACATCGAGTGGTTGCCACCCACACGACCCAACCAGGGCCGGGGACAAACTGCAACCGAGGTACATGCCCTTAGCGGGAACCGAACCCGGGTCTCTCAGGACTGCAGGCCGACGCTCTAACAGCTGAGCCAAACCGGCCAGGGCAAAAACTTTCCACTTTTAAGATTAAGATGCCTTGAAGACTTTGCTCTCACATCAAGTTGTCTTAATTTTTATGCTTTGGAATTTTAGTAAACATTGCTGTGTTTAGAAACTATATGGGGGATAATTGGGAAGGCCAGCTATTTTTGGAATGTATAAACCAAATGTAAGGAAAGTTCTGTCCTTCCAGTAAGCCTACACGATCACAAACCAGCCCTCATTCGATTGTGTATGCTATAGCATTAAATAAGAAAAAGGATAAAAACCCGGTGGATACATGTCACCCGAGTGTCTGCCTTCTCCCTTTGCATATATTAGATGTATTTTAGAGGTCACCTGCCTCTAATATATTAGTTTGCCTGTACCTGTGTTGACCCATGGCACTCACCCCTTGGTCTTCACTGTTCTCGCCTCACCTTCCTGCTCTCTTGGGACTGCTTTCACCTCGTCCCGGCTTCACTTCCTGCTGGAACCGCACTTCTCCCCTCGCTGCCCCAGTGCACCGGTGACCAGGCCCAGGCAGAGCAGACTGCTACCAAGCGTTTGGAGATAGTAGAGAGGGCTTATGGTGAAGGGCGAGTTCAATTTAGACTGTTCTTAGAAATTTCTCCCCGGGCCCTCGTGGTGGTGGGTATGGGGTAAGAGGTAAAGGATGACTACATGGTACATTAAGCATCTACCCTTTCTTCCCTTCCCTCCTAGTAGGTCTTGGAGTGGACACATTGGAACAGAGATGGGGAGGGCATTGTAGGGCATAACATGGGAAGGGAGGGAGCTGCAGAGAGCAGGTTACCTTATTCACGGTTTGCCTGGAGTGGGCTCTCTTAGCAATAATCCCCCAAGTAGAAGAAGATCTTTAAAAACTCTTTTGCTCTGACATCTGGTTAAGCCAACAGCACTGCAATGTGAAATCTGCTTGATGACGTTGCCTTAATCCCCACATTTTCCCCTGTTGACTCTCTTACTGGCGTTTGTAAAAGAACTCTGGGGGTAGCTAGACCCTTAGTGACAGATGTGGAGATTTAACAGTTTTGGCCCCTTGATTTTCTTGATGGGACACGGGAATCCTCTGCTGTCACTCATCTGATCCAACTTATCCTCAGCTACTGTTAAAATTCCTTTTTGTCACACCCTCTAGGTCAGAATGAAAAGGCAGATTAGCCTGATTATCAAGGCCCATCAGCTCAATGCTCTTAGTTAAATGACACCCACCACAAACCACAGAGCAGAGCTTTGCAAGGTTAGCCGGGTGCGTTATTACAATGATTTCATTTAATAAACTTGCTGCCAGCATCTTAATCCTCAGTCAAGTATAAGCATGAGAATTCTCGTTAGCCATGATTTGGTGACAGTGATGGTTAACAACATTTTCTCATCCCACAGGATTCATTTTCATTAAAAGTCTAAATTGATTTTTAAAAAAATTTAATGAGAGCATCTGATTGGCAGAGACTTCCTGGGCTTTCATGATGAAGGTTTGTTGTAAGTAAACCGTTTCAGTTGTTCAGTTTGATTTTGCATTTGGGTTTATGCCGAGATCTATTTCCTGTAGGGTTTCTGATCCTTCTGCCTGACCTGCACTTGGGTCCTGCCCATCAAACTCGCTATGTGTTCTCCACATAGGCGTTGTTCTATGAAAGGTGCAGAACATTTCCTAGTTGGGGATGATATGAGGAATTGTTTTCTGTCTTCCTTCCCTTCGTGTCTGAAGTGATGCCATGGTGGATTCTTGGCAGTGCCCAAGGTTCTGGTCAGACTGGGGGATCCTGATCTGACATTAAGCTCCTTTCTTACATCTGCCTCCTCCTGGCCAAGGTCAGGGGTGAAGGACAATTGCAAATCGGACACGGAGACTGCAATGTTAGTATCCAAATTTAGGGAACTGAGGGCAGATCTTGTTATGCTTACTGCTACTTACTGGGTGTCATTTTTCCCATTTGGAAACTCAATCTTAAATCCACAGCCTGTCAAAGGATATTTAGTGGGGAGAAAGGGAGATGGAGTGACTTGGATATTAAAAAATGATATCTAAGTTGTAGGGTTTAAAATTTTTTTCCCTTTATTGATTTTAGAGAGAAAAAAGGGAGAAGGGGAGAGAGATAGAAACATTGATGAGAGAGAACATCAATTGGCAGCCTCTAGCATGTCCCCGACTGGAGATTGGACCCACAACCTGGGCATGTGTCCTGACCAGGAATTGAACCAGCAGCCTCTTGGTGCATGGATTGATGCTTAACCACTGAGTAACACTGGTTGGGCAGTTGTAGGGTTTTCACTAAATTTGATATTTTGCCCTGCTAATAACTCCCCCTTTGGGGATTAAATTGAATTTATTTGGTGCCAACACACATTCTGTAAGTACCAGTGCATTTTTATTTTCAAATACCATGCACAAAAGACCAACAGTTATCCGGAACAGCAGCAAACAACCTTGTAAACTCTTTAGTGCCATCAATGAATTCACAAATTGCTACCAATTTTAAACGAGATATGCACCCATAGTTGGTGTGAATATAAAGCTGCTGAAATAAAAATTTACTGTCTTCAAACTGGCATTTTATAATGAAAAGCAAATTGCTTTATGTAAAACATGTACTTAATTGCATTTGCTCTAGTGGGATTTTATCTGAATTTGTTGGCATGTGAAGCAAAGGAACTAGGTTCTAAGTTGAGAAAAAAGACTAATGGTGCCCGGCTGGTGTGGCTCAGTGGTTGAGCTTTGACCCATGCACCAAGAGGTTGCCAGTTCGATTTCTGGTCAGAGCACATGGCCAGGTTGTGGGCCAGATTCCCGGTGGGGGCATGCAGGAGGCGGCCAATCGATGTTCTCTCTCATCGATGTTTCTGTCTCTCCTTCTCCTTTCGTCTCTCTCTAAAATCAATAAAGGAAAATAATAATAATAAAAAAAGACTAATGGGGAAGTTTTCTACAATAATTTTCAAGGACTGCATAGAGAAGACTCATCAATTTTACTCTACATTCACTATATAGAACATTAAAAAAATATATACCATATATGCAGCAGTGTGCTCTACTGGAGATTAAATCCAGTATTTTCCCTCTGTTCTAGCAAAAGAAAGTCAGAAAGATACCTTGGGTGTCTTAAGGAGAATAAATCTTCGAATTGCTGAAAGTATGCCTTATCCCACCCGCATGAAGAGATCTGGGACTCCTGTAGACACTGAGAAAGGTGATGGGTAGTTCCATTTTGCAGAAAAGAGGATGTGACATGACATTTGGGACCAGGGTCTGGGAGGAGAAACAAATACTGTCCTAGAAGGAGCCTCGGGAAGAGAAGGCGCCTGGGATTCTGGGTCCACGGGGCAGTGGAAGCTGAGCCCACCTGGTTTGTGCATTCCAGGTGTTGACGTAAGATACGTCCAAACATGTAGAGAATTTTCATGAGTTTATCTGAGCCAAACTGACAATTGTCAGGAAGCAAAAATCTCAGCGGATTGAGAAAATGCTCTCTGGAGAACGGCAGTTTTGCAGCGTATTTTATACATTAAAATTAAAGAAGGAGACCTTAGGAGAGTTACATGAAATCCACTAGTGGTAGATTAGGGAGGCAGGAGAAAGCAAAGAGAGGAAATCTCTGGGATTAGATACAGAGTGAAACAGAGAGACACATTTCTTTTACTTGGTGAATACAAGATAGTTAATCATTAACATTTACAGCACATAGAGATGGTATTGGGGGAACAAGATAACATAAGGGGTTCTGTGGTCTCGTGCTCTGGAAGGGTGGTTATGCCCTGAGCCGTCTGAAAAAGGAGATTTCCCTGATGTTTCAAAGGTATGTTATCATAAATGCAAAAAGACAATAGACATTCCCACCAGCAGTGTACTAGGGTTCCCGTTTCTCCGCAGCCTCGCCAGCACTTGTCATTTGTTGATTTGTTGATGGTAGCCATTCTGGCAGGTGTGAAGTGATACCACATTGTCATTTTAATTTGCATCTCTCTGATGATTAGTGACTTTGAACATTTTTCATATGTCTCTTGGCCATCTGTATGTCCTCTTTGGAGAAGTGTCTAAGTTCTTTGCCCATGTTTTATATGTTTATTTAAAAAAAATATTTTTATTGATTTTTAGACAGAGAGGGAGAGAGAGCTAGAGACACATTGATTGGCTGCCTCCAGCACACCCCCGATGGGGATTAAGCCTGCAGCCCAGGCACGTGCCCTGACTGGGAATGGAACCAGCGATCTCTTGGCCCATGATGCTCAACCACTGAGCCACACAGGCTGGGCTCTTTGCCCATTTTTCAATTGGATTGTTTTTCTCCCTTTTGTTAAATTGTATCAGTTCTTTATATATTTTGGAAATTAACCCCTTATCAGATTGAAACACCCATCAGAAAGAATATGTGCACCCCTATGTTCATAGCAGTGTTATTTACAATAGCTAAGATCTAGAAATAGCTCAAGTTACCATTAGTAGATGAATGGATAAAAAAGGTGTGGTACATTTACACAATGGAATACTATGCATCTGTAAAAAAGAGGGATCTTTTATCCTTTGAGACAGCATGGAGGGACTTTGAGAGTATTATGCTAAGTGAAATAAGCCAGTCAGAGAAAGACAAGTATCACATGATATTACTTATGTGTGGAATCTAATGTATAAAATAAACTGATGAATAAAATAGATCTAGAAACATGGAAGTATGGAACAGACTGATGAATCTCAGAGGGGGAAGAGATTAACCAAAGCACTTTTATGCATATATGCATAATCCATGGACACAGACAATAGGGTGGTGAAGTCCTAGGGGTGGAGGGGTGAAGGGAGTCAATGGGGGGGAAAAAGGGGGAACATCTGTAATACTTTCAACAATAAAGATAAATGAAAAAAAACAATAGACAGGCTCACTTAAGGTAAATTAAAGATTGGTCTTTATCAAAGCTGTAGGCCAAGGACATGACTACCTGCCATGACTCACTTAGTAGGGTTTTCTATGTTCAGACCATCCTATGTGGTTACCTTCTGTCTCTGAGTTTGTAGGGCTCATCATGCAGGACTCCCCTGAGCTTGTCAGGTTTATGTGGCCCCTGTTTTGTCTACACAGGGTGGCTTTCCAGGATGTAGGGGAGGATGGGAGCAGAGAGGAAGTGTTGCAATGATGGGCATCCTGCCTCCTGGCACTGTGTTCTTGGCTTCTCTCCCCCACCTGCTCAGGCTGAGCTCCCTGGGCTCCCTCACAGGTCCCTGCAGGGAGCGGGGCTCAAATGCTCATACTTGGGAGAGGGGATGAAGCATGAAAGTAGCCCCTGGGTAAATGTGGGTGAGGCAGAAAGACTGGTCATCTCTTTTACATAAAGCTTCACTTCGAGGCAGGGTTTTCTGACAGCGAGGATATTAGTTATTGAGATAAAGACTAAGTGAGTTTCTTGGGGCTTTTGACATGGGAAAGGCTCATCTGTTTGGGGTGTATTTTGTGTAGTCTTGCCTGGTGGGAAATGGGGAATAGGGGTGAGGGATAGGAGGTGGGAGAAGGGGCAGTCAAAGATACTTACTAAACAAGTTCACTTCTCACACTGGGATTACCTGTTTACTCACTGCTGAAATCTGATGGGTCTCATCATTGTTCCTCCTTTGCCTGGTTTGCTAGAACTCCCCCAGGGCACATTAAAAAAATACAGAAATACTTTATGCTTGGTTTCATAAAAATTAATTATGGGAAAAATATATGCTGTGACTTACTCTTTATATCCCACTGAGATAGGAATCTGTAGCACTTTATCTTCTGACTCGAACTCAATAGTTCTTCTTTGTGTAGTAAAATGGTATTATAGTCATGCTTGATCATGGTATTGCATGTAATTACGAGCCTGTTTTTAAGCCCAGTTTGGCGGGAGGGAGGATGTGGAGCTCAGCTTTTCTCAATCACACAGGATTCAACTTGGAACTCAAGTTTTTGTATAAAGCTGATGTGAGCTGGTGAATGTGCATTGTGAACACCCGTGTGAAGAAAAATTAATCCCGTTCAGTGTACTCAGCCAACATGCACTGGGCCTGTTGGACCGATGTTTGTAGAAAAGGATAGTGTCCTTTCTGATGCAGGGCTCCTGCCGTGTTGTACTGGCTGTCAAAAGATTTCAAATATTGCCTCTGATTTACATCACTACTTTTTTTTTTACATGTAGGTTGGATTACCAAACTGTAAGCCAAAATATCTTGTCCAGCCTTGAAAATAAGTGCTAACTGACATGTCTAAAATTTACGGGCAACTGATGAAGTGCGATGGATTTACAAGGAGCTATCTCCAGGCTTCATCAGATGAGGCAACTGAGTGCTATTGAAAGAATTGTTTTATTTACAGTCCATTAAACTTCTGATGGGCAGAATTCCAAACTGGGGTTGGTCATACATGGGACCATAGGTCAATAACATGTGATTGTTTCTCCCTGGGGTCTGGTGTAGTACACATATTTATCTGGTCCAACCACATTCTGGCCTCTGTGGCTCCGTGATGGGTCAGCTTACTAGGTCAGTTCTGGACCTATGCATGGGTTTTGATGTAAGATTATGAAAGTTGATCTCCTTGTTGCCCTGGAGTCCTTAGTTCTGAATGTTATACTCTACACTGAATGTCTGAGATGAACTATTCTGCCAGCAGGGCTTAGAATTGCAAAGAAGATAGGAAGAGGTAAAAAGCTTTGGGATTTATGTAATAGTAAAAGAGTTGAAGATGTACTTCTCTCATCCCATTTTCTCAGGCCTTTGAACAATCTTCTTGCCTAAGCAAAGCCAGTCATATGTTGCAGACTTGTCCTGACCTTCTATCCCAAACATATAATTATGACTTATTATAATAATAGTAATAATAAAGTAGGATAATAGCTGTCATGTAGCAAAGCAATAGCCATGTGCCAAACTCAGGGCTAGTGGTTTCACATACATCATTTCACTTAATATTTAGAACAACAGCACTGTAAGTAAGAATTACTTCCCATCACTTATAGATAAATAATCTGAGGCTCTGAGAGAGTTAGTAACTTGCCCATTTACTTAGCCTAACTCTTTCCAGCACCAAAGCCCACAGTTCATCCTTGACCTCCCAACCTAACCCAATGCCCCTCCCCCTCAATGAATTTTCTAAAATGAGGTCTGAGTAAGTGTATTATGTGTTCCAACTTTGTATGCTAAGTTCACATGTCCTTTAAAATTCCCCTGCTCACTCCTCCTGTCAAGGTTACCTTGGACACAGAAAGTTCTTCAAATATTCTGACCACCTCTCTCACCCACGGAATGTTCTAAAACTTGACAGTCTCTGAAGCGTTCCTTCCCTTGCATGAAAATAGCTCTATCTGACTTGTAATTAGAAGTGAAATGATTTTGTTTATTTATTTATTTTTATTTTTGAAAGTATTACAGATGTCCCCTTTTCCCCTCATTGACCCCTTCTTCCCACTCCCACCCCCTTCCTGCGTTCCCCAAACTAATGACTATGTCCATTGGTTGTGCATATATGCATGTAAGTTCTTTGGTTTATCTCTTCCCCCCCTTCCACTCCCCCCCCCCCCCTTCATCCCTCTGAGGTTGGTCAGTCTCCTACTTCCATGAGTCTGGATCTCTTTTGGTCGACTTTTATTTATTATGACAGCTTATTTTGTTTATTATGTTCCATAAAGTAAATGAGATCATATGGTACTTGTCTTTCTCTTACTGGCTTATTTTGCTTAGCATACTATTCTCCATGTCGTCTCAAAGGGTAAGAGATCTTTCTTTCTTACAGCTGCACTGTATTCTATTGTGTAAACGTACCACAGCTTTTGTATCCACTTATCTACTGATGGGCACTTGAGCTGTTTCCAGATCTTAGCTATTGTAGATAGCGCTGCTATGAACATAGGGGTGCATATATTCTTCCTTGGTGTATCAGGTTTCTTGGGATATATCTCTAGCAGTGGGATCTCTGGGTCAAATGGCAATTCCATTTTTAATTCTTTGAGGAAACACCATATTGTTTTCCACAGGGGCTGCACCAGTCTGCATTCCCACCAGCAGTGTGCTAGAGCCCCATTTCCTCCACATCCTCGCCAACACTTGTGTTTGAGGATTTATTGATGACTACCATTCTGGTAGGTATGAAGTTAGAAGTGAAACGAGTTTAAATAGCTTCCACACGGCTCAGCTTTCAAAGAGGTTCCAGTTATGTGTAACTTCACATAAACAAATAGTCAGGGGCTAGAGCCAGAGAGCACATTTCCTGCCTCCTAATTGGCGTGAAGCAGGGGCATTTGCTCTGCTTGAAGCCTGGTTAGGTGGTCCCTCTCATCTGTGAACTCCTGTGGTTGGGAAGGACTCACCCTGGATTACATGAAGACTTCACAGGGGCATTGAAAATGGGATGGAATCAACTTGAACAGAAAACCTAATTGGTTTGAATCTTTCCTTAACCATCAGTGATTATTTTGGGATTGATAGCTCACCTTATAAAATGAATGTTTCCTTTCCAAAGGTAGAATTATTGCCTTGGTTACAATCCAAACAATTTCATTTAAAAGACTCCATCAGAGATGAAACTGATATGATTCTATCTACTCTTCTTATTAAATACGAATTTTTGCAGATTGGAAAATATGAAACACCATATTTATTCAACAAATTTTGTCTTAACCTGCCCCTCCATTTCCTCAACACACACACAACCTATATTATTATTATTATTTTTAAATTCCAAAACTGGATAGAGGTTGTGGGGGTGGAAAAATTGTGTGAGCTACAGGATCTGCTTTTGAAACTTGAGACTGTCATTAGTTTTCCAGAAACGCAGTTATTCCAAATGTACCTAGAATCTAAGGGTCTGAGATATCTTTCTTTTTTTTTTCCTCACCGGAGGACATTTTTCCATTTTTTGTTCAGGTAGAGTGGGAGGGAGAGAGAGGAACAGAGAGAGAGAGAGAAACATCGACGTGAAAGGGACACATCGAGTGGCTGCCACCCGCACAACCGACCAGGGCCGGGGACAAACTGCAACCGAGGTACATGCCCTTAGCGGGAACCGAACCCGGGTCTCTCAGGACCGCAGGCCGACACTCTAACCGCTGAGCCAAACCGGCCAGGGCTGAGATATCTTTCTTGATAAATTTTTTTAGTTCTTCAGAAGGCTGAAGGATCCTCTAAAGAGGGCCCAATATGTGCTTGTGAGAGAGAGCACACATTTTTTTAGAATTTTGGTCTAGGGTTCTAGTAACTCCCATTCATACCATTTCTCTCTTTCCTCAGCAAGTCTAAAGTCTATCTATTCTTTGTATAATGGTTTGGGGTCATAGCTTCTTTATAGATTCTTTTTGTTAAGTCTGGTCTTCACTGGTTTAATTAATTAATTAATGTCATCCATTTTAATTTTATATCAGAATTAGTAGCTACTCATGTGAGTTTTGGTCTAGACATTCTTTGTGGGGCTGCGAAGATGGACCAGATTTAAACCCTTCCCTGAGTTGATAGTCTGTCAGGAGAGAAGTCCCCAGGAGATGGGGAGGGTTACAAATAAACAGGCAGTTACCACACGGGTATTAATTTAAGGTAGAAAGCAATACAATGCACTGAATGAGGATGTGAGAAAATGCCCCCAAGAACTCTCCTCTGAGGGTCGGAGAACTCCTAAAAGTGTTCTCTTCAGTTTGAAGATTCTTTGGGAAACATATGTTCATTTAAGTTAGTAGAAACCTTGTGGGATTTTATTTCTATTTCTTTCCTGATTGCTGGAGGATAGTGACAGTGGGTTCACCATGGGGTGGGGAGTTTGGGGAGCTCCACCCACAGGAATGAAAACAAAAGGCAGAAGTCCAGTGGTGCTTATGGCTTTCAGCTAAAGAAGATGTAAGAACCATCAAGCAGGGACTAAGTCAGAAGAGGCTGTGAGCTTCCTTAAGCCTGTGACTAGTCTCACATTTATTATGTTTGTTACCTCCCCTGCTCAAGGTTTCCTCCTAGGGATTTAGGTTTTGAGGGTAAAGCCCCTAAGTGAATGGGCTCAGCATCCCTGAAGAGACTGGGCTGGGCAAAAGAGAAGAAGACCAAGAGGGGTGAGCAGGCAAGACTTGGGTGCAGGTGGACAGAAACCATAGCCTGGTTTTTGAAACAGGAAGGCTTCTAGGGTCCTGACAGAAGCAAGAGAGGTGGCCAGGGAAGTTCTGAGGACGGAGGGGGATCAAGGCAGGTGGACTCCATGGTGTTAAATGTCATTTGAGCCCTGAAAGACAGTACCAATCTAGGCACATCAGGTCTAAAATAGAACAGAGTATGAGTAAAGACAGAAGGGCAGGTAAGAATGGGGTGAGGATGTGAGACAGGAGGTCGCTGGGTTTGGTTGGGCAAGAAGAGAAGGGGTGGGAGTAAGACTGGAAAAGTGAGTAAGGGAAAGATCACGGTAGCTAAGGGGATTGGGCAGGGGGGCAGGGTCATTCGAAGGCTCTGTGAGGGTGTGGAACTGTACTTTTGGGAGATTGATCTGGCAGCTGTGTGGAAAAGAGGTTGGATGGGGAGAAAAATTGGGAAGCCAATGCTATAATGTAGGAGAGATTAAGGTAGTGGGGTCTGCATATCAGTCAGAATTAACTTCCTCTGCCTGTATCAGTCACTTTTACAAGTTAAACATGTATTTCTTCCTCATGCAAAAGAAGCGGTGGTGAGCAGTCAAGAACTGATGTGTAGGCTCCGGAGTTATCAGGGATCTAGTCCTCTACGGTTCTTTGCTTGCCATCCCTAGGGAGCTGCCATTGTTATCAACATTCATCCAGCAGCAAAAGAGAGAAAAAGTGTAGAAGAGCATGTTTTTTAAGGGAAATTTCCCAGAAGGTCCACACAACACTCTTACTCTCATTGGCTACAACTTTGCACATGGCCACACCTAATTGGAGGGGAGTCTGGGAAATGAGTCTTTTAGCTGGGTGGCTATATGTCTGGCTAAAACTGAGGGTTCTTTTATTAAAGAGAAAGGGGATAAGGAGGTAGGGGAAGACAACTGGTAGACTGTCTCAGAGCCAGGCTTCAAGTGGTGACAAAGAGAATGGAGAGGAAGGGGAGAAGATGTGAGACACTCAGTGACATAATGACTGGGCTTGACAACTGATTAGAAATGGCATGAAAATAAGAGAGATTTGGAGCCTGGGTAAAAGGAAGTGGTGGAAACGATAGTTAATACGTGCCAGGCACTGTTCTAAGTGCTTTCACATGTATTTCACATTGATTCCTCATAACAACCCTATGAGATAGGTCCTAGTATTATTATCTCTATTTTGCAGATGAAGAAAATTAGGCACAGGGAGGGTAAGATGCTTGTCCAAAGTGATACTATCAGTAGTAGGACCAGAATTTGAACCCAGGTAGCTGGTTTCAGAAACGGTGTCCTTAACCACTAGGCTTGTAGTTAAAGACAGAGGGGAGACACAGGGATACCCAGCTTTGTATGTTCATACCATGTCTTTTATCCACATCGTCTCCCCTTTTCCTAGAGTATATTTAACTTCTCTAGTGCTCAGTGGTAGATGGTAAAGAAAACTTGAACTGATTTTTGCACATTGACTTGGAAGAACACTCGAAGTTCTGACAACTTGTCCCTTCTTTTGGTCACTGACAATTTCAAACCTTGGCCCAGAGTGGGCACTGATCACTGTCAACGTCTTGTGGGACATGAAGGTTGGGTTCTAGAGGTGGCATCCCAGGAGATTTCCCAGTTTCTCAGGAAGCAGATTGCCCCAAACCTATGTTACCAGGTCCAAATGGGGCAAGAGAAAAAGGAACAGCTAAAAGGGAAACCCATGGATCTCAGAGCCTTGAAAGACTGGATGGGGAATCAAGAAGGTGGGCAATGGATAGATTCAAAATCTGGGGCACTCTTAATATAGTTTCTGGGAAGAAATGGGCAGTGCTGTGCTCCAAGGACTTAGGGATAAAGTTCTGGAAAGGACAGAAAGGATTTGTTTTGTGGCCAGTTGTAACTTGAAAACAATATTCTCTGTCTGCCATGGCTGTTTTGTAGAAAGCATGATTGAGGTCAAGTCTGTGCCAGGGCTAAAGACCAAGAATAAAGTAATGTCTGCAGAGAGAAGGACAACTAGCAAATTCCTTAATTAGACTTGGCTTCCTGTTTCTCCAGTCAATTCTGGTCACTTGCTAGGTTTTAAGTCAGCTCTTTGGCCTGTAGTACACAGCCCCAGAGATCAGACAACGAGGACTCAGTGATCATGGATAAAGTAAGACAGACCTGGTTCCCTCTACTGTAAAAATATTATCACAAAACTTATTTCTTGAGTCTATGAGGATCCAAAGGATTAATATGTGAAAGTGTTGGCAAGCTCTCAAGTTTAGTTATTTATGACATTATTGATAATGATGAATATTAGTCATCAATGACTGCTAGAAAATGATTCTGTACTTAAATTTCATGCTTCATTGGATCCCAGTGACTTCCATTTCTCACCAAGGTACGCACTTCACTGACACCTGTAATCAAAGCTTGGAGATTTACTTAGGCACCAAAAGATTAATCATGACAAAAGTCATGAAGTTTCTCATTTTTTTCCCTGTTCATTGAGCATTAGCCATTATCCCTGGGATGTGACCTCCTCGTCTTATTCTGATGGGAATTTGTACTTAAATATAGGTTTAGAAAACATCTTATTGAAAGGCTGCAGTCAGCTGACTGTGGGAAAAGTGCTTTTTCTTGGACAAAATCACACACTGGAATGGACCTTGATGTTTTGCTACATAGTGCCTCCATTCTAGGTTGTTACTGAATACTTCCTCTTCCTGTTCTATGTCTTTTTCCTTTTCTTCCACTGAGATTTACTTTCAAGAGACCAAACTCAACTGTAATTATTCTGTCTCCAAAATACAGACAGGAATAAGATATATTTCTGTCCTTTCTAAGTTCACCATCTGGGAGGACAGACACAATTGAAAATAAATAATTGTAGTAGGGTGAGACAAAAACCATTGCATTAATATATTTAGGGGGCAGAGGTGGCATTTAACAGGAAGAGAATGCATGTTGACATTATTCCTATCTTAATATTCAACCCCAGAACTCACCCATCACTCAGCAAAATGGACTCCCCTTGCTCGTTTATGTGAATTTAACAACCCTTTAATTTCTTTCCTTTTTTTTTTTTTATCCTCACCCGAGGATATTTTTCCATTTTTTGTACAGATAGAATGGGAGGGAGAGAGAGGAAGGGAGAGAGAGTGAGAAACATCGACGTGAAGGGACACATCGAGTGGCTGCCACCCGCACGACCAACCAGGGCCGGGGACAAACTGCAACCGAAGTACGTGTCCTTAGCGGGAACCGAACCCGGGTCTCTCCAGACTGCAGGCCGACGCTCTAACCGCTGAGCCAAACTGGCCAGGGCAACAACCCTTTAATTTCAAAGAGTAGGAAATAATTTGGATTTTTATTAGTTCAGTTTCTTCTTTCTTTCATCTCATTGTGCTTCTTAATCCCTAGTTTTTTATTTATTACACAAAACACATTAGATCATCCCTCTCACCTCCATTCTCTCCAGTGATTTTTGTATGTATTGTTTTTATTTTTTTCATTATAAATATTTAATGTGCATAACTGTATTCCTTTCTTTAAAATTCAACCTTACCCCATCATATTTGCAAAAATCTGAAAGCTTGACAATACACTTCTTGGCAAGGCTATGGAGAAACAGGTATTCTCATATATTGTTGGTGGGATTGAAAAATGGCACAATTCCTATGGAAGGAAATTTGGTAATATTAATAAAACTATACGTGCATTTATTCTTTATCCAACAATCTGACTTCTAGGAATTTATCCTGATATACTCCAACAATATGAAAATACAAATACAGAAGTTTACTCAGTTACAAATACAAATGTTTATATTTGTGATATTACATTTGTATGTCAGAAATATTATACAAAACACAGATATTTGTAATCACAAAACCGTTGGAAACCACCTCAATGTCCAAACATAGAAAACAAAAAACTACCTTACACATAATGGAGTATAATGCAGCTGTAGACGAGAATGAGGAAGATCTCTAGGAGCTGATATGGAGTGATTTCTGTATGATACTGTTAAGTGAAAATAGCAAAGTGAAAAAAGAACATGTATAGTATGTACCTTTCATGTAAGAAAGAAGAAATTTCAGAAAACATATAAATTTTCTTATCTTTACAAACAAAATACAGGAAGGATGAATCAGGAAATATTAAAGTCAATTATCTATAAGAGGTTGCGGGAATAGGGCAGAAGAGATACTGAGGGAATAATGCTTCTCTGAAAATATCTTTTTACATAGTCTTGTTAATGTTATAAATGTTCAAAAGTAAAATTAATAAGGATGGAGAGGGGAGAAATCCATCCCTAAAATTGAAAACAAACAAACAAATCACCCAATTACATTTTGATTAAATACTGTAGTCATACTAAAGAGAAAAAGAATGACTAATCCAAGTTACTTATGAATGCAGCATTTGACTATATACTCTCAGTCTTAGGTTGGGGCATGGTGAGGGGATTACACAGAAATCTTTGTATTAGTTTTTTATTTATTTTATTTTTGTTTTTGTAGTGGCAGGAAAAAGTGATTCTGAAGCAATTTTATATGTTTTACAGGATTGGGCAAATAAATAAATATATTGTTGTTTTTGGGAGCTAGGGTTTTTACTGGGGAAGAAGGGTCATAATATGCAACAGGGTAAAGCAAGAAAGAGTAGATCTGTTGGGATAAATAGAAATTGGAGTTATTAGTGTGTATCATGTTTCAATTATATATATGATTATATATATGATTGTGCATGTATATTTGTATACACACATATATGTGTGTGTGTGTATATATCTATATATCTGTATATCTATATATCTATATATCTATACATCTATTATCTAGCCCTGCCTGCTGAAAGGGCCAAGGAGCAATAACACCTCAGTAGCACTGAGCACACTAGTGCCCAGATCTTGGTCTCTAATATCATTCTCCACTAAATGGAAACAAGTTCCTGGGAGAAATAGCAATTCCAGGACTGGGGCAGGGTAGGGACGAGAGGAGCCTGGAACATTTTGTTATGCAAGAAATTAAGAAAGTGCTCAAAAAGAGATGGGAGCATGTTACAAGAACACAGTAGCCAGCTTGAAAGGACTCCCACTGATTAAATCTGGGGTAATTTGAATATAAAAATTACTAAGTACAATAATGAATCATAAACCATTAAAAATAAGAATTAATGAGTCCTGCCCTGGCCTTTTGGCTCAGTGATTAGAGCACTGACCTGGGGACCAAAGGGTCAGGGGTTCAATTCCCAGTCAAGGACATGTACCTGGGTTGCAGCTTTGATCTCTGGCCCCTGTTAGGGTCATGTGGGAGGTAACCAATTGATGTGTCTCTCTTACATCCATGTTTCTCTCCCTCTCTCTTTTTCTCCCTTCCACTCTATCTAAAGAGCAATGGAAAAATATCCTTGGGTGAAGATTAACAACAACAACAACAACAACAACAACAACAACAACAACAACAACAGAATTAATGAGTCCATACCAATAATAAATGGATATATTAATAATGAGTATATGGGGGAGAAGGGAGGGCTCTTGTTTACAGTGAAATGCTAAAGGCCAACTGACAAATTGGAAGAAGGTGCTAGGGTTGGAAAGTTAGCATTTTGCAACCGTTATGGTAAAGAGTAGATCAGGCAAGAATCATCAAAGCACACTAAGTGTAGGGGAAATTTAGACAACGAGCAGGGTATTTGTTAGGTCTTAAAGTATCTCCCACAGACTGATTACTATTTCCAAGAGAAAAAAATAGAAATTATAAAGTGGAGAAATTTGACATCTTGACTGATTGATCACAATTTGCATCAGCAATGAGAACAGATGGACATCACATGCCTCTGGATGTGGTACTCTGAGAACAACCGTACAGCACCTGTGTAGCATTGTGGCCAGAAGGCACTGAAACGGAATCATGAGGAAACATTAGACAAACTCTAAATGAGAAACACTCTATTAAAAACTGGGGAGAGGGGGGCTCTATACTTAAAAACCATCGCCATGAATGACCAAGAAAGGCTCTGGAAGTGTTCAGGATTAAAGAAGAAGAAAGAGACATGCTAGCTAAATGCAATCCCTGCCCCTAGACTGAATTCTATACTGAAGGGAAAAATTCTGTAAGGATATGATTGTGTCAAATGACAAAAATGGCATATGGACAGATTAGATAAAAGTGTTGTCGATGTTTATTTATTTATTTATTTATTTATTTTAATCCTCATCCGAGGACATTTCTCCATTTTCTATACAGACAGTGTGGGAGGGAGAGAGAGGAAGAGAGAGAGAGGGAAACATCGATGTGAAAGGGACACATCGAGTGGCTGCCACCAGCACGACCAACCAGGGCCGGGGACAAACCGCAACCAAGGTACATGCCCTTAGCGGGAACCGAACCCGGGTCTCTCCGGACCGCAGGCGGACGCTCCAACCGCTGAGCCAAACCGGCCAGGGCTTTTTTATTTATTTATTTATTTATTTATTTATTTATTTATTTATTTATTTATTTTTTAAAAGTGTGGTCGATGTTAAATTTACTAAAGATGATAACTACACTATATAGTTCTGTAAGAGAATGTCTCTGTTCATAGGAAATATAATTGATGTATTTAGGGGTAAGTTGCCAGGATATATATATATATATATATATATATATATATTTATATTTATATATTTATATATTTATATATATATTTAACTTTCTCTAAAGTTGATTCAAGGGAATATCCAGGGGTAGGGGTGGGGGGCTGGGAGGAGAGAAAGAGAGAGAGAGAGAATAATGAAGCAAATGGGCAAATTGTTAGCAGTAGGTGAAACTCAGATAGTAGAAAACCGGGCACTGTACTACTTTTATTCTCATCACTTTCTCCAAGTTCAAAATTATTTCCAAATAAAACATGAAAAGAGACCAGCCTCACATATCTGCTTTGGTGCAGGGACATTTCTCTCCCTACTCTTCTGTTTATTGGTTTTGGTTCTGGGGACCATGTTGATGTCTGGCTCCTTGTTAGAAAACATCAGTACTCTAAAAGGAAAAAACACTTTTATTTTGGTAGTGAAGCTATTTCCGTGAAGTCAGGCTGAAGGGAGTGTTAGTCGATTGCACCTTCCACTCCCCGGTGGGCGGCCCGAGGCACCTCCAGAGAATGGAGTTTGACAACCAGTGCTCTCAATTATACTGGGCATGGTCCAACGGACCTCAGTAACCGCCGAATGAGTGACTGTGTTGTGACTGGGGGAAAACCTCAGGATTACTTCAGAGCAGTTGACTTGTGTTTTTTGGACATGTCCTAATGGGTTCTTTCAGTGATAAATGACCGGTTCCTTTCCTGCTCTCCATGAGGTTATACTGTCCTTGGCCTGTGGCTCACTCCTGACAGCTATGCAGCAGCCAGACCCTGTACGTCAAGCCCGCTGTGTGATTGTTGCAAAGAATCGAGTTGTTTCTGAAGAACTGTGTGTCGATAAGTCTCCTGGAAATGGAATCATATTTTCTTGTAGCTGCTTCAGGGTTGTTGGGGATTCATTTTCAAATGGCTACGATGCCGCGCAGTTGGGACTTCGGTTTATTCAGCCATTTGCTTCCTTTCCTTTTCTTTCAGGTAGTGAAGAGTCTTTAACACTTTTATTGAAGAGGATCTTGGCATTTAAAGACATCTTTGGCAAGTTCTTTTGAAAAGTGACTTACTACCCTGCTCAGTTAACTGCTCTGGAAATTGGAATCCCCATATAAAGCTCAAACCCAAGTCAACCAAAATATAAAAGTGCTACTTATTCAGTAAACCTTGAAAGATTGTGACACCAGACAACGAGTGGGTCCGGGCTGCCTGTCACTACTTGAGCCAGTGAAGCAGAGACAAGGTTGAATCGTGTACGAGCATTTATTGCAACATTGCCGGCAGTGTGGGGGAGCCGTGGGTCATCCCGTGAGATCTGCGCGGCCACCCTCATTGCCAGCTGCTTTTAAAGGCAGAGAAACAATGACTACGTGAGAAAGGGCAGTTAGGCAAAAAGGAAAAAGAAATGAGTAACTTGGTTACAGGCAAGTGGGGAGGAATATGGGGGGGGATTATAAAAGGTTTTGGACAAAGGAGGAAGAAATGTGAGCCAGGGGTGCAGGGGCTAGTCAACAGTGAGTCACAGTCACGGGTCCAGTGTTGCGATAATCAGGTTGTTAATCTCTCCACGATGTCAGGTCGTCCCTTTTGTCCTTAGATTAGGAGAATGGACAGCATTCCTGAGGCAAACTCCTGAGGTGCACAACCCCCAGCCAGGTCAGAATGGGTTTTTCTTAAATTCTTTTTTTTTTTTTATCCTCACCCGAGGACATTTTTTTGTACAGATAGAGTGGGAGGGAGAGAGAGGAAGAGAGAGAGAGGGAAACATCGATGTGGAAGGGACACATCGAGTGGCTGCCACCCGCACGACCAACCAGGGCCGGGGACAAACTGCAACCGAGGTACGTGCCCTTAGCGGGAACTGAACCCGGGTCTCTCCAGACCGCAGGCGGACGCTCTAACCGCTGAGCCAAACCGGCCAGGGCAGAATGGGTTTTTCTTGAATCAGAACAAAGCAATCATGATTAACATGGCAAAGGATGATGAACATTTCTTTTTTTTTTTTTTATCATCCTCACCCGAGGACATTTTTCCATTCTTTGTTCAGATAGAGTGGGAGGGAGAGAGAGGAAGAGAGAGAGAGAGAAACATCGATGTGAAAGGGACACATCGAGTGGTCGCCACCCGCACAACCAACCAGGGCCGGGGACAAACTACAACCGAGGTACATGCCCTTAGTGGGAACCGAACCTGGGTCTCTCCGGACCGCAGGCCGATGCTCTAACTGCTGAGCCAAACCGGCCAGGGCAACATTTCTTTTTTTAATTTGTACAACTCTTTTTTAAAAAAAATTAATTAATTTATTTTTGTTACAGATGTTTCTCCTTTTTCCCCCATTGACACCCTCCTCCCTCTCCCTCCTCGCCCTGTCCCCAGCTTTGTTGTCCATGCCCATTGGTCATGCATACAAGCATTTAAGTTCTGTAGTTGATCCCCCCCACCCCCTTTTCTGGGGATTGTCAGTCTGTACCCTACTTCCATGTGTCTGGGACTACCCTGTTCTTCAGATGGTTATATTCATTATATGCCACAAATAAGTGAGATCATATGATACTGTCTTCCTCTGTTTGGCTTGTTTCACTTAGGATAATACTTTCCAGTTTCCTCCATGTTGTCTCAAAGGATAAGAGATCTTTCTTTCTTACAGCTGCATAGTACTCCATTGTGTATATGTACCACAGCTTTTTTATCCATTCGTCTACTGATGGACATTTGGGCTGTTTCCAGATCTTAGCTATTGTAAATAGTGCTGCTATGAACATGGGGGTACGTATATTCTTTCTGATTGATGTTTCAGGTTTCTTAGGGTATATTCCCAGAAGTGGGATCACTGGGTCAAATGACAGTTCAATTTTTACTTTTTTGAGGTAACACCATATTGTTTTCCATAGTGGCTGCACCAGTCTGTGAACATTTCTTATAACCATGGCTAGTGTCCCATTATGATTAGTTCTCTATTCTATTATTCTCTCCTGCCCCTTTCAACTGTACATGACAAAATTATTTTGTTTAAGAAGATGTGGCCAAAGGAGAAACAGACACATAGATACGGAGAACAGACTGATAGTTGCCAGTGGAGATGGGGCGGTTGGGGTGCTGGATGAAAACTGTGAATGGATTGAGAAAAACAAATTGGTAGTTACAAAATAGTTATGGGGATGTCAAGTATAGGGTTATAACTAAGTATGGTGCCAGGTGGGTAATTGGAATATCAGGGGGATCACTTTGTAAATTATGATGGTTTAACCACTCTGCTGTACATCTGAAACAAATATAAAAGAATATTTTTAAAAAAGATGTGGCCATCTTAGTGATTCGCCTCAAGTCTCTGTAAGGCTTTTTGAAGGGTCAAGACCCTAATTGTTCCCTGACCCATTTTTATTTTAATAGAAAGACAAATCTCCCCCAGGGTGAACTGCTGCAAAGCTGAGGACAGAGGTGACTCTTGGATTTGATCTCTTGTAACATATTTCTGTTGATGGGTAGTGACTTCTTGGAGTCCTGTGTTGAGAGGGATTTTGGGGTGGCATCTGGGTGTGGCAAGAATGCATGCCGTGATTGATTTGTGCTGTCTGTCTGGGGTATAGAATAGGGAAGTTATCCAGATCTATACAACGAATGTGGTGCTCCTGGACTAAAAGTAACTCTCAGGGACTCTGGTTGGAAAGAACACACTTCCCCATTGGCCATGAGCACTGGTCTATTTTATGTGCTTTGTTTTTTTAAAAATCCTCACTTCAGGATACTTCCCATTTATCTTCAGACAGAGTGGGGGAGTGGAGAGAGAGAGAGAGAAGAGAGAGAGAGAGAGAGAGAGAGAGAGAAACATCGACATGAGGGAGACACATAGATTGGTTATCTTCTGCAAGACCCAACCAGGGGGCCAGGGACCGAACCACAACGGAGGTACGTGCCCTTGATGGGACTGAACCTGCGACTCTTTGGTCCGCAGGCTGACACTTCAACTGCTGAGCCAAACAGGCCGGGGCTATTTTATGTGTTTTCTTTTTTTGTTAATCCTCACCCAAGGACATTTTTGATATTTTGTTCAGATAGAGTGTGTGTGTGTGTGTGTGTGTGTGGGGAGAGAGAGAGAGAGAGAGGGAGAGAGAGAGAGAGAGAGAGAGAAACATCTATGTGAAAGGGACACATCGAGTGGCTGCCACCAGCATGACCCAACCAGGGCCAGGGACAAACTGCAACCAAGGTACATGCCCTTAGCGGGAACTGAACCTGGGCCTCTCTGGACCGCAGGCCTATGCTCCAACCGCTGAGCCAAACTGGCCAGAGCTTATGTGTTTTCTTACTGAACAAGGAGCCTTAGCTATGGATCTACAGATTAGACATGGGAGGACCAGAGAATCCTCGCTGACACTTTGAGGTGTTTTTCCTGTATACATATGGCACCCAATGTCACAGAGAAATCCTTAGTGGTGGAGGGTATGGCAAAAGGCAGTGTCAAAAATCCCCTATACTTAGTTTGGGTTCAATTGGTTGGCATGTTCATCTCGAAATTTTAGAATTCCAGTCTTTTTTTTTTTTTTTTCTTTTCTTGTGCTTGTGCAAATGCAGTGATATTTCTTTGTAATTTTAGTGGCAAGAAAAGTTGACCCTGACAAAGCCAACCTCTGCCAGAACCTCCCTCAATACTGGAGCATAAGGAGCAGACAGAATTTAGAGACATTCCCCGGTGAAGCTCTCTACCTGGTCCTCACTGATGCTTCTCCTCCTTTGGATCCCACAGCATTTTGCACATCTTTTAGGTGAGTGAGTTCTGCAGTTCGTCCATCCCTCCCCATTAGAAGAACCTTCCAATAAAGCTTTAATCAGTAAGCATTTTTGAAGGCCAGTCATTGTATCTTGTCCCCCCACCCCTCACAGTTCCTGGTAATGTGGCAAACCGTCTAAGACCCCAGAATATGTTTGCAAAGTGCATTGTTTCAAATAGACGTGTTTTTGAAACTAGTTTTCTCGTTTCTGAAACTAAAGAGGATGGTTGAGCAACGGTAATTCAGGCCATTCATGACAGAACGGTGCCTTCTCCCCGCCATGCCTTCCCTCCCTTGCCCAGGGGTCTAGATATGAGTTACTTTTGGAAATCCGCACAGAAAACTTCCTGATGCTGAACAGTTGGAGGTGTTCTCACTGGGAGGCAGGGTATTAAAGGCAGCCCTCAGAAGGAGTCAATGTGTGTTTTATTCACAAACAGTCCTGAATAAGGAAGACTTTGTGTGAATGTTGTCATATTTCCCAGTCACACATGCTTGAAGTAGCCAGTGCGACCCTCCCTTCCTAAAACAGAAAACAGCTCCCTGTTTATGTTCTCCCTTCAGACTCTGTTTACGCCGACACCCGCCTGGGTATGTTCTAACTTTGGGGCCAGACAAATATACGTGAGCATGGAGGCAAACATACCTTCATCGAAAGAAGTTGTGGGTAGAAGTGCGTCCCTAGACAGGAGCACAATAGGTGCATGGAAATGGGAATGAGAGGGTTAAGCAACCCTACTTAGGGTGGAGGCAGGGGGTGGGGGTCCACACTGCTATGTGAAAAATTGTATAAAATGGCTCTTTCCTGCCTTACTCCTTCCTGCATCCCCTCCACCTCTGGGCAGTCTGTAAAGATCTTTTAATTAAAAGTTGAAACTAGAAAGAAAGAATACTAAAATGACATAGGCACACTTTATTTCTTTGATGATGGAGACAATAAAATTAGAGTTTCAGAGAATTTTTAAAATATATTTTTATTGATTGTTTTTTCTAGAGAGAGAGAAACATCCACGTGAGAGAGAAACGTTGATCAGCTGCCTCCTGCACACCCCCTACTGGGGATGGAGCCCGAAAGCTGGACATGTGCCCTGACTAGGAATCGAACCAGGACCTCTCAGTCCATGGGACAACGCTCGGTTCACTGAGCCACACCGGCCGGGCTGAGTTTCAGAGAATTTTGATGTGATTCTCCTTCGACATGTCCTGATTTTAGTCTATTCAGGTGAGTTGTCTTAACCTGACCATGGTTTGAGATATCTTGAAGAGTCAAGGAAATGATTTTTTTGGTTTATGGGAGATGTAAAAACCCTGAGGTATTTAATAATTTTTAATCTGGATAACTGAATGGTAATAACCAACTGATCCCTGAATTATAACAGGTAATTTACAATTTTTTTTCTTTATTGATTTTCTTTAGAGAGAGAGGAAGGGAGAGGGAGAGATAGAAACATCGATGAGAGAGAACATCTATTGGCCGCCTCCTGTATGCCCCCCACTGGGGATTTGGCCCACAATCTGGGCATGTGCCCTGACCGGGAATCAAACCAGCGACCTCTTGGTGCATGGGTCAACGCTCAACCACTGAGCCACACCAGCCGGGCTGTGACAGATAATTTAGAACTCATGTACCTAGCTATGGTCATGTACCGCATGTATGATGTGGTAGACCACATAGCCTAGGTGTGTAGCAGGCTATGCCATCTAGGTTTGTATAAACGTACTTTACAATGTTTGCACAATGACAAAATTGCCTGACAACGCATTAGTTAAGACGTATCCCTGTCTTTAAGTGGTGCCTGACTGTATCCATGTCACACCCCTGCTGGTCCCCCAAATTCACCTCCAGTCTGTTTTCCATTCACTAGGCTCCAAGCCTTAAACACGCCATAGGCTTTCCCACCTCGGGGTCACTCGGAGTGCTGTTCCTCCTCCAGGAGGGCTGTTCCTCTCCCCCCCAGGCAGGCACAGGGCCGTCTCCTCCAGCTTAAATCTCATTTCCTCGGACAGGACTTCCCTGGTCACCCTAATTGAGGGAGATTAAGAATGCAAATCTTCTTCCTTTTGGCCTCCTTAATATTTTCTTGAAAGTATTCACCAAAGTTTATTATTACTTTGTTAGTTTACCAGTTTTTGGGTTCCCTGAAGTGTAACCTCTTTGAAGGCTGGGACCCTACTGTACAAGTATTTCCAGTCGCAAATACTTGTTGAATAAACGAATGTGTGACTTGTGGAAAGTCCCGAAGTGGAGCTGCAGGAACAAAACACATGGGCCAGGCTGGCATGGAGACCGCTTTCTGTCAACACCTTCCTGTCCCTGCAGCTGGCCGGGCTGGGGCAGCGGTGCTGGGGTGGAGAGGCTCCCAGAAAAGCTGAGCTCCTTCTGCTTCTGGGTGTACTCGCACCGTTTCGGTGTCGAGGTGATGCGAGTCAACCCAGGTGTGGACTTGTGGCTCTGTCTTTTCTGGCAAAGGGTGGGGATGTGGGTCATAGTTACTATTTTCATATGAGGAATACAGCTTGGAGTTTTTCCTGGAAAAATGTGGCCTCTTAATAGCAGACATTCAGTAAGCTGTGAATACCTTCTCAGCCAGGCGTGGGGCTGGTCGTGAGGCACAGGGATGAAGGGAACAGGCCGTTCAGTGTCCCTGGGGGGGACCAACGTGTAAACAGTTATAACACAGAGTGACAAGTGCTGCTATTGAGGCATGTGCAGGTGTTCACGGCGAGGGCGGGGGGGCCTGGTGGTGCGTGGGAGTGTGGGTGGGAGACTCTCCAGAAGGGTCGACCTCAGCTTGCGCCTCCTTGCTAGTCCCTTAAAGGAGGCTTTGGTGACCTCTGCTGGGAGATGAGACTCCAGCCTGAACGGAGCCAGCTGGTGCGAGGCGAGGGATGTGCACAGAACTGAAACGCCTCTCTAAAGTAAAACACTGTCTTCCAGAGATAAAGCTCGAAGATTTGATAAAGGGTGGCGGGACCTGGACTGATAGCATCTGGAAAATACTTTATGAGCAAGGCCAGAGAGTGGAAAAGGCTGGAAGGGTAGGGATGGGGCAACGAGACAGGCCAGGGTGGGGTGGGGAGTTGCTCACTCGACAGGTGATGGAAACAGAGGCCCAAATGAGTGGGTTCAGTTGGGTGAGGATTTGGGCCAAGCAATTCCACTTGTGAGGATTTAGTCTCAGGAGCCAATCAGTTACATGTGCAAAGATATCCTCTCCCTCACTGATGGTACACACGAGGGTAGCTAAACACCAGGGCGGATTGAATAATTTATGGTATATCCAGAATATACTAGGACCATTAAAAATGATGGTGTCCTTTTATTTATATTAGGATGGAAAGACATTTGAGAGATATTGTGAAGTAAAAAAACCAGATTATGAAACGATACTAAAAAACATAGAGGTCTACAAGTAAACACAAAATGGTCACAGTGTGTGGGAGGATTATGGACAATTATTTATTTTTTGCTTTATACTTTTATGTGTTTCTTTTTCTACCCACGATGAGCAGGCATTAAATTTACAACCTGAAAACCAGTAAAGTTATTTCCATTTTGAGAGGAAAACTCCACAGGGATTTTACAAAGATGATTAGGGCTAGAATCTCAATGGAGGTAACAATTTTCCAAGGACAGTCTCCAACAGGTAGGGGCTTCTGGATCTTGTGGTTTTGACTCAGGGAGGAGAGATGAAGCCTTCTTCTGGTTTGCTCCCCAGTACTGACCTGAGGGTGGGGTGACTCCCCTTTTAATGCGCTCGAATAGGTATGGGAAGAGGAGGCACCTTCCCTTGCTCCCTGAGCTGGCGGCGCTGCATGCTATTTTGCTTGTGAGGACCACTAGGGGGCCCAAAAGTAATACCTGTGCTCAGGTCCCACCCCTTACACTAATTAAAGCCAGATCTCTAGGGATGAGGCCCAGGTGAGGCTATTCTGAAACTGGAGTTGAGTACCTCCTGATTAGAGGATAAGGAATGAAAAATAAACAGCATCATAAATTTGGACCAGTGTTTTTAAGGCTTTGGACCAGTGTTTTTAAGGCAGGCCAGCCCTGTGTGTTGATCTCTGAAAAATGATTCCATGGTCAAATACGTTTGTACCTCCCTCTAGGAAAGTCTCAAAGCACATGAGCAAATAAAGGCTCTGGGAAGTCCTGCAGTAAAGAAATCTGATTTGTGTCACTTGGTGTTTCCCACTGTATTGATTACGGATAACTGGGTCTTGGGTAATCCTTTATCTTGGGTTGCAGTGGGCTGGCAGCAGCAACCTGGAGTTCTTCTTGCATGCCACATAGTTTGGCCACCCTGTGGGGACACTTCTCCACAGTGGTCTTAGGACACTGATAAGAATGAAGTGGGTTCCTGGATGTATAGCTGTATAGGTAAATGTGGAGGTCCCATTCTGGGACAGTGGGAGGGGGGACACCCTGGCTAGAGTCTGGTGTACACCAGACGAAGATGAGGTCCAGAGAGCTTATCAAGTCTTTTGTCCCAAATTATGAAGTTGAGCAAGAGTCTGAAAGGGATTTAAAATTCAGACTTTCTGCTTCTCATTCAGAAGCAGCCCCCCACCCCTCCACCCCAACAGATGTTTCTCCTTTTTTACCCCATGGACACCCTCCTCCCCATCCCCCGCCCCGTCCCTGGCTTTGTTGTCCATGTCCATTGGTTATGCATACATGCATATAAGTTCTGTGGTTTATCTCTTCCCACCCCCCACCACCCCCTCTTCTGAGGGTTGTCACTGTACTCTACTTCCGTGTTTCTGGGTCTACTCTATTCCTCAGACTGTTATATTCATTATATTCCATATATAAGTGAGATCATTAAAGACCTCAGGCATTTAATGATCTTTGAATGAAGGAACACGCCATGGTTAATGGGAAGTTCTGGTCTCTTTATCCCATTTTATGTTCCTATTTCCATCTGCCAAGAAGACACCCAAAGCTCTAAATATTACTGAGTTGTAAGGAATGTTTAGAACTGAAGAGCTGGTTTGACACAATTAAAAGCTTCCAGAAGGCTGTTATGGCTCCAGTTATTTACTTAGCGATAGCAAGCTATTTAAATTTCATTATGGAGTAGAAAGTAGGGAGATAAGAACAAAATATGGTCAGGCTGACTGTGACCTCAAAACACTTGCTCCTTTGGTTTATAAAAGATAGCAGAAGCAGAACACTCTGACTCAAGGATCATTTTGTTAAACTGCGCATTCTCTTAAATGGAATTGTTTCTTAATCTCTTTGTGGGCTGCTAATGGGCAATTTATGGGGGCATTCCAAGGCAAAGTGAAACTGGACCAAACAGAGCTGCTAATTTGGGAAGGGGGCCCCCCTGTGTAGAAGGAGGTTGGACAATGACTCAGTAACTCCCCACCTAGAGTGAAAAGAGGTTTATAGTTGTAAAGTCTTGAACGTCCTCTATCTCCAAGGCAAAGAAAGCGTGTTCACTCCTTCATTTTCCTCAGTCCCTTTTATATGCATCCCTTTGCCTGTTGAAATGCTTTCTCCTCTTGCCCCAGTCCCCTTGCCAGGTCATGTCATTCTCTCCAGTATGTTAACTATAGCACGCCCAATGACACAGGTTTTCATTCTGTTCTTCTGATGGCAGGTAGGAAGGGCTGGAGGGCATGGCAGAGTGAGGATCTGGCCCAGCGGGTTGTCAAAAGGGGCACTTAACTGATATATACACCCCCCCACATATGTGTATATATACACATACATGTATTTTATTTATTTATTTATTTTTAATTTTTTAATTTTTTTTTGTTACAGATGTTTCTCCTTTTTTACCCCATTGACACCCTCCTCCCCATTCCCACCCCCCCCAGCCCCATCCCGGCTTTGTTGTCCATGTCCATTGGTTATGCATACATGCATATAAGTTCTGTGGTTTATCTCTTCCCACCCCCCACCACCCCCTCTTCTGAGGGTTGTTAGTCTGTACTCTACTTCCGTGTTTCTGGGTCTACCCTATTCCTCAGATTGTTATATTCATTATATTCCATATATAAGTGAGATCATGTGGTATTTGTCTTTTTCTGCTTGGCTTGTTTCACTTAGGATAATACTTTCCAGGTCCCTCCATGTGGTCTCAAAGGATAACAGATCTTTCTTTCTTATAGCTGCATAGTACTCCATTGTGTATATGTACCACAGCTTTTTTTTTTTTTATCCTTATCTGAGGACATTTTCCCATTTTTATTCAGATAGGTGGGAAGGAGAAAGAGAGAGATAAACATCCATGTGAAAGGGACACATTGAGTGGCTGCCACTCACGACCCAACCAGGGCCGGGGACAAACTGCAACTGAGATACGTGCCCTTAGTGGGAACCGAACCTGGATCTCTCTGGACCGCAGGCTGACGCTCTAACCGCTGAGCCAAACCGGCCAGGGCTGTACCACAGCTTTTTTATCCATTCGTCCAGTGATGAACACTTGGGCCGTTTCCAGATCTTAGCTATTGTAAATAGTGCTGCTTTGAACATGGGGGTGCATATATTCTTTCTGATTGATGTTTCAGGCTTCTTAGGGTATATTCCTAGAAGCGGGATCACTGGGTCAAGTGGAAGTTTAATATTTAATTTTTTGAGGTAACATCATATTGTTTTCCACAGTGGCTGCACTAGTCTGCATTCCTACCAGCAGTGTACTAGAGTCCCCTTTTCTCCACATCCTCACCAACACCTGTTGTTTGATGATTTGTTGATGGCGGCCATTCTGACAGGTGTGAGGTGATACCTCATTGTTGTTTTAATTTGCATCTCTCTGATGATTAGTGATGTTGAGTATTTCTTCATATGTCTCTTGGCCATTTGTATGTCCTGTTTGGAGAGGTGTCTATTCAGCTCCTCTGCCCATGTTTTAATTGGGTTCTTTGTCTTCCTTTTGTTGAGCTCTTTGAGTACTCTATATATTTTGGAAATTAACCCCTTATCTGATGTATCATTGGCAATTATGTTCTCCCATACAGTGGGTTGCCTTTCCATTTTGATGGTTGTTTCTTTTGCTGTGCAGAAGCTTTTTAGTTTGATGTAGTCCCATGTGTTCATTTTTTCCTTTGTTTCTGTTGCCTTAGGTGATGTATCAGTGAAAATTCTGCTCCATACGATGTCCGAAATTTTGTTGCCTACCTTTTCTTCTAGAATTTTTATGGATTCATGGGTCACATTTAAGTCTTTCATCCATTTTGAGTTTATTTTTGTGTATGGTGTAAGTTGATGGTCTAGTTTCATTTTTTTTTGCATGTAGCTGTCCAATTTTCCCAACACTATTTATTAAAGAGGCTGTCTTTACTCTATTGTATGCTCTTGCCTCTTTTGTCAAATATTAATTGAGCATATTGCCTTTGGTCCATTTCTGGGTTCTCTATTCTGTTCCACTGGTCTATATGCTTGTTCTTGTGCCAGTGCCAGGCTCTTTTGATTACAGTCGCTTTGTAGTATAACCTGATATCTGGTATCGTGATTCCACCTACTTTGTCCTTCTTTTTCAAAATTGCTGTGGCTATTCGGGGTCTTTTTTGGTTCCATATGAACTTTTGAAGTATTTGTTCTAGTTCTATGAAATATGTCGTTGGTATTTTGATGAGGATTGCATTGAATCTATAGATTGCTTTGGGTAATATGGACATTTTAATGATGTTAATTCTTCCAATCCATTAACAAGGTATGTGCTTCCACTTTTTAATATCTTCCTCTATTTATTTTTTCAGTGTCCTGTAGTTTTCTGCAAATAGGTCCTTTACTTCTTTGGTTAAGTTTACTCCTAGGTATCTTAATTTTTTTGCCGCGATGGTAAATGGGATTGTTTTCTTGGTTTCTCTTTCTGTGAGTTCATCATTGGTGTATAAGAATGCCGTCGATTTCTTGACATTAATTTTGTATCCTGCTACTTTGCCAAATTCATTTATTAAGTCTAGTAGATTTTTGATGGAGTCTTTAGGGTTTTCTATGTATAATATCATGTCATCTGCAAATAATGACAGTTTCACTTCCTCTTTTCCAATTTGGATCCCTTTTATTTTTTCTTCATGTCTGATTGCTGTGGCTAAGACTTCCAGTACAATGTTAAATAAGAGTGGTGAAAATGGACATCCCTGTCTTGTTCCTGTTCTTAAGGGAAATGTTTTTAGTTTCTGCCCATTGAGTATGATGTTGGCTGTAGGTCTTTCATATATGGCCTTTATTATTTCTAGATATGATCCCTCTATTCCCACATTGCTGAGCATTTTTATCAGAAATGGATGCTGGATTTTGTCAAATGCTTTTTCAGTATCTATTGATATGATCATGTGGTTTTTATTCATTTTGTTTATGTGGTGTATCACATTTATTGATTTGCAAATATTGTACCAGCCTTGCCTCCCTGGGATAAATCCCACTTGGTCATGGTGAATACTTTTTTTGATGTATTGCTGGATCCGATTTGCTAGTATTTTGGCGTCTATGTTCATCAGGGATATTGGCCTGTAGTTTTCTTTCTTTGTAGTGTCTTTTTCTGGTTTTGGAATTAGAATTATGCTGGCATCATAGAATGTGTTTGGAAGTCTTCCTTCTTCTTGAATTTTTTGAAATAGTTTGAGGAGAATGGGTGTTAGTTCTTTTTTGAATGTTCGGTAAAACTCCCTAGTGAAGCCATCTGGGCCTGGGCTTTTGTTTGCTGGGAGAGTCTTCCCCCCCCCCCCCAAATTTTTATTGTTGGATGTAAAATGTATTACAGATGTTCCACATTTTCCCCCCATTGACCCCCTCCTCCCCACTCCCGCCCCCCTCCCACCTTTTCCCACACTATTGTCTGTGTCCATTGGTTATGCATATAAGTTCTTTGGTTTATTTCTTCCCACCCCCCCAACCCCTTTCCCTTTGAGGTTTGTCAGTCTAGCAATGAATTTGTGCTTCTCAATCCCTTCACCTTTTTCACCCATTCCCCCAACCCCCCCCTCCCAACTGGCAACCAACAAAATGTTCTCTGTATCTATGAGAATGTTTCTGTTCTACCTGTTCATTTTGTTTGTAGATTCCATTGTTGATAGATATGTATTCATTGCCATTTTGTTTGTTCATACATTTTATCTTTTTCTTCAAAAAGACCCTTCATCATTTCATATAATAACAGTTTGGTGGTGATGAACTCCTTTAACTTTTTCTTGTCTGGGAAAGTTTTTATTTATTTATTTATTTTATCCTCACTCGAGGACATTTTTCCATTTTTTGTACAGACAGAGTGGGAGGGAGAGAGAGGAAGAGAGAGAGAGGGAAACATCGATGTGAAAGGGACACATCGAGTGGCTGCCACCCGCACGACCAACCAGGGCCGGGGACAAACTGCAACCGAGGTACATGCCCTTAGTGGGAACCGAACCCGGGTCTCTCCGGACCACAGGCGGACACTCTAACTGCTGAGCCAAACTGGCCAGGGCTAGGAAAGTTTTTATATGTCCATCGATTCTAAATGACAGCTTTGCAGGATAGAGTAATTTTGGTTGTAGGTTCTTGGTTTTCATCACTCTGAATATTTCTTGCCACTCCCTTCTGGCCTGCAGAGTTTCTTTTGAGAAATCAGCTGACAGCCTAATGGGAACTCCCTTGTAGGTAACTAGCTGCCTTTCTCTTGCTGCTTTTAAGATTCTCTCTTTGTCTTGAACCTTTTGCATTTTGATGATGATGTTTCTTGGTGTGGGCCTCTTGGGGTTCATCTTGTTTGGGACTCGGTGCTTCCCAGACTTGTATGTCTGTTTCCTTCACCAAGTTAGGAAAGTTTTCTGCCATTATTGTTTCAAACTGGTTTTCAAGTTCTTGTTCTCTCTCTTCTCCTTCCGGCACCCCCAAGATGCGAATGTTGGCACGCTTGAAGTTGTCCCAGAGGCTCCTTACACTATCCTCATTTTTTTTTTATTCTTTTTTCTTTTTGCTGTTCTGATTGGGGATTTTTTGCTTCCTTATATTCCAAATCGATGGTTTGCTCCTTGGATTTACATACTCTATTATTGAAGCTGTGTAAATTATTCTTTATTTCAGTAATGCCTCCTTCAATTCTAACTGTGCATCCATGATTTCTAACTGGTCCTCTTTTATGCTCTTGAGGCCCTCCCTAAGTTCACTGAGGTTCTCACTAAGTTCATTGAGCATCCTTATAAGCAGTATTTTGAACTCAGTATCTGTTAGGTTGCTTATCTCCATTTCGTTTACTTCTTTTATTGGGGTTTTGTTCTGTTCTTTCATTTGGGACCTGTTTCTTTGTATCCTCATTTTGGCTGCCTCCCTGTGTTTGTTTCAGTGTATTACTTAATGAGAGGTATGGGGCTCACTGAGACCCGATGCTGCTCGTTTGAAAGAATTTAGGAAAAACCTGAAGCAGGATCCAAGACCGGCCAATCCTATGGTTAAGCAAGTGGCAACAGCTTGGGTGGGCTTGAAAGTTGGGTGGGGCGGGTCCTCAGGGAGTCACCAGGGCGGGGCTACCAGTGTGAGCCAGGTTTCTGGAGTCCCGGATATGGCGGCTGTCTGCCGCCCCGGGAAGGGCTCACCAAAGGAACAAAGGCCTCTGACAGCACGATTGTCCCAGAGGAAGCCCCCTCTCCAGCCCTCGCTCCAGTGCCAAACAGCTCAGTTCTTCCCTGTATGTCTCTGGCACCCCTCGACCTGCCTCCCCTCCAAGCTTAGAGGGAGAGAGTCCGATAAGTCCGTGCGCGGGCCCTTTAAGAGGAGCTGCCTGGAGCTCCAGCTGCCTCAGCCTCCCTGAGCCTCAGTTCCTGCTGGTTTTTCCAGCCAGAAGTTATGGGGACTTCTCTTCCTGGCACTGGGACCCTGAGCGGGGCACCTGGTGTGGGATGAGGACCCCTCAGTCCTCAGGAAGGACCTTCCCAGCCGCGGGAGCCTCCTGGTTTTTATCCGCCACACGTGGGTGTGGGACCAGCCCATTGTGCCGCTGCCGCCGCCGCCCCTCCTACCAGTCTGGATGTGGCTGCTGATTTAATTCCATTGTTGTAGGACTTCCATTCAGCTTGATTTCAGGCAGTTTTGCATGATGGTTGTTCTGTAGTTTAGTTGTAACTTTGATGTGGTTGTGGGAGGACGCGATACCGTGTTTACCTACGCCACCATCTTGACCGGAAGTGCCGCTGGGAGAGTCTTGATTACCTCTTTAATTTCCTTAGTTGTTATTGGTCTGTTTAAGTTTTCTATCTCTTCCTGATCCAGTTTTGGGAGACTATGTGTTTCTAGAAATTTGTCCATTTCACTTAGATTGTCTAATTTGTTGCCATATAATTGTTCATAGTAGCTGTTAACGATCTTTTGTATTTCTGTGATGTCAGTTGTTACTTCTCCTCTTTCATTTCTGATTTTGTGCTTTTGGGTTCTCTCTCTTTGTTTCTTGGTGAGTCTGGCTAAGGGCCCATCAGTCTTGTTTATCTTTTTGAAAAACCAGTTCTTTGTTTTATTGATCCTTTGAATTGTTTTTTTTTTTTTTTTGTCTCTATGTCATTTATTTCTGCTCTGATCTTTATTATTTCCTTCCTTCTACTTGCTCTGGGGTTTTCTTTTTGTTTGCTTTCTAATTCTTTAAGTTGTGAGGTTAGACAGTCAATTAGAAATTTTTCTAATTTCTTGAGGTAGGCCTGTAGTGCTATGAACTTCCCTCTCAGAACTGCTTTTGCTGCATCCCATAGATTTTTTGTTGTTGTGTGTTCATTTTCATTGGTTTCCAGGAAGTTTTTAATTTCTTCCTTGATCTCGGTAACCCATTCATTATTTAATAACAATCTATTTAGCCTCGATGTGTTCCAATGTCTTTGCATGTTTTTGTTGCAATTGATTTCTAGTTTCATGCCATTGTGATCTGAGAAGATGCTTGATATGATTTCAGTCTTCTTGAACTTGTAGAGATTTAGTGATCTATCTTTGAGAATGTCCCCTGTGCACTTGAGAAGAATGTGAATTCTGTAGTTTTGGGGTGTAATTCTCTGTAGATATCTATTAAATCCATTTGGTCTAGTGCTTCATTTACAGTCTGTTTCCTTGCTAATTTTTTGTCTAGAGGATCTGTCCAGTGGTGTCAACAGGGTGTTGAAGTTTCCTGCTATGATTGTATTGCTGTTAATTTCTCCTTTGAAGTCCTCCAGAAGATTTTTAATATATTTTGGTGCTCCTATATTGGGTACATATATGTTTATCAAGGTTATATCTATCCTTCCAAAGATAGATCCTTTCAATATTATATAGTGGCCTTCTTTGTCTCTAGTTATGGTCTTCATTTTGAAATCTATTTTATCAGATATGAGTATTGCTACCCCAGCTTAACTGATATATACACCCCCCACATATATGTATATATACACATACATGTATTTTATTTATTTTTAAATTTTTATTTTTTATAATGTAGTAGCAAGTCAATTATTTATTTATTTTTATAGCTTTCTTTTTCTTTTTTAGTATTGATTAATTTATTTTTGTTGCAGACGTTTCCCCTTTCTTCCCCATTGACACCCTCCTCTCGATCCCACCCTCTCCCACCCCCCAGCATTGTTGTCTATGTCCACTGGTTACACATACATGTATATAAGTTCTTTGGTTTATCTCTTCCCTCCTCACCCCCCTTCTGAGGTTTGTCAGTCTGTACCTTATTTCTATGTTTCTGGGTCTATTTTGTTTATCATCTTATTTTGTTCATTATATTCCATTAATAAGTGAGATCACGTGCCCAGCCGGTGTGCTCAGTGGTTGAGCATTGACCCATGCACCAGGAGGTCACCGGTTTGATTCCCAGTCAGGGCACATGCCTGGGGGGGGGGGGGAGGCATGCAGGAGGCAGCCAATTGATATTCTCTCCCATCGATGTTTCTATCTCTCTCTCTCTCTCCCTTCCTCTGTCTCTAAAATTAATAATAAAAAATAAAAAGTGAGATCATGTGATATTTGTCTTTCTCTGATTGGCTTATTTCGCTTAGCATAATACTGTCCAGGTCCCTCCATGCCATCTCAAAGGATACACATACATGTATTTTAAATTGAGGAATAATTTATATATAGTGAAATTCACCCTTTTTAATGTATACTTTTTATGAATTTTGACAAATGAATACTGTTGTATAACTTCACTGAAATCAATATAAGCAGTGGTGGGAAAAAGTAGGTTTACAGTTGTTTATATGGAAAAATAATAAATAAATACATAAATAATAATACAAGAATAAACTCTGTGTTTCATGCACTCACAACTGCAAACCTGCTCTGGCCCACCCTGTATGACAGTCCCAGCCCCCCAAAAGTCCCCTGTGCCTTTTTGTTGAGAGGTCCTCCTATCCACCTCCAGCCCCTGGCAACCACTGCTCAGTTTCTTAATCTCCGTAGTTGTGCCTTCTCCAGAAAGTTCTGTACATGGAATCATACAGTGTGTAGGCTTCTGAGTCTGGTTCTTTCTCTTAGCATGATGCATGTGCAACTCACCCGTGTGGCCACCTGTCTGTTGTGTGGGGTAGCGTTCCGCTGTGCGGCGGACTCCAATTGTTCCTCCAGCCACCAGGTCGAGGACCTTGGCGTGCTTCCAGTTCTTGGCAGGTATGAATAACGCTGCTATCACCATTCACATATAGGTTTTGGTGTGGATTTGTGTTTTCAGTTCTTTTGAATAAATGCCTAGGAGTGGTATTTTTGGGTCATATTGTAAGTTTATGTATAACTTTATAAGAACTTTATCAGAACTCTGTATATTTAACTTTATAAATATATTTTTGGTTTTAATTTGTTTTTAACATATAAAAGAGTATCACTCTGAGGTAATCTTTTGGGGATTATTTTTTTCACTTAATTTTATGTTGTTAAGATTTACCCATATTGGGACTTCTGGTCAAGATGGTAGGTAGGTAAATGTGGTATTGCGTCCTCCTGTTATAACTCAGTGCCATTGACCTAAACTCCCAGAGGCCTTCACGACAACCAAAGGGGTTGTCAGTTACTCATCTACTGAAGAACATTCTTCACTAACTAACTAACCCCTGAGTAATCGCTAACCCCGGGGTAATAACTAACCCTTGAGTAATCCTGGGCTGGGCGCCAGGAAGAATCTATTGAAAACATCTTGACCTTTGAGATGTCTGGGAAACTGAGTAACAGGTAATTAACTAACCGCTAAATTTTTCTTCTGTAACATGCTTGCTTACACGTAGCAACCCCCTTACAACATCCTATAAAAAGGAGCCATTTTAGCTCTCTGGGGTCGCAGTTACTCCTATGTGGGACATACTGCAGGTGCCTGCGGACTTAGCTCAATAAACTCCTTTTATTAAACCCCATCTCGGCGTCTGAGTTTGGTTGATCTCCTGGGTTACAACACTCCCACAACCACATTAAAGTTACAACTAAACTACAGAACAACCACCATTCAAAACCGCCTGAAATCAAGCTGAATGGAAGTCCTACAACTACAGAATTATAGCAGCAGCCATACAGAGACTGGTAGGAGGGGCAGAGGCAGACGGGCTGGTCCCACACCCACGTGTGGTGGAAAAAAATTAGAAGGACACCTGGTTGGGAAGGTCCTCCCTGAGGAGTGAGGGGTCCCCATTCCACACCAGGCGCCCAGCTCAGGCTTTCAGTGCCAGGAAGAGAATCCCCATAACCTCTGGCTGGAAAAACCAGCGGGAACTGAGGCGGAGGCTGTGGGAACCCCGGGCAACTTCTCTTAAAGGGCCCGCGCACAGAGTTACTGGGACTCGCACCCTCCAGGCCCTAGCGTGGGGGAGGCAGTTTGAAAGGCATCAGAGACATACAGGGAAGAACTGAGTTGTTTGGCACTGGAGTGAGGGCTGGAGAGGTGGTTTTCTCCTGGACAGACGTGCTATCAGGGGCCTTTGTTCCTTTGGTGAGCCCTTCCCTGGGGCAGCAGACAGTCGCCATATCTGGGACTCCAGCAACCTGGCTCACACTGGTAGCCCCGCCCTGGTGACTCCCTGAGGCCCCGCCCCACCCCACCCAACTTTCAGGCCCACCCAAGCTGTTGCCAGTTGCTTTACCATAAGATTGACCTGTCTTGGATCCTGCTTCAGGTTTTCCTAAATTCTTTCAAACAAGCGGCATCTGGTCTCAGCAAGCCCCATACCGCTCGTTAAGTAATACACAGAAACAAACACAGGGAGGCAGCCAAAATGAGACAAAGAAACAGATTCCAAATGAAAGAACAGAACAAAATTCCAGGATAAGAACTAAGTGAAATGGAGATAAACAACCTAACAGATGCAGAGTTCAAAACACTGCTTATAAGGATGTTTAATTAACTTAGTGAGAACCTCAATGAACTTAGTGAGGGCCTCAAGAGCATAAAGAAGGACCAGTCAGAAATGAAGGAGGCACAGTCAAAAATGAAGGAGGCACTAACTGAAATAAAGAATGATTTACACAGACTCAATAGTAGAGTAGGTAAAGCCAAGAAGCAAACCATCGATTTGGAATATAAGGAAGCAAAAAACACCCAATCAGAACAGCAAAAAGAAAAAAGAATCCAAAAAACTGAGGATAGTGTAAGGAGCCTCTGGGACAACTTCAAGCATGCCAACATTCACATCTAGGGGGTGCCAGAAGGAGAAGAGAAAGAACAAGAAATCGAAAACCTATTTGAAACAATAATGGCAGAAAAAACTTCCCTAACTTGGTGAAGGAAACAGACATACAAGTCCAGGAAGCACAGAGAGTCCCAAACAAGATGAACCCCAAGAGGCCCACACCAAGACACATCATCATCAAAATGCAAAAGGCTCAAGACAAAGAGAGAATCTTACAAGCAGCAAGAGAAAAGCAGTTAGTTACCTACAAGGGAGTTCCCATAAGACTGTCAATTGATTTCTCAAAAGAAACTTTGCAGGCCAGAGGGAATAGCAAGAAATATTCAGAGTGATGAAAAGCAAGAACCTATAATCAAGATTACTCTATCCTGCAAAGCTGTCATTTAGAATCCATGGCCATATAAAGAGTTTCCCAGAAAAGAAAAAGCTAAAGGAGATCATCACCACCACCAAACCATTTTTATATGAAATGTTGAAGGGCCTTCTTGAAGAAAAAGATCAAAAATATGAACAAACAAAATGGCAATGAATACATATCTATTGACAATTGAATCTACAAACAAAATGAACAAGCAGAACAGAAGAATTCTCATAGATACAGAGAACATTTTGTTGGTTGTCAGATGCGAGGGGGGTTGGGGGAATGGGTGAAAAAAGTGAAGGGATTAAGAAGTACAAATTGGTTGTTAGACTGACAAACCTCAAAGGGAAGGGGGTGGGGGTGGGGGAAAGAGATAAACCAAAGAACTTGTATGTATATATGCATAACAAATGGACACAGACAACAGTGTGGGGAAAGGTAGGAGGGGGGATGGGAGTGGGGAGGAGGGGGTCAATAGGGGAACAATAAGGAATATCTGTAATACATTCAACAATAAAGATAAATTTAAAAAGAAAAAAAAAGATTTACCCATATTATGATATCTGGCTCTGCATATAATATTCCAGCAGGTTAATATACCACAGTTCATACATCCCCTCGCCTACTGATGGGTATTTGGATGTTTCCTGATTTTTTTTATTGTTTTGTTTATTATTGGCGTTCTTGTCTATGTCTCTTGTATTAGTTATCTATTGCTGTGTAACAGTATCACTTAGAGCTTAGTGGTTTAAAATAACACACACTGATGATCCCACAGTTTCTGTGAGTTGAGAGTCTAGGTATGGCATAGCTGGGTCTGTCATCAGGTGACTACAGCAAGGAGTTGTCCAGGACTGTGGGCTAACTCAGGGCTGGACTGGGGAGGGGTCCACTTTCCAGCTCACGTGGTTGTTGGCAGGATTCGGGCCCTTGCAGGCGGTGGCACTGAGAGCCTCGGGTTCTTGCTGGGTCCGAGCCTGCATTCCTCCCAGCACGCTGCTTCATTAAGGCCAGCAAGGGAACCTGCCGGTAGTGACAAACATTGCGATGTTAAGTAACACAGTCACAGAAGTGACAGCTCACTACTTTGCCATACTCCATTGGTTGGAAGCAAGTGTGGGTTCTGCTCATCCTCAAGGGAGAAGATTTGTTCGGGACATAGATACCAGGAAGTTGGGGTGGTGGGGGCCACATTAGAATCAGACTGCCTCACTGTTTGCACTTGCGTATGGTTTTCCCTGGGGTTCATACCTGGGAGTGGATTTGGTGAATCCTAGGGGGCTCTCTCTACTCCTAATAATGCTCTTTACTTAAAGGCTATCTTTTCTGGAAGGAATATACCTAAGTCAGCTTTCTTTTGGTTAATATTTGTCTAATACATCTTTTGCTTTCAACATTTGCATATCCTTTTGTTTGAAGTTGTCTTTTGTAAATAGCACATATCAGAATTAAAAAAATAAATCTAACTGTCAGCTTTAATTGGTGAGCTCAGTCCATCTACCTTGGTTACACTGAATGACACACATGGACCTATTTTTATCATCTTAAGTTTTCAGTTTGTGTCACTTTTACAATGCTTTCATCTTCCTTAGTTTTATTTTTAATGATATATTTGTATCTCCCTAATTTTGTCTAAGGTGAAAATCTAGGATTCCCTGCTCTCTCTCCTCCATTCACCCCTATCATGTTGATATAACCTAGGCTTTTAATTCTGGATTGTTAGAGATGTGATCTTTCATTTTCTTTGGCTTTAGCTTGCTTTTTCTTTCTTAAGCAGTAAGAATGTTTATTTGACCATCTTTGTTCCACAAGTCTCTTGCAGAATCTCCTAGATTTTTCTCTTTCATAGTACTTGAACCAAAACTTGTATCATGCACATCTTTCAGCAGCATATCTTATATGCCTGAGAATATTTTTATTTGACCCTAATATTTAAATGACAGTTTCCTTGAATGTAAAAAATTAGATTCTAAATTCTATTTCCTTCACTTCTGTGAAAACATTACTCCATCTTTTTTTTTCATCTAATATTGCTGATGTCAATCTGATTCTTATTCTTTTGTATGTGATCTGATCTTTTTATGATAGCTTTTTTTTTCTTTTTCTTTTTAATTCTCACCTGAGGATATTTTTCTGTTTATCTTCAGATAGAGTGGGAGGGAAGGAGAGAGAGGGAGAGAGAGAGAAACATTGATGTGACCAGGACACATCGACTAGTTGCCTCCCACATGACACTGACCAGGGCTAGGGATGAACCCCAATCGAGGTACGTGTCTTCGACCAGAATCAAACCCGTGACTCTTTGGTCTGTGGGCCAATGCTCTAACCACTGAGCAACTGGCCAGGGTGCTTTTAGAATTCTTAAATGTTATTATAATATATCTAGGTATGTGTTTTCCTGATTATATATATGTATGTAAATATATGACCTGATTATATATGTATGTAAATATATGACCTAATTTTATATATTTGTGTAAATATATTTATAATATATAAATGTAAAAAAACTGATCTTCATTATGTTCTCAAATATTTTTTCCTTTCATTTTTATCTTTCTTTAAATGGAGCTCTTGTTATCTAGATATTAATATCTCTATGTCTATCTTCCTTATCTCTCAGTTTTTCTTCTATATTGTCTATTTCTTTGTCCTTTTTTTCTTCTTTTGGGGTATTTCTTCAGTTGGGTCTCCCAATTCACTAATTTGTTCTTCAGCAGTTTCAATTCTGCTGTCTCTTATTATATTTCTGTTTGAGTCTTTTAATGTTTTCTTTCTTTTTATTATTAATTACTTTTCATATATTTACCAGACTGATTAAAAATAGTTGGTTCATCTTTTTTGATACTTCTGCTTCCATTGGAATCTATAATTTAGGAGATTACTTTCATTTTGAAATAGCTATGCTCCTCAAATACCTTGTTATTTTGTTTTGTGTGCTCACTTCCCCGCCCCAGGGCATGGCTACTCGATCAGGCAGTGCACCTGGGGAAACAGACCCCCAGAGAACACAGGGGTAGTGGCAGATGAGCTCCAGAGTCTAGAGCTCTGGCACCAGAAGATGACACTGAATTGCTCCTTACCCCACAAAACCCCTCAGATCAGGTCTTCATCCTTTGTTCCCAGAGAGAGGCAGATTCATAAGAGACTCGGAATTCATTGGTTCTGAATCTTGGCTGTACATTGAAATCACTTAGGAAGTTTGTAGAAGTCCTGATACCCACACCATGCTCCAGACCAGTTTCACTGGAATCCCAGGAGGTAGAATTTAAGCAGCAGTGCTTTGAAAGCTCTCCAGGAGATTTTAATTTGCAGCCGATTTTGCGACCCTTCAATAAGACTAGATTGTAGGTCTCCAGCCCTAGGAGTTTGAAGGAGAAGGGATGTGAAAATCATTTCTAGAGGTCAGTTGGTCCCCTGGTTCTTCTGTTTCTCCTAACGAAACCTGCCCCAGATTTCCATGTCTCGGCAGAAGGGGTGCAGGCACTGTTTGCCACAAGATGATGGGGGGAGGGTTGGGGGAAGCAGTGGTAGAACTCCATCAATTCTTCTATTTATCTTTCTAGAACTCTGCTGGGCTGTGCCTGTCTCAGGACAACGCCAGCACTCCGCAAACCCGGTATAAAACCACCACAGTAAACTCGGGAGCTCATCGCAATGTTTTTTCCTTTACTTTTCTAGTTCTTGTGGAGTTGAGGGGGTGGTAAGGGGTGGGGGTGGAGCAGTCACGCTCGGTCAGCATCTTGGCCTGCACTGGAGCTACTCAGGGTATGTATGACGCATGAAGCAGAAGTATGACATCATCTGGGAGCTTGTCAGAAATGCAGAATCTCAGGTCCCACCCTGGATCTACAGATTCAGAATCTGTATTTGAACAAGATCCCAAGTGAGTCCCGTGCCTATTCAAGTCTGAGAAGCACTGCTTGACCTAGCATAGGAGCTGAAGAAATACATTTAACTTGAATCAGGTACCTTTTTGACCAAATGCCTTGGGGTTTTGTTTTGGTTTTGTTGTGCCTATGAAATGTGGATTTTGGTTCTTTGATTTGAGTTTTCTCTGCTCTAGGCCAGAATTCAACAATGTTGAATTTGCCTTTTATGCAGATGGATTTTTAAAATAGAATTCTTAGTTTAAGAAAAACAATGCTCTAGTAGCATCATCTGTCTCTAGGATATAGTGCTCATAGTGGTTGTCATTTAATATTTGCTGGTATAAATAGTTGGTGATGTTTGCCTCTTGCCTGATGTAAGCTCTCGAAGGACTAGGAAGGTTACCGGCTTTATCAGCCATTGGCCCCTAATGCCCAGCACAAAGTATGGCACACAGCCCTGGCTGGTTTGGCTCAGCCGTTAGAGTGTTGGCCCGTGGACCAAAGAGTCACGGGTTTGATTCTGGCCAAGGCCACGTACCTTGGTGGCAGTTCATTCCCAGCCCCAGTTGGGGTAATGTGGGTGGCAACCAATTGATGTGTCTCTCTCACATGAATGTTTCACTCTCTCTCTCCCCCTCCCACTCTGTCTGAAGATAAATGTAAAAGTATCCTCCAGTGAAGATTAAAAAAAAAGTATGGCATATAGCTGGTGCTTAATAAATATTGATCGAATGAGAGACGTGATTTGAACACTTACAGAGAGCTATTTAATTGATGGTTGTCTATTGAATTTTAATACTGATGATTACACCTGTAAAGTATACTTTTGTGAAGAAATGTTTTGAGAATATGTTTCTTCTATTATTACTATTTCTTATCATTAATATTAAACCCAACTACTTGAATTTTTAGTCTTCTGTTTATTAAAAGAAACTTGACTGCACACTGGCATTCAAATACAAGTTAACATTTAGCATTTATTAAATGTCTACATTTTTTTATGACACAAAGCAGAAAACGTTGCCTTCAAGGAATTTCACATCTGTCTGATATTCTTGGAGAAGAACAAACACATTTACTATATGATACAGAAAAGCAGAAGCGCGCAGGGGTCACTGCACGAGCTGAGAAGGAATCTTATTCGAGTTGCTGCTGCCGCCGTCTTCTCTCCTTTTCCGCTTCGGTTCAGGCCCAGGATAGCAGCACAGCCAATTAAAATTAAGTTCATTCTTCCCCCTACTCTTTCTTCTCTGCCAGATTTCCAAAGAGGTGTCGACTGTGAAACAGCCTGGCCTCCCAGCAGGCTGAGAGAAGTGGGAGGAAAGTGTGCCTTGGCTTAAGAAAGGCATCTGACAAAAACCCAATTTTTTATTACGTAAGGTGCATAAACGTGCATTTAAATAAACACTTTATTTAATTCGAATATTAAATTTTATTGGTCAAGATAGAGCACGAGTTCCATCATATTGGATACCGATGTCTTTTATTGTTATGGTTCCCAAAAGATAAATGATTCCCTCAAGATAGAACCCACTTTGTAGAACGCTGCTTGGGATTCCACGTCTGTTTCGCGTGTGTCCCTCTTCCTTCCCTCCCCACGACGAGCCTCATCACACAGATAATAATTCCATGTGCAGCAGCATCAGACACTTAAAAAACTTAGACTTAAAAATTCTTTTCTTTATTGATTTTAGAGAGAGAGGGGGGGGAGAGATAGAAACTCCATAAGAGAGAACACCGATCGGCTACCTTCTGCATGCCCCCCACTGGGTATTTGGCCTACAACCTGGGCATGGGATTCGAACCAGCAACCTCTTGGTGCATGGGTCGATGTTCAACCACTGAGCCACACCGGCCGGGCAAAAAACTTAGATTTTGAAAAGATCATGCTCAGCTTTTCTCTGGAAAACACGACGTGAAGTTTTTGCTTTAGACTTGGCAAAGCTAAAAAGCAAGTGATGTGTATGATCAGGGAAAGTCTGGCTACTAATTGAATACTAATAGAATGTCAGTAGCACACACATGCTTCTTGCTTGTCAGAGGTGATGAAAGGTATGCAGGGGGCAAAGTCAGGCAACACAGTGAGAGTGCTATGGAGATGATTTTGCTTGCACGTTGCTGAGTTTTAAAGCAAAGTAACTTCTTTCAAGTTTTTCATACGACATTAAATTATAAAATGTAGGGGCTATTTTTGAAAATGTTTAATTTGTAATTTTTAAAATGTGCATTTGTTTAACAAATAGTTGTAAACCTTAATAAGACATTTGGGACTATCCTTTCCTTTATTCTGATGAGCAGTCCCTACATTTCAAAATTGATTGCAAATTTTTTGTTTCATTAATAAAATATCAAAAAAAAAACAAAAACCAAAAAAAGAAAATAGGACAAATTATTGAGTTCCCAGTGAGAGCATTTCTTAATTTTTTTTCTAGAGAAGAACTATTAAACAACAAAAGCCACCTTGAATCTTATTTCTATACATCATTATAGAATTCTTGAGCCTCGCAAGCAGTGACCTTTTCCTGCAGAGTTTATGGAAAAAATGATCATTTGTTCAGGGAGGACATGGTCATACTCTTCTTACCTCCTTCCACTCTCTGCTCACTTTTTACTTTGCAGAGTTGGGGAAAATGACCAGATTAAAAAACTCATGTTACCAGCAGAGGTCACCCTTTCTCCTCTATCGGTCCCTATAAATGGTTTAGCTGTGATTCTGTAGTCCGCGGAAATGCAGGCATTTCAGCTGGGAGCACAGCCACAGGGCTGGTGGGGATGTATTCTGCATTCACACCACTGTATCTTCTCACATATGCACTGTTTAAACATATTATCTACCTGGACTCTTAACTGGATAACTTGCATACATAGAGGAAGAACCACTCGGTTACGTATAGTAATCCTATTCTTTGATTAATTCACTTCATTAGGTGTTATTCAATGCTTACTAGTGCCAGCTTAAATTCTCCCGGTTCTCAGACTTATGAACCAAAGTGTAGGTTGTCACAATCCCCGGGAGGTGACTGGGAGAGAGAATCCCTTGGTGAGTTTCTGTAGGGAAAAGAGGAAGAATTAAATGGGATGTGAAAATACTGGACATTGACTGAGCATAGAGCCCAGTGCCAGGACTGGAGGGTACGCTAGAGAGGTATAAACCCCAGTCTTGGCTTCTGTTTTGGAAATAAAAGCAAATATTTGTAGTTCATTTGAAGATTAACATTGGACTACAGAATGGGGTTGTAGTGGATTATTCATGAGGGTTCAGAGCATGGGCGAGTCTGTAAGTATCATCTACAGACGGTTAGGGTTGGTGAGGGATGAACTTGTCCCAGTCCCGTTACTTTGCACTGAGGGGTGGGGTGGGAGGACACTCAGCATGTGTTGGCCAAATCCAAAAATAGATCTCAGGAATTCCTATACTCTTCCTCCCTTCAAGGGGAAATAATAGGCACTTTCCTGGGAAAGTTGGGCTCATTGCGTTTACAATGGGTGGTGAAGATCTTTTCTAAATTAAATTCTCTTCCTTCTCTTTCTTTTCCTTTTTTTCTTTTCTTTTTTTTTTTTTTTTTTTTTTTTTTATAAATCAAAGTTCTTGTTGGCATTTTAAAAGTTTAACTGTGCAGCAGGTATTGGGATTCTCCGTGGCTGCTGCTCTTGCCCTGGGCTCTGGGGTGGTGTTTCCTAAAGAACAGGAATGTGCTTGTCCCTCCTGGGAAGTGAGGTAGCCGAATGACCATGACAGGGGACTTCAATGAAAGCGTGTGAGGCCCCGCGTCCCAGAGAGGAAAATCTGCCTGTTCTTGACATCACCTTCTGGGGTCTCCTCTTTCTGGCCACTAGACCTCTGTCTCTCCTAGCTGGTTCTGTGCGGGCCCCCTGCCACCTGCCTGTCCAGCAGGCCTTGCAGAAGGGTGCTCGAGTCAGCTGATGCTGGCTTGCCAGAGACTGTGGATAAATAGGCAGGAATTTTGCAGGCTGATTTTTAAACCACTGGTAGCTTGAAATCAGCCTTGGTGGGAATATTTACAACAGAAATTGGCAAACACTATAAATCGAGCCCCGCCTCCTTACAGTTTACCAGTCCCCCACAGTTTATATGCTCCTCTTAGTACCAACTGAAACATACTCACACCACCTTGTTTTAAAGTGACACACTTTGGAATTGTCCTGATGGAAATATTTTCTAGGACAAAAAGAGAAAAATAGCCTCACTTCCTTCTCCTCCTCCTTCAAAAGCTTTGAAACAAAAGTTTTTCTCAAGTACAGATTTCTGCTCTTAATTTTAACCAGAATCTGTTTAAAAGGCAGGCAAGTTGTCCCAGCTTTTAGGGTCAGTTTGATTCCCTTTTTAAAGTCCACAATAGCTCAAATGCCCTTTTAACCCCCCCCCCCCATTTTCTTCTTCTGTCTCTTCTGGCTTCCTGAGGGTGACAGTCCCAGACATTGTCCTTACCCCAACACATCAGACTCGTCATCAGCCCTTTTGGTTCAAGAAGCCATTCCAAACCCTCCCTGGGTTTGTCTGTGAGGACAGCGGCTGTTTCCAGTTTCTCCAGAGCAGTACCTTCTCATTTCCTGACAGGCCACATCTGCGCTCCAAGCCATCACCCCTGGACTACTACAAAGGTGACATTCAGGAGAGAGAAGGTCCTTCCTTCACCCCCTTCCTCTCTCAGACAGAGAGCCCTGCTCCTACCCACCCTGAGAAACATGCCCAGCATAGGTCCGGAGGCAGCGTTTCAGAAAAAAGGATGTAGATTCTAGAACCTACAAGCTACAGGTATTGTGAAGAGGTTGCCTTGCTCCTGCTGGGGATATTGTCATATTTGCTTCCATAAACCCAGTGCCTAGAAGATTAGTTTATCCCCATTGGTTGACTGACTCAGTTTATCCCCTTCCCTCCGACAAGAATATTAGTCCGTTCAGGCTGCCATAACAAGGGACCAGAGCCTGGGTGGCTTAACTCATAGACATTTATTTTCCTAAGTCTGAGATCAAGGTGCTGGCAAATGCAGTTTCTGGTGAGACCTCTCTTCCTGGCTTATAGAAGGCCACCTTCTCATTGTGTCCTAACATGGCCTCTTTTCTGTTCGTGGGGATATATATCTATAAATCTGTGTATCTATCTATGTATCTATCTATCTATTGAGAGAACTATCTCTGGTGTTTCTTCCTCTTCTTATAAGGACACTGGTCCTATCAGATTAGGGTCTGTTCCTTATAGACCCTCTCAGTCACACTGGAGGCTAGGGCTTCAACATATGGATTTTTGGGGGAGGGGAATTCACAAAAAATGGGAACTGATTCTGCTTTAAAAATGTTTACAAAAAATATAAATATCCTCACAATCTCCTTTAATTCCCTCTTTCAGATTTAACAGCTCTTCAGGAAAGTCTTCCACGTGGCCTAAATCCTCCTCGATGCAGGGTGAAGTCATTTTCTCTCCCGGCCTCTGTGGGGGGAGCGAATCCTAATTCTGTATATCTGTGGTTTGCCTCTGTGTATCTACACTTATCCCTCAAAATTTCTCCACTCAAAATTAATTTTTATTCGTTCAAATTTAAATAATAAACATGTGCAGTAATTTAAGAAGAGGTGCATGTAGCCAAGTCAAACAAACAGTGGTGGGACTTTGTGACTCTCAGAAGTGAGGACTTTTATGCCTCAAAAACCCTAATGACACAGTGGGTTTGAATGTCACCATTATAGTATCTCTTATCCTTCTCTTTTTCTCTGATTGAGCCCATTTGCAACCCCACTTATTTTGTTAGCTGTTGAGGACATAAAATACATCAGGGTGGAAGTCAGACAGCCTGCTTGTTTATTCCTCATTGCTATTTAGGTCTTTCCTTCATAAATTGGGGTTTGTGCCTTTCTTGGTAGGAGAAGTTCTTCTTGCGCTTGTCAGATATTTTTGCTGGGCTGGGGAATGGCAAACGGAGCTGGCAAATGTGAATGTGAGAGGGTAGCATTGGGGGAAGAAGCCCAGGCCAGAGTACAGGCTACTTTTGTGTGCATGTTTGCATTTAAAAGAAAACTTCTGGAAGCAAGATGCTTGAATGCAAAGAATCTGAACCCCTGTGATGAGGATTTCAGGCAGGTCTGTGAGAGAGATATTTTGTAGGGTGTATGGGGACTTTCTTCAAATCACATCATCTAGACAAGCATCTGCGTTTTCCTCACTTATGAGACAGGGGCCCAGAGAGCTGGGGGCTGGGGACGAGGCAGGCCTGAGATGCAGCCACGGAGACGTGTTGGAGATATGACTGTGTTTCTGACACAGTCCCTCATACACCAGGATTTGGGGTTACTCTATCCACGTGTGGCCCCAGATACACATGCTTGAAAGAAGCTGGACCTGGGCCACATCAGGGATGGGACTAGCAGTCAGCAATTCTAGGGTGTAGCCTCCTTCCCCCCAGTGGAATCCTAACTCTCAGGACTTCAGAGCTGGGAGGCACCTTAGAAGCCCAGCAAGTGTAAGACTTTCATTTCACAGATGAAGTCACTGAGGCCCCAGAGGGCTCCGCCCTCTTTCTGGGCTTGTCAGAGGCACTTAAGAAATACATGTTGACTTGACATGACCCACTGTGAAATCGGCGTAACAAAACTCCCCGCATGGCAGCTGGATTAGGCCACTAGCAGCTGGGAATGATTCTTCCTCTGTTGGTTAAGCCTACATGGTGGGGGAATAGCAGAGGGGCATTGTGGGAAGCGTGGCTGGTGCAACCTGAGTGGAGGTCGAAAGCCTCCTTGCACAAATAAACTCGAGTTATATAGAATGTCGGAACTAGAAGGGACTATTATAAATCATTAAGATCACTCCCCCTCAGGTTACAGATGAATAAACTGAGGCCCAGAGAGAGGAACTGACTTGGCTGGTGAGATGTTGGCAGAACTGGGTTTTGTACCCAGCACGCCGGCTTCTTGATTGATGTTCTCTTCGCTGTGCCACGGAGCCTCTCCTGGCAGCATGTTGTAAATCTGAGATCGACTGTTCTGTGTGTGCAGAAAGTATGTGAAATGCAATGGAAGGAAGGCACAGGTCGGGAAGCGAGCTCAGAGACGCAGAGCGGGGCTGGGCCGAGCGCAGCCTGGGCTGCTTCTGCACAGCCATTTTGAGACTCAAGATGGAGTGAGAATTATTGTCCTACGAGTGAAATAGAACCATATAAATTAAACCTGCAATGACCTGTCTGCTGAAGGTGTGAACAAGGCCGATAAATCCCTGGGAGCTTAGGAAACATCTGCTCCTTACCTTGAAGGCAGAAATGTTACCATAAAGCAGAAAAAGCCAGGACTGGAATCTTTCACTTTCTCCGAAGGGATAAAGATGGAGTCCAATCTTCAGATAAACTGCATAGCCGAGGGAGATTTTGTGAACCATTAGCTGGCTCCTCCCTTTCTCCTTTACTAGGCTGGGAGTTTCCTACTTCTGCCATGCTAACCGCAGTCCTTCAGTGACCTTGTGCTATTACGCAGCTGTGGAAGGGAATCTTGACCTGGTTAGGGCACTTTCTGCTGAGCCCCAGTGGTGGTGAGTAAATTTGGGTCAATGGGAGGAATGACAAGAAGACTGGCAGACAGAACAGGAAGCAGGAGTTGGGGCAGGTCACCAGGCTGAGGTTGGAATCCCTGGTTAGATGTCAGGGTCTAAGGGAGCGATATGGGGGCCTGGTGGTGGGGAAGGGGCAGATAGCAACTAAAAGTTGAGGTCGGGAATCCAGGAGATCAGAATTAGATTGTTGATCTAATATCAGAAATCTTGGACTCAGAGGCATATGAGGAATCACCATGATTTAGGCCTAATGTGAAATGCTGATTTCTAGAAAAAGAAATACTCTTAAACACAAAGATGGCAGGCGGTTACCACAGGGAAGGGGGTGGGGGAGTAGTAAAGGGTAATGGGGGTCAATATATGGTGATAGAAGAAGATTGGAGTTTGGGTGGTGGGCACACAATACAATATACAGATGATGTATCATAGAACTGTACACTTGAAGCCCATATAATCTTGTTAACCAATGATACCCCAATAAATTTAATCAAAGATGGCAAATAGGGGACATCTTGCTTGTTAATCCCAGCTGAATGATGGTGGCCATTTAAAGTATGGTATCTAGGAGGGTCAGGATCCCTGGTTGGGCTAAAGGATGCTGTGTCCATTGATGATGTCTGCTACGGATAGGTCAAAGAAGAGACTGCCCATATTTCCCATTCCTACTTTAATTGATGGCCTCTTCTTATATATCTTATTCTACCTAACTCTGGTTTTTTCAGTTTGTACCTATGTGCCCTGTCCACCCATAATCTTTCGTATGCGGAACAGGTGCTATGTTGTTGGTCCAAGTAATAGAACTGCTTTTGAGATGAGCAACCTCCTTTAATTTGCCCTCTGTGGTGGAGTCTAAGACTTGTTCTCTTTATAGACTATTATGTTCAGCAGCAAATGGAACTGTAATTATAGGGTCATTTACATTGAAAATAATAGTTTCAAAACTCAGAGGCTTGCTTGGACATAGACCACCATCTTTGTCCCTGTGGCCATGGGGTCCCCTCTTTCACGTTCTCTCAGAGGAGCCTGAGCAGCCTTAGACTGTAGTGATGGTGATTAGTGAGGAAGCAAGGTGGTCCATGCCATGCTTCTTGCTCTACCCTGGCATAAACTCGTACTTTTCCAGACTGAGAAGGATTAGATATTTAATAAGCAGCTGGTAAGTGCAATGAACTCTACTAGGTACAGCAGACCATCACACGGCAAGTAGGACCCAGTCCCTGCCCTCCAGGGGCTCCTACTCTAGGGAGTATACATGGCGGTGAAGTGAGAGAGGAGAGTAGCAACGATTATTTAGTTCTTGGGCCCCTGATCCTTAAGTGGCTGGTGAGAAGGACCAGTTCAGTGGACTGTTTAGTTCTTTTGGTCATACTCATCTGGATCCAGCTGTGCTTGGTTGGATAGGGCGTGGGGACAGGGAGGGAAGAATATTCATATTTCTTCTCCTTCCATTTCTCTGCACAGTTGAAATTGATCAGAATTGCAACTTTGAACATTTTGGCGTTTCTGTAGGGATAAGTGTCAAATCCACTCATCTAGGAAATAGTATGTGTAGCGGTAAGCACCTGGGATCAGACTTGGGTTTCTCTAATGGCTTCATAGTACGACTTTGGGAAAATTACTTAATCTCTTTGATCTTCAGTTTTTTCTTATTTAAAAAAAAATGTAAGGTGGGGTAATACTATCTACCTTATCGTCTAATAGTATTAAAAATATTAACATGCATGAGTGTTTTATAAATCTCTATAAAATGCAAGGGTTTATTATTATGATATTGAACATGAATAATTGTTAGGTACAAAATACCTAACTATTACATTAAAATATAAAATATGGGGCCTTTTGAATGGGAAATTAACTTCATATTTTATTCACCAATCTAGAATCCATAGTAACATTCTCTTTTTACACTTTTCGAAGATGCCAAGGCTCCAGTCTATAATGAAGACATCTGAGCTGTTTTAGCGAAGGTGGGTAATTCCCTGCCCCCACCCCTATTAGCTGGTTGCTCCATGGAGAGAAGGGGCTCTCATGCTAAGGCGGACGACCGCGTGAAGGCTGCCATTTTGGACTGAAAACTGGAGCAGAGTTAACTGGCCTACAGAGGCCTTGGTCTCTTGGTTGGTTTTTGTTGACAAACTGAGCCAACTGGACAATGGAGTAGATGACACAGAATGAGAATTGAGGTGGTCTGGAGCTTGCTTTATTCCAGCACCTGACTCTCTTCCCTGTAGCTTTGCCAGGACTCAGTTTTTGTCACTAGCAGATATTAGTTTGGGGAGTTTCCTGCAAATCTGGTCTGCTAATTTGGGCAGAAGGGATTGTCCCATTTAAGTTCAAAGCTCTGCAATTTGGAGCACGTGCACTTTGAGCTGAGATGATTCAGTGCTATGCCGGCAACTTGTTTTAACTTTCAATCCCTATAGTTAGGGGGGAAAAAAATCAGATTTCAAATGTCATTTGCTGAAATGATTAGCTCCAGTGAGGGATTTTATCTACAGTCATTTGCTTCAGAGCTTTAACTGGCTGAAGCCTCTATGTTTGATCATTAACAAAATGGTCTCCTCTTTTCTACCATGTTAATCATCTTGTTTAATAGTAATGCAGCTTTGATTTCTTCCTGGGCTAGGTTGCTGTTTTTCTGGCACTGAGAAGTGTTGGTTTAAGATTTTGCCACATATGTGACATGGCAAAATTCCATCTTGGAACTCCCCAAGCTTGGACTGTTCAAAAAGATGAGACTGGAAGGAATATTCTTGGCCCAGCTGTGGGAAGCAGTTTGTTTAGATCAAAATGAACCAAAGAGGTTGGCTTATGTGGAAACTTTATACCTGTCCCACATGTTTTAGACACTTCTGAAAAAAACAAACAGCTCCATATTTGCAATTACAAGGTCAAAAAGTCACACATTGGTCCTGGTGCCAATTTAGTTAACTGAGTCCTCAAGCAGTCAGCACTGATGTTGTTAAGTGAGAGTATGTTGTGGCCACTTAACCAATCTCCGCACCTGGAAAAAATAAAAAATACAACAAGAAAGAAAGCAAAGCGAATTTGAAACCAGAGTGGGCTGAAGTGACAGTGTTCAGATGCTGAGCTCCTGAGCGGTCTCTACATTCCAGCTTTGGAAGGATATTTGAAAAGCATGCATCTTTACGAGCAGAATTTCCTTAATCCATATCTCAGGGGCAAGATAACACTGTGCAACACTCTGTATGGACCTGGATTTCTGGAACTATATTCTCATGAAAAGTGTCTTATTGACCATGTCATCTTTTTCTTTCTCTTCTGTCTTAAGCAGCTGGTTCATCTCCTGAAATTCAATATGTTTCCCTCTTTTTTTTTTTTTTTTTTCAGATATGTCAGTGCACAAAAGAGGCTCATGAAAAGAAACAGCTGCACCGATACCAGCAGGAGCTGCTGCAGCTACAGACACGAGGCATGCACCTGCATGGAGTTGGGTGACTGGAGATTTGTCAGGGAAGGGAATATTGTGGAGCATCAGGACTCCAAAGCCTGAGGGATGGATGGCTCCGGGGTGGCAAATTGGATACCCCAGTGCTCACCTGGAGGTCATGGGATCACACCTGACTTGAATTAGTCAAAGGATTTCAGGATGAGGGTTAGTTGGTCGTTTATGAATGAAATGATTAGCTGGCTGTAACAGTTCCTAATAAACAGATTGTCCCTATCAATGACATCTATTCAGTGAGCCACGAACCAGTGGCATCTCTGTAGCTCTCATACAGAAGGGGGGCAGGATTGTTAAAGACTCCTATTAAGGCTGGTCCTTATGTAGTGGTGAGTGAGCAGAGGAGTGGCATGATCTGACATCTTTTCATAGTCTCTCTCTGATGACCGTGTTAGGGGTAGACAGTAAGGGAGGTAAAAAATGATATTGCTTGGAGTATGGGGTATTGCTGAAAGTGGTGAGAAGCTGTTGGATTCAGGGTATATTTTGAAGGCAGATTCAGAGTGTGTGAGAAAGGGAATAAAGAAAGGGTGCCTCACCCTGGCTGGTTTGGCTCAGAGGTTAGAGCAGCGGCCCATGGACCAGAGAGACCCGGGTTCGGTTCCCGCTAAGGGCATGTACCTTGGTTGCAGTTTGTCCCCGGCCCTGGTTGGGTCATGTGGGTGGCAACCACTCGATGTGTCCCATTCACGTCGATGTTTCTCTCTCTCTCTCTCTCTTTTCCTCTCTCTTTCCCACTCTATCTGAACGAAAAAACAAAACAAAACACCCCAAAACCAAAAAAATGTCCTGGGGTGAGAATAAAATAAAAAGGGTGCCTCTAGGATTTTGGCCTGAGGAACTAGACGAGATGATTTGCTAGCCACTAGATGGGAAAGGCTTTACAGAAGAACAGATTTGGGGGTAGGAGAACATTAAGATATCAGTATTGTTTATGTCCATTAGTCATCCAAATGGAGAGGGTGGGTAAGCATTTTGATCTATAAGTCTGGAGTTCAGAGAGGTTCTAGCTGGAGACAGTAATCTGGGAATTGTCAGTGGGTAATTGAGATCCGCTGGAACTGAATGAGATCACTCGGTGGTGGGGCATGTAGAGAAGAGACCTAAATGCTGAGGCCTGTGTCCTCCAGTAGGAGGAGTTTGGGGACGTCAGAAGAAGCACATGAAGGAGAATGAGGAGGCATGGCCATGAGATAGGAGGAGAATTGGAAGAGTGCAAAGGCCTGAAAACCAAGTGGGAAAAGTGTTTCACGGTGGAGGAAGGGAGCAGCCACGTCTAAGAATATGCAGGATGAGCACGGAGCACTGGCGATTAGGTTTAGCCACATGGACGTCACTGGTGACTTCGATGAGCAATTTTGATGGAGTTCTGGGGGTCATTATCTGATTGGAGGGAGTATAAAAGAGCATGAGAGGAGAGGATTTGACAAAGTGGCACTGGACAATTCTTACAAAGAGTTTTATTACATGGGGGAGCAGAGAAATGGGGTGGTAATCAGAGGGAAAACAGTGAGAAAAGGTATTAAAATTTTTTTTTAAGATGGGAGAAATAACATCTCACTGAGGGATAATCTAGCAGAGGAGGAACATTTTGATGATGTAGGAGAGAGAGGGGAGGGTTGTTGGAGCCATGTCCTTGAGCAGAATGCTTGGTACAAGTGTAGAAGCTGGCCTTCCGTGGGAGCAAGGGTGGCCCATCCACAGGAAAGGGGTGAAGGCACAGTTAATGGGAACAGGTGCTGATGGTGGGCAGAAGTGGATGTGGCCGACTGTGGTAGCTCCTTTCCGAGTGCTTTGTTTTCTCAGTGAGGTGGGAAGCAAGGGTAGCAGCTGGGAGTGGGATGGAAGAGGAGGTGCTGAAGGCTGAGAGAGAGGACTGTCGTGTGGGAGGGACTGAAGTACGATGGCCAGGCACACGGGCACTCAGCTGAGGTCACGAGATGAATGACATTGGTTATATGATTTTCTCCAGCCACACTTAGCTGTGGGGTACAGTCCGGAGCAGGTAGAGTTGGATTTCAGGGGTTGCCAGTGGAATTCTACACAGCCGGAGAGGGGTACCCTGAGGGTTTCTCTTCTTTTTCATGAAAAGATACTGGCTATGGACTTACTAAACGATTTAACAAAATATTAGTGGGTTATGACTCACCGTGTGAAAATCACTGATCTAAATGGCATACTCTTTTTTTTTTTTTTTTTTTTTCTTTTTTGGCTTCTTAATGTAGAGATACCTCAGAAAAGATTTCTCTGAAAATCTACCAGGCATTTGTTGAGTACTCACAAGGCACCTAACATAGTTTTCAGAGCTATGGGGGAAGACAGAAGAGGGGTGAGACATAGTTCCTGCCTTCAGGGTGATGAGTTGGTGGGGGTGTGATTCAGGCAGGGGTTGGTAGACACCTGAGTTGCCTGTCCCTCATTAAGCACCTGGGTTAGATTATACTGCTCAAAGCAGGTGCCCAAACAGCACCAATGTCCACCTCAATGTCAATCGGAGAACACCTGTTTCCCACATGTAGTCAAGTCACCTGACCTTAAGACTGTCACCTCCTTTAACTTGAGCAGTAAACTCTATTAATGCATCCTAAGATAGTATCAATCTTTTAGGGAACCATGGCAAACTGCTGGCTCATATTAAACTTATGGTCAAACTCTACCCTCTGAGACTTTAAAAAAAGTCTTCGTTCTCATCAATTGTTTTATTATATAGCTAATTTTTAGGTGGGGGGTAGTGTGGGATAAACGAAACATCCTTATTTTGGAGGCTGGGGATTGTACTTTGGAGCTGAAGATATACACTGGTTTAATGGGGATAAAGTCAGGGTGCTGATTTTCTCTAATTTTGATTCATCTCAGAACATATGGCCCTGCAGGAAAACAGTTTGTAAGAGTATTTGATGCAAAGAAAAAAAAAACACTTAATAGCTTCATCTTTTTATTCTATTTTTGGTGTTTGATTCAAAGGGAGAAATGAGTTAGGACAAAGGTGGTATATTCTACCCATCTTCTAATCATATTTTAATTCAATATAAAAGGCGTTCATTTCTGAGACACTCAGTGTTTAAGGTCCCAGACAAAGCATTTGCGTTCTTTGCAGTTCATTGTTTATGGGTTGGATGCTTTGTGCTAACATACTTGCCACTGATGCAGTTGGGGTTGCCTTTCCAGGCAACAGTTAAACCAGCAGGAGACCATTTGTGTGCAATTTGTTGGAATGAAATCTACATTTTGGGATTAGATTACTTAGTAGTGTCATTTTGTCTTGAGTCCACTTTGTGGGTGGTCTCCAATAAACCCTGTGCATACAGCAAGTGTCAGCCCTGATTATCTCCAAGCAAGCTTGTAATGACTGCACAGCTTGGTATTTACAAGGCAAAAACCAGCTTCCTTAACTTTTAATTCAGGGAATGCAGGGGCATGGATGAACCCCCACAAAAGGGTGACAGAAGGCCTTTTGTGGGGGCATTCTTGAAGAGGTGCAACAGAACTATCTGTTCTCTCTGGGGATCAGGATAATAGGCACAGATGTCACCTGGGGCTCACCAATTAGGACATTTGTCTTTAACAATGCCTCCCTATAGAAGGACTAAAGGGTTAGTTGAGGAGACAGATGAGTGGAATGAACTGTGTGGTTGGCTAAAGCATGAATATATACAGTAAATAATAATGTCCCAGGACCACCCTCATGTCATTCTGGGGGCAGCACTTCTTTAGGGCAGTGGTTCTTAATCAAGGGGGATTTGGCCCTCCAGGGGATAGTTGTCAATGTCTGAAGGTATTTTTTGTTGTCACAAGTAGGATGTTGCTACTACATCTAGTGGGTAGAGGAAGGGATGCTGCTACCCATCCTATAATGCACAGACCGCCCTCCCTTCTCCTACAACGAAGAATCATAACGCCCAAAATGTTAGTAGTGCTGAGGTTGAGAGCCCTTGCTCCAGGTACCAGCAATGGGAGTAGTGCACTCTTGTCCTTCCTAGCCTTCTTCTCCTTTTCCTCAACATCTTCCGATCCACTTGGACTCCTTCTGTGTACCTGCTAGCCAGGAGCCCTCATGGTCCTGGAGTTAAAAGATTACAGAGTTACGTGAAGTAGAGAGTGTCTGCTTTGGAGCTGGACAGATCTGGGTTAAATCCCAGCCTAATGCCTTCAGCTTGGGTGATTTTGGGGGGAAATTAGTTAATTTCTCTGAGCCTCAATTAAAAAAACCTGAAACAATGGGGACTCCTTACCTTACTGGGTGATAATGAGGATTAAATTTATAAAATTGTTAGCACTTGGTCTACTAGATATTAGACACTTTATAACATTTTTAACACTGCAGATTCTTATCCTTGTTCGGAATTACTAAAGTTCCATATCCCCAACTTTAAACATTATCCCAGCAATTTCTTTTTATTGTGGAAAATTTACAAAATAGATAAGTTGGAAGAAAAATTAAATCACCTGTATTATTACAACTCATAGATAAACACTGCTAATCCGTTTGTATATGTATTTCTCATCTTTTTACCTCTCTGTTGGTTCATACTGTGTATACTGTTTAGTGACTGATTTTTTAGAGTTACTGATATATGAGGAACATTTCTCCATGTCAATAAGTATAGATTTACATCGTCGTTTTAACAAGTAGCCTGGTGTTTTATTGTATTGATGAACCATGACTTAGTCACTCAATCCCTTATATTCTTGGACATTTAGATCGTTAAAGTTAGTCTTCAAAGCCCAGAGATTGTCTTGTCTAGGTGTTATGGAGTTCATGGTTTGGAGTTCTAGAAAGCCAGCCCTTTCTGTGCCCATTCGCTACTGTGTGGACATCCCCAGGTAGTTCGTTCAGGAGAACAGCTCTCCACACAGGGTACAGAGCATCATACAGTGGTTCCGAGCTCAGGCTCTGGAGTCAGGCTGCCCAGGTTCCAATCCCAGATTTCCTGCTTGGGTACATAACTCACCTACCTGAGCCTCAGTTTCCACACCTGTAAAATGGTGACACCAATTGTGTCTGCATCATAGAGCTGTTCTGAGAACTACATGAGGTAGGGTATGCCAGGCACATGCTGAAAGGTCTGGTATATACTTAGTAGCCAAAATAGTTTAATTCGAATCAGGCAGGAATGAATACTTGACAGGCTGAGTGCTTCCTGGAAGCCTTTCTCCTGCTGCTCAGACGTCCATGCTGCTCTGTGTAAATTATTATCTAACACTACCAAGTGTGTTCCTACCAGGAGCAGCTGCAGTTGGCATTTAAAGATCTGCACTCGCTGCCTTTCTGGGGTTTGGGGTTTCACTGCTGTGTATTAGTTTCCTACGGCTGCTGTAACAAGTAACCACTCGTGTGGTGGCTTAACACATCATGAGTTTATTATCTTAAAGTTCTGGAGGTCAGAATTCTAACATCAGTTTTGCTTGGCTAAAATCAATGTATTGGCAGGGCTGTGTTCCTTCAGGAGGCTGGAGGGAGAGTGTTTCCATGCCTTCCCCAGCTTTGAGAAGCTGCCCGCTTTCCTTGGGTCATGGCCTCGCATCCCCCTGACCTCATCTTCTGTTGTCACATCTCCTCTGACTGTGACGCTCCTGCCTCACTCTTATAAAGACACCTGTGATTACATTGGGCTCGCTAGATAATCTAGAATAGTCTCCTCATTTCAATGTCCATGACCTTAATCACATCTGCAGAGTCCCTTTTACCAAGTAAGGTAAGGTTCTGGGGACCGGAGGGGGACATCTTTGGAAGGCCATTGTTCAGCCTACCCCCTCCCTGTATGTACTACTTTCACGACTCACTTCTTTTGAGCTCCAACACTTCTGGTAGCTCAGACTCTGGGACATCCGGCAGGTGTGCAGCACACCGGACAGGTGTCTGAGTGCTGGGATCCTTGCCCTGGACCATGTTTAGCACCTGAGCAGTACCTCTGCTGCAGGCAGTGGGTGGGCACAAGAGAACACTGCTTACACAGTGGTCAGTTGTCTGAGTGCTGGGCTTGTCCCATCTCTCAGCTTCTCTCCTTGACCCCCAAGCTGCCTGATTGCTCCAGTCTCTGTCCAGCTTGTGCCTGGCTGGCTGCCATGCACTTCGTCCTCCTAGGGCCTTTCAGCACTCCCGTCCCCTTGGCCGGGTTTCCACTGCTGACCCTCTTCCTCCCTTCACACGACTTGGCTTCAGAGCACCCACACTCCTATTTCTAGGATGAATTCCTGGCTGTGTTCCTGGGCGGCCTTGTTCTCCAGGGTGTAATTAGGGGCGCCCTGCTCAGTTACTGGTTCACCCTGTCTCCTCTACCAGAGGTGCCCCAATGGTCATGCTTCCTTTACTTTGTCAGCCTGTGCTCCCTTCTGCCCAGCTCCAAATGTTTCACGTGTTCATGTGGTCCCAGGAGCCCCTCCACCACCTTGCTTGTCTACGAGGCTCAGGCAGGGCACTGTGGTACTCGTGCTAGAGCTAGACCATAGAGCTGGGCACTCTCAGGGCAGGTGTACAGGTTTTTCCCAACACAAAGCTGGAGTGGTTGGCTGAGAAGGTCCTCTGGGCCCGTGGCTGGTACAGTCCTTCCGTTGGCCACCCCCTGCCACAGATCCTCTCGGACAACTTTCGGGGCGGGCCCTGGGATGCATGGGCCCCATTTGGGTTTCTTCCTGTAGTCCTTCTTCCCAGATCTCACCCGTACCCAGCAGAAAGTCCAAGTCTCTTCTTGTTTTCTTGCCACCATGACCCTCAAGGCCCAATTAGGGAGGATGGAATCGCCCTTTAGAAAAGAGCCCAAACCCTTAGCAACATCAAGTTGGCTTTTTCAAGCAGGGCCGCGGTTGCTTAGAAGCACTATGCTCTGGTTTTTAGTCTGCAAGAACACAGTTGCGTTTTGATATAAAACACAAGTTGACTATTCCTAACCTTCTATATGGATCCTGCTTTCTCACCCTCAGGCAAACGAGAATGATGGCCCAGCCTCTCCCACGTCCACACATTCTTAAGTCTGTTTTTTATTTTAGTTTTTGAAAATTTGCTCGGCGTTACAGAACCATCAGCCAAACATAAAGAGAGAAAAAAAAATTCACCCATGATACCACTGTCATCCCTGACAAATTAAACTATTTTTATTTTTTCCATATTGCCTTCCAGTTTTTGTCCCCGTGAACATATAATTTAAATGGTCGTAATCATAGTGTAGCTATCATTTTGTGTTCTGCATTTTCCACTTAGCATTAATTATATCATAAGCATTTTTTTCATGTTGCTGCAAAGTCATCGTAATTATCATTTCTAATGACTATATAAGAATTCATCAAGAGGGGAGTAGATTACTTAACCCCTGTTCGGTTGTGGGGCCTTCTGCATTCTGTTTTAGTCTGGGGGTTGCCCTTGATATCATGTCCCGTGCTGTCCCTAAAGGGGTGGGGAGAAAGAGGAAGAGAAAAACAACCCACAAGCAGAGGGATTTAAAAGAAGTCTGCTTTACACACATTCACAGTTCAGACTCCAAAAGGCAAGAGCTGAAAGGAATCATTGGCCTTGACCTCCTTAAGCCCCTTCACTAATGGCTATTTTTGAGAATGACTTTTTCACTTACATTTTGGAATGGCTTTTAATGCACAGAGGGAAGGGGACTGTAGGACACTGATTGAGGAAATAAACTTAACCTGTGAGCTTTAACTTCCCTAGCCATCAAAATCAACTCCCAAATGCCAGTCTAAATTCTAAAAAATAGGTTCAGTTTTTGTTAGTCAAATAGTTAGTGCTGATTAGAGCTAACATGATAGCTTGGGGAAGATTTCCATTATGACAGTGTTTCTTAAAGCATCACAGACTTTAGGCCCACAGGATGCTTCACGAAACAAGGGTCCTTTGACAAAAATGCCTGGGACACGGATTCTGCATGCTAGATCCCCTTTCTGGGTCTTCACAATGCCCATTAATACGGTCAGTACTCTGAGAAGTCCTGCAGAAAGGAAAACTGCTTAACTTCGTTTCCCAAGGCTACTGGGCGCTTTTGTCATATGGTACCTCCACCAGCCAGAGCCCACTCAGGAAAATGTAAACAAACTAGGTAATTCAGAGAGGGCTGGCTATAGGGTTCTAGTTTATTTATTTATTTATTTATTTATTTATTTATTTATTTATTTATTTAATCCTCACCCGAGGATATTTTTCCATTTTTTGTACAGATAGAGTAGGAGGGAGAGAGGGGAAGGGAGAGAGAGAGAGAAACATCGACGTGAAGGGACACATCGAGTGGCTGCCACCCGCACGACCAACCAGGGCCGGGGACAAACTGCAACCGAAGTACGTGCCCTTAGCGGGAACCGAACCCGGGTCTCTCCGGACCTCAGGCTGACATAGAGTTCTAGTTTAAAAGGGTTGGGGAAGCCTGGCCGGTGTGGCTCTGTGGTTGACTGTTGACCCATGCACCAAGAGGTTGCCGGTTTGATTTCCAGTTGGGGCACATGCCCAGGTTGTGGGCCCAATCCCCAGTGGGGGGCATGCAGGAGGCAGCCAGTTGATATTCTCTCCTATCGATATTTCTATCTCTCTCTCCCTCTCCCTTCCTCTCTCTCTAACATCAATAAAGACAAAATAAATGAAAGTGTTAGGAGAAATGAAAGAGTGAAAAGGTGTTGTGACCTGAAGACTGGCAGCTGCAGGAAGTGGCCACAACCCCAAAGGGTAGACATGGTAATCCCAGAATGTGGGACACTCTTGTTTCTGTAATCCTGGAGGTAACACGCAAGGTACTAAGACCAGCAAGCGGGGCGCAGAGCATGGTGGGACCCATAGAACAGGTGGTGGGACCACTGAGGAGGTGCTCAGCCCTAGTGCTGGGACACAGGAAATGGGGTGAGCTATGGATGCTGGATCTGTGGAAGCACCCTAGAGCTCTCTCCTGGAGGGGTGTCCTATCTGTGATAGGCAGAATTCTGGTCCCCACGACCTCTGCCACCTGACATATGCTGAACATGTCGTATCCCATGGTGAAAGAGACTTTGCAGAAGTAATTAGGGTTACTAATCAGCTGACCTTATGATGGGGAGCTTAGACCGGCTTACCTGACATTGACCCAATGTAATCTCATGCCCTGAAAAGTAGAAGAGGAAGTCAGAATTGGAAGTCAGAGAAATTTGGAGCATGAGAGGATTCAATGTACACTTGCTGGTTTTGAAGATGGAAGGGGCCAGGAGCCAAGGGATGTGAGCAGCCTCTAGAAGCTGAGAATGGCCACCAGCTGACAGCCAGCAAGGAAGCCTCAGGGATCTCATTCCTACAGCCTCAAGAAACGGAATTCTGCCACAAATCTGAATGAGTCTGGAAGTAGCTTTTCCCACCATAGAAGAGCCCGGGCTGACCAACACCCTGCTCTTGGCCTTGCGAGATCTAAGCAGAGAACCAGGCTGAGCCCCCGGACGTCTGACTTACAGAACCGCGAGGCAACAAGTGAGTGTTGTTTTAAGTTTGTGGTAAATTGTTTTGGCAGAAAAATTGCATGTTAATACACACTCCATCTTCTCCTCACCTGCCATTCCCTCTTATTTGCAGAATAAAAGTGCAAGCCCACTGCAAGGGGATCTTGGACATGTAGTTTGTGGGGTCCCAGCTCCTCCATAATTCAGCACAGAGGGGCAGAGAAGGCGAAAAGCACACGGGCAAGCTGCTGGCAGAGCAAGTTAACATTGGCAGGAGGAATATTAGCAATACCACTTTGGGGAGTTCCGATGATGATACCATAGAGTTGGACTTTTGAAATGGGTACTTTGAGATTTCTCATGAAATGAGGGAAGATGAAATATTTATGCCAATTTTATGAACCTGCCAAGGAGGCACAGTGGTGTATTGTGGAGACAACCCCACAGGCTGGCGGTCAAGTCCTGGCTCTGCCCTTACTCCTTGGGTGGCTTTGAATGACTCACCTTCTCAGGCCTCCAATTCTGCTTGTGTGGAGTGAGGTGAGCGACTAAAGCATCTGTCAAGTCTTTTCAACTTCTAAAGTTCCCCTACCTGGAGCAGAATTTTATTCTTTTAAATGATTGTAGTAATATTTATGATTGATTTGATGCTGAATATTTGATTAGCAGTAGAACTCCTGATCATGAGACTATTGCTAAGAGAAGTTATGACTCAGTTTGCAGTTGTCTTCTCACCAATATGGAAAAAATTGGATAAATTCAATAATGATCATCTTTGGCTCCAAATAAATTGAGGAGCCTGCAATGTGGGCATACGATTGATTTCGCTGCTGGCACATCTGGTGGCCCTGCTGCATCACCTCTGCACTGGTTGCTATGGGGGGAATTGGAACACTGAGAATGTATCCCCTGGCTTCAAGGAGCTTACAGTCTTTGCAGAGACAGATGGATGAGAGGAAATGATTGGATGATGATAGAAACGAATAGAACCATGCCTTAGACTACATTGCAGGTTTATGTCAACTTTGTTATTGCAACGGGCTTTTAGTAAAGAGGCCTTTTCTTTTATCTTTCTAGATCACAGAGAGAGGCACAAACCTCTGAGCAGCAGTGCGGGGCTGGGTTCTGCTGGCTTCGATTCTTCCCTGGCTGTCACTGGGAACTGCTCCATGAAGCCACACGTGTCTTTCATGACAGTTTCCTGTAGGGTGTGAAAAAGAGCTTGCCACTCACCTTGAGCGGGTTGTTTCTTGAGGCATTTGAAAGTAAAACAAAGCACCCTTCCATTAATGGAAAGCTGGAATTTTCTATCTGCTTATACTTCTGACAAATTGGTTGATGCTGTCACCGCTGCGTACGCCTTTTCAAAATGCATGTTTTAAATTTGTTACTCCTGGGTGGATTAATTCCTAATGCTCCCTTTTGATATGCAACGATGCCATACTCTTTATACAGTCCTGTTCTGGGGGTGTTGCCCACAGTGTAGAAGCAGCAGCCCTGCCTTCCAAGAACCTGCATATGTGCACGGGTGGCTGAAACTTCCCTTTTGCACCTGGATCTTCAGGGGTCACAGAGATACAGCCTCTGAGCTTGAAGCCACTTTGATGTTAGAAGCTCCTTTATGTGTTGCATGTTCACTGTTCCTCTTTGTTTCCTAGGAGACTGTCTGGTTTCAGAAACTTTCAAAATGGGGCATGGAACACATTTTGCCTTTTCTGTCATAGGACCACAGCTTCACTCTGATAGTATGGAGTAAGAGTGTGCTGCCTGGGATTGGATTCTGATGCCAACATTTCTTTGGACACATTTCTTAACCTCTCTGAGACTCAGTTTTCTCATATGTGAAGTTGGGAGAAAACAACCTGATAGGGTTGTTGTTGGGAGGATTTAATTAAATAATGTACGTTAAGTGCTTAACACAATGCCTGCTATATAAGTGCTTAATATCTGTTAGCCAACATTATCACCATCTTTATGATCATGATCATCACCATCACCATTATTGCTGTCATTAGCACCATGACTATCACCATCACCATCATCACCACTACTACTATTATCATAATCATCACAATAATCATCATCATCACCACCACAACCACCACCACTACCATCATCCTTGTCATCATCATCATCATCATCATCAGCAGCAGCAGCCTGCCTTCCCAGAGACTCTCTCTAGGTGCCTGACACGAAGCAATATCTGGCAATGATGCAGATCTCAGCCCCCTGCTCTGCCCTATCCTTGGCTGTAGCCACTGCACTGCCGAGGAAGAGTGTGAGCCCCACCTTCTGTCAATCACGATGCACGAGCTCTACTTTGCTTTCTCTCCTTGCATAGTTCTCTACTTGGCTGGAGTCCGGGTATCTGGCCCGGCATTGGCCAGCTCCCTCTAGAGGGAGGTTGGAGCCTCCCATGGCCCAGTCACTGGTAAGATGTAGATGTGGAGTGGTCCTCTGAGCCTTGTGCCTGCTGCCGTGGGACTCTCAGAATTTGCTGCTTCCTAGATTCATATCTCTGGGGGTGTAGGCCGTACTTGCATTGACTTTACTTCTTGAGACACTGGTTGTAGGGAATTTGAGGGATTTTGAGGCTGATCAAGGAAAAAGAAATGACCACGAGGTGGCAGTAGCACACTCAGTGTTTACTTGGGTGTTTCTTTGAAGGTTTGCTTGTGGGGAAAGTCCCCGCCATCCAGCATGAGACTGTCCAGAGGCTATGCCATGGGGGTCACTACTCCAAAAGGGAGGAGGGCTCCCAGGGAGAGAGAGATTGGGAGGGGTTCGGTGTCCACACGCTGCAGCGCAGCAGCCAGTCTGGGTCAGAGGCTCCGCAGGTCGGCAGCTGAGAGCCTGCAGAGATCTTATCTATGGCTAGCAGATGTTGGGCATGCAAAGCAAGCAGGCTATACATGGCTAAAAATATGCTATTTGGGCTAAATAAAAACAACTGGATGTGTTAAAATTTCAGTTTGTCACCAGTGGACTTTTGAGCTACCACAGACTTGGTGGCTTAAACAACATTTATTACTCACAACTAGGGGCTGGAAGTCCAGGATCAGGGTACCAGCCTGGTTAAGCTCTTGACAAGGGCTCTTTTCCTGGCCCGCAGGTGGCTGCCTTGCTCTGTCCTCATGTGGTGGAGTGTGTATGTGTGGGAAGCACTCTGGTCTCTTCTTATAAGGGCAATAATCTCATCATAAGCACCCCATCCTTATGAGCTCATCTAAACCTGATCACCTCATCAAAGCCCCGCATCCAGATATCATCACATTGAGGGGTAGGGCTTTGACAACTAAAGCTGGGGGTGGGGCATAAACATTTAGTTCATGACACTTGTAATAGAGAACTTTCTTTTCTCCACCAGAGGTGATAAATAGAAATTTATTTTGAAAAGTGAAGAGCCATGATATCAACGGAAGAAGTTATTTTTATTACAACTTGAAAAGTTAACTTCTAGCTAATCACAAAGAGTTTCCGATAGTAGGTTTTTTTTGCAATGCAACCAGATGATGACTTTACCCAGCCTTTCTTCCAGCCTCTCCACGAAGAATGTGAGAGAACGCCAGCCGCCACAATAAAACCCACACCCTCTGTCCCCTCCCCTCTGTCTGGCGAGAGGCACAGGGTGTCAAGCAGGCTGTAAACATTTGAGCTGCTTTCCCTCAACTTTTGGGAGAGCTTCTTTGGGATGACAGGGGGACAAAGGGTTGCAGTGTAAATTACCATGCAAATTGCCACAGTTTGAACTTAAGACACCTTTGCCTGCTGCAGCTCAATGAAGTCGAGCTTCTGCGACTCCCACGGAAGGGGAGAGGTGCAGTAGTACCTTCCAAAGCTGAGCCGCTGAACCACCTACACAGCCCCATGTGCTTGACTTCAGCGAGCTCCTGTAAACACACTTGAGCTGCTGCTAAAATATGACAGCTGAACAGACGATGTCGTGAGGTGGTTTCCTGCTGACCTTTCATCAGGTTTCCTCTTTCAAGGCCGGTCGTTGCAGGACAGCTCTGAACGGTTTTGCGGTGCGATGCTCTGAGTCCGTCCTGGGGATGGCGCGCATTGCCAACCACAGCACTGTCGACACAGAGATGCTGTGTTTTTTCCTTTCCCCCGCTCCCTTCTTCCCTCCTGTCTCATTCAGTGGGTCAGCAAGGTGATAGATTGCTCACTTGGGAGGTCTCCCTCATCTCTGAGGAGGGCATGCCGGTCCCAAGCTTGTGACAAAGACGCATGTCGTCAGAACATTTCCTGGTGGGCAAATGTCTCTGTCTTGGTGCTGGCTTCTTGCCTCCATCCCCATGGCTACCTCTGCAACCATGGAGGCCACAGGCCACAGGTCTCAACTCATCTTCCTGTTGTAGGAAACAACTCTACGAGGGCACAACTTTATTTTAGGGACAAATAGGGGATCATAGAAAATGCTCTGAGAAATGTCTATACCAGTTTGTAGGGAAGTTTCTAAAGAGCAATTAGAGCTGGTCTTGATCCTGCTCGTCTCTCTTGTCTGTTGTGGCATAATAATAACTCATACTTGGAGACACTTTTTTTAGTGTTAATGTTTATTAACATTTATGTGCTGGGCATTGTGCATGTTTTAGCTCATTTAAACTGGACAGCAATGCTTTATTTATTTATGTATTTATTTATTTTTTGTTATCCTCACCTGAGAACATTATTTTGCATTTATCTTCAGATAGAGCAGAAGGGAGAGAGGGAGGAAGAGAGAGAGAGAGCAACATCAATGTGAGAGAGGCACATTGACTGGTTGCCACCCACATGACCCCAACTGGGGCCAGGGACAAACTGCAACCAAGGTACGTGCCCCTGGTGGGAACCGAACTCGGTACTCCCTGATCCATGGGCTGACTATAACTGCTGAGCTAAACTGGCCAGGGCTGGACAGCAGTGTTTTTTATTTTTTAATTAATTAATTAATTTTTGTTACAGATATTTCTCCTTTTCCCCCCACTGACTCCCCCCTCCCCGCCCTGTCCCCAGCTTTGTTGTCCATATCCATTGTTCATGCATACATGCATATAAGTTCTGTGGTTTATCTCTCCCCCCACACCCCCTTCTGGGGATTATCAGTCTGTACCCCACTTCCATGTCTCTGGGATTACCCCATTCCTCAGACTGTTATGTTCATTATATTCCACAAATAGGTGAGACCATATGATACTTGCCTTTCTCTGTCTGTCTTGTTCTGCTTAGGATAATACTTTCCAGGTCCCTCCATGTTGTCTCAAAGGATAAGAGATCTTTCTTTCTTACAGCTGCATAGTATTCCATTGTGTACATGTACCACAGCTTTTTTATCCACTCATCTACTGATGGACACTGGGTTGTTTCCAGATCTTAGTTATTGTAAATAGTGCTGCTATGAACATGGGGGTACATATATTCTTTCTGATTGGTGTTTCAGGCTTCTTAGGGTATATTCCTAGAAGTGGGATCACTGGGTCAAATGGCAGTTCAATTTTTAATATTTTGAGGTAATACCATATGGTTTTCCACAGTGGCTGCACCAGTCTGCATTCCCACCAGCAGTGTAGTAGAGTCCCCTTTTCTCCACACCCTCGCCAACACTTGTTGTTTGATGATTTGTTGATGGCGGCCATTCTGACAGGTGTGAGGTGATACCTCATTGTTGTTATAATTTGCATCTCTCTGATGGTTAGTGATGTTGAGCATTTCTTCATATGTCTCCTAGCCATTTGTATTGGACAGCAATGTTTTAATGGTAGGTGTATTATACTAGAATTCTCCAGAGAAACTGAACCAATAAAATGTATGTATATGTTTAAGAAATTGACTCATGTGATTGTGGGGACTAGCAAGTCCCAAATCTGTAGGACAGGCTGGCAGGCTGGAGATCCAGGGAACTGTTGATGTTGGGCTAGAGTCCAAAGGCAGTCTGGAGGCAGAATTACTTCTTTCTCAAGGGATGCCAGCCTTTTTTCTCTTAGGGTCTTTGACTGATTGGATGAGGGCAACTTACTTTACCCAGAGTCTACTGATTTAAATGTTAATGTCGTAAAAAATAATATCCTTCACAGGGACATTTAGACTGGTGTTTGAACAACTATCTGGGTATTGTGGCCTAGACAACTCGACTCACAAAATTAACTGTTATAGGAGATATCATTTTCTTTTTTACAGGTGAGAAAAGAGGTCTCAGAGAAATGGATTCACTTGCAGTGGTAAGAGGAAGAATGCCTGCCACCCCAATCCCCCAAATCTGCCCATGTCTCAATCTCCAGAATGTGGGAATGCTACCGCATATGGTAAAAGGGACTTTGTAGATGTGATTACACTAAGGATATGGAGATGGGGAGATCTTCCCGAATTGTCCAGAAGGGCCCAGTGGAATCTCAGGATGCTTATGGGAAGGAGGCAGGAGGGTCAGAGTCGGAGGAGAAGGCAATGTGCTGGCGGAGGCGAGATGGGAATGGTGTTCTCTGAAGATGGAGGAAGGGGCCAGGAGCCAGGGAATACAGGCGACCACTAGAAGCTGGAAAGGGCAAGGAAATGGATTCCTTCTAGAACCTTCCGAAAGAACTAGCCCTGCCAGCACCTTGAATTTAGCCAGGGCAGTGAACTGACTTCGGACTTCTTACTTCCAGAGCTGTAGGAGAATGAATCTGTGTTGTGTTAACCCACTAAGTGTGTGGCAATGTGTTTGAGCAGCCACAGGAAGTGAATCTTCTTGCACAGGCCACGCGGTTAGTAAATGGTAGAGGTGGGTTTAAAGCCAGGGCAGTCTGAGCCTAGACGCTCAGTGCTGTCATCATCATCGGTCCTGCTGGTCTGTCCCAAACCACAGTTCCTGGGCCCATCCCCTCTCCTCCCGCCGTCCTTGTTCAGACTTCAACCACCCTGCCCCTGCACTTATGGTAACAGGGAACAGTGAGTCTACAGGAGAGAGGGCCTGGGGGTAGGCAGAGGAAGGGGAATGAAAACAAGAGTCTCCACTTAGTTCTACTATGTAATAGGCACTTTATAAAGATTAGTGTGCGATCAAACAAGTGTTGGCGAGGGTGTGGAGAAAAGGGGACTCTAGCACACTACTGGTGGGAATGCAGACTGGTGCAGCCACTGTGGAAAACACTATGGTGTTTCTTCAAAAAATTAAAAATTGAACTGCCATTTGACCCAGTGATCCCACTTTTAGGAATATGCCCTAAGAAGCCTGAAACATCAGTCAGAAAGAATATATGTACCCCCATGTTCATAGCAGCACTATTTACAATAGCTAAGATCTGGAAACAGCCCAAGTGTCCATCAGTAGACGAAAGGATAAAAAAGCTGTGGTACATATACACAATGGAGTACTATGCAGCTGTAAGAAAGAAAGATCTCTTATCCTTTGAGACGACATGGAGGGACCTGGAGCGTATTATCCTAAGCTAAACAAGCCAAGCAGAGAAAGACAAATACGACATGATCTCACTTATTTGTGGAATATAATGAACATAACAGTCTGAGGAACGGGGTAGTCCCAGAGACGTGGAAGTGGGGTACAGACTGACAATCCCCAGAAGAAGAGGGTGGCGGGGAGAGATAAACCACAGAACTTATATGCATGTGTGCATGGACAATGGACATGGACAACAAAGCTGGGGACAGGGCGGGGAGGGAGGGGGAGTGGGGAATCAGTGGGGATAAAAGGAGAAACATCTGTCACAAAAATAAATAAATTAATTAAATAAAAAAGATTAGTGTGCGTCGTTCTAATGGGAAGGCAGGTACCGCTATTTTTCATAGTTCGTAGTTGAGGACACCGAGACCAAGGGAGGTTGAGTAGTTTGCCCAGGGTCACGCAGCTGGTAGGTGGCAGAGCTGGGGCTCAGACCCAGATGTGACGCCCGAGTTTCACACGCCGTCCTCACCACCCTCGGGAGTCTTCATCGCAGAGCAGCAGCGGCGGGAAGGACAGTGTCGGGAGAAGCTGGAGAAAACTGAAGGCCGAGCTTCCGGTGTTCTTGCTTTCCTTCCTGGAAACCTCGGTCTCGGGTACGGACTTCAGATCCAGGGTTAGGGGTCCCCACAGTGTCCTCGCTACCAGCGAGTTACAACATTTTCATCTCATGGCACACAACACAGATAAAGTAATTACAAAAATTCTGCAGCACACCAAAAAATATATTATGTTTTTAAAATGTTATTATTTTAATCCTCACCTGAAAACACTTTTCCATTGGTTTTCAGATAGAGTGGGAGGGAGGGAGAGAGAGAGAAACACTGATGTGAGAGAGACACATCGATCGGTTGCCTCTCCCACGACCCCAACCAGGGCCAGGGACAAACCACATCCAAGGTATATGCCCTTGCCTGGAATCAAACCCGTGACCCTTTGGTCCATGGGCTGACACTAACCGCTGAGCCAAACCGGCCAGGGCTTTGTTATATTTTTTAATTTGACAGTCTAAGGGAAAAGAGGTCAGTGCCCTTGACTGAATCCTCAGGTATTGCATCTTTTACAAATTCTTGGGGCACGCTGGTTGAAAATTGCTGCTCTACACCCAAAGGTGGGTCGTGCTCCTCTGGTCAAGGAGGAACCTTCTGTCTGGGTTCCTTCCCCTCTGCCTTCTCATCCTCCTTTTCCATCTCCCTTCTTTGGCTGCCCTTGGCATCTGCCAACCTGTTGTTTGGTTCACGCCCCCAGCCACACACTTCTTTCCTTTCTCCACTGTCACCGCTGCCACCTCCCTTGTGTTCTTCGCTTTCTGTCATCCACAGAGGGAGGAAGAGAATGCTGGGAGGTAAGGGAACAGAGGGTGAGCCATGGTTTCCAGAGAGATCTGACCAGACTTCCTTCCTTTGCTGGTCGTGGGTTAGTGTCCAAGCTCCTGTCACCGCGGTGAGCCGGGCATCCAGCGACTGAGGGCGAATCCTGGCAACCAGGGCTGACTGAAGACACACTGCTGATTCTGAGCCGAGCTTATGACTTCATGAAACAGGTTATCAGCAACACTGGGCTAAAAATACCATGTTTATTTTTGAAGTAACTTGCTTTGGCAGTTATAAATATTCTGTAAAGCCAGCTTAGAATGTGGTCTAGCAGCTCTCAGACAGCTGCCTAACATTTCAGATGCGCACGTTATTTCCTACGCTGAATCCAACACGCGATCCCAGCCAATTCCCCGCTAACCTGAGCAATGGAGGGGAACCTGGGTGCGGCTAACACCAGGGAAGAATCAGCTTAGGGCAGGTTTTTAAACTGAGAGTGGCACTTTGGAATAGATGCTACTGGAAAAAAAACGTTCAGGGATGTTCTCTTTGCCTGCCAAGTACCTTTTGCTCTTGTGTAGCAACAGAGAACTGAAGTGAATTATTATAACTCTCTCCCTCCTTCCCTTCCTCCCTCTCTCCTTCCTTTCTTTCTTTCTTTCTTTCTTTCTTTCTTTCTTTCTTTCTTTCTTTCTTTCTTTCTTTCTTTCTTTCTTTCTTTCTTTCTTTCTTTCTCCCTCTCTCTCTTTCTCCCTCTCTCTCTTTCTCTCTCTCTCTCTTTCTTTCTTTCTTTCTTTCTTTCTTTCTTTCTTTCTTTCTTTCTTTCTTTCTTTCTTTCTTTCTTTCTTTCTTTCTTTCTTTCTTTCTTTCTTTCTTTCTTTCTTTCTTTCTTTCTTTCTTTCTTTCTTTCTTTCTTCCCTTCACACAATTATTGAAAGCCAACTCTGTGCCAAACAGGTCTCTGGGTGCAGGGATAGTGATAAACAAAACCAACCCGATCTGCGTGCCCCCCCCCAACATGGAATTTAAGCTGCACTTTGATGGTAATTAATAAGTGGGAAAGAATAGATAATTACAAAATGTGACCCACACTCTCAGTAATAACTAGGGGGGAGGAGGGAGGCTGGGGTCGAGCATCTCCTAGAGCAGACAGGATGCCTTCTCTGAAGGATGGCATCTCAGCTGAGCCTGGGAGGAAGAGGAACCCACGTGAAGGTGGAGGTGTTCCAAGCAGAGGAACTGACTGCACTCCGGAAGCTCTGAGAAACAGACTGATGGGTTTGAGGATTGTCTTGATACATTTTTATTTATGAGATTTCTACTAAGAGCTGCAGGAGGGCTGCTTGCCTGGCACTCTTAAGAGCTTGGCACTGAGTCTTTTACTGTCTTCCTCTTTTCCTCCCCTCCCCTCCCCTCCCCACCTCTCCCCTCCCCTTCTCTCTCTCTTTGTCTGTCTCCTCTGCCAAAAACCCCCACTCCCACTGTCACCTCCACTCACCTCTGTTACCTTCTGTCCTCAGCTCTGAGCCTACCCTCACCATTTCTGCTGCACCCTCTACTCCCCTGGCATTCAGACTGTTCTCCACACACATGCATTCCAGTGAACATCTTAGTGCAAGATCTTTGTGCAAATATGCCATCCTTTCTCCAGGGCAACTGCAGAGAAGGGGACATGCAAAGTCCAAGGGTGTGCACACTTCATTTGGCTGAACTAGATGAAAGTTGCACAGGTCATAGGTGGTTGAATATTGGCAATTTCTTATGGTTCAACCTAATATAATTTAATTAAAATTGCCAACTTGTCCTTAAACACATTGTATCAATTTACTCTCTTCCACGTATGTGTACCCATTTCCCTATACTATTACCTCAGTTAAAATGATCAGTGTTTAAAATGTTCTGTGCGTCTGATAGCAAAGAATGGCTTAACATTTTTTTTTTAGAGAGAAAAGGAGAGAGTGATATAGAAACATCGATGTGAGAGAGAAACACCAATCGGCTGCCTATTGCACGCCCCCTACTGGGGTTCAAGCCTGCATCCCAGGCATGTGCCCTGGCTGGGAAATGAACCTGGACCTCCCAGTCCATGGAATGACACACTGTCCACTGGGCCACACCTGCCAGGCTAGCGTGGCTTTATTGTGTTTGTCAATGACTCAGGAGCCATGTGTCCTGTGCGGTCTGAGACTGTTTTTCTGTGGGAGCCAGGTTCCTGGTGCGTGGACCCACACAAGATGGGCAGTACTGCTGCTGGCCTGTGCCCAGATAAAGTGAGTGACCCATCCGACGGATGAGCGGTAGGCAAATAGTGGGTAGCCTACCTTTTCAGGTGGATTCTTCTTTTCACTTCCTGCACTGAACTGTGACCCCCAAAGGGACTTATCCCTGGTTGAAATGTGAATCCACTCAGCTGAAGCAGTTGGCTCACAGCCAGTGGCTGGTAAATCATCTCCCTCCATCCCCCTACCCCGGTGAAGGCACCTGCTCTGGCCAGTGAAGAGCGATGGCGGGTTACACGCGGGAAGGATCCCTGGGCATCGCAACGACGGGATCCCTGCTGTAGCCCCAGCCTCGCTTCTCTGTGTCTAAGAAGGTTCTAGCACCTGTTTCCCTAGTTGAGAGATGCGGTGGGGAGGGAGAGGCATGGGGATTGCAGGTGTGGGTGAGGAGCGCTCTGCAGACTGGGGGAAGGAACTCAGGATGGAAAGTCAGGAGACCTAGTTTCAGACCCCGTTTTGTCCATTTAGAGACTGCGACCAGACCGTTCTCTGCATTTGTCTGTGCTAGCGTGGTCTGGAAAACGGGGGCACGAGGGCCCTGCCATGTCCGACTCCTCCCCCTCCGGGTGGCTGAAGTCGGCGAAGGCGTCTGCAAAGTGGCTGTGTGCTCTGCAGAGGCAAACAGGCTGTGCAAAGCCCATAGACGGCAAACCGGAGGAATGCCCCTTTCCTGGTAATCATTCAGTAATTATTCACATAGGAAGGATTTCCTTTGTTATGTTTCATATATTTGTCACAGTTGATGGCCTTTTAATAGTGGCATTGAGTTTGTGTACAGAAAGGTTATTCATTTTAAGATTTCTGGGCCTTAATTGTTATTTGTTTTGCTTGGTTCCAGTGCGCTATGAATTAGTGATATCCACAGAGCGTATTTGTCTTGGCACCACGGCGGATTGTCTGCAGTGAGGGCTGTTTGGCCTGGCACCGGCCTGGATTTCCCCATCTGTTTCTGATGTTTACATTGTTAAAGATACGATAGACACAGAGGACATGGCCACATGCAGAGAGGCAACTTTTTTCCACTCCAGTGCATCAAACAAGGTCTGAGCCTGAAGTAAGCACAGCCCTAAATTACACTTGAGCCTGCGAGGGGCCGGCCCCGCCCGGGAGCGGGGAGCGCTGATTGCTGGGCCTGAGGGTATTCGGTCCCAGGAACACTTGTAGCAGGCTCAGCAGCTCAATCTTGAGAAACTCGTTTTTGCCTTGTATTTGAAAAGGGAGAACTGCACAAACTGCTCTAAGTGGTTCTCCCCAGGCGGCTCCTGAAAACCAAGGACGGGAAGGATAAGGTGATCTGTCCCCAAAGAACCCTGGTGCCCCGTCCTGGGCCACATCCATCCCGGAGGCCAGGGACCCGCAAGGCACAGGGGCTTTTTGTCAGCTCTGTGGATGGGCTGTCCGAACCCAAGCAATTCTCCCACATGGTCACCCCCAACCTGCTAGAGTGGGCGACATTGTTTTGTGAAGAGGAGAGCTTACATTTTCCGCACTGTGTGCGAGACCACAGGGAGAGAAGAGAGGAGGAGGGGATGGAGTGGCTGGGCCTGGTGGGGATTAAGTGCAGGGTTTGAGGAAAGATGGGATGGGCTCTGTGCCCTCTTTAAGCTCCCTAAATGAATGTGTGTGTTAAGTATACGTGTGTGTGTGTGTGTGTGTGTGTGTGTGTAAGGGGTGTAATTGGGTGGCCTATTTGGGTAGGCCTAGCTTCCTGTGGAGGGGGTAGGGTGGCAAATTATGTGGAATGATTTGATGTTGCAGGCCTGTTCAAATACCTGCTTGATGCCCACAGAAAAATGCTTATATTCCCTAATCCAGGCCTTCGTCTTGTACCAGAAGCTCTAGCTCCCTCCAACACATTCTTCGTAGTGCAGGCAAGATGAACTTTCTAGAATGTTTGTGGAAGGATTATGTGCTGAGATGTTCAGTGGTGTTGTATTCTTGCTATGTTTTCCCATTGCTACCACTCCTACCCCGTGCCCACCCCTGTGGACGGTCACCAGACCCTCCTCAACTCCAGGAGACCAGAGTTTCCTGGGCGGGAGGGGTGGTTGTCCACAGGGAAGATAATGCCCATCCTAGCTTTATTTTCCGAAAGCCTGAACTTCTTGAGGGTATTATGCTAGGAAGGATCTTGGAGGAGAAGGAGGAGGAGAAGGAGGAACATCGAGGGTCCAACTTTCTATGTTTCTGTCCTGCTGTTTCCTCAAACAACCCCATCATTATCCAAAACTCAGCTCAGGTGTGACCTTAGGTGCTCATCCCTGACTCCTCTTATCTGGCGGTTGTTACTTTCTGTGAACACCTGTAAACTGCTGTGTCTCTCGCCATCAAAACACTTAGCAAACTAGATTAGAATTCCCTGTTAACATGTCTTTCCTCTCCAGGGCTAGTGACTCACTCATCTTTGATCCATGGTACCTGGCAAGGGGCTGGGCACTCAGGTGGTAAGGGCCATGCTTGCTGAGTGACTGGCTGCTCTCCAAGGTCCTCTCCAAGGTAGCCTATGGGCCATTCTGGGGTTCCCACTCATTTGCTTGGTGACCTTGGGCAAGATCTCTTCATTCACCTGTCAAGCAAGGGAGTGAAGCTGTATTCTCTCATGTTCTTTCCAGTGCTAATATCCCCAGGGGAAGAGCGCGTGGGAACTTGATCAAATAAAAATGGCCAGACTATTGTTTCTTAACTCCATCATCTTTCCCCCTTTAGCCATGGTTCTACCGGGGTCTTATGACCAGGGAAGGACATGCATGGACCTGTCACCCAGAGATCCAGAACCTTCCTTTTATTTCATATTTTTTATCCTCACCTGAGGACATTTTTTTTTTTCATTTATCTTCATATAGAGCAGGAGGGAGGGAGGGAGGAAGAGAGAGAGAGAAACATCGATGTGAGAGAGACACATCGAGTGGTTGCCACCCACATGACCCCAACCAGGGCCAGGGACAAACTGCAACCAAGGTACGTGCACTTAGCAGGAACCGAACCTGCGTCTTTCTGGTCCATGGGCTGGCGCTCTAACCACTGAGTCAAACCGGCCAGGGCCAGAAACTCCCCTTTGAAATTGGGCCGCCTCCAGCATTTAAAAAAATCTGAGCGAATGGCATTTTCGTCTATCCAGTTTGATCAAATAAAAATGGCCGGAAACCCAAGAGCCATCCACTGGCAGTTTGAAGAGCTTCCTCACTGAGCCCATCTATCCCACTCCCTGGTCCTAGGAGCCTCAACTATGAGTCCAAGCACTTCTTTCCTGTCTCCTCCACCCACCTAGCCTGACCACGAGCACTCTGCCAACATCCTCCCTCGCCCTTTCCCGTGCGTCCGTCACTTTGCCCGGGCTACTGCAAACACACCTCATGGTGTCTGCACATCCGCTCTGCCTCCAGCCCTCCCATGTAGACTCCGCACCGTGGCCAGAGTGATCTCAAAGTACAAGTCCGACCCTGCCTCTCTCCCCCTTTAAACCCACTGACGGCTTTCCATTGCTCTAAAGAAAAAGATAAAATGCCAGCTGTGGCTTACAAGCCCCTGCCTGCCTTTTCAGCCTCATCTCACATCATGTCTCTCCTCAGGCTTATTTTTCCAGTCGCTCTAGCTTTCCAGTCCTTTCATTGCATGCTCTGGGATACCCTCTGTTACAGGGCCTTTGCACATGCTTATTGCCTTTTACAGTTGCGATTTTACATTTGTGAATGTAATTATTTGATTAATATCTGTCTTATTTATACTGTTAGACTAAAAAAGTCAGGGCATCTTTGTTTTTGTTCACTATCTCTATCTTGGCACTCAATAAACATTTGTTAAATGAATGAAGGAAGGAAGGGAGGGAGGGAGGAAGGAAGGAAGGAAGGAAGGAAGGAAGGAAGGAAGGAAGGAAGGCAGACATACTCTGGTCAACATTTGTATACTTACTTTACAGGAACATATCCAGTTTGTCATACTAACTGGTAATGTTTAATAAGAGGAAATTTTACTTCCGCAACCCTGTTCTCTGCATTTTAAAAATAAAAATCTTAATGTTCTAAAGAGAATAAAGATTTGCTCCAGTATAAAAAGTTCCATATGGCTTTAAGAGTTAGTTCTAATAAAATGATGAATGGCTCTTCAATCCATTAACAAATGATCATTAATTTTAATTCAGATGCCTGACATCTGCTTTTGATCTTTGTTCTTTCAAGTGTGATTAAAATAATTCCCAAACACTAATTGGAGAGAATATATGCAGCCCTATGTTTATTGCAGCCTTGTTTACAATAGCCAAGATTTGGAGGCAGCCCAAGTGCCCATCAGTAGGTGAGTCGATAAAAGAGCAGTGGTACATTTACATAATGGAATATTACTCATCTGTAAAAAAGAAGGAAAGCTTACCTTTTGCGGTAGCATAGATGGACCTTGAGAGTATTATGCTAAGTGAAGTAAGCCAGTCAGAGAAAGACAAGGACCATAAGATTTCATTTTTATGTGGAATCTAATAAACAAAATAAACTAACAAACAAAATAGAAACAGACTCAGATATAAGGAACAGACACAGCTGTCAGAGGGGAGGGGGCTTGGGGGGCTGGGAGAAAAAAGTAAAAGATTAAGCAGAGGAAAAAACCTCCTAGACACAGACAACAGTATGGTGATTACCAGAGGAGGGGTGGAGGGAGGTTGAAGACAGTAAAGGGAAGATAAATGGTGATGGAGGAGACTAGACTTGTGGCGGTGAACACACAATACAGTGTACAGATGATGTATTACAGAATTGTACACCTGAAATCTACATAATGTTATTAATCAGTCACCCCAATAAATTCAATAAAAATGAAAAACGTTATAAATATGTAACCCATTACTGAAAGATACAGGTGATTGTTCTATGCCATGTCTATTGTCCAGCCAGTGAAACTGTATTTCTTTGAGGGTGGGGTCCACTCCAGCAGGTGCTCAGTAGCATGGGGGAAATGAGTAGTGCTGTAAGGGAATAGAGATGGGGTTGATCTGTGTGGGAGGTAACCATTTAAAGAGATGGATTGAAAATGCATTTTTCTCTATGATTGCAAACCAGTTCTTAAGGGGCAACAGTCCTTCTGTGGCCTTTTGGTTTTTTGGGCCAGGTTAGTTTTAAGTATCCACCCAGAAAATGGTGAGATTTCAAGGAGCTGGAAAAGTCTTCCTTCTTACCTCCATCCCCAAAAGAGTCTAATCAGATATGCCTGAGATTCCTGTAAGACACAAATATTTTTTTCTCACAATTAGAAGGGGCCATACATTTAAATGCTTTTGGAAGAGGAGATACTTGAATTCTCACTAAAGTGTGAATGACTGCCACAGGTCACTTCCCAAAAGAACATTTTGATATGTTAAGAGTCCTGTATGCCTAGAGTAAGAAAAAGTACCCAGAAAGGGGAGACTTAACATTAATGCTCTGTTGCCAGGGCATTTCCATTAAGCCTTGGAGCAGGTAGTGCATGAAGGGGTTAGCTGTCAGAAATTTGTGCTGAGACTGTCCCAAGGTCTTCATGTCTGCAGGATTCCCCTGTCCCTGATTTGCAAGAGAAAGCTGGCCTCCATAAGCTGAGTCTGAAAGCACTGCAAAGCCACTCCCTTATTAAACCTCTCATATCTCTTTCTGGGAGAAAACGGGCTTTACTGTGGATGAAATAAAAATTTTAATACACTAGGGAAAAACTCTGCAATTGAAGTGTTTTCTATATACCTGGGCCTAAATTGTTATAGGACAATTTTATTGTAATAGGGCCCATGATCTCAGAAACCAGGTTTTTATCCGGAGGCTATTCAACTTTTATAACCACATCAAATTGGTGGAACATATGAGCTGATGACGATTTCGTCTCTCAGATCTGTCGTGTTTGTGAAACCAATTTCTGCTCTTGACACAGGTGTAGCCATGATATTGCTGTATCTGGGGAGAGTCTTCTTCCCTCCCTCCCTCCCTTTCTTCTTTGTTCCGTTCCTCTTTCTTAATCTCTCTGTCTCTCTTTCTGTCTTTCTCTTATAGAGTCTCTAATCAAACGAAGTATTTGAGAGTTTTCTGGGAATCAGTTCTCCGCTCGGAAGCCAGGAAAGTGGGTACTGGTCATGCTGGTTCTAGGAAGAGAGAGGAGAACATTCCTGAACTCCCTTCCCATTTTCCATTGAGTCCCCCTTGCTTCCATGGGTGGCGGCAGGGGCGAATGGGAGAAACTGCTTCTCTGGTTACAGGCCACACATAAGCAGAAGAGATGGCTGTGATGTAACTGTGGTAGAGGTGTTGGTTTAGGTAAGAGTAAAGAAGCCATCAGTATTTTTGGTTTTCTCCTGAGGCCTCTTCTCCTGTTGAATACAATGAAGCTACAACTTCCCGTGACTTAAAGTGGCTAGTCCTAGGTTAGTGACTTAGTTGTTACAGTCTTCCAAGATGTGACCCTCTCTATCAATTATCTTGCAAGTCTTTAATCTAAATCTTTAAAATATTACCTTTGTATATCTCTAGGCATGCTACATCATTTTTGGCCTTAAAATGGACTGAATCTGGACCTGTATTTGAATCCTCCCATAATGCTGACACTGGAATAGATGAGGCACATCTTTTACAGTTGGTGGGAAGGAATAAAATTCTATATGTTGAAAGTTGGATGGCTAGGTGGAGAAAAAACTATATATATATATATATATATATATATATATATATATATATATATTTTTTTTTTTTTTTCAAAAATGTATTACAGTGTATTTAGCTGTATGTTCTAAAAACAGATAAGTAGTTTCTCCAAAAGTAAGTAAATCCATAAGAGGTCTAGTTGGGGGAAAAATGCCACTTCCAGAAGTAATCACTATTACTATTCTTCCAGATGGTTTTCTATGCAAATATCTTTATATTTTTCTAAAGTCATCTCATAGTACATTATAGTATTTTCTTTTATTTTAAAAAAGCCATAAAAATTGTTTGACTGCATCATAAAAGCTTACATTTCTTTTTTTGATTACTATTAAATTTTTTTTCAATTACAGTTTACATTCAATATTATTTTATTACATATATATTATCTTGTTAGTTGCTTTTTTCACTTAACAGTGGTCTATGGATATGTTTCCGTAACAGTATATAAAAATCTATACCTTACACCTTATTTTTAAATTAGCTCTTTATTGTTGAGAATATTACAGATGTCCTCCCTCTTCTCCCCCCTCTGCCCCCTCCTCCAGTTCCTGCCCTGCTCCAGGCCTTCACCACCCTATGGTCTGTGTCCATGGGCTGTGCATATATACATGTTAAGTTCCTTGGTTATCTCTTCTCACCTCCCTTTTCCCCTCCCCTCTGAGGTTTGTCAGTCTGTTCCATGTTTCCATTCCTCTGTCTCTATTTTATTCATCAGTTTATTTTGTTCATTAGATTCCACACGTAAGTAATATCATGTGATACTTGTCTTTCTCTGATTGGCTTATTTTGCTTAACATAATACTCTCCAGGTCCCTCCACACTGTCTCAAAGGGTAAGAGATCCTTCCTTTTACAGCTTCATAGTATCCCATTATGTATATGTACCACAGCTTTTTTTTTTATCCACTCATCTACTAATAGGCACTTGGAATTTCCTCAAAAAATTAAAAATTTGATCCAGTGGTCCCACTCCTAGGAATATATCCTGAGAATCCTGAAACACCAGTCAGAAAGTATATATGTACCCCTAAATTCACAGCAGCACTATTCACAGTAGCTAAGATCTGGAAACACACCTTTTTTAAATTTTTTTATCTTTATTGTTGAAAATATTATAGCTGTCCCTGCTTTTTTCCTCACTGATCCCCCTCCCTGCTCCCACCCCCGTTTTGCCTTCCCCACATTTTGTCTGTGTCCATTGGTTATGCATATATGCATATAAATTCTTTGGTTTATCTCTTTCCGTCCCCTACTCCCTTCCTTCTGAGGTTCGTCAGTCTGTTCCCTATTTCTATGTGTATTTTGTTTGTCAGCTTATTTTGTTCATTATATTCCACAAATAAGTGAGATCATGTGATAGTTGCCTTTCTCTGACTGGCTTATTTCACTTAGCACAATACTCTCCAGCTTCCCCCATGTCATCTCAAAGGGTAAGAGATTTCTTTTTCATACAGCTACATAGTATTCCAGTGTGTACATGTACCACAGCTTTTTTCCCACTTCTCTACTAATGGGTACTTGGGCTACTTCCAGATCTTAGCTATTGTAAGTAGCACTGCTATGAACATAGGAGTGCATATTCTCTTTCTGATTGGTGTTTCAGGCTTCTGAGGATATATTCCTAGGTGTGGGATCACTGGGTCAAGTGGCAGTTTCATTTTTAATTTTTTGAGGAAACACTAATTTTTTTCCATAGTGGTTACACCAGTCTGCATTCCCACCAGCAGTGTGCAAGAGTCCCCTTTTATCCACATTGTTGCCGGCATTTGTTGTTTGATGATTTGTTGATGGCAGCCATTCTGGCAGAGATCTTATTTTTTATTTATTTATTTTTATCCTCACTTGAGGATATTTTTCCATTTTTTGTTCAGATAGAGTGGGAGGAAGAGAGAGGAAGAGAGAGAGAGAAACATCGACGTGAAAGGGACACATCGAGTGGCTGCCACCCGCACGACCAACCAGGGCCAGGGACAAACTGCAACCAAGGTACGCGCCCTTAGCGGGAACCGAACCCGGGTCTCTCTGGACCGCAGGCCGACGCTCTAACTGCTGAGCCAAACTGGCCAGGGCGACATGTCTTATTTTTAAATGGCTGCATAGACTCTAATTGTATGGTTGCACATTAATTTACTTAGCAGTCTTCTACTGATGCACCCTTAAGTTGTTTGCTAGTTTTCACTGTTACAAATATCTCAGGGATAAATATAATTTTTACATCTATTAAAAATTGTGCCAGTGATTTTCATAGAATGAATCTTAAAATCCCTGGGTCAAAGATATCCATCTAGAATACATGAATATATGCCTGTTATACAAATCCAAAGAAAATACTCCTCCAGCCCCAGGCCCTCTCCTCCTCATAGTTAATGTAGTATATATTTGCAGGTATTTTGTTAAGCTCGGGTTTCACTAAAGATTAATGAGACACAGGAAGGATAACTTTCCACTAAAAAAATAACATCGACAATTCTTATTAGACATTTTTCTTCTGTTTCTCAAATCGTTCCCTCTGGTATCACTCAGCTAATTCTTTCAGTCTCTTCTACCTGAGTACCAACCTGTCCTTTAAATATTCAGCAAACACTCATAAAGTGCTACCTATTCTAAGCTGTAGGTGGGATGTGTGTGTGTGTGTGTGTGTGTGTGTGTGTGTGTGAGAGAGAGAGAGAGAGAGAGAGTGAGAGAAACTGTGCTAATAAAGAAACAAAGTGAATATTGACAATCTTTTTGTTTATTCCTGAACTTCTGTTATATTGTTTTACTTATTATAGTTTTATAGTACACTTTAATGTTAGGCAGAACAAGATCCTTAGAACTGTTATTAAGGGGATCAAACAGAGATACAGGGCCAAGATCAGGAGAAAGGGGGAAACATAGAGGGATTGACTGGAGGGCTTAGAAAACTCCCTTCTGATTGGCAAATATTTTGGCACTCAGTAAATTTTCCCGACTTCCCAGGAGAGAGCAATGCTGAGTCCGTGAATAAGAAACCGGAATCATCCTAAAGTTTAGGCAAAGCAATTTGCTCTCCTCTCATATCTAAAAAAAAGGAATGGAAACAGCATGTCCATGTGACTGAAATGTTAAGTCCCTGGAATGGAGCAAGGACTTCAGCCAGAATAATAATCGCATTGAATTATAACAATGAAGAGTGTAGTCCATTGGTGCAAAATTGATCACAATGAGGAGAAAAATCATCAGACCACTCCGGCCATGGCTAATTTGGTTCAATTGAATATCACTCAAGTATGAAATGCTCACATTTCTTAAGCAGCGTTTCCTTTAATTTGATTCCTAACAAGTTCTATTTCCTTTTGAGATTAAAATAAATATTGACTTTTGATTGTTGTTGTTGATGAATAATTTGTGATATAGAGTCTTGCCACTTTTGAGTTTTAACCTACTATGGTACTTCCTAGCCTAAAGAGAAATTGATTTCAGAGGGTCAAAGGAGACAAATCTGGTGAATGATTTTCATTTTACATTGATAGCCATGTAGTAAATGAGGACATTAGAATAAACATCATGAGGTCCTGGTTGTGAGCATCAATAGTGTTTTTTAAAAACTAACTATTAAAGTTATTGAGCTTTCCATTTACATTACCATTTATGATTGTGCAGGAGTGAGCAGAAAAGGCGAGGCCCTGTAACATGGATTAGTCTGGGATGCATTAGGAGGCATATTAAATTCAGAATCCAAGATTTTGGATTGAGACCTAGCCCTACTAGTTGCGTTTCCTCAGTATGCCATTTCTCTTCTGTGAATCTCAGTTGTATTGTTTGTAAAATAGGGAAAATAGGACTTGCCTTACCCATATTTTGGGTTGTTGAATGGACTGAAAATGCACGGAAAACCAATTTGTAAAAGGCAAAGCACGATCCATCTTGATCAAGATACCGTTCAGAGATTATGCTTGTACAATTCCAAGCAAATATCCAGGAATACACAACATTGGTCAAATTCCTTCTGAGTGGTACTTGGTAAATAACCCATTTAACCCCGTAATTAATTTTTGGACCTGATTAAAACGGTCCCAATTCATAATACTTTATCATTTGTGGAGATGGTCTCCACAAATCTAGGCTTTTCTCTTAATTTATTATTGTTTGTCTTTCCTAAGAACAATCAGTTGTCTTCGGTACCTGGGCATGGGAGACCAACAGTACAGATTGGTGGTTTCTAAACCTGGATCTGCATCAGACTCACTGGGAACTTTTGAAAAATGTTGATTCTAAGTTCTCACTTCGCACCTTCTGAATCAGGATTTCCAGAGGCGGAGGCCCTCAGATCTGTGTTTCTAACCAGCCCCCCAGCACTTCAGATGGATGGCCGATGCAGGCCTACGCCTGGTGGCAGGAGCCAGGAGACAAAGCTTCCATTTTTGGATCTATCAGGTACTAGGTGAGTGTCACTGGGCCTCACTTCTGTCGTTAGTAACATGTTTTTGAGCTGTGATAAAAACAAATCCAAGAGCAGAACTTCAGGTCTGTAAACAACGAAGCATTTAAAGCCAATTTGAAGATTTAAACTGTCCCGAAAAGCCCTCATTGCTTTTGTTTAATATTTTGGATTCCAAAAAACTCACTCTGAAATGAACTCTGTAGCTGAAGAAGTTTGGAACCCATGGAGCCTCTGTGACCTCTACATGACCTTCTAGCTCTGACAACCTCTGGCTGTATAGTCACAGTCAAAATGCTCTCAGAGAAGGTGGTAAAACTTCTTTCTTTTGTTTCATGTCCTGGTTATTAAAAGTCAGCACAAACCTCAGCAACGCTGAGAGATCAGCTTTGAGAATAATTTGGATCTTCAGAGAACACTCCTCTGCCTCCTTGAAAAAGTTGTGTTAAAGCAATTAAATGTTATTTGAAGGTAAGAGAAAGTGCAAGCTGACTACTGAATAACAGGAATAGTGTTAAAAAATGAAACCGTCCTTACCCTGGGATCAAAGCCAGAGAGAGGCAGAGTGATCCTGTGCAGGGGATAAGGGGAGAGGGAAGAACGGGAGGTGCTCACGTGGTTTCGGCTCAATTAAAGATGCGAATGTGCAGTTTGGGGATAGTCCTCTGATGTCCAAACAATAGCTGGCAACAGAAACATGAATGGCCCCTTGAGAACTCACAATGCAAGGAGCACTGCATTATGCATCTCTGTTCAGACAAGAGGCCGACTAAAGAAACAAAACAAACAAGTGGACATAATTGTTCGCCGTTCAAGGGAGCCGCAGACCACTCAGCATGTGGTGTGTGAGATTCTGGACCGCGTAGGAGATCTCGTGCGGAGTAACTATTCTTATTCCAGAGACCTGATGAGAACGGGCCTGACAGAACGGCGAGGTGAATTGTTATCTCCATTTTTGATACAGAACAGTCTTTCTCAGCTTCATCCCCCAAGTTGTCCACCACACTTGGCTCCAGCAGACATTTATTGTTTCCAAAACTCAAGTTTCTCCCACACAGGTCCAAGGCATGCCATTACTGAAAATACTTTGAGAATATGCTCCAGACTGGAGAGAATCCACCAAAAGGAAGGTGTGAAAGTCTTTTGACAATGGAAATGAGTGCGGCCCCTGTGTACCAATGGGCTGTGTGATGCCCGATGCTTTTGTTGCCAGTTTGTGGAGCTTTTAGAGAACAGGGGAGATTGGGCTGTGGCACGTGGGGCCTGTGAGAGGGAACCACATCGTAGTGGGACCTTCTGGCTTAGATGCAAGGGTTCACGGAGCACCATGCTCTCTAGGAGCAGAGAGAAGAAACAGGACATGGACATTAAAATATCTAACTCTCCAGCCCTGGCCAGTTTGGCTCAGTGGTTGGAGCGTTGGCCTGTGGTCCAGAGAGACCCGGGTTCGGTTCCCGCTAAGGGCGTGTACCTCGGTTGCAGTTTGTCCCCGGCCCTGGTTGGGTTGTGTGGGTGGCAGCCACTCGATGTGCCCCTTTCACATCGATGTTCCTCTCTCTCTCTTTCTCCTGCTGTATCTGACCAAAAAACGAAACAATGTCCTTGGGTGAGGATTTAAAAAAAAATAAATCTAACTCTCCAGCCCTGGCCAGTTTGCTCAGCGGTTGGAGCGTCGGCCCACGGTCCAGAGAGACCAGGGTTCAGTTCCTGCTAGGGGCGCATGCCTCGGTTGCGGTTTGTCCCTGGCCCCGGTTGGGATTGTGCGGGAGGCGGCCACTTGATGTGTCCCTTTCGTGTCGATGCTTCTCTGTCTCTCTTCCTCTCTCTCCCTCCCACTCTATCTGAACAAAAATGGAAAAATGTCCTCGGATGAGGATAAAAAAAAAAAATCTAACTCTCCAAGCCTGTGTGTACTTAAGGAATTAGTCCATTGGTTTTGGGTAATGCTATAAGGGGCAGAAAGAGAAATTCTCAGGCCAAATACATTGGGGAAAGTTTTCAAAAATCTTTATCATAAGACTTTTCATAGCATTTGGTATCCTAGGAAAGGGATGTTGTATGCAGCATTTCCCCAGTGGCTTTGCTTACGGAAACATTTATGTGAATGGCATCTCTTGGGACTAATGTTCTGTGGAACACACATCGCAAAGAAAAGAAACAGGGTCAAAAAATCTAGAGGACCTTGGAGTCTGTTTCCTCATGTTAGAAATGAAATTATAGATCCTGAGAGAAAAAAACGATTTTCCCAGGATCTCACAGATGGTTTTTGGCTCACTTTGGATGAGAACCCAGGGTAACATGTAGAAAGTAATGGGTCTTGGGAATCCCGATATAGCTCTCTCTACTATATCACAGGTACTTGTCATTGCCCCTTTGTACTGGGGCTCGATGCTATTCTACAGTAAAGCTGAGATCAGAAAGGACAGGTAATCAGGGGTCAGATTTTGGAGGGGTTTAAATGTCAGATATTTTGGATCGTGTGTTCTACTCCATCTTGGCACTTATCACAATATAGCATCACTGTCTCCGGAGGCAGGTTATGCTATTTTGCTCACAGTTCTTGCTTCTTTTCCTACTTTTGCTATGGTGGGTGGAGTCTGTTTCCCTGTCTCATTGATGTTGGGCTTGGTCATGTATAATGGGCTGAATTATGTGCCTCCCAATTCATATGTCAAAGTCCTAACTCCTTAGTATCAGAATGTGACTGAATTTGGAGCTATGGCCTTCAAGGAGGATGAAGACATTAGGGAAATTAAGTTAAAATAAGATTACTAATCTAATATGACTGGTGTCATATTATGACCTCTACAAGTCAAAGAAAGAGGTCTCAGAAGAAACTAATTCTTCCCATACCTTTATTTTAGACCTCTTGCTTCCAGAATTGTGAGACAATGCATTCTTTTATTTAAGCTACCCAGTTTGTGATACTTGGTCACAGCAGCCCTAGTAAATGAATATAATGTCTAAGATAGTGTTCATGATTGGTAGGTAGCTGTCATCTAACGAGTCACTAGGAGCCCAGGCCTTTCCCATCTTGTGGCTCTGCTCTCTTCAATACATGGTTTCCAAGGTGCCTGTCTACAAAAGGGTGTAGAGGGAAAAGCATGGAAACATACAAGTAAATGGTTTTACAGACTATATCTGGAAGTGCCACACACCACTTCACCTTACATTCCACTGGTTAGAACTTAGTCACATAGGTACATCTAATGCAAAGATGGGAACTTTAGTTTGCCTGGAAGAAGAGGAAATGGATTTGAAGATTAGCTAGCCAGCCGTGGCCATGTCTCTTAACCATGGGACAGGTGGCATGAGAAAGAAGAAATAATTGGTCTCAGATCATCCTACGTGCCAAGAAGTTTGACTGACTTGAGTGAGGAGAGAGTTCATCCTGGTGCTCAGATAAACAACAGGGTCTCCTTGGGATCGGAAAATAGCACTGATTTCTACACCCAAAGAGGCTAACGATGCCTTTATTTCTGAGTGGTATGTATTTGGTGACAACTGATTGAGACTCCAACAAGGTCAGGAGGTAAGACAAGAATCAGATTATTCTGCCGGAAATGAGTTGAATATTAGCTGGAGGAACAATGTAGACCCCCACTTAGAACAAGGATTATTATTAGTTTTAGTGTTGGTGACCTGGTTTAATTTTCTTTGTAAAATAAAAATCCGAATTTGACAGTTGGTCCCACTTGAATATGATAGTGGTGTTTCGACTCCCTTGCTTTTTTCTCCTTATCCTGGAAAATATTGTGTCTAACTCAGCTTTGTGTGAGCCTGGGACAATTTAAGGTGTTTTTTTTTTCTTTCTTCCCATTTTAGGCAAAGCGGTGAATTTAGTTGGATTATCATCAAATCATCTCTTATGGGGAGCATTTGTTCTAAGCCCAGTGGCACCCCTCCGGTTTCACTATCCCTGACATTTACAATGCTCATCTTTGTTTTCTGCTGTTTGATTCTCCTGGGTGTTTCTTATCTCCCAGCAACACTTGCCTTGTTCAAGTGCTATTGCATTGTTAGAAAATAGGTTTGAATTCTCTGAAGGTGAAACATTTCCCTCATTTACTTTTCATTCACTCAACAAACATTTATCAAATGCCTTCCAATGCCAGGTCCCCAAAGCACCAAAATGAATAAGTCAGTCCCTGCCCTCCAAAACCCAGTGTCTAGTGGGGCTGGTCCCATTGTTACAGAAACTTGTACCGTGTATTGTGGGAAGCCTGGTTATCTTAACCTATGTTCCAGGGGCAGTTTAAAGCATTGACTGAAAAGACTAAACCTAATCTTGATATGCTTATAGTCTTTTATTCTTCATAATTCTAAAAGATGCTGTTTTAGACATGTACAGAAATAGAAATAATTTTCCCTTATTATAATAGAAATTAGTTGAACAGAAAGTGAAGATGGTATTTCTAGAAAATAGAACATTACTCAAAAATGACAAGGAGTGAATCATTGACTTTTACTTTATTGGCTAGCAGCTCTCTATTAAGTAAATTATTGAGTACATCAGGGAAGAGTGTGATGAGAAATAGTTTATATTCTGCCTTTTCCTTCTGTCCTTCCTTCCCACTGCCTCCTTCATCTCCCTCCCTTTTTTCTTCCCTCCCTCCCTTCTTTCTTTGTTCATTTAGCACTTATTGAAAACCTTCCATATTCACATGGTTCAATGACCAGAATTTTCCATTATAGACCCAATTTTTATTCTTTTAAAGTAAGATACTTTATTAAATATTATATGTGATTTGATGTCTATATCCTTGTTAAACTTTTCACATAAAATAACCCATAATATGAAAAAAATATCTTAGCTTAGACCTTGGGTTTCTCTCTCTGGCTTGGACAACATGATCCCTGGGTTTGTTTAAGGTTCAGGGAGAGGCCCTAACAGGTCGATATAGGGACACACATTGATGTAGGCAAAGAGGGCTCAGTCCCTGCTTTGATCTAACAGGAGAGATAAGGTGGAGATCTAAATCTCTGTTACAAAGGCATGATTTGATGAGTGTACTTCACATCCCCCATCAACTTTTCCCAGCCAGTCTTTCAGGAAGTGTATGAAAAGTGAAAAGTTATTTCATCCACTTGACTTTATCACTGCACATTTATGTTCAAAACAATTCCCTAGACAATATGTAAATCAGGAACTGGCTTTTGGTTGATTTGATAAAATCCATGTCACTCAACTCATTGGGAGAATTTCTGACTTCCTCTATTGAATATTGTGGAGGTCAGCAAACTATGGCCATCTGTTTTTGAGGTGCCTAGGGGCTAAGAAGGGATTTCACATATTTAAATGGTTAAATAATCAAAAGAAGAATATTTCATGACTTGAGACAATTTTGTGAAATTCATATTTTCATGTCCACAAATAAAGTTTTATTGGAACACAGCTATGCTCACTAATTGATGTACTGTTCACAGCTGCTTTTGCTATTCTGGCAGAGTTGAGTAGTTGTGATGGGGACCATATGGCCCAGAAATAAAGCTGGAAATATTTACTATTTTGTCCTTTAGGAAGGCTGCTAACCCCTTGATATATTGTTTTATTTGTTAGTAGAGAAAAGTTAAAAAAATAAAAATAAAAAAGACATCTTAACACCAGGCCCCAGACTCTCTTCTAGAGAAGAAATTGTCTTTGTTTACAAAAATCCTCTGATGGACCACTTAGATGTGATGGCAGCTCTGACCAATAGTTTGATCCTTGTGAAAGAACCTCAGCCAGAACCAACCAGCTAAGCTTCTCTCCAAATTCTGACCCATAGAAACTATGAGGTAATAAATGTTGGTTGTTTTATGCTGATACATTTTGGGGTAATTTGTTACATAACTAATATAGTACCTAAAAAGGTTGTTAACATTTATAAAGCTCTAGAAAAATACTTGCCACATAGTAAACAGCATGTATTTGTCAAATATGGAAATTCCCCCATAAATACATATCTAACTGGGCGAGTAGGGGAGGGGATGTGGCCCTTCTCATTGGCTAAAACCCAGATAGTCAAGTCTTGGCTGTTTCAAAATCAAAGGTCTCTACTTTGTTGAAGGCAATCTTGCCTGTTTTCATAACAACCTGAACTAAGGAGGAGACCCTGATTTGTATTTCCCACAGAAGAGAGATTGAAATGGTAAATGCCAAAGAAATTAAACGTCATTTCTGTTTTTCAATTCATTGCTTCTGGAAAAAGTCTCGATCCCAGCTTCATTACTAGTGCTCCGTCTTAGTGCTGATGATAATTGCAAAGGCAGTATTTTAAATTAGAATGTATAAGACCACATGTAATTAACCTGTACAGAAGGGCTGAGACTTCATATTAGACTATTAAATCAATCCCAGCAGAATCACTAATGCTGAGCAATTGATTTGAAAATACAGCATGGGCAGAGTAAAGAAGCTGGATGCTAATTACCATCCGGGAGAATTTAGCACACTCCTCAGATGTAGTTAGAGTGGCAGACTTTTTCCTCTGGCCCTTAACCCATCAAAGCTGAGAATGTAAATTAGTTCGGATTGATACTTAAAACAACCTGGAGTTTAAGGCAAGAGAGGATTTTTCTGCCACTCTGTGAGTGTGATGATCACAAGGGGACTTGCAAACCATCTGGGTGCCATGACTGTTGGTACACAGCTGTGCTCACATTTTGGGGTCTGGGTGAAAAGTCCCAGGAAGGGTCTGGTTGTAGCATTTTCTGATGCAGTGGGCATGAGTTGCCCCCTCCTACAACTTGCATATTGGTATCACTCTTTCACACATTCCTCTCTCTTTTTTTTTTTAATATTTTCTTCAGGTAGAGTGGGAGGGAGAGAGAGAGAGAGAGAGAGAAACGTCGACGTGAAAGGGACATATCGAGCGGTCGCCACCCACACGACCCAATCAGGGCCGGGGACAAACTGCAACCGAGGTACGTGCCCTTAGCGGGAACTGAACCCGGGTCTCTCCAGACCGCAGGCCAACGCTCTAATCTCTGAGCCAAACCGGCCAGGGCACACATTCCTCTCTTCACTCATCTCTAATTTCTTCTTGTTTCTACCCGGGAGCATCCATTCACTGTCTTTATTCTTCCTCTTTTTTATGCCATCATTCTGAGGGCACCCAGATAGTAAATGGCAGGCTTGGGATTGTTTTAATCTGGCCCTGGGGAAGTGACAAAGACAGTTAAGATGTTATCTTTAAGCTCTAGTAACTTACAGGTCGTAGACGGCCACCTTTATGATCCAGAATTCGAGAACCATGGCATACCACTTGTTTGCAGCGGCACCCATACTAATTGATGGGTGCCCAGACCATGCCGTTGTTAAGCATTTTGAATATTGCTCCTGGTTAGGGTGCCTCCCTCCTCTGACTGTTGGGGTTCTATGGGGCTCCAGAGTGAAGAGGACACCCACCATGACAAGCCATCCAGTTCTTTCAAGTCTTCAACATGCCATTGAACTGAGAGTTGGAGGGTTCGTTGCCGGTCACTCACAGAGAAGCCAAAGTCAGACCACAGGTTTTCACAGAGGAAAAGATTTATTTGTCAGGCCAGCTGCATGAGGAGACCGAAACAAGGCTCTGATCTCTCCCCCAGAATAAAGACTTGGAGCGAATTTAAAGAATAATGGTAAGAAGAAATAATACATATTTACTAATTCTGATTTGGGAGTCTTGACTGGACAGACTGGAGCTCAGTCATCTAGGATGAGGACTGGGAAAGGCGAGAGAGCGGGTGAAGGAATTCCGAGCTGCCAGGTCTGATGGGTGAGACCTAGGCCCCTGGCCTCAGGTGCCCTCTGTGAGGACCGGGTCTGCGCACTCCCTTCCGCTAGGGGGGCATTTTGGTTCCATTACCTGGGGCGGGTCGCTGGACTTACCTGTTGGCTCTCTGCACCTCCCTAGCCTCTGGGTCGTCTGATCAACTTGGTCTGGTGGTCTCCTGGGTGCTATGAGGAGGCCTGCTGTTCTCCCCTGAAAGGTAAAAGACATTAAAGCATTAGGGCCGGTGTTAGGGGTCTGAGGATTGCCTTATGGGGTGGGGGCAGGCTGGGGGGAGGGGGGGTGGGGCAGGGGTGGGGGCAGGAGAAATAGCGAGGACCAGCCTTATGCTGCTTTGGGCTGCGGCTACTTTGTCACCAAACCAGGGATGATGGCTGGCAGTTCCCTCACGTATCAGGTTGGGCTGCTGGTCCTGAGACGAGGATGCGAGGATGCGAGGATCCGAGGATGCGAGGGTGCGGGGGAAGCGACTGCTAAGGGTGTTCTCCCAGGGAAAACAAGTCAGGGTGGGGAGTGGCAGGGAGGAGGGGCAGCTAAGCAGGGGGGAAATTTGGGGTGATGTTCCCGCCTCCAGCCTAGTGTGGAATGATCTGGAACAGAAGCTTTCGCCCTGCCTCAAGGCACGCGTGCTGGGCTCTCCTGTTTCTTCGCAGGACTGGCCTCAACCCCTCTGTCGAATCCCAGGTCCTTCTAGGCCGCCAGGTGTGTGGCCGAAGTGTCTCTGGTCACTCAAGGGCACCCTCCGCAGATGTGGCCAGGCCAGACACAGAGGCTGGGGGAGCGTCAGGGGAACCGGAGGGCCCGTGGGGGTCCTGGTGGACGCTGGCAGGAGCTGCTCCAGCTCGGGAGGCCCCAGGGGCGGGCCTGTCCACAGAAGCTTGTGCCCGCTCCCTTCTCGCCTAATTCCCCTCTTCCCTGTGCTGATCTGTGCGCCCGGAAAAGGTTTCTATACCACCCCTTGCTTATGCCTTCCTTTTCATGTTTGCGCTTTTATTCCCTTCGCTGAGAATGCCTCCTCCCCCTCCTCTTCAGTGACCCGAAGTTGTGCTCCCCAGGCCCGCCCGGGGGCGTGTTTTCGGGCAGCCCCTCTTCACCGCCACCGCCGGGGAGGGGGGGGGGGGGGCAGGGTCGCGGCTGCACTCGCCTGCACTCTGCGGCCCTGGGTCAGGGCTGGCCCGGAGCAGCGCGCCCTCTCTGTCCTTCCTCTCCCCATTCGCAGTGACTGTGACAGGACGACTGTGACAGGACGCGAGGAACTCCAGAGGACGTGGCAGTGGCACCTGGGAGGCTGCACCTTGGTGCAAATTTGGCAAAACAGCCTCTTTGAGTGGACACAGCCCTGAGCAAGGTGCACGAGTCTGCGAGGGTGCTCACCTTGACAGGCGGCCTCTGTGCACTGGGCAGCCTCACCTGGTGCAGCGTGGCTCTAGCTGCACACTCTTCCCTGAGTGGGGTGCAGGGAAGGGACTAGGGGTACCGGTGTTGAATCACAGAGGAGAGGAACTGTTGCCTGGATTCCCAGGGGACAGCCAGAAGATTGCTGGACAGTAGTACATGTGAAGAAGGATGACATTGTCTGGGGGAGATGTGCTTGGCCAGCTCTGCCCTTGTTGCTGGGGCAATCCCTTCTGATGGCACTGTGGCCGTTCTAAAAGCTTGCCACAAACTCTTTGATGCTCCTTATATTGAGAAGTAGGACAAAGTCCTCTCCCCTTGAATCTTTGTGGCCTCAGTGACCCACTTGCAACTGCTAGGATGCAGTAGAAATGACACGGTATGACTTCTGAGGTAGGTAAGAAGAAACTGTGTAGCTTCTCCTTTTGCTTCAGGAAACACTTTCTCTTGGATGCACTGTCTCAGAACCAGGAGGGCAGGCTGTGAGAAGCCTGAGCCATGTGGAGAGGAATGGCCCCAGGTGAACTCCCGGCTGACAGCCAGCATCAACCACCTGCCATCCGGAAGTCCAGCCTGGTCAGGTCTTCAGACAACAGCAACCCCATGTACCTTCACTGCATGAGAGGTCCCAAGTGCGAACCACCCAGTTGATCCCTTCCCCAGTTCGGGATCCATGAAATCATGAACAAAAGAAAATGGCTGTTTTTAAACCATAACTTTTGGGGTAATATGTGATGCAGAACAGGTGTATAAGATTGCATACTCTTGCATCAGTAAATTAAAATCTGAGTCTTGGTTGAAGATTTTAGGAGCATAAAGAGAATCAACCGTATGCTGCTTTGATTGGAGGTTACTTCGGCCTAATTAGTTTAGGGAAATTATGCCTTCACATGTGGAGTGTAGGGTCAAAGTCTCAAGTAGAAATAAAATGTTACTTGACTTTGCCAAAAGTGTCTGTGTTGAGGTGTAGGTGGAGATAATACTAATTTTCAACAAAACTCCCTAGAGTTGCCTCCCTGGTTCTTGTGTCTTTGCCTAGATGTTTTTTTGGTTTATATTTATAACATTTCACATGTATTGGAGCTTGGAAAGGCTCAAATGTTAATGGGTTAAATTTAGAAGCCACTGTTATTTGTTTGTATTGTCAGTAGAAAAGCAGCTCTATCTTACTAGATTTAAAATGCCTTTTAGTTATTTGCAGTTGGTTAGATCCACCTAAGGAATGTTGCATACCAATGCCACATTAAAGACAAAAATTAGGAAAAGAAAAGAAAGAAAATCCCTGCATTCTTTTTTTTTTTATTTTTTATCCTCACCCGAGGACATTTTTCCATTTTTTGTTCAGGTACAGTGGGAGGGAGAGAGAGAGGAACAGAGAGAAAGAGAGAAACATTGACGTTAGGGACACATCGAGTGGCTGCCACCCGCACGACCAACCAGGGCTGGGGACAAACTGCAACCGAGGTACATGCTCTTAGCGGGAACTGAACCCGGGTCTCTCGGGACTGCAGGCTGATGCTCTAACTGCTGAGCCAAACCGGCCAGGGCTGCATTCTCTAATAGAATCAAACATTACTGTTTTTAAAACTTCTTGGCCAAGACCCCGTGGACTTGTGCTCCATGGAGCTTGTACCAGATTTAGTATATCACCCAGAAACCTTTCACAGAACAGACGTTTGGAGGAAGACAAATTAGAATACATCTGAAGCCCTCAGCCCAAAGTTGCCAAGATGTTTGGGGTTCGAGATTGAGTAATTTAATTTTCTTCTTTCATTTGTCTGATATTGAAAACCAAAAATGAGGTTTAGGAATTCAGAGAGATGAGCACCCAAACAGAATTGACATTCAGTTTTGCATGAGCAACTACACTTCAGAAAATGAAACTTGTTGAGCTTGATAGTTGATGGGCTCGAATCTAATGGGCTTTAGACTTATTTGAAAGAGTTCTCATGTTGGAGGCGTGGTTATTACTGTGTTTTAACTGGCTGCAGAACTAGATATCTGTTCATGTTTGGCTGATTTACTGGGTCCTCTGAGGCAGAAGGGTCACTGCAGATCCAGTGTTTGGACTTAGGTACATGAGTCATGACTTAGGGTTTGCCTCCCATTGATTTATTGAGCTCTTTTCTTCAATTTCCAGGTTACACTGTGGTTTTACACATGTTTCAGGAAGAGCAGTCTTCCTGAATATTAATTAAGTTGAGGGATGAAAGCAATACACATGAGAATGGGGGGGCGGGGTGAAGTGGGGTTGGTGGTGTAGAGTTCCGTTTTTTCTTTTTTTTGTTATTTCTTAGCTCCCAGGCAGTGGGGGTGGGTGAGGGTATAGGTCCCATCCTAGGCCACAGGCAAATTCGGTCAAGTTTGTCTTCTAATCTTTTCAAGAGCTTACTGGTACCTTTTCCTTTTAACTTTTCCCATTTTCTTTCCTTCTTTCCATCTCTCTAGATTAGACTAATAGAGGTCTGGCTTTAAGGGTGGACACTGTTATGTCTGGGGCAAATGATACTTTATAGTCTTGAGCTTAGAAGATAGAGTTCTCAGCAAAAGATACAGGCTGATATCAGGTTGGGCTCCAGCATGGGAGAGGCACTCAGACGATGTTGGTTACCAGCCTGTCCAAGTGGAGATCCTACAAATTGCTGGAATCCCTGAAACTGAGCCTTCCCAGATGCCTGGGCTCTCATCCATATTCTATGGAATTCCTGAAAATTTCCCTCAAATTCTAGTGTTATCATTTGGTTGTAACAACGGCCTTTAGCTAACCATGTTACTCGGGATTTATGATTATGGCTCTGGGTACAAGGTCATACTGTGCTAAGATTGCATTAGCTACAGGATAAATTATACATAGGAATCACATGCTCAGTCACTTACTTGTTGTGACATAAAACCAGGATGATTGAACCCAGCATACCTGGCATTGGCTTACCACCCTGTTCTATAGCCTTCCACCACTGGTCAACACCTTCTCTGGAAAAGAATCTTTATTGGTGCATGAATGAAAGAATGAATGAATTTGACAATATTGAGCAGGGAGATAGATACTCACATCAGAGATGTGACCCCAGCATAGAAGGAGGTCATGAAGTATATTCAGAGGGAGCCACAATCACATTCCCCATATGGACTTAAGACAGAATAGACAGGGAAGACCTCTCTGAGGGGTGGCATTAACCTTCGGCCTGAAGGATAAGAAGGAACTATCATTGAGAAACAGAGGTCAAGGGGTGGGAGGAAGGGGAAGCTGATCTCAGTGAGTAGTTTGTACTTTACAGTGAATGTTTTGAGGGCGATTTATTACGTCTTCCTGGTATGATGACTGGGTGAGCCTTAGCTTTCATGGGGGACTTCCAGACTCAATGTAAAGGTATTCTTTTTGGATCTGAGGGCCCTTGCTGACAATATGTGCTTACTTTTACAAGCAAGTTTCACTTAAGGGGCGGTCTCCCGGGAGTTCTTGGATGTAGCCCAGTCCTTACTTCTTGCTTATTCCCACTCCTCACTTGAAGGCTTTCAATTATACCAAAGAAGGAAGCCAAGAAGCCTTGGGGCCAGTAGGTTTGTGCAGGATACTGTTTTGCCAGGTCAGAGTGGGACGGAACTGGGCCTGGGCTATTCATCTGCTCTATGGTGTGGTGGGAGGGAGCACAGGGCTCCCAGTATGTGGAGGACACTGGGGAAAGCAGGGCTGTTTGACCCCATTGCTGGCTCTAGTCCCACTGAAACCACCCACTCCTCTTAAAGAGCAGTGTGGTCCATGCACACCCATCAGCCCAGCGAGGGTGGGGCAGAGGTACTTTCTACAAACTCTCCAAGCTCATTTAAAAATCTTGAGAAAATTCCTCAAAGGCTCCATTTATCTGTTGGAAGGTCAATTTCTGAGGTGTTCTACATCAAAGTTTTTACATAGAATTTGCTGGAGGGAAGGGTATTGCTTATCCAACAGAAATAAATCCACTTTTTTCATGTTTTTTTCCTTTCTTTTCTTCTCAAGAGCATTTGAGACAATTCAGAACCCATCCTTTTAAAATCTGGCTCTGAACTCCAGTCTCATGTCCCTGATGACAGTGGCCTCTACCCCAAACCCCTCATGGCCTGGGATGAGCACGTTTTAATGACTAATCTATCTACTGGGGACTCACAGAACGTCTTATTGTAAGTAACCTCAGATGAGATTCAGGGGGAGTTTTACCAATCGTAAATCAATGCCTTGAGGCTTTGGGAATATTCCTTTTTGCCTTTTCTCTTGAAATTAGTCGGTTTAGTCCCCATGGGTACAGTTTAGCAAGATTCAACCTAAAACTCATTGAAAGTAATCCCCAGCACAACTCCAAACTTTCTTTAACATCTCTGTCAGCAAAAAGAACAAAGTGTAGTTTTTTTCCCCTCCTCAATAAATGCATACACCATCCACTTCTCCTTCCCACCCCAGCTTGGGAGAGAACAAAGTGTTACAAGTCTAGGTTGGGGTCATCTCATTTGTCTCTGAAAGGTCCTGGGATCCACTGAGCCATCACTGACCCTCCACAGGACTTACTGAGTACCTGCTTGGTGCCACACCCCGTGCTAGGTGCTGGGGATGCAGTGCCATTCAGGATACAGCCTCGACCTTGGGGAAATAAAGGTCTGTCCTCAGAGAGAGAGAGAGACAGGTAGAGAATTAACCATAGAATCAAATGACAAGGACAAAACAGATATATATATGTATTATACAGATATGTATCCTAGAGGGATATATGTGTATGTTTATATAGCATATGTGTATATTTATATAGATTCTACAGGAATACATAGTTGGCAGAGAAAATCCTCCTGCACTGGGGTGGAGGAGGTAGGAGGCTCTTTGTCGACAGGGAAGATTTTGCAATGTCTGGATACAGTTTTTGGGGCCAGAATTGGGTCGAGGGGTGCTACTGGCATCTAGTGGGTAGAGATCAGGGATGCTGCTAAATACCCTACCATGCTCAGGCTGCCCTCTTACAAGTAAGAATTATCCGACCCCAAACATTGAGAGTGCCAGTGTTGAGAAACACCACTCTAGGGTGATGTCTGAGATGACGAGTCTGCCAGGCAGCAAGTAGGGAATCTTCTGCTCAAAGATTTTACTCCATCACTAGCTTTGGGGATTCTGGAGGGGGCAAGATTGAAAAAAGACGAGGCTCTTTTTGGGGAGCGGTCAGCTCACATTGATGGTATCCCTGGGTGGCTCCAGGTGCCTCCTGCACCCGCCGTGGTGCAAGTCTGGGGGAGCTGGGCAGGAGAATGAGATCCTCTCCTTTCCATGGCAGCTCAAGAGGGACAACTGAGGAATTGGCTCTTCTCCTGGTCCCGAAGAAGGTGGTGGCCAGGAAAGGGGCACTAGAGAGCAAGAGCAGGGGAGACATCTCCTTCAATAGGCGACTCACCTGTGGTTGCAGCCCTGTGGGAGGTGGGCAGAACACTGCAGCTGAACACTTTGAGCTGGAGACCCAGGCACCAGCCTTCAAACCTGCTCTACCCCCAAATCTGGCCTGGAAGGACTGAGCGCTGTACCACCGACTCTGCAAAATGTCTTTGGGTTGGTGCCAGAAAAATGTTCTTAAATGAAGTGAAACAGCATTATCTGATGGAGCCTCCCAATAATCCCACAAGGCTGGCCAAAACAGGTAATAGAACATTTATGTACAGTAGCGCAATTAAGGAAATCGAGACTCAGCAATTTGGGCCGCTGCTCTGTCCAGAGTGCTGCTGACTGGGAGAGGGGAGAGGCCAGAGTCCTGTTCCGGCTGGTGGACCGAGGCTGAGCCATGCGCTGGAATTGTCTGCAGTCCTGTTTGTCCCTCTGACCGCTGCTCTCATTTGTGCTGGCCTTTGCCTGTTCCCTTGTCCCCAGCTTTCATTGATCACCACGACAAGAACACGCCAGGGTGAAGCAGAAGGAGATCTCCCACAATCTTCTAAGATAATTGTTTGGTTTTGCTTCTTGCCATTATCCATACAGATCTATAGTGACAAAAATAATGTAATTGCCATCAAGTCCTTTTTCACATGTGAAGTGCTTGTTCTCACACAGACCCGGTGAATCGTTGTAAGGAGCCCACGGTATTCCGACAAGGTGAGTGCCGTCCTTTACCGATCAACTCCCTGCTTTGGTTGTTTCAGAGCCTTCCAGAGCTTTGGTATCACAAAGAACACCGTCGTGAGTATCTTTGTGGAAATAGATCTTTTGTTCCTTTTCAAAGATTTCTTTGGAATATGTTTCTAGCCGTGGGATTAATGTGTCAGAGGCTATGAATATCTTCATGGGTTCTCATATATATTGTCAAATTGCTTTCCAGGAGTGTAGCAATTTACATACCTAACATGAATAAACGCGTGTAGCAGACTGGCAAAATGTGGCCATCACTGAATATTATTTTATTTTATTTATTTTATTTTTTATCTTTATTGTTGAAAGTATTACAGATGTCCCTCCTTTTTGTCCCCATTGACATCCTCCTCCCCACTCCCACTCCTCTCCCTGCCTTTGCCACACTGTTGTCTGTGCAATATTATTTTATTTGAAAACTTCTCTTGTTGATTTAATAAATGTAAAAGGGTACCATTAAATATACGTAACAAGCTCAGCATGATGCCATTTTTTTTCTTTTTTCTTTATTGATTTTTAGAAAGGGAGGAAAGGAGAGGGAGAGAGAAATAGAAATATTGATGAGAGAGAACATCAATTGGCCACCTCCTGCATGCCCCCCACTGGGGATTTGGCCCACAACCTGAGCAAGTTCCTTGACCAGGAATCAAACTGTCGACCTCTTGGTGCATGGGTCGACGCTCAACCACTGAGCCACACTGGCTGGACATGGCAGTTGTTTTTGCTAGTGATTCCCTGCAGCTTATACCTATCTTGCTCCTTGGACTACATGTAGCCTAGACCTGCTGTCTGTCCTTGGTTGCTATCAATCTCCAATAAGGGCCTGGCCTTGGGTTGGCCCACTTTCATATAAATGTTAACCATTTATGATAATATCAAGGTTCTAGGTTGAGCCTGCCTATGGCATAGTGGTTAAAAGACGGCTCATATTCATCTCTTGGATCCTCAGTTTAGCAGCTGCCTGATCTTTGATAAATTACCTGATTTCTCTAAACCTGGAGTTAATTGAGATAACGTTTGTTAATCTAGTACTACCATGCCTGGTACAGAGTAACGTTAGTGTTAAAATAATAATCTCTTTCAGTAAATGATGTCAGTCTTCAAGATAGGCAACCTCATTATTCTCATTTTAAAGATGGGGCACTGAGGTTCCCAGAGGTTCAAGTACTTTGTCCAGTGTGGGCACCTACTACAGTGTGACCTTGGGCCTTTCGCCTCTGTGCCATGGGTGAGTGGGCCCCATAGATGGTTGGAGTATTCATGACAGCCCTTTCTACACCAGGACAGCCAGTGCTAACTTACCTATACGTGGACGTGGCTGCAAACTACATACATATAACCCTTGAAACACAAACTAAATGAATCCCACACTGCTCCTTATCCAGATTCCAAAAATGCCAGGAGCGACCCCGTCTGAGGGGAAGTACAGCAGGGGGAAAATTAGAATTGGAAGAGAGATTAATCTTAACCAATGTGGTTAAAATGTCTTACTTCTGAAAAATTTACGAAAATGATGACCCTGTGAACCTATTGCTTGGGGCCTTGGAAAGAGCCAGGCGAAGTGAGGGATCTTGCAGCTGACGCCTCATTAGCTTCGTGGTAAATCACCGCTGGTCTGATCTCTTGACTAGCAGTTAACCAGGAATCCTATGGGCTAGTTACTTTTGATCACTTGTCCCTTTTCTCTGAATTAAAACTTTGTCATTAGCATAGTTTCAGTCTGAGAGTTACTGCCAGGGTGGAATTACTCTAATTAAGAGGAAAAGAAAAATACGTTGCTAGTCATTAATTTTTCTTGATTAGAGGGTGACCCAGTTTGAGGTTAAGCAAAGAGGACTGAGGTAGTAATTTAGCACTCTGGGAGGGTTTGTGGAGATTTTTGTGAGCCGGAGAAGCTATAGTGGGATCCCAAGATTGCCATCTGATTTGAATTCATGGCTACTTGTAAATAGATGCGTAAGAGATCTTCAGGAATGGCGTGCTAGTGTGTAGAATGGACAAAAGCAAGGATGGGGTAGGAGGCCCAGCTCTGTCCACTGCATGCTATTGATTCCACATCTGTCCCAATTAATGTTCGAAAGCTTTTCCTGTCTTACATGAGAAAATACTACATTTTCTTGATTTGAGGATCCAAGATTTGACTTGAGATGATTAAGATTAATCATCTGCCTAAAATGATTAAGATTAATCATCTGCCTATAACATTGAATATCTGTTAAAATAGATACAATATTTTCAGCTCTCTTATTTCATGAAGTACACATTATTTTGAGGTTTTTGTGATGAGAACAGTGTGTCCTTCAGTGCAAGGAGCACCGACTTGGAGTTCTGCTTATTGGCTAGCCCTGTGACTTCGAAGTTAATCTTTTTTGAGTTTTCTGAACTTGTTTGCACATTGCAAAACTGAGTGGGGGAATCAAGAGAGATAATTTAATATAGAACAGCAAAGGCATATACAAAAGTTATTATGGTGTCACTGAGTTCTCAGATCACTGGTAAGTTGGGACTCCCAGCAGCGACTCTGGGAAGGAGGGAGAGGAGTGAACGCCTGAGGCTTGTCTTCAGGACCGTAGGGACCCTTATTATCCTCAGTGTGAAAGACCCGCGTCACTGCAGTCAGCTGGCCGTGGCACCTCCGTACTGATTGCCTGTTGTTTTTGTAGGTGAGGCACTGTTTCACCTTCTTAGGGTTTTTGGCTGGACCTCAGAATTACATTGGCATAAGACTGATTAGCAGGAGGAAAGCATATACATGTATTTAATGGAAGTTTTATGTGACATGGGAGCCCTCATAAGGAAATGAAGACCCAAAGAAGTGGCAAGACCTCAGTGCTTTTATACTCGCGGGAACCAAGAGAGGCAATTGTGGGAAATCATCTAAACTAGGTGGGGAGGCTAAAGGAAGATAAGAATTATTTTGACAAGATCTGTTTGTACCGAGTCCTCGAGGTCTCAAGGTCCCATCCTTGGCGATAAGAATAGAACCTTCCCTTCCTGCGTAGGGAGGACATCTTCCATATGAGGGTTTATCTCCCGCTTTCGGGAATAAAAGGAGAGCCAGAGAGCCCTTCCTGCACCTGTTCTTTTTTAAGTGCCTGTGGCTTAAAATAACATTTATGTTAAAGAGGCATATTTTGGAGTGAATATACTAGTTTCTTTCAGTTTTAGCTTCCCACCAGCCTCTCTCCTTTTTAAATAGCCCACCTCCCAAAGGAGAACTGTCGCTTTCCTCTGTCAAGTGGTCCTGGGGACACTGCCCAGCTCTTGGCTGTAGCAGGGAACACAGTCCCGGCCTGCGCAATCACAGTGTATGGCAGGGTGACCACACTGGGCCAACCACATGCCCCTTTGGGACTCACATGTGGACACCAGGCAGGGAAGCCCTCTCTTCCTTCTAGGATTGATACACCGAAATGCTTTCTTGCCTTACAATACAGACAGGAAAGTAGACAGCCTTGTTTGGGTCCCCAGTGTTTCTGGGAACCACCTCCACCCCATTATAAAGAGCCCAAGAGAGCCAAGACAGATTCTGTTTTGGGGACGGGGATCTCTTTGTCCCTTCAATCACATGATATTGAGGGTGGCTCCTGAAAAGGGGCCACAGGACTTTCCCCGCCCTCCACAGCTGCCCTCCCTCCTTCCTACAGATCTGTCCTCTGCGCGGGAGGAAACAGGGCAGCAACAAGGTCTGATGGAAGAGGACTTGGTGGTCCAGTCCAGTCTTACGTCCTCACTGAAGCCCGTCTGTACTACATCCCATCAGACAGGCCCTAAGAGGCCACAGAATAATGAAGGGAATTCTGTTCTGGAAAATTTCATGTGATTTTTCATTTAATAAATGTTTACTGAGTGCCTACTTTCCAAGCACTGGAATTATAGCAGTGATTAAAATGGACAAACACCCCTGGCCTTGGGAGCTTACAATTGGGGGGTGAAGCAGAGAAGATAAACAAAATCAATAAGTACCCCGTATGTTTTAGATGGTGGTTAATTACTATGGAGAAAAATAAGCAGGGAAGGGCAACAGGGAGTGTGTGTGTGGGGTGGGCAGAGGGGGATTGTAATTATAAATGGAGTCAGAGAGAGTCTCACGGAGATAGGGACGTTTGTGTAAAGATTTAGAGGAGATGAGAAAGTGACCCCCTGGTATCTGGAAGAACTCGCACAGGGAACAGCCAGTGCAAAGGCCCCAAGACAGACATTGCCTGGTAGGTGTCAGGAACTTGCTGAGCAAGGTGGGGAGATGAGGTAGGTGGTCAGCAATAGGGAAACCGAGGCAAGGCCGCTTGTGCCCACTGTGAGCACTTGGGCTGTGACGCTCAGTGACGCGGGAAGCATGTGGCGGCCGCTGAGCAGAGCTTTGGTCAAGCTCACGCTGGCTTCTCTGCCAAGGCATCCTCAATCCCAAGGCGGGCTGCGGCCCCTGCTCCGCTAAGCTGTGTCTAATACAGAGCGTGGCGGGGTGAAATGAGCCCACGTGTGGAGAGTTCCCAGCGTGGGTGGGGCTGACGCTGAGTAAACCCTGACAGAATGGAAGCCATTTATATGAACAGCAGTCAGTGAGAGACATCAGGTCCTCTCTTTAAAGTAGATTTGGTGGGCGCAGAGAGAGAAGGTGAGTTTGAGTCACCGAAGGGAGGGAGGAGAGGGTGCAGGCAGCAGCCCCAAGGGGCGAAGGGAAATTCAGCTGCTCCCACCTGCTCTGTTCTTGCCACATGTTTTCTGAGGGCTGGCGCCAAGAGCCTGTTGGCATCTTCACGCTATTCCGAAGTCCTTACACTATACGCAGTATTGCCCGGCCCAGAACAGATCTTGGTGAGTCCACATGAAAAGAACGAATGAATGCAATCTGGTTTGCAGCTTCTTTACTGAGCCTTCAGTCACACTGGACACCCGTCCCCTCCCCTGAGCTGCCGAGTCACTGCCAAGTCCAGGACAGCTGGAAAAGGACCGCTGTCCCCCAGATGGCGCCGAGCGCTGGGAGCACGTGGTAGTGGCTGTTACATCCTCATTCTCCTTGAGTCTGAGTATCTGTTGGTATCTGTCAGCTTCTAACTTTCATTTTAAAGGTGAAGCTGCAGGAGTTACAAGACAGGGAGGCATCTCCCGGCTTCTGGAGAAGGCTGCCCAGGCCCCCAGGGACCGCACACCTTCCTCTTCCATCTGCTAAGGTTCCCTCGGTCCCCGGAGACTCCACATTTTGGAGAGATGTAACTTTATAATTTTTTTATGGTCCATGGCCAAGTTTAAAGAAGAGGCGGCAGCTTGTAAAACTGTTATTTATGATGTGATTTCCAGAATCCAGTGTTCACGAAGACCGACAAGGTTGAATTTATGGAAGTGGAGGCTATTTTAATGTTATCCTCGCAGTTTAAAATGTTGCCCCTGTTGGGGATGTTAAAATCTGGCCACAGCGAACTGCATCCCGGGAGCCGCTTTCCTCAGAAAGCACTTTCCTGAAACTGTGTTATGCACCGCAGTTGAAAGGCTAAACGCCATTCGACTTGTACCTCACAGAGAGATTTTAATTCGGCTGAAGAAAGTTTTGTTTTCCTGTGCCTTTTCTTAATTAGTAATTTGATTCAGGTTTAATGAATGTTGCCTAGTGATTGTTTTGCCTCCTTAGCATTCTTGAACCTATTAGCTTTGAAACGTGAAGTAGCTATCTCAAGTGGATAAAAGATAATATTGTTTTAAAGACCATTTCTGATGTGGGGAAGATTATAATTCAGTTATTTGCAATTGGTACCAACTGGTGAAACGGGGGCCAAGGGTTGGAGCAGAAGCTGTGAGGGTGGGACCCCCATCTGCCTGTGCAAATGTAGGATTGGACTGACTCATTAAACCAAAGTCTAATTGATCCAGTGTGTGAACATATAACTCTTCCTGGCTTATTTTTGAAACTTGAGCTGCTCTTTGCAAAGGAGGTCTTGCATTTCTTTTTTTTTTAGGGAAAATCTGAGTTTCTATGAGGTATGGACATGATGGATCATTTCAGAGAGATTCTATGTGACAAGAGGAAAAGACAATGTCTTAAATTCAACTTTGGTTTTTTTTAAAGCTTTTCAGAAATGGGTAGAGAAAACCAATGATAGAAGCAACCATTAGTTCCTCTGGAACTGATGTTGATGGAGGGTATTCAAAAATAGAAACCTAGGCCCTGGCTGGTTTGGCTCAGCGGTTAGAGCTTTGGCCCATGGACCTGAGAGTCCTGGGTTCGGTTCCTGCTAAGGGCACATACCTCGGTTGCAGTTTGTCTCCGGCTCTGGCTGGGGTCGTGTGGGTGGCAACACTTGATGTGTCTCTCACATCAATGTTTCTCTCTCTCACTTCCTCCTCCTCTCCCTCCCACTCTATCTGAAGATACATGCAAGAATGTCCTCAGGTGAGGATTAAAAAAAAACAAAAGGAAAGAAAAGAAAAATAGAAACCTAGAAAAAAATTCATTAGCCTGATTATGAATTTCCCAAAATGTGAGCCACAGTGTAGCAAAAATGTTGGAAGGGAAGCAATTTCCAGTTGGAAGGTAACAGACTGTCCCAGTTGTCCAGAACCTCTTAGGAGACATTCTCAGAGACCTTCCTTCAGGGAGCAGAACCCAGTGATACACACTTGAACCTGGGCTCAAACAGCTGCTCCATGGATGATCTTCTGTGCTTTGGCAGGTCTTCTAATTTGGTGAAGGACTCAGGTCTGGGCTGGAATCCTGGCTCTACCCCTGGCTGATCATATGATCTTGGACAACTCAGTCTCTCTAAATCTATAAAATGGGAACAACAATCAGGTGTAGTATGTAAGTGGTTGTGAGGATTACATGAGATAATGTGTGTTAAGTGGACAGCTGTAGCTCTGGATTCCCTTCTAACATCAGCCAGCTGGAGCACAACCAGTTAGCCTGTCATTTAGAGAGAAGAGGGTTGTTTTCAAGAGAGACAGGCTCCATCAGCCTGCCCCGGAAACCCTCATCCCTAACTCGGAGATGTATGTCCTGGAAAGGCCCCTCTGTTTTCCCTTTGACAGAGTCTGGCGTCTTGTGACCTCAAAGAGAGGCTTGGGCTTAGGCTTGGAGTAGCACCTTGGCACTTAGTCTCTTCCTGTGCGTGTGAGCTGAATGTTTCTCTAGGGCCTGGGAGATGAACCGGGAAAAGCGAAGCATTCTTAGACCGGAAGTATACGGGTGATACCGAGTTCCTGGGCTGCTACAGCGGAGTGATACAACAGGGCTTCATCCAGCTGCTGCGTCTGTCTGCACCAGAGCCAGAGACGGGACACTGCCCAGTCTCACTGGGCTGGTCATCTTGCCTCCCCAGCTCTGAGTTAGGAGCTAGGCACCTTCGTTAGGGCTTCATGCACTCTCCCTGCGGAGGGGTGGTCACTATCGGTCTCAGTCTGTTGTCTGAGGCTACATCTTGCTTTGTAGGGAGGGACATGATAGCACACTGAAGAGCTAAAGGGTGAGCATCCAAAATGTGGAAAAGCGTAGAATGTTTAGTCTTAATTTTAATGTATTTTTGAAGGCAGGAAGTAAATGATCATATATATGCATACTGTTGAGTTCTGGTTTGATTTTCTCTCTGTGCCTTTTGCTTTTCTACCCATAAGGAGAGGTAAACAGCGTTTGGGGCCCTTTTCCACATTTTGTCTGATTTTATCTCCCCTGTATTTTGTTCTTTTTTTCCAAAAGCAAGCAATGGACCGGAAGTGGGGTACAATCAGATTGTGTGTTTTGGGTTCTACATATGCCTTTCAAAATGGGTGAAAATGCGAATTGCAAACCCAGGTTCTGTTATGGTAAACAGCAAGGAGGGAAGCGGAAGGACAGGCCCAAAGTAGTGCCACCCTTGCTCCTGAAGGTTCCTCTCCCTAAGATGTGCTCTGGATGTGAATCACATCTATCCCCATCCTCGTCTTCAAAATGACAAACTAAAGGAAGGGGGCAAAGAACAGGTTAGCACCACAGAACTGACTGTGTGATTGGCTCATGGCGCTGTGCCCACAGTATCTTACTCCTCTTCACCCAGGAGGGCCTGCGCGAGTCCTGGGCAGTGTGGGGCACGGGGCAAATGGAAGCTTTGCTGTTAATAAGCTGATTTTGGCCTTTGAAAGTGGAAAAATGGTTTAAAAAATATATACATATATATATATTTTTGGTCAGGGTCAGAGTGGAGAACTTGCAACCTTAGCAGAGCTTTAGAATTTCAGAGTCAAATGGATTTATCCAATTTCATTTTTTCAAAGGCGGAAGGGGAGGCCCAGGGAGAGTGAGCATCTTCCTGCATGTCCCACAGCACTACCTTCTGTCAAGTCTGGCTTTGAGGGGGAGAAGGCACAGCGAGGATCTGAGGTGCGAGCTGTAAAGAAGTAAAAGTAGGCAGACCGGAACCAGAACTTTCTGTCCCTTTTCTCAGGATCTGCTCATGTACACATTATCTCATGTGTGGGAAAAGGCTTTAGAAACCAAATTTCATTGTACATTGCTGAATATTCATTACCTACGTGGAGGAGGAGATTGTTGCAGTATGATACAGTTCTGGGGCTGGGAGTGGGGTGGGGCAGATTGGAAGCCCTAGGTCGAGTCCTAAATGTGTGATGAGGCTGTTATTTCCTTCTTCTGGGTCTCTAAATCCTCATTTGTACTGTGAAGGGTTGAACTGGATAATTTCTAAATTATATTATAACACTAAAGTTCTGCAACTTTATATTGTACACAGTATTAGCTAGGACATAGTTTCTGTGGTGTATGTATTTCTCGGGCAAAAGGTCAAAGTGATATGGTGGCTCTGGTCTCTGACATGATCAAGTACCTTCCATGTTGTTGCTCTGCCAGTCACAGCGTGTTTCCTCCTCGCCACAGTGTCTGGCCACCATGTCCATGTTCTATGCAGCCGAATGGAGGAAGGAGGAAGAAAAGAGAGAGAACCCCTTCCCTCTGTGAGCATGAAGGTTGCACTTATCACTTCCACTCAAACCCTGTTGGCCAGAACTTAGTCCAATAGCCATCGATAGATGCAAGAGAAGCTAAAAAATGGAATCTTTATTCTGGCCCGCCATCTGCCTAACTACAAAGTCTAATTGAGAAGAAGAAATAGATATTGGGGAAACTACCAGTCTTTGTCATGTCGGTCAAGCTTGAGCCAATATAGAATACACAGGATCGTCTATTGCCTCTACCACAACTCAGTGAAGCATGCGTGGGTGGGCGGTGCTCCGTTGCAGGTGATGTTTCTGATAGCCACAACAAAAGCTCAACTTGGAGGAATAATGGTGGGTCTCAGAAGCCTGCTGTTGAAATCTGGTTATTCAAGTAAGTGAGTAACTGTGGTAAACTTCCTTCGGAGGATCTGCCCAGTTCCTGATCCTCTCCTTCCTCTGACCTTATCTTATTGGTCTCCAACATGGCAGATGATGACAGCCATGTTTGTACCAAATGTCTACACATCAGTGGCCACAGACTGCAACAGGTGTGGACACCTGACCCATGCTGGGCCATCATATCCTCTCTCCTGGGCATTTGAGCTGTGACTGAGAGAGGCATGTTGATTTGGAGCTATTTACTTGGACTTGAGTGTTATAAAGTTGAAAGTGGTGGGGCACCATCTTCTGTGTTGAGCATGGGGAATCAGAGAAAGCTGGTCCTCAGACAGAGAAAGAGGAGGCGGGTGTTCAGAGAGAGCAGTTCCCAAACAGTGAGGCCTGAGAGAGAAACTGGGAGGGGCAGCTGGTTTCTGATGGCTCCACAGACTGAGATTTAGTTTCCCACAAGGTTGAGATGCATTCATTTCTATTACATGTATTAAACCCTCTTAAAAATACACCATGTGTATGTACAGAGAGCTCTTTTTTTGAAAAAAGAACTCTTAATCTTACCAGTCAAATTTTTCTTTTCTTTTTTTAAACAAATCTTAAAATCTCATGTACCATCTTAACAGCTAATGGCTTGCAAATTTCAATTTTCTGCTTGTCACTAAGAGTGACAACTCAGAGGAGACTATATAAATTGATTCACCTAGCCAAATTTATCCAAAGTGGGAAAGCTAAATAGGTCAGCCAATGGGAACCAAAACCATAGTGTTTTTCCCCCCAAATAAAACAGCAAGAAATCCACATAGGAAGGGATGAAATGCAATGCAATGGTTCAAAAGGGAGATTGAAAACAGCTCATCTTTATTTTAAAATATCTTCCTCTAACTTCAATGAACATATGGATTTGAAAAAGATCACAAGATGGTATTAGAGGACAGAACTCACTATATATTTATAGCTTGACTTCAAAGGAACAAAATAGATAGGCAAGTCATCAACTTGCTTAAATAAAATTTAGGCAGGGAGATTCTGTTGAGAAATAGAATCTATGCTGTTAAGCTTCCCGTATGAAATATGAAGAAGAAATAAATCAGAGTAAGACTTCAATTAACTGGAACCTAATTAATCTGAGAGTTCTATTCTTCTTCTTCTTAAACCTATATAAATCAGACAGAATAAAACAAATCAAGTCCTCAAAGTGTCTGAGCTTTAGGTTTAAAATATTTTAATTTAATTATTTTAACCTCTAATGCTGATCCAGTGCCATAGGCGTGGCCAAATAATTGGGTTTTAAGACTGTGAAACCTAAGGGCCATCAAGTGCACTGGTTTTCAACTTTAGTTGCACATTATAATCACCTGGAGAGCTTTAAAAAATCCTGATGCCCAGGCTACACCCCATACCAATTATAGCAGAATTCCACCTGGGGGGTAGCACCTGGGATGATTTTCCAGGTGATTCCAATGTACAGTTCAGTTGGAAAACCATGGATCTTCTACAGCAATGGTTCCCAACCTTCCCTATGCTGCGACCCTTTAATACAGTTCCTCATGTTGTGGTGACCCCCAACCATAAAATTATTTTCATTGCTACTTCATAACTGTAATTTTGCTACTGTTATGTCTTAGGCGACCCCTGTGAAAGGGTCATTCAACCCCAAAGGGGTCGTGACCCACAGGTTGAGAAGCGCTGTCTGCAGCTTCCCCGAGAAATGAAGTGACTGCCCCAGACTGCCCGCTAGTATAGAGCTGGGACTAGAATCTAGGCCTTTCCAGACCAGCCAGGCCTCTGCCCCTTGGCTGCACAGGCTCTCAGCTACACAGGGCCAACATGTGATGGCTGAGCCAGTGCTCCTGGCACTGTGCTGTGCCTCCCCGTCAGCAGGAGAGCTTATTAAATGCAGCTTCTGATGAACAGTTCTGGGGTGGGGCCAAGAATGTGCATTTCTAACATGTTCTCAGGTGCTGCTGCTGCTGTTGCTGCTGCTGGTCTGTGTATTGCACTTGGAGAACCAGTCTGTGAGCTGCTGTAGGACTCACCCTTGACTCCCAGGCACACCTGCCCAGCATGCAGGTGGTGAATTTGGACTCTTGTCATCTTGTTCAAGGACATAATTGCTGTCTTTTTCGGTATCTCTTTATTTCTCCAAAAGTGTGTGAAGTGATTCTGTCCACTCAGAACTTACAGACCATCCACAGATAAATGTCTGTCACAATGGGGGATTCCATGGCCTTTGCTTTCTTGACTGCATCATTCCTGAGCAGGGCTTTTTGTTAGCTTAGGCCTGAGAGAGTAAAAGATGGGCTTCATAATGGGCAACACTGAGGAGGTTAAAGGTCACTGACAAAGACCATTCGTTAGGCAGGAGGACTGTCTGAGCTCCACTTATCATCGGACACATGTGGCCAGAGGTGGAAAAATTGACAGGCCCTAGAATGAAACCCGGGCATCTTCGGAAATCCAGGCCTAATCCCTGCCCATAAAATAAAGTGGAAGAGAAGTGAGGACGGTTGAAACCTGAAAGCAGATGGCTGAGTTCCTCCATATTGGGCTGTAAAGGGGGACCTTGGTGACAGAGTATTTATGGGTTTGGGAAACCTGACAAGGTGTTGCTGTAAATGCCAAGAAATACACAGAATAGTGATTTTTGTTATTTGGACACATCTCCTGATGACTGCGGCTTCACAAGGATGGAGAAAGATAGCTGCTCTGTGTGTGTGTGTGTGTGTGTGTGTGGGGGGGTTTGGCTCACATTCCTATGAGCAAGACTAACTATGTGGATGAAGGAAAAGGCTGCCAAGGGAAATCCCTGCAAATGCTTAAGCAGGGACCAGCTGACCATTTGGTTATAGAGGGACTCTATGTGGGCATTTGGGAATGGGGGCTGGGGAGTTTGGGCTCGTAGCTTTAGTTTTCTCCTTAAAGAGTTGCCCAAAACTTAATTGGATTCAAAGAGCTGTCAACTGAAGCAGGCATATTTTTTGCTATCCCTGTTCTCGCCATTCTACTATCCTATGTGGCCACGATCTTTTGTATTATGCCTTTTAGCATTAGCACCTAGAGTGAGGCTGCCTTCTTTGTGTAGGTATAGAGCCATGACTAATAGCTTTCACTGGGCAGCTGATTATTCCTGATCTTTTAAGTTTTTATCCTTGCTCCTGGCCTGACCCACAGACTCCTTTTGATAGATTAAAAAAAAAAACAAAAAACTTAGTATGCAAAGGAATAACTAACTGGACCGTTGAAAGCCATTCTCTCTGGGAAAAAAAAGTACTACATGTATTATTTAGAAACCCATTTAAAAAATTCGAAGAACCCATCCTAATTGCCTGAAACAATCCTGCAGAACTGTGTGGTTGAGGGGAGAGGGTGGCCCTTTCGTCTCTAATTCTGAAGAACTCATGCTCTTGGTTTCCAAGTGAGTGAATCGACTCGGAAGATCTTCAATTGTTTAACTGAGTGGATCCTTCAGATTTTCCTGGAACTTGTCAAAATTCTACTTCTGGGAAGCTGCATTGTGATAGAGAAAGATGAAGTGGGGAGAGAGGAATCAGAATGAGAAACATGCAAAGGGAAAACATGTGTGTTGACATCACATGCAGGGCCCCTCATTGTCAGTGTTTGGGTAAACAGGGTCAAGTCTGGAGGAAGAGCCCTAGACGTGAACAGTAAATGTGAAGGGGAAGGAGCTTCCCTGGGGCTGCTTCAAACCTGCCAAGTTCGAGACTTCAGACACCAACCCTAGGCTGCCCTCCCACTGGGGAGGGGGCTAGCAGAGCACCTCTCTGAGGGAAAGAAGCGAAGGCCCCTCATTTCCCACATGATTCTCTACCATGTTCTCCCCCCGCCCCCGTCTCAGGATTTGCAGGCAACGGCTGGTCAGCATATCCCTTCTTCCCCCACACACTCTAGGCTACTTCTTGTCAAGCTACTTTTACTGTCAAAATGTACAGTTCTGATGTCCTATCCCTTCCATAGTGGCTCCTTGCCAAGTAACAGATGCCAGTTTAGTGAAACCAGTAGCATCTCTTAATGCATGTCAGAGGTTTACAAGGGGTCTGGGACCATTAGCATCACCTAGGAACTAGTAGAAATGTAAATTCTTGGGCTCCACCACTAATCTACTCTGGGGGTGGGGTCAGCACTTCCTGATTTTGCAAGCCCTTCAGATGATTCATGCTGAAGTTTGAGAACCACCAACACAGACCTGGGTTTTTGCACTGGAGCAGAGATCACCTGTGGACAGAGGTGAATCTCATGGCGGGAATTTGGGAGGAGGTAATATTTAGGGGATCAGCTGGGCCCCTTTTTAGGCCTCTAGATGATTTCCTATTTTGCCCATATGCTAGATCTGCCTCTTGGCCATCTTTGGTGGAGTTGGCCTTGTGCAGTGATGTCTCTGCTGATAACAGGGTTATTATACCCTTGACAGGCTGCACAGCTCATCCTGCTGCCAACGCCCCTTCCCTCTCATTTCCCTTTACTCTCTAATGTGGGTTGGATGCGTCTTCTCCTGGGGGTGTCTTTGGAGTGGTTCTCACTCCTCCCCCAAACATACATACGTGAAGACACACACACGCACACACACACACACACACACACACACACACAGCATCCCTGCCTGTTTTTCCTTTCTTCTCTCCTGGGAAATGAACCCCAGAGAGGCAGGCAGCTGAGTTTCTTTGATGAAAACTGTAGAATATTGCTCACGGAGCTGCTTTCCACATGGTTTGGCTGTAGAATTTCCAATGGCAGATTAAATAGTGCATGTGTCTACTTAAATTAACTCCCCCTAGCCCTCGATCCTGAGTCAACTATACCATGTTACTGACCCCAGGCTTGCTGCCTGGATGCTGATGCTGATTAAGGAGGACATATTTAGCTGAGTCTTTGGCTGGACTCACCAGCTCACGGTGATCTCTCCTTCCTTGGGACTTGGGATTAGTTTGACTTTTTTGTTGTAAGGGCCAAACTTCTCTTGGGTCACCTATGCATTCTGGGCCTTCTAATAAGTGCAATAGAGGAGGCTGACTATACCCTTTACATTCCATAGCCCTCTTCCAGGCAGGAGAACAACAAAACTTAATCCTGACCTTTCTAGAATAATCTATCATGGTAACCGAGGGTAACCATCAAAATATAAGAAAGCTCCTTTATTCTTGATTTGGTTCCCAAAGTGGAACAGAGAAGAAACTACATTGCATTTTTTTTATGCTGGGGAAAAACAAAGTTTTAAAAAATAACTAAAACTAGTCTTCTATGATGTTGTTTCCTTTTGCAATTTGTCCCCAGTCTTGGGAGACTGAACAGTCAGAGAGTAAAGGGGTAGGGGCTTCCCAACCTTACCTCCTTGAACTTCAGTGAGGAAGGGACATCCTAACTGTTGAATGATCTATGTTCAGTCCCTCCAAAGGTGGCCCACTGTGTCCCTGGGCAAAAGACCACAGGTGGGGTGGAGGCCTCCTGGGTGGAAAACTCAAAAGAAGCAGTCAAGGTGGCCTATGTGTCAAGGACATCTTGGTATTTAAGGGAACAATGGCCTAGGACTCCAGACAGAGCCAAAGAGACTCAAGAAGGGCAGGATTAGAGATCGGACCCAGCCCCAAGGATGGCTCCGGGGATGCATGAGTCTGTGAACTTGGCTCTATGTTATCTTAGGGGCTTTCTTCTCCTCATTTATCTGCTCTTTAGTTGCTCTTTCCTCCAACACCCACTCTGAATAGTTTGTTTACAAACTCCAGACCCACCCTTCACCTCCCCTATCCTGCTCTGTGTGCTGGGAGGCCGAACTATGTAAACCAAAGACCATTACAGCTAAAATATAGAAACTGAGCTTATTAACTTGCCAGGCAAAGTAATACCCACCAGTGAATAAATCCATTGAGTTGTTCTCAGAGGAAGAGAAGTCAGGTTTTTAAAAGAGACTTAGTTTCAGGAGGGTGATGCCAATTAAAGATCAAACTAACACCCCTGATAGGCCTGAGCCCAACTGGTTTAAACAAGTCCATTGTTCGTTGGTGAGGAAGGTGCCTGGAGGAAGAGCCCAGTCGGGCTCTCCCAGCCACTCAAAGTTCACAGTCAGTGAACCATTCCAGCTCATCAGAAATAGCTACGACACCACACACATTTAGTTTTGATATCTTGGGGGGCAAAGTGTGTTGCAAGGAGGACACTTTCCCTTTATATCTAAATGGATTGCCCACTGCCTCTGGTTTTGTTTGGCCAGTGGAGGCAGTGCCAGCAAATAGGGGCAGGAGGAGGGTGAAGCTCTGTTCTTACCGGGTAGCTGTGGGTGGCCTGCAGCCTCTGCCCAAGGTGGTTGTCTCCATTCAGCTCCCCTTTCCTGGTCGGATGACAGCAGGCCTGGGGGTGCAACCGTCCCAGTTGTTGCCAGCCCTCAGGTACCGAATCATCCTCTGTCAGTTTCCCTAAAGCCTGCCTCCACCTTTGAACGCAATCTCTCTATCCAACCTTTCTCAAATTATTCAGAGCGTGCAGTTCTTTTCCTGGCAGGCCCTTGACAGGTGGAGTGACACATGCAGCCTCTGTGGCCTAATTTCTTGCTCTGTCTTCTTACTCTTACGTTTTACATCTTCCCAACTTTAGCTTGCGCACGGTCCATCGCGGCACTGTTCTCGGCGTTACACCTTCTTAGCTTAGTTCCCACTGCTAGGGGCCTCATCAGGTACCATTCCTGAGCAACTATCAGATGGCTCCGGAATCTGTTCGTCTATCGGGCCACATCCTGTGTGCCTGGCAAACCTATAAATCGGCTCATTTGGTCAGCTGCTTTTGGTTCCATCTCCCATGCCCAAGGTTGGAGGGAATCACACAGTACACAGCGTGTGCGGTGGGGACTGGGTGGGGCTGATCCTCTTAGAGGGGGCACGGCCATGGCAGATGCTGTAACTGGCATACGCATTTTGATCCATTTTTGTCTTCTTTCCCTCACTTACTTGTAAGCTCTTTGGGGTCCCCGACCATGTCTTGATTGCCCTTTTTATCCACGCAGGTGTCTAGCCCAGTTCTTTTCTGTGTGTACTCCGTGAATCTGGATGAGTGAGGGGCTCCTTCCAGAGCCTCTCCCCTCTGGAGGATCAGCAGGCTGCCTAGTTCAAATGGCTTTGAAAACCGTCTATTCGCATTACCTTTTCAGTGAATGAAATGCCTCAATCATCTTTCCCAGGGTTGGATCCACTTTCTCCCCACTCTGAGGGGATTTTTTCCCCCAGCCCCACGGCAGTGAGCAGGCGAGCCACAGGGCCAGAGTGGGCTGGGGCGCCGACCTTCCCTGCTGTGTCCACAGCTCTCCTACCAGACGGGAGGGGGCGGGGCAGAGGAGAGAGTTCACATGACCTTGCCAGAGACTTTCACTGTCAAAGAGCGAGAGTTGCTGACATTTACTCAGCACCTTCTTAGTTTTAGGCATTTTCCTAGCGGTTTTTACACGTGCTGCCTTGTTTAACCTTCTGTATAATATAGGTATTTTTTTTCTTCCTATTTGACAGATGGGGAAACCGAGGCTCAGATAAATTAAATTTCTGGCTCAAATTCAGTGGCACAGCCAGGACTTGGTCCCTCATTTCTGTGACTGCAAGCCTTTGCCATTTTCACTCAGCCATATATACGAACACCTAAGGTGTGAATGGCTACATCTACCTGCGGGCTGACTCTCCACTCCCCATCCACAAGGGGTTACCAGCCACCTCCCCTTCACCCAGATGCTGGACAGTTTGGAGCAACATGAGGGAGATCTAGTCTTAGGCATTTTCCCCCTATATGTACCCTACAGTGCTTAACACATAATAGGCTCTCATAAATCCACAATAAATTGAGCAAATGGAATGATTGGATGTAGTTTCGATTAAATCATCCCCCCCCCCCCATGGGGACCAGGGTAGAGAAGAAATAAATGGCTATAAAATAATTCACTCTGGCTATCTCCCTGGCATTGTTTCTGACTTTTCATCTCTTGTTTGGACCTTATATGAGTAGACATTTGGTGGCCCCAATAAGTTAGAATCCAATCAAAGCGCGCAGAACTCAGCCCTTTGATATCCTCTCTGTCTCAGCCGACTGTGATTTTGAGAATTGCTTTCTTGATTGGCTGTTGTGAATAGGTAAGAAGAGACTTGCTCAGGTTAGGGCATCAGAGATGCTTCTGGAATTCCAATGGAGGTCTGCTTGGGATGCTCGGTACTTATTCATGAGAACTCTTTTACAGGGAATCACACTTCCCTCACAAATGAAAATATTTATATGATGCTATTCATGCAATTTGAAAAAAAAATGCACCCCTATTACTTCCCTTCCCTCTGTGCCCTGGCATCTCAGAGTATTTTCTTTCCTCCCCCAATACTAATGTAAAAGAAATCAAACTTTTGCAGGCTTCACTTAGTTCCTGACTTTCAATCAGATATATTTGTGACCTGAATATTTCTTTCTCCTCTTTCAGTATTCATGAAGGATTGTTTGTGGCTGGGCTGGTGGATTTAAGCATTTGTCTAGTTCGGGAAAGACAAATTCATTCCTTGGGAGCTGTGTGTAACTTATAACCTACATATTTCTTGCCCCTCCCCTGCGTTCCCCATCCTTTTACTGTTTTTAAATTTAGAGGGCATCATTTTCTTCCCCTTCTGTTGTGTTGTTAGTACAAACTTAAGAGTTTGGGCTTAAAATATTGATCTAGCTTCTCCCACAGAGACCTCAGCCTCTGAGTTTTGCCGCTTGGTATGGCTGATTCAAAGTGGTCTAGGCTGAATTTGCTTAATAGGATGTTACACTCCTCTCTTGGGTCAATTTTCATCCACTTGATCAAGTTACTTATTGATTACAGCTCTTGTCACATGCTCATTAGTTTGCTGAGAAACTTAAAGATATGTTTTGTATTTTTGCTTAGAGTAGGCTAGGAATATTGTGGACTCGGGTTCACGGGACCCCAGATGCCCTGATTTCTAAAACTCACTCCATTCGTTCTTAGGCACTTGGCTCAGATGATGAGAATGATGTTGGTTGTCTAGAAGAGAAAAACAAGACAGCTAAGAATTCCCCCACTCCCATTTCCTTTCTTCTCTGGGAAGACAGAGACAATCTCATCTTGAATAAAAGGGAAAGTACTGGGGGAAGGTAAGACTGGAGGGGAAGAACAGAGCAGATCCAAGTCCAGCTAACTGGTCAAGTCTGGGGCAGGATTGGGTCAATATTTTCAAGCCAAAGAAAAAGGGATTTGGAAAAAAGAAGGAGAATACGCTTTGTGCATCTATACCTTGGTCCTGGCCGGCTTTTCAAGACATTTGCTTCCTTTAATTTGCAATCAGGTGTGGAAAAAAGTCTCTCACGAAAGCGGAACTCGAATGAGCTTGATCCTGAAGATTTGGAATCCCTCTGCAGGTCATGGATTACCTCAATTACTGAGATTATTGCTGCCAGGGAAACAAAGAACACCTAGGAACACACTCAAAATGGAAACACTTGTTTTTCTATTGAATCCCAGCTTTGTAAGTGCAAATGTTTATATCTAGGGCCAAGTCCAAGTAAAACTGAATTTTGTTTTAGTACCATTGACCTCCACTCAAAGTGGTGAATGATGTCACCAAGAGAGGATATGATTTGACAGTTATATATTAAACTGAGATAACATTATTTTGCATGTTATTAATATTTTCTTCTATCAAAGTGCCAACAACCTAGACGACAGGTTTTGTGCCTAGGAGGTGTTGGCAGTAGACATGAAATGTTATGGACTGCCCTGTCTCTAAACACCTTTTCTTGTTTTGGGGAAATCCAGGGATACAGTAGTAGCCAGCCTCCGAGATAATCAATAATGATCCTTGTTGTCTGCCTTCATGCCCTTATGTTGTCCCCTCCCACATTGTATTAGAGTTGGTCTGTGTGACCAATAGCAATGGCAGAAATGACTGTATGTGATTATGAGGCTAGGTCACAACATACATTGTGGCTTCTTTGCTCTCCCTTGGACCCTTTGTTCCGGGGGATGCCAGCTGCCAGATGATGAGCACACTCACGCAGCTGGATGGAGAGGTCTCAGTGGTGGGGAACGGAGGCCTCCTGCCAGTAACCAGGCGGCAGTGCGAGTCAGCCACCTTGGAAGGGCACTCTGCAGCCGCCGTCAAGCTTTCAGACCATAGCCCTGGCAACGCCTTATCTGCAACTTCACGAGAACGCTGAACCAGAACCACCCAGCTGCTTCCCGGTGCCCAACTCTCAGGAACCGTGTAAGGTGATACATGTTTATTGTTTCAAGCTGCTGAGTTTTGGAATGGTTTGTTACATGGCAAGAAAACAAATGCACAGAGGGAGAAATATCCCACTTTGCACAATGAAAGCCAGGAGGGTAGACATTTCTTCTCCCAGACTCTTGGCAGTTAGTGCTGGGGCATGTGACCTCCACTGAGCCAATCAGATGCTTGTGTCTAAGACCTTGACTCTGAAGAGTCATAATAGAGCAAAGTCCAGTTTAGAATTCATTCCTTCAGCAGCATGCTGCAAATAGTGTCTTTTCTTGGCAACAATAAGAATAAGCAGTATGCTTCTATACCTTGGGCCTGGACAGCTTGGTGGGCCACGTTTAAGGGTGGGTTGGCCACCCTTGTGTGGTGTGTAGTGTCTGTAGCCTGAGTTTTTTTCTGTGATATGATTTTAGATGCTATTCTGTCTCCATTGGTTTATCCCTGCTTTCAAAGCAGCATTCTGTCTTCCTAGTAATTCCTCCAATCTGATATTTTTCCAATGAACTCTTTTTTCTATTGAAATTAAACTAAATTAGTTTATATTTTATGCAACCAGGGGCCCTGACTAGGACAGCACTCAGGTAAATTTTTATAACGATGGTGGTATCTTTCTTTTTAATATGTCCATTGCCCCAGCACAGATTAGATACAAAGCAGGTGAAGTGTAGATCTCAATGGGTTGGGGAGCTAATTACTGAGCATCTTTTCTCATATGACCCTGTGTTCTATTAGAAGCACTGTGGAAATGGCAATGTTAAGGGTAGTACCTGCTATCAAGAAATTTATAATCTTCACCAGAGACAAGCCACCCTACCTGCCCCACTTCCTGTAGCCATCTGACCCAGTGATGTTGGGAGAAGAGGTCTCTCTTTAGGGGCTGAGCCACTCTACCTGTTAGCTGTATGATTTAGGGTAAGTTGTTGACATGCCTTAGCCTAATCTGTCTTACTAACAAAATCGTAACTCCTGTTCCATAAATTGCTAGGAGACTAGATTAGATCACACGTGTGGAAAGAGCTTGGCACTTGGGGCATAGAAAGGTCATTATTGTGCACCTGCTGCCCAAGCTCTGTCTCAGGGCTGGCAGGGCTGCTGCAACCAGTGACCTGTGGGGTCCTGGTCAGTCACTCACACTTCCTTCTGTTCAGTTTCCTCGTCTGAAGAATGAGCAGGTCCGATTAGAGCTGTGGTTTTCAAACCTTTGTTTTTTCTTCCAGAAATCTAAAATAAAAAAATAAAAAAATTATATATACACCTCAACATAAAATAAATAGTATTTGTGAGCATGAAGATATTTTACAGATTTGCCTGTTATAACAATAACTCAGTTACTGAGAACAATGCAGCTATTTGATGAATATAAACATTTAAAATCAGGGTTATGGGTAACATTTGCCATCCAGGCTTAAGGATTAAATTTCATTCTGCATATTATTTTGGATGTACGTCAATGAGAAAGTCCTGTTTCATATACATAAGTAGTTGTAAATGGTAATTGTTTTTGATAGGATATCTTGCAATCTCAGGATTTTTAGTTAAATGGAGAAGCTTTGGTGTGAGCACTATACCAACATGAGCTCCTTGAAGCACAAGTTAATGTGCAATGGGTGTAAGTGTGGCTGCTGCCACCTTTGGGTGTGCCTGTGAAACCCTAGAGAAACCAATTTACAAACTCCCAGAGTAGATGATGCTCAGGTTCTTTTTAGCTCAAATGTGCAGTGGTTCTAGAAAATTGACCCAGGGGCGATATCTGCATAACACCGACCAGTCATCTTTTTAACTTGCCAAAGAAGTATGTGAACATATGCTCAGTGTAAACAATTCAAACAACAATGAAGCATGTAGAATGCAAAGTATGGGTTTCCATTCAGACACCTCCCTGTGGCTCTGTTCCTGCTCCCTTTCCCTTGGGCCACCACTGTCAGTACAAATGCTCTGTATTTGCATATGTACATAGGTTATTTCTTTTTTTACACAAATGAAATCATACTACACATATTGTTCTAAGACTCTGTTCTCTTCTCTTTCTCTCTCTCCCTCCTTTCCTCTCCATCCCTCCGTCTCTACCTCTCCCTACCCTTCCCAACATATCTTGATATCTTGGGGAGGCTTTCCATGAATACAGGGTGTCCCCCCCAAAATATATACACACTTTGAATAATTATAAATTCCAATGGGTTAAATCTGAAAAGAAAGAAATATCAATTGAGCTATCAGCTGTTAAGTGTGCATACATTTTTTGGGTGACACCCTACATATAGCTAGCTCTACATTACCCTTTTAAACTCTTATTTAATATTTTATGATATAAATATCTATAGTTAATTAACTGTTCCTCTATTTAACAAACATTTAAAATATTCCATGTTTTTCATGATTAAAAAAAGTGCTGTAATAATGACCCTTATACATGTACTTTTCCTGGCCTTCCAGCAGGGTAGGTCCTGGGAATTGGAATTGCTTCATCCAAATGAATTAATATTGATAAACACTGCCCAGCTGCCCTTTCAGAAGTCTATGCCAATTTATACCTTACCAATAATACTTACATTAATTTACATGTCTTGGTTACTAGTGAGGTTGAGAACCTTTTCATGCTTATCAGCCAATTCTGTTTATATTTTGATGTAGTGCCTCTGTCTTTCCCCATTGGGTTATAATAGTTTTTTCTTCCTTAACTTGTATCTCACATCTTTCAAGCAGTATTTGATAGGAAACTATTCCAGAGTACCAACAAATCCAGATGTATTTCTCACAACAGCAGTTGGTTTATATAAACAAATGTTTCTATCCATTTATTGACTCAAAAAACATTAAGAAGTATTATTATGTGTTAGGTATGAGAAATACAAAAAGATATAAGTCATGCTCCTTATATTTAAGGTGCCCACAAGTTACTTGGGAAGACAGATCTGTGCAGTTGTAGTTCTCAGTGATGAGTGCTCTACCAGGGTGTCTGGGTCCACCAGGATGGGTAACGGTAGGGGTGTGCTGTCCGGAGCGTCACACCCTATTCACACCGAAGTCGAGCAGTGGAGGTAATCACACCACCTATGCCTTTTGAGGAATACATTTTAGAAAGCTGGAATTTAAAGAGTTGTTTGAAAAGCTGGAGAGAGGAGCTTAGCAGGTTTAGGGAGAAAAAGAAAATGACATCACAGAAAGCTTTGAGTCTGCCATGGGGAAAGTACTCGAGTAAGGGAGCAGACGGGAGAGATTGGGATGAGTGGAAGGAGAGATAAGGAATAAAGTAAAGGGGCAGAGATGATGAGTAGGGCTTGAAGTTAAGAGTATCTTAATGTAGACATTCATGGGGTTTGAGGACAAGAAATTAGAATGTCAAACAAATCAGGAAAGAAGACGTCACAACGCCCACGTAAGATTTTTTTCTCATGGTTCCTCTGAAGGAGGACGAGACCCTGAGGGGATTGTATCAGCGTTCCGGGAGGCAGTCACGAGCTTGGTCAAGGCACTGGGTTTCAGAGTCAGGAAGAATTAAGTGCATACGCATGTGTATTTTTTGAGGGGAAAAAAGGCACCATTTGGTGTTGGTAGAAAAAGCATTAAAGCTGGGACTCAAGAAATGGCTGTCTTAACCTAGAGTTCTTCAGAGTTTTTTTTTTTTTTAAGAGAGAGAGGAAGAGAGGGAGGAAGGAGAAGACAGACAGACAGACACACACACACACACACACACACACACACACACACACACACTAATTGGTTGCCTCCTGCATGTGCCCCCACCAGAGCTGAGGGTGGATTGCAACCGAGGGACATGCCCTTGACTGGGCATAGAACATGTGACTCTTCAGTCAAAGGGCCGATGGTCTAACTGCTGAGCTGATCTGGCCAGGGCAAGGAATATACTATTCTTTACTATTAGAAACTATACTTCATTGCTCATCCTTGAATGTTTAACTTTGTACATTCATCAGATTTAGTCTTAAAGAAGAGTTTATAAAAGAAATTGCTTTCCTGGCCAGTTTGGCTTAGTGGTTGGAGTGTCGGCCTGCGGACCAGAGAGTTTTGGGTTCGGTTCCTGGATACCAAAAGTAAATAAATAAAAAATAAAAAATAAATAAATAAAAGGAATTGCTAGTCAAAAAGTTATATTTAATTTGGTCTTAAAACATTGTCAGATTGTCCTACAGCAAGATGAGTGTCCCAGTTTGCACTCACTGTAGTGGTATGTCAGAGTGCTCGGCTCCCCATATCTTTAGCAACATTGGTACTAATGTTGATCTTTTATTTTACTTTATTTTTTTCTAAACTTATCTTTATTGTTGAACATATTACAGATGTTCCTCCTTTTTCCCCTATTGACCCCCTCCTCCCCACTCCCACCCCCCTCCTGCCTTTCTGCACACTGTTAACTGTGTCCATTGGTTATGCATATATGCATACAAGTTCTTTGGTTTATTTTTTCTCATCCTCCCACCCCCTTCCCTTTGAGGTTTGTCAGTCTAACAACCAATCTGTACTTCTTAATCCCTTCACCTTTTTCACCCATTCCCTCAACCCCCATCCCATCTGGCAACTAACAAAATTTCTCTGTATCTATGAGAATGTTTCTGTTCTGCTTGTTCATTTTGTTTGTAGATTCATTGTTGATAGCTATGTATTTATTGCCATTTTTTGTTCATATTTTTGATCTTCTTTTTCTTCAGCAAGACCCTTCAACATTTTATATAATAATGGTTTGGTGGTGATGAACTCCTTTAGCTTTTTCTTGTCTGGGAAACTCTTCAGATGGCCATCGATTCTAAGTGATAACTTTGCAGGATAGAGTAATCTTGGTTGTAGGTTCTTGCTTTTCATTACTCTGAATATTTCTTGCCACTCCCTTCTGGCCTGCAGAGTTTCTTTTGAGAAACCAGCTGATAGTCTAATGGGAACTCCCTTGTAGGTAACTAACTGCTTTTCTCTTGCTGCTTTTAAGATTCTTTCTTTGTCTTGAAACTTTTGCATTTTGATTATGATGTGTCTTGGTGTGGGCCTCTTGGGGTTCATCTTGTTTGGGACTCTGTGCTTCCTGGACTTGTATGTCTGTTTCCTTCACCAAGTTAGGGAAGTTTTCTGTCATTATTGTTTCAAATAGGTTTTCAAGTTCTTGTTCTCTCTCTTCTCCTTCTGGCAGCCCCAAGATGTGAATGTTGGCATGTTTGAAGTTGTCCCAGAGGTTCCTTACACTATCCTCAATTTTTTGGATTCTTTTTTCTTTTTGCTGTTCTGATTGGGTGTTTTTTGCTTCTTTATATTCCAAATCGATGGTTTGCTTTTTGGCTTTGCCTACTCTATTATTGAATCTATGTAAATTATTCTTTATTTCAGTTAGTGCCTCCGTCATTTCTGACTGGTCTTTTTTCATGCTCTTGAGGCCCTCACTATGTTCATTGAAGTTCTCACTAAGTTCATTGAGCATCCTTATAAGCAATGTTTTGAACTCTGCATCTGTTAGATTGCTTATCTCCATTTCACTTAGTTCTTTTCCTGGAGTTTTATTTTTTTCTTTCATTTGGGACCTGTTTCTTTATCTCCTCATTTTGGCTGCCTCCCTGTGTTTATTTCTATGTATTAGATAGAGTTGCTATGTCTCCTGAGTCTCCTAGGGTGGCCTATTGTAATAGGTGTCCTGTAGGTCCAGTGGCACAGCCTCCCTGATCACTCCAGTGGACCCTCGAGGTACACCCCTCGTGTGGACTTTACATCCTTCTGTTGTAATTGAGTCTTGATCGCTGTTGGCAATCAATGAGATGGTTTTACACAGGCTGATCAGCTGCAAGGACTGGCTGTGCCCACTATCCATTGACCTCTGACTACCTTGGTTGATCAGCTATGCAGGGGCCCAGCACACAGAGCAAGACTTACTTCAGCAGAGCTCTGGTACCCACTGAGTCCATTCCTTGAGTGTGTCACTTGTGGAGGTAGTTGGGTGGTGGTGCTTTGCAGTGTTCTGAAGCTTCCACTGGGTGTGCTGGCTCTGGGGCCAGGTCAGCCACTGCCTAGTATTCTCCCCAGGGCCACCAGGCATAAGCTACAAAGCAGTCTGCAGATGGCTGCTTCTTGTGCAGGGCTTGGAGGTGCCCAGGAAAAGCCAAGTTGTGAACCAAGCCTGGCTATTTCTAGTGCCAGGCCTGGGGCCACTTAACAAGAGATATGGGGCTTGCTGAGACCAGGTGCTGCTTGTTTGAGAGAATTTAGGAAAATCTGAAGCAGGATCTGAGACAGGCCATTCCTTTGGTAAAGCAACTGTCAATAGCTTGGGTGGGCCTGAAAGTTGGGTGGGGCAGGGCCTCAAGAAATCACTAGGGCAGGGCAAACAGTGTGAGCCAGGTTGCTGGAGTCCCAGATATGGCAGCCGTCTGCCTGCCCTTTGTGGGAAGGGCTCACCAAAGCAACAAAGGCCTCTGACAGCACGTCTGTCCAGGAGAAAGCCACCTCTCCAGCCCTCGCTCCAATGCCAAACAACTCAGTTCTTCCCCGTATGTCTCTGGTACCTTTCAAGCTATCTCCCACATGATGGAGCCTGCGAGTCTGAGTAAGTCCATGTGCGGGCCCAATAAGAGGAGCTGCCTGGGGCTTCAGCAGCCTCAGCCTTCACAACCTCAGTGCCCGCTGGTTTTTACAGCCAGAAGTTATGGAGACTTCTCTTCCTGGCATGGAACCCTGAGCTGGAGGCCAGTCTCAATGGGGCTGCTTCTTTAATTTCGTAGTTGTTGGACTTTCATTCAGCTCGATTTCAGGCAGTTTTGAATGGTGGTTGCTCTGTAGTTTAGTTGTAACTTTGATGTGGTTGTGGGAGGATGCGATGCTGCGTTTACCTACCTGCCATCTTGACCGAAGTCTCTTTAGAATTCTTTAGAGTTCTCTCGAAAGCAGAGCCTGAGGCAAGGGTTAAAGTACTGACCTTTTATTTATTTTTATCCTTACCTGAGGGCATTTTTGCATTTATCTTGAGATAGAGCAGGAGGAAGAGAGGGAGGGAGAGAGAGAGAGAAACATCGATGTGAGAAAGACACAACAAGTGGTCACCACCCACACGACCCCAACCTGGGCTGGGGACGAACTGCAACCAAGGCATATGCTCTTAGCGGGAACCGAACCCGGGCCTCTCTGGTCCACAGCCTGATGCTCTAACCGCTGAACCAAACTAGCCAGGGCAGTGCTGACCTTTTATGTGTGTGTAGGGCAGTGACGGCGAGGAAGGGGTGGAGGGAAGCAAGGAACGATGGGAAGCCCTGGGACGCGATGCATAACCATGCTGGTCATCACTTCCGGGGAACCTCAACGAAACACAGAAAGTCACACAGCAGAAAGGACTGGAAAGAAAACCACATTTGAAGGAAAAAAACCACACTTTGGAGGTGTCTACAGAAGGGCTTCAAGAAGAGGAGTTTAATGGCTAGACTCATCTTTCTCCCGTTTTCCATTGGCCAAATTTTACTCCTTGGGGATCTGATTGCCAGCATTCCTTTCTGTTTAGGGGAGGCAGCTTCTGTTGCTTGCGGGGAAGGGCCCTGACAGACCTCTGCTGCAATGACCTGCATGGGTCTCCACCTCTATGGCTTGCTCCCTCCACACCTGACTCAACCTGTAGTTGCTGGGACTGAAGGTATGCTTAGGAAATTTCATCAGCTCAGGTGAGTCACCATAAAATCAGTCATTCTTCCAGCTACTCCCATTCTTCCTACAGGCTCTACTTCTGGAAACTTTATTTTTACCTCTTGTGTAATCAAGTCTTTGTCCTGTATCCCAGGTTTATAATTGGTTCTATGTCTTCATCTCTGAATCTCTTCCCTTCTAACCCGGATGGGTTTTACAAGGAAGTAGATTTGAAATTAATATAATTGTAATTCAACCCCAAACTGGGCCTCGTGTGGTCTAGCCTAGGCAGGATTGCACTCTGAGGAACACAGTCCAGCAACCAAAGCAATTAAATTAAATTAAAACTTTACCGGTATTTCTGGGAAGAGTATCAAGGGAAATGAATATGTTTTTAATGTGTAGTAAGACTTGTTAATCTTTTTCCCATCTCTGGTATTCTCTATGTCTTTTACTCCCCACCCCTCCAAACTCCTCCATGCTTCATTTTGATTTTAAACCAAGAATTTCCCCCATCACCTGGCCTTTATGAGCTCCTTACTTTCTTCCTCTTCCCCCTTATTTCTGCCTCTACTGTTTCTATGCCAACTTCTGATACATATATCCCATGTTTGCATTTCTGGTTCTATCTACCTTTTTCTTCCCATTTGCTCCATGAGCTGGCAAAGACAGAATTCTTTTTCAGGGTAATACTCTGAGGAGGCAGGGCATTCACACATTAATTGTTTTTATTTTCGTCATTTGAGCAAGAATCTGCTAACACGCAGAGCTGTTCAGCGAGGAAGCAGATGGCCTTGGTAAGTAGTGACTCTCCTGTCAGCAGGATAATTCAAACAAAGGCTGGGTAATTAATGCTCAGGAAATGGACGAGGGGTTCTGGTTCTGGATGATTTTGAGTCAGGTGATTTATAAGCTCCCACCCTGTCTAAGATCTAGGTTTAGATTTGTGTACCTTAAACTTTGCCATAGTATGGGGTTGAATCCTGTTCGCTTTGCCCTCTTTAGAAATCTCTATGCCAAGGAGGGGCACCTCAGACCCTGAGCTTGATCTAACTCTTGAATTGGTTTTAATTTCTTGGAGATAATTTGTCTCAATTATCTTTTTAGCATATCAGTCTTTCCTGCTACAATGAACAAACACAATTAGTGTACTCTCAAATGGCTGAGATTTTCTACTAATGTGTTAATTACACAATCTAACTGTGCTAGGCCCTTGTTTGATGACTCTTCATTTTCCAGGAGATAAGAAGGCTTGGCAGGTGTTGGATTGGTGGGAGGTGGCCGCCAGGAGTGTGGCTTTTCCAGGTGAGGGAATGGGGCAGGGTGACCAGCTTGCCAGACCTGCCGTGCTCTAGGGAATCCGGGCATTGAGGGAGGGAGGGCTGCGTTTTGGGGTCAGCGGGTCCTTTTCTGAATCAGTTGCTTACACATGAGGACTGTTAGTCAGGACTCTTTGAGTTGCAAGTGATAGCATTGAAACTGGCTTAAAACAATTAGAAAGGTGGTGGTTGTGGGGATTTAACTGGCTTTCAAAACTGGAAATGCAGCCCCAGCTGCATTCAAGAGCTCAAGGGCCTCTTACTCTTCTCTGTGTCTCCGCCCTTTGCTCCCTTGTCCCTGTCACTCCATTTTCTACTCCAGTGGAAAGGACTCTGAATGTTTGCAACAAAATTCTCACAGCTGAGTTTCGTTGGCCTGGACAGGCTCATGTGTTTGCCCCTCACTCAGTCTCGGTGGCCAGGGGACAATGTGTGCAGATTGGCTAGGAGGGGGTTTTCATGACATGTAGTTATCGAAGAAGAGGCTATGGATGTCGGACTGAAAAACACAGCTCACATCCGCTACAGCACACCCTCAGCAGTGCCATCATTTCTCTGAGCCAGTTTCTTCAAGCGTACCATTCCTACCTCACCGAGCTTTTGTGAGGACCGCTCACAGCTAAGACACGGCACCTGTCACATAGCAGGCCTTCAATAGCTAGTAGCAATTCTTTCTTTAATTTTTTTTATTAGAAGCAAGATTATTTAGAAAGTTGCAGAGGTAGTAGAATTGAGCCAGCTGGGCTGCAGAGGCTCAGGAAACAAGTTACAGGAGCAAAAGAAGGGCCCTTGGAGCTGCGGAGAGAGAAAGGCAAAGGTAAAGCACCTGGGTGGAGAAGAGGGGGATGGGAAAGGCATGCTCCCCAGAGGGAGAGAAACAATAATAGCAATTCTGTTTTTTTAAATCCTCACTTGAGGACATTTTTGCATTTATCCTGAGACAGAGTGGGAGGGAGAGAGGGAGGAAGAGAGAGAGAGAAACATCAATGTGAGAGACACACATTGAGTGGCTGCCACCCACATGACTCCAACCAGGGCCGGGGACAAATTGCAACTGAAGTACGTGCCCTTAGCGGGCACTGAATCCTGGCCTCTCTGGTCCACAGGCCGACGCTCTAACTGCTGAGCCAAACCGGCCAGGGCAACAGTAGCAATTCTTCTTGGTAGGTCCAGAGAGCCAACTGGTGAGACAGAGAACTCCACTGGAGGAGAAGCTGTGTTTGGGTGTGTGTGTGTGTGCGCGCGCGCGCGTGCATTCGTGCGTTTGCGTGTGCATGCATGCAGTCTCGTGCGAGCTATAGCTGTCGGGGAGGCACAGGCTAATGAGACCTGGTTTCCATTATCCCAGACTTCTTTCCTTCCCCCTTTGCCCTCCCACTCACTCACTATTTTTCCATCTCTCCTGCTCTCCCTTCTTTTCCCACTTATCCCCTTCCCTCCGCTCCTTCCTTTTCCTTTCACTGGCCATATGCATACATATGTTACACAGTTTCAGTATTTTCTTATTATTTGTGACATGAACGTATTTATGTTTTTTTACGACCTGACATAAAAAAGTGATTTGAGATATCTCACCCAAGAACATGCCGCAGAATAATGCAAATCACCAAGGAAATTGGCACGGAGGGAATAAATAAAGAGAAGCAAAGTCAAATCAGGAAACGAATGGAATGCTGCCGTGATTGCTGGAGGTGAGCTCTTCTTACTCACAATGAAGTTGCACCTTTCTATTTTCAATTTACAAACTGAGTAAATTGAAAATTTTCTCTTTCCTCCCAAACCAGCCAAGCAATAACGTTGGCCGAATGTAACGTTATGTGCGGTCCTTGATCTCGTCCATGGGGTGGTTGCTCTTGACAGTAAAAAGATTCCACTTACTTACAGGGACCAGAGAGGGTGTTAAAGACAAGTTGGGGTGGGGCAGGGTTGACAGGCCACAGGGCAGACAGAATAACAGAAACAGTAAACCTCTCTTCCATGAAACTTTAGAGAGGAAAAGAGATTACTACAATGGACATACACACGTTTTGGAGCAAAAGGGTAAATAAAAAATCTGCCTTTAAAACTCAGCTCCCCAAAGAATTAGACACGTGGGTTTGTCTTTGGGCTGGAGCGCCACATAGCCACCAGGCTGGCTCTTACCTGGCCGATCCATTGTGGGAATGATTGTTACTGAAAAGGGTGGTTCCCGGTCAGAGCAGTCATCAGAATGTGGCCCTTGGGACAACTGCACAAACCAACTCACTGCTTCTTTGATGCCTCCTGCAAACACGACCACTTGCCATTTCTTGTTCAAAGAGGCCCCAGCAATATTTGGGAAGGTGGGAAGGGGAAGGGGCATTCAGAATAGATGAGGGGTTCTGCCTTGCTTCATGCATTAAGTGGAAAAGGGCAGATACTACTGGTTAGGAAAGTAGGTGTGCTTGGATTTGGGATTGTCCCATGGGGAGAGGGTATACAGGGATGCGAGGTTTGGATACTGTAGAGCCCAGAAGTTGTAAGATCACAGGGGACCTTGGCCTTACTCTAGATATGGTGCCTGAGACAATGAAAATACAAGAGGACATGCATGTCATCTACTCTAATGAGCCTCCCCTGACTCCTTCCCTCCTGGCTGACTCTGGGGGACCCTCTGGGGGCTTTGCCCTCTTCCTCTGTAAGTGGGAACACCAATCCTTGCCTCTTGTCCTTCCTGGGCCCATTGTGGGGATTCTCTCATTTGGAAAGAATTTACCGAGCTTGGACCACACATTTAGCACTGGGTCAGACACTTTAGGGAATAAGGAACAAGGTTAATTCTCAGCCTTTATCCTTAAAGAGCTAACAGATGTGGAAGAACTTTATAGAGCCGTTCGAGGTGTTTGTAGATGGGTTATGCACCCTGGAGGGCGAGTAACCTGCCTGTGCAGGCCTGACGCTTAGTCCTGCCCTGCCCTCACTGACTGGGTGGGGTCCCACTTTCTGCGCCTCATCTCCAAAACCAGAGGTGGGAATAGGGGGTCTCTTCCAGGACTGGCCTACACGAATCTCCTGACTATGCAAACCCTTTGCTTGTGAGGCCCACAACAGGAACCAGAGTCAACGGCCAGGATGTGCTAGAATTTTACCTGTGGCAAAGCCAGCTCTGCAAAGTGCCATGACCTTCCAAGTCTGAGCTACACAAAAGTGGCCCTATTATTCTGGACACGGGCCATGTGTCTGGGAGGGCACTGGGTCTGTGGGCCCATCCTGATTGGTGAGGGGTGTGAGGCAGGCCTGCTGGCTTCCGCTGCAGAAGGATGTCCCCCCGGTATCACTGTGAGTGTCTGGTGGGTACCTCTGACCGCAGTACATGCACGGCCTTTGTTGTTTTTCTCCATAAGGGTCTGATCAAGGCAGCTTTAGACTTGCAGAACCTTCCTGGGGTGAAATGTTTTCATTTTCCTCTTGGCTAGACTCCTGCTGCTGTTCTCAGATGCTGCGGGCAGGCTTGTGTTTCAGGAGCGTTCTGCTAACTTTGTGGGTCTTCTCCAGAAGCCACCTAAGTGGGGAGTCAAGGCCATTCCTCAAAGGAATCCACATGGCCACTGATCCCCAAGCCAGAGGCAAATTCCTGCACCTAGCCTTCCGGCAGCTTTTGCAGGCTGGCTGAAACATCAGCTCCCCATGCCTTCCCGGTTTAAGACAGTGTAAAGAAAAACAGGTGCCCACTGGTCTAGTCACATCCCCTATAAAACGGTGGGAGTCTCTACTTTTTGTGGGAAAACAGCAGAGGGGGGCCAGACTAATTACTTTCCCCCCAGGAATCTGATTAAAGGAAGGTTGAGCTGTGTGGGAAAGAAAGGTGAACCGCCATCGAGAATTGTCACCAAGGAGAGCTGAGCCATTTGAAAGCGGAGTAGGCTGCCCAGAGGCAGAGTGAGCTTCCTGGCTCAGGCAGTGTTCAAGCAGGGGCTGGGCGGCCACTCGGGAAGGCGAGGACACAGAGGTGACTGATGGACTTGGCCGAGGTTGAACTTGACACTGGAATTGCATTAAGTGCCTCTACTCTTTTTTAATTTTTTTTGAGCATTTTTTTTTATTGTGGTAAAATAGACGCAACATGAAATTTGCCATTTTAAGCGTACAGCTCAGAAGCATTAAGTACATTTGCATTGCTGCGCAACCATCGCCACCATCCATCTCCAGGACTTTATGTCCCCAAACTGAAACTGCACACCTGTTTACAATAACTCCCCCTTTTCCCTCTCCCCAGCCCACCGTCGTACTTTCCATCGCTATGAATTTGACGACTCTAGGTACCTCATGTGAGTGGAATCACACAATATTTGTCCTTTGGTGACTGGCTTATTTCACTTAGCATTATGTCTTCAGTACCCATCCAGGTGGTAACGTGGCAGAATTTCATTGTTTTGAGGCTGAAATTCCACTCTGTGTATTCAGCACAATTTGTTTATCCATTTCTCCACCCCTGGATGTTGAAGCTTTCCTCCTTTTGGCGATGGTGAAGAATGGTGTCGTGAGCAAGGGTGTACGAATATCTGTTCGAGCCCTGCTTTCCACTATTTTGAGTTTATGCCTAGAATCGAAATTGCTGGATTATGCAGTAACTCTCTGTTTAATGTTGTTGCGGAACCGCCATACTGTTTGCCATGGTGACTGCATGATTTTACATTCCCACCAGCACTGCACGAGGGTTCGGTGCATCTGCTCTTGATGAGCCATTTCTTTTTAGTCTCCTAGCACCCAGAGGAAGCGTGGGCAAGAGATGTGCCATTGTGTTCGCCTGGCCGGGACCATCAAACGAGAGAGGATGGGGTGGGGTGGGGTGTGCAGACCGGCCTGGTCTCAGACGCCAGCAAGCCGGAAACGTAAATAACCCTGGGAGATGACAGTTCTGATTAGTAGCTGGAATGAATTAAGCATTTAACAGAAAGGGTCCAGACACCCTTATAAAGGTAGGAAAGTAGAGACAGGGTCTTTGTTCTGTTTTAAAACTCAGGGCAGAAGGAGTGTCTGCAGCAATTTAAGGTGAGATTTGTGGATTTCATGAGTCTCCTTCAGGGCAGGTACCAGGGTGGGTGTTTCCCTCTCATCTTTCTGAGGCCCCAACAGTGAAATGCATCCTTGGGACCCCACACTCACTGAGCGCTCACGATGTGCCAGGCATTTTGAACGTGCTTTCTGTTCATTTGCCCATCAGTCCTCTGTAACATGCAGGAGACTCTGTCCTGAGAATCACCAAAGTACAAAATGCCACGGCAGCCTACCCCCACCCCCATTATGTGTAGTAGAGCGTCACCAAAAATCTAAGCACTAAGGCCTTAATGAGAGTTGCCGAGAATGTGACAAGGGGACAATAAACGTCCATGAAGAGTTGGAGACTGAACCTGGGCTCTGTCTGACTCTGGGCTCTGTGCCTTTTGTTTTGCTGCTTCATGAATCTCCGCTGATTATCATCCCTGTGCAGTGACTCAAGGTGATGTCAACTGACCCTTTCCTTGCCTGGGTCTTCTGCCTAATTATTGACTCAACTTATAAAAAAGATGTGAATAATGAGTTTATTTTGATTTCTCTCTTGAGTCAGGATGAGGAGATGAAGCTGCCTTTCCAGGCCCAGAGGAGAGATGTCACTCTCTGGTTTCTGGATTGTACGCCAACACACACCCTAGTGGATGTGGTTCATGTTCTCTCCCTCTTCATCCCTGACCTTCGCTCTCTTGGTTTGGTCCCACAAAGACCCCTGGCCTTCTGAGCATTCAACCTTGAAGTCACCTTTGACTGTTTCCTCTCTTGGTGTGTCCCCTCAGAATGGACTGGCAGTCCTGTCTCTGGGATCTGACCTTCTCGAGCCATCGACACAGCCAAGCCTCCCTTGGTGTCCAGGCTCTGATGGCCTCGCATGCTGATTTCTGCAGCAGCCTTCTTTCTGGTGGGTCTGTCCACCTGCAGCCTCACCCCTCCTGGTACATTCTATACCCAACAGCTAGCCTAATTTTCTCGAAGTGCAATTTTGATTTTGCCACTTGTGGAAATCGGTAGGAGCTCCCATTTGCCTCCTACCTTTCATCTAAACTCCCCAGCATGTGTTTTAAGACCTTTGCAAACTCACATTTAACTACCTTCACCTCCTGCAACCTCCTGGCTTCTGATCTTTGCTCTGGCCTGATACAGCCCACATAAGCTGCTAGCTTTGGGGCATGACTCTGCCCTTGAGCCTCAAATTCATGTCTATCCCTGTTAAGACACAACAAAAATGTGTGAGTGGGGTTGTTTGACAATATATCCCTACCTCCTGTGCAATGCCTGTCATAGAATAGGCTCTCAATAAATATTTGTTGAATGAATGAATGTTAGACACATCTCTTCTTTAATAGCACTACTTGGGCTAATCAGCACACCCATAAAAGACTTAGTGCTAAGTGTTTAGGACATAAAATGAGTAAGCTCCTGCCTGGCCGGTGCGGTTCAGTGGATTGAGCATCATCCCATGGACTGAGAGGTCCTGGTTCGATTCCTGGGTTGTGGGCTCGATCCCTAGTAGGTGGTATGCAGGAGGTAGCCTATCGATGTTTCTCTCTCACATCGATGTTTCTAGCTTGCTCTCTCTTCCTCTCTGTCTAAAAATTCAATAAAAACATATAAAAATAAATAAAAATTAGTAAGCTCCTGTTCAAGTATAGCCTGGATCTGTGAACAAATACCACATGTCCTTGATTATATGATAGAATAATTGTAAGATGCAGTTAATTTAAAAAGAGCTTTTGGTGATAAAAGAAACACTACCACTTTAACCATACACAGTGTAATAGAACCTAAGTAGTCACCTGTATCTACTATTTACTAAACATCAACTATGTACCCAAGTGATTAAAATACATTGTTTAATCTTCAGTTGTGGGTATTGCTAATCCAATACTGAGAACACAGCAAACACTCAACAAATGAATTTATTTAGTGGATATCCATTTTGGTGGTGGTTGATGGTATAGTGTCTACCTACTCAGCATTCACTTACCTTTTTCCTGGTAACAGCACTCACGATTCCTCTTGACGAAATACCTCTCCCACCTTCAGGCCATATTTTGGTGTATCTGTTCCCTTTGCTCCTCTTTGTGGGACCCAGGGGTGGGCATATGACCCAGGCTTTGCCAGTGGGATCACTGAATACCCTAGTGGCCGTGACGGGCTCAGGGATGGTGCCTGATCCCCGATGGAACTATGAAGAGACGCCCTCTCTCTGCTGGGGATGCTGGATGGGTGGGATGGGGCGGAGCAGCAGCATCCTGAGCACCTGTCTGGGAGGGGCCAGCAGGGAGGAAATGGGTCCTGCCAGGACATTCAGATCCAGCTGTACCTGTTCACCCCAAGGCTCTTCAGCACCCTGAACATCTCCGTTCCTGGAGCCAATACCTTCCCTTTGAAAGAAATTTTGGCTTAAACTAGTGTTGGTTGTAATTCTATATTCTACAGTGAAAAGTCTTCTTTGATCTAAAGAGAAATTGTGATTATAATGTTGCTTAGTGTGTTGTAGGAGGGCAAGAAGCTCAGTGTAGCTGGAGCACAGGGCGAATGTGGAGTTGAGCCCATGATAGGCCCTTGGATATCTGACAGCACAAGACTGCAAGTGTGTGTTAAAAGAATGAGCCTGTGATAGGTGCTGGAGGACTTCGGAGAATCTTACTCACTGGCTGGGTGGGTGAATTCAATGAGGGCTTGGGAAAGGTCAAGATCTGAACCTGCTGGGGGACTGGGGGACAAGGAGGAGGGGAGGTGCTGTAGGCAGGAGGTGAGCAGCATCACTGACAGAGGGCAGTGCCAAGTATAGTCAGGACAAAGGGAACAGGTGAGCCTGGGCGCTTCTGTTAGGGAGCGAGGACACAGGGCAGACCTACCTGGGAGCTGTCACCCAGAACTTCGGGTTGCAGTCTTGGGGCTGGCTTAGCACCTCCCTCCCAGCAGCCCCACTACCCAAGCAGCACGTTTTACCCTGTGGAGCAGGACTTCTAAGCAGTTGTGTGTATGTTTTCGTCAGTCTTCTGATATCTTTCATTTTTCCACACGAGAGCGCTTTCCTGGCGGGAAGCAGTTCCCGACCATCTCCGAGGGGGTCGCACGCTCTGCCTCTGGAACAGTCTGCCTGGGTGTGAATCCTGGCCCAACACATGCCATCCATGGCCCCTGGGCAAATGACTCATTCTCTCTATGCCTCAGTTCCTCCCCTGTGAAATGGGAATAGTAGTAGTATCTATCTCAGAGGGTTTCTGGGAGGGCGAGAGGAGCCGGTGGGGGTCCCGCATTGAGAACAGGGCCTGCCGTGGAGTATGGTTACATAAGTGGAAGCAATGCATTATTATTTACATTATTATTCATTCCACAGGCTCAGAGTGTGCAGTGATCTGATTTTCCAAATGAGGAGACCCCGTCCGAGAGCAGTGTCTTGCCTAAGGCATGAGCAGATCGGGGGAGAATGACAATCTCAGGGAGAACCTCAAGATCTCAACCCCAACCTGGCTGCGGGTGTGTATGGGGGCATTTGGTTAATTTTTTGGACACGCCTGCCCTGGCTTCCTGTGGGGGTTCATCATTAGCCTCGTGGCTCTCGGGGCTCCTGACCCAGCAGAGGCCCCGGTCGCTCCTCCCACGCCGCAGCCTTGCCTCGAGTGTCCTTGTTACTCAGGCGTCTCGCACTTGGATTCCAGGAGCATCTGCTTGCGGGATTTCTGACACTCCTGGGCCCGCAGAGCGATGGGGTCTCACTAACGTATGGTCCCTCCGTTACTACATCGAAAGACGATTTACCTAACAGATGGGATCTTTTGAATATTTATGTCTGGACACATCTGTTCTGGACTTGAAAGTTTAATAAAGCTTTTCATTTTCTGAAGCGCTGGTGAGGCCTGTCTGTGGTGAGCTGACAGCCCCAAGGGGTCAGCTCCTCAGTGGTGACTCTGGGGCCATGGGGGTACAGCTTGGGACACTCCCTTTGGCAGGAAGCCATGCTCTCTCAACCCCTCTTCCTTCTTTTTGCAGCACAGGAGAAATTGGCCGAGAGGCCAGGGCAGGCGGAGGGAGGCTAACTCAGTGGACCCATTGAATGTATTGACAGAGAGGAAGTAGCTACAATGATCTCAAAGGGGTAAATGTTTTCTTGTACTCTGCGCTTCCCTGGGGAAGATGGGTGCCCTGGTTTGGGTGCAGGATGGAGCATCTGTCCGGGTCTTTGTACGGATAGCACACTGGGACTTTGGGGGGAGTCTAGATGCATGTGCAGGAGGGGGCTTTAGCAACAATACTCTCAAAGTTGGGATGTCGGGAGTCTGTCTTGAGTACCTTCTGCTTTTTAGTTCTTGCTGCCCATTTCTTTCTCTCCTGACCTTGGTGGCATTCACTAAAATCCCCACCCACACAGGCGCTGTTCCTGTCCAGACAGGCTCTCAAGACCCAACAGTAACAATGGGATTGCACTAGCATGCAGTGTGGATACGCACCGAGTCCTTTCCTGTGCCAAGCCTGCACTACAGTTATCTGCATTATCATGTCTAATTATCCCCACAACACCAACGTAAGAACCCCACCCCTCTATTTCATAGGTGGAAACTGAAGCCTGAGAGTTTAACGGACCTGCCCTGGCCTCACAATGACTAAGTGGGGCAGTTAGGATTTGAACTCAGGCCATCTAACCCCGAGCCCTAACTGTTAATGCTTTACCGCCTGACTGGAGTCTGTCAGCCAGCATTTTCCAAAAGGTGTTTTTTGGAATGTTTGGGGGCAATGATCAAATGAGTCCAATTGCAATGTCCCCTCAGGCCAAGTTAAAACACCTATCAACTTCTTACAGGCTCGGAGGAGTACTGCAGTAAAGAAACATTGTGTAACTCAGTGCTTTCCAAAATTCTTGAACAAAAAAAAAAATCTCCTTGATACCAAATGAACAAAAACCTCATAGATCTCATACACTGCAAGCACTTTGGGAAACATGATTGAAGATGAGTGTTGGCTTAACGTATTGCCTCTCCAGGGATACTTCCACTTTAACAAAGTTCCAAGTTTTAAGTCTTAGTAAGAAGAGGGTGGGAGTGGGTAGAAACCATATGGATGAAATTTTAGGTATCATTCGCTAGAGGCTGTCTTAAAGGGGAGACTTCAAAAAGCATTGAATTACTGTCTCCATGAATTAAAAAATATTTTATTTTAAAACGGTTTCCAACTTACAGAAATTTGTAAAAATACTACAAAGAACTCCTGGATACCTTTCACCCTGAGACCCCACTCAAGTTTTGCCAGTGTCCCAGCAACACCCGTTAAAGCACTGGATCCAGGCCCGGATCGCGCGTAGCGCAAAGTCCTTATGTCCCTTTGGCTCTTTCAATCTGGAACGGTTCTTTCCTTTTTTTTATTTTTATGACTTTGAAAATTTTGAAGTGTTCAAGCCTGTTATTTTGTAGAACGTTCCTCAGTTTGTGTTTGTCCGCTGTTTCCTCTCCATGAGACCCAGGTGATGTATTTTTAGCCAGACTATCATAAATGCTGTGTCCTTTTCACGGAAACCTATCGGGTGATAGGTACATGATGTCTGTTTGTCCCGTTATTGGTGGTGGTAACTCTGATCGCTTGGCTATCGTAGTGTTTTGGGTTTTCTCCATTTAAAGTAATCCTTTCTTCCTCTTTGTAATAAATGCTTTGTGTAACGGTATAAAATCCTACTCCTCATCCACCTTCACCCACTAGCTGAAGCGCCTCTTGACATTTCCTGCCTGAATTATTACTTTGGTGGTTGCCAAATGGTAGATTTCCAATACCATGACTCGTTTTCTATTTAGTAGCTGCCTTTCTACCACAAGGGAAAGATCTCCTTCTCCCCATTTATTTACTTATTTAAAATTTTATATCTGTGCTTGGACTTATGGGTTCCTATTTTATTCAAGGGCTCTAGTCTTTTTCTATCACAGTTTACTTTGATATTCTAATTTTTCCAGTTTGGCTAGTGGGAACCCATTCAAACTGGCTCCTATTTCCTTTTGACATATTTCCATGACTCTTTGACCACTTCTTTACTGTTTTTCCCTGCCCCAGCCCTAGAATCAGCCATTTCTCCAAGGAGCTCTGGTTCTTTTTAGCAGAGGACAACATTTCTAAACCAAGATTTGAGCAGTAGGTGTGCTCACTGCTAGTGGGAAGTCACTGCTCTCAGACCCCAACGGACAGAGCTAGGAAACCACACATTTTATAATATATGCAAATTTACATCTATATTGATTGAAAACCATGAGTTTATGTCAGTGCTTCCAATTCCAACCCAATATCACAGAGTATATTCTAGTTTTCTTGCTTTTCATTTTTGCACCTCCTTTCAACTGTGAGAAACCTGGCCCCCCTTATCTCTGTCCCTCTCTGTAGTCAACCTCTGGACCCTCTGACTTCTCCTGCTTGGATGTGGACACAAGCTAGGGCCTGCCTCCCTCAGGCCTCCTGCCTCATTGGGCCTGCCTAATGGTATTTAGATTAAAAAAAAGGGAAAAAGGAAAAGGAAGTAAAGGAGGGAGGAGGGGAGAGAGACAGGAAAGAAGCTAATTAATATTTTTAAGCAGGGAGAAGAAGGGAAGGGAATAGGGAAAGCCAGATGGATTTAGTAACTTTTCTTTAATACTCAAAATGAAAAATATTTGGGTTTGTGGTAAACTCAATCTCATTTGATCCTCTGAGACGTCAATTTATTGTATTCTTAACATTCCAAAGGGAAGAACTAAGACCAATAATTAGCAATTATATGGTGGCAGATTTCAGCTCACTATAAAACATATTTCTCTAGTCGGAGCTGCTCAATATAGGATGGTCTTGGTTGTAAAGGATTGAGTTCCTTGTCAGTAGAGAAGTTCATTTAGAGACTGTAGGACCACCAGTTGGAGGGGCAGTGAAAAGGTTTCTTACGTTGGGAGAGAAATTGGATTAAATGCTTGTACAGTTCAATGCTGACTCGATAATAGTAGCATAGCTGGAGGCCAGAATTTGATCACTCCTCTGTAGGAGCAGTGACACCAAACTCCCCCCTGGGCGGCTGAGGAAGTGGGCAGGGCTCCAGAACGGGACTTTCCTGCTGGAGTCAGCAGCCCTGTGAGGATAGAGCCCTAGAACGCTGCAGCCCAGAGCTGCGACGACGTACAGAGCTAGATGTGGGCTTGCATGACGAATTTGCATCTCAAGATAAAGCATAGCTCCAGATTGAGACAGCCTTTAGTTCAGTGCCAACAATGTAAAGCTGGCTTCAAAGGAGAAGCTAAAAATGTTCTTCTTGGAGCAGGTTCTGGCCCTTGCAGTTCTTTTATTGTTCCCAAATGGACCACATACTGGGGAGCTTTGGTGATTGCCCTGACAGCAGTAACCTGTCAAACATAACAAGCAAACTCTAAAAGGGTTTCTTCTCAGGAGCAAATTTGAATGTCAGATGTTTCTGTACTCTTGCCTCTTCATTTTTACAGCCCCCTGCCCAAGCAATCTACCTACAACTCTACTGTAGAGAAGCCAGGGTTTTCATAGTTTTGCAAATGTTGAAACAAACGTAAGACTTAAAATTCTATGTAACACCAGCCGTCTTGGAACCAGCAACGGTTCAGCAACAGTAGTTCCTGCCTTTTTCTTTTGAGCAAGCAACTGTACTAGCTTTGAACTATACAACAACTAAGCAAGGGGTCTACTGTCCCATTTCACAGGTGAGAAAACTGAGGCAGAGTAGGACAAAAACTCTCTCATGCGCACTAACAACCTGCAGTGTAAAGCTCCATCTTCCCTTCCTGCCTCCCAGAGCAGCTTGGTTGCCTTGTTACTGGGGAGAAATGGAAGGGGCTTGCCCACCTTTCCCTAAGGAAATGGCAATACGCATGACTGTTTGTTTTCCTGATAAAGGTTCTATAAATCAGACCATTTTGGACTAGGGGACAAATCCTAATGAGATTCTGCATCTGGACATTTCTTCAACATCCTCACAAAAGCCTGTTGCTTGCTAGCTGGTTTACGTTATGTGTAAATATTTATGTGTGAATATATATTTCCCAGCATGATGTAGTTGTGCTTTGGGTGCACCTTTTGTAGGTGGGCACCCACCTTAGCCACCAGGAATCCTAAGAACAAGATGTTCCACCAGGCTATGGTAGTAACAGTGGCGGTTTAGTGACCAGATTGCTGCATGCTTGGCCTGTAAACACTTTATCTCCGCGAACCTTTCCAACAGCACAGTGAAGAATCTTCATTTACAGAGGAGGAAACCAAGGTTCAGACAGATTGCCATGCATTCCATCCCAAACCCCACAGCTAGAAAGTGGCGGGGTCAAATTTTAAACTTATATTTGTCCAACTCCAAAGGGGTGACATCCACTCTGCTACACTGTCCCTCATAGTGCACCCACATTACCCAGGCCAGGTGGGCAAACACTGGGCAGCAGTTATGATGAGGGCAATGGGCCACTAGTGGGCCTGAAGAAATAGGTTATGGAAGAGTTAACAAAAATTCTACCAGGGAGGATTTTCATGTGTCTTTTCCAAAGGCCAGAGTTCAGATTTATGATGTTGGAATATTCATGAGTTGCGGCAGTGTTCTGTACTAGGGAGAAAAATTTCTCGTGATAGAAATTAACCTTAAGGCAAGGGCTCTACTGAATTAAGGTTCAGATGTGGCAGATGTGATCAAAGCCATCACACAACCCACTTGGGAGGCTGTGAATTCTTATTTTAAAATGATACGTAATGATTTGGAACATGGTAGTGCCTATTTTCATCCATCCATCCATCCATCCATCCATCCATCCATCCATCCATCCATCCATTATCTGCTATTTGTATAACCTTTTGAGGTGTACCCAAACTAAACCAAACCCGTGACTGGCTTTCAACAAAGTTGCAAGAGATAATGTGTGCAAGAATAGACAACCCATAGAGCGATGAAGCGTCTAATTAAATATCAAAATGGGTGATCAAGAGAGTGGGTGTTTTCCAGGGACCTAGAAGAAGGAGGTCTTTGAGGATGTGGTGTGGCTGTTCTGGCCTTTTTTATTGCCTTCAAGGACCATTGTGGCACCCAGAAGGCTGCTGGGAGTCTAATTAGTTCCAGTCTTAATACAGGCGAAGCTGAGAAATTGGTCTACCCATGCTGAGATACACTTTGGGTCTCTTTAGCTCTCCGTTTGAAAATGAGATGCCACCTTTAATCTGAAATACCAGTGTGATGGTCCCACAAGACTGAAAGGAGATGAAACAAGCAGGGATTCGTTTGAGCAAAGACTGTTTCTCTTTACCCCCCAGTTTCACTGGTAAAATATAATGAGAGTTTGTTTGTATGTCCAAAACCAGAAAAGAAAACCAGCTACAAAACCAACTCTCCAGCAGCCGACTCCTCTGGCTTTTATGACCTCAAGGGCTACAAGGTTGACAGTAGGGGACCCAGACACTAAGGGGGCCTTGGATGTGAGGTGCAGACATATGTGACATAATTAGGCAGCCTTTATGAGGAAAGCAGAGAAAAGTCATTAGGTCTGCTGTTTAACAAAGAGAAAGTTCCTGTGCCCACCCCCCTATTAAAAGAGCTGCTTTTCAACTGCGTTGCACTTCTTTGATCCCTGAAGGCCCCTGATGTTTTGCTCACATCCTGTCATGAGATTTTAATGATGCCTCACATGTGCACCAGGAGCATGGCCCAACTGAGCATCGTTTCTCGAAAGGGATTGTAACATGACAAGTTCTTTTTGTGGCTCCTTGCACGGCAAGGTTAGTGCGGTGGCTATGCAGACATTAGTGAGAACACTGATTCCAACTTCTAACACTGGTCCTACCTAGCTGGGCGCTTGGCAGCTGCACAGAACAACAGGACTCTTCTTTGTGAGAGTTCTTCGACTCCCAGGTGCCCCCTATGCATTCTTGTTTCCAGGCTAAGCGCCCCATTTCTGATATTGCTCCTCCTATATGCCCTGCTTTCCACACCCACACGTCTGATGGCCCTTCTTGGAATATCCTGGCAGGACGGCGTTACCACCCTCTCTCTCTGAATGCTGAAAAGTTTGCCTTGGCCTCACTGGTATCTGTTGAGTCCAAGGCTCTGAAATGGAGCCATAATCTCAATATAGAAAGGCAATAATTTGGGTTCCTCTGAGATTCACAAATGGATCCAAGTTCATATTCCAAGTGTTGGCTTGGATGAACATTTTTTTCCCCTCTTTGGATTTTTGGGTTGAAAGCATGTCACAGGTGACTGCTTGGGCCTCTCTCTCTGGTGATTTCACCCAGGGAACAAGCTGAGTGTTCCATGAATGATTGCCAGTGGGATTGCGGTGAACGATCCCTGGCTGCCTTGTAATGGAGATGCCTCTCAGTTCATCTACTTCTCTCCCTCTACGATGTCCAAAGCCTGTCGTTTCTCTTCTGGATGATAGCTAGGGCCTCTAGTGATCTCCCTACATTTACTTCTGCCCCTTCCTTTAAACACAAATGGCTAACAAATTTTCAGCAGCTTCCCACTGCACATTTAATAAAACCCCGACATTTTATCATGGCCCCCGAGGCCCTGCAAGATCTGACCCCTGCTTGCTTCTCCAGGTCATCTCGTACCTCTCTTCTCCCCAACCCTGTGCTTCATCCACACGGGCCACCGTTTACTTCCTTGACACACTGGCTTCTCTCTCTCACCCTGGGCTTTCCCCTGTGGTTGCCTCTGTCTAGAATGCTCCCTCTACCCTGCTCTTGGCCTAGCTGGCCCATTTCCATCTCCAGACCTTAAATATTATAGGCTTCCATACGACATCCATGGAGAGGCCCTCGCATATCTCTGAGTGTCTATTATTTTTCTGACCCCGCACTTTTTACTTATAGAACTGATCACAATTTGTAATTATATATTTGTTTATTTGCTTATTTTTGGTCACCCCTTGCTGCCCCCATGACCCCCATCTTCTGTTGCCTCCTTTTACTTTCTAGTCCTCTGTCAGGCCAGGTTCTTATGTTCTCTGAACCCCAATATATCTTCATTCCTGAGCTCTGCTCCTGGTGAGTGATGACGATTCAACATGTACTTGTTGAATGAATGAATAACTGAATGGATGAGTGAATGCAGTGACATATTTATCTCCAGCTATTCATCAACTTGAATACACACAAGATTCATTCTTGAGTTATAAACTTGAAGTTTGAAGGGAGACTTTAAAGATAGAATAGTTTTGCTGAAGTAAGCATCTTTTTTTGCTTTCTTTACTCTCCATGTCCCAACAAGATAGAGTTTTACTGGAATCTCATCACAATGTAAATGCAGGCACAGCCTATCCTGGTTGAATTATGGATCTTCTGCTGAGATTTATATTGCTTTTATTTTGAATGGGCTGAGAATATTTTTAAAGTAGCCCTTTCTTGACTGTTTTAGTGCCTTATATAGATGAAAAAAAGGAAAAAGAACTTGGAAGTTTTGAGCACCATTCCTCACTTAATTTCTGAACTGAACAATTTGCATTAGTTTCCTAGGGCTGCTGTAACAAGGCATTACAGACTGGGTGGCTTTAGGCAACAGAAATGTATGCTCTCAAAGTTCTGGAGGACAGAAGTCTGAAATCAAGGTCAGCAGCGTTGGTTCCTTCTGGAGGCTCTGAGTGAGCCTGTTCCACGCCTCCCCACTAGCTTCTGCAGGCTGCTGGCAATCCATGGTGTTCCTTGGCTTGGAGATGTATCGCTTATCTCTGCCTGTCTTCACGTGGCCTTGTTTTCTCTGTGCCTATGTCTCAAATCTCCATTTCTTTCTCTTAGAAAGACACCAGTTATTGGACTTAGGTCCCATTCTAATTCCAGGATGATTTATTTTACCCTGAGATCCTTAATTACATCTGCAAAGACTCTATTTTCATTAGGTCACATTCACAGGTACCAGGAAGAAGGACTTGGATGTATCTTTCTTGGTGACAGGACTGGGCAGTGTGATCCAGAGAGGCAAAGTGATTTGCCAAAGACATACAGCTATTTATTGATGAAATCAGAACTACAACTCAGATCTAGTGGTTGTAGGCAGATGCTCTTTCACTTTATTGTACTGTTTCTCAAAAGATGTACCCTTGGCTTTTAAGTTACTGGTTATGTATTTTCTTCAGTAGAGCCCCATTTGTGACCTGGGAATTGATTGTGCAAGCTTCTCTAGCTCACACCACATCAGTGAATTTGGTCCAAATAATAATCACACTGGTTTGTGCAGGTGATGTTTTTCTCAGTTTGGAAAAGAAAATAAAAGATCATAAAATATAATTTTTTGTTATATATTATATTGTATAATATATTATATTGTATTTGATGTTCAATGGCAGCCACTCAAGCTTTTGTAAATTAAAATGATAATTTCCACAACTTCTTGGCCTAGAAGCATTTAGTGCTTTTAGCTGTAGCCCAGTGTGTAGCAATCAAGTTCAGAATGGTTGACTGACCACAGGCTAGGGCACTAGTCCTTAGATGATGGTCATTCGCCACATACATGCCAATGGTTGTCAAACCATTTTACAGGAAAATAGAGCAAATAGCACCACAACCATTTCCTTTTTCTCATTTTCTTGTGTGTGTGTGTGTGTGTGTGTGTGTGGTGTGCGTGTGTATGTGTGTTTGAAGTATGGGGGAACTTGATATTCACGAAGCCATTTTACAAGTATGTGAGTAATAAAATCCATCTTTTAAAGATGTAATGCATTTTACAGGCTTTCTTAATCTATCCTTGCCTTCCTTCTTCCTTATAAAAAATTTAGCAATGATTAAATTAAAAAGAAAATGGAGGTCATCATAAAATAAAACCTCACAAGCACCACAGTAATTTATAATTGCCGAAAGTATTACCAGTACATCCCTAACTGGCATTCCTTATTTCTGTGACCTGGATAGGACAGGATGTGAAATAACATTCCTTTTATCTAAAGGCTATACCATCCCTCCCTCTCCACTCAAGAGAGCACTTGGAAGGCAAGTGAATAGATAGATAACTACAAGTAATTCATTCTTAAACTGTAAAGCTAAAACTCATCATTACATGGCCATATAACAGAAAACTTAATTTAAATTTTTTTTTTTTTTTTTTAATTTTAAGGATTTGCCAATCTTAGCCCTACAATGTTTTCAGACCAGTATCCCTCATGGTTGCAAGATGGCTGCCATAGCTCCATGCATAGGACATCCAAGCATGAGGATATCTAGCAGGGGAAGAAAAATCTCTCTTTCTTGTGTCTTTTTTTCCCCCCTAAAATAAAAATTATTTCCTAGAAGCCCCCACTGAACCTCTCCTCCCATTTAATTGGTAGATTTGGGTCACATTTATATCCTAGACCAATCCCTGGTAAGGAAATAATATTATCACCAATAGTTTAGTTAATCACATAGTCTATGTAGGGGAATAGATTACCCAAACAAAATTAGGATTCTCTTCCAAAGGAAAAGAGATATGTCAGGACAGTTTTGTTCATGAGTATCAGGACATCCAAATAAAAAGGCCTAAACAGTAATAAAAATTTCATTATCTCACAAAACAAGAAGACCAGCAGTAGGTGGTTCCAAAGGTGGGTCAGACTCCTTTCGGCCTCTCCATGATTGTCTTGGCTTTATTGATATGATTGGTTTCACTGTGGCTGCCACAGCTAAAGCACTGTCCATATTCAAATGAAGGAAGAGGGCAAAGTCCCTGGTTTGTGTCCTTTTGTTAGAACACTGGAAAGTTTCCCAATGACCCACAACAGTCTTGTTTTTATATCCTATAAGCCAGGTTTACACCTATGCCTGGGCCTAAATATATCACTGGAATGTGAACGGAATCATCATGACTAGCTGAAATAAATCAACATTTTGCATTTACCTCTGGGTGGGAGGGTAGTGTCCTTGGCTGAAGACACAGGGGAGGAAAGGAGGGTTGTTACAAACACCTGGAGAAGGTGCGCGCATCTGTCAGCAAGGATAAAAGGGGTCGAGAAGACTCTTAAATCTCCCACTGCTCATGGGAGTCTTTATTTCTCTAGTTGGAAGAATTAAGTGGTGTACTTAATATAAATGGGTGTGTTCATGTTTGATTAAAAATATTTCAGAAAGACATGGAATATTGTAGTCATGTCTAACTCATGGGAGCAGCAGCCAGCAATGATATTTTCAATTCTTTGGGCTAGAAGCAGAGAGGAGAGGGAATCCTTAGGACATCTGAGTTCCTGGGGTGGTTACTCACCAGAGTTTTCCTGGTGGAACTCTGGCATGTGGGGACCAAGAGTGGCACAGACTTCTTCCTCTAGCCCAGCTCCCCGATTTACAGCCAGGAAGGAAAGGAGATTCATCTCCTATATCCCAAAGCTGCCAGTACAGGGGACTTTTCTTTCTCATTCCCTCTGAGTTGTCCAGGGATGCCTCTGGGAGGTACAGGTCTTCTTTCTCCTTCACTTTTCCATAAGACACTACTGAAAAGTGGCTAAAGCAAGCAGGAAGATTGTAGATTATATCTTTTTCACCAGGATTTAAGAGAGCTGCGCATGTCTTCACTTCCTGAGGCTCAAATCTTGAAGCTACCCACTTTCCCACAAGTCTTGGCTCTATCACCTTCTAGTTTCTTACCTAACTCAGCTCCCCAGCTTTGTCACTGGCTGGCCTGCATGCTGGAGGGGGCCGAAATCTTGTCACTGAGGAGAGGTAAGGCCCTGCAAAAGTCTTCTGATAATTATGAGCCCCACGTTCTTCCTCTGTAAAATCAGGATAATTATGCTCACCATGGAAGAGCAACACACACTACACAATGGAAGACATTTGCTCCTTTCATTTCTCCTCCTCTGCAGCTTTGCTCTCTTTCACTTGTGTTTTAACATCTTTTTGTTTGGTTATTTACTTCTTTATTTATTTATGGCAGTGAAAGCTGGGCCCCTTTACCTGATGGGGTGGTGGTGGTTCAAAAGCAACTCCTCCAGACTCATCCTTCATTCGTATTCACTCAGTGCCAGGAACTTGACTCTGGAGCCTTTCCTTGTGGGATGCTCTAACCTGGCAGCTTTGAAGGCAGCTCAGACCAACCTCGATTAGCATGACAATGAAGCTTCACCTGCAGTATTATCATCCTCAAAATAGCTGGAGTGGTCACAGAGCCTTTAACAAGTACTGCTTTAGGATAAAAAAAGACAGGGTAGGAAATGAATGGTGGCAAATGAGGACTGTAGTGGGGGGGATTAGAAGGGGTGGGGAGGGAGCTTGTTTGCTGTCCTGACTTGTTCTCAGGAAGTGTTCTCTGCAATTACAAAACTTCTTTGGTAGTGGCCCTTTAGAAATGCATCAGTAACTGCATTTCCATAAAAATTTAACATCAGTGTCTCTTCTGGCTGTAGAGAAAAAACAACACCCAGTCCACGTCAGCAGTGAGCTCTTTCAAATGTTCAATAACCCCTGAAAAGAGTCTGGGTGGGCATTATTATCTCCCTTTCACAGATGAAAGCCCATCTATCTATCTGTCTGTCCTCTGTTCATCTGTCCATCCATCTTCTATCTTGCTCTAGAAATGATTTTGTTACCAGAGAAAAACGTGCCTCAGCTCCCGATTGTTGCGGGGGGGTGGAGTCCTTGAGATATCCCGAGAAAAGGAATTTTCTGAGACTCGCACGGGAGAATGAGTGATCTTTATTTCTGTGGAATTACACCCCTGGGACTCCAAAGTCCCATTTCCCTTAGTTCAGCCATAGAAGAAGTGTAGCTGGGGTTTCAGTAGGGCTAAAATCAGGCCAGTGTCCAGAGTTTTCACTCCATGTTGGAGGGGGGTCCAACAGCATTAGGCCAACTGCAGTCCATTAGTCTACTGTGTGGGGGGGTCTGCATGACTGTGGGCCATGTGGGAGAATACCAGGAAGCCAAGCATGAGCCACAAGCCAAATGTGCCAAGAGGAACCAAGAGAGTAAATTTCTTTGTTCAGGGGATTATATATCCCAAATTTCCCCCTGCTTGCAGTGGCCATGCCCATTCTGGCCAACCATCTCTCTCCCCAGGTGTGACTAACAGGCAAGTACCTCTCCTATGCCATCCCAGCTTTACTGGGCAGGCATCGATATTCCCTTTGTTGGATCCTTTCCCCAGTGTTTTGCAGGGAACATGCCTATACTGTCTGGCCTTTCCTTTGCTCCTTTCCTATTATTAATAACTAGCTAATTACAACAGTATCAATATAAGGCAATTCCCAGATGAAGTACCCAAAGTGTCAGTGCTAGAAAGAGACAGTGCACAGAACTGAACTCAGATCTGCAGTCACTCTTCCCCACACCATGATTCCCTGTCAAGAAACAGGTTTGGCCGGATTCCTGTGGCTGATCCATACCTACTCCTTCCCAGTTTTTTTCTTAGCAGAGGGGTCCTAACATGAGTATGGAGTATGTTTCTACAGAGCCATTTAATTGGCCACTGGTCCACTTTGGGCCAGTGTAATCACTTTAATTTGCACATGTAAGCTGTTGGCTATTCTGCTGAATTTTTAAAAAGCTGGAATCAGCTGTTCCCTTATTACGCAGACATGGAAAACAGCAGAAAAACTGAGGCTTTCTCTAGCCATGTAAAGTCAAGTGCTAAGTGGGAGGAAAAGTCTGGATGATTCAAGAAAATCTCAAGCCTTCCCTCTCCTTCACCAGCACATGCATATAGAACAGGAAGAGAGAAAATCTCTATTGAAAACAAGAACCGACTGTAGCTGGTTTGCCATACTAGGCCAGTGGAGTAGTTCACATGAGGGGACATGATCCTAATGGCCTTGTTGGTGTGAAAGATGAAGCTATTCCCCCTCCCGCAAAAGATGATTTGGAAAAGAGGTGAGACAAAGGGATGAGTGAGACAAAGGCGAGATCAGTGAGACAGAGGAGATGAGTGAGAGGAGGGGAAGAGATGCAGAGACAAGCCATTTGGTGGGGTGATGAGGCACTGAGAGAGACAGTTGTCCCGTGAGGGAGACTTGGGTAGAAATAGCCCAGGAGTTCTAGTTTTGAGTTGTGTGTGGTGCTATGATATAATTCCCTCTGATCCCCAATCTTTAGTAAAAAGTATGTTTGTAATATGCAACAGCTTTGGTGTGAGGGGTGCTTTGGAGATTTAACAGGAAAAGGGATATACCTCGCCTCCAGGTTGGTATAGGGCAGAAAGAAGAGAGTGAAGGGGAGATGTGACAATTTGAGAGATCACCAGGAACAGGAAATCTGTGCGAGGGATGACCACATAGGACCCCTGGGCATCAACTAAAAATCTTTCAATATGTAGGATGGGGCTTGAGTCAGATTTCCTCTCAGATGTAAAAGAAATGGGACCCCAGAGATTTACCTGGACAGAATATATTTGCTTCCATTCTCTTGAAGTTTTGATAGAAGTCTGAATGATTAATTCAACAATTATGATTGTTGCTTCATCCTCTACATCTTTTTGTGGTTTGCTGTCCACAATCAATTTCCAGAGATGTCATATTCACATAGTTCTTTATAGTTTATAAGCACTTTGCATCATTTCACTCAATCTTCATAACCCCTTGGGGAGAGAACTAAAACCTGAAACCACCCTGGGGGCATTGATCTGTTGATATTAACTTATAGTTTGTGCTCACAAAATGACTTAACTAGTTGTATATGCAAAACAAAACTCAACCCAGTGCCTACATAGGGAGGAACATCCTAGGATGGCTTGGCTCTTGGTAGGTGGGGGAAGGGGTAGAGTTTGCAGCTATAGAGCAATTTCTCTTGCAGATGCTTTTCAAGTTTTAAGCACAAGCTAAGAAGGATTATCACATGCAACCCTATTGAAGCTGTGACCACATGTGGTCCAGTCTTGAGGAGGCAAGGCAGATACAACCCCTGCCCCTGCCGGACACAGACGATCCTCTTACCTCTCAGTGCAAAGACTGTGCCCCTGACTCTTGTGAGAAGGCAAGCCAGGTGCAGCCCCTTAGGTAGCAGCGACCCCACCCTTGGCTTTGTATTGTAATTCCCCTACATCCACCGGCCGCCAACCGCCAAAACTACAGTGGAACTAGAAGGCCCCCAAGTGCCTGGAGGCTTATCATGTATAAAAGGTGGCTGGAACCCAGGCTCGGGGCTCAGCCTTTGGAGGTGACTCTGCTGAGACAGCACCAGTGCGCATTAAACAGTCCTTTTCTAATCCTCCGAGTGCATGTAGTCTGTCTCTTCCCGCTGACGGAATTTCTGCCACAACAGTCTCAAAGCTATAGGCAAAGAAATAGCTCAGGAACCAAAAGGCAACTTTATAATATCTCTAGTTCTTGCTATTTTTAAAACATCATGAGTTGGATACAAAGTTGATAGCACTATTTCTAAAAATTTTGCTTTTCTATTTGATTAATCCTCTTTCATTCCCTTGATTATCCAGAGTGGTTCTCTTCTAAACTTTCTGAAAGAACACACCGTTGAGGTCTAGCCTGGGTAGTGTCTTTGGCTTTCTATCCCTTGCTATCCTTCCCCCCACCGCTCAACTCTGCAAAACTGAGTGGGGGAAGTTAGAATATGCTTTTGTGGTAGGGGGAAAAGGAAGACTAAGAATACATTTATGTAAACATTTCAGAGTTGCAATAAATACATGTTAAAAGTTAATCAGGCAATATGCATGGTTATTGTTTTGTTGTATATTTAGGCAATAAATGGTAATTGTTTATGCAAAGGATAGGGCTTATTATTTATTTTAAGGAACAAACTATATTTTTTATAGTTGTTTTTCTTCTGGCTTTGCAAGTTCTTAAGTGTTTTAAAATAATGGCTGTCCTTTGACTCTTGGCCTGGAACCACAACATAATTTAATTCTCATCGGAAGGACCCAAAATTAGACATTACTCACTGACAAAGACTTGTCAAAAGACAAATACTTAAATCTAATTCCTTAGAAATATTGGTTCCAATAATTCTTCTAGTCTTTTATAACTTAGGGCTGTAGTTTCTTGAGAAAACATTTTTTTTCTTATAAAATTTCTTAAAATAATTAAAGCTGTCTTGTCTTCAAGAGAAGCTTTATGGTGACTCACAAATGATGTGATTTTGGGGGCAAAATGAAGGTTCTTCTGTCCCCTGAGTTGCCACCCATAATTTGCTACAATTCGCTATTAGCTAAAATTATTTCAGTATTCTGAGCATTCCATATTCCGAGTTCAAGGAGCGACAACACTTTGCCTGAGTCATTCTCGCATCTCCAAGGGAAAACTGAATGGGGAGGTATTTTAGGTGCTAAAAGGGTTCAGAGGGACACTCATGCCTGGCTCTCCACGAACCGAGAGTACAGGCTTTTGCTGGCTTCACAGGCATAAAAGGACCTGACTGCCACATTGGGTTTTGTAGGTGGTAGGGTCAAGGTGGTAGGTAGGCAGTGAAGGGGAGCAGAATATGCCACCCCAAACTGTGCCTCTTTGGCATAAAGATCATCTTGAGCCAGTTATTTTTAAGAAAGGGCAAACTCAGAAGAAGCTCTGAAAACTGAGTAAAAGTTATCCTTTTGTAAAACACGTCTACATTTAGAGGGGAAATTTCTATTTGTAAGGGTGTCTCCCTCTCTGCACCACGAAGAGGAGAATAACTAATTCTCTAGAAACTCTGGTCAATGGAGGAGGCAAGGACTTAAACCTGCCTCACAGCCATACCCTTGCTTACTGTGCTTTGCCAGATAACCTCCAATAGCTGCCCCACACCGGGGCATTTCCTTCTGTCGTTAGTCAGAGATGGTATTTAAGGTGGTGGCTCGGGCCCCCTGTGTACAGGAGGTATACATATTATTAAACTTCTGTTTGTTTTTCACCTATTAATTTGTCGTATTATTAAGGGTATGAGGGTGGGATGGGGTTCTCAGCCAAGAGCCTAGAAAGTAGAGGAAAAATCCTTTTTCTTCCCCTACAGCAAGTAAGGGGAGGGAATCTGGGTGGTGTTTCCACAGCTTGTATGAGAGACTCCTGCCAAGGCATTCCGAAGCTGACCGCGGGTGCCTTCAGGCCTGGCGACTGCTCTTTTCCCCAGCTGTATGCAGGGGAGCATGTCGTCCCCTTCCAGGTAAGGGGTGCTACCACGATATTGTGGGGCTTTGAGTCTCCTAATTTTCCGTTGCCTGAAGACAAAAGAGAAGGAAAAACAGTTGAAAATCTTACCGATGGTCCAGTCTGGCTGTATTTCTTCTTTTCCTTCTCTCTTTAGCTCTTCTTTCTTCTCTGCTGGTGATCCAAGGCTGACTTCTCCTCCAACCTCTTCCTCTCGCAGGTTTCTATTTAAAGTCCAAGGCTTCTGGAAACCTCTTCTCTGTCTCTGAGCTGCAGAGGTCACAGGGGCAAGTGCTCCCTGTTGTTATTCCTGACAAGGTGAGGCAGGTTCTCTTCTCCAAAGCCTCAGCATTGGGGCTGATAAGCAGCTACTACAACTTCTTTCTGCTAGAATGGCCCCCGATTCTCTCTAGAGTGAAATCCCTGCACCTTGCAGGGCAGCAAGCAGAAGGGGCAAGGGAGGGGAAACCGCTGGAGTTTGCATAGCCCATTAATTAACCAAGGAAGAGGAGTTCTATGCGAGGTTATGCAAAATCTTATGTAGATTATCCTGGGTTCAGAATGCAGAATTCTGGCACTTTCACTAAATAGGAATTCAGCACTGCTGAAACACATAGAGAAAAAAAGTAGAAATGTTTTGAGTTAAACAGTTAAGGCTTTCATAATTTGCATTCACAATAATAACCACCATTTACATGTTGGTGACTGTAGGTAAGGCTCATTCCACCTACCTGTTCAGCTGTATCACTCTGTTCTCCAGGAGTTTTGATTTTGAGGACTCCAACTGACCTCTTACCTGTGCTGTCCAGTATATTCTGTATGCTCTGGCCACTATATATTTCCATCTCTGAGTTTTGCTTAAACCTTTACAAGGTATCAAACAGCCATGCAATATGTTATGAGGGTGTGAGTTTCAGAGTTAGACTTGAGTTTGAATCCTGATTCTGAGCAAAGCTCTATAACCTTAATGAGCCTTAGTTGTCCCTTCTGCAAAATGGGAATAATAATATCAATTTTATCATGGCTTGCGGGGACTGTTAAATGAGATTTTTGAATCACATAGCATGTTGCACACAGTAAGCTCTGATTATTATCCAAATTTAATGCAAATTTGAAGGCTCAGCTTGAGTCCTACCTCTTTCAGAAAAGTTTTCATTTCTTCATTTCCACCACAGCTGGAAGTAATCTCTGCATACTCTTGAGGTATTTCTTAGCTGTGCAATTCATATGGAAATTAAAACTGCATTGCTTCAAGACTTGTCCTTTGGTGTTATCTTATTAATTAACCTATCCTGTTATTTAATTAACTCTTCACATCTTTATTTCTTGTCTTCCCAATTTGACTTTAAGCTCTTTGAGGACAGAAATGATGTCTTATGCTTTATAGTCTCCCAAGATGTCAGAATAGTGCTTTGCAACAAATACTTGGTGAAATTCCTCTCCACAGATTAAGATCCAGGAACAAAATGTATTACTAAGCATTCTTTAAAAATATATATTTTTTCCTTTATTGATTTTAAAGAGAGAGGAAGGGAGACAGAGAGAAACAGAAACATCAATGAGAAAGAATATCGACTGGCCGCCTCCTGCATGCCCCCACTGGGGATCGGGCCCACAACCTGGGCATGTGCCCTGACAGGGAATCAAACTGGTGACTTCTTGGTGCATGGGTTGACGCTCAACCACTGAGCCACCCTGGCTGGACTACTAAGCACTCTTAAAGGATCACCTAGACCAGGGAATATGTTTCTTCCCAGAAGGAGCATATATTCCTAACAAGACCCTCCACCCTGTGTTTTTCATCTTTCATACTCTCTCTATTTTGACAAGGAACAAGAAAGCCCACGTAGTTTTTAGCAGAAGTTAATAGCAGTAGGCATGAAACCCTTGGAAAAACACATGAAGGGGTGGAAAATCCCCTTAATTAGATCCTGCTTGTTGAAAAGAGTGGCATCAGGAACAGGACTTAGCTTGCTTCACACCTCTTCCCTGGATCTTAGCAAGCCTTGAGGGAGCCAGCTGTGACTTTACCCACTACAGCCACATTCTGAACTCCAGGTCCCAGGTTTCAAGGTTGGAGCACAATCATTGCAGAATTCCTCCTTTCCCCTGGACCAAACCAGATGATTTTAGTTGTAAAAATCAGGAAATAATTTACCCAGTGAAGTAAATGGATGTGCTGCTTACAACTCTGGAGAAATCTCAGGGAGCAGATGAGAAGGTTTATGCAAAGTCGTTCAGTGTTTCAAAACACACACAGACACAGACAGACACACACATTTCCCCTCTAACCACACAGTGATAAACAGGGTTATCTTGTGATTAACGTGATACGCTCTACATTTGGGGTCGTGTTTACTGGACAAGGCCTCTTATTTTCCATACACGTTCCAGTATGAGACCAGAAAATGTAAACAATTATAAGAGTTTCATATTTCTCCCAGGGTCATTATGAGGATGAATGGAATCTTCTAGAACCTTGGTTTTATTGCCTTGGTTAAAAAACGAAACAAACAAAGCAAAACAAAACACTGAATGCAAAAAGAGGTTCAGGAAACCCTGAATTTCCTTTCTGGAAGGCATTGTTGGCCCTGAACACTCCTTGTGCATTGGTTATACTTGCATATAAACATGGGTTTGTCTGAAGATCTGGGTGTTCACAAGAATGCAGATCAGATCACAAAGTCATGTTGATAAACCTGGTGTCTTATGTACCTTGTCCTTGGATGGGTGGCCTCCTTTCTTCTGCTTGGTGGCACCAACTCTCAGGCTGCTGTCTAAGAGGTTCATTTCTCCTCTCCATCCCCTTCTTTTATTCTTTCTCTTCTTTTTTTTTTCTTTCCTGTTTCATCTTTCTCCTTCCACCCCTCCCAACACCACCTATTTTTGTGTGTTTTTGTTCCTTCAGCTTGACTTGACTTGTTTTTTTTTTTTAGTAAAACATCATTAAGTTATGCATTAAGTAAGTGATACCTGCCAGGCTCCTTATTATTAAGAAGTACTCTCTGGGTATAAATAAACAGGTTTCAAACAAAACAGAGTTCTTGTAAAATTTTTTAAAAAGTGAAAACAGCCATGACATGTAGAAACAAACCGCACCACATTTCTCCTTCAATGCAGCTATGCAGTGCAAGATTTTTTTATGATTAAAACTGTGCAGTGGCCCGGCTGGTGTGGCTCTGTGGTTGAGTGTCGACCCATGCACTGAGAGGTCACCGGTTCGATTCCCAGTCCAGGCAAATGCCCAGGTTGTGGGCCCAATCCCAGTGGGGGGCATGCAGGAGACAGCCAATCGATATTCTCTCTCATTGATGTTTCTCTCTCTCCCTCTCCCTTCCTCTCTCTCTAAAATCAATAAAGAAAAAATATTAAAAAAAACAAGAAAAAAAAACTGTGCAGTGGGTAGTGTCAGACTTTCACACAGGGGCAGGTGGGAAGGGACGGATTTAGTTTCTCACCCTTTTCTGCTGGCTGAACTCCAGGAAGAGCTGGGAAAAGGAGACATTGAGTCTGGGTCCAGGAGGAGACCGCAAAGATCCGTGGGATCTTTTTCTTGCTGTGAAAAGGAATTGTTCATTTCTTCCGATTGATCTTAATGGGAATGTTGCTTTGAAATAATCCGGTTTGTCATTGCCAGAAATGTTATCATCTCAGTTAGTCCCTACAACTCTCTAAGGAAGATATTATGAGCTTCTGTTTTACAGGTGAGGACAGTGTTCAGAGAGGGTCAGGTAAATTGCTAAGATTACTTGGGGCCAGGCTGGGAATCGAACCTGGCTGGTCTGACTTGAAAACCTCTTCTTAACCTGTTTAAAACATACTGTCTCTAATTAACAAAGTTTATTTGCATTTATTTCACTGGCTTTATTTTACATTTTAATTTTTTCCTTTATTAATATTAGTTATCTTATCCATAATGTTTAAAGTATGTATATCCATTAGGACTAAACTGATGCCAGATAAAATGTGTAGTGATCAGACTTTTCTCTTTTTCTTTGTCTTTTTTATTTTATTCTTCCCTCCTCCCCACCCCCCTTTCTTCCATATTTAGTAGCTTCGATTCTGGTTGTATAAATCAGATATTTCTAGTTTGGGGGTTAGTTCAGCTAGAATAGAAAAACATTGCTTCAAGCCTCCATCTCAAGTCTTGCTGGAAGTCTGGAGCTGTACTCAGTATTTCTGCAAATCCCTAAAGAGCTGTTAAAAACAAGGCAATAGGATCAAAATGGAGTCACTTATGCTAAGCCCCATGTTATCAAACTGAGTCTTAATTACGATTTCAGTCCTCCTAGAAATGGAATCTTAAACCAGTCCATCAAGAATCACTTTACCAGCACTGGTTAGGTAACCTGCCTGATAGACCCCTGCCATCCCCTAAAGGAAAGTAATCTTGAAGAAACTAATCTGCTTTATGCCTAGTATAACTTCCCTGTTCCCACTCACTTTACCTGTAAAGGTGTTTCATTTTATACAGCTCCTTGGAGCTCTTCTCTATCTGCTAGATTGGAGGCTGCCCAATTCAAACCGATGTTTGCTCAAATGTACATTGTGGCTCAGTGGATTGAGCTTTGTCTCATGGACTGAGAGGTCCTGGTTCGATTCCCGGTCATGACACTTGTCTGGCTTTCAAGCTCGATCCCCAGGGCCTGTGGGGGGCATGTGATCTATGTTTCTCTCTCAGATTGGTGTTTCTATCTCTAAAAAATCAACAAAAACATATTTAAGAAAACTTTAAAAATTCTTTAATATGCCTCAGTGTATCTTTTAACAAGGCTTATGTTCTCGCAGTTGCCTGTCACTCTGACTTCCTGTTCCTGCTGAAATTCTTGCTGTTGTGCGTGTCTCCCCTGCATCATTGTGAACGTAACATGTAGGCTCCACTCCGTTTCATGAAGTTCCTCCACCCCAAAGCTCTTGACACATGTCGCAGATGTCGCCAAAGCTTTGGAATCACACTGCAGCCCTGCAGGGGTTTTAATGACGGTGACACACACTTGTCTCCAAGTTTTTTGACCCTTTCCGTTATGGCACGTCCCCTCTAACCTGCTAAGTCCCCAGATTTCCCCATTTAATTGGCAGCCCCCTTTACTTTTTTTCACCTTTTCACGTTCCCCAAATCTCTTCCTTCAGTTACCAGTTAGCAGCCACCAGTAAACTCCCTGCTCCTTACCTAACCAGAATAATTTACCTTCTCTCTGTCGAAACCTTTTCCAGGACCCCACCTTTCTTTTAACTAAAAGAAAAGTTTTCTAAGAGAGATTTTTGTCTTCCTCCTAAGTTTCCTGGCTCAAAATGCACTCCGCTTACAAAGATAATAGTTTTCTTTCCTGTTACATCATCTGTATGAGATCCATATCCATGTTGTATTTTTATTTTATTTTCTGTGGACCTCTGGAAATCTGGTGGCTTGATGGCATAAACTTCTCACATTTATTCATTGGTATTAAATCCTTAGTTTTGCATTATTGTATTTTTCTTTTAAAAATCAAGACTGTTCTACTTTTAACAGGAAAAAGTGCAATCCCCTTTCTCTTACTATTAGGTTGAAATTCACACAATTCACGTTAAAGATAACTCTGAGATGAAACTATGAATGGAAACAGTGAGGTTTCACACCCTTTTTATTCATTTTCAGCCCCATATTATGCTCCCCCAAGTGTGGAAGAGGTTGCAGGGGGAAATCAGACGATGTTTTCTGATTATGAGCCCACGTCGGGTCCAGAACATGGGGGACAGCAGCTCTTTACTTTCCCCCCAGTTCATATGGACTTATTTGGGATGAGCACATGGAGTCTCTGCTCTCTCTGCTCTCCTCACTTGTTCTTCCTATTTCCCTATGCCCCCCCCCCCCCAAGGGTCTTGATGTCATTCTGGTTTACCGGGCAAGGTTAAGGCCCCTGGCATGATGTTCCTAGTGCCATCCTGGTGGCCGCACTCCCTACAGTCTACCAGACTGAGGGAAAAGAGCCGAGTCAGTGAAAGAGACAGACAACCTCCTCCAGGCAGGCATGCATTCAGGAATGATGTGAGTTTATGGGTGGGTTGCAGTGGCCTCAGGGAACAGGTAAGGATCTTGTACATTTATTAGGGTCTTTGCGTTCATCAAATTCTCCAATTTTTGTAACATCCTAACACATTTTCTCTCTCCACTGGTAATTACTGTGTGGGATCCTAATTTTGCTTGGTGTCCAGACTGGCTTCTCCCCTTGAACAGTGCCTATGTTTGCTGTAATTGGATGATGCCACACAACCCACTGCCGTTGCCAGATTTCATTATGACTTGGCCTCTTCTGTATTAATTTCCCCACTTTGGGGCTGTTTTGAAGCAAGTGAGGCCAATTTCCTTTTCAATAGCACAAATCTGGAGGCCCAATTTGAGCTGTGAGCTAAGTGGGTGCATTTGTGCAGCTCTGATTGACTGACAGTGCATTCTTTGTTTGATTTGATTTTTTTTAAAAAATGAGAGCTTGATCCTGAGAGGCAGCTGGCATTCACTAGAAGCCAGAGGACTCATCCTTGGAAAGCCAAGAAATACATTTGGGCAGCTGGTTTTATGCAGAATTATTTCTTGTTGGGGAGCGAGACCACAGGCCTGCAGTGCAGAGAGTTAGTGCTGCTCCTCTGCACCCTACTGACCCCAGAGACCTTCACGATCTGGTCACTGGAGGAATTTGGACTCAGAGGATGTAGGGGGATAGGAATAGATTTGCCAGAGAAAAAGACATGCCCAGTTAAATGTGAATTCCAAATAAACAAAAAAGTTCTGGTATAAGTATGCCCCTTGTAATTTCTGGGAAATATTGCACGGGCCACACTTAGACTAAAACATCATTCATTGCTTATCTGAAAGTCACATTTAACTGGGTTTCCTGTATTTTCTTTGGCCAAATCTGCAACCCTAGGTATACAGGAATAGATAAGTATGGTTGTGATTCCTGTCAAAAGTCATGAAGATGAAGGAATGAAATCCAGAGACAATGGGGAAAGAAGAGTAACGTGGATCATTTGTCAAAGAACTTCCTGTGGAGCAGTTGTTGAATTGCCACAGAAAGAAAATGAAAAATCATATCTAGTGGGAACCAAATTTGCTATTTGCGACTCCCTAGCAACAGGAACACGGGGAGCGTTAGGTTCTTAAAGACTTACCTCCTCCACTGGACATTGGTGATCGTGTGAACGAAGAGCAGGTGAGCACTTCCGGTTTGGCAGCAGGTATACTGGTGGCCCTTGAACTTGAGTGTGCATCCGACTCGCCCGGAGGGCTGTTAAAGCATAACTACTAGGCTACACTCTGTGTTTCTGACTCAGCAGGTCTGTGGTGGGGCCTGAAATTAGACATTGATAACAAGTTCCCAGATGATACTGATGCTTCTGATCTGGGGACCACACTTTGGGAATCGATAGTTTACATCCGAGCTATCTACTATGGTGGCCACTAGTACTTGAATTATGGCTAGTCTGAGTTGAGAAGTACTTTACATGTAAATACACATCAGGTTTAGAAGACTTAGTATGAAAAAAAGAATGTACAATATCTCATTAGTTATTTTAAAATATTGATTCCATGTCAAAATGAGAGTACTTTAGATATACTGGGTTAAATAAAACATATTATTAATGTTAATGTCACCCGTTTCTCCTTTTTCCAAACAACGGCTACTAGAAAATGTAAAATTACATCTGGGACTCAAGTTTGTGGCTTGTGTTATATTTCTGCTGGACAGTGCTGTTTTAGGCCACTTGGGTCTGAGTTAGTGGGGGGAAGACAGGGAAAAAGTCCTTAGATTTTTGTGCTCTGTTATTGAGTTTTGTATCCCTTCTAAAATTTACTAAATTCTCTCCCTTGGGAGTGTCTTTTGGAATTTTTTTTTTTTTTTTTTCTGATCAAGTCTCGTTTATTCAGGGGGAGTTCACATAATATATAGGGGAAAAACAGGTGAAACAGTTAATAAGTATCCCACCTGAAGCAAATTCCAGTAACTACCCCAGGTGGAACAAATGATAAGCAAAGGATGGAGTAAACAATTATCTAGAGGAATGCAGGCACTGTATGCAGAGAGACCCCGCCCTGGGGCCGGAGCCTGGTGCTTGGTGCAAGTCGCATCCGGAGTGTGTCCTCGTGGTTGTAGGGCAGGCTGTGAAAGCGAAGATTTCTACTGGGGGAGGCAAGGATGACCAGGCCGTCACTCCTGGCCAGGAGGCCTTCTGTTCCATCTGAAAGGTGCCCACTTCTGTTCCTACAGTTGTCTCTTTGCCCCGTTTTGACCATTTACTGAGTTAGAAATAGAACCGATGGAGGTGGAACCTGTAAATAATCATGAGATGTTCAGGCCCTAAGGGAACCCATTGCCTCCCCCATTTTCTCTGTAGTAAACGCTCAGCAAGAATCCTGGGTCCAGGTCTGGGTTCCGTAGCTATTAGGGCCACGTAGAATTTGGACAAGGTTAGGTAGAAAGCCCCGGAGAACATTCAAGCTTCTGAAAATGGAATTTCCCACAAGAGGCCACCCTAACTTGGACTGTTTCCCCTGGAGAACAAAAGCCTTCAAGTATTTGTAAGGTTATTTTACGGAAGGCTGTGGATAATTGTCTGTGTCCACTAAGAATAAAACTGGTGGAAAAACATTTAAACTGTTACATGGGGGACTTGAGTTTCAGGAAAAGAAGAATTTCCTGACACTGAAAATAGTTGACCACTGGAGGGGTGCTGGTTAATTCTGCCCAGCCCTTCCCTTACATGTCTTGCCTAGCGTGCAGTAACATTCCTGGTTAGGGGACTAGGAATTATGCCCTGAGACATGGGAGAAGGCTCAGCCTCATTCTGGTCAGAGAAAAGAGGCCAGAATACAAACCTATGATGCCAGACTGCTGATTTTTGCCAAATTCCTGATTCCCAGCCTGTGTCACCTTTCCTCTCGCCATCGATTTTAGTCGCTCATCTTTCCCCTGAAGAGCCAGTTGTTGAACATTTAGCAACACCTGGCGAGAGGTTAGGTAGCACAGCAAACACTTTTCTGGGTTCATGTCTTATCTCCTCGGGCTCCCTCTTTTCCCAGCTATCAGAAGGATAAATCTAATAGATCTGGTGACGCAGAAGCAGTGAACAGATTGATAATCTCAGGGGAGGGGGGTGGGAAGGGATTAACCAAAGAATTTATATGCGTATATGCATAACCCATGAACACAGACAATCGTGCGGGGAAGGCCTGGTGTGGGGGGTGCCGGGCGCAGGAGCGGGAGGGAGGAGGTCAATTGGGGGAGGAAGGGGGGATTTCTGTAATACTTTCAACAATAAAGAGAAATTTAAAAAAAACCCCAAAACCAGAAGGGGACAGGAAGCCAGACACTCAGCCTTTGGAGAGAGAATTCTGCATCGCATCCTGCACGCTTCCTCGGTGGCTCCCCAGTGGGAATGAGCCTCAGTTCTCGTTCTACTGACTTTGCTTCTTTTCTCTTTTACTCTCCCCTCTCCTTCACTCCTAAGTCTGGGATCATCTTCCAAATACATTGCTTGTGCCCATATCCTTGCCTTAGGTTGTGCTTTGGAAGGAACTCGAACTAAGACAGGTAGCTCAGAGTCCCAGGGAGAGCTGGGAGGCCACCGAGCCAGAAACTGCTCCAGGTCACCCACAGACATTGGAAACACCCCTCTGCCGCCACCGGGCACCGGATGTCCCCACCAGAAGCTCTGCCACTGCCCCTAGAAACCAGACACAGTTGTCTCCACTCTGGACAGACTATTACCTCAGGCCATTAACCTCTGACGAAAGTCTGGAGTGTGTTCATTGGTGGACCCTAGAACCCATGTTTTCTTTCTTGTTGTAAGGATGTTTATACATAGTTCAGTGACTTATTGCTGTGTAACAAACTACCCCAAAACTTAATGGCCCAAAAAAAACAATTTTATTTGCTCATGGCTATATATAAGTAGCAGATTGCACTGATTTGAGCTAACACTTTTTTTTTTTACTATTCTCACCTGTGGTCTTGCATGTGGTGGTACCATCTGGCCCCTCTGCTCAGCCTGGATGGTCTCTGATGGCCTCACTTATATTATTGGTGGTGGGTCCTGCTGGCTGGGCACCTCTGTCCTCTGCGTGGTCTTTCATCCTCAAGGACACTAGCCTAGGATTCCTCACACGGCAGCATGAGTCCCAAGAAGGTGAGAGTCACAATATCTCTGAAGACGTAGGCTCCAAAGTACCAAAACATTACTTACGTCCAGACTCAGGTGGTGGGGAAATAGATTCCGATTCCTAATGGGAGGAGCAGCAAAGTCACGTTGCAAAGGGATGGGCAAGCGGGACTAAGAGGATCATTGGGACCATTTTGCTAACAGTCTGACTCAGGATGTGTCTGACTTCTACAATGGGAGATGGGATTCATAAGCAGGGAATTCCTCAGATCTGAAGAGGTGTTTTCAGAGGTGTTGGATGACTCAAAAAAAAAAAAAAAAAAAAAAAAAAAAGACAAATGTTCCCTCTAATTGGCTTGTTCCTGAGTTGGGTGATTACATCTCTCATTCTTTAAAATAAATTTTTTTTTTTGATTCTCGAGAGAGGAAAGGAGAGGGAGAGAGGGATAAAAATATTGATGAAAGAGAACTCATCAATTGGCTGCCTCCCTCGTGCCCCCCACTGGGGATATGGCCCACCGGGGCATGTACCCTGACTGGAAATTGAACTGGTGACCTCCTGGTGCATGGGTTGACACTCAACCACTGAGCCACCTAACTGGGCACATCTTCCATTCCTATTCCCCAGGCCCCTCCTGGGCTACTGACCTCCTAGGAAGACCCCTTCCTGGTTTCAGTCTCGTAGGGTCACGGCCAGGAGGACACTGGGCCTAGCTTTGTGACCAGTGTAACCTGTGTGGAGGCACAACAGGTCCTGGGCAGGACTGAAGTCTGAGGCTGGGTGTAATTAGCGTATAATCAAAGTGAGAGTTCAGAAGGCATTGTTTCGAAGAAATGCACTGGTTTATATAAACATGCGCTGTTTAGCAACATTCATTAATTCAACACTCTTGAGTACTGTGTATTTTTAGAGGGCGATGAAGGCCTATACCAATAATAAATCCTGCTTTAATTATTGATTTTTCTCAAAGGAGAGTGTGAGGATTAAACAAAAAGAGGAAAGGAAATGAGGGAAAGGAAAGCTGATGCCTACTGACGGCCACTGTTGTGGGGGCGTTAGGACATTCTGGTCCTTGGCATTTGCTTACCCTTGCCTCCGCTTTTGAGATGGGGAAATCAGGGTTCAAGAACGTTTATATAACTCGATTAAGGTCCCATGACTAACAAAGACTAAACGACAAAGTAAATACAGACGCAAGTTTAACTCCCAAACCTATGATTTCTGCCCCTATTGTGCTTTCTGTACACAAATATAATTTCAGGATCTGTGAAAAGTTTCTCTACCAAGGTGGTATCATACACTGGTGTGCTTTTTATTCAAGGGCTCATGTGGCGGAGTCAGAACAGAACTGGATTTTCAAATCCTGATTCTGCTCCTTAGGAACTCTGATCATAAGTGAGTCATTTGGCTTCTTAGATCCTCAGTTTCCTCATCTGTAAAATGGGGATAATGCCAGTAACTCTCTATACTGTTACTCAGCATTTAGCATGGTGCCTGTAGTTAGTAAATCAAATCATGCCAACTATTATTGTTAATAACAATCAGCAATTGGTTTCAATTATAGAATATGTTTATGCTCTGTCTATATTGTTCAGGCAAACTGAAGAAAATACGTTAGATTTACTTTGGGGAGTAATTGTAGGTGCTAATGACAGTGCAATGAGTGGGATTACTGCATACATAATTCAGATTTGGTTATTAGGTACTTAGATTCTTGTTAAAGTAAATTATGGGAAAGAAAAAACCCGAAAGCACTGTTTCAGCTGTTTAATGATATGTTTAGTAGAGATGTGATAATGACTGAATTAGATTAATTATGGGGTCCTTCCATGAATTGTTTAGTAGTGAATTTGCACATATCTTCTCAGATAAGCCCATGTGTTGGATGAATGGTTTGAATTTCAAGTTTACCTGTAAGCAGCACGAGGGATGGGACAGGTCATTTCTGAAAAAGAGAACTTGTAAATACACATATCTTGGGTCTTCGAGGGCATGGAAGTCGATATTATTAAAACTGCAAAGAAAGGAGAAGGGAGGGTTTGTGCATTACTGATTTACATTTATTTCCGTGTTCGCCAGACTCACACAGGGCCTGAGTGAAACTCTTCTCCATAATCATAAAAGCCAACATCTATTAATTTTTTTTTTTTTTTTTATCCTCACCCGAGGATATTTTTCCATTTTTTGTACAGATAGCGTGGGAGGGAGAGAGAGGAAGGGAGAGAGAGAGAGAAACATCGACGTGAAAGGGACACATCGAGTGGCTGCCACCCGCACGACCAACCAGGGCCGGGGACAAACTGCAACCGAAGTACGTGCCCTTAGTGGGAACCGAACCCGGGTCTCTCCGGACCGCAGGCCGACGCTCTAACCGCTGAGCCAAACTGGCCAGGGCAAGCCAACATCTATTTAATGCTTACTGGTTTCTAGGCATCACGCTAAGTACATTCCTTCTTTTTAAAAAAATGCGTATCTTATCTTCAGCCTGTGCCAATAGATTATTAATTCACCCTTGTGACACACGGGGAAACCGAAGCTCAGAGAGGCCGAGTAACTTGTTCAGGGACAAAGTGATGGGACGGATGTAAACCCAGGCAGCCCGACTGCACAGCCCTCACTCAGCCTAACCAGAATTTGTGAATGAAAGCCCTTGTTGGCAAGGGGATTCCTGTTGGCTCTGGAACTGGGAAAGGTAGTCAGTGTGTATCAATCATAGTTTAATGTCTGTGCTTAAAAGTGGCCCCTTGCTTCCTTGCTCTTAAGAGGCCAGACTCTCCTGCTGGCTATGAGCAAGGAGGCATGTAGCCTGATTGCTATTGGCAGCCATCCCGCAAAGTGAAGGAGAGCTGGCCTTAGACTGAAGCCAACGCCACGCATAGCGGAGTGGAGAGATGGGAAATTCCTGGGTCTTTGACGGCATCACTGGATTGACCCAGCAGTCTGCTCTGCTTCTGGACTTTGGCTAATGTAATGGATTTCCTTATTGACTGTGGCAGAAACAGCTAGTTGCTTCTCCAATATCATGCTTTCCTCTTTCCTTACTGACCAAACGGCAGTTTTGCTCTGTCAGTTTAACTGGCTATTGCCAGTTAAAAAGCTGTACTTCTGGGTCTCCCTTGTATGGGGGGGCTGGCCAAGCAACATAACTGTAGCCAGCGAGATAAAAACCAGAAATCCCTGCTGGAGTGCTCTAGGAAAGCTTCGCTTTCTGATAAAGGAGCCACCCCCTTTTCCTTCCCGATGCCTGGAACGCTGGCGGCTGGAGCTGGGAAGAGCAAGAGAGTCGCAGAGCCCTGGGTCCGAGCTGCCACAGTAATGCTTAGAGGCCTAATCTTCTTGTTCTGTGAGAAAAAATAAGACCCCAATACGCTTAAACCAGTGTCTCCCAGTCTCTGTTATTTGCATGCAAATGAAATTTCTAACTCGGAAATTGAAATCTTTCCTTGACGTCGATCCTTCCTTGTGTTCGGTTATCTTCTGCGGCATAACAAACAATCTCAAAACCGAGAGACTTACAACAATTGTTTTAATATTTTTCATGTGTCTGTGGGTCAGAAATTCAAACAGGGCATACTTATTGATTTAATTAAAGAAAGATAATTTCCTTTTGTCCGTCACCTCCGCGGCCTCTTCCACCTCCATCCACCCCCTTCACCCCGTAATCACCACACTGTTGTCCATGTCCGCGAGTCCTCTCTCTCTTTTGCTCAATCCTCCCCCATCCCCCGAGCTGTCTGCCTGCTCTCTGTCTATGAGTCTCAGACAGGGCATATGTAAGCTGCCCAGCCAACCACTCAGCTACAAGTGATGCTCCGTGCTTCTAAGAGGCGGGTCCCGCCACCAGGCCCCAAATTCTGTTGTTGATCATGTGTCTTGGTCACGTTGAGGCAATGAGGCAGACAGATAGCTTCAAGCCCAAACGGAGGAGGTGGCTGCTGATATGTGTGGCCTGCAGAGACGATCCTGAGGCAGTCTGTGCCGGCTTCTGCCTTGGTACCAGGCCACAGAGAGGCTCAGGCAAAGTCGGAAGACGGTCTAGGGGAGGGCTCCTTGCTTCCCCTGCATGACGAAGGGCAACCGATCACCTACCCCTGAGCTTGAAAGAGGGAAATAGATTCCATTTCAGAAAGATAGTCTAGGACCAGGGTTGGCCCAGGGCCCACATCATTGTGAAAGATGGACAAGGAAAATCTCTCCAAAACTGTCAGCCCCGTCTTTCTACCATTAGAGATGCATTCCTTCAACCCTTTGCATTTTTCCAGCTTGAAGAGCCTTCTACTGCAATGCAACTACCTTAGAAAAAGTTGATACTTTAAATCTGTGCCTCTCCAATCACCATGTGCAGCGATTTCAATAGGGATAGAGAAGCCCACAGGATAAACCCGATGCACAGAATCTGCCCCAGAAAAAATTGCCTTTTACAGGGAAGGAACTCACAGTTTTTTTTTCATATTGAAATTAGTGCAGGTGTAGTATGACACGGTGCACGCATTTGCAAGTCCTTAAGATGCATCTTTGAAGAAATCAGAATTCCAGGGATCAGAGCCATCGTCCTCAGCGAAGGGTGTACATTGTTAGGTATACGTCATTATGAGCTTTCACAGTGAAATCCGTGCTCTCCTGAGAGAAAGGCTTTGTGGAACCTTCCACGGACCGCATTGGCACTGCGGTGTCAGACTGAGAATTGCTGAAGAGGGAGGAGGCGAGGGGACCAGTCTTCCTCTTTCTTTCTTTTGTCACCGGTGGTAAATTTCACTGGCTTTCTCAGTGCTGGTCCGGACTAGGAACACGTGTTCGTTTTCAAAAACCCAGTTACCTGGTATTCACTACTTGACTACATGCACGTCCAATTTGCCTTTTCATTGGCTCATTCATTGCCTTACTGTCTGTCTCCCCACTTGAGCATTTTAGAATCCGTTGTCTGCCCATGGGTCTCCCCTTTGTGAGTTCCTTTTGTGTACTCGAGCGCCGTGGCCATTACCTGGGTGGCTGACCTGGGCTCATTAATTCTGATAGTTTGACACCTCATTGATGCTGATAATGCTAATTGTGGATACTGCTGCAGCCTTGGTTCTGTTTGTTCCACTTTGCTTTTTAGCTGAAACCTCAGGGGGACTCATTTTGTCATGTTGCTCATTTCCATTTTTCATTGCTTCTTCTTATTTGTGTGGTAGACAGTGGCCGGCTGAGCAAAGTGTTTTACTATTTTTAGCACAATGTAGGGAAATTCAGAAGAGAAGAGGTAAGCATAATTTTTACTGAAACCTCTATTGTTCTTCACTTTCTCTATAGTATTTATTTGTGTGTGTGTGTGTGTGTGTGTGTGTGTGTGTGTTTTAAAGGCCTTTGGAGAATCTTAAAAAATTTAAAAGCAAAACATAACAACGCCAAATAAAAATGCCACACCTGCTCAGATGCTCAAGCAAATGGTGCGAAAACAAAGTAAAAAATCAAAAAGCAAAAAAAACCAAAAAACAGAACCCACAAAAAACCGGGGGTGTTGGGTTAAAAACCAACAGCAATGAGCACTCTGAAACAACTTGACGGGTTGACAAGATAAAAGAGAGATGATTCTAGAATGGAGTTGGGGCTAGGGCAGAACAGGGCAGACCAGAATGGGCAGTGGCTCCCTTTCATGTGTTTTCAGAGGACTCTTGTGTCCTTGGCTGAGTAGTGTGAATAGGGCAGCGTGGCTGCTGACCCCGGAGTAACCAGAGGCGCCGGTGCGAAGGTGCTGAGGTGTGCGCAGTGGGCCGTGGCAGAGGTGCTGAGTATTTTGGGTGTGGGGTCTCACGTGTCTTTTAGAGCGAATGGACACGGTGGAAAATGACATGGGAAAGGGAGGTTGGGGTCAGACGAAGGAAGGCCCTGAGTGCCTCACCAGCTTTGCGGTGGCTCCCACATTCTGGTGACACTGTCAGGTAGGGTCCCAGCTTGCTCATGTGAGGATGAACTGCGGAGAGTTTAATAAGAGGGTTACTTATGAAAGGGTCAGATGTGTAGAGAAACCCCTGGGGTTAGTGCAGTCCCCTGGGCATAGTGAGAGGGCTTGGTTGTCATCTGTCGGCCTGACAGTGACAGAGGAGGGTGTGGTCGCCCTAACCACAGATGGCTAGGGCTGCAGGTGACAGCGTTGGTCAGGAGTGAAATAAAGACCCCTTTCCCCTCTGATTTCCTACCACTGCTGCCAGTAATTGTCAGTGTTCACCGGAGAGAAACAACCACCAGCATGTATATATACATGCATACATACATATGTACATGTACAGATTGAGAGAGAGAGAGATTTTAAGGTATTGACTCACATGATTATTAGAGGCTTGGCCAATCCAAAATCTGCAGGGTAGGCCAGCAGGCTGGAGACCCAGGAAAGAATTGCAGTTCAAGCCCAAAGGCAGTCTGTTGGCAGAATACCTTTTTGCTTGGGAGAGGTGAGTCTTTGTTTTATTCAGGCCTTCAACTGATTGGACGAGGCCCACCCGATTATTATTATTAAAGTAAACTACTTTACTCAACGTTTGCCCATTTAAATGTTAATCTCATTAAGAAAACACCTTCATCAAAGCATATAAAATATAGTTTGGCCAAATATCTGGATATCATGGTCAGCTAAATTGTCAGGTAAAATTAACCAGTACACTGCCCGTTGGTAGTCCCAATCAGAAGCCTGAGAGAGTGGAAGCCTCATGATGCTGTGTGGGGGGCAGTCTCCCAGGCACAGGGTCCGATGGCGGCTGGACCTGGAGGGTGCAAACCTTTTACCCCAGTGTGATATGGAGGAAAGGAACGTCAGCATTTTGCTTTTACACCTTCACTGCTCTGTTTAGAAGCTGGGGTTGAGGTTGAAGGTCTTTGTAAACTTTAAGCTTTTCCAGAGACCCTGTATAACACAATGCCTCCTTCTGCCCCCCAGCAAATGGATGCAAACATCAAGTAGAAATGAAATCTCTTAAATTGTTGCTGGTTTTTCCTTTATGCGTTTGTTTAATTTTTTTTCTCTTAAACTATAAGTATAAGCCATGTGTGATTTCAAAAGCAAGCACCTGGATAGTGTGGAGAAACAAAAAAGTTTACTATTGAAATCTGTGTACCTATTTTACTATAATAGCCCCCCCCCCCCCAGCTGTCTACATTTCCAAGGGGTGGCACAGAAGGACAAACTATCCTGAGAAATGTAAGTTAGCTCTGATCAGGGGCTTCATTACTCAGGCTGTGAAATACCAGGAGGAGTTTCTCTGTTGGTGGTTTTGAATTTTGGACTTTATTAAAAAAGTAAATGCACCAGGGGTCAAATTTACATCAAAACAACATATGTAAAATGGAGGCAATGAATTATTTAGCTCTTCAAGACAAAATGGATTTGAAAACCCCTAACTCCTCAACTCTTCGCTTCCTTTTGCACGATGCGGCGTGTCTGTTGAGTTCTGGAATGGTCTTCTGCAGGAATCTGAACACTGTTATCACAAATAAACAGGAGACACAGTGCTCTACTGGAGACGCTACTGGGTCCAAGTTCAGATGACTTAAGGGATGGCTTCTAGGAGCAGAGGAGCAACGACCACAGGTGCCGCCAGGGTAGGGGGTGCCGCAGTCCTGGTTAGGGAGAAATAACTCACTGCTTTACCTGGGCGAGTCTCCTTCCCTTTCTGGGGTCTTTCTCCCTAGAACGAGGGAGCAGGCAGGTCCCATACTGGAGAGGCAGCCATGAGCACACACCACCTCTGTCTGATAACACAGCACAGACCACTTTTCCCGCATCGTACACTGCATAGCTCAGGTCATGGGTCTGAGGAAAACCAGCTTTTATTCTGGCTGCAGCTGGTCAGCGGGCGGACATGCTGAGCACAGGCAGCCGTGTCTGGAGTGGACCCAGATGCTGCAGGACTCTGGGGTGCCTGGTGGAAAGGCTGCTTAGTGAAGCTTCAGTTGACCCGTGGAAACTGGACCGAGGCAAAGACTTCTCTTCAAAGCGAGTGCTAAGAAACCTGGCAGGTCACTTGAGCTGGTTCCACCCTACGATGTCAGTGACGGGGCTGTGTCTCCAGGAGGTTGCTGCATGTTTCCGGACTCAGAAGCAAAGTCGACGAGGCAGCTTCCTGTGATCCCATTTCCCCACGTGGCCTTTCAATAAATGCCCACCACCCCAATTGATCCGAGCGCCTCTTCCTCGTCTGTTTAACTAGCTTGACTGGATTACCCAGGACACTCCCATCGAGCTCTAACAGTGTCCAATTCCACTTCTGCTGTGAGGCCAGGGAGGCAGGGTGGCGCAGGGGCTGTGGGTCAGATGCCTGCATTCCGCTCGAGCTCTGCCACCGTTGGGTCAGGTAGGATCTCAGTGCCCGTAACCCTGACACAAAACAGCAGACTTTCAACCAGCACGATTGCAGGGTGTCACACCCACAGGAGTTCAGGACTGGTGAGGCAACCCTGTAACTTCAGGATCCAGACTCCTCTTCTTGCTGCTCCCAGCCGAGAGTAAGCAATACAAGTCTGATTTCTGTAGCGTTATAACTAGAGAAGAATGAGAAAAAAAGACATTGGGCTTAACTAGCGGTCTCTGCCCCAGTAACTCACTAACCACTCTATCTTGGAAAGTGATATAATCACTTTGTGCTTCAGTTCCTCTTATACAACAGGGTTACTAATAATACCTCACTCCTAGGGTTGTTGTGAGGCTTAAATTAGATTGTATGTAGAACGGTGCCCAGCACATGTTAAAATGCTCATTAATGGTTAGCAGTTTTTATTATCATTATTAACACTTATTATTCAAAATCAGGGATGAAACACAGGAAAAAAACATGGGAAAGACTTAAGAGCTGTCAAAAAAAATGTAGCCATATCTTTAATGAGTATTGAGCACAAAAAAGGGCTCAATGAAGTCTTTCCACTTTTGACCGTTTTTAGGCAGCTGCTAGGACAAAGAGAAACCTGCAGAATATTCTCAGCACCTCATGCTCACTGTTGCAAAACGAATGACATCACGAGGTGCAGATGCCCCTCGGTGACATCACCTCTGGTGAGCTGTGACGGCAGAACCTTGGAACCTCTGTGCGTTTTCCAGGTGAACCGGAGTCGCGTGATTTCTGTGAACTTGCAAGTGAGCTGCGCCCAGTATGGATGTGGAGTGTGTGTGTGCATATGTGTGTGGTGTGCCTGTGTGTGAAATTAGCCACATACTGATTGAACGTTTCTCTATGCTGAAGGGATGAGATGGTTTTGAGAGCCATAGGGGGAAACAAAACAATGAACTTATCATGTTGCTCGACTCAACAAGCTCTGGGATTTAGAAACTAACCCTGAGCCATTAGTGTGGGGCTTTCGTTTTTTAATAGGAAAACGTTCCCCATAGGTCGAGCAATGTTCTCATTAGGGTGGTTTAACACTTTCATAGGCTTCGGAGATACCTAAGGGGAGTGTTCCATGAGTAACGCACCATGCAAACAATTATTTCAGACATTTCGAACACGAAGCGCTACCCGCTTCGTTGTGTCCCGTCCTGGGCTCTGGCGGGTAATGAAAGACATATTCTTAATGTGAAACAAAAGAGGATTGTGAATATTAAAAAAGCAGCCCAGCCAGCTAGAGTTAAACTGTCAGGATCAGATATTAACTTAAACCACATGTGAAGTGCAGCTGTTTCTGTTGAAGCTTTCATCAGGCTCAAGTGGAAAGATTGGTGGGTTTTAATATGTGGTTTCCAGCCAAGCCAATAGGAATCTGGGGAAAATGTGTGTGAAATCAGGGCTCTGCCAGGGGGGTCCGGGGCTCTGGGCTGGCTTTTCTTTCTGTTAATGTAAACAAGGTAACCCAACACTGAGGGAAAGCCTGCTCCGTCCAAAGGTTTAGCTGAAAGGACCTGGAGTGACCAGTGTCTCTGGAGTTTGGGGACTCGTTCTACTTTCTTTCAAGAGACGTGCATAGGTCCTGCGGTGTCAGGAGTAGGGACAAAGGATCCGTCTTCTCATATCTGTTTGGTGTTAGTTCCTCTCAGAAGCCTCTAGAATTTGTTCCGCTTCTAGTAACTAATAGCATAGAGATGGCAACTCTATGCAAACTTCCTGACATGCTCATTGGGTTCCACCTCTGAGGATTAAAACTTGCTAAGAAAAGCGGTGATATGTACGACGAGGGGCTTAATGGTTACATGAACATGAAAACATCAGAAATTAATAAAAGAATATCAAAGGCATGAGATGAGTGCAAAAATAAGGATTAATTACACACGATTTTTTTTACAAGGACTGAATGAGTTAACTGGCTTCAAGGTTGGTTGGGGTGCTGCCTGATTTTGTCCAGCCTTCTCCTGTGATCTCAGATTATTGCAGGGATCTTAGATGATTGCTTCTGGACCGACTACCGGGTGAGTCGGCCTTCCACCATGTGCCTCCAGCATCACAGTATTGCTTTCAGCTTCAGAGACATGTAGCAGAAATAATCTTTATGGGCCCACAAGTTCAGGAGCCGAGGGATGAAAATAAAAATATTCAAATTGTACTCAGTGATCTTATTTGAAAGACTACCATTTATATGCATTGATCCATGTGTTCAACAAACATTTACTAGGCAGCTACAAGATTCAAAGGACTTTGCAAGGTGCTCTGGGAGATACAAAGGGAAAAGGAATTGACATTTATTGAGAACATACTATGTGCTAGGATGTAGGCCCTTTAATTGCATTTTCTCATTTATTTCCCCAAACTTTGAAAGGCAGAAATTGTAAGACATGATCTTTACTCTCAAGAGCCTTCAAGTCTGGGGTTAAGTAGCAAATAAAAGATATGTCCAAATACCCATGAAAGAAGGTAATTATAATCATATGCCAAAAGAGAGGTTTCAATGGGAGCTAAGAGACTGGAGTGATTACTTGGGGAGCGGAAGAAAGTTTATTGGAGGAGACCACATTTGAATTGAACATTGAAGGTTGGGTAAGATTTACATTCACAGAGAGGTGGGACAAGGGATGATCCACGTAAAGATGAGGATGAGTTGCCCTGGCCGGTTTGGCTCAGCGGTTAGAGCGTCGGCCTGCGGTACAGAGAGACCCGGGTTCGGTTCCCGCTGAGGGCACGTGCTTCGGTTGCAGTTTGTCCCCGGCCCTGGTTGGTCGTGCGGGTGGCAGCCACTCGATGTGTCCCTTCACGTCGATGTTTCTCTCTCTCTCTCTTCCTCTCTCTCCCTCCCGCTCTGTCTGAACAAAAAATGCAAAAATGTCCTCAGGTGAGGATTAAAAAAAAAAAAAAAAAAAAGATGAGGATGAGTAGAGGAGGGAAGAGGGAAAACAATGCCTATGAGTCATAACTACTCAGGAGTTTAGCAAAAAATCACTTGTAATTAAATTTCCCTTATTATTATCTCTTGAGTCCAGCACAAGGTACTACAGAGGGCTTGACTTTAGGGCCATGTTGCATGAAGAATACACATCTTTAAACACACAACCAGTGTGGTGAGATGCTTGAGCTATCAGAGTCCTGCTCAAATTAAGACCTGATAAGGCAAGTGCAGGTTCTTCTTTCCAATCTTGTGCCCAAGGTCACAGAGTGGGGTGGCTGGTAAAGTGGCCAGAACTCATAACTTGTGGTCATCTCTCTGGCTAGTGATGCTGGGGCTGTGCCATTGAATTTCAATGGTTAACGCCACGTAGCATTTGACTGAGAGTCAAATCCAATTTCATTACAGGGTGTGTGTGTGTGTGTGTGTGTGTGTGTGTGTGTGTGTGTGTTAGTGGTTGAAGGTAAGGGTAGGAGACAAGACAGCCTGGCAGAGACAGAGAGCCAGGCGCAGGGGTTTGGACTGAATTTGGTGTAGGTTTGGTGGCAGTAGGATGTAAGGAAAGGAATCAGGTAAGCATATTTCACTAAGCTGGAGCTATTGAATTGCAGGGTTGTGTTCTTTGAAACATAGTCACCCAAACTCAACCTTGTCACGTTGCTAGAACTTACTGAATTGAGTAGACAGCAAGTGCCCTTTCTAATCAGCCCCTGTTTCTGATGGAATATTGAGTCACCACGCTTCTGGTTAAATCACTCAAGTCCCTAGGCACAGTGCCAGGGAGACTACAAAGATGTTTGGGAGACGCTTCCTATCCTCAGGCGGTTCACAGACCGATGATATGTTCATGAGAAGGTGACCAGTGGTTCATGGTGAGGCAGGTCTGTATGAGCCCAGTGAGTAGCTTGAGAAGTTGCATTTGTTTCCTAGGGCTGATAACAAAGTACCACAAACTGGGTAGCTTAAAACACCAGGAATTTATTCTCTTATAGTTCTGGAGGTTAGAAGTCCAAAATCAAGGTATCAGCTCAGTTGTGCTCCCACTGAGGGCTCTAGGGAAGTCTCCTTTCCTGCCTCTTGTGGCTTCTTGTGTTTGCTGGCAGTCCTTGGCATTCCTTGGTTTGTGCCAGCACAACTCCAGTCTGTGCCTCTGTCTTCACATGGATTTTTTCCCTGTATCTCCTCTGTGCTTCAAATCTCTCCACATAAGGACACCTGTGATGAAATCTCGGGCCCACACTAATCCAGTATGACCTCATCTTAACTTGATTGTATCTGCAAAGACCATATTCCCAAATATGGTTCCTTCCACAGATATTAGGGGTCAGGACTGAAGCATACTTTTGGTGGGAGTATATGGTTCAGCTCATAACAGATATCGGCGTGTGGGTTGGCTGGAGGAAGGGGAGAAAGACTGGATTGGGGCGTCAGGGATGACATCTTGGCAATGGTGGGACTTGTGCTCTTTCTCAAGGATGTATGGTAATGGATGGAGAAGTGGAGGGCTGGGCTTCCAGGTTGGTGGAGGGGAAATAGGGAAGAATGATGCGGCTGGAGTCCCAGAGGTGGGCATGTGGGAAGCATATCAGGATGGCAAGAAGACCAGCCTGACAGGAATAGAGGAGTCCCTTGAGGAGTGGTGAAGATTAAAACTGGAGAGAGAAACAGATTGGGGAGCCACCCACGCATCACAAAACTGATGGCTAGGCTTGGACCATATTTCCTTACTCTGAAAAACCGCTCAACAGCCATAAATATCTTCAGAAGACAGAGATAGCCATGCAGGAAGGATTTTATGCTTACATCTTCTTCTGAAGTGTATCTCATTTCAGAAAAGCTTATGTCCACCCTGTGAGGTGGGTGCTGTGGGTTTATGCTGAAGACCATCTTCTGACTCTGGCAAGGGTCTCATGAACTTAGCCAATAACTCACCAACAAGGCAGAGCAGGAAGCAAAATGCCTGAGTTCTCGACACTTCTCTTTGGGCTGTAGTTTTCCCATCTGCAAAGCAATGGCTTTGGCTGTGACACACTGCAGTTCCTTGACTTCACATAATACAGTGGTGTGACATATTTGAATAGATTTAAACTAAGTTCATCTACAAATATTGCTTCATTTGATATGGCATCTCCATACGATGGATACAGTAGAGGTATTTTTACCCCATTTTGAAGTAGCCTCAGAGAAAGTTCATTGACTTGGAATGACACCCAGTTGGTTAATGTCAGAGCCAGAACTTGAGCACAGGTCTTCAGATCCCTAGTCCAGGGTTTTCCATTCCATATCAATACCTCCTATATAATCAGAATCTCTCTGTTTGTTTGTCCACCTGCCTACCCATTCATCCAGCAGGTGTGTACTGCTGAGGGTCCACCATGTGTCAGGTCCTCTGCCAGGCACTGGAGATGTGTGGATACTATAGGTGGGATATTCCTCTCAAGAAATTCATGGTCTTCTAGTTAAACCTGAGTATTTTTCGTAATGGTGGAGCAGAGACTAGAATCCAGGTTGCGTTCTCCTTCTTCTAGCAAGCTAATCTCACCATGAATCAAGGGTCTTTTGGGCAATGCTCTTGGGACATTTAAAAACAACAACAACGTGGAGCTGTTACTGAAGGCACATTTGATTTCTTGTGTAGTTTAGTTGGTATGTATTATCAGCAACAAAATATTAAATAGAGGATCATCAAAAGGAAGCTCTAATATTGAATCAGCTGTACTAATGAAATAGTTGCTAAAACAAACAAACAAACAAACAAACAACCACCCCAAAACACACCAACCAAAGACCAAAAAACCCTCCCAGGCCATGACCCTTTGAATTGCATTGCTTTGCATTTCTCAGTTGATAAAGCCCTTTAATATGTGATTGGCACTTTGCTGGGTGTCACAGTCTGAAGAAGCATATACTTTAGGTAGACCTTAGACCTTACTCCTCTAAGCGAGTGAGCTTCGCCGTTGCTCAGCACAGCTAAACTTTTGTTTCATTTGCAAAATAAGGATGGTTGATAGAGGCACCAACTTCATAGAGTTTCTGTGTAAGCAGATGTGTGTGGGGGGCCTGGAGCGCAGTAGGACCTCAGGAAATATGTGCTATATCCCACACGTCTCATTGAAGTAGCCCAGCGCCCATGGTTGGCAGGCTTCACTGCGCATGTGTTTGAGACTCTACGCTGGCCTAGGAGAGAAGAAGACATGGGGTTCCTGACTCCCAGCTCTTCTAAGATGTTCATATCTTCTTCCATGTGGTAACCATAAGGTGGATAAATTAATGAGGTGTAACGTGGGAGACCTCTGATGAATTCTACTACTTTTAGTTGAGTTTAATTTGGTCAAATTAGTGTCGGAATGCATAAAGTGATGTGCCCAAGGTCACAGACACTGATCTTGTAACTTCAAATCCAGAGGCCTTCCCATTAAGCTGCCATTCATAGATACTGGTCTCAGAAGTGGAGGCAGCTTCACTGTGTATGAGAAAGGAGACTGTTGGGTACCTAGACTTAGGTGCCACCCTTTCGCAAAGGTCCGCCTGGGGGTGTGGAAAGAAACACGGCTTTGTTTTACTATGAATATTTTAACATGGTTCTGTTCAGATTGTCCGGACTGCAGGTTGCTAATGAAAAAAAATGATCGCTCACAGGCTGTTCTCACCTGCCAGCGACAAAAGTGACCCCGAAGTCTGTGGAAACTCTGGGAGCACTTAAATAGATTCCTTGAACTAAGATTCTCCATCGCATTGCCGTGCTAGGCTCAGAGCATAAAAATAAAATTTAGGGCCATGAACCATCAAAGCTTAAGGAATCGTAAGCAACAGAGGCAGAAATGGTTCCTTCTGATCAATTCTGGCATCGTGTCCAGAGTCGGCTCACCATGTCATACTCTCTTCCGAGAAGAAACGACTAGAACTTGCCACGGGGACACAGGCATTCTTGCCTGCGCTGGAGCCAATGGAGCTGTTGGAAACACCCTGTAAATCTCGACTCCCGCACTGTGCCCTTCAGCTCCCTGGGGACAGCACTCACTTTGTGTTTGTCCTGCAAACGGCTGCAGGTGAGATTTGCAGTAAGAGCCAAGGGTTCTGAATCTGGCCTCTTTGCCAGGTGAACAAAGGGAAAGGGGCAGGGCTCAGTTTTCTCAGCCAGAAACCGGCTCCCATGTCGGCTGCCAGAGAACAGCCACGTTCTAGCTGAGGTCACCATGCTCGGAAGGGAGAGACTATTAAGTGCCTTTCCTCCCGCACTTATTAGCCTCAGCACTTCCTAAGGGTGCCTGTAGCATCCCTTTCATCTGCCCTGTTGAGAAGCTTTGTCCATGACACCATAAAACTGGGTGCAGAAAGAAGCTGAATTTGGAAGAGGGAGCCTCACCTTTCACTGGCTATAAGGTACATACCTTTTGATTGTATTTTCAATGGAACACAAGGTGGGTTTTGAGAAGTGCTTATGTTAATTTAAAACAGGAGTGAGAACAGTGCCAGGCCCGTGTGTGGCAAGGCCCAGTGTGTCTGGTCACCGCAGTCACCTGGCCTATAAAGCCACGCCCGGGCTTAGGGCCGATACCGGCTCCCAGGGCGAGAGGAACCAGAGCGACGCTGGGAGTTGTCTGGGTGCACGGGGCTGGCCTTCCTCACTCCCCGCCAGGCAGTGTCTGAAGATCTGGGACAGAAGATATGGCGGGAGATACTGCAAAGAGATCTGTGGCAGAAACAACAGTTGTCTGGCCATCAGGTGAGGTGTGAAGGAGCTCAGGGGGGCTCTGTTTATTTATTTATTTATTTATTTTATCCTCACCCGAGGACATTTTTCCATTTTTTTGTACAGATAGAGTGGGAGGGAGAGAGAGGAAGAGACAGAGAGAGAGAAACATCGATGTGAAAGGGACACATCGAGTGGCTGCCACCGCACGACCAACCAGGGCCGGGGACAAACTGCAACCGAAGTACGTGCCCTTAGCGGGAACCGAACCCAGGTCTCTCCGGACCGCAGGCCGATGCTCTAACCGCTGAGCCAAACCGGCCAGGGCAGGGGGGCTCTGTTTAAAGTTCTGCACTGCATCACATAATTCTGGGCACAGCTCAGGGCCGTGTTCTTGTTCACCACAGTTCCCAGGGGTCACTGTGGAGCTCCCTCTTGTCTCAGAACTTTGGACATGCTCAGGGCCACCCATTTTGTCACTTAGCTATCCTTAGCTATTGCCTGCTGGTTTTATTGTTTCCTCAGTGAGACTGCAGATCCCTGCGGACCCCTGGGAAGGTTCTTGTCCATCCTTCTGACTTTGAGCAGACCTGGACAGCACAGTGAGGCCCCCTCCTCTCTCTTCCACAGCTGTTTGTCCTGGCCCTTTGCGAATGCCTTCAAGTTCTCAAGGCTAAAAGGACACCACCCAAGTATGGTCCAAAGAACAGAGGGGAAGCACCTTCTTTCTGAGCATCGTGCCCTCTGGCAGGAGGGTGGAATGGCCGATGGAGACAAGCTGTGTGCCCCTGTTTTCACAAAAGCCTGGCTGGGCTCCAAGGGGAGAGTGTGTCAGCTCCCACCTGTCTCAGTGGGGTGTTCACATGGATGCCAGCCCCATCTTTGCCTGCCGGGGTTACTGACTTTCCTACCACAGGGCACCATTGTTAGGGGAGAGCCAGACTGGAGTGCTAGGCATGGCAAAACGTGCTTTGCGATCTTCAGCTTGACTCAGTGGCTCATCTGTCCAAACCGAGGGCCAGTGCCTATCCTTCAAGCCTCTCATGGTCAATGAGAGGACCAGGAGGTAGGAAGATGCGGAACAAGACAGCGCATTGTGCATATGGGAGGTAGTATGTAATGGTTAGCATACCCTGTGCACAGGGTCAGGCCACTTAGTCGGGAATCCTGGTTCTACAGTTTGTTGACTGTGTAACCCCAGAAAGTGAGTCCAGTCTCTGACCTTGGGTTTTCTTTTTTTTTTATCCTCACTGGAGGAAATTTTTGCATTTATCTTCAGATAGAGCAGGAGGGAGAGAGGGAGGAAGAGAGAGAGAGAAACATTGATGTGACAGAGACACATCGACCAGCTGCCAACCACATGACCTCAACCAGGGCCGGGGACAAACTGCAACCAAGGTATGTGCCCTTAGCGGGAACCGAACCCGGGTCTCTGGTCCGCGGGCCCATGCTCTAACCACTGAGCCAGGGCATCTTGGGTTTTCTGATGCATCAAATGAGCCTAATCCTGGCGCCTTCTTCATGGGGCCACCGTGGGAATGAAGTGAGGCAGGGCCAGAAGTGCTTGATGTACCGGAAGCACACCGATGTCAGGTCCTTCGTAAGGAAGGTGCTAGGGTCCTGGGATGGAGTATGGCTTTCCCCCCAGCATTGCCGTTTAGCACACGTCACATTTTATCAAAGCCACCTGCCTACCTCACTTTGCTAAGCTCTGACTCCCTCTGGGGTAGACACCGTGTCTTGTTCATCTTTGTGTCCCTCAGAGTCCCAAGGATGAAGCCTAACATAGGGACGATGCCTGGTGTGGAAGGTGTTTGCAGGGCGGATGGGTCTCTGTGGCGACGGTGGTGCAGATACAGCTTGGCAGGGCAGCAGCCCTATTTGTATCCTGGTTAGTGAGACACAGTCTCTGGAGCCAGACTGCCCAGCTGGCCATGTCCCCCCTTGGGGCCAGTCACTTAGCTTGCCTGTCCCCTGAGCCTCCTTATCTGTACAAATGGGGAAAATAATGGAATCAAGGCATGGAGCAGTTGTAAGGATTAAATGAAACGATACGTATAAAGCATTTAGTGTGTAGCCTGGCTTGTTGTAAGCCAGTGGTTCTCAGCCTTCCTAGTGCCGCCACCCTTTAATACAGTTCCTCATGTTGTGGTGACCCCCAACCATAAAATTATTTTCGTTGCTACTTCATAACTGTAATTTTGCTACTGTTATGGCTTAGGTGACCCCTGTGAAAGGGTTATTCAACCCCCAAAGGGGTCGCGACCCACAGGTTGAGAACCGCTGTTGTAAGCTTTCAATAAATGTTAGCTGCTGTTATTGTTATTCTGACAGGTCCTGTGCTGAACGTAATGGATTTTAAGGCATCTAATTCTCATGACGGCCCCAGAGGTAGACACTGTTAGCCCACTTCCCAGATGGAGAAACTGAGGGTGAGTGGAATGGAGCTGCACGTCTAGCACATGGCTGAGCCGAGACCCAAGGCCAGAACTGCTGGTTCTGAGGCCGAGTTCTCCCACCGCCCTGAGTCAGCGGGGCCGCGTGCAGCTTCTAGCATCTGCTTCTCCTGGGGACACAGAGTAGGGCTGGCAGGTGAGACCCCTGAAACCAACCACAGATCCTCTCGCCCACTGGCTTATCCAGGCAGTCTTTGTTCCAGCTCACTGCTGAGTAGCCAGTGTGAGGCAGGACAGAAGCCAACCCTAGGGAGGACAGATGGACAGACCTTAGGGCTCACTTCTCAGTGTCCAGCTCCCAGGCCTGACCCCGCCTCTGAGGAGCTCAGTGAGGTTTCCGGAAGCCGTCTCTGGGGCCCATACTACTCTGCGGTGCTGTGACTTTGGGTATGAGACTTGCTTGGTGAAGGGTTTCCGGGCACTCTCCTAGGGGTACCGAGCAGGCTCACTCACTTCCTGCGTTTGTAGGGCCTGTGTGCGTGCACGCGTGTGCAAGTACACACCGAAAACAAAAATCAAAAACAAACTGAGGCCCCGTGGTGGCTGTTTCTCACTTTGCCTTGTTTTATGAATGCTGCCCTGATTCTTGGGAGCCAGGGACTCTTAGTATTCTAGAAGTTTCTGAAACATCACAGGGTGCAGCTTTAGCAGGCGTGGTACATCTGTCTAGCTTCTACTCCAGCTCGATTTCCCTCCTCCCTTGTTCCTGTTGGCTGTTCTGATTTCTAATTTAATGATTTTGGGGTGAAGTGGGGGTGGCTAGGGGCCAGTGAGTTTGCGTAAAACAGTATTAAAATATGTGTCCTTGGGATCATCTGATATTTATTCTTTCTAGGCAATCAGTAAAAGAGCAACAACTTTCTCTGGTTAGTTTCCTCTCTCTGATGTGTTTGGTGAGGGAGGATATGGTGGAAGGGATGGATTTTGGAGGCAGTGAGATTGGGTTCGAATCTCTCCTCTGCCACTTATAGGCTATTGACTCTTGGACAAGTTCTCTGGTCTGAGCCGGCCTGTGTTACCTTAGGACGGTGCGGCGGTGCCATTCTCTCCTGGTTGTGAGGACAGAGAGGCCCTTCGGAGACACGCAGTACCTGTAAGTTCCCCTGCCTTTAAGGTTTTAGTCAGGTGAATCCAAATTTCCCTCTTAGCTTTTCTAAACTTGCCAGTATACCATCCCTAGTTTTTAGAATGTGACCTTCTCCTCCTGTGGGTTTTCTAATAACTGGAGATCCTGTAAGAGGAGGGAAGGACTTTTCATGACAAAGGTGGGCTGTAGGACATTGTCAACAGCCCATAGGCTTGCTGGGTTGCTCATTATAGTAGGGAGAATAAATTACTCGATGATGATGATGATGATTCAGACAGTAATAAAATACCATCTAGTGCTTTTTAGGTGCTTCAAACCATCTATTCATTGCTTGGATCCTCACAGACTGGGAAGGAGGTACTATTATCTCCATTTCATAGAAGAAGAAATTGAGGCTTAGAGAAGTAACTGGCCCAAGGTAACCCAGCCCATAATGGTGAAGCCAGGATTTGAATCTGGGTGAACTGACTTCTTACTTTTGGAATCTTTCCTTTGAACTCTTGCATTGTTCAACTCTTCTACTGTTATGTTCTACTTCACCTGTAGAAAGGATAGTGTTAACAATGGAGGGTTAGATACCCACTAATTAGAAAAAAATTAAATAAAATCTAAGAAACAGAAACTCACCATCCCCCGCTGCCTCTTGAGGAAAGCGGTGTGACATGGATGTTCATGGATGGGTCTCCGCTGTGGCGGGAGGAGAAGGGAGGGCAGAATTGGAGGGATCAAGGAGTGTTCTCTGTGGCAACCCAGTGAGCTTTATCTTGAGCATTACAATGAACTAAGGGACTCTTCTGAGTCTTAGGACTTCAGCTTTGTGAGCTCTGCCTTGGGCTGCTGGAGGCAGGTTTGAGTTTTCCCTCTTTATCATTCATCGTGGAGACCAGCTCAGACTTGGTTGAGTTCCTTTAGCCACTGATCCAGAAAAATGGAACCAAAGTTGGTTCCCTGTTCAGTGGCTGCATAATAAGCAATGGAGGGCTTGTTCCCAAGTCATGGTGACAGTACCGTGTGTATGTCAGTGGGGAATTTGTATATGAAGCCTCTTCTTGAGCTGTGAGTTAATAAGTGAATATAAAGCTTTATTGTTACAAGTGTAGTGAGTTTTGGATGTTAGAGTGTTTGGAGATTTAAAATGAAGGGGAACTGTTTGTGTTCTCCATTCGAAAGAAACATTAGGGAACTGGCTAGGAATCATTGGAAGTACCCAGTGTTTAGAGGCATTGCTCCAAATTGGAAATCATGCACCCATGAGGCCAACGCTAGGTGGGAGTGATGTTTGGAAAAGACATAAAGACCCGAATTATTGGAGGAATTTAGGAAAAGGAGGTAGAACAGCACCTGATCATTGTGTTAAAATGGAAATATAGTAAGGAAGCGTAGGGCGAGATCAAGGAGAAGAAAGTTCTTGGCAGAGATCACTTCTGTAATTTATCCCAGACCCTTTAATTCCTGACCACGACCCTGGGGAGGAGATTATCACCTTCCGCAGCCAGCACAATCGGCTGGTATGGAGGTTGTTAACTTGAGAAAATCACCAAAGATAGTATTGGGCAACTTCAAAAGTCCACTGTCTTTTTCAATGAGCTTGTTGTGAAAGGGCTTAAACAGAATACTAATAACAGCTAAAGATCTAGCTGCAGGTGGCTGTCTAATTCCAATCAAAATAATCCCCCCTCTCCCCCCAGTCTTGGTGGATAAAGGAGGGCAGAATTAAAAAGGGAACCAAGAGTGGTTTTTGGCACGGGCACCGAGTCTGTTGTGGAGGAAGACTATTGGTGTTGGCAGTGCGCGCTGCGGGCTTTCCCAGCAACAAATTCCCCTCTCCCCTCGATGGCTCGGAGGGTCTGTACACAGATGCCTTGTGTCAGACGTACACAGCTGCACACGCCATGTGGTATTTGCTTTAGTTAACGGGTATGGTGGAGGGAGGGCTGGTTGTTGGTTTTTGAAAAACTGGAATTCTTACAAACAGCTAGGTTGCCCTTTCCTCCAGGCGTCCATGCTGACTTGCAAACACTGCATGTGAAGACGGCAGACTGGAGGTCACCTCCGTGGAAGTTTGGGTTGAACCAGCGTTTCTAAGACTGGGTTCCTTGGGAACGGATGTGCCACGAAGAGAGGTTTTGGTAGTTAAATAAGATCGCCAAATGCCAGATTAAACCAAGTCGAACGAATATCTTCTTTAAATTATTATTATTATTTTTATAAATTTATTTTTGTTACAGATGATTCTCCTTTTACCCCCATTGACACCCTCCTCCCCATCCCCTCTCCGCCCCGTCCCCAGCTTTGTTGTTTATGTCCACGGTTACGCATACGTGCATATAAGTTCTGTGGTTTATCTCTTCCCTCCCCGCTCCCACCTCCTCTTCTGAGGTTTGTCAGTCTGTACCCTACTTCTATGTCTCTGGGTCTATTTTGTTCAAGAGTTTGTTTTGTTCATTATACTCCACAAATAAGTGAGATCATATGATATTTGTCTTTCTCTGCTTGGCTTGTTTCGCTGACGATAATACTCTCCAGGTCCCTCCATGGCGTCTCAAAGGATAAGAGACCTTTCTTTCTTACAGCTGCGTAGTAACACATGTCTTTACTGCAGAACTTCCCAGAACCTTTCATAGGCACATTTGTTTTGAGTCACCTAGAAAGGGATAGACAGTTACTCCCCAAATGATCTGACCCTTTGTGCCTTGGGAAAGACCTACTGCCTTCTCCAGAGGGCAGGGGCCCCCAAGAAGCAGGTGGAAGAGGCATTTTTCTGGCGGCCCCTGGAGGAGGCCGAGGCGGTGTCACTGCAGCGCATGGCAGCAGATGGCACTGGCGTGTGTATCTAGGTGGTGGCTGGAATGGACAGTAGGAAAGAGCAGGTGGGAGGAGAGGGGAGAGTCTGCCCTGTCCCCTTGGGAACACCCAGGCGGCGGGGTTCCCTCACGAACTCTTCCCTCAGTGCGGCCGTCATGGGTGGAATTAGAAAAGCTGTTCCCAGTGGCTCGATATTTATAGCTTCTCATTGATGTAAGCAGATTTCCGCGGCTGAAAATAGTGACATCCAGTCATTTGGGCCAATTTCCTCAGGGATGTGTGCTCAGGGAAGTAATTTTACGGCAAGAAGAAAGTCGCTGGAAATGGTGTTTTCTTGAGAAGTTCTGTCCTCTTATTTACCCTTAAAAAGGGGACAGGCCCCCCGAGATGGCCGCAGCCCGGGCGCCTCCCGTCCAGTGGGTGAAGAACCGTCCCGGCTTCGCGGATCCTCGTGGGGCTGATCGTTCCGCCAGTCATCTCTCTTTGTTGTCAAAAAGGATTTGAACTCCAGAGGGTTTGGGGTCTGTGGAAGCTTCCACATTTTCCATCTAAGTCATTTTTGTCTCACTGGGCCGCAGGGGAAAACCACACCAAAAGGCCTCGCTCGTCCTCGCCGACACGGGGGCAAACCCAGAGAATGCGGAGAACGGTGGAGCCAGACAAGCCACGCAGACACACGTTTTGAAAAACAAGCTGGAAACAGGCCTTAACATGTTTTTTTTTCCCCCTTAAGGCCTGACCATTCCAACTGGATTCTCTTCTAATCATTTAGTAATTAAAGAAGAACCCCCCTCCCTCCCCGCCGAGAACTGAAGTCAGCAGCTATAGCAAGTCAAAGGACCTTAAAGAGAACAGGCTTGTTTATTAATCTTATAGTATCTCTTTCCCAATAAAACCCCAATTGTCTGGCTTGTGCATTGGAACAGAGTCTGTTGGTTATTTATTTATTTAAGATGTTTGGCCTGTTTGGAAATTAAACACTTTCTTGGATTTCATTTCCTTGGGCCCATGGCAGACCTGCTGGGGGTGATCCTGAGAGGATACATTGATAAAAGCCCTAATAGGGTAGCGCAATGGGAAAATGCCAGAATGAATTAGCTTGCTGTGACATGGCTAACATCATTGCGTTTATATATGTTTCATTAAGCAGAGGCTTGACAGCTTTATGAGGAAGCAGTGGGTTTTGCGTGGAGGAAGGCCCTGTAACCCTGCCATGGCTGATCCCCGGCCTGTGCCATGCATGCTCTTTAATAGAATAATATTTGCGCAGTGAAAATGTCATTTTAAATGACTGGTTTGATAATCCCCTAAGCTTTTAAATGATCTGCAAAGTCTGGAAACTCTACCCCAGTGTTTAAAATTGACGGGAACATTAATGAATGCAAACATTAAAGGATGGTCCCCAGCTTTGTTTCCTGAGTCAGACATCGCTCGCTGGGGTTTCGTTCCTTTTGTCTCTTGCACCCTTTCTGCAAGTGTGCTCACGGAGCAGCTGCAGCAGGCCTTCGCTGCAGGAATGTTTTCGGGGAGGAGGGGCTCAGCTGGTGGTGGGAACTGGAGTTAGCAGGGTTGATGCTAACAGGAGTTCCTTCATGCAGAGAAGAAAAGACACTCCCTCTGGGAGGGAGCTTTCAGAAAGGGCTCCTCTGGGCAGAGCAATTAGCAAAGGGCTTGCATCTCACCAGCTGGTGCATCCTGAGCCAGGGTCTTAGCTGGTAAGCAGAGCGTTGGAGGGATTTAAGTCCCTGGAGCCGGTTCAGGGCATGTCCTGCACGACCACATGCAGCATCCTTGGGGAGGTCTACCTTGTTTTGTTCAAATTCCCTTTGGACCGGGATAAAAGTGTCCCTCTTCCCAGACAAATATCCTGTGCCATATGAGATTCTGGGAGGGGCTTCCCTGGGGAGAGAAAGCCCACTAGCTCGTTCCTCCTTTTGGGGCGGCTCTGGAACAGCAGAGGGAGGCCGATGGAGAGATGGCCTTCTCCTGACCTGAGGAGCAGGGTGCGAAGCTTGGCCAGCTGCAGCCCTGGGGCCACGTCGGGCCCACTGTTTTATACATTTGCATCAGAACAGTCCTGCCCATTTCTGTATTGTCCAGCACTGCTTTCCGGCTCCAGTGGTAGAGTTGTATCGTGCGGGTGGAGTCTGTATGGAGCTGAAAATACCTGCTACCTGGCCCTTTACAGAGAAAGTCAGTGGACCCTGCCCCAGAACACTGGGCCAAAAGAGGTGGAATTCCCGGCTTTGCCAATTCCCGTGTGTCCTTGGATGAGTTGCTCAATATCTCTGTTCCTCTGTTTCCTCATTAGTAAAATGAGGGTAACAGTTCTGGGCTGCCCTCTTCATGCAGCTGTTAGGAGGCTTCAATGATTGAGCATAAGGGAAAATGCGGCAGGTGTGTGAGAGAGTGTCCATCTGCGGTCCGCCGGGGTCTAGCTATGGGGCTAGTGGAAAGGCCCTTGACCTCGCGAGAGCTCTTTCCTCATCTGTAAGACAAGAGATGTGCTCCGGATCAGTAGTTCTAAAGTTTAATGCACATAGGGTCACCTGGGGAGTCTGGTAAAATGCAGATCCTGAGGCCATGGGTCTGGGGAGGGGCTGAGAGCTTGCACTTCTAACTAGCTCCCAGGCGCTGCTGCTGCACTGGGGACCCCACAGCGAGGAGCGAGGGGCCCCAAGGTTTTACTCACCGTCCTGGCGGTGTGATCAATGAGCTGTCTTGCAAATGCTTGTGCAACCACACCAGGGAGGCACTTTCCAGGCACCCCGCTCCCGCCATCTGTCCTGGCAGAGGGTCCTGCACTTGCTTCGGCTTGTGGCCTCAGTTGCAGGGCGCCTGTGACGAGCGGGCACTTTCCACTCTGGGGAGCTCTGGCCAAACCCTGCCTCGGGCAGCCAGGTGGCTGGACGGAGCAGCTGGCGGCAGATCGGACTCTCCGGCCTGGCCTGAGCAAAGCCGAACCCTGGACAGATGGAGTAGTGGGAGGGGCACCCTGCCTCCCTGCTCTCTGCGCCAGTCAAGAAAACCACAGTAGCCTCCTCATGGGTGGGTTCACTTTCTGTGGTTTCAGTTACCCACAGTCATCCACGGCCCGCAGATATTAAAAGAAAGATTCCAGAAAGAAATAATCCATAAGTTTTATTTGAATATTTATTTATTTATTTTTAAAGAGAGGAAGAGAGAGAGAAACATCGACGTGAAAGGGACACATCAAGTGGCTCCCACCCACACAATCCAACCAGAGCCGGGGACAAACTGCAACCGAGGTACGTGCCCTTAGTGGGAACCGAACCCGGGTCTCTCGGGACCGCAGGCTGAGCTCTGACCGCTGAGCAAACTGGCCAGGGCAAAATAATTCATAAGTTTTAAATGTAAGTCCCTTTGAATAGTGTGATGAAATCTTGCTCTGTCTCGCCCTGGATGTGGATCATCCCTCTGTCCAGTGTCCGCACCGTGTACCCTCCCGGCCATCAGTCCCTTAGCGGCCGCCTTGGTTATCAGATCCACTGCTGCCGGGTGGCAGTGCTTGTGTTCACGTCACCCTTATTTTCCTTAACAATGGCCCCAAAGCACAAAAGCAGTGATGCTGGCAAAGAGGCTGTACAGTGCTTCCTTAACAAGGGAAGGAAACAAATGTGTGCCGAGCTTGCCAGGAGTAGGAAGGAATCTTCTATCCATGAAATGGTAAAGAAAGAAACGTGTGATAGTTTTTCCGTTGCACCTCAAACTGCCAAATTTATGGCCACAGTGTGTTGTAAGTGCTCAGTTAAGGTAGAAGAAGCACTACTTTGTGGGTGGAAGACAAGAGCAGAAGAGACGTTCTGACTGACAGCAACATGTACGAGAAAGCACTGGACTTATATGCAGACTTCAGCAAGGGATCCCCTGAACCGAGCGACACCAAGCCACTCACTGCACGTGAAGGATGGTTACATTCAGGAGTAGGTCTGGACTGAAAAACAGAAAAACGACTGGAGTGGCCGCGTCTGCCCGTGAAGAACCTCCGTCGCATTTCCAGCAGAGTGGAGGAAGTTGCTTTGGTTCGGTACTACCCGCGGTTTCAGGCATCCGCTGGGCGTCTTGGAACATATCCCGTGGGTAATGGGGGACCACTGTGCCTTGGCACCTGGATGTCCAGGAGGCTGGGCCTTCTTTACAGAAGTGACATGCCTTCTGTGCCCCAAGAGGCTGCCAGCGCTGTGGAGGAATTCTCTTGGGTTTTTGTTCCTGACCACATTTTCCACAGGCCTGGGGCGGCCCCAGGCTGGGTACCTCGATTGTCATCTGAAGCTACTTACTGGCCTTTTTAGGAGGGGGTTGTCCTGAAGCTGGGGCTACCTGTAGGTGGGGTAGGTGAGAGAGGAAGGAACAGGGAGCACGGAGCACGTGTCTTCACATCAGGAGGACTGTTGATCAACAACTGCCCATCCGGTCAGGGTCCTCGGTTAGACCCAGATACACTGGGGGCAGTAGCTGGCTATCATGTAAAAGCATGTGTTTTTAGATTCAGAAAACCCCCGGTTCAAATCCCACCTTCACCTCTCTTTCCAGGGTGCTTGGTCAAGGTTTGTAATGCAGTTTATACACGTTTCCCTGTTCAGGTCCCCTGGGGCCCCCTGTTAGCATCTCATCAGCTCGAACTTCCTCTGACGGGATCTTGGATCCTACGTAGCTCGGTCTCTGGCAATAACAGAAATTCAGCAAAAATTCAGTCAACAAAAATTGGTCCATGAAGACTCTACACATAATATAAGTTTTACAAAGGAGAACAGAGAGACTAACAGAGTTGTTTGATCAATTCTTGACAATTCAGTCCTTCCACTCATTAGATGTGGAACCTCCAGCGATGTCCTCGTCTGTGCTAGGAGGATAACGCCGGGCTTTGTGGAGGATCGTGTGGAGGGTGGGGTCGCAGGGCCCACGTTCTAGTACAGCCTTGGAACACAGTAAATGCCCACTCGCTCTGAGACCTTCTCCCAGCTATTATTTAAAAACACCCAGGCATGTGCGATTGTGGTTAAAAAATGCTGCAAAGCAGTGGCTGTTGGTTCCCCGTACGCAATGGCCTGTAAGGTGCTTTGAGAACTAGCTGAGCCTCAGGACCAGTGCTCTGGAGTGTGCTACTCCCCAAAACGTCGGTAGAGAAAGACTCCAGGTAACCCGACACACGCTGTTCAACTCTAATGGGCTCCGGACTCTTCTTTTTAACTCTTCCCTTCTTGCCGCACACTCTCCATGACGACGGCTTGAGGCTTGATGGCTTATGTCTTCAGGTCATCTCTGAGGCTCTCTTTTTTACCCCCTGTAGCTGCTCTCTCATCAGGACCCTTGATCCAGCTAGTCCTCCCAGTTTCTATCCACCCCAGCTTGCCTTACCCCCCCCAACACACATCTGGCCTGCTGCAAAGCTTGAGGCCAGCCGCTGTCAAAACTGACCATACCAAAGTCACCTGGAGAAGCTTTACAAAGAAAATATGATCCGAAAGCTCTAAGCCCCAAGATTCTGATTCAGCCAGTCAGGGATGGAACCCCAGACATCTGTGTTTTAAAATCTCCCCAGGTGATTCCAATTTGCAGTCTGGGTTAAGAACGCTGTTAGAGGCTTTCCTGCATTCAGCTGCAAAATCAGGAGCCCAACAGCTTTTATCACTCCACTTTGCTCACCTGCAGAGAGGAAAGCCCCTCTATCCAGCCAGGCCCAGTGTAGTTCAGTCAGATACTTCAGCTCCAGCCTAAATGCCTCCACCTCCATTAAAAAATAAACAACTATTTCCTTCTGTGATCATGTGTTGCCTTTCATTGTATTTATCTGAGCACTTCTATTCTTCATTTGACAGGAAACTTCTTGGGAAAGGACCAACAGCTTGTTTAACTTTGTACTTCCCACAATATTTAGTATAGGGCTTCTCACATGGTAAATATTCTATACAAATATAATCACTGGATTGATTTATAGTTGTTTGGTGTGCCCCACAGGGTCTAGAATAGTTCTGAGAACATAGTAAACACTCAATAAACATTTCTTAATTGATTGATGAATGTATCTACTCAAAACCTCGAGAAAAGGGAGGACACAGAATAGTTTCTCACCCTGTGTTGGCTGAATGGCCATCGGTGAGTAATGTTCTCTGAGTGCCTTGGCCTCTGGGGTGGGTGCATGCAAGAGCCTGTGGAAACACACACACAAGTGCACACACACACAAGCGCACACACCTGCGCCCGTTCTTAGAAATGCAGGAACTAATCATCTGCCAGGGGTGGGGCACTTTTTTCTGCCAAGAGCTATATGTATATTTATAACAGGCCATACAGAATTATCAACTTAAAAATTAGCCTGCTATATTTGGTCAGGCTAATTTGGTGCGGCGTGTGATGTTAGCGGGTATTGATATCTCAGACCTTATAAGGACCCTTGGGTCAGACGTACCCCACCCCTGGTAGATGACCCTGTCACTGACACGGTCACCTGGAGAAAACGGAAATGCTAAATGAGAACATTAGGTTTAAGTTTCATCATGCTCAACATAATAAGATAATTTTATATAAAATTACTTTGAAAACTGCTACTCACATGCAAGTTAGAACAAACTGGGAGCGAAGATGCCCGAGTCCTGGTCTCAGAGTTGCCACTGACCTGTCAGACAACTTGGCCATGTCCCCGCCTTCCTTGAACCTCGCTTTCCTCTTCTGCAAATCCAAGCTTTGGATTACATGAGCAATTCTTATTTCCAGAAGAGCACTCCAAAGAACATTGGTTTCTTGGAATATGAAAGATGTTAACAGGTGTTCAAAACCAGGCAACCAACCAACCAATCAACCATTTGAGGAAGGAACAAAAGTTGTTTGTGAAATTCTGGTCAAGCCAAATGAAATCACTTTCTTTCAAGACTCCTTACTAGCAGCGGTTCTCAACCTGTGGGTCGCGACTCCTTTGGGGGCCAAACGACCCTTTCACAGGGGTTGCCGAAGACCGTCGGAAAACAAATATTTCCGATGGTCTCAGGAACCGAGACACCGCTCCTCTGTCCGTCTGCAGGTGGGTCCGCCCATATACAACATGAGGACCTGTACGGAAGGGTTGTGGCATTAGGAAGGTTGAGAACCACTGCCTTATATTACAGCCTTTGTTTTTTGTTTACTGTGACTCACTGACAGGGCAGGGACAGGTTTCCCCCGTGCTGTTTGGCTCAGAAACACAGTTTTCTCCCACCTTGCTCCATCCCCTAGTTATAGCACACTGGCCTGGAGCCTGTTAAGACGGCAGCGTAAGAAGGAGAGGACTTGCTGTCAGATGGTAGGTTTGAATCCTGGCTCCACCAGTAGTGCAGGTACCTGAGCAGGTAACTTAGCTGCTCCGAGGCTCACTGCACTTCTCTGAAATATCTAGATAATACCCTTTGGAGATTTGTGGTTTGTCCTACACAGCATCTATTTATCCTTCTTCTAGTAAAACAATACACAGAATTTCCCTCTGTGGTTAATGCCAGCTACATTCAGCCCAGGGGAGGGCAGGTGTCCAGACCCAAGGCAATCAGAACATCCCATTCCCCTGGCCACAGCCATGGGCACGTGACTCAGTTGGGATTCATGGGATACAAGGATAACTTTGTTGGTATTTCTAGAAAAGAGGTTCTTGCTCTTGTCCACTGGACAAGATAAGGCCTGAGGATGCTGCAGCCATTGTACAATTGTGAAGCAAGAGCCTTTCTGAGCATAGAATCAATGAAGTGGAATGTAGATGTAATGGCTGGAATTTCAGCAGCCACCTCAGACCATAAGGTGATCTTGAGTGGAAACTACAGAGGACGTATGGGTCCCTGCCACCATGGGGCACCATTCCGGTTATGAAATATTTTTTATCTTTTTGAAAGTGAGAAAAAAACTTTTCTTACATTTAAGCCACAGTTATTTATTTATTTTCTGTTATTCACAACTGAACTTAATCCTAATGGATAGTTTGAGTTAGATTTTCTGTTTTCTTCATTCATTTGTTTTTTTAAACAGATAAAGCCCTATCTGCTGTATTCTCCCACCTTCATGGTAGGATTGTGTTACAGACTGAACTGTGCCCTCCCATTCATATGTTGACGTCCTAGCCATGTTTAAAGATAGGTCTTTTAAATTAAAATGAGGTCTTTAGCATGGGTCCTAACCCAATATGACTGGTGTCCTTGTAAGGAGAGGAAATTGGGTCCCAGGGATGAGCGTGCACAGAAGAAAGACTGTATGAAAACAGGGAAAAGATTGCCCAGCTGGTGTTGCTCAGTGGTGGAGCATCGACCCATGCACCCGGAGGTCACCAGTTCAATTCCTGGTCAGGGCACATGCCCAGGTTGTGGGCCAAACCCCAGTGGGGGGCATGCAGGAGGCGGCCAGTCGGGGATGTTCTTTCTCATCAATGTTTCTATCTCTCTCTCCCTCTTTCTTCCTCTCTCTCTCTAACATCAATAATACAATTAAAAAACTTAAAAAAAAAAAAAAAAAAAAGCCCTGGCCGGTTTGGCTCAGCGGTTAGAGCGTCAGCCTGCGGTCCAGAGAGACCCGGGTTCGGTTCCCACTAAGGGCACGTACCTCGGTTGCAGTTTGTCCCCAGCCCTGGTTAGTCATGTAGGTGGCAGCCACTTGATGTGTCCCTTTCACGTCGACGTTTCCCTCTCTCTCTCTGTTCCTCTCTCTACCTGAACAAAAAATGAAAAAATGTCCTCGAGTGAGGATTAAAAAAAAAAAAAAGACAGCAGGAAAAAGATGGCCACCTAGACACCAAGAAGAGAGGTCTCGGAATAAAACCAACTGCCAACACCTCGATCCCTTGGACTGCTAGCCTCCAGAAGTGTGAGGAAATAAATACCTGCTGTTTAAGTCACCTACTTTGTGGTGCTTTGTTACGCCAGCCCTGCAAATGAATACAGATGACCTGAAATAATAATGTACATAGGCCACCTAGCACAGTGTTTGCACCCAGGAGGCCCTCAGCGATGTTACCGCCCCTTCCCTAAGTACTGACTCACTCTGTCGGGAGACCCTCCAGGAGGCCATGTGCTCCATTTTCCTAACTAGACCCGCCGAGGCTCCACAGCACCTGACTCACGGCTATTATGCACACTGGAACACTCCATAAATGCTTATTGATTAATTAGGACTCCCTGGGCCATGCTGAGCAGGCAGAGATGGATTAAGTTGTTTAATAACGCCTGTCCTAATGCACTAGAATCCCCTGGCAGGCTTGTCCTGTGCAGGGAGAAAAGGAGAAGGCAGGTTTACCGCTGGCTGAAATCTACTGGAAGAAGCTGTCAAGGGAAACGTGGTGGAGACGAAACTGACAGAGTGATGGCCAGGCGGCCGTTTGCTATTCCTTTCAAGCGACCAGTTACGTCTGTTTGAATCTGGAGGATGCCTCGGTGATGAATTGAGTGTGTGAATCTCAATAATGCAAAGTTGTTATTAGCATTGGTGGCCATCATGACCTCACTTTTGTCTAACAGGGAGGTTTTTCTTCTTCTTCTTTTTCTTTCTTCTTCAGTAATAGGATGGAAATATTCTTGCCCACTGTTATTTTTGAGAACTGTAAGTGAATGTTGGCCCTTCTGTCCCTTAAATCCATAGCAACAAACCTATTTCTTTAAAGGCCTTATTTTAAAACGGTGGCTAGACCTAGAAATCTATCCTTTTAAGCTCGTCTGTGGCATGGCAGAGGTTATATCTTCACTCCTGTAATTTTCCTCTGGGGAACGACTAGACCTTCACTAACAAAGTATTGGTTAAATTTCACCTACTGGGGAAAAGAAAACTGACAAAAATGTGTCACATCGGGTGGGTGCAGGGCTGCAGAATGTACCTTTTCCAGCAGCTGGTAAAGATATGATGTTACCTGATCCTTTGCCCTGAGTAAAGTCATAGGTAGTGTATTTGTCTGAATAATTAAGCTAATGTGAATAACAAAAGCAAAGACAAACAAACAAATATGTTTTTTTCAGGGCTTTCTGAAGCTTTCCTCGAGATAAGAAGGAGAAAGGTGAAACTATTCAGATAATGCTTCAATTCTGTAGCTCACTTTGCTGAGGGGCGTGGTCTCCACCCCAGAGGTCTAGCCTTTGGGATTTGCTCTCTTCACACTGTTATCAGAATAAGATTTTTGAGAGTATCACATGTAAAACCATGCGCTTGTCTTCCAAGTGATACATGGAGTGTCCATTCGATAAGTTCTAGCAAGTATGTTATAGGAATAATTTTGCATCATCAGGATTTCTGGCTGACCTGATACTTCTTATTTTTATTCATTAAAAAAAATTATTTTTCCTTTATTGATTTTTAGAGAGGAAGGGAGAGGGAGAGAGATAGAAACATTGATGAGAGAGAACATTGATTGGCTGCCTCCTGCATGCCTCCAACTGGGGATTTGGTCCACAACTTGGGTGTGTGCCCTGACCGGGAATCGAACTGGTGAGCTTTTGGCGCATGGGTTGACGCTCAACCACTGAGCCACACTGGCCGGGCTGATACTTCTTATTTAAAAAAAAACAACCCTTGAATATGATTCTGTCAAAAGAAATTTAAAAAAAAAATACAGGGGTGGGCAAAAATAGGTTTACAGTTGTGAGTATGCAAAACACAGACTTTATCATTTATTCATTTATTATTTATATTATTATTATTGTATTATTTGTCTTATTATTATTGGTATTATTTGGTATTCTTACTTATAATTTATCTTTTAGGTAATGATGCCTGGTAATTTAACCAACTTTACCTACCCTTGTATGTTGATTATTAAGCATTCCATGAAATGTTTTATGACTGAATGATTTTTCCTTACCAATTAGCATCAGATGGCATCAAATGTAAAGTCCTATTTCAAAAGAAAATTCCTTTTTTTTTAAAAACATTTTTGACCTTGAATATTGTGAGGAGACTCTCACAGTTAAATGCAGGTTTTCATATGTCTAGCTTACTCTCTGTCTGGAGTTTACAGAGAGAGTGCGTACAGATACGTGTGTAGAAACAGGAAAGGAGAAGTCCATTTTGACTCTTTGAGACACCTGCAGGTCATCCATTTGCCTGTTGTCAGCAAACCCTGCCGGTCAGCGAGAAGTAGAGATTCCTGTCCTTTCTGCCCAGAATACTCAGACATCCTGGGGGCTGGGGTGCAGGTCTGCTGCTGTGGTCAGCTCTCAGCTCAGGGTCCGCCCAAGTACCGTCTTCAGTAAGAATCCCTGGTCTCCTTGAATCACCAGTGGCTGAAAGTCAGATTGGGCAGTCTGGGTGGGGAAGGCGGGAACCAAGGGTGGGTGATGGGGGCCTCTTCCAAGGCAGATGATGGGCACCACCATACTGAAGGAGATAAGTATGTTTTATATAAACAGGCCAAAAATGCCTCTATCTTTTGGCCCCTAGGTTGTTTATTTGTTCACTGTAGACTGAGACCCATTAGCTCAAAAGCCTGCCTATGCCAAACTCAAAATTTTATACATGCAATTATTTAAAAAATAACAAAGATATTTGTAGTCATTTAGGGCCTGCCTGCTTTGAATACCATGCAAAACCTCCCTCAGCATTTGCTGGCAATTGGTAAGACAGAGCCCACTCTTCCAGGGCCCTTTGGAGTTCTCTGACCAAGACACTCCTTGCCATCCTGCTGTGCCTAGACACCACCTAGACCCAGAAGCCCCTCTCTCCCAGAGCTCCCTCGCCCGCCTTTCCTTCTGAGTAGCAGCCCCTTTCAGACAGTCTTAAGCTGTGAGGGATGTCCTTTCTCGTGCAACCCTGTCCAAGTGCTCATCAACAAAGCTGTTACTGCCTCTCATGGTCATATCTTTTGCCTTAACTCCCAAATTTCTTGAATCCTCTGTAATATGTTACCGTCAAGGCCACATTAACTCTTGGCTATCGGACCATACTCTGTCTCTGAAGCAAAGTGCTGCCCATAGAAAGCATATGTTTGCATTGCTTTTTCCCACCACTCTTTCTTCAATTGGAAGAATGCTAAGTTTTGCAAAACTTGTCCATTTTGAAACACTCGCGCAAATAAATGATCCTACCAACTACGAGGCAACCATCAACTTGTAATGCTTTTATTGTTTAAGTAAAATGGAAGGTACATAGATGTTTATTTTATTATTTCTATACAGTTACAGTTCAGCCTTTGTGTATAATGTATAAAATAATAAAATGTTAAAAAAAGTCAACTTTTTTTTTTTTTTTTTTTTTTGGTGACAGAGAGACATGGTAAAAAATGGGGTTTGTGGTGGAGAAAGAAAAAAAAGAAGTAGAAATAAAATTAGTATCCGATTGTTTTATGTTGTTGCCAATCTTCTTTCTATAACTAGATTAGAAACTTTTTGAGAGCATGGATAAATGTCTTATTCTTTTATCATTACTGTCCCAGTAGAATATTGGATTAATATGTGTCCTCAGTGAATATTGTTGATGAATACAAAGACAGAGAAGGAGAAGACTGGAGAGAGAAGGGTTAGGGAAGGGATACAGGGGCCTAGACAGAAAGAGAGAAAATGATGACAGGAAGCAGAGCCATGTGCCCGTTGGCAAGTCTTAGAGTTCACATGCCTCACCTGAGGATGGGGATGAGACGGCAGTGTGGTAGGGTATGGAAGTCCCGTGGAAATGCAAGGACTTTTATTGGCGCAGAGGCACATTTATGTATTTTATCTTCTCCTCTGCCAAAAAACCAGGAAGGTAGCCTTCAGAAGAGTGGAATCACTGGGAAAGCCTCAGAGATTTAGGAGCAGGGTCCCGGGAGCCCACATTAGAAGATGAAAGAACAGCCTCTGTGTTGGGGGGTATTGTCTAGTTAGGTTCTTTGTATTTTTAGGGTTCAGAAGGCAGGGTCCAGATTCTGGGCATGGATCCTAGAGGAGGAAAGGGGCCTCAGGACTCTGTGTTGGTAGGTCCGGGTCCAACATTCACCTGCTCTCTGGGTCCAAGTGGTACCTGGGTGTGATGACATTAAGTGAAGCAAAGCATTGAGAGCTAAACCTTGGCGGCCAACATAGATGCTCCCTCAGAAGAGCTGAGCAGCGAGGGACTTGCTGATGCTCTTAGGAAGAGTTGTGTCACCTGCACAGGAATCTCCATTTTGGAAGAACACTGTCAGCCAGTTTGGATTATCAAAGGGTGAGAGGAGTCTCGAAAGAGAGACATTAGACTTCCTGCTAATAAGGCATGTGGGGATTTGAGGGATTGGCTAGAAAAGCAGCATACCATAGAATTTAACCTCAGTATTTGTAGAGCAGCTCTGACCAGTTCTATTATGATTGACCATGCCTCCCATGGACGATGAACCAGATACGTGTTCCAGGGTAAGATGAGAACAACTGTAAACGGTTTAGGGAGATGCCAACGTTATTGGTTGGAAACATTCATTGTTCTGAATTATATGGCATTGCGTGGACGTTTGTCCCCTGGTGAAATCACATCACCGACCATCACTTTCAGACTGGTTTCTACAGCATGTGGGCAAAACCAGGGGGTTAAAAAGTCTTCAGAGTTGCACATCCTGGGGGGAACCCATGCAACTGGGTTCCAAAAGTCAGGGGAATGGGGAGAAGAAACTTGAAAACTTCTCACACCTCTTCTGGATTTCAGGTCTCCCCACCATTTGCTGCACATTGTAAGAGGTGGAAGATTCTAGAACATGGCAAGGATACTTCCAAGGCAATTATGTCACCTTGGCCTGAATGAAGGATACATCTACCTATGGACCCCCTTCAGCAGTATTTAATCAGAACTCTAGTCCAGGAAACAATGTACATTATATCTTTTTCCAAGTCCCTTAAAAAAAATCTCTTCTAATATTGGTATGAGAAGCCTGGACAAACGATTTATTATCCTTTTTTAAACAAAGCTATCCCCCCATTAGTGAAAAAAGTGGTGGAAAACAGAAAGAATGAAAAAGTTTCCCATGATTCTATTATTCTGAGATAATCATGCTACGTTTGACATACATAAACATTTGTATGCATATATGTATGTATATATTTGTTAAATGTTTACATAATTGAGATCATGTGGAACTGAAGAGATGAATACTTTTTTGCTTTTTGGCTTAATATTTGACATAAGCATTTTCCCATATTACCAAAAACTCTTCATAAACATTTAAAATAAGTGAATCATATTTCCTTTTGAATGCACTATAATTTGCTTATCTAGTCTCCCATTCTGAAGCATTTCAGTTGTTTCCAGCTTCTTTGTTATTACAAATAGTATTGCACTTAGCATCTTTGCACAGGGTCCTTTTTCTCTGTTTTTAGGCTGGATGGCTTGACGGATATGAGTATTTTTGCACTCTTGACATGCATTGCCAAAACCCTTTTCCAACCAGTCGAACCACTGACAGCCCACCAGCACTGAGTTCCCTTTGCGCTCTCCTCACCACACAGGGCGATCCTATTTTTAAGTAAATGACAAATGTTAGAGCTAAAAAGCTGCACCTTATTACTTAAATTGTTTCCTATAGTTCTTTGCTTGCCGTTCTATTTTTGTCTGTGACTTTTCCATGCACTTTTCCACTTATTGTTGATCCATTTCCCAAACCATATATATGATATTCATAATTTTTACATCCTATTTACTGTACATATTTTTGTTTTTCTGTCCTGTTTATTTTTGAATGCATAAATTGTAAATTTGTTGATCCTTTCCTTTTACTTTTTTTCAGTCCTTTTAGATAGAGATTGGATACTACTCACCTATATGTTCTTAAAGTTTTGTTTTACTCATTTAACTTCTTATATTTAACTTTTTAATCTATCTAGAATTTACTACTTTGAAGTATTTCTGAGATGAAGTTTTAAAAATAGAATTTTCCTCCTTAAATGGCTGATTGTTACAGCTTTATTGACTGAACAAATTTTTTATTTATCTACTGATTTGTGATGACTCTTTTATTAGGCACTGAAATTGTGCATATATTAGTATTAAGTTTAAGGCTAAAGATGTGTGATATTTTATTAATTGTTTTAAAACACAGCAGAGCTAGACCCTCTTATTACTTTTCCCCTCTTAATCCTCATCCCAGGATATGTTTTTTATTGATTTTACAGAGGGAGGGAGAGAGAGAGAGAAACATCTATATGAGGATGTGAGAGAGAAACATGGATAGATTGGATTGGTTACCTCCCATACAAGCCCAGACTGGGGATCGAACCCGAAACCTGGATATGTGTCCTGACTGGGAATCAAACCCACTATCCTTCTGGGTACTGCATGATGCTCCACCAACAGAGCCACACTAGCTAGGGAAACATTTAAAAAAAAAAACAACATATATTTTGATTATTCTCAGATATTTATTCTTAAAGATAAGCTTTAGAATTAAAAGGTTAAAATGAAATGTCTTGGTTGAATTTTTGTTGATATCATTGTGGAAATAAACAAAAATCCAACCCAATAAGAACAAGGAAAGACTATTCCGAGTTCTCTATGGCAAGGGAGTCAGCCAGCATCTCTTGCGTGTTGGCAGGGGCTCAAAGGCTGGCAGAGCAGTGGGGAGCTTTGTGTGGGAAAAGGGGAAGGCCTCGGGTGCCCTCATGGAAAGCTGCCGGCCTGGGGGTGCTGGAGGTGGTGAGCTAGAAGTGAGGCATCTTCTGGGATTGGGCTAGGGGTACCTATTTGACTTTCTCTGGTTAATCCTAAGTTGTAAGTAGGGACAAAAATTAGGAAAGCTGTCAGTTATTAATCAAGCCCTGGCCATTTGGGGCTGATTGCTACAGAAGTTATCATTGAACTTCCTGGATTGTTAATAATAATAATAATAACAGTCTGACTTCCTACACATCTGACTTACGGTAGGCTGGCTTCCTGGGCTATTTATTGTAAATGAGGGGTGGGTTTCCTAGGCAGGTGGTTGTAAGTTGTGGGTCAGAGTTCTGTTTTTATACAGAGTCTGGCTTTTTTTTTTTTTTTTTGCATATTCAGTCTCTCATATTAAAACCATAAATTAACTCAAGAATTGGTAGTTTAATAGTATTCAGTATTTTCAAACAAGGAATAACTCAACTTATTCCTATATTCAAGAGGGTTTTGAATTTACTCCTTATGGATTGCTTATGTTGCTTTTTAAAGTTATTTTTAGATATTATATAGTTCTTTTAGCTTTTGTGCATGGGCTAGTTAATTGCTCTGTATTTTAAATTACTGATAAATGATGCAAAGTAAAGCTAATTACTTCTTAAAATATTTTCCTGACATTCAGATAGTTTTCCAAACTCTTTAAATTTTTCTTTTAAAAATACTAACATCTCTTATTTTTGTTTCGGATTTAATTGCATCACGAGGAGTTTCCAGACAATGTTAATTATAGTGGTTACGGTGGGAATTCTTATTTTGGTCTCAGTTTTAAATGAGGGCAGCTTTAGTAGCTATGTAAAGTATCCTTTTATTTTTAGTTTTAAATAATCTTTCGGATTCAGTATTAATTTTATTGACTGTCTTCTCAGCCTCTTTTGATAAAAGCATATGTGAGCTACTATATCACTAGATGTTTTTCTATTAGTAGATTTCTTCTTTTTTTTAATCCTCACCTGAGGACATGTTTTACATTTATCTTCAGATAGAGTGGGAGGGAAAGAAGGAGGAAGAAAAACATCGAAGTGAGAGAGACATATCGACTGGTTGCCACCCACATGACCCCAACTGGGGCCGGGAATGAACCGCAACCGAGGTACGTCCCCTTAGCGGGAACCGAACCCAGGACTCTTGGGTCCGCAGGCTGACGCTGTAACTGCTGAGCCAAACCGGCCAGGGCTCTATTCAAATAGTATTCAAATAATTATATTACTAACCTAAAACTTGGCTTTGGGAAATTATTATTTTAATGTCGACTAGTGTCTTAGTTAGAATTTTAACATCTATATGTAAGAGGTATTGCTTTTTGTGTCCATTCTCAGGTTTGCTAATTTGCGAGAACTCAAGACTCAGCACACACTCATGCTGTGACCTATTACAGTGAAATAATGCAGAATAAAATCAGCAAAGGGGAACATGTATGGGGAGAAGTGCAGGGAAACCAGGCATGAGCTTCCAAGGGTTCTCTCCCAGGGGAGTCACATGGGCTGCACCTGGGACCCCCAGCAACGTGTGTCACAACACGTGTAAAATGCTGTCTACTAGGGAAGCTTATTAGAGACTCTGTCCAGGGTCTTCACTGGAAGCTGGTCATTTGCATTTTTCTTCAGATAGAGTGGGAGGGAAAGAAGGAGGAAGAAAAACATCGATGTGAGAGAGACATATCGACTGGTTGCCACCCACATGACAAGAGCTATAGGCAGCTACAGGCAGCCTCTGCTAGGTAGGTACCAAAATGCAGGGCTGCCAGAGGGAGAGCTGTGTTCAGTACCAAACTTACTGTTTGCATAAACAGTTTAGGCACAGTGAACCACTCTTATCAACTAGGGGGTTGGGAACCCGCCTGAGTTATAAGTTCCCAGATGCCAGACACGAGCCAGTCTTATAAGTAGGTCTTTCTAAGAGTCAGCAGTCAGTTTAGTATGTTAATACTTCTCTGTACTCACCTGTGCATGTGTTCGTGTGTGCATGTGTGCATGTTCTGTTTTGTCAGTGTTTGGTATCACAGTTAGAATGATTTCATGAAATAAGGTGGGCACATTTCTCTTTTTGTGGTATAATGAAACAGTTTATACAGAATGGGATTTTCTGCTCTTTGACAGTTTGTAAGAGCTTACCTATGAAACTGTGTGCTCCAGAATTTTTGTGGGGGATAGCTAAAAATTAACCTATTACTTCTTGAGTCAATTTGTTATTCCTCACCCATTCCTGCCCCTGCCAGAGTTATCTATTTCATTAAGATTTGCTAATCTATTTACACACCTGGTGAATTTTTCACGTATAATTTAAAAATCTCTGCATCCATTTCTCTATCATCTTTCATTTATAAATGTATTTATTTATGATTTTACTTTCTGTTTTTATTGATTAGCTTATCCAGAGATTTGTTTGTTTTATTGAATTTTCAAAGAACCAGTCCTTGGGATCATCTATCAATTTTGCTTTTCTATTTTTTAATTCATTTATGTATTTATTTATCTTCATTATCTTCTTACCTTGCCTGAGTTAACTTTTGTCATTGTTTCTGTTAGTTTCTTGAGTTGAAGAAACTTTTACTTTCTTTTAAAATAGTACCAAATATTTGAAGCTACATATTACAAAAAAGTACAGCTTTAGCCACATCCTGTACATATGTATGTGTATTATTATCTGCTGTTGTACTTTTAATTTCTGCTTGATCGTATCTTTATTTAGAAGATACATTTCTCTTTTTAATCCCCAGAAGTCTGGAAAGGTTTCCTTTTAGTTTGCTTATTTAAGCATTTGTCATTCTCTTCTAGTTTTATCCTGTTGTGTTCAGAGAATATGGCTTAAATAATTCCTAATTTTTAGAATGTATTCAGGGTATTTTAGTAAAATGCTTAAAAAGGTGTGTTCTCTGTCAGGCAGAGTGTATATACATACACATATGTATATGACAATTTAACCTTATAAATTCAAAAAATCCTTTTTCTGTGTTTTGTTTTTTGATTATTTGATCTGTCACAGATTGATAATGCTGTGATAAAAGTCTTCCACTCTGAGTGTGTGTCAGAGGCAGCAAGATGTGCTCAGAATTTGGAATCAGACAGACCCACTTTCAAACCTCAGATCCATTACTCACAAGCATTGTGTCTTAGATTGCGTTTCCCAGAAGCACAGCTTGAGACAAGGACATGAGTACAAGTAGATTGGGAGGTGCTGGGAATTCTGGTGAGGGAGTAAAGAAATGAATCAGGGAAAGGAGGACAGCAATCATGTAGCAAAAATAGGTTCTTGTAGCACTTGCTATTTATCTTTTGGTTCATTTATTTATTTTCCCCATTTTAAATTGAGATATAATATATACCATATATACTATGAAAACCATCTATCTTAAAGGTACAGTTTGATGAATTTTTTGAAATGTATACATTCATTAATCTGTATCCCTATTATACCACAAAAAGGTGCAGAACATTTCTATCATCCCAGAAAACCCCTCCTGGGTTAATACTGCCCTCCTCCAGAGGCAGTTATTGTCCTGACTGCCATCCCTAATGATTAGCTTCCGCCATTCTACAGCTTTGTGTCAGTGAATCCTACAGGGTGAGCTCTGTGTCCAACTTCTTTCTCTCAGCATACGGTCAGTGAGATTCATCCATGATTTTGCATGTATCAATAATTCTTTTTTATTGCTGGGTAGAAGCCGGGTAGACCCCAGCTTATCCACTAATGAGGCTTCTCCCTCTGGCTCTTAGTGTCCACCCATCTGCACAATGAGGGAGTCTACCAGGTGGCAGCTTGTTGAAGGCCCTTTTGGGTTGGAGGGACTGTATTTGGTGTTATCATCTGCACTGAGATCCTCCTACTTGGCAAGCTGAAGCCAGGTTGGCACGTGTGGCAGCCAAGCCACCGTGCTTCCCCATGCACCAGATCTGATGGGCAAGTTGAGGCTGGAGAACCGAAAGCAGACACCGTGGCTCCGGCATGGGAGCCGCTCCGAAGGACCCAACGGGAACGCCGTTGGCTGGAAGTTGCCAAGGAGCAGCTGGTTGGGTCTGTGAGCTTCTTGCAGCTGTTTGTGATATGTCAAATGAATTTTTGTTTTTATGTGTTAATGTACTCTGAGCTATTTTACAGCGTGTTTGACATTTTACAGTACAGTAAAGTGTGTACAAGCCTAATTAAAACAGATGTGCATTTTATAAAATAATTACTGGATACGCTGAAGAAAAATGGCTAATTATATATACAGCATAAACACCTAAACATACACTATAAATATGTGCTTGGAAAGTAGGTATATTTGGCTGGATTCTCTTGTTGTGCCCAGACTCAGAGTCATTCCTTAGATTTTTCCTGGATTTGGGATCCACTGACATTAGAATTTGCTTCCTAAATTCTTATCCCCCCTTTCCCACCTCCACTCTCCACCTTATCTTTCTTTCCTTTCCTGGAATGAAGATGAAGAGGAATTCTCTCTCCTCTGAAAAGAGGTGGAGTTAATAGAACAAAAACATGAAAAGTGACAGTTATATTATTATGTGCTAGGCACTTACAATATATTATCTAATTTAATCTTCACACTAGTTCTATGAGGCAGTTGCTATTGTTCTTACCCTTTTACAAATGGGTAAACTGAGTCACAGAGAGGTTAGCAACTTGCCCATGATCTCTAAGCTCGGAAATGCAAGATTCAATATTCAAACTGAGGTCTGACTACAGAGTCCACTCTCTCTAACCACTGCCCTAACATGCCTCTATAAGACTGTCTTTCTGCCACGTCTGTGCTCCCAGATGGAGAAGATGGCCAATATGAGGATGGAGAAGATCGCTGATATGAGGAACTCATCTTAAATACCTCTGCCGCCTCTTTATATATTTCAGAATAGACTAGAACAGACTTCTTCAACAAAAAGTCTTGATGGCCCTTTTCTCTAGGTACATGGGGTACGAGTGAGTGGTGAGTCTGCTCTGGTCCCCATGAACCCTGGGGGTTGCTGGCATGTGTGGACCAGGCTCTGGGATGCTGACAACTGGGTGAAAGCATTGGTGCTAGGATTGCCAAGGCAGAGTTGAGTGGATACTCAACTTGTTAGAAGGTGGTAGGGTGAAATGTGTTTTGGAGGCAATGCAAAAGGATGCAGACGATATTGAGAAGTCATTTAAATATCAGACAAAGGTTTGTCTTCTCAAGGTTATGTGGACTTGACCTTTCTGTAGACAACCCAGCCTGCTTAGAACACGGAGAAGACTGAAACACTTCGTCAATCAGATCCTACTCCTGGGAAGGCAGATACAGTCTGTTTTCTGATATTTTGGAGAAATGGGCTGTCCTGGCTCTCTGACCACGTATGATCTACAAGCATCCTGAAAACAGCAGTGATTCAGGAAGTGCCTAGGTTACAGCAGGAATATGGCATGACAGTGAGTATGGAAAGCATGACTAAAGACGTGGGCTCTTCCATCCACTTGCTTTGTGACCTCTGGCCAGTGGTCAGTTTCTTTATCTCTAACATGGGAATAATAATAATAATGGCAGATACCTCATAGGATTGTTGTGAGGTTTAAATGAAATAATCTACGAAAAGTAGTGCTGGCAACTGTTGCACACAACAAATATTACATTATTATTATTACTATTCTTCTTATTAATCAGCATCCTCCTCCTCCTCATCATTAGTTTGGTAATTTATAGCTGTTTGTTTTGGAAGGCAAAGGGAGGAGGGTGCATTAAATAAATTTGAGATCATGAGATGAGAACCTTAGGCAAGCCACCCCTGTTCTCTTGAACATCGTTCCATCGGTAACACAAAACGGTTGTATTAGAGGACCTTTTAGGTCACCCTGGTTCTAAGAATCTGTGACTCGAGGTTACACATCCCCTAACCTTCTGCTTTCTCACTTTGTTTCTAAGCTTATAGGAACCACCTGTACTTAGAAAAAGCCCACGTGGAGGGAAAGACTCATTTTTGGTGCAACAACAAATGCTGTGAAGAGCTGCAGTGGAACGGTCTTCCTGGAAAGGTCATGTTCTGAGCTCCCTTAAACGATTTCTACTTGATAGTTGTACTTGGCAGTCAGGGAGAGCGGAGGTGGGTGACCCTAGAAATTTCCTCTGGGCTCTGTGGTGAGCAAAGTCTGGCGGAGCAGGAGAAAGCCTGAGCTTTGTAAATCTCCAGGCTCTGCTTTTCTGGTTCAATCAACAGGCCCATCATTGTGTTCATTGGCAGCAACTTGATGCAAGAGCTGTTCTAATGTGGCATCATGGTGACAGCCCTGCTCTAGTGGTCAGGGAGGAGGTGAGGAGGAAGGCAGCCCCTGGCATCTGTGGGCTAGAGAATTCTAAGGCACTGGATAACCCTCAGAGGGCTCCAGCTGGTGGCCCTTCTTGAGTTCTGCATCTGCAACTCTTCATGGTGGCGTGAGCCTTGGTGCATGGAGATGGGGTGGAGGGGACTGTTTCCACATTGTCTTATACCCATAGGTGGACTTATTGTTAAAGAGAATAACCATGCTTTGGACCTATTTTAAAAAAAAAAACAGTATTGGAAAAACATTATTAATGAGGTGGTTTAAATAATTACCAGGTGTGGTCAATTAAAAAAAAAAGGCAAAATCAGTGCCTCTGCTTATTAGGAAGGTGCTATGCACTGTAGGAACGTGATTTTCAGATCCCTCATTCCCTCTGCAGCTCATTGCTGGGCGAATTTGCCTTCACGCAGACCTCGCCTTTTAGTCACAACAGGGCACCCTACAGAAATGGAATGGACTACGTTCCTCTCCCTCCTCTGGCTGCAAGATGAAGGGAGAAAATGTTGGCTCACAAATAGTGTGGGGGCTGGGATATTGGAGTATATTGAGGGTGGCATTGGGCTCCTATTTGGGAGCTAGATGTAGATATAGATTATGGCAGATGACTTCCATGAAAAAATAGAGAAGGGGACAAGCCATAATGTGTTTATCACTCTTTCTGAGTTTTGCAACTGATTAGATGACTTTGATTTCCACAAAAGAACTAATGGAGAGATGTCAGGCAAAGTGTCTTTGGGGGAATCCATTCCACTCCGAGTAATTAACACTTAAGTGTGTGAAGTAGCATGGTGTTCTTATTTGATACCCAGTCTGTTTCTTGGCCGAATCGCAGGCATTTACATTTATATTTGGATTTAAAGTGGCATATTTTACATTGAAAAATATGCTTGTCAAAGAAATAAGTTGAGTATTGAATATCTATGAAAATTGAATATTCTCCTTATCCTAAAAATGGAAACTAAAATCTAGTTTGATGCAGATGTAGTTACCATCACCCAGGGATCAATCCAGTGTCCCTAAAAGAAAGATCATTTCAACATGGTCATATGTCTATACTTGCAGAGTCAAAATATGGGCCGACAAATGAAATTCCTAATCTCCAACCAGATACGAGTACAGATTAAGGTGCAGAAGGATAATGTAAATGAATGGATCTCAACTGTAAATAGATTTTTGCCCCATGTCTTTTTTCTCGTGTTCTTTTCTGATGAAAAAAAAAAAAAGGCTATTATTTAAATTACTTCTGAAGAGACTTTTGATTTTGAAAAAAAATTCAATTTATTGAGCTTGATTCTCCAGTTTGAGGGCTAGAGAGCAGATGTCTGAGTATAGCAGAAAATGAAGATGGAAAATTGGGAGGAGAGACTCTCAGTGTTTACGCCCGTTTCTAGCAGAATATTTGGAAGAGTTATAGAGAGAAGTTCCCCAATACATTTCTCAGAACTGTTAGTGATGGAGAAAATAATGGTGTAGATTGATTTTATTCTTTTCCTAACTAAAGGGTTGACATTTTCGATATCCTGAATATGAGTAACTTACTGTATTTTAAGTAGATGAAAAGCTACATCATATATATATATATATATATTACACACACACACACACACACACATATGTATATAAAATCTTGACAAATGATTAGAAGCTGAACACATTTTCTACCAAAATAATGTTCTCTCTCATAAAAAATATATCCCTGGTGGGTGTTTTGAATCCTACCTAAAAAATAATAAGATGAAGAGAAAATTGAATGCTGTAAGAGACTAACAACACGTGTGGCGTAGTTTAACATTTGGTTCTTTTGAGTGGCAAATTTAGTGTTCTGAAGCCTTCAGATCTTGTATGGCCATCTGACAGCTAGTGATATACTGTGTGGGGGTGTCTGTTAGAGAAAGAACTGCTGTATCATTTCCAGATCTTTCTATTTGTGAGATGAGAGTCCCCCCCATCTCCTCTAAGAAAGAAAAGGCAGATTATCTGGCCTTTAACTATTCAATTTTAGTTTTAAACATTCTTTTGTTTTTTCCTAAAGTGTGGATCTTTTCTAGGTGTTGTCTTATCTTGAGACAGGCATTTCAGAATCTGGATTTATAAGTGGCTATGTCCAGGGAGAACATGTTTGATTCTTTTGGTTCTGTATTCATAGTATACCACACAAAACCAAGCGATCAGAGTTGATCTTTCAAGCACAGGAAGAGGTGCTCAATGACATTAGCCATTAGAGAAATGCAAATTAAAACAGCACAATAAGATACTACTATACACTCACCAGACTGACTAAACCGAGTATTGATGAGGACGTGGAACAACTGGAATTCTCATGGACTGCTGGTAGGAATGCACAATATTATAACCACTTGGAAAAAAGAGTTTGACAATTTATTATAAAGTCAAATATATATTTACCATATGACTCAGTAATTCCACTCCTAAGAATTCACCCAAGAGAACAGAAAACATATGTCCATATAAAGATTTGTGCTTGCATATCCATAGCTGCTTTATTCATACTGCTCAAAACCATCAATTGTGGTACATCCATATACTATACTACTATGCAACAATTAAGATGAATGAACTATTGATACGTACAACAACAGGGACAGACCTCAAATACATTATGGTAAGTGAAAGATGCCAGACACAAAAGACTACCTACTGCATATCTCACTTTATGTGACATTCTAGAAAAGGTAAGACAGTAGTGAAAGACAGTGGTTTCTTGGGGTCAGGGCATAGGGAGATGAATGTGACTGCAAAGGAGCAGGAAAGAACTTTTGAGATGATGGTAATTTTCTATGTTGTGATTGTAGTGGTGGTTACAATGACTGCAAGAATTCTTAAAACTCATCTAATTTCACTCTTAAAATGGGTGGATTTTATTTTGTGTAAGTTACAGCTCCTTAAAAGCTGATTTAATAAAAAGTGGCCCAATGTGTCATTTTTGTTAGGTACAGTGGGGTGAAGGTTGTGTCCTTGACAGAAAAGAAGAAACTTGTGGTCTTATTGAGGGAAAGAGTATTTCTCTTATGTTCCCTTAGAGAGCAAGACCAAACCTTAAAGCAATTCCCACATTCATAACTCCATTGATCCAAAATATATATTGAGACACTGCAAAAGCCAAGCACTAACCAACCATAATGTAATTGCCGAAGATATAACTGGTGCTCAAAAATATTGAAACGAATGAAAAATTTGGGTGTTTCATGAAAATAATACACAAGTATCTACAAAGTATATCCTTCTTGAACTCAGTGGCGGTGTGGGGTTAAAACCACTGGGCTCCAGCTGTTTGTGAGAATGAGAAAGCACTGGCACCGACTGAACTCCTGATTTCAGCCCCACTCTTCAGCCAGAGAAATTCCCTCCTGATTGCATTTCTCTCTCTGGCCTTGGAAGACTGTGGACCCTCCCAGCAGGAGAGCCATTCTGATTAGGGAGAAGACGAGGTGGAAGTATTTTCACTCTGTATATTCTTAGAACTTTAAGATTGGTTTTTATTGTGATTCTATAATCACCATGCAAATGCCACCTGCCATGTTTGGCACTTATGATAACATATTTGAGATATTTTATTCATTTTGCTTGAATAATAGATTTTGAGAAATCAAATCTCCCCCTTTCTGAGGACACAACTCTGCGGAGCCTTGCGTATGAGTTTGTTCATGCATGACTCTGATTTCTATTTTTAGCCATGGCTTGGGCTGTACAGTTGGTTCAAATCTTTTGTTTAAGGTTTTGTTTGCCATTTTGAAACCATACATTTTAAACTTTAAGGATGCCTGCTTTTTGTTTTCTATTTGGTATGAATATTTACTATTCAAAGGCAGTTTGAGCTTTTAGAATGATGCAATGAAGACCAGCTTCCAAATTTGGGTGATCAAAATCTAAAAAAAAAAAGGCCCAGCTGGTGTGGTTCAGAGATTGAGTGTCGACCTATGCACCAAGAGGTTGCTGGTTCGATTCCCAGTCAGGGCACATGCCCAGGTTGTGGGCCCGATCCCCAGTGGGGTGGGGGGTGCATATAGGAGGCAACCAGTCAGTGTTCTCTCTCATCGATGTCTCTCTCTCTCTCCCTCTCCCTTTAAAATCAATAAAGAAAAAACAAAACAAAAACCAAACCTATTATTATCTGGGTAGAGAGGAGTCTGCTTTTCTCTAACACAGTGGGTCCCTGATTTATAAGCACTCAACTTAAAACACATACACATACACACACACACACACACACACACACGATTGATCCAATCATACAAAGAGTTACTGCCTATCCCTACCCCTGTCCTACTTTCTTCCTTCTATTCTTGGATTCTTCTGTGGGAGAAAAACAATAAACAATAATAACAATCCTTGAATATTCTGGAGAACCTATGGGTTCACAGTAGAGTAAAAAATGAACAAGTTTAATATATTAGTGGATGGGATCCAAGATAACTACCAGCCAGGCTGACCATGTAGTGGATTCTTTAAATGAAAACATAAATTTTGTCTACATTTTCCAGAAAATTTTACTGTAATTTCTACCCTCTCACTTATAATTTCACAAATCAGAAATTCTAATGACTAATCAAGATTGTACTTTAAACTTAAATAATTTTGAAAGAGTTGGAAGGTTGTTAATGACTCAGATATTAGTGTAAAATGGTTCTGCTTGCCTTTTATTTAATTAATTCCTACCCTTGGCCAATGGGAGTTTTTTTCTTTTCTTTATTTCAACATTTTGTCATGAATTTCCAAATATATAGAATAATTGAAAGAATGATGCAGTGACCAGCCATGTATCCATGTATGAGTTTCTAATGGCTGCTGTAAAAAGTGACCACAAACCTAGCTGCTTACAAGAACACAAATATGTCCTAACAGTGCTGGAGCTCAGAGATCTGAAATGAGTCTCAAGGCTAAAATCAAGGTGCCAGCAGGTTGTGTTCCTTCTGGACATTCTAGGGTGGGATCTATTCTTTACTTTTTCCAGCTTCTAGGGTATTCACATATTAGTTGGCTTCTGGTCATAGTGCTCTGACCTCTGCTCTTTGATCCCATCACCTTTTCTGCCTCTGACTTTTCTGCTTCTCTTTTTAAAGACTGATTACACTAGGCCTACTTGCATAATTCAGGATAATCTGCCCCTCTCAAAATTCTTAATCACATTTGCAAAGTTCTTTTTGCCACATAACATAGTCACAGGTTCCTGAGATTAGAATGTAAACATTTTTGGAAGGTCCATTATTTATTCTACCACAAACTATCACCTATATTCCAAAATTATCATTTTGCTTCATTATACATCTAGCCACCCATATCACCCCTGATATAGTCACTAGGGCTATTTCCAATTTTTGGCTATTATAAATAAAGCTGCTGTGAACATTTTTCTGAGATTCCTTCTGTGGACTTATGTTTTTATTTCATTAAAAAAAATAGAAATGGATAGTAATTTGCATGTGTGTATGTGGGTGCGTGTGTGTATGTGTGTGTGTGTGTGTGCAGGAGGTGGGGGTTGTATTAGGGATTACAATGTATATCTTTAACTTTTTACAACTTGTTTGTATGGAGTTAAAATTGCACTATTTTCTAAAAAAATTTCAGATTTTGGTCCATGTGCCTTCACCCTCCAGACTTTATCCTGTAGTTGTCATATGTATTGCATCTACATGTTTTAAACCCCATAATAAATAGGATGCTGTAGTTTTTGCTTTAGTCATAAGTATGTTAAATAAAATAAGAAGGAAGTATAACTTTTTTATCCATATATTTACCACTTATGGTGCTATTAATTGCTTTCTGAAGATTCAGGTTTTAATTTGATGTCATTTTCTTTCAGCCTGAATAATTTTTTTTAACATTATAGTTCAGATCTGATGGCAATGGATTCTCTTAGTTTTTATATATTTGAAAATGTCTTTTTGCCTTCACTATTGCAGGATATTTTTGTTATACACATTCTGAATAGACATATTTTTCTCTTTCTGAACTTTAGCGATATTGTTTCACTGTCTTTTGGCATTCATTTTTTTCTAATCAGAAGTCAACAGTAACTCATATTATTGTTTACCTGTATGTAATGTGTTGTTTTCTCTGGGTGCACTCAAGATTTTTTTCTTTATCTTTGGTTTCAGCAGTTTGACTATTATGTCTAGGTGTGTTTTTCTTTGTATTCATCCTGTTTGAGTTCACTGGGCTTCTTGAATCTGCAAATTTATGTTTTTTCACCCTATTTGTAAAATTTTTTTGGTCATTATAGTTTCAAATACTGTTTCTACCTCATTTTTTCTCTCCTTTCCTTCTAGGACTCCAGTTCCATGTACATTAGATCTTTAGATATTTACCTTTTTTTTTTCAAACAGTTTTTCCACTCTATTTTTCAAATTGGATTGTTTCTATTGATTTATCTTCAGGTTCCCTGGCTCTTTATTCTGTTACCCAGTCTTATGTTAAACCTGTGAAATTATGTTAAACTTAATGAAATTCTTATTTCAGATATTGTATTTTTCAGTACTAAAATTTTATTTAAAAAGTTTCTAGTTCTCTACTGAAATTATCTATTTATTTACTTATTATAAACCATTTTTATTTTCCATTATTGAATATAGTTGTAGAAACTGCTTTGTAATCTTTACCTAATAATTTAAATATTTGAATCATCATGGGATCAGTTACTCTTGATTGTCTTTTCAGCACAGGTCACATTTTCCTATATCATGATATGACTAGTAGTTTTGGATTGTCTTCTGAATACATTTGGTAAGTCATGTGTTGTAGAGGCTCTGCATTCTGTTCTGTTCCTCTGAAGAGTATTGATTTTTTTGTCTTGGCAATATTAGCTGGACTCAAACTCCAAACTCTCTTTCCCCTGAGGTGGGCAGGAGCTGAACTGTCTGTTCAGTTCTTCTAGCCTTAGCCGGGCTCCTTAGAGCCTGCCCTGCACACGTACAATTCAGTGGTAAGCCAGAGATTTGGGCAAAGAAAGCAAAATGCAGGGCCCTCTTTGGGTCCCTTCTTTCCAACTGTGGTCACCCCAAATTCTGTCTACTCATTCTTCAAGCCAGTAGACTGCTGATTTTTTAAATTTCAGTTTTAACTACCTGGCCTGTCTCTGGCTGGGTACTGAGGCAAAAATCTCTCTCAGCATGCAGAGTTCTTTTAAGTGAGAGCTACCCAACTCTCTTCCTTTTTTTTTTCTTTCCTTCACTGATTTGGTTAGTTTTTATATTTTGTCAAGAGTTTATTGTTGTTATCTATGGGAGGTTTAGTCTGATATGAACTTCTACCACTATTCCAAATGAAGCTCTGATTTAAGCAGATACAGGTGAGTTTTTAGTTTTTGATGGAGAGAGAGTAGTTCTGAGTATTAACGTGGGGAGGCATTAAGAATACAGTCCAGAAAGTGAGGTAGAGAAATGTTGAACATAAATACTTATTATTTCAGAATTATTTTAGGCAACCACACATCTGTCTCTTCACCTCTATCTCCTACTCTTTCTCTGTTTCTACCTTCTTCACTTCCTTCTTCTCCTGCCCCAGTATCACATGTCACCTTCATCATCCTAGAACCCAGACCTGAGCAAAGCTAGTATCAGTGTTATTCTTTTTTTTAATTTTTTTTTTATCATCCTTACCCGAGGACATTTTTCCATTTTTTGTTCAGGTAGAGTGGGAGGGAGAGAGAGGAAGAGAGAGAGAGAGAGAGAAACATCGATGTGAAAGGGACACACCAAGTGGTCACCACCCGCACAACCAACCAGGGCCAGGGACAAACTGCAACCGAGGTACATGCCCTTAGTGGGAACTGAACCCAGGTTTCTCCGGACCGCAGGCCGATGCTCTAATCGCTGAGCCAAACCGGCCAGGGCATCAGTGCTATTCTTCAAAGACATGATGGATTCAATAAACACTTGTAGGCTGTCAAGGGAACGTAATCAGTTCTGAGTTCTGAACATCTAGAAGTTGACCTCTTAATGAAAACTGCCCATACTTCATTTGAGAATCCCCACAATAGAATGTTTTTATTTTTATTTACTTATTTTAAAAATATTTATTGTTCAAAGTATTACAGATGTCCCCCCTTTTGTCCCTCAGTGACCCACTCCTATCCCCCCACCCCTGGTTTCCCCAAACTATTGTCTCTATCCACTGGTTATGCATATATGCATATATTCTTTGATTTATCTCTTCCCACCTCTCCACACCTCATCCCTCTGAGGTTTGTCAGTCTGTTCCCTACTTCCATGTCTCTGGATCTATTTTGATTGCCAGTTTATTTAGCTCATGATATTCCATAAATAAGTGAGATCATGTGGTATTTGTCTTTCTCTGACTGGCTTATTTCACTCAGCATAATACTCTCCAGGTCCCTCCATGTCACCTCAAAGGGTAAGAGATCTTTCTTTCTTACAGCTGCATAGTATTCCATTGTATAAATGTACCACAGTTTTTTATATCCACTCATCTTGGTTTTTTCCAGATCTTAGAAAACTGCCCATACTTTAAAATGCAACTTCTCTTAAGTTTTAGCCCAGTGGCAGAGATTTATTCTGTATTCCATCCCCTTCTTTCCCCAGTAGATTCTGATAGGTTATCTGTTAGGACCGGAGGCTATGACAACTGTGATAGGTTGCTAACATGTAGAATAAATTACTTTTCAGTTCTTTTTATAAAAAGAACATTTTTGTCCTAAAGTTCTATGCCTCTGTCTGTTTCTCTGCCTTTGGTATATCCAACTAGACCATTTTCAGCTCAATGGGGTTTTTCTGGTGTTATTAACAATGGAGCATAGAACAGTCAGTCGAGTTTAGGATGGTCCATGCTGTTATTTTAGCTGACAACCCCCCCCACCCCCCGCCTCTCAGCAGACAATCAGTCCATCTGCCACAATGACAGAAAATTGATTATAGAAAGGCCATTTAGGTAGGATGGAGAAATGTGGGTTTAAGTTCTATTAGATTCAGACATTCTTCTGAGAGGAAGAAGTGACTCAGATTCTACGACTGGAAAACTGGGAGAAGGAAACTTAAAACTTCTTGATCGTCATTATTATATCAGAAGGCAGGTTTGGGAAGCTTATTACTTGTACTCAGAACATTTATTTTCTTCAGCCTTCTCTGATGTACACCCACACTCTTTGGAATATGCATTGGGAACAGACTCCGTATACAGCTCCACACCGGCAACACCTTACTCACAAAACAGCTGCATTAAGAGCTTAGTGTTCACAGTACCAAAGGGTTATTTGTTTTACAAAAAGGGTCTCTGAAGCGTTCCCTAAAAATACTCAATTCCCTTAGAGCCTTTTAAAATGAGAATCACATTACAAAAATCCTATTTAACAGAGCATTTTGGGAACATACAAGGTGTGATTGTAAAAGATTATGGTTGATGTTAAGAAAAAGAGATTCAGAGGGGTGGCGTTCCCTTCAAAGTAGTCACTGAGTAGGTCTTGACACTTACCTCACCTGAAGTGGGGGTGGCAGTGTCTCCCTCGCAGTCTGCTGGGCGGATGGAGCGAGATAACCGAAATGCGCACAGATGGTGTAATAAGTGCTCAAGAAATAGTTTGTCTCTAATTCCAACGAGGAATTACTCAAATCCTTCATCACTAAACTCCAATGTGAACACTGTTCTCTAGGCCTTGGTGATGGTTTAGCTTTGGTTTATAGGGTGGATTTGGTGTCAACCATGGATAGTAAAATGGCTGGTGGAGTGTGTGTGTGTGTGTGTGTGTCTGTGTGCACACGCACGGGCAGGCCATAACCTGTTTACTTACTTTCATAAGTCCCTTATGTTACCAATCTTCCAGACCTCATGTATATGTATATGTGTATCTTTGTGTGTAAACATATACATATACTATATAACAATACAATATGTCTTATTTATGTATTGAATCTGGCAGGGTGGAGGGGTAAAGGTAAGCAAGCTCTGTGTTTCTGTAGGTGGGCATGCAAACTCCATTGTCTACAGTTGTGGTTCTTAATTTTGCTGTATATCCAGTCACTCAGTGAATATTTTCAAAATTCTGATATTCAGCCACATCCTAAAACAACTAAGTCATAACCTGACATCAGTAGTTTTTAAGGCCCCTTAAGCCACGCCTGCGAAGCTGACCTCTGGGCAGGTGGCTCTTTGTTCTGGATGAACACAATCATCCAAGGAACTCTTTATAAAAAGAGAAAAGAAGAAGGAGAGAGAGAAAGAAACATTGATGAGAGAGAACATCGATTGACTGCCTCCTGCCTGCCCCCCCACTGGAAATCGGGCCCATAACATGGGCATGTGTCCTGACTGGGAATGGAACCAGCGACCCCTTGATGCATGGGTCGATGCTCAACCACTGAGCCACATCGACTGGACACCCAGGGATCTCTTGAAATGGCCAATGCCTAGGTCCTACCCTTCAGAGATTCTGACTCAGTTACTAGGGGTAGAGCCTGCACATGGAGTGTGTCTTGAAAGCTCCGGAGTTGACTCCAAGGTGCAGCCCAGTGGCCTCAGGAGCCCAGCTGGTCAGGTGGATGGGCGGAGTGGGAGAGGAGGTGGCCACACAAGACGAATGTCTGCTCTGTCTGACGGGGTAGCTGCTGTGTAGATGTCCAGTGTTCCCAGACCTTCTATGTTTAAAAGACACTGGAGTCTGGCTATTTATGTGGATATTAAATATTTTTTAAATGGGGTAAATTATACATAACAAAATTGATTATTTTAACCATTTTTAAGTACATGGTTTAGTGGCATTAAGTACATTCACATTGTTGTGCAACTATCACCACCACCCATTCATTCTTTGAGAAGATTTTTTAATCTTCCCAAACTGAAACTCTGTACCCATTAAACAATAACTCTCTATTTCCCTCTCCCCTCCTTCTGGCACCCTTCCTCCTGACTCGTAAGTGCCTTATGGAAATGAAATCATCATATTTGTTCCCTTGTGACTGGCTTATTTGACTTAACATAATGTCTTCATGGTTTATCCATGTTGTAGCATCCATCAGAAGTTCCTTCCTCTTTAAGGCTGAATAATATCTCGTTGTATGTCCCTGTTGTATGTCACTCTGTGTCCGTGGGTTCTGCATTTGAAGACTCAACCAACTGCAGATTAAAAATATTTGAAAAAATGCTGCGTTGTGGTTGATGTGTATTTCATAGTTAGGGTTATGATGGTTGCATCTGCACTGAGCACGTACAGATTTTTTTTTCTTGTCATTATTTCCTAAACAACATATAATAACAACAATTTACACAGCATTTATAATGTAGTAAGTATTATGAGTCATCTAGAGATGATTTAAAGTATACGGGAGGGTATGTATAGGTTATATGCAAATATTATGCCATTTTATATGAGAGTTGGGCAACCACACATTTTGATATCTGTAGGGGTCTTGGAGCTAATTCCCCTGAGGATATCAAGGGATGACTATATAGAGCACATTTTGTTTATCCATTCACCTGTCGAGGTACTTAGGAACTGCCATATTGAATCTCTCCATTTTTAGTGTTTGCAACTAATTCCAATTTAAAACAACAACAACAACAAATAACATAGCACTTCTGCCGGATTGGTACCTGTGGGTTCAAGGCTGTGGTCTCTCAGGGCCTCAGTTTCTTCATCTTTAAAGTGAGGTGGTTGGGCTGAAACACCCCAGCTTCTGTTTTGCTCAAACAGTCCATGATGTTTGAAGTCAGTATGATTCCAATTTGATTTTGGTTCATTTTCTAGCTTGTGGATCTTGAACCTCAAGACCGGCATTTGGCCTTCTGGTGCTCAAACCACAGAAGTCCACATGATCCACTGTCTGGATAAGATGGGAAAGCCAGAGCAGACGCATTGTGTGTTCCACGATGCGTCCGACACAAGGTGAGTCTACGTCAGCCCAGATAAAACCTGTCTGTGCTAGCCAGAGAGCCCGTGCCCTTTTAAGGAAAGAATAGTCTATTTTCCAGTCCCAACAAATTTCAACCACATCTGAACAGAAAAGATCAGATTTCCAAGCTATAGGTAAAAGACTCCTGTGGTAGTAACATGATTCTTTATATTTTGTGACAGTCTCTTAGCAGGAGGTCCTTGAGAAAGATGTAGGTACAGCCTTTTGAAAGTTTGTTTACTTATTTTTATGAGCTTCTTAAATGACTAATCTTGCAGGAGTAAGGCGTATAGCAAACAATAGCACCCCCGAATCCTTTGGGTCCTGCCAACTCTCAGGCAGCAATTACTTCCCACTGTTTGTACCCCTAAACTTCAGGTTGTGCCTTAGCATCTCCAAATTCTCCTTTTTCTCTCCCTTCCTACTTTTTAAAAAATCCTTACCCGAGGAGGATGTTTATTGATGCTTTTTAGAGAGAGGAGATGAGAGAGAGACAGAGAGAAAAACGTCACTGAGAGAGCGAAACTTTGATTGGTTGCCTCCTGTGGGCGCCCTGAATGGGCCTGGAACCCCCACAACCCAGGTATGTGCCCTGACTGGGAATCAAACCCACAACCTTTTGGTGTATAGGTCGACACTCCAACCAACTGAGCCACCCAACCAGGGCACATCCTTTCCTTCCTTTAACTTGATTCTGATGTTTTCATAAAATTCTCACCCAGAAGTAAACAGATTTTCAAAACTTCAAAAAAAAAAAAAAAAGCATCAGCAACTTACTTAGCCATGTCAGGGCCTCATACCATTCAGGATTTATGTGGGCAAATGTGTTTGGTTTCTGTTCATTAGGGAGGAAGCAATCCTGGGGTGGGAGAAGCATGAGATATGGGGCCAGGCTGGTCTAGAAAATGTGAACCAAATAGCTCTGCTATTTCCTCGCTCTGTGACTTGGGACAGATGGGGCCTTTGGTTTGGCATTTGTAAAATGGGGCTATCTGTCTTCCAGGGTTGTAGCAAAGACTAAATTAACAATGTATGCTATATGGGGTACAGAGGGGTGGGAACATGATGCATGACAAGTCCTCAATAAATGGAAGCCATTATTAATCATCTTTAGCCCCTTTCGAGGCATTGAAAAGGAAACACAGGGGTCTGGGAACTGAGAGACTTGAGCTGATTCTGTAGCTAATTAGCTGTGTGACCTTGGGCTAATGACAAACTCCCCAGGTGTCAAATTTGACTTCATTTATTTAATAAACACATATTAGTTGCCTACCGGTAGGCAGGTCTTGTATTGGGAGGTGAGAATAGAAAGATGAATGAGACATACCCAGTTTTTTGGAGCTCACCAGCTAGTGGAGGGAAACAGATACCCCCAGGTTGTGGAGATGAGTCAGAAGAGCTCCAGGGATCTGTAGTAGCAGCATCCGGGACCAGCGACGAGAAGCTCAATTACCATTTGCTTGTGTTATGAATTTTAGGTCGCTGTGGTCATGGGGCTCTGATGAGTTGGAGGAGGTTTGATTACCTTTGTGTAATTGGCATCATCTTCTGTGCGTAGGGCACGCTCTCCTAACCCCTGTCGTGAGCAGAGGCCCTTCTCTCGGCATCAAGGTGGAAAACAAGGTTTCGTACAACTATTATACATAAACCTGTTGGCTGGCTCTGACAAGAAAACCACAGTCAGCCCCCCAAGGCTTTGTTATTTGCTTTGTACCAACTTTGCCACCAAGAGTGAGCCTTGGGGTGTCTGTGGTACATTTCTCCTCCTAGTTGAAAGAAAATCATTCTTTGTTAATCGTTGTATTGTAATTGTGAAACACCACGTTCAAGGAAGAGTTTCAAGGCAGAAATGGCCTTGAGGTCAACGTCTCTTGTTTTTTAATTTGGAACAAGGAAATTCTCTCACGCGGATTTCCCCTGTAGCCTGCAGGCATTGGCATTCTAAACAGCTCGCACGTGAACAAACAGATCATATTTAAAAAGGGACTTCTTTCTCTCACTCCAGTTACCTCTGTGCTGTTTAAGGGAATGTGAAAAAAATGGAAATCTTCTATTTTTTACACTGCCTGAAAAAAACATAACATCAAAACATCAGTCTGTCATTTCCCATTGCCTGGGGGAATCGGCACATGTCTTCAATGCTAAAAGAATGTTCTCTCTGTGTTGCTTTGTGTTGCAAATGAGCTGCACTCTCAGAAGATGTAGCAGAGCAGAACGGCACCTTCACCACTTGGTTTCCTGCTACCCAAACCAATATGGCAGATCACCGAGTCCGGAGCGGCTGCTTTGGAGGATGCTTGGCGGCAGAAAGTGGTGGCTGTGGCTCTCGGGCCAGTCCTGATGCACCACCTGACCACCGTGCTCTGACATGCGGGAAACAGACCCAGGACGAGCTGCAGGATAGAGACCACCCTTTGGAGATGGAGGCATAGAAGCTAAAAGACAGGCAAATTCCACTTGGGAGAGGGAACTAACACAACTCGAAATCATCTGTAGCAACTGAAACAGGAAAGAAGTACATTTGTTTCCTGAATCATTTATGAGTTATTTAGTTCCCAATGCCAGTCCTCCACTGACTTGTCAGTGCTCACTCTTCCTCACTCTCTTGGAAGAACTCCTTCTAGGCCCTACAACACTTGTTCCTCTTCTGAGGGACTGCCCTTCACTTTGGGAAGAGTATTCGGGCCCTAGGGTATTCAGAGCACAGTCCTGTGGCTGCGTGCCTGAGCCTGGTGGGCAGCCTCCAGTCGTCCCCTGTCTGCACACATCTCCAGGTTTTACTTTCACTTTACTTTCTCTAACACCCCTCACCCCATTAGAGTCCTAGCAACTGTCACGTCTACATATTAACTTAAGAAAAATGTTGAAAAGGCACCCCTCTTGGAGGCAGTGCTCCAGCTCCCCTGCTTCCTCCCAGCCCTGCTTCTGCTTCCTCTGCCTTATGTTACAGTCATTAGTCGCTTGTCCAATTTCCCACCCGGCTGGCTCAGCTGCCTCTCGGCGTATCCCCAGCCCTATCTCTTCCCAGTCTGTGTTCTGTGGTCCTGTCTGTCTCCCCCACTAGATGGTAAGCATCTTGAGCCAAGGGGCTGTGCCTCCCAGCAATGTAGCCTTGGCACCCTCAACACACTCAAGTGCACCTAGTAGACATTCAGCAAACGCTCGCGGCTTTGGGTCGCACATATGGTTCACATTTTCTAGGAATGTCTGTTTTTTCTGATTATCTGCCAGCCAAGTGTACTCTTGGGTAGAGAAAGGGAAATGGACTAAAAGATGTGGTTCAAGGAGTAGTCAATAGCCTGCTCATAATTACTAGTGGGAATGGAATAAGCATAAACTTTCTTGCATAACTAATCAATATCTTAATACATCTCCATTAGGGAGGGTATATTTTATGTTATTGATATTAAATATCTACCTATTGTGTCACAAAGGTTTCAGGGTAATTGTTATTGATGGTTAAAATCTTGTTGGCCGCTGAATGGAGATTTTTTTTTTTAATGGATGATGATTGGCTGAGATTTATTTTTCCTGTATCGCTATAAGCCAGATTCTCCATTAAGCTATAAAATATTATGATACGCTCGAAGCAATGTAATGTGATCCAAACACATAGTTATAACTCATTTCATTATTAGTCACGTGTGCCGAGACATTAACATAGTTGTTAACTAGTACTGGGATGTGTGTGGTGCACAGGAATATTTTTTAACAATGCAATTGCATTAGCGCTGGTTGTAGCTTAATTATCCAATGGTTATAATCACACGCTTAATGATAATTGGGCAATGGAATGACTGCTGACATGGAGTTTTGAGGCAGACTCTGTTTTAGTTCTAAACACAAAAATCCAATCTAGAGAACAGTGTGGTACCTGCCATCATTTGGTAGGTAGACTTCCGTTTGTTAGATGAGGCTTCTGTTCACTTAACTGTCACTCCGTGGTTGGTAGTACCTGAGTTGTAGCTAGGTAGAGATCGATTTCTGCGCAGTCCAAATCTCCTGTGCTACACTCATATTTTCCTGAACTGCCTTAGAGGTATAAAACCACAGCACACATGCTGCTGTTCATACCCAAATGGAGTTCAGTAATCCAGTTCATCTGATCCGTCTGTTGTCTGGATTTTTGCTTTCGGCACTTATTACTGCTTCCATGGAATGCTGCTGTGGTGGATTGCATGAATGGCCCCATTCTTCACCCTCCCAATGACCACATCCTTTACAATGTGACTTTGCAGGTCCTGCCACTAAAGAGGAGTGATGTTTCCCTGTCCTTGACTTTGGGTTTGGCCATGTGACTCGATTTGGTCCTTGAGATGTTAGAAGGTGTCAAATGACTGCCCTTCATTTCCCTCACCTTTTTCATTTTGTGCTGCTAACTTCGGTGAGTTCCCAGAATGTATCACGCACCCTTGTGTAAAATATTCCCTAGTCTTAAAATATTCTCTCTTGCCTACACACCCCCACCACATTGTCAGGGCTCATTTTCTCTCTTAGCAACACTGACTCATTCTCTGGTCAACCATCATTCAAGAATAATTTTCTCCAACAAGTTCCCTGCGCCTGCCCTTCCCAGGTTCCCCACTGTCCTTCAGGGCAGTCCTTTCTGATGCACTTGTTGCCTGGTCTTCTAGTGACTGGCTTTCCCCTCATAAATTCCTGGAGGACAGGGACATATCCTCTCTGTATTCCCAGTGTTAACACAGTTCCTGGCACTAAGAGGCAAGCCAATCACTGTCATTGTTTTTCCCATTGGTTGTCACTCACCTCATTTTAAAATAGGATTTGAGTTATGCTAAAGAAATTGAGAAACACAAGATAAAAGTTAACAAGAGGAAGAAATGATGACATAAAGGAAATAAAGATGATGAAACCAAGATTCAGATTGGAGCCCAAAATGACAGGAGGTCCCATATAGTTGTTATACTTCGACCTCTCACTGAGCTCTAAGCTTCCAAGTAGTCAAAGCAAACAGGAAAATAAGAATAGTTATTAATGTTCACAGTTTCTGACATTTCACAAAGGAAAATGTATGAATGGCTAATAAGCACATTGAAAAGTGTGAACATCATTAATCATCAGCCAAATGCAAATCAAAACCACAATAAGAAACCACTAAATTGGTTTAAATTAAAAAGATTGACAATACCCAGTACTAGTAGGGATGTAATGAAACAGGAACCCTGATATATTGCTACTAAGAGAGTCAAACATTTTCCAGTTTCTTATGAAGTTAAGCATGCACCTATTATATGATCCAACAATTCCACTAAGTATTTAGCTAAGAGACTTGTCTTTGATCTGTACACAAAGAACTTCCATACAAATGGAATGCATGAGCTTTATTGATAACAGCTAGGAAATGGGAACAATTTTCTGCCAATGGGGGACTGAATAAACAAATGGTGATACAGTCACACAATAAAATACTACTCAGCAATAAAAACGAACAAATTGCTGATGCTACAACGTGGATTTGTATCAAGGACTTATATTGAGAGATAGGAGCCAGACAAAATAGATATATCTATTATATGGCTTCATTTATGTGAAGTTTCAGAACAGGTAAATTTAATCTATAATGATATAAATCAGATCAATAGTTGCCTGGCATGAATGTAGGGTGTGTAGAAAGGGGCATGAGATAATTTTCTGGTATGATGGTAACATTCTAAATCAGAGGTCAGCAAACTTCTGCTCAGGGTTAGACAGTAAATATTTTCGGCTTTCCCATTGTGTGGTCTGGGTTACAACCACTCAGCTTTGCTGTTGCAGCATGAAAGAGCCATAGACACTATGTAAATGAATGAGCATGAATGTGTTCCAGCAAAATTTTATTTGTGGATACTGAAATTTGAATTTCATATGTATTTCACATGTCAAGAAATACTGTTCTTTAAAAATTTTTTTCAACTAGATGAAAATATAAAAACCATTCTTAGCTTGTAGGCCATACAAAAACAGACAGCAGGCCAGATGTGGTCCACTGGCCAAACCTGTCCTAAATACCAATTAGGGTAGTGGTTACCTGGGTATGGCCAACTGTAAAACTCATTGATTTACATTCTTTCAATCTTTGCATTTAATTTTTACTTAATTTTAAGTATGATGTAAATTATATTTAAGAAAAGATTCACAGATTCCATATGATAAAAATATATATCTGTCAATCAGTTGAAACACAGCTTTTTAAGATAGACATTTCTCCTCTCTGTTCTAAATAAGGTGACAGTTAAGCCCAGCTGGTGGGGCTCAGTGGATTGAGCACTAGTCCAATGGACTGAGAGGTCCCGGTTCGATTCCCAGCCAGGGCAAATACCCAGATTGTGGGCTCAACTCCTTACTCAATTTCATTTATTTGTATTATTATATATATATTTTAACATCTTTAAATCATTTTTAGAATAAAATGTGAGGATAGGGACCTTGCCTGTTTCACTCACTGTTGTATATGGCCAGAGACTGGCATAGTATCTGTACACATAGCAGGAGTTGAGTGAACACTCTTGAATGTATGAGTAAGTCCGTAGATAAATGTGTCTTTCAGATAATCCTCATGATGCTCATTTTTTACAAGGGATTTTTGGTAAGAACTGAGTAGCAAGGGGTATGAGATTATATTTTCCGGCAGGAAATTAGTGATACAACAAATAGTTGTGGCCTTCCTTGGCGTGGATGATGGAAATCATAAATAACAGACCTGTGCTGTCTAATATGGTTCACATGTGGCTATTAAAGTTTGAATTACTTAAAATAAAATAAAAATGTAAAAATCTAGTTCCTCAGTTGTACTAGCCACATTTCAAGTGCTCAATACCACATGCGGCTAGTGGCTATTGTATGAGATGGCACAGACAGAGCATTTCCATCGGCACAGAGACTCCTCTGGACGGACTGATCTAGACAATGTCATCTGTCCTACACAATTACAGAAAACAAACACACAAAAAATGTTATAGGTAAATAATTTCTAAATCTTCAGTGTCAGATAGTGGTATATAATAGGGATTGGAAAATTATGGCCCCAATCCAGCCTGTTTTTGTAAATAAAGTTTTATTGAAACACAGCCGTATTCATTTTTTTTTTTTTTACATTATCTGACTTATTTCACAATATAATATTGGAGTTGAGTTGCTGTGACAGACAGGATGCCCTGCAAAGCTTAAAATATTTACTGTTTTACCCTTTACAGAAAAAACACTTGCTGATTCTTGATAGATAGCATGAGCTTGATTTATATTTATGGTGTTTATATTTAAGTGTCTTTTGGCATAAATTCTACTTGTGTATTGAAAACTGAATTAAAGAAAATAAAAACTCAGAGATAATCACCAATCATTACTGTTAATTTAATGGTGTATAAACTTTTGGTCTTCTTTTCTATTATTATATTTTTATGCTCTACATACATAATGTATAAAATATGCTTTTCAAAATTGAGATTACAGGACGCAACCATTTTGAAATGTATCCTCTATTTCCAATACTCTACATTTTCTTTCCCAAGATAAAATATTCTATGATGTGATTTTTAATGGCTATATTTTATTCCCTTATATGGTTCTATAATAATTATTTGGTCAATATCCTATGAATAGGTATTAGGATTACTTTTAGTAATTTCTGAGTACTAAGTTTTCATTATTTTATCATTTCCAGGTATGTGTACTCTTTCACATCCTGTTAGTGAGTAATTTTAAGATCTTTAAAGATATTTTTAACCCCTATTTCTCTAATTGTGAAAATCCAGCCAAACAAGTATCTTTGAAGCACTTCTAAATAAGATTAGAAATTGAGCACAATTTTACATTCTCCTCCCTCTCTTCTCCAACTTTGTTGATATTATCTGAGTTTTAATCCATTGTTTTACATTCTATAATTTTGCACTCACAAATAAATTTTGATGTTTGTATTTGGCTTATAACCAGATTTATAATTATTTAGATTTATGTCTATGGTTAATGTGTTTGAGTGTGTACCATCAGTTCTTTTATATCCTGTTTCCTGCAGTCTTTCCTTATCTTACTGATCTTTCTCTTCACATTGTTCTGCTATTTTCTTTGCATGTTGTCTTTCTAACAGAGACCTTGTCTTGTGTCCTTTGAGTTTCATCTTTATTCAATTTCCTAGGCAAAATATTTCCAGAAGTACCTTTTACCTCCTAGTCTTCAAGATTCCACCCTCTTTCTCTTGTCTGGTTGCATTTTCTCAAAGACCCCACGATATATCATCTGTCCTCTTTGAATGAGGTAATATCTATCTAGACTCAGAATTTGCCAGGCAACAGTGTTACTCATTGGCTCTTTTCTCTGTCCACCTGGCAAATGATTAAAGCTCCTCCCGGCCCCCATTTCTTAAGAGTGGAAGCATGCTAAAGGGTACAGCTGTAGTACAAATCCCCATATCTCACAGGTAACTCAGGTGCAGATTCTCTGAGTTCACTGCTCAGTTCATTGGTACTTTTAATGAATGGAAGGCACAAAGAAACTACAATTCCCAGAATGCTCCACCAGGTTCCTTTGGTCTGCTCTTCCTTCCCACAAAGCACTGTTTAGATTTCACTTTTCAGGATGCAACGCTCCACAGGTATCTCTTCTGTGTTATTTTGAGGGGGATATAGAAAGCTGTACAGGCTGCACTGTGGTTCCGTGAAGGAGCAGCGTCCACATAGTTTTCTGGTTGATACCCACCCTTGTTTTCTGGATGGGGGGAAGGAGGTACAAAGTATAGTCCTAAACCTTTTCCCCGAAGTCTGTCCCTTCTGATCTCTAAAGTCTCTTGTTTCATGGAGGTGGATCCCGTGTATGGCAACAGTGAGATTTGGGTATATAATTTAGTTTAGTTTTGTCTAGAGAGAAGCTTCTTCTGGATTTTGGGATTAAGCTGACCTCTACGCTGGTTTTTTCTGTTGGGACTTTTGGCTTTTCCCAGTGCCCTTATAGTCTTTCGGTGGGAAGTTAGGAAAGGCTGCACTTGTGGGTGATTACTAGCTCAAAAATATTTTCAGCTGAATGCTTGACTTATTTTAAGTGAGGATTCACAGGCAGCTACTTGCTTATCACTCCATCACTCCCCCTTCCAAGGTCAGCAATCGCATTGCTGAGACGCTTCATGATTTCAGCTTTCCTTTGAATGGGCTTCCGCAAGGTTTGCCTCTGAAGGGGCCACCCCTTTCTCTCCTCTCCGAACAATTTAAACCACATTTGAAAGGAACATTTATAAACAGGGTTATATAGTGATTTCCTCAAATCCACAGTCCTTGGTGAGGAAGCATAAAAGAAACCTCTGATAGGAAGTCAAAAAGCAAATCCCTCTTTCCTTGTGTGCTTTGGCTTGACAAAGGGATTACAAAGCTGTTGTCGGGCCCATGGGCAACTCAAAACTAAGAATTTTCTATTTGTCCTGTTGAAATTTTGAAGGACTTTCCGAATCAAAAGGTCAGTTTTGTATTGAGGCCTTGATATTTACTTTAGAATTTAATTATGCAGTGGAGTGATGTCTTGGCTCGAGAGGGCTGGATGGGTATAACCAATTTCGAACGTAGTGGGAGACCAGCGAAGGAACGACAGGGATGTGAAAGTCGAATCGAAGCTGCAGCCTCTACTTCATCACCACAGAGCACTTCCTAGGAAATAATGTTCTTATCAAAGAATTGATGGTGGGAGATGTTAACAGACGAGTGCCAAGGGATTCCAGCGAGGCTTCGTATTTATGGAAACATATATTATTAATGAGGAGTTTGCAGTTATTCATAGATATGTGCACACAGCCCCACTTACTGAAAAACCTGAGTGGTGACATGATACCGTACTTCAAAGTTGGCAGAGTAGGTCTAATCAGTGCATGTGCTTCAGTTTTCACTTTCCCCAGGGGTTTTATTTTGTGGTGATGGCAGAAACAGTGAAAGATTATGTTTGAGTCTAACCCCAACTCCTGTCATCTCTCTGGGCCTTTTTTTTCCCGTAGAAAAAGGACATCTCAAAGGCTCCTTCCTGCCGACATTGTCTGATTCCTCGTTAAATGCGCTTTGCACGCACAAGGTGGCTTTTCCATGAGGTGGGAAGGGTTACTTTTGTGTGGTCAGTGCTCATTAACTAGCTCACGAGCAGCGGGGATCTAGAATTATTTGTCGTGCTGGTTCTCTAGGGCGTCCTAATGAGCTACGGCAAATTGGAGCGGTTGAATCTTTCAGGCAAGTCCTGTTCCCCCAGTGCGATGTTCCGACATAGCACATTACAGAAATGAAGATGTGTTTTTACGGACTCTGTGCTATAAAATATTTATGCCCTGCCTTTGGTTATATAAAGTCTTTTGCAGCGTAGGTCATCTTCCCAGAAACATGTTTCACGGAGAACAGCTTCCTGAAGCCACTGTGGATCCCTAGGGCAGGTGATAAGATGTCCTTACAGAACAAGGTGCTGTCAGGGCTAAGGCCTGAGTATGAGTGGATCAAGCATGTCTTAACCTTAAAAGAAGATTTGGCATGAATAGACTTTCCAAGATGTAGGATTAATTTTTTTTTACATTAATGAGAAATATAACCTCCAAAGATGTTAGCTGTCTACAGAATACAATCTACAAAAATTTAACTCTTTGCTTCCTTTATATAAAAGAATGTTCCCCTATTCAAATCTGTCTAGGTACACAGGGGAAGGAACAGTCCAACTTGCTGTTTCCGTCGCCTTGTCCTCCTTCTCCCCAAGGTACTTCTTTTGGAACAATTTTATGTCATAACTATTTATTGGGTTCCTACGCTCTACCCGCCAATGTGCTGGCCATGCTGTGGGAGGTCTGCAGAAATGTATAACACGATTTCTGCCTGCAAAAGGCTCACTGTTTACTTGGGGAGTTAAGACATGTCCTAAAGAAAGAAGTTAAAACAGCAGACCATGAGCTATACTGTGTTATATGCAATATGGTTGAGTTTAATTTACATGATGTTGATGGTACAATTAAGATTATAAAGGGTAAGGATTAATGACAGCTGGGTGAGTTAAAGAAAGATTTTGGGGCAGGCAGGAAACACGACCTGTGAAAGATGGCACAGTTTGGGGCAAGTAGGGAAAGGGAAGAACTTGTGCGGCTCACTGGGCAAGATATACTGGGCACTAAGTAGAGGAAAGGCCCTTGACAGCTGTGCCAGCAACAGCTGCAGGTTGTGCCACAGTAACAAATAAGCCCAAATCTCAGTGGTTTAAATTAGCCAAAGCTCATTTTTTCCCTCGAGTTAGAAGTCCATTGCACTTTGCCTGAAGTCTCTGTTCCCAATTGTCTTTGTTTCAGGGATGCACCATCAGAGCCACCACCACCTAGAATGTCTCAGGTCACCATGGTGAGGAGAAGAAAGTGCAAATCACACACTTGCTCTAACTTCCAGTTGGAAATGACACATGTCACTTCTTATATTTCATTGGCCAAAGCAAATCACAAGTGCATGCTTAACTTCAAAGGCAACTGCATTTCTCCTACGTGCCTAGAAGGAAGGGAACAGGAGATATCAGCTCTAAGAACAACCACATGTTGAGGGTGAGAAAGGCTTGTGAAGTAGTGGATAGCACACAGACTTGGCAGACAGATTCACCTAGATTTGAAAATTCTGTCACTTACCAGCTGGGTGACCTTTGGCAAGAGTCTTCACCTGTAGAATAGCATTAATTATCCTGATCTAGCAAGGTTGCTGTGAGGATGACATGTGTGGATACATATTGATTTATTTAGTTATTGCCTTCCTCTCATGACAGCTTTCTGTGTTTTGTTCTAATCCCACATGATATCTACTGTACCTCTTGCTCTTGTGTGCCAAGAAATAGACCTATAACCTTGCAATCGTTTTTTCTCGCATAAGCTAGCCCGAATGGATTTTAGCCAAGGCCTCTGCTGGTTCATTAGGTTCTTTTGCAAAGTAGAAACAGGTATTCCCCTCAGGTGGGGCTGCATGGGCTTGTGGCCATACAGTCACTTTAAGTGAATTACGGAAAGATTCCCTGTCCTTTTGCTAGGCCTAGGACAGGATACACGGGTTGGTAACAGAGCATAGGCCAGATTTGAGCCCCACTTCCCTCTTTGGTGGATGCCCTTGTGCAGCAAACAATTTGCACAACCATGCATGGTGGCCCAGGCTTTAGCTCCTTTTAGCAGATTCCTGGGAAAGATAATAGTCCACTTATTGTCCAGCTTCCCTTCACTAGAGGAGAGGAGTTTTAAATGGTGTATCAACTATACTTGGGAAAGTATGCTACACAGAGAATCCCAATATATGAATTCCCAAGAAAACAACTAAGAAGCATTATGCTCTCATTCTCTCAGAATATCTCACTTATCTGCTATGTTTCAAATCAGTGGTATGGTTATTTATAAGCAATTCACCCTGATCCTAATGAGTTTAATGAATAAAGAATGAGCATAATAAGTGAGCTTAACTTCAGCAAGAAATAATTTCTTATACAAAAGAAGTTTGATATTAAGCTACCACCACATATAATATAATTAAATCACATTAATTCTCTTAGGTATAATGCAATTGTCTGTGCTGTGCACAGATAAGAAGCTGAAAGAAAATTTCTGGTATGCCTTTGAGAAGAATTTGTGTAATTTTAAAAATAACTCAGAGGGTAACAGGGCCAATATTGAGAGGGTTTTCTAAGATATAGGAGTTATTTTCACTTATATTACTTATTGGGTTCATGTCTAATTTAATGGTCATGATTTAAAGGATGAGGTGAGAGGAGGGAATTTGGGAAAATATAGACCTCAGCTTCCTGCTTGTTCTGTGGGGGGAGGAGAGAGAAGGGAAATCACTCTTTGTGTGGACACAAGGTCTACATGCTTAGTGGTAGCACTTTCTCTTTTGTGCAGTGACATTGTGCAAACCCGAATGAAGGTATGGTGGGCTGAACATGAGCCCCTTGAGATGTCTATATTCTAATCCTAAGAATCTATGAATATGTTACTTTGAATGACAACAGGGACTTGGCAGACGTGATGAAGTTGTGGACTTTGAGCTGAAGAGATTATCTTGGGTTATCCAGTGGTCCTGATGTAATCGCAAGAATCATCATAAGAAGGAGGCGGGGGAGTCAGAGGCAGAGGAGGATATGGGACAATAGAAGCAGAAATTCATGATGTGGCCACAGATATCAGCAGCCTTTGGATATTGAAAGAACTGAGGAAAGATTTTCTCCTGGATTCCTCAAAAGGAGCCACATGAATTGATACCCGTGTTAGTTAGCCCAGAGACTAGCTCATGCTTGCCTTCTGCCTTCCAGAACTATTAGAGGACAGATCTGTGTAGTTTTAAGCCACTATGTTTGTGGTAACTGTTTACAGCAGCCATAGGGGAGCAAGGAGGGGCTTTTTGAGGGTTCAACTAGAGGGGATGGTTGTGCAGACACAGCATCCTTGGGTCCGTTCACTAGCGCGGGAGTCATCAAGCTATAGTCATCAAACTACTGCCACCTGCTTTTGCACAACCCATGAACTAAGAATGGGTTTTCTATTCTTAATGGTTGAAAGAAATTATAAGAAGAATAACATTTCATGACATGTAAAAATGATATTAAATGTAAAAATTTTGAAAAGATTTGCTGATCCCTGTACCAGAGTGAGGACGTCAGCTTTGATCATGAGGTCCTATGGTTTTCTGTGTCTTCCATGGGCTGAGTTTACCCTCACCCCACACTGCCCACCGTGCTCACATGATCAAATTCTACAAATCGCTTAATGATTCTTTGATCCAAACTCTACCTTCTCTAGGCGGCCCGCTTGCCATGCTCAGAGCTCCCCATATTCTATACACTATGATTAATACTGGAGGTGCAAAGATCAGTAAGAGAGGATTTGTTCCCTCAAGGACTACACACCAAAACAACAACAGACCCCATTCTATATCAAATGCATTCAATAACTATTAATACTCTTACGAGTCACCTGAGGTAAATATGACTAGATCAGTTTTTCAGATGACAACACTGAGGCTCAGAGATGCTAAATGACTTAGCCATAGTCAGTATTTTTATTTTATTTTTTTTCTGTGTTCTTAACTCTGTGCTGTGGATTTCTGGAGGACTATTAAGAAGCATTGGCAGGTACTACAAATTCTGTTTCTTATTATTAGTGTTTTGTTCTTCTTGTATGGCAGAGAAATATTTTATGTCACTTTGACCTGACTTCCCCGCTGCTGACTGTGGTTCATACATTTATGAAATATAACCTAGTAAAGGGAAAATCATACCTTTTCCTCCTGGAAAGCCCTATAGGTTTGTCACATTGCTCTGAGCAAAGCAGTGAAATCTCCAAATACCTATCGGTGAAGGAACAACTTGTTTTTGGTGAAAGAAAGAAGACAAGGGGTGCCCTGGCCAGTTTGGCTCAGCGGTTAGAGCGTCCGCCTGCGGTCCGGAGAGACCCGGGTTCGGTTCCCGCTAAGGGCGCGTACCTCGGTTGCAGTTTGTCCCCGGCCCTGGTTGGTCGTGCGGGTGGCAGCCACTCGATGTGTCCCTTTCACGTCGATGTTTCCCTCTCTCTCTCTTCCTCTCTCTCCCTCCCACTCTGTCTGTACAAAAAATGGAAAAATGTCCTCGGGTGAGGATAAAAAAAAAAAAAAGAAAGAAGACAAGGGGGAGGAAATCTTGGTAAAAATATATATAAGAGACTAAAAAGGAATAAAACTTCTAGTAGTCTTTCACGACAACCCTGCTAATTTGTGCCTGTGTGGAGGATTAGAAGGATTGTATATAGGGAGATTGCTTTAGTAATCCAGATTTGAATTCCAACAAATAAGTTCTTCCGTCCAAAGCAACAACATCTGGTTTGACCCAGGAATTGAGGCCTGTAAAAATAGTTAAGGGAAAGTTTTAAAGAAGAAAACAGATGTAGTTTTCAAATTGGGATGGGATCTATTTGGTCAATGAATGTTTATATGGGTATGGTCAAATCAGACATGCTTGAAAGATTTGCTTTTCATAATTCACCACAACTTATTACAAATGGCAGGGTTGCACTAGTATTGGCATGGCTTGCTTTAAGAAAATCCAAAATTTATAGCCCTCCAAATTTACAAACAGATGAACTAGAGGATGAATAGTTTCCATTGTAAAAGGATTCACCGAGAGGAATCTCTTCCAGAATATTTAAAATATGACTTGATTTACAAATATGGTTTGTCCATGAGTTTTCAGAAACACATCTGAGAAAAATATGAATACATATGCACATGCTTTACCAGACTTAGATTCTTCATTAAGGTAGGTAGATGGCACATTATGTCTCAGGATGACTATACCTGCTACAGACTTATCCTAGTGCAAATAGCCAACTCACTTAACAATCAAGAACTCTTTGTTGGGAGAAGCAATCTGCCATGGGCTTGAGTGTTCCTATACTTTTTACTAGACATACCAAGAATGCAAAGCTCTGACTGTTCTTCACCTGAACAATTTCTCACGGTTGTGTTTACTGTGAGAAGACATTACATCTCTCTTTGGGATAAAGAACAGGTTTGCTTACTGCTTACTGGAGAACAGCATGGTGATTAACCTCAGTATTCATCATCTGTGTTGCAAACCCACTGTGTACACATCTGTGCTCACAACTTTACTCCAATGGGACTTGAGGGCAAGGGGAACTGGCACTCATGCTGCTGCTCTTGCCTCTTGCTGTATCATTAGTAATAAAGTCTTTTGTCTCTGACCCAGGAGTCTCATCTCTTCTGCCACTGTCACGAAACAGTAACCATCTAATTATTAGCTTGTATATAGGGTAAAATCTAATTCTACACATGGTAGTCATTCCAATTTGATTGTGTTGGACCTGGATCTATGGATTTAGGGTTATCTGGCCTCTTCCTAGACTTGACATAAAAGGCATCTACAACTTTATTTTCCCATATTTGTTTGCTTAGGATTGCATGTTAAAATAGTAGTTACTATTTTACTGTAATATGTGTAAGCTATAACAGCTGATGTTTAGCTTAGATTTTTATTGTTTTCTTTTATATTTATTAAGGGAAAAGCTTTGGTACTATTGAAATGGCATCATATTCTCCAAATGCAATCTTGATTATATATGAAAGGGAGAAACTAATGATTATTAAGAAAACTGCATGTTGGGACTGAACTTGTATGAGGGATTTATGAATAAACTGCATATACAGGATATGTATTTTAAGGAGATCTTTAAATTGCTCCATATGTGGTTGGTTGCTTGGGCTGTGTGTATGGAGTATGCTATTAGGATGTATCTACCTGAACCACATGACAGGCGGTGCTCTGTGTTCTTAGAATTCAGGCTCCGGGAATAGGTTTCTCTTTTGTTCCCTTGAGTTGGGGTCAAGTGCCTCATCTCTTAGATAAACTTCTCTTCCACCAGAACATTTGGGAAGTAAAAGACACTGCATTTGGGGTAGAATGTATGTGTGGGCATATGTATGGGTGAATTTGTAGGTCTGACTGGTTGGATATATTTGTGGATACTGCAATGAGCTGGATTTGTTTTTAGTGAGCATATAGAAATTATCCAAATGAATGCCATTTCCTTCAAATGATCACCTTGGGAATCTATGTTATTCCCAAGTTATTGCCAAATTTAGGCTTAAACTCTACTGTAACTCCTATGAGTATTCAGAGTGTGGGGTCCAGAAGCGATCGACCCTGGTGCTCTTTGTCATTTGCCAAAACTTATTTAGAGCCAATTTATGATTAAAATGGGTGATTGAATGGGATAAGAACTAAGACGTACAAAGTAATAAAACTGATTTTCTTGAATTATTTGCAAAATGCAACCTAAAGGCGAATGCCAAGTGTTTTAATTTATACTGGGCTGCTATTGCAAAATACCATGGACCGGGTGGCTTAAGTAATAGACACGTAGTTCTCACACGTTATGGAAATTAGAAAGTCCAAGATCAAAGTGTCAGCTGATTTGGTTACTGTGAGGGCCCTCTTCCTGGCTTTCAGATGGTTATCTTGCTGTTCCTCATGCGGCAGAGAGAGAGGGGGGTCTCTGGTATTTCTTTCTCTTTCTGTAAGGGTACCAATCACATCACTGGGTTTTCACTTTTGTGATTATTTACCTCCCCAAAGCCCTACCTCCTAATACCATCACATTGGGACTGAGGTTTCAAAATTTGAATTATGATGAGACACAAACATTCAGAACATTCAGTCCATAACAATGTTCATCCTATTACACTTTATGGCTGAACCATACCAGCATGTCAATACCACCTTGGGTCTGCGTGAGATTGTGGGCAAGTATGTGCTTTGTGGCTAACTGCACAACCTGATTAGAATTGGTCCCAACTGGTTGATTTTTACTATTCAATTTATTGCCACAAGTTCTGTGAAAAGCCAAGTCCTTTAAGACCAATGAGACTATTTTAATGACTGGTGGCATTGTGGTCTCAAAATTCTGCCATCTTTCTGGAGACATGGTGTTTCCCCCCCACTTTTATGACTATAGAGCAGGTGCAGGGAAATTGGACATCAATCAGTATTCCCCAAATTTCAGTTTCGTTGTGTAACAATTTTATAATTGTGTTATTATTTACTTATTTTCTTGAAAATAACAGAAAAATCATTAATTTATTTAAAAAGGAGACTGTTTTCCTATTGTAAATGAAAACCCACTTGACATGGAAACAAGATAATCATAAAATAAATTCACTGAAAATAAAATAAAGTTATTCAATTCTAACTAGATACTGATTCTCTGAAGCCTAGTTCTATTTTTTGTTTGCTAACAAGAGAGATTAGCAAGTGTTGGAGAGACGTTAAAGACATATCGAGCCTGTGATGGATTATTACACCTGAATTTGTTTATGCCTCCCTTTATCTAGTTCCTTGGGTAGTCTGCTGACACACTGAGTCTGTTTTGGTCATGTGATTTGCTTTGCCCAATAGACTATAGCAATGTCATGCTACCCGTGACTTGAAAAGTGCTTGTACACTTGCTGTTCTTGGAACCTCTGACCAGCACAAAAGCAAGCCCAATTTAGCCTGCTGGATGATACAAGTCACATGACCCAGTCACCCCAACAGCCCAGTCAACAACCAACCAATGACTAGATAGTGACCAGTACCTAATCAATTTGCTCGCTCCCACGGCAGTGAGCACTCAGCCAAGATCAGTTGAGCTTAGCCCAGGTCAGCAGAACCAGTAGACTCATGTGTGTAAAAGCACTAATGAATGATTGTTGTCTTGTGCCCCTAAAACATTTCAAGGTGGTTTGTTATGCAGCAAAAGTTAACCTAGACTGCAAACTAGATTTGTACCGTGCAATTTATAGCACAAAAATTTCTAATACAATCTCTTTCAATGTTGGATTTGAGTAAGTCTACGACTAATGATGCACGTTTCATAATTCAAGAAATTCTGATCCAGTACAAGTCCCATATTTTAAGTTTAACAAATGAAGGTCCAGAGAGAAGTGACTTTACCCAGACTTCATAGTTACCTAGTGACAAAGATGACACTAGACTTCATGTCTCATGCGTGCAATCTCTTTCCAGAGCATTTTGTGGCCTTCTTCAGGATTGGTGTGTTTAATCATAAAAGTGATGAGTAGGGTTTTAGGGAGACAGTGTCATCAGATTATATTATCTGTATCTTCTCATGAAAGGAGCAGAATTCAAGTTAATCCACAGAATTGAAAAAAAGAAAATCATTAATACTTTTTGGATTGCTTTGTGTTCTGGATTGAATTACAGCCCCTTCACCCCCAAAGATATTTTGAAGTCCTAACTCCCAGTACCTGTGAATGTGATCTTATTTGGAAATAGAGTTTTTCATATGGAATCAAGTTAAGATGAGGCCATTCTGAATTAGGTCAGGCCCTAAATTCAATCATTAGTGTTTTTATGAGAGAGAGATATTTTGACACAGAGGCACACACAGAGGGAAGACGGCCGGTGAAGATGGAGACAGAGTTAGAATTATGCTGCTATAGTCAGGGAATGCCAAGGATTCCTGGCAACCACCAGAAACTAGGAAGAAGAAAGAAAGAATTCTTTCCTAGAGCCTTCAAAGTGAATATGGCCCTACCTTGATTTCTGACTTCTGGTCTTTGGAATTGTGAGAGAATTAGTTTCTATTATTTTAAGACACCTAGTTTGTGGTACTTTGTTATAGTAGCCCTAGGAAATCAATGTATCTTGCTTGTTCACTTCTCTTTGGAATAATATTCTGCCTATATAACACCCTAAATAAGATTGGAAGAAGAGAAATGGACAGAATAGGGAAGTCAGGGATTTAAAAACAGCCTTGTCCACCTCCTGATATAAGCCACCGACCAAAAATTCCTGCATAGCTAACCGAGAGCTAAGCAAGTATGGATGATAGAAATGCAGCCTGATTTGGGGTTTCTTTCCACCAACAAAGAAGGCAATAGGGCCACCAATATTCCCTTTGGGTCATTCTGTCTCAGACCTGGGGCAGCAGAGCAAGTCTGTCAGAGTTCGTAAAACATAGAAATTCAGGCCTGGGCAGTTTGGCTCAGTTGGTTGGGCATCATCCCATGCACTGAAGGGTTGCCATTGGATTCCCCATCAGGGCATGTGCCCAGGCTGTGGGCTCAATCCCTGGTAGGGGCATGCAGGAAGCAGCTGATCAATGTTTTGCTCTCACATCGATGTTTCGCTCTGTCTCCCTCTCCCTTCCTCTCTCTCTAAAAGTCAATAAAAAATATTTTTTAAAAATGTAGAAATTCAGTTTTTGTGGGGAAGATAACATTCACTGAAGAATTCTTTGTAAGTTCATTTTATTTGGGCCTGTCAAACATCTATATGTTCTGGCAGTGAAACCATCTTCTAGAAGTGAAGACAGATACACCCAGAGTTAATATTCCCTCCCTTCTTCCTCCTAATTAGACTGTGATCCTACTGCTGGTTTTCCTACACAAAAGTACATGACATTGGCACTCAGTGAATTACTGCCTCCGCCCTGTCAGCAGTCAGAGCAACACTTCCTTTTCTTGGTTGTGTTAGTCATCATCCATTTACAGTCATTTGCATTTTGAAATCTTTATCCTGCTGCATCATAGTATTAATGGTGAGTGCAAGCTGCACCCCGGCGATTTATGTGGCTTCTGAAAAGCCACTCTAGATAATCTGCAAAAATCTGTCACTGTGGGGACTCCAATTTGTCTGTTTCCCCTTTCTGTCAGATGGTAGGGTCAGTCATATCCTTAGTCTTTTATTTTTGTTGCTTTCATTTGGCTAATTCTATTAGTGGCTTACTCCGACCATGAAAGTCATTTGCTATTAAAAACAAATGTCATCTCAAAAGGAAAATCCCAAGGCTGTCTTTCCTTCTGATCTCCCTGTCAACAGAGTCCGGATGTTCAAATCCAAGGTGCTGCTTTGCATTAATTGTCTTCTATCCTCTCATACCTCTTTAGTATTCAAGAAATAATGTCTCAGAGTAAAGGAAAAAAAGAGGACAGGGTGAATTTGAAGCTGTTCCTTAGACTGGATCTAAATGGCACAACCAAGTCTGATGCCAACCCTGAAAATTTGGTGGGTGAGTTTGTCAGTGACTCCCAGCTGCCTCAGAACAGCCTTTTGTCTCAAGTGCTAATTTGTTGGGGCCACCAGTGCGCTCATACCCAGAGTCATATTTCCCAGCTTCCCTGCAGCTAGATGGCCAGGTGACACAGTTCTGGCCAAAAACATGTAAGCAAAAGTCTGTTATAAATTTCTGGGAAAAAAAAATTTTTTTTGTTTGATTTGTTTTCTTTATTGATTTTTTAGAGAGAGGGGAAGGAAGAGGGAGAGAGAGAGATAGAGACATCAATGAGAGAAAACACTGATTGGCCGCCTCCTGCATGGCCCCCACTGGGGATTCAGCCCACCACCTGGACATGTGACCTGACTGGGAATTGAACCAGTGATCTCTCTCTCTCTTTTTTTTATCCTCACCCAAGGACATTTTTCCATTTTTTGTTCAGGTAGAGTGGGAGGGAGAGAGAGGAACAGAGAGAGAGGGAGAAACATCGACATGAAAGGGACACATCGAGTGGCTGCTACCTGCACGCCAACCAGGGCCGGAGACAAACTGCAACTGAGGTACACGCCCTTTGCGGGAACCGAACCTGGGTCTCTTGGGACCACAGGCCGATGCTCTAACCCCTGAGCCAAACTGGCCAGGGCGAACTAGTGATCTCTTGGTGCATGAGTCATGCTCAACCACTAAGCTACACTGGCTGGGCAGGAAAAATTTTTTTAAATATGTGTTTTTATTGATTTTTTTTAGATAGAAAGGAATGGAAAGGGAGAGAGAGATAGAAACATCAATGAGAGAAAAACATCAATTGGCTGCCTCTTCCACACCCCATTCTGGGGATCAACCTTGCAACCTGGGCATGCTCCTTGACCAGGAATCGAACGAGCAACCTCTCGGTGCATGGGATGACACTCAATCTACTGAACCACACAGTTGGCTTTGCTTTCTTAATGTAGGCGTTGTTCCTCCCTCCTTTTGGATTTATTCTCTTCCTTCCTACCAGCAGCAGCTATGAAATGTCTTGAGCTGGAGCAGCCATCCTGTGACCATGCGGAAAAGGCCAAGAGAATTGCAGAGACTTTGCCCTGATGCACTTAGCTACCAAACCAATGCCAGGAACCTCCTACCTCCAGACCTTTAATTTCATGAAGAAAAACATTCCCTTTTTTATCTGCATCACTGTTAAGGAGGCTTTCTGTTATGTGCAGCCAAATCCGATACATGAGTAATATGGTGGGATTTCTGAGTCCAGTGTGCTGCTGTGTCTTAGGTTAAAGAGATGTGTGGAGCTGGAAGGAAATATGAGCCTGGGCAGGAGGGCCCAGCAGAGCGCAGAGCCCCGGCATTCACCATGTGTGTGTCAGACTGGGCTTCTTCTCATATTCTCAGTTCTCTCTATGGCTTAGGGCTATATTGATGTTCTAGATTAACTTGTCAGAGGGATTCCCTGCGTTTCCTGCTTTTGGGGGGGAATTGCATTTAATGAACAACTGCTTTGTTCATTTCCTTACTAATTTTCCATTTCTTGAGAGAAAAAGGAAGCTTTGCCTGAAATAATTATGTCCTAGTGCCCATTAGGAGAGAACTGTGCACCTCTAAGTGAATCAGAGAGGGGGAAGGATACATTTTTGTGGATTGAAAATGTCATTTTGGAATAAGAAGTCATTCTGAGTCAGGACAAACACACTTACAAAAACCAGAAATGTGGCTGGACTAGATCATCTCTTTTCCTGACATACTTAACATTTTTTTGGAATGTTCAAGTCGTTGTTTACCACTGCCATCTGAAGATTGGGAGTCTACTGGAGTTTCTGAATAGTCCTGCCTGGATGGGGTGGTCAGACTGTCAGTTGGGGGTCTAGCTGTACTACTGCATGGTGGGAGCTCTGAGCTTGCCCCTGTTGGGGGGCCTCCCTGGCATTCCCTCATGGCCTTGGGCTCAGACTAAAGGAAAAATAGCTGGTATGGGCGGGACTCCTAGGGTTCAGAGGCACAAGCCTCCTCATGAGGGAGAGCAGGGCACACCTCTCTGGATTTACTGTCACCATTTCTCCAGATAGGCCCAGAGACTTTGTTTACTTCTTGTTCCTCTGCCTAGTCTCTTCAGAGGTACACAGCTGGACACAGTGTACCTCCGGAGAGAGCAAGTAGGAGGCAGGACAGTGTCATGATCCTAGAACCTAGTCTTGGTGGGTCTGGAAGGTCTAGGTTCTGCCATTTATATGCTGGCTGACCTCAGGAAAATTACTTAGCCTCTCTGAGCCTTGGCTTTCCCATCTATAAAATTAATTATTTATAATATCTATTAATGCTTCATAGTAAATGATCACAGTATCTCAGTGGCATCCCATAATAAACATTCATTTCTCACTCACATACTGGGGCAGTGTGTCTTTGCCTTCAGATTGCTGAAGAGTGAATCTTGGACCCAGGTCATGGGTCAGCTCCATGTGGGTTATTCTGGGGCCCTGGATGGAGGACAGTGGTTACCTGGGGAATGTTCTTCTCATGGTGGAGTCTAGATGGGTGAACAGAAACCTGTAAACCTCCTTAAGCTTGCATCTCGTGCACTCTCACTTCTACCATTATTCCATCGACCAAAGCAAGTTACATGGTCAAGCTCCATGTTTATAGAATGGAAATTAATATTCCTTCTGTGGAGGGACATGGGAAGTGAATATTTACTGAACAATGTTCTAATTCGCTTAAACAGATGTTTGGAAGATTTTATGAGATCATGATGAGAGGTGTTTAGCATGGAACCATGCACATAGGAGTACTCATTAAATGCTAGCTGCCCTTTCTGCTGCCATTGTTGCTGTTATATCTGCTAATACTGTACCCCTATTCTCCACATGGAGAGATGGGGTCTAGAGAGGAGTGCACTGAGCAGGCTGTGCACTCTTCGAGACCCTGCTGGCATGAGAACCTAAGCTTCATCTCTTCCACTCCAGTGTGCAGGGTTCTCCCCTTTATCAATGGGCCCATGGAAGCTTCTGAAAACTTCAGGTCGGCGTGATGTTTTGTTACTTTTGTACATCCAATCACATTTAAATCATGTTCTCACTTTGACCTTCTCAGTTACCTTGTAAAATAAATGGAGAAGCCATTGCCACTGTCATTTTATGGAGAAGATAACAGGTTGGATTGATCCTAGGTGACATTCATCACTTTGGCCTTCTAATCTAGAGCTTAAATGGAAAAGTGTCATTTTCAATGACAAGGACATTAGTTGAGGTCTGTGAGAATCAAACCGTGAAGATTTGGAACTTTAACATTTATTTCTTCATTTGTTCATTCATTCATTCACTCATTCACTGATTCATTTATTCAATGAGCAGAAGTTTATGGTGGCCCTGTTATATGCTGCATACGCACATATGCTCCATAAGCACTGTGGTGAGTGTGAGGAGTGGAGGGCTCAGTAGACTTGGTGGTAATTCTGGGCTCTTCTGGGTTAGAGATTGGCTGGAGTTGGTAGTGAGGGCCAGAGTCGGGAAGCCTGAGCTTGCTCTACTCCTGTATCTCATCACTGTCATATGCGGTCTCCTCCCACGTCTCCTTAGAACACCTACAGGTCCAACTAAATCACTCTTTCAGGTTGCATCAGAGCATCTCAGTGTCCCCAGGGGGTCTCAGAGACATCTCCTGCTCCCCAGGACTCAACACACTGATCTAGTTGAAGGCACATATAGCCTGTCACTTTAATAAGCATCCTGTGATGATGGAACAGCAGATCCAATGCATAGAGTTAGGATTCAGGAGTCTGTGTTGCTGCACCGACTCTGTGGCCAATTAGGAGTTTAACAGGCTATTTCACCACACTGCTTTCCACTCCCTTATCATTTTCCTTCTCTGAGATGGAAATTGTGATAGAAATATTGGATGGAGATGATCTGGACTAATTAATTCCTTCTCCTCAAACTTTAGCTAATCTGACAACAATTTAAAACTATGAGATCAATAGAGACTATGTCTTCCCATTTTACAGATGAGGAAACAGGCTCAGAGAGGGTAAGTGACTTGTCCACTGTTCTGCTAGAATTCCAGCTGACCTTGCAGATCCTTTCTAGTCTTCAGACTCCATAATACAGCCATGACAGTTCTTACCTCTCAGTGGTGCTGTAAGGAGCCTTGAGGTATGAGGGACAAACAAGAAATGAGACTCCTTTCTTCTCCCTCCCAGGGAATCCTTACTTCCTCCTCTCAAATCCTGGATTTTGCAGGGGAAGGAAGGGCCAGTCCAGGACCTAAGGACATTGAAGTCAATCATATCCTGGGCTCATCTTGATTCAACAGGGCATGGTCACTCCCTGGTGAATGGGCATCCTTACCTCTCCACAGGTCCTGGCCCCTTGGCCTTTGGTCATCTTTGGTATTGTCCTACTGCATCTTAAATGCTTTGTTGGTCTCCCTCATACCCTCTTGTTGAAGGTCTTAACTTCAGAGCTTATCACTTCATTATTTTCTCAAATAATGAAGGTATCTGGGCTGTCTAGGGTGTGCACTCTATACCAAAAGCCTACTAAGTGCTTTATATTTGTCTAAACAAATTTAATCCCTACTCCTGTGATATAGGTGGTATTCTCTTTATTTCACAGACAAGGAAATGGCGAAGTTCAAAAAGGTAATTTACCCTTTTCAAGATTACACAGTTGGTAAACGAAGCTTACTCTTGCCATCATATAATTTTCTCCTGTCATAATAGCTGCTGATATGGGTCAGGGGTTTCTTGCATGTCATTTGCAATCCTTAGAGCAACTCTGCCTTCTTTTTTTAAATATGTTTTTGTTGATTTTGTAGAGAGAGATGAAGGGAGAGAGGGATAGAAACATTGATGTGAAAGAGAAGCATTGATTAACTGCGTCCTGCATGCCCCCAACTGGGAATTGAGCCCTCAACTGGGAATCGAGCCCTCAACCCTGGGCATGTGCCCTGACCAGGAATTGAACCAGGACCTCCCAGTCCATGGGACAGTGCTCAATCCACTGAGCGAAACCAGCCATGTGCAACTCTGCCTTCTTATTCTCTTTATTTTCCAGGTAATGGAATTGAGGCGCAGAGAGGCTAATGAACTTGTCCTGGATCACACAACTGATACGTTATAGTTATGAGGTTCAAGCCTGGGACTGTCAGACTCCCAAATTCATCTTTTATCCTCTTTCTTGCTGAGAAGTCCTCTTGGACTTGCCATGATCTCACTGAGTCTCTGTTAGACACCTGTGTGTGGTGGAAGACTAGTTAAAAGAACATCAAGAATGGAAGTGAATGGGGAAAACATTTCTCACCTACAGGGCAGCCTCTGTGTGTGGTGTGTGGATGCAGTCTTGGTGGTTGGTAGGCTGATGGAAAGACCCTCACATCTTCTTTCTGAGCATCTCCTGTGGGCGCTACCTCCTTTTCTAGTCTTTCACTTTCTGAGACTTTACTTAACACCATCACTCTAAGGATTGGCTCCTTTCTGGCGGGGCCCTTCTTCCCTATAATCCCCATTCCCCAAACAATTTGAGGTCTTTCTTAGTGACGTAAGCTAGGCACACCCAATAAGAGAAGAGCCCCAGCAGAGGCAGCCTCCTCCACCAGGAAGCGAACGGGGGTTTTGCCTGGACCCCAGCCCAAGCCCAGAATGTGCAGTCAAAGGAGATTACTGGCAAAGGTATTAGCTCATTGCAACCTTGAGCATCATTACTGTGGTTTCTCTCCTGTCTTGGAAAAAACTGCCTATTTTTCTGACGACTCCCCAACTCCCACACATAAACCCAAAATTGATCAGGGCAAAACATACCCAACTCATTCTGTGCTGTGAGAACTGCTAAACTTTGTGCACCTTCTAATCTGATTACATTTCCAGTCCAAACCATCTTTATTGCTCACCTCCTCATTGATCTCCCTGCTTCCTCCTCTACAGTTTATTCTTCACGCAGCCACCACCCTGATCCTTCTAAATTGTGAGTCTGGTCCTGTCACCCCTCGGCTCCATGTCCTCCAGTGGCTTTTTCTTTTCCTAGAGAAAAGCCAAAGCCTTTACAGTGACATCTCGTGACTGGGGGCAGGGCCTGGTACACTTTTTTTCTACAAAGAGCCAGATAGTAAATATTTTTGCCTTTATGGGCCATTGGTCTCTGGCAACCACTCAGCTTCACTGTAACATGAAAGCAACCACAGTTAGTGAGTAAATGAGTGGGCATGGCTGGGCCCCAAGAAAACTTTATTGATAAAAACAGGCAGTTGGTTAGATTTGGCCCATGGCTGTAGTTTCCTGACCTCTGTTCCAGCTGATTTGGCCTTTGGCCTCTTGGGCCTTATTACTTCTGCTCTGATCTCAGCTTCAGCGCTACTGATCTCTACTGGCCTTGGCTTGGGTCCTTGCATTGGTGGTGCTATCCAGAACATTCTTTCCTTATATGTGTGAGTGGCTCACTTTCTCATTTCCTTCAGGTTTCTGTTTAAATGTCATTATAAGAGCCCTCCCTGACTGTGGATCTAAAATAGCAACCCTCCTCATTTTCTGAGCGCCCCCACCCTCTTTACTCTGTGTTTGCCTCAGTAACCTTTGCCACCACCTGGCATATTTATTTGCTGAATGAGTGCATGATTTCTTCAGCAAATATTACGGAGTATCTCCTTCATGCCAGACAACACTCAAAGTGCTGGATTTCCGTGAAGAACAAAACAGACAAAGACCTTACTGTCGTTGGACTTAAAGTCTAGCTGGGGAAGACAGACAACAAAAGCAGTAAAAATAAATCTAAATGTGGCAAGTGGAGATAAGTGCTCTGGAGGAAATTCGGCTGGGCAAGGGGACAGGTTGTGGGCACCTCATCCCTTTGTTACTCGGGCAGTATTTGTCTCCTGCCTGGAGTCATGGCTAAGGTTTTCCCGGTTAGATCAACACTGACATTAACTCCCTCAGTTTAGAGCCTGATGTTGCAGAGCTTGTGTGTCTGACAAAATCCCGGTGCCAATAGGGGGCGCCACAGACTGTGCAGAACTGGCTGTGCAAAGAGACCCAGGCAGCTCAGCTTCTGAGCAGGATGGAAAGGGAAGTAAAGGCCGCAGCGGCGGGATGGGAAGTAGGAAGTAGTGGGATGTAACAGGATCTGAACACAACTGCACGCACCACAAGTGTTTTTCATGGAGCGCTGCCTAAACTACGAGGCATTACGGAACAATGCACTTCTAAGTCGGATGCTTAATAAATCAGCCAGGCATGCATTATTATGCCGCAAGTGAGCCCTTGTTGTGTCTTAATGCTCAATTATACAGCACAGAATCTGGGTCGGGCTTTCTATCATCTCGGACGTGTGGTAGGAACGGCCTCACTAATTGCTCTATGTGGGAATAGATTCATTTGATTTTGGCAGGGCCACTCACTCTGACATTTAGACTGAAGGGGCCTCACCTAGAATCACAGGCTCAGAGAACTCTAGACCTTGAAAGAGACCTTAGAGGTGATCCTAGTGCAATCCACTCATGCTACAGATGGGAAAATTGAGGCTCACAGAGAGGAAGCTACTTGCTCTAGGTCATAAGATAAGTGGCAACTGGGGCCTCAAGTCGGGCTACTGATTCTGACTCAAAAGCGTGCCTCAGTCAGCACCTCTTCCAGTGTCTGCAGCAGATGCCAATGGGCAGTGACATCCTCTGGCCATCTGACTCTCTGAAGCAAAAGACCCACCGGAAGAAGCTGTGCCTCATTTACTTGAATAAAAGTGGACAACCAGTTAAAAAACAACAGACTTCCATAGTTTGCGGATCCCTAGGGACTCAGTGAACTCATGCTCCCAGATTAAAGGGAAGAGGAAAACCATACCCTTCTTTCTGAACCACGCTGCCTGCTGGTTCCCCAGAGCCCCGGCGGTCTCCGGAATGGAGATCATCGTAGATGACAGCTGGAGAGCATTATCACTGGAAGGTTTGCATTCTGCCTTTTATACTTAATTTGCATAGATCTGCATACTGTATGCTGTGGGCATTGTTTTGTTTCAGTCCATCTTCACAGCCTCCCTTCTCCAGGCTCAGTGGGTGTTTTGGCTTCTCCAGTTCTGCTGGGTGAGATGAGGGCTTGGCTAGAGTCTGATCTGGAGAAACATCTGGAAGTGCCACCTTGTAGGAGAGACTCTAGGGAAGAGAGTGGCTGCGGGTCAGTGACGTGCTGGAGTCCTGAGGCCATCAGTTCCCTTAAGGGTCCACAGTACAGGTGGGCTTACTGCAGCCCTTATCTTTCTCTCAGATCCAGGGCTGCCTGTGTATGTAAATGCCCACAGGGTAGCCCATGTGATCAGATCAGAGTGACTCTGTGGGTCAGGGGCAAAGTGGCATGTTCAAGATGCCATGGAAAGATGATCACCTCCCAATCCTACATGAAAATAGTCACAGGTGAGAAATGCAAGTTAAAACCGCACGAGATACTACTACCCACCCACTAGGATGGCTAAAATGAAAAAGACTGGTAATACCAAGAGTTGACAAGGATGTGGGTCAAGTAGTCTCGCATACGTAGCTGATAGGAGTGTAAACTGGTACAATCACTTTAGAAAATCACTTGACAAACCTCCTAGAGGTAAGCCTATGCCTCTCCTGTGACCCAGCCATTCCTCTGCTGGTTTTCACCAAGGGAGCGAGTGCACACATTCACCAAAACACACGTACAAGAATGTTCATAGCGGCTTTATTCGTAACAGCAAAATACTGAAAATTACCCAAACGGATAAGTAAATTGGATTTACTCATACTGTGGAATAGTGCATGGCAACCAAAAAGAATAAACTATTTCTATGCAGCACCACGGATACATCTCACAAATATAATGTGCAGCAAAAGAAAACAGACGCCAGAGTCCATACTATAGGACTCCATTTATATAAAGTTCAACAACAGCACAGTCGATAGTGATAGAAGTGAGAATTGTGTTTACTTTTGGCGAAAGGACATGGATTAGGGGCAGCCATCTGGACTGATGGGAATGTTTCTTATGTAAAAATTTTTTATTCATTTCAGGTTTGGGCACTTGACGGTGTTCTGACATACCTCAATGAAACTGAAGGAGGGAAAAAAGGGACTCAGACGAGAAAGCCTCCAAGGTCATTCTGGTAACATCCCATGTCTCTGACTTCCAGGACTTGGCCTCTGTTTCCAGATTCCTGATACCAGTGTGCTTTAGGGACTATGCCCTTCAGCACTTCTTGATATCAGCTTTGCTCCCTGCCTACAGGCTTGGTTTTCAAACATGCCCTGAGCCTGTCATCAGCCGCTGTATTTGGACAATGTGTGCACACTTCCAGACTTGCCCTACTTCAAACTGAGGAGAAGGTGTCAGAGTTCGCCCGAACCAAAATAGCTCTTCTGTGACTGTCTTCACCAGTCCCAGCCCCCACACATAGTAGCCAGGGTGAGGTGGGCCAAGAACTCCCCACACTACCCCCACCAGCTGCCCACTGCTGCCACAGCTTCCAAGGGGCATCGCAGAGGGAACATTTCAGTCATGTGCCTCTGCTACTGTCTGGATAGTAAACCCTGGGTAGTCTCAGGGAGCTGAACTGCATAGACCCATGTGGACTCCTTGGGGCTAACCTAGAGGCCAACCAAAGCTCTAGACTAAAAGTAGATCCCCTCCCTGTGGGCCTTCCCTCTAGGACAGGATGGCAAATTCTTCACACACAGGCCAACCCCTCCTCCCATGGCTGATGTTAATAATCGATTATAGCATGTTTCTGATAAGCTGGGATGGAAAAGTACTCCAAGGAAACACAAAAGACAAAGGCTCAATCTCTGCAGAACAGCTGCTCTCTTAAGGCCTACCCTGGGCAGCACCTCCTCCCAAACAAAAGATAACCCTGTGCCTGTCTTACCACAGAAGGGAAAAGGAGAAGCAAGTTTTATGTCTGGTTCTCAGACGTAGATGTTGAGGGAAGGATTTGCCTGCAAGAGACTTACTAAGGAAGTGCTCTCAGGTCATGTTAGGGGGTGAAGGCAAGCAGGGGGCCAGCTCAGGCACAAGGCCCCTAGAGGTGGCTTCACTCGGATTGGTAGGGCATTCTGGAGTGTAAGTTACTCTAGGAGTTGTCTAAGGGAGCTAGGCTTGCATGCCTTTCTCTGTACCTGTCCACCATTTGTCAAGGGTCCCTCAAGAGAGGTAAATTCCCAGGTATTCCTGGCTGGCTGTGTGTGGGGAGTACTCCAGTGGTGCAAGGTGGTCCTCCAAAAATGAATCTCAGATGTGGGTGTGGGAAGTAAAGGTGCACCCAAAATGGGCACACAGAAATAGTGATACACAAACACTCTCCACTGTTAAAGGCAATTCAAAGACAAAACCAACCAAAAAGACTGCTTAGCAATGTAGTCTTTAATCCTTCCCTTTTCTGGGCAGGGGTGAATAGGGAGGAAGGTATTTGAGTTCCTCATGGTCAATGTCAACCCTACCCCCACCATAGTTGTCCGTAATAGATGGACAAAGAGAGAAGGGGCAGGGACACTGTCTCTAGATGCAACCATTGCAGGGACACAAAGGTTGCCCCCAGGGGAGGCTAGTACTCCCAACCCTTGTGCAAAATCCACTTGAATCATGATCACTTCCGTCTTCATAGTACCATACATTTCAGAGTGCTTTCACCTACATGACTATATTTTCATACCTGTGAGATAGGCAGGGACTTTTATTTCCACCAATCACGTAACACAAAGGGTTAGTGCTCTTTCCAGTACATGTCTTTGTGCTGCTTCTCCAATTAGTTTGCATTTTCGTCTAGAGCTGGCCCCTTGTGTACATACCTACAGCTGAGCTGGGAGGGTAAGGAGCTCGTGTTAATTCCCCACCTTTAAACAGTCCTCTCCTTACTCTAAGTAATAGAATGATTTTTTTTTTTTTTTTTTTTACTTTTGTGCAAAAAGATCAGGGCTCTGGACACCTGGCCCAAGTGTCGGCTCAGCCCACCTGCTAGCTGTTAAAATTCTTTAACCTCTCTGGGCCTCAGTTTCCTCATTTGTAGTATAAAGAGGTTTGTCTAGATTACATCTCCAGCCCTTGTTCTGAAACAGTGCGCACGTATGGCTGCAGGTTATGGGATTTGTGTTTCTCTTTCATCAGGAATAAAGGGCTTGACTCTGACTTTAAAGGGGCCACTATATTTTGGCTCCGATACTTTAATTTTTAGGTAACATTTTTCTTTAAGAAGAGAGAGCTGCCTGGTGAAAGGGGATCCATTTTTTTCTTTTTTTCCCCCCCCTTTCTTTCTCTCTCTTTTTTAAAAAACATTAAAGCCCCTGTCTTCAGGGAAGAAGAGGCTGTTGGATGTGCTTTGAATGTTTCGAATCAAAGCCTGCCAAGGGATGGAGAGCTATAGGTTTCAATAAGCACCTTCTTTCAGTAATTTTAAGAATTTCACTTATGAGGATAATGAAATCTTTAGAAACCCTAGGAGACATACCAGAAAAAAAAAAAAAAGATTCATCAGTGGAATTTTCCTAAATACTTGCTCTCCCTACTCCATTAGTCCTCTGAACCCTAATCAGATCTTTGGGAGCTTGAGTCGCCCACCCCCAGGACCTCCAGCATCCAGGCCCACTGTTACCGCCCGGCTCCTGGGGCTGAGCCATTGGTGTGTCTGCTCCTGGCAGATGTATCCACCAGGAGCCCCGGCCGTCCGTAAGGAAGGCTTGTTCCTTTGCAATGGCTTCTCGCAGTGTTGTTTTAATAAAGAGGTGCGGCCACATGGTTTCTGTGACAAGATGTGTAGACTTCTTTCAGGTGTGGAATCTGCACCCATCCTGGAGTTTATGGGCCTTGGATGGGTGTTAAGTGCCCTGAGATCTGTCTGTGTACATAGGCCCTGGCACAGGACGTGTGCCCTGTTCTTATCTGGGAGAGAAATGGGTACAGTTGACTTCCCTTTCATAGGTTTTTTTTTTTTGGATTTTGCCAAAATTCATTCCTAGCTATTTAAAGATTAAGAAAAGACATTTTTGAAAATTTAATTTGGCGTAATTACAAGGAAAAAATGCATGTGTTTAGAAAAAGCAATGTAAAATCCTAATGACCCGGTGGAAAAGACGAGTTGATGTTTAATTAAAAGCAGTGGGGATGGATGGATTCTGTACATTTTCGAGGATCAAGTTACCTGGAAAGAAAGAAACATGTGGGATGGGTATAACATAAACAAAAAGCTGAGTCCCAGTGAGGACTTTAAGAAATTAAAATCAAAAGGAACCCTTCAAAAAGAGTGTCCATCTTGGGTATTAACCTCCAACATTGAAATGAAAACAATTGTGAAGGGCTTTAAAAAGAAGGCAAGCCACATCTGGGCACGCTTCAGATCTCCTGGCCTCCAGCTTGCTGTGGGGAGCTACGGTTTCCCCTCACTTGCTTGCTGGGTCTAGCATCCCTCCTCTCCGACGTGCACCTAGGACTTCTTACCAGCTCTCCACACCGTGCCGACTTGAAAGACGAGAGTGTTTCGTGGCTTTTGTATGTGAGGCCCCCACGGTGGGTGGATCCAGTGTAATGGTTGGAAAACACAGAGCAGAAACCCAGAGACTTAGGTTCTTGGTCCTGTTTGTTTCTCACTCACTGAGTGACTTGGGGGCAATGACTTGTTTTCTCTGAGACTCAGTTCTCTCGCCGTAAAACCAGCTCCCTTTCTGTGTGGCCCAAGAGGACTTGCTGCAGGGATGGGCTTGTCCTGTCTCTGCACTGTCCAGTCTGGGAGCCACATGGGCTACTGAGCCCTAGAAAAGGTGCAAGCTTGATTGAGGAATACACATTTTAATGTTCTTTACTTACAGAGCACCTGCAATCCATGTTGCTCAAGTCATGCAATTTGCATTGTGTCCAAGAATAAATAACTAGTAACATGTAGTAAACTATCCAAATATACTGAGTGTGTGTTCTAGGTGCTGTGCTACATCATTGCCTTATCGAAGTTTTGGTGCTTATTAGCATCCATTTGCCCCATGCATATTCATTCACCCTGCTTGGTGCCCTACTTGTTTGTTGTTTGTTGTTTGTTTGTTTCAGCCAATTGGAAGGATGGAGACACCGAGGGAGGGAGGAGAGTGAGGTCACTGTGTTTATTCATGTGGCAACTTGGCTGTGAGTTGCTACCAGCTGGCGGTGTCCTTGCACGGAAGGTCATAACTCGGATCAGGCGCCCCTCTTCCCAGAGCTCCCACGTCCTTGGGGTACAGATGTCTATAATCTCTGGTGTGTGATAACGACCTAGGCATGGCAATGCCTGTTGCTCGCTTTGGGGCACTACACCCTCACTGTGGCTTCTCTATCTCCGCCACACTCCTTGTCAATAGTTTCATTAAATCCTGGGATTATCCAAATTGGAGTGCACTGTTTCCTCCTGGGGTTCTGATGGATACACGGCACAACAACCTCGCGAGGTCTGTACAATTCTTGTTCCTACCTTGCAGATGAAGAAATTGAGAAAAGGAAAGGTTAGGATATGTGTCCAAAGTCACATAGTTACTAGTGAGCCCAGAAGATGAAAAATCAGAAAGCCGGATTCTGTGCAAGGGAGAGGGTCAGGGATGGGGAGAATGGTCCAGAGCTTGACGGCCAGCACCGAGAGCTCCCTGCTCTCTGCCCACAGTCCCTGTGGGATCCAGCCTTCCTTCCGGAGTCGCCCCTCCTGCCTATCAGCCCAGCCAGGGCCATCGAATGCCCAGCAGGCAGCCTATAAAAGGTGACAGTACGGTGAGGTCCAGGGAGCAGTGGATAACAAAGTGTGTTTCTGTGACTGAAAAAGAAAACACACCAGACCCCGAACAAGACAATCCCTAATTACTTAAGCGAGTGGGAAATAGCCTTCCAGAGGTGGCAGAGGCCGACAGCGTCCTCTCCACCGGTTCATTCAGGGGTGACGTTTTCGTCAATGCGACCTGCTGCCTGGAACCACACACCGCATTGTCTTCTGCCTCAGAAAATTCCTCCCTTGTGAGTGGCGCAGGCTCCGGCTGGGAGTGACAGGAGTCAGCCTGTAACTTCGCTGACCTACTTCCCGGCGCATCATCTGTTTCCACCAGCTCTGCAAGGTCGGGACTCTTCAAAGCGAAGGCTGGCTTACGCGAGAGACAAAGCCAGGTACCAGCCATTGTCCTGTTTACTAAATTTCCAGTGTTCCCTTTCTTTAGCCGAGTAAAAAGTATGGGTTGGGCTCCTGTTTAGGACAGATAACAAATGCAGTGGCTTTGAGCCCGAATTGGCCACTTGGTCTATACTCCAGGTGCTCGAAAAGCAGGTTTTCCACTCGTAGGGAGAACCGGGGCCAGGCCAAATGCAAACAGTGAAGGATTTAGGCTGTCCCGGTGGACAATCACGCTCTTCGTTTTGTGTGACACAGACAAATGTCTGCTCCACATGTATACAATGTCTTATTTTTCACTATTATGAAAGGATCATGTGAAACCAGCTCTTTCCAGATAAAAAGCAACGGCTTTGTGTATCTATATTACCGTACTTTCATCTCCCAAGGCTTTGTGAGAAACTTCCAGCCGGAGCGACATTCTTTTCTGGTTTGATAAAGGTAAGTTGTATTCAGTGGGAGAGAAAGGGGCACTGTCTTCTTGCTTAGTCTCTAAATAAACAGCCCAGGAAAATGTGACTTCCCCGCTGAATTCAGAAAAGTTAGTCCCCCTTCCAAAGGACCCCACATTTTCTGTGCTGCTCAGCATACAAAAACTGTTTGATCTTAAGAGAAGCTTGTTATCTTTTGGGTCCTGGGAGCTCATTAGAGAATAAAGAGGGCATGGAGTTTCTCTGCTGATGTCTGTTAATCATCCACACTCGGCTTCAGGCAAAATGGCACAGTGGTTCATGGCACAGGCTCTGCAGTTGGAGTCTTGGCTTTCTCCCTTGCTAACGGTGTGAGTTTTGGTAAGTTACCTCAGTTGCCTGCGCCTCGGTTTCTTCCTCTGGGGCGTTAGAGATAATAATAGCCCTCTCATGTTGCGAGAGGTAGATGGAATAAAACATGAAAGGTGTTTGAAATAGTGCGTGGCACATGGTTAGCTTTTAATAAACGCTAAAAGCATCTTGCACCACAAGGTGGACAGAGAGGTGGGAAGAAACCTAATCAAGGTGTGCCTGCATACCGGTGTCTGGGGAGGATATCTGTGCAAGAGGAGTATGGAATGGAGCTGCTGGGGGAAGGGACCCTAGACAAATAGGGAGCAAAGAAGGAGGCGGTTGGCAGGTTTTCTACAAAGGGCTGAGTGAGATCCAAGTATCCCCAGGACTGATTCTCTCGCTCTGTTGGTTTTCAACACGAGACAGAGAACAAGAAGAGACCAACATTGTCCTGGGTTGCCATCCCTGCCTGGGCAGCACCTTCTAGAGCTCTGAGCCAAGTGCTTCGCTTGTGGCAGAGCTGCGAGTGCGGACGTGCAGTCTCCTAAGGCTAGTCACAAAGGGGCGTGGTGGGGTGACTCCTGATGTGTGCCACAGTGACCTTCTGTCCCCATGAAGTCCTCTTTCACTGTGCTTGGAGTCAGTCAGAGTCCAGGGAGCTGCTGGAATGGACCAAGTAGGCTGCAGGTGCCCAGAACCTCATAGTTTTGGGATCCAGATTATTTTTACCTTGACATTTCACTTTAAGGACATTGTGAATACAAGAATGTTAATGGAATCATACCAATATTAATTGTTTTCTGTTGAACATGTATTTTTCTTAAGGAAGTCCATTCATTCATTTTAATTTCTTGATTAATACTCTAGCTAGCACAGTAAATACTTTTTAAATGTTTTTCCATTGTTAATCAAATTATTTTCATTTGGATCCGATTCAAAGAGAGACAGAGAAAGGAAGAAAAGTAAAATGGCTAAGAAAGGGAGACAGAGAACAAGGCAGAGGGAACAAGTCAAAGGAGGAATGTATAAAGGCACAAAAATACAAAGACAGGACAGTGCTATGACAGGAAAGTGATGGCGTGTATGGCTGCCTCTGTGAACCCCCAATTCCTCTGAGACAAAGATGCAGGCTTAGAGGAATTTGGGGGTTTACAGAGGTGGTCATACATAGAGAGAGAGACACGAGAGACAGAGAAACACAGAAAGAGACATACACCAAACATGGATGAGGGCAGAGTGAGCAACACAGAGAAAGCATTTCGATATGTGCACACTCACAGTCCACCACAAAGCAAGGGAATCAGAGAGCACATATGTGCAGGCGCACGCGCGCGCACACACACACCATAACCATGTAAACTATAGCCATTTTGGTGTCTTGGTGGCCAAATTTTCAGATACAGCAGCAGTATCAAAACACTGTTGGGGTAAAACAGTGGGATTGAATGATTTTCAGGATCAAACTGGCAGAATTAAGATCAGAAATGTACATTCTTTACCGAGTACTCGATAAACAGAAGTGATTAATTTGAATAGAAATAGCCCAGATACTTGCAGAAGAAACCCCTTTTATGGTTGGAGGAACACTTTTATGTGACCTCTCAGATTTTTACCTTCCAGGGGTGGGAGTATCTTGGTTCCAGAACTTCCTCATCTACAGGCACATCCTCACCTCCTTCTGTTGTGCTCCAGAGACTCTGGGTGGACAGATACAATGTAACTGTCATTCTCTCCTCTCTAGGAAGCTGGCTAACCTTGAAAGGATTGGAAGCATGGGGGCTGGTGGACAACAGAATTTGGTAGAAGAACAGACTGAAATAAAATGTCTGTGACTGGGGGCACCAAATATTGTGAGACTCATACTAAGCAGTGTTTTAGATGGCTGTTTTAAGATCTCAAAATCCTTATGGTTTCTCAAATCCCAAAGAAATGGTCCTGCAGACGCAGAGAATGTCAACTAGATCTTTGAAATTCCCTTTGGTTATCTTTGAGAAACTTACTTCTGCAGCGGTACCTTCTGATTGACAATAGCTCACTTTTATATTCACAGTCGTACCCTGTCAAGATCACCCTCAGAGGATACTGTGCAGCAACTTCTAAAAAGCCCAAATCTTCTTGATTTATGCATTTAATTGATTGGTTTTCTCTTTCAGAGCTTTCCTTTATACATAACCAAATCCCGATTTTGAGGGCCTATCACGCCTCGCTGAGCCATGATGTTGTAAGGCATTTAAAAAATTTAGAGCTTGAATGTTCCCTTAGCTTACTTTCAAGTCTCTGTCCTTTGGAAATTTGTATCAAATTTCCCATCACCCCCAACTTCCTACTTTCTGCTCCCTTTGGAAACAATATTTCATTTCTCAAAGATGCTCTGTTTCCTTAGCCTGGCTAGTCTTTCACCCGGTGTCACTTTTTGCCAGCATTTTGCACACACTCACTCAGAAATGGCTCACTGTGGGACAGTTGTCTGGGTTTGATGGGGCAATTGTTTATGAAGTCAGTCACTGATGAGTCTCTGATATGGCCATGCACTGAGGATGAGAGGCCTGATCTTTATGAATCCTTGCCCTCATCCCATAAAGACCCGAGGAAATGAACTGGATCCCATCCTCACAGGCACTTTGGGGGATGTTATCCTGAAAGTAGAAAACGTGAGAGCCGGTGAGCCAGACCAAGCCAGTGCCTTTGGGGGTGAGCTGCGAGACCAGGAGAATACACACATCTGTCAAGCTGGCAGGACTAGAACAGGGAGAGGAAACCAAGAGGATAGCCAGACAAACAGCAGATGAAAAAGGGATTAGAGTGAGTTGGTTCCACGAGGACAGCTGTGAGCTCTGTTGGAGTGTCAATAGCTCAGGCTTATGGTCCCAAAGGTACATAGTGTGTGGATGTTTCTGGGTGGATTAAAGGTACAGGATCTGGATGGGTGAGTCCTGCATCTACCATCCCTCAGGTCTTCCGTGCACTATGGGCTGGAACAGGGCAGCCTCCGTTTCCTTCGGGGAAGGAACGGAGGTGTATTCTGGGATATTTACACTAAAGGCTGGATTACTGTGACTTCTCTTCTGGATCACCTCCTTTGCATGGTCTCAGGTTTCGGTGTTGGAAAAGGTGTCTGTGACACTCTGGTGTTTCTTTTGTAGGCTGTTCTGGCTCCCTGTCCTGGGGTAGAGGCTGGGATGAGGGGTGGAGGGCACAGGTGGAGGCAGCTGAGGATAGCTGGGAGCAGTGGTGGATGAGGTGGATGAGCATAGATGGCGGAGTCACTGATGGAAGCTGGCAGAGGCCAGTGGAGAAGAAGTTGATCATTTTATTGAGTTCACCTACCATGATCAGAATCACATTTTGGGAGTTCCATGATACAATCTAAAATGATAATTTTTCCAGTTTCTAGGAGGGAGAGTGAGGAAACAGACTCCTAGGGGATGCTGTTTTGGTGAGAATTGTATTGGATTCAGCATTTTGCATGGGCCTCAGAGCGCTCTGTGCCTTGCCCACTCCTCACCTTCTTGCCCCTTCCCAGCTCTGCGTGTCAGGCTCCCACATGGCCCGTGGAGCCAGATGTTTGGGGTAGAGCTGGGTCTTTTGGAAGAAGAGACCCACTTATGCTCAGTCCATTTAGGGGATGCCCAGACTGTCTCAAGCCATGCCAGAGATGACTGGGCTTGGGCAACTCCTGTCTTTCAAACTAAATTACCTCAATTAATTCCCCCTGCAGTTGGACTGAGGTACCCTTTTTCTGGGAGAGAAGTCCTTGGAGCAGGAGGTTTTGCTGTTGCCTTATAGGATGAGAAATCTGCTCAGCAGTTTGAATGTAAAGCATTAAAAATAAGCTGATGAACAAAATAGACCCAGAGACATGGAAGTAGGGAACAGACTGACAAACCTCAGAGGGAAGGGGGTTGGGGGTGGGACGGGAAAAGATAAATCATAGAACTTATATGCATATATGCACAACCAATGGACACAGACAACAGTGCAGGCAAGGCAGGTGGGAGGGGGCAGAAGTGGGGAGGAGGGTGTCCAAGGGGAAAAAAGTAGGGACATCTGTAATAAAAAAATTAATAAATTGAGTATTAAAAAATAAATAAAAATAACTCCATCTCATCTGAAGGTCCAGAAGTAAAAAAGTTGACATTCTGACACAGGTCGATATGGGGCACAGATGATGGTCATAAATAACAGATGAAGAATGAGGTGCTTTTCCAGCCAAATGGGGCAGAAATGACAGTGCTGGGCCTAAGCTTTACAAAGGTGAGGTTGTTTCCCCTCTTGTGCTTTGGGGAGTCCCAAGTTGCCATGTAATAAAAGAGAAGAGAAGCACAGCAACTGGCATTTTGATTTTTGCATGTTCCAGCTGAGTCCAGCCTTCTGGTCAACTCTGCCAAGGTGCCAGACAGGTGTGTGAACCACCTTTAATGTTCCAGCCCAGTGGATATCTCAGATGCCTACAGATACAGCCAGAAGAAACACCCATCTGAGCCCAATTAATGCACAGAATCATGAGAGATAATAAAATAATTGTTGTTCTAAGCCACTAGAATTTGGGGTGGTATGTTGTGCAGCCATAGTTAACTAAACAAGAGACATATTCTTTACAGTTTCATTTATTACAGAAATCGGTAGATTATGACTCATGGACCAAATCTGGCCCACAGCCTATTTTTGTAAGTACATTTTTTTTATTGGAACATAGCCATGTCCGTTTGTCTCAGTGTTTATTGCCCATGGCTGCTTTTTTGCACTATTAGTGGCAGAGTTGAGTAGTTGCACCAGATACCATGGAGCCTGCAAAGCCAAAAATATTTACTTTTAGATCCTTTATAGACAGTGCTTGGTTTCCTGGCCCGTGATCTGTTACACTAATCTACAAAAAGGTGAAAGTTAAGCAGACTGATCTCTTTTACAAGTGGGCAAAAACCAGTGGTGTATGGAAATGGCTTGTCTCAGTATGAAAATAGTTTCTAATATTCCCCGAGCTGTAACAGTGGTGGCTTTCTCTACAACACATCCTCCTACGACTGCGGAGTGCCATTCGTAGGTCTGTCTGAGGCAGGTTATGTTACTGGTTAGCAAAAATTCACTCTCCCCTCCTCTCCTCCATGGGAGGAATGTCTACTTTCTACCCTTCTGATGTACTTGGCTGTGAGGCTTGCTTTGGTCCGCGGAAGCTGAGCGAATGAGACACGATCAGAGGTTTTAAATTCATTTTTGTAGTTTGGCTGAACTTTTGAGCCCTTGCTGTCTGCCATCAGGAAAAACAACAACAACAAGAAACATGCTCTAGGTAGCTGTAGCTGATTTCACCTGGGTCCTAGAATGAGTGACGCACAGACCTGCAGCCTTGACAGCAAACTGGTCCCAATCCAGCGGCGTCCAGCAGAGCACACCAAACCGTGTAGACCCGTGAAAAGTAAGTAAACGTTTTTCTTTTTCTCTGTGATCCACAAGAGCAGCCCTGTGGTTGTTAGTTACTGAAATGCTTTGAGTTGTTTGTTACATAGCATCTTTGCAGCTGTGGCTAACTCCTACAAAGCCCGAGACGCATAAAAAGAAAGGGAATTTTCTTTACATTGGAATGCTGCTAGCCCAGACAGCACCTTTGTGAAAATTAGAAAAAGGGTCTGTCAAAACACTTGATTCTGCACTTGCCAGAAAATGTTCATATAATGATTGTTATCACAAGGCACTTCGTTGCTAATGTCAAACATAGTTATAGTAGATAAACGAAGCTACGAGATCTGCAATGTGGTCACCCAACCAGATGTGTCCCGGTGTGCAGTGCACAGCATACACGACCAAGAGTGATGACTCTACTGTGAGGGGACTCGGTGAACTTGGTCCTTCTGAATTAACCCTTGTCATGTGAGAGGCAGATCTGAGGATGGGTATCATTCAATATATTGGTATGCTATGTAATATTATTTCTCAATGGCAGAAGTTGTAAATTATTTTGCGTATGTCTTTGCATTCCTTCATGAATAAATTCTATCTCCCTTCTTGCAGATGGTCTTAAAGGTGGACCAGGGCAGAAGTCCTGTACTCAGAAAGGGAGAAAAGCCCATTAAAAAACCTGAAAATATCATCACGATTACCCTTGCTGGTCCTTCTTTCCAGGCAAATGCAAGAACAAAGCTTTCCCTTTATCCTTTCTCTCCTTCCCCCCAGGGCAGGGAGGGATAAGTTGACCCTACTTTCCCGGCCAGGCAGAGTTGAACGAGTGTGATTGGATTAGTTTTTCCAAGTGATTTATCTAAATTAGTTCAGGCTGAGGTGTGTAACTTTCCACACTGCTTCTGTTATCTAACTTGAGTCTGTTCATACTAAAGCCCTGGTGGCCACACCATATAAAGTAATGGAAAAACCAGGGTTGCATGATAAACAAGAAAAAAAAAGAAAAGAAAAAGATGTGCTCTGAATCCTGGCCCCTCAATTTATTAGTGACCTGAGTTTTAGTTTTCTCATTTATAAGATGGTGAAACGAATTCCTGCTTCAAACAGTATGCAGTTCACCCCCCCCCTTTTGTTTTAACCAAAACAACTTATCACAATAGATTGAAAGCATAAACAAGTATGTGAATCCAGCTGATTCTAGTAAGTCAATCATTAAAGAGGTTTAAAAAAAATATAAAACAAGGCCATTCTTTTCATAATCTCTTTTGTTTGTTTTGGAAAACTAGTAATTTTTCATAAAAATATGTTGCTAATATTACCATGAAATGCTTTTATATTTTGACACTTTTTTTAGTTTTAGTGTCTAATATGGTAAATATTTATAGATATAACACACAGAAACAGAAGCTTTTTGACTCCGAAAAAGTATAAAAGCGTCCCAAGGTTAAGTGTTCAGGGACCGCTGCTCTGCCATGGAAGTTCAAGAGCTCAGGAAGGATGGGAGTGGAGGAGAAGTGTGCTGTGCTGTCAGGGAGTGTGGGGGGGCGGGAGGGGGGCTTGGAAGGCTCTAGGACCTGTGCTCTGTCTAAGTGGGGAGGTGCTCCCTCACCGTCTGCTGATGGTTGCTTTGGGGGGAAGGCAGGCCTAGAACTGCCAAATTTCTAGTTTTTATAGAAAAGCCAGAATTCCAGACTTTAATGTGAAACTTCTCAATTTTATTTTATTTTATTTTAAAATTTATTTATTTTTTATTAATTAATTTTTGTTACAGATGTTTCTCCTTTTCCCCCCCACTGATTCCCCCCTCCTCCTCCCCCCCTGCCCTATCCCCAGTTTGTTGTCCATGTTCACTGTTCATGCATACATGCATATAAGTTCTGTGGTTTATCTCTTCCCCACCACCCCCCTATTTAGGGGATTGTCAGTCTATATCCCACTTCCACGTCTCTGGGACTACCCCATTCCTCAGACTGTTATGTTCATTATATTCCACAAATAAGTGAGATCATATGATACTTGTCTTTCTCTGTTTGGCTTGTTTCACTTAGGATGATACTTTCCAGGTCCCTCCATGTCGTCTCAAAGGATAAGAGATCTTTCTTTCTTACAGATGCATAGTACAGTGATACCTCAGTTCTCGAACATAATTCGTTCCAGGAGGACGGTCGAGAACCGAATTGTTCGAGAACCGAAGCAATGAAACCAATAGGAAAGCGGACTCCACAAAGCGTGACTCTCTCTCTGCACTCACACTGATGACGCAAGCAAGGCGCGCTGGGCCGAATGAACGCCATTCGGCTCAACTCGGCTCATCTCGGAAGTTCGAGTTCCAAATATTTGTTCGGATTCCGAGACAAAAGTTTCTCGAATCCCGATTTGGTCGAAAACCGAGGCGTTCGAGAACCGAGGTATCACTGTACTCCATTGTGTATATGTACCACAGCTTTTTTATCCATTCGTCTACTGATGGACACTTGGGCTGTTTCCAGATCTTAGCTATTGTAAATAGTGCTGCTACAAACATGGGGGTACATATATTCTTTCTGATTGGTGTTTCAGGCTTCTTAGGGTATATTCCTAGAAGTGGGATCACTGGGTCAAATGGAAGTTCAATTTTTAATTTTTTTGAGGTAACACCATATTGTTTTCCATAGTGGCTGCACCAGTCTGCATTCCCACCAGCAGTGTACTAGAGCCCCCTTTTCTCCACACCCTCGCCAACACTTGTTGTTTGATGATTTGTTGATGGCGGCCATTCTGACAGGTGTGAGGTGATACTCATAGTTGTTTTAATTTGCATCTCTCTGATGATTAGTGATGATGAGCATTTCTTCATATGTCTCTTAGCCATTTGTATGTCCTGTTTGGAGAGGTGTCTATTTAGTTCCTCTGCCCATTTTTAATTGGGTTCTTTGTCTTCCTTTTGTGGAGTTGTATGAGCACTCTCTATATATTGGAAATTAACCCCTTATCTGATATATCATTGGCAATTATGCCCTCCCATACAGTGGGTAGCCTTTCCGCTTTGATCATTGTATCTTTCGCTGTGCAGAAGCTTTTTAGTTTGATGTAGTCCCATGTGTTCATTTTCTCCTTTGTTGCCTTAGGTGATGTATCAGTGAAAATTCTGCTGCGTGTGATGTCTGAAATTTTGTTGCCTACAGTTTCTTCTAGGATTTTTATGGATTCATGAGTCACATTTAAGTCTTTTATGCATTTTGAGTTTAATCTTGTGTAGGGTGTAAGTTGATGGTCTAGTTTCATTTTTTTGCATGTAGCTGTCCAATTTTCCCAGCACCATTTATTAAAGAGGCTCTCCTTACTCTACTGTTTGCTCTTGCCACCTTTGTCAAATATTAATTGAGCATATTGCCTTGGGTCCATTTCTGGGTTCTCTGTTCTGTTCCACTGGTCTATATGCCTGTTCTTGTGCCAGTACGAGGCTGTTTTGATTACGGCGGCTTTGTAGTATAACCTGAAATCTGGTGATGTGAGCCCTCCAACTTTGTTCTTCCTTTTCAAGATTGCTGTGGCTATTCGGGGTCTTTTTTGGTTCCATATGAACTTTTGAAGTACTTGTTCTAATTCTGTGAAGTATGCTGTTGGTATTTGATGGGGATTTCATTGAATGTATAGATTGCTTTGGGTAATATAGATTGCTTTTAATGATGTTAATTCTCCCAATCCATGAACAGGGTATGTGCTTCCACTTTTTTATATCTTCCTCTATTTCTTCTTTCAATGACCTGTAGTTTTCTGCAAATAGGTTCTTTACTTCTTTGGTTAAGTTTATTCCTAGGTATCTTAATTTTTTTGCCGCAATGATAAATGGGATATTTTTTTTAGTTTCTCTTTCTGTGAGTTCATCATTGGTGTATAAGAATGCCATCGATTTCTTGACGTTAATTTTGTATCCTGCTACTTTGCCAAATTCATTTATTAAGTGTAGTAAATTTTTGATGGAGTCTTTGGGGTTTTCTACGTATAATATCATGTGATCTGCAAATAATGACAGTTTCATGTCCTCCTTTCCAATTTGGATCCCTTTTATTTTTTCTTCATGTCTGATTGCTGTGGCTAAGACTTCCAGTACTATGTTAAATAAGAGTGGCGAAAGTGGGCATTCTTGCCTTGTTCCTGTTCTTAAGGGAAATGCTTTTAGTTTTTGTCCATTGTGTTGGCTGTAGGTCTTTCATATATGGCCTATATTATGTCGAGATATGATCCCTCTATTCCCACATTGCTGAGCATTTTTATCAGAAATGGATGCTGGATTTTGTCGAAGGCTTTTCCGGTATCTATTGATATGATCATGTGGTTTTTATTCTTCATTTTGTTTATGTGGTGTATCACATTTATTGATTTGCTAATATTGTATCAGCCTTGCATCCCTGGGATGAATCCCGCTTGGTCATGGTGGATAATTTTTTTGGTGTATCGCTGGATCCAATTTGCTAGTATTTTGTTCAGTATTTTGGCATCTATGTTCATCAGGGATATTGGCCTGTAGTTTTCTTTCTTTGTAGTGTCTCTTTCTGGTTTTGGAATTAGAATTATGCTGGCTTCATAAAACGAGTTTGGAAGTCTTCCTTCTTGAATTTTTTGAAATAGTTTGAGGAGAATAGGTGTTAGTTCTTCTTTGAATGTTCAATAAAACTCCCCCGTGAAGCCATCTGGGCCTGGGCTTTTGTTTGCTGGGAGAGTCTTGATTACATCTTCAATTTCTTCTGTTGTTATTGGTGTGTTCAAGTTTTCTATCTTTTCCTGGTCCAGTTTTGGGACACTATGTGTTTCTAGAAATTTGTCCATTTTGCTTATTGAATTTGTTGCCATATAATTGTTCATAGTAGTTGTTAACGATCTTTTGTATTCCTGTGGTGTCAGTTGTTACTTCTCCTCTTTCATTTCTGATTTTGTGTATTTGGGTTCTCTCTCTTTGTTTCTTGGTGCGTCTAGCTAAGGGTCCATCAATCTTGTTTATCTTTTCGAAAAACCAGCTCTTTGTTTCATTGATCCTTTGAATTGTTTTTTTGGTCTCTATGTCGTTTATTTCTGCTCTGATCTTTACTATTTCCTTCCTTCTACTTGCTCTGGGGTTTTCTTTTTGTTTGCTCTCTAGTTCTTTAAGTTGTGAGGTTAAATAGTCTATTAGAGATTTTTCTTATTCTTTGAGGTAGGCCTGTAGTGCTATGAACTTCCCTCTCAGAACTGCTTTCGCTGCATCCCATAGATTTTGTGTTGTTGTGTCTTCATTTTCATTGGTTTCCAGGAAGTTTTTAATTTCTTCCTTGATCTCCTCGGTGACCCATTCATTGTTTAATAACATGCTATTTAGCCTCCATGTGTTCCAATGTCTTTGCATGTTCTTGTTGCAATTGATTTCTAGTTTCATGCCATTGTGATCTGAGAAGATGCTTGATATGATTTCAATCTTCTTGAACTTGTCGAGATTTAGTTTGTGTCCTATCATGTGGTCTATCTTTGAGAATGTCCCATGTGTACTTGAGAAGAATGTGTATTCTGTAGTTTTGGGGTGTAATTCTCTGTAGATATCTATTAAATCCATTTGGTCTAGTGCTTCATTTAGAGTCTCTGTTTCCTTGCTAATTTTTTGCCTAGAGGATCTATCCAGTGCTGTCAACGGGGTGTTGAAGTCCCCTGCTATGATTGTATTGTTGTCGATTTCTCCTTGGAAGTCCTCCAGAAGATTTTTAATATATTTTGGTGCTCCTATATTGGTGCATATATGTTTATCAGGGTTATATCTTCCTCTTGGATAGATCCTTTCAATATTATGTAGTGGCCTTCTTTGTCTCTAGTTATGGCCTTCATTTTGAAATGTATTTGATCAGATATGAGTATTGCTACTCCAGCTTTTTTTCCTTTCCGTTTGCTTGGAAGATTTTTTTCCATCCCTTCACTTTCAATCTATGTGAGTCTTTTGTTGTGAGGTGGATCTTTTGTAAACAACATATAGATGAGTCATGCTTTTTTATCCAATCAGCTACTCTGCGTCTTTTTATGGGAGCATTCAATCCATTTACATTTAAGGTAATTATTGATATGTACTTATTTATTGCCATTTTTGTTTAGTGTGGTTCTATTTTTCTTCCCATTTCTCCTGGTAATTAAAGCAGTCCTTTTAACATTTCTTGCAGTGCTGGTTTGGTGCTAATGTATTCCCATAGCCTTTTTCTTTTTTTGTCTGGGAAGCTCTTTATTTGACCTTCTATTTTGAATGATAGCCTTGCTGGGTAGAGTAGTCTTGGATTCAGATCCTTGTTTTTCATGACCTTGATTACTTCATGCCATTCCCTTCTGGCCTGTAGTGTTTCTTGTGAGAAGTCAGCGGAGAGCCTTATGGAGTTTCCTTTGTAGGTAACCTGTTGGTTATCTCTTGTTGCTTTTAGGATTCTCTCTTTGTCTTTAATTTTTGGCAGTTTGATTACTATGTATCTTGGTGTGGGCCTGTTTGGGTTCTTCTTACTTGGGGCTTTCTGTGCTTCTTGAACTTGAATGCCTTTTTCCTTCACCAAATTAGGAAAGTTTTCTGTCAAGTCTTAACTTTCCTGGTTAAAGTCGCTAGCCCAGGAAATGGTAGTTATCCTCTAGCTTTTTTTGCCTGGAGGCTATTAGTAGAAGTCACCTGAAGAACCTTGGTTTCTGAGTTGCCTGAAAAACTCCCTCAGGTGCTCAGTGTAAGAGGATTTCCCGAGGGTTGGGCAGATGCTGGTTGTTAATGGGCCTCAATTAGCATTTCAATGGCCACCAGGTGGGGTTGAATCTGTGAGGGAGGGGCCGCCGCCTTCTCCCAGGGCCCTGGGAAGGAGTAAGGTGACCACAGTCCTGCGTGGCTGCATTCAGCAAAAGCTCTGAGCACCCTCCAAATCCCAAGTGTCTCCACACAGTTCCAGTCCAGTCTGCCTTCCCTCTGCCAGAGCCCAAGGTGAGTGGCTGCTGCCAATTTAGCCTTTGTCCAGACTCTGCGTAGTGGAGCCGCCTGGGACTTTTAACCCGAGGGTGCTGCTCCCAGCCAAGGGCGGCCAAGGCTGCAGCCCTCAGCTGAGTTCGCAGGACTCAGCCGTGGTCGCTGGACGCAGCGGAGGCGGCAGTAGCTCCCAGCCGAGTCCCCTAGTCCGAGCCGAGTCCCCTGGTCCCAGCCCAGGCCACTGCGGACCGTGGGCTCCCAGCCCCCTCTCGCGTCCTCGCAAGCCTACCAGGATTGAGTCAGTGTCCCTGGTTATGTGGTCCTCCAAGGTGTCTTTCAGTTGCCCCTTCCTGACTGTAAGGTAACCAGGCGCTGCTGGTGGGAGGTGGGAAGAAACCCAAGAGCAAATAGCTGAATAAGCAGAAATCTGGCTTTATTGGGTACACTCCGGGCGGGTTCACAGACTCCGGGGGTGGAGTCCGAGAAGCCGCGCCCGATGCTGGGGTTTGTGGTTTTTATATCTGCGCCTGTGGCAGCGGGAACTTGTTGTTAGGTTAGGTCCTGAGGGGCTACGCATGGGGGCCCCTGGGATGTGAGTCTATTGTCCTGGAGCAAACAGTTCATGGACTAGGACAGGAGAATGGGACAGGAGTTGATCTAGGAGTTCGGGGCAAACAGTTCCTGAAACAGGGTGGGAGTCTAGGTTGGGTAGGCGAGGTAACGGCTGAACAGTTTGCCTGGCGCCAGTTCCCAGGCTCTCGGACACTGACGATTTGTCTTTATTTTCGTTGTAATTCCAGTTTGGTCCTGGGAGATGGTCTGTGTAGCTTCCATTCACTCCACTGCCATTTTTTCCATTGAAACTTCTCAATTTTAATATTGACAGTACATTCAAGATACTTTTTATTTTATTTTATTATTTTTTTATCCTCACCAGAGGACACCTTTTTGCATTCATCTTCAGATAGAGTGAGAGGGAGGAAGAGAGAGAGAGAAACATCGATGTGAGAGAAACACATTGACTGGCTGCCACCCACACGACCCCAGCCGGGTCGGAGGACACACTGCAATGCAGGTACGTGCCCTTTAGCAGGAACTGAACCCGAGTTTCTCTGGACCGAGGGCTGACGCTCTAACCACTGAGCAACCGGCCAGGGCACATTCAAGAGATTTTTAACACAGACGGAAATCTACCTGGGGACAGGACACTGCCTACAGGACACTAGGTGCAGCCTCCGGACCAGGCTTGTTGGTTGACAATGTTCGGTACTGGAGGGCAGCAGTATAGGACTGTGATGATAATACAGATTTAATAGCAACGAGGATTTAGAGAATTAGTAAGGATTTTGGAATTCTGTGTCGATGATAAAAATTCTTTTAAAAAGCACAAAGTGCTCGAAACATACAGACAATTGCGTGCCGCGTGGTAGACATTGTGTTCCCTCCATGGGGGGTGTGGGCGGACTGGAGGAAGTGACAGTGTTTTCTTTTTTCCTCTTAATTCCTTTTCTGAAAGTGAGTGCTTTTTGTCTCTACCCCTTACTGTAAAGAAAACTAACTCCAGACAACATAATAGCTCTTTGGTTTTTTTTTTTTTTTTTTTTTTTTTAAGTATGGTTGAGTTATTCTGTTCTCAGTGGTTTACCTCCTTATAAATTGGCAAAAAAAAAAAAGCAATGATGAATTTCTTTAAGTTCAGCAGCTTGTAGCTCTATTCCTAACAAAAATGAAAAATTTGTCAGGACTGTCTAAATAAAAATGCTTTTAACTTGCTATAACAGACTAATTTTAAGAGCATACCAATTTGCATAAAATGTGCTCTTCTGTCCTTAAATAAACTAATTCTAGATTTGTAAAGGGTGTGAATAACACGTACTGCATAGATATCAATTTTCTTGAACATTTTTTATTTACTCAAACAAACAAACAGAAAACAAGCCCTTTCACAACCCAACGATCAATTATTATTTTACACATAGAAACTTATGACAGACTTTTTTAGAACCCTGACATAATCCATCTTTTTCATTTGTGTAGGTTCAGAACAAAATCAATTTTGGATGTCGGTGGTAAAATGGAAAGAAGTGGGATGGGGTCAGACTCGTGGATTCAATTTTTCCTTCTATCATTCCTGCCAGCTATGCGATAGATTTTGAACAAAATTTGAATCTCTGTGAAACTTCCTTTGCCCTTTTGCAGCATGGGAATGATCAGGCTGGTTATGAGAGCCAACTGAGGTACTAGCACTCCAAACGGGGGCCAGGAGATGGGCAAAACAATTATACAATGAGAGCTAACCTTTATTGACAGTTTATCACTACGTACTAGGTATTGATCTAAAACACTCTATATGAATTAACTGATTTAATACAAAGGCTTCATGACAGAAGTGTTATCTATTTTTTGTGGTATGTGCCCTTAGCGGGAACCGAACCCGGGACTCTCTGGTCCGCAGGCCGACGCTCAACCACTGAGCCAAACTGGCCAGGGCCAGAAGTGTTATCATTATTCCCAGAGGTTAAGTAATCTACCCAAGATTACACAGCTCGAAGGAACCAGGGCTTGAACCCAGCAGTAGCAGTTGAATAAATTCTCCCTTCCTATTTTTCCTGCTGCCTCGTAGCTTCAGACACTCCCATTATAAGGATCCTGGGGCTGTGATGCATGTAAGTAACAAAGAAAAGAGAGTTGGTGGATGGAGCACCTTCGGGCCCTTCCAAGAGGACCAAAGGTTGGCTGGTGCAGAGAGCAACACTCAACTTATATCAGACTCAAACCCCATTATGATGATCACTGTGAGTTTAATAAACCTTTTGAAAATCAACTTTCAGGGACTCACTTGAAGAAAAAGAATACAAAATTTTCTCAAAGCTGAATAGTTATTTAGAATGACAGAAGAAATCATCTATTTTTCAAAAGCTGATAAATATCGCAAGCACTAAAAAATCCGGAAAAAAAATAATGTGTCTTCATATGAAAATGATTTTATAATATCGTTCTCCATAATGAGAATATAAAGATAATTCAGTTTGTTGGCATTTAAATGAATTATAGATAGTTTAGGAACGTTCTTTTGAACTTTATAATTTGTTCTTGGTAATGTCATTTACATTCAGGTTGGCTGACAGATTTGAGGAAACCGCTAGTGAGTTTCACTTATAATTGAGCTGTTACAGATGACATACTCAGTTTGTGGTACTGCTATGGTTTTTTCCCCAATAGATCCAGGAATTCTGATAAATTTATATCACATGTTTTTCATCAAAAAGAAAAAAAATCCTCAATGGTGCGTTTATAATTACATGTGCTGCATTATTGAGTATATTTCCTCAATAAGAAAGAACTTCTGTTTTTATTAAGCATTAATGAGAACCAAATCTTTTACTTACAATTTTAAATCTCTGATGATTGGAAGAATTTTTCACAAACTGGCTTCTTGTTCCACACAGTCCAAATAATATTTCTAGTCCACATCCCACATCTCCCGTGCTGGGTGCCATAAGACCTGTGAACCTTTTCATGTGACCTCTGGCCCTGGTCCTGGTGCCAGTGGGCAGGAAGGGTGTTCCTGAAAACTGTTTCTACATGGGGACAGCTAACAACTTATTGTGCACAGAAGTGACTGTGAACCATTGAAATGCATCCCACTGAACTCGTACTAAATGTGCCCCAACTCAACTCCTTTTTTTTTTATTCTCACCTGAGGACATTTTTCCATTTTTTGTTCAGATAGAGTGGGAGGGAGAGAGAGGAAGGGAGAGAGAGGGAGAAACATCGACGTGAAAGGGACACATTGAGTGGGTCGGGACAAACTGCAACCGAGGTACACGCCCTTAGCGGGAACCGAACCTGGGTCTCTCTGGACCGAAGGCCGACGTCCTAACTGCTGAGCCAAACCGGCCAAGGCAACTCAACTCCTTGTTGACCTAGATCTCTAAAATGCCTATAGCCGCTCCCCAAACACCTGGAATAGAGGAAAGCCTCATGGAGAATAAGTTAGAGCAGTATCTTACTTTTGTAAAATTTGCAAAAATGGTGGATTGTATGAACCGCTGGTAGGACTCCTCAACTGAGCTTTGTGGTAAACTTACCAAATAGTGTTGGAGAAAGCTCATGTCACTGGTGGAGAACAGCTTGGGAAAGACACATTATCTTAAAATGACTTTGATTAGTGCTAGCTAATTACCTAATTCAATAGGTTAAAAAATAAAAAGGAGGCAAAAATTTTAACACAATTTAGTCAGCATTGGCTGTCACTATCAGCCAGACTTTTACAAATCGTTTGAAAAAGCAATAGAAGCTGCATTAAGAGAAATGCAACGAGTGAAAACCAAACCAAGCCTGTTGACTATTATGATCCTGGGTACTTTTATACATTTTTCGTGCAAAATTGAGCAGTTCAGTCCCTCACACAGCTTAGGATGGAAATGAAGATGGTGAGCGCTGGAAAACTGTAGAGCAATGACATTGCTGTGAGTTACTTGTCAACATTTAACACACTTGTTTCAAGAAGTCTGAGATTGGAAGAAGAAATGCGTTCGTGTGTTATTTTATGTGATATACTCTTAACATACATATACAAAACTACATGTTGCATTAAGTGTTATGACTAGACCTGGTGATTTCAGCCTTGTCCCCCCGTATAACAGTACAATCTCAGTGGAATAAGCAATGAGCGTGTATTTATCACTCCCGTGTGTGCAGGGCGTCTGGGGTTGGGCTGAACTAGGCCAGGCTCTCTGGGCTGAGCTTCAAGTTGGTACCCTGGTGTCTCATTTTTCTGAGACCAGCAGGCTGCCCAGGGTATGTTCTTCACTAACAATGGTAGAAACAAAAGCAAAAGAAGACAAGGCCAGCAATGCAAACATATCTCAAGCCTCTGATTGCATCATATCCATGTATGTGCCATTGGCCAAAGCAAGTCAGGTGGCTGAGCCCAAAGTCAAGGGGCAGAAATGCACTTTCCATTCACCTTGAGGTGCCAGCAAGCCTCATGGCCAAGCCCTGCATCAATGGGCAGTGCCATGTTCCCTTCTCATTGAAGAGAAGGGAGGAGGTGAACGGGTATCAAATTAATTTCCCGTGCCTGCTGTAACAAATTACCACGACAGTGATGGCTTAAAACAACAGGAATTTATACTCATGGTTATGGAGGCCAGAAGTTCAAAATCACTACCACTGACAAGAGCTGCTAGGGCTGTGCTCTCTCCAGAGGCTCTAGAGGAGAATCCGTTTGTTTCTTTTCCAGCTTCTAGTGGTTGACAGTTCTTGGCTACAACACTCCAGTCTGCAAGGCCAGCATCTCCAAATCTCTCTCTGTTCCTTCATCACGTGTCCTTCTCCACACGTGTGTCAAGTCTCCCTCGGCCTCTCTCTTATAAGAAAACTATTAAGGCCATTTAAGGCCCACCCAGATAATGTAGATAATCACCCCCATTTCAAGATCCTTAACTTAATCACAGTTGTAAAACCTTCACTGGATAAAGAAATACTTACAGTTTTTAGGGATTTGGACCTGATATCATTGGTGCGCACGATTCTGCGTACTAACACCATAATTCCTAAAAATGTATATATTCACGTTGACCGATAATTTCAAAACATCTTTTATTGGGAAATAGTGAATTGCTGTATCTGTGGAGTGACTTTATATTTGGTAATTTAATGGGGACTAGAAAGATTGGGAAGTAGGGCTAACACTTTCATTTAGGTATTCCAAAGTCTAAAATAAGCTCGGGTTGCTATGGCAAAATATCGTAGACTGGGTGCCTTAAATGATAAAAATTGATTTATCACAATTCTGGAGTTCGGGAAGTTCAAGACCAAGATGCCGGCCAATTTAGTTCCCAGTGAGAGAGAGCACGCTGGTCTCTTCATCTTCAAGGGCACTAATCCCATAATGGGGATGCTTCACTCATAACCTCATCTAACCCTAATTACCCGCCAACAGCCATACCACTAAATACTGTCATATTGGGGATAAGGGCTTCTACATGAATTGGGGGTAGGGGCACAAACATTCAGTTCATAGCATCTGGACAGTCTCACTAACAGACACCCCGCAGCCCCCCATTGCCTTTAAGTCCCTGTTCCCTTTACCTTTGACATTCCCTTTCTGAAAAGATATAGCGAAAGGGACAATGAGAGACTGACTCTAAGATAGTTACTGGGACTACCAGGTATAGACAAAGAGGCAATAGAATCTGTATTGTTTTGGTGTTTAGGCCAGAATCTTCCTAGGACATGCCTGTCTGGGGGGTGGGGAGCTGACTGGGCTTGATAAGCACACTGGTAGTTTTCTAAGAGGAGATCCTAGACCTAGAGTCCAGGAACCACTCTTGTGGCCTCAGTGATATCTGAGTGAAGAAGGTATGAGAATGTCCCCAAACTAAATAGGCTTTTTGACTGATTTCATAAAGACTTTGGAGTCCTGGTTGGAGGAAAGGAAGTTGTATGGCTTAGAGATTTCAGTTCACGGCAGCAGAAGAAGGAGGTGATACCTAAGAGGATGAATCTGTACTTCTTTGAATATAAAGGAATCTTAGGGATGGGAGGAATAGGGGACTATAATCCAGTTGCTTAATTTTATAAATGAAGTAACTGAAGTCCCAATTGATTAAGCTTTGCCAAGTGATATAATTAGCACCAGAGCAGGGACTAGAACCCGGGTCTTCTGAGGCCAGGCTTAGTGGTCTTCCACTACAGTTGGGTTTCTGGGCTTACAGAGATTCCCCTTTCTCTCCAGCCAGCTTGGGATATGGGCGTTGTCTCCCTATGGGCTATGGTTACACAGCATGGCCCTGGCTCCATGACCATGAATGGGGGGAAGAGTCTCCCTCCCATGAATGTGAAATGTGAAACAGTAATACATGGAAAATGGCAGTTCATGGAACTAAGTAACCTTGAGATCATGCTCTAGAATAAAGGCAGCACATTATAGTAGTGTGGAGTCTTGGCTCTACCATTTATTAGTTCTGTGTCTTTAGGCAAGTTACTTCTTTTTCCCAAGTTTTCTCATCTTTAAAATGGAGATAGTAGAGCCCTGGCCGGTTTGTCTCAGCGGTTAGAGCTTTGGCCTGTGGGCCTGTTCCTGCTAAGGGCATGTACCTCGGTTGCAGTTTGTCCCCGGCCCTGGTTGGGGTTGTGTGGGTGACAACCAGTCGATGTGTCCCTCTTACATCAATACCCCCCCGCCCTGCCAACTCTATCCGAAGATAAATGCAAAAATGTCCTTGGGTGGGGATAAAAAAATAAATAAATAAAATAAAATGGAGATGGTAGAACATAACTCATGACTATATTAATTTAAGAAACAACTTTAAAATGCACAGAACAGTGCCAGACACAAGTAAATATTTAACATGTACCAGTTATTTATCTCCTGTTGAGGGCCAGGACGTACCCTGGCTCCTTTGCTCTCTGAGTCCTGGTCATTCAAGTCTCTTGTTGGTTCTGGGTGATAATCTGGGATCTTTCCAGTGAGGATCCTACCTTCCTTTACCTAAGCAAGGCCACAGTCAGCTTCTGTTTTGTGGAACAAAAATAATTAAAAAAATATTCATGGTCATGCATAATGGCTCCAACATACTAGGGAAATTACATATTGTGTGATGGCTCTCAGATGTGTGTGTGTCCTGGTAGCATAAAATGAGAACACTTGTTCTCTTTTACAAAAAAATTAAAAATCAATATTTGAGGGAAGCAGTACTAAAAAATAATGTGTGCTGATGGTACTTTACATGTGTGAATGGAAGGTGAGCCGGTTGAATCTATGGAAAGAGGGGGTACACAAATCGATCCTGGCCATGATGTGCAGTGAAATGGGTCATCATTAACATATTCAAGAACTGATTATCAGTGCTTAAATTACCAAAATATTGAATTAAGAAACTTTATCTGCCAATACTAGTAGAAAAAATTGCTGCATTCCACCATATTTATTGGCTTAGACCGATCTTAATATATGTAATATAGAACTATAAATAAAATCCAGCTATTACATTTAGGAGAGAAAGAGCATTTTGATAGCCTGTATTCCACAACATTAAGGGGAGTGACTCCTAATATTATGCACTAGATACACTTTTGTTTAATAACTTGCTGTCTTTGTACTTCACATAAGTTAGATATATAGCAGCAGGTTCAGTTAATCTACAGAATAAAAATAGCAATTTCTGAGAGCAACTTCAGGACATTTCTGTGCGATTCTATAAGCTGTCTTCATGCCATTCAGTGAATGTAATAAGGATGCTGTTAAAAATAGCATTTGCATTGAATTTGGAGTGGAAAATAGAATCAGTGGGGATATTAATAAGTACTAAATCTCCAAATGAATTGCTAAGTCCATTAAGAGTTTTAATGCTGCATTTAAAACTCATAACTCCAGGCGATTCCCTGTCTAAGTTACACTGGCAAATGTTTATTTTGAGAAATGCTCAGTCATCTGTTTTACAAGCTGATTCTTTTTACACCTGAAACTTTCCATAAAAAAAGGTGTTGGCACAAAAATCAACTCCATTTTTAGGAAGGGTTGAGCCTATCTGTGTTAGGATTGGAAATGTACACACAAAGTGTTGACTATTTATACTAAAAAAACAAAACAAAAAAACACCAAAAAACCCCCCTGAGAGGATATTATATCTAGTCCTTTGTGTAGAGGTTGTAAATTGAGTCCCAGAGTGGCGAAGTACCTGTGTAAAATCACACAGGAATTTGGCAGAGCCAGGGTCATGCCCAGTCCCAGTCTAAGACTTTCTACCACATCCATGTTAACTCTTATTTTATACACAAAGAGGCTTATTAAGAAGGTCAAATGGCTAGTTAAGGGCTGATGGTGACCAGCAGGTCTCTTGATGATTATCTACTGATTTTGATTTGTCTTTAAGGATATGTCCTGTGATTAAAGATTACTTCTCCTATGTCCATCCAGGTATTTGAAGTTTAAAAAAATAATTGAATAAGGAAAAAACTTTTTGTTTATAATTAGACATTAGACTAAAAGTGAAAATATTCTTGGGAAAGGTATTGGTTCAGATTAGTGCCAAAGTACCCTGGATTTGTCCAGGCCTCACTGGGCAGTAGGTGCAAATAAGATTCCAGTAACTTTGGGACCCTTGTTTTTCTGGCTCATGGCTCCCTCTGGCATAGACAGAGCAGACTGGGACTCTTAGTTCAGGCTCTGCAAAAATACCTGCCCACACAAGGGAGTCAATGATGAACAGGAATAGGAGGCAGAGGCACTGGAGTCAAACTTTGTCTGTCATACCATTGTCCCTTTAGACACTCTGGCATACGCGCAGGGGAATTTCAACAACTTGGCAACTGCCTTAGATATCACCCTATTGCTCATTACTCTCAATGACTAATTTTTCTTTGTCTATTTCTTTTCTGTAGTTTGTTCACTCAACAAATTTTTGTTAAGCTCCTTCCTATCTACTATGTCCCAGGAACTGGGGAAACTGTAATGAATAAACAGATGTGGTTTCTGGCCTAATGGAACTTATATTCTGGATGGAGACACAGGCAGTAAGTAAACCAACAAATAAACGAAAGATTTACAGATTATAATAACTGCTAGTAGAAAGTATACTAGGGGCTATAAAAAAGGATAATGGTGGGTGTGAGAACAAGCCTACTTATGTAAGGTGGTCAGATAAGGAGGGAGCTTTGTGACTGACTGATGTGGGATTTCAAAAGTCTGGGGCCCTTGACTCAATTTGAGACAACTCTCAAGGACTTCCAGCTCCCTGTAGGATTAGCTAAGGTCTCTGTCCAGTCCCACATTCCTTGCTCATTTTATAGGCTTATCTCCTGTAGGTGCAATCCAATTAACCTCCAGCATACAACTCTCCATTTTAGAGATTATTTCTAGGAAACTCAATCTAATATAGGTTTCCTTGGTATGGCCCTAGAAAGCTGACTCCAAAATGGGATTTTGGACATGAATCACCACTGACTGACAATTGGCATTATCCATCACTGGTGGGATATCCTCTAGCAGCCTGAGACAGTGCAATTTTTGAAATTTTCTTTGGTGGTGAACTGGGATGGGTTACGAGTGGAACAGAGGCTGGTGCAGTATCCTTGGCCATTGTGTGATGTGAGGAAAATGGTAACATTAAGAACTGTGGAACTGGGTGGCGGTTGCTGAGTGCCATTAATTCCTTGGAAATGCAACAGTTACAGGCTCAGATGATTAATCACCATTTCAAGGGAAAATGGGAAAACCAGAGGGCTGCTTCGACAGTATTTAAGGAGACGAATCTCTTACAATTGGAGGCAGAGAGAGTGGAAAACTTATTTGTAAGAGTAGCAGAGCTTCAGAGAAGGTCAAATTCTCAACCTTGGGAGGTCTCCTGTGCCAACATTGAGGGATCTATCAGGGAAAAAGAGGGATTTGCCACTTGGGATGAGGCTATCAGGGTAGATACACTTGGGACTTTTGAAATACCATATTCTTCCAAACCTGCTTGACCCTGCAGAAGTGGCCCACTTATTTTGTTAGAAAATAAGTTATTTAACAACTTGTTAGTCCCCTTTTCTTGCTTGAATATCATGCAGAGGGCTCAAATGAAGCAGATGATTTACGAGACAAGCTTGCTCTTTCAGGATCTATTATCTATCCCCCCCCCCCTTTTTTAACTACTCTATCAATAACTAGGGTTGAGTTCATTACTACTAAGCTGAGAAGAGCTAGACCAGCTAAGCTAAGAGAAGAGATGAACTATATACCAAAGGAGCTGCAGGGCCTAGTCAACTTGTGCCACAGGAGCTGGGAGAGGGTGCATGGGACTGGATCCTGAGGGGTGGGTGGAACATGAATTTACCAATATGAAATTCTGTGATACATGATTTAACATACTGACAAGGATTCCAGGCAATGGTACTAATATGTAGCTCAGCTCTCAGAAGCTTGGTGAAAGTAAAGTTTCATCTACTAAGTGAAATAGATGATGTGATGATGGAAGAGAAAATAAAAAGGGTCAGAGAAGTAGGCATGTTATAGTGGATATACTATATAAGACTGGAAAACTCACCACCTAACTAAGTCCTGTAGGAGACCCCAGAGGGGCAGCAGAATTGATAAGAATCCCAGTGGGTACTGGCTCTTGTAGGTCAGGAATGATTGTAGAAAATGCTTATATAGAACAAAGCTTGGCCAGAGGCTTAGAAGGAGAAAGATAGAAAATCAGGGACCAGGAGGTCTAGATGGATCTACAGGAATGGGCATAAATTTTGATTGCATATAAATGATCACAAGAGTGTCTACCACAGAAGAGGTACAAAACAACAAAGCAAAATGACTCAGCCAGATAACATCAGCCCACCTCTGTCATGGATCATCTCAGTGATGGCAAAATTGGTGAATATTGATAGAGTAACCATGGTGTCAGGATCAAAGTGATTCATGGGCCCAACAGCATGGGCTACCACTCACCAAGGCTGATCTAACTACTTCCACTGCCAAATGTCCAAGAGGCTAGCAACAGAGACCAGTGCTGAACCCTTAATATGGCACTATCTGTTGAGGAGATCAATCATCCCCTTTGTGACAAGTTGACTGCACTGGATACCTTTTACCCTGAATGAGGCAACAAATCATCTTGCCTGAAATGGACACATATTCCAGTTATGAGTTTGTCTTTCCTGCTTGTAGGCCTTTAGCAAGCATTACTACGTGATCATTATGGAGAGTTTAATCTACTGATACGAGACCCTACATAGCATTGCTTCACACTAAGGACCCAATTTACAGGAAAAAGAGATGTGGCAGTGGGCACATGGCCATTGGTCTTATGACTTACTGTATGACCCAGAAGCCACAAAAATAATATAGTGGTGGAATGGTCTATCATAGAAGTTGCTTAGATGCTAGCTTAAAGATAACATACTACAGAGATGGGGCACCATCTTCCATCTAGGTCACACGCCTTAAATCTGTATTATTTTTTAATAGATAGAACACATGCATTTATAGAGCTAGAAGTAGGAGTGGCACCTTATCATCTTTCTCAATAACTCACTTGGGGAATTGCTACTTCCCTTTCCCATAACACTGGGTTCTGTGCAACCAGTCTAGAGATCCTTGTTCCCATAGGAAGAATGCTTCCACAAGGTGGCATAGTAAGTGTCCTGTTGAACCAGTGCTGCCATCTTGTCACTTTGAGTTTCTTGTGTCAAGACTAGCAGCCAAGAAAATTAATTATATATTGTTATGAATAACTGACCCTCATTATTGGGAAGATGTAGGGCTACTGCCACACAAAGAGGGCAGGGAAGTAAATACTTGACTCTTATGTGATCACTGGTACAACTTACCCAGTTTCAGTGGAAAATAGCAAAGAGCAGCAGCCTCTGCCTATGACTGACATGGGTCTCAGAAGCTCAGAGCACTCAGGGATGAAGGTCTGGATCATCCCATCAGATGTGCCATTGAGACCAGCAGAGATTCTAGCCAAGAGTGTCAGGAACCTAGAATAAATGTAGAAGAGAAGAAGGGTGATTGTCAGCTTCAGCCTTGAGATCAACAATAGCAAGAATTATTCTTTGTACAGGCTTTACCTTGTAACTTTCTTCTGGAAACAAGGTTAACCAGAATCATGGAAAAGCTGCTCCTTTGAGGGGGTGGACTTACTATAAAAAACACGTGCATAAGGGGTGGATTGTAATGCATATTGTTGTGCTCCATCCAGATACTTCTTCAGAACTGATGCAACCATTTCTAGCTCCTGGGAATATTAGTTGCTAATGGCCTACACCTCTGTCCCTCAGTGGATATTGCTCTCAGCCACAGAGAACTGCCTCACCCAAGGTGTGGACCCCCTTCTAAAGGACAATGTAAGGCCAATAACTTCCTGATAATCACATTAAAAGGCCTGGACTCTTGTCTCAATTTGGAGCAACTCTTACAGGCCAGTCTAGCCCCTTCAGATTGACTGAAGTCTCCATTGCAACCACATTATAGGTCTGCCCAATCCTGCCTTCCTTCCCTATATCCCGAGAGCACTTCCCAATAAACCTTGAGCAGGCAACTTTCCATCGTAGAGTCTGTTTCTAAGGATCTCAATTTAGGACACATAGAAGTGAAAACATAAGCTCAAACCAATTCTTTGGTACTTGTACATGTAGCCAAGGCCCAGAACATTAATTGGATGGGATGCATCTGTCCTCCTGGGAAAAGGGTACTAAAAGGTTTTAACCATTTGCTCTGAGCTCTTTGCATCTGGAACACAGGCCTCTGTTGGGGGTTTAAATTCATGATTAATCATCATATGCCTAAGGGGTAGTAGGGTTGGGGGGATGTGGAGAGAACGTAGACTGTGCCTTCTTGTAAAGGGAAGTACAGTTTGTAGCATGTGAGACATGGTGTAAAAAAAACTCAGAGTAAAAGAGAAAGAGAAAGAAGTGGGGTAACTCTGTCAAAGATATCTTTGAAAATGGTAAATAGACTGCCTCTATTTTAGGTTTTATCTTTAACATGAATTTCACCCTATTATGTAGGTAGCTGAACTGCTGTTGGAGAAATACGACAAGGCAAGGAAGCTTTCTGAATCTCAGAAATCACATACTCCTTTCCTTCTGAGCTATAAGGTGTGGCTGCTCTACTCTCTGCCAGTTCTGATGGGAGGGTTACCTTTGTTACTTCATTCACCAGACTCCTGACTGTGGTCAAGTAGAATAAACAAAGGCCTCTGGGGCTGAGAAGTGTGGGGGAGCTCAGAAAAACCTCATTAAGCTCACTTCTGAGCTCTTGTAGGGGAAGGAGGCTTGTGTGTGTGGAGGGGCCTTCCACTGATTCCATTTTCGGTAGGCTATAGGTGGCCAGATGCCATGGCCTGGGGCTGCAGCTGGCTACTCTTTCGTGCTTGATTCCAGCCCTTGGGTGGTACGCTGCTCCTAAGGCCATTGGGACCAGTCTATCTTGTGCAAAAATGGGTTCCTTGCTCAGGTCTATAGATGGATTGCTGGGCAGAAAAATGTGGTCTGCAGCAGGCTCTCCAGCTGGAGCTTGTGGTTGGGGGGTGGGGTGGAAGGGAGGCTTGCTGGAGAGGCAGGGGGCTGTCATGTTTAGACCATGACTAATAAGAAATCTGGATTTTCTCAGTTGTAAAAACTCTTCCCACTCTTCCTTTTCCCTATCCACAAGGTATTTGCAAAAATCTAGAGCTCTGGAGTTATGTCCTCTTTTGATGGCCTAAAGTGAATTAGAAGTTGGAAGACATTGTACATGGGAAACACTATATGTGTATTGTGTATCACATCTTAAGCTAAATGTTATATGAGAACAAATGGTTTAAGGGACTTTGAGCATACAAAAGAGGTTGGCAATAATTTTGAGCCCAACATTTGGCCCAAATAAGCAATTTTCAAACATTCATAGTCATGTTTATATTCGAACACAAAGATTTCTTATTTCAAACCAACTGCTGCTGATCAGTAGCAGAACTTCAAATTTGTTACAGCCTATAGGAATGGGGTGGAAGGGAGGGCCAGAGTAAAAAGGGAACTTTGAACTTGAAGTTAGAAGATCTTAGCTCTCAATTCTTCCATTTACTACCCAGGTGACCTTGGGTAACTTACATAACTTCTCTTTGTCTCAGTTTCCTCATCAATAAAAGGTGAGCGATGATTTTTACCTAATAAGGATACGGGAGGTTCAAGAGACGTAATAAAAGTTAAAGTGTTTTGAAAACCATAAATTCTACACAAATGCTAATTATTATTAATGGGAATGGGAATGGGGATGGCGTCAGAGCTTACTGGATTCAGGTGGCTTTCAGAAGGGATCAGAAGTGAGTCACAAATGAGAACATGCAGAGCTCTAAGAAACATTGCTGTCATTGAATCCAATCCCAAGTTCCACTGAGTATTGTTCCTACATCCCAAGAAAATGATATTCTTCCTCCCTACCCCCACATTCTATAATTGTATTGGCTTTAAATAAGAGATACCTCAATTCCATGGTCTATTTCTCTTGGAAATCATTACTGTAGCTTCTTGGTTTATCTTTTAGGACTTTTCCAGACTCTGGGTCTTCAAGCTATGCCAATTTTGAAAAAAGAAAAGAAAAGAAAGATGTATCCCCAATTCTACAGCAGGCCAATTTCACAAAATACTCCACCCAGGCCATCAAACCTTGAGTCTAGTTGCAATGTGAAGAGCTTCATGCAAACTAAGCACTTCTATATATACATCTTCTTATCATATCATGGACCATGCTGACAGCAATCATTCTGTTGTTAGGACAAGTAACGGACAGTCATGGGACCAAATTAAATCTGTGTTCTAAAACCTTCTGCAAACTTTCTTGTTTGCTATAGGAATCTTGTGTCTCTCGGAATGTTTTCAGCTGCAATTAACAGAAAAATCCTCATTCAATCTGAACTAACCATAAGAAAATTTATTATCTCACTTAAGAAGACTAGCCACCAAGTTTGGTTCATCAAAGCCTAGCTTCGCTTCTCTCTTCTCTTTGACTCTTTTGGCTCTGCCCTCCTCTGCCAGGTTGATTTCATTCCAGTGTTTTAGTAGCATGGTTATGGCAGTTCTAGGCATCAAGATGAGACATGGAAGCAGGAGAGAGGTTGAGGGACTGGGTGAAAAAGCTGAAGGGATTAAGAAGTTCAAATTGGTAGTTACAGAACAGTCACAGAGATATAAATTACAGTGTAGGTAATATAGTCAATAATATCATAATGACTATGTATATGGGGGGCATTCTGTAAAGTACATGATTGTCTAGCTGCTATGCTGTACATCTGAAAATAATTCACAATAATACTGACTGTAAACTATAATTGACAAATAAAAAAATTTTAAATGGGACATGGAAGTCTCCCAAGGAAGAAGAGGGCCCATTTCTTCCAGTGTCTCCTTCTTAGAAGTGAGAAAACATTTCTTTAAAGCCCCAAGTCGATTTTTTTTCTCATTGGTCTGAATTGGATACGTGCCCATTGGTAGACCAATACTTGGCAAGGAAAATAGAATTACCATGTTTGGATAAGAACAAATCAATCTATCCCTGGAGCTGGGAGTAGGGTCACCTTTCTCTGAGTCATGTAGACACCTGAGCAAATTTGGGTTCTGATAGGATGCAAAAGGGGGAAAAATAGTTTAGGTAGGCAACCCAATGTATTCACTACTGATCTCTTTCAGAACAGATCTTACCGTGCAACTTAAAATGTTGGATATTGCTAACCTGTTGCTGTGAGAAGTACTACGGTATGTAAAATGCTTTCCACGAGAGCCCAGATAGAAGCAAAACCAAAATGGGCGAGGATGGAATGGGGGTGAAAGTGAGATAAGGTGGGAGATACGTGGTCTTATATCCCCATCTTTAAGAGTAAAACTGGGAAACACATCCTTTGGACAGAAATATCCCCATGAAATCTTGGTAGAGACTTGTGACATGCCTTTTTGGTTTCCTTTTTACTTAAACTATTTAGAAGAAAAGTAGAACTAGGAGAAAACACAGCTGAAAGTTGTGGGAAGTTATTTCGAAATTAAGTTATAAAAGAAGAAAATTATAATTTCCTAGGCTGACACAACCACAGCTGGCAGTTGGGAAAAGCAATATAGGTTTTTGATGCTAAGTTGGCTTAAAGTCCAAATCTATCCCAAGGAGACTTTGGCTCAGAAGTAATTATAATTCTAGGTGATTTGGAAAGAATTCTAAACAAATCCCAAGGATAAGGAAATATCTGTGACTAAAATAGATATTATTTACTCTTTTTAGATTCGCTTAAATGTGGCTGAGATAAAAGCGTGCTCCATAAAAACCTCTGACTTTATTGGTCACCGTTGGTCAAGTGGATCATTTATGTTATACTCTTATAAAGAGTTTGGTAAGATTCTAACTGCAATAGCATCTGGGAGGAAAAGCGCCCTTCTGTCTGGTGCTGCCACTTGAATTCTACAGTTTGGGAAGTGAGACAGGCATCATAGGGGTGGGTGACATCACAGGCTTCTCAGTTTCAATACATGTTCCTGCCCCTTGATTTGGGTCTGTGATGCTTCTGCAACACAGGTGGTCTGCTTCTACTTAAGAAGGGTCACCTTCTCACCAACACTCCTGCTTCCTGCTTTGTTTTCTGTCGGTTTATTGCTATGTCTGCCTCATTGAAGCTGACATCAGTGGAACTTTGAGGCATCTCTTCTTACTCCCGATCACAATCACTCCATAAATTGTCCATTTATAAACTTATCGGGAAATGTCCTGAAATTTCTTTACCTTGCATGTGTCTTTCAAGTCAGGTGTTTTTCTCACTTAGCTCCATTTTGTTTCCATTTGAAAGACAGACTTCTTTCTAGGACCTGTGGTTGGTGAGCCAGTCTTGTCACACACACCCTGTCATCAGGCCCTGGTCGTGAAAGTGCTCAAGAAGATGGATGGGACACTCAGATGAAGTCAGGAGCTGGCAGAGGAGGTCATCATTCATATGGCAGGTGCTGATTCCCAAAGGACTTTGTGCCCCAAGAATTATCAGCTAATTCACAGAAATAACTGCAGATACATTCTAGCAGTCCATAAGCAGGATCCCAGTGAAATTTTTAGACATACATGCTCATCTCCAACTCTTTCCAATATTCTAGAGTCTGATTAAGTGCTGACTGTTGGATTGGTTGCCTTATCTCAGGATTTACTTCTCGCCCTCAAGCAGACACCTGGGGTGCACACTTCTCTGGTTCCTGGAGCCAAGGAAGCACCTGTTTCTTGTACCTTCTAGTCTAGGGTGCCCAGGAGCCAGGAAAGGAAGCTTGACACTCCCTTTTGCAGAATTTCTCCTAGTTCTTTCCCACCATTTTCCTCCATTGAGAACCCCATCCCTGGTGCAGGCCATTTGTTCCAAGGGCAGGTACTGACCCAAGATGGGCCACTGAGTCTTTAAACCAAAACCCTTTGTCTTTCCTGAATCTGAGAGCCAGGCTCCCTTTGAGCTGCTGAAATGTACCCCATAACTTTTGGGCTATCGAAGGCCATATTTCTCACTATAGGACTTAAATATGTGCTTCTATACAAGCAGGTGTTGTCACTGTATGCTTTAACTCACATATAACCATCAAACCAACACATTTACAAAAAAGTTACAAACAAGACTCAGAAATTAAAATGGTTCCAGCTGATGACATTGATTTAATATGATAAAAGAAGAACTGCCATCGGCTGAAACTAAATCTCGGCTGGGGGAGTGCCTGTGTGGGGCTCGCGGTGCAGGTTCTCATGGACGTGGGTTTGGTGCCCTCCCTTCCCACTGGAATTACCGGGGACCCCTGTTTGCCGCACGTCGCCACAGCCCCCGTGAGCCTCACTTCACAAAGTATCATCTAACCTGTAGTACTGCCTCTGTTTCTTTCTTTCAACACAAATAAAGCATCAGTTTAATGTGAGGTTTCTTTGTGGGGATTATTCCTACCCACAACCCAGCTCATTTGTAAATTCTAAATGTCATAGTATCATGTATTGTTTGTCTTCTATTTTGTACCAAGCATACTTCATGTGTCAACCTGTACTTTTTATCTTTTTAACCCTCACAAAACCTTACAAGATATTATGACTCCCGTTTTAGGAGTGAGGAAATCGAGGCTCCGAAACCTGACTGAGATCACACAGTCAGCGGTGGAGGGGACACAAACTTAATCCGCGATTCAGTCTCTCCGGGCACCGGGCCACTCCTGGAACCATGAGGTAAAACGAGCATGTGATTCTTTGCAACCTTCTTCCAAGGTGACTTAAAGGATAATGGATGAGGGTTACATAAATTGATCTTACACAATTTAAGGATTCCCACATAACCCCACAAATGGCTCATAATTTGATATATTTTTCATGGAGGACTATAATGTTTCTACCGCTTTAAGACATACGCATTTCTGCATGAGAAATATTGTTTCTCTTCATGCCTTGTGGCTGAGGGGAAGTCAATCAACATATCCTAAATTCTATTTTAAGGTAGTAATTAGATTCGACCCCATACAGAACAAAAGGAAGTGAATGTAGAATTAGGATTGATGGGTACCATATGGTCTGGGAAAAAAGAAAAAAAAAAAAGTAACTTTCAACAGGAGAAGATTAAGGTTGAGTATCATCCAAAGTTGTACAAACCAACATTTTAGTCTTGACCACTGCTCTCATGTAGATTTCTCTCTTCCTCCTACCCTGTAATTAATTAGGGTTCGTGCTAAGAGAATGAAGGGGGGAAATATCAAGAGAGTAGGATGGATGACAAGTTGAGTGGAGGCCTCGCTGAGGTTTGAGTGAAAATTTGGCTCCATGTTTCTCTACATCCTTTGTGTTTTGTTTCAGACTTCATGGTGCTGGAGTTAGAAATCTGTCCGTGTGTGGTGTTAATGTGTTTAACAGCACGATTGATTTAACAGATACGCGGTGAGCCCGACCAGAGGACCATTCTCTCAACAGCACAACGTCACTCTGGAGGAACCCCTTTCATTTCCAGCAGTGTGAGCAAGACAACTTCCGTGGCCCTGTCCCTGCCCCCGGCCCTGGACCTGCTGGCGAGCTGTGCCTGAGCCTGGCCATGGTGCCATCACTTACGAGAGGGGGCGGCCAGGGAAACAGCAGCGCCCTTACCCGCATCGCTCCAAACTGAAGTATTGGAAATGTAAATAAAAGACTGTCATGGCTTTGCTGGGTCTTGGAAGAAAAAAGCTTTTCAACAGCCGGGTTATTCAATTCAGCTCCTGCTTTCTTTGCCAGCAGCTCCTCGAGGAGAGAGGAACTTGAAAAGGCAGGGTAGAAGTGGGCAGGCAGTGAAGTCTCATTAGTCAGCAGCTGGGATCACCTGGGGTCGGTATGTGGTGTCCCTGCACCACGTCGCTGCCTTTGCAACAGAGATACCTGAGTCCCCCAGATGCACATCAAACCCTCGGATACATCCAGCGGGAGAGTCAATATTCAGAGCACAGAAAAAGCCTTTTTTTCTCTCCTTTAGTTGGTGGGAAGGCAATGCTCTTTTGGTTCAGGAAGAGCCCTGGCTGTAGCTTCCCATTTTCAAAGTGAGATCGTCAGACTCATTCAGCTAAATCTCCTGAAATTAAAAATCTATTTTTTTTTTTTTAGGCAGAGGCTAAGATGATCAATCCTCAGTCCTGTAGTGCACTCAACCAACACTTGGCTTCTTCCCCACGTGTGCCTAGAGTGTCCTGGGCAGGGCGTGGGGAGCTGGGCAGGGAGAGTGTTTGGCACTGGATTGGATGTTGCAGGAAGAGCGGATGCTCCCAGTGGCCTGAGCCAGTCTCTGCATTACCAGCTGGCGGGGAACCTGAAATCATCATCCATGCTGTTTCCAGAGCTGTGCCACGAGTAAATCTTGAGATGTGAAAGCTAAAGAGGACTTTGGAAATTATTTTCGGTGATTCTTTTCATTTTATGGTCAGGGAAAAAGGCCCAGGGAGAAGAGAGACGGGTCTAAGACCACAGAGCCCTTGGCACACAACCAGGGACTGGTGTCTGCTCTCTTCTCCTGGCCCACCACACCCTGCTTCTGGGGCACCTGTAGGCTTCTCTAAGGGTGCTTCCTGGAACCAGTCCCCAGGATTTGCAGAGCCCTGCTTGTGCCACAGCAGGGACTGACTGAGTGCAGGGGTCCTCAGGAAGCAGCTGCTAGAAGGACCCCCTTTTGAGCAGTGGACACACTCGTTTAGCACCTTCCAGGAGGTAAAAGAGAATGGAGCCAATTACGTGTCCAGAATACTGGAACCTTCTTTTTCACACTCGATTCTCTGGTCTCCCATGGTGTATGAGTTGCTTGTTAAATTAATGTTTGCCTGTCTGGAGTGCCAGAGGAGTCGACATTATAGGCCAATTAGAGATGAAAATCAAACCAACCAGAGTTGTCCTTTTAAAAATTAAAAGTCCTTTTTATGTGCTGTGGAGGTGTCGGCATTATCATAAAGACTAATTAGGACATTTTACAACATCCTGGTAACGAAGGAAACAATATTGTTGGTAACTTTAAAGATTATTAAGCATCTTTGGCACTTCAGGTCAGATATTTAAGACGCATTCTGTGCTCACCTGCTGTTGCTGCAGGAAGTCTTTTATTGTCTCATAAGAAGAAACGAGCATTTTGAAGCCTAGGTGCCCGGTGTGAAGGACGGCGCTTCGCGTAGCAGAGCCCTAAAACGGTCTCTGGGAAGAGCTGGCTGTGACTCAAGATGAGATTTGTCGGATCGTGTTCATCAGTCCGCGCGGAAAGGCGTTTTCATCTTGACCACCTGCAAACAAGAAATCTTGAAGGCAGACATTACCAGGAGGGTTAGTTCTCACATTAGCAGCAGGAACAAGGAAACCAGACAGTTCATGTTCCTATTAAAAACGCTGCTTTTCACCTACAGGCAGAAGTTTCTCTGACCTTCTAGCCTACAGGTTAGAAAGCACCGAAGGAGCTAAGATGGGAGTCCACTAAACCTGTGGGGGTGGGGGGATCTTGCTTTGGATTTGCCAATTCCTCATAGAAACCACTGTGAATTGGAACACCTTCTTTGGAACTTGATTGAAGACAAAAGGTTTGTGGCAGTTGCAAGCATGCCATTGTCATTTATTTATTTTTATGACTATTTTTTAAATCCTCACCTAAGGATATTTTTTCATTGATTTTTTTCCCCTTTCAGATAGAGTGGGAAAGAAGGAGAGAGAGAGAAAGAGAGAAACATTGATGTGAGAGAGATACATTGATTGGTTGCCTCCCACATGACCCCTGACTGGGGCTGGGGATTGGACCTGAAACCAACGCATATGTCCTTGACCTGGAATCAAACCTGAGACTTCAGTTCATGGGCGGACACTCTAATGGTTAGAGTCTAACTGCTGCTGAGCCAAACCAGCCAGGGCCATGCCATTGTCATTTAAACAACTGCATATTGTCTTGAAATTCAATTGTCCTTTAACAAATAGGGAAATTTGGCTCCAGTGGTTGAGCAATGTCCCATGCACCAAGAGGTCACCAGCTCGATTCCCATCAGGTCACATGCTCAGGTTGCAGGCTCCATTGCCAGCAAGGGGCACGTAGGAGACAGCTGACTGATGTTTCTTTCTCACATGGATATTTCTATCTCTCTCTTAAAAAACAAACAAACAATAGAAGTATCGGAATGGCGGTGGAATGAATGGAAACTACACGGACCATCTCCCAGGATTAAACTGCAATTACAACTAAAATAAAGACAAATTGTTGGGAAAAAGCAACAGAAAAACAGCTTGCAAGGACCATATAACCAGGGGCTCTGAATCAATCCTGGTAGGATTGTGGAGGCATGAGAGGGGGGCTGGGAACCTACAGACAGCAGCGGTCTTAGCTATGAGCAGCGCCCTCAGGGTTAAAACCCCAAGCCGGCTCCATAGCGCAGTGGACCGGGATAGAGCATTAGATTGGCTACAGTCACTCACCTTGGGCTCCGGCAGAGGGAGGGCGAACTGGACTAGAACTGTGTGGAGATACTCAGGATTTGGAGGGTGCTCAGAGCTTTTGCTGAGGTGTGGCCACACAGGATGGTGGCCATCTTACTCCTTCCCAAGGCTCTGGGGAGAGGCAGCAGCCCATCCTTTGGAGATTCAGTGCCACCTAGGTGGGACATTGAAATGCAAATTGAGGCTCATTAACAATCAACATCTGTCCCACCCTCCGGAAATTTCCTTACACTGAACACCTGAGGGAGTCTTTCGTTCAACTGAGAACCCAAGGCTCTTCAAGTAACTGAGACTAGTAGTCTCCAGGCAAAAAAGCTAGAGGATAACTGAACTATTCCTGGGCTTGGAAATCTACCCACAAAAGTAAGACTTGACAGTGGTGTTTAATGTGAGTCTCCCATGGTCATCCAAACCCAGTAGAGGGAACCACAAACAGCAGAATACCAACACCCACACGGAAAATTTGGTAGGCTCCAAAACCCACTGAGATAACCAAAATGATGAAACAAAGAAACAAATCCCAAATGAAAGAACAAGAGACCTCTACCGAAGATGAGATAAATGAAATGTAGTTAAGCAAGTTATCAGAGGTAGAGTTCAGAGCCATCATCTTGAGGAAGCTCAACAGCATGAGTAAACACATCAACACTGAGTAAAGATATAGAAACACTGAAAATCAATGAATTGGAAATTAAAAACCACCAAGAAGAAATGAAGAATGACATAGCACAAACAAAGAACACATTGGAAGGACTAAACAGCAGAGTAGAGGAAGCTGAGTACCAGATCAGTGAATTAGAAGACAGGGTAGAAAAAACATCAACCAATCAGAAAACCAAAATGAAAAAACAATTTAAAAACAAGAAGACAGCTTAAAAGAACTGTGGGACAACTGGAAACGTAATAATATTTGCATCATAGGAGTCCCCGAAGGAGAAGAAAATGAGCAAGGATTAGAGAATATATTTGAAGAAATAGTGACAGAAAACTTCCCTAATTTGGTGAAGTAAGAAGGCATTCAAGTTCAAGAAGCACAGAGAGCCCCAAGTAAGAAGAACCCAAACAGGCCTACACCAAGACACAGTGTAATTAAAATGCCCAAAATTAAAGACAAAGAGAGAATCCTAAAGGCAGCAAGAGATAAGCAACAGGTTACTTACAAAGGAACCTCCATAAGGCTGTCAGCTGACTTCTCAACAGAAACACTACAGGCCAGAAGGGAATGGCATGAATTAATCAAGATCATAAACAACAATGATCTGAATCCAAGACTACTCTATCCAGCAAGCCTATCATTCAAAATAGAAGGTCAAATAAAGAGCATCCCAGACAAAAAAAGGCTAAGGGAATACATTAGCATCAAACCAACCCTGCAAGAAATGTTAAAAGAACTGCTGTAATTAGTAAAAGAAATAAGAAGAAAAATATAACCACACTAAACAAAAATGGCAATAAATAAGTACATATCAATAATCACCTTAAATGTAAATTGGATTGAATGCTCCAATAAAAAGATACAGAATAGCTGATTGGATAAGAAAGCATGACTTATATATATGTTGTTTACAAGAAACCCACCTCACAACAAAAGACCTATTTGCAGAAAACTACTGGACACTAAAAAAGAAATAGAGGAAGATATAAAAAAGTGGAAGCACATACTTTGTTCATGGATTGGAAGAATTAACATAATTAAAATGTTCATATTACCCAAAGCAATCTATAGATACAATGCAATCCTCATAAAAATACTAACAACATATTTCACAGAACTAGAACAAATACTTCAAAAGTTCATATGGAACCAAAAAAGACACTGAATAGCCACAGCAATCTTGAAAAAGAAGGACAAAGTAGGTGGGATCACAATACCGGATATCAGGTTATACTACAAAGCTACTGTAATCAAAACAGCCTGGTACTGGCACAGAACAGGCATGTACACCAGTGGAACAGAACAGAGAACTTGGAAATTGACCCAAGACATTATATTCAATTAATATTTGACAAAGGTGACAAGAGCATACCGTGGAATAAAGACAGCCTCTTTAATAAATGGTGTTGGGAAAATTGGACTGCTACATGCAAAAAAATAAAACTAGACCATCAACTTACACCATACACAAGAATAAACTCAAAATGGATAAAAGACTTAAATGTGACTTAAGAATCCATAAAATCCTAGAAGAAAATCTAGGCAACAAAATTTCAGATATCATATATAGCAGAATTTTTACTGATACATCACCTAAGGCAACAGAAACACAGGAAAAAATGAACACATGAAACTACATCAAACTAAAAAGCTTCTGTACTGCAAAAGAAACAACCATCAAAATGGAAAGGGAACCCACTGTATGGGAGAGCATAGTTTCCAATGATATATCAGATAAAGGGTTAATTTCCAATATATATAGAGTGCTCATATAGGAAGACAAAGAATCCAATTAAAAAATGGGCAAAGGAGCTAAATAGACACCTCATCAAACAGGATATACAAATGGCCAAGAGACATATGAAGAAATGCTCAACATCACTAGTCATCAGAGAGATGCAAATTAAAACAACAATTAGGTATCACCTCACACCTGTCAGAATGGCCGCCATCAACAAATCATCAAACAACAGGTGTTGGCGAGGGTGTAGAGAAAAGTTGACTCTAGTACACTGCTGGTGGGAATGCAGACTGGTGCAGCCACTATGGAAAACAATATGGTGTTACCTCAAAAAAATTAAAAATTGAATTACCATTTGACCCAGTAATCCCACTTCTAGGAGTATACCCTAAGAAGCCTGAAACAACCAATCAGAAAGAATATATGTACACCCATGTTCATAGCAGCACTGTTTACAGTAGCCAAGACCTGGAAACAGCCCAAGTGTCCATCAGTAGATGAATGGATAAAAAAGCAGTGGTACATATACACAATGGAGTACTATGCAGCTGTAAGAAAGAAAGATCTCCTATCCTTTGAGACAACATGGAGGGACCTGGAGAGTATTAAGTGAAACAAGCCAAGCAGAGAAAGACAAATATCACATGATCTCACTTATTTGTGGAATATAAAGAATATAACAGTCTGAGGAACAGGGTAGACCCAGAGACGTGGAAGTGGGGTACAGACTGACAACCCTCAGAAGAGAGAATGGGTGGGAGAGGGAAGAGATAAACCATAGAACTTATATGCATGTATGTATAACTGATGAACATGGACAACAAAGCTAGGGATGGGGTGGGGGGATGGGGAGGAGGGTGTCAATGGGGAAAAAAGGAGAAACAACCTGTAACAAAAATAAATAAATTAAAAAAAAAACCAACAAGAAAAAAAACAAGAAAAAAATAAACAAAACCAAACATACTTAACAAATAAGGAAATTGTATCGAGGCCAGACAAAACAGAAGGGTAAGTTTAAGTGTCATGAAAGTATCTAAAACTCTTAAGATCTGTTCTCAGAGATTACCAGAAAGCTACGGAAATCTCAAGAGTTCCAAGGCTGTGATTTCTCTGTGAGAATGTTAGACAGGCTTTCACATTTTCAGTAATTTTCATTGAGACTAAAACCACACAATTAGGCTTCACTTAGTTATCAGTAAGAACAGGAGCTATTTACTTTATAGCCTTAATGATATAGCAAGTGTAAGGAAAACACCGGCCAGAATTACAACTTCATTCTCGGCTTTGTGCTCTACAATTTTGCCACATGAACTATTCACGTTAATCAGGGTATTTATAGTAAAATTTCAGAATATGGTTCTGAAACTTTATCATTTCCTGCTGACTACGCTGCTACATTTTCAAATGTTTTCTCTTTTTGAAAGGTTATTTGTCACTGTAAACATAATGCAATCTTGGAGAACAGAATCCAAAAACAAATCACCAACGTATACTACCCACACAGACATTGTTAACGTCTTCGTGTATTTCTCTTCATTTTCCCCTCCTTATGAATAGGTTTATTTAAGATTTATGGAATTGTAACCACCGTATTTACACAATTTTATATCCTGCCCTTTTCACCTAATGTATCGTAACCTTTATCCATGTTATTTTATGGTATTTGTAAACATAATGTTTAATGGCCTCATAATCTGTTATTAAGTGAATATATTATAGTTTGCTTTACCAGTCCCCTCTCTGAGACCTGGAGGTTGTGTGCAGTTTTTTGGAGAGGTTGCACAGCTAGCAGGAGAACTTTGGTCTGAAACTCTTATCTAAATGTGTGTTTTTTTGCCACTCCAGACTGTAAATCCACAGTATATGAAAACATGTTTCATGTGCTTTAGCCATCATGGGTCCTGCTTCCTATTTGAAAACCCTTGGCTCATCTGATAGGTCACAATAGTATTTTGCATTAACTTGCGTGTCTTTTGATTACAACTCAGACTCTTTTTCCATAGTTTGCCAACACATTGTACTTCTTTAATTATGCACATTTATTTCTCAGTTTACCTCTTACTATTTTATCTTATTATGTGCTTACTATGAGGCTTATGATTTTTAGGCAGTTAAATCTTTGTTGTTTCTCTTTATGGCTTTTTCTAAGCCTTTAAGCTTAGGAATTCCTTTTCACTCTAGAAGCTTGACAAATATTCAATTCAGTTGCCTTTCCGTTTCTTCGTGAGGGTTAATCCTTTTATATTGTACTCTTCAGTGTATTTGGTATTTATTTTGGTGTGTGGAGTGAGATGTGGATATCAATTTCTCTTGTTTCTAAATTGTGAACCTATTTGGTTCACTGAATTCCTCTTTTTCATTTGATTTGTGATGTCTCCTTTATCACAGATCCCATTATTTATTTATTTTTTATTGCAGGCTTTGGTAATTTTCCCCAGAAATATACCAAAAGCCTTTGAGATTAGTCATTTTCCTTTGTGAATTTGTTTTTGCACTATGGCAACTTATTTTGACTATACAGTTATCTGACTTGCTGTGGAGTCAAAGAAATGGGGTAACTGTGCACAACAGACTGTGATGTGGGGAGCACCAGGAAGGTCCAGAAAGAGCAGAATCTAGAGGACCCTGTAAGAATTAGGGGTGCTCATCAGAAACACCTATGAAACTAAAAAAATATATACAGCCTTGGGCTCCGCCACCAGAAATGTTCTCTTTGCAGGTCTGAGGTAGGACCTGAGCATCTCTGTTCTTAACAAGTTTGCACAGGTGAGTCTGATGCATACTCCCAGTTGAGAGCCATGGTCCAGAGCAGGGGTCAGCAAGTTAGGACCGCTTGCCAAATCTATGTGCCACTGTTTTTATATGGACTAGGAGCTAAGAATGGTTTTTATATTTTAAATGATTCCAAAAATATTTTTAATAATGTTCTGTGATGTGAAAATAATACGAAATCCAAATTACAGTGTCCAAGGATAAGGTTTTATTGGAAGACACCTGTGCTCATGTGTTTACGTATTGTCTGTTTTCTTGCTACAGTGGCAGAGTTGAGTAGTTGTGACAGAGATTGTGCGACCTGCAAAACCAAAAAGATTGATCATCTGCCAGGTTACAGGAAAAGTTTGTGACCCCTGGCCTAGAGTACTAAAATCAGAATTAGAGTGACTTTGTTCTAGGGTATTGCAGAAATGCTGTCTCAGAATGTTTAATTGGGGTTCATCACAGAAGCAAAATTACTATAGTTATATCAAGGTTCTATGGGCAAGAAACAGTGCTGAAAAAGATTGTTAGTTGCAGATCTTCCATATTTTGCAATAAGGTGAATTCAATGTCCTGAAATCCTCCTGCAGCGTAGCCAGAAATGCTGCATGAAGTAAAGATAAACCACTCTTTAAATGGTTGTACAGGAAAGAAAGGAAAGGTAACCTTCAGAGGCATCAAACAAGGTAGGAAAACAAACCCAGAGAGCTGAGAGTGTGCTGAAATGGGCAGCTGCCCAAGGAATCTCCTGATCCCTGGTGACTACTTGGGGAAAGTCGTTCAAGTAGGGAGTTAATGGTACCCTCTCCTGACCCCCCTCCCTAACACTGGGACACTTGGAGGACAACATCCTTACCTAGACAAGAAAAGGCACACAAAGGGAGACAACAAAGAAACTCGATGTCTGTCTTTGGTTCAGGGTAAGGACAAAGTTCTCCCCTGAGATTTCATAACACAAATCTAGCTCTCGTTTACTTTCAAGCAGTTTCAAGTTGCTGGGGACCCTAGGTACCTGGCGGCAGCAAAATTATACATGCTTCATATAATTCCCACATATAAAGTTCCGATGGACAAAATCACACAATTATCAATATACAAGTAACAAAACACATGAGGAACTAAGGTACCATGAATGAGAGTCAGAACAGATAATTAATAGCAGAAACACTCCCATAAAGACTTCAGATTAAGGAACTACTGGGAACAGAATATAAAGTCCCATGTTTTATCAGTTTAAAGAAATAGAAGAGTCGATCAACAGTATGAGGAACGAACAAGAGACCATTCAAATGACAAACAGATTGGGAGAAGGATGAAATAGAATTTCTAGATATAAAACATATATAATAAAAATAATGTATAATGTCAATTTAATCCATCGTCTGACATTACAGGAGGACAGTTGGCCACCCTAGGTGGGTGTTGTAGGTAGAGGTAAGTTTTGGAATGAACTCTAGAGAGCTCTGAAAATGGGCTAAAGAGTTTGGACCTTGTTCTGTGTGCCATGAGAACCACTGACATCTTTTCAGCTGGAGTGGTCATTGGGGGATTCAGAGTCCCACCATATTTAGGCCCTAGTCTACCATCCTTCACAGCACACAGCTTTGTACCTTTGTAAAGGACTCGGGACCCTTAAATATTGCAACTAAGCTTCAGGGTGAAAATAAGGGGCAGTGTGGGACAAGTGGCAACTACAGTCTCATCACCAGAGTGACAATGTATGTATTACTGGTGTGAGCATGGCCACTGACAGGCAGGAGATGAAAAAGCAAAAACTCAAGAGAGACAGGATGGATGGGCTAAGACAGTAGAGAAGTTTTGTAGGCAAATTGTGATTGTGGCAGAGTGAGCAGGGAGTAAGTTAATAATGAATGAAGGTGATGGTGGGAGGGAAAATAGGAGTGAACACATAGAAAGGTAAGTGATTGCTGATTGGATCTCTAGACATATAATATCAGCACCAAGGAGTTACCAGTAAACCAGATTCCAGCACATAAGTGGCTGGGAGTGAGGAAATTTTCTCTCATTCATTCTCTTCCTTCTGAAGAGCAAAGCCTTGATTTTATGATCATTCTTAAATTCCTTTGTTAGTATTATTTCTCTAGCATTTTATCGCTTGAAGTCCCTCATGAACCCTTTTTGTACTTTAATTGCTCTAATTGTTGTTGCTACTATTTTGACACTGCGGGTCCCCTCCCCTAACCCCCTGCCCCACCTTCTGAGGTCTAATCTTTTTGAAAATTTGCCCAGCCAGCTCCAAAGAGATTCTCTGATTCTGCTTACATGCTATGTTTTGTGTCTGATCTTCATAGGTTAATTTCATTGTTAGGTATGCAATTAATGTTACTTCTTATGTTAATGAACACACAAGTTAATAATTATTTAGCAATGAAAACAGTTACAGGTTAATTGTTAGAATTACTATTAAAATAACAAGTTGAAGGTTCAATTTATATAGTTCAATTAAAAGAAAATTTAAACATAGAATTGTGAGCAAATGACTGGTATGTAGGAGACAAAGAATGTGTTTATGCATGTGAAAGTTAATAGCTATCCACCTTATGAGTAAATGTGGTACAGTAAAGACATTAACACAAAGAACCTTTGCACAGAGTACTCTGTGGCATCTTTTAAGAAAAGTGAGACCCCCAAGAAAAACACCTCAATTTGAAGGAAACCAATGGATAAGAAATTGGGACATTGTTGTTGATTTCTAATGTCAAGGTCAAGAAAGTATCAACATAGAACAAAAGCAATAACCAATCAGATGACTTGCTTTCTTGGTCACTAAATAGCCATTGACTCTTGGTAATTCATCTTACCCTTTTACTATTTCAATTTCCTTGTCTATCAAAAGAGGCTTTATGCCCAGCTGGTGTGGCTCAGTGAACTGAGCATCCTCCCATGGACTGAGAGGCCCCAGTTGGATTCCTGGTCAGGGTACATGCCCAGGTTGTGGGCTTGATCCCCAGTAGGGGGCATACAGGAAGCAGCCAATTGATGTTTCTCACATAGATGTTTCTGTCTCTCTCTCCCTTCCTGTCTCTCTAAAAAATCAATAAGAAAAAAAAAAACATATTTAAAAAAGGCTTTATAATTCTATGGAAATGAATGTTTATAGGGGCAGTGACTCCCACATGTCAAAATAACCAAAGCAACCTTCACTAGGGTTGGCCTCTCCAATGTCGATGAATTATGTGTGTTTATGTGTGTGTAAGTGTTTATGTGTGTATGCTTGCACATAGACACATGCAGACATGAAACCGTCAACGCAATGCAAGAATTATTCATTGTTAATGGCAAAGCAGGTTATGTGGGCATGTCCAAGTTGGGGGAAGGACCATCATGATCAATAAACCATGTCTGCCTTTGCCAGCCCTTTACAGTCACTACTGACGTTTTAATTTTTTTGCTATTAAATTTAGTCTTTTTGTTTGTTTGTTTTACATATCCATTTTACTTTTATTAGTTTTTTGTTTGCTTGTTTGTTTGGCTTGGATTCTTGAACTGGAAGAGAATCTAGAGCTTGTCTAGTCCAACCCTCATGTATTATAGGTGGAAAACAGAGGACCAGAGAGGGGAAGTTATTGTCCAAATGTATAGGGTTGATTTGTAGCAGATCTGAAACTAGAATTCCAACCTTTGACTCCTTGTTGGATGCTTTCTCTGCTTTATGCCTTCTAGGACTTGTCATAAGATATGTCATGAGTAATATATTACTTTGTATTAGTAAAGCATTGTGCAATTTTCAAAACACTTTCACATATATTGTCTCCCTGGACCCTATAACACCCAATAAAATAGAGTTTGGCATTTTTGTCTGTACTTCAGCTGAGTGCAAATCCTGAAATTCACTTGTTCAAGTTTCCATGATTAGTAAGGAACAGATGTTTACTAGAAGCCGTCTTCCCAGCTCTGGCCCACTGCTCTTGTGTTGCTCCATGGTGTAGGAAAGTATGGAAGAAGTAACAGTGATTTCTTCCAAAAATTCAAAAGCAACTTTAAATTTACCTTGTAAATATTTTTTCAAAATATCAATCCATCACAGCTGAAGAGTTTCCTCTTCGCATGTTTTGTACTGACCGTAACAAACTCTGGCGGCCAGGAGAAGCCCACTGACCCTTGAGTGGTGAACGGCAGGCCTCTGTAAGAATCGTTTCATGCGCTGTTTAGGGATCAGAAGTCTCAGCCTGTGATGCTAAGCAGGCCACCAATGAAGCCCTAAGCCCTAACGCCTATACAGGTATTAAAAGAAGAGGGCAAAAAGAAGAGTAAGAATTTAGAAGAATAAGAAAGGAGAAGCTGTCCTAGAAGGCAGAGGTAAAGTGGAGGACCCAAGGTGGGAATATGTGTGACATTAGGCATTGCCTTAGGGCTCACGGTGGGTGGGAAGTTACAGGTGTCAGAGGCACAGAGTGGGCATTTAGAACTACCCTTTCCCAGCTCTTTATTGACCTATGTTCTTGCTCCATGTAGGATGGCCCAGGACAGTAGCCCAAATGAGTGAAGCTTCATTCAGGTTCTTCCCAGTCCTGGTAGACATGGCCAAAATGAACTTTACAGGTGTTGTTGAATGCTCACAACTCTGTGGAGTAGTTAGCTTTTTACAGATGAGAAAATTAATGTGCGAAGAAGCAAAGTGTCTTCTTGCTCCAGGTCACACAGCTAGTGAAGTGGCAGAGTTAGGATTCAAACCAGAGTCCTTGGACTATTCACCAGGCTACACAGGTAAATGTCGAGTAAGTGTTGAATGATACCAGAAAGGATTGATTACTTGGCCATTCCAATGACATCATCATTTGCTAGGCGGGCTCACATGCAAACTGTGCCCAAGTGCAAAGTCAGCTTTCTGTGGATGGCAGACGGGCCATTCCACACCCAGCGTAGCAGTTTCCTGTGCAGCTGTGAAAACCACTTAGGGGAAGGCTGGGCAAGCCACAGCCTCACGGGCGAGTGGTTTTCCACAGGACTTAGAAAATGCCAGTTTCAATAGAAGTGTTCTAAAGAGTGTGGGCGTGGTACTTCCAAGTCCCCCTTCCAGTCTGGGTTCGGGCGATGTGCTGAATTATGCCCTTTCAAAGGCAGAGAGGGAATCGGTCTCGATGGATGTTAGAATCAGGTCAAGGTTATTGGCAGTTCTGTGAGGGAGGAAAAAGGGATTTGAAAGAAGAGTAATTCTCTGTCTTCATTGATTTCAGAGGCTGTTTACTTGCAAGTGTTTCAGCAACTTTCCTTCTTTTCAACAAATTTACAGTGAAGGAAAGAAATTTGCTCAGTGGTGACTCCAAGAGAGCCCTGCAAAGCTTAGAGCTGCCAAGGTCAGGAAATGGAACACATGCCTTTTGCCAAGGCAATTTTTTTTTTTTCTCATCAGATCAGCGGTCATGCAGGGAAAAGGGCCATCGACAGGTCCAGATGCAAGTTCAGTGGCGAGGAAAGAGCCAGAGCCTCAAATGTGCTGCAGTTTACGATCAGAGCAGCTTGAAATAGTCCGTTTCATTAAAACAGGGGCCCGCCTTGAAGTGTTGGCTTCTGAGTACCTGGCTGGAGGAAGGTCAAGCGGAATCTATGTCATTCTGCTGCAGCTGTTATAAGCCATCATGGTGATCATGAATTCAATTAAAGCAGAGCAATAGAATGGAAAGCAAGTAGAAATCATCCGCGTTCAGGGTTAGAATATGCAAAACGTCCTCTGTTGTCCCAAGGCAATTCGCCACTTTATGGATTACAAGCCTCTGACGATGCCGAGTACTGTTTGAACCGGCCTAGCTGCCTGGCTCTTTTAGGAGGCAGCTAAAGAGGAAATACTCTTTCATTCATCCCTGTGAAGCATTTCCCAATTAAAAACCAACCAAGCAAGCAAACTACCCAATAATCCAACATTTAAAGGATCTGAACTTCTCTATCAGTAAAATACCAAATTGTGGGAGCATGTGTTTAGAAATACGTGTTTTTCAAACCCAGATGGAGGAGAAGGTGTCCATGTTATCTGAAAGAACCAGGGCATTATTAGCTGTGAACATGAAAAACGTTCAGTGCCTTTACCTTCCCCTTTGAGTACAGCAAGGCCTTAAGGAGGAGAGGCTCCCCTCCCCCAGGGTCCTGTTTATGAGTGATTTCAGCAGAGGAGGTGCTCCTTGTAGCCTATGCCTAATGGGCTGCTGGGGAGGGGGGTTGCTTGCTGCTTTCAAGTCAGCCCGACATAACACAGCTGGATGGGGGCTAACACATGGGGCAGGGTCTCTGCTCACTCCTGGCTCTTCCTTTGATGTGCCCCCTTTGGGAAGTGCTAATAAGAGCTGTTACAACCATGGGGGTGAGGTGGGGGGCTTGAAGGGGGATGTGCCATTTTAGGAACTATGTGGCAGGTTGGTGCATAACTGACCCCGAACAAGTACCAGCAGTTGTTGCTGACAGTTGGCACTGCAGAGCTGGCCATGTTTCTGTTTGAACGAAGTTCTCTTCCTCCTGTTAAAGGTGGATGTCACCATTACGGGGAGGGAAAGAGTCAGCAGGCTAGACTGCTTGTCATATGATAGCTCCATGCAAGGAACGTTTCTCCAGGACGGTGGAACACAATGTTGTAGGGTGATTACAATTTGGAGAGTGCGTGGGGAGATGGGCTTTTGGCAACACTGGATGCTGGGGTATTTTTCCAGGACAAAGGGCTTTGTCTGCTTCTCCTAGGATAAGGGATAAGGCCTTGGCTGGTGCTGAATTTGGTTAAACCTGGGAGGACCTGAAGTTCCTAGGCATTCCCGAGATGGAAGCTCATAGATGGTTAGTGTCTTGGTGATGTGAACCCGAATGAGTGGGCAAGAATTTGGGTGTTCTCCCAACTCTGGTGGAGGGAGAAGCTGAGACAGAGTCTCCTATCTGCGCCAGGGCCTGGAAGCCTCCTTGCTGCCTCCTCTGAATGCTTGTGTCCTCCTCTCACATCTGTGATGCTGAGAGTCTCCAGTTCAGCTCTGCTGATTTTAGTGTGTGTGTGTGTGTGTGTGTGTGTGGGGGGGGTGTTAAAGCCAACAGAGAAACCAAGTCTACTACATTTTATGAAATTTCACATCAACCAAGATGTTACATAATGTCTAAACTGTAAATGAACCACATTTAAAAGCATCTAATGAGTTCATTTGAGTCAGAACTAAGGTAGTACTGTTTTTAACATTTATTTTGACATAATTTAAGACATTGCAAAGTTGTAAGAATAATACAAAGTCTTCTCAGGTACTTTTTATCTAGATTTCCCAAAAAATATTAATATTTTACTGCTTCTGTTTTATCTCTTCTCTCTTTATTTCTTTATGTGTGTGTGTGTGTGTGTGTGTGTGTGATGCTGTTTAAGAAAAAGTTGCAGACATCATGTCTCTTCCTGTAAATTCGTCAGCGTGTATTTCCTAAGAATAAGGACATTCCTTTACATAACCATAATACCACTATTGTATCTATAAACCTTACTCAGATTTTGCCAGTTGTCTTAAAAGTATTCTTCACAGCAAAATAAACCCCCACATCACGCATTCCCTTCGCCTGTCATGTCCCTTACAGCCTTCTTTCCTCTGGAGCGGGTGTCCAGTCTTTCTTCAAAGCAGTCCGTATTCACAGGCACCTAGAGCAGACTAAAGGTGAGAATCCAAATATTGTGGAGCCTGCCAACTTTCCTGTAGTCTTTGCAATATAATTATAAAGTAATAGAAAGACTGCGTTTCCCAGATGACCTCTAAATGTAACCATGTGACTACAATCTGGGGCAGTGGAGGTGAGTGGAGGTCATGTGTGCAGTTTCTAGATCCAGCCCTTCTAGGGGAACAGTGTGTTTTATTGATTTTATTTTATTTTTTTAATTCTCTGTCAGTTCTATTTTCTTTTCTTTTTTTTTAAATTTTATTTTTGTTATAGATGTTTCTCCTTTTTTACCCTATGGACACCCTCCTCCCCATCCCCCCAACCCTGTCCCCAGCTTTGTTGTCCATGTCCATTGGTTATGCGTACATGCATATAAGTTCTGTGGTTTGTCTCTTCCCTCCCCCCCCCCTTCTGAGGGTTGTCAGTCTGTACCCTACTTCCATGTTTCTGGATCTACCCTATTCCTCAGACTGTTATGTTCATTATATTCCAGAAATAAGTGAAATCATGTGGTATTTGTCTTTTTCTGCTTGGCTTGTTTCACTTAGGATAATACTTTCCAGGTCCCTTCATGTCGTCTCAAAGGATAAGAGGTCTTTCTTTCTTACAGCTGCATAGTACTCCATTGTGTATATGCACCACTGCTTTTTTATCCATTCATCTACTGATGGACACTTGGGCTGTTTCCAGATCTTAGCTATTGTAAATAGTGCTGCTATGAACATGTACATATATTCTTTCTGATGGGTGTTTCAGGCTTCTTAGGGTATATTCCTAGAAGTGGGATCACTGGGTCAAATGGAAGTTCAATTTTTAATTTTTTGAGGTAACACCAGGAACGGTGTGTTTTAACCCCCACCACCTTTGCAGTGTAGGATGAGATATGATGGTAATAGCAGGAGTGCTCTCTCGGACAATGAGACTGATCACTGTAAAGCAACTCTACTAGCCCTTGGCTCATGCCTGACCACTCCCATTCCCCTCATTCCTCTAAAAAATTTAAGGACATAAAAAACCCCCCACCATACTGTTATTATACTTAAGAAGTCTGATAATAGTTACTTAATATTAGCACAGATCTGCAGCCTGGTTTTTAACTTGAGAAAATAATGTCTGTTATATGAGTCATTATTATTTTGGTTATCTTCTTACTGCAGCTGTCCCAGTAACCTGGCCAATGCAACGGTCTCAACCACTATTTCAGGAATTGTTCAAATCTCTGGAAATGTTTCTGCCAAAGGAGAAAAACAAAACAAAACAAACAAAAACACAAAGTCCTACACTGTAGCAGTAAGTATACTTGTGTAGAAATCTTTTATTGGTAATTTTATCAAGACTGAAAAACTGTCTGCTTTATGCTTTGATTTATGTTTTTTAAGTCATTACATTTTTTTCCTTTGCGTTGGTGTCAGTCAAAGCTGCATTTGTTGTGGAAGTACAAAGCTGTCTTGGTTACGCAAGGAATTTGGGGTCGAAAGATCTGTGCCTGCAATTTCCCGATGTTGGCATCAGGTGGCAGTAGAGGTATTTCTATATGTTCTGAAGAGCCTAGACTAACAGGAGTTTCATGGATGACAGAGCCTGAGTACCTGTGCAAAAACACTGGACAAAAATATGATGTTTACTTAAAAAAATAATAACAAGAGAGAAATGCAAATGGAAAAAAATTACCTTCATAGAAAATACAAACAGAAATCTCATACATTTTTCATGTATTCTTTAGCATAACCAAGCTAGAAACATGGTCTTGATATTAAACCTGCAAAAGGCTTATTTCTCATTTTCTACTTCTCACAGGACCCCTTCCTATTAATTGCTTTCTTCAAGTAATAGAGTTCTCTCCCCCTCCTAATCTAGACAAGAGCGTAGCTTTTCTGATCAACTAAAATGACCTAAAATTAAACTTTTTTTTTTGACTTCTTGCGAAAACTCCTCTTATTCCTAAATATTCAGGAAGAAGAAAGAAATTGTCAATGGTAGCTCTTTATACCTATTAAAATCTTGGGTTCATCATGGATTAAACTACATATGGTATTTTGACACTTAGAAGGTTTTTCAAATTTTTCCCTTCAAGTTAACACAGCATGGGAACACCTTGACCTAATCTGCATGCAGTAGTTTTAAAACCTAATTAACAGTCTTGTTTAGTATCTAGGTTATCAAAGATAGCACCCAGAAGGAAGACAGAAAACTGAACCAAAGTGAACAAGATTTGAGTTAGTTTTTGTTTCTTGTATAAAGATAAATGATCTCATGTGATTTCCTCTTTCCCACCAACAAGGGCTAGAGGAGGGAATGAGAAGGGAATTTTTTGGTCTCTAGGCAAAGATGTAAGAAGCCAGCAGTGTCTTGGTTGTGAAGAGAGGAAGCCTAGTGTAATGATGTCTCTTGAGTTCTGTCTTGTGGCCGTTAGGTCATCGTAGATGGGATTGGGGCATTTGTTCCCTGATACATTTTAGTTGGAATTTCCAGTGTCAGTTGGACTAGAAATAGTTATAAATGCTCAATGCACAATTCACAAGTTTGGGTTCTGATATCATTGCAGGAAATTAGCCAAACAGTGTGCAGCTCATTGTCCTACCCAGGGATACAGTGCCCCTGGAAAGCTACTTCTGGTTATAGGTAGATTTGGGCCTACTGCTCTGTCCACAGCCTCCATTATGGTCCATTTTGAGCCCACCACCCTTTTTTCTTTCTTTTTCTACAGATTTCAACAAAATGGAGAGGAGAAGCTTTCGGCTGGAGGCCCTGACCTAGCCTGGGCCCCGGCACTCGCGTCGTAGGTACTCACAAACAAATGTTTATGGAATGAACAAAATGCAAAAGACTCACTCCGGGAATGAGGAAGAAACCCCACCCCCTATTTATCATATTGCCCAGTCCAATTCACTTTTGACATCTTACCCTCTTAGTGAGGACCAGAGCTGTTCATTAAATAAATTAGCCATTACGTTGAGAACACGAATGTCAATGTAGACCCAGGCTGTTAATTCACCAGTCACTGATCCGCCCAGGGCCCAAAGGACCTCAGGTGCTACAGCAGGTGAGTGGAACGTGGCTGGGAGGAGCCAGGCCCACGATGGACAGAATTGTCCGGAATGAGACTCTCCTCCCCCTTGGAAAACAACGGATGCTCCTTGGCATCAGACTTTGAAACTAAGTGATTAGGCCTATCTGGTCCCTTTTGACTGTTTTATTTCCATTTTAAAATAGATGGTACTATTTCTTACTTGTAATTTGGCCTAATGTTGCCTTGAAATAAGAGGGTGATAAAGAAAGGGAGTAGAAACCTTTGATCATTTGTCATAGTGTGGAAAATCTGACAGTGGCTTTAATTAACAGATGGAACCCCAGGGAATGTCTCGGCTTGATCTTCCCCTCAGTGCACTAGCTGAGTAGAGGCGGACAGCCTTCGCGGGGACCTGGGCAGCTGCCGAATGAAGCCATCACCGCCTCAGTGAGGCTGAAATCTCTGCCACGCTCTGGGTTTTTTTGCAGGCTGCTCCCGCAGGCTGTCGGAGCAGAGCCGTCGGCATCCGTGAGGCATGGAACCCGGAGACTCGCGGTCCAGCTGGTTGGATCGCAACCAGCCTTGAGAACGTGGAGGGGGCCCTTCCCCTCTCCGGCCTCGGTTTCTATGTTTGTAACATGCACGATCGCAGAGGAGGAGCTCCTGGTCTTGCTCGATTCTGACATTTAGTAAGTTCCTTTTCGCCGTGGAGAAAGGGAAAGGGAGCTTAGAGGGTAGGTTTAGAAAAGGCTTCCCTGGGACCTACACAACTGTAATCCTGGAAGTGAAATGTTTAAACATTTTTTTCCTTTATTGATTTTAGAGGGAGAGGAAGTGAGAGGGAGAAAGAGAGAGAAGCATCGATGAGAGAGAACATCAACTGGCTGCCTCCTGCATGCCCCCCAGTGGGGATCGCGCCCACAACCTGGGCATGTGTCTTGACCGGAAATCAAACTGGGGATCTCTTGGTGCATGGGTTGATGCTCAACCACTGAGCCACACTGGCCGGACTAGAAGTGAAATGTTTAAATGTGTGTTTGGCAAATATGAAGGCAGGGTGAAGCTAGTGGGGGTGGGGAGATAGAATATGAGAATGTCTTTGAGAAACTCTTCATCTTCCTCCCCCTTCCCATCCATTCCCCACACAATTACTAAAGGGATCTACCTAAAACACTGATTCATTAATGTACTATTCTTTTTCTTCTGAACCATAAGGGAAGCAAGGGAAGGGACCACATTTTTCTTGTCCAGTAATGTATCCCTAGCTCTATCCCAGCAGAACACCTTGCCCGGGACAGATGCTCCATTAATATCATTGAACGCATGAATGAATGCATGCTTAAGATTTTTCAGTGGTTAACCATGGATTTCAGTTCCTAAGTAAAAAGTTAATACTTTCATCCACAAATTTATGGTTTTGCCTCAGTTACCTCTTATCCACCCCTGGATATATTCTTCCTTCCAAGTATACAATATTATCTGCATTTCTCCCGGGATACCATGATGTTTAACATTTCTGTGCCTTTTTACATGTTACATTTGCCACAGATGCTTTTCTCCTAGTGTTCTTCTCAACTAGTTAATCAAAACTCGTGTCCAGTCCCAATGACTGGAAAGCCTTTTCTGGTGTCCCACCTCTTATGATTTAAATGTCTCATTACTAGGGTCCCACAGCACTAAATGCACCCATCTCTGACTATCATGTTCTTTTGGAGTTATTACCACCCCCAGCACACTGTCTGCAATACAGTAGATGCTCATTTAATGTGGGTTTAGTGAGAGAATCAGTGAGGTAAGCTCTCAGCCCCCATTTCAGGCTTGTCTTGCTTCCACACGGTCTCAGTTTCTTTCATGCACCAGGTCCCAGAGCCTCCGCCTGCCTCCTTGTCTTGGGGTTCTTCTGCTGCTCCCAACTTGGCTCTGGAGGAGAACTGCTTTTTCTCAGTTCAGTCTTTTTGTTGTCTCAGCGAAGGATCCACATGCCCTTTTTGTTTTATGTTTTGATCATGTCATAGAGATAGAAGATAAAAATAACAAGTTGGTTCTAGAAGCTTACAGAGATCTCACCGTGGCTTTCTCCCAACACCTTCCCCATCCTTTTCTGTGATAACTGGAGTCTCAGCAGACTTCTGCCCTCGATTTATACTCAAGTTGGAGCTCCCCAGTCTTTATCATTCCTTTGACCTCACCTTCGATGTCTTATGAATCCCTGTTCTTTATATTGGTTCTTTTTAGATCTAAGGCTTATGATCAGGGCAATTTATTGCTGCAGAGCAAATTAACCCCATGCTTGGCAGCTTGAAATAACGAACATTTATTATCTCGCTCAGTTTCTAAGGGTGAGGAATTCAGAAGTGCCTTTGTTGTACGGTTTTGGCTCCGGGTGTCTCAGGAGCTGTGGGGCTGCCGGCTGCCGATGTATTCTCAGCAGACGGATCCTCTTGGAGCTCACTCCGCCGTTGTCAGCAGCTGCTCAGTGCTTTGCAGACTCCTAAACTGAGGTCCTCGCTCCCTCACTGGCTGTTGGCTGGGGACCTCCCTCTGGCCCTTGCCAAGTGGAACTCTCCATGGGACAGCTCACAACACGGCAGCGAGCTCCCTCAGAAGTGACAGGTTATCACGGCTGCCACATGCTGCTGGTTTTACAGCCCCAGCCCCAGTACAGTGTGGGCGGGACTGCACAGGGTGTGAATGCCCCGAGGTGGGGACCTCGGGAGCCACCTTGGAGGCCGGCCACCGTAGGCAGAATTGGAGCATTTTGTCTCCAGTGGGAAATAGCATTTTGAGAACTTCTCAGCTGGGTGGTACTCAGTTCATATGGCCTCTGGTGTCTTTGAGCATTATTTTCTCTATGCATTTCTTTCTTGATATTTTGGAATTGAAATCCAAACTCTTTTTTTTTTTTTTTTTTAACAATATTAGATATATCATTTCAGCTGATACAGCTTTTGACCATGTGGAAGAAAGATGAGCCCCCCATACACTTAGAAGTGCAGCAGGCACTCTTGGTCTTATGCCATCGTATCTCCCAGACTCCAAATGGCAACTCAGAATAAAAGTTTCTAATTTTTGCCTCACAGGCATGGCATTACTTCTAGCACACTAAAGGTGGGTGTCAGCAGGACAGAGGAGTGTCTAAGGCATGCCAAAATGATAGATTTAAAAAAAATAAAATCACCTGCTTTGTGGTTACTTACACCGCTTATAAATTACACCTGTGCATTACTCACATGAGTAATTTTCTAATTAGTTAGAATTCATCGAGGAAGGATAGTCACTGTTGCTCCTGAGAACCTAGTAGATGGAGCAACATGACAGAAACATTTCCAAGAGAATATGTTTTGGGGTCAGAGGGTCGAATGTGTCGCCATGACGCGGATCCGCAGACGAGCAGGAGAGGTCTCCCGGCCACATAGTTCTCTTTCCACAGCTCAGCTACTGGACAGTGGTTCTCAAGGTAACACCTGGAGAGTCCTAGGTGGAGGGCAGGAAGGGGAAGGCGATAGTTAAAGCTGGCCCTGCGCAAGGAAGTTCCCAGCCCTCTTTCTACCCTCTCTGCAAGCAGAGTACAACTGCAATTTTTTAAAATATTGGATTCCCTATAACTACAATTTCATTTTGAGAAAAGACTTAGCAGCTTCAAAAAGAAAGGAAGCTGAAAACCTCTATTCTGGGAGACAGTGTAATTGATGCATCCCCGGGGGGACATCGCTGAACACTTGAGACTTTTCTGAGAACCAAGAGAGGAAACAGAGAGAAGAAATTGGTAGTTTCTCTTCAAAATTCTCATCTTTGTTCAAAATGCTGTTAACTGTTACAATTACTACCAAAGGCTTAGGATATTCTTAACAACTCCTTAGTCTTCCAAGGTAGGATCGGGCCTCCGGAAGTCACTTGGGGCTTGATTAGGTGCAGAATTCCTCAGTCACGGCCCCATTGACATGTCTGGCGGCGTTGTTCTTTGCTGTGGGGAACCTCCACATGCATAGTAGGGTGCTTAGCATCCCTGGCCTCTGCCAGATGCCAGTGGAACTTCATCTCCCACCCGCAGTGTGACAATCAAATGTCTTCAGACATTTGCTAAGGTTCCCCAGGGACAAAACTACACTTGGTTGAGAACCATTGGCTTAGTGAGTACAATGAATGACCACGGTGACATTGCTGTATTTGGGCCCCCAAATTGTGGTTGAGCATGTTTATTTCTTTTTACGTGGCTGATTCAGAAGTTGTTTGCTTCTTTTCACGTGGCTGATTCAGAAGCTGACTCTGAAGGCATTATCCTTCTCCAAAAAGAAGCACCAGGATTTTTTGAATGAAGTTCTGGCGTTGCTGGAAGGAGTGTTTCATCTCCCAACAGAAGTCCTTGGAAGGTAGCGGACCTGTGTAGTTGTACCAGTTCTAGTATGGGTGTTATAAACCAGGCTCAGTTCATTACGGGTCTGTCTTGTTCTCTACCAAGGTGTCTCCCTCACCCAAGGGGACACTGAAGTGGGGGGACATGTGGTGCCATCTGTCTGGTAGTTCTTTTAGTAATTGGGAGGGAAAAGTGGGGGAGAAAGTCCCTGTGAAGTCTGGCATTAAAGATCACATTTGTGATCAGCACAGAATTCGACCTCAGCGTCCTCCTGGAAGTCCCCTGGATGTCTCGCTCTTCCTAGATATACATGCAATCTCTTATCGTCGTTTAATCATAAAGCATACTTTGTCTGCTTACCTGACACTTTTAATAAGCTTGCATTTCACCCCTCTGCCTGTCTGCAGGCATAACAAGAGCAACAACAGCAAGAGCAAAAGGAGAGCTTTCTTTGAAAAGAATTTGTCCCTAATCGTTTACAGCTGCAGCCGACGACACCCCCAATTAAAGCGCCTGGGCTCTGGCTCTGCCGAATGGAGAGGCCACGTGCTGACCTTCTGATCGGTCACCTCAGGGGCACTGAGGGTCGAGGGGCATCTGTTTGAAATTTCCTGTCACCAGCAGTGCCATTTGCAGAATGGCCAGGGAGCAAGCAAGGATGGCACGGGTTTTCTCCGTCAGACGTCTCCTCGGAGGGAGCTTTGGGGGAGGGCTCCTAGAGCAGAAGGTGATTGGTCGGTGCTGAACACGGGGATTCTGTTAGGAAAGAAGACCCCCAAATAGCATGTGATCATGGGGCTGGGCTATCCTTGGAGGAGAGGCCTGTGTTTCCTCAGTGGGGACCAAGGGCAAGAACAGAAACCCCACCAGAAAAATGCTGGTCAAGAGACCAGCTGGAGCCCCCAATTATCACTGGACCAGAAAAGCAGAGTTTGTGTAGGTTAGATGCTCCCAGTGGAATGGGTTCTATACATGACTAGTCTCTAAACTGAATTTACTTTCAGGTTACCTTCGTTATGGGCGAAGGCCCTCAAAAGAGGGGCTTGATCATGATACTTACCTGCTAGAAAACGGAATGACATAACCTGTGGCATTAACCAGAACTTGGCACCTAATAAATGGTGGGTATAATTATAAAAATAATGATCATCATTATCATTAATTGCCCGGGGGCTATTCCCTATCCCTATACATATCCCAGGTAAAGGTAAGTACGGAGGTGATTTAGGTCTTCAAGCTAATTGTGGCCTCAGTTACATATTTCAGATAAGCTTTTAATTATCTGGATAATTCTCTGTACCCTTATATCAGTTTTTTTTAATTTTATATTTTATTCATTTATTTTTTGTAGCTGCTGTGTTTTTTGAGCCACAAACTGGGTGGCTTAAAATAACAGCCATTTATTCTCTTTGAGTTCTGGAGGCTAGAAGTCCAAAGTCAAGGTGTTGGCAGAGACCTGCTCCCTCCTCTTCCTCCCCTTCCGCTCCCCCAGAGCAGATCCTGTTGAAATGGCCCAGGTCCTCCAGGGCAGAACAGAGGTGTGCTGGGAGGTCATGAAGGCTGGGGCCGGGGTGGTGATGCTGGGCAAGCTATTCTAACAACAGCATTTCCTTGTGCTTGTCGAGACTTAAACGACCGTTCCCTGTGGAAGAGACGGGTGAATGGAGAGGCTCTGAATGGAGATGACAGGCCTTGGTCACAGGTTGCGTATAGGGGCTGATGGCCAGAGAGGGGCCGATGATGACTGATTTCTTGCTTGAGACACCGGTGGTGTTACTGACAGATGTGAGGAAACTGGGAAGGTAACCCATGCTGGGAAGGCATCTGGTGAGTTTGCTTGTAAAGGTGGATTCTGGCCTCACTGAAGTGTAGAAAGCCCTTCCCTCATCCATAGCGGCACCATGGCTGCCACCGTCAAGACCAGTCTTACGGTTTGGCTTTGCTATTACCCTGTGTGTGTGTTTGAGGGGAGGGCGGGTCACGAGTCAGAATTCCACTTCTCTCGGATGTCAGCCGTGGAAAATAATAGCTCCTCGAAACTCGCTTTCTGATGGGCCCGCCGAGCGGTTTCCACCAACTGTTTAGATGATGTGTGAGCTTCGAGTGATTTATTATTTTCAAAGCTAGGAAAATATACAACTTCTTCAATAATTAGCGAATAACAAACTCCACCAAAGAACTTCTGTAATTTTTCAAGTACCAAATGTTTTACTTCTCAGATGTCTGTTTTTCTCAGTCATTGACTGCTAGTCAACCATTTAACTGGTTAATACGAGCACCCAAGATAAATAAATGGAGACCTTTTAACCTGGAGGCCCTGAGTGACAGCTTGGACTAAACCATCAGTCTTCCGCCAAGGAAAACACAGAAGCGACCCTTAACGAAGTTAGACGCAGACATGTTTTGAAGGTCAGGTAATTTATTTTTTGAGGGAGAGGAAGGCTAAAGAATTAAATTTTATTAATTAGATGTATATTTTCAGTCCCATTTAGTTTTGCAATACTGAAGAACGGCAGAGAAGGACTCAAATTATTAGAAATTACAGAAGAGGTCTAGACAGAGTGAGTTTTCGAAATTAAAGTTGTTTCTCTCCACCTCTGGGGTCTTTGTGTTTTGTCACAAAAATACTTTTCTCTGCGATGATTTTGTACAGTTTGAGACCTCCTGATCAGATGTAAATACCTGAGAAAACATATTGTTTTTTTTTCATTCTCTCAACATAATTTAGCTTCGAAATGGAAACCCTGGCCAAAGAATGCACGGTTTGCTCAGTCCAGAAAAATGGAATATTGAAATATTTCAGTTGAGGATCAGTTTTGCAAACTACAATTCAAACACACACACACGCGCGCACACGTGCACACGGATACACGTGGGCACGTACATGATATCTGAGAAAGAAAGTGTCCAGCAGGAAGGCTGAAGACTGGAAACAGAATAAAAACAACAGACACGGAGGAAAACTCCCAGAGGCAGGTGTCCTCATCAGTAAAACACTTTCTTGTCATTTTCTCAGTTCAATATTGAATTGCTTTAGCGTTCTCGTGAGACTGGATATTAATTTAATAGACACTCCTGTCGAGATATTTCTTGTCCAATCATGCAGATTTCCTTTCTTTCTGCCTCACCATTCCTCCTTTCCCAAAGTGAGTCATCAGAAACACGGAATGTGATTCCAGGTAGGAAAGAGGAGGGAGGGAGGGATTAAAATGAGGGGGCGTGCCTGGTTTGCCAGTTTGCTCCCTGGCGTTACCTCAAAAGAGGATATCACTCAGAAGAGCCCAATTAAGGGGCAGGCCTTCTGGGCAAGCTCAGAAGTATGAAGACATCATTGGAAAAGTTGGAAATAGCATGCCAGTTGATTCAGGTTGTTATAAGTAACCAGAGGAATATTTAGCAGCCCCAAACAGAACCTTGAAAATAACACGTGTCTTTCCAATGCCTCTTCTACCCTCTAGAATATCCATCTGCAGTCACTGCAGACGTTGGGCTGCCTGGTGTGCCCACGTGTCTAGATGCCACTCTGGTGGGCCATTCAGTGTGTTCACTTGCTTCTCTGACCACTTCCTGTCACAGGCCATGGCAGCCCAAGTGTGCCCAGAGCAGGGCGTGGCAGAGAAGCGCTTCTCAGTTGTGTTCGAAGGAACTCCTGGCCCTAGCCACCACTTCTCAGAAATGTCAGTAAGTCTATTTTAAATTATTTTTCCATTAAATAGCAATAACGAATATCATTATTTTCTTCAAATTGGTTTCCTTGTTTCGACCTGGAATAAGTGGCCATAATTTCCTGCTTTCCCCATCAAGTTCTGTGTTCCTGAGGCTGGCCTTACCCCTGGCTTCTCTCCACCCGTCTGTATGAACCCATCCTTCTGTCCTGAGCTCAGATGCCCAGTCCCTTCTTCACTGCCTCCCCCCGCACTGCCCGTCACAGCTTCCACGGAGGCCATTTGTGGGTGGGATGAGCGTGGCTGTGAAATGGAGGTTGGTTCGCAGACTTTAATCAGGGTTGTATTAAAACACACACACACACACACACACACACACACACACAAACTAAATCCAGACTTTGATAAGAAGCTGCTAGAGTAAAAGTAGTAGTTGTAAAGTTTTGTCTCTATGGCTGTTGACCTCTATTGGGTTTTATATAAACTATGAACAAATATTTCCATTGTAAAGAAAACTTAAAGAAATAGTCCCAAATTGGTCTCAGTGCAAAAAGAAAAAATGAATTATGCATTTATGTGATTATAGAGCCCCCAGGAAATGATGGGGGAGTATGAGCTACTCTGGAACCCTGAAAAAGCTCGCTGTCCACCGGGGGCAGGGTGTCTCTGTTCCAGCACCTCAGCCTCTCTCAGCTTCAAGTTAGTTTTCAAAGCCAGCATCATATCCTTGATCAGAGTGATTTAAAGATGTAAATGGTCAGATGTTTCCCCAAAATGTTGCCTGATAAGCTAAGGAGTTAGCCCCAACCTATACATTAAATTATTCCTTACAGGTGTGTAACAGACCCATAAATGAAAAGGAATTAACCATTATTGAGCTATTGTGATTCAGGATATCTATCTATCTATTATCTATCTATCTATCTATCTATCTATCTATCTATCTATCTATCTACCTGATTTAATCTTTATCAAAAGCCTATACAGATACTTCTTGACTTACAATGGGGTTATATTCCAACAAACCTATCATAAATTGAAAATGCATTTAATACACCTAACTAACCAAAAACATCATGGCTTAGACGAGCCTACATTAAACATGCTCAGTTGGGTAAAATGCCCAATCTTGCTGCCACTGCCCACCAGCTCGAGGGAGTGTCATATTGCATATTGCTAGCCTGGGAGAAGAACAAATTTCATGTACAGTTTTCACTGAATGTGTATACTTTCACATCATCATAAAGTCAAAACATTGTTAAGTCCACCATTGTTAAGTTGGGGACCGTCTGCTTATATGGACAAGTATCAGTCAGGATTAGTGTTAAACAATGATAAAAAATAAACCCCAAATTTAACTGGCTTAACACAGTAGATTATTTTTTCTTTACGAAAACAGCCAGTTTGGTTCCAGACAATGGTATCAAGGCTGGGGGAGAATGGAAGGAATGGACCTTGGTTCCACACAGAGATTCAGGGACCAAGGCTGGTAGAAGTTCTGCCTTCTACAACATGTGGCTTTCTAGTTTGCTTTTATCCTTTCCCCTCAGGTTGCCTTCAATGCGAACGTCCAGAAGGAGGGAGTGAGAAGGGCATAAAGAAATGAGTGTGGGAGCTTTTATGATTCTGGCTTTGAAGTTACACATGATCATTTCTGTACCCATTTCATTGACTAGAACTGAGTCTCATGGACATCCTTGTCTTCAAGGACGCTGGCAAATGTAGCCTAGATGAGGACCCAGAAAAAGGAGAAATGGAACATTTGATGACCAGCTGGTGGACGCTGTCACAGGCATGAAACATAGAAATTATTATTTCCACTTTACAAGTAAGAAATCTACAACTTATCCCAGATAACTTAGTTAATAAGTGATTGAGAACACATACCTGATTAAAGTATTACAATAATTATAATTGGCTTTCATTTCACAATGATACGAAGACATAGTTTTTATTATCCCACAGGTGTCAGGCAAGGGAACTGCGGTTCAGGGTTGTTCTGTGACATGTCCAACTGGAACGAGGTAGGACTTCGGTGCAAACTCTTTTCCTTCAGACTCTAGCCATACCTCTACAATGCTTCCTACCCCAACCCCTTAGAGAACCAGCCCTGGATTCATAATGGGGGAGGGTTGAGGTCAACTAGGTTAGCTACAAACTTTTCTTGAGTTGATTTTGCCCTTTAGTAAGTACAAGTTTGTTCTAGTTCCGCTGTTTTAAAATTTAATCCTCCCATCTATTTATGCAGTTTTGATTAGAAGTCTCAATGTCAAAACAGGCCTTTACATTGAATAATATTTACAGTACTGCTTTCCCCCATAGAGTCACAGACATTATTCTGCAAAAAGAGAGGAGATGGGGATTATTACCATAAACAAATGTTTATTGAGTACCTCATTACAGAGGAACTCATGATGCCAGGAAATGAGAAAGTGTACCATAGGGTCGGTCCCTGTCCTCCCTGGGCTTACAGATGGGTTAGGGAGATGGCACAAGTCTATATAAAAAGATAAATGACAACACAGGGTGGAGTTAGCTGGGAGCCAAAGGACCAGTGCCAATAATAAGTGTTACAGGATGGAAAGGTGATGGTTCTTGAGCAGTCACTAATACGCTGGCCTCAGTCCTCGGTGATTTCATATGTTATCGCATTAATCCTACAGGAATTCAGTGGTGGGAGTAATTTCTGGGGACGGGATGGCCAGACCGTCTGGAGAGAGGAGGTGAGACTTGAGCTGGGTTGAATTATATGGTGACATTTCTTAGCAGTAATGAAACCTGGCTGAGCTGAAACCCAGAGCATAATTTCTCACTGGCTGGCTGCTCCAGATAGTAATAGCTTCGGTGCCCTTCAGAATAGAATTTCTCTGAGCCTGTGAAGATGTGTGAGGTGTGCCCAGCAGGTAAGCATTCTTCCATTTGCCTTCCATCCATTGCCTTAATTAAATACACTTTTCTTCTCTTGGTTAGTTCTTCCAAGTCTCCAGAAGTTCTGGAACATCGCCGCAGCGGTGGAAACGGCAGGGAATGGAAATTATACAGAGAGGGGAAATAGCTTTTAAGCCCTTTTTTGCATTGCAGTTGGGGGCTGGAGGCAAGGAGAGAGTAGGGGTCTGCCTGAACTGCAAAGAGAAAGGCAGATTCTAGAGAAGATTTTTTCTTTCTCTTTTCTTCTTTATTTTTTTAAATTATATCTTTATTGTTGAGTGTATTACAGATGTTCCTCATTTTTCCTTCATTGACCCCCTCCTCTTCACTCCTGCCCCCCTCCTGCCTTTTCCCACACTGTTGTCTGTGTCCATTGATTGTGCATATATGCATATAAGTTCTTTGGTTTATTTCTTCCCACTCCCCAACCCCCCTTCCCTTTGAGGTTTGTCAGTCTAACAACTAATTTGTACTTCTTAATCCCTTCACCTTTTTCACCCATTCCCCCATCCACCCTCCCATCTGGCAACCAACAAAATGTTCTCTTTATCTATGAGAATTTTTCTGTTCTGCTTGTTTGTTTTGTTTATAGATTCAATTGTTGATAGCTATGTATTCATTGCCATTTTGTTTGTTCATATTTTTTATCTTTTTCTTCAAGAAGACCCTTCAACATTTCATATAATAATGGTTTGGTGGTGATGAACTCCTTTAGCTTTTCCTTGTCTGGGAAACTATATGGCCATCGATTCTAAATGACAGCTTTGCAGGATAGACTAATCTTGGTTGTAGGTTCTTGCTTTTCATCACTCTGAATATTTTTTGCCACTCCCTTCTGGCCTGCAAAGTTTCTTTTGAGAAATTAGCTGACAGTCTAATGGGAACTCCCTTGTAGGTAACTAACTACTTTTCTCTTGCTGCTTTTAAGATTCTCTCTTTGTCTTGAACCTTTTGCATTTTGATGATGATGTGTCTTGGTGTGGGCCTCTTGGGGTTCATCTTGTTTGGGACTCTCTGTGCTTCCTGGACGTGTATGTCTGTTTCCTTCACCAAGTTAGGGAAGTTTTCTGCCATTATTGTTTCAAATAGGTTTTCGATTTCTTGTTCTCTCTCTTCTCCATCTGGCACCCCCAAGATGCGAATGTTGGCACGCTTGAAGTTGTCCCAGAGGCTCCTTACACTATCCTCATTTTTTTGGATTCTTTTTTCTTTTTGCTGTTCTGATTGGGTGTTTTTTGCTTCTTTATATTCCAAATCAATGGTTTGCTTCTTGGCTTTACCTACTCTACTACTGAATCTGTGTAAATTATTCTTTATTTCAATTAGTGCCTCCTTCATTTTTGACTGAGCATCCTCCATTTCTGACTGGTCCTTTTTTATGTTCTTGAGGCCCTCTCTAAGTTCACTGAGGTTCTCACTAAGTTCATTGAGCATTCTTATAAGCAGTATTTTAAACTCAGCATCAGTTAGGTTGCTTTTCTCTATTTCGCTTAGTTCTTTTCCTGGGGTTTTGTTCTGTTCTTTCATTTGGGACCTGTTTCTTTGTCTCCTCATTTTGGCTGCCTCCCTGTGTTTGTTTCTGTTTATTACTTAACGAGAGACGGTATGGGGCTCGCTGAGACCAGATGCTGCTTGTTAGAAAGAATTTAGGAAAACCTGAAGCAGGATCCAAGACAGGACAATCCTATAGTTAACCAACTGGCAACAGCTTGGGTGGGCCTGAAAGTTGGGTGGGTCAGGGCCTCAGGGAGTCACCAGGGTGGGGCAACCAGTGTGAGCCAGGTTGCTGGAGTCCCAGATATGGTGACTCTCTGTCACCCCTGGGAAGGGCTCACCAAAGGAACAAAGGCCTCTGACAGCACGTCTGTGCAGGAGAAAGCCCCCTCTCCAGTTCTCTCTCCAATGCCAAACAGCTCAGTTCTTCCCTGGATGTCTCTGGTGCCCCTCGAGCTGCCTCCTCTCCGAGCTTAGAGGGAGAGAGTCCGATAAATCCGTGTGTGGGCCCTTTAAGAGGAGCTGCCTGAGGCTCCAGCCACCTCAACCTCCCTGAGCCTCAGTTCCCACTGGTTTTTCCAGCCAGATGTTATGGGGACTTTTCTTCCTGGCACTGGAACCCTGAGCAGGGTGCCTGGTGTGGGACGGGGACCCCTCAGTCCTCAGGGAGGTCCTTCCCAGCCGAGGTGTCCTCCTGATTTTTATCTGCCACACGTGGGTGTGGGACCAGCCTGTCGCCCTCCGCCCCTCCTACCAGTCTGGATGTGGCTGCATCTTTAGATTCATAGTTGTAGGACTTCCATTCAGCTTGATTTCAGGTGGTTTTACATGATGGTTGTTCTGTAGTTTAGTTGTAATTTTGATGTGGTTGTGGGGGGATGCAATACTGCGTTTACCTACCTGCCATCTTGACTGGAAGTCGAGAAGATTTTTTCTTATTTCTGAGTCACTTCAATGTGATTTCTGCCGTTTACGTAGACTTCAGTTGGGTTCACGCAGGAGGCTCCCAGATTTACACTGTTCCTTTAGGAATTCGGAAATAATAGTAAACCTAACTAACATGTATTGAGGGCTTACTGTAAATGTAAACTTACATATGAATTCTCCATATGAATTCTCTTATTTAAGTCTTACAATAATGCAAGTCCATTTTACAAATGAGGAAACTAAGGCATAGGGACTTAAACGAGTTGCTCAAGATTACATCACTAGTAAGAGGCAGACAGATGGACTGGAAAGCTTGATCTCTTTGTAAAACTATTTTTATGTAACAGCTCTGTTAAGATATAACTCACATCCCTTATAATTCACCCATTGAAAGTGGATAATTCAGCCTGGCAGTTGTGGCTGAGTGGTTGAACATCGACCCATGCACCAAGAGTTTACCAGTTCGATTCCCAGTCAGAGCACATGCCCAGGTTGTGGGCCTGATCCCCAGTGGGGGACATGCAAGAGGTGGCCAGTTGATGTTCTCCCTCATCCATGTTTCTGTCTCTCCCCCTCCCTCTCCCTTCCTCTCTCTCTCCAAAGTCAATAAAGAAAAAAAAAAAAAGGTGTACAATTCAGTGAATTTTCATTTACTCAGATGTGTACCCATCACGACCATCAGTTTTAGAGCATTTTCATCTCTTGAAAAAGAAACCCTGTATTCATTAGCAGCCACTTCCTATTTCTCCCCAATCCTCTATCCCCCTAGCACTGGGTAACCAGTAATCTACTTTCTGTCTCCAGAGATTTGCCTATTTCATATGAATGGAATCTTTTGTGACCGGCTTCTTTCACTCAGCATAATGTATTCAAGGTTCATCTATGTTTTAGCATGTATCAGTACTTCATTCTGTTTTATGGCTAAATAATGTTCTATTGTATGGATATACCACATTTTATTGATCCATCAGCTGACAGACATTTGGGTTGTTCGTACTTTTTGGCTATAATGAGCAAAACTGCTGTGAATAATAATGTATATGGTTTTTTTTTTTTTTTTTTTTTGTGGGCACGTGTTTTCATTTCTCGTGGGTGTATACCTAGGAGGGGGATTGTTGCGTCACATAGTAACTCTCTGGTTAGCCTTTGGAGGAACTGCTAGACTATTTTCCAAAGCGACTGCACCATTTTACATTTCTACCAGTGTTAGTAACTAATGGTCACTTGTTTGCACTAAAAATATCCATACAACTGTCAGGCCAGTGTGGCTTAGTGGTAGAGCATTGACCCATGCACAAAGAGGTCACTAGTTTGATTCCCAGTCAGGACACATGCCCAAGTTGTGGGCCTGATCCCCAGTGGGGGGCATGCAGGAGGCGGCCAGTTAATGTTCTCTCTCATCGATGTTTCTGTCTCTCTCCCCCTTTCCCTTCCTCTCTCTCTAAATCAATAAAGGGGGAAAATATCTGTGCAACTTGGTAACACTCTAGTAAAACCATTTAGAAACGGAGCATTTCCTTAATGAGAAATCTCGAAGCCGAACTCCAAGTTTAAAAGTGTTTTTTGATTTAAAGACATCACTTGAGTCAAAGAAAAGGAAAATGATGAGAATGGCCATGTCTGTATTTCCCTTTACTCCCTGAGGTCTTAGAGGGTTTGCTGTGTATTTCCAAGACTGGGTGCTTTCTAGCAGTACATGTGCAGGGGCTGCTTAGCCCAGGATGGTCTACTGTTCGAAAAGCCATTGACATTTGCTGAGAGTACGAAAAAGAAGACATGCATAATATCTATGCATACGTCAGACTGGCCTCTTGAAAAGTGAAGTGTTCTGGGCATCAAGTTCATTGCCACTTGATTGCAAGTGACATAAACCTCAGGGCCATTAAAAAAAATGAAACAGAAAAGAAAGAGAACTATAGAAATTATTTTTTCCCCCTTGCAACAGAATTTTGAAAGAGGCCTCTCAGGGGATTTTGAACCAGGTGTATTCGGATGTGCCTTGGGGCTTACTGTCTGGGCGCGGATGAGCTCTACCAAGTGATCACTCCAAGGGCACTGCGGGGGGTGGGGTATGAGAGGAACATAAGCCAGGGTCTCTGCCCTTGGGAGTTCTCTCCTGCATTATGGGGGATAACTCAGCGCTAAACTGGGACCGTGAGTGCTACAGAGGTGGAGGGCAGGAGAGTTGGGGTGCATGGAGTGGCAGCCAAGAAAGAGATGCAGGACTTAGGATGAAGGGCACGGCTGTTCGGGGGTGGGGTGGGGTGGGGAGCAGCACCAACACCACAAAGCCAGACTACTTCAGTGTCAGTGGGCAGAGGGGCCCAGCTGGAGAGAAAGGAATCTATGAAGGTTGGAGCGAGAGAAGGTTGGAAATCAGCAGAGCATCATGGGAAGAGCACTGGGCATCTGGACACATGGAGTCTGCTTTTAGTTCTGCCAGGAACTAGATTTTGATGTAGGCTCTGTGATTTAGACACCGAGGAGTTCTGTTTCTCGATCGAGTGACGATTCAAGTGAGACTAGTCCTGGCTTCACATTGCAACCTCCTGAGTGTTTATTTAAAATACAGATGCCTGGATCCCACCCCTGGAGACCCTGATTCCACTAGTATGAGTTGTGGCCCAAGAGCAGTGGTTCTCTTGGCTGTGCATTGGAGCCACCGGGGAGCTTTTAAAACTGGGGATGCCTTGGTTCCCACCCCAGAGATTCTGAGTCCGTCAGTCCTGGGTGCAGACAGGCTTTGGGCGTTTTCCGAGCTCCCTGGGGGATTGTAATGGGCAGCCCAGAGAGCCACGGTCTCTGGTGGATTCCGATGTAATGAAGGGCTGGCTAGGGACCGCACTGGAATGAGAACTCTACATCCTTCCTAACTCCGGGGGACTTTGATTCTGTGAAAAGTATGTTGGGAGCAGGTGGAAGAGGGCCTTAAAATGCGGGACTAAGGGATTTGCACTTTGTTTTATAGGTATCAGGAGACATGTAAGATGTCTGAGCAGAAGAATAATTTAAGACCTTGGCCTGTGTACCTTTCCTTGCTCTGGGGCATGATAGCCATCACCAGGGGAAGGAAGGAAAAGAGTCATTAGCCTCTCTATTCATGCTTCTGGCTGGAAAGGGGGGACCGTCGCCAATTCCATTGTGTGCCAGGGTCTAGTGTCTCTCTGCACAGCACACGCAGAAATAGCCAAGGGGGGAGTGAAGACACGACCTGGGACAGCAGGGCAGTGGAACGCGGTCCAAACCAAATTGAGGTATCCTTGACCAAAGAGTGGGTCCCCCTGTTGGATGGGAGACAGCACCAGGTAGGGGGGCGGTTTCAATTACACTTTACACTATACTCCCTTTTCAGTTCTCCTTGTAATCCTCAGAGGAACCAAGGCTGGTCTCAGCTGACCAGTGGTAGGCTCCAACATCTGTCTGACCGGCCCGTCTCCCCTTGTGCTGAAGACAGCAGGCCCCTGGCTCAGAGCCCCAGGCAGCCGATGGCATGGAAGCGTCTCTCCTCACCTGAAACCACGTGCTCTCTACGTTTCAGGAAATCCAGACAGGGAGGTTTGAGACCTCTTTCCAGCCATTAACACTGATCTTTCCCTTACAGTACTGACTCATATTCGCTTCTTGAATAAATGCGAAAAAAAACATGAGTTGATTTAAAGAGAAACGTTAATAATAGCACGGATTGAAAGGTCAGGCAGAAAGGAAATACGGTTGTGAAGGAATGTACAAATCCATGACCTTCAGGAAACACTGGTGGTTCTTTCCAGAACCTAGTCCGGGAGGAGGAGGCCCCAGGCGGGTCTCCCCATGGCTCTAGTCTGTAACAGTTGAGGTCTCCACTGAATAATCTTTAAAGATTGTCCAGGTCTGAAATTCTATGTTTCCATAATATTTCGAAAATATAGTCCTTTCCCAGGAGACTAATTATACCTGGTTATTCACCAGGGGGCATGGCACCACCCTGTCTGAGGGCTTGTGGGCAGCTCCCTGGGCTAAACCAACAGTCCCCGATCGGAAATTGCAGGCAAGAACGTTTTAAGGAATATGAGCCCTGCAGGCTAAAACATCAAAATCTTTCAAGGGGAACAACCCAAAACAAAATGAACAAACAAAACACAGCACGCAGGAAACAAAACAAACCAAGTAGTCGTATAGTTACCAACTGAATTTCCCCCTACTTTCAAGTTTGGGGGCGGGTGTATTTCTTTTCCATTCCTAAGAATGTTTTACCGGGGAACAGACGAATCCTATTTCAAATGTGACTGTCACCACTATTTCTGTGCATCATTGGACCAACATGGAAAAGTTCCTCTTCGATCTCTCCTTAACCTCCCCCCAAATTAGTGCCAACAGATGTTGTTTCAGAGCATGGGAGAGGGGTTTTGTGGTTGTCTCTGTGTGTGGTTCTTAAAATATCAGGATCACCTGGGGAGCTCACTCAAGGGGCCCCAGCCTCAACGATCTCATTGAGCAGGTGTGGGCGGGGGCCCAGGAGCAAGGATCCTTTTTAACAAGCTTCCCCGGTGATTCTGACGCCGCCGGTCTGCTGACTACCCATCTGGAAGCCCTGCTCTGGGGGAAGGTATGTGATGTGTGCAGCGGCTTCTCCCTTGCTGAGTGTTCTCCGAGCTTCTAGCCAGGGCTGTCCTTAGTGTTGTAAACTGTGAACCTGCGCACCCCCACCCCTGTGCTTCCTCCCTGACTCTGCACCCCCTTCCTTTATTTTTACTCAGGCTCTAAATGAGTATGAAGGGCAGCCCTGATGTGATGAATATCTCAAACACGAGGAAAGATCATGTAATGGTTTGTGGGTGTAAGTTTGGGTAGTTCAGAAGTTTGCCTTCAAGTCCTTTCTCTAAGGTTTGTGATCTTGGGCAGGCTGCTCACCCTCTAGTCTCAATTTCCTCATCATTAAAATGGGGATCACAGCAGGGTTAATGGCGTTAACCCACATAGAGCCCCAACATGAGGTAAGCATTCAATGAAGGTTAATTGTTATTAGTGTGGTAGGAGCTGGGAGAAAACAAAAGAAAATGGGCCAGAAGGGCAGGGTACAGGGATTGTGAAAGTGGAGCTTGGATCCCAAGGATTGTGCGTGACCAGAAAGATGGAGTCTTTCTAATAATAGACATACACGCATGTGAGCATCTCATCCTGCCCCCTACAAACGTCTATGGCTCCTCGGGGCGCTGAGTGGCAGCAAAAGCCAAGTGCACTGTGGGGATGAAGTCCCCAGCCAGAGAGAGCCATGCTGTCTCCAGAGTCCACACAGTGGGTCTCAGCTTGGCATTCCCACCACAGAGATCACTCAATGTCAAGTTTCTGGGCATAGACGGTACTCGGGGACATCATGGAGCTCACAGACAAATGCCCATCTACAAGGGTCCTGGGCTGTTCTCAACACAGCGTGCCCTGGGCAGCCTCCAGCACTGGGGTGTTAGCCAGGTGGCATGGGATGACTCAGCAAAGGGGTAGTGCTTCCGGAACGGTAGCGGGGCTGCGTCAGCCCATGGCAAGGTGTTCTGACACGTACTTTTTTTTGTTTTTCAGATGCCCACCAGTGTATGCACAAACAGTTCAGGAATGTGGTAAGTGAAACAAATTCCCTGACCCTTTTTCTGTCTGCAGAAGTACTGTACCTTGACTTTGACAGAGAAGGCAAACTTTTCTCCCCGGGGTATGCTGAGTCTAAGTGTGACATGAGCCTGCTTGAGTTCTTACCATGTTTTGTTCAAGTGGCAAAGTCTGCTGGCTAGGAAATATGGATACATCAAAAGAGGAAAATGAGGGGGTTTTGCGTACACAGAGAACAGAGATTTCAAGGTAGCCAGACGAGGCTGCTGCTTCGTGGGGTCTGAGACTGGAGGAAAGCTCTGTCCAAACTTGCCCACCCTCCTTTCTCTGCATCAACTACTTGGTTCTTCTCTTTCCAACTACTTGGTTCCAGGAAAGGAGGAGGAGGAAGGGGACAAACCCAAAAGCAGAGTAAAGAGTTACCTTTTCGTTATAAACCTCCGACCTTGATCACATTTGGGATTTCTAAAGTCGCTGATTAGTCTTGGAATTCAACTGGGTGAATCTATCAAATAGTAGGGAAACAATTATTCTGACTTCCAAAGGGGGATGTTAAACGTCAGTAATGATGACTTTTACTGGATGTATATATACCTTGTTAAAATGTACAGATAAACCAGAAAGTCGTCACCTTGCCAAGCCTCGCGCCACACCTGCCCCAGCTGTGTTCTTTCCTGGACGTCAGGGCACAGTCTCTTCCTGCCTGGTAGCAGCTCCAGCCGTTTTCCCTCCCGTGCTCAGCCCAATATGAATCCAATAAGGGCCTCCTTCTGTGTAGCCAAACAAACCTGGACTCCTGATCCAGGGGACAGATGCGGAGCCCTGACCCCAGCCAACAATAACAATGTTATAACATGTTCTAGATTTGCCTCTTAGGCGCGCAGCTTGCTTTCCCCACCTGCCTTTAATTTTTGCTCTTACCATAAGCCAATAGAGATATGCATCAAAGACTTACCCGACGAGTGTGCGCAATGGGACTGAAATGCCCGGTCTATCTAATTTAGCAAATTCTAAATAGCTACCTTCCACTGAGTTCAAAGAATATCATTGTTCCTATGTTCCTTCTTCTTCCTTTTTTAAAAAAAAGGCTCCTTTGGCTCACTGGATCGAGACAAGCCACTAAGAGAATGTTGTGAGGTATATAAGAAAAGAGAAAACGCAAAAAATTAAGAGTTAACAGAACATTTTCAAGTAGTAATTTTAGTTTTCACAAAGGCTTAGAGTTGGTCCGTGTTCTGATGTCACTGAAATATCCCTGATTTAAACATAAGTACTTTAATAACTAGGTAGGGAAAAGAAAGTTTTTCTTTCCCAGGCAAGCAGCGATAGAAACCTTTCTGTTAGATGCCTTTGATTACAACAGCTCTTTGTTAACAGTTTGTAACTTTGCCCCAGGACTGGTGATAAGCTCTTAAAATGAGAAGACCTGTCCTTCCCGTAATGAGCAGTGTTCACCTTGAAGATGGATTGAAAAGAAAATAAATGTCTAGCATTTAAAGTTTATCCTTATTTGTCTTGAAGTGTCTCTTTGCCTGAGAAGTCTGACAAAACCAACATTAGTGTGGAAATAATGTACAGCTGAGGCTCACTGAGTGGAAAAGCTCATTCACGCTGTTGCTTGGAAACCCTTCTCGAATGAGAAAGGAGCCTCATCTTTAGGTGTGTCCCTGCCGCTCAAAGCAGAAGTTGGGCAATTATTGGATTCATTTGATTAAGTGAGCTATTGAGAGAAAAATACCTGTTTTGGAAGGTCTAGATTATCTAGCCTGATTTTATCATGATCATTAAACAAGTAACCAATCAAAAATTCACCTGGAGGGCAGCTAAGAGTCTTTGGGTCTCACCTGGGAGTCACTTCATCAGAGAGTAGATTAATTATTTTGCAATACAATTATTATTGTCATTATTTTGTAATGCTATTATTTAAAAAAATTGTTTAATGTTTTTATTGGCTTTTTTTTTTTTTTTAGAGAGAGAGAGAAACATGAATGTGAGATACCTCTATTGGCTGCCTCCTGCACACCCCCTACTGGGGATTGAGCCCGAACCCCGGGCACATGCCCTGACCGGAAATCTAACCGGGACCTCTTAGTCCATGGGAGCATGCTCAATCCACTGAGCCACACTGGCCAGACTGCTATTATTTAGTGATACCATTATTTTGTAATGCTATTTCCAGCTACGGAAATTCTAGGGTTTAAAAATAGAAGGAACTTGAGAGTTTTGTTTTCTCCCATTTTATAGTCAAACAAATAGAGGCTCCAGGTCACATGTACTTAGTTGGTCAGGATTAGAATCCAGAGCGAGTAAATCCTGGGCCAGTGGACTGTGCCCTACCCTTACCTCATTATTTGATGAGTGAAGACTTTCACTGGGAGGAGCCAAGGACTGAGATGCACCATGACTTGAGCCTGTGCATTCTACTCTCCCTCTTCTGGGTCCCCTCCCATCTGTGTCCCCTTTCAGTTTGTTGACTGTAGCGGTCAAGAGGAAAAGAGCACAGAGAAAAAAGACAGAATGAGCTGATGTAGAAAGATTTGGATTCAGAAAGGTTTAGACAAAATAGCTAGAGAAGGAGCCCAGGCCAAGTCAGATGGGTGGGTTCCACTTGACCTAAAACAGGGAAGAAGGACCCAGCTTCTCCTCCCCCGACTCCCCACTCCCACACCAGCACTGCTTGCTAAGCGTTTCTTCCACACTTCATCTCCATTTCCCCTTACAGTGGATGTGTTTTCATTCCTGTTATGCCTGAGAAGGTTCCAAAAATACACAGAGAATGTCTGGTTATATGGTATTTAGAATTGGCCCCAGAACAGAAACTCTCTGAAAAGGGGCTTGTTTCCAGTGTCTGTTTGTTTGCCAGGATCCAGCATCATGGTGTGGGCTGGGCGTTGCCAATCAGCGCTCGCATATTTGTGTTTCGTTCCAGCCAGTCTGAAGCGTCGGAGGTTTTCTCATTGCCTAGGCCTGTGTTAATGAGCCTGCCCAGTTAGGAGCTTGGGACTTTTAATTAGGCAGACAGGAGTCGAATCCTGGCTGGACCGATCCTCAACCAGGGACAAATTTCTTACTCACTACAGGCCCAGTTTTCTCACCCGCAATGGGAATAACAACATATGCCTCCCAGGGTTAATGAGAAGTGAAGAAGGTGATGTTACTAAAGGGACTACCACAGGGTGTGACATGGAGTCAAAGCTCAGGAAGCGGTGATTGGCACCATCATCATCATCATCAAGTTGTAACCATGCACCAGGGCTTTACATGTAACCGTGCTTAACACAATGTTACCCTGAGTCAGAGGTTTTCATAGAATAATCTGGAATAGTTTCTCCATTTTGTTGAGGTTATAGCTCAAAGGGCTAGGTGACGTTTAATTTCCCTTAGATGTGTGTTTTTGAAGGATTTGGGCTGAAACAGAGCCAGGGGCATGCCAGGGCTGTACCTGCTGGGTATGAACTGCCTTCAGGTTTAAAATGTAATCTGAGAGACGAGTAGTAGGCGTGGGAAGAGAGGCATCAGTTTCTTGGTTCCCATTAAGGTTCTGAGAGGTTCTGGGTCAATCCAGAACCTGGAGGTTTTCACCGGATCTGGTATGATTGGAAAGGATGTCCTTGTCATCTGTGACAGGACCACTCTGAGTGCAAAACTACTTCTGTCTGGGGATTCTTTAAAGTCTTGTCTCCTGACACCCATGTGTGATTATAATAAGGCTCTTGAGTCTCTTTCCTGATGATAATTCTCAGCTCTAATATGATGCATACAGAGAATGTAACTTCCCAAGTGGTGTCCTGGGGGATTTCTGGGAATCTCTACTTTACTATACCTAATAAGACCTGGGGTTATGCCCCGTTTTTAGTTCAAATCCTAGTGTTACCACTAACTAGTTGTGGACCTGGGCCAGTATTTAAGCTCCTTGAATTTAAATGGGAGTTGATTTATCAGGTTACTTGACCATGCGAGGGCTGGCTGAAGAGGTGGGTGGAGAAGCATAATCAGATACTTTTGCTAGGTATCATTGCTGTTGGTGTTGACATTGGGCAGGCAAGGGATCCAAAGGCAGAAGAGGGACACAACCAGAGTTCCTAGAATCTCTGATTTCGTAAGAAAGCCAGAGCTAGGTAGACCAGTCTTTCAAAAGAGTGACAGTTCAAAACCAAATACAGGCTGGACTATGTGTTTGTGTTTGCGAGTCATCATGACATGGGACGAATTCCTTGACTTCTCTGATCCTCAATTTTCTATGTAAAATGGGGACAATGGCTACTTCCCTGCTTACTCTGCAGTGTGTTGTGAGGCTCAAGGTCATCTGCATAAAAGCGCCATGTAAAGTTGATGTGCAATTGAAACGTAGTCATAACTTTCTTACTAAAGGAGATGACAGAGTAATGCATATCTCGCTTTATTCTACTACCCTTTTCAATAGTCCCTCTTTCATTTTCCTTATCTCCACTTGTTTGAGGAAGTGGGTATGTGCTTCTTAGTGCAATAGAAGAAAACCAGTTGAAATGACGTAATACTTAGGACTCATCAGCATGCAAGGGGCAAATGATTCCGATTTTAATTATATTAGACAAAAGGTAAATAAATGATTGAACTGAGTTTGACATTTGCAGTCGGAAGAAGGCTTTGCTTTTTCCTAATAACCTTAAAACAAAAGACTTAAAAAATTAGCTGATTTCATGGGTGAAAGGACAGATTTGTGGTTAGGGAGGGGGATAATGATGGAGACTTTGAATTGAAAAATCAAGCAGAGAAATTAAAGTCTGGAAAATGCCTACAGAACCTATTCACTTCTACAGAGGAAATTTCCATATCAGAATAGCTCACTTTACCACATGCATTATAGCTCTGCCTGCCCTGGTTTTAACTTTTATTAGGTTATTCCATCTGGCTCCTGGTCAGCATTAGAAAGTATTTTATGTGAGGAATCTCTGCCGTCTGAGGTTTTAGTTCACAGAGAATTTTGATATTTCCACTTATCTTTATTGGGCTGCTTGTAAAGAGATTGAAGGTCTGTACCCAAACACTGGCTCTCAGTCCATTTGGAAACAAGATGATGGGTAAGTGATTAAGCTGTTAAAATGGAGAAAATACAGGATCCGTTAATGGTCAGAAGGAAGACTTCAGGGGGTACACTGAGCTATTTGGCTGCTTGTCTGGGCTACTTAATGAGTGTGTGTGCACACACATGTACCACATCCACCTGGGTAAAATTGTGATGAGGGCTACGATATTTCCAGTCATTCCTCCTCCTCCATTTTTGTGTGTGTTTGCTCTCATTTCTTCTCCCTAATGGTCCCGTACTTTATTTCTTTCTCCCTTTCCGCTGTAACCTTTCTCTTCAAAGTCTGCTGTAGGCACTTTGCTTTCCTACATACCCATGGTAATTGATCATTAACAGCTTAGAGTGGTATCAATGGGGTGTGGGAGGCATTTGCTTTTTCAAGTTTTTGCTTCAAAGAAACTCTTGGGCTCAAGGGGTGGAAATGTTGACCGATATCAGGAGCAGCTCTAGTGTTTGGACAGTCACTTCCCCAAAGGAGCTGATGTTCCGCCTGGAGGAGAGTTTGAGAGCTGTCCTGGAAAGCTATAGCAGGGACAGGGGGACCTGGTGCTGGTTCGCTGTGTTGGCAGGGCTCAGGGTCAGGAGAGGATCTCATCTCAATCCCTTGGCTCTCCAGGGAAGGGACCCAGCCTGTGAAAGGGTGTGTGAGCTTTGAGGCTGCCAGAGCTGAAGGGCCTTCTTGCAGGGAGTGGGAGGCAGGGAGGGGATGCACCATGACCCTTCAAACGCCAAGTACTATGATTCAGCCATACTCCTCCCACTGGGTTCCGGGGGAAGGTCAGCTCTGCAGTCACAGTCACCAGAAAATGCAATTTTCCTTCTGCTCTGTTGTGGTGTGAAATCAATATCGGGCTTTTTAAGAAAGTTAAGCCTGTGTCCCCTTTTCCTGCCAAATGTTTGCTTTTCACTTCTTCCTCAGAATTTTCTTCTATATTTTTCAAGGGGTGCTTGGGTAGCTTGAATCTGCTAATTTCAACTTCTACAATTTCCTGGAGACTGAAAAAATTCCTGTCTTGCTGTTCTCAAGTGCAAGGTCATTCAGATGGCATGAGATACAGTGGGAAAATGGTGTCGTTCTCGTTTTCAATCAACACCTCTGATTAGTATTCATTTGAGATATTAACAGCGCCGACAGTAAGTACCAGGGTTTTATCCCCTCATCTAAATGGGCATTAGCTCAAGGTATGTCCCTTCTGTTTTGTCATGATTCATAAATCACCCGCCTGTAAAAATCAAAGGCTGAGCATATTTGGTTACCTGTGGCAATGATGGACTTTCTATCAGTGACATTTGCCTTCCTGCCCTGTGCTCTTCATAAGCACGGGAGGCTTTCTTCCCTCCACCTTTGACCTGATTTCCTGTTCCAACATAAACGTCTTCTCCCTTTCGTTCTGACGGATGCCCGTGGAAGAGCAACGAAACATTATGAGATGTGGGTTTGTTTGTGTTTGGTTTCTCTGGAGAGTGGTCTGGCTGGATGCAATCAATGCTGCTTTGATCAATGGGCTTCGAGCAAGGATGTGCAGATGCCGAAACACGATGTGTTTGGGCGCGAGGTAGTTTGATTCTAGTCTTATTTGCACCTGTGACTTGATGTTATTAGGGCTTTGTCTCCAAGAAGCAGCCCCTGCTCAGCCTGCTGGAAAGGCAAACATATGCACTCACGGGGCTGGAGCCCTCACTCAGCTGGCGGTTGGTTCCAAGTAGGAGCATTTAAGAACTGAACTACATTGTGGCCTTTCTGCCTTTTATTTATTGTTTATTTTTTTAAATGACAGTTATGAGTCTTTCTCTCATTCACACCACACACCACTGGATGCTGAGTTTAGAAGGTTGGGTCAGTAAGGAGATCATTTCAAAGGGTCTTGCGGTTGGGAGCTTGGACTGAGGCTTGTCTGGTAAATGCCCATGAACATTCCCATCGTGGAGTCTGATGGGTGGGAAGTTGATAAGTCACTCCCGGCAACCCGCTGGCGTTCGGTGCTGTTACTACAAACAGGAATCTCTCTTAGTCTTCAGATGTACCATCCTGGAAACAAATCCTGATAAAATTATTTGTATTAATAAAATTTTAAATTGTACAATATACCTAACATAAAATTCACCATTTTAGCTGGCTGGTGTGGCTCAGTGGTTGAGCATCAACTTATGCACCAAGAGATCACCAGTTCGATTCCGGGTCAGGGCACATGTCCAGGTTGTGGGCAAGATCCCCCAGGGGGCAGCCAATTTATGTTCTCTCTCATTGATGTTTCTCTCTCTCTCTCCCTCTCTCTAAAATCAATGAGGGGGGAAAAATTCACCATTTTAGCCCTTCTTTAAGGGTACAGTTCAGTGGCATTAAGTACATCCTTATTGCTCAGTGACCATCACCGCCTTCTATCTCTAGAACTTCTTCAACTTCCTAAATAGAAACTCAGTACTCATTAAACATTAGCTCCCCACTTCCTCCTCCCAGCAACCCTGGTAATCACTGTTCTGCTTTTTGTTTCTATGAATCTGACTATTCCAGGGACCTTGTATAGCTAGAAGACACGAACGCTGTTCTCTCTCACATACTCACCGCCTGTCTGCTTTTCTGTCTCATGTCCTCACCACTTGTCTCCACTGCCAGCACTGTGATGATCCTCCCGGTTTCTATTGTCTATTCACACGCTTACGTACCTTTTATATACATGTTTCTTTAAAAAAAATGTCAGCGAGTACACAGAGTACCATTCTGCAATTTGCTCTTTTCATGTACCAACATGTCTTAGAAATCATTTACGGTTTAATTGTCTTTGTGTTGGCTCTATAGTATTCCATCATATGGATGTGTTATAATTGATATAAATTGCTCCCAAACTGATGGGAGTTGTTTCAGGATTTCCACTCTCATCCACGAGAATTAGCGATGTACATCTTTTACCATCTTCCTTTTGTTTGTATGAGCAAGGATTTTTAAAAGCATAACTCCTGACAGTGGAATGGCTCAGTCAAAAGGCATGTCCACTTAAAACCATGATAGATGCTGCCAAATTGTTTTCAGAAAGGCATCACTAGGTTACACGTCCCCCGAATGAATGATGATGTTACATTTTGGCATCTACCCCAGCGTTTGATATTATTAGTCTTTTAAACTCCTGCCAATCTGACAAAAACATCTTAAAATTTGCTATTCACACTTATCTACCATGGTAAGAGAAGAACAGGAATAGGAAAGAGCAGAGGTCCGAAGGGAAACAGGGCAGGGAAGGTGAGAGGAATTGTTCTGGAATGTGCAGGGGCTGGATTGGGTCCACCAAGAACAGATGTTCCCGAAGACATTTGGCCGGCTCACTTCTGCAGCATTCACACGCCATGCGGCCTCCTGCTGAGTGGCTGGGGAGTGACCCAAGGCTGTCTACCCACAGCGAGTTGGCTACAGTTGCCTCTATCCACAGCAGAGGCCGGTGCAGGCTTTGTTTCAGAAGCAATGTTGCTTTTAGCAGTCCTGAAGGTAATCTCGCTTCACCCAGCGTTCCCTCTGTCTGGAGGGCTCTTTCTCCAACTCCTCTGTCCAACCTGCTCATCTTTAAGTCGGTTTGAATGTCACTTCCTCAGAATGACCTTCTGGAGGTCGCACTGGTCCAGTGCTTGTCCTTCAAAGCACTTGTAACAATTGTAGTCGAATGTTTGTGTGATATTGTCACTGAGAGTTGGTAATTGTCGATCAAGTCTGTCTCTCCCTCTAGCTTAAGCTCAATGAATGCTGGAAACGGGTGTATTTCAGTCACCATTGTATCCCTGTGGCTGTCACAAAGTAGGCGCTCAATACATATCTGTTGGATGAATCAAGGAAAATCAGGCACTTGCAATGTAGAGCGTCGTTACTCTTAATTTACAATTAAGGGCTAGCGAGGTTCAGACACACACATAATGATTGCGGTATGCCAGGCAGGGGTTCAGGCCTCTGCTTGGTGCTCCGAATAATGCCTGCTGCTCGTTTGAGTCATTTTACCTGAATGCAACCCTATGATGTAGTCGTTGTCTTTACCCCCATTTCATAGATGGGAACAACAGAACATAGCTCTTTGTAGAAATAAAATGAGGATGATTGATGTGTACTGTAGCTCAGGTTGGTCCCTGACAACTTTGTAAGGAAGGGAAGGCCAGTTATACCTCTGCTCCCTTCTCTTGGAAGAGGGTCCACACCCTGCTTGCTTTGTTCTACTTCTTTTCAGGACTGGTAGGTGATTAGTTAATGGCTCTCAAACAAACCAAATGAGCCAAGGTATTAATGGTCTAATTATTCTACTAGACTCCTATGCATTTTAAAAGAGGATTTCTGGGGTAATAGCTTAACCGAATTGAAGGGCTCCCCTGTGGTGGAGATTCCATGGTCTTTTGCAAGCCAGGAAAGACCTTACCCTTCCTGACACACATCCGAGAGGGCTCAGTCCCCAGCTCTCCTCGATGAGGTCTGGCTTTGCAGTTCTATTTGTATCACTCCTCGTCGGAACTAAAAAATGCTTACAGGGGAAATCGCTTCATGGAGACGGACGGAAGACCTGAAGTCTTTTCTTTTCTCTCTCCTGAGCTCCAGAAGGCATCGAGGAATCACATTTCCTGTCTCAAAATAGAGACAAAACCTACTTGAATCCCTCTCTTTATGTCCCGGAGTTTCCACAAAGGGAGTCAGCCAGAACATCTTCTTGACAGCGTTGAGGCAGCATGGGGCAATGCAGAGAGCCTGGGCTGTGAGGGCCACCTGGCTGGAGTCTGAGCCACGTGAACCACGGCTTTGCTGCTTTTTCATTATTTAAGCTTTCTGATCTGAAATGTTCCCTTTTGTAAAAGAGGAGTGATGATGCCTACTCTGCATGGTGATTGGGAGGCTTAGAATAATATCTGTCAAGCATCTAACAGAGAGCCTGACAGATGTCAGGCAAACATCACACGGTAGCTACAGTGTTCAGATTTAAAGGCATTTACAAAGTCAAGTTTTGGGGCCAGTAAATTTCCTGAACTCTGCCTTTATTAAATTTATTAGGTTTTGCAAGACTTTTAGAAGCATTGGTGTGTAATATGATAAACATACTTTATTTCCACTTCCTCTTAGTTTAGTTTGTACTACAATGTTGTGAAAAATGTGTGACTCATTTAATAGTCACATAATCCTGGGGAATGATTTTTAAAATTAGTATGTATCTTTCAATTCTTTATGTATCTTAAAGTCCTTACCTGTCCTTTTTCTCTTTAACTACCCATAAAACCATAAAAGATTTATTGAGAGTTGTTTTCCTAGGACCATAATCAGGATATATTCCTAAAAGCACACAATTGCCTTTTCAACTTTTAATGATGTAGAATGATTTTTATGTCTAACATTAAGATTTTCAAATAATACATGTGTAATGAATGTAAATAACAATGCTAAATAAATATCACATGGTTAGTAAAATCTCAGTGGTTGTTTATAACCAGGCCAAAGTAGATTGAAGACCGAATGTAACAGGAACAGGGACCATGGTTCACTAAGACAACTCAACTTGCAGACAAGTTGATTTGACACCTACCTACCTTATTTCTCTTTGTGTTCTCAGGATCTAGCACACACTAGGTGCCGAGTAAGTGTTTATTGCATGAATAAACATTTATAGACATGAATAGATAGGAATCATTTCCATAGTTGCAAGTCATGTGACTGGTGTGAGTACCATAAACCATAAAGCCTTTGCTAAACTTTATTCATTCTGTAAACTTTTATTCAGTGCCTACTTCATGCTAAGCTTGGGGATGAACTGATGAGCAAAACCAATTCTTCCCTCCTCTCTTGGAGCTTACATTCTTGGGAGGCCAGTGCTTCACCTAGATAAAAATAAAATACAGCTGCTAAGAAACTGTGCAGTTTACCCAAGGGAGAAAACCAGCTTGGCTGGATGATGGAAATAAGGGACTAGTAGTTAGTGGTTAATGAAGAAGGGTCTGGAGAGGTGGGTGGAGGACAGGCCAAGTAAGGCCATTGTTTATTTGTTTCTTTTTTTAAAATCTTCACTTGACGATATTTTTTCCATTGATTTTTAGGTAGAGTGGAAGGGAGGGAGGGAGAGAGAGAGAAGCATTGATGTGAGAGAGACATATCAATTGATTGCCTTCCGCATGACCCTGACCAGGACTAGGAATTGAACCTGCAACCCAGGTATATGCCTTTGACCGGGAATCGAGCCCATGACCCTTCAGTCCATGGGCTGATGCTCTAACTGCTGAGCCAAACCAGCCAAGGCCAAGTAAGGCCATTGTTAAGGACTGAACCGTGTTCTCCCCAAATTCATATTTGAAGCCCTAATCTCCACTGAGACTATATTTGAAGACTGGGATTTTAAAGAGATAAGTATTAAATGCGACCATAAGGGTGGGGCCCTAGTTCAATGGTACTGGTGTCTTTGCAAGAAGAGAAGGAGACACCAGGGATGCATAGTCACATGAGAGAGGCCATCGGAGAACACATCCCGATATCAGGGGTCTGCACGCCAAGGTGAAATCAGTTTTGTTGATACCTTAATTTTGGATGTCCAGCCTCCAGAACTGTTAGAAAATAGCTTCTTTTAGTTAAGCGGCCAGTCTGTAGTATTTTCTTATGGCAGCCTGATCAGACTAATACAACCATATAGGCCATGCTAAGGAACCTAGATATTGTTCCAAGGGGCGGTTGAAATCAGTGGAAGGTTTTTGTTTTTTGTTTAAAATTTTTTCTTTATTGATATTACAGAGAGAGAAGAAGGGGGAGAGAGAGAGAGAGAGAGAGAGAGAGAGAGAGAGAGAGAGAGAACACTGCTTGGTCGCTTCCTGCATGTCCCCCACTGGGGTTCGGGCCCACAACCTGAGCATGTGCCCTGACTGGGAATCGAACCAATGACCTCTTGGTGCATGGGTCAATGCTCAACCAGTGAGCCACACTAGTTGGATTGCAGTGGAAGGTTTTTAAACAGGGCTTCACATGATCAGTTTTGTGTTTTACTCCGGCTGCAATGAGAAAACTGAACGGGGAAAACATCATTAGATGTGGGTACCTTTGGGGAAAAAAGTCCCAGGAGTCTCAATTTAAAGTCTAATTCTCTTTCCATTTGCGGTTCAGAGTTGGTTGCAAACATGGAATTCCATTTAGGGTGGATTCTGGAAAGAATGACCAGAAAGGCCCACATTTTGGTCACCAATAATGGCTATTACAGTTTATGGAAATTTCTTCTTTGACTCTGAAACCAGCTGAGCAGAAAGGGTCTCGCTGGAAGACAGGAGACATTGATGGGGGTGTGGCTCATTGACTGTGTTCTCAGTCGGTGTGGCGGTGTGGCGTAGTCCTTTTTGGCTGTAAGGGTGTTTTGGTTGAAGTCACAGGCCAGTGAGAGAAGGGGGTGGGGGCAAGTAAATGGACTTCAAAGTGAAATTCTGCAAGATACTTTCCTTATCCAGCCCTCCTATGCTCTCAAAATGCTCTGTGCTTGTTCCAGCCCGGAAATGATATTTCTGGCGCCCTAAGAGCAATTTTGATGAAAAAAAAAATTCTAGAATATTTGGGAAACTGTTGTAATCAATGGTCAAAATAAAGAGAAAATTGATGAGCACATTTAAGCAGTAGTTTTAAACAGCAACCTTTTTTGTAGCCTGCAATTCTTCCTGTTGGCGACGTGGGCTGGGCTCAGCTGGGTGGTTCTGCTGATCTACACTTGGGGATTGGACAGCTCGCCATGGGGCTCTGTGTGTCTGCAGTCAGCAGCTGGGTAAGCTTAGGGCTGGCTGACCATCAGCTGGCTGCCTGGGTCCTACATTATGTGGTCTTTCGCTTTTCAGCAGGGTGGGCCAGGCAAGGGGGCAAGCCCAGGAGCATACACCTGTCAAGCCTCTGCTTACGACTTACTGGCGAATGGCCCGCTGGCCAAAGCAAACCCCACGCCAGCCAGAATAGAAAGGTCAGAAACGACTCTAAACCTTGATAGGATTTACTGCAAGGACATGCTGCACAGGGCTGTGAGAACAGGGAGGAGGAGAATTTGTGGTCAGTTTTACAGCCAACCTCTCTCTCCAATTTTAGTCATTCTCTGTACAGCATTTACAACCTTTGCCATGGTCACATACCATCCTCATTACCTTTAAAAAAAAAAAATCAACTTCAACTTAAAAAAATGCCCATTGTAGCCTCCTCCTTGCAATCCTATCTTTGAAATCACAGACTTAATGGGTTCGTTGTTGTTGTGGATTTAATGGTGTCCTTCCAACATCCACACATTAAAGCCCCAGTACCTCACAATGTGACCTTATTTAGAAATAGGGTTGTCGCGGATGTCATTAGTTAAGATGAGGTCATACTGGAGCAGGTCTCTAATCCAATATGACTGGTGTCCTGATAAGGAGACAAAAACAGCAGAGGGTCAGCAGGCGATGACAAAGGCAGCTGCTGGCCGGAAAATGCCCCAGGACGCCAGCAAGCACCAGGATCCGGGGAGAAGCAGTCTTCTTCTGCAGGTTTCAGAGGGAGCCTGGCCCTGCTGAAACCTAGATTTCGGATTTCTAGCATCCAGGACTGTGAGACAACACATTTCCGTTGTTAGAAACCAACCAGTTTGTGGTATTTTGCTATGGCAGCCCTAGGAAGCTAATACCATTATTTTAAAAATATATAATAATAATAATAGTAGTAGTTTAAACCATATAAAATGATCACCTCTGTGTCTCTAAGATACAAAATGGTTGAATAACAGTAATTTTGCATTCAAATGAATACCTGGCAAGAAGTTTGGACTACCTAAAATGATCTTGTGTACTACGAATGGTGTATTGCTACACTTCAGAAATCATCCGTGTACAGTGTTCTTTCCCAAGGTGAGGTGTTTAGATTTGCTGGGAGTTCAGGCTCCAGGAAATCTCTCTCCCCCACAATGCTTTCTTTTCTGGCTGAAGTATTAGAATAAAATCTGTATAATTGATTTGCAAATGCTCTAAACCTGACTAAAGAGTTTCTTGGTTCTGAACTTGATTAAAAAAAAACAAAACAAAAACACACAAATTGGTCTCTGACCTTGGGATATTAAAAAAATCAAGGAGTGGATTTTTTTTAGAACAAAATGTGTTATTTGGCTTCTAAGTAAGATGTGTGAATCGAATCCAGTTTTCATCACCAAGATAGTCCACAGTAACTTGCAACTCACTGCTTCATTAGAATTAAATTTCAGTTACTTTTGCCTGGAATTGATAATAATAAAAAAGTCATGAAATCTAAAATTTCTGAATCTTGCAACTGCTACCTAATTGAGAGACTATCTGTCATGATTATTTTGAGCAACTGATCATTTCCATCAATCAACCAAGCAACCCTGATAAGCCAGTCATTTTTTAATCGATGTTGAGCCACTGAAAAGTTGCCATAGATACCAAATTCTACAGCCATCACAACAGAAAGTCAGGTTAGAATTGAAAGTGACAGGTGTATTCATCACATAGTTAACAGGCCTTTGAAGGGAAAGAGAGTTTGTCAGAGTCCTTAGGCTGGGTATAAAAGATTGCAAAGGACTCTCAAATTCCCAAAGAGCACTTCAAAAGCAGGGGGAAGGATCCGTTTTTCATTAGAAATGCAGGAAGATGTTTGCTTGAAATTCAAGCTCCAAGTAACAAGTTCCTTGAAGTTCTGCTTGGCTGTCATTTAGCAGGGGTCACCAGTAAGTTATCTTAAGAGTGGAGAGTTTCCGTTTTAATCCCCCCCTCCCACCCCCCGCATCAGAAGGAACAAGGATGGTGGAGAGCACGGAGCAGTGATGAATGTACAAGGCAGCCCTGGTAGCGCTGTTTATAAATGTGGAAACTTGGCGGTATATGCGTTTATTTATGTGCGTATATTTATTTACCAGTTGTCAATTCTGACAAATGAGCAGAACCAAGAAATCTATTTTGAGATTCATTGCACATAAGCTGGTATCTATCAGTAAAAATATTGGATGCTCAGAACTTTCGAGAATGGGTAAGAAAACCAGAGCGTTTCAAGTAAAAAAAAAAGAATATATTTCAAAGGTATAGCACATGCCTTCCAGTCTGTTGGGGTGGCTGAGGACACTCGGTTTTACCTCTTGATGAGCTGCTCTTCATCAAACACATCAGCAGTTAGACTGTGAAGAAATATATCACATCTTTGGACCCCAGGTGTGAGCACTGGAAAGGGAGTCAGGAGAAAGGAGAACAGAGTTCTGACCCTGGCGCTGCCATTTACTCCTTGCAAAATGTGTTTTTCTCTAAGACTGTACAACTCAGGAGGGAAGGAGGGTCTGCCTTGACCGATAAGTTTCCTCTGGCTCCAGGTTCTTTGAGTCTGGGGGTCACTTGTGTCTACACCAGGCAGCCAGCTGTGGCTAAGGGGGACTTGTCCACCCTGGCTACTTGTCAGCTGTCATCTGCTTCTAGTGTGTGTCACAGGAGTCCTGTGGCACGACTTTGGTATCATGCTTGCAAAATGCTAGCTTTGGGGATCATAAAAACAAACAGGTGCAATGGTTTGAGAGGTCAGGAAGGGAGGGTTGTGGAAGTTCCCGAAGGCTCAGAGCCAAGGGTGAGAACTGGAGAGACTCAGTTCAGTCCCTCCTTTGTTCCTTCTGGGCAGCAGAATCTTGACTTCAAAGCCCAACTGGTCCCAGCGTTTTCTTTGCCCTTCTTTATAGGACCTGAAGGGGGAACTTGATCACAACCACCTAAAGGTCAGTGAAGAAAAACTGAATCTCCGCCAGGAAACAAGCAGTTTACTAAACAGTTAAAGTGATATGAATATTTGTTTATATATAAACATTTATATCCATATCAATAAAAAAATAATTACCCACTGTGGGTCTGCTTGTATCTTTAATTTCTCCTGTTTTTTTTCCCCTATATCTTAATTAATGGCTGATTATAATTGACCAATTATAATGATAGCTTTCTGTGCTCATTTGTTTACTTGAATGTATGTAGTTCCTTCTCTTCCAACACCTCAATTTCTTGTCTTCTTTGACATACTCAATGATTTTACTGCCTTGCAAAATGTATTATGCCTTGCCTGCCTGTGTTTCTAATCTATACAAAAGGAAATTTTTATGGATCTCATTCTGTTCCTTGTGTTTTTTTATTCAGCAAGCACTACACTTTTCAGAATCACCCTTATTGCTATGTGTCCTCATCTCTTTAATTAGATATTGATTTATTCAAAATATTCATTGAAAACATACTGTTGTTGGCTGGAAGAGAGACAATGATGAAGTCTGCAAATAAGATCTTTGTTCTCTTGGAACCTACATTCTACTTGGAGAACACAGGCAATAAACAAGTAAACACATAATAAATACACAGAATAATTTTGAGGAGCGATTCCCGCTATAAAAAGAATGAAGTGGGGAGAAGCTGTGTGCCTGGAGGTCTACTGTACATATGGGTCAAAGTCCCTCGAGGAGGTCAGACCTGAATGTGACCTGTGGGCAGAGCATCCTGGGCAGAGACCGTACAGAGCTTGCGAAAGGCCAGCCTGTTCGGAAATAGAACTCTGTAGCCCAGTGACTGGTGAACCCCTTAGGCAGGAGTGGCTTCAGATACTCAGATGTACTATTGGCTTCTTTAACTCTTTGTCTCCCTTCCTGCATCTCCTTCTTTTCCCTGATCCATGGTAAGGGTATGAGTGGACAGAGGGCATGGGCCACGGGACAGAGTTACTGAGTTCCACCTGTTCTTCCTTGACAACTGAATCATTTCTCCCTCCCCTCCCCCTCCCTCATTCCCTCCCTCTGTCTCTGATTTCCTTCTTCCTCCCACTGTACCCCTCCCTCCCAGCAAACATTTATTGAGTACCTGTAATATGCCAGACATGGTGCTAAGCACTTGGAGGCACTCCAAGTATTCTCTCCGTGTGTTACATCAGGATGTCCTGTTTCCCCCGTCCTCTTCAGAAGTTCAAAGGTAATGGAGAAATAGCCAACTCCCCTCCTCACCGTTTCCCAGGGGAAAACCTCCCCATCACGACCTCCTTTTCTCCTTACTGCTCATGGTTTGCAATCTGTCAAAAGCTATTCAGAAAAATTTTATTTTGATTATTTTTGCTACAGCAGTCAGAAATAATAAAATTATTTGCGAAAAACACAATAGAAGACCCAGCTGTATTTCACTGTATTAAGATGTGCTAATCATGATTCTAATCATCGACAGGGTATGTCGGAAGAAACACGCCTGTGTTTTGTTGGCCTGGGGGCCAGTGACCTGATGAATGTGCACAGCGCCTTCTCCAAGAACAGGCTGGGTCCAAGTGTTCATTTATACAAGAGTTGTTTAGAAGGTTGTGTCCTCTCCCATGGCCACAGGGTTCCTGTGGAGTTTACCCCTAACGACAAACCCTGACACGTTGCCCAAGTTGTCTGGTTGCGCAGTAAAATGTAGCCAACGCTTCAGAGCGTCCAAAGGCATTCTGCACCCCCTTCACTCCCTCAGCCATTGTTCCGGTTCGAGGTCTCCGCACTCTCGCCTGAATCACCCCAATAACTTCCTCACTGGCCTGTGTAATCTGTCTCCATGTTCTTCATCCATATGGCCAGCATGAGATTTCTAAACTGCGGGTCTGACTGAAGCCCTCCCCTGTAACTCAGCAGTGGTTCCGCTGTTTGCAGACAAAAGACCAGACTCCGACACCCGCAGGCCGAGCCCCGCGCGGCCCCTGTCTCCCTTACCCGTGCGCTTACCTGAGCTCCCCTCTCGATGTTCCCCTGAATGCACCCACCCTATCAGGCCTTGCCTCTTCGCTCATGTTGTTTCTCTGCTGGGAATGCCCTTTGTCTCCTTGTCTACTTGGAAAATGCCTTCCCCATTTTTCAGGATTTAGATCAGGAGTTCTCTCCTCTCTGGTAACTCTTTTCCCACTCGTGGGAGTCATCTGTCTCTCTTCTGTAATGTGGTATCATGTTCTTTTATAATTATTTGTTTACATTTCTTCCACTGGATGTCGAGTTTCTTGAGGTCGGGACTCTGTCTTGTTTATGTGTATCTCCAGGACTTGGTACAATGAAGTGGTCAACAAGAATTTACAGCTGGATATGTTTATAGCCATTTGGCTGGGATAGGAACTGAGGGCTGGCAATGGGCTCCCTGCACTCATCTCAGGGTAAAGACTTAAGGGGGCTCTGGGATAATGAACATGGTGATAATATAGGATGGGCTGGGCTCTGACTTGTCAGTCCTATGGGTGTGTTTGTTAATTCCCGAAGGCTGAACCATAGGGTCTGTATAGGGGTCAAGGGAAAAAAACCTGGAAAATCAGGTAAAGGTCTTGAATGCCAGATTAAGCACTTTTACTACTCTTTCTGCAATAGGGAATGTTAAATATTATTTGAACTTGGAAATGACATAATTCAAAAGGCACTTGAGAATGCCATCATCCAATGGCGCTTTGGAACACGAATTGGCCTGTTGTGGCTGGGCTGATGTGGAGAGCATGCCGCCGAGAAACCATCACTATTTCTTTAAAGCTTCGTACTTGAGGCCAATGGGCAGCCAAAGCTGAGAATCATGGGGCTAGGCCCTAGGGAAAAGGAACATTAATGAGATGAAAGCATCTACACCTGAGCATGTCCTTTCCTCTTCCTCCCCATCTCTTGGAACTCAATGACTCCTTAAAAGAACTTTAAAAATGCCCCCACTATTGAATAATGTATTTTTTGAACATCTGTTTTATCACAGCATGAATATGCATATGTTAATCACTTGTCATAATTTCTTTTTTTCTGAATGGGTGTTTCTTGCTATTGGACACAGGCAGGCTGGGGTATTTCTCGGCCAGCTCTGGCCTGGCTCTTAGAAGCTGAAATCCCTGCAGGGGCCCTTGGATTACATGCCTCCATCCTGCAAACTAAGGAATTCCTAAAATCCTCTCCAAGGGAGCCGGAAAGTGTTCTGAAAATATCTTTGGGCTTCGTCTGAGATTGTCTTGGGAATTACTTTATAAAATGGGGTTCTTCTCAAGAGCATATTAGGTGGCCCCCTCTTTGATCCCTCTCAATTCTACAACTGGGTATACAGACAATGAAACGAAGAATTTAAAATTGGTTTTGTTTCTAAATTTGGAAATGACTAGATCATAAGTACATATTCTAAAGAGATCTTCCCCTGAGGAAGCTTTTAAAATCATAGCCTGTCAGCGCATGGAGGGACCTCGAAAGCATCCTTTCAAACTCCTTCATTTCAGGGCAACCAAGGCCCACGGAGAGTGAATGTCAGCCCCAAATCACAGAGCAAGTTAGCAGAATTAATACCAGAAACCAGATCTATTAACTCCCAGTTGAGTCTCTCACACTGCTACATCATTCTGCCGTGTGTGTGTGTGTGTGTGTGTGTGTGTGTGTGTTAGCCAACACAAGCTTCCTTCCATGCCCCCCTTCCCTCAATAATTTTATTAAGGAAATATTCACTTTATTTTTAAGTGGCTGATAGAACTCCTCAATTAGGCTATTGAGATGGTTCTGAGGCTGCATGAAGTCATTTTTATATATGCTGGAAAACGCATCTGTGAAAGTATAATGCAGGGTAATGAGATGTCAAAAGTCGTTGAGATGAGAGGATCTGAGTAGAACTGTAGAGACTCTGAAATAGACTTTGGAATTTTCCAGGTTTCCCTTTCATTGTTTATGTTTTATTGGTTATAAGGTAATTGATGTAAAAAACCCAAACGGCCACGTTTTTCCATTTGGGCCCATGACTCAGAACACCAAAGATCTTTGTAGAGCATTTTAACCATTTACCACACCTTTAATGGTGGGAAAAAGGTTCAAAAATGCCTTTATTTACTTTTTCACATGTTTTATATTTTCGGGATTTCTTAGTGGCAGCTGTAAAAAGGGCTTTTCATGTGATCATTTCATTCAGTAATTTGTCCAGAGCGAGGCCTTTCCCTTGTTTCTCATGCCCGCCCAGCTGTCACTGCTGCCTGCTAAAGTGATTTTTCTCTATTATGTTGTCACTTTACACTCCCACAGGGTCCAGTCCTGCAGGCCTTACATGCATGGAACTCGCATTAAAGTCATTGGGAGCTTTAACATGTACGAATGTGGGTTTGGGGCCCAGAGACAGGGCCTTTGGAGACCCCAGGCTCCGGAGTGTCAGTCCACGCTGCAGAGAAAGTGAGGACTCTGCCCTCCTCTGATCGCAGGGGGTCGTCAACGTGGGCCCTGGAGCAGCTTCGGTTTGTTTGGCGTCGTTTTGTTATGACACCGAGGAGATGCCTTAGGAACTGAAGTCTTGTTTATATCAGGGAGCACATGGTAAAACTGCTTTTGTGATGCTTTTGCCTAAAGTCACAGAACCTGGACTTGATTGGCTGATACAGCCCATTGTTGGGCAACTTTGAGGGTGGATTCTGTTATCCCTCTAACGAATGGGCTTTCTAGCCCTTGCTGGGTAGCTCCGTTGGTTAGAGCATTGTGCTGATACATAAAGGTTGTGGGTTCAATCCCCAGTCAGAGCACATACAAGTATTAACCAATGAATGCATCAATAAGTGGAACAACAAATCCATGTCTCTCTCCCCCACCATTTAGGTTGCTACCAAAAGCAGGAAATGGAGGACCACAAGGGAAATGAGAATAGTTTACATTAGAGTTGGTGTTTTCCGGGGGGGGGGCTTGCCTAGTTAGAAAATGGACTCAACAAATCAGGGAAACTGAATTGTACTTAGAGAAGAAAATTGCCCTGGATGGTGGGGGAGGGGGAGGAGCTGGTCAGTCTGGGGAGGGTCCACTTCTTCTGAATTAGATGGCTTGGCCCGCCTGCTCCTGTGTGAGATGGCCGTAGGGTATGGGTTCAATTGATGTCCTGTGAACAAATCAGAATCAAGCGACTCTTGGGCCTGAAATGTTCTATTTATCTTTTGGTCTGAGTCTTACCTTTTCAAGAATCAAAAGGACTACCTCCATCAGGAAGCCCATGAGAATCACTCCCGGCTTCCTGTTTGGGTGTTCTTATACCTCTCAGAGAAGAGGACACATGAGAAGGAGCAGCTTCGCCTGCTACCCTCTGGCGGGCCAGGGCCCTTGCGCAAGTCCACTGATAGGAGCTATCACTGGGACAGGCAGGTGTCAGGCTGAAAAGGCAGGGAGGAATTTTTTCGGAGAGAGGGAGTTCTCCGTGAGATGAGAAGACTGGCTGTCTCTCTGCCTAGGCTGAGTTCAGGGCTGAAAGAGCTGCATTTCTGAACACTCAGGGTGGGTTTGGGGGCCAGGTGACAGAGGAACAGGAACTGGGGACAGGGATTCCTTTCTCCCAGCTCCTAGCACATCTCTATGAAGCTCTGGTACTGAGGGTCCCCATATGGGTCCCTGGAGAGGTTGAAGAGTCAAGCAGAACCTCACTGAGGGTGCTGGGCCACAGGCTGTGGTGTGGACCCTTCCAAGAGTCTGGGGAAGAAGACGCTCCACAGACTTGTTCTGGAGCATGGAGACCCCGGAGGGCCCCCCTGACACAACGGAGGGAGGCTCCTGCACCGTGAGCACAGATGTGGGCTCAGAGCTGCTCTCTGCACACTGATGCTGACAGAACATCTGCACTCACACCCCCTTCAGAGAAAGGGCTGCAGGGACATGGCTTCTTTAAATATAAAATAGTTCCGGGCGCAGTCAGTGGAAAGACCGCGCCGGGGTGAGCGCCCCCCGCCCCATGCACATAAACGTCCTCTCATACACGCTTGCACACTTCTAACCACTCTTGATGCTAAGCACCTTTCCACAGGGAAAATTCCTTTGTTGTTTTAAATATTTATCCATGTTTCCAGAGCTACTGACCCTGAACTTCCTGCTCCTGGGGGATCTACACCATTCAGGCTTCGTTTCCATGCTGTTTCATGGTAGACATTTATCCTATTGACACCTTGGGACAAGCGCCACCGATGCGCTTAGGCACACGTGCCTTGTTTAGATGAGTCACTGGATACATTTTTGAGACCTTTCAATATGTCTTGGGCTAGTACATGGAAAAACGAAGAATCATGGGGAAAGTGTTGCTCCTGAAGTCACAAAGCTAAGACGAACAGCTCTGCCATTCTGTCTGTCTGGCGCAAGTCACTTGAACTGAATCTCAGCTTTATCTATCTATCTACCTGCCAGAGTGTGTGTGAAGGTCAAGTATTGTATATACACATTTTATATGCAAACCTATAATATACATGCATATTATATGTATCACATATTTATATCTATGTGAAAAGTTGTATATTATATATGTATATACAATTTACGTATCTATGGTAAAAGCTTATACATCAGTTCTGGAAAATTCTAAAGCACTGAACTACGTATGTTATCTGGATTATTATCAAAACAATGTGGTTCTCACCATCCCTGTCATGCTTAGTGCTGCTGGAGCACCATTCAGCGATGTTCGTGTTTTAAACAGGAAGTCCAGTGATAGGACAGCTCCGCCGTTCTCAGTGGACTGTCCCATCTCCTCTGTGGAAGACGGAAGTAACAACAGAAAGTCATCTGGGGTGCTCCTCTGTTCCTGCCGTCGGCGACGATGCAGCCACAGGAACAAAGAGCAGGGGAAGTCGATGAGCTGTAAAGGGGACAGCGACCTTCATTTTTACTCTCTTTTTTCTTCTTACGAGATGGAGGAACAAGAATAATAAATTCTCTTCCCTTGCCTATTTCAAGACGGAGATTTTTAAGGGTGTTTTATGACTTCGGCTTGTCTCAGGCCAATCTGCTCCGCTAGAGATGATGAAATAACCCTTGACGTCCATTAGCATAAGTGAATGTTACTTTGTTAACTCTGATGGGGTCCAAATCAGTGCTGATTCTCCCTTTGGCACTGCCTTTTGGAGGATGCAGCCAGGTGCTCTCCCAGATGTGGAGGGAGAAAGTCCCGCCCCCCTCCCACCCCCACCAGCCCAGAACCTTCAGCTGCACACGTTCATGCCTGACTGGGAACCGCTCAAGTGTTCCCTGAGCCGCGCACCCTGCTACATCTAATAAAACCTCGCCCTCCCCGCCTGCTGTAGGGGAGCAGACACGGCAGTGCTCCGGGACAGCCTGGCGGTGGCCCTGGATGTGCAGAAGATGCTGGCGAATGTGTTTTCTGGTATTTCCATCAAGGGAGAGCCGATCCCGCAGCCCGGGTCTGCCACCATTGACCAAGCTTCAGCACGCATGCTCAGTGGTTCACCCTCTTCTCCTTTCCCTACAAGGGGTCCTTGCCCTGTGCAGCTCAGCCTTTCCCTGGCGGGGTGTGGGTGAGTGAACGAGTGTGCCAGCATGCTCAATTTGGGGAGAGGAAGGAGAAACAAATCTGCCAGACGCCAAACCACAGAGATAAGAACTACCTTGGTTTGGCCCTGGCCAGTGTGGCTCAGTGGTTGAGCGTCGACCCATGCACCAAGAGGTTGCCAGTTCGATTCCCGGTCAGGGCACATGTCCAGGCTGTGGGCCAAATCCCCAGTGGGGGGCATGTAGGGGGCAGCCAATCGATGTTTTCTCTCATCGATGTTTCTATCTCTCTCTCCCTCTCCCTTCCTTTCTTTCTAAAATCAATAAAGGAAAAAAAAAGTAATAAAAGCATATTTTAAAAACAAAACAAACAAACAAACCTGCCCTGGTTTGACACTTAGCGGTGCAGGGGACACTGTGGGGTGGAAAGGCAGTATCCAGGAGTTAGAAGACCCGACATTCAACTCTAACTGGAGTGTCCTCTAGAAAGTACTAACCTTCCCATCTCTCAGTCTTGACCTGAGGAATCTAAAATGATGCTGGTCCTGTACTCTTTCCAGAGTTGTTGGAATCTCCTAATGGCAGCTTACCTTTGCCCCAAACTGCTTCACAGTTTACCAAATGCACTTGAAAGTAACAAGGTGAGCTGCAGAATGTTTCAAAGCCTGTGCCATTGAATCCCTGAGTCAGAATTCAGCAGGAGGCTCCTCTAATGGACCCTCAAGCTTGGGCACATGAGCAAAGAGAGGATCCATAGTGGAGGCCTCTGGAGAAGTCCTTGGGATCAGGGTGTAACATTTCTGGGATGTTTAGCAAGTAGCCACGTGCCGATTTGGCAGCCAAGTTGGAACTTTTTGTTCCTGACCTTCCTGACCGGCAGGACAGAGACCTGGTTGAGATCGCAGGTTCTGGAACCAATTTACTGGGCTTCCCATGCTCTGCTGCTCACAACCTCCGTGACCTCTGTGTCTCAGGCCACTGTGTCTTAGTTTCTTTGTAAAATGGGGACACTTGTAGGACTATGGCATAGGCTGTTATAAAGATTAGATGAGCTAAGACACACAACGTGTACAAGAGAGGTGCCGGGTGCAAAGCAGATGCTCACTAAATGTTTGCTATTATTGTCGTTATCCTGACACTGATGGCTTTTCTGTTATTACCGAGGGAGCAAACCCAGAGGGGAAGAGCTAACGCTGGGTTTACAGAAAAATAAAAACATTTCCAAAAACCAAAGAAAGAAAAGAAGAAACTCTACTTGCAGGTGCGTCGGGAGATGTGCTCTTGGCAGAGTTCTCTTTGCTGGAGGAAAGATTTCTTCATCACACTGGGCTGTCCACCCACCAGAGCAGGTTTCCCGCCAAGCTGTCCCTCTGCTGTTAGGGAAGCAGCGGATGCAGCTGAATGCAGAGATGGGTCATGAGAATTTTGCTCACCTGGGTTCCAGCAAGCAGGCACTGAACACCCGGGGCTCCTGTCTGTGCGGGGAGGAGGCCAACGCCAGGGGTTCAGGACTCCTCGGAGGGTGTGGGGATGGGTGACAAACGGCGTGTGTGTACCATAGCATCTCTGTACGGCCTGTCTGCTTGCCCAACAATGACAAACTACTCACCTTGGCAAAACAAGCATGATATTCATTTGGAGCCTTGCTTCTAAGAAAGATAAATCTGGCTGTCACTGCACAGAGAGATAAGAGAGACCCGGTGACAGTTTTTCATTGATAAAAGATTCTGTCTGTATTTTAAAAGAATTTACTTGCTTCCCCTCTACTGATGCTCGCATGAGTTAAGACAGAGATACACTATCTTTCAAGCTTTTGTCAGAATGCGTCGTTACCACGGGTGGCAGTGACTCAGTGCGCTTCATGTAATGATCCGACTCAAGTGGAATGTCGCCTGTGCGTGAGCCGCAGGACACGAAGGAAGCGTGATCCCCGGAACTAAGAGTCAAGACCGGAAGCGTTTCTGCTCGGAAGGGAACCTGCCAAGAGTTAACCTAAAATGGGAGAGATTAGCTGTTATGGGAAAATCTTCCTAGAAATCCATCTTCCCCAAGAGAGGTTTTAAAATTTGCTGCTGACTAGGGTTTTTCTGAAAATCTCCCTGGGGAGACACTATTGTCCAATAGTTAATATAAGATAAACAGTAATATTAATTCTTTGCCACATGAGGTGATATTGCAACAACAAAGTTGAAAAAAAAAAAAAAGAGGAGAAAATAGAAAGAAAAAAGAGAGGAACCATTTGTCCATGTCCTGTCTACAGAGTATGGAGCGAAGATAAAAGTTCTGTTCCTCTTGGTAGGTCTAAATCTGAGTGAGCAGGCACAATCCTTACAGACATCCCTCACCAAAGACACTTCTGATCTTAATTTGGTTTCCCAGGTAGACTGTTGTATTGGGAAGAAAATGTATTGACCAGTTGACATGAATATTCCAGTCTGCTTATCACTTTTACTTATTACCAGTTAGGTTAATTCTTATAACAACCCAAAGAGGTAGGGACTTTTATTAAGCCCATTTTAAAGCTTAGGAAACTAAGGCCCCCGATACATCGACTTATCTTGACAGCCTTCCGGGGTAGAAGACTTTGTTATCTCTGTTCGATACATGAAGACACTGCAACTCAGCGCACAGTGGTAAGAACTGGGCGCCGGCGTCATAGTCTTGAATCCTGAGCTCCTTCACTGACCGCCCAGTGGCCATAGTAAGGTCCCTGTGGCAGATTATATTGTTCAATAATCACCACAGCAGTATTTCTGGTCCCATGTGCTCTTGTAGAAGCCTGCCGTACCTATCAAGGGACAGAGTCTGTCTCCCCTCCTCTTTAGCCCGGGGAAGACTCAGGTCTGCCTCCGTGAATCGACGTGCTGCAAGTGGGGCTGGGTGCCGTCCGAGGCTGGGCCGTGCCGATGATCCGGCTTCCGCCGGGTCCTTCCTCTCTGGGGATCTTCCCCCTGGGAACCCCGCCACCAGGCTGAAAAGAAGCGCCACAGAGCAGCCACATGGAGAACGCCCCGTGGAGGGGAGCGGAGGGTCCCAGCTGATTGTCAGCATCAAATGCCAGACATGTGCATGAACAAGGTTTCAGACAATTCCAGCTGGCAGCCTGCGAGTCTTCCGGCGCAGACCCCAGCCGTGTGGAGCAGAGACAAACGGTTCTTACGGTGCTCTGTCCGCATCGCTGAACAACGGAATCCACAGGCTTCTTTCCATCATAGGTTTGCGGGAATTTTCTACAGAGCCATAGTAATTGGAGGAACACTTTCGCCCTCCAAATGTTAGTTTTCTTATGTGCAAATGGGAATAATAGTAGTATCTGTCTCATGGGTGGCTGCGAGGATTTAACATGTGTGGATTACTCAGCATGCTTCCTGGGCGTAATAATAACGAGCTTACATGGCACTTACTGTGGGCCAGCACGGTCCGAGGAGCTTTACATACATTACCTTTAAATCCTTACCGCAGCCTTATGATGTGGGCAGTACTTAAAATTCTTTTTTCACTGAAGTGAAATGGACAGAGCATAAAATTAACCATTTTAAAGCGAGCAAGTCAGTGGTGTTTTGTACATTCACAGTATGGTATAGACACCACCCCTGTCTAGTTCCAAGACATTTTCATCACCCCAGAAGGAACTACTTGTAAATATTTTGTACATTCGGAAACTCAGGTGGTCAGACAGACAGTAATGGCAGACCTGGGATCAGGACACACTGGGACTTCTGGGGTCTGTGGCCTCTGCCCCCCCTCGGCACTGCCTGGAACTCATGAATACTAACTGCTTGAATGAAGTGACTTTCCCAAAGTGACACAGATGTCAAGTGGCTTATCCCAGATTGCTCTGTGCTTTTTCTGCTGAGATAAAACTCGACAACAAGCTTATGAATCAAGTTTCACGAATAGCCGCCATCCGGACACACTGAGTCAACATTCAGAGTCTGATCACCCCAGCAACTCGTCCTGCTGTGGGTCAGACCTTGAGCCTTCCTGAACAACACCCACCCTCCCCCACGAGGTGTAGACACCCGTTGAGGTCACACTTGAAATGGCCCACTCTGTTCAACGTCCTAATTGCAACATTGATCTATCTGGAGTGGAAAGTATGCGCTACCAACCCTGCGGTAAAACGCCTATTTGGCAGAGAAAAGAATCTCCGGTCCTAAACACATAATTCTTTTATTTTGTGGCCTACCAAAATATTTGGATAATCACTCGAGCTAGGGCCATCCAATCAGAGCCGCCCCGACCCACAGTGGTCTTTCTGTGGCTGCATACACTCTGTGTGCATATGAAGAGATTTACAGCCCTTGGCCCTGAAAACTGAAATGTGCGCCGCCCTCCTAAGAATGGGGTCTTCGGGCTCGCAGCAGATTTGATTGCCTTTCCTTTCTTTTGCTGCGTCGACACTCTCGCAGCGCGGCCTTCTGGGTGCGGGTCCTGCCTGAGTGGAGGCTCAGGTATTAGGCAGATTGGAGCAGCTGGGAGATGTGATGGGTGGAGCAGGCAGGCCCATCTGGGAGACAGAACGTACCAGGTACAGACCAGAGATGAAAGCCAATTCGGACTGGCGTGGGTGCAATGGGGTGGACGCTGTTTACATAGACCCGGGAGCCCCCTGAAAGCCCACCGAGAACTGAGGGGCACATGCAAGTAGGACCAGCCTGCGAAGTGTTAAGGCTCATGGAAGACGGTGGATGCTCCCACACCTGGGCTGACAAGGCAGTAGAGTGGAAACTGCCTCTTTGTCACCTTGGCTCTTGTAAGTGGACCTTATATACCACACGTGACAGGGCAAAGGGTGTCTAGGGTCCTAAGGGCACGCACTCAGTGTGCTAAGAATAACCATGATGTCTGTTCTCCAGGGAGATGCCACTGTTAATCCATCGCCAGCGATGTGTGTGTTCGCAGTGGTTTGGCCTTTGCCGCAGCCACGGGTCTGCGCCGCGCCGTCCAACGCCAGCTTGACAAAAAGGAAGGAACAGAGATGTGGGATCAGGTCAGATCCCGGTTTGGGTGCTGGCATGTCGTTTATCGGTTGTGTCACTAGGTCACAGTCTTCCTGAGGGCAGCCTCAATGTCCTCATACGTATCTTGGGTTTCATCATACCAAGGATGACTTTTTGGGGAAAGGGACGCCTGTGAGGTGCACTGTGGGAGCAGGCTCTCCACACGTGTGAGTGTGACCTGTTCACACCGGACAGGGGAGGCTCCTTGACCACGAGCGAGCGCATCAGCCAGGCCACACACCGAACCTCAGGGCACCTGCTGTAACCCTCGCGGCCAGGCCTAGACTTACCGACGATGCTGAGTTTACGCCAACGTTCCGTTCAAAGATGCGAATCCACATCGAGGTTTTATTTTGGTGGCAATTAGCCACTCCTCAGTCATTTTGTAAATCTAGTTTGCATTCATCATTTTGAGACAGGGCCGGGCATCCTCGGGCTTCGTGCCAGCAGGTACCGGCGCAGCCGCCCTCTGGAGCTGCAGGTTAGTAACGGAAAAGTGTTTCATTTTAACTATGAAATTTCCCACAAAGAGTACAGCTGCTCCGCCGGGCAGTGACAGTGTGTGTTAATTTGATTTATATACGCGCAGTGGACCGTGCCTAATGCTGAATGCCGGAGACCCCGCGAGGCTGACGCCCGCGCGAGAATGAGGAGGCCCACTTCGGGAGCCTCGCGCGTGGGCACAGCTTCCCGGAGCAGGTAGAGCTGCGGGAGCCAGTCTGAGCGGAGAAACGAGAGGGGGTGTCCTACACGCAGGAGGGAGGCCTGCGCTTCCGAAAACGGGGGTGGCTGTCCAGGAGGGCCCTCGGGCTCCCGCCAGCGTCCTACCCGGTGCTGTGTCCGGTGCTGTGTCCGGGGCTTTGCTCTCTAGATGCTGCGGGGGTGGGGAGTGCGTTAGGGTTCCCGAGTGGCTCGTGGCCGGCCCTGCCTGGAGAGCACACTTCAGTCTCCTCAGAGGGCAAAAGAGAGGTATCCCTGCTCCCCAGCTAAACAGAATCCCTGACAGACAGATGACAGTGTCAGCTGGTACCCATGTGAGATGCACAAGGATATGAAGGCTCATGAGTGTGCCTCTGCGGTGTGTGTGTGTGTGTTATACAGGGTTTATTGTGTGTGCGGTGTGTGTTTGTGGGGTTGTGTGTGTATTCCTGTTGTGTGTGCTTGTGGGGTGGATCTAGTTCTCACACTCGCTTTGAACCAACACTGTATGGTGACCCTGGTTCATCACAGGCCCCTCAGGTTACAGCCAGACCCCTTTCCTTTTTTATCTTTTTACATTATTATAAAACTAGTCTGTCCACAAGTAGAAAATGTCGAAAGTGGAGGGGAAAAAAATCACCCATAATTCTATCCCCCCATGACTGTCATTATTTTGAGATCTCTTTATTTTTATTTCTCTACATGAATACAGAACATAGTTGAAATCATTAGTGAAGGTTGCATTTTATAATAACTTTCTATACGGCTACTTAGTCTTACTGGCTATATGATTAATGGCTATATAATATTCCATCCAGTGCTGTGTCATCACTTAGGCGCTCATGGTTCTATTATGTGGGTTCCAGGCTTTCAGTGTAATAAATAGCACCATCCCGATGGTGCTCATTGCATCGGGCCTGACCCCCGTCACTGCCCTTTACGCTGAGCTTTGCACAGTGTCATTAGTTGTGGCTGGAGCAGTTCATTTCTTCTTCACATCCACAGGTTCTGCACGAAGGAGGAGACCCTCGGCACACGTAGAACATCTTCATCAGGCCTCCGGTGGGGACAGCAAAGGATGGGCATCCAGTCAATCACAGCACCACTGAAATGATTCATTTTTCAGGCCTCCCAGCAAGGGTAGACATCTTACAGAATTGTCGCAGGATCTGTGTTTGGGGCTGGCCCCCCTGGGTCCCGGGGTTCTCAGGACTTTGTACAGGCTTCCGCTTTACAGGAAACTGTTGTCTCCCAGGCCTAAACGGCTGCCCTTGCTGGGTCTGCACGTGTGTGCTGCATTGTCCCAGCCCTCAATGGCCGCCCTTGCTGGGTCTGCACGTGTATCCTGCATTGTCCCAGCCCTCACCGGCCGCCCTTGCGGGTCTGCACGTGTGTGCTGCATTGTCCCAGCCCTCACCGGCCGCCCTTGCGGGTCTGCACGTGTGTGCTGCATTGTCCCAGCCCTCACCGGCCGCCCTTGCGGGTCTGCACGTGTGTGCTGCATTGTCCCTGAGACTTCCCACTGCGTCCTGTGTCCTTCCTTACGAAGCCTCTCTGCCATGTCCCTTTTCTAGCACCAGTCTCTCCGACCACCCCGCAGTCTGTCCTGACCTGAGCCCATGCTGGTACCTCCCGACCCATCATCTCCATGCTCCTTCCCGGTCTCCTTATTCAATGTCACTGGTCTCGGAAGTCAGCTAATTGTGTGGGGATAAAATTATTCTCCAGTAGGGAAATCACTCATCACAGGGTAGACCCATGTACACAGGAGCAATAGGAAAGGTTAGGAGAAGGGAGACCATGGAAACGATGCCTTTCCATCACTTCCAGTGTCCACTTGCCACGCTCTTAACCCCAGGGTCAGGGGGAGTTTTCCTGACTGGGATGCTGACCTCCGCTTGCTCCGGTCATCGCCCCCAGTGCTCTTGAGCTAATCTAGCTCTGGCCTCTTTTCATTGGCGGGGAGGTTGATGATTCTTGGATTTATACCCTCAACATCTTTGTTCTTCATCTTCTCTCCTCTCTCTAGCTGGTCTTTTCCAAAACCCAGAGCCCTTTCCTCTAGGAAATGCTGCTCCCAGGACAGAGCACAGCTGAAGTGCACACCGTGCTGTGAAGGGAGGGGCGTGGTTAAGCTCCCAGGGCAGGCAGGGTGCTGGCTAACGGTTGTCCGGTCCCATAGAGCTGAGTTCACATTCGTACTCTGCAACTCACTGCCTGTTTGGCTTCACTCTTCCGAACCTTAGTTTTCCCGCCTGTAAAATGGCAGTAATCCTTACCTCAGATGACATAAAGCATGTACAATATTTAGCAAAGTGTCTTACACATAATTATATTTATGTATATGGACTATTTTTATTTGAACCTTAGTTCTATTTGGGGAAAGAAAACATTTAAAGGGATTTTAACCTTGAGCAGATTTTGAAGCATGTGTAGGTGTGTGTGCATGTGTGCATGAGTGTGTGTGTGTGTGTACACACGTATCCATGGACACATTCCTGAGTGGTGTCTTGGAAAAGTACTAGTACTAATCTCATCGTACCTATTTTTACGTGGATGCCAGTACTCTGTGTGTGTCTTTGTTGTCTTCACCCAGCTAGCTGTGTATTGCTTCTCAGCATGATGCTCTCCATGACCATACTTGCTTCTTAAATGCCTATGTGCCACTTCCAGATGCTCTCTGCCCTCTGCCTCCAGGCAGAGTCCTGTTAGGTTGTAGATCTCCAGGAACACCAGAGTACAGGGTCCCTTTTAGTGAATAAGGACAAAGCTGTTTGCAGGGCAGACATTTGAGAGAAAGAAACCTTTTGGAAGGCAGTTTGATAATAACAGTAAAAATGAAAGATATATTCATCTGATTATTCCAGATCTAGGAATTATCCAAAAGAAGATTTTTATTATGTTATGGAGAACTAGATCTAAAAATACCACTGCAGCATTTTGTGTGGGGGAGGTCAGGGTGAAAAACTTGGATACAACTTAAATGATTACCAATATAGGAATGCTGACATAAATAGTACCTTTAATGGAATACTATGTAGGCATGAAAAAGAATGAGCTTGATGTATATGTTTTGCCCCAGAAATCTCACTGAGATCATTACATTTAGGGAAACGATGCAGAGGTCCGTGCCTTTGTATGAGAACTGACGCACACCACACCGCTGATAGCTGTGCCAGTCAATCAGGGGAGTGAAACACGGACAGTCATGGAACAAGGAACTTCCTGTAGGACTTACTCCTCACACCACTGGGGGAGTAGCTGAGCAGGCGGGGTCTGTAAAGGGCACCTGGAAGCTAGCACATCAAGCTGCTGGAGCAGGATTGCAGAAGGGGACTGTGGCTGGATGTTGATGGTTCGGCCGCTGTGTCTGAGTGTGCAGTGAAGCATCCGGGGGTCACCTGGAGTCATGGCTGTTCAGTGGCTGCCAGCTGGGAAGGTGAGCTGCAAGTGGAGAGAAGAGGAACCATGACAAACTGACCCGGCCAGCACCGCTGCTCTGTCTCTCATTGCCTGCTGCAACCTTCACGACGCAATGGCTGCTGCTGCCCTTTTGCCTCCCGAATCCCACGCCACTTCTCTTGTGGCTGACTCGAACCCAGGACCACACAGGGAAAAGGATTCTGGGATGTAGGGTTTCCAGAGTAGCTGAATTCACAGTAGATGACTGTAGCACAACCTTTGAGGCAGGAGCCAGGAGGTCCAAGGCTGCTTGCCTGCTGTGCTCTGTCCGTAAGCATACTGTCCTGAACCCTCCACAGCACAAACGTGCACGCGGAGTGCTTGTGTATGAGAACAAAGCAGAACAGAACACGAAATGAAAAGGGAGCCAGAGGCTCTTAACAGTTTTTGTAAACTCTTAATAGGTTCCCTCATCCTTTCGTATAATTCCTTCCCGCTGCCCTCATGGTGTAATCCCCGCCCCCTTTAACTCACCCTCGTGAAAGATTGCAGATGATTTTACTTGTTGCAAATAGAAACTAGAAAGGTGCATACACGTGCAAAATGTTTGTGCGTGCATGTGTTTATAGGGCATGTGCATGTATATGTGCATGTGTGTGCGTATGTATATGAGCATGCGTGAGGTTGGGTGTGTGTGAACCCCCGGCCTGATGTACTCCTGGCCTCGTTCTCTTCAATGATGGCCTTTGACTTATGCCAAAGACCCGCAGGGGACAGGGTTGCCCAGAAGGGGGCTTGGTGAGAGAAGCTGGAGAGGAAGCTCCCTGGGAGATAAAACTCACGCAGCACACAGGGGGCGTCTGTTTCATTAATTTTTATTGGAAGAGGCATATCCCCCGCTGCTTTGACTGCTTCTCCCTCAGGCACGACGCCAACTGTGTGCTCCTGTAACTGCCTCTTTTGCAAATAAGACGAAGAGGCAAGGTTGAGCTGGCTGCCTCCAACATGGAACCGGTAGTCTAAGACCCCGACTTGCTCCTGGGAGCGGGGCACTGAAGGGAGTGAGGAGAAATGAGGGGCCGGGGGCAAGCTGCTGGGCTCTTCTGTGAGAAGCACAGGCTCCTTCAGATCCTGCCTGGGGGCAGGTAGGAGTGATGGACCAACATCACGAAGAAGAACTTGATTTTACGGTTCCTCATTGTCCTTGAACCAGACCCTTCGGCATTTGTCTGTTACCAGGCTGAGCGTCTACGAAGAACAGGGGACATGACCTGAGGTGACTATTCCCCTTTCTTAGTGGGTCCCCAGGTGTCCCATGTGCAGGAGGGTGGTGGTGGGGAGCGTTGGCACAGAGAGCACCTGAGAGGCCAGAGCAATCTGAATGCGACGGAAGAGCTGTCAGGACTGCTGGCCCCTCACTCCTAAACTGGTCCTTAATAAGGCCATGGATTTAGTCAGGCCCTCGCGGAGCCCCGAGGCCCTGCCCTCTGGCAGCACACCTCCGTCGTGGGCTTCCAGCTCCTGGCAGCACTGCGGCTGCATGAACAGAGCTCCCTCCACGTGCTTCGGATGCCTCGGCTCCAGCCTTCCACCTGGACCGCATTTCCCATGCCTCCCCCTCTTCGCCCTGCTCCCGTCATGACAGTCTCTGCGTGTTGATGTCTGCAGGTACCAGGTGTGCTCCGGCCTGTGGGTCTGTGCACTGGCCATTCCGTGTCTGGCATGCTCTTCCCCTGACAGCGGCAGGGCTGACGCCTCCCCTCTGCCCAAGTCCCACTGTGCAGCCCGGCTGCCCTACCCCGACACCCGCGTTCACGCCCGCCCTTCACTCCGCTTGCCGTGCCGTCCGCAGCACTTAACAGCTTCTAACCTACTGCGGAGCCGACTTTCTTATTAAGTCTTTTTGTCAGTTTGTTGTTTACACCTCCTCCCTCCTTAAAAAATTAAGCCTTCGAGGGCAGGAATCCTGGTCCATTTAGTTTGCTGATGTATCCCTAAGAGTACAGAGTTGGAAATTGCTTGGAGATGTTTCACACTTTGATGAAATTAAGCAGAGAGGACTTCTGGGCAAGTTAGCACAAAAATGAGAGAAAGCTGGTCTGGCAGCCTTTCTGCAGATCACCGAGGCGGAGTGTTAACGGAGAGACGCGCCGCTGTAATAGCACCAATAATACTCTTACGGAACAAGAAGCATTTGATGCCCAACCATTAGTGCTCTATGGATGCCACATGCCTTGTATTGAAGCTTCACCATTGTGCATTGAGAACAAGGTAGACAGCTTACTCTCATTTTGCAGATGAGTCAACAGCCTCAAAAAGCTCAAGTGGTGCGCTCCAGGTCACACAGCTAGTGAATGATATAGGCGGAGCTCCAGGTCACACAGCTAGTGAATGATATAGGCGGAGCTCCAGGTCACACAGCTAGTGAATGATATAGGCGGAGCTCTAGGGGTCACACAGCTAGTGAATGATATAGGCGGAGCTCCAGGCCGGCTCTTCTCATTGCTAGACCCTCCTTCACAAGGACTATCACATGCAGCCTATTCTTGGGAACCCCTTGGAGCCACTGGGGAGTTTTTAGTAGGAATGGCTGGGATGAGGAGCAGAGGCGGGGAACAGAAGGTTGACCTTGTGCCATGGGTTCACCTAAGGGCAGGTTGTCAGCTGCAGCTTTTAATATCTAGATGCAGGATTTCAGAATGGAGTCGGGTGGAATTGTCTGTAGAGGTTTAGTTAGTTTTTTAATTGCATAAGCCACGTAATTTGTGCAGGGAGTGTTGACTGAAGCTTCATTGTGGAAGGTGGGCAAAGTTGCCTTCAGCTGCCAAGTTTGTCTGGGACCTTTGGTATGAGTGTGGGAGCATTCTTTGAGTAGTAGTTCTCAATGGGGCGATTTTGGGGGCATTTGGGAATGTCTGGAAATAGTTTTGGTTGTCCTAGCTGTGGAGGGGATGCTACTGGCATCTTGTGGGTTGAGGCCAGGGGTGCTGGTAAACATCAGACAATGTGCAAGTCAGCCCCACAGCAGAGCGTCATCCGGCCCAGAACATTAATGGTGCCGAGGTGGAGGAATCTTGCTTTAGAGTAAGGTGGGAATGGCAGTCTCTGGTCCCCAATATGCCCTTGTTTTTCTTCTGAGTCTCTAATTACATTCCCCTAGAACAGTAGTTCTCAACCTGTGGGTCGCGACCTTTTTGGGGGTCGAACAGCCCTTTCACAGGGGTCACCTAAGACCATTGGAAAACACATATTTCCAATGGTGATTCATAACAGTAGCAAAATTACAGTTATGAAGTAGCAACGAAAAACATTTTATGGTTGGGGGTCACCACAACATGAGGAACTGTATTAAAGGGTCACGGCATTAGGAAGGTTGAGAACCACTGCCCTAGAAGGAGTAGGGTGAAGGCTGGAAACTTCTTTAAACTGATTCTTTCTTGGGAATTAATTGGCAGAGGGAACCAGGAGTTACAAGTTGCCCCTGCCTTCAGCTTCCCCCTGTGGCAGCATCACTCATGTTCCTGCCTTTGCCAAGCCCCAAGGTGGAGATCTGTGTTGGACTGTCCACGTGGGTCTGTAGTCTTCAGACACCCTCCCTGCACCAGGATGAGCTGGTGAGCGATCGAATGGGAGGGTAAACACTCTGTGCTGTCAGTTGCCTAGAAACCCAGGGCATTGCATAATCCAAATGAACTCCTGGACCTACCCTGGACTCTGACTGTTCTCTGGTACTGTTGGAATGCCCGGGGATATTTGTTCTAACTCATCCAATTGGTATTGAAGTACTTTCCAAATGAAAGATAACTGCTGTCAACTGCTGCTCTGGAAATTAGCATATGCCTCCCAGTGTTTACGTCCCTCACCAATAAAGTCAAGTTACAATCTCTTTCCTATACACAGTGCTCTCCATTTCTTGGAGAACCATATTGGATAATGGATTGTTATATGCACACACATCTATTTACATACATAATTTTAGCAGAACATAAAGATTGAAAAAGAAAAATAACAACTTTAAAAATTATTTATTCCTACACTGTTATATAATAGATGAAGAAACAGAGACCCTTAAGCAATTTAAATGATTTTCTGGGACTCCAGATAGTAGCTAACCAGGTCAGAACCATGGTCTGGGAACTAGCTAGTCAAAGATTAAACAGACTATTAGAGCTACTAGCACAGAGGTTTTCTTTGTTTAGGTGAAAGATTTTGCAGAGTGTTAACGTTTACAGATCTGAGCATGTAGGACACCATTCCTGTCACAGAGGTGTAAGACTCGGCCATGCCTCTCGCTTAAGAATGCTGTCTCTTCTAATTAAGGTCTTTGTACTGTCTGGCTTCCCTCTTAGCTCTGGGGAACCTGTACTTGAGTCTCCTTCCCAGGCTCTTCTCGCTCTAGTTGTCCTCAAATTATGGGGTTCCTTGGGGTTAGCTAGCTCCTCTCTTTTGCATTTTGCATGTTTACTGTAGATGGTCTCACCCCTCTCTTGCAGCCAGTTGCCACAGAGCCCAAGTCTCTTTGGTGATGCCCAATATCTCCAGCCCAAGGTGTGTGTACGTGGCGGGTGAGTCTAAGCTCCGTTGGGAAAGACAGTGATGGGGCTGGGGTGTTAATGACAAACTTTCTATATTAGACGTGTCAACTGAATGAGTGTCTGAGCTTCCTCACCAGACCCCAAGCTTCACCAGGCTCTTCATCTTCCCCTAGTCCAATGCATTGTCCAGCAACTTAATACATAATAAATAAATGAATGAAGGAATGTATAAGGGGGATTTAGAGTTGCTGAATTTATGTGCAAAACTTCCCGTACTAGTAGACTGTGGATTTGTCTACCTTCTTTCCTTCTTTACCACCTAGTGAAGTGGTTCTCAGTCTTGATCGTACATTAGACTAGTCAAGAGTGATTTTTGTTTTGTTTTGCCATTAAGACATTGTTTTACTCTGTTGGGGCTGCTATAACAAAAGCACCACGAACTGGGTGGCTTATAAACAAGAGAAATATATTTCTCATAGTTCTGGGGCTTAGAAAGTTCAAGATCAAGGTGCTGGCAGATTCACTGTCTAGTGAGGGCCCACCTCCCTATTCCTCGATGGCTGTCTTCTTGCTGTGCCCTCACATGGTGGAAGAAAGCTCTCTGGTGTCTCTTTCATAAGGGCACTAATCCCATCCATGAGGACTCCACCCTCATGACCTAATGACTTCCCAGAGGCCCTTCCTTCAAATACCATCACATTGGTGATTATGGTTCAACATATGAATTTTGGGGGGCACAAACATTTAGCCTATAGCAGATGCCAAACATTTAGCCTCACTGCAGATCTCCTGAGTCAGAATCTTAGCATGTGGAGCCTGTACATTTGTGGTTGTAGGAAGCTCCACTGAGGATTTTGTCTGCTCAGGTGAAGAACCAACAACTCGCAGATTTTCTACTGGGTGCTTTGTTTTTCTGTGAGAACACAGCTTTACTATTTAGTAGGAAAATGGGAGCCTCTCTGTAGTCATTATATATTATTTCGGTGACACATCTGTGGTGGGTGTCTGCTTTATGACTAAGAGTTATCAGCCTTTACCCAAATAATATGAACTCTTGCTACCATTGTAAGTATGTGTCTCAGTCTTGCATTTTTGTTGATTCACTAAGGTAGGAGAGTCTTGGATACCCATTTATTTATTATTAACAGTAAAATATTGATTCATTTAACTGTTTTAGATGCAGGGATCACAGTAATGAACAAAATAGACAAATATCTCTGCCCTCACAGAACTTACATTCCTTGGAGGAGACAGCCAATAAGTGAGATAATAAAATATGATACATAATAAGGTTAGATGATGATAAGGGCTATATTAGTTACCGATTGCTGTGTAATAAATTACCCAAAAGCTTAGAGGCTTAAAACAACAAAATTATTATTATTTTTTATAGCTACTATTAGTCAGGAATCTAGGCATGGTTTAGCTTAGCTGGATGTTTCTGGATCAAAATCTCTCATGAGATTGTAGTCAGATACTGGTTGGGGCTGTAGGAAGTTGAAGGCTTGATTGGGGCTGGTGGGTCCACCTCCATGATGGTTCAGTCCTATGCCTGTTGGCAGGAGGCCATGTGGGCCTCTCTGTAGAGATGCTTGAGTGTCCTCACGATATGACTGCTGACTTCCAAACCAAGTAATCCAAGAGCGAGAGAGTATGCACAGAGAGAGCCACAATGTCTTTTTAAGAACTGGTCTTAGAAGCCATACCTCATCATTTCCACCGCATTCTATGTGTCAAAAGTGAGTCACTAAGTAAAGCCAAAGAGGAGAAGAATAAAGCTCCCTTTTGGAAGGGAAAAATATAAAAGAATGTTTTATGTATTTAAAAACCACTGCAAAGACTCAGGGAAAAAGATCAAGTGGAGAAGGGAGAATGGAGTGTTGGTGGAGGGTAGGTTGTCATCCTGGACGGCTGCCTGGGGAGTGCCTCACAGAGAAGATGAAATGAGCACATACCTGGAGAAGGCCAGCGTGGTTGGAGAGAATGACAGGAGGGAGAGTAGCAGGAGATACAGTTAGGGTGATAGTGGGGTGTATGGAGCAGAAGGGAAAGGGCTCTTTAGAACATTGTTAAGATGCTGGTTTTTACTTTGAGTGAAATGGGGAGTTAATAGAAGCTTTTGAGGGTGATGATTTTTTTCTGTTCTATGGAGAATAGGGTGTGGGAACACAAGAACAGAAACAAGGAGACCGGTTAGAAGTTCTTAAAATAATCTAGGTGAGACAGGATCATGGCTTGGCCTTGGAGGGGTTCGGGGGTATGTGGAAGATGAATAGCAGATGTGGTGAACAGTGTCTGCATTCTGGATATATTTGCAAGTAGTGCTACAAGATTTGCTGATAGATTGGATATGGGGTGTGAGCAAAATAAAAAATATAAAGGATCACTACAAGGGTTTTGGCTTGTAAAACGGAAGAATTGAGTTAGCATATAGTAAGATGTTAAGTAATTATCATACATCTCAACAAGCTTGACGTACACAACTAATGAGAACTTCTTCAATGACGATGTGCGTTTTTTCCTTTGTCATTTTAAAACCGGCATAAGGACTCAAAAGTAAACAATGATTATTGGCTCTTCTGGCATCTGTTTTTCCAATTAATGTCCAAAAGGTTTAGAAAAGAACATGGAGTTGATGAAATTGATCAACCAGCGTTGTTGGTAATCTAAAAGAGTAAGGACGTGTCTACAAATGCTCAAAGTTCCTGACAACAGTGAGCATGACTTCAAGGAGATACCTTTAGAGAGAAGTATTCAGTGTAAATGAGAAAAAGAAATTTACACAAAAGACTGCTCATATGCAAAACAAACTAGAAAACTCTTGCTCATTCAGATAAACATACTGATTTTAAATACTTGAAAATTCATTTATTCATTCACTCATCCTACAAATATGTATGGATTGTCTAATACATACTAGGTGCTGTTCAAGGTTCTGATTTAAGGCAGGAGTATTAGGTTGAACCCTATGAAGTTAGTCTGCTGGAATGGCCATTTCATGTTGTGTGAGAGAATATTTTGTGAAAGAAATTTTGATGTACAGGTTGATTGCTCTCATTAACAGGTCATTTTACCCTGTCTCTGTATGTTGACATTCAATATTTTAATGTCTATTTCTCTTGTACTCTCTCTTTGGGCCACCTAATAATGTTTTCCTTCTTTTAATAACATGGTCATCCTCATTTCTGTCTTTTTATACCTGTCACACCTGCCTGTTGTAATTTAAACTTTATTTCCTCTCTTCCTGTCCTCTGTATAAGTGGAGCACAGCTGTTTCCTGTCACCTGAGTCTAGTGTCCTTTCATGTACTTGAACCCATCTGTAAGGTTGCATTATTACTGGGCCTGAGGATATACTTTACAACTAAGCACATCACCTCCCAGCCATTTTGGGTATCAGTTTAGTGTATTAAAGACCAGTCTCATCCAGTTATAGCCAGACTCTGAGCCCCAGCTGCATGGATCTTGCATAGTTATGCTGTCTTGCATGGAACATTTGTGACAAGCTTAAGCTGGGGGTAATAGTGTCCCAGCCTTGAGGGCAGGTTCAGCCAAAGCTAGTTTATGGTGATGACCATCATTTGATCATGCTCTTCAGATTCTTATTTCAGAGCTGAATGTGTGTGATCCAAACCAGGTATGCAGGCAGCTTTATTTTAGATTGCAGTGAGACGTGGTTGTGATTTTCACTCCCCTCGGATTCACCTGCATTTTTTTTTATTTTTTTATTCCAATACAACATATGCTCAGCTCTGCACATCTCAGACACACGGCATCTTATCACTCAGTTGGGAAGTTTCTTTCTATTATTTGGTTTCTCTGGTGCTCTACAACTTCATTTTGCATTGTCTCAGAGGTTTTCCTGAGTTGAATGATATAATCACATTGGAATAGCTGCAGGATGTGCCCATACTGGAGCGTGATGAGTATGCTATGTGAAACGGGATGCCATTATTTTTGTCTGTCTTCCTTAATTAGTATTACACACAGCATGACTTGGGTCGAATCCATCCCTCGTCTATTGGGGAGTAGCACCATGAGGTGGAAAGAATGTCTGTTGAAATTAAGAAAAGGAATTTCTTTTGTGGTACATAAACCACTAGATGGGTGGAGAGAGCATTACCCAGCACCTGCATTCTCTGAGACTCATCCCAGAGCCTTGAATTCCATTATATTGTTTTTCTCCCCTTTCTTTATCACTTTTGGCTACAGGCAAAGTGGCTGTCATTTACAAGGTCTGTTGTTTGATTGCATCCATTGCCTTTAAAAATCAAAGTCTGAGAGCCCAGTTCCGACTTCGGATGGAATGGGCGCAGAGGGATAGGGATCGGAGACAGCAGGCCCTTGCCAGGCACGGAATGACGACTCCATTCCAATCACATTTCCTTTTAATGAGGGTCCTGACGCAGCTCTCACGCCTCCACAAGTGCCGTGCTGCATCCGGTGTAATGGCTGCACTTGATGGATAATTTATGCAAACAGAACACAAACAAGAAGTCATTAAGCCACCCAATGAGGGCCCTTGACTTTTGCAAAACCAAACAGTTATTCTGATCCTGATGAGTTTAATTTTACTTTTGGTTGACTACTGATGAATACATTATATTTAAAATAAATATTATATTATCAATATTCATAATCAAACTGAATGTCACTTGGTCTTTAATATTCTTTTATTTTTTTAAGAGGGATATACAGTGCTTGCTTTTAATAAAGCCACAAACTATTCGTAATTAGGCCTTTAATTTTATCTTAAATCTTTTCTAATGGACCTCCACACAGCTGGATGTAAAAAGGAGGAGGAGGGGAACCTGTGATTTGGCTAATCCTAAACACCTTTATTTTTCCTTTGAGTCGTCTTTCTCTGGTATTTGTAGGTCTAGAACATATGTAAATGTGAATCTGCGAATTGGGTGCAAAGACACTGTAAACAACTGGACAACATAAAGGAAATCGATACTGAATATGATTTGGCTACCTAGTGATTAAAATCCACTTACAAAGATATTCAAGTGGAAAAAATAAGGCTCTAGCGTGCATCACTTCTTTGTTGGAACTCAGGGGCTGTGTAGGTATATAATATTTGGATGTCAGTTTATATAATATGTGGTGTTCTTGGTGCTTTCCAGATGCCCAGCAGTTTATTTTAGTAATTTTAATTTTATTAGAACAGCGTCCTATGACTCGGTGGCTGTATGGTATCTCTGGGAGTGTTCATGTGAAAATCATTAAAGTCTAAATGTTCCTGGCAGGTAATCTCACTGTTTTTTCATCTTTCATCTCTGGGAAGGTGGCCCCGCAGATTGTTTAAAGAAAAAGAAACACTGTTCTACCAGGTACAGATGACAATGCTGCACCCAGACCCCCTGCCTCCCCAGCTGATGGTGAAAAAAGAGAGGCTGTAAATCTGTGGGGTGCTGTCCTGCAGGCTCTACCTGTGGGGAGAATAGTCACCTCCCAGGATCAGGTGCAACACGGCACAGCCCTCAGGGCCTTTCAGCCCCAGCCAACCCCAGAGGGGACAGAGCCCCTAGCACCTGTGATAGGCAAACCTCCCAGACTCACAGCTGGGCAGCTGTATCTATGACAGCTACTTCCTCTGCCACTTCAGAGTCACATGGGAAACAAGAGGAGCTGGCAGCTTGGGGGCCCCGGCTTAGGAGTGGAGTTCAGCGTGAGGCTAAATGAGAGAATGGGGGTGGACTGCAGTGGAGAGGAGAAGCAGGCTTTCTGAATGGTCAGGCTTCGACATCTTCCCCAGGGAGGGGACGAGGAAAGCGAGGACTGTGAATACATCGTCCAGAGGTGTATTCACAGATTCTGGGGAGCAGGCAGAGCAGTAGGCAGGCCTTTTGTGGATTATCAAACAGAGATGTACTCTTGGTAGCTGCAGAGGGCATGCATCCTTAAAGGGTATCACTAGCTCACCTGGGAAGGACTAGTGGCAGCCACATCCTAGATTTCTCGTTAATGCCAAGGATTTCCTTGTCCAGAAACCCGTATTCCCCAGAATCTTAGAAACTTTTCCAAAAATATGATACTGAAGTTCTGTCTCTAGATTTGCTCATTCCGTGGGTCACCTGTAGGCTCTTGAGTTTAGGTCTTTTTTTATTTTTTTTTAAATAATTTTATTGATTTTTAGAGAGAGAGAAAGGGGGAGAGAGAGAAACATCTATGTGAGATCATGACATTGACCAGCTGCCTCCTGCATGCCCTCTATTGAGGATTGAACCTGCAACCCAGGCATGTGCCCTGACAGGGAATTGAACCAACAACCCTTCCATGCACTGGACGATGCCCAACCAACTGAGCCACACCAGCCAGAGCTTGAGATTAGGTCTTTAACAAGAGTCTCAAAGTGGTTTTGATGTAGATAGCCAGAATCACAGTTTATGAGTCATTGTGTTGGATCCTAAAGTCAGGCATCTATTGTGTTGGATCCTGAAGTCAGGCATCTATCGTGTTGGATCCTGAAGTCAGGCATCTATCGTGTTGGATCCTGAAGTCAGGCATCTATCGTGTTGGATCCTGAAGTCAGGCATCTATCGTGTTGGATCCTGAAGTCAGGCATCTATCGTGTTGGATCCTGAGTCAGGCATCTATCGTGTTGGATCCTGAAGTCAGGCATCTATCGTGTTGGATCCTGAAGTCAGGCATCTATCGTGTTGGATCCTGAGTCAGGCATCTATCGTGTTGGATCCTGAAGTCAGGCATCTATCGTGTTGGATCCTGAAGTCAGGCATCTATTGTGTTGGATCCTGAAGTCAGGCATCTATTGTGTTGGATCCCGAAGTCAGGCATCCATTGTATTAGATCCCGAAGTCAGGGATCCTGTAGCTACAGAACTATCTCCAGCCTATAGCTTAAAGATCTCTTTATTTAACTTACAGGTCTCTGAGGAGAGCTAATTTTCCTGGGCCTCCTTCTCTGGTAATTTCCTTTTCCTCTCAAGGTCTTAAAATTTCACACAAGAGTTGGAGTGATCTGAATAGGAGATTGTTTTTCGTTTGGCTTCAGTGCAAAATTCCATCAAGACTGCTCTATACTAATCTCTGCCCCTTGACCATGAGTCTTAGAGTCAGACGCAGGTATGAAGAAAAGACCTTTTCCTGCTCCATTTGTGAGAAGGGTGATGTTATATATATTAATTAGTAGGAATAAGTTAATAGATTAGGTAGGAAAAATTGGACATATCCTTAGAATCTGGATATAGCATTTTAGTTTCATCCCAAGGCCTGAAATCGTATCTACCTTTATCTCTTTGTTTTTCTATATTTTATTTTGTCTGTGTCATTTCGTACAATTGTGTTTCTTAGGCTTCTCAGTAGGTTTGGGCAATGGAGACACTAGCAAAAGGCTGGAAGTGGGGGATAAGGAGAGACAGGGCATTTCTCTCTCTCTGCCTTCATGTTTCATCGCTGGCTTCATCGTCCAGGGTTCTGCTCCCACAGTTTCTTCCCCCATCATTCCAGCTCCTGCCAGGCAGCCTCTGAAAAGACTCTGGGAACATCATCTCCTCCCTGTGTTTCTTCATCCAAGGATGAGAACAACTTTCTGTTACTAATCCCTGGCTTGCTTCACCTGTTTTGCTTCTTAGATCTTTAGTTATCCGTGTAACTTATTCCCTAAGTAAGTTTACTCTGTTTAAAACATCTGGAGAGGAGAGGTTCCTCCTTCCTGTTGGACCCTGCCTGATTCACTGGCCACAGCTAAGACGCTCCCTTGCAGAGCTTGATCAAGTTTAAGGAAGGTCGTGTACTATAGTGGAATGGATCAGGGCTCAGAATTCTGGGGTTCAAGTTTTGACCACAGGCAAATAATTTCATTCTTTGGACCTCTGTTTCTTTGGCTGTGAAATCCCAATGGGTAGACTCCAAACTTCTCTTTTATCTTCACACCAAGTCTCCCACAAAGGGAATGGGATTTAGACTTTAATAGGCTGATTGAGAGCTATAGAAATATCATGTATGATCTGCCTTGTGTTATAACTTATTATAATTACTCATTATAAATGCTCACTATATATAAATACTCATTATAAATATAAGCACTCTTTTATGCTGAGCCCAGGCATAGCTTCACCCATGCTTTTTAACATAATGATTCTGGCAAAGGGTAAGATTTGGCAAGCAAGTTGAAACCCATTTTCCACCCGTGAATCCAGGTCTTTACTTGTTTTTTCATATTCAGAGACTGAGGCTGAGAGAGGCTAAATGCATGTCAGATGCAAGGAAAAAATACATTTTTATTTAAAAATTATCTTGATATGTCAGCATATTATATACATATATATATATTTATTATGTGAGTGTGTGTGTGTGTGTGTGTGTGTGTGTATTTAATATCATATAATTTGTTTGAATTGGGAAGGCAGCTAGGAGATCATCAAATGCACATTTCCAGCTTATGGACGAGGAACATGAACTCGCTCTCTGAAAACAGGGGTGTGTGTTTAAATTCTGTGGGGGAAATTAAAGGAAAACAATGAAGGGGTGTTTGTTTTTTATTTCAAGCAGTTAGCAGATCCTTTTTTTTTTTTTTTTGGTTGATAAGTGACCCTCTACCACTAGAAGTGCTACAATTTTTATGTTTTTGTTTTGATGATTAACACATGTCAACGTTGTACTTTTCGCTTTTGGAATCTGGGGAATGGAAAAGTTCATCGGCAAATTGTCCCAGAAAATAGAGGGAATGAGAGACCCACAAATGGCTTTTAATTTCTCACAGAATTGCCGTATCTCGCGTGTCGTGGAGTCAGCGTATGTCAGGTCCCACTGAAGTTCTGCCCGTGTAGGGCAAGCAAACAAAAGGTGGCAGACAAAAATATAAAACTTCTGGCGTTTATTTTAGCAGCTCATTTTTGATGGAGACGATAAGTTTGCAGAATATATGAAACTCTGTTTTATTTTCTATAATCTGTCTACCTGCTGATTTTTTAATCGTAAATGATCTCACAGTGATTGCCACAGATTTCCCATTCATTGTAAAAGCGAAAGTGTCTGAAATAAGGAGCAGAGCAGTTGATTTGTTTGGTTACATTTCACAGAAACAGCCCATTCCCGGTTGTATGTGCTCCAGATGTGGGCGAGCAATAAGGCCGAGCTTTCCAGAAACCCGAGGTCGAGATTTTTCCTTGCCGTTTTGTCCGGTTCATTATTTATACGCCATATGCTCGCTCAGATTCACTCCTCTGTTATATCAATTAAAGCTTTTGGCTGGTTTGTTGTTGTTATTAAAGTGTGATGTCTCTATCGCGGAGCATTTTCATTTAAATGTTTATTGTTCGCAGTGCCGGCTCCCGAGCCGTACCCACCGGAGGGAGGGAGGAGAACCAGGACATCAATCTTACCAGCTGGGTTTATAGCTTCATTGTCTGGTCTGACTTTATGAGAAGAAAGCACATGGTGGTAGAGGAGAAAAATTGCTAGGGGGTAAACGTGTCCTGTGAAATGCCACTCTTGGCTTTCTGACAGGGTATAAAGGGAAAGCCTATGGTGATTTGTTCAAGTGCAGTGATGGAAAAGAAGCCAGGGTGGACTTTTTGGCAGGGAGCTGAATTTTCCCTTCTTGCGTAGATGTTCGCTTTCTGGGGGGAATGCGTTCTTCCACAGAAGCAGTAAAGAACATCATTATGTCTCTTCTTAACTAAAAAGAGGGTTTACATGTTAGTGGTGCCACCTCAGAGAGGGTTGGCCAGACCACAGGGAAAGCCAGAGGGGCTCAGGAGACTGTGGGATCTCACTGACCCAGGGCCTGATTCATCATGAACTCTGCATCCTGAATGTCAGCCCTAGTCCAAGTGCCCATAGTGTTTGATGGTGGTCCCAACCACCCCCCATTCAGTATCACCTGCCTCCGGGAGGAAGGGGGGGCAGCACTGTGGTTAGAGAAGATGGTTAAAGGAGACTCACTGAATTCAGATTGCCTGTGTTCAAGTATATCCCTCCCATCTACTGGCTCTGTGAGTGGAGCAACTTTCTTCATTTAAAACCTCAGTTTCCCCAACTGTAAAATGGGCACAAAAACAGTGCTTTGGGAAGATCATTTCTGTACACAGATTTGCACAGTGTTAAACCCGTGTTGAGTATTCAATAGATGTTGGCTTTTATTATTTTTAAGAGATCGTGACGTGCATTAAGGACATTGCAGATGTCCTAAAGACATGATCAGGCCACCCAGAGCATCCCCCGCAGACAACCCCAGGCCTGAGGGAGGACACTGTGAAGGCAGGGCGGGATCGCGCTGGAAGGCTGAAAGTTTGCTTTTCCTTGACGTTCTGTCTCCTTCCTACAACAGGAAGTGGGGACATGGGGCCTGGGGTCTTCTGCTTGAGAGGCCCCTCTGGCTCAGGAAGGCCGACAAGGCCGGGGGGACACGGGTATAAGGAAGCACACTTCTGTCTGTTCGGGGCTGGCTCTGTCCGCATCTTGGGGGTGAGAGCGATGAAGGGAACCCTGTTGGTGCACCGCCCAGTTCATCTCAACATGAAGGGACATGAGCCCTGTCAGGACTATTGTGAAATTAATGGAAATAGCACTTTTTTTTTTAATCCTCACCCGAGGACATTTTTCCATCTTTCTGTTCAGGGAGAGTGGAAGGGAGAGAGAGGAACAGAGAGAGAGAGAGAAACATCGACGTGAAGGGACACATCGAGTGGCTGCCACCCGCACGACCGACCAGGGCCAGGGACAAACTGCAACCGAGGTACGCGCCCCTCGCGGGAACCGAACCCGGGTCTCTCAGGACCGCAGGCCGACGTTCTAACCACTGAGCCAAACTGGCCAGGACGGAAATAGCACTTTTGTTTTATATCTTAGGGACTGCGTTGTAGTGGAAGAATTGTAGGTGGTTGTCAAGATCATGTCTAGCCCTGGCCAGTTTGGCTCAGCGGTTAGAGCGTCGGCCTGCGGTCCGGAGAGACCCGGGTTCGGTTCCCGCTAAGGGCACGTACCTCGGTTGCAGTTTGTCCCCGGCCCTGGATGGTCATGTGGGTGGCAACCACTCGATGTGTCCCTTTCACATCGATGTTTCTCTCTCTCTCTCTCTTCCTCTCTCCCTCCCACTCTATCTGAACAAAAAATGGAAAAAATATCCTCGGATGAGGATTAAAAAAAAAAAAAAGATCATGTCTAACCACATGATGTGGAAATTAGATAATTTTCTGATAAATACCAAACTAGAGAATTGAGGCCAGTTTTTCTCCCCAAATTTCCTTAGTGTTCCTTGAAATGACGTCTCTCTATGGGCACACGCATATTTTGCTGAGGGATACATCTGGGATGGAGGCTTGTCGGACACGCTTTCTTCACTACTCTAATCAATATTTACTGTGTGTTAGGAGTCAGGAAATGGAACTGGGGTTGCAGCAGGGACCAGACAGATGGGGACTTGCTCTCCCAGAACTCGCACACTGACCCTCTCCTCACAGGCAGGCTCTGGGTGATAGCTTGTCCACAACCCGCCATCAGTTCCTTCCCGCCCTCACTCAGATGCCACTGCTTTGACCAATAAAATATGGAGGAAGCGATGCTCTGTCCATTTGGAACCTGGTCTTCAAGAGGACGAACAGGTTCTGCTTTTCCTGGTTCCCTGCTGGTCGTGGGGGATGTCTAACAGCCCTGAGACCACCTGAGGAGCCACCCGAAGCTGGGGGATCTGGGGGAGAACCGGGAACCATCCACAGACACACGGCCCCAGTCGGGCTATCGCAGGCCTCTCCAGCTGGTAGAGATGCTCCTCTGTGCGCTCACGGAATTCTTGACCGGCATCAGGAGCACAACAGAATGGGGGTGGCTGTGAGCCACACGGGGTAGGGGGTTTGTTAGGCAGCTGCCGGTGGTCGGAACACACGGGGTCTCGTCCGACTTCGATTCCTGGAGCCCAGCGGGGACGAGCACGCAGTGAGTGCTGGCGAAGTGTGCACCGAGCTCTGTGCACCGTGCTCTGTGCACCGTGCTCCGTGCACCGTGCTCCGTGCACCGAGCTTCACTCTTACCCTGCACTTTCCCTCTGCCTTTGTGGATGCCCACTTGTCACCAGAACAAGTGGTGCAGAGGCAGAAGTCAGCACATAAGCTGTGCAAGGTTTGGACCGACTTCACAGGTTAGAGCATTAGTTCCGGTGGAGACACGCCTGCTTCTTCAAATCACCCTCGCAGACCCACTTTTGGCCTGATCTTTGGCATGGAACTTGGCTGACTCTCCAACTTTGACTCTTTTTTTTAAATCCTCACCTGAGGATATTTTTTCATTTATCTTCAGATAGAGTATATGTGTGGGGGAGAGAGACACATTGATATGAGAGAGACACATCAACTGGTTGCCTCCCGCATGACCCTGACCAGGGCCGGGGACGAACTGCAACTAAAGTACATGCCCTTGACCGGAATCGAACCTGTGACTCATTGGTTCACGGGCCGATGCTCTAACTGCTGAGCCTAACTGGCCAGGGCTCCAACCCTGACTCTTGACTAATCTGTTGCAAGGACATTGACAAAAGTCATGCTGAGCCAATCAATTGCCCTGCTTCTTCCAGTTCTTCTAAGTCAACCCTCTCCGGTTCTTGAGTGATTAATTCTTAGTCTTTCTCATGTTTTATATAGTCCTGACCTTCCCATGACACCTATGTAGTTTCCCAAAGGGCGTTTTCTATATTCAGAAGGACTTGATTCAGTAGACTCTTGCCTGATTCTCCTACACTACTCTTCCACTCCACAAATGGAATGTTCTGTACCCCTTTCCCCATGGAGTCAGGCATACCTCTGACTGTGGTACTGCCCACTTGGACAGCCTATGGGCCTCTCAAACCCAACGTGAGCAAACAAATGATCTCCTCTCTCCTGGTCACCTAAACTGTACACCTTAGACTGACTTTTACACCTTTCCCCCTTCTCACATGGTGTTCAAGCAGTCCTCTGGCCTTACAGAGTCTTCTTCCCAGATGTCGCTCACACCTGCTTCCTCTGTTCCATTACAGCTGCCATTACCTGTTCTATTGTAACACCTTTCTCCTCCATGCTGTCCCACTCATGTCAGATTTACTCTCCAAATGTACAGCTGCCCACCCTTCCACTCCTCGACCGACTCTCCATGCGACAGACACGTCACATGGCGTTCTCAGCCGTCTTCAATTGGTTCACCGTTGTATTATGTCTCATTGTTGTCTTTACTACAGAGAAACGGGACTGTTTTGCTTCCAGGCAAGCACAAGTCTTCTCTTGCAATTGGAACTAGATTCTGAGGTTCTTTTCCTCTAGAGCTCTTCTCCCTTCTCTAAGAGCCCACCGGTTTCCAAAGTCGGCCTCTTCCAGCCCACCCAGGGGAAGCCTTTTCTTCGGCGGAGCTCACGGAACGTGAGGCTGCTCTCTAGGGCAGCGGTCACTGGGCTCTGCAGTGTAGGTGTCTGAGCACAGCTCTGAGACCTGCTGGCAGACCTGCTGGCAGACGAACCTCCCTGAGCACTGGGGCTGGGCACACAGGAGCTGTCTCAGTCTTGGAGAGATTGGACTGACTTGAGTTCAGCTGAGCTCAGACTCTCCATTTGTCATGATGGGTCAGATCTCTCTTACCAGATCCTTTTCTCCTCCGCTGTCTTCCTTTCTCCTCTTCCCTCTCTGTCCTCTTAGGAGCTCAGTGCTCGCAGGCATACCTTGGGTTGCATGCAGTCTTCCACCTGCATGCCGAGGCAGTGTCCTGGCTCCTACGCTTTCTCTTCTCCTTCGCTTCCTTCAAACTTACCTGCCCTGGGCTTCCCCCTTGGGCCCCACTTCCTACAGGAACTAATCTGATAATGTCTACAGTGTGCATGGAGGTGAAAATCAATAGAAACAGAAGCAGAAAGACTTGCCATTGTTTGGGGGTTCACTGATTGCTCCCACTGACCGCTCCCACTGACCATCGCAGTTCAGGCTCTCACGTGATCTGTCATTTGGGTCACTGCCGCAGGTCCCAGTGGAGTGTCTCCCCTTGCTCACTCTCTGAGCCCTGGGATCCTGCTTGTCGCTTCCCAGCAGGTGTCAACACAAGGCTCTGGTCACTTTTGCTGCGTTTTGAGCTTCTCTGTCTATCTTAAGTCTTTCATATTCAGACTCCCAGCTACCCACGCTCCCTCTCTCTAAGGATATCGCATGGCCCTTGCTGATCCCCTTCGCTTTGGTGAGACCCACTCCCACGCTCATGGTCTCCGCACCCATCACTCCCAAATGTGCTCAGGGGTTTCTTGTTTTCATCCCACGGATCACCCTCTTCCTGGCATGCCCCTCCGTTCCGCCCTGCTCATCAAAAACCACCCCCTCCTTGGTGCAGATTCCTTTTCTTTGGGGAGCAGTCCTGGACTGTCCCCCGCAGCTGTCTCTCTGGGCTCTGTATGGAGCTAATGCTTCTCTGCATAACTGTTTGACAATTGATCATACACTAGTTTGTGGCACTTCTTGTGCATCATTGAGCCGTTATTTCTCTCCTAGATTTGTTCCCTTTCCTCGTGTTTCTGTCTTAGGTATTCAAGTTCCCTGAGAGCACGTAGCATACCTCTTTCTGTCCCCCTCAGTGCCTTGATAACTTGTCATAGCTGCCCTATAAATATTTCGGGAATATTAAGGTTTAACCTTCCTCAGGTGAGCTCTACATTTCTTTTATAACAGTGATCTCTGCGGCCTTAAGTCAGACAGTAATTATTGTGGGACTTTCTCTGATTAGCACGGAGGCCATGTACCTAGGGGCCTTTGGGTGTCCTTTAGGTCATCTTATAATAATGATGACTGACTCGTCCTGAGGATCCCCGTGTGCCAACCTCTGTGCTAAACTCTCTAAAATATTATTTTATTTAATCCTTGAGATAATCCTATGGGGGTAATTATTATTATGATCCCAGTTTACAAATTAGGAAACTGAGGTACAGAAAAAATTAAATAATTTCCCCAAGGCTGATAGCTCATGTGTGTGGTGTACCAAGATTTCATACCCTGTGCTGTGAAATTTTAGCTACTATTCATAGCAAACTCTGACCACACATGTCAAAAAAATCAGCCCTTATATTTCTACACTGTTACCCCTATATTCTATATCTTTTATGCATAGAATCTTATTTAATTGACTCAAAACCCCTGTGAAGAAATTGGGGCACTCCAATTTCATCCCTGTTCTTATTTGTATTCTGGATTTCACCATCTACCATAATCTCAGGCACTTAATGCTGCTGATAATGCCCCCTCTCTCTCGTAAAATTTTGCTCAGTAACATCATAGACACTTGTGTCGATTAGGAATGCATTTAGCTGTTGATAACAAAAAAACTCAACTTACTATGGCTTAAACTAATAGGGGTTTATATTTCTTAATAAAACAAAATGTCTGAAGGTAGGCAACTGGTGCTGTTGGATTAGTGGCTAAACAACATCTGGCCTCTCTGCCATCCTCTTAGCCTTTCCCTCATACGTGACACCTCATATTGGCAAGATGGCTGCTGTAGCTCCAGAGATCATGTCCCTTCAGGGCAGGGAGAAGAGGTATCACCTCCTACCTCCCCCCTAGCACTTCCATTCATGTCTCATTGTCAAGAATGCATCCTAATTGAAGCTGGAGGGGAGGTGGGGAAAGCAAATGTTCAACTTGGAACATTGTATCTCTAAAAACCAGGGTCCTGTGATCAAGGAGGAAGGGAGGAATGGATACTGGAGGAGTAACTGTCTACCATAGCACTTGTTCAATCTTAGGTGAATAAATAAGCAAATGAATACATAAACTTAAGCTTATTTATTTTTAAGTTATGAAAGTAATATGTGAATGCATTTTTATTGTAAAAAAATCCAGTATGTCAAAGAATACAGGATAAAGAGAAACTTCCTCTCTTTAATCAACCCCAATCATGCTCCCCTCCTTGGAGATAATTATTGTTATCAATATGATGAACATACTTTTAAACATATCTCTAAGCATGGGCAAATGTGTCACACATTCATATATCTGTCTATATCTATATATCTATCTGTATCTGTATTATATCTATATCTAATCTATATCTACCTATCTATACCCCTATCTGTCCATGTATCTATGTATGTATGTATCTATCTATATACATATATATTTATACAGAAATATATGATGAGTTTATAGTTTAGTTTTCTACATGGAATAATATGCTTTTTCTATAAAATGAGAATTTCTTGTAGGTTTTGAGTCTGTGCTTTGCTCTTTATTTTTTTACAGTATGTTAGTGTATCTTAGAACTCTGCCCATACCCAGAGAGCTCCCTTATTCTTCACCCTGACTCCAGAGTAATCATATATTAGATGTGCCATGGCTTACTTAATCTGCCCCTTGTTTTTGAATGTTGGGATGGATTGTCTGACCTGGACTAATAACCTCGTTTTCGAATAAGGAAAGTGCAGTTTAGTGGAGGATCAGTGACTCTTGTTGGTCACACACCTGGTCAGGTAGGGCGCTGCAGAGCCAGGTGTCAGGATTCTCCCGGCCTGTGCACGTCCCAAAGCTGTCCTCTGTCTGAGGAAGGCCGTGGTTGGAGCCACGTTGTGGGGCTCCGTCGGGACCTGGAGTTCACTGAAATGATTCCTCTGGCAATACTGACTGGGGTCAACATCCCACATCAAAAGACTTCCAACTAAATAGCTGCTGGAGACATAGACATAGTTTTCCTTAAAAAACTACCTCAGAAGTTTTTCTTCCTGAAATGATGTATCACAAGCATCCCTGATTTCTCAGAAGGAAGTGATTTGGATTCTGTCCCGGAGTCTGTTTTCTGGGTAAAAGGCTGACAACAGAGATGAATTCTTTGAGCTCTGTGCTCTCCTGAAGCTCACGGTGGGGACGATCAAGCCACGTCAGGGCAGTGCCAGAGAATCATCAGAGTCTTTTTTCCCCTTGGTCTTGGAGGGCAGGGGCAGATTTGCCCACGTGCTCCTATTTGAAAGTGTAACACATACGTTAACACATGTAAAGGGCCATGAAATTACACGATGCTGCATTAGAGCCTCTGGAAGATCAAATACAACCCCAGCATCTCTGTATTTTCTAGGGGTTGGCAGGGAAAGAGCCGTCTGCTGGAGCGGAGCTGTGGCAGCTCTCATTGTGTATTCACTTCAAATGATGGCAAAGACACATTGTGTTGTGCAGAAATGCTCTCCGACTCCCTTCGGTATGGGTAAGACCTGGACGGGGCCGAACGCGGTGTGTTAGCTGCTCCAGATATTAATCAAGGTCAAGGGAAGGTGAGTGTTGGAAGGCAGGAGAAGATTTTCCCTTGACGTCAGCTGGTGCATACAAACCAGGAGGAAGTTCTGTTGCAGGAAAGAATAAAATATCATTTTCCCTTCTGTTTCTTTCAAAGGCACGGCTTATTTACATAAACTGAAATGTTAATTTTCTCAGAAATCAAAGCCACTGACAGACTATTAAGTAAAATGCATGTGTGTGTGATTAACACTGGTTGCCCTCTTGCTCTAGTAGAACCTTATTTTTTCGAAAAACATATGGAACTCATTCATGCTTGTATTACCCCGTATCTGTGTGTTCATATAGATGTTTGACTCTGTGTTCGGTGAAATGTCATAATTTCTTTTACAACAGATTCGGAAGAGAAAATGCTGCTTAGTGCACAATATTATAAATGGGAGAGGAAATTAAACTGTGTGTGTAAGTGAAGTGAGGATCATGAAAGTGCCCTGTGTATCAAGGAAGCAATTTTCCTACGGGATAGAAACCTTTCAATAAAATCTGGACGGCAAGGAGCAAATTTTAGAAATGGAATTTTGCCATTGATTATATGATGGTCTTCGGGTTTGGGGGGAGGGGAGCTGCTATTTGAAGTCCTGTTGATGAATGTTTGCATTTGTATCAACGTTTAATAGGGGAGTTTCACAGGTGCTTGGGAGCTACCAGCCTTGTTAGTTCCCTGGCTTGCGGATGTATCGAAGAGGGTAAGATTGACTTGGGGAGGTGCAAACACCAATTCTTCTGGAGTTTCCAGCAGAAAAACATAATTTTTAATCTTCACCTGAGGATATTTTTCCATTGCTTTTTGGAGAGAGTGGAAGGGAAGGAGGGAGGGGAGGAGGAGGAGGAGGAGGGGGAGGAGGAGGAGGAGGAGGAGGAGGAGGAGGAGAGAGAAAGAGAAAGAGAAGAGACACAGTGATTGGTTCCCTCCCAAATGACCCCGACCTGGGATGGGGATTGAACCTATAACCCAGGTACATGCCCTTGACTAAGAATTAAACCCATGACCCTATGGTCCACAGGCTGAAGCTCTAGCTGCTGAGTCAAACCAATCAGGGCAATTCTTTTTTTTTTTTTTTTTTTAATCCTCACTTGAGCATATGTTTTTATTGATTTTTAGAGAGAGAGGAAGGAGGACAGAGAGAGAGAAACATTGATCAGTTGCCCCCTATATGCACCCTGACTGGGGATTGAACCAGCAACGTAGGTATATGTCTTAACAGGGAGTCAAACCTATAACGTTTTGGTGTATAGGATGATGCTCCAAACAACTGAGCAACCTGTCCAGGGCAAAACATTAGTATTTTTGTGGATGATTCTAAATGGATAATTTTAGAAATTACATGAATAGTATCAGAATTTTCAGAAATTTAGTTATTTTCACAGTAACTGGCCAGAAATAAAAAAATACATGAAATTATTCTGATTACAGAGTGTGCAGTTGCATAATTCAGACAATGATGCTTTCTTAGTAACTCAGTGAAAACATTCTGATGTTGGAATAGCTCAGCGATCACTGGCAATGAACTGCCCTGGTGGTGCAGACACTGAGTCTGACTGAGACCTGTGGGACAGGTGGCGCTGGGAACCGGGGCAGTGGGAACAAGGACGTGGTCTGAGAAGATGGAGCACGTTCTGCTCTCACCTTCTTCCCGATCTCGCTGCTGAAACCAACACTCGTCTCTGGTTCTCACATCTCTGATCACTCCCCTCAGGTTCCTTCCCAGCTTCCTGATCTCTCAATACTGGAAGTGCACTGTGAACTGCTCCTGGACCATTTCTCTTTTCTGTTCACACTCACTCCCTAGAGCAGTGGTTCTCAACCTTCCTAACGCCACGACCCTTTAATGCAGTTCCTCATGTTGTGGTGACCCCCAACCATACAATTATTTTCGTTGCTACTTCATAACTGTAATTTTACTACTGTATGTCTTAGGCGACCCCTGTGAAAGGGTTGTTCAACCCCCCAAAGGGGTCGCGACCCACAGGTTGAGAACCACTACCCTAGAGGGTCTTCTTCAGTTGCATGGTTTTAACTCCTGATGGCTCCCAAATATATCCTCCAGCTTGGACCTCTCCCCTAAACTAGGTGCACATATCCAACTGCCTACTTGACGACTCTAGTTGGGCCAATGAGCACCTCAAAGTTGACATTTCCACACCTGACCTTCTGATAATCTCCTGTAACCAACTCTACCAGCAACTTCCTCACCCTGGTTAATGTATTGACATTCTTCTAAAATCTCGGTACTATCCTGTCTCCTCTTTTTCCACATTCCGATGGGTCCTCCCCCTCAGCTGCCACCAACTTGGTCCAAACCATTACCATCTTTTGCCTCTTAACTGACCTTCTTGCTTTTGCCCCTCTGCAGTCTGTTCTCAGCCAGCAGCCAACATGATCCTGTTCAAATATGTCACGTGGATTTCTCTCATTCAGAGTAAAAGCCGGAGTCCTCACTGGACTAGAAAGCCCAACACGATCTTGCTCCAGGTTACATTCCAGACGTCCTATCCTACACTTCCCTCCTTGCCCGTCTCTTCACTCCAACCACGCTGGCCTCCTTGTGTTTCTAGAACATACCAGGAATATTCTTGCTTCAGGGAATTTGTATTTTCTGTACCTCTTCTCAGAATGCTCTGTGTGTACCCACATAGTTCTCTCTCTCTCTCTCTCTCTCTCTCTCTCTCTCTCTCTCTCTCTCAAGGTCTTTTAGTCCCTTATCTCAAGTCTTACCCCTCATCTGACACCACTTGTCAGACTGCCTGAGTTTGAATCTTTTCCCCTCTACTTTATAGCCATGTGACCTTGGGCAAGAAAGTAAGATGCCTTAATTTCCCTGTTTTTTAAATGGTGATAATAATCACAGTATTAGGTTGAGCCATGAGATTTCCACATCCTTAGGTCAACTGGTGCAGTATTGGTAAGCTGCTTATGGTTCAACCTAAGACCTATCTCACCGGGACCTGATAAGGACTAGATGAGGTCATACATGTGGAGTGCATTGTGCAGGGCCTTGTCTATTGTACATGTTAAATATTTTTGCCTATTAATATTGAAAAATAGAGTCCCCAGTGGGTCACTAAAGGCCTTCCAAAATCTGGCCCCTCCTCTATCTTCTTCTTTTGTGCTTCATAACATACTTGCCACACTGTGACAGCGAAGAGCTTATGGATTTCCTAAACTCAGCCGGCTCTTTCACATCCTTTTGTTTCTGATTGTGCCAGTGCCTCCTACTGGAATCCCCCTCCCCACCTCTCTGGACATTAAGATCAAGCACATTTATTCCCTTTGCCTCCACCTCTGTGTAAATGTCTCTGTTTCTCCTAATGTCATCTTCCTCTGTGCTCTTTCTGAGATTTGAACAAACTTCATTGTGTCCATTGCAATGGTGGATTCACACATTTGTCTCCGTTACTTGACCCTGACTTTCTTAAATACAAGGGCGGTATCTTATTTGTTTGTATCTTCCAACGACCTTTTGCAGTCGGACATCTAATAGATTCCAATAAATATTTGGTGCATGCATGAACAGACAAGTTCGGAACTTGGAGACCCCATTTTAAGAAAGCTCTAATATACCCCTGTTCAAAGATAAGCTAACAGGTAAGAAGATACGCAAACCATGGAGGCATGATGAAATGGACACATTTCAGAAAGCTGGGGAAATAGGCTCCGGAATATAACAGGACGGAGAGGGAGCAGCACTGGGAAGCAGAGATACTGAAATGAATCCGATCTGAGCGGATGGCTGCCTGCCTTTTGGCCCCTTCGTGGTTTCTGATGGTGTGGCTGGCTTTTGTCCTACAGCTGACTACAGGAAGCAACTTCCCACCAGAGGGTGAGCTGGAGACCGGCAGGGCTGTGCCCTCATTCTGAGTGATGTGCCAAAAAAGCCCCAGGAGGTGAGCAGTTTCTTCCAGCTGTCCTTTTAGAGGCCCCAGGCTATACTGGCTTAGGAACGGAATCTGAAATGATTTTTAATTCAAAGGAGAACATTCTGGCCTGGCATCAATGCCTTAGATCTACACACACCTGGGTTATCAGATAAATAGAGGCTGGTGGCTTGGAGCTGATGGTGAGCAGAAAGCCCTACTATGGCTCTTGAAATGATACAACCTGTGTCCTTTCTCTGTGGACCACTGACCTTCTATCGGGGTATCAAAAGCACTGGTCTGGAGAACACCAGCTTGCATGATAGCTGCATTTTTTTCTCCAGTCCCTGGGAAGGAACTGAAGTGATAATTATAGGAAAGAGAAAGTTAAATGATTCTATTGTCTTGCTCAGTTAGATTCTTTGCCCTGCTAGGATATTTCATGATCATGGCACGGGGATTTAGATTATAACCAGACGATCTTAGGTGTCCGTGTTTCTTTTGGTGCCTAGTATTGCATCTTGTAAATGGACAGTATTCAGTGAATTGTGCTATGAAGGCTGGATATTTCCAACTACAGGAAAACTGGCCAAGGAGTGAGGCATTCAGCTGGTCCATTTCTGGGATTCCTTCAGGAAAACAAGACTGAGAGGGCAGGATCTCTTGTCATTTTATTTTTTAGCTGGTCTGTAGATGATGGGACCATCCACAATTTTCTAGTATGAATTAATTTGTTGGCCCTTAAAAAACAGTGTCATTGCTCCTCCTCCTCTCTCCCTCCCCCCTCCTCCTCTTTCACACCTCTACCACCTCCTCTTCCTCTCCTTCCTCCTCCTCACCGCCTCTCCCTCCGCCTCTCTCCTCCCAACCCTTCGTGTCCCCTTCCTTTCTCCCAGCATTTCTCCTCTTCCTCTTTCTACCAAAACAAAAACCCCAAAACAACAACAACAACAACAAAAAACCAGTGTTATCACTAGCAAAGGGATGAGAGTGACTTTGTAGCATATTGGCAGTTAAGGGAAATAGTTGAGTGCGTGGATTTTTGGTCAGACTCTCTGCCTTCGAATCTTGTCACTGATATATGCTGGCCAAATAACAGAGATCTCTAGTGTGCCTCAGTTTCTTATTTGTTAAGTGGGAATGATAGTGGTACCTGTCATGCAAGACAAAAGTTATTTTAACTGTTGTTAAAATGGTAAGGAAGACTTCGCTCAGGATTATTGCAATAAGGGTGTCACACTAGGCGAGAGAGATGCGGCTCAGCTCTGCATACAGCAAAGACAGCTGGGGATTCATTGCCGAAGTGCAAGGCGAGGTGCTAGTGAAGGGAACATTATTAGGGGGAGGCAAAAGGCAAGGGTAGTCTTGATAAACCAACTTAACAGGGCTCCTGTGAAAGGCAAGTCAGGGCGATGAGACATCAAGGGTGGGAGGAGGACAAGGAATTCGATCAGATATCAATGGTGAACAGATATCAAGGGTGGGCAGTTCTCCCTAAACTGACTTAGCAGGAGTCTTGCTAAATGTGAATTCAGCAAGGATGGACTGAAACCCCGAGGGTGACACCCGGTTCAGCAGACGGCCGACAGGAGCCTAATTTGTGTGGTCAAGGAGAGAGTGTCTGCCAGTTACGTCTTGGGGTTCAATAGCTAACATCTGTAAAGTGTTTGGCACAGTCCTAGGTGATGCATAAACATTAACTAATGAAACTGGGCTTGCTTTCTATGGCATATAGAATATGGACTAACAGTGTAACCACTTTCCTTTTGTCTAGGCACCTGTGAGGACTCAAATGGGTCAAACTCCAGGGGGGAAAATCCTAGCCTGATTCTCCAAGGATGGAGGCTCCTGACTGAGAGGCACGAGCCTGGAGTGAGTGGTCTGTGGTCTGAATCCAACCGCCAGGGCAGCTTACGTTAGGCAGTTCGCAGTTGGAAAGACGGAAGAGAGCAGAAGGAGTGGCAGGACTTTTCCTTCTCCAGAGACTCTGCCGGGCTTTGTGGAGATGTGCTTGATGTTTGCTGAGTGCCCACTGACAAGCATTTCCTTACATGTACAGCTTTTAACAACCCTGTGTGCCGAGCTTCCCAACGTGACGTTAGCTTCCCATTGCTCAGGGAGGAAGGGGGCCCTCATCCCAATAGGAAAGGGAAGGGGTGAGTGTTCTAGGAGCCTGGGAGACACCAAGGGGGATGCCCTTGGGGTTTAAGACTGGGGTCCAGCTGCGCTGGGGAACCCCTAAGCCCTGATTACTGCAGGGACTGTCCCTTGTGCCCATGCAACATGCCTGCTGCTGAAGGCAATGCTTTTCCAGGAGAAAATGGGGAGAAAAAAAGTCTACAGGAAGAAAAACATTGAGGTCTCCCATATCATTGGCTATGCTCAACCCTTGGCTTCTGATAGAAAAGGTTCCTGGGATTTTAGCTTGATGTTTCTGGATGCAGTTATCTTTGGATGTGTGCATTGACCAGGCTTTCTGTTGTGGCCCCCACGTGGGAGGGAGACTGGAGGTTAGGGGGGAGCTCGGCCAGGCCCACCCTACACTATCTAAAATGGGTGAAAGTGAGGAGAAAGATGACTTTAAGTGCAGGGGGCTGAGCTATACTGAAGGAGCTGCCAGTAGCAGACACTCATCAGTGGTTCAGATGTTAACAGTGACTGGGACAGGTCTCACCACTAACTCTTAATCCCCGTGAAAAAGAATCAAGGCTATCAATAGGCTCTCAAGGTATTATTATTTATTAGAGTGACCTTTGTTGCTAAGTAGCAGCATGATTTTCAGACTGTATTAAAAAATTATAATTGGCGTGAGCTTAAAATAATGTGCACCAGAGTTGGAGACATTAAACTGCGTGGCGGGGATGTAAATTAGCCAGAAAGGTTCACGGGGGGTGTCAGTGCAGTTGTCAGATAATGCTGAACCAGGTCAAATTAATTTCTACTAGTTTGTAGAAGGTACGCAGCAGAGAAGCACCAAGGCCCTGGAAGCTGCAGGAACCACAAAGCTTGGGTGTCAGGCTAGAACTGTGGGACCTCATCCATGCCAAACAACATTAAAACCAGTTGTTGGAATTCAAGGAATGACATTTTCCAAGTTCAGACTTAATCTCATTATAACTCCTTTTTCTTAACTTTGCTGGGCAGAACGTTCAGTAATGACAGAGGGCCAGAGAATATCTCTTACCCCCAGGCTGCCCGCCTAAATGCTGTCCCTGAATTTTAACCAGGGTGAGAACACACTCAGGTGGCAGCAACAGGTTAAGCACTGAACTGATCATTAAGCTAGGTGCGATTCCTTCTCAGCAGGCTGAAAATCTAAATAAGCTGGGTAGGCAGAACACCAGGTAAATTAAGATACAACTTACCCTTTCACCCCACTGTGAAATGGAATCTTAACGCACAGAGGCCCCCGCGGGGACAGAAGTAAACTCTGGCTGTGGAGCTGGAGTGGAGGTGTGAACAGGGGGAGCAGGCAGCAGAGCTCGGGGGAGTGGGCATCGCTGCCGTGCCCCAGGCTGTGGACGCTGTGAGGGCGGGAAGCATACGCACAGTTTAATCCTTGTGAACTGACACAAAGAGAGTCCAAAGTGAGAGAATTTTGTGGTTTGGGCTCTTTGAAAAGTTTTAATGTCTTGTTTTGTGATATGGTGTCCATGGCACCTGGAGCCAAGCGCATGGGGCTGTTCGGTAATGGTGCTGGGAATAGAATAAGGGAATTAAATGGAATTAACTGGTCCGTCACAGGACCATTCTACAGACCTCTGTCCTTTGGCCACTCGGAATGAGTCCTGGGACTGACAACTCAGAGGAGGCGCCACTTTGCTGTCCGTGGCAGAAACTGCTAAGGCTCACCCAAGTCTGTTCCTCTTCCTGGGCACACAGGCAGACCACATGTCCACACCTCACAGGGGGAAGGGAGCTCTGCAATAGAATGCTGCTTTGGGGGTAGGATTTTGAGCAACATAAAAGGCCAGTGGAAGACATTATTATGAAGTGCTAATAAGTAATGCTGATCTATTATTCTGTGATTCCTCAAATAAGCCTGGTGTACCTCCCCAGCTAATTAATAAGCTCTGAGAGACTGGGTGTTGTGGTCAGACAAATCTGTGTTCACTTACTTAGCTATTGGATTTGGGGCAAGTTAACTGAAATTCTCTGAGACTCAGTATCTTCTGTATAGCACAGGGACGGTAACAGACTTGCCCCAGAGGGTTGTTATGAGGATAGAATGGGACAAGTATCAAAGCACACAGCTCAGTGGTTGGCATATAGTCAGTGCTCAATAAATCTTTTCCTGTATACAGCGTCACTTAATATCCATGAGGGGATTGGTTCCAGGACCCCCCTGGATACCAAAACCTGAGGATACTCAAGTCCCTTATATGAAATGGCATAGTATTTACATATAACCTACGCAATCCTCCCATATACTTTACATCATCTCTAGATACTTATAATACCTAATACAATACAAATGTTATGCAAATAGATGTTACACAGTATTGCTGCAGGAATAACTACAAGTATATAAGTCTGTGTATATTTGGTACAGATGCAATCAGCAACCACTATGACCATCGTAGGCTTGCATGGTACATATCAGCAAAAATGTAACATTAAAAAAATATTTTTGATTGGTTGAATTCACAGATGCAGAAGCCGTGGGTATGGAGGGCTTATTGTAATCATTATTATTCATAACAAGGGAAAATTTGAGAGGACCTTGAGATCAGCAAACACCTCATTCTGTAAATGAGGATTTGATAAATAGAACACCAGACCAGCACTTGTTCTTTTGTGTACCATGGACTTTCTAAATCTTTACTTTTAGCTCAAGATGCCCAAGAAATGCTTGAGAAATGTTGCTGGAATACAGTTCCTTGGAGTCATGATGGCCAAGGAGAGGCTGTTGTGTAGGACAGGGTCCTGGGAGCACAGCAGCCCCTATTAGGGTCATGGTCCAGCTCCTTGGAGCGGCATCCACTGGGGTGTTTGGTGCACATCCTAGCTCTGTCGCTTCCCAGCAGTGTGACCTTGTGTAGGTGACAGATTTTTCTAAACGAAGGTCATCTCATCTATAGAAGGAGATGATGACTCTTTACTTAAAGGATTGTTATGAAGATATAAGACCATAAAACACCTAACTTTGAGTTATCCTGAAAAAATCCAACATCTAGTCTGATATCAACAGAGGAATGGATGATTTTTTTCTTCCTGTTTTTGCTTATATTGAATGCTAGCTACAGCCAAGGAATTTTAAGATTTTATACTTCAGAAATTCCAATAATTTAAAATAATATGCTTTAAATCAATATATCTCTATCTATCTCTATCTCTATCTCTATCTCTATCTCTATCTCTATCTCTATCTCTATCTCTATCTCTATCTCTATCTCTATCTCTATCTCTATCTCATCTCATCTCTATCTCTATCTCTATCTCTATCTCTATCTCTATCTCTATCCCTATCCCTATCCATCTCTATCTCTATCTCTATCTCTATCTCTATCTCTATCTCTATCTCTATCTCTATCTCTATCTCTATCTCTATCTCTATATTCTATATCTATATCTATATCTATATCTATATCTATATCTATATCTATATCTATATCTATATCTATATCTATATCTATCTATATACTTCCCAGGTTGTAGTGATAATATGTATTCATTGTAGAACATTTGGAAAACTAGAGAAACATATAATGAAAAGAAATGAAAACAACAACAAAAATCTAATTTTACAACCCAGAAATAACTCATAAGTTTTTGTCTTTCCTTCCAGCCTTTCTTTATTTCAAGCATCTTTAGAACCATAATATGTGTGCAGTTCTTAGTGTAAAAAAAAATTCTGGCTTCTTTTAGCTTTTGTTGCATCTGAGCGTGCTCTCTGCTATCATTCTTCTTTGAGAATGAAAATTATTTTTAATGGCTGTACAGATATTCAGTTGTTTCTATGAACTGTAATATATTTAACTATTCTCCCAATGTTGAGCATGTAGATTGGTTTTTAATTATAAAGAAAACTTCAGCACATCTTGAATTTGATTCAGTCCTTACCTTCCCCAACAAGCTTTCTGCTCTCAGAGGCTCAGGTGCATGGTTGACTCCACTGTCCTTTTGTCCTCTGACTTACAGTTAGTTTTGGTTAATTTGGGACCCAGACAATTGGATTATCTCTTTTCTGAACTTACTTCTTGCTTTGCTTGAAGATCACAGCACCTTTCAGGGTGCGTTCCCTCTAGGCTCCTCCTCTTTTCCACACCCCTTCAGCCTAGGAATGTAACAGCTTCACCGTGACTGGTCCTGGAATATTAATCTCTCCTTCTTATACTTTCCATGCATGTCTTTCACTTCTGTAAAATAAGCAATTGTTAAACTCCTTGAAATTATTCCCTTTTGAGTTTGTTGTCTAATTCCTGCTAGGACTCTGGCTGACATAAAATTCTGATTTGTTGTACTTTTTTTTTTTTTTTTTTAGAGAGGGTGGAAGGGAGAGAGGGAGAGAGAGAAACATCGATGTGAGAGAGATGCCTCCTGCACAGCCCCGACTGGGGCCGGGGATCAAATCTGCAACCCGGTATATGCCATTGGCTGGAATCAAACCTGGGACCCTTCGATCCACAGTCCAATGTTCTAACCGCTGAGCCAAACCAGCCAGGGGGCTCTTATAGCTGTCTTTAGACACGTCTGATCATTCTTTCTACCAAATTTCTACAAGCTAGTATAAAACTTCTGATCCTTATTTTCCTCACCTGTAAAGTGAGATTAATAAGACTACCCAACTCATAGGGTTGTTGGGGGGACAAATGTGATAATGTATGAAAATTCTGTATAGCCTATAAATTGCTTTGCACATATATGACATAGGTTATTATCACCACCTACTTAACCCTGAGGGAGCCCTAAAGAGTTTTGGTTTGGTTCCAGGCTGAGGTTTTGCAATATTAATCTTTGAAATGTTTTGAAAACCCAAAATTAGTGGTGGCTAACAGGTACCTTTGCCTTGCCCCCCTATAATCCACATATTTGGTTTCTCTACTCCAAGAAGAAGTGACCTTAGGAAGTGCTTTGTTTTGTCCACATACTTAGCAGGCCATTATTTTTTGGTGGGATTTCACAAGGACATGGAGGCTGTGGACTCACTTGGGTGGCATTTTCAGTCTGTGGTGTGAAGTACAGCTGACCCAGAAGTCACTCACCTCCCCCAAACAAGCGGTCTCTTTTGAGCTCCCAGGCAGACCTAGTCCATTGCCTTCAGCATGGATCTGTTTTAAAAAAATCCATTCACGCACGTAAGGTAAAAATTGCCTTATTGGCTTTTTGTCTGAAATTTTGGCAGAGCATAGACAGATTTCAGCATTTATTGCCCTTTGAGTGATTTCCAGCTTTGTTCCAGGAAAAATACCATTAATCTTGTGGCAGCGGCTCTATCAATCCAGATGAGGGGCAAGTTGCTTCAGGCATCACGTGGCGTCTCTGACTCCTTTGGCTGTGCGCATCTTCTTGGCCGAGGGGGAGCGTACTGCACACCAGGGGAAGCCTCTCCTCTATTCCTGGAGCTGCTGCAAAGCCCCAAGCCTTGCAGGGGGTGGGGGCTCCGTGCGTCCAGCTGTGCTCCATCAGCCTTGGGAACACATCTGGAAAGGAGGTGTGAGGGGCCCCGTGAGTGGACAGGGAGAGGCAAAGGTGAGTTATGTGTCATGAAGGGGTGTGACCGAGACCTAGTTGACTTGCATTTGTTCTGAACATGATGCAGCTTGGCTCTGTGGCTGGGGGAAGGAGGAGGGCTGTAGTCCTCACCTCCCGAGTCAGTGCCATTAGCTCCCTTCTCTGTGCCATCTTCCTTCTCAGGGTGGTGTGTTGTAGCGTGAAGCTCTTTTAGGTCCAGGGCAGCCAAGAGCCCCAGGACTACTAAACACACTTCCTTTCTTCCCAACAGCTTTGCAGAGCCTGGTATTAGCTTGACTCTGAACCTGGCCTCAGCTGGTTTAATTTCTCTGCCTTTATCATCATCCTATTCTGGAGCACAGAATATTCTAGCCCTCTCTCTCTGTCACCTCATTAATCTTAAACAAGTTGCTTAATGTCTCTGAGACAAGACTTCTTTGACTGTATGAGAGGTGAGATTAGATCACAATTTCTCAAACTTCCTCCTGCAAGGACACCTCTGCAGTAAGATTATTCCTCCCACCTCTTCCAAACAGAATAAATAGTGATTTTATTTTTGTTCCCCAATAAAAGACCTAATTTTTTTGTTCCCCAATAATTTTTTTGTTCCCCAATAAAAGACCTAAGTCACCCTTTGTTAATTTTACCCATTGAGATGTCAATTTGTCCTCATCTTCACAGCCACCGCCAAGGCCGCGCTACATGGGCCCCTCAGCAGCCTTCTCATGGTCTCCTGATCTCCACACTTGCTCTCGCCCTGCAGTCTAAGTGCTCTGATCAAGTCCCCTCCCTGCACAGCTTGCAACCCTTCAATGCCTCCCCAGTGCTCATGTGATAAGCTCCAAGATGTTAAATAGATGACCCACAGCCAGTGATCTGCCTCCTCAGTGTCACCTCATATAACCCACTCTTTCCTCATTCTGAGGATGGCCTTAGTCCAGTAGGACCTCTGTATAAGCTATTTTTTCTGCCTCTTCTTTGTATTTCATGGGTTAGTTTTCCAGATGGGGTCCTGTGCCTCTGTTATGGGCTCTACAGATGAATTCCCTTCCTTTGTAGCATCATCCCAGGGGCGTCATCCTATTGGACCTTCCTGCACTGTGAGCTGTACCAGGCTTAGCATGGTACCCTAGCAGTTAGCATGGGGCCTGGCTTACAGTGGTATGCCATAGACAATAAAGGAAGGAAGGGAAGGCGGTAGGGAGGGAGAAAGGGGAGAAGAACTAAGCTTAGTTTTCTAGATAGATGTCCAGTTTCCTTTTGAGTCTTTGAAATAGTGGTTGTAACACAAAATGCCTCACTTCCAGGTACTCATAGTCAGGTTGGAACCCGCTTTAGCTATTCGCTGGGTCTGGGAAGAGGGTGAGGGTGTTTCTCTTTGCTTCCACTGATACCTTCTCTTTTATCCCTGTTGTGGATGAAGGGAGGTGATGCCGGTGCCAGTGGCATCCTGTAATCTGTCCCCCTGATTGATGGGCACTGGGAGAGGTCAGGCAGAGCAATATACAGAGTAGAATTTGACACTGGAATCATGACTTCCGGCGGCAGACGGTAAGGAGGAAGATAACAGGTTTTCTTTATCCCTGCTGCACGGAAGCTCAGGCATCCTCCAGTCCAACGTTTCTCCAGTCTCCCCATTTGTCAGCATCTCCTGGGAGGTGTGCTAAAATACAGACTCCCGGGTCCAATGCACAAATTCTAGTTCCACAGGTCTGGAAATTCTGATTCAATAGATCTATGGTGGGTATTATACCTCTGTTATAATAGCCTGGGATCCTCAGGGATTCAGATGCTCAGACAGACTTGGGAACTACTGACCTAGAGCCCAACCCCCTTATTTTATTGTATCTTCATTACAACAGCTTTGACTACAACATCAACAAGAAACTACTCCTACAGGTTTGTTTTTCTCACGAATCAAGGTTACATCTTTTATTTACATACCATGTTGATGACTTCAAAGTGTTTTCACTCTTATCTCACTTGATTCTCATGTAAGCCCTTCAAGGTCAGTGGGACTGCCACTGTCATCCTCTGTAACCGGCGTGGACACTGAGGGGCCAGGTGGCCAAGGAAGGACTTGCTAAAGGCCCTGCACCAAGGCTTCTATGATCTGGACACTTGCATCGTCTCTAGGAGGTGCTTGTGAATGCCACACACCTTACTTCATATTTCGTGATATTTAATTTCTGCACTACACATTTGCAATTAGCCTTAAAAGAAATGATTGATGGCCTTTTCTCATTTTTTAAAACGATGCTTTACAGATACATAAAGGTAAGGAGCTGTTAGGGGAGGTTTTATGGCAGATGGTTCTTGGCAGCAACTGCTCTACTTTATGGCAGTCTGGAAATTTTCCTGGGCAATAACTTTCCTTTCTTTTAACAGGCATAAAATAAAGAGGTTCTAGATAGTTGGATCATTATCAAATGATTTTCCAAAGACAACCATAAATTGTCAACACCATTTAGGCACAAACAAGAGTTGTTCACATCTGGAAATTGAATACATCAATTTTGGAGTTTTCCCCTCTTGTTGGGAATGTTACTTGGTTACCCAAACTATTATTCCTTAAATGGAAATGAGACTGAGGAGCTGGGAGAAGGAAATTTGGGGAAAGGTATTCATGCAACTTCCCCAAAGGGTACTATTGCTCTTGTGAACAGAGAAATGAACATTTGATCTTGCTTTCCCCAAAGACGGAGAACAAAGCAAACCTCAATTTAAGCTGAAGTGGCAGAAATTTTAACCATGACAGTTACCCTGGGGGGAATTGATGGGTCTGGAAACATAGCAAGCTACCTGCGTTTCAGCAGTTCACTCAACCAGTATTTTAAACCTTGATTCTATGATTCTGTGCCGGGCTTGGTGCGGGGCACTGCAGAGTCAAGTGGTAGAGAAACAGATGTGAATTCCAGCCTAACAGCAGAAGCCTTCATCCTGCGTGATGTAAAGAAATCATCATGAACATCATCACTGCCAATTTACTGAGTTCTTCCTTTACACCACACACAGGGCTTTATAAACTCTTGAGCATCCCTAAAATGTAGACGTGATTTTAAATTTCATTTGTTCGCTGAGGAAGGGAGGCGCAGGCAGGCCGTGTGGCTGGCTCAAGGTCATGCAGACAGGAGGCAGTGGTGCTGGGATTTAAACCCACCCGTCCCACTCCCAAACCCATGCTCTCAACAAGGTAGACCCTCCCTCAGCACATACCTGCTGCAGAATAAATGGACAGATGAATGAAAGGATTGCAAGCGGGGCTAGACTTTCAAAGGGAAAGCACAGTATTGCAAAGGGGTTGAAACTCGTCTACGTCTGAGTGGGTGTCTCTGTGAGTGGCACTTCAGCCGAGTCCGAGGACAGACCAGGTGGTTGAATGGTGGCTGGGAGAGGTACAAGGTGAAAGTCAGGAGAGTCGGCAAAGATCTGGAACCGCAAGAGACCTTCAAGACCACCTAGTACCGCCCTCTCATTTTATAGATGGGAAAATGGAGGGACCAATGGGAGCACAGAGCTGGGATGACAGACCACATTTACTGGCTTTGGGAAATACCTGGAACTGGTTGACTACAGTGAAAACAGAGATGATTTTTTTTTAAAAGACCATTTACTCTGTTATACCATGAGGCTACAGCGGGGCTTCCTAAGCTTTCTTACACCATGACACACATAGAAAATACCACTGTCTGGATGGGAAAAGTCGGTGCATGGAGGCTAGTGCTCTGGACCTGACGCCCAGACAGCTGAGCACGTCTGTGATCATTCCAGCACTTACCCCTGGGAGAGACCTGGCCTCCAAGACCCGCGTGGAGGCATTGTGAATGGCTCCCCCTGGTGCTCATCCATACTTTCCTCTCAGACTTTGCTGTCCCCGACCCACCCAGTCTCATCCCTTACCTCAGAGTACAGTTCCATACACAGGACCAACCTTACAGATGCCTCTGAAAGTCCATTCTTGGGACAAGCCAAGCAGAGAAAGACAAATATCACATGATCTCACTTATTTGTGAAATATAATGAACTAAACAAACTGCTGAATAAAATTAATCCAGAGACATGGAGGTGAGGTACAGGCTGACAAGCCTCAGAGGAGGCGGTTTGTGGAGGAAGAGGTAAACCACAGAACTTACATGCAGGTATGCATGACCAATGAACATAGACAACAAAGCTTGGGATGGGGCGGGGGTGAAGGAGAGGAGGGTGTCAATGGGGGGGAAATGAGAAACATCTGTAACAAAAACAAATTAATAAATAGAATCATCTTACCAAAAAAACAAAAACAAAAGTCCATAGTTGGCAATCCCCTCCCACCCCCTGCATTACTTGGAACTCTTAATCGACCTTTTCCTCCCACCCAACCAAATGAGCACTCTTTCACCATCAACCCTTTTCTGTTGGACAGAAATAGTCTAATCACACTCACATCAAGTTGTGAAAGACTCCTCTGCTCTCCACTCTCCTAAAGGGAGAAGAGGATTTATGTACCTTGTAAAAGAAGAGTTAGTTAACTAAATACAGCGAATCCTATAGATCCAAGAGCAGCGGTGATATTGCCTGGAAGGAGCTGGGCTCTCTCCGCTCTGAATGAGAATAGCTGGGGGAGGGAGGCCTTTTCTCCAGCAATGTCAGCACACAATGCCTCTTTTTTTTCAACTCCAATGTGTGATACATTTTCATCAACCCAGACTAGGCAAACTTATCAGGATAAGCCTTTGTTTTCTTTCTGGGAATCTGGGTGTTATTAATGGCAATGAGGTTCTCTTAGTTGCTGGACAGTTGCATAGAAATGCTTAATGGGACAAAGGGAAAGATGTTGACCATGTGAAATTGATCTGGACACTCTTGCTCCATTTGCAACCAGACATCTGATTGAACGTGTAGCCTGTTTATTTTTTATCAGTTCCAGGCTGTGGGGATGGAAAGAGGAACTGTAAGTGAGAGTCAAGGAAACCAAAGAGAACTCAGAAGTAGGTCAGGAATGCAATGGTGGACAGGTGGAGATGTCTTCCTGCTTACAGATTATCCTTGTGCATGTCTGTGTGCCTGTACCGCATCCTGGGCCAGGTGTCCCTCACCACCCCATCCCCACTCATCACCTCTCCCAATTACCACCTTGAGATGGTGGTGTCAAGTTCTGATTGACAGACACGTCTGACCTTGTCTCTATCTGTGCTTGGATTTGTTGAATGGGGCACACACAACCCTTCCCCATGGAGCTTTCTCTAGGCAATTAAATAGTCAGGTGATGGCTGCTTAACAGAAATACCATTTCTCTTAGTAGCGTGGACCTGGCCAACAGTTATCTCATCGGCAATTTGGGTGGTAAGGCCTTAGGTGGAGGGTAGGGCAGGTTAGTAATTAGTCAATGATTCAGCTCAATTGCACTTGTATAATGTGAAGTGTGAGAAGTCTCTCCTGTGCCCATCCCGCCTGAACAAGGAGGATGCCACAGCCTCAGCCGCTCTTCGCACTGCCGTCTGAGGTCCTTACTGAGATTCTGGAAGAGCAATTCTGCAAAGGTTTCTCAGCTGTTGTTCCTTTAGGCAGAATTCCATAAAAGCCTGGAAGCAAAGGAGAAATTTAGGCCTCATTTAGCAGATACCACTTTTCTCGTTTCTAGGTATTGCTTCATTGGGACATTCAGATATATTTTTAGTCTATATCTTCTCATGCAAAGGAATTATCTGGATTGTTTAAAATGTGATGTTATCTCCATCAATTTTAATAAATGTTTCAGTTATCTACTTGGTTATTTCAAGTCAGACAATGGTCTCTAGAGAGGGGGTTTTCTCTCTCTCTCGCAGTTCCAGGCTGAGCAGAATATTAAAGGTTATGTTCTGTGTGGGAGGTACCCTTGTTTTTTTGTTTTTTTTTTTATCTTTCAATGCATTGTAGCATAATCCTTTGTGTTCAGTAATGTAAGTTTTCTGGAGTAGGAAGTTTATGGGCATTGAATTCTAGTAGTGCCTAGGAAAAAGGTAACAGCTAGTATTAGCTTCTGTTTACATATGGGAAAGGTAGGGCATTGATGGGAATGTTTTCTCCGTCATTAAAAATATGTTAGGATGAAACCTCTTGAATTTCTGAGCAAAGCTAGTCTATCTTTTGTCTGTCTATTGCTTTGTAATAAGCCATCCTAAAACTCAAGGGATAAAACCACAGCTATTTCTATGTTCTTATTATAGCTATAATATATACTATAACAGTAATTATTGCTATGGAATTCTTGTTGTTCAAGATCCTGTGGTTTCGCTGTGGATTAGCTGGTCTTAGCTGGGCAGCTTCGCTGATATTGGCTGGCTGGCTTGGTTGTCCTGAGATGGGCTTGGACAGATTGGTTCTGCTCTGTGTATTCCTCGTCTTCCTCTTGGACCAGCAGGCTGGCCTGGGCAGGCTCTTCACATGGTGGGAGCCGAAGTGCAAGAGGGCAGGCAGAAACTTGCAAGGCATCTTAAGACTCCCCTGGGAACCAGCACACTTTGATCTCTCCTTGACTCTGTTGGCCAACTGGTCACCTGGCTGAACATAAATGATGGGTACAAGAGGAGTGAGGAGTTGAGCTAATAATGCAACCCACCATATCTAGTGGGCAACAAATTCACAAGCTGAAGCATAGTGTTTTCTTGGTAGGAGTGTTAAGGAATAAATGTGGAACTTTAGGAACACAGGCAAAAGAGAGGTGAATCCAAGGCCTACATTACACCCCTTTTGTGTGTGTAACACACACACACACACACACACACAATGTTAAATGAAAAAGAGATACAAACATTTTAAAAAGCAAATAAATCTTTCACTGAACACTTCTGTCCTCCGTTCTCCTACATATTGCCTTTATTCGTATGCTTTTACTTCTCACCTTCATTTATTCACTCAATTAACAAAGAGATTCAACCATGGAAAACTCTATCACTCATCATTTAGCAAGATTTGCTCTGAGCAGGGGTGCATATAATTTGGTAGGCTCATTAGCCATTCATTTTCTTTTAAATTGCATACGCCGGATGCTGTTGGTTTATGTAAATGTTTCTTTGGTGTTAAAAATGACCTTGTTTATCCCCTCCTAGTCTCAAAGAAAATGATGCTTATTAAAAACGAGAAGACAGGTCACCTGTGCCCTAAGAGGTTCTTAGGTCACTAAATGGACTAGGAAGATATGATTCAGTACTAACTGTTCCTTTAGATCATGGAAGGAATGCTTATTTAAATAAGTGTTTGCAGGGATAGGCTCTTACTCTAAATGCAATGATGTAAGTCTTAACCTACAGGCAAATTTGGAAAACACACCAGTCGACCGAAGGGCAGGATTAAGTGAAATTCCTCAAACGGATTTTTAAGACTGCTGTGCATTCCTTTTGTCTGTCTTGAGTAAGTGTGTTACTCTTTAATGAGATTATTTTGATGTTTTCACCAGGCTTGAGTGCAATGTGTAACAAAGCTTCCTTTCTATTCCCCTTTCCTCCCAAGGAAATGTCTTTCTGTTGGGCTAATAGTTGATAGCAGAATTATTGTACCCAATTGTTCTGATTTATACATTCCAGGTCTGCCCCTAGGATATTATATCCTGCGTGCCTCTGGGCTGAGTGGACGCGAGGTAACCGCAGCCACCTTTCTTCTGTTGCTATCTCTGGCCAGTTATTTGCAGCGACTTGACTGTAATGGTGTATCTTTATCTCACACATGCTGCTCACTCACTCCTGACACAGAGATGTGGTTAAAGGCCCTTGTGCTCCAAAGAAAGTGTTCCTAGTTTGGTTCCCGGAGAAACAGCCCACGATCTTGGAAGAAGGGCTCCATTCCCACAGTCTCAGTTTTCATATTACAAAACAAGACAGATAGATGAAATAATCTCTTTTCCAGCTCTCATTTGCTTGGATTTTCAGTGTTCTCCAGTCTCTGCTCTGACCCTCGGATGCCAGCTGAACATCAGAGACCTTAGGAGACCCGCAGAGCAGGTGGAAGCCATGGAGAGATGGCATCCGGACTCTGCACCTCTGCAGTCCACAGCTCGTGCACCCTCTCACCCTCCCTCAACGCCTCCCCCCTCCACAAGCTCTCCCTTCGCTGGACCCTGGGATACAAAATATCTGTCCCATGCACTTCGACACATATCTAATTCTTAACATTAGTCATTATTTCCTAAAATTCCTGTGAGCTCCTTATGAACATAACTATGATTTTCCTTCTTATTTTCATGTGACAGTAGTTTATTCAACACAGAGCAAGTACTACACGCCGGACACTGTGCCATGTGCTGGGGACACAATGATCCGGAAAGATATAGGCACGTGCCATGGCACAACCTGAAGGCAGGTTTGGTGTCAAGAACAAGCAGAAAATTTCCCTTAGATCTGGTTTAAGGTTACTTTTGCTTTGGTTTCCTTTTGAATCAACACATTAGAAGGAAGCTACAAGTGAGACAAAGATACGAGTTGATGGTGAGACTCTGTAGGTCTCTCATGTTATTATAAGGACGTGTGTGTGAGATTTTGTGGTCTTGACAATCTAAGTGAAGGGGGAATGCTCTTTGTGTTTTAAAACTCCAACTACTTTAATATCCACAAAATATCGATTAATCTATATCTACATGTATGCATAAATGTGCATATATATGTATGTATGTTATGTACCACTGAGTAAGCTCTGACTCCTCACTTTAAAATGAGTGAGGTCTATAATTTCCTATTCTCAACGGCCCTGCTCAGCTCCTGTATACTTATGCCTATGGCTTCTTTTATGGAATCAGTCCATCTCACATTTGGTTTTCTTGTATACGTATACATGTATATATGTCTCTCTGTGTGTATATGTAGATATCTAAATAATTTTGACAGTCAAAGAAGTATGTCATCCAGGCCCAAATTCTAGGCCTGGAAAAATTTTGCTAAGCCAGCAATAAGACCGTCTCTCCTGTCTCAGACTGATTCCAAGACCAAAGGCTTTAGATGTACCCCTCACACAACCTTTCTAGTCCCTGCCCTTAGGGAGTGCCCACTCTCAGTGATCCTGTGATGATCCACAATGACCACAAGAAAAACCCCAAAATTTCCAAATTAAGCATTTGTTATCTTTTCCCTCTAAATATGGCCATTTCATAGCCTCTTGATAATTTACTGATATTACTTAGTTTTATGCTATAACATTTCTCTGCAATTTGGCCAAATTCCAGCAAAAAGTAAGCATGCTTTGTCATATGGTCATCCTCTACTTCCCACTGGTGGAGGTGTGTGACTTTGCTCTTATCTGTGACAATTTTCTATGTGGAGTTTCTTCATCCTCGGTTGGTTCATGGAAGGTTGTAGGGCTTACTTTCTTTTGTTTGTAGTTGAGGTTTTTATAACTAATTAGATAACATAACTGTTTTCAATCTCTAAGATAAAGATAATAGTCCCAATGGTGTAAGAGTTTTGGTGAAATGATGTCTGTGCTACATGCAATGACATGGATGAATCTCACCACTATAACGATGAATGAAAGAAGCCAATCAAGAGCACATACTGTATGGATCCATCCGAAGTCAGGCAGTGGTTCCCAGTGATGGAGAGTAATTGTGAGAGGGTGAGAGAGGGCTGGTTTTCTGGTAGTGTTATAGTTCTTGATCTGGGTGCGGGATGTGACAATTTGCTAAGCACTACACTTGGTATTGGTGCACTTCTCTGCAAATGTAAACCCAACATAACTGATGTCTTTGTTACTCACTATTTAGAACTTTTTAGGTTATTTGTGTCATCATTGCTTGCTAGCTAAAATGGAAAGAGATGAGTGATTCTTCTGTCTTGGCATTATCTCCTAGTAGGAGCAGCGTGGTGTCTTATGCATGGCTTTCTCTACCTCAGTGCTTGGCATATAGAAACTGATCAATATGTTTAGATAAGCATTTGCTGAAGAGGGAATAAAGCCTTGCCTGGAAGTTACTAAGGATTTATCCAAATAATAATAGCAAAAAAAAATCAGATGTTGATGAGTATTGAACAGCCATAGGAGAGTTGGTTCTCTTAAAGCTGTTTTCACAACAGTCATAAAGAGGATACATAAATCATAAGGGCCAAGTCTCTTGGTCATGCTTGTCAGACTGTAAGGAGGAAGAGGCTGAGAGAGGGTTGAGCCTGAGCCTGTGAAGCTGTGGAAAGCGAATTTAGTTGTTTGTAGGGGCTGAGGTGGGCCACAGGGATGTAGTGCTGGGAGGGCACACACAGCCGGCGGTGAGGAGTCTGGATATCAGGTGCTGGGGCCAATCTATAGCATGGGGAGTGAAAAGTTGAAGCGTGGGAGCAGTTAAGACTTGGAGATGAATATTAACAGGCTTGTGAAATCCAGAGAGTCAAACAGCAGGAATATCACGTTGGTAAATAAAATTCTGAGAAGTGCTTCACTGGAGTATCAAGTTTACTATCTGCCAGGCACCGTACTAAGTCATTTTTAAGTGCCTAATTTCTTACTTAATTCCCAGAACAACCCAAGGAGGTAAATATTGTTGTATCCATTTTATAGACAAGGGGATGAGGTTTATCAACGTACAATTTGTTCAAGATCACATAGTAAGTGAAAGAATCTGGGTTTAACCCAGCCTTTTTCTGACTCAAAAGTACTGCTTCTTGACCACCCAGTTTTACTGCCTAGATTCAAGTGCAGAATTTTAGTGTTTAGGTGGGAACGAGGGAGGAAGTCAGGTCTAGGAGGCGGGGCCTAGTTTGGTGGGGGTTTGCATACGTGGACAGGTTATCGGGGCAGAGGTGGTGATGTAGAGAAAGATGACAGGACCCTGCGCTGGAAATGCATCCACCACAAGGTGGTTCCTGAGGACCCCTGAAGCAGGGCCTGTGCTGGGCACTGAGGATGCCAGGATGATGATGTGTGGTCCCTGGGGCTCAGGTCCTCAGCAACAATGCAGGGTCCAGTTATTAGGGTCAGGAACAAGGGCTGAGTGGGGCTTGACACAAGGCTGACTAACACTGGTTTTCTGAGATTTTCAGCTGGGCCTCTTTCAAAGCCAAGGGCACAGTTAGCCTTCAGGTGGGGGATTAAGTGGCTTTAGTCTGGGAAAAGTATACACTGGCACACGAGAGGAATACAGCCTAGGGCAGGGCTATTCTTCTACTTTCCCAGAATTCACTTTCTGTTCTAGAAAGAGCACCTGGGTGTGCTTTGGGAAACTGCTTCTCAACCCTACTAGAGACAATCTCAGTGAGTCAGCCAGTCGATGTTTCCCATCCTCACCTGGTAAAGGGGAGTATTCCTGATACAATATAAGCTAAAAATCACCAGAACACATTCACCTGGAGCGTAGCAACCTGAACACTCACTGCATTTTTTTTTACTACCTAGACACCTGTGAAGGATCTCTTTCTTGTCCTCTCTGTTTTCTATCTCATCCTTAGATTCGGCGAGCTGCTCCTCATCCTTCCTCAGATTTCCATATTTATAAGCAAGCTATTGGAGTTTTCTGTTGTTTACAAAAGCCTGACTGATACAAAGGTGATACATATGAGGATAGTGAAATATCCTCACTACATTGGAGTCCCTTGCAAGAAGGAACACATTCTTCTATATCTTTGAATTCAGAGGTCCCAGTTAAATGCTTTGAATATGGTAAGCGCTCACTAAATGTTGGTTGAGTGAACGATTAAATGAATGAATGAATACAGAGATCCCATGACATCATTCAGCTCACCATGGTCATGTAGACATGGCTAGGAACTGGTGACTAATACGTTGGTAAAACAACATCTTCACGTCTTCATGCCAATCATGTTAATCCAGCCAAGAACACTTCCTGTTATGCAAGTTAAACAAAGCACATCTTCATTTTTACAGCAGCCACCATGTCTCCTGAGAGAACTGGGGTTATTGTAATTCCAGCTTAGCTGAAATACGTAAGGCTTACTCATCCTCTGCATAAAATTGATAACTTGTGCATCTGGGACTGTCTATTTCCTTCCTATTAATTCATTTTAGACTTTATAAGTCAACTGAGCATTCAGCTTTTGAAAAGTGATTCTGAAAAACCATTTTGCATAAATACTAGTAAATACTGGCATGTGTTCTTGGCAAGGGGTGGAAATATTCCATTTAGTCTCTGGTGGCCCCATAAGTAGAAATGCTGGCTACAAAATTGGCTGGGTTTGGATGGCAGCACAACATGTGCTGGTCAGTTGTACTTTCAGAGTTTCTCTCCACCGTGGGAGGATGATTTATTTTAAAACTTCACCAGGGAAGATCAGGCAGATTAGAGAAGTGCACACTCCGTAACTTCAATGACCAGTAGTGGGAAAATTGTTGGTTTTCTTCTTTGGGTTCATGTGCATGGTCAATTGGAAGAGTCTAATGTTGTCATTAAGTTTATGTTTATAGACCGAAAGCATGGCCAAGCTGATAATCTTTTTATAAATTGTAAGCAACAGGATGTTTACAGTTATAAGATGCCACGGCTGTTGACAACTTCATTGTGCTGAATTCTTCCATTGGCCATCTCTCTGTGTTGAAGGAATGAATGGTTACTGTAGCCTTTTAGAAAGTGCCTGCCTCTTTATGGGCTTGGGAGACAGCCACACCTTTCTAAGTCAACCAGGCACTGTTGTTTAGAAAGAGGGTACTGAGCTAGTGGGTTAGCTGTGTTCACTCCTCTGTGTGGATCGGCTTTAAACCAAATCCATATTAACATGGTAAATGGGAGATTAATACAATTAATCCAACAATTGAGTTAAACATATTTGCCTTTAAATATTTTGTGGTTAAGACTCATTTGAAGATCTAAAACTTAAAAAAAATTGTTCCAACTTTCCATTTATGTTTTTGTTATTATACATCTGAACTAATTTACTTATTTGATCTTTGAAGAATGTAATTCATTTCTCATAATTGGCCACTGCACTGGTCTGAATTATGTTATTTACTGTCATGCTATAAAGTTAACTAATTTTCCCTACTTCTCAAGGCTAGTTTAAGAAACTTTGGTAAATATATACACATGATTAAAGCTGTATGGGAATTGCATGAGGTAGAGGCAGGGTTTATCATTTTTTAACACCATAAACATTACCTTTACTCAAAATGTATAAAAAGCAAACTAGAAAATTTTTCTTTTGGCAAAGCAGTGCTGTAATTGAATTGTGCTAGGCCTGTCGGGTGGTGGAAGCCAGGTTTACAGCCAGGTCAAGGGTGTATGAGGAGGCTTCTAGAGGCTGTGGGCCAAGAAAGGGCTGGGCCTTGGGGAGGACTTACACACAGTGGCCATCACGGAGCTGGGCACCTGGTGCTGAAGACAGGTCTGGGAAGTCAGACAAATGTCAGAGTTCTTCAGGTTGGGGCCAGGGGATAGAAGTCTGGTTTGTCAGGCAGGAGAAATGGAACCACGGAAAGGAAGGACTGGGTGACTGCGAGATGGAACCTTGGGAAAGAGTCTTGGAATCAGCAAGTCAGAATTAAGGCAAGAAGGCTTGGCCTCAGATGAAGTCAGAGTTTGAGGTTAGAATCTTGTCATGGACTGAATTACGTCCTAAAATGATAGGTTGAAGTCACAGTCCTTAGTGTCTGTGAATGTATTTGAAAACAGAGTCTTTGCAGATGTACTCAGGTTAAGGCATTAGGGTGCACCCTAATCCATGTGAAGATGGAAACACACGAAGAAAACCTTGTGACCGCAGAGGCAGAGGCTGGAATGATGTAGCTACAAGCCAAAGCATGACAGAGACCAGCGGCCACCCCCAGAAGGCAGGAAGAGGCGAGGAAAGATTCACCCAGGGTCTCAGAGGGAGCATGGCCTTCTGACACCTTGATTCTGGACGTCTAGCTTCCAGAACTGGGAGACAATAAATTTCTGTTGTTTTGAGCCACCCAGTTTATGGCAGGCCTAGGAAATTAATGGAGTCTTCTGGGATACTTCCTATTGTACTAGTCTTTAACCATAGATGGACCCAATCCCTGGACAGAAGTGGGAAATGGGGGGAGTGGGGGGAGCAAGGCAGTTCTTGTCTACATTCACTGATAGAAAACCTGAGAATTGACCACACTTTCCTCTGCCCATGAAGTGATCGTCTTAGGTGAGCAAAGAACCTCTCTCAAGGAGTAAATAGGAGCAGGATGCTGTAATAACTGACTATATAAACCAGCTCTATTTCCCCCTCATCACGCTATCCGTATGGTAGAGAGAGGCAGAGAGCTCCATGTTTGAGTACAGAAACACAGTAAGACATCTCTACAAACTAACCCTGAGACTTCAGGGAGTCCCTGTGGCATAAGAGAAATGCACAGAATCGATCCTTGATGGTCTAGTTGAGGAAGTACATGCAAAGGTTGAAGCAACTGGGTACCATGTGGTTAAAAATGATGACAAATTGGAAAGCATTCAAGTAGGATTGTTTTCCTTACACATGACCTCTTTCCCCCATCTCTCCCCGCCCTGATCTGTGTGTTGAATTCTGTGACCCCCCCAGTGTCCTGATGCAGATGTTACGGGAGGACCCTGGACCAGGGCCATCTCTCAGTTTCTACACTGGCATCCACTGTGGTCGGCTCTGTGGGGAGCCTTAGTGGTCTGACTGCTCCCAGAGGTTTTCAGCCTGTGTGACTGTGCTGATCAGAACACCAGACTGTCCCAACCTGACCAGGGACCGAGGTAGGCACCTGCCAGGCCACCCCAAGGCCATGTCCTCCTTGGAACCTTCTTCCTCAGAAGTCCCAGAGGCTGCCTGCTCGCCTCTCCTCCCGTTACCGACACGCACTTGTTCGTCTAGGGTTCTCGTTTCCCCGGACCGGCTGCAAAGAGGAACGGACACCTCAGCTCCCCCCTTCCTTGCTGTTTCCCAAGCCCTCCCTTCGACTCTTACCTCCTTCCCATATGCAGAAAGTTTCTTCCCTCTATTCCCCCTGCTCACCGTCACTAGGGAAAGGCAGGCTGCAGAGGTAAAAATCATGACAAAGTTACAAAACTCACAAAAGGCTGCAAGACTATGAATTATTATTCCTTTTGGTCCCTTCCCTTCGAGACGCCTGGATGGTGCTTTCTGACGTTCCAGGCTGGTCTGTAAGATGGCTTGTGCCAGTTAATATGCTTTCTTGAGAGTGGGGCTTATTAATTCCCTCTACTTCTTTTTAAATGAAAGACCAAATGATGTAATCTTGATAATTTGCCTGACAAAACGTTGCAGCCTCATTAGCACTAGTACTACGGAGTGTGTATACCAAGTATTAAAAATAATAACATTTTCAAAGTGTCTCCTGTGAGTCACGTGGCAGGACTGGATAACCATGTCATGGTAGACACCTGAGAATGTCCCTCATTTTGAAGGAAATGAAGGTCAGGTGTACCAAGGGTCTGAAACACAAAAGCACAAATATTACCTGATGCCACTCGCTGAGGTCCCTGGAGTGGTCAGATTCATAGAGCCGGACCTATAGCAGTGCAGACAGGAATACAGTGGGGAGAGGAATGGAGTGCTTGTCTGATGGGTACAGAGTTGCCCTCTGGGGCTGGATGGTGCTAATCTTTGCACAACAACATGAATGTGCTGAATGCCGCTCACTGTACACTTAGAAATGCTTAAAATGGTAATTTTTTAAAAAATCCTCACCCGAGGATATTTTCCCATTTATCTCCAGATAGAGTGGGGTGGGGGGGAGAGAGAGAGAGAGGGAGAGAGAGAGAGAGAGACATCAATGTGAGAGAGACACATCAATTGGTTACATTTCCCATGGGCAACCCAGGTACGTGCCTTTGACCGAATTGAACCCCCAGGTATGTGCCTTTGACCGAATTGAACCCCCAGGTACGTGCCTTTGACCGAATTGAACCCCTAGGTATGTGCCTTTGAGCGAATTAAACCTGTGACTTTTGGGCCACGGGCCGATGAGCCAAACCCGCCAGGGCTAAAATGGTAAATGTTATGTTATGTATATTTTCACACACACTCACAGAATGTGGGGTACGTGGTCTAAAGTAAGAGTGAAAGACAAGGCCAGGGTGGGGTGCTCAGGGCTGGGTCCTGCAGGGAAAGTTCCTGGACCTGGGATGGTGGCCATCATTTCTCACAGAAGTCGTCTGAAAAGCAGACGGCCCTGAGACAGTGTGGCTTGGTGAAAGCGATATTCCACAGACCTCTTAACAAGCGCTCTGTAGCTGCAAATCTGCGCCATGTAATCTGTGGGCTTCTCATATTAAAAGGGGGGGGGGGGAGGTAACACAATACCACTCACCAAATAATGCGAAAGGAGCATTCTTGTTTTCTCTGGCTTCTCACAGCCAGCAAAAAGGTTCTTTATTTGTAATGCAAATACAAGAAAACAGAGAGTATGCTTGAGACCCTTTTGAAATTTTCTTTTGAAACTAACATTTTCCTAAAGAGATTTATTAAATTCTTAGAAACTGCCAAGCAGCTACTTCTCATATAATAAAATTTTCCTTCAATGAAGGTTCTTAAACACTTTGGCTTTCAAGAATTATCTGTGAAAAAATATGAATATGCTTTCTTCCATTAACATTGAGGCCCATGTCACATTGAGAGTACTTTCTGAGACTATTAACATTATAATATCATCCTGAAATTTGTCATTAAGAAAAAGTCGTTCTTCATATACCTATAGCAATTAATTATTAAACACTACAATAAGATATTCCAATCTTATGTAAGGAAGCTCTGAAAATACCAACCTAATGTTAACTTATTCCGGAAAGAGAGCCCAAGGATTTCAGAAAATATGCAGACTCTTTATAATCATGGTTTAGAGGATCAGACATTGTTCTAGTCAGATAGAATTGGTTTATAATCTTATCCTATGATTTATTCACTTACACAACCTTGGACACGTCACTTAATTTTCTTGAGCCTCAGTTTTCTAATCTATAAAATGGGGCTAATGATAATTCATATCCAATAGAATTGGTAAGACAATAAAATGATATATAAGACTGTTTCCTTTAGCCTTTTTGTCTATGCTTTGATTTCTGGATCATATAAAGAGTTTCTCATTAGGCTTTGCCTGAACAAAAAATGAATTTTTTGAAAATCACTATGATAATGTATGAAAAGTACTTAGTACAGTGCTTGGCATATATGAGCATGAGGAGTAGGAGATTCATTCATTCACATCTAACCATTCACTCACCCATCCATTTGTTCACTTATTAAAAATACATTTATTAAATGCCTTCTCTAAACTAGGGCTCTTCTAGTGGCTACGAATGAGATATACAAAGCTTTTGCCCTCATGAAGTTCCTTTTCTAATCAGGGCAGATAAATAATAAAGAGGGAAACAAAATTTCAATGAGTTATCTGTTCTGGGAAGCAAATAATCATGGTGATGAGATAGGCAATGATGGAGGGAGAAGGGAGGCTCATTCTTCAGTGGGTATTCAGAGTGGTTAGGGAAGTCCTCTCCTAGGATTTGAGTGGAGACCAGAGTAATGGAAAGGGAAGTCAGGCCTGAAAAGATATGAAGAATGGTGTTCCAGGTACTTAGCAACCCAACTGGAATTAATTTGGAAATTCAGAATTTTAGGGAGAACTTTATGAATTAAAGCTGTGGCAGATTCTGCCCTCCTCGTTCTTTAGGCTCTAGGGCCCCACGCCTGACCCAGGCCTCAGATGTCAGGTGTGGGCTGTGTATTCATGAGCCCACCACGAATGGAACTCAAGTTGCCAGCTCCTGGCTCAGCTCTTGCTCCAACAGCAGGCTGTATGCTGCAACTGTCTTTGGGGAAGCTAACATGCATCCTTGGGCTTCGGGAGATGTGTAGACATGGCTCTTGAAATAAGAACAGCTGATGCTACTGTGGTTGATGTCAGGAGAGAGAACCCTGCTTTTTCTATATTTTCTTCCAGCCAGATATGATGCTTAGGCTTTGGTGCATGAGAGACACCAGTAAAGGACAGAACCAAAATCAATGAGTGAGCAGACAGTGTTGGCAAAACCAGGCACCAAGGCAGAATGGGAAAGTGTGTGCAGCAGGTCAGAAACAGGAAAAGCAGGCACCAGTCTGTGTTCAAAGTTGGGGTAGAGGGGGCTTAAGGGGCTGGATAAACTCTTTGAGCCACAGTAAAATAGCCATTTATCCTCTAACTAGGGCACCTGCTGCCTTGGTCTTGGAGGGAAGTTGCTGGTTCAGTCACTGAATAGAGCTATTTGTGAGGGAAATCTTGGGTCTTTACCAGGTTAGCCTCTGAATCATCACAAGGAAGGGAAAGAATGAGGTGAAATTGTTTACTTGTTGGGTGTGTGAAAGCTCTTGGGAATAATCCAAGTACTTCAGAGACTATTGACTGAATGTGTATACAGTTTGCTCCAGATTATGCTGGACACTGTGGGGAACACATTCTGGGGGGCTGCTCTATAGAAGTAATGGAATCCCATAACTTCAGAGAACTAAAAGAACTTGTGGTCTAATCAGTTCTTGAGAGTCCTCTCTAGAAAGATTCTAGATGAGCTTTTATCACTTACTGGCAATGAGGATATTACTTAACTCCTCCTAAATGATTTCTTCCTTTGAAAATTATGAAGAATCTCTGCCTTGTCTGACATGTGTGTGTAGGTACCTTGTAAACCTTCAAAGGCTTCACAAACGCAAGGCTTTGTTTGTTGTGGTTAAAACAGAAGAAAAGGCTCCATGCGAGTAATGGGTATTGTACAGCTTGAAGGTGGCCACCGGGGCAGGGTTTTCACTAACAGGACGTTGAAGAGGTTGAGTTCTCACTTCCATTTAGAAATGTGGAGTCCTCAGATTAGGGCTGCTCAGATGGAGTTTTGTCATTGAATTCAGAATGATCAAGTTCTGGGGAGACTGATGTCACCAGACCACCAATGGTTTATGCTCTTTCAGTTATTAACTGCTACAATCCTTTGATTGTGTGCTAATCTTTGTTCTGTGATCTAATGCATTTTACCTATAGCCTAGTTTTGGATTAAAACATGCAACTCACCTTTTGTATTTTTTAGGCTTGGGAACTTAAGCTCAACCTCTCTTTTTTGATTATGGAGAAGAGAGACAAACAGGTTAAATAACTCCCCACAGGTTACATAATGTTTCAGGGATGTGGAGGTGGAGACCTCCCATATGCTTGGCTTTACCACGTCTTGGGGAGGCCTGGTATAAGAAACTAATTTTAGACCTTTTTTACTAGTCATTGTTCTCCCATTAAGTGGCTTCAAAAAAATGCTCTTATACAGCCTTAATTCAGAGATTTATAAGGTGTTGGTACATTTTTTTTTTAAAGAATACAATTGGAGGAATAAATTTCACTTTTCTGTTAATACTAATATTAGACTCTTGGTGTATTAAGTTGTATAAACTCTCTCATCTACCTTCACTGCCATTTGGATGCCTACCTGCTCGACACACTCCCATTTCTCCATCATTCAAGAGGGAAAAATAAAATCTAAAAAATTTACCAATTACTTTTTTTTTTTTTTTTTACTATAGAAAATGTGCATAGGAATCCCCGGAGTAAAAGAAATGAAATACTAAAATGTTATAAACATCCAGCTAGATTTTCCTTCACTTGCCCCAGAAAACACAAGAGACTCCTTCATGTGCTAATTTAATACTATACCAGAGGTCTGCATCTATGCACATAGCCAGAGACTCATTGTATTTTCAGAGGGAAAGTCTCCAGATGAATGGGTTTTTGATAAGACATTTTAAGAGAATATCAGGGTCAGAAGAGTGACCCTCACAAGCCTTATCAAATCAAGAATGTCACTCCTAGTGGAGTTTGAAGGGTCAGGTGGGCAATGCGAATCCTCTTACAGTTGTTTTGATGACCATCCAACACTGTTCTCTTTAATTTAATTACCCTGACCATAATTATTATTAACAGTTATGTTGTATAGATAGCACTTACAGTCTAGAGTAGTCTAAAAAGCACCCTCACATTTTAAAACAATCTTATTTAATTCCTTGAAGACTCTGGAAAGTAGAAATGATTTTTGTCCTTTCATAAACGAGAAAACTGAGGTCCGGAGAGGTTCAGCATTTTTTCCAAGGTCATCTGGCAGGGCAGAAAAAGAGCTAGGCTGTGCAAGAACCAGTTCTTCTGACTGTGGACCTTCCTTTCTTGATCACATTTCATCTTTTTGGGGTGGTGAAAACACACTTTTTAATGTATATTTTACTTAAAGGAAACCTAATCCAAATTCACAGAAAAGATAAATTAAGGTATTAATCACTTTACAAAAAGATTCATAACAAAGTTCTTTAAACTCAGAATCTCCAGTGTACTTAAAATCTGATCTAATGTAAGCCACAGTTCCTATCACTTTAGGAAAGACAATTGGACGTGAGAATGTGTTCAGACCTGGGGCTGAGGATGAGGGAGGGAAGCCATGTTCCTTTTCTTGAATGGTGGGGAAAACTGAGCAGATCTCTCAATAACCTTTGGGTGGCACCATTCGACCAATCCCTTGCTTGTGAGGGTGTGGTCTACATTCAAGACAGAAAGTATTTAATTGCCCAGATGCTGAGAACTTCAGTACTCCAGGGAGTTGTTTATCTTGTTTCAGGAATGATGGGAAAATTCGGTTAAGGATTTGAGCCTCTTTATTATTGCTGTGGCTAATGCTACCTTGTGAATGCTGATGAAAGAAAACATTTCAACTGCTCAAGTTGGATTGGATCAGAGGAGACATTTAAAAAATCAGGCGAAATCATTCTATTAACAAGATTAGCCCAGAGGTTGATGACTAAAGAAAACAGAGAGAACCTAAAAGGAGAGACTAAAAGAACTTTCATTAGAGTAAGCCCATCTTATTAAAAGCTCAGCCCTGTGGTCTTGCTTACATAGTCACATCAGCGAAATTGGCCGCTTGCAGGGTGTGATTAAAGCTAGGTCTGTACAATAGCAAAATACCAAGTTGAAAAGTGAAAGATTCAATTAATACACTGTTTTGTTTTTTTCTAAAAGATGCTGAACAACTGGTTCTGTAGCATTTTCCTCATTAAACTGACTGAACCAACCAGTGGTTCTGGTATCACAGGAATATGGTTTACGAATCTTTTTGAAGGTTTCTTCTCTTTGCTTTGAAATGTTCATTTGCAGATTTTTTTTTTTTTTTTTCCTTCCTGGCCTTTACCTGGAGCTCTCTAACAATCACTAGGAGTTTGGAGAAGACCATACAAAGGTTTCCGTGGATTTCAGGGCAGCTTAATTAAATGCACCCAAGTGTCCTGACATAAATAACTTTATTCAGTCATTATCACAATTTCTTCATTTCCCAATTTTTGCTTAAACCGATCCCATCTGTGTGTTTGAGGATCAATGTGGGTGGGAAATCCAATTACATCAATATTTTATTTTCAGAAAAATAGCAGGCAGGAGAGTCCACTGAGACCCATTATGTTTTCAGAGTTCAGTACAATTGAGTGCTGTTAAATAAACCATTGGCATGTAACCAGCTGCCATTTATTTTAGTGCAGAATGATCTGTTACAGTAGATAGAAACCATTCAATACCATCGGCAAACAGATAGTTCTTAGCCTTAAATTAGTTAGCCTATTTTTGTAATGAATAGAGACTTAATTCGAATTTTCTCATCCTGGGAACATGAAACAAAATTATATCATACAGTGAGTAACGGTTTAAAAAATTTTAATTTAGTTTGGCACCACGGGTTCTTCTAATTACTGCTGACTCTTCATACAGCAGAGACAGTGACCCTGAGTCCAGGAGCAAAACAGCTGCTTCTCAACTGCAGACTCATTATCGAACTAATTATTCTTCAAATAATTTTGTAATAGTCACACTGAACCTAATTCTGGACCTATAAATAAAGGTTTAAGTCATTCATAGTGTGCTCTCCTGCATATTCCTGCACCCCCCCCCCCCCCAAACACACAACACACACACACACCCTACACGCGCACTATGTTGGAGAACTTGCTTTTTCCAACTACCTGGGAAGGAAATTTCTTTTGTTTTCTATCCTGGATGTGAATTAGCATTCTGACCCTATGTTTCCAAAACCAGTGCCCAGTTTTGCTGTGGTCCAAAGAGTGTTTATTAAAATTTGTCTTAGTTGTTAACATCGGGAAATTGGAGATTTTACATAAGAATCAGGATTCCTGATTTTCTCAAAAATTGGATTATCGGGCAATACTAAATCCCTTTTCCAAGAAACCACAATTAGCTAGAGCTACAGAATAGTTTCCCTTTCAGAAAGGACTGGTGTTTGCCACATCTCAATATGCCATGTGGAGCCCAGGCAGCTGCTGACCATCATTCTGTACCTGTCTCCATTCATTTCGTTGCACAGCTGGTCCTAAGGGCGTTAAGAATTTCATGGGCTCTAGGCATTCTTACTTTTAGAGGTCCCACTTCGCATCATATCAAACATGTTTAACCCATATCCCAAATTAAATACAGATTATTTTTGGGGGGGGGGGAGGCTTAAAGATTCGGTAAGGATTTTATAAATTTATTTTGAACATAATTTCAATTTTTTCTTTTTCATACTTGGAGTGTGTATATTATATTAATATATATAAACATAATATGTATATAGAATATATAATGAATATATAATATAATATATATAAATGTATTCCCCTGACCCCCAAGTTATTAGACATTATTATAGGCCCTTTAAAAGTGCATAGGCCCAGAGTCGGTGCTTGAATTGCTTCAGGCATCAAATGCTTCTTTAGATCCCTAAAGGCATTTGAGGTTGTGACCTCTGGCTAGGCTCAAATTGGCATTTTAGAGAGATTAGAGGAGACTGGGCAGTGTCCTAAGGGAAGAGGCAGATAAAGAGTCCTTTGACACTCGGAGGGAGGAAGGGTGTGGCTTCCTAGATCTTTTTGAGTTCTTGAGTTTTGAGTTTCCTTAGATGACAAACCCGGGCCTCCCTTGCTCCCTGCTTCCTGGCTTGCAGTGAATGGGACAGTGTGGGGGTGGGGTGGGGAGTGGTTCCAGATTGCCAGAGACAGTTTAACACTTGTTATCCCTGAGCGCATTCACTTTTTAGGTATCATTTTACAGTCAATTAATTTACTTTTTGTTGCAGTTGGCTAGTTTACTGTATTCAACATTTGTAGACTTTTCATCGAACTAGGCATTAATTTTGGATTTTACAGCTTTCTTTTGGTAGCTGGGAGCCAATGTGCTCATTTTTTTTCTGCACCCTAACTCCTCAATTTGTCCTTGACAGCCTTTTGGGTCCGAAGTGTGTTCCTTTGCTGATTTACAAGGAGGACACCTCCTCTGTTAACAAGCCATGGTGTCTGAGGTCTGCGGGATTCTGTGCGGATACTTGATGCTTCCCTCTGACTTTCCATGGCTCAGCTCCTCCTCCCAGGTTTTAGCAGAAGATACCCAGAGAGAGCTGCTTCTTCATAGGCTCTCTTGAAAAGCCTCTGACCCCAAATCATACAGCGTTGTAGTCCCCTTGATGGGATGAGGGGAAACTCAGCAGAAGAGAAAGAGCTTCCCAATACTCCTCATGCAACAATCCTTAAGTCATTGTATCTTCCAGTGTTGACCATAGAACCTCAATAGGTAGGAGCACCTGGGGAGCTTGTTGAAATGCAGATTCCCAGCTCTATCCTGTACTTACTAAAGTTTTAAGTCAGAAAGGAATAACTTGATGGTTAAGAAAATAATCTTTATTTTCTCTAATCTCTAATTGAAATATAGCATTTTATCCTATTGTGATGGTAGGCAGCAAATGCACACGAGTATGAGCAGTGCTTGTGACTTTAAATAGGTATGTTTTGTGGAGTGTAAATTATATCTCAATAAAGCTGTGAAAAAGAATAGAACCAGGGAGACCATAAGTTAGAAGTTCCTGCAATAGTCCAGGAGAGAGGAGACTGAATTTGAAGGGCAGTTATGGAGGTGGAGAGAGTGAATGGATTTGGGGCCTCTATGTTTTAGTGGCAGAGCTGTTAAGACTTGGTAGACTGGGTGGGGATAGTGGGAGAAAGAGATATCTTAGGGTTAGAGCAAGTGTCGTCTCCTCGTGTGGTTCTACCCTGCTTTAGGCATCTATCATTCTATAGCTGAGTGGCCCTATGACAATATCCAACTGCATTATTTGGGTGGTAGCGGCTGGCTCACGGAATGGGAAACTTATGAGATCAAAGTCCAATTATATGTCTGATGGTTGATATATATTTACTTTGCTGGAAAACAAAAGGAAGTATCCAGGATTCAGTATGAATGATGTCTCTGAATTTTCTCTTCAATTCTGAAAAAGTTGGCTATTTGCATGGCTCTTGAAGAATAATAACCACTTTAGTCCAAAATGTTCCTATATAGGTCAAAATCATTTTTCTTTCTCATAAGCATTTCCTCTGAGTGTTGAGGGTCCGCTTTTAAGTTTAAAGCAGCTTTTTAGTGGTATCATCTCTTTTAAAACTGGATCAGAAGGTGAATGTTCTGGGGAGACTAAAGTCACCTAGGTAGCCATTATAAAAGACACATGCTCATTTAAAGACTGCAGTGCTACTGAGAAATGAAACTTTCAGTATAAGTTCAGCCCAAGCTGAGAACATTTATTTTTCTCCCCTGGCTTTTCTGACGAGAAATAAGAACAGATATTTGAAGAGGGGGAATTTCATATCTAAAGGGATTTTTTTCCCATCAGCATCCAGCTCTAACATTATTAGCAAGAGGCTTGTGAAATGCATGGCCACCCTGAGAGAAGATGCTGGCTTTGCTAAAAGCGACAAGTTGCCATCCAGCATCCTCATTTCAGATCAGAAAACTTATGGGCACTCTGTAGAGCCAGGGACCTGGAGACAGAGCAGGTGCATACGAGGGAAGGTAGAGCTGCCTGTGCTCCTGAAGGCTTTACTCCCAAGGCAGACAACCACTGGCCAAGCAAGAGAGTGAAATTCCTTTGAAGATGGATTGTTACCTGGTCAGAATGCAGTATTTGAGTCAGTACCTTTAACCCTTTCAGACTCAGATGAGGGTAAGCTAGAAGGGAGGAAGGAAGATAAGCATAATGTCTCCCGAGAGACCAGGATGCCCACTCATTTAATCAATCAAAGGCAGTATTGCCTAATGGTTATGAACATTAGCTATTTGACCAGACTTTTCAGTTTTAAACTCCAAGTTTTTTGCTTATAATCTGTATGTCATAAAGCACATTACATAACTGTTCTGTGCTTTATATATATTTTTTATCTTACAAGACAATACTACCCATTTCATTGAGTTGCTTTGAGGTTTCAATGAGCATAGGTATGTGTGAAATGCTTAGAACAGTGCCATGGCATGTAGTACATGCTCAATAAATGTTAGCTATCATCGTTTATTGAGTGCTTACTATATGCCAGGAAATGTACTAGATTCTGAGGATGTAGAAATAGACAAGATAGAAAAGGTCCCTGTGCTTACAAACTTAGAGTCAATTGGAGTCTTATTTGCACAAATATCCTCATGGATATGTGGCCCAGAGGCAAGAGATACTGTTTCAGAGCTGTCCCGACTTCCCCTTCCCCTGTGATGATGGGCGTTTATTTATGACAAAGATATGAAGTCTGAATGCATGCACATAAAGTCAAAGAGTGATTCTCAAATGTGGGCAGAGTCGTGGCTGCCCCAATAAATCACTGTTACTGATAGGAGTCGTTAGGGGGAAAACAAGTCTGTAAATCATTGGCTCTAACCTCAGGAGGTGCTGAGTGTGCCAAGATCTTTGTTCCTGGCTTGGCAGTGGCTGTCCCAGGACAAGGAAGGAGTGAGTTGTGAGGCAGGCTTTTCAAAGGGAATTATAGGTGTGGTGGGGTGTTGGGTTCTCTGTCTCCTCTCAGTCCCATTGTTTCTTTCTCCTCTAACCCCTGCTAGGAAAGGAGGGTGTGTGTGTAGCATCCCAATTCATTATTAGTATTTGTCATGAGAGGGCATCAGTAGAGAAAGAGGGAGGTTTAATAATCTGAAAAGCCAGGAAGACCTAGATCTGCTCCCCTGAAGGGCCGAGTTACTATTACGAGTGAAGAATCCATCATCACCTCCCATTTGGGAGCCCAGAGTGACAGTTTCTATGATCTTGACCAATAGCCCTCTGGTAGAGGGATTGAAAGGTCACTCAATAGAGACAGTAATTATTTTCTGCCATCCTCAGACTCTATCTATACTCTTCATCAAATACTGGAAGCATTACGTTCTTTAGGATAATATCTTCTGTCTTCACACCTGTTATGTTGGAGGAAGAATGAAAGGTTAATTCAAATCTTGATTAAAATTCTACTGGCTGCAACCAGTCCCAATTTAGAGAGGTTGAGTCAATTACCTATGATTATTCTAAGTGCTCTAAGGAACTAGAATCTGCCTTGAGAGGAGTAGTTAAAAACAAACATCAAGCCCATGCCTGGTAGAATACCCATTAATTCTGAAACAGTCCCAATGTATGTGTATGTGGGAATCCCTACATTGTTTCTCTGGCTACTGAAAATTCAGCTTTTGGGGACATCAGGTGATTGAAGAGCTGAGGACGGGGACAATGAGGCAAACCAGAAAGCAGCAGCAGTTGCTAGCACCCTGGGAGGAGGTGGAGTTGCAGAACTGTGACAGGGGTGGGGCCTCCAGGTAGAAGCCAAAACCAAGGAGGGCCTAATTGGACAGAGCTGGAATCTGCTACCAAAGAGAGTTCCCAAAGCAGAGAGGCAGGGAGAGGGCCGGCGATTTCTCTCTGCCCTTCATTCTTCTGCCATTTGCTTTCATTGGCTGAATCCAGTGGGAAGTCTGCCTAGTGATGCAGCCTGCGGAGGGCAGCTTCCCCGTGATGCAGAGCAGAGCAGGCGAAGGGTGATGAAAGCATCTGAGGATGAACAGGCCTGTGGGACCACCTCACTCTGAGAAGAAATGGGAGGTAGACAGAAAAACTACCTAAAGTACCATATGTGTTATCATTTATTCCTTTGATGAGTATTTACTCAGCACAGTTGTTCAATGCTGTTTCTTGGCTGTGACATGCATACGAGGTGATGGTGATTTGCAGATCACATCCCCATGAAGGTCATGGATGTGCCCAGGGTCATTAGCGAGGGCCAGTGTACATCTCCTCTCCTTTCCCACTCAAGAAGGACACTGAGATTTACAGGAGTGAGAGTGACATTGTTATGGGAGACAGAAAAGAGTAAATCAGTGAAGTAAGTAACTTATGACAGGGACATACTTCATAACCAACCCAACTGTCCCAGCTTACTGCTATGAAGGGATTCAGACCCACAACACATGGTTAGAATATTCGTACTTCATAAATAAATGGGGCAAGGTGATGTCTAAAATTAGAGGGAATAATTCAAAGAAGATTCCAGAGAATTCATGTGAGAAGGAATTTTTGTCTGAACTATTTGTGTATTTCATCTTAAAGAATTTTTTATGGACAATTATCTTAAATATGAACCTAAATATGTCTGTAGAGACATAATCTATATCATACTACAGAGATAAAAACTTTCGAGAGAATAAAATGTGCAGACCTTATGTTCCATGAATGATTCAAGATACATGGATAGAACATGTTAGTCATACTGTGATTCTGATGCGGCCTGACACTTCTTTTCCATATTATAAGTGCTATTTTAAAAATATAGAAGAGTCTCAATTTTTCTTTTTGGAATCTCAATTTTTTTTTTTTGGACAATCTACCTTTTTTGGTTTGTTTTCTTGTTTGTTATCTGGGCTGTTGTGGAGTTTAACAATAACTATTTTAAAAAGTTAAATCTTTAAATGAACAGATCACAAACAATACCCATCCCTCTTCAGAACTGGCATTATATTTTTAAAATTCAGGGAAGAGAAAGTATAAAAGTAACAGAATCTTGATTACTTGGTTGATTACTTAATCACGTGGATGCTGAATACATAAAATATCTCCTATTGTTGAAATCCCTATTTGCCACTTAAAAATACATAGATTCAAGAGCACTCAGCATGCTACCTAGCAGAATTGTATTAGTATTTATTTGTTTGTTTACATGCCCGTTTTCATTCTCTATCCCCGGGGTGAGGAGAGGGGTCCTTCTGTCTTGTTCTTTGCTCTAAACAATACCTGGCACACAGAAGTGGCCTAATAAATATTTGTTGGCCACTCAATGCTTTCCTTTTGGAATGAAATATGAGAAAGATGAAGTGATTGACCTTTCTGGCAAACACTTTCCTGAGAAGATGCTGCCTAGATCTTGCTCCACTCAGCTGAGCTGGACCGAGCCTTGAACAGCCAGCTCTGATGTGTGCAGGCATTCAAAGAAGAGGAAGCCTGCTAATTGCACGCTGTTTTTTAGTGTTGCCAAAAGGTCACAGTATCAATTATGACATATATCTGAAGAGAAGGAAGTCCTGTCTATATGGCCATATATTCCATGATGTCTAATTTGTTTGCTGTAATAAGGCCTGGCTCAGTTATTGATGAATCAATCATCTGTGTCTTGTATGCTGATGACACCACCTAAGTTTCTCTCTCAAGATAATGGTATTGCCTACAGAGATTGGTGCTGGGCCATATATTATTAAACTCCATAAACATGTTGAACATTAATTGCTACTGCTGTGCAAGAAAACAATTTTTTTTTCTCTTTGTGGTGGAGAGTTAAGTAATTTATACAGGATGACTCAAGCCGTGTCTCTAGGCAGCCAGCAAAATGCTGCTAAATCAATCCATATGGCTGGTCTCTGCGAGAGAATCAATTCTATGACCTGCATGGGTGAATGATACAGGGCATCTCAGCAGTGCAGAATTTTTTCTTACTATAAATGGACTAGCTCTTGAGTTTATGTCTCTGTATACCTCATGGGGGGAAAACGTAGAAACAATTACAGGGTCAATTTAAACAAAAAATAAATGCTCATCTCAATTAAGTCAAATGAATGGAACTTTCCCTCGATTTTCTTTTCTGTGTGTTCCCCCTCCAGTATTCAAATAATGGTTTTAATGCTCCATTTCACTCTTCTGGCTCCAATAGACTTGGTTCAGAGGAATAAACAGCTTCTTATAAAGGCAGGGGTGAGGCCTGGGCCAGAAGGCCTGGGCTGTTAGTTCCCTGGAGAACCAGTATATAAAGTCGATGCCAGCCTGTGATTATTTTCTTTGTGTCTTAGGGCCTTGCTTTAACTCTGTTTTCATCATAGTCTTATAACTCATTTATTACCTTTAAAATTGTTTCAAAGGGCAACTTCTGAAGAATGTGATCAAGGAAAGCAAGGTCTCTTTGGCCCCCTCTCTACCTACACCCCCTCCCAAAGCCCCAGCTTTGCTTCTGGCTTGGTTGGTTTGTACTGCATTAGCAAATGATAACACTCCCTTAATTATAAGGGCTCACCTATGTTTTCTACTCAGAAAAGACACATCTTAAGTGGTAGATTCAGAGTTCAGCTTTCCCAGTGCATCCACAAATGATGTTTATGAGGAACTGTAGAGTAGAGAATAATCTGTTTGCATGGATTGTATCAAAATTTGGTAACTTTTGGATGGACAAGCATAATTGGACAATATCTTAGATTTTCCTTACTAGGCAGTGAAATAAAATGGATGATATGAATGCAGTGGAGGCTGAAACCATATGAGTTTATTGATCCTTGATTTTCTATTAGCAATCATGAATTGCATTATCAGGGTGACCAATGGTTTGACTGTGCCTGGCAGAGGATACTTGTTTTTCTCTGAATTCCTTCATCCAACCCTTATTCTAATATCATAATTTCCACTTTTAATGGGAGGGTAGAGGACGTTTTCCTTATGCCATTTAATTTAATTCTGGTTGGGTGGACAACTGTAGCAACCACATTGCATAGAGGTGGTCATGTGACCTAGACCTGATTAATCATAGTATCCCATCCCCCAGCCCCTTGGTTATAGATGGTTTTGAGACTCCAATCAAGTCGATGACAATTTTTCTGTGAAATTTTATATATGATACACTCTCTTCCTCCTCTCAGATTGCTAGCTGAGATGATATAAGTCTGGAGTTTTCTATGGCTTCCCCGGGACTCTCTGGGCCCTCATTGATGAAGGGTACAGGCTATAGGGAGAGAATAAGAGCAACCCATGACGAGTGGTAGGGGCAGGGTGAGAGACGTAGATAGATAGATAGATAGATAGATAGATAGATAGATAGATAGATAGATGATAGATAGATAGATAGATAGATAGAGAGATAGATAGATAGAGCACTAATGTAAAGTTTAAGTGCCCATATTCCATTGTTCCTTGTAGCCAGCTCCTCTTCTGGATGCCCCTTGTATTGAGTGTCCACTGCATTTCAGCTGGCTTTGGGGCAGTAGTCACTTGCAACCAGAGTGGTTTGGATGAATATATACACCCGATATTAAGCATCAACAACTGCTTCATTTGTGTACGGAGGACCATAAAGTCTCAGATGCTTGGGAGAGCCAGGGCTTCAGAGAAAGTAGAATGACTCTGGGTTTCGCCTGACTGTGGGGAGCTGCAGGCAGCTGGGAAGCAGGCGGTGAGGAGAAGATGGCAGGAAGTTGCATTTCCACATGAACCTTAGACTCAAGTAACTTGTCATCCCAACTGACACCCTGATATTCTCCTGTCATCCCCTCAATATTTTAGGACATGACTTTTCTTTTACTCAATTCCTTATTCTCTCTTTCCTTTCATATGTAGCTGTCAACAGTTGCTTCTTTATTTTTTACTCATATCTCTTATTTCCATGTGCCATATTTTGAGAGATATATACATCAATGTTAATTATTACCAAGCTACATTAACCATTACCTTTTTAAAAAAAATTTTTATTTATTCATTTGTTTTTGTTACAGATGTTTCTCATTTTCCCCCCATTGACACCCTCCACTCCCTTTCCCCCGCCCCATCTCCAGCTTTGTTGTCTATGTTCATTGGTCATGCATACATGCATGTAAGTTCTGTGGTTTATCTCTTCCCCCCACAATCCCCCCTCCTCTGAGGCTGTACCCCACCTCTATGTCTCTGGGTTAATTTTGTTCCCTTTGAGACACTGGGTCGAGAGCAGGGGTAAATATATCTTCCCTCCTCTCTATGAATGTGGGGAGCTAATCAGTCATGCTTATTTGATAATTTAGTGATCAGAATCTTTCATCTTTTCCCCTGATCTCTGACTTGTATAGATTTATGACTCTGCTTTGGGAAGAAGACTGGCTGTCTCCTCTGCAGAAGGCTCAAGAGCTGACCTTCGGCTTGTAATGTGGCCTTGGAAGTGTGAATCATGGCTGGGAGGAGTTGAGAGGTGAGGAGGTAAGTAGTTTCTCTTCACTGCACCTCCAGACTGTGTCATCATCTTTCAAATGGTTCAAGGTCCTCTCTGTTGTGAGCTGGCTCATCTCTTGGATCTGTGGCCCTTTTTGAGAGAGTGAGAAGGAAAGCAGAGGAGAGTTTTTGAAGGTGGTTTGAAGCCTGAGGTCTCGCACTTATTGCTGTTGTTGCCAAGAGCTTGATTTCATCCTAATGTTTATTCGGAAGGGGTATTGCAGGGAGTGGAAGGGAGCACAGCGGAGAGTGGAAGGGGGCGTGGCGGCGAGTGGAAAGGGGCGTGGCAGAGTGGAAAGGGGCGTGGCGGAGAGTGGAAGGGGGCGTGGCAGAGTGGAAGGGGCGTGGCAGAGTGGAAAGGGGCGCTCAACCTGAGTCAGAGACTGGGATGTGATAGTAGTTTTGCTCTCACTAGCTCTGAGCCCCTGGGCATATGGCTTACATGTTCCAGCTCCCAGATTAAGCATCTGTGATATGAAGGAGATGACGGTACCTGCTTGTTGTGCGAATAAAATAATAATGAGGTCATGACTATGAAAGCAGTCTGTGGAGGGGAGCAAGTGGCTCCAGCACAACGCATTGTTCTGATTAAGGTGCCACACTTTAGAAATAGCACCTCCTAAGAGTGCGACACAAAATAAAAATCAACTCTGCTTGTAGGAGGATGTGAATTTGGAAAACCCTTTTTTTACTGGTAAACAGTAATTTGAGAAAGTAGAAAATGCTGCATTCAAGCTTGTTAAACAGTTTTAAAATGAAAAACTATGTCGCTAGAACAGCAAGACAGGTGAACACCAAGGACTGAGCTGGCACTGCATTTATTGTAAGGAATAATCATCCTACTGAAAACTGGTCCATATGTATTTATTAATTTGATGCCTTGTGAATTATTGATTCCGATTGTATAATTTCAGAAAACTCAGTGTTGACATGCAGACACGTGCAGTTCCACTGGTTATTGTGGCCATGCTTAAAATATTTCCCAGGGAGAAATTGGGATATCGGTTTTCCTGTTTGCCATATGTGGGTCTTCATACCACATGTACGTGCTCACACACACACGCACGCACGCACACACACATGCACATGCACACTTGACAAATGACTGGAGAATTAAAGTTTCGGGTCATTATGCATCATCTCAGATTCACTGCATACCCCGCAGTTCAACGTTGCCTGTCCCATGAAGACTGCACTGCCCTTGGCCATTAGGTCAGAGGATGAAGTCTGTCCTGGGCACTTTAACTAGACCTCTTCAAACCCTCGGGGCAATGGGGCTGGGAAAGGATTGCAGTGCCCCGGTTCCGGTTCCGAACGTCACAGCCCCGCTGATGATCACAGCCCTGCTCAGATGTCATGGACCCGTGATGAAATGACTATGGTGATGCACTAGGATTCTCTGCCTCTTTTCATGGATGATTTTGAAAAATAGCTCCAGGACAGTTAATTAAAAAAAAAAAATTCTTCATGTCAGAAGAGTTCTGAAAACAAAAATAATGATCTCTTTACTCAACTTCCTTTCCACATAAGCCAAAGGCCAAGAGATAACTGCCCGAGAGAGCAGGTTATAAGGGGAAGAAGTCAGAAAACATTTTAGATATACCCCTTCCCCCTTTTTTTACATGCACTAAAGATGATTCTATCAACACGTGGAGGCTGGGTGTTCATTAAGGCAGAAGAATGTGAACTAGCCAATCACTGAGAATTCTGTGGAATTATTTGGCCAAAATAAACAGATAAATACAGGGTAGGCCACACAAATAATTAAACATGCACAATAACACAGCGGCTTTTAAGTACTTCCCTAAGAAAGGAAAACAGTGAAACAAATATGTAATCTACTAGCTGAATCTGGTTAAGAAGGAATAAACAACAGAATTCCATGGCAGGCGAACGCTCCTGTTCCAGATTATTTTGTTTTCTAAGCATTTAATCCTGATCAGAGTCATCTTACAAAGGCTTAAAACACAAGCTTATCAGCTCCTTGAGGGGGGAAAGGGGAGCAGGAAGGAAGGACTGGGAAAAGAGCTGGAGAGAAAGGAGACAGAAGGAGAAGAAATAGGAAGAAAATGGGAAAAGGTGGAAGAAATATTGAGGAGAAGATGGAGGACGTGAGAGAGAGAAAAGCAGAAGCTGAGGAAGATGGGGTGCCACGGGGCAAGGACCCTGGGGGAGCTTGTGTTTCACCCCAGGTGGAACCCTCTCTTTGGAAGCTGGTCTTGATGTTTTCAATGGAATTGGCATGTTTCCTCTCGGAATAAACATCCCTCTTAAACTTCGGAGAGAAGCCCGGGCTTCGGCTGGCACCGTGTACACGTCCCTCATATATCTGCCCTGCACTCCCGCAGGAAGACCTTGCTCAGGGAGAATTCCCCCGTCTAGTGGGTGAAGTTGGGGAGACTCTGAGGGCATGACTTCATGTTGCATTTCATCTCTTGGAAAGTTCCCTTTGGAATGTTTTCCGGGAGCAAGAAAATCCCGAGCTCTTGAGTGCAGGCCTGAGCCTAGTAGAAATGTAGAGTGGAAGCAGATATACACGTTTTATCATGAAGATCTGGCTGTAAAGCACACTGGAGGTGCAGAGCCTGAGTGCAGGCTGCAGTCGGTTTCCTCAGCTATCTCACAGGATGTGGACACAGTGAGATACACGCACACACTCGTGAGTGCGTTCACGGGGCACAGCGCTCCAGAAATGCGGATTACTCTCATCGCCATTTCGTGTGGAAGATGTGCTTCTGTGTTCATCTGGCTTAATCCAGTTCATCTGATCTGATTTCTGACTTGGAGGCCCATAAACAAGCTAGTATAAGCTCTTCACAGAAAACCTGGCAACTCCCATTCTTTCTACTATTCTATTTTGCTATCAGGGGCCAGCAGGACTCAGAAATAGACATATGTTCTCACGTCCTAGCTGAAGAAATTGAGTTTAGAGTTCAGGAACTGAGGTCTAGGCAGGCTAAGTGACCTGCCCAAGCTCAGGTTTAACAGGTCTGTCTCTCTGCTGAGTGTTCCGAACTTCATACCCTTGTGCTGCTCCAGAGTGATGCTCGGGTGCATAAGGCTGTGCACTTTGTGCTGCTCCAGAGTGATGCTCGGGTGCATAAGGCTGTGCACTTTGTGCTGCTCCAGAGTGATGCTCGGGTGCATAAGACTGTGTACATTGTGCTGCTCCAGAGTGATGCTCGGGTGCATAAGACTGTGCACTTTGTGCTGCTCCAGAGTCATGCTCAGGAGCATAAGACTGTGCACTTTGTGCTGCTCCAGAGTGATGCTCGGGTGCATAAGACTGTGCACATTGTGCTGCTCCAGAGTGATGCTCGGGTGCATAAGACTGTGCACATTGTGCTGCTCTAGAGTGATGCTCGGGTTCATAAGACTGTGCACATTGTGCTGCTCCAGAGTGATGCTCAGGTACATAAGACTGTGCACATTGTGCTGCTTCAGAGTCATGCTCAGGAGCATAAGACTGTGCACTTTGTGCTGCTCCAGAGTGATGCTCGGGTGCATAAGACTGCACATTGTGCTGCTCCAGAGTGATGCTTGGGTGCATAAGACTGTGCACTCTGTGATGTCCCCGCTGTGCTCTATCTCTGCTCTGCCATGGTGTCCAGGATGATTCACAAATGGGTTGGCCATTGGGAACCACTCAGCATTTTCTGAGAGGACATCTATGAAGAAGAGGTCTTAAAGGATTTTGGAAAATGAGCCAACTTTTACATGAACTCAAAGGGTCATGTAAAAGGCAATCGTGAGGTTATCCAGGGACCACAGGCAGGGGGCTGTGGAGGGAAGTTCTAGGTAGCCCAGACCGACCATGGAGCCGGGTGCCAATTCTGTGCCTGTGGAGCTGGAATATTCCTAGAAGTCCTGTAACCAGGAATGGAGGCACGTTCCATGAAGAAGTGGAAAACCTGGAAACACGTTTAATCCAGGGCTGAAAGTTAAACCTGGAGGAATTTAGAGCAGTGGCAATAATCTTGAGCCCCGCAGGTATTCAAAGTTCCAGGCACAGGGTGTGAGGATAGCCTTGAGGAAACCCCAGACCCTTCTGAGACTTCAGCTGCAAGTCCAGTTCCCCGGCAGCTCCCACAGGCACAAAGCTCAGGACCCCGGGTCGGCACCGTGTGCTGCCGGCGCAGCAAGAGCACCAGCCCCCTCCAGCTCGGCCCGGCCAGTGCGCTGCTCCTGCTTCGAAGGCAGCTTTTCTAGGCAGAGCTGCGCGTTTAGCTGGGTGAGAGAGAATGGACCCTGCCAGTCTTGTTGACAAAGTCCTGGGGAATCAGCGATAGAGAAAAAGGTTACTGCATGGAAACCAATATTTCCTTGTCACATTGCATATGGAGCCTAGAATTATCACACAGTTGCAATCTTTTGGATATCACCCCAGATCACACACCGTCACTGGCATGGGGGCATCTCCTGCTGTATTCTATGTGCTCTGTTCAGGGGAACAAATACCTGCTACCAGTCTTCTCAGTCCCACCAAGGACACTAATCTATGGGGCCCCGGCTGGCAGTTCTGTTTCTATGGGCATAGAGTCTGGACCCTTGACATCTCCCGTGGCGTTAGGACGGTAACATGGCCCTTTACCGTGTTATCCACTTGAGCACCTTCCTCTTAGTCATTGAGTCCATGTTCTCCTTCTTTGGCACAAGCTGGTTCTTCGAGACAAGGCTCCTCATTGATGATTTGCTAGCATTTCTGTATATTGTCAGCTTCCTCCTTAAAGATGAAATTAGTTAGTCATGTCCCAGAAGCAAAAATCCCTCCTCCATCTCTGGGGGTTCTTTCATTCCAGGATGTGTTACTATCCAGCTGAAAGTTTAGAACACGAGAAAGGGACTGCCTAACAATCCCCATTAATGACCCTTGAATAGACTCAAAACTGGGATGGGACATCTAGGACACATGTCATTCTGTTCACAGTCTCACCCTGTACCTCGGAATGCTGCTCACTCTCAGGGTGAGTGGGTAGTTTTCCTGGAGCTATGCCTTGGGAGATCCTTCTCCTCACTTCTTCATAACCCAGCAAGGCCCTTCCTTATTCATGTTTCTTGATGAAATAAGAGCAGATGTCTGAAATCTGAAGTTGGCGCCTAAGGTGGCCCAGACACCTTCCCAGAGCCAATTCCATTTCAAGTTTACTGTCCTCCACAGACTGGGGGTATGAGGTTAAGAAAGTTCAGGAGGGTTTAGGATTGTTCAAGCAGTGGATTAAATAGAGACCATGGTAGGTATTTTAAACAAGAGGGCATTTTATAGAGGGGATAAAGTGACTATAAAGGCCCCTGAGCAGGTATACTAGGCTGGATTTTCAGAGATGACTCCCAGAAAAATATGGAACTGACCCACCAGGGAGGAAGAGCTCATCTCTGCAGCTATGGCTGTTGGTATGTTCAATAGCACACTGCAAATGTATGACCCAGGAATTAGGAAGCTGGAATCAAGAAGCTGCCATCACTGCCTCTTGGAGAGGCCTTGTAAGGTGGAGGAAGGACCTTCAAATGCTGTTGTAGAAACACATCATGTTTCCTGGACAGTGCTTGCCAGGAGGAAGGTGGCCAAGAGGAGCAGGCAGGTGGTCGCCACCTCCCTCCTGCCTTTAAAACCTTATGCGTGTGCAACCATGCCTCACGCAGAGTCCTCACTGTGGGAGACTCAGAACACAGTTTCCCATCTCCAACCCTTCTAACGGAAAGCATGGTGGCCTAGGGGTCTAGGGAGCTACATCACAGCATCCACCTCCACTACTGATGGGCTTCTATCACCTGCCGCACACATTTTCAAAGTTACGCTCTCATTACAGAGAAATATGTTACAGAAAGAGATTTGACAACGGCATATGATAATCTCATTTTGCGGTTGGAAAAACTGAGGTGAAGAGTAGCAAAGTGACTCCTCTGAAAGCCACAGTCAGAGTCGGGGCAAAACTGTTAGCCACTCAGTTCTAGGTTGCTTCCAATTCAGTGCTTTGCATGCAAGAGTCTATGGATCTGCAGGGAGCACAAGTCAGGGCAAAATGAGGTTAATTCAGTATTATTTCACATGAAGAGTGTAGAAGAAATGCTATTATTTGCTTTTAAACAAAGAGCTGTAATGGACACGCACTGGTGTTAGAAACCAGGAATTCACACTCAGGGCGAGATGGGTCAGGCAGCTTCGTGATTCCTTTCGTAGGGTTTCCTCACCCCCTTTGCTGCTCGGGACTATTCTGGGGAAGTCCAGGAGCTCTGTAGCACCCCATGCTGCCTTTCTTTTCTCAGATATTGTCCTGCTGTACCTTGTTGAGTGACATGTAAAATTAGTTTCTTTTCCACTCAGATATTACTTCTTCTGTTAAATCTTCTCTTAGTCCCTGTTGTAATTAATTGTTCCTTTATTGATACTCCCCAAACCCCATATTTATTGCTGAATTAGAGCACAAATCATAGTGTGCTTTGTTTCATGGCAAACTTGGTAATTCCTGTCTCCTCTATGAGGATGTGAGCCCTTCGTGAGCAGGGACGGGGTCTAATGTACCCTGAAATCGCAGCCCCCAGTGCAGTGCCTTGCTTTCTCCCTCTGGCTCTCCCCTTCTCCTTGGGGAGCATAAGACACCTCTCTTCCTGGCAGTTAGGAAGGGCCATGTGACTTGGTCCTGCCAATGAAAGGAACAAAAATCACACATCATTTCTAGTCTGAGGCAATGGCAAGGTGTGACCCTGCATTTTTTTCTTCTTTGCTGTGCTGACTCTGGTGGATGTTCAGATGGCAGAGCCAGCAAAATAATAACATTAATAATAAGAAGAATAACAACAACAACAACAACAATAATAACATGACAGCTGCCTTGGAGAGATGCTCCAACCAGAAGACAACTTTGCATAAACAGGAAATAAACATTTACTCTGTTCAGCTACCGAGGCTTTAGGGAGACCATCTAAAACAGATGGCATTGCACGGCATCTCGATACCTGCAGATGCATCTCCTAGAATGATACAATGTATTTGCTCCTTCCATTTTCTTTCTCATGTAAATGCACTTAGACCTTGAGAATTCTGAAAGAGAAAATACAACAAGTTGTTCAACATTATAGGGACTGTCAAAACGACTGGGCAGAAGTCATCACCCAGTTCGACTGTGCTGTTACCAAGCCTAGAAAGGACTAAGGCCATTTGGAAAGTAATGAATATCCCCGGCAGATGGGAAGGTAGCATATATCACCCAGGAGATGCTGTCCCTTTGACACCTTAGGGTAATTTACAACTCCAGTGGTTCACCTTCCCCACCTTGGCACATGCTAATTCTACTTAATCAGGCTCTTCAGGTTCTAAGAGCATAGGGAGATGCTGGTTCACTCAATGACTTTGCACTCCCCATGCACCGGTTTTACTTGGTTTGTGTGGGACTGGCAGCTTGATGAGTTTATTAGAGATGTGCATTTATTTTGTATATACGCATTGTGATCACATATATGCAACTTTTTTTTTTTTTTTTAATCCTCACCCGAGGGTATTTTTCCATTTTTTGTACAGATAGAATGGGAGGGAGAGAGAGAGAGAAACATCGACGTGAAGGGACACATCTAGTGGCTGCCACCCGCATGACCAACCAGGGCCGGGGACAAACTGCAACGGAGGTACATGCCCTTAGCGGGAACCGAACCCGGTCTCTCCGGACCGCAGGCCGACACTCTAACCGCTGAGCCAAACTGGCCAGGGCACATATATGCAACTTTTGAAGATTGTTTCTAGAATAAAAAAAACAAAAAAAAAAAAACAAGAACCTTGAAAGACAATAGGTGTTTCTATCTCAATTTACTTTTTGCTGGTATAATCTCTGAGAATGTTTTGCCATAATTGACAGAGATTTTTATTCTAGCTAAATCTCATGTCCTTGCCTAGAAAATGGAGATGATCCTTACTTATCAGGCTGTGTGGGAACCGGGGAAAATGTTTATAAAGGATCTAGCTCACTATTTGGCAATTTGTTATGTGTTTCATGAACAATAATTGATAATGATTATGTACATACTTATGTGTATAACTTTATTGTTTAAAATTACTTTATATTTTAAAAAATTTCAATTCACCCTTAACAATAGCTTTTTTGAGGTAGCTTTAAAATCTCTGTTTTGTAGCAGAAGAAAGTGAGACTCAGAGAAGGTACTGTGACTTGTGCAAAGTCACAGACTAGGAAGGGACAGAGCTAGGACCGAAAACCAGGTTCCTGATTCCAGTCCTGGTGCTGTAACTGGGAGGAGCTGGTAGTTTGAAGTCAACAGCATGGTGCCTGGCAGAAGGCAGTTCAACAAGTGGCCACTATTATTGTCTTATAGGTACTGATGACCATCAGTTATGTCTCCAAGTTTAACTATTTCAAGGTGATTCACTAGGTACTCCTTGGCCTTATGCAAGTGACTTCTGTAAGAATAAACCTAATCTGTTGTTCAGACTACACTATGTAAACCACTATAGATAATCAAAACATTGGAACAGAAGAGGAACAAGTTATTGAAAACTCTCTGATTTACATGCCCATAGTTTGTGTATAGTCAACCTAGACCAGAACACCATTCTATGTATATAAAAATGTTAGAACTAAAATAGGGTCCTTCTCTGGAATGTCATAGGAGAACCAGAGGTTTGTTTCTTTTCTTTTTTTCCTTTATTGATTTTAGAGAAAAAGGAAGTGAGAGGGAGAGAGATAGAAACATCAATGAGAGAGAACATCAGTTGGCTGCCTCCTGCATGCTCCTCACTGGGGATCAGGCCACAACCTGGGCATGTGCCCTGACCGGGAATCGAACCAGTGATGTCTTGGTGCATGGGTCGATGCTCAACCACTGAGCCATACCGGCCGGACCAGAGGTTTGTTTCTTGAAGCTAAGGTGTGTCACATCTTACTCACATGCCTCTGTTCCTCCAAGATGCCAGAGAGCCAAGATGTTGGTTTAGCTCAGGATGGAGGATAATTGTGTGTGTCAATATTTATCCCAGCCCAACACTCAGATTAGCTCCTCTAATAATCAAGCTGAAAAACATACCCTCCTGGTTACCTGCTCTTTTGCATACAGCAATCTCCTGATATGGTTATTCATTGCAACCAATGCAAAAGCAGAGGGATTTAAGCTGCCCATCCATTTGGCAAGAGATTTGGGAATAGGATCAAAGTTGGTTTTATTTCAATAGGGTCCCTAGTGAGCTGTTAATTACTTGGGTTTCAAATCAGATGGCATTTGAAATAGAATATTGAATTACACCTGTGTTTGGGGTTCAGTTTATCTTCTGATATGAAGGTAGATTTGTGGCAGGAAGGAACAAGAGGAAATGAAGTTAGTTTTCTTCCTGTGTTTGATGGGGAAGGTCTTTGTTGCTGAAATATTCCTCAGGGCTTTGTGTACTGGGTTAAGCCAATAGGGAAAATTATGTTTCAGGAACTTCGAGCAAGAGCAGACCTCCAATTATTCCTCAAAAAATGTAATCTTAGACTTGTTAATATGAAATATGACTTGCATACTTATACATGTTTGGTTTGGAGTACTTAAGATGATTTGAATGCCAGTTTAGTGGCAACTTGAAAAGTAAAATTAGTGTTTCTGACCTCAGTGTTCCAATATTTGTCTCAAACATTTAGATTTTAATTTTATTGAAAATAAACATCTTGTTTGTTTACTGAGTTACACTCATCCGAGGATGACATTTTGGACTATTTCACTTGCTCACTGATCCCATAACATGCCCACCTCCTTTCTGTTTCCCAAGTGCCCGTCCCTGTCTCTGTCCTCCATCTGTCTGCTGGGCTCATTCCCTCGCTCTGTGGGTCTTACCCGTCAGATCTCAACTCCAATTTCACTTCCTCCCAGAGGTTTTACCTCCCGTCGACTCTGCCTTATCACCTTATTATTCATTCAAACCATTGATCACAGTTGGCATATATCTTATTTATTTGTCACACATATAAAACCTTCTTGCCCCTGAGGACAGACAGGGGCTTGGGTTGTCCCACACACCCCCATATCTTCAGTGCTTAGCACCATCCCTGGCACACTGACAGCTGAATGTCTCGTGTTTATGTATGAATGAGTGAACAAATGGACGACTGAACAAGCCATGGCCCGATTCTCCTCTTCACAGAGCATTGATTAAACCATCAGAAGAGTAAAATCTTCAGGTTCTGTCTTTATAACTTAAAATGTCAGCTTATGAAACTAGACAGTAACTGAAAAGCTATAACAAATCTGTGGGTTTAGATTCTGCCTTTTTGGCTGGAGAATGTTTGACAACACCGTGAACTGAGCTGTTCATACAATGAACCCGCTGTAGCATCTCTTGGCTTCACTCAGTGTAGACTTTTGTTTCTACCTCCTTTTGTCCACCCCCAACCCGTGTCTCTCTCTTTTTTACATCTTGATTTTTGTCTTTATTCCTGTCTCACAAAAACTGCTGACAATTTTCTCATGGGTTAGCTAAGAAATAAATACAAGCTACCTTTCTTTTATCAAATTCATAATGGCTATTACTAGTAGAACTGATCACAACAAAATAAAACTGACAACGACTGAAACAGCTCATGGTAGGATTTGTTATTGGCAAAGAAATTGATAGCAAAATTAAATCTTCTTGACAAGATTTAGAGGTACAAAATCTGATCTGGGAAAATGGAACTCTGTAGATATGAAGCAAACTCAAGATGGCAGAAGCCATAACCGTTAAAATTAGATATGGCAAAAACAACAACAATCTGATTTTAAAAACATTTTTATAACATTTCTAAGGAAAAGGATTGATGCTGGCCAAATAATATCAGTGAAACTAAAATAATGACAAGATAAGAGCATTTATATTACTTAATCAAGGGAAGACACAGCTGGGGGAACTTGGTCAATATCGATGTATAAGAAGGCGATTTATTATAGTGAAGAATGGACAACTGGTCTTTTCTTCAGATAAAAAGGAAGGTCTGAGCCCTGGCCAGTTTTGCTCAGTGGTTAGAGCGTCGGCCTGCGGACCAGAGAGTCCCAGGTTTGGTTTCCACTAAGCAGCGGTTCTCAACCTGTGGGTTGCAACCCCTTTGGGGGGTTGAACGACTCTTTCACAGGCGTCGCCTAAGACATAACAGTAGCAAAACTACAGTTATGAAGTAGCAACAAAAATAATTTTATGATTGGGGGTCACCACAACATGAGGAACTGTATTAAAGGGTCGCAGCATTAGGAAGGTTGAGAACCACTGTGTGACTAAGGGCATATACCTCGGTTGCAGTTAGTCCCCAGCCTGGTTAGGGCTGTGTGGGTGGCAGCCAGTCGATGTATCTCTTTCACATCGATGTTTCTCTCGCTCTCTCTTCCTCCCTCTCTCCCTCTGGCTCCATCTGAAGATAAGTGCAAAAGTGTTCTCGGGTGAGGATGAAAAAACAACAAAAAAAGGAAGGTCCGAGAATACAGCAGGAAGTTTAGAAAGAATATCCTGTTCAAAGGGGAATAAGGGGCCTGGAATGCATTACCAGGAAGTGAGGGAGAGGAGTGGGAGGGCAGAGTGTAAGGGTGTGTGTGTGTGTGTGTGTGGTGAGGGCTTCCGAGGAGCTCTCTTTAAAAGATTCTGGAAGAAGGTGTAGTAGAAAGCTATCATTCTGAGGTGGTTTAAGTGCATTTCTTTCTGACTCAAGACACGAAGAATTAGGAGTTTGCTCTCTGGAATACTCCATTAAGCCCATCTTTCTATGATTTTTTGCTTTTTGGCAGGAAAGTGAAATTATGCTATTTGGAAAATGGAATGATACGTCCTTGTTGGAAAGTCACTTTATATCTCAGTATTAAAACTCTTAGTTTTGTTTAAAGTTTTAAAAATTGTTGTGTTCTTATGACATAGGTTTTATAGCTCCAATATATTTTTTTTAATCCTCATCCGAGGACATTTTTCCATTTTTTGTACAGACAGAGTGGGAGGGAGAGAGAGGAAGAGAGAGAGAGGGAAACATCGATGTGAAAGGGACACATCGAGTGGCTGCCACCAGCACGACCAACCAGGGCCGGGGACAAACTGCAACCGAGGTATGCGCCCTTAGCGTGAACCGAACCCGGGCCTCTCCGGACCGCAGGCCGATGCTCTAACCGCTGAGCCAAACCGGCCAGGGCACTCCAATATTTTTTTAGATATTAGTTTTATGTATGTAAAATCATGTGAATAAAATGGTCACTGTGATGATCATTAAGGATCATTGTTTTTTTATAATTCTCACCTGAGGATATTTTTCCATTTATCTTCAGGTAGAGTGGGAGGGGAGGTGGGAGGGAGGGAGGGAGAGAGAGAGAGAACAACATTGATGTGAGAGAGACACATCAACTGGTTGCCTCCCGCATGACCCCAACCAGGGCCAGGGACAGAACTGCAACTGAGGTATATACCCTTGACCGGAACCAAACCTGTGACTCTAAACACTCTAACCACTTAGCCAAACCTGACAGGGCTATTGTTTTAAATTTAGAATGATAAAAATTTTGACTCTATAGGGGAAAGATAAGGATTGAGGAGGTAAAAATGATCCACTGTGATACTAAAAATATAACTTTTGGTTTTATGAGAGAAAGCTTATAGGCCATGTAGGTAAAGAACCTTTTTTAAAATTTTTTATCTTCACCCAAGAATATTTTTGTTGCGTTTATCTTCAGATAGAGCGGGAGGGAAAGAGGGAGGATGAGAGAGAGAGAAACATCGATGTGAGAAAGACACATTGATTGGTTGCCACCCACACAACTTAAACCGGGGCCGGGGACGAACTGCAACCAGGGTACATGTCCTTAGCAGGAATCAAACCCAGGACTCCCCCACCTGCGGGCCGATGCTCTAACCGCTGAGCCAAACCGGCCAGGGCAAGGAATCTTTGATGAGAGCCTCACATATGATAAAAGAAAGATGCAGAAAATTATATGACTGATTGTCATTGCTAGGGCCACAAGTCTGTGCTAAAGGGTTGTACTACAAAGTTGGAGTGGGAGACTAAATAGGAGGGAAGGATGCCTGGAGCACCCCAGAGGACAGGAAATGACTCGGATCAAGATGGGAAAAGTCATCAGTGTGAGTGGAAACAAGATAGAGGCTGTCAGCAATTGGTTGAGGTTGACCTTCCTTGATGAATGCAAGAGTTACTCTGACTTCTCTGCTCCTAGTGTGTGGGATCGTGTGAGAAGCAGTAATTGTGAGGGGGAGACCATGACATCCAAGAAGAAAGAAACAAAGATATCTAGTAAGTGGAAGAATGCTGTTCATTAAAGAGGACTTGAAAGAGAATTTTAGGTTGTTTCTAAGTCATCGAGTTCATTGAAATCCTAAGAAATGCTTGGAGATGGAATATAACAGTGATTGTATCCCAAGTTAACTTCTTTAAAAAGTAATAATAAACCATCAGTGGTTGTGAGTGATGTTAATGTATTTTTCAGACAAAAGTTCCAGAAATTCTAAGCTACTGGCCTAATGTTAGGTACAGATTATTATAGCATATATATTTTTCTTTTTTTTCCAAACCTAATTATGGAATTTTTTATCTTGTAATGAGGGCTTATGAAATCAATTCTTTTATCAACTTTCAAATGTGCAGTATAATGTTATCAATTATAGCTGCTGTGTTGGACATTATTTCCCCAGGATTCATCCATCTTCTAACTAGAAGGCTGTTCTCCTGACTCCTCAGCCACTTTGCCCACTCCCTACCTCCAGCAACTATCACTCTGTACTCTGCATCTGTGTGCTTTTTCTGCACTCTGTATCTATGTGCTTTTTAAAAATTATTTTTATTATTGTTTAGATTCTGTATATTAGTGGAATCACAGTTTTTGTCTTTTTCTGTTTGACTTGTTTCACTTAACACACTCAAGGTCCATCCTTGTTGTCACCAATGGCAAGATTTTATTTACTTCTTACGTATTTCATTATATATACCACATTTTCTTCATCCATTTATCCATCAATGGACATTTAGGTTTGTTGCTATATCTTGGCTATTGTAAATAATGCTGTAATGAACATGGGGGTGCAGATATCTTTTTAAGTTAGTGTTTACGTTTCTTTGGAGAACAACCCAGAAGTGGAATTACTGGATCATATGGTAGTACTTTGAAAAATTATTTATTTATTTTTAATCCTCATCCGAGGATATATTTATTGATTTTAGAGAAAGGAAGAGAGGGAGGAAAAGAGCAACAGAGAGAAACATCTATGTGAGAGAGACACATTGATCACTTGCCTCCTGTTTGTGCCTCAAACCTGCAACCTAGGTATGTGCCCTGACTGGGACTCAAACCCGAAACCTTTCTGGTGCATGGGAAGATGCACCAACTAACTGAGCCACTGGGCCAGGGTAGTAGTTCTTTTTAAAATTTTTTTGAGGAAACTCCATACTGTTTTTCATAGTGGCTGCATCAAGTTACATTCCTATCAGTTGTGCACAAGGGTTCCTTTTATCCACATCCTTGCCAGCATTTGTTATCGCTTGTCTCTTTGATAATTATCATTTTAACAAGTGTGAAGTGATATCTTATTGTGGTTTTTGATTTGCATTTTTCTGATTATTAGTGCTGTAAGCATCTTTGCATATACCTGTTGGCCATCTGTGTGTCTTCTTTGGGAAAATGTCTATTCAAATCCTCTGCCCATTTTAAAAATCAGATTGTTTCTTGCTTATTGGATCATATAAGTTCTGTATGTATTTTAGCTATTAACCTTTTATTTTACTCTTCTTACCTTTGCTTTTGTGCCAAATCCAAAAAATAATTGCCAGGATCAATGTCAAGGAGTTTACTACCAATGTTTTCTTCTAGGAGTTTTATGGTATCAGTCTTAATTCAAGTCTTTGATCCATTTTGAGTTAATGTTTATGTTTGGTGTAAGGTATGATCATGTATTATTCTTCATATTTATTTAATATAACTTTGTAGCAAGAATACTTGTCCTGTATTTCAAATACAAGTGAAGGTGAATTACATATATATATTACCTATTGATATTCTATTAAATAGACTACCCAGTGAAATCATAAAGCTTTACATTTTTTTTTTCTACATAATTCTGAGTTTCCTATAATGATTAGTAATGCATGAGTATTTTTATGTTTTATCTAATAAAAGGTAGTGGTGGTGATAATTTTATATTTAAAGGCATAATTGAGTATATTAGACTTTTTATTTGATAACATAAATTTAGAACTCAGGGTCATAGCCATGACCTCATCCATCTGGCTATTTCAGGCAAAATATCAGTATTGCATACCCAGACTTCTAAACTGACGGTTTATGCCATGACATTGTTTTCCTCAGTAGTCTTTGAATAATTAGTGTTTCATTCAGAGGAAGAAATAGATAATTAACCTTAAACAAAATGCTTTAGTGCTATATATTCTTATATTAATTATGTATCTAGCAGAGGCCTAGCTTATCAAGCTTGTTCTACATTTAGAAAGTGGCTTGCTATCTTTTTTTTTTTTAATTCTCACCCAAGGATATTTTTCCATTTATCTTCAGATAAAGTGGAAGGGAGGGTGTGTGGGGAGGAGGGGGAGGGGGAGAGAGAGAGAGAGAGAGAGAGATGAGAGGGACACATTGACTGCTTGCCTCCTGACAATCCTGACCAGGGCTGGGGATGAACCACAACGAAGGTACGTGCCCTTGACCAGAATCAAACCCACGACTCTCTGGTCTGAGGGCCAAAGCTCTAACTGCTGAGCCAAACCATCCAGGGCAGAAAGTGGCTCTTTAAAAGGTTAGTTTACTATAGAAAACCAAACTAGAAGTGAATTTTGAAGCTATTTTTATTGGTCAGATTAAATTTCAATATCTGTAGTTCTTGCTAAATAGATTCAAAAATTGTTCATTTTAAAATTGTTTAAAGATAATTTTTTTTTGCATATGAAAAATACTGTTGAGAAGTCAATCTCATTCATATCAATAGGATTATGGCCTGTGAATATTTTTGAAAATTAGCACCCTTATATGAATTTCCTGTTGTCTCCTGAAACACCCTACTCTCTGGGAAATGTCAACATAGAGGAAAGAAAGTTTTACCATGAATTTTGTGCCTGAAACACAAGAGAAGATGAATAGACGTCTGCTGCATTAAAAAAGGACATAGGCATGCATTAAACCCCTTATGTCTTACTTTTTAATGATGCAATTGTGAATTATGTTTTTGTTGCATTTGTAATTAGAGGCTGAAGCAGATGGCGAAGACTTATTTCAAAGTGATGTGTCTATTAAAATAAGCCACACTGCCAAATGATTGTTCACTGTAACAGCATCTTTGCGTCCCTAAAACACTCCAATTCTTTGTTGATGTGCAGTTGATTACCACAGCTGATTACATATGTGCACATATTTGCTCGAAAATGTATCAAGGATATTTGATATGTGCAATACAAGTGTGTGTTATCACAATTATAGATAATGAAGCTTTCAATGAATTATTCAGTCACACCATCTACAAAGGGAATGCACTGATTTCCCTTTTCAATAAAATTAGGCATGAATCTTTCTAAACTATTGAGGCTAATTCACCCTACCCAGTGGGAGAAGCCTTGAATGGAGAATGGGGAGTTTTTGAACATTGAAAGATATTCTTATGCACAGTCTTAGAAAGAGCAATTTTGCTTAGGGTGAACTCAGTCCATGGGTCGTGGTAGAACCCCAGGGGAATGGAGAGAAATCGGTGCTGAGACAAGGCCAAGTAATGAAATAATGTAAGTAGTTATATTGGTAGCATGTCTGAGAATAGTTTAGTCCAGCTGGTGTGGCTCAGTGGTTGACCCATGCACCAAGAGGTCGCCAGTTCGATTCCCGGTCGCGATACATGGCCAGGTGGTGGGCCCGATCCCCAGTGTGGGGCATGCAGGAGGTGACCAATCGATGTTCTCTCTCATCAGTGTTTCTGTCTGTCTTTCTCTCTCTCTCTCTCTAAAATCAATAAAGGGAAAAATAAAATAGAATAGTTTAGGCTGCGATAACACCTAAATCTCACTGGCTTATGATAACAGATTTGTTTCTCTCTCTGGCTACATGTCTGTCATGGATCATAAAAGGGACTCTGCTCATTAGAGTCTATCGCGACTAGGCTGAAGGAGGCTGCCTCTCACTCAGGCTTCCACACTCACCTCACTAACGGGAAAAGAATGTGGTCACTGACATACTAGCTTTTAAACATTTTTTCTGGAAGAGTTATATGACACTTCCACTCATTTAATTGGCCAGGGCAAGTCACATGACAAACACTAAGAGGGCAGAGAAACGCAGTCCTACTATTTGCCTGAAATATTTGGTGAGCCACAGTCATGACCACCTCATGATGTAATTTTCTGTAAGGCTATGTGCACCTGAGAGAGTTTCTCTACCTGGGGACACTGACTTCTTTGTTTCTATCATCTGGGTCCTAAAATATCATCAGATTGACTCTTTTATGTTCAATATGTGTGTACAGACTTTTAGAAAAGGGAGTGTGTTACCTGGAGGGGCAGAGGAGCCCTTCCAGTTTAACATTCCCTTAAGAGGTATTAATGAGAAATAAGATTCTGCGGTCAGTTTAGTGTGGGACTCTTTGGGTAAGTTTTTCAAATTCCTTTACTTCTCAAAGCCATTGATGTGTTCCTGGGGAGATCTAGGAGGCCAACACACATGCTCTACATCTCATTTCCACGGAATCTCTTTTCTGGGGAGTTTCCCATGAGATGACATTTTGTGGGAACACATTTTGGGTAATGCTGCTCAGGTCTTTTCCATTGGTACCTGGGTGTATGTTTGGTTATCATTTAGCTTCTGGGTTGGTGAACACATCAAGGTGCGGGGAGGGTGACACACCCACAGAGGCCATGGAAGCTCTGTGCCAACCCATCTCCAAGCCTTGCTGTGATCATCTCTTCCATTGGAGTGTTCTTGAGTTGTATCCTTCATAAGTACAGCAACTAACATAAGTATTTTCCTCGGTTCTGTGAGCTGTTTTAACAGATTACCCAAACCAAAGAGAAGGTTGTGTGAACCTGCAATTTATAGCAATTGGTCAGAAGTACAGATAGCTCAGGAGCCGCGATTGATATCTCAAGGGGGCAGTCTTGTGGGGCTGAGACCCTTTAACTTGTGGGATCTGCTGTCAACTCCTGGTTAGTGTCAGGATTGAATTGACTTGTTGGACACCAAGTCAGTATCTGGAAAACCAGAAAAGTAATTGTTGGTGTTGGAAAACGCTGCAGAATTGGTGGTTATCCCCTGGAAGGTGCAGAGAGTTTCCGTAGCTGCAACTTCTCCCCTAGTCCTCACCCTCTTCTTAGCCTACAAAAGAAGGAGCATGATTTTGATGGATGTGGAGGTAGAAGTTAAATTTTATGATAGGAAAATATGTGTTTCACTGTAACAGCATCTTTGAGAATGCTGGCAGTTCTAGGGTAGGAATTGCTCTAGGCCACGATTTCATACCCAAGAGATAAGTATTATCACCCTTTTCTTCCATTTAGTAATCTATATCTGTATCTATGTCTATATATAGAACATCTAGAATCAGGCACATGGTAAGCACTATGGAAATTTTTGGTATTATTATTAGGCTACTACAATAACAACAGTGATAAGAATAGTTTGAATACTAAGTATTTCTAAGCACTGTACTAGGTTTGGATTATCTGATTTTGTCCTTATAAAAATGATGAGAAATGGTTACTATAATTCCTATTTTATAGATGAGGATACTCAGATTCATTTAGGTTAACATATGACACAGTTAATAAAGAGCAAAGCTACGATTAGATGGACCCAGGCAGTTTGACCATGTTCTGAACCACTAGAACAATGATTCCTTATGCCTGTTAGTGTTTCATGGTATTTAAAGCACTTCTACAGAGACTATACCATTTGTCCTCCACACCAACACTAGTAGTCAGAGCCATGTTCTTCATTTTTGGAGATGAAGAAATTTAATCTCAAAGAGTTAGTAAAAGGACAACTTGAGTTCTGGTTTGTTCTTTTCCTATCATATATTTTGTTTCATTTATTTTACCTAGCTCTATTCCTTTTCTCTGGTTTTCTTCTCCCATCTCCCTCCATCCACAGTCTGAATGAACACCCAGGAAATAATTTCTTGTAATAATCACAAAAAAGTCCAGGGAGGTATTAATATAAACTGCAAATGATGAATTTGGGCTCACCTGAGCCCAAAGTAAATGAATGCAAATCCCACTGCAACCCATTTAATTTAATAAAAATCCACCCAATACATTCTGTGTGTCAGGTCTTGGGGAAAGTCAAAGAATGTACTGAATACACACACACACACACACACACACACACACACACACACAACACACACACAACCCAACACCAACAAAAGATCAAATGATCTAGGTGAAACAAACCCATCCGATGAGCATTACAGAGAGCTTGCACAGCCACGATCACTGTTTCCATACCTTCTTTGTTCCCCTACATGCCTTCCCCTTTATCACTCTTTTTCTAAGAAATGAAAACAGAGGGTAGAGAGGGCTACAGGAAAATGGGGCTGGGAGAAGGGAACCAGAGACCACGGAAAAGCGAAAAGAATGGGCTGTTGACCCACATAAACATAGTTCACTGAGTGGAATTTTAGTGTCTTTCACCTATGCAGCCCAAATGCTAGAGGGAACAGCATGAAGCCACAAGGGAATGGCTTCACCACATTCTCCCCGTAGATGAAGGGTATCGCGAGTGTATTAGGGAGCAGCTGTTTTTTACTCAAATGACAGCATGAAAGGGAGAACCCTGGAATTCCCGCATTTGCCACCAATGTTTAGTGCAAGGTTAACTGACAGCTGTTCCTGGTCCTGGGTCCAGGACAGTGTGGGAGGGGCAGGCAGCACCATGCGATTAGAAACCTGAACACCTTACAGCTATGCTTCTTCAGAGTGGCATTCTTTTACTTGACTACTGAAGTTGTTCTTTTGTAATAGACTGAATTACCAAAACATTGAAGAAGTAGTTTACCCATGCTGTACCTGGGGTCATAAGCCATAAGATGATTTTGAAAGTCTTTTGTTTGAGTTGATCAATGGTTATAAAAATTGATTTTGAATGCTTAATTTAGCATGCATGCATTCTCCAGGGAGCTTCTTTGTCCAGGAGACACCTGGTGTAAGCCCATGGCTCTCTAGAAGTTTGTGAGGATTTTCTGGCTGGGGTGGGGATGGGATCCATAGGTGGGTTCTTTCATAACATTATTCTTTCACAATGTTTATGAGAATAATAATAAATCTGATTATATTCTTGGAAGAAATGAATAACTTTAGATAGTAAAAGACATCTGTGCCTTCATGAACAGAAACAGTCAAACCGTTCATCTAGGGAATATTGGGGTTGGTGGGGTTTTTATAAGACTGAGGTATCCCTCAGCCAGCCTGGATTCTTTAGGTCAGGGGCCATTGTATTTTCCCTAGAGATAATGTGTCAGGGTGGCTTCTTAGCTAATAGGAAGACCAGCTGAGTATATGTGAGTCTGGAGACCTTTATTTTGACTCTGGCTTTGTGTATAATACTATGTCACCTTGTGAAAATTGCTGAATATTTCTGATTTTGGCCCCTCATCTGGAAAATGTAGAGGCTGGTGAGATAATCTCCAAGGCCTTGTCCAGCTTTAAAATTCTGTGATGCCAGGGATATGGTTTGCCCATCATTGAAAAGTCGCTGAGCTGACCTGGGAAAGGGCTTCATGCCAATTAATCTATTTCCTCCCTTTATGGAAAATGACCAGAAAAATGCTTTCATATTATAAGGCATAAATATGTTTCCTTGGAATCTCTCCTCCACTGCTTGACAAAAACCATGTGGCCTAAATCCATTTGTGTCTGGACACATGCTAAAAACCAAATACTTCCATAAAGTTCACTCTTGAAATTCCTGTATGAGTAACCTGTTTGGTAACTTATTACCAAGAGATGGGGGAGCAAGAAGAGGAGGTAAGTTTGAGAACCTTGTTCACTTTTGTGATGCTTTTCAAAGTTGCCCTTCTGGGAAATCAAGTTGATCAGCACACAATAAAACCCACATTTGGGCTATTCTTATATTGTGAACCCCCCCCCCACCCCCCGTGGTATTTTAGCATCTTTGAGAAGGGGAGCTGCTAGCTGGGCACAACCTCTGTCTGCATTATCCTTGACGTCTCTCAGCCCACCCCCCTGCCCCAACCCCCTATCAGCCAGTGGTTATTTCCAATTCAATGAAGCTCTGAACTTGATTCTAGTTGTCTCCTCAGCTGGCTCTGGTCCACTCTCAGACAGTCTCAGGCCTCTTTGGCATTTGGTTAATTTTGATGGGGTGCCAGGAATTCATTCCAAAAGACTGACATGCTTTCAAAGAGGTTGGGTCCGACGCACAGAATAAACAAATCTACGAGTGCTTCATTCACTAATCTCAGAACCCTGTTTACTATTCACAGGGCTTCTTTTCCAGATGACCATGGCTTCTAGCACCGACAGAATTACAGGAATTAGACAGGATTTCTTTGTTCTCGATATTTGGTGATCACATGTTCTTGATTTCTCTAAATGCTCCAATTAATAGAATTTCTATTCTTGTGTAGAAAGGTGATTTGCTTAATATAAAATAAAGAGGACTTAATTTTCTCTTATTAGGCTACTTCTCACGTTAATTTACCAACAGGAGAAATTCCCTTGTTAGGCTATGCCACTGCACTTTGATCTCAGAAACTGGGACTCCTGTGCTTATAGGACTATGTCTCAATAATACAGAGAGAAGGTTCAAGTGAAGCTGAAAATATTAAGAAGTGATGTGGTCTAGTGTGGCTTACATATCTCCATCAGAACCAAAGCAAGAACAGCACCAGCAAAAATTCAGTCCCTTGGGTTTTCTCCTTATCTGTGGATTAGTGGCTGAAATGAGATGATGAGCTTGATTGTGTATTGAGCCTGCTATTAATTGGATTCCCTTGTTTCTGTGTGGCCTTGATCTATGCACTTCTGCCTAGACAGACAGGCAGGGTGTTTCTGGGTCTCCAGCACCGCCAGGGCTCAGTGTTGGAGACCAAGGGAGTTCCGAGCACAGAAAGAGCCCTTGGTGTGTGTGGGAGAGTGGGGGACACCCCCTGAGGAGGCACACAATAGTCACTAATGAAGACACAGTAAAGGCACACAACCCAAACCAGTGTCAGATGAATGGGCAGCCACGCAAGGGAGCTGGTTCAAGTTACTGCAGTGTGGTGTGGCAGACATTTCTGTGAAGGCTTCTTTGTGAAGGTGCACTGGAGGCAGGCTTTAGAGGAAGAAGAAAGGCTGATCTGCAGAGCTGTGGGTGGGGCCATCCGGGGGGTGAGGGGGGTGGGGGGGAGGGGGAGTCCAGGCAGGAGCGACAGTTTGGAGCAGAGAATGTAGGCTTGAATTCTGAGGGAGGTGAGGGCATTCAGGGAAGGTCTGGAAGGGCGGAGGAAGACGAGGAAATCTTGAGGAGCCAAGATTTAAGATTAGGAACTGGCGAGCTTCCTTTCTCGGCTGGGAAGGTGGAGGAAGAGTGGGGAAGATGGACAAAATATCTTCTAGCCCTGAGGAAAGTCCGACGAACCTGATATAATTGGACTCAAATTAGTCTTTTTCTTTTGCTTGCTTCTGGGTATGGATTTTAGTGTAAGGTCCTACTCTCTGACACGAAACCCCCAAACCCTCTTTTCTTTTCTCACTTGCTTTTCTCAAGCCTGCTGTGGGATTGGAACCTGTAGCCAGAGGTCAGTCCTCACAAGGTGGATTTTGTGGTCAGTCAGGAATAGAGGCCGTGGGTTGTCCCACCCCTGCATCTCTGTGCGGACGATCAGACAAATTAGCCTGAAGCCAGCGCCTGTTCCCAGGGGCACATCCACCTGCATGGACTTGCTCGGGATGACTTCCTCTGGAGCCAACACCCCAGTTCCCATACCTTCACCCAGTCATCTGACCCTCCCCCAAAGGGTGTGTTTCACTTGTATTGACACAGGGAATGTGTTCTTGTTCTTTTGAGTAAACAGTCCCGCACAGTAGAGGGTGGGGATAGATCTGAAGCAAAAACTTGCGATTCTGTTTTCTCCAGCACCTGCCCCCCCAGGGTGAGTGCACTGCATTTACTGACACCCTTTCAGTTCAACCAGGCCCCCCTTCTTTGGAATACTGGGTGGTGCTTAATATTCTCAGCTCCACTGTATCTGGGGACTCACCTCTCTCCACGCCTGTTAGAATCAGATGGTATTCCTCTAAGATCCCCAGATAAAATGTGTAGATCTGTCTGTTGTTAACCGGTGTTCGATTGATGCACGATTTTCATTTCTAATTAGACATGTTTGCTCAAGAAGCACAGATCAAACCAGCTCTTGCTTCCTCATGCTGTTGAAGCTAGTGGCAAGGTAGCCTGTGTTTTCTACTTTGGAGTTCGTTTTAAAATTCAAACTGTAAATGTGAATTACTTTTCCGGCTGACTCCTGGGTATAGGTTATTGTTATGCTAATTCAGGTGTATGTCTTCCCAGACCTTATAAGTATATAAATCTTGTGCTCTTTTGAACAAATTGGACGGTTAATCCTTTAATCAGTTATTGAGAGATTGCTACAAGCATGGAGCAAAGGCCAGACCTCTAAGCTCAGCCCTTTGAAGGTCATCATTGTTATGCATTTGGTGTTTCTCCTTTGTTTTTCTTTTTTTCTTCTATTAAATAAGAAAGTTGGCCTAATCCTGGAGCAAGCACTTTCCTTTAAAGTGGAGAGGTGGAGCCAGGGGAAGAGAAAGAGGTCTCCTGATTCAAATAATAGGCAGTGCTGCTGATAGGAGCAGTCTCTCAGCCTCCTCCCCCCTCCCTGCTTCCTTCTTAGGGTTATTCTGAGAATGGACATATGTCTCCAGCAGGTTGGCTGTATTTGTCATTTGGCTTTTCTGTTTTCTTAACTAAGTATTTATATGTGTTCTGTGGATAACCTTTTGTCAGCATAAGGAGGCTGTTTTTCTTTCCTCTGTCCCTGAAAAACATGAGCGCAGACTCCATCAACTGCTTAGAAATAACAGGCTAGATTCAAACACATTGTCACACACTGGCAGCTGGTTCTGACTCAGCTGGGGAGAAGGTTGAAGTTCATATGAGTTGTTAATGCTGATGGTAGAAGGTACATGAGGTGATCTGCCATCAACTCTTCTTTGTGTGGAGAGTGTGGCCTGAACCCTGTCCTACCTGGGTGGATCTGGACCAACGGCCAGACATGCCCCTGGACGACTGTGCTGCCTTGGTTCTCTACAAGATGCATTCAGAATTGATTTATGATGACAAAGGACTATGTACTCCTTTCTGAGACTCCAGATGACCAAAGCACATCCTTTTATAGCCTCTATTCTACCCAGGCTTCACTCAATGGAGGACCCAGGGAGGACCGTTTTGAGGGTGCTCATGCAGTGAAAACCCCACATGGAAATGCTGTCAAGGGAGTGCAGTTGCAAGTATCCACCTGGGTAAATGGAAACAAGGTAGAGAAATAGAAGGGAGTGATAGGAATTGTGATCCTGACCTCAAAGCTGAAAACATTCTTCGGAAACCTTCTCCCACGGAGTAGGGTCAGGATCCAAATCAGAATCTAAAGCGCCTGAGCAAGTCACAGACAGATGATGTTCTAAAGCTTTGGGGCCCTGAGGGCTTGTCATTTTTCTTCTTTTTCGAAGTTATCTAAAATCTGTCAAAATCTGAATTGCCATGGATGCTGTTCTTCCAGTGGCTCTTGTCACTCACCCTGGGCCAGCTGGTGTGATAACAGCCCTTTCTTTCCAGGACTGATGTTGAGCAGATACAGATGTTTGCAGACGTTGGGCTTCACAATCGTATAACTAAGGAAGATTGCTTAGAAAACAAAAATAGCAGTTCCCCATATTGGAAAATTAAGTGAATTCCTGTGTGCATAAGACCTCTAATGATGATGATAAGCTTAGTTACCAATTAGTGAGTACTCATTGCCTTGGCTAGGGCAAACTAGGCACCACTGTCTGTCATTCTGCAGCAGACGGCACCAAGTCTCACCCTCCAGCTCCTAATAGCAGAGGGGGGATTCAAATCTAGATCTGTCAGCCTCAGCAATTGGTTCAGAGGTGATCACATGACCCAAGCCAGGCCAATGAAAGTTTTTAGGAATAAATGCAAGACTCTGGGGATACTGAAAAGTTAATGCAAGCCTGAAGAGTCTGTGATCAACTCCTAACGGGAACTCATCTAAGAATGAAGCCATAGCAGAGGAGAGCACAAGAAATGGGGGAAAGGAGGACATGATTTCAGCACCTGGATATAGCTATGTCTGAGGCCAACTGTCCCCGGATATTTAGTTACATGAAACAATATATTCTTTTTTTCTTTTTTGGTTTAAGCCTCTTAGTTGGAAAAGGCAGTCTTTCCACCCCGACTTGGCTATAAAGAATGGACCTTGGGCCTGGAACATTTCCTTGCCAGGAGTAGAGTTCTTACAGCCTGCACTAGGCTCCTCACCTTGTGTGGGAATACCTTTCTCTGTTTCAGACTTCATGTGGCTCCTTTGTTCTCCTGGAGCATGGGCGTCACATGGCACCTGGCCCACCCTACTACTACATCTGTCCTCTTCAGGGAGGACACTGGATCCTTCTAGAGTAGCACAAGAGGGTTGCCTGCAGGCCAACAGCCCTGCATCTGCTCCTGGGAGGGACCTGCTAGCCACAGGGGACTGAGACCTTCCATCGGAGCTGATCTTCCCCTTCCCCGTGTGAGTGAAATGCTATTCCATCCAGTGCTTAACTGAGTTGTGTTTTCCTGGCAACTTCGATACCCATATGCACTGGGCAGAAGAAGTGTTTGCGCGTCTGCTCCTGGTGATAGGCAATAGGTGGCATTTGCTTGACACTCTTTGAAATAGTTTTCTGTCTTGACACTTAAAACTGAAAGGCTCTTGACAATTCTGTCTCCATTGCCAAACTTTCTCTGAGTCCCCCAGGTAAACCCGGTAATTTTTCCTACCCTTCCCTCATATGTGCATCCACCATTGTTATTGTACCATCATAATGAATGGTGGTTGCTTTTTTTACACATATACCCTTCGCTGGACTAAAAAATCCTGCAGAGCAGAGATAATGCCTCTGTGTATGCGCATGTGTGTGTGCGTCTGCATGTGTGTGTTTAATTCTTGCCTCTAGACCCAAACTGACTTCAAAAATTAAAAATCATCTTCATGATTTAAAAAGGAAATTCTTTAAGTATTTCTGTATGTCTAATTCTCCAATCCGTCCCCAGTGTACTTATAGAAACCCCTCCTATGCCTGGTACTTTGAGAAGCAAAATACTGGGTATATATCATTAGTTCTCTCCAGGAAGATGTCAGGTCACAACATATAGAAACATTCTGATAAATCTCTGACTTGTTAGGTGATGAAGATGTATTTTTGAAAGGCTGAACTCAAATTCTAACTTTATTCCAACGGAGATTAACTTGATAAATTAAAACTTAAGGCACACAGAGACATTATTTTCTTAGTCAACATACAAGTACTTTTTGAACACTGATTTGAGCCTAGCTTTTGGCTAAATATAATGATATACAGACGAAATATGAGACCAGCTCAGTGGAACAAATTTTAGACTTGGAGAGAAATGAGAGCTGCCGATTTGAGGAATGTTACCCAAGTTTGCCATACCTCCAACTAGCTTTTCTTTCCCCGTTGCTTTTACAGATTTTTTTTTTTTTTTTTTAATGCTCACCCAAGGGTATTTTGCCATTCATCTTCAAATGGGGGAGGGGCAGAAAGAGGGGGAACTGGGGTCTGAACCACGAACGAGGTACATGCCCTTGACTCGAATTGAACCCGTGACTCTTTGGTCCATGGGCTCATGCCCTAACCATTGAGCCAAACCAGCCAGGGCACAGATTTTTTTTTTTCTTGACAATGTTGAACAAGGGAAGTCTCTGGAGCTCGTCAGACATTCACACATCGACACAAATTAGTTTATCATGTTTTCTTTCTCTTAACTAAAGAGATCCACCAAAGCAGGGAATGGGGATTTTGTGCTGGTGGCCTAGCCAATCCTTGAGCAAGGGGCTAATTCTAGGGGCAGGCAGGTGGGATCCTCGTAGAGCAGAGTTCGTATTGCTAGGTTTCCTTAAGAGGATGCTTAGTGAACATGGCACCAGAGATGAGGTGAAGTCTGCTTATTTTGAAGTTTGATATCTGGACCATAAGAATCACTGAACGTTAGTGGCTGCAAGGAATGTAGTGATGGCTTAGTGCAACCCTATCGCTTTATAAAGAAGGAGACTATAACCCCAAGGAGAGTTTGAATTGCCCCAAACACACTTCTAGTGCAGTGTGGGGCCCATTTCGCCCCGTCAGAGTTCTTTTTACAGCATACGAAGCACCAAAGCAGGGGTGCGAAGAGCCCCGGCTCTTCTCTGTAGTCAGACTGTTTGGCTGGACCCCAACTTCTTCAGTTGCTGGTGGGCCTTGAGTGAGTTACTTTTTAAGTCTCTTCGTGTCTCAGTTTCCTCATTTATGAAATGAAGATAGCGGTAGTAACTACTTCAACAGGCTCTTGTGGAGATGAAATGAGCTGATATCAGTAAAGCAATTAGAACAGTGCCTGACCATAGCAAGTGCCCAGTAAGTATAGGGTTATTCTTGTCTTTAGTACTATGTTGCTTTCAGGATATAATTTCAAGTCTACCAATAGGAACCTTCTGCTATATTCTAGCCCTAAACCCTAGACCTTCCCCTATATACTTGCCACTGCCTCATACATCATTATATAAGTTAACTGTGTCCCTCACCCCCACCCCTAAAAGACTCACATAACAGTTAACAGTGTGGCTTAAAATGCCAATATCCCTGAGAGAGGAATCATGGTAACTTACTTCCATCCTACAATGACAAAGAATCAATATCGGACTTTTTCCTAGTAACAGGTTGCAAGGAAGAAAGACCACAGACTTTGGGAGCTCGAATATTAGGGTAGTAGGGAAAGGAGTGACTGTAACAGGGTAAGAGAGTTGAAGGTACAGAGGCAGTTTGTCCAAGGCCAAGCTCATTACCACCGTTAGTATTTGTGATCCATTATTTTTCTTGCTCTCCCCTATTTCTTTGCCTGTGGCCCCTCATGAAGGGTAGTTGCATATCCAATGGGGCAATGCAGCTCAGGGTTGCTGGGCCCAGAGCACCCCAGGGAGTGACTGGCTTAGGCCAGAGTTTCTCAGCTTTGGGGCTACTGATATTTGGGGTGAACACTTTTTGTTGTGGGGCTGTCCTGTGCATTGTGAGATGTTTAGCAGCATCCTTGCCCTCGACTGACTAGACACCAGTGATACCCCTCCCCACCAGGTTATGACAATCAACACATCTCTGCCACTGCCAAGTGTCCCTGGGAGTCCAATTGCTCCCAGCTGAGAACATTTGGCTTAGGCCTTCCTAAGCCCTATTGACTTTATTCTCTCCTGGTCAGGCCAGACTGGACTCAGGTCAACGGGATCAAGGATATTTTAGCTCCTACTCTCTACACAGAGATTCTCTTCCACTCTCCCACCTTCCTCTGGAAAAATCTACTGGGGAATCAGTTTGCATGTAATAGCCACTCCCCTATGATAGGAGAAGGCACCATCTTCCAGGGAGAGCTAGCCAGCAGAAAGCACAGTAGGCTATCCTGGGGTGGAGGACAGGGTGCCCCCTCGATGCCTACGGCCCTAGCAGTCAGCTGGGGTCACTCAGGGTTTGACAACCAGATGAGATCCCTCAAACTCCTATTTCCCAAGACAAGGAGAGCTCTCTTTCCCCAGAAATGTATGCCCTCCTCCTCACCCCATATTTCTGCAAGTCCCCAGAACTTTCATTTTTGTTCTAGGTCCTGTGACCAAGCATGCTTTCTTGAGGCTATACAGACAAGGACAAAAAAAAATCCATCTTTTTTATTTTCTGCCAAACTGCTCACATGTGTAACATTAGCTTCTGAAGTTTTTCAGGGTAGACAGAGAAAAACCTTAAAAACATAAATTAGATGGATTTTCCCCCCAAACTCCCTTTCATTCTACCACTTGCTGGGGGGGCGGGGGGCGGGGGGCTGGGTGCTTTCTCTGAGTACCTAGACTCTGTTATTCTTGAGTTTCTCCCAGATTTCTATCTGAAACAGATTGTCATTTTTTCTGTGTTGTCTTAAAGTAGCAGTTCTCAAAGTGTGGTCTTGGGAACACCCTAGTCCCTAAGACTTTTCATGGGGTCTTAAAGGTCAAACCCATGTCGTAATAACACTAAGTGACTACTTGTCCTGTTCACTCATTCTCTCACAAGTATACAGTGGACTATTCCAGGAGCTACATGTTATGTGATGACATTCTATAATGAAATGTGTCAACAGTCATTTGAACCAGTGTTTTCCAAATGACCAATGCATGGTGTGACGAAAATCATGCATCAATGAAAGATCCATTCAAAGTGCACGAGACTTCAAAAACTAAATGTTATATAGTTTTAGATTCTTCCTTGTAACTGGCCTGAAAGAACTTGTAGAATTGTAGTGTTGCATCGAAGAAGACAATCCACAATCATCAGAAAAGACAGATAAGGTACTTATTCCTTTTCCGACTACACATCTGTGTGAGGCTGGATTTTCTTCATTCCCTTTAATGAAAACAACATATCATGACTGATCCTACGCCGAAGCAGATATTGAGAACCCAGCTGGTTCTATGGAGACAGACAAGACAGAGCTTTGCAAAAATGTAAAACAATGCCTCTCTTCTCATTCAATTATTTGTTTTGGAAAATATATTTTTTTCATAAAAATATGTTGTGAAACATATAATGGATCTATTATTGTTATTTTTAAATACGTTTATAAATATTTAAGCGTGTTTTCAGTTTTAATTTCTAATGTGGCAACTGCTAACAGATATAATCGACATAAACAAATACTCTTTGAGGTGCTTAGTAATTTTTAAGAATACACACGGATCACGAGACCACACTTTGGAAATCTGCTACTTTCCAGAAGCTGGTCTCATTGATTCCTGTCCCCAATCTGCCAGACAAATAGGAAAAGTTGCTTTAGCATCGCCTGAACTCCAGGCACTTGGTTAAATGTTTTACACGAGACTTAATTATTGTTCACCTTGGGAAATAGGTATAATTATTATTCACACAGTCAAAGAAACCGAGATTGTAAGGGGTTTTGAAACCTGCCCAGATTCACACAGGAAGTAGTAAAAGAAAACTTGAAATTGAGGTGTCTGACTCCAGAAGTCTCACTCTTAACTTTACAACCCAGCTCTGCTGGGGAAAAGAAAAAGCAACCTAGAAAATAAATTCTTTTTCATAAACACACTCAACTTTCCTTAGAGATCAGGGAGGGTTATAGGTTTACTTTGCAAACTTTACTGTGGTCGGACTGCTTTCTCTGCTCACTCAGTCCATCTCTGGGAGGTGACACTGACCCCATGGACCCCAGGGCTCCAGCTGGAAAATAAAGGTCCCAAGTGTGCCCCCCTTGGTCCTCAATCCACAGGCTCCGTGGGCTTTGTTCTCCAGTTGCAGGGGCGGCCTTCCTCTGTGTTTCTTCCTCAGCCTCTAGGTCTCTTCCAAGTATGTACTTCTGGGTTCTCCCGGGGATGCTCAGCTATGAGTCCGTGGCTGAGTCTGAATCAGCACCTGGAGCGCAGGGATTCGATCCAGAGTGCATTTTGCAGCAAAGCCAGGCTCTGAGGGGGCTCCTGACATGGTACCCATCACAGCCCAGAAACGCAGGCAGGAGGCGCTCTGCCCTGGGTCCTTCCAGAGCCCCCCACTCACGCTCACGTGGGGTACACTGAACAGGAACCCCTGGTGTAATGTGATCATTGGTGATCACCTGATCACAACTATTTTACATTGTGAAGATGAATTTTCAGATGCATGTGAAATAATCCCCTGGGGGGAGGGGGGGGGAGGAGGGGAGTATTTCAGCTTGTGTGAAGCCAATCAGTATTTCAAGATGCACATCTGCAAAATTCTCTCATAATATGAATATTGTAAATATTTATTTAAGCTTCCTCTACCCCCCACTGTCATTTCAGAAGCAAGGAAATTGTTCAAGAGGCCAGATTTTTACGCATAGTATTTATAAAGTATACTATGGGCAGGGAGAGTGTACACATCCCTGCCTTGCTATTTAACTCATAGAAGTTACTTCTTTGTGACTGAGATGATGTTTCAGATTAGAAATGGACAGTTTTGACATTTCATTATTTTGCCCAAAGTTACCCAGTTAGTAAATAACTTTGAAATCAGAGAGAATTTGGTTTAAATCTCAATTCTCATTGTAATTATTTGTGTAATTTCAGCATGTTGCTTAATGGTGATGAAATAAAATAAAGAAGATCAAGTCCTGAGCAGGATGTCTGGTGCATAACATAGGTTCAATAAATTCAACTATAATGATAATTATACTGTTACCTACATTATTGTTTTAAAGCTTTTATCTGTTTTTATTGTCATTCCCTTACTTACTGACACCAGTAGACTGTAAGCAGTCCATGTTCAGTCAATGCCTAGCATAATACTTGATCTTTGGGGTATTAAGTGTTGGATGAATAAATTAATAAATGGACAATTGATGAGATCATGACACAAGGTATTTTCACTGGTCAGTGAAAACGTGTCGAAATTATCTGAGGCTCAGCGATGACTTCTAAGTGTAGTGACAAACTAGTTTGAAGAAGGTCCTTGAGCAGGAAGGGAGTCTAATGGACCCCCATGGGGACCCGTACACAAGTGACTGACTATGGCCCTTGCTGGAGGTCTAATAAAACTGTGTATATGTAAATAACTTTTAAACTGGGTGATTTACAGGGAATCGGGAAATTTCTCCCACCCTCCAATTTGTCTGTTTCTGTCACTGAGCACTAGAGAATGATTCCTTTGGATTAAGTAGTGTTAGAGTAGTATAACTGCAGGAAGGAGAGAGAGAGAGAGAGAGAGAGAGAGAGAGAGAGAGAGAGAGAGAGAGAGAGAGAGAGAACCAAATGTGTGTTTCTTACCAAATGTGTGTTTCTTGCTTTTTAACCACATTGGGGGGGCATATACCAGCACGAGGCAGCTTTCTACCATTAAATCATTCGGAGACCCAGGTTAACAGAGGTTTACCCATTGACCTTGGGGTTATCTCCCTTCCAGCCGGCTGCATGGGGGAAAGAGCACAGAGGACTGTGTGGGAAGTGTTCATGGGCCGACCTGGCCGAAACACTTACCAGTTTCGTCTCTATTTCATTGGTTAGAACTCAGTCACATGGCCATAGCCGTCTACAAGAAAATTTGGGAAAGTGTTCTTGCCTGAGCAACTGGTTTCCAGCAACAATGACATAATGTAAGTGAAAGAACCTAAGCTGTGCCCTTGCCGGTTGGGCTCAGAGGTTGGAGCGTCAGCTTGTGGACCAGAGAGTCCCTGGTTTGGTTCCCGCTAGGGGCATGTACCAAAAAAATAAAAAAATAAATAACCTAACCTGTAAACTATCTTTGCCATATGTTTGGAGGGGGCAGTATCTCTGGGAAGGATGGTTCATTGTAAATTAGTTAGTCCCCAGCAGAAGAAGGGCATCCCCAAGAGGAAGGCGTGATCACAAGAAAGGTTGGGGAGAACGTTTCTGCACTGCCAGAGCTGAGTGCTGCAGCCTGTGTGCCAGATTGTGGGGCCAGACCTGTGGCACCAGCGACCTAGACGCCTGGGCAGGAGGCGTGGGCTTTAGAAGGGGACAGGAGAAATGTAAGACAGACACAAAAAGGAGGTCACAGTTTTGCAGAGGCGAAGAGATGGCTGCCCTACGGAGAGGCAAATGGTGCTTGCGGGCGGCCTTTGCAGTAAAGCACTTACAAGCCATTTGGGGGCTCCACTCAGGTGCCACAAACTGGAGAATAAGGACACGCTTCACCCCCTCACTGCTTTTCCTCCTCCAAGCAGGAGAGTCAGGCTCATTATGTCTCTAGGTGGATTTTATAGTTCTGGATGTGAGCCTAAAAGTTGCATGTGGTTTTCAAATACTTATTTTATCACACTCCACGATTACTTCCATTATGTGTGGCTAACATTTGAGTCTTTTCAGATTTAGTAGGGATATAAAAGGTTTAAATAAGCCCAATATCAGATGTGTCTGGGATTCCATTTCTTGCATGCACACTGTAAATAAACGCTGATGAAAAATATTTGAGTCCCAAATTCTGCCACCCCAAAGCCTGCAAATATGCACATTAAAGCCCCATAATCCCATAAAAGCCTTTTTACTTGTAAATAACACTATCTTGTTTTCCATCTCAAATTTCTTCTCCTGTAATTACACAATATTTGGTTTCCCCTTTTTAGGCCATTCAAATTAAAACTTATTTCATTTCATAATTACAAACATTCATTCTGAGTAAAAGACTAATCTGACGGGAATTTGGTTCCAGTGATCTTATAACCCAGACTTGTAATAGCTAAGCAATCCATCTCCTGACTAATGTCTTGGAATCTTTCAAGACTCTACTCCAGCTAAACATTTGCATTTGGAAAGTTTTATCTTTTTTCTTGAAATAATAATGCTTTATTAAGAACACTGTGTGATTTGATTTTTGTAAAAAAAAAAAAAAAAGATTTAAACCAAAGACTTCAAGATATGGAGAATTTAAAGGGTGAGCTATTTCACCCTCTTTGTTTTGGGTTAGTTTATAAGTCCCTTGAGTTCTGGAGCAGAAGGTTGCTTGGAAAATGTTCGCAATTAAGTTTGTTTTCAACCGTTTCCTACAAAAGGAGAAAGAAAATATTCTTTGCCTGGTAGCATGATAGGTGGTAATTTTGAGATATTAGATAAAGTGTATGTTATTACTATTCTGAGTATGGATAAAGGGGGAAAAGCATGCTGACTGGACATTTCAGAATGGATAGTTGCTATCTAGAGAAACATAGTGTTTATTAACTAAAAAACACACGGAGAAAATGCCCAATGGAGTGCTCGCAGGGGGATTACTGTTCTTCCACTGCAATGTAAGAATCATTCCAAAACACAGTGACTTAAAACAATGATTTATTGTTATGTCTCAGGTCGGAGGGCTGATGGGCTCAGCTGAGCAATCGCTGCTTGTTGGAGTCCCTCATTTGGTCACAGTCAGATGGTGACTGATGCTGGAGACACCCAAAGGCTCTTGGCCTGGAACACCTAGGGATGGGTCCACCATCTCTCTCTCTCTAGCAGCCTCAAAATGTGGCTACCTAGGGCTTCTTCACAGCATGGTGGTCTCGGGTCGTCAGACTTCTCACAGGGCAGCTGATCGCCCCCCAGAGTGAATGCTCCCAGAGACCAAGGCAGAGATGGGAAAGCTTTTTCTAACTTGTTTTTCAAAGTCATGCAGGGTCAGTTCTGCCTCATTCTGTTGGTGGTGAATGAGTCACAGGGACAGTTCAGGTTCATCGGGAGGTGATTACTCAAGATCATTGAATAGAGGGAGGTGTGGTTCATTACGGGGCCATCATTGAAGACTGCCTGCCGCCGCCACCAAGCCATTGATCAGTTTGCCTACACAGATGATTTTGATGGGTGAGATTTCCACACCAGATCAGTGGGTGTTTGTCTTCTGAAGGATTGGGTTTGGTAAGAGCTAAGAGGGAAGAGAGCTGATTAGGGTTCTTTGTTAGGACAACCTCAGGCTATTTGAATGGTGTGTGTGTGTGTGTGTGTGTATGTGTGTGTGTGTGTGCGTGCAGTATTCTGGCATACCCTTATTTCTGCTGCAGTTGGATTTGGGCTGGGATCAGCAGCAGAGAAATATGAAGTACCCACTCTGCTAGGTTCTGTGCCACACACTTTAAACATTTTACATCATTGGTGGAAGGCTATTAGTGTAGTGGTCACGTTCAAATCCTCAGTGGTTTTGCCACTCAGAAGCCATGGGACTTTGCATAAGTTACTTAACTTCCCTGGGTCGCAGTTTTCTCCCATGTAACACATTGGAGGGAGAGAAATACTCATTTCTCTTTGGACTTTTTTAGTACCCAATTTATTAATCGTGTGAATTTATTAATCAATGAATATTTAAAAAAGTAAAGCTTAACATTTCTCTCTTTATATACTATTTATACAACAAGTAAATAAAAAGACATCAATTCAATAAATGACATTTTTGGGAAAACATGCAAACAGTAATTACTTGTTAAATCTAAGATTTCTAATTACTTAATTAAAATTATGTCTAATTTATCATATTCTTGTAAATGTTTTAAAAAACTGTAGAAGGCAGGCAACACTCATAAAATAGTAACATGTTTAATGGTACTAATCAGGATCTTTACATCAAAACCCGTATAAAAATGGTAATATACCTATTTGTTTCTTCATTACCTCTATTTTATTCTGTTTACTTCTTGCCCTGGCAGAATGATTTGGCGCATTTACTTACCTGGAGATTCAGAGTGACCTTCCCCGACCTACTGAGGTTGTAGATACAAGTTGATCTCTCTTTGTCCTCTGCCCCAATCAGAACTTCTAATTTTCTACCCAGCAGCTAACTCTGAACTGGGACCTAGTGTATGTCAGTCACTTCCAAAGCTTTGGGTCAGTTTGGTGCCTTGAAATAGCAAGTTTCTTTCTAATTGACCATTAAGACCTACAATATCAAAACCTGCGCCACCAGGTTAAAAAGGTTAAGTGGACTAATCCACGTGAGGGGAATAGAACAGTGCCTGGTATATATTAAACTCCTATTATTATTATTATTATTATTATTTTATCAGTAAAGCTCCTTCCAGTTATTATCCTTGCTGAAAAGAGAGCCTTTGTTTCTCCATAGGTGTTTACAAATGGCATGACCTGTGTGGGGGATATTTGCCCCTAATGAATCAAGGGCAATATCTCTCACAATGAGGTGCTGAGAAAATATAGGAACATGATTAATGAATGAATCCCAGAGTAATAAAGAGTTGTCTTCTCCCAACTTCCTCATTCTCTCTGCACAGCTCCTTGATTACAGGGTGGAGGAGCACAAATGAAGAGGGGTGCCAGTATTTGTGGAGCATATAGCATGCTCCATGAATTTTGCTGGGTAATATACAACTATTACTTATGTATTCCAACAATCACCAGTGGAGTTCTAAGTTTTCTTGTTTTTGTTTTTTTTTTTTAAAGAGACTAGTTTTTTTACATGCATTTTATAAAAATGGAAACAGAGGCTTGGAAAAGTAAAGCCACATAGCTAACGAGCATCAGAACAAGAACTGGAACTCACATGTGATTGACTCCAAAATGACTAGTTTTTCTACTATCCCTTGTTTTAAGGGAAGAAGAACATTCCTGAAGAACACGATAATGGCCTCTTTGAATGTCCTTATGGTTTTGTCAATTATATTATCTTTTCAATCCTATTGAAAAGTTCATCATTGGGCCTCGACTCAATTCTTATTAAGTTTGCCAAATGAGAACTTGCATCCAGTATTGCCAGATACCTAATGTCAAATACATAAATGCAAATGGTATTTATTTGTTGAACTGACTGTAAAATCATTTAAATATAATAGTCTATTATGCTAACATATAATTATAGTAATATTTCAAGAAGATATAGTCCTAGAAATGGAAGTCATAAGTATACATTTTAAAATTAAATGGATATTGTAAAATTTCCTCCAAAATGATTGTAATAATTTATACCTCAAAGTGTTTTTGCTTTTATAGATGTCTTCAGTTTTTAAAGTTTCTGCCAATATTTTTTGTAAATACCGCTTAATGTGTATTGATTTATCAGTGTTGTATCTTTTTTGTTGTTTATTAGCTATACAATGTCATGTGTTCTCTGAACTCTTGTTCCTATTTCTTTGATCATTTTTATATTGAGGTATTTTTCATTTATTTGTAGATTTTTTTACACCAGAGATATTAATGCTGACCAAATGTTTTTTGTGTGTCCTGTCATTTGTCTTTCAACTTTGATCGCAGAATCCATTTTCCTAGCAAAATTATTTGGTAAATGTCACCTCAAGAGAGAATATAATCTGTTAAGAGAGTTGGTCTTATAATAATAGAAATAATAAATAAGTTTGATGAATGAAATAATAATCACAGAACTAAATTATCCTGTGGAAAAATACCCAATTCAGTATATGGAAGTGCTAACCCTAGAAAACAAAGCAATATAATTTTTCATCTGTCAAAAGTATAATAGTATATTATAAACAGCAAAATAATTTTTGGAGAAATTTGTCTCTAAATAGAATGAAGACAGGAATATTTTAGACTGTAGTAGCAAAATGTGCTTGAGTTCTACAGTTTATATATATATAAAGGAAAAAAATAGAGTATAAAGCAAAATTCTCCCTTGGTGGCTCAAAAAAGCCCATTTCAAGAAAAATATCTTCCCTGCTACAAGGCAAACCCACAGGACAGTCTCCTTTTACACAAGCATGAGTCCTCCCACCCTGTCTGTCATTTGGCCCAGGAGGGACAATCACTAAACAATTAACTAAGATGGTAGCAGTGGGCTAGTGGGAGGTCTTAGTTCTATCACTTACTACCTGTGTGGACTTAAACACTTAACTTCTCAGTCTCAGTTTCCCCCTCTATATAATGAGAATAAGAATGTCTACTCAGCCTGTCCAGTGTGGCTCAGTGGTTGAATGTCGACCCATGCACCAAGAGGTTGCCGGTTCCATTCCTGGTCAGGGTACATGCCCAGGTTATGGGTCCAATCCCCAGTGGGCCCACTGGGGATGCAGGAGGTGGCCAATTGATGTTCTCTCTCATCGATGTTTCTATCTCTTTCTCTAAAAAATCAATAAAGAGAAAAAAAATAGAATGTTTACACACAGGGAATTTGTGAAGATTAACATGAGATCAGATATATGAAACTATTTAGAACACATACATTGTTATAAATCATAATTTATTTTATATGAAAGTCCATTAATAATATCATTTTCAACTAAAGAGTAAATTAATCAGTGCAGTTGCCTTTTACTCGGGAAAGGAAGTATGGCAAGAAAAGAAGACATGGGTTCTGCTTTAATAGGTCTTCAGATCTATTACGTGTGCTTTATATTTATATAACATCATGAAGTTTACAAAGTGCTTTCACTCAATGTGTTATTTATCCATTCATTCATTCAGTGGAACTATAATGCTGATAAATAAGACAGAGTCCTTGACCTCATGGTTAGAAGAAAAACTCAGTACACAGAAGACTAAACAAAGTGTATGCATACACACACACACACACACACACACACACACACACGATATATGTATATTATGATACTTGCTGTGGAGGGATTAGGCATGGGGAAAATGGAGAATGACAGGTATGGTATGGAAATGGCAAGTATTTTTGGAAGGTGGTTGGAGAATGTCCCTCTGAGGAAGTCACCTCAAGGCATGCCAAGAGGTCCTGGAGCAGGAAAGAGCTTAGAGAGTTCAAAGAGCAAAAAGTGCTGGGAGGTGTGTGTGAAAGGCAGGAAGTGCGTCAAGCTCAGGGTGAGAGACAGCATGGTGCTGGATCCTGGAGGGCTCTCTAGGCTACACTGAAGAGTTGGCATTTTATTCTAAGTGCAATGCAAAACCACTGGAGGCCGTTAAACCAGAGACTTTCCAAATATTGAGAAGATCAGTTTATTGCTCTGAGAATAGATTGGGTGAGATGAAAGGGGAGGAGGGAAAAACCACTAAGGAGGCTGTTGTATTAGGGGAGAAAGAATCTTTATGTAATTATGACCAATGAAATTTGTTAGGTCCTAGGGCAGACACAGAAACTCCGCCTGACTAACTCCATCTTGTCCCTGAGGTCTCAGGGGTTTGGAAGAGGAGATGTTATGGTATTTCACCCAGTTTCAGGATGGCCATGTTCTTAATTTCAGTGGTTTTGAGAGTTAAATGAAAATGATCATGGGTAGCAAGCAATTGCATTGTCGATTTTTCTCAGCTGAACTGTCCTAGGTGATCCATGTCAAATGTCTGCGGGTTTGGATTCTGTATTAGTTTGCTAGGGCTGATATAAGAAGGTACCCCAGACCACGTGGCCTAAACAACAGAAATTTATTTCTCACAGTTCTGGAAGCTAGAAGTCTGAGCTCAAAGTGTCAGTAGGGCTGCTTTTACCTGAGGTCTCTCTTCCTGGCTTGCAGTTGGCTCCCTGTGTCTTCACAGGGTCTTTCCTTTGTGGGAGTCTATGCCTTAATCTCTTGTTCTTAAAAGGAACACCAGTCATATGGGATCAAGGTCCACCCTAATGCCCTAATTTTAAGTTATTCACCTCTTTAAAGATCCAAATCATCAGAAACAGTCAAATTTTGAGCTACTAAGGGTTAGGACTTGAACATACAAATTTTTGAGGGGACACAATTAAATTCATAACCGAATCTTAGACAAAATCTGTGTTTGAGGAATTAGCAGGATAACAAAAGTCAGAATCAAGTTAAGTTATTTCTGGCATGTGCTAATATAGTTGCATTTTTTGTAAGTCTTGAAGAAAAAAAACGTGGTTTCCTTTTATAATTAGTGCCAACTGTGACAACTTAACTACTTTCTCAAAGGATTGTTTAGCACATTCACTAAGCCTTTGTTAGACCACCAGGTTACCTCTTAATATTCATGTGATTTTTGCTCTTTCTTTGAAAGTAATATTTTAATTTTTCTTTGTCTAGGTAAATTTGGAAGAAAATGTAATAAAGACAAATATGAACTATTGTTGATACTCTGTAGTTTGCAATTATCTGCTTTCTCCATTTTCTCTGTGATATCTAATTGCAGGAGTCAATTTCTTAAAAAAAAATTTTTTTTCCTTTATTGATTTTAGAGAGAGAGGAAGGGAGAGGGAGAGAGAGATAGAAACATTGATGAGAGAGAACATGGATTGGCCGCCTCCTGCATGCCCCACACTGGGGATTTGGCCCACAACCTGGGCATGTGCTCTGACCAGGAATCCAACTGGTGACCTTTTTGTGCATGGGTCGATGTTCAACTACTGAACCACACAGGCTGGGCTATGTGCATTTTCTAGCTATGACAGTTGGAGTCACTGCTCCCTTGACTGAGGTAGCCAGGGACCAAGACAAGTTGTTCAGAAGGAATTATCACCTCTTTCCCTGGACACAGCTTGAGTACATGAAAAGCTCAAATGAGGGGAAAGGTGGTCAATGAGAGAAGTGGCCCAGGTTGGTGAAGAATAGGGAAATCGCAGTAGTCTTCCTGTGGGCACTGTCTGGCCCCGTGGCTACATGCTCATTCACCATAACAATCTGAGCTTTTCTTTCCCTTGGTAGGAAGAAACATTCATTGCCATGTGAAATTTTGATATAAATATTGCTAGTTACAAAACTTTGAGACTAACAAGATATATGCGTGTTTATGAGTCTGTATGTAACAGGGAGTCCCAACCTGTGAAAAAGCTCTCTGTCCCCCATGTAAATTACCATGATTAGAACTAGGAGTGACTATGGACTGCTGCTGCAGGAATCAAATTCTGAAGCCATAAAAGAAAGAAAGAAAAATAAATAAATAAATAAATAAATAAATAAATAAATAAATAAATAAATAAAAGTGTGAAATTAAAAAAAAGTATAAAGCAAGAGAGAGTTCTTTTTGGACTTTGTTGGTGGACCAAGACCTATGGCATTGGGCTAATCCATAGATGACATGGTCTAGCCATTCTATCAGAGAATTTCTTCTGCTTACTTATGAATTTCCTGTGGCCTTTGACATCCACCACTTTGGGCTAAGCAGATAGAGAACTGACTTTGGACTCAAACATTGGCAGGACCACTATAAATTGTGTGACCTCTCCATGTCTCTGTTTCCACCCTTGAAAATAGGAATAATAACTCTTAAGTGGCTTGGGTCATAGAAGAGCTCAATAAATACTTGTGGACTGAATGACTGTTTCTTTCCTTATCTCATATCAGCCTACCTCTGTTCTACTTCCTTATCCTCTTTATTACCATATCTTTATCCAAAACACTTCTTAGAGATGGTTTTTGGTATTTTAATATATCTTCAAGTAAACTTAAGGTACTGTTACCTGTGTATGGGCAAGGTAGGGTGTTCATTCATCCCTTTCTCTTGATCCATCTGGGCCCATCTTTGCCTCTAACCATGAAGAGAAATTTCTTTGATCCCTTATAGGGGTTTTTAAGTATTATTAAATAAAAACACATGGCAAGGCATTGGTGGTACCATCCAAAGTATGCCCCATAGGTCACCATATAGCTCTGCCTGAACATGAGGATGGTCTGGCTGCTACAATCATTGACATCATCATGATGCTCTTTATCATAGTCATAATCTCCTCCTCCTCTTTCTTCTTCTTGATCATGACCATCATTTGCAGTCCTATGTGTCCAAGTAGTTAATCTGCTCATGGGTCACTTGGAACAAGTGAGTGGTTATGAGGGTAACTGCTTTTATAACCTCAAAACTTAAGCTTATAGATTGTCATGGGCACATTTCATATTATACTTATAAGTCTTCTTGTCCCTATTGTCTATACCATCACTCAACCTTTAGAAATAGCTTAGTCTTTGTATTCAGACAAAATCTTGATTTAAATGCTGTCTCTGCTCTTATAGGCTCTGTGAACTTGGACAAGTGTCTTTACGTCTCTGAGCCTCAGTTTCCTCACCTATAAAATAAGAATAATAAATAAATTACATTGTTGATGTATTGGATGAAATAAAATGACAGAGAAAGACAAATATCACATGATCTCACTTATATGTGGAAGCTAGTGAACAAAATAAACTGACAAACAAAATAGATCCAGAGGCAAGGAAGCAGGAAACAGATTGACAAACCTCAGAGGGAAGAGGGTGAGGAGGTGGGAAGATATTAACCAAATGACATATATGCATATCTGTAGAACCCATGGACACAGACAATAGTGTGATGAAGGCCTGGGGTGAGGCAGGAGCTCATGTGGGGGAAATAGGAGAAAAATAAGGGGAGGATATCTGTAATATTCTCAACAATAAAGAAAAAAATGTAAAGAAAATGAATGTGTTTAGAACACTTCACACAATACTGAGAACATATAAATGCTTAATGAATGGTAGTTATTATTATTGTTGTTGTTACTAACATTGGTTCTAATATAGTATGAATGAAAGCCCCTAAGATAATTTCGAGCATAAAGTAATGCTCAGTAAGTAGTAGTGATGCTTCTAATTTTATTGTTTTATTGTCACAGGAACACTTCAAAACTTAACATAAATCTTCTACCCATCTCTCTACCTTTAAAGAAGCCTTAGTATCTAAGCCCCAAGCTATTGACATCAAATAAAAACAAACCTTTGACCCACAGCTCCCGTGTTAGTAATTGCCTTGGACTTGCTCATTTCCAACTCCTTTTTACTCCCTCACACCTGCATTGTGTCTTGCCTCCTGGCTTCTGATTTCTCAGTTTGGCCTTGTACTCCCAGCACTGTGCTCATTCCCAAGACCTGGCGGCCAACTGGATCTTCCCACTGTAACTTGGGGATTCTCTGCACATAGCTCACCCATGCCACCCTCAAGGCTTCTGCCTTCCCTGGCTCCTGTTGGGCTCTTGGCTTCTCAAGGAGGCCTTGGGAACAATTGTAGACATGGTCTGAGTTTGGTCATAAGAAAGTCCTTGATCAATCAAATTGGGTTGTTATTTATTATCTCAAAATGAATTTTGTGATGGCACCAAATTCCATCCTAGATTCTAAATTCTGCTCCTTAGGCAATGTCCCCTTTTTTTCCCTGCTAGTTTCCTTGGCTTGTAAGAAGATGTAAGCCTTTTCCTTGCAGTAAGAGAGCTGCCAGCAATCTCCTATTCTTACAGTACTGGCAATGTTTTGTCCATTCTGCCTCTGTCACCTACTTCTATGAGGATGGCTTTACAAGGCCTGGCCTAATGATCAGGAGGACCATTAGTCTAATGGGTAGAGCACATTGAAACACACTTGGCATAAGTGCCCTTGTTCAATGCCAAAACGTTTGGAGAGGAGACCATGGTTCTTGCCAAAGCCCTTAGTCCAATGCTGGCCCATGAATCCTGCTAGTTAAAGGGTTTAGCCAGTCCTAATTTTAATTACATGTTTGATTGTACAGTTGCTTGATGACTACACTATTTCTTACCAGTTTGAATTCAACAGACTTCCATTGCCTATTACCAAGGACTATTTAATATATGCACTCCTGCAAATCCTTATCATAAGCTCAATAACTACATGGGCAGGTTTTGCTTTCTAAACTGTGCTTTTCTTTGCATACAGAAGCTTCCTGATAACAATTAGTGAACTGTGGTCATGCTGCTTGTATCTCTGGGGATCTGAATAGATTTTCATTCCATGAAAAATAGTGGAAAAATAGAGAGCTTAAAAAGAGAACACACACACGCACCCACACACACGCATGCACACACACACTTCAGTAAAAACAACCCAACATTTATTTCAGGGTCATTTCATCAGGCAAAAAGGCCCCCTTTTAGCTGCTTTGATGCTTTCTGAAACCTTTTAAGCTACAAAGAGAGTGATTCTGGGTTTTGTGGCTAAAATGTTAGAGAGGATGATTGGTTTCATTAGCCAGGGAGGAGTGATAATATGCTGCGATACTTCTGCAGTTATTGGGCACATTATATTAATAACTCATGATGGCTGAAGTGTTTAGGTGTATATTTTAAACTCAGTGTAAAATACCATGCCATTAAGAATTTAAACACATTCTAATTTAATTATGGCCAAGAACTGGTTCCAAGTGGTCTCGTGTTTTCGTTGGCAAGTTTCAATATTACAAATTTTGAATATGGAAAGATTTATTTTCTTTTACTCTTTGCTCCTTTAATTCTTGGTTGTTAAAAACCTTAATCATTTAAAAGAGCACACATTTGGAAAATAAAGGCAACTGAAGTTATGGAAAATTCTACTTTTCTTCAAAACTAGTTTGTTTTCTGTTTTGAAATGTGCCACATTTTTTTCTGTCCACGATATATTGATTATTTGTAAGTCCTTTTTACCTTCTTTTTGTCCTTAAATGACTTTTCCATTCCTTGAATGGCTATGCTCTTGTCACATAATTTTTCTATCATGGCTGAGAATGGGAAGAAATTTACCTGTCGGAAACTTCATCAGAAACTATCATTTAGTTACCATCCAAGTCCACTTGGGGTATGACAGAGATGATTTCCTGAGTGCTGTCTTCTGGGGCCCCTGTGCAGAGACGTGGCCCGGTAACTGTAAGGGAGGTGTAGGGAACTAGCCCGGGACAACTGGTAATGAATCATATTTGGGATCATGTGTAAACTCAATCACATAAGACTATTCTACTTTGTCCTACATCCAACATCCATCCACACACTCTTCAAGCAAACCTGTTTTGGTGGCCTTTGAGAATCAATTTAAGTAGATCTAACTTATATAAAATCATTTTCAAAAATGGGTGGAGGAGTGAAGAGTCCTCACTGAGGAATTGTCCCTGAATCTTGAACACCTTGAAAACTTTTGGCCATGACTCTTCAACCTTTAGGAATGTCTAGGGAACTGGTGAAAGATGTGTATCTAATGCCTGTCATAGCTTAGGTAGTTGATGGCAGTTTTAGAGCCAATTCTCATGAATCCCTAACATCTCCAGCCATGGGGTCCTCACAGTCTCCAAATGTAGTGGGCATTAAGCTCTTAGTACAAATCTCAATTCTCTGAGTCCTCTAGGAACAATGAAATGATGAACCCCCAGAATGGGGCAATGTGCTAATAAATTTATATTATAATAATTAACTTGGGCCCTGGCCGGTTTTGCCCAGCGGTTAGAGTGTTGGCCTGCGGTCCAGAGAGACCCAGGTTCCGTTCCTGCTAAGGGCACGTACCTCGGTTGCAGTTTGTCCCTGGCCCTAGATGGGTTGTGCGGGTGGCAACCACTCGATGTGTCCCTTTCATGTGGATGTTTCTCTCTCTGTCTCTCTCTGTCTCTCTCTGTCTCTCTCTCTTCCTCCCTCCCTCCCTCCCATTCTATCTGAATAAAATATGGAAAAGTGTCCTTGGATGAGGATAAAAAATAATAATAATAATTAACTTGGAAAATATATATATAATGTGGGGGAAAAAACAAGCATACCTATCTAGTATTCTTTCACCAACTAAAAAATAAGAAAATAATATTTGGTTGGGATATGATAATGAAAGAATCTGAAGGATTCAGATATGGGTTTAGGAGAAAGGTGAATTCAGCTTTATGGATTTATAATTTTTAAAATATATATTTTGCCCAGCTGTGTGGCTCAGGGGATTGAGCATCATCTCATGGACTGAGAGGTCCCTGTTAGATTCCCGGTTGGGACACATGTCCGGGTTGCAGGCTCGATCCCTGGTAGGGGGCGTGCAGCAGGGAGCTGATCAGTGGTGTTTCTCTCTCACATTGATGTTTCTTTATTTTTATTTTTTTAAATCTTCACCCAAGGATACTTTTTCTATTTATCTTCAGATAGAGTGGGAGAGAGAGTGAGAGAAACATCAGTGTGAGAGAGACACATCAACTGGTTGCCTCCCACATGACCTGAACAGAACCAGACACCAAACTGCAACAAGGTCTGTGCCCTTGACCAGAATCGAACCTGTGACTCTTTGGTCCACGGACTGATGCTCTAGCCGCTGAGCCAAACCGACCAGGGCTTACATTGATGTTTCTATCTCTCTCTAAGAAATCAATAAAAACATATTTTAAAACATTAAAATATATACTTCAAAGATGCATGGTTTTGAGTGACAAGGAATCCTTTTCAGGAAGTGTGTAGCCAAAAGGACTGTCCCTGAGGAAACAAGGACTCCTGTCTCTATAGTTCTTCACTGCCTCTAATGTCAAATGTTCCCCCTGCCTTGCCTGCCATAAGGGGGTTAGGGTCAAGCACTACACACATTGCAGGCCACCCAAGCCTGCTGAAAAGACCCGTCACATTATTGTCAAGTTAGTTTTCAAAAACCCCAAATAGTAAAAAAACAATATTAAATTCATATTTAAGAATTATTTATTGACATGCCTCCCTACCCAAATTAGTCTTGGGGAGCCCTTCAAAGATAGGCATTCTGAGCTAGGCCTAGCTTGGAGTGAGCTCAGAATCAACACTGAGTAAATGAATTAATAAACAACTTGGTTTTAGAGGAGAGATACTTGAACCAGAGGAAACTGCCCGTTCGTGAAGTTACAAGGCTGATGGAGAGAAGTCAGTAGCTGTGAGTAATGCAGTATAGAGTCCTGATTGGACAAGCTCTATTCCTATAGGATGCCATTTATTACACATCTATACTTTAGCCATTCGATTCATTAATGTATAGGATATTTTATCTTCTACTTTTTCTAGCTAGCCATTTATTATAAATATTTTTCCATGTTGCTTAAAAACCTTCATGTTTTATATATTTAATGGATATGTTTTATATCTATGTTCATCTATTATATATATTTATATGTAATAAATACATATTTTAATAGAGTAATATTCCATTGAGTTGCTATAAAGTAATTTTCTTAAATGTTATGTCCTGCTGAATTATTGGTATGAAAATGTTGAGTACAGGGAAAGGAACATTGTGGTGACTTTTGCTATTAATTGCCCTTTGTGAGGAGAAGAAAAGCTAGCACAAATTTACATGGCAATCAGCATAGAGAAGTGAATCGATTTTCAATTCAGCTTGACCAGCATACCCCCTCCCAGAAGCCACTTTCAAAACGCTACCTCCCACATTGCACACACCCTCACCACAGACACCCACAACCATTTCCTGAGACTTGCCTCTAGAGGACACCAACACAGTCAGGGGAAAGAAAAATGCTCCAAATGTTTCCCAGATGTTGGAATGTGTGGCATAATTTGGCATCGAAATGATTGGAGTTTTCATTTTTCAACTAGATATTTTGGCAACCTGAAAACCAACCTTATTATAATAAGTAAATTTCTTCTTTTCCCCCCAAAATAGACTTACATTCATAAAGTATTTAATGAGCACATACTATGTATCAGTTACAGTGATGGGGATTAGAGAATGCAAGGTTTCAGTAAGTTATCGAGCTGAGGTGGAGACTTTTAGGCTTTTATGAAAGATAAGTATGCACATGGCCTGTTTGGGCCCATGTCTTATAGCAAATACTCGTACTTTCAACCGAGAAGATTGTATTTCTCACACACCTCTTTAATTTGCAAATTTAGTATAATAATTATACTCTGGACAATGTGTCACTTGTCTACCATGACATTGTTCACAAGTCGGAGGAGAGAAAATAGAGACACAGGAGCACACCTAAACTCAAGAAGAGAGGGCAAGACAGAAATATGGCCCTTTTTAGGGCTCATTCTCCATTTTCTGGGCCATGAGAATGAGAGACACTCTTGTCCTGCTGGTGTGGACCCATGTCCATGAGATACAGAAGGAAATGGTATCCACCAAGGTCTGTGGTCAGGGCTGTGTTCACCATGTCTAATTGTTTCAATCACCTACTATCAGAGGTAGAAGCAGACCTAGACTACATTAATGATTAGCATTTTTCAGTGCTATTCTGAACGAGGCATGGCTCCAGGTGTTAGGGAATGCACATGTCTGCACTTCCAACACAGTGCTTCATAGGTGATTCATTGGAAAGGTCTACAGGGAATAATCTGATTTGAATATAAAATGTCCAAGTTATAAAACCCATTAAGGTGAAATAGTCTCTCATACTTCTTTTCAGGATGATAAATACCAGAGACTCAAAGGAGGAAAATGATTGGCTCAAGGCGACATAGCCTATTGTTGCCAAGGTGACAAGCAAAACAGTCCTTCCAGCTCTTGGTTGCCTACAGTACTTCTGTTTTCTTTTCCATGGCCCAATATTCCATGTTCATTTCTTAGTGAGGGAAAGGCAGTGAATAGAGGGGAAGAAGAGAATGATTGTCTGGAGCTCATTCACTATTGAACAACCACTATTTCCCGGATTTCACTCCTGTGGAAAAATGGCCATGGTTCTTTACCACTCCTGTATCTGCATTACTTACTATGCAGCTTTGCATCTCCTCCTAGCGTTTCCATGCCCTTTGAATCTGGGCTGCCGATACCAGCTTTCACTCATAGAGGTGGCTGAAGTCTCAGTGTGCCAGCTCCAAACTTTAGCCTCAGAAAGTGTGTATGCTTCTGCTTCCTTGGAAACATCTTGAGAATAGTCTGAACTAGCCACAGAAGGGTGGAAACTTCATGGCTCAGTCACCTCAGTCAGCCCAGATGACAACTAGACAACTGTCAAATCTGTGACTGAGGCTATTCTAGACTAGCCATTCCCCAGCATAGCAGCCACCTGACCACAGCCATGTGAGCAAGCCCAGAAGTCAACCATGTCTCCCCTAGGTCAGCTAAACTACCCAGGTGGACAACGAGAAAGCTAAATTTTAAGCCAATGCAGTTTGAGGCTGTTTGTTACTAAACAGATAGAACTATAATGGTGTCTAGTCAAGTGATCCTGCCTTTGCTCTAGAATTCCAAGCTATATGTTCCTCAAGTTTCTGCAACTTGAATGGCAGAAAGTACCTGACACACTTTCCTCCTGGCTCATTCAGTCTGGATTGATGCTGAGCACAGGGCGAGCTCTCAAATGCACAAAGCCTGTGGCACCAACATAAGTTTTGCCCTGGTGTGGCTCCCTCATTGGAGGGCATGTAGGTGGACATGGTTAGTTTGGGCAGTGAAGACTATGAGGGAGCTAAGGAGCATCTCTGGTGCTTGGACCTACTGAATTTTGCCTAGGGCATCCCCATAGACACCAAATGCTGGCCTGCTTATTGCCGGAGATGAAGCTTGCTATGGACTGAATTGTGTCCCCAGAAATGTGTCTGCTGTGATAGCATTTGGGGTTAGGGACTTTGGGAAGTAATCAGGTTGAGATGAGCTTATGAGGGTGGCATCATCATGATGGAGTCAAAGCTCTTATGAGAAGAGACACCAGAGAGCCATCCCACCTCCTTCCCTCTTCTCTGCCATGTGAAGGTGCAATAAGAGGGTGGCCATCTGCAATCCAGGAAGACAGTCCTCACCAGAGCCAGGTCTTGCTGGCACCCTGATCTGGGTCTTCCAGCCTCCATACCTATGAGATAATAAATTTCTGTTGTTTAAGCCACCCCACCTGTGGTATTTTGTTATGGCATCCCAAACTAATACACAGCTGTTTCTAGTTAGACAGATGTTTGGCATTGCTTCAGGGGAAAATAATCTGAATGATTAAATGCATTTTTCACTCCAGATGTTTTGGCAATGTGAATCTGGGCTTATGGGATGGCCTCATCGCTGTCCTGGGGAGTAGCTTCTGGACAAAAGGGGAAATTCTGGGAGGGGGCCAAAGGGAGCTCCCTTCTCTTTCCTGCCAGAGAAGCATGTATTCTCTTTTGAAAAGAGGGCACAAGAACTCCATAGTAAACTGTGGTCCTTGGAGACCTATGAAATACAGCTTCCTTCATTAGACAATCCCTCCGGTGACTATGTCATTGTCCTCCTCCAGTCGGATCCTGGCAGCCACTATTAAATTTGTGGTTCAAAATTGTAAGAAGTCTGGACAAGGTCACATGAGTGAGGAACAGAATACAAAAGGACGAATGCTGTGACTAGGACTTGAAAAGGACTCCCAGTACCAACTACACAATAATAAAGGCAGGTCTTAATGAGTAACTATTAGATATAGGCAATTGTGCCGTTATTTAAACTTCCTCCCCCTTATAAAACCCAATAATTCTGTTAATAATGATTCTAAGTTTCTCACATGTGACCTGGGAAGTCTGGTTTGCTGACCACACAGGGGAATCCTCTACTGCAGGGTGGGGGGCGCCTTTTCCTATGAACACCGGATAGCGCATATGTTTGGTTTTGCTAGCCATAGGAGTTATCACTACTCCACTCTGCTGATGTCACACAATAGCAGCCAGAGATAGCACTTAAACACTTAACACACTTACATGGGTGTGGCTGTGTTTCTAAAACACTTTCTTTACCAAAAGAGGTGGCCGACCAGACTTGGCTCATGGGCTGTCATTTGCCAATGTCGACTTGACTGAGTTAAATGCATCAGTGGTTCTTGGGTGCTTGAAGTGGTACCTGGGATATGGTAACATCTTTCAAACTATTCATTATTAGTTTCCTTTGCTTGGTGTGGAGCAAAGAACCGGGAGATACACACTAAGGAGACGTGGGTTGGAATAGAGTGAATTTGAGACTCAGTCTAAGTGAAATAAAGATAGGTCTGTCGAGAAGATCACCTATTCCAGTACCTGGCAGAGAACAGCATTACAGATTGCTTGTCTGGGTTCTAGTTGCTATAACAAAGTACCATAGACTGGGTGGCTTACCAACAACAGAAGTTTACTTCTCCCAGTTCTGGAGGCTGAAAGTCCAAGATCTGGGTACCAGTATGGTGGCAGAAAGGGTTAGAGGGCTCTCTGGGGCAACTTTCATAAGGAAGCTAATCCCATTTATGAGGGTTCTGTCCTCATGATCTAATCTCCTCCTTAAAGCTCACTTCTAAATACCATCACATTGTCTGGCCGGTGTGGCTCAGTGGTAGAGCATTGACCCATGCACCAAGAGGTCGCAGGTCCGATTCCCAGTCGGGACACATGCCTGGGTTGTGGGCCAGATCCCCAGTGGGGAGCATGCAGGAAGCGACCAATCCATGTTCTCTCTCATCGATGTTTCTGTCTCTCTCTCTCTCCCTCTCACTTCCTCTCTCTCTAAAAAAAATCAATAAAGGAAAAAAAAATTAAATGCCATCACCTTGGGGGTTATGATTTCAAAGTATGATTTCAGGGGGATACAGACATTTAGTCCATTGGAGTGTGGTTCTCTTGTGGTGTCAGGAAACCCACATATCACATTCCGCATGGAGTAGACCATCCCCTTCTCTGCTACATCAGCTTTGTGAACTAAAAGTCTGTAGATATTTTGCAAGCATAAGCTACTTTGATATCCTGTGCCCCACAGTATCCAGCAGAATACGAGGCTGTCACTGAGACATGACAAAGCAAACAAAACCCTAAACCCCCAGGCAAAGTGTCATGTTGCAGGATCCAGACGAAGTGTCCACGCTAACAAATTCCTGCCTGAGTTACAAACCTTTTCACTTCATCCTGGTTGCACTGGCTTTTCCTCTGCTATGTTAGCTCAGTGCAGGTGTGTGAAAACATTTGAGCATGATGGATTGTTTCTCCAAGAGCCAAAAGGTAAATGATGAAAGAATTGGATAGAAAACATGTTAACAAGATATTTTATATTAGCTCCAAGGAGCTAGATCAATTACTATGATGTGTTACATGTTCAGAAGTCAGGAAATTCTAAATTATGGTTCCCAGTATGAACGTAACTCAGCCCCTTTACACATGTAATATTTTATACGACTGTATATGGTGTTAACTTTAATGCTTTAACATCTATGCTTAATGTGGCAACTATAAATTTGAATTTTTTGACTTCAGAGGTTATAACACTTAACCATACAGCTGCATTGACATACTTATTGCTTTCAAATATTTCTTGATGCAATATTTTGAAAAATATATCCCTATCTGGATAGGTCTGGTCTTTTGTTATCATGCCGGAAAAAAAGAGAGTGTAGCCCTGTCACTGTTCAGCTCTGCGGCCCTCTCTAGGTCATTTAAACTAGCAGGAATGTGTCTTCATAATTTTAATTTTCCAGTAGTTTCTACATCAAATCACCTTTTGAGGAAGAAGGATTTTCTGGACGTTGCTGTGTTATTTATTTTCAGAGGTTTGGTGACCTTAGAGATGACATGGAAAATGGAAGACCATTCTAATTCCAGGTTGCACTGTTCACATTGTAATGACTGTAAATGGAATCCTTTTCAGTTTAAACTCCGGCACGAGAGTCAGATAGGATATTTATAAGGGAAAACCTCACATGCCTGGGGTATAACCAACTTTTTCTGAAACTGGTATCAGGGACACTTGTTTCTTTCAGGCAGATGTCTTGGCTTTTGTGTGCACATGGTTTTAGGGGAACAGGTTTCTCTAGTTTCAGAGGGATCCATCTCCTCCCCCTGCTGCTACTCGAGGCTGCAGCTTTCTCTGATTTTTGCAGATTGGTTGTGAAACAGCTGTCCAGGCCACTGCGGCAGGAAGCTGGAAGAGCCGGGAGGGAGTCTGTGCTCCTAACCACTTCGCTGTTATAATTAATCCCAAGCTCCTTGTTCTTGGGCCAGGTATGCACCATACGCACACCTACATGTAGGTGCAGTGAGTGTGGGTTTTATTTTATAAGCTCAGGTGTACAGGAAATGTAGCTTTAAAATTGTTTTCTTTAAATCTACTTAATTGTAACCCGGATGGCATGCTGCTCACAGAGCCATGCTTTACATATAAGGACACCGAAAGGTTAAAAGTAAAATAATGGAAAAAGAGATACTACACGAACACTAAGCAAAAGTAAGCTAGTATATTTATACTAATTTCAGACAAAATAGAAGGTACAAAGTGTTACTAGAAATAAATGGGAACATTTAATAATGCTTAAGGGTCCAATTCAACAGAAATATGATAGTAATCTATAACATAAATTCAAAAAAATGAAGCAAAATCTAGCTGAAGGAAAAGGAGATATTGACAGATCTATAATCATCATTCAATTTGTTATGAGAAGCGGCCAAAATTGTTAGAAGAAACAGTTATTATAATACAAGGTATTCTGACACAGCTGTTAGAATCTGCAGACAAAGAAAGATGCTGGGGATGTAAAAGAGTTTGCCAATATTATCTTCCAACTTGACCTAATTGAAATTTATAAAACACTACACTCAACAGTTATATAATACAAATTCCTTTCAAGTGTACATGAAGCGTTTATATACTGATAGATCCATATGCTTTGTTATAATGCAAGTCTCAAAAATTTCAAAAGATTATGATAACCATGAGGTGAAAGCAATCTAGGTGTCTATCAGTAGATGAATGGACAAAGGGATAAAGAAGATGTGATATATATACAATGGCATATTCTCAGCCATGAAAAAGAACAAAATCTTGCCATTTGTGACAATAGGTATAAGCCTAGAGGGTAGTATGCTAAGTGAAATAAGTTAGACAGAGAAAGACAAATACCATATGATTTCTCTTACATGTGAAATCTAAAATGAACATGTCTGAAAACAGAAAACGGTAGGAAAGAAGGAAAACTAACACTTATCAAGAATTTGCTGTGTGTTAGGTACTCTATTTCCTACAGTATATTAGGCTTATTGTGGTCAGACTGAAAATCCTGAGACGTTTTGGTCCTAAAATTCTCTATGCATTGAGTGGATTTGACCACATGGCCATCTGTGCACCAGTGGTTGAGGGAGGCAGAATGCAAAGTGCAGCTTTGTATATGTGTTTGCCTTAGGCTAGGGGTGGACCCTACCAAGACTATGTAACATGAGATTAGGGAAGGGGAAAACTCCCAAAGGAAAATCAAGGCTATTTCATGAAGAAGGAGAAATAGATGGTAGGGTTAAAAGTCATCAATATTCACAAGAATTATGTAGAAATTATTATAATCTCTTATTCAAGAAGGTAGCCTTCCTCCCTCACCCCCTGTTTAGATGCCAACGTAAGAGTTATTCTTTATGCTAATCCATAGAACTGTAAGTCCACTCTTTTATGCCTCTGGAGAGACAGAATAAGGAACATAGGCAAGGGAATGAAAAGCTAGCTGGAGAGATAGAAACTTCAAGGCCATGTAAATAGAAAAATATGTAATTTTCTTGATGGTAAGCAGCTATTTGATGAGTACACTGTACTTAAGTGAATTCTGAGTAACTGTATAAACTAGAGATGGATTTTTATTTTGGCAAGTGATACAAAGAACCCAGATATTCAAAATTGGCGAATCTTCATAGCTGGCATGAGCCAGGGATTGCACAGGTCTAAATTACTTAGGTAAAATTGGAAATTACTACTGAAACTCATTATTACAGTAGTTAGTTATAGTAAATTTAGCTTTTTTCTAAATTGAATACAGTTTATTCCAATATGTAGATTGAATTTATTTTAAATTGTCATTTTAAGGTATGCTTTTGTTTTGTTTCAAAGTCCTGAGTTAGAGTGTTCTCTGGTTATGCTGTGCATCAATACAGTGATACCTCGGTTCTCGAACATAATTCGTTCCAGGAGGACGGTCGAGAACCGAATTGTTCGAGAACCGAAGCAATGAAACCAATAGGAAAGCGGACTCCACAAAGCGTGACTCTCTCTCTGCACTCACACTGATGACGCAAGCAAGGCGCGCTGGGCCGAATGAACGCCATTCGGCTCAACTCGGAAGTTCGAGTTCCAAATATTTGTTCGGATTCCGAGACAAAAGTTTCTCGAATCCTGATTTGGTCGAAAACCGAGGCATTCAAGAACCGAGGCATCACTGTATCTGAATTAGCTAGAGAAAGAATCATAGCATTTGCAAAAGTAAATAACAAAAAAAGCTATAAACGCAAAATGGCAAGTGTTTGCTCCCCATAGTGAGTGTCAGAGAATTTAAGAGAAGAATTCACTGTGGGCTGGAGAAGACTTCACAAAAGGGAGGGAGCCTGGCCAGGAACCCGCAGGGAAGGTGCCTTCATCCATTCATGGCAATGTAAGCTCTTTCTAGCATGCACCTTAAACTTTTCCAACTTCTACCCACTACCCAGGTCCAAAGCCAAGTCAAGGTGTTTCTTGAAGCACCACTCCACTTCTCAGTACCAATTTCTGTCTAAGTCAGTTTGAGCTGCTACAACAAAAATACTGGTGAGTTATAAACAACAAAAATTTATTTCTCATAGTTCTAGAGGCTGGGAAGTCCAAGATTCAGTTGCCTACAGATTCAGTATTTGGTGAGTTCCCGCTTCTTGATTATAGGTGGCCATCCTCTTGTCTCTCCAGATCCCTAGAAGGGTACTAATCCCATTCATGAGGACTCCATCCTCATGACCTGATCACCTCCCAAAAGGCCTACCTCCAAACACTTTCACATTGAGGATTAGATTTCAACATGAATAGGTGTGTCGGGGGTGGGGGGACATAAACATTTAGTCTATAGTAGGAGGTAAGCCTTGTTAAGAGGAGAGAGAGAAGGGCATGACCAACAGAGGTAGCATCATAGAAAAAGACCCTAGGAAGAGGAATATAGAAGAATATGGAGGACCCAAATTTGATATTAGATACCTCTGGAGGGAGCTGCTCAGCAATTCCAATTCTTTTTTTTCCCCCCAAATTACCTTTGAAACACATGAGTGGGTTCCCCCCCAAATAATGTCTGTAATACATGACCTTGATCTTCTGTCAATGGCTGATTAACCCACTCTGGGTCTTAAGGACTTAGAATAGAAAACTGAAAATCGCAGAAATAGGAAATCCGTGAGCTGAGTCTCCATACTGAGAGATACATTAGAGCCTTTTAAGGAACCATTGTACACATTTTTCCCTAAAGACGCCCATCCCCATGAAATTTCAATACCACAGACATACTGTATATCTGTGTATGTTTTATAGATATACACACACACACACACACACACACACACAATATATATATACACACACATATATACATATACATATATATAGCTGTACAGATGTGAAATTATATATAACTGTATATATAATATACAAATAAATATATATGTATAAAACATATATATTTATACCTAGAAGAATACAAATTTTTCTCTTCCCCCAGTAGGCAATTTTTGCCCTCTCGTGGGCAGTATCACACCCATGGAGAATGCAATTTTTAGAGAGAAAATTCCTGATCTCCTCTGCATGGGTTCTACAATATTGATTTTTCCTGTGTTTTCTTAGCCATGTTTGTTCAACTTTTCCTTGAATTTTGTGAGGTAGATTCATCTTTTAAAGACATTTACTTTCTGTTACTTGCAACAAAAAGAACCTAAAAAGAAAAGCAAAAATATCAACTAATCCAGGCTTTAAAGAAATTCTATCATGTTGAAAACACCCAGAGGCTCCCTTAGGGGCTTGATATCATGACACTCTTTATCAGATACATTTTCATATCAGCACCTGCTTTTGGTTTGGGGGAAAAAAAAAAGCAGACATTGGTTTTTAATTCAAATTGAAGACATTCTGAATCTACAAGTTATAGAAATTGCTTTGAATAATGGAAAATATATCTGTGTCTGAATAATTTAAAGATACTGAACCGCTTTTCATTTGCATGTTACACATGTATACCAGCCAGCCCACAAAATGCTGAACAAGTAGGAGAATCAATAGCTAAATTTATTTTTTTGCACAGAATTTTAACTCGGTAGAAACCGAGAATCAGACGAAGGATCTTATCTCATCTCATGCGCTATTATACCATCAAATCAAACCTGGAATTAGTGTGAGATTTGTTGTTTCAAGAAACTTATTTCCAAGATACATATTTTTCCTTGAAAATTTTAGTTTTCCTTGATGGGATTCAAGTTATGACTTTTAGATTAGATTTTTATTTCTGACATTTGGTGTATGTTTTTGGTTTTGCTAATAGTGGAAATGAAAGACCCTGTTTTTAATGGTCTTTTACTTTGTTAGTTTGGTTTTTGATGGTCAGTCTCTTGTTCTCTTGATGGTATCATTCTCCCAGAGTTAATGAGTCTTTATTACAGCTATTAATTCCTCTCCCCTTGGCATGTATATGCATGCATATTTCCTTTTCTTTACTGCTGCCATATTTTCAATGATATCCTATTGAAATCTTGAGATTATTTCCTCATTACCCTTGCTTTTAAGTATTTTTTTCTCAGTTTCAAGTGCTTCTTTATGTTACACTTGTATTATTTTCTCTAATGTGTAATTAGAGTTAAACAGCTCTCTTCTACATTCCCAGTTTTACTTAGCTCTTATTAGGGCTTCACGTAATCTGCCTTTGGCAAAACAGGTAGGTACCTTTATTAACCTATGTATTTCAAAAGAAGGGATTCCTACCCTTTGTGACAGCATGTATGGCCTGGAGAGCATCATGCTAAGTGAAATAAGCCAGCCAGAGAAAGACAAGTACCACATGATCTCACCAATAGGTGGAATCTATGAACAAAATAAATTGACGAACAAATGGAACTGGAAGCATTGATACATGGAACAGACTGGAAGGTGCCCAAGGGGAGGGGGTGACTGGATAAAGAAGGTGAAGGGATTAGCCAAAGACATATATGCAAACTTGGTAGACATGGATGCTAGTTTGGTGAAGGCCAAGGGAGGGTGAGGTGGAGGTAGGTATTAGGTGGACAAAGGGGAAGAAAGGGGAATACCTGTTCTAATGTTAACATTAAAAAATTTTAATAAAAAATAAAGGATGTACGGCTGGTTCTTAACTTTGGGGTAGGGAGAGCCAATTTTTAAAATAATGTTTAGTAACAGTACATTAAAATCAAACTTATTTATTGAGTGCTTTCTTGGATATGAAGCATTGTGTAGGCTTTTTACATATGTTTGAACTTAATCTCAGGACAATGCCAAGTTACAAATTTACACTTTTAACACCTCACAGTGTTGCGTAAAGAAACTGGACCTTATAGAGATTGTCAGTAAGTAAATGTCATAGGGCCAGAGAATGGCTGAAAAAAAATTCAAATGGAAATAAAATGTAGTTTCTCTAATCCTGAGACATAAGCTCCTTCCACTCATGTGAACATGTTTGGACAGTTTAAAAGCCGTTAACGTAAAGGATAACAGGCCCATGCAAATTTATCAAAGAACTTGAGGTGCTCAGGGGCTGACCATGTGCCTGAGGCATACTAAGTGCTCACTCCTCATCTGCTTTTGGGTAGGGCACCTGCAGCTTCAGCAACTGCTTTGCGGGCAGACAGCAGCAGGCAGCTGAGGGCCCAGTGGTTTCTCTCCCCGGTGATCGGATGGTCTCATCATAAAGAGGGCACTGGGACTTCGTCCACTTCCTGGGCAGAGAAGAGCTCTCCTCTGGCTAGTCTGTAATCAGGCTCCCTCTTCTAGTCAAGCTGCACGTGGGTCCTTCCCATTCCTTTGAGCTGGTGTCTATCCATTCCCATCAGCACATGAACTGGACGTAGGCCCAGGGAGCAGGGGCCGGCATTACCCACTGAAGACAGCAGCATTGGCTTCTGGGAGGCAAAGCAACAGTTCTTATTTCACAGAACAATTTCCAAGATGGTGCAGCAATGGGGAAGACTGGCTAGACAGGTCAGGAGGGACATCTGCAAAGAGGTAGGTATCTGAGCAAGGACTGTGGGTCCCATAGGCAAGTTCTTGTTTACAGAGGGGCAGACGGGAACTGCACGTGTGAATCACGGCCTTCCAGCCAAACTCCGGAGGAGGACAAGCCTGGCTCTGTTCCTGTATTGTCCTGCCTGTTCTGAGTTCATTTGCATTCAGGCGAATGAGATTCATACCACACTGATAAGAAGCCAATTCCAGTGCTGGATGATGTTGTGCGCAATACAAAAAGTAGGACATTTTATGAACTTAGTGGGATGCACAAGCAGAACATTTTTACGCATATAAAACATGTGACTATGTGAGATGGCATGAACTGAAACGACTGGTCATGATACAGGCAGTCGACGACACCTGCTAGCTGTCCTGGACTGCAAGCTCCGTGAGGGCAGCCCCTCCGAGTGTCCCTGTTGTATCCCCAGCACCTGGAACAGTGCAGGGCTCGTAATGAGGGCACACACATTTATTGAACGAATGAGTGAATCAGAGCTCAGGGGAAGGAGAGGCAGTTAAGAGAGTGGGCTCCGGCTTTTTCATCACAGGTCTGCCCCTTGCTACGAAACATTGGACTGGTTTCTTAATCTCTCCAAACCTGAGTGTCTTGATATGTAAAACAGGGTTAACATGAACACCCAACTCAGTGTGGTTACGAGAACGGAATGGGATCACACATTAAAGGAGATGAGCACAGGGCCAGGTCTATAGTAAGGGCTCGACACATTTCAGCTGTACTTGGCATTCACGGCCAGGGGGCCAGCTGGGGTTAATTCTATTTGCAGTTGACGGATTAAGGGCAGAGCTGGAATCTACTCCCAGCTCTGCCACGGGCAAGATGTGTGATTTGGGAGAAATCAGTTCCCTCTCCAGAGCTCTAATTCTCACGGAGAGAAGGAGGCATTCATGAAGATGGTCTCTGAGGCTGCGTCCAGCTTTGTCAGTTTGGGGCGGAGCTGCAGAGTCCAATGGTCAGGCAGATGAGAGCAACAAACCCAGTGCGTCAAGTATAAGAACAAGTTGACCTGGGCATGTGGGACAATAGAGAGGGGTGGAGACTCGCTGAACAGAGCACTTGGGGGCTGTGGGCTCAGAAGTACCACACAGTCTGGATTTTTCAGAGAAGCTGAAGATGCACATTTTTGATGAATCCTCACAATCTTTGCAAGCTACAAGCAGTTCAGTTATTTTGTGAACTTGTTTTAAATACCGTCTGGGCCACTACTTTGTGAGCCAAACAAAACACATCTGTGGGCCACTGTTGTGCTGCTTCTGGTTTCGGTCCAGGAAGATAGGAAACCAGGGTTTGAAAAATGAGAGTCTTCAGGGTAGGTTTTAACAAAAGGAACATTACTCACTGACTTGGACCTAGTGGCTTTCCCTCTGCTTTGCTAGCAAAGGGTTCTAGGGATGGGTGACCCCGTGCCCACCAACCCAGAAAATTACCTTCGGGGGTTCAGAGGTCTGAAACTGAATACTGTTCTTAACTGGGTCCTAAATGCTGAGGTTCCCCCTTTCTCTGATATTTCCAGCCACTTTCAAGCTGTTTTTAGTAGCTTAAGTGTGTTGAGAATGGTGTAGGACTCCTCTGAGGAGGCTAGACCCAAAACTCCTGTGTGACACTTTGCTGAGGATTCTCAGCCTGGGGAGGGGCTGACCTCTCAGGATTTTGATGTTGGTGGCAGGTGCAGTATGAACATGTCCCTACCCCCTCTTTGATATGAGAGGAGGAAACTGGCATTTTCCCACATTGCTGAGAATCACCATTGTGGGTCTGAGGTCTTGGTAAAGGCAAAAAAATCTTTCTGAGTCTATCAGTCAAGAAGGGGCCAATCAAGCACCGTGTGAGACCCAGGATGTCCTTCTGTTTGGGCAGCGGTCAATTTCTACAGTTGGAGAATTCGTCTTGATTCAATTGCCTGGCTTTGCGTAGGCATCAGCGGGAGTCAAACTGAGCATGATGTGGTCTTTAGATCATCCAGCAGCTGACCAAATCAATTGATTTTTTTGTAACTGCAGCTTTTCATTTGGCATCATAAAGACACAACCTAAATAAAGCATTAGCCTCTAGAATGTGTTTAAATTGAATTTCTGGATACTTTGGCATGTGTCCAGTTTTAAATAAGTTCTGCTCTAACTGTATCTAATCTCTAATCAAAGGATCCTAGTATATGGAACATTCCCGTTAATAATGATACCTTAGACATCCATTAAGTCTGGACATTAATTTTATGGAAATTCTCCAATACGTCTCCATTAAAACTTTTTTTTTCTGGGCAAAATTAGTAATAAAAGCTTTTAATAAATGTCATAAATATCTATGTTCAATCAGACTATTACCCAAATTAAAGCCAGACCAAAATAGAAAATAGTTACTTCTGCTAAAAGTCATGACCTTCAGAAGACATTTTGAAGAAAGAAATCACGTGCTCTGTTATTACTCAAAATGAGTTTGTTACAAAGCATAATTGGTAGGCTCAAATTACTACTTATTTGACCATTGTGTGAATTCCCTAGTTTTATACACCTCATGGCTCATGCAGTGAACTCTGTGGTCCGTCCACATTGTGAACACAGGCCAGGAATGTCAAGGTCTGAGTCCTGTACTCTGCCTAGTTCCGAGTTTCTTGGAAAGTTATTTAAATTTTTTGAGCTTTGCTTTTATACTCTTTAAGATGGATCAATAATATGTAGTAGGGGTATGCTGAGAAATCAGAGGAAATTATGCATGGGGAGCACGCAGTCCTGCAGTTGGCCGATAGGTGGCGTGGAATAGTGGCAGCCATGCTGCTAATATCTGGAGTTGAGGTGGAGTTAGTGGAGGTGGAATTAAGGGTGGGAATGAAGGGTAATAAGAAGTAAGTACTGTTTTTTATTCTCATCGATACATCTGAGCAAATGCAAACCCTTTCTGCCTTTCTTTGCCTATTTCTTTTCCATACTCTTGGTCATTCACTGAACTAGAAGTGACAATGAGACATAAACAAACATGTATGTGCACCAGTCCTTTATTTCCACTTAAAGCTTTGGGTGTAGACTATAATCACACTACAATGTTTGTCCCACTTGACCTGGCCTGTATCATCACAGCAAAGCAAGTGCACTACTTAAGAAATGTGGGTGGGCCCTGGCCGGTTTGGCTCAGCGGTTGGAGCATCGGCCTGTGGTCCGGAGAGACCCGGGTTCGGTTCCCGCTAAAGGCACGTACCTCGGTTGCAGTTTGTCCCCGGCCCTGGTTGGTCGTATGGGTGGCAGCCACTCGATGTGTCCCTTTCACGTCGATGTTTCTCTCTCTCTCTTCCTCTCTCTCCCTCCCACTCTATCTGTACAAAAAATGGAAAGGTGTCCTCGGGTGAGGATAAAAAAAAAAAAAGAAAGAAAGAAATGTGGGTGGGAGGGGTTTACCTGGAAGAGTGGGAAGATGGGATGTAGAACCACATTCCCTGGCTTCCTAGCTTACTGCTGGGTGTGCCCTTGCATTTGGTCAGTGTTATGTGGCCATCTCGTTTGTCCTCAAGCTCCAGAGATCTGGCCCTTGACTCCTTTATTTCTTGACTTTTTGGCCACCATCTGAAGTCCTTCTAGGTAGATGGTTACATTTTGGGATTACATTAGAAGTCCACTAGTCAAGGAATTTTCAAATCGTTTTATGAAGATAGTGGAACTCTTTCTTTAAACAAAATTTTATTAGGAAATGTAAGTGAATATAAGAGATAAAAATGATAATTGCTCTGGTTTTAAACAAGTGTGGAAGGGGTGGGGGTTTTCCCATGTATCCCTTGCTCTAGTCGCCTGTTGTTTCCAATAATAGTTAGAAAACCATTAATTCTAGTTTGATCTTTTCTGAACATATATTCTGAGGGGATAATTGATCTGCTCAAGGTCACATAGTTAATTAATGGGATAACAAGTCTAGGGCACAGGTGTACTTCCTTGTGGTGCGCGTGAGGATCATATTATTTGTAGTTCTTTTGTTGGGCTCTAACATCAGAAGAGTCTTTCCCCTGTATCCCCTGTGCTCTGCTTACCACATCCCTGAGATCACTCAGGTCAATGCCTTCTAATGCAGCAGAAGGTATGGGTTGCACTTGTAATATAGGCATGGAGAATGAATGCTAATATCAAAAATGGCATAACCGAATAAGTAGTCAAGGCTTTTATTCAGAGACCCCTTTATTTTGGATGTCTTGATCTAACCACTCAGGTTTTATCTGCACCCAACTCAGGATATAAATTTTTAGCCCTTTCCGTTATCCAGAACCTCTGATAATCCAACATCCTCCTCTGGCACCTGCTTGCTTTCATATCAGGCTTAAATGTAGCTCTTGGACTCGGGAGAACTGAGAAAGCTGTATCTCTTGCCTGGCTCTCCAGGTTCTAGAACCACTAGCGCACCTGTGGGGCAGGGCTGTTCAGCCAGAGTACTAACTGAACAGGCTCATTCTGTGTTGCAACGTAAAACCAACACACTCTGCAGAAAAACAGACAACGCTGGATTTGGTCTATTACAAAGTAGAGAAGTGCAGAAACTTTAGAACATAAAGCTAAGCAAATAGAAAAAAAAATTACCCACAATTAACTGTAATTCAACACTTTTAACATTTTGGGACATTTCTTCTCTCTTTTTCTTTTTCTTCCTTTTTTTCTTTTTTTTTTTAAAAATAAAGGCTTACTTTATTAAAAGAGTTTCCTACGGTACAACAACTTGATTTTTCCACGTTTCCTTTCATAAATTATGCTGTTCCAAACACCTTGGTGTTGAATTGTACTCGTGTCTCTTGGATACACAGTGCTCCTGGATGTTTGCTTTCTGGGCCATTGGGAATGTGCCGTTTCAAGCCTGTTCATGTCTAGTTTCTGGCCCACCATTTTGATTTTTTCTTTTGAGCAAAGGTAAGGTTCATTTAATCTTTTCTGTTAAGTACTCTTTTTTAACCTACGGCTAAGGTTCTAAGTAATCCTTCCTTTTTATGACATCAACTCCTGTTCTGTTTATAGCTCAAAAATTCAAGTGACATATTATTTCAATGTGATCATAAAGATGTCTTTCAAGCACAGGCAACGGAGAAATGAAAACAATTTAAATTATAAAGCTCTCAACCACTTGCTTCATTCTTTTACTTGTCATTTAATTTTTGATCTTAGCCTGATTATGGGTTACAATTACTGATCCCTTGCTCTGAGTCAGGCCTCTGCTGAGTATCGTACCGTCGTCATTTGATTCAGTCCTCAGAAACTAAAAATTGTCATTTGGCAGGTAAGGGAACTGAGGTCCAAGGTGGCACCTTGCCCAGTGTCATACAGCTACGGCAGGATAGTGTTCTCCAAAGATGCCGTGTCCTAATCCCTGGAACCTGCAAATATATGACAAAAGAGATTGAGCAGATATGCTTACATTGAGGACCTGGAGATGGAGAGATGATTTTGGATGATCTGCGTGGGGCTAATGCAGTCATAAACGCCCTCATAAGTAGAAAAGAGGCAGGAGGGCCAGAGTAGAAGACAAACACGTGATGATGGAAGCAGAGGTCAAAGTGACGTGATTGCTGAAAGGGGCCCTGAGCCAAGGGACACGGGTGGCAAAGAACGGGGACTGGAAAAGGCAAGAAATCAGCTTCTCCTTTGGAACCTCCAGAGGAGAGGTTACTTTCCTAGGATCCTATCACCATTGCAGCCTTCACCCAGATGACCCCAAAGCCTGCATTCTTTTGATTTTCAGCATGCTGCCCTCCCAGGACATTTCAACTACTTATAGGGGACCAGGAGTTATTTTAGCCGAAGCTGTTGCTTGAAACAAAGTTCTGAGCTCTTTGGCTGAAACTGGTTTGGATACAAATGCTTTGCTTCCCACACCTGTCGAAGCTGATCTGTTCCTTAGAAATGCGTCAACGAGAGTGGGTGCACAACTGTCAAGCTATGAAGTGTCAAGTGGATGAGATTGGCATTCTGTGTCCTCCTGGCTGATTTTAAGTGTTCTTTTGGTTGGCGTGAATACAACTTTTGTTCTAAAGTTGATAATGGTAGCCTTCTATTACCCCTTTTATTTCCATGAGAGATATGTCTACTTAAAAAAATTCCATTACATACACATCTGTGGTTACTCTCTTATTTTCCTAAATGTAATTATCCGGCTAAGCTAAATTATGGAAAAGAAATTATAAAAATCTTTTCCTGCCAACAATCTGAATCTGGCCAGCACATTCTTGGTGGTTTATATGTTGGGTATAGTTTCTCTTTATTCTTTCTTCTCCCCCGTCTCTACCCCCAGAACACTTTTAAACTCCAGCATGCTTTTTAGTTGGACTGACATTATGTTTTTAATTGATCTTAGAGAAAGGGAGGAAAGGAGAGAGAGAGGGGAGGGAGAGAGAGAGAGAGAGAGAGAGAGACAGAGAGAGGGAGAGAGAGAGAGAGAGAAACATCGATGTGAGAGAGAAACATCAATCAGTTGCCTCCTGCACCTCTCCTGGGGATTGAACCTGCAACCTGGGTATGTGCCCTGACTGGGAATTGAACCCACCACTTTTGGTGTACTGGATAGCACTCCAACCAACTGAGCCACACTGGCCAGGGCTGGACTGACATTAAGATTTCTTAAAGCGGTTCTTTGAACAGAGTGCTATTGCCAACTGGTATATTTGTACATACTTTGTAGGGATAGGTATATTTCAACTTTCATATTAATTTTGAATTATTGTTGCATAGAAAACAAAAACATACATGGTAGTTTTTATACGTTATGCGTTATACACAGAATGAAGTCATATTTGAAATTATAACTGGGATTTGAAATGTGGTATTAATGAGCCTATGTAATACATAATCTATTTTTAGTGAAAATAAAAATAGTTGCAGCAATTCTTTAAAAAATTGGCTTAAGCTAAAAGGGTTTAGGTAGAAGCCTGGCAATGAAAGAATAAGAGCCTACAAATGGTTTTGAGTTATTCATTTTTGCTTGGTCACGGGCCCTGTCCAGACCTATTCTTGTTTCTGCTTCATTAGCATGAACTGGTCTAAGTGTTCCTGGAGCGAAAACTGGCAGCGATTAGTCAACTTAACTACGCCATTACTTTATACCCCAGAAGGTTCACTCCTCATTAGACACTGCAGAAACTCTTGCAAAAGTTCACAAGGGATGAGTACAAAGATGCATCCTGTTTGTTATTTGTTGTAGCAAAAGTGGGAAGTACTCAAAAATGGGCATCCATCACCAGAGGAATGGCTGGGTGAAATCTGTTCCATGCTTCGCACGGAACACAGTGGTCAGAAGCAGGGTGCTGGATTTCCATATAGCAATGTGGAGATCTGGAAAATAACTCGGGCTAGGAAAAAACAACAAATTAGAAAGTATGTGGTCTAAAGAAAGACACACTCAGTAGTAAGGAAAAAACTGTTCACTCAGTCTTCACAGAGAAGAAGATGCTAGAGCCAGCTGCCTTGGGGTGACATCCAGTTTTTCTAGTCTGTGATTTCTTTCTAGTTCTGTGACACAGATCAAATGATTTAACCTCTCTGTGCTCCAGTGACCTGTACAGTCAAATGAACCTACTACTAGTACTGACTCTAGAGGGCTTAATGAGGCTTAAATGAATTAATACATGTAAAGTGCTTAGAACAATGCGTGGCTCATAATAAGTACCATATTATTAAGAGCTATTGCTATTCATCTATTCAACATATGTTTATTAAGTATTAAATATAAAATGCTCTGCTCTGGCTGGTTTGGCTCAGTGGTCAGAGCGTCGGCCTGCAGACCAATGGGTCACGGGTTTGATTCCGGTCAAGGGCATGTACCTTGGTTGAGGTTCATCCCAGCCCAGATTGGGTTGCGTGGGAGGCAACCAGTCAATGTGGCTCTATCACATTGATGTTTCTCTCTGTCTCTCTCTTTCCCTCCCTTTCACTCTATCTGATGATAAATAGAAAAATATCCTCGGGTGAGGAATAAAAAAATATATATTTTTATATATATTTTCTCTGGGCACTGCACGGTGTTTATATCATCCAAACAAGAAGGAAGGAACCAGAGAATGAGAGAAGGAGCTAGGAACTAGGTTCATATAATCTAAGATTCCTCAGACTCTGGGATTGCCACTAAATTGCAAGGTACTGAAGCAAATTTGTCAGTAACTTTCCTTTGATTGGTGGGTAAGTTTAACACCGAGCAGAATACACCACTTTGAACTGACTCTTCCTAGCTGGCTCGAGTGTATGGCAAACTATTTCTCTGAGTTTGATAGAAAAAGAGCAGCTGCCTATTTCTGCATCTTGGCTGCATCCACACACCTGCTCCTCTGACATCAAAGCTGGTTTGTCACCAGGACTTTGCTCCCAGGCACTTGGTACCCAAGGAAAACATGCAGACAGGCAGCAAAGGAAGGTGAGTGCCAGGGAGGACCTAGATACACCGGAAAGTGTCCTATTCTTGGACTCTCTCATGCCCCAAAGGTAGCTTTATAGACCTTGATCAGCTATGGCCTAAGGAGATTGAAATCATTTCTTATCAGGTACAAGATCCACAGAGGACTCCCCACCTGCATTCTCTCATATGTTCTATTTTTTTAGACTTGGCAAAAATGCTTCACTCAGCCCTGCTCCACCCACAGGGCAAACTACAGCATCCTGCACACTCCAAGTGTAGCCGTAAATGGGCCTCTATTCAAAGTGCAGAAGGTCCTTTTACCTCCTTCCTAACTCTTGGGAGTGGCTGGCTCTAACATGTCACTGGGGGGTAGTTTGTCTCCCACCCACAGTAATGAAATCTTTGCTGTCCTCGGCTGTCCCCCTGCCCTCCGCCCTTTACCCTAAACCAGTGGCCCTCAAACCTGGTGGCACATTAGAAGTATTTGGGAGCTTTAAAATGTACTGATGCTTGGCTCCACTAATAGACAGTTGGATTTAAATGGTCTGGGTTGGGGCCTTGTATCAGGATTTTTTTTGTTTTTTATGGTCTTCTGGTGATTTTAATATGCAGCAGAGTGTGAAAACCACTCACTTGGAGGTGATTGTGGTCTCATTTACACCCTAACATAAAGCACATCCTTGGATACAGCTTATTGAATGTGAGCAAGCCCAAGGAGAACCTCCTTTCGGAGCCCCGCGTTAACCCTTCGAGAGCTGCTACGAACTTGAGCAATTTGTACAAAGTTCACTGTTCCCACTGTCAACATCAGAAACGTCCAAAGCTGTAGAGAATTTTTATGAGTTGATCTGAGCCAAACTGACAATAATGGCAGGGAAGTAAAACCTCAATGGATTGAGAAAATAAAAGGATGGCCATTGTGTAGCTTATTTTATACCCTAAAATAAAAGGAGGAGATGTAAGAAAGGTTACATGAAACCCATTGGTGCTAGATGAGGGGGCGGGAGAAAGCAAAGTGGGGGAATCTCTGGGATTGGGTAATAAGGCAGAATGGAGAGACACACGCTTGCTTCTTCTACATGGGTGGGTACAGGATAGTTAGTAATTAACACTGACAGTACTTAGGGGTGGTACACAGGAACAAGGTGATGTGAGGGGTTCTGTGCTTGGTGGGTGGTTGTGCCCCGAGGGGTCTGGAAAAGGAGATTACTCTGACATTCCAAAGGTCTGTTATCTCAGATGTTAAAAGACAATAGACAAGTTCCCTTAAAGTAAAGATTAACCTTTGTCAAGGAAGCTGCAGGCCAAAGATGTGGCTGTCTGCCATGACCTACTTTCAGTCAGAGACTTTTATGTTCAGACCATCCATGTGGTCACTTTGTCTCTGAGTTCATAGGGCGGCCGTGCTGCCTCCCCTGAGCTTGTTGGGGGTAGTATGTCCCCCCTTTTCATCTACACCAGCACTGGGCACTGGAAACACAGAGTGGATTGCTGAATCGCAGAGTTCCTTTCGAGGTCCAAATAACAATGATGGAACCTGAATCCTAAGAAAGTCCAGTGAGTCCACTTATCCTTTGAGACAATACGGAGGGACCTGGAAAGTATTATCCTAAGCGAAACAAACCAAGCAGAGAAAAACAAGTATCACATGATCTCACTTATTTGTGGAATATAATGAACTAAACAAATTGATAAACAAAATTGACCCAGAGATATAGAGGTAAAGTACAGACTGACAAACCTCAGAAGAGGAAGTACAGTATTGGGGGAGATGAGATAAACCACAGAACTTTTATACATGTATGCATAACCAATGGACAAAGACAATAAAGCAGGGGATGGAGCGAAGGAAATGGGGAGGAGGGTGTCAATGGGGGAAAAAGAAGAAGCATCTGTAACAAAAACAAATTAATAAAAATAATTTTTTAAAAAAGAAAGTCTAGTGAGTCCATAATTGCATGATTTGTTCTTTCCACTAAAACTCTGTTCAGAAAAGGTCTTATGGAAGTTTTCCCTGAGAGGGAAGAATCTTAATTTGCTTTTTGTTAACAGATAAAAATTAAAATGAGTGTAAAATTATATTTGTATATTTTATTTACACACACACACACACACACACACACACACACACACACACGTCTTAAAACAGAGACCAGAAACAAAAGCCTGAAATGGGTGGGGGCCAAATACATTTTTATTTATTCCTGGTAATAAATTTTTCCCCAAGAAGGAAGTTTAAAAAACAACACTAGCTGCCCTGTCTGATTTGGCTCAGTGGTTAGGGTGCTGGCCAACAGACCAAGGGGTCTCGGGTTCAATTCCAGACAAGGGCATGTGCCTCAGTTGCGGTTCAATCCCCTGCCCTGGTTGGGATCATGTGGGAGGCAACCAATCGGTACATCTCTCTCACATCCATGTTTCTCTCTCTTTCTCCCTTTCTCCCACTCTAGCTGAAAAATCAATGGAAAAGTGTCCTCGGGTGAGGATTTAAAAACAGAGCAAAAAGAAACCAATACCAACAGAGGGTATTACCGGATCTGTGACGGGGTGGAGGTAGTTAAAACCTAGGGGATCCTCATAGGCTCTGATGAACTGTTGCAGGCAGTTCAGTTCATGCAGATTTATTTAGCAAATTGCCTTTCTTTTATTGTTTTTATTTTCCTGATTTGGTATATTCAAATACTGCTCTATCTGCCAAAGGTCAAGGATTCACCCAGGCACCAGCAAGACTTTCCCTGGAGGAACCAAGTTACTGATGGGCTCGGCAGGAGGTGCCCTGCCTCTGCAGCTGCAAAGTCAATGACTGGAACTAACACCAAAATCACTGTTTTGTCTACAGTCCATGAACACTGCTGCAGGTTAAAAACCTTATGTGGGGTCCCCTGGGCTGTGGGTAGCCCTGTGTGATATCCAGCACCCATCCCGTGTAAGCGTGCATCCCAGGAAGTCCCGCGACGCAGGGTGAAGAGGCTTTGTCCCGCTGCATGTGCTCCTTAAACACTTTTCAGTATTATTAGTATTCCGTTTCCTGTCCTACAGATGCTTCTGGGAATGGGCAACCAATGCATCAGGATGGACTGTGGATTTTAGCATCGCTAAATAGGTCTGAATGGGAAGGACTAGTCTGTTGGATATAGAAACATTAAGAAAAACCAGTGTGCACACTCTGGGATGAGCAGATACACTCCCTGAGAAGTGGGACGTGTGCTCTCTGAAACCAGCAAGGTTCATTTCCTCTGAAATGCATCCTTCCCACTGTATAAACTGACCTCCTCCTAAATGTTATTTCTGTACTTTCAAAAGGTAAATGGTAGTCCCCTGATCCATGCATAGACTATTGAGAGATTGAACTGCTCCCATCATCTCATGACTTAGTTCAATTTTTTAAAATGTTTTTATTGATATTTTAGAGAGAGAGGAAGGAAGACAGAGAAACATCTATGTGTGAGAGAAACATCGATCAGCTGCCTCTTGCACGCCCCCTACTGGGGATTGAGCCCATAATTTGGGCATGTGCCCTAATAGGGAATTGACCTGGGACCTCTCAGTCTATGGGATGATGCTCACTCAGTTCACTGAGCCACACTGGCCTGGTGACTTAGTTCAATTTTTAATGAAATAAACTATTAAAATAGACCAACAGTTATTTCAAACACCAGTCAGTTTTGTTTAAAATAAAATGCCATTTGGAGCAAGGTTTCACAAAAGTATAGCGATGGGGACTAGTTGAGATATTACTCTGTCTGGTCTAGCTTCATCTCATTAAAAGTCTTCCTCAGCAGCGAGGGTTGCATGAATGAACGGAGTGGCCCTGTGGAAGCTCTGCATTCCGGGACTTAGGTCCACAGCTATCTCGTGGCAGCTGCTCATACGTCTCTGTCTTTTTCCCCTAAGTCAATACCTCTTACTTGTTGTCTGGCTCATTTTCTGAGAGCTTTAGATTTATGGATTGACTACCTTTCAATAGCTTCCAGCCTGTGGCCTCCTTTTCTGGCTTCTGAGCTAATTACTTATCCCTGGAGTTAATTATTTTCATCACGGTGAGAAAGAGAAGTGCAGCCCCTGACTGCTGTCAGCTCAGAGCTGCTTGGCTCTAACAGCTGGACCACGGAGTTCTGTTAGACATCAACATTTTCACAGAATGTCGGAATCAGACAATGCCACTCTCTGATCACGGGCGGAGCAAGACAAAGACATCACTCTGTCTGCACACAGTCCAAAACAAGAGCACTGTCCCAACCCGCATGGCCAGACACTCCTCTTTCTGGACCCACACGGGTGACTTCTGCTTCTCTACCATGTTACAGCTGTAGTCCAACCCTGTTCCTCCTGTCCAGTAGAAAAGAGTTGTTAAGATACTTCACAATAGAATTGTCCCTGCCTTCTGAGAGCGCCCGGTTCAGTGCAAAACAGTGCTTCCCCGAGCCTTCCTTAAAAATGATGTAGTTTCCAGTCTTACTGCAAGCTCATCCTAAAACCTCCGCTCTAGGCACGGGCCCTTTCACTCCCCACAGTGTGGTTCCCTCTCACCGCAGGGCCCGGAAACCTAACCGGCTGAATAGAAGTGTATTTCTGGTGCTTTGTGGCTGGAGGGCACTGGCAATGAGACTCCATCTCCATGAAGTATCCAATTGATGACAACACGCTTCTTGACATGATCTACCAACCTCCCAAACACTGAGCCCGTCCCAGCCTGCTAGCGGCCCCACACATGGTTCTGTCCCATGTGCAGACCCGAGCAATCTAACTGAATTTTTTCATTTTTTAGATTTAAAAAACAACAACATCAAAAATAGCAAAGTAACTTGGTTTTTTCTCTCGAAGGGCATCAGGCGGCTCGTGGCAGAGCTGGGATTAGGATGCAGTCTTCTTGTGCCTGGTTGGTGCTTTTTCTGCTCTACCGTGGGGTTCACAGGGGTGCAACTACCATGCGCCTCGGACACTAAATTCAATTTACTATCCGTATCTACTGAATGGAGTTTTGTTTCCATTCTCTGCTTAGAAAATAGAAAAAAATAGAAAACTCTTTTTTTTTTTTTTTTTTTTTTTTAGAGAGGAAGCAAGAGGGGGAGAGAGAGAGAGAGAGAGAAAGAGAAACATCGATGAGAGAGAACATGAATTGGCCGCTTCTTGCATGCTCCCCACTAGGGATTTGGCACACAACCTGAGCATGTTCCCTGATCAGGAATTGAACTGGCGGCTCCTGGCATCTGGGTCGATGCTCAAGCACTGAGCCCCACCAGCCCAGCTAGAAAACTCTTTAACTTCATATGCTGGGCTCTGTCCAACATTCGGACTCCCCCTAAGTCACCTTTGGCTTTGATTTTAAACGCTCCTGTGGGCACTTTTGATGGGGGCAATTATTTCTTAGGTGTGAGAATCTTATTTAGTGGCAAATTTTTGTCAAAGCTGCTGTTTTCTTTTCTGCTCAGATTTGGCAGTTAGCTCCGCAGAGCAGTAACCAAGAGGTTTTTAATTTTTTTTAAAAAGCTCTCGCCTTCCATAGTTAAAAGAGAGAAACCTTCAGAAAGGAAAAACTGCAACAAAAATTTAAAAATTTGCTCACCTGGATTTCCTGCGTCAGTCTCCTTGTTGAAATGGTTACTGCGAGAGGCCCTGGTCCTCACTTCGGCCTTTCGCTTCCCTTTGTTGTTAACCTCTGAATTGTCTGCATTAAAGAGAATTCTTTTAAATGCACTGTAGTTATGCTGTCTGAATACGTATCAGAGACACACTGCCCTTTGAGGAGGCTTTCTTAAAAAATGCTTTAAAAAAAAGAACAGTTTGTTTGTTAAGATCACAAAACAGTCTGGCCGGTGTGGCTCAGTGGTTGAGCGTCGACCCATGCACCAAGAGGTCGCTGGTTCGATTCCTAGTCAGGGCACATGCCCAGGTGGTGGGCCTGGTCCCTAGTGGGGGGCATGCAGGAGGTGGCCAGTCAATGTTCTCTCTCATTGATGTTTCTCTCTCTCTCTCAAATCAATAAAAGAAAAAATTTTTTTTTTTTAAATCACAAAACAAAGTCAAGGACTTTATAAATAAGAAAAAAACTGAACCCCACACAAAAAAATACCAGAATAAAGCTATTTTCATTATGTTTGTATTGCAAGTGAATATTTGCAACATATTTGTGACAGAGGGTGGTTACTAATTGATATTGTATTGTTCTGTTTAACATTATATAATAAAAGGGGTTTCGTGTGTTCAGATGTTTGCATTATAGATCATTCCAAGGAAGCAGAATATTATGTGAATGTATAGTAAATCTATTTTGGACATTTAATTCTTTTCAGTTTTTGAGTTTTTTTGGTTTGTACAAGACTGCGGTAAATACTTTTGTGCACACAGCTGTTTGCTTTTGCTGAATTCCTTTTTTTAGGTTAATTCTCAGAACTAGACTGATAATGTTGCAGTTCAGAGACTGGGACATCTCTATGCCTCTGGTTAGACATCACCGTACTACTCACCACAAGGATGCAGGCAACCAGCAGCCAGCATCACTGATGCCCCACCAGAAGAGCATCTCAGGCCCTGGCCGATTTGGCTCATTGGTTAGAGCATCGGCCTGTGGTCCAGAGAGACCTGGGTTCGGTTCCCGCTAAGGGCACGTACCTCAGTTGCAGTTTGTCCCCTGGCCCTGATTGGGTCGTGCTGGTGGCAGCCACTCAATGTGTCCCTTTCATGTTGATGTTTCTCTGTCTCTCTCTCTCTCTCTCTCTCTCTCTGTCTCTCTCTCTCTCTCTCCCCCTCTCTCCCTCTCTCCCTCTCTTCCTCTCTCTCCCTCCCACTCTATCTGAACAAAAAATGGAAAAATGCCCTTGGGTGAGGACAAAAAAAAAGAAGAGCATATCATCATCATAAGTATTTGCCTCTTGATTTTTAAGCTGTAAAATAACGCCTCAGTTTTACTTGATTTTGGTTATTTATTGTTGCTCCATCTTTGAGTGGTGCAATATAGTGATGTCGACTTATTTTCAAGCTGGAAAAAAGCCATACTTCTCTGGGATTTGGGAAAAATTTGAGAAATGAGAAGAAGAGATGGTGTGTTTCTTTGTCTAATAAAGCGGTGGGGCCCTCTAATATGCTTCTTTGTACCCAAAATTGTCATTTTAAGACCTAGTCTGCCCTCCTAGCTTTTATGGGCATTTTAATTTTTGATCCTACAAAAATTTTTTTTTTTTTTTTTTTGGTTTTCTTTGGCTATAATATTTGTCTTGGGCACTTGCCATCGCTTCACAAGTTGGGAATAGTGTGTATGTAGCATAGAAGATTTTCTTTTTATTTGAATGGAGGCCAAAAGAAAATTTTCCTTTCACCAAAGCAAGTGGGAATGAGCTTTTGTTGGAAGAGAAGTTTCACTTACTGTTAGAAGCTGACTTTGTATTTTCTACACATTTAACAATGTTTCCTTTTATTTGGGACGAGCATGATGATTCCTTTCTTAGGAAAATTAACCGTTTCTGAAGTGATAATAGTCTCTGCATAATACACTTTATTTTCTAAATGAAAATCAAGACGATGGAATAGACCATTTATATTTTTATTAAGTTTAATGGTGTGACATTGGTTTCATAACATTATATAAGTTTCAGGTGTACACTTCTATAATACATCATCTGTGTATTCCATTGTGTGCTCACCACCCAAAGTCTAGTGTGGAATGGGGAACTTGATCTCATTAATTAAAGATGACTCAATATGGCATTTCTAATTATGCCTTTCAAATTTGAAAGTTCAAACTCCTAATCAGAGACATGTTTCTTCCTTTTAAGAGACCTTCCCTCTCTTCTTCCCAATGGCACATAGTACAAGAAGTTCACATGGGCTATGGGCGGGGGGGCAGTGGTGCTGCTGCTGGGTCCTTGCTGGGTTCCTCCAAAAGGCCCTTCATGCTCTCTGGTCACTGCTATCCTGTTTTAGTGCCTGCTGATTGTAGCTGGACTCACCTGGTTTGGGGGCACCAACTTGGCCCATGTTGCTGAAGACCACCATCCATGTCATGACTTATGTATGGTTTCAGCAACCCTAAGTTGACCCATTAGTCCTCATAGTCCCCCTCCCCGACTGGGCTAGCTAAGCTACAGAAAACTGCCTGGATACCTCCGCACCCATTGGGCTGCAAGCCCATATCTTATCTTCGCAGGAAAGCTTATCTCCTATGGTGTGTGCCCAGAAGAGCAACAAGCAGCCTCACTTCCCTGTGGGGTCATTAATTCAGTCTGAGAGTTTCACCACTTCCTCCCACCTCAAGGGTCACCTCAAGGTAAAACACTTCACCTGGTTTTGACTCCGTGCACCCCCTTCTCTTCTCAAGATCTTCTCCCTAGTTCTGGAAAGCTTCTGTCCAGTGCCAAGCACAGAGCAGAGGCACCCGACCTAAGTCTGTTGAAATTAGATGAAATTAAGGCATACTGATCCAATACTTTGGCTAGATTTCAGAGAAATCATCCAGTTTAGGAAGAAAAAAATAAATAAAGGGATCAAGGATTACACCTCCCAAGAGTGATAGACTGAGGGGTGAAATACAGGTCTGCTTTCCATCCCAAAGCAAATTGGCAAGACAAGTGGGTCACAAGCACATTTCACAAGGTCAGTGATTCCGTGGTGAAATTTTCCGTGGCTGCCCTAGCCTAGAGAGGTCCCTTCCTTTCCTGAACTCCTGTGTCTCATATTAACTTCTTTTGTTTGGTATTGGTTTCCTGTCCTAGGCTATTAACTGTATTGTCAAATGTTTATGTTTTATCCTCCCAGCTTGATCAGGAGCTCTTTCAAGGAGATGATATCTTGGGCTTTCTTGTATCTTCCTTTCACGCAGATCTGGGGGCCAGCTCAGGCTGTGGGTGCTTCACAGGAAGCTTTGGGCAGAGTCCTCATCCTCCAGTATGCTCCCCGCACCATTCTGCTTGGGGCCTCGGGCCCTTGACCTGTTACTGTCTGCCTTCTCCCTGCTTTTCTGCTTCTTCAGGCTCAAGTGTTAGTTCCATAGCCTGCCCATTTCTAGTCCCCAGCTTTGCCCTGGATGAAATCCTTTGGATTCCTCTCTCCTGAAACTCTGGTCACAGGTCAGTCTGCTTTTCCCCCATTTCTTCATCCAGTCCAACTCTGATGGCTTTTCCAGCTCCTCCGTCATGGGCCCTGGCTTGTCTTGGAGGAGACTTTGCACAAAGTGAAGTGCAGAGTAAATATTTGTTAACAGATGAAATATTCTCTCCATGGCTCTTTCTCCCATTAAAACAGCTGTTATTATTGTTTTGTTTTAATCAGAGAAATATTATCATTATCCTTAAAAAGATATAAATATTTATTAGGGTATTTGATTCAGCCTGAATATTAAGGAGAACACAGAGTTCTAATGCTTATAGATGGGTGCAATGTTTCATTGCCTCTTTATTAAGCATGACTTGAGAAAAAAGATGTATATAGGCAGTTGGATGACCCTGTTATCTTGGGCAAGTCGTTTATGTCTCTGAGGTTGATTCTTCTCTTAAAATGAGATAGAAACAGAGGTTGTAGGTATGGCATAGACATTTTGGGAGTCTCAATTGACTTAATATTTGTGAAACAATTTGAGAAACAGTAAAGTATTCACACATATAAAGCATTCTTACTATACTGAGTGATTGAAACTGTAGTCAAGTGCTCCAAAAGAAATGTTCCCCTTGCCCAAGAGATACCCAAAATGAATGCAGAGATACCCAAAATCAACTGCCTAAAATGATTGGAGAACCATGAACCTGGGTGACTCCCTCATGCCAGTTCTCACTGAATGTAACTGAAAAAACTCTTGTTAATCCACAAGCAGTGGGACATGTTTGAAAGTCCTGTACACCGCACAGGTCTCTCAATCACTCCACACTGCCCCCAGAGCAGGTAACATAACCGCTATCATCGTCTTTGCCGGAACTTACAGCCTCCTGACTTTGACCTCTCTGCTAGCCTGGTGCACTTCTTCACTGGTGTGTTCTCTTGCCTACAACTAAATAGACTCGTTTTTTTCTATTATATTTATTATTGAACTCCAGTAGACTAAAGTCGTTTGACAGTGATATCTACCCGCTCCTCGCCTCACCTCTTGGTGCATTCGTCCTGGGTTTTATCTTGCCTTTACACCCTCACCGTCTAATTACGTGCTATGAACATTCTAGTCCAATCTCGAGTCCCACCTCCTCCACAGTTCTTCATGGATTTGTGTTCAGGGATTTCCCCTCTGCTGAAATCCTTTCACAGGGATTGTTGGTAAAGAACACTTGCCACTTTCTGGCAGCCCTTTGTTCGTTCTTCCATTCAAAGAGCACCTCCGTGCCCCTGGGAAATGACTCACTGGGTAGAGTCACAGGAGCGATGAATCATAGGTCTCTGCCCGTCCAGGTGAGAGGCGGAGCGGTCCCTATTATGTCTCTACTACAGCCAAGGACATAGCACTGCTCCAAACTCAGCCTATTATATTCTCTCTACCGGGACTTGGAATTTTGAACAGAATCATGGAAAGGCAAAAAGAAATTGTTGGCAATGTTTATCCATATAGTTAAAAAAAAAGAAGAAAGAAGAATGAAACTTACTATTTGTAACAACATAGATGGACCTAGAGGGTATTATGCTAAGTGAAATAAATCAGAGAAAAACATATACCATATGATTTCACTTAGATATGGAATCTAAGAAACAAAATAATTGAACAAACAAAACAGAAACAGATTCTTAGATATGGAGACCAAACTGATGGTTGCCAGGTGGGAGAGGGTTGGAAAGGTGGGTGAAAAGGTGAAGGGATTAAGAAGTCCAAATTGGCAGTTTCAAAACAGTCATTCCCTATGTAAAGCAGAGCACAGGGAATATAGTAAATAGTATTTAAAATAAATTTGAAAAAGAAAGAAATGTTTGGCAATTGTTCATTCATTCCAGCAGTGCTGGCTGGGATAAACTTTCAAGAAGCTCTTTGGAGCTTCCTGCTTATGCAACTTTGTTCTTATCCTCTGGCTTTTCAGATGCCTTCATTGTACGTCTTTTCTGCTTGAGTCGCTGTTGCATGCAACAAAAGAACCCTCGATGAAACATTATTCCTTCCACTCGATTACACCTGCCATTTAATGCTATGCATTGGGATTTAAGTGTTTCCTGGGGTTTGTCTTGTTTTATGTCCTCAGTTAGATTCTTCCGCAAGGACAGGGACTATATCTTATTTTCCTTTGCATACCTCTCACTGTAAGTCCTCCACCGTGCTGAAACTCCATGGATTGTTGTTTATTGGGGGATTACAGACAGCTGGAGCTTCCTAATGCCAGGAAGCTCGTCTAAACCTTTGGAGAAACGTGCTCTCAGAGCGGTGGAGAGAAAACTGGATCCATTGCGGCATCTTTGTGTTCCTCTGGGAAAACCATTACACATTTTCCTTCAGTTTGCCTTTGCTTCCTCCATGGGGAGAACGAGAGGACGAAATGGCCTCCGTCAACCACACTGGAGTGGTTTGGTGAAAAATTTAACATGCTAACTTTGGTTATGCTTGGAGCTTTTCTGAAGTATGTGCCATGTAAATGCTAGATGAGTATAATCAGGAACATTTTTAATCTTCTGATGATTTATTTTAGAAAAAAATATATTCTTCATTCCCCCCCATAAGCCTTCATTAAATCATGTACCTATTAATTTCCCTTAGGGCGATGTTTCAGTGAGAGAGCAGTGAAGCTATAGTTTGGTACCACCTGTTTCTTCTCTCTATTTCACATACTGCATATGAAACACACACACAGACATATTGCCTGATAAACTATGTTTAGCCACTCAAAATATCTTTATTGTGTACCTACTCTGTGTGAGCTACTGTGCCTGGCTCTGAGGAGACATTAAATAAAAATAGTGTGCCTAGTCTCTAGGGGAGACATCCATCCATCCATCCATCCATCCATCCATCCCTCCCTCCATCCATTCATCTAACGAGTATTGATAGAGTCAACTATGTGACAGGCAGTCTTCTAGATTCTGAGATACAGCAGTGAATAAATAATATATTCAAGTACTTGAATTCCCTGGGACAGGTGCTAAAATGCAGGCATGTGCAGGATTCAGTGAGGACAGATTCCTAGAGGAGCAATACTGGGGCTGCGTTTTGAAGGATATACTTGACAGGAAATAATAGAAGTGGAGGAAACACAGATGAACGTGGGTGGGTCATGGGGACTAGAGTTCCATGTAATTCTAGAAGAGCAGAGAGATGGGGAAAGGAACAGATAAGGACTTGGAGTCTGCAGGCAGGATGGATAGATTGCTTTATGAACAGAAAACACATACCTGATAATCTGAAAAAACAAAAAACAAAGCCATTTATCTGGTTGAAGCTTCCTACCAGAAGATTGGCCCACTGTTGGGTATGAGAAAATTTTACCTACTCTGTTTACAGGAGGCATTTGCTGTTTATAATCCAGTTTTTCTGTGAGCGCAATCACTGCAGGGTTGGAAACGTTGCATTAAAAGCAGCAGCTACACTGCATGGTTTTCCTGCATCTCTCTCATAGGCAGAGGATGTTTTATTGTTTCAAGACGCACGCCCAGTATTATCAAAAAGCAGAGGAGCTTGGGAGTTTCCAAAATTTTAGATGATTCACAAACAGGCTGCTGCAGACTGTGACGTCTTGATTTAACACTCCCCTGGCTGAGAAACAAACACTGCAATGTATAAAACTTGACCCGTGACTATGTTCGGGTGACTTTTGAACTTTTTGTATGTAATTTAGGGTTTATTGGATTTCTTTGAATATGCATACACGATTCCAGGCTTAACAGTTGCTCTGTGAATAATCAAATATTTATATACTTTTTTTTCCCCAAAGGTATTTATTATTTACTATAGAGTCTGTGATATATTTATGCTGATTTTTTAAAGAAAATATATACATAAAAAAAAAAGAAAATATATACATTATTTACATTGCCTTAAATTTTCCCTTGATGCAGGTAAAATGACAACAGAGAAGGTTACAAAACTCCCAGGGGTGCCTCTCAGGCCTTCCAGGAACCACATGAGGCTCTGTCCCTCAAGAACACACCTGGAAATGAAGTTATAATTAAAATTTAGGTTGGGGACTGCCCCGATTTCCTTGGAGCCCCTACTTCCTCTTAGTTTTGGGGTCTCAAATGGCAGGAGGAAAAGTTGGAACAGTTTCCACGAACTTTCCCCTTCATCCTCCCAGGCTCCCAGGTGCCTTTCTCTGTAGGATGAATAGCACCTTGATGTTCTCTCTGGGACCCGGAACACCCCCAGCTGCACAAGGAATGATTCTTTTCTAGGAAAATAGAGTAGAATTGAGGTCCCCAGACCCAATTTCTAGTTATTAAAGTGGAAATGTGTTAAACTAACTAGTTGTCAAAACAAATTCTTGAGTAGGATCCTAAAGCCAATAGATTTCTTCCAGGCAGCCCCTGGGCGTAACTGACGGCAAAGCGCGGAAACCAGGCCCGGCAGGGCTGTGACAGCAGCTGTAAAGAAGTTTGGTGCATGTCATTTGACAGAGAAGCACAGACCTACAATCTTATGATCAGAAAATAAGGCCTAAGAGTGGTTTTAAGACTGTACAACATCATTAAAAAATTTTTTTTTCTTTATCAATTTAGAGAGAGAGGAAGGGAGAGGGAGACGGAGAGAAACACAGATGAGAGAGAACATCGATTGGCTGCCTCTTACCTGCCCCCACTGGGGATCGGGCCCACAACCTGGGCTTGTGCCCTAACCAGGAATCAAACCGGTGACCTCTTGGTGCATGAACTGATGCTCAATCACTGAGCCACACCGGCTTGGCTCATTGTTTGTTTTTTTTTAAATCATCACTCTAGGATATTTTTCCATTGATTTTCAGATAGAGTGGGAGGGAAGGAGGGAGAGAGAGAAAGAGAGAGATCAATGTGAGAGAGACACATTAACTGGTTGCCTCCTGCATGACTCCAACCAGGGCCAGGGATCAAAATGCAACGGAGGTATGTGCTCTTGACCAGAATTGAACCTGTGACTCTTTGGTCCATGGGGCCAACATTCTAACCGCTGTACTAAACCTGCCAGGGCAACGGCATCATTTTGTGAACTTGATTCGTTACAAGAACATCTGCTCAAGAATATAACTATTTGTTCTTCCACTGACATTTCTAATGCCATTCAGACACCTACAAAATAGTTACGTTCGACCCAAAGAGAACATGATTCTCCTGGAGAAAATTGCATGATAACTGTGGAGAAAGTAGGGCAGTTTATATAACTCAGAGAACAGTCCACTTTGTTTTGGTGAAGTATTTGCTAATAATAGACCTGGAAATGTACTCTCAGCCTCTACCTTATTCCAGAGGTTCTGAATATGTAAGTCTGAGATGCTCACTGGTAATCTGTAGTCTTAAAAACGTTTCTTTTGATCTTGATTATCAGTGATGTACAGGAATCTTTGGAGGAGAACCTTATTTATGTGTTTCTTAATTTGAAACACATTTGGATGATTTTCAGTCAGGTACAAGATACTGACTATGTATCCAGGCCTGTGATTGGTGTATGGGTTGAAAAGAAGGGTCAGCTTTTACTCCTTGTCCTCAGAGAGTTTACATTCTAGCCAAGAAGATAAAGCCAACATGTACGTATTAGTCAGGATAGCTGAAGGAACAAACAACTCTCCTTCCCAGGCTGAGAAACTGAAAACAAGATTTATATCTTATTAAATTACAGACACAGCATGGATATCAGGTCATTCTGCTCATTATATTCACTCAAATCTAGGCTAATAGAGATCTTGTCTCAACAAATACTTCCAAGACCAATGACTTGAGGGTGTGGAAAATAACTCTAGACTGTCTCCCACCAGCAATAAATACAGTGACCTGAAAGTGATATGTCATCCACTTCTATACACAACTCATTGGGCAAGACTACTCATGTGGGCTCTCTCTATCTGGAACAACAATGGAGTGGGATGTACAATTATTCTCTGTGCCTAAAAGAAAAACTGATTGTTGGCTAAAGGCATGTACCCTAATATAAAAGTCATATATCTGCATGTATGTCTATGTCTATGTCTATGTCTATGTCTATGTCTATGTCTATGTCTATGTCTATGTCTATGTCTATGTCTATGTCTATGTTTATATCTATCTATACCATCTATATCTATATATCTATGTATCTCTATGCTAAGGGTTAAGAATAGATATATTTACATATGTAAACACACTGTGGTACATGTCTATATGTTATATATAATATGTGTAATTTTAAGTGTTATATATATTATATATAATCATGTACCATGACATGATGAGTATAAAATGTATATAATCAAGTAAAGAGTGAAATTTACACCAGAGAGGGTACAGTGAAAGGAGAAACTAAGAAAGATATATGGTCAACTGGGCCTTTATTGGTGGGTAGGCTAGGCAGAATAACCACAGAATAACAAATACCTATCTGTCATGAAATATATGAGATGTAAAGCCATAAATTGGGCAAAAATTAAATCATTGTCTAACTGAATTATTACAGCAACTCTCTGAGATAGATACTATTTATGTCCCCATTTTATAGATGAGGAAATTGAGGTTTAGAGAAAGTGAAGCACATTTTCCAAGGTCTCAGAGCTAATGAGCGGTGGAGCCAGGATTTGAAACAAGGAAGTAGTTGGTTATTATACAGGATGACGAAAATATGAGTGAAAGCAGGAAGATGGAAATGACATGGCATATTTGTGGTGTAAGGAGGAGACCGCCCGGACTCAAGCAGGGTGGTCAGCAATTAGTGGAGTGCTGAAGTTAACTTCATTTCCAATTCTTCCTACAGTACAAGCAAATCTCCAAAACCTTGAGGGAAATAAGTATGTTTGTGGTCTTAACAGAAATAAAATAAGATTACTGCCCTTGGAAAATATCTTTTGACTTTTGGAGATTTGACCTTTAGTTTTTAACATGCCGTGAGGCATTGCTGACCTAGAGGATTATGCAGAATTTACTCCTGTCACCAATTTATAAACTTTGCCTTCTCTTGCCAACTTCGATGGGAATGAGAATGACTAAAACTGATGTATGTAGAAATTTGGATTCACTGCTTCTTTTTTTTAAAGAAGAGCATCACAAAGCTTATTTGTGAATGGAAACAGATTTGAGTGATGGACACATATGGTAATTTGGAATAGTGAAAACAGCCATGCCATCAATTTCTGAAATATTTACAGAGAATGATGTCTGCTGATGTGGTTCTAAATTGGAGTCCCTGCTGACTCGACATGTGTGTGTGTTACCCAGCCCTGAATTACTGGGCACCTGAATTACCGGCTATTTCTTCTCACACAGAGAGGAGGAAATTGAAGGCAGGATCAGCATAATTCAGATAAAAGAGTAACACAATACAATCAAAACCTCAAAAGGAGACCAAAATGATTCCTCAAGGACAAATAGCAATAATTCTGAAAATTTAACTCTTGAAAAATAGGGATATTAGAAGTCAAAGGATTAACATTGACTTCACTTTAATCATTTGATTAATAATACCTAACATTTATTTAATACTTATTATATGTTAGGAACTTGGCTAAGAAACTTGGTAGGCATTTTCTCATTTAATTGTCATACCGATTCTATGAGGTAGATGATATGCCCATCGTGAAGGTGAGGGAAGTAGGACTTTGATGGCAAAGTAACAGAGCAAATAAACAGTGAGGTTTATTTATGTTTCAGTTTTTTCCTTTAAAGATGAGCCTTTCAAATGATTCACTTATTCAACCTCTCTTTTTTTTTTAATCTTCGCCCAAAGACACATTTTTTTTTTCACTTATCTTCAGACAGAGTGGGAAGGAGAGAGAGAGAGAGAAACATAGACACGAGAGAGATGCATCGAGTGGTCGCCACCCCCATAAACCCAACTGGGGCCGGGGACAAACTGCAACTGAGGTACATACCCTTAGCGGGAACCAAACCCAGGACTCTCTGGTCTGCAGGTCAGAGCTCTAACTGCTGAGCCAAACCGGCCAGGGCTCAACCTTTCTTTATTAAATTCCTAGTGTGTGCCAGAGCCAGTGCAGGACTACAGAATAGGAAGATGAATACGTCACAGTCCTATACTTTGAGGACCTCATAGTGCTTCAGGGAAACACAAATTAACAGGTGATGTTACTAAATGAACCTAACTAGAATGAGAGACCCATATGCAAGGTATCATGGGAACAAAAGAAGGGGGAGATGCCTTCCAGGAGGATGTGTTACAGGAATAGATGTTAGGCAGGGAAGGGGATTCTAGGCAGATGGGAAAACCTATGCAAAGGCCCAGAAGTGGAAACCACTAGGTGTATGTGGGGTCCCCAAAGAGCAAGCTTTTGTGCACAAAAGGCCAAGGAAATGACAAGAAACACAGAGTTGAGCCCAGCTCTCAGATGCCCTGAGTGCCATGCTAAGCATCTTGATACTTATCCTGGGGATAACAGAGCTGCTGAGGGATTTTACACAGGGGTAACCTCCGGGTTCAAGGTCAAGGGCTACAGATTTGAGTTGATGAGGGACAGTGTTTGGAATTTCCTGATCGCCATCTTCAACAGTCTGTCCCTTCTCACGTTCTATGGTGTTTGAATGTAAATATGGACACTCCTTTCCTTCCTTACGCAAAAGGTATGTGTTATTTTCCTTCTGTACTTTCTTGCCCATGAGAACATGCCTATAGGAAAATGCTACATTTGCTTCTAAGGTAACATTCTGATGTAGGAGAGTGGGTTGAGCAGTTGTGGGGCAAGACAAGGAAGGAGGAAGCTAAGTTATATCATCCTAAGTAGCAATCCTACCTTTGCATGATAGAAAGGTACCCATTGTCTGTTGGCACAATGAAATTCAACAGAGGATTAACAAGAATGATGAGAAGGGACCATTTCTAGAACCATACATTCTGAAAAGTCACATATCTATCTGATAATGGAAAATAAGTATTGCAACATTTTCTATCAGGATTCAAGGGATGAAGAGTGCAGCTTGTCCAAGGAATAGGGAAACCGGTGACATGTTTAATAGAATTATCTAAAATAGGACCCTATATTTTTTTCATGAGAGAACATAGTTTTTTTTGTCTCTCCCTCATACAAGCATAATGAAAGGCTTAGTGAATTTGCAAAGAACAATCGTTGTCCTACACTTGCTCCCACAAGGTCACACAAACCATCTCTGGAAACTGGTCCTGAAGGAACTGAGAAAAATCAACTGCAAATTTGTTAGAATGCAGACTAAGCTCACATAATAAAAATCTATTACTACATCAGAGCTGTCCAGAAAAAAATAAATTCAGCAAACCGGAAAGAGATGTCAGATGTATAGTTCTAAGGACTGTGGGTATTTCAGATTTTAGCTGGGAAGAAATTCCAATATAAATACTGTGATACTGAGGTGAAATTTCATTTTCAAACATACATTTGCAACTGCACAAAGTCATCATACAGTCAAGCCTTGGATACAAGGTCTTGCTAATGATCATAAATGAGTAGTTTTTCCGTTTGTGCATGGAAAGCTTGCACACATAGACATTCACTCACACACAAGCCCTCTTTCCCTTTCTTTTTATACAAAGTCAGTTGTTTTAATAATCATGCTGCGTGCTATTTACAGAGCAAATGCCAGTCCTATTGTCCTTGCATGCTGAGCTGGTCCAAATTCTCCTGAGTGCAATGGTTGTGTGAAGAGAAACGCAGATGCTGTGTGCTGGAAGCTGGCCTGCTCTCCACTCAGGAGTGACTGCCTGGCTGACCCACGGTTTGCATCGTAAGGCGGTGAATCCGCTCCTCTGAATCAGGAGTCAGAAAATCGTTGATAGCAAATCACCACCATGGCCACAGCTCTCGAGGAGGCCCGGATTGTGCTGCTGTGGCACGGGTGCCATATGTTTCTTCCTGCTCCGCTGCTTTGGAATTCAGAGAGAGTTCAAGGGCAATCATGTGATTTAATGAAACTGCAGCAGTAATGACTTATCAGAGGCAAAGTGAAACCCACAAAGATGAAAACTCTCTTTCTCTCTCTCTCTCTCTCTCTCTCACACACACATTTAAAGTGAAAATATAACATAAAAAATAAAAGAAAAAATTGCAGATTACTTTGAATGAAACTGTCACCCAAAGGCACACAAAAACTCCGCCACACTGTAGCTAGGTTTTGCTGTTTCTTGGTTTACTTTTAGTCTGAACTAATATTAGAACTAGGCTCCTGACCTTACTTCTTCCATCTCTCCCTTCTTTCCTCCTTCCTTGCTTTTATCTGGTTTGCTGTATGAAATCATTACAATGATTTTTTTTTTTTTTGCAAACCCACTAAGCCTTTTATTATACTTGTATGGAAAAAAAGCTCGTTTAAGAATGAAAAACTACATTTTCTCATGGAAAAGATAGGGGGGTCCTACTTTGGATAATTCTATTAATTTGCATTTATGTTTTATAGAGAGCTAGCTTGCATTTATGGAGTACATTATCTGACCTAGCATCTATATCTATATCATCTATATCTATATCTATATCTATATCAATTTCTAACTAATTTTGCATTTTGAAAATATTGTCACCTTGTTGCATGGATTATGAGGTTAGAGAGGACTTAAACCATGCCTGAAATTTGGAACACATAAGGATGTATATTTCTGGCCTTTCTAATTTCATGAAATTTTGGCCAAAGAAAAAATTATTGGATTACACATCATTTCTCTCAGAACTTTGTAGACCATTTGCCACTGCCTTTTAGCATTGAGTGTGACTATAGGAAAACCTGAAGTCAGCCTGATCATTTTTTACTTTCATAGTTGATTTGATGTTCTTGACATGGTACCCACAAGAATCTGGTAGCTTCCCTGACCAGGGCAAGTCTGAGCTGATCTTTCAGAAACATTCCTCCTTGGAACAGCATGTGGTTTTTTAATCTATAGATTTTAACCTGTTATATTTCAAGATTTTTTTTTTTTTTTCTTTTAGACCTTTGAAAAGAAATAATCTCCCTTTCAGATTTCCTAATCATTTCAAACACCAATTATGTGTATGTTGGATCTTTGCTTGTCTTCCAAATTTGTCATTTTCTACTTTTATTTTATAATCTCATTTTGCTTCCTTTTTCTGATTTCTTCATTGATAGTCCTCCATATTTCTATTCTTTTGAGCAGGATTCCTTGAAAGTTTGAAAGGATTTCCTTGAAAAACTTCTTGAGCTCTATTTTGTTTTTAGTAGTCACTGCATTTTGATGTCTATTTTTTAGCGCCATATGAATTTATAAATGGGAAGACTCCTGTAATGTTTGGCTCTGGTATTTCCTCCATTCAGATTTATTCTTTTACAAATATCTCCACTTTCCATGTAGATAAAGAATCTGTTAAATTTTAGTAAGAGTCTTAAATATCTATTTCATGAAAGCTGGTCAAGTAATGTCAATAATTTCTTCCTCTGTACCCCAGGATATAGAAATTTATGATCATTTAATATTAATGAAACACATTCTTTCTATCCTATATGATTAAACATTGATGAAAAACGACCAATTTAGCAGTGCAGGTTCTCATTTACTCTTCAACAGATAACATGAGGGGAAGTAAGTCTCTGCTTGTCATTGCTCTTACATGTCATTTAAAAGAACTTACAAAGCTCAGTCCCTTTGAAAGTAGTTATATTTAGTGTTTCTTGTCCTTGCGTCTACTATCAACTGGAAGAAAAACTGTGAACTTCCCTTGGAAATGATCAGTTGTTTCTTATTTTGGATTCTTAAAAAGGAACATAACTTGAAGAATGCCTGAACTCATGTAAGAGACAGATTTCATATGTTGGTTTTCATATTAAAAGTAGTCATTGAGTTATTTATCAGCCGAATTAGGGTAACTATACCAATCACTTAATTATTATTGAATGACAGCTTTTCAGTGGTTCTCAACCTTCCTAATGCCGTGACCCTTTAATACAGTTCCTCATGTTGTGGTGACCCCCAACCATAAAATTATTTTCGTTGCTACTTCATAATTGTAGTTTTGGCACTGTTAGGTCTTAGGCGACCCCTGTGAAAGGGTCGTTTGACACCCAAAGGGGTTGTGACCCACAGGTTGAGAACTGCTGGCTTTGTTGAATATGTTGTTACAAAGCATAAGTGAAACTGTTGTTTTCCAGAACATCATTCTTATCCCTGGAAGGAATCATCAGCTTATCCTAAAACAAGGGACTGGCTGTGGGATTGGCCTGATTTAGTGGATAAAACAACAGAAAAGTCCGGCAATGGCATCTGAAAGAACCGGACACACAAAGCTACACAAAAACTCCCTGAGACGGCAGCTAGGTTTCACTGTTTCTTAGATTGTCTACTTTCAGTTTGAATTCATTTTAGAATTAGTCTCCTGCCCTTACTTTTTTCATCTCTCCCTTCTTTCTTCCTCCCTTGCATTTATCTAGTTTCCTGTGTAGTTCTAGGTTGTGTTGTTATGGTGTGTTGGTACCAATAAAATACGTAAATAAATACTATAGTTAAATCTGATGGGTTAATCCTGCTAACTGGAAAATACTAATGTGGATGCAATTTTTAATTTCATGAGGTTACCATCTTTATTTGGCCTTCGTCTGCTGAACTTCAGGCCTGTCAGGTGTATTTTATCTTTATTTTTAATGGGGAGGCAGCAGTCAAGTGGCCAAATAACTCACTGGACTGTTGAATGCATTCTGGCTTGAGTTTGGTTGAAATCTTTGGTGTGGGTTGATAATGCCAAATTTCGGAGACATCTGTGTCTGAGAAGGCACCCTGGCTCATGTTATGCTCTTCTTGAGACTAGAGTTTTGGCCCTGTGTTCCCAGGCTTATAGCAATCTGCCAGTGGAGTCGCACCTTCAGGAACACTAAAGGGCTTGGTTGTATTTAGCACCAGGAATGGCTTGAAATATGTAAAACCTTCAAGCATGGCTACTAATAGAAATATTTTTGGGGTGATTCAGGATGGAACCTATTGTAATAAACCAAAATTTGGGGCATGACCGGTTCACATATATAGGCTTTAAATAGACTCCCCTAATTGAGTCTACATTTGCATTCCTTGTGAACCATTTCGAAGAAGGCATTTATATAGAGACAAATGAAATCTGACATAAATAGACGTAGAAGTGGAATTGAAACCAAGTAATAATATCAAGTAATAGAAGCTGCTCTTATTCACTTTTCTTTTCCTTGCTCTATTCTTTAGTTATCCTTGTGTTCTCTTTCTTCCATAAAGTACCCTTTAAAATAAATCTTTTTAATAAATTGGTAAGTAACAGTTACTTACAACAGACTCTAATTCAAACTGGTGTAGTATTGTTCTTTTATACTATAAAAGAAATTTTGACATCGGCAAGTAACATTTACTTGTTTTATAGGAAAAGGGTCTCCTTCATACCCTCAGAAATCACTTGGGTGGGTTGCCTCTGACCATCGGTGTAGTACATTCTGTAGACAAAGTACCCTTTCCCACCACTAGAGGTTTAGTACATCTTACCAGCAAACATTTGTCACTTGTTCAAAATGTAGCAGGTACTATAACAAGGTTTCGTACAGATTATTTTGTTAATTTTAGCAACTGTCTGACATGCAGGCACTGTTATTATCCCCATTTTACAGTTGAGGAAATGAGCTTAGGTTAAAGCTTAGGTAACTTGCCCAAAGTCACACAGCTGGTAAGTGGCAGAGGTGAGACTGGCCGCCTAATAGGAGAGCCCACACTCTCAGCTACCACCATTGCACTGCCACAAAACCCACCACATGTTAACAGTGGCCCCTAACCACTTCCTCGGAAGGAAGATGGAAATTTGAGAAGAATGACAGAGTCTGAAGTTCAGCGTAGAAGGGGCCTCAATGATTATCTAATCCATCCCCCTTATGTTATACATAAAGCAAAAAAAGATCAGGGCTGTTCATTTATCTGTTCAAGTTCACCCAGCCTTCAGGGGTGACTAGAATCCATTTCCGTAAGCCTCTCTGTACTGTAAGAGTTATAGGGATGAAGGCTCATTAAAGATTCATGCTCTATAGATAAATTTCCCTGCAGTCCTTTATTTAATTTGGCCTAGTGCATCTGGGAATTGACTAATGTCATTGTAAACATAGAAGGCTCAGGACTCCAATTATGGGAAAAAGGAAATCATTATTGATGAGAAGTTGGAAGAACTGAGCCCCGAATTGGATAGTAATACCCCAATGTCTCCAACTTCGATATTTCAGCTGAATGTGTGATATTCTTTAAAAGCAAAGGCATCCTTAATGAAGATGCAGATGTCCTGGGTTGAGTTATAGAAGCAGTTACTATCCTGGATGCCAAAATCCAGCCACCGACGTAAACACTACAGTTCAGTGGGGCCCGCGTCCTGCCTTTCAGCCGAGATCTCTGTGCTGCAGAGATGTGGGCTTCCTTCTTTCCTTTCCTCCCCAAAGGCTCTGGTGATGGGCATTTTTAATTAGGACACTTCAGATGCACAAACGGGATCTACTTCTGACAGCTTCCCCCTCAACACATGTTTTCCCTCTCATTCATCCATCTTACTTGTCAGCCACCTCTCTCCTCTGTGACTGTTTGAAACGCTGTCCCACACATCCTCCCATTACAGAAAGGAAATCTGACACCTGGGGAGGCAATCTTTCCTCTTGCTCTCTAGCTGTGCGGAGGGCATGCTGGCGATTTCTCAAAATAGCACACTCAGCAGTATCGAGCACATGAGTGCTTTGTAGAAGAAACCAAGGAATTTTTTTTTTTTTCCCCGATGAGATGCAAATTGTACATTCTATATCTCCCATCAGTGAGAACATCATTTTGCCTTGAATAGTTACCGAAGCACCTTCAAATCAATTAAGGGGCTGTGATGACATTGCTTTGACATCTCATTAGCCCTTGTCTTTAGTTATGTGTCTATTAGAAGCAGACATAAAAGTGATTTTGCCAGTCAGAGGTGGGATTTCAAATGTCTTGGTGTTTCAAGTCAGATAAGGAATCATGAATTTAGGTGCTTTATGCTCTATGGCTGTCCTAACAGCTAGAATTGGGTTACATGTGAGTTCGTGGCAGGGCAGGGGTCATATCTTAGTTGTTGTTATGACACTGTGGTGCCCAGGGCCGTGTCTTTCTCATAGTAGAATCAGAGATTATGACTGTTCAATTGTTCATCCATGTGTGCATCAGATATTTCATGGGTAGTGTGACATGTGAACCCTGTGCTTTGGACTCTTCTAACTGAGAAGGGCTTTGGAGTTTATCTAACGTAATTCTTCACCATGGAGCCATTTGTTCAACAGAAAATTATGGAGCACTTACTATGTGCCAGACACTGGTGAGCAGAGCTAAAAAAAAGGCATGGTTTTTGATTTCAGGGGTTTTCTTAGTCGAGTGGAAGAAATTTGAGTTCCAGAAATGTCCAGTGTCATGCATCAAGTTACACACATCATTACTACCGAGAGAGGTACCAGCTTTGGGTCTCCTTGCTCAAATACTTAATACTCATTGGAAACCGAGCATTAAAGAAACATGGGACTAGAAGGTCATCCTACTCATCCTGGATTCAGACTCTTCAACAACTGCTGTAATACATAATTGTCAGATTGAATATTTATGGTGTCTTTGACAGGGCTAAAGGGGTTCAATTTATGCTTGTAAACATTTGCCATATAAATTTCTCTTAATTTTCTTCTTACTAAAAAAATTGGATGTATTTTAGTGTATTTCTAGTATAGTAGAGATCTTAAATAATGACAGAATCAGATGGTCTATGTGGTGGAATTTAAAAGGTCCTCTGAGTCTAAAAATAATCTCCTTACCAGTATACCGGTGTACCCCAAATTCTACCACTAATGCATTGCTTTGGTTGTCAGCTTGGGGAGGACAAGGCTGGAGGTAATTCTTAATGCAGGGGCAGTAGGTAGGGAAAAGATAGTACGGAAAGGGTAGACAGCATCCACATTTGTAGAAGTTGCTCAATAAGTGTTGCCCAAATGATTGAGTCTTTTATTTTTTTATTTTTATTTTTTATCCTCACCCGAGGACATTTTTTCCATTTTTTTGTTCAGGTAGAGTGGGAGGGAGAGAGAGGAAGAGAGAGAGAGAAACATCGATGTGAAAGGAACACATCGAGTGGCTGCCACCCGCACGACCGACCAGGGCCGGGGACAAACTGCAACCGAGGTACGTGCCCTTAGCGGCAACCGAACCCGGGTCTCTCAGGACCCCAGGTCGACGCTCTAACCACTGAGCCAAACCAGCCAGAGCATGATTGAGTCTTTTAAATGTAAGTCAAGGTACAAAGTGCTACAGAAGTACAAAGAAGAAGGCATCCTTACTAGAGATGGAGAAAGGTCATAAAAAAGTTATACTTTGAACACTGACAGATGGGTTAAGTTTTAATTGTAAGAAATTAAAGAGGAAGAACATTCTAAAGAGAAGAAACATCATAAGCAGTGGTTCACGAAGTGTGGGCCAGGGACCCCCTGGGGGTGTTTCCACAACCTTTTCAAGGGTTCATGAGATCTAAACTTTTTTCATTATAATACAAATATTATTTGCCTAAAGAAGGTAAAATAAAGATTTAAGGCATTGATGAACTTGTTGGTTGCTTGAATATAAGGTTGTAGGTGAGATCAAAGACTCCAAATATTCTATATTATCAAACACATTGTTTGAGGTCTTACATGCAAAGTCCTGGGCGAGGTGCTATTGTTGAAATGCCAGGTTGCCTGATTTAAAACCCTGGCTCTAAAGGCCCACAGCTTTGTGGGCAAGTCACCTCTTGGTGCTTCGCTCTAATCATCTGTAACACGGTGATCTTATTAGGACCTACTGTATAAGGTTTATGTGAAGTAAATTACCACTAATCAAGTGCTTGGAAGGATGCCTGGTGCACAGTAAGCCCTTTATAAATGTTTATTAAGGAAAATGTTGAGTGTAGGAGAGAGGAGGATGCAGACACTGAGTGTGAAAACACAGGCAGGTAAATGCCACTCCAGAGCTGTTTTATTATTTATGGGTGGGGTCCCCAAACCCAATCTCCAGTTCCCATCCTAACATATATCTGATGGAGGGTGGGGTTGGAGAGATTGGCTGTTAGAAATCTTAGGTAAATTTTTTAGAAGTTTGCTTTTGTCAATCAAATTTTGCTGGCAAGTTAGCCAGGTGTTTTAATTAATCCAGGACTTCAATGAACAGAGGAGAGTGATCATCTGGGGGCTGGGGTGGGTGGTGGGTGGTAGGAGTAGAGAGGGTACTGACTGGTGGCCTACCTTATATCCTTTCTTTAAATTCATGTGAAATTTTTGTTTAATTCTGTAATACATTTGAGTTAATTTTGGTATAAAAAGATGTTTTAAATTACTTAACATTAAGGAAAAAATGATACTTCAGGAAAAGACCCCATGTTTACGAAGTACCTCCAGCACACTACCACACCCCCCAAGAGATACTCCGACTGGAGCAGTGCTGATTTAACCCAATTATACAGCCTCAGTAGAGAAAAAAAAAAATTCAATCCTGTGTATGCTTCAGTTATTTGCGGGCGAAACAATGAATCATGAAGATTAATTGTGTCTTTTCTTAATAAATAATATCAGTTTACAGGAAGGATGAAAAGTAATTAATGCTGAGTGAAAAATGCTATAGTCAAAGATTTGTACAAAATGCTGTCTTGTAAAATATATGTTGGGGGTGCTTTTATTTTAAAATTCATGAAGACTTGAATTTAAGCTCAGCAACATTTTTGACAAAGGTAATTGAAGACCCCCTTCACGCAATCAACCCCCCACCCTGCTCTTCTGCCAAAAGAAAAGGAATAAAGTTCTACAAATAAACTAAGCTTTTTGACTAATCTAGTGTTAAGTTCTAGGGAAAGAAATTTAAGTTGGGTTTCAATCATAAATAAATTTTCAAAAATTTGCTGGAATAAGATCCCGCTCATACAACGGGGAACTGCACCAATATGTAACAGACAGGTCAGGTGGTCATTGTTTTGATCATGTGGTTTATCTTGACACCCCAAATGGTGGACAAGCTGACATGTGTGCCGCCCGATAGAATGCAACGTGGAGTGAGAAGCACTGCCTATGAGTCATTCTCAGAAAACATGTTTACCTGCATCTAATCAAACCTTTAGGCCAAACTTGTAGTTTCCAGGATACACAGGAGCTGGAAGAAGTTAAATGTCATCATGAGGAAAGAAGCAGACAAATCCAGACAGACATGGAACCTTTGATATGACAATTTAATTAGTTCTTCAAGACTTCAATGCATATTGCAATATGTTACAGAGTATAACAAGGGTCGTGTCATGAGAGAGAGTGGCAGAGGGGACATAATTTGGATGAGGGTGGAGTGAATGACTGGAAAGTTCTCTCTGGAGAAGAGTTTTATTTCAAAGAGGCTCCGTGAGACCCTTCAGCCCTTAGCAACCTCTCTGACCCACAGGTCCCTGTGTCTTCACTGTCCCTTCAGCAATTCCGTGTGTACCCTTGTAGCATTTCACTCCCCATACATTTAATCTTGGAATCTCAATTAGATGATAAGCAATTTGAGGGCAGGCCTTTAGTTTTATTCATATCCACATTCCTCAAAGCCTCAAGTAAAATACTAATATCTGTGCAGTTCTTCATATCTTTGAAATTCCTTCCCTATGTATGCCTTTATCTGATGTGAACTTCAAAATAGTCCTGTGATGGTTAATTGTATGTGCCAATTTGACTACGTTATGGTTCCCAGTTGTTTGGTCAAACACTTTCTAGATGTTGCTGTGAAGGTATTTGTGGATATGATTAATTTATAATTAGTTGAACTTTAAGTAAAGCAGATATACTCCATTATCTGGTGAGCTTCATCCAATCAGATGAAGAGCAGTGACGGGTTTCTGACAGAGAAGCAAATTCTGCTGCAAGACTGTAACACAGAAGTCCTGCCTGAGTCTCCGGTCTGCTCCCCTGTGGAATCTGACCTCAGGATTGTAACATCAACTCTTACCTGAATTTCCAGACCGCCGGCTTGGTACACAGGTTTTAGGCTTGCCAATTTCTTAACAAATCTCTCTCTCACTTTATCTTTTTAGTTCTATTTTTTTGGTAACTACAAACTCTAAGAGATAAGGAGGCCGATTCTTATCTCTTAGGGTTTGTAATTATTCTCACTTTACAGATGGCTAAAGAGAGGCACAAAAAGGTAAGACCATTAATGCGAGACTCCATGCTGAGTTTATGAGTCTAGAAGGAAGCAAAGTTCCTGGCCTTCTACCTCAGAGCTTTTAAAATGGAAGGAATTGTTGATAAAATGTCTATCTGGTAGCCAAGAGCTCCAACGTCTGAGTAACATTTAACAATGTTTCCTCTTTCTGGTACTGCCTTGGGTCTGGATGCTAAGCCAGCTGAGGCTGAAGGGCTTTGGAGATCCACACACATATTTAACATCCACGTTTCAATGGCCTTGCTTCAGAGGACATATAAGCCTTCCCCCGAAGGAAACAATCACCTCCCTGTAAATGTGTATGAGGACACCAAGGCATCAGCAAGCTGAAAGATTCTTATCCTTGGCACTCAGTAATAAAAGCCTGGAAAGGATTTCTCCTGAGAGATTCTGTTTTGGATGGGCTTTCTTTGTTTACAATGAACTTGGGACTTAAATATTGCAGCCTATCCTTGCTTGACTGAAATAACTGAACCACAGTATCTGGAACAATAACTTCAGTGTTATTTGAAGAACCTGGCCCGAACCTTGACTCTGTTCGCACTAGGTGGAGAATTAAAGAGAAACAATTACAGCCTGGTGACTCCCTTTATGGGAGGTTTTGGAATCTCACAGGCAGAGGAGGGTGTTTGCTCCACCAAATCCTTGGGTGGCAAAGCCCACTGTAGGTGGTTTGGGGAAAGATTTGATTCTCCTTATCTGGATTAAGTTTCTCTTTGATGTCTGGGCTGAGCTGTTTCCTCCTGCCAAAGGTAGAGTTAGACCCCATAACCCAAGGGTATATTTAGGCATAACTACATCACTTCTCTAGTCATATATCAGAAAATCATTGGAGTCTCACATTCTCTATACAGGCTGTTACCTACAAGGCAGATAGAGCGCCATTAATAGCAAAACTTAGGTGGTCTTGGGCAAGCTCCTTTAGTCTGTGCCTCATGTTGTGGATCTGTGAAATGGGAATCACACTTGCTTCACAGGATTGTGGAGGAAATTAAAGGACACTTAATATTACCTTGTGACATTTACTGATCAACAAGCTGGAGCGAGCTCTGGGCTAATGATTTGACATTCCTTATCTTACTTAAATGTCACAACTATTCCATGCAGGAAAGTGCAGTTTTGGGGCCTGTTTTAAAGATCAGGAAATGGTGCTTGGCAGGGTGAGCCCCTCTCCTGTGGTCAGTTAGTGAGTTATCAGCAGATAGTACAACTCAGAAGCAGTTTGCCGTCCACTGGGTGCTCAGGGCAGGTTGCTGTCTGCCCCATGCCCTTCCTTTTAGATCCTCTTTGGGTCTCAAGTGGAATTCCAACCAGAAGTAGCAGAAGGGATACAGTGTTTCTGCTGTAGCTAGTTGAAAGCAGCTGAGCATCCTTCCATGCCAGAAGGGGGAAGGGGGTATGTCTAATGCAAGGAGAAATAAAGCCATTTAGTTCTAGAAGTGCCACGCTTGTTCCGTGTTCCTAAGGAATTATAATCTTCTGGAGGGGAGGGAAGGAGTCTGTTAGCTGGCAGTAAACTCCTGGGTTTTATGTTAAAGCAATGATTTTTGATGAGGAAGTTGCCGTTTCCTCCGACGAGAATCTGCCCCGTTTGTTGCTTCTGCCGTTGTCAGACTTGGCTTGTAGGGCTTTGTGAGTTTCATGAAAAGCCTTCCCTCCAGGCAGTAAGAAAGTTTAAGGTCAGGAGAAGGACACAGGGCTGAGAATGTAAAAGCTCATGGGATTTGTTGAGTGATGAGACCCTCTCTAGCTCATAGAAAAACAGAAAGCCCTTTCTTGCTGTCAAAGTTAAAATGTATCGAGACAAGTGGAAAACAAACACAGGACAAATTATTCCTCAAGCATTCAGCCTTCAGGCTTCCCACCGCATTGAGAAAACATTCTCCGCCAGCAAGGGGTAGAAGATGAATTCTGCAGTGAATGGGACAGGAAGAGAGGAGTCACCCGGCGCACACAGGAGAAGATCCGCCCAGAGTGTAAGCCGAAGGCACAGGCGTGTGGTCGTCCTTGTGACGCCCTCTGCGATGAAGAGGTTGTGCTGAAGACTTTAGTGGATGAGGGTCTGTGTGAGCGGTGGGAAGCCCTACTCTGTATCTAGACATTGCATATGGGGAGGCACAATCTCCCAAAAGCATGACCGACTAATTGTCTGGAGCAGGGATGAAGAGAGAGGATTATATGATCTGCTCTGGCATATTACATTCAGCTGAGTCCTGATTCAGGGCCAATATTTTTGTTCAGTGATGCTTGTTGCCTGAGATCACTCCATGGTGTTATCTCTAGAGAGCAGTCCAAGGACTATGAATCAACACACTGGAGCACTTTTCTGGGTCAGGATGGGGACATCTAGGAAGGGGGCACTGGGCTGAGTCACTTAGGCTGGCACTGCCATTGAGCCAGGTGTTTGACTCAGGGCAAATCAGTTGCACTTACAAAAATGCCATTTCCTTATCTCCAAGCGGAGGGAAAATGAAGGCTGTCTTTAAATTAAAACCAACCAGAAAACCCGATATGTACAGCAAATAAATTCAGAGCAGCTCTAGTTGAATAACAGCCGAGGGACCAAGGACCCATTGCTTACCTTATACTCCGCTCCTTCCCACTGGCCCTTCAAGTGGCTTCACCAAATCTTTACGCATCCGCAGTTCCCCAAATAGCCTCCCATGCGAACCCTCCCGGAGACCACAGGCTTATATTACTGTGGTTTTAGATTTGTGTGCCTCCTCCTAAAACTTCAGTAGGAGAATGGCCTTTGAGGTGATTTTACAACCAGGAGAGAAACACACGAGAGGATGTCTGTGTCCTGCAATGTCCATCCAGGCTCTTAAAGAATTTTAGTTCTTGTCTATTTTGTGGGGCTCTGTACTGATTCTTGTTCAAATTCAACTACAGTGCTACTATGTTGTTCCGTGGGTCATGGTTTTATATGTTGGTTAAAAGAAATTCACCATGTCGGTCAGTTTCAAAAGGGACAGTGTGTGATGCTAAAGCCTTATCTGGCCGATGTGTGGTCCAGGCTGGCAGAGGGGAGCAGTGGGGAAATAATGAAAAAGCAGAGGCTGGTGGAAGGAGCTGCATGTCTGTTTCTTGAGTGAAGGCTTTCACTATTTCTGGCTGTCAGGTGAAAAAACAGGAAGCAGAGAGATGGACACATCTGAACTATTGGGTTTTCTTTTCTTTTGTGTAAAGGAAGTGTCTAAGTTGTGAATATATTTTATAGAAGCATAAAATATCAAAATTCTAAAGCTAGAAGGGATCAAAATGATTTTCTCCCCAGAGTGGCTTTAGTTTTTGAGAGAGGAGCTTCTCCTTTCTCTTTTAATGAATGTTCATATATAAGCAAAGGATTTTGATCTTTTAAATAGCCACTTGGGGACTGTTCTGTGCAATGTATGTGAGGATTTGGGAAGATGGTAGAACCTTTCTGGGAAAGGGAATGTTATAGTACATTGGGGTAAATTGAGAAATTGAAGTAATTACCCTAAGTTTATCAGGATAATTTCATTAATACTGGTCATTATTAAAAATTGTTTTGCGGTCACTAAAACATGCCTCAGTTGAAGTGGAATTACTTATGTACTTTAGTGATGGTATTTTTATTAACTGTATATTTGAAAAACAGAATGCAATCAATTAAGCCACATGTCTGGAAAAAAGATCACAGTTTAGAAATTATTTTACCATAAAAAGGTGCTACATATAGACTCACTGTCAATTATTAGAAATAATTACGTATTTTCTTGGGTAATTTCTTGGTGATTAAAGTGTCACCGAAGCATAAAATTTTTGTTAATGAAAACATTTTAAAAAACCTCACATGAGTTTGTCATATTTTGTTGAAATGTGGTTCAATGTTTATTATCATAATTTCTGATTGTTATTGCATAACCTTGAATGGTATTAATGCACAATTCATGAGTGTAAGCCAAATAATAGTTCACTAAGTAAAAAATGCATCACATGAGGTAGTGCAATAGAAATTAAAATTGTGATAATAAACACTAAACCATGTTTCAACAAAGAGCAAAATGCTCTTAAAATACTTTTCTGTTGATTTTGAAAGAATTCATGACACTAATTACAAAAGAATTACTGAAGAGGGAAAAATACCCAAATAGTGTAGTAGTTGTTTTCAAATATTCTATACTGAATAGCATAAACGAAATTGTAAATGAAAGTTTTATGAATAAAAGGATTTCTAAAAAGAGACATTTGAGTCAATTTTTCATGTGTGGTGTTCTCTGGAAAAGACAATATGTTGTTTTCTGTTTTGGACCTAATAATATTAACCCTCCCTTAGCTAGTCAAGAGTTTTTCTTGTTACTTTAAAAGAAGAAGATGGATTTGAATGGACTCATGTTTCGTTTCCCATCCTCCTCGTGATCAGTAAAGCTGTGAAAGACGAGAGTGAATGGAGCAATGTGCCCTCCTTACTTCCAGATTTATAGATGTTTCCTGGGAGGAGAGGGGGAAACTCAGCACATCTCAAAGGAACACAGGCAAGTTCCTTAGGAGTCCCAAGGAGTCTGAGCCTAGGAAGATAGATTATAAAATAATCCCATTTCAGAGACGGAAAAAGTAGGAGTTGGTCCAATGATGTGCTGGAGCTGGCTCTTAGGGTAGATTTTGCAAGAGTAGATTTTGTGTATCTGTTTCCAACTCTACTTTCAGTGACATAACTCATGTTGGAAGCTCAAAATCAGCCATTTTAGGAGTATTTACACCATAGCAATTGGCAAACACTACCAATCAGAGCATTTTTCTTTTTTTTTTTTCAGCATCCAATTTGCAATGTACTGCTCACAGGTAGAGAAGTGGATTATGGATTTGAAAGTTATATCAATCAAAATACTGACCACTATAGAGGTCAATTAGATCATGTCAAGTAGAGGCAGGGATTTACATTTATTCACCTTGTTAAAAATGACCCCTGGTCTGCCCTGGCTGGTTTGGCTCAGCGGTTGGAGCGTCGGCCTGCGGACCAGAGAGTCCCGGTTTGGTTTCTGCTAGGGGCACGTACCAAAAAAAAAAAAAATGACCCCTGGTTTGATCCATAAGCCTGAATAAATTTGGAGAATTGTGTCCAATGCTTCTGATTTGAGTCTTTACCATTCACATAAAGTTTCTGATGGCTTTAGTCTCCCCTCCCTTAGCACACTCTAAATTTTATTTAAAAAGTCAACAGAAATGGATGTTCTACTAAGGCATTTTGTGGGACAGGACCTGTGCTCATTGCAATGTGACAATCATTTGATTATCTAAGGAGCCATCACCATTCAGTGAAATCTCATGCACTATGGGATATATAAGACATTCAACTGTCTGGATCACATGGTCTCCTTGAATTTCTACTCCCTCTTCTTCACACTAGTGCCTGGCTCTGACCAGACTCCCCTCTCCCTTGTGCATGTTGCTTGCATCATATCTAAGTGCCTTTGCCAAGAGTGCTCTCCCTCCTTTCCTCTTCTTTAAAAATTTTTTTTTCTTATTGATTTTTTTTTTTTAATCCTCACCCGAGGACATTTTTCCATTTTTTTTGTTCAGATAGAGCGGGAGAGAGAGAGAGGAAGAGAGAGAGAGAGAAACATCGATGTGAAAGGGACACATCGAGTGGCTGCCACCCGCACGACCAACCAGGGCCGGGGACAAACTGCAACCGAAGTACATGCCCTTAGCGGGAACCAAACCCGGGTCTCTCTGGACCGCAGGCCAACGCTCTAACTGCTGAGCCAAACGGGCCAGAGCTTCTTATTGATCTTTAGAGAGAGAGGAAAGGAGAGAGAGAGATAGAAACATTGATGAGAAAGAACATTAATTGTCTGCCTCCTGCGTGCTCCCCACTGGGGATTTGGCCCACAGGCTGGGCATGTGCCCTGACCGGGAATCGAACTGGTGACCTCTTGGTGCATTGGATCGATGCTCAACCACAGAACCACACCGGCCAGCCCTCCTTTCCTCTTCTTCCTGCCTATCTACTCCTTCAACAAGTAACTAAAATCACGCCTCCTTAGAAAAACCGTTCCCCACAACAGCTCATCTTATCAATACTTATCAATTTACACGTCATACCACCAAGCACAAGGGCCCTTTATTCAGTGGCAATCCAGTAAATATTTTTGAATAACTTGAAAAGTGTAGTTCCAAGTGCCCCTACATCCCGTAGCCAAGAGTTCCCATTAACCTTGGAACCAGTCTGGGGAGTGACTTCTTTCCTAAGTGAAGGGATGAAAGGAAAGTGAAAAAGAAAGGTCATGAATTCAGGATCAAGATCGGATTGTATTTGAAGTGCTTAGAACTCATTAATTTGGAATTAATATTTGTGTTTAGATGAGTTGATGTTATAGATTTCTGTATGGAGAGGCTGGTCTAAGGTCATTAACAAATTTTCTGGTTCATAGCCAAGAATGGAGTCTTGGGGAGCCAGATTTACTTTTTGTCTGATTGTCAAGGAGCACAATTCTCACTGGAACAGGGAGAAAGTATTAAGAGCCTTTTAGTATATTTATAATCCTAGTTATTTATTTTCAAGCCTTCCTGTTTTTCCTCTTCAAATGACCTCATTGTGATTTATTAATAAATATTTACATTTTCAAAATGGGATACTTAAATAGTATTCCAGCATTGAGTTTTCATTTTTATAAAATTGGCTTTTTTTGGTTAAACTCTTTTTTTTTTTTGAGACATTCACTGATACTTTTTTTTTGTTATTATTAATTCAGCTTTTTAAAATAAAATGACCTAATTCCAGACAGAGGGTTTTAGAGAGAGTCACTTAGGGTTTTGATGTTCCTAGGCCCACATCTGAGCATCTAATCGCTTCCCTCTCATCTCCTTGTGTTGTCAAACTGTTCTGAAAGCCGATTCGTGTCCCTGGATGAAAGTCTTGTTTTCGTTTTGCTGGGGGACAGCATTGTTTTAAACATTTCTGTCTCCTCACTTTGCTCAAATGTGTTTCTCTTGGCAAGCATCCTAAATTGTCCGGGTTCACTTAGGTGTGGGTGTGACCTCGGCTTTCCCTAGGCCAGTACTCCGCGTGGCCGTGCCAGTCTGGAGAGCCAACTCCCCCTGACTGGGGATCACCGAACAGCACAGACAAGTGCTCAAGGCGCTTTCCTGAGATGATGATTTAAATTATCATGCTCTCCTGGGGTCCTTGAGAAATAGGCCACTCTCTGATCATTTCTGAGCACTTGCCAGCGTGCCTGAAATATGAGGAGAGGGAGAAGATGTGTCTGCTTTTCTAATTAGTTTTTTCCTCCAGTAAGTCATATCCCCTTCCTTTCAAGTGACGGAAAACATTGGAGTTCTTAAGAGATGTCTTTTTTTCCACTGGGGTTTACATCATCGTTTTATCTAATTATTTTCCAATTACGAATAATAATTAAACCAAATGGTGATGCAAACTGGAGCAGTAACAATATATCTTTTTAGAAGAGTTCCCCAAAGGAGTCATGGAACACCAGGGTTGAAAATTCTTTGTTCCGTCTCAACGGTCAGTCCTTGAGAATAAAGAAGTTACAAGTTTCATTTTGAAACCACGTCTGATGCCCTTTGTCCCTGACCTGAGAGAGGAGTCTGACACATTCCATCTCAACTGTTTTGACTCCTCAGTGCTGTTTTAGTACTAGCAATACACATAGGCATGACTATAAAAGTAGGCCATCGTTAACTGAGTCACTATTAATGGAAAATATCCAAGGGTGATCCTCAACGGGAGGTTAAGGGAGCTGAATGTAGAGTGACCGTATGTCTGGCTTTGCCAGAAATAGTCCTTCATTACCCTTGCCTTGGCATCATTATGCATGGTGCCCTTTTCACTGTTCAAAGTGTCCTACATGAAATTCTTTCACAACTTGCTAGGTAGACAAACAAAATGAGATGACACCTAGACCCTCTTTATGGATATCTAATTGCAAGATTCTAACTTCTCAAGTCATTCAAATGGCATTTCTCAGCTTCAGACACCTTGTTGAAGATCACATAAGAAACTAACAAATGAAAATATACACTTTTCAGAGTAGCCCGAAGTGTGAAAGCTAAATCTGTAAAGCTCCTAGACAAAAAGATATCTGAAAGAAACTGTATAGGCAAGATTTTTAAAATTAGACGTTATAAACATCAAAAACTTTTTATTCTTAAGAGACACTATTAAAAAAGGGAAAAGTCACAGACTGGGAGAAAATATTCACAATACAGCTATCTGACAAAGTGTTCCTATTTGGACTATGTTAAAAACCCTTACAAGCCAATGATAAAAAGACAAATCACCCAATTGTAAAAAAAAAATAAATGGGCAAAACGTGAACAAATACTTTAAGAAAAGGTATTAGAATGGTGAATATGCATACAAAAAAAGTGTCCAACATCAAGGAAGTGCAAATTAAAACCAGTGTGATAATTTGAACCCATTAAAATGGTTAAATAGAAAATACTGACATCACCAAATGCTAATGAACAATGGAAAATCTCCTGCTTAGCTGGTTGGGAATATAAAATGATACAGCCACTTGGGGAAATTGATTGAGTTTCTTGTAAATTTAAGCATGCGTTTACACTACAACCTAGTGATTGCACTCATTAGTATTTATCCAAGACGAATGAAAACAGATGACCACTAAGGGGCTTGAACATAAATATTGATAACAACTTTATTTTTAGTAGCTCCAAACTGGAAATATCTCCAGAGATTGTCAACATGTAGATGGATAAGCAAATTGTGGTATATTCATGTGATGGAATACTATGCAGCAATAAAACAATTAACTTCAATGACATGTAATAAAATGGATGAGTCTCATAGGTATTATGTTGAAAGAAAGAAGCCAGATACAAAAGAGTACATAATATGTGATTCCATTTATATGAAGCTCTAGAACAGGCAAAAGAAATCTACAGTGATAGAAATCACAATAAGGGTTGCCTGGGGCAGCTGTGTGTGTGTGTGTGTGTGTGTGTGTGTGTGTGTGTGTGTGTGTATAAGAGGGCTACCCAGAGAAGACTGGAATGCAGGAACTTTCTTGGTGAAGGAATTGTTTACTATCTTTACCTGGGTGATATATACCTACACATGTGTATTCATATATAAAAAGAGTCATTGACTATACACTTGAGATGTGTACGTTTCCTTTATGCAAACTACACCTTAATACAATACTGTAAAAATAAGTTACATTGCTTCCCAGTTTGGCAAGTACATTTTCACACAATAATGTTTTTCACATATTTCTGAGCACCACAATTCTTTGTTTAAATAAAATTTTACTTGGAATTCCAATATATAAAATAGACAAAAGCAGAGCTGATGGAGTTGAGGTGAGGAGGGGGTCTCGATGTCCTATAAAGCTACCTGTCCTCTGTCCACCTCTCCCCATTCTTTTAGCAATCTGTGATGGAAGCGGTACAGGTTTGTATTTTAACATGATATAGACGAAGAAAATGAGGCTCAGAGAAGTTGCGACTTGCTTAAGGTTACATGGTTAATAATAATATAACAAAGACCTGGAAGTCATGGCCTGTGACCCATGATCTGTACCTTGTCCCCAGTGAATGTCTTTGAAGTCTAAAGCAGTGTTCCAAACATTGTGAGGAATATGAAGTAATCTAAAAATTGCTCCCAGTTACCAAAGGGTTTACAGTCCATTTGGAGAGGTGAAACACCGTACACGCAGACCTCGAGTGAACAGAGAGGCGTTGGGGACAGGCCCTCAGCCTTATGCTCATCTGGCCGGAGGCATTCCTTAGGACAAAGGGGATCCTTGCTGCTCATTTCAGTAACTCCCACAACCAGTTTGGTGCTGTCTTTTGCATTCCTGGTGGTTAATTTTTATAGATTTTTAATAGGTTACCCTACCTCTCTTTTCACTGTCTGGTTTTGCTGAATCAACTAAACTCAGCTTTAAGTTTTATTTGATGTGATCATCACTCACTATGGCTAAAAATAAACCTCCTATTTCTCCATTTATATTAGGGCCATGTCAAAAACACGGACTTGGATGCTCTCAGATGGGTTGATGCCGAAGTCTCCTTTCTCAGAACGTTCTACTCACGGGTCTGCATTTCCCATCCCATAGCAGCTGGTTTCATCCATTTATTTATTTTAAAGTTCAATTTGTGATGCAGTTAGAAGAGACTGTCAGCAAGGGAGAGTCAAATGGAAAGTTTATTTTTTTTCCCCCAGCGGGTAAAATCTAGACAAGACTGGGGACTGCTGGCAGGGGGCTTATTGGATTTATTTGGTTTATTTTTTTTCTAAAAGTCCTTCCCTCTGAGAGCACAAAGTTCTTTATTCTTTAAGTGCAAAGCCCAAAGTGGGAAAATTTAAAATCTGATTTAATTTTTTTTTTTTTTAACGTGGAAAAGACTAACCAAAACAACGATGTTGACTGTAAATTTTCTTTAATTTAAAAGAGAGAGGTTGGTGTTCCCATGAGGGGTCCGAATGTGTACATTCATATTTATTTTTTTAATCTATCACTGGGAATATGTTAATTTTGATTGAGAAGACACGGCATTAAGAGCTCAACAAACACGCCGAGATCGGGCCAGGGAAGGGACGAGCAGCTAAAGCTGGCGCTCGCCCCCAGAGAGGGCAGACGGCCGGCGCGGCCACGAGGAGACCCCGGTCTCAACCACGGCTCCTACCAGCCCTCTGCTGGGCCTCCATTAGAATATTTTCATGGTTTATGTAAGAGTTTTGTAAAAACAAAAATAAAAAATAAAACCTCAAACCAAAAAACAATTTAGAAAACGTTCATGGTTGAAGAATTTGGAGGAAACTGGAATAAACAAGGAACACCGAGATGTTGGCGGCAGGATTGTCCGGACCTGTGATATTCTCCTGCGCACGAGGAATTGACAAGCAGGAGAGCTACAGTAGCAGAGGAGGCCTAAACTTAGCTGACAGGGAGGTTTTGCCCATTTATCCCCCCAGCAACATCTCTTGAGGCTGATCCTCACTGAACCATAATTGAGGAAATGCTCAAAATGAAAAGGCATTGATGAAAACACTGAAAAGTGCTGGTTAAAATGCAAATCAGAACAGGGGGATGATGATATTCGAAGCCATTATTAACCAACCTGAGTCCTCAGTTCAAATTAGTTTATCAAATTGACTGCAAGTGCCTGGCGAGACTCTTGTGGGAAGGAGGTTGGACCGAAATAAATATGACAGCGGTCAGAGGGTATCAATTGAGTTAGCCAGGAGGTCTGGAAAAGATGGTGAATTGATAAAAGAGAAAACATTTCTGAATTTTAAACAGTTACTCTACCAGCTTTAATCCATGTAGCAAATATCAACCTAAAACCAAATAGGAGAAACGAGATGTTCAATCGATTTGCTTAAACAGAAGAAGACTCGTATAAATCAAGTGATAAGCTATCTATATTAATTTAAAGCATAAAATCAAATGAATGATTGTCAGCAATAAGTGGAGCTGTTTAAAGTTTTCCCAGCATGCAAATGTGTTTGTTGGTGTGTGAGAACTGACATTGAAATTCTAGTTTCAGCTGGTTCATGTTGACACCACCAGTAGCACCAAATCTGTCTCCTGTCGCTTCTTTGCACATAGTTAAGTGATATTTCCCAGGCTCTCCTCCAGCTAAGTAAATTTACATGTTTGGGTTCTGGCCAGTCCAGTGTGGGCAGAAGTGATAGACGCCACCTGCAGTCCTGGCATATACAGAAAGTCCATTTTCTCAGCCTCCCATCTGCCAGGTGTATGCCACCAGGGCAACCAGGGGCAGAGTCGCACGATTAAAGCAGCCTGGGCTTCTGAGTCACTATTTGGAGGAGAGTCACGTAGGCATTCGTAGTGGACTTTGTATATGTTAGAAATACACTTTTGTTTTGTTAAGCCATTGGGATTTTATTTTTGTTAGCATAGTTCATGTTAATTGCTCTGGCCAATACAGACTCAGAGAATAAGAGAATGGTAATTGTGGAACCTAAATCTAGTCAGTTACTGGCCATAACTCGTTCTTTTCATGTTGACTATAGCAGGAGGCACATTATCGTATGTCTGCCGTAGCCCATGGAAAAAGCTTTAAAATCAGATTATATAAGATTAGCTCTAAAGCGTTCCAGCTTTCTAATATTCCCCACTGGTATCCTTCCTTCTCTTCTCTACCTGCTGCATCGAAAATGACCACCCTAAACTCAAGTTCCACTGGGGTGTGTTTTGGGTCCCATACGATGCACATGGCCGGGGGAGTCAGGTTCCCCAGTGATGAAGTGCAGAACTGCCCCTCGGAGGTGCAGCCTGAGCAGGACCCTGCCAGGATCCGCTGACCTGGTGACCTTGCGCATATTTACATCTTGGCCCTTAGCCCAGCCCTGCACAGCTGGCCACCACAGTCCTCAGTACTTCAGGAACTTCTCTCAAGACAATTCCATGAAAGTAGGAACTGGTAGGAAAACAAAGATGAAATTAATGTCAGCCTTGCTTAGGAATTAAATGAATTTTCAGAAGCAGGAACTTCGCCAGACACACTATGATTCCATCTCCTAACAGTCAGAAAGAAGAGGCACGAGATTATTTGTGAGCGTGTTTACATCTGGCGAATGTCTCCTGTGATGAGAATATGTGTATTCATTTGATTCTAAGTGTGAACAGCTTCTTTTGGGGAGTAAATACCGTAGTTTCTATCCAGAGGAACTCATAAATCAATGTGTCTTTTTTTTTTTTTTATAGCCAATGAAGAATTTCCATTGACAGGCGAGGGATTTTGAATTATGCAAAATGTAGCTCTAGACCTAGGTTTTGTGAGTCCAGAAGCTCATACAATTTTAACGTCCTTTTAAAAAAATTAAATATAAAATTATATATAAGAGTAAATATTTATTTCAAATGAGAAGTGAAATCAATGACTTGTACATTTAAAAATTGACTGCCATAAAAGTGGCAAAATCCAGAAACATTACAGATAGAAAACTTCTATCATATTCTTTTCATGTCAGATGGTATGATTGAAAAAATATCTCCAGGGACCAGCTTCTGGCTCCCTACTGTCAAACTCTTTCTTCTCACTCCCCACTATCAACATTCTTCTGGGGCAAGTGTTGTATTATGACGACATGGCCGCTGGCCCTGCATCTCTGTTGCACAGTGTTGGGTAGAAGGGATATTCCTGGAAGCCTTTACTGTATCAGGCTAGTCATAATTTAATTACATATGGAAACAATGGCAAACCACAAAAATATATTTCACAAAACTCTAACTCAATATATCCTCTAAATCAACATCCCCCGAACTTCATATTCTAACCACCTGTGGCGAGTGTTACCCTTAAACTCCAGTAATGAAGGCCCCCACCCTAGACACCGTGCCTCAGAGGGGTATGTTCTTTGGAGCATCTTCCTCAAAATCATATAAGTTTCTTTCTGGTTCCTGAGATTGGCAGGGACTGCCAGCACCATCTGGAGGAATCACCCTGACATTGGACTTGGGCCAGTAAGGCCTCTGGTCCGTCCTCATTTCAACCTTCGGGATACTCTCTGCCCCTCTGCCCCATGTTTGGGGTTGACCATATATCCCAGAGATCTGTGGGACTCAGGTTTAGAGTGGCCTGGTGAGTGGGTTGCACTTACTAACCAGTGTGGCATTTCTTTCATGACATCTTGTTATATTGGGCCACTAGAATAGTGCTAACAGACTGATTTGGGGTGACTCTCAGTCATATCTGACACAGAATGACTTTGGAGCTCTGAGCTACTGATGGTTCACGGTGAACCCTTATGCTTGAGTATGGGTGTGGGCCTATGTACCGGCTATCTCCAGTTCCTGTTCTAACTATAAAGTACGTAGACCCATGCAGTTTGTGAGATGCTTTTAAAATAAAATTGTTTTTCTAGACAGAGGCTTGACAAAAATACTTGCCTGGAGGCCTGCATATCCTATGGGTATCTCTGCCTGTGGCTACTTTAGCATAACGTGATGAAAGAAAACTGCAAAAGAGGGTAAGTTTGCTGGAAAGAGAGGTTTCTCTAAACTGATTGAGGTAAAATAATTTTTTTTTGTCAATTTTACAAAAACATATGGCCATTGACTACCTTGTTGAGTCCCCTTCCAGAGCCCTGGATGGGACTCATGCAAGTGAGGGGCCTGAAGCGTCACTGCAGATTTATCTCTGCTTTTAACTTGATTCTACACAATGTAGCATTCTTATAGACTATTAATGATGCTTCATCAAGACACTGGGTTTAAGGCTTATTTAACACTAAAACCATTTTAAGAACTTTGTTTTTGCATAATCCTCTCTACTGCATCCTACTTCAAACCCTGCTGAGAGTGGCCTTTTCCCCCCACAATTGACAGTAATAGCAACTACAGCAGAATTTGATTAATTCATCTTATATGTCCATAATTAATGTAAAAGAGCCAACATTCTCTCAACTCTCTTCTCAGAAGATAGCGAATAATAAAGTTCAAGTGCAGTTTAATATGACCAAATTTTAAGAAACATAATAGCTAGAGAGTTACTTTGAAAAGTTAGAAGTGCTATGCAAATATAAAGTATCCTCATTATTATTGCTATTATTTGTTGGGTATGTATAAGCTGACATTCAGTTATTTGCTGTATTAAAATAATAAAAAGTAAACTCATCTCTTGACATCTATCTCTGTGTACCTTGAGGAATCATATGAGTCTTATTAATTATAATGTCCCTTGTCCCTGGCCCCATGCCTGATACTTAGAGAGCACTCATAAGTATTTGTTGAATGAATGAATGAATGAATGATCTCCAACTGTATATTTAGGTAATCTCATTTTCTTAATATTTTATGTTATAAATGAATAGTTCTTTAATACTAAACTTTGCTCAAATTTAAGTATTTTTTAAGGATAAATTTTCTGATGTTAAATTTTTAGGCCATAAGCTTTACACATCTTTGAAGCTTTTGATAGTCATTGTCAAACCAGTTTCCAGATATGTTCATTCATTTAACAAGTATTTATTAAGGGCCAGACACTGTTCTAAGTCCTGAGCATACAGTAATAATAAGACATTCAGTCCTATTGTATTATAATCAGGAAAATAGAAGATAAAAGATAAGCAAATAAACATAGGTCATTTCAGGTAATGACGTGTTATAAAGAAAAATAAAGGAGACCAGAGAGTTTGGCTAGTTTATGTTATTGTTTTCAAATACACACCTAACTCTTCCATTTAAAAGAGTGACTATGGGAAAGGAGATGAAAGGAGAAAAATATTGGAGAAAGAAAAGTACTCAGAAAATGGGGGATTAACAGACACTGTCTTTGATTGATGCACATTCAAAACAATTCTATGGTCCACCAGTCCACTGAGGACTTGTGATCTCAAGTAATAAATAAAACTTTGGCCCAAATCTTTCTCACAATTGGGCCAAGTGGGTCAAAGAACCCTCCTGTAGTTATTTCTCCAGTTGCCAAAGGTATAATTAGAATAAAGATACTCATCCACATGAGTCCTGTCACCTGTGGAGTAAGGTTCATTAAGGAAGGGAGTTGATCAAAGATTCATTACATACTCTACTACTCAGAAGCAACTGGTCTGTTAGAATGGTAGAATGACCAGTTAAAGATTGGATTAGTTCTCCATTGAGGAGAAAACACGCTGGGGTTCTGTCTCAGAAGGGAGAGTCAGTCATCAGTAAGTAAGTGAAACAGATCAGTAAGATCTGTTTTTCCTATTAAAGTACGTAGGTCACAGAATCAAGGACAGAAGCAGGAATGTGTCTTCTCACTATTATTCTTGATGGTCCTCTTGCAGAATTTTTGCCTCCTGTCCCTGGAATGTTGATATGTGCCATTGTTATGGCTTTTGTCTTCTATAGTATTTGTCTTTTGTCTGTTATGGTATTTTTGTCTGCTGTCTTCTCATGCGAGCAGCCTTCACGTGCTTGAGAACAGTAGTGATATCTTCTTAAATTGCTTGACTTCAGCCTAAACAGTTCCATTCAGTTAAATTAGATTGCCCTGATTTTCACAAGGTTTTTCAAAAGGACATTTAGACTTTAATTCTGATAGTTAGTTATTCTTATGCTAATTATATCAGTGTCTCCAAAAGTAAGACTATCTAGAATCTTAGAGGTACCACATGTACTTATGGGGGTATATTATTTGTGTATGCCTGTCTCATTTACTGCAGTATTCTGAAGCTATGTATATTTGTAAGTAGGTATTTGATTGACTCAATATGATTTTTCTATTTAATGAAGGAATGGGGGGAAGTAAATTATAAGATAAAGAGGGCAGTTCTTTAAAGCAAAGATCGCTACCCAAACTTTAATGTGCATAGAAAACAGTTGGGGATCTTGATAAAATTCACATTCTGAATCAGTAGTTCTGGACCAAGACCCAAGACACTGGCTTTCAGTGGGTGCTGCTGATCTGTGAACTATTCTTTTGAGTAGTAAAGTTCTAAAAAATTCAACTCAGTAGAGAATTACTCTCACTGCCAAGGCAAAAGTATTCTCATCGACCCCCTGGACACTTAATATAAGTGATTCCTTCATCATATTAGGGTGTTCCCGGATGCTAGCCATATAGAACACCTCAGAAAAATTGCCTTGCAGTCATTTCTAGGTTCAATACATAAAAACTTTACAGAAAATGAATGACTCTCAAACTGTTGTTCAATTTCCTGTGTAACTGCATGAGTGTCTCTATGGGACAATGGTGTGATTGATAGTAAGAGGCCAATAGACACAGTCATACAATACATTGTTTCCTTAATGACAAAAGATATGGAAACTGAAGATCATTACAAAAGCAGGAGACAATCGGGTGTGCTTCCAGCTGAAGTCTTCCCAGGTCTCGAGATCTCTGTAAGAACATACAGCAGCTTCAGATACCACCGGCATGAAGTTAGAGTTCTCACATTGGTGAGAAGTGCCTCCTTTTCATTATTGGGGTGTAGTTGTATTCTCATGTCCTTTGCTGATGATGTGAGGACTCAGCCTGCCTGTGTGCCAGCTCATGGTAAAGAAAAATAACCTGGGAACAGACTGACAAATCTCAAAGGGAAGTGGGGGTGGGAGGATTGGGAAGAGATAAACCAAAGAACTTATATGCATATATGCATAACCAATGGACACAGATAATAGTTTGGGGAAGGCAGGAGGGAGGTGGGAGTGGGAAGGAGGGGGTCAATCGGAGAAAAATGGGGGACATCTGTAATACTTTCAACAATAAAGATTAAAAAAGAAAGAAAGAAAAATAACCTGGGGACCTTCCTGAGTGTTCTCTGTAACACAAAAGCCCATTTATCAGGTGTAGCATCTCTTAGCAGGCCCACCTGATGGACCAGACCTGCCCAAGGTGCATTTCTGCACTTATGTGGACAAAAATGAGATAATCAGGAATGATGGAAAGTATCTGCTCCTAAGATAACAAAAGAAAGCAAAGTTAATGCCTATGTTTCCCCTTATTTCATCATGTTTCCCTTCTAAGTCACCAATATAGCAAATGATGCAAGCTTAATTGTGCTTTATTTTAAAAATTCTGGTGTACAAAAATATTTCTCTAAAATATTTCCCCTCTGAGAAATGTTTAAAAAAATGAATTCACAAGATCAGAGAATGCTAGAACTGTAGGTTAACCTAGAAATGTTCTAATTCATAAAGTTTATGATGAAGTAATTATGACATGATTATTCGAAGGAAAGAATATAAAACTTGGTCTCTCTGTAAGCCTACAACCATTTCTAAACCAAAATACTATAGTGGGCAAAGGGTTTGACTCTCACATCCCAGATGACTCCTCTGACTCTCAGGTCAGAGGAGTTAGGTATTACTAGGTTGGGTATGTGTCCTAAATTGTCCCAATTAGACCAGAATGGAGTCTTCTATTCCAATGAATGTCGAGAGCCAAGATTTATCTCTCTTCTCTTTTACCAAATGCTAACTAAGACAACTGGTATCCACAAAGGGATCCTGGTTTAGGATTAAACCGATAATACATATGATGAGACAGATAGATCAAAAGAACTTGGATCCTTTTGAAGTAAAAATGTTGATCACTGATTATAACACCCTCGGAACTTATTCTACCTCTGAACTTCCCATAATTTTCTTCATTGTTTAAGCCAATTGGAGTTAGGTTTTTAGAAAATATAGTAGTTAGAACATGGACTGCCTGGGTTCAAATTCTGGCTCTGCTACCTACTAATCATGTGATCTTGGGCAAGTTACTTAAAATTCTGTGTCTCAGTTTGTGTGTGTGTGTGTAAAATGGAGATAAAAATAGCAACCAAGCCTGGCTAGTGTGACTGAATGGTTGAGCATTAACCCATTAACCAAGAGGTCAAAAGTCTGATTCTTGGTCAAGGCATATGCCCTGGTTGCAGGATTGATCCCCAGTAGGCGACGTATGGGAGGCAGCCAGCTGATATTACTATCTCATCGATGTTTCTCTCCTTCTCCCTTCTTATCACTCTAAAAATCAATAGAAACATATTTTTAAAAATAGGGTTACTCAGAGATTAAATAAGTTAGTGCTTATAAAAGGCTTGGAACAGTACCTGGTTAATGCACATACTACTGCTATTAATATTACTGGTAATAATCTGAAGCTTTTCATCCATTTACTAAAGTATCAGTTAAATATATATTGAGTGAGCACAGTATACATTGTTGAATTGAGATTTGAATACATGTTTATACTCATCATTTAAATATTTAAACTCTTCTTCCTCCCTCCCTTACTTTCTTTTTTTCTCCTTCCTTCCTTCCTTCCTTCCTTCCTTCCTTCCTTCCTTCCTTCCTTCCTTCCTTCCTTCCTTCCTTCCTTCCTTCCTCCCCCCTCCTTTCTTTACTTTGGGATTATTAGGTACAAACAGTACTTTGTTGGAAATCAAGATATAAAAACATTGTAGGAATTTTATCATTGAATTTTTCTGTTTATTAATTTTCCAGAATCATAGTTTTTACAGTCCAAATGGAGAGCTTTCTCCAGTTCAGATCAATAAAGACAGCCAATATGATTTTCTCCCAAAATGGCCACATGAAAATACATTCTTTACTATCTACAGTACTTTGGATATGAAATTTTTAGGTAAAGTTCAAGATTAAAAAAGCAGACTGTATGGCTCTAGAGAACTTTAAAAGGAACAGCACAGGGAATTTTGGTTAATGAAATCTTTTTTGTGCTGATGTAATGTGGTGTAAATGAAGGTAAGTTCACTGTCTTTTCTTGGTCTATTGGTAGGCAATCTTACTCCAAAATGTGTTTCCTGTAAAGTCCTATAAAATGTGGTGGTTTGTTGATTTGTGGCATCATCAAAGTGTTTGCTCTCTGGTGGCCTGGTGATTGACCATTTTGGAAGAAGCAAGGGAACTCCACCAAGTGGGGGCTCCTAGAATCATTAACATAAAACTCATTCCACCTTGGAATTAAAGCATTTAACATATGTGGTGCTAGGTAGCTTACTCTCAATCCCTGTCAGATGACATGCCAAGTTTCCCTGGATTTAGAGTTAATAATATGAGTTTTGTGAAGAAACTTCCTCTAGATCCCCCTAGGAAATGTGGAAAACCATTCTTGGACTGAGATCTTTTGACTGTAGGTGTGTTTCTTTTTTAGGGCTGTGGTGAGGCCATCTGTGTCCAGTGTACATGGTTTATACACCCTCTGCCTTTGTGAATAAGCCGTTTGAACTAGACTGTCTCGTGCCATAGCAGTAAGAGAAAGTTATTTTGAGGGTGGAAAAGTACTGAGTTAGAATCTGGAAATGATGATCTCCTAAGCCCTAGATCCAGCTTTAGCATTTTTCATTATCCCTAGATGTCTGCTCACAGGTACTAAAACACATGTGGCCAAAATGGATGCTCCCATGTTGGAATTTCATCTTTATTTCTGAAACAATGGGAACATTATTGACAGAACTAAATGAGATGTCACATGTCACAGTAGTTAGTATTGTGCAATTGGGACTCAATGATAAGAACCAAGAAATCCTCACCTTTTCATTTCTGTTTGTCATGGAATTTTCTATCTTGGAATAAAAAAACAAACTCGGATGTAATTTTCTCATATTAAGAGTTTTTTTTTTTTCTTTATTGATTTTAGAGACAAAGGAAGGGAGAGAGAGATAGAACCATTGATAAGAGAGAACATCAATTGACCACCTCCCACATACCCCCACTGGGGATTTGGCTTACAACCTGGGCATGTACCCTGACCAGGAATTGATCCAATGACCTCTTGGTGCATGGGTCAATGCTCAACCACTGAGCCATACTGGCCGGGTAATTTTCTCGTATTTTAATAGAAATGCCAGAAAAGTCATTTCTATGAAAATTTCTTTTCAACATTTTCTAGGAAGATAAAACACACAAAACTTTTCTATTTCACAACTTTCATAAAATTAGTTGAAGTTGACCTCTAGGGAAACATGTAACTTTTGTGGCCCTTCCTCCCTAATATTCCTTGGAAACACAGTGAATGTTTAGTATTAATCATAATTTTCACTGGTGGTGTTTCTTGTTGGAAAATCTCGTTGGAAAGCTTTAAAATGGCTTGGAAAAATCAGGGAACAATGCTGCAAATGATTAAATAATTTATTTGATAGGAGCCCAAATTTAGTATCTTCTGTTCACATTCTGGAGACAAAAAGCCATAACATAAATTTTTGTGACTATTTAGTGTTTATTATCTTTTATTGTGCCAAGCTTATAAATATATATTTTATTCATGCCTTGAATGATTATATGAGTCATTCTATTATTATAAACTATTTATTACTACTGTTATTATCAACATTTTAGAGATGAGGAAACTGAGATCTTGTTAGACTAACTGCCTCATACTACACTCACAGCTAATAAATGCTGGTACCAGAATTTCCAAAGCCTGTGATATTCTTAACCAGTATGACACACTGCTCCCCGGTACAGAAACAACAGGTCATTTCTCTACCCAACATCAAATACTAAGGAAATGGACAGATAGCACTTTTCTTCTTCATTCTACTTGAAGTTTGTTTCTTTGTTCTTTTTTTTTTTGGAGTGACTTGAACAAGAAAAGGAACTCATTAGCACCTGTCTCCATATAGAGATGTCAGAAATGAATAATTTTCATATCATTGGGTCAATCAGCTCTGAAATGTTCAATCTGCCTAAGGAATGTTTTGGAGATAAACATGGTCTCATTCTGTGAAAATAAGCTCCAAGTAAGTCAAGTAGGGTTCCATCACACAGTTACCTGCAGATAAAACAGATGTTTAAAGCATAGCAGAGAACCACTGAAATGTAGATGGGATATATTTAGAGCTATTACAGGAAGGTTGGGGTATACAAAAGCATTGAGTGACGGTGGAAGAGAAAAGGACTTAACTCAGAACTGGGTTTCATTCATGACTCATACTGACTCGCTGCATATCTAGATATGCTTTATTAGCCTCCCTAAGTCTTAATGTCCCCACCTATAATGGCATTAATAGTAATTACTTGTTAGGCTATTGTGAGTGCCAAAGGAGATGCCATACAGCACGGTGGTTCATAGTGAGCAACTGGGGCTGAAAGAATAAAATTGGAATCTGTACTTTGACACTTTTATACAGTCATGAGATGATTGGTAACTTTTCTTCTTGAAAGGCCATTTCTAGTCATTGCATTAAATTTGCATATTTTTGTACTGAGATATAGATGAGACTTGAAATGAAAGATAAGAGATCAATTCGTAGTCAGTTATATTAAATGCATATTCCAGAAAATAGTTCTCGGTCAGGTGCTATGCTTAACAATAACAACAACAAAAATACTATTAATAAAGCCCACAACGATGAGTTTTGGCAGCCTGACAGCCTGTTTTTATGACTTGAGATTGAACACCATTTTCTCAGGGTAATACACTGTTTGAACCAGACACCAGGAGAATCCTCTGAAAATCCTTAGTCAAAGGGAACTAACTTTGCATGATTTAAGAAGGCGAGGAGTGCAGGAAACCGTGTCTGAAACTCTCTTTGCATAACTCTCCATTCCATTAGATATCTAATGGATGTTGGGGATGATGGTAAACAAGTTGTCCCTTTGCGTGTGAGAAGTCAGGTGGTGAGAGAGAAGCCCCACCTGCCACTTTCAAAGTGCACCACGTTTCATGCCTGATCAGAGCCTGGTTTGTTTCCTTTCCCAAAAAGAAGCTACTAGTTTTTTAACTTGTTTCCTTGAAACTTAAACTGAAAGGTTGCGCCTGAGGAAATTGAGTTTGATTTATTTCAGAACAAAAAACTAAAAAACAAATCCTGCTGGGCTAAAAATATTTCATTAATTCAACAAGATCTGAATTCCCTGAATTCCAGGTTTAAGTCTATATTCCAGTGTTATGAGACCAGTCTGTTGTCAGCATGACCCAGTGGATTACTTTGGGGTCCACGAATTGAAATTTCAAATGTCCTCCATTAAATGAAATAATGTGAAAGTGCTCAGTAAGGTCTTGGGATAGATTAGAGCAAATGAAGTGTTAGTCTCCCTCCCGATTTTCATCTTTTCTTCCTCTAACCAATATGTGAAAACTTTGTCAACGTGCAACTAATTTCTAAGATGATTTTTAAAACAATACTTGGAGCAAACATGAAAGCAAAAGCAGCAGACAGTTTCATTCACTCTATGAGCTATTTTTCTAAACCCAAAAGATGCACTGGGTCATTTATGGCTTCCTGGGGAATTCTTCTTAATTAGATCTCAATGAGGTTCCATTCTGTTCAATCAACACCTTAGAGAGAAAATGATTTGTATCAATTTGTAGCCTATTTTTGCTGTTTATTTTGATCATCATAAGCTATTTACAACTTGAAAATGTATCATTGATTGATGTAGAACATTTATAAAAAGTTAAAATTTAATTATAAAACACAACAAAACATATTTACTTTATTTCTCTTCTTCTGGGAAGAATTTTATGAAACATTTTTTCCATTTATATCCAGATTGGCAGAATATTTTAAAATGATACAATAAAAAATACTGCCTGAAAATTGAAAAATTTATTCAACTTTGTTTTTTTCCCTCCCTCCCTCCCTCCCTCCTTCCCTCCCTCCCTCCCTCCCTCCCTCCCTCCCTCCCTCCCTCCCTCCCTTCCTTCCTTCCTTCCTTCCTTCCTTCCTTCCTTCCTTCCTTCCTTCCTTCCTTCCTTCCTCCCTTCCTCCCTTCCTTCCCTCTCTCCCTCCACCTGGTTTACTCTGTGCTTAGAACCAGGTATGAAAAAGTAAAAAATAAAATAAAATAAATGACATTGATTACCCACAATATACTGGCAAAAATAAGGCAAATTCCCACATAGCAATGACTAAAGAATGAATGTGTTAAAGGTAATAGTAAAGTAACAGAAAGAATAATTTTTAAAGATTCAGTGAGTATCTGTATGTGCCAGACACACTATCTTGGGCATTAATGATATTAAACATTTATAATTTAATCATCACAATAACCTATGAGGTAAGCATTTCCCCCCACATTTTATAGACCAAGGTATGAAGAAGTAAAAACAAAAACAAAAACATACCCAGCATCCCACTGTTAGTGATAGACCTGAATAAAAATCCAGGTGTATTTACTCCAAATTTATACTCTTTCTACCACACTTGGATATATCCTATATTAGTTTTTATTGGCGCTATAACAAATTATCTTCAACGTAATGGCTTAAAACAACATAAATTTATTATTTTACATTTCTGGAAATCAGTGTCCAAAATGAGTGTCATGGGGCTAACTAAAATCCAGGTCTGAGGCAAGCTGTGTTCTTCTGTGGAGCTCAATGGGAGAAAGAATTCTTGTCTTTCCAGCTTCCAGAGGCCCCTTCCAGCTTCCAAGCCAACAACGGCTGGTCATATTTTTTCCTAAATGGTGTTGAACCCCAGACTCTGAACTCTGGGCTTTATTTCACATTGAGTGTGGACCCTCTGGGGAATTTTTAATGCATATAAACATGATCAGATGACTGCGGGAGCCAGGGAGAAGAAGCTGAAAAAGGAAGAGATGGGCTGTACAGAAACCTGTTTGGTCATTATTGCAATGGTATTAGCCAGAAAGAAGGGAAGCTGTCTGTTCCATTGATGACAGATGGCAGCAGGTATGGAAAAGAAAGCAGAACCAAAATGTGATTTGTTTGATATAGAAGGCAGGGAAGCAGAATGAGCCAACAGACAGGTGACGTTCGAAGCTACACTACTGAAGTGAGAGAGGGAATCAGGGGGAGTTAAACCTAGTTTTCTGAAACTTGAGTTTGAAATACCACCTAGGTGGATATTAATAAGCAAAAGAATAACTAAATTTTTTGTTATTATCTTGAGGTATAAGTGAAGGTGAATAGGGCTTTGAGGAGTGAAGGGTCCACCTGAAAACCAGCAGGTGACATCTATTCATGCTAGTGGTACTATGCGAGGGTCCGGGCCTTCAGGAGGGTGGTTCAGCAACCTGTGCTAAGACCTATAAACTTGAACAAGCCCCAAAATTCTCTAATTCCACACCACTATTCATAACAATCTAAATTTTGTACAGAACTTACTTAAATAGAGAATTGTTAAAGGACCTGTAATAAGTGCAAATGATGGACTGTTATGCAGACATTTAAAAGTTATATTAAATGACAACCTAAATATCCTTCAATAGATGATTGGATAAAGAAGATATGGTACATACATACCATGGAATACTACTCAGCCATAAAAAAAGATGAAATACTGCCATTGTGACATCGTGAATGGACCTTGAGACTATTATGCTGAGAGAAATAAATCAGTCAGAAAAAAGAGAAGAGCCATATAATTTTACTCATATATGGGATATAAAACTGAAACTCATAGACAGTGGTATGGGGATTACCAAAGGGAAGTAATAAAGGGTACAGGGAGTCAAATATATGGTAATGGGAGATTATTTGACTTTGGGTGGTGGGCACATAATGCAATATACAGATCATGTATCATACAAATGTACACTTGAAACCTATATGATCTTATTAACTACTGTCACCTCAATAAATTTAATAAAAGATTATATTTTAGAATAACATTTATTAATATGGACAGGTGATCACTACACATATATACACACACAGAGCAGTGGCTCTCACTTGGAGAATAGTAATAATAACAACAATAATGATAACAATATAAAAACAAGTGCTAACACTTACCGAGTCCTTTCTGTGAGACAGACATTGTACAGGGCATGTTTTATGAATTTTTGTTTAATGTGCACAATAAGCTCATGAGGTTGGCAATCTTATTAGCTATTCTAATGATAAGAAAACAGACTTAGATATTCACTGTCTTGTTCATGATCACATCAATGAGACAGGGTAGCTTTGAACCCAGAAAATCTAATGTTAGACTCCTAATCACTCATAATATGCCACATTTCCACCCGCTATTTTACATTGTCACCCTCTTAGAATTTGAGAAGAAGCAGCTACTCCTACAGTAACTGTGGGAATTGTGACTAAACCAAAGGCTATATTTTGTAAATATATTTTGATTTATATATATATATATATATATGTATATATACATACACACACACACAGACACACACACACACACACACACACATATATATATATATATATATATATATATATATATATATATATTTTAGAGAGAGAGAGAAGAAGGGGGAGAGAGATAGAAACATTGATGTGAGAGATATCTATCAGCTGCCTCCTGCACAGCCCCTACTGGGGATCGAGCCCAGAACTTGGGCATGTGCCCTGACTGGGAATCGAACCGGGACCTCTTAGTTCATGGGACAAAGCTCAATCCACTGAGCCGTACCGGCCAGGCCCAAAGGCTATATTTTGTATGCTGCAGCCCAGCTGTCCAAATCTGAGTGAGCCCACGGGAATGTCCCCATATGAACGTGTGTGTCACAGATGGAAAGCATAAATGCTGGAAATCACAGGCCAGATGGAAAAAAGGCAATAATGGTTATCTTGGAGAGTAGGGTTTGGGCAAGTTACATTTTAACTTTTGCTTTCCTGGGTTTTCTAAATTATCTAAATAAATGTTCTAAATCCTTAATAAATGGGTATTACCTTTAAAATCAGAAAACCTTCACTAGAAAGAAATGCTTGAAGGGCTAAGAGAGCATCTTCAGAACAGAGCTGTGCATATATAATGAGAAATATCCACAAACTCTAAAATGTAATAGTTGTGATACTTCACTTTAGGGCACCTCTTCCCTTATTTCAAGTCAAGTTTTAGGATCCTGTAGACATTGGGTGAGATAAACTGGGATGCAATAAGGAGATGGATGTCTAAGAATAGAAAAAGTCCAAAAAGTGTTTATTCTTGTCCTGGTGATGGGCTCACTTCCAATCTGAGGCTCTGAAAGCATGCATGAATTAGAACGCTTAGAGACGAATCGATTAGAAAAGTTATAAGAAGCCATGAACCATATCCGCATGTAACGGGGGCACTAGCTAATAGAGATGATTACATTTTCAGACTTTTACAAAGGAGATTTCCCATATTATCCACTTAAATCCTACTTTAACTTTGATTACCCCCAGCATTTTCTGTATATTTATCATTGTGCAGCTTTCGGGCCCATTTAAAATAATTTCCATTCTAAGTAAATGAAACATAGTTGATTCCTTCATTAGATCACTCTTTAGGCTGAAAACTCCAGTTATGTTGTCTTTTCAACCTCCTACCTTTTGACTCTGTTTGTCCTGTGCCTCCCCCTCAGTGGTCTTCTAGAATCTCCATGCTCTCTTCAAAACTGAGAAGAAACCTTCCGGACTTTAGTTCCTAGTAAACCACAACCCATTATCAAAAATGATTTGCCAGAAAGGCAGGATCATGGTGCCTATATTTATATATCTCAGGGTTACAGGGACTGGCCCAGAGTAGGTGCTTGATTAATATTACTGAGTTAATAAATGAATGGTTTCTTCTAAAACCATTGGTCCAAGGTCATTATGTCTTCAACTGTAATTCTTTATGTTTTTTGGTCCCTGTCCTTTTTCAAGATAGGTGGATCTGCTCCCCTTTTTGTCTTCATTGGTGGCTCATGTTGTTTCTCTCCAGTGAAACTCTCCTTCACTTATCCTTTTCATGTTCAATTCTCTCCATTTCTGAACACTTTTCCAATGTGCAAAGGCATTTAATCTCCCAATGCAAAATGCCAGCCACTCTCGATTTGTGTCACCTGCAAAGCTTAATGTTCTACCAACTATTCCATCATGCAGGTCACTGGTGGAAACATGGACTGCCAATATTTCCAAGTCAAAGTCAAGAAAAAATCCACTAGTGATGCTCCCCTTCTGCTCCTCCGGTTGACACCAATCTATTGATTACTCTTCTGAGAACAGCCTCTGTAATAACACAGTGGATTACTCCCACCATCTATCAAGAATTGTGGCCTCCCAAGGAGCCACAGATGATGTATTAAAATAGTTTATTGGTATAGAACATCTTCAGTCTCAGGAGAAAAAGATATTTTACACAATAAGTAGGTGGTAAATCACATTTTAAAAAATAGTATTATTTTTAAATGCTCTTAGGTACTGTTTACAGGAGACCTGTAATAAAATCTATTGTCAAATGAAGAATCTTTAAGAAAAGTTAATAATTATCTCCTAATGTATGTCCTTGAGATTGGCTATTTCACAGCATATTTTCTCAGAGGAGATCACCTGTACTCATTCCCCCCCAACCCCCAAGCTTTATAAAATCCATAATGCCTAATAGCTCTTGGAGCTGTTCTGTGACTTATCTGAGGATTAATGACTCAACCTCAGTGTTCCTTTGCCGGTGTCCTGTCTCCCCTCTTAGACCTCACAGCCTCAGATGCCTTGAAGAAAAATGGCTTATCTACCCAAATCATCCATTACTGAAGCTGGAGCTTTCCAGTTTGCTTACCTTTCTCGTGTGGAGACTTTGTTTAAGTCTAGCACAGCTTGAGAAGTTGCTGGTGGAATTAGTTCTAATTCTGTGCCTTGCTCGCTGAGCACCAATGTAAGGCAGACACATCTGGGGATAGCGTTGAGCTCACAGACAGACTAGAGGAGACTTATGAAATTGCAAGCAACATTTTGTGAGCCTGTGCTCCCCTCCAACAGTTTTCATCAGCTCGGGACCCAAATAACTCTAATAACTGCTATGTTATGAATATCTTTAGTTTTCCACCCCTTACTCGCAGGTTCTATATAGAACACATTTTTAAAAGTTTAAACTTTATTAGTAATCAAAGTGATGTAAATATACTTATACGATCCTACATTTTATTTATCACATTGGTGAAATTGCAAGAATGAAACTGCACAGTGTTGACAACGACAGAAAAAGACTCATTCTGCTGATGGGAGTTTATGTTCTTGCCGGCAATTTGGCAAAAGTCTTGGAATATATGTATGATTGGATCAGCAATTCTGTCTTGAGGAATTTAGCTTAAGGGAAAGAATTGGACAAATATACAGAGATATTTATCTCAAGATGTTTATTAGAGTCTTGTTTATAATAGTGAGAACTTTATAACTGCAATAACGGGTCTATTTAAGTCAGTTATGGTATACTCATAAAATGAAATTCTACAAAATAACATAGCTGTACAATTATCAGTATGGAAAGGTACTTATACTGTGCTATGTAAAAATGCTGGTTGCAAAATAATCTGTGTAGCACTGACTAGAAACTGTGTGCATGGGGTACATATGGAAAAGCAGTGTGAGTGTACAACAAAAAGATAGTCACCAAAATGACATTTGTATTTGCACCTGCTTAGATTTTAGGTGTTTTTTTTTAGCCTACTTTTAAAATATATATTCTGTCAATGAAGATATATAACATAAATTACAAATGTATATAAAATAAAATAATAAAGGTTGTAAAATCCTCAGTGAAAAAAAGATGTTTTGAGAATAGACAAGGGTTTTTCTGCAATGATCTAATAGGTAAAACTTTATCTCTTATTATAGAGATTGATCATCCATTTATTTAGCTATTAATTTGTAGAAGGAAGAACTTTTCTTTCTGAAGAGATCGAATCATGCATAGATTGTGTGTTTCGGTGCTGGGTGCACTGTCTGGAGTCACTGAATGCTTCACGAAACGTGAGATGGATGGTATGAGCTTCTTATAATTTATCCCCTTTCTTCCTCCTCGCCTCCAGCACAGGGCTGAGAACAAAGGTTTTATCATGTTAGTGTTTGATTGATGTGTGAAAATAATAAGAGCTGAACATTTATTCATTTCTTTGTTAAAGCTTTATGGTACCTAATAGGTTCTAAGTACTACTCTACAAACTTTCCCAATATGAACTACTTAATACTCTAAGCCACCCTAGAAGTGAAAGCTTGCTATTATTTCCATTTTCTTGATGAAGGAACATATGATTGACACATAGGTCAAGGAACTGGTCTGAGATGGGAAGCTGCTGAGTGTGAGTGAACATTTGTCCCCAAGTTGGTAATTATAGTGATAACATGGTCCAGGAAACTAAAATAACCTAGGTGTTTTATCATAGGGAGAAATATGCAGACACCAAAAATGATTGTGATAATTTTTAAAAGGGTAGGAAATGTTTACAATAAAATATACATCTAGAAGGAGGATGATATAGCAATATCACAAGTTTGTGCAAAAATGGCTACATATAGAAAGTAGGGGGGAAAGTAAGTAAACCTAACCAGATGTTAATGGCAACCACTTCAAGGAAGTGTGAGATTGTGGATTAGTTTAATTTATTTTTTGTTACTTTCTAACTTTCCAAAGTGAACAGACTGAATAACATTACTTTGAAAAGAGTAATGATCCCCCCCCCCCCCCCCCCGGTCAAGTTGCTACCTAGCAAGAAAATTAACACAACTAAGGAGAAATGGCACTAAAATTTAAAATCTGGAAATGTAACGTCTGATTCAATAGTGATACCAATATGTGTGACCCTGAGCAGATATCTTAGGGACATTAATTGACTGTCAGTGAACTTATGGATGGTCATTGAATATTGCCAAAACTCCAGTCTCACAGGATTATGGATCGCTTTTTTTTTTCCTTCAGTGCTAGCCTTCTTATGTAGCAGAAGTACAAAAATTTAAAAGTGCAAAGTAAGAATAAAAAGGCTGGAATAAACAGCAGATGACTATCTAAGCAGAGGGCTTTGAGGTTTGCTGCGAAAATCTCTATGAAGAAAACAGTGTACAATTCTACCATTAAATATGAACTTGATTCATTGCTTTTTAAAAATCTATTCAAAATTCTGATGTATGCAACTAAACCACAGTAATGTTTTAATGGGAAAGGTAACATGTTCTAACATATTTTTACCAGGAAAGTAGATCTACTCTTCTCTAGCCAGAAGCATAGACCCCCGGACAAAGCAGAACTGAGAACGGGTCTTTTGCTTGAAAGAAAATCACTTAGTCTGAGAGAGAACTGGAAGTCAACCTGGGGACTGAGATGCAGGGCACGTGCATCTCAGAGATGGGATGAGAACATTAGGAGAGGTATTTTAGGTACAGAGCGTAGCTAACAGACCCAGCGAAGAGTGCGGTGTGTATGTGCGAACATGTGACGAAGCCACAGTAACAGCAGGAACACTAGGCCCAGGGGAAGAATCGATCAAACTTTGAAAGTGGAGTGAAACCTGGTCCAGCTGGCATGGCTCAGTGGTTGAGGGTTGACCCATGCACCAGGAGGTCTCTGGTTCGATTCCCTGTCAGGACACATGCCCATGTTGTGGGCCTGATACCCCATGGGGGACATGCCAGAGGCGGCCAGTCGATGTTCTGTCTTATCGATGTTCCTATCTCTCTCTCCCTCTCACTTCCTCTCTCTATAAAATCAATAAAGGGGAAAAAAAAAAGAAAGTGGAATATAACTTGGCAAAGAAAGAAAACATTTTTTGCCCCTGGGTGAAATGAGCACTACTGCAGTATCATAGCAGTGATCCTTGGACTATAAGCTCCTTTCTTTTCCTAGAGAGCGATGGACCAACAGGCTGGGTTGGTAGATTTCACTGACTGCATAAACATACCCATAAGTCATCAGCCTGTGGAGGTACCTTAGAATATTGCCACCTCCATGTCTGGCACTTGTCTCTTTTTAATACTGTATTGGAGTGGATGGAAGGAAGACTCCAGAGAAGGGACAAGGGTATTTATAGACTTACTTGGCATTAGATCTGTTAAAAGGAAGTGGCCGTATTTTTTATGTTAAGCTCTTGAAAGAGTCCAGCCTCCATGACGGTGAGACTGTGGACTACCCTTCACTGTATTCCTCCTGATCCCTAATTTATACTTGACACTTTGTTCCCCCTGATCCCTAATTTATACTTGACACTTTGTAATGATTCCACTGTTCTTTCAAAAATCTGGTCTCCCTTTTCTCTTTTCCTTGGAGAACTTACCCAAATTTATAGCCTCAGCAATCTTGACTTTGGCCCCAACATTCAACACTCAATCCCAAAGCCCTTATAAATATTTACTCTGCTAACTTCAAATTAATAACATATGTATTAATAACTCATTACACAGTCTGATAATCCTGTCTTACCTCCATCAAGTGTTCTCAGCCTCACTGTAATTCATTCTCTTAGATACCCAGACATAAAAACTCAGCACTACTGTTGTCTCCTCTGTTCTCGTCTTTCTATAATTAGCTAGTTCCCGAGCCTCTTATGTTCTTCTTTTGAGCTACTTCTTTGGTGAATTAAGGTAATATTTTTCTATCTAACCCAATAGTTCGGGCACAAGCCCTAGTTTTATTAATTTTTATTTAGAATTAGAATTTAGATTTTTAAGTATTTTTCTTTATTGATTTGAGAGAGAGAGGAAGGGAGAGGAAGAGAGAGATAGAACCATTGATCAGCTGCCTCCTGCATGTCCCCCACTGGGGATTGGAACTTGGCATGTATCCTGACTGGGAATCAAACTGGTGACCTCTTGGTGCATGGGTGGATGCTCAACCACTGAGCCACACTGGCTGGGCTAGAATTTAGATCTTATTTTTATGTGCAAATTAAATATACCATATAGTAGCATATTTAACAGCACAACAGTATATTAGCATTGGCTATAGCAGAAACTACATGAACTGACCCATTTAGTCACCTTGTTCTCCATTCCTTCTTGCAAATACAATGATACCTATGACTTCCTGAATGCTCAAAGTGTATTTCTGTGTTTTCCAAGGGCCAGTTGTTCTTCAAAAAATCTGTTTGATGCCCATTGAAACTTACTTTATAATTATGTGGATCGAGCAAATATGAGCACCCATCAAAAGTGACTTGGTTTTGGAAAACTAGATGAAGTTTTGTTTTTACTGAAGAATGTATTTTATTAATTTGAAATTTGAAACATTTCTTTCCCATGAAGCAACACATTTTTAAAATAGTTAGCAAAAGGCTTAAACATGAGATTATATTTATCATAAATTCCTAAATAATTCCATTTTACAAAAAAATTACAGAAATTTTCATACTGTTCTTTTTGTTGTTCCCTCAAGATCAATTTTTTAAAGTTTGCAAATGTCTCTGTAGTAAAAAAGTTTCCAGTAAAATATCTTCAGCAAAACATTTATCATAAATTTTTATTATATTCTGTAAAAACTTCTGAGGATTTTCAACTTCTGCAGAAACCAGAAATTGGCTGAACGACAGTGAACATTGACATGATTTAATCAATTGCTTTAGAATGGGTTACACAATTGAACTAACTCAAGTTCTATTTCTTTTCCTTTTTTATTGAGGTATACTTGACATAATATTATATTAGTTTCAGGTGCACAATGTAATGACTCAATACTTGTACATATTGCAAAATGATCACCACAATAAGGCCAGTGAACGATTTTCAAATACTTGAAAACACGGGGTTGCTAAAAAATAGCGTTTTAACTTAAAATAAGTGCAGAGGATAAATGTAGGTATGCATTTCTCTTTTTAATGACTTCCCGATTTAAGTAAATTTTTCAGTTAATTAAACAACTACCAAACCTCACCATATGAACCTGAGGATTTTGCTTTGTGCCTCCCGGGAGACTAACACAGGGATTCCTTGCGTGGGCACCGTTACCTGTCTAGGTTCAAATCCTGTCTCTATGTCTCACTAATTGTGCTTTTGTTGGAGGTAATCATACCTGTCTGTGTACCTTATGAAGTATAGGTTAGTAAGGTTACAGACAAGTAGGTAGAAGAGAATAAATTAGGGAGAGTCTGGTGTCCTGGAGTAAGAATTAAGTCACCACGTAACAGCTGTGAAAAGCCGGGGGGCTTTTTGGGTGGCTGAAATTTAAGATGTATTCTTTTTTTTTTTTTTTTTTTGATAGGCCATATACCTGTTCACGACTTTAGCTCTGCAATTCACATTTATTGTATGAAAGAAAATGGTTTGGGGCTTAAGTGACAGGATATAGGGCAGAAAAAAACATGGGGTCTGGACATACTCTGCCTCTCTCTGTGGAAAAGTCTATGCACAGTATCGCTGCTCCACCATCTTGGGCTGCAATTGCTTTGGGTTTAAAGGTGTTGAGAAGCCTGGCTGCCCATTGTTCAAATAAGGTGTATGTCAGTGATGTCAACACGACGTGTTGAGGAAATGTCACATCTGTCTGCAATTGGCTACCTCTCAATAGGAGAAACACCGCTGGAAAGCCTGGAGACCAGATGTTGCTTTCAATCAAACAGAGGTCAAGCTGCTTCAGACGAAGAATGTCTGCACCTCCCCATCCCTGGCCCTAAGAGAAACATGTAAGGTAATTTTGGTGGAATCATAATTATTTTAGCTCATGTTTCTATTTTTCCTAGTGTATGACATTGCAGCCACTCGACAGCGCATCCAAAATGGTGGCCCTTGGTCCAAGAACTATGAAGAAGACATCACAGTCATGGGGTTCCTGCCCACAGGGTGGCATGGCCTAGGTTCAAGCCTGGGCTTTGCCATTGCAGATGTTGAGGGAACCTGGAAATAGCACTGTTTTAGCTAGACTTCGGTTTTTAAAGCTGAGTAATGAGAACATTATTAGAGATGATTTGTGTCATCCTTTCCAGTTTGATACTCTGCAATTATGCAGATACGAGGGAAGCCTGGTCTTGGCTAAGCCTTGGGACAGCCATCTGGAAAATCAGTACAGTGATGTTTCCAGAATGAAAGGCTCTTGAGCTATTTCCTACCAGTCCACATGGGGAAAACGGGTTAAAACAGCTGGCTGACAACGTCCTGAGCCAGAGAGTGAGAAATGACTGATTGTGAACTTAATTTTAAAGGACTCTCTAATTAAACCTCTTAGAGTCAATAAAATGTCTCATTCCTTAACTAACCCTGTATACTAGGGGGATTTAGGAATTAATGCACATTTCAGGAGAGTTTGCTTCTTTCACATTTGTAAAGGTTTTCTGTTAGGCTGACAGTAAAACAGAACAGGAAAAACATCCAGGTTTCTTTCTGATTCAGTTTCATGTCAAAAACTACCTATATGTTGAGCATCTATTAAATGAGAATTTTTTTGCTAAGGGCTGCTAGGGATGAATAGGACATTGTGAAGGGAGAAACGGTTTGCCCCCACTCCTGACATTTTCTTTCGTGTCCAAGTATAACTGCTAGCTTCTCTTTACCCTGTAACTCACTACCCATCAGTGAACATGGGAGACTCATTGATTTGTCAGCTCGGGAAGAGCACCTGTCTTAATTGTGCGCTTCTTCCCAGAAGCCTCCTTCCCTGCGTGGAGCATTGGCCCCAGATGGCAATATCCTGCACGGCCCTTCTGCTGCTAAGTGGCAAAAAGAAAAAGTGAGATTGCAGCTTTCAGGTAGGAATTTAAACATTCTCCAATATTTTTTTGCATTGGCCAGTGGCAAGAAATTAAAACCAAGAGTGAAATTGGAGGCGGGGCTATACTTGTGGCAAGGCTTTTGGTAGGCAAGATGTACGGTTTTAGGCCATAGACTTAGTGTGGGTGCAGAGTCTTTTGATTTTGATGATTTAAGGTTTCTATTGACCCAAGTGAGTTTTTGTAGTGATGTACTTGGCATTTAGCTGCTGTGATCGGAACGAGACAGTCACATAATAGTTTGCCCTTGGTGAATGGCAGTTTTTGAAGGTTCTGATTACAGGTAAGAGATTATTTTTATGGGGGGACTATGCTTGTGGGGAACTTCAGCTGATCCACGTGGGTACCAGAGAGTTCATACCTTGGGCTCTAACACGGTCTGACTGAGGGGCACAGAGCTGAGACAAATATCCAAAGCTGAGAAGAGGAATTCTCCACTGGCCTTTTAGGGACTGATGAGCAGAACAATACCAGCTGCATTAAGAGGCAAGGCAACTAAGGTAGTGAGTGCTATGAAGCACTGGTGAGGGTCTAGCTTCAAACTGTAAATGCCAAGTCTTAGTAGCAGTGCTAAGCTGGCTACTCTGAATCCTAGTCTGTGTTTCCAAGCAAGAAGGAAATTGAAAAGACTAACTCTGAGTCATGTGAGTATCTCATAGTTCAAGTGTGGAAACTCCTGGGCGAGTTTCTCGGTGATTCAGTTTCTACAGGTGCCTATGCATCCTGCAAGATCATGCAGAGCATGTTTGGGATTCAAGTCAGTGTCTTGAGGAACCCATGAGGAAAAGGGTCTGGACATCACTGGCCCCTGAGTGCACAGCATGACCGTGTAAGAGCTGTAGGATTAAAGACAGAGACAGACATAATGGGCCAGGGGAAGGAGCAGTAGTTAAAGAAAGGAACGATAAGAATGATCAGAGCTGTTTAAGGTTGACTAATCAAGACACTGCATGGAGCAGTGGGCGTCTGAGATGGATCTTGACAAAACGGCATATTTTTAGACTTCCTGTTTCAGTGTGGAAGGAAGAGCCTTGAGCTCTGGGTACCATGTCTGGCTCCTAGTTTCCTCCTGAACCTGTGCGGATGCACTTACCTGCTGCGTTTGTGACAGGCGGGCTTTCACACGCTCCCATTAAAAGTAAACAGCAGCCCTAAGAAGTAGCATGGTAGGACTCTTCCCTATACCTCTTCCTTTCCTGCCCTTCCGCTCTATCCTCAGCAATTTAAACTTTTCAGGCATGAGTCCCAGTAAAACAAGGATAGGATGCAATGGAATTGAGTTCTTCTTCGCCAATTTATGAGTCTTGACTTATTTACCATCATTGTTTGTTAAAAGAATGGTTAGGTCTCAGCATATATGTTTCAGATCAACTGAGAACCCCCCTTGATAATGGCCCAACCATCTGGTGTGGCTCAGAATTTTTACTATCCTGATTTTTGATGCCAGAGGTGGGGATAGGTGTAAATCCTCCAGTGTTTTGATCCTTGAAATGTTTGTCCTTCTCAGGTTGATTTTAGAAATCCCCTGATGACTATTCACCCCTAAGACAGACCCTTGACATTTTTTTCTGTTTGCCCATAATGGGACTTTGAACACATTGCTTGATATGAAACAAGGCATTTTGATATGTCGTGGTTAATTTTCACATATGCTACCTAGCATGTGTTTAAATATGAACTATCTTAGATCCTAAGAATAAAGATATGAGTAGATACCTATCTGTATCAAGGGATAAAAGACAATGTCATCTTGTTCAATAACATATATATATATATATATATATATATATATGACTCTATTAGCAAATGAATGCATATTTAGGAAACAGTGAGAAATCAGCTTTGGATAAAGAACTGATGAGTAGTCAAGAAGTAGAGATACAACGAGGAATTAAATTTAGCAAGAATTAAATTTTTGAAGAGTTCTTTGTGGTCATCTAAGTCAGGTCTTAAAGTCAAGATACCTGTGTTCCAACAAAACTCTATGCCAATTACTAGCTAGATAACTTTATATAAGCCAACATCATTTGCCTTCAGTTTGCTCATTGCTAAAGTGAGGTTTAATAAAATACATATTGGAATAGAAAAAATGCCTAATGGAATTCAGATACATATTAGGTGTTCAGAGAATAATTCTTAAAATTATTGAATCTAAATATATTTTCTCCCCCAATTTAATACATGAGGTAACTGGAGCCCCCCAAAATTAACTTATTTAAGTTTCCAGAGTTAATCGTGGCAGAGATGACATTCAAATTTACTTTTCTCCGCTTGTCCAGCGGTCTCTCGACTGCACCATGTGTAAAGCGACATGATTATTTCAGTAATAGCCGCAGAGCTAGCTAGTTAGATTAAGATCATACCAGGGTCTTTGAACGTTAAGGAGAAGAAGTACGCTGTCTTTGTGAAATCACTAATGACTTTGGAGCTGAGAGGCAACATGAGTCTGAGGATCTGCGGGATGGATTAGGAAAAGGAAGCATTCTGGAAAGCATTGATTTCTGTTCCATTGTAGGTTCCAAAAATTTGGGGGGCTTGGCTGTCCCATTTCCCATCAGATTATCAACTTCCATCAGTGTCTGGTTCATAGATGTACAAGAGATATGTTAAATGAAAGAAAAATAAGAAATAATGAATGAAACAAATTAAATGAGTAAGTAAACAATTGAAGTACCCGGGTGAGGGGGTGAAATGGTGTTCTGGTTACAAACTGGCTTTCCACTTCCTTTCTCAACAGTAGAATATTCAAGTTAAGGCTTCAAAACTCCTAGGAACATGGTCAATGTCTTTCAGATCATTACTGTTAGAAAAACACTAATTTGACCAAGATCCATTCTTTCTTGGGAGTAGGTAATGAGAATCCAATCTGGTTAAGAGTATTAGGTTCAGAGTCAGACAAAATTGAATTTGAGTCTTGGCTTGGCTCTCCACTTATTAGTGCTGTGATTTGCAGAAAGACTCAAGGGGAGGAAGCAGAGCGGAAAAGGATAAAAATGACCAGCATAAAATGACTGACAGGGATTAAAAATACATATATGTTTGCCAAACTATGGGGATTCCCAGAAATGCTATTGCTCCGAGCTGGGCTCTACTTTAGCAGATGAGACAAGAACCAGTAGAATACGATTGTTCATAGAGAGTTTTGTGATGAGAATGTGACAATACATTTACTTGCGTGTACACTGGAAAGCAGGAATATAATCAGTTCCCACTTTTCAATGTGTGAATTAGTCATTTACTTTGCTTCACCTTTGCACCTTCCATTTGTGGAGAGGAAGCAGAAGTGATATCTAAATAGTATTCAGCTTTTTACTTATTACTATGTTCTGGAAAAACAAAAAAAAACCACGTTCTGCTAAAAGAGGTGCTCTCTCCTCTGAATTCTCAGAGTACATTGCAACTCCCTCGTCACACTGCACCTTCTACCTGGCAGTGCAGTCGTGTCTGATGCTTACTCACCTTGTCTTAACCTCAGCCTTCTCTTCCTCACACTACCCAGATCAAAGGAGGCATTTATGTCAGCTCCATCACTGATTTGAAGGAGAACCTTCAGAAGGCTCAATTTAAGGAACTGAAAATTGTTTCTAGTTACAGATTTTCAGTTTATTATTCTAGACAATTAAGAGTCCATGGTATTTGCTTGGCATACCTCAACTTATCCTTATGCTGAAGGATGTGAGCATCTAAATATGCGACTGCAAGCCTTCTATAAGTCAAAGCCTCCTATAAGTCAAAGCCTCAGGCACAGCAGAAAGTTGAAGTTCCCCTTCTGCTCAGCACTTGGCTGAGTGCACTGAAGTCTACCATCCCTGGGGGAATGGGTATTGTGTGGTTGTCCTCCCTTGGAAATGTCCTAATGACCTTAAGTGAGAGAGTTTCCTAGAACTACCACTACACCATCCTTCCAATTCCACAGAACTTCCTTCTGAACAGAATGTAGAGGGTGGGGAAATTTCCCTATAGCTAATGGCATCCTTGTGTATCCTGTCAGAATTCTGTGCTATTTCAGCCATGGAAAACCTTGAGTTATCCAAGTAATAGCTACTGTAGCTTAAGCCAAGCACATCTACCCCAGAGAGGGGGGGCATCGGTGCTTCAGCCCTCACATCCTACAATGTTGTCAATTAATTAGCTGAGCAAAGAGAGCAGGAAAGGACCCTGAACGTGGGGCATCCATCTCATCTCATAAATACTATGGGGGAAGAAAGGAAACCTTTCCAAGTAGTCTATGCTGTCTAATGACTTTATTTCAAACTCCAGATAAGGCTCTTGCGGATATAATTCTTGTCTTATTTTCTTGCCCCTTTCCCACAGGGTTTCTCCCTTATTGCATCCTAAGCACACCAAACTGATGATTATTTCCCTAGTTCCTCCTGCTTTCCCACACGCAGTGCCTTGTCTGTATGTTTTCCCCTGTCTGACATCCCTTTTGGGCAAGGTGCTCGCCTCTCTGAGCCTATTTTTCATCTGGTAGATGAAGGTAATAAAAACATCTACCTCACCTGGGCTATTGTGAGGATTACGTAAGATGGTCCCTAGGAAGGGCTCAGCCCAACTTCTGGTACACACAAGCTTGACAATTGTAACTTGGCATTATTTTTATTTCTTCCTTTGTTTGCCTGATGAATTTCTACTCATCCTCAAATAACCATCTCAAATATACTTTTTGCTTTGAAACCTCCCCTGTCTGTTCAGGCAAACCACTGCTTTTTCCTCTAAGCTTTCCTGTGATTCTGTACATGTTTACATTACACTCAGCTGGAATTCATTTAGATGTCTGTCTTCCCCAAAGGACTGTGTCTAGGTCATTTCCCCCCCCCCCCCAACATCTAACACAGTTCCTCAGCAAATAAAAACTTCATTAATATTCATCAAATTAATTTTTGAGAAAACGAGTGAGTGAATGCATAAACAAATAAAAGGTTCTTAAAAAGATGTACAATGACAGAATAAATTGAAGTTACTCAAAGTCTAATTGAGAGAGAGTAGGTTTTGAAACTAGTTGGTATTTAACTTTGCTGAAAAAGTTCAAGGTCATATAAGCATTTGTTTTACAAGAATGTAAATGGAGTAAGTTAGGAGAATAAACTGAGTTAAACTCAATATTCTTGATAAGCAATGGAAGTGATACACCAGGATGAGCCTAAACCTTCTTGCTTGTGTGGAAGAGAAGAGTAGAGAAAGTCGACAGATACAGGGAGACAATAGAGAGGAAGCTGGAGGGGTTTTGGAAGAGAGATAATTGAAATAGCTGCTGAAAAGAAAAGATTTGGGAGAAAGTGAGAGATAATTCAATGATACTTTTAAAGGAATTTTAAGACGGTTCTCTTTTTCAACTACCAAACAGAGCCATCCTTAAACCCAGCCCCGATTTACCTGGCTCCTCAGTTGTCCAGCTTTCCCACCCACTCAGGACAAGATGAATACTACTGCTGGTAATTGGATATGTTTCTGCCATTTCCTCTAAACACCCTAGATCCGAGACTAGGAAGCCCATCTTCTCTCATTTGTTTCCCATGTGCTGTGCACGTCTGCATGGACTTTCCTGGCCAATAACCAGGTTTTCTTCTAACCATGCCAGATGGCCCCACCCACAATTTCGGAGAACACTTCCTTCCCAGAGATGTGGGACTGTTTTGCTCACTGATGCAGATATGTGTTGAGCTTCAGCTTAACCACATGGCCCCAGAACTGGCCCCTTCACGAGAAGAGGAACCACCTGTTCTACCCTGCCCCTTCTGTACTCCATATGATCCATCTCTTGTCCCAGATCAGAGCTCACTGAGTGTGTTGGGGGTTGAGGACATGGTATATGTTGTTTGGTTTCTACCTTTCTTGAAACCTATCAAGCATTCACATTAGCCTGTCACATAAAGCAATTTACTTCTAGTCTAGTTTTGCTTCATGACATAAGAAATAAAAACAGAAAATGTTATTGTCTTTTTACCTACCATCCTATTATGTTGAACGTAGGTGAGATTTGAAGGAAATAACTAAAATGTGATGTACTTGGTTAGAAACTGATTCTGTAAATGGATCATATGGCAGTAGGTACAATAAAATGGGTAATTTTCCCATAAGCAGAAAGAGAATCACCACAGAAATATGAAAGGGCAAACAAAGCCACAGCATTAACAGTCATAAACTCTTTTGAGTTTAGCAGAGCATGAATTTTTGCAGGGAGCTGGGACAGGATTACTGATTTAATAGATTATAAAAAGTGAAAAAAACAGACTTATATCATGCTAGGCTATTTATGAACTAATGTTTACAGGCTACAAGTAGAACGAACGGGTGAAAATACAGAAATAAATTTATCATATTGTTTTTGTACCATATCATGTGATTTTCCAGTCTGTCTCAACATATAACATGCATTTTCACTAGCATTGTTTGCTGGAGAGAAAAAAGTTGGTGTACTGGAGATTTATCTTGGACCCAGCTCCTGGTGGCTCAGTAAATAGAAGCTCTTAGTTTTATTTGGTGTGATTCCAGAGACAGTAGTATCATCCTTCCTGTGATACCTGAGCCTGAAGTATTAAAAGCTCATTCTTTTAGAGTTAATTTCTTTATGTGGCCAGTGTAAAAACATTCCTTAAAAGGCATTATTACTTCCTTAGTCCCTTACTTAATTTATAAAGGGATTTTTGTTTCCAATACTATGTCTTAAAGGCTTTATGTGTGTGGTAGTAAAGATGAAAAGGACAGAGATTGAATAAATAAATTGTATTTCATCTTAATATCAAGTAATTTTGGACATTTATTCTTAAAAGTAACCTTTGAGCTGTCAGTCCTAATCATTCGGGATGTATATGATAAATTTGATCTCACGAAACTGTCGGAGACACTATGAAATCAAAGATGCCTTCCAGCTCAAATAAAAGATCAGCCCTACAATAAGACAGGATTAATAAGTGGGGTCCTTCCTGGGCTTTTTAATACCTTTTGCCCTTGGGCAAGCCACTTTACTCTAAATGAAAACTCTGAACTTTATCTGGAAATTGAAGTTGGGTAGAAAAAGGAACGGGGTTGGATTAGGAGATCTTGGGTCATGTAAAATGACAGCTTATTCCCACATGGCTGGCTCCATAGAGCTGACTTTGACACTCAGTTGAAACATCTGCAGAAAATATGAGGAAAACACACCCACATACCATGCAAAAAAAGACCCTTCACATGTGGCTGTTGGAACTGTTAACCAAGGAGTCAAAGCAAGCCATAGGCCAAAAGTTCATCATAAACATTCAATAGCAGATCTAACTAAGACATCGTCACATAACAATTCATGATTTGTTTCAATGTCAAATAATCCCGTTAAATAACAAAAATAGCAACTTGCTCTTCCTGGTACTTCAGTGTTTACAAAGCACTTGTCCTTTCAGAGATGTAAACCTATTGGTTTCTGTCCTCATTTTGAACATGGAGAAACTAAGGCATCGTGAAGCTTAGTCCTTTCTCAAAGTCATTCAGGAGAGCCCGAGGTTATACCCAAATTTTCTGGTCACAAATCCTCTCTAATCGCACTCATTTTTAGAATCCAATTAAACACTGCCATGGTATGTCAACTTTTGAAAATTATTTCCTAGAGGTATCTTCTAAAGTTTCATAGGATGTCAAAACTGATTTAACTAATGTAAGTGCTATTGGGTTCGGTTTCAAAAATAAACACACCTTCCTCTGCACGTGTCACTTCTGCTGGAATGAATGGGCTAGGGCTCCAACGTCCATCTGGAAGATATCTGCTTAACAACATAGCTGCACATCGCCATATGGGCCAGAGAACCAGGCTCATCATCTAAACAAATATTGTTAAATCATTTCCATTGTGAAGGTTTGAGCCTCATTAGATCTCGAGTAGAAAGAACACCATTAGCTCAGTGTTTACAACTAACCATGGTTCTTCATTTTAGATTTGGTGTGAGACATGTAGCAAATGACCCTGAAAACAGCTCTTACTTGCTTGGAAGATGTGATTGAATTGCATAATAGCATTAAGATAGTACAACTGGATACAAACTTTATCTAGTACCAGTTTCTTTTCTTTTCTTTTTTCTTTTTGAAGTTCTTAGTTTATTAATCCTCTCATGAAAAATCGGCACAATCACCACAGATCAAGACCCTAAAGAATCTTTACTTCTGTTTTCCCATCTCCAGCTCACTTTCTGTAGCACCGACATTGGCCTTTGCAGTACCCTGACTTTTTTCATTCTGTTCTTGCGTTCCTTTATTGAGGTCTTCCTCTTCTCGTATAGGCCATGACGTACAAGTCTATGTTTGAGTTCATTTTTCTCTGGGTAACCCAAGGAATCATGTATCATGCCAAATACAGTGTCTTTGCCACCACCAAAATGGGTTCTGAATCCAAACACAAAGATGTCACAGCTTGGTAAGTGGAGGGAATGAAATCATCAAGTAGTCCAATGACAGTGATCTTTTTCTTTGGGTTTTTGCTTGTGATTTTTGAAGGAGAATTGCAAAGGGCTGAAGAGTTTGAGAAAATTCCAAGTGAATGTGGGAAGTCAGTTTAAAAAGGACAGCCTCTGCATCTTGTTATATTTGAGCTATAACTGGGCACCAAATTTAATATGCTGGTGGTCTGCTGATTGCATAAGCAATGGGCCACTTGCTTTTGCAATTAACTACTCACACCTTGTTTTTCTTTGCAACCCAAGAGGTTGATTATGTGATTGTAGGTATAGTAATTAGCACAGATGAAAAGAAAAACACAGCAGAAGCCTCAAAAGAGTGGTCTTTTACTGAAAGCCTCAAATGTGAGCTAATTAGGTGAGAATGTACAGGAGATGGTCTCCATCACGTGCTACATCAAAACACTTTCCCTGTAGTATAGCTGTTCTTGTTGTATAATAGCAATGGTTTCCCCACCAGTCCGCTGTGGGGCTGGCTCTCTGTTCTAGCACGGAGGGAGGGAAAAGTGACATATGGAATGGGAAGCCTTCTTAGTCTCTGATAGGTCCTTCTCAGTGCAGGCTGACACTGGAATTTATAAAATACCTTTAGAAAAGAGAACCCAAAAGGATGCATACAATCTATCCAGCTTTTAGAATGTCTTCTTTCCCTTCTTTCCTTCCTTTCTTCCTTCCCTCCTTCCTCCCTCCCTTCCTTCCTTCCTCCCTCCCTCCCTCCCTCCCTCCCTCCCTCTTTCCTTCCTTCCTTCCTTCCTTCCTTCCTTCCTTCCTTCCTTCCTTCCTTCCTTCCTTCCTTCCTTCCTTCCTTCCTCACTTTCTCACTTCCTCTCTCCCTTCCCCTCCGTCCTTTTCTCCTTCTCTCTCTCCCTCTTCCTTCCCTTCCCCCCGCCTCTCCTCTCCCCTTTCCTTCCCTTTCTCCCTTTTACATTCTGCTTCTGGAAGTATGGCAAATAAAACAACAACAACAACAAAAACAAACCTTAAAAAACTTTATGGTAAAACCACTTAGAAAAGTTAGGTAAAATATTAAAAGTGTTACAAATATATAGTTGTGCTCAGAAGAAAGAAAAGGCAATATTTACGAAATTGCCAGCACTAATAAATTGTTAAGTATATGAACCAGTTTAGATGCTTGAGTTTGGTGCATAGACCTAAAGTCAGTAGAATTTGAAAAATTCCTCAGTGCATGAGATCGTACTATATTTAAAAAAAATTCACAACTAATATCTTTAGCAAGTATCATTTAGGAAAAATACAGTATTTTCAAATAATGCAATTAGCAGTCTTGATGTAATGGGCAATATATATATATAAAACTCTGCATTCTGCATTTAAGAATACACATTTTTTAAAAACACAAGTGGGATTTTTATGAATATTGACCATATACCAGATCATAGAACATTTACTGTGATCACATAAAATATAGAACTAGAGAGAGGAAAATCAATCCTCTTCCTTATATATTTGGAAAATAAAAGATAAACAGCACACTTATAAATAATTTGTGAGCAAGAAATAAAGTGAGAAGTCAGACGATGTTGAGGACCGAAAGCACAGGTGGGGGGGTGCGGTGAACGTGCACTGAGAGGTTAACCTGTGAGAGGAGACGATGTTGAGGACCGGAAGCACAGGTCGGGGGGTGCGGTGAACGTGCACTGAGAGGTTAACCTGTGAGAGGAGACGATGTTAGAGAAGGAGCAGAAAGACTAAACACTAATGATCTCATCATAAATAAAAGGGGGAAGAAGCAAAGCCAGAGTAAACACAAAGAATGGAACTTTCAATCAATCATAAAAAATAATAAGTTAGAGCACAGAAATATAAAGGAATGCTAATCAAACCCAAAGTTTATTCTTTGAAAGACTAACAATAGACAAGAGTAACAATAAGCAAAACAAATATGAAAGATAAAGCAAATGTTATATTAAATTAAACTAATAAATTATATTAATAATGGACATAAAGACAATTACAATTAGAAATTAAAGGAATCATAAACAAATATAGAATGACTATGATAATAAACTTGAAAATGGAAATTAAATGTCCCATTTCTTAGGAAATAATTTTCCATAACTGACTAAAGAAGAAATAAAAAGCTTAAATAAATATGTAAGTATTAAAGATATCAAATGAATATTAAAACTTCTAGACCCTCAAATCCATTAGGCCCAGATAGTTTTTAGGTGATATTTACCAAAATGTCAAGAAAAGCAATAATTGCAAGAATGCTTTCGGTAAACAAACAAACAAACAAACAAACAAAAAATGAAACAAAACTAAACAAAACAAAACAAAAAAATAGGAAGAAACTCCCTAACTTATTTAAGAAGCAATTTTACTTTTATTACAAAACTAGTCAAGAACAATACAAGAAAAAATATAGAGTGATCTTATTGAGAGTATAGCTGCAGAAATAAAAAAATTGGTAAATTAAATTCAGCAGTGTAGGTCAAATATATAACATCACGATGAAGATTTTATCTAATGAACACAAGGAGGTTTCAAACTCAATAAAATCTATTTTGATAATACAACACAACCATATTTTAAAAAAGAAAAACTTTATGATTATTCTAGTATTTACATTTTTAAAGCATTTGATAAGCTTCAAACTATGTTAATTAGAAAATACTCTTAAATAAATTATGAGTAAGAATAAAACTTCTTAACTTGACTAAGGGCACCTATCAAAAATCTGCATCAGTTATCATTACCAATGATGAATTGTCAGTCCAGGCTGGACTTAGTGGCTGTTTCAAGTCTGTTTTCATAGTCTGGTTTGGAGGAGGGGCTTTGGGGAAGTACAGATATCAAGAGGTTTTTCAACTCAAAATGCTGATTTCTAAAATTCTCAAGTCATCTCTTATCCTTTGAGACGACATGGAGGGACCTGGAAAGTATTATCCTAAGTGAAAGAAGCCAAGCAGAAAAAGACAAATACCACATGATCTCACTTATGTACGGAATATAATGAACATAACAGGCTGAGGAATACAGTAGACCCAGAAACATGGAAGTAGGGCACAGACTGACATCCCTCGGAAGAGGGGGTGGAGGGGGTGCGAAGAGATAAACCACAGAACTTATATGCATGTATGCATGACCAATGGACATGGACAACTAAGCCAGGGACGGGGTGGGGCGGGGGTGGGGAGGGGGGTGCCAATGGGGTAAAAAAGGTAAAATATCTGTAACAAAAAAATAAATAAAAAATTTATTAAAAAAATAAAAATAAATAAAAAATAAAATTCTCAAGTCATCCCATTAGCTCAAGGGGTGGTCACTGCTAAAATGCAATGATCCATCAATTCCGACAAGTGCTGCGTGGTAGAGATTGCCGGTGCTCGAACCTGACCTCCTTGGGGCACTTTTATCCTCTCTGAGCTTCTCTCCTCTGGTTTGGATGTGTCTTTCCTTATAGGTTCAAACCTGACCCTCCAGGAGCCACTTTGCCCCTTGGCGGTGGAGAGAGCTGGGCCTGTAGTTTCTCTCCCACCCCACTTCCAGGCGGCTCTTAGTCAATGGTGGCTAAGGGCGCTACCTTGAACGGCCAAGCACTGGCATCAAATAGAATCAGGACGATTCTGAAGAAAGTTCCTGTTCAGAATTCCTCCATGGAATCAGGCATTTCCCTCGTCGCTGTCCTGTTTTCCTTTCTTCTTTAGTGGCATCTCCTGGGATAACTTCCTTCATAGGACACTCGCATTACTTTCATCTCAGTATTTCTAGGGAATCCAGTGGAGTATATGAAGGGTTTATTAGAGATTTTCAGAGATGGAAAGACAACCGAGGGACCCCAACCACTTGATGTGGCTAAAACTGAATCCCCAAGAGGATGGGGGGTGGGGGGTGGGGGCAGGACAGGAGCTGGAGGATGTCTGAAGAAAAGATAGAGTCTCTCTGCAGGTTTGCCTCTGGACAGCTGTAATCTTCTGCTAGATGACTTCCTCAGTTATTTGGATTTACTTTGCTTGTGCAGATAGTCTTGATGTTCCTTGCTTGAAACCATACCTTTCCATTCCTCTGCCCTACCTCCGAAAGATCTTCGTGTGTGAGATCAAGTAAATATAACTTGGCCGTTTCCTCTAGAGACAGACTTTACAACCTCTGGTGTGTAGGCTACTTGGAAACATGTTTCAGAAATCATCTGGTTTGGGGAAACATCCATGTTTTATAAGCATGTAAACTCTCTCCCAGTTAAGAATCCAGTCATCTGAGGGGCACATTATGGGCTTTGGCCCAAGAATTCTGTCTTTGTTTATGGACACACATATAGTAAAAGTTAAAAGCATGACTGGAAATGATAAACACCAAGTCAAGATGGTGCTTACTTCTTGGGAAGGAGGGAGAGAGAGGAATGCAACTGGAGGAAGGTTCACAGAAATTCTGTTGTGCATCTACACTCAACTGGCTGATAGGAACACAAATATTCCAAAAAACAAAAAGAAAAAAGGAACTTGCTCCAAGTATTTTCAAGTGAAGGGCTGGGGGAGTATAGAATGAATGGGGACGGGGAACACTGTTGCCTTGAACAGCACAGTGAGCCGGACGGAGGTAAGAGCTGTTCTCCACATTCTGAACGTATAGTTTCCAGAGCAACGTGGGCCAATGGAAATTTCTCTGTGGATGGAAAGGTAATGACCTGTCTGTCTGAAATGATAGCCACTACCTCGGGTGACTGTCATTTAAATTAGTTACAATGTAAAGGGATTGAAAGTTCAGCTCCTCCATCGCACTAGCCACATTTTAAGTGTTTGGAGCTGCCTGGGGCAGCCAGCCCACGATGGGTCCTGGAGGGCCCAACTCCAGAACCACAGATGGGAGCACTGAGGCCCAGGTGTGTTTTAAAGGGATGAGGGTGCAACATGAATACGTTCAGAGCTAGTGAGGAGATCGAGGCTGAGTGTTCTGATGCCCAGTTTGTGTCTCAGCCTCTCGCGCTCGGCACAGCAGCTGGGGAGTGGAGAGGAAGGTGACTGAGGTGACGTTGGTGCAGAAGTGAATGCACCCCTGCTTCTGCATGAGAAAGACCCAAAGAGGAAGGAGTACCTCCCCACTGTTCATCAGACCCGCTCTGCCTCCTCCGTCAGCAGGCTCCTGGCCCCTGGCTTGCAGTTGGACTTATGGAGACCAGGGAAGAATTTCGGTGAAGGGAGGAGCAGGAGCATTGACATGTGTTCTCCCAATTCCCCCTCTGAGGGTTTCTGTAGACCCAAGTCCCGTGTACCAGGTTCTCTGCGCCAGCCCTTCCTGGATCAGGCAGGGCCCCGGCAGGAAATGCCCAACACTCAAGTTGAGTGACCCAAGGGAAGTTAATACGGAGCCGATATACCTCTAGGCCTCAGAAAGGACAGGTGAGAGCGGTTTCACAGCCAAAGGTAGGGTCATACTTCCCCTCTTCTCTTCTAAGATACGTGCACCTTTTGTTGGTGGCTAGAGAATTCTGTCTGGGTCAGGGGTAGAGAAAACGGTTTATTACATTTTCTTTCTACAATGTGTAGTTGCTCAGAGTTACATCAACTGTTGCAGGGTATCTACAACTGATAAGGTATTATTAGCATCCACCTTTAGGAATGTAGAATTGCATGAGGTCTGGTCCCTGCGCCTTGTTATCTGTTGAGATATATGAACCATACATGCATGAAACCATCAGAGTATAAATAAATCTCACATGAAACATGTAATTAATACATATAAAATATATTTGCATATTTTATATGCAGCTATAATATTTGCTACACCCTGGCTGTGTGGTCTTTGAACAGGTTGTTTTATTTCTCTGAGCATTTGTTTACCTGAAAAATTGGGTTCTCTGTAGGGTTGCTTAAAAAGATAAATTTTTAAAGTGCGTCTGCTTGCGTAGCGAATGAACATCTGGACTTGGATAAACACCTCTAGTAGGCATCTCTACTCCTAAATTTAACATATTCCAACTGAATTTCTGATTTACTCTGTAAATCTGCCTCTCTTCTAGTCTTCTCATCTGCATGAATGGTGACTTCATTAAGTCAAAAGCCCCACCTTTATACCTTCTCTTACATGCCACATTCCTGTCATCAGGAAATGCTCTAGGGTTTGCGTTCCAGGAGTTGAGAGTCCACCTGCTTCTCAGCATGCGTGCTGTGGTCAGTGTGATCCAGGCGAGCTGTCTCTGGTTTGCATCATCGGTCTTCCCACTTCCATCCTAATCTCTTAGCACGTGGCGTGGTTGGCTCTTGTCTTTTTTTTAACTTTGTTTAGATTGTTAAAATTTAGATTCCTGAACGTTAACAACATTTAAAAAAATTTTTTTTGGTGTGTGATCATTTCTCTTCGGGGACCCTTTTGTGGCCATTTTGTCCTAGTTTGTGACTTTTATACTTTTTGATAAGGAAAACATATACTCTTATTAGACATTATCTTTCTCTATGGAAAAACCATGAAGAATAAGGCATTGAGCTACAAACTTTTAAAACAACAGTTAATAATTATGTTAATCTGGGAAGGTAGGTTTTCTAATCCCATTTTACTGAGAACTCTCTAAGTAATGGTTCCCCCCACCCCAAATTCAGAAATTTGCTTAATGATCTTTGGCTTGAGGTATTCTTTTTTCTTCCAAATGCAAACGATTGAAATGCCTCTGTCACCAAGTGATTCTGAAGCAAGAGTCATCCGTGGGTCCTGCCAGTGTGGCTCAGTGGTTGAGCAGCGACCCATGCACCAAGAGGTTGCCAGTTTGATTCCTAATTAGGGCACATGTCCAGGTTGTAGGCCAGGTCCCCAGTGGGGGGCAAGCAGGAGGTGGCCAATAGATGTTCTCTCTCATCATTGTTTCTATCTCTTTCTCCCTCTCCCTTCCTCTTTCTCTAAAATTAATAAAGAAAAAAAATGTCAGCCATGGTCCATCAATCAAATCCTTATTCACCTTTGGACTATGTGTATCATTTAGTAACCATTTTATTGAGGACCATCTTTGTTCAAGGTGCATAAATACACGCAGAGTTAATTCAGAGAAGAGTGAGGTTGACCTTGTCCTTGAAAAAATTATGTTCCAGTGGCAGGGATAGAATATGAATATACACAACTTGTATATATCACATAGAGATAAGTGTGTGTTTAGGTCATGTTAGAAGACTGAGCAGCTATTAATGTCTGCACTATGAAAAAATAATTAGAAAAAGGATCCCAAATCAGAGTTCATTTATACTTTCACTGTGGAAGAGAATCTTTTGCCTGTTTAACAAAAATGTTATGATTTGATAACAGGTGTTGAAACAGAAAACTGTTAATAGGATCTGGGTCCCTGCCATTAAATGTAGAGGTTATGGAAATTCAAACACAGTTTACATTTTTTCCATGGCACTGAAACATTTCTGAAGGCAAGGAAATCCTTTTTCTTTAAACAGCCAGTCATTTGCCTAAAAGTAACATACATATAAATTCCTTATTCTAAACATGTCTTCTCTATGTAGATATGAGTGTGGACATTTGTATTTAAGCTCTGATAAATGTAACTCTGTTCTACGGGTTGACATCTCCTTCCCTTGCTGTATTCTTAGTGTTTCAATATAAGCTTCCCCATCAGCTTAATGTATTTTTTTTTTTCTAATTTAAGGGACATTCTTAAGCCCAAGGTAATACTTCCAGTTACACTGTTCTATTTTCCATGTTCCTTTCATAGGTACATTTCAGACAGTCAAAGTTACCCCATTTCAGCCAAGAATTTCTCTAGTGTCCCCTGGGGTTCAGGTCTTTCCGGAGATCATAGTGTAGTATACTTGCCCATGGATTTGTTGATCCATTTCCACCAAGCCCACTGATAAACGATGGTCTAAAACTTGCTTTCAGCGCTATATAAGGAGAATGAGTTCAATTCATTAGTTCTAAAGTGAGAGTTGGTATCAATGCACAATTATTTCATGTTATAGAGATGGCTCATAATAAGTTCTGTGTCCTTGGAGGCCATTCACAGGGCTTGGCGATATATTCATGAATTTTATGGTTGTTCTTTTTCTGTATCAAGAGTCTCACTATACACACACACACAGACACACACACACACACACATCCCACAAAATCCAGGAGAGGTAGTCATCACAAAAATATTTAATTTTTGTGAATGATATGTAAATTCACATCAGGGTTTCTTTTTAAAACCGCAACAATCTCATAGACTTTTAAAACAGAATTTAATAAGATACACAGTATTTGGTGATGTGTACAGAAATGACACTCCCTCTCAACATAATATACCCTGTTGAAGGAGAAGACCAATGGTGTTTTATTTATTTTTTTAATCCTCACCCGAGGACATTTTTTGTTCAGATAGAGTGGGAGGGAGGGAGAGAGAGAGAAACATCGATGTGAAAGGGACACATCAAGTGGCTGTCTCTCGCATCACCCAACCAGGGCCGGGGACAAATTGCCACCGAGGTACGTGCCCTTAGTGGGAACCGAACCTAATCGCTGAGCCAAACTGGCCAGGGCACCAATGGGGTTTTTTAGCCCACAGATGAGTGGCACACTAGGACAGTGACAACAGTGGTCCCCAAATATTCAGTCGCCAACACCTTAGTTGGTGTGGGGCAAGATGACCAGTTCTGGCCAAGGACCTGCGAGTGAAAGTGACCCTGGTCACTGGGGATTTAAGGAACTGAGGGCAGGCGTGAGTTCATGCTTGTTTTACCTGATGTGTCAATCCTGACTGTCGTGTGACACCCTGGTGATGTCATCAAACCTGGGGCTTTTGGTGAATGTGGAACGAAGCCTCCTGCTGACCTGTGTTGGATACATAAGTTGAGCAACTGTCTTAATCAGCTTGGGCTGATATAACAAATCCTGTAGGCTTGTGACTTAAACAACAAGCTTTTCTTTCTCACAGTTCTGGACGCTGGTAAGTTCAAGACCAAGGTGCCAGCATGGCTGGTGTCATATCTGGCATCTGAACTTCCTGGTTTGCGTATGGCTGTCTTCTCGCTGCATCCTCATCTGGTCCTAAGAGATATCTCTTCTTATGAGGGCGCTAATCCCATTCACGAGCAATGCACCCTCATGACCCACTTACCTCCCGAAGGTTCTACATCACACTGGGGTCTTTAACATAGGAATTTGGGGTAAATACAGCACAGCAACATGGGAACTTACACTGTGGAAGGTTTGGGGTCTGTTTCCAGCATTACCTTGCTTCAGACCTTCTGCAGAGAAATGATGGTTGTTGCCTTGCTTCTTTCAACACACTATACATTAAAGTGAAATGTAAGTATTTGCCATAGAGCCAAGGTGCACGTCCGCTAGCATGGAAAGAGGAAAGCTGTGGCATCTACTCTTATAAAGAATGTTCTTGTCGAAAGTGTTGTCTTCATCGGCATAGCTTGTAATGATAATGAAATTAATAAGGAAACCCCTAAAATAAGGAACACTATGAAAATAACACATTTTCCCATCTGATCTTTCTTCCTTTCTAAATATACCGCACAGATGCAAAGGCACCTGGGTGTGCTAGGACTCAAAATTGTGACCATCTAATGTGGAAATTCAGCATATTAACATGTAAAAATGCAGCGGGACCCATTTTTCTGCAGCTGTTTCTGATGTAGAGCTCATTGTCTATCTCAATTAGAAACTCATCTTTCGCAATACCATTTCCTTCTCTGTGGTTGATTTGATCAAACATCCTTTTGTTTAAGCCCAAAACATAGCTTTACCAAATCAGCCATAGTATTGTTCAGAATGCATCATTCCTTACATTATTCTTCCTCAATGCTTATGATACTAATATCTGCAAAGAGGAACCGAATCTTAAATGAAGCTTTTCGAATCCAGTTGACTAGAAGGAGTCGGTGAACAGAGAATTTTCTTCCCCTTTCAATTTTTTTTTTTTTTAAGGAAAACAAAATGATCCAGTCTTGTATGGATCATGACAATACCAAACAGATGCAAATAAATATTAAAGTAATATATTTTACTGTTGGATCGCAGCCCAAATTCTTTGCCCCAGAAAATTACATAAATGCTCTAGTGTGCATGTGGTTTATATTTGAGGTGTAATGAGCTGTTCAAATAGGGAAGGGCAGGCAACCATATTAAAAATAAACATCAAATTGTAACAAAGACACATCCTCTTAGTGTGCAAATAGTCCTAATGGTTTCAGTTTATTGCAGCTACTCCAGCATACGGCATCTTTGGTTGAAACGTAATTTGCAATTTCAAAGTCTCCCAGTGAATCGGGAAAGGTTGCTGTGTATAATTATTTTATGGAATAAGTGTTCAACTGTGATCACATTGCCAGAACGAACATGGTCTGAATGAGAGGGTGAAAATAAGAGTAAAATAGGGGAGCAAATGGTAAATGAGTATGTAAGAATGTCTTACCAAAGCAACTGGACCAGAAGTCATTCTCAATCTATTTGTTGTAGCATCATAATGGCACCTGACCGGCCAGTGCCGGGACAACCCTCTCTGGGTTCTGATTACACAGCATTATTTAGAAAGGCCAAGGAGAAGCAGTAGGTGAACTCTGCCCTGATTACTTTAGGTTTCAAGGCACCTGCAAGATGCTTGTAAGACACACACACACACACCCTTAGCATTTGCTATCTTTTCTGCTTATAGTGACACATTTATTCTGTTGTATGCCTCCATAGTGGGTCTTTGTAGCCAGGGAAATGGTTCTGATTCTCAGCCCCCCAAAATCTTGGGGTATTGTTTTTGCAAAGGAGCAAAAAGTGAGATCTATGGATCCAGTAAATCCTTTGTTCTAGTTTATAGTTTATAAACTATAAAATGTTAACTCTTCTTGGGGTCTTCCCAGTTTCAACCAATAAAATGCCAAATGATTTTGAAATAAAATATCTAATATCAGGTTTTCACATTGTTGAGGCTTCAGTCATTGATGACAGCATCTTCCTTTTTGCTTGTTAGAGACTGGAGAAGTCATTGTATCACCCACTTGGGCTGAAGAATAACTAGGCGAATAGTACTTTGAATGGCGCGTTTCCAAGTTTGCAGAAACCATGTGATGAACCCAAACAAAAAACCTAGTAGGAATTATACTCTCAAGGTCAACTAACACCAATCAGTGCATTAATTAGATCTTGAAATTAGTTTCATACTCCAATATGGTCATCGAGGTAAGCCTGGATTTCTTATAATATCAAAATAATTTCAAAACCGTTCTTAGGTTCTTATATTTCTGGTATATTTTTCATTCTAGAAGTCAAATGTTACTTTTTTTTTTTTTATCCTCACCCGAGTACATTTTTCCATTTTTTATTCAGATAGAGCAGGAGGGAGAGAGAAGGGGAGAGAGAGAGAGAAACATCAACACATCGAGTGGCTGCCACCTGCACAACCCAACCAGGGCTGGGGACAATCCGCAACCTAAGTACATGCCCTTAGCGGGAACCGAACCCAGGTTTCTCTGGACTACAGGTCGATGCTCTAACTGCTGAGTCAAACCAGCCAGGGATCAAATGGTACTTTTTACTTATCTATCAAGTGAGACTTTCCACAACTATCAAAACTTCTCTGGTTTTCAAAATCTACAGTGAAAAACTTATAAAAACAGATTTACAAAACAAGGACGATAACATGGAATAAAGTCTAGTCAGTTACCTAAGATAAAATTATTATTTTTTTTTTATCCTCACCCAAGGACATTTTTCCATTTTTTGTTCAGGTAGAGTGGGAGGGAGAGAGAGGAACAGAGAGAGAGAGAGAGAGAAACATCGATGTGAAAGGAACACATCGAGTGGCTGCCACCCGCACAACCGACCAGGGCTGGGGACAAACTGCAACCGAGGTACATGCCCTTAGCGGGAACCGAACCCGGGTCTCTCAGGACCGCAGGCCGACGCTCTAACCGCTGATCCAAACCGGCCAGGGCTACCTAAAATAAATTTAACACCAGGAATTGCTTGGGCCTGCTTTCTGCAGAACAGATCACTGAAGGGTTTTACAGAGAAATGGAGTTGACATTCTGGGATTTCCCAATGGCACACCTTACTCTCACATGTCCTGCAATAACTTCATTGTCTTGAGCAGGATTTTTTTTATTTGTCCCCAATGGAGAGAAGCCCAGGCTGCTGGGAGATTTTTGCATTTTACAAAGAGGAGGGTGCTGTAGGGGGGTTTTACAGACTCTTGGCTGAATGCAGGTTGGGGCTAATGGGCAGATAGTTGAAAGAAAATGGAAAAAAGTCAGTTTAAAGTAGAGGCAAAAGAGAAAAAAAGGAATCATTCTAGGAAATTTGCAGTAATATTGGAAAACTCATTTACATTGGAGAGGATGGGAGAAACCACCTGGTTATTACTGGGAGAGAAAAATAATATTTTTATTTACTTGCTGATTATTAAAATGGTCTTATTGCTTGTGTTAAATGTCGACTTTTTTAATTACTAAAGTAATATGTGCACGGAAACAAATTCCAACATCACATAAAGAAATGTACAGAATTAAAACATTTTGTTCTCCTTCACTCCACTACTTTTAACTTTTAACCTTCTCTTCTCCTCTTTTCAAAGCACATGCCCTCGACACTTGTTGCTTAAAAGTGGTTCATGAACTGGTTGTATCTGGAGAACTTGGTAGAAATGCAGAATTTCAGGCTACATTCTGGACTTTCTGAACTCAGAATCTGTATTTTAACAAGGTCTCTAGTGATTATTCATATGCCTATTAAAGTTAAGAAGCCCTGTTCTCCAACACTGAAGTCTCACTTGCTGAGATTTATTCTACAGAAACACTAGCACATATGCATCTATCTATCTATCTATCTATCTATCTATCTATCTATCTATCTATCATCTATGTATCTATCTATCTATCATCTGTCTATCTATCTATCGATCTATCATCTATGTATGTATCTATTATCTATCTATCTATCATCTATCTATCTAATTATCTATCTATCTATCTATCATCTCTCTATTATCTATCTATCTATCTATCTATCTATCTATCTATCTATCTATCATCTAATATGTGTTTGTAATGAACATTATGTTTATATCTAAAATATCACATATTTGTAAGAGCAAAAACTTAGAAACAGCAAAAATGTCCATTGCAGGGAACAAATAAATAAATCATAACACAGTCATAAGGTGGAACGCAACACAAAGCGTTAGTCTCACCCATTTATCATCCAGCTGATGCTTTGGGCATTTTATTTTCATAACTAAGAGGCACAACAATATGTTTTGCTAAATGGAAGACAATCTACAGAGATGCTATCTGTATCCTTTAGAGACAGAGGCCGCAGCCAGAGTCAGCATTGTTCCTGAAGTGCACTTTCTCCTGAAGGGCCTGGGCATCGGAGTTAGGAAGAGCTTCACGCCGAACCACACGATGTGCTGTGGCTGTGGATTTGGCCATCAGACTTCTCCAAGAGAGAATAGAGACTCTCACTCACTGGTCCTGACCCTGCATCACCCAGGGAGCTTTATATAATGCTGTCACCCAGGCCCTGCCCCTTCAGATCCGGATCTAATTGGGTGGGTTACCCGTGAACGCCTCTCACGGTAACCTCATTCATCATCACAGTAACTGGAGAGGGGTCCGGACGCAGAACTGAAGCATTGAAAGCCCCAGAATAAAAAGCAGGGCTCCTAACAAAAGGCCCCTTCCTCCTTACTGGTTTTATTTTTATTGTTATTTTTGTAATGAAGCTGGAAGTTCAAGCTCGCGAATCCTGCAGTCCCACCTCTCCAGCTTGGACCCGATCACCCGCATGTGTCTGTGGTGGAGCGGGGCTCCGCTGTGTGAGCGACAGACAGACAATGCACCCCGGCAGCAGGAAGGGTCTGGATTCTCCATTCAGAGCAAATCAGAGACCCTGAGACGCTCCTGCTGGGAAGGAGGAAAGGACTGTAGCGCTCGATATTTTTTCTTAAAACGTGAAGTTAATGGAGCAGCCTGACTAATATAATGTATTTATTTTGATCTATAACATACATGTTAGAATGAATTTTAAATTAGCTACAGTAAACAACAAAGAAATGTACCCAGATCATCCTGGAAAGGCTTTTTTGAAATAACCAGAATAATTTTTCAATTTGATGTGGAATTCAGATACCGGCAGAAGGAGCCATTGTTGGGTGGTTCAGAAGTATGAATAGATGCTTTCTGGACAGGATCCGTGAGCACTGGAGGTGGATTACGAAGCCATTTACAATTCATTACTGCGTCGTAGGTATTCATATCCCTTCTGCTTTTATCACATCTCGAGGCCAAGAATTTTTTAAAAAGGTCATTTAGCTTTCAGAAAACTATGAATTATGGCAAAAGCATTGTTCTTTCTCTGACTTTAATGTGCTCATTTGGAGAAAAGTTACAGGAAAATACTTTTGCTTAAGCTCCGAATCTGACCTGCCTGCAATCCCTCACATAAAACAACTTGTCACTAATGACTCCACGGATTCTCTGCGCTCATTGCTGATTACATAAATATTTTCTTAACCTCCAATAGCATCGACAGTAAAAGGCTGTTTGTCATTTTTAGAATTGTAATCAGATTTTTATTTTTATTTATTTTTATTTTTTATCCTCACTCGAGGACATTTTTCCATTTTTTTGTTCAGGTAGAGTGGGAGGGAAAGAGAAAGAGAAACATGAACGTGAAAGGGACACAACGAGTGGTTGCCACCTGCACAACCCAACCAGGGCCGGGAACAAACTGCAACCGAGGTACATGCCTTTAGTGGGAACCGAACCCGGGTCTCTCTGGACCGCAGGCCGATGCTCTAACTGCTGAGCCAAACCGGCCAGGGCTGTAATCAAATTTTTAAAACTCAGGTACTGAGTCACCAGAATAATTTAATATTGCCGTGCAATTCTTGAATCAATCAGAGAGGGCAGGGAGAATTTCCCCTGGTAAGTCTCAAGTACAGTAAATGAAACCATTTGGTTTTCATTCTAACACGAATGGAATAAAATGTTGACCTATTGTCTTATTGGGTGACTTTTGAAAGACACCTAAGTTGAGGAGAAGCTAAAAATCAATATAATTTTATAGTAAGACAAGGAAAAACTTGCTTTAGAAAATGTAAAGGATCTGAGCATGATGCTTGTCTAGCCTGCTGCTAAATATTTATTACCTTTTGTTTCAGTTCCTCAAGGAGTAAAAGCAGGAACCAAGATTGAACATGGAAGGGGTTTGAGGAGAGGTTGACTTGATCAGCGTTCAACTGTGTTTCAACATCATGAGACAACTTTGTTCTTAGTAGTCATTACAAAATTATTTGGTTGCCATTATGTGAAATTCTAGAATTTGATCTTAGGAATATCATGGTCATAATCGCATTAAAGAGAACATCAGTAAAGAGAGGTTGACAGAATAATATTTATTGAACATGGAGTCCAAACCAGAATCTTCTGGTTAAATAATTATACGTAGGCAGAAGTTATGATCTGTGGTTATCTTGGCTTAAGGCCGTTATGTTTCATAAAATGAGTATTTAAGAACATTTTGCTTATGATGAACACTTACACTGGAAAATATATAATGGAAAACATTTTTTTGCATCATAAATCAATAATGAAGTTGCTTAATTCCCATTGATTGTGGCTAAATAGAAAGTGGGTCATAGCTAGAAAAATGTACACAGAAGAATCCTGCAGACTTCCATGTTCCATGGGCTGGCAAGTCACACAGAATGTTTCTGTGTACCAACTCTCTCCCTCATCTGGGGTTCCTATATCCCTGGAAATGTGAGATGAGCTCAAGGAAGCTCTATTATTCTTATAATTTTTGAAGATCCTAGGTCAATAAAGTCAACAACTATACTGAAGGAGAAAAATAAATCTTAATTGAGGTCCTATTAATTATATAATGAAGACTGATGAATAAACTCTCCAGTGTTAGGTTTGTGAACATTTTAGTTAAATTTATCTTTTTGGAACATCTTTGGATGAGTAAGAAAGAGTCGTTCCTTTAAATAATCTATTAATGACATGAAAGCAAACTAAAAATTAACAAAGCCGACTTCTGTTAAGAGGCAAGACAAGCTAATTATGATAAGATGTCAGTGAATGACTGAACAAGAGAAACCATAGAAAACTTAGTCCCCACACCTGGAATCAGTCCCTAAGACTCACTCCAAAAGCCATTTTGCAGGACTACAGCTAGCCTGTAGGGGGCAAAGCATCAGCTTTGGCTCCCAGGCAGAGCTGCAGAGGTTTAAATAAATCCCGCCACTCCGGTGTGTCAGCCTGGTGACCTTAGGCTCACCAATATTCGAAGTCTTGGTTTCTACTCTTGGAAATTGGGGATGGTAGTGACAGTAAAATAAGGTATAGTTAATCCTCAGTTCTTGTGGATTCTGTATTTGTGAATTTGCCTACTCGCTACAATTTATTTGTATTCGCCAAAGAAATACTCAACTGCGTGTTCGTGGTTATTTGTGGACGTGGGTATGCACAGGGCAGCAACATATTTCAGCTGTCAGATGCGTATATTCCTGGTTGATGTGAACAAGGTCAGGAGATGCTCTGCTTTCTTGTTTGAGCTCTCACACTGTACACAAGCATCCTTTGTGGGGCATAATTAGTGTCATGCTTTTCTCATTTTTGTGCTTTTGTCCATGATTTTGGTGTTTGAAACAGCCTCCAAGCATAGTGCTGACGTGCTGTCTAGTGTCCTAAGCACAAGGAGGTTGTGATGTGTCTTATGGAGAAAATACGTGTGTTAGATAAGCTTTGAGTTATAGTGCTGTTGGCCAGGAGTTCATGGTTCATGCATCAACGATATTTAATAAGTTAGGTATCTTTAAACAGAAACACGCCTAACACAAGGTTATGTATTGACTTTTTGATGAAGATGTTAACAGAGGTTCACAGGTCCCTAACCCTGTATTTTCCCTAGGAACAATTAGGTACTCTTTTCTGCATTTTTAACATAGGTGTTTATTTCACATTAAAAAATTGTTAAAAACCTGCCTAAAAGTCTCTATTATATTATTCTGCATATATGGTCCTTACTTATGGCCCCAGTTTCTCTTGCTAGGAATAATGATTCATTATTTCCAGCGACTTTATAGGATATAACTAGCACGAGAATCGGCTGTATATGATGTGTCTGTGCACTTTGGATTTAGGCCTAGTTTCAAAACTGCAATTTCTTCCACCCAAGTTGGTGGGCCTAGGATATGACCGTGTGAACTTGGCTTCTCTCCACTTTCTCAACCTCCATCGGCCCAACCCCATGCTCAAGCCTTTTTCACACAGTAGAATGGATCAAACTTTTTTTTTTTTTTTTAAGGCATGCTTATTAAGTCCAGAATGTATGCCAAGCACTTTGCTAAGAAATAGCTGTCCTAAAGCTGCTTGGAGATTTGCTGAGAAGATAGAGACATAAAGATCAGTTTATGACAGAATATGGTGTTAGGATGGGTTGTGGATGAAATGAAGTGGAGGCCAGCTGAATCTCCTTGGGAGGGAGGGCGCAGAGAGGTCAGGGATGGCTTAGCATACATGGGATGTGGCATTTTATCTGGACTTTAATGAATGTGATAATATTCATCAAGCAAAAAAGGCAAAAGCAGACCAAGCGGAGGGAATTATGTCTGCAGAGATGACAAAGCTATGGAAAAGGACATTCTATGACCAGCGACGCTGGAACATAGAAGGTGAGGTGAGGGAGGTGATGAGGACTAGGGAGGAGTAGGAACTCCCTAGAGATGAGTTTGGCAAAAGAAACTGGGCTCATCTTGTGAGGACCATGTATCCAGAATAATATAATAGAGGCATATATGCAGGTGTTAAAAATCTTTTCTAATAATGTGAAATAAACACCTATATTAAAATGCAAAAGAAGCCCCGGCTGGTGTGGCTCAGTTGGTTGGAGCGTCCTCTGTACATCCAGAGGTGGAGGGTTCAATTTCCAGCCAGGACACACACCCAGGTTGTGGGTTCAAACCTTGTTGGGTGTGTGTGGGAGGCAACTGATCGATGTTTCTCTCTCTCTTCCCCTCTCTCCCTTCCTCTTTCTAAAATCAATAAAAAATGCAAATAAAACACAAGTAAACATATGGCTTAAAACACTCTCTTAGAATGAATACCCACATGACCACCACTTGGGTCAAGAAATAGATTTCCAGCCCCTACAAGCTTATCTCTGCCTGCTTCTTTCTGACCACAACCCCTTCCTCCCACATAAATAAACTGTTTTGACTTTCATGGTATCACTTTCTTAGGCTGCTTTATGACTTTACCACCCCTGGTGGCAGAATAATGTCCTCCCTCGACCCCCACCCCACCCCAATTTGGATATCCATGTCCTAATGCCAGGACTTTGTGACAGTTTACCTTACTTGGCAAAAGGGACTTTGCAGATGTGACTCAGGTAAAGATCTTGAGATGGGAAGATTATCCTGGATTATCTGGGTGAGCCCAGCATAATCACAAATGTCCTTCTAAGTGAAAGAGGAAGGCAGATGTGAGGATAGAAGCGGAAATCCCAGTGATCTGATTGCTGGGAGGGGGCCACAATCAAAGGAATGCAGGTAGTTTCTAAAAACTAGAAAAAGCAATACATGAATTCTCCTCTAAAGCCTCCAGTCATTCCAGACTTCTGATTTCCAGAAATATAAGATAGTGAACTTGTGTTGTTTTCAGCCACTACATTCCTGGTAATTTGTTACAGTGGTAATTGTATACTAATACCCACAACTATGGTTCCCAAAACACTATCTATGTTTTTTAACTTTCTATAAGTGGATTCCTTGGGAATGTCCTTTCTTGTCTGGCTTCGTCTTCTGAGCTCTCTGATGTTGAACTTAGGCCATTTGTAAGGTAGGAAACTGAGAGGTATAGCTCTATATTTTGGAAGTTTACCTTGACATCAGTGTTCTGCCAGCAGACTGGGGAGCCTCAAGTCTGGGGTTGGCAAGACCTGGTATGAGGCAAATGCAAGTACAGCAAGAAATGTTCATAACCTAAAATAAGACAATGGATCTAGACAATTGGAAAGAGGACTCAGAACATTGTAATAGGCATTTAGAACATGGAGTTGTGAAGAACTGGTGTCCCAGGAGATGTAAGGGAGGAGAGGGTGGCTAAGAATAATTCCAAGTAGTCTAGCTTGGGCAACTGTTAGGGCAGAGGTGGTGAAAAAAACAAAAACAAAAACAAAAACAAAAACAGTAAGAAAAGCCAGGATGAGCATAAAGATAACATCTTGAGGTTGAGATATTTGGAGCTCTTACTAGTGTATGTTTTGAGATGCCAGGACGTTTGACCTGTGAATAACATTTTTGCTGCTGGGTTGACATCCTTCTCAGGTCATGTAGATGTAGAATGTGCAGCAGAAGCATTGATGAATCAGTGCAGTCATAAATACAGTGAAAATGTCCTACCTTATATTCAATAATGGATAATCACTTTATTGTTCGATAGGAGTTAATTTCTATTCTCCTTCTTCTCCTATCACATAATAGGTGCAATTATATCTCACACTCACAGTGATATAATTAAATACCAGCCTTTGTAGAGGTGCATTTCCAGAGCCTTCTTAGGCAGCTGATTTAGTACTTGTCAGGTTTATCACACTGTAGATAAATGTTTTCTGCATGTGGCTGAATATAACAGGATATCTGCTTCTGAATGGGAGTGTTTCTAGACAGTACAGTCAAACAGTGTGTGTATTGCATCTGACGGCTTTATTGCTTTAGCAGTTCTTTGCCTAAGGAGGATTTTATTACACGTAAAATATTGACACAAATTATGAACGGGAGAATTTGATTTTTTTTTTTTTTTACAGAGGTTTGATTCATTTATTATTGTTTGTATGTGCCAAGTTTGATATTGCATCTTTTTCTCCTAGTGTATTTATTTGGTTTACACATTATTTCCCTGGTTCTACAAATACTGGGATTTAGTTCTTAGTTCTTTTATTCCGGTGACTGCTCATGTTCTCAAACTAAGCCACAAATATGGTTAGAAGATAAAATACAGTTACATACATAATAAATAAAATACATAATGAATAAAAAAAATCAATGGACTCGTAAGAGGAGTTCTGGGTAATTCTAAGAATTCTGCAATTTAAAATTAAGAGAGATGTGATGCCAGTTTTCCTGCCAGTTGGGAGGGAAGCAGCTGGGATGATACATGTATATTATCAAGGTTACATTGATCCAGGGGTTTCAACATAGAATAGAGCATGGGAGCCATTCTTATGGGGACTGGAAGACACGTCTTGGTCTCAAGCCAAACAGAACGAGAAATAGGTAAAATATGGTCAGTTGGTTGAGAGATTCAAATAGGCAGATACTGAACATGGCAAACTGGCAACAGATTGTACAAATTTAGTCGTAGGAAGTTGTAATAGGCACTGTTATCAGCCTGTCCAAAGCCCCTCAAATCTCTTTTATTAGTTTTGTGGGCTTCTGCTTTTCTGTTAAAACCTCCAGAACCTTTAGGCTCCTGAAGTTACTTCACGTAAACGGAAAGCCCAAAGTTCTCAGAAGTTACACCTCCTAGGGGCAGTTGCCCATCCCCTCCTGCCCCTTAACCAATGACAGACAGACGCAAGGGGACAGAAAGCGCAGCAACTTTGCCTGGAGATGAGCCGATCTCTGAGGTACACCTCACATTCCATAGCTCCTCTGAGACCACGATGAGGCTGGCCTTCACCTGAAATCACATCATTTCTTGACTTCTTTCCCTGTTTTATCATGTTCCTCTAACTCTTATACTGGGATTTCTCCTAAGAACAGACCCTTAATAAATCTCCTGCATTTCAATCCTTAGCTCAGAGTCTGCTTCTTGGGGAACCCGACCTAGGACAGTCAGTAAACCATGAGCTAAGACAATAGAGTTACTTTTAAGAGCAAGGATAAAAATTATAGTGATGATAATAGCTAACCTTGACTGATTCTCATGCTTTTCCAGGCATGGCTCTAATTGTTTTATATGCAGTTTTTATTTGAATTTTTTTAGGAAACAAATGGGGTAGATATAATTATTATTCCCATTTCCCAGCTGAAAAAAATTGAGGCTTGGAAATATTAAGCAACTTGTTAAAAAATGTAAAACTAAAGAACAAGATCTTACAGAGAGGTCAGTAGGACCATTATAGCATATTAAGTGTTGATAAAGACTACTTACCTTTATCTCTCCTTACCAGCTACCCCCACCCTAGTCAGGATGTGTCTGGCTCTGAGTCTATATGTAGAATGATCTAGATTTATCTATCAAATAGAAGAGCTTTTGGGATAGGAATCAAGGCTCTTGTGATAGAATTATTTCAGTGATTCCTATCAGTAATCATGCAAATTGATAATATGCTGATTATTAGAGATCTGGCTGGTTTGGGATAAATCCAATACTATTATTAGGACAAAACAATGAAAATGCTACTTGATACCTCATAGACAGATATTGTGGTGAAGGACCACAATGCATGTGTGGATAGATATATTTAGGTGACTGGTATAATTAATGTGGATACCACGTGGAGAGTGAGAAAGACGTATGTGGAAGGAACAGGGACTGGACGGAAACCTTGACTTTTTCATCCAGGTTTGACCACTTATCTCTGTAGGCATCCTCGATGCTTGGGCCACTAGAATACTCACAGTCCAGAAGTGTCACAACCAGGAGCTTTTTATTTTACAAAATTTTTTGAATTTTTATATACCTAGTGGAAGAATAATACATTGAGTTGAAAAGCCTAAACTATTTTTATGGAGAATTTCAAGATGTTTTCTTATCCAAAGGAATGATGTGTGGTCAAAGAATACCAGACTGAGTCATGATATCTGATTTCTAGTCTAATTCTACCACCAAATCTATTGTTAACCTTAAAAAAGTCATTTTCATTCTCTCCAGGATCTAGACTCCAGGGTTGCTTTCTATAAAACCAAATTAATAGGTGACATTTGGAAAAGATGCCTCAGCCCCTGGGACCCTCCACCTTCTTTCCTTGATGAGAATTATATGTTTTGGTCTTAATACATCTGATGTAGTGCTATCAATAAAATGTATGTAAGCACATCACTAATTTGTACAAATTCATTCAAGTAATTCATTAAAGTATAAAATCATAGTGGACAGTGGACATATTAAAAGAACACAGCTCAGCTCAGTAAATATTCCTGAAATTAACACACCTATGTAACCAGCACTCAGACCAAGAAATATAATTTACAAAGGTCCTGGAAGGGCTCCCAGACCCTTTCCAGTCTCTAACCAGTCTCCTTCCTCCAGAGTAACCGCCACCCTGACTTCCAACAATGTTGCTTTGGGCTGCCCATTTTTACACATAATAAACTGGAATCAAACTATACATGTATTTATTTATTTATTTTTATATTAGGCTTCTTTTATTCACTCTTGTTTGTGAGATTTCTCTATGTGGTGTGTAATTTTAGTCTGTGCATTCTCTTTGCTATATAAAAATTTCATTGAAATGAACAGACCTCAATCCATCGTAGGGACACATTGGGTTTGCTTCCTGCTTTTTATTTATATTTTATAATACCAAGAGTGTAACTATAAACATTATTTCTTATTTCGTTTGGGGAACACTTGTGAGCATTTATGATAAGTCTATACCTAATGTCCTGGCTGGTTTGGCTCAGCAGTTAGAGTGTTGGCCCCCAGACCAAGGGGTCATTGATTTGATTCTGGTCAAGGGTACGTACCTTGGTTGTGGTTCAGTCCCTGGCCCTGGTCAGGGTCGTGTGGGAGGCAACCAATCGAGGTGTTTCTATCACATTGATGTTTCTCTCCCTCTCCCTCTCCCTCTCTCCTTCCCACCCACTCTGTCTGAAAATTAATGAAAAAATATCTTCATGTGAGGACTAAAAAAAATTAAAATAAAAAAAGAAGTCTATACCTAAGAGTTGAGAGGCTGGGTCCTAATGCACGTATATATTTAGCTTTATGTATACTGCTGAATAGTTTTCCAAAGTGATCGTGGAGGGAGAATGGATTTTAACATATAAAAGAAGGAGCAGAAAGTTCTTGTGTATGCTAGAACCTCTCTCACATGGTGAGCTGGTGGATAGGAACCAGGGATGGTTAGTACATATTAAAGATGAGTGCCGGACAAGAGAAATGAGAAAAGGGTGCTTACTAGTGAAAGAATTAGTTGCTGGGGGAAGGCAGGATGGTCTGCCAGCTAGGAACAGGTAATAGGACAGTTTCTGACAGCAAACCAAGAATGAATACGTGTGAGGGAGGACACTGTCTGGTTTGCATGGGCACCCAGAAGCCTGGACCTCTGTGTCAGCAATGAATACTACTCTTGGAGCCCTGCCTTCCCCTGGGAAGGAGAATTGGCCAGAACTGGCTAGTGAGCATGATAAAAACAAGCCCAGGCAGGGGGAGGCAGGTGATTTAGGCCAAGGATTGCACATTAAGAATCTTGGATTGGCCATAATCCATTAGGTCTGAGAATCAGAGATGTGGTTAAGAAACAATTTGTAACAAAGAGTAGATAAAACCACTGTGGTTGTAATTGTACAAGAATGTTGCTTATATTTCATTCTCCCCACAACTGGCCTTACTTAATGTTTTAAAACACATGGATAGCTTTTTGTGCGGTTTCTGAAATATTGAAGCTAGAGCAAGTAATTTGCAGACAAAGCCAAGACAATCACTGGAGAGACGCTGGTCACAAAGAGTCTTGGTGCACCTCCTGTCAACTCGCCATATCTAAGACCCTGAAGACAAGAAAAGCAATAGATAGCTGGACACCTTTTAGAGAGAAAGCATTAGCAGGTAGCAGAAACTGGGGAGAGAGATGAGACGGACCCCCAAATAACATTTAGTGGGTTCACTTCTGCCTATACTCTGTTCAAATTGGTAACTCCCAGAGTATATTATTTATGTATTTCTAATAGACTTGTTTCATTGACCTTCTGGTAAATCCATTAATATAAATGAGTTTCCACTGATCGATGACAGACATTACAGTCAACCACTGCTGTATGTTTACAGTTTAAGAAGCCAGTTTTTATATATGTAGAACTTGTTTACAGACTTTTATTTGAATGTCACCACTACTCTTGGAAAGAGTTTACCAATTTCCTGACACTGGCTTCAAAGGCCTATGTTAGTGGGTCCTTCTCACTTGTTATCCTGTCCTGGTCCCACGTGGACTTTTTTGAATTGCACATGTCCTATATTAAGGTGAAAAACGGCAAAAGTTTTTCTACTCTAGCCATAGGAGAAAAAACAGAACCCTCCTTAAGGAAGATAAGAACAATTATCCCTTTGCTCCAACGAGCAAAGTTTTCCATCCAAGGCAAGGTCCTTACTGTGTGTTTCCCACATATCCTTGACAAATGCCGGTGTTTCCCCTTGAATAAGATGTGACAGGGGCCAGGGTAAGAAGGAAAATATGTGGAAGAAAGCTGAGGAGATTCTGACAAGATTCCTCTGGCTTTGTAGTCATCTGTGTGGGAAGAGAGACGTTAGAAATGCCAGCTTCTCCACAGAAAGCCTGTCTCCAAAGCTGTGGAAAAATGGGCAGGAGCAGATTTTCTAGACATACTTATGTGAGACATGCATAAGATGACTCCTTGGTATTCTGAGCATGTTTTCGAAGGGGATTTGCACAGCCAAATAATGATAAAGTAGGTGTCCTAAATATGTCATGAGCAGAACATTGAAAAACTATTTTTTCCCACAGAATAAGTTCTTATCTCTCCAGTCAATAGCGAATGCATGCTCGTGGCTATTTCTTCAGATTCAGTCAAGGAGGGAAAAGGTGGATTCATCTCTAAGTGACTGATCATTACCACTTTACTCTGCAACATTAGGAGAAAGATCAATTATGATAGAATGCACACTTGAAACAGTCATTGTGTAGTAAGAGACCTCCCAATGAAGTCAGAAGGACTGAGGTTGAGTTTTCAGAAGCACTGTCGTTTCTTCAGGAGTGGTAAGGGTGATTGATACTTGCAGAAAAATAAAAATACTGCTAGTTACTTAAAAAAAAAAAAAAGAACTAAATAAAAGGCCAAAAGTATCCTATCATTTGCCTTTTTAAAAGAATACCAATTTAAAAAGTCCATTTTGATGTTATGGGGGATCTATTTATTGAATGAATTGGAAATTTCAGAAATTCTAATCCCCAGTAAGTAGAGAGATTAGAATGAAAATGTATAGACCATGGTTAATGTCAGGTAAGAACAATCATGTGCTTTGAGAGAAATAAGACTTGGAGGTTTCTACCAGCCACCGCAGTTTCTCTCAGGACACATTTGCCAGGGGCAGTATTAACGTAGACTGGCTGCGTGTGAAGTGCTGAACAAAGAGGTGTCTAAGGAAACTTGAGCCATTCTTGCTATTGAGAGACTCCAGTCTAATTGGGGATACTGGACACAACCTTAAAAAGATAAGTGGTCTCAAATGTGAGACTCGGGTATTCTGGGAAGGTATAATTAAAGAGCTGATTCCAGAAGAGAGAATAGTATTTGTGCTCTTACTGTTGCTCAAAATGGTGAGTGTTAACTGCATCCCCCAACAACTAAGTACTGAGCTACCTCTATGTGTTAAATACTATTCTAATAGTTGGTAGCACAGCAATTAGGAAAACAATGACCTGTTCTCATGAGATTTCATTTCAGTGGAGTTAATTAAATTGCAAGAACCTTATATACTAAAGGCAGACTTGAACAGAATGCATTTTGAAAACAGAGTCGGACAAAATATACCTCTTCCAAAAGTACTCTTTCTCACAAATGAAAGACCAGTTCGGCACCTTGAACACAGTTGTCATTTGTACACGGGAAGATACTTTATGTCCATCACGCCCTGTCTTGAAACATGACACTTTCTCCCACTTGCAAATGAGACATTAAAGCTTCCGTCCACTTCTGTTGGTTAGCTAAGGTGGGAACGCTTGAAATCAAGCATCAATCACATCTATGTGAGGTCCATACCTGTGTTCCTCACAGGGCACTATGCTGCCTCTCTGACTGGAATCCTTGCCTTTTGGGGTCATTTTTCATGGGCATTTCAGCCAGTTCACCTTCAGTCGGGTTCACCGTGCCCACGAGAGTTTTCTTACTTAAGTGCCTCTGAAAAGACATCACAGATCTTAAAAGTTGGAACTCCTTGCGCTATGGGCTGAAGGGTATAAAACAAGGGACTGAGGGAAAATAGAATAAAGATAAGAGTCACGTGTCCTCAAATCGTCTCTAGAGCAAGGGCTTCCCTTTCTCCTCCGACGTGACTGATGACATTCACAGAGTGCCCTGAGAACGTGGCCTTGGCACGTTTGCCCCAGGAGGCCCTCCAGGATCCTTGGCCGGGATGATTCATCAGGAAACTAAGCTCTCTCCTGGCAGTGGTTTGCAGAGAGCAGGGGATGGTTGGAACCTTGCCCATCATCTCCAGAATGGGAGAAGTTACTGTGCTCCTATTAAAAACTCAAATGTAGGGCACAGGCCAGGGAATATTTTAAGCTTTCTCTTTATCCAGAGTGCTACATCATAGACTCACTTGATTTACTCGCCCTCAGGTCTGTTTAGGATGTACTGAGGCATGCAGGCCGCGTTGATATTTTCCGGGAAGCTGGTGAACACTTTTCAGTGGCACACTGTTGGGCTAACAGGAAGGTAGGGGAACTCTGTAGTGGGATGCTGGGGGTCCTGTCAACCCCAAACAGCCCACCTGTCTATATTCCAGCTCCAATTCAGGGGGTTGCACAGTGCCTTTCAAGAAACCATGCTTCGAAGCACCCGGGAGGCTCCTCAAACTGAGAGAAGTCCCAGGATCAGTAGAGATCTTTTAAGAAACTGCACATGTGTGACCTTGAGGAAAAGGTGCCCTTGCTTAAAGAGAGAAAAGCCACCAAGGTAGCTGGCAGGAAACCGAAGGCAGAAGACTCTGACGGTGGCATCCAGCTGCGCAGCAAATCCCAGACATTCACAAGACCAGGGCTGTCGGGCTGTGGAATCTCTCCCAAGTTTTGCTTTGTTTCCTATCAATGGCGTTAACAGCTCTGCCAATGTCCCGCAATTGTGCTAGAAGGACAATAGCCAGAGAGAAAAATCAGTACAGTATTGTTTTATTTTTATGCCACATCCAGACAGAAAGATCTCATCTATTCATTGTGATACATTGGTCGTTTTAGTCGGAATAAATGCAAGGCTATGAGAAAATGCTGATACTGGTTGTCAGAGGAAACTATTTACAATGTCCCTCCCTTCTTTCTTTAGGCATTTTCATTATAATCTTTTCAGCTTCATAGAGAGATGAATAAAATGCGTGCACTGATTATAAAGCAGGCAGCTGAACTGCACTGATTATGACCTTCACTCTTAAGGTTAACAGTGGGGGAAAAAACAAACTGTTGACTTCAATAGTTTGGTTATTATTTTCTGGGAGAGGAGGTACTTTTTTCTTTCTTTTTTATTACATCTCACCAGATTGAGTTTTATATAAAGATCTTAAATGCATTTGTTCATTCATTCATTCATCCATTCACTCATTCAATAGTTATGAGCGTCAGTCAGCTATGAGGGAGACATGAATTAAGTCCCCCCAGATAGAGTGATGAGCACAGCCTCTGAGGTCTTGGAGGCTGGAGAGTCTAGTAAGAGAGACAGCTTCACAAGGAAAGAGGAAATCCTGTTACCCAAGTCAGTCTTTCAAAGCAAAAGGACTGAGAGTTAGGCTGTAGTCCTCTCTATCAGACAGTTTTATGCATCCCTTCACCAAGTGTCAAATGAACTTAAAATAAATTCCCGACTTTTGACCTTCCGTTTCCAGTCAAAATACACTTATTTTTGTAAGTTCCAGTGTGAGTCACTTTGAATGGAATGCATGAAAGGCAAGGGATTACATATTGTTAACTCCTTTTTAAATTAATTTTGCTGAATTTTTTTTTTTTTTTTCATAAAAACCTGATTTGTTTAATTAGTAATAGGTAGGATGACACACCCTAAAAAAGTTGTTGAAACATCAGGCAACTTTTCCTTGTGGTCTTAATACTGATTTTATTTCAGTATTTCTGTTTTGTTTTCCGGTATTTTTAGCACAGCGGTCAAGACCTACATCAGTCCTATGTGTGGTTTTTGACACAAAGCTCTGCTAAATCAGCATTTCCCAAACTTTGATCATTTGTGCAAAGCTTAACAGTTTTTTCACATACTCATTTTATGACTTTTCTTCTTTAATTATTTCATGATATCTCAGTATCATGTCTACTAGTACTTACATAGTCTTTTATTTGAATTGACTTACTTTTAGAAATATATACTAGTTTATTTTAAAAGGCAATGTCATATGACTTCCATAGATGAAAGTTTTGCTTATAGTAAATAGAAGACAATTGCATAAGCCAATAAAATGTAAATTGATATTCCTAAATTCTATTCAAGTTCTCTTAGAAAGTTCATAGTCTTCTCTGTGTTAAAGAGGAACATTGGCTTGTGATGGGTGATTTAAAGAAATACTCGCACCTCCCAAGACTTACTGTTAGATATAGGAAGAAAGATTTTAAAAAGTAATAATGCTTTTTTCACTAGAGGATTCAGGGTACTTAATGCTATGTCTGGGCATCTGCTAAGGTCATGTCCTAGACTGCTGGGCATTTCAAGGGCCAGCACACAGCCACATTCCAGGCTCTGGTGGGAAATTCCTCAGCAGATTTGTGGAGGAGCAGCCTTCCCCATTGCCAAGGGGGTTCTGGAGTAAATAGGGGTCATTCTTATTTCAAACAACTGTTTCTTGCATCTCAGATTTATAACAATTAACTTCACTTAACTATTCAGAGATATGGGTAATTGAAGGGAATCCGAGGATATCCTCAATAGACTTTTAACACCTGCAGCCTGTGACATCTGTCACCACCTTTCTGTTTGTGCTTCCTGGCTTCATTATTCTTCTCTTTAATTAACAGCTTAATTCTTAAAAATAAACTTTACAGTATGTTATTATGAGTGATTGTTTCCAGTCAGCATAGCAGGAGGCAATAACACTAGATCATGGCTGAACTCCCTCCAGTAATACACTGCATGGCCATAATGACAACAGGAAGTCATTTATCAGGCTGAGGTTTCTCCCATTTCATCTAGAAATATAAATATCTTATTTTTAATAGAGAGAAAGATGAGCTGCGAAGATGATGATGGATCAAGTAGGTGACAGTGTGGGCCAGCCAAAGCTTTAAACGTGACATTTTTCAAGTCATTGGAGAAAGGAAGAGCAGAGGGAGGAAGAGAAGAGAGTGTCCAAGTACATTGTGCAACAGGAGGGCAGGCTGCTGGCCTGCACATCACATTCTTTCGAGTCTAAGAACAAACCTGAAGCTTCTCCAGGTTCATGCGTCTCACGACAGTGTCACATTGAGGAGAAACTGACATTGAATTAGAAATGATTGTTAACAGAGAAAGGAAATAGTCAATCCCTCACTACAAATTTATCATGTGGTATCTTTACAGAAGGGATTTTGTTTCAGGAAAATAGTAAGCGCAGAGAGAGAAATGGCTAAAAATGCCCTAGGTTAAGAAAGAGAAAGACTGTGCAGGTATGTGCTAGTGAAATACGGGACAGGTTCTGCATAGAATATCCCAAGCTTTAGTGATTTTTGGTTAAGTGTGCTCATGACTCTAAGCTGGGGGTTTGCACCTTAGCTTAAAAAATAATATCATTTAATGCAAACTATTTTCCTAGAGAAAGATGACTTTGAGAAATGTAAATGGGGAAGAAAGAAGTTTGGAGCTGGGCTAATGTTTACAGTCATTGTCTTTCCCTTCCAGAATAAATAGTCCTGTGGATAGAGTAATATTGTTCCAAGTGTCTCAGCTGTCTTTTTCCTTTTTCAGGATTCTTGCACTTAGAACATCAAAATAAGCTAGAATACAAAGATGAAAAACAAGAGAGCTCCTGAGAATAATCAAAGGAGTGCATTTTAAGAATTAATTTCATTCCATCATTTGCCATATTGTATCTGTTCCTAGACTGCAGATAACGGAACCACTGTAGAAGCTGATTCTTAACAGATCTCACAGGATCTGCAGACTAACCAAGCTACAGAGGATGAAGGAAGATGGAGAAGCAGTTATAGGAAACCTTCCTTTGTAGGAAGGGTGGGGGCTGCTGCTAAATTGTCTACTGATTTCTTAAACACGCTATTCAAAGCTTTTGGTCAGAAAAACAGCCTCTAGCAAGCAACGTATTTTACATGAAAAAAAATTCTTCCCAGGAAAGATGGCTATGAATTTAATTATAAGCTCTTCTTTTTGCATAAATTTGGTTCAGTCTAAATAAGACTTGAAACATGGAACAATGTCCATGAAGTACAATTCACCAATTGTTACTTTTAATTATGTTCACATGCATAATTCATAAATACACTGCATGGACAAGAGGAAAGAAAAGATAAGAAGGAACAAAAGAGATGAATTTTCCATCAAACAATTACTATACAAATAGACAACATATTTAATACATTAGCCAGCAAAGTGATTCTTTGTTCTTGCCAGTCTGGGGCTTAAAAATGTTAAAAGAATCCCTAAATATAACATTGTTACATTTTACAAATGTATCTCTTGAATGAAAGAGACAGGGATTATAATTCTTTATATAAATTTTTAAAAAAATTTCTCCTAAAATGTGAAGGTATAGGTAAAGTTGACATAGCATAATATTATAATATATAAACATTATAATAGATTCTAGCATGACTTCTTAACATGGACGCTTTTAAGACTGCCATTATTTTCTCATCAGTGGCCAAAAAGTCTGTTTTGGTGCTAGGTTTGTCATTTCACGTCACCCCAAAGGGTTTTATAGAATCTTCTTAGCCGTATGCACATCGTGCTGGAAAACAAAGGAGAGGTACAATCAGATGTGAATGCTTGCCAGAGTCCAAAACATTTCCTCTATGATATAATTTTTATGAGACCCTTTGATATAATAGATTCAATGATAGTTTCACTCCTGGGATATGAAGATTAAATAAAATATTGCTTAGCAAAATTCCATGTTAAACATAGAATTAAAGTTTTGTAATCAAGTATACTTTTGTGTCCCTATTGTAAACGGTCTGTTACGTAGAAACATCCGGTTCATGGTGCAGTTTTTGGAGAACCCAATAAACAGGACCAGTCTTCCCCAATTAATTTCAGAATCATGCGGAGCAAAACAAGAGGCAGAGGTATAGCAACCAAAATGTCAGTTTCATTTCTAGTAGAGCTGTTGAAATTTTGGTTAGGGTATGTGGCAACAGTGTGCTATTTGATACTGAACTTCAAAATGAGACAGGTTCTTCTACCCCGTCACAAGCACACTCTCAATCTTAGGTGTCAGAGGAGCTGAGCAAAGTGTGTGTACAGTTTATGAAAAGAACGAGGAAGGCCCAAGCCACACATGCTCTGATCCTCCTCCTAAACCTTCCGATTAGATACACTGCTCTTCTTATCTGGGGGTAGGGGTCAGTGGTGAGGGATGAGACAGAGTGACAGCCTGACAGGATGTCCCTCCGCACAGACATGGTCGTCAAGTGTCTGTAGTTAAAGGCTGATGTCCCTACCTTGTGGATTGCCAACATTTGCAGTGTCTCACCTGCTTTCATGGGGAAGGAAACACTGTTACGGTTGGAATTACTGTTTCAACAAGGAAAGCACTATTTGACCCCAATTGTTTTATGAAAATCTGAATTTATTTAAAAGACAAATCAGTCAATTTGCTGCAGCCAAGAACGGAAGCTTTCTGCATAGAAAATATTTGGCTTTGTGTGACCAGCGTTCGGGGCCTAATTTTCATCTACTATAAAATGGTGATAATATCAGTGTGTATCTCATAAAATTGTGTCAAGTGGTAAATGGAGTAATATATTAGTGCTTTGAAGAGTGTCTGGCTGGCATACTGAGAGTACTAAACACTGTGAGCTGCTACTGTCATTAATGTTATCACCATCACCATCACCATCACCATCACCATTCCCACTACCACAATCCTCCTCCTCATCACCATTAGCATCATCATCATCATCATCATTCTGCAGCTCAGGTGAAGACCTGTAATGAAGACTGAATGACAGGTGCACAGTCTTTTGGAAGAATGGCTTCCATTCCATATTTGGACAATGAGCTATTATTAAGAGCCCACCAACATGCCTATGACTACTGTGAGCATGCACGCATGATACCTATCTATTCAAAACTTACAATCTACATAATTGCATGAGTATTGCAGCCAGTACTCAGCAGAGTTCAGAAAACGGAGCTTTACATGGGCCCCAGGGTCAGGGACATTGTAAAGAAGCAGGCTTTCCATTTGGCCTTGAAATCAGATAGGATAAGTCCTGGAAGGATCTGCATGAGCAAAGATGAGGGTTGAGGAAGGAACATGGGTGTTCAGAGGCTGACGAGTGGACTAGGCTGATGGGAAGATGTTGGCCTTAAACCCTGGAGAGAATTCTAAAACCAAAGTTTGTTCTTGGAGATATTAGAGAGAAAATGCTTGATTTTTCCACTCCCACTACCCTTACACAAGGTCCCTTCAGTTCAGCCCCTCGACTCCCCCACATCCCAAGCATGGTTCTCCCTCCCCACCCAAGCCTGAGCTTATGCCCTTCCTCTAGCCCCCTCCCTCCCTTCCTGCAATTTGAAGTTTCACCTTCCCTTCAAGGCCTGGGTTTTGTTGTTGTTTACTTGCTTGTTTTTGTTTTCTTTTTTTAATCTGTTAAGTAAAACGTTTTGAGCCTGCTCATTTACAGCCATTTCTCTCTCTTGAGCTCATAAACCTAGCCTTTACTTTGTTATTTGACACTGTAACCTGTGAGGCAGTGTGGTATACTGGTGAACACATAAGATCTGAGTTCTGGGCCACACTCTCTGGCCATATATGTGGCCACAGGCAAGACACTTAATCTCTCCAGGCCTAACTTTTCTCAACTACAAAATACAGGGTTTGGTTTAAATGATCTCTAATAGCTCACCAAACTTTGTGGATTTTTGTTCTAGAATTTTTTTTATTGCCTTTTCCATGCTATTTTTATTCAGTTTTATGATTAATATATATTATTTTTCCCATGTGATTTTTAAACCTATTGAGGGCAAGAACGTGGATACCAGTCCATCACCTATAGCGCGAAGTCTTGCAATCTTTGTCATTAACTAAATACCTGGTGTAATTCCCTGTAACATATTCCTGCCCATCTTCTAGGATAAACCTCATCTCCCTGCCCCTCACACAGCTCCCCAGGTGCCTTCAACCTCTCTCTGGTCTTTGCATTATCCAAACAGCAAGTGTTTCATATTGACTTTGAGTGAGTGTTGATATTGGTATTTCACAAACAATGGGAATCAATGAGCTGTAGCCAAGGCAGGAGAAGAGGGGCTGCCAAGGTGAGCCTACCTTTGCCCTCATTCAGCAGGTAGGACACAGCTCTGTGAAAGAAACACAGTGCAAGAGAAGCTCCTCAAATCTGCAGGAGACCCCGAAGGCCACCTTCTACCTCCGCGGATGTATTTCTTTCCCCGGAGTTTCCGCCTTGGGAACTGCCTTCCCCTCTGGGCACGAAACACTGTCAGAGCTTCAGAGAATTTTGTCTTTAATGCCACGTCCTTTTTATGCCAATTAGAGGTAATCTCCTTGGGCTCTTAAATAATTTGTCTGTATAATCTCAGTCACGCTGAAAAGAGTCACAAATCCTCTGCTGATTGGAAGACAAAGTGGAAACTCCTCAGGCACAGTTAGAAATTAGTCAAAACTTCTAAGTCAATGTGATATCTTTCACCTTCCTTCTTTTATCAAATAAAGAAAGCTCCCTACACAGATTAATGCACAAATTAATTTGAAACAGGTTCATGGGGACTTTTTTTTTTTTAGCTAATAACACACACACACACACACACACACACACACACACACACTGCCCACAGCTGAATAGTCTTAATGAACCTAAGAATTAGGAATTTTTCCCAAGGAATCAACATGCTTTGTTTGAATTTTGAGAGGTTTATACTTTCTCATGGTTCTTTATTATCCCGGGCATTTAAAAGGATTAAGGGCCGAGATTTTATTAGAAATCTCTTTACAGTATTGGGCTGCAAACGTCTGTACAAGAGGCAGACCAGAGTGGCTTAATTAACTCCTGGCTGATTATAATAATTGTCTTTTCACCTCACCTTTATTAACTATTTTAAAGCACCTGGAAATAATCTTAGCACTATTTAAGTGGTAACCCTCACATAGAGGAATCTAGTTTTATGTTAAGACATAACCAGTTTCAACCATCTGAGAACGGTCAGTTGGTTTTTGCCTAAGAGGAGGAGGGTGGGCTATGATCTAAGAGATGCCCACTGCTTGCCCCATTGCTGCTGTGGCCACGTCAAGAGCTTGACCCCGTTTCCTAGTAACTGCTGGTCCCAGAATGCCCCTTGTTTGGCAGGTATGTTTGAGCTGAACTTCTTGATTGAAAATGTGAATTTATCTTGCCTTTGAGTTCTGAGTTGATGTATATCACTATGTAAAAAAAAAATCCCAATTCCGTCAACAGCACCAGACAGAATTTGTGGATTAATGGCCTAGATTGATCAATTTGGCATTCTTTTGCCTTTTATGGGGCAATACCTTTCCCTTCATCACTCTTTTGTATAAATATAAAACTAGGGACTTTGTGCATATATGGGTAATACGTCTATTTATTCCAATTCTGCTTTACAATTTGTATTTATTTCTTTAAAAACATAAATTGAGAACTTATTATTTGATGTACACTCACAATATAAATAAGCATTTGAAGGCATGTAGAAATAGAGGGTTCAAAACATTATTTGACTTTTATTTTCTCTACACACATACACACACACACACACTCACACACACACACATATCAGAAAGCTCTCCAATCATCTCCAACATTTCTTTTGTCTTTGTTTTTGTCTTCTCTTGCATTTTTTGTTTCCATAAGAGATCCTTGTTCTCATCTTGTAAAAATGTGAGCTTGAGTAAAAAGTTATTAGCACTAATTAGAGTTGAGTAAGAAATTAATAGGTAAAGCATAATAGCTTTCCAATACACCATCCATAACTAGTCTAGAAAATGAAAAGATCAGATTCCACTCACAAAAGCAAATATTATACAAAGTCTTAAAAAAACATTTAAAAAAGAAGAGTATGGAAACTTTTCAATTTTATTAAGAAAACTATAGCACTTCACGGAGGGATTTAAATCAAACAAACATAGAGACCTATTTCCAGGTGCAATCACTGAACATTTTGAGCATGAAAAAATTTTCCAATGTCATTATAGAATTGTTGTGATTCCTGTTCATTGCATGGGGATGTATTTAGTTGTGTAGAAACTGGGCAAAGTGATCTCTCCACCTCTTTTAGGAAAAGAGACTGTAAATTCACCAATATCTTTACAATGATACCCTCTTAATACTTCTAAGTCTCAAATTTCCTGAAGTAAATACCTTTGCCTATTTTTTGTTGTTTTCTGATTACAAAAGTATTTTGGAGAAGCAACTGAATGTAACAATCTATGTGTCTTTCTGGACTTTAAATTCCTGAGAGTGTGATGACACAGTGAGGCCAGATGACTCTTGGTGGGCAGTGTCAATGGGATGTAGGGCATGTGGCCTTCTGAAGAGTGTGCAGAGCGAGGGGAAGTCCATGACCTCAGGAAACAAATATTTCCAGATAACATATGAAGGGATGCAAATCAGCAAGGGCCAAGGGAAGTCAATAAGGGCAGAGGAGGGACATAAACCATGAAAAACTCCTCTAGGAGATATGCAATGACGTTAATAAGGAGGTGGAATTTGTTGCTCTTCTCCCAAACTAATTTGCATTGGTTATTATCCTCTGGACGGTCCTTGTGAACTAGAAGCCACAAAGCGGCGGTGAGAGCACATCATCTTCCACACAAGCTGTTATTTCTTGTAGAAGGAGGACGTGTATGCAGAGGGTGGGGGGAGGTAGGTAGGGCTGCGGTGTGCAGGCTGGATGTGCAAACAAGAGGTGAGACTGTCTGTCTTTTCTGGGGGACTTTTAACCATGAGAAGATATTCAGATTGATTATCATACCTGTGAAACTGCAACTCCTCATTCCATGCACAGACAGTGCTTTGATTCTTTCCAATCTCAAATGTCATTGGGAAAAAAGAAAAACCCCAAACACAGACTTATAATAAAAATTTCAGCAGCAGTTAATTAAAGGGAGAAAAACGGTCTGCTCTGAGATGTTCCACTCAAGAGAGCATATCACTAATATCATTTTGAAAGACAAAGAGTGAATCAATTTTTCTCTCCAAACAAATTAAACAAAAACAACCTCACTCATGAACTGAGACGCTCCCGCTCCCTGCCAGCTCCCCGTGTGAAGGTGAGCTATACCAGCGATGACGTCACTTCTGGGAACCGAGGCTCAAAATAGAAACACTCCCAGAACTTCAAACGTCACCATTCCAAGCGATCTCTAATATTTCACGTACAAATTTGCAGGCCATCTAAAAGAATAAGAAATTGTGTTCATTTCTTTCTCTCTGGGAGAAAGAAACCACTCAATTGTATGCAACGCAAGAACACTGCCGTTTGGGATGGGAAGTCTTCCCAGCTCCAGCAGGCTACCTCTTCGGGATTTGCAGCACTGTTTTAGTTTGGCTTCCTGCTTACATTTCTACTTTGGTTTGCTGATGTTTCACCATCACACCAAATGGCTTTACAGAACGGAGTTCTGTTTAAGCCCTTTTTAAAATTAAATGTGGTGTATTTAGTGTGGCTGGATTGCGTTACATAAAACTATGTTGGCAAATTAATGACTAAGCATCATCTTGTCATGGCAAACTTATATGGGCACACATACAAATGTAATAAATCATTAGTGTGGAGTAAATGAGTTGCTGTAGAACATATATTTTTGCAATCATAGGAGTTGTAATTACTTTGTCATCATGGACCTCTTAGGTCTACCCAATAGTATTATGTCTGTCTGGACAGCTGAATAAGCAGACAAATAGTTGTGTTGATGTACACAAAACAAAAAGATCAGAGCTCTTGTTACCATATAAAAATTACAGAGGGCATTAAGCTGTTTTTGGGAAGCATATATCATTTTTTCCCAAGGTAATAGTTTCCCTGAATTTGTAATTACCTCTCAAATAGGGTCATGTTTTTTATGCTTATCTTATAATAATTTTTTTCATGATGTCTAGAAACTAAAGATAATCAGACATATTTTGCAAATTACACGTTAATATTACTTGCTTGTTAATATGTTTATAATAGCAATGAAAACTGTATACATTTCTAAGTAACACAGATTAAAGTCACTTAACAGAATTAATAAGACAGTATTAACTCTTTTTTTCTCCATAAATTTTTTTTTGTTTTTTTTTTTAGTAAATATAATATATACCTTATAAAATGCACAACTACTAATTATACATCTAGATGAAAGTTTAGGAATGTATTAGTCCATTACATTACAGCATTTAACAGTGACCCAGATTAAGATATATAATATTCCATAACCCATAAACCTTCATCATGCTCACTTCCTACTCACTACTTACTCCACTATTCTAACTTAAATTTTTGTAATGTATTGGGGTGACATTGGTTAGCAAAATGATATAGGTTAAGGGTAAAATTATATAATGCATCATCTGTGTATTGTACTGTGTGTTCACCACTCAAAGTCAAGTCTCCTTCCATCACCGTTCATCCCCTTTTACCCTCTTCGATCTGCTTCCTCTTTCCCTCAGGTAATCAGTGTCGACAGTATTTTTATTCATGTTTACTGTACCTGGTACTTTCAACAGCCTACCTGTCAATAGAATTCTTCAGATGAGAAAACTGAGGTACAGTAAAGTTCAGCAAATTACCTGGGCCACATAGCGAGTGAGTGATGGGGCCAGAATCCAGTCTTAGTCTGCTGCAGTGTAGCTCTTAGCTACAGGCTGGGCTCTCACGTGCCTCTGGTCCTCCCTGATCCTAAGACTCTTCATACTACTACCTTCATTGTTTACCTGAGTTCCCACCAGATTATACACTCTAGATGACAGTGTGCCACTGTGAATCCAGCCCCTAGAACTGGGCCAGCCAGTAAGCTCTTAAGAAGTGTATAAAAGAATGAAGTGTTAAGCTTCTATTTAAAGTTGTCTTGAGGCTGCACATTGCCATGAGTCTGTGCTTGAGCCCTGCAAAGAGAGAGATGTGGAAAAGGGAGAAGACACTTGAGACCTGGGGAGAGCTGCTCAGAACCCCTCGGTGTGACCACAGGTGACATCAACATGGGCAAAGAGGTCAGAGGGCACAGCCAGCCTCTTGAATACCTTGGTTATTGTCCCTATGGTATTGGTGACTTTGGCACCAGAGGGGTTCAGGACCACAGTGCTGGCACCAGAAGAAAGGGCAAAACTAAGGTGCTCTCTCAGAACTGTTCCCAGGCTATCAACTTAAGTCCCAGTGTTGTCGCTGCCAAGACATCACTGGAGCAGGTGCCATGGTGCGGAGACATGACTTCGCTGTCCTTTCCAATGTTCCTGGAATTTGAAGGCACTTTTGTCACACCTCCTGGGCTTAGAGGCTTTGTTGATGGTCATTACTGCGGGACGGTGGCCCTGGAGGAGGAGAACAATACATTCCAGGTGCTGGAACAGAGGGCTGTGTGCGTATCACATAGAACAGGTCTCCCGTGCCTCCCAGAAGAGTTTGGAGGAGCGAAGAGACTGGAAGGCCTGTTTTAGCAGCTCAAGGCAAAGAGAGAGAAATACTAACCTTATTTTTACACCCAGGCTGGTGCTCCTTGAGATTATAAAGATTACAGGACAAATGGCCTGGGGACAACAAGCTAGCCTACCAATTTATAGGCTTGTGTAGGGTGTGTGGGTGCAGGTGGCAGGCCACAGAATTAAAAATACAAAATCTCATCATGAAGCCAAAAGAGCCTTGGGTCTTGGACACGTGTTTCTGTTGCATACCTATGTGCACCGTGTCGGGGGCACAGTGGCAACTCAAAGTTTACCTAGATGATGCGATTTAAACAAATAAGTAGCCTGCACTAAATGAGAACAACCATAGTTCTGGGAAATACATCAAGTTAATCTTTTTCATAAAATTTGAGAAATTGCTTTTCCTTAATTAAAGTGAGTGGGAGAGAGCGTATAGGAAATGAAACAAGGGTGTTGGATCAGGAGGCCGAGGTGTGAAGTTCAGAGCCTGCAAGGATTGCACTTTCCCTGGGCTTCCCATGCGGGCTCCTGAAAAACTCACACACCCTGGTAGACAAGGGCTTTCTGGACATTCTTTCTCCGGCCAAAGGTTTCCTCAGGTTGAAGTCTGATCAAGGGTCAAGAACTTTATTTTGCCGGGCAAGTGTTTATGGAAGCCTGAATGTTTTTGTTGCCAACGTGAGGGTGTCGGGTTAGGAAGGAAGAGAAAGATTTCAAAGGTATTATACTTCATTGGGAAGAAGAAATATTTGCCAGGGTGTTCTGAACCTCAAGCAAAGGAGGAGGAGTCAACCCTTCCGACTCTCTCGTTCCAACCCCGTCTGACGTGACTTTCTACACGGTTGCCGTCTGCCTTCCTGAAGTTGGAGTAGCACCTGGGGAAAGCCTTCTGCACCAGGTAGTCACACTAACCCTTTCTTCTCCTGCTACCGCTTTGGCTGTTCTCTGTTTCTAGTCTCTGTTGTTGACACTATGAGGCTGCCTACAGCAGGCTCTTATTCTCCATTCCCCACTTTTTCTATACCAATCCACAAAGATCTAGGGAAATACCGAGGTGGTAGAACCCCAAGCCCCCTTCTCTTCTTTGCTGTCAAGACCACAGCCCCAGGCTTAGTGTCCTCAGCAGCTTTCCTAGTCACAGCCCATTCATTCAGCCTTTCTGCTCACGCTCTAGCACCCCTATCCCTGTCCATCCAAGCACCTGGCCTTGACTTCTATGATCATATATCTGGAACAGCGAGGTCCATACAATGAGAGCACCTTAGTCTTCTCTTTATTATATCCCACCCAGGACCTCTGTGCACAGGAAAGAACCTTGCTATTCCAATCTTTTTCCTTTGCAAGTGCCAGCACTACCAGATTTTAAAAGCAAAAACTACGATGAAGCCGGGAATGGGAAGAGAGAGGCTGGGCTAATACGCCTTGTCTCCCACTGACCACAGGAGGAAGGGAGTCCAGGCTGGACGTAGCGGATGGCAGGAGGGAGAAGAGACAGACCACACTCTGGGAATCTCTTAAGGAAGAGAAGGACTCGTGGGGAGTTGAACTTGGACTGAGGCTATTCTGAGGGGTGTGGGACATCCTCACCCCGTAACCTTTACCCTTTACCTAGTTTTCTTCCTTGCCTTAGTCTAGGTTTGCTGCTGCCATTGACTTGGTGCTGGAGGGTTGCAATCCCCTCTTTGCCGTGAACTTGAGGGCTTGAGAGATCTCTAGGAGCCTGAAAATATCATATCTATTAGAAACATTCTGGACAGCCTAGAGCAGAGGAACCCTCATACATTGTGATATCGGAAAGTTGTTAACAAAGATTTTATAGTCTATATTATTATGGGCTACAAATTGTGGGATAAACAGACTTTTTTTGTGAGCTGCCCAGAGAAACGACTGCTGTGACAGGTGTGCTGTTCTGAGTTCTAAACCGCTAGCTTTCCCGAGAGGAACCCCTCGAGTCCGAGCCTGTCTGTGGTGGGCAAGATTATACCTCTGCAAACCAGAATACAAATTAGTGCATATTTTTATATATTTTTTCTTTGCACATTTGTTGGAAAAGTAGCATTTTTATTTTTAATAACTTAAATATTTTAGATTTATGATTATACTATCAATGTGCTTATCTTGAAAAAAACAAAAAAAAACAACCACCATGAATAGATATACTCCAACTAATCAAGAGTTGGACTGAAACCAGAGACAAATGTACTGCGAAGCTGGTAAAGCTTCAGCTTTGGGGCCTCAGCCAAGGGCCTGGGAGTGTCAAGTGTGCGCAGGGTAGTGTGACCATGATTTAACTGCTGTCTGTCCATCTGGCATCCCCTCGGTGACATGTCTCCTCACGTCCTGAGGAGTGGCCCTGAGCATTTTTCTTAATAAATATTCACTTTCATGCCTGACTCTGTATTCACAGTTTGGGGTCTTTTTTCTTGAAGAGCTCTTCAAAATGTTTAAGGTTCACATTCCTCTAAATCTGGACCTGCCCTCATTCAAATCAAGAACTAGGGTTTTGATATGAAAGGCCTCATGGTAACGGTGTATAGAAGCAAGGATAGAATTCAAACAAAATAATTCTTTGAAATATGCTGACAAACTGAATATATATATGAATGTTTCCTACTGTAGACACATATTTAATGTCCTGCATTGGAGCAGAATATATTCCTCTTCATAAAAAGTCACCAGTTAAGATCTACTTTCAAAATTCTTCCCTTCTTCCCAATCCATTCTGCAGTCATTCAGACTGCAACCTGGGCCAGAAGAGCACCTGTACGGTGCACGTGTTGTGCACTGAGTATATTCTTCACGTTTTTCTTTAAATCCTCGCTACTCAAAGTGTGGTCCATGATTCCACACGGTCGGCATCTCCTGGGATCCTAGTAGAAGTTCAGAATCTCGCACCCCAGCTCTATTGAATCAGAATTGCATTGTAACAAGATTTCCAGGTGTTTCTCACAGAGATTAAGCATTGTTCGAAATGCCTGCTGCAGTTTTGAGTGACAAAGAGTATTTGAAAATTGATTATTTTTTCAAATTTAGATAAATGTGGCAATCTTACTATTGGAAAACATCATAAAAGTTATCCCGGAAGTCTAAACCCATTACAGGTATCAGATTAAATTGGAAGCTTTGTGAACTCCAGCTAATTTTCTTTCCCCTTAAAATTCTGGTCTCCTCTCCTTTCTCTCCACAAACAAGGAAACCTCTTGGTGTCCACTTCTCAACGAATCTCCCTCACAGGTGGATAGCAGACAGACCCGGAGGAAGAAGTGTACCGGCTCTGGCCCTTCTCCATGTGGCTTCAGCTACTGAGCGGTTTTCCCAGCATTTCTAGTCCTTTCTCCTTTGTCCTCTAGGTTGACATCAGATCTTTTGAAAGTTGGCATTTTCAGATCATGGAGAAGGTCGCCGTTAGGTAAGGGCTGGGAGCAGGTGTGACATCGGATGTTCTGCAAGGCCCATCCCTGCTTCCTCTGTGTCCCCAGCCAGGTTGCTTAGTCCGCCATTAGTGACACGTGTTTTGTTCTGTCTTTTATTTTATTTGTTATACATCTGCCTCTCCAGCTGGATTATACACTCCTTGGGGGCAGAAAGAATCCATCTTCATTTATATCCCCCCAACACATCAACGTTTAGTACAGGGCCTTACGGTGCCACATGCTTAGTAACTTCACATGTCAGAAACCCACTGTGTGCATATCTGTGCATGCGGTGCCAGTATCTCTCTTCAAAATTAGATTTGTCGTCATGGAGACATCAATGATTATGACTTGTAGATTAGAGATAGGAATTGAACAATAAGTCTCGGTTATTGACTAGCAGAATGCAAAAGTTATATTTCCACAGTCCTAGTTATAACAGATGGACTATAGCACTCTAAAATTTGATCTAGTAACATTCATTAAAATCTGTGAATGAACCAGATGGTAAAGAGTTGTACTGGGGAGAGTGAGCTTAGATGTGATAAAACAACAACTTTCTGATAACTTTTTAATTCTTTTCACACTTTTGACCTTTCACAGAGTTTCTTCCATAAATAGTAAAAGGCAGAGTGGACTCCCTGGTTTGAATTCCGACTCTGTCACTTACTCGCCCTACAACTTCTCTTTGTTTCCATTCATTTTTATAAAATGCTTACAATTTTTTAAAAGCAATGCTTAGTTGAGTTATAGGACAGTGTCTGACACATAATAAGTGATACATATGTTTCATTATTATAATTCTTCAAAGAAGAATAAAAACAACACGCTTTGGCTCAAAAGTACAAATACCTGTACATTTTGCATATCCATTATGTTTCAATAAAACCCGAGGGCCCACACTGACAATAATCCCACCCATTCATTCAAAACTTTAGCCAATAGGCTGAATACTATTTTTCATAGATCTGAAGTTACTCCGTGAGGCTACGAGTGCTAGTGTGTTTTGTCTTGGTTGCTGTTCTTGTTCTTGCTGTTCTCCTGTTGAACACATGGCAGATAGACCCTGAGCGACTTCCAATGAGCCCCACCTTCTGGGCGTCCACACTTTTGTGCAATCCCCTTCCCTGAGTGTGTAAGACCTGTGACTCGTTTCTGACCAATGCAATATGATGATGGTGGTGGCATCTCTCTGTGGTTGCATGATGCTCCATGACTCCTGTTCAGCTGACAGCAGAGAGATTCTCCTGGCTGGCTTGATGGAGGAAGCAGCCACGTTGAGGAAGCCACGTGGCAAGAAACTGTGGGGATCCCTCTCGTGGCCTCCAGCCAATAGCCAGAAGAAGCCAGGATCTTCAGTCATACACTACAAGGAAATTAACTCTGCAACAACCTGAATGAACTTGGAAGCAGATTCTTACTCTGCTAAGCTTCCAGATGAAATGCAACCGAATCAAGATCTTGACTGTAACCTATGGGACCTTCAGCAGAAGACTCACCTTTGCCATGTCTGAATTCCTGGCGTACATACATTGTAGCAAAACAAACGTGTGTAGTTTCAGTCACTAAGTTTATGGTGAGTAGAAAACTAGTATAGTATGGTTACCAGCACATAAATGAGACTCACATTTGGAAATGGGTCCAGTAGTCTAAGCCCCTTACTGTGTCCTCTCAGTTATTTTGTGATAGTTGGGGGCATTCCGGTGGGTTTGCCTGAGCTGGTGCAAACTATTGTTAAGACACATTTCCTTTTACAGTTAGGCATTAGCTTGCAGTTGTGTTGGAGCTAAAAATAATTTTTTCTTAATTAGATCATTCTTTCAGTTCCTGTTGTCTTTTTAAAAAATTAATGGGCTTTATTTTTTCAAGTAGTTTCAGATTTACAGAAGAATTGAGCAGATAGCATGGAAAACTCCATAATCACTCCTCTGTTTCTTCTATTATTAGTGTCTTGCATTAATGTGGAACATATGTTCCAATTAATGAGTCAATATTGATATATCATTAACTATTTATTAACTAAAGCATACTGTAACACATCAACATTACAATATCACACAGAGTAGTTTCTCTACCATAAAAATTCCGTGCTCTACCTGTTCATCTCTTCATCCCCTGCCCCCCCAAACCTGTGACTACCATTGATATTTTTATTGTTTCTGTGGTTTTGCCTTTTCCAGAATGTCATGTGGTTGGAATCATGTAGGATGCAGCCTTTGAAGAGTAGCTTCATTCATTGAACAATATGCATTTAAGGTGTCCCCATGTCTTTTTATGGCCGAATAGCTCATTTCTTTTTATTTCTAAATAATATACTACTGTAAGAATGCCTGACAGTTTGTTTAGCCATTGATCCACTGAAGAACACTTTGGTGGCTACCAATTTGGGGGAATTTTGAATAACGCTAGTTATTATACTCATTTATTTGCAGGTTTTTGTGTTGACATGTTTTCAATTTATATCTAAAGATTTGTTTGCTGAGACTATTTTAGCTTTGTAGTAATGGCCAAACTTTCTTCCAAAGTGTCTGTGCCATTTTTTGTTCCCACTGGTGATGACTGAGCGTCTCTGTTGTTTCACATTCTTGTCAGCATTTGATATTGTCTATGTTTTTGGATTTTGGCCATTTTAATAGGTGTGTAGTGATTGTGATTTTAATTTGCATTTCCCTAGTGACATACAATGTTGAACATCTTTTCATATATTTATTTATCATCTGTATAACTTCTTCGGTGAATGTCTGTTCAGATCTTTGGCTCACTTTTTACATCAGGTTGCTCAGTTTTAACAATTCTTTGTATATTTTGGATAATAGTCCTTTATCAGATACATGTTTTAAAAATATTTTCTCATAGTGTGGCCTATCTTTTAATCATCTTAACAGCATCTTTTGCAGAGCAGGAATTAAATTTTTTTTATTAAAAGTGATCTGTTTTCCAGTGTCATGACTTAACTGAGATATGACCTTCAATAACAGGAAGCTTCTAATTTTGAGGCCTATGGGGGGAAAATGGCAATATGTTTCTATCCATAATTGTTGGTTTGCTTCAGAAACCTACATCATGTTTTTAAGTACATGGAAGAATAAAATATTTGGTTAAAACTTACATTTGAAATTCAGCATGACAAATATATAAGCCCCCAAACGGCAAATATATAAGAAACAGTCATTATTATGTCTTCTCAAGGACTTTTATTTTTCTAATAATTTAACTGTAGCAAAATCACACATAATTTCATTTGTGTTCTCAAAATTTGAATCACTTTGGCTTTTAAAGTAGTTTTAGAGAGGGACTAAGTAGTTCACTATAGAATATTTTCTTTCAGAATAATTATAAATAAATATAACATTAGGATGTAGTAATTGTTTGAGAGTTGGACTTTGAGGTACTTTTTTTTTAAACTAAAGATGATTGGTAAAGGTTGACCATGCAACCCCTTTACATAAGTCCCATACTTCTTTTTATGCATCTGTTCCCTTAACTCTTCTGTTCTCAATCGGATTTTCCCACGTGATCATGGTCTGGTATGTCCCACTCGAACAAGCCTGTGCTTTCATGTCTCTGCAGGGTGGGAGAGAAGTGATTCATTTGCACAGAGGAAGGAATGGGATCTGAGTCTCTGACGCTTGAACAGACTTTCAACCAGTCCCCTGTACTTCTAGCATCAACTTCAGTGGTCCTTCCAGGGGCGCTTGTTGAGCTAATTCCCAAGGCTTGGGTGAAAATCTGGTTGGTTCTCAGTTTTCCTTGGATTCAGTTTCTTAGGTCTGCTGTAATTGGCATGATTTCTGCCATCATTCTTATTCTTGTAGGGTTTTCATGACAGAAAACTCTATTGTCTTTTTGGTTGGCTTTTGAGAGTATGTAAAAATAGATGATGATGTTATATTAAATCAGCCATCTTTATGCACTAAAGTCTTTTTTTTTCTTTATTAATTTTAGAGAGAGTGGAAGGGAGAGGGAGAGAGAGATAGAGACATCAATGAGGGAGAACATCGATTGGCTGCCTCCTGCATGACCCCACTGGGGATTGGGCCCACAGCCTGGGCATGTGCCACGACCAGTAATCAAACAGATGACCTCTTGGTGCCTGGCTCAACCACTGAATCACACCGGTCAGGCCACAAGTCTTTAAATGATTTATTTTATAGGTTATAGTTCCATATAACACAATAATATCAAACACATAGCCTGCACATTTACTTTTTGGAAGAAATAAATATTTAGAACATGCTAGTCAATGGTTAGACTCACTGATATAATAGCATATATAAAAATGCCCAATATTTAGCCAGTCTCACAGAATTAAAATTATATATTTCATGAAGTTAAGTAATGGGATTATGCAAATTTAATTAGATAGAGGATTTGGAATGACAATGTTTCTCAACTTCAGCACTACTGACATTTTGGGCTGAATAATTAATTCCTTATTTTGGAGGTTGTTTGTGTATTGTAGAATGTTTGGTAGAATCTGTGGCCTCTACCCACTAGAATTCAAGTAGCAACCCCAAGTTAGGGCAAGCAAAATGTCTCTAGACATGGCCAATGTCTTCTGGGGGACAAAATTGCCCTTGGGAATCACTGTGATATTGTAGACTACACAACTCAGCAAATATCTTCTGTAAAGGGTCAGGTAGTAAATATTTTCTGTTTTGTGGGTGATATTGTCTCTGCAGCAGCTGTTCAACTTTGCTATTACAAGTAAAAACAGCCATATGAAACATGTAAACACATGGGCATGGCTGTGTTCCAATGAAACTTTAATTATAAAACCAGGCAGCAGGTCAGATTTGGCCTACAGGTCACACACAGTTTTCAAGATCTTAGTAATATTGTATAAAGATTGGAGACTTTGGAGATAGAGTTGGGTTTAAGCCACTTATGAGCTATGTGATCTCAGGTTAACTTCATAAAAATAATACTGCCTATTTCATGAAGATGAGAACTTAAATGAGAACATTTCTAAAATATAGCAATACTTTCTACTTTTTGGTAATAATCAAGAGGTTCATAACTAAAAGTGTTAATGCCATCAGTAACCTCTTGTATAATCAAATGTACTTTTCCCCTGTACCAGATAGTGAGCTTCTGGAAGTGAGCGATGACGTGATTGGCATCTTTTTATGCCATTCTATTCTGTGCCTGGCACAGTGTTGTTGGTTATTAAATGTTTGATGAAGAAACAAATAACTCAGTTCATTCTACTTCACTCAATACAATTTCATTTCATATTATATTTTCCCTATTTCTTAAGAAAACACACATTTTTAATAAAACATTTAAAAAATCTTTGCTAATACTGATAGACATGATAAAATATTTTGTCTGACAATTTATAGATCAAGTGGTTTTACATATATTTATGAGATACATTTTGTACTTTGCTACTGCCTCCAAAAGAGCTAGAATGAAACATTTTTCTATTAAGTATGCTATTAGGAGCATAAAAATATAATGAAATAATTTTTATAATTTTAGAATTATCTTTCAGTATATTAAAAATAAAGTCATGTATTGTTTATTGTTTCTACCAAAATTACAAAAACGAACCCTGCTTCTAGGGTTTAACAATTTATTGCAAGTATTTGTGGTACTTTTTTTTTAGAAGTGAAAACAAGTTTTGATATTGTTCACTTTATTTATTTTTTATTGATTATTTTGAGAGAGAGAGAGAGAAACAATTCATTGTTCCACTCATTTATGCATTCATTGGTTGATTCTAGTATGTGTCCTGCCTGGGGATTGAACCTGCAACCTTGGTGTATGGAGATGATAATGCTCTAACCAATTGAGCTACCTAGCCAGGAAAATATTGTTCATTTCTATTCTTTGCTTTCTTAAAGGCTATGCAAAAGGAAAAGTGTAATCAACAATAGGTATGAGAAATGTAAGGTATCAGAATTCCAACTCCTAGCAGAACAGCCATCCACTGTGTGGGGAGAGTTCGGATCCAGGTTAGGTGTGGTTAAGCCAGACAGCTGCTTGAGGCAACAATCTTCTAGGGACACTACAATATTGTCTGAGGAAAGTCAGAAATGAGGTGCCACATTTCCTTGTAATACAGAGATAGGAGTGTGGCCTACCGAAAATTTATCTTCTCTTTCTTCTTCCTCTTCCCCTCTCCTTCCTCTTTCTCCACCACCGTTGTTCTCCCCCTCCCCCTCTCCCTCCCTCCCCCTCCCTCTCCCTCTCCCCCTTTCTCCTCCTCCTCCTCTTCTTCTTCTTCTTCTTCTTCTTCTTCTTCTTCTTCTTCTTCTTCTTCTTCTTCTTCTTCTTCTTCTTCTTCTTCTTCTTCTTCCTCTTCTTCTTCTTCTTCTTCTTCTTCTTCTTCTTCTTCTTCTTCTTCTTCTTCTTCTTCTTCTTTTCTCTCTCTCTCTCTCTCTCTCTCTCTCTCTCTCTCTCTCTCTCCCCCCCCCCTTCTGTGTCAATATTCTCATGACCATCTTGGGGGGGTGTTGAAGTAGCAGTGTGACTTATTAGGTAGAAGTACAAGTCACTTTCTTTCCTTTTACTAAAGAATACCTTTGTGATCCTAATGTCCAGGAATGTCAAGCATTTCCCAAGAGATCTAAGGCTCCTTTCTGGGTGGTAAGAGTGGAATGGACACTTGTAGTTGGGTAAAAGGCAGCATGTGCCATGAGGGAGACCAACAGATACAGTGATGTACCCTTGTGACGCCACCCAGAGCCCTCATTCTCCTCTCAAGACCAAGGCTGCTGACAGACCCCACTTGATTCACTCTCCAGGAATTACCTTTGACTGAGTGAAGATGCTTTTCTCAAAGTTACAGGTCTCTTTAGGGGAAGCCTGCATCTGATGCCTGGTCAATGCAAAGGTACAAAGGTCTGGCTCCTTTGTCTTCATTAGGGCAATTGAAGTTCCAGAAGCTCCTGCTGAAACTGCAGTACCGTTCAGCTGCTTTCTCTGCCCCATTGTCTTTCCTCATTCCTCACAGGTTTGGTTCTATAATTAATAGAGCTTAATCGCCAGCACCCCCCCATCTCCTATCTTTTTCCAGAGACAGGCGGGTGGGGCTGAAAGTTTCAACATTCTAATAATTTGGTCTTTCTGGTGAACAGTCCCATCTTGATGCTATCTGGGGGCCCACTCTGAGTCACCTTATTAGAATAAATTCAGGGTTTATTAGCATACATTTTAAAAGGGCTCCTGTGAAAAACAAAAGATACTCCTATCACTCAGGAGCTTGCTCCGTGCCTGAAACCAGGGACAGAGACCAAATATATTTGTTATCAGATCACAGCAGGGCAGAACATAAATTTGTAGAACAGTTATTAATACAGTAGCACTTTCTCAAATGTATTATCTAATTCTCAGGCAAGTACCTAGTATTATGAACTGCATGTTTGTGTCCCTAAAATTCATGTTTAAACAATCACTAGTGTGACTCTATTTGGAGCACAGGGCCTGTGAGGAAGTGATAAAGGTTAAATGAGGTTCTAAGGATGGGCCCCTAATCTGATAGGGCTGGTGCCCTTATAAGAGGAAAAGCCATGTGAGGACACAGCAGGAAGACAGCCACTTGCAAGTCAGGAAGAGAGTTCGCACCCAGAACTGAGTTTGCTGGCACCTGGTCTTGAACTTTCTAGGCCCCCGAAACTGTGAGAAAATAAAGTTCTGTTGTTAAAGTCATCCAGTCTGTGGAGTTTTATTATGGCAGGTTACACTGATTAGATACCCAGGGAGGGTGTGAACACACTGCTTATAAAAGCACGTATAGGACTGGATCTTGAGGGTTCTGGGTCAAGGAAGAAAGAATTTAAACTTAGATAAGGGAGAGTTTATTGCTATGGGAACACTGCTGCGATACAGAATTTAATGCTGGCAAGATCCCAGGAGATGCTAATCTGACACTGCGTTGGCCCTTGAAAGTGTAGAAAAATGTTGGCCCACAGTAAGTGAATCAGAAATTCCAACTTTTGTACAGAAGAAGAGATCAAAAGTCTCGGAGATTTGTGCCTGCTATAATGTATTTACTACATGTGACCTAAAAACCCATCAGTTGACCATGTTTAATGAGAGAGCCTTAGAATACTTCATCTACCCAAACAATAGGCAATGTGCTACTGAGACGGGCACCAGCATTCTGAAGAAGTACAAAGGGGGCTGTTCTTTGCAGGCCAGCAGTGATTTAGGGACACACTGTCGAAGAATCGGGCTCTCTGACAGCAGTGTAGATGACATGATTCTGTAACGATGGATGCCACCTGATGGTGCTTCACTAGTAGAAGTAAAGTGGGTGCATTTATTATAATGAGGGGCAAGGTCCCAGTGGAACCTGGGGGCCCGACCTAAAAGAGGTATGGAGATGGTGAATAGATTCTGGTGCCTCCGGTGGTAGAATAAATGGTCAGCCAGCAAGGGTATTAGTCAGTTTATAAAAGAAAAGAGAATAAGGAGTGATGATCAGTAGATGGAAGGCAAGTGCTCTAATCAAATGTCATTATCTTTTGACCAGTTTCTAAAACTGAGCTAGTTCTCCGATCCAAAACCCATTGAAAAGAGGGAGATGTTAGGTCCTCACAGGGAAGGACCCTGTGCAACCTAGGCAAGTATGTTCAGTAATGATTACTCCAAGGCCTCCTCAGAGGCCACTACAATCACTTACACACATTCAAATATAACAAGGATAGAAGACTATTAACATCTGAGTTGACAGAATAGGGTGGGGACATATGAGGATCAAGTAATAAAGGGAGTTTTGACCTAGGCCTTCTGGGTCCATGACCAGTGAGTCATTTAACTTTGGTCCTGAATGGCTAATTGGCATGGATGTACTTGGTAGTCTGAAGAACTCCCATATTGATTCCTTATTTTGTGCTCTGATTGATTGACCAAGTAACAGAAAAAGCTACCAGTTTTGAGTGTGACAGAGCAGTCAGGACAGGGCTCCGCAGCAGGTCCAGCCTGTGATCAAAACACATGACCCAGCAGATCTTACGGTATTACTTAGAGGTATGTGTAGTGAGAAAAGACACGTACAATGCTTGCTTGGTTGATCTAGGGCCAGAAGCGAAAGAGTAGGGACAGTGATCTGAGAAGGAAGCATTATTCTTGAGGAAACCAACTAACCACTTGGTAGAAATTTGATTAGATTGAACCTCTTCTATTCCTGAAATGGCAGATATTTATTATGATAAGAATAGACTCATATTTTGGATATGGGTTTGCCTTTGTTGCCACAGGGCTTCAGTCAGCACCATTGAGCACTAAAGCAATTTGATCTAGTGCTACGTAATCTTGCAAAACTTTGCATCAGACCAAGGGACCTGCTCTACGCCATAAAAGATATGACAGTAGGTACATGACCTTGGAATTCACTAGTCCTATTAATCCATATCACCCCAAACCTGACGTCCTGATAAAGTGTTGGAATGAGGTTTTGCAGGCTATATTGAGTTACCAGATTATAGATGGTTACCTGCAGAAAAGGAGAGCTTTCCTCCAGGCTGCAGTATGCACTCTAAATGAACGACTGTTATCAATGGCTATAATAAGGGACTGTGTTCCAAAAAGGAGGATTTAGGAGTGGCCCTGCTATCATCACACTCAGTGATCCCTTGGGGAAATTCCTGGCTCCCACAACTCTAGGTTCTGAAGTTCCTGAGCCACAGAGGAGAAGCACTTCCACAGGGGACAGTGAGTGCCCCATTAAACTTTATTCTCTGGCTGCCAATTAATCACATGGAGATCACTGTGTTGAAAGGCCAGCAGGCAAGGAATGCAGTCACCAGCCTGGCAGGGATAATTGACCCTTATTATCCTAAAAAGATGAAACTTCTGTAACACCACCAGGCCAGAGAAAACTTTGTTTGGCATTGGTTCACTCACAGGGGTATGACTTTTCACACTCTTATCCATTTTGATAGTACTTGGACAAGTGCCCAGGCAGGAGAAGGGCATGTTAACAGGAGCTCAGTTGCCTCAAGGATGAGAGTCTTGGTTACCCCACCGAAGTTACTAAGACCAAAACAGGCACTGATCAAAGATAAGAGGGACCCAAAATGGGTAATAAAGGAGGAAGGGGTACCAGTTGCAGTTGAGAAACCAGCTGCCATGCTGTGGGCTTTAGTCTGTCCTATTACCCTTCCTCTTGTAAGTTTCTCTAGGGAAAAAGACCAACCCAACCTGGAAACAGCCATTTTCAGACAGGAGGAGCTCTCTAACAGCAAATGGCTTGCAGAGAAGCGAACGTAGTATCATAAATGTGTTCTGTCACCCACATTCCCCTTCAGGACTGAGGACTGATTTTGTAACTGGCAGGAGTATTAGCCACTGATGGCCCCACGCTGAGTCCCTTCTTCAGGAACTGTGCTCCACGTGGGGGAAGCCACTCTGTCCAAGGCTATACTCCCACCACGGAGGCAGCCCACATCAACCAACTGGTTGACTGAGGGGCAGGGAGTGCACACAAGCCAGGACCTCTGCCTGAGGTGGAACAATTCTGAAGGGCCACTCAGAGCCAGAGCTCCTCCTAGGACTGGCTCAGGTCTCTGCTGCTGGATCACAGCTCAGCTTTCCCTCTGCTGGGCCGGCTTCCCTCACTTCTTGCCAGTGCTATTCCTGAGGGTACAACCCTATAAACCTCCTGACGTGAACCTCAGAGTCGGCTTTCCAGGGAAGGCGGCCCACGAAGGCTAGTAAAAGAAACTTTTAAATGTGTTTGAAAGAAGCTTTTGGAAGTATACCCATGTTACTTACCTCTATTCTAAGTGAGTGTGAGTGACTAATCCCACTTAATTAAAAGAAAAAACTAGATGAAGGGAAGAAAAACTGTGACATGAAATGCAATTCCAAATTAAGTTAAAATGATATGTTATGTTAAGAAAAATCTCTTCATGTGATCCCCAAATAAGAAGAATATAATTTTAAAGATTGAAAAACCCCAAATAATATAAAACAGAAGTTGAATAACTATCAAAGAACCGCACCCATCAGGAGGGAACTCCAGAGAAGGGAGACTGGTGGGCTCCCACCCAAAGGTACCGGCTGGGCCAGCGTCTGTCTCCACTGCGCCAAACCCAGATACAGAGAGCTATAGGTAATGAATCCTTTGCCACTGGGTATTTGTTCCAGAAAGGAAAGGGATTCCCAGTACCACTTCCCCATGCTCCCAGCACCAAGAGGCAGAGCCTCTTGTAGGAGAGAATTTAGCCCTCGGTTGATGGTATAATTCAAGACAGAGAGCAGCCTATACATGTCAGAAGGTTATAGCTACCTAAGTGGACCTCCAGATTTCAAAGACTTAAAAAATGATTACTAAAATTGTTCTGTGTATATCGTATTGAATCTGAGGTTCAAAAGAATCCAAGGTCAAGGGCTCTGAACACAGAGTCATTCTAGAATAATAAGGAACCCAGAGGACTCAGGGGCCCCATCTCCCTACCGCCCGAGGCATTCTCTGGACTTTGAATGCCTCCCTGATGGCAGCTTGTTTACTTGTCATTTGTCTCTTTCTCAAAAAAAATACAAAAGCTGTGAAAAGGCATTTGGTTTCTGTTTCTGTAATTGTTTGCAAGCCAGTTCAATGGTAATTTACTGTATTTTATTCGCTGTTTGGAGATGCCACAGCTTCTTTAAAACATTTTCTCCATTTTTCTTTCATTGTTGTCTAATACTAGGAAAAAAAGGCACATGCCCAAGCCTGCATTTTCATCACATTTGGGACCATGTCCTAAAAGAATCTGTTTCCTAAAGAAGGAGGCAAGGATGGGAAGTAGGCGGAATGTGCTAAGAAACATGTTCCCGAGTGTGCTTCACCCACACAGATGGGAGGGGAGCCGCCGCGCTCTGCCTCGGAGCCAGCAGCCTCGCTTCGTCCTGATGCTTTCCACCTCCAGGCTTCCAAGTTCCACCGCCGAGAAAATGGGGTGTGTCGTCCTTTAAATATGGATTATGGAAAATAAGATTATTTTTAAATTCAATGATGACATCTGGCCCTGGGACCTTAGACACCAATATTGTCAAATGACTTCCTTCCTTCTTTGGTTTCTGTGTTTAGCTTCCATCATAAGTAATCTGGGGATGAATATAGGAAAGGACAGTCTAGGTAATTTTGCATATTTGACTCGGTGTGAGCATTACAGGAAGTCACTGTCACCTGTCTGGATAGTGTGTGTATGTGTGTGTGTGTGTGGGGGGCAACAATAATTCCACAGGACCTCTGCCAGGATTATTTTTTTTAAAATGATTTTAAAAATGGTACTTCTGCCTTTCTGAGCTTAGCTTGTATCCTGGGATGATCAGGATCATTCCAAGTCTATCATAATTAAATTTTGATGTTAGATGCTTGGTCCATCTGTCTGACTGTCCTAACCACAGCTAAATGTGTAGTTAGGTATCCACACCTTCAGCTGGAACCACAGGGAACACGCATCTCTCGCATACAGAGAGTTCCCAAAACCCTGTCTCTCTGACCTTTGGAAAGAAGACTGACCTGCTAGTTAAGATCACTTCTGAAACCAGTGCAAAATAGTTACAATCAGAGGGACTCTACTGACCAGAGAGAGGAAATGGGGTTTTCTCTCATGCTTCTTCATGAATTTCATTAGTCTAGCCAAGTAGGGCAATCTAGTTCATTTATTAGGCTACTTCTTTACAAATAAAGTGTGACTGAATCCAGTCTATAAGTAAGGTAGAAGTAGACCTAGAATAATGCTAGGCTTCACACTGCAAATGCCCATCTCCTTCCTCTTCCCAGCTTGTTTCTTTCTAACAATCTCAAGATCTTGCCCATTGCAGAACTATGGGCACTTTGGAAAAGTGTTTGGAAAACTTTGCTCTAATTAGGTAATAATATAATATGTTTGTAGTCCTAATGTCTTCATTTTGTAAAAAATTTAGACAGAGGGAGCCACCTGGGACACCAACAATTTTCTGCCTCATGGGGTGTTGCTATCACATGGGGTCCTGCCTTCCCATCACTGTTAGGGATTTTCCTCTTGGAATCATTTCTTTGACTTAAGGTGCTATGACTTTATGGATCCCCATTAGAAAAAAAATAATGAAATTTATCTGAAAGTATTACCATATGCCATTGAAGTCCATCAGTAATGGGTGGGGATTTTTCTGTGATGATACAGAGCTGGGATAGACTAGTTCCATTAGCAAAGCAAAGTGTTGGCGAGCGGCCCTGTGTAGATTATGGCTTTGTGAAGTCAGACTTTGGACAGATGATGTTGATGGGGAGAGAGGTGTGGGGAAACCGCTTAGACAGGGCATACTGTCACATACGGCAGATTCTGCAGCTGTGACCAGCTGCCCTATGTCATCAAGTGGCAAAGGGAGAAATAGGCATTTCTACTAGTGACGAAGGGAAGAACATTTTCATAAAGAAAACAAAGATGGTGGCACAGAGACCCAGCATTTGACTGTGTCAAGCCTTTGGAAGGACTGGCTGGTTGTCATCTCCAAGTGCCAAATTGAATTAATGGACATTAATGAACTGATATGTTGTTTGTGCCCGAATAGTATGGTGTTGTGTGTGGAATGCAGGCGAACAGAATGAGAAGCAGCTCTCCTCAGTACGCAGGAGGAGGTTGGATGACATGACAGATAGCTAAGCAAACATTTCAATCTACAAATTTATTAGATTTGGGGTAAGGGCACTTCTTTTGAATGCTCTTTAATATTCTATCTTTCTTCCTTAAAACATTTATCAAATTTGTTTGCTTGTGTTTGCCTTTATTGATTACAAATGTTCCCAAATGTCAGGATCGTGGAAAACGGCAACAAACTATCAAGTCCTCATGTGAACAAGCACCACATTTATTCCAAAAGATTGGGAAGACCAGGAGAAAAAGGACTCACCACACAGATGATTTAAATCATGTAGTTAAAAACGATGGAGGGAAACAGACTTTTGGTTAGGGTGCAAGCTGCTTGGATTTGAATTTAATTTAAAGATGGACAGTTTTTCTACAATGTTGGCATTTTGTCTTCCTGCAGCCAGAATAGATTCCATCCAGATGCTTCATGTTTTTGCCCTGCGAGCAAACATTTACATGGGAACTGAGCTGAAGAAGCTGAACAAAGCAACCTTATAAATTCTAAATTTGGGCGATTGCATCATTGAAGTCCTAAACGTACTAACAGTCAAATCCAGCTTTTATTTTTATTGAGCTTTCGCAACGAATTCCCACTGATCAAAGACAACTTAGTCTCTCCTTCCCCAACCCACCCTCACTTTTTCCCTTTGGCACATACATAGTATTCCATAAGGATGACATGGGAATCCTTCTTCTTTCCAACAGACACAATTGCACTGTAGTGAGGGGGCAAAGGGAAGGGGGAAGACAGTGCATTTGGGAAGTTCATTAAGCAGCTGAATTCATCAAATGCTGGAAGGAGATAATTTAGATTTTTTTTGTTAACACAGTAATTTGCAACTGTGTAATGATCAGTGCTTTAGTCTGGGACAAAATTTCACAGTTATACTTAAGTGGAAATGATCTACCACTTATACTGACAAAAATATGAGCTTCTTAGTCATGGTTATTGGTAAGATGCGGACCTTCAGAATCCCCAGTTTGCTTTTTTTCTCATTAGGGTGTGCAGTCTGGGCGGTGGGCAGAGGAGGGACATGTGACTGGGGCGAGTGGGGATAGTATCTCTGCACAGCGTGGGACTCGAGTGGGAGCTTGCTTTTGAGGCTGGAGCTAAGAAGCTCAGAGCTCAAGTCTTTCATTTCTTTATCTGTAAGATCATAAAGACATTGTCATTATGGTGAGTTCAAGGGCAGAGTTATATTTTTGAGGGTCCAGAACATATACTAGTAGGGAGGCTTTCTTTAAAAAGAAGAATATTAATACTATAAATTCTAAGTTGTTATGAGGCATTGGAATGAGCCATTGCAGTTAAAGGGCCCTAAAGTTTAAGCCCTATTAGCATAATGGTAACTCCACCTCTGGGCATGCTAATAATGTCACTGGGGGAAGGGATGAGGGAGGACTGTCCTAGTTTCTGTGATGATCCATAAAAAAGCTACTGTTTGTGAGGGCGGGGCTGCCTTTCAGAGCAGGTAGTAATGTCTATTCTAGAACCCGAGATGGTAGAAACAGTAGATTGCTGTCTGCTCACCACTGAAGGTTGTTAACAGGAATTTTAAGGTGCTGTCCAATCATGAGCCTCCACCGATAAGGCAACCTGTTTTGTAAACGTGATTACTCCCGGGTGCAAATACCCTAGGAGGACACAATTATGTGTTTGAACTCTTGTGTTTCTGACAGTCATAGGCTATGTCATGCAGTTTTCATGGCTGCGCTAGGAGTATCTTCTTCCTGATCTTGTAGATGACTTGATCAACATCACGGAGACAACAAAGGAACGAGACGGTGAGCTTGGGTGTGCCTAGCTGTGAGGTCCTTGCTCAGCTGACCTAACCCTCACTGAAGAGTGCTTAGGGGCTGCTGCCGGGGGAGTTTCTGGAGGTGGTTTGAGCTCTCCGAGTGGTTGCCCTGGCAAGCTGTGCAACCAGCCAAGGGGTCACCCCATCCATTGGGAAGACGAACCAGACTCGCTTCCTCCACGGAGGGTTGTGCTCTCCCCTCCGGTTTGACAGCTGGTCCCTGAAATAAAATTATTTACTCTGCTTTGGCCTTACCAAAACCCGGACCTGGAAAGAGGTCAATGTAACAAGAAATACTTTTGTATTCCTTGGGGTAGTAAATGACCATAAAGTGGGTAGATTCACTTTCTTGTAGAGACCTGTTTTAGAGTATACCCTTATTCTGATTCTGTTTACAAATAGTCTATTTCTTGGATTTCTCCAAACAGGCCCGAATCTCTGAGTAAGAATTGTGGGTTCTGGGCCTCACCACACATGGGTATTTTATAGGGACAAGGAGTATTGCTCAGAAGAGACGCAAAACATTCTAACTCAGGATAGAACTTTTACAAAGAAATCCTCCTTTCTCACAGTCACTGTTCCTTCTCTTCTATCCTCAATCCCCTTGCACTATCGCACGTGCACACACACACACACACTCCCCGTACATGGTAATAAAAACATTATTGAGAATCCAATAATATTTGGATGGTTATGTTTCTCAAAAGCCTCCTCAAACCTTTGGGCAAGAATCGAGTTGTCTTTTTCAGAGACGAATCCCTCCCCATTTCGTATTTAGACACGTGATCGATGGAGGCCAGCGTATGTCTGTTACGCTCTGGATCCACAGTGACTGAATACACATCTCTTTTTTGAAACCATTCAGAACCGTCATTACTTTCTCCAAAGGTGGAACATTTCTAAAGGCAATTAAGTGGAGGCTTTTGATGAGAAGGCTTGTGGGCAGAGAGCGCCTCTGGCTCACTCAACGCTTCCAGCCTGGTAATCAAACCGAACTCCCCCATTCTCCTCACTGCTCTGAGAAGCTTGGAAACAATAACTGTGCTGGTGCGGGCTCGGAATACATTGAAATAGGCTGTCAAGTGTCAGTTTATACAGGAGACGACGGGGTGTGTGCGCTGACATCATGTAATCAAAAGGAAAAAATTACACCACGTGTCCTGCCTGGGAAAAAGCGAGTGCAGCTTAGCAAGTTGCATTTCAATCTCCCAGCTCAGAGCTGCACTGCTTCTGTTTATTCATGGAGCGCCTATTTAACTACCTGGTGATGATTCACAAATAATCGAAGTGTGAGGGCTTCTTGGGATGTTTTCAAAGACATCAGCTCTGGTGGATCAGATAAAATCCAACCCACCTCAGCAGGTACTAACTTCTTTAAGAAAACCGGCTGTCAACAGGAAAGAGATACTCTGAGGGCTCACCAAGTCAATCATTCTTTTGGCAGGCCTGGGAAATTCACTGCTCGATTTTTTTTTTTTTTTTTTTAAAGTGACATTGTTGGGCAAATGCCGAAAGGCAGCACTTTTCATCAATTGGGAATCAATTATGAAGCTCGATTGGGGTGTTTGTTTTTTAAATTACCCACATAGATCAAGATTCGGGGAATGACAGGAACTTGACTGTCCTGCCAAAGGAGCCCACAGAGTAGGGATAAAGGAAAGTGAAATTTGGAACAGGAAGGGAGGGCTAGGGAAACCTAGGTTATCTCCTCTCAGACAAAACTATTACAGAAATCCCCTCTATCCCTTTGCCCTGCCCTGGAAATTCCAGCCTCCTGGAAAAATATCTTTCCTGAAATACTATTAATTTTAGATGTGCAATGCAAATGCAAATTCATACTCCATAGGATGGTGCTAATATTGTTTCTAACCAGATTTCTCATGCCTTGAAACCCACACGGCATCTGTTCTGTAATCCCCCAATATTATCAGCTTGGTGTTAGATTGCCCACGAGTCAGCATGTTCCTGGAAAGAATTTAGAAGGTATACCTTCTTGGTCAGCACAAAGGGGGTATTTATAGGCTATATATTTTATAAATGGCTTAATTGTAAAATATAACACACCTACCAAAAAATGGGTAACACAGTGTCATAGGTATTTTCTTAGTTAATTCAGGAAGCTTTCTGGCAGGAAGATGAAATAGAGTCATAATGAATGGACCAACGAAGGGCTATTTTGCATCTTGTTTTAGTCAATGAAGAAGTAAGTTGGTGGAAGGGGGCCAGAAGATGATATAATTTTGACTGCTGATCTGCTCTGTGAGTGAAAATCAGGTCCTTCTTAAGCATGGTATTTCTCCAGTTTGCTGGATGTTGTTTAGTAAATAAATCAGGGTGGCAGGCTTTTCATCAGAGACCTGGACCAAAGTCATAGCCAAACATAGCAGCCAGACAGGACAACTCTCCTGGCCCAGTGTTCATACAGAAGGCTGAATTCAACAGAAGCTTTTATTAGGTCAAAGGGAAGATACAGGGAACAATGAGGAATAAGGTAGATATGTTATGGTTCAAAAGATTTGCATAAAAAAATGTTAAGTAGAAATGTTTAGTGGGATGCAATAATAGTGTGGCCTGTGTAGGTATATAATCTGAGGTCAAAGTAGTTTATTTAAAATCTAAACTCTATCACTTTCCAGCTGTATGACATTGGTGATTAGTTTGTTATCCAAGCCTTGGTTTCCTTAGCTGTAAAAGAGGGTAGTAATACACAGATCACATGAGGAATGTTACATGTAGGGAGACCATGTCAAAGTCTTAGCACAGTGGCTGGCACATAGTAAGAACTCAATAAATGTGAGTTGCTGCTATTATTATACTATTAGTTGTAGTAGTGCTACATTGTGGGGCTTCTCAGAGCCGTCAGTATGCTCCTAAGTGCTATGAGTTTGTAGAAGGGACCTGAATAGTTCAGCCTGTCCAAGACTTGCTTACCTACTAGCTCTTTCTTCCAGAGAACATCTGGCTAGATTTATGTGTCCTGGCATACCACCTAGAAAATATTGTGACAGACATAGCCCCAAGAGACCCTGGCTCATGTTCTTTAACATTCGATAGAGGAATTTCTCACCCTGGTCTCTACTTTCTCAAACTCTATGCATTCTGGTCTGCTCAACTCCGGTCCCCTCTCCACGAGCCAACCTGGATGTCCCCAGCCAGTTCTCTGTTTCTTTCTCTCAGCTCATTTGGCCCATGTCACTTAGACTTTTTGCCTTGGGTTGTCACTGTTTTGATGGAATTCTTGTCACACTTAACTCTCTTCCTTGATTTTATTTTGCATAGTAAGTCTTCAGCTTGGCAACCCTTAGTTGACTATTCTTAGATCTATTATGCTCCCTCAAGACTGAATAGAGTGTAGGTTCGGGAACCAAGTGAAGCCTTGAATTGAAACTTGATTTTCCCTGCAGGTAAGTGTGAAACCTCAGTCATCACCCTTCCCAAATTCTCTCAGAGTCAGTGTCATCCGTCTTTAGTCCATTGTGGCAAGTTACCCTTCCTTCTGATGTCTTTCCTAACCCACAGCATAGTATCTACTCTACAACAACCTGGATTTGCTGCCAAAACCATATTTCTCTTTATATTGCACGTCTTCTCTCTGAAGTCAATATTTTGTTATGTTTCTTGGTAATGTACTCTTCTCTGTCTTTAAACCATTTTATGCTTTTCTTTACATTACCTAGTAAGGCTTTGGTTCAACCATATTCTGTTGACTGTTACAGAAATTGTGCCCATTGGTGGAGAGTTGGTTGCACGATGCGAGATATCATGCAGTTTACTGAAGAGCTTCAGAGCACAGGCTCTTGAATGAAGATAACCTGGCTTGAGTCCCATCATTTAGTATCTGTGTGACCTGGGCCAAGTTAATTAAACTTACTCTGCTGCAGTTTCCCGGGTATAAAATGGGGCACCTCAGAGGGTTGTTGTCAGTATTACATTAGGCAATACAAGCATATTTTTTAGTGCGGTGTTGTGTTTTCCACCCAATGAGGCTCACAGACATTGTCCAGAATTAAGACACATTCTCTGCTTTCTTGACTCTCTCCATCTGGAGCAGAAGCAGAGGGGCTTTCTGAAGGAGGATGCATTTGAGCAGGGACTGCAGATGCATAGAGGAGAGTTGGAATGGCTGATTCTCTTGGGGGCAGAGTGAGAGATATTATTGGCACAATAGATTGGACATAAATAATGGAGGGTTTTGAATGCCAAATTATGGAATTTTATAGGCAATGGGGAGCCATTGAACATTTTAAACAAAATAGTAATATGTTCAGTTCTGTGTTTCAGAAGCTAACTTTGAGAATAGTGAGGAGGAGGAATTGGAGCAGAAATCGTCCAAGCAGAGAGACCAGTTAAGAGGTTAAGTTCTGCTATTAATTTTTTTTTTCTGTTTCTATTTCCCCTCATTCAGTGTCTTTTTACATAATAGGAATATGTTTTACATGCACCTTTCCTTGGTAATCCTTGATGAGACTCTCCTTGGACTTTTAAATATTTTCTCTATCTCACTGGGCCTGTTTGGTTTCCCTGACCCTCCTGGAATGTATTCAGGAACAAAATAGTTCATACATTTTATGCTTTACTTATAAGCCTCAATTCCCGTAGCTGCCGACCATTACTATAGTATTGCTACAGAGAATCACTGTCTCTTTTCTTCTAGTTTGTGCTGCGTTTTCTCAGTTTAGTGCCCAATTCCTAGGGTGAGTGCTATACAGTAAGTCTTCATTTAATGTCTTTAAGCAAAACAAAGTATAATAATACCAATTTCAGCAAGGCTAATTGACATAAACAAGAGTTAAGTTCCTTTGGCATCTTATCAAAATCATAATGGAATGATGTTGAATGAAGCGATGCTATTTAGAAGACCTGCTGTATTTATACTGAAAGGTAAAAAATATATATAGATATAGATATAGATATAGATATAGATATAGATATAGATAGAGAGATTGATTTAGATAACATTCGAGTCTTGATTACAATCGATGCATAACAGAGCTGGCATTCTGTTCTGGAATTCTCTGAAACAATTCACCTATTTACACCTGAAGCAATTGCAAGGTGTAAACCTCCAATTCAGTTAGATGCACAGCAGTGTCTACTGGTGACCTTTCCGCTGCTTGTCAGCACCTTCCTGTTAAACTCTCCGTCTGCTTAAAATAGAGCACCAATACCTCTGGGCACCTCGCTTTGGATAAACAAAGTAAAGCATCAGATAAGACCATGGGGACTTGGGCTTTATCTAATGCTGCACACTCTTTCTAAAATTGATTCACTTCTCTGCCAACCCAATATGTCCATGAAATAGCCTAGCTGCTGCTACAAGAACAATTATTATTCTGCCGGAGGTGACTTGCATAGTCTCAAGGCCTTGCAAACATCCATTTACACCCAGATGGATGGGAGATGAAGCAGACGTGCGCTGGCACTTCAGGCAGACGATGATGGTCAGACAAGCCACATTGTGACAGCTGGAGAACTGCCCGTGGCCTGATGGGAGAACACTTCCGTGTTTTTCAGATGGGTATGTGTGGAAACATGCTGAATTTGGTCCATGGACACATGGCATAAAGGTCCAAAGTCTTGGAATCTGAATTGTTCGCATTTTCAGACGGACCGACCTGAAGTCCGTAAGCATATAGGGAAGTCCTTGTGGAAAGTCCAGTCCACTCGTGCGGTAGCTTTCCCTGTGATCTAATGTCAAGCTGCAATTCAGTGTATGTAATTGCAACTCATCCTCAAGACATTAGTTTTCAAGAGCTTCAAAATGAGGAAATGTGCCTATTTCTTTACAGGTTTCATTGAATCAAAGTTGACTTAACTGAATCCGCATGCATATACCCTGCATGTGTAGTATTAACATCTGTAGCAGTATACACACCCAAATTAATATTAATGTTCTCAAATGAGTATTAATATCATTAGTGATGTCATTCACTGAAAGTAGAAATATCTCTTCAGTAGCCATTTTGTAATTTCTCTATAAAATTCCAGTTCATGTTTGGCCTTATAAGACAAAAGAAGTGTTTTTTAAAATCTGAGCTAGATGTGTTTATATTGTATAGTTACAAATCAGTTCCCAGTGATTCATGAGGTCATCTCAGGCAAATGTAAAAGATCCCTTAGGGGCCTCATAATACACTTCCTAACAGGGAAATAAGTATTAACATCTGATACCATGGGAACAGGGATGTCTATATTTTTTAAAAATATTGACACAGGAAATTTCAATCCTGTCATAAAAATGAGTTGCTACAAAATTACACGCCATTATTTTCCACTCACTGAAGGTATCTATGTGAGAAAACTGGATTAACCTCTCTAAACGTTAAAGATGAAGGTGGATCCTGTTCAATCAGAATATTTTTTTTTTTATTAGTCAAACTGCACACTGCAGTGAGATTAAAAAAATAGCATAAATGTTTGAAAAGAATTTCAATTTGATCAGAATGATCGATCTCATAGCCATATATTTTCACACACAGAACAAAAAAAGTATTATGTTTTGTATGTAGGGGTTCAGGTGCAAAAGGTAAGAACAAAATTTTGTCAAATTAAAGCTTTTGTTTTATTTTATTATTTATTTATTTATTTTAATCCTCACCTGAGGATATTTATTTATTTTCTTTTATCTTCAGATAGAGTGGAAAGGGGGGGGGATAGAGAGAGAGAGAGAGAGAGAGAGAGAGAGAGAGAGAGAAACATCAATGTGAGAGAGATACATCAACTGGTTACCTCCCACACGACCCCCACCAGGACTGGGGACTGAACTGAAACTGAGGTACATGCCCTTAACTGGAGTCAAACCTGTGACTCTTTGGTCCACTGTCTGATGCTCTAACCACTGAGGCAGACCGGCCAGGGCAAAGCTTTGATTTTAATATCAGTGAGTCATACAAATCCCCCTTTGTCACAAAATGGAAAATTTTGTAAATAAACTAATTTCATCTCAGGTCATTAATTTAGAGCAGCCAATACTTAGCCCGAACCATGTAGTTCCCAGATTATTTGGAGTTTTGATATTGACCCTGAGGGTTGACCTTGAGAGACAAGGCAGACCTCCCACTTCAATGGAAAATTAACTAAGTCAGTTGATTCAGATTCCAGTCTTCTTGAATTCAAAGGTCTTCTATGGTGCTTAAGGAATTCCTAGTCTAGTCTAGATTTGAGCCTTCCAAGTGTCTCAGGGAGTTCTGGTGACTGGGTGAGATCCATGGGAACCTACATCCCAGTGCTACTGGGAACTACCCCAGAAAAGGCCAGTGTTTGCTTGTCACCAGTCTGAACCTAAGCAGCCTGCCCTGTACTTCTAGCATTGAAAGTTGACCAAATTAGAATGTTATTAATAGCAATAAAAACAGTTTGTTTTTAAAAAAATTACATCTTGGACTTTAGCTTCTGCCAAAAATTTGCTACTGAAGTGGAATTAACCTCTCCCTTGCCCAGAATCTAAGTGTCCTTGGTTTCCAACACTTTTTAACTGCTCATTACACTGTATAGTCATTAGTTTGGAAACATATAATTCTTCTTCAAACCTTCCATATTTCTTGGCTTGGTATTTAATATACCTCATTCCATATTTCTTGGCTTGGTATTTAATACATTTATTTTAATAGTTCTTGGCTTATTATTTAAATACACTTCCTAATCTGGCCTAGTCCTGCACCTTTACTGTCTTCATTTACTTTCCCCAACACACTTACTTGATTTCTTAGCCATATCAGGTTATTTGCTGTTTCTGACCTTGGCAAATGGCTTTGCTTGTGCTGTCTCCCCTGCTTGGCATCCTCTTCTGCCGTTGTCCACCTTGACACTGATACTCATCTTCCCAGGTCTATTATAAATGCTAGCCACGCCCCTACATGCTTTCTCAACTCCATGAGAGAGAACCAATCAAACCCCTTGCTTTGTTTCTTTAGTACTTTATACTTTTTACATCGTAGAACTTGCCACATTTTATAACTTGTGAGACAGAGAGTTTGTTGTTTCCCATGCTAAAGCTTGTGTTCCTAGACATTTGAAAACATATATCTGGGTAGGAGTAGTTCTAGGATCTGTGAGGTCAGAATGTTTGATAATTACTTCATGTCCCTAAGTCATGAAAAGGGGTGAGGTGTGAGGAAGACTAGAGTCTGCAGTCTGCTATGAATGAGGAGGAGAGGTTGGTAGATGACCACAACAATTAGAGAGCAAGGGGGTACATTTGCATGATGTAAGCCTCAAGAGTTCAGGGATTTGGGCAGAAAGTGGGGGATAGTGTTAGACTGGAAGAGGCAACAAGAATTACAGAGGATGCTCTGACATTTGAGTGATGAAGATACGTTTCCTACGTCAGCAGTCTTCAAAGAAGGAATCAGTTAATTGCGTTTCAGTTAATACGAGAGGTGAATAGAATATTCTGAGAAAGGTTGGAGACTAGAGAGGAGTCTGCAATTGACCAAGGGACAGTGGAAGGGTTTGGATGGAGGGGAAAAGGAGAGAGAGTGGGTCAGACTAAGTGCACAGAGCAGGATGCAGATGGTGCTGGGCAAGGGGGTGGATTTTGAATGGTAGTCAAGATAATGGTGGTGTTAGGCATAGTGTGTTGGTGTTAATGGTCTCTGCTGTGTGCCTGGACAACTGGACCAATCACCATGGTCTCAGATACTTCTCTCTGTGATACAGTGGCTCACAGAACTGGGACACTCTGAGACTTCTTGGAATGTTGAAGACTCCCGTGAACTAGGACTTAATCCTAGCTCTGTCTTGGGTGTATACAATGGTAGCAAATAGGTCTCCCTCACTGGACTTCGATCTCTTTGCATATAATACTAGAGGATTAAATTCACTAATTCTGGAGAATGTTTCTAGCTATTATTCTATGAAAATTTTTATTTATCATTTCACTGAGTTTAGGCAATTCTTATTTCTTGAGTGTTTTGTCAATCTAAAGAGGGGCACTTTCTAAAAACTAAAAGAAGAGTACATTATTTTATATCTTTATTCAAGAATTTATGGAGCATCTACTCTGGGTCTCAGATTAATGAACTGTAAAGTAAACAGAAAAATTCTGTGCTCTCTCAGATCCTCCAAACTACCAAGAGAGGTGATATATGCTCAGGAATAAATGACATCTAAATAAGTCATGTGCCACCATGCAAACTTTAAAATGAGACCCCTTTCTCCAACCCCCAGGCCACTCCCTGCTTAGACCAATGCCCTTAGCATTTACCATTTTTATTTGGTCCCCAGTATCTTCTAGGGGCTACTTAGGCAGTTCATCTGGTTATGTCTCAAATACATGATGTTTTTAGTTTCTTGACCTCAAGATAATACCAGTTGATTTTCCCCTGAGAAAGTTCAGAAGTAAAAAATGAAAAAAAAAAAAAATTTCTTGGTCCCTGTTCACAGGAAGGAAAACATATCTATGTAGCTTCGAGCTGACTGATCCTAAGAGTTGCTCCCATGAGTAGGCACTTTCTTACTGTGCAACCATGGCAGAGAAGACCCAGACAGGTCAGGAGACTTTTGCTTTTAGGTTTTGCTCAGACATTAATTCACTCCATGACCTATAAAAAGTCACTTCTTGTTGCTGGGCCTTTACCAAGGAGGTAAAATAAAAGGTTTCAATTAGAGGGTCTATATTTCTTTCCAACTTGAACATCTGGGGTTCGAACAGTCCACCTTTGAAGTGCTGTGATCACTAGAAAAGCGCCGATTAGGTCTTTGAACGAATTGGTGTTTTGAGGACCACCGTTACATTGGATCCTCTTATCCGAATTCAACACTGCATTTTTTAACTGCAAAGCATTGTTCAAATATTTTTCAGAACGAGTCTGCTTCCTACACCTTGACATATGTGTCTAGAAGTGAAGAGAGGTGAGGAAGGGGGCAAGGGACAGAATTTAGCACTATCGGTAATTTATGTGTCAAGTTGTTTGGTTTTGTTGAAAGCACATCCTTGAGTTCCCGGAAACCTGAGAAGGAAAGTATTATATGTGTCTCAGAACCTGCTGCGGATGGATTCAGGACCAGCAGGCTACGAGGAAGTATGTGTCAGCATTTGTTATCCAGCAGTGTCTGGTCCTTGGAGTGCCCTCCATCACCTTGAGGTTTGTCATGTCCCACAGGCCACCAATTGGTCATCACTGATTAGGAAAACATGGCCAGGGAATGAGGTTGTCTATTTGGGTCACAAAAAAAGAGGTGGTGCCACAATCTAGCCATTTTTAATGAATGGCCATTTTCATATATTTATTCTGTAGTTTTAGCTATTTGTACAGTCATTTTCTGGACCACTTTTTTGGTGCAACTTTAGGGAAGTTATTTAATTGCTCAGAGCTCCCATTCCTTCATCTGTTCAAGTGAGCACAACAGCCTCACAGGGTGTGTGTGTGAGCATGGTATGCGATGATGTTTGGGGAAACATTTTAAGTTGTTCAAGACAATGGCCGTGCTGGTTTGCAGCCTCTGCAGAAGCTTTCTGGGTGAAATCAGAAATCAGCCCTTGTAAACTAAGGGCGAAGAGAGACTGGAGAAAGAGGCAGGTGGGCAGGCGGCAGGGTTAATGAGCAAGGAAGCTTACTCACCAGGCTTGTCTTGGTGGCCACAGATGAGTACTTTTCCGCACCTGCCCTCAAAATCCTGAAAGTTTGTGTAGAGGCCTTACCTGGGGTTAGTCAGGAGCCCAGCCCAGGTGCTCTCTCTCATCTCCACATCACAGTGTCGGGGCTGTGGGCACCTTTGGGCACAGGGCAGGCAAGCAGATGGCACATTTGAAGCACAGGGGAGAGGGGCAGGGGCCTCCAGCTCGCAGTTCAACCCTGTGGTCATCCCATGTTGACCTTCCCCAGCTCCTACGGATTATTATATCCAGTCGGAAACATAGTGGCCAATAAAGTGATTTTTCCTTTCCAAACCCCCAAAGACAATCCTTTTCCCGTACAGCAGTATTTTTTTGTCATTATTGTCTTGGGAAGTGCAATTTACTCCGTCTATTTCTAGTAAATTTGCCAGTTTGGTAGCTTTGGATCAGATTGGCTGTATTTTCTATAAATCTATTCTGAGCAGGAGTCTGTTATTGTTGGAACGTCAGTTCATTCATTGATGTATGCAGCTGCCAAGACTTTATCACAATTGAAGAAATAACCATGAAAATCAGACTTATACCTGAATTCCTTTACATTTGTTCATTTAAATCTGATCCTCAAAGTATTTGTTTTATTCATTATGCTGCCTAATTTGCCTAAAATAAATCAGGACCCAGTCAGCACTTGATTCCTGGGGTAATTGGAGCTTTTGGTGTCAGCAGTAGCGTATTCACAGGTGTTCCATCATGAGTGCCTGCGTGTGTGTGTGTGTGTGTGTGTGTGTGTGTGTGTGTGTGTATTTGCTGTTAGCTAATAGAAATAAAAGTCGACTTGTTTTAATGTATCAGTTTTACCTGGAGAAAACAGGATGGGAAATAAACTGGATGAATATATTCCCATTTATTACCACAGAAACATGTATAATATCTTTTGAAACTAATCTAAGATTATGATGCAACATTCTCAGGGGACAAGTAAGCATATGGATATAGCCCTAGACAAATTAATATCTATTCTGACATTAATTAATTAATGAGTCATTGAAAGAGCAAGTAAAAGAACGCACATCAGACAGAAGGCAGATCTGATTGTGTTGCTTGATAGTCAGCAATGGAACCCTGTCGGCTCAAAGTCAGTGCAGTGTTTTGTTAGGAATGACAGCTGGGAAAGAAGAGGTAGAAATTCAGGCAAGTACAACTTTCATTTACTTGATATAATTGTTAAGATGAATGTTAGGGAGCTGTCTTCTTCTTTAGGGTCCTTAACAGAGGGGACTTCACACGAAGAATGCCAGGAAGGGGAACCCACTCGCTTTCTGCCTGATGCATACTTTGGAGCCTGAGTGTATACCCGAGGCTCCTCACCACCCAACTCAGTCACAGCAGAGATGTTGTGAGGCTGGCTGAGCATTCTGTATCCTAATTCCTGTGTGTGGGTTTTCCTCCTCACCCAGCACCAAGCAGTGGTCAGACACCAGCTGAGTGTTGCCGGCCAGGGAACAGCCAGTGCAAAGACCCTGAGTAAACTCTACTGGAGCTAGGACCACACGTTGGTTTTCCAGATGCATGAAAACAATCTCCAAATTTTAACAGCTCTTGCAGATTTTTACCTGGTAATTCTGGGGTAGAAATGAGAAATTTGTATTTCATGAAATGGGGAAGCATTTTGTTTCCCATGTACCTCTTTTTATTACTATTATTTTTTAAAATCCTCACCCGAGGATATTTTTCTGTTTATCTTCAGATAGAGTGGGAGGGAGGGAGGGGGAGGAAGAGTGAGGGAGGAAGAGAGAGAGAGGAAGTGAGAGAAAGGAAGAGAGAAACATCAGTGTGAGGGGGACACATCCATTGGTTGCCTCTCACATGACCCGACCAGGGCCGGGGATGAACCCGCTGAGGTATGTGCCATTGACTGGAATCAAATAACGACTCTTTGGTCCACAGGCCAGCGCTCTGACTGCTGAGCCAGACCGGCCAGGGCCATGTGCCTCTTTTTGGGAAACACTAATTTAAATCAAAGTAAGAATGCCCTCTAAATATGCTGAGAGCCTTCCAGCCTCTGCTCAAACATTTCCAGTAACGGGAAGCTATTAACTCTTTTAGAGAGTTTACTCCATAAATATGACTTAATTAATTTATTAATTTATTCAGCAAAAAAACTGTATAGCCTTCCCACTGTGAGTTAGATACTGGGGATGCAACCACACATTGTCTGTGCCTTTATTGTTTTCTGTTTATTTCTAATTGCAATATATATATATTTTTCATTTTAGACAGATTAATAAACAACAGTTACGAAAAACACTCATGAAAAACTTGTTCTTTATCTTACAGGTAGCAATGCTAATATTTTGATTTATTTCTTTTCATTCTCTCTCTCTCTCTCTCTATTTTTTCTATGTTGAAAAAGGAAAGATTGAGATCTCCTTTTGACTAATAATGTATTATTAATATTAGTTTTTATAAATTTTTAAATAACTGCTTAGTATTTCATTTTACATATATATGTATATATGTGTATATATATATATAATGGCTATTTAGGTTATCTAAAAAATGTATACTACAAAAATGCTGCTAATTTTTTAAATAAATTTTCCCACCATCTTTAATTATGTAGTTAAATGTCTCTAAGTGGAATTTCTGAATTAAAATATATAGACTTTTAAGTCTTTTTGAATATGTTGACAAATTGTCTCTCCAGAAAAAACATGATCCACTTTCCATTCTCATTTAACTTATATAAAACTATTCATGTTTTCATACCCTTGGTGATAGTGGTATTTCATTCTTTTTATTAAAAAGCCATAATTATTAGAAAGTTCTTATTTGCACTGAGCTCAGTTTTGCTTATTCAAATTTTCATACTATTGATCTGACTTCTGTCCTTTGGAGATTTGTGGAGTAATTTCAATCCCCCTTCATTAAAATGGAATTTCAAATATTTAAAAATAATTATTATGCCTCCACTTGTCTCTGCCCCCAGTTTTCTTTCTTTTCTCCAATAATTACTCCGATCACCCACTTTCCAGGGTCTCCACAGCTCTGGTCTCACTGTTCTAGATAAGCCTCAGTCAATCAAAGTCTTTCTCTTAAACTATGGTGGCAAGGGTTACTAAGGACTGTCACAGCAAGAACACGGCCTTCGCTGTTTTGTACAGGGTACTTCTAACTGGTGCACGACCAACAGGCATTAACTTTTCTTGGAAACGATGCCAATCCATTGGCTCATAAATAAATATCAACCCAAATTCCAAGGCAGCTTCATGAACGATGTCATGGTCGTATCTGATATCTGCACTTCACTGGTGCGGTGTTTTCCAAGGCCCAAGTGCAGAACTTGGATACAAATCGACACAGTTCTAGCTTGTTGAGTTCTTTTCAAAACATATTTCATCACCAGATGTGTATCTTGTATAAACTTGATACGGGTATCTCTTGGCTTGTAGTAATCAAGAGACAGACTAGATGGTGACTGTTGTAGAGTTCTGCCACACTGTCTTCTGTTACTGACCCGTTCATCAACACATTCGATGTACAACGCTTAGTTTCTGTGCTACCTGCAGCTCATCGTGTGTGTGTGTGTGTGTGTGTGTGTGTGTGTGTTTCTGTTGTTAAGGATATGGAGGGGAAACTCTGTAAAATAAACCACAAATGAAATATTTTAAACTTACTGAAATCAAGTATACTCTTAGTATGGTATTTTCTTGACCTTCTTGCCTATAATTCCTTTTATAGCCCTGGCCAGTTTGGCTCAGTGGTTAGAGTGTTAGCCCGTGGACCAGAGAGTCCCGGGTTCGGATTCTGCTAAGGGCACGTACCTCAGTTTCAGCTTGTCCCCAGGCCCGTTTGGGGTCATGTGGGTAGCAGCCACTTGATATGTCTCTCTCATATTGATATTTCTCTCTCTCTCTTCCTCCCTCTCTCCCTCCAGCTCTATCTGAAGATAAATGCAAAAAAAAAAAAAAAAAAAAAAGTCCTTGGGTGAGGATAAAAATAAAAATTATAATTCCTTTTTGAAAAAAATTAACATTAGTTTGGCATGGACAAGTTTATTGTCCACGTTGGTTCCTTGGTTTCAACTTAATTCCAGAATATGGCCAGTGTCAACATCAAGGTCAGCTTGATGTAGCTTCTAGTTTGTAACTTCATTTTTCCATTTTGAAATGTTGGGCTATCTGCTCATGTCTTACCTAATGATACACCTTGCTATTATAGTAGATTAAGTGTTTTCTTTTTTAACTAGCCCAGTGTATAACATTTGAGTCTAATAACTTCTATTCATTCAAGCTATCTCTTTTTACTATTTCCTAGCATCTCTAACTAAATTTCCTGGACAACGATGTTGTTACCTACATTTCCCAATTTGAAAGTCATTCTACTTGATGTAGAAGATGATCTTAAATAGAGGTCGAGGACTTTTACTTTTGCATTACTTGTCAATAGTATGTTATTTATCTCAATTTGTAGAGTTAAGCCTTCCTCATTCTTAATATTATGGACATACTTTTAATTACCCAATTGTTGTTCTTAACACTTTTGCCACATCTGTGTGGCAAAACACACATCTGCATGTTTTAACATAGATTTTTACCTTCACACATGAAATGAATTGCCCTTATCATAGCTGATCTGTATATGCCAAACAATTCTGAGGACTTTTCCACTGTAAATGTAATATGTTCCTCTTTCCTTGCTCTGTTGGAAGAAAGTCACAAAGCTCAGCCCATATTCAAAAGGAGGGAGAATTATAATCTTTTAACTTATTTCATCTCTGCCTGTCAAATTTCTTTATTTTGGACTCTAAAAGTCTCCACCACTAGATGGATCACATTTATTCAAACAGATTTCTGCTCCTTTTCTAAACACTCTCCTCCTTCCCGTGTCTTGGGATCAGCTCCCTAAAACTTCCCGATTTCCCTACATTCTTTTTCTCTTTTCTGCAGCATCAATATGATTTTAATTGTTTTCATCTGAAACTCAGCATGGCATATGATGGCTACTTTATTTTCCCTAGTTTCCCAAAGTTTGAGTTGAAAGATAAGTTGTGTTGGGTTAGAAAGTTATTCATGAAAGCAAAATGAGCTACATTTAAGCATAATAGATAAAGAGTTAAAATAACTTGTCACTAGTTAACAACTGATGGAATAGCTACTCAGCTATGGTGTAAGGATTCCAAGGTGTGTCAGGGAGATGCAGAGATCTTTGGGGAAGGAGGCCCTCTTTACTTATCTTCATACATTTATCTCCTAACACATTTAATGGCACCAAATATACACCCAATACACTTTTTTTGTTTATAGAGATATGTCGGTATAGGTTGATACACACACATACACCAATTCCTATACAGCAAACACACATAGAAAAAGCAAAGCACTACAAAAACCAAAGCACTGTTTTTGCCCAGAAGATGCGATAATCCAGTTACCATTGATGGTAACCATCTGTTACCACTGATGGACCTAAACTGACACATCATAATTACCCAAAGTCCATCATTTATTTCAGGGTTCACTCCTGGTGATGTAGATTCTATGGGTTTGGACAAATATATACTGACATGTTGCCATCATTATAAAGATGGATACATGCCTTTGTAACAATTAAATATGAAAATAAGATCATGGCCAAAAGTGTTGTCTTTCTTTCCCTGGGTAGAGGAGAACTCCAGGCAGAGCAGTTCCCTCATCTAGATGTCCTGGCTTTGGGCATCCAGGCAAGGCGGAGGCCCTGTCATTTGAGTTTAGATTATGCAGATGACCTCAGCTGGGTTTAAATCTTTATCAATGATGATCTTTATCTATGCATTAATTTGGGATTTTCCGAAAGACAGATTAATGAAACCATACATCTTTACTAATTAGGCTTCTTCTTCATTGGTAAATATAGTCATGAATTATTTGTAGACAGTTTTGAAATTAGTGACCAACAACTCTTCCACAAAGTAATTTAGTTAGTGAATTAAAAACATCGTGTGCGACTACAAGTAGCTGATTCCAAAGAACTGCTGAGTTGAGTTGCCATGTATTAGCTTCATTATGCAAATAGGTGTCCTGAGAGAGCCATCCCAAAGACTATTAGCCTCTCTCACCTTTAATAACCTAAGATCTCCCGTTCCTGATGTGCGCAGGTGAAAATATGTTCCGCCTGTGGGTAAAGGTGTTACTAACGCATAATTCTTTAGCTTCTTTGCCCCTACACTAGAATTCTATTTTGGCAAACCTCTTGGGTTCGGTTGCCAGAGAGGTAAAATCCTGTGAGTGCGGCAGTAGCATCATGAGCGAATCTTGGTAAATTTAGAGGAGAGGACCGGGTTACTGTTTCTGGGCTGCTATCTTTATCTGTAAGCAACACTCTGTCTCCCCTCCCCTGTTGTACAACTGGTCATTGGCAAATGCTCTAACTGGCACGCCTTTTCAATGTGCGCCTTTGTTTCTATCTGTGGATGTGTCAGAATTGCCAGTGAGATTTCAGATCCAGCCTTTGTGCAGGAACAGATGATTTATAGGGAATGCTAGTCTCAGGCAGATAGTGCCTTTATCTGGAAGAAAGTCAGCCATGGCCCTTGGCAGGCTCAGAGAGAGTAGTACCATTTGGTGGCTAGAGTGGTCACTTCCAAAAACGCAATGCAAAGCAATCTTGCAGCCTCTTGAAGAGGTATTTGCTTGATGTGGGTGTCTGTTGACATCGAGAAGGTGTGATAGTTCACAGGTCTGAAATAGTCACCATGGGCATTTCCAAAAGTTAATCATCAACAGCTTCAGCCTTGGAAGCGTTCAAGAATGCTGCCAGTATAAATGACAGTTAACCCTGATAGTCAGGCTTTTCCAGCTTTGCTGATATGGGAGTTTAATTATTTGGTGACTTACAAAGAAAATAAATAAAAACAGTTGTGTGTCCTCCGTCCTTTCTGCCCCTCAGAGTTGTGATCAGTATTCCCTGTCACAGAAGGATTTGAGGAGGAGACGGCAGAATGCCTCTCTTAGAAGAGCCCAATTCAGAGTCTCAGTGTGAACCGCTAAAGCACTTGGAACTTCTTGGTGACTTGATTCATCTCATGTGGGTGGCACTTATATGGCTGAACAAAGACTGAAAGTTGTGCCACTTACGTGTGTTCAGGTATTTAAAAAACAATGCGAAAGGCCAACAAAAAGTTTCATGAAATATGTATCCCACATTTTAGGGAAAGGGGTGATTTGTTTCTTTTATGGTCTACTTTATTTATTTACTTTATTTATTTATTTATTTATTTATTTATTTATTTATTTTTGTCCTCATCCGAGGACATTTTTGCATTTATCTTAAGATAGAGCGGGAGGGGGAGAAGGAGGAAGAGAGAGAGAGAGAAACATCGATGTGAGAGAGACACATCGACTGGCTGCCATCCACATGACCCCAACCGGGGCCAGGGACAAACTGCAACCAAGGTACGTGCTCTTAGTGGAAACAGAACCCGGAACTGGGGTCCACGGGCTGACACTCTAACACCTGAGCCAAACCGGCCAGGGCTTATTGCCTACTTTAAATAATTTGTTGTATTTCATCCAAATTTTTTCTTATTTTTTAAAACTGTATGCTACATCATTTTTTTTTTCTTCCCCTATCTCCAAAGATCTGCTCTTTGTAAACCTCTGTGGTCACACGTCCTCGTGTGTTAAAGAACATAATGCTGTCACATGATCCTCTATCTCTGTCCTGAAGTTTGACTTCCCTTCAAATAGCTCTTTTTGTGGCCCTTTGTTTTTTCCCCCTTTCGCTCATACTCTCTTCTTACTCTTCTGTTTGTGGTTCTGCCTTCCAACAGGGCCTATTTGTTTGTTGTTGTGGAATTTGGGTTCAAGTAAGCTGTGCTTGTAGAGACCTTGAAGAAGCCAATGGGACAACAAAATGGAAGATTCTTTTCTGGGCAATTAATTAGTTTTCTCTGTGCTTACTTATTTGTAGTTTGCTGATTCTATTTAGTATCTGCAACCTTGTGGGCGACTATAGAGGCATCATAGTTCTAACTGTGTTTAGTTGACATCTGTTTCTTAGAATATATTGTCTGCAATTTTCTTAGCCCAGAGTGAAATATACCCAAGCGCTTCATGGGATATTTCAATATCCAAAATGATTTTTATTGTTTTCCCAAACTGTAATAAAAGAGGTGTTATCTTCTTCATTCCCCTGACTGGATTTAAATTTAGAGGAAGATGAGCGCATGCATTTGACAGCCGGAGGTGTAAAGCAAAGCTATTTGATATCAGGATTGGAATGAATCACCAGCATAGGAAACAGTCATGAATATTTTCTTGGGGAGAGAAAGTGTTGTCAGATTTAACCACTGTCATATCAGCTTATGTATAAGGTACATATCCCGACATCCTGGCTCAGGATTTCACAGGACAAGAACAGAGTAATTGTGAAAAATGGGTTACAAAGCAATTTCCAGGTAGAAAAGAATGAAAAAAAATGAAAATGAACCTTGAGGGATCAAAAAACACTTTTGAATAATTTTTCTTTTTTTCTCTCCATTTTTCATTTCCACATAAACAATCTTTTGATTTGAAAGACTGTGTAGAAGGGATTGTAATTTGAGGCATGCCAGAGTCCTACAAACTCATGCATAGCTCAGTGCTCGATAGTAAGTGTACTTCATGTTCCCGAATGCTTGTACCAGCTGAGAGCAGACCCTAGATGTGCATTTTGCAAGAGGATATGAGACAATCCAGGATATGTTACAGACGGGCAGTCTCTGCCCTGCATGACTTGAACCCAGAATCAGCGTCACTACTGCTCAACACTCCAGCAAGTCTCAATAAGCCCGTTTCCGGAAGCTCGTCTTCTAACTCCACAGGCCTGAAAATTAGGATAAGTGGTAAAAATATAATATTTACCAAGCCCACCAGTGCTATCTCTGATATAGTAGAGAGCCTAAATATGACGCAGACCTTCAGACAAAGGTCACAGACATGAGGCTCTAATAATCAGAAATGTGCAGGAAAGATATCCCTCCAAAACCCAACATAAAATACATCTCCTCCTTAACCACACAAGTTCAAACCACTTCACTAACTCAGCCAATTAGAAAGCAAATGAGCAAAATAAACACCCCAGAAATGCCATGCTTGGCAGAATGGAGACAAGAAATGATGGTTGATGGTCCCCTTTATCCCCAACCCCTCTGGACTAAATACCCCATATCCACAAAAAGGAAAGTAATAGTCATTCAGAGATGATTGTAGACTCTATCCATCAGCTAGGCTTGGGAGCTATCCTCATACACATCATCACAGTTGTGGCCTTCTGGAGGGGGACCGTCTTGTCCCCCATCCTTTCTTCCTACCACTGAAGATTTATTGCCTGAGTCTGCTAAAATCTTTCAAACTTATTCATGATGATTGTCCTACAATTACAGAAAGTTATGCAACTTCTGGAAGGCAAGATAATAATGCATCTTATTTCCACTTTGCTATGTTGATGCATTTACCTTACCTTCAATTTTGAAATTCCTAAGCTGTAAGTGAAAGCATGTTCTTTGACATTTACGGTGCTGCTATTGTTAGCTCAGTCTTAATTGTTTAGAAAGAGCAAACTAATGCTGTTTGAGAGAAATATTTAAAACTCTCTGGCTTTCATACTAAATATACATATAACTTCACATTAGAAAAAAGAGGATTGTCTTAATACCTGAAGTAATAGTTCTGTTTAAAATCTAAGTAAAAAATTCACAGTGATTCCAAGCAGCATACAAATTGGAAGCCTTCTATATATTTCACATAGGAGCTAGCCTAGAATATGTTTATGCCACTCTAATTTCCTTGGAATTATCTGCAACTGACTTTTGAAAATTGGAGAAATCATGTGTGCTTAATTATAGCTGCATTGCAGAACAGTTCAAGTACAATTTTAAGACATCTTAAGCAAAAGGCATTTTAGTAGCCTTCAAGTGTATATCTTGCATATGTTATTTTCCCTTTTGAAGACTTCCATACACCTTTGAAATCTCAAGGTCCTGGGTTCCAGTGAGAGAAATGTTTCATGCTCACTTACGTTCCAGTGTAGTAGAGATGTTTAAACACTAAATTAAGGAAGAGTCATAGAAGGTACAAGCAGAAATTATCCATGTTACGCCACAGTTGAATATAGGTGGCTTATTTCTTTCATTCAGTCATTTCTCAACAAATATTAAGTAGATACCTGTATATATTATTTTATTTCTAGGCCCTGGGACTATAACACTAAACAAGAAAAAAAAGTCCCTGCTGTTATGAATCTTACTTTCTAGTATGGGAGTCAGAGAATAAGCAAATAGATGTAGTAATGAGAACTATATAGAAAAATTAAAGCAGGATAAAAGAGAGAGGCTGGTCCAGCTGGTGTGGCTCAGCATCGTCCCATAGACTGAGAGGTCCTGGTTCGATTCCTGGTTGGGGCATATGCCTGGGTTGTGGGCTTGATCCCTAGTATGGGCTGTGTAGGGGCAACTGATTGATGTTTCTCTCTCATATTGATGTTTCTATCTCTCTCTCCCTTCCTCTTTCTGTAAAAAAATCAATAAAAACATTTTAAAAAAAGAAAGAGGCGGCAGGCTATTTAGATAGTGTGGTCAGGGGAAGTAAAAATTTATTTTAATCATATGTTTGATCATTTAGGCATGTAATCAATATGAATATAATATTTTACATTCTTTTCATTCAATTTCTTCAAAATCTGGTGCATGGTTTATACTTAAAGCATGTCTCAACTCAGAAGCAAATTTTTCATGGAGAAGAATTGATTTGCATTTTGACTTTATAAAATTTATAATTGATAAGGAAGATTAATGTATCCATGTTTTCCAAACATGCTCAAGGGTTTTCTGATAATTAAATTAGTACTTGTAATTTAAATTAATGAAAATTAAATAAAATGAGAAATGTAGATCGTCAGTCTCAGTAACCACAATTCAAGTGTTCAATAGGCTATGTAGCCAGTGGCTGCTGTATTGGACAGTAAGAAGCTCGAAGTGGCTGGAAAAGAACAAAGTAAATGGAGAGCTGGGCAGAGGCATGAAGACAGAGAATTTAAAGTCATGGGGAAATGTTTGAATTTCATTCGGCTTGTGATAGAAAGTCTTTGAAAGCATATGAATAGAAGAGTGACATGCTCTGATTTGTGCTTTAACAAGATCCACCCTGGCATCTGTAGGGGAGAGAACAAAAGCATGCAGATCTCGTAGGAGATCACTGGGTCATTAGGAAAGGGATGGAGGAGGTATGGTACAGGGATGCCCTAGCACAATCATTGTGCAGGAATGTTGAGAAGCCGTTGGTTTCAGGGTGTATCCTGGATGGTGGAATTGACAGCATTCTACTGAATTATTTGCAGGGTAGGCGGCAAAGAGGAGTTCAAGGTGACTCCCAGGATTTTGGCCTGAGCAACTGTGTAAATGGCAGTGCTGCTAATGGGATGGAAATGACAAAGGGACTGGGCGGAGGGCATGGCTTGAACACATGAAGTATGATTTGACTACTAGCCTTTCGAGTGAATAGCTGAGTTTGGAACTCAGTGGGAAAGGTTAGAGCTGGAGTCAAGAATTTACCACATAGATGGTATTCAGAGTCATCTGGATGAGGTCGTTCAGGCATTGAGGGTACACGGGGAAAAGAACAAGTCTGAGAAGTGAGTCTTGGGCATTCTAGAATTTAGATATTGGGAAGGTGAGGTGAAGTCAGGGAAGGATAGTAAGATGGATGGTCGATGAAGTAGGAGGACAGCTAGGAGAGTATGATATCTTAAGACCAACTTTAGCAGTCTGTTTTGCAAGGAAAGAGCATTTGAAGAGAGCTTAATAAAGATGCTCTTTACAATGGTGTGCTCACAACATAGAGAAGGCCCAAGGATATAGTTAAGGTATCAAGAGGTGGAAATGGTGTTACCACAATTGGGCCTAAAGGACAAGAAACAAGAAGAGAAAGAGAGAGAGAGGGAGAGGGAGAGGGAGACGGAGAGGGAGAGGGAGACGGAGAGGGAGAGGGAGAGGGAGAGGGAGAGGGAGAGGGAGAGGGAGGGAGAGAGGGAGAGGGAGAGGGAGAGGGAGAGGGAGGGAGAGAGAGAGAAGGGAGATAAAACTACTGAGGAGTCACCTAATAAAAATGTGGCATTGAATTGAAGGGTAACAGTCCATAGCAGCACTGCAGGGGGTAGTTAAAACATTGACAATCCAACTTCTATTTTATTCCATCTTCCAATGTTCTGCCATTGGCCAGATTGATCCAGAAGCCAATCAGGAGAGACCCTATGGAATCAGCAGTGGTAAACACAGAAAACAATCACTGGAGTCCTGTGTGTTTCAGTAGGATGAATTCACCCAAAACAACTGGCCATCTCAGTGGCATCCATGCGTCAGAGGAAATTAATTTTGAATGCCTATTATCTGCTCATATTTTCCCCTCGCTGCTTACTAGATAGACATCTCTAGTCAGACGCTTCAGAGACACTTGAAAGTCGACCTGTCCACAAGCCTTATTATCACCCTACCTTTATCCCCAAATGTCTCTCCCTCCTGTCTTTGCTATCTGAGTCAGTGACCCCACTAACAGAGTCATTATGCCAGGAATCTAAGAGTTAGTCCCAGCGACAATATGCCTTTCAATTTGTCTTCCTGTCGGACTTGAAAACGTATCTTCTGTTTTCCTCATCTCCTGCTAACACTGTCTTAGGTCAAGCTCTCAACATTTCTCACCTGGAAATAGACTTCGGCATCTGATTTATTCCTCCTCAGATTTTTCAACCATGCTTTCAGGAGAGTTATGATCTAAACTACAGATCTGATCTGCTCACCCCTTTCTATTCCCTCTCCCATGAGGCTTTGTGACAGGACACCTGCCTAACCTCCTCATGCCTCCTCGCTCTTCCTGTTTCCCCAGCCTCCTCCTCCAACTTGTTTCTGAGCAATAACAAATCACGCCTGTGTCCTCCAGCACACCCCACTTCTGCAAGCCCATGTGATTTGCTCAGACTGTCTCTCATCTACACTCTTTCAACACCCATTGTCTTTCCCTTTCAAGCTTCGTTAAGTTTACCTGCTAAAGGAAGTCTGCCCTCCCACAAAAGCTATTCTTCGGGCAAACTTTGATTTTTTCGCCCTTATATATGACAGTGATTATTACTGGTTTATAGGTCTGTAATCACTCCCTAGGAAGCCCATCGCTTGGCAGGTGTAGCTGGAGACTCTTCATCTCTGTATCTTTGTATCTTGCAATTTGCTAAAGTTTGAGCTGTGGAATTATTTCAGGACACTGGGCAAACTTGTTTCTAGATGGGGATTAAAGTAAGGATGAACTTGGAATTAAGAGGAAAAAGAATGCCCAGGCAATCTGATCTTGGTATGAAGTGTGCCAAGCTCAGCAGAAGGTCAAAGTCTGGATAGAAATAACACAGACAGAGGCTAATGCAACCAGGAAGCCTGCTCTCTGGAGGACAGTCTTTGAAATCTTTCATCACCCTTTGCGCAACGTCCCTCCTATTGGTAACATCATAATATTCGTTCCTTACTTGAGCCAGAGAAGTCTGCCAGCTGTCCTCTCCATGTGGTTAATTACGTGCTTAAGTTCTACTAAACGCCATTTTCCAAGGGCTGTGCGAAACACTTGACTTATATCGCCTCATTTGATTCTTCCAGCAACCAAGCCATTACCCACAGAGGCAGCAAACATCTCTGGTTAGCAACTAGTTACCATGGACTCTGGCAACTCCAGGTTGCCAGATCCTGGAGCATGTTATTTAACCTCCTTGAGTCTCAATATTTGCATCTTTAAAATGGGATTGTTAATAGCACTTACCTTGCATGATTCTCATGAGCATCAGTGAGTCAATATTTATAAAGTACCCGAGACTGCCTGGAACATACCGAGTGCTATGCAAGGGATCGTTAAGGGAACCGTACCATTTCCCTTTTCTAATTTCTCCATCGTTCTTTCACAGATTCCTTCCATCAAACCAGGCTTCTTTTCACAGCTTCTCTTATGAGTGACTTTTCCCCAAAGGTTGTGCAGTTTGTTTGAATATATGGGAGTGGATACCAGAGGGACTGGGATCTATTTCTGGGTCTGTCACTGGTGACTGTGTCAGCTTTGGCATACTATTAACCCTTCGGTCCTCAGATCACTCCTAATGGGCTTGGTAATAATATTACCATCTTTGGAGACTTCTGGGAAGGTCTAATGAGATTACATGAACATACATGAATGCATATAAATGATAAGCTGTAGGAGGCTATAGCCATGTTAAGTGAACAATAGTGATTGTAATAAGAGCAAATACAGCTTCTCTACCTGGCCCAGTCTCGAAGTCACTCTAGGAACCTCCATAGGAAGGTCATAAACACCACTGTCTGATTCTTTTGGGCTAAGGTATCCCTAGAGCCATATCTGACATTCTCCCCTTTACCAAATATGAAGGAACATAGACAATGAAGGTCTGGAATCCATTTGAGGTCTGGAATTCTTCAATCATCTCCCTGTCATGATTAAACACACTCAAGTATTACATGACACACAAACTAGCAAGACCACATGTTAAATCACGGCTTTTGTCCACATACATGTTGGCTCCTGGGAGCTTATTAATTCCTACATTGCTCCCTTTTCTCCCTTCTGTCCCATCCACACCTACTCATCCCTCTTCTTGTATCAACTAGCATCTCGGGACTCTAAATGTTCCATGTTTTATGTCCTAGGAGCTCCCCTTTCCCTGATGCTGTTCCTGTATCTCCACAAAGAAATTATGGAAACAGTTGGGTCGTTTTTTTAAATTGTTTTTTGTTACAGATGTTTCTCCTTCCCCTCCCCATTGACACCCTCCTCCCCATCCTCCCTACCCCACCCCAGCTTTGTTATCTATGTCCATTGGTCATGCATACATACATATACGTTTTGTGGTTTATCTCTTCCCTCTCAAGCCCCTTCCTCTGAGACTTGTCAGTCTATACCCACCTCTATGTCTCTGGGCCAATTTTGTTCATCAGTTTTGTTTAGTTCGTTATATTTCACAAATAAATGAGATCATGTGATATTTGTCTTTCTCTGCTTAGCTTGTTTCGCTTAGCATATTACTCTCCAGGTCCTTCCATGTCATCTCAAAGGATAAGAGATCTTTCTTTCTTACAGCTGCATAGTACTCCAGCTGTGTATATGTACCATTGCTTTTTAATCCACTTATCTACTGATGGACACTTGGGTTGTTTCTAGATCTTAGCTATTGTAAATAATGCTGCTATGGACATAGGGGTACATATATTCTTTCTGATTGGTGTTTCAGGTTTCTTAGGGTATATTCCTAGAAGTGGGATCACTGGGTCAAATGGCAATTCATTTTTTAACTTTTTGAGGTAACACCATAGTGTTTTCCACAGTGGCTACGCCAGTTTGCATTCCTACCAGCAGTGTACTAGAGTCCCCTTTTCTTCACACCCTTGCCAACACTTGCTGTTTGATGATTTGTTGATGGTGGTCATTCTGACATGTGTGAGGTGACACCTTATTGCTGTTTTAATTTGCATCTCTCTGACGTTTGGTGATGTTGAGCATTTCTTCATATGTCTCTTGGCCATTTGTGTGTGTGTGTGTGTTGTGTTTTTTTTGGAGAGGTGTATATTTAGGTCCTCTGCCCATTTTTTAATTGGGTTCTTTGTCTTCCTTTTGCTGAGTTGTATGAGCACTCTATATATTTTGGAAATTAACCCCTTATCTGATGCATCATTGGCGATTATGGTCTCCCATATAGTGGGATCCCTTTCTGTTTTGATGATTGTTTCTTTTGCTGTAAAGAAGCTTTATAGTTTGATGTAGTCCCATGTGTTCATTTTTTCCTTTGTTTCTCTTGCCTTAGGTATTGTATCAGTGAAAATTCTGCTGCGTATGATGTCTGAAATTTTGTTGCCTGCATTTTCTTCTAGAATTTTTATGGATTCACGAGTTACATTTTAGTGTTTTATCTATTTGAGTTTATTCTCATGTACAGTGTAAGTTGGTGGTCTAGCTTCATTTTTTTGCAAGTAGCTGTCCAATTTTCTCAACACCATTTATTGAAGAGACTGTCTTGACTTCACTGTATGCTCTTGCCACTTTTGTCAAATATTTATTGAACATATTGTTTTGGGTCCATTTCTGGGTTCTTTATTCTGTTCTATTGGTCTATCTGCCTTTTTTTGTGCCAGTACCAGGCTGTTTTGATTACAGTGGCTTTGTAGTATAACCTGAAATCTGGTAATGTGATTTCTCCTACTTTTTTTTTTTCAAGATTGCTGTGGCTATTTGAGGTCTTTTTTGGTTCCATATGAACTTTTGGAGTATTTGTTCTAGTTCTGTGAAGTATGTCATTGGTATTCTGATGGGGATTGCATTGAATCTATAGATTGCTTTGGGTAGTATGGACATTTTAATGATGTTAATTCTCCCAATCCATGAACAAGGTATATGTTTCCACTTTTTTATATCTTCCTCTATTTCTTTTTTCAATGACCTGTAGTTTTCTGTGAAGAGGTCCTTTACTTCTTTGGTTAAGTTTATTCCTAGGTATCTTAATTTTTTTGCTGTGGTAGTAAATGGGATTCTTTTTTTTAGATTCTCTTTCAATTTCATTATTGGTGCATAAGAATGCCATCGATTGCTTGACGTTAATTTTGTATCCTGCTACTTTGCCAAATTCATTTATTAAGTCTAGTAGATTTCTGATGGTGTCTTTAGGATTTTCTATGTACAATATCATGTCATCTGCAAATAATGACAGTTTCACGTCCTCCTTTCCAATTTGGATCCCCTTTATTTTTTCTTCATGTCTAATTGCTGTGGCTAAGACTTCCAGTACTATGTTAAATAGAGTGGTAAAAGTGGGTATCCCTGTCTTGTTCCCGTTCTGAAGGGGAATGCTTTTACTTTTGCTTATTGAGTATAATGATGGCTGTAGGTTTTTTATATATGGCCTTTATTATGTTGAGATATGATCCCTCTATTCCCACCTTGCTGAGAGTTTTTCTCAGAAATGGGTGCTAGATTTTGTCAAATGCTTCTTAGCATCTATTGATATGATCATAGGGTTTTTATCTTTCCTTTTGTTTATGTGGTGTATCACATTTATTGATTTGTGAATATTGTATCATCCTTGCATGCCTGGGATGAAACCCACTTGGTCATGATGAATACTTTTTTTGATGTATTGCTGGATCCGATTTGCTAATATTTTGTTAAGGATTTTGGTATCTGTGTTCATCAGGGATATTGGCCTGCAGTTTTCTTTCTTTGTAGTGTCTTTATCCAGTTTTGAAATTAAGATTATGTTGGCCTCATAAAATGAGTTTGGAAGTGTTCCATCTTGTTGGACTTTTTGGAATAGTTTGAGGAGAGTGGGCATTAGATCTTCTTTGAATGTTTGGTAAAACTCCCCTGTGAAGCTATCTGGTCCTGGGCTTTTGTTTGCTGGGAGTTTCTTAATTACCTCTTCAATTTCCTTACTTGTTATTGGTCTGTTCAAGTTTTCTATTTCTTCCTGGTTCAGTTTTGGGAGGCTATGTGTTTCTAGAAATTTGTCCATTTCTCCTAGATTGTCCAATTTGTTGGTGTATAATTGTTCATAATATGTTTCAATGATCCTTTGTATTTTGTGGTGTCAGTTGTTACTTCTCTTCTTTCATATCTGATTTTATTTATTTGGTTTCTCTCTTTTTGTTTCTTGGTGGGTCTGGCTAAAAGTCCATCAATTTTTTTTTTTTTTTTTTTTTTTATCCTCACCTGAGGATATTTGTCCATTTTTTGTACAGATAGAATGGGAGGGAGAGAGAGGAAGGGAGAGAGAGAGAGAGAAACATCGACGTGAAGGGACACATCAAGTGGCTGCCACCCGCATGACCAACCAGGGCTGAGGACAAACTGCAACTGAAGTACGTGCCCTTAGCGGGAACCGAACCCGGGTCTCTCCGGACCGCAGGCTGACGCTCTAACTGCTGAGCCAAACTGGCCAGGGCTAAAAGTCCATCAATCTTGTTTATCTTTTCAAAGAACCAACTTTTTGTTTCCTTGATCTTTTGAATGTTTTTAGTCTCTATGTCATTTATTTTTGCTGTAACATTTACTATTTCCTTCCTCCTACTAGCTCTGGGATTTTCTTTTTGTTTACTTGTTAGTTCTTTAAGTTGTAGGGTTAGAAAGTCAATTAGGGATTTTTCTTATTTCTTGAAGTAGGCCTGTAGTGCTATGAACTTCCTCTCAGGACTGCTCGCTGTGTCCCATAGATTTTGTGTTGTTGTGTGTTCGTTTTCATTGGTTTCCAGGAAGTTTTTAATTTCTTCCTTGATCTCGTTAGTAACCCATTCGTTGTTTAATAACATGCTCTTTAGCCTCCAAGTGTTTTAATGTATTTGTGTGTTTTTATTGTAATTGAGTTCTAGTTTCATGCCACTGTGATCTGAGAAGATGCTTGATATGATTTCAATCTTTTTGAATTTGTAGAAACTTGCTTTGTGTCCTAACATGTGGTCTATCTTTGAGAATGACCCATGTGCACTTGAGAAGAATGTATATTCTGCAGCTTTGGGGTGAAATGTTTTGTAAATATCAGTGAAGTCCAACTGATCTAGTTTGTCTTGTAAGGACTTTATGTCCTTGTTAATTTTTTATCTAGAAGATCTATCCAGTGGTGTCAGTGGCATATTAAGGTCACCCACTAAGATTGTGTTGCTATTGATCTCTCCCCTGAAGTCCTCCAGCAGTTTTTTAATATATTTTAGTGCTCCCGTATTTGGTGTGTATATGTTTACCAGGGTTATATCCTCTTGTTGGATTGATCCTTTTAATATTATGTAGTGACCTTCTCTGTCTCTTATTATGCCCTTGTTTTGAAGTCTATCTTGTCAGATATGAATATTGCCACACCAGGTTTTTTTCATTTTCATTTGCTTGGAAAATTTTTTTCCATCCCTTCACTTTCATCCTGAGTGAATCTTTTGTTGGAGGTGGGTTTCTTGTAGACAACATATATATGGGTTTTGTTTTCTTATCCAATCAGCTACCCTATGTCTTTTGATTGGAGCATTTAAGCCATTTACATTTAAAGTAATTATTGATAGATAGTTATTAGTTGCCATTTTAATTTTATGCCTATCTTCTTCTCTCTCTCTCTCTGTTTCTTCTTCTTCTTACAACAATCCCTTCAGCATTTCTTGCAGTGCTGGTTTGGTCGTGGTAAATTCCTTTAGCTTTTTAAAAAATCTGTGAAGCTCTTTATTTCTTCTTCAATTTTTAATGATAGCCTTGCTGAATAGAGTAGTCTTGGATTCAGACCCTAGCCTTGCATTACTTTGTACACTTCATGCCACTCCGTTCTGGCCTGCATTGTTTTTATTGAGAAATCAGCTGACAGTCTAATGAGAGCTCCCTTGTAGGTAACTTTCTGTCTCTCTCTTGCTTCTTTTAAGATTCTTTCTTTGTCTTTAATGTTTGCCATTTTTATTATGATGTGTCTAGCTGTGGGTCTTCTGGGGTTCATCTTGCTTGGGACTCTCTCTGTTTCTTGGACTTGTGTGACTTTTTTCTTCACCAATTTAGGAAAGTTTTCTGTCGTTATTTTTTCAAACAGGTTTTTTATTCCTTTCTCTGATTCTTCTCCTTCCAGTATCCCTATAATTCGAATGTTATATTTTGTATTGTCCTGTAGCTCCCTAAACTTTCCTCCTGCTTTAAAAAAAAATTTTTTTTTTCCATTTGCTGCTCTATTGGGTGCTTTTCTCAACCTTGTCTTCTAAGTCGCTGATTTGGTCTTCAGCTTCTTTTAATCTACTATTGAACCCTTCTAAGGTATTTTTTATAACCGCTATGTCATTCTTTATTTCCTCTTGATTTTTATGCATAGTTTCTACCTCTTTTTTTTAAGCTGAAGTAATTCCCAGTGAGCTCTTCACAATTCTTATTAAGTTGCTTGTAGTTCTCACCAAATTGTTTGAGCACCCTTAAAATCAATGCTTTGAATTCTTTATCTGACAAGTTGCTGTTTTCCATTTTCTATAGTTCCTTTTCTGGTGATTCCTCTTTTTCTTTCCATTGGGTGTTGTTTCTTTGTCTCTCCATTTTAGCTATCTGTTAGCTCTAGACCTGGTGAGGGATGTTTGGATGTGTAGGCAGCTCATTGTATATCAAATAAGGTTACTGTGGCTTCCAGACTGTTTTGTTGTGTGTTGCCTCTTGCCTGCTGTGGATCCTGGAGAATTGACTACTGGGGACTGGTACTGGTGTGTCCTGGTAGGTGCTGCTGCTGGATCACGTGGACCCCTCTGGAGCTGTGTCCCCAGCTGGTCGCTGGTGCCACCTGTAGCTGTATAGCTCAGGCCCTGTTGAAGTCGCGCTCCTTGCCCGTACCATGGGCAGCTGTGTTGCACAGGCCTCACTGGAGCCCTGGCTCCCCACCGATCGTGTGGGCAGTTGGGTCGTACAGGCCCTGTTGGAGCCCCCACTGCCTGCTGATCCCGTCGGGAGCTGGATCATACAGTCTCTTCGGAGACCTGGCTCCACACCTATCTTGTGGGCAGCTGGGTCATGCAGGCCTCTCTGGTGCCCCAGTACCCTCCAGGTTTCGTGGGCTGCTGGATTACACTGGTCCCTCTCAAACCCCGGCTTCCCACTGCTCTTGTGGGCTGCTAGGTTGCACAGGCCTCTGTGGAGCCCCAGGTCCTGTTGCTGGTGGCTGGGGAGTACTGCTGCCCCATGGAGCTCAGCTCCTGCTCAGCCTTTGCTATAGTTTTGGGGGATGGGTCTCAACTGCTGGTTTGTGCTTCTGTTGCCTGGGGATGGATGTCTGCCCCCAACCTCTGTTGCTGGGGGTATATCTTGACTCTGATCGGGCTGCTACCATGGGGGATGGTGTTGGGCTCCTGGCCATTCGCAGCTTCCACATCTGGCATCTTGGCAGCTCCACTACTTGGCAGTGTACTGGTCTGTTGACACAGGGTGTCCACTGGTTTGATGGTGCCAGGTGTGCTGGTGGGCTCAGGTTGCTGGGCCCCAGTCGCTCCCATTGCCTCATCCCAGGGAAGACCTGTGATCTTCCAAAACGGTGGGACCTCCCCGGGGCACAGGGAGAAGCACCCTGACGACCCGCTTACCGTGGTAGCCAGCTGCTCCTCATCCACAGCACAGGGACCCTCCACTCCCATCTCTGCACCGCACGAGTTTGGTCGTCCACCTTCACGTCCACTCACACTCTCTCACACACTCACCCTCCCTCCGGTCCTGCCTGCCGCCATCTTTTTCAGTTGGGTCATTTTTAATCTTACCAATTCATGCCTAATGCTTCTTTTTAAAATGTTCTCCTTATGATTTTAGCAGTTGGTTGATCGTTCCATGATCTGAATACTCTGCAATTTGAAAACTGTTATTTTGACATTCTTGAAAATGTTCCTTTGAAAACAGGAGGTGGGATTTAATTTTTATTTGTCAAGTTAGATTTTCCTTTGACTCTACAGATCGCTCTGAGTCTTTTTTATTTATTTATTTTATTGTTCGCAGCACTTAGTGCTGAATTTTTTTCACTCAAATGATGTTGCAGTAGAGAGAAAGGTCAGAGACCAGAAGGAGAGCAACAGGCAAATATCACTTGAAGTAATGTTCAGACAGATCTTCTATGGAGTTAACAAATTTTAATTCTGAATGTATTCAGCAGTGAGTTTTTTTTTCAAGTCTGTCACCCATTTTGATGATTATGATATAGTTACAAATAAATCACAGTTGAATTCATAGACCCAAATTATTTATTGTAAAGAAATGAACATGGCAATATGCTTTCTATGCCTTTCCAATTAGAGTTTAGATCAATTTATCTTTGTGAAGCTATTGCTTAGTGAAATTTAAAAATATATCTATTATGACATGTTATTGGAGCCAACTAGCTGTAACACAAGGTTCCCGAGACTCAACGTTCATTATTTATCCATTTATACTGATAAACCTTTATATCCCACATGTCCCCAGCTCAGATTTGAACAGAGCCTCGGAAACACAACCTGTTTTAAATTTATGTCACAGCAGCAATTGCTTATGACAAAGAAGAATGCCATAGAAACGCGTTCCCCCAGCAGGAAGACAAATAAGATTTTTTTTTTTTAAGAGATGGCATTCCTCTCCCTTAGAAGAAAAATTAGTCATAAGAAAAAGAAACTGAAAGATCATAAACCATAAAAAAGAAAGGCAAATCATTCGGGGGTTGCAAGATGAGATTGAGTCATAATGTAGAAGTTGCTGGTCTTTTCCTACCGAAAGGCAGAACCAATTGATTTATGAGTTACAACTCGAAACTTGCTCTCCTCACCGTCTCCTTCTTCTTTTTCCCTCCCTCTCCCACTTGGGAAGGGGATGTAGATACTAGGTGGCCTGTCTCTTCTGATTTGCCACACTGTGTCTTAATTATTGTTGCTGGAAGATCAGGCAGTGGTATTTTCTAACTTCAAAGCCTTCAACAGCTCGAGCAGCATGAGGGGGATTAGATGTGCCAGGATGCAGAGTGATGACAATATGGTGTCTTCATATTTTGGGACTGTCAGCTCATTTTTTATTTGTGGCACATCAAAGTGAAAATGAGAACACAAGGAGGGTTTTGCTCCTTGTTAGTCTCTTCTTAAGTGACAGCAGTGTCTTCTGATTCGGTGCCCAGGCCAGAGAACTTAGAGAACAATTCTTTTGATTTTAATATGTCTCCTAGTTACAGAACTTGGAAAAAGTAGCGACTGACAATGAGTTGGAAGAGGACAGCAAACATGCTTATGGAGAAACATGATTAGGGATTCCAAGAAGATGTTTGGAGTCATACGAGTGTTGCTAGAGATTGGTGAGTAATAACGAAGTCAGAGTGATGATAATAGTAGTAGTAGCAGTGGTGGCAGTAGTGGCAGCTAAGATTTATTGAGTGTTTACCAGTTGCCAGGCATTGTGTTAATTACTTTTATACAGATGGACCTGAGGCTCAAGAGGTTAAACAGCTTGCCTGATATTAGACAGTGTGTCCTGGAGTTAGGATTCTCACCCAGGCCAACGGACTCAGAGCCCACTCCCACGACTACAAATAGTTTAGTGGAGACTTATCCTAAATAGTAATTAGGTTCTGAATTTAGCACATGGGGAAAACATCATAAATAGTCAAAACCACTATTGTTAAATTGATCATAAAATACAGCATACTTTTTTAAAAAAATATTTTTCTTTATTGATTTTAGAGAAGAGGAAGGGAAAGGGAGAGAGAGAGAGAGAAACACTGATGAGAGAACATTGATCGGCTGCCTCCTGCATGCCCCTCACTGGGGATCGGGCCCACAACTTGGACATGGGAATCGCACTGGCGGCCTCTTGGTACATGAGTAGATGCTTAACCACTGAGCCACACTGGCGAGGCAAATATAGCATGCTTTTAAATTTCTGAGTGTGTATATACAACTTCATAGTAATGTTGATAGGAATATTTACTAACTAAAAGAAAACAATAGCAAGATGCAATTTTAGATTAACCTTAAGGTATGAAAAAAAGAGCAAACATATTTAGCTGGATTTGCATATATAATCTTGGCGTATAACATTCAGTGTAATATGAAGATGATGACACTGGACGCGGGCTTCTCTATTAGAAAGGAGGCTGCACTATCCATGGGCTATCATCATTGTACTGGCGTGGATTGACAACCCTTTCACCAATGAATGGTGTAACCTGGGGGACTGAAGCCTGGATGTGGCTCAGAAGCAAGGCCTCCGGGGGATACAAAGAGTCTGCTTGACTTCACCTCCTAAGTGCCTTGGTTTACTCCCACAGCAACTATTTGTGCTTAGAAATAGTTCAGACTTGTTTAGAGTAAGCAGACATTTAAAGATGTTAAAAAGCTCGTCCAAAGTCACAGAGGCACCAAGTTCCAGGGACTTGCTAGGAAACCCTTGGAAGATCTGGTCCCTGCTATCCTTTGGTTAGGTGACAATCATTCCTTCACCTGTGGAGATGAGCTTGATAAATTGCTTCTGGGAGAGCACGTGCCACCAGGACTGGCCTCGGATTCTCCAGGGATGTCCCTGTGTGTGTTGGGAAGAGGAGGGGAGAAAGGCAGGGCATGTTCAGCAAAACATTTCTATCTTGTCCTATGTCATGATAAATTATGCATGCTGGCAGCATTGAATATTTCTGTTTGAGGAGAGAGGACACCCACCTCTCAGCATCCAAATTGAGAAAAGAATAGTCTTTCTTGGATGTTATCACTGCCAATCACCTCTGAAATAAAAGAGGGAGTCCGTTCCCACTGACCCCCAGGGAAGCGGAGGACAGGCTGGTCCACAGACTTGACAGAACCCTCTGTCTGCCCCTCCTAATTGAGGGCCAGGGAAAGCTTCCCTGTCTAGGCTTTTGAAATGAAAAAAGGAAACCTCACAAGCAGAGGGCTGAGAAACCTAAGTAGATAATATCTGATTATTTCTTTCTTTACACACTCTTGGAGAATTAAAAAGACGTTGTAGAAAAATCCTTGTGACTGATGGCTTCCCCTTGGAGTTTTGAATACTTCATTCACCACCTGATAAGAAGAACCGCTTAATTCTTTCTAACGAAAAAGAGAAAAAGAGGATGTTACCCATAAAGGGTGTGTTGTATGGCTCCTGGTCCATTGATCTTGCATTGTGCCGATCTGTCCCCTGCAAACCCTTGGAGCTGTCTCCGTGGGAGCATTGAACTGACTTCCCATGTTCACTGGCATGCCCTTGTGGAGGGGGCTCGTTTTGAAAGGAATCATATTAACCAGGATAGGCTTGTGTACAGATAACTCTCAGAACCAATGTATTAGATTCCCTTAGGTGACATTTCTATGAGGGCATGGATGACTGTTTGTGTTTGTAATAAACACAAGCACACACACAATTAATTTTTTTTTTAAATCAGTGGACTATTGGGTTCTTTTCACTAACCTTATTTTCCCAAAGTTAAATCAATCATATCACCCTCCGTTTACGGCACATGATCATCATTGGTCTAAGCAAGACCCTTTTCCTGTTTGTTTGTTTATTTGTTCTTCATCTCCAGCCCCTTCCCGACTTCCCTGACCTTAGCCATTCATTCTAACGTGTTATCATTAAGCACGTACTGTATTTTGCTTGCATGTATTTGTAATTTTTACACATGGCATTGATTCCAGATCTCCTTTTGTTTTTCAATTATTTTCCACTTTACATTATGTTGGTTGGATTCATCCATGTTACTTCTGTTTCCCAGTCCACCACAGTGTCCGTGGACCACATTTTACTTATCCATTGCCCCCAGTTCCCACACCTTTTCCAGTGCCGTCATAATGATATCCCCAACCTGGCCATTTATGGATCTGCATGACAATTTCCTTGAGAGAGGAATTTGGGAGCAGAATTTCTGAGTCCAAGGGTAAATCTATACTTAATTTAACCAAGTATTGTCAGATCACCACCTAGAATAGCTACACAAGTCTATACGCCCACGACAATATACTTTATCTTGGTGTAAATGTATAATTCTCTGATTTTTTATGATACTGAAGATTTCTTACAGATGCTTTTGTGCCCTTGATGGACAGCCTCGCCTGTCGTTTGACATCTATATTTGCCCATTTTTCTATCGTGACTCCTGCTTTTTGCTTGCCCATAGTTTTAAAAGTTCTTTGTTAATTTCCTATCTGTGTCATCTCAATCTGCCATCTATCTTTTGAGGTTGTTCATGAGATCCTCTCTTGCAACCACCAGGGAGTAAGTAAAGCTAAATGCACGTTCTCCCTCCTTCTCTGCAGCTCTGTGCAAAGGGGACCCGATTCCAGACAATGAAATATAAGCAAACGCTTGTGTTTTCCTGGAAAGGGGGTGAAGATGGTAGCTGGATGCCGCTTGCCCTCCTTGCTCCTTGGAGCCCTGGCTGATTGCCTATTGTTAACTCAATGCCATTCTCTCCCGTCCCCGCCCTTCCTGTACCCGAGGCACTGGCAGTGGGGAGCTGCCTTGCTCAGAATTCCTGCAGCCAGGGTTTCGGTTTAGGGTCAGCACGCACATGCGATTTGGAAAATAGATGCGAAACCCAAGCCGTTTTATTGGTCCTTTGACCACAGTGAGCAGATCCATGAACTTCAGCAGAGAAGAGATTTTTACAGTGTTTTCAGGTCATTTTTCTTTAGAATGACCTGCACTGACGCTGAACGGTGCAATCACAGTCAGTGTGTTTTGTGTGGTTCCTAGAGCGTCCTCATCCCCAAAGCAGGCTGCAGACCCAAACCAGCAATGACCTCTGCAGACCTCTGTTCTTCCAGACATCTTTCCGACAATTCCGTAAGCACTGCATTCCCTGAACTAAATCTCTTTTCTGTTTAAATACCTGTGAAGGTTTGTTTTCCTCCACAGCCTTTCCCGAGACAAGCAGAACATGTGACGCCAGGCCCTGCAGCCACCACCTGGTAGACGACACCGAAGCAATAGTCCAACATGCTGAGGATGCTGAGATGGACAGATAACAGGGTCTTGATGAGATTATTGAGCCACTGCCCCAGTTCTAGACCACATTACATTTTCACTGCTTTTTTTTTTTTTATCCTCACTCGAGGACATTTTTCTAATTTTTGTTCAGATAGAGTGGGAGGGAGAGAGAGGAAGAGAAACATCGACGTGAAAGGGACACATCGAGTGGCTGCCTCCTGCATGACCAAACAGGGCCGGGGACAAACTGCAACCGAGGTACGTGCCCTTAGCAGGAACCGAACCCAGGTCTCTCCGGACCGCAGGCCGATGCTCTAACTGCTGAGCCAAACCGGCCGGGGCCATTTTCACTGCTTTTTATGTGAAGAAAAAGTAATTACATTTGTGTCAGCCATAGTAGCTGAGTTTTCTCTTATGTTTAGCCAAAGCATTTTTGATGTTTACACTCAGTTTCTTATCTGTAAAATGGGTCAACAGTGAGGTTTAGTATGTACTTGGCCTACAGTGACTTTTTAAATGTCCGTAATTAATACAGAATTACTTTACTAGTCCTCAAGTTAAAAATAAGATAACATTTCTTCCTCTAAAATAAACATCCCCAGGAGGAGAATGCATGTGAATAGTATATGCTTTTCTAAATTCAAGCCTGGATATTTGGTTAAATTAGTGAATGCCAAGTGATCGTATTTTTGGATGACTACTTTCTGTTGCAGTGACAAGTAGAATTAGCGAGCCTTACGTAGAAGCCTAGGGAAACATAAGGAAGAGATTGGGCTCGAGAGAGCCCTCCGCAATGTAAAGAAAACAAATGTTCATGTTATGGGTATACATTACTTTTCTAATGGAATGTTCTATAAATATTTCTCGTTTTATAATAACTTTTAAAAAATAGGGTGACCATTTATAAATGTTCTCCTGGAGACAAAAAATAGAGAAAATGTTGATTATATCTCATCAAAAGAGGAGAGCTGGGAGGTCATTATATTCTGTGCTGTTTTATGAAAGTAACACTGTAATCAGCATGTGGGCGGGGAGAACCTATTTTCTTCACTCAGTGGTTTTACATATTTAGTGTCTTTAATATGAAAGGTATTTGGCTCGTCCAGCTTTCTCACTGTGTTCATAAATCAAGATAATCAGTATCAGCAGAGCAAACAAAAGATAAATATTATGCTAAAACACAAGGAAGATGTAAAAGAATATTTTCAGAGGTACAATACTAATGAAAAACATGAAACCACTGTTTTTTCCCCAATGTGATTTCTATGCTCACGCAGAATCTCTCCAAATTGGTTTCACTCTCACGATACTTCAGCATGACAAAGATGTATTAATACTCGGAGCTCTGGAAGTTACTTATATTTTCCAATCAAGCTTTACCTTGTTTGAGGTCTATAACAATAAAATGGTTTTGTTAGGTACCAGAGCTGAGACGTCATGATTATCTTTGCATTTGCTGCTGTCATTTGCCATTCCTCTCAAATCTTTGGGCTTTGAAATGTGATTTAAATATCTCCTAATAGCAATATAAAATGAATTTGTAAGTGGCTCTCTTTTTATCCTTACCGCCCTGAACAATATTCTGGTCCCGCTGGACTGACATCAAATTGACAAACCACGGCAAAATCGCTCAGGCCCTGAACCGGGGAGATAAAGCGGCTGAGTGACAGGGGGACTTTAATCAGTTCATAGGTAAAAATCAAGATTGGATTTTGATGAGGGGATTTCTTGGTCCGTGGTGGATTCAATCCTCCTTTCAATATACCGAAAAGCCATTTTTTTCTCTTTTGCCAAGTTTTATTTTCGTTATTCCCCAACCCTAGGTCTGTTAATGTTTTCTGCAAGGGGATGTCTCCTTACTGGTTCGCTCTAATTCAACACCTACCCAAATGGTCGGAAGGGAAAATGCAGAGTTAAAAATGTGGGGAAAAGATTAAATGCCTAGATCCCTGTGAAATTTTATTTTGTAGACCTCCTGTTAGTGATGCTAGTGGTTCTTTGCAAAAAAAAAAAGGAAAAAGATTGCACTCGGACAGTTACAATCAAAGGATTGCAGATGTGCCTTCTTTCAGTCCAGTTCGTGCCTCATCCACAAGAGGTGATCATTTGAACATTCAATTTAACTTTATTATACTGTTGGAATTCCTGCCCTGATAACATCTCCTTCATTTTCTAGATCAGATGTTCTCAACAAAAGGGTGTTTCCAGGTGACCGGGGAAGAATTTCCTGAATAGTACAATGAATTCTTTCTCTATCTCTTTAAGGGGCTCTGAGGGGTTAAGGGAATTTTGTAAAAAAGAAATCTCTACAAAACCTTGACACACCGCTCTTTCTCCTCTTCACATCCTTTTGGTGTGAACCAGAAAGGCATTCAGTGGGTTGCTTCGTGTTATGGGGCTGAACTTCATAAGCTGAAGTTCTAACCCCAAGATTGTGGCTGTTTTTGGAGACAGAGACTTTAAAGAGGTAATCAAGGTTAAAATGAGGGCTCGTGTGGGCGGGCCCTAACCCAATAAGCCTGGCGTCTTTATAAGAACAGATTAGGACATAAACTCGGAGGAGGAAAGACCATGTGAAGACCCAGGAAGAAGATGAGCATCTACAAGCCAGCCAGGGAGGTCTCAGGAGAAACCAACCTTGCTAAAACTTAGATCTTAGACTGTGGGGAAGATCATTTCTGTTCTTTAACCACTGCCTGTGGTACTTTGCTGCGGCAGGTCCTGGGAACTGATACACTCGGCAGCTACACGGGAAGTTTAGGTAAGGAGTCACGGGTGATGGAAACCCCACAGGGATGGGCAGGTCTGGGAGATACACAGTCAGTATGTTGCTTCTGTAGACGTGAGAGGTTGGGGCTGTGCACCGCCGTCATCCAGGGCATGTGAAAAATTAAGAGAATCCTGGCCTGGCTGGTGCAAAGTTCAGAAATTTAGGCTGCCAAGAATTAACCCACCTTTGTTCATGAGGCTAATTTACTTAAAAACAAAACAAAACAAACAAAACAAAACAAAACTAAACTAACCATTGGTATGTCAGAGTCTGCTAATACTGGAATGCTTGTGATAAACACAGCCATGCCCTGCCCAACCCTAGTCCTCCCCCTGCCCATAGCAAGCACCTTCTAGCTGTGTTCTCTACTATTAACTTCATATTTTAAATAACATGTTTATATTCTTATTTTATTCATTCAATAAATATTTAATGAGGTTCAGTCCTCGTGGTAGGGATCCAGCAGAGAACAAGACAGTAAAATTTCACTGTGCCTATAGAACTGACATTTTTTTTGGGGGAAAGAAAACAATGAGCAAAACATATATTAATTGTAGAAGATGCAATGATGTTGAGGTGAGAAAATAAAGCAGGCCAGAGGGATAGCGAGCATTGGAGGGAAGGATGCAGTTTTCAACAGAGTAGGAAGAATGATCGAAATAAGAATGTGCTGTTTGAATTAAACCCCCCCCACACACACACACAAATTGGGGTGACTCATAAAGATATCTGAGGGTGGAGACTGCAGGGACAGAAAACACAACATGCAAAGCCTGTTGGTGGGAGTGCTGATATGAGAAATGAGAATATTGAGAAAGCAGAGTGAGCAGGGTAGGCGGCCGACCATGTGCCCATCAAGGCCGTTCTCATTCTGAGAGATCGGAGCCTTTGGAGGGCAATGAGCACAGTCATCACAAGATGCAAGGTCGGGCATAGACTCCAAGCAGCATCTCTGGCTGCTGGAATGAAAACTAGATGGCAGGGGGCAGGGCTGAAAGAAAGTGGTAAGATGCCACCTCAGCAATGCACCCTTGTGGGTGAGGAATGGTGGGACTTATTTTGGAGGTTGAGTTGGTAGATTTAACAGATTAGAGGTGAGGTGCTTCAGAAAGCAGGGAGTCAGGGATGACATATGGGCTTTTGATAACTGGAAGGATGGGATTTCCATGAACCAAATGGGGTAAAATGGTAGAAAAAGCAAATGTAAGAGAGAAGAGCAAGAGTTTAATTGCACATGTTAGTTGCCTTGGACAATCCGAGTTTATCTTGTCACCATGGCTTAGTTATCAACAGTTTCCTTTCACTTCCAAGTCACCCCTGTTTGGCTGATACATGGCCACCTTGTAGTTGGACTTTCGAGAGGGGATGTCAGGGAGACAAGAAAGTGTGGGGTTCAGGGAGAGGCTGTGCTGTGTACAGACCCTCAGATCCCTCAACATCGCTGTCACGTGCCCATCAAAATAGGTTTAAAATAAACACAATGCTTCTATCTTCTACTAGAGATTTCACTCCCAGGGTACCCCACTTTTTAACTGTACTTAACCAATACAATGAGCATCTTTAGGTGCTAGACTCTGTTCTGGGGAGGTTATCAATGTCAACTCCTTATATCATCACAACAGTTTTACAAAAGAGAAAACTGGCTGTAGAAACTTATGTTGAAAAAATATGTATATTTCTGTGAATTTCAAAGATATTTTTCCACGGTCTTTCAGATCCCAGATTCCAGTGTTGCTGTCCAAAAGTAATTTTCATCATTAATATTTGGTATGTGACCTACTTTTTTCCTTTAACTTCCTGTCCGTTGTTTTCTAAAATTCCATGAGATGTTCCTTGGCGCAAAGCCTTTAGTCATTGTGTTTGAAGACATGCCTTTCAGTGCCGGGAAGTTTTGCATTACTTCTTTGATAATTCCTTCCTCAGAATTTGTTCTTTATTTTCTTTCTCTGGAACACCTATTATTGGATTTCTTGAATTGATAGAATTTGATCAATTTCATTTTATGTTCTATCTTTTGCTCTAATTTCTGGAGTATTCCTTATCTTCGACCTTCTCGATCAACCATTTTCCTTTGGCTATGTTTAACTTTTTTAGGAACTGTTATGTCTCTGATTGGCCTCTGCTCTTAGCAATTTGTTTATGTTTTCTTGGTGCAATATGTTCTCTTACCTCTCTAGGGATATTCGTTTATTTTTGCAGGTTTTTTGTTTGTTTGTTTTTGTTTTTTTGGCTCCCTTACCCATTTTAGCTTCTTTCAGAAGTGACCTGGGCTTTGTGTATATACATGTTTATTTGATTTCATCTGTGTCAGGTCAGAGGCATGCCATGAATGTCTGATGAGCCCTGGTTTTCTGTTTATATCAAAGTTTGAGGTTGAAGGGTAGGGAGAGCTCTCTACCTGGATGGGGCTTATCCATGTCTGCATCTCCAGGCTGCAGCTAGCTGTGCATGAAGGCTCAACCCCTATCCTGCGCTCAAAGGTTCTCAGAGACCCTTGTCCAGGGTGCTTCCGTTTCTCCAAAGAAAAAGTCTGCCCCGCGAGCATTGGACTGGAAAATGGCTGGCTTCCCACCATCAGCACAGATTTTCACCTTTGTCTGCTGCTTTGACCAGTACCCTCCCCGCCCCTCCATCCTTCCTCATTGTGCTTGGTGCTCTTAGACCTCCAGCTTCTTGGTTTTTGTTGTTTTTGTGCCAGAATGATATGGCTGGCCTCTGGTGGGGACCTGGCTTTCTGGAGCAAGAGAGGGATCCCTGAGGTCCAAACTCACAGGCAGATTTTCACCAGGTCTCCGTGTGGTGACCCCTGGCTGAAACCCCCTGCCCTGAGCAGGCTCAGCGGGCCTGCGATTCTTCAGTGTGCTCTCTTCTGAGAACTGTTACCTCTGCTACATCTCGTTCTGTTCTCCAAACCTTTACTACAGTCTCTCATCCACTGTTACCATCTTTCCTAGTCTCTTTGTCTTTTTGGACTTGATATTTTTTTTTAAGATTGTTTATGTCTTTTTTTTTTAATGTTTGGGGAGGGCCAGAAATAGATGCATGTTTGCATTGGAGCTATTTGACCTGTGATCTAAAACCTATCTATCCAAAAAGAGGGGAGGAAGGGGAAATCCTATTTTGTCTACATCTTTAAGTCAGACAACTGCATTTTGAGTTAGAATCAAATTTATGCCTCTGCATCTTACAAGTTTCAACCTTCCTATTGAGAGGAAAACACATTTATAAGTCAAGTCAGTATCTTTACGGTCAGTTTTGAAATGCATTGAATGAAAAAAGAAATTACCAACAAATTTTTTTTTTTTTTGTCTTGAAAGCAATCAATACTTTCCAAACCTTGATCAGTTATTTTAGGGGAAGCTGGTCCCCCCGAATGCTGGGGGCTGCCCTTTGTCTGCCTTGTTAACAGTGCTTTGCTCTGATCCTGACTTCCCACGTGCCAGGATGGGATGAGAGCAGTTTACTGTGAACAGGTCCTGGTCTCCAGCTGGGAGCAGAGTCAGGTCTCCTGATGCACTTTGCATTCAGATGATGGGACAGCAGGTCTCCCAGGAGCACTGGCAAGGTCAGATCAGAGTGTGGGGGGCCATTCAGGTAACAGTGAGTAAACACAATCTGCCTGGGTCTCAATCTTGGCTCCACCACTTCCGATCTGTCTACACTTGGGCAGGAAACTTAACCCCTGGGCACTGATCACCTCTTCTACAAAATGAGTATAATCATCGTGCCTACCTCTCGGGGTTGTGTGATGATAAAATTAATTAAAACATGTAATACATTTAGACGAATACCTGGCTTATAATAAGGACTCAGTACATTAGCTATTATTTTTATGTTATGCCATTTTATTCTTTTATAATTTTATTGATCATTAATTATATGGATGATTTTTGGACAATCAGCTCTAATTCTTCCCTCAGGTACAAAAACTCTGGTGAATTTTGTATATATCCTTTCAGCTCATAAAAAGATTATATCCAGTATATAAAATACTATATGTAACATATATGTATGTATAAGTATACCTTTATATATGTTTTTATATATATTTGGATATATATGTGCAAAAAAACAAAAGTTAAATTTTAATCAGTTGAGTTATTTCTAGAACTACTGGTAAAAAAATAGATTTCCTAAGATATTTATCTATTTTTTTCCCCTTAGAATAGCCCGAAATGTTTCTTGAGAGAATTCAAACTGATATGCACAAAACTCACTTTTTCATGGTTTACACATGTATATTTGCATACTTGGAAAATGAAATGGTTTACGTGTGTGCATATGACTATTTTTTACACGAATGGTATCATATTATATACTTTGCTCTGGAAGTTTGTCCTTGATATTTTTTCCACGTTGATTCATGTAAACTTAATTCATTGCTTTGTACTTCTGATTACCAATCCAGCAACTAGAAATGCCTGTTGTATGTGCTGGCACATATTCTAGGTCCCCCATTTGTCTCTCAACTTGACAGAAGGGTGTCTGAGTCCTACATACACTGAGAGGCTGCTCCCTGAAACTGGTTTCTAGCAGTTCAGATCAGTGCCCTGTTCTCTGCCGGACTCGGTATATTTCCTCCCAGCCAGAGGGAGGCACCTGGGCAGGTGGCCCAGGCTGCTATGTCCTGCTTATTCATTGACAGGATTAGCAGGCAGTCAAAGCCCAGGTCCTAAGTGTCCAGGTGCCTGTCCTATTGCTAATACAGTCCCAGGAGGAAGAGGGGTCCATGGCTACAGAGGTGTCCCTGCCTTGCTACTCTCTCCATCCCCGTGGTTGAACTAGTGTGAAATCAGACACCAAGAAATTGTTCAGGGCATGTTTTGAGCAAGTTAATGCAATCATAAAATACAAATAACCGTTATCTGGATCGCTAGAATGCTTGTGAGCAACAGCTAATTAAATAGATTGTAAAGCAATTTTATTTGCGAAGTGCCCCATCGGAGAGACGGGGGCTTTGAGGCTGGCATCCGGTTAGCACAAAACCTCCTCAGGAAAACAGACTTCATCTTGCAATACACGATGCTATAAAATTTCTAATTTGAGGATTTGTGAAAAGATGCACAATCTGTTGCTTCATCCAGTCCAGGGCTCGGGACGATGAGGCCCATCTGCCATCTGCTTATTGGGAAATGACTTGACGACGCCTTCTCTTTAGTATTTTAATTTCAGGTGTAGGTGTTTAGAAAAGGCAGTTGCTAAAATTAATCGTAGTAAGACCGATGCATATAAACGTATGAAGTCGGCTGTATGCTCGGGCGACGCTGAACAGTGATTCTCTCCAGGGATCTCTGCAGAAGTTCCAGCACACCCCTCTTTAGACAGAGCCCCAGGGGTTGCCTTCCCACAGGACCCAAGGGTGGAGTGGGGCTGCCGAGGAGCGCGTTCCTCCGTGGGTTTCTCTGATCAAGCGCTGACTTGGGGTCGTGCATCCTGATACACCATGGAAAAGTGCTTTTGGGCACAGCAGTCTGAATTCTCCCAGGAAACATCTTGTGACTATAAAAGGAAAAAAATAAAAACGGGTTAACTCTCTAGGGCAATGTATTTCTTTCGAGTAGCTTGGGAACATGTCAAGCAGCTAAATTTCATCTCTCTGTTTTTGTTGTTATTGTATGCAAACCGCGAGAGAAACCTATAACGAGATTTTACCTGAAGCTTATCATCGTATTTTTATTTATTAACCACCCCGATATTAAGAAGGGAAGACACATCAGAAAATGCATTTTTACACGTAGCTCAGAATTTGGCTAAGAGGGTTTTAGCAGTGGTAGTGAGCATGTAGAGATTGAGGTGGAGTTTTTATGTATTTAATTAACAAATGTTTTTTGTTTGCCTCCTTTATGTCATACTGTGTATGGAATACCAGATTAAGGAAAACAAACATAGATTTTGCCTTTCTGGAACACAGTCTCATGGGAGGCTCAGAAATAAATGATCATGCTAATGCATATGTAATTTTAAGTCCCAAAGTGCTGTCGGTTGCTATGTGATACATCACTCTGGGGAGCGACCTAGCCTGTGACTCAGGGAGGGCATCCCCCCTAGGTCATGTCTTTTGTTTTGAGATGTGAAGATGAGTAGGATTGAGATGGGTCAGGAGAGGTGGACACACCTGTAGATGTGAAGCGCTCATGGCCTCATGGAGTAAGCCTCCTCCCCGGGGCACTGGAAGCCCCTGTCACCGGAGGGCAGAGAGAAAGGGCCATTGGGAAGAGGGAGGCCAGGGATGTAAGCAGGGGCAGAGGAGATAGGCTGGGAGGCTGCAGGGAATTTAGCTAAAGGTAAAGGGAAACAGGTGAAGCGTTTAAGCAAGTTCATTGTGGCTGCTCAGCACACCAGGGGATGAGGGGATGGGAGAGCAGCCAGGAGCGTGCTGCATCCGCCGAGGTGAGAGCTGTTCACAGGGCACACGACACGCCACGCCTGTGCGGAGAGGGGAGCAGGGAACGAACAGCGACCAGAGAGAAATCACTGTGTGTGTGTGTGCACGTGTGTGAGTGTGAGCGCGAGGAAAGCGAGCGGAAAGCTGGATGGGCTTGGGTTTTAAAGTTACAGTTAATTATACAGTTCTGGGATGATGATAACATGGATTTTCAAATGTGTCCTTCCTTCTTAACACCAGGATGGTTAAGGTAACAAAATACAAAGAGAAATACCATCCGTTTCAGGGGAGATTGTTTACGGACTTTTTGACCATGATTCATGCAAGAACAACACAACCAAAATATGAAATGTAGTTGGTTCAAATCCTGGCTCTGTCACTTTCCAGCCATGCAAAGTAGAGCAGTTTCTTAAAGCTCGGAGCCTCAGTTTCTTTATTTCTGGTAATGGGTGCTGACAATACTCTGAGAGCTGAATGAGGTGAGGTAACGTCATGCACAATACATGTGTGTGTGTGCATGTGTTCATATGTGTGTACATATGTATGTGTGTGCATGTGCGTGTGTGCATGTGTGCGTGTGCATGTGTGTGTGTGCGTGTGTGTGTGTGTACATGTGTGTATGTGTACTCGGCCTCCCTTTCTCCCATGGCATCATCAACAGCATTCCTCAAATATCTCTCAGTATAGACTCTCCTCTTTATTCTTTCTCAATGACTACGGCTGGGCCCACAACTTCTCATGTGCCTTTATAATTCATGACCCCACAGTTAACTCCAGATCCACTTCGTTTGGAATAAAAGCCTGAACTCTAACCTGAATTTTCAAGTGTTTCTGAGCACCTTTCTTTCAATGTGTAACTAATACTTGAAACTCAAGTAGGTCTCTATTGAGATTCTGTAGAAATGCCATTTACCTTGGAGAAGAAGGCCCGCGTAGCTTTGGCAAATGACTTATTATAGCTATGAGGCCACAGGGAACTTGGCCGCGAATCAGGTGTCAAACATTGTTGGCTGTGAATCAGGGGTCAAACATTGTCTGGTTTGTAAATAAAGTTTTATTAAAATACAGACATATCCATTTGTCCACAGAGACCAATGGACTATAAATTCTAAAATATTTACTATCTGGCTCTTTACTGGAAAAGTTTGCCAATTGTTAGATTTGAACATTAGTTTCCAAACTTCCTTTTCCTTTTCCCTCCTTGCCTCCCTCCCTCCCTCTATTTTTTCCTTGTTTCTTAACATCTGAATCCTTTCTTTCAACAATTTATTTAGCACATAAAATCCCAGTACAGAACACAGATAAAATCCGGCTTCCTCCATTTCAAAGGTTTGGATATGGGGGTGGTTTTCAGTTACTTCAAATTGAATGTCATTAGACTAAAACATTTAAAAACTAATAATGATATCTTTAAAAGTCTTGAATCTTGAGAGCTACTTGCCATCGTTAGCAAAACTGTCAAGTGATAACATGCACCTCGGTGCCCCCCACTCTCAGGTTCCTTGCCTCACCAGGCTGTGCAATCCCTTCCTCTGTTTGTTCTCATCTTCTCTTCTCCATGGAGGGGGAGTCCCCCACCTCTGCAGGTCAGTCTGAGGTTGCTGTGCCCCTGAGGTCATGCCCAGGCGCTCTAACTGGGGCACGCACTTGGCCCTGCCCCTGGCAATAGTGTCCCCAGATCCCGAGCACTGACTGTCCTCCCTTCAGAAGACACTTCAACTTCACGTTCTCCCCTCAGAATCTGTTTTCTGCTGAGTGACAGCTGGCTAATCAGATAAATTCAGGCTGTTAATTTTATAAAGCCTGTTAATTTTCACTAATGGCTTAATGAGTTTATTTCTCCCAGGTAATGTATTTGTATTTTAATCAGGACATTCTGGAGATGGTGCATTTGTTCACCCCAAAGAAGGACTTCAGAGGAGCGAATGCAACATTCTGAGAGTTTTGGGATTTCTTTGGAGGAAGAGAAGCCTTTGGAGGCTGCTCAGATCACAGTACGAAAATGGCTAGCCTGTCATTTTCATTGACTCGGTCTACTCTTTAAAAAAAATTTTTTTTTATTATTGACTTGAGAGAGAGAGGAAGGGAGATGGAGAGAGAGATAGAAACATCGATGAGAGAGAACATCGATTAGCCGCCTCCTGCATGCCCCCCACTGGGGATTTGGCCCACAACCTGGGCATGTGCCCTGACCGGGAATTGAACTGGTGATGTCTTGGTGCATGGGTCGACGCTCAACCACTGAGCCACACCGGCTGGGTGACTCAGTCTACTCTTTCATGGCCATTTTGCTCCTGCAAATGAACAGCCTCATGTGTTGTGTCCTGTCTCTCTCTTACTTGTGAGCGGTGTCACCATGGGCATGTGACATGGTGTTTTGGGGGCTCAGACTCTTCCTCTATCTGCTGCAGGGTTATTGGCAAGGCCATGCATAAGAAGTCTTCCACATATTAGGGTCTCAGTAAACATTGCTTAGTTTCCCATCAAGTAAGAAATTCTCATCTTTATCTTGTGCAGAATCTGTTCATTGATTTAGAGGGAAGACTTTAAATTTTGTATTTTTAATCTCATTCTCAAGAAATTAGTTCAAAGAGACAATAGATGGAATCAGAGAAGTCAATAAGTATAAGGACCATAGAAAATTGACTTTGGTTGTTTCCCAGAGGTTAAATGATTTATTTTAAGGTGACCAGAGTTCTGGATAGTGGCAAGTCTCTACCAGGTCTCCAAACTCCCAGCCTCCACAAGTCACAAAACAGCACATTTGCTCTCCTGAAACTTCTATCTAATGCTGAAGAAAATGCTGGATCAAAAACTTTAATTTGAAACAAAGCATGTAGATATTTGCTCAGAATCCCCCCAAGACCAGTGAGGTTGCATATTTCATCTTATTTGGATCAGGGAAATGATCAAGCTCTCAAATCCACTTAATGAAGCAAGAAAATAGGTCCTTGTACCTTGACCATCATTTAGCATCTGTTTTTCAAGTCTGTTTCTGCAACCACCAGTGAAACCTGCCTTCATCGCATTTATTATGGAATGAAAACCAAGCTTCTGTGTGTTGATGGCATAACTCTGGGGCCTCACCCTGCCCACTTGAACTTTGAACAGGCCTCTTGATGCTAATGCTGTATTCGTTCCTCCATGCAAAGCGCTCTGTCCTCCTTGCTGGAGAACCTAGCAAGAAGGTGGCCAGGTATAGCCGTGACTCTCATTCTGCCACAGCACTGGGGGTAACGACACCTGGCAGGCTGCAGGTCACCTCTCCAGCCTCTCTTTCCAATCTCCACACAACTCTTTGAGTCTCTCCTTGTACCAGCTGCCACTCCCTCCATTTCAAAAATTACTGAAAGTAATTACTACAGCTCAAGGATGCTGTCCAATCCAAAGTAGCTAATGAGAACCAGTCCTTCAATCTACACTGTAATCAGCTTATAACAAGCTCCCCTTTCCTGTGCTTCATTACTGTGGCACAATCTATTTTTCATACCTCAAAATGATAAGACAGAGTTGCGGGGAGAGGAATCCGTCTCTATCACCAGGATTGTGGGAAAGGGAGATGGACTTAAGCGTGCAGAATCGATTTGCATTCTATTGCTTTGGTGGCTGCATCTTTACAAGAAGTTAATATTGTATTTTTTATTTGGCCCCATGAACAGCAGGGCCTGACAATCAAGCATGCTTTTATTATCACCAGGAAGAAAAAAATAAAAAATAAAATAAAATAAGTAGTCCAGCAGAGCTCAAGTGTGTCATGATTTATTTGGACACGTGCAGACTTGGAGCAGAAACAATTTTAAATTCTGTTGGAGAACCTGCCAATGCTCTCTTGACCTGAGTTTGTTCTCCCTGAAATGTGTATGATGTTACCTGTAACCCTATTAGCTACTTACCTGCCTTCCTTTGCATGTGCCTGGGTAAACGCTTCATTGTTCATTTTTTAAAGAAAACGTGGAGGGTACCGACCACAGGCGTGCTTGCTAGGAGTTTGGAAAATCTGTCGGCTAATATTGCACAATCTGTTGATAAACACCCAGGCTATTTTAATCTCCTTTCCAAGTTTATCCTCCTGAGTTAATTTCCAGACTGTCATGTTTTGCCTGGTGTGATCGGAGCCCGGCCCATTGATGCGTCCGCGTCCCCTGGCGGGATTTCCTAGGCATGGAGGCTGTGGCAGAGCACGCCCAGTAATCCCACCCTAATGATGAAGGCGGCTGAGGGCTGCAACATCTGATGGGTTAATACCTACGGTAGCCGAGTCCTTGGGTCTAATCCAACTCAGTCATCACTTCGAATGACAGTTTGATGAGCTGCAGTGAGGCTGGGACTGCTCTCATTGTCCGTTTTAGACTCCAAATACTCAGAACAGATAAAAGGCAGTTTCAAACGGTTAGACAGCATTGCAGTCTATAGATGTCAATAACATAAAGATATAAAATGCAGATTGGAAGGTCTTTGTTCACTAATTGTTAATGGGCATAAAAACCTCACAAAGAACCCCCTGCTCTATTCTCCTCCCCTCTCTGCCAAAAGAGGAAAAACCCCACAAATCATTAGATTCTATTAGCCAATTTTTAAGAATAATTTTTTAAAAAATTATTGATTTTAAAAGAGAGAGAGAGAGAGACATCGATTTGTTGTTCCACGTATTTATGTATTCATTGATTGCTTTTTATATGTGCCCTAACCTAGGATTGAATTTACAACCTTGGTGTATTGGGACAATGCTCCAGCCAACTGAGCTACCTGACCAGGGCCCGCATCAGCCAGTTTTTAAGTCATTTTTCAATCAATGTCACCTCCCGATATCTCAAATTAAAAAAGTTGTTTTCCCTGCTTTGTCTAAAAATGTGTAAAAAAGAGGCTAAATTAAAAAAATCTTTTACCAGATTTTGTGGTTTGTAGAAAATAAATGCACACAACTAATTTAAGTGGAAGGTTTGCAAATTTACTTATTAGACACAATAACCAGTAGGCTGGATCTCCTCTCAAGTAAAATCTTAATCAGTCAGAGAAGGTGGCTCTCGGCTGCCTCAGCATCTACAAGAGCGCTGGGATCCAACTTACTTTTATTTTGATTTATTTATTTTTGTGTGGTACGTGCCTCCAGCGGGAACCGAACCCAGGACTCTGGTCCACAGGCCGATGCTCAACTGCTGAGCCCAACTGGCCAGGGCCCAACTTATTTTAAAAACAGCGAGACTGTTAGAAAACTCCGATGGAGCATCTGTCCTTCAGGTGAGTCCATAAATTCTCTCTGGTACCTGTGGCATTCAGAAGGAATGATGCTTTCATTGAAATTCATGGTTCAGCTGTTTCAGAAATGTTATGTAACAACGCCTGTTATACAGGGAGACTTCTCTATCGCCCTTGTTAGCAGGAAGGAATTTTTTTTTGCCAAAGCAAGACCTTATATTATCATCCTCCCTCTCCCTCTCCTGCTCCTTTTTCCTCTCTCTCTCTCCCTCTCCCTCTCTCAGTATAGGCGACCATCTGAAAACACATAAAGAGAAATGCTTTCGTAACCGGTGCCCAGGGACAGAATTCACAGTCCACTCTGGACTGCTCAATCAGGCCTTTCCTGTCTGAGTGTTGGGTTTAAGGGAAGGTAAGTCAGCTGGCAGAATACCTGGATTCATACATTGTGTATTTTTTTCTTAAGGGGCGTTGATTTCCACTGTTGGTCCCTCCCACACTTCACTCATCTGCCCATGAGCGTCCCAATTTTGAATTGTACTGGGAGCAAAAACATCCGTTTGCAATTATGCATATAGACCTTTGATCTTTGCTAAAGATGAAAGTACCAAGTTGTTTCAGAAATGACATAAATTTTACAATCCCATATAGTTACTTTATCTTACCCAACATATCCATAATAGAATGTGCTGTTGTCTTTACTTTTATTTTCTTCATTGTATTTAAGTATTTATTAAACATCTTTTACACCTACTGCAGTGTGGGGCATACGATTTAGGTTAAGATATTGCTCTGATCTCAGTGAGTTTGTACTTTTAGCTTTAAAACATTTGTTTTTATTGAATTTATTGGACTAACATTGGCTAATGAAATTATGTAGTTTTCAGGTGTACAGTTCTCTAATACATGATCTGTATATTGTATTGTGTGTTCACCACCCAAAGTCAAATCTCCTTCCATCACCTTTCTCCCCCCTTTGCTCTCTTCTAACTCCCCACCCCCTCCCTCTGGCAATCATTATACTGCTGTTTGTGTCTAAGAGATTTTCTCCCTTCACCTTTTCACCTCGCACCACCCCAACCTCCCTCCTCTCTGGCAGCTGTCAGTCTGTTCTCTGTACCTGTGATTTTCTTTCTGTTTTGTTTGTTAGTTTATTTTGTTTATTAGATTTCATATATAAGTGAAATCATACGATACTTGTCTATCTCTCTGACTGGCTTATTTCACTTAGCATAATACTCTCCAGGTTCATTCATACTGTAGCAAAAGGTAAACTGAGTCTTTACTTTTAACTAAGAACATTTATTGATACTCTCTTTATGCTGGACAATGATGCTAGGCATTGAGGATAACAAACATGGTAAAACCCACTTGGAAAGCTCATGGTCTCACACTTCAAATCTAAGTAAACGCATTTTCTTAACGATGTTAACAGGAAGAGAAAAATAATCATCATAAAAAAGTCTACTTTTACAAGGGTATTTTAAAATGATTTTCAGATTATATTTTAGGGAGTTATATTTACATCAGTCACATTAACTATTTAAATTGTTCATGACTAAAGATGTTTGCATTGTTTGATAACAAATTTAGGATGATAACCTAAATAAGCCAGGGGATACATACATGATTTTAAACATCTAATAGTTGCAATATAATTTATTACTTAAATGTGGAAAGATGCATGAAATATCCTTACTGTCAAAGAGTCTAAAATCTAGTAGAAGAAATAGATCACTGAAATCAAAGCCTAAATATGTGGCATAGACTCTATTTATAAATGCAGCTTAAGAAATTATATTAATGTATTTTTCAAAGGTTTTCAAGTTTAAAAAAGTTTAAGAGTTACTTGAAAAATTATGCTGATTAGAAATATTTTTGAGCAAACTAGTTATAAATTGTGGCAAAAAATGACTTCTATGATTGCCTTATGTAATTCAAGATGAAACAGCCGGAGGAGATCTGGGCACTTGGATTTTAGAGCTAATGCTCTTTTGTGTTTATTAATTTATTTTTTTATTTTCCATCTTTTTTTCTTCCTCTGTCCTACCAAAAGTAGGTGTATCATGTAACCAATTTGTGCCTTTTTTTCCTCTTTAAAACTTTGTTACATGGAAGGATATTATTCAAACAAATATGTTTTGTTGTAGGCAGCAATGAGATTTCTTAAGAAAATGTTTTATAAAATTTAATTTATCAATGTTAACCTCACTATGATGTAACCTTAGGTTTATTTTAATGAAAGAAACGGAATCTCTCCTTACATTTTTATTCAGTATTTTTAATATGAGACAATCATGGGTTAATATTTCAGATAGTGTCTTACTAGACTTTTAGCTGTGAAAAGATAGTTGATAAATACTATAATTACAAGTGGGTTCTAGTTAGCAAACTTGCATCAACTGCATGAACGTTAAGGACAGTCCTCTGCAGGGTTACTAACTTGACATCCAAGTCTGAGTTATGGATTTTCTCTTCAGTGTTTATTCGATCAGCTTGCAAAAATCAGTTTTTAGGTTTGCTTGGGATTGGAAACGATGATGCTGAAAGGTGGCGAGGAATGATGTTAAGGATGTTTTACTTGTTGCTAAATATCTACTCTGGGCAATAAATTCACACGGAGATCAACGGTAGCCATGAGCCTCTGGTGTAGGCCTGGCCAGGGACACCCCAGCATCTCATATTTGCCTTCCCAGTTGGTCCCAGACGTGAGTGACAGGAGATGGTGCAATGGGGACGTAAGAGGAAGAGGGTGGGAAGCCTCCAAGTACCTGAGCGAATGTTTTAGAATTCTGCCTCAGGGCACTCAACCAGAGGTACATGTTGGAAACAGAGAGTATGACTAATGCTCAGGTCAGGTGGAGCCGTGTCTGGGAAGGCTTCCTGGAACTGTTGGCATGTGAGCTGAGCAGTGAGGGACAGCAACAGTTGAATATTGGGGGACGGAGTAAGGGCATTCAAGGTAGCGTCAACGGTGCAGAAAGAAGAAATGCTTCTGAGTAACATTCAAATTACAAATTGTGGAAAGCATCTAAATCCACTTTAAGAGTCTACCACTGATCAATATGGCAAAAAATGTGTTTTTTTGTTAATTTAGGAAAAAATTAGTACCACAGAGTATATTAGGGTGACTGAAATATGTATTCCTACTTATTTTCCATAGTGGGCTGGATCTGTACCATGTCATCACTGAATTCACAGCATCAAGAAGCATGGCTGGTAATTGTACTATAATCTATGGATCTGGAGGATGTCATTACAAACAACAAAATCATGAAGTGTTGTTGGGTTCACCATAACCAGTATCCCTCTGGTAAAAGGTACACAGAAATAAACAAACAAACAAACAAACACATAGACTCGCTGATGGTTAATTTTAAAAATTTTAAAAAGAAAAGAAAACCTTTTGAAGTCAGCCAGAGACATCACAACTTTGCAGATATTTTCTTTTTAGATCAAACTAATTTCATCTCTGAAAGGACATTCTCTGAGTCATACTGATAAGATATATTGAATAGAGAAGATGGTACCAGAACAGTTTCAACCCCCTGGGGATGATCAGAATGCTGAAGAAAAAAAAAAAAATCATGTGTTTAAATATCTAACCCAATTTTTGAATTCCAATAAACCTGGAATGGTTGGCAAACTATCTTTTACACTAAAAACATGTTTTCTCATAATGCAATGGCTTTTAACCTCCCCTTCATTCATTACATTTGAAATGTTTTTAAGCATATTTTTGGTTTGGAGTAATTTTTGCCTTCCTCAATTGTTCCTGGTGAGAAGTGTAATCATCTGGTGATTAACACATTTATTGAACATTCAAAGCAATGTGCTAAATGTTATGAGGATTACAGCAATTTATTTTACTTTCAAAATACTATCCTAGCTTTCCAGGGCTGCAAGATCTGTGCATTGGGAGGGCGATGAGTTATTACATAAATTATGCGGCAGGAAGCTTATGTAGTAAGTGCTATGAAGGTAGGAGGTCAGGATTCATTGGCTCTGGCTCCTGGATCTGAGACGGCTTCTAGGAGGAGGCCTGTTGATTTGTTGAGGTTATTATACCCTAAGTGGCTCTCCTGCATTCTCACCTTAGCCTTGGCTTGGACTCTGGAAAGCTAGAGTCGTGGTCTCTGTGGTTTTCATCTCCTGGATAGACAGGAGTGGTTGCTTCTTCCTTCATCAATATCTACTCAGAATACCTGGATTTCGATGCAATGACTTGTCATCTGGATTTTGCAACTAACACTCATTCATAATGAATTTCTTTCATCTCTCCCTTTCTCTTTTCTTTTGTCCCTGCCATTTTCATAAAGCATTGGAGAGTAATTACCAATTTGCTAAGCTTGAATGTCTTAAGCATGTGGTGTGTACGTTTTAAAAGCAATTGGGATCAACATTCTTTCATGTATCTATTAGAGATGCCCTCTTAGTTGGATCTCTTCACTGAACTTCTTAAAGCATTGTATGCTTTTAGGGAGACAATGTTGAATAGTAATGACAAATGTAGACTCTTGATACCCCAGCCTTGTGATCACTTGTGCCACTCATGACCCCAGTCTTTGGATCTCAGAAGAGCTACTATGAGCTCTGAGCCTTAGTTTCTTAATTTCCACTTAGTACAGTGAAGAAGAGCCCTGGCCGGTCTGGCTCAGCCGTTAGAGCATCAGCCCACAGACCAGAGAGTCCCGTCCGGGTTTGGTTCCTGCTAAGGGCATGTACCGCCTTTGCAATTTGTCCCCGGCCCCAATTGGGGTTGTGTGGGTGGCGACCACTCTATGTGTCTCTCACATCAATGTTTCTCTCTCTTCTTCCCTCTCTCCCTCCCACTCTATCTAAACATAAATGCAAAAAATGGCCTTGGTTGAGGATTAAAAAAAAATACAGTGAAGCAGTTCTGAGGATGAAATCACGTAATACATTAAAATGGTTAATATAGTATCTGGTACATACAAGTGTTCAGTAAAGTTGATTACTCATGGTTATCATCATAGCGGTGCCAAGCGAGGAGGTGAATCTTTTTGCGACATCAGTTGTGCTTGAGGATTTAAGGGACAGAGTTAAACTGATTTCACTCATAAGTGATTTAAAGTATCATTTTGTACGTAAAAACAAATACAGCCCTTTTACAGAGCAGAAAACAAAAGTCACATGGATTTTTTTCAAGATAAAATAAGACAATAAACTGTTCGTTGCACTTGTAGCAGGAAGCCGTGAAGGAGTACGTTCATTTTCTTCTGCCACTAGGGCTGCTCCAGAGGGGACCTGGAGAGGTGCTCCTGCTGGTTAACTAACGGGATAAAAAGGAGACTCAGTCCTATCAACCAAGTGCCATAGCTCATTCTCTTAAATTTTTACTTGTCTATGTATTTTACTCAGGAATGCAAGAATTTTTCAATATTTTTTATCTATCTATCTATCTATCTATCTATCTATCTAAAATAGTGTAGGTATATTCAGGTTGTTTTATCAAATTCTCACAGTGATTCTGCAAGTAAGTATTGTGATATTTATTTTATAGGAGAGGAAATTGAAAGTCAGAGATTAAATGACTTGTCTAAGCTATCAACCAGTAAGTGGTGGATCTGGGCTTTGAACTCAAGTCTTTTGGATCTTTCTATTCTGCTTTACCACACCCCACTGGGTTCTATTGCAGTGGTCTATCCGTACAGTGGCTTGTATGGTGGCACTTTATTTCATTTTTTTCAAAATGTTTCCTCACCTGATGATATGCTTTTTATTGATTTTAGAGAGTAAGGGAGAGAGAGAGAGAGCTATTGGTTGCCTGCCATATGCACCCTACTGGGGATCAAACCCACAACTGGGTATGTACTCTGACCAGGAATTGAACCTGCCACCTTTTGGTGTATGAAACAATGCTCCAACCAACTGAGCCATACCAGCCAGGGCTGTATGGTGGGGTTTATTGTGTCAACTTACATAAGATTGTACTACATTTCCAACAATTTCTTTCCCCACATAGTTCTGAGTTAGTGTTGTTAGGCCATCAGAGACTTTTGGGAGGAGAATTCAAAGGTAGAAATGAAGAAATGATCCTATTTCTTTCCACTGGGGAGGTCAAGGGGGTCAGTGCAAGGGATGAGGCACCAGAGCAACTCATGCATTTGCCCGCTGGCTCATCTGGTTCATATGGGGCAATAGCTGGGCCCCTAGTGTCTCCTGCAGAAGATCTTCTGCTTTTGTTTGTTCAACTCTGGAGTCAGGTACAAGATGAAGGGCACTAGTCTCTCCATCAGGTACAACTGGATACATAATTTCTAAGACCTGGTGTAAGATAAAAATGTGGGCCTCTTGTTCAAATATTATTAAAATTTCAAGATGATAAGAACAGAGCAATCAACCAGGCCTGAGGTCCTTCTAAGCAGGGGGCCCTGTGTGACTACATAAGTCACATGCCCATGAAGCCATTCCTGTTTTCAGGACACCCCATCCTCAAGACTTAAGGCTTGAAAATGTTGCAAGACCATTGTGAATCTCAGGTCAGTCTTGTAATTTCTAGCTTGACCTTGCCTCTCCTACTTCATATTCATCTTCTCTAGGAGATTGCCTATCCTATGAAGTTTAGACCTACAAATAACCTTGCATAGACTAGATAACCAATTGCCACAACTGACTAGCGGTCAAATCCCTTGGAGTGAGACAGTAATTTACAATGCATTTTATGGGTTCTTTGGTTCAGGTGTGGAAACCCACTTGAGAACGCCTGGAAAGAGGTAGACAATAAAGAGGCAATCACACAAATACCACTGCAATTGACATCGTGGTTATTTCTGTGTAAGAAGGATTGGAGCACTCAGATCTCCTTCTGCTTTATATGAATCTTGTCTCTGGATTAGACTTGAAAGAGTGTTTTCAGACATATCTCCTGGGTAGAAGTCACAGGAAAAGATACCACTCTAGACTTACTCTTAAACTAACAGGAGATTAGTTAGAGTCAATAAATCATTGATTTTGAGTTTAGAACACACTTTGAGATGGCTATTTCAAAGAATTCTGTTTTGTTTTCTGCAACCTTCTTTAAGAGTCTGGAGGTCCCCCACTTTCCTTGAATAAGTCTGAGGATGACGAGATGTCTATACCATGAAGCCATCCATGCTTTCATGATATTATTTTAAAGACACCAATGGCAGCTCTCTCTTTTCTGCCATCTCTTCAATGACTAATAGTGGGAATAATATTTGAATTTTATGAAAAGATCCAATACTTACAATGAGAAAACTGCTAAAGATGGTGAGATAGATGCTATTAGTTCCTCCTTCCAGAACAAGGAGAAGCTGGAGAAGGTAAAGTTGTATGCCATGGATAGATACAATGACAAAATGAGGTTGGGTTTCTAGGGTAGGGTTCAGCACACCCTTTTTGCAAAGGGCCAGAGAATACATATTTTAGGCTTTGTGGGTCATGTGACCTCTGTTGCAACTACTTAACTCTGGTGTTATAACATGAAGACAAATATAGACAATACATAAATAAACAAGGATGGCTATGTTCAGTAAAACATTATTTATGAACACTGGACCTTAAATTTCATATCATTTTCATGTGCCACAAAATGTTATTTTCCCATTAATTTTTTGCAATCATGAAAAAATATGAAAACCACTCTTAGCTCTTAGGCTGAACAAAAAACAGGCAGTGATTGAAGTCTGCCATCCTCTTTTCCAGAGGCAAACATTTCTGATTTCAAGTTTGCCTAAAACTGGCTCGGCCACTAGGCCAGTGTGTTTATGGTGGACTAAAGCACTAGACTCACTGGGGGCGTGGTGACAATGCAGAATTCTGGGCTTTAGAAAGCAGCATATTAACCAGTACTTCAAATCAGTCACATGCACAGTCGGCCCTCGTTTATCACGGTCAATCAGTTCCAGACTCCACCGCGCTAAATGAATTTCTGCGAAGTAGGATTTTTATTTATACACAGTCATCCCTCGCCACTTCGCTTCAAGTGTCACAGCTTCAGTCTATTGTGGTTTTTTCAAATATAATATATATATAGAGAGAGATATAGATATATCTCTCTCTATATAAAACTGCGACAGAATGAAGCCGCAAAAGTGGAAGCGCAAAGTGGCGAGGGACGACTGTGCAATGAAGTTTTAAAACTATTTATTTAGAATTTAATAGGTCCTTTCTCTGATTTCCCTTCTGCTTGTGAGAAAAGTTGAGTGGCAGACATCATCTTGATTTTAAAGGCTGAGACAAGACTACACACATAAACACATTTGGACATGTATCTACACATTCATGTTTGCATAATATCCATCTAGGTGCCCAAATGCATTTGCATATTGATGTATGTACTCAACATCCATTTTGCATCTATGAACATGTATAGATATGGACTCATTGGTGAAATCTATGCACCAGTGCATGAACAAAATCTTACTTAGTAGCTCTTCATTATATTGTTGAAAATCCAGATGATCATTTGAGAATAATTATTGCTTCCATAGCATGTGCATGTTTTGACATAGAATGAAGTAGAAATTATCATATGACACTCATCTCTGCTGAAGTTGGAGGTAGGAAAAGCAAATGCTATTTCTTCTAGGCTTTAAGCCTCATTAATGTGTGTTGATAAAATCCTTCACCACATCAAAGAAGTACCATCTTTTAGAGATGGTTTCTTTGAATAAAAGGCTTAAAGTATAGATACAAAGTAAAATTCCTCAAAATATCTAAATGAACAAAGAAGTTCAAATGTTATTAGTAAAAATATTATTCCCTAATTAACTTTATCATGATCTGCTTGATTAGAAATGGTTTCAGATGAAGGACAGAAACATTTAATATTCTTTTATTGCTATTCTTTTATTTTAGCATACATTTTTAGTTCTTTAATTTGTGTAAATTAGTTTCAAACTTGACTTTCCTTTTCTCATTTAGAAACTTGTTCCCAAACACAAGAATAATTCCTGCTGATAATGTTGCTCATTAGGAATATTTCCAGCAAGAGAGGTGAATGGTGCAGCAAATATCTCATTCCCAGGATGGCAAATAATCTGTCAAGACAACACCCTAGCCAGTTGTTTAATTGTGCATCAGGTTTAGGTGACAGAGCTTGGATATGACATGACAGAAGGGCTTAGGAAGAGTTATCCATCTTCTTTCCCTTTAGAACAGCCGAGCCTTCAATAAAGACATCTGTTAAGTCTTTATTTCCTGAGGCATATAGAACTAGCATTCTTACCTTTCAATTAGTAATGGAAGAACTTCAAAAGGGTAAGGTTTCATTTTCATTTTTGCTATTGCTGGCAGGTTTCAAATACTTGGAGAGTTTTATGGATTCCATCCCTTCCTTTGTTTCTTTTTGTTCACACCCTCAGGGCGACTCCTATTAGTTAAAAGTTCATTGGTTTCCTTTTCTTATTTGCATTCATTCAATTATTTTTGAGATATTGGCCAGGAGAGAAAGAAAAGAAAATCTTATTGCAGAGATGATTTTTGTTGTTGTTGTTCTCCTCCTCCTCCTCCTCCTTCCTCCTCTTCCTCCTTCTCCTCCTTCTTCCTCTTCCTCCTCCTTCTCTTCCTCCTCCCCCTCCCCTTTCCTCCTTCTCCTTCTCCTCCTACTTCTTTTTTCTTTTTTCTTTTAGATAATAGCTACTGTTTGGAGCTGTTGAATGAATTCATTTGAGCTACAACTTCACCCATTATCACTTGCAAATAAATTCTTCCCAAGCTCAGTTTTCCTACAATTTTCATCAAATTAAAATGTGCCTAAGATTATAAAAGTTCTTTCTGTATTAATCTGATATTTATTTGGAGGTTAGATGAATTTTTGGATCTTCTTTTTCAGAGTTCTTAATCTGGTTTGTCTGAAACCAGAGGTAAAGATTTCCAAATATTTCTTCTTTTTTTTTTTATTAATTAATTTTTGTTACAGATGTTTCTTCTTTTCCCCACTGATTCCCCCCTCCCCCTCCCTCCCTGCCCTGTCCCCAGCTTTGTCGTCCATGTCCATTGTTCATGCATACATGCATATAAGTACTGTGGTTTATCTCTCCCCCACCACCCCGTCTTCTGGGGATTGTCAGTCTGTACCCCACTTCCACGTCTCTGGGACTACCACATTCCTCAGACTGTTATGTTCATTATATTCCACAAATAAGTGAGATCATATGATACTTGTCTTTCTCTGTTTGGCTTGTTTCACTTAGGATGATACTTTCCAGGTCCCTCTATGTAGTCTCAAAGGATAAAAGATCTTTCTTTCTTAGAGCTGTGTAGTACTCCATTGTGTATATGCACCACTGCTTTTTTATCCATTCGTCTACTGATGGACGCTTGGGCTGTTTCCAGATCTTAGCTATTGTAAATAGTGCTGCTACAAACATGGGGGTACATATATTCTTTCTGATTGGTGTTTCAGGCTTCTTAGGATATATTCCTAGAAGGGGGATCACTGGGTCAAATGGAAGTTTAATTTTTAATTTTTTGAGGTGACACCATAGTGTTTTCCATAGTGGCTGCACCAGTCTGCATTCCCACCAGCAGTGTACTAGAGTCCCCTTTTCTCCACACCCTCGCCAACACTTGTTGTTTGATGATTTGTTGATGGCAGCCATTCTGACAGGTGTGAGGTGGTACCTCATTGTTGTTTTACAAATGTTTCTTCTTAATCTAAGGACATTTGAAGACCTGAACAATAGTGTTAGGCATAGCTACTTGCTGTAAATAATGTCTTGGATTCTTCCTTCTCACATGTATTTGCTTTTCTATTTCTACGCTATGTAAAAGGAGACAAAGCAGTATTTTCACTCTAATCTTAACCTGACCCTAATGATCCCCTATACTAAATCAATCTCTCATGCATCCATTCATCCATCCATCTATCTGTCTACCCATCTGTAACTGAAATGCAGGTTCAGCTGCCTGCCACAAGGAAAGCCAAACTTGTGAGACAGATGTTGGTACAAAAGGAAAGAGGTTTATTCAGGTTTCTTGACCTGGGCGAATGGTGGATTCCTATCTCCAAGACAATGCCCCTTCCTGGTCAAGCCCCCGGTTCTTGTAGGGATAGGGAAGGGAGGGCTTTTATTTTTCTTCTTCTCTTTTTATTGATTTTAGAGAGAAAGAAAGTGAGAGGGAGGGAGAGATAGAAACATTGATGAGAGAGAACATCAACTGGCCACCTCCTGCATGCCCCGTGGTGGGGATTGGGCCCACAACCTGGGCATGTGTCCCCAGGAATCGAACCAGAGACCTCTTGGTGCATGGGTTGAAATTGAACTGAGGCACACTAGCTGGACTTTTTTTTTTTTCTGTGCAATTATCTTGTTAGCTTTTGGCACTTTCAGGCTCTATCCATTCATCTTTCTAGCTTTTGGCATGCTCAGTGTAAGAACCTCTCCCTTCGCCGTCTTGGCCAGTGGGAGAGACTTCCATCACTCCCTGACTGCTTACAGTATCAGGGTCAGTGGGGAGGAGGGGCTGCAGGACCTGCCTTGAGGAAGCCTGGAGATGCCACAGCCCTCAGTCTGACTCCTGACGCTGGTTATGGCGCCCATACCTCTGAGGCAGCTGGTTGAAATCCCTGGGGCATCCTTGGATCCTGACGGCCAGGGTCTTCTGCATAGCCCCCCGTGGCCCACCCCTCCGAAGTGGCCATCAGGCCCATGCTCACCCTGCTACTGCATGCCCACGTTCTGTCTGCCATAACATATCCATCATGAATTACTAGAAACCTAATCTGTGCTTAACACTTGGTTAGTTGCTGGAGAAATAATGGTGGGAACAAAACTTAGACATAGTCTCTGCTTCAATGAACTTATAGTCTAGTAAGGAGTAAGATGCTAATTTTTAAAAATCACACCAATAATTGTATATTGTCAATGGAAGAGATGTACATCATATCATAAAAACATTAATTAGGGCAAGTTAACCTAATTAGGACAGGCAAGAAAGCTGATCCTCAGGAAATGATGATGGAGTTGAGAAATGGAGAACAAAGAGGAGGAGGAGGAGGAGATAGCAGGGAAAAAGAGATGGAAAAGTAGAAACCAGACATGCAAGAAACTAACCCTTCCCCTCCAAGATATCACACTAAAACAAAACCCCTATAACTTTATATCATGTACAAGAAAGACTTTGACTTTTATCATGTTCTGGTCATACATCATTTCACATTTCTGCATTGTCTGTAGAGTATGAGCAGCGAGTGCGAGAAGCTTCGTCATCGTAAGTGGATACCCGTCTCTGGCAAGTGGTAATCAATAACTGTCTATGGGTGATAGTAATTACGTCATAATCGGGGAAGATCCGAATCACTAGCAGCATTAAACAGAGGAAAAGTGCCTGGAGATACACAGTTTATTAACCACACTTCTGAAATCGAACTACACAAAACAATTTTTTTTTTTTGTAATTTAATCACTGAAACTTATTTGGTAAAACTTGACCTGCAATGATGTGGGGGTATTTATGATCTTTATTTATCTCAATTAGAATGGAAATTTATATTTGTTTACTGAAAAATATGAATGTATTTGAGTGTGAGGTGCTTGTGAGGGTATTATGTAATATATAGAAAGTGTACGAACTTATTCTTCTAAAAATCTGCAAAAATTCTACATTCAAAAAATATCCGGCTGTAGAAATTTCAGATACATACTATTAGTCCCTCTGTCTTTTCAATAATTCTTTATTTTTATTTTTATTAAAGATGTGTGGCTTGTGTTTACATGACCATGCAGGTGTGCTTGGGGTAGAGGTGATGGAAAGATAGATCTTTGTGAGGTCTATAAAGATGTTGAGCCCTACATAGAAGACAATATGGAATACAATATTTGAGGGTGGATTACCTTGGAAAAAGCTTGCCTCCTCCTAAAACATTTGCAAGTAGATTTCTCTTTCCCTCCTACCCTATCAGTCTTTTCTGTGTGGGTTATCTGTAGGAGAGATGTCTGACCACTTTCATTCTTAGACAATTAGGTAAAAATATTCCCACACAAAATTTTACATTATGTCTCATCAACTCCTATTGTTCTGATCTTGGAAGAGTTAGTGACACATCAGGATGTTGGTGGGATTTGTACCACACAAATGAGAGGAGTTGAGACCACACAATGAGCTTATGATAGAGCTTGGCTTAAAATCTACATTTAGTCATTTCTACCTCAATGTTCTTTCCATCATGTCAGTCTAATGTGTTCACAATAGATTTTTTTTTTAATTTTAAGAAAGGGAAAAAAACACAAAAAACCGTTGCTTATTTTAGCTTTTTTAATTCTAAAAAAGCATCAGATAAAAAGGCCCAGAAATATGGCTTTTCTGTTCTTTTCTCTTTTCTCTTATTTCCCCAATTCCAGTTTAGTTCCTGTTAAAAATCAGTTTTGCCAACCTTTCATCTTGCATGCCCAGGGCTCGCCAGAGATGTGACCGCTCATTGACTGCTGACTCTGCGGGTTAGTACTTCGCACTCCCTGCTGAGCCAGAAAGCCTGGACCAGATTGGGAAGGAACCCATGTGAGAAGCTGTCCTTTGTTCTTCTCTTGGCTCCTCACTCTGGCCATGTGTTTTAGGCAGGACTTCCAATTAGGACGCCTGAAAGAAAAGAGCAGATTGGTGATGCCATGTCCTCCTCCGCCGCCAGCAGGGCTGGGGGTGGGGGGTGGGGGGTGGGGGTGGGGGGATGATATGCTGCTCAGAAACTCACCAGGAAAGGCTGGCTTCCCAGGGAAGAAAACGTGGCTGCTCAGCACCTCAGGTAAAGAGTGGGAGAAACAAACAGAAAGTGTGGCAGATCTGGGGCAGGCTTCTGCCTGGGCTGATCCATGCATCCATATTCTTAGAGTAAGACGAATGTGTCCCAGAGCTGAGTGTAATCTTTGCTTCTGATTGTTGTGCTCTGTCGCTAAGAGAGCTGCCGGGGCGTTAAGCCCTATTTGACCTTTGGTACACTCACCCTAGACATGCTGCCTTTTATACAGGTGGCTGTTGGCCAGAATAGAAGTACCATAAACATAGGAATTAGGAGGTTTTTTCACCATTTCACCATTAGATCCCAGTGTAAGAATAGAACTTAGCATATGATAAATATTTCAGGGCGATACTTGAAGTATTTAACTAGCGGTTCAGCATGGGTAGCAAGACTTAGAAGCTGGCGGTGTGGCATGATTATCAGTTTTGATAAGCACTCAATGAGTGTTGGTTGAATGACTTAATGAGGGGCACTGTTTTCACATAAGTGCTGAATATATAATTTTGAATTGGTTTTTGAGATGCAGTATTATGGTTTTTGAGAGTTTACCTAGTTAAAATAGGTCTCGGGCAATTCACATATAAAATGTGTATATGAAAATACCTATATGTACATGAAAAATGGTCAGCTTGTCTAATAATCAAAGAGATACAAATTTGAAAGCGTAGCTTTTTGTTGTTTTTTCTCTGAACTTCCAAAATGAAGACTCATTATGTTCCTTGTACTGGCATACACATGGTGAGTATGTAGTTCCAAAGCCCAGTTATTCCACTGGTCACTACCTCTAACTTAGGAAACAGTGTCATTCACATTGACCTGTAAGGGCCTTATTACTGGATTTCAATTACATTGCAATTTGGTAACATAGTGCCCAAATATTTACTATAGATTTAAAAGTATTTGGTGAACAATTATTACTTCTTTAAAATTCTGTTATAATAATTAGTTTCACACATGCACAAGATTGTACATATAGTGATATTCATCCCAGCATTGTTAATAATAGTAAAATACTGGGAGCTGCTTAAATGTTCAACAACAGGGAATTGATAAATTACATAATACTGCATCCAAACTAGGTCATCCTGTGAAGCCCAGATTGACATTCAGATGGTACGTGATAGACAGGACCTCATATATTAGGATAACACACCAAAGTGGTATAAGTTGGTATCTATTCACCACATTGCTTCTAAAAAAGGTGATTTCTAGCTCTCAAAGAATATACTCTGCTCATAATTTATTATGTGGAAAAAATCCATAAAGCAGAATTTATGACATCTTTCAATTATTTTTGTTTAAAAATACATATTTTCTTATCTCTTCTCAGCCTTTTGGCTAAGATCAAGTGTAGTATCTGTTCTTATCAGTTTAAAAATACATAGAATATGTGCAAGTTAAAAGAGATTAGATGGCACTGGATGTAAAGTCTAGATCCCCTATAGTATCTATAGTGCAGATACTGCAGCAATATCTCTATACCTCTGTATGGATACAGAGTAAGAAAAATCTGAAGGAATATATCCTGATATGTTAATGGTGGTAATTTATTTGAAATCTGGGTAATTTTTCTTTCTTGTGAATCTGTAACTTCTAACTTTTCTACAATCACTATATGTTTCTTGTGAAGTTAAAAACAAATTATAATAAATGAATAAAAAGTAGCCCTCTGAAGTGTTTGGGAGAGAGGGCAACGCTGCCTCAGGGAACCTGTGTGGGTTTTGGACCTGGAGAGACCCCAGTCTGATTCCTTATTTCTTCATGTGACCCCGACTAAATCACTCGACCGCTGGTGTAACGCCTGACATGCAGAACTATTTTTAAGAATTAAAGATAACATGTGTAAAGGTCCTAATATGCTACCAGCACATGATAGACCTCCAGTAAATTGTTATTCGTTGGTACTGTTATTTGGAGACTATCCCTTTTAACTCTGAAATCAGATGTGACCTTTTTGGCATTCCCTGTAAGACCCATGTGCCCAGATTCCTGTCAATTAAGAATCAGTATTGTCTTGGGTGCTACCCATGTAATAACACCTTGTGAAAGGAGTCCTGTGATGAAAAGGAGCCAAGTCCTGAAACAGGGAAGAAAGTAGTTTAGCATTTTGAATTTCTATCCCAAGGTTTGGGGTATAGTACATACCTGCTCGAGGAGTACGTTGTATTTTGAGAATAGTATCTCTTCCTCCACACACACATGTTAGAGAGCACAGATCAATGGATTTGTAAACCAAGGGGTGCTTTGTGCATTGCGTTCTTCCTTTAAAACTGACATGATTAGCAAACACACTAACCTAGGCCTACAACCACACGCATGCGCGCACATACATGCACAACTACTTCCAAGCTCTATCTATTTCCTGCCTTCACTCCCAAGTCACCTGTTCCTGTGTGGCCAGTCACACTCCGGCGAACCAGGCTGCTTATGGTCTGCTGCTACAGAACAGAGTTGGTGTCGGTGTAAAATCTTTGGCAATTAACTTCTTCACCTACAGTTCGTTAAAGTAACCAACTGAGTTAAGGTATAAACCAGCAAACATCTCTCTAGGATTTTTAAGTGCTATGATGTAGGCAAGAATATTATGTGGATTACAGGGCTGCAACCATTCATGGCTCTTCACCTTTTTAAAGCTGTGTCTAAAAAGAAGTGTTAATACCCAAGGGGGAGGGGTCTTGCCAATTTTCTAGGCATAGTAAATTTAATTCTATACTGAAACTTAATGCCCCCAACAAACACCTGTGTTAAATCTACTTTTTATGGCATTATTATTAAAAGGAAAGTATCATTTAAGGAAATGACTCTATCACTGTTTAACTCTTCTCATAAAAAGGTCTTCCTTGCTTATAACTTGTATTTTGGGTTCCTGCAAAAAGTAGTAATACTTCAAGACAAGTAAAGATAAAATTCTTGGAACTACTCATAATATATTTGGGGGGAGAGGATGGATTTTATCATTAATTTAGGCTTCAGATTTTTTTTAATGTACATATGGCAGTTTGGGGTAATATGGTTGAATTCCATAAAACAAAAGCAAATAACATTTTTTTAACCAAACTTTTGTACATGCAGGCCTAGGTCACAACAATGTTGGCATGTAGTTAAAGCTTATACTTTATGAGTAAATCTACCTAAATCTGGTATCTATGCCTATGCTTCCACCATGTGTTCCATTTTCAATTGGTCTAGTCCTTAGGTAATTAGAATAATTTCCTATGACAAACTATTCTTTACTCCCAAAGAAATTTCCTTAGGAGAAACATGGAATATAGGGGACCAAAAGGCTTAGGTTCAAGGTTAAACCTTGCCACTTGCCTGCTGTGGCACCACTAGTAAATAAACTAGACCTTCTGAGTCTGAATTTCTCAACGTAGCAGAGAGATACCGAGTAATGCTTTTATCGGAGAACTGCTGTGAAAAATAATTTAGGTAACATATAAAAACTGTATAGCATTACATGATGTAAGGTCTGATTATAATATGGCAAAGATTGGCCAGTTGCATAGATTACATAGTTCACTTGATTATTTCTGTAGCTAATTGAATCAATGCAAATAGCAAGTCATAGAGTGAAATCTTCAAACAATTACTCAGAGGTGTGTAATTAAGAGTCTACACTTTACCTTTCTAGGTCTCAGTTTTCTCGCTTGACAGAGGAAATCATTGTGTTAGAAGATTTAAGGATTTTTCCAGCCCTGAGTTCTATGATGATAGAAAAAAATATATATATATCGTTTATAAAAGTTATTGTTTAACTCATTTTAAAATAAGTGCTTTTGCACAGCTTTAATTTTTGTCATTTGGTCCTTCTTGCAATGGAACAAAAATATGCCACTGAGCCTGTTGTGTTGGCTTCACAGCATCCAAAGATATTCAATAACAGATGAACAGAAAATACAAACAAAAAGGTCAAAGCTTTGTTTGGGAAGCTGGAAATCAGCATGGTGCCAACGAGTTTTTAGTGAGAGGCCAATCTAGGGGTTCAAAAGCATTGGTTTCATCTAACTCACTGGGAGGCAGGTACCCACCACACCCCAAGTTTCCCAATCTAGCTCCTCTGTGTCATCCGTGGTTTCATGCTTAACTCCGAAGTGGTAAGTCAGCTCTGGGCTGTAAATGGACTTCTCATCCCAAAGGCATGGGTGTTACAAAACACTGCCCCTGGGTGTCTGTGGAATTTTCACGTTGCTGCTACGTGGTGAAGCAGGGTAGCTGAAAGTCACAGCAGAGAGCTATAAATGCTCTCACAGACCCATGTGGAATCAAGGGGTTGTCCTCAAGGAATCCCTGGGAAAATGGCATGATTAGGATGGATGTCATTTCATAAAATGTGGAGTTGGATAGTAAAACTAAGATGTATCGAGCACTTACTATGCATCAAGCACTATCCTGTGTTTCGCATGCATCATTTGATTTGATCCTCTCAACATCTGTTTGAGAAAGGTACAATTTGCCCCGTCCTCATCAATACATAAGATAGCTGTGGCGTGGAGAGGGTGAATAATTTGCCCGAAGTCACACACATCCAGGCAGATTTCTCCACAGCGAACTAAGAGGCAGAATAGCAGCTAATTGCACATGTGAACCAAAGATCAAGTTGATCCTGTGCCCTGTGTTACAAGGTGCTGAGTTATACACACTGTTCGCACTACTATCTACACAGCTGTGTGAACCGTAACACCTTGAATGTCATTAAATCCCTGCACAGAGGACACCTTATTCCTCCATAGCAGGTGCTCAATGTCCCAGGTTTCAGCCTGCACCCACAAGCTATTTTTTCTCTTCCACAGGAAAGAAACAAGAATGACCATTTCAAGTTAATTTCATCCTGAAGGAGCATGATAAAGAATGATTGATTCTTTTAGTTGTATGCTCTTTGGTACCATTTCAAAATTTAATACATGCTGAATGAAAATTGATTATAGCACACTTTGATAGTTCAACCCATTTTTTCTTGTGTGAGAGTGTGTATGTGTGTGTGTGTGTGTGTGTGTGAGAGAGAGAGAGAGAGAGAGAGAGAGAGATTGAGAGAAGCATGTGCCTGTGACTATGAGGTTATTTAAGGGAAGAGTCTGTTTGAAAAAAAGAAAAAAGATGCATGGACCGAATAAAATAAATAGATTTCCAAGAATGTCTCAGAAGTTTGGTAATTATATTCGGATTGCTATTCACTGCAGAAAAGTGGGGCATTCTTGCTATATGCTCAGCACTTCTGTGCAGAGTAGAGATGCCTGCCATCAGGACTTAATCGTCGCAGTTATTTTGTGTCATGGAAAACGATGTCAATATAGCTTGAAGCAGGTACGTTTGAATGGGATGTAATCCTGAGGGCAGTAAGAATTGAAGTATATTTTAAATCTCTAAAGTATTATTTCTGGCTACATGTAAAATAAAAGCTTTATGAGAAGTTATTGCAAGCATTTGCATACTAATTTGATCTCACCTTGGTAGGAATTAGAATCTAAGTGTAGAACAGAAAGGAACCTAAACTGAAGCCATTTAGCGTTGACGCTGTTGGAGGTGGACCTGTGGGGTTCAAGGGTGCATCATGCCAGAGGTGGATTTCCACTGCTGTCGGGTGGCTGGCATTGTACACCTCCAGAGGGCACCACCCACGTAGAACGCACCTCCTTCAACTGCACTATGTGGAGGCTTGGACAGGGTGGGGGGTGAGGGAGATTAGAAGAAAGGACTATAGCAGAATGGAAAAATGATCATGGTGACATTTAAAATTACAATGCAGACCGTAGAAGTCTACCTATAAAAGTGTGGCCAATATGTAAAAATTGAACGTGTTCTTGCTCAAGGGTTAGCAAATGTCATACAAACGAACACCTTCATTTGGTTAAATGCAAGGGTTGTGGACAATTTTGGATTTATCGTCTCATTTTCATATTTAAGTAAAATAATGTTTTGAAACTGCCACAGCCTTCAAGTGAGTTTGCACACTTATTTAGATGAAATGCACACTTAGCACTTTCTACTTGGAAGAAAAGCCACGTAGTTGAGCTTCAGCATTTGACAGAGGAGGGAATGAAATCCAAAGTGCTGAGACCATGTGGTTACGTCTGCACAAGCAGCAGCACCGTGGGACCTCAGCTCACAGAACTGCTCTGCTTGCACCAAGGTGGCTTCCTCCCACCTTTTCCCCTCGACAATTAATCTCCTCCCTTCCTCCTCTTTTATAGTCCGATGATTTCTGTCGTAGGCTTAGTGATAGTCACCCAGACTTGCAGGCCCTGATCCCTGGAGCCTATACATACTACTTAATTTGGGAAAAAAGGTCTCTGCAGATGTGATTAAATTAAGAATACTGAGGCAAGAAGAGAATCTTGGATTATTTGGACGGGCCCTAAGTGCCACCACACAAGTCCTTATGAAAAGAGGTAGAGGGAGAGACAACCCACACATAGGACACGATGCGATTTCAGTGATGTGCCTGTAAGCCAAGGAATGCTGGCAGCCACCAGGACCTGAAAGAGTCATGGAATGAATAATCCTCCCATAAAGCCTCCAAAAAAAGTATGGTTCTGTGCACACCTGGATTTCAGTCTCGGCCTCCAGAACTGTGAGAGAATGCATTTATATTGTCTTAAACTGCTAATTTTGTGGTACTGTGTTCAGGCAGCCATAGAAAACTAACCTAACCACCACGTTTATTTCTCCAATCCTGACTTCTAACTTGAGATTCAAATGTCTATTCGTGGATGTCTCAGTTTCCATTTCTAAATCCCAACCGGCCATCTTTCCCCTCCCCTCAATATGCTTCTTAGCTCAGATAACCATTCACCAGTTCCTCAAAATGCTGACTTTCACCCTTTTCTCTCATTCCCCAACATTTGATCTGTTGCCACATCACGGGGATGCTGCCTTGAAAACGGTTTTCTTGGATCATCACCTACTCCCTGCTCCTAGCACAGGGCCAGATGCTCATCATCAAGTCTCCTCTTAATTTCTGCAATCTTTGTACTTTCCAGTTTTTCATTTGCTCTCTATTCTACCAACAGAATCATCTTTCTAAAATGGCAACTTTGATATACCTGCTCGGTAATACCTATAGAATTAAGTTTACCATCAGGGCATCACCCCAGCTGTAACGGTGCACACGCTGGACACGTGACTGCCTGGGTTCCATTCAGGGCTCTGCCACTCACTGGCTATGTGACTGCAGGCAGATCACTTCACTGAGCATCATTTCTGCCTCTGTAAATTGAGGGGAATAATAGTGCCTCCCTCATAAAGGGACTGTCACAAATAACTGAGTTGATACCTATAAAGTTTGCAGAAGAGTGCCTTGGCCACCCAAGAAGTAAGCAACAACATTACATCTTGTCAACAATAACAATTTTAATATTGGAAAGAAATATTAGCTGTTTTTAACATGTGTAGAACAACATACAGATTCTTTACATTCTAGTTATGTTTAATAACCTCGTCTTATGCCGCCCTTTCTGTATTAGTCAGTGTTCCCTAGAGAACAGAACCAATAGAATGTATGTTTGTGTGTATACGTAAAATTTATTGTAAGGAATTGGCTCATGTGATTATGGAGGCTGACAAGTCCCAAGATCTGCAGCTGGCAAGCCCTGGAGTCCCAGGAGAGCTGATGGTGCAGTTCTAGGCTCAAACCCAGACAGAGCAGATGTTTCAGTTTAAATCCAGGGAAGAAAACCAATGTCCCAGCTCAAAGGCAATAGCACAGGAGGTATTCTTTCTGAGTCAGAGTCAAGTCAGGCTTTTTGTTCTATTTGGGCTGCAACTGATTGGATGAGGCCCATCCACATTACGGAGGGGAAAATGCATTACTCAAGTCTACCAATGTAGATGTTAACCTCATCTAAAATCACCTTTGTAGAAACACCCAGAATAAATTTTTCCAAAGTATCTGTGCTCCCCATGGCCCAGTTAAACTGACACATAAAATTAACCATCAGATTTTTCTAACCACCCTCTTGATGGTTTCCTGAACAAGCTCAGTCATCTCTTATCTTCCTGCTTTTAACATTTTTTTCTTCTTAGATTTACATTCATCCTTTGTCCACTCTGGTCTGGACAAGCCCTAACTATTGTTCACAACTGCGTTCGAATACCACCCCTTACTCTACTTGGCAAGTCAACTCTGTTCTTCCTTACAGTGAAATTACACACTTCCTGCCTCTGTGCTACGTGATGACATTCAATTCACAGAACTGATCACGTGGTGTTAAAACTAGACATGTAGCCATCTACTCAAAGTCAGGCCTCTGGAGGACAGAAACTTACCTTCACATCTTTTTTCTGTTTTCTCTCTTAGTATTCTGGTGTCTGACCCAGTGCCTGGCACATCATAGGTGCTCAGTAAATGATTGGTGACTTAATTCTTGGCCCTTTGAGAAAACAGAAGTGATGAGCCTCTCCCATGAACAATGAAGGGCCAGCAAACTGGAATTCTGGTGATCAGTGGTTTTTGTACTCCCGAAGTGGAGCTCTCCCAGAAGGCATTCTGCTGTCCCCTGCAGAGGAAATTTGGGGCCTGGCAGCAGGGGTGCCCTGGCTGAGCTGAATTACTGTGCTGGTGCCTAGGGAGAGAGGCAATCTTTGAAGCACCCAGGCGGTAACCTTTATTTAATTGGCAAGATGAAAATCAATGTCACATATGGCATTAACAGTTTTAGATTCTGGGCTAGTTTGCAGTGATATCTGCTGATCAAAAAAAAAAAAAAAAAAAGATTCAAATAATTTTCAAAGCATTTGGGTCCAGGAAAAAAACCCAGGGTGTTTGTTATATCTCTTAATAAGAAGATACACCAAATGACACTCTAATAGCTGCTATGCGTCATTATACATTTGTCTAAATCCATTGGATGTACAAAACCAAGAGTGAACATTAATAAAGATTCAGACCTTTAAACCTGGATGCAGAAAAAACAAACATGCAGAAATTACACAAACAGTTATCTAAAACGGTGTATACATTAAATAAAGTGGTTAGGCTGTGAAATATGACAGATTTTGCTCTGTATTTTTTTTTTTTTTGCCTGACCAAGAGATATGTCTATTAATACCTATTATTTTTATTTTAAACATTGAAGGTGGGGGTGGGAAGCAGAGAGGAGAGGGTCAATGGGGGGAAAGGGGGGGACATCTATAATACTTTCAACAATAAAGATAAATTATATATATATACACACATATATATATTTCACACACTAAAAATAACTTTGAAAAGTCTTAGATGTAGATAAAACATTGGTGTTCACAAATCAAGAAGCTGAGAAAAACATCACCAAACTAAACTAGGACAACTATTTGGTTAAGTAATAAACTACATCATTCAGAATTCAGTAGAGGAAACAGAAACCACTTTGGATATTTGAACCAGAAAGGGATTTAATGCCGGAGTTTAAGGGCTTAGAAGATTGCTCGAAGGTGGTGGCGTGGACGTCAAGGACCACCAGTGGACCTACAGAGAAGGCAGCCCACTGAGCATGATGCCACAATGGTATTGCTCCTTCTGCCACTGACTCCCGACACCCAGAAGCTGGTGACCCAACGCTGGAATGTGTCCCTTGCACTCACGTCTCCAAGACCTCTCTGAACAGGAGAAAGAGCAGCAATAGTAGAGCCTTAGCTATCGAGCCAACCTGATGCACACATCAAAAGTCCAACCTAACCAAGTTGTCTTTTAGCAGGTAAATGGATAAACAAACCGTGGTGCATCCAGACAGTGAAATATTATTCAGCACTAAAAAAGAAATAAGCTAGTAATTCAGGGAGAGATATGGAGTCAACTTAAATGTATATTACTACATGAAAGAAGCCAATCTGAGAAGGTTACATACTCTATGAGTCTAACAATATGACCTTCTGGAAAGGCAAAATCGTGGAGATAAAAAATCGGTGGTGGGCAGGAGTTAGAGGAGAAAGGGTTGAATTCATAGGTGGAACACAGAGGATTGTAGGGCATGAAACTGCTCTGTATGACACTATGATGGTGGCTATGTGTCATTACACATTTGTCTAAATCCATAGGATGTACAAAACCAAGCGTGAACATCAGTTTAAACCATGGATTCTAGGTGATAATGATGTGTCCATGTAGGTTAATCAGTTGTAACAAATATACCACTCTGGTGTGTGATGTTGCTGATGGGGGCCGTCTATGCGTAGGTGGGGGCCAGAGAACTATAGGGAACTCTCTATCTTCTGCTTAATTTTACTGTGAATCTAAAACTTCTCTGAAAACATAGTCTATTTTTTATTTTTAAAAACCAACCTCTGGCATTTGCGCACTTTGCTTTACAAACTTAGGGGAGAAACTTAAGATCTGGTCCAAATTCTTTATGTGAGAAATAAAGAAACGGACATCATGTGATATCTGAAGAACTTTTTAGTTTGAAAAATACCTTGAGCTAACACCAAATATCACATTCTCAAATGAGATTTTTACTGTTAGTGATCTTGCCCAGAGCCAACGTTACTGATCATTTCATGAACAAGAACTAAAGGGCCAGATGCAGCCCAGGAGAGGTCTGGAACACAGAGGGTGGCTCCCAGGTCCTACATTCTGACCCTGATTAGATGAGGTCTCTAACTGAGACTCACGTTGCCTCATATAGCGGAGAACATTCTGGTTATGAAATAGCTCAATTTTATACCCCATATGGTCACTTAACTTTTGTGATGTTTTCTGGGGAGCATCTGAACCATAAATCTATAGATGCCAGGTATGTTTACTTTAAATTAAAACCAGAGACATCCTGCATAGAAGATTCCATAGATATGGACACTATCCCTAGGAAATATCAGTAGTATGTTTACCAGGAGGTCCAGTTATTAGCATGTATATTAAGAGAGACCAGGTCTCCTGATGTTTTAGAATTACCCCTCAGTAATGGAGGAAGAAATGGGGTATAGGTTTGCTGCCTTAAGTCCTTCAATTCCGATATCAAATCTACAGAAAAGATGAGAGAATAAGCCCACCTAGATTCACCATGAATAATATTTTACATTACTTCTCTCTCTCTCTCTTTCTCTCATCTATTTGTTCATCTATTTGTCTAGAATTTGACTTCCTGAAAATAGTTCTTGAGATGAGAATTTATGGGAAAGTGATTTATTTAAAATGTGCTCACATGGAGAATAAGGAAAAAAATTGGGGGAACAGGATGAAGATGAGTAAGGGTGAGATTTCAGATTAAATTCTGGGCCTCGCTCTAAATGTACATAGGTTTTTGACACCAGAAAGCCTTAGATGTGAGATGTTAGCAGGAAAAAAATAGCACAGAAAAGTTGGTGGATGGCTACAGCTAAATAGTAAAAGGGATACAGGGGGATTGGGACAGAGCACCAATAATGTCACGAACTGTGTGTGTGTGTGTGTGTGTGTGTGTGTGTGTTACACATGCAAGTACTCCTGCACACACTTTTTTTTTTTTTTGATGAACCACTTTTGTATTTTGATGGACCACTTGAAAGAAAGTCTCAGGCATTTTTGACACTTTATTAACAAACACATTAGCATTTATCTCCTAAACAACCTATGTAACTGATACTGTTACCACAGTCAGGGAGTTTAACACTGATCTTGTCACTGTAATATAGAGTCCACATTCAAATCATCCCAATAGTCTTTTAAAACTTTTTTTTCCTGATTCGGGGTCTACTCAAGGATCATGCACTCTGTGTAGTCATCATATCTCTTTAGATTCCTCTAATCTCGATTAGATTCCACCAACTCATTTTGACTTTCATGAAGTTAATATTTTGGAAAAGCCCAGGTTTTATAGAACATACAACAGTTTGTATTTATCGGATTGTTTCCTCACAACCTGATGCAGATTAAGTAGCTTTGAAAATATGCAAACAGATAATGCATTTTTTAATGAGTGTCATATCAGAAGACACAATGTCAGCTGTTGCACTGTGGATGGTGTTACACTTTTTCCCTTGGTTAAGGTGTCTGCCAGGAATGACCCATGAATGTGCGACATGACTCTAATCTTAGAATTTCATGCTCCACACCACAGTTCTCTCCAGACTCTCTCACTGACAATGTCTTTATCAATGTCTAATTCTCCAGTGACATAGTTTTGAAGTCATGAAGAAACACACAAAAACCAAAATCTTTTTTCACCCAAACCTATGTATTAATAATGCATTTTTTTTTTTTTTTTTTTTACCAATTTTCAAGGTTCTTCCTTTGTACCATTTCTCAGATAGATTCCTTCATCTTCACGGTGCAACTGGCATCCTCATTTGGTCTTTAAAATTTTGTTTTAGGAGCTCTTAGAACAGATGTTATCAGCTTTGATCAATGCTCTTCATTTTCATTTTGACATTTTTCTATCCCATAGAATTTATATATATATATATATGGATTGATTGATTTGAGAAAGAGAGAGACATTGATATGTTGTTCCATTTATTTATGCATCTCTGGTTACTTGTTGTATGTACCCTGACCTGATAGCAATTTTGGCATATTGGGACGACACTCTAACCAACTGAGCAACCCAGCCATGACTATCCCATAGAATTTTTATTCTTAATCTGTAAATATCCTGAGACCTTGTATTCATGTACTAGGACTACTGAACCAAGTTACTATCAACTGGGTGAGCTTAATGAGCGGAAATTTATTGTCTCACTGTTCAAGAGGCCAGAAGTACAAGACCAAGGTGACAGTAGAGTTGGGCCCTTCTCAGGGCTCTGAGGGGGATCTGTTCTATGCCTCTCCCCGAGTATGTGCTGCTTTGCTACAATCCTTGGTGTTCCTTGGCTGGTGGAAGCATCACTCCATTTCTACCTTCCTCCTCACGTGGCATTCTTCCTATGTGTGTTTGTGTCCACATTTCTTCTTTTTTATAAGGATACTAGTCATATTGGATTAGGGGCATACCCTACCCTAGTATGACCTCATCTCAACTTAAGTGATTAGTTATGCAACAACCCTATTTCCAAGCCAGGTCACATTCTGAGGTATTGGGATTAGGACTTTAACAAATAAATTCTGGGAGCCAGGGAGGCGCTAGTCAATTCATAACAGATTGTTATATAAACTACTGGATCCTGGGTTCTGAGCTATTATTTTATAGTTATTTGATCTAGTCAAAGCATCATTTATAATATAATGCCTGAAGCCTTTCTTACTTAATCCTACCCAGTTATTTTCATTAAAAGTATTTTCTTCACATTTCTATCATATTTGCTGTCTGTTATAGTAAAATTGGATCCTTATTCACAGGTATAACTTGTGTACTAACCAGACACCACTCATTCTCAAGTGCAATGAACTCATTTCTGGTAACCGTGGTGTGGCTAGACCCAGGGTCCCGGTGAGGGCATCAGGGTATTGTCTCTCCCTGATTCTTGCGTCTAATTTCTCCTTGTTTTGACTATGTTTTAAAACTGAATTTTTTCCTACACTAACCATGGCCAGGTCCATATTGATATCCTTCCTGCTAAGTCATCCAGCTGGAACTCAGACACATACTTCTTTCCAAAAGAGCTCTTGCAGGCTCCTGATTGTGCATCTCATTGGCCAAGGCCAGACCACATGTTAGTCCCGACAGTCACTACCACTGTCGAGCTGGTCCCGCTCTGGAGCGGCAGGCATACTGTTGAGTGAAGATGAATTCTACCCAAGGGAAACCCAGGTTTTCAATTTTATTTTTTTCCTCACAAACAGTAATGGATGCACATGAGGCAAAATAAAGAAACAAAAAAGAATAAAGCACCATATGCTGTTCACTATAGCTTATGTGTATGCTTTGCTTCCATTTTGATTGGCATTTTAAATAAATAACAATGTGTGCATTTACACAAATATATTTGTGTTTCATAACTTTCTACAGAAAATAAAGTGGGTGTGATTCTCCACATCTTAAGAGAATTTTCAAAAACATGTCTCTCAAGAGAAAAGTGTAGCATGCTTTCATCTTGTAGGGATAATGTGTGGATTAACCAGTACTTTGAATATATAAAGTGCAATAGAAATGTATCATTTACTTATGATTCTGAAAGTAATAGCTGTTGTCCCTATCTATGAGGAATACCATGAGGTAACAGAAGTAGAATGTAATAAAAGAGACCAAAATTAATCATACTGGGACCAAACAGATTGAAGCAGAATAAGCAGAGACTCTTCTTTCGTGGAGAGAAAACCAAATCCAAACCTGAGTCCAACTTGCTATAAAATAAATCAAGTCCACTTTCTTCACAAGCTTCTTTATGTATCGCAGAAGAAAAAAAAAAAGACCTTTAAACTACCTTGAGAGATAGCAGCTGACTAGAAAATTACAGTTATTAGCAGGATAACCAGAGATTAGAGTATTTAGAGTATTGTAAAAAAAAAAAAAATACTAAAAGACAGATGTTAACAATTTGCAACCTCAAAAGACAGCTACAATAAAGCCCTATATTGCAGTGTTTTTAAAGGATTATTGAGGGATTCATGATAATATACTGTACCTAGAAATCTGAATGTGGATAATTAAAATTACCTCTTTTTTTTTTTTTTTTTTTTTTGAGGAACTTACCATAAGAGTTTTATTTGTAAAGCCATGGAAAATCACTTATTATATTTATGAAGTATTCACCTCTATCCCAAAGAAGTTTAAGTGTAATGTTTCCTTTATTATAAATAACTAAAATACACACTACGTTTTTTGAAAGACATTCCTGAAATAAAGACTATGTAAGGATTATAGTCTTTTCACTGTTAACCCTTTGGAAGAGGGGCACGCAAGCCTAAAGCAGGTGTCAGGAATCGTGAGTTACAGATGTCGCTATTCATTTCCATTTGACCCCGGGCCAAGTATTCAATAATCATTTTTCTTTTCTTCTCAGAGGGAAACTCTAGCAAAGTGTTCTCTGGGGAAAAGTGGAAAGAAAACATGAGCTCTGGCCTCAACTGGACTTAAGTCCCTGCTGTTCTATGCCACTGAAGCCTGCAGGACTGTGGGCGGTGACCATCAGCTCAGGGACAACAGCACTGGCTGGCTTGGGTTCGCCTTCCGGAGATGCCTCTTGCTGGCTGTGTGACCTTGCTGTAATTACTTAACTTTTTACGCCAGGGTTTCCTCATACCTGGAATTGAGAATGATAATAATATCTGCCACTGAGGTATGAGAAGTAAGTTTTAGTATTTGTAAAGGATTTGCTGGTACAGCCCGTTTGAAAGCTCCCAGAGAGCCAGACGCTGTCACATCTTCAGTGGAATGGAGCTGGGACAGCGTAGGGAGAGACTTTACAAAATACCTCAATTCCTTACTGTCGTGGCCACCCACTGAGTGATAGTTGCTTTCTAGCTGATGAGACATTTCCAAGTTGAGAGATGGATATGAGGCCAGGAAATATTCTATAAACTGGTGTGATTGTCTTCTATGACGGCAAATTCAAGTTTCAGTGAAATCTCTAGAATGTTTTATTCCCACCATGTAGTTTTAATGTTTATTATAGATTCATATCAATTTAGTGAACATTTATTGACTTATTTTTTTAATGTGTCTTTATTGATTTTTTTAAACAGAGAAGAAGGGTGAGAGAGATAGAAACATTGATGTGAGGGAGAAATATCAATTGCTGCCTCCTGCACACCCCGTACTGGGGTCTGAGCCCACAATCTGGGCTGTGCCCTGACTGGGAACAGAACTGGGACCTCTCAGTCCATGGGACCATGCTCAGTCCACTGAGCCACACCAGCTGGGCTGTTGACTTATTTTTTGTGACTCTATCAGGTGCTGACCTGGAAGGCTGGTCTGAAGAGAAAAAACACATTTAATTGACATTTTTAGTGGGAATCATGGTTACCCTTATCCAATCTGTTAAGTCCTCATCTTTGCTTTAGTCATTGGCACCACCATCTCCCTGGTTCTTGAAAACCCCCTTTTCCCCCTCTATGTGCAACCAACAGCCAAGTTTTATCAAATATCTGTGTAAGGACTTTTCCCCACTGCCACTGTCTCAGGCTTGGGCCTCATGATCTTTTGCTTACACTGTGAATGTAGCTTGATGGATACCCCCAACACATAATCAGTACCTCTTCTGAAGTCCGGATTGATGAGAAGATGCTGTCCAGATTCCTCATAATGAGACTGGTTTCCTGCTTACCATTCCAACAATCTCTCACTGGTTCTCTTTATGCATCACACGATCCCCTTGAATCCGCCTTTAGCTCTTCCTGTTCCTGCCTTTCCTCATGCTGCTTCCGTGCTTGAGGGAACATACACACCCACACATCCAAATGCTACCCATCCTCCATGGGCAATTTCAAATCCCATCCTGTTCCGTGAAGTCTTTTGTGGTTTTCCCATTTTCTCCCTCTCAGCCCCCTTCCTCTCTCAGTGTTGATTTCCATCTTTATGTCACTTATGTTTATCTTGTATTGTATTTTTATATATGTCATTTATGTTTATCTTGTGTCTCCTGCCTGTTCTTATTCCCTACATTGTAAATTCGTAAAGAGTAAAATGTAGTCTGATTTATCTTAATATTGTCATAATACCTAACGGTAAATACAAAATCTCAGAAACACTTATTTAATAATTAAAAACATAGATGGAAAATACAAAATAATTGTGGCAGTTACCCTCCAGGAGCTTAGCAGCTAGTAGAGACTCTCTATCTATCATCTATCAATCTATCTATCTATCTATCTATCTATCTATCTATCTATCTATCTATCTATCTATCATCTATCTATCATCTATCTATCATCTATCTGTCATCTATTTATCTGTCTATGTATCTATCTATGTATCTATCTATCTATCTATCATCTATCTATCTATCTATCATCATCATCAATCATCTATCTATCATCATCTATCATCTATCTATCATCTATATCTATCTATCTATCTATCTATCTATCTATCTATCTATCTATCTATCGATCATCTATCTACCTATCTATCATTTATCATCTATCTATCTATCATCTATATCTATCTATCTATCTATCTATCTATCTATCTATCTATCTATCTATATCTATCTATCATCTATCAGTCTGTCTGTTTATCATCTATCTATCTTCTATCTATCTATCTATCTATCTATCTATCTATCTATCTATCATCATCATCATCTATCTGTCATCTATCTATCTATCTATCATTTATCAATCTATGTATCCATCTATTGTCTATCTATCATCTAATATCACCCATATATATACACATGAAAACTATGTTGCAAAGTTGATTCTAAAAAGGCAAAAATGTACATTTTGTTAAGTAAGTATAAGCAGAAGAATACTTTAGTCTGGCTGGGGAATTTGAGGGTAGTAGGGATTCTTAAAGGAGATGAATTTTAAATGAACTCTGAAGACAAGAGAGCATACATACCCATGTTGTAAATAAAGACATTTTATACTGAGCCAACAATTTGAGCCAAGACCTGCTGGAAGGTGACACAACACCTCAGGAAACAGTGTCTAGACTGGTCTTATTGGATGTAGTGTTATCCATGAACTTAGATAAGTCTTGTGGTTGGAGAACTCACAGGTATATTCCCCTGGAATGGGTTGTTCTCCTCAATATAGTCTAAGCTGGCTTATTTTCTTCATGTTATGTGGGGACAACTGTATTACTGACTACTACATATTTTTGTGAACTATGGACCTCTTCCTTTATTGAATGTAATTGATAGTTACTAAAAATTGTGGGAAGACATGTGCTCATTTAACATTTTCATTACTTGCCATTTTCCATGATAGCAGAATGAGCTGCAAATAAAACTTAATATGTATCAGTATTTTTTTTGTGGTACATCACATTTAATTCTAAAAGAGTAAATTCATTTTAGTATTATGATTGAGCATGTAGATTGACAAGCATGAAACGTTGAGTGTTGAAATGCTCTGCACATAAAAAGGGTACCTAATAAATATTAGCTAAATTAAACTAGTATAGTGACCATCCAGGAGATTGTCTATGAAGTATTTTCCTTCTTACCCATCCACATAGCTACGATGACAGCCTCCATGTTTCAAGGTCTAACACACACGCCCATGCACACACACACACTCCTGACCTTGAGTTCCATGGAATACTCCATTTCTAAATAAATAAATAAATAAATAAATAAATAAATAAATAAATAAATAAATCTGCCCTTTTTTGGAGATTGATCTTTTTTCCCCTGTGCTTTAGATTTCTTTCTATCCAGAGTTTGAACAAAGGTAATTTATCATAGCTTTTGTTCTTGTATATGACAATCTTGAAATTTAAAAAGGTTTTATATAACATTTAAAAAATACAAATTGAAATTTGTTTCAATCATAATCATTTCCAACTTGTAACAGATTTCAAAGAAGGTATATATCCTAGCTATAAGGTAAAGATTATTATTTTATAAGCCACATATTAGAAGGTGAAGACTCTTTCTTTGGAGAATAGAAAAAATTCTTCAAATGGCTATGCCTTTCCAAGCTTGGCTGATGGCATCAGGTGCTCTTGATATTTTTTCTAGGAATAAAGTATTAGTCCTTAATATCCTACCTCTGCTGTGGGGCAAAAACAATATGTCTTTAATGTGATTGTTTTCCACGATGTCCCTTCTATTCTGGGTGCTCTTTCTTTCTACACAACCAAACCTCATGGCTCGTGTAGAACCTGGTTACATCCATCATTCCACAAGGATTTCTGAACATGTGTTCATAGAGTTAAAACCAATCCCAGTTAGTGGCAGACGCCATTACATATAAAACTCAGATGCCATGTGCTGCTATATTCCCTATACAATGAAGAGAAATTGTGAGAGAGAATAAACTTGACACCCAGAGCAATCAGAAATGAGAGATGGAAAGAGGTAGCCTTAACATATCAGGTCATAGTTGATCCTGGGTCCAGCTACTTCCTTGTCCTGAATCCTGTCTAACTTTGGACCCTACTAGTCAATATATTCCCCTGGCTGGCTGAACATATTGAAGGGGGGGGGGGTGTCTTTGCCATTGGTGACTCATCCTGGGAGTCAGAGAGCTGGAGCCGGCAATATGAGTGGGAAGCACTAGCCTAGCGCTTTGATTACAGAGCAAATGACAACAGGTGGAAGTGCTTATGTTTGAAGAAGACAGAACAAGAGCAATGACCTGACCTGAAGTGAAAGGTCTAGGGTGGCCGGCCCTCAGGTTTGGCTAACCAGGAGGCAAACACTAGGAGATAGTCCCCCATATAAGAAGGAGGGGGTCTATTCTCAAATGCCTATGGCTTCATCCATGGGTGTGGGAAGAAAATGTAAAAATCCTGAGCCCGTTCTGATACTCAAGGAATGATCCCAATGTGGGACGCTTCTTATAGTAGTGCATAAAAAGGCAGGGATGGAAAATTAAATGTAGAGTATGGTTTGGGGAATAATAGACTAGAGCAACAGGTCCTTTTTCCCGTCATACCTGGGGAATGAATCAATATCATGCACTATCAGTAGATCCATATGGCCCTGAACATTAGCAAATATGTAACTGTGAGAGAGCCAAGTAAAACTCTATGCCATTTGAGTGATGCAATTGGCATTCCCTCAGAGCACTGATATTTCAGAATATGTTTGCATGAAAGAGAGAATTTGGACAAGAACATCCCAGACCAGAATATTGAAATCATATACTCTGATGTAGATGCTTGGCCCGGGTTCTTCCCTGAGAAGTTCAAATACCAGTTATTGTAGGGTTCTAGGATCCAGCTGGACACTCCGTTTTTGATGCTGGCTGCAAAGCAGATAAACGTAGCACAGGGCAGAGTTAGTTGCTTTATGTAGTTGAGGAAAATAAAAGCTGCTCAGTTGCACAATCTACTGTCACAGAATTATGAAACACCTTATGATTTAGTTCAGTGGAAACTGCCAGAAACTTTTCTCCTAAAATTCCCAACTTACCTTGAGAGACGAAGCAATAGAAAGCTTTTTCAGATGACGTGCCTTAACTTTCCAAGTTAGTTTACTGCAAGTCTATAAATCAAGACTACTTTTCACTCTTCACTCTGGTGGGCACTCCTCTGTCTGGCTACATCCTGAGGGGGAAGACCGTCCCTCTGCCCCAGATGTGTGCAGAATGCCGTAATTCTCACTTTTCTCTGCTACTAACTAACGGCCTTGTCTCTTACTGCAGGCAGTTGCGAGTTGAGTGAATGAGAGGATGTGATGATGAGACTTATTAAATCAGGGCTAGTCAGGTTAGAAGCTGTGACATAACTTATGTCTACATTTCTGACCCTGGACTTGCTTTTCCGGATTCCTGACCCTGAACTTGCTTTATGATCCTTTGCATTAATTATGGTTGTATAAAAATTAAAATAAAAAGCAACAAAGCTTTTAAATTGTTTATTCAAAGAAGCATTTGGGAGCTTTACAGGGATTCCCTGGTACGGTTTGTGCTCAAATGGGGAAACAATTAATTTGGCCACTTTCTCTGGTCACCCCATTCCACGCTCATCAAGAGAACATCACTTCCCTGTAATCCACAGTCTTTCTTCCCATAATATACTAAGGTTAAAATCATGCCAATTTAAAATAAATGGTCATTTAAATTACTTAATATTTGTATATGATTAGCACACGAAACCCTACACATACGTCACTCACACAACCTCCCTGTGTGGTAAGAATTAGCATGTGAGGGGAACAGGCCTGCTTGATCATGGGGGCCTCAGACAGGAGTTGTTGGAGTTCCATCCATCTTTAATTCTTTTCTGCAGGGGGCAATGTGATAGTGCTTGAACTTATATATAAATAAATAGGAAGCAAGTTTGAAACTCACAAGCCTTCCTTCTACATAGGGAGCTCGACACCAGGCAGGCAGAGGGATTGTCTTTTTTCTTTTATTAATTGCAAAGGATATACATGCTTCACCAACCAAAACTGCCTTTATTAGTGAATATACATTCCTTGTGCCTAGGTTTATAGTCTGCATTCTAAACGTGTTTTATATTCTTTCTTCTACTTAATGGCTGTTCAGAATGATTGAGCTAGAAACCAATCCTTGTGAATTCACCAGATAACCCAATTAGCTGAAGAGGAGTAATGCTAGTCTTTCTGAATGAGTTCTTAGGATGTCACACCCTTCTAGGAAAAAAAAAAAAAAAAAAGTAAAGAGCAAGTATTTCTGAAGATCTGGTCACTTAATACCACTGAGCATTGATGAGGTCGCTTGGATTTTTCACTCCTCTGCTGTAGGTTTCCTTGGCTCGTCTTAGACAAAATACTAGAACAGTAGTTCTGAACCCCCAGAGGCTTTACTTGATCTTACCAAATTCCACTGCAGGGACACGAGGTGAATGATGAGCCCTGCTTGCCCGTCATAAATCTCAGCAAATCGAGGAGGGAGAGACCAGACAGACACATCACCTCTGAGGACTGGGCTACAGACTCCCAGCTGATTTATCTGCCCATTTCTCCTAATTCTGAAAGATGGAAATGGTTTAGCTCAAAGATTTTACAGAGACATTTGGTCAGGGGGAATGTATTTCCGGGGGAAGAAACTCCTGTCTTCATCCTGTTTATTGTTCTCCTAAGTCTTTGCTCTAATCCTAATAGAACTATCAGGCCTCCATCAACAGATATTTTTTTCTTCTTAGAAATAAAAAGCAAAACCCTGGCCCTCGCTACACCCTGCTTTCTTTAGGAGTAACTTGGATATTGAAAGCTCCGCCCTTCCAGACATGTGATGGTTCTCATGAGTGATGGTGAGGAATCAGGCAGACGTGGTGGAAGGCTGTGCCAGCCACCATGCACGTTATCAACTTCTGAGACTCAGTTCCTCATCTGCTAAATGGTATTAACCATAATGCCTATCTCCTAGAGTTAAATGAGATAACACTTATCACATAGTAAGTACTAAATAAGAAACTGCTATCACACATCAGCATCATTCTCTTTTTTTTTCCTCTGTATCTTTTTTTGTTGTTGTTGTTCTTAGGAGAGAGAGAGAGAAACATCAATGTGAAAGGGACACATCGAGTGGCTGCCACATGCACGACCCAACCAGTGCCGGGGACAAACTGCAACAGAGGTAAGTGCCCTTAGCGGAAACCGAACCTGGGTCTCTCTGGACCGCAGGCCGACGCTCTAACAGCTGAGCCAAACCAGCCAGGGCAGCATTATCCTCTTTATTCCCGCAGCATGAACACTGACACTGCACTAAAAAGGAGACTTCCTGATGTTTAACCTCGATGTCTCTTTTCCACTAGATTCTGATGCTTTTGTGCAAGGAACCTGGAAATGGTGTCCTTGACTTGGGTTTATGCAGACTTAGTTTTTCATCGAATGTTATAATCATCTCCATTCCCCTGCAGAGTGAAGTCTAGTCTCTTTGGCCTCACACACACATATATAGCATCTTTCTTCTCAACCTGGCTTCCTGTGAATTTTTTCAGTAGTCTGTACATTTCTCATGGCATTATCAAATTGCTTTATTTCATTGAAATTATATACATATAAATCTATCTTCCCCTATTAGACTGGAATCTCCTCAGGGCAGGGATTGTCATACCAGGGCCTGACACAAGGAGGCTCTTGCTCAAAACATGATTTTAAGAGTATTTTAAGTTTAGCATTGGGTTGGAAGGAGCTATATAAATCATTTTCTTTGTTGATGAGAATACAACAAAAGCAAATGGCTAATATAGTTACAAATGGGTCTATGTAGAAATATTTACAGTTTACTATATATACATTTCTTTGCTCTGTCAACCAAGGAGGCATAAGAAAAAGACAGCCCATTGTCAGTGAGCACACCTAGCACCCAGATGTTGGTTCCTAATATCATTCTTTAATAAAAGGAACCAGAGCTCCTTGTATAAATAACTGATTCTAGGACTGGGGTAGAAATTAAACAAGATGAGCTTGAAGCAACTTGGAGAACCTGATAATAAGAAGCATCTTATAGAGCAAACACACACACACACACACACACACACACACACACACACACACACACACAATGGGAATATGTTAGAGGGTCAAAAGAACTAAATGAAAGTACTCTCAATGGCCAGAAGCTGGAATACTTTGAAAAAATCACTAAGGTAGTATTAGATCATAACTCAGAGTGAATAACTGAATAAATAGTTGGGAAGAAGAAGCAAATATTCTGAGCACAAGACTTTATGCAGAAACTCTACCCTAAAGGTGTAGGGTGGCATAACTCCACATTTTAAAAGTGGGGGTTGCATGTGGAGACCTTATATCAAAGGGTAGAATGTAGAAAGGGAGAGAAAAATAGAGTAACTTCACAGTGAAGAAAACCAACAAATACTACTTAAGTCAGGTTCAAGTGATTATTATATCACTTGATATGATAATGTGTACCCTTGATATGCTATGATGAAAATGGCACTTTTTTTCCTTTGAGATCTTCCTTCTCAAAACTCAGAACCCAAGTCTAATCATGAAAAAAACATTAGACGAATTCCAATAGAAGGGCATCCTACAATATATCTGACCTGTACTCTCTATGACAAACAAGAAAAAAATCTGAGAAATTGTCATAGCCAATAGGAGCCTGAGACTACATGAAGGTTAAAGGTATTATGATATCCTGGAGTTGAAAAAGGACATTCAGTAAAAACTAAGGGAATCTGAATATTGGTTAGTTAATGATAATGTATCAATATTGGTTCATTAATTATAACAACTGTACCATACTAATGTAAGATGCTAATAACAGAGATATATGGAAACTCTCTGAATACCTTTTCCACCTGCTCTAAAAATAGTCTATTAAAATGACTAAATAAAAAAGAAAATGAGAGGAATAAAATAAGGATTAGCTGAATATAATAGAAGAGAGACTACATCTTTCTTAACACAGATACCCTTTCCCTACTATAGCTGAATAATTCAGGAGAATGGGTTTATGCCACAAATTAACTCAACAATTGCCTATATTTTCTGTTTAATTACGTGTATGTGAGCAGAAGTAGAATGAAAATACTTCACATGGCATTTTTCCTACAATAATACATTTCAACAACAATCATATTTTCTTTTAAAATCAGTAGCTTCATGACTTAAAGACACATCCACTCTAGTCCTTGTTTAGTCTAGACTGGTGTCCTGGTCATGAAAGATGAATATCCCAACTTTCTATAAGAAATGACTCTGCACTTATCTAACATTCTTGGTCAAAAGTGTGGAAAAAATTGGAAAGGCTCCTTTAGAGTTCTGGTAAAGAGTAAGGTAGGTGAGAGAAGACTGAGCCCCAATCAACTTTCAGTGAGTTTAGACAGAGAGAGACATTCTGTTGGACTCATGTCCACAAAAAATGAACATAGATGCATGGTACTACATATAAGAAGCTCTATTTTGCTCTGCTTCTATACCCATAGCCAGTAGCTTATTTCCTGGACAATAAATGTTTTTGTTCCAGCAGAAATTGCAGAAGTTTTTGCACTTAACCGATTTTACATAAAAAGCTGAAAAGTTAGCTTGCAATTCTCAAGTAACCCTCCTCCCAAACTCGCTTAATTGTATATACATGGTTCTGTGCCCTTGCTGAGAGAGGTACATCTAAGTCCTTTTGATAAACAGTGGTGTGGGAGAAAGGCAGAGGATGTCTGCATGACAGGGTGGCCCAGGTCAGAAAATTAATGCTCGTCCTTGGGGCCAGAGCTGGTCAGGAGAAGGATTGGGACTGACCTTGAGGGTTTTACCCTGGAGGACTGCAGAGGTGGTCCAACACAGAAGAAAAAAAGAGGAAACCATCACAATTAATAAAGAGTTATTGAATGCATTCACATCCCTGTTTAAACTCAAAGACTCTTTCCTAGTCACATAGACAAAGCATCTAGGCAATTGGCTGAATTTTCAAACATTTGTGGAGATGTCAGGTGCACACACATCCTGAAGTACAAGAACCATTGGTTAAGATTTCATTCATAAATAAGGCGGACATAGGAATGATGATATAGCATAATCTCACTTATATGTGGAATCTAAAAATTCCAACCTATAGAAAGAGAGTAGAATGATGGTGGGTGGGGAAGTGAGGAGCTATTGTTCAAAGGGAACAGACTTTCCATTATAAGTCCTAGAGATCTAATGCACAGCATTGGTGACTATATTAACAATACTGTGTTTTATATTTGAACTTTGCTACAAGGGTAAATCTCTGGTGTTCCTACTGCATGCACAAAAGAGGAGATGGTGAATATTAATAACTTGATTGTGATGATTATTTCACAGTATATCCATATATGAAATTATCAAGTTATACATCTTAAATAGATACAGTTTTTATTTATCAATTTTATCTCAATAAACCCCCCAAAAAGGATTTTAGTCCTAATTCCTCACACCTGTGCGGTTCCTTCAACTTTCCAAACTGCTTTTGCAAAACTGCGGTTACTCTCTGGCTCCAGCCAGTATCTTCTCCCATTTTCCTTCAGGAAAAAAAAAAAAAATTGACAATAAATTAAATGGTTTTAAATCACCCTGGAAATCAACTCTGCACTTTTATAAATCCCCGGGAGCAGGTGGTAGTGGGACAGCACTGAGGAGTAAACAGCACAGATCTGAGCACCACTTACGTAAACTGCCAAGCTTCATGCAAAGTGAAAATGGGGGGCCATTATCACAAATTATAAAACATTTTGAGATGGTGACAGTAGACTATTGAACCAAGCATGCCCTGTGTTCCTGCCCAGGTCACACACCTGTGAAGCTAGCCTTGGTCTGGAGTAACACAAAAATGGGTCGTCATACTGTCCTGCATTTCAACAATTGTGTAGCTCGGGGCAAGTGCCCCATGCTGCTCGACTCAAGGTTCTTTACCTGTAAACTGGCAATAAGAGTTTTTACCTAATATTTAGAGTGTTAAGGCAATGAATCCAAAGAACAAAATGTATTGTGAAGTCAATATTCAAAAATTGAATAATAATAACAATGACATTAACAATAATACCTCACCCGGCTGAGGTGGCTCAGTGCATTGAGTGTCGTCTCGTGGACTGAGAGGTCCGGGTTCAATTCCCAGTCAGGGCACATCCCGGGTTGCAGGATTGATCACCAGTAGGGGGCATGCAGGAGGCAGACAATTAAGGTTTCTCACACTGATGTTTCTATATCTCTCTAAAAACAACAACAACAATAAAAACATATTTAAAAACATAATAATAATCCGTCAAGCAAGAAGGGGGAGAGGTCTCAGTGGGTGGGTTGACTTGCCCTCCGGTGCGTACAGACAGAAGAGCTCTGCCCTCCTGGGCTGTGCACGCTCCACCTCAGCTGGCCACCAGTTGCCGGCTCCCACCTGCAGGCCCCAAAAGAGACCATCTGGAATTGGCATCTGACACCACTCACACATAGAAAAGACCAGAAAGGGAGGTCAGGAAACTGCTCCAGCGGTCATCTCCTTGACAAGGGCATGTGTTTCCATTTACTACAGTCTTGTTCTTCCAGAGTCCTGGTCCCTTAAGATGCTCGGAAATTTCCTGAGGGCCTCGAGCTTGACCTCCACACCTGGGTCTGCTGAGTTGGCTTCCTGCTGTTGCTGCTTGCCCTCTGGCCTGCCCGTGCACCCTCTTGTTGACCTCCAAAGGGCCCGACCTCATAGCGGGTGTGCCCTGTGGCCTTCTTGTCTCTACACTTTCTCTGACCCAATGCTGTGACGTCTGTATCTGCCCTCAGGCTATGTGCTGACTCTGTTTGTAGCCTTTGCATCAATTGCACACCCTCCAGTTTTGGCTGTTTTCCCAGAACAGTGACCCTAAGCTGCCCGGGGCCTGTCCACCAATACCCCATACCACTTGGGCAAAATGCAGTCTATTTACCCATCCAGTCTAGCCCTGCTCTCATAAAGGCACAGGACAGTCCAGTGGAAAGTTCTCCTCCTGCCTTGATATGGGTGGTACCCAAGCATGTGATTCATTCGGTCTGATCACCAGCAACATCAGTCACTTGGCTTTAGTCAACGACACTGAAGAGAGCTGTTCTCTCTCCAAGGAGTCCTCCTCCCTTTTCCTCGCCCGTGGGAAGGCAGAGTTGTTGGGGCATTCTTTCCTTTGGGGTCAGAAAGAGTTCTCCATGAACATGTATCTTTGTTCTTTATGGTTTGATTATATTCCTTAAAAAAAAAAAAATCAAGTAGGCTGAGCACAGAATTAACCATTTGGGATTATATATTAGTTGACAGTCCTTAATACCAAACCATTTATTTTTCATTTGGTAGGTATTGTGGCGGTGAGCCAAATTTCCGTGGAAAGATTAATAGTCAACCTGTCACTGCTCTTACGGTGCTTGATACTCTGCTGGAGCAGAGGCAGCGGCTCTCACTCACCAATAGGTGCTTTCATGTGACCCGAGGTGCTTCAAGATGTGGGTCTTTGGATACTGGAAAATGATTCTAAGGAAAGGCTTTTCTGATAGGTGAGTGGGAGTTCCAACGTGGTCTGGAAAAGCTGATAGTTTGCAGTTGTCTCTGGACAGTCCTCAACCTCAGTGTCCCTCAAAGAGGTGACAATGTTAAAATGATGTTTCTTTAGTCATCAGCAGTGTTTGATATGGTCATCGCTCCTTCTGGAAACACGTTCCTCACTCTCTGGGGCACCCCACGCTTGATTCCTCTCCTACTTCACAAGCTCCTGCTTTCCTGTCTCCTTGTCTTTTTTTTTTTTTTTTTTAGTGTTTTTATGATTTTATTTTTTTTTACACTTAAATGCATATTCATCCATTGATTTGTCTTTTACTATACTATATCACACTGTTTCTAAATACAGTATTATAATATGTTTTAGTATGGTGAGGCTAGTCCCTCCTCAATACTCCTCTGTGTCATTATTTTCCCAACTTTTTCCTTTTTGTTTTTCCAAAGCAAATTCAAGGGGATGCACACATATATTTTCACTGGGGATACATTCAATGAGTAGGTTAATTTAGGGGTTATTGGCACCCCTGTTTGGTATTGGGTCTTTCTAGCTGGGATTATGGCACAACCTTTCCATTTATTCAGGTCTTTCTTACATTTCTTGGTAAGACTTTCTTCACATAGATTCTTTTTTTTTTTTTTTTTTTTTTTAAATGTTTTTATTTATTTTTTTTAGGGAGAGAGAGAGAACCATCGATGTGATAGAGAAACATCTATCGGCTGGTTCCTTCTTATCTTCAAGGCTGCTAAACACTGGAATGCCCCTTAGCTCTGTGCTGGGGGAAATCTCCCATCTGCCCTGCAGGTTCTCACTCTACTCCCCTACTCCACACTTCTCCAAGCAGCTCCGTGCCCTGGGAGAATGACCTTGGTAGATGACATCATGGACTTCAGTGTCTGTTATGACTTGGATTGTGCCTTCCCTACCCCAAGTCATATGTGGACATTTTAACCCCCTATATCTTGGAATGTGACCTTTCTTGGAAATAGGGTCATTGTCGGTATAAGTTAAAATAAAGTCATACTACGGTAAAGTGGTCTCCTAGTCTAAAGTGACTGATGTCCTTATAAATAAGGAGACATTTAGACAGAGACATGCACACAGAGAGAAGGCCATGTAGTCATGAAGGCAGAGACCAGGATGATTCAGCTACAAGCCAGGGGGCACCAGAATTGTCCGAGCAAACCACCATGGAGAGGGGGAGAGGATGCTCACTCTCAGCACTTAGAAGGAACCGACCTTACTAACATCTTGATCTTGGACTTTTGACACCTAAAACTATGAGACAATAAAGTTCTGCTATTTAAGCTACCAGTTCGAGGTACTTCATTACAATAGTCATAGCAAATTATTCCAGTGTCTGTTTATGGTCCAGTGGGTGTCTGGCAGGAGACTAGAGAGAGGAGGAAAGTGAAACAGGCTATGTAGTCCCTGACACCCTCATGAAACAGTACTCACACACCACCCCAGTACTTCCTGCTTTGTATTTCTTCTTAGAAATAAGCACCTAGAACATATAGTATTGCCTACTTGTTTATTGTCTGCATTTCCCTCCCCATTGCCATTCTTGAAGGTAGTGATTTTGCTCACTAGTATCTCCTCTACACCTACAGTGATGCCTGCCTGGCCCATGGTAGGCACTTGATAAATATTTTTAAATAAATGAATAAAGGCAAAATCTATGCTTCTAATCTTGACCAGGATAAATCATTCATAAAGTAAAATAATTAATAAAAGCTAGACATTTCCTTATTGTCTTCTATTTCTGAGATTTAGTTTCTCATGTTTGATGAGTACTTTGCTTCTTCCCTTCGCATGGGAAGTAGAAGCACATGGAAGAGGGGAGCTGCAGAGGCTTGAGGCAAGCTCTGTCTCATCTCCCCTGGTTTGTCCTGCTTAGATCCTCAGCCTCATGGCTTTCCTTTACTTGCTTATCTAGGTGCTAGCTGAACTGGATTATACGTGACATTCCCCCAGCTCACTGAGCTCTCCTGACCCCTGCCCTTTCTTTAGTGGATTACTCAGGGTACTCCAGAGAAACAAAGTGTGTGTGTGTGTGTGTGTGTGTGTGTGTGTGTGTGTGTAAGTAAAAAGAAACCTATTATAAGGAGTTGGCTCATGTGATCATGGGTGTTGAGGAATTTCAAGATCTGCAGTTGGCACGCTGGTCACCCAGGATGGCCAATGGTGTAAATTCCAGTCCAAAGGCATGAAAAGACTGATGTCCTAGCTCAGACAGTCAAAGGAGGAGAAATTCCCTCTTGCTTGCAGTAGGGGCAGGCTCTTAGTTCTATTCAGGCCTTCAGTGGATTGAATGAGGCCAGTCATACAGGGAGGGCAATCTGCATTACACAGTCTACTGATTCAAATGTTAATCTCATCCAAAGACACCCTCCCAGACACACCCGGAATGTCTGACCAAATATTAGGAAACTCTGTGGTCTAGTTAAGTTGACACTTAACAATGAACCACCACACTCAATTCTAGCTCCTGCTTTCCCTATCTAACTTTTACTCCTTGGTCTCAGCATGTCCTTTCTGGGAGACAAACTCTGAGCACCTGTGGTCATGATTAACTCTTTGCGCAATGTATTCATGGAGCAAATTCTTTTTTGTCTATAATTATTTTGCACCTCTGGGTTGCAATTTTGAATTGGTTTAAGGAGCGGCTATTTCTTGGGCCTTTTCTGCGATGACTGCATCCTATAGCCCAGCATAAATTCTGGAGCAGAGAAAGTGCTCCAGATTTTTTTTTCTTATATGCAAATGAACAATGTTCCAATGAAGACTTAGACTCCCACATCGCTTTTAGCTGGGAACCTGAGCAAGGAATGCTGAGTGAAATAAAAGGAAGGAGCTGGTGAAGTTACATAATGTGGTAGGATCTTGCAAACTCTAAGGCAAAATGGGAAAGACCATTTAAATGACATGGCAGATTGAGCAACCGTTATACAATTTATTGTATTGGGAAAACTTCAAAGAATCCAGCCAGGCCCCAACTTGGGTTTTCAGGGCCTTCATTGTTCAATGGGCTGGCAGGCTCAACACCACAGGAGCTTTTTTAGAAATACAGAGTCTCAGGACACACTCAGATCTACTGAATTAAATCTGCATTTTAATGATCCTCAAGTGATGTGAGAAACTTGAGAAATTCTGAGCTATGCTACTGACCAGATGCACGAATTAAGGGAAGTTACTTAACTTCTAGATCAAAACACCTCATCTGCTTAGTAGGGACAGTGACACTTGAGGTTGTTGTAACAAATGAGACCCTTCCTGCTGGTTACAGTGCCATGGGTTTGAGTTTTCCTTTCATCGTGGAAGCCATGCACGAGGGACAGTGAGCAGAACAGACCTGTGTTTGATTCTCTAGATGCTGTCACAGTATTGTACTCACCATTGTACTCATGTTCTTGGGCTTTTAAGCCTCTTTCTGTTAAGTTCCCAGTGGACGACAGGCACAGAAAATGATCAGTACCACATGGTCTGACCATGTCATCTATAGTTTCTTTATTCTGAATATTGTTTTCTTTTACTTTCTGGGGTCCACTTTGTATATTTTATTGGATATTTACTAATATTTTTTGGATGCTAGTTATATATAAAGCTCTGTACTCGATACTACTGTAGACTCAGAAGATAAAAGAAGCAAGAACACTGTCCTGAATGAATTTGTAGCATCTTAGAGGAACATAAACATACATGAATTAAGTCAAAAATTGAAAAATGCCAGTCAAGGAGCTAAGAAATTTAGAAAATGGAAATATGTTTTATTAGTATATGTTTTATGTTAATAGTAGCTGTTATCTCAATTTATTTCTCATTATTGAAATATTTAGTAAAAGACACCTAGGCTCACCCTACAGAATTTACTTGTTACTGTGCTTTTTTTAAAACATGATTTATTCTCCTTCATATTTGAAAAAAAAAAAAGACTTAATATGCTCTTTCTGAACAGTTCAATTTAATTACTACTTTAAAATTCAAAGAGAAACATCATTAAATATTAATAGGCCAATCTACAAAAACAAATTTCCCTGCAAGTTTGGCTTAGGTAAAGGAGGATTTGAAAAAGTATGACAGAGCTTAAGAAATAATAGGATTAAAAAGCAGTTTGCATTTTTTTTTAGGCCTTTGTTTCTTATTTATTAAAAAAAAAAATGGTTCCTAACAGTTCTATAGGTTTATGCTAGTGGTCATAAAGATAAAGAGCTATACAAGCCACGCAGGTAATATCAGTGAGAGAGGGTCTGGTATGATACGCAGAAGGGAGCGCTGGGCACCGTGGAGAGTGGAGGAGACATGCAGCGTGCAAGAGGACAGACATCACCTAGTGACACCAGCTCAGTGTGCCATGTGGAACGCCTAGAACTGCCTTTTCATGGGGCATTAGAATCTATAGTTATGTAAAATATCCTATTTAAAAAATATCTTGTTTTCATTTTAAACATAATACATGCCAAACTAAGCACGTCTTCATACTAAGTAAAGCCTTCAAGCTTCAAGTTTCTATCTTCCCACCTATACCAAGGGTCCATGAGCAGTCAATCATCGATCCTAGTTGACCAAGATGGTCAACCTCCAGTCAGTGGTTCTCAACCCAGCCAAAGCATTAGGCTCATTTGGACAACCTTTTGCAGTAGCAGGGCCTATACGCCATCTGTTGAGATTCTAATTCCATCAGGTTGGGGTTGGTGTCTGGTATTAATATTTTTAAAAATTCCACTGGCAATGACGTGCAACTAGGTCTCAAGAAAACATTTCCGTCTCCACCATGGATGCTAACACCTCCCATGACTTCTGGGGTCCCCAGGGCTATGTGAGGCTTTCTTCCAGCCATGCTTGCCTTTGTCATCATTCTGAAGCCTCTATTGGTGAGTGGAGACTATGAAGAAGTCACAAATCACTTTCTTCCTCAACTACCTCTTGGATGTTGACTCTAGTACAATTCACAGCCACCCTGCTCCCAGCCTCATTCCATACTCCACTGTTTCAGGCTCACATTTTTTGAGAATCGGGAGTGATATTCTCTTGCTATTTTTCAATTTTATGCTGCCTCAACAATATTCATAACAAGCGCTGTGGTAAATCTCTCATTTACTGTCACAGTTTTTCTACTGTTTTGGTACACTTTTATATTTTTAACTCCCTCAAAGTATTGAAAACAAATTAAATTCAGCAAAATAGAAGATCCAGGGAATCCAGCAAATAATTATTCCTGCCAAGCATGAGTATTTAGCACCTGCATGTTGGGGAAACATTCAAATTGGTTTGCTTTGTATATACTATAAAAGTGCTTCCTGGCGCTGAGGGAACCTCTTTTGGACTTACTTGTTATTTATGTATCTATTTGATTTTGAAAATGTAGGCAATAGGTGAATTAGGTTGGGTCGCAAGGTCTCTGGGCGCAGCCAGGAGATTTCAGAGCGTCGCATTTGGTCTGGATCTCATATCGAAGTCAGACTTGGGTTATTAATCTGTGGAGCTGGGTCCGGATGGATTATATTAAAGTAAGACTTGGTACACTTTCCTATAACTCATTTTTGTCATGCAGCCTTATATTTCTCCGTGGCTAGAGGTTCACAAATGGCTCATAAATATTTTGTGAATGAAGGTAGGGGGATGAGCGGTCCTCATAGCCAAAATGAGTTGATGCGAGAGAGAAAAGAAAAGGGAACCAGGCTTTCCATTGTTCCTACATTTCTTGCAGACCTGATTTAGGGGCCTGTGTAGTTTCTCCTTAATTACTGCAGAGACGGTTTTGGAAAATGCAACTCTAAATGGAGCGCGCGATGATTTATGGCCCTGTTTTATGAGATGGAATTAAAAATTCGAACCAGAATGTGTAACTGCGGCGGCGTGGGGTACTCATTAGAGCGGCAGAGCGCGCTGCCAGTCACTGGGCTGCACCTGCGCGGAGGACCACGCTGCTACCTGCGCAGCCCACCGGCTCTGCAGGGCCGAGCCAGACAGCCCCCGAGCAGCGACTGCAGACAGTCTTCGCAAGGTTTGGGAGAGACTCTGCGATTTCTGGAATGAGAACAGCCAGTGCCTTGCACGGTGCGGGATAGTCTGGGGATGCCGTTCAACGTGAAATCCAGGCTGTTCTTTAAGGATGAAATAAAATCCTATTTGGCGAAACTGCTGCTATACTTGATAACAGGATATAAATGTGAATTACAGGGTGACCCCCCCACCCCCAAGGAAACTGTCTCAAGATATTTTCATGCATTATTAGTACCAGGCAGATCGGTTGCTTCACAATTTGGCGACTTGATGGTATACTTACCGGGTGTGCCAGGGGCCAAAGGAACCCGACTTTGTAAAAATTCTCTGAGTTTTCCCCCTTAGCATCCACTTACTCTCAAGGAGCGATGGCTGTGTGCACTGGCTATTTTGTTGGAACACTACTCACAGACTACTCAGATGTGCAAAAAAGATGAATGTTGTCCAGCGTATGTGTAACATCTGTTTTTCCCATGCCCACCCTCCTGCGTAGTTGTGGGATAGATCAGCTTGCTAACCTGAGTCTATACAATAATTAAAATTATCGCTTTAGGTTTCTCAGCTTATAAATAAAATGCTAAGCCTACCAGTTTCCATAATTTGCTCCCTAATACCCATCAAAAATGGCTATGTGACCTCAGTGGAGCACAGTGACGGGGTTCTAAGGTCCAGGCTGAATCCCATGGCTCCTCTGCTCCCTGAGCAATGTCCTTCTCTGTCTGGTCCCTCCCGGTGTTCATGGCCCGCACAACTTGTGATGTGCTTGATCTTGTCCTGTTGGGTTTAGTAGCTTCCACAGCAACTTGGCCTCTCCTGGTTCTTTGTGGTCCTCATTCAGTATTAGCTGCATTCCCTTTCCACCTCTGGCTTAGCCCTGATATAGGGTCCCCTCTCCCCCTATCATCAGAGAGGCCTGTTGTTCAACTCACCTGCTTTGTAGTTATCCTTCATGAACTGGCAGGAGATATAGGTCCTGACATATACCAGAACCAAGAGGCACCCGAGAAAGTTACACACTGGCCATTCCTCTGATTACCATGTTGGGGTTATTAATTAGTTTTGATATTACCACCTCACCTTTCCCCATACTTCTCACCAGACTGGTACAGTGATAATCTATAATAAAACATTAGCTAGAGTTTTTTGTTCTTGGATTTTTCATCTACTTACCTAAAACACTTCCTTATGTCTGAGTCCAAGTCTGAAGAGAGGAGATGGGGTCCTCTGGCCTCACGGCTGCCTCAGTGCCCAGGAACTGCAGAAAGGCTGGTTGGACTTTGCTCCGTAGCACATTCTCCTCCTATTCAAGAAACCACCTGTGGCCTGGATGTCATGATGAAAGGGGCATCTTAGATACATCGTGGAAGTCACTTCAAGGTCTGTGTCCTCTAGATTTGATTCTTGGTATGAAAAAATGCTTTAGTCTTTTAGATAAATATTTCCCTGTCTTCAAAGTCTATTACCTTACTGCCAAATCTTAGTCTGAATTTCAGAACAACTCAAATGTAACAATTCAAATACACTTCCCCAAAATCAATCTCTCTCTCTCTCTCTCTCTCTCTCTCTCTCTCTCTCACACACACACACACACACACACACACGCTATGTATCAGATACTGTTCTAGGTGCTAAGGATGCCATTGTAACAGAAACAGATGAAATTCCTGCGTCCAAGGAGTTGTCATTCTAGTGGGAGGTGATAGATAAGAAACCACATGAATAAGTAAAATAAATATGTAAGGTGATGATATGTGGTATGAAGGAAAATAAAATAAAGCAGGAGAGGATAGTAAGTGTGAGGTGGAGGTTGAGATTGGCTTTAAACATGACATTTGAACAATATCTGACAGAAGCTAGAGAGCAAGCCATATGGATTATCTGGGAGAATGTCATGCTGGAGAAGGTCATACAAATAATCAGAAATAGAAATGCATATTAATATTCTAAAAAATATCCATTACTTTGTCATCACTGATTCCAAAAGGTGAAGCTTTGTTTCGGGCAGTTATATCCAGATTGTATATTATTAACAAATTATGTTACCAAAAAGATCATGCCGCATCCATATTAAAAAATCATTGGGGGATCTTTATCACTTATATAAGAAAGTCATTCATTTATTCATGCACAATAGAATGAGCTGGGGATAAAACATGAATGTGATATAGTTCTTGCTTCCAAGGGAATCCTGATCAATTAGGGAGGATGGGCTTAATTATGAGTATGTAATAAGATCCGTGCCAGAACTGTGCTCGGGGTCTTTTGGAAAAACAGACGAGGCCTCTAATATGCCCTATATGGAAGAGGAAGGTCAGGAGAGGCTTCTTGGAGAAAGTGGTGTCTGAGCTGAGTTAAAGGATGAGTAAAAGGCACCCTAATGATGCCATCTGAGGGCAATCTGTGCGGGAGGGGCAGCAGCGGTTAGTGCACGCAAGTGGAAACAGTAGCTGAACTAAAGGTCGCTCCTAGCTCTGGAAGGAAGGTGCAGGAAAGGCAATAGGAAGAAATAGGCTGGAGATGTGACAGATCATGGAAAGTCATATTATAGGTCCGACTTCATTCTCAGGCACATCTTCCTTACCAGGCACACCTCCTGGAGCTCAGTCACCCCAGTCTAAGCCAAGCTGGGTGTCAGGAGGGTCCTCCACTGCTGTCCACTCCTACAGCGTGTGTTCATCTCTTCAGTCCTGATTACAGCCTGCCATAGCCAAGTAGACCTCCTTCATTACAGCTGTCCACGGCGAGCTAACACATTTTACCATATACCCTTAATTTCCACTCACTGTAGCTCAGTCACTGCTGCCTCTTGCCCTTTAAATATCTTGTGTATGTTTAGTGCCTTTTCACAGATTATAATTTTGAGGACAAAAACTGCCTCCTGTTTTTCCTACAGGGCGCAACACAATGCTCTGCATATAATAGTTGCCCAATAAGTCCTGGTTGAAAGTGTATCTTATTATTTTTAGACCTATGCTATCTGATATGATGGTCGCTAGCCGCTAGCCACGTGTGGCTATTTAAATTTCATTTAATTAAAATTTAAAAAGATTAAAAATTCAGTTTCTCAGTCTCATTAGTCACAGTTCAAGTGCTTAATAGCCTGTATGTGGCTAGTGACTGCTCTATTGGGCAACACAGAAAACATTTCTATGTTCACAGGAAGTTCTATTGGCCACCAGTGCCTCAGAATACGTTTGAAAGGAACTTCCAGATGGGACCTGCTTTAAGTCACTTCAAAATCACATCTATAAATTGTCAAAAGAGTACCATTCAATTCCATTGCACAGGATGTTAAAGCTATTGGTAAAATGTTATATTGACTCGAAATAATTTATTTTTATACACATGTCAATACACAGCATGTAGATATTTATTGAAGAATTTAAAATAGTAGCACTTTATTGGTGTCTACTCTGTGCCAGATATTATGCTAACAGGTTATGTATATTTTATGTTATGTATATTTTATGCTATGTGTATTTTTAAGTTAATCTTTAAAACAACCCTTAGAAATATGTATTATTAAGAAGAAACTAAAGTCATTTTGCTTGAAAAACTTACTTGTGATATACAGTCAGAAAGAGGTAGAGCCAATGTTCCAACCCAGGACTTGCTAACCGAAAAACCTGTCCAGAGAATATTCTATATTTCATATATAACTATCTATCTATATGGCTTATCAATATCAACATAACCCAGATCTAAGGACTGTTATTATTTTCTATATTTGCTTCTTTTTATAGAATAAAAACATAGAGATTTAAAGTCATAGATAACCCTTCCCAGGTCCTATTCTTTTTTCTTCCCTCCACAAGGATAACCACTATCCTGAAGTTAATATGTGCTTTTCCATTTAGCTCTTAGTATTTTAAATGTATACATGAACCTAAACAGTGTATTGTTTTGTTTTGGACATCTTTAAATTTTAAAACAGAAATGTAGTATTCTGCAATTTTACATTTTCATTGAATATTTTTTTCAAAATTAATGCTAATTGATGTATGTAGCAGTGATTTATTTATCTCCACTGTTCTGTGTTTTTATTTTATTGTGTGGATGTGGTACAGTTTATCCCCTCTTTTATTGTTAGACATTTATATTTTTCGAATTTTTCTCCAGAATTTTACACAGTTTTGTAGAGAAGAACTACATGTATGTTTCCTTTGGCATATTGCAAGCATTTCTCTAGGATATATATCTTGGAAAAGAATTGCAGGGTGCTTGGTTTATATGCATCCATATGTTATCAGATAGTGGCAAATTGTTCTCAAAATGGCAATTTCAATTTATATCACCATTTTCACACATTTTTGCAGTAATTAGAATGTTCAGACTTTTTTAATTTTTGCCATTCTGATGAATATAAAAAGGTATTTTATTTTTTGTTTCAGTTTTTATTTCCTTGGTCATAGTGAAGTTGAGCCTATTTTCTTTGATGTAGTGGCCATTTACTTTCCTCTTCTGTGACCTGCCAAACGGTAAATACTGTTTGGATTTCCATTTGACTAATGATTTATTTTTTATATTGATTTGTGAGAGTTCTTGATACATTTTGACGATTAAACTTTTGTTTATTATGTGGGTGGCAAATAATTTTCCAGGACTTTTCTTTGACTCTTCACTTGGTTGAAAGAATTGTTTTTAAGTTTATTGGGGTGACACTGGTTAATAACATAAGTTTCAAGAGTGCAATTCTATAACACAACATCTGTACATTGCATTGTGTGTTCACCACCCAAAGAATGCAGTATATGTAGTCAGATTTTTAATTTCCTTTTTCAGGGCTTTTACTCTGAGCATATTACTTAAGGTATATTTTTCTTATTTCAACATCATAAAAATAATTTATTCTGGTTTTTTTTTTTTTTTTAGAAGTTTTAATCCATTCTGCCAAACTACTTCCATTTTAAGTCCTAGGTTAGCAGTAACAAACTCAGAAAAATCATTTTGTACTCTCTCTGAAAGACAAAGTCTGTCTCAGGAAGGTTGGTGAGGTTAAAGTAGAAGGTGACATGACATGGGAGGGGGTTGTGGTTGGCCTTGACCAAATTTCTGGACTTTGGTCAATATCAGGAAGGGAGATGGAGGTGAGAACTGATTGCTGACTGTGCAAGACTAAGGCCAGATGCACTGCCCACCCAGGGGGGGCCAGGATTAAGATATCAGACCTGCCACAGACAGGGCGATAAGTCAAGGTCTGAGCAAGAGAAGTGAGCAGGGGATGGCCAGGGTCCATGACGACTGCCTGGATAGCTCGGGGGATGTGAGTGACTGAGCAAAACGTTGACTTGCATAAGGTCATTGCAGCTGAGGCAGCTGTGCTCTAGCGCCCGCTTCCCCAGAGAGAGAGCCCCTCCCGTCATCGTAAGACAGCACAAAGGCATAAGCAGGCCTAGCAAAGCCGGCAGGTAGGTTATAACCTTGGAAGAGATTCTTGGTCCTCTCCAAGCCTCTGAAATGAGGTTGCTATCTCACACGTGAGAAAAGCACCAAGAAAGAGCCTGGCAAAAAGTAAGTGCTCAAGTACTATATATTTTTTTTTTTATCCTCACCCGAGGACATTTTTTGATTTTTTGTTCAGATAGAGTGGGGGGTGGGGGGGGAGAGGGAGAGAGAGAGAGAAACATCGACGTGAAAGGGACACATCGAGTGGCTGCCACCCGCACGACCAACCAGGGCCGGGGACAAACTGCAACCGAGGTACATGCCCTTAGCGGGAACCGAACCCGGGTCTCTCTGTACCGCAGGCCGACGCTCCAACCGCTGAGCCAAACCGGCCAGGGCTATTTTTTTTATTCCATGAAAAAAATACAGTCTAGTAAAAGTGATTAGGTTCCCAAATGCCAGAAACTGTGCCTTCGTCCATCAGCATTCTCTTTGTCCTCTTTACTGGCGGAATCCGCCTCATTCTGGTGCATGTGTATCTCCTTCTGCACATAACAGCTCACTGTGATCATGCTTATGGCTGCCTCCTGTCTCGTGTGTGACTCCTTCTCTTCCAGGTCTTAACCTGGGCTCAAACCTCAGCCACGCTTCACTTCCTACATAGGAAAAGTAACTCAACTTCTCTGTGCTTCAGTTTCTCACCTATAAGCAGGGAAACTCATAATTAGAGTTACTACCATAATTAAACGAATGAATATGTAAAAGTGCTGATTAGAGAGCTAAGCACATATACAGGGTGGGGCAAAAGTAGGTATACAGTTGTGAGTATGTGAAACACAGAGTTTATTCTTGTATCATTATTTATTAATTATTGTATTCTTTTCCATACAAAAAACTCTAAACCTACTTTTTGCCCCACCTTGTATAGGTCCTCTATAAAAATCGGTTAAATAACAATGAATGAATGTACTCCACTAGACGATGTAGTGTTTAAGAGTTTATTCACTGGTGCCAGACTATCTAGGTCAAATATAGACTCTGCCATTTGTTAGTTGCATGCCTTTGGGAAAGTTACTTAAAGTTATTTAACTTCTCTAAGCCTCAGGTCCTCCCTTGTTAACTAGGAAAATAACGTCCGTCTCAGAGGGTCATTATGAGGATTAGTGGAAATGATGTATGTCAACTGCCTGGCACACTGAAACCGCTCAGCAAATAGGAGGTGTGATTACGACTACGTTTCTAACATCGGGTCACTTGCTCAAGGCTTTGTTAAATTCAGAGTAATATTTAGGTCAAGGATGAGGGAGATGGCTAACCTAATGTAATGGAAGTTCTATGTTAAATAGTTGTGAGGGGCAAAGCTTGTTTACAGGACTGTGGGAGAAGCACTCCATATTCCTTTATACCACCCAAATTACTGGAGGCAAAACTCATTGCATCCACACTGAGCATGTCCCCCTGGTGGCGTTGGCATGGGGCATGATCTGAAGCTTTCCTGGTTAATGGTCAAAGACTGTTTGGCTTCCTTAAAGAGCAGTATCCCGTCCCCATGTTCAGTTTTGCCATGAGGAGAGGAGAAAGTGTCTTCCTTGTATCCTAAGTCACTGTAGGGTAACACTGAGACCCCGGTTGTATCCCTTCCTCTCTAACATCTCAGGATGGACATCCCAAGCTCCCTTCCGATGTGGTGGGAAGATGGAATGGATGACAATCAAGGGTGTGCTAGCCACTCAGCTAGGTATGCAAGATGAGGAAAATGACTTGAGAAAGGGAACAGAGTGAGGGTTTAAAATGACTGTCATCTTGAAGAAGTTAGATGTAATTACAAAATAAAACCTCAGTCTGCCAGCTGTGGTTATCCACCCACCTGCAATCTTCACAGTGTGTGAATTCGCTTTCTGTTCATTAGTGGCTCTTCCCCAGTGAGTGGATATGTCCTATAACACACGAATTCTTAATAGTTTCAAGCCAAATAAAACTATAGCACAAAGGTCACTGTTTATTTTCTAAATGGCTTTTTGAGGTGTAATATCAAATATCTGTGATAAGAAAATGTACTCCTGGAACTGGCTGAGGATAAAGAGGCCGCTTTCCTCACAGCTGCAGGGTGACAATGTCACATGAAAGACACTGCAGTAAACAAAGGCCCCCAGAGCTGCCCTACACCCAAGTGCATGTAATCCCAGGGTAGATGTTAGGAAGAGTGAACTGTAGCTCAGCCTCTGAGGGCCGAGACACAAGACCACAATATGAGACTGGGTACTGTACGAAAGACAAAATTAACAATGACTTAAGATGATAAAAAGTCATTTATTGTTCTGCTGAGAATCCAGGCTGATATTGAAGCCCTGTTGCAGTACAGTCTCCAGAAGTCCAAGTTCCTTCATAATGCTCCCCACCCTTGGTAGTGCAGCTCTGGATTCCAGCCATTATAAAGTAGAAGAGCAAGGGGAGAGCATAGGCCTTTTTTTTAAGTCCATGACTCAGAAGTCTCACACCTCATTTGGGCTCATGTGCCATTGTTCAAAACATAGTCACGTGGTACTGGTTCTGCAAGGGAAGCTGGGAAATGTAGTCCTTATTCTGGGTAGTCATGATCTCCGATTGAAACCCAACAGCCACAGAGATAAGAAAGGAAAGATTAGTTGAGAGCTCAGGTAGATTTTGCTTGGATATACCACAGGGTTTAGGAGAAGTTTAGATGCTGAGCCAGTCCTCAAAGCCTTAATTCATCCCGATCAAACTAAACACCCCATCTGTACCCAGAACTTTATGCCTCAGCAACAGGTTTTTCAGAGTAGAGGAGGTGAGAGATGAATTAATAATAATGCAAGTAAAAAGTCATACAACCCACAATAGAGAGTCTAACCAAGTGTTAGGGGATTCAGAAAGTGAAGGAAATATTTTCCATACAAATGCCATCCCTTCCCTGATCCACTCATTTGCCAATCCCTATCCATTCATAGAGCCCACTGACACTAGTACTGGACTTTAAATGACCAGCAGATGTGCAGTGAAAGAGAGGATGTTCTAAGCTGAGCAAACAAATGAATGGAGGTTTCACTTTGGCCAAGGACCCAGGCAGACAAGGTAGGCTGGAGCGCTTACAAAAGATGCTGGTATTGTGTTTTTCCAAACATTGGACAACATTGCTAACATTGGACAAGTATATGAAATTCTGCTTACTAAGAACACTCATGGACAAGGGAGAATGTCAGACTGTCCTATATGGGGTGAAAGAATGAGCTAATATAAACTGTGACAACTGCCCTGGCCGGTTTGGCTCAGCGGTTGGAGCGTCCGCCTGCGGTCTGGAGAGACCCGGGTTCGGTTCCCTCTAAGGGCATGTACCTCGGTTGCAGTTTGTCCCCGGCCCTGGTTGGTCGTGCGGGTGGCAGCCACTCGATGTGTCCCTTTCACATCGATGTTTCCCTCTCTCTCTCTTCCTCTCTCTCCCTCCCACTCTATCTGTACAAAAAATGGAAAAATGTCCTCGGGTGAGGATAAAACAATAAATAAATAAATAAAATAAACTGTGACAACTAGTATTTTTGGACAATGTTTTTGCAGAAAGCATAAGGCCAGTAAACATTTGAATAGCAGTTGGGGTGCTTGAGTGTAAGGGTTTTTCTTTCTCTGTAGTTTAAGAGGAGAGCTGTATGAAACAGAAAGGAGAGACTATGACATAATGAAAACCAATTTGGAAAAAAGGAGTTCAGGAAGCTGAATGAAGTTACCGCAATATCAGAAACAGATGTGGTTAAAGATATAAGTGATTTTCGTTTAATTTATTGGATCTAAAAGATGTTAAGAAATCCCTGGGAAGTTTCTTATTTGTTTGTGTGGTCATTTGGTTAGTTTGTGATTTTGTTTTTGGGGGGGGGAATTATTTTTTAAAATGGGTGTGTGACATACTAACCTATGAAATTCCTTACCTAATCTCTGGACTTCGGTTTCTTTATCTGTAAACAGGACATAATACTACTTACAACATAGGATTGTTGTCAGGATTAAATGGGATAATGCATCGTGCCTAGTGTTTGGTAAGCTAGGTTATAAGAAATATGACAATGATGATGATGATGGAGGAAGTGGGGGAGATGAAAATGATGATGATAGCTCTGGCCGGTTTGGCTCAGCGGTTAGAGGGTCGGCCTGCGGTCCAGAGAGACCTGGGTTTGGTTCCCGCTGAGGGCGCGTACCTCAGTTGCAGTTTGTCCCCGGCCCTGGTTGGTCATGTGGGTGGCGGCCACTCGGTGTGTCCCTTTCACGTTGATGTTTCTCTCTCTCTTTCTCTTCCTCTCTCTCCCTCCCACTCTATCTGAACAACAACAACAATAATATATATATATATATAGAGAGAAAATGATGATGATAAAATGGAGGCCTCTACATTTTAAACAATGGGATATATTCCAGTGAAAACTCTGGTGTTTTATATTCATTTTAATAGGATTATAGACATATAAATATTAATAGCTCAGAATAAAATCATTCAAAAACCCTCTGAAGTAAATCACTTTATGATTCCATGGAGAGCCAAAAATGCCCCATCAAGCAAATGTATGCTGAATCACACAACTTTTTGATAAATATATATTTTTTCTATTGATAGGAGTCTGTCTTTGAGATGTGCTTCTAAATGCTGATTTAAAAAATTGATAATATATCAACCGTCCCTCTTCCTCCTAATTATAAATATGTCCTCTGCTTCCTCCTGTTCCTCCTCTTCTTCTCTTATTCTTTTTTTAAATAAACCTTGTCACTTTTTAAAAAATATATATTTTATTTATTGATTTCAGAGAGAGAGGAAGAGAGAGGGAGAGAAAGATAGAAACATCGATGAGAGAGAACATCGATTGGCCGCCTCCTGCATGTTCCCCACTGGGGGTCAGGCCCACAACCTGGGCATGTGCCCTGACCAGGAATCAAACCAGCGACCTAAATTCAAAATTTCTCAAGCCATATCTGTGCATAGTTTTAAGTTACATGAGAAAACACATTTTAGAAATTCGAATCAGTTTGAACTGGGTTTCTATCATTTCTGTACCAAATATCGATTAAATAAACATTTGAGGTGATAAATTAACTTATTAAGATTCAAGGTATAAGTTCTAGCAATTACATTTTTAATCAAAAGAATTCATGCAACATATATATACCCTTTCAGAGCAGTCTTGTTCTAGACATGAGCAGTTAGATGAACGGGACTCTTCGGTTTGGCCTGAACAAGTCATGTTCAGTAGACAACTCAATTTGAGATAAAATCTCTTACTTAAAAGTTTTCCAACATAAAGGCACCTTTCTTATTGTATGGTTGGTTTTGCACACACTAGCAGGGTTATATTTACTTGTGAAATGGGTATGATTTGCAAACTGCAGTATATGACAAAAGCTAAGATGTGTGCTAAGAGCTATGGGCAGCTTGGAATAGATACCACATTAGAAGAAAATAAAGAAAATCAACAAAATCTGCGATTTTTCATTTGCTTTTGGCCTTGTATTTAAATGGAACAAAGTAAATACGTTAAATATGTTACATTTGTAAATATTGGCGTCACATTTCTATTAATTCGTGTAGGACAACATTTGATATTCTCAATTAAACCCCTTAATTTGCCTTCTATACTGCCTGCCGTTCCTAGAGTAATTGGTCTCTTATTTTCCTGGATAACTTATTTAGGGGAAAATACAATAATGAAATGATCTTAAAATGAAAAGGCCTGAAAATAGCGCTCTTATTTAAATTACAATGCTTCACACTCATCTGAGATTTCTTCCTCTCTGCAATAACGCAGCTGTTTTCCTCAGGGTGTTCTCACAAGTTCATAAAGAAAAAAATTGTTATGAGCCTTCCGAAACCCCAAGGAAGGCAGCTGTGTTTTTGATAAACTGGGCTACGGTTTCAACACTTCAAGCTATAGAGAAATTTACACAGGAATTTTCTGCATTATAGATCCATGAGCAATATATTTTCAGCACTAACAATGTATACTGTATTTAGTCAACGTGTACACAGCGAGGCGGTCAGGCTGAACGCTGCGAAATTAAAAACCTGACCTTCAGCAGAAGATTCTGCTCTAAGCACACACAATGCCACTCGCTCCGACCTGTTAGAACACGCAGGGGACACTGCGGAAGGATGAGGACGCTCTGGCTGAACGCCCCCATCAGACGTGTGGGTGTCACATTTTTCTCCATACTCAGTAGAGGGGACGTGTCATAAATCAGGGGCATTATCCGAGGATTTCAGTTAAGAAACAGCCTACCAGGGCCTGAGTGATTGGAGAGCTGGGACTCTGCCAATCCCTAATTCTCTTGGTTCACGAAGCTGTGCTGAGTCTTCCCTGCTCTCTCACCTTTGCTGTCAAAGCCTTTGCCCTTCGGATTTTGGACAGGAAAAGGAACATTCCCAAATTGAACATATTTGAAAGTTTTCGGCATACTTTTGTGAGAAGAGACCTAGGTTGCGTTCAGCCAATTGCAAAAAAATGTGCAAAGAAAAATACTCACCGGTGTGTGTGTGTGTGTTTGTTTTTGTTTATTTATTTGTCCTCATTCGAGGATATTTTTCTATTTATCTTTAGATAGAGTAGGAGGGAGAGAAAAGAAGAGAAAGAAGGGGAACATCAACGTGAGAAGGACAAATTGATTGGTTGCCTCTTGCACGACCCTGACCAGAGCTGAGCACTAACTGCAACTGAGGTACATGCCCTTGGCCAGAATTGAACCCACGACTGGTTGGTCCATGGGCCGATGCTCTAACCACTGAGCAAAATCAGCCAGGGCTATTTACTTATTTTTTATTTTTGAAAGTATTACAGATGTCTCCCTTTTTTCCCCATTGACCCCTTTCTTCCCACTCCTACCTCCCTCTGCCTTCCCCAGCCTAATGTCCCTGTCGATTGGCTGAGCATATATGCATATAAATTCTTTGGTTTATCTCTTCCCATCCCTCTCACCCCCATCCCTCTGAGGTTTGTCAGTCTGTTCCCTACTTCCATGACTCTGGATCTCTTTTGGTTGAGAGCTTATTTTGTTCATTATATTCTACAAATAAGTGAGATCATATGGTACTTGTCTTTCTCTGACTAGCTTATTTTGCTTAGAATGATACTCTCTAGGTCCCTCCATGTTGTCTCAAAGGGTAAGAGATCTCTCTTTTTTACAGCTGCATAGTATTCCATTGTATATATGCACTACTTCTTATTTATCTACTGATGTGCTTTTGGACTGTTTCCAGATCTTAGCTATTGTAAATAGTGCTGCTATGAACATAGGGATGCATATGTTCTTCCTGATTGGTATTTCAGGCTTCTTGGAATATATTCCTTGAAGTGGGATTACTGGGTCCAATGACAATTCCATTTATAGTTTCTTGAGGAAACACCATATTGTTTTCCACAGTGGCTGCACCAGTCTGCAGTCCCACCAGCAGTGTGCTACAGTCCCCTTTTCTCCAAATCCTCGCCAGCACTTATTGTTTGATGATCTGTTGATGGCGGCCATTCTAGCAGGTGTGAGGTGATAATCTCATAGTCATTTCATTTTTCACCTCTCTGATGATTAGAGATATTGAACATTTTTTCATATGTCTCCTGGTCATTTGTATGTTCTGTTTGGAGAAGTGTCTATTCAGGTCCTCAGCCCATTTTTTAATTGGGTTCTTTGTCTTCCTTTGTTGAGTTTTATGAGTACTCTATTTTTGGGGGGTATTAACTTCTCATCCAATGTATCGTTGGCAAATATGTTCTCCCAGAGAGTAGGTTCCCTTTTCATTTTGATGCTGGTTTCTTTTACCGTGCTGGAGCTTTTTAGTTTGAGGCAGTCCCATTTATTAATTTTTTCCTTTGTTTCTCTTGCCCCAGGCGATGTATCAGTGAAAATTCTGCTACCTATGATGTCTGAGATTTTTCTGCCTACATTTTCTTCTAGGATTTTTCTGGTTTCACGGGTTACAGTTAAGTCTTTTGCTGAGAAAATTGGACAGCTATATGCAACAAAAGTGAAACCAGTGTGTTTAGTTGTGGAAAGTAGGTACTTGTTTTCCAAGTAGGTACTTGTTTTCCCTAGACTCGCCATCACAGTTGCCTTGGCTTCCCATGAAACAGCGCCTGGATCATGCCCTCAGGCAGCACCATCGCTCTCTGTCAGATCGGCTCTCCCTCAAGCCAACTCTCATTTATTCCACACCGGTTCCTTCCTTTGTGCACCATTTATCCTGCTGACTTTTCTTTTACTTCCCGCTGCCCTCCTAGCCTTCTACACTAAGGAGTTGCCATTGCAACAGAATGTTTAAAAAAATTAAACTTCAATATATTCTGTGAGCTGTGTCTCTTTTAAGAGTTCTGTTGTTATCATTGTTTTGCCTGTTTCAAGGGGTAGTGACATCGTTATTGCCAATATTCCCCGAGCTCATTTAGTTAGCACCTATAATTTTTGAGTTCCTGTGATGGGTTGTGTGTTGAGTTATGTGTTTATATTTTCTAATGAAGGGAACAGAGAGACAGACAAGGAACTGTGTAACTACGTTAGAGTGTGATGCAATGCCTACAACTGTTGGAACTCGGGGTGTTTCCGTGGGATGAAGTAAGTAGTTTAATCATTCCTGAACATTGATTATCATATGAACAGCCAGCATGCTAAGGTCTTCACTGAGTTGGGTCATTGAATCAGCTGTCTCATGTTAGTATCCATTCACAGGTGAGGCTCCAAGAGGTAAAATATTTTTACAAAACTCTTAAGACTAGTAAATAGCAGAGGGTTCACAGGTATGTCTATTTCCAAAACCCATCTTCTTTCTTCTTCATAAACCTGATTTTATATCTGTGTCATACAGCTCTGGATTCAAGGATATAAGCTCATATTTGTTGCATATTAGAATAATGATCACCATTTAATATACATAAAAGTAAATTATGTAGATTTGATTAATTTACTATGCTAATATACTCACTGCCACCTTTCATTAGGGCTTAAATAGGCAATAATGTCACATACATCAAAACAACTCCATGTCTCGTGGTAGACATTACTAATAAAGTACCATCCTCTGATCTGCTTATCATGGGCATAGTCAGGGAGGCCCAATACACACAATACTCCAGATGGCTGCTCCTACAAATCAGCAAGTCTTGGTAAGTGTTATGAGTTGTATTGTGTCCCCCCAAATTCTTATGTTGAAGTCCTAACCTCCAGTACCTCAGAATATGACCTTATTTGGAGATGGAGGCAATCAGGCAAAATGAGGTCATTAGGGTGGGCTCTAACCCAATATGACTGGTTTCTTTATGAAAAAGGAAAATTTGGAGACAGTGATGAACACAGAGGGAAGAATGCCATGTGACATAAGGCAGGAATCTACAAGTTAAGGAACATAGAAGATTCCTAATAAACCACAAGAAGCTAGGAGAGTCGGGTGGAACATATTTTCCCTCCCAGCCTGCAGAAGGAACCAACCCTACTGACACCTTGAGCTCAGACTTCTAGCCTCCAGAGCTCTGAGACAGTACATTTCCATTGTTTAAACCACCCAGTTTGTGGCACTTTGTCAAGGCAGCCCAGGTAAACCAATACAGCAGGTCAGATGAAAGCTATTTTCCACTGCTGTATTTGGGAGAAAAGAAAATAAAAGATAAATAAATCAAGGATTTGACTCCTCCTCTGTCTTCTGAAAATATGATAGCATCCACTACTAAAATAGATTATCCAAGTTCAATTTTTTTCATTAAAGTCAATATTATGTAGGGCCCCATGTGGCAGAATACATTAGCAATTGATAACACTGGGTCCTTCTACCTCAAATGTCCTTTAGGCCAAGCAAGGTTAGCATCTCTTGGAGCAAATATGGCGAACCTCATATGCAGAGGACTAATCACATTCTTTGAGAGTATGCACCTGGGGCAGTAGATGTCCTCTCTTGGCCAATATTCCTCAGCACCTGTCCCAACTTTGCACCAAATAAAGGTACCTACCTGCTCATGCTGAGGGAGGGTACCGCCATACCAATAACTCCAATATCAGTCATAGTGATGCTTACCCATGTCATTTCAACAAATAGTTAATGATTATAAGTAGAAGAATATGAGTCAAAAGATGTGAATGTACCTGTATGTGTATGTTTAGCTGTGTGTGAAAATGGAACTATCTTGTACCCTCTTGTTAAATGAATGAATGAATGAAAAATGAATGAATGAATAATGCATAACATGGTGAAAAAGAAAGAACACGGGCTTTGGAATGAGGCAGAAGTGGGTTACAAGGATTACAAGAGACAACCTTGGGAAAAGCACTACTCTGCTTTCATCACCACCCTTCTGCAGGCACCGCAGCCTCCCTGTTATTGGGCATCTTGACTTAGCATTCCTATTTCTAGCTTTGGTAAAGCTTCACCTAAGGAGAACTAGATGAACTCTGTTGGATAAGTCTCACTTCAGGTAAAATAATTTCCTTTTTTTTTTTTTTTTTAAAGAATGACTCTATTTAAAAACCAATCTTTTGGGAATTAAGGTTTTCTTAATCCATTAACATCATGGGGCAGAGGAATGCATGGGCAGAAACCAGGCATCCTAGCCTATACTGCTGTAGTGATCGAAGTGTGTATGGAAATTACACGCACATCCATTTATGTCCCTCAAGGTGCATGTTACTGCCGTGGCCCCGCATTTCCATCTCTTCTGTGCTGAATTTTACCTGTTTTTGTTCTGCCCTTTTCTAAATGACCCTATTAAACAGCTGGCCCTGAAGACATGTTCAGCAGTTAGGGAACTTTGAATAAGGTAGCTAACTATTGCTGGTGCCTCGTGGATTTCTTCTCTGTGACACCGGGGTTCTCACTGGTGTCCTATCTGGATCTTTTTAGCTGCTGAAGAACATGAATAGAACTAGAGAATTAAAGAAATACTCGTGTGTTCCCCTACATCATAGCTTAAGTTCTTTTAAATCAGGAAGTTGCTCAAAACTAACCTGAGAACATAGTGGGGCACTCAGTGTTCTACCTGACAGCGGCAGAGATCCAGCATTACCTGGACCCAGGATGCGCTCCTCTCCGGACTGCTGGTCGACTTAGCTGCCATTTCCTTGCCAAAAGTATAGTTGTCGATGCTCTATCAAAAGTTTCCTCTGGTCAAGAAATTTCTTCCAACTTTTGCTCCTAGATTCTGCTTCTGAACCCTCTCCTCCTAAAACGGAAGCTCTATTTTAATGCCAGAGCGAATGAGTATAAGTATGTTCACGCAATACTTGAGACATATACTGAAAAATTATTCCTAATTTATCTAAAATTCAAAGTGAACTGATCATCCCGTATTTTTATTGGCCACATCTGGCGACCCTTACGTTAGCTTTCAAAGTAAGAACCTTCCCTTTTCAAAAGAAACTAGCATCAATATGTTTGTCTTCTGATTACATTTTTGTATATATATTCACCTTATTAGTACAAGCCACTGAGTAAAAAAATACAAGAAACACGGCACCATGGCTTAGCTTATTTTTTCACACCCAGCCTTTACTTTTAATTGTTGAGAAACATTTGATAGAAGCTAGGCCTTTACAAACCAGTCTCTTCTCAGAATTGGGAAAAGTAATGTAAGAGGGATTTGTGGTTGTTAAATACCCTTATTTACATCTCCAAAAAATATTATAAAGCTGAAGATATTAATGGCTAAGCCCATGTCATACTTTGTGTGTGTGTGTGTGTGTGTATTTGCATCTAAAGATGCTATAAGAAGATACCACTGCTTTTCCAAAAATAAGGAGGGTATCTTGATACACTAACCCAACCGCACCATCTCAGCATAGTCTAGAATGGCCAGCAAAGCCCTTGGCTCATGTTGAATTGAGATGCGGGCTGAACCTCCTTGGAAGCACAGCAGGGATATGGAAGAACTGTTACAGCTGCACAGGAAAGCTTTCCTTTCTCTCTAACAAAGGTGCCAACTGGAAGCTCACCCAAAAGTCTGCTCTAGAGCGGAGTGCTGAAATAATAGATGAGCATTTGTGGTGTGCAAACAATGGTCCCCTTCCCTCAATGACATCACCAGGGAGCGACCAAGTGACCAGGGAGAAGATGATTATAATTGTCTTATTAGAAAGCAATTCAGCATATAGCAAGTAAAACTAGACATGCTGCTAAAGAATTTGAATTTGAGGATAAGAGAGTTTAGATTTCTCCCACCGTGCATAATTTGTAATGCAGATATAGTGTTTGCTGCAAAATATTGCAGAACATATGGAGAGAGAAATTGAAATGAGCTCAATAGCAAACCAAATACAATATTTTTTTCCCTTTTCTATTCAATATAAGTGATACATTTCTAAGAGAAAAAGGATGCAGAATATTGCAAAAGTAAATATAAGGATGGTATCCTTCCTGAAACATAGTAACTGACATTGGATACACAAAAAGGAGAATTTTTAATGGTGTATGCATTTAGTCAAGGGTACAAACATCATTTCCTAGTGGTTTGGAACACATGCAGAATACATATTGTCAAGCCAAGAAATGTATAAATACAGCAAACTCTTCTGTTCTCAAACAAACTGTAAAAATAAATGAAGTCATCAATAACATCAAGTGTTATTTAATAATAGTTTTTCTTTCAACATTTAATAGTTTCCAGATGGCTCAATATTTCTTCAAAAATAAAGATGGTATATACATACATAAAATACATAAAATAAAAGCAAATCGTTAACTACTTTCTAGGAAAAAAAGCAAAAAATGTGAAAATTTTCCACTTAAATCTATCAATTACATTGAACTAGGATCATAGATATGAATTTTTATCTAGATATTTATTCAATTTGCTTCTGAAATTTCACCTCATTCATGAAGTGTTTATTTTTCTCTCTGCCTAATTTTTTCCTTTCCATAATGTTTTTATGTGTATAGTGTTTTGTGTTTTTTTAATCCTCACCCAAGGATAATTTTCCATTTATTTTCAGACAGAATGGAAGGAAGAGAGAGAGAGACATCAATGTGAAAGAGACACATGAACTGGTTGCCTCCTGCACAACCCCGACCAGTGCCCAGGACGAACCACAACCAAAGTACATGTCCTTGGCTGGAATCAAACCCATGACTCTTTGGTCCACAGGCCGACACTGTAACCACTGAGCCAAACTGTCCAGGGCTGTGTACAAAGTTTTTATTTTGTATTATTAGTTCCTAGATGGTAAACTATCTCATTTTAATTTTTTCTCCTTTAACACCAGTTCAAAATAGCTTTAAATAACTACAGATAGGAACTTGGCAAATGCTTGTCTTTCAGCTAAACCCTGTGGCATTGGTCGTGCAAATGTGATTAGGGGCCTTGCTTTTTATCTGTACCTTTCTGGGAAGTTCCTTCTTTTAATGAAAAAAAATACGAGTTTAGAGTTAGAACTAGTTCTGAGACCTAATAGCTTTGTAACCTTGAGCAGGAGACTATCTGAAACTGTTTTCTCTAAACCCAAATTAGACTACTAACAGGCTTGCTGTGAAAATTAGGATAATGGCAGAGAATATCATGTTTCACACATAGCAGCTTCTCTGCCCAAGTTGATCAATTGCTACTTCTCTCCTCTTTCCTTTCCCTGGTTTCTCCGAGAATACAGTTTGTCCATTTTCTTTTGTTGTTTCGTTGTCCTTGAGCTGCAAGAATGGTAGAAGTTTAGTAGAATGCATTTGGGGAGGAATAGATATTTATGATCTATCTGATACATTACATGAGTTGATACCATATAAAGTGATGACTAAAGGCTCTGCTATGCAGGGACGTTACTGATGTAATAGAAAATGATTCTGGAAAGAAATCAAATCAATTTATCAGACACGGAGTGGCCCCTGGATCGTATATAAACCTGTATGCTATGTGTGGGCTTGGAGACCCAAATATGAACAGGGCATCGTCCTTGCCCCAGAGGTGCAACTGATTTCATGAAGATATAAAATAAGTGAGAAAATAGCCATAAAACAGAGCAAAATAAAAGAAGTGCTCGGTTGCAGTCTGAGCAGTGTGCTGTGAGGGAGGAGGAAACAAATCTTTGCTCTCATATGAATTTCAGTGAGAGGTATTCCAAACAATTAGGAAAAACAAAATGGCCAAAATATAACTTATTATTTCTCATTGTTCCACATTCTCATGTCACATGATTTTGGAGTTTAACTACAGTGTACATATTTTACAATGTGCCGAGTTTTAGGCTAAAAGACAGCACTGTGCAAAACAAAGACTGAAAGTACCTCTATCCAAAACTATGTTCATGCATCGGGAAGGGGTTCGTATAGATCAGCTGGCGTGTCGGTCCGTAAGCTGTTTATTTATTTGAGGGAATCTGTGCCAGGGTGATTCAGAGGGATTTCCACGTTCAGCAGAGCAGAGCGACCGTAGCAGCAGCCGTGGAAATAGTGACAGAATGTACTTCACAAGTAAATCTGCATTTTGCTCTTCTATTCAGCTGGCCGGATTATTTATCTGTTTCATTTATGTTTTAGTAAGAGTTCCAACATATACTTTATTTCCATTATATGTTTTTTAGATTAAATTTACATACACTGGAATGCACACAGGTTAAGTGTACTGTAAATGCATTAAAAACACACACACACACACATTAGAGCGGTTTTAAGTTCACAGCAAAATCAAGAGGGAGGTGATCAATGCATTTTGACAAACACGAATCCCTGTAACTTAATCTGCACTGAGAAGAGCATACATCGTTCCATCATCCTGAAGAGTTCCTGAGCCGCCTCCAAAGACAATCACTGTCCTGACGTTTATGCCCATAGATTCGTCTTTTCTATTCTGGAACTCCTTATATAGATTTAAAAATGAATAAAATCTGTGCTGTTTTCTGTCCAGCTCCCTTTACTCAGCATAGCGCTTCTGATTCAGCTTCGTGTTTTCGTTTTGTTCCACGTTTGAGTTGTTATTCAGTGATGTGCTGATAAAAGTTAAACTGCCTCTCAAAAACAAAAATTAAAACAAAACGAAACACTCTGAATAGTAGAGTTGGCCAATTTTCCTGATGTGAATACTCCAAAAGTAGAGAGTTTTCAGTGAGTCATTTTGAGAAATTCCTGAATATTGAGTAGTCACTTCTTGTGAGCCAGCATGGGCCGGTCTAGCACACCGCTGGTCATCTTCCATTGTATGGATAGAGCACAATTTGTTTATCAATTCTACTCTTGATGTGAACATGTGGGTTTTTCTACTTCTGCATATTATGATATAAGCTCCTATAAATATTCTTATTCAAGTCTTTAATTGACACATATTTTCATTACTCCTTGGTAAGTACCGAGGAGTATAATTACTTCCTTGCTTCGTTAGGTGTATGTCATGTACTAGAAGTTGGCTCTGATTCCTATGATGGGTGATGTCCATAGGGTAATTGTGTCTTTAACTTCATAAAAAGATTTTTGCCAAATAACTACCCAAAGATATAGTAACATTTTATACTTCTAACAACAAAATGTAATTGCTCCATATCCTTGCCAATATTTGGTATTGTCAGTCTTTTTATTTTTATCCATTTTAATGGAAGTCACTTCTAATTGCATATTTTCACCACTCACCCCCCTCCAATTTAGGACAAGTTTGGCCATTATTTCTTAAAAATTTTTTTTTCTGGTTTCATCTCTCTCTCTCTTATTTAATTCTAGTATTTCAGTTATAAACAAATTATACCAGTTGATATTTTTCTACATCTTCTGATGCTCTATTTTTTTCTGTATTTTTTCTCTTGCCTAAGTGCAAATACTTTTTATTGCTCTGTCTTCAAGTCTGATTTTTTCAGAGTTTTTAATCTGCCACTCAGCATATTTACTGAATTTTAAATTGAAGTATTAATTTTCCAGTCCTAGAATAGTCATGTGGGTTTTTAAAAAATATTTTCATTACTTGGCTGACATTCTTTATCTGTTCACTCATTGTGGCCATTATATATATCTTTTTAATTCTTGAAGATACGAGAGTGCACATGAACACACACTGAGTTACTCATGTCTTCTTAATTTTCTGTTTTGGGGACCTTGGTGACTCCAGACAAAACGGTTATATCCCAGGGCTTGTCAGTTACTGCAGAAAGTAAACAACTTGCCTGTGAGCATGACTTCCATATGTAAACTAACCAAGTCAAAACCCACACCCCCAGCCAACTCCTAATTTGGGTCCTCATTCTCTGAGTCTCTATCCATCTGCCTTAACGACTCCAGAGCCAGGTATCAGGGACCATCCCTATGCTCCAGAGATCACTGGAATTATTCAAAGTAGCCAGTCCTAAACCTATGTACCCTGCCTGGTCCATCCTTCCCACAGAAACTACAATGACTATATTCTCCTTTCTCCTTCTGCCCCCTGGTCAACTGTGGTGCTTTCCTGTGTGACTCCGTCTGGCAGGGCAGCCCCTTTCTCTTGGGATCTGTGAGCATAACAAACTGTCTTTTCAATGACAGTTGTCTGTTGATCTCTTGACCTTGTCATAACTAACGAATAATAAAACTTACATTTGAAAGCACACATACATATAAACATATATTAACATGTTAATATAATATTTTTTTAATTTTTATTTTTTTAATTTTTTTTATTATTTTTATCCTCACCCGAGGACATTTTTCAATATTTTGTTCAGATATAGTGGGAGGGAGAGAGAGAGAGAGAGAGAGAGAGAGAGAGAGAGAGAGAGAGAAACATCGATGTGGAAGGGTCACATCGAGTGGCTGCCACCCGCACGACCCAACCAAGGCCGGGGACAAACTGCAACCGAGGTACATGCCCTTAGCAGGAACCGAACCCGGGTCTCTCTGGACCGCAGGCGGGCGCTCTAACCGCTGAGCCAAACCGGCCAGGGCAATATTTATGAACATTATTATCAAGGCACTTTCCTTTTCAGTTATTGGTAACTTTCGTATGCTTCTTTATATATATATATATATATATATATTTAAATTTATTTATTTATTTTTATTAATTTACTTTTGTTGCAGAAGTTTCTCCTCCCCTCCCCCCCGGACACGCTCCTCCCCATCCCACCATCCCATTCCCCCAGCATTGTTGTCTATGTCCCTTGGTTACACATATATGCATTTAACTGTTTATCTCATCCATTCTCCCCCGCTCCCCTCCTCTGAGGTCTGTCAGTCTGCATTTCCTGTACTCCTTTCTATGTCTCTGGGTCTATTTTTTCATCAGCTTATTTTGTTCATTATATTCCACAAATAAGTGAGATCATGTGGTATTTGTCTTTCTCTGTTTGGCTTATTTCACTTAGCATAATGTTCTCCAGGTCCCTCCATGTCATCTCAAAGGATAAGAGATCTTTCTTTCTTACAGCTGCATAGTATTCCATTGTGTATGTGTACAACAGCTTTGTTATCCACTCATCTACTGGTGGACACTTGGGCTGTCTGCAGATCTTACTAATTGTAAATAGTGCTGCTATGAATATAGGGGTACATATATTCTTCCTGATTGGTGTTTCAGGCTTCTTAGGATATATTCCTAGAAGTGGGATCACTGAGTCGAATGGCAGATCAAATTTTTTATTTTTTTGAGGAAATACCATATGGTTTTCCATAGTAGCTGCACCAGTCTGAATTTCCACCAGCAGTGTACTAGAGTTCCCTTTTCTCCACACCCTCACCAGCATTTATTTGATGATTTGTTGATGGCAGTCATTCTGGTAGATGTGAGGTGATACCTAACAGTTGTTTTAATTTGCATCTCTCTAATGATTAGTGAAGTTGAGAATTTTTTCATACGTCTCTTGGCCATTTGTATGGCCTTTTCGGTGAGGTGTCTATTCAGGTCCTCTGTCCATTTTTTAATTGGGTTCTTTGTATTCCTTTTTTTGAGTTGTGTGAGCACTCTATATATTTTGGAAATTAACCTTTATCTGATGTATCATGGGCGATTATGCTCTCCCATATAGTGTGTTCACTTTCCATTTTGATTGTTGTTTCTTTTGCTGTGCAGAAGCGTTTAAGTTTAATGTAGTTCCATGTGTTCATTTTTTTCCTTTGTTTCTCTTGCCTTAGGTGTTGCATCAGTGAAAATTCTGCTGCATATGATGTCTGAAATTTTTTGTGTATATTTTCTTCTAGGATTTTTATGGATTCATGAGTCACATTTAAGTCTTGTATCTATTTTGAGTTTATTCTTGTCTATGATGTAAGTTGGTGGTCTAATTTCATTTTTTTTTTTTTTTTTTGCAGGTAGCTGTCCAATTTTCCCAACACCATTTATTGAAGAGGCTGTCTTTACTCCACTGTATGCTTTTGCCACTTTTGTCAAATATTAATTGAGTATAATGTCTTGTGTCAATTTTCAGGTTCTCTGTTCTGCTCCATTGATCTATATGCCTGTTCTTGTGCCAGTACCAGGCTGTTTTGATTACAGTGGCTTTGCACTATAACCTGATATCTGATATTCTGATCCCTCCTACTTTGTCCTTCTTTTTCAAGATTGCTGTGGCTATTCGGGATCTTTTTTGGTTCCATATGAACTTTTGAAATATTTGTTCTACTTCTGTGAAATATGTCATTGGTATTTTGATGGGGATTGCATTGAATCTATAGATTGCTTTCAGCATTATGGACATTTTAATGATGTTGATTCTTCCAAACCATGAACAAGGTATGTGCTTCCACTTTTTTATATCTTCCTTTATTTCTTTTTTCAATGTCCTGTAGTCTTCTGCAAATAGGTCCTTTATTTCTTTGGTTAAGTTTATTCCTAGGTATCTTAATTTTTTTTTGCTGCAATGGTAAATGAGATTTTTTTGTTTGTTTGTTTGTTTCTCTTTCTGTGAGTTCATTATTGGTGTATAAGAATACCACTGATGTCTTGATGTTAATTTGTATCCTGCTACCTTGCCAAATTTGTTTATTAAATCTAGTAGATTTTTGATGGAGTCTATATGGTTTTTATGTACAATATCATGTCATCTGTGAATAATGACAGTTTCACTTTCTCCTCTCCAATTTGGATCCCTTTTATTTTTTCTTCAAGTCTGATTGCTGTGGCTAAGACTTCCAGTACTATGTTAAATAAGACTGGTGAAAGTGGGCATCCTTGTCTTGTTCCGGTTCTTAACGGGAACACTTTTAGTTTTTGCCCATTGAGTATGATGTTGGCTGTATGTATTTCATATATGGCCTTTATTATGTTGAGATATGATCCCTCTATTCCCACATTACAAATCTATTTTATCAGTAATGGGTGCTGGATTTTGTTGAATGCTTTTTCAGCATCTATTGATATGATCATATGGTTTTTATCTTTTATTTTTTATCCTCACCCGAGGACATTTTTTTTCTTTTGCATTTATCTTCAGATAAAGCAGGAAGGAGAGAGGGAGGAAGAGAGAGAGAAACATTGATGCAAGAGAAACACATTGAGTGGTTGCCACCCACACAACCCCAACCAAGGCTGGGGACAAACTGCAACCATGGTACATGCCCTTAGTGGGAACCGAACCTGGGACTTTCTCATCCCTGGGCCAAAGCTCTAACTGCTGAGCCAAATCGGCCAGGGCTTTATCTTTTATTTTATTTATGTTGTGTATCACATTTATTGATTTGCAAATATTCTTAACAGTCTTGCATCCCTGGGATGAATCCTACTTGGTCATTGTGAATAATTTTTTTAATGTATTGCTGGTTCTGATTTGTTAATATTTTGTTAAGGATTTTGGCATCTATGTTCATCAGGGATATTGGCCTGTAGTTTTTATTCTTTCTAGTGTCTTTATCTGGTTTTGGAATTAGAATTATTTTGGCCTCATAAAATGAGTTTGGAAGTCTTCCTTCTTCTTGAATTTTTTTGAATAATTTGAGGAGAATAGGTGTTAGTTCTTCTTTGAATGTTTGGTAAATAACCTGTTCTTTATTTCTTGCTGCCTTTAGGATTCTTACTTTGTCTTTAATTTTTGGCATTTTAATTATTATGTGCCTTGGTGTGGGCCTGTTTGAGTTCTTCTTACTTGGGGCTCTCTGTGCTTCTTGAACTTGAATGCTTTCTTTCTTTACCAAGTTAGGAAAGTTTTCTGTCACTATTTCTTCAAATAAAATATCTAACCCTTGCTCATTTGTTTCTTCTTCTGGAACTCCTATGATTTGAATGTTTTTACATTTCCAATTGTCCCACAGTTCTCTTCCTGTTTTTTAATTGTTTTCTTTCTTGTTGGTTTTCTGATTGGATGATTTTTTCTACTCTGACTTCTAATTCACTGAATCGGTCCCCAGCTTCTTCTACTCTTCTGGTTAGTCCTTCCAACGTGTTCTTTATTTCTGCTATGTCATTCTTCATTTTCAATTGGTTGGTTTTCAGTATTTCTATATCTTTACTCACGGTGCTGAGCTCTTTACTCATGCTATTGAGCTTCCTCATTACATCAGTCTGAAATCTACCTCTGATAAGTTGCTTAACTGCATTTCATTTATCTCATCTTCAGTAGAGTTACTTGCTTTTTTATTTGGGATTTGTTTCTTTGTTTCACCATTTTGGCTATTTCAGTGGGTTTTGGACCCTGCCAAATTTTCCCTGTGGGTGTTGGTGTTCTGCTGTTTGTGGCTCCTTCTACTGGGTTTGAATGAGTGTGGGAGGACCCACGTTAAACACCACTGTCAAGTCTTACTTCCCTGGGTAGATTTATAAGCCCAGGAAAGGTTCAATTATCCTCTAGCCTTTTTCCTGGAGGCTATTAGTCTCAGTTACTTGATAAGCCTTGGGTTGTAGCCCCCAGCTGAATGAAAAAAATCCCCCAGGTGTTCAGGGTCAGAGGATTCCCAGAGAATGGGGCAGATGCTGGCTGTTAATGAGCCTCAATTTGCATTTCTTTGGTCCAGCTGGGTGGAGTTAAATTTCTGAGAGAGGGGCTGTTTCTTCTCCCTGGGTCTCTGGGAAGGGGCTCTTTGAGTAATATGTCTAATGTCCTGTGGGGGAGTAATTCAACACAAAATCCTAATGCCCTCCCAGCTCTCTAAGCTCCCAAGAGTCCACACAGTTCCAGTCCAGTCTGCCCTCCCTCTGCTGGAGCCCAAGGTGAGTGGCTATAGCTAGTTTAGTGCTCTGTCCTGGCCCTCTGTACTGTGGAGCCCGCTTGGGATTTTAACCCAGAGGGAGCTGCTCACAGCTAAAACAGCTGCTGTCCATGGGCTCCCAGCCTGCCCTCTTGTGCCTCCACAGATTCTACCAGGCTCTATTCAGTGGTTTTTTATTTCCTTTCCCTGGTTATATGGGTCCTCTCCTGCTGCTTTTCTGTTGCTTTTTTCTGATGATTTGTCTTTATTTTAGTTGTAATTCCAGTTTGGTCTGGGGAGATGGTCTGTGTAGTTTCCATTCACTATGCTGCCATTTTGGAATCCCCCACTTTTTTATGCTTCTTTGTGTTTGGTGCTTTTTAATTGGATGTTCAAAGGTGATGATGATATTTCATGGCAATTCTGAGCTTTGTTTTCTTTTGAGAGCATTACGTTTTATTTTGTCAGGCAGTTAATCTACTGTTTTATCAGCTTTATCCCATGAAGAGTTGGATTTATGCTTTGCTAAGTTGGGTCTGATGGATCTCTTCACTAGGGCATGAATTTTACTCCTAAAGCATGGTATTTCTAGTCTTTTGGCTGAATGACCATTGTATCAAAGTTGTTTCACTCTGGTTAGGTAAAACTTTAATGTTTCCCTGAGCCACATGAGTTCTAAAATAGTCCTCCTGCTCACAGCTTTCCGAAACCCTTATAGATTTTCTTACCTTATCAGTACTGTTACCCTAGTTAGCTAGATATTAATGAGGGAAAGGAAACAAAGGGAATGGGGCACTGAGCCTATTTGCTTCATCAGGAAGGTACAGCTTTAATCCCTCCAACCCACCCCAGGAATCCACCACTCCACCCCCCCCTCCAATACCAATGGGGGCAGGGATAGAACAAAGAGGAGGTAAGCACATGCACAGTGGAGTCAACATGGCACAGGGGAAGGTGCTTGACCCGAGAAATCTGTCAGTTTAACTTGGGATAAAGATGTTTGGTTAGGAGATGAAGCCAATGCAAGCCCACACAACTTTGGGAAGCTGATTGGTTATTTTGAATAAGCTTCTGGTTCCTCCCAAGCCTGAGAATACATAGTTCCAGATGAACAAAAAAGCTCTCCCCCCCCTACCCCAGGTGACCCACACTCGCTCATTTGTTTGTGTTCTCTCTTGACCAGGAGCACATGACCCTGTAAATCTAACAGCAACTGGGACCAACAGACCCTGTGGGCTCTGAAAAAACTAAACTTTAGCCCTGGCCAGTTTGGCTCAGCGGTTAGAGTGTCGGCCTGCGGTCCGGAGAGACCCGGGTTCGGTTCCCACTAAGGGCACGTACTTCGGTTGCAGTTTGTCCCCGGCCCTGGTTGGTCGTGCGGGTGGCAGTCACTCGATGTGTCCCTTCACGTCGATGTTTCTCTCTCTCTCTCTCCCTTCCTCTCTCTCCCTCCCACTCTATCTGTACAAAACAATGGAAAAATATCCTCGGGTGAGGATAAAAAAAAAAAAACAAAAAAAAAAAAAACAAAAAAAAACTAAACTTTAATATGGAGCAGAAGCTCTGGGAACCGACTTATTTTGGCCCTGCTGAAGACACAGACTTTTTCCATGGCGGGAAAGAGGGAGATGAGAAACTGGGAAACCAGGAGGGTAACTCCTTTGATTTTGCATCACAAATTAACCACCTTGCATATCACAGTCGCCCATGCATGGATCCTTGGAAGTGTTTCCTCAAGATCCTGTGGAAGAGCCTATTTTCTACCAACAACAGTACAACTTAGTGTTAGCCCAAAGGTAGAAGGGAAATCTTATATAACTGGATAACTGGAGCTTTCTCTCTGTATAGCATTTTTTCTCTGATGTGCTACTCCATACATTCCAACTTCCTCAGTAGCCTTGAAACTTTGTTTCAGCTTTCTCTGAGCAGAGAGACCGCTGCTGTTTGTGTAGCTTTACTTCCTCGTAGCCAGGTTTGGAATGTGGTCCCAGGCAGAAGGCTCCTATGGTACTCACTCTCTGGATATTTTCTCTCAAAGGCTACAGACCTGCATGCTCTGTTTTTCAATGCATAAAAACAATTGCTTCCTATATTTTTGTCCAGTTTTGTATTTAGAGTGGGAGGTCAAATAGGGTACTTTCTCCTTTGTCAAAGCCAGAATCACAAATACACCGATATATGTTTTTGTTTGTTTTTTAGGAAAGAGAATTTTAATGGTTTCCTGAGGGAAATGAAATGTAAAAATTTCTTATGGTTTCTCTATTATTCATTCTGGGATAGCTTTCGGATTGTTTTTCAATATTATGCTGACTTCAAGTGACATCTGTGATTCTTTTGTTCTGTTTTTTATTTTAAATCTTCCAGATATGCTATAATTCTTTCACAAATTACTCCTTTACACAATGAATTTCTCTATGAACTTCCTGTGTCTTATGCGTTCAGGTGTTTGAAACCTCAATTGTTCATTCTATTATGATGAGCACATTAGGGACTATGTGGAGAACTCATTATGCTTTTAGTGCCTTCTCAGAAGAACTATGATGATGAAAAACTTGCACAGAAAAGCAGCTTAATAAAGTATATTTTGCAATTCCTAATTTTATTAAGCTACCATAGAATGTATTGTAAAGTTTCATAGAATGTGATTAATTATAGTCCGCACAGACCCAATAATTGTTTTGAGATAGCTTTAGTTGATTTCCTTTTATTTAATTGGTCGAATGTAGGATCTGATGGATTTAATTGCTAATAGAGTGTAAAACAATGTGACCGTATTTCAGAATAAAAAGATAAGATTGGTTACATGTAGATGTGATCACAATTCACAGATCACTGAATTGAGAAATAACTGCTGTAGTGTATCAGGCCTTCTAATAGTTCGTCTGAGTCACTGTATAGTCAATTTCACTGACTGGTGGGTTTTCAATCAACATGGATTGAGCCATACCCTACAAACAGACCGAACTCAGGAACATAAAGTACCTTTGTACGAATCTTCTAGGGCTGCCATAATAATGTACCATAGACAGAGTGGCTTAGGCAGTAGAATGTTGCTTCTCAGAGTTCAGGAGGCTGGAAGTCCAAGAGCAAGATTTTAACGTGTTTGGTTCCTCCTGAGGCCTCTCCGTGTGGCTTGCAGCCTTCTTGCTCTGCCCTCACAGGACCTTTCCTCTATGCATACATATCCCTGCTCTCCCTGTTCTTGTGAGGACACAGGTCATGTTGGATTACGGCCCAAAGTTCCAAGGTTTAGCTTCAATGACCTCCTTAAAGGCCCTATCTTCAAATTTAGGCACATGGGGGTGGGAGACATAATACGGTCTATAACAATCTTCACATTACAGTATGTTCATGTATAAGAGTATACATTAAATAACCTGAGGAAAATAATAAGCTGTAAAATTTCTGTTCTTGTGTTTTGTAAACAAGATTGAAGATATTTTTATAGAGAGAACATTGACATTTCGTGACTAGTTGATAAAGATTTGAGGACCAACCGAGGTAAAATAGAAAATATGTAACCATGCTTTCAAATTTAGAAAACATAATAGAAACATAAGATGTTCACCTTTCAGACCTCCCGAGCTCTCTTTTATTTGTCTTTCTGGTGATGTGCTCTTGGGCAAAGCCCTTGCACCCTAGTATGGATCTAAGCCCACATTTTTTCCCTTAAAGATGATTTCTTAATCCGAATTGCTAATTATAAACCTTTGACATCTGATTATGCAGTTTGGGACAGGAAAATGTCTAAGTTCATATAACTTTTTTTTGCTTGTGGATAAGTTTAATCCATCTAACAGAGACTTCTAGGGCAGGGAGAGGCTGAGGAAGACAACCCAGGTTTACAGAGGCCCTGACTATTAGAAAGGTGTATCAGCAAATACACTAAAATGTTAGGCAAAAAAAGAACAATATGGCATACAAATGTAGATTTTTTTTTTTGAATGTCACACTCGAAAGAAACAAGGAAATCTCGTTCAGTCACTCACTCATGCCTGAATACTCCCCCATCTAGGTTTTAATCTTTTGCAAAAGTTAAAAATTATTTACCTACAGTTCCAATATGGTCTACAGTCATATATATTTGGACTTCCCAAAGTTTAAAATTCCTTTGATTTTTGTCCCCTACATTTAGATATCCGGCTTCTTTTGTAAAAATAAAGAATATCTGCCAATACCACAGGCTCAAGCATCTGACACTGAGTGGCAGTTACACCTTAAAACGGAGTGCACCCTGCTGTTCATCACTGTCCCAATACCACTGTTTCCCTCATGCGTGATATCCACCCAGACCTGATAACCATTTGAGTGCATTATCCCTTGATATCTTAGTGATAAAGAACTGCCACATGGAAGACAAATTGCTTCTTCTCCGAACCATTCTCCTGAAATGCACACCTTCCTACCACGTTAAATGTTCCAGTTCTTTTTTTTTTATCCTCACCTGAGGACATTTTTTGCATTTGTATTCAGGTAGAGTGGAAGGGAAAGAGGCAGAAAGAGAGAGAGAGAAATATTGATGTGAGAGAGACACATCGACTGGTTGCCACCCACACAACCCCACCTGGTGCCAAGGACAAACTGCAACCAAGGTACATGCCCTTAGTGGGAACCAAACCCAGGACTCTCTGGTCTGTGGGCCGATGCTCTAACTGCTGACCCAAACTGGCCAGAGCTACTCCAGTTATTTATAACAAAGAAAATAGAGTATTGGCAACTTTCCCCAGCATGGCCCAACTATGTGTTTTTGGGTGAATTTCTGCCAATGAAATATGTTGTTTAGGGAGAAAGGATGGTGTCAGTTTCTTCTCGGAGCCAAGCACATTGCTGTCTGCACATAAGAAGCTCTTGGATATTTATACCAAGGCATAGAATACCTGGCCAGGTATGATCTCTGCCAGTGTCACCAATGGATCTGACATGACGTGCCAGTTCTAGCCTTTCTCTAATCATGGCTTCCACCATGGCTACCCAGAGCCCAGGCGTCCTCTTATCTTCCTTATTCTAGATCATGCTCCTAGAATCGTTTGCCCCAATGACCCAGAGCCCACTTCCCAGGCCTAAGCAGGTTTGTTCTCTGGCTTGTCATTTGAGGAGAGACTGAGCTACCACCATGAATCCTCCTAGGGGAATGTTCACTGTGAATACAGCCTGATGAATGTCAAGGTTTAAACACTCGGGAGAGGGTGTGGGTATGTGCTCTGTGGTATCCACACGCGTACGACAAGGTATCTTGTGGAGTGAGACAAACAAACAGGAGGGCGGGCTGGGGCCCAGGGTCTCTAGTTGTGCTCCTTCCCTGAACCCACAGATATAAGTGGCCTCAATCCCTGCCTACTTTTCCAATGTCAACCCCTGCTTCCCTGCCTCCACTGCGCTCTGGTTGCACAGGCTTCCTTCTGGTCCCTCAAGCAGATCGAACTTGCTGCCTTTGTCCATATTCTTTCCTTTGCTTGGATTATGCTTTCCCTGGTTAGTTCTGTGATCGTCGCCTAGTTATGTAAACCTGAACTTGAAGAGCACCCCCTCTCCTAGAGCTTCCCCCCACTTTTAGTACTTTTCCCTCATTTTATCCTGTTTTCCTTACAGGTCATTTTATAATCTGATATGCTCTTTTAAAGGCATTTGCCTATGTACCACTCGCCTCTTCCTTCTAGAATAAAAACTCTATAAGAAATGAGAAATTGCCTTGCCTAAGGTGGTCTCTCCAGTATCTACCATGGAGTGGTACTCAGTAATATTTGGTTAACAAAGGCTTGAGCCACTGAATGAATAGTTATTCATTGACTTGGTGCGATAGGAAGCCAACCACTGTCAAGTTAAAAATAAATGACGTTTTCAGCATAAATCAGGATAGGCTAAGTTAAGCTCTAATGAGTCTTCGGTTTAAAACATGACTTCTAATTCAGAGTGCATCACCATTGTGAGTTAGCTGGGGGCTCGATCCTGTGTTGTTCTTATTCTGGGACCCTGAGTGACAGGTTCTTCCATGTCTGGTGCAGCACAAATAGCACTGACCAGGAAAGAGGGCAGGTGTCAGAGCATGAGCTGGCTCTTAACACATCCACCTGGAAGTGACATACATAGGCTGTGCTCAAATGTTGTTGGTCATGAGACTCTGCCTAACTTTAAAAGGGTGCTTGATGGAGGAAAAGAAACACATGGTGAACAGCTCCAGTCATGACCACGTGTCTACCGGACAGATGCTTTTTCCCCACTTTTTTATAGGACATATAAAATATGATATTTACGTGATAGTTTGCTTAGTGTAGAAAAAGCTTACGTTGTGATACAAGTCAACTTACCATGTGTGAGTGGTCATTAATATTATAAAAATATATGTTTGAACAAAGCTGGATCTCGTGAAAAGCAAAGACCATTTTCCTCCATATTTGTTTTGCCATACTTAGTTTAAAAAATGTTTACATCTCTAAAATTGGTAATAGCGTTGCATCCCTTCTAAATGTGATTGCTTCTGACAGACCCACTGATATGTTTACAATGAAGTGACAGGAAATCAAGTGGGTGATTCTCCTGCATACATATGGCTCCATAATGAAATTATTCCTGCTGTGAAGAGCAAGTTTGCATTTTGCAGCTGGTCACAATTGGTGAGAACAGAGGGTCTATACGTCTTTAATGGAGTGTCGTTCTCAAACTCTTGATTTGTGCAGCTCATCTCTTTCTCTCCCACAATTGGCAGCGGTCCAGATTTCAAGCTTCCATTGGGGGGGACGTGATCTTTGCTCACAGAAACAGCTTCTTGCAGGTTGCCTTTGGATCTATTCTCTTTTGCTTCTCCTTTTTTCCCCCTATGCCTGTCTCTTCCTAACTTCCAGTTATCTGTTCATCAGAGTCTGTGTAAACAATTTGGGTCGATGCAAGAGATTTAGATAAATTTCATTAAAATTCCGGCCAGCCTATTTTGCAAAATAAAAGAATTAAATCAGCACCTCAAGGTGGCCTATTGGAGATCTTTATTTTTCTTTTTAATTTAGGAAATAGTTTACTTATTTTAAAGTTAGGACAAGTTTTTTGGGTCAAAGAGAATAAAGACTTTTTTGGAAGGGGCATCCCTGGCTATTTCTCTGCTTCATCAGAGAAGTGGTTGTCTCCACATGACCAGCTGCCAAATGGTTCCAAGAAGCATCTAAATTATTCTTTTGGGTCAAATTATTGAATGTGGCCTATTTCTATGGGTAATGGTCAGGAGAGCCCAGAGCTATTTTTATTCTAAATAAGACCTGGAAAGATAGGTCATAATGAAAGAGTTGTCATAAAATGTTTAAAGAGAGGTAATTCCTCATAAAGTTCTTAGGAATGCTTGTTGTCTATAGAAAACCATATGTTTTGTAAGTATGTTTCACACGTTTCTAGAGGAAATGTTCTATCTATACAAGAAAACAAGGAGGAAAGAATGATTAATATCTATTGACCCTGCGTCCGTGCTAATCACCATACTATATGCTTTCTTAATTCATCTCGTTTAATCTCTATCCCAGCAGCCCATGAGATACAGATTATTCTCATTTATCTTTTCTGTTTCATTGAAGGAGTAAGTGTAGCACAGAGCCTTGAAGAAGAGGAAGACAAAGGGAGCCCATCTCACAGTCTCAGACTTCAGAAGGAGGATGTGCCCCTGGTGGCATTTAAACAGTGAGGACATCCATGCTTGTGCCATTGCTATTAGACCTTGGCCTTGATTAACCAAGGATTTCTGATGTAACTCAAATTACATTATTATGTATAAGTCCCATGTTGGTTGTATAAAATTGTAGATGGGAAGAAACAAATATTTTTTGTTTTATTAATGTATTCATTTATTTTTATTGATAACACTTTAAATATTTAATTTAAAATATTAAAAATGCAAGAAGTAGTATCAGTTATGACCCCAGAACTTTTTTTCACAGTAAGAAAGAACTGAATTTGACCTATTGATGTCTTTCCTTCCTGTCTAATTTTATGCATAATATATAATACTGGTATTATGGATATTTTAGTTTTTATAAAATATTGATTTTACCATATATGCAGTTTATGCTCTCCTTTCTTCACTTAAAAATTCATCATAAACATTTTTGTTTGAGATTCTGAACAAAAAATGTTTTTAAGCTGTATATTTTTGTACTTATGTATATATAATATTAAATACAGCTTTTTGTATATTGTTTCAGAGACACCGATTTGCGTGTGCGCGCGCTCGTGTGTGTGTGTGAGTGAGAGAGAGAGAGAGAGAGAGAAAATCAAACACAGGTACATGTTCTCTACCTATTCCTCTAGATTTTCTCAGTGTCATTCCTGTAAGAAGTAAGATTAACAAACCACATATTTTTATTTCCCATGAAGGTGTCATTCCTGCATCATAGTTTAGTGCTTTTTCTGCAGTGATGATTAGTACAAGTCCACATAAAAATAGCAACATGAATAACATGGCTGTGTCCTCAATAAAACCATCACATCCAGAAATTATTTACTGTATGGGTAAGGTCGATGAAATATATTTTTGTTAGATATTAGGAATGAAGAAGAGACTGCTTCCCCTGGATAGCAAAGGTACTTTCTTCGACCAGCTAATTTTGCCCAGAGCCTCTTTCTTTACCCCGAGGCAGACCTAAATTTAGTACTCAACTATAGAAAATATTTATAGCCTAGTCTTCACTCTCTACTATGGTAGCTACTAACCATGTGTGACTCTTAATTTAAATTAATTAACATTGAATAAAATTAAAAATTTAGTTTTTCAGTCACACTTGCTACATTTCAATTGCTCAATAGCCACTTGTCTCTATTGTCTATCGTATTGGAAAACACAGACATGTAATATTTGCATCATTATAAAAAGTCTATTAGATGGCATTAACCTAGATTATGAATCACATTAGAAATTTCCAGCATTCCATGCATCTTATATTTTATGTTAATTTAAACTAGGTGATTCATTACTTATTATTGCATGCTACTTTCTATTACTTTTAGAATTAGGTAATACACAAATTGAAAATATGTGATTAAATCTATTCTACCTGATATATTATCATCCTTAATGTAAGTTCTTAGAACATTGACACTCACCCATTAGGAGATGACTGGATAGGTTATTAGGTTTACAAAAGTGATTGATATATTTTACTGTATCTAGGTTATTTTTATTTACATGGTCACAGTTGTACAGGCTCTGTCCGTCTATATTATTGTGATCCTCCCATCCCTACCACCCTCCATCCAGTCCCATTTTCTACATCCTGTGTAATCAATGTGACTAAGTACAAACCTTACTCAGGATCGTTTGGGGAGTGCTGAAAATTATGAAGGTGCAATGATTCTGTGTTTTTTCTGCCATGCTGCCTGTGTCATGGTCACCATTAATAGGCATAACTGCAGGCAGGTGGACACCAGACAGAGCAGGAAAAAGCTGTGTCAGTATTGGCTGGATATCATGGAATGCTTTATGTGCCATTTGGGACATTTAAACTTAGATCGAAAATCTGAGAGCAACATTAATATTTTAGAATTTAAAATTATTCATTCCCATAGTTTCCACCGATCTGAGATGGATTTGAAATAAACAAGTCAATAGTATATCTACATTAGGGCCGGTGATGGCACTTTCAAAACCCTTGGGTATAAATAAGCAAACATACATTACCTAGGTCTGTCTATATAGTCGTAGAATGATTAGCCATAAATCAGTATGGACCACTTTAATTTTATTCCTTACCTACATAATCAAAATATAAAGCTCCCTTTTCTGTAACACATAATTCTTTTCAATCATTACATAAATTGCCATATTTCTTTATAAGAAAGTAAATGTCCAGTTCAGCAATGATTTACAGATTGTGTAAATTATTAGCTGCATGGTTGTTACATACCATTCTATTTGCAAAATATGTGTTTTAAGGAAATATATCTATGACTACAAGAGAGAGGATTATTCAATACTACTTAGATGTTTTAAATATCTCTTCTATTGCAAGGACAAGCACTTCCAGCTAGGTTATGTTATTTCTCTCCAATGCCCCCCCCCCCATGATTTTATCATTTCTACCTGCAAAAGCAGCTAAGGATGGGCCTTCATAAGGATAGCTTTAGACCACAGATATCATTTACTATGAAAATATCATAAAGTATTTTGTTGCCATGTCTCTTCCCCACTCTCAGGAAATAGTTGTTTGACTGAATTTTTAATTTGCTATATCTTCTGGGTGCTAAGATGTCATTGATTGATTGATGCACCACCGATTTAATAATAATCTTCATGAGGGTTGTAGAAGGATCAATTTTAATAAAAATAATGTTGATGAGTGATGAGATGGCAAATACATCCTTTAATTTTGAGCAGCTGGCATCAGACTTTTTCTGAGCTGTTTTGGTTGGTAAACTTCTTTGATGAAGACTTAGAGTTGCTGTTCAACAATCCAGCTTGAATGTGTCTTAGAAGGCACTAGGTCTTCTTTGTGTTGGGGGATGGGTAGGAAGGCAAATAAAGACCTGCAGATAGCCAAAGAATTTGGAGTTTAGGGTGGGGCAATCCTGAAGACAGTGAAAAAGCAGAGAGAGATGCTGAGAAGGCCATATAAAAATGGGATTAGGGCAAAGACTTCCAATCTGACTTGTTCTATCTCCCAGAAATCTATGACAAATTGTGCATGCTCTTAAAAATCCTAGTAAGAGAAAAATATTTGTGGAAATTAGAGAAGAAGCCAAAGAGATTTTTATGGACATCAATAGACTTGGGGTATAACTGAATAGTGTCTAGAGATGCAGGGACCAGAATAAGGAGAGCGATGGAACATAAGCCCAAGAATCAGTACAGGTGATACATCTACATCTACACTATTCATTGCATTAATATATCAGCCTATTTACTTATCCATTCACTTATGAAGGGAACTTAGTTCTTGCCAGTATTTCTTAGTGCAGCCAATTCTGCAAAGAACACCTATATATGTCTTCTTGAGCACAAAAAGCTTTTCTGAGAATGTCTCTAGAGGTGTCATTTTTGGTTGATGGAAAACATATGAGATATTTTTCAATTGTCCTCTAAAGTAACAATATTCATTGTGTCTCAAAACACAGTATAAATGTATGCTCTGATTTTCAGTATATGAAGTTCTCCTTTACCCTTATTTTGTGAACAGATGGCATTACTGTTCGGATTAGATATAAAATGTTTTCTTATTTTATTTCTACTTTTTGCTGATAACTAGTGAGAGTGGGCAAATTTTCTTACATGCATTGGTCATTAAGTTTCCCTCTTCTGTGTATTGCCTCAATTTTTCTTTGATGGGCACTGTTAATCATCTCTCCTTCCTATCCATTATGCACTTCCCTACCAACAGATTCTGATTTTATTTGGCATCTCAATATATCCAGTTAAACTTATTTCCTATTTTCCTGTGAGGCTGGAAGTGGTTGCATGACCCACGTCTGGCCAATGGGGAAGACTGGAGGTTCCTAGGACCTCCAGATAAACTCTTTAAGAGGAACGTCTTTTACTTTTTGTCCCTGGAGTTTCCTTTTTTTTTTTTTTTTTTTTTCCTGGAACAGACTAGATGCCTAGAGAAAAAAATGTGATCTATTCCATGTAAGAAGAAAGTCTACTGAACAGAAAAGAAGTCGAATCCTTGATGCTTTCTTCAGGTGGCTGTGCCCACCTGGACAGCATTTTTTCCTGACCTCTGGTTTTGTGAGGAAAATCTGGCCATACTGACTTAAGTCTTTCTAACTAAATTTCTCTAAGTAGCAAAATTCCAGCCTATTAGAATGTTTTGTTCTCATTTTTAATTCACTTGTTTTATTTTCTTACTGATTTCTCAGAGTTATTTATATGTGATGGTTACAGATACTTTGTGAGTTATATTTGCCACAAATATCTTCTCTGGAGTTTTTATTCTGGCTCTTTTACTAACTTCACTGCCAGTTTTGGAAAAATCACTTTTTCTTTTTAGATTGTGGGCCCATGTGGTTTTAAAACGAAGGGCACAGAGTCTCTAGGGACTGGTCTAGCCCTATATTCTATGAGTCCGTGAATCTGTGCCTAATAAACACATTTCTGGACAGCAAGGTAGACTAGTGTGGTCTGCCACAGCCCTTTATCTTGATGAAACTCTTTCTCTCCTATCAGATAGATCACACAATCCAGATTGATTGCTTAAGAGACTATTTATAAACATTCTGGTTAGCTTTCCAGTGGTCCATCTTATAGACTTGAAGTTAAAAATTGTATTATGTTATTCAAGACAAAAAATGGGAAAACTGAAGAACAATATTATGATATTTTAGCATATATCCTGTTGAACTAAATGAGCATAAATTGTCAATGGAACCTGAAAATAGCACAGTCTATTGGTAAGCGATAGAAGAAAATGGTGAGTAATTCTCAATATATTTCAACAATGCTCATTAAGTCATTATAAAAGAGAAATTTGTTGAAGTAAAACAGTTCGCTATCAGATTTGGGTTTGATTTAAAGCAGATTGTCTGTAGAGAAATCTTAAAAGACAAACAAAAATAACAAACTAAACAAATCACCACAGATAGAACTTGTTGAATATTCTTTGAAGATGGCCTCCCCCCCTCCATTATTACTGTGAAGAGAAAAAATGTTGATTTTTTAAATTGAAGAAAAGTTTCCTGTGTATTTAATATTTTCCCCTTTGTAATTGCATAAAAGTTGAGGCAGAAAGGGTTATAATAAACCATTGGGGTAAAACTAAGAGAATGCCTTTTTTGGAGTCAAGATCATCTTGGATACTAGCCTAAAAATGCCAGCACTTACTTGAGTTTTTGGTCTGCCAAAGAGTCTACACAGCTTTTTCTTCATTATGGTTCTCTGAAAGGGAGGAACCTGCCAAGCTGTCTAGAGCAGGTTGGTAACAGTTATATGAGAATCTACTGCATAAATCTACCAAACTGACTCAAGAAAATGATATGTGTGACTGAACTAAGTCTTGGATTCACTAAGGGAGGAAAAACAACCACCACCAAACAAAGCTTGTTAATCATTTCTTTTCTTTCCTTATAGCTCTGGGCCTATAAAAATCTTCTAAGAGGTTTTTCTGCTTTATCTGATTCTTCCTCATTACTTTTCTTTATGGCAACACAGAAGTCCTCTGGACCCTAAAGTTTTCTGGAGCCTAATTAAGAAGTCACTGGTATCGTTACTAAATGAACGGAATGAGGAGAGCTTGATTGTCAACTGCAATGACTTGGACCTTCTGCTTTCTTTTTCCTCCTTATAATATATAGAGAAGGGTCCTCTGGGCTTCTTCCTTAGCTAACTGCAGGCTCCTGCCTTCCCCCTAGTTGCACCAACACTGACTCACCTCAAGCCATGCACAAGCTTGACCCTGCCCTTCTAGAATCATCTTCATCGAGCAGCCACACTCAGGAGACCCATAATCCAAGATGCTTCTTGTGTCTTTTCTCTCTACCTTGACCACTTGGAGCTACTCACCTGTCCCACTTGGTTCAGGTTTTCATATACTTACTGTTGCTGCCAGGCAATGCCGTTTTTTATTTCGCCACACGTCACTTCATTGTTTTTATGAGAAGTAGCAATAGGTGGGAAATATCTGATGTTAATGTATTGGTATATCTAATAGTACAGTTACATCCACAGCCCTTTATTTTATACGGCCAGCCTGAGGGTAGTTGAACCTAGATCTAGAGCAGTTCTCCCTGCTGGCTCACAGGCGCTAGTGCTACTCTGGCCCTCACTGCAGACTCCTTAGTCACTATTGAAGAAGACTTATCAGTATACCCTACCCACTGCAACCCTCCAGGAATATGCACATTTTTAAAGTTCACGTCTTATTATTTCTATTATGTTTGCTATTATAAATTAGGATTTCTTCCTCACAATATCTTTTTTAAGTAGAACGTTCTGTCATTAGTAATGAGTATAACACTTGTAGCAGAGTGCTTGGCACATGGAAAGTGCTTAATGAATATTAATATGCGCTTTTATTTTGTATCTAGTCACTTTGATACTTGTGTTCTAGTATTAAAATTTTCTTCTGTTAACTTTCATTTAATATTTATAAATGCTATAATCTATAAATAAATTTAATCTCCACTCATCTTTTAAAAAATGTGCTATTTCTATTTCTTTACTTATTGCTTTGGGTAGATCCTCAAAAATAAATTTTCACAATGTTAATGAGGAAAAGCACCTCAGTTTTATTCTCAAGGAGACCCCTTCTCAAATTGTTAAAATGTTCTTTTTCCCATAAATTAATTACCTTTGGGTGTTTTTGGAGACAGTTTTTCTCATTAATATGGCCTTTTAATTTATTTTTTAACATTTTATATTTTCCCATTCCCAGATGATCCTTAGTTATTGATTTTTAAGAGTGTGACAATAACAAGCTCCCTGGCAACTCTGCACATGGTTGGGGCTTTTGACGGAAAGATTTTACCTTCGTGTGATTCAAATGGGAAATTTTTATGATGCTGTAGGATCTTTGAATGTCAGAAATTAGGACCATTCAAAGGATCCAGCTTTCTGATCTCTCTGATTCCTTTATTAAGAAGCATTATCCAGCCTTCCAGGAGTTTTTCATGTAGAGTGTGTATGGAATTAACTGTATAAACTTTCAAATACCATCTTATCTCCAGTCTCATGTCTTGTTTTCGGCCTTGTACCTAGTGTTTCTGAGACTCAAATCTTTCTGAGATTCTGCAAGTAGAATGTCAGTTCCTCACTGGACTTGTCCACTTGAGTGTTTTCAGCTTTACATCTTGTTTCATAGATGCCACGTCTCTATCTCCATGCTCCCATTCTTCCAGAAAACCATTCATTTCTATAAAAGACTCGTGGTATAGTTCAACTTCATTTTAAAAATTAGTTTTATTTCAATATGGTCTCAGAAAGTAAGGTAGTAAATCATATTGAACCAGACTATAATTTTAATTGCTAATAAAAATATATTTTTAATTATGAATGTTGTTAGTTGCCTAGTTAAGACAGAATCTTTCAAGATGTGAAAATACTCTTTATTACTGCTTTCTAACATTTTAAAAATTAGAAATGTCAACAGGTTTTGAAAAGTGTTTGGAATGTCTTATTGTTTTACTATGTGTCCTACTAATGTGATATGCCAAATTATTGGATTTTCTTTATCGTTTTCTTAATTCTTCAGAATGAGCTGAGTGTTTATTCTCTAAATACTTTTTTATTTTTTAAATCCTCGCCCAAGGACATTTTTGCATTTTTCTTGAGATAGAATGGGAGGGAGAGAGGAAGGAAGAGAGAGAGAGAGACATCGATGTGAGAGAGACACATTGAGTGGTCAGCACCCACATGACCCTACCGGGGCTGAGGCCAAACTGCAACTGAGATATGTGCCCTTAGTGAGAACAGAGCCCGGGACTCTCTGGTCCACGGGCCGACACTCTAACCACTGAGCCAAACTGGCCAGGGCTAAATACTTTTAATAGAATTCATAAATAAGTATAAGACATTCTGGACCATTGTGATGCTCTTAATATAATTGGAATTTATTTAAACAACAGATTATACTAAAGTGCAAAATGGATGTACAGGAAAAATGGGGTCAGAAGAAATAGCAATTAATTAGAACTGAGAATATAGGGACCATTTCACAGAGCTATTGCCATTTGAGTAGGAATTTGAAGGATGCGAATGTATTTCCCATGCTAGTGATCAAGAGCAAATAAATGATGGGTTTGCAATGATGTTCTGATCCAAAGACACAGAGAACAAATGACAAAAGTGTGAACAAAAGTGTGATACACAAAAATGGCAAATAGTCTTTGTTTTCTAAGATGCATGGAGTAAGAAATGTATTACAAAATTGAATTGGAGTCAGGCAATAAAAGCCTTAAAGGATTTTTGTCTTTAAACCATAGGCATGGACATATAGACTTGTCAAGTAGTTTTTAAAATAGTAGCATGATCAAAGCTCTGCTCTACAAAGATAAACCCGGGGAAAGTGTAAAGGATGGGTTGCCAAAGTGAGAGATCATAGGAAGGGTGCTGGTTAAAAAGTGATTACAAGAGTTCAGAAAAGATCAAAAGGGTCCAAACTAAGGCATCCATTGTAGTAATTGGAAAAAAAGAAATAGATAGGAGAATCACTTTGAATATATATTTCACAGAAATCATAGACTGATTGAAATTAAGGATTGAGAACAATGCCACAATAAGGAATACATCACATTTTCTAGCTTGAGTAACTTGGAGAGGGCTGCAGAGCTATTTCCTGGGAACAACACTAGAAATGAACAGAAACTAATATGAGAAAGATTATATGGTGTTTATGACAAATGCAATGTCAGGAAGTACCACTCAGAGCTTCTCTGCTCACAGGAAGAAAAATCCTTCCTATTATTTAGAATAGTCAACATTTTCTCGTGTGGAACAGTGTTCTAGTTTCATTATATAGGTGCTACACCTAAGAAGTTCTAGAATTCAATGACGAAGAGCTGGGAGATTGACCTCGGCTATAATGAGAAACCATATCATATACTACTGAATAATGGAATGCAATCAGAAACAGTGGCTCTCCAACAAAGATAATGAAGCCTACATATAAGATTTACACACACACACACATAGTCAGTCACGTGTTGTAGAAAATAAAATTATTAGAATCTTGATATTCTTCAACCCACTGAAAGATATGAAATTGGCTTTGCTTTGGAATCAATGACTGCTTTAAAATCATCTTAGGAAGGCCTCCCTGGCTGACCTCTGTTCAGCAGAACAGACAGCCTCATCATGGAAGTTGAAGTTGAATATCAATTAGTAGAATTGTCACCCTGACTGTCTAATCAACAGCTGGTTCCTCCTAGAGGCACAGTGTCTGGAAAAACTAAGGAAAAGTGCTACTCCTCTTGCAACTTGAATTTTTGTAGAAGTTAAGCCTTGTCATTTGAATTCTTAAAAACAAAACAAAACAAAACAAAAAAGCAAAAGCACACACACAAAACAAACAAACAACAAACAAACAAAAACACTTCCTGAGTGCAGTAATGTGATCCCTAGAGAAAATAAACAAGGGTAGAAATGCGTTCTTTCTAGAAAGAAGAATTTCTAACTCTCTGTACCACTTTAAGTGTCTGGTTCACCAAATGCTCAATTTGCCTTTGTTAAAAATTCTTGCACAATACAAGTTCTCTTGGGTCTTACAGTGGCTTGGGAAAGATCCTGGGGTAATGAAGAGATTCCGAGAATTTTGCCAGTCACTTCAAAGACTTTGGATGAGGAGCTTAAAAATATATTTTGTGGTTGCCCATGTGGTGTTAGGAAAAATCTGCGTTCTCTAGAGGTCTCTGGTCTTTAGGTGGTGAACTATTAGATTTGGGCAGTTGTTACACTGCTGAGTGGTGTTGAAGCCAGATTTTTGAGTGGGGCTCTCATGCCTCATTTTCATCCTCAACAGACTTTAGATTAAGTCTCCAAGAACTGGTGCCCTCACTGGTATGGTCCTATGAGAAAATAATATACTTGCTGTGTAACAGGTCACAAAGTTACCTTAATGATACCCACTTTTATTCGACCAGAGAGTAGTCTATATTCTAAAATAATTAGTCACTATAATTTTTGATACTTCTTTACTTCACTTTTGCATATTACTTTTCAATTGATAAATCTCAGCACACACTTGATCTCATTTAATCCTCCTCTGACCCTACGGCAGTGGGCTTGGTTAACCTCACTTTGCAGATGTGGAGGTTCAGAACCATGAAGATTAAAGCAACTTCTCCAGGTTTTCTTCTCATCAAGTACTTTGTCCACTAAACCACGACTACCATGCAATCAAATTCCTACATAGTTGGTGTAAGGCTCAAGGATGGATTCCAAAAACACTATACACGGACTGAGAAGCTCTTGGTATTTCTTTAGAACAGACTGTATATGTATATATATATTTTCTTAATATTCTACATTTTTATTAGTTTATTTTTGTTACAAATGTTCCTCCTTTTCCCCCCATAGACACACTGCTCCCCCTCCTGCCCCCGAACCCCTCCCTCCAAGCATTGTTGTCTATGTTCATTGGTTATGCTTACATGCATGTAAGTTCTTGGGTTTATCTCATCCATCCTCCCTGCCCCCATTCTCTGAGTTCTGTCAGTTTGAACCGTACTCCTTTATATGTCTCTGGGTCCAGGTTGTATATTTCTTGGTCATGATATTCCTACCATGATGATTATACATCTTCTCCCTCCTTACCTTAGTTAGACACTACTCACCCCTCTGGTCTTAGTAGGGGTGTTGGAGGCTCTCAGAAGCTTACTCTAACTTCACTGATACCACCCCAATTTACACTCCCCTAGTATAATGAACATCTCTTCTGTGTGATTATATGATTAATGTTTATATCCCATTGGAAGCCTCTATATATCCACTGAGCAAGGGAAATGTGTTTTTGCTCATTTTTTTGTCCTAGTGCCCAGCAGTTTCTAGCCCATAGTAAATGTATAATATATATTTGAATTGATGAATTAACAATTAAGTCTACTTGAATAAATGGGTCTATTTGTGAGAAGAAGCAATGACTGTACAATCCAATGCTGGAAATGTCTTTAAAGACTTTTTTCCCTACTAAGTACATTTTCTTATTGTGAATCAGACCATGAATCCAATTCCCCTGGTACTTACACTATTCTGTGGAAGTAAATGGAGCTACATGAAATTAGTTAAGTCAAGCAGAGGAGTATTTACAAAGTTTCTGTTTGAGCACATAAAACTAGTTCCATCCAGATTGAGTTAATGAATCTATCAAAGATGTCAAGTTTCTTATTTTTTTTTTTTCCAAGAAGGTCAGCCAGAGAAAGAATCTCATACCAGGTGGATCAAATTCATTTCCAAGTATACATTTCAGCTCAGGCTAAGGGTAAGTGTATCTCAGCTGGCCCAAACATAAATGTCAACTTGTGAGGCATTTATATGACATGCATCAACTTTTCTCATGAGGATGCTAAATTATGAGCTGACGATCTGATTTTTTCCATTTTGTCTTTGATGCTAATGCTGTAACAGAAATGCGTCCATATATTGTTGTTTGCAGGAAATCTGTCATAGAGTAGTTCAAGTGATGAGACTGAATTTCTTATTTTGGTCCATGCTTTTGACAATGCTAAGTGACCATTCAGTGAGAGCTGGTTCTATTTCCACTGTACAGACAGCATAAATGAGGCATCACATTTATTAGATGAGCCAGAAAAATGCCTTTTGTGAAATGACTTTCTTGCATTGACCTGTGATAGGCTTTTCTGTGAAATTTTGTTCTCATAAAAAGGTCAATTTGCAGTGACAGAGTCTATGTGGAATCAGTGAAGAGTTGTAAGAAGCCGCACAGAGAGGCTGCATGAAATACCCCATTGCTCTGGTACAGACAGCTTCTCAGGAAGGGGAGAGCCAGGAGCTGAGAGACCTGCATTCCAGTCCCGGCTTTCAGCAACTCCCTTCATGAGCATTGGCAAAGTACTTTACTACTCGGGGTCTCAGTTTTCACATCTGTAAAACAAGGAGAATAAATTCTGGGTTATTCCAAATGTGGGTTTGCTGCTTGGGTTGCATCAGGATGACCAGGGACTGATTAAATTGCAGGTTCCTGGCTCTATTCCAAGACTTAACAAATAAGAACCTTTGGGAGAGGAGTCAGACCTGGGAATCCAGAATTTTAATAGCTCCGTAGATGATTCTTGTAAATTAATGAAATACAGATGGAGTACTTCCAATCACGAATTGTAAGTTTTGGCTCCCACATTTAACAACCCAATCATAATCTGTGTCCCCAGGGCAGTGATGGGGCTGCTGGAGGCATCTCTGGGCTTGATGCAACCCAACTGTTCATCAGAAAGTACTGCCTGGATTTTCTCAGCAATGTCTAACTTGAAGGAGACTGAGATATACATTATTAGTTTCTTCAAGCTCCATAAAGGCCACAAAATAGCAATGGAGCATAATTCCACCAATAAGAGAGACACGTGGAAAGCTTCCGAGGAGAGGCCACCATAAGAAACTTGCATCTTAAGAAGTTGTCTCTTGCGGTGGGCTGGTGGAGAAACTGGAGGAAAGAGAGACCAGAGGCATTGCTATTGTCCAGGCAACAGATGATGACCAAACCAGGGGGCAGCCTATTACATAAATGGAGCCAAATGTTGTTAATCTGAAACCATGGCCATTTGGAATGAATGGTGGTACTTCAGACGCACCATTGTTTTTATATTCTTCTATACTGCTGGGTTTCTCATTTACACATTTAAGAACATTTGTGCTCTTTCAATATACCTCAATGTGGCGTGTGTCTGTGTGTGCATTTGAGCAGTTTTAATGGGGTTTTAGGAAGAATGATCCAGAACTAGAAATTCTGAAGAGAATTTAGAATTGGAAAAGTGACACTTTGAAGACTTGTATTTCTTCCATTTAAACAACAGATTCATAGTTAAGACATACTTTTCAGCAGACTGTGTATAATTAGCTTTGTTTCCTCTGACAAGCTTTAAATTTAGAACCAGGATAATGCTTTCCAGTTAAGACCTTTAGGCACAGCATTTTAAAAAATCAAAGTGATAATGTGTAGTTTAAAGTCCTTAGAGTTGCAGAAGAGTACGAGTTATATATTGAGGTTAGACCTTTAAAAAGCCAATTAAGGTTGGGATATTTAGCTCATTTTGGCTCTTTTCCTCTTTGTCCCCCTAATTGGTAGCTTATTCTGATACAAAAGAATAGTTTTATGAGTTTATCCTAATCTGCACATTTTCATCTGGATTTCTCTTCTCAAAATCCTGTTTTAAAATGTTGTGGATTGTGGAAATCTCTGTGAGATGGGTTAAGTCTACCTACTTGACCATCAAGATGCCAGTTCAAGAACTTATGACAACTGATGCTTACTCTTTTCAGACAGCGGAATCCTAGCCATGGTTCCTTACGGGTGTCCCAAAGGGTAGTGTTTTAGGCAGTGTTGCTCACTTTGTCAGAAGGTCCATCAGAGAACGGCCGGCTTTACTCTGGTTCTGCAGGCATTTATTGAGATACCATTATGAGCTCATCGCTATGCCTAATGCTTTCAGACAAAGGTCTATGAGCTGCTTGGAAACACAAAGCTAAGAGCAGAATTGATTTGAAATTCTGTAGTTGAAATACATGGTATATTGAAGTTCACCTTGCAGGTCATGAGCATTCAGATCGCCAACTCTGTGACCTCTCTGTGTGGAAGAGAGCTGCATCAGGAAGAAGCTTACAAATGAGCAGCATGGATCCCACATTGTGTTAAAATCAAATAGGATCTTTCCCTTTTGTTAGATGCCTGAATACACAAGATATAAGCCAGCAGGCTGCCCAGGCTGAGTTACTCATTCTTTTCACCAAACTCAAAGAGAACCAGTTTTCATCACTTTTATTCAGCAAGAAAAATTTCACAACAAGGCAGCTCATTTTTCTTTTTAAGAGGAAGTAAAATCTTATATAATTTAAGGAATTAAAAATTAAAGTTTTTATGAATTTTAATGCAAGTGCCCCAGTATCTGACAAATAATATAGACTTGGGCGTCAAATATATCTCAGTTTTAGTCCCTAACCCACCACTTACTGATTTTTGACTTCTTACATATGTTCTGGCCTTCACCTACTTCATTTATGAAGTAGAAATAATGATAGTACCTCACAGGACTCTTGTGGATTAAATAAAGAAACTACTATACTTAGGATGTGTAAGCCTGTAAGTAACCCCTAAATAAATCCCCAAATTGTCTCAAACAGTTGTGTGTGTGTGTTTGCACTTGAACTTTTTGTAGTAGGGTAAGTATGGGCTGGGAAATTGGAGACCTGGCTCCAGGCTGTCTCTACCTTTTTCTCGTCTAGTGACTTTCAGCAAGACTCTTATGCTTATTTTCACACTTTCTCCCTCTCTCTGAGCCTCAGTTTCCTTATCATTAAAATGGACACAGTCCCAGGTTTGATTCCCAGTCAAGGGCATGTACCCTGGCCCTGATAGGGGTCATGCAGAGGGCAAGCAATTGATGTGTCTCTCTCACATCGATGCTCTTTTTTTCTCTCTCTCCTTTCCTCCTTCCCTTCCACTGGATCTAAAAATCAATGGAAAATCCTCTGGTGAGGATTAACAACAAAAAAATGGACACAAAACCTCTTACCCCAAGTGGATGTAATGATGACTTGTTGAGATAATCTATGTGAAGCACCTGGAACAGGCAGATTCTCTGAGAATGCCAGTTGTCTTCACCTTCTCCCTTAGTGCCTTTGAATACAGACAGAAAGGGAGAACAGAATAAGATTAAATGTACTCTATTTCATGCTTGAAAAATTTTTTCTTGATTATACCAATGTTAATTACATTGAATATCTACTGATTACTTTGAATATTTCAAATCACTTATATGTATTATTTAATATAATCGTCACTGCAGCCCTTTCTGAGAGATACTATTATATCCCATATATATATATATATATATATATATATATATATATATATATATATTTTATAACAAAGCTCAGAGATTAGGTTACTCACTTAAAATTAAACATGGGTCTCCTAGGTTCCAAAGCAACTGTGTTCAATCTTTCAACTTCTACTTCACCAACCACGTTTATTTGTTCTTTAATCATGAGTGCCCTTTGTTGCTTTTGTTTATTTGCTTTTGGTTTTTCCCAATCTTTGGATTTAGACCAGGAGGAGTACTACCTTATAAAACACAGGCAGGCCTAACCTAAGCTGTGTTTAGACTTGCTCTAGTCAAGAAGATATCATTTTTTTAATCTGTGTATTTAATTATTTCTTTTATAAGTACATAATAGAGATGTACTTTCTTATTTGTTTTTCAACAAAGATGTATGGTTTGAAGAAGCCTTGCCCTTAAATGATTAGCTAGCTTGTGTGACTACTAAGAACATGGTCCTTAGGGGAAAGCGGAATATTTTGAAAATACAAGATCACTTGATTAGAGTTTTACATTATAATGTAATCATGTCTTTCTCTCTCTCTCTCTCTCTCCCCTTCCTTCCTTCCTTCCTTCCTTCCTTCCTTCCTTCCTTCCTTCCTTCCTTCCTTCCTTCCTTCCTCCCTCCCTCCCTCCCCCCTCCCTCCCCCCCTCCCTCCCTCCCTCCCTCCCTTCCTTCCTTCCTTCCTTCCTTCCTTCCATCCTTCCATCCTTCTTTCCTTCCTTTTCTCTCTCTCTCTTCCTTCCTTCCTTCCTTCCTTCCTTCCTTCCTTCCTTCCTTCCTTCCTCCCTCCCTCCCCCCCTCCCTTCCTCCCTCCCTCCCTCCCTCCCTTCCTTCCTTCCTTCCTTCCATCCTTTCATCCTTCCTTCCTTCCTTTTCTCTCTCTCTCTTCCTTCCTTCCTTCCTTCCTTCCTTCCTTCCTTCCTTCCATCCTTCCTTCCTCCCTCCCTCCCCCCCTCCCTCCCTCCCTCCCTCCCTCCCTTCCTTCCATCCTTCCTTCCTTCCTTTCTCCCTTCCTTCCTTCCTTCCTTCCTTCCTTCCTTCCTTCCTTCCTTCCTTCCTTCCTTCCTTCCTTCCTTCCTTCCGAGAAAAGGAGAGAGCTTTTAATCTTTTAGGTGAAAAGACTATTTCAGGAAGTATTTAAATTTAAGAAGCTATTCTGTATCCTGCCTAATTTTGGACCTTGTTCAATCTCTGAAGAACTAGATGCAGAGACGTTTGCTTATACTTAGCTTTTTAAATAACCACATTTTATAATTCGAAACAGGGATATGCTGATATGGATTATTACACTCAGTGTAATGAAATTGTCAATATGCTTTAGAGATGCCCAGGGTGTAATCAGGCATGTAGGGAAATAGCCCATTCAACCTCTGAAATGAAGCATTTGCCTTTGACACCATAACTCTACAAAAGCAACCGTGTCCTTTATTTACAAAATGAACTGGAATATGTATAGCTGTCTGAACATGGAACCAGTGCACCCTTTGTTCCCAAACACTCTCCTTTCCAGAGAAGAACGGTATAGGTGGTCAAGGCAATGGGGTGATCTGTAAATTGACTTGTTTTGAAGCTCTCCATTGATCTACCACCTGAACTGGCACGAAAACAACTACTTGAGATTCAGGTCTGTGGACAATGATATAAATCACAGAAAATTTCAAGTCTGAAGAGGAGATGAGTTTCTTTCATTTGGATCAATTCTCTCTTTTGGGGAAGTCTCTATTCCCATGACATGGATTCCTTGTTGAATTCTACCAGTTGACCTTAGATGCTTAGATGAGAGGAGCACTAGTAAAAAGCTATCATTGGGTTCTGCACTGCACTGCACTGGGTATGCTTGCAAATACTTTACATTTATATTTTATCTAACACTGTCAGTATTATGAGGATAGGTCTGTGTCTCCATTCTATGGATGGTAGGAGAGGTAAAGTGACTTTAGATCTGATAGCTGTTATATGGTAGAAGCAGGATTAACCTACCTGCGCCATAATTATGTAAGTGTATTTATCAAGGATCAGTCTTAATATACGGGTGCATTCACTCACTGAGGGAGGGGTGGAGCCTGGCACACTCTGCCAGTGTTCCTTGCATCACACGGATTGCCCATCTCTAATTGTGCCTTTTTAAAGCTGTTTATGACAACATTCATTTGGTTAGAATAAGCTTTCTAGGATCCTAGAAATTCGGAGTCTGAAAAAAATGCTGGAAGTCACTGAGGACCCAATTCCCAAAATGTTGTTCATGAGAAACTGAGGACCACAGAAGCAAACACACAAACGTAACAGCATCATCATTAAATACATTGCCCGGATTTGGTCACAGGGTGAGTAGCAGAGCTGGAGTTAACGTTCACTCCTACCTGCTGAGTTTGAATCACTCTGCCGCTGTACTGCAAGTGATGTATCTATATTTTTAGTTGTTTGTAGGACACATTACAGACATTTTCAGATAAGGAAAGATAAATTACATTTTAAAATGTTTTCTTTCCCTTAAACACTGCCTAGAGTTTAAAAAATCCTTGTTGAGAAAACGTGGATAAAAACACAAATGACTAGAATCTATTTAGAGACATCTGAAAGCATAGGAAGGGCCTGAAAGTAACAGAATAAACGAGTCACTGAATACAGGAGCTGAAAATGGTACTAAAACGTATACTTTGCTTTGTTTTCCAAAGAACGACACCCATAATGCTCACATAGTTAGATGATGAGGGGTACATGTGATGGTTTTTGATGACGTAAATGAAATTTGAACATTCATTTTAATGATATTAGCATATACATGCTTATGTGTTTGTATACATGTATGTATCTGTCTCTTTATGTGTGTGTATTTTTTGAGCTCTTACTGTGTATCAGGGAAACATAAAAGAACAGAAAAGGCAAGTTCTCTGTCCTCATGAAGCTGACATTGGCCCACGAGGACGGTCCACACAACACAAGGACTGTTTTCAGTTTGAAATCTTCCGGCCCTAACCACACTGGCCAGTGTCGCTGTTGCCTTGACTGTGGGAGCCGGGTTCTCTCCACAGACATGGTGAGTACAGACTGCGGCTGGGAAGACAGAAAAGTCTTTCAGCAAAGCTCAGGTTCTATCACAATAGATGGGCCTCATTAGCCATTCTCAGCTTCATAGATTATGCAGTCGTGGATGGCATCATTCTGCCCAGTGAAGAATTGCCCAGGAGATTGTGTTGACATCTGAGATTTATTTTAATCCTTTTTTGCAGATTTTATAATGAGCATTGCAACAAAGGCCACCAAAGAATCATTACATATCTTATAAAATCTTAATAATACAAAAATTAGAAACGTTTTTCATGCATGTGTTCAATTTGTTCAGAATCCGCAGATTTCAGTTTGCTGATGAGCACACAGTGCCCTGCGAGGGACACAGCACTACCTTGAAGAGGTCATGATTCCTGGATTTCTGTGTATATCTTTGTTATGAATATTGCTTATGTTTATGGGCTGTCACGGTCAAATTTTGCTGTTTAGACAAAGAAGACATAAAATGCACATATCTTGTGTATGAGGGATTTTTTTTCCCTCACTTATTCATTAATTGTTTAATGCTTGCCTACCTCAGTCATAGTATTGAACATAAAGAAGGTTAAAAATAAGGCTTTAAAACTGAGGCAGTGTTTCCAGTGTGGAGCTGATGTATGGTGGGGGATCTATCTGGAAAGGCAAATGATTCCCCCAGAAGGCCGGAAGCCAGGGATGTAGCCAAAGCATGAAGGTGGGACCTAAGCTCAGATGAGTGTCTTGTTCTTTTCCTGGGACTGTCACTTGTTTGGTACGTGATCCAGGGTGCTCTAGACTAAATATGCCCTTTCTCCAAAGTAATGATATATGGAAGTGGGGCCTTTGAGAGGTAATTAGGTCACATGGACAGTGGCCTCAGGATGCAATTAGGGCTCTTGTGAAAGAGACCCCAGGGAGCTCTCACACCTCCTTTGTCACACGAAGACATAGCAAAGAGATGACAAAGGAGGAACCAGGAAGCAGTAGCAGGACCTCATCAGACGTTGACTCTCCTGGTACCTTGATCTTGGACTTCCCAGCCTCCAGAACTGTGAGAGACACATCTATATTGTTCATGGGCCACCCACTCTATGGCATTTTGTTAGCAGCCTGCACAGACTAAGGCAGTAGGCAAGGTGTCCAATCTTTCCGAGTCTGGTTGCTCATCTGGAAAAGAAGATTGAAACCACCCATTTTTGTTGTGTTATTATGAAGATAAAAGAAAATAATATATGCAGAATTACCTACACAGAGGATATATCCAATGAAGATTGTTTCCCCCTCTCTATTTTTTAGTTGTAAGATCTCAAACAACTCAGTTACCCTCAAAAAGCAGTTGTTCATTTTAGAACACTTCTTCCACACACTTTCGTGGCCTTGAAATGACATCTCATGCAATATTCTTTCTTCTGCAACCCCCCCCACAACCGCTCCCGACTCAAAATTCAGGCTGCTTCTCTATTATTTTCTCAGATTTCTGTTTTCTTGGTGCTCCAGGCTTCCTTTTTACTCAGGAATCTATTTGACTCTCTTTCCTTCCTGTAGCTTTCTCTTACTTCACTTCTTTCTTTAAAAATAATTTAAAACATTTCTTTAAAAAATATTTATCTATTTTAGAGAGAGAGAGATAGAAATATTGATGTGAGAGAGAAATATTGATCAACTGCCTCCTGCATGTTCCCTACTGAGGATCAGGCCCACAACCCGGGCATGTGCCCTGACTGGGAATCGAACCAGGACTTCTCAGTCCATGGGACAACAATGCTCAATCCACTGAGCCATGCTATGCTTACTTCACTTCATAAAGATTCCATTCCTGTCAAGACCTGTCACAGAGAATATTTCTAAGTTCCCTAGTTTCCTGTTTCCTTGCACCAAAACAGAAGTACACAAGTGGTTTTACTTAAGAGGTTTTCCTGGTAGAATGAACCATGAAAATGTTGAAAATATTCTAGAATATGCCCAAATTCTTATTATGATTGTGTCTATACTTCAGTGCAATAAGCAATCTTGTTATTGCTATGCTTTTACTCCCATCTCTCTCCATCCCGTCAGGCTTTTGGCTCATGGATGTCTTTTGTAAAACTTGCCTATAATCCTGGTCCACCACTCACCATGACCACCTCTGCCCAACCCTTGCACTCCTGTAAGCATTCAGGATTTTGTTTCCTAAAATTAAAGTCACTGACGGTATATAGTAAGATAAAGCAAGAAAGAAAAATGCCGAGTGTAATGGGAGCATACTGATGAGAAGGAAATGTGGTACCTCCCCATCTAATATGGCAGCCACTGGCCACCTGTGTCTGTGAAACATTTAAAATGTGGCCAGTCTGAACTGAGATCAATTGTAAGCATGAAATGCACAGTAGGTTTCAGAGCCTAAATGAAAAGAGAAAAGGAAAATATCTTAAGCATAATTTTTGTTGCATATTGAAAAGAGACTCTCTTAGATATATTGTGTCAAGTAAAATAGAGTATTACAATTAATCTCACCTGTTTCTTTTAATTTTTTTAATGTGGCTACTCAAAAATTTTCAATTGCACTTGTGGCTTTTGTGCGGCTCCTATTAGATTCCGGTGGAAGTGTTATTGTAGAAGGTGAGATATGAAAGGGGATAGAAGGCCTTTTAATGCTTTGTAGGCCATTGGAAGGGCATTTGCATTTGCTCTAAGTGAGAAGGAAGCCAGTGGAGAGTTTTGAGCAGAAAATAATCTGCTATTTTTATAATAGATTCACTCTGGCTACTATAAACTGTAGAACGGCAAGGATGAAATCAAGGAGATGATTTGAGAGACATTGTGATAATCCAGGCCAGAGATGTCGCTGGTTTGGGCAGCAGCTTAGATTGGGACAAGTGGTCAGAAACCAGTGGGTTTTTGATATATCCAAAGTGGAATTTGAGAGAAAGGGAGGGACTGAGAATTAGTCCTCAGGCTGCTTGTCTTGAGGAGATTTGTCTGTTAAGATTTAATTGTCTTTCCCTGAGATGGAGAAGATGGTGGAGAGTAGATCTGAGCAGAAGTTCAGGTGTTTAGCTCTGTACATGTCAAATTTGAGATTACTGGGCACCCAAGTGGAAGCTTAAAGAGGCAGTTGATGTAGAGGTCAGGTAGAGGTCTTGGCAGAAGGTAAATTGTAGAGCAATGGTTCTCAACCTTCCTAATGACGCGGCCCTTTAATATAGTTCCTCCTGTTGTATGTGGGCGTGTCTGCATGTGGGTGGACACGCCTGAAGATGCAATGAGGAGCAATGTCTGGCTCCTAAGACCATCGGAAACATGTTTTCCGATGGTCTTAGGCAACGCCTGTGAAAGGGTTGTTCGACCCCCAAAAGAGTTGCGACCCACAGGTTGAGAACCTCTGCTTGAGAGGGTCTTCAACATAAAATTGATATTAGGGTCATGAGATTGAGGGGTATCACCAAGAGAGTGCGTAGACATGGAGGAGAGGGTGGAGGAGGGTGCCAGGGCCCTCTCAGAGTGTACCTGAGCTAGAATCTCTAGCAGCCCCGTCGTCAGCATGATCCTTGGTGTAGACTTCTTTCGTAGGAGAAACACAATTATACATTTTTAAAATTCTGTTTGTTCTGGGCTGGGTAGTTACAATAAGAAAGAAGTAAACTTATTTATAAATATCAGTGTTAAAAAAATTAATATTTAAAGTGTATTCTTTCATATATAGATATGATTTCTTATTTAAATAAACAAATTGCATTACAATGAAGTCTTACAGATTTTTCATTTTAATAAATATTTGAAATTCCAGTTATTCCAATATCTGAGCATGCCATCAATTATTTCAAAAGGTGCCCGCTCCATTTATTAGTAACATTTCAAATTTTATATTGCTTTAATTTTTAAATTTAGAGTGCTCTGAAATGAGCCCTTACAAAATTCAGATAAACATGAGAGGGTCTTAGGACTCTCAAACAGTAAGAACACTGACAGACTTTGTGAACACATACTATAAAGATGTTTTCAGACGCTCTTGACCTTGTCTTTTAGAAAATATGCTTCTTATATGTTCACTTACTGCTACATTTTGACTCATCACCTCTGAGGTTTCTGAGCCTCTTTCTCACTTCAAACCTGATCAATATGTCCATTTCTGTTTTTTTTTAATCCTCACCCGAGGACATTTTTTTTTTTTTTTTTGAATTTATCTTCAGCTAGAGCAGGGGGCGGGGTGGGGGGCGCATCAAGTGGTTGCCACCCACACGACCCCAACCAGGACCAGGGACAAACTGCAACCGAGGTACGTACCCTTAGTGGGAACTGAACCCAGGTCTCTCTGGTCCACAGGCCGGCGCTCCAACCGCTGAGCCAAACTGGCCAGGGCATTATGTCCTTTTCTTAAAAGCAAAATTCCACAGAGGGTCAGGAAGTTGAGGCTAAGTGGCCAAAAGCAGAAAAGTAGTTACTGTAGAATACCCAGGCCGTGAGATGGGAACTAGGTTTTCCTTCTGGATGTGGCAACAACGTCTTCCTATTTTCCTCTATTCATCTGGCTACAGGGGGACAAAGTGTGGGGGCCACGAATCCAGGCTCTAGAGCGGTAAGACTTGAATTCAAATTCTGAGTCTTCTAGTCAATAGTCATGCGAACGTGGGCAAAGTTTAATCTCTGTGCTTCAGAATTCTCGTCTGTACAGTGTGGTAATATTAGTCCCTACATATAGGGTTGTTGAAAAGAGCACATGAATTTATACTTGTTAAATACTAATAATGCCTAGCTAAACACTTTATAGGTGTTAAGTACTTTTTTCTATCTATCTATCATCTATCTATCTATTTATCTATCTATCTATCTATCTATCTATCATCTATCATCTATCTATCTATCTCATCTATCTCCTTTACCTATCTTTCATAGTATAAATCAATATATAAATATTATATATAGTGTGTGTGTATATATATGTGTGCATCTATCTGTCTATCTATCTATCTATCTATCTATACATATATATATAAATAATGTCATAATATCAATACTGTGAAAGTGCTATCATCAAGAAGCAGTAAGCCCCCATCCTTCTAAAATTCCAGAAAACCAAGGGTGTCTTTGAGCCTCAGATTTTGCAAAGTTTTCACTACTGCCTGGACTCAACAGGCCATTAGTCATATATCTATATGAGTTAAACTCAGGCATCCTTTATCACACCCCTTTTGATAACTTTATGTCCCCAACTTCTGCTGCTTTAGTGCTGTGCACCACACTGCATTCCCTCTGGGGGCGTCTGTGTCCTTCAGGAACAATGGAAAACTAACTTAATAGCTCATGGTGAAGTAACAGATCAAATCTACCCTCCTTCCTGAAACAACAAAAAAAACAGTGAATACATTGTGTAAAAACAATGCTTTGGAGGACGCTGGACGTCAGACAGTGAAGGTCCATGGTTCCTGTGAGACAGGAAGCAATGAGTCCTGTGACTGCTCCAGCTTACCCAGGGGGTCCAGTCTACAGTGCAGGGAATGGGGGCCCAGGCAGAGCCTTGAATACCCCCTGAACGGAGGACATGAGTCTGAGAGTCTGGGAAACCAAAAGAATTGGAGTGTACAGGACTAAGCACTGGAGAGGAGAGATCTGCATGGAGACAACTCCAGGTAACTACAGGTGGTTCTTTGCTGGCATTGCACTGAATACGGGTACACTCACGCATGCGAGGTGACTGCCGGGAGCTGGAAAAAAGGATTAGAGGCAACAGTACTCAGCACTCAAACCCGCTGGGACCAGTGCCTGTCCCCGTGAGCCATACTAGACAGCCTCCTGGGTGCTGGGTAGAGCACTCAGTGAGCTCGTTCCTCAGCAGGGGGGAAGTCAGTCCTCAACTGGGCATCGCCCCGACCCCATACACGAAATGTTAAATGCAAGAACCCAAAAGATCAAACTTTTGCCAATCAACTTAACTGCATTCTGGAACAAAGCTCGAGAATGTTTATAGTATTTAGAATATATATACTACAAATCGTCTAGCTTCAACAAAGTAATGTTCACAATATTTGGCATCCAATCAAAAATTACTGATCATAAAAGAAGCAGGGATATCAATCAACCAAAGCAAACCCAGTATTAACACAGATGTTGAAATTAGCATATAAGGACATAAAAAGAGTTATTACATCTGTCTCTCATATATTCATAAAGTTAACACCTTAAAAACAAATGAAAACCCAAATAAAATGTTTATAGTTGAAAACTATAATGTCTGAGATGAAACATATACTGAATGGTATTAATGGCAGATGTGACACTGGAAAGAAAAGATCGATGGAGTTGAAGTCGTAACAATGGAAAGTGTACACAATGAAACAGAAAAACAGAACAAAAGAACAGAAAGGGAAGAACACCAGTGGGTTCCGGAGTGGCTTTCAGCGACCTAATATAGATATGGAATCGGAGTCTTGGAAGCGTGAGGAGGCAGAACTACATCTACAGACTGAATGATTGAAAAATATCCAAATTTAGGAAAATATAGTAAAAAATATAAGCCCACAGATCTAAGAAGTTCAGTGAATCGCAAGCACAGGACGTATAAAGAAAGCTACATCAAGGCGCGTAAGGATCACATTGCTCCACACCAGCTATGAAAAGAAAAATCTTGTAAGTAGCCAGAAGAAGGGACGTATTGTACAGAGGAACAAACAAAAGGATTATAGAAGATTTCTCGTCAGAAGCCATGTAAGCGAGAAGATAATAAGGCAACATCGTTCAAGTAGTCAGAGGAGAAAAACACCTTTCACTTTAGAATTGTAGACTGAGTGAAAATATTTTTTAAACAGTTAAGAGGTCTTTTTCATGTAAAAACGACTGAAAACATATTATTGCCAGTAGTTTTGCAGTATACATATTCAGAGAAGTCCTGAGAGCAGAAAACATTTTTACCAGATAGAACTATAGAAATGGAAAGCACCTAAGATAGTTAAGTACTTAGTAAAAAAAATATATTAGAAGTTTCTTATTATTTAAATCTCTTTAAAGATAATTAACCATTTGAACAAATGGTAACGTATTATCAGTTTCATAGCACATCTGAAAATGAAATATCCCACGGCAACAGCACAGGGGTTGCCAGGGAGAAATGGAATTATGTTACAGTAAGGTTTCTGCACCAGACATGAAGTGGGGTACTATCCCGTGAAGGTAAACTGTGACACCTTAAAATATACGCTAGCAACTCGAAAGCAACCTCTAAGTGAAAGAGCTGTAGTTAACAAGTCCACAAAGGGGATAAAATAGAGTCCTAAAGAAAAGGATACTAATGTATGTTTTGCTTTAAATAAATGTCATAGGACTGCACCTTAGACGTGAAGAAATCCATCCCTTGAAGAACAGAAGAGTTCATTTTGAAGATTAGAAAAGCGCTTGGAACAGCTCAATCTTACACGATCGCAGGGTCTGTCAATCATCTTTGTACTGCAAATATCCTGAAAGGAAGAAGCTTATCTGAGGACTGTTACAAGGATCAGTGGGAATTTCAGTAGAAAGTACAAGGCTTGAAGCAGGAAGCAACCCACACCCTTCAGTGCATTTGGCCAACCGCAGACTTCATTGTGTGTGGGGGCCGATTTCCAACACGCAGCACTCAGGAAGGCCACGTAGCCTGCAGGAAATCGGAGGTTCTTGCTAAAGCAAAATCATTCTTACGAACTTGCTTGTGCCCACTGAAACCAATATAGTGTGTTTATGGTACAATCCTAAAAACAAACAGTGGATGCTATCTACCTGCATATTGAAACCCGTTCTTGGAAAATAAAACAGAGATGGAAGAATATTTCATAAAATCAGTGTGGTGGGGAAAGGAAATGACCCTGCCTGAGAACCAGGACCAGTGGACACAGTGAGAAGTGGCCAGAAACCAGGAGCATTGACTGTAGGTCTGTATGTGTAACAGCCCTCTCTCCTATCCCTGTTTGAAAAATACCTGACTGCTGAGCGTGCATTCCCCAGTTAAAACAAAACAAATGAAATGCAAGGTTTTTGTTTTTCCTGTAGAATTAGAAGTATCACTATTAGAAAAATAGTGTAAATACAGTGGATGCTGGTTACCTAGAGAAAAATCCTCCAAATTCTAGCATCAGAGGGAGGGTATCTCCAGTGTAATTGTGAGCTCATCCCTCCTTATAGAAAATAAGCTCCACCTAAGCCTGCAGAATCCTCAGTAAGCCTTTCTACTGCTTTGTTTCTAAATGTAAAAAATAAAAATAATAACCAAGGATCACCAATTATTTGAGCAAATAATTCATACAAATAGAAAAACTTATGTGAAAGGAAATGAGGTAATTGAGGAATAAAGAAGTTGACAATGTCAAGTTGATATTTATAAAAACAAGACAATGTTATGCCAGTAAAACAAAATAAGGATGTTATTATAAAGGAGTCATCAGAAAACAAGAAAGAGTTCTTGGATACTTAAAATATATTTGCCCAAACTGAAAGAAGTCAGCAGGAAGGTTGAAAGAAAATGTTGAAAACAATCAAACGTCTAAAAAATCTCAAAATGTGGAATAAAAAGCTGAGTAAGAAAATAGGAGAGAGAGTGTGAGACACACATTGAAGGTCAGCTGAATAATCCCAGAAGAAAGGAATGAAGAAAGGAGAAGAAGCTACCCGTGTGCCTGGAAGTACTTGGCAAATATTTGAAAAATGAGAAAATCAGCAGAATCTTGGCTGTTTATGAACAAGGTGAGGGTGGGCAAATTGCTTGTTCTATCTGTATTTCAAAATTATTTTACATTTATTACACTTGCCCTTTTAAATGGAAGGATTGTTATAAAATGGTACATAAGATACTATTAAGTATTATTGTTGCCATAGTAATTAGTATTTTTTTATTTTTATTTTTTAGAGAGAGAGAAATGAAGAGAGAGAGAAATACCGATTGCTGCCTCCTGCACTCCTCCCCCCCCCCCCCCCACTGGGGATCAAACCGAATCAGGGCTTGTGCCCTGAGAAGAATGCAACCAGACCTCTCAGGCCATGGACAATGCTCAGTCCACCGAAACATAATGGCTGGGTGTAATTGGTAATAATTTTTAAAACTCATGCCACAAAACATTATGAGTTGATATATGGCTGAAATTCTCCTCCTGTCAATTATTCTCTTCTGAGCTCATTTAGGAACAAATGGAATTTATTAGATTACAAACCACTACATTTTAGGTAGCTTTCACTACTCTATGATGTAATTCATTTGTGATAATAAATTCACAGGGATAATTTTATAATGCTAATCATTACATTTTATATTTTTCAAACTTTAAATAGCAACCTATTGAGGACAGAATCAAATAATAGCATCCAACTAGATTTTCCCCAAAACATATTTTTTGGAGCTAAGAAGGACTTAGACATGATATAGTGTATTTCAACATCCTTATTTTAGTGATTTGGATATTAATTGCAGCCCAGATTGATGATATTCATTTTTAATGGTAGAGCCAACTCTTCTAATCACCTGCCAGAGTGTTCTTTCTGATAATTTTAAAATTGTTAAGTGTCCTTTGAATTCTAAGAGGGGGAAAGAACCCTGTAAATTCATAGCAAAAACATAGGTATTTCAAGAGAAATACAGTCAGTGGGTGAACTAATGTGTACAGAAGGTGTCAAGTATAACATAAAAGCAATTAACAAAACTGAAATGTATTCTTTAGTTATTTAAATCAGATAAGTGAGGACATATGTTCTTACATGATATCACGAAGCCATTCCATTTTCTAATCTTGTTATAGCATCATCAAAGGGTAGTTTATTTTTCGTCTTACTTTCTACTTGGTTTAGTAATCCTTTTAAAGGACAAAAAAAGAAGTCTTGCTAAAATTGAAGTGAATACATTAAACACAGCATAATCAGCTCCTACATCTACTTAACTGAAGCCCCATCATGCATTTAGTGCATGGAGTGAATGGCACAAATGGAAAACGTATTCTAATGAGGACCGGCTGAAATTTGTGAGACTAAAACTTCACTTTCCTGAAATGTTTTTTAAGCATCTGATTTTGTAGTCAAGTATAGCTCAATTTGCATACTTCTTTATTTGCATTTGACCTAGACACCTGCGTTACATTTTGGAGAATTCTACTTTTATGGTGTTTTGAACACTTCACTGCTACCCCACTATGACAAAATGCAATTTGCTGGCTGGGGCTCTTCGAGGGGTGCACAGCGTGATTATTTTTTAACCTTTCTCTTGTTCTTATTTAAGTTAGAATAAGTTGTTTACTCATTTTCCAAGGGTGTTTTGCTTTTCACAGGTTTACTTTCTCATCCAATCTTTAAAAACCACAGGCAGTGTTAGAGACACGGGCATTTTCTGAAAATAGAATGCAAATATACCTGTTGATATCACCATTGTTCCTGTTACCATAAAAGGCTGCACTAATATTAGATAACATTTTTCTGTCTTCACTGTTTTGAAGGAAATGAGCACCCCAAAACTCGTATGTCCTAAATAAAACTCATGAGCTTCCCACTTCACTTTTCTGCAAAACATTGTATCACTTTATAAAATTTTATTTTCTTTGTTGATTTTAGAGAGAGAGGGAGAGCGAGAGAAGCATCAATGTGAGAGAGACACATTGACTGGTTGCCTCCCGCACAACTCAAACCAGGGCCAGGGATGAACCACAACTGAGGCACCTGCCCTTGACCAGAATCGAGCCCACGACTCAGTGGTCCACGGGCCAATGCTCTAACTGCTGAGTCAAACTGGCCAGGGCAACACTGCATTGCTTTAAATGCCTGTAGTATTCCTCTCTCTGTCCAACTTGAAAACCTGGGTGTTATTCTTGTGTCCTTTCTTTCCCACTGTCCCATATCCAGTGGGTCATGAAGTTTGGTCGATTCGGCCTTCTTTAGGTGTTAGGTCTCTTGCTTCCCTATCCCCTTACCTTGGGCTCCTGCCATCTCTTAGGTGGACCATTTCTACAGCCTTTTTATTCTACTTCCTTATACCTTATTTCCCAACTTTGCAATGCAGCAACATTTTCACAATTAAAATTTAACCATCGCATGGCCTTGCGCAAACTGTAAAAGTCAAAATACTCCATCGTCTTTAGGGTAACAACTAAATACCTTCCATGCTGTAGATCACATCTGCGAGCTCTGGCCCCTGACTGCCTCTTCAGTCTCCTACTTCCCACAAACTCTTCCCCATCTATCACTCTCCAGCCATATGGAGCCCCGTCTTATTGCACTGGGCTTTCAGACTTCTGAGCTTGTCCACGGAGCATGCCTAAAATTTCCATTTCCTGTCTGCATGGCCGGTGGTGTATGTCAAGAAGATTAATGGGTCAGAGTCTAGGTGGTAATATAGGGTTTATATTTCAGTCTTCTCACCTATTAACTGTGGGCCCTTGGCCAAATGACTTAGTTTTCCCAAGTCTTAGTTTTCTCATCTGCAAGCAGTATTTGTAATATTGTCTGCCGCACTGGATTGGTGTGAGGTTTATGTGTGCAAAGAGTGAAGTATGGTTTATAGTGATCAATGAATACTAGTTATTATCAATGCTAGTAATTAGGAATAATTATGTCATTATCATAAAAGAAAATCAAAGCTATTACATATATCATGTTGCATCTCATATATACTGCCTAATGCTGTACTTGATAGTGATGGCTGTACTTAAATAAATAAAAAGCTATGCCTTTACTATGCCTTAAATAATCAAATTTGTAAGTCATCTCTGTGTAATTATTTCTATAACATAATTCATTTTCTATGGATGTTCATGATAGTGCTGAGAAATTATGGTCACCAAGAAAATATTGACTGCCAGATATTTTTTATAGTTGTCCCTCGTTTATCACGGTCACTCCGTTCCAGACTCTAGCACTTGTACCTGGCATTGAAGGCTTCCTGGGGTGCTCAAATGCATAGGCCTACAGTCCACACGTACAGTAATTTTAATTTTAATTGTAATACAGGGGTGTATAATTGACTCAGACAACCAGGTGCACATGGTATCATTTTCACTGTCTCGATCAACTTTTTAATGAATATATTTGAAAGAACCGCGATAGCGTGCAGCCGCGAAGCGCGAAGTGGCCAGGGACGACTGCATTTGATTAATAAATCACAACCTTCTGAGGCTCACTGTCGTAGACTGAAGAAGAAAGAGTCATAAGCAATTTCCTGGTCCCACAAGAATGGATTTCACAGAGAGCATCTCCTGAAAGGTACAGGTGCAATCGTAGCTCTAGTCTGGAAAACTGCTGGTTCCACATTCTGCCTCTTTCACTCTGGCTACTATTTTCTCTTATTCTTGCTTACCTCCGGATTCAGAGTCCAGAGCCTGCCTGTTGGGCAGTGAGGATGACCAAGGGGCAACACTGATTTCACAAATTTGTCAAAACCTCCCTCCAGGGCTTGCTTAAAGGGCCCTGCTGCTTCCTCCCTCTCCTTCTCCTTCTGACAGCCTTGTCAGCTCATGTTTTCACATACTTTGTAGTCAGAGCTACCTCTGCCAGTGAAGTGACCCTTTTACCCCAACTCCAGACCAGCCATCAGCACCTCCTCCTCACTAGGCCAGAGACCAGGAGGAGGTCTCCATCCCACTACTGTTTGAAATAAGTAATTATTGTAGTTCCCAAAAGCAAACGGCCAAAATATAAGTCGAGCAAGGGGCTGCACTGGGCAATGCCAAGGTCTTTAGAATCTTGCAATTCTAGGTTTAGAGGCATTTTCTTTTAAAATCTCCTATTGACAAAAACGTTAAAAATAAAGGGCATGCATGTGCGGTCTCTTGTTTATTGCAGTGAGTGGGCTGTCTGCATAGTGAGAAGGAGGAATTGAGGCTCTAGCCCTTTAACATGGTCCCTAGGAATTTTCCTGGCGGCGAGCAGCCCAGCTCCCCGTGTCTGCATCTTTTTCCTCCCAGAGCTCTCTGCTACCTTGGAGCCCTGCTTCCAAGACCAATCACGATCTCAGGACGGGAGTGGGATATCAAGGGGCTTTCACCATATGCCCTAGGGCAGTTCCTGGGAGTCCTGGGGTCCCACCAAGAGGTCTTAGTGGTCACAGAAGAGTAGAGTAAGGAGAAAAGGAAGAGGACTGGGCTTTAGGCTGAAAACTTCCATCAGAGCTCTACATGTATCACGCATTCATCTGAATGTTCCTGAGCCCTCCATATGCCAGGGCTGTGCTCAAGGCTGGCGTTGCTGGAGGGGACAGACACAGGCTCTAACTCTTGGACAGGGACTGGGAGGGCAGGTGGAGGGTGAAGGTGGGCAGAAACAGCAAGTTCAGGAAGTGGTAATTCTATGAAGATTTGAATAGAACACAAAGTAGTGATTTGAAGGGTTGCTCTGGTTGGGTGCTGCACTGGGCAGCAAGAGTGATTCTTTCAAGCTCAGGAAGAGAGTTTTCCAGGGAGATGGTCTGAGCACTGTAGAGGGCTGAGCCAGGAAGAAGGCGGATGTATTCAGGGGCCAAGGGAAGGTAAGAGTGGGACAGAGGAACAGGAAGATCCAGGCGACGGGCATCTTGCAGACACAGAGTTTGGATATTGTTCTAACGTGTTTTCGGTAGAATGTTGGGGCTGCTGCAGAATCGGTCTAATCAGGAGAGAGAAACCCCATGGTGGTTTGAATAGGGGAGTTTAACATATAGAATTATGAACTCTGATAAAGGAGCAATTACAGAGGAACGGTTGCTGGTCCAGGCTCCAATGGCTGTCCTTCCTGCCTCCTACCTGCCCTCCAGCCAGCACCATGAACTTCAAGAAGCCTGCATGTCCCCTGAGCACCCCTTACTGAGAAAGCGTAACATCAGGCTCACTTTATTTTCTTTAATTTGTTTTATTTTATTTTATTTATTTATTTATTTATTTATTTATTTATTTATTTTACAGATGTTTCTCCGTTTTCTCCCATTGACACCTCCCTCTTCCTCCTCCTCACACTGTCCCCAGCTTTGTTGTCCATGTCCATTGGTCATGCATACATGCATATGAGTTCTGTGGTTTATTTTCCCCCCACCCCCTCTTCTGGGCTCTTGATGCTGACACCTGTGCTTATCAGAAGATGTGTTATCCCCTGCCCTGGGATCTCGCTGTCATCCCTCGACTTTTCTGTAAAGTCCACAGTCGGTGTATCTCTTTTTCCTTGCTTCCTAGTCCTCTAATTTTGAGATGAGGGTCCTGATCTGTCTTGGCATTCCCTCCTGACGCTCCCTGAGCTTCAGCTCAACATCTGAGTTCTCAGCTTCACAGGATGACTACCTGGAGCTGGACTTCCTGCCCTCCAGCCTGAGCCCTGGGAACCCGGGCCCTGCCTCCGCTCCTGTACCCCAGAGGAGTGTCTGTGGTCTCAGCAGTGCTCCCCCCGGTGCAGTGGAAGCTGCCATGTTTCAGAAGAAAGAGTCTGGGCTTGGGCATTAGCTTTGGTTGCTCCTTTGCAGGGTTATTGTGAGTAATAAATAAGAAAACAAGTTGAAATCTAAAACATACAGTACAGTCATGTGCTGTGTAATGACATTTGGGTCGATGATGAACTAAACCGTGGTGGCCCTATATGATTATAATGGTGCTGAAAACTTTCTATTGACGAGTGATGTCATAGTGGTTATAACATCGTATCACAACTGGTCGTGTGTTTGTGGTAACGCTGGTGTAAACACACCTACTGTGCTGCCAATGGAATATAAATATATACATTCAATTATCTACAGTACATGAGACTTGAGAATGTTTATTTATTTACTGTACTATACTTTTTATCATTATTTTATTGTACTCATTCCACTTATAAAAAAAGGTTTGTCATGTTACACCAGCAGTAGTCTCGTACATCTCATTTACCGTGCCTGTTGATTGCCTCATTTTCTCTTGTGCTGAATTTAATCCTGTGTTGTTTGATCAACTCAGTGTACCTAAGTGTGTAGTGTTTATAAAGTCTACAGTAGTGTACAGTAGTGCCCTGGGCCTTCACAGTCACTCACCAGTTACTCACTGACTCACCCAGAGCAATGTCCTGTTCTGCAAACTCTATACCTGCTAAGTGCCCTGTGCAGGTGTGCTGTCTTTCATCTTTTACACTACATATTTACTGTGCCCTTTTTGTGTTTAGATATTCTGAGAGCCACAAATACTAACCATTGTGTTACAATTACTATAGTATTCAGTACATGCTGTATGCACACTGTGTAAGCTTACAGCCTAGTAGCACTGGGATATACCATGTAGCCTAAGTATGTGGTAGGCTGTTCCATCTAGGTTTGTGTAAGTGCCCTCTGTGATGTTCACATGACAGAATTGCCTACAGACATGTTTCTCAGAAGGTATCCCACCATTAGGCTGTGCATGACTGTGCTTAACACAATGCCTGACACACAGGGACTCAAGTCAAGGGGCAGCTCCCAATCCTGCTCTGAGCCTCTCCTAGCTGGCCTCATCCTTTGGTACTTACACAGAATATGGCCAGTGTTTCCAAAGATAAGTATAACAACAACCACAACTATGGTGGCTGTTTATCGAGCCCTTATTATTTTGCAAAGCCTTAAAAATGATTTATTCCAACATTAAAACAGCTTTTTAGGGAAATGCATTAACACTTTTGAATAAATGAGGAAATTGAAACTCACAGAAGTTAAGTAACTCATCCAAGGTCATGCACATAGTAAAGAATGGAGCTGGGACTCTAGAGTGTGTGTCACCAATGGTGTTGTTTATGCTCTTAGCTAGAGGTGACTTCTAAGATATAGTATCAAGAACCTAATAGTAACCCTGTCTTTGTGCTCAGGCATGTTCTGTGAAGGGCTTTAAACCCTGCTATTTCAAAATCTTATTTGAAGATAATGATACTTATCACTCTTAACACACTACTATAAAGATTAATTAGTGGATATTGGTAAAGTACGTTGGAGAGAAGTGATTTAGGCATAATCACAAGTTTTGCCTGTCATTGATCTTTAGAATCCTTTTTATTTAGTATTGACCTCATATTATTGACTAGCTCAATGGTCATTAATCTAGCTGGATCAGGTTTTCCCATTTCCAAATAAATTTCTGCAAATTGGTGGGATAAGTTATTTTGGTCATAATGCAGTCACACATCGCACTATCATTTTAACTGAGAATTTGAAAGGTTAAATTAATTCAACCTTCAATGATACTTTTTCATACTTTTATTATAGCCATAAATACATGATATTATAATTTATTGCTTATGTGTCGTTCCAGGTTTCTTCAGTTGAACTTTTTAGAGCAAGGATTATAATTTCTCAGCTATCCCTGAAGGAAATGGCTTCAGTAAGTGCCAGACATGATATCTAATATCTACATGGGCTAAGCATTAGCTGAATATAAGAGATTATGTAAAAAGAGTTTAGTAGGTTTTGGGTAGATTCTGTTGAGATATGGTTTTAGGGGAGGCAGAGACCATAGAAGCGATCTTGTAGCTTTGAGAGGGGTTAATATGCAATTTCTTTTCTCTTTCCATTTGTTCTGTGAAATACTAGTTCAATAGCTGTCGTGGATGTCTTTGCAATTGCCCCAATTCTCTCCATATCTTTCTTTTTTGCTAACTCTATATGGCCACAGTGCAAAAGACAAGTTCTACAACAGTGGTTCTTTTTTATTTTTAGTAAGAAGAAGTAAAGTTGAGGATCAAGTACACATTACGTTCATACTGGTGTTGGTCATAGAACTGTACAGAGCAATTATGTGCATTGCAGATAGAAACTGAAACTCACTAGGACTGAACAGCTTGGTTAGGTCACACAGCTGGTAAATAAAATTATTGTATTTGAGACCAGATTTTGATGAGCTCCAACTCCTATAGGGTTCAACCACAACATAACTCCTTCCATTGTTTGGTAATCAATTATCTCTTTACCCTTCTCATTAGAGAAAATGTTCCAGTGAACATTTAATTGATACAATATTGGGATCCTTTAAGTAAGAGAACCACTTAATTACATTTTATTTTAAAGCATTGTTATTAACCAAAGTAGAGCAGGTGGAAGGCTGCTGTGTTGATGCTGGGAGGGGCTCCTAATGGGCGGTATGGACTGAGCCACACTGGGTAACAGTAACAGGAAGCAGATGGTGAATGCAGTGAGCATTGTAGGGGAGATGATCTGGGTCAAACCCTGAAACATTCATAGAGGAGATGGGACTTAGCTCAAGTCTTAAAATAAAGAGTTGTGACTTCTCCCTCTTGTATAATGCACTTTTGAAGGGAAGTCCTGGGAATCAACTTTGCAGTAAATAGTGTAACTACATTGGAGGTGCCACTACCCTGTAGTTACAGGAGAGAAGACGTGAAAACATCCCTTTAGATATAATCACCCTGTCTTGTACTTAAGAGCCTGTGGTCTTCTGAGAGGAATCTGCTTATCTTCCTCCTTCCTCTCCTCTTGCCGTTCCCTCTGCTCACTCCACCTTCCCTCCTTGCCTACAATTGCCTACAAGTGAAGCAGAATCTAAGAACATGCAGACTTGGAGCCCTGAAGGATCTGGGGACCCAGATCCATGATTCATCAAGTGAGGGAACGAGGGGACATTAAGTTGCTGAAGACACACCTTCAGTGTTGGAGCCATTAATTCACCTTCAATTTGTTCATTCATCATGTATTTTTAAGCAGCTATTACACACTGAGAACTGTGTTATATATAATAGATGAAGTGTTGATCAAAACGGATTCAGTCTCGCCTTCAGTAGTTTACACTTCAATAGAAAGAAAAAGCTAAGACTTGAACTCCTCTATCAACTTTCCCTCATACCCCCACCTCCCATGCTCAGCATTGACTAGAACTTGAGGCCATTCTCCTGTCTTTTCTTGGTAGGTCCCTCTGGGCTCACTCCTCCCCAGAGAAAATCAAAGTCTCACAGATACTTTTTACCTTTGTGGTTAACATATCTAAGGAGAGAGAAGGGGGGGGGGGGTAGAATGAGAATATACATTTTTAAAAATTCATAGCAGGATGACCCTGGAAGGGCATCTATATAGCAGCATGAATTCCTCTGGTCTCCATTTGCCCTGTAGCATGTCACTGGCCAAGTGTGCAGCAAGATCAGCTAATCACACCCTGGCATAGTCCCGAGCACCCTGGGTCAGCCTCACCTCTCTGTTACCCCATTTCTCTTTGTCCTGATGCTGGCACCTTTATCTTTACATCTAAACATGTCCAATTAATTTACAGTCAGTCATTATTCCAGTGGACCTGGGAGAATTTCTGTCTCTCTTATAATTCCATATCATCAATTCAACATTGTTAAAGTTTCTAAGATACGGTGTTTATTAAAAAATGATATCTGTGATATAGGAATACTTCTATGATACAGCAGGTTTGGTCTGAGACTACCACAATAAAGCAAATATCACAATAAAGAAAGTTACATGACTATTTTGGTTTCTCAGTGCATATAAAAGCTATGCTTATACAATACTGTTGTCTATTATGTGCACATGATCATGATGTCTAATAAATGTGCATACCTTAATTAAAAATACTTTATCATTAAAAATGTTGAGCGTCATCTGAGCTTTCAGTGGCTTATAATCTTTGTTGCTGGTGGAGAGTCTTGTCCCTTTGTTGGTGGCTGCTGACTGGTCAGGGCGGTGGTTCCCAAAGGCTGGGGTCGCTGTGGCCATTACTTAAAATAAGGAAACAGTGAAGTTTGCTGCATTGATTGACTCCTCCTTTAATGAATGATTTTTTTGTATCACACAATGTTGTTTGATAGCATGTTACCTAAGTAGAACTTCTTTCAGGATTGGAGTTAACCCTCTCAAAACCTGCTGCTGCTTTAACAGCTAAGTTTATTTAATATTCGAAATCCTTTGTAGTCATTCAATAATCTGTATAGCAACTTAACCAGGAGTAAATTCCATATCAAGAAACAGAAGCAACTCCTCTTACGTTAAAGTTTAATTGTGAGATTGTGGCGGTGTAGCACATCTTCAGGCTTTGCTTTGAATTCTAGCTCTTTTGCTATTTCACTACATCAGCAGTTAACTTCCTCCACTGAAGCCTTGAACCCCTTAAAGTCATCCATAGGAGTTGGGATCAACTTCTTACAAACTCCTGGTAATGTTGATATTTTGACCTCTTCTTAAGAATCACGAATGTGCCCTGGCCGGTTTGGCTCAGCGGTTAGAGCATCAGCCTGTGGTCCGGAGAGACCCGGGTTCGGTTCCTGCTAAGGGCACGTACTTCGGTTGCACTTTGTCCCCGGCCCTGGTTGGTCGTGTGGGTGGAAGCCACTCGATGTGTCCCTTCACGTTGATGTTTCTCTCTCTCTCCCTTCCTCTCTCTCCCTCCCACTCTATCTGTACAAAAAAATGGAAAAATATCCTCGGGTGAGGATAAAAAAAAAAAAAGAATCACGAATGTTCTTAATGGCATCTGTAACAGTGGATCCTTTCCAGAGGTTTTTATTTTTATTTTTTATTGAAGTTATTAAGGTGACGTTGGCTAATAAAAGTATACCGATTTCAGCATGCAATTCTACAATACATCACTGTATATTGTATTGTGTTTACTACCTAAGTCAAGTCTCCTTCCATCACCATTTATCCTCCCTTTACCCCTTCCAGAAGGTTGTCGGTTTACTTCGGCCAGATTCGTCAGAGAAATCCCTATCTAGAGCAGGTATAGCCTTACGAAATGCATTTCTTAATAATAAGACTTAAAAGTCAACACTGCTCCTTGATAAGTGAGCTTCAGAAAGGGAGTTTGTGTTAGCAGGCATAAAAACATTAGTCCTGTTGTCTATCTCCATCAAAGCTCTTGGGTGACTAGACGCATACAGGTATGTCAAAGAAGGGTATGAGAAAAGGCCACTCTTTAGGATTCAAAAGACATACATCTTAATGCAATGTACAGATGATGCATTACAGAATTGTACCTCTGAAACCTATACCATTTTATTAACCAATGTCACCCCAATCAAGTCAAATAAATAAATAAATAAATATATTTTTTAAAAAGCATACATCTTATAATTCACCCTTAGAGTTGCAAATTCTTATGTGGTTTTAAGGCCACAGCCTCCCCGCACCAGAAGGACGTCAAAATTGGGTAGGAGAAGAAAGAGTGGATAGAGCTGGAGAAACCTTGACTTCTGAGTTCCAAAATGACCCCTGAGAAGTCGGAAGTACCTTGGCATTTTTTTCTTTGTTGCTGTTTAAGACAATGCAAACATGAACAGAGCTGTTATTGTACTTTCATCAATTTCCATAAGCAGCTTAAATTAGCCTAAGTGATACCATTGCATTTTGGACTCTAAACGACAATCCAAACCGATGATAGTACTAAAATTATTTGAAATAAAGATTTACTTTAAGCAACTGCCAAAGAGATTAAATAACAATGACATTATTTTCCCTGATTCTGCTTTTCATGACATGAGCTGTTGCAAGTGTACCCCATCCAGCTCCATAATCGCCTAGCAGATTGTTAAAGGGTGGTTTTGATCTCTGCAGTGGGTGCCCCCTACAGCCAGTTCCTCAGTTCTTGTTTACGCTGCCAGTGGTCTTTGTCATGATCTTCTAACAGCTCATTTAGGAGAGAAGAGAGAACCCTGAGGCCTTTCTGTTCACACTTCTCTCACATTCAGCAGCCAGGGTTATATTGTCATGGATACAATGGTGCAAGGGGTGGACAACCACTAATTCTGCCAACCCCGAGTCCAAATTTTTATTCAGGATATATTATGAACAGTGGAGATATTTGTGGCAGAAACGTATGAAGTTAATTACAACAAATACATGATTATAAAATATACTCAAGGCTGCAATAATTCTTGATGTTTATAGACCAGCTTAATACTATGGAAAACCTGTTAAGATAAGTGCCCAAGCTGAATTCAATTGAACTGTCTGAAAGTGGCTGTTCGTGGCTACTGTTATCTCCCTGTACTCTATGAATGAGTTATGAGACCTTTCATCACTTTTCTTTACCCCTTTCTGTAACATGTAAATCTCAGAAATTTCTTGGAGGGTCTGTGGGGTACTCGGTTTGAAAGTCCTTTAAGTAGAATGAAGAGTTGTTCAAATACACTTCATGAAATCAATGAACGTAATTGTTCTCTTCCTCCTCCACCTCCACTTCCTTCTCCCGGCTTCTTGAGACAATAGGAACGTATTTTAGAAGAACCTTGGGGAAAAAGTAGCAAAGGACAGTACTCTTTGCAACCTAATTTCTAAAAACAATGTTTGACCTCTTAGAGGGAAAAAGAAAAGTTTGACTGTTTAGATATTAAGTACCATTAAAGTGTTGGCCTCTGTTAAATTGCAGGTTTTACTCTTGCGTGCCTATACTAGCAGAGTAGTGGAAATTTTATGCAGTTACTCAGATGATTCAACCTCTATCTGATTATTCCAGCTAATTGGAGAAAATACATAGGCAATATAGCATAATGACTGGATAATTACAGATGTTTGGTGTGTCATTCCATCATGTGAGTACAATCCTTGATTATATTTCAAGTATAAACTCTATTAAATGGTTCTAAAAATTATTGAGCGAAAGTGAGAGAGTGAGATTAAGAACGAGAGAGAGAAGGTGAGAAGAAGTGACTGAGTGTGTGTGTGTGTGTAAGGGAGAGAGAGAGAGGCGCACACCACCCGGGAACATGTTATAAATAACAATTTTTAAAAAATGTGTTGGCGTTTTAGTTTTCTTTTGAGATGTCACCCAAAGAACTATATAGTTTGACTTAGTATTTGTTTTTGTTGTTATGTTCTTATCAGAAATATACTCCATATGAAAGTTTTGCTCATTACAAACTGAACACCTAGGAAACTCATTTGCCACCTGGAGGCTAGTCATTGTTGGAACCTAATTGACTAAAAAAACACACAAAGAGATTTCCTAAGGTGGAAGACATGGCCAACGAAGGCTAAAACATTTTAGATGAAGATAGTAAATATCTTATTTAAAATTTAATAAATTTAGAGTTAAGTGTTTAAGAATTCTTTAGAGTATAAAATTGAATAGTACATCTAAAAATTAATATTTTAATACATGGGGTAAACATCTAAGAGAAAATGTGTTTATGACAATCACTTTCAAGAATATTAAAATTATGATATGATACAGAGAAATGGCTATTATGCATAGACATTTAGATTCTTTTTAGAACCGCATAGTCCAAATCCTCAAACAATTCTGACATTTGTGGTTGACAAATAAGTCAAGTTTATTAGAGAAAAAAAATTAGAACAAAATTTTGTCTGTGAAGCCAAAAGTCTCTGACATTTTAACATATGACCATGAAGCTGGCCAAGTTTGATTTCTTTTCATATTTTTTTCTTATCTTTCAGGATGTTGATAATGTCTTTATCCAAGTTTTTCTTATTTTTAATGGTATTTATTTGGAAGAAGAAAAATATAAACTATTCTATACCTAAAGGATATAAATGAATCAACCCCAAACAATTTTTACAATGGAAAGAGAAAAAGAAGGACTTATGAGCTATACTCACCTCATTTTTTTTTTAACAGGATATGCTTTTTATATATACCACTTCTGTTCCAGCTAAAGTTTGAAAAGTGACAAAGACAACGTAGGTCATGATAAGGAGACAGTCGATTGCTTGTCTAGACACCGTCTTTGATAACAACAGCATTTTCAGATACCTAGGGAAAGCGTATCCCTTTCAGAAAGGTAATGAGATAGGTGATGTGTTCTTATATTACCAATAATTGGCCTTAGAATTAAAAGGAGAGAATTTCTCTTCCCTAACTGGCTCATGCATCCAACTGGATGTTATCTGCAAATGGTTAATAAATGAAATTCAGGAAAAGGAGTAAAACTCTAGTTTTAATGAAGGTGATACAATGTTAGAGACAATATGAATATGTTTCATATTCATTATCATGTTAGATACCATAGGAATTTTTATAATGACCTATTTTTATAGATTATATGACTCTGCATGGATTAAGCCATAATCTCTCAGTTTTATCTCTTGTGTCTTAGCATCTCACTTTCCTTCTTGGTTGTTATGATTTCTTATGGGATTTGCCGTCATTTTTTTTTTTTTCTATCTACACTTTTATTATAAAAGATGTCTGTATAATTTATATATTTTTTAAATAAGCATTTCTTTCCCTTTTAGTTTCTCCTTATTGCAAAGGTGAGCTTTGCTGGGAGAATTCAGCCTGCAAAAGCATGCCGGAGCTTGCTAAATTTAAACTTCATCAGGTTACAATGCAAAAATGTCATGACAAAAGAGTGTGTTTCATCTTGTCTTTTGATGAGCACAGCACAAAGTAGAAAATGTTCCCTTTTAATACAGACTGCCAAATTTCTATACTGGCGCCCTAATTACACCCTTGTGTCGTGAAGGCTTGTCCATTTGCACATCAGTTGAGAGCAAATTCTGCAGCACATTGGAGGGTTGATGCTGAAGATGAACTAGGAAAGTGGGTAAATGACTCTTTCTTTTAATGTTTTCTCTCAACATTTTATTATAAAAATTTTCAAACACACAGCAAAGTTATAAAGAATTTTTCAGTGAACATTTTAATACCTTCCACCTGGATTCTGCCATTAACATTTTACTACATTTTCTGTAACACCTAACTAGCCCTCTATCTATTTCTCTATCTGTACATCAACCCATCTTATTTTCGTGATGCATTTCAAAGTGAATTGCAGTACTGGTACCCTAAATACTTCGGCCTGCGATAATGGTTTTGATGAAGAAAATAGATGCATTTCTCCCAACCAACTTTGAAAGAGCAATTTTAGAGAGGCGAATAAAGGTAGAGGAAATTATTTTCCAGGAACAAAGATATCAAGAAAAATAAGTTTTGAGACATCACACAGGGTCATTTTATAGAATGCTATTCTAGTCCTGCTGGAATTTAAATCAATATGCTTGCTCTCAGTAGCAAGAAAGAATTGCTCATCATCAGACTTATATAACACTCTTTAGAATCAGCAACACATTGGTATTACCTTGGTACCAAGTGATGCTTAAAATATAAGAATTGTTAGTGGATTTTGTTTTTATACCACTAAGCAGATATAGGACAATTGTTTTATTTTTTTAAATATTTTTCATTGACTTTTTTTTTTTTTTTTTAGAGAGAAAGAAAGATAGAGATAGAAACATCCATGTGAAAGAGAAACATCAATAGGCTGCCTCCTGCACAACCCCTACTAGGGATCGAGCCCAAAATTTGGGCATGTGCCCTATCCAGGAATTGAAGTGTGACCTGTTAGTCTATGGGACGACACTCACTCCACTGAGTCACAAGAACTGGGCAGGACAATTGTTGTTTTATGTTGCTGAAACTGTATAGTACCGATGAGATGACCTGAGCTTAGAATTGGATAAAAGGCATCCTTTCATTGGACCACTCGTTTGCTAAATGAGGGGCAATGTGTCACAAACTAATCGAGACACTCAGTCCTCTCTGTATATTATTGTGTTACTCCTTAGCTATGTAACGACTTACCCATATTTGGCAGAAGATAGGTAAGTAAGTACCAAATAGTTCAGGGGTGTAGAAAAGAAGTGAGAAAGTAGTTCTGAACAGGAGGTGCTAGAGAAAATCCACTTGACAGGAGCTCTTGGAAATGCAGACACATTACTAAGAGCCATCCTCAGTCTGCCACGTACATGACATGAGATGTGATTTAATGTTACGATGTTTTCTGTTTTAGTGATTCAGGAATTAATGCAGGGTAGGACCGTGCATACTGTAAAATAATTGTAATGTGCAATCTTTGTGGCCAAGAGAAAAAGGTGCAGTCCTATTGCCTGGGGGTGAAAAATGATTTGAGGGTGGAAAACAACCATGGACACATAAGAGAACTTGATTTGACCTGACCCAACGATGAGTTAAAGAAGGAAGACTTGCAATTCCATTGGGGTTACACACACAAAAAAGAGAGGGTCCTAGAAAGCAGTACAAAAGAAAGCTGAGAGTTGTAGGTGGGGAGGGAAACATGACAGCTAGGTATAGAAGGAGAGAGAGGGAGAGATATACACACACCCCTTTTCCATAAAACACCATGGAATGGGGGCTACATTATGCTCCGGAGCTAGGACTCCTGATACTTTCTTTTGCCTAGACATTTATAAACTTACATGTTAATTGTATGTAGATCAGTTGATGTCTGCCAGTCAGTGTTCCTTAGGTCTTTCATCCATCTAGATCTTGTGTCTGCTGATATACCACATCCCGCCAGGGAGGCTCACACGGAGGGCCATCTGGAGAGAACAGAAAGGGCAGTGCCTACCCGTGATCGATTGTTTTGTTAAACAGGGAAACATCCCACAATGAGAAGTCTGGAGGAATGTCAGTGTTCTAATATTACAGAAAGATTACGTGACTCACCTACGTTCACACTGCAAGTTAACTGAAAGCACTGGACTTCATTTTGACCCCTAGCTCGCCATCGTTCAGGGGAAATGAAGGAAGGAGAAAAAGGAAGAAAATAATGTGGGGGAAGAAGGGAGAGAAAGAAAAGAGGGAGAAGAAAGAAGAAGAAAAAAAGAAAAATAGAGGTAAAACATTCCATAGCTCCCCCAAATAAATGAATTAAATATAATTTGTTAAATAAGTTAAATATAATTTGTTCTAAAATCTCTATATATGCACTAGACATTTCTTTTTATGAGTAAACTATATTATACACTGTGCACTCTAATTTGCCCAGGCTAACTACACGATTTGTAATTACTGTAGATGTCCTTGGTTCACCAACATTTTCATTAAAAAAATAAATCCCAAGATTTCAAAATGTCTGCAAGTTCTAATATTATACCCTTCTTTTCCCCATTTTTTTCAGTTTCAGACATTCTGCATCAACCAAACTAAAGCCATGGCAGAGGATGGATGCTCAGCCAGCTCACTGGGGTTTTAAACTATTAATGGCTACTTGCAGAGACTGGTACTAGACAAATACATTCACTGCTTTCTTCCCTTATTCTCTGTCTTTTAAATCTACTATATATCTGAACATTTTAATAAGGGACACTTTGAGAATTAGGGAATGAGCTCCTAAGGGTAATTTAACTCAAAATTTCTGTGGGAGGGGAAAGAGACTTACTTTAAAAATTCTGGAATATTTCTCAGGGATCCCTAACATAATAGCTCTATTTGCCACAAAAGGACCACTGCTCCCTTTGGATACCTTTTGCACCCTCTCTTGCTGCACATTAACTACTTACTCACCAAATGTTTTCTGCATTTTAATAAGAAATGGCTTTAAATTTATTATATGTAAATGCATTTCTCTTTGTTGTTTGTTTTTTCCAAAATAGAGGTCAGTGGTAATCACTTTAGAATCACCTTTACTAGAAGTCATCTACTGTCTACTTGATAACAGAAGAAATTTGAATTTTAGCAAAGGCATAGTTTAGAATAGGTGCAATCAATAAATAGTCAATACAGTCCACAGAGATTTTGAGAACAAATATATTTTTCACATTATGCATGCTAAAAGGAAATAAGGTCCTTTTTATACCCAGAAAAAAGGATGAAGGAGGTAAAATCACCTTGGAAGTTTTCTGTTGAGTCTTTGCACTCTATTTTCATATCATATGTGAATTGTATATTATTTCCACAAGGGTCACAGCATTGTATAAAAGGCAAAGAGACCAAAATGTTAATTATAGAATGTATTTTTAGAACTAATGAATGATTGACCAACCCAGATTTTTTTTTTTTTTTTTTTTGCTCTGTATCTTCAATAGTTGTTATATAATTCATCTATCCTTCTTCCATCCATGTTTGTTCTTTCACCCATCTGTCTATCAATTTAGATAATAGGTGATACATCTGAGGCATGGGCTAGGGTTATGAAGAGAAATGAAACATTGCTGGCTCTGAGTGAGCTCATAGTGCAATAAAATGTCCTCCATTTGTCAACTTGGGCTTCACTCCCAAGGGTTCATGCAGGGCTGTCCCTAAAGCCAGAAGATAAACATGGCACCGCTTTCCAGAGCTTCGGTTTCACTTTAAGGCTAAACTATTGGGAAAGTTGATTTAAAGGTCATTTATTTTATTTTTTATTTTTTTATATTAATTAATTTATTTTTGTTACAGATGTTTCTCCTTTTCCCCCCTACTGATACCCCCCTCCCTTCCCTCCTCATCCTCTCCCCAGCTTTGTTGTCCATGTCTATTGTTCATGCATACATGCATATAAGTTCTGTGCTTTATCTCTCCCCCCTGACTCCCTCTTCTGGGGATTGTCAGTCTGTACCCCACTTCCACGTCTCTGAGACTACCCTGTTCCTCAGACTGTTATGTTCATTATATTCCACAACTAAGTGAGATCATGTGATATTTGTCTTTCCCTGCTTGCCTTGTTTCGCTTAGGATAATATTTTCCAGGTCCCTCCACGTAGTCTCAAAGGATAAGAGATCTTTCTTTCTTACCGCTGCATAGTACTCCATTGTGTATATGTACCACTGCTTTTTTTCTCCATTCATCTACTGATGGACATTTGAGCTGTTTCCAGATCTTAGCTATTGTAAATAGTGCTGCTATGAACATGGAGGTACATATATTCTTTCTGATGGGTATTTCAGGCTTCTTAGGGTATATTCCTAGAAGTGAGATCACTGGGTCAAATGGAAGTTCAATTTTTAATTTTTTGAGGTAACACCATATTGTTTTCCATAGTGACTGCACCAGTCTGCATTCCCACCAGCAGTGTATTAGAGTCCCCTTTTCTCCACACCCTCGCCAACACTTGTTGTTTGATGATTTGTTGATGGCGGCCATTCTGACAGGTGTGAGGTGATACCTCATTGTTGTTTTAATTTGCATCTCTCTGATGATGAGTGATGTTGAGCATTTCTTCATATGTCTCTTAGCCATTTGTATGTCCTGTTTGGAGAGGAGTCTCTTTAGTTCCTCTGCCCATTTTTTAACTGGGTTCTTTGTTTTCCTTTTCTTGAGCTGTATGAGCACTCTCTATATATTGGAAACTCACCCCTTATCTGATATATCATTGGCAATTATGGTCTCCCATATAGTGGGTTGCCTTTCCATTTTGGTGGTTGTTTCTTTTGCTGTGCAGAAGCTTTGGAGTTTGATATAGTCCCATGTATTTATTTTCTCCTTTGTGTCTGTTGTCATAGGTGATGTATCAGTGAAAATTCTGCTACATATGATGTCTGAAATTTTATTGCCTACAGTTTCTTCTAGGATTTTTATGGATTCATGAGTCACATTTCAGTCTTTTATCCATTTTGAGTTTATTCTTGTGTATGGTGTAAGTTGATGGTCTAGTTTCATTTTTTTTGCATGTAGCTGTCAAATTTTCCTAACACCATTTATTGAAGAGGCTGTCCTTGCTCCACTGTGTGCTCTTGCCACCTTTGTCAAATAATAATTGAGCATATTGTCTTGGGTCTATTTCTGGGTTCTCTGTTCTGTTCCACTGGTCTATATGCCTGTTTGTATGCCAGTAACAGGCTGTTTTGATTACAGTGGCTTTGTAGTATAATCTGAAATCTGCTAATGCGATCCCTCCAACTTTGTTCTTTTTTTTTTTCTTTTTCAAAATTGCTGTGGCTATTTGGGGTCTTTTTTGGTTCCATATGTTCTAGTTCTGTGAAGTATGTTGTTGGTATTTTGGTGGGGATTGCATTGAATCTATAGATTGCTTTGTGTAGTATGGACATTTTAATGATGCTAATTCTTCCAAACCATGAACAAGGTCTGTGCTTTCACTTTTTTTATATCTTCCTCTATTTCTTTTTTCAATGATCTGTAGTTTTCTGCGAATAGGTCCTTTATTTCTTTGGTTAAGTTTATTCCTAGGTATCTTAATTTTTTTTCTGCGATTGTAAGTGGGATTGTTTTTAGTTTCTCTTTCTGTGAGTTCATCATTGGTGTATAAGAATGCCATTAATTTCTTGATGTTAATTTTGTATCCTGCTACTTTGCCAAATTCATTTATTAAGTCTACTAGATTTTTGATGGAGTCTTTGGAATTTTCCATGTGTAATATTATATCATCTGTGAATAATGACAGTTTCACTTCCTCCTTTCCAATTTGGATCCCTTTTATTTTTTCTTCCTGTCTGATTGCTGTGGCTAAGATTTCCAGTACTATGTTAAATAAGAATGACAAAAGTGGGCATCATGGTTTTGTTCCTGTTCTTAAGGGAAATTTTTCTAGTTTTTGCCCATTGAGGATGATGTTGGCTGTAGGTCTTTCATATATGGCCTTTATTATATTGAGATATGATCCCTCTATTCCCACATTGCTGAGTGCTTTTATCAGAAATGGGTGCTGGATTTTGTTGAATGCTTTTTCAGCATCTATTGATATGATGATATGATTTTTATCTTTCATTTGGTTTATGTGGTGTATCACATTTATTGATTTGCAAATATTGGACCAGCCTTGCATCCTGGGATGAATCCCACTTGGTCATGGTGAATAATTTTTTGATGTATTGCTGGATTCGATTTGCTAGTATTTTGTTCAGGATTTTGGAATCTATGTTCATTAGGGATATTGGCCTGTAGTTTTCTTTCTTTGTAGTGTCTTTTTCTGGTTTTGGAATTAGAATTATGCTGGCTTCATAAAACGAGTTTGGAAGTCTTCCTTCTTCTTATATTTTTTGAAATAGTTCGAGGAGAATGGGTATTAGTTCTTTGAATGTTTGGTAAAATTCCCCTGTGAAGCTGTCCGGGCCTAGGCTTTTGTTTGCTGGGAGAGTCTTGATTACATCTTCAATTTATTTTGTTGTTATTGGTCTGTTCAAGTGTTCTGTCTCTTCCTGGTTCAGTTTTGGGAGACTGTGTGTTTCTAGAAATTTGACCATTTCGCTTAGATTGTCGAATTTGTTGCCGTATAATTGTTCATAATATTTGTTCACAGTCCTTTGTATTTCTGTGGTGCCAGTTATTATTTCTCCTCTTTTATTTCTGATTTTGTGTATTTGGGTTCTCTCTCTTTATTTTTTGGTGAGTCTAACTAAGGGTCCATCAATCTTGTTTATGTTTTCAAAGAACCAGCCCACCAGCCCTTTTTTTCATTGATCCTTTGAATTTTTTTTTTTTGTCTTCATGTCATTTATTTCTGCTCTGATCTTTACTATTTCCTTCCTTCTACTTGCTCTGGGGTTTTCTTTTTGTTTGCTTTCTAGTTCGTTCAGTTGTGAGGTTTGATAGTCTATTTGAGATTTTTCTTGTTTCCTGAGGTAGGCCTGTAGTCCTATGAACTTCTCTCTCAGAACTGCTTTCGCTGTATCCCATAGATTTTGTGTTGTTGTATGTTCATTTTTATTGGTTTCCAGAAAGTTTTTAATTTCTTCCTTGATCTCCATGGTAGCCCATTCACTGTTTAATAACATGCTATTTAGCCTTCATGTTTTCAAATGTCTTTGCATGTTCTTGTTGCAATTAATTTCTAGATGCATGCAATTGTGATCTGCGAAGATGCTTGATATGATTTTAATCTTCTTGAACTTGTAGAGACTTAGTCTGTGTCCTAACATGTGGTCTATCTTTGAGAATGTCCCATGTGCACTTGAGAAGAATGTGAATTCTGCAGTTTTGGCGTGTAATATTCTGTAGATAACTATTAAATCCATTTGATCTAGTGCTTCATTTAGAGTCTGTGTTTCCTTGTTAATTTTTTGTCTAGATAATCTATCCAGTGATGTCAGCGGGGTGTTGAAATCCCCTGCTATGATTGTATTGCTGTTGATTTCTCCTTTGAAGTCCTCCAGAAGATTTTTAACATATGGTGCTCCTATATTGGGTGCATATATGTTTGTTTACCAAGGTTATATCTTCCTGTTGGATAGATCCTTTCAATATTATGTAGTAGCCTTCTTTGTCTCTAGTTATGGTCTTCATTTTCAAATCTACTTTGTCGTATATGAGTATTGCTACCCCAGCTTTTTTTGCCTTTCCTTTAGCTTGAAAGAATTTTTTCCATCCCTTCACTTTCAACCTATGTGTGTCTTTTGTTGTGAGGTGGGTCTCTTGTAAACAACATATATTTGAGTCATGCTTTCTTATCCAGTCAGATACTCTGATTTACAGATCATTTAAGTATTTTTATAGATTATGCAAATATAGATATTTTATGGAATGGAGACAAAAATCTGTTGATATATAGAAATGTTTAAGAGTCAAGAAAGTCCCTGACTGGTAGTCTGTGATTCTGGAGAAGGAATGGCAGTTTGGGTAAAACTCCCCAAATCAAACAACAAGTACAGGTACACTGGAGAAGGCCATGGTACTGCCTGGGCAGATGGAGTCAGCCTGGGAAGAACCTCAAATGCCGTGCTGAAGAATTTGGACTTTATGCCAGAGGCTCCAGAAGTCACTGTGAATGAACCAATACAATGAAACTCGTAGCATGGTTTCGCTTTTCTTGGGAAACTGATATCAGGCATTACTGAAAGCTTGCTGAGACAGCACAATGAATGATACTGTGCTATAGCCTGTGAGTCAGAAAACCACCCTTTTGGTTCCACAAAGTACTCACTATGTGAATGAACTTGTACAAGTACCTTGGCCTGTCGGAGACTCAGTCCCCTAATCTCCCTAAGAGACAGAAAACTATCTGTCTATATGTCCCACAGCAATCATGCCTGTGTGTCTTCCTGGGTAAATAGTGAAGCAATGAACAATACCCACAATGTTTATTAATATGAGTCACCTCAACCATGGAGTAAAAGTACTCAATAAATATTTTCATAATTTTTTACAAGTGAGTTTCCAAGTCCTCCCTTTTTTAAAGACTCACATAGCAGCCCTTAGTCAGAGGATTAAGAGTTTCTGTCCCTTCAAGGTTGCTGTTTTTCTCTGTTTTTACTCATCTAAGCACAGCCTCCAGTGCAATAGTTCTGTAGGAGCTCAGTAAAGATTCCATGCATGACTCAATTCCCATGGCCAGGTGCCCTACATCAAGGCCTTCTAGTCTCTTGCCCAAACAGTGCACCTTCCCTCACTCCTTTTTTCCTGTTGCTTCTCAACTCCAACGTCTACAATGATACCCAGATCCTGAGCCCACTCATCATATTTGAGAGTATCTAGATGTCTAGATGTTTCTACAAAGTCATTCATCTCGAGGATTCCTGACCACTGTGTTCTGGGTACTGTTTTATCTCATTCCCTGATCTCTGACGAGGGAAGTTTAACTCGATTCTTGTTTTCATTTTTATCATCATTCATTCATTCATTCATTCATTCATTCATTCATTCATTCATACACCAAGCATTGTATGTCTTTTTATTGCACAGACCTGGACTTAGGAAAAATAAAAAGGGAAATTAGAACTTTTGTCCCTGACTTGAAGGGTCTTCTGAAAGGGGGAAGTAAAGAAATCTGTAGGAGATGTGGGTGAGGGAATGCAGGATGACTAGAATAAAGGCATGCACCAAGAGTTGTGGGAATCTGAGCAGGCACTGAGTAGCTCTGCATGGAAACGTCTGAGCTGGCTTTACAAAAGGGGAGTCGTTAAAGAATCTTGTAGAACAACTTATTTATTTATCTAGTCAGTTGTACTCCAAGTTGTATGATTTCAGATGGATCTCAAAATTACAGACAATCTATATAAAAGTGAGGAAATTGAGATATTAAAAACATTAGGAAGAAGGAAATAAAATGAAGGCAGAGTGAAATGGATCCATAAAAATATAGAGTGATGTCCTTGTACTTATTGGAGGTGAGTCATAGATCTGAGCTAAAGCAAAGGGAAGAAACATCTCAAATGAATCAGTGTGCTTAAGATAAACACAAATTGGCCTCAGAAAATCTCAGCTATTCCTGGGTCTGAGAGACATTTTCTTGGTGCCCACAGAAAGAGAACCCTGGTGAAAAAAGTCATTCTTTTTGAACACCATCACTGCCATCAGCAGGCCAGCAAGGCTCATGGGTTTGTTCTCATGACATTCCTTGGTGGGGGTTGATGGCGTAACGTCTGTGCCAAGTTGAGTGAAAGCGACTCTTAAGTTGTCAAGTGTACAACTGAGAACAATGCATGCAATTTTGCCAGGTGGGGCTGGCATTTGGAGCTGAAGTAACAAGATGAACAATAGTAGAAACTTGTGCAAGTGCCTGGAGTGACTGTGGGACCATGCAGAGTTTGGCATGGTCGCAGCATCGGGTGTGTCTGGGAGCTCTGCTACCCGCAGGATAAAATCCAAACTTCCTAGCATGGCAAACAAGACCCATGATGAGCTGGTTGCCTGCCTACATTTCCTGACCTCAGCATTGCCACACCTCATCTCCACCCTGGAACCACAAGATTCAATTCTACTTAACTTTTTTTTTTTTCTAGATATCTCCTGCTCTTTCATGCCCACATATCTTGGTTCAGGCAACTCCCTCAGCCTAAAATACCATAATCTGCCACACATTTCTGCCTACCAGGTCTGGGTCTCTCTTCTTTTTTCTGCCTCTTCTGTCAGCTCTGTAAAAACCCTCCCAAGCTGAGTCTGACATCTCTCCTCTGGATTCCTCGATGCCTTTTGTCTATATTCTACACCCTTTATTAGCTTTGTAATTCTATGTGGCTACCCTTACTTCTTATTTGAGCTACAGCAAAATAAGATTTCTTTTCTCATTCATTTTTATTTCTCTACCATCTGGCAGAGTGGTCTACCTAAATAGGCATTCAGTGAATATTTACTGAGTAAGGAAGAGAGAAAGATGCATGGGGTGATAGGCAGGAAGTCGTACTGGAATGGTTGGCTGGGAGAAGACTGCAAAAGACCCCATATCCATGCTAATGATTGTGGATGTTTTCTAAATTTTGAAAATTTTATTTTGTAGAAAATGGAGAATAATAGTAGGTGTTTACATGAGGGAGTTACTGGGGCAAGTCAACATTTAGGAAGGGAAACTGGCAGCATTATGTGGGCAGATGAGGGTATAGCGTGACCTGTTGATACTTACTGCAGCCTCCCTGGTGTGAATCAGTACAGCTCTGAGCCAAGACAGAGCAATGAGGGGGCTCTGGAGGTTAAACTATCAAGACTATGTGACCATTTTTTTTTTTTTTTCCTGAAACTGTTTTGAAGACAATGCCTGATATACTTCATCAGTTTAACAAGTTTTTTCTGCTCATTATTTACTATTTTTTAATTGGGATATGACATACATAAAGGGCACCACTTTTAAATATATAATTCAATAAATTTAATATATTTATACAGCTGTAACTATTACCCTGATTAAGAAAGATTACATTTCTAACATATCAGAGGCCTCCTCACGTCCCCTCCTAGTCAATGTCACTCCCCAGACGTAGCTGCCATTGTGACTTCTATCAGCATTGATTAGTGTTGCCAGTACTTTAACTTTATATAAACAGAATTGTACAGTGCTCACTTCTTTGTGTCTTCCCCGTATACTATTATGTGTAATTATAGTTCATTCATTTTCATCGATGCATAGTATTCCATTTTATGAATACATAAAAAATGTTAATCCATCCTGTTGATGAATATTTGGGTTGTTTCCAATTTGGGGCTATTACGGATAAAGTTTCATTACTTTCAATACCTTCAATTGTTTCCCAAGACCTACATTAACTATAAATGACTATTATAGTGCAAAAAGCCTTAGACTTGGAGTCCAGCCCTCTCTCTGACAGTTATTAGCATTATAACACGGGCAATTGATTTCCCAACTCTGTCATGGTTGTATTTTTTGTTAAATTGGGGTAACTCTCTGAACTCACTCAATCTTGAAAACCATGTCAAGCTTGACCTAGTTCGAGGGATGGATGTCTGCATGAGGTACCAGGAACTGGATCTGATTCACTTGCTATTGCAGCCCCCGAGCCTGGTGCACAGTTAAAACCCCCAAATTGTTGAATAAGTAAATAAAAGTTAATAATAGTTGGTAATTTTACCCTTAATCTTTCTTGTCTAAACAATAATCCTTCTTAGTGGACTTGTTAGTCATATACCAAGCCATTATGAGACTCGAGGATAAGTGATTAAAATATGCATAGTACAACAGCCTGTTCTCGAGGTTTCTATGTTTATTTTAGCTGAAATTTGCAATGTAGACATTGCCCAATTGTTACTGTTTTCTTGGTCATTGTTTCTTTAATGTGACGTTTTACAAATGGAGGAACTGTTGTTTGACCAGGCGTTGTGCCCTGTGGAGCATGGCTCACCACTGGGTCCTGATTGAGAGCAGATGTTCCATCTCCTGTTTGCCTGTAAGGACCACTTGAATCTCCATTTCACCAACTATGCTTAGCTCTTTTTATTCACTGTAAATACTATAGTAATATTGATCTAATATATGTATTGGTTTTTAATATTAGCCAGTTTGTGATTACATCCTTCAGAAGTACACTGTTACTGTGATCTTTGCTTAGAAGCTTCTGGAGAGAGACCCTGTTTTGGGTTATCTACTGACTGCCAAAACAACTGTTGACTGAGTGAACAATTAAATCAGCCATTTATTTGGGCTATGTACTATCAAAACAACTGGTTTGACTCCTATAGAAATATTGACAGCTTTTGTTTTTTGTTTTTTGCTTGTTTTAGAGGAGTGCTGACTACTTTTTGCACATTAGGGGAATATTTATGATGATGAACAATGAAAATGTGTTAAATTAGGTTACCTTTTCTTATGTCTCTTATTTTTTTGGCTCTACTCTGATATCTAAGAAATACAATCTAATAAATTGTGAGGCTTTTATGAATGGTTAAGGGGGCCATTCAGCTTTCCCTACTGAACACCAGACTCTTCTTTCCAAATGTCAATTGGGCATCTCCCTCTGGGTATTATATAGGACATAAAAATTCAACCCATCAACAAGTTTCTTCCCCTCCCCCTCAAATTTGTCCCATCCCTATTAGCCCCTTCTTGGTGACTAACAATAACCAGTTGTACAAACTAGACATTCCTCTTTTCTACATCCACCCCAGCCCTATTAAGGTGGGGGGACATATTATATTCGTTACTTAGTTCTATGACTCCTACCTCTCTAGCCTCTTATCTAATACTTTGTCTCTTCCTCCCCTTCCACTATAATAAATCAGGCCCTTACTATTATTCTCTTGTATTGTTATCTTTTGACTTCTCCATTTCGAACATAAACTACCTACTACTCTTCCCATGCTTTTTTTTCCAAAGTGATTCTACTGAAATTTACCTTAAACAATGCCATGTTCTCTTTAAAAGCTTTCATTGTCTTGTTGAAACTTTCAGGGAACACTTAAAGATTTGTTCATTGGCAGGTAAGGTCTCTTTGCACAAGGTGGCCCTAGCTTCGAGTTCCAGATTCAGCTCCACCCCTGCCTGGCATGTGTTTGTCACTCAATAAAAGAGGAATACTCAAAGGTGTCATGCTCTTTATGGGACTTTGTTTTATTTTTCCTTTCAACACAGTTTATATATGAACACAGTCTCCTTATGCAAGATACAAGCATCCTAAACTATGCAAAGCCTAATATGCAAAGTTATTCTTCACCCCACTTCTTTCCCCAGTGCTGTGCTGTTTTAGACCTCTGAATCTATGTGTTCTCTCCCCCTTCTCTAGAAGGTCATCTTTCCATATCTTCTGGAACACTCCATCGCACCCTTCAGTACTGAGGTAGGACATTGACTGCTCTGAGAAGCCTTTTCTGACCCCTCTATAAAATAAATATGCTGCTCTGGGCTTGCATTTCAACCTGTACAATCCTGATTAGTAGAATTTTCACTTGTCCGGTAATTATTGATCTCCTGTCTTTTTCCCCAGCTAGAAGGCAGGCTCATTAAGGGAAGGAAAAGCTGTTTTACCTGATTTTGTATCCCCAAATCATGCTCAGTAAATATTTGCTGAAAGAATGAATGAGCAAATTGTTTAACTTGTCATAGTGCTCGTTTGAAGTATGAGGCAGGAAATAGCCACAGAGAAAAGGACTTTTGAGTAATGGGAAACAATCTTTTCTGCACTGATAAGCTCAGAGCATTTTCTTTCTAACCCAAAGTCATAGAGACATAAAAACCTTTCCCACAACAGAGACACAGAACAGAAGACATATATAGGGATTTAAAAGATGCCAGGCAGTAGTGGCTCTTGTGTGGACTAATGAGCTAGAAATTTGGAGAAGAATTAGAAGCTGCAAATTATTTAATCTTATGTATGCCTTTTTCTATGTAACCTATATATTAAGGTTTGAAATTAGAAACTTACATACAAAGACTTTGAGATATCTCTGCCATGAAATTATTACATCAAATGCCAGATGCAGTCAGTCTGGGTTGGATTGGCATGGGACACAAGAATCAAATTCTTCAAGAGACGAAAAGAAGACCTAGGAACAGGCTGAGGTGGTACCAAGAGTACTCTTGTCTGTGGGTTTCAACACCACCCTTAAATCACTACAGTGAAGCATGGCCTCAGAACAAGATGGCATCTGAATATTCTTTGTAAGCTATTAAACCTACTTGTGTTTAAGTTGCCTTAGTTAAAACCTGTAGAATTTATTCCATAACATAAAATTATTACTTATAAATAATATTTTGGTTGTTCTTTTTTGAAAAAATTTTTTTTCTTTATGGATTTTAGAGAGAAAGGAAAGGAGAGGGAGAAAGATAGAAACATCGCTGAGAGGGAACATCAATTGGCTGCCTCCTGCATGCCCCCCACTGGGGATCAGACCCACAACCTGGACATGTGCCCTGTCTGGGAATCAAACTGGTGACCTCTTGGTACATGGGTCGATGCTCAACCACTGAGCCACACTGGTTGGGTAGCTCTTTTTTTTTTAATTATTAAATGAATTAGGGTGATGTTGATTAATAAAATTATATAGGTTTCATGTGCACAGTTCTATAATACAGCATCTATATATTGTATTGTGTGCTTACCATCCAAGTCCAGTCTCCTTCTGTTACCACATGTTTGATTCCCTGTTCCCTCTTCATCCTCCCCCAATTGCCCTTCCCCTCTGGTAACCACCATAATATTGTCTGTGTCTATGAGATTTTTGTTTGTTAGTTTTGCTTGTTCATTTGCTGCTTTCTGTTTTATATCCCACATATGAGTGAAATCATGTGGTTTTTGTCCTTTTCTGTTGGACTTATTTCACTTAGCATGATATCCTCAAGATCCATCCACATTGTCGCAAATGGCGGTATTTCACCTTTTCTTATGGATATTATTTTATTGCTCTTATAAGGTCTCAAGCCAATGAAATTCTAATGTGTTATCAGAGTGGTACCTGAAGCAAATGAGTGCAAGTCATATTGCCTTGCTCTGCTGGCCACCTGATTGGGCAGCACAACCAGAAGTCCCAGCATTGGCCTGTTTTTTTGTCTGCACAGTACATGGCTCAAAATAAAAAGTCAAGTTAGTAAAATGCTCTGTGTGTTTCTATATGACAAGACATAAATGGTCTTTGATTATCAAGATGTATTATTTTATTAACTGAGCAAAATCTGAAGATTGGTATATTATAATGTAATAAAAAGTAAAAAGAAAACAGAGTCCAGACACAAGAAGTACTGGGAAGAAGTGATCAGAAGGTCAGGATGAATTGTTTTGTGAGTTGTGTTTAAACGGGAACCAGGACTGAGGGACATCAAGCAGGACGGGATAATGGCATCAGTGACATTTCACAAACCAGTAAGAACCATAAAAGTTTTCAGAGTCCTACCTACAGAAAAATGGCTATTAAGAAAAAAAAATAAATATTAAGAGATCAATGCAAGTGAGAGAATTTAAAGAAGGAATTTGGGTACTGACTTCTATATTTCATTTCTTAGAGGATGCTAATTTAAAAGCTTATGCATTGAAAATTAATAAAATAATTTATTTCAATGAAAACATAGTAGCAAGACGAACTTATTGGAATAAAATATAAATAAGGCAGTCACTTGCCTTTGACACGTAAATATTTTTAATGTAAATTCTTGTTAAAATGGAGGCATATAAAATGTCTTCCAGTTTTCTAAGTGAAAAAAATAGTTTCCATTTACCTTCTCCATCTCTTTCCCATCTATCCAGTGTTTAAATCACCACCATCTTTCACAGAACCAGGGAAATAATTTTTCTCACACTCAAAAACCTCTGCTCTGCAAAACTCCTATAGTCTTCATTCCTCTTATCAAGTGACTTATCCAGGGTATTTGATACAGGTGACATTTTCAACCTGCAATTTCCTCTTCTCTTGACCGATCTGAGGTCATTCTTAGTGGTTTTCTTCTTTTATTGGTTTTCTTTGGTGGTTTTCTCTACTTATTTCAACTCTTACTGGCATTTTCTACCTCAAATTGACCCTTATAGTTTTATGTAGCCTAGACTCCTTATGAATTCCCTTTCACCCTCACCCACAGGCTCTTTGAGAACTCAGCCATTCCAAGGCTTAACCTTCAATTATATAGCAGTGACACCCAAAGCTTTGTGTTTTGCCCCTACCTTCTTCCTGTCTTCCCTTCTGACCTGTTCTGCTGCCTACTTCTCAGATTCTCTACATGAGTACCTCATTGTCTTCTTAAAATGAAAACATTTCCCCAGCCCAAATTCTTATTTTTCTCATTTATTTCTCATCAGAAATAGCTTCATAGTCCACACAGTTTCTCATGTACGCCAACTTCTGTTCATCTTTTATTCTTCCTTCTCTTTTATCCACCATGCCAAAATGGGAGTTCTATCAATGCCACCTTCGAAGATCTCCTTCCCTTTGTCTCCCACCAGTATTTTAGCTCAGACCTGTGGACTATTTTACCTGCACTGGTTTCTATAGGTCACGTAGAATCATCTCCTCCATTGTGATTCTCCTGTCTTCTGTCTCTCCCTCTATCCATTCATCTTTGACATTTTATCCAGAGTAACTGTGCAGAAATACCATCAGGATCACATCACTCCCCAAATTTAAATACTTCAAGGGTTCCCAGTTATTCTGTCGGTTAGAATCTAAATCAGTCAGCTGTGCAAAAACAAAATGAAACAACAACTACCATTCACCTTTAATTTTCCCTGAACCCACCTTACTAAGCCCACCTTACTATACACGGTAGTAACTCTTTTCCCCACCCCCACAACCTAGTATGCCCCTTGTCTTGTATGTCTCCCTCTGTCTTGTTGCGTTCCTGCCTTTTCACTGCCTGGCTAACCCTTCATTTAAGACACAACCCAAGCATTCCCTCCTTCAAGAAAACTCTTGTGGGCAGCCTTGTCTTGGCTGCCTCATGATCCTGTGCTATGCTCCTATCATAGCGCTTACCAGACAGATGGTATTGTGATCATCTGCTTACCACTCATTTTTCCCATTAGGCAGAGATCTTAACATTTTTTTCAGATGTGACACATTTCACAGATGACATTCAATAGTGCAACACATTTCCACCAGTATTCCCAATGAGGTCGCTATAACGCGGCCATTTTTTTTCATCCCACTCAAGAAAGCATATTCTAATAACAGTGAGAGTGACAGACAATCATGGCCATGGCTCTATCCATGCGTACATTCATACACATTTATTCTATTTCAAAGGTCATTTAGAAGTCCCATTCTGGATTCATACTGCTCAGATTTATATTCTAGCCTTTTCACTTACTGCCCAAAGCCCAAAATAAATTCTCTAACTCTAGAAGCCCCAGTTTCTTTCTCTGTAAAACAAGAATTATAATAATCTAAAGGACTCTTGAGTAGATTTAAAAAAATAAAATGAGCTAATTCATGTATGGTAGTAGGTACATGCAGTATTTTCAGCAAATATGAGCCATTATTATTATCATTGTTAACACCATTTGATATGAATTGATTGATTGATTCTCAGTGGATTCTAGTACCTCATTTTATGTTCCTGCTATAAACTCTGACTTCATATAAGTACTATTAAAAACACAGAAATAGTCATTCCTAACACTACTCTAAACTGCACTTACTCTTAAAATTAGAAAAACAATGCCCATGATACTGGGCAAAACAGAAAACAAACGGCACTAGTTGGGAGCATCAAATACAGATGGTTCATAGAGTAAGCACTCAGGTGCCCTTCCCCTCCCTCATCAAACCTGCCAGCCAAGGGTAAAGGAGAGGGCAGAACTCTTCCAATTTTCTGGGGCAGAACAATGATGAGATCAGCTTTTTTCAGTTATACAAAGAGAAAACCACTTCGCCAAGAGAGAGGCTATCAGCTTGAACACTGAAGAGAGAGAAACATGCCTGATGATTGGAAAGGAAATTCTTTAAGTGTGAATTGCTCTGAGTACAATATAAACCTTGTCAGTTATGGCATTCCAGCTGTTGTTTTATTGCCTTTAATTTCCCATTAGTGGTTCAATGTCTGGGAAAGGTATCCGGCCTCCAGGAGGGGAACGAAGGTCGGAACTGTTGTTCCTGTCTCTGCCAACATTTTGAATAGTGTTTAAACGAAGCTGTTCAAAACATCATCTTCTGCCTCATTCTTATAAGGAATGTTTCTGACTAAAATAAGCTCTTTCAGTGCCCTCTCTCCCTCTCCGATGTCTCTACCTCTACTTTCTTTTTACCCGGACCAGGAAACACATGCTAGGATAAGACAATGGATCATTATAATACAGTATTATCGATGCAGCTGTTCATTACCTGGCGGAAGGGCATGGGGTGTGTTGGCAGTGGAGCGTGGGCTTGATCAGTCGATCTTAACTCTTCTGCTTTATGGATTAAATGCCTGATAAGCATCTGTTGCCAAAAGGAACCATGTTCCAATTGGGTACACCCTGATTCTAACACTTACCCAGCAGATTACTAGGTATCTTGCTGGGGGAATCCAGTTTATTTCCTAACATGATAAGGGCAAGTATTTTCTTTTTGATCATTATGAATACTACTGGCGTCTAGACGTCATATTAGCTATAAACTGGTGGATGATGGAAGCTAGTATTTAAAGTAAGATAGATAGATAGATAGATGATAGATAGATAGATAGATAGATAGATAGATAGATAGATAGATAGATAGATATTTTGGGGCCTATAGTTAAATTGTTTTAATGTATGTCATCACACTAATTCACACAGTACCCATGTGAAACATATTATATCACTTTCCATTTGAGATCAGGGCTCAAATGTTCAGAGAAAAGGAGACTACATAGCTTTTAAGTGGAAAGGATAGCATTTGTAACTACATTTAATTCAATCAAATGTGAAAAAAAAGTCCATGCTATGCTGTTCATAGAACTTTTCCAAAAAGAAGAAGGTAGAATTTTTTTTTTTTTTTTCTGAACCTAAGAGTTTGCACTGCTGAGGAACTTTCGGCAGTGACGGGCATGTCTAAGCTCTGTCACTGTTTCTTATCTGAACTTACCATGATGCAGTGTATGAGTTCAGAGGTAGTCATTTATGAAGCTGTGTAACACTGAGCTAGGATTCCTTAGTATTTGTACCTTCTTCCATCAAAGATACTGAGATTTCTATAGAAAAGACCAAAAAAGACTCTTCTTCATAAGCCTGGTTTTGAAGTCTTTCTGTGAAGTTTCTGGGGGTCAGGTAATGAAATACAGGTGTATTCTTCTGACAACCAGAATGTGAAGGTTGCAAACATTTGGTTAGAATAGTCAGCACTTATAAATGCTAACCTTGAAATAGCAGGTTTCCTATTATTCCAAACCCTGGAGTCAGGATTTCCTGGCCCTGAGCAGTAATATAAGTCATATTTTTTTCTGCTTAACCACAGACACAATGGTCACCTTAAAGGGCCTAAAGATTAAATCAACTGCAGTGCAATTATATAACGTATACATTAAAACACACAATAGCAGTTAATATGTGACAGGCCAACTGAATTCTATGAAAACTTTTACTTGAAGCTCTGGTTAAAGAACAAGCATCTGTCAGCTTCTGGTCATGGCCTGTAGTTGAGAGAAGCAATAAGCAAGTATTAGTTAGGGCATCTTATTTGCTATTAAGCGTTACGCAAATATGGTTGCCCCTGAATGTACTGCTCATGCGTACTTGAAGCCACACATTTCAACTATTTGCAGTTAATGGAGGGGTCATGTTGGTGTTTTGTTTTTAATCTTGCAATTTATACTAATGCCATTTCCATTATAATCTCATTCCCCAGCTGCTTTAAAAAAATAATACACAAACAGTTACATTTTTGGCACTATTTTCTCCATACTATTACATAGCAGATATCAAAAGTCAAAATACTGCAGTTTTTCAAAGATTACTGCCACGGATGGCTCCCATAGCAGACCCGAGGCAGATGGTGGTACAGAAGGGTTGGGAGACCTTGCCTCCCATGTTCTCAAAACGCAGAGCGAATCAGGCATTACTTTGCCAAAGCCTTGCAATATTTGGCCCCAAATAAAGTTGGACCTTGTCCTTCTGTTTCTCCATCTTTTCCCCACCTTCTGTGTGGAGACCGTGTCTGTCTGTCACCATGCTGTTATGCCTGCCCTGCCAATACAGACATGTATTCATGGCCCAAAATGTTGAATACGGCATGATACAAACCCCCATGACATTCTCTTGGTCTCAGCCAGAGCAGAAGTCTTTGAGAGCATCTCCACATGATGACTTTAAGATTTTTCCCAAGATGGAAATTCTAAAATTCTCTTCAACAATTTTTGTGGATTAGTAATCTATCTGATAATTTAATTTTATGTCTAACTGATAGTCATAGCTACAGGATAGGTGATTATTGTGTTATATAAAAACTAATTGAGTCATCCAAACAGTTGGCTTCTGTGACGCCAATCATCTTCAGGCCTGGAATTTTAGCCGCGTGATAAAATATCTATCACCAGCTTTAAAGAGTGATTTTCTTAAAATAAAGTCTTTTGTCTTAATTATAGTCATTGATACTTTCAGACTTATAATCAAAGCATAGCATTTTATGGGAACAAATCTCATGGTTGTCCTTACAATAGAAATATGAGTACAAAATTTAATTTATAAATGTTCAGTGATATTGTCCTTGCATCAGTTACTTGCCTGTATTATTCCTTTCTCTTTCTTTAATTCTGCTTCTTTTAAGACTCAAAGGAAATAATTTAAAGAAAAGTGGTAGTTTGACATATTTCCACTGAATTCTGTTATTTTAGAGAATAAATTTGGGTGAGAGGTGTGGGTCCTGACTAGAATTACTTTGAGATGGAAAAGTAAAAGACAACTGTGTTTATCCCTCTCTCAGTAAACATTTTGAAGTAGTAGAGGCTTTCCTCATGGATTTTCTTTATTTTCTACCGGTTCCCTCTTTGTCTTTCAGTGACGTCATATTCATTATATATTTTCACCCTATCAAAATTTGCTCTAAAGGTGCTATCCACATCAAACTAGTGTTATACATCCCCCCCCCCAGTTTATTTTAAATCAAAGTAATGTATCATGCATTTTCTTCTTAATCTATAAATATTAAGAAAGAAGCTTTGGCCCTGGCCTGTTTGGCTCAGCAGTTAGAGCATCGGCCTGCGGTCCAGAGAGACCCAGGTTCGGTTCCCGCTAAGGGCACGTACCTCAGTTGCAGTTTGTCCCTGGCCCTGGTTGGGTCATGTGGGTGGCAGCCACTCGATGTGTCCCTTTCATGTCGATGTTTCTCTCTCTCTCTCTCCCTCCCACTCTATCTGAACAAAATATTGAAAAACGTTCTCGGGTGAGGATAAAATAACATAAAATAAATAAAAATAATAATAAAAAGGAAAGAAGCTTTGAAAATTGTTTTAGAACCAACAAATGAGAGCTGCAATGAACCTTAAAATGCCTGGTATATTCTTATAACTCATCTAATCATTTGTGTGTGTTTTTTCATTTTAAAAAAAGTATTTTTGTATGTCTCTGTTCTCTGGGGGTTATAGTAGGTATTCGAAGTCAATAAGACATAGTTCTTTCTGAAATTGACTTACCCTAATGATCTAGCAAATAAGGAAATAAACAAAGTAACATAATTGAAATAAAGAATTATAAATGCAAGGTATTGCCTTCAGAAGAGATAGTGCAGATAAAAAAGAAAGAAAAATCTGGTCTACCTGATGAAATAAGTCAGGCAAAGCTTCCTGAAAGAAGTTATATTCGAACAGAGCATTAAAGAAAAAGTGTGTGTCTGACTGGAAAGAAGAGGGGAGAAGGGCATGCAGGGCAAAAGGATTGGGAAGATGGGGGAGAAAAATACATTGGAGGGACAGAAAAGCCACAGGGACATGTGTTAGTATTGCCAATTCAAGAATCTGCAAAGAGTTCACATGGCTGGGTTGTGAGGTACACGAAAGAAGAACTTTTGTGGCAACTGATAAAACTGAAAAAGAAATTAGCAGCCATATGTGATACATGGGTATTGTTTGCTCTGAATTTATCTGGCATTTGTCCAATCCTAGATATATCCATTTAATGATAGCTGTTATGACGGAGAGCTCTGTGTTATTAAAGTCCAGACATAATGATGTTCCCATTATCCTGATCTATCATGCCAAAAAGCTTGAGCTATGTCTTCTGGGCAATTAATAAAGAGCCCTTGAAAGATTTCAGATAGAGGAGGGACATGACCAGAATTGCTGTGTCAGCAGCAAGGTGAAGAGCAGATTGGATAGGACAAGACTGAGAGCACAGAGCATCAATAGTAAAGACTTTGAAACATCCCACTCAACAGAGGCTGAATACAGTCAGAAACAAATAGGAACCTATGGGAGATCTATTTTTAAAATTTTTTTACAGTTTACATTTAATGTTATTTTGTAATTGTCTCAAGTGTACAGCATAATGGTTAGACAATCATATACTTTACAAAGTGTGAAGAGATGGAGTCAATTGGATTTGGCCACCAATTGAATGTGGGGGATGAAGAAGCATTCTAGATGAAATCCAGGTTTCTGATGAGAATGGTTGGTCTTTCAGTGAGAAATGAAACACAGCCCAACGACCAAGTCTGCAGGAAAAGATTAACTCGGCTGAGGGCATATTGAATTAGGGGTAGGAGTGACATATCCAGAAAAATTTATTTACAGACATTGGATTATAGGGATCTGGTGCTCAGTAGATGGGCTGAGACCAGGGGTACAAATGGGAGCCACCGGCACCAAAACATCAAGTCACTACATGAAAGTGATTGACCAACAAGCATTTGGAGAGTGACAAGAACGTGTACCAATGTTGAAACAATGCAAATTCAGGCATTTAAGGGGGAAGAATAATCATCATCAGAAGGAATAGTCAGAAATATGGAAAGAAAACTAACTGTGGAGGGAAAAGGAGAGGAGTTATGGAAAATAATAGAGGAGACATTATGAGCTCTAAAATTGTTAAACCATGTGGAAATGAATACATAGGAAAATGAGAGAGAGAGAGAGGGAGAGGGAGAGAGAGGGAGAGAGAGAGAGAGAGAGAGGAGGAGGAGGAGAGGAAGAAAAACATAAAAAGGCTTTGTCCTTTATGTTGATCATTTTCAATGAAGAAGACAGTCTGGATGCAGATGTTGAAGTGACAATGACGGGTAAGAACTGCATGAGCAAGAATAGAGAGACTAGAAGAAACATATTCACACTTGAATTTGAAACTTGATGTGTGTGAAAGAGGGTGTGAAAAGATGAAGTCAGCCTTTAGTCCACTAAGGACCTTGAACTTTATCTCAAAGGCAACATCAAAGCATTTCAAGCAGGGCACAGATAATTTCAGGGTTGTGTTTTAGAAAGAACATTCTGACAGCTGTGTGGAAGAAGGTTGGACCAGTGCCAGTCTAGGAAAGGAGATCAGTCAAGAGGCTGGTGAAATCTTGGCCAGAGAGGATGAGAATCTTCATGAGGATATGTGAAGTGGGCACCAGCCATGATGCTCTCAGAGATTTACTTATCTGTCTCTGATAGAGTGTTGCTTCTGTGCATATCCTGGTGTTTCTAATAATAGCCATCAATGTGAGCAGCCAACCACTTGTCTAAGTCAGCTCAGAAGGTTGATGCACACTGTTGTAACTTTGCATGATTATCCTTGACCTTCAAAGGGAAAATATTTCTAGTCTCCACTTCACCATGGTCACAGCTCTAATCTTGAAGAAGGGTTTTGGTTCCAGAGACAGAGCTTTGCCCATCTCCAGGAGGTACATTCACCTGTGAGCCTCTGTCACCCCCAGAAGGCTTGCAGCATACAGCCTCTAGACCATGAGGGAAGGTTCTATCTTTTCCTTATTCCTCATATAAGAAAATGACTGACAGTTTTCTGCAATCTCCTTTCTCTCATCATGGGTTCAAACAGTGAACTTATATTTCAAAGCAGTGATTCTTAACCAAGGGCGGTTTCCTATCCAGGGGACACTTGACAACATCTGGAAACATTTTGGTTGTCACAACTAGCAAGAGTGAGTGGGTTCTAGTGGCACCTATGGCCACTAGAGGCCAGGGATGCTGCTAAATATCCTACGATGCACAGGACGGCCCCACAATCAAACAAAAAACAAATTATTATCTGGTTCAAAATGCCAATAGTGTCAAGGGTGAGAAATCCTGCTTTAAAGGACTGAAATATTTTTTCTTAAAGGTAAGCTTTTTATTTCATCACTTAATATAAAAAAGTACTTTTCAAGTTATTGACTTCCAACCATCTATGAATCTACTATGCAGTGAAATGGAGAATTGAATAAATTGTTTGGTTATGGAAAATCAACTTTCTAAAAGAATTTTTTTTTTCAATTATTAAGTATTACTTTAATCAATATTTTTTTAATTTAATGGTTCAAACCAAGTGTGTACGTGCTAAAATCTCCTCTGTAGTTGTATCATGAGCCATGAATAGATAAATAAAAAATGAAATATGTATCAGATTTTGGCCTGAAATATTAGTATTTTCAAGTGCTCTGTTTTTACCTATATAGTCAGGCTCCGGTGAATCATAGAGGATAAATGTTCTCTCTTGGAAAAGAATGCAAAATATCAATGCCCTCACCTTTGTCTGTGTACACTGAGATTTAAGCAAAAAGTCTGGGACACTGACTATTTTGAGAAATAGCTATGACCCAATAACTTTTCACTAGAATATCACCTTCACTTCCTTTTATTTGCTGAGGAAAGAGATTATACTTATGTTTTAACCCTTTCTTCCAAGGTATTTCAAGGAAAGAACAAATTCTGGGAGAACACAATAGATCTATGCCTTTATAAATTAAGGGATAATTTACACATCTTACAATTACATAAAAAATTATGTAATAAATTTATATTAGAAAGGTAATCTGTCTTTTTAGCAAAGTTTCACTTAATTTTCCCTGCATTTTACTTCCATTTTTTCCTCAGCATTTATTCATGATGTTCAAGAACAAAATTCAAACAAAAACACTGCATTCATCGTTAATTAAAACATATGTTAACAAGGCAGATATTTAAGCACTTAACAATTGAAGCAAATAGTTGAAAAAGGATTCTCAGAAAGTTAGGTGTTCTGCATGGAAATAAACCAAGTCTTAGACCTAACATGAAGAACAACCTGTCACGTAAGAAGCCTAGAGTGTCATCCTGGGCTCGAGTCTCAGCCAGCTGTGTTCTTCCTCTTGGCAGTAATGACTGGAACTCCTTTTTCAAAGTTTCATCTGAATATCATCTTGGAATTTCTAGAGGGGTACACTGGCATCATATTTTTTCTTTTGACTTGGAGTAAAATTACCAGTGAGAAGTAAAATTCTAAAGAGTACTAAAGCTCTATTCTTCTAGGGTTAAAAATGAGTTAAAAATAAAGTGAAAAGTCAGTATATTTTAGGATAAACTGCTGTTGTTTTTTTGGAATGCATTGTTACTTTTTGCATGGTTATGTGACTTGAAAATATGGAAAGCCTGGCCATTTAGATAGAGTCTGCATTGTTAAGTACCCTCTTCTCTGAGGTTCTGTAACAATCCATGCACACACCTGTCATGGCATTCACCACCTCAAATTTGAATTATTTCTTTATGTGACTGTCTTCCCCATTACACTGCAGGACCTTGAGCTAAGCACTAAATGTTAATTCATCATTTTATTCTCAGTGTCTAGTCCAACTATGCAAATGAACAAATGAATAGATAGTTCGATGGGTGGATAGATGGAGATGTGACACTGAGTCGGTGCATTGAGAGTAGGGTAAAAGCAGTGGTAACTCTGGCCCAGAGATACCTGTAGCATATACCATTATTAATGGATTTTTAGTGAAAAAAATAAAAGCTTCAGGGTAAAATATGTTTAGGGAATTCTGGGTCTTATAAACTGAAAGACTTCTAAAGGCAGTGTGGAATTTTCAGAATGAATAGAATGCATAACATTTCAGAAATGTATTCGAGCACAGAACACCTTGTATCTTTTCCAGAAATGACATTGAGTGAAACATCTTTGGGGAAATACTGGTTTGCCTCCAGGGGTCTTTAATACAGTATCATTAAAAGGAAGTCCAGAGCCATTGGTGAGGAAAAAAAGAGAAGAAAACAGAAACATGAAAGGCTGTGAGGTTTTTGGATACTTAAGTCTCAGAGTAAGTAGTAGGGATTTGTGGAAAAGATAAATTTTCTTAGAAAGCTCTAAAATCGGTTGAGTTCAATATTATAGCAAGGAAACAAAAAGAAAGAATACATAGAAGTGTAGAATAGAGTTCTTAAGCTAAGCAAGTGAAAATATATCCAATTATACTTGCTGTTTAAAAATATTAGTATTTTTTTCATAGTTATATATATGAAAGTGGATTTAACCACATTTTGTGTTGCCTCATCTATGCCTTAAATAAGGTACCTGCCTTCTAACCACTACCTCTTTGCTGTCATCTCTTAAGGTTACTTGCCGCTCTTTCCACTCCAGCCACAGGAATCATTGTGGTCCTTCAAAAAGATCAAACACACTCTGGCCTCAGGGTTCTTGTGTCACTTTTTCCTTATCTCTGAAAAATTATCCCCAAAATACCACTTTTTACTCAGCTCTTCCAAACGGCGCCTTCCCCATGATTTCTTCTCCATCCAAGATATTCTGCCTCTTCTCTCTTAATCTTTCTCATTTTTCTTCTTGGTGCTTATCACTGCCTGGCCTATGACATATCTATGTATCGACGATTTTCCTTCACTGGCACACAACCTCAGTACAACGCTGAGTCAGATGTTAGGGATACAATGGTCAATAAGGTGGCGATGGTCCTTGCCCTCAGGGGGCTTCCAGACTCAGATGAACATAGGTCCCTGTTCTCTGCTCCCAAGCAAAGACTCATTAGCAAAGTGAGAATACCAAGGAGAGTTCAGTAATGCTAGTTTTGTGTACAAGTTTGCTAAAAGGTGTGAGAAAATCCTGGTCACAGAACTTCACAATGTGATGGAGAATTCAGTGCAATGATGTATATACACCAGCTCTTTATAAAAGGTAAAATACTAAGAATCTTACATTAGTATTAGTGTTTCACAGCATTTACTTTTCATTTACGTTTATATTTCTGAGCCAAGTTAATAAAACAGACACATCTTTCAAATGTGCAAATTGTCCCCAGGCATAAATTTGGTACACTCAGAAACCCATTAACAATTTCAGGCTCACCAACTTCTAGAATTCTAATGCTGGAAGGGACCTTAGAGATCACCTAGTGCAACCCCCTCACTTTGGTATTTATGCTCAGCACTAATTATTACAATCTACTGCAATAAACAGTGGTCGAGAGGCATTAAGAGACCCAGAGGAGTGCTCCATGTACTTGGCCTCTAATTGGTGGTTACAACTCAACCTTGGCATACAGAAGGAATTTTCTTTTTTTTTTTTTTTCCTTTTACTATGAACAAATACGCTTGGCTTACGTAGTGTGTCTTTTCATATTAAGGAGAGACAGAAAGGAGAAATTAACATTAGGAATCATTGAATAGAACTTATTTTTCTCTGCTGAAGTACCTTGTGTTGTTTGGAGGAAAATAAGCTCATCATCCCTAAAGAAGAATTTCATGGGAGGTTATTAAATGGTCTGAAAATGTTGTGAGGGGTGCAGGAATTGTGGGCTGAGACGCTTGTCTTGGGTAGTGTGTATCAGTTAGTGGCATGTGTGGACTAGGCAGTCTAGGGTTTGTATGGTGGTTTCATACCTACAAGAACCCACATTTCTATCTTCTGCTTTACAGCCATAACAGATAGCCTTGCTTTTACCTATGTGTAAGCATAACCATGTTCCAGGCAGGAAAGAGGAGGGAGGGAGAAAAGAAGAGCTTCCCGTTGAATTAGGCCCTTTGAGGAGTCTTTCCTGGAAACTCCACCCAGTGATCACACTTGGCTGTAAGGAATTCTGGGAAATGTAGTCTTTTAGCTGGGTACATTGCACCTTATCATAAAATGAGGGTTCTGTGAGGAAGGGAGGAAAGAATGGTTGATAGGAAAGCAACTTGCACTCTCTGCCACACTAACTGTGCATCTCAGCCAGGAAAGATGGAATTCCATTCACCTGATGGAATTCAGCCGTCAGCACAAGCAGTCAGAGAAGACTTTCGCCTGCCCCAGTCTCTGAAACAGTTATGTTAGCTCACTGACATAGAGCCCACTGCATTCCTTAGACCCTGGTGGTATTTTTTTTTCTTTATTGATTTTAGAGAGAGAGAGGAAGGAAGAGGGAGAGAGAGAGATAGAAACATCGATGAGAGAGAACATCGATTGGCCACCTCCTGCATGCCCCCAACTGAGGATTTGGCCCACAACCTGGGCATGTGCCCTGGCTGGGAATGGAACCATAGACCTCTTGGTGCACAAGTCAACGCTCAACCACTGAGCAACATTGGCCAGGAGACTCTAGTGGTATTTGTGTTAGAAGCAGGATCCTTGACTTAACTTCAGACAGAACCCTGCTCTACTCTTGCTCTAGAGCACATACCTTCCCATTTGTTTTTTGTTTGTTTGTTTTTAAACATTTTTGTCCTTTATTGATTACAGAGAGAGGGGAAGTGAGAGGGAGAGAGAGATAGAAACATTGATGAGAGAGAACATTGACTACCTCCTGCATGCCCCCCACTGGGGATCGGGCCCACAACTTGGATATGTGTCCTGACCTGGAATCAAACTAGTGAACTCTTGGTTCATGGGTCGAGGCTCAACCAATGGGGCACATCAGCCTAATCCCATTTGTTTTATTGCAGCTAGTGGTGACTGTTTTCTATCTTTGGCTGCACAGGTAAAATGTATGTTTGGTTTTGTGGTGCTTATGAATTTTTAGAGAATTTAAAAATGTTATATTCACCTAATTAAACAAGTTAAAAACAGACTATCAAATACTCAATATAGCAGAGATGCACTGAAAAACAAGGTAGAGCTTAGGCTATGGGTTCACATGGGTTCACATATTCAACCCCACAAGCTCCGGGGAGGCCGGCATGGTGAGCCTTGTAAACTCAGAAACCAAAAGTAATGACATAGGGTGGTCTGCACTTAAAAATGTCTGACTAAAAGAGGGTCATGGTGGGTAGTCCTGTCCTAGGCCTGTAGCTTCCTTGACAAAAGCTAATCTTTGCCTTTGAAACTGTTGTATTGGTACATCTTACACAACACACCTTCAAAATGTCAGAGTCATCTTTTCCAGACCCCTCAGGACATGAGACCATAGATACCACCTCATGTGCTATAGATGTTAACTATTAACTCTCCTGTACCACCAATTCTTCATTTTACTTTTTATCTAATACCAGAGATTTTTCCTCTTTCGTTTTCTCCCACCCCCTTAATCTCCCACCAGTGGATTTTGTGTAACCTTCCAATGTCTCCTCCTTTGATTCTGATATATAAATAAGCTATAACACTGCCATTCTCCAGAGCATTTGCTCAATCCATTGACATTTTCCTTCCTGGCAATTGTTTCAGTTAGGCTCCAATAAACTCTTATAAGACTTAAAAAAAAAAAAAAAAAAAAATCAACTTGTAGGAATAAGTGTAGGCATTTGTTAGGAACACTAAAAACTTTGAGAAATCTTTATGCTGTCCTTATAAGTCCTCTATGTATTTTAAAACACACATTGCCATAGATTGAAAATGTGACTAAAGAGTCATTTTGTTAAAAATAAAAAAAAGTTTGTGGGGGTCAGGGTGGAAGAACACATTATCCCACTTTTAAATATTTTTATTTTTGACAAAATGTATTCATGAATTAAATTCAAAGTGAATAAATTACTCTTTAGCCAAAACTGTAACACAAAATGTACACATTTGACCTAATTTTTTATTTTAAGTGGTTTAAAATTTTTGCATGTATTGGCAAGAACAAGAATAATAAAGTAAACATCTGAGAAATAACAAAATAATACTTTATTCAGATATGAACCATATTATGTAATAGCTAATATAAATTTGTGTACTATGTACTTGAAGCATCTTTCAAAACTATATAGTAAATGTGCTGTAATTAAATGGCTTTTCATTTTAAATATATTTTTATTGATTTTTTAGAGAGAGAGGAAGGGAGAGAGAGATGGAAACATGGATGTGAGGGAGAAACATGGATCGGCTGCCTCCTGCATGCCCCCCCACTGGAAATCGAGCCCGCAATCTGGGTATGCACCCTGACCAGGAATGGCACCAGGAGCTCTCAGTCCACGGGACACCACTCGGTCCACTGAGCCACACTCGCTGGGTTTAAATGGCTTTTTAGTCTACCATACACAACATCTGGTTTAACTAACTCTTTTACATGTATTCACTCATCACTTTGGAATTGTGAACATAGACTAGACTCTTTACCAAGTGCATTTTCAAGCAAAGCTCCACTGTTAAAACTGAACAAGGGAAACAGTACTCAAGCATCATACCAGCATATGACTAATAAACTCCGAGCAATAAACTGCTTTAGATATAGATCTGTGTCTATAATAAAAATGTAATCATAAAAGTGGAACTCACGCTGGAGTTTCTATGCTGCCAAGCCAAGTTACCATCAACAGACATGTTAATGCCTGACAGTACATTTCAGCACCTTAATGTCAGAAAACAAGAAAATGCCGATTTTATTCAGACTTCAACAGATCCCACCTACTTAGGCATCTCCCAACTTGTGGGTTGAATGTAATTTTAGAATCCTGTTTGCTCAATAACTGATAATCATCTTTTAGGGGCTGTGTTTTGTCTTCAAAAGGTAAGTAGCAATTTGTAGGAAAGAAAATGTTCCTAAAGTTTCACAGTTTTTAATACACTGTGACTTTTTAAATAGGGCATTTTATGACAGAATTGCTTTTTTCTCTCTCTCATGCCCCGTGTTGTATCTTACCTCATGTGTCAAGACAAATGTTGCTTATCATCAAGGCAGCTTTATATTTTTGATGATTTATTCTTAGTCGTTCATTACACAAACATGCAGTGCATTTATTGTGATTTACTTATTTATTTATCTTTGGTGAGGAGAGGCCACACTCTGTTAGGTGCTAAGAATACGAAACTGAGTCAAACAGAGCTCCTCCACAGTGGGAGCACAGGGTGGCAGGGTGGACACTCATGCACGCAGACACCAGCAATATAATTTTATACTGTAATCAGGCTATGAATAAAGGCAGTGGGAGCCGAGCTGACAGGGCATAAAAGCCTGGAAGAGAAGGAGACATTGCCAGTGGACACAGACATCAGGCTGGGTAAGGGAGGAGAGGGTCAATGGAGAAAAATGGGGGACACCTGTAATACTTTCAACAATTAAAATGAATAAATAAATGAATAAAATAAAAACCAGTTTCAAAAAAAGAAAAAAGAAATTGAGAGAAGAAATAAAAATTTTCCAAAAAGTAAGAAGCAAAAGTCTAGTCCAGGCATAGTGGAGGACAAGTCTAGGATGCACAGTGACTGGTGAGAGATGTTCACGTCTCAGGAACGGTGGGAAGTTGAGCACACCTGGATTGGAGAGGACAGTTAGAGATGATGAGAAAGAAGCACGTGGGCAATAGTTTAAATGCCTTATATAGGCCATGCCAAGGAATTTGGATATGCCCCACCCCCAAATAAAACATTACATGATATTCAAATACTAATTTAGACTTACACGACTGTTTCCTGCTTTTTTACCTGTCGATGAAAATTAACATTTGGTTGACTTGACTGACATCGCCCATGTTCTTGAGAAATGCTTTCGTACCAGAAGTGCGTGGCTACAGAGAACAGTCTGAGGACAACACACTGGTGAAAATGCATGAGGTTCCTCTGCCTGGAAGCACCCAAGGGGCCCGCACAAAGCCCTGGCTCTTGATCCCCAGGTAGGTCGATGGCCAGAACAAGTTTGGAAGATCGATTTTGGAACTTCAGGACAAAAACTCCTATTCCCATGGCTGGTCCTACACATGGGTAGCGTAGGTAGATGGCAGCATGTTGAAATTTAAATACATTAAAATAAATGAATGTCCCAAGATGTTTAATATCTACCATTGGATCCATTCTGCTGAGAAAGGCACTGTCCCCTGAAATCTAAAAGACAAGTGTTGTGCGCAGGAGTGATTACATGAGCATATTAGCATCGTTGGTCCAGGCCCCCTAAAGACAGCAGGTGTTCAGTGACATCTCAGCTTGAAGGGTATGGTGAGTAAATTTAAACCTGAGGTGTTGTATACCATACACTGGCCCGAAGAAGGACATAGTTACAAGTCAAGAAACAGAGCAAAATACTGGGTGGGACTAGGGCGAGGTGTGGAAAGACTTTGCTTTCTCCTGGCATAAGTATCATTTCTATCATTATTCTGAAGGCTTAGGAGCCTGACTCACTAAAAGTCATGGAAATAAAAGGAAAAAAGCCAGCAACAGTAACAAACACTTATGGCTACATAAGGCACAAGTGTCCGTGTAACCAGGTGTTAGATTCGTGTTAATTCTTCTTCCAAGACTGAAAGGGTCCTAAGCCCTCTGTAGAGTCTTGTCATTTGGTTTGAGTGCCATCAGGCTCCTGGTACTACCTCGGTTCTCCTGGTCCCCCTAGAGTGCAAACATCTTTCCTATAAAAACCCAGTGGTTTATCTCCCCGAATTTAGACCGACTTCACAGTTGTCTCCTTCTCCACTCCCTAGAGCAGTGGTTCCCACCTTCCTAATGCTGCGACCCTTTAATACAGTTCCTCATGTCGTGGTGACCCCCAACCATAAAATTATTTTTGTTGCTGCTTCATAACTGTAATTTTGCTACTGTTATGTCTTAGGTGACCTCTGGGAAAGGGTCATTTGACCCCTAAAGGGGTCGTGACCCACAGGTTGAGAACCGCTGGTCTAGAGCATGCCAGAGTCTGACCAGTCTCTGTTATCCCTTACTATGGGCTGTCCTGTGTCTCACTCTTGTCACTAGCCAGCTTCAGGCTGATTGTCCTTAGCACCCTGAACCTTGAACCCTGCCATGCAGTGACATGCCTCCGTGACTGCTTAAGATAGAAACCTCTTCGTCTCTTGTACCACAACCCCATGGACCCTTCTTTTCACTTGGTGAGCTGCTGTTTCATATTTGAAAACTGTTCCCTGTTCTGGTTACATGTATAATGCACTGAGGACTGACCTCACTAACTGCTCAAGTGTTTGGCCCTGATACTCCACCCATGGGTGTTCCTGTGGAGTGGATGTGTGTGAAGGGGAGTGGGCGGGAAGGAGCCCGAGTGGTTGTGTTCCAAAACCCCATTGCCACTTGGTACATTAACATACACAAAATATGTGCTAGAATAGTCATTATTGTACACAGATACTATTTATTGAATGCTTACTATGTGCAAGCATGTGTATATGTTTTACATAATCTTAAACATTTGAGCTCTAAACCTAACAGTACACTTCCCTTAGACCAAATAGGCCCGTTCTCCACATTCGCGGAGTGTAAGTCTTGGCGGGGCCATGTTCACAGAGCTCCTTCGTTACTTTTCTGATTTTCTCAATAGACATTATCTCTGTCTCTTCTGGCTCATTGTCCCTCCTTTGTGTGTGTCTACACACACACACACACTTTCAATTTCCTTCTGCATAGTGCTTCATCTGCATTGTGGACGCTGCAACTCCCTTGCTGGACCCCATGTTGGTAGCATTCTGATGCTCACTTGTAAGTCAGAGAGTCAAGCACAACATGTTTCTAGGTAAATTGGGAGTTAAAAAGTAGACTAGCAATCAACAAAAATGCTCATAAGATATTATAAACCAGAGAGTGAAGCTTTTGAGCAACGTTATAAATAAGCATTTTCTTTAACATGTCTCACTTAAAATATCAAGGTTTGAAGATAGACACATTATTTCTTAAGCCTCCTAGAAAGCCCCGGATCTAAAGAAAGTGTAAAGAGCATAGATCCGACCTGTGCTTTGACCCATTTTTCAAGAGAACAAGTCAGCGATCATTTCCTGACAAAAGCAGAATGAAACAAGCTATAAGGGACGCCCTGCTATTATATCCACAACTTGTCAATAACCACTATCAGTTCTCCCATAGAGAAGACATTTCTGTCCCGTAGAAAAGAATGTTAAAAAGCTATCTGGGTATAATTCTGCTACATGTCCATGATTTCATACGAAAGCACGCAATTTACAAAGCAGATCTCTGGAGCACTGATCAGGGTATCTCTTCCCCAAACTCAAAAAGCATCTTCTCTTCTTCTCTGGTGACTGCTGAATCTTGGACACAGCAGCCTGCCTTTATGGCGTATTTCCTGAGTGGCAGGACATCACATCTGTAATATGCAGTCTTTCAAGTCGTGGTTTGGTTCGTACTCGGAACCCAAATTACGTTTCAGATCAATAGCAGTAAGCACCTTACTAAAGATCTCTGAAGAGCTCAACAATCATTTAATATTGTAGATAGAGTGGTACATTATTCTTGTGTATATAGTTAACTGCAGTTAACCAGATTAACTACAGGTTTAAGGCTTTTGAACTTCACTAAGTTTCTTTATTGAGAAGCAATTAAAATATAATTGTTACTTTATTGATACTCTTTCATATGAGAGAGATTTTAAAGAATCTCAAATATTATAAAGTGTTCAGGCTTATAAATATTTGAGACTTCAAAAAATATTCTATAAAGATGACATCATTCGGATAATGCTTATTATCAGAATTCTCTGGTTTATAGTTAGGCCCCACTCTAGAGATGATTAGAGCCCAGAAGAGGTGATGTCCATAAATTTAATATCTCCTTTGGCTATCTTTCCCCCTTCCATTCATGTAACTTTTTTTTTTTTAAATCCTCACCTGAGGACATTTTTGCATTGATCTTCAGATACAGAGAGAGGGAAGGAGGGAGAGAGAGAGAGAAACATTGATGCGAGAGAGGTACATCAACTGGTTGCCATCCATATGACCCCAACCAGGCCGGGGACAAACTGCAACCAAGGTATGTGCCCTTAGCGGGAACTGAACCCGGGACTCTCCAGTTCATGGGCTGATGCTCTAACCGCTGTGCAAAACTGGCCAGGGCTATTCATGTAACTTTTAATGCCTGGTGCTTACACCTGAAGAGTACATCTTCGTATGTGTAGTAGTCAGGATGGGTTGTTAATAAAATGTCAGAACTGACAATCCCCAGATGGCAGGGGCTTAAAATGACAAAAGCTATTTCCCACTCATGCCACACTCTCATCTTGAGTCAGCAGACACTGTGCACTGTTCCCACTCAGGGCCCAGCCCCCAGGCCTGGAAAGCCCTGCAGACAGGAGTGACTGGCGAATCCCACACTGGCTCTCAAAGGTTTCCCCTCCAAAGTGATGCACATCCCTCACGCTCACATCCTCATGGGCATAGCAAGTGATGAGCAAACTCCTAATCTCAAAGAGGTGGTGCAGTGCAGTCAGATTTTGTGCTGGAGGAAGGAGACCTGGACATTATGGATAAGAATGCTAAGAACTGATCAGTTCTTAAATATTTAGTTTACTTTCCATATGCAAAATATGCTCAACTCATTTTCAAGTGAGACAACCAAAAATTGCCATTCGGGCATGGCATAAACGCACTGTGCTGGACCTCTGGGTCATAGGAAGGTTATTTAAGTCTTCTTCCCAGAAATGGCCCATATCCTTCTGAAACCCAGCCCACTGGCCAAGTAAAGTCACACTGTGATGCTGAATTCCCAGTGGTGAGGGAAGTGCAAAGTTCTCCCTAAGCACTCCACAAACCCTTGAACACTAACCTGCCCTTCCTCACTTCTGAGCATTTGTGCATGCTCTGCTCTCTTCCCAGATGTCCTTTTCCTCCTCTTCTCTGCCTTGTGGAGCCTTAATTCACAACACAGTTCACATGCCCTGTGCTGTGGAACATTTCTCAAGATGTCACTGAAGAACAAACCATGTTCTCCCAGAAGTTTGCTCTCACACTTGCAAGATTGTATTCTTGTTATGTATTCACCTGATTTCTCCACTAGACTGTGGACTCTGAGGATATAATTGACATTTTATTAATTTTTCAATTCTAAGCACCTGTACAGTGCCAGGCACATAGTAGTTGCTAAAGAAAGTATTAAGGAGTGAATGTTGCTTTGAAAAAGTGATTATAAAATCTACAGTCGATTTTTTTCTCTAGATTGAGTTTTTAATTGCACAGTTTGACATATCCTAAATGAAGGATTTGGCTGTACAATTATTTTGTTTGAAAAGTTTTGTTCTTTCCCCTTATTCCACCTTTAATTAATAACCACAGTCCAGGTTTCCAAACAGCATGCTTGGACTATTCTGATGATATCTTTGCTAATGCAATGAGCTTGTCCTCTTGTTATCTGTTCTAAAACCAAGACAATTACTTCCTATCGTCAAAAAGTTATCATTTTGACCATATCATGCCCAAGAACCACATGCTTTCCTGTAATTTGCTAATTCTGACTCTTAAAACACTATTGAATGGAATTAATTTTCCATCTCATAACAGATTTTATGTTGTCACCATCCAGCCCCTGTTATTTTGTTTACTTATGAACAGCTCATTCCTGGACCCTAAAATCCTGGTTACAGTTTGATCTAAATAACTGTTCATTGAACAGTATAACTAGGGCAGGTAACATGGCAGCTGTCCCTGCAACTCTGAAAGGTGACAACATGACCGTCCCAGAGGTGTTTCTGATTTGTCAAAAGTCTTACATTCCCAAGGCACTGATGGTGTCCCCTTCGGACCAACCTTCAGAGCCAGAACGTTTCCTTTTCCAGCACGTTTGCCTGTCCCCATCCGTGCTCGGGTCAGCTCTGCAGAGCATGGCCTAAATGTTCATTTCTTCCACTAAAAAAAAAAAATCTACAGTATGCAAATGTTTAGCCCAGAGGGAGAGCCGGTGCTTTCATCTTCCAGAAGGGAAAGGAAGCCGTGCTGGAAACTGCTCGTCTGGATTTAATTCTTACCTACAAAGAAGGATGTGGGGGTGGTGGGGACCCTGAATAACAGGAAACTCGGAGAAAGAAATGATCTCACCTTAGGGTGGCTAATTATCAATGAAGCTATAATGAGTCTATCAGATTCAATGTCGATGTTATAAAAGCAGATTTCAAAAGAGTCTAAGAAAACATGAAATATATGTTTCAACTGGTTAGAGAGTCTAAAACAATGGGAGAAAGTAAAAGTAATTCTTCAAATAAGCAAATCAGGAACAAAGAAACAGAAAAGGACCAGACAGTACTACAACTGTACATGCTCCTGTTCAGTGAGAAATCTGATGGTGCCTGCGGTGGTTGGTGACATAACAGGACATGTGGGTGCTCAAGAAACTTTTACCCACTCAGATTTCAGAACACTGGACATGAAAGATGCAAGAAAAATATGTGGCCTAAGACAAATAAATAATAATAAAAAATTGAGTGCAAAACTCAGACAGTATAAGGGCAAGGAAGTTAATGTTTAAGAGTTGATTAAGGCTGATAGAACTGTTCATCACAATTCAGATGCCTCCAGATGTGTTTAGAAAATGAAGGATAGGGCTTATCATTAGGCAAGATCATCTACAAATGACAGAGAGCAACATAAAATAACTCATAACTAAAATACCAGATACTTTGCTTCCATGGTGTTTAATCAATAGAAAGGCATTCGAATGTTATAGAGCAAACAACCTGGCCTTAAATGAAATGGTTTCTGAACTAGATTAAAGGATCTGACGAACGAGCCCAGATCCTTTATAAATGGTCCCTTCTCTGAGCTGAGGCAAATTGTTCTCCAAAGTGCTGCCCTGGAGAGGAAACACGGTCAGACTGAGGACGGTGGAGGAGGGGGGAGGGCTTCCCTGTCTGAAGTGTGCCCTCCAGACCTTCAGCTTGAACATCATCCAGGACTTGATGGAAACAGATTCACAGGCTCTGCCTCCAACCCATGGACTCTGTGGTTGACCAGATATCCTGCTATCCACATGCACATTACAGTTTGAAAAGCTCCGCACTACAAAAATGTAGATGGGCAAGGAATTTTATATTCCACCTGCCAATCCTGCACACTAGAGCACACCGAGTTTTGACACGATGCTCAGCAGAACGGGAGAAGGAATTATTTATGTACACACTGAATGGCTGTAGTAATCTCTGAGACCAAGAGAAGTCTACTCAGAGCAAAGCCCACACACTAAACCCCTTTAAAAGCTAACAGTTAAAAACTAAAATTAGGGTAGGGTAGCAAGGAATGCCACGTACATTTTTTGTTTTTTGGAATCGGAAGCACAGCATAAAGTTTACGAACAAAGGTTCTGGAGTTCAGCTACTTAGGGGAAACCAGTTGATGTGTCTTTCTCCATGGATGTTTCTCTCTTTCTTTCTCTCCCTCCCATTCTGTCGGAAGATAAATGGAAAAATATTGCTGAATGAGGATTTTTTTAAAAAGCACATAAAATAGAGCCTAACATGTAATAAATACCCAATAAATGTGAGCTATTATAATTGGTTTAGATTTTTGTTCATCTAGAGTCAGTATATCCAAATCTAAGGAGCCGATTATAGCCATGGTGATCCTGCTCCAACAATATATTTTGGTTGGAGATTTAGAAGATATAATGATCATATTTGGGAAAGAGAGCTAAGATATGTAAAGCTTGCATCCACTAGGTTTAAAACAATGCCAACTTCAGTTTCAGTGCAGCTTATAGAATCAAACGAGACCCAGAACAATGGGCATTGGAACACAGGCAATCTAAACAGCAGGAAAGACTGGAGATGTGTGAAGCTCGGGGCGGGTGTCACTCATGGTAGTTTTATCTTTGGGCCCCTCGAAGATTCATGTTCCAAGTGCCAAGAACAGCTAACTGTACAGCCTGGGTTATGTGTCCTTTCTGGTGTCCAGCGCATCCACAGAGAGGGAGGAGGGGGCTTGGATGTGGAGGAAGGGCATAGACTTTAGGCAGGCCGAAGGAGCCGAAGTCTAACGCAGCCATAAATACAGTGTTGAAAAGATCTTAATAAAATAGAGAAGGATTCTAATAATATAAAGTCTGGCTTGAAGGTTAAGATTGTTTTATAAAAGGAAAAAGATAAGCTAAGAGTCTCTTTCTGCAGGCACAGTGTGAACAAACCTGTCATTTAGCTGCCTAAACACTGCAATACGAGGAGGTTGGAGGGTAAATACAGAAGGGAAGGTCCTTCTGACCTTGGGACTCATGAGAAGGACTTTGTGTTCTACTTTTGCCTCTTTACTTTAGTGGGGTTTTTCCAATCTTAAATAGTCATGTTCCAGGAAGATCTGCAACTGTGTCCAGTGGTCACCAAAGTGACCTCCCAGGGTGGAGCAAAATAATACTTTGGGGTGAAGGTAAAATATTGGAATTAATATTAACATTTATATTTTCTATAGAGAAAAAAATAATTAAACATAAGTAATACTTATTCAAGAGATTACCATGAATATGTTCCCTGGAACCAGAAGTTAGGTGGTCCCATGTCACATACCATGAGCCATCCATCCACGAGGTCAGAGCATGAGTCCTGCCCTGCTGCCCACCGCCCCATGTCCTTTGGGTGAGTTGTGACATATTTCGATTTAAGTGGACCCAGCAAGTAGGTTTGAGGACTACTGTGAGAAGGATTTTTCTAAGAGGCACCAGATCAAAAGGGCAGTAATAAAGAAAGAACAAGAAAACAAGAAGAAAATGAAAGAACTCAACACTTCTGTTCCCAACACAAACTTCTCACAGACTACATTAAGAGGCCAAAGCAATAATGGTTTAAGTAACTATGCAAGAAGTTGGTGAGCAAGTTCAAAATCATCAAGAATATCTAACTATGGACTTACAGCTACGACACTGAGTGATTAACCTTGCCCTAAATCAGTAGTTTTTAACAGGCAGCGACTTTGCTCCTAAGGGGACAGTTGGAATGTCTGGAGACATTTTTGGCTGAGATATGCTGCTGTCATTTGTAGATGAGAATGGGGATGATGCTGCTAAACCTCCTGCTAAATACAGGATAGTCCCCTCCCCCAACACAGAATTCTCTGGCCCAAAATGTCAATAGTTCCAAGGCTGAAAAACCCTGAGCTTTCTTTAAAGTATTCAAAACTTACAGAGCTATACTTATAAAATTTGTAAGACAACATTTATAATTTATTATAAATATATAAATGACATATTAACAGGTGTTATATATGTGTACAAAGTGACATTTTATATGACTCAAATTATATACTCAAAATACTGTTATGATAGGGAATTATGAATTTAAAAAAGATTTTGGACACCATCAGGATAGCACAAAATAGATGCCTGATAAAAGTTGTTATTTGCCTTTTTTTTAAAGTCGGCTACTGTTTTTGAAACCATGTCATAGAAATTACTGAAGGATCTGTGATCTTGCAATTTGAAACAGAAGACAAAGAAATTATGTTAGTTGTCTTCAAAAATCGAAGCGTGTTTTGTAGAAGAAAGATTCTTCTGAGTGATATGTCTCCAGAGAGCAGAACTAACACTGGAATCAAAGACTGAAAGGACTGTTTGATCTGAGAGAAGGAAGGTTCTCTAACAATTTTAGTGGTTGAGCAATGAAATGAGCTGATATGCCACAGGAGATTCTCACATGGGGTAGGACCTTGGCCAAGACGCGTGTGGGCCCCGGCTCAGCAGTTCTGTAGTTTTGTTCTTAAAATATATGAACAGCATTTTAAACGCAAGACTGCACATAAACAATCCAGATTTCAGGCTTCTCTTGCAACGTGAGAAGATATGGCAATGCCCTGTCACTGCCTGGAAAAAATAAACAGGTATTGTCCACTTCTCTCATTTCTATGACCTGCCTTTGCCTTACACATCTTAGAGCTGAGTAGTTCTTGACCAGGTTGAGTCCAGAGCTACGTAGCTCAGCTACAGATGCCTCTGCCACTCTTTTCTAGTGCTGTAATCTTGGGTAAATGACTGAATGTTCTCTTTGCTTAATTGTCTTGTCTCTGATGTGACGATAGCAACACCCGCCTTGTAAAGGTATATAAAGATTAATCGCATTCACTACATGCAAACTCCTTGGAATAGTTCCTGGCACATGGCAAGTGCTCAGTGTCTTTCTATTATTATTTCAGTCTGTTGTCCTGGTAGGATGGCTGCCTGCATGCCTTTCTCCTGCAATTCTTGGCTGAGCCTTTGAGTCAACAGCATTGCCTTGATCTGGCATTACCATTTAAATGCAAGAAACACAAGTCATATTTCCATTCAGGCTTTGGAACAACTTTGTTGACCATTTTTATGTGTCAGATTCTATGATTGGTTAAAATCAAAGTGTGGTTGGGGAAGATGGAAAAGGACTGTTTGCTCTTCTTTATATGACTGATCATTTTATGTCAGAAGTTCATAGTTGAAACATAAATCTACACAACTACTCTGTTGGGGTAGCCATAGGCACCATCATCATAGTTTATTAGCCCAATGACATTGGCAACTAGCGGATCTGAGAATCCCAAACAGAACCTTAGGAAAATCATTGGATTTGGTGAATTTCTACCCAGTGAACAAAAACTGGCTCTGATATTGGTTGTATAACCTTCTTGTTTTTGGATCAGGGTGAACACATATCATTTGACATTGGTTGCTATTCAGAGCAAAACCATAAAGCCCAGAAATGGCAGGTTTGGTTCTCTTCCAGTGATTAATTACCTCCCAAGGAAGGCAGATGTGTTTTTCCAAGGTAGTGATTTCGTCAAAGAACAGCTGATGATGACAGATAAAGAGTTACCTGGTGACTTATGCTTACGTCTTGTCAAGGATTACTAAACACTAACAGGACAGAGTTTCTGTCTGAGGAGAAGCCTTTGCAGCCAGTGGTTGCCTTTCATCATTCAACCTGGTCACTGATGGTTCCGTCCCCCAGAATCTACTTCATCACACCAAGGGAAAAAAAGAATAATTCCAAATAGTTTTAAATGACAAAATGAAGATGGATTTTGAAATATGGACATGTTTATACAATAATGAAAAAATTTTGTGTGTATGATGAGTGATCTCTATGTCATTTCTACAGAGTTACACATTGTGCATGTAGGAGGCAGAATGAAGTGACTTGGAATTACGCCCTAATAAAGGAAACCTGAACCCCAACCTGGCTTTATTTAAGTATGTTTTAATAGGCCATCTTGTTCACATACCTCCTAAACTACACAAGTAAGCTTCCCATGTTATATGGAAATACATATATGTTAACATATACATTAATATCCTGTATGTGGACTTATCTTTTCTCTTACTATTTATGATATATTGGTGTTGCCTCCCCAACTATAATACACATTCTACAAGGTCATAGGTCCTTCTAATACTTATGTTCCTCTACGTTGCTCCTAACAGAGACCTGGGCACGTATCATAGGCTCAAAAATACATGCTGAGTGACTGAGGGGCAAAGCCTGTGGTTGCAGAAAATAATCTGACAAAAATTATAAGGTTCCAGCAGAAGCTGAGTTTCCAAAGGATGAAATGTCACTTACTTATTAGAAAGTGACTGAACTGAAGATTGAGAAGATGAACCTCTGGGAAGGTAGCTTGTCCCATCACTCTGTTGAGACAGGAGCTTCAAAACAGAAGAAGATAATTTTGAATGACGAAGAGAAATTTTTAGCTATGACAAAATAGATGCGGTCTTTGAACCCTATTTAATTACCTTGGGACACTGTGGCTTAAGGTAATGTAGAAACAGATTAAGTATTCAGTTCTTTGAAACATTTATAAACAAGTTCTACCCTCACTTTGCACTGCTTTTAATCATCATCATTGTTGGCTTATTAAGATGTATCCTAAAAATACGTAACAATAGCTTGGCCTGTGTGGCTCAGTGGCTGAGCATTGACCCATGAACCAAGAGGTCGCCAGTTCAATTTCTGTTTGGGGCACATGCCCAGGTTGTGGACCCAATCCCCAGTGGGGAGCATGCAGGAGGTAGCCAGTTAATGTTCTCTCTCATTAGTGTTTCTATCTCTCTCTCCCTCTCCCTTCCTCTCTCTCTCAAATCTATAAGGAAAAAATATTTTTAAAAAAAGGTAATGATAGTTTATATGGAGCCTTACTTACTGCCATTAGTCATAGGAAATATGTTAACTATGCTTCTGTAACCGATGGTCTCAGACTCATTCAGTTGTGGTGTCAGTGAAAAGTATTGAGGAATTGATCTGGAAGTCAGCCTTCCCTAAGAATTTCAGCCTGATATCTCCATGTATTATCAGTCAAATATCTGGACTGAGGTCACGAACAGCCAAGAAGTGGAGAAGGTTCCGTGACTCTTTTCTGAAGTTGTGTGAGGGAGAGTGAATGTCATGCCCACTCTTCCATGACTTGTACAAAAGCCGCAGTGACTTTTATGTAAATATCACTTTCTTTGATATGGATGATTAATCTGCATATGAGTGGAAATGCTGTCTCCTCCGTGATGGATGAGTGACAGACATTGATGGTATCAGGGCATACTCAGGCTTTCCTGTGCTTGGGTAGCTATTATGAAATCCACTCAAGTTCTTCCTAGAGAACTGAAATTAATGGAAGCAAGCACCTCATGAGTCAACACTTTAATAAATTTTTATAGGGTAGGTCACCAGATATGTACCCTTTACTTTTATATTTATTTCAGAGGAGAAGGGATAGTGATTTTACATTTGTTGAACAATTCTCATGGGTCAGGCTTTGAATAGGGCTTTAACATCATTATATTGTGAACTCTTCAACAACACCCTGAGCTAGGTGTGATTATCCTCATTTATACAGGAGGAGAATGAATCACAGAGAGGTTGAGTAACTTTCACAAGGTACACACCACTAGTGAATGTGAGAGCTGGGATATGGATCCTGATAGATCCTCAAACAGAACCCATGATGTTCCTTTGTTTTTTTCTGTCTCTCACATTTATAGAACTAACATTTATTGTGTATGTGACTATATTCCATAGCTTTATGTGCTAAGCACTTGAAATTTATTCTTTTTAAATCCTCATAACCCTGCAAAGCAGGTATGATTATTATAATTCTTATATTATAATGTAGAAACCGAGGCAAAGGCATGCTATCCAAATTGTTCAAGGTCAGGTGACTAAGTGGCAAACCAGGATTTTAACTCAGGCAGTGTGGCTGGCCCTGGAGTCTGTTCTTATAATAATTATCCTTAACTGATATACTCTGTGTTCCTTACCATATTAAACATAAACATAGGCTTAGCTTCGACCTTGATGTGTGCCACTTAATACATTTATATGCGATTACCTAATAGGAAAACTTCTTTGGATGTCTCCATTCAAAATGGTAGTTGAATCAGGCTGAATAAATAGTATTTTACTCTGCTGTACATTTTACATGCGTGAGAGTCCATTTTCCTATGTAATAATATTGTATCTCTGAAAGACCAATTTTATCTGTTCTATTCAAAACATAAGTGATTCGATTCTTCAATAGCATTATAATACCCATGATTTTTGCCACTAAATTAAGTTTTCTATTCAATATAAATTAATTACAGATAGGGTATGGGTCAAAGTAGGTTACAATATATCCAAGAAGTCACATTATGTTAGAAGAGGACCCAAAGTAACATCTTAGTATTGCTTCAAGTTTTAAACTGAAATAAATGTGCATCCTGCTTGCCTTTGAAGCTCCTTTTGCTAATCTCAGATTGCCATCTGAAATTTTAATTAGTGATTTAAAATGTGCTTACACAAAGAACCTGGTCCAAGTTGTCTGTTTCTGCCAAATTAAACTATTCAACTAAGTAACCTAATTAAAATCCTTTTAGCTTTTAATCAATATTTTATTTACATTCATATTTCCTGGGAAGCTTGATTTGTTTTCTGGAGGTATTCATTATTTCTTCCCCATTTATCAAAAGTCCTTTTTAAAGAGGAAAGTCTCTCCTCCAAGGCCAAGGAGCTCCAAGGAAATAAATGAGGAGGGCTTTGGTGCGGGCCCCTCCCTCGTCCCAGCCCTGGGGGCACACGGAAGCCAGACAATACACTTGAACTTCAGGGTGAGGTCCAGGGTGCTGCTGTTGGAGAAAGGGAATGGTGTGATTGTCCTATACAGGAGGCTTTCTACTCTTCCCTCCCAGAGACCCTGGCAACATACATGCCCTGGCAGCAGGAAGTGAAAAAGCGCAATGTGCTGTCCAAGCCAAGCATAGGTGCCCCTAGTCCTTCTTCCCCAAATCGAATAGTTTTATGAGACGTTTGTGAGAGAAACGTCCTCTTGGTTGCTACTGCTCTTCCCGTTGCCCGTTTCCATTAGAAACAGGTTGTCCACTTCCCTGAGGCAGCAACTTGAGCTCTTTTTATAGGGTTGAGTATCAGTAGCTTCAGAAAACATACAATTTCTTGAATTAAAAAAAAATAGACACACCTATTACTATTCTACTTATAGAGGTTTTTTTTTAAAATTTTAATTGTTTTTTTTTACTCACCCCAGTGCCCATTCAGATACACCTACACATTCTATCCATACTCCTCAGTCTCACGATAGAATTACAGCACAATTCTAGTTATATAAGTGTTTAATGTTGACAATTTTATGATCATATAAACACTATTCACAGCTAAATCATGTATACTATGACAACTATTCATTTCTTTTTTTTAATTAAAAATATTTTTTTTTCTTTATTGATTTTTAGAGAGAGAGGAAGGGGGGAGAGCGAGATAGAAACATAGACAAGAGAGAACATCGATTGGCTGCCTCCTGCATGCCCCCACAATGGGGATCAGGCTCACAACCTGGGCATGTGTCCTGACCGGGAATCAAACTGGCGACCTCCTGGTGCATGGGTTGATGTTCAACCACTGAGCCATACAGGCCAGGAAACAACTACTCATTTCTTTAAAAAGTCCTTGTTTCATTTAATTTGATTATCTTATTTCATTGTTTACTTAGTTATTTTGTGTGTTCATCTAGTTTAGCCTTAAATTCTCCCCTAATCGGTTAAATTTCCCTTAATGCAATCAAACATATTGCAGGGTAAAGTTTAGTAGACATCACAGCCAGACCCTTGTGAGTATTTTAATCTAAGCTAGTTGGTTTGTATGTGTGTACACAGCTACCATTCTGAGATCATTCTTTCCCACCCTGGGGAATCCTTTATGTCCCCATGGAGTCAGAGTTCCCTCAATTTTAATTGATCATATGACTTTGTAAAGCACATTCTCTTATAACTTCCTGAAAGTGAGTACATAAGAAGTAAACTGTCTGACATCCAACATCTGAAAAATGTTTTCATTCAACCCTTGCACTTAATTAATATTTTCTCTGGATATGACATTCTAGGTTGATGCGGCAGATTGCATTTTCCAAAAATAGCTAACTCAGTATCTTCCATCTCACACACTCTTAAGGTGAGGTCTCTGTTCTCTGCCACTGAATCTGAACAGACTTAAAACTATGGTGGTAGTGATACCATGTAACCTTCAAAGCGAAGATACACAAGGTTGCACAGGTTTTTGTTGTTGTTGTTGTTTGTTTGTTTGAGGGGAAACTTAGCTCTTGGAACCCAGCCAGCATGCTGTCAGGATGTACAAACCACCCACATGGAGAGGAATTGATAGCCAGCATCATGAACTCACCAGTCCTGTGGGTGAGTGCCCTTGGTAGTGGGTTCTCCTGACCAGACAAGCAACCCAATCAAACTATCTAGAGCAGACCATGCTGAGCCTTATCCAAATTGCAGATTTGTGACCAAAACACATGATTTGAGGGTTTGGTATGGTTTGTTATAGAGCAAAACATAAATCAAAAGTTGGGAGAAAAAAAATCCCTAGGAATTTGGAAGGTATCATTTCTGTCTCTTGGCTTCCCACATTGCTGTGACAAGTATAAAGGCATTCTGATTTCTGATTAACTTAATATAACATTTTAAATTTTTTATGGAGGCTTTTGATTTACTCCTTAGTCCTTTGTAGAAGTTTTACAATGTTGAGCTCTGATAGGAGTCTTTTTTCACCCACTGGGCCCACTCAAGGGGCCCCTTTATTATGGTAAATAATCTTGCATTAGTTCTTTGATACTTTCTTCTCTTACCTCTATCCTTTCTTTCTAGGTATCTATATGGATATTGAATTTCCTGGATTGATTCCAGAAATCTCCTATTCTCTACTTTATTATCTTTCTTTTTTCCTATCTTTTATGTTTTGTTCTATTTTCTGGGATAGTCCAATACTTTCAACCATTCTCAAGATTTTTAATTTCTTGTAGCATATTTTAAATTCCTCATCATATTCTCTTTGTTCTGAGAGTTTTACTAGTATTTTTTCCCATAAATATGCCATCTTTACATACATGTAAAATGGAACTAATAATAAACATAATTTTTAAAAATTCCTTTTTGTTCCAATATGTTCTTTTTAAATCTAGGGAATCAGGCCTAGAAAAACAAATACATGTATTAAATATGCTATTTTTACTGTGGCCTCTATTGACTGAAAAACAAACAAACAATAAAAAACAAACATAAAAAGAGGTGATATATAGTGTCATATTCTACTTGTTTCTACAAAGAAATCTCCTAGCTCCCTGGACAAAATTGAATAAAGACAATTCCTCTTTCTGATTTTTTATCGTTTGAATCCATCATTAAATGCCACGGATCACTGTATGGACATCTTCTTGCATCACTTACTTCTGTCCTACCCAGGCTAAGATTCTTACAATTGTATGAAAGGACTTCTCACTTTTTTCTGCTCTGGTAGCCTGGGTGGACCCACTACTTCCCTGCCACCTCCACCCCATCATCAGGCTGAGCTCAGTCCCAGTGATTAAGAAACAAGGTCTGAAGATGAGTGTCAGGGTCAGAAGTCCCACAGGCGACTCTAAGACTTGTCATAGGCAGGGCAGTCATGATTTAGTGGCCCCATCACTTACAGGAGTGTCACTTCATACCTGCGTGAGGACAACACAAGTGTGTGTCTTCCAGAGAGACACTGTGCACGAGGAGCTTCAGTGGAACTTGTGTGTCTGCTTCCCTGGCCCCTCTTGGTCTTCCCGATCCACTTGTGTCTCCCTCACAGAGCCAACCAGGAGCAGGCCTGAGGGCTCTGCAGCTGGGCCGAGAGGGATTTCCCCTCCTTCTTTAAACGGCCAGTCCATGGAGGTGCAGAGCGGCAAGTTCACATCTGTCTTAATCTTGTCTTCAGTTTCCCCTCCACTCCTGACCAGTGTGTCGGCATTTCGGGGGGTGTTCATCCTGCTTTACATCACATCGTAACATGTTTTAGAGTCAAATGTAGTTTAGAGATTAGTTCAGCAAAAAAACCAACATGTTAAGAGCTAAAGTCCTGAGACATTATAGAACTTGCTCCAGATCACATGGTCAGTGTGACAAACCTAAAATTTAAATTTGGGATTTCGGATTCATACTCTAGGTCTATACTATCCTATTGACCTTCATGTTGTGAAAATGTAGGGTTTGAGACAAAGAGTTGCTTTAAAGTTTATCTGTAAATGATGTCTAAAGTTGTATGATCTGCTCTTAGATTTCTCTTAGGCTGTAAGAAAAAATTTTCTGGTAAAAATTGCCCACAATACATTAGATGATATTCTTGGCTGAGTTATTTCTCTGTTAACTTGTGTGTCCTTGGTTATCAAGAATTCATTATCTTTTCAATGTCCCTCTGTCCAAGGCAATTTTATAACACATGCTTTGTAAATGCTTCCTGTTTCCCCTGTAACAATTTTCAGTGTCCTCATTACTTACAGGCTGGGAAAAAAATAGCCACATTTCAGAGCTATCTTCAAAGACCATCCCTTGGGGCTTCCCCTGCTGTAAATTACAGTGTTCTTTTCATTTGGTATACAACTTTAAATGCAGCCCTTCCCAGAACAAATTGTAAGGAGGTCTTCTCTGATTAGCTGCTCTCGGAAACACCCTCAGAATTGTGCCTAAGCAATGTCCTTCTTTGGTAGTCCCCTAGGATTGCAGAAAAATCATTGCATAACAGCCACTTCCGCTGCACATCCTTCATCTACCCAAGTGCAAGGCAGCCACCGATGCACTGTGCCTTGTTCTGACTCTCAAACACACCTTTGAAACTGCAGTAAAACAGATCATTCACTGTGCTGATGTGAACATGAAATGCACAAAGCCAATCACAGTGTTTTGCACTCTTTGTATAGTGTCATGATCAAAATTAAATTATGGTGTTCATAACCAATCTATTCTGTTTGTTTTTATTTTGAGTTGCGTAGGGCATAATACAGAATGGCCTGGGTGCTATTTCTCTCTTCCCTGAACCAGGGAAGACGTTACTAATCAATCACAGAACCCTACTGCGAAGCTCAGAACTCCCTTAGACTCTGGTGGCCACCACCCAACAATCATATTATCAGTGTGAATTTGAAAGCCGTCCAGTTAATCTGTACCTGTTATACTGCGTGTCCTGAGAAAACAAAAACATGAAATTTCAAACATAAACCGGGAGGTGATTAACATTATATAATGTTATTGTTGTTTTTCCTTTCTGTTGCTATTGAAAGAATATTTTATAGTTTACAAAAACCTCTCAGGAATTCCCCTTCCATTAGTGTACAAAAGAATACTTTTAGAATCTTAATATTCTCACTGGTAAAGAGTAAACTGGGTTAGTTCTTCAGGTTTACAAACATGTGAGCCTATACTTTGTGTCCAAGAGCATTAGCTAAGAAAACATCCAACTAGTCAGAAATTAACATCCAAATAAACAGAATATTAACATTTAACTTGCAGAGGCTCTTCCAATTAAAAAATCTCCTAAAAAGAAATGTCACTAAAAATAGTGTGTATTTTATAAAGGAACAAGAAAAACTATATTTTAGGTTATAGAATTATATTTACAAATAACATTCAAGTAGAATGAGTGCACAATCCACATTTCTATTATTAGTTAAATGAGATTAGTGACATCCTGTAACATGTTTGTGTAACATGTGATTTAGTCACTCAAACAGCAGCTAGCTTAAACAAATAAATAAAAAACACAAAATAACAAACAAAACTAGAAAAAAAGCTGTGGAGGAAGAGGGCCAGGGAAGGGAAAACCTTTGAGTATTAGAATCAGGCAGTGATGACATTCTTCTAAGAATTACACTTTTAGATAATAAGATAGGTCCTTCTCTGCTCTTCCTCGATCGGCAGTGAAGGGAATGTATTTTAGTCGGGAGGAAACAGAGACCACAATCCATTAAAGTCTACAAATCTCGATTTGCAGAGAATCTGTCATGTTGAGAAGAGGAAGAGATCAAGTTGACCTCCCCTAGCGGTTTCTTAGACAGGGAAAAAGAAATTAAAATAACTCAGGGTAGTCACTACTGTGCAACACCCCAGGAAGGCCAACACCAGTAGGAATTCAAAGGAAAAAAAAGTGAGATGAGTTAAACACCAAGCCCTGTGGCAGAAATTAGCTTTGGAAAGTCCCTGGCCAGCTCTGAGGTGGGCTGGGTTTCATGGCAACTTCAATAACAATCAAGTGAGCATGAAAGAGAAATTAAATTATGAAAAATGAATGAAGATCAGCTTTCTCTAAGAGATACAGTTTAAGTACACCTCACCTATGAAATGATCATGTCTCTGTTTTATTTAATACATTTTTTTTTACCAACTTTATAATAAACGATGGTGCTTTCTTTTTCTGTGAATTTTTATTGAATTTATTGGGTGACATTGGTTAATAAAATTATATGGGTTTCAGGTATAAAATTGTGTAATACATCATCTGCATGTGGCATTGTCTGTTTACCACCCAAGCCAAATCTTCTTCCAACACCACCTATCCACTTCTACCTCTGCCAAACTCCCTTTCCCTCTGGTAATCACTCTGCTGTTGCCTGTGCCAATGAGGGTTTTTTTCTTTGCTTAATCCCTTCGCCTTCTCTACCCAGCCTGCCGCCCCTCTGATAGCTGTCAGTCTTTTCTCTGAATCTGTAAGTCTGTTCCTATTTTGCATGTTAGTCATTTTGTTCATTAGATTCCACTTAGAAGTGAAATCACATGGTACTTGTCTTTCTCTGATTGGCTTATTTCACTTAGCATAATACTCTCCAGGTCCCATCCATGCTGTTGCAAAAGATAAAATTTTCTTCTTTTTTATAGCTGAGTAGCATTTCATTGTGCAAACGTACCACAGCTTTTATATCCTCTCATGAACTGATGGGCACTTGAATGCTTCCAAATCTTGGCTATTGTAAATAATGCTGCAATGAACATAGGGATGCATATATTTTTTCAAATGAGTGTATTGAGTTTCTTTGGATATATTCCCAGAAGTAGAAATACTGTGTCATAAATAGTTCCATTTTTATTTTTTTGAGGTAACTCCATACTGCTTTTCACTGTGGCTACACCAATTTATATTTCCTCCAACAGTGCATGAGGGTTCCCTTTTCTCCACATCCTCACCAAAACTTGTGTGTTGATTTATCAGTGGTCACCATTCTGACGGATGTGAGGTGATATCTTATTGTGGTTTTAATTTGCATTCCTCTGATGATTAGTGATATTGAGCATCTTTTTATATGTTTGTTGGCCATCTGTATGTCCTCTCTAGAGAAGTGTCTATTGAGGTCCTTTGCCCAAATGTATTTATTTATTTATTTATTTATTTATTTATTTATTTATTTATTTTTTGGTACGTGCCCCTAGCGGGAAACAAACCCGGGGCTCTCTGGTCCACAGGCCGATGCTCCAACCACTGAGCCAAACCAGCCAGGGCCCTTTGCCCATTTTTAAATTAGAGTGTTTATTTATTTTTCCGTAGAGAGTTTTAAGTTCTTTTTAGTTATAAATAATTTTATGATGCAAATCTAGCTAAACTTTTTACTCTTGGGGTTACTAAGTCTTTAATTACTAACGGTGGATACATAAGGTGTGACAGTCTTTAGCACTATTACTAGTGGTCTAATTCTCCTGGTGAGAGTGTATATCCTTTATGCTGTTTGCCTTACTTTGTCCAACGTAATGTGATGCAGAAAGTAAGCAGACGCCTTGGTGAGCCAGTATGTGGTAAACTATGCTCCTTTCTCTGCACCTTGGTGACATATGGCTGTGGAGGTTCTGTCATTCTGAGTCCCCGAATGAGAGTGACATGGGGTAGAGCAGCTGCCAGTATAACAGAACAATATAACAAGAACAAGAAATACATTTTTGTTGGTTTAAGTCGCTCAGTTTAGGGGTTGATTTTTCCTACAGCATCATGTAGCCCTCAGTGATGGTGGCTTTCTCCAGAATTCAGGGCAACAGCAGAATTGTATGATGAAAACTAATGACAACTTAGCTGGAGAGGATATTTGATAAAAAATTCCCTTTAAGATAACCTCTTCTCAATACCCTACAGTCAGGTAAGTGCGCATCACAGTCTGTCATTTAATACAGTGTGCCTTACTCAAGTCTTTTTAGCTCTTTGACCTCAGTCTTTTCATCTGCAAAACAGCTGTTTTTAAATAGAAATTAAATGACTATTTGAACTAGATTTTGATAAGGTCCCTTATATGCCATGGTGTGCTGATAAATATTTATCAACTATTTTTCTGAGGGAAAAAGTCTTAAATTGCAGAGGTTGCCAATTTCTCTGGTGTAAATACTCCCAATGTAGACCTTTTCATGCTGTTGACATAACATCAATGAACATGCTGTTTGAAAGAGTTGCTGGTAATCAATTTTCACAAACCAGAACAGTGTGGTTCCAGCATATCATGCTACATTGTTACTGGTATAATTCATGCAAACAAAATGCCTACCAAACCTTCATGAATTATTCTAATTTCCACCTTCCTGACTCTTCTCTAAAGCTTTAGAATTTATTATCTGTGCCATTCATTTGACATTTAACTGCATCTTTATATTAGACATGCTTTATATGTATATCTTGTTATTTTTTACTTTAAAAATTATCTTGTAACTGTTTGATGACAATGTCTTATTTTTCATGCTAGAGCTTAAGTTATATCTTAGACAATTTTTGTATTGTGACTCTCAGTGTCTCCTCCACATCTTTTTCTTTTTCTGTAGATGCCTTTTCAATGGGTTTTTAATGTTAAGTAATGTTTAAACATTTCCCACAATTTTCTGCTGAATAAATTCAGCTTCATATTTTTATTTACATCCATAGCTGACATAAAATAAGCCTAAGAGGCTATTTTGCTTGTAAGGTGCTATTTCAAATGACATGTAAGTTTTATTTACAGTTATTTTAAATTACAGATTTTAAACACAATACTAACAAGGGAAGAGGTTGAGAAAAAGGAATATTTAGGAAAGTTATGTGTTAAGATAAATTTTTTAGGAAATTATTTCATAATGTAGCCTACTTCCAATATAATTGATCAAATTATAAAACACTGACACAGCTACAGATTTAAGAATAATTTGGCATTTCATGGTTTACAGGCCCAATCTGATTGCAAAATATGCTTCAAACATCTGTTAAAGTATCTTTGGTTCATTTTATTTCAAAGAAAGAAATTATTAATATTGTTTCATGTTCAAATTACATAAGTAACATTCATTTGAGACCATGGTATTAATTACTAGCTGAATCATTGAGAAGAACAAATGACAATTGATTCAGAATACAAAGTTGAAGAAATGTATATATGTATATATGCGTTTATTTCCTGTTACTCTAATATCTTGCATCAAAAGATAAACCAGTTTACATCAAAATAAGCTACTTTTATGGGAAATCAGTACAAATCAGCCTCTTACCCAAATTGGAGTAATTTAGATAGAAATCAATTATAATGGTGCTTCTTTCAGGCTTTTAAGTATGTGCCAAAAATGTTCATTAGCTTTCCCAAGAGATGATCAGGACACTGAGAACAACTTAGTCTGGATGGGGGCAAATAGACACAGATCACCACAAATAGCATTGATTGACAAGAATATTCATATTTTCAATACCAAGAAAACTAAAAAGCATGAATTATTTTCCTTGCCTATGAATACTCTAAAATAATTATAAATACCTTTTTCCTCTAATGGCTTTGTTTACACTGAATTTGGGTTTGTGTGTTATCTGTTCTCAACAAGAGAAAAAAGTAAAATACCAGAAATGTTGTATCCAGGAGATTGAAATCAGCCCAGGATGAGTAAATTCTAAGCTGCAGAATATTTCTTAGTGCTGCATCTGATCTTAAAAAATAATTAATAAAATGTAAGAGCAGTAATAAAAGATATATCCAATTATTTTTCAAAAAAAGAGAGACACCTGGGAAGAAGGAGAGGTCAAGGGTTTCTGTAAGTACTGGGAATCCGTACTCTGATTCTAGTCAGTAACTTTGGGAGGCAGAAAATTGTCATAAAGGTGTTGTTAGCTTTATTGAACATCCCTGTTTCCAAATGATGGTGTAGAAGTCGAGAGACAGCAGATATGAAGGGACCATTTGAACAGGAAAAATGGCAGTCTTGGTGGTAACCAGGACAGTACCTGTTGCATAATGTCATGGGGATTTTGTGTAAGGCTTGCTTAAAGCTTTTGATAATGAGTATCCTTGAGAAGTGCCGTGGGCTCTAGGGTGAGATAGGGCTCACTGTTTATTGCAAAATGCAGCCCACAGTTTTCTCAAACCAAGTCAATGTGTTAGTTCTCAAATAAAAAAAATAAAAATAAAGAGTGAAGACCTCCTCATACCAGATATGTTTACATATTACATAATATTCATGTTTCTGTCACATGTAAATAGAGTGCATATATTAATATTTTAATATTTAAAATAGTGAATCCTAATTAAAGGTTTGTATTAAATAACCACACTATAAATTTGAATTCTATACTAATTGTTGATTTTTTAAATGTGTACCATGGAAAAATTTTTATTAAATGAAGGGCATATCAAGTGCTTAATAATAGATAAATGGTCTTCTGTTTAATATGACTGGAAAGAGAATAGGAAGAAATGTATTCAATTTAACTGGTTTTACATTTATATATCTCTATCTCTACCTCTGTCTCTGTCTCTGTCTCTATCTCTGTCTCTCTATCTCTATCTCTATCTCTATCTCTATCTCTATCTCTATCTCTATCTCTATCTATCTCTATCTCAAGCTCTCGCTCTGCCTACCTAGTATAATACTCTTGAAAAAAGTCTCTTTTAGGTTTCCTGATCCTATTTTAACTCTCTTTAGAATTCAATAAGCACAGAAAAAGTTATATTTTCATAGACACCACTGAATCTGAAATTTTTTTCAGTCAAATGGGCTAATCATTATTCTCCCCTTGAACAAGTGGCAAGTACCCTGTTCATGCTTTCTGAAATTGGAGCTAGAATATATAGAAATTTGAATACAACTTTCACTTACACATGAGCCAATTCTCAACTAGCTCCTTTTGTGCTGCAGAAACATCCAAATAGTCTATCTACTACTCAAGATGCTTAACAAAAGAATTTCTCAAAGTGATTTTCAAAAGATTTTATGTACCAAACAGAAAAAAGCCTTATTTAAAGAAAAAAAAAACCCACAAATATTTTTAAACGTAGTTTTACAAGTATTTTTTTTAAAGATGAAACATAATCACAATGATCAGAATTTTAGTTGTGTTGATATTCCCATCTTACCAAACATTCTTTGCCACACCTATTTGGTAGAAAGGAAGATGCTATACTTCAAAAGTAACATTTCCCATTAAAACAAATCTTTTTATTTGAGAGCAAGAGGGAGAGAGAAAACCTTCTAAGAATAGAAGCCACTTATTTGTTCTTTGGCCAAGGAACCAAATCATATTTTGGCCTTATTCTAGATGCAAAAGCAACTCATCAAGCCATTGGCGGGATGGTGTACTATACCATTTACCAGCTGGCCCCATGTGAACACAAGTCAATCAAAAATTGATCCCCAGTTGTGAATTTGATCCAACTTGATTGGTCTATGTAAGTGGCCTAGTAAAAGTGTATCAGAGTTACTTCAGAAAAAAATCAGTTGTGATTGATCAAATGTGTCAACTAGTAAGCTAAGAGATTTGTTGCCTGACTCTTGTTTCTTTATTCAAAATTCATAGACATAAGTTTTGACTTTCACGCTCTTGCTAAGTAAGAGATGTATGCTCAGAAAAATATTAAAAAGCAGTCAGTGCAATGCTGAAGATGTCTGTTTCTTGATCTGGGTGGATGGTAACAAGTGTGTTTGCCTTTAAAAAATCATTGAGCTTTATAATCATGATGTGTGCAGTTTTCTGAGTGTATGCTGTAGTAAGATTTTAAAAGAGCTTAAAAAAAAAAAAAAAGTCAGTACTCTCTGAGATATGTTGATAGGTTTTCATCCAGAAGCAATAAAATTGATCACAAATGGCATTTTGATGCCTCTTTTATCATTGTTTTTTGATTCATGTCCAAAGCATAGAATTTTCCCAACCAGAAGCTTTGTTATTGAATAAAACTGTACTATAATCTGTATATGTCTGCATTTGATAGCCTCTTGAAATTTGTTTTCTTTAGCTTTCTCAAATGAATACATGAAGTGGTCATTGTGATTACTTTGATTGTGGCTGTTTAATTTCCAGTTTGTAATACCTTGCCTTATTCTTAGAAATAATTATTTTCCCGGAAACCATACAGGAGAGGTAAATGAAATGATATTTCAATCAAATAAAATTTCAATATTTTCTAAATTTATTTAAAAATTTGCCTTAGGTAGAAAGTTTGCCTCAAGAGTTCTGTAATGTTTGAAACAAATTTATGATGAATAAAAACTGTCTGCTGAATCCATTTTTTTTTCTCATAAATTCTGATATTCACAAGAATGTATTGTTTTCCTAAATTCTACAGGTCCTGAGACCTCCTCCCCAGAAATATGTGCATAATTATGGGAATTTTTCATTTAGGATAGTGGAAGTTTTTTATCTTAAAAAATAGATACGTTCAGTGTTTTTATATTGCTTCAAAGGACACAGATAAACAGTCTAATGTTTTATAAGGATGAATGGAAGCAACAATATGCAGGACAATATTAAGTTTATCCATCATTACTATCATCATTATCGCAGTGGCTATGCTTATTGATTTCTCTGCCAAGCAGGATTCTTGGTGTTTTGTCTGTATCCACTAATTCATTAGTATTAACAACCCTATTAAGCGGTAGCTGCTATTGTAGTCACATTATAAGAGTAAAAACAAACAAACAAAAAAACTTGAGACACCAAGGTAATCATAACCACAGACTCAAAGATAAAGCAACTTTTTGTCAGCGGGAGAAGGGCTTGGGGTAGGGAACATAAGGGACTTCACAGATGAAGTTCGTTTTTTTAATTATTGCACTAAATTGGTAGTAGGTGCTCAGATGGATGTTTGCATTACAATTATGCCATTTGACTATTTACAAATATTATTTTCTACCTACCCAATATTTTTACAAAAATGAAACCTAAGGCACAGTGATGTCCAGAAGTACTGGTGTCCATAGCCACTATGCAACACTACCCCCTTTTTTTATTTTGTTACAGATGTTTCTCCTTTTTTACCCCATTGACACCCTACTCCCCATCCTTTCCACCCCGTACCCGACTTTGTTGTCCATGTCTATTGGTTATGCATACATGCATATAAGTTCTGTGGTTTATTTCTTCCCTCCCCCCACCACGCCCTCTTCTGAGGGTTGTCAGTCTGTACCCCACTTCCACGTCTCTGGGTCTACCCTATACCTCAGCCTGTTATGTTCATTATATTTCATAAATAAGTGAGATCATGTGGTATTTGTCTTTCTCTGTTTGGCTTGTTTCACTTAGGATAATACTTTCCAGGCCTTCCATGTCGTCTCAAAGGATAAGAGATCTTTCTTTCTTACCGCTGCATAGTACTCCATTGTGTATATGTACCACTATCCATTTGACTACTGATGGGCATTTGGGATGTTTCCAGAACTTAAGTATTGTAAATAGTGCTGCTGTGAACATGGGATACATATATTCTTTCTGATTGGGGTTTCAGGCTTCTTAGGGTATATTCCTAGAAGTGGGATCACTGGGTCAAATGGGAGTTCAAATTTTAATTTTTTGAGGTAACACCATATTGTTTTCCATAGTGGCTGCACCAGTCTGCATTCCCACCAGCAGTGTACTAGAGTCCCCTTTTCTCCACACCCTCACCAACACTTGTTTGATGATTTGTTGATGGTGTGAGGTGATACCTCATTGTTGTTTTAATTTGCATCTCTCTGATGATGAGTGATGTTGAGCATTTCTTTATATGTCTCTTGGCTATTTGTATGTCCTGTTTGGAGATGGGTCTATTTAGTTCCTCTGCCCTTTTTTTAATTGGGTTCGTTGTCTTCCTTCTGTTGAGTTGTATGAGCACTCTCTATATATTGGAAATTAACCACTTACCTGATATATCATTGGCAATTATGCTCTCCCATACAGTGGGTAGCCTTTCCATTTTCATGATTGTATCTGCTGTACAGAAGCTTTTGAGTTTGATGTAGTTCCATGTGTTCATTTTTTCCTTTGTTTCTGTTGCCTTAGGTGATGTGTCAGTGAAAATTCTGCTGCATACGATGTCTGATATTTTGTTGCCTACATTTTCTTCTAGGATTTTTGCGGATTCATGAGTCACATTTAAGTCTTTTATCCATTTTGAGTTTATTCTTGTGTATGGTGTAAGTTGATGGTCTAGTTTCATTTTTTTTGCATGTAGCTGTCAAATTTTCCAAACACCATTTATTAAAGAGTCTGTCTTTACTCCACTGTATGCTCTTGCCACCTTTGTCAAATATTAATTGAGTATATTGCCTTGGGTCCATTTCTGGGTTTCCTATTCTGTTCCACTGGTCTATGTGCCTGTCCTTGTGCCAGTAACAGGCTGTTTTGATTACAGTGGCTTTGTAGTATAACCTGAAATCTGGTAATGTGATCCCTCCTACTTTTTTCTTCTTTTTCAAGATTGCTGTGGCTATTCAAGGTCCTTTTTGGTTCCATATGAACTTTTGAAGTATTTGTTCTAGATCTGTGAAATATGTCGTTGGTATTTAGATGGAGATTGAATTGAATCCATAGATCGCTTTGGGTAATATGGACATTTTAATGATGTTAATTCTTCCAATCCATGAACAAGGTATGTGCTTCCACTTTTTTATATCTTCCTCTATTTCTTTTTTCAATGACCTGTAGTTTTCTACGAATAGGTCCTTTATTTCTTTGGTTAAGTTTATTATTAGGTATCTTAATTTTTTTCTCACAATGGTAAATGGGATTGTTTTCTTAGTTTCTCATTCTGTGAGTTTATCACTGGTGTATAAGAATGCCATAGAGCCCTGGCCGGTTTGGCTCAGCGGTTAGAACGTCGGCCTGCGGTCCTGAGAGACCCGGGTTCGGTTCCCGCTAAGGGCGCGTACCTCGGTTGCAGTTTGTCCCCGGCCCTGCTTGGGTTGTGTGGGTGGCAGCCACTCGATGTGTCCCTTTCACATCGATGTTTCTCTCTCTGTCTCTGTTCCTCTCTCTCCCTCCCACTCTACCTGAACAAAAAATGGAAAAATGTCCTCGGGTGAGGATAAAAAAAAAAGAAAAAAGAATGCCATAGATTTCTTGACGTTAATTTTGTATCCTGCTACTTTGCCAAATTCATTTATTAAGTCTAGTAAATTTTTGATGGACTCTTTGGGGTTTTCTACATAAAGTATCATGTCATCTGCGAATAATGACAGTTTCACTTCCTCCTTTCCAATTTGGATCCCTTTTATTTTTTCTTCCTGTCTGATTGCTGTGGCTAAGACTTCCAGTACTATGTTAAATAAGAGTGGCGAAAGTGGGCATCCCTGTCTTGTTCCTGTTCTTAAGGGAAATGCTTTTAGTTTCTGCCCATTGAATATGGTGTTGGCTGTAGGTCTTTCATATATGGCCTTTATTATGTCGAGATATGATCCCTCAATTCCCACACTGCTGAGCGTTTTTATCAGAAAGGATGTTGGATTTTGTTGAAGGCTTTTTCAGCATCTATTGATATGATCATGCGGTTTTTATTCTTCATTTTATTTATGTGGTGTATTATATTTATTGATTTGCGAATATTGTACCACCTTGCATGCCTGGGATGAATCCCACTTGGTCATGGTGAATACTTTTTTTGATGTATTGCTGAATTCAATTTGCTAGTATTTTGTTCAGGATTTTGGTGCCCATGTTCATCAGGGATATTGGCCTGTAGTTTTCTTTCTTTGTAGTGTATTTTTCTGGTTTAGGAATTAGAATTATGCTGGCCTCATAAAACGAGTTTGGAAGTCTTCCTTCTTCATGAATTTTTTGAAATAGTTTGAGGAGAATGGGTATTAGTTCTTTTTTGAATGTTTGGTAAAACTACCCAGTGAAGCCATCCGGGCCTGGGCTTTGTTTGCTGGAAGAATCTTGATTACCTTTTTAATTTTCTTAGTTGTTATTAGTCTGTTCAAGTTTTCTATCTCTTCCCTGTCCAGTTTTGGGAGAATGTGTGTTTCTAGAAATTTGTCCATTTAACTTAGATTGTCTAATTTTTTGCCATATATTTTTTCACAGTAGTTGTTAATGATCTTTTGTATTTCTGTGGTGTCAATTGTTACTTCTCTTTCATTTCAGATTTTTTATATTTGGGTCCTCTCTCTTTGTTTCTTGGTGAGTCTAACTAAAGGTCCATCAATCTTGTTTATGTTTTCATCAAACCAGCTCTTTGTTTCATTGATCCTTTGAATTGTATTTTTTTGGTCTCTATGTCATTTATTTATGCTCTACTCTTTACTAGTTCCTTCCTTCTACTTGCTCTGGGGTTTTCCTTTTGTTTGCTTTCTGATTCTTTAAGTTGTAAGGTTAGACAGTCAATTAGAAATTTTTCTTGTTTTGAGGTAAGCCAGTAGTGTTATGAACTTCCCTCTCAGAACTGCTTTTGCTGCATCCCATAGATTTTGTGTTGTTGTGTGTTCATTTTCATTGGTGTCTAGGAAGTTTTTCATTTCTTCCTTGATCTCCTTGGTAACCCATTCATTGTTTAATAACATGCTATTTAGCCTCCATGTGTTCAAATGTCTTTGCATGTTTTTGTTGCAATTGATTTGTAATTTTATGCCATTGTGATCTGAGAAGATGCTTGATATGATTTCAATCTTCTTGAACTTGTAGAGATTTAGTTTGTGTCCTATCATGTGGTCTATCTTTGAGAATGTCCCATGTGCACTTGAGAAGAATGTGGATTCTCTACTTTTGGGGTGTAATTCTCTGTAGATATCTATTAAATCCATTTGGTCTAGTGCTTCATTTAGAGTCTCTGTTTTCTTGCTAATTTTTTGCCTAGAGGATCTATCCAGTGGTGTCAAAGGGGTGTCTACGTGCCCTGCTATGATTGTATTGCTGTCGATTTCTCCTTGGAAGTCCTCTAGAAGATTTTAATATATTTTGGTGCTTCTATATTGGGTGCATATATGTTTATCAAGGTTATATCTTCCTGTTGGATATATCCTTTCAATATTATGTAGTGGCCTTCTTTGTCTCTAGTTATGGCTTTCATTTTGAAATCTATTCAATCAGATATGAGTATTGCTATCCCAGCTTCTTTTTGCTTTCTGTTTTCTTGGAAAATTTTTTTCCATCCCTTCACTTTCAACCTATGTGAGTCTTTTGTTGTGAGGTGGGCCACTTGTAAACAACATATAGATGAGTCATGCTTTCTTATCCAATCAGCTACTCTGTGTCTTTTTATCGAAGCATTCAGTCTATTTACATTTAAGGTGATTAATGATATATACTTATTTATTGCCATTTTTGTTTGGTTTGGTTATATTTTTCTTTCTATTTCTTCTACTAATTACAGCAGTCCTTTTAACATTTCTTGCAGTGCTGGTTTGGTGCTAATGTATTCCCTTAGCCTTTTTTTGTCTGGGAAGCTTTTTATTTGACCTTCTATTTTGAATGACAGCCTTGCTGGGTAGAGTATTCTTGGATTCAGATCCTTCTTTTTAATGACCTTGTTTACTTCATGCCATTCCCTTCTGGCCTGTAGTGTTTCTTGTGAGAAGTCAGCTGAGAGCCTTATGGGGTTTCCTTTGTAGGTAACCTGTTGGTTATCTCTTGCTGCTTTTTGGATCCTCTCTTTGTCTTTAATTTTTGGCATTTTTTTTACTGTGTGTCTTGGTTTGGGCCTGTTGGGTTCTTCTTACTTGGGGCTCTCTGTGCTTCTTGATCTTGAATGCCTTCTTCCTTCACCAAATTAGGGAAGTTTTCTGCCACTATTTCTTTGAATATATTCTCTAACCCTTGCTCATTTTCTTCTTCGAGGACTCCTATGATGCAAGTATTATTATGTTTCCATTTGTCGCACAGTTCTCTTAAGCTGTCTTCCTGTTTTTTAATGTTTTTTTCCTTTCGGTTTTCTGATTGGTTGTTTTTTTCTACCCTGTCTTCTAATTCACTGATCCGGTCCTCAGCTTCCTCTACTCTGCTGTTTAGATCTTCCAATGTGTTCTTTATTTCTGATATGTCATTCTTGATTTCTTCTTGGTGGCTTTTAATTTCCAATTGGTTGATTTTTAACATTTCTATCTCCTTATTTATGCTGTTGAGCTTCCTCTAGATCATGGCTCTGAATGCTAGCTCTGTTAACTTGCCTAACTGCTCTACATTGATCTCATCTTTGGTGGAGGTCTCTTGTTCTTTCATTTGGCTTTTGTTTCTGTGTTTCATCATTTTGGCTATCACAGTGGGCTTTGGGGCCTGCCAAGTTTTCTCTGTGGGTGTTGGTGTTCTGCTATTGGTGGCTCTCTCTCCTGGGTTTGGATGAGCGAGGGAGGACCCACGTTAAACACCACTGTCAAGTCTTACTTTCCTGGTTAGGGTTGCTAGCCCAGGAATGGTACTGTTATCCTCTACCTTTTTGCCTGGAGGCTAGCAGTCGAGGTTACTTGAAGAGTTTTGGGTTGTCAGTTGATTGAAAAACTCCCTCAGGTGCTCAGTTTAAGGAGATTTCCTGAGGGTGGGGGAGATGCTGGTTGTTAGTGAGCCTCAATTTGCATTTCAATGGCCCACCTGGATGGGGTTGAATCTCCGAGAGAGGGGCTGCTGCCTCTCCCCAGAGCCCTGGGAAGGAGCAATATGGTCACCGTCCTGCATGGCAGCAGCTCAGCAAAAGCTCTGAGCACCCTCCAAATCCTCAGTGTCCCCACACAGTTACAGTCCAGTCCACCTTCCCTCTGCCGGAGCCCAAGGTGAGTGGCTGTCACTAATTTAGTGTCTGTCCCAGCTCTGTGCTGTGGAGTCGCTTGGGATTTTAACCTGAGGGCGCTGCTCACAGCTAAGGCAACTGCCGACTGTGGGCTCCCAGGCCCCTCCCCTCCCCACGCCTCGGCAATCCTACTAGGATCGAGTCAATGTCCCTGGTTATATGTTCTTTGTCAGCTGCTTTTTTGTTGCTTTTTCCCGTCGATTTGTCTGTGTTTTAGTTATAATTCCAGTTTGGTCCTGGGAGACGCTCTGTGTAGCTTCCATTCACTCCACTGCCATTTTTCTCCCCATCGCAACACTGCCTCTTATGCTCATTTTGGTGTGTGTACAATTTAAAAATGTACTCGTTTAGTTACTTTAATATGGCAAGAGTAATGTATTATAAATATGATGTTTGTACAATATGCCCAATATACAAACACCATAGTCGTTCTGGTTCATTAGAAGCTAGGGGCCAGAAAGAACACATCTAGTTCTTATGAAACTGAAGTTAAGTAATCTAGGTGATCTAGACCAAACTAGAAGTTAAATAGAGAAAGAAACAAAATAAAACTTTTCTTGGAGACAGGCCCAGGGATTCTAGATGGAAGGAAAGGTTAGAGTTGGATGGGGATAAAGAAAATGAAGGGAAATACTCAGGATGAACTATTTTAACCAAATTTGTCTAGACAGCTCAAACATTTAAACATTTAACAGATCAGCACACCAGAAGGGGGTTAAACCTTCAAGTAAGTTTTGGATTGGCCTGTGCCTCTATTCATCTTGAAAAAATAACTAGTTGTTAAATTAATAAAACATGAGCATCTCCCCTAGCTAATTAAAATAATATTAATTTGAATACATACGTAGAATGCTGCAGATAATTCAAAAGTACATTAATGAGAGAAAAACTAAATTCCAGAGTAGGATCAATTTAGGCATGCTTCAAAAGAATTATAGGTACTTATCAAAATGTATATGTTTTTCATATTATTAACCATGCAAAAAAATCAAAACACATCTGTAATTTAAGTCCTACAAGGTCCCATTTGTGAACAGTTGAGTTAAATAATAACCCTTAGCCTGTGTGCTGGGGTGAAGAGAGAACCTGGAAATAAGTAAACTTCTCTGGTCAGATTTAGCATAACCCCAGGGGAAAAAAAAGAGAAAAATATTTTGCTGAAGCAGTTCTGAGGCTATGTGATTCATATTTTCATTACAGCATAAGTTTGGGTTCAATGAACCCATTCTAAACTCCTGGGTTACCTCAATGTGACCCCCAATCTGTTCAAGATCTTTCAGAACTTTTTTTAACTGAAAAAAATATTTACAGTTTTGTTGAGGAGGTCTTTTATTTTTATTTTTTTAATCACTTAAACAGACACCAGGAAAGTCTGTTGAAAAAGGCCAAACATAAATTCAACTGATTCTTACCCAACCAAACAATAAACAACAATAATAACACCCAAGGCAATAATCTGCTATTCATTATATAGATTCTGCTTGTAAAATCTGATAATGAGTCTCTCTTGGATTTTAATTACTATTGAACATTTTAATTAGATTATGAGAATAGTAATTTATAAATTGTAGTCTATAGTCTTGGAATCAAAATTTCCTAATTAAGCTGTATCTATACTGATCCAAAATATTTATTCTGTTCATACAAAAGGAATCAATATATTTAAATCAATTAGTGATCAGAGTTAATCTTTAAGGGCAATGACGATACAAGAGTGACAAGGGATTTAAAAGACATTAATTTAAGAGTTGTTTTCGCTAAATTAATAGAGGCTAAATGAAGGTGGCTTGAACAAGATCAATTTCTTTCTTTCTCATGTGAAGTCTGAGTCGGTGGTCCAGGAAGTTTCAGCATCTCTGTTTATATAGCCATTCTGGGCTCAGGTTCTTTCCCCTAGTGTGGTCGTTTTGAGGGTTATCAAAACTGGCTCACCCCTACCACATCTTTCATTTCCATTATATCCACATTAGACATAGGAAAGAGAGAAAGAATAAATATCTTCCCTTCAAGAACATGGTCCAAAAGATTCACACATCAGTTCCATTAACCCATTGGCCAGAACTCAGTCACATGGCAATATATGCTGCAAGGAAAGATGGGAATTGTAGTCTCTTAGGGAGCAGCTGTATACCTAGTTCAGAGTAAGTGGCTGTTTGTGTAAAAAGAAGAAAGAGAGAATGGATTGCCAAGGGTAAATTATCAATCTCATCAAACAGGGCGGTTCAATCTTGGAAAGCACCTTAGTTTCTTTAACCAGTAAATTATTTCTATTATTCAATGACACCATAATTTTTCTTAGCTTATTCTTTGGAAAAGTCTTTTTTACTACCCAGCATTCCCTCTGCAATGCAGTTATTACCTGGTATATCTGGAGGAACCCTATGTATTCCCAAATATCTCTCTGCAATTTGGCTTTTATATCTCTTAAAGTTTTATTTATAATTAAAAGAAAACAATGTGTATTTTGAGTCAGATTGACCCAAATTTAAAACCTACTACCAGACTGACCTTAAGCAAATGCTTCGGTATCTTTGAACATTCATTTTCTTTTTTATAAAATGGAATGGTATTACTTTTTTTCAAAAGATTTGGGGATAATATATGCAAAGCCCTTATGAGTACAGGTATTATAGTAACTTCAGGTAGTCAATATATAAATGTTAAAATATATAACTGAATTAAGGTAACATCCATAAAGTAGACTTTGGGTAGTGCCAACTTTATCATAAGTACATTTTAAACACTGAATTTTATGAGAGCAGCAATTTTACTGAGGGTTTTTTTTTATTTTTATTTTTATTTTTTTACCTTTATTAACATCTCCAAAGGTTTTAGATGAATTTTATTTAATTCTTTTGGGAACATAAGCTACTTCTAAATTTTCAAACTTGTTTTAACATCTTATATGTTAGCCTTATTTTTAGTAAGTCTCCATGACAGCACCATGCTTCTTAACTCATCAATTATTTCTTAAATTAATATAATTTATTTTTAGAACAGTTTTAATTTACAGAGAAATTAAGTCGAAAATGCAGAGATCTCATATGCCCCCTCAGGTCCCCTCACACTTTCCGCAACATTTCATCTAACTTGACTATGATATATATGTTAAAATTGATAAACCATTATTGACACACCATTATTAACTGAAGTCCATAGTTTACTTAGGGTTCGCTCTTTGTACATTCCCATCAACAATGAATCAAAGTCCAGTAGCTCCACATCCTTGCCAGAATTTGGTGCTGTCATTGTTCTGGATTTTAGCTGTTCTGATAGGTTTGCAGAATTATCTCATTGTTGTTTTAATTTACAATTTTCTAATGATGTAAAATGTTGAGCATCTTTTAATGTGTTTGCCATCTGTATATCTTCATTGGTGTTCATATTTTTTTGCCCACTTAAAAAGATGTTTTGTTTTGTTTTTTTATTGAGTTTTAGAGTTTTTTTAAAAATTATTTTAGATAACAGTTCTTTATCAGATACATGCTCTGCAAAGATTTTCTCTGTCTGTGGCTTATCTTAAATGTGTTTATTGCAGAGCAAAAGTTTCTAATTTTAGTGAAGTTCAACTTATAATTTTTTATTTTCTTGTATTGTGTTTTTGGTGCTGTGCCTTAAATGACATCACCAAATCCCAAATCACCTAAATTCCATCCTTCTATTTTATCTTCTAACAGTTTTCTAGTTTTTCATTTATCCTCATAATTTTTACCATCTCTTTTTATTGAATGAGCTTGTATGATTAATGACATTTTATGGTGGACAACTGTGGCAGAAATATTTCTGACTAATACAGAAACTAAGTTCAATTAATACATGAATACTTACAATTTGGACAAAGTTGTTCTTCAAAATATTTTTTTTTTCCTTCAAAATTGTTTTAACTAGTGTAGGTCCTTTACATTTTCATGTAAATTAAAATGATTGGGTGTCCTCTTGAAGGCTGGCCACCACAAAACTGAATGATAAATTCAGTGTAGAAGATTAGTTTGGTATACATTTGTTTCTCCTCCTCCTCCTCCTCCTCGTCCACCTCCTCCTTCTCCTCCTCCTGCTCCTCCTTCTTCTTCTCCTTCTCCTTCTTCTTGACACACAGACATTGTAATAATTATCAGTTATTCATTAACCATGAACCTAAGGACACATATGCACCCGTGCTCATACACAGAATGGTTTAATAGACAAATGGACCTATTCACCTGCAGTTTAGCATATGGAATTTTCCCATGTGCAAAAGCATTAAAAAGAAAACTTCATTTGAAGCCTGAAAAGAATTCACATCTAAGCAAATATCAGTTACTATTTTACTAAAAAATAACCAGGGTGGAAACCATTATTAAATTAATAGTGATTTTTTTTTCCCTTAACTGTACCATGTTCTTTGCTTGGTTTGTTTAATAGTTTCTGAACATTATGAAATAGTTTAAGATTTATTTTAAGAAAAGAATAATTTTCCATCATTTGAGCAAGTCTTTTCTGCTAATTTGCATAGGAGTAGGCTCCTTGTAAGTGATAAATAAACAAATGATTAAATGAAGTCTCTATATAGAAACTTTCATATGTGTTTTTGAATGGTGCATATTGAAATGGTCTTTTTGGGCATTTTTCAAAGTATGGTTCATGAATCACCAGCATCAGAATCAGTAGTAAAGGTCAAAAGAAATGTGGATCCTTGAGCCCCAACCAAATCCTACTGAATCACAATCTCAGGGGTTGGGTTTGGAATCCACATTTTAGCAAGGTCTTAGGTGGTTCTGATGCATATTAATGTAGTCAAGCTATTGATTTTTGCAGTACTTTCCAAATTTAGGGAAGCCTTATTCCCCATATTTGTTCTAGCTGTGTTTACTTGAGGACATTTCTGGTTTGGGCTTGGACTCCATTTTACTGTGTAGCCATAACATGGAATCATAGTGTAGAGAGGGTGTGATTCCCCCCTGGGCATAATCACAGGCTTGTGCGTCTGTTTGAGCTCTTGATGGCTGCCTCATTTTCGGTGGGAGGAGAGGAATCTGAAAACGAGGATTCTGATGCAAGCCTAACAAGTCAATGCAAGCCTCAGGTACCATGAGCTCTTTTTAAATGCTCTTAAATTTTCAATGTTTTCTGTTTTTCTTTAGTGAAAGTAATAAAGTACCTTTGAATAAACTGTTTCCTCTGTTTCAGAAAGTTGTGTGTTTATCTCAGTGTGGCCAATCAATGATTAATTCCAACAGATTTATCATTTTTTCACTTTGATGGGGCAATCAAAGGCTAAATTCTAAAGGATTTAGAAATGTCAACTTGTAATACAAACTGGGTTGGCCCCCGGGCCTGAGATCAGAACCATAACTCACTGTGTTTACAAATTATATCATTTGGTCTAGTGGCCTAACTGTAAACTCACCGATAATTATAGTAGAGAATGAATTACAGTCAGCTTCTTTCCTTTTTTTCCCCTGGTGTCTAAACTGTTATGACATATGGATTCTTCATCAGACCTCAAATCACACAGAGGGCTTCCTTACAAGCTAGTTTTGAAATCAATAGGCAGCTAGGATTTCGGATGAAATATGGAATTACTATAGGCTTTTTAAGAGGGAGAGCAAACGATTTCACTAAATGAATCCCCTGTTAATCCAGGCAGATGTACACACATCTGTGATCTTTAATAGAAAGGGTAAAAATATTACATTCTCTTAGGTAACTTGCACATTTAAAAAGTTACTCTTTTCTTTAGGCTGTTTCCCCTTGTCCTTCTCAATCAATTCTCTCCCTTTGTGCTTCTAAAGGCATCAGTGAGGACAGAATGGTGATACTTTCGGTCTCTCTCAAACTCCTCTTTCCTACTCTTTCTCCACCTCTACCCCTTTCCTTTTTTATCTGTCCCTCTTCTCTCCTCAACAATTTGGCTTCCAAAGCTACACTCTCTTTCACATTGGTCTACACGAGATGTTCTCACGTTAGGACTGTGCAAGCAAGAGGAAGGTAAGTTGCTTGTGGAACTTACGGGCTGGTTGCTCCTCATCACCAAGCTGCACAGTCTAGGGAATGCATAAATCTTGAGCTGCCAAACATTTCTATCAAATTTAGAGTCAAAGATGTAGCAATTTTGGGCCTCTTGAACATAGGCAAGAAATACCCAGTATCTACTAATTGCCTATACTATGCAGAACATTTATTTTTAGAGCAATGCTTTGCCTGAGTTATGTTGGTGTAGGTCAGATACAGGTATAAGTATCTTCATTTTTGGAAGGGTTAATAAAAGTGTCAGAAAATAAGGGGCAAGGAAGACTAGGGATAAATTAGATGACAGAGTTTGTTCTAATGACTATATCTAGCTGACATTTTAGGAATTACTTGTGCTTGTGTGTGTGTTTTCATCTGTGATGCTTTTGCTTTTATACCAATACATTCTTGAGAATTATCACCTAACATTTTTTCTGGGTAGTTGCCATTGATCTATACCTGACATTGTGGGCAAGGTCCTATTAGAGATTGCGAATCTGGTAGAGGAGAACAGCAGGATGAGGGAACAAGAAAAAATGAGAGAGGAAAAATGTTGTACGTTGCGAGATAAAAATAATGACATACTGTTAAAAAGTTCTTGGATAATAATATTGTTTTAAAGTCTTTTATGGAATAATCAATAATGAGAGAGTGAGGAAGCAAGTTATTACAAGGGAACAGTTTTATCTTCCTCCTGTTCTAAAATGCTGGGGACTAACTCATCGATTGTCAAGACCAGGCAGAACCATCCAGGGAAAGTCAATAGTGTGGGCAGCCAGTATCAGAATCAAGAAAGTCAGATTTCCAAGAGTTCCTTTTATCTCTATCCAGCTATTAGAGTTAAATAAAACCTTTGCAGGGACCCAAGGAGACAGTCTGGTGGGTACAGGATGGCTCCTCCCAGGTGTTTCTCTGGGTCTTACACTTATAGTCAGTCCCCGAACACCCAACATTTGCTGATGCCAAGGACTCTGGTCTCTCCTGTGCACACATTTTACAATCTATTTCCTTTTTCAGGGGCCAACAGAGTGTTCATTATAATTTTATATATTGTATAAAAAATGTGATTTTTTTCTTATCCAAAAATGCTTTCCAAAAGTATGGTAATTGTCTTGCTCTATAGCACCAGTGTAATAACAGGGACTTCATCGTATTTTATTGTGTTGTTTCTTTATGTGATGGGTAATGCTGACATGTGTTTTTAAAATAATTTATCCCAAGGTTGCCCACTGGTGAATTTTTGTTCTCAGGTCGATACGGTTTGTTATTTGATTATCAGCTTGCTTTTTAAAATACCACAAATCTCTTGAAATTCAATATTGCTCTATTAGTTTGACTTCCTTTTTTTATCTACAGAAATAAAGAATGAGATAACAATGCTCTTTCAATACATTATATTAATATGCTGTTATTCTTTAGACCTACTGTAATGAAAATATGGAAAGAGCTTCTGCTTTCTTTCTAAAAAATCAATGAAAATACCAAGACAAGGCATAATGTCAAGTATGTTCAATAATCAGACCACGGCTAATGGTTAAAAAAATCATGAGGTGGCAAAAAATGAAGTTTTATGTCTGTTCAGGTTACTAAACAAAGGGCTGACTGATCTTCAACCAAAGTGAAAATAATCTAAAATTTATTGTATACCCTATGGGGTTTTCCGAAAGGTCATATAATTAACATTTTACATTAACTCTACTCTTCACCTTGACCCCCAAACACCAAAAATAGGTTGCAGCCTATTTTAGTGAAAATCATAGTGATTGTGAATACCAAACAACAGAACGCTAGAAAACACTGCTAGAAGTGAGAACACTTTCTTTACACTGGGGACATCAAAAGAGATAAGGACATTTAGAAAACAGCTGGACACTGAGGTGAGGACAAGGTGGAAACTCTGAAATTATCCATATACCCTGACACAGACAAAGGCAAGTTTGTTCCAGACTTTTTAAATACGAAGCATCAGAGACCCAGAGCTGAACTGCTCTCAGGACAAAGATAGTCTTGAGTATTGATTTTATTAAATCATCTTAGGCATGTTGGCAGAATTGGTTGCACAGGTAGGTGGAGAAGATGCTAATATTAAAGAATATAGATATCAAAAAATATGCTTCCTATTCTGCTTATTATGATGGTTCAAATTCTATTCCTACCGATCTCTCCAAAATGCTGAATTGCTGCACATAGTGAGGCTGGTAAGTACAGAAGGGAGAGGACACACAAGAGGGTGATTAAAGATCCAATTAAATATTTAAAGCACCTACTACTTCACCAGATTTGTGTTGGAGGATGGGAAGAGTATAAGGTCAAATTCATTTTTTATCAAATACACGTTTTCCTAGTGAGTACCTAGTATGCAACATGCATTCTGTTAATAGATAGAAAGGTCAAATGATAAAACACTAATGATTCCAGCTTTTGATAAGCATTAACTTGTATAATTCCTTTCTAATTTCTATATTGATAAGACAATTCTAAAGGGTATAAAATTTACCATATTCACTTACTATTATCTTAAATATTAGCATAACACCTCATCTCCTGCCCCCACTCCATAACACTTTCCACACACATACCCTTTGTGTCTTAACCTCTTTAAGCCTTTCATCAAGGTTTCTTTCAAGATCTGCATCTATCTTTATCACTGGAGGGAAGTTGTTGAATGGAGATGGGTCAGGAGCACTACACATCCTCTCTTTAAGAATTGCTGTCTCCTAGCCTTTCTGCGCCTGTTCTTTCCTTTTAAAGATTTTTTTTAAAGCAGTTTTAGATTTAAAACAAAATTGAGAGGGAAGTACAAAACGTTCCCATCTACCCCATCCTCAGTTATCCCCATACTTGCATAGCTCCCTCATTATCGGCATCACTCAGAATGATACTTTTATTACCTTTGTAACCAAGGATGAACCTACACTGACACATCACTATCACCAAAATTCCATAGTGTACCTTAGGGTTCACTGTTGATGTACTTTCTACGAGTTTGGACAAATGTATGATATATAGTCATCATTATAGCATCATACAGATCAGGTTCACTATGCTCTGCCTATTCTCTCCTAGCCACCGAACTCCTGGCAATCACTGATCTTTTTATTGTCGCCACAGTTTTGACTTTTCCAGAATGCTGTATAATTGGAAACATATGGTATGTAGGCTTTTCAGAGTGGCTTCTTTCACGTAGTAATATGCATTTAAGTTAGTTCTGTGCCTCTTCGTGGCTTGATAGCTCACTTCTTTTAGCGCTGAATGGTATTCCATTCTCTGGATGTAGCACAATTTGTCCTCTCACCTACTGAAGTAGATCCTGGTTGCTTCCAAGTTTTATTATTTATTTATTTTTAAATTTAAGTTGATATGCAACATTGTACTTGTTTCAGGTGTATTGAATAGTGATTAGATGATTAGACATTTCTATACCTTACAAAGTGATCACCCCAGTAAGTCTAGTATGCGTCTCATACCATATGTAGTTATTACAGTATTACTGACTATATTCCCTATGCTGTACCTGTATTCCCATCCCTGTGACTATTTGTATAAGTGTCAATTTGTACTTCTTAATCTCATTAACCTGTTTAACCCATTCCCTCAACCCTGTCCCATCTGGTGACCTTCAATTTTTTCTCTATCTATGAGCTTGTTTCTGATGTGTTTGTTTTTAGATTCCACATAGAAGTGGAAATTGTATGGTAATTATGAATAAAGTTGCTTATAAATACCCTTGTGCAGTGTATGTGTGGACTTAAGTTTCTAACTCCTTCAGGTATGATTGCTGGATCACATGGTACGACCGTTTTTGGTTTTGTAAGATACTACCACACTATCTTACAAAGTGGTTATCTCCTGTTGCATTCCCACCAGCAATGCATGAGAATTCCAGTTGACCCATATCCTTGCCAGCATTTGATGTTGTCAGGGATCTGGATTTGGGCCATTCTAATTGGCATGTCGTTGTATCTTGTTTTAACTGCCCCTGTTTTTACATGAACATATCCATCTACTACTTTCAGTGTGGAAGAAGCTTCACAGAAAAAGAAGGTGTTCTGAGTCAGAGTCTGTCTTCCAAACATTTAGAAAATAGAATCAGTATCATACCTCCATTTTCCAACACACACAGTATGTCACCCAGGCAACCGTTTATCTGGCAACAGCTTCCAGACCCAGAGGAGGGCAAGGCTAAGGACAGCAGCCAGTGGCAAGTTGCTATTGTGCCAGATGGAACGTAGAAAATATGTACCTTAGTACCTCTAGCAAGTAAAGTGTTCATTTCAGGGTCTAAATATGGCTAATTGATCAGTAGTTATTTCATAAATAATTATCCTATTTTTTCTTATTCTTTCCTTCCCTAACTCCTCATAAACCTCTACTGTGGAGAGGATGACTCATACTATAAATGCAAGCCGCCAAGAAGTCATGGGCATCTAGGACAATGAAAGTGCCTTGTAAATTGTAAAGTGATACATAAATATTAACATGATTATTAACTTCACAAATGGGGCAGCAAGCAAGGAAAATCTTTTTACCCTGTAGAGGGGAGATATAATCACTTCAGAGCCAAAGCAAGACAAACTCATACCTGTAATTGTTCTTTTCAAAATAGTAGAATAAATGATTGAAGATACAACATAATCAATTCACCTAAAAAATAAAATAAAAATAAATAAAAAATAACTCCATGTGGCAACATCGTCAAGGTCAAGGTGGCCAGAACTTTGCCCTGCAGGTGATAATTCTGAGCCTGTCTGTAACCTCCACAGCAAAAACCCCTTGCAGTTTTCCCTGGGCTGGCATCCATTGCTTACACTAAAGGTCCTTAAGGTTTAAAATTAAGGTTTATCTGAGAAAGTGAACTCCCCTACCTGGTAGCAGTTTACACTAAATGGGAATGGAGAGTCTGACTGAGAAAGTTAACTGTGGGGTGAAGGCGTGGAAGGACCACACAAGGGTCCACGCAGCACCCTTCCATGAAGAAGGGCCAAGGTGAATAATGGAGAGATAAAGCCATTTTGGCCAAATTTCCTAGAATCAGTGCAGGGCATCTATGTGTATGGAAGGAACAGGGTGGGAAAAAGTAGGTTTACAATTGTTCATATGGAAAAATAATACAATGATTAATAAATAATAATACAAGAATAAACTCTGTGTTTCATGTACTCACAACCGTAAACCTACTTTCCCCCCACCCTGTGTGTGCAAGCTTCTATAAGGATGTGCCCGGAGATGCCTGTGACGTTACAAGTTCAGGGGAAAATGTCAAGATTTAAAAAGCACGGAGGTACGCGGAGGATAGGACAATTGGATATTCAAAGAGCACTTCCCTTAAGGAAATGAGTCTAGAAAAATTAGACACATAATTTCTTATGTTTTCACTTTATTTCCTTGTGAGTGTGAGTGGGCAATGAGTTTGAGGAAATGGGAATATTTGGTCAATGAATGTTAACATTTATACAATTTCTTGGTCCCTTAAGCTTTTCTTGTAGAACTTACATAATTCCATATGTCAAATAGTTTGGCAAACTTTTTAATTGGTTCTTTTCCAGGTTTGAATACTGCAGCTGGCAAGTGTTTCTACAAAATCCCTGTGGTAAACCCGCCAGCGGCCCCGAGATCCCTGCTCCCCAGTGAGGAGCGGTTGCTAGGACACGGCTGTCCTGCCAATGTCAGCATGTCCAAGTCTCGCCCCACACCTTTAAGTGAGGCCAAGTGACTCGGTTCTGCTCGATGAATTATGGGCGGAATGGCTGATCACAACTTAATAAACCTCACCATGTAAAACAAAGCCACACACACAGTCCTCCACTCTCCCTTCAGATCAGTCAGATACCGCCGCCCAGGATAGCCCCCGGAAACACATTGAGGGTTTGGTCAGCCTGTCTCCCATGAGATCTGTGGGCTGGGCTTTCTCTATTTTAAATCATCTGGGGTCTGAATGCAATGGGACCCTGTGTCTTTTCTTACACAATCAGGTATCCGTTTGGTTCGCAGTGGAATCCACTCGAATTCTTTTATGTTTCGATGGGGGTTGGGAGGAGAATCTTTAGTGTGTTAGTCTTCTCTCCCCAAACATTCACCCCAAATCTTCTGGGTCCAAAGAGCGCACACATTGCATCTGTGTCTGCTAAGAGACCTGTACACACGTGGCTCGTCAATTGCATGTGACTGGTGTCAGATTCCTTCACGGAGCAAGTCCCTGACAGCCTTTAAAAGTCAGTCCTGGCAGACTTGGCAATCATGGGTTAAGACCTGCAATTCATCAACAGAGAACTGGCATTTCCCTTCCAGAGGACCCGGGTACCCATCCTCTAAAGGTCACGCACAGCAGGCAGTGATAGCCACAGGCAATTTTAATGGGATTCTAAAACACACATATGAACACGGAGGTTGGTTTGTTTGTTTGTTTCCCTCCCCCAAATATTGTGTTTTCTTCCTAAGCTTTAGAGAAGTGATAGAACAAGGACAGAAGTGGCTGACAGTTATTCCCGAGAACTACTCCGAAAGCTATAGGACACGCCAGCACCACAGGGACAGCAGGGCTGGGAAGGAAAGTTGGACTCAACTAAGAATCTACAGTGAAAAGAAACACCAGCAGCAAAGCACCCGGCCGCCCATGGCCGGTTTCTCAGTCATGAATTTTGAGAGATATTTAACAGAGGATATCTAAATGATTAACTTTAGAGTGAGTCAATGAAATGTTCAGTCACATAGAATAAACTTAAACTGAGGGACAGTGAAAATGCTCAAATCAAGAAGTAATTGCAGAAGCCACTGCGGTGGTTCTATTTTTGCAGGATAATTAAACTGATTTAAGGAAGTGATGGGATTAAGAGACAGAAATTGAGAGGTCATCTAATCCACCAGTTTTTCAAAAGCCAATCCTCTGATTTGTGCTGGTCCAAGATACTATTTTCACAGTTAATGGCCAAATGAAATAAATTAGAAAACTGAATGAGTTCTTTAATAAAGTATGCAACATAAATTGCTCTTTATCCTACAATTATGTGCTCCCTGAATTTTACGCTAAAATGTTCTTTCTTTAAAGGAATTTCAGTCATGATATTTTTACTGATGCTTGGTTTTGTGTTTTAGTATCTTTGACCAAAAAAACAAAGTAACTATTCCCTGTTTTTAAAATTGTGCTGGTTTCTGGAAATTCTAGAGGATATTCATCTAATTCATAACCTGCTTTCAAGAAGAACTTAACTCTAAAACAGAATCCTACATCCTATTTTTTTCAGAAATGAAGAAAATTTTATAACTTCCCTGGATAGTACTTGTCTATGCTAAAGACATTTCACCACTATAAATGCCTTTTTACCTCTACTATTAATCCCTCAAAGGAAGGCTAAATTACAGATTCTTTTTCCTGCCCAGTATCATAGAAATTTAGAACTGGATAAGGCATTTAAACACATCTAGTTGAGCAGCTTCCTTTGATGTAGAGATGGAGCTTGAGGCCCTCAACAGTAGAGCCTGGATCTGTAGTACATGACTGGGTAATTGTACAAACAGGTCCCTTTCAGCCTCATGCACACGCTTTCTCTATATACCATATGGGCTCGTTTCTTAAATAGGAGATCCCGTTTGCCAGGCAAAACCTTTTAAAGTTTTGGCAAGCTCTGATTTCATCTAAGTTTTGCCTATACCATTCCTATAAAAATAATAATGTTTAGTAGAAACTGCATGTCATTTAAATATTGAATTAATTGTGCCCTCCCATACATCTCCCATGTACAGGAAGCCTTCATATGGAAAACGCTTGCCAACAGGGGTATCGGGATGCCAGTGGAGGGTGCCATCGCTGTGATGGTTGGACTCACTTCAAGTGTAGAGAAGGGAAAGCCAAGATAAAAATAATTTTTTCTTAAAATAGCCTATATTTTGGAAAACATCAACTTCTATTTACAACCGATATACACATTAGAAGAAGATATGGAGAAAATAATTGCATATCAGTCTTAAACAAGCTGAACTCTTTCACTTTGCATATTAGGTAGAACGCCAAGATTTCGCAGGAAGTTGCGCTCTTTCCTACCACAACCAACTCAGACCCGTGTCACCGGCACTTTGGAATCTTTTTTCAGGACAGGCATTTTTCCTGAGATTCCTGGAACCTGGTTTCCTCATGGCTGGATAAGTAAACAGAGATGTTAAAGAATGTTCACCTAGTACAGGTGATGTTTACAAATTAGAGAGGAGACAGAAGTGGAAAAGATGATGTCGGAGAGATAAACGTGGTACAGCAAGGAAAATGGAAATTTGCTGCTGAAATTTTAGCTCCTCACAGCGCAGGCCAGAAATCAGAGAGAATGAGCACTTCTGGGCCCAGCTGTCCAGCGGTGAGGACAGTGAGGCCGCCTGGGGAGAGGCATGGGCACATCCAGTGTGGGTGCCAACACTGGGCTTTGTCTGCTTTGCAAAGTGGTGCACAGGCTTCTGGTAGATCCCCCTTTGGCCTTCTGAGTTATTACACTGGCCTCAGTGGAGCATTCTATTAGTAGGAAGTAAGTGATAGATAAATGAAAGCTTTTTCATGCTATAATTTACATGTATATGTGTATGCAAATATATAACAGATCTATGTGCATGCTTGTTCCTGTAATTCATCTGTACAACGGTATATTTAACTGAATACACTTTTGTGCTTTTTCATGATCTTATTGTATATGCACGTCGGCGTCTTAGGGATGATTGACAGCTCCTGGCCTATCCACTCTGCCCCAGTTATTTCAGCTTCCTTGCTGCAAAGACTCTTGCTGTGCTGACTCGGCCAGGTGCGCCTCTTCCTCTGGGTGCTCACTGCCAGAAAGGATGCTCCATGATGCACACATTTTAACCCCTTCCTCCAGCCTCACCTACCAAGTTAAACACTTCTCGTTCTGTCCGCAGCTGCTCACCTTTCCAACTCAATCCTTTGTCAGAGCTGAGACTTTCTCTTTTCCTCAATGAAGCCCCATTTTTCTGCTCACACCAACTGTTACGTTTTTAAGGAGATAAGACATATTTTGTTTTTACCCTTTGCACATTTATATTAACAAAAGTATGCAATTTGGACAAATAAGAGTGTGTGTATTATTATTGTCCACACAATTGTGTTCAGTGTTGGATAGTTAATTGATACACATCGCTCTGTAAAATCTTAAGTAGATTCAAATGGGAATTGTATGCAAGTAAAATTACATGGGAACTGGAACAATGGATCCACAGCTTTGACACTGTGTTTTTTGTTTGGGAACTGAAACCGTCTGCTCTCAGCTGACTCACTTGCTAAGCAAGGTAAAAACAATGCGTGTTTTTTGTTTTGTTTTCTTTTGTTTAGCAGATAGTCTTTTTGTGGGCAAATATATTTTGACATAACGGGGAGAGGGTTAGTTTAGCATTGTTTGAATTCCTAGTTAGATTCCTCCTGCATAGTTCAGTAGCAATGATTAGCAAATAACTAATTCTAGGAAGTTTGAAAGGAATGCTTTCCATAGTCAAATTTGTTATACTTAAAGGCAAAAATATACCAGTCACTAAAATTAACGTATAAAGAAGTAAATAGTATTCAGACACACATACCATCTCTTAACACGTAGACACCAGCATCTGTTATAATATTTTCGTGTTTTGTTTAAAATTGATTGTTTGGTTGGAAGCCATAATTTCATAGCTGGGGAGACCCAGTGAACTGAGGACAGTTGTGGGGGCACAGTGTGCACCTTCTCTGGCATCTATAACCACGTTTTAATAATTTCATAGCTGGGGAGACCCAGTGAACTGAGGACAGTTGTGGGGGCACAGTGTGCACCTTCTCTGGCATCTATAACCACGTTTTAAGAAATGGACCATCGTCCCTGTTATCTGTTAGTGGGCTGAGGGAATTCTATTGCTATTCTGAAATGTTCCGAGCAAAGACCAGAGCACGTGCATCCATGGCTCATCATACTCTAGCAGGCAGGTATTTGTGAAGACGGCTGACTCCCAGGTGTAATGTGATAGGCTCCACAAAAACCGTCTGCAAATATCTCCTCTCTTGGCTTCTTACGCTACTGAAAAAGGCACCAGCTAGGTACCAGTCTGTGGGTTAAGGCAATGAAATATAGTGGTTACGAGAGCTGGAGCTGGGTTACTGAGTCCAAAGTTCAGCTCTAGTACCTACCAGCTGTGTGACTTTGATCATGGACCCTAACCTCTCTGAGCTTAAATGTTCTCTTTATAACGAAGGAAATGATAGTATCTTATTATTGTTGCAGAGTTCAAAATGTATAGAAAGTCTTTAGAATAGTCCCTATCACATACTGTGTCACTGTAACTATTTTTACTAGGCATTTCTCTGGAGATAGAAAAACTAAGCTAAACTAAGAAATTAGTAACTGTATAAAACTAATATATGTCAACTATAATTAGAAATAAATTAGTATCTGTGCTGTGTTTGTAGGAAGTCCAGCGGGTGGAGGAACAGCCGGGAAATGATCTCAACAGTCAAGATAAAAATGACGTGACTCCCAAAGATTTTTTGCTTCTTTACAATTTATTTCTTCTTCCACCCTATCCTCAGGCAACCACTGATCTTCTTTCTATCACTAGTTTATCTTACATTTTCTAGAAATTTAAATAATGGAAATACCACAGTGTACGTACGCTCTTTTGGTCATTTAAAAATGTCAATTGTATCAATATGGTTGATGACATTGTTCAAAGGTTGATTTATTTATTTTTTATTTATTTATTGTTGACAGTATTACAGATGTGCCCCATTTTCCCCATCTTTGGTCCCTGCCCCACCCAGGCTGTTTTGTATCTTTGCTAATATTTTTGTTCAGTGTGCTGCTACCAATTACTGAGAGAGAGGGTTGTAAAAATGTCTACTGTAATTGTATACTTGTCTGTTTCTCTCTTTAATTTTCTCAATTTTTTTGGTATATTTTAAGACTGTTATTGGTCACATACACATTTATAATTGCCATTTTCCCTTTATTGTTATAAAAAATCCCCTATATCTGCCCAACCGGTGTGGCTCAGTGGTTGAGCATCATCCCATGCACCAAGGGGTCACCAGTTCGATTCCTGGTCAGGGCACATGCCCAGGTTGTGGGCCCAATCCCCAGTAGGGGCATGCAGGAGGCGGCCAATCGATGTTCTCTTTCATCGATGTTTCTATCTCTCCCTCTCCCTTCCTCTCTCTTTAAAATAAATAAAGAGCCCTGGCCAGTTTGGCTCAGCGGGTAGAGCGTCAGCCTGCGGTCCGGAGAGACCCGGGTTCGGTTCCCGCTAAGGGCATGTACCTCGGTTGCAGTTTGTCCCCGGCCCTGGTTGGTCGTGCGGGTGGCAGCCACTCGAAGTGTCCCTTCACGTCGATGTTTCTCGCTCTCTCTCCCTTCCTCTCTCTCCCTCCCACTCTATCTGTACAAAAAATGGAAAAATGTCCTCGGTTGAGGATTAAAAAAAAAAAAGAAAAAAAACAATTAAAAAAATCCTCTGTATCTACTGTAGTACTGTCTGTGTTGAAATATATTTATTCGATATTAAAATAGTCACTCTGACTTTGCAATGTTTACTGTTTGCATAGTATACATCTTTTTCAATCCATTTTATATTCAACCTATCAGTGTTTATGTATTTAAAGTGTGTGTGTAGTAGGAAACTTCTAATAAGGTCTTGCTTTATTATCCACTATGCTATTTTCTGCTGTTTTAATTGGAATTGTTTTAGACAGTTAACATTTAATATAATTATTCTGATATTGTTTGATTTAGGTCTACCATTTTATTATGTTTCTGTTTCTCTCATCAGTATTTTAGGTATTTTGTTTCTTTGTTCTTTTCTTCTTTCCTTTGGATTGTTTGAATAATTTGTGCATTCTAATTTTTAATAATTTATGTATTCTAATTTTTAATCATTTTTGGTTGTTCTAGGGATTAAAATATATATGCCTAACCTAATATCTACATATAGTTTTGATATCCTACTACTTCCTGTAAATACATATATCTTTATGTTACATTTGTTATAGGTATTACTTGTTTATGTGTATCTACAAAATGTATATATTATATGTAGTTATATATGTATATATATAGTACCCCATTTAATAATTTTATGTTAACAATCATATGTATTTTAACGAACTTGAAATGATAATATATTCTATTTTATTGACTTAGATATTTACTGTTTATGTTTTTATTTCTTCATTCCTGAAGAGACAAGTTTCCCTTCAGCTTATGGAACTTCCCTTAACATATTTACATAGCAGTAAATATGTCATAAAAATAACATTAAATATAATACACTCCATTATGGAAAACCAGGGCTACGTGCATAGGCCATAATAAACGTGTGTTGAAGAAATGAATGATGCCATCATCTTTCCCATCAGCACCACTGACATTGATGAAAGCTTTGTCATGTGTCACGCACTGTTCTAAACTCTTCATGTGCGTTTTCCCTTTTGAATCTCAGAACAAGCCTGTGTTTTATATAGCAGATGTGGAAACTGAGGCACAAAATTATTCCCAAGACTATGGAGTTAGTCATTAGAGGGGCTGGAACAAAAACCCAGGCCTCTCTGCAAATGGTGCTTTTAACCACTGGAAAAAGAAGAGTGCATGTCAGGGCTTCCTCACCTGGAAATACCCCTAAATATTGATTTTGCTTAGGAACACGTCATTAGGTACCGTCTGACATCACTTCATTCTTCATGGTATAGTTTTGCAGTTTCCACCCCACCCCCACCATCGTAGCTACTGTTCCCAAAGCGGAAGCACATGCGAGAATCCAATCCCAGGCAGGCCCGCCTCACTTAATCACGAATATTTTCTTCTTCTTTAAAAATGTTAAGTGAAAACAGAACTATTTAGAAAACAGATCAAATAAACATATAGCAAGTATGTTTAAAGACAGTTCAGGAATATTTTTCAAAGACAAAATACAGTACAGTTTTTTTGCCTCTACTAATAGCATTCTCCATTTAGTTTACCATGTATCTGGAATTCCTCCCTCTTGGCCAGTACAGAGTCTAACCCACCCAAAGCTTTTCCCTCAGTAGCTGGATTCTCTGCATTTTAAAAATAACTCACCTATATTTTTGAATTGGCCTTCACAGTTATTTCATTCTAAGAAAGTCTATTTTCTTCTTTAAACAGATCAAACAAGTGCTCTTTGAAGGTAAGATGATCATGTGCCATTTCTTTTTATATATGTTCATCATGTGTCTTACCCTCAAACTGCTCAGTAAGGCCTGGCTTAATGAAGGAAGGAAGGAAGTCCCTAGCAGGGTTATTACAAGCGTTGATACATGTTAAAGTAAAATAAAAAGAACTAAAAAACTACATATAATATTCCACTTCCAGTTTTCACTCTTCTAAAGTATTTTTTATTGAAGAGAATGCTTCAGTTATTATTATTTTATTTCTAGTCCTCAGCTGCTCTCTACCTTTAATGTTTTTTACTCTTGGCTAGATGATAACATACTACACGGGCCCTTGTTTCCTCCTCTAATTATATTCTCCTTTGGCTTTTCCATTGTCGAATATTCCTTTGAATGATTTTCTCAAAGAACCGTTTTCCTTATCCAACAAAATATTCTAAAGAAAACTTCAACATGGCTGTTCAACAGACGTTTAATTTAATGTCATATTTAGAGCAAATTTGGGGAAAGCAATACCTTAATGAGAAAGCATAAGCATGGAATATCTGAGTAATTTCAATTCCAGAAGATAATATTTTTGGAAAGTGAAAGCACAGATTTGTTTTTTTTTTATTTTTTATTTTTTTTATTGATTAATTTTTGTTACAGATGATTCTCCTTTTTCCCCCACTGATTGCCCCCTCCCCCTCTCCTCCCTGCCCCTTCCCCAGATTGTTGTCCATGTCCACTGTTCATGCATACATGCGTATAAGTTCTGTGGTTCATCCCTCCCCCACCTCCCCACTCCTTAGGGGATTGTCAGTCTGTACCCCGCTTCCGCGTCTCTGGGACTTCCCCATTCCTCAAACTGTTATGTTCATTATATTCCACAAATAAGTGAGATCATATGAAATTTGTCTTTCTCTGTTTGGCTTGTTTCACTTAGGATGATACTTTCCAGGTCCCTCCATGTAGTCTCAAAGGATAAGAGATCTTTCTTTCTTACAGCTGCGTAGTACTCCATTGTGTATATGTACCAGAGCTTTTTTATCCATTCGTCTACTGATGGACACTTGGGCTGTTTCCAGATCTTAGCGATTGTAAATAGTGCTGCTACAAAGATGGGGGTACATATATTCTTTCTTATTGGTGTTTTATGCATCTTAGGGTATATTCCTAGAAGTGGGATCACTGGGTCAAATGGAAGATCAATTTTTAATTTTTTGAGGTGACACCATATTGTTTTCCATAGTGGCTGCACCAGTCTGCATTCCCACCAGCAGTGTATTAGAGTCCCCTTTTCTCCACACCCTTGCCAACAACATCCATAAATATTACCATAAACAAATCTGTGCTTTCTGTCAGAATGGTCGCCATCAACAAATCATCAAACAGAAAGCACAGATTTGTTTATGATAATATCTATGGATGTAAAAAAAAGAAAAAACATTAATAGGTACACTAACATGTCAATTTAGTCTATTTCATTACCACCAAATAAAAACAAAGACTTGGGTTCTGAAAGATTCCATGTTTATTATGCCAGAAAAAAAAGGTTTTTAAAGGTACAGGTTAAACTATTATTTGCTAATTTGCAAGATATAGCCAACGTTCGGAGTCTGTGCTCTTCTCCTGGGGACTTGTTTGCTAACTTATGTGTGAGTCAGGGATGGGACGTATTTTAAATAAACCCCTCCAGGTTCTGTGAAATAATTTCCACTCAACTCTACATTTTCTTATTAAACTCTTGTCAGGTTTGTGGGTGCTTGGACATGAAAGGAGCAACTTCTCCACAAGGTTGTGACCCACTGCGGTGGGCTTGGTGAAACAATAAAAAGGCGAAGCCCCCAGCTGTGTGCATGTCAACTAGTGAGCCTCCAAAGTAGGGTCACTGACCAAAGAGAAAGTCTTAATTCTGCGTAGGTTAAGGGAAATAGGGAGCAGAAGGTGGAGAGAAGAGAGTAAACGCTGGAATGAGCAATAGGGTTACAGGTGTGAGGGAGGATGGAAGCCAGTACCTCCCTTGCCTCTTAAATAGAAGAAAGAGAAAGCACTAAGCAACAGAGGCTTCTTAATGACCTGAATATGGCCACAGATGCCTGAGGCTGGGCCTATTTCAGGCCGATAATGAGGTTTTGGGCTGGTGGAGTCATTTATTTGGCTCTGCAGGCTGGAGCCTAAGGGCGCTGTTCATTAGGAAGCAGGAACTTTACCTAAGGGTTGTTTGTGTTGGTCTTTCTTGCCAATTCGAATTGTTCGTTAGCATCCCAGAAACACACACACACTCTCTCTATAGATAAATGTTTTAAAATAAGACTTGTTGATTGGGGTTAGGGTGAGCAAAAAGAAAAAAGGGTATTCCGTAGATCCCTCTGATGATAGTTGAGGGGTAAGTTTGTGCAGCATAAATCAATCCCAAATCACTGCAAGACTAACCTGATTTTATTATGAAAGTGACATATTAACTTGGCCCTATGTTTGGTTCAGTTCTTTGGGTTAGCTTGACATAACTGGATAAACGAATAATGCAAGTTTTTTATAGTCCTCACAACCACCCACTACCATCATCACCCCAGGATTTTGTTTTGCAATATAGAAACAAATAAAAGGAATGGGGGGGGGGTGTCTGGGACTTGGAATCCAAAATTCTTGGTGAATATATCAACTATAAAGGGACTTCTGTCTCTGTCCTATGTGATGGTACAGTATAGAGATCTCTTGCTTTTTACTGGGGCATTTGGATTTTATAGCATTTCAGGAGAGATGGTATTCATTCTCCGTGGATCCTCTGGCAGTAATGGCTTGGAAATACTAGCACATTTCTTTGTCTCTCCTTTTTCCTGAAATTCTCCAGAAAGTAATTTGGAGAGTTAAAAATATATTTAGCCTGGAGACTATAAGAAGGTAATTTTAAAAATAAAATGAAAGAAAATAAACCAAAACTATGTTTTCTTCCCAGATGGGGATTTTCAAAGCCTAGGATAAAGTACACAGAGGAAGTTTATATAACGGATTAATGACAGGGAGGCTCAGTAACAGATCCTGAGCTACATGAAGTCTGCCTCTCATGACATGGACGATTCGAATTCGACTAACACTCTCCTGAAGGGTTGACACAATTGCTGCAAATCAGAACTTTGTCCTGGAGGTTCCTTTTAATTGAGGTTAACTGTTGTGCTGCCTTAATTACTGTGCATTTCCCTAGTACTTCTAGCAAATATTGCATTGGCCCTCACTCTGGCAAGACCCACCGAAATGTTGTAAAATGACTAAGGACTGAAAGGGAGCAACACATTAAGACAGCCCCTTAAAGACGATTAGTTCTTGTGAGGGCCCAGGGCTAATGATTTCTCAGCAAGTTGTGCTGTAGTGATTTAAGGAGAACACATCTTTTTCACAATATATTTGGATGTGGAGACTTACAGATGCTTTCACAGCCCAACGTGGCAAATTAACAACCCACCAATTATAGGTGCCCTTCGTTTTTCACCCCTGATTACTTATCATGCCTCCCCTTTTTAATTAAAAAGAAAACTCTCTTACCAACAAATCTGCCAGGATGTATTTTTTCAAGAGAGTCTTCTGCTCCTGGTTTTGCTGTTCTCATATCAGTGCCTGCCTTCAAGTGAAAAACCCCTCATTTCTCTCTGCCCTGGGTCCATATGAGTCTTTTCCAATGAGCAATATAATTATTATAACTCTTAGAAAGTGTGAAAAAATTTTAATTGCACCACAGTACTGTAAATTATTTTTTGTCAGTGTAGCTACCCTCTGTCTCTTTTACTTGGCTTAACAGGAACTACAGTGTCAATGCCAAGTTTAGCAATTGGAACTGACCACCTACAGGATCAGATTAAGAAAATGATCTGCATTTTCTCCAAAGCCAGTGTTTGCCATTTGCTCCACAACTTCCAATGTCATATGATTAAATAAAATAATGAGCTATGACTCAGCAAAATTTACTTTATTATTTAACCTAGTAACAATGTATAGTGGCATATTTCCTAGATTGTGTTACTCATTGGTAGTTTATAAATTTCATTTGTAACCTCCACTATTAAAGATGCTACTTAGGTCATTGGAAGGTGTAACAAACTGGAGATTCGAACTGATTTCTTCTCACCAGGGGCATTTTCCTGAAACACTAATTTCTCAACTGCTTCATGTAGTCTCTGGATAACTGCCATTCATCAATTTTATACCATGTTTAAAAAAACTAAAAGTTGAATTAATAAGGACTCTCCATAAGAAATACACCATTGAGCAAATGACTCTTCATTCATATGCATCCTGTTAGTACTTACCAATGTAATGAAATGGAAAAAAAAATAAATGACATTTATTCATTTTTTAAAAAATTTAGTAAACATGGCAAAGTACCAAAAAATGTGGAAATAAATCAAAATTTTCATGTACCCAGTAACCAACGTTAAAAATAATAAAATATTGCCATTAAAATATATTTTTCAAGGAAATGTAACATTAAAGAAAATAAATAAAACTATTAAGCCTCTTCCCCAAACCATTCCACCTTTTTTCTTTCCCAGAAACTACCCACTACCTACCCAACATTGTGTGTGCATGTCTACGTAATTGTGTGTTTACTTTATATAAATGGTGTCATAGTGCATAGTGTTTTCAATAGTCTTCATCTTGCTTTTTTTTTTTTTTTTTTTTTTTACCATATTTGATGGAAACCTGTAGCTCTATCTTGTTCTTTTTAACCACTGTGTAGTTTTATCTTTTATTCTACAATATATGTATTAATTTTCTTACTAATGGATAGTTAACATTTCTATCCTTATAGCCATGCTAAGCAAGGCTTCAAGGAACATTCTTAACAAGTTTCCTGATGCATTTAAGTTTTGCAATTGTGCATTCCAGGCCAAACAAATTTTTATTTTTTATTTAAAAAAATGTTTTATTGATTTTTTTTAGAAAGAGAGGAAGGGAGAGGAAGCGAAAGAGAGAGAGCAAGCGAAACAACAATGTTGAAGAGAAAGATCAGTTGGTTGCCACACACGATTTGGGACCAAATGCACAACCTGGGCATGGGCACCAATCAGGAATTGAACCAGCAACTTTTTGGTACACAGGATGATGCTCACACAATTGAGCCACAACAGCCAGGACAAACTGATTTTTAATTTACTTGATGTTGCCAAATTATTCTCCAAAGTGACAGTAACAATTTACTTGCCCAACAGCAGTTACTATTGCTCTATGTATTTAATAACTTTTAATATCATTATGCTTAAATATATTTTTCCAAACCATAGTTATAAAATGAAAATTTGAAAACAATGCATGAATTTGCATTTATCTGATACACCAGCATCAGAATTCTATCTTTTCAGACCTTAACTAATATCACTATCACCACAAGCATGTCTTTAAAGGGTTATTTGTTAAGAATTTCTGTTCTTGGAAGCAAGTGGTAAAAAATAGAAGAATTGAAAAGAGAAGATATGAGAGTTTCCACAGTAGCTTAACCTGCCATATTAATCTAAAATCAGAGCGCTGGTTTATACTATTAAAAATTAAGAAGGGATTGAAACAGGAAAATTCAATAAAATCTCAAGTTAGACTCATTCATTAACAATTGGAAGTAGGCACCAGAAATGATCTTCTATTGTACTTGTGAAGGAAGTACAATTACCAGAAAAAAACACACACATGATAATAGACTTAAAATTATTTAAATCTATAGTATATAAGGATTTTTTTTACCACTTATATTTGATGTACTTTTCACTACATTATGCTGATGAATGACATGTGAGACCCATGTTTTGCATTCCAGGGTTTCATTTTCATAATTATTTTCTTTTTCACGGGAAACACGTTTTTTTTCTCCTTGTGTTCAAGAGTCCCTTCCCCATTTCCTTTCAAAATGAGAGGTCATGGAGTCTTCTTGCTGTTGTTCATGGTTTTAATAAATGGCCGATGGGGGTTAAAGCAATGATTTTTTTCCTAGGGATATTTGCAGTTTAGATTAAACAAAGAAAGTTGGGATTAAAGAGCGAATCTAGAGTGGTAGGCGTATCACACAAACAAGATAATAAGGCATTGTGGGATCAGGCTTATCTTAATAACTCCCCTAAACTCACGTCATATAGATGACTGACTTTGAGCAAAGCCCAGCTCTACCACTAAAAAAATCCAACATGTGACATGTATCTCAGAACATGCTACTGGTGAAGTTTGAGAATGTCATTGAAATGTATAATAAGTATATTTAAGTAATTAATTACTTCAAAATTTTTCATATTAAGACTCATGACATCTGCTTTCATTTGTGAGCTTTCTATCATAAGCTGATGATATACTAAAAATGTGACCAAAGTTTATTAAAACTTGATAGAGATTTCAATAATTTTCCCAGAAACTATTTGCATAAAAGTTGGAGGAACAGTGACCCTAAATCCCAAGTCAGAATTCAGGTCATAATCTCTGATTCTAGAATCTCCATTGTTTATAGCATACGGGTAAAACGGATCCTGAACCATCCCAGAAATTGCACTGTTACGTTTCATTTTCAGGTGATGGTGTCTTATTCTTTCCAATGTTTTCATGTTTTCTGATATCAGATGTGTGAGGTCAGTGATATCAATATAAATTCAGGTCCCCTAAGCAAAACAAAAATACCAGGTGCCGCCTTTATGCAAAACGCACAGTTGCTGATTTATGTCAGAGAGACACTTTTATTCCCAGGTTTTCTTGCCCAAGTGTCCCTCACATATATTCTTTTGCTGCTCTTGTGGGTCAGATGACAGTCTCCTCCCAAGGGTGAGATCCAACATTCTTAGAAGATTTTTTAAAAAATCCCTTTTGTACTATTAGATTCATGCATTTTTAGTGTACAATAGACCTCAGGGACATAAAGTCCTTTATGAAATAAAATTGAAATCTATTTCTGGTTACTATTTTGTGACAACTTAAACATATTCTTTTCCTTCACTTTCTGTCCCTCACACACATACAAGAGCCCTATTTGACATACTGATTTTTCAAAGTTAATGGATTGAGGTGTGCATTAGATTATTTTTTAAAAAGAAAATGTATTTGGGAAGAGTCTCTTGAAAGCTTTTAACATAATTAAGATAGCCCATGGGTGTTGAGAATTACTATTTTTCATATGTGTGTGTTTTTATTGAACCGACTCTTCTGCAGCATTGCTTGTTGTGAATTAATGTCATTTTGCACTCTTCTAATGCTTTTAGAAGTATGGCATTTTACAAAATTAGAATAACTTATCTCTATACGTGGTACATAATTTATATGATCCATTTAAAGGTATCTATTAGATTAAAAGTGATGTTCAGTACAACCTAAACAAATCACTTGGCTTTTTATAGATGATATTTATTAAAACCTATATCAGAAATGGAAAAAAAAAAAAAACCCTGAAGTTTCCAAACAAACTTTATTTTACTTAACAAATAATGGAACATTAACATTATTATTCATGAGACTTATTCTTGAAGGATATTCTCATTAAAAGATATTCTAGACTTCATGAGTTTCAATTTAGCAGGGAAAAGGCTCTACTTTTCATATAAATATCTTGATACTCATTAGAAATAATCATTGAAATGATTTTCTAAATTGAAGGATTGTGTTATAGTTAATGAAGCTTGTATTCAATAGTGCATCATTAAGAAAAGGCACATTTTTTCACATGAACTTTTCTAGGTTGTTAGAAGATGTGGCATTGATCATACTGTTGCAGATCGGCTAAGAAGCGGATGGAGCCTGGCTTACTCTACAGCCATCTCATAAGTGGGGAATTTATATAAATTATGTTAGTGCGGATTCTGGAGGACTGTGGGCCGTTCTTTTGGGGGATCTCGATGAACTGAGATTAAGCTCAGTCTTTGAATTAGGCAACATAACCAGCCTATATTCCATTCTTCTATATACATAAAATATACCTTAATTCTGCCACAGAGCACCTCAGTTTTTATATTTTCTGTGAAAAGTGTGTGTGTGTGTGTGTGTGTGTGTGTGTGTGTGTATGTATGTCCTGTCTTTTATGATTATTTTTGCACTCAGGACTAATCTCCCCATAAGTAAATGATTAGGCATTTATTTTCATCATTATTAATTTTACATTGACTGTCCATAGATGTATGTTAAACTTCACTGAGCTCTAACACACGTCACTTCCTATAGATTATTTCAGTGGATTTTTTTTTTAACGTACCCAGAAGGTGACATAAGTACATCTTCTAGGTCTCTAAACTGCCAAATTGGTGGTTTTCTCATTCTCGCTTTCTTATAATTTCCCTTTCTGTGCACCTGGAAAGATCTATTTTCTCCCCGGCTCCCTGATGGCCAGTCCTCAGACACTGCACGTCTGGCTGGGGCAGGGACTCGAGGTCCAGGAGCACACGAGGAATTATGCATCGGCGCTGTGCAGGGAGCGCGCTGAATGGGATTCTGCTAACTAGGTCTATTTGGAGAAGACACAAAGAATGTGGCCCTGGTGTCGTGACTGAGACCACCACCACAGGGCTTGCTCTTGCCCACATTCCTCTGAATGCCAATACCGCTATAAATTCCTAGTTCTAGTCTTTGACACCTCTAGTGTTAGATACCTCTTTAAGAGCAAATCTGTTCCTTGGGAAAAGTAACACATTAAATTATCAACAGAGTCCTAATTAGTCTATGGAGTTAGACTCCTGCTTTGTGAAAATCGACTCAGGAAGGTTGTGGAAGGAACATTCTGAAGTTTGCGGGATTGCAGGAGAGGGGTGGTGGGAGTGGGAAAAGGCCAAGGGCGCACAGTAGGCGGCGCTGGGGAAGGGGAGCTCCTGGGATGGAAGACGAACAGTGAAGGAGGGAGATAAGAGAGCTAATACGAGATGAAGAAAAAGAAAGTCAAATACAGAGCTTTGATTCTTGATTATCTAGAACTAATAGAGATGATCCTTTCAATTCTCTGAAACTTCAGATTTCAGAAGTCAGTCAATGTTAAATGATACTAAACCCATAACAGTTGACTGGGGGCCAGCCTAGATCTTCAAGTATAAAAGTGCATGCCTACGAATAAATATGTCTAAGTAATTCTAACTGTGGTTCATTAAGAAGTCTAAATTACAAAAAATTAAGACACTTTGCAGAGATCAAAGCAAGATGAAAGCTTCCTAATCCCAATGTTTTAGATCGTCATCTGGAGGTTTTGTCCTCTCTCTGGCTCATGCACAGAAGCCAGCAGGCATTACCTGCTCAGGAGGAACAGGTCAACCGCTGAGGACGGGGGTGTTCATTCTTGCTGAAGAGCTGTACTGGTCTCCCAGCACAACATTTTGAGGAGCAGTGTGGGAGCCCCTTTGTTCCACCTCAGCATTGGGGGATGTCCAGCTGATCTCTGATTGCTCTCACATAAATAATGTAACACAAAACGGGAATTTCTGTAGCAGCTTACTTGCAACGAAAGCTGCCCATAGCTACCCTGATGTGAATGCCAGGTTCAATGTTCTGTACGGGGAGAAAGAGCAGGAATGACTGACAGGTATAGGAGAATTTTTATACAGACCTAGGTCTTCAAAAGTGCTGGTAGGAACCAGAAGCAACTGGGAACAGCATTCCCAACCCACAGACATGCATTAGGCACCCAGCCCTAGTTTTTTTTTTTTTTTTATAGATTCAACCTTTGAATTGAACTTATTGTTCTTCATGTGTTTGCTTTTTTTCTCTGTCTTCAGTGGTCCCATGGCTTTTAAAACTATTGACTGAAGGCTTTTTCTTTCTCAAGTCAATTCACTTTAGAAAGTACCTACTCGTGCGTACACAACCGCGTGCTCCATCCATACTGTGGGGCCCACAGAAAGAGACTAAAACTTGCTCTGTGTACTGAACTTATGTTAGAGACAAGTATTCAGGGTTCCTATTTTTAAAAAGTGAGTAGGTTAAATAATGTTACAATGCCATAGGTGACTTCAGGAAGGAAAGAGCTCATGTGGGGTGAAGAATTTAGGCGGGTATCTGCCCTTTTGTGGGAATAGTACTAATCATAAAATAATAGGTAATAGAAGTTGAAGAATCCAGTTTTAAGCCAAAGAAAAGAGATCGTCAAAAGCACGGAGTTTGTGATAATCAGCATGTTGTTGTGTTTGTGTGGTGGTTGTTCTTTCACAAAACAAGAATTTACTGAACCTCTAACATGTGCTTGGTTCCAGGGAGCTGGGGATTCATCCTTAAAAACCAGTCATTGTTCTCCTAGGAGGTGATATTCTAGTGGAACCAATAATCAAATGAATGATTATACAACATAGTTTTAATTAAAGATTATTAGAATTAAGAAAATATGAAAGAAAACAGTGCTGTTAGAGTAGGGATGGCCAGAAAAGGCCTCTGTGGGGAGGTGACCAATTTACTGTGATCTGAAGGATGAAAAAGAGCAGAGCATGAACCACAGGGAAGAGCTTCCCCGACAGAGGGGCCAAGTGAATGCCTACTAACAGGAAACATGTGGGAAGACAAAAGTTAACCCTAACTGCACCTTAGGATTACCTGTGGAGCTCTTTTTTTAATCTATAATTGGACCTCACCTTCAGAGAACTTGAATAGGTTCAGTTTTAAGAACAAAAATAGGCGCCGATGTCGAATAAGGGGAGAGTGATGTGAAGGAAGGCAGGAGAGGGAAGTTACAACCTCTGTCCTGGAAAGGAGGACATGCAGAGCAGGGCCACAGAAATACAGAAATGACCAGGGCAGGTGTGAAACTGGAAGGATGGTTCTAGACGACCAAGAGAGACATAGAGCAGAAGTCCAGATGCGGAGGGCAGGGCAGAGGAGAAGCTGGACGAGCAGAGATGACATGGTGAGGTCAAGATCTGGAAGACCCTTCAGAGTGAGCCGAGTAAGACATGGGGAGGCGAGGCAGACATATGAGATGATGGGGAGACAAACGGTGGCCAAGGAAAGAGGAACAACCAGGAGGACTGTTCTGGAGTTTGAGAGCGTGGCCAGGGGTAGAGTCACCGGTGCATAGCTGATGTTCCCGCCAAGGTGCTAGATGAGATTTTGAAGGTAGAGGAGTGAAGCTAGAAGCAAAGACTTATGTTGAGAATAATAATAGAAAGTTTGACAAGGAAGAGGAAAATCAGATGAAAGTCCTTGAAACCCTTATAGGTTTGCTTATACATTCTGGGAGCAGGCAGGTAATGAATATCAGTGAACTGAGTCAGTTGTGAGGACCTGAAACAATCATGCTCCATCCAAACAAGAGAGACTTGAGTCCAAGTGACTGTAGCCATTCAGAATTACCTGTCAGCTTTCTGCTTATCTTAGGGCCGATGTATGTAGCCCCTGGAGATGGGTTTCCATTTCGAAACATCATACACACCAAATATGTGCACACTGAATCTTATTGTGTTTATGGGCTACTTTGTGCCTTTAAACCACTTAGTATCTGTGATGCCTTATGTCTCTAAATTTTTATCGTGTGAGTCAAAGAAGAGAGAGATGTCACCCAGAAGTGTCAGTGTTAAAAGAGAATGAAGAAGGAAGATTAGAATTTACATGTGAGCCCAGCTGGTGTGGCTCAGTGGATTGAGTGTTGTCCCATGGACTGAGAGGTCCCGGTTAGACTGCTGGTCAGGGCACAAGTCCAAGGTGGGGCTTGATCCCCAGTAGGGGGGGCATGCAGGAGGCAGCCGATCAATGTTTTGCTCTCACTTCAATGTTTCTATCTCCCTCTCCCTTTCTTTCTTCCCTCAAAAATCAAAAAACATTAAAATAATATATATATATTTAAAACAAAATATGTGAGTTGACTTATGTAAGCAAAATGGCCATCGACAGCAGCCAACTACAAGGCTGTCTTACTCCAGCATAAGAAAAAAATAATAGTTCAGATCATATTTGTGGGGGGCACTCAGTTTAAAACATTTAATATTAAAACTGATAAGAATACTCTAGAAGGCATCCACAGAAAAATGACCAGGAAAGCGAGGTTCTTTTCTCATCTGCAGAGGAATGACTAAAAGACTGGGAAAGAACTTGTTCAAGAGTGACTACTCAGGCAATGTAGTTGTGTTCAGATTTTGAAGAATGTCGTTAAGAAGAGAACTGTTCTTTATTGTAACTGGCACAGATAGGTAGAAACTTTGTGATAGAATTTCCCCCGACTTAATAAGTGTTTTTCCACAGTCAGAGCCGTCTAAGATGGAGAGGACAGCCCCCGGTGGTAGAGGGCATCCCATTCTCAAAGTTGACCACACACAAAGTGTACGAACCCTGGCTGGTTTGGCTCAGCAGCTAGAGCATTGGCCCTTGGACCAGAGCGTCCCGGGTTCGGTTCCCTCTGGGGGCACATACCTCGGTTGCGGTTTGTGCCCGCCCCGGTTGGGGTGTTTGTGGGTGGTGGCCACTCGATGTGTCTCTCTCACATCGATGTTTCTCTCTCTCTTCCTTCCTGTTTCCCTCCCGCTCTATCTGAAGATGAATGCAAAAAAAAAAAAAAAAAAAAATGTCCTTGGGTGAGGATAAAAAATTAAACTAAAACAAACAAAAAAACTAAGTGTACAACCACTGGGTAGAAATGTTGAAGGGATTCAAATATGCTAAAAGTTTTTGGTAAAATGACAATTTATAGCCTGGAAGTATATATATTTTTTATTATTTTATGCCTTCTTGCAAATGAACTAACATTTGGAAACTTTTGTAAAGTAAAGTATATACCGCGAAGGTCCTGTCTGATTTGTAGCTATCACTTCCTTGGAGAACTCAGGAAACCGCAGGTGTGAGTGCAATTTAGAGTCACGTTCAATCTGAACACACTCCACGTTCTGTAACACACTGCAGCATCAAAGGATGAAAAGCAGGAGAGACAATCCAGGGAAGCACTTGAATAAACACGTTGAAATCCTTTTACCAGTAATTCTCAACCAGCGTGCCGAGGCACACTGGTGTGCCACAAGAATTTTTAAAATATGCAATACCTGACTATTTAGTCAGGGGGACTGACCTCTTTTCCCTTAGATGTTCAAATAAAAATATGACAATAGCTAACACAACAATAGCTGTTCTGTGTGAATGAATCAAAATTAGACCTATTTTTTGGTGTGCCACTGGACTTTAGTAATTAGTTTATGTGTGCCATGGGATGAAAAGGGTTGAAAATCACTGCCTTTTACTATTTCTAATATGAGCATTTATTAAGTCCTTATCAGGTACCAATTTCTGTTCTAAACCTTTTTTTTTATAAATATTATTTCATTTTGTACTTTTAACAATCCCATGGATGTTTGCGCTTGGAACACCAATCTACCACTTGAGGAAAGCTAAGGATCCAAATCATAGCCTGCAAATGAAATTTGGAGAAGTCATTTAGTCCCTCTAAAAATCAATTTTGTATTTAGAAATGAAGATACTCTTGTAGCTTAGAAGTTTACTGTGAGGCTCATCATCAAATGAGTATCTCCACGTGAACTTCTCGGTCAATTATTTAATGCAGATATCAGTGTAAAAACATATGTGGATCCTTGAAATAGACCCGCCATGTTATTTCTCTGGTTACCTGTGTGGAGAGATAGAAGAAGGTATCTTGTGATTATGGATTCTTTGAGTTGAGAGTGATTTAAACTCTTTTATAGTTCTATGTTTTGCCCTAGAAATAATGAAAAGAAGGATTAAAAGGACACACTGCTATGCAGGCAGATTTTAATATTTAAAAATCAAGCCTATAATGGGATGAACAACTGTCTCTATGTGAGACCTTGCAATTTAAATGCTAAAAGTATAAAAGCTGAAAATAATAATGTTTGCATTTTAAAGTAGTAGTCAACCAATGTTCCTTTATGTTTAAAATATCTGATCAACCTGATTTCTTAAATATAGAAATGCAAGTTGTATCTTGTTTCTTCTAACAAGAGTGGTTATGTACTAATGTTAACTCACAGATTTATCTTAATTAAAATCAACCAACTATTCACCAGGTCTTTATTGATTTTGTGCATTTCAATACATAAAGTTATACTTCCTTTTCCAGATATACACAGCTTTTCACCAAGCTCCTCAGAAAATGAGCTCCTATTTTATTTTATTTACATATAAACTAGAATAGTTATTCAAAGAAGTGTTTGGGAGTCCATCTATCTAGCGGATACTATAAATAAAATTAGTAAATTTCTCTTAATGTTCTTATATTTTAAGACTTTATATATTGTAAACATATTTTAAGATACTCAAAGTAGCATGATATGTTTATTAAACACTTTCTTTTGAGGTATGTGTTTCTTCCTTCTTCTGCACCATTATTTGTGCTATTTCTCTCCATCCTAAATTCCTATCTTCTCTCAAACCCATCCAGGGTTAAGTCAAGCACTACTGGGTTGGTTGGAACCCGGGAAGCCTGCATTCAATACTGGAGTTTGATTCTGTTCTTATTTTTATAATAGTTACTGTCTATACTACCTACTAAAATACTTACTGTAATAGAATGGAATTCAGTTGTATTTTCCTCCAGCAGTTATTGAAAGAGTAGCTTTACATGGATGCTAATATGTCAAACAGGGATGAGATGAGCCATCTTTCTGTTAGAACCCATCAGGCCTAATTCAACTCCTCTTACCTGCTCTGCCAAGACCCTCATCAGGACTAAGATTCCATGGAGCATAATCTGAAACCACGAAGGAAGAAGTTGCAAACCTCGATTTCCACAAGAGTAAGGCAGGTGATATCAAGGAGGAAAATGAACGGGTGGTAGCTGAGCTGCACAGAGGGACATCTCCATCTACAGGGATGGGTACCTCCCTCTGATTGCTGATGTCGGCTGGAACTACAGGCTCTTTCCAGACCCAGAGTTCTTCAAGAGAAGCCAGACGGCCAGGCCGCCTTTAATAAAGTCCTCCCGACTTTTGAGTGTTGGAAATAAATGTATATACTTATAAAAGAATGAACAAGCCAAATAAAGCATATATGCTGGCAAAATCTGGACTGCAAACTGCCAGAGAGTGACCTCTGCCTCCTCAAATGTGGAACCCCAAAATAAAAAAGTCATGCTTGTTAGAGTTATTATTTTATCTTCAATATCAAGCACAGAGCAGGTGTCCAACTGTGCTGAATGAAAGAATAAATGATGAAACAATAGATTACATAGACCACTAGCATAATGTTTACAATCAATTGTTTCCTGAATTAAATAAAGGCAATGCAATATAATAAGAAGAACACCTATTTAAAGGGGAGAAGTGGGCTGTGGGTCTAAATCAGAAGTGGGGTCTTTGACAATTCACTGCTTATGTGAGTCTTAGTTTCTTCATCTACAAAATCCTGAGATTGGATTATAGTGTTGGATCATGTAGTTTTTCAAACAATGTTTCAAGATACCTTTGTGATTATTCAAGAAGGGGATTTCAGAGGAGTCTAAGGCATGAGATGGATGCCTGATACAGAGTATGTCTTCAGGATTTAGGGATTCAGAATAAGATCGCATTGTCTTTTTGATACATCATGGCAGAGTAGGCATAATTATTTGTTTGCTTCTTCCCAGGACTCCAACATGACAAGAAAGAGGTTGTTTTTTTTTTTTTTTTTTTAAAGGCATAAAAACATGCAGACCAAGAGAATGAAGAACAACATAAGAGCAGAAAGAAATTAGACACCAGTGATGTAGCAAATTAAAAAATGCTTCCTTCTAAATCAGCTTGCTATTTTTATATTAAGCATTGTAGGACTATTTGACTCTTTAGACTATGTCCATGTGCACCTTTTAAAATGTATTTTTAAAGTATGCATTTGAACAAAGATCCTAATGTTAAAAAATATTGTAAAACCCTTGACTAGATGAATGCCCACCTGCGGTTACTGTTCTATGATTGTTCTCTGGACAGCAGGCTGTATTATGCAGAGTTGTGGCCATTGTACATTTCCCCGAGCCCTAGCATATCATGCTACATGGACACACAGCAGCAAATCCATAAACGCCTCCTGTCAAGACCACAGTTTTCTGATGTATTGACTCACCAAAGTCAGAAGTGTGGTCTGAGGAAAGAAAGAGAGTGCACCCTCTCTCTCTGGTAATGAGCACCATGAAATTCCATGCTCGTCAAGTCCATTGTCAAGCCTTCTACTTACGAAATGTCTATAAGAATCGGAGACCCAAATCATTTGTCATAGTAACTCATTACTTGGCATTTCAGAGCCAAGACAACAAGTATGGCCAAAGAATTATTTCTGATGAGATCAGCAATGACCAAACTGAAGCCATCTCATTTCAGAAAATACCTAAATGGCCCTGCAGGTGTGGCTCAGTGGTTGAGCATCGACTCATGCACCAAGAGGTCGCTGGCTTGATTCCTGGTCAGGGCACATGCCCAGGTTGTGGGCCTGATCCCCAGAGGAGGGCATGCAGGAGGCAGCCAATCGATGTTCTCTCTTATCGATGTTTCTATCTCTCCCTCTCCCTTCTTCCCTCTCTAAAAATCAACAAAGTAAAAAAAAAGAAAAAAGAAAAAAACATATATATTTAAAAAAAAGGAAATATCTAAAAGGGGATCACTTGTCAATGTGTTTCAGAGTCCTTCACTGCTTTTAATCTAATGGGCAGAGCTGAGTTTTTCCTTGATATAGCATTTTAGTGAAACACATTTTAATTCATGTTACACAGTTCTTATTAGATTTGTAAGGAGATACACACTATATAAGCACTCCATGGTCACTTGAGAGGAGAGTAGTTATGTGACTCATTTAGCAGGCAATTACCTGTTTAAAAAAGAGACAAATATCCTGTGTCTGACAGAGGCTGTGCCTGCATGACATGAACCAAATGTTTGAGACTGTTAAAAAAAAGTCTACCCTGGAGTTGGCTCTGATCTCCTTTATAGAATTCACTGATCTTAGACTGGTAGTTAAAAATATATGCTTGATGGAACTGTTTTGTATATTGACATCTTGACTATGGTGATGATGACACAAATCTACACATGTGATAAAAATGCATAAAACTAAATACAATGCACACACCAATGCGTGTAACACTGGTGAGATATGAATAAAATGAATGGATTGCATCCATGTCAATATCCTGGTTGTGATATTATACTATAGATTTTAAAGATGTTACTATTGGAGGAAACTGGATGAAGTGGTTTATAGTATGTCTATACTCCTTCTTGCATTTATATCTGAATATACAATTTTCTTTTAAAAAATTTTAAAAAATAAAGCAGTTCCTAATAAAGCGGTTCCTAATGGCATATATTGATTTGGTCAATACTGCCAACTCAGCTTACTGTCATCATTCCAGTTATATGTACTAAGAGAGATGGATGTGGTTCTGATGGGTGTGTGGGCTTCACATAGAAGAGCATCTTCCAAAAAGCTTGTGTTTTTTAAGAATGTCATTGTCAAAGATAGAATTTGGGTTAATATAGAATTCACTTTCTTTCCATCGCTCAAGCATGGGTTAGAATTAAGGATCAAAGATGTTGGAATGGCACTGTCTGTGGCAATACTCTGGTACGATATGCTGGTGTTTTTGTTCAGCTCTAGATTAGGTTGATCGACATATTGGACAGATGGGCCATTTGACTCTTCTCCTGAGACCACCCTTGTGGTAGATTGCATTAATGGTCTTTACTCATGCTCTTTGCCAATTAACTTTGTAGACCTTCCTCTGTGAGTCTGCTTTGGGCAAGAGATTGTTAGCAGACATAAGTAAAGAGAGGCTTAACATGTACTTGTGTGGTGGAGCTTGCTCTCTTCCTCTTAGGCAGTTACAAGGAGAGGATGTGCCCAGATTAGCTCTGATCCTAGGAAGAGGGCGAGAGAAGTGTGGGTTAGAGCTGCCCACTTGAGCTACTCTAGCCAATCTCATCCTGAAGTAGGTCCCTGGCTCACCTGCAGACCCACGAGTAAGCCCAGTCTAAAACAGCTACCCCATGGATACAGGCGTTCTGATGGCGATTGTCGTTTGAAGCCACGGTTTTCCAGGTGGTTTTACATGTGGTGGGACTTGGTAACCACCATAATTGTGATGAATTACCTTTTGGGTTTCAGGTAGGTGGCTTGTATCTGAAAGATTGGCATAGAGAAGCCATGGGGGGAGGAGATGTTAATACTCCTGAATTGTATGAATTAGAAGACAAAGTGGCAACTTGGTTATAGAAAATGGAAAAACGGCAGTGATTACAGTTGAAGGAATAAGGTCTGCCAAGGTCATATTTGAGGACTTATTTGAGGTCATGACTTAACCTGATGCTAAACCACCTAAACTCTTGAATGAAATTCTTTTGCCTGAAGCCCAGGTGAGTCTAGGCCTACAGGAGGTTGTTAAGTGGCCTATCAACAAGGTCTGTGGAGGAGGAAGAAGTAAAACAGTAGTTTTAACTTCTGTAAATATCAGGAGGTGGGTTTTTTTCTGTTAAACACCATGTAGTAAATAAATTAATCTTTATGGGTCATGCAATCTCTATCACAAATGTTCAATTTGGTTGTTATAGCATAAAAATAGCCATAAGCAGGCAACATGTAAACAAATGAGTATGATTATGTTCCAATAACATTTTATTTACAAAAACAGATAGTTCCTGGAATTGGCCCTAAGACTATATATATATATGTATACACACACACACACACATATGTATATATGTATATATATAATGTTTCAGGTGTACATTATAATTAAACATTGGCATACACTATAAAGTGATCACCCCCAAAAGCCTAGTTACTATCCATCACCATACAGTTGACTCCTTTCACCTCTTCAGCCCACATCCCCCCCAAATTTTCCTCTCTGGTAATTACCAATCTGTTCTCTGTTTCCCTTATTTTGTCTTTGTTTTATTTTGTTTGTTTGTGTTATTTTTTTAGATTCCATATATGAGTTAAATCATATGGTATTTATTTTTTTGTATGATGAAGGAAACCATTATCAAAATGAAAAGGCAATCTACTTAACGGGAGATTTTTGCAAATCATATATCTGATAAGAGGTTAATATAAAAAAATATATAAAGAACATATACAACTCAACAGCACAAAGCAAACATCCTGCTTAAAATGAAGGGCCAAGAATCTGAATAGATATTTTTCCAAGAAGACATACAGGCACATGCAAAGATGTTCCACATCACTTATTATTATAAAAATACAAATAAAAATCACAATGAGCTATCACTTCTACCTATTAGAATGGCTATTATTTAAAAACAAAAAGAAGAAGAAGAAATGGTATTGAGGAGGATGTGAAGAAAGGAAATCATCATGGACTGTTGGTGGGAATATACATCGATGCACCCACTATGGAAAACAGGATAGAGATTCCTCAAAAACAAAACAAAACAAAAAGGATAGAGCTACTATAAGATCCATACATGAAAATGAACTTAAAATGGGTTAGAGACTAGAAACCATAAAATTCCTAGAAGAGAATGTAGGCACCAAGCTCTTTGGCATTGGTCTTAGTGATGTTTCTGTGGACCTAACTTCCAAAAGCAAAGAAAACAAAACCAAAAATAAACAAATGAGACTACCTCAAACTAAAACACTTCTGCGCAGTAGCCATGCCTGACGGTACCATCATCCCCTGGTAGCGGCTTGTGAACAGCTTGAACCCTGCAGGCAGTCCTCAACTCCAGTCGAGAAAGCCAGCCTGGAAGTTTGCAATTAATCACGTGATTTGAACAGTCTGCAGTGAGGGCTGGGGAATTCTGACACGGACACTTGAGAAGAGGTGATCGTGCCGGATGTGGTCAGCTGGCAGGTGGTTAAAACATCAGTGTGCAGAGACATTTCATGGCACAAATTTGGGAACACTGAGCAAAAGTTTGAGGACTTTATGGGAGGGTGAAATAATTAATTGTGTAAGGCTTTTCTTGGAAAAGAGTCTTCCTAAAAGTCATGAAAGAAATAAAAAATGAGGGCTATGACTTTTGAATGAGTCCATGGGACTTTTGGATCCCTGAAATAACAGAAAGAGTTTTAAAACTAGTTGGGCAAAATTCCTTTTGTAGGGAGAAGTTACTGATGCCTTAGCTTATTGTCCAGGAAAACTGTGACTTCATTTGCATCCCCCCAGCCATGGCTAACTGAGACAGATATTTGTGAAGAAATTATGTTAATTGCCTTGAGCAAGGATTAACTGGCCTTCCTATTTGCCTCCACTCTTTCTTTGACATCTCTCCCATTGACACCCCCCCACCCCCACCCCTGTGCATTGCTTTTAGCATAAGCATAAGGACAGGCAAAGAGACCTTTCCTTTCTAGTCTTTCTGTTCCAAACCCTGATCATCCTGTCCAGAATGGCTGGCCAGACCAGTCACATGTGAAGTTGAATCTACCAATGACAGTTTTATGTAAATTACTATTGTCTTATTTACTACATCTTAAGCAGATAATATCTATCAAAAGTACAGATACCGCCAGTATCTTAAGACTTGAGGTTTCTAGACACAACTTGGAGGGGGTCTCCAGGAGGAATACTGTTGACCCAGTTTCCCAGCCTATTTCCTTCTAATGTTTTCCCTGAGAGGAGGTCAAAAAAGAGGGGAGATGGCAGGGCTATTGATCCAAGAGTTAGAGGAAGAATCAAGGGAAGGCTGAAGGAGTCTCCACCAGACGAGAGCTGGATTGTGTTCATCATAAAGGCTTTCAGTGATGACGCCTCGTATGAAGGCACCCGTGGTCTGGCCAGCTAACAGAACCTCTGTTTACAGAAAAGTGGTAAAATAGGAAAAGGACGACTGTTAATCATGTTTCCATTCTACCTCTTCCCTTTTCTTTCCAGACTGGAAGTTCAAAATCTTTCCTGATTCTTTTATTAGGAGGATAATAAGCAACGGGTAAGGATGTGAAATTCATTCGGTCTGAATGAAATGCAAGAAGTTATTGTTGTAAAATGGTCCACCTAAGAAATGATATTGCTAAAGGGAACTTCAGTGTCTAGTCGACAGCTGACTTAACATGAGCTAAAAACAAAACAATAATGCTTGTCTGGGGAAAGTCATTTTAAAGTTTCTTAATGCTATTTTCTTCATTTGTACACAGGCTGGTAAATCATTTCTTTTTGGTGATAGAGCCATTACTGACTGAATAATTTATATTATGGTCTTTCTGTGTTATTGTGGGATTGACTAGATGGGACAAATCACTTCCCTTAAAATGAAGTTTACTGCATAGAAATGTATAGGGAGAACATTCTGTAAACTTTAAAATGCCAAGTATTTATATCTTTATGAATGATCACCTGCTTTCTTTCTAAAATCCTGTAACTGTCCATTTTAACATCATTGTAAACACAGTGTGCACATCCAGTTTTATGTTTTTGCTTTCCTCGCCTAACATTTCACATGCATATTTCCATAATGAAATATACAATACGATTTTAATGCCCACAGACAGTTCGCTGTATTGCTATATTTAGTGAATATTTTAATACTTGTCTGTTCTGAAGCTAATATCCTAACACCTGCCAATGGTAGGTAAATTTTAACTGAATTAAATATGTATGTACTTGTTTCCCAGGACACACAAGCATGAAAGATACAAGACAGTGTTTATACTTCTCACTAAGAATAGCTGTTGACTCTAGGCTCTACCACTATAATTCTAGACCCCCAAACTCCAAGTCCCTCCCTTGTGACGGCAGAACCTTTTGGTAGTTCAGATGTATTCTTAGAGAGTGATTAGCATGCCCTCTTGGCCCATATAGCTCTCCGTCTGCTACTCTTAGTGTCTTTCTGTGGCCCCTTCACTGTCTTTCCAGTTTTCTCAGTGTTGGTATTTATGTCCTTGTTGTGATCTTACCAGTATTGACACACGGGCAGTTACTGTTCTAAGACGAAAAAGGAATCTCTTTCCACCCTTGATAAAATTATTTAGATGATCCTCAGCATACATTTATACCCATCCACTCATTCATTCAAAAATGGCTATGAGCACATCCAAAGGCTTTGGCCCTATACAGGACACTGGGGCTGTAGTGGTGGCCATGAAAACGACATCGCTCCCTCATGGACCTTACAGCCTTGTGATTATGTTGCATTAATTCACATGAATGCGGTTGGGTTTTTCATCTCACATTTTTGTTTAGTTTAGAATTACCTCACCCATCCACCTTCCCCAAACATGGTGGACTTCTCTGGAAATGACTGTACCCACACCAATGATATCCAATCAAGAGCTCCAGGGCAACATAGTATACTTTCTCACCCACCAAATAAAATATTTCCTCATCCAACATATTAATGGAGAGATTAAGGATGTCTCCAGCACTTCCTTTGAGTATCATTTTTGAAAGTATCCATGCATCATATCCCTTTGCTGTCTCGCTAACAATGAGTGCCTATGGAGACGCACAGAATAATACATTTTTGGAACTTTATTGCTCCTATATAAATCTTTACACATAAAAATGTATGTAAGATACCTCAATTTGAATATAAGTAATGTAGACCCATGTGTTTGATAGGCCTATACATGCCCTATGCTAAATGGCTCAAAAAAAAGTGCTATAGAAATAAAATAGTTGTTCGTATTCAAGGCTTCTGAGGCTGGTGACAGTATCCCAGCAACCGTCATTTATTACTGGAAGCATTGAAGTTGCATGTTGATTTCTCAGGGAAGAGGTACAGGGAGGTAGGGAGGAAAGTGAAGTGGGAATCAACCACTGAACACCAGGGAGGAAAGCCTGCAGTGGGCTGAAGGTAATGCAGCGGGTACCTCTTACCTATGAATGCTGGAAATGTAACACAAGGGAGGACTTGGGAAAGTTCTTCCACTCCAGCAGTTCTCCTCAACATTTATACCATCTCCTGAGGACGAAAAGAAAAGCCCAGAGTCCTGCTCTCCTTCAAAGAGCCCTTTATCTCTTTGTGTGTTTACTCAATAGACCCCAGGGCACTAGCTACTGCAGGGATACAAAGACTGGGCCAGATAGGGCTTGATGTTGGACTTTTTCTGCACAGATGGCCTTTCTAATTTCAGTTCTTCAACAGTGAAGAGTAGCAGAATTATGTTACCCCAGAATATGACTGTAGGAGTTCAAGACATACCACCCCAAAATATGCCACTTTGATATATTGATTATTTTGAACTGTAGGCACATGAAATACAGCAAATGCAAGAGAGGATTTCTCTGAATTTCCCTTATCTGCCTAAAGACAGATCCTCTGAAAGGAATTCAAGTGTCACAAATCCCCTCCCCAGGAATTTCATCAACTCTGGAAGATTGACTTTGTCACAGGAGAGGAGACTAGAAGTTGACACCACACCCAGACAAACTTTGTCACCAACTGTCTTATCTTCCATTTATTGTTCTAATGGTCCACTGATCTTCCCTAAAAACCATCCACTGTCTCCAAAGAGGAGTATACCACCTTCCTGCACCCCTTTCACTATTAAGATGGTAGTTAAATCTAAATTCTAAGCCACTTTGGGGAGCTACTCATTTTTCCCAGGGTGTCTCCTTTATATGCATGACGTACACATGTTAATAAACTTCTGTTTATTTTTCTCTTGTTAATCTGCTTTTTATTGCAAGGGTCTCGACTAAAATCTCAGAAGGGTAGAGAGAAATTATTTTTTCATTCTTACAACCATCACAAGAGATAAAATTGTTACCTTTCAAGTAACTGAAGACATATTTAAAAGTGTCCGGCATATTGTCCTGAAATCTGGTTAACCAGTTGGTAGAAGTTTATTCCTTCCTCCTCATTTCTCTTCGTTATTCTCTCCTTTCCTTCTTCTTTCCCCACAAGCCTTTATTTCACTCTCCCATGATTTAGAAACTAATGTCAAAACAAATTTTAATGGAAAACATATTTTATACCTAACATCTAAATAAAAGCTATATGGTTATTTATGATTTCACAAAATAACCTAATTCCTTGAAGTCTGGTAGAGGAAAGAAAGGTGATATTCAGGATAAAAAAACCACAATGTTCATGATAGTAACAATAAAACACAATATTTATAAAGGTATATACATATATAATTTCCTCTGATTTTTTACTATAATGCCCTGACATAGGTTTTATTGTTATCCTCACACAGACTAAAAAAAAATTAAGGTATCATTCTGAATAAAGTAGCTATGAAGTGAAAGAAGGAGGATTTGAACCCAACTGTTTTGATTCCAAATTCTAGATTTATTCTCCTATATTGTACTGTTCAATGTTTGCAAGTAAGTGGGTAAACAACAGGCTTTTCCTCATCGAAGTTGCCGAAGTTTATACCAAAGCTTATGGGAGAAAACCATAGATTCTCTTCACTGTCTTCCCTCACTCACTTTACATGTAAACAGAGACATGAACACACACATCTGCATATATGTTGTAGTAGATTGAAACCATCATACCTTTTGTTACAGTTACGTGTTGTTACTTAGTTTTAAACATATATTTTTGTATTGACCCTTTATAAAGTCTTGAGGCATTCCTACTTTGGTCTAGCACACTATTCTAAAATGATGACCTCTGAAAGAATACACTAGATTTTTAAAATGATTTTAATATTTCATTTTGGAGAAATTATTTAATCATGAACAATATTTAATACTTACTGAAGATCCATTTTTGGAATTTTATGGCATTAGCTACATACATTAATTCCTTTGCTTTTAGTTATTTTACAAACCTTTGAGGATACCACCATTAATTTTGTAGCATCTCAAACTGCCTCTGTCAGCAAGGAAACTCTGCCACTGACTATGGCAATATGTGGCTACATGACTAGGTACAATGAGGGTTGTGGTACAGGAAATGCATTCCCCAAGTAAAAGGGCAGGAAGGGAAAGAATGGTATTGGTGCTGGTAGGAGAACTAAATAAAAAACTTGAATTCTGGTGAGAGAAGGTTTTGTGTACTATTCAGCTATTCCCCATCTCCACCTCCATATCTTCTGCCTCTGATGTTTGATAGGTTCATTGGAACAAGCAGCTGGAATCAACTATGGAGCAAGAGAAGGCTCACCATTGGTAGATAAACAAATGCTCATGTTACTGGTTGTAAGAGAAAAAAGACACCATGAAGCGATGAGAAATACCCAGTTTAACAGGAAATTCATGAGCGAGAGATGGGCTTCAGCAATGATATGGGGACCCCTGTATTGACATCTTTAGAAGCACCTCTTCTTGACTAGGACTCTGCATGGCTGGATGGGTCTCAGAGTAGAAATGAAGTTCCAAAGATTACAGTGCAGGACTCTTCAAATCAAGACTCATGTTACTGTGAGCCATGCATTCTATATTACTGGAAATATTAAACCCTAATTACAGTAGGTTTCCTTTATTGGGGGGGGGGGGCATGTTCCAAGACCCACAGCGGATGCCTAACATCATAGATAGTACTGAACCCTATATAACTTATCTTTTTCCCCCCTATGCATGCATATCTATGATACATTTTAATTTACATATTAGTCATAGTGAGAGAATAACAACTACCAATAAAATAGAATAATTATAACAACATATTGTCATGAGTTATGTAAATATAGCCTCACTCTCACAATATCTCAGTGTATTGTGTTCTCACCCTTCTTGTGATGATCTTAGATGATGCAATGTGTACATGATAAGATGAAGTGTGATGGATAACAGGTATTGAGACTATAGTGTTAGGCTGCTATTGATCTTCTGAAAATATGGCTGCTAAGTGACCAACAGGTGAGTAGAGTAGACAGCATGGAGATGATGGCAAAGGGATGATTCATGTCCCAGGTGGAACAGTATTGGACAGTGCATGATGTCATTATGTACTCAGATAGCACACAATTTAAAACTTATAAATCATCTATTTCTGGATTTTTCATGTAATATTTTCAGATCATGCTTGATCATGGTTAACTCAACAACAGAAAGCTAGACATGAAAAATGAAACCAGGATAAGTGGGACTACTGTGGTTAGATTGTAGTGGGTAAAGCCTAGTAAAATTGGGTATCTTCCCAGCTAAACAATCATGTGAAAATGTTGATAAGAATAAAAATAAGACTTCATTTTAGATTCAGATTATAGTTCCAAAGGCATCTCTCTTGAACTGTGATACAAGTAAAAATATAACACACATATTAAAAGAATATTCTTCCAAGATTGTGAAAATGAGTTCAATTTATATGAAATGGTAGAAAATGAAGCCATCCAAATATCAGTCCTCTCGTTCTTCTCTGAGGCATAAAATGCGCAGCTTAATAGGAAAGTTACAAATAAGTTACAAGGGAGAAAAGAAGAAAATCTTCAGACACACAGAGCAAGCTTCTTTTTTTTTTAATTGTTACCCTGATAAAATTATAATCCATCAAAAAATTACCATCATCACAAATTCTGATCATCCATTTACAATCAGTGATGAGAAAGGAATAGCTAAGGACAAGCCAAAAGATTTGCCTCAAACTATTCCCACTATACTTTCATTCTGATACACAAATATGAGATAACAATTACCTGGCAATTGTTTATAAGTTCGAAATTGCATCAAATAATACATGCTCTCAGATACACTGACAAAACACGAAGGGATATGATCAGTTAGTAAGTACCTCTATCAATACATAGCCTAGATCTTTTTTTGCCCGTTATATTGTAATGTATCTAGAATATCTCCATGGTAACTTCTAGACACATATCTATTTATGTAACTGAATATTTTCCAGTTATCTCATGTATTTATTTTATTATATACATTGACTTTCCTTGTTACACAACTGCACTCATGTGAAAATTATATACATATACACACACATGTGTACACACACATACACGCCCTCCTGTTTTTTTAATCCTCATCCAAGGATATTTTTCCATTTATTTTCAGACAGAGTGGGAGGGAGGGGTAGACAGAGAGAAACACCGATGTGAGAGAGACACATTGAACGGTTGCCTCCTACACAACCCCGACCAGGGCTGGGACTGAACGGCAACCGAGGTATGTGCCCTTTACCGGAATTGAAGCTGAGATTCTTTGGTCTGTGGACTGATGCTCTAACTGCTGAGCCAAACCAGCCAGGGCACACACCCTAGTTTTTAAAGAACTTTAAATAGTCTGGCCAGTGTGGCTCAGTGGTTGAGTGTTGACCCATGCACCAAGAGGTCACCAGTTTGATTCCTGATCAGGACACATGCCCAGGTTGTGGGCCTGATCCCCAGTGGGGGGCATGCAGGAGGTGGCCAATCGATTTTTCTCTCATTGATCTCTCTCTCTCTCTCTAAAATCAATAAAGGAAAAAAAATAAAAAAATAATAAAGAACTTTAAATAATTTAGGAAAAAAGGGTACAGTTAGCACAGGTCAGTTAAAGAAATGTCATTGAAAGTACTACATGGGGAAAGATAGTTGTACAAGAAAGATAGGATATGATATTTTACATATTCTGATAGTTAAGCAGCCTAGGTAGAGATATAAATGTATTTCATCATTACATCATTTTCATTTGATAAAAAAGAAGCAAAAGACAAATTTATCTTCATTCTTAATATACACTGGTATTCCTTGAGTTTTGTGTTTTACAAAGACATTGATGCCCTGGCTGGTTTGGCTCAGCAGTTGAAACATCAACCTGTGGACCAGAGATTCCCAGGTTTGGTTCCTGCTAGAGGCCCGTACCCCCCCCCCCCCCCAAGACATTGATATTGTGATTTAAAAGAATCTTACCATCCTGAAATTAAAAAGATTTAAATACACAGTATGCAGAAACAGATATCTATGTCATTTATAGTCTCAGATAATACCCAAGGAACTAAGTTTTCAATATGCAAGTATTGAATACCTTCACAAAGGTAACCTATCAGAAACTGTTCTGTGAGGTCAAGCAAAGGGGACCTCATTACCTGGTGAACTAGATACAATCCTCCTCTTTCTGTATTCTTTCATGTATTTCTTTTCTCCATTCACCCAGTTGTATTCTCCTGCCTTCTACTCATGGAAACCTATTCCCAAGGGACATGTGACAATTCCTTGAGTCCATATTTCAGAATTCAGAATATATTTTAAGATTTGCCTCCAAAATAAAATCAGAAGATTTTGCTTTTGTTGTACAGTCTTGGAGGAAGAGGAAGAAATCGATTTGTGGCGGGGGCGAGAGGCCTTCCTGATGGCTGCCTGTTTCTCAAATTACCTTTGTGTCCCAGGGTAACCATCTCAGGATCTGACGTCACGTAGGAGGTATGTGAGCAAGTGATGTGAAGACAAGCAAGTGAGACATTTGCCTCATCTCCACTGATTGAATACTTTTCCCAGAAACACTTAAAAAAATATGCTTACTAAAGATGGCTGAGTACAGTAATTTTTAAAATATGATTTGGGGATGCTGCTTGAGTGATCAAAGTTGGAATGAAATCAAAACATGAACCATTTCTAGCAGATTTTATCAGCTGAAGACATTTAACTTAATGTCTGTGGAGACAGTATGAAGCAGAGTTTAACTGCGTCGACAATTATTTTAGTGCTGGCAGGTGGTCCTCAGAGCAGAAGACCACAATGTTCATGTCCATGGGGTATCAGTTATGACCTCTGTGGTCATGGGCAAGTTAACGTTTTACCTAAGTCTTGGTTTCTTCATCTGTAAGTTACAATAAAACTTTACCTTCCTTATGAGATTGTTGTGAAACATACTTTAGATAATGTGTACGAATGACTAGCACCGTGTCTTACATAGTAGCTGCTACAAAAAATATGAACTGCTGTCACCACCACCATTATCAGTACAATTGTTATTATTTTGTTCACTTGCTCAAACATACGGTAGAATGTGAACTGGGAAAGTTTCCGATGTGCAGTAGAACGGTTAACAAGCAGCCTAATATTCCCTTTTTTGTGTTTTGCACAGAAATCACCTGCTAATGAATGTAGGGGGAAAAATGAACTAAAAGATTTATGGAGAGTTGAGGTTATTTTCATGTTCTCTGACAGTTCAAAACAATGAGAACATTTAAAAAAATATATATCTTGGAGAATTTCATTAAATAAAAATGCTTTGAAATATTTTATTTAAAAAATGCTAGTTTAGAGATCTCAAAAAAAAGAACAATATTTAAAAGAGATCAGAAGGCAGACCAAAAGAAAACTGGGCATAGCTTTAGAAAAAATATTTTATACCCTATCCTTCATTTTTATTTATTTTTGGGTAAGTTTCCATGGAGTTCTCTCCATGTGGGGTAATTGGACTGTGCTGATGTCTAGGAAGCAAAAAAATATTCTTGAAGTTGGAGCCTGAACACTAACGTAATTGTCTCTCATGAAGCATTCAAATGAGTCAGTTTCTCAAGCTGACTTTCAAAAATAGCCTGAATAATAACCGGGAGCACTTGTCAAAATGCAGATTACCAGAACCCAAGGAGGGCACACTGAACCAGAACAGTGTTCCCACATGCGCATTTTAATAGTCTCCTCTTATTGTTCAAAAATCCTTGTGGCAAATGTTGAGTAAATACATGCCTTCTTTGTCTATTTTAGAAGGTACTTTGGCTACTATTATGTTTAGATAAAAGATAATGATGGCCAAGGTGTTTTATCATTGTTATCCATTCTTGGCTTTCACCACGTTGGTGAATATGGTCCTCATATCTGGTAACACCCAAGCAATAGAAATGAGTCATCACAGCGTTGGATGTTGAGTGCAGTGAACTACAGGCACAGGGCAGAGCAGGTTTCTTTGCAGGGTCTGTGTGGCTGTAGCTGGTGCATTGTGTGTTCACTTACAGCTCCCGGACATTTCGACTTCATTGAAATCTATGTAACTTAGTCCATAGAATACCTAAAAGCACTACTATGTATATAGGGAATCTCAGATAATTGGCTGTATGAGACAGGGGAACATTGGCTCTGTCTGTGCATACATTTTTCAAATGAATTATTAAATGATACATTAAAACTAGTCTTCAAAGGGAGGAATTTTTTTCATGCTCCTCATAGGCTGCATCTCTTTTGCAATAGAACCATTCATGCAAATCGAAAACCATATTCTGTGAAATCTCTGAATAGCATTTTCAAATGTGGTGTTAGAAGAATCATTGAAAGAGAGACTAGATTTCAGAAAGATGAAAAATATATATGCACATTAAAAATGGCCTAATATAATTTAAATTTCTAAAATATGATTTCACACATTTCGTGTGGGTATAAATTTGATAGATCACCATCGAGATACAGTTGGGGTTTCTGCCAAACCTCTTTAATTTCTTTGCAGTGGTAATCAGAAAGGCAGAAATGAGAGACGGAGTGAGGGAGAGCGAGTGTATCTGTGAGTGTAAAACAGTCAAATGCTATAAACTCTCCTTTGAGGTAACTTAAGTTCACTAGAAATTCTCTAATATGATCATGAAAAAGCAAAACTGAGAGAAGGCTTGAAAATGAAAAAGAATTACTAGGAAATGAGATCAATTTATGCCTTTCAATATTTTTGAGTTCTGCCATTTAAAAAAAGTACTCAGAACACCCTCTTTATATACACATATATATAGCATAACAAAACATCTTTCTACTAAGGAATATGTATCTCTTCCCCCACCCCCAAAAAAGACAAGAGTTTTAGGAGATGAAGACAGCTTTCTTTTATTCAAATTTTATGATGTGCTTCTCTGATTAAATGCTAAAATGTCTTTGCCTAAGATTTCTTGATTTCTCTCCTTCCTAATATTGCTTTCTGGACATTGAATAGGCATTAGGATGGCAGCCAGTGAGCACTTTATAAATAAGGAAGCTTAAAGTTTACTGAAGATCCGTTGTCACAGTGCAATGGGAATGCTTCCGCTGGCCACCAAACCCTTGGTTATCGGAGAATTTGTTCTCTAGGCCCCAAACTAGATTTGTAACTTGCCTGATGACTCCAAAGCCATGTGATCAATAATTTGATTGTTATGGCCTTTGTTTTATATTTATCAGCACACAAATGAATGACCAATGATTACCATTTTCTGATTTCCCTCTCCCAGTCATTGGCACATTCGATCACTGTCTATTTTGGCTGGGTTCAGTTGTGAAGCCCTGACTTCTTCCTTAATTCATTATGCCTGGTAATTCCTCCAAAGTTACTGAGATGGGGCCTTCAATCAAGTCACTGTGTGGCCTCATTTTATCCCAGAGACTGTCTTGGGCCTTCTGACCCTCGCCGGGCCACTGTTTTTTGACGGATTCCAGCTTGAGGTCAATATCCAATTTCTTTTCTAGGTCTCACTACTCCTTGGCAGTCACAACATCTCTTCTATCATCTTGGCGATACGGTGGTCTGGATGCTGCTTCATCCTTCATGGTCAGATGAGGATCTCCCTTGCTCCTAAACTCTTACCTTGGCTGAATTTTACAGTCCCACTCATTGCCAGCTCACAGATCTGGAATCATTAAGCTGGCCTGTTCTGTTCTTCCTGGTGCAGGTGCTGAGGTGTTAACCTGTCTGAGTCTTCTGTCTTGTACTTAATCCCCAGGGCCTTCAGGCTGTCTTCATACACCACAGCTAAGTCTTTGGAAACCCTCATTTACCGCCAACCCCTTCCCACCCTTCCTCAATGTCACCTTTAAGTCACATCTGCATGATCTGAACTGACTGGATTTAGGTCAGACTCTGCCACAAGTGTTCTCTAGGATGTCATGGGTGTGTGAAAGTGTGGTAATTCCTAGGGAAACAAATCACTTCTTAACACAAAAGAAAACCGAGCATAACAGTTTTTAGATGGTGAGAATACATTATGATTTCTCATTAGCAAAATGTTAATGTTCTCTTGCATGCAGGACTCCCAGGATCTCTATTACCACCACCACTACGATTGTACTTTCAAAGGGTTTCTCACCCTTCTTGCTCATTAAACCTCACAAACACACGGGAGCTCCGGCATTTACTAGAGCGGGACCATTCCTAAAATGGGATTACGTGTAAAATCAGCACATCTGGCGAATTATGTAGAGCCAAATTGCTTTTCAAAAATCTCTTTATAAAATCATAAAATGTAGCATACTTGACTTGTTTACTTCACCTTCCTCATGAGGTCAATCCAACTAATTTTCTCTTACTGTTACGGAAAAGACTCAGACCGAACACCGGAGGAAGTGAAGAGGTTCCTTTATTCACGCATGCGGACCCAGAGGAGGCCGTCTCCAAATGCTGGGCCCGAGCTGTAGGGCGTGCCTAACTTTATAGCAGGCTTGGTGGACATTCTTTAGATTCGAGAGTGATTAGCAGCTTACAGAAGCAGAAAGCGAAAAGGTCTGGTTATCTCTAGGAGGCAAAAAGGTCTGGTTATCTCCTGGGAAGTGAAAGGGTCTGGATATCTCCTGAGTGCTTCCTTTTTCTAAAATAGTGGCTTACTTCCTCCATCACTACTACATTGAAAAAAATAATCACCATTGTTTTGGTTGAGTATCAGGTGAAGACCTTTTTTACAGAAACACTATTATTATTATTGTTCTTATCATATGCTAAATATATAGAGTTGAATTTGCACAAGTCTAATGTTCATATGACACAATGCTACTAAGGTCTTTCTATTTAAAGATAACAAATGTAATGCAAGTGAGGTTAGGTAATTTGCCTAAAGTCACAGCTAGATACTGAAAGGAATGAATTCATGACTTGCTTCTCCCCATCCTAAATCAGGTTCTTTTTCTATTAGTTAAAAGTTGATTAATTACTTTGGCCAGTGGGAACTAACTGATTGTTAGTGTTTTCCTGGTTTCTTGTGTTAAGTAAGCTCAGTCCAGGCTCAGCAAGAAAGACCACAGTGACCATCGGTCTGTCGTGGGAAAGGGTGAACAGAAAGGACATGCTTGCCTTGTATTAAGAATCAAGAATAGTTCTTTTTGTTTTTAACCTATCTGCACAATCACATGAAGATTTTAAATTCAAGAATTAATCATATCTTTCCCGTACGCTTTCAGTTAAATGAAGAGACTTAAAAAACATTAATAGAAGAGATAATTGATTGACTAATTTTAAGTGTATTTTTACGATGGACAAATTCCTAAAGTATTCATTAACTAATGGAATAATGGCAGTGTGTGATTGCTGTCTCTACAGAACAGGTTAAAAAGTGCATAATCATAATAGCTCCTTGTCTCTCAAAGAGCTGGGAGACAGCCCCAGCACACTGCCTTCCCAGAGAAGGATCAAGGGTCTTATTGATATTCATGGTTCTGTTTGCCTAAGGCTCAATAAGCTGTTCCACTTACTGGCTGCCCTAGAGGATGAAGAGAAAAGGAAGAAGAAAAAGCTGCCATTGTGCTCTGGAAACAGCCATTTAGACCCAGTGTGGAAATATGCTCAAGGTTCCTGGGGGACTTATCTTAACAAATTCTTGCACCCAACCTTCAAGGCTGCCAAAAACTAAGACCTGTCAGTTCTCCAGTGGCCTGTGGTGTGTGCTCTGTGTGGTGACCCATCCTTAGGCAATGTGAGGAGAGAGCATGAGGATAAACTTGTATACTGCCTCCTACTCTGAGCTTGCTTTCAGAGACCAGCAGGATTGGCCTTCCTTTTACTCTGATAGAAAGGGTCTTTTACTTTAGTTTGATGAGAAAAGTTGGGCATCTGGCCACCCCAGGACTGTCCCCAGAGATGCTAGATTTTCTGCTGTCACTAGAACCCTGATTTTTACTCTTAGCTCTGGGGCATCAGGCAGGATTCTTCCTCAACACATTTCACCCTACACAGGGGTGCCATGCACCCTCATTCACGCTTTGGGGAAAACTCTCACTGCCTAAGGGCTTTGCATGGGACCTATTTTATGAAAGGTTTGGATATCACCCCAGTGGCAGATGCAGTAAGGAAACTTTCTGATACTTCAGAATTGGAGATAACTTTGTCTTGAATAATAGACATTAACTCTCCCAAAGTGTCCCTTGCTTATTTATTCTGATCACCTGGATATTTTCTCTGCTTAGTCTTCCCCTTAGTGATCACTGCCTTCTTCATGACCCTTTCTTTGCCTCAGACAGGCCACACACAGCTATGCTCTGGCACAGTCTGCAGAGATCCTCACCCCACGCTCCTTGGTTGCCATCTGGAGCTTCTAAATTTCAAAATCCATTACAGACAAATTTAATTCTGAGTTCCCATCACGAATCAGGCTCTGTACTTACTTTGCACATCCAAATTACACATGAAAAGCTTTTCTCTTCCAAAGCACCTGCCTTTGAATTTCACGTATCCCTTGAATGTAGAGCTGTGGCAAGTTATTGTTTTTTTTAATAATTTTTATTTCCCTTCCTGAGAGAGAAACAAAGACAGAGACAGACAGAGAGAGACGGGGAAAACTAACATGCGCTGAGTATCTAATAAATGTTGAGCGTGATACCGGGAACATTTAAATAGTTTAATCATTTAAATGATAAACTACTTCTACCTCTTTTGTGGCCGGATAGTCAGTGTTCAGCATATGGGCACTGAATTGAGACTGACCAGGTTCAAATTCCAGCCCCAAATCTTCTGTGAGATTTTAGTCAAGTTATTTAGTAATTCAGATTATCTCTACAGTGCAGATGATAAAAAGCTTTGGAATAAAGGTTCCTTGTGAGAATTAAATGAGATACTTTGTGAGAGCAACGCACTCAGAGCCTCTGCTGCTGCTGCTGCTACCACCATGGTGATGGTTGTGATGGTGATGCTGATGCTGATGAAATCAGGACCTGCCCCTCTACAGTCCTCCTGGTGAGACAAATGCACATTAAGTTCATTTCTATGAAATGATCATTCCCTCGAAGATCAAAGCCAAAGAAGTGCAAAGATGACCCTGGCCGATGCACCCTTCTATTACACAGACTTTGACAGGTGCCAGGTTTACTGAAGGCCCGCCAAGAAGGGGACCATGGACACAGCGCAGGTCTCAAGAGTCACGCCCCAGAACGTCCATGATTTGTTTGAGACCCACTGTCATTGAAGAAAGACTCCTTTCTGTCTTTCGCTGAGTCAGGTGGGTTATGACAACGTATTGCTTGCTCATTACTACAAGAGGGTGAGGAAAGGATAATAAAAGTCAAGGAAACAAACGCAACAACATGAGTTCCTTACCTTGGCCTGCGAGATGCTCCTGACCTGCTCCTCTCTTAAAGCAACAGAGCAGAGCACCAAATCCAAGAACTTGCCTCCTCCACTTAACCCTTTCTGTGCCAGCTAGATTCATAGCAATAGGGCAGAATGCAATTTAACAGAACACATAAAAAACAAGAGCTTTTCTGGAGACCAGCAATAACAAATGATCACTTACGAATCCAAGACTTGTACTTAGCACCCCCCAAAAAAACGATTCCAGTATGTTAGAATATATTAACCCTGAAAAATAGGAGAGATGCTTTTGAAAGATAAGTATACAATTGCATTGAAAGTCTTAAGCAGTAGGTATTGTTCCCTGCATTTCTAAATTTTATCATTTTTCAAGGTTTCACCCAAATGCTAGCTCTCCAATGAAACATTGCCTTGCAACCTCCTTAACACCTTGGATTTTTCTTAGAAGAGATTTTGCTTATTATTTATTCCCAGGGTCTCTTATGAAGTTGCGTCGGGAAGTCAGCTTGACTGGGACCGAGGATTGGCTTCCACATTGGCTCCTGCACACAGCTGGAGGTCCATGCTGTCTGTGGACAGGAGGCCTCACTTTCTCTCTACATGACCCTTCTATGGGGTTGCCTGCGTGTCTTCACAACATACAACTGGCTTCCTCCAGAGCATGGGGTCCAGGAAGGGGCAAGGCAGAACCCAAAATGTCCTTTCTGACTAAGCCTCAGAAGTCACACACTCTGATTTCTTTTGTAGCTTGCTGGTAACACAGAGAGCCACAATTCCGTATGAACGAGGACTACAGAAAGGTCTGAAAGCCAGGAGGTGGAAATCACTGGGGACCCTTTTGAAAGCTGACCACTACATGTATTGTTTTGCATGATAATTACTTTTGTTTGTACCGTAACAGTCTAGGGGAAATCTATTTTGGGGCTCTATTTTTCATATTCTTATCTTTTACATAATCAGCATACAACAGAAACATAATACATGTTTCACGAGAGGAAGCATAGACAGAAAACAGATGGTAGGCAATCCAAGTAGGCATTATAAAGACCATAGGTACTCCCATTTAATGGGACCATCTAGACACACATTTTATTCATAGTTCTTAGACAGGGGCAGAAGGGCCTGTCTGAAAATTATGGAAGCTGCAAAAACAAAGTGACCTATCTGTGGTATTCATTCCTCTTTAATATGTTTTAGATGTTTCACTAAAAAATATGTGTATTTGGGGGAAGGTGCTTATTTCATGAAATATGATGTGCTTACAAATGTTGCTGTCATACAGAGGTATCTACCATCATAAAATAGAACACTTTTATTTGTGGAAAAGATTGATGTCAAGTTAGTTTAATATGCCACGTTTTTATTTTGTACCTATTTTATGCCAGTTTTTATGTTTATTGATAGAATTAAAAAAAAAAAACTAAAACATTAAGTCATTTTTCTTTCTCTAAAAGAATTCACAGTGCACTCTAGTACCTATGAAATGAAAATGATGCAGAATTTATAGAGTTAAACCATAGGAGAAAAGTGCTGTAGTTTTAACAAATTCAATTATCCAGAGAAGCAAATCCATTTTGTTTTTGTTAATAGCACTGAAATTTGCATGCCACTCTTTTAATTAAAGCAGTTGAGAACACATGTTGTTCACTTCACGTCTATATATTTCCTCAGGGAACAAGTCAAGCTTTATGATAAAGCATAATGAAAATAATTTATATGTAAAACAATAAACCCATTTCTCTAACCTAGAATTTTTCAAATGAGGTATTTCCAGATCACCTGTCTCAGACTCTCCCCGGGAAAGAGAGTGATATTAGCTAAATAGTTGATTACTAGGAGTCACCTCAAACCTACAAATGTAATCTCCTAGGGGGCAGCCAGGAAATGTTTTATGAACTACTTAGGTGACATTTATATACATGAACTTGGGAAACCAGTTCTCCAACAGCAAAAGTCAGTGTATGATAAACAACTAGGGCAAATTTCTGAGGTTTACTTGTTTTCCAATTAATTTATATTACACCTATTATCTTTCTCTTGGCATCATCGCAATGACTAGTAAAGTGCTGCTACCCTAGTCAAGATAAATAAAGGCTAACCCATAGAAGAAATATGCCTCCGAATCTCAGTGACATAACAAAGGTTTGTTTTTCTTATATCACAGTCCACGCGGAATACAGGTATAGCATGACTCATTTCCAGGTTTCCATGATTATCAACGCAAGAAAGGGAGCAAAAGGAAACATGTACTACATTTACAAGTGTCCACCCAAAAGTGAACTGCATTTTATTGGCTCAAGTGTCATGTGGCCACACCTAACTTAAAGAGGGCAGGGTAAATACAACTGTTTTCTAGAGGAATAAAATGAGGACTATTTGGTAACCAACACTCATGACTACACCAAGCTCCACCCTTAATCTCTTCCTCTACCAAGAAATTGGAGTCGCGGCTTGAAATACTTGTATTTGCCTTTTTATTTGTTATTTAATTTATTGGGGTGATATTGGTTAATAAAATTATATAGGTTTCAGGTTTGCAATTCTATTATACATCATCTGTATATCGTATTGTGTGTTCACTATCCCAAATCCAGTCTCCTTCCATCACCATTTGTCCCCCCATACCATCTTTTACATCCCCCAACACCCCTTTCCTTTAATATTCACCAAACTGTTTTCTGTGTCTATGATTTGTTTTCTTTGCTTAATTTTTTCACCTTTTTCACGCAGCCGCACAATTCCCCTCCCCTCTGACAACTCTTAGTCTGTTCACTATCTGTGAATCTCTATTTTGTTTGTTAGTTAATTATGTTCATTAGATTCTACATATAAATGAAATCATATAGTACTTGCTTCCTCTGATCGGCTTATTTTACTTAGCATAATGCTCTCCAAGCCCATCCATACTATCACAAAGGTAAGATTTCTTTCTTTTTTATGACTGAGTAGTGTTCCATTATGTAAATGTGCCATGGCTATTTTATCCACTCATCTGTTGATAGACACGTGGGCTGTTTCCAAATCTTGGCTATTTTTCTATTTTAACTTTTCTTAAGTCATGAGCTATTAATAGGTATCTATTGAAATTTAATTAATATATACCCAGATATTCTACTGTTCTTTTCCAATTTGGTTCAACCTTTTAGGTCTATATATGGCAATATCTCCTGTATGTCAATATCTTCTGAAACAATATCTCCTGGACTATTTTGTTAAATCGTCCTTGCATTTTGTTTTCATGCTTGTACTTTATGTATATTTTTATCAAGTTGCTTCTCATGCTTCTTTTCCAGTTGTTTATCGTATTGTGGTTCATAGTTATTGTAGCTTTGCTTGTGGATTGCATCCTCATTGTAGATGGAGCAAGAGCTAGTCCTGTGAAGACAGATAGGTGAAGGGGTGCATCACAGACAAAGAAAAATCTGCATTTAAGCTCATTGACTAGAAACAACGGGACCAGAAAGCTAGACAGGAGCTGGGTCATGGTGTACGTTTCATGTCTTTCTTATTCCTGAGATAATTATGATGAAGAAAAAAAATTAAAGAAATAACTCTCAACAAAAATGTTTTGAAAAGATGTGATGATTAAAGTCATCTTAAGTTGAAAGAAAAGAAAGAGCTTGTTTAATCAAAATGACTTTAATCTTAGTTATAGAGTCACTGATATTGCAGAAATTAGTATTTGCATGGGGTTATTACCCTAGAAGCACTGAGCACTATGATTTGGTGGAAAGAATTCTCAACTGGGAACATGAAAATTCATGCCTTATTTCTGGTTTTTGTCATTAAGGTAGTTCTATAGTTTTAGATAGCTCAGATAACCTTTGTGTTTCAGTTTCTTCATAAATAAGATTGACATTTTTATAGTTTTCTTATTTAATGCATAAGGTTATGACATGATGGGTGTATAAAGGTCCCATAAAAAATGAAATTAAAATTATCATCAATAATCAAGATATTCTTGATCCCCATAATAAACAATTCATAGGACATGCCATCAATATTTAAAGTAATAAAAAGCTCACATTAGTTTGGGCCTTTAGTAATGGAGAAAAAGTCTATTAGATTTTTTTTTTTACAATAAACTTTATCAAGACTAGAATCCTTTCCTTAATAAAAAAAATGTAATATTTAAAATCAAGGCTTAAAATTAAAAAAAAAAAAAAAAACTGGACCAATTTTAAACATATATATGTTCATGTTATTTATATAAAAATGTCTGATTATTACTGGTTGCTTGGGCTTTTATTGAAAAATCTCATCAAAATAATTAGAATTATCACTTTGATTCTGGAATATATCATTTTATAATCTACTGTAATTTTCCATTAATTATAAATATTGACCCCTTGACCAATCAGAACATTTTCTATCAGTTAATTATTCTTCAAGAATCCCATTTACTTTTTCAATAATCATAATAAATGCCACTCATCATGAACTTTTCTGTGCCATTTAATAAAGGTTATATTAATTTGAAAGTGAAATCACTTCTACATATCCATTTGGAGCTGTCCTTCATGATGTCCAATGGCATGTCCAGATCCAGAGTTTAAGGAACCAAAAGCACAAAGAAATGTGGAGTCATGTAAACAAACCCTAAAAACATGAAATCATCAGACTTATCTCTAGATCATAATGTACTAATAAAGATTAGACCAGCCTTCTTTTTTTAAACAAAATACTTCATTCAACCTATGATTTGGAGGTACTTAATATATTCCAGGTACTATCTATACTCTTGGACTTTCAGAGAAAATATAAGGCAGACAATATAAGGTTGACCACAAAGAACATGTGATCTTTCTTTTTAACTCAGGCAAAAGTTACAGATAGTAAATGTACAATTGCATGAATATTGACAAATGTATTCTCTTGTATAACCAATACTCAATCAAAAGAAATTATTTCCATCATCTCACAGGGTTTTTACATGTCTCCTTCCAATCAACTTTTATTCCTTATGGCCAACCATTGCTCTGATTTCTAGTAACATAGATTAATTTGGCCTGATTTAAAACTTTATAGAGACAAACTCCTACAATCTGTATTATTTTGTGCCTAGCGTCTTTTGCTTTCACTTAGTGTAGGCTGGTATCAGTTATATCATCATCAGGAGAGTAAGAGAAGTATTGTAATTTATACTTTTAAGGAATCAAATATTGAAAATGTAATTTCTGAATTTCAAAAGGAAATGCTGAGTGTGGCACGTGTGTGTACGAGACAGAGAAAGAGAGAGAGAGAGAGAGTTTTCACAGTTTAGAGGTTCAAACAAGTCCTCTAGGCCTAATTATTTTAAGTATAGACCTGAAACCTAAAGTAAAGTCGGGAGATAAAGGGAGTAGGAGAGAGTTCAAGACTTCTTAAGTTATTCATAAAGTATGAAGGCTTTAATCAGATGATATTGCCAGGGTATTATTGGAGAAAGCTCAAGGTTGTGTAAAAATATCTTTATATTCCTTGAAATCTTTCTCTCTAGGGGTCTGTCATATTGCCACTTACTTGTGGATAAAGGCCATGCTTCCAACTTCAAGGACTCCCAGCAACGGATATATACATAGGACTTCTATTGATGGATACTTTCTGTCTCAAACCATTTTATGCCAAGTTGTCTAGATAATTCAGAATTCCTTTCTTTTGATGTTATTATGTCAGATAATGGAATAAAAATTAATTTTAAACTAAAATTAACTAAGTGATCTATGTTCAAAATTTCTCAGAGAACTTTTATATTTAATTTGTTTGAGAAACACAACAATCTTATAACATAGTTTTACTGCTATTGAAAAGGAGAAAGCTTTAAAATAGACTCATAAGTTCAACTACACTCATCACCTATTTAAAAATTACATTATCTTATTATCTAACAGAGAAATGAGCTGGCTTATCATCTCTTTCTTGGACTGTCTACTGAAAGCCAGTCCAAGAGGAGCCAGGGAAAGCCCTTCTTCATTGTCTTGGTTTGGGTAATGCCTTGCTGTAGCCACCTAGGAATATGAAAGACTTGTACATAATATACCTGGGGTTTGCTTTTTTTTCTGTCAGTAACATAAAAGATTAGTTCAATTTTCCTGATATAGCCATTCATCTATTGAGAATTTAAATCACATTAGGAATTCCCATTTTCAATTAAATTTTATTCCCTATGCCTTTTAACTACAAGGAAGGAAAATATCAGACAAAAGAAAAAGTTATTAGGCTAGAATGTAATCTCAATGTGTCTCATTATTTCATAGTTTTTACTGTCTTTCCCTTCTTTTGTGCCTTAGAGACTGTAGTCAAGCTACATTTATACCTGCAACCTTATGGTCTATTTTAGATGTGTAGTTAGACCAGCTTTTTACAAAATTCTGTTCACTCTGCAGTCATTTATATTTATAGTGCTTTGGAGAATAGCCCCTACTTAAGGCATTAAACTTATAGAGTCTAGTTATACTCCAGCCTATGTTGTCTGAGGTTCAGTTATGTACAAAGCTATTTGGTCATTTCGGGTTGGTTTTGAACAAGTACTCTTTGGTTGAAATGTCAGCAAACCTGTTCTCAAGTCAAATGAGGAAAAATAGGATTGATTCTCTTTCTATATAAGTCCATATTCACATTCACGAGAAATTTTAATGAAAGCGCCAGGGGTAGAAATGTAATAAGAAGCAAGTTTATTTATTTAGATGACTTAAATGCAATTTTCAAAACTAAGTAGAGTCCTTTTTAATTTTTTAAATAAACCTTGCATATTAAAATAGATTTAGATACAGAAATATTGCAATTGTAACAGAGTTCTCATATACTTCATACCCAGTTTCTCCTATTATTAACAGCATCACTGTGGTACATTTGTTACAATTAATGAACTAGTATCTATACATTATTATGAATCTTCATGATCCTTCGTATGTTGCATTGTGAAAAGTGTCTCTACTCTTCTCAAAACAGATTGAAATGCATAATTTCCCACCCAAATAGAGATAAGGAACCACATGAATGATTTCAAACAGTGACTGTTTAAAACAGAGTCTATACTTTATTTAGACTTTGTCCGATTTTTACTTAGTGCTTTTACCCTGTTCCAGAATCCCACATAGGACACCATATGACCTTGAGTCATCATGTATCCTTAGGCGATTTGTTTTTTGTGTTTTTTTTTTTTTGGCAGTGATGGTTTCTCAGAATTTCCTTGTTTTAGATAACCTTGGCAGTTTGAAGGGGTACTTGTCAGGTGTTTTGTAGAGTTTCCCTCAGTTACATTTGTGTGATGATCAGTCTGTTCTGATGGGTTTTGGGGGAGACCCCAGATCTAAAGTGCTACCCTCATCACAACAGATGAAGGGTATGTACTACTGATGGGAGTTATCATTGTTGATGTTGAGCTTAATTGTGGGATGGACATAGTGTTGGTCAGGTTCCTCCATTTTAAAGACTTTTTCTCCTCCCTTTCCACACTGTCCTCTTTGGAAGGACCCCACTGTGTGTCCACATTGAAGGAATGGGTATCATTTTTTACCTTCTGCAGGACAGCAGCTAAATCAATTATTTAGAAATCTTCTACATAGGAGATTTGTTTACTCCCCCTCATTTGTTTATTCAGTCATTTATAGCAATAAGGACTCATTTATTTATTCTTGGACTATAATCAGATACTATTTTATTTACTGTGTGCTCAAATTGTTCTATCTCTTTCAGTTGGTCCCTGTGTACTTTGGACATATATCCCCACCATAGAACAATGATTGTTTGTTTATTCCATCATTTTATTAAAATACATAATAGAAAAAAATGTTAGGAAAAATTTCAAGAGCATAAAGATGTTGGGAAAATATATGAATGGACTAAATGTTTTTGTTTTTTTTTTTAAACTAGGAATTTTATTATAAAACCAACATTAGATTCCCCTTTCAGTGGTTCTAACCGTACAAAAAAAAATTTGAAATGTTACAGCGGTGAACATAACATGGGCACAATGTAATGCCTAATTCAGAGAACTCAACTAAACGTTTCAAGTAAATCTTTACATATGTATATTTGAAGGCAATACCATTAATGCCAGTTCCCGAATACTGAGTTGCTTTTATTCCACTTCCTAGTTGACTCTTTTCTTATGATTTCTTCTGTTATTATTATTTTTTCCCCCAGATCACCACCTTTTGTTCCCTGGTCACCTTCCTCTGCCCCTGTAGGCAGACCTCTGCTCTTTGGTGATCTTCAGAAGAGAATTTCTCAATAGCAACTAGACCTTCTTTGTCTGAGACACTCTTCCTCCCGGGCTTGAATTCCTTCCTCTGTACATACAACATATTTAAACTATATGGAACCTAAATTCCACATAGGTCTGAAATGTCATGATTCTGGTTACCTATGGTGGTTCTGATGAAGAGACCATGTCATAGAAGCTCCTGCTTAACTACCAGTGGAGAAAACAAGGTGCCCACGGAGTGAGTGGTGCAGTCAGGAACAACTCTAGGTTTCTGACCACCAAGCCCACTCTCTCCCCCTCTTCCCTCTACTGCCTTTGCATGGTGTGTATTGATAAGATATTCATCCACTGATCTCTGTGAAATTCAATATAACAAGTGACTTTATGTGCAAAGTATTGTGGGAACTCTTAGAGGAGGTGATTTTTGTTACATCTTGAAGGCAGAGTAGAACTCTATTGAATGGAGGGGGTAATTTTGAGTTGCCTCTTTCAGGTAGATGATTAGAACCTCTCTGTACATGAATTGCACATGCTAGGATCGAGGCATGCGACTCCCTAGGACATTCAAGCAGCAGCAGGTACTTGTTTATAAGAAACTGCTCTTTTCAGTGAAGGGCAGCTATTTTTTTTTTTTTTTTTTTAAGCTACAAGCTTTAGGATTAATTACCCTCCCAATTCCTGGGATCTTTAATCCATTCTATTAGACCTACACCAATAGTGTAAGAAAGGAGAGTCATCTTCATGATCCTTAGTAATCTTACTAAGATTACTGTGAAAAGTGTCTCTACTCTTCTCCAAGCAGATTGAAATGCATAATTTTCCACCCGAATAAAGAAGAAGAGCAACAAGGATTATTTAAAACAGTGACTAATTCCATTTCCCTCTCCAATTAGTCTGGGTTAAGGAAGTGGAGAGAAGAAAATGCTATGATTCCCAAGGAATTGGCACTGTTTCAAGTTCTTTGAGATATAGGAAAGAAATATGAAATACATTTCAGGTATGAAATTAACAGCTCACCAATTGAAAGAGCAAGATTAATGCACTTGAAATGATTAGTTTACAATGCAACCTTATGTAATTAATGGCTAAGTTGTGTGTCCCTGCCTCCTGCCCAGCATCAGATCAATACCTGATTAATCCTGGGTATCCTTTTAAATATGTTTTTGACTCAGAGTAAGAAACTTACAAGTTGAAAATAGGTCAAACTACTTTCTTTGAGAATTAGTGACTGGCTTCTGAATTGTGTATACTTTCCCTGTAGCATGGTCATTGTAGATATGCACTGTAAACAGTATGAGATGCTTCCAACATGTTTTCTAAACAGGAGCTTAAACCAGTTGATGTTCTTGAATATTTGTGATAAAAGTGGAAACGGATGGTGAAAGTATGGCACCTGATACAATGTGGCTATTTGGCAGCAGCTCCATAAACACACATTGACTTGCCTGAGTTCTAGGTGTGATCAAACATCTCGTGGTTCCCTTAAAATCACACAGGCAGGTAAGTGGTGGTGAGTCAGCAGGGCTGGCTGCACCAGCTAAGAGGGTGCTTCCTTGACTCCCAGTATCCAGGGCTGCTCTGATGCCCATCACTCGTGTCTGCTGAGGCTATATTTCACATTTCTCAGGATGAGCATGTCAACCTTTATACCATTTTTTGCTCAAATCTCACTTGTTTCCCTTTTTCCCTCCCTCATCTTTCCAGCTCTGTCTATAGGGGTTCCTGTAGTCTTATCTTTCCTTTCCTTCTCTGTGCATTTTCTCAGTAGAATGCTCATCTGCCCTTGAACCAACGTTAGCATCTCTGTCTGTGTTCCTGTCCCTTGTGAGGAGTATTCCTCATCCTTAGAATTCCCTTTGCCCATGGATTATCTTCCCTATAAAGTGTGCCTCCTCAGCTCCCTCAAAAGAGGGCAGACCCATGGCTCTGCTCTTCCGCCTCCCCATCATGGAAAATCGGTTTTCTTCTCTGGACTCTTGGCTCCACAAAGGGGGAAGCATATCTTGCTTGCTGAATGGCTGTTTCTCTGAAATTTTTCATGTTTATTTCAATACATTCCAATATAAGTATAATAAATCTTTACTGTGAAAAGTTTAGAAAACAGAAACACATGTAAAGAACATACAATTACCTATACTCCATTTCAGAGAAGTGATTTTCTTAAATTTTATAAAGTTTCTGCCTGTCAGTTTTCATTATCAAATGTATAAAAATAATATCGCATTTTTTACATTAGTAAAATATATATAACTGTATATTCTCTTACTTTGGCTGAGCATCATATCACAAACAATTCTTCATAGCTTTAAAAAGCCTTCAAATATAATATTTCTCTCCATATCTTATTTAACCATTCCAGATTTTTCTTTGCAAGTTTTTGCATGCATATATATATTTATGGTAAATGTTATATATATATATATGTATACACACACACGTGCACACACACACACACATATTCCACATTTTTTAGGATGCATTCATTAAAGTAGCATTACTGGATCAAAAGTACATAACTCAGAATATATTATTAAAGATATTTAAGATTCTTAACTATATTTTGCCAAACTGATTTCTGGAAGTTAGCACCAATTCCTACTTTTCTCTTTATCACATGAAAATATCAATGGAAGTGGCTACTTGTTAATATTAATTACTATTTTTAAAATCTTTGGTAATATGTTTGAAAAATATTAGCATTGGATTTTTAAATGTAATTTCATTAATAACATGAAAGTGTGTCATATATATATATATACATATACATATATATGTATATATATATATAAAACTTTTTTTTAAGTGAAAGGAAAGTTTTATTTGAAGAATAGACAGACTCTCCACAGCAGGGAGGGAACTCAAGTGGGTTGCCCTATATATTTTTAATTATTTATAGATCTGCTTCTGTAAATTATCTATGCTTAGATTTTATTTTTGTTTGTTTTTTATCATTTGCCTGTTGGGGTCTTGGTAATAAACTCTTTTTAAATGTAAACATTCACTGTTTGCATTTTTAAAAGTTTATGTCTTTTCAAGGCAATTTTTAACAATCAAATTTATTCTTTTGGTTTATAATTATTTTATATATCTATATTTATCAAATAATTTATTTAGATAAAATAAATACATAATTATATGTGAGATTTTTGTGGTTTAGTTATTTGCATTTAATGAGAACTCTTTTTAGAGAATGGTGTCAGAATTCTAAAGAGTTTGTTTCCATTTACTTAATGTTTAATAGCATCTATTAAGTAGCCCATTTTTTACCAATATTTGGTATTTTGCTATTATATATTTATCAAATTTAAATACCTCTTTTATAAAGTCATCATATGCTTACTATTTTACTTATGCATATTTACATATGATATACACATATAAAACATGTTTATACCTATATGTATACCTATAGAAATTATAACTATAAATATTGTAATACTTATGAAATAAGCTATATAACATGTAGCTATTGCATATTAATGTGTTTGCCGTACATTTATATATTCACAAGTACGTGTAAATGTGTGTGTGTGTGCATGTGAACATGTGTATATTTTCTGGGCTATCCATTTAATTTTTATCTGTTGGTCTATTTTTTCATATTAACATATTGTTTTAATTGTTACAGTTTTAAAATATCTGGTAAGAGAAAGCCCTACTGTATTCTTCTTTCCCATTTTTACAGTAGTTGCCGATCTCTTTATATAAATGAACATTGAGAATATGTTTTTTAATGTCATTTCTGCTACTCACTCGATGTCCACCACCAGTCTCCTTTCAATTTGCTTGGAATTCCATGCATTTTGTATTTACTTTGAACAAATTAGGCTGTCCATAAAATTCACTCTCTTCTTTGGGAATATGACCTCTGCCATTAATTCTTCATATGTTCTAAATATGGTTTTTTTTAAAATTATTGTTTAGTTCACAAAGGTCTAGTCTAATTTGAGGGTGCTAATGGATTTTCCCCCATTTTATTTTCTGATTGATTATTTATAACATACAAAAAATTATTTGAATGTTTATAGGCATTCTGATTTTTAGATGTTTATATTATCCCAAAGTTTCTGCAGTTGATTTTTGTTTATTACAAAAAGTTGCACTTGGCCGGTGTGGCTCAGTGGCTGAGCATCAACCCATGCACCAGGAGATCACCAGTTCGATTCCAGGTCAGAGCACATACCCAGGGTGTGGGGCAGATCGCCAGTGGGGGGCATGCAGGAGGCGGCTGATCAATGTTCTCTCTCATCGATGCTTCTATCTCTCTCTTCCTCTCCCTTCTCTCTCTAAAATCAATAAAGAAAAAATTAAAAGAAAAGTTACAAACCTATAGAAAATTGCCCTGGCCGGTTAGGCTCAGCGGTTAGAGCTTAGGCCTACGGTCTGGAGAGACCCGGGTTCGGTTCCCGCTAAGGGCATGTACCTCGTTGCAGTTTGTCCCTGGCCCTGGTTGGTCGTGCGGGTGGCAGCCACTCGATGTGTTCCTTTCATATCGATGTTTCTCTCTCTCTCTGTTCCTCTCTCTCCCTCCCACTCTACCTGAACAAAAAATGGAAAAATGTCCTCGGGTGAGGATAAAAAAAAAAAAAAGAAAATTGCACATAATTCATATAATAATAAATATCCCTGTAAGAAACAAATATACATATATACATATTTTTGTTATTAATTATATTTTAAAAGTGCTATTAATAGTATTTTTTATTTATTTATTGAATTATACTTAATACCTTTTTAAACATCCAGTAGAGAAAAAATAGGTACATTAGAATAAAAGAGGATACATTTTCATTATATGTTTACACTGTGATGTTACTCTAACATCTTGTCTATGTCATATACATTGTTTAAATACATGTGTATAATGTTGTGCATGTTTTAACACAATTTAAAACTGTTAAGTTTCATTTTTGATAGCAACTGTATTTTCTGTTCTCCTGAATAACACTGTAGTCCTTATGTGAACTGCAGTTTCTTCCATTTTTTTTAGTTGACTCAAGTGCACCTGTTCTATTGGCCTTTGTAACTATAAAAGAAATATCTTTCATAAACACTTTTCGTTGCCAGTACTGTAGGAAATGCAAATGAACCACATGGCATCTGTTTTGCAATTAATTGGTGATAAAAAGAAACAACAGCTTTATTATTATTTCTCCAATAGCTATTTCCTAAGACAAGACATGCCACTTTACTTACCATTGTGAGAATAATTATCCATTGAGCGCCCTGTCACTAGAAGAATGAAGGTCAACATTTAAATTTCCTGTCTCCCTCCATTGAAGGAGAACTGATACCATTACATCACACATATTCCATCATTGCTACAGGCTATGAATCAGTCCACACAATGAAATATTATAGAATGACATCTGGAATTATTGTGACATAGCATGAATTTTTAAAACGATGTATATCTCTAGTCATTATTGTTATAAAAGGAACTAAATACATATTAACTATTAAGTCAGCATCCTTGTTGGGTGGACTTATGTTAATAAACATTAAGGATAGTTCAGATTTAACTCTGAGATTACCTGAATTGCTGAAAACTAAGAAGTGTCAAATAAAAAGATTTACTTTATGGGTTGATCCATCAAGATGGTCTCATACCACATGATCCTCCTATGCAGCAAAAACAAACAAACAAAAACAAAGAAAATCACTAGTTGCACTGCAAATGTGTTCTGTGGGATGAATGAATGAAAGTGAGCAGAGGCCAAGTCCTTTGACCCCTAAGCACATTGTAACACAAATTGTTTGTGTTCACACAGCAATATATTCTTTTTACTGAGCAAAGACTACCTTCGGCAACAAATTAAGTATCATAACTTTATTTCCCTTCCTGTAAAAACAACTATGAGTTTATTTAAAATGCATTTTTGCTTAAATATTGTTTAATATTACAACGAAGACCATTAAAGTTACACAAAAAAAAACTACTACTCTGTTCTTTCTCATAGTTTCATTTATTTTGGTTAGTGAACAGTCTCGTCTTGCTCCTTAATATGGTACGTTTAGTCATTTCATCATATTGAATAACTTTGCATTGACTCAAAAAGAGAAATTTAAAGAGATTTCTACAAGTTATTAATGGGAACTGAATGTCAAAATCACTAACAGAAGAACATGTTTTAAATATTTTATTCCAATCTGTTACACCTCTACTTTTTCACAGGTTTCTATTTGTGTTAAAAAAAAAAAAATTATGCTATAGTCTGAAACTTGACATTCAGGTTACTAGGCTGTAAGAATTTTTGAGACAACAGTTTAAAGAGTCTGTTAGCTAATATTAGTTTTATTCTTTAGTCAAATGCCATTGGTATATTTAGAATGATTTATTTCCCTTCAGCACTATGGAAGTTGAAGATTATATGCTCTGGCAGCCACATTTTGCGATAAATCTGAGTAAATTTACATAACATTTCATAACTTCCTAATGGAGAAAGGGAGTTTACAAAGGAATTAAAGGTCCTTAGGAAAAAAAGGAGATGGCATAAATTAGGATTTTGGAATAATTGCATTTGGAGAAGATTTATTTGAACCTTGGAGGAGGGAGTCAGTTCAGGGGGAGCGAGTTAGTTCAGAGGGACGGAGGGACTGTGGAATTTAGTACTTCATTTGGACTCAGATCAGAATTAAAACTAAAAAATAAAAAAAAAAACTAAGACATGATGGTTGTCTTTATATTTTCTGTTGTTTATGGCATTTAGAGAGCATGTCCATATCCAATTTACTAGCAAAGAGTGAAGGGACCTGTACTTATCTACAAAACTGAAATTCAGAATTGGTGATGCCAACACCTATGTCAAAAATTCAGTCGTGAAACTCATGGTGACTCATGACAGAACAGGACATTGGGATATGCTCATCTGGAACTGGACATGTTCTCGGATCCTTCCTTCCAGATCTGCACTTGACCCTTGACTTCCACTACATTCCTGAGCTTGACCTCAACCCTTACACTCCCCCTTTTCTTCACTCTTCTTTAGCTCACCTTTTCCTTATTCTTACCCACTATGGACTGTGCTTCTTCCCTGTGCTTCACCCTAGAGTTGGGAGAAGCAGCTGTCAAGGATAGATGTCTGGCTCAGCGAGAGGGTGAATAGTACATTTTACTTGATCTAAAATAATAATAATAATACTAACATGAAAGGGCAAAGGTTGCTTTTTAAAACCTTGTATGGACCGGATATGAGTCCACATAGTCCTCCTATTAAAAGATCTGGTGTCAAAATGCCATCCATCCTTTTCAAGCATATTGTCTGGGCCAATTGGTCGTTCTTAGAAGCTGAGTCATAAATGCACCATGGATTCTGATTGGTTGTAGCCACATGGATCTTATCTAACCTCTAGGGAGTCCCTGTGGCTTTATGCAAGTGCCATTGCTAGTTTGACTCTAAAGAGACCTAGCTCTAAACTCATCAGGCACTATCTGCTCTACTGTGGTATATTTAGAACGTGTCCATATGACTTATACAAACTCAGCATTATTCTAAGACTGGGTAGACAGTCTGTTCATAAATAGACCATATCTTTTCCTGAACATTTTGATGTTGATACAAAACAGATGATAAATTACATAAGCTGAAAAAATAAAAGTGAGAATTTGACTTATTATTTTTTATTTTTTGAGTCAGTATGCCTGAGGTTGAATGACATACAGAAGGCACGCACAAAAAACTTCTGACCTTATTTAGTGCTTCTTGTCACGATTTCCCACCATCATATATGAGGCAGATGCTGAAGGGCTGGTGGGTTTGTCAAAGTCAAGATTATTGACAAGTTGCTGGCCTACAAAATTAGGACAAGGTGACAGACAAAGAGCTAATTTCCCTGGGCCCATAATCCCCCTTTTGTCCCCTGTGAAAATCTGGTCATATTCTTCATTGCTTAGGTCGTCTTTATTTTGGGTTTTGAAATAATGTCCCACATCACATTAAGAGTGGTTAAAAAAACAGCTACCTGATTAAGCTCTAAATCATGTCTGAATTTGGTGTTGAAGAAGAGAGTGGAGAGTAGGGGACAGAGGCAGGTGGGGACAGTGTCTGCAGAGACACGCACCAGCTCTGGTGGTGGCACCTTCCCCAAGTACTGCTGAGTTCTCCACCGTTTTCCTTTCCCATCTCTCTGCCCTGAAATATCTAACATTAGCTACTTGCAAAGACCTATATCCTTCACCATGTTGTTTAATTCTCCATCCCTGCTGTGCAGTATTGGAACTGTCCCTTCAAGTACCATTCAGTTGCCACACACAGAATCTCATTATACATAAAAAGGGTCCAGGGCAGCTCTGGAGAGACACTGTGTGGCCCATATGACAGGGACCCAACATGCTTCCCAAAACTTGCGGCTCTGAGTGACCAGGCTTCTTCTTTTCTATTTTTTATTTAATTAATTAATTTATTTTTGTTACAGATATTTCTCCTTTTTCCCCCACTGATACGCACCTCCCCAACCCTCCTCACACTGTCCCCAGCTTTGTTGTCCATGTCCATTGTTCATGCATACATGCATATAAGTTCTGTGGCTTATCTCTCTCCCCCTCTTCTGGGGATTGTCAGTCGGTACCCCACTTCGACGGTCTTTGGGACCACCCCATTCCTCAGACTGTTATGTTCATTATATTCCACAAATAAATGAGATCATGTGATACTTGTCTTTCTCTACTTGGCTTGTTTCACTTACTATAATACTCTCCAGGTCCCTCCATGTTGTCTCAAAAGATAAGAAATCTTTCCTTCTTACAGCTGCATAGTACTCCAGTGTGTATATACCTTTCTTATTCATTTGTCTACTGATGGACATTTGGGCTGTTTCCAGATCTTAGCTATTGCAAATAGTGCTGCTACAAACATGGGGGTACATATATTCTTTCAGATTGGTGTTTCACGCTTCTTAGGGTGTATTCCTAGAAGTGGCATCACTGGGTCAAATGGAAGCTCAATTTTTAATTTATTGAGGTAACATCATATTGTTTTCCATAGTGGCTGCACCAGCCTGCAGTGCACTAGAGTCCCCTTTTCTCCACACCCTAGCCAGCACTTGTTTGATGATTTGTTGATGGTGGCCATTCTGACAGGTGTGAGGTGATACCTCATTGTTGTTTTAATTTGCATCTTTCTGATTATTAGTGATATTGAGCATTTCTTCATATGTCTCTTAGCCATTTGTTGTCCTGTTTGGAGAGGTGTCTATTTACTTCCTCTGCCCATTTTTTAATTGGGTTCTTTTGTCTTCCTTTTGCTGAGCTGTATGAGCACTCTCTATATATTGGAAATTAACCACTTATCTGATATATCATTGGCAATTATACTCTCCCATACAGTGGGTTGCCTTTCTATTTTGATGATTTTATCTTTTGCTGTGCAGAGCTTTTGTGTTTGATATAGCCCTATGTGTTCATTTTCTTCTTTGTTTCTGTTGCCTTACATGATGTATCAGTGAAAATTCTGCTGCGTATGATGTCTGATATTTTGTTGCCTACATTTTCTTCTAGGATTTTTATGGATTCATGAGTCACATTTAAGCCTTTTATCCATTTTGAGTTTATTCTTGTGTATGGTGTAAGTGATGGTGTAGTTTTATTTTTATGCATATAGCTGTCCAATTTTCTCAACACCATTTATTAAAGAGTCTGTCTTTACTCCACTGTATGCTCTTGCAACTTTGTCAAATAATAATTGAGCATATTGCCTTGGGTCCATTTCTGGGTTCTCTGTTCTGTTCCACTGGTCTATATGCCTGTTCTTGTGCCAGTACCAGGCTGTTTTGATTACAGTGGCTTTGTATTATAACCTGAAATCTGGTAATGTGATCCCTCCAACTTTGTTCTTTTTTTCAAGATTGTTGTGTCTATTCGAGGTCCTTTTTGGTTCCATATGAACTTTTGAAGTATTTGTTCTAGTTCTGTGAAGTATGTCGTTAGTATTTTGATGGGGATTGTATTGAATCTATAGATTGCTTTGGGTACTATGGATATTTAAATTATGTTAATTCTTCCAATCCATTAACAAGGTATGTGCTTCTACTTTTTTTATATCTTCCTCTATTTCTTTTTTCAATGACCTGTAGTTTTCTGTGAATAGGTCCTTTATTTCTTTGGTTAAGTTTATTCCTAGGTATCTTAATTTTTTTACTCCGATGGTGAATGGGATTTTGTTTTTTTTAGTTTCTCTTTCTGTGAGTTCATCATGGCATATAAGAATGCCATTGATTTCTTGACGTTAATTTTGCATCCTGCTACTTTGTCAAATTCATTTATTAAGTCTAGAAAATTTTTGATGGATTCTTTGGGGTTTTCTACGTATAGTATCATGTCATCTGTTAATAATGACAGTTTTACTTCCTCTTTTCCAAATTTGCATCTCTTTTTTTTTTTTTTTTTCCTGTCTGATTGCTGTGGCTAAGACTTCCAGTACTATGTTAAATAAGAGTGGCAAAAGTGGACATCCTTGTCTTTTTCATGTTCTTAAGGGAAATGCTTTTAGTTTTTTGTCCATAGAGTATGCTGTTGGCTGTAGGTCTTTTATATATGGCCTTTATTATGTCAAGATATGAACCCTCTATTCCCAGATTGCTGAGTGTTTTTATCAGAAATGGGTGCTGGCTTTTGTTGGATGCTTTTTTAGCATCTATTGATATGATCATATGATTTTTATCTTTCATTTTGTATATGCGTTGTATTGTATTTATTGATTTGCAAATATTGTACCAGCCTTGCATTCTTGGGATCAATCCCATTTGGTCATGGTAATAATTTTTTTGATGTATTACTGGATTCAATTTGCTAGTATTTTGTTCAGGATATTGGCATCTATGTTCATCAGGGATATTGTCCTGTAGTTTTCTTTCTTTGTAGTGTCTCTTTCTGGTTTTGGAAATAGAATTATGCTGGCCTCATAAAATGAGTTTGGAAGTCTTCCTTCTTCTTGAATTTTTTGAAATAGTTTGAGGAGAATGGGTATTCTTCTTTGAATGTTCGGTAAAATTCCCCCATGAAGCCTTTCAGTCCTGGGCTTTTGTTTGCTGGGAGAGTCTTGATACTTCTTCAATCTCTTTCGTTGTTATTGGTTTGTTCAAGTTTTCAGTCTCGTCCCGGTCCAGTTTTGGGAGACTATGTGTTTATAGAAATTTGTCCATTTCACTTAGATTGTCGAATTTGTTGCCATATAATTGTTCATAATATTTGTTAACGATCTTTTGTATTTCTGTGGTATCAGTTATTATTTCTCCTCTTTTATTTCTGATTTTGTGTATTTGGATTCTGTCTCTTTGTTTCTTGGGGAGTCTAGCTAAGAGTCCATCAATCTTGTTTATCTTTTCAAAGAACCCGCTCTTTGTTTCATTGATTCTTTGAATTGTTTTTTTGGTCTTCATGTCATTTATTGCTGCTCTGATCTTTACTATTTCCTTCCTTCTACTTGCTCTGGTGTTTTCTTTTTGTTTGTTTTCAAGTTCTTTAAGTTGTGAGGTTAGATAGTCTATTAGAAATATTTCTTGCTCCTTGAGGTAGGCATATAGTGCTATGAACTTCCCTCTCAGAACTGCTTTCGCTGCATCCCATAGATTTTGTGTTGTTGTGTGTTCATTTTCATTGGTTTCCAGGAGTTTTTAATTTCTTCCTTGATCTCCATGGTAACCCATTCATTGTTCAATAACATGCTATTTAGCCTCCATGTTTTCAAATGTCTTTGCATTTTCTTGTTGCAATTGATTTCTAATTTCATGCCATTGTGATCTGAGAAGATGCTTGATATGATTTCAGTCTTCTTGAACTTGTAGAGACTTAGTTTGTGCCCTAACATATGGTCTATCTTTGACAATGTCCCATGTGCACTTGAGAAGAATGTGAATTCTGTAGTTTTGGGGTATAATTCTCTGTAGATATCTATGAAATCCATTTGATCTAGTGCTTCATTTAGAGTCTGTGTTTCCTTGTTAATTTTTTGTCTAGATGATCTATCCAGTGATGTCAGCGGGGTGTTGAAGTCCCCTGCTATGATTGTATTGCTGTCAATTTCTCATTTGAAGTCCTCCTGAAGATTTTTAATAAATGTTGGTGCTCCTATATTCGGTACATATATGTTTATCAAGGTTATATCTTCCTGTTGGACAGATCCTTTCAATATTATGTAGTGGCCTTCTTTGTCTCTAGTTACGGCTTTCATTTTGAAATCTACTTTATCAGATATGAATATTGCTACCCCATCTTTTGTTTTCCTTTTCATTTGCCTGAAAGATTTTTTTTCATCCCTTCACTTTCAACCAATGTGAGTCTTTTGTTGTGAGGTGGGTCTCTTGTAAACAACATATATGCAAGTCATGCTTTCTTATCCAGTCAGCTCCTCTGTGTCTTTTTATTGGAGCATTCACTCCATTCACATTTAAGGTGATAATTGATATGTACTTATTTATTGCCATTTTTATTTAGTGTGGTTCTATTTTTGTTCCTATTTCTTCTACTAATTACAGTAGTCCCTTTAGCATATCTTGCAGTGCTGGCTTGGTGCTAATGTATTCCCTTAGCCTTTTTTTTTTTTTTTTTGGTCTGGAAAGCTCTTTATTTGACCTTTTATTTTAAATGATAGCCTTGCTGGATAGAATAGTCTTGGATTCATATCCTTGTTTTTCATGACCTTGATTACCTCATGCCATTTCTTTCTGGCCTGTTGTGTTTCTGTTGAGAATTCAGCTGAGAGCCTATGGGGTATCCTTTGTAGGTAACCTGTTGCTGATCTCTTGCTGCCTTTAGGATTCTCTCTTTGTCTTTAATTTTTGGCATTTTAATTACTATATGTCTTAGTGTGGGCCTGTTTGGGTTCTTCTTACTTGGGGCTCTCTGTACTTCTTGAACTTGAATGCCTTCTTCCTTCACCACTTTAGGGAAGTTTTCTGTCACTATTTCTTCAAATATATTCTCTAACCCTTGCCCATTTTCTTCCTCTTCAGGGAATCCTATCATGTGAATGTTATTACATTTCCAGTTGTCTTAAGCTGTCTTCCAAATTTGTAATTGTTTTTCCCTTTGGTTTTCTAATTGGTTGATTGTTTTTACCCTGTCTTCTAATTCATTGATCCGGTCTTCAGCTTCCTCTACTCTGCTGGTTAGTCCCTCCAATGTGTTCTTAATTTCTGCTATGTCATTCTTCATTTCCACTTGTTTGGTTTTCAATGTTTCTATATCTTTTCTTATGGTGCTGATGCCCTTACTCATACTGTTGAGCTTCCTTAAGATAATGGCTCTCAACTCTACTTCTGATAATTTGTTTAGCTGCATTTCATGGATCTCATCTTCGATAGAGTTCTCTTGTTCTTTCATTTGGGATTTGTTTTTTTGTTTCACCACTTTGGCTATCCCAGTGGGTTTTGGAGCCTGCCAAATTTTCCCTGTGGGTATTGGTGTTCTGCTGTTTGTGGCTCCCTCTACTGCATTTAGATGAGCCTGGGTGGGTCCACGTTAAACACCACCGTCAAGTCTTACTTTCCTGGGTAGATTTGCAAGCCCAGGAAAGGTTCAGTTATCCTCTAGCTTTTTCCTGGCGGCTAGTAGTCTCAGTTACTCAGTGCCTTGGAATGTAGCCCTAGTGTTCTGCATAAGAGGATTTCCAGAGGGTAGGATAGATGCTGGTTGTTAATGAACCTCAATTCATTTTTTTGCCTCACCTGGGAAAGGCTGAATCTCCGAGACGGGTTACTGCTTTTCCCCACAGCTCTGGGAAGGAGCACAATGGCTACCGTTCTTTGTGGCCACAACTCAGCAAAAACTCTGAGTGCCCTCCAAATCCAGGTTGTACTCACAGAGTTCCAGCCCAGTCTACCCTCCCTCTGCCATAGCCCCCAGGTGAGTGGCTGTGGCTATTTTAGTGCTCTGTGCAGGCTATCTGAGATGTGGAGGGGGCTTGGTCTTTATTCCCCAAGGGTGCTGCTCACAGCTAAGACTGCTGCTGTCCTTGGCCTCCCAGCTACCACCCTCTTGAGCCTCTGCAGACCCTATCAGTGTCCCTGGTTATATGGTCTTGAAGTCCTTTTCTATTCTGTTGCTTTTTTCTGAGGATTTGTCTTTATTTTAGTTGTAATTCCTGTTTGGTCCTGGGAGATCATCTGTGTAACTTCTATTCACTCTGCCTCCATTTTCACATCCTCTATGCCTATCTTGTGTGTTGCTGGGTCACACAGGCCTCTCTGGTTCCCCTGCAACCTGCAGGTACCATGGGTAACTGGATCACACAGTCCCTTTGGGGACCCGGCTCTATGCCTATGTTATGGGCTGCTGGGTCGCATATGCTGCTCTGGTGCTTCAGCATCCTCAGGTCCAGCAGGTATCTGGATGGCACGGTCCCTGTTGTGTTGCGCAGGCCTCTCTGGTGCTGAAGCACCCCTCAGGTCCTGTGGGCGGGGAGCTGGATCACACTAGACTCTCTAGGGCGCAGGCTTCCCACTGCTCTTGTGAGCTACTGGACCATACAGGCCTCTGTGGAGCCCCAGGTCCAGCTGCTGGTGGCTGGGGAGTGCTGGTGTCCTGTGGGGCTCAACTCCTGCTCAGCTTTGGCTGTAGTTTTTGGGAATGGGTCTCAGCTGCTGGTCTGTGCTTCTGTTGCCTGGGGATGGATGTTTATGACCAGGCTTCTTAAAACACATTTCCCTAAAATAGTCTATTGACATGTCACAACATTTCATAGTCACAAACCTATATTTATATTAATGTAAGTGAATGATAACTTTTTTCCTTAATCTGAATGGTATATTTTTGTAGGCAAAGGGATAGTTTTTGTTTGTTTGTTTTTTACTGGGTTTCACAAATATTGTTATTAGTGAACTAAAATGAGCACAGAAAACAGAATGCGCTTTTTCTTAGGAAAATAAGTGGTGTGAAATCTTGGCAATAACTTATTTCTTTCCTATATATATATATAAACCTCTATAAAATATGATAAAAATTAGGTTCTAAATAATCCATCCTGAAAGCCTTTTAAAACTTTAAAGATCAATATAAGAAAACATTGATGTATTTATTAATAAAGTCATAAGCCATTTTGGAGAGATGTATACCATCAGTAAAATTTAAAATGCAATATAAAAACTAAAAAATAGTTGCAACATACATAATCAGAAAGTCTTAATGATCTTGCTATACAAAAGATTCCTATATATAATAAGAAATGTTGATATAGATAAATAAAAATAAATACAAATGGCAAAAAAAATGTGAATGTTTAATTTCACTAGAAATCAAATGACTGCAAACTGAGAAATATAGACTTTTCCAAATTGCAAGTGAGACTAGATGATATTTTTAAGATATCGTTAAAGGCAAAGGGTAAGAGAAACTCTAAAATGCTTGTGGGAAGTAAATTATTTTACAAACGTTTGCAAGGTGATTTGGCAATTTAAAAACTCACATCAGCTAGCAATTCTGCTTTTAGAAATTTATCCCATGGGAATCTGGGTCAAGTTCACAACCTTTCTGTAAAACAATGCTTGCTGCAGATTTGTGTCATAGTAAAAACAATAGAAACCTACTGAATGGCCAACAAAGAGGATTAGAGACATTATAAAGTAATAATGGAATATATTAACGATCATGCCCTTATAAATATTAATGTATTACTAAATATGTTAAAAAGTATTTCTCATATACAACTTATTCAAATAATTTTGTTTGTTAGAAACTGAATTATACATTTTTGAATAGAATTTCTATTATACTCTGTGATATATATATATATATATATATATATATATATATTATACATGTGCACGCGCACACACACACATATTCAATAGCCGTGACTTAGAAGGTATGACTGACACATTTTTGCCTTTACGATGGTGTGAAAGTGATACACATTCACAGAAACCACACTAGGAATGTGGAACTTTTTCCAGGGGAGCACTATGTATGATTCAGGGCAGCAGCAGGGAGCAATGGCTCCCAGACAGCCACGTGATCACGAGGGTAAACAGCTGTGTTGCCAGCATGTGGGGATATTGGGTTTTGTGCTTTGCATCCCATCATGTCTACAAAATGCCCATCTATGTCTCCTGCTTCTGGTGAGAGGAAGAGGAAGGTAATTACTCTTGAGATGAAACAAGATAATTGCCCAACTGTAGACTAATGTGGGTGTTCTGAGCACACCTGATGTGGGCTAGGCTAAGTTGTGCTGTGTGATAGGTTAAGTGTATTAAATGCATCTTCAGCTTGCACTTACAATATTTTCAGCTTATGATGTGTTTATTGGGCTGTGACAATAAGTAGAGCAGCATCTCTATCTATTATCTATCTATCTATCTATCTATCTATCTATCTATGCACCTCTCACTGTTAATGATAGTTAGTGATGAGTGCACTAATGCATAAACATTTACAGTTACATAAACAAGATATTATATAACCTTTCCCCCCTCCACTCTAACTTACTTAAACTGAGTACTCTGACATTATTCAGTCCCTAGTTACCAATAGGAGGCTATGGTGGTACTGGGGAAAGGGAATAGAATAAAGCTAATGTTTAGCTCATCTTGGTTTCAGAGACAGTGGCATCTCTTTAATGACACTTCCCTTGGCATCTAGGAAACCAGGAATCTATACCCTCTTCTGGTGCCTTTACTGCGCTTTTGCTGATACCTTCCTTACTTTGATACCCCACCCCCCACCACATATCCAAATAGCTGTCCAAACAAAGAAACAAAACAAAAACAACAACAAACCCAGTTTCTTCACAATGCTCAATTTTCATCTAAAATGAACACAATATATAATTCTGACCACATGGCTTTAAATAATATCTTAATCAGAAGAAAAACAACAGCAGGTCATCCTGCAAGACAAGGTGCTCCATGGGTAGTACCTATGCCCTGAAAATAAGCATGGGGAGGAGGAGAAAGAAGGAGAGAAGGCAGAGGAGAAAAAGGAAAAGGGATGCAGTTACCTAAGTAACTGTGGCTTTTGTAGAAAACTAATTTATGCAATGTAATTTAAGTTTGTAAATAAGATTTTCAGGCTGGATTAATTAGATCTATGACTCTATCAATTTTTGGGTGGCTCTACTCTATTAGACACTGTAATAGAAAATGCATCGTCCCAAAATAAGAAAGAAGGAGCAAATACTCACTGTTACTTGTTTATGAGTCACGGGAAACCTTACGGTCCCGAGAGAGCAGTGAGCCTGTTAAAGTCGGAAGAGAGAAAGACCCTGGAGAAGCAAACCCTGCACAAGACAAGAAAGAATAATTTGCTGACATGTCTGAAAATGTAAGCCAGAATGACAGTTCTCGTGTTAAAAAATCATCATCACAACAACATATTTCTACCGCACCTAAGTTTTCAGCTTGGTCTACTTTTTTCTTCCTTTCCTCTTTAGAACCAGACAGAAGCAGATCTCTGTTTTCAAATGGGAACCAATAGAAAAGTCAACGTTTTCTACATCTAACTGCTTAACCACAACTACTGTGCCATGTAGGAGGCAGAGCTGGAAAATAAGTCTTATTAAGAGGCTATGCTTTCAAAAGTAGAATAATCATTAAAGTAAAAATGCATTTAAGCCTAAAAATCTAGTTGGTACAGAAGGTGAACTTGAACAGTTAGTTAAACCAGCACAAAATGGTTGAGTAGGACATTCATCTTGGTTTACATTTAAACTTCCAGAAGAAAAATAACCTTAAAATAGTCCCAAACATTTGGAGTACATCTGAATTAGGATTCTTTGAAGCATGAAGATAAATTGATTCCAGGACGATTCCACAAAGGCACCCAACAAGTTATAAAGCTGCTGAGTGCATACAACTGTCGAATGTTTAGTCTATGAGCACAGCACATTTTCTAGGCCCGGGATGATGGAGATTTTATTGCAAATGGGCAAGATGGTTTAAGTTAGGGTAGGCTGTCATTTTGATATACTCGTGAGGCTTAATGTCTCTAATCTTTGAAAAATCCTTAAAATGCAAATGTCAAACATACCTAATTGGTTCTGAAGTTTTAGTCCATTGTAAAGGGTTTGAAAAGAGTAAATAGAACTTACCTAGTGTTCCTGTATTAACCATGTGAGTCAGTTGTGTACAAGCACATGTTAAACTTCTTAGTATAATATAGTTTTATTAAACAACTTAAAAATTTCAAAAGCATAATGTATTGTCCTATACAACAATTCATTGATATGAATTTTCAGGCATTGTCTTTCTTTCTTTCTTTCTTTCTTTCTTTCTTTCTTTCTTTCTTTCTTTCTTTCTTTCTTTCTTTCTTTTACTTTAAGAATTTGGTTTTGAATATAGGAAAGAGAACTGTACAATAAACTATTAATGGTTACCTAGAATCAGTACTTCAAATAGTTTAGTCACAATATTATTTTGGAGTCCCACTTTATCAAGACGGTGATTGGTGCTATAATCTGTATTCAGAAATTTAAAATAAACTTGGCACTCTACCACAAAAAATCTTGGTCCATGAGTGAGTTCCAAAGGAGCTGTTCATGTTTAATTGCATTCTGGGACCACGTGTGTGTTCCTGCTCATTTACAAATCTCTTCTTTACACTTCCCATGGTTTTTTATCAACCTTCCATTTATCCTTTTAATTGTCTCAGAGCTCAGTGTGCTCTTTCCTACAAAGAAAACTGAACAGCTTGTGTACTTCTCACAATTCTTTACGAGATTTCATTTCTTGATGGTTGCTTGGTAGCTCATTAAGCTGCTCTCATGGAAAGGCACAAGATGCTTAAAAAGAAGTGAGGAGGTGTCACTGAAAGGAAAAGTGAATATGCATGGTTCTCATGAACATATGTATCTCTGATCATCAGCTATGTTGGATAAAAAGAGGGAGAAGTCTTCCTTTTTCTATGTCAGCTCCATCTTTTCCTTTTTGGAAAGACAAGCTTTGAAGTCTGCTTTGATGATGCAGTAAAAGAACAGGGGCTCAGAGCCAGACAGATCTGAACTGTGATTCAGATCTCAGCATCGTTGCATTTAGTCACTATGGCATCGGAGGAGTTGCTTGAATTTTCTATGCTACAGTTTCCTTAACTATAAAATGTAGATAAAAGTTCCTGACTGTTAAAGTTATATGAAATATTGAACAATATAAATAATTGTAATAGCATATTTCTTAGTTAAAATTCAATAAATGGTAGCAATTACTTTAGCTATTATTATTCTATCCAATGGCTTGGAAAACAGTCTGGCTACCTGTTTGCACACATATGCACTGCTATGTAACCCTGAGGCCAAGAAAGCCTCAGTTACCTTTCAAGTGACCCAATTTCATTGGCTGAAATCCAGAACATAAATACACCTCTTCAATAGTCTGATCTCAATCTGATGTTACTTCTTCTTGTGCAAAAATGCTAGACACCATGTAATCAAAATCTGTTCTTTGGCAACAAAAAGCCCAACAACCGTAATCCAAAGAAAAAGCACAGAACTGAAACTCTGAGATTATTTTTATTTTTATTTTTATTTTTATTTTTTTTCCTAAATGTCCATATGTACTCAGAGAACCCAGTATACACTCTGTTTTCTGGTGTCCTTTTAGCTTATGCTTTGTACTTGCAGTTGGTTAATTCTTCTGATGCTTTTAACATGGAGAGTATGCCTTCTCTAAAAAGAAAGATCGCTTCATGTTTTCTAAGGTGTTCACTCAAAATTAATTCCTAACTGGACTTTCTTCTTATAGCCTTCAGAAAATAACATGTACGGACTTGAGTACTTGGTGTCCATAACAAATATGTTAGAAATTGTCCACATTCATCGTCTCTAAAATCACTCTCCGTTACCCATACTCATCAACACACTATGAGCATTTTCCAGTATAACTTGCAGTTTGTGGAGAAAGTATCTATGTCTACAGATTTTCTGCTCTGGCAGTTGCTGCTGCCTAGCACTCTCAAACATTACCTTCTTCAGAGAAATGTATCAACCCAAACTCAATAACAAAACATGTATTTGGAAATTCTTTAGATTTTTGGATTCTGAAGCCACTATCCCAGAGTTCCCTATAGTTCTGTTGTCTCTTGGCAGAAAATGGTTAGTGGTCCTTTTTTTACGCCTCAAATTCAATGTCTTGGGCAAGACTCCAGGTTATAGGGGATGAGAAAGGTAGAGGAATTATAGTGATTCTTAATTGTATTGCCTTGGAAAGAAACTAATAGACTTTGGTCAAAACTTGTTACAGGGCTCCAACCTAACTACAAAGAAAGGAAAAATATAAAGAAGCACATGAATATTCAGTGAGCATTAACTCTTTGCCAGAGTATTTATCCATACACTTAAATATGCATACACATTTATATGGGTTTTCATTTAAGTATAGGCATAAAAATGCAAGAATTTACTCTGAAAGTTTTACAGTTTATCATTAACTAGTAACCACAGGGAAGTAAGTAGGATTGGATGATTGGTGAATGGGAATTTTTATAATTTATTTTATATATATATATATAATTTGTCAGTATATTTCATGTATTTTTCAAGCATATTTCATGTATTATTTTGTTAATTTTTCTTTTTTTCCTTTATTGAATTTAGAGAGAGAGGAAGGGAGAGGGAGAAAGAGATCAAAACATTGATGAGAACATTGATTGGCTGCCTCCTGAATACCCCTGACTGGGGATCAGGCCCACAGCCTGGGTATGTGACCTGACAGGGAATCAAACTGGTGACCTCTTGGTGCATGGTTCGATGCTCAACCACTGAGCCACACTGGCTGGGCTTTATTTTCATTTGTAAAGAGTAGTACTAATTTACCTTTTCAATTTCTTCATCTTCCATTTACTTACTAACATTTTGAAACCCAACTTCTGTTCTGCCTCTTCACAGAAACAACACTTGATCCCATCCATGACCTACTAATTGTTCAATTTAGCAACCCACTTGTTTTTGTATCTTTATTGTTGAGAGTGTTACAGATCTCTCCCCTTTATTCCCCCATTGCTCCCCACCACTAGGTTCCCACCCCGCCCCAGGCCTTCACAATCCACTTGTCTTTTTATTGTACTTGAGCTCCTGTAGCATTTGAGACTATTAAGCATATGGTCCCTCTTTGAGACTCTTGCCTTATATAACATTACACTCTCTTGCTTCACTTTCTATTTCTTTGATTATTCTTCATTCTCCTTAATTATATCTTCTTCATTGTTGGTTTTCTAATTGAAAGCATCCACACAAATGCCCTTAAGCCACACTCTCTTCCTGAGCAATTTAAACAATTCTCAGATATTCAATGTTTACATTTTTAGGCAGAAGACTCAGAAATCTGCATTCTAGGTGCTCTAATGATTTTCTGCCCTGACTTTTTAATTGTATGCCAAAGAGCTTCATCTCAGTGTACACGGAGAGCTCAAACACTATGTATACGATCCTGATCACATAACTGCCCTCCTCACAACGTTCTCACCATTGCAAGTTCCATAGCTAATTTCTACCACCTCCCAGGGGTGAGTTCACATGTCTTCTGTCAAATGGGTTGAAATGTCATTCCTCCAATTGCCTAGTTATGTCCTTGAGAAGTTATTACAACTCTCAAAACATTAAATTCATTATCTAAAAGGGAAATATTACTACTAATAATATCTTCTAATGTTTGTTGTGAGAAAATGTATAGCTCATATGCATAGAAATCTCAACAAGGTGTAAAAAAATACATTTATTTATTTAATAAAATTTTTTTTATTGATTTTAGAGAGAGAGGAAGGGAGAGGGAGAGAGAGATAGAAACATGGATGAGAGAGAACATCGATTGGCTGCCTCCTGCATGCCCCCCACTGGGGATTGGGCCCACAACCTGGGCATGTGCCCTGACTGGGAATGGAACCGGTGACCTCTTGATGCATGGGTCAATGCTCAACCACTGAGCCACACTGGCCGGGCCAAAAAATACGTTTATTATAATCTTACTAGACACTAAGACTAGAAACCTTGTGCAAGAATTTATATCTTTCTCTTTTCATGATTACTTTCCCCACAACTCTCAGTTGAAAGGTTATCAGGGCCTATCAATCACTGTGCTAAGGTGTCTTCTTATATCACTTTCGAGGATCTCCTTTTTTCTAAGTTGGATGAAGACATGCCTTTAATTGTCTCTTTGCTTCATGTCTCAGTAGCATTTATTGGCTCCCATTGCCATCAGAATAATTTCCAAATCCATTAACACTTAACCAAGGGCTTCTACAATCAGGGTCCAACCTCTCCATCCAGCCTGATTCCTCTCCATCAACTCCATGCTCTAATCATTTTATCATTTTATACAACATGCTTCTGCTTTCAAATCTTCTATGCCTTTACCCATATCTGTCCCTTTGTCTAAATACCTCTTCCTTCCTCCTTCTTTATATTCTAAAACCTTTTTAAAAGTTCATCTCAAAAGTTTCCCCCACCCTTAGACATGTTCTGGTGACCTCTCATTCCATAAGGAATTAATTATCTCCTCATTTTGACTTCCACAATCATTGAGTTTTCTATCTCTGCTATCCTTACATCTTGCCTTCTTATACCTATTTTTTTTTTTTATTTACTCAACGAGTCTTTACAGAGTGGATGGTCCAGTGGGCACTGTGAAGTTCTCTGATGACATGAAGATGATCAACCTGCACACAGTTGTCTTTCTCGCCCTATTTAAGCTTCTTGAAGGCACTTAGGATTTTTTTTACTTTTCCCTCCTCCTATAGTCCAGCTCATTCTTTGCATAGAATAGCTGTTTATAAATTCTCATTGGTTAAAGCAAACCATCCTTTACAACTCTTTCGGCAGAGTCTATATATAGAAATAAAATGTTGACTAAAATATATTTTATTCAGAAGGCTAGCTTACCTTGTTGCCACCTAATTATCTTTGGACATAAAAAAACAAACAAACTAGGTTTCTTTTTCTCAGGGAGTCTTAACCCTACCCCTTCGATTCTATTTCCACCATACCTGTGAGAACATTGTGACTGGAAGGATGCCTATAGTCAAGTGTCTTCATGGAATTATGTCTTACCAGACCTGGGCTTTTCAAGGTACTCCAATAAAAATTTCCCTGGACATATGTGTTCATTGAGCCTCTGTGGAAATACTTAAAAACTACTTGGGACCTCCAGGAAAGATAACCGTCCCATGTACCCAGTCCTAGATGAAGTTAGCCCTGACTTTGGGAACCTGAATGGCTCAAGTCTTCCGTATATTCCACTAAATCTTTTTAAGGAGTGTGAAAAGAGGAAATGAGGGAGTAGAAGGCAGAGAGTGAGTGTGTTAGAGGAAGCAGGGGCCAAGTGGAAGGCTTAGGCTCCTTGTTCTAACTCAGCAGAGCCCGAGAGGAAGGCGGTTTAGTGGCAATTTGTGTTTCACAGTCTGTAAATCACGTCAGCACTCCACCGGGTCGAGATGTTTTCCAAGATTTCTTCCAGTGTCACATTGCACCTCACACTCACCTTTTCCACGCAAGATCTTGGAAGTGTGTTACTTTTTTTTCTGTTTGTATATATTTACATATGTAAAAGTCTCCCAAATTATTTTTTGTAAAAGCATCCTGTATAGAAATGTAAAAATGGTTTTATATTCAAATCCTTGCTCTGTTTCTGAACCTTTCAAATGTGTAATTCCCAATACTATAATAATTCATAACCTTGTAACTTTATAAGAAAAAATGAGCAAATGCTTTTAAAAAATAATGATAACCTTTCTTTTTCAAAGTCAAGTACTGATATTTTCAGAGAGGCAGATAAAATTACTTAAATAACTGAATTTTTTGGGTCTATGGTTCTACTAATTGGTTATGTGAATTTTTTATAGTTACTGTTTTCATATATATGATATAAATAAAAGAGCTTCTTTTTAAATTAACAACAGAGAAATAACTGTGAATTTATAATCTCCCGAGGAAGGGAACAATTATATAATGCAATAGCAAATGCACACATATAAAAGTATTTCTGGGAGAAAAAATTTATCCTTGGAACAAGATTATCAGAGTTTTCAAATCAGAAATGAATACTAATTTTTACTTTTATAGGAAAAAATTCTTAAAATATAAGATTTAATAATAAGGAAAAAATCAGATCAATGTTTGGCAATTGTATGAACTTATTTTAGAATTTACCATTTGCACAGTTACTTAAAATCTATTAAAATTAACAGATCAGAATTATTTTAAACAACTTGGATGATTTTGTGAAAATATCTTGTCTAGATAAGCTAAAACAAAAGGACCAGCTTAGAAAGTAGGGAGGAAAGGAGGAGGGAGGGAGGATGGGAGGTGGGGGTGGGGGGAGAGAGAATGTCATTAAGGAATCCAGGAGTAATGAGGAGACTCTTGTGAAAACGTTGCAATCCCTCCTGAGGGCAATATGTTTTACTGAATATAGACTTATGGTTTGACCTGTAAATTACACAATATCTGAACTAAATAAAATAAAGTTTGGCCAATGGCACTTGATTTCTAAATGGTTAGGTGTCTGATATTGAAGTTCGTTTCTTAAAACTGTTGTCTAAAATAACACTAGTGAACATTTACTAAGCACTTATCACGTGCCAAACCTTGTTTTAAATTGTTCATGAACATTACTGGCTTTGGATAAATCACTGAAGTACTCAATGAGGTGAACATTACTCTTATCCCTGTTTCACAGGTGAGAAAAACCAAGGCTCTGGGAAGTTAGGTAACTTGCCTGGACTCCTATGGTTAGGAAATGGTAGCCACTGCTCTTGAAACTAGGTGTTCTGAACCCCAAACTCACGTCCCTAACCATTGCCTTTGACACGGGAAAAAGCACTTTCCACATAGAAGCCGTCATCGCCAACTTGCTCGCGGTTTTGGAAGACCAAGGCTGTATTCCTCTCCCTCAGCAGTGACTCGAGAAGCCTGGACTAAACACAGCCCTATTCCCCAACAACCACAGTTTTATTTCCTCAGCACTTCCTCCAAAGTCTTTTCAGTCCTCATCTTCATAAAGTCCATGTCTGCAGATCACCTGGCAAAGAGTTGTTACGGTGCATCTGTGGATGAAAGCTTTGTGCTCAGGAAGATGAAGTATTTCTTCCTGTGGTTACTTCTCTCCCTGCCATCCTTCCCAGCCACACTCTGAAGTCGGCTGCACCCTACCAAGGTATTCATTCCCGTTTCAAACACAGAGGCATTTACTCCAGGAAAGTGGGACATGGCTGACCTTGAAGAACTGTGCTTAGAAGCTGGTCTAGGTGGAGTTATTTTGGCTTCCAAGGTGACTGATCTCAATGCGAAGTGGCACATGGAACCAAAGGTTCTTTGGATATTTTTCGCTGCGAAAAGACACCTCTTAGCAAGGCTTCCTGTGTGTTCACTCCCAATGCTGGGAACGTTTTGCAGATTTTATGGAATTCCCCACAGAGAAACATGAAATGCTGTCTTTAGACAGCCCACATTTGAATGATTGAATAGGTACTCAGCACATTGTAGTTGCTCAATAAAGGCTTGCTGAAAGGAATTACGCTGTGTCGATGGCTTGATGCCAAGAAAAACATCTGTTAGGATGATGCAGGTTCAAAGTCAGGTGTTCCCTAGGTGGCATATTTAGGCCAGGTGTTGAGTAAAAGAACTTTAAACCGAAATGTTAAAAAGAAGAAATGGGAAGCATTTAACGCTGACAATAACAGTGACACCTTATTTATTTATTTTTTTAATTATAATTGCCAGTTATCTATCACCCTGTGAGGTGGGCAGAAAATACTGCCTCCGTTCTGCAGGTGAGATCATCGAGACTTGGGACAGTAAGAGTGACATCTAGATTAGCCAATTAGCACCTGATACAACGGAGACAAGTGTGGAGGAGATTGACTCCAGGCGGCCACACCGCCCTGCCACGCAGAAGGAAACTGTACTGAAACCAGAAAGCGTTGCTTCTCTGCCAGATCTCTTTACTCTGCCCCCATTGAGCATTTCTTCCCACAAGATGTAATTACTCATTGCTAGCACCACGCACATTCAGTGGTCATGTGTGTGGTATTCATTAAAAGAGAAATACAACAAAGTAGCTGGGAGATGTAGCTGCTTCCCCAGAGGGTGAAATGACTCCCACAGACAATGGAGCAGGTAGAGGCAGATGATGGAACCAGTGAGGGGGGAGGAGGCAGCAGCCAAGCAGGAGTCTCTGTGGGTGGGTGCATATTGACTTGAGCTCCTGCCTCACTCCATCAACTTGATTACTCACAAGTGGGCAACAACAACTCCTCCTTCCCCAATATCTCCCTTGGACAAGTTGGCTCAGTGTGTTTTTGAGAGGGGCGGGGGGGACCTGAGTGCCCCTGAAGCTTAGATAGAATTTGGGTAGAAAGGGATTCATCTTGCGTTAATTCTTACAATACAAATAAAACCTAACTTTGAATATTATAACTGGATATTGTTATTGCTGCAGGATGGCCAGACGGGTGTTAAGAACCCGAATTTCGCAATGTACACAGCCATGCAGGGGCTTTGTGGTGTGTGAATAAATGGCTATTTGTGGTTTAGCAAAGGAATAATTCCTGACCCAAAATATATATAAATCTGAATTTTTTATTTTCCAAAATTTGTTGGGCCTCCACTTAGGAATTGAGGCGGTGAGGTAAGAACATTAAAATCTAGGAATTTGGCTAACTCTATGAATAAGGAACATTGAAAATAAAGTTGAGTCTTTTAAAAATATAAAATCTGTTTTAGGTACCCATATAAATGCAGCAAAAGTAATTTATTGATTTCCAGAATTCTGGAAAGCTTCAGATCTAACATATGTTAATTATTCCATTTTCTCATTGTAAGTCTCTCCTGGTAAGAGAACATCTGAGGCCTCATTGCCATAGGAACAGACCAGTTCCAGGAACTGGAACCCACATTCCGGGACCAAAGACATGATATCAGCTTTGTATAGCCAAGTTGACTCTAGACACACTTTAGTGATTAATTCTTCTTTGGCTTTCCTCCATATTGCAACAACAGCATTCTTTCCAAGGGCAAAAACATATTTTTGTAGGTGAAATAACTATGCACTGAAAACATTGTAATCACAAACCCCACATATCTCAGCTCTGAGTAAGCGAGTGGAACATTGTGAAACACTGAAAGATAGTCAATGATGGGGGCTCAACTGAAGCCCTGTATTAGGATAGCTTTGAATATCTTTTCAAAGAATCAATGTCAGGAACACTCTATATCTGCCAATCAAATCAGCCCGCATCATTCCAGCCACTGGCAGCCAGGACGGAAATCAGAAAGGTCTACAAGGCTGGAGGGAAGAGTTAGGAAAAAGTGGCCTGGTTAGTCTGGGTGAAAGAGTGTTCATTCATTTTTCTTCAGCAGAAAATACATCTAGAATACCTATACAAGGTAGTAGGGTAGCCATTTCAGCTTTGATGACTATTGTCCTCTCCTTGAATATAACATATACTCGTACATACTCTTAATGAATATCAGGAAGTCATACATTTTATAGAAGTTGAATAGCAAATGTGCTATGTCCACTCAGAGGAATCTAAAATCACTCCCAATATGAGGAGTACAATAAAACATTTAATCCAGAATTAAAGAAATGATGTTAGACACACGGTGATGAAGGTCATTCTAGAGAAAGGGAATATCATACTAACAAATACATCATATTATAAACAAATAATACTAACAAATCAGCATATGAAGGTACTTGCTTGACTAAAGAGATACAGTGAGGTATAAAGTTGAAATTTATGTTAGGCCAACATGCTTAGAATTCTTTCCTTAGGTAATTAGTGAAGGGGTTCTATATCTACTTATCAAACAGAGAAGTTTTACAGGAACTGTACTGAGGAACAAAGCAGTTGAGTGCTTGGTGCAGTGCTGCGGAGATCACTGTTATAGTTTAAATGAGAGAAAATAGGCTAAAAACTTGCTTTGTGGTTCTATACTAAGCAAAGAAAAGAGACCATGCCATCAAGCATTTGGAGTGAGTTCCCAAAGAAACTGGTGGCACCATTAACAGAATTGGGAAATCAGTAAAAGGGAAACTTTGCAAGAGAAAATGAGTGAGCTCAGCCTCAGATAATGCCGTAGAGATCACAATTCTGATAATCTGTCTGCAACAGGAGTTAGAAATCCAATCTTGAAACCCAGAAGAGAGACTGAGTGGTAAATATAGATTCAGAGTCATCTGCTGCCTAGATGTAATCACTGAAACTGACAGATTAGATGAGCGTATTAAAGGAGTGATTGCAGAGGGAAGAAGTTCGAGTCAAGGACAAAGACCCTAATGCCTTTCTTTTGAGAGTGAAGATGTTGGATTTCTAAATAGTCACTGCTTCACCAGCTGAATTATTTTTTTTTTCTACTCCCAAAATATATTAGACTGTTGGCAGCATGCTTAAGACAAAAGTTCTCAATATGTTGCTTAGCAGTAGTTAACGTTTTATTTTTCTAGAGATTGGAGCTTCTAGCATTGCCCCAGTGTGTTGGGTATGACACTGATGATGGGTTGATGGTGGTGGTTGTATATCTGCGCATGTGTGTTTTGGGGGAGGGTGATAGCCAGATTTTCTTTATCAGAAAGCACTAAATAGAGACATGTATAAAACGGTTTCTACCATAGTATTATAGTATTACTAAAGGCATTTATAGTTAAGTGCTATGCATCAGCATTTACCCTTACAAAAACTCTTTGAGGTGGGGATTACTGCCATCTACATTTGATGTATGAGGTCGTGAGTATTAGAATCGTTAAGTGCTATTCCCAACATTACAAAACTATTAAGTAGCAGAAAAAGATTCTAATGACTGACTATAAAACTGAGATCTTAATCATTATATTTTCCTGTCTTGAGGTTATTTCTGAATCAATGGTAAATCATGGTCTGCTGATTTATCTTAATATCATTATTTATTCATTTATACTTTGCTTGATTTAATTTCATTTTTAAAATTATGTTTTTATTGATTTTTTTTTTAAGTAAAGAGGAAGGAAGCGAGAGATAGAAACATTGATGTGAGAGAGAAACATTGATTGGCTGCCTCCTGCACGAACCCTACTGGAGATCAAGCCCGCAACCCAGGCATGTGTCCTGATTAGGAATTGAACTGGAACTTCTCAGTCTAAGGGATATGGCTCAATCCACTGAGCCACACTGGTTGGGCCAGTTTTAAATAAATATACAATAAAATTAACAATTTTGGTGTGCAGGTTTGTGAATTTTAACGCATGAATAATCTTGTGTGATACTCACCATAATCAGGGCATAGAACAGATTCATCATCCCAACAGCTCTGTGATATTCTCCTTTTGTAATCAAACATTCCTCCACATCCCAGATCTTGGCAACTACTGGTCTATTCTCCATCACTGTGGTTTTCTCTTTTTGAGTGTCTAATTTAAATGGAATCATAAGGTGTGTAATGTAGTGGGACTGGCTTCTTTCACTCAGAATACTGTTTTTGAGATTCACCCAAGTCATTGATTATATTACTGGATTTTTAAGTAGTTTTCCACTGTATGAAACTGAGTTAGTATATCCACTCACCAGTGGAAGGATATTTGTGTTTATCCCCAGTTTTTAGCAATTATGAATAGAACTGCTATAGACATTCACATACATGTTATTATGTAAATATAAGTTTTCATTTCTTTTGGGTAAATACTCAGGAGTTGGATTACTGGGTTACATGGTAAATGTACTTATATTATTATTTTAAGTAAGAGCATTTGAGGTAAGAGTAACTAGTTGTAGTAGCCATAGCGAGCCGTTATGGTTATCTGTGAAAAAACCTTAAAAAGAAAATTCATGAAAAATAAAAATATGCTGCAAGTGAAGAAAAGAGGGATGCATGAATTCAGGTACTATGGCAGACAAAGTCCAGTAAAGATTCAAGTGAATCTCTAGAAGTTCACAGAAATCATCTAGACCATTCTCCACAATAGACTGGGAAGGGAACCGAGGCCCCCATCCATTGTGATTTGCCACATTGTGAATTTTCACATGACTGAGGCCAAAATGAGGCCCCTTAACACCCAGGCCCCAGGAAAGAACTGCTCTAGAAAGGAAAATAAAACTCTTCTCTCAGGGGAAGCCACAACCTTAATGAGAGTAAAGCTAACATTTGCACTTAGAATAGTTTAAAGATGAAGATATATATGCTCTCTTCGGAACTTTAAGGAGTTTTCCAATGGTGTACATGAGTATGTTCACTGAAAAATTTTCTATTTCAATGTTCTAAAGTGATAAACACTAATTTAAAGTCTTCTATAAATATTTAAATATGAGTGATATCCTTTTGTAAATATAACATCATGCAAAGAAGCTGTGAAGTGTTAGTTCCATTTTGGGCACTTTGAGGTCATTACATGTAAAACAAATGTTTAATGCTAACCAAATATCCCACTGTGTTAATAAATATACCTCAAGTTACACTAAACAACATGATCTATGATAGCTTATGAAGTGTATATATTTAAGAACAATGTTCATTTGTTATATATCTAGTAATTGTTGTACCATATTTGTTCAGTAGTTGACTTTATGAAATGCTTCGTTTTAAGGTCTACTGCACTTGGTAGAGAAAAAGTACTGAAAATGTTACCAATGGAAATGGGGGGTCCATGTCCCCTCCTGTTGCTCATATGAGTGGATTTCTTGCAATATTTACAGAAAAAGAAATTTTGAAGACTTTTGCTGGAGGATGGAATATTGTGGAAAGCTTCATTTCTGTGGAATCAAACCGCTAAGTTTCCCAGGTTTCATTTCCCTTGGTTCCACCAAGGAAGAAGTCCCTTTGCCTTTAGCAGAGCTAAAATCAGAGGCAGTGCCCACAGCTTTTGTTCCATGTCTGCATACTTCAGGCCAGCATCGGTAGCTCAGCTTTCATTTCCTTGCTGTAGTATAAAAGCTGAGTCCACAGGACCAAATGGCTGTGGAGGAAACAGGGCAGATGCAAGGAAGCAGGAACGAGGGAGCCCCACGAGTCAAGAGCCAAGAGACCAGCAAGAGAGGGAACTCCTTTGTTTGGGGGATTATGTATTTCCAAATTTTTACAGGCCTCGCCCATTCTGGCCAACCATCTCTGTCCCCAGGTTTGATTGACAGGCAAGTACTTTCCCAACTTCACTGGGCATGCTTCTATTGTCTATCTCCTTTTTGTTGGACCCCTTCCACCAGTAATTTACAGGGAATGGCCAGTGGTTCCCTGAAGAGTGTGAAGTGGTAGCTTCCTGGTGAAGCTGTCCAAATGGCATGCCTATAATGTCTGGCCTTCCCTTTGCTTCTTTTCTAGTATTAATAACTAGCTCATTACAATGGCATAAAAATTCTAGTATTTTCCCACTGAAAAAGAGAATCATAAAGATATACAGCGGTTTCCAAAGGTATATTTAAAAATAAAGTTAATTCTACCTCAATATTAATTTCAAAGAAGAGATATGCTTACCCTGGAGTGTGAATTTAATGGGAGAAAGAATAGCAAAAACAGAACAAAGATGATAAAGACTACCATCCATTTTACCTACCGATTATTGAAGTAATCACACAGAAAGCAACTGTAGACTTCCTGTCTCTCATAAAGAGCTTGGACATTGCCCGTAAAATACTGAACAGATTGCAAAATCAACAACTATTTTTAGATCCATAAGAGAGAGGACACAGGGAATATTGCCCCAAGATTGACGAGACAGAGGGAAATACAGGAAGTGTAGTTCCTGGAGCCAAGACACAAGAGGAGCAGAAACAGCTGTGGGAACTGAGCATGAAAGAAAACCTGTAATTGAGGAACCTCTGGAAGCTTGGTGAGAACAACTCTAAGGAGACAACTCAACTCTGGAGCGATGACAGGTGACGTTTTACATAGATTGTTTATTTCTTTTATAATAAATAAAACTAATCAGTTGTTTTTAAAAAGAGGAGGAGAACAATAAAAGTGCAAGCTTAGGAAAAAGACCCGACGAGGGATCTTGGATGAAAAAGACCCTAAAGAAAAGGAGAGGACGGGGTGGTACCCAAAACACAAGAGGGTGACCTGAGAAAAGCCAGGTTTCCACCATCTCTCTGGAGACAACTGGTAACTTTGATGTTTCTTGGGAGACTAGTTCTTTGCAGATTTCTTGATAATCATGTGCAATCTATCGATTTAATGTTTAATGCTGTTTTATTGCCAATGAAATACATGTTTTTATGCTCTGAGTGACCCCTCAATGATTTCTTATCCACTCTCTAAATTCCGTTGTCTTATTCAGCTCCTGGGAAACTGTTTTATTAAAGACAATGATCTAGTCATCTGATCTTCTATGACCTACCCTCCTGGTGACCTCTGTCTACAACTTACTTGGGCAGGCAGAATGTGAAATATCCTGTTATTAAACAGTAATGTAATGTTAACAGAATGAGTTTGGAAGATGATAATACAGAAGATAATTTAGGTCAAGGAAGTGGAGGGAAAGTGAAGCAAGCGTCAGAGTGGGTACTGCAGGCCTGGAGTTCCGGGTTCATCTTCCGCCATGTGTAAGCTAGTTACTTTCCCAATAGTATTGCCTGTACTGATACAACTGTCGAAACACCTCCACTTAATTTTGAGTAGAGGCCAAGCCATAATTATCATGAGGCTGAAGACCAGAATGAGGGGGCCTTACTCAAAAATAAAAGAGCAACAGACTCAACTATGAGTGGCTATTTGAAGGAGTGTTGAATATAAGAAGCCGAGGGGTAACACATCTGAAAGGATCAGAGTAAAAATCAAATTTGAAATACCAGAGCAAGTGCTTCTTAGCTGAGCCTAATGACATTTACACTGATAGTATTAATGGTAATAAAAGTATTAACATTGTTTTGATAAAAAGAAACTGATTGACTGTTTTTTCTATCTGTCTCAGTTATAACATTATTTTAAAGCCAGATGTGTTAGGAATGGATACCTGGTGTTAATTAACTGATCAACCAATGATTGATATCTATTAGCACTATTAGGGAAAAATTCCATATATGGTCTGGGAGAGCTATAAGTAGTGAACTGTTATGGAACAAACCACTCTCTCTACCCTCTGGAAGCAGTGTGCCACAGGATCTAAGTGGTCAGTGTAAAAGTATAGGCTCTTTCTGATTACTATGCATTCAGAGCAGACATGCAAACAGGATTAACTATTAGCTATGTGACGGTCATTCTTCTCAAGGGCCTTGTTTTTTATTGCTGGAGGGATTTTACTGGCCTTAAGAGATACACTACCTCATTCACAGTGGAACACACATAAAAACAGCTAAAACACAACATACAAGCACAACTGTCCATTTATCTGGCGTGCGTGCGTGCGTGCACACACACACACACACATACACACACCCCAGTATGAGTAGGGGAAGTACAGCTGTACTTAAAACAAGATGTAACTTTTATGAATGCTATTTTATTATAGATAATTATACTATTCATCTTTGGAATCGAGCTGAATAAGGAGAGTGTTCATAATCTATTGCCTCTGTCAATATTTCCAGACCCTCTTTAAATGAAAGAGCTAAACTCAAACTCCCACATTTCTCAAAGCCACCTTTTAATTTCTCTAAAAGAAATTATGCTGCACTAATTTGATTAAAGAAAATTCTGACATAAAGATCTTAGCATTCCTGAACCCTGAAATACCAAGTATGTATTTTTCAAAATATTTTTATCACTGTCTAAGTGAATACATATTTTCACAGTTACCACATCATATAAACAGTTACCACATCATATAATTCTATATCTTCCCTACATTATATCATATTATTTCCACCCTCCCATTTTACACCTAGTTTTCAGATTTATATTTTTAATAACTACTAATTAATGGCCCCAAAGTTATAATACTTCCTACTTGATTTAAGATAAAAAGCATATGGTACTTATTTATATAGAGAGAATAAATACAGTGATCATATAGCTATTGATGTCCATTGCTAGGGCCATGTTGAAGTACTAAAGATTCTTGGCTATGTCACTATAACCAAGGTGAAGTCCTTGATTTGGCAGTTCAAGTAGATTAAAACTGATTTTGTTTTTATGGTGCTGGATATTGAATTTAGGCATAATTTTATGGTAGATAATAATAATGTTAGATATGTCTAAAATAATGTGATAATCTATTACAAGTGATCATCTATACTGTTAAACACAAGGAAAAAAACACCTAAATATGTTTGTGGTTCACCCATTGCTAATTTCCTTAACACACAGTGGCAAGAGCCCTCTGAGTGTCTCGAGAAATGTTTTGAGAATCAGTAGGTCTTTGTACTTGACTCTTCAGCTAACTCTTTGGGTCGATGACAGCTGCTCTTGCAATTAGCCCTTCCCCTGACCTCATGGTCAACCACAACAGTCTTGGAGATTTGGGGAAGGGAAACTATTACTTTTAAGGTATCTGGACAAGACCTGCATGTGTGCAAATTAATAGGGGAACTGTTTTCTGTGCTTTATTCTCCTTTTTCTTTCTTGGTTACAAATTGTCCCCATTCATATGTGACAGGCACATCTGGTTACATACTCTAATAGGTGAATAAATGGATCTAACAGGAAGGGGAAGCCATATAATACTCCCCAGGAATGTTTAAAAGAGGATTCCTCAGCCTTTCTTTGAAAACAGGAGCCTTAAAGGAACATCCCAGACCAAAGTATAATTTGTTTGCTTGACTTACCTCTCTTAGTTCATAAGGAGGAAATATGTAGAATAAGATGATATTTACTAGGATGGGTCAAGAGTATAATGATACAATACAAGAAACACAATTTTAAACAAATTGAAAGAATTGGTTAATAATGAGCTAACTTATTTTCCACTCCTTAGCCCCCTCTAGGCGTCTCAGGGACATCCACTCTCTTCAAGTCTGTCTTCTTAGACTGGAAGGCAGACTGGGGGTCAGAATCTAGTTGGGGGTCATTTCGGAGGTGGTGAACAATCCCCACCTCTCTCTCTCCGTCATGCTTTGATTTCAGTCAGGTAGTGTTGTCTACACGCTGCGAGAAACAGAGTTGAACTGGAGGAGGCCAACCATTCAATGACGTATAGCCACATAAGCCTGACACGTAGCAAATCTAAGGGTGAAGAACAGAGTTGGGACAGTAAAGAAATAATGGCTGAGGAAGAAGGTGTGACGAGCACAGCAGCTGGAGCTATGGTGCTGGGAGCTGTGGGAGAAAGAGAAGGGGTGGAAGATGCAGCTTTGGGGCGAGGGAGTGGTGCGGTCCCGGCAGCGCTGACCAGGCCAGCGGCGGTGCTGGGAGCTTAGATGCACTGGATTGGAATTCCACAGAAAAGCATTTTCTTAAGCTCTTTGCATGGGTGACATGTGTAAATTTGCCCAAACAAGGCAAGGAGAATAGGGAGGACAAAGTTATAGTCTCAAAGGAAGTGAACAAATGAATTATGATTTTTCTAGAGGCCTGTGAAGACACCCTCTTCAAGTGCTGGTCACTCCTCTTGGTCACACTCCCAGGATCTTTTGTAATGAAGAAGGACACTCAGCTACCTTTGTCACTCGTATTTTGACAACCCTGCCTACATTGCTTTCTAGAAAAAGATGAAAATATCAATTAATAAACATCAGGTCAAGTTGAATTGATAAAATAAGGACACTGTTATATAGTACTAGTCAAATAACCCAGTAACTTGTAACCATCAAATGATCATGGCGAAAATCTTCGTTGGACCCTGGCTGGGTTGGCTCAGTGATTAGAGCCTTGGCTCGGGGACTGAAGGGTCACAGGTTCTACTCTGGTCAAGGTTGCAGGTTTCCATGGCCCCTGTCAGGGTTGTGTGGGAGGCGACCATTCGATGTATCTTTCTCACATCGATGTTTCTCTCTTTCTCTCTTCCTCCCTTCCTGCCTCCCTCCCTCCCTTCTTCCCATTTTCTCTAAAAATCAATGAAAAAGTATCCTCAGGTAAGGATTAAAAAAATTTATATATGTATATTCTTTGGAATTATAGTTTTAATCCACTTCCACCCATTATAGTTGTATATGACAACTCCTTAAAATGTATAAAATTCTTTTCATTTTTAGTCTTTGAGCTTCTTTAGTTTCCATGCACATGTAAAAACATATAGCGTGAAGAATGTGGCTTTATTTTTTTAACTTAAAACCTACAACCTTGACCAGAATTGATCCTGCACCTCTTCAGTCCATGGGCCAAGACCATAGCCACTGAGCCAAACCAGCCAGGGCCCAAAGACTACTTTGGCCATGATCATTAGATGGTAAACAGTTATTGTGTTATTTGGCTAGTGCTATATAACTGTGTCCTTATTTATATACCAGTACTGAATGATAATGGGAGCTACACAGAAAACAGTCCCTAAATGTTTGTCAAACAAACCAAGTAAGAAATAAAGGGAGCTGCTGCAAGTATTTAAATAGCTCAAACAACTGCCAAATACATGAAAAATGGTTCTGAGGGAAGAAATTGCTCTCCCCTAGGTATACAAGGAGACTCAGGTTTAGACAAGGAGTAAGTCATTAGTGACAGTGGTCATTCCAGGAATTCTTGATAAAATTAACATTTTAAAATGTTTCCAGTAGAATTAAAATTTAAATCTTCCTGTGAAACATAATTTGGCAATGGGCTGAGTGGCTTTACCCATGGAGGTCAGAGAACACTTTCCAGAAGATACTATGAATAGATAGCTCTTTTATCTCAAATCTCTTATGCACACTCCAAGCCTTCTCCGGCCGTCTCTACTTAAACTACACCAGAGCAGTGCCTGAGAGAGTTTGGATTAGCCTGACGTTGCTGCTTTGACTGTATTAATAATTAAACCAATAAGTACATGGATTATTCAAATTGATGTCCTTGAATGAACTCAAGACTTTATAGCAGGTAATATCTAAGCGCTAAGAAATTTGACCTAATTAATGCTAATGGCATTGATCTTTAATGAGAACTTCTCTGTAAAACAGTTAATTGTTAGTTTCTTTAAGATAGAGCTTTAACAGGTATATTAGTGATTCTCACCAGGAGTCACTTTTGCCCCTTGACCCCCATGGGACATGTGCCAGTGTCTGGAGATCTGCTTGGTTGTCACAACTGGAGAGGGGTGGTACACTGGCATCTACTGGGCAGAGGCCAGAGCTGCTGCTAGACATTCTATAATGTATGAACCACCTCACTTCCCCGTGATAAGGTAGGCCCATGGTGTTTTCAGCGTCACTGTGAAGGAACCCTGTTGTACAAAAGTGAAGAGGAATCATCATGCAACTTGAGAGAGCACGGAAACAACTAAAAACACTTGGAAATGTTGATTTATGGTCATAAAAAATTCTGACATAATACATTTTCCTATGCTTAAACTACTCCCTAATAATAAATTAGGCTTCTTTTGATGCTGCATTAACTGTTTAAAACCACTAGGGAGCTATTCAGTAGGTTAGTACTTTCGTGTATTAAATACAGCCTTAGGGTATTTAAAAAGTTAACGGAACTTTCAAAAGTACTTAATTTACAACTGAGCATTAAGAGAACCAACACATGTGAAAAAGACATAAATGCACTCAAAAGAAACACATAAACACGCTTAAATGTTCAGAGGACATAAAGTGATCTAAGTTAGGTGTGTATATGTGTATTGAAGGGAGGGGGGTCATTAGTTAGGAATGGCCAGAGGTAAGTTTTGAACTGGGTTTAAAGAAAAAGAAAATTATGGGTAGTTAGGAGGACATTCTAGTTATTTAGTAGCCCCTGTTAATGTAAAACAGAAAGTGGTTAATTGCTAATTCAATTTCCTGAGGGTTTTCAACAAATAAGAGTTGAAGAAAGTGATTAGTATCCACTGAGTGAAAACTGTTTAAAACTAATTCATGTTTTGATTAATTTTAAATGGATTTTCCTGATAATGTTGAAAAGTTATGGGTACCTAGAATATGGTTGATTGCTTTAAGAAAAATCTGCTAATTCAAAAAAAAAAAAATTGTAACATTTCACCAGGTCACATATTTAGCATACTAATTACATGAGAAGAGAAATGGACTCATATCTATGTTGGTAATCTTCATTGAAAAGAACTGACAAGTTTTAAAGATGGTACCTTTAAACATGGGGGTTTAAATTCAGTGGGGATAACTTTTATATTTGCTTTCCACAAATATCTCTGGGTAAAAGAATCTCTGGTTGTTAGATTCTTTCCCTTCCTTGAATATCTAGGGAAGTACTTTCTGCACATGCAGAGAGAGGTGGGGGAGGGGGTAGAATCAGGCAAGTTTGTGAAAGTCAGAAGATGCACCATTCATAAAGTAGTATTCTTAAGAGGAAATATTTTCTCTTCTTTTCTTAATATGCTTTATACATTAACCTTTGTAGATATAATATTTCATCTTCTGGGAGAGCTTTGGGAGTGAAAATAATTTTGTTGACTGGGTGATTATTAGGTCATGTAAGAATTGTGAAATATTACCTCGTCCTCTGCCAGAGCCTTGCTATCTTTTGACCTTCACAGTGACTAGAACCCCAAAGAGAACACAAGTACTATCAGTTATCAACAGACCTGTGCTGGTCAATTTTATGTGTCAACTTGGCTGGGCCACGGTACTCAGACAGTAGGTCAAATATTATTCTAGATATTTTGGTGTGTTTTTTAAGATGAGAGTATCCTTCGAATCAGTAGGCTTTGAGTACAGCACATTACCCTCCCTCATGCGAGTGGACCTCATCCAATCAGTTAAAAACATTGGTAGAAAAAAGACTGACCTTTCTAGAGGAAGAAGAAACTCTATCAGCAGACTGCCTCTGGACTCAAGCTGCAAGTTTCTCCTGAGCCATTGTACCTGGCAGATTTTGAACTTTCCAACCTCCACAGTCATGTGAACCAATTCCTTAAAATACATCTCTCTGTTTACGTGAATATATCCATATATAGGTATATACATATATGTTACATTTATTTACAGATGTGATAGTAATTATATACCATGTGTATTTATATATCATGTGTATGTGTGTGTATGTATATATGTGTGTATATATATGTGTGTGTGTATATGCATATATATACATATATATATACCCACACACACACATATGCACACACACACCCTACTACATTCTGTCGATTCTGTTTCTCTGGACAATCCTGACTAACACAAGATCACAGATGTGGACTGCAGGGAGTCCCTCACACTCTCTTTTCTTCCATAGATACTTTGAGGATATGTCTATGTACTAGGCACTGCAATAACGGCAGGAGACGTGATGCTGAGAAAAATCAGACATGATCCTTGTGGTTATAGAGTAACAGCACCTATATCAGTCCAGCTCAAAGTAGATTTTAAGGCAAGAATAAATAATAGAGATAAGAAGTGATATTTCATAATTACTAGAGGTAAAAAGGGACATTTGAAATATAGCATAAGCCAAATTTGAATATATCTGATGCTTGGACTTTAAATACATAAATGGAGATTACAGAACCAAACAGATAAGTGGATGAATTTACAAAAAATGGTGTAGAACTTGAAACACAATATTCACTATATAACAAAACAGACAAATATAACATGAGTAAGGATGTAGAAGGACATAAAAGATCTGAATAATTAACAAGATTCAGAAAATTAACCAAGTTGACCTAATTCATATATATGTGATTGAAATATTGAAATCGTTATGTTTTCATGAGCACTAAAACATTTACAAAAATTAACCATAACTTGATTATAAATAAAACCTCAAGTTCTTTTCCCCCCAAAATTAGAGATAATTCAAGGTATATTTCTGAGAATTTGGAGAGTAAGCTACAACTTAATAATGACAAACCCTTGATGGCCTGGGCATTAAATAAAACATTACACAACAAATTTCATGTTAACACATGAGTTCATGTTAAAAACAGACAAAAACATTTTTTTAATGAGTGGTATATCCTATGAAGAATGCAGCAAAAACAATGCTTAGGAAACAATTTATACCTGGCATGCACAAAATAACAAGACTGGAATAAATGGTCCCGTTTTTATGTAAAGACATGACAACAAAAACAAAACAAAACAAAAAACACAATTTTATAAAAATGGGAGAAAATAAATTACAAAGAATAAAACGTGAAATAAATTCAAAACTTTTTAAATGTACCATAGAAACTTAAACAAAGCAAAAGATTTTATAAAGAAAATAAAAGTGATAACACTATAATTAAAAAAAACACAGATACTTAATATCAGGATTAAAAGGAATCACATTACAGACAGTACAAGACATCAACAAGTTATTAGTAATATATTGTGAACCCCAGTAAATATGACAGTTTGCACTAAACTTTTAAAAATTCTTTTAAAAACAGCTTACCAAAACCAAAAAAAAAATAAAATAAAATCTGAGTAACTTAAGATAGTATAGAGAAATTGAATCTATTACTTCCTCACATAAAATATCTAAGTTTATTTGGCTTCACTGGGTAATTCCTCCAAAAATAGTAGGTAGAATTAACACCTAGAAATGAACAATTATTCAAGACATTTACACTGAAAACTTAAAATGTTATTGAGAAAAAATTTAAAAGACTTAGATGGAGGACATGGTATATTCGCAAATTAGAAGACTTAATACGGTAAAAATTTTCATTCTTCCCCAAATAATCTGTAGATTTGATGCAATCTTAATAGAAATTTATAAACTCTTTCTGAAATGCACATGGAAATGAAAAGGGCTGCAGATAGCCAAGGCGACGTGAAATCACAAAGTTGGGAGACTTACAATAAGAGATATCAAGAGATAATCAAGCTATAATCATTAAGGCAGTTCCATGTTGGTTCAAGTAAAGACAATGAGTAATGGTGGAGAATAGAGTCCAGAAATCAGTCCACACATGCAAACATCTGATTTCTACCAAAGGAATGTTAGAGTGCAGTAGGAAAAAAAAAAAAACCTTTTCAAAAGGCAATGCTTGGGTCAATTTGTTATCCATATATATTTTTACCAGCGTTCCTTGGCCCCCATTTTATATCATACACAAACGCAATTCCAGATGGATTGCAGATCTCAATGTGAAAGGAAAAACAATAGAGCTTTTAGAGAAAATCAGAACCGCATCCTTGTAACCCTGGCACTGGCAACGCTTTCATAAACAAGACAGAGAAGGACCCAGCTATAAACAAGGAGATTAAGATTAATTTGTTTTTAAATTAAAAACGTGAATTCATCAAAAGACACCATTTAGTAAAAATACAACTCAGAATCATAGAAGTTATTCTCCATACTCATATGTGCCAGTGAATCACTTCCAGAATAGTAAATAAACAACTCCAACAAATTAATAAGCAATAGACAGACTGCCAAATAGGAAAACGAGGGAAAGATTTGAAGAGACCCTTATAAACAAAGGATATTAAGGGACAGAGCAACATATGAAAAGCTGCTTTTAGTAAAAAATCATCAAGGAAATACTTATCTTAAAAAATGTAGTAAAACTACACATACACCAGAAGAGCCAAAATGAAAAAGATATTCACTACTAACTGTTGACCATGATATGGAGCAACTGGAACTCTGATCTACTACTCATGGGGACGTAAGTGTTTTATCCTCTTTAGAAAACTGTTTGATAGATTCTTCTTTGGGTAAACATATACAGATCCTATGATGTAGTAATTTTCCTAAATGTGTATGCTGAAGAAAGGAGTTCATATATATACCAGGCCCAAAGTGGAAGCTGCTCAAATGCCCATCAATAGTAGAATAAATCAGAAAGTTGTCATATACTACTCAATGGAATTAGACAGCAATGAGAAAGAACAATACATACCTACATGAAAAATTTAAATGAATACTGCAAATAAAATATTGAACAATTAAAAAAAGCCAAACACAAAAGAGCACGTGCTATCATACTATGTGCTTCTCTCAATTTAAAGAGCCTGACACAGCAAAGGTGGTCTCCTGGTCGAAGTCATAATAGTGGTTAACCATATCAGGAGCGTTTTAAGCTCTGCTAGGGAGCGTGCAAACTTAAAGACAGCACCAGGACTACTTTTGGGGTGCTGATCATGTTATGTTTCTCGAACTGAATGTTGGCTACATATGTGGGTTCACTTTGTGAAAATTATCAAACTGTACACTGATTTAAAAAATATATATATATTTTTGAATTTTTTAGAGAGAGAGGTAGGGAGAGAGAGATAGAAACATCAGTGAGAGAGAACATCGACTGGCTGCCTCTTGCATGCCCCCCACTGGGGTCGGGCTCACAACGTGGGCATGTGCCCTGACTGGGAATCGAACCAGGACCTCTCAGTCCATGGGATGATGCTCAATCCACTGAGTCACATGGCTGGGCTGTACACTATGTATATACACTTTTGTGTATATTATTTTTCAATTAAAAATAAATAAATAAAGCCTGGGCTTTGGAGGCAAATTGTTTGGGTTGAGGTCATGTTTCCCTCACTTTAGCTAAGTAAGCATGGGCAGCTAGCTTACTTGTACTATGTCCATTTCCTCATATGGAAAATAGCCATAAAGAGCATTTACTTTCAAAGAATCTTTGTGAGGATTAACCGACTGAATGCATTTAAAACACATAAAACACTTCCGAGAGCAAAGTTACTACACTCAATTAGTGATTGCCAAAAAATGGCTCACAGACACCTTTAGCTAGAACTTGGCTGAAATGTACTCTCATAAAAGGAGCTCAATTATATATAGATCGTCTCTCTGAAAGGTGGAGTCTGAAAAGCCGAAATCCATAGATGGTTTATGAAACTGAGCATCTTATTTTATCTTAGGGCAAGATATCAAGGAGGGCAGTTTTCCCCTGAGCAGGCCGAAAGAGGGACTGGGGAGAGAAGTGTAGTTATTTGTGGATTTTCTAAGAATCCTGTGGTCTCTAGGTATAAGGGTCCTCAGCTGGGTTCCTCCGCCTTAAGCTAGAGGTGCCATGTCTCTCCCTCTGCAAGCTGGTCAATCTCAGCCTTTCGAGAAACTAAGTTGAACTGGTATCATCAGCTGAATGTCAGCCCCGAGTAACGGCTGTGCAGCGTCTTGAAGTATCTGAAAATCAGATAGTAAATAGAGGCAAGAAATATGAAAAACATCATGCTATCATAAGAAATGCCGGAACTTACTTTGTTTCCAGCTTTCTCAGTGGCCTAGGCCTAACCAAAACAATAGTGTCAAGGATCAGTTTGGCTGACCTTAGATAACCAGATGACTTTTTATCTCAATTGATTAATTGATTGTTTTACTTTTGCTGAATTGCTTTCCCAGATGAAACAAGATATTTTAGTAATTGCATAGCCTCTACCTTTGATGGCCAGTAATGGTTGAGGGCAAGCTATTGCCTAGAACTGCTTTAATGGATTAATTTATGCTGGTCCATTAGACCTCTAAAACTCATATTGTTTTATTTTCTGTCTGAGCCATGTCAGGAATAAATTACAGAACACACTGTTTACTTGGAAACTTCTAGCCAAGGTAGAATTTTGTACAAACCAGTAAAATCCATTGTTTCAAATGCCTTCTAACAAATGAACGTAGCTTTATCTTAATAAAATAAAGGCAACCTGGAAGTTTGCGTTTGAAGAAGGCCCAATGGCCGTATGTAAAGCATAGGTCTAATTTTGATGTGATGAACACAAGGGGGCATCTGATTTCTCAAGAAGAATAGCCCCATGGGTACAAAATGAAGGGGTACAAATAAGTTGTTTCTGGTCACTGTTTGGTACAAATTATGGTCTGGACTTCATTGGTCTCATTACAGAAGATACACTTTGGGTGGAGTTAAATCATGTAATCATTTCTACATAGTTAAAGGAGAACATAAGTTAACCATAGATCCAGTTAAGTCATGTAGATGTGTTGGGGTTAATGATAATTATTCTTCTTTTAAACAAAACACAAGATGTGATTATCACTGAAGGGCTACCTTGGGCTTGTATGTCTGGCTATAACATTCGGTGATGACAAACCCAAGAGTCGGAATGATTGGAAATTGTTGCAAATGTTTGGGAAGACAAAATGAGGGAGTTTAAGGGTTTATAGGAAGTATGAGAGTTGAGAAAAGGGCAAAGATATTACATCGTCATTTTAATTATGCAATATATTAAGTGAACACAAAAGAAAGAATACAATAAGCAACCAGAGAAATAAGAAAATATGGGGAAGAATATAAAATCATCTAAGACTGCTACTCTAATTACAGGTTTCAATTCAAAGGTCTTAGAATAAAGTTTTCTACAGCTGATACCATGCTCTTGATCCAGCTATACCTGAGACAACGGTCGACTTCTTGTCGGAAATGATTTTGAGGCGTTTTAACACATTTAAGCCTCAAAGCTGATCTCCAGAGGGAAAGGATATATAGGTTGTAAGAGCTGCAGGAATGACGGACCCATGAAAAATACTGCTCTGGAGTTGAAGAAACAATTAAAGTAACAAAAATGATAATTTCCAGTGGCTCCAATTTGTCCCTTTTCTATATACCTAATTTCCAGGTCATCTATCAGGTAGGTTTGTGTTCAGTGGTGTCGCTTTTAGAATGGCAGCTTACACCTGTTGGACATGAGGCTGTGCATGTGACAATCATTTTTCTTTTTTTATAACACTTAACAGAATCAGAATAAAACTAGCTCGGTTCTGCTGCTGCTGTAAGAAGAAAGCCAATTTACACAGTCCTTAAATTCCATTCCTCTCATTTTCATTTGGCAGCAGGAACTTATTTTTCCATAAATTTTATTTCAGATGACCGTGGTAATAACTTAATAGCTGTTTCACTACCACATGCCATGTTGATCCCAATTCTTGCATAACTGGATTTTCAGGGCCTTAGCTTCCGCCAGACCAGAGAACTAATCCCAGATTCCTTCCATTTTTTTCTTTACTTTTGTTTTGTTGCCCGCTGTCTACTCCCAGCTCCAACCTCTCTAACAATTAGAGTCTGTGACTGCAAGTGCCTCTGACTAACATAATCCCAAAAGCAGTGGATGGGGTAGTTCATAGAATCAACAGGAAACAGTTCTAAAAATGAGCAGAAAGTGAAGGCAGCTAGAAATGCTGGGGGAAAAACATAATGAGAACAGCTCATTAAAAATCCAGTGGCCACTGCTCCAGGAAGATGCCCACACTGTGACTAATCCCATTACCATCTCTGCTAGATACTGGCCACTAGGGCTAATACCACTGCTGCAAAAACAGTGGACACAGGATACGTCGTTTCCTGCTCCAACATCTGTGCATCACTCCATTCAAACCTAAGTTTAGGATGGAGCATTAGTGTGGCTGAGCTTAGATTTTGCCCTTCTGTTCCAGGTGCCAGGGACCTGTGCATGTTGGAGGCACAAGAGACTATTTCACAATGCCAGAGAAATTTCAGATTCCTGGAGGGAAAAATATATACATATATTTTACTACACAACCTACAGCACAATTTTCTGCTAGATTCTACGCTAGATAAATATATAGATGCATGAATGCATACATACATTCTTACATGCATACAAAGGAAGATTTTTCAGGGTTTAGAGAGGACCTGAGAAGGGACATACTCTCCTTTTATTTATCCATGCTTCTTGTCTCTTTTATCTGTTTAGAATGATATATATTCCTAACGACATAGTAAGGGCCATAAGAAAAGAGAATATGTCTTATGAATCTAGCATCTTCTACACTCCAAAAGGAAGATGTTGTGCAGATACGTCCCGGATAAGTAACTATTGATTTATTGATTCTTTCTGTCAATATCTCTGTAGGCACGAATTGATTCATGAGCAAAAAGAAAGGCTAGGATGTCAGAAGTAACTTGCAGCTATGGAGATAACTATAAACATCAAGCCATGGACAAGTTGAGAGAGTGTGGCATTGGATCAAGTAGGAATGAAAAGGACTCGTGAATTTTTTTTCTTTGAAATCCAAGAAAAACAAGTGGAAATGACAATTATTAATGACTGAGAATTGAACTTACATGAGTCATTTTTTAAAAAGCATATTCAATGTGGCCTCAAAATCTACTCCTTAGAATACCATATTCAACTTTCTTAACATTTCGTTGTTCATTTGTTTTTTTGTTCATTTGTTTGTTTGTTGTTTCTCCCCTAAGAGAGTAAATGAAGAAAAATAATGTTATTTTATCCCAGGATAAAACTAGATTCTTCTGCTCTTAGATATTTATAAGATATAATGTAAGTCTTGACATCTGAACTAATGACAATAACCTTAAAAAGTATCTTGTATCAGCTTACTTCATGGTCTTCATTGTTGTTTGTTGTTTTGCACTAGTTAGTATTGACTAACAAAATTATACACATTATATTAAATGATAAGTTTTACCTACACAACTGGGTTAAAACAATGAAAAGTTAATTTAGTAGCAGGTCCAAATGTATTTTTGAAGCAAATTCTGAGGGGGTGAATTCTTACAAAGAAATACATTGAACTCTTTAAAAGCCGAGGAACATTTCTTAATTAAAATGTCATTGCTGAAAAATTCAATTATGCTTTAATGTTTACTCAGCTGGTATTGACATATAGAGATGTATTTCAACATGATGGCAGTGTTGAATGGTCTAGAATTTTGATATGCAGAACTTATTAGTGATTATGGAAAATGACTATGAGACAGATCAGCAAAGGTCTAAGTATCCTTAGTTACGGGTAAAATTTTAAGTGGGAAACTCAAAGATTTAAAAAATAACCTGAGATCCTTATCTTACTTATTAATTCAAAGGGGGAAAAATACCATAATAGGAAGGCATAAACATAGGCATGCTAATATTTATATCTATCAAAATAAATTTGTATCTGCATACAAAAATGTTTGAAAACCAGACCTGGTGTGCAGAGTTGAGGTGTGCATTGGGAATGAAGAGCAAAGTTGATAACTATGTGGTATCTTTAGGAAGAATATCGTTGGGTTACCCATAAGCAAAGCATGTCATGAAGAAAATACATGAGAATGGGGTCATTGTCAGTTTTGATGGAGATCAGGAACAGATGTCTTTATGATGTTCGTGATCCCTCCACGAGGTCCCTGGAAGATACATGCATAAAAGAGTTTCCAAGGAAATAGGACAGCACCTATTACTAGACAGAATTTGTGCTAACATCATTAGGGGACCTTCTACCCCTGAGAAACTGGAACAGATCCACTTCGCCACAGGCTCTCCTAGCCTCTTTATCGCAAGTTTCAGTCTAGAGGGAGATAGATATAAGTGGCCTTTGTCATTGTTCCTTTTACCTAGGACAGCATCTGGATATTGGCCCACTGTGAAAAGAGAGCACAAAGAAGACTTCAGCTCAGACTTGAAGCAGATGATATTTTTCCAAGGTACCTTTCCATGTTTCCACTTAGCCTTCCTAAAACTGGAGAAGCCATATGATCTAGGTCACTGGTTCTCAACTTGGATTGTGCTTTGAAACAACCTGGGCCGATTTAAAAACTGTTGATGCCTGAGCCCCGCATCCAGAAATTCTGATTTAATCAGTCTGGCTTCATGGCCTGGGCATTCATTAAAAACTCTCCAGAATCTCTAACAGCCAGCCAAAGGTAAAGACAATTGACTTAGACCAGGGGTAATATAATAGCTACAAAGAATGGAGTGATCAATAAGAGCACATGGAACCCAGAAAGATAGTCAAGAGACATACAAACAAAAATGATCTGGTGAATAATATAGCAAACTATGTGAAACAGCTTTGTTATTTTTTGGCTGAACCACAACCCACTTCCTACTAATTCTGATGGCCTAATCTATTTTTTCAAACTCTGATTTGAAGTGGACAATAGGCGATTCCACCACAATACGATTTCTCTAGATATATAAAGGTTTGACCCTTGGCTAATTTACTTTTATTCAAAGACATAAGTATTCAAAATAATTTATTATCATCATGTTTTTCTGAACAAAATTTTAATAAAAAGAAGAAAGCCTGTCTCTTGAAAGAGTATCTTTTTTTTTTTATCCTCACCCGAGGACATTTTTTGCATTTATCTTCAGATAGAACAGGAGGGAGAGAGGGGGGAAGAGAGAGGGAGAAACATTAATGTGAGAGAGACACAATGACTGGTTTCCACCCACACAACTTCAACCAGGGCCGGGGACAAACTGCAACCATGATACATGCCCTTAGCGGGAACCAAACTCCGGTCCGTAGGCCGACGCTCTAACCTCTGAGCCAAACCAGTCAGCCCTTGAAAGAGTATCCTTAACAATTTCTGTAGGTCGTCAAGATTCTTCAGAACAAAAAGAATGTAAACATTTTACTAGCATATTAGACAGGAGCTGGATTTTATGATCAAGACATAGCTATGCAATCAGAAAACATGATGAACAGAAGGAAAACTATACACAGGTTAATATGCTTGGGTGGCAGGAAACAGAACTCAAGTCAGATGGGTCTGAACAATGATGTGTTAGGTGATATAACATGAAAAATGTAGAGTTAGGGGAGGTTTTAGCTCCAGTTTGTCCAGGATTCCAACTCGATTTCTCTGCAGTCCTCTGGGTTTTGTCGTCTTCTTTGTCCTGGCTGTGTCGTCAGGACAGCTTCCCCGTGGTAGCAAAATGGCAATCAACAGCTCTGGTGTCTGCTACACAGATCTCTCTGTGGCCCTCTCCACGTGCAACAGGAGGGCATCTTGTCTTCCGACTGTGTTCTTGCAAGCGCTGGGAAGGAAACTATATTTTTTTCTTCCATTCTCAGCAAACAGCTCCTAGAATCTCATTTCCCAGTTTGGACCATATGTCCATCTCTAAACCCACCGCCGGGGCTGGTGGAATGAAGTGAACAGAGTGCTTTGAGACAGTCAGGGCCCTCTCCTGAATCTGGGGGTGGGGCTAGCCTTTCCAGAATCATACGGGTCCCCAGATGTTCAAACATATAAGTGGAGGAAAATGATTACAAAACAAATTAAATTCCCATTTTGACTTCTTAATAATATACATATGGAAAAAAGAGAAAGAGAGAGGAATGGGACAGGATAGCAAACATACACACCACAGAGACGTCTAACAGGAAGCTCGTGAGGGGAGCAATGTCGCTGGCTCCAGTGTGAATTCTGCCAACTAGATTCGTGTCCTTGCTTGAACAAGTCACAGTTAAAAACGAGTGTGTTTGGCAAAGTGATCTTATTTCTAAGATCCTGTTCAAACCTAAAATCCCATAAGTGTGTATCTCTAAAACATGTTGCGCCTGATTTGCTGGTTTTCAGACCCATTTTAAAAGAAATAGTTAGAGCAATAGATCTAATGGATGGTCTTGAGAGAAGTTGTCAAAGAAAATGAAAGAACGCAGCCATGTATTTTCGGTACCATGGACACTTCGGTTCTCTCTTTGGCAACTACCAATGGAGCCAGTTTCAGGTTTCTCTTCTTCTGCTTCCCTGGGTGAATGATAGATCAGAGCAATTGTTCTGACTTATGTAAGAATGGATTTTCCTGTATTTTTTTTTAAGACTTCCTAAAATGATTCACTTTGCTACCACAATTCCGTTGCGTTCGCAAAATGTTATGTGACACCATTAAGGTAAATTTATCGAGTCTCTCAATTTTAATTGTTTTCTTTTTTCATATTTTCTTTGAAAACTTAATCCCCTTTTAATGAAATTGTAAAATATAAGCAATTCTTACATGACACTTTTATCACCTTCTCATGTGAGATCAAAAGTCTAACTGTACTGCCGGCTCAAATTATACCAAATTTTAAGTGCTTATTAAAATGGTAATTTTTATCTCAGATCAATGGCTGAGCTTTAATTTATTTGAGCTAAATAAAACAATGCAGATAATGATTTAGTACAGTACTTCAACATGTTTTATGATATTAAGATATTATTATGGTGATCTTATCATAATTTGGAGTAGGAAGCAGATTCTTTACTCGAAAACTTAATGCATAGGCCTAAATTTTTCACCAAATAAATTTTCTATAATGAAAAGGGAGATGCTTTCACATTGCAAGCAAGTTTTATGATGTAAAATAGTACCTGTTGTCACATTCTGATGGTTGTAAAAATCCAGTGCACATGCGAGTTTGCCTGTTCAATAGTGTTATTCCTTTTGTTCCGTGATAAAGAAAATATCTGCACCCTAATCTCTCTTCCAAATTTCCCACCTGTTATCTCTCACATTTAAGACTTGAAATGACATTTTGGATCCATGAACCGCACTGTTGTATTCTCCATTTAATTGAGGCACCCCAGTACATATTGTCTTAGCTTTCTTCTTTATTTATGATCAAAGTGTAGGCTCACTTTGCAGCGTTATGCTGACAATTTACAACCAGCTCATAAATGCTCCTAGTCTTGTGATTTACGGTGGGCCTCTCACTTTCTGTCCGTGACCTCTTCCTCCCAGGTCCCCACTCATTGCTCATCTCAGGCAACCAGTTGAAATTCATTAGCTTAGGTACCTGTTGAAAAAGAAAAGCCAGTATTTAAACAATGTCTACAGAACACCAGGCTCTCGATATCAGCGTGTTAAAGGAGTGGAAGACAACTATTTGTAACGGTTCGGCCTGAGAACTTCTTAGAACATAACTGAACTTTGTTGACAATTCTAGGTAACACTCTCCAGGAGAAAAATAAAAGGCAAAACAAGTTTCGATAATGAAATTAATTGAGAAAAACCAGTCTAACTGTCAAAAGAGAAGAACCTTGAGAAGAAAGGCAGCTTCTAAAGGTCAATACACAGTGTGCTGTAATCTTTACCATCTGTGTTCAGGCTGGTAAGATTCTGAGACTGTCATATGCAGACTTTTTTTCTGAAAATAACAGACGGGGGGTGGGCTTGCCTAACGGGGAGCCTGGATGTACTTAGCTGGATAGAAAACAAAACATTATATGGTATAAAACAAAACACTATATGGTATAAACTTAGGATGATCCTTAATTTTCCTTCCCCTTGACCTACATGGATCCACAGATAGTTTCAGAAAGTAGCGCCATGGAGAATTGCAATGATTCCATCACCAACCGAGGGGAATGTTAACATTCATGAGACGGAATGCCAGGCAACTCCAATCACTGTGCACACTCGCCTTTGTCTGGCTCCATATTCTGATGAAGGCTAATAAGGCCTCCTCTCATTTTTCTAATAGAAATGCTTTTTAAAAACATAAGTACAGAATAAATTTAGATTTTCTTTATCTAAAAGTTTTGACAGACTTATTGTAAATCTAGAATGTTGTGATTCTATATATAGAAATATGTTTCATTTGTTACATAGGTTTTTTAGAAGATTTATAACAAATATACCAAATGTCATTGTTACTAAAAAATGACAATTTTATAGACTCTCATTTCTATGAATCTGTAGTATTTTTACACAAATAAGAAATAGTTGAAAAAGAAAAAAAAATTATATATTATAGACATGTGTATGCATGTGTATTTAAGTATTAAATAACTATCCATATTATTATTTATTAGATACATTGTCATGTACACACTTTAAGTGATTTTATTAAAATTTTGTGTATTCTGATTAATTAAAGAAAATGTAAAACTGTTTTATCTTCTACCAGTATGTACCAAGCCAAATGCTTTCAATAATGTTCTTGTAATATCAGTTTTCATTATTTTCTAAAAATCATCTTTTAAAGATTTTCAGCTCCAACTTTTTCTGTAGTACTGCCTTCATCTATATATTGCTTCATCAGAAGAGATCATTTTTTTATCCATATTTATTACTTCATTTCTACCCACAAATGCAGGAGATTCAGGAATACACGTGATTGTAAAGATCCTGTGATATCCATGCCCTGTGAGAGATTCATGATTCTCCCCATGTTTATCGGTGCCATTTTAGCCACAGCGGAGTGGCAGGTTTTACAAAGTGTCCTGACATCTAAACTTCACAGATGAGGCTGAAGCTTACCCGGTTTCCTTTTCTCTTCCGCGAATTCCTTTCTTTGCTCCAGAAACACGAAACAGGAGGCTAGGCTCTGCGAGTCCACAGCCTCCGAGGAAACTAGGATCCATAAAATCCTGGACATAAAAAATAATAACACTCTCCAAATGCTAGTTAATAGAATGCTCCACCTTTTCAGGAGAAAGAGATATTTTATTTGTATTCATTAGGGTGACCTAACCACTCACTGTACACTTTATTATACCTCTCCTGTGTGATGTAATAGCGTGAACCATTGAAAAGAAAGCATGCAGATCACATTGTTTTCTCTGTCCACACATTTGAAACACAGGTACCCTTTGTTTCTCCCTTTCCCCTCCCCCCTTTTGATTTCCTCCTCTTCCCCTTCCTCGCCTGTTTCTTCTCTTCCTCCTCCTCGCTCTGCCCAGCAGTGACTCCCCTAACAGCCCATTTCACATTACATTCTGGAGGCAGTGCCGTTGGTTAAAGCCCCTGCGAGATTACACAAGTGGATTAGGTTTATTTTCGTGTTGTTGCTTTGACATCTTGAGTTACATATTACTCTCCTCCACTGGCTTATGTTGACCTAAAGATCTTGTCTTTTCCTTTTTTTGAAGAGGCAGCATTGTATAACTGATAAATAACGCAGAAATAATCGCAGTTAATGAAAAGAGAACCACACAATGAAAATCTGGCTCTAGGAAAAGAGAAATAGAAAAAGAAGCTGTTCACACATTGGCTGCAAAATAAACGTTTCTTGCCCTTGGTTTTGGAGAACAGAATCTCACCATTAACAAATGATACTAGTTGAACCCATTAGGTTGAATATTCTAGGCCACTGTCAATCACTTTGCAATGCACAGAGCAATAATTCTCCGTAATAGCTGCCAACTCTAGTCAATATATTTGCATCATTTTACTTTAGAGACTTATGAAATGCAAATGAAAATTCTAATAATAATGCTTCTTACTTAATTAGTTCTGTCTGATGGATATTTTCTTCCTTCAGCAAAGCCTGAAAAATAAAAATCCCAGTTCCAAGCCTGATATTGCCATTTCCCCATTCTTTGTTATTATTGCCAGCCTGACCCATTGGTTTGAAGTTGCTGAGCAAGAAGACAAGGGTCATAACATGAGAAATAAGACCCTTTCTTGGAAAACAATGCACTCTACAGAAATCTTTTATTCATCATATTATTTTAAACCCAGAGAAAAGTATCATGCCCACATTATATTCTTAACTACTTTAAAAACAAATCTATGGAAAAATGAAACTATGTTTTCATCAGGGCTCATAGCCATCTACTGTGAATACCCTGCTGTGCTACTTAGAGGGAATGTGTGTACATGTGTACCGAATATCCCTCATTTTGTAAAAAATACTGCTTTTTCTCACTCCATAATAATTCTGCTTATACCTATGTTGGGTAAGTGACAGAGCCCAGGCTAGTTAGAATACTCCATCATCCAGAACACAATTAGGGGTAGAGGCTGCCCAGAGAGTTACTTGTGGAACCTTGAAGTTGCTTTGCCCTATGGAAAGGATGCCCCGGCTCACTACATTTCTATGCTCTTTCCACAACTTTCAGTTTCCTGAGCATGACCTCAGGTCAGGATTGCCTAGGAAACGTGGCTGTTGAACTGTACTCAGGAACCTAGGTTTAAACCATGAGGATGATGTGTTCACCAGTAATTGGGAGCAATACATGCCGTTCATTGGGAGAGAAAGAGACTTTTATAGGACATCCCGACCTACTTTATCACTCATATGGCACAGTCTTAAACTGATTAATTTCTTGGGGTTCAGGTCATGGTATTCCTTTTGTTTTGTTTTCTTTTTCTTTTATAACTCCGTTGTAACTGCAAATATCGTATGAATCGAACAATATGTTTTGCAAAGAAGTGAAGCTACTTTGGTGGAGCAAACCAGAGCTCTTTTATTTTATTATTTTTTATTTCTGCTGCACCTCACTTTTCCAATCTCTTGCACTCTTATGTGAGTCCCACAAGAAAAAACAATGTAAAAATTACAAAATTAAGACATTGAATTATTGAATGTACATGAGGCATCGATTCAGGCTCAATTATTTCATATAAAATAGTCTCATGACATCAACACTGTAGTGGTTATTTATTTTATTAATAAGCTTATGTAGAAATAGATGGGTGAAAGGGAGGATGGATAGATAGCTGAAGGCAGGTAAGTACTGATGAAGGAAAGAATGGAAATAGATCATTGTAGAGTCCTGAGTAGAGTCGATGGTAATGATGCAATTAAGGGGACCCTTGTTATGCCAGCATCATTATAGGGGGTCCCTAAAGAAAAGAGGTTTGCTTAAGAGAAAGGTAAGACTAACAGACATGGAGTCCAGAGTACATTTTATCTACTTTCCAACTTTGTGAGGGACAGTTTGGCACAACCAATTTCTTCCTTGACTTAGTATTATATAGACACAGCCACTACTGAAAATAAGGCTGGGCCCATTTTGGGCATTAAGAAACTGCCACCCACACCCATATGTGCTAATTTGTTTCCTGCCAAAACATGTCTTTTGAGTCATGTAGGCTTGTGCTAAGGGAAATATCAGGCAGCATATTCAATGGGATGTAGAGAAATATTCATGAACTCATGGGTCTGTGACTTCCCACAGGAAGTTTTGGTTTCTGCTTTCAAATTAACCTGTCCAGGTGCTGCTCAGAGGTTTATAGGATTATGGAGATCAATCCAAAATACTCAGAGTCATTTTTTTCTTTTTTTTTTTTAGTTAAGATTCTGAATTTCTATTAGAAATTTTCTAAATTGTAAGCAGAACAATAGGCAGAAAATACATATCACAGCGCTCAAAATGTTTATTGGAACCAAGGGTCTAGAGAATTTGTTCCAGTGTCAGGGAGGGACAAATGAAACAAAAACAATACCTGTAGATCGCATTTAAACCCTCAGGGTAAATATGAACAAAGAATAGACTATATTTTTCTAAGGCATCTGGGTGTAAACCTTTTTTTCCCCTCTTTGCCAGAAACCATAGTGTTTATAGGCATGTTTTACTGGAAATCTGCTGCTTCTCACAATGTTTCCTGCACAACTGTCTTAGTAAAACTACATCTGGAAATGACAAGCACACAGTTGTAAATCTGGAAGTCAGTGTGTTGTTGTAATAGCTTGCAGCTACAATATGGCCGTCTTGCTGAATGCCAAAGAGAGTTACAAAGACAGAGGCCAGCTGTAGCTACTGAAATGGATATTATTTTTCTGAGGGAATCGAAGGAGTTTTAAGAGGGTTATAACGTTTCTTGTTAAACTGCCAAATGAACCAAGATAGCACTGAACTTATTGTCTCTTGGACAAATCAAATAATTGCAGACTTTGACCACCAGGTTGGATTGAGCAAGCATGATTTGTTGGACGGTATGAAAACAGGTAGACACCCACTGAATTGTAGTTAGTCTGGGTCCTAGGGGCACCAAAGTCAGAATTCTCCTTGGATAATGAACTCCCCTCCCAAGAGCCACAAAATGCCATCCTCAAGTATTAGCTTGAACATCTCAGCAGTTCTCAGTTCTGAATGATTAAGGTAATCCAAATAGGTCCCAGATAAAGCATTCTATGTTGTTACCCCAATTTTGTGAATTTTTTTTTGAGTCTTTTAAATTAATCTGGGGAATCACAGAATGATTAATCACAATGGGAAGTTCATCAAATCCCATTTTGATATAAATGTCATCAGTGAGAATGGCAGTAATACATTAATTTAGTAATAAAAAATAAAGAAATCATTCAACTTCTCATTTGTTTTTATTTACAAATTTAATAATTGAGTATTAAGTGAGTATTTGTATAATTAGGTAACATGGGCTTGGTTTGTAACACATATGTGTTTGAATTTTGTTTATATTTTAAAATGACTTCCACTCTTAGTAATGTCTTTAAACCAGTGTTTAAAAGGTGTATATTTAAAATAACTATAGTGTTACCTCTTCTCTACCTCTATTTTGTTTTTAGCATGTTCTTTTTTCTTTGTTCTATCTCAGAGGAAGAACAGATCATCTCTCTTTATTGGGCCAAACTCCCTTTTCTTATTTCCTCTATTCCACCTTATAACTTTCAAATAGATTTTGTCTTCCCTTTTTTCTTTCTTTTTTGTCTCTTACAGCTTTAATATTTAAATATCCTTTTTAGTTCTTTTCTCCTTGATTTCGATCACACACACATTTTCCTATATAAAAGTGAAGGCGTCCAAAGGTACAAACTTCCAGTTGTAAGATAAGTAACGTCTGGGGATAAAATGTATAGTCCGATGACTATAGTTAACAATGCTGTACTATATATTTGAAAAATGTGGTTTTCAAATATACATATTTGAAATGTGCTCAGAATTCTCATCACAAGAAAAATTGTAATTATGCGAGGTGATGGATGTTAACTAAACTTATTGTAATTATTTTGCATTATATATATCAAACCATTATGTTCTATACCTTACTCTAATACAGTGTAATATGTCAATTATATCTCAATAAAACTGTGAGGAAAAAACAATTTTGAAATGAACTATATATACAGTGTACTGCTAAATCTCCCAGAATTAGAAGGAAAAAAAAACCAAAAATCCTTTTAAAACAATTGTTCTTGTAAGATCCATGAGACATGATGGTAGGGCCAACGTTTGTGATTCATTGGTATTCCCAAAATCTAAATGAATGTCCAGGCATAGTAGATGCTCAATAAATATTTGTCATATGAATGAAAATAGTGAATGAGTAAATATATAATAAATGTATGCATACTAGCTGTCTCAGCTCCCTCACAATTTACTGGCTGTTTTTCTTTTCCTCAATGACTAATTTCTGGAAAATCACCCTGATCTGCTGGATTCTAACTCATTAGTTCAACGAGTTTTTCTCATCTTTATTTCCTCATTTTTATTATACATTTGACACTGTGGACTCCATCATCACCAGCATCACCCCATCAACACACACATACACATACACATACATATACACATACACATACACATACACATACACATACACATACACATACACATACACATACACATTTTAATAGGTTTCTCTTTCCTGGCTTTAATGATGGGTCATCAACCAGTTCTTTTTCAGATCTGTTTATTCATCTCCTTCACTGTCTCTAACTTTTTCAGAGATACTTTCCCCTTGGTTTGTCACAACTCACATCTTGGTGATTGAATGGCCGTCTTTCCTGAGACAGAAGAAGGGAGAAAGCAGTTTGTAGTTGGAGAATACTTTTTCAAGTGCCCAACACTTTCTCCACTCCTACCTCCTCTCTCTGTGGCTCCTGTACAACCTACATCAGAATTGTTAAAACATTAATTTCCAGACTCTTCCTTAGTTTTTAATCCCACTAAAACAGAATTCTAGGGGTGGACATCCAGAATCTATATTAAGAAAACAAAAACTTTGCACTGGCTGGTGTGGCTCAGTTGGTTGAATATCATCCCATGCACCAAAAGATTGCCAGTTCCATTCCAGTTGGGGCTTGTACCCAGGTTACTGATTTGATCCCAGGTTGGCATGCATGCAGGAGGCAATAGATAGACATTTCTCTTTCTGTCTCCCTCTTCCTTTCTTTCCCTCTAAAATCAATAAAACATATTTTCAAAAAACTTCTGAAATTATCCTAATTTGTATCCAGTTTGGGGACCATTGAACTATATAAAACTGTACAGAAGAGGATTCATTGAAGGAAAAAACTGGGGAATGGAAACTTGTCCATTCAAAGGCAGTGGCACGAGGGTCATGCACCATGACCTACATGAATTTAACTATCTTTAGTGTGGTGGAGTTTATGTATCGACTACTTACCTTCACGAAGTACTGATACTTCATTCTATATAAAACAACTCCAACAAATAGCCTTCTCTTAAGTTAGTAGGAATATGGTGGCTTTTCAGAGGAGTTTCCTCGAAAATGCAGCAGAGGTTCAAATTATATAATTTGCTAAGACTCTAGTACTTCTATTTCATTCAAAATCCTACAGATCTCTGGTTTTTTCTATTTTATCTTTACTACTACAATTTTAACTTTTCAGACTTAAATCAATTTCAAAAATTTTTAAATGGAAATATTTTCTTTGTGATAGTACACATGCTAGCAACAAACATATAATTGCTCTTAAAAATGTAGGAGAGGATAACATTGGACATATGCAATAAGAACGTGGTTTACTTACAAAGCATAAACATATGGTAATTGGGCCAGTTTATTGCTGCACAAAATTAGTGACAATTCTATGTAAGAACACATGTAAAGTAGGAAAAGAGAGAGAGAAAAAGAGAAAAACAGTGATTAACAATCAATGTAATGTTCATTACAGTTGTTTGTTGTTGTTGTTGTTGTTCTTACTGATATACACATACTTTTACTCTATGAGACTTCTGAAAAACAAAGGCTTTGCACATTCAGTTCCAGTCCTGCCCCACTTCCCAGTCATGTTTCTCTTTGGCTAACTTTGCAGTGCCAGCTCTTCCTAGGGGCCATTCCCGGGCATGCCTTCTATTCATGAGGAGAGAAAATACCACCACAGAATATGGGTAAAGCTAAAGCCTTCAAAAGTCCAACTTGGTCAAGATCTTACAACTTCCTTATCAGACACTTCAGTCAGAAGAAAGAACAGACAACATTTTGAATAATAACTATTCCTATTCACTGTTTCTTATACTTTTGTTTTTTGACATGCCTTTTTTGTTTTTGGTTTTTTTCTCCTTCCAAGCCACTATTATGAGAGGCTCCTCATTGATATCTAGCATGAAACAACAGAAAATAAAAATATGATGTCCTAGAATATTAGATAGCTGGCTATGTTTTAACTTTGACATTTCTAAACTTATGACCCAACATCAACTACATGTGAGTTGTCTGCACTCTAGTTATCTCTGAAATTTCAGAGCCATTGCCTATTTAAATGCAACTTGACCTGCCTCTTTCCACTTGGGAAAAGCTGTATGCTCATTACCATCTTTACCCACTTTTCTCTATCTTCTTTACTAGTCTGTTGATATTGCTCTTTCTAACTATAATATTTGAATAACTATACAAAATTCTAATGTAAACAATAACTCACAATGTCATACTACTCATGATCACATCACCTAGTGGTCCCCAACATTTTAATACTTCTCGTACCCAGCCCTTTTTTTTTAGCTCTGCCTCTATAGAATCAAAATCATAATGTACATTTTTTTCTAGCTTGATTTATCTTCCTCTGTATTTTATTATAAGTATTTCCCATTTAATTAAAAACACTTGATAAATACCACTTTGATGGCAGCATGCTCTTCAACAAAATGACAATAACACAATTTATTGGAACATTTTCCTAATTGGGGACATTTAGCCTATTTCCAAGAGTATGAATTGCATATATTTGAGGGATGAATATGCAAGAATATATTTGTTTATATGTTTTTGACTGATTTTTTCTCCTAGGACAGATTGACGATGAATCAATGGATTGGAGGGTATATGTTCATGTCTCTCGATACTTATGACTCTTGCCCATTTCCAAACCTGATTTTAGATTTTACCTCACTCCAGATTATCATGAATACAGGTAGTCAATATTTATTTACAGGAATTGTTAACTAAAGTTAATGGAAAGCAATTAAAAGAAAACATAAAAGGGAGAGAGTAATTTTCTATAAATGTCCACATTGAGGACATATTTTATCCTTAATTAAATAATGTATGCATTTTAAATCTACATTTCTGACCATAGGGAACATGCCAGCCCTGTCTGTGTTGTTCTAGAAATAATCTTCAGGGTTGTTCCTGCCTAACTTTCTCTTTTACATCTCAGGTGAGTTTAGACTTGCTTTTTTCTTGTTCTGGTAGACGCAAACATCCATGTGGTTCAGACAAAGGAGAAGCAGCCTCTTTTTGCTCTCCCTGACCTTTGGGTTACTTTCATCTGTAACACAAAACAAGTGGTCCTTCTGATTTCTAAACAATTTTGTGCCTCAATTCTACTCTGTCCTTCCTGTTGGGAGTTTAGTTGGCTGACTAAAGTCTCTCATCTCACTCACTGCAAACACATCCGTGGGACACTTGTTGGTTAATAGCCTTCTCAATGATACACTCAGAGGGTTGTCCAATGTCACTGTTCCACAACCTTTCAATGAAATTCCTTTACACTGTGTTGAAATGTTGTGCACAGTCGGACATCGTACTGTCTTTGCTCTCCTCGGGAAACGGCTGAGCCCTTCGCTGGGCCCCCTCTTGGAGCGTGTCTTCCCTTCTGGAAGCTAAACTTCAGAAGTTCAAGAACAGACTGATGATGAAACTGTCCCGTTCCCTAAGGGGCAGCCTGTTAAATACTGAACAGGAAGATGAGTAGGCATGGCTGCTCTTTAACTGTTGGCTTTTCTGTTTGTCTGTTTGCGTGGCTGGTGGCAGAGAGGAGGGCAGCAGCCAAAGAAAGGACTTCATTTATTTTCAAATTGAGAAAAACATCACTATCCTGATGCACTCCTGCTAAGAATTCAACAGCGAGAGTCCCTGCTGGAGAACTGCACCAGCCTTCCCTGTAAATGACGAACTGTTGGAATGTAAAGCATTTGGTTTTTAACAAATGCTTGTACTCGGGTTGGAAGCCATGATCTATGTTTCAGGTCAAAGGCAAGAACACGCTTTTCCCTATCTGTTTCCTGTCTCTAAGCGATCAATCATTTCTGTCCCAAGGGAATTGTAGTTCTTAGGCATGCGGCCTGTTTTCCTTTGGCTTCTATTATCATTTGCTAATTAGATTACAACCTAGTATTTACTTTACTCTGTGGCTCTGCGACCTTCTCCTGCAGTGTTTTTCTGTTAGCTTTACAAATGCTGTGGATCAGGCCTTTCCTGGGCTTATTGTCTTAAGCCAGGCAAAGTGGGGAACTTTACGTTCACATCTGATTGTTCTTTGGGGGAGGGGAAAGGTGAAAAATTAAAATTAAATCAATCCTACTTAATGTTCAGACACGATTCAGCTTTAAATATATGCGTTTAGGAGTTTTTGAGATTTTGCTATCCCTGGACTACTTTAGGTTTTAAAATACAACTCTTAACTTGAATTGATATCTTGCTTCAGCTTAATAAAAATTTTTTTTCTTTGACATGAAATAGTCCCATATCCCATTGGGATGATTAATTTGATGCAGCAACTTGCTAGGCCATGGTGCTCTATTGTTTGGTCAAAATATCAGTCTAGATATTGCTGTGAAGGTATTTTTAGATGTGATTAATATTTAAATTAGCAGACTTTGAGTAAAGCAGATTACTTTCATAATGTGGGTAGGATTCATCTAATTAGATGAAAGACTTACAAGGTTGAGGTCTCTTGCAGAAATTCTGCCTCCAGAGTGCAACATAGAATCTTAACCAGAGTTCCTAGTGTTTCTACTCAAGACTGCAACTTTGCCCTGGCTGGTTTGGCTCAGCGGTTGGAGCATTGGCCTGCGGACCAGAGAATCCTGGGTTCGGTTCCCGCTAGGGGCACATACCAAAAAACAAAACAAAACAAAACAAAACTGCAACTTCAGTTCTTCCTGAATTTTCAGACTGCCCTGCAGATTTTGGGCTTGCCAGCATCCACAGACTCATTAGCCAATTCCTCAAACCAAATCTGTCTCTCTCTATGTATACGTCTTATAGATTCTGTTTCTGTGGAGAGTCTTGACTTATATACTCACTTTGTCTCATTCATCTCTCATCTTTTCTAAATTTTCCCTAAGACTCTATTTATCAAGGAACTTTCTTACAAAGTACTTTATGAATCCAAGGAGCAACATACTTTCATTTCCATTCTGACTCCAGAGGTACAGATAACTTTATATTTTGTAAATTAAAGGCTCTTGGTGCCCTTTGGGATAATAGGTATCACAGGGGAATAAAAGATAGCCCAGATGCCAAAGGCAAGAGCATTTCTCATCAACCCAGGGAAGATATTTGTTACAATGGGATTATTGTCTATAAACTGTCTAAAATATATTTTCAAAGTGAATGGACTCTTGTTTACCCAAAAGCTTTCATATTAGAGGTAGCATTGCATAAGTTGGTTGCTAAAGTTGTCTGTGGCATTGGGGCAGTGGTATGGGACATGCATCAGTATCTCCTATGAACCTCTTGTCAACTTTCCCCTTCATTCTGAGAAGACACCTGACTGGGCACATGCTGCTTTCATAAACTTCCAGGATCCATTCACAAGTCCTCTCTTTCTAAAACCCTCCCCTCACTGTCCTCCGCCACTTGACTAGCACAGGAGGACTAGAACAGGCAACAAAGAGGGGGCTTTCTGTCCCAGAGGACATTTTCACCTGAAGGGGCAGTTCACGTTTATTTTAATGCTTCTAAAACACTTTGGACTTCACCAACTAGGACTTGTTTCAGAGGATTGGTTGCTGATTTCTTTCCAGAAGTCTCAGCAGAATTGACCATTTCTGTCTAACTTCCTAACCCCCCAAACTCTTTCTATTGTAATCTAAAACACTAGGTAGAAGACTTCAGAAGCTGACAAGTGGAATACCCTTATAGAGTTCATTAATTTCTTGGCCATTATTGGGCATTTCATTGTAAGTGGTGTTCAGGGTGACGGTGTGTAGGTGAACGTAAGACATACGGAAGAGCTGCACAGCAGGACAGTTCACGTGGACGAGGTCTCTGAGTCGCACTAGAAAACACAATCATGTTGTACTTCCTACCTTGGTCGAGATTCCAATTTAGTTGAAAACCGAGGACAAGAGAACCTAAAACATAATGATGGTACCCCAAGACTTCAGAGTTTTCCAGGATGAAGATCTTTTAGTGCTAAAACCAGAAGAACCCCAGGCAACCAGGGCTGAGTTGGTCAGTTCAAGTACCAGGCAGGCATTAACACCAAGAATGATGAAAATAGAGAAGCAGCATCCAGGTGAGGCAGAATGGTAAGAGAAGACCTCTTGGGATAGGGAGAACTCTAGAAATTTAAGAAGAGGAGGATTTGCCTAGGCAGGAGGAGGGAGGTGATCCAAGTGGAAAGCTCAGCAAGAACCAGGAAGGAAGGCAAGATGAAGTCTAATGTGCCCAGAAGACAGACAGCGAGCAGCGCTGGCTGGTGGGGGAGAGAGGGGAGGAGCAGATAAGACTGGGAAGGCTGGCTGTGGCCAAACCCAGGAGCTCAGGTTTCATTCTGTTAACAATAACCAAAGGATTCTGAGCAAGTCCCGCTCTGATCTAAACAATGTTTTAGTTTTCAACTATAAAACATCTCGGATAGGAGATAGGACAGACTAGAGTCTGGGAGATCAGGTAATTTACTAATTAAAGCTGGAGGAAATGATAAGATAAATTAGTCTGATTGCAGTAGAACTATACAAGTAAGAGCAAATATGAGAAACATGTACAAGAAAAAGTTGGCAGAATCCTGTAACTAATTAAGAGTAGCAGTGGTAAAGCAAACGGAATCAGTGATATCATCAGGTCTTCTGGAGTCTGAATCGCTATGAAAACACTGGCAACCTGGCAGCTCACTCCCTTCCAAGGAAAGCCAATGCCCTCAGCTCTTAGGATGATATCCTCCCTTGGGGCAAGTAAGAAATTTAGCCTACAGTGGCAAGTGCCTTAGATCACTTAGTGACTTGGACTGAGTACATGTTTGTTTTGGGTATGTATCATTGGTTGACAAACTAAGACATTTATAAGTATTTTTATTTTTAGCTCACTTGAGCCAGGGTGGCAAAGTATGAAACTCAGATTTTTGAGAGACAGTTCTCTCCCTGGAAATGGACCTAAATTCTGAGTTTTAAGGGCCAATGCCCCCCCCCCAAAAAAAAAGCCACTGTGTGGGAGAAGCAGCCACAATATGGGTTTCAAACGTTCTTTCCAGGTGGTCTCTGAGATGTCAGTCACTTTCTGGGGTTACATGTTGAAATGACCTTTATTTTTTTTCCAACTGACCTTTCAGTGGCCAGTGTCTCATTCAACCATATCTCTGCTTGGAGGCTCACTTACACTCTGCGGCATCCATGACATGCTGGGTTGCAGAAATTTCTGCCAGTTGATCTGGTGTTCCAACCACCTCAATTGCTTTGTAGTCACCACTTTCCTGGGGTCTGTTTGCCTCCAAGATTTTCTGTCCTCCAAAAAGGAGAGCATAGGGCTCCATTAGCTGGGACTCGTTAAATATTCATGCATTCTTTGCATGCTCAGAACTTTGCATCTAGTTCAGTGTCTTTCAAACCTTTGTGATGAAGCATTAGTCTCCCAAACCCCCCCGTTTTGCCATGGATTGATAATTTTATAAACAAAAATAAAAGAAAGAGAAATTTTAAATAGACAAACCCAAATACTTTATTATATCAGAATCAACAGACATGCATTGCTGCCCAATTGTTATACATATTTCTAACTGCTTCCTCTCAGTATCTGTACTTACTTCATTGGAGAATCTTCATAAACCTTGGGCCTGAAGCCATAGACCACAGCAGAACTGCCACAAATCTAGCTCTCCATTGTTGGCCTAGAACTACCTTTCCTGGTTGGGGATACAATAGAAGAGAAATCACACAAACTATCAGGAAGAAAGCAATATCTCAAGATACCTTGCCTCATATTCAGTGTTAAAGTTATGCTTCTGAACATTTGATATATGTTCCCCCTGCTTCCCTTCAAACATGTGAAATTCTTTTGAAATTATAAAATGGGCAAATACTGAAACCCTCAAAGCCTCATTCACCTCCACTATACATGTAATTAACCATTGTGCCTATGAGAATTCATAGAAGATTCCATAAGGAAATGTCTGTAGAGCCTCATGTCATAGTGATTAGGAATGGTGGCCATTACTGTCACCATGAAGACACAGGCTGAAGGAAAAATGACATTAAGGGTAAAGGGACTCTGCCATCTATTTCAGAAAATAGGGTCACAAACACAAGAAGGACCTACTTGGTATGACTTTGGGACTTTATCGTGGTGCTCTACGTTCTTGCTAAGGATAATCTGATTAATCTTGCCCATACTTATGGAAGTGTCATGGACTAATGCATAGCATAAGCTATTGGATCATTAACTGCTGGGAGCCTCAGCGCTTTTGTGAATCAGACACCAATCGCCTAGATGGCTTTACCACTTGAAAGTTAAATGAGTCCCTTGTATTTATAGTTTTTAAAGCACTTTTGAATGTTGGAGGATTAAGCACACTGTAAGAATGTCTAGATTGCAGTAATAATATCTTGGTTTATTCTTGAACTGTTAAATACCTCAATGTTCAGGATATTCAATATAATCTAATGCAAACAAATCTTTAAGTTATCTTTCTTGTTCACTAAAAATGACACAAATTTAAATTAATAACTGATATAGCAATAAAGCTGCTGGAAGATAGGATTCATTGTGCATTAAGCTCTAGGTTCTTTATTTAGGCTGGAAGTGATTATATGATAATAGGATAAATGCTTTGCTAAGTGTATAAAAACTAAAATACTCTGTATATCACAGAGGCACATTACATTTGCAGGGCATTAATTTACCTCATTATGCAATAAAATTATTTTTTTAAGTAAAATATCAAGGAAAAATCACTTTGCGGCATGAAACTCAAGCTATGTTAACCTTGGATAAGAATCAGCATTTGGCATAAGTTCTATGTCATATATGGCTTTCTCTTGACCTTGAAAGAGAGAAGATTCTAGACAAATCCAAATACACCTTGGCAAGAAGCCAAGCATTCTATTCCACTCACTCAAGAATTTTTTCTCAGAAGAATTATGCCTAATCTCTCACAACTACCATCAATGAATTGATCATTATTTTGGACACAGGTACTGAAAAGTCATACTAGTTTATCACCATATTGAGAAAACACTTTAGAGAAAATAGTTACAATTTGGTGACGACTACAAAGTTAGTCATTTAACAAACAAACCTAAAACTTGTGATACTGTCTGAGTCAAAATTTTCCACTTTCATGTGTTGACTACTGAAGAAAATACACCTGGTTCCATTGTGAAGTCTTTGTTTTGATGGCCATGGAAGTAGCCAGCAGATAATCTTCTGGGTTGTTCCAATCAAAGCCAAAGAGTCAGCTCATCCTCTCTTTCTTTCCGCCACTCCATTCTGTCAGTTCATTTCCCAAACTACAGGTGCGGCCAAAGTAGGTTACAGTTGTGAGCTCACAAAACACAAACTTTATTCTTGTATTATTATTATTAATGGCTGTATTATTTTCTTTTTAAATTTTTTTTCTTTATTGATTTTTAGAGGTTACGATCTAATCCAATGCAGTAAAGAACATTCCTTTTTTTTTTTTTTTTCCTTTATTGATTTTAGAGAGACAGGAAGGGAAAGGGAGATAGAAATAGAAACATGGATGAGAGAGAACATTGATTGGCCACCTCCTGCATGCCCCCACTTGGGACCAGGCCCACAACCTGGGCATGCGCCCTGACTGAAAATTGAACCAATGACTTCTTGGTGCATGGGTTGATGCTCAACCACTGAGCCACACCAGCCAGGCCTGTATTATTTTCTTTACAAATAACTGTGAACCTACCTTTTCCCTACCTTGTATATCTCAAACCCATATACTTTTCTCTATCTTTACCAAAATCTCATTTCAAACCATTGTCTCTTGTTTGAATTCTCTGCAAGTGATTTCTACTGAGCTCCTAGCTTTTCTCTTTAGCCTCAAAGTCTATTCTCCACATAGCAGCCAGAGGAATATATATATTTTTTAATTTCTTTTTCTTTACTGATTTGAGAGAGAGAGGAAGAGACAGGGAGAGAGAGATAGAAATATCGATGAGAAAGAACATCGATTGGCCTCTTCTTGCATGCCCCCCACTGGGGATTTGGCCCAAAACCTGGGCGTGTGCCCTGATCAGGAATTGAATCGGCAACCTCTTGGTGCATGGGTTGATGCTTAGCTGCTAAGCCACACTGGCCATACCAGAGAATAATTTTAAAAATGTATATTGTATTATGTCCCTCTACTGATCAAACCTCCAGTGACATTCTGATACCCTGGAATAAAGTCCATGTCATATTCTGGATCCAGTCTGCTTCTCTGTTCTGGTCTCATCCCACACTCTTCCCTTTCACTGTGATCCATTGGTTTTGGCCTGCTTCCCTTTCTTCAGACTCCCCAGAGAGGTTCCAAATTTAGGGCCATTGTACATGCTATTCATCTGCTAGAATGTTTCTCCAAATTTGTTTCAGGGCTGGATGCCTCTCATAAATCATATCTTATCTTCTTAGAAATGTCTTCCCCAATCACCCTACGTGCTGAGAAAATATTTTATTATTTTCTTTGTATTCCTTCTCACACTCTGAAATAACTTATACCTTGGTTGGTTGGTTGGTTTGTGGTCTATCCCCCTGGACCAGAAGCTCTGTAGGTCTAGTGATTGGGTTCGTCTCGTCACTGTTATATCCCCAACACTAGCACCATGCCTGGCACTCAGTAGGCCTCAGTAAGTGCTTATGGGATGTATTCATTGACTAATGTATGTAGATTCTGATAGGCACAGTGCTGGCTGGTGAAAGGGCTTTCTGTCCTGTCCAAAATAGGAAAACAAAAGGACAAGTATCCAACCTACTTGCATCATCTTAACAAGCCTTTATCAAAGACTATTTTCAAATAAGCAAATTCATTTAGAAACGATTAAGCCTTTGCACCATCTCTAGAGGCTGATGATTGACTAATGACATTTTCTGCACTTTTTGTGAGGAGCTCTTAATGTTACTGCATTCTCTCGTGGACTATTTCAGAATTAGTGTTGGTATTTGCCATTTCTGTTTTCACTCCTTAAAGTACATACATCAAAAAGGATGTTGCTATCATGGGTGATAGACATTTTATCAATTCTTGTTGCCAGCATTAAAAATAATGTTTGGACTGTTCCCCCAGGAGTATAGTCAGTTCTCTCGATAGATTAATGACTGGCCTTGGCCTGTGAAAGAATAAATGAAACTCCTCTTAAGCTCTGCAATTAATGAAATGGCTGCTATGCATACTGACTTCAGGGCATTAACAACACAGGCAAGTAGACCACCAGAGACAGAGATTCCAACAGGGAAGACAACCTGGATGACTTAGAGCCAAATGCTCTCAATTTGCCTTAAAACATCTAAATATAGCTAAAGTAAAATTGAGAACTCATATGGGGAAGGAGGTAAAGGAAAGTATTGCCTCAAGAAAGAGGACACATAGAAAGTAAAAAAGCAAAGCACACAAAAATAAACACAACCCAGTTTAAGGATATAGGATTAAGTAGGGGAAAACATATTTTTAATTAATACACACATTTAGCTTTCCATAATTGGTATTATCTAGGTTTCAGTCAGCATTTTTTTTTTCTTGTCCCTTTCTTTATTTTTCTATTACTTCATCTGGGACATACCTCCAAAGGTCAGTCTTCTCGCCAGAATGATCCACACACTTTTAAATGTCAGGGATCAATGACTGAGGGTGGGAGGAGGTGGAGGAAGAATCTAGCTGCACATATGACTTGTCAGCTCCCCAGGGGCATGGAAGGATGGGAAAGTCAAGCTCGGGGAAGGAATTGAAGTGAAAAGCACGGAACACAGGTGTGAATTCAGGGGTCAGAGGCAGCTGCAGCCTGACCTAGAGCCAGGTGGGCAAGCCTTTATACCTGGAGGAGAGGGAGGCTGGTGAAATGTAGACCACGGCTGATGAGAAAGACAGGGCCAGAAAGTGAGGCAGCAAACCAGCTGAGAAATAGAACAGGCCTGGAGATTTCCTAGCAACGTGCACTCAGTGTGCTTACTTCTGAATCCCACCAGGGCCCTCCTGAACTCAGGGTGGTCAAAGAAAATTAGGAAGCAGCATAAAAGAAATATAATAGACTTGACACTCCCTCTCTTGTGCCTGGTTGTTCTCCAGAATCTCTAGACTAAGAAATCCTGTAAACATCTTTCTGGTATTAATATCTATCTGGTATCTTCATCTCCCTACTCCGTTTCCCACTGTCCCTCTGGGTTCTCCCCTAAAGTGTGCTCCATCCAAACTATTGGATGAATGACCAATAACTTGGTATTACCTCTTTCAGGTGAATGAGTGTTAACACTCATCAGACCTGTTAGATTAAAGAGATGAGGGAATGCGAAAATTTAGTGGAAAATAATAATACAGTTCGCTTGGTTTTTTTAAAAAATAAAGCAGTTATTTTCAAAAGATCCATATTTGCCAGCATAAACCTTGAGTTCATAAAAAAAAAAAAAAGGCATGCAAATATTGTTCAGTTCTCTTCTTTAGATCAAATCAAATAATTATGAGTCTCCGTCCTTGCAAGGAGGTGGGATAGTCAAACTTAGACATCACTACTCCTGGGCCCATTCCCTTGACTTGACTCCTGGTCAGTTCAGATGAAAAAATAGGGTATTTATGTGATGCCCAGGAAATAGGGCATGGATGCTGACCTCCAGGGATCACAGTGACCACTGGTGTCCTTCTTTTCCAGTCCTGCTCAGGCTCCTTGATATCAGATTGATCTACATATGAGGCCAGGACATTTCTGCTGAGTCCCACCTGCATCCCTGCCCCTTGTCTAGACACAGCGATGGAGCCATGGGAGAAGAAACTCCACACGGGACTTCTCTGGGAGGAAGCTCTCCATTGGTTCTCTGTTCTCTTCAGAAGTGTTCTCAGTTGGCCTCTCAGTGTCCTCTAAATCCCTCAAGAAATCTCACAAATACATTTCTTCTTTTGTATTTTTATTTTTGTTAATACCAAAGATGTGATATAACGCCCAGCCATAGGTAACTATGGGAATCAAGTATTGGCTCTGGGAGAGGTCTCCCTGTTCTGTCTGTAGAGACTTGAGGCCAGTGCAAGCTGCCTTCTCTGCTCCGGAGAACAAGGGCCTCAGCCAGGCATCCGCTGGGACCCAGCGGGCCCCCCAGGCATGGGAGCTGCTCGGCAGGAAAGCTAGGGGGCAGGCTGCCATGGGCCACTGCAGAGAACCCACGAGATCCCGGGGTTTTAAACCATCTGATAACCTAATTTTAGCTATTTTGTTGGTGGACTATATGTTCTATTCCAATTTCTCTAACAATGAGCAGAACAGCTCACTTTAGCCCTTTTATTTTGAGTCTATCAGCCCCTCTCCCAACATGTGTGTATACATTATACATACAGGGTGTGGCAAAAGTAGGTTTATAGTTCTGAGTACACAAAACACAGAGTTTATTCTTATAATACTATTTATTAATTACTGTCTTATTTTCCATATCAACAACTATAAACCTACTTTTGCCCCACCCTGTGTGTGTGTATGTATGTATATGTATGTGTGTATGTGTGTATGTATATGTATGTGCGTGTGTGTATGTGTGTGTATAACATTAATGTGAGCTGCATGGGACTCCCTCAACTCCAACCTCTATAAATACCATGTAGGTGTCTACTCCACAATGTGGACCATGATGCTTGCAACTTAATGGACCAAAATTACTTTTTTCCTGAGAGTGAGTTTGGAGTATATGACATTGACTTGACTTTTACTAAATCTCAAGCAGATTCTCTTTCAGCCGATTCTTGTTGGAAAATTATTTCTTGAGAATGTCCTCTTCTTCATTCAAAAGTGACCCTTATATTCTCATAACCAATGAATGTAGAGAGAAGAATGTCTCCCAGTTCTCATAACTATACCTGTGTGATCTATTCTGAAAATGACCTTACTTTAGTAAGCGCACATCAGTGTGCATGAATCTGTGACACAGTCTTTTATTTCGTGTTCCACTTAGATATTCCAGCCCATTAAAGAGTCTGTGAAGGTGGTTGGGGTTTGGTAGAAGTTACTCTACTGATTTTACTGTTTCTTTTCCCCAACTTTATTCACTAGAAAAGGTGCTTATTTCTTCAGTCTTTCCATCCTGCTCCCTGCATGGACTGCATCAGTGTGTGCCCCAGAACTCTAGCTTTGCCTTTGCCATGGTCAGTGGGGAGTCTGAGCAGGACACAGAGAGAGGAAAGATAATGAGGTTAGGGTATGTGTCCCTTCAGTTCCCTTTCTACAGAGTCACCTCTGGCTGGCTTGTCCTCAACCAAAATTTAAGGCTTATTCACAACAGCCTTCTCCATAGGACTCTCAAATTTAGAGACTCAGTAACCACTCACTATCTTGCCTGGTAACAATACCTTTATGAAAGCATTCTTGCATCTTTCTACTTTGGGCGTGCTGTGTGTCCCCTTGCCATTCATTTATTCTCATCCTGGTCCCTTGCTGGGTGGCCCAGACTCCTGGGATGAAGCAGGGGAGAAAAAAAGAAAGCCTTCCCAGTGGACAGCCTCAGGGCATAGACTTGTCTAAGATGATCAATGCTTTGCACTGCACAGAATAATAAGCCTGTAGGGTATTTTGAAATAGTATATGTCTCTTTCTGTCATCCTTGTCTGAATTATGCTGAAATTCAGGAGGCCAAGGAAGAACACTCTTCCTGCTCCATTTAGCTTTCTTATTTGACAACTATTTATTAAGCACCTATTATGATAGGTGGGAAATTCAGACGGAAAATAAAGAAACAAAAATTATCTGCCAGGTGATGGTAAGGGATATGGCAAAACATCCAGTCGAAGGAAAGGGAAACAGAGGGCAGAGGCAGACAGGAGTTCCCCGCCTGAGACACACTGGTCAGAGGCAGCTTTATGGGAAGGACATCCCTTGAGCAAAGGCCTGAAGGATATGAGGTGAATTATGTGAAAGCAGGACTAAGAGCATCATAAACCACGGGAGTCCATTTGCAATTGTGTTGGCGTGTGTTTGGTTGTCACAATGACTGAGTGGGAGGCAAGTAGAGGAGAACACACCACTGCTGGTAATTAGTTGATGGAACCAAGGAGACCCAGTATCCTGCAGTGCATATGACAGCCACAGACAATGAAGATCGGTCCCACAGAAAATTGGTCCAACAGTAGCATTCTTGTGGAGAAATAATGAGCAGAAACAGCGAGTGCAAAAGCCTTAGGCTGGGGTACCATCCATCCCCCATTACACATACACATTTTTTTTTCTGAACCTAAAAAGGGCTACTTTGGGCCCCTGTCTTCACATCTTTCCCCACTGTCCTGTAGCACAGAGGCTCTGGAGCAGCCTCCCCTGCTCCACGTGTCGGCCCCTCCGTGATCTGTACATTTTATCCCAGGGCTTGGCGTGGAGCAGAGCACAAGAGCCTCGTGGTGGGAGTGTTCATGGCTGTCCTTCAAACTTGAAGGTGAATTGGCGGGTGGTGACTCACTGATTCAATCGAAAAAGACCAACCAGAGATCAAAGGTCCTGCTTACCCAGTGCACATGCAAAAATTATCCTTTGCCTAAAGAGTTATTTCTTTAAAAAAAAAAACCCAAAAAACAGTTGAAATTCTACAGCATAAAACACTCCCAAGGATTTCACTTACTTTGCTGGAAACACTAGCAGAAATTAGCAAACATTTTGCATTGGTAATTTAGACTTAAATTGATCAATTTATCGGCAATGCTTGTGGATAAATTATACATTTTGTATTTTCCTTCCATATATATGTATTCATAATTTCCTTGGAGAAGAATTTATCTACACAGGTGGTATGCACTTCATATAAAGTCTATAAATGTGTTCTTTCTTACTTAGTTTAAACTTCCAAGATAAAAGGATAAAAATATCAGGCTATACCTTGATAAATTTAATTTAAAAGAATAATTTATTTTGTCTTTAAAATCCACATAATATAATCCTCCTGTATGTTTGAGCTACTCTTCTACCTCTTTCTGAAATATCACACGCTTATTAATAATTCTATTTTCTAACCACCTATGAAGATAAACACTATAAAGGATCACATTTTTATTTTACTAAACAGAAACCTGGAAAGAGACATCAAAAAATTGGCCTCCAACTAAGGTTTAGAATTTATTGCTTCATGAAGATGTTTAGCTACCAAGCCATGTTATGAACTAACTCTAACAAGGGGTTGGTTCCAGTAAATAGAGCTAACCTGGTAATTAGACCCATGCTCCTATATCAAGACAAGACTGTTGTAAATCAGGGAGTAAGGCCACAGTGAAGGCATGATAGCTTATCTCTCTCTCTGATTATTTCTTCATTTGGTCAAAGTCAAGGACATTTTTTGTCCTCTGGTAATTCTGCACTCTAACAATTCTTGCAAAACTGGTTTATCAGAACTATCCTCCACCTAATTTTCTTCTCCCTGTCTTAGAGGACTTATCAGTGCATCTTCTGTATCACTGAAGAAGAGAGAGTCTTACCTTTGCTCTTTGCATATTTAATCTGAGTTGATAATCAGTTCCTGGGAGGGGATATTTAACTCACTGATAGCCTGGGCTGAAATTGTTCTAGACATTTTTTAAGAGACTTTAGAGAGACACCTGTCAATGTGCCAAAAAAGTTATTTAGAGCGCTTTGGATCTGGAAATCAAAATCATAGCCAAACTTTCCCTCCTCGTATTAATTATAGCCACATGCACATGTTCATAAAGGTAAAATTCATTCATTTAAATATTCCCATGTAAGAGAAAGAGAAAAATGAATGTTCACTTGGTGAAGAGCCTGATTTTTTGTGGACTCACATATATTCCTAGAATAAAATTCTGTATTTGCATGGGACTGAATAAATAAACAGCATAGAGTAGCTCTTTCCACAGTGACTGTGCACCATTTAACTTAGGACATATTTCAAGATTCTAGGATTAAGTATTTCCAAGGGGAAACTGCTAAGACCTGACACTATCATTACCCTAAACATTGAGGAAAAACTGTTCCATTGAGGTCAGAAGTTCTTCAATAATACCCCATAATTATATCCACTTTTGAAGTCTCATTGCAATTAACTCAAACTTATTATTAACTCATAAGTTATTATAGTGCTCATTTCATTCTTTCTTATATTAAGGTTATTTTTCTGCTGGATCTTCCCAATTGGATTATAAATTCCTTGATTATTTAATCATTGTTACTTTTTTATGACACCTGCCATAGACAAAAATTGTTATTGATGCCCATGAAATAGAGGTTGAAGAAATAAATTATGAACTAACCATGTACCTGTGCAGAATTATCACTATTTCAAGAATCTTGAAGGGTGGTCATTACTAATAAGTTAAGGTAGAGGAGATTAGGAGATTAGTTTACTTTAGTAAATGTTAATTTTGTTGAGTTAATCAGCTTTTAAGTGAAACATAGTACAAAATATTTTCATAAACAAGGAGCCTCCCCCCCCAAGATGCTTATAACAATCCATAAGCATTATCCATTATCAAAATAAATGTGCCTGTAGCCCTGGCTAGAAAATAAATCTCATTAGGCAAGGTTTTGTATCTCTTCTAACCAGAGATTAAATGCATTTATAATGTTTTTATGTCAGTGTTTTATGTAGCGTAGGTAATCAATAAATGTCTAACTTATTTAGAAATTTTTCATATTTTGGCCTAAAATATATAAAATTTTTTAATTAAATTAAATTTCTTTTATTAGACTTTGGGACCCAGTACATGGCCATTAAAGGGGTGAGTGCAACTAGACTATGCAGGTGTGACAAGCCACCTGTGTGGGCACAAAACAACGAATTACTTGTGATCCCCAGTCCTAGAGTTTGAGTGGTGTGGTTAATACAAGCTCACCCGTGAGAACAGTTGGGGCATCATGGCAAACTGCCACTGAGTAGGTGAGTTTGCAAAGGCCAGGGTTGAGATGACTAGCCTTATCATTGAAATGCCCACTGCAGAGAAGACACAATGACCCCCAATCGCTCTGTCCAAGATCTGAGGCCTGACCAGACCCAATCTGACCAGGTAGGCCTGATCTGACTACAAAAGCAAAGACTTGGCACTAGGAATCTTTGGATACCATAGTCCATTTGGGCTAAAATAGGGCCCTGGTCTGGAGTCTGGAGTCCATAGTGCATAAACAGGTCCTCGGCGGAGCTCGCCAGTAACAGCTTACACAAACCAAAGGTTATCTGGCATTCAGAATAGTGCAAAAGCACAGCTGAAGCAAGTGGACTCATCTCAATGAATGTCTACTGACAAACTCAGACATCTAGACTCATGAACATTTATATGTTCACACATGCACAATGTGCATATGAACGCACACATACACCTAAGAAAATAATCATGTTCTCTCTCAAAGCTCCATCATCTTAATAACATCTCAAGTTAGACTCTGATTGGTTCAAGTTAGACTGATTCATTCAAGCACTAGGTTATACTGAAAATGAAGGTCTTGGCGCTTAAGTACAGATAGCCTAGTCACTGTACCAGAAAAATTTTAACCACTCAGTTCTAAGTCTCTAAACTGTGACCCTAGTTCATTTCCTAATGTTTCATCTCAGCATTGCTCTTACATCCTTAAAACAATTCTTAATCAGCCATCACTATACTACTTATGAACCATTAAATCTACCTAGCATGACTTCTCTCAGTCATTAGCTTTTCAGATGACAGGTCTTCTGTAGTCTCCTAAGGGAACTTGGCCACTGAATACTGATAGATCATGCTTGTCATAGATATGATCATTTCATGACATGGGTAAGAAACTGACCTCTACAGAAATAATATGTGACTTTTCACAGAGAAAGTAATCCCAGGCCAGGGAATACACTAGGGTCTCTAATACTCTCTATCATGCAATGTTATTTTCTGTTCCATTTCCAAAATGACCTTTTGCTTTACCATGTTTGACAAACTAACACTCATTCTAAACTAAGTTCTCTCATTTTTTATTTGCTGACTCTAAAAAAACTCTATTTGTAGCTAGCTTCAGGTTAAGTTTCCTTGTAAAAGAGTAAAGAGAAGTAATCACAATATTGAGATTTTTAATGAAAGAATGGCCAATTCAACCTCATTTAGGAAGGCCAATTAAACATAGTACTAAATCATCTGAAGTACAAAGAGCAACTTTCTCTTTCGGAACTCAGGATACAGCAATCGCCTGGTTAATTTGACATGTAACCAGAATATAGTTTCCCAAAGCACAGTCTTGTTTTTCAGACTTTCACATAGTTATTTTACATGGATTTTCACAAGCATTCATTTATAGGATAACATTTATTTCAAAGGTTGCTTTGGAAACCACATAGCTGAGTAAGATTTAAAAATCAGTTTAATACAATTGGCCTCCATCCTGTTGTTATCCTTCCCAGCCCATCTTTTGGTCAAGTCTTGATGTAGCATCCAAATGGGAAGACACATCAAACAAATGTTCTTCTGAAGAAAGCAGTCGATCATCATCACTCTTCATGAATCCAGAAAACTTCATTTCCTAATTCAGTAATTAACACATTTAGGGTTAAAATACTAACTGGGTATCTTATAAAAATATAAATTCTCAGGCTCTCCAAGCATTCACTTGGTCAAAGGTAAGGACTGAGAACCTGCATTTTGATAAGCACACACTAGCAAATTTTTTGAATGGATCCATAGACTGTACTTAGAGATATCCATTCCTATAAAACTAATGAAATATTAAATACCTTCCAAAACCTTCTCCATGTCCCTACCTGTCTCCATTCACAATATTAACCTAGGTTTGATGGTCTATGTAATAGTGATTTCAAGGACCAGAAGGCTTTCCAGTTCTACCTACTACTTTGTAATTTATCTTACAGAGTTAAATAAAAGCAACAACATCTTGAAAATACATCATCTTAAGTTTATTCCTCCCTGCTCAGAAAAAAGTCCAGAACCTGTATGTTTGAAACCTAATCTCCTTAATCATGGGCTTCTCTTGACTTAAGGTTTTTATTTACTACTTTTCTATGTCCCTACAGAATTGATTACTGGGTGAACCATTTCTGGCTGTCTCCTAAAGTTGATTTCTGTGTGTGTTATAGATTTAGACAGGCCCATCAGGAGTCCCAAGGATATTACACAGGTGGCTGCATAGCAGTTTGAGTTAACAGGGATGTGAGAGAAAGTCCCACAGGGTACACAAGTTTTCTTTTTTCAAAAACAGAGTACTGATGTAAACAAAACATTAGCAAAGCTTCTATTATTGTTCAGCAAGATCTCATTGCAAAAATATAGAGAGCAAAATTTTAGTGTTTTTTTTTTTTTCCTCTTGATCATGCAACAGAGATATATGAAAAATTGATTTATTTTTAGGGCCCAATAATAGTCAATAGGAGGAATTGACTAACTATTGGCCCAAAGAAGAGTTCATGTCTTGTTCTGATGAAAGTTCCTGCCCTCAATGTAAAGCCCAGGGTCGGGCTTGACAAAATGGCATGAAGTTCAGGTCCATTTCTTGGACAGAGCCCAGGCTTGGCTCAGAGCATCTGAACCTTAGGCTCCTTGTGATACTCAGATAATAACACCTGTGATAAGGTCTATGATAGTTCTGCTTTAGACCCAAACAACATCCAGTTCTGGAGTGGTTCCATATCTACTGTGGGCACAAGGTAGTCTGGGACTCCCTAAGTCAAGATATCATAGCTCCCAGGAAATTGCTTTGCTATAATGTTGGTGTATCTCTAAAACAAGTTACAAGTCCATGGAGCCCATGGAATGATCCATTGGGCAGGAAACTCTGGATTCTAAAACTTGAGAGTAACCACAGCAGCCTTCTTAAGTCCAAAGTGGAGTTTTGGAATGGCCAAGACTTCAAGGACTCAAGCTTTATAGTAATGTGACCCCTGACCAAAATAGGTTTGTTGTATCCCTAAACTGTTCATGTGTTATTTCGACTACCCATCACAAACACCAAAGACTTGTGGGATCGCAGGGAATACTAAATCTAAGAATAAATCCATTGCTTTTCAAACTGACTTTTACATATCTTAAGGACTAACTGGTGGTATGCTTGGGAAATCTATAATTCCATAGGATTTAAATACAGCATGATTTTTTTTTCAATACCAAATTTGTCCAAAAATGTGTGAAGGAAAAATTAATTTTTATATTACCATCCAATTATTATGGAGTAGGGCACAACATCTGACTGGATTCTGAAACAAAAAAAATACAATTACAAAGAAAATTCTTGCTTGTGTTGGCCTCTTGGAGCTCTGTCTCTTAAACACCTTAGAGAATATGTGCATTCTCTTCTGAATTAGGGTGTATGTTTAGAAAAATTGGGGCACACTATTCTAATCTCCTCACTCTGCAGAGTGAGGCTGCAGAGAGTAAATCATTTGTTCAAAGTCAACAATTAGCCAGTGTTAGAACTAGCAATGATTGGACTGCAGAGTCCCCAGTTTTGCTATCACATGTTTGATTGCCTCTGTTAAACCCCACGAAGGGCGATTCTTCAGATTCTTTTAAGGCTTAAAATGCAAATAACCTCAATAAAGGTATAAGACATTGATATCTTAGGTGTAGATGATTGGCATGTCTTATCCATCTCTTCAGTATTTTTATAGGAATAGGAAGAAGCACAGCACCATGGGACTTTGGGAGTGAACAGCATTGCTTTCTTAAGTGTCTGTGTGTATTAGTGGGCACATTTCACAAGTGTGAATATATAAATATTTATGGGTCTAGGTGTCTGAGTTTGTCAGTAGACATGCAGCAGAGTGGAAGAAATACAGCCCAAACTATGGAGAGAACCATGTCATGTGTTTTCTAGTTTTGCAATTTTGCACAATGTAATGGTAGTTGATATAACCCAAGTGTTGCTTGCCTAACTTTGGCTTTTGCCTTGGAAAAATCATTACTTCTTGAGAATTTCCATCACTCGTGTGAAAATGTAGCTAAACATCTTTTCACCTGCAGCTGCTTGAAGCGATGGATTATGCCTTTGAACTTGCCAGTAAACTTCACGGTCCCAGTATAAATATCAGACTTGTTAAACTAGCTTTCCAAGGAAATCCTATAATGAAAAGCTTATCTGTTTGGGGGGCGAGTTAATGCTTCAACGCTGCCTCAAAGCCAGATCCTGAGAAAATTTCAGTGGTAGAAAACTTCCTGCCTGCTATCAAGGTCATCTCTGGCCAGACCTGGAGGCTGGGTTCACCGGAGTTAGGACTTGGCTACTTCTGGCTTCCACAATGTCAGGCACCCTCCCCATGAGTTCTGTGCCTTCCTCTGCTTTTCCCCTTGCCTTTAAACGGGCACTTCCAAGGATCAAAGAGCTCTGCATGCCAGAGGAACCACTAAAAGAAGAGAAAGAAGGGGGTGAGGGGGAGTGTGATGGAATTTTGGCCAGGGACCTATGAATGCCTAATGCTGCCACGCAATTGAACAAATAGTGTTTCGCTGGCTTGTTCCCAGGCCTCAGGTGGCAGTCTGTGGGGACAAGAAACATTTCTGGAATCTTGATTGCAATGGGATAGATGGTAGTTTTCTTCTTTTTGGGAGAGAAGGAAAGAGAGAGAGAGAAAGGGGGGGGGGAGAGGGAGGGAGAGACTAAAGGCAAGTCTGCATTTTAACAACAAAACCACTTCTCAGTGTCAGATTTCAGGGGGTCAAGAGTAGTTTTTAAAGAGGAGTTAGAATAGAAATATTACTGTCACTAGTAAGAAGAATGGTTTTAGAGCCATCGCCCTCCAGATCTAGTCCTTGCAACATTTATGTCTAAACCTCTTTTTTATAATAAAATGCTCGCTTGGTTCTCACATGGGCTATTGGATTCTTAGCAATCTCACTAGGTGCTGGCCATTTGGGACACATCAAGAAGGCTCTGTGGGAAGGTCAAGGGATTTTTTTTCCCCTTTAGGTAGTCAAGAAATGATTGCTAATGAGAACCTTCTGGCCTTCTGTAGACACGGAACATGTTTCCAGAGTATGCCCTAGAGAGAGGCTGTGGGTTTTAAACACTCTGCGGTACAAGTCAAAAGGAGAAACTCAGCAAACAATTGCTGATAATCAGGCCAGCCCGTCTGAACAAATGTTTCTACCTGGACCCACCAATAAAGACACCAGACCTGTTTGTTGTTTCTTTCGTTCTTTTTTTTTTTTTTTTTAACCACCTCTAGATCTGTGGCCAGCTGTATTGTAGTTAAATTTCAAAATACTCATTTGGCAGCTTTGTACAGTGGTGCTATAATGTTTATAAAGCCCTCGTTGCTAGTTTGAAAGTGACATGCACAGATATGCACTTTAAGGGGGCGTAAAATGAACGAAATGCATTACCAAATGCAATACGCAGTATTAACCACGTTCTTATGAGTTTTGTATTTGATCCAATAAACCAGTGGTGCCAGATGTAGACTGAGCCTGTGAAACTTTCCCTCTGTTTTAACCATCCACTGCTGTGCTCTCGGACACCAATGTACACAGGTGGCGTCTTTCTTGGGAAAAAAAAAAAGAATTAAGAAAGAGGTATATAATAGATACCACATACCATATTCATTACATACCATATATGTTAATATATGGCACAGGCTCTCATTCCCAATTTGACTTACCTCATGTCAGAATGTGCACAGAAGCCAGGCCTGGCTGAGCAGGTCACTTGGTTAATAGTGTCTGCAGGTATTTGGTCTGGGAAGGACAAGTGAACTAAGCCAGGGCCATACAATGTAGTACAGACTTTTATTAGCATCTTTGGGAAGAGTCGACATCTGCCTCATTAAACTTGAATTTGTGAGGATACTTGCCCGTGGCTTGTGGGACATCCTCAGAGGAGAAGCTGCTCAAGAATAGAGGTGTCCTGGCTGGTGAGGCTCCATTGGTTGGAGCTTTGTCCCGTGAGCAGAAAGGCCTCAGGGTTCAATGCCTCGTCAGGGTGCGAATGGAAGGCAACCGACTGATGTATGTCTCTCACATTGATGTTTCTCTGTTTTTCTCTCCCTTCTTCCTTCTCTAAAATCAATTTAAAAAATAGAGCTGACTCAGAGAAAAGTGGAATTAAAAACGAGGAGAAGGACACCTTGAGCAGCTGGCTCCAAGTATGCCTGAAGCCAGGTCTTTCTTGGACTTTTCCGAAAAGGGAGTGGATAAATCCCTTTCTTAAGCTATTTGGAGTTAGATTTTCTCTTTTACAACAGAAGGGATGCTGATATAGATACATGTTTATTTAGTAGATTCTAGTTAATTTCTCTCAATACTCTGTGAGATCAATTGGATCTTCTTTTAACAGATTAAAATGTACGACTCAGATGAAAAAGCTAAGTTAACTACCTGCCCGAGACCACACAACTCATGAGTGATAGGACCAAAATCCTAGATTTCTAATAGAAACTCGTGGTTTTTAATGTGTCTTTCAATGTAAATACCTTTGGAAGGAAAAACAGTGTAAACTAGTTATAAATAATTTAAATTTTAATGTCAAGAATCTAAGTATACTCTTAGTGGGAGAATGAAAATGAACTTCAAAGGAAGGGGAATTTGAAAGAAGGCTGAATGTACATCTGTACTGACTAGAACCCCTGGAGAAAGCAACTGGCAAGACCCACAATCAGTGAGGGCACATGTATGAAATAACTCAATTATCTTGCAAACATCACAAGGTGGATACTGTTAGTATTCCCTTTGTTTAGTTCAAAAACTGAAGCACAGAGTTTATACCATGTCCCAAACTATCCAATGGCTAGATGTAGACCAGCGGTTCTCAATCTGTGGGTTGCAACCCCTTTGGGGGTTGTATGACCCTTTCACAGGGGTCGCCTAAGACCATCAGAAAACACATATTTTTGATGGCGATTCATAACAGTAGTAAAATTACAGTTATGAAGTAGCAACAAAAATAATTTCATGGGTGGGGGTCACCACAACGTGAGGAACTGTATTCAAGGGTCATGGCATTAGGAAGGTTGAGCACCACTGATATAGACTGACCTCCTCATATGAATTGTATCTTAATGTATATGAAAAAAAACAGAAGAGGAGTTCTCTTATTTTATTATTGGATTTTTTTTTTTTTTTTTTTTTTAGAGAGAGAGAGAGAGAAACATTAATTGGTTGCCTCCCTCATGCACCCGGACCCCAGGGACTGAACCCACATCTTAAATATGTGCCCTGACTGGGAATCGAACCCATAGTCTTTTGGTGTATGGGACAATGTTCCAAACGACTAAGCCACACCAACCAGGGTGAGATGAGTTCTTATATAAAATGTAACTTGTGCTGAAAAATACTTGTTAATTGCTTTGGCAAAATATTCCTTTAGAATTTTACAGCTCCTAAAATATGATTTGATAAAATATATAATCAAACAAATAGTATGTCTTTGAGATTTGATTTTAAAAATAAAATTGCTATGGTAGAGAAATGCATTAGAAACAATCATTTTCTGCAGAGGTGTTTGGATGAGTCGCTATTCTAATTATAATAGCTCTAGTCACTAAGAAGCTTATTTAGCAGAGTCTGAAGTCTTAGGATCTTAACATTCCAGGGGACAAGGGAGGACACTCTCAGACTTTTATCTCAGTTTCTCTGCCAGAGATGTTACTGGAATATGCTTGATATCTTCAGATGCAGTGCTACCTACATTGAGGCATTCAAAGGAGTTTTCAAGAATTTTTTAATATGACTCTTGAACATTTAGATAAGTTCTGAAAATATAAGGCACAAAAATGGAGTATGGAAAGGAGTGTTCTTAGCTGACATAGCCTCACTAGGAACGAATCCTCAGCCTTTAGACACCTCATTGGTAAGGGAGCGGCAGAGGTCCTCTAAAAGATATCCCTTTAAGCAAGCTGGATATGAGCGGCCTTGTTCTCAGTCCATTTCCAGTGGACCACGGCCTGTAGGCAGCTACAAAAAGGGCTTTTTCTCAGCAAGGCTTCAGGTAGTCTCCCCTAGCCTCACCCTAATGTCCTAGAAGAACGGAGCTGACCTTTCCTCTGTGGGGGAGGCCAGACAGAGAACATCTTCAAAGAGGATGAAAGAGGTGCTGAAGAAATGACGGGGAAGTAATTCTTTCAGAACCTTGCTGTATGGCTGCCTTCATGTGCTAAGAATAATATATCATAGGTGCCTGCCACTTTCAGGTCTTCTATGTAGAAATAGCACCCTTGGAGGAGGTTATAGAATGTCATTGTTTTAACCTGCTTTGGCAGAGTCTTTCTGATCAGCCCAGCTCTTTGACCCTGGCTTCCCTGCACATGGCCAAGAAAACAAGCCAGCTTGTGAAATGTATAACTGTATTTATCTTTAATGGACTCTGCTACTTAAGAGGGATGTGTAGGCAAGATATAAAGAAACATTAACCAGTACTTTTTAAAATGTCTCATTTAATTGTTCTGGGATAGGGTAGAGTCAGGCTTCCAAAAGAAGAATTATTACTTTAGAAATAGAAGTCAACTTTTCTAGAAGACTCTTTAAAAATTTAGAGCAACAACCTAGAGTCCCGTATTATTATTTTTTGACCCTTAGAGATTTGTTAAATATGAAGAAATGCACTAGTACAAAGTTCACAATTTATTTCTCCTTTTCATTAAAAATGGCAAGCTAGAGAAGAAAAGAGACAGAACATTTGTGAGTCATAAAAGTATTATTCTATAATACAGCTCACTTAAATAGGCCTTACTATGTCTAAAGTAATATTTTATTCTTAGAAATACAATTTTCATGTCACTTACTAAGAAAGTATCTTACTTTGTGAATGGCACTTCAAGGGTTACTCACGTTAAATTTTACTGTTTTTATTTATATTTCCCCCCAAATGGAAGTACTCGCTGCTTTTGTGGGGGAAAATATATGTTATTGCCATCGAACCTTGATATTTGCTAGACTCACACTAATGCAAATGCGTCACAGACTATAACACAGAATGAAACTTAGAAACGATGAGGAAAAAAAAATAGCCATCACTCTCCTATATTATACCTGTGGAAGGTTTTGGGTATTCCATAATTTGGTTCTTCTTCATTTGTGTGAGTAATGGAGGAGAGACTATAATTGTATTCAATTCAGTGATGCTGCATTCAATCTTAACTCCCAGATCATTAGCTGACCATTACTCGTTAGCATTATAAATGCTCTCCACTCTTACAATGGGTGTTCTTACATTCTCTGACAGCCGAGATTTTATTAATTTGAGATTTCAGAATTTTCCTATACCCTTAGAAAATACAGTTTAATAAAACTCAGCCCTACAAAAGATAAAGCATAGATAATTATATTCATTTTAATAATTTGCCTTTATAATAGCCTTGCATTAAAAAAATCAAAAGTACTTAGGTTTGATTACTAATAGTTATCTCTGCCTAATACATTACAGATACTTAAAAGTAATTTACTTTAGAAAATAACAAAATATTAATATGAAACAATTCTGGAACATCAAAGTAAATAACAAAAGACCAATATCCTTGGAACATTTATGCTACCTATATTTTAGTTAGCAAAATTTCATTAAAATTTTTCTGTGATTTTCCTTTTAATATGCCCTTACTCATATAGAATGTATCATTTCCCCTCAACTGATGATCACCATTTTTGTTTATAACATTCTTAAAATTAATAGTACAATTTCAAGATATATGAAAAAATACTAAAATATGTAGTCTGTACCTCCATCTGATAAACAGTTATAGTTTTAGGTTATTTTGTTCTCAATCAAGTTACCTGTTTTGAGAAGCTATTCAAAGTCTCTTATAAGTCAGCTAGAAGACACTAATAGATGTTCAGCTCCTTTAAGCTTTTAAAACTCCAGAACAGATCATATTAACACATCCTACCTTTAACCGTTCTATGATCTCGTCCAAGTTTTGGCAATTTTCTGTCTTTATTCACAGGTAACCTGTATATGCAATGCTTTTTCATTTCGATTCTATATGCTACCATAATTTTAATTTTTTTTTTTCTTTATTGATTTTAGAGAGAGAGGAAAGGAGAGAGAGAGGAAGAGAGAGATAGAAACATTGATGAGAGAACATTGATTGGCCGCCTCGTGCATGCTCCCCACTGGGGCTAGGGCCCACAACCTGGGCATGTGTCCAGACCGGGAACCAAAATGGCAACCTCTTGGTGCCTGGGTTGATGCTCAACCACTGAGCAACACCGGTCAGAGCCTACCATAATTTTAAAAGCGTTTTTATTTCAAAAATTTGGGTTTGAATCTTTAGTGAAAACTCAATTGCACATGGAGACACCATTGCCAAACAAAACTAACGAAGGGACAAGAGAAAGAAAGTCGCCTCTGACCACAGCTGACTTCACATATTTGCAGTCAGACCACAGCTGCACGATGCCTCCCTGCCTGGCAGCTAAATGAACATTCAACTCAGCCCCACTACTTGTAAAATTTTAAAAAGAAAAACAAAACAAAAATCCTGGACCTCAGTCTTAACTAGTTCTGTTTTCTCAAATTCTCTTAAAGCCTTGTATTCTTATTTCAAAATGTTATGAACTTTTCAAGGCCCTTCCATCTTCTGGCAAAAGGATCCCTCTCTCTTACAACCTCCTTTAGTGCATTTTACTTCATGGTTACTTATGTGCTGTCTTATTCGTTCTACAAGATAGGAACTGTTGAAGCATGCGTGGAGGACTGTGTTCCCCAGCCACATTTAGGCTGGCTTTCTGTGCCAACACATTCTTGCATAGCTCTCAGATTTTTATTAAAATTTATTCAGTACTCTTTATTGAACTTGTCATCTTACAGAGTTATCAAACACAGGAATTAGTGAGAGTTCTTGTAATTGTCAGCCTCCTCCACTGTATATTCAAGAGGAAATTTATTTTATTACCTTCCAATATAATTCCAGTGAAGATGTTTTGTGTGCCAAAAATGTCCGTTCTTGGATGTGAAACAGGATATGAAGAACAGAATCCATTTCTCTTTACAGTAGCTCGTAGCAAATGCTCAATTTAATATGTCCTAAATGAATAGCTACATAAATGACAATATGTGTGTACTAGTTATCTATTGCTGTGTAACAAATTATCCTTAAATTTAGCAGCTTGAAACAACACACATTAACTCACAGTTTCTGTGGGTAAAAAACCCAAAATAATGCTTAGCAAAGTGCCTCTGGTTCAGGGCCCCTGATGATGTAGCCGTCAAGCTGCAGTCACTTCAGGACTCGAAAGAGCCTGAGGGATCTGCATCCAAGCTCACACATGTGGTCTTTGGGAGGTTTCCATTGGATTTTAGGCTCAGTTTCTCATTATGCCACGTGGGATGATCACAACATGACTGCTCCCTTCTGTCCACATGAGTGACCCAGAGATAAGGGGAGAGAGAGAGGGGACAAGAGGAAGGGAGGGAGGCAGGGAGAGAGACGTAGATGGGTGAAGAAAGAGAGAGAAGTACCTCAGTATTTTTCTTTCTATAACTCAATATCAGAAAGCATATATATTTCCCATCACTTCTGCCATATTCTATTTCTGAGAAGGAAACAAGTCCAGCACACATCCAGGGAGAGAGGTGAATGGTAGGAGAAAGGATCACTGAGGGTCTTCTTAGACTGGCTGCCTACTATGATGTACATGAGATGAAACAGTGTCCTGGCGTTCTCTTTCCCAGGAATTTCACTCAGGAATTCAGTGTACTGTGAATTCAATTATCCATATGTTGAATATCCTTTCTTTAGTTAGTCATTAAGTTTTATGTCTAAGGTAACCTCACGCACACATTTGATGGAATTGGCTGCCACCTAGGTTGAATAAGGCATGTTAGCAGCTACAACTCACCTCCTGGTTTTTCTCCTGCCTGTCGGCTACACTGAGCTTCCTGGTAGGTGAGAGTAGACACTGCAAGGTCTCTTGAGGTCTAGGTTTGGGACTTCCCAAGCGCCACTTCAGCCTCACTGCACCGGTCAAAGCAAATCACGAGACCAACTCTTTAAGGAGTGGAACACATTTGCTCATCCCCATTGAAATGGGTGTGGAGATGGTGATGGGGAGAGTTTCTGCCCATTCAATGATCTACTGCAGTATTCTCTCTAGTCACATGATTTCCTATTTATTTCACACAGAAAACATATTCACAGTCTCTAGAGATGCCCCCAAAATCTCATCTCATGATGGCATCAGGCTTCAAGACCGTGATTTTGTGAAATGCTTCATGTCTGGCTGCAGATGAGGCTGCTTGAGCACAGCTCCTCTGATGCGGTTGCTTAATTCAAAGAGTTGTGAACCAGAAAGACAAGTCATCTGCCACTCACACAGCCAACGCATGTGCTGAGCCAGTGACTGGTGAACACGTAAGGAACAGAAGGCACAAGAGCCTGGACAGGCCATCACAGCCTCGCTGGCATGCTTGGCAGATGGTGCTAGCTATTGGCAAAGCCACTCCAAGTGGCCTCTCTTTCTCAAGGAGACTAATTTGGCTTCTTCACAACAAGGGTGCAGGATTCCAAGAGCGCAAGAGAGAAAACCACAAAGTCTCTTGAGTTCTAGATTCTAAAGCCATATAATATCATGTCTGCCATGTTTTACTGGTCAGTTCAAGTCGCAGGGCAAATCTAAATTTAAGAAAATGGAAATATTTAGGAGGAATTATTGTAGCCGTCTTTGTGAATCATTAACTAAAGGAGGCCACTGGCCATCTCTACGCCAGTTTATTGCCTACAACATAAAATAAAAATTTTAAATTTGCTTTAGCTATTTCTGGCAATTAACCAGTATGTATCCTCGTACTGTTTCTGTGTATATATTAGCCCAATTCTCTTCTCCACTGGGGAGCTGGCACACTCATGTGCACAAAGGGAGGGATATGAAAGCATTTCAGGACATACAGCAATAAGAAAGTGATATTTGCATGTGAGTATTTCCCTCACCTCGCCATTTCATCTAACCTGGTCCTTGCTGGTGGGTTTTAGACAGCAATGACCAATCATGCTTCAAATTCAGAAACATGGGGGCAGGAGAAATCAGTTGTTTTCTGATTACAATAAACCCACCAGAAATGGTGACTGTGATTCTGAGGTCAAAAGAAACAGAGAAAGTGGCTTAGCATCACAAATCTGAATGACGAGCATGAAGGATAACTAGTTTCCCACCTTGATTGACTTACGGTGTATTTTTGTTCAGATTCATGAATGATGAGACTTGACAACAAAAATTTACAACGAAGACGTTACATCGATAGTATCAATGTCAACCAGTGGCTTCTGCTTTTTAAAAAAATTCTTTATGATTTAGTAAAAATCTCAAATATTCAGCCCTGGCCGGTTTGGCTCAGCAGTAGAGCGTCCGCCTGCGGTCCAAAGAGACCCGGGTTCAGTTCCCGCTAAGGGCATGTATCTCAGTTGCAGTTTGTCCCCGGCCCTGGTTGGGTCGTGCGGGTGGCAACTACTCCATGTGCCCCTTTCACATCGATGTTTCTTTCTCCCTCTCTCCCTCCCCACTCTATCTGAACAAAAAAAATGGAAAAATGTCCTTAGGTGAAGATAAAAAAAATATCTCAAATATTCAGTGACTTGGTGGGATGAATAAAAGAAAACTCTGGTGTTGCAATTATTTGCAATGATTAATTATGGGAAATCATTTGATGCAGTATCTTAAAAATATCAAGGAGAAAAAGAGACTTTCCTGTTTTTACTAGTTTATTTTTTTAACCTTTTAAGCAATTCCATAAGTAAAGCTTAAGGAATGTAAAAGAGAGAGAGAGAAAAAAAAAAAATACAACTCCGTACATTGATTGTTCAGTTTGTCTTTAGTAATTGAAAGACCAATACAATAGAAACAACTAGAATATTCCTATAGTGGGCACATTTTTTGATATCTTAGAATTACCCAGTGTGCATTCAGACCTTAAAATAGCTTTTAAAAGAGAACACAGAGAGCTAATGGAATGTGTGGACATTATTCTTTCTAAAATTAGGGAAAAAAAGAACTAAATGGGGAGGAGGAAATACACCTGACATGAAACATTCACCTTCTTCATCTCCCACCCCCATTGTCTCTACAGTACGTTTTTCTGGGAAAGAGTGGGAAATATTCTGCAATAGCTCTGAGCTATAACCTGCAAAGGGGATGAGCACTTAGAAATATGAAGCAGCACATTTCAAGCACAAAGCAAATAAATCTGGTAAGAACTTAAGCAAGTCCTCAGAACATGTCTAATTTCTTTAGGTGAGAAAAGAAAAGGGCACCCAGAAAGCTGCTCAAGGTCACATGCAAACTAGTATTGAAGCAGCTAGCAAGTAGCATCCCCTTCATTTTCTGGTGTTCCCAGAGTGCATTACAGTCCACAGCTACTCTGAAATCCCCGGCTGTGCCTGTGCCCAGCAGCTCTTCTGATGGCCTCTCATGCTTTTCCAGATCTGAGTTAGAAAATCTCCAGCAAGCCATCTTCCTAGACTGTCCCAACTCACTCTGCTTCTGCTTTACCTCTGCCAACCTCTCAGGATCTGAGAATTTATGAACTTGATGACAAAGTAATTCCTTTAAAAAATGCAGTTGAGCATACATAGATTTATACCCCTAAATGTTACCAGCAAGCAGAAACATGCAGGTGATGTTCAATAGTGTCTCACTGAATCTGCATTTTACCCCAGAAGATAGCCACAGGATCATCCGCCTGCTGATAGACACTAGGGAAAGGACAGGGCATTTCCAGTTCCCTTCTAGCAGCAGATTGCCAGTTCGTTGCTTACTCTCTCTCCTTCTTTCTTCTTTGGTTTCTTTTTTGTGCTCTCTTTCTATTTATTTGATATTGATTGATCACCTATTATGTAGACAAGGAAGGAGAGATTCTAGTTCAGTTGGTATGGAACTCAAAGTTCAGGGAAATCATGCAGCTGAATCTGAAGAGCTCTGGACCCACAGTATCCAGGTTCAGATCCAGACTTAGCTTCCTGTTCACTGTGAAAATAATAGTACTAACTCAGTGGGCTGTTGTGAGGACTGAACAAATATATAAAAACTTTTAACAGAGTTTGTTAGAAGTTTAGCTATTCTAATTGGCCTATTACTGAAAATTCTCCCCCCAAATTTGATAATCCCTAGGGATAGAGAAGGGCACAGATCTGAGCTGAGTAGATCATTGGCTAAGATTAAAACACCAAATTTTTAAAAATAATAATCATTATTTTGACTTTACCTAAAAGTAAAGAAATGACATTTTTTGTTCTTAGGTGGAAATGGGGACATGAGGTAGAAATTAAGGTGAGTTATTGAAATCTGTGTTAAATTAGAGTGTTGTTATCTGATAATGTGATTGTGAAGATATTATGCCCATGTTATTGAAATAGAGTGTAGTAAGGCTAATTGGGGGATGAGGTAGAGAGATTCTTATGCAGGAGAGAGCAGGTCTTTTGGGAAAGTGTATCTTTGCTAAAACCAAACAAGAGTAGGGTAAGATGTATGGGAGGGATCTAGGTAGGGAAGATTGTTTTTCAGGCCAGGAAATGAGAGATTGGCAATCCCTGACTAGATGTGCATCAAGGAGGGAAGCAGTATCTGGAAGGAGGTCTCTTAAGGAGCTAGGGTTAGACAGGTAAAGAGAGACCAGATCACAAAAGGACTTATAAAGTCATATAAGAGAGTTCAGACTTAATTGAGATAGCAGTAGGAAGTCTTTAAAGATTAAGCAAGAGATTTATAAAGTTACTTTAAATATCTTTTTTTTGTTTTAATTTTCACCATTTGCTTTTCTCAATGGAAAACTCATATACTTATGTATTTGTTTATTGGTTTGTTTATTTATTGTAGAGGAATGTATAGGAGAAGCATAAAATTAGGGAAAGAAAAAGACATCTGTGTTTGGGCAGAATGGAGATAGTGGCAGAATGAATGGAAGCTACACAGACTGTCTCCCAGGACCAACTAAAATAGAGACAAATCATCAGGAAAAACCAACTGAAGAGCAGCTGAAAAGAGCCAGTACAACCAAGGACACAGATAGGACAGCAAATCGAGCCTGGTAGAAAATGTGAAGACATGTGAGGGTGGCCTGGGAGTCCATGAACAGCAACGGAGGGCTACATTAGCAGTGTGCACTTACTGCTGAGAAGGCAAGGGTTTTTAACGGCACCAAATCAGCTACAGCCACTCACCTTGGGCTCCAGCAGAGGGAGGGCAGAATTGATTAGAACTATGTGGAGAGAGTCCAGGACTCTTGGCTCAGGAGACAGCTGGATGGGGGGACATTGGAAGTTTTGTACTGAATCACTCCCTCACAAGACAATAGACAACTTACTCAAAGAACCTCTTCCCAGAGCCCCCTAGAGAAGCAACAGCCCCTCCTACAGAAATTTAATACCACAGGCCAGGCCAGAGAAATGCAAACTGAGGCTCATTAACATCTAAAGTCTGTGCCCCACTCACTAGAAATCCTCTTACAACTGAGGCATTTTTTATTCAGCTGAGGGGTACAAATCAAGGCTCATTAAGTAACTGAGACTAATAGCCTCCAGGCAAAAAGCTAGAGGATAACTAAACCTTTCCTGGGCTTAAAAAATCTACCCAGAAAAATAAGACTTCACAGTGGTGTTTAATGTAGGTCCTCTCACATTCATCCAAACCCAGTAGAGGGAGCCACAACAAGCAGAACACCAACACCCACAAAGAAAATTTGGCAGGCTCCAAAATGTATGGAGACAGTCAAATGGTGAAACAAAAAACAAATCCCAAATGAAATAACAAGATAATTTTACAGAAGAAGAAATAAATGAAATGGCATTGAGCAAGATATCAGAGGAAGAGTTCAGAGTAATAATTATGAGGAAGTTCAACAGTATAAGTAAAGATATAGAAGCATTGAAAAGCAACAAATTGGAAATGAAGAATGACATAGCAGAAATAAAGAACACGTTGGAGGAACAACCAGCAGAGTAGACAAAGCTGAAAACTAGATCAGTGAATTAAAAGACAGGGTAGAAATTATCACCCAATCAGAGAACTTAAAGGAAAAAAAAAACAATTAAAAGAAAGAAAGACACCCAAAGAGAACTTTGGAACAATATGAAACAAAACTGCATCATAGGAGTTGGCACAGAAGAAGAAAAAAATGAGCAAGGGTTAGAGACTATATTTGAAGAAATAGTGACAGAAAACTTTCCTAACTTGGTGAAGGAAAGGTACATACAAGTCCAGGAAGCACAGAGAGTTCCAAGTAAGAAGAACCCAAAGAAGCCCACACCAAGGCACATAATAGTTGAAATGCCAAATATTAAAGAAAAAGAGAGAATCCTAAAGGTAACCAGAGATAAGTAACAGGTTACCTACAAAGGAACTCCCATAAGGCTATCAGCTGTCTTCTCAACAGAAACACTACAGGCCAGAAGGGTATGGCATGAAGTAATGAAGGTCATGAAAAACAAGGATCTAAATCCAAGACTACTCTATCCAGCAAGGCTATCATTCAAAATAGAAGGTCAAATAAAGAGCTTTCCTGACCAAAAAAAAAAAAAAAAAGGCTAAGAAAATATATTAGCACCAAACCAGCACTGCAAGAAATGTAAAAGGACTACTATAATTAGTGGAAGAAATAGGAAGGAAAACATAACCACAACAAACAGAAATGCCAATAAATAAGTACATTTCAATGATCACCTTAAATGCAAATGGATTGAATGTTCCTATCAAAAGACACAGAGTGGCTGATTGGATAAGAAAGCAAGACTCATATATATGTTATTTACAAGAGTCCCATCTTACAACAAAAGACTCACATAGGTTGAAAGTGAAGGGATGGAAAAAAAAATCTTCCAAGCAAACAAAAAGGAATAAAAAGCTGGGGTAGCAATACTCATATCTGATAAAATAGATTTCAAATTAAAGGCCATAACTAGAGACAAAGAAGGCCACTACATAATATTGAAAGGATCTATCCAACGGGAGGATATAACCTTGGTAAACATATATGCACCAATGTAGGAGCACCAAAATACATTTAAAAACTTCTGGAGGACTTCAAAGGAGAAATCAACAGCAACACAATCATAGCAGGGGATTTCAATACCCTGCTGACATCACTGGATAGATTCTTTAAACAAAAAATTAACAAGGAAACAGAGATCCTAAATGGTGCACTTGATCAAACGGATTTAATAGATATCTACAGAGAATTACACCCCAAAACTGCAGAATTCACATTCTTCTTAAGTGCACATGAGATGTTCTCAAAGATAGACCACATGTTAGTACACAAACCAAGTCTCTACAAGTTCAAGAAGATTGAAATTATATCAAACATCTTCTCAGATTATGGTGGCATGAAAGTAGAAATCCATATAGCAAAAACATTCAAACACATGGAGACTAAATAGCATGTTATTAAACAATAAATGAGTTACCAAGGAGATCAAGGGAGAAATAAAAACTTCCTGGAAACCAATGAAAATGAACACACAGCAACACAAAAGCTATGGGACACAGTGAAAGCAGTCCTGAGAGGGAAGTTCATGGCACTACAGACCTACATCAAGAAACAATTAAAGCATTTCCCTTAAAAAAAGGAACAAGACAGGGATACCTACATTCCCCACTCTTATTTAATATAGTACTGGAAGTCTTAGCCACAGCAATCAGACAAGAAGGAAAATAAAAGGGATCTAAATTGGAAAGGAGAAAGTGAGACTGTCATTATTTGCATATGACATGATATTGTACATAGAAAGCCCTAAAGACTCCATAAAAAATCTACTAGACTTAAGAAGTGAATTTGGCAAAGTAATAGGATATACAATTAACATAAAATAATTGATGACATTCTTATGCACCAATAATGAACTCACAGAAAGAGAAACTAAAAACTCAATTTCAGTCCCGCTGGTGTTGCTCAGTGGATTGGGTATTGCCCCATGGACTGAGAGATCTTGGTTCAATTCTTGGTCAGGGCACAAGCCTGGGTTGTGGGTTCAATCCTCAGTAGGGGGTGTGCAGGAGGCAGCAGATTAATGTGTCTGTCTCACATCAATGTTTCTATCTCTTTCTCCCTTCCTTTCTCTATAAAAAATCAATAAAAACATATTTTAAAAAAACAACAATCTCATTTATCATTGCAGTAAAAAAAACTAAGATACCTAAGAATAATCTTAACCCAAAGAGTAAAAAGACCTGTTCACAGAAAGCCACAGTACATTGAAAAAAGAAATAGAGGAAGACATAAAAAAAATAGAAGCATATACCTTGTTCATGGATTGGAAGAATTAACATTATTAAAATGTCCATACTGTCAAAAGCAATCTATAGGTACAATGCAATCCCCATTAAAATACCAATCACATATTTCAGGGAACTAGACCAAATATTCCAAAAGTTTATATGGAACCAAAAAAGAACTCGAATAACCACAGCAATCTTGAAAAAGAAGAACAAAGTAGGAGGGATCACAACACCAGATATCAGGTTATACTACAAAGCCATTGTAATTAAAACAGCCTGGTACTGGCACAAGCACAGATATATAGATCAATGGCACAGAGCAAAGAAACCAAAAATTGACCCAAGTCATTATGCTCAATTAATATTTGACAAAGGTAGCAAGAATGTACAATGGAGTAAAGACAGTCTCTTTAGTAAGTGGTGTTGGAAAAATTGAACAGCTACATGCAAAAAAAAAAAAAAAAAAGAAGCTAGACCACCAACTTATACCATACAGAAGAATAAACTAAAAATTGAATAAAAGACTTAAATGTGACTCGTGAATCCAAAATATCCTAGAAGACAATGTACGCAACAAAATTTCAGACATCACACACAGCAGAATTTTCACTGATGCAACGCTTAAGGCAAGAGAAACAATGGAAAAAATGAACACATGGGACTATATCAAACTAAAAATCTTCTGCACAGCAAAAGAAACAACCATTAAAATGGAAAGTAAACCCACTGTATGGGAGAACATAATTGCCAATGACACATCAGATAAGGGACTAATTTCTGAAATATATAGAGTACTCATACAACTCAATAAAAGGAAGACAAAAAAACTCAATTATAAAATGGGCAGAGGACCTAAACAGACACTTCTCCAAACAAGACATACAAATGGCCAAGAGACATATGAAAAAATGCTCTATGTCACTAATTCACTGATCATCAGAGAGATGCAAATTAAAATGACTATGAGGTATCATCTCACACCTGCCAGAATGGCTGGCATCAATAAATCATCAAACAAGTGCTGGGGAGGGTGTGGAGAAAAGGCGACTCTCGTACACTGCTGGTAGGAATGCAGATTGGTGCAGCCACTAGGGAAAACAGTATGGCATTTCCTGAAAAAATTAAAAATCAAACTGCTATTTGACCCAGTGATTCTACTTCTAAGGATATATCCTAAGAAGCCTGAAACGCAAATTGGAAAGAATAGATGTACCCCTATGTTCATAGTGGCATTATTTACAATAGCTAAGATTTGGAAACTACCCAAGTGTCCATCAGTAGATGAGTGGATAAAAAATCTGTGGTACATCTACACAATGGAATACTATGCAGCTGTAATAAAGAAAGATTTCTTATCCTTTGAGACAACATGGAGGGTCCTGGAGAGTATTATGCTAAGTGAAATAAGCCAATCAGAGAAAGAAAAATATCCCATGATCTCACTTATTCGTGGAATATAATGAACAATACAAGCTGATGAACAAAATAGACCCAGAGACATTGAAGTAGAATACAGACTGACAAATCCCAGAAGAGAGGAATGTGGGGAGGGGATAAACCAGAGTACATATATGCATGTCTGCATAATCAATGGACATAGACAAGAATGCTGGGGGTGGGCGGAGGATTGGGAAGAGGGTTTCAACAGGGGAAAAAGGAGAAACATCTCTAACAAAAATAAATTAATAAAAATTGCAACAACAACAAAATACATCCATAACTAGTAAAGATAAATATTTGTGTGTGTGTATGTCTGTGTTTTAGTAATAGGAACACAACCCATTTTTTAAGTTTCCACCACTGCCCAACCAGTGATTTCTATGAAAAGGCGATCATCCTTCAATTTCTTTTTTGCCAGAAATAATTCCAATGGAGTCATTGCCAGAAAGAACTCAGAGAAAGAGCTCAAGTCTTCAGTAAAAGAATGTAGAGAAATAAAAAAGTGTAGAGAGAGAGGTGGAAACATTCTGACCGTATTCCCCAATGAAACCTTCTCTCCTAGCTTTGGCTTGTTTTGCATTCTCTCTTATCCTTCCTCTCCAGCATACATACATATCACTTTTAAATGAAGCATCTGTAAAACATTTGGTTACCGGGAGACTCAAACACATTGAGTCAAGTGATTGCCAAACAGCTTTATTTTTGCTCTCATATCCTATCAGTAGACCTTGTGATCATTCTGGGATGATGAAGAGAAACAGAAGGATTTAGGACCAAAAACGAAGCTGTCTCTTCATCTCCAAGCCATTTCTTACTGTATTTTTGAAATATGCTGGTAAAAAGATGGAAATGGATCCCTTAAGAAAGGGCTAGAATGATTTGTGGCAGTATATAGGAGGTAGAAATGGATATTGTTTTTCAAAAAGACAGAAAAAAATTATTTGAAAGAGAGAGAAGCATTCAAACATGGTCAACAGTTGTACAAGTTTATCATCAAATTTGGGTGTCTCAGAAAGTGTGGAAACCCGTGGGCTAGAAGAGAGGAGGTCACGAGCCTTCTTTTCTGTGTAACAATATCCTTTCCTTGTCTTCACTCCACATCACTACCCAGAGAAGCCAGGGATCCTCACTGTCTCAAGGCAAAGGCCCATGAAAATTAATTGTGTTACATTTAAGACTTATTTAAAATGTACAGAATGTTGTTGATATTATTGTAATGTTCTTTATTTTTTTTATATGGGCTATACAATTATCTCATATCTAATTATCTCTCTATATATCAATTTGTACAAATGTTTAAAGTTTCCAGTTGAACCAAGTTCTCCTAAAATTAATTTGTCCATAAAAGCTAACATTTCTCAACCTTGGAGGACCAATGCATAATTACTATGAGGTGTCTTACTCTACACAGCACTGTAAATAATCCCAAGGGTTTCGTGGTGTTCCAATGAACCAGATTGTAAACTAAGTATGTTAAAACTAAAGAGTGTTGTCTAGTTTTCAAATTTTTTTTTCTTCCCTTTATTTTTTCCTCTCCAGACACAATATTACATGGCATCTCAATGCAACCAATATATCAACAGATAAACATATCATTGCTTATTCTGAATCAGGGAGAAAGGACTGACACCCTGCCCTTTTAGCCTTGACATCCTCTTTAATCAAGGACTTTCGTGGGAACTTTGGACCCCTTGGGATAGCACTAACCTGTTTCAGTCCACTCACTTTGTTCATAATGAATCTGAGTTCCAAAGAAGTGAATGTAACATCACAGAGTAGTGACCACCAAAACTAAAACTTGAACTCAGGGGTTGTAGTACAAAATGCTGACTATTTTGAGTACCAGGTCTGCATGTAAAACTATGTGTTTTATTTGTTTAAAGTTCTCTCCCTCTATGAAATCAAACTGTGAGTCTGATGTAAGTTATTTATTATATTAATTAATTAGTTGGGTGTGTCCAGCAAGTCAGAGCAGAGCTGAGTGAACCATTAGAGTATCAAGAATTTAAGTAAACATCAAAGGTAGAAAGTAATAGAATGGGAAGATTGAACCTAAAGTGAGGAGAATGTCTACTAATAGTTCAAAATAATACTAGCATTTCCTGCATCCATTAAGTTCCAAATAAAATATGTTCTGAAATGTTATATTGTTCATTCTGAGATACTTCTTTGTAATATGACTTAATTAAACTATCTGAAATGGTGAAAGTGTCACTAACATCAGACTCTGCTATGTCCTAAAATAAATATAAAGACATTTTAAGTCAAGTCTACATGCCTTTTGGATTACCCACTAGTTTTGGATTATTCTCACATTGCTTCTCCTCATTAGCACTAATGTTCAAGGACTAATGGAATTAGCTGAAGAAAGAGCATCATATGTCAAAATAAATTCTTTCCATCTTTTGTACCAGAGAGCACACTTGAATGTTAACTCATTGAAAAGTAGAAACGATAGAAAGCCACAATTACATTTCACCCTAAGAAGAAATGTAAATACTCACGCTTTCAACATCTAAGTCCAAGTGCTTTTAAAAAAGGTCATACATAAATATACTTCAGAAATTCAATTTTAAAACATAGCAATATAAATTATTTTTGTCCCACATAATTGTCTTTATCGAACCCTTCCAGGTGTCATGATTTCAAATGTTTTGCCATCACCGGGGCACTGTTTGAAAATCAGTTTGGATTAATACTATCAGGGCCATGTGTTTTGGATTTTCAAGAGGAGTTCTGACTTCTCGAGCGGTCCTGATTGCCAATATCCTGTCTTGTTATTAGGCCATGTGTTCCATAATTTTTCATTTTTCACTATTTTTGGTAAGGAAAATATTCACTAAGTTTCCACTTAAGTTGTTCTGATAATAACTCATCATTCCAGTTCTCCCATCTTGGAAGTCCACTCAAGCAAAGTTTATTCCAAAACTCAGAGGCCTCCCCCTGGGACAGGGAGGGGGATAACCTGAACATTCCAGTCTGTGTGGGGAAACTATGGAGCATCCGTTTCAAACTGTAAGAACCTCAGAGAACCAGAACTCCACGGGGTAAGACAAGCAGACGTGGAGTCATTTTCAAACCAAAGCTTGCCCTTGTCCAAAGGGAAGATGTCAGTTTGGCTTTGGTCTTGCACTGACCCAAATCCCTGGGACGGTGCTAGAAGTCCTTGGGGGTCCCCCGAGGGGAGGTTTATTAATACTTTCCTTTCTCCCCTCTCTTACTTAAATTGCCTAAAAAGGCTGCAGATTCCAAACCTGATGGTTGGATAAATACAGTGCAGATGGAAATCATGAGAGAGGTCAGAATCGGCTGCCATTAGCCCAGGAGTGTCCTATTTTCACGCAAGTAAAAAAGATGACTCAGAAAATAGAAAACTAGTGTTCACGAAAAACCAGAGTTAAAGCAATAAGACTTCTTTAATAAATAACAGAACTTGCCAGTGGTAAGAAGCTCATCTAGCAGTTCGCATGACTTTAAATGCTGTTTAGCCACCCACATGTCATAAGCAATATCAGTAGGCATGAAAAATCGTGGCATCTGTTTTTCTTAATACATCTATGTGTGCATGCATGTCACTCTCTTGAGTCCACTTGAAAACTAACAAGTATAAATTTACTGTAAAGAAAGAAATTAAAATATATTATTTTCCTTATTATTTAAACTTATTTGTCTATAAATTCCACCTGAGCGTAAGGTGGGGCATCCACAATGCTTGAGTTCAAATGCTCACTGGATTTGGAGTATTTTCCAATTGCCTTAAATCTGATTTGGCCTTGACCTACAGCATGTAGTGGCAATGTCATTGGATGGGATCCTGGTGGATGAATAATTACTTCTTCCATGAGTTAGGCATCTGCAACAGTGCTCTAACTGCTACAGAATCCTCATGTACCCATTTAATAAGCTTTCAAAAATGGTCTCATGATCAAAAAGCCTTAGGACCCCATAAACAGGATTTATCTTGGACTGTGCTATGCAGCTGGTTACACAGCTGGGAAACTGGACGAAACAACAGTCAATCAATTCATTTTGGCCATTTCCATGATTACCAGTAATTGTTCCAGCTGCACCGGTGTGTGGTGATCAATATTCATTGTAAAGATGGCAAAAATGGACAGCATGGATACCCCTTGTCTTTACATTTCACACATGTTGACCTGGCCATAACCAAACAGAATAATTCATTCAACCAGCAGCACCTAGCTTCTAATTCTCCCATTGCAGAATGGCACAGTCGCAAATGACTATGAAAAACATAGCAAAACAAAATGCTCTAGCAACTGGATGCCTTAATTAGTGCAAGGAATAGTTTGGGGAGGGGTGTGGATGGATAAATGGAGAGGATGGCAACATGCCAGTGTTCCAACATCTGCCGTATTTAGACGCTCGAAGTTGCATCCCAGCAAGGGCAGGGGAGTCGTTTAACCTACCCAAAAAGAATTACGAGAGTTGGAATTCTAAGAGAATGACTAAGACAGTGACCTCGGAGGAAGACTTCAAGGAGTCCCAAACATAACAGGACAGTAAGAAATGCCAGTGTACCTTTATCTTTGGTTTCAGTCAAGGTAACTCCTGTGGGACCACTGCCCCCTTTCTGTGTTCCCATCGACATATTGCACAAATTCCTGAGTTGGCTTTCAGGAATGAGATGCCGATAGGTGAGTGCCAGCCTCTAAAATGTGGGTGCCTGCCAAGGCCGCTGCCGGACTAGAGAGTTTGGATTTTTTTGTTCGTTTTGGTCAAAATGAGAAGAGGAGCTCGTTGTTGGTATCCTTCAAATCTGCAATGAGTACACTTTTATCCTCCCTTTGAGAAAATCAGTGGGTTCTTCAAATACAACTCATTGTCTCTTATTTAAGAACTCTGGGGTGTGTTGAATGGGAGATTACTTTGCTAATAGAAGATTTTTTAAAGTTAGATAAATGGAAAAATGTATCAATGATAGCATAAATGTAACAAAGGCTATATTCTCTAAAGGAAGAAAGACAGGATGGGGCAAAAGTAGGTTTACCGTTGTTTGTATGGGAAATAGTGCAATTGTTAATAAATAACAATACAAGAAAAAACTCGGGGTTTCGTGTACTCACAACTATAAACCTACTTTTGCCTCACCCTGCATAACTAAAACTTCTTTTTAAAATAAAGCGTGGACTTCCATTAGCAGTCATCATTGCATTCTAGAGAGCTGAAACATGCTTAGCCATAATCAGCCAAATCCTTTTTCTAAATTGCTTGCAGTTCCCAACGTTTAGCTGCTAATTTGCTTTTTTTCCTCTCTCCTAACTGAGCCGAGTCCCCATCAGCACTAAGTTTGGGTTTTAACTTTTACCTGGACGTAGTGTATATTCTAAGACAATCACTGAATCACTAGGTTTCAGTTATTTCATTAATAATAAAGATTAAGCCTCGTCTTCTCCAGCTGCTGGGAGATCTTACTCCAGACATTGCTTATAACGTGGCAGGGGTAGTAATTCATTCTGGGTTAAGAGTTCTTGAGGCTCTTTCCTGCTCCCACTCTGGTCATAATGGAAATCTCCTCCTGCCGTTGAATGAAGGTCATATAATGCCAGGTATTCTGAGCAGACTGCTATCTGATTCACTTTAACAAGGATGCAGTTGGTTATAAGAGCAATGCCTAATATTAGTCTTCATTAGTACATGAAACTTGCTTACATCTTGCTCTCGCATACATTGTCACCTTTTTGTTCTCACAGAACCTTATACCCTCACTTATTAGATGATGCTCAGTGCTTCTGGCGCTTACAGTGTTCAGGTTTCCAACGTCAAGGCTGGCTGCCCCATTCCCTTAGCTTGACATTTTCAGAAAGTGATGTTTGGCTCCAGTTGTAAATCCAAAGAGGAGCAGCAGATTCTAAGCCAAGAGAAGAGGGCGAGGTGCTGGGACTGCACCTGGATTCTAGTCCCGGGACTACTTCTGGAGGGATGTGGGGAAAAGCAGAATCTCTCCACGTTTTCATTTTCTCAGCTCTAGAATGAAGGTGTCTGTCCAGGTGACCCCGGACCCCCAGCTCCGTGATTCCCTGGATCTGAGAGCAGAGCGTCATTTAAATTCTAAGTACTGGATTGACACATTCTTTTAAGGACTGATGATACTTTACTTTTTATATTAATATTAATGACTCCCAATTTGTCTGCATCCTTGGTTTTGCTTCACTCCAGCTGGGGTGATGCAGGGAAAACCAGGGAGTTCAAACTGGTCTTGCCAGCATGTGGGAAGTTCTTTGAATCTGAAAAGTCCGCTAATAGTAAATCTGCTTGAAACACAATATTGAGGATTTTATTCATTATATCTCATTTAATTCTTCAAGTACATCTCTGACATGCTCATTCGTATTTCCATTTGCGTGTCGAGAAACGGAGAGTCAGAGGATTTAGATTACTTGACAAAAGTCATACTATTCATGAATGATGGATCTAGGGTCTAATCTTCTGTGTGACTGATTTCAAAGCCAGTGTTCTTGATAATTACCTAGTACTGCTTAGAATAAATTGAATGGCACACATAAGCACACACATGCCTACAAAAGTGCCACAGGAAACATGTCTGCACCAGAGTAAATCGATGCTCGGTTAAGAGAGGGATTGCACAGATGTGTGCAGGAGCCAGTGTCCCTGCGGGTAATCAGGACCCACACTGGTTCCACAGTGTCTGAACGAAGTTCTATGGACAAAGCCTGTCCTTCAGCAGCCAAAGTGGCATTCTAGGTCAGCCTCCTTGACAAACAACTTCTGATTAGCTGCCAACGTGTTTCCTGCCTGGGTTATTTTTTAACACCCTTTACTTCCATGCAATAGACCACAAAGACAGAGGCAAGAAATACGCTTGGTACATTTTGAAAATGTCTGCCAAGTGTGGGAACCTGCATAATGGTGGACAGAATGTGGGAATTGTCACTTTGAGGGGCTGCTTGCAGATGGTACCTGATTTATTTACAACCTGCTGACTTCACTAAAACAGAGGGCCCTTTTCAAATGAACACTACATATTCCACAGAAACAGGGGATTTTATCTGTAGTCCAGCACAAACACTATCATCACATAAGTAACCAGCTTGAGAGTTGCTTAACCAGAGCAGGGAAATCAGAGTGCCTTTAAAAGTTTATGCATTACACTAAAATTCCCCTGAAATATGCTTCCTAGACTGACCAGAAACATATCTATCTTTCTGTCTTGTGACACGGCTACCATTTCTTTTCTCGAAGAAGAAAGCTTAGTTTCATTTGGAAGTTATTACCCCTTGAATGACCAAATCCTGCCCCAAGATGCCTAATATTTACTTTGCCTTTGAAGCATAATGGTTAAAGTTATTTCCCCATCTGCATGATTTTTTTAAACTTCTTAAACCCTGTCCAGTTATGACAGAGACCAAGATTCCACAATGTAAATGTGCCTCATTAATCAATTCTATTATTTGGGGGAGTAATGAACATTTTGCTATTTGACATCTGGTAGTGATTTACAGTAACAGAAACAGGAATTCCTAGTTTACTAAAGTGCACATGTATGATTTGATTTCTTTTGGTGTATTAAAAAAAAAAAATCCCCCTGCTGTTTTCCTTGGCCAAAAAAAAAAAAAAAAAAAAATGGGTGGGAGAAGGGGCGCTCTCTGGGTAGGGTTAGATTGTAAACTAACTAACCAGCTTAGAGCAAAATGTTGTGTGAGCTATGTAATGTGTAAAATCTGGTGTTTATGTAGCTCTAGAGCTGGCTCAATACCAGTTACTAGTGAGTGATATCTAAACATGAAATAATTTCTACATAAACTGTGGGTTTGTAAAAATGTAAGCACTATATTTCTGTGTAGTCTGAAAGAAGGTATTCTTTGAAATAGATTATTAGTGTAGGGCATGATTCCACCCACTGTATTTTTTGGAGTTTTTCTTTTCTTTCTTTCTTTCTTTCTTTTTTTCTTGGAAGACTGATTAGGAACTTGGGCCTTTACCAAAAAGTCAACATGTACTTATAAAAATCTTGATATGCGATACACTGACTGAAGTGAAGTTTATGATTTACTCTGAGTTGACTTTGCTACTGTGCAATGAAGGCTTTAAATAAATGCTAATCATTAGGAATGTGTAGTCTCCGACTAAGCCATTAGTGTACAGACAGGCTGCTTGGTAGTATCACCTTACGAACCACACTGATGCTATGTTAATGATTAAATATATATGAAAAAAATCACTCAGCTGGAGGCGGAAAGAAAAATGAGATTAGAAAAGATTTTCAAATCATGGGAATTAAGCTTTAATGGGTGGTTGTTTAGATTTAAGAAATGCAATACGCTCTTCTACAGTGGGCTATGAAATTAGGTATTTATCCATTTTAACAAAATCCACATGTAATAAATGGACATGTCAGTAGTGCAGTTATGATGCTCTTACGAAGAGTGCTTTCAAAGCTTCTTTCCATATTCAGACCTCTTCCTGATCCTCTTGTCAAACTCACTCCTACGTGTCCAAGGATGTCTTTGACATCTAGAGAAAGGCCAATTGAAACCAGAAGGCAAAATAGGGTTGGGTGGTTGGGTGGTGTTGGTAAAAAGACCTACCACCCAGACATAACCCAGAATTTGAGTCTAAAGAACAAATCCAGTGGTTTCTCTCCAGTTTCTATCCACACCTACAGAATGAAGTCAAAGCTGGTAAGACATTTCCTGGTGATTAGTGATCTGGAAAGAGAATAGTTTCCTGCTATATCAGTTGTGACTGTGGTAAATGACAGAATCCCGATGGCTTAAGAAAAAAAATGGCTTATGAAAGAAAAAGAATATATTATCTCACCAAATAAAAATTCCAGGTGTATAGTTGGCCTCAGGTGCAGAGGGGGATTTGGTGTTCATACATTTTCATCATGGGTCACTTTCTTGCCATAATTCACTCTGCCTTCCGTCGTGTTGGCTTCCTCTTCCGGCTTCACATATTCTCAGTAGCTGCAGGCTCATATCCAGCACATGTCTTACACCCCGGCCAGCTTGAGCTCCTGTGCTGTGTGTGTGCTTTCATGGGCCCAAATTTCACAACCACAGAGAAATTGAACATCACCGAAGACAAGGGTGTTCTTGTGACTTGCAGTCCTAAACTTAGCTCTGGCCCAATGCAGCCTATAACCTCGATGTCTGCTCGTACGACTAATTCTCTTCGGGCCCGAGAAAATGCTTCTCCCTATCACCTCAAAACAATTAGCAGTTGCTTCCAAAGGCTGTGGGTTGCCAAGCTGCTGACACAGGAGGTGGGCACGGCTTTGGAGCACAAGGACTATCGGAGCAGCGGAAGCACTTAGGTCAGAGGAAAGAAAATTCATTAACTTGTCAAATGCTCTCCGAGAGCAGAAATGCAATTGTGTCTCCCATAATGAGGTGGTTTTGAATGTCCATTTTCTTGTTTCTCTTTGTATTCCAACCCTGGTTCTGGAAGAATGCAGAAATTAACACAATATTTACAATAGTTGAACACAGTGGCTGAGAAATAGTTTGCAGTATTAACCAATTCAATTATTCTTAAATTTGTACATATTTAGGTTAAGATAAAACATAAATAAATTATGATGTAAATTCTTTACATTGGCTAATAGATGGGCATTGAATGCTAGAAGAGTAGTCTCATTTTAATGAAAATATTTAATAAGATTTAATGTGGAATATAATGAACAAAATAAGGTGATGAACAAGATAGACCCGATGACATAGAAGTAGGGATCAGACTGACAAACCTCAGAGGAGACGGCGTAGAAATGGGAAGAGATAAACCAAAGAACTTATATGCATATAAGCATAATCAATGGACGTAGAAAGCAATACTGTGAAGGGGGGAAGTGGGGAGGAAGGTGTCAATGGGAGAAAAAGGAGAAACATCTGTAACAAAAATAAATTAATTAAAGTAAGTAAATAAAATAAAAAATATTTTAAAGTTAAATAAAAATTAACTTTATTTAAAGGTGCTTATTTGGAAATTGTTGACAATTGCAATTCATTTTTATGCTTTAAATTTGATATTTTGAATATTTTAGAAAAAAATTTGAAAGATAGAATAAAATTATTTATTTTTATAATTTCAGATTTTACTTTATGTTTTGAGTGAAAATATACTTATTAAATATATAAAGTATGCATTCATATATTTTGATTAAAGTGTAGATTGATTAAAGGTAAAGTATACATTACCTAGCCTTTTAAATTACTGAACAGAAATGAAAACTGTATTTTATTTTCCAGTTACAAAAAACTACTGTAGCACTAAACATTTTAAAATTTTATCATTATGATAGTATATTAGTCAAGATAAATGGCTATAATATATTTTATTTAACCTTTTATTATGTTGAAGCATAATTTTAAAATATGTTTGTTTGATTTTTAATTTATCTATGTTGTTGAAAGTATTACTGTTCTCAGCTCAGGCTCCACAGGTGTTCAGGGAGGGTTCGCTCACACAGTTTCAACACTAAGTCCACCAGAAACAGTGGTACAGAAAAGAGTGGCAGTAGTTTGCTCAAATATAAAGTCTTGGACTTGAGTCTAATTTGTACTAATTGGCTTGATTTAGTCCAGTCTCTGTGAATTTATACCTGCCAAAGACATGAGTAATACTGCAAAAAAAAAAAAAAAAAAAAAAAAAATGAGTTAGTGAAGCAATTGTTTTCTAGATTTTTAAGTTTTAGACACTGGAGAAAATATGAGATTTTTTTTGACATATGATTTTAGAAGAAGATTAATTTGGCCTAAAAGCAATGCTATGGACATTAAACTGCTTTTAGGCACTATTTGTACAGATTCACTTTTGGTTAAAAAAGCTTTGCTTTTTGCTGTGCAAATGTGAAGATAAATATTAAGAACAAAAGTACTAGAAATATTTCCTACATCCTAATGGTTTCACTCACAACTCTTTCTACAGTTCATTCCCTGCTCGTGTGTAGACACAAAACCAATAGGTAAATGTTTATGCTACTGCTTGCATAATAAGATTATCTCTAAGTATAAAAATAGATAATCATCCATTTACAAATACAATCCAGCAAGATATCTGATCTTCATTAGTATAAAATTAAAATAGTTTCAAAGGAGTCAAAATCAAGTAGAGACTTACTTATAATACCATATAACATTTTTAAAAAGTTTTATAGATTTCCAAAATGCTATGACATTCAACCCTTTACATAGCATTTACATGTCAGCAGATATAAGTAACTGGAGATTATTTAAGGCACACAGGAGACTGTCTATTGGTTATCAGCAAAAGTTTCACCATTTTATATAGTAACCTGCGCATCCACAGATTTTAATGTCCTTGCTGGGTCCTAGAAACAATTCCCCGTGGATATGGAGGAGGGAATCCACTCTACAAATTAAAACTAAGTCAGGAGGGAGCTATCTGCTTCTATAGGCATCTTACTTGCCCATTTCCAAGCCCTACTCTTGAGAAGGAAGCAAAGACTTGAAAAGAAACCACTCACAGAATGTTCTATTGAAGACGAAACTTACTTGGTGGGTTTTTTATGCACATGGTTCTCACAGAGGGTTTTCCCGTTCATCTTCCACCTCCTGTCTGATCATTCCAAACAGGATTCTGGGGATGCTTCCAAATCTCACACTGAGAAGGCACTGTCAACAATTTTGTTCTCCTATATGGTTAGCCAATTGTCTCCTATAGGTCAACAATTTTGTTCTCCTATATGGTTAGCCAATTGTCTCCTATAGGTCAATAATTTTGTTCTCCTATATGGTTAGCCAATTGTCTCCTATAGGTCAACAATTTTGTTCTCCTATATGGTTAGCCAACCACTAACACGATTTAGGTAAAGAAAAAAAAAATTGTTTAATTGGCCTCAGGCTTCAAATATATTTTACAATTCTATTTTAAAATGTCAGTGGTGGGCACTTAATACACTAAAAATAAACCCAAATGAAAATATACTCTTCAGCCAATTAAAAAATTTTTAAATTAATTTTCTTGGTCCGTTATATTTTCTGCTGGTCAAGGAAACACAGTTCCTCTCCTAGATCTTAGTTTCTTAACATAGTCGCCATAAAGGTGAGCACCAAAACGATGACCTCATGTGTGCCCATCCCTTAGCTTAGGCCAGATATGAGAGTCTGTCTTGGGACTCGGTAATGGAAAAATACCAAACTAAGTGTTCATTGTTAAACCACAGAAGTGTTTATTAAAAGGATATGGTGATAGGACAAGTAGAAGCCTCAATGAGTGTTTATAAAGCAGGTCACCTCAGGCCAGGGTGCTTTATTTCCCAGATCATTCTTACCTATTCTCTACACAGCCGCCACCAGCCTCCTGCACTCTCTTGTATGGAGGAGTGCAGAGTTTTGGACAAGTGTGCATTCAAGGCCAGTCACAACAAGGACTGGTAAACACTGGCTGAGCAACTGCCAGAGAGGTGGGGCAGGCGCCGGTGGGTTGTTCTGAAGGCTAGATCCTGTAGATTTGCCGTTGTAGTACAGGGTTACCCTGAGGCACTTCCAAGACACCTCTAGTATGTGTCCAAAGATACCTCTCTTCAATCAAGAAAATTTAGAGGGAACATTTTCCATTAATTGATTCAGTCGATCTCACAATGTAAGAATGTGGCTGTGCTGAACCAAGTTCATCAGTTGCAATGTGCCGACTACATCAAACAGCCTCTGTGCTCTGTCTTGCCCACAAGAGCTGCTCAATGAATGGTTGCTGCTATCATTGTTAGAGGAGGAAACACACTGTGGGATGTCCTAACCAGTTCCAGGGAACTGGGTGGGTACTGACTCACAAAAAGTGGGTGGAAAGGTATAAAATCGGTCGTCTGCTTTGGCTGAAATAAATTCCTAGTGATGATAGTTATAGATTTATTTTGAACTCTCAATCTTTCTTCAGTCTAGACAACTCCTTTGCCCTCCTCTACCCCCACATCCATCCCATAACCCACACACGCAGCACGCATGCACACACTAACACACATGCACACACTCACACACACGCACTCGCGCAAGCACACAAGCTAAACTCTGTATTAGCTTAAGTTTCATTCATCACCCTGAAATGTCCTTGGATCAGAACCTGTCCCTAGACCCTTTCAGTCCTCTGAAATAATCGTAAAAGCATCTCACTCCCAAAGTGTCCCTAGGGTGGCACACTTCATCATGCCAGGTAATCTCACTGACCCCAACCATGCCAGAACTACACACAGCAAGTTTAGATCAGTGTCCTCAATTTTACACTAGATTTATACAATTCTTTAGAAAACAAAAGATCCTTTTTTAATATCAGTAGACACGTAACTAGGAACTTGTTTTCTCAGGAGTGTGGTGAACCTCTGACCTAGGCAAGAGATAAGTAAACAGATGATGAAAGAAGCATCTACATGGTCTCTTCAGACATCTCTGAGGCCCCTTTGAGGAGCCTAAGACCCTTGTGTGCTGCCTGTGGAGGGCAAGTGGGGGAGGGGAGAGGGGAGGCTGGAGAGGGGGTTGCTCACCTTATGCTCAGTGCTGGGGACCGAGCACTGGCTTTGATTTTGCTCTGATGCTTTGGGTTCAGTTATGGGTCCAATTTGTCCTAGCTTCCATCAGCTGCAGATCAATTTCTAAACTGTTCTGGGAAAGCCACATAATGAAAACTTGTCAGTGGAGAAAAATGACTAGCATGAGTTGCAGCCTGACTCGTGACCGTTTACTAGTGGGGGTTTAATGTTCTTCAGGTCTCCCTTAGTGGAATATTATATACGCCACCTTCCTAATGTGCATGGTGGTGTGAATTAGCTTTCTGAAACTGCAGGAGAGCCTATAATTTAGGGACTCGGGGCCATAACCACAGCAAAGGAAAGGATTAGGGTCAAAAATAGAATAGTTCAAAAATACCATTGGAAGCATTTTTACCTAGTATGAAGCTTTTGCCAAAAGAAAGAGCAGCCAGTATGTTCTTAATGCCTCCTTGGAGAACGTTAAATTCAGAAGTATGGTTTTGGATTTGTCAATATGATACATAAAGCCCAACATTCTATGACTATAATTAAATCACTTTAAAACCTCAATCTAAAACACAATAACACTTTCTTCGAATAATTTTGTTCGGTGCAAATGATATGGACACTTTAAGAGTAGATATTTGAAAATTCTATTTTTGAGGGCATTGGTGAGTTCTGCTGGTAGAAAAGTGAATTTTTTGAAGGTATTATTCCATTGTATACAAATAAAGTTATTTTCAACTCCACCTAAACAGGTGATAAGAAAATGTTGGAGGGGTTCATATGAATCGGGTGGGGATGTGTTTCGTGTATCTGCCCTCATAATTACTAAAATATATGAAAAACAAATCAGTTACTGTATGTTTTTTTTCATGGTAAAGTCAGAAGGCAGGGCTGGAAAACTCAAATGCTTTCTTATATAATAAAAAGTCATAAATGTAAGGTCCTCTACTAGGAGGAAGATAAGTCTAAAGAAAAAGAAATACAAAAAAGCTACAAATTTGATCTCAAGCTGAATAAAAACTAAATAAAAGTCTCTAGGTCATGGTAGACATTGAAGCCTGGTGCCCTGAGTTCCTTGGACCTGATCATTAGTGCTGATAACATCACACAACAAATTAATTGAAATCCCATGTTTACGGGTGTTCATTGTAGTAGCCTCCTAACACGTTTCCTAGTAGTTCCTATTGTTCCCATAAAATTTTTCCATGTAGAATTAAATCAGATTACACCTTTCCACTGCTCAACATCATCCAGCCTCCTTACCTGAGCCTGTAGCACCTGATCTAACCTCTGTCTCCCTCTCCAAGCTTATCTCCCTCCCCCCTCTTCCATCTGGGCTTCAGCTATCCTAGCCCTTGAAACATCCCTATGAAATGTCAAGCTATTTTTACACTTGCTTTTTTCTCTGCCTGAAATACTTTCCCTCAAGTGTTTTCACATGGCTTCCTTACTTCATCTAAGGCTTGGCCCAATTGTGAATTTCTCAGAGATGCTTTCATTGACTTCTATAGAAAGATCCACCCTACCACCCCACCTCATTCTCTGACACCTCATCATTTCTTTTTTCTTTATAGATCTTATCACTATGGGATATTCAACAATAAACGTATGTGTCATTCAACATTGTATTCATCTCCATTAGAACGTCAAGTTTTGCAAGGGTGGAGGCTTCTTCGTCTGATTTTTATTCACTGCTGGTTTTTACCAGCTAGAATGGTAGTGGATCAATAAATGTTTGTTGAAATGGAGAAACGTCCATACACAGTGGAGGAGAGAAGACCCTGAAATAAATAGATACAAGCAGAAATATTCATAAACATAATCCCTTAAACTTAGTGCCTCCAAATTTTACCAGATCATAAAATGTATTTTGGTTGCCTAAAACAGAAACATACAGATTCTTGGGGTCCATCTGAGACTGAGTAATTTAGGAACTCCAGAGGAGAGCCCCTGTGTTAATCTTCTAGGGCTGCCAAAATACCACAGGCTGGACGGCTTAGGCCCCAGAAATGTACTTCCTCACAGTTCTGAGGATGGAAGTCCCAGGTCGAGATGACTTTCTTCCTGGCTTGCAGAAGACCATCTTTTGGATGTGTCCTTACAAAGCCTCTTTTTCCTGATCAGAAAGGAAGATCTTTGGTATCTCTCCTTCTTCTTCGTGTAAAGATATCATTGTTATCAGATTATGGCCCCTCCCTTATATCCTCGTTTAATCTCAATTTCCCCCTAAAGCCCCCACCTCCAAATGCAATCACATTGTGGGTTAGGCTTTCAACATATGAATTTTTGTGGGACATGATTCAGTTCATAACACCCCAGAATCTCCAAAGTTCCTAGCTAATTCATATGACCAGGAAAGTTTGAGAAGTAGTACTTAGTAATAAAAATAACTCCTGCGGTTATTTAGTAATAAAAATAAATGGGCCCTGTGGTTCTTGGTGGTTGAATCATTCTGACAATATCAGAAAAATTCCTTAGGAAATGATTTTGACAATAATAATTTTTAAAATGTTAAGGTTTTGAGTGGGTTGTAAAAGCAACTACAAAGATTTGGAGGAAAGTAACCAAATCCTAACCAAATATATATTTTTTAATTTAAAAATTTTTGTAGAGACTCAAAATTGTTCTTCAGTCTTACTGAGTTTTACCTGAATCACCTGTTTATTAGACACCTAAACAGTGGTCCAGGGAAAGGGGCAGGTCGAAAGGAATTGATACAAATGCTTCCTTTCACTTCTGCCTTCAAACATGTCCTGTCAAACTTCTGTGTGCAGATTTCTGTGTCAGAGCTCAGAGCTTGCTAGTCAAGTCCAGGTAGTAAGGAGGCTGGTTAAGTCTAGGCTGGCTTAAAACTTGAATTCCAAATTCTATTTAAACATATCTTCTCTCAGTCTCTGGATCTAGAGATGGGGGGGAGGTTGTAATTTGCTCATTCCTGCCCCCCCTCCTTTTCAGCTCCTCTGGGTTTGGAATAGGGATGAGAGAATTAAAGGACAAAACTGTTTTTCAACAAGTGGATTTTGTGATCCTCAGTTAATTATGGTTATCAGTGCCCCACTATGAGATACCAACCTATGCACTGTCTGTTGGGGGAACATACATGAATTTGGAAAAGGTAACTTGGATAAGATCTCTCTACTTAGAAGTTCTCTAGCAGAGAAAGTGTCTGTTTCAATACTTTCTGAAGTTCCCTTCGTAGACTTTCTCTGCGAATATCCTTTAAGCCTCTTGTTATTCGGGCCCATTGTCCATCTTTCACATTATCTCCACGATCAATGAAAAACATAGACCAAACGGTGGGAGTTCAGGGTGTCTCACTGCTGAATTTTCTCTCGCTTCTTCTTCCTTCCTTTCTCTCTCATTTCCTTCTCCACTGGCTCAAATAGAAGGTGATAAATCAGCAAGCTACAGTCCAACCAGGAAATGAGATGCCAGCTTCTCCCATTTGCAGATATTCCTCATTACCACTAGTGGTTCTCCAGAGGGCTGCTTCTCTTGTTCTGATCTGAAGAGAATTCTCAGAACTCCAGATCAACCACTTATAAAACTGCCCTAGAATCCCCTCTCTGCCCTGCGTCATTTAATTATATGGTGGTAGGACAGGAGGACGACGATAATAGAGATAACTGGCCATGTCGTCACTGGCGAACAGTCTTATGGAGTTTTATTTTTATCATAAAACTTTAGCTATAATTTTGAAACAATGAGAAAATTTACATCCTTATCTAACTTCAAAAACTTTGAGGTTTACATTTTTGATGCATGGTGGCAGGTTTCTGACAAAGCAGACTTTGTATAATGGGGCCTGTGTCACCAAGGTGCTTCTGGAAGCTTTAGATGGTTCTTCTGGTGACAGGTGTGTGTGTGCGTGCGTGTGTGTGCGTGCGTGTGCAGCATGTGTGCGTATATGTGTGCATGTGTGTGTGTGTGTGCATGCATGTGTGTGTGTGTGCATGTGTATGTGTGTGTGTGTGTTTCTTTACAAAGTAAAGACATTTCTTTGGTAGTAAAGATTTCTTTGAAATTTTTAAATTTGTTATTCCTTCCCCCATCTTTAAAAAGGTTGTTTCTAATTACTTTCTCTCTTGTGAAATTTTAATACCCCAAATATACTGTGTAATTCTTTATGTAATATCTAAATTTTTCCCACCTTTCCCTCAAGAACAGATTTTTTATTCCCTTGGGGTCACTATTGGAACCCACTGTGAATGTATGAGATAAAGTAATAGCCTCCTTGAAACAGCAGATTTCAGAGTACTTTAAAAAATAATATTGCTGTATAAAAAGCTCAATTATCATAACTTTTATCCAATGCAATTGGGAAAATGATTGAAATAGACACTCCAGTTCTGTGCTGTAGCAGCCCCTCAGATTGCGCAACAGAGTCCTTAGATTGGAGAAAAACAGTGAGCAAACCAGAGCCCTTAACACAAACATTATCTCCATTACCTGGGCAAGCTCTCTAATCGGTTTCCCCTCAGTTTCTAATTTTAGTGCTCTCAAAAAACTCCCAATAATCTTAAGTCCGTACCTTCAGCAGATGGCCTCTTTATAGACATTGGACTTCATTCAAATTCACCCTCTGAGGACAGCGCCAGCTCTCTGTTCTTTCTGATAGGTAAGTGCGACCCTTTGTCAAAGACTAGTTTTCACTCCAGTCTGGAGTCTCTTATGTCAGAGAGAGACATAATGTGTGATTTTCTGCTTTCACCTTAACTATAAAGACGAACTTCAAATTTCAATTAGAAGTAATAGTCTATAAAGCACCACATAAAAATGTACAATTTTCATTCCCAATACTTAGTCTTATTCTTTCTCATTAGAGAGCCATACTGAACAATGGAGCTTTGCATGCACATGTTAATGAAAGTACCATGCCTGAAAACGGCCATAAAATGCAAGCCCAAAACAAAAGGCTTGAGAAATGTATATAAAGATTTGGGGTTTTATTGTAATCCCCCCAAAATAATGCTATATGCAGTGCCTTTTAAATACGTGCTATGACTATGGAGAGGAAAATTGGGAAATAATAGACCATTCCTTTATTCACACACTCTTCTTACTCCCCTCACCCCACCACCAGCCTATTCAGCAAAGAATTCAATTGTAACAATAATTACAAAATTAGGAATTAGAATTTGGACTTTTATGGAGCAGTTATATTTTCTATAAATAGAATTCCAGTGGAATAAAATACAAAAAGTGGAATAAAAGATAATAAAAAAGAGTGAGGAGGGAGAATGCTAGGAAGTAATCTTCACATTTTTAGCATAGATGGTATTCAGCTCCGAGTAGCAGAAAACCCCAACAGCTTGAGTAAAGAAAAATCCTTGAGATGTGGCCGGGGGTCCTCAAGGCCTCAGATTCCTTCCATCTCTCTGTTCTGCCATTTGTCCTCAGAAGTTGCTTTCCTCGTAGTTATAACAAGGCTGCAGCAATTCCAGGCATCACATCCAGATCTGTGAAAGACAAGGTCAGGTTTTTCTTGTCTTTCTGTTTATAAATCAGTCAGGACTTTCCGTGGAAGGTTCCTTGCCAACTGTTTTCTTGGGCTAGATAGGTGTCACATAGCCATGCCTGGAATAATGATTAGTCAAAGGGACTGGGCCACCACTATGAGTGTGTTAGAAAAATTTCCTAGAGGCTTCCCATGAATCCAACTTCCTAAAAAAAAAAAGGAGTTGAGCAGAGGAAGATAGAAATCTAAATAACTCTAGGGCTCTGCCAACATGAATGAGGTAGGTTGGGATGGGGAACGGTTGTTGGATTGGCAGTTACCACTTTCTGTTCCACATTTTTAATTTTATTGGACAGAAATAGGTTCATTTATCTTTTGAAAGATTTTGAGCTATAAAATGTTCAATTTCTGGAACTATTTTATTCATCTTTATTGAACACTATAAAAGTGCAGCACCGACTCATTTACTAGTGAAGTTCAATGTCCACAGCCAGTACAATGGTGGATGTTGGGGAAGGAATTTCATCATAGTCCTTCCAGCCAAATGTAACTGATGCCAACATCCTTGACCTCTGTGGTATTTTTTCCTTGATGCATCATTATTATTCTTTTAATCTTTATTGTTGAGAGTATTAGAGAGAGCCCTTCTTTTTCCCCCATTAGCCCCCTCTACTTGGTTCCCACCCCACCCCAAGCCTTCACCACCTTCTTGTCTGTGTTCAAGAGTTATGCATATATGCACATAAGTTCTTTGCTTTATTTCTTCCCACCCCCACCTTCCCTCTGAGATTCATCAGTCTGTTCCATGCCTCCATGACTCTGGATCTATTTTATTCATTAGTTTATTTTGTTCACTGGAGTCCACATATAAGTGAGATCAAGTGATACTTCTCTTTTTCTGAATGGCTTATTTCACTTAGCATTATACGCTCCAAGTCCCTTTATGTCATCTCAAAGGGTCACAGATCCTTCATTTTTATAGCCGCGTAGTATTCCATTGTGTAAATGTACCACAGCTTTTTTATCCACTTATCTACTGTGGGCTGTTTCCAGATCTTAGCTATTGTAAATAGTGCTGCTATGAACATAGGGGTGCATATATTCTTTTTGGTTGGTGTTCCAGGATTCTTAGGATATATTCCCAGAAGTGGGATCATGGAGTCAAATGGCAGTTCCATTTTAAATTTTTTGAGGAAACTCCACACTGTTTTCCATAGTGGCTGCACCAGTCTGCATTCCCACCAACAGTGTACTAGGGTTCCTTTTTCTCCACACCCTCACCAGCACTTATTATTTGTTGATTTATTAATAGTAGCAATTCCAACATGCGGGAGGTAATACCTCAATGTAGTTTCAATTTGCATCTCTCTGATGATTAATGACATTGAGCATTTTTTTTTCATATGTCTCTTGGCCATTTATTTGTATGTCCTCTTTGGAGAAAAGAATCTATTCAGATCCTTTGTTCATTTTTTAATTGGATTGTTTGTCTTCTTTTTGTTGAGTTGTATGAGTACTTTATATATGTTGGAAATTAACCTCTAATGTAGTATTTTTTATTGCAAGTCTCTTCTCTAGTCCAGTTCTCTCAAGCTTCTTGAAGTTCTACTTTCTCTTAGCACTGGTGACCATTTTCTTCCATCTCACTTTTTTCTTTGTTTGGTTTCAATTAATCACTTTTTGATCATCCCTTCCTGAAGTCCAAGCCCTTTAATCAAGTTCCTTTGTCTTTATTTTTGTACCTTTGGAATTTTTTTCTCCTTTTAGTGCATGAATGTTTACCTCTACATAGCTTAGAAATAGTCACTCCTATATTTTATATTTTCTTTGGGAAATTGTCTCAAATTTAACATGGCCAAAAGTTATCACTACGTCTTTCTCCCCAAATGCTGACAATCTGAACTTAATGGCATCATCATTGTGGCAGAACTCAGATACAAAACTTTGTATCATGATTGACTAGTTTTTACATTAGTTTTTTTATTATCAGGCAAATCCTGCTGTTTTAATGTTTTCTACTGAGATGCCTCTCACATTGACTTTTTATATGAGATAATGCATGTAAAATACTTAACAAAAATGACAACCACAAAGTAAAAAGTCAATATGTGTTTGCTCCTATTGTTGCTATTATAATAGTACAGAATATCATAGTTGGATTATTAAAAAATCCTTATAATTTTTTCTACTCTGTTTCTCCCAAAATACATGCTTCTCACCTACTTATACCAACACTTACATCATCGTATTATCTTATTTACAATATTTGATTCTCTAGCACCTATCTGATTTAACAGTAATATCAACAAGGTTGTACATAAGCTGGTATTCCAAGGTCATCTCAGTGACTTTGCATTACAAATCTCTTCTTCCATAGACTTGATCAACTTTTCATTTCTTCTTTCCTTCTTGTTTGTATTGACTCTGATTCTACATTCAGGGTTTAGTGTAAATGGAGAGTACTTGATTCAATGCCTTCAGTGTACTGATGGGAGAACTAATCATCAAAGACTTGTCCAGGGTCAAGTAGTCACCAAAAGAGAAGCAGAGACTGGCCTCATACTCAGATGCTCTGTCTCTTCATCAAAACTCTCTAATTTACCAAATCTATTAATTCAGCCCAATATTACTGCTGCCTTATATCAAATTCATGTTCAACTAACCCTTCTGTTACTTTTTATATATATATATATATAAATGAATGTAAAATGCATCCTTATTGGTGTCCTTAAACTTTGACCCAAAATAAAGAATATTAACTTAGCCTCAATAAATGTTTTGAATTATTTTCAGCTCTGTGCTCTGGTCAATGAGGATCACATTCTTCTATTCATTCTTTGTATTTCTGCAGATCTTTGAATCAAATGTGCTGGTTGACAAGAGTTCTAGGCACCAAGTAGGACTCAACTACCTGACGACCTAATGCCCACCTCCAACCCAGAACATAGTTAAGGTATCCATATTGTTTAGTCACAGATGATATATTTTGTCTCACTTATATTTAATCAAACAAGTGAATCTGGCCTCAGATAACTTAGTGCAATTTGTATTTGTCCTGGGGTCAGAATTGTGTTTCATGTGGCCTATAGTCTCATAAGCAAGCCCAAAGTCACTTTTACAATGACTCTATTTTATAACCTTGGAGGGAGAAGGGAGAGGAGGTGAAATAACAAACAACCAAAGATTTAACCTGCATGATAAAACATGCTTATCAATAACTTCCTGTTCATAATGGCTTCATGTTCAAAGCTTCTCCAACTTTGGCCTTTAACTTTCCCACATGATGCAAAGACTAATAATTAGGTCCCTGTTATCTGAACCTGTATTTTCCATTCCACTTTCTCATTTACATCATAGTCTTCCCATGTCAAAAAAAAACAAAGGAGGGGGTGCGGTCAGCTTAACTCTAAGCCAGAGAAAAAGAGAGGGGGGGAAATGAGGTAAGAGAACTGGCAGGAAGAACATGCATGATCTTTGTTTCAAAAAGTTTTATGTTGTGGGACATTTGGATGAATTCAGACCATGTCTATGACCCTATGTCAGATCCCAGTGTCTCCAAACAAGAGACAGGAAATATTCAGAATGTAGTCAGTATGTAATAAAGTATATGCAAGAGAGAATAAAATTAGAGATGAGAGCAGAAAGACATACATGGAACATCTTTATGTCTAGTTCCCTTCGAAAATACCTACACCACAGAGCTATTTCTCAGCAGTCTTTCATAATCATGCATAAATGTTAACGTTGAGTATACTACATGCTTGGGGTTAAGACTCCAAGTGGCCTTGGCAAATCACTGAGGAGCGAACAGGTATTATGTGATCAGCCATCCGAATACAGTTTGCCAAGTGCAAAATTGGTTTGCAGAACAAAGATTAATTGTTCTTAAACCAAGAAGAGAATTCAAATTAGCCATTAGCCACATGTTCTGACTGTATTCTGCTGTTCTGCTGATGTGCTCAGAAGCAGGTAGACCATATTTTAGTATCCTTGTTTAAATCTTCAAACTTTTATCTGGCTTCCTTCATTTGTTTAAGGATATTTGGCTATTAATGAAAACAAAATTTTCTCCTGAGACAGAAATTGTTTTCAAAGAGTCTCTAAGCTAACTCTGAATTTTTGTAACTGCCTTTTCTGTTATTCATATCTCTGACTTATTTTGTTTAAATGCATCAAAATGTCCCAAAGGAATTATTCTTTCTTATTTTAACATAAGACCCAATTGTCCAATGAGTCAGTATCACCCAGGGAACAACATATATGTTTGCCCCTTGAATGTTACTTTGGGAAGAATGAGTTAATTTTCTCTCTTGAAGAGTTCAATAGGAGTCTATTATAAAAGCAATCATTTATAACATGATTAATTTCTTGTTCAAATCCTACCCTGACATATCATTTGTTCACTTAGTACAAAGCAGTTATTGATCAATTATTGATATGATTAAGAGCATTTCAGCTTCCCTAAATATAATGATGAACTCTAAATGATAATGATGAACTACTAAAATCAGGCTTATGTTTTATCATTTAGAGTCTCTATATTCTCTAAATACAGAGGATCAATTAACTTCAGAATAAGTTCAACAGAAAATATCTATTTTAATCATGCTTCCTGAGGTTGCAATATTTGTTTTCCAACCCTGGGAAAATAGCATTATTCTGATCATCTAAATTCAAATAAATATCTAGTTTCTCACCAAACAAAACAAAACAAAAAAACCTGTGTTCCCAACTGCCTTTTTTAGTTTGATATCTGACTATCTTTTTTTTTTCCATTTTAATATACTATCTAGTATTTCTTACCAATTTTTATTGCAAGATCATTTCTACCAACTCAAAAATGCTCTGGTTGTAACATAATTATTTGAAAAGTAAGACTGCCTTGATGAATGCACATGAGATATAAGGCCAAAAGAAGTAAAGAATATACAGTATAAAATATTGTTCAGCCTTAAAAGAAAAGGAAATCCTGTCATTTACAATGACATGGTTAAATGAGAAGGATATTATGCTAAGTTAAATAAGCCAGACAGAGAAAGACTAATGTGGTGTAATATTACTTATATGTGGAATAAAAAAAAAATTGAAATCAAACTCATAAAAATAGTAGAAAAGCAGTTTCTAAGGTGAGGGTTTAGGAAATAGAGAGAGGTTGTTAAAAGTATACAACCTTTTGGTGAATAAAATGATTAAGTTCTGAGGGTCTAATGTACAACATGGTGATTATAGATGGTAATACTATATTATATAATTAAAATTTGCTAAGAGAGAATTTAAATGTTCTCTTTGGGAAAAGGTGAGTATGTGAGGTAATGGGTATGTTAATTACCTTGGTGAGAATCTATTATATTTACTTATAAAATAATCACATTTTGTTTTTTAACTATCTTACAATTTTATTTGTCAATTTATACCCTAATAAAGCTGTGAGAAATCATTTCTCAGCTTTTCTACTGTTTGAATGACATGCAGTTGCTAATATTTTGTCCTGGCTCAGTGTATGTGTGCTCAGCGTCTGTCTTAGGGTTCCTACTACATGATTACTTTAAGTGGGTTCCTGTCTTTCTGAGTGTGCTACAGGAAATCAATCAAGCTCAGGGAATTAGCAATTGAAAAAACATTTTCCTTTTATTTATGAGACCAAATGAGAAAGGACCTAGGGTTGAATCCAAAGAAAGCTTGGTCCCTCCGTTTTGGAAATCTGCTTGTTGCTTCCATGAAATCATTGAGATTTTAAGCTCATGTGTTGGCTCAGCAGGACTGAAGTTTTGATAAGCTTCAATGATGAGATCTTCAAAATATAGTGCTATTCAGAGATTGCCCAATTTTTGGTGTATATATATATACACACACACACACACATGTACAGGCTGGGGAAAACTAGGCTTACAGTTGTTCGTATGAAAAATAATACAATAATTGTTAAATACTAATATAAAAATAAACTGTTTCACATACTAATAATTGCAAGCGTACCTACTTCAGCCAAACCTCTGTGTATATGTGTGTGTGTGTATCAATGCATATATATTTATATATTACATCTGTATATATTTTATGTATATATGTAATATATATTTTTTATCACAAACAATTCTATGCTCACTTTATTGGACTGGTGTGCCTACTTTTTTAAATAGATTATCTTATTACTTTACAATAACATCAGATAAGTATTTATATCCTCACATTACAGATGAGAAATGCTCATCCTGGTTTGTCCTGAGATGTACTAGGCACATACTATTCCCTTCATGTTTCCAGTAGGCATGAGTTTCTGACAGCTTCTTGAAGCCATGTTTGGGCAGCATGGTTTTTGGATTCGAGCACCTGGGTCAGCAATGCAGTTATTTCTCACCATTAGCACTGGCTTCCTGCAGGACAAAAACTCAATACTTGTATATTGCATGAATTAATAGATGATTATGTTTTTGGTTTTTGTTGTTGTTGCCATTGTTGTTTTTGGCCGGACTTTAGAATATTCAATTGACCATCACCTCATGGTGCTCAGGAAACACAATTCATCATAAGTCATGCCAAGGTCAGTCCAATAAGTGCACCTTCGTCAAAAAACTAATGGCTGTAGACTGTACATTTCCACTAATGGAAAAGCCCCTGGCTTAGAAGAATGAGTGGTAGAGCGATCATCTTTGGCAGCAATATCATTCAACTGACACGGAATTAAGGTGAGACTCTTGGGAGATTATGTTTTCTTAACATTAAAAAGAAGCAAACAAAACTGATATCTCTTTAAGTTCTATTATTACAATGAATAAAACAAGCTGAGAAATCTATACCAGGTTAAAGCTTCTTTCAATTAACCAAATGTAACCAACCTCCTGGTAGCAAAATTCTTTGCCATGGCTCCAATGGGCTAGAAATCCATGGTTTAATTTGCTTCATCTTTTATTGAAATCATCTTTTCCTAGCTACACTCTTACAACACGTTTCCTTTCAAATGCCAGTAAGAACAAACAAACAAACAAACTTGAAGAGTCAGTGCATGGACTCTTCTTACATAAAACATGCATTTTCAGAGCTCCATGGAATACACAGATACGTCCTTTGAATCTTTTCAGAATAAATGAACTTTCACCACTAATGAAAAAATATAAGGCCAATAAATGAACTACTGGTAGCTGAAGTGAAGTAAATCTTGGGTTGCTTATTCATTTTTACTTTGTATTCTACCTTAGAAAACAAAATCCATATTATTTTCACACATAAACCCATTCAACCCGTCTAAGTAATGAACAATGTGTGTGATGACCCATGACCCAGCCAGCCACAAAAAGGGGAGATTCAGTTTTTAAACACATGTAGTGACCTTAAGAACAGTAGTATCTTAGGAAAGATACAGAATTGCTTCTTAAACACCTCTGGCAAAAATCGACTAACATTCTAGCTCATTCCAATTTTTTAAAAAATGATACAGCAATATAAAAACAACTGAAGTTAAATAGTTCTGAGCTTCACATTCCTACAATAATAATATTGGCCTTTTGCCTCTGTTATAGCATACATATTAAATATTCATGCTGATATTTATTTTCTAAATGTAAAATGGAATTAGGATAACAAATAAACTCTACCATCTGGTGATAATATTGGTTGTATATTATATATTTTTTGTTTCAAGGGCTTTTACATGTTTGATTCAAGGTAGTTTACTGAATAATGCATGAACATCTTTAAACATGCATTTCTATAGTTGAGGTTATAGTTGGTTGTCAGGTTCTCATCTTGAACTAATAACATGGTGATTTTCTTTTTGCACAGAACAGAACTATGGAGAAGAGGGCCATTAGAAACCTAATCAGTGTTGAGTCTAAATACTTTTTTTGAAATAGATTCTCTATCAGTGAGTTCATTTTCTAGAAAGAAACCACAATAATATTCTCTACAAATGTTAGTTTTCCTGAAGCATCTTCTTAGGAGAGCAATTTTTTTGTGTGATTGAAAGTAATCTAAAAATAATCTAAAAATCTAAGAAATAGGCTATATTTACAAAAACATGAAATAAGTAAATGATATAAAGATGTAGATGGCAACATAGCTATTCTCTACAGTTCTGCTTTTTGAAGGGATCATAATATCTCTCTATTCAGCATATACTGGTGGTACATGTTTTTATACTTTACTTTGAAGCTAAATGGATACTAAAGGTTCAGCTTCTTTATGTAGGGCTTTCTAAGTAGCAGGTGTCTGTAATGCGACCACGTTCTGGGTTCTGATTCTAAGTTCTGAAGGTTCAGAAACTTGATTGTGTGAATCTACCTTGCGATGTTTCATGTTTGGTGGCTAACCAGCTTAAATTAAGCAAACCCACTGAAGATGAATTGATCATGTAAAATTCCATTTATTAATGTTTAGTAAGAAACACAACCACAAATTAGACTCAGGACTGGCTATGTAATCAGTAGGACCCAGTGTAAAATGGAAACGAGCGCCCTTGTTCAAAATGATCAAGAATTTCAAGACAGCAAAGCAGAGCATTAAACCAAACACTGAGTCCTTCTAAGGGTCTTTGTGTAAGTACATGGGTCACGTGCCCAGGAACCTGGCTCTGATTAAATGCATATATCTGCCAAGGATTGCTTGTAAGTACAGAATTAGAGTAAAAGGATTTGGACATACACTGGCATTCCTGAGAACACTGGTTGAATTACGCTTTCCAACATTAACAAAGTGTGTGGAAATACATTAGCACTTCCCGGTGTTGGCTCATCTATTTCTCTCATTGGTCTTCTGTTGTAGCAAGATGGGAGCTTTCCCCATCATGTCACCATCCAGGTGAGATAATAACCTGCTTTTTGCAAAACGCCCTGTCTTCTTAATTGGATTCAGTAGGTGACCTAGTCTCATCAGCTACACTTTCAGGACATATCTTAGTGTGCCTTGTATTTTATGTGTAATGGGCTGGTTTTTTTTAGTAGTTTTCATGATGGCCTTCCTCAGTCCTAGTCCTGAACTCTGAAGAAACTTATAACAATTATCTCGGCATTGAGTAGACTTTATTCATTCACGTGACACATGTTTATTGAGTACCCATTACATACGTGTTAAGTGCTATCATATTAAATGTTATAGCACATATTTTTCAACCTATGTTGAATAATATGTATTCAACAAATGCCATTCAATATATATTATTCTGAGTATAAACACATATATTTTTCTATTATGTTGGGTATATATATGAGCCAGGACATGTTTATTTGCGTTAACAAAACACAACTCAAACCATCTTAAAATTAAATAGATGATAGATAGATAGAAGAGTGCTAGATAGATGATAGATCATTAGCTAAAGTGGTTCAAAGTGACTAAATATGGGAGTATGAAACACGTTATTAGAAAGTCTCTCTCTTCCTCCTCCTCATCTTCTTTTCTTCACCCTCTCTCTCTCTCTTTCCATTATTTAACTCCTATGAGTTACCTTTATTGTCAAAAGGATCCCTCCATGTGGTTGCAAAAACACACTCCAGTGCTCAGGCATATGTGTCAGGAGCGAACATCTCCTTTGTTTCAGCAGCCAAAACGCTTATGTCAAATTACTCTGCTTGCACTCACTGCGGTCGCCTGCCTACCCCAAACCAATAACTGAGTCCTGGGGTCTGGGATAGTGATACTTGTCATCCATGAAACCACGATTGGCAGTCCCACTGGGAGGTGGGAGGGGCAGTTCACAAAAGGCAAAGGAGGGGCTTTGTTATCAAAGAAGGAAGAAGAGATTCTGTGCAGGTAAGAACAACAGCTGTCCCCTCCAGCATGACACAGTAGGACCCTAGAGCTGACTGTAAGGAGAACTTAAGATCTGAAGTCCGGAGAAAGGTGTGTGCCACTGCAACCTGTTGTCTGTGGAAACGTGGTCAAGTCAATGGAACCGGAACAGTGATTCTTAAAGAAAAACATGAAACAAATGGACCTACATGTTCCACAGTTCTCAGAGGAAACTAAACAGTATGTGGTTCAGGATAATCAAGTTATTTATTCTGTCCAATTTTGTCACAAACATAGGATACTGTTTGATTTTTTGAACTCGGTTAAAATGTTTAACCTTTAGGGCCTGGAGACTCCAGTTTATAACATGGGATACAGACGGCCATTGTTCAGGCATTCATCACACAGGGACCGCTGGGACTCAGGCTATGATATTTCTTTTCTTTTCTTTTAATCCTCACCCTAGGACATTCTGCCATTTATCTTCAGATGGAGTGGGAGGTAGAGAGAGAGAGAGAAAGAGAGGAGGGAGAGAAAGGAACATTGATGTGAGATCGACACATCGACTGGTTGTCTCCTGCACAACCCTGACCAGGGCCAGGGACGAACCACAACCAAGGTACGTGTCCTTGGCTGGAATCGAACCTACGACTCATTGGTCTGAGGGCTGACACTCTAACCACTGAACCAAACCTGCCAGGGTGAGGTTACAATGTTTCGAAAAGTTGCATTGATCCTTTTATACCTCTCAGCTACTTTCTGAATTCGCAAGGGACCACCTCCCCGCCTCTCCTGCCTGACTCCGCCAGGAGCACCCATGGCATCCGCATAGCTCCGTGCTCTTTGCAGCTCACATTTTTCAGAGTAGATACCCCAAAGTCCTTTTAACTTCTCTTCTTAAACTTCATCCTCACAATAAACCTTAACGAAAGGTAATAGTATCTGTATATAACGCTCTGTGCCTTGGCTGGGGATAAGCAGCTCTCAGTGGGCTTGTACACAGGTAGGGTAATAATTAATCCTGCCATACGTCCTCTTTCTGCTTCCCTGCCTGGGACACAAGGGGGGACACCCACACCCAGAGCTGCAGTGCTCCACGCAGGGGACAGATGTGCTCCCTTCACCCTCAAGTACCACCCCGCACACACACCCACGCTCCAGGAGTCTGACAGCCACTCTGACCCACATGACAGCACATGCGGAATGTCGCTCTTGTGTGTATTCTTTATCAGTGGGGTGCTGGGCTCTTCAAGCTTGTCTCCAAAGCTCTCAGTTGCATCAGGGGACACTCCGGGAGCCATGGCGACAGCGGATGCTTATCCCATCCAAGCAGAGAATGGGGGCCACTCTGTCCCCTGCAACACTGCAGGGATGCTCAGGCAGGTTCATGAGAAAACGAGCCCCACTTCCTGTTTCTAATTTTTAGCAGACATCGTGGTCACGGAAACCCTGAGGTCAGTGGATCACTGAGAGATGCTAGTAAAAACAACAACAAAGCCAGCCCCAGGAAAGCCTGCCAATTGCAGCATTTTGCCAGTACTGCTGTGGTCCCTTCAGCACGGCCCAAATATCATTGTCTTAGTGTGGACTCACCACAAGGAGGTTTTGGAGAGCTGGGCTTCTGCGTCGAAAGGACGGGGCTGCATCGGCTGACGATAAGGGAAGCGTGGAGAATCAGAAGGCCACGGCAGGTCCTTCCTGAATCACAAGGAGGCTCAGAGACATAACACCCAGGTACAAGACAGAGGAACTGAATATTATATATGATTCAGAAACGATTTTTAAAAAAATGATGTAGACTCAGAGTCCAGGAACCAACTAAGGAATATTAAAAATAGCCAGGTCCCTAAATAGATGGGAAGGCTGTCTGCCCCGTGGGGTCCTGGAGACAGCACTTTCCAGGAATGTACCAGGGCTCTCGAAAGCTATTGTCTCCCTCTGAGTAGATCCTTCCTGCACTTTAATATCCTCAAATACCTCCAGTGGCAACATCGTCCCCAAAAGACCGGTTGGCATGTGTCTGTGGTCCTCAAAAGAAGAAACAATTGTGATTCTAGACCAGATTTTTTTTTTTTTTTTTTTTGGCTTTAAGTGGCTGAAAGTTGGTCAAACCAGTCAAAAATAAATTTATGATATTTCATGGAAATACTCTTGTCTACGTTAAGTAATGACAACACAAATAGCGTATATAATACTGGTTTCAGGTTTAATTTAGTCCGTTTTTAAAAATCTTTCAAGACTTCCTCATGCTCACCAACACATTTTTTTTTTAAACCTTATCTTATTTTCAGTTTGTCAAAACTGAAAATACTTTAGTCAAACCTTTCTACCCTGTAAATTCAGGCACTGGCCTCCATTCATATTTTATTTATTTTCTTCTTACTCATTCATTCAAAGCTGCCCTAAGGCGAGATCACAAAATCTGATGGTATTTGCCTCCAGTGACCCTGTGTCCACCTTTCATCACTTTTCCTCTCCTCTTTTACGAGCCCCTGCCTTCCCTTCTCTTAATCCAGTGTTCTTGAACCCTCTGGCCTCTTCGCTCAGGAGAATACCTTCCTTAGCTCGCACCCTGGCCGGCTGCCTTGGAAGCTCTGGATAGCGGGGACTGTAGGAAAAACCTACACAGGAAACCTCTCTGACCGTCATGGGCTGTGGGACTCTGGACAGCTGTCTCTCCAGGCCTCGTGCTCCCCATCTGTGTCATGGGAAAACACTCGCTCAGCATGCTCCCTGGAGCCTGAAGCTCTCCTTGCACCCTTTCCTCCCAGCTGACCCGCACCTCCTGCCTCCACACCTCTGCCCTAGGCTAGCCCCTCCCTCTGCTTCCCCAAGTCTCAGCGACACGTTTCCTCCAGCGAGATCCCATCAGGACCAGCCTGCCTAAGAAGACTCTCCCCTCCCACTCCCTGCACCCTTTCGTTTAACTGACCCAGTCGGCGATTACCGTATGTCATTGTACCACTTTATCTGTTGAATGTCACCCTTTGAGGGGGTGCAAGGTCTACTTCTTCTATTAGACTGCAAGCAGCATCCGTGAGGACAAGGGACTCTTTCTACCTCCTTTATCATTGTGGCTTCAGACCCTACTACAGAGCAGAGTACTTGGCACCTGAAAGTCTCAATAAACATTTTGCTTATCCTCCACTAGCATGTGTGGAAATAAACTGAGACCACGTAAATTAGAACCAACAGAGGCTGTTTATTCAAACTGTGCTATAGCTAGGGAGTCGGCCGCCATGACTTGTGTTTGGCAGGGACTCAAAGGCTCGGGGGGTGGGAAGGCCTTAGAGTGTGAAAGTGCTCCGATTGGTGGTTGTTGGCACAGAAAGGCTGGAGGCGGGCCATCTAGGAGCGGGACATTTTATGGGATCGGTGTGGGGAGCATATTTCTCTGGCTGGTCCTGAGTGAGAAGCAGGGGCAAAAAACAAAAGTTGGCATCCATTGACCAAGGCCTGATGTTTGGGGCAGAGGTCGTAGGTCAGAGTTTTATTGTCATAGGTGGTCTGGCCATTGTTCGTTTGTACAATCCATCTCTCACATTTTCTTCCTGTATCCAGAGCATAACCTGGACTCTCAAACCCAGTGCAGAGGGACTATATTAATTAGCTTAAAAGAAGCCATGAATATGTCGCAGTATTTGAAGTATACCCATTTCCAAAATAATTAGAATTTATTAGAGTTATTGAGGACTCCAACAAATGAATGAATAAGAAATAAAGACCAGTGGTGGGGGGCAAGGTTTGGGGACAAAGTATCACATTGCTTATTGTATTAAAATTATACTCAGAAATAGCTCTGTTTTCTTTCTCTTTTGAAAATATACAAACAATGAAAGAGTTAAAATGTTCAAAGATGATGAAGCTCATTTAAGAAGACCCAACAAGAGACCTCTGATGCCCGTGCAATGAACATGCCAAGCACATTCCCACTGTGCAATGAACATGCGAAGCACATTCTGTCTGTCGGGGGTGCGCAGCCCTTCTCTGGGCTCTGACCTTCACCATGAGCGCCCGGAGTCCTCCCCCTCCTTGCAGTTATTGCCAACAACAGGCTCACAGCTCTCCCACTAGACTCCCAGTTCTCTCATCTGTGTTACTCAACACTTAACGACATTTTGCAGTGGCATATTCCTTATGTTCATGTTCTTTCTTGTCAACAAAATTGAAAGGCTCTGTGACTTTTCTGTATCCAGCACAGCAGTTGTAATATATACACACTCAATTCTTTCAGCCCTATAAATGCTTTCTCTCTCCATTCGTAACAATAGGAAACTGATAGACGTTAAAATTTAAAGAAGAGAAATATGAACATTTTACCTTGTGCATCTGGGAATAGAGCTAGACAATATTTAATGACATGGGCCCAGGGTGAGGCTGTGTGCTTCAGACCCAGGCTTGATTGCATCACAAGCAAACATTCTTTAGGCAAGTTTTCACAGCATCCCTAAGCATTGGCTCCCTCCTTCATAAAACAAGGATGATCATAGATGACCTAAACCGAAAAAATTATATGTAAAGTATCAGGAAACTAGTAAGTATTCAGTGAGTGTTGGTGTTTATAAGGTTATTTTAAAATTAACTAAAGTAATATGTTAAAATTTGTTAGAAAGGATCTATTTATAAAATAGATATTTTGAAAAGTTGGTGTGTAATAATTGTGTTTGGATTGTTTTTGAAGGTGTTTGAATGGACACAAAGTTTAAATTTATTAAGTATATAGGGACTATGTTAGTATATAATTATTTACTTTAGTTAAGCATCAAAACGGAAGGGTCATGGTCCATATAACTGTGGGAAGACCTCTTATATTAATTAAATCTCTTACCTCATTTGTAAAATAGAGATAATAACACATAACTAGGGATTCATAAACCATAAATGTGAAAGGATTCTCTTTCTGGCTATGATGGACAGGCTTACAGCAGACCATTAGAGCCCCAAGAAAGAACTGACAAAGTCAGACAGAATATGTATTAGTAAATCTGGGCATGGAAAAATTGCTCAGACAGTCAGGATTTGAGGGCTAAGATCTCAGGGGAGAAAATGACAATGGCTAAGACAAGCTCAACTTCTACGTGCTTCTTTTTCTTCCAAAGCATTTGATAACTTTTGATAGGAGTAAGAGATCGTAAAGCCAGGCTGCAGGAGGCTGCCAAAAGGCAGAAGGGCCAGCAGAGCTTTTGCAAATATCATAGGGTTGGGAGACAGAAACTGGAATTCAAGCCAATAGACATCAAGGGTTTGAGGAACCAAGATGATGGAACAGAAAGAGGCAGAGAGTATAGTAAGCCCGAGGTTGTTTGTACTCCCAATTAGGCATTTGCCAGTTTCTTCCTGAGCAACATCAGAGGTTAAGAAGCTAAGTACAAAGCAGCTGACAAGAAGAGAGCTCTTGGCACTCTCACAACACTGGGTAAACAGAAAGCAGAGTTCAGGACTTGCCAAGGAAAAGAGGTCCTAGTAAACACTAAGTCTTTCAGGCAGGACCCTTTGGCAAGCTTCACTCCAGATAATGAAGGTGAAAAGTGTACCGAGACTTGAAGAGACTGCAAAATAAGGTTGAATTGCATTAATTTCTGACTGAACTGAGATAAGTCCTCCTACTTAGCTGCAGGATATGGCGAGTCTTCACCGTAGCAAAAATATTTCTCAAAATCTATCATGCTTGTCACTGACAATGCCTGGCATTTAATCAACATTACTCTGCATAGCAATAAATATCACCTCCAACCCAAAGTCAACAGAGTCACAAGTGAATATGTATACCAGAGTTTTCAGACATAGACCGCAAATTCATTTAAATTAGCAACCTCAAAAAAAAAAAAAAAAAATAGATGGCAACATGAAAACTTCAACAGATCAGAGATCTATCTATGTTTTTTTTTTTTTTTTTTTATCCTCACCCGAGGACATTTTTCGGTATTTTGTTCAGATAGAGTGAGAGGGAGAGAGAGAGAGAAACATCGACGTGAGAGCGACACATCGAGTGGTTGCCACCCACACGACCCAACCAGGGCCGGGGACAAACTGCAACCAAGGTACGTGCCCTTAGCGGGAACCGAACCCGGGTCTCTCCGGACCGCAGGCCAACGCTCCAACCGCTGAGCCAAACCGGCCAGGGCTATCTATGTTTAACATTGAATCAAAAATGCCGCAGGCCTAACATGAGACTAGATGGGACTAGATGCCCCCTAACATGGGACTGAAACTAAGTGGGAAGAGACAAAAGAGGCCTGAATGATGCAGATCTTAGAGTTTGCAGATAAGGACCTTAAAAAACTATTGATATTTCCAAGGAAATTGAGGAAAAGATGGACAAAATAGATAAAAATTTCAAAAGAACAGTTTCATACAAAAATTTGATATTCGATATGAGATTATCTTCTTTGGAATGGGTTCATCTTTCTGTCAGTCAGGCAAAAGTAAGACTTACCACTTTTCTCCATTCAAGAACCAAGTGGAGGCACTCTTGGGATATGGCCTTCAGATCATTTGACGGAGACCTGGGCTTTCACAAAGGCCCACGGCCTGTGGGCTCTGCACTCTAGTCTACTCAACAGTATGAGACTGAGGAACATTCTGCTTTACTCTTCAGGTGTTTGCAACGTAGCCTTTTAATCTCCCATTTCACACAACTTCAAAATGCAGCAAATGTGTTGAGGGAAAAACTGGCTGTCTGTGGGAGGCCCTTAAAGTCTCCATTTTCATCTCTCCAGCTTTATAACACTGCACAAAGTCTCACTCACGTGCCATGTCCCAGCCCCCTTCCCAGGGCAGAGTCTGGATTTCCGCCCATCGTCCACACCGAGAATCTGCAAATCCCCTTAGCAACAAAAGCAGCGGCACATGATGAACTCACATTTCTTCCCTCTCTGGAAGCTTAGCCTTTCTGGTTCCTGTTGTCCCAGCATCTCTCTGATGCTTTAACAAGTGATTTTTATTTCACGTAGGTTTTGAGCTGATCTCAACACAAGCATTTGTCTTCCTGAAGTTACTCCTTCCTGCTCAATAAGACTAACGGTCGGTGCCAGGGGTTGGCAAATGTCAAGCCACTGCAGCTTGTACGCATTGCAACTGGGTGTAAATTGGTGCAACCCTTTTGGAAAATTGGCATTAATATGTATATCCAATGACATAGAGTTCTCTTCCAAGAATTATGCTCACATAAGAAATGCATCCATATGTTCACCAAAGGACATGCACGAGAGCCTCAAAGTGGAAACATCCCCAAGGTCTGTCCACAGCAGAATGGATATATAAATTGCATTACATTCGTTCAAAAGGAGAGCAAAACCACACTACATACAACACAATAAATCTTACAATATTTGGCAAAAAAAAAAGCTAGATGCAAATAACACCTGAATTTTTGAGGGGGGAAAAAAATTGAAAACAGCAAAGCACTACACGTTTGAAGAATTATCATTGCTAAAATTATAATAAAAATATACAATGTTGCTATGCTCTGTGAATTTTATTGCACACAAATTTAACTTCTAATGTTTTATGTAGCTTCAGTGAAAATCCATGCACGGAGATAAAAAATTAAAGATGAAAAGAAAAATACATCAAAAACTGCACATCAGTCTCGAGATAAACTGAATGCGGGTATGAAGACTGCTCCACAAGTTGCTTTTTATTCCTCTAAACTATGAAAAGCTGTCAACATGTTCAACATACCGTTTTTTGTTTTTTTTTGCTTTTGCTTTTTTTACTCCTAAACCGAGGATATGATTGATTGATTTTACAGAGAGAGAGATATGAGAGAAAAACATCTATTGGTTGCCTCCCATATGTGCCCCAACTGAAAATTGAACACACAGCCTTTTTGGCGTAAGGGACAATGCTCCAACCAACTGGAATCCCTGGTCAGGGTGACACCCTAAGTTTGCATCTCCAAGGCTCAAAGGCATAGCTGTATATTTTTGTCTTGCTTTGGCTTGATATATGCTTCTCATTTTTGTCACTTATGTTTGAAAGTGTTGAATTCTTATTTAGACTGTTATATCTTAAATCTGGTATTTATGGAGTTTAAGGAATGTCGTGGGTGCATCACATGGCTTGCCTCAATGTTTTGACAACGATGAGTACCTTTAGCAATGATCAGATGCTCCTGACCTCATTCTGTGGTTAGGCATCAGAGTATGACAGTGTTACCCTGCACACTATTACTTTTCCAAAGGGAATATTTTGAGAAATATCTGAGACAGAAAGACCTTCATTCAAGTTAAACAATGCCAGTGTTTACTAGTCGAAAAAGCTTAATATCAAGGACTACCTAGATATTATACTTGAACAAGTCTCATAAATATTATATATGAGGCTGGCTTGTCTCAAAACTACAAATTTTTGAGTTTAGAAATGTCAACATTTGGTAAATGTAACTTGTCTGAACCTCAGTTGGGGACTATTACACACAAGAAGTTAAATATTTTTGCAGCCAGACATTGACCTTAACTGCTTAACACATCTGGAATATCACTTCTTAGTCCAAACCAGGCTGCGGATTTTCTTTAAGAAAAAGGAATATCTTTATGTTGAGTGATTTTCTTTTCATCTAGAACTTTTAAAAATATCTTGTTTTGATATAATTTCAACTGAAAAAAAATTTGCAATAACAGTACAAGGAACTTTTATATATCCATATACCATATTTACCAATTATTTACAATAAAGTAACCCTCTTGTTTTCCATGTTCTCCCCCACCTCTCCACTCTCTCTTCTCTCTTTCCTCCTTAAATCACTTGAGAATAAGTTGAAGATATCATGCCCTTATCCTTCATTCCTAATTCCTAAATACTTCAATGAGTATTTCCTAAGAACAAGAAGTTCATTAGCCCTTCCTTATCCTTCTTGACTTTGATGATTTTTTAACTAGTAAAGCCAATTAGTTTGCAGAATAGCTCTCAATTTTGATTTGTCTGTTGGCATTCTGCTGTAAGAAAGGGCTATCACTTCTCTCCCATTCATCTATTAATTAATTTAATTGTCTTACCATGGACTAATAGATTTATATTTTAAACAGTGGTTTAGAATCCACTTTGTATCATTATTTATTCTTTCACTCAAATTGTTCAGGATTGGCTGTGACTTCAAGCTGACTCCTGAGTGTATGTGGGTATATGTGTATAGTGAGAGTGTGCATGTGATTATATACTCTCATCATCCTTTGAGAACTTTCTTACTCTTGGGTCAAAAATCAGTCCCAAGTTCCTTTGCCCCAGGTCTCACATGAGTTGTTTTTTTTGTTTTGTTTTGTTTTGTTTTTCCCTTCAAAGGAGTCCTGGTTTATTTTACTGGAGAGTGGTATTTTCTGGGATGTCATTTTTTCTAGGCGCTCTCAGTGGACAGAGTTGAGTTGGAAGAATGTCTATGTATGTCTCTCCATTTTATGTTTATTTATATATATATATATATATATATATATATATATATATATATATATATAACCCTCTATCAGGAGTGAATTTGCTTTTTCTCTCTCTTGCTTCTCTCTCCTTCCCTTTTTCCTCCCTTATTTCTGTATGTATTTTTTCTCTAAAAATTTATTAGTTATGATATTTCAAAAGTTTTAAAATGTTAAGTCATTGTTAGAGTGGAACAAACAATTTTATGCTATACACACACTTCCATGAAATTAGTGACTCCAAGTTTGAACACTACATTTTACTGATGTGTATGTCTGCTCTACCTATTGTATTTTAGAGTATTTTAAACATGTTTTTTAAATTGATTTTAAAGAAAGGAAGGGAAAGAGAGAGAAAGAGAGAGAGAAAAACATCAATGAGAGAGAACCATTGATGGACTACCTCCTGCATGCCCCCCACTGGGGATGGAGCCCACAACCCAGGCATGTGCCCTGACTGGGAATCAAAATAGCAACCTCTTGGTGCATGGGACAATGCTCATTCAACTGAGCCACAATGGCCAGGGCTACATTGTAGGTTTTTTAAAATTTTATTCAAAGGAAACTTTTTTTTTCTTAATCAGGGTTACATAGAGGTAAAAAAGCTGGTTTATTTGGAAAATGTCTTCATTAAGTGGTAGGTGTCAAATTGGATGTTTCTCTGACTTTGAAAGTTTTGAGGAGGAAGAAGCTTCTTTCATTGAAACTGTCAACCAGTATGTACTGCGTCCCCATGACATGCAAGCCTGTGCACTACAGTCTCCGGATTCAGCTCAGCTGGCAAGAGTGTCCGACTTCATGCTTTAAGAATGATACCCTTCCATTGGCTTTTAGGGAAATGGACAATTATTATGCTTCAGTGTCTGTCCCCAGTCCCCTTCCTGAAAGTGCAATCCACAAACAATGGACTGTGGAGCCATGGGAATATTTGAAGGTACCAAATAGAAAACTTCTGCTGACAGATGGATGTGAGGTGTGTTGCTCTACAGTTGTGTCTGTCAGGAGATGACACAGAAAATAACACAATGACTACTGAAATAAACAAACACTCATAAATAAAAAAGACAGTGAGTAAAAATGGGGAAATAAACACTGACTTTGTGAAGGTCTGTCTTTCAACTAACACTTGACTTGAAAGTCATTCTTTCTTACCCATAAATCAGGTGTAAGAATCAAATGTTTCAACGTGAAGAATTAAAAGGTAATATTAGAACTGATGAGAAAGAAAAGAATAGAGTGACTTCTGGACCTATGCTTGAGAAATGACCGGAGAAACGTCATGATGAACATTGAATGGGAGGCCGAAATGTCATTGCAGCATTTAGTCAGCAGATCTAAAATTAGGGTTTAACCATCCAAGTCACAATTTCTGGTGCCCATCGGATATGAGCAAAGGGATTAGGGTCTAGGAAGCCTGAAGTCCAGGTTTAGCATTATCAGAGAGAGAACCATGGCCTCAAGAGGTAGATGAAAGCGTGATGCGTGAGTTAATGCAGTACCGGACTTCAGAGCCTCTAGGAGCCTAACGTAGCCCACTGTACATGAAGGAACACACATTGAAAAGTGCAATAAAGGTGGGAGGGGTAGAGTGAGGGGTCCATGAGAAGAATAAGGGGGGGGCATTTTGTAATACTTTCAACAATAAACATAAAAAAATAAGGGCCATGTCTATTGTCATGGCTGAACTTTATTTGATTTTTGATACTATATTTTTTTCCCCTTAATTAGATGGAGAATACTGTTACATACTCTGATACTGCTGTGTAGGAATGTGCAAATGCCAACAGGTGGGTGGTAGAAAAACCAAGAGAGTGACCACAGCAATCTAGCTGCAGGAAAGGTAGGCAGGCTCAGGTATCAGTAACCATGAAAGCCATACCTGAGAACTCTGTGGAGCGGGACACCTGGGGTCTGGCAGGATGTGACCCACTCAAATGAATCATAAGGATGATGCCACAGGTCATCAGGGCCAGTGACCTAACCTCAACCCCTCAACAGGACTCCTGTTATTGGACACCCGCTAGATGCCAGGCTCTTCATTTTACCTTTGCAATAACAACATGAGCTGAGAGAAATTTATTCCCATTTTACAAAGGAGGAAATTGAAGGTACCCTAGCCATGACTTGCCAATCTCAGGTCTGGTGGGCTTTCCAATGAACCAAGTTGCTTAGCTTGAGGTTAGAATTGTTTATACTTTCTTTGGGGATGGAGGGAGTTAAATGAGTTTATGCCCATTGAGTGGCAACTGGCAGAGAGTATTATATAGCTTATTCTAAAATACAGAAGTTTCTATGTTGCTAAAGGAAGCATTATTAAAACAATAATTGGCTTTTTATTTTCTGGTCCTTCTCTAGAATTCCCTAATTGAAGGGTTTCCATATATTAATACATTTAATCATCACAATAGTCCTTATGGGCAGGTAGTATTGTCATAGTCCCCATTCTGCTGGTGAGGAAATTGAGACACAGAGGGATCTTTTCTGAGGTTACTAGGTTACCTCGTGTATTGGGTTGCTAAGGCTATAGTAACAAAGTATCATGCACTGAATGGCTCAAACAACAGAAATGTATTGTCTTGGAGTTCTGGAGGCTAGACATTTGAACTCAAGGTATCATCAGGATTTGTCCCTCCCAAAGGCACCTGGAGAAGGATTTGTCCTGGTCCTCCTCTTTCCTTGGCTTATGGATGGCGTCTCCCTATGTCTCTTCACATTGCCTTTATTCTGTGTCTCCTGTACCCAAACTTTCTTTTTCTTACAAGTACACAAGTCATATCAATTAGGGGCTGTAATGGACTGAGTTGTGTTGCCCCAAATTCACATGCTTATGTCCTCAATATGACTGTATTTGGACACAGAGCTCTTAGGAGGGAATTCAGGTTAAGTGAGGTCATAAGAGTGAATCTAATCCAATAGGATTGGTGGCTTTATAAGAAGAGAGAGCTCTCTCTCTGTCCATGAACACACACCAAGGAAAGGCCACATGAAGAGATAACGAGAAGGCAGCTGTCTATAAGCCAGGGAAAGCCAGGAACCAATTGACTTGGCACCCTGATCTTGGATTTGCAGTTTCCAAAACCATGAGAAAATAAATGGCTATTGCTTAAGTCACCCAGCCTGTGGTATTCTGTTATGGCGATGGAAGCTTACATGAGGTGGGAGAGAAACATTCTACTCCAATATGACCTTCCCTTAAATAATTACATCTACGATGACCCTATTTCTAATAAGATCCCATTCTGAGGTAATGAGGTTCAACATGAATGTTGAAATGGGGGGGTTAGAGCATTGGCCTGCGGTCCAGAGAGACCCAGGTTCGGTTCCCGCTAAGGGCATGTACCTCGGTTGCAGTTTGTCCCCGGCCCTGGTTGGGTTGTGCGGGTGGCAGCCACTTGATGTGTACCTTTCACGTCGATGTTTCTCTCTCTCTCTCTCTCTCTCCCTCGCTCTCTCTCTCTCTCACTCTCTCTTCCTCTCTCTCCCTCCAGCTCTATCTGAACAAAAAATAAAAAAATGTCCTCGGGTGAGGATTAAAAAAAAACAAACATTTGCTGACTGTTATTAACTAAGGTGAACTTTAAATGCAGACTTGTCATTGCCCATAGTCAGAAGTCAATTTGGTTTAAATAGTCCTCACTAGGCAAACCTACATATACTCTCCTTATCCTCTCTGGTGAAACTGTCTCTGGATACATTTAAATAGCTTCTCTTTTTTCATAAATGCACACATGTCACAAAAATAATATGAGTTAAAATAACTCGTGGGAAATGCCTGTCTTTATAAGCTACATCTCAGAGAATGGCAGTATAATGCTTGGCTGCAAATGTATAAATTCTGTGGAAAATTTAAGTATTCTGCTGTGGACTTATGGACGCACACTTAATACGGTTTATAAAAATGAAGGCAATGAATAACTGATTTGAAATTAAATTAAAATGCTAGAGAAGTCATGTTTTCCCACAAATCTTATTGAAACTGCTTCTGAGTTACCCTTCTTTCTGTTTTTAATCTCTTCTTTTTCTCAGTCAGCCTTTTACATTGTCCCCAGGACAACTTCATAAAACATAGAGCTTGACTTTGTCATTCTCTCACTTCAAAATGATGGCACCCATTGCTGACAGAATAAAGCACACATTTTTTCCCCAGCTTATCCTTTTAGCCTTTATCTGATTCAGCTCCAAAGCCTGATATTCCATCCACTGTTCTGTTAGGTATGAGCCTTCCCTGCACCCTCTGTTCTGAGCCTCCTTGTGCCCTGGGTCACTGCCTGACTAAATGCCATCCACTCTGCTTTATCCAGCCCATCCCTGTTGATCCCCTCAAGGCTCATGTGAGACATCACTTTCTCTGTGAATCCTTGTTTGATTTTCATCTCCTATTGTAAGGAGAAATAAACACTCTTTTTTCATTTTTTTTTTTCTTTAATGACTTTTAGAGAGAGAGGAAAGGAGAGGGAGAGAGAATAAAAACATCGATGAGAGAGAACATCAACTGGCCGCCTCTTGCATGTCCCCCACTGGGTTTTGGCCCACAACCTGGGCATGTGCCCTGACCAGGATTTGAATCAGTGACCTCTTGGTGCATGGGTCGACGCTCAACCACTGAGCCATCCCGACTGGGGAGAAATAAATACTCTTTCATCCACATTCTTCTAGAACATTTTCTCTCCACATGTCTGTTCCACTGTTTCTCCGCTACACCATGAACAACTTGAGGACAGGTGTCATTTCCAGCATCCCATGTTAGTAAACATACCCCACAGAGTCATTTCTCAGTAAATACCTCTTGAGAGGCAGGAGGAAGAAGAGAAAGGACATAAAGAAAGAACATAGGAAGAAGGGGATACCTTAAGATATTTAAAAGAACAACAACACAGTTACTCAATTCAATACAACCATCTGTGGGGTGGGGACTAGAAAAGAGACTCATTTGCTTTTTTTCTCCATAGATTAGAGGAAAAACTAAAAAATGAGAAAACTTAAGTTTGATTAATTATGAAGGAATACCTCCCTAACTAGAAGTAACCAGATATAAGTTTAAAAATAAGGGGATAAATTTGCTGAGACCTAAAAACTGTGCCAACTGTATAATCCACTCAAAAGTTGTGCATAACCAAGGTTAAACCTTCAGGTGCACAATAAAAATCTGTTCCTTTTTCAAACATGTCCCAATATCCAGATGTTTGGCATGGTGATAGACAAAACATCTAGATGACGGGTTGAATTTTTATTGGCCACTTATGTGTTTTGATACAACTCGTGATGTTATGAGTCTGGAGTTGTACATAAAAGCCCCTGCATTTATTTATCCTATAGTTTATATAGGAAGCCATTTGCCAGGAAGTAGAAAATGCCTACATAGTTCAACAGAAGGAAATATAAACGATTTTCCTTGAGTAGAGGATACTTGATGTCGGTTCTTATTGTTAGTATGAAAATTTGGTAAGTTTCCTGGACAAGTTTCATAACAAAAGAAGAATTTTTTAGTCCAAAGGCATATCTAGTCTTCCAATATGCTGGCTCAAGGGTAGGCTAGCGGATCTCTTCCAATTGCTTGTGGTTATGAAGTTTTCAGGGACTGGTTAAATTACTCTACCAAAAATAGTTTGAATTACAATTCATGGAACATTTTATTTTCTAAAGATGGATGTAACACCACCACCCCTGTCCCACATGTTTTCCTCACATTGTGATTTTGACATTCCTCTTAAAGACATGTGAGGACCATGCTCCCCCTTCCCTTGCATAAGGGTGACCTTGTCATTATGGAAGAAGCAGAGTTTTGTGACTCCTGAGTCTAGAGCATGTGAGAAGACATAGCTTCTGAGTGTTTTCCTTGAGCACTTGCACCATTGCATAGAAGGAAGCCAGACAGCCTATGGAGAGGGCCACATAGGGGAAAACTTAAGCCCCTGATCCAAAGTCCCGACCAAACTCCCAGCAGAGAGCCAGAACTAGTGTCCCTGTCATGTGAGGGGGTTTATTGGAAATAGACATTTTGGTCCCCACTTGAGCTGCTGTGGTTGATGCTGCATGGAACAGAGCTCAGCTTTCTCTATCATTACTAGATAGGCGAACAAATAAATAATTGTTCCTATTTAGGAGTTGCCTGTTACGCAGCAACTAATAATCAGAAAATACTTCTAAGAAAAAAACAACATATATTCTGGCTTCTATCTTTGTACCATCACAAAGTAGAGAATAATGACTCTCCAAGGGTGTCCACATTCTAATCTCTACAACCTGTGAATATGTTACCTTCCATGGAGAAATGGACTTTTTAAGTATATAAGAAATCTTGAGATGGGGAGATTATATTGGTTTATCCAGGTGAACTCCCAATGTAATCACAAGTATCCTTCCATGGAGAAATGGACTTTTTAAGTATATAAGAAATCTTGAGATGGGGAGATTATATTGGTTTATCCAGGTGAACTCCCAATGTAATCACAAGTATCCATGTGAGTAAAACAGAAGGCTGGAGGGTTAGAGTTAGAATATGCTGTTCTTCAGGCTTTGAAAGTGGAGGAAAGAATCATAAGCCAGGGAATGAGGGTAGCTCCTAGAAGCTGAAACAGGCAAGGGGACCTGTCAATCTTCCTCTAGAGTTTATAGAGTAAATGCAATTCTTGGTTTTAGACCAGTGATAACTATCTCAGACTTCTGACCTCCAGAGCTTTAAAACAATAAATCCACTCTTTTTTAAACATATGTTTCCATTGTCCGGCCAGTGTAGCTCAGTGGTTGAGCATCGACCAATGCACCAAGAGGTCGCTGGTTCCATTGCCATTCAGGAAACACGCCCAGGTTTGGGGCCTGATCTCCAGTGGGGAGCATGCAGGAGGTGGTCAATGAATGTTCCCTCTCATCAATGTCTCTCTCTCTCTCTCTCTCTCTCTCTCTCTCTCTCTCTCTCTCTCCTTCTCCCTCAAAAATCAATAAAGGAAAAAAAATAAAAATAAAATATGTTTCTACTGATATTTTAGAGAGGGAGGAAAGGGGAGAGTCATAAAAACATTAGAGTGTGAGAGATTCCAAAATGGTGGCAGAGTGAATGGAAGCTACACAGACAATCTCCTAGGACCAAACTGGAATTACAACTAAAATAAGACAAATCATCAGGAAAAAGCAACAGAAAAGCAGCAGGAGAAGACCCATATAACTAGGGACTGGAAAAAAGGATACTGAATTGAGCCTGGTAGAATCTATGGAGGCATGAGAGGGCAGACTGGGAGCCCACAGAAAGCAGCTGTTTTAGCTGTGAGCAGCTCCCTCAGGGTTAAAATGCCAAGCTGCCTCCATAGCACAGAGGGCTGGGACAGAGCACTAAATTAGGTACAGCCACTCACCTTGGGCTCTGGCAGAGAAAGGGCAGTCTGGACTGGAACTGTGTGGACACTCGGTAACTTGCAGAGCTTGGAGGGCATTGAGTTTTGGCCTGGATCACTGCCTCACAGGACAGTAGCCATCTTACTCAAAGAGCTTCTTCCCAGAGCCCTGAGGAGAAGCAGCAGCCCCTCCCTCAGAGATTGAACCCCATGGAGCGGGACTATTAACAGCCAGCATCTGCCCCACCCTCTGGAACTCCTCTTACCCTGAGCACCTGAGAGATTATTTTCATTCAGCTGAGGGCTACAACTCAAGGCTTATCAAATAACTGAGACTAATAGCCTCCAGGCAAAAAGCTAGAGGATAACTGAACCTTTCCTGGGCTTGTAAATCTACCCAGGGAAGTAAGACTTGACAGTAGTGTTTAACATGGGTCTTTCCACACTCATCCAAACCCAGCACAGGGGTGACAAGCAGCAGAACACCAACACCCACAGGGAAAATTTGGCATGCTCCAAAACCCACTGAGATAGCCAAAATGATAAAGCAATGAAACAAATCCCAAATGAAAGAATGACAGCATGAGCAAAGAGCTCAGCACCATGAATAAAGATATAGAAACATCGAAAACCAACCAAATGGAAATGAAGAATGACATAGTAGAAATAAAGAACACAGTAGTGCTCGGCTGGTGTGGTTCAGTGGTTGAGTGTCGACCCCTGCACCAATAGGTTGCCAGTTCAATTCCTGGTCAGGGCACATGCCCAAGTTGTGAGCCCGATCCCGAGTGGGGGGCTTGCAGAAGGCAGCCAATCGATGTCCTCTCTCATCAATGTTTGTATCGCTCCCTCTCTCTGTAAAAAATCAATAAAGAAAAAATTTTTTAAAAGTAAAATAAAAAGAACACGTTGGAAGGAATAACCAGCAGAGTAGAGGAAACTGAGGATAGGATCAGTGAATTAGAAGACAGGGTAAAAAAAATCACCCAATCAGAAAATCAAAATGAGAAAACAATTAAAAAACAGGAAGACAGCTTAAAAGAACTGTGGGACAAATAAAAACGTGACAACATTTGAATCATAGGAGTTCCAAAAGAAGAAAAAATGAGCAAGGGTTAGAAAATATATTTGAAGAAATAGTGGCAGAAACTTTCCTAACTTGGTGAAGGAAAAAGGCATTCAAGTTCAAGAAGCACAGAAAGCCCCAAGTAAGAAGATCCCAAGCAGGTCTATACCAAGACACATAATAATTAAATTAAAGACAAAGAGAGAATACTAAAGGCACCAAGAGAAAAGCAACAAGTTACCTACAAAGGAACCCCCATTAAGGTCTCAACTGTCTTCTCAACAGAAACACTACAGGCCAGAAGGGAATGGCATGAAGTAATCAAGGTCATGAAAAACAAGGATCTGAATCCAAGATTACTCTATCCAGTAAGGCTATCATTCAAAATAGAAAGTGAAATAAAATGCTTCCCAGACCAAAAAAATAGTTAGGGGACTATATTAGCATTAAACCAGCACTGCAAGAAATGTTAAAAGGATTGTTTTAATTAGTAGAAGAAATAGGAAGAAAAATATAACCACAATAAACAAAAATGTCAATAAATAAGTACATATCAATAATAACCTTAAATGTGAAAGGATTGAGTGTTCCTATCAAAAGACACAGAGTAGCTGATTGGATGATAAAGCATGACTCATATATATATGTTGTTTACAAGAAACCTACCTCACAACAAGACTCACATAGGTTGAAAGTGAAAGGATGGAAAAACATCTTCCAAGCAAACAAAAAGGAACAAAAAGCTGGGGTAGCAATACTTACATGTAATAAAATAGATTTCAAAATGAAGACCATAACTAGAGACAAAGAAGGCCACAACATAATGTTGAAAAGATATCTTCAACAGGAGTACATAACCTTGGTAAACATATATGCAATGAATATAGGAGCACATGTATTTTAAAATACATTAAAAATCTTCTGGAGGACTTCAAAAGAGAATTTGACAGCAATACAATCATAGAGGCAACTTCAACACCCCACTGATCTCAGTGGATAGATCCTCTAGACAAAAAATTAACAAGGAAACAGAGACTCTAAATGATGCACTAGAGCAAATGGATTTAATAGATATCCACAGAGAATTACACCCCAAAACTGCAGAATTCACATTATTCTCAAATCACATGGGACATTCTCAAAGATAGACCACATGTTAGGACACAAATTAATTCTCCACAAGTTCAAGAAGATTGAAATCATATCAAGCATCTTCTCAGATCACAATGGCATGAAACCAGAAATCAATTACAACAAAAACACACAAAGATATTTGAACACGTGGAGACTAAATAGCATATTATTAAACAATAAATATGTTACCAAGGAGATCAAGGAAGAAATTAAAATCTTCCTAGAAACCAATGAAAATGAACACACAACAACACAAAATTTATGGGACGCAGGAAAAACAGTCCTGAGAGGAAAGTACATAGCACTACAGGCCTACCTCAAGAAACAAGAAAAATTTTTATTTGACTCTTTAACCTCACAATATAAAGAACTAGAAAGCAAACAAAAAGAAAACCCCAGAGGAAATAGAAGAAAAGAAAGAGTAAAGATCAGAGCAGAAATTACAATTCAAAACATCAATGAAACAGAGTTGGTTCTTTGAAAAGATAAACAAGATTGATGAACCCTTAGCTAAACTCACCAAGAAACAAAAAGAGAGGACTCAAATAAACAAAATCAGAAATGAAAGAGGAGAAGTAATAACTGACACCATAGAAAAACAAAGGATCATTAAAAAATACTATGAACAATTATACGACAACAAATTGGACAATCTCAGTGAAATGGACAAATTTCTAGAAACACATAGTCTCCCAAAATTGAACTGGGAAGAGATAGAAAACTTGAACAGAACAATAACAACTAAGGAAATTAGAGATGGAATCAAGACTCTCCCAGCAAACAAAAGCCCAGGCCCAGTTGGCTTCACGAGGGAGTTTTACCAAACATTCAAAGAACTAATACCCATTCTCTCCAAACTATTTCGAAAAATTCAAGAAGGAAGATTTACAAATTTATTTTATAAAACCAGCATAATTCTAATTTCAAAACCAGATAAAGACACTACAAAGAAAGAAAACTACAGGCCAATATCCCTGATGAACATAGATGCCAAGATTATTAACAAAATATTACCAAATAGGATCCAACAATACATTAAATAAAGTATTCACTATGACCAAGTGGGATTCATCCCAGGGATACAAGGTTAGTAAAATATTTGCAACTCAATAAATATGATACATAAACAAAATGAAAGATAAAAACCATATGATCATATCAATAGATGCTGAAAAAGCATTTGACAAAATCCAACACCTACTTCTGATAAAAAAGCTCAGCAATGTGGAAATAGAGGGATTATATCTCAACATAATAAAGGCCATATATAAAAAACAAACAGCCGACATCTTACTCAATAGGCAAAAACTAAAAGCATTTCCTTTAAGAACAGGAACAAGACAGGGATGCTCACTTTTGCAACTCTTATTTAACATAGTATTGGAAGTCTTAGCCACAGCAATTAGACATGAAGAAAAAATAAAAGGGATCCAAATTAAAAAGGAGAAAGTGAAACTGTCATTATTCATAGATGACATGATATTGCACATATAAAACCCTAAAGACTCCCTCAAAAATCTACTAGATTTAATAAACAAATTTGGCAAGGTAGCAGGATACAAAATTAACATTAAGAAATTGATGGCATTCTTATACACCAATAATTAACTCACAGGAAGAGAAACTAAAAAAAAATCCCATTTACCACTGTCACAAAAAATTAAGATACCTAAAAATAAACTTAACCGGCCCTGGCCGGTTTGGCTCAGCGGTTGGAGCGTCGGCCTGCGGTACAGAGAGACCCGGGTTCAGTTCCCGCTAGGGGCGCGTACCTCGGTTGCAGTTTGTCCCCGGCCCTGGTTGGTCGTGCGGGTGGCAGCCACTCGATGTGTCCTTTCACATCGATGTTTCTCTCTCTCTCTTCCTCTCTCTCCCTCCCGCTCTACCTGAACAAAAGGTGGAAAAACATCCTCGGGTGAGGATAAATAAATAAATAAATAAATAAATAAATAAATAAACTTAACTGAAGAAGTAAAGGACCTGTTCTCAGAAAACTACAGGACATTAAAAAAGAAATAGAGGAAGATATAGAAAAGTGGAAGCACATACCTTGTTCATGGATTGGAAGAATGAACATAATTAAAATGTTCATACTACCCAAAGCAATCTATAGATTCAATGCAATCTCCATCAAAATACCAACAACATTTTCACAGAACTAGAACAAATACTTCAAAAATTCATATGGAACAACAACAACAAAAAGACCCTAAATAGCCACAGCAATCTTGACAGAGAAGGACAAAGTAGGAGGAATCACAGAACCAGCTACGATATTATACTACAAAGCCACTGTAATGAAAACAACCTGGTACTGGCACAAGAACAGGCATATAGACCAGTGGAACAGAACAGAGAACCCAGAAATCTACCCAAGGCAATATGCTCAATTAATATTTGACAAAGGTGGCAAGAGCATACAATGGAGTAAAGACAGCCTCATCAATAAATGGTGTTGGAAAAATTGGGCAGCTACATGCAAAAAAATGAAACCAGACCACCAACTTACAACACACACAAGAATAAACTCAAAATGAATGAAAGACTTAAATGTGACTTGTAAATCCATAAAAACCCTAGCAGTGCAGGCAACAAAATTTCAGACATCACATGCAACAGAATTTTCACTGATACAACACCTAGGGCAAGAGAAACAAAGGAAAAAATTAACACATGGGACTACATCAAACTAAAAAGCTTCTGCACAGCAAAAGGAACAACCATCAAAATGGAAAAGGAACACACTATATCGGAGAGCATAATTGCCAATGATATATCAGATAAGGGGTTAATTTCCAAAATATATAGAGTGCTTATACAACTCAAAAAAGGAAGACAAAGAACCCAATTTTAAAATGGGCAGAGGGGAAGGGGCAGGGAGGGGAGGGGAAGGGGGAATCAGTGGGGGAAAAAAGGAGAATCATCTGTAACAAAAATTAATCAATAAAAAATAAATAAATAAAATGGGCAGAGGACCTAAACAGATACCTCTCCAAACAGGACATACAAATGGCCAAGAGACATATGAAAAAATGCTTAACATCACTAATCATCAGAGAGATGCAAATTATATATGATATCTCATAGATGATATCACCTCACACCTGCCAGAATGGCTGACATCAACAAATCATCAAACAATAAGTGATGGCGAGGGTGGGGAGAAAAGGGGACTCTAGTACACTGCTGGTGGGAATGTAGACTGGTGTAGCCACTATGGAAAACAATATGGTGTTTTCTCAAAAAATTAAAAATTGATCTGCCATTTGACCCAGTGATCCCACTTCTAGGAATATATCCTACGAAGCCTGAAACACCAATCAGAAAGAATAGATGTACCCGTATGTTCATAGCAGCACTATTTACAATTGCTAAGATCTGGAAACAGCCCAAGTGTCCATCAGTAGGTGAGTGGATAAAAAAAAAAAAGTGATACATATACACAATGGAATACTATGTAGCTGTAAGAAAGAAAGATCTCTTATTCTTTGAGATGACATTCTTTGAGATGAACCTGGAGAGCATTATGCTAAGCGAAATAAGTCAATCAGAGAAAGGCAAATACCACATGATCTCATTTATTTGTGGAATATAGTGAACAAAATAAGCTGATGAACAAAATAGACCCAGAGACATAAAAATGAGTAAGGTTCAGACTGACAGACCTCAGAGGAGGGGTTTATGGGGGATTGATGAGATAAACCGACGAACTTATATGCATGTATGTGTAACTAATGGACATAGAAAGCAAGGCTGGAGTGGGGGGCAGTAGAGAGGCAGGATGGGAAGGAGGGTGTCTAGGGGGAAAAAAATAAGAAACATCTGTAACAAAAATAAAGGTAGTGTAAGAGAAATATCAATAAGAGAAAAATAATTGATTAGTCACTGAAATCTATTAAAATATACTGAAGTACTTTTAATAATAATAATTATTATGATATAGTCTCTTTCTTGCAAATACATCAATAATTGAAATACTATTTTTGAAAAGTGTATAAAACAATTATCTTCAATATACAGAGGTACAAATATATAAAATGATTGCTTTTTTTTTAATGTGCACACACACACACACAATATCAAAGTGAGAGAGAACCATCGATTGGCTGCCTACTGCATGTCCCCTAATGGGGCCAGCAATTCGGGCATGTCACCTGACCAGGAATCAAACCAGGACCTCTCAGTCCATAGGCCAACATTCAATCCACTGAGTCACACTGGCTGGGCAAATTCACTCATTTAAATACACTTAGTTGGTGATAACTTGTTGCAGAAACAATCAGAACCTCATAAAAGTAGTTGCCATCCTTTGTAATCCATATCTCCCGTCCTCCTTCTCTGAGCAACCACGAATCTGATAGTATATAGTTTTATTAAAAATCAAAAGTAATTTAGCCCTGGCCGGTTTGGCTCAGCGGTTAGAGCGTTGGCCTGCGGTCCTGAGAGACCCGGGTTCGGTTCCCGCTAAGGGCGCGTACCTCGGTTGCAGTTTGTCCCCGGCCCTGGTCGGTTGTGTGGGTGGCAGCCACTCGATGTGTCCCTTTCACATCGATGTTTCTCTCTCTCTCTCTGTTCCTCTCTCTCCCTCCCACTCTACCTGAACAAAAAATGGAAAAATGTCCTCGGGTGAGGATAAAAAAAAAAAAAAAAAAAATCAAAAGTAATTTAAAGAAAAAATCCATCTAATCAAATATCATTTGAAAGAAAAATAAGCCTATGAGAAATAAATTGACTTTCATAAGGTGATACAACTTTTTAGGGACAAAAGGAGGTTAGAATCCCATTTTCTTAACTTCCATTTGGGATCTCTTCACTGTCCTAGGCTTTCTTTATTTTTTAACCTACTGTTTTGATCTTGTTTCTTTTATTTGACTCCTCTTGGACAGTGTTCCTATTGAAGGTCACTGCCCAATCTATTAAGACAGATCCTTTATTTCTGATAGCCACTGAGCCTGCCTCAAATAGGTTTATTAGTCTTGAGAAACACACCACATATATTTCAATCTTCTCTTCCATCAATAATTTCTCATTGTGTTCCACTTTCTTTGTCATCAAAATAACTCAACAAACTTTATGCAAACCTAAAGTTGTCAAACCTGCCATTCTTATACAACATGGAAAGCATTAAGAAGGAGAACATGACACTGGATTTTCATGTTAGTAAAATCATATTGCTCCATAAGTTGCCTTATGTTCAGTTTCTCGAGAAGTAGGGTCTGAATCAAAGATTTGAATACACGCAGTTTATTACACAGGTGGTTCCAAGAGGTGCTGGGAAAGGATCGGGACATGAAGCAGAGAAGGGGCACATGTCAATAAGCTCTATGTTACCAGCCAGTTCGTCACTTTGGGAAACTGAGGGAAACTCTGGAAGACTGTAGATTACCCCTCAGAGATAGTTCAGCAGAAGGGTGAGGAAGCTGGACTATCCTCCAGTCCCATCAGTCTTTGGCTGACGACTTCTCCAGGGAAAGTAAAGACTCCCTGGAATTTCCTACCTGCCCTTCACACACGTGAGGACCATAAGAAAACCTTTAGATAACGAGTGAGTCATGGGGCCCTGTAGTAGGACACTTTTGGTATGCACTGGACCCTTAGCGGACAAGATATGTCCAGGGCACTGATGGTGTGCACTAAGTGAGCCATATAATGGTTAATTTTGAAAGAGAATGTCAACTCAGATAATCCTGGAATTTTTATTCCTCTTTGTGATTTCACTAATAAAGCTGTAAGCAGATTATTATGGTAACCTGTAAACCCCCTGAGAACAGGATTCATATATTGTTCATTATTGTACCTTCCAAAGGCCTGATCATAGCAAGTGATCAATAAACATTTAACAGTGACTTTGTAATCAATGGAATGAAAAACTTTGCTGTGAACTACATTCAGAATAGCTATAGGATTTCATGTTGCAATGGTTAGGGGCACATGCTTTGGAATCAGTCTGTTCAGATTGTACCCTGCCTCCATCCCTCATTAACTACTTGACTTTGGATAAGTTTCTTAACCTCTGATATTGGTTTGATCTGTTACATGGATATAATTATAATTCTTATGTAATTATGTTGCTGCAAGCATTGAATGACATAATTCATGGCAGATGACTATTACAATGCCTAACACTTGTTAAATGCACAGGACCTATTACCTATTAATATCACTAATTATTTGAGAAATGAACATTAAGACTGACCAACATTTAAAGTGACCACATTATGGTTGGTGAAATCAAACTTCATACATGTGTGTGGTTATTATAAAATGTTTGTGATCTTGTCCAAGGCAGACTTGTCAAAACTGATCACTTTCCAGTAAGACGTAGCCATATCTTTACCCTGGTCTTTTCACTCTTTAACATTGTGTTTTCAAATGTTTAACTTATTCGAGGAAGTAACCCTGTGTTTTGGGTTAGGTAGATACGTTAACACAAACCATTTAAGTAAGACAGTTTAAGGTAGGATTTCAAATATTATTTTTCAACTGCACAGATAACAGATTTTTTAATATACCTAAATACCAATTGGATCATCTTTTGGCTTTTATTTGTGTAGTTTTCATTTCTGTTAATGGCTCATGTATCTTAGAATTCAAAGTTAGATTTACCTTTTTGCTTTCAGCTGTTTGTTAAAGTCCTACTAGGTAAGAAGTATTGTGCTAGATTCTTGAGGTCACTGAGCCATTTTATGCCTTTACATGCAATACTGAATATATCTTAGGTAAAAAGAAATGTACTCTAGAAAGAATTTTCATAGCATTCTCAAGAGCACACTGCCATAATACATAATTTTCAGTATGCGGCATACAACTTACGCACATTTCCTCTTCTTTCATCCCCAATGGAAAGAAAAAAGCAGCAAGCTTTGGGAATATACTAGGAAAATTACCATTGATTATCTTTATTTGGTCTGGGCAAGATGGTCTGTGGTCTTTTTATCTTTTAAGGGAAGCAGTAAAAGATTGTAGAAAGATTACTTAATAAGGGATAAGAAAATCTGAAGTCTGGTCTTAGCTTTGCTTTCCGAGCCTTTGATACAGAGCTATCACAGACATGCTGATAATGCTTTCATTCAGTGATGTAAGACTATAGCTCAGGTCACAAATTTAGATGCACCTGAAAAGAGTCTAGGTAAAATCTGGGGGTATAGATTTAGCAATTTAGTCACCAATTGATCATTATATAGACAAGGATCTGAAATAATAGAGTCATCTAAGGTGAGCAGAGAAGATCTAAGTAGTGTTATTCTATACAGAGTACAAGATCTGAGGTTTCTATGTAAGCAAAGTTGAGCATATATTCCAGCAAATAAACATAGCAAGTAGTTTGTGAAAATTCCATTTACTCAAGGGGGGCAGGGGGGTCCAGTAAAAAGAGAAAGAGTCCAGGACCCCAGCTTGGTGGCCTGAGTTCCAGGAAGAAGACAGAGCCAAGAAAACAAGAAACATGGACTGTCAAATATGAGAAATGTGACATGCAGAGACAGAATGGTGGCAGGGATGGAGATTTTGTAAGATGGGATTGAGAAACTTTCTTCATAGGGCTCCCAGAAACAAAATTGGTCTCAAACTGGGGAGGAATGAAGAAATGCTGGTATGTATTAGTTGTCTAGTGCTATGTGACAAATTACCACAAAACTTACCACCTTAAAACAATGAGTTTGTTATTTCTGTTTCAGTGAGTACGGAAGATAGGCAAAGGTGTCCTTTGGCTTGGGGTATCTCCCAAGATTGTGATCAATGTGTTTCCAGGGATCTCATTTGAATGCTGAAACGATAAGGACCTGCTACCAAGCTCTATGGTGTCGGCGGGATTCAGTTCCCAGAGGGCTGTTGGGTAGAGGGCTTCATTCCTTTGTTGGCTGTTGACTGAGGGCCACCCTCAGTCTCTTGTGATGTGTGCTTCTCCACAAAGCAGTGCAGAACATGTCATCCTGCTTCCTCAAAGCCAACAAGAAAGAGTGTTTGCTAGCAAGATGCAAGTAAAAATCTTATGCACACTATTAATGAAAGGGAATCTTATCATTTTTACTGAATTCTGTTAGCTAGAAGCAAACATAGGTCCAGCCCACACTGAAGGAGAGAAGGAGTTGCACAGCTCATGAATACTGGGAAAAGGAGAGATTGGCGTCATTGTAGGGTCCGTTTGCTATAGGGAGTTAACATTTTATTGATTATTTACTGTGTCAAGATACACCACCAGGCACTGTTACATATAACATAATATAATATTTATTTACTTAGAGGTTCAGCTTTTAGGCTGTGTGAAATCAGGAGGATAATACAGAAGGTGGAGTAAAAAGTTTCTCTTTCTCCACCTCAGTTTCTTCAGTTATAAGAAGACAGGGTCTGGATCAATGTCTCACCCAGTTCTTTGGTTTTATCCCTTCAGGGGTTTCCATAAACCTGTTGTTGAAACTTTTCCCAGTTCTCTAGATTCCTGTATACCTGTGGAATCTGACCTTGGCCTCACTCTTCTATAAAGGGTCTACTTGAGTGTAACAGGGTCATAAATGGTCACGATAATCTACAAACTGCACCTCAGCACATACAGCCAAGGCATTTTTAAAGAATAGGGTAGAAGCCACACATTTGTAAACCAAATAATGTTTCCATTGATTACAAAACTTTGTCATAAAATAAGCCTACCAAAAAACAAATAAATAAATAAAATAGAAAGCAAAGATACAAGCAAGAAACAAAGGGTGAGGAAGAAGGAGAGGGGAGGTGGAAGCAAATGCTATTGTTGGGCATTCCTTTGGGCCAGGCAGAATGCTAAGAGCTACTTGACCTTACACATTTATTTTGAAATCCAAGCAACCACTTTTTTAAAGTCTCACTCATATGTTTTATATGCACTCCTTGTCTTTTAAAAATTCTCCCCTGTGTGTTTCTTCATTTTCTCCAATTTTCAGTTACCATCTCATATTATCCAACTCCCCTCCTCATTTCCTTCTTGATATTAATTTTGTAGAAAATATATCACATCTGCCTTTGATAGTTTATATTTTTATGTCTAATACATAGGAAATATTCCCTCACAAGATCCCTCTGATGACTGGGATTCAAACATAATCATGAAAATTAACAAGGTATTTACTGGTTGCTATCTACCTGATAACACTGGTTGGAGCTAAAACTGAAATCCTGGTGATCGTGGTTTCTTGTCTTTTATGAATCGGTAAAGATTCCAATTTGTGTTGGAGCAGCCTTCCCCACTGGGTCAGCAGCCTGGCTGGATGTCCTCATCGTTTCTAACCTGGCTTGATTCAGTAGCTTATTACGGACACAGCTTCAGTCCATGGTCTTTTACTGCTCTAAGACCACTTTTCAAATAAATAGCTAGCTAAATGGTTTCCAGATGCTAAAATAAAAACTATACATATGCAAATATATTACATTTAATTTCAAGGCTTTTAAAATTTTTACTGTGCCTAAGGAAGACAGCTATAAAAAATGTACATCACTTGAACGGAGCATACTTCATCAATTACTCCATTAACAATAACAATGTGGGAAATAAAGGGTGAAATTGAGTATAATAAAGCAATGAAGAAAATGAACATAAACAAGAAATGAAAATCACCAAGCAATGAACTAATATTGAACCATAGCCTTTCAGAGTATTGTTTAGATCTTTCGTGAAAATATGATGGTCCTGACCACCAAATAATAGGGTCTAGGATTTTGAATTGCTTTCCTCATAGTGATAAGGTTTGGGAACTTGTGTGACCATGCTTCTTTGTCTTGTCCTCCTTATGACCCATAGTAAACACACCCAAGGTGGCTCTACTGGGGTAGTAGTCATAAAATAAAAAATCGTCCTGTCAATCAGTCCTTAAATATTTCGTTCATTAGCACCACACAGGCTGTGTCTCAGTACAACATATGATGCAAGGTGAGAATGGATAAGTCATCCCCAAGGTCACATGGCTGAAGGTACACCAAAAGGTGTACACACCAAAAGGGAAGCAGTTAGGACACCAAACTATCCTGGCTGGAAACTGACATCCAATCAAAATTGCCCATGCACTGCATTTAAAATAAGTAAAGCAACATCATATTAGGTGGTAATACAGGAAGACCTCTAGAGATGCAACATCTCAGGGGAGAAATTAAATGGTCAAGTTTATCAAAATTAGATTGATATTTGTTTTATGGAAACCATGATCTTAAAATGACATGATCTCAGTGATATGATGTATGACTTTAAACTATTAATCCATGATGTTTGTTGGGAAGGTAGAGAGGAGAACTACATCATTGAATAGAGCTAGAAACTTTTTTTTTTTAAGAACATTTAAAACTATTTGAAAGTACTTTTATAGCGGACAAAATAGATCATAAACAAGAGAAAAATAATCTGGCTTCGTGTGAACTCATTTGATAAAGCCAAGGTGCTCAGTCAACTATCCTTTTACAGTAATCTTGTAAAATCATGAATAATCATAAAAACCCATTGGTTCCTACCACGTTATTTGGTGAATGGGCTAAAATAATCATGAAGTGAGAAGCCCACAAAGTTTAATGTGGTGTGTGGGAGAGAATGGGAATTTATGTTCCTCTGAGCTGACGCCGAGAGAATCTCTACGTGGTTCTGTTGGTGAGACAGTATGGGGGTGTACTTTATGGACGTGCCTCCGGCCGGGGAGCTGGGTGGAAGAGAGCCGCCGCTGTCTTTTCATTCCTGCAGGTTTTAAGCTCCATGGACAATTGGCACTTGACTTTTTTCAGTGGATTTCCATCTCACTGCTTCTGAATCTGAAAGATCCCACTCAGGCTGGCTTCAGATTCACAGTTCATGGTGTCACTTTTTAAATTTAGTAACTTCCATTTAGCTTCCAGATATACCCACCTTTTTCAACACTTTTCACTCATGCCCAGAAACCAGTGAACCCTGCTCCAGTATCCAATGCAGGGTTCTGATGCTCCTGTTTCTGACTTCAACATCCTAGTCTTCAATTTGTCTAAATGGAGGGACCATATATATTCCTGCAGACCTACTTTGTGAAACTAAATCAAGTTCTTCTGGATATAGTATGATGCTTGAAGATCCCATTGGTGCATACCTCTGTGTGTTGTGCACACACACTTTCAGCCAGCACTCTCTCTCCAGTCTTGCCCTATATCTCCCCACACTCCTGGGAAGAAGTCAATTGAAGAGGTTGAGAGGAAGCCCAGAAGCATGGGGTAAAAATTACTAGGCTAAGAGCTAGAAGATCTGGATTCCAGACTCACAGACACCACTAATTAGCTATATGACCTTGAGAAAGACACTCCTTTGGTTCAGGTGACTCACCTACAAAGTCAGCAAGTGAGATTCAGTTATCAACACCCATTACAACCCTAACATCCAGTGGTTTTTATCAGAGAAGACAGCATTTTTCAATATTTAAGAATCTGTTTACCAACTTCTAATCGATGGATTAACAGTGACAGGAACTTAGCCAAAGTTCTGGTGAAAAAAATCATTGCATATTTGACTGTAGTTTTCGCTTCCTAACTTTGCTCCCACCACAGAACTTAAAAAGAAAAAATATATATATCAATGGCATTTTTTTTTTACTTCCATGAAAGAAAGAAAAAAAAAAAAAACTCTCGAAGAATCTTTCCATTCATGTGTTCAGATTTAGTATGCTGCAAACCAGTGGGATCCCACTGCATTTATTTAAACTTCTGTCACCATCATTATGAATACAGCCAGAGGTCTCCTGTGGGCTGCTAGATGAAATGCTGAATGGTAACAAAAGTAAACAAAGCAGCATCTCACTTGCTATTCTCCCGGCTGCACCATTGGTGCTTAATGACATAAAAAATACTTGGAAGCTACAGCTGAGTTATGCACGAGCATAAATAAAGTGACAATTCAGCGAGCTAGAATGCTCATATCCTAAATATCAAAATCATATTATTTTCTCTCCAGGCACCCTTCAAGCTAAAGTTATATTTCTCCTGCCTTTGAAAAATTTACCATGTCAAAGTGCTTTTCTGAAGTTGAAACTAGCTCAGTAAACAGGGTGGATGTTGGGTGAAGTTCTTCTCATGCCCACTTCCTCTACTTCTTCTGTGACCTTTGGTCCTGAAATGGCTCTTTCTTCACTGTATTTAAAAGCAGAGCATCTTTATGGTATTTTTTGCTCCAGAGTAAGGCAACTAAGGAATATCAAATTTTTAACTTGGAATCTTTTTCATGGCAAATAATTTTGGAGTATATGTTGCTTATCAACATAATGATCAGGACATTGGCAGTTTTGAATGTTTTAAATATCAATTTGTCACTGAGAGAACCTGGGTTCTTCAAGGTCTGGGCAAAGTGATAAGAACTTCAATGAATAGGTATTTCTAAGTTGCAATGGCAACACAGACAGAATGCATCAGGTGAGAGACATGATTTGGGCAAGTCACTTAAGGTACAGGTAAACAATTGTTATAAAGAATTGGATCAGAGTGGTATCAATCAGAGTTTGAATGAGGATGGCACTGGCATATGGAGAAGGGAATTGAGGTCAGGAGTCTGGCTTCTAACCACATCTCTAAAGCTAATTAAATCCATGGCTTTAGGAGAAAAATGGCATCTTTCTGAATCTGCTTTCTCACCTGAGAATCATTCATTTGGTTATTTATCCAACAAGAAAGTTCCACTTAATTTTTGGTTTAGAAAATATGTAGTTGAAATGTCCAGATAAAGAGAGGAATGAGAGAAAAGAAATGTGAAAATTTGAAAACATTCACCAACTTCAAAATCAGCAAATCCTCGATAGAACCAAATTACGTGAGTTTAAGATTGAAGTAGATAAAGCTAAAATTATTTGTTTACACTGGATATGAAGAACCTCTCATCATATGTGGGCATTAGAGCAATGTAGATCAGCAACAGAGACACACTGATCATTTTAAGTAGGAAAATGGCATAATCAGGGCTATTTTTTGCTTCATTGGTTGAAACATAAATAATGCCATACGTCCTTTTAATATTGACATTAATTATTTAAACCTCCACTGTTCAGATTAGCAGAAATTCCAGCCTCTTTTTTTAGACCTTCACCTTATTTCTTGCAAAACTACAAGAACTATGACATGTAACCCAGTCCAGAAAAATAAAAATAAGCATGTATTTTGAGGATAAATAGACCAGTAGAACACCAGAAGCAAGAGAACAATTTAGAAGAGGTTATTGTAAGCATATAGGCAAGAAATGATTAGGGTTGTATGATGGTGATTGTGGTAAAGGAAGACAAGACATGCCTGAGAAAGACTGTAGACATTTCAGAGAGATTGTAGAGGTAGATTCTATCTACTGGAAACATTCAGACTGTAATCAGGTTGAGCTGGCTTATGAGTGTATATGGAATCACCACTGTTAGGAATGGTTCTCCTTGAAAATTCCCTGAGCTCCTTAGCTTGCTAACTGGATGCACCGCACCTATACCCAACTGATTTAGCATTTCTATAGAATTGAGACTTAGAAGCAGTTATGGTCACACTTTTAGTCATACTTCAGCTACTTTAGTTTGCTCTTGTATGAACTAAAGAAATAGGATGTACAAAGTCAAAGTAGAAGGATGGTATCAGACCCTAAACTGAGCTCACCAACAGAAGCAAACAGATTTCTAGCTACTCTAGATATGAACAAACTTGTGAAATTCATTGTTACCATAAGTCCTTGCCACCTCCTGGCAGCAGCTTTCTAAAAAGCTCCAAAACCCTAAGTATATGCCCATTAGTCTTCTTATATTTTTGAATCTTCAGTCTAAAGCCACCTGAAAACATACAAGGGATTACCAAGAATGAGAACATGAAATAACAAAGAACCAAGTGCATGAATTAAGGCAGTAGTACCTAAACTCTGTTTTAAAGACCACAACCCTTCCATGGGTCATTGGTTTTATCTCAACAGCAAAAACAATATAATAAATTGGTCAAATGTTTTTATTTATTTATTAAATTTTTTTCTCATTGATTTTTAGAGAGAGATAGAGGAAGGGAGAGGGAGAAAGAGATAAAAACATTGAAAAGAGAGAACATCAATTGGCCACCTCCTGCATGCCCCCCAGTGGGGATCTGACCCACAACCTGGGCATGTGCCCTGACTGGAAATCAAACCAATGACCTCTTGGTGCATGGGCCCATGCTCAACCACTGAGCTACACTGGCCAGGCATCAAATGTGTTTAAAATATACAAGCTTGAACAATGTTAACCACCTTTCTTTATTGTAGAACTCTCTAGAACTTCGAATAGGATAATATGCATGAAAGCTGTAGACCATTGCTTAAGAACACACATGATGAAGCTGCAGTGCTGAGGCTCAGAGCCTAGTTTGGCCTCTTACAAGGGTATCAGTTCACTTTGTGCTACATTTGCCTTGTGGGTAAAGCAGGTAAGAATCATATCTACCTTATAGAGTTGCCAGGATAATTAAGTGAGATAATGAGCTCAAGGGCTTAGAACAATGGTTGGCACCTGTTAAGTATGCAATCAAATAAGCTTAAAATACAAACAAGAAGGCAGATGTCATTTTGTGAACTGACTTGACCTAGGATGATTTGGGAAGAGGATTAGTGAACCTGTATTCATGGAAAAGTATTCTTTAGGACAATGTTTAGGAAATTCTTCACTAGAAAAATGCTGGCATTTAGGGGGTAGGTGGAGTGGGGGGAAGTCAGTAATGGAGACTGAGAAGTGATTTGAGAAACAGAAGAATTAGAGTTTGAATGGCGATTCACTGCGGCCACTTTGGTTCTATTTCTAAACTAAGTGAGTTCAGGCAATCAAGGTTCAAGCCCCAAGAATAAAATAGGGTTTGGTTCAAAAATCAACAGTACTGTAGTCAATACTATCCCTGGTTGACTTTACCCTGTTAGAGTAGTTTCACGGTGGAACTCATTGTGGAGACATTGTATCATGTCAAGCCTACTGATAACAGCAGAGCAGGTTATCCTTACACCCATGGGGTAGGTTTAGAATCTGTATCGGATCTGTGTCTCCCCAGAGTTGTTTGGCTTCACCCTGATCACTCAGTTTCTTGTTCAAGACCAGGCCTGCCCACCACTACTATCACTTTTTCTCTCAATACTGCTGGTTATCTTAATCTCTATAGTGATAAGGTGCAGGAATTGGCATGACTCCCATCACATCCACTGAGGCAGAAGGCTCAGCAGCTCCAATGTCTATTTTGGCCTTTGGAGACTCTGGATCTTTCTACTATTTCTAGGCCTAGAGGAGGTACCAGAGAGCAGGCTGTGGTATCTTGCTTACCTAGTGACTATAAGAAGCTCCCAAGAAATATAACCTTGAAATTTAAGGGATTAAAGTCAGTGATGTGAATGTTGACCAGTGGTAGGAGATTGCCAAATTCCTCTGCTTGACTTCCACTATGAAGAACTGTTCCAAGGGACAGTGATTTGATATGGTCTGTCTAGAGAATGGCTATATACACTTGACGTTGTGACCATTTCAATAACACACTACCTTATATTTGCTTCCATCTTTCCTTGATGTCTCATTTGCCATTTCCATTCACTCCTCCTGCCTTATAATTGCATGGAAGTTTAGCTCCAGTCTCTGTAGTTAGGGAACCCAAACTAAGATAGATTCCATAACGAAAAGGACAACTATGTTTCCTGCTATTATTAGAATTCTATAGAAATTACCATAAGAAGTCTATAGAAATTGTTTGGGTTGGGACTTACAGATCTCACAGTAAACTGGATTTTCAAACAATGCTACAGGAACTTGACATAAAAACGTGTCATGACTGCTAACCACCAGCCTTCTCTCCCTACTGGAATGTTTATTGCAGGAAAATATACTGTGATAAAACTATCTCTTAATGAATATGTGGGTCCTCAATTATTGTGTATCTCTGGATGTCTGTAGTATAGGTAGAGGCATTGCTTCATTCGGGGCAGTGATTTTCACCCTTCTCTACATTTCGAATCACAGGGGTATGGGTGTGGGGAAAGGATTTAAAAAGCCATCCCGAGGTCTTGACCTTAGAGACTTTAATTTTATTGGTTTAATTAAAACCTGAGCTTTATATTTGTTTCTGTCCCCCCCCCCCAAAGTGTTTTTAATATGTAGCAAGGTTTGGGATCCCTGGCTAAAGGTAAAGACTGTATTATAAAAATATCAAATGACTGGTTTATGCCATGTCTCACAGACTATTTGAAGGCAAGTAGCCATTTTCTCTATAGAAAAGATTAACATATGTGAGTTAGAGACTATATGGGGAAATTTTAATAGAAAATCTTATTAAAGGAGCATAAGGATATACATGAATGCCCATTGGGTGGGTTGAACACCACACTTCTAGAAATGGTATCAAAATGAAAAATGAGAGGTAGAGTCATGAACAACATATTCTGCTTCTCTCTCTCTCCTTCCTCCTCCTGTTTATTTTATTTTTTATTTTTCAGAAGGCAGTTTAAGACATCAGTGTTCATGATGATGATATCTGATAGAAGAGAATTGATGGCAATGATGATGATGATGATGATGATGATGACAAATATAATGACAAAGTTTACAATTCTCAAACTTCTTCTATATAATAGAAACAATTTTTTCCCATCTGATCTTCATAAAATGTTCTAGGAAATAGATAGCAAATGAAAATACCCAGTCCCATACATAGTGGTTATTATAATTTTTCTCCTTTTCCTTTTATAAAAATTTTGGGATGCTTTGATGTTCCATACCTTTTGAAATCAGGAGTCATCAAAATAAAAAATTAATGGGCTTTCTTGTGGAATTAAAAAGTCTGGCCCAGTTATAAAATTATTTTAAAACTATGATTCTTTGATGTCTCAGAATATATGACTGAAACACACACACACACACACACAGTCCTCTCTAGTAAACTATTGACATAGTTATTTATGAAAGTCCTTAGGAAAAAGCCAAGAACACCTTTCAGAAGTGAAAAAATTATTTTCTAGTTGCCTGGACTCCAGGTGTTCTCAAAATAAGAAGGATGTTCAGCCACACCAAGCATGCAAGGCAATGACCTGATATCATGTGGAACCTGGTGGTCAACCAGAACATTTGAAATGAGGTTCGAATCCAGATGTCAAGGATTATGGCCAGAATGAGTCAGTCCTGATACTCTTCATTGCTGGGACAAAGGTAACAGGCAACTACTGCCCTTAAGTTCTATAGTTCTATCTCTATAATAGTGTGGATTTGGGAAGAACCATTTCAGCCTATATCTAATTGTTAATGTCTTTATATTGTTGTCATTGTCATTAAAAATTCTAAACTATTTTTTGAGAATTTTCGAAAGTTCCTTCAATGACCTTTGAATAGAACAGGCCTTTCAGACAATCCATTAGAAAACCTTATTTAATTTTCTCACTTACTCATTTTGAATAATATAAAACAAATCAGCTTCTGCCAAGACAATGCATAGAGGACTTCCAGTGTTCCCTGGGAATCATTACTTTGTTTTGGTTTGTTTGGATCCAGACCCCTTGAGATGGCCCTTGAATTTCAGGTTCATTTAAACTGTTGAGATGGGCCTGGTTTCCATCTGCAACCATAAAATTGCTTTGAATTTCTCCAAACTCAGCCCAGGTTTGCTGAAAACTCATCTAAGAGTTGGCTAGGGTTCACTGAGAGGTTTGCAGATCTGTTTGATTATTTAGCTGTTCAGAACTTCAATTTCCAAATTGCCAGGTGAGAATTTCACCTGGTTAGAGATTCTCTCATCTGGAGGCATTTCCTTGCTACTCAAGTCCAAGTTTAATGATTGCCTTTTATTTTTCCTTTAAAGAGTTAAGGTCTCTAAAAGGAGAATACATGTCTTCAAATCTCAAAATGCCTCTTGAATTTTGCCCCAAATAAATAGCAAAAGCATTCCCTTATCAAAACCTTTTTTTGTATAGAACATGTGTCTGTAACCTCTGCTAAGGTCTCCTTTTTCATTGCAAGTTACTTAGATGTAGTTTCCAGTTGACCCTGCTGTGAGTTAAAAGATAGCAAATGTGAGTGAACTGTTCTGATTTCAGAATCAATTAGAGACTAAACCATGTGTGTGGGCAATGGTGCGTGTAGATGTACATGTGTGCCAGCATGAGTGCATGCGTGCAGTTGCATGCTTAAAGGTGGAAGCATGAAAAACAAAACATATGTTTGAGTTATGGAGGGACTATGGGGCAGTTTCTGGTGCAGCAGTTTGTCATAGATGTAATAACTAGAGTTCCAAAATTGGAAACGATTTAATACAATTAAAACTTTTGTCTTTTTAAATAAATTTTAAGGACAGTGACTAATTTCATTTTTCCTCCACCTCCATCCTTCAGCAAGCCTTACTAAATTTAGCTTAAACTCACATACTTCAGAATGATTGATATATAATTTGGAGACATTGCTATTATTTTAAAACATATTCTTAACTTTTAATAACTTTTGATGGCTACTGATCAGCTACTGCTATCCATATCCAGAGCTATGTCAATGGCTAAAATGAAAATCATACCTAGGATTTAAAATTAGTTTGAAGTGGTGAGGGCTAACACTTTTAAAGATTATTTTGATGGAAATCTATTAAAAGTCAATTCTAATGGCACCAAAAATCTAGCTTTAGATCACCACTAAAAATTCTAGTACAGGTGTCAGTTCTGTAAATTTCATAGTCCGATAATAACTATATGGGGAAAAAAAAGAGAAAATAAGACAAAAAACAAACAAACAAAAAAAAAACAACTAACTTAAGAGCAAGGTCATGAACTAAGTGGATAATAAATTATTTAATTAGTTTTTTCCTAGCACATAAAAGCCACTTAGGTAATGCTAAAGGTACTTAAAACATAAAACTAAGATACATACACATTGCTAAAATGTTATAGTTTGTCCTAGTGTATACTCCAAATATAGTTAGAGACACCTTTTAGAAGTTTAATAATTTTGCTAATTTTTACCCTCTCCATACAACTTAGAAGCATTTGTTACTTACAGTGTGCGTATTAATAATAATAATTTGTATATAAAATTCAACTACCAAACCAGGCCATACTCTATGAAGCCATGGTCTTCAGTGGTAGTTCTGATTCTAGAGGAAAAAGTATTTTCTGGGGGGACGTGATTTTTATGTATTTAGTCTCACCATGAGCAGCTGGCAGAGTGTCAATGACTAGATTCCAAGTCTTTGTCATACCCCAGAACAGTCCACTGATTTCCTCAGACACTTTGGAAATTAATGGGAGTGGTCTAGAATTTTCATTCTTGATCTGGGTAGTAATCATTGTTCTTTCAGCTTATATGATGCTCCCCGAATAAATGTAAACTTAAGGTCATGTAACCTGTCCCCAATGTAGCCACTTTGGGATACATGCTACATGGAGAGAAACAACCCATAATGTTTGGTTGGTCCTTTAATTTTGTTCTTAGTAATCCAGGAAAAAAATAAAGAAGATTCATATTTTTTTAAATCTATGAGTAAAACGTGGTGTTTCTGAATAAGTTGTTTTATAGCAATACTTCTCTAGAAGTTCTAAAAACAAAAATAAACACATTTCCTAGGGAACAAAGTTTCAATTGAAAAGTGTTTTTAAAGTTATGGAGACTTAGTTTGCATATAAAAACTCAAAAAGTTTCTAGTTTTGCTGACCTTTTAATAGTTTCATAGATTTATTTTCTTATTTTTTCTCTATTCATAAACATGCTTTCCTTCATCCACAATTTAGTCAACATTCTAGGCTGAATTGTTTCCCTCCCTCAAAATTCTTACCTTGAAGTCCTAACCCCCATTACCTTAGCATGTGGCCATGTTTGGGAATAGGTTCCTTACAGAGCTAAGTTAAAATGAGGACATTGGGGTGGGCCCTATTGCAATATGACTCATGGGGTCCTCATGATAAGAGAAAATTTGGACACAGGCACACATAGAGAGAAGACAATGTGAGGGGGCGTAAGGAGAAGGTGTCATTTATAAGCCAAGAAAAGAAGCTTGGAACAGATCTGTCGCGCAGAAGGAACCAATCCTGAGATACCTGATCTAAAATGTCTAGCCTCCGGAACTGTGAAAAAATAAATTTCTGTTATTTAAATCACTCAGTTGTGGTCCTTTGTATGGCAACCCTAGCAAACAAATACAATCAATGAACATGCATTGAGCAATCAGCCACGCAAAAGGTGCACTATTATAAGTTGTAGAAATAATGCAAAGAAGATTTAAAGAGACACAGATATGAAACACTGGTATGCAAAAAGGAGATAATGGTCTGACTGGTGTGGCTCAGTTGAGTATTGACCCATGCACCAAGATGCCGTCGGTTCGATTTCCGGTCAGAGCACATGCCCAGGTTGTGGGCCAAATGCCCAGGGGGAGGCATGCCAGAGGTGGCCAATTGATGTTCTCTCTCATCAATGTTTCTCTTTCTCCTTCTCACTTCCTTGCTCTCTAAAATCAATAAAGGAAAAAACCCGCAAAACACTAAAGGAGTTAATGAAGGGGAAGTCAGTTGGTGGGAAGTGGAAGGAAAGCAATGCTTGCAAGTGTCTATACATGACAGCTCTCTGCAAATTGCTTGACATGGGTCACCTGATGCAGAACACACCAGCTGGGAAGTGCAGAGGGTCCCAATAATAGCTGTAAATACAGAGTATCTCTTAGCTAGCATCTCAAAGAAGTACAGGAATCCTTGCTGGATGTCTCTGCTGTTTTCTTGAAGATGAAAAAAAATCTAGAGTGACTGGAAGGTCTAGGTGACCTTGAAGACCCTCATCTCTTATGATATACGAGGTATATCTCAGAAATACTTTCTTTTTTCAACAGTTAAATGATAGTGTTTTCCTCCAGCCACAAAGCAATTCCTCCACTTACTGAGGTATTTGTACCCAAAGGCCATTTCAACAAAGAAGGCAGTTGAGGTCTTTTATCAGCTACATGATCTAGATGCATGCTTGATAGATTCACTCATAGTAGACACAACAGTCTTCAGACATCTCTAGCGCCTCCAACATTCTGAAGTTTTCTTATTTGATCTCCCCACCACCCTCTCTCAGAGTTATTATTCAGTGTCTTTTATAGACAAGGTCAAGATCAAGATGATGTATAAATATTTAATCCTCATCCAAGGGTATGTTTTCAATGATTTGAGAGAGAGGAAAACATCAGTGTGAGAGAGAAACATTGATTAGTTGCCTCTAGTATGCACCCCAATGGGGGATTGAACCCAAAACCTGGGTATGTGCTCTGGCCAGGAATCGAACGCATGACCCTTCGGTGTATGAGCAAAAGCTCCAACCAAGTGAGCTACACCAAGATCATATGTTAAGTAAACAGCAGAGGCTGGATTTGAACTTAGGACTTTATGAATTCCCAACCCCTATCCTGGCTCTACCCTATTTAAGCCTAAAAAGTGGGTAGCATGCTGGCCATTTCAATGAGTGGAAGTTCCCATGGTAATATTTTACTCTAATAGGATCCTGATATAATCTCGTAAAGCAGTGGCGCTGAACCTCATTATACATTAGAATCAATTGAAGGGCTTTGAAAGACTCAGATGCCCAGGATCACTTCCCCAGAGATTTGATTTCAGCTGGCCAGGAACCAGTGTTTTCGGAAGCTCCCTAAAAAATTCTAATAAACAGCCACGGTTGAGAACTCCTGCCATAAAGAGAAGTTGCACACCATTGGGGAAGGAGGTTAGAACAGGGAACACATTCAAAGCAAATAAAATCAATTCAATAGAAGTTTGATAATTACCTGAAGAGATTTTTTTTTTATTATTATTAATTTAATAGAATTAGACAAGGAAATAAAAGAAACACAAATTTTTCTCTCAGAATTTTCAATTTTAAACATTGCTAGTTATTATTATTGTGTGTGTGTGTGTGTGTGTGTGTGTGTGTGTTTAACTTTTTGATTTACCACTTTCTGAAAAACTGGTAAAAAACACCTAGAAAATCAAATCCCAGATATATATATTCCATAAATAGCCAAAATGTATGTCTTTGTTCATATACGTTTTACTCCTTTAGAAATAATTGAAAACCTCTTGCTGAGAATTCTTTATGGCCTATTGCAAGGTCCTTCATCATGCTGCCCAGCTCTTTCTCATTGTCCCTGTTCCAGACTCTTAATACAATGCTTCACTGAGAACTAAATGTTTTCTTTCTTCCCTCAGCTTAAACATTGAAGTCATAGTTTCACTATTTGAAAAATCCAAAATTCAAGCTAAACCTGGATTTCACTTACATTGCCATGTTTAAACATTTTTTTTGATAGAAAATGCTTTATTGCCACTGATTCAAAGCCACAAACATGCTTTGAATCCAACTCAATATATTTCTTATTTGTTTCTGATTTTCTTTTTTTTTTTCCTCATTTTAATTATTATTAGAAGGTATAAATTTCCAGAAAAGGTTGGCCCTGACAAGGCTCCATTATTTGCACATGACAAGGTTTATCAAAAACAGTTGGATTTTTCTAAGAAGCCTTTTATGTTTGCCCCATAAAATATAAATAAATGAAAAGGATTAGACGGAGGAAACGGAGTATAATTCATCACCAATGTGGAACACAGTCAACCGGTTGCAGATGGATAAACTGAAGAACTTGTGATACAGCTCCAGGCAAGAAAGCCTTCTAGCTGTGCCAATCAGATGTCTTTAACTTTAGTAAAGAAACTGGGCCTGCTTTGTGGTTTGTGATGTCATCTTAATTTATTAGCCTCCTTTTGTTTTTTAGTGTTTAGTATATACGTCTAAAACTGATTTTGACTCTTGAAAATCTATCATATTCAAACATTGACCTGAAACTAGAGTCCTTTCCCCTTCTCCCCTCCTCTCCTTCCCACCCCCCAAAACAGAAAAAGAAAACACTACAAAAACATATAAAACATTACAAATGCAGTGGTTCTTAGCTGCATAAAACACCATGTTTAACAGATTTTACATATCCAAACCAATAATTATAATTTAAGAAAAACACCACTTGTATGTGAATAAATGCAATTTCTCTCTTCCCGAACAAAATTAAATATTTTAGGTTGTTTAATTTAAAACATAATAAAATCACTTTGGCTCATACATCTGCCTCTAGTTCTGTCCGCTCGGCTCACCATGAAGTCTCCTTCTCGGTGAGACAGAAATTCATGGCACAATTTCCCTCTAAAATCTGTCTGAACTTTGCGAAATAAGAGACTTTTCAAGTCCCATATTCTTTCCCTGAACTTCCATTTCTATCTAATAATAATAGAGTGCTTTCTAATATATAAATCACATTTTCTGTTTAAAAGTGACCTTCTTCGTGACCTTTTTGTCTCTGCCTGTCAGCACATATTCTTCTAGGAATAATAAGCTCTAGCCAGGAACAAGTACTCAAAATTAGACTGATTCCAGGAACTGCCCTTATGAAGACTGCAATATAGCTCATTTTGAAGTTAAATAACTTAACAATTTTCCCCAAAAAGCAGACATAAACTTGTGGTGTCATTTTAAAAAGAGAAAGGTTTACTGATAGTTTTGAAAAGGAGAAAAAAAATATAAGCCAATATGTTTGCAGTTTGAGAAAGCCCTCTGAAAATTATATTCCAGTTATATTTGTATCATTTTCTGTTAAAACTGAACTGAGACCTCTACTATTTTTTTTTTTTATTGTTGTTAATTCTAGCCCAGTTTGTCGAAGCCATAGGAAATGAGAACCTTTGCTATCTTTTTTAAGCTGGAATTCTTTTGATCCCAGAATTCTTTAAATTTAAAATACTTTACTATAATAATTCACTTTAACAGGACACATTTTATAATAAACTGGCACTCTCTCCTGTGTATTAACACTCAATTACAAAGCTTTAGTGCAAACACCACAGGCACATGATTTTATAATTTTAATATTTTTCCAATTAAAATGACCCTGCTTAAGGCTGTCACAACTATATGTTTTTCTTAGGAAAAGAATAATAATAACACTGAGCGCTTAGAATTTAGCCCCAGATATTTAAAATTGGCTGATAACAAATGGAGAGACATTTTTTCCCCTTTCAAGTAAATGATTTCATTTCAAATGACCGGTTGAAATTGTATATGAATTTTATTTCAGAGTAAATCACAATAAAAAGCAGTTTTCTTTCATTGGGTCCATTTACATTTCAACCTAATCTACACTCAAGATTTCCTTGTAACTGTAAAATAATTGCTTTTACCTAAACCGTGAGAGAGTCATGGAACACCAAGAGTGCAGTGTCCCAGGGAATAGATGACTTCTCTGCTGCTGCAACTCTTCTGGGCACCCTGTCAACAAAGATGTGTAGGGAGGACAATGGCTGCCTCTAACATCACAGAATCAGAAAGTGTCAGCCCTGACACACATCTCAGAGATTATGCACAGTAACATCCTCCAGCACGTTCCTGGGGATACAGATACATCTGCCGCAATGAGGAGGAACCATGGTCAAGGAGCTGGAGGGACCTGGCATGCTGTGTCTCCCCTTGGATGGTCACTTTCCACACTAACAAATAATGGACACTGAGATGTTTCCAAGGAAAGCAGCCCATTTATTTGCCTGTGCTGAATCCAGTGCCTTCCCCACTTAACTGAACATGACAAGCTTTGTATATGGTGAACCCTCCCATCTTTTCCTTGTATTAACACTTAATTTGCTAGGAACAGTACTCTGTGGGACACTAATTTAAAATTCATCCTTTTGAAAATAAAAGAAGAAAGCTCAGAGAAATAAAATATTAGCCCCAAGAGCTCAGATGGACCAACTGTAGAATCTCAGTCTCCAGCTTTCACATGTACTTGCTGTACACCTTCAAAAGCAAGGCTAATTTACACAAGTGAGTTCATTGCATGTGACTTGCCTATATCCTCGTTTTGACTGTTAGAGGTTTCCCCTTGACAGGAATTTCATCTGGGTACCCATGGGCTATAGGCACATAAATGATCATGGGATTGTCGAAACCTGAGCCTTTCAATACATCCTATCCAGTCACACACAAAGACACATGGCTATACTCACCGGTAAGATGAGTTCAATAGAAGATAAAAGACCCAAACTCATATGCTTAGACCCTGCCTTTAATAAATATTATCCTAACATCTGGTTCATTGGCTGAGATCCCCTGGGTATTTTCAAGTGGACCTGGCATCTCATTTTCTTTCCCTGGTGGTTATGATGTTTTGGAAAGCACAGACTGTGGGTAGGGTTCTTTCTTCTTCTCTTACTCACATCTGTGTATAACTTTGATTTCTCTCAAATGATAGTGAGTGAGCTCACAAGGCAACCCTATTGCTCAAAGAATTGTAGAGTACAGAGGTCTGGAGATACTAACTACTCTGGCATGGGATTTGCTGTAAGCCAACGTTCAAAAGGAACCATTGATGGATTAGAAGAACCCTTAATGGTGAGCAGAGAGAAGATGCCAACAATTTGGGGGCCATGATACTCACCACTGTCCTGGCTGCCCTTATTGGCAACTTTCATCTGAGTCCTTTGAATGTCCATAAGGGGCCAGGTGGGAGAAGGCTCAATGGAATCTTTAGGGTTGAGTTTGAAAGGAGGATGAACTGGCAGGTGGCATTTGACTTACTGAGCTGTACTCTCTTGTTTGTGTCATCAGCAAGCTATTCTTCTTTGTCTCTGTCTCGGAGACAAACTGCAGGCCCCAGGCCTGTTAAACAGTGTGACAGCAAAACCAAGGAGAACTCTGTGGAGGAAAGAGGTGTGGTGCTTCTCTTCCCTATGGAAGCGATTGTTGATCAAATCACCATGGTCAAACACCAAGGCAAAACAACACAGAAAACTTCTATGGGCCCTTAACGATTTGTGGTACTGTTTCCCTTCAACACTAGCTCTGAATTTCTGCAGGATGTGGTCTTTTCTTTATTATTATCCCTTTTAAGTCAAAACTCCAGTGAGTGTTTCTCAGTATAAATTTGCATACTAACCACGTGGGGCTCTTGTGAATAAATAGATTCTAATAATTCAGAGGGCCTGGGATAAGACCTCATATCTGCATTTCTAATGCTCCCTGGTGGTCCTGATACTACTGGTCAACCATCATATTTGGAACATCAAGGCTCCAACATATAACCATGGCTGAGTTGCTACCATTGTTAAGGTTACACATTTGTAAGCCAACTATTGAGCAACAGATTGAATTCTCAAATAGTTGTTTTGAGTTAGGATTAAAGTAGGGAAGGTCACTCTTCTAAAACAGAAGGTATCTTAGTGAGGATAATTGAATGAAAGGAGAACATTTCAATTCAATCACTTCCTTTCATTTATCATCCTACCTTATGAGCTTCTAAATATTTTCACTAAAAATGAATGATATAAAGAACTACCACAGGTAGGTTTTAAGTGTCACTTGCTGAACTTTTGCTTTCGTCTAAAAACTAATATAGATATTATACCCCAAGGGCACTTCAAAGCTCCATTTTTTGTCAGTTTCACCTTTGCCAGACAGAGCCAAATATCTGAAGGGAAATTAGGTCAACATTCCAATGAGTTTTGTATATTTTTGAAATTTGATCCATTTTTATTCACTTTAGGCAATATAAAGGTTAAGCTCTGCATTTGAGAAGTACAGTTCAATCATGATTACTGATCCTAACAGGTCATCCTGTGGATTTATTCCAAGGGGGTCACTCAATCTCTTCATTTTGAACAACTAAACACAGTTTTCATAAACCAAACATTGCATGTGGCTGATTAAGACATTGAATTAGCCTGATGTTTTTTAACTTTTGTAGCAAAGAACAGGCGTAGTGATGGAAAGTCTCAGAACTTCTAAGAATTAGTGACAAATATGGCCTTAGTCTTTGCTAAGAAGTAGCATAAGACCCAAGGCCTTCTTTATATGTGCCAATGCCAACTTAATGATCCAAATCTGAGAAAACTTTCAAGACATGCTTTCATAAAGTTTCTGATTATCTTAGATGGGATCAATTTTTCCTTCCCACTCTGATAGCATTTTTAAATGGGGTTGGTGTGTACATTTCTGACTCTTTTTCTAGACTGTAAGGTGCTCCAGGTCAGAAAATTTATCCTCTTCATCCAGGCGTCTCTCAGAGAACCTAGCACCAAATCTTACATAAAGAAAGGGCCCCAGTGTCGTGATCATAAGAAGAAAAGGGTGGGGAGGGAGGTAGAAGAAGGTATAGAAAGGATGAATGGTGATGGAAAGAAACCTGACCTTGGGTGGAGAACACACAATACACTATACAGAGTATATATTATAAAAGTGTACACCTGAAACCTATATTATTTTATTAACCAATGTCTCCCCAATAAATTCAATAAAAAAGGATAAAAGAAAGGACCTCAGAATGTTTACTGAATTCAAGCTTATCCCAAAAGCTATTTTAAAATATAATCTTTCTGATTTGGCATATAGAGAAATGACTTTGAGTTTAACAGAATATAAAGCTAGATAAATCATAAACAATATTCTTCACATAAAATCTATTTCTTCTCTATTTTGGAAAGATCTTGAGGAAAATTTTAGTCAGGACAAATACTTTCTAAGCTGACCCAAAGTGATTGAGAAATCATTAAAGAGACAGTGGAATTGTAGAATGAGTTTCCTCCTAGGAAAGAGGAAGAGCAGAAATAAGACAACTTTCTTGGGTCCCTTGAATACTTAAAACTAGGCAATGAAATTAAAGAACACTATACTGACAACAACTTCTATGTTTCTAATTAGAAGGTGTGGTGGTTTTACTTTTTATTTTCACTATCATCTTTATTAAAATGTTAGATATAATTATATGCTGAAAAAAGGTATAAACACCTGTGGCTCTGTTTCCCTGGTTATTTTTTTTTTTCTTGTGAAACCTACATAATTTTGCTAACCAATATTACTCCAACAAATTCAATTAAAAATAAATAAATAATAGCTGTACCTTTGTTATATTTTAACAGTGATCCAAATATAGGATTCTTATTGTAATCTCTGTTTTAAAAATCAAACTTTGTTCAGAAGCAAAAATTGCATGGTGAGTATGGTGTTCCAACAGAGTATACTAGAGTTTGTTCATTTGTTTTTGTGGAAATGCAATAGTAATCACGTGAGGGTATTTAAAACATAAATATTTGTCAGAGTTCTTACCTTGTCTTCTCTTGTCTACTCTGCTGTCACAGACAACAAATTCCCAAATGCCTCCCTAATTCTGTCTTCTTACATCCCTCCCTCCTCCCTCCTTCCTTCTCTCTTGTTATCAAATAGGGATACTCTTCCATAATCTCCTTTATAGTTCAGTTGAAGTGCTATTGGTTAACACAATTATGTAGGTTTCACAAGAAAAAAATAACAAGGGAAACAAAGTCACAGGTGTTTATACTTTCTCTCAATGGCACATAGTCGATAAGGGATTACTTTACAAAAAAATTTTCTCAGGAATCCCATTGTAGAGACTTACATTGTAATGAGATTTAAGAGATAGTTTGATAAAGTTGATCATTAATAGACTGAGAAGCACCAAATGCTATCAATTAACTTTATTATCTTGAGCATTTACAGATACGCTGTGCTTTTTGTGTTTGTATTTGGAGAACACTGCTGGGAAGTGAGGCCGTTGTTTGTTAGTAGGCTCATTGGAGTTTATCATAATACACAGACCAACAAAATTCAACAGTTCAAATTATGTGCTGCTTCCATGTTTACGCTGGATTCCAATTCTTTGTTCTTCATGTAGCTGGGGGCTAGATTATACAGTTCTCCTCAGTCTCCAGCTTTGTCTTCTCTCTTCCCTAATTCTACTGATGGCTTAGTAAAGGATTATTCTACTATATGCATATAGAATGGGCAAAGCTAGCTTTACAGTGGTTCATATAAAAAAATAGTATAATAATTAATAAATAATCATGCAAGAATCAACTGTGTTTTGCAAACTCACAACTGTAAACCTACTTTTGCCCCACCCTGTATACTTTCCTGAATTCACCACTGAAAGGGAGCGTTTGCCTCAATATGATTTTGTTAGTCTTTGAAATAAGAACACAGTTTGTCTTTAATTTTGCTCATACTTTTTTCGTCTTTGGCATTTTGGATATGAATAGAGAAGCATAGTAGCACGAACACTTCAAATGTCCTAAAATATTAAAACAAACGAACCTTTAAATAATCCGCAAGTTTGATATCCGTAAGGAAACTTACTTCTGGGTAACGTATGACCTCAGAGCTATAAACCCTCACCTTCTAAGGATGTAAAACAAATTATAAAAGACTAAGCCTAAATTCTCAAGGTGTTAAAACAAGTTTATGTCCTAAGAATTGATTTTATTTCTGCACTGGGTCATTAATGTAACCTTGTTTTACCTACTGAGATAGTTCCTCAGTAAGAACTGCTTAATGACATCATCATTAACTTGGTTTTCATTTAATCTTTTCAATATGTTAGTTTTTATAGGGTAAAGGTTATATTTAGAAACTTGTTAGTATCAAAATCCACTGATGTTCTTTTTGTGGACAAATCTTGTTGCAGATTTCTTTTTATATTGGGAGAACTGAGTTACTTTTTTTACTTTATCTTTTCCCCCTCAGTCTGGAGAGAACTAGCAGCTGTCACTTACACAAATCTGTGATGTTGAAGTTTATGAAACAGGCCTTATAAATAAACTTATTGAAATGTCTTTGAGAAGCAATAAAGCTCTGCTCTGATTCCTGAGCCTAAACCAAGACCAGGATGATTTACAACTGACCTCTATTGAAAGCCACTGTAGTTTTGTTGGTTCTCTCATTTAAGAATTTTGTAAAGCTCATATTCATATTCAGAGTTGAATAACAAAGCTCGTTAAGATCCTTACATGTAGAAGTTGTGCTGAATAACTTATTTAAGCCACTGCCATATTTATTGCACCACTGAAAACCTGGCATTTGTAAATATTTCTTATTTTTATGGGGTGATTATAGGGTGCTATGCCTTACACAAAATTCTCTTACAAGATTTTTCTATTCATTGGCTCATACGTCAAGTATTTGGCATCCTTATTTTTCTTTTAGAATTCAAAAGAACAAAATAAAATAAAAATAAAGAAGGAACACGAGGACATTTCCAAACTAATAATATACTCAAAATAAAAGTTGCTGAGCTCTTTTAATATCTAAGTTGATGAAATTCTCTGAAAACTGGTGGGATTGCTAGTCTTTCTCAATTGAAGAAACACATTCATCAAACAGTTTGAATTGACCCAAGTTAAAATTCAGTCAAAACATAAATGATTACATATTATCCACTGTGAAATGCTGCCTGGGATTTCAATAACTTCAAATACAGCCTCAGCCTTGACCTCATCTCAGAGACAGAATTTCTAACATCTTGGTCTTCAAACTGAAGGAAGAGACCTGAATCACCAGCGTTCACAATTTAGCATCTAGCAATTTAAAGCATTTTATATTATGAGACAAGCACAGATCAGTTCAAAATGTAGCTACAACATTGCATTTCTTTCATAAAAATATTTTTCTGAGTATTTCTTTTCAAAATACTATTTTCCTATTGAGATAACAGTCATAGAAGACACTTTTCTTGTAGTTTTTTATATTTCAGAATTATGTATCTATTTTTCATTTGTTCAATTAGGTATATGCTATACTTATTTACTTTTATACTAGATTGATTGCTCACATATATATAGACAAATACAGGTTGACTCATGACCAGGAAGGGAAGAAGATTAGAAAATCTGTATTGCTTCTCTTATTCTCTAATGTTCCTCTGTCTTTCCTGGTCAATGAAGCCAACTAGAGCCAGAGGGCAGGGCAACCCATTAATGCCATCCATGGACATTAGTTTGCCAAGGTCTGTAGCAGAATGGAAAAGAGTAAAAAAGGGTATGGAGAGCAAAGACTATGCAGTAGAGTTGGCTAAAATATAATAGTTTATATCCAAAATAGGAAAATCCGTAGAGAAAGAAAGCAGATGAGCAGCTGTCAGAGGCCAGGAGGAGGGGCAGTGAGCCATACTGTTCACTGGGATTTCCTTTGGGGGGTAAAACAAAAGTTCTAGAACTGGACAGCAGACTCAGCACCACCGCTGCACATCACGGTGTGTGATAAAATAATTAAAATGGTAATTTTTATTTGTGTTTTTCCATCATTTAAAAGAAACAATAATTCTTATAGGACAGTTTGAAATAAAAAGAGGTTAGTCCTTCTATCTCAGATTTAAGAGACAATTATATATGGCATTTGTTTTGAAACTGTAAAAGGTCATTTGTTATAAGTGGGACAAAAATCCAACTAATAAAGTGCCAATGTAATGGACACAAACCCAAGAGCAATCCCGTGGAACTGGTTAAAAACATTTGCAAATTTGTTCAACCTTTACAAAAAGTTCCTGTGCACCTTTCGGCCTTAGAAATTTCATTTTCAAAGGTAGCTGTTCCTCCCACTCTGTACCTTCTCTACCAATTTTCACTGGTGGCAACCCAGCCATTTCACTGGTGTGTTCTTGGAGGTTTCAGAATTCAGTAGCTGGCTTTACTGAGGGAATAGCAAGATTAAAAATATTTGGGAACTAAGCTCCAATGTACATGAACTCAATTGTGGTTTAAAGCAACTAAATAAAAGTACCTAAGTATAAGACTTTTTATGGCTCACATGAGGAAACAATTCCAAAACCACTGTTTTCTCTAACAAGGAATTCCTTCAATGTATTTTGGAAACAATTCTATAAATGTCAGTATGTTTTATGCTAATTCTTCATATACAATGCATTAATTTTATAGGGATTTAAATCACTAGGTTTTATTATTCCTTTTACATTGTGTGCTTCTTTGAGAAGAAACATGACTCCTTGATTTATCTTTATACAATGCTTTAATTGTTGAATGGCGTAGGGTTTTTAATAATAGGTCAAGTTCCTTCAGAATCTAGTTTGCTGATAACTTTTGTATAGGTGCCAAAACTCAGTCCCCCTTCTGAGTAAGTATGCCTTAATTAGATTAATAGTGTTTTCCTGATTGAGAGATGGTTTTAAATGGCTTTGAGGTCCTTTCTTGGGCAAACATTTTTAAATGCTTAAACACACACACACACACACACACACACACACACACACACGATCTCATTGAATATGGAATCCTTACAACACTCCTACAAGAAGGGCAAGTGTTTTTCCAGTTTTTCAGTTGAGGAATTAAGGTTTAGAGAGATTAAGGGACTTGCTGACGACCAAGCCAGGATTTAAGGCTAGTTCTTCTGATTCTAAAATACCAAAACACCACACCATCAAATCTAGAATTGTATCCTGTAGAGATGAATACACTTTCTCTGCCATATTCCAGGGGAGATAAGCCTATCATATCAAAATGTTTCCTTTTAAGCTTTAGCCTCTGGATCAAAAGATTAGTTTCCTCTAATTTATTGCACTAAATTAAAGGAGACTAATGAGTGTGGATTTTGTTTTGTCAGCCTGTCTCCTTCAGATGAACGAAGATCGACTTCAGTGAATTATAAAAGGTACTATCTTCTAACAGTATTTACATTAACATGATTTATGTTTGTTAATTATTGCAAAACATTTTAGTGTATGTCCCCTGACTTGTATCATTTTCCTTTTTAAAAATGTACATCTTTGTTTTCACTTCAAAATATATTGTGAACATTTTCTTTTGACAACAGAGTCTAGTGACTTGATGATCATATATGTTTTATATTGTTTCATTTCAAAAATGTGTTGTAATTTCCTTAACCAATTTCCTCTTGTTGGTCCTGTCGGTTATTTCATTTTCCTTCCTTTTTTCAGAGAAATAAATTCTGTTATCAAAATCTTTATATAGTTTAGATAACTTCCTTAGGTTAAAGTCTTGCAAAGGAAATTACTGGTAAAAGAGTTTGGACATTTTTAAGACTTTGGAAACAAATTTTGCCCAGTTTTTCCCAGAAGTGCTATGAAATTTACACTCTGAAACATGGAGCCTGAGATTTCCTAATCCCCAGTCTCCTTGCCAATATTTTCAAATTTTTAATTTTTGCCAATTGGAGAGTTGAAATTGTTTCTTTTTATTGGCATATTTTTTAATCCTCACCCCAGGATATTTTTACTGATTTGAGAGAGAGAGAGAGACACATCTCTCACCTCTCACACCAGGATTGAACCCAAAACCTAGGTACATGCCCTGAGAGGTAATCAAAGTCCAACTGTGCCACCAGGCAGGGACTTATTTGCAAATTTTTGAATGACTGGGACAATAAACATTTTCCCTGTGTTTTTATCTTCCCTGGTTTTGCATGTATTGATTGTTTATCTTTGGGAAACAAAATTATTTTTATTTTCAATGGGAATAGGTTTGGTTTTATCTTTAGAAACGTCCTCCCTACTTCAGTATTATATAAATATTAATTCACATTTTCCTTTAGTTTTATGATCTTATTTTAATGTACATATAATTTTAATACAGCTAAAACACATCTTGGAGTATGATATAAAAGAAAATTTAAAAAACTAAATGGGCTCTGCCCAAGTAGCTCAATCTGTTATAGTGTCATCCCCATAGGCCAAGGTTATGGGTTCGATCCTGTGAAGGCCCAAGCAAGAATCAACCAATGGATACTTAAATGAGTAGAACAACATATCATTGTTTTTCTCTGTGTTTCTCTCTCCCTCCCCCTTCCTCTATCTCTCTAAAATCAAGAAATGGAAATTTAAAATAAATAAATAAAAATAATAGAATATATGTACCCTATATTGTCCAGGGAAATTTAACTATGTGCCTGTACTATCTGAAATTATATTTATATAGGATACATAAGCCATACTTTATGGCAACAATGGATCAGACAGCGAAATAAAAAGGCCATAAACAAAACAGAAAACATGGTGATATTTGCCTAACATTAGCAAGAATTTAATAAACACGAAAGCAGTGAAAGAACTCATAGAGAAGATGGCTGCAAGCAGGACCAGAGGGAGGGTGAGTGTGTGAGAGAGTGAGCGAGTGTGTGAGAGAGCATGAGTGGATGTGAAGGTGGACAACCAAACCCAAGCAGTGCAGAGCCCTGGAGCAGAAGGTTCCTGTGCTGTGGACGGGAGCAGTCAGTTACTTCGGTAAGCGGCCCTTTGGGGTGCTTCTCCCTATGCCTGGGGAGGTCCCACTATTTTCGAAGATCCCAGGTGTTCCTGGGAGAAGGCAGTGGAAGTGGCTAGGGCCCAGCAACCTGAGCCCACCAGCACACCTAGCACCATCAGACCAGTGGACACTCTGTAGTTGAGCTCCCAAGGTACTGGTTGCAGGAGCCTCAGACAGCCTGAAGCCCAGCACCATCCCCCATAGTAGCAGCCCCATCAGAGTCAAGATATAGCCCCAGCAACAGAGACTGGGGAGCAGACATCCATCCCCAGGCAACAGAAGCACAGACCAGCAGCTGAGACCCATCCCTAAAAACTACAGCAAAAGCTGAGCAGGAGTTGAGCCCCATGGGCAGCAGCATTCCCTAGCTGCCAGCGGCAGGATCTGGGGCTCCACAGAGGTCTGTGCTGTCCAGTAGCTCACAAGAGCAGTGGGAAACCTGAGCCCAAGAGAAATTAGTGCTATCCAGCTGCCCCTTCTCGGGAACTGCAGGGTGCAGGGGCACCAGAAAGGCCTATGTGACCCAGCAGGGACTGCGTGATCTAGTTACCCGAGGGACCTGTGGGGTGCTGAAGCATCAGAGAGGCCTGTGCGACCCAGCAGGGACTGTGCCATCCAATTACCCCAGGGACCTGCAGAGTGCTAAAGCACCAGAGAGGCCTGTGTGACCCAGCAACCCATAACATAGGTATAGATTCTGGTCCCCAAAGGGACTGTGCCATCCAGTTACCTGTGGGACCTGCAGGGTACGGGGGCACCAGAAAGGCCTGTGCGACCCGGAGGCACACAAGATAGGCATGGAGGATGTGAAAATGGAGGCAGAGTGAATAGAAGCTACACAGATGATCTCCCAGGACCAAATGGGAATTACAACTAAAATAAAGAAAAATCCTGGGAAATAAGCAACAGAAAAGCAGCAGGACACGACCATATAACCAGGGAAACTGGTAGGATCTGCGGAGGTGCTAGAGGGTGGCAGGCTGGGAGCCCATGGACAGTAGTAGTCTTAGCTCCCTTGGGGAATAAAGACCAAGCCCGCTCCACAGCACAGAGAGCTAGGACAGAGAGCTAAAATAGCCTCAGCCACTCACCTGGGGACTACTGCAGAGGGAGGGCAGACTGGGCTAGAAGTCTGTGGGAACACCCGGGATTTGGAGGGCACTCAGAGTTTTTGCTGAGTTGTGGCCACAAAAAACAGTGGCCAGTGTGCTTCTTCCCCAAGGTGTGGGGGAAAGCAGCGGCTCCTCCACCCCTTGGAGAGTCTGCCTTTCCCCAGGTGAAGTAAAGAGATGCAAATTGAGGCTCATTAGCAACCAGCATCTATCCCACCCTCTGGAAATCCTCTTATGTAGAACACCAGGGCTACATTCCAAGGCACTGAGTTACTGAGACTACTAGCCACCAGGAAAAAGCTACAGGATAACTGAACCTTTCCTGGGCTTGCAAATCTACCCCCAAAAATAAGACTTGACAGTAGTGTTTAACGTGGGCCCACCCAGGCTCATCCAAACCCAGTAGAGGGAGCCACAAACAGCAGAACACCAACACCCAAAGGGAAAATTTGGCAGGCTCCAAAACCCACTAAGATAGCCAAAAAATGGTGAAATAAAGAAACAAACCCCAAATGAAAGAAAAAGAGAACTCTATAGAAGAGGAGATCAATGAAATGCACTAAGCAAATTATCAGAGGTAGAGTTGAGAGCCATGGTCTTGAGGAAGCTCAACAGCATGAGTAAGTACATTAACACCATGAGTAAAGATATAGAAACACTGAAAACCAGCCAAGTGGAAATGAAAAATGACATAGCAGAAATAAAGAACACATTAAAAGGACTAAACAGCAGAGTAGAGGAAGCTGAGGACTGAATCAGTGAATTAGAATACAGGGTAGAAAAAAATCAACCAATCAAAAAACCAAAAGGAAAAAACAATTAAAAAACAGGAAGACAGCTTAAGAGAACTGTGGGACAACTGGAAACGTAATAACATTAGCATGAAAGAAGTCCCCGAAGAGGAAGAAAATGGGCAAAGGTTAGAGAATATATTTGAAGAAATAGTGACAGAAAACTTTCCTAATGTGGTGAAGGAAGGAGGCATTCAAGTTCAAAAAGCACAGAGAGCCCCAAGTAAGAAGAACCCAAACAGGCCCACACCAAGACACATAGTAATTAAAATGCCAAAAATTAAAGACAAAGAGAGAATCCTAAAGGCAACAAGAGATAAGCAACAGGTTACCTACAAAGGAAACCCCATAAGGCTCTCAGCCGACTTCTCAACAGAAACACTACAGGACAGAAGGGAGTGGCATGAAGTAATCACGGTCATAAAAAACAAGGATCTGAATCCAAGACTACTCTATCCAACAAGACTATCATTCCAAATAGAAGGTCAAATAAAGAGCTTTCCAGACAAAAATAATAGCTAAGGGAATATATTAACACCAAACCAGCACTGCAAGATATGCTAAAAGGACTGCTGAAATTAGTAGAAGAAATAGGAAGAAAAATAGAACCACACTAAACAAAAAAGTACATATCAATGATCACCTTACATGTGAATGGTTTGAATGCTCTGACAAAAAGACAGAGTAGCTGACTGAATAAGAAAGCATGACTCACATATATGTTGTTTACAAGAGACGCACCTCACAACAAAAGACTCACATAGGTTGAAAGTGAAGGGATGAAAAAAAATCTTTCAAGAAAACAGAAAGCAAAAAAAAGCTGGGGTATCAATACTCATATCTGATAAAGTAGATTTCAAAATGAAGGCCTTAACTAGAGACAAAGAAGGCCACTACATAATATTGAAAGGATCTATGCAACAGGAAGATATAACCTTGGTAAACATATATGCACCCATTATAGCAGCACCAACATATATTAAAAATCTTCTGAAGGACTTCAAAGGAGAAATCAACAGCAATACAATCATAGCAGGGGACTTTAATACTTCACTGCCATCACTGGATAAGACCTTCTAGACAAAAAATTTACAAAGAAACACAGACTCTAAATGAAGCTCTAGATAAAATGGATTTAATAGATATCTACATTGAATTACACCACAAAACTGCAGAATTCACATTCTTCTCAAGTGCACATGGGACATTATCAAAGATAGACGACATGTTAGAGTACAAACTAAGTCTCTACAAGTTCAGGAAGATTGAAATCATATCAAGCATATTCTCAGATCACAATGGCATGAAACTAGAAATCAATTGCAACAAGAACATGCAATGACATTTGAAAACATGGAGGCCAAATAGCATGTTATTGAACAATGAATGGGTTACCATGGAGATCAAGGAAGAAATTAAAAACTTCCTAGAAACCAATGAAAATGAACACACAACAAAACAAAAAGTATGGGATGCAGCGAAAGCAGTTCTGAGAGGGACGGTCATAGCATTACAGGTCTAACTCAAGAAGCACAAAAAATTTCTAATAGACTATCTAACCTCACAACTTAAAGAACTAGAAAGCAACCAGACAGAAAAACCCACAGCAAGTAGAAGGAAGGAAATAGTAAAGATCAGAGCAGAAATAAATGACATGGAGACCAAAAAAAAAATTCAAAGGATCAATGAAACAAAGAGCTGGTTCTTTGAAAAGATAAACAAGATTGATGGACCCTTAACTAGACTCACCAAGAAACAGAGAGAACCCAAATACACAAAATCAGAAATGAAAGAGGAGAAATAATAACTGACACTACAGAAATGCAAAGGATTATTAACACATATTATGAACAATAATATGGCAACAAATTTGACAATCTAAGTAAAATGGACAAATTTCTTGAAACACATAGTCCCCAAAACTGGACCGGGAAGAGACAGAAAACTTGAACAGACCAATAACAACAAAATAAATTGAAGATGTAATCAAGACTCTCCTGGCAAACAAAAGCCCAGACCTGAACGGCTTCACGGGGGAATTTTAAAAAACATTCAAAGAAGAACTAATACCCATTCTCTTCAAATTATTTCAAAAAGTTCAAGAAGTAAGACTTCCAAACTCGTTTTATGAGGCCTGCATAATTCTAATTCCAAAACCAGAAAGAGGCACTACAAAGAAAGAAAACTACAAATATCCCTGATGAACATAGATGCCAAAATCCTGAACAAAATACTAGCAAATTGAATCCAGCAATACATCAATAAAATTATTCACCATGACCAAGTGGGATCCATCCCAGGGATGCAAGGATGGTACAATATTCACAAATCAATAAATGTGATACACCACATAAACAAAATGAAAGATAAAAATCATTTGGTCATATCAATAGATGCTGAAAAAACATTTGACAAAATCTAGCACCAATTTCTGATAAAAATACTCAGCAATCTGGAAATAGAGAGATCATATCTCAGCATAATAAAGGCTATAGATGAAAGACATAGAGCCAACATCATACTCAATGGGCAAAAACTAAAAGCATTTTCCTTAAGAACAGGAACAAGACAAGGATGCCCACTTTCACCACTCTTATTTAACATAGTACTGGAAGTCTTAGCCACAGCAATCAGACAGGAAAAAGAAAGAAAGAAAAGGACTCCAAATTGGCAAGGAGGAAGTAAAACTGTCATTATTCACAGATGACATGATACTATACATAGAAAACCCCAAAGAATCCATCAAAAATTTACTAGACTGAATAAATGAATTTGGCAAAGTAGCAGGATACAAAATTAATGTCATGAAATCAATGACATTCTTATACACCAATGATGAACTCACAGAAAAAGAAACTAAAAAAAATCCCATTTACCATTGCAGCAAAAAATTAAGATACCTAGGAATAAACTTAACCAAAAAAATAAAGGACCTATTTGCAGAAAATTAAAGGGCATTGAGAAAAGAAATAGAGGAAGATAAATAAAGTGGAAGCACATAACTTGTTCATGGATTGGAAGAATTAACATCATGGAAATGTCCGTACTACCCAAAGAAATCTATAGATTCAATGCAATCCCCATCAAAATACCAACAACATACTTCACAGAACTAGAACAAATACTTCAAAAGTTCATATGGAACCTAAAAAAATCTCAAATAGCCACAGCAATCTTGAAAAAGAAGAACAAAGTTGGAGGAATCACATTACCAGATTTCAGGTTATACTACAAAGCCACTGTAATCAAAACAGCCTGGTACTGGCACTAGAACAGGCATGTAGACCAGTGGAACAGAACAGAGAACCCAGAAATGGACTCAAGGCAATATGCTCAATTAATATTTGACAAAGGTGGCAAGAGCATACAGTGGAGTAAGGATAGCCTCTTTAAATTGGCTGCTACATGCAAAAAAATGAAACTAGCCCATCAACTTACACCATACACAAGAATAAACTCAAAATAGATAAAAGACTTAAATGTAACTCTTGAATCCATAAAAATCCCAGATGAAAATATAGGCAACAAAATTTCAGACATTATACGCAGCAGAATTTTTACTGATACATCACCTAAGGCAACAGAAACAAAGGAGAAAATGAACACATGGACTACATCAAACTCAAAAGCTTCTGCACAGCAAAAAATACAATCATCAAAATGGAAAGGCAACCCACTGTATGGGAGAGCATAATTTCTAATGATATATCAGATAAGGGGTTAATTTCCAATACATATAGAGTGCTCATACAACTCAACAAAGGAAGACAAAGTTCCCAATTAAAAAATGGACAAAGGAACTAAATTGACACCTCTCCAAACAGGACATACAAATGGCTAAGAGACATATGAAGAAATGCTCAACATCACTCATCATCAGAGAGATGTATATTCAAACAACAATGATATATCACCTCACACCTGTCAGAATGGCAGCCATCAAAAAATCATCAAACAACAAGTGTTGGCGAGGGTGTGGAGAATAGGGGACTCTAGTACACTGCTGGTGGGAATGCAGACTGGTGCAGCCACTATGGAAAACACTATGGTGTTACCTCAAAAAATTAAAAATTGAACTTCTTTTTGACTCAGTGATCCCACTTCTAGGAATATACCCTAAGAAGCCTGAAACACCAATCAGAAAGAATATATGTACCCCCATGTTTGTAGCAGCAGTATTTACAATAGCTAAGATATGGAAACAGCCCAAATGTCCATCAGTGGACAAATGGATCAAAAAGCTGTGGTACACAAACACAATGTAGTACTATGCAGCTGTAAGAAAGAAAGATCTCTTATCCTTTGGGACGACATGGAGGGACCTGGAAAGTATTATCTTAAACAAAACAAGGCAAACAGAGAAAGACAAGTATCATATGATCTCACTTATTTGTGGAGTATAATGGACATAACAGTCTGAGGAAAGGGGTAGTCCCAGAGACGTGGAAGTGGGGTACAGACTGACAATCTCCAGAGGAGGGGATGGTGGGGGAGAGATAAACCACAGAACTTATATGCATGTGTGCATGAACAATGGACATGGACAAGAAAGCTGGGGACAGGGTGGGGAGGGAGGGGAGAGGGGAGTCATTGGGGGAAAAAGGAGAAACATTTGTAACAAAAATAAATTAATTAATTAAAAAAAAGCCAATCTATTTGATTTCAAAGAGTTTTAAACAGTGTATCGCAAAAAAAAAAGGGGGGGGGTGTGGGGATAAATAAAGAAAAGTAAATAAATAAGCTTGAAAAAATCAAAAATTATTTGCAAAATATATAACAGAGAGAAAGTTGCTATCTTGTAATGGAATGCACTCATTCAAATAACTTTTAAAAGTACTAAATAAATGGAGCAATGAACAAATGAGAATGTCAACCGTGAATTTTCTCTGGACTATAGCCAATCTTCTTTTGCAACATTTCTATACTTTCTGGTTTATTATCTGCTGGCTTGTCTTTTTTTAATATTCTGAAAAATAAACTTCTTAATTAAAGAGAGAGTACAAATGTACATTAGTATATAAATAGGAAGCCACAGAAACAGATTTATCAGAAAAGTAAAATTAGTTCCCCTGCACTAACTGGAAAAGCACGAATCATGTATTAAGTATACCAAGCATGGTTTAAAAATAAATACCCATTAGTAAAATTTTGTTCTATGTGATAAATAAGGCAAATTTACAAAAAGGAAATGACATTCTAATTGATAACTCATTCTTCTCTCTCTCTCTCTCTCTCTCTCTCTCTCTCTCTCTCTCTTTCTCTCTCTCTGTCACACACACACAATACAATACTCTAAGAGTATCACTTGGCTTACTAAAACAGTTTAACGGAGCTGAAAGGCCCTAGTGCTGAAAAATGACAAAAGACATGTATATATCTCATTTGAATCTCCTAAACAGCCTACATGTATAACAGGCAATCATCAATATCATCCCATTGTAAAGACAGGGATTCAGCCTCAGTACCGTGACCTCCTGTTTTGTGTTTAAACTGAGTGAACACTTAAAATTGCCTCCTAGAGGACATTTGACAAAGCAGTCCGGGCCCCACCAATTGACTTAGAATCTTGGGATGGGGCCGAGTAATTGCTATGTCTTAAAAGTGTCTCAGATGGTTTTAATGTGCAGCCAGGATTAGAGGGAAAAAAGCAAAATTTTGACACATAATATTCTGACTTAAATTTTTGTGCTAATTTTATTGATTTTATTATACCTGCCAACAAGAGATACGTTATATAAATATACAAGTCCTAAAGCATACAGGTTTTTTTATAGGTGAATAAGATTTGGAACCGTTAAGATATTTTCCTGTGTCTGCAGTGGTACAGATTTAAGAGGTTATGTTTCTTGTTATCACACATATCTTTAGAAATATCGATCTAAAAGGCTAATAAAGAGCTAAGTCTACACTTTACGCATCAGATATTAAAAAAATGATCAAAAATGTTTTTTGAAGCCTTACTGTCCTGATCGGAATAATAAAATATTATGACAAATTTAGGATTCAAAAGAAATAAAAGTATTTGCCAAAGTTGATTGAAATAGGTTGCTTTAAAACACTTTGATTATTTCACAGTCAATTTGAAGATATTTATTATTTTAAAGCAAAAATATTTGCTATATTGTTTGGTATTCTTCCTTAGGGTTAAATGTTTAAAAATTTTAATTGTTAGCAGATGTTAATTTTGAATAAGTATGATAATGAGATAAAGACCATGTTTAATAATTAATATACTAAATTATACATTCAAGCAAGTTTCTTCTTTAAACATTTATTGGACAAGTAATAGTAATATTCACATTATTTTAGCATGCCTTGCCGTGCTAGATTCGTGAAGCCCATTTGCAAGTCATTTGGAAGCTTTTTCTAGAAAAGCTGACGTTTGCCAATGTTGCTTCTTACCTTAAATATTCTATAATACCAGTTAATTAGTCTCACAGTGTAAAGATCATAGAATTTATTATAGATGCTTGGAAGACATTCATTTCATCAGCAACACATTAAAGATGCAACCAACATCTTGCTTATGTTAATGAAAATGTTTACTGTGGACTGGCGCTTGAAACAGAAGCTGATCTTATGAAATTAAAAGATCAGTTAAAATAAATTACATAACAACGTTCAGGTGAAAATATGATCTCAGTTCAAAAGTTTAACAATACTAAATTGACATAGTATCAAATAGCTTTTTTTATTTGTATTAAAAAGATAATCTCATATCTAAATTTCACAATGAATCCTAACAAAGGGAGAATTACTATCAGAAGGAGGCAATTTTGAGGAGTTAAAAGTAGCCAGATTCTGAGACTAGCAGGAGCTAGGTTCAAATGTGGATCAAATGTTTAGTAGGTGAGTGAACTTGAAGCACGTTTCTTAAAGGCTTTTGACTTTAGATCCTTAGTTGCTGAATGGAGATAAAAATACCTGCTCTGTGTGTTTTTTGAGGATGCAAGAGATGACAAATGAAGAATGACTAACACTCAAAACATATAGTCTATTTTTTTCTTTAATGTCATGAAATCCTGTAGATCTTGGGTTAAATCTGATTACAGTCATCTATCACCTTGCGTTATATATGACTCAGTTTCCTTTGTTTTAGAAAACATGGGGCCATGTTTTAATATATCTTCCAGTGTATAATAAGGATGATAAACAATATTGAGCAAAAAAAAAAAAAAGAATATATTTAGTTATATATTTATTAAAACCATTCACTTTGTATAGTATGATTAAGGACAATGCAGCAGAGATCATTCTTAAACTATAATAAAATCTTGAGCTTATAAGGAAACTATAATACAAATTTTGATTTCAAACAAAGGGACTTTTCTTCATCTCTACAATCATCGATTTTTAGCTTTGGATAGTAATTGCCTCTGATCCAATTAACCTTGAGTAGGCTAAAGGAGACACATAGTTTAATTGTTGCTTCCAGGGACACACTCTTGTGGACAGGAGCCTTGTTGTGATAAATTGCAACATGAGCTCAGCTTTTCCCTTGCTCCCAACCCAAAACCTATGCCATGCAACTTGCCAGTGCCTTCTTGCTGTGGATGAAATTATGCATATGTGCCACTCTTTATCACCAGAGTCAACCATGTGACTTGCTTTGTCCAAAGAGATATAAACAACACAAGTAAAGGCTTGAAATGTACTTACATTCAGGCTTATTCTCTTGTGCCTCTGACATTACCATGACAACACGCCAAGGCTAACTTGTGGAAGGATGAGAGATGGATGGGGCAAAGTAGGTTTATAGTTGCAAGTATGAGAAACACAGAGTTCATTCCTGTATTGTTATTTATTAATTATTATAGTATTTTGTATTACAAATTTAAACTACATTTGCCAGCCCCTTATATGGAGCAGAGTAGCCCCAGTTGTCCAAGTTGACAACCAGTTGACACCCAGACATTTGAGAAAGCCCAGCTAGATCGGCATAGCCACCTACCCAAACTTCAGCTTTCCTCAGACATTTTACACAGATTTATTATTGTATAACATTGATGTTTTATGGCTGGTTTTTATTATATGGCATTATTATGGCAATAGATAACTGTGACAGCTATCTTTAGAATTTTTTTTTAATGTTTGAAAAGATGATGTTGTGAACTGAGCAAACATCCCAAAGCAATCTATTATACACTGCTGTGTGAGGTTTTTTTTTAACAAAAGTTTATAAAGTAAGTATAATAATGCCAGATTTTAATTTATAGTTGTTTCAATAGATGTATGGAAGGGTGACACCTGGGACAAACATGCATTGGATGTTCAAGGTTAATCATCCACACCTGGAACAGAGCGGGATGCTCCCCAGTGCCCCGATAATCTCACAGTAGTAAAATGAGCCTTTGTATAAAAACTAAATAAATATTTTCAAAGGATTAAATCACATACAGTTAAGCTTTTAGACATGAAACTCTTGAACAGATATTGATGCCTAAGGCATTTTTCTTTCACATGGCTTTTGTAGCATTAAGTCACATTTTCTAAAAATAGCAAGATATCAATCCATAAGTGTTCACCTTCTCTCATTACTTTAAATCCCTCCATACCCCACAAACTCCAAGTCCTGACCACTTGCCTGGACTCCAGACAAATGTATTCAATTGCCTGCTAGACATTTCTTTCCAACTGGAGGTCTGTCAGGCACCTCCTACTCAACATATCCAAAGAGAAATCTACTATTTTTCACTGAAAACTGACATTTGGATTTCCTGTCTCTCTGAATGTCTCCACCCATCACCACGCCAAGACTTGAGAGTCATTCTTCATCCTTTCTTTCCGTCAGCTCCCTTATAACTTCCAAACCTTATAATGAGTAAGGTGGTCCACACATTTACAAAAACTATTCATCACAATTTGCTTGGCCAGCAGGAGCCCGGCTATTTGTATTTTAGTAATCCATATTGATCACTAAAATATCAAAGCCATCCATTTTTCACAATAATCTGGTTGGAATTACAACACAGCCCCAGAGTAGAAAAATGTGAAGGCTTATTTTTAAATAATAATGTCAAAGCATTATTTGTTTTAATGTTCCTACCTCCATGTACGGTTTTGAGAACAGCCTTGCATAAAACCCCAGGATTTTCCATCTTCTCTGTCCAACAACTAATCAATCCTTTCAAAAATCTTTTTTTTTTTCCCCCAATGCAAAGGTTAAAGGGGAGGGAGAGGGGGAGTTTGAAAAGTTAAAAGATACCAACAGTTATCTGGCATGAGACTCTTGAAGAAATTGTTAATGCCTCAATGTTGCATGCTTTTCAGTGGCCTGGTGACTGAACTTAAACAGAACTTCAATAAAAGTCATACAGAAAAAAAAATAAATGGAATGAAATCTAAGGAGCTCAGCAATTATGGTAGAAATGTTTATCTAAGGAAAAAAAAACTAAACATCAATTTTTAAATCCCTTTTTATTATAAAATATAAAGGGACTGAAAGTTTATCTCTAGATTGAGTTGGGCAAATGAAATGCACATGTGTTGAATATACACTGATTTTTCCCAAATATTGAATCTGCTACGTGGTTTATTCAACTCTGCTCCTGGTGTGAAATCCTGAGTGCACAGCATGGATAGTCTTGCAGAATCCAGGAAGCTGAGCATATGAGGGTCTTGACAGTGACATACCTTTTCCGAAACAGGTGCCCCTGTGCAGATAGGAAAACCTTGAGGAAGCAATGAGTGGAACTGATATGTTCAGTTTCAGTATTCATGGTTTATAGTGAACATCCAGCATTCAAACAGGACCCCCCTGATCTGTTGAAGCTGCTGTGTGTGTGTGCCGAGGTGTTACGCAGTGAATAAGATATGTCCATTATTAAGATGTGGGGAAAGTAATCCAATCTTAGTCTACATACTAATCAAGAAGAGGAAGTTTGTAGACACCCAACCCGGTAGTTCCATTATAGACAAAGCTCAGAGGATTCAGAATGAAAATTGTCAAAACCTTGCAGGGTCATTAAAGCAATAAAAGAAACTAGTTCCCCCCATTAGTAAGAAAACTGGAGAAATTCCACAAAGGTCTATGGGTTAGTTAATAATATTGAATCAATATTATTTCCTGTTTTCAATAATAGTTCTATGATTGTGTAAGATATTAACTTACAGCAGGAGGGATGGCCCGTAGAGTGACTTTCTCAACTTTTTTTGCAATATTTTTGCAAGTCTGAAATCATTTCAAAATAAAAATGAGAAAACAATAAAAAAATTTTAAAAAGTAAAATGAATAGTCTCCCAATAAGAAGTGATTTGAAGTAGGCGGTATTTATGTAGCAGATATTACAAACGTAAGCTTTAGATCCCATTTCTAAAGCGCAATGTGCATTCATAAAAATACTGGTCATTTCCTTAATGTAGTATTGGTCCTGTTCAGTGAGAAAAGTCTCAAAGCACAATGTAAGAACAGTGTGGAAGCACCAGCAATGCATTCAGCAAGCTTCAATAACACACGGAGACCAAGAATACAGGCGAGACCTGAGTGAAGAGATCTCTAGGGAGATTTTAAATGAGACAAAGAAAAATAAATATCAGAAATCACTACTAAATACAATTTGATGAATATGATTGTGAGTAACTAAAAAGGTCTTCACATTGTTGTGAGGATTAAGTGTTAATATTTAATATTGAATATGTAAAGGATTTAGTATATTGTTCGTGCATAGTTAAGTACCCAGTTAATGGTAAATATTAAATACATAGATTGTATTTCAAAATGGAAAAATCAATGATTCTCAACAGATCTTTTGGCTTAATAAAATCTTGAGTTTAATATAAATTATTTGGGGGGGGGTAAACCAAGGTGGCATGTATAAGTTATCTTTTGCTGCATAACAGATGATCTTAAAAGTTAGTGTCGTGAAACAACACTATGTATTATCTCTTAGTTTCTGTGGGTCAGGAATATGAACACAGTTGAACTGGGACCCCTGGCTCTCAGGGGTTTTCATAAGACTGTAATCGAGATATTGATGTGGGCTGCAGTCATCTGGTCTCATAGCGAACTACCATAGACTGAGCGGTGTATAGAAAACAAACATTTGTCTGTCCCGGTTCTGGAGACTGGAAGCCCAGTATCCTGTGTGAGCATGGTTGGGTTCTGATGAGAACCCTCTTCTGGGTTGCAGACAACTGGCTTCTCGTTGTATCTTCACATGGCAGAAAAAATGAAACAGCTCTCTGGGGTCTTCCTGAAAGGGTACTAATCCCTCATGACTTCACCTCCCAAAGCCTTTCTCCTAATACCATCATGTCAAGAATGAGGACATCAATATACGAATTGTAGAACACAAACATTCAGTCAATAAAAGAGCTCAAGGTCCAGCTGGGGAAGAAGCCACATCTGAGCTCATGCAATTCATGGTTGGGTGGTTGGATGAAGCAACTCAATTTCTCACTGCTACTTGGCCAGAGGTTGCCCTCCATTCCCTGCCATGTGGGCCTCTCCATAGGGTGCTCACAGCATGATAGCTCACTTCATCGAAGCGAACAAGCAGGAACTGCGGGTCAGATAGTGTGCTAGCAAGATGGGAGTCGCAGTCTTTTTGAACTGTTTGATTTAAGCAAGTCACTTTATGGAGCTACGGTGTTATAGTCTAGAGTATGGGCTCTGGAGTAGACCCTGCAATTTCCCTATAAGTAAAAATGGGAATAATTATAATGCATACATCATATTGTTTTTTGTGATTGCATCGTGCAATTGAATTGATACACATAAATCACTTAGGAGACTGCCAGGAATAACAATAATAGTAATAATAATAGTACTCAGCTAGCACAGTTGTTGAGAAGATTAAATGAGAAGATGAATGGAAGTTCTGAGCACAAGGCCTGGCTAGCTTACATTCAACGTGTCTAGTCTCATCAATGTTTACATTCCCACCCTAGAGAGAGGAGGGTCCCCCTCTGTGGCTACTGTTTACCCCATCTGCTGTTCCTCCAAGTTTCTATAATGGGAGGTTAAGTGATCTATAGAAGTTCAGAAGCACAACCCAGTGCATCCCCAATGTTCGTGACAGTTAGCGTGTCTCACTCTGGCTCTATGACTGGAAGTACTTCTGTGCCACCTGTCCAAGAGCCAGTGAGAATGTTGGGCAGACACGTGCAGCTTCGCACAGTAAGCGGAGGAAAGGGGTCCACAGGCTTTCAGAAAGATTGAGGGGACTCGGGTGTCAGTCAGGTGCATGACACCAACTGGGATCGTTAGGACACTCGGGCTGCACAGGGGAAGGTGGCCCTTCGGGTACAGAGCAGTGAGACCGCTCTGTACAGCTCTGACATGAAGGGGGACACTTCCAACATTTTTTCTTAGGGACACAAGTTCCAGTAGACTCCTGTTGAGGTCCCGCTGGGAAATACTGTTTCTGAGCAGCCTGGATGGAAACAAAATGGTGGCATTTTTAGAAAGAAAAAACAAACTTTCTCTGTTACTTAAATCCAAATACTAGAGTAAATATTAGAATCGAGGGTCCTTTTAAAGTCATGTCAACGCTGCAGAAAGAAACACAGTAAAGTTGAATAAGGATTTCTATTATATAGTCATCCACGTAAGCTGACTGACTGGTAAATAAAGTGTAGTGTGATTATTATATGGGCCACAGACAGTATATGTATAGAGAATTTCCTGCATGAGGGAACTAACCCTCGTAGATGAAATAAGAAACACTGGGCATTTTATACGATTTTTACAAGCAAAACAGAGATCTGAAAATAAAAGATCCTGAAATGAGTTCCACCTTACATTGAATTCCAGGGTACGTATACTTTCTGGTTTCTTTTAAGTAAAAACAATGCGTTTTCTCTCATAGTCCCCAACTCAGACCACCCCCATGAACTCACTGGCCACCTTTGGTTTTAGTGACTTGTCATCAGAGACAACAAGGACAGAAGAGAACTGAACGACAGCCAAGCAACCAGAAAGAACATTTTAAATGTTACCTCTTAAACAAGTAAATTAGGATAGAGCAAAATATCCCATAAAGGGAAGCTCTTTGAGGAAAATAAAAAACTATATGTATGCCTATGCAAATATAAATATAGACACACATGAAAATATATACCACTGCCTCCAAAAGAATAGCAATATATTACATGTATAATTATTTTATTGTAAGATTCAAAGACAGTGAGGTATGAAATCATAACAGAATAAACCAAAGATAGTCCACAATTACATTTTAAAATCATAACAATGATATCCTTTGACGACCTGAGCTTCCAAAATTTAGAAATTTGGATTTTTTTCCAGTACTGAATTGGAAATGTTGCCAAGTAACAAAAATAGAACTTTTTAAACAAGAATTACTTCTCAGGGGGAATGGCCCCAAATCCCAGGCATTTTCAGAGAATTGTGATTGTTTCTGCGCAGTGAGCAGACATGCAGCTTCGGCCAATCGGGAAGGGAGTCCTGGGGAGTGTTTTAATGGTGAAAAGTATCTGGCCCCTGCCTGGTGATAGAACTCACTTAGCAGTGCTCCTGAGAATACCAGCTGGCCCTCCAGTCTGCTCTGAGGTCTTGTAAGAGGCCAGGGCAGGCCAGTGCCAGTACCAATGGCTGGAGCGAGGGCACTGCGGGGCGGGGACAGCGATGGGCAAGTTACAGACTGGTTAGGCCTTTGACCTTGAGACTGTAAGTCAAAGGACATGGATTATAATTTTAGTTTATACCTTTAAATAGCAGTAGACTTCTGAAGACTTAACTAACCTTGATAAACCCTCTCTGTCTCATCCCTAAGAAAGGTTATACAACATAACAGGTTTCTTTCATGAGGAATAAATGAGATAATGTATGTAAAACTCTCAAAATAGTACACAGGACATTTGAAGATCTCTATAAAAGTAGCCACTATTATCATCTTAGATTTGGAACCGCTTGAGGTAATCTCCCCTACTTATTGGCCCTAACAGTACTCAGGATATCTTACAAGGGAGGCATTGAGAGAACACCTTCACAATCAGCGGAATATGTTAAGTTCCACGTTAAATGCAGCAGAGTGGTTAAAAGCTTGGGCTAAATTTGAAAATGACTGAGTTGAAGGGCTAGTTATGGAAAACAGCAATGTAACCTTTAACAACTTTTGAATTCCCCTAAGCCTCCTTTTATTCATCTGTGAAATGGAAAAGATGATAATAGTTCCTTACCTGCGAGATGGTTGAGGGGAATAATTGTCTGTGAAGGACTTGACATGGTGACTAGTATAAAGCAACTTATCAATAAACATTAGCTGTTCATACAATTAATAAAATAATTGCATACATAAAAGAATTAAGAAACATTACCAAATTTTAAAATAAAAACATTTTATGTTTTGGTTGGTAGTTCTATACTAAATATATAAAGTAACAAATGAAAGAGATGAAAGTAAAAACAATCTCGTTGTAACTGAAGCCAACAAAAAATAAATACATAAAGACATAGTCTTATATAAGCATCCGATGAATACAGAGAAAAAAATTGAGATAAAAAAATGATTCTTAATTTCTATTTGTTTCATTTGCACATTCTCACAACTGCTGTCTTTATGTACCTAATCACAATAATTCATTAATACAGTCACTCATTTACTAAATATGTTTGAGCATCAATTGGGTAATTAATAAGAAAGTGCTAGTTTCTATTCATATGGAGTCTACTGCCTGGTAGATGTGATAATAAATAAACCAAAAATACACCAACTGTTTTATATTGAGAATCCGGCTGAGAACTATGATGAAGTACGGAGTTCTATGAGGGCATTTAACAGTGAAATGTAATTTGGACAGGGGGCATTAGGCAGAGCTTCTCTAAGAAACGGACATCTAAGCTGGGACCTGAGGGAGAGCTGAAGTTATCTGGAGAATGAACAGTGGAGCCAGAAGCAAGCATAGGCTTAAGTCTGCGATGTGGGAGGGGTAGGAAGGGGAAGTTCCCAGGCAACCAGAGAAGACCAGCCTGGCCACAGCATGTGAGTGTCGGGAAAGGAGCTAGATGAAGCTACTCAAGTAGAGAGGGTCTGCAGTGCATGGAGCCTGGCTGGCCACACTAAGGATTTTAGTCTTGATCCTAAGAGTAAGAAAAGCTATTGGCTTGTATGGAATCATCAGAAATGTATATCTGTTCTGGTTCCTGACAGAGATCTTCTAAAACCTTTTTGAATAGGGGTTCGAGGGGGATCCTTTGTTCTAACGTTTAATTTTTGACCCTCCACTCTAACACAGAGTTCCTAAGGCTTTGGCAATTTCCTCAGTGATGGGAGCATCTGACAAAAAAAAAAAAAAATCCTAAATCCTTGGGGATTGGGGATTTCCTAGGTGATGGGAATGTCTTTTGTTCTAATCGGGTGACCCTTGGTGGGCTTCTGGATGAGGCTGGTCCTTGAAAGATCAAACCATGATTAGAAGTTTGGAAATTTTGGCTCCATCCCTGTTCCCCCAAGAAGGGAAGAAGGGCTGCATGTTGAGTTAATGATAAATTATGTCTATGTCATAGGATCTCTATCAAAACCCCCAAAATTTGGGGTTTGAGGTACCTCCAGGTTCATGAACAGATCCACAAGCCTGGAGGTTGGCACATCTTAATTCTACATGGACAGAAGGTCCTTCACTCAGGACCTATCCAGACCTCTTCCCATATATCTCTTCATATGACTATTCATCTGTACCATTATCATACCCTTTACCATATAGTAAACTGGCAAACATAACCTAAGTCTTGTGAGTGGTTCTAGCAAATATACCAATTCAAGAAGGGTGTTGTGGGAAACTTTGATCTGCAGCCAAAGTATGCGGAAGTTGTGGGCAACTGGAGGACCTACTACTTGCAACTGGCATTTGAAGTCAGGGGCACTTCTGTGGAACTAAGATCTGAACCTCTAAATGTTTAAAGAAACTACCTCTCGAGTAGTATCAGAACTGAACTGAGTTACAGGACATCTAGCTAGTGCCACAGAGAACTGTTTGGTGTGGGGGCATGAAGCCCACACATCTCGTGTCAAAAGCAACATGAGTGAGTAAAGGAGAAATATGGGAGTAATTTTTTTTTTTTCAACTCAGATGGTTTCCAAGCAGGGACACATTTTGAACAGTTTTGCAGGTTAGAAAAGTAATTCTTCTGTTTTTGTGGAGAAAAGGCTAAAGGCAAATTGCAGTAGACAGAAGGAGATTAATCCCCAAACTTCTGCAGTCCCCCATGTAGGAAACAATGTGTCCTGGATACTGGGAGGAGAGGCACAAAGAAATGGATGGATCCAGAAATATTTGGGAGACAGAACCTGCAGAACCTGGTGTTTGAGAGATTCTGGGGTAAAGTAGTGAAAGAGATATGACAAGAATAACTAAGAAAAGGACAAATCTTGGTGGTCAAATGGATGGATGATGATGATTGCCGGTATGGGGAGCACAGAAGAACAGGTGTATGGGGGTGGAGGTGGGAGGTGTGGTAGTGGTGGCAGTGAAATTAAGTCAAATAATAACTAAAAATATAAATACACAGCAAAAGTGAAAAATAAAGACAAAATGGAAAATACAACACTTCAATGGAAGATTTAGGGAACGAGCAGAACAAAGCATGACTTACTAAAGGCACCAATGATTTAAATGGGGAACAGTTCTGGTAACACCATAAATTTAATATCATTTGTAAGGAGAGAATTCTTACCATGGAGCAACATGAAGCTCCATAGTTATTTTTAGAATGTCTGGTCTATGCTCACCATAGACCAAAGGAAATAAAGCTGGTAGTATTTAGAATGCCCATTGGATATCAAACATACCAAACAAGGCACTTTTCATAATCCCCATGATAACCTCATGAGACAGATCTATTTTGCAGAAGTGGAAATAGAGGCTTGGAAAGGACTGGTCACCCAGGTAATGAGTAGCAAAAACAGGTGGCTGTAACTCCAATGGCCATGCTATCTCCCCCTCCTCCTCCTCCTCCTCCTCCTCCTCCTCCTCCTCCTCCTCCTCCTCCTCCTCCTCCTCCTTCTTCTTCTTCTTCTTCTTCTTCATTGATTTTAGACAGAGAGGAAAGGAGAGGGAGAGATAAAAACATTGATGAGAGAGAACATTGATTGGCCACCTCCTGCATGCCCCCCACTGGGGTTTTGGCCCACAACCTGGGCATGTGCCCTGACCAGGAATCAAACTGGCAACCTCTTGGTGCATGGGTTGATGCTCAACCACTGAGCCACACCGGCTGGGCCTATTTTTCCTTCATTAAGCTGCATCTTACTACAATAGGTATCCTGAGTGATTTCCAGATGTTCCTATGTCAGTATCTTCAGCAAATGTGTGATGATTATTGACTGTTCTTTTTGCTTGGCTACCAAACAATCCCTTGTCTTTTGTCAATAACATGCTTATTTCTATGTGGGTAAACTTCCTTCCACCATAAGAATGCTGCCTGATGGAGTAGTTAAGTATCTTGTGCTCCCTATGACAAGGAGACAGGAGGGCTGGTGGCCAAGTGTAGACCAATAGACAGCTTCATCCTGGAACTGGAAGTAAGAGCAGAGTAAGGTAAAGTTTAAAAACAAGGGGAGTCCAAACAAGCTGTCAAGCAGTTCCTGCTGCCTTGGACCTTATGCTTCCCAGCATATTCTCCCGGCTGCTCTGTGATCCACTTTTTTCCATTAATTTCCCTTTTGGCTTAGGTCAGGGAGATCCAGTTTCTGTTATTTTCAACCGAAGAGTGCCCAGCGCAACAGTAAATCCACTCCATGTAGAAGATCAAAGAGCTGCGAGCAGGAAGTCATCTCACCCTTGCAGCTCTGGCCCCAGCATACTCTGCTCTGGAGCGAAGGGAAAAGGGTTAGTTAGCTCATAAGGAGTGCATGAGAAAGGGTGTTTAATAAAGTCCTACAACAGTGGTTTAGTAGCGGTGGCTAATCTCTCTCCGACCTGCTTCACAAAGAGAAGTATTCATAGAGAAACGTGGATTCGAGCAGTTTGGAGTGTAGTGGTAAGAGAATTGATAGACGATAGCAAGTTGCTTTTCAGGTACAGAGTTGTGTGAAAATTTGCCAGAGGTACACTTTTACTAGGTACAGATAGAGGTAATTAAAGTGAAACTGTGTTTCATGATTGCTAACCTGGATTGGGTTCAAACCAGATGCTCAGATACTTCTGACATATTTTATATAAAATATTTTATATGTTTGTATTTATTATAAGCCACTGGCTTTTTAAGAAATATTTTCCCCTCAAAGAAAAGATGGTTCTTCAAATACTTTAATCTCTTCTATAATGAATTACATCAACCCTGATCTACGAGACAATGCATTCTTCGAAGTTAATACCCAATCTTATTGGGTGGTGATTTTTACAATTCCTTGTTTTTGAGGCAAGTGACCACTGCAAATTATGTTTTTTAAAATACAAAAACCTGGGCGATACCCTATTTAGCTATGCCAGGAGTGAGAAGAGCCTTTCTTCAGTGCTGGTGTGTTGATAGTGGTGGGCCCTTTGGGGAATTGCGACAAAAGTCATTTCTGCAATAAGGGTACTTCAGCATGCAATTAGAGGGGGCAATTAATGGACTCAAATGTGCATGATTACATTGTAAGATCGTGTTATATTTTTATTCTGACATGTATGGTAAGCAAGCAATTTATTTCTACCAAAATTTACCAGTATCTTACTACTGATAAAGAAATATTTTTAATCACTTGTATATGTAAGGTATTCTTCCAGTCCCTTCTGAGGTAATGCCAAGGTTCCCAGTGAATAAGAAATTGATCTTGCTCCCTGGAATCATACAACCCAGTTTTATATCTAAATGGAGGTAGGGAGAAATAAAACATGGTAAATGCCTGAAAGTACAGAATATGGCAGAAGGAGTTACACACTTCTGTAGAGTTGGAGACCGAAGAAGACTTCATGGGGACCTTGGCATCTCAGCTGGTCCCTCCAGCTCTTCACTTGTATGCCTCTTTTGAGTTTGAAGGTGAGCACCATCCTCTTATTGCTTCTCTACTTATATATTTCTGGTTAAAATGGTTTGTTTGTGACTTCTTTTTCCTTTGAAAGTGTAGACTTTCACTTACTGTCATTTTGAAAACCGATTTCAGAAAGTGGGAATACCTAAGTTAGGATGTTTCACCTCCATTACTGTCCTGCACCTATGTTAGGGGTGTTCTATTCAGAAGAGCCTGGAAATTACACATAAGATAGAAACAAAGGAAACCATTACGTGTACATGTTGGCCTGGTTCAGAAGCACACTGCTGTGGGCCTGGTGACGAGAGCAGACATTTCACATGGCTTCTATGGGTATTCATTAAGATGCCAAGAACTGCCGCCACCTCTGAGGACCTAATATTAGTCAACTCCAGTGGCTCACCCCTTAACCCCTAATATGACACCACAACTTCAGGGGACCCGCCACTTGCTGATCGAAGGTAGGGAACTGCACCGAGTCCTTTGTTCAAGAACAGCAATGTGTGCTTCTTAGAGAGTCAGGCCTTTGCCTGAGCCGATATCTGAGGAAACACAGGCTCTTTTTTTATCACAACTAACTGTGCTGTATGGAACCAGGCACTCTTCCAAAGGCCTGGGGAAAATGGGACTAGTCTTATCTTTACTCTCAGAGGGTCCGCAAGAAGCTGGTCTCAGAGAGGGCTGAAATGGGCAGCTGAGCTCAGTTTTGTGCCAGCCTAGAATTTTTGTTGTAGAATGTTTTGCTTGCAGCCACCAAATGAGCATATGATAACTAGCTCGTCTATAGCAAGTGCATGAACTTGGAGACAGAGATAGAGTTGAGAGGGAGGGTACCACAAAGTTTTTCAGGAGAAGGAACAGAGAATGGAGTCAGTGATCAGGCTAGGCTGATTTACCCCTGAGTAGTGATGCCAGATTGCGCAAATAAAAGTAGAGGCTGGATAAGTATGAGTGAACACTTTGGACATCCTTCTACTAAGTATGTTCACAGGAAATTCTAATTTTACTGGACATCCTGTATTTTATCTGTCAACCCTATCCATGAGACAATGGCTATACCAGAGGACACAATAATTTTGTAGAAGCCAAACTGAAGTCAAGGCATTCAGACAGGACCAAGACTCATTGGGGCTAATAGGCCTCTTCATAAAACATGGTGAGTGGCTAAAGCAGATACGATTTCTAGAAATTTGTCCCATAAAAATGACACTCAGTATTCCCACCTTACTCGCTTGGTCAGCAATTTTGGCCTATTTCCCCCTCCACGCCCCAGCCCCGCTCCCCTGACTCTCATTCTCTCCATTGCAGATGGAGTCTGCCCAATTTATTCTGCGGGATGTTGTTGGATGAAGAGGCTCACGGAGAATTTCTCCTGTCTCTTCCCACCACAGATATTATTATTTTATGTGTTTGTAAACTCACTGCTAGTTGGATCCTGCCCTCCAAGGAAGGGTTCAAAGAGAAGTCATAGTCAAAATACTCTGGGGAGGGAGGAAGGGTGATTGAAAGGGTTAGACAGTGATCTCATCAAAACCAGCCCTGAGATGGAGGGTGGAGGGTGGAGAGAATAGAAGATCATTTCTTTTCCCCACTCTGGCTACTTCAAGAAAACTGAGTGAGCATCTACCCTGTGGCAATGGTGTTTGGAGAAGGGATAAAGCTGTAATAAAACCACAGGTTGCTATGTTACCCAAATAGAATAACAATGAAATTGATAGTCCATCTGTCCTAAGAAATTTACCCTCACCTTCAAAAGGAAGATGGACAGACAAGAGTGAGACTAGATGTTGAGGGATGTACAGGGCTACAATTTATTCATTTGTATTAGTTGAGGAAATCCTGAAGGCTGATTTTTATTATTTAGGCAGTATAAGCCTTTGTTTTCAGTACCTAGCAAACATTCAGGAGCAAAAACAATGTTTGAGGCCAAATATATGTATACATTTATTGGCTCTAGGATATAGAGCAAAACTTCAAAATATTATATCCAATGCTTTATCAAATATCTAAAAATGTGATGTTACATCAGTTATGCAACTCAATTCCTACAATTACATGAAAAGTTTAAATCAAAAGAACAAACTCAATAATTTCTTATTTATAATTCCCCAAATGATAAAAGTTAATTTTTTTCCCAGTAGAAATTATATTTAATATGAGATGCAATTGTGTTAAGATCAAAGGTGTTTTTTGTTGTTGTTTTAATCTTTATATATTTTGTATTGAGACCCCACATTTTTAGTTGCATTTCTTCTTAGCTTTTCTCAAATTTGGGTGTAAAGTCATATTTCCCCTTTTGTATATTCATTATCTATAAAGTCTGTGCCATCTGTAGGTCTTTGCTGTTGTTAAGTTATTCATTGATAGATAATTTTCATTTATGTTTTTTATTCTAAAATATTTTTATAAGCATGTAGAGTTGTCATCATAAATAGATTAGCTCTGAAGGATCTTTGAGAAATTCTCTGGTACTTTCCTCATTTTACAGATGAGAAAATTGAGCTCCAAATGATTGAGCTGACCTAGGTTACACACTCAATAAATGGTAGATATGGGACTCCAAATTGGGTTTTCTCGTTCCACTTCCAGAGTTTATTTCACCACAAAACACTAACTTTGAAACATTTCCCAAACGCTTTCCTCTCTTTTGTGGAATAAAAATGCTGATGTTACATGTAAGCTGTTGTAGGCTCATTCTATTAAGGTATAATAGCAATATTATCTGTACACTTAAATCTTTTGCTCAGGCCCACAATTAGCTGTCCCAACTACCTGAATGAAAATTATCCATGATAAGGCGAAAATAATCACACTGTTTATTTGCAAACCCTTCTCATTTTCATTCAAAGTTTAAAGTCATGCCAAATGAATTTGGATATGAACACATTTATTACTTCAGTTTGCAATTATTTGAAATTATAAAAGCAGATATTAAAATAAAAGTACTTTTGGGGGTGACTTCGATACAGTGTATTGATTTTAATGACACCATTCATGATCATAATATGAATTTATCCTTGCTTCTAAACTTTCTAACGCTGAAATCTATTTGTCCAAGAATTTCTATAGAGCCCATAACCAGAGTCCTTAAGAACTCTATGAGGAGGGAGGGCAAGGGTAGCACGATAATAGCTTTCTTTGCTTCATAAGAATATTTAAATGTAGATAAAAGGAGAGCATATTGAAACCAGAATTATACAGCAGATTTTTCAGTCTGAGCTTCAGGTTAGGACAGTTTCTACTTAGAGTCTTTAAAATAAAATATTAAATATAAATGTCTTACAGAAAATATGATCTACATCACTGTTAGTCTGACACAAGGGCTATTTCCTTCCATATTTAAATTTAAACTATTTTTTACATTTTGTGCTTGTTTAACATTTTTAGCAACGTCTTAAAATTATTTGTGTTTGAGTTATTTTCTACTAATTCAATAAGAAAAAAATCTATTCTTATTCATAGAAAATATGTATTTTTTTTAACCCTCACCCGAGGACATTTTTTTTGCATTTATCTTCAGATAGGGTGGGAAAGAGAAAGGGAAAAAGAGAGACAGAGAAACATTGATGTGAAAGAGACACATCAACGACTCGCCACCCACATAACCCCAACCAGGGCCGGGGACAAACTGAACTGAGGTTATGTGCCCTTAGTGGGAACCGAACCCAGGTCTCTCTGGTCCACAGGCCGACATTCTAATTGCTGAGTCAAACCATCCAGGGCATAGAAAATATGTATTTTAAGACATTCAAAATACCTTTAATTATTAAAGGTTATTATTTAGGCCACTTGGCCTTCATATACAAGGACAAACCCAAAAACTTAATTTTAGGAAAAATGTCTCTATGTCCACTTCTAGTAACATTTCAAATTCATAGTAGTTTAAGAACATTATTAGAATAGTCCTTCAGTATAATATTTGACAGATGGAGATGAATGAGGGGAGCAGCTTTGGAACTCTCCCACTAACTAGTCCTAGAAAAAATGTCATCCCCTTTGTCTCCATTTTCACTTCACTCCTTAAAATGTGCCTCTCATTTTATTAGATTGTTTAATTTCCTCAGTTAATCTTTATCCAAGTCCTCACGACCTCCAGTCTATGTTCTTTCAGTGTTTAGAATGTGCAGAAAATTCCTTTTTAGAATCCCTGCCATGCCTTTATGAGAACAAACATGTTCATGGAAGAAGATATTTTTGTTTCTTAACAAAGTCGGCAGATCCGTGCTATGAAAAAATGTTTGGGAGGTCGATAAGCACCTTGGGAATTAGAAAAAAAACTGTTTACGTCTAACTAGTATGTTAGGAATGATGACAACCAGTTTTCATGTTCAAAAATCTATTAGTTCGTGATGGATCCTCAGTCCAACAGAGACATGTACTTACACTTCTGCTGATTTTTTTCATGTCACCTAAGCTAGATCTCAAAATAGTTTTTATCTCCTCTTTCTTCTCGTCTATTGTGGTCCTCCTTGTTCTACGCTGTTTTGTAGAGACATGTAAGTCATAGTGCTACCTCCTGAAGCAAATGCGTTTTGTCTTTGACATATTCTCTTTCTAAAGCCTGAACTTTCCCAAGCCCTGTGTTGTATGGGAGTGACTCACAGGAGTTTCCAAGCTCTGCTCTGCAGAATCCTGGAGGTTTCTCAATGTCCTTACCAGGAGCCACATGGTGTAGAAGAAGGGTAAGCAAATATGACTCTGTGTGTGTGTGTCTGTGTGTGTGTGTGTGTGTGTGTGTGTGTGTTGGGGAAGGGATTGTCCAACATCGCTTCTAATTGTTATTACAATTAGAGTTTTATATTAATTTATTTAAACAATGATTTTATTCCTTAAAATAATAAAATGTTTGAAAGGCAATACTCAAAGAGGATAAAGACTTTATCTCTGTAACAAAAAATAAATTAATAAAAAATTAAAAAATATATATATAAGAAATTAATTTCAAAAAGACATTATCAAAGCACTCTGAGAATCAGGTTACAACCACTTAATTACCCTTCAGGGCACTCATTCACAAAGTAAGGAGGCTGAGGAAATTATGCCGAAGTTCCTCTTAGTTCTAGCTGGAGAATTCCATGAGAAGTTCAGCAATTTTCCCTTCTAACATATTCATTACATCAAGCTGCTTTATTTAAAGGTGTAGTTTTTGTGAAGATGCTTCTCAAATCTAGGACCAAGTATCCTCATTTGTAGAATTGTTGTCCAGATTTTATAATTTCAGAAGTACTTCTAGGATCCAAAGTTCTAGGATTCCACAGTATTTTATATGCTTTTGTAAATCTATAGGGACACAAATGATAAAAGTAAAGTATTTACAGCCCTTGCTTTCCTCTTCACGATAAGAGAAGTTTACTTTAGCTCTTTCATTCTTTCTTTCTTCTTCATTTTCCTAGAGAGTTCTTGAATTTGTCACTAATTACAGGAGGGAAGGGACTCTCAGGAGCTGTCAGGTGAAGACAAGGGGGGTTTCTGGAAGCAGGTCACTGGAGCAGGATACATAGAGGTAGCTGTCGGTATGAGAACAGTGGATCAGAAAGAGACAATAAAGATATTTAAAAATATGTGTGTGATCAATACATAAATGTTTTAGGTTGTTTTGAAAAGATTTTATTTCATGGGTTCATGTTCATTGCTTTAACATAGACCTCCAGAATGAAACTACAGGGTTCAGCCTGGCCAGTGTGGCTCGGTGGTTGATCATTGACCCATGCACCAGGAGGTAGCCAGTTTGATTCCTGGTCAGGGCACATGTCCAGGTTGTGGGTCCAATCTAGTGGGGGGCATGTAGGAGGCAGCCAATCAATGTTCTCTCTCATCGATGTTTCTATATCTCTCTCCTTCTCCATTCCTCTCTCTCTCTAATCAATAGAGAAAGAAACAAAAAAGTAAACTACAGGGTTCATAGCTTCAGAAGTGTTCTAGAAGTCAGCATTGCTAAGTAAAAGAAGTATTAGACCAGAGTCTGAACCGTGTCTAGCAAAACCATTCGGGAATTCCAAAACTCACAACAGCAGCCCTTCTATTACTCTGTGAACTGCTCCTACCCACCTACCCACAGAGATGGCCATGCAAATTAAATTGGCCTGTGTCCATGAGGACCTGAGTCATTACTCTCTTGGTCTCCGCCTCCCTCTCTACCCTCTGTCTCTCTCCTTTGTCCCAATCCAGCTCTGCTCCCCACTGTCTGCATATCTAATTTGCTCTTCTATCTCTACCAAGCAGCTTTCACTGGATGCACCCGGGTACAATTTTCTCAGAGCTCCTGGGTTTTATGTATCCTTACTTCCAGACATCAGCAGCAATTAACCACTTTTTTTTTTTTTCAGTTCCAACTCCAAATTCCTAATAGAAAGAATTTGGCTAGCCCAGCTCTGTCCAGGTGTCCACACCTGCTGGCCAGGCAGTTAAGAATACAGAAGGGCCTCTTCAACTGTGACGCTCCAAACAAACTTAGGGGACCATTAATATTCCTCAACTCTTAAATCTAGCATTTCTAAAATTGGAGTATCCTATGATCTTTCCACACACAGGTTAAGAACATCCCATGCTTCCACAATCCTCTAATTTGCCACATCATTAAGAATTACACATAGCTCATTACCCATGAGCAAACACGTGGCACACTCTGTAATGGGCAGAACCTGAGCGCTGGACCGTGCATTCTCTCATTGCTCAGCTCGACTCTGTCCCCACAGATTACAAGACATTCTCTACCCCAGGCTTCTGTTTCTGAAAGTAGGGATTCTCTAGTGGCTGAGATTTATGGTGGCCCATCTTTCCCCTAGGGTGTCCTGTGGGTTTTCTGCCTGTCTCCAGGTGTTGTGTCGGTAACAATGTCAATGAAGCATAGATGGTTTCTGAACAACCTATAAATGTTAACTAATAATCCCTCTGCAAGATAGCTGACTAACAGGTCTCAGTGCCACAGAGGTAATTAAGGCATATTGTCTGAAAACAATGGGGTGTCACCTAACATGCAGAAGAAGCTTCCAGTAAGCCTTGTCTTCGTCCGTGACTGTTCAAAACTAAATTGTGTTTCTCCAGAACTCATATGTTGAAGCCCCAATATGATTATTTTGGAGGTAGGATCTTGAGGGAGGTAATTAAGATTAAATGAAGTCATAAGAGTGTGGCCCCTAACCCAGTAAGATTGGTATTCTTATACAAAACGAAGGAGAACCCGGAGATCTGTCTCCACGTGAGCGTAGAGGAAAGATTACGTGAGGACGCAGGGAAAGACAGCTGTCTGCAACCCAACGAGAGAGCTGTAACCAGAAACAAACCCTGTCAGTACCTTGAACTTGGACTTCCAGCCTCAAAAACCTTGAGAAAATAAACTTCTGTTTTATGAACCACCCAGTCTGCAGCACTTTGTTGCCAGCCCGAGCGGTGGAGCATGTGAGGATATTGACACAAGCTTGCAAACAAGAGAATGGATGTTGCTCCTTGGCCCCAGCCATCCCCAGGGGGCATGATTGGGCTTTCTCCCTAAATCAATTTCTCCAGTGGCATTAACATCTGATTTCCACTTAACTAATCTAATCATCGCTGCCCTGATCTGAACTGGTCACCAAGACAAGCGAAAACCCTGAATCAACCCTGCCACGGTCTGCTGTGTTTTCAGTTGTCTAGACAGAGTCATAAATAGCTGGATGACTGCCCACTGTAAATTTTTAATGAGAGATTTTGATATTAGAATAGGAGGGAAGCAATTTCATGTGATTCAACAAGCCGGGACCCACCTGGAGAGCCAGCCCCGGATGGCCATCAGCTCCCTCACTTCACCAGCTCTCTTGGTTATACAAACCCAGAGTATCGATCCTATTTTGAGCTTTCCTCACCCCCAAGTCTTCCCAGAAAATCCCATACTACTTCCTTCTGATTCTCAGATCATGGAATGATACTTTTAGAATAATGCAGAAAGCATCACATTTAAATCAAAAGAAAGTGACTTGGGAATTATCGTTTACTCTGACTAAGTAGTTATTAAGTAGGTTGGATCAATGCCTACTTTGAGAAGATGAAGCAGATATAGGTCTTCTCCCCAGAGAATATCTATATATGCAAAGAATCTTGAAAATGCACAGGTATCTTGAAGCCTGTCCATGCACTGGTAGATGCTAGGTTGCCACCCCCACAAGACAACTTTTACCCAGGTTTCTTCTCTGTCATCTGTCTGGGTCTTCTGAGCTCTGTTCTGTATAAATTTATTATTCAGAGAGCAATTATCTGGACTACTTTATATTAAAGTGTGCTCATTGAATTAGGCTACACTACTGCACTCTCATAAAAGGATAAAACATGTTGAAATGTGTATGCAGAACATGTGTGTGTATGTGTGTGGGGGGGTGTTTTATGTGTGTGTCATTTTCTTTTTCTCACAAAACTTTTGTAGAAGACATTGCTCTTGATGTTACCTGATATGTTTTCTACATAAAGATCCTGGTGATAAAATATTTTTCCCCTAGTTTCTCCCCACTGAGCTTCCTCTTAGAGTCAATAAAAATTATACAACTCAACATGTTTACCTTTTTTCTTGGCTCCCAGAAATCTTATAACTAAATTTTATTGCCAACAGCAATAACCAATCTACTCTAAGTTCTTGGAAATTGTCCTTTAATTTAAATTGTTTATTTAATTCTTCTTAAGTAATCTAACCCACAGAACATCTTTTTTTGGTAATAGGCAGGGCATAAATGATAAAACAGGAAAAGTTAATAAACTAGCAGACAACAATTACCCTCAGTCACATGATAAATTCCCATTTTTTGGTAGAAAAAAAGTACTATACTTTCAATATCTAATTGGTGGGGTGAATGATGCTCCCCTCTCAGTGTAAGGATAATACTAGATTTTTGACCATTAAGGGATATTATTTTTTCTTTATTAATTTTTAGAGAGAGAAAAAGGGAGAGAGAGAAACATTGATGAGAGAGAACATAGATTGGCCACCTCCTGAATGCCTTCCACTGGGAATTGGGTCCACAACCTGGGCACGTGCCCTGACCTGGAATTGAACCAGTGACTTCTTGGTGCATGGGCCAATGCTCAACCACGGAGCCACACCGGCTGGGCAATGGGATATTATTTTATCCCCCAGCTAACTGAGAATGCAACCAGATGACAAAGACTCCACTAGATGGACATTAGAAGTGCAGGATACAAATCAAGCAAGGCACAGCTCTGTCTTCAAGAGTCGGGCTAGTCATAACTTGGGAGACAGACAAATAAATTGCCAAATAAAGCAGAGAGAGAGGTGCTGTGGCGGAAGTACACACAGGATGCAACTTTGTGTGTGGCTGTTCTTCAGTAGCGAAGGAAATATATAACCCTCTATCCAACTCTCAATGGCAGCCTTTCATTTTGTCACAAAGTTAATCTCCCCAACATCTTTGCTTTCCCATTTTGTTTTATTTTTATCAAAAAGTACTTTGAACTTTACATTCCACAAGAAATATAAAAGGCCAACAAAAAGACTAAGACAAAACATAAGCCCCACTCTTCAGAGATTATCATTCCATTATCAGAGATGACATTTAAGTTTGATATATATTTTTTAAAATCTCCCTTGTATTGCTTTGCTATTATCTGTGGGTGTACCACTTCTAAAATCTCAATTAACCTATTTCACTCTCTGGCTGTTTTCTTTTATATTTTCAGTTCACCACTCTTAGTACACTTAATACCAGCCCCACTGAAACCTCAAATCCATTGATACCTATGGTACCTTCACCACCACCATCACACACACACACACACACACACACACACCCCTCCTCATCTTCCTCCCTGACCACCTTAGATTCCTTGAAACATTATTATAAATGCTTTCTTCTATTCATGATTTATTCCCTTGTTTCTCTCCTCCTCCTCTTAGCCTAGAAAAACTCTAACCCTCATTCAATCCAACTCATTTAAGATTCTACAACTGCATTCAAACGGCTAAACTTTACTGGAGGAAAACACCAGCCATGTTGACTGGTGACTGGCCTCACTTTGTATTCATGATAGCAAATCTCAAGTGGACCCTCAGCCTTGGCAGGCAGCCCTGTGGCTGATTCGCCCTCCGGTCTCCCATCTGGCTAGTTAACACTTTTTCCTCACCTCTCAAACCTCAAACACCCCTTCTGCACTATGCACTCTTAGTTGATGACTTGGCTTCTCATTTCACTAAGAAAATAACAGCAATTCAAAGAGTTCTTCCCTGCTCACCACCCCCTTCCATACAGCCAGCCTCTCTACCCTTAAGCTCTGCCTTTCCCTCTTGTGGCAGATGAATGGCCTGGGCTCCAGTGTAAGAACAGTATTGCGATTTGTTCTCTGAATCTCTTTCTATCCTCTCACTCAAGGGCTTGACTCTTGTAACTTTCTCTATTTTCTGCAGCTTGGCCAATGTTCCTTCTCTTTGGGTCATTACATTTGGCACACAAATGTGCTGTAATAGTTTTATTTTAAAAATCTCCTTTGATCCCACATCCCTCTATAGCTTCTGAATTTTTCGGCTCTGCTATAAAACAAAACTTGAAAGTATTGTCTAGATCAGCTTCCTCCAATACCCCAGCTCCCATTCTCTATCAGAATCACACGTATGAAGCTTTGACCCAACACTCTCCCTGATGTTCTCTCCACTGAAACTGTTAAAATCACCAGCGATGCCTATGTCCGCAAATCTATTTGTCAGTTTTCTGTCTGCATCTTTTTTTTATCTTCTGAAGAAGATTTAGCAAAGCTGATCATTTCCCCCTTGAAACATTTTCTTCTCCTAGGTTCTGGGAGAAGAAAATTCTCATTTTATTTTTCCTTCGGTGTCTTTTTCTTCTCAGTCTTCCTTGCTGGATCTTCCTGTCTTACAACATCTAAATGTTGGAGTGTTCCAGGCATTAGACCTCCTCATATATCTTCTCCAGCTGCACTTATCTCATAGGTATTTTACCTAATACCATCAGGTTCAACAGCACCCACATGCTTGATGATTCCCCCACTGGTCTCTGTAAGCCCGGCCTCTCTCCTGAAGTCCAGAATCCATCTCTAATCAACTCTTTGTGTTGTTACCTCTTTGCCACCTAAGAGGCAGCTCAAACCTAGTATATCCAAATCCAAATTCTTAGCCTTTTCCCATAAATATGTTTCTCCCTAGTACTTTTCTACTTACTTTATGGCCAGATCATTAGCTCAGATGCCCAAGTAAGACCCATGGAGACATCACTGACTCTTCTTTTTTTCTACAGATCTAAACCGTGAGAAAACACTGCTCACTCTAGTTCCAAAACATATGCCAAATCTCTTACCAACTGGGCTCATCTTTAAGTCCCTGTCTGGTTCAAAACAGCCTCACTCCCTCATTAATACTTAATCCTGAGCAATACAGGCATGGGATTGACATCAGTCCTGGCTTTGCCACTTCTGGGTGTTTGCCCTAAGACAAGTTAAATAATCTCTGGAGTGCAATTCCTAGAATTTGAATATGCATATCGATACGTCTGTGTATATATGTATGATAGATGATAGGTAGATAGATCTTAAATATGACTCTTCTAACCACCTTTACAACAGTCCCTCCCATTTAATTCACCACCATCTTTTGCCTAGATAATTGACAAGTGCTATAAATTTGTCTCCCTACTTCCTCTGGTCTACCCCTACACTCATATTCTATTCTTTTCCTAGCAGCTTGGATGATCCTTTTCAAATACAAATCACATCATGCCATGCCCCTGTTCACATTTCCCTCCCGTCACTTCCCGTCACACCTGGAAGAGTACGAAGACCTCATGATCGTCTACATAGCACTTCTTGATCTTGTCTCTGCCTATCTCCCCACCCCAAGACACACAACTCTGTCTAAAAAAGCACCTTTCTTAGCTCACTACTTGGCTTTATTTTTTTCCCATATCATTTGCCATCATCTAACACTCTATTTAAAAACATATAAATGTCTATTGTTTATTTCTCCCACTAGAATGGAAGTTCCATGAAGGCAGGGATTCCAGTTTTGTTCTCCACTGTGTCTCCACGGCCAAGAGCATTGCACGGCACAGTCACTGCTCAATCAGTATTTGTTAACACAACAAACGAATGAACAAGTGGTGCACATAATTTCTGTACTTGAAGGGTGAATGTTTTCAAATCCCTTTTAGTTATTTTATCAACCTTTTTTGTTCATTTATCTCCTTTCCCTCAGGAAACACACTCCCAGGATGGTGTTAATTTTCTTCTCTTCCAAAGATTCCAACTTCCTTGAATGTCAATTATTGCTAAGAGTCCTCAACATGAGCCTTCTTTTCTCTCCAACTTAAAGCTCATGAACTTTGCTAATTGTTGTCACATCACTGTTTCCTTACCTATCTTTTTGACTACCGATTTCCATACATCAAGTTCAGTCACGATCCACCACCACATCTTTCTTTCAGCCTATATCCCGACAGGATTCTTCACTACAAGTTCATGACTCATGAAACAAACAACACAGACATGTAAACAGAAGCAAGGAGGGATAGAAAAGGTAGAGACTATTCTATGAAACTGAAAAGATTAGCCTGCTCAGTTTTGGGGGGTGGGGGAGGGACTGGGTTTATAATTAAACCAGATTTCTTCCCCTTTTCAAGTTGTTCTACCCCCTCTCTGCCTCTCTGGGAAAAGCCCTTTTGTGGTATAGAATCTATGTTTTAAAAGCTATTGACCTAAAGCTGATGCCAGGGAGCTGTTTCTGCTAATGGGCTTAATGTGCACAGAAAAGAATGGCGCGTGCACCCCCGATACTGAGCTTGACCCTTCAGTTTCATTACAGAGGCCTGTGGACAATCAATACAAAGGGGAACTGAGATGTATTAAGGAAAATAACAAGGCCTGTTTGGACTCCCTTGTACCGTGTCAGCAAAGCCTGCCATTGCTAAGCTTTCCTGAAATGGACACCTACCCTTGAATGACCACACAGTCATAGACATAGGGTGGTCAGAGGCCCAGATGCAGAGAATGGCTCCAGGAAATTCACTATTTTATTCTGTCTTCCTGCTTTGTTCCACAGTGGTGACATGTAAGAACTTAATCTGTTACATTTGGTGCAATTTTATAAACATCAACGGCGAGGCTTTTATTAATTTTATTAATAATGATTTGACAGGAAGTGCAGGGGATCCGTTTCCTCCAGACTGAACTGTGAGGAGACTAATAAGCTGCGCTGTCATTTCTTTCTCTCGCTGATAATCCCTCATGTCAGGAATGATCTCATGATGGAACAGGTGTGTTAATAATAGACTGGAATTTGCTTTCAAATATATCCTGAAATGTCTTTTTGAGGGGCTTACAGCTAAGACCCACATTATAATAACATCAGCCTGCTGATGGAGGGAGGCCTGTCTTCGGGCGTCGGCAGCACAGGTGAGAGCGGGGGCTGGACCACAGGAACCTGCTTTCTCTTCGCTCCCCCACCCGGCTTGGTAAAGCCTCAGACTTCCTCAAATTAATATTTAGTTTATCCTTTGGCTTTGTACCTGTAAAATACCCCTGACCTGATCATTTTTATCCCTTGTGTGTGTTTGTGCATCTGTGTCTGTCTACGAGTCTCTGGGCCTGTGTGTTTTGTGGGTGTATGTGTGTGTATTGGCCCCTTTTCTAGGAGGAGTTTTTGATATCAGGAAACCAGATGAGGAGGTAAAAGAGTTTGACATCTGTGCTGTGCTGCATATGTATGTGTGTGTCTGTGTTTGTGTGTGTGGTGTACATAGGTGTCTGTGTATGTGTGTGATGTATGCATTCGTGTGTCTGTATATATGTGTGTGTGTGGTGTATGAGTGTGTCTGTGAATGTATTTATATTTATGTGCATGTATGTGTGTGTGTGTGTCTGTGTGTGCTGGTAAACCTGTGTCTATTGTGTATGAGTGTGTCTGTTTTCTGTAATGTATTCATATTTATGTGTATGTACATATATGTGTGTGTATGTGTGTGTGCTGGTAGAACTGTGTCTGTGGTATATGAGTGTGTCTGTGTTTTCTGTGATGTATTTATACTTATGTGTGTGTGTGTGTGTGTATGTGTGTGCTGGTAGAACTGTGTGTATGGTGTATGAGTGTGTGCATCTCTGTGGCTGTGAATGTTTGTGCCTCTGTGTATGTGTGTGCTGGTATGTCTGTGTATATATGTGTGTGCATATATGTGCCTGTGTATCTGCATATATGTGTATGTAAGTCTATACCTGTCAGCCCTCTTTGTAGGAGTGTTTGGACACCAGATGAGAAGAACTAGGGGACCCTGGCCCTCGACGTGGAACCTCAGGGGGCTGGGAAGGGCTGTGCCCCAAAACAGCTACTTCCACTCCTGATTTTGCTCATATCAGCCCTGATCAGGTCTTCCAGACCCTTTAAATGGTCATTTTTGACATTTCTATTTTTACGATGATTGACCCTTCTTTCTAAGACAGCAAACATCAAATGAAAAAAAAAAGTAATTACTGGCTGGGAATAGATTCAGGAAGTTTCCTTAAAATGTTTATCTTGTATTAATTGGAACTTTATGAGGGTCCCTTCCCGACTCCCTCCCTTTTCCTTCATCCAGCCTCACTTTTCAGCTTTCATCATAACCACTTGGCATTCGGTTCTCTGCTTGATAGAGCGTCCGAGTCCCCGCCCACCAGAATGTGAGCGCCACCGAGTTCTGGCTCCGGAAGGAGCGCTACTGGTACCTCCCAAATCACTCAGTTATTTCAACTTTCCTGCAATTCCCCGGGTTCCCTACAAAGCCCAGGGCCATCCACTTTGAGGAGCAGGCAGAACTGGAGGAAGAGAGGTGTTCCTGGCTACCAGTCTCTCTGACCTTGGATAGCTCAGATAGCTCCGGGGCGACTCGTTCAAGGATCACGGGGTCCAAGAGGTTTTGCTGGAGTAAGAAGGTAGAGCATGAGGGTGCCTCAGGCCGTGTTATCCCTTTGCGACCCGGAGAAGACAGATGGAGGCGGAGAATAATCCATTTTATGGTGGGCTCTGCGGCTCTCTGGAATTCAATACTGATGCCTATGGGCTTTGAACCAGGTTCTTAACTTTTCTATTCCTAAATTTTCTAATCTGTAAAATGATGTAAAAATCTGTAAAAGCAACAAATAACACCCCTATTTGCTTGTTCTTAGATTAAGGAAAAAATGAATACCCTTGCTTATTCTTAGATGAAGAGAATCTTTCTGTATCTCCAGCTATGCAGCTATCTGTCTAGAGAGAAAGAGGACTGAGAGGTAGTGATTAATATGGGGGGAAGCCATAGCACTCAATACGGGTGTTGGGATTGTTATTGATATTATTGTTATGACCGCGGTTCAATTTTGTACTCTGAATCCTGCGATTACTCTCATCACACCCCATAGGCTGCTCAGACCTGGAGAAATAATTTAATAGCTTTATAATTCAATGTATGGACTGTATGAAGACTCTGTTGTGTACAAAGTACAGAGATAAAAGGCCATGGGAAAACTGAATATGAAGAAAACATTGTCAGACACCCGTTTATGATCCAGGAGGGTACCTAGGACATACACAAATACAGACCAAGCCAGAGTGAGGCAGCATTTGGTAAATATTACAGGAGAGATATGAATACAGAGGTATGGGCCTTGGGACACAGAGCACCTTTAGCTCCAGTGTCTGTTCTCACAGGCCCACATCAGGGTGGTGAGGCAGGAGCAATAGCAGGAAAGAGAGGACAGAAAGGATGTTTCAGAGACAGAGTCACAGATCTGGTGCCTGGGAGGACACAGGAAACACTGAGGACAATTTCCATGTTTTGAACTTGGAAATCTATGAGAATGTTAACAAAAATAATAACAACAAATAGTAATAATAGGAACAACAACAACAAAGAAAAAGCATTTAAGGGAAGAAAGGTGGGCTTACTCACCCAGATGGACACTGGACCGAACATGTCTGCTGCTACTTCCACATGAACCTCCGCTTTGTCAGAGTTCTCCCCAGCAAGACTGTGAGTTCAGGGTCATATTTGTTTCTTGAACTTGAGCTGCAATGTTCACTTGTCCTTTTGGCGCTATTTTCTGTCCTAATAGCAAATGAAAACAGTCCTCAATGAGTGCATCTTCTTGCCGTGAGAGCTAACCACACTCTATAATTGCAAAAAGCAAATTCTCCCACATTTCTTCTTAGCCAAACTCAGAGCCATCCATATCCCCACCAATCCCAAGGTAACAAATGAGGCATTTGAAAGCCAGTTAAATAGTTCTTGTCCTAGATTACTCCTGCTGCTTAGAAAGAGAGATGTGCGTGACAGGGATATACTGGGGAGAAATTTGTACTCAATGACTCCTACCTCCGCCTCCCACTATGTTGTGTGTTGCTGTTAGTATTTTGGCCCAGAATAAAAAACATGTTGTGGAAATACCAACCAGCTCCTGGGTAGACACTCAATTTAATTTTTCTCCAAAGACTGTGTTCTTTTGTTTAGCAAGACTAATTATTTTTGTGTTGAAAACAAAACAGAGGGCACATTGCAGAAAAGAAGCCCCATTGATTTTTCTGCACAAGCCTTTTGTGTGATGGTTAAGAAAAATTGGGGGTCCTGGGAGTGCTCAGATTCTCTGTACCAGCATCATAGGATGCTAGCTCTACAGGTATGGCCAATACTCACAATTTACAGATGGGAAATGGGATAAAATGTTGAACTGAGTAGCACAAGCCATTATGATTGCTATAAGTGAATTACAGAGAGCGCCAAGACTGTTCTAGATTTCTTGCACTCTGAGAATCTTCATACTGACACAAAGAGAGAAACACGCAGAGAAGGGAAGACCACAGAAGGTACGGAGGAAGAAGGGAACCAATCATATGGAGGATCTGTGCTTATGGACAGCCATCCCCAGGTCCTGAGCCTGAGTGCAGCTGAGACACGATGGTGACCTCAGAGTCCTGGGGACTTCAGGGCTCATCAGCTGTGCTGGGAAGGAAACCCCACCAGAATCCTCTGATCGACAGATGGTTTATCTCGACAGGGAAGTGAGTGAAGGTTAGGGAAATTGATTGGACAACTTAACGGTTCAGCCTTTCTACCAACTTTCACAGCCATCTGTGTCCTTCCTAAGCTTGCTTTCCTGAATGCACAGACTAGCTGAAAGGCTCTGCTCACTCTGCAGTTTCACTATGTTTTTCGAAACTGAGAGAGCAAATTGTCAGTTCTTGGAGTATCTATTAAGGCCCTTCACCATCCCCTGAATTAAATGGATCTGAGAGAGGTCAAGTTGGGGTTCTCAGTTTTTCTCCCACAGGCGATCAGTGCACAGGCACACACCTGTCTGCAGATCAGAGCTCACCCCTTATTCTTATTCTCTCACCTCACCCTCGCTCCTCTTCCCTCCCTGACCCTTGCAGATTTGGTCTTCAGCATTTAGTTCTAGGGCCTCACCTTTCTCTCTGCAGAGAGACTTGTTATGAAGCCAGCAAAGAGATGGGAAAAAGAGACCAAGAAGTTTAAATGTAAGTTTCACCAACATCCCGCCAAATGTTTCCCAGGACCCCCTCATTAACCTTCAGATGATCATGAACAAGTAAGACCTGTATGCAAAGGTATGCTGACCTTCTTTGGGGGCACACACAAGCAATTTAATAGAACGCAGCTGCTAAGTATCAGTATCTGTAAAGACCAAAAAGACCTAACTATTTAGGTATTTGGGGTTTGGCTATAACCGTGGACTCGTGTTATTGAGGAAGACAGCAGTTGCTGCTTTTTCTTCCAGATTAATGTCTCCTAATTCCCAGTCTACTTCAGTGTAATGCACAGGAGATTTGCAGGGATAAATAATTTCTAAAGACATTAACCTACCTTAACATCTCTTCCTGTGATAAAAATGAAATGGCCTATATCTTGACAATGATGGTCTTTTCTTTAAAGCAGAACCGAGTAATTCCCATGGATGCGCATTGTCATTCTGTTTAATGGAAAAAAAAGAGAAAAAAAAACAGAATAGCTGCCTAATTCAACATCAAGCAAACAATGAAAGTGGTTTGTTTTCTCTTAGTGGACACAAATCTATTTGTGTCTGTGATTATCCTGGGTGGCCCACTTGATGCCTTTCAATGATAGTAGAAGAAGCAAAGGACAGGTTGCAGAATTGACCAGCCCTCCTAATTAAAGATTAAATTAACCTATTATTCTATTCCAGGTGTAAAGATTTTTTATACATTTAGGTTTTCTTGCTCACATGTTTCTTAAATCAGAATTACATATTATGTTTTAGTTTTCTTACGCTATCTACTAGGATTATACACACCCTTCAAATACCAACACCCCCTTATGGTGGATTAAAACCAAGGTCACAGATTCTTTGCATTCCTTTCATAAGAAGTAAAATGCATTCTCCTTTCTTTGAATCAAGGCTGGCCTTTTGATTGGCTTTGGCTAATAGAGAGAGTTACTTTTAACATTCTTTCTACAAATAACCGTATCCAGATCCACTAGTTCATTATTTACCTTTTCTTGCTTCCGTGTTACCAAAGGCAACAGTTCATCTCGTTGCTCTGCATAATTTGGGTCCTCTTTTCTCCAGTTTGCAAAACCAATTGTCTTTCTGTCCTTAACTTCACCAACAGTCTCGCTGAGGCCCTTCCAGCCTCCACTTGCCACAATTCTCAAAGCTAATGCTACTGTTTACTTATTTATTTATTTTCCTCATGGCAGTATCATATTTCCTGTACCAATTCTCTTTCAATGATTCATTACTATGGAACAAGCCACCCTAGAATTTACTTGTTTAAAACAGCAATTTTTTAAATTCTTTGTCATAAATTTGTGTGTTGACTAGATTCAGCTGGGTGGTTCTTCTGCTCTGTGTGACGTCATACGGAAGTTTGTTGGACTGCAAACTCCAAGACGGCCCATCCCATAGCCGGAAGGTGATGCTGGTTGTCAGTCAGGAACTCAGCAGAGATTGTCCACTGGGGCAGCTCCATATGGCTTGGGATTCTTACATCCTCCTGTCTGGGTTCCAAGAAGTGACCCAAGAATAATTGTTTCAAGAGGAAGAAAGTGGGAGGTTCCAATGCTCTTAACCTGCTAGTAACCTTCAAATATTATTTTCCTTGTGGGTGCTTTGTATTGTCTTATCAAGCCCTTTCTCTCCATACATGTTCTGCTTTTCTACATTAGCAACCCAGACATGTTTCCCCCATGTTCTTCTATTGTCTGGAAACATCATCAGTCACTGTTTTCTAACTATAAGATTAAAACAACAACAACTCCATAAGATATAGATAAAACAAAACCGGCAATGATCAGTGATAATTGTTGAAACCAGGTGATGGATACATGGGATTTGTCATACTAGTTTCTCTACTATTGTCTATAGCAAAAAGTAAGACAGGGGGCTGATATTAGAAATTGAAATGTACTCTTAGATAATAATCTTGCAGTAGCCCCTGGCTGACTAGTAATACTCTTAGCTACTTAATAACTTTTTAAACAAGTTTTCAAACTCCTGTGAGACATATAACATAGACAATGTTACAGGGAACCTAAATACGTGCTAGGATTTACAGTAGTCCCTCCTTATTCACAGTATTGCTTTTCATGGTTTCAGTTACCTGTGGGCAGCTACATTGAGAAAATATTAAATGAAAAATTCCATAAGTAAACAGCTTATAAGCTTTAAATTATGTGCATGTCTGAGTGGCATGGTGAAATCTCTCACTGTCCCACTCTGTTCCCCCAGGACATAAATCATCCCTTTTCCCAGTGTCCACTCTGTATACTCTACCCTTCCACCACCTGTTAGTCACTTAGTAGCCATATCAGTTATGAGATTGCCTGTTACAGTATCCCTGTGCTTGTGTTCAAGTAACTCTCGGGGTAGCCTAATGCTACATAACAATGCCCATGTCATTTACTCCACTTCCTCTCATCACGTAGTTATTGTATTATCTCCATCATCACAAGATGGCAAGTACAGTGCAGTAATGTATTGTGAGAGAAAGAGAAGACCACAGAACTTAAAACAGTATGTTTTTATAATTGTTCTATTTTATTATGAGTTATTGTGATCACTCTCTTACTGTGCCTAATTCATAAAGTGTGCTTTAACGAGTATATATGTATAGGAAGAAAGCAGAGTATATATAGTGTCAGGTACTCTCCACAGTTTCAGGCATCCACTGGCCATTCAGGTACATATGCCATTAGATAAAGAGGGACTACAGTATCTAGTTTAGATAGTACAGGAGGTGGACACACACCTTAAAGTCATGCCATTGCCATAACCTGAGGAGCCATAGCTGTGCAGTTACAGATAGAAACAGAAATATGTGTCATGCCAGAAATGACCTTGAAGAAGACTTCACCATGAAGCTGTTTTATCCAGAGACTTAGAGTGCCCTTCATAATATGCACGGTCGGCTATGTGTTTGTTATCTATGCAACATGTGTACGAAACACTTACTAGGGCATTATAAGTGACACAGTAGCATTACCTATTGTCACCCTCAGCAGCAGCAAGAAGTGAACTGACTGCCTGTGGCCAGGATGACTCCATGTAGAGCCTAACTCTGGATGCAGCAGTGAAACAGCAGAGGGCACAGAACAAGGATAATGACTGAAGAGGACCCAGCCTCAAGCAAGGACATACATGACCCTGGGAGTTCCATCAGGGCACAGGAACAAAGTCTGAGTAGATGATCCCGGATTCCACCTCTGTGACGTCTACTTGCCAGTTACAGTCTATTTAGCTCATAAAATGTATGAGGTTAAGAGAAGAATTAATTAAAAAGAATGACAACAATATTGAAAACCAATGACCTCCATCTCCAAAGAGCCTGTGTCTCTTATTGTCCCACAAAGTCACCACTGCCCTTGAATAGTTTCCTCTTTTGAGTTTATCATCCCACTTGGTCACTTGGTGGAAAACTAGAGCCGAGAAAGTTACTACTTTTTTATGTATTTATTTATTGTTTCTCTCCCCATTACAACTTCCATGAGGTCAGGGCTGATGTTTGTGTCATTCTTCATTGTACCTCCAGACTTAAAACAGCTCCTGACCCATTTGCTGAATGACTCTATGCAGAATGACTTCCAGTTTATTAATGATCTGACTTCAAGAATTCTCTTTGGGTAATAGGTTCTCAAACTAGATGGATAAAATATGCATTTACTCACCATCTTGGAAGCTGATAGATGTCACCTGCAAAATGTTATCTGAGTAAGAATCATTTGTGTTTGGATACACTTCACCTTATAATCAAATAAATTGTCTTTAGATCAATGGTTTCATAATCTATCCTGTCATGAGCTTTATTAATGTTTCAAGAAAATAGAATTTGATTTAAGATAATTCTATTTAAATTATTTGACCATAAACTTAGTAAAGATTTGTATCAGTTAATAGTCACATTAGTTAATATCTAATATATACCCATAATTATTTCATTAACTATATAAATATGTATATGTATACAGATACATATATAATTTTAATGCTTCTTTACCCTGTATCTCTATTTTCACAACTCAATATAAATTGATTTTCAAATGATTGAATAATCAGTTTAGGTTTAAAGTGAGATATGAATATAGTTTGAAGAACTCTATCAAAAATCCAAAGCATGGTATAGTCTTTTAAAAACACTCTAGCAATAAATTTTTATATAATACAGTCATTGCCATTATTTAAATCTGCTCATAGCTGTTAATACTAACTACTGGTAATATTTTTATAGTACTTTATAGTTTGAAAAGTACTTTCATACAGTCATTGCCCTTTTGGTCTTCACAATAATACCACACTGAATATATTGTTTCTGTTCCAATAAAACCGCACTTAAGGTAATATTGTTTCTGTTCTTCAAATGAAACAAATGAAGACTAAGTTTCTTGATTGATTTCCCTGAACCATTAAGCTATCAGCATTCTTGCATATTTAAATGTAAAAGGTTCCAAAGTGTCTTCATTACATGTAAAACACATTTTTCAAAGCTTCATTTTGTGCATGTTACCAGACCCTCTCTACATATCAAGAGAGTCAAAAGTGATCCCAAGGTCACTGATACATGGAGGCAAATGTCACTTGGACTAAATAGGGTTAAACATGGTATCCAGCTTAGAATCTACAGAAGAATGAAGACCTCCTATGACTCGGTTTTCTTCTTTCTGAACGAGTTTTTAATCATTCCACCCCACTAGAATTCACATCTGTTCATGATGTAATGCTGTGGGTTAGCCTGGGTTCTGTCAAAATGAAGCCAGTATTACCAAATCCCAAATTACAGTGTGTTTTACTAACCGGTTTTATAGACTAGACATTTCACTCAGGCAGAAAGGAATTCCCACTGCACTTGAGGGGTAGCAGAGTCTCCAAAACAGGCTACTGGTTCTGCCTGGCTTCATCTTGCCCACCGCCAGCAAGCACCCCAAAGACAAAGGAGCTGGGGAAATTGAGGAGAGATAAATTATAAAAGCAGCCTTCTTGCTTTTAATTTTTCCTTATTTGTGGGGAGCAGCTGGTAGATGCCATGGCCTTTCACTGTGTTGTAGCAAAGACTTCAAATCTAAAAACAAAACGTCTTAAAGACAGAAAACTAAAATCCTGATTATAAGAGAGAGTGAGAATGCACACAAAGAAGAGAGAAAATCACATTTCTGATTTATTATGGGGGGGTTGTTAAAGTTGTTGCTTTATAAAATTCAAAAGAATTAATAGAAATGTTCTATGAGTTTAACTCACCCTTTTTGTCTGGCTTTACTTAGCAAAATCACAATGAAAAATACTCTTTTACTTCTTATGTGTCCCCATCTGCTTAGTCACTATTCTGGATAAATAATTGAAAACTAGTAAGTGAAGCAGAAGGAACTTAAGGAAAGATGCAAAGCTACTAACATGAAATAAATGCAGGACATGGTCTGAGGTGTTTTACAAATATGTCCATTCATTAAAATTTTTTCCAGTTGCACTTTTTTATGAGTATGTGTTTATGCTCGTGTTTAATGATGGTCTGAGAATTATTGATTAACATCTTTAGCTGCTCTAATTTTTTTTGCTTGTTCATTTATTTTTTGACAAATCCAATAGTCAGTGTATGCCTAAGGCATATGGGGCACTGTTCTAGGCACAGAGGTGCAGCAGAGAATAAGAGGAAAACATTCCCTGCCTTCTGCTCCTTATATGGTAGTGAGGGAAAGAGAAAATTAATAAGTAAGCAAACATAGGTAACATGATTCCAGGTAGAATCATTTCAGAATAGATTTTTAGAAGGTGAAAAAGATAGGGTACTATTTGAAGTCAAGTCAAGAAAGGCTATTTGAGCAGGTGCCACTTGAGCAGAGAACGGAGTCCGTTTCTTTGCTCGTGAACACCAAAGAGATTCGTGGATGGGTTGATGTTGAAATCACGCAGTATGTCGACAGCCAGTCTGCAGGGATAAATTTCTTCATCACCAAGGCCTCCCTGGATACCTACCTTGAGAGAAGGGGTTCACGCTGAGCAAAGCAACCACAAAGTGCAAAATCTCAAAACACAGGAAGCGGATAGAATGTGATCATTGAGTCCGAGATGGTGGATTCACATTCTAAGATTGTCTTCTAGCTTAGAGACTCGTTCATGCTGGAGCATTTGGGAGACGTGCTACAGAAAATGAGCTGTAATATCCACATCTCTAAATATGTCTCTTTCACATCTATGACTAGTAAAAGAAAGCATAGCTTTTGTGGTACATATACACAATGGAGTACTACGCAGCGGTAAGAAAGAAAGATCTCTTATCCTTTGAGACTACATGGAGGGACCTGGAAAGTATCATCCTAAGTGAAACAAGCCAAACAGAGAAAGACAAATTTCATATGATCTCACTGATTTGTGGAATATAATGAACATAACAGTTTGAGGAATGGGGTAGTCCCAGAGACGCAGAAGCGGGGTACAGACTGACAATCCCCTAAGGAGTGGGGAGGTGGGGGAGGGATGAACCACAGAACTTATACGCATGTATGCATGAACAGTGGACATGGACAACAATCTGGGGAAGGGGCAGGGAGGGGAGAGGGAGGGGGAATCAGTGGGGGAAAAAAGGAGAATCATCTGTAACAAAAATTAATCAATAAAAAAAAAGAAAGAAAGCATAGCTTTTATTTTGGTACCTGGAATAACTACTTCATTTTACTTCAGAAGCATCAAAGACTATCAGAGTAACATGGTTGTGGAAACATAATTTGGCCTCTTTGACACCATTTTTCCTCTTATTTCCCCTAACAGAATCCATCTTCCCTGAAGGAAACCCATTCTGTGTGGGTCAGGTGGAGAAGACCCACTCCTTGTAACAATAGCAATTGTCTCAGTCAGTCAGAATGCGAACGCCTCAAACAAAATAATCCGAAAAGAATGAACGTGCGATATGATGAGACTTGCTAGGATCCTCAACAGAATAATTCTGTATGAGCCTTTAAAAATCTACTTTCTTTTTTCTGACACTGATAAAACTGAAAAGAGATGAATGAGCATCCATCAATTGTCATTCATGAGCATTAGAGAGAAAGTGTCAACGAGGGAGAAACAGAGTCCTGATGATGTTGATAAAGCCCTGGACCCGGCTGGACCAAAAGGCACATTCGCCCATGTGCATTCCAGGTCCACAGATCAGTGCGTTTCTGAGTGTTTCAACATGTTTGAGTTGGCTTACAAGAAAAATTGGGAAAGACTCACAGAATGAGAGTCAGGGATCCAGGGACAATGGGAGCAATGACAAGATGCGTACCGGGGCATCAGCAGCTGGCAAGAGCTGCCAAAACAGACCATTGTGGAGACAGAGGACATGCTCTGAGAAGAGAGTGAGCTCTGATCGTCCTCAATCACATGTCATGAAATAGCAAGACATGGTGAATAGCATTTCAGCTGTTGTGCTAAATGTCCACAGCAAAAAAATTGCTGCTGTTGTATTGCCCCTGTGAGATTATACCTTTCAGATTGGAGTGACCCAGAAAACTACAGTTTATTATAGTTGCTTAAAAACACTTTCTTTGGTAGTTAACATTTTCAGAGAGGAGTAGCAGCAAGTCATGGGTTATGACTTTGTTTCTTTTTTTCTCTTTATTGTTTTTTCTCTTTATTGTTGTTGTTTGTTGTTGTTTTTTTATGGGAAGGGACAGGGGGAGAGAGATAGAAACATTGATGGGAGAGAAACCAATTGGCTGGCTCCTGCATGCCCCCCACTAGGGATCGGGCCCACAACCTGGGCATGTGCCCTGGTTGGGAATCGAATCAGAGACCTCTTGGTGAATGGGATAATGCTCAACCGCTGAGCCACATAGACTGGGGGGGTTACAACTTTCATTCAGGACATGTTTAATGAGTGGCGACTCTCTGAAGGGACAGCCCGGAGACTGTTGGCCTCCTTTACAGGTTACTAAAATGGTTACTTCTACACCACATTCTTTGGGCTTTCCTGCAAACCTATAAAAGAAAAATCTGAGCACCAGGAGGTTGCTTTTGAGGGCATAAGATGACAACAACATAGAATACTTCCTGAAGAATGCATATGGAAGCAATGAGGTACATTTGATTAATTTCGGCTGACTTGTGTAGATGTGTTCCATGGAGTACTTTTAGCCTGGGCTGGAGACATCAGCTGTTTCGCTCTCTTGCTCTCACTATTGTCCTTTCTCACTTCCCATCCACTGGACACTCCCTTAAATAGAAGCCCAGGCAGGGAGGTCCTGCGAATTAATTCCTCTCTGCCCCTCCTGTCGGGGTGGCTTTCTTTCCTTGACGGAGAGGTTGCCCTCTTCTTAAAATGTTTTATAATAAAAGACTTTTGCTCAAACATAGACACTCATAATAATAATATATGGGCTTTACTTGAGGGCACAAGAAATAGCACCAGGTAGGAAACAATATTTAACCTCCCACGAATCCCTTCCTTCTCCAGACTTGCTCCCTGGAGCTGCCACCCAGCGTCAAGTATGTGAGGACTTCACGTGGATGTGAACCTGGAGAAGGGTCACAATAGAAAGGCAAAGAGAAAGGTGGGGATCAAAATGATGCAGGCTTTCCAGGGGCTTGGGTGCCCAAAGGTTCACCCACCCACTGTGGGCTCCTGGCACCCACTGGAAGGAATTCAAACCCAAGCCAGCACAGAGTTTTGAGGGACAGGTTATTAGAGAAGCCGTGGAACAGAGCAGGCTGCTCCGCAGACAGGGCAGCCCCTCCCTAATGGGATTCTCTATTTTTTTTTTTTTTAATCCTCACCTGAGGATACTCTTCCACTTTTTGTTCAGACAGAGTGGGAGGGAGAGACAGGAAGAGAGAGAAACATCGACATCAAAGGGACACATCGAGTGGCCGCCACTCGCACGACCAACCAGGGCCGGGGACAAACTGCAACCGAGGTACGTGCCCTTAGCGGGAACCGAACCCGGGCCTCTCCGGACCGCAGGCGGACGCTCCAAACGCTGAGCCAAACGGGCCAGGGTGGAGTCACTATTTTTAATTAAGGCTCATTTAATGGAGGGCATTTAATACGGGGGTACAACATTCAGTATTTGGGGGGGAGGGGTGGCAACTTCTTATTAGAGCGCAATCGGCCAATGTCGTGGCCTTATATGGGCTTTTCGTTTCTGAGCAGGACCCCGGGCTGCTCACTGAGCACGCTGATGGGTCACAAGGAGCACATAATGGGACTCGGAGTGACCCGGTGAGAGTAGCTGCCCGGTTGTATCCAGCTGGTCTTCTGCCAGTTCTAAGCCATAAATCCATTAAGGGCTTCGTCTTACTAGCTCCTTGCCAGTCCCTGTAGCCCTTATTGGTTACAGCCTTTCCGGCCACAAGCCTATTTCAAAAGCAGGATGGTTCTGAAGGACACGTCGGTGTTGAGAGGTGAATTCTGTGAGAGAAAGTGGCGCAGGGGACTGTACAGGAGTCCACCAAGGGGTGTGAATCTATCTTCGCTTGGATTTGACTCGTCTGACTAGGACCCCTCCATCCGCCCTCCTCAAAATCTTGCAGTCTTCCGATGTATATTTATTGCAACATTCAAGGGAGATTATTTTGCTGCTGTTGATGCGACCAGGAATGTAGTTCCTGGGGTAGCTTCCGACCTGTGACGGCCACGCAGAGAACGGAGGAGGGACCCCACCCTCCGCATTCCGCAGAGCAGGGGAGAAAGGAGAGGTCTGAATGTCACCGAGTCCTCTCACAGAAGACAAGGAACACTTTCTCAGAGTCTCCTGTGGGCATGCACACGGCTCATTTAAACACATTCAAATTAGCAGACTGTTGACAGAAGGGTGCATTTCTCGTTGTTTCGGATAAAAACCAATTTAAATGTGGTGGTACCAGGCTCAGAGCACATTCCGACAATGAAGTAAACAAATGTTATTGCCTTCACTTAGAGAGTCTTGCCCAATTAGGTTGATTATAGTGATCACAGAGACGTATCCTGAATGCACGGGACGGAGTATTGCTTAGATTTGTTATGTAATATTTATAGACTCTGCAGCAAAGCTTCAGATGAATTAAAATATACAATCTTGTATTTGCACGGACGAGGGGAATGTGATCCATATGTTTGCTAAAAGCAAGAAACAGAGCCAACGAATTCCTTGACATTTACATTGATAAGACCCTCTCTGAGAAATTGTAAACTGCTGCTGTAAACTGCTATTTTAAACAACGGAGAAGCCGTTCCTCTCAATCACCTGAAAGTTTAACCCCAAATCACAGTTTGGGCTTACCTTAACTCTAGCAATGGTCTCTGTCATTTTTCTCTTAAGTGGATCAACGTATGAAATCAAACACTACATGAACATAAGTTAGGTTATTGCACATGTAGTCTGATTATTTTATTGTTATACCCAAAGTTCTATCGTTGAGCTAATTTATTTAGATAGTGCCAGGATTAAATATGGGCTTTACCTTCTTTCCGTGACTGTGGGAGTATGTGTCAAGGTCACTAAAAACAATAAAACAATTTTTAAAACAGTTACTTATTGCGCACGTAAAACCTGCACGTGAGTTGGGGAGAAAGCACAGAATGACAGAGGACCAGCTATCACCCCCATATCAGTGTGCCTCACAGTGGAATTGGGGATGATGACCTTACTCCCTGGGCCACAGCTTCCTAGTGTGAAACAATGGAGTTGTTGTAGGTGATTTCATAGGTTTTTCCAATTTTAACCACTTGTAAGTTTTGGTTGTTGGCACGTTGATTCTGGGTGTGTGGGGCACAAGCTTCAGAAAGGTAAGCTGTGACCAACACTGGTTTCAGTATGACAGTCACTTGCAGTGATTTGAAAACAAGAATAGAGTATCCTCAAGAATAGTCTCAAACAGGATTAAAGGATCTGTAAATGAATGAAATGGGTATATATATATATGAAGAAAATACTTGCTTTAAAAATAAACATTCAGTGCAACTTCTTTTGCATAATATGTGACTTGGGGGAGACAGCTAATTGTTTAGACAAAACACTGTAGAGAGCCTCTTTGGATATAAAAACTAAATCTGATTGTGCCTCCATCCCAACTCCAGGCACGTCTCTTGACACCATCTACAATTGTGACAAAGGAACGAGCGTCACAAGAAACGGTTTCCTGGCCAGCTTTGCAAATTCCACGTCTGTGTGAACTGGGACAGACGTCTTGACCTTTCTAAACCTCAGCTCTTCACAGTGATGCTTGTGTCTGTCATACTTCTCTTGGATTAGTCAGTCTTTCACCTTACTTAATTTTGAATGATTACTTGGTCTTTCACCTTACTTTAATTTCGAAGCTGGGAAGATTCCCCTTATGGACTCAGAAGCATTCACACGTTGAGACCACAGATGAACCCAGACCATGGACTGATGTTTGGTTTCCGAAGAAGGTAGAACCTAGGAAGTAACAGGTAGGGACATGAGAAGTCAACAACTTACATAGCATTTGGCTCAGCATCAGTCTTCCTTGTGCTGGTGGCATCTTACGTGGATTTATTGTCTTGCACTCTTACGTCTCTAACCTGGAATTGGATCACTAACAGATGGTAGGGTTCTGGCATTGGTATCAATGTATTTTATCTGTTCCATCATTCCTTCCTTCATTCAATAATCATCTATAAGCTGCCAAACACTGGCAATGTAATGAGGATTATGGATAACCCACGTACTAGACATGTTCAGTCTAGTATTCTGGCTCCCTGTTTTTATTCTTTATATGCACACGAATCATTGGAGATGTTGATGAAGTGTACATTTCTGGAGACTTTGGAGATTTGATTAAGTAAGGTGACAGGGGATGAAAACTTTATGTTTCTATCCGGCTTTCCAGGTAACTCTGCTGCAGCTGATAGGGAAGATTCCCTTCTGAGAAATCCTGGCCTAGTGCAGGTGAAGTCCACCAGCTGCCCAGAACTGAAGTCTAGTCCTCTTCCTGCTCCACCCGCCTTTATTCTGCCCAGGCTCTTGCCAACTGTACTTCTTCTGTGCGCATCCCTGAAGCGGTTCACAGAGTCTCCCTGAGCATCACCAAAACCTTACAGCGAGTAAATAATGTGTGCGTTTGGCTGCTCACGTAAATGAAATGGATTACAGACCTTTGGAGAACATATGTAACAAAGCCCGTGGCACATCACAGCACACAGTGAAGTGGAGACTGGGTAGCGATCTGATGAATTCGATCAGTGTAGTCCATTCAGTTAGGTAAGACAGACCCTAGTATATTTCACGTAACTTTCTAGAATTGAATAGATCTTTACAAATGAAACCACCTTTTCCTGCTGTCATCTTGTATGTCCATTTTGCATGGAAGAGAACAACTAATGTTTGATTGGGAGCCACAAATCCATTAGTGCAAAAAGTCTTTTCATAACACATGGAGATCTAGATTCTATCCATTTAAGAATAAACTATCAGCCTGGCTGGTGTAGCTCAGTGGTTGAGCACTGATCCATGCACCAAGAGGTCACCAGTTCAATTCCCAGTCAGGGCACATGCCAGGTTGTGGTCCAAATCCCCAGTGGGGATCATGTAGGAGGTGGCCAATTGATGTTCTCTCTCATCGATGTTTCTCTTTCTCTCTCCCTCTCCCTTCCTCTCTCTAAAATCAATAAAAAATAATAATAATAATAAACTATTACCTACAATTATTTTATGGTACTTAAAGAAGTTTATAAAAATATTGAACTAGTAGAGCTAGGATAAAGATTGGCTGAACAAGTTAATCAAATTAATGACAGATTTTTGAACTGATATAATCAATGAAGTGATGGATCAATACATACACAAACCTGTATTGAGCACATACACAGGGATGCATATGTGTATGTACCTAAGTCAACTACCCCAGGGGCAGGAAAGCACAGCTGGAAAATAAATTGGAAAGAATTCTGATCTTGGATATTTTGTTTGATTTATTTCTTTCTATAATTGTAAAATGCACATGGGAGTGAAATTTATGATCCCCATGCAATAGAAAAGCATAATCTTAAGATAGGGAAATGATGGGACCAACTGCTGGTTTCTAAAATGTGGTTAGAATGTGTATTTAAAGAGGACCCTATCAGGACTTTATTCGATGAAATCACTAGACAAATAAATCTGAGGCATCTGAGGGTAATGGCATCTTGAGAGATAATGGATATTCAATCTGGGAGATGAGAGGAAGATAAAACCTTGGCTAGGGTATGTTTTTATTTTTTAAAAATTCAGACTGCCTATTAAACTGCTGGATAGACTAGTCCCTATAAATTTTCAAAGGAGTGTCCTGGGTTTCGTCCAAGAGGCTATTGCAAATGAGACACACACTGCAAAAACTCCCCGCAATCCTTCAGAAATTTTCAGGCCATTTCATGTAAGATACACCTGATGCCTGGGGTTAATTACCAGTAGTTCTTAGCAAAACACAATTAAAACATTTTTTTCTTTATTGATTTTAGAGAGAGAGAAAGGGAGAGAGAGAGAGAGAGAGAAACATTGTTGAGAGAGAACATCGATTGGCTGCCTCCTGCATGCCCCTCACCCTCACCGGGGATTTGGCCTACAATCTGGGCATGTGCCTTGACCAGGAATCAAACCAGTAACCTCTTGGTGCATGGGTCAACCCTCAACCACTGAGCCACACTGGCTGGGCAAAACACAATTTTTTAATACTCTTGAAGCAAATCCATGAAAGAATAGAAAAATCTGCATTAGATTTTCATTGAAAAATGTGAGTAATTCTGTTCACTATCACTTATTTTCCAAATGTTAAAGAAAAATCAGAGGCAATTCTGAGCATTTTTGTTTGTTTGCTCCCAGGTAGATCGCACTTCACCTAATTCATTTGCTGGGAGCATTCCTTGTCAACTCACAGGACCCAAAGATTCAGTGCGATGCCTTACATGACTTTTAGAACATTCAGAATCAATACCACTTCCTTTTGCACAACTTCTCACATTTGTAAAAAAAACAAAACAAAACAGTTTTTCGTAAATATCCCCCCAACCAAAAAAAATTGTTAGTGATGGAGGAATGGAAAGAGGGCAACAGTGGGCAAATATGTTCTTTGTTACTTTATAGTTGGCGGGTAAAGTGGGAAAAGTCTTCCTTCCTCCTTGTGTTCATGGTGTTTGTATCGATGTGTCTTGGCTCTTTCTCTCATTATGAGATAAAATCTACTTCCCCATTTCTTGATTCTTGGCTGGCCTCATGACTTGCTTTGTCTCAAATGAATCTGCTTGGAGTAACAACGTGACAGTTTGGAGGCTAGGTCTCATCAGTCTTCCCCTCTTCCTCTCGGTCTCTTGACTCTGGTGGCTTTAGGTTAAACCATGGCTATGGTTAAACCATGGCTATGTGGCTAGAGGATGGGAAACCAAATCAAGGAGATTCCCATGACCCCAAAGAACATCTTCCTCGTCTATAGGCAGCTGACTTCCAAAGATGTGAAATAGTCTAGTCAAGATCAACAGAGGCTATCTGACCTTCAGCTGATTGCAAACCCAGAAGGACTACCTGGTTGACTCCCAGATTCACAGATAATGATAAATGCTTATTGTGTTAAGCTACAAAGTTTTAGGGGGTTTTCTGGTTGTTGTTACTGCTGCTGTTAGGCAAAAACTCTTTGATATAGTTGGTTACATTGAAAAATAAGTGAATGGAATGAAACAGTGATATGATTTTCTTTCCTCAAGAAGAAAAAAAAAGGTCTAGGCTCTGTTTTCAGACCACCTGTCACATTTGGTGAGGGCCAGGGCTCATGCTCTCTTAGCTTTAAATTGGGAAGTACCCATGTGATAATGACAATGGTGTTGAGAAATTACAAGCTGAAAAAGTCCCAAAGAAATGTGGGTGGGGCTGTTGTATGCCTAATGATATTTTCTAAAAAAAAAAAAAACAACTTTCAAATCTGTACTATACCTTCAAGCCATGCATCTCATTATGCCATACATTTCATTAGGCTATAGGCTTCATTAGACACTTGAATCAAGAATCTCATTACACACTCCAGACACACATCTCATTATGCCATGCATCTCATTAAGCTCTCAGCCAAGAACAGATGCAAAATAGACAAATTTCAGCAAGGCTTTGATTCCAGCCCACATGGCATTCTCATCAACAGTGGAGCGACGGTGGACCAACAATTGGGTGATTTTTGAATGACACTTGACAAAGAGGAACCAGCTCAATCAAGCTCTATTAAATTACCAAGGAGAAAAAATAGCTTGGTGTCAAATTCCACTCTGCTGTCCACTCTAGGAATGTGTTCCTACTGTCAATCAGGAATCACCTATCAGTGAAGAGCCGGAGATGGGGTGTAAGAGGCCATGTGTCTGTAACACTGCAATCATCTGTCATGAGGCAGACATTCAACAAAGGAAAGCATCAATGTCACCTTGAGTTTGGCTTCAGCAATGGAATCTGTTCTGTGTCTTCAGCTGTAATCAGTTGTTTGGCATCTTCACGGCTGGGTCCCCGGGTGATGCCCCTGGTTAAGCAATACTTCTTTGGTCACATATGATAAAAACCTAACTCACATGAATTTAAGATTAGAATGTATTGAGAAGCCCAGAGGTGTGGCTGATTTCAAGCCCAACTATATCCAAAGGCTGAAACAACACTAAGACACTCATGTCTCTCTATCTCTCTGCTCGGTTTTGCTGTGTGTTGGCTTTGTACGTAGCACACTTTCCACACTTTCATCATCCTCACAGCTATCAATTAAAGCAAAAGATAGTGTCTTTTGGAAGAGGTCACCAAATCCTAGTAGATTACTCCTATTAGTCAATTTGGGTCAAATATCATTGAGAAACCTATGTCTCTGTATCAGGGGGATGAACAAATCTGAGCTTTCAACCCTAGGTCATATGCCCTTCCCTAAATGTAGTCATGGACTGGAAGAGTCTGGACAGCAGAGGGATGCTAAGTTACAAAAAGAACCCATGTCTACTTCTCGTGTGTTGTGCTGGGGATACTCATAGTTCTGATAGAGATTGTGCAATATCTGTGATCTCCGAGAACCTCAGTAATCTGTCCTTGGTCATCAGGAAAATAGTTGTATTTTCAAAATATAGTTGTATTTTCAAAATACAACTATTTGAATACTAATATTTAAATAATTGGCATCTCTTAAGCAGTTTAGGGGCTTGATAGATAGCATGAATATTTCTTAGGTTTTGGTGATGCCACAAAGTGTAAACAGTTGTTAGTCTGAGGAATTTAGTCTAGATTGAGTAAGTTACCTATTGATGCGATTTCCATGTGCCACCTAACCTTTGTCTGGAATGGCTAAAATATTTCTTCTAACTCCTTGCCCATGCCTTGATATCTTTAGGAAGTTAAATCGAGGAACATAAAAATCCAAAAAACAAAGGGGAGAAAATAGTTTCATTCCACATTCAGGTACAAGTGACATGTTAACTGCCTTCTTGAGAATATGTTTTGGGAAAGAACAGGTAAAGAAGAGTCCTCGGAATACGAGATATTTGTGAGCCTAGCGGGGCAGGTAAGAAGATGTGTAACAAAGGTCAGAGGACAGTGGGGAGTGGGGAAGGTCAGGCAGTCCTGAGGGAAAAATTCTTCACGATCATTGTTTGCTTAAGGCTGTCCCCAGGTAACACTGTGCCACTCTGAATAAATGAAACTTTAATCTGAAAGGATCATGATTTGAGGAGATAGCACTATGAAGCGATGAACACCCAGAACCAGTTATTAAAGAATATTTTCATTGGGCTTTTCTGGATTCTGAAAAAGACTGGATATCAATACAGTCTTGATTCCACGGGTCCTCGTGTAGCTCCTCGCCTGGGAAAACACTCCGGTTTAAGCATTCGCTGGACATTCCTTTCAGACGAAGTGCTGTGTCATTGATTGTCCAAAGCAGACAAAGCGGTTTCCTTTTCCAGTTTAACAGATATTTTTTCTTCTAAAAAAATCACTTAACTGGAAGATGTGAGAGCAAAAGAGAGGTTGCAGTCATGGTTATGGGTCAAATTCTAACTGCACGGAGTAATGGACTGTCGCTGGTACCACTCTTCACTGAAACCCTGGGAATGAACTCTGTCTCGTCGGCGGTGTTTGCCATAAGGACACCCTAGAACTAGAGGAATTTGATACACGCGTGTCAATGGAAGCAGCGAAGTTCTCACATGGTTAAAAAGAAAACTCTGCTCCAGTCTTATTTATTAAAAAATAATAACCGCAAGGCTAATGACCCACAAATAATAAATTTTAAAATGACTCTTCTTTACTTCTTTGTTTTGGGTGACTGTCTTTGTTTTCACTCTTTCAGTTACAAATGCTTGGGTCCCCATGCCACTATTCCTGATAAACTGGTAAATATTCAGCTGTCTTACTCTTTTGGGCTCTCAAAAACAGACTCTCTTTCTATTGACTCTCCACCTGCGGTGATTAAGAGACCGTTTGTGTGTAGTTAAAAATAAAGGGTACATGCTCCTCATTTCCACTCTGCCTCAGATTCGGAACCAGAAGTAAGCTATCTTCCCCTTTTTGTCTCATAAGTGGGATTCTGAAACCACAGACGGATTGTAATTGCAGGGTACAGAGCAAAGTCAATTTGCTTGCCTGTGAACTTTGCCCCCAGTGGTCCTTGGGTGCAATGACAGGTGCTATAGTGTCCGTGCGTCTCCCTGGGCCTCTGGACTGGCAGCTTTTCTGAATATGGTGCGTGGGCTTTGCAGTGGGTATCGCTGACAAGACGGCCCACGGTCCCATTTCTAAATAATGCTGAGATGACTTTTGAAAACTGTTGTAAGGACACTTAACATGAGATATATCCTCTTAAATTGTTAAGTGTCTAATACATTATTGTTAATTATAGGTATAATGTTTTTCCCTTAGCATCTTCTTTATGGCAGGAAAAAAGAGTAAAGAAAAAATTAAGGGCAAAGCAGCCAATCAATTTCAAGACACTAGTGACAGACAAAAAAGTCTTGGTGTCTGGTTGTCGATCTCAAATCTCTCAGGAGAGTGTATAAGCCTAGAACACAGTCACCTGGTGGTTCATGTGTCTTAAAAACAAAACAAACAAACAAACAAAAAAAAATGTGACACTTTTAAAGAAAATTGGTCCTATTAGCCCAGAACATAGTTAGCTGGTGGTTCATGTGGCTCAGAAAAAGATAAGAGCCTTTAACAACAAACTATGCGCCGTCAGGATTTGGGGATTGGAGGGGGGGCTTAAACTATGAAATGCCTTTTACTTCACAGCAGCCCTGGGCTAACACATCTCTGTTTTCATTTTGTTGTGAAACTCTCGGCACTTGGATTTCACTTTACATACACTATAAATAATATTTAGATATGCAAAGCTAAAAGGGTTTGCTCACTTGGCTAAGGAGGCAACATCTGTAGACTTAAATAAAGAAGGCATCCTGACCTTTGGGTGAACAGTAGAACTTAAAGTGCTATTGTTACAATGTGGCAGGGGAAAGCATGATTTAAATGTAAATCTTTTATCTCCAAAACCATAAAAGACTATGCCTTGGAGGTATGAGAAAATGCAAGCTGTAATGTGGATCATATAAAAAAAAAAAATTAAAGCATTTAGTATAGCACCAAATCTGCCTTTGTGAACTGCATTTTGCTCATAAAATACTTCGAGTCCACCGTATTTCATATTTAAAATGAGCTGTTCTTTAACTACTTTGTGTCTGGCTACTTGGCCTCGAGTTCGAAAACTCAAGTGCTTCCTGTGAACCTCACCTTCTCCTTCTCCTAACCTCTGAGCTCCTGATGCTGCTCCCAGTCTGCCAAGAGAAAGTCCTTGGGGACAGGTATGCCCCCTGGAATCTCTTCAGCCCGGTTCTCTCCTGTGTGAGCTACACAGACAGTGAGGAAGGACAGTGTCAATAGTGAAGGTCATCTCTCCATTTTCACTTACCTTGACCTTCTCCATGGCTTTGAGATAGAAGAACTAAGATTCCGTCATTTGGTCCAAGCCATGGGTAGGACTGGGTTTATGACAGGTTGGTATATGGGCCACAGATTGGACACAGTTGGAACCGAGGATCCTGCCCAGATTCTGCTCTCCGTTTTCCATATGGCTTGGTTGGTGCTGACGGTATCTTTCCAAGCCCAAGTGCGCTCTCTCTTTCAGGAGAATCCTGTCCTTCCCTTGTGTTTTACCGCCTGCTGGTTTATGTGTTCCTGGCACCAGACGCCTAAACTTTTTTCTCTGATACCATATGAGGACCAGGCACAAGTCTTCTCTCCTTGACACCAAAAGAAATGAATGTCTTGCACAGCCCCAACTGGGGCAGTGGTTTCATTTCAGGCCAAGGTCTTGGTGAGCAATTTAAATTAGAAACCATGTCTTTTGTTTTTTCAGAACTAACACATAAGAGACACTTGATAAGTTCACTCAGTGAATGAATGTACTTCACATTTCAGCTTTATTTCTTTAACTCTTTGTATAACCTGAAGTGTGTATAACATATTTTCAGTTTTTTTCTGGTTTATTCTGCCTGGAATTCTTTGGATTCTACACTGTCTTCCAGCTCCCTACATCCCAGATTAGAAGTGGCTCCCTCTCATAAACTCTTACTTCCCCCAGAATTTTCCTTCTTAGTCCTGGTGCAACCAATTAAATGATGATGTGTATAATTGAATGTGCCCTTAGCCCAAATGTTCATGTTTTTTATTCAGGAGCACAGGTCAGTGACAAACTACCATGGAACTCAATCTTTACATTCCAAAATCACTCTGCACTCCAAAGGATACTAGCTGTCTTCATCTCGTTATTTAAGGAATAACAATTTCTGTAGAAATCCACATATGCCTTCTTTCTTGGTTCAGTAACAGCAAATTTATGGAACACTGAAACCCCCCGGGATACAATGAATGCTCCACCAATATGAAATTGCAATGCTTGGTCTGAAGACCGTGCATCCAAGGCTTTGTTAAAGCCCTGGAAGTCACGGTAGTTACTCTCCTCAGCGCCAGTGTCCTTTCTGTCCGGTGGGGAAACGAAGGCAGAAAGCAGCACAGGCAGTTAGGGGCTACAATGCAAGGTCTGACCAGATAACATCAATCAGACTTCTAGGAAAACCTAGTCACACAACCAACGTTCAAGTCTGTGCTCCAAACACTGAGGTTGGAGATGAAAGTTTTTATGCAAGTGTCCAAGAAGAAATGTATCACACACCAAAACAAAACATGCTGAGAATTTTAAGTGATTGGGGTGCAGAAGCAGGAAATGAAGCAGAATCAAATGTCATTAAAAACCTAGACTATTCAGAAATGAAGCAGAGAGTAGCTCCTGGACTTCTGTGAAGCCAGCAATGTGTCCATCGCGAACACGTGATTCAAACAACCGAACAGATTACTCTACACATGAACCTCACCAGATGGCCAATATGGAAATCAAATAGACTATGTAATTGAAAGCAGGAGATGGAGAAGCTATATGCTCTCTGCCAAAACAAGACCAGGAGCAGATTGTGGTACTGACCACAAACTGTTAATATCAAACATTATAGTAAAACTAAAGAAGATCACTAAAAGAATTATAGAGCCCAAATATAAATAATTCCTGATGGATTTAATGTTCACATAAAAAACGGGTTTGTACTGTTAAACTTAATTGACCAAGAACCAGAAGAACTATGAACGCAAACTAGAAACACTTTTAGGAAAGAATGTGACAAGACAATCCTGGAAGAATAAAGGAAAGAAAATTTGAGATTAAGAACAGAAGAAACACCGAAAATTGGTAAAGGCAGGTGAGAAGCAAAAGTAAAAGGTGACAAAAACAAGGTTAGACTTCTGACTGTAGTTTCCCAACGACGATCATGTAGAGATAAAGAGGATTATTAGAGTAGTCAACGTCAGGAGAAAAGGCAATAACAAAAAGGGAAAACAAGAAATCTCTACAGGAAGATTCAAGAACTAAAAGAAAAAAAAATTAAACCTAGACTAGGAATGCTGAATGACTAAGAAGGAAGTATTTTAGTTGACCAGGAGAAAAGAAGGGGAAGGTGGAAATAGTTTTCTGAAACCCTATAAAGAAGAGACAAAGAATGACACACACTTTTCAGAAAGATTCCTATGAGGAAGAGCCTGTAATTCTAGAAAGTGAAGTGAAACCCACCCTGAAATTATTGGGAAGATATATATTAATCACCAGGGATAGATCAGATTCAGATAAAATTATTTCAAACCACAGAAACAGAATCTGTCTAACTTCTAACAAAAATATGTCACAAATATGGAAAACAAAACGACGACTTACAGACTTGAAAAGTTCAATATCCGTCCATCTTTAGGAAAAGAGATGCCAAGAAGTGCAGTAACTATAGGACCATTGCTCTTGTTTCCCACACAAGAAAACTGATGCTCAAGGTGATGTAACAAAGGCTTGTATATGATATGAAGCAAGAAATTCCAGATGCTCAAGCTGGATTCAGAAAAGGAAGAGGCACTTGAACTCTAATTGCAAGCATTTGTTGGATACTGGAGTGCTCCAGAGAATTTCAGAAGAAGGTTAATCCATGTTTTATAGACTGCAGTAAAGTGTTTGACTGCATGGATCATGAAAGCTATGGGTTGCTCTGAAAAATATGGGCGTGCCTCAGCACTTGATGATACCGATGAATAACCTAAACTGTGGGCAGGAATCCACTGTCAGGACAGATTATGGAGAGACAGAGTGGTTTCCTATATGCAAAGATGTCAGACCAGCGGGCATTTTATCTCCCTATTTGTTTAGCCTGTACACAGATCATATATGAAAAACTAGGCTAGACTCAGAGATAAAAGAGGAGTAACAATTGATGTAAGAAACATCAATAACTTTAGATATGCAGATGACACCATTTTACTGAAAGAAAAGTAGCAATAATTTGAGATGACTTCTGATCAAAGTGAAAGATAAAAGTGCCAAAAAAGATTGCATTTGAAAATCAAGAAGACAAATATCATGACTGCAGAAGAAATACACAACTTTAATAAAGATAATGAAGACATTGACATTTTTCAAGATTCTGCTTACCTTGGTTCAGTCATTAGTTCAAATGGAGGTTGCAGCCTAGAAATCAAGTGAGGTTTGAGACTCAGAAGTGCAACAATGGAACAATTAGCAAAGATCACAAGAGCAAAGATGAGAGATAAAGTCTAAAATTGTCCACCCCCTTGTATTCCTAAGTACGACGTACAGATGTGAAAGATGGACAATGAAGGATACTGATAGGAAAACAAAATGATTCACTTGAAACATGGTGTTGGAGGGAAGGTCTGTGAATACACAGGACTGCCAGAAAGATGAACAAAAGGGTCTTAGAGCAAGTTCAGCCTCAGACACCACTGGAGGCAGAAATGACAACACAAGCTGTCCTCCTTTGGGCACATCGCGAGAAGGCATGGTTCTTTGGAGGAGACAATAATGCTGGGAAACGTAGAAGGCAGCAGAAGAGAAAGATCAAATATGAGATGGATTGACTCCATCAAAGAGGCCATCAGCATGAGTCCACAGGAGCTGAGCAGGGCAGTTGGGGACAGGACACTATGGATATCACTCATTCATAGGATCACCAGGAGTCAGAGCCAACTCAATGGCATTTAACACACATAATTAATGTTTGTTGTTTCCCAGCTATACTATAAACCCATGAGAGCAAAGAATCATATTTATCTTCTTCCTCGCTGCAGTTGCAACACCAAAACAATGCTTGACATATAGAAAGCATAAAACTATATTTGGTATATGAAAGACAAAGAATCAATAATTTTTTCAAGTGTGTGTGTGTTTCTGGATTGTCTAAAAGATCTTTAGTTTGTCCTTCAAAATCTCCTACAAATTTTCCCCAAGCCCCCACTACTGGCTCTGAACGTCTTTCTCTGCCCAGGGTTTTTCATGTCTCGACTTAAAACCCTTCACTGGGATGTTCTGCTGTATCAGTCACACATACAGAATTAAGATGATCCCAATCTATTCCCCATTTACATTCTTGCCCATCTGTACAACTTTCCCCAGCATTCTATCTTTATGGCAAGTAAATATAACCCTGAAGTTTTCCCTTACCCCTAACATATACAATACTATACATCCCAATAATTCTATCACTTTACACTGTGAAACCATGAGCCATGTGAGGAGGCATTGCTATCCATTCTGCAGCTAAGGCAACTCGGGTTCCTAATACACAGTGGAGTAGTCATTGATTCACTCGAATTAGTCAAAGGCCTCTTGGGTCCAACATCATGATTGGTTCCTACAGTACTTTTTTTTTTTTTTCTTTTTCTGTTCAAGCAATCACAGTCTTAAACCAGATCTTTATTATTTCCAACTGGGACTAAGCAGCATTTCCATTTCTTGAATGCTTTCTTTTAAATCAGTCTTTTCTTCTTTCTTCCATCATTATGTCTAAATAATATTCAGCCTTAGCGCTTTAAAAAGCCCCTGTCCTTAAAAAGGAAATTTTAAATCCTTTAAAGAGGGATTTTAAAGAGGAAAATCTGCAAAGGCAAACAGCTTAGCAAAAGTGTTTTTTAATATAATTACTAGATAATAATATCCTTAATATATAAAATGTCTAAAATAAATATGAAACATTTTAAGTTTATAATTGAAAAAGTCATAACATATATTTGATAAAGAGGAGTGTGGTAAACCAGTAAACATGACGAAAAACATTCCTAGTCACTAGCAATCAGAAAATTAAAATAAAATAAAAAACAATGATTTTTATTTGTTTTGTTTTATTAATGATCATAATTAATGTTTGCAGTGTCTCGTGTGTACTTTTACAGATTTTTGGTCATATAGCCACCACTTTCTGGAACTGATATCAGCAACAATAAAAATGCCTGCATCTAGTAACCTAATAATCCATAATTCTCCTTTTGGAATCAGGCTTAAATGGATTATCATAAATTCAAGTAACATGTCACCTGTAGAAATGTTCTGCCAGGCCAATGTGGCTCAGTGGTTGAGTGTCGACCCATGAACCAAGAGGTCACCAGTTCAATTCCTGGTCAGGGCACATGCACAAGTTGTGGGCCAAATCCCCAGTGGAGGGCATGTAGTAGCAGCCAATTGATGTTCTCTCTCATCGATGTTTCTATCTCTCTCTCCCTCTCCCTTCCTGCCTCTCTAAAATCAATAAAGAAAAAAAAAAGAAATGTTCTTTACTGCATCTGATTAGATCTTAACTGGAAAAAATTGAAAATAAACTATGGATTAAATGATGGTGTTATGTCGATATTAAATTTTCAAATTCTGAGAATTGTTCTGTGACTATGTAAGAAAAGCATTCCCATTTTAGGAAATACACAGTGAATTTAGGGGTAAGAGAATAGTTTACTCTTTAATAGTTTAGAAAAAAGTATATGCATGGGTGTGTGAGAGAGAGAGGGAAAGACAGAGAGGTTAAGAACGATAAACCTGCCCTGGCCGGTTTTGCTCAGCGGTTAGAGCATCAGACCACAGACCAAAGAGACCTGAGTTTGATTCTAGCCAAAGGCACGTATTTTGGTTGCGGTTCGTCCCTGGCCCTGATATGGGTCGTGCGGGAGGCAGCCAATCAATGTGTCTCTCTCACATCAATGTTTCTCTCTCTCGCTCTCTTTCTCCCTCCCTTTCAAAAATAAAAAGTGACAAAACATGCTCTTCACTGTATTATTCATAAAAGTGAGAAAAATGGAAACAGCCTACATGCTAAAAACAGGAGAAAGGCCAGTTATCCTGAGATATAGTCAAACGATAGAACATAAAGAAGACATTAAAATTATTTGCAAAAATTTTTGTTAAGAAAATGGAAGAATGCTTGCGGCATATAGCAAAATGAAAATATTTGAATAAAGATTTCAAATGCAACATGGTATTAGTAAAAACAATACAAATTATTGATCATTGGTGGGATTACTGGTTATATTTTTTCTTTTACTCTTCCTTATTCACTATTTATTTAAAATGATAAGTATGTATTAATTTTTTAAATAAGGAAAATATTTAAATTTCTAGTCTTCTTTTCTCTTTTCATTACCTATTGCTAGAAAAGAAAAAATCATTCACTTTTTCTCATGAAGCCTTTCCCTAGAATAGCAAGAACAGGGTCCAGTGATATAATACACTCTGTGTCTAGATGTCATCAGTCTGCTCTGCAGATGCTTATTCACATTCATTACTGTTTTCTAATAGCTCAGAGGCACATGCAGTACACTGAGCCTGGACAATGGTGATGTTCTCCATCCTGGACCCTCAGTATGTAAAATAGCGCAGCCCTAGTTTGGAGACCAGGAAAACCTCAGTTTGCAACTTGACTCCTCACTAACCGTATGACCTTGAGGAAATCTCTAAATATCCCTGAGCTTTAGTTTTCTCACCCATAAAATTGGAATGTTAGTGCTTACCTTATAGAGTAGCTGTAAAGATTAAACGGGATAACACATGTGGCGGGGGTTGCCCACTGCACTCCCAACATAGGAGACGCTAGCGTCGCTGTTAATGTTCCCTCTTGATTTTTTACATCCTGGGGGGTTGGTTGACAAGGAGTACACCTCTCATTTTCTCTCACAGATGATGAAGACCCTGCAGTTCCAAGACCTGCACAAGCCTCTTGTTTCTGAACTCTGAGTTTTCAGTCATTCAGGAGAACACAAAGGAGGGCGAATTAGAATGGCATCCTACCAATACCCTTGGGGTTCAACAGTTTTGTTCTTTTTTGGAATTCAAGCCGTGCTCCCACCTCCAACAGAGTACTCCCACACCTTTCTTAATGATCGTGCGATAAAGAAATTCCACTAAACCAACCATAATGTACCTTTTTTTCTGCCCCATAATGCCATTTATGGAGAAAGACACTTACTAGAAATCTCCCGCTTGTAGACTTTCACATTTTCATGGCACACAATTGTTTTCTCCAGTGTTACATCTGGGTCTGCCAAGTTTTTCTGCCAGAAAAGCACAGTCTTGCTGCTGCTAAGCTGTGATGTGGTGGGTGGGGCCACTGGAGAGACAGCAGGGGGCTTTAGGTCCCTTCCCTCCCCAGCAGCATCATGCTGTTCTTGCAAAAGTTGCCCCCGGGGGAGGCTGAGAGGGTATGGAAAGGATAAGAATTTAAGGGGCACAAATTTAAAAATACAAGCCCTTTGATGTTTATTAATTTCTCTCTGCAAAATAATAAAATAATGAAATCAAAAAATTGTGTTTCTTAAACCAGTAATATAACCATTCAGCCAAGAAGGCATACGGAGCATTTAGTCTGCTAAAGGAGGAGGAGATCCCTCTTGAGTTCTTTATGATTTCCATCTCCTGAAAAGAAAATGCCTTTTATAAACTAGGCATCAAGTCCATCACCTGTGCGAACTCATCTGAAACCAGGTCTGGAAATGAAATTGTTCTTTGATGGAAGCAGAGCAGCTGAATAGCTTTAGTGGTCAGGACAGAAAAGAATTGGATTCCTAAGTACAGACCATGTTCCTAGCTACCATGGTCCTCCTACCTAAACAGAAACTCTAACCACTTTCCTGACATTCCAGGCTTGCCCCACCAGTCCTTGGGTCCTGTCCTCTTGCAGGGCTCAGCTAACAGTCTACAAACACCCTGTAACATTAGCTAACTGCAAAGATGTGTTCTCCTTCTCCCAAGGGCATTTGCATTTAAGAATAAATAAACGTTCATGTTCCCTGGAAATGAAGCTATAACGATGGAATAATGAACACTGGGATTGAGATTTAAAATGAATGTTTATTTATTCCATGAAGTGTATTCTAGGTGTATATGTAGGCACCATGACTCAAAGAACGTTAAGATTTTCTCTCTAGAGATAAAAAGCTCCCAGTGTAGTCAGAAAGTATCTTATCTAGTGATAGAATGCCCTATAAGCTCTCATCAGTAGAGGGCTACACAGGGTTGCATGTATTACAGAGGAAGTACACCTGAGACACCAAGGATGCCTGCATTGTAAGAGAATTCTGTCACTTACCACCCCATTCACATCTCCTTTGGGCATCACTACGAGCCCAAGGTAGGTGTTATGTCCATTTCACAGGCGAACATGCTGAAGTACAGAGTCATCTGTTGGCCCGGCCAGGGCAAAATAGCCAGTAAGCGTGCAGCCATGATGAACACAAAGCCAGACTTCTACCTACTCTGCCAGAACTCCTTTAGCTGGCCCCACGGTGTGCTCAGCCCACCTCCTTTCAAACCTGGCCAAGTGATTCTATACCAATGATAGGATTCAGTCTTCTTAGGAGCAAAACCAGTCAACTTGGCTTAAGTGATGCAAAAACTTTCAGGGCAAATCTACATGAAATCGCCATAAAGTGAAATGTGTGCAAAGCATTCACCTTCCTCCCCTCCAGGAAAAGATAGGAAGCGAGGTGGGCAAGGGAAGGATACCGCTTTAAACCATCTGGCATTCAAAAAGAACACTGGGTCGCTTAATCACCCCCACCCCAAACCCTGAGGGGGAGATCTACCACTGACTTCTCGGAAAATCAGTGCTATGTAAATGATGTTTAAAACTGAAAATAAAGTAATGCTATTTCTTTCACTGTTTCTATTGTGAAGAAAAAAATCATTCTTAAAAAGTTAGGTGAAGGGGAGTCTGATGTTACTCAAACTCAGAGCAAGACCTTGATGAGATCTTGATGATTCCTTAAAGTCTGCAAGAAGAAGACATTTATTTATGCATTTAATGAGTGCTTAGAGCCTGTGGTAATGAGGCACTGTCATAGGACAAATGCAATACGTAGGTTCATGCCACAAGGGTCTCGCTTTCAAATACCTCTGATCTTGGTGGCAAACATGGCCAGGGGAAAGAAAACCTGAAGTTCAATGCCACTAAGATCTACCAGGGTACATGATGAGTCACGTAATCCGGACCTGGGAGCGTGGAGCAACGTGGGCTGCCCAGGATAGAGGTGAGGTGACCTTGAGGCTGACAAGTGGCCAGGTGCAGAGACAACCAGAACTTACTGGGCACAAGGAGCAGCAGCAGAAAACACAGGGGCAGGAGGGCTTTTGAGGAATTGCAAGGAGTTGTGTGAGGGGTGGGGAGAGGTGAGGCAAGAAGGGGAAACTGAGACCAGAAGAAGAAGTTATTCTGAACTTTTCCTTGAGGGCAGTAGGGAGCCACTGAAAAGTTCAGAGCAGATATTCAGCATCTCAGACTTTCACTGTAGACAGATTCCCCTGCAGGATCAGGGAGGATTATGAACAATGACAAACATGAAAAAATTCACACAACCATTTTTGGAACAAGATCATGGAAGAGGAAAAGAGGTTGAATTGTACCAGATAGAAAAAGATCTCACTGATTCATACCCTGCTATTAAGAACATTGGCCTGATTCAAGCTAGGTTGCACTAAAATTTACCTTTGCATTGTGGAAAAAAATCGAGCAAAAAAGTGTTTCAAGCAAGGTGATACTATGTAAATAAGATTGCTGTGTGATTGTTTTTCAAGAAAAAAAGATTTTCCTAATTTTGTTGAACTAACAGAGTATCCATTTACTTATAAAAAGATCCTTGGATAATTACAAGTGAGTATTATTTATTCATTAAAGCAGACTTGGTAGTTCAGTGATCTTAAAATTGTGAAAATGCATTTTTTCCCCTCTGAAACTAAACAAAACAAACAAACAACAACAAAAAAAAAAACCTAACATTTTAGTCATTTAGACTGGCCCCTCTCCAATATGAGGATTTACTCTACCAGCTTTAACTGATTTGCTCACGACATTAGCAAGCAATTTTGGAATTGTGTAATCAGAATCTAAATGAATCTTAATAGCCCCAAAGAATGAATATGTCTGTTACAATGTGAGCTATTTATTCCCTTTACACCAGTAGATTCTGGTTCAGTGATTATTAAATTCTGGATTATTTGTAGGAAAAACATTATATGAACAAAGTAGTCTTTTAGATTCGCCTATTTTGTTTGATTTTGTTTATTTTCATTGGGCCAGTTCCATCAATAGTAAGTCATTCACTTCTCAAATATTGGGCACAGCTATGTGCCAGACACTGTACTATTCATTGCAAGGTCCTAGAGGAAGAGGACCCGCTCCTGCCTTCAAAGGGATCGCCATCTGGGGAGGGATATTGGGATGTAAACAAACCCTTATTAAACGATGCAATAAATCCCACAATGGGAGTTTACTTTGGGGGCTATGGGAATACAGAAGAGTAAGAACCTAACTGTCCAGAGGGTGAGTTTAGGGAAGGTTTCCCAAAGAGGTGGCTTTGACCAGCCTATGAAAAACTAGCAGAGAAAAGGCATGTCGGACCGAAGAAATGAGAACACAAAACAACGCCAAGTGTGCTAGATAAAGTGTGACTCAGTAAGACAGAAGTGACTCGTATGGAAAAGAAATGGGAGGAAGGATAGCAAAGTAGGTGAGGCGCTCTCATTCCATGCCCAGCATCTTGTAGGCAGCTGGTAAAGCGTCCATACGTGAATTTCATGCTGGCCACCAATTTCTCTCGACACGCGATGCTGTTTACCTCTGTCCCGTCATTCCCAGAGGGTGCTGACATCCTGATCAGGTGACAGGGAAGTGATGGATTCTGGGATACCCAGCAGTGAAGCGTGGCATCTGCCCTCACATAGTTTCTACCGAGAAAACGTGGTGCTCAGCATCTCCACTTGGAATACTGTTGTAGGTCCCTGCACGTACACTCGGATAGGCTTAAGAACAGGCAAGTGAAATTAAATGCCAATCATTTCAGTCACACCAAAAATGAACAAACGTTAACTTTAAAATTGAAGAAACGAGGTTGGAAAAATCGATCCAAAGTTCTGCATGTGCGCATGGGTGTGTTGACTTTCTTTTGCCCCATCCATTGAAACGGATGGAGGGTTTTGGAGATGTGTACCCCTGGAACAAGCTATCAACCACCAATGTGCAAAACTTGATTTCAGCTTTAAGAGAAAATACGGGAACCTCAGAGCAATGCATTGTGTGTTATTCATCCACAAGTTCGGGAGAATCCAGAATAAGGTAGGAGTTTGTTTCTAATCTGGGAAGAGAGAACAAAGGAGAGGGAAAAAAAAAAAAAAAAACAGAAAAGAGCCCAGTTTGAGATTCCTGGCCCGATGCTGAATCCCAGGTTGTGGAATCAAAGAAGCCCCAGAATATATTTGGGGAATTGCAGAATGAATTTAGCCCAAGAAAGAGGAACTTTTTTAGAAAAATCACACCATTTTTAGAAAAGTCAAGCTCTTTACAGGGCTGCCCGAACTGAAGGAGGGTGAGAGAGCCCCTGATTTCTCTGTGGCCACAGAGAAGGAGGGTAAACCTGGCCAAAACTTTCTGTGCTTCCAGGAGAAATTCAGAACCATCTGGGTGACCGTGGACTCCTGGAGGCTGGTGATGGGGAGAGAAAGGCAACAGTTCTGAATCCTACACAGGTGGCCCTGGCAGGAAGGGCAATGAAGTGGTAGCTGAAGCAAAACAAGTAAAGGGTGACAACCCAGGACGTGCAGGACCGGTCACCACTCAGAGAGATGGCAGGTCAGAAGATGCACATGCACCACTACAAGCCTGTGCTGTGCCCAGGAGAGAGAGCTGGGGTAGGAATACTAAGTCGATTGAGTAGCTACCCGCCAGTGAGTGACTTCTAAACCACAAGTGATTGAGTTACCTGGATTTGGCCAAACTATGCTATCTGAGGCATCAGAAGTGGGATCTCGTGAGCTGAGTAGACTTTGGGTATTTAGAAATAAAGTAAATGTCATTTTGGATACCTTGGTTTATCTCCAAGTCACAAGTGTACCATCCTCAAGGAGGTAAGTGGAGCACCCACAGAAGTCTCCCCTAAGCTAAGTGGAGCATCAAGGAGCTGAGCTGATGGGAATGAAATCCATGCAGACAGCTTTGCATTGGCTGTTAACCACAAGACCAGGATGCATGCATCAGTCTCTACTGGGATGCAACCAACAAGCTTGAAGTTACTACTTCCCCATAATTCTCTTCAACCTGGATTAGCACCTGGAGTGGACATATACAATGGGGAGTCTTAAGCCTCATTGGGAAAATGGATTAATCTCCAATTCTGTCTTCCTGATGGAGTGGAGAAACTTGGGGAGCTCGAGTAAATGCCCTCTTGGTTCTATGTGTTGCCATGGGGCCTCTGGGTGGACCACTGTTGGCTCCAGCTATCTGAGGAGTCCTCTGCAGCTGGGATTTACTACGGATGAGACACTGTGGGGAGGGGAGGACTATAAAACAAGCACAAGTACAGTGATCCTAGAAGGCCTTTCAAATCACATGTTTATAATAAGCCCAGGTATCACCAATATATTGGGGGATGCAAACTATGTATTTTGGGGGGATAAAAAACTAAGCTGTTGCCCAATGCCAGGTGTGGCATACAGAATAATATCGCCCCACATTCTCAATATCTGAGGTGTAAACCTATTGCCAGGGACGGAAAAAAAAAAAAAGGTGTCAAAAACCCTCACATTACCCCCAAACTGTACGAGAAAATAACCAGGTCAATTGGTTGGCTGGAGAAAGATGAGCTTTGTTCAATGTAGTCGTTATGTTTAACGGGAGAAAACAAAATGGATCTCTACAAGTCAGGACCTAGAAACAAGTGTGTAATTACTAATTACACACTTAGGGGTTTATTCTCCCCTAGATACACATGCCCAAGTCCCACCAAAATTAATCTGAGTCGCATTCAAGTGTGGAGGGCAGAATGGGCTCCCTGGCTCTGCCTGCAGAAGTAATGAAATTCCCTTAGAAGCCCATGTTGCCTCATAATAATGCTACAATATTGAAGCTCAAGTTTGTTAAGCAGCAAAGACTCAATACAACTATTCACTGTGAAGCTTTCCCAGGAAAAGACCCCAGTGTGTATTGAATATTTTAGTATTTTCTTAGAAATGATTAGTTTTTTAATTACTTTAAGTAGAGGAAAAGAACCCCTTTCATAATTATTCAGGTGAGGGGTAAGTTATAACCCACTTGGAGTTGAAGGTGGAATTAGAAGTTGGGTCGAAACAGGATTTTACTAAATCCTTAATTTTGCCCTTTAATTTTTAAGCACATGAAGCAAGTATTTCTTAATGAATGAAATAATAAAGTGACATGCAGCAAAGTGTATGAGGTGTTATTATTTATAGTGGAGAGTTGGGGGTCATAAACAGTAGAAAGTAAGAGAATCGTGCTGTACCTTTAAAAATAGAAACCTGAATTGCTACTCACTGCACTTAAGCATAGTTTAAAGTTAATTATTCTTTGCTCGTAGATTAATACTCATTGGAGAGATATTAGAAAATATAAGGAAAAAATAAAACTCCCTCTTAAACTCTACCACCCAGATGCTATCAGTGTTAATATTTTCTAGTTTTGGCAAATTTTTGATATAATTTTTCTCTTACTAAGTTAAGATTCAGAATCTACACAGTCCTATATTAAACCTTTTGACATTTATTAGGCATTTTGATTTTATATTAGTAAATAATCTGCAAACATTGTTTTAATCAATTTGATTAGTAGAAGCATTATTTTAAGTTCACGCCCCTTCTGTATAAATAGAAAACAGATTGAGATCTAATTTCTTATACTGAACTCAAATATCTAAGGATATTCCTATAAGTGAGATCCTTTATAGGCCATTTTTGTAGGGTTTTCTTTTTTTCTTTTGTTTGGAAAGAGTAACACAAGGGCAAGCTGAGATACCAGACAGCAGAAAATAGGAATACCAGTTTACTTCCCGCCTAGCCCCCAGTTGTCTTCCCCAGAGACAACATCGTTACCATTTTATTATGTGTATTTTCAGAAAGATGGCGGCATAAAGCTGTATTTTAAAGAATTTTGGTACATTTTTACCGATGTATTCCAATGCATTTTTTTTACCATGTGCAGTGCCAAGAATCAGGTACTGATGGGGGCAAAATGTATTCTTCATGGACGGCAGCAGCCATTGTCGTGTTTACCTGGTTTGCACTCTTTCTTTATCTCCTTTCTTCTTGAGACAAAAAAGAAAAAAGAAAAAAGCATCAAGAACCAAAGCTGGACCAGCCCTCGTATACCACACCCCAACACTGAGAATGGTTTGAGGATCAGCACAGGACCCTGGTGGGCAATGAGGGACCTTTATGCATGAATATGTTGAAGCTGCAAAGATACAGTCAGCTACTTGCTGGCACTGCTCACCGGCAGGGCTGCATTCCTGGTGCAGGTTTTGGAGAGAATGAGCCAGTTCATGATAAAAACAGAACTAAGGAACAGAAGTCAGCGCCTAGTGGCATCATTGATCAACCACACAAGTTGTAATGTCAAGTCTCTAAAGCTGACAAATCCACTTTACTTCTTTAAAACTAGTTTGAGGGACAGTTTTGTCACCTATAACTAAAGCAAACTTAAATTCTACAATAAAACATGACCTTTTCATGTGTAACAACTTGCCGGCAGCAATAGAGCACACCCAGACATCACTCTGATGCTAGGGAAAAAGACAGCTAGAGAGAAGCTCCCAGGATGCTTGCCCCTGCGAAACAGTACACCAATGACTTGGGAAACGAGATAAAATGTGCTACAAATGCTATGCCGTCCACCATGTGTGTACGGGTGTGTACTCTGCAGACAGGAACGCTTTAGCAAGCACCCAGGTAAAACTACTCAGCCTCTGTTCATTCCACTTAGCTCTGTCTGGCTTGTTCTTTTCATATCAGTTTTTTTTTTTTGTTTTTTCTTTTCACTTTACCTTACCCGAATTGGAGCAAGAATATAGAGCAACTACTTGGTAATACTGAGCTCAGACACTAAGGATAATTATAATTGAAACAAGGCCTGCTTTCCTAGGTGGGGCACATCCATCTGAGGGATCTAAATGGGTCCTCTTTGAAATTGGCACTTGGCAGGCCCATGACCCTCGTGACAGTCATCCATCTATGGTGAGTGGCAAGAATCAGTGAAGCTTAAGCAAGATTTAACGCATCTTCATGGACCAGCATGCCTATATGCTCATGTACGCACCAGCACACACACACACATATTCATATCCTCATCCACGCAAATGCTCACGTTTATGAATATGCCAGCCTGGGTACGTTGGTAGGCCCCATTGTGATCAGGGCACCCGCCGGGAGAGAGGAAGAATGGCCTGGAACCCACCCTCCAGCTTCCAGCGTTTCCCTTGAACTTGAGTTTACATATCAAAGAAGGAAAATGAAAAATGTACTGGCATTTCATCATTTCCTGACAATTATTATTTGTAACAAATCCCCAGGTAATTTGGACTCACTAATGCTCAGATGACCATAATCTGTTTGCTCTATTTAGCTGAGCTATTGAGTGTTCGGAGACTTACAAATGCCCCCACCCTCTCGCATCCCTGCTTTCTGTCTTTTTGATATGAATTGTAGAAGCAAAGTAAACAGAGAGCTCTGTTAGAATTTCCCTTTTTACAAATGAGCCATAAAATTCTCCATTAATCAGTCCTGGCTCCCAGGGGCCCGTTTGCATTGTAGAGGTTTCCTTTTCCCTGTCTGATCCCCATTTTGTTGAAGAGATTACTCAGAAATAAAGAGGGGGAAAAAGTCACAGAGCAATAAGCCCCAAAGAATAGGCTTAAGAAAGCCAGCTTTTTTTTTTTTTTTTTTTGTAAACAGCCTTTGGCCTGAGCCAGATTCTCATCATTCACCACCATTCAAACTTTTGAAATTTACTCAGTCAGTTTTAGACTGCTGCTAAAATACAAACTATAATTCTCCCCTTCTCAGAGGTACTCAAAACAGGGACAACTTGTAAGTTGTTAGCTCCATTAAAATATAGCATATTTAAAATATAGAATATTTAAAACATAAAAACGAAATTATTAAAATATAAATATAAAATATTTATAATGTGAAATTTTCTTTTTCCCTTCCCAGAGACTATGTTATTCAAAGAGGTACTACGTGCCGTCCTTAGCTCCATTAAACAACAACAACAAATGCCTTTGAGTCTCTAGGGGCAAGAACCTCTGAGCACAGAAATAATAAAATACTGGAGGAATTCACTCTCAATCGGACATCTTGGGGCTTCCCCCACCTTAAGCGCTACACTCGGTGTCTGTTCTGAGAGTTCTTGCATTTATCTTGAAGGTATTTCCTTTAGTGGATGGAAGGAGGGAACATACAGAGAACTCTGAGCTGTCTGAGAGCAGGTGTACCTTCTGGCTGTAGCCTCTCCCTGGGCCGCTGCGTGCAGACCCAGCCTCCTGCCTACCAGTGTTTACCCCATAAACGGGGTCCCTGACCCTCAGCAAGACTCCCCACATAAATAGACATTACACAGGCATCATCTATAGATAGGACAGATGATGATAGATAGATAGATAGATAGATAGATAGATAGATAGATAGATAGATAAAGATATATATAATTTGCCATCAGTTTTAAAGAAAAGGATCATACAAAAATTGTTCTTAATGGGACTGTAACAAAAAAGTGTTCTCTGTTTGATTTGGGGATTCTGGTTTTGCTAGGTTCTGAAGCAGCACCCCACCCTTCCCTTTTCTTTATTTTACCTTTTGTATTTTGTCATTTATTTATGCTAAGCATAAAACTTACAAGCTGTCTTAAAGGATTTCTTTATTTTTCTTCACCTTTAAAAAAAAAAAAACACAAAACTAAAACTAAACTATTTGTCTAACTTGGGAAGTTTCAGAGAGAACAGAATAGCCAGCAAAGGTTTTTGTTTCTGAAGGAGAGTCACCCCATGGTTAACTTGGAAGCCAAATAGTTTTGAAAGTTTATCTCACAAGAGTGGAGCTCCATGCTGGTGTGGAGTTCCCTGTGCAAGGGGCTGCTATTTCTCCTGGAGAGACTCCGCTGTTAGCTGCGAGATGGCACCAGACTCTTTAACTAAACTGTGTGGCTAACCAGGAATCCTTCTTCTTTGGTCAATGATGTTGTTGAGATATCTCCCTTGGAAATTAAATGCATTGGTCTAAAGTGATTCATTGTTCCATACATCGGCTTCTGCGAAAGTAGATGGGCCCCGGCAAGGTTCTTCTACCTGAGAACTCCTCCAGTAATGTGGCACTGAGACTCTTAAAGTCCTGGGACGTCTGGACCTGCATTTGAAGTGACTCACTCACACCTAGTGAACCACTTCTCTCCTTCAGAGATGACAGAAGTGTGAGTTCCTTGACTCCTTGATTTCATGAGTGCAAACATGTTGGATTTTGCTAACCTACCTTAAGACTTTATTAGGCTACCTTATTTTATATGTCCTACAGGCTTTGGCAGTTTTGCACATTTCATTGAAACACATTGGCTTTTATAGAAAAGAACTTGCTTAAATCAAAAAGGAATGTCTCATAATCTCTCTGATATTAACACTTGGACGCTTGACAAGTGACAAGTGCTGCATCCCACGGCGTTGCGTTTATGCAGCTCAGGTGGAACTTCCTATCTGTCTCAGCCAGACAGGAAGGTGGGGACAGGATTCTTCTTTACTCATATTTTCATCGATACCTGTGTCACCCAGACAAACCTTTCTCCCTGTAAGCGAGTAAATGAAAAGCCAGCTCCTGGGACAGCATTCAAACCAGCCAAGTTGCTCCATTCATGTGCCCAGGACCCTCTGATTTACATGGGGTCTTAGGTAACTTAACCCTGACTTAGCTCTGGGCTGGTCAACTGCTGAGATCCTCTGGAGGCAAACCACATCATTGTTCTTTCAAACAACAATGCATTTCAGAACTAACATATGCAGCCCTGGCCTTATTCTCTAGAGTGACATTGGGAACCAGAAGTGATTTCTGCTAAGACAAAGTGACCTAGTAAGAGTAGGTGAAAATCTCCAATAATCCACCTTCTCCACATAGCCATTCTACTAATTCTTGTCTTATTGACCTTCACAGGATCAGGAAAGCTGTTCTTGGAAGTGAGGCCAGGTTGCAAACCATCTCATACTTTACCCAGATGTGCAGAGAAAACTAGTGCGTTCATTTTGTAACCCACTGCATCATTCTTTTAACATTACTTCTGTAAGGATATCCTGTTAACTAACATGTGACTACAGATAAAGAGCCTGTTTGTTTAAGAATTCTAGAAACTAATTTCACTAGAAGCAGACTCTGACCTTTGGACATCCCAGCTTTGGGAGATTTGTTGACCTTTAACCAGTTATCTAAACAGTGTTGGCTTACATGTAGTCTCCGCAACAGAGAACTCTCAAGCCCCTCCTTTGGATTCCTTTGTTCTGTTTTTTTGTTGTTGTTGTTTATCTGTGGGTTTTTTTTTCTTCTCTCTTCTTACGAAAACCACTGCCTATATCCAATTTTCAGATGGTCTTTGGGATGTGAGTCCACCATTTCTCAGGTTGCTGGCACTTGAATAAATCAATTTTTCTCCCACCAGCCGTTGTCTCTTGATTATGGACTTTCAAGCATCAGGCAGTTAAACCCAGGTTAGATATTAATTTCTTGGTAGGTGCACTAAACCTTCACAAAGCCACCCACAGGCTTGTGGAGCAGTTGGGAAGAATACCCTAAATGTGTTTGGTACAAGTGAGCAATTTAAACTATTTCTTTAGGCATTAGGTATAAACGCTCAGTTTCTCAAGTTTCTTTTCATTTCCCATGCCTCCTCCCAACGATGAAGCCTGAGGTTCGGGGAAGGGGACTGTAGGTCACCTCATGGAGCAGAGATTGAGGATAGGAAATAGCTTAGGGACTTACATCTGGTCTGCTCCTTAGGGCAGGGCTCTGAGGAGCAGCTGCCACTTGTCCTGGATCCCTCTTCTGTCCAACTAGTGCCATGACCCCCCAGTGGAGTTGTGAGTACCATGCAGTCCCTCACCTGGTGGTTTGCCCTCTGTGTTTCAGCTACTTCTTCTCACCACAGTCTCTTCCCACCCTCATTAGACAAGCTCAGCAGTCAGCACCCAGAGCACACCGGGCCTCTCAGATGCCTATTCCACTTTACTAAAGCACAGAAGACTCAGAGCCAAACTCAGTCCTGGAGTTTGTTTAACCTTGTGTTTCTGAATAACCTGCCTCAGGGCAGGTTTTGAGGGTTTGTTTGTTTGTTTGTTTTTAAGGAAGAAAAGAGGGGTGAGGTGGGAATGCAGTATTATGAACACAAGATCAAGTACAAAGTCAATATTAATTTAAGTGAAAAAAGAATTTAAAACAAATTGTAAAATTTTAAACTTAAAAATTACCATTCCAGGGTATTTTAAGCAGTCTTAGTCAATGACTTATCCTAAACACTTTTTAATTGGTAACAATGATTAATCAGCAGTTTTAAACAGTGTCCATTATTAAAATCTTTCTTCTCTACAAAAACTATTTTGTTATTTAAAGTTCAAAATAATTGGTGCAATAACCTTTGGGTTTTAAGAATATATGTTTAAGCTTCAAATTAGCACATTTTTATTATGTATCTTTTCACGAACATTGAATTTATTCTAAAGGAAAGTTTATTTGGAGAACTCCCAATTATATAGTCAGTCCCCAAAACAGACTCAGCGACACATATGCCTACCAGACATCACCATTTAGAAGTTTAATAAGCATCTTAAACTCAACATATTTTAAAATGAACAGCATATCTAAACTCAGAATCTGCTCCATCTACAGCCTACCCCATCCCAATGGGTGGCAGCTTCACCCTTTCAATGGCTTTGACTGAAACTCTTTTTTTTTTCTTTTATTAATTTCAGAGAGAGAAGAAGGGAGAGGGAGAGAGAGAAATAGAAACATTAATGAGAGAGAACATCGATTGGCTGCCTCCTGCATGCCCCCCCACTGGGGATTTGGCTCACAACCTGGGCATGTGCCCTGACCAGGAATCGAACCGGCAACCTCTTGGTGCATGGGTCAATGCTCAACCACTGAGCCACACTGACCGGGCTATGACGGAAACTCTTTAAGACATCTTTGATTCCTCTCTTTCTTCACATTTCATAGCCAATCAGTAGATTCTGATGGTTCAACCTGCTAAACTATATCCAGAATTCATCCTTCTCTGACTCCACCTGTACCACTCCAGGCTGAGTCTGCATAGCTTCTCCCCTGGACTACTCCGATAGTCTGTCCTGGTCTCCCTGCCCCACCATTGCACCTCTGTGGTCAGCAGCCAGAGAGATCTTCTAAAATCATATATTAGATTATATCTCATTTCTGTTCAGAATTTTTCAATGGCTCCCCATTTTTCTGAAAGTAAAAGCAAAAATGCTTACAATGATTTACAGACAGGTACAGCTATCTCCTTCTACAGCTTTGCATGAATTAAAGAGAGGTGTACAAATTAGAAACACAGCTAATATTCTTCCAAAAATGTGTCCTAAGGAGATAATCATAATTCAAATATAAAATATATACATATTTCTCACAGCATTGTTTATAACAACCACATAATAGACACAATAGCTGATATAGATTGCTTATTACATTTTATATTTTAAATGTTTTAAAAATTTTGACTAATGTAATCCTCACAAAACCCCATAAGTATTTATTATAGGCCTCCTCATTTTGTAGGCATGGAAGATGAGGCATTGACAAATAAATTGATTACCCAAGATCATACAGCAAGAAAAGAGTGTATCCAGGATCTAAAGTTAGGCAGTCATGCTCTTACCTACTTTGCAAAAGAGTGCATGAATTAGAAAACATGTAAATGTCCAACCACATGGTTTTGGTTAATAAGATAAGGTGTAACTATATAATAATTAAATAAAATATTTTCTAAACCTATAATGATGTGATGCCCTGGCCAATTTGGCTCAGCAGTAGAGTGTCAGCCCGTGGACCAGATGAGTTGCAGGTTTGATTCAGGCCAAGGGCATGTACCTTGGTTGCGGTTCGTCTCAGGCACTGGTCAGGTCATGCGGGAGGCAACCAGTCGATGTATACCTCTCATGTTGATGTTTCTCTCTCTCTCTCCCTCCCTCCTACTCTATCTGAAGATAAATAAAAAATATTCTCAGGTGAGGATTAAAAATAATAATAATAAATTTATTATGATGTGAGAAAATATTTGTGAAAATAAATTCAGATTATTATGATTAGACCATACATAATCTGAATTTAACCAGTGCACATGCATATATGCACACACATATATACACATACACATGTGTGTATAAAAAACAAATGTCAAGAGGAAATGCCCTGAATGATAATAAAGATTATTTCACAATGGCTCAGTTACTAGATGATTTTCATTTTCTTCAACATACATCCTCTTGTTTTATACCTTTTTATCTGATATTGTGTCTTTATTTTATAATCTGAGGGAAAAAACATATATAAAAATGTTACACTTTGCCCTGGAGGGTTTGGCTTAGTGGCTAGGGCGTTGGCCGAAGGACCCAGTAGTCATGGGTTCGACTCCCAGTCAAGGGCATGTACCTGGTTTGCAGGTCCAATCCCTGGCCCTGGTCAGGGTCGTGCAGGAGGCAACCAATTGATGTGTCTCTCTCACATCTCTCTCTCTCTCTCTCTCTCTCCTCTCTCTCTCTCTCTCTCTCTCTCTCCCTCTCTCCCTTCCACTCTATCTAGAAATCAACAGAAAAATATCCTGTGGTGAGGATTAACAACAACAAAAAGTTATCTTTTATCTCAAAATTGCTAATTTATTGGCTATACAATTATATGATAAGTCTGTAATAAAATAATCATGAAAACGATGGCCATATGTAATAATAATATAAGTTTTCAAACATTTTTCCAACAAGGAGAATTTGCAGTTTTCCTTGAATAAATCCTAAAGTTTGAAAGATCCTGTTTATTTCTACCCTTTTAAAAAATTACTCAAAGACATAGAACTGTAGGATTCATGCCTGAATGAGAGAATTAGACAACCATCTTGATTTGCTAGGTGACCTGCCCAAAGCCAGGAAGCAGGATTATGAATTGCGTTCAATCAACTATATCACCAGCCTTTTTAAAATGTTGATAATTCCTCGAAGACTCTCATTTCCAGCTGCACTTTATTTGGGGCCACCTCTGAAAGTAACTTGAAAAAACTGTTAAATGAAAAAGCCGAATAGAACATTGTGATCGCACGTGAAATTCTCCATCAGTTTGGAATGCATTCGGCTGTGAGGCACAGAAACCTCACCAGGCAGAGCCGGGCACGACCTGGCATGCATGTACCTATACAGAGCAACTCACGTCCTCATCACCACCGGCCCAGGAGGTGGCAGATAAGGAAAAGGCAGAACACAGTGGCTCAGAAACATACGCAAAGATACACAGCTATGAAACATCAGATCTGGTATTCAAACCCAGGCATTGGCCTCTGGAGTCTTCCCCTCCTTAACTTACACTATCCTGTCTACAGTAAAGGGGCACCCCCATTACTCAGAAAAGCATTCAGTGAGACCTGGGTCTCCTCAGTGTTTCTTTCTCACAGGGAGTTTGTGGGAAGCATAAGAAACCAAGAAGTCAGCGATTTTTTTTTTTTTAATTTAAAATGGGAGCCATTTGGGAGCTGTGCCAATCAATACTTTCTCCACCGTTCTGCCCGCAGGAAGGTTGAATGAGAGCCTTCCTCCTGGCCGGAAAGAGCCCACCGCAGGAAACGAGGAGACACCGTTGCTCTTCTCCGTGAGCTGTGCGAAGGGCAGACGATCCCTGGTCCATCCATTACCATGTAAATAATTAAACACCCTGAGCATGCAGCCGAGGTTGGAGGGCTGTGCAGGCAATTTGTTGCAAATATTAGTGAGCGGAAACTCGGTCAGTCATTAGCTCCTCCTAGTGGCTCTGTGGCCTTCACTCGGGAGGCGGCAGAGGTGTTGCTGTCCTTGAGGAATGGATCCCCTGATGGATGAGCAGCTTGAGGTTTCCTCTGAAGTGACAGGACGAGCCACAGGACGTCACCCTCAGAGGGAACTGCTTCGCCCCTAAGCAGGGAATCGGAACTGGATGCCCACAACAGAGCGCCTGGCAGCCAGGAGAGATGTCCAGGCAACACTTTACGTAGAAGTCTGTCTAGTAACAACAGAGCCCAGTCACAGTGACTTCCTATTCTGAAGCGAAGTAGAGACATGAATAATCCCCAAAGGCAAATAATACCTTGAAGCTTTAAATTTGACTTTTAATTATAGTGTGTTCTTGTATGTGAATGAAGATATGTCTGCCATGCTAAAGTTTAGCTACTTCAAATAAAATAACAAGGCTGGACCTACAGAGAAAAGAGGGGTGGGGGGGGGTGCAAATGAGAGCTGAGAAGCTCTCCAGTTTCCTCATCCCTCTCTCCTCTCAAATCCTCTTTGGAAAGTACTCCACACGGTGAATCACAGATCTGTCTGGCTGGTGCAAGGGTCCACCATCCCCCAAACCTTCACAGGATTAGGTGAAAAAGTCCAGATTTGGATTTAAAAGGACATTTTGGCAATAAAAGTAAGCAAAGGGAGCTGAGATGGCAACAGAACCCTGACCATACAATGGGCATCGTCAGTAAACGTGAAAGCACAAATTTCTTTGGGTAAACTCAATCTAAAATAATCAACCCACGGATAATCCAGGGTGGTTGCAGATAGGTGAATCTAAACAATGCTAAAAAAAAATAATTAAGGAAATCTATACTATCCAAGTGCAAGTATAATCAGATAGGGAGACATTCTAACTATCGATCAATCACCCAGTTCAGCGATTTTCAACCTTTTTCTTCTTATGGCACACACAGACTGATCATTAAATATATTTTTTGCCAATCTGACCAAAAAGTAGGTATACTTTTGATTCATTCACACTGGACAGCTATTGTTGTGTTGGCTGTTGTCATTTTTTATTTGAAAATCCGAGGGAAAAGAGATCAGGGCTCCTGACTAAATAGTCAGGTGTTGTATGTTTTAAAAATTCTTGCAGCACACCAGTGTGCGGTGACACACCGGCTGAAAATCACTGACCTAGTTTGATACGTGATCCATAACCTACTCTACACTGAGTCAATACACTACTGATTTCATTATTCCCACTCCTTTCCTTGCACTGGAAGATGACATAGTTGAAATGAAGATGTTATTCCAAGTACTTTTCACATTCACCCACCCAGCATTGTTTAGACATACAAGAACACACCGTGCCGACATGTGCAAACTCACACACACACACACAGTCACATACACACACACACACACACACATAGACACACGCACATACACACATAGACACACATGCACACACATAGACACACACACACACACTATCCTGGGGCAGCATTAGAGCTTTAGAATAATCTGAGCCATCCTAGAATTTCAAAGCCCTAGAAAATCACTGTAAGGTTTTTCAAAAGAAGAATGGTGTCTAGAAAAAACGATGGACTTTGGAGGCAGAACTAAATCTAGGTTAGTATCCTTTCTCTCCCCTAGAACATAGCTTCCCCTTGAGCAAATTGATGACATCTATAAGCTCCAGTCCAAGAAAGCACCACTAATGCCTGATTCACAAGTCTGCCTGCGGGGATGGAAGGGCCCCATATATAAGCCACTTAACTGTGCCCAGCACAACACCAAGGTTTCACACGCTTAGAACCACCTCTCTCCTCTCCTTGACAAGTTCTGCTTCTGGTGAATATCTCGGGAGGGAAGTAAAGTGGGTCAGGCCCCTGAGAACCCTAAGATCCCTGGATACTCGTTCCTACCTGGCAGTTAGTACTATTGACAGGTTAGGAATCTCCTGGTAGGGTTTGTTTTTTCCCCACATCTTGGAGTATTCTTAATTCCTGGGCTTTATATATTACTATTCTCCCAAAATGAAACCACTTCATTGACCCCTGTCTTCAGCCTGTCTTCAGCACTCAGCCCGTGTTCTCTGGAAATCAGCCCTTTCTTCGGTTCCAGTGTTACGTCCTTGCCACTCATCCATCTTACCGCTCATCACGTCCTCGTCCTATGCTGGAGATACCATGATGACTAAGACAGGTGTGGTTCCACTGGCGTGCAATCCTGTTCTTGAGGAGGAGAGACGGACAGGGAAGAATTAAGCAAGGCGCAGAAGTGGTTTAATTATCACTTGTGACATCGGGCCAGTGTTGTAAGAATACGAGTAAAGGATGGGTCACCATCGAAGGCCTCGCTGAGGGGGAGGCTAAGGGAGGCCAAAGTGGGGACAGGCATTCCAGCCGAGGAACAGCTTCTGCAAAGTCCTCAGGGAGGCAGACACCCAGAGCTCTGTGGGACCTTTGGCAAGAAAGCTTGGGGACAGGGTGTGCTGTCAGATTCTCTTTTCAAGATTCTAACCCCCGGTGCAAGTCTGAACTCCTTCCTGAGCACTTAATTATAAAATCTTTTCACAACAGCTTCCTGTGGCTTTCTCCCTGTTTACTTATTTATTTATCTAATGCTGTCTCTAGGTCCAGAGGTCTGGTTTCAAGAAGCTAGATGCTCTTTCTCTTAACTGGAAAAACGAGCGATGAATGCTGCCCAGCCTCCTGCTGCCTTGGAACCACCTTCTGCTTTCTGACCTACGCAGGAACTGTGTCACTTTGCTGGTCTCACTGATGCTCCTCGGGTGGACAGGACTCATGGGCCAGGTCCGCAGGCTGCCTGTGCCCCAGCCTTGCTCCAGGAAGCCCAGCGCCCCTCACCTCTTGTGGATCCTGGAAATGTAGTCACAAGTTTTCCTCCCTGGCACCCACGGGGGATGGAGCCTTTCTTCCTGCTCTGCAAGGTTCACAACGCTTCCCCAGGCTGAAGCTCCCCGGAGAGGGGCCCGCCTTCTGCAAATCAGCTTGGACAGAGCTGCGTGGCTGCCGGTGACTGTCCGTTTCAGCAGAAGTCCCTCCCCAGCCTTCCCTCCTCAGGGCAGCACGGAGCTCCTGCAGCCCATGCTCTGGAAGGCAGCACACGCCGTCCGGCAGGTTTTCCACCTTCCTCGTCCCCTCCTCCTCTTCTCTCCCTCCTCCCACCCCACACAGATCCTGTGCTGATTAACTAACATCCGCCGGTTTATGTAGCAAGGAATCGATCAAAAGCTCCCTTCCCACACAGGACAGCTCTCCCCTCTCCTCCGCCAGGCTGCTGCCTTGACATTTCCTGCGAGCGCAGACTGAGCCTGCTTGGAAGGCTTCCGCCTCCTCCTATCAGTCTGGACTCAGGCCTGCCTCTGGGTACTCAGGGCTCCATGGGCCGCTGCCCTCGGAGTCCTGGCACTCTGCCATGTCAACACCAGCCTGGCTGATGTTCCTTAGCACTCGTCTGCTGAACCCAAACGTCCCCTGTTGGCGCTCTCCCTGTTTGAATGGGCTCCCAGTCCAAAAGGTCCCTGAAGCTTCGTTTCAAGCAGCTGGGCCCTTGCAGCCCTCCGGCTACAGGATGCTGGATCAGCTCAGTGGTCCTGGGTTCACAGGAAGAAAGTCAGTTCTGCGCAGCCTTTACCAAAATGTCCTCACACCACCTTCCTTGCAGACTGCACCCACTGGCCGTGGCCCTGTCCTCCTTTTTGATATTTTAGATGACCCTTCCTCCTTTCTGTGAGAGCTGATGGGCTCAAGGACCTGGGGGGATGGGTGCATGCATTTTATTTGGACTTCGCTAATTTTTAAAATTATTTGTAATATGTTTTTTATTGATTTTTTTAGAGAGAGAGAGAGAGAAACATTATGTGAGATACATCGATAAGCTGCCTCCTGCACCCCTACTGGGGACTGAGCCCGCAACCCGGGCATGTGCCCTGACTGGGAATTGAACCAGGACCTCTCAGTCCATGGGATGATGTTCAATCCATTGAGCCACACCGACTGGACTACTAATTTTTTTTTTAAGCCAAATTCTTCTCCTGTCTAGAAAAAAAGAAGAAGAAAAACTTCTCTCTCACTGTCTGTTTCCCCACACTGATGCTCACTTCCTACTTTCTGGTTTCAACGCTATAGCCAGCTGCACATGGACAACAAGGCTGCTTTTCACAGCAAATCTCAAATAACATCCATCTATATAACACCCACATGGGGAATGCAGAACACCGCGAAGTATGTTTAAAAGTCCTCCCATGTCTAAGGAGCAGGAGAGAACACCATGCACATGGCAGGTGTATGTATCTGTTTGCTGTCTTCTGCACATCAAACACACATAGCATAAGCACATACACCTGGGGACCTTTTCTTTCTTATATATGGACATAAAAGTGGCATGACTTTACATGTCTTATAGCCTTTTCTGATTTAATATTTTATGAATTTTTTTTTCTCTATTGATTTTAGAGAGAGAGGAAGGGAGAGGGAGAGAGGTATACAAACATCAATGAGAGAAACACATCGATTGGCTGCCTCCTACATGCCCCCCAGTGGGGATTTGGCCACAACCTAGGCATGTGCCCTGACAGGGAATCAAACCAGCAACCTACTGGTGCATGGGTCCAGGTTCAACCACTGAGCCACACCAGCTGGGCAATATTTTATGAATCTTCAAGACAAGATTATTCTTTGACCAAGATCACCTCTAGCATAAATAAATATACCAGAATGCATATATTAGTGTGTTTGTTATAGTTCTCACCTTATTCGCCCCAAATAAGACAATTTAAATTCCCCAAAATACAGGACTGGTTAAAAAAAAAGTGGGATAATTATATATACAATATAATATTATGAGAATATTAAAAATGATGACATTAAAATATATGTATTAATATATAGACATGGGCATGGAATACTGAGAAAAAACTAAAACAGACATTAGTATGTATAGTGTAACAAATCTGGCCATATAGATTGTATTTTGAAAGAATATCTGAAATATTTATAATGGTTATCTCTGGGTAGGTGTTTTGTGAGTAATATATGTTTTTAGCTTGTCTGATTTTGTGTTTATTTTTACCATCAATGTTTATGTTTATGAAAAAGTGAATAGGAGAAAATATATTAGGGATAATATTTTCCATATCATTATTTTTCTAAAAAAAAAAGTGATCATTAATGACAAGGTCCCACAAGGTAGTTAACTTTTTCCCTGACTCAGCTCCCTTATTTTAGGTGGGTGGGCAGGGCAGAGTGTGGGCAGTGTGGTTTTTAGACAAGAAGTAGCTGAGTAATTGAGAGACAGTCAGGATTAAAATTCAGGTCCTCTGTTTCAAAGTCCTAAATCCTACATTGCTTTCTAGCTGTTATGTCTAAGAACCCTTATAATAGATTCTAAGAGCCTGCTGCATGCATGGTGTGTTGTGTTTGTGTGTAACATGTAACAATTTCACATTATGGTTTTTAAAAGGGCAGTTTAAGGTGGGCTTGTGAAATGGCCCGCCACACTTTCCAGATCCCTACTGCCAGCCCTTGGAACTTGAAAACCGTTTCCTACTCTGGCCAAATATCAGTTTGCTCTGCACCTGTTGCTCTCAGGTGGTGGCCTCCGTAGGCTGCAGCAGCAGCACATGTGAACTTGTAAGAGATGCAAACTCCCGGGCCTCAACCTGCACCCGTGAAGCCAGACTCTCCGGGGTGGGGCCCGGCCACTTGTGACTCTGATGCGCGCCTCAGTTTGAGAACCTCTGCTCTACAGAAACCACACCAGCAAGGTCAACAGGCAAAACCAAGATGAGGCAAAAACCAACCAACACGAAAACTGGAGTAGTCTTTACTTCTCAATACTATCCTTCCCAAAATTGTCTTCCTTTCTGCCTAAACTACCTCCTTTTCTCCAAATAATAGTTAAGAATGTAGACTCCAGCGTCAGATTGCCTGGGCTTCAATCTCACTGATCTTGCACAAACTACGTCACATCTTCGTATCCATTTCCTCATTTATAAAATGGGTTGAAAACCACAGTACCGACCTCCTGGCACTATTCTTCATACAGATGTGAGTGCCTGGTCATGGTAAGCGTACGTAGGTGTGTGTTAGCCGCCTCTATTCCCCCCCCCCCCCCCAAGCTCCATGCTGTGCTTTGGGTCTGCTCCGTCAGCACCACTATGTCTCCCGAGTGCCCTCATTCACACCTGCACACCCTGGGCTCAGGCTCCCAGGTTTTCTAGGCTGGCAGTACTTTTCTTACATTCCACTCTGTACTAATGATTAGTAGTTGTGGGTTGAATTGTGTCCCCATGAAAATGTATGTTCAAATTCTAGCCCCTAATACCTGTGAATGTGACATTATTGGAACTCTTGTCTTTGCAGGTACTGGATTAGAGTGGGCTCTCATCCAAAGACTCATGTCCTTCTGAGATGAGGAAATGTGAACACAGACACACACAGGCAGACAGACATGTGAAGTTGAGATGTAAGTTATGTTTGCTGACATAAACCCAGGAAAGTCAGGTTGTCGGGAACCACCAGTCAGGAAGGGGCAAGGAAAGATCTTCCCCTGGAGCCTTCAGAGACAGCAGGGCCTGCCAACACCTTGATTTTGGACTTCTGGTCTTCAGAACTATGACACGATAAATCTCTGTTGTTTTAAGCCCATCAGTTTGTAGTTATTTGTTACAGCAACCCTAGGAAACTAATGCATTAATGGTTTGATATATGGGTCCTGGAGCTCACATATATTAATATCCTACTTACCTGGAAGACATTTTTAGTATTTTCAATAACATAGAGAATAGTCATGAGACTTGGACTTGAAGTCAAAGTCCTGCTCTAAATCACAACCCTAATACTTCCTTGCTGTGCAAATTTGTATAGGTTTCTAAGCTCTCTGAGCTTAATCTCCTAACATGTAAGCCTGACAGATAAAATACAGAACACCCAGTGAAATATAAATTTAAGATCAATAACATATCCTTTTGCATGTAATTATGTCCCATTTGACATAATCTCAGGGGATATACATATACTAAAACATAAATATTTATTTATGTAAAATTCAACATTAACTGGAAGTTCTACGATTTTATTTGCTAAGTCTGAAAACCCTGTTCACATGAAAATGCAGTGAATAATATCTAATTTGCACTCATATTGAACAATTTAAAGGGAAAATTATATGTGAAAGTGCCTGTTACTTTTTAAGTGCTCAATAAATGTAAATAATGATAAATCAGCACAAATGATCTTTGAGAGACTCAAGTAGAGAACAACTATTTCAGAAAAGAGCTCTCAAGGACATCACTCAGATGCTACTTATATCCAGTTTCCATAAGCTTGATTTATCTGGTTTAATTAGCAGAGGGTGGCTGAAGGCAGCTAGAAGTAAGATCATGCGTAGCAGCTAATAGAAACACACATCACATATACTCGTATTACATATATAATTACATATTTGCATCTGCTTTTAATAGTTTTTCTTTACATTTTTTACTGCCAAGTATATATAATTAGTGTGGTAATATTATAATGAAATAATAATATATCAGTAAAGGATGTAAAGAACAATTATAGAAAGCAAAGACGCAATACTTGCAAAGCCACAGTTTGGCGTTAGCGTGTAGAGGGGGAGCCACCTTAGGCAGCAAGAACTCCCAAGCATACCAGGATTTCATCAATCATAGTACAGTGACTAATGACAATAATTACAACTCCATGTCATGGGATAAAGGTTAACTTGTGTTTGTTATGCTGTCTTTGTGACAGCAAGGCTGTGTGCAGAATTTCAGAAACATTTCTCTCTAAAACAAAAATCTAGGTAGGATTAAGCAGTAGAAAAGTAATCTTCATTCATCTAGACATTTCACTACTCAGTAGATGAAATCTCGACATATTTAAAGAATGGTCTTCCAGCCCTGGTCCATATGACTTGGTGGTTAGAGCATCAGCCCATGCTCAGAAAGGTCATGGGTTTGATTCCCCGTCAAGGGCACGTACCACCAGGGTTCATGTGGGAGGCAACTAATTCTCTCTCTCTCTCTCTCTCTCTCTCTCTAAAAATCAATGGGGAAAAAAATCCTCAGGTGAGAATTAACAACAACAACAAAATATAAGGTCTTAATCAGAGAATTTAATGTAATGGTGAAAACTTATAGTATTTCACCCCTTGGGGAGCCCCTCAACCAACAGCTAAAGGACAGCTACTTAATTTTGCCTCCACAGATAACCAGTCTGCAAAAAGTCATTTCAGATGACTGATTTCAAGTCAAATCGTAAATATTGAGCAATGTGTTCATAATGTTTAGTAGAGAGAAACGAAAACAATATAAGGCAAAGAAGAAAATTCCTTTGAATAAAAGTCTACTGAAGTCACATTGTTTGAATCTCTAAATGTGAGAATTCAATTCCAAATGAGGTGCCAGTTTCTACGACCCTAATAATTGCAGACCCCATCAATAGTTATCAACTATTGAATAAAATGAAATAAAAAATATACTTTCAACTCAAGAGCTTAGAAACAAAAAATATGCACCCATGATGCTATGCGGATATGCAGACTATTAGGCCCATAATAATAAAATGTTATGCTTTCAGCCTGCAATTTTCAATTTTTTTGACAGCAGAACCCCCCCCCTCCCTTTTTTTAATTGGAAGGAAGCTCTACTCATATTGAGAGGGACACTGTGAAAACACTGGGCTGTGGGATGCCCACCACTCCCATCTAACACCTGCCTGGGTTCTTAGCATCATCTCTAGTCTCTGCTACCCAAATATTTTGAACTTGAACCATATTGGAATAATTCAATATGTTCAAAGTTTTTGAAAGCAACAGTTATGCAGAGGGGAATGTGCATAACCCAAGCAAAATATATAAATTTATTGAGTATTGAAAATTTTTTCAGACTTTCTTTTCCTATTTGATTTAAAAATGAAAATGAGTTTTACAAATATCTAATATACCGATTAACATACATACGCATATATGTATATTTATCTATATAAAATGATATGCACATACTGGTATCTATACTAAGAGTGTTTTACCTTAAAGAGGTGGACAAGTTATTTATTTATTTGTGTGTGTGTGTACAACTCAAAGTAAAGAGACCACTGCTTGTAAAGATCCTGGGGTATCTTTTTTCATGCTGTTCCCACTGCTTTATTATTATTATTATTATTATTATTATTATTATTATTATTGTTACAAATCTATTCCATGAGATTACAATTTCCTTAAAAGATCTTCGTATCCCCATGAGCCATGATAGTATTAGGGATTCAATAAAGGTTTGTTGAATAAGCGAAGAGTGAGTAAATGAATTCTCAAGCTTGGGTGGTTAGCCTTAATCACATACAAAGGAAATCTGAAATAGCAAATCACCTTTCTGCCCATTTTGAGTCCTATTGCCAAATGCATACCCTACCCAGCCAAATATTCCTTACCCAGCATTTGTCCAGTTTGTTCTTAAGAGGATAACTGGGCAATTTTCCCTTCATAACAAATTCTGTCTGGTCTTCAAAGCTTCCATAGATGAGAATGCCGAAGATAATCATAACTAGAAATTATAAGCTATGGGAACATGTAAAAATTGTAATTATTTATTGAGGGAAAGATAATTAACTGACAGATGCCATGCCCTAATTATAACACTCTGTCAATTACTTGGCCCCGTTTATCAAGATCTCTAACTTTTCCAGATCATTTTGCTGCTCAAATTAGAATGTGTGGAATATTTTTTTCCACTCCCTCATTAGACTAATGTGTTTCTCCCCTTGGAGTTCAGAAATGATTACGGGATCTTGTTCCACTGTATATTACTTCTTCTTCAGGCACTTTCTCATGGAAGAGAGAGGGTTGAGACAGCTCTCAAGATGCTTTGTGTCTGCATAGATCTAGATTATTCCATATATGCCTTAATTATGAGTTTAACAAATATAGAAATAAAGATCATGTCCAATTATTCAACATACAGACTAAAGAAAAAGAAAGGTCAGCAGGAGAGATTTGTAACAGAGAAAAGACTTGCCATGGACAAGACTTAGTGAATATTAAAAAAACATACACAGTGCCACCCACGCTGGTTAGGTCTCCAGGGATAGGCTAGACAAGTCCAGGACTGTTTATGAGTAAATGACTTTTTAAGGTTCTTTCAAACTGTTCAGGGATGGGAGCGCTGGCTATTTGTGAAGACTGCCAAGGACAGAGAAGAGATAGGGTGGTGATTTAGCCATTTGTTTGTATTTTATATTGTGTCATGGAGTGAAGAGAGCAGGGCTAGTTCTGACTTGAATTATGACTTAGAGGAGGCATGGAGGTGTGGGCTGGTGAAATCACACCTAGAATACCACAGTCAAGTTGGGGCATCATAACCGCAGAAAGAAGGCAGTTAAATGAATTGGAGGGAGTTCACAGACAAGCAAGGAGAGTGATAAAGGTATTGGAAGAGATGACTTATGCAGCAAGACTGATGAATCAAGCTATCTATGCATAAGTATAGCTTGCCAGAGGGATGACTAAGGTGACGACATGATAATATTTGAAAAGCATAAACAACCAAGGAGCAGAAAGATAACTAGGTTTGGAGGTGCTCATACCTTGGAGATGAATAATTAAGTTTTCAAGGGCGGGAAGGAAGCAGTTAGTCTAAATATCAAGAAACAACTTCTCACAAAGAGTTTAACTAAACTACATGGGCCCCTATTTAACCAAAAGTGCCTGCTTGTTTTGATTAGGTGATGTGCTGGAGAAAGAAGAAGAGAATGGAACCAGGAGTCTCTGGAGAACATCTGTCCAGCAAAGCAGAGCTGACCAGGAGTACTTTTGTGACTACAATGTTGATGTCAAGTCATCCATGAGCTATCAGGTACAGAACAGATAGAAAACATCTGATGTTTTGATATTACCTTGTCTTACAGGGTATATAAAAGAGTTGACAGACATTTGAGAAAATATAAGGGACTGAAGGGTCATAATTCATAATTCTTTTTACGAGGGCTTGTTCCATAAAATTGTTTGAATCTCAAGTCCTTTGTTTCTTCTTCTATAAAATAAGTGCCTGGGATGAGAAAAAAAAAATCCTACTTGATTAGAGAAGCTTACAAATTACTTTTCTAAGTCACTCATCTTCTTTTAATAAGTACTAATGATTAAAAGCATACTTGAACCAAATCTATTTTCTCTCTTTCAGGTACCCTTGCAGCCCAGTGGTCAGCAAGCATTTTTTGGTAAAGAACTGGAAAGCTAATGTTTCAGGCTACGTCCATCGCATGCTCCCTGTAAAAAGGAGACCACCCTGCTGTTGTGGGGAAAATCAGTTGTCTCCTATGGACAATGCATAAATGAGTAGGTGTGACTATATTCCAATAAAACTTTATTTATGGACACAACTTGAGATTCCACATCACTTTCGTGGGTCATAAAATAGTGTTCTTTTTGTCCCCAATCATTTAAAAGCATTAAGAAAAATGTATGTTTTGTAAGATTAAGAGTGGTACAGAAAGAGACAGTGGGCTAGATTTTCAAATGTAATCAATGAAGAGGGTTTTCTACTTTATTTTCAGTCACATGATGTATTACAGAATTAGAAAACTTTTGATTCTACGTGCACGTATTAAAATCTCTGAATAAAAGGTGGTCTGAGAGAAAAAGTCCTTCAGCCGTAATTGGACAGGCAGGAACTTCTGAAAAGCAGTGATGAGGACTCTGCTGGTGACAAGGAAAATATATCCTATTACATGGAAACCCCCGGGGGCCTCTGCAAATTACCAGCTACTTTTACGTTACTGAAATAATCAGGAAGGTTTTCCAAAAAGGAAAGAACAAGGGGACAAAAATGGAAATGTTCTCTACCTACTCCACACTTTTGTTTTATCAAGTTTCCCTAAAGGAAAATTTCCCCTTCTGTGCTGCAAAAAGGAATAGGAAGTACGCACTCTGTCGCAGCCCCTGAGACCTGCCTTACGATATTTGAGCCATGTAGGCCTTCTTGCTGCAGGCTAGACCATCAGTTGACAAAGCTTTAGGTATTTTCTTCTACTTCTGAATTACTACAATGTAGATGAAATGGTACTAAAATGTGAAAAATCAGAGCAAACAGATGCAAAAATCACCGCTGGAATTAATTAGGTATTGCTATCAATCAGAATGTCCATCCCAATGGACACACTGTGAAAATAAGTCACAATCTCAAAAAGTATCCAGGGCTCAGATGATTATCTCAATGGAATTACTTTCTAAAATGGAGCCTCCAGCCCAGAGGCACCTGCGTGTTCGTCCTGTTAGGCCTAGTAGAGAAAGGGTTGGCTTTGGCTTCTGGAGCTCTCGATTCACTTGAGCGAAAAAGGCTTACAAACGAATATGTGTGTACCTCTGCATGTAAATTATTTTCCCTTTCAGCTTTATGTAGTTTAGTAAAAATAAGTTGGGGCTTCACAACTGCAACTTCTACTCAAATTTATACAAACTGGTTTTTTATGTATTTTAATAGGTTTACGACATCAAATCTGGCAATGTTAAGTCAATGAATAACCATATATACTTTTCAATGTTTATCTTGCTAATAAGGTAACAAATTGACCCCTGGTGGGAGATAAGACTTTAGAGCACATGCATAAAAAGGAAAGAAAGAAAGAAAGAAAAGCGCCTACATTTTAACAGTTATGAGACCGGTTGAATTATTACCATTTTCTAAATCACATAAAGCAATAAGAATTTATAATAAAAGAATACTGTCTTTGCAAAAAAGATTGTAGATTTTGATCACTGCCACTAGCTTAAATGCATATCCCATACCACTGCAGATAGCATGCACTAAAATGAGAAAACATCGTCCATTCTGGAGAACACGCATACTAATTTTGATAAATGTATATGGGTTATGAAATAAAATTTGATGAGTTCCCAGATCTCTAGGAAAATAAAAATTGAAAATACATAAAAGTGAAGACATAGTGAGGTTTAAGAACGAATGGAATTGGCTGGCTCAAAGTTGATGTATTAAAACAGAGACATACACAGAGTGCCTAAGAAACTAGGGATGGGAAGAAACAAAATACGCAGGTACAGAGGATTGAACATGCTCCCCTTTTAGGTAATCAGGGCCAGAACTGGTAAAGATTATTGTAAAAATAAAGCTAATGTTTAAAAGCAAGGACTCAGGAGCCTGGCTTCAAACCCAACCTCTGCTTACTACTAACCAGCTTTGTGTTCTTGGGCAAAGTACTTAACCTTTCTGTGCCTTAGTTTCTTCATGTATAAATGTGAGTACCTGCCTCATAAGGTTATAATGAGGACTCACTGGCTTCATGTTCGTAAAATACCTGGAACAGTAATGGATTGAGAATAAAGCTAAATAAGTGATAGTGAAACAAAAGTTTATCTTCTTGACACTTGATTGCCTCTATTGTTTAGTATCAGTCCCCTCAATATCCACAGCTGTTTTTATGCCTGCCTTGAACCCCACCCAGGCAGGTCCAGCCCCTCTCCCATCCCTTCATCCATTCAGTAACTCTTTCCTTTTCTCTCGCCAGATCTTGATCTTTCCGCATTAGCTTGCTACATCTGATAAGCTACTGATAATTGCTAACAGTGTTGAAGTATGAATTATGCCAAGTTCTTTCCATACAGAATATTATTTTATTTAATTTAAATGTGCAGGGTAAGGAAAGTAATGCTCAGAAAGGTGAGTAAATGACAGAGGATCAGAAAATCTGCAAATGGCAGGCAGATGCAGGGTCTGAACAACGCTAAAGGGCCAGGGTGGCCTTCTCCATCACCACATACATGTGTTGCCAAACTCCCTCCACGTCAAGTCAAACTGGGGCCCATGGAAACGCTCACTGACCTAATTCCACACGTGCATTTTAACAAAGATCTGCAGATCGTGCCTAAATTTCAAATTTCACTTCTTAACACATTAATGGAGCAGTGTTGGAGGGAACAAGGGAGTTGTAGGTACTGTTCAAGTCATCCTTTCTCATGATTTCCTCCGCAGAAGTTATGGAGTTCTATAGAAATAGGGTGAATTTGTCCTGGAGCAGGAATCACGGAGGGTGTTCGCGTTGCTTTCTTAGTGCAGACAAGACCTCTTGCAGCCCTAATCACATAAGTACTGTGGCTTCGTTACTCAGCATGGAACTCTATGCCCATAGAAATGTGTGCATGTATGTGGGGGGTGGGGGGTGATGAGGGGCTCATTCTGATAAAGACTTAAGGTTTGGAAAGAAGTGGGAAATGATCTTGCTCTTCCTTCCCTCTATTCCCATCCTTGTCCTCGGAATCTATGCCTTTGGCAGATTAGAACACATTGACCTAGTACAGTTTCCTCCTCGGGTGAGACACATAGATCACAGTTAACGGTGTTATTCCTTTATTGAATATCTTCCTGATAATGGTTTGGCCTCATCAGATGAAAATTAAACCACTACTTATTTATGGAGTTTTCTATATATTTGATCACCTTTCGCAAGGAGAAACAAGAAATGTTCTGCTTTTGAGGCAGGGAAGCAGCTAGCTGCTGAGAAGAGGAACTAGCTTTAGCCAAGAGGGATGAATGAATACCTTCAGGAAAGCAAGTGAGTGAAGAAGTCCACACTTTTCAGGTATAGCCATTTTTCTAATCTGCATTTTCAGAATTTGAAGTGTTAGTTCTTTAAGTCTTCCCAGTATCACTGTATGCTATAAAATCCTACAGCTCATACATTCAAAATGGAAATGACTTCTCTGGCATGAGCTTTAGAAACAAATAAAGTAAAAAAATAAAATGAAATGAAGGAAATACCTATCGCTCTCCTGCTCCCTGCCCAAGATGCTGACCTATAGGGCCCAGTAGACACAAGCAGCCATAGGCAGAGGTGCCCACTGGCCCAGTTACGTTTTTCTCCATTACTAACCATTCATTGGCCTAGTATTCATCATAGTGTGTTTAATTTTAAAATTAATTCCCCAGCTAATTTTAAGATTAATGGCCATGTCTTGGTTTAAAAAAAATCTCAATTGAGCAATAATTAATCTGGGGTTTGAAACTGTCCTTAACATTGAGTTTGGATTAGTGCATTATCAGTCTCAAACCCTCAAGAGGCCAAATGTGTTTTTAATTCCAGAAGCAATCTCCTGTACAAAGGAGAACCTGAAGAGAAGAATGACATGATGTAAGTAGTTCCAATGTACCATTATGTGTGGTCTCTGGGGAAGGTATTCTCAACTCTGTTCCATGGGGAGATGAGGACAGAGGCACAAAGCCATTATACAACCTGCCAAGGACTGTACACACCTGGAGAGGCCGAGGACGTCCCTCTGCGCTCCTTCTCCTGCTTCCCTGGTGCTCACAAGCCCATTTTGAGGGGGTCCAGGAGCAAGAGAAGAGAGATCTGATTTCGGACCTTTTACAGTGACTTCTCCTCTTCGCATAGTCTTCGCCTGGCTCCTTCTTGTACTTAGGTCTAAGCTGAGATCCTCTGAGGCTTTCCAAGATGACTCCGTCTGTTCTCAGCATGCTCTGTGTTTCTTCATTTAGAACTTAAATCCTAATTTTTGTTTTTCATACTTCCTTAAAGGGGCTGTGAATGGAGGAGACACAAGACTACCTATTTATTTATTAAAATACTGTTGAGCAGGAAGATAGAGTTACCAATCCAAGTGAGGATTCCCAAGGTTTGGAGGACCACAAAAAGCACCTAGAGAATACATTTTGTGTTGGATCTTCAGCCAAAGGGAGGCAGGGTGGAGGCACAAGGAGAGAAAACACAGTGGGGAGATGAAGGACCAACAGTGTTTTCTCTCACCAGCACAGAGGGAAGGGCAAAGCAGAGGAAAATGTGAAGCAAAGGAAAATGGAGTCCTGATAATACCTAATATAAGTTTTTTCAGTAGCTATATCATGCTTTTCAAATATTCATCAAGAAAACAGCATGATAGACCTGGAGAGCAATGTGTTAAGTGAAATAAGCCAGTCAGAGAAGGACAAGTACCATACACTTTCACTCATTTGTGAAATCTAATGAACAAAATAAATTAACAAGCAAAATAGAAACAGACACATAGAGAACAGACGGACAGTTGTCAGAGGGGATGCAGGTTGTAGGACTGAGTGAAAAAGTTGAAGGGATTAAGCAGAAAAAAACACATAAAAAAGCCAACAAATGAAACCCATAGACACAGACAACAGTATGGTGATTGCCAGAGGGAAAGGGGTGGAGAGAGTAGAAGAGGATGCAGGGGGGACAAATGGTGATGGAAGGAGAACTTGACTTGGGGTGGTGAACACGTTATATAATATGCACAGGAGGTATTATAGAATTGTACACCTGAAACCTATATAATTTTATTAAGCAATGTCACACTAATAAATTTAATAAGAAAGAGAAGAAAGAAAGAAAGAAAGAAAGAAAGAAAGAAAGAAAGAAAGAAAGAAAGAAAGAAAGAAAAAAAGAAAGAAAGAAAGACAAAAAAAAGAAAGAAAACCTCCAGATAGGTCTTTGGAACATTTTTCATGACTCAGATATATTCCCTTTAAAATAAAAAAATAAAAATAAAAGATACTATCTACTCTCTCACTTTCGTGCCACCCAAATGTACACGTCACCCAGTTTTCCCTCACCCCCCCTGCCCCCCCTTTGCCTTGGACAAGTAGCTATGCTGGGAGTTGCCACTTATAAACCGCCAGTTAGTTTTACAGACTTATCATCAGAGGGGACTTTTCCTAAGACTTTTCAGTCCTTTGAAGATCAACGTGCTCACATTCACACTGCAAAACCCACGTGTTTGAAGCCTTTCCAGGTCATTCTGTATGACCACCACCGTGTGTGAACAACGAGAGGAGGACGGACAATAACCAGGCTGGAGAGATGTTCTGGCCCTGTGCACTGTGCTTTTGCCATGAAAATGTTTTAAGAATCTTTAGGCATTTCATGTTTTAAAAGAGAAACAATTTTATTCTATACACAGTATCCATTTATAGATTATGTTAACTGAAACATCAGTGAGCAAATCCAGAATTTCTTGAACATTCAATATAATGTAAGAATTTTTTAAAATTAAAAACAACACAATTCATACTAACAAGATGTATTTAATAAGTACCCAAACGTAAATGTGAGGATTGATTGAGATACTGTTTTAAGCCATTTAAATAACTAAATATCAGCAACCAAAAAATTGACATAGTCCATCATGCCAAAAAAAAAAAAGCCTAATTTATACAGCTGGAAGCATAAACCATTAATTCCATGGGGTGTCAAATTTTGAAGAGGTACAGTTTATATAAGGGCAGAATATATCTTACTGTGTCTTATTCTTGTCTTACCTTTGTTTCACCATTAAGTATTCTGATAAATATAACAATAGAAATAAAGATAACTTTGCAAACAAATAAGAAAATAAACCAAGTCCTATTATTAAGCACCATACTGATACTTTAACTTTATAAATAAAAGTGGATTCTATTTTTCTCTCTCAAACACACAACTGGATAAAAAGTGAAATTTTAATTCAAATGGGATTTGGGGATTACGTAGTTCTAAATAAACATCTGGGTTTTCTTTTAACCAAATCCATTGTTTGCTTTTAAACTACATCCAATGAATATATTTAAATGATTTTTTATCGTTGACACTATTACAGATGTCCTTCACTTCCACCTCTTTGCCCACCTCACCCACCCCTGCACCCCTGCCCGGGCCTTCACCACACTGTGGTCTGTGTCTATGGCTTGTGCATACATGTTCTTTGGCTAATCTCCACCTTCTTCCATCCAGTCCCTCCCACTCTCCCCTCTGACACCCGTCAGTCTGTCCCATGTATCCATGCCTCTGGTCCTATTTAAATAATTTTTAAGAATATGCAAAACAGGAGGGTTTTATAGAAAGACCATTAGAAAGAAATGAGACTGCTTTTTCTTGTGTGTTCTGTAAGCTTTCTCTGAAAGCAATTTTTAAAAAAGTTTTTAAAAATTACCTTTAGCATCCATGGAACATCTGTGTGTCAGGGTTAGAATTTCAATCTCTAGCCAAAAATTGTCTTGTGATCTTAAGAAACTAACTTGAGGTCTCTAAGCTTCAGTGTCCTCATGTATAAAGTAAAGATGATAATGTATCTGCTCCATAGATTTGTAAAGATGTTTTTATCTTTATTTTTTCCTCACTGAGGATATTTTTTAAAAAATATTTTGTTCAGATAGAGTGGAAGGGAAAGAGAGGAAGAGAGAGAGAAACATCGACATGAAAAGGACACATCGAGTGGTTGCCACCCACCCGACCCAACCAGGGCCGGGGACAAACTGCAACCGAGGTATGTGCCCTTAGTAGGAACTGAACCCGGGTCTCTCCAGACCGCAGGTCAATGCTCTAACCACTGAACCAAACCAGCCAGGGCAAGATGCTTTTAAATTATAGACGTGGAGAGTTTGACAAGGGTACAACTTATTGCAAGTACATCGTACCTTCTAGTTGCTATCAGTGCCATTATCTTTATCATCGTCACCTTCTGGCATCCGGAGGGCTTGGCAAAAATTCTGTATTTTTATTCGATATCTCACAACTTCTGATTTCACCTTCTTAACGGCATGATGGTGGTTTCTGATGCACTCTAGGAAGGCTGAACAGACTGTTTAGACAGCCATAACGAAATCCTGAATGCTACTTCTGTATTCAGATAAAAGTGTCCAGAAGAGGAACATACATGCACAACATAAGGAAAGCATCTGATGGGATGTGCCAGTCATTTGATATTGAATTAGGGAAGGTCACCACCTCGAAAACATTCACAGTCGGGACTTGGTGTGGCTACACAGGCTCTGAGATATCTTTACAGTCAGTATCTCGGACTCTCTTTTTCCATTGACAAAGAAGGAGAAACTAAAAGAATACATACTACAAACAACTTGCTCCTGATGAGAACAGGTTCAGCGCTCAAGAGGAGCCCGCCGTCCTTTGGAGAGCCTCTGAGTCCTTACTCGGCTGTGCTGGTTGATAAATCCTTGAAAAGCAGCTTCTCACTGACAACTAAGCCTGGGAAATGTCTCGCGTTTGGAACCAGTTTTGTTAATACGTGTTAAAATGCCTACCTAGAAAATTTGTTGTTGATGAGGTACAAGTCCTGAGCTGACTGAAATCCCATTGTACGAACAGCTTTCAAATTTTGGAGGATTTTTCTCTGTTTCATACACGCATGAGGAGAAGCATGCATTTCAATGCTTATTTAAATATAAAGACTCCGCAGAGCATTCAATACCTCCTCATGTGAATTTTCACTAGGAAAAAAAATAGGTCTTTCATGAAAAATAATCTCCAACTACTCCATTCTTCTCAGAAATCATAATTATGCTTAATCTGCTGCTCCTTTTGGCTCACGTGCAGGTCCTGTTGGCAGGTAGTGAATGCAAAAGCATTTTAATGGGGGAGTCCCCTGGGAACGGAGCAAAAGTTCTGAGCGCGGACCATTCACAATGCGGCGCGGCCGGCTGTTGGGCGCCCTGAGCACCAGGGCCACAGCTTCTCCAAAGCAGCCCTTTGCCTGATGGTTTCAGGTTAGCAAACTGGAAAGAAAAAGGCTCCCTCCGAGCGAAGGGGGGCCCCGGAGTGAGTGGGAAATCAGGCGCTGTAGGAGCTGGCCGGCAACAGAGCCAGACAGGAAAGCCCTCGGCTCGAGAGGTGATGCCCAGCTCAAGGTACCTCCTGTCTGCCTTCCCTTTGGCAGAAGCCTGCCCCAAGGGGCAAGTGCTAATGAGAGAGGCTCTCGGAGATGGGAGAAGCTTGGATCCATCAAAGGGCCCATTGAAAGCTGCCTGTCTCCACCACCCACTCAAGAGCTGCCAGACCGGATTAAGTTACTGTCTTCTCTGCATACCTTAAAGGTACGGTTACTTGCAGACCGACTGGACAGCCTGGGAGTAAAAGAAAAGACTTTTTCATTGTGTGTGTGTGTTAGATATTGACGTTTTGTTGTCTGTATTTGTTTGTGTACTTAATGCTATATTTAAGACAAGTTTGGAGGGACCCATTCTCAAGAAATTTCTTTGTGTTTCATCAAAACCATTCATTCATTCATTCGTTCACTCATTCATTTAAATAAAGATCCTTGTTCCTTTAGGGTAAGAGATTATAAATTCAGATTATAAATCACCGGTGCCTTTTTTTGAGAATAAAGCTGTTATCTAAGAGAGATTTCTTCAGCTATTTTTTCAAGAAAGACACTCAGTCTCAAGCCGCCAGCGTTTCCAGAGGTACTCTCTGCTCCGCTTTTCCTTTCTTTTAGGAAAAAGATCTCTACAAACAAAATGCATCCTTTTTCAGTCCTGCTTTCTGTACTCCCTTAATTCTGTGTGTGTGTGTGCGTGTGTGTATACATACACACATATATATAACATATGTATGTGTGTACATATATGCACACACATATATTCATTCGTTAATAATTTATTGAACCTCTCTTCTGAGTTGGGCTCCGCCCTAAATGCTGGGCTTGCAAAGAGGAGGAAGGTAGTCCAGACCTCCTCAAACTCTACCTGAAAATGGGAAAATGTGCACATCAACAAGTCCAATGCTGGAAGCTGTTAAAGACTCCAAGAGAGTGTGTGTCAGTTACAATAGCCCAAAAGAAAAATGATCTTTTGTACCAGGGAAAGTCATAGAAAAAGTTCCGTGACTTGGATCTCACTTTTATCCTTTAATTTTCATAAAAAAAAAAAATACCAGTGATAATGTGTTCTGAATTTCCACTCCGCATCTCTACTTTATTTTGAGCAAGCCCAACAGTTAGGTCATCATTAGTAAGGTTCACAAAGCAGTAAACATGCAATAAGCACGCTTTGACTGGCGGCCGTGAGCTGGGACAGTTCAGACCCTCAGGCCAGAGAGATGTCTGTTTACACGGGGGAATCAGAGGTCCTCACCGTGAGGAGGGAGATGCCTAGGGTCCTTGGCTTGGGTCTTTAGGTACCTTTTGATTTGAGGGAATCCCAAGCAGTTCAATATTGAATTAAAAGGGGAAGAAGCAAACCTAGAGCATGAGAGGTTGTTTCAAACCATCTCTTGAAAACGTATAGAAAACTACATTGGGAGGCGCGCACATTACACTGCAATGCTATCTTTTTCTTTTTTCTGTCTGTCCCCCATCTCTTGTCCTTACCAGTGGAGGCAGGACTCCATGCTTTCAGAGCAATGACCAAAATAAATAGAATATTCTAAGTTCCTAATAGTACTGATATAAACCCCTGGGCCCTTCTGACCTCGTGTAATGTCGCGCTCCCTCTCATCCAGCGCACTTGCACCACCCTGGCTGTCTTTCTGATCCTTGAACGTGACCAGACATCCCTGCCTTTGCACCTCGCACTGCCTGTCCTCTCTGCCCTTCCCACCCCCGATCCCCGCTCCCTGCATGGTTTTCTACTTCTTATCACTATGATTGAAGCCTAAAAGATGCTTTTCTTGCAGAGCTGAGTCAGAGAATATAAAAGATTAGCCTAAAACGCCTCGCGGAGTCAGAAATTTTAAAGTACTCAAAAAATGATGCGGGCATATCAAAAGGACGTGAGAGAGTATGAAGGATCTCCCACTTGACAAACAGGGGCAATCGAATGATCAAAATAAATAATAATGGTAAATTATTCCAGTCATTAAATAACATAAGAATCCAAGTGTTCACACTGATACAAGTAAATAAATAAAAAATAAAAGGGATGAGCCGTTTTATTTAGTGAATGTAGAAGGAATAATGGGACTAGAAAATTACCATTCCGAAATTGTCATCATAATAATTTACTTAGGCGAGAATCCTAGAAATTATGATTATAGAACTAGTGTGTGAAAATTTGAGAAGTAACAAGATATTGACAGAGTATCTCACCACAAAATACTAATATAAATTTTATCGTAAAGAAATATGGCAGGCATCACATTAACCAAGTGACCAACGTTAACAGTCTCAGCAATGAGAAATAGACATCCTGTGCCCCCGATAGGATGCCTAACATTACTTCCATGGTATTCCTACCAAAAGCACATCGTTTTGCTCTGAACATGAGGAAAGTAAAGAACATGCCATAAAAGAATTGGCTTGGACTCTTCAAAAATATCGAGGTCATGAAACACAGGAAAGGTGGAGGAACTGATCTCAATTAAAAGACTAATGAGACATGACAATTGAATGCCACACATGATTGCGAGTTTTCTTTTACTAAAAAATAAAAATAAAAACAAATAACATTTTTTGGAAAATCGGTCAAAACTGAATAAGGTCTATCAGTTAAGCAGTAATATTCTATCAGTGCTAGTTTCCTGATTGGTCACTGTAGTCTTGCTTTGTAGAAGAATACCCTTTCTTTTAAGAAATGCAAACTTAGCCCTGGGCAGTGTGGCTCAGTGGTTGAGTGTTGACCCATGCACCAAGAGGTCGCCGGTTCAATTCCTGGTCACGGCACATGCCCAGGCTGTGGGCCAAATCCCCAGTGAGAGGCATGCAGAGGGTGGCTAATTGATGTTCTCTCTCGTCGATGTTTCTATCTCTCTCCCTCTCCCTTCCTATCTCTCTAAGATCAATGAAGAAAAAAAAAATTAAAAGAAAAAAGAAGCTCCTCCCAAGTTACACTGCCACTCTTCATATTATTCTCCTATTTCAGCTCTCTGGATTCCATTTGTTGATATGATTTAATCAGATTCCTGATTTTTACATACTTGTTTATCTATTGATTCATTGCCTCCTCCACTAGAATGTAAGCTCACTGAGGGCAAGAAACTTGTATGTCTTGCGTTTGGTATAAACTATAGCTAAATAGACTATTTCTGACAGCTTCCTTAACTGTCTCACTCCATTTATCATTGTCCTCCCGAGGCAGGCCAACCCCGTGTCTTAGACGGAAAATGTTGAGGACCTTCTTAGTGGGTCTCTGCTTCCACTTTTGCTGGATTGTAGTTTACTTACAAATAAGTTGCGCTAATAGTCACTTACCAATATAAATTATATTTTTAATAATTCCCTTAAATATCCAATACCTTCCCTGCAGATTTAAAATAAAATGCAAAGTCTTTACCATGACCAAAATATACAGAATACACACACACACACACACACACACACACGCACACGCACACGCACACGGTTTGGCAAAAGTAGCTTTACAGTGCTGAGTATGCAAAACACAGAGTTTATTCTGGTATTGTTACTTATTAATTATTGTATTGTTTTTCCTACGAACAGTCTTACGCCACCCCGCTTCCTTTTCTGGCTCAGAATCAGAATCACTTAAATTGCTCTTTCCTGTGTCTTATACACTTTTTTCCAACATTCTCCCCCAGCTACTTACGTCCCTATTCAAACGTCCCCTTTGGAACCTTCCATGAGCTATTTTAAAGGGCCTTCCCCTCCCTGCTCCACTTGTTCTTGTTCCTTAATCTGAATCCTTTGACAGGCAACTGCCCTTTTATCTCTAAATACTTTCTCTCTCATTATTACCTGAAATATTTAACTTGCATTTATACGCTTGTTTGTCTCCCCTGCAATACAGTAAGCAGGGATTTTGTCAGAATGTGCACACTTTATCCCCAGCCTAGGCACATAGTAGGTGATCAATTAATTTGTATGGGATTTTTTAATTATAAGAAATACATTTGGAAAAAAAGAAATTTCTCGTATGTATTTGGTTTTCCTTTATAATTTCTAGATCACAGCTTCCCAGACCCTTGGAATTTCCTGAGCTATAGGAGCAATCTTTGGTCATAACATTTGGTCTCTTGTTCTCGGGGTTTTGTCCTCAGGTCCTGAAACCCTTCGGAGCTTAAAGGTAAAATGGGTGTCTGGTTATTCGTAACAAGCCTTTCCGTCATGACTGGGTCTACATGAATGAAGGTGGCTTTTGCAAGGCATCTAAGCCTGGAGGCTGGACGCCAGATGGACCAGCCCCCAATAGAGGGCTGGAACCTTCATTCTCATCCTCCTGATTTCCAGGGAGGTGAGAAGAGCTACAGATTGACTGAATCACCAATGGCCAATGAGTTAATTAATCTTGCTTCTGTGGTGAAACCCCCATTAAAACCCCAAGGGAGGGTTTCAGAGAGCTTCCACACCGAGGGACAGGAATCTCCAACAGGCCACCGTGCCTGGGCCCCAGGCTCCTCGAGGGCAGGAGCTCCTTTGTTCAGGAACTCGTCTGTGTGGCACTTCATCTGGTTGATTTGTAGTCCTTAATGTCCTTTGTAACAAACCGGCAGATTAATAAGCCCACGGAGGGGGACGTAGTAGTCTCTGTCTTACAGGCACTCGGTTGGAAGCACAGGTAACACCCTGGACTTCCAACTGGTGCATCAAGTGGAGGGCGGTCTGCATCTGTGGAAACCGATGCTCTCTGTGGGCGGAAAGTGGAGCGCTAGGATTCGGTTGAATTCTTGGTGTCTGGAAATTGATTATTGGTGTGGGGAAGTCTCCATATACGTATAGGAATTGTATCCAGGAACCCAATTTATTGTATTAAATCAATCAACCTTTAATGCTTACTGTAAATGGTAAATATAACAGGGATGGCTTATAAATATAAAACATAGAATGTCTTTTTATAAAGTAATTTTATTATCTATCAAACTTGGACTCAGATATTTTGATGAGTGGTTATAAATGTATTAGTGCTACCCTGGCTGGTTGGTTCAGCGGTTAGAGCGTCAGCCCGTGGACCAGAGAGTCCCGGGTTTGGTTCCCACTCGGTTGCAGTTTGTCCCTGCCTGGTTGGGGTCATGTGGGTGGCAACCACTTGATGTGTCTCTCTCACATCGATGTTTCTCTCTTTCTTCCCCTCCTCTCTCCCTCCACTCTACCTGAAGATAAATGCAAAGGTGTCCTTGGGTGAGGATTAAAAAAAAAAAAAAAATGTATTAGTGCTAATCACAGTTGTTCTGTGAGATCTGCCTGGTCCTATCATCACAGGGTCACAAAATTGCCCCTTGTCAGATTTTCATGCTTTAAAGGATGCATTGCTACCCTATGGCCACAAGTCTTGTTTGGTTAGAACCCCTGAATGTGCTAGTCAGCCTGGGCTTGGGTCCAGAAGCGGCTCAATATGTGGCCACCACAATTCTGTGGCTTCCACTAAAGCTTCAACATCTTTCAGAATGTTCTTGGCATTCTGTGAGAAATTCATTATTTTTTCTTCATGGTTTGGGGCTGGCAGAAATAGTTTCTGGGGAAAGTGTCAGAGTGATGGAACTTTCTGAGAAAATAATGGATTATTTTCTCTGTAGCCTTTCTCAATTCCTCTTTCAGAAACGTTTCCCACATTGGTGGGAGCAGGACAGAATAACTGTGCTTCATATTCAAAAGTCGTGGCTTACATTCAATGTGCAGCAATCCTGGTGGGGAGGAATAGAAACCAATAGCACCTGACATCCCTAACGCCTTCCTTCCCCATTACTTTATGTTATGTGCAAATATGCATCAAGGTCTCATAGCCCTGCTGGTGATCAGGCAAATATACAATTACTTAAGGAGTCAGGATGGCTTATTGCAAGGAGTACAATGTTAATGTCTTGCAAATTTGGTTTCTACACCCTACTTCTACTGCTTTGACTAACAGGTGACTTTGGATAAGGGACTTTATCTCATTGGCCTTCCTACTGTTCAGAGCCTTTAATTTCTGCCTCTGAAGGATTTGAGGAGGATTAAAAGAAAAACAGATGCATACCATCCAGTGTGGACTCTGGTACACAGTCAAGGCCCATTGGCTATATATAGTGTTAGGTTTGCACATAGTAGAAACTCAATAAATATTTGCAGATGAATGGGTCCATGAATGCCTCCAAAATGTCAGCTCTTGGTGCCTTCACCTGGACACCAGTTCTAGACCCATTTCAGCTACAAAATTTTCATGATAGTAATAATAACGTGCACTAAATATCATTAATGTGAATAATTTAAAATTATATTACTTCTACTCATTCACTGCCACAAAGGTTTTAGAGATGGATTGGCTTACAGAGATAAAACAAAGAGCAAATGACACAACTTTTTTCTGCTAGCAAAGGGCTCGATTTCACTGGAAAGCCAAATTTCCCCACGCATGACACTTCCCAGAAGAGGAAAAATATGAAGCCGCTAGTCAATTAAAATGAGACCTTCAGTAAATATATAATTCTAGGACCATCCTTCATAGTCAATTGTCTTACTGAGCTGTTTGGTGTCCACAAACAACTTGTGTAAACTGAACTGTTACAGCAGGTCATTACACCAACTAACAGGTTCAATTACTCTTGTCAAATTCAGTGTTTATGGCAGAGACTTACAGAGATTCCCCGAAATCTGTATTTTCCTCTTTCCCCTGGGCACACAGCTAGACTATATTTCTCAGTCTTCTTTGCAGCTGGGTGCAGCTTTTGACTGCACTCTAGACAATGGCCCGTCCAGTGTAGCTCAGTGGTTGACCATTGACCCTTGGACCAAGAGGTCACCAGTTCAATTCCCGGTCAGGACACATGCCCGGGTTGGAGGCTGGAACCCCAGTTGGGGATGTGCAGAAGGCAGTCAATCGATGTGTCTCTCTCATCGATGTTTTTATCTCTCTCTCCCTCTCCCTTCCTCTCTCTCTAAAAATCAATACAAATATATTTTAAAAAATTGGGCATTCAGTACACACTTCAAAAATTTGCATTGTCTTCCTTCATTGCGTATGATGAATTACTTGAGAGCAGGGCCAAAGTCTCTTAGTTTATGAACTTGCAGGACATCGTACAATGTTTAGTATATAGAAGGCATTCAGTAAACATTCAGCTCCTTGCAATTAGAGAAACACAGTTGTGGGAAACACATTTTTGTATTAACTCAAAGTTGCTGTACTATCATCAATCAATGATAAATATTGTGTTCCTAATGTTTGCACAGCAGGCTGCTTAAGAAATGGGGTAAATGGAAAAGAAACAAAAGAGATGGCCTCTGTTTTAATGAGTTCCAGGAAAGGCACACACAACAGTGGGACTGAGTGGGAGGATGTGATCCCAGCAAGGGGCTTGGGCTGAACTGCAGAAGACTCCACACTCCTCTGCTTTGTGCTTGTGCGTTTGCCCACCTTGCTAGTTCTGGGGCTGTTCTTAAAGGCTATTTTAAGACTCAGCAGCCGATAAGTCTTTTTTTTTTTTTTTTTTAAGAAGCTTTCCTAAGCCTTTTTGTTACACAAAGAAAAAGCTGTTTCTCCAAAAATAAAGAGTTGCTGAAAGCCACAAGCTTTTGATTTAACGGAAAACTCCTAACTCATCGATTTTAATCAACGCTAAATTGGGAGATCTCAGGATCGTAGATTTTGTACGTTTCTTAGCATTCAGTGTTTTGGAGAATATTTAATTAAATCAGCTAACTTGAAAAAAAAGTAGAGTCAAGAAGAAAATACAGAGAAATGTCTCAAGGCTTACATAGAGGATTCTTTTATTCATTGCAAAAGCTGTAGGTTGATGGGCCTATAATCCAAGAAAAATTAGTTCATTCATCTTTAACCATATGCATAGATGTACTTCTCATAATTTTACCTGCCTGTACTAATTCATAACTGTCAATCAACTTTTAAAAGCTTGATTATGTTTGATGATCTTGGTGAAGTTAGCCAGCCACGTTATAAAATCCTCCAAAAATCATTATATTTCCTTCAACCTCAAGGTTATCCACTTAAATAAAATCTTGTTCCCAAAATCATATTCCTTTGCTCACCACAAGTTAATATGAGGGGCTTTGTAATGATTGTGAAACTAGTATTCACTTAAATACTACATGAAAGTGACTAGCTAAAAGAAACAATTTTAATCAGAAAAAGGATTTAAATTTGTTTTTAATTTTTCTTACTCTTCTTGGCAATTTTAGTAATTGCGTTTCCTTCTCTAGTGTGGCAGAAAAATTATTTGCTAACGTTTGAAACTCCTAAAATAGTTTGCCTATTGTTCAGGAGTTCCACCTTAACTACAAAGGATCTACAAATCTACCCCAACTCTATGCCTTAGTGACCACACGTGGTATAACCATATTTTCAGTTTGCTTTTAGAGACAAAAATGGCCCTGGCCGGTTTGGCTCAGCGGTTAGAGCGTCCGCCTGCGGTCCAGAGAGACCCGGGTTCGGTTCCCGCTAAGGGCATGTACCTCGGTTGCAGTTTGTCCCCGGCCCTGGTTGGTTGTGCGGGTGGCAACCACTCGATGTGTCCCTTTCACATCGATGTTTCCCTCTCTCTCTCTTCCTCTCTCTCCCTCCCACTCTGTCTGTACAAAAAATGGGAAAATGTCCTCGGATGAGGATTAAAAAAAAAAAAAAAAATTAGAGACAAAAATGATCACATGTGACCTTATAGCTAAAAATATTGTTTTTACTTTTGGTTGAAGACTTTTGCATGTCATTTATGTATTGATTGAATAAAGGTTACCATTGCATGATTTGAAAACTTAAAACATGTTGTAAATGGTGTAGAAGTAAACATGTCATTCTATCTTTTATCTGATCTGCTGTCTCCATATACACTATTACCCATTTCTCACACTGTCTTCCAGTTTCCTTATGTATATACAAACAAATACAAAATACCTGTTATGACTTCTGTGTTTTTGAAACAAATAGACCCAGGATCTACCACCTCTTCCAAGTCTTCATTCTTATCCTTATAAAAGAAAACCCTGTGAATATTACTCATACTTCCAGAAATTTTTTTTAGCAAGAATATACTTAAAACAAGAAAATAATGAAAAGCTGAACACAATAAAAGGCCAAGGCTAAAGTGAAATGAATTCTAACCCAGGGCAGAGTAGAAAAACATGGCCGTCGAGGCCCCTGGCAACAATGCAGTTCTTCCAGCAGCTGCTGACTAACCTGGAATGGGTCACTTCGTCTCACTTGTAAAACCAAGGTGCTGAGGAAGCTGGCAGTGGGCTGTGCCTTCTTCTCATGGGGCTTAGATTCTAGTCAGGGCAGGTGAGCTACTTGAGATGGGTGGTTAGGGAAGGTCTGTGTGGAGACCATGGTTCACAGGGAGAGCTGAGGGCAGAAAATATTTGGCAAAAAGAACCGTGAATATTAAGGACACAAATGAACATGACAGAAGTGCTTTGGAGACTCTCCAGGTCTGATGGAATCTGTGGATTCTGGCAAAGACTTGAAATATTTTACAAATATGATGGGAAACCATTCGAAGTTTTTAAAGAGGAAAATTACATGAGCTTGTTTTCTCTAAGAAGATGTTTCCAAGGAGAACGCCTTCAAATACCTTGGGTGATTGACTTCTCCTGTCAAAGATTTTGAGATGGAAGAAGATCTCTGACCTCCACCCCTTGCAAGGCAGAGGCCCCGTGCTTGCTTTATAAAACGCTGCAATCAAATGATGTTTAATCTTGGCGTCTGCTGTGGTCAGTCTTTTTGACTATCAAAGTAAATCTTTTACCTTCAGTCTTGTCAAATAGAGCAAATTGAGGGGTAGAATTATACGCCAACATAAAAATCCTAGTGGCTATGTCTTATTTCCTAGGGCAACCGTTATATGTATGGTCCTAGGACAGTTCATCAATTCTCGAAGATCGAGAGTTACATTGTTCAACAAGATCTTTTTAGAAAAATCTAAGCTTTTCTATTTTACTACATATCTCAGCCGAAGAAAATATTTCCAGGAAATAAAATGCATGCTTCAAATGCTTTGCTGCTAGAAGGACACTTCTCAGTTTGCTGATAAGGCACACATAACTGGAATATGCTTATTGTGATGATAACAAAGCTTTCGTTTTATACATTGGTCTGGAGTTATAGAGAATGTTGTAACATCCAGAAAAAATGGAAAATGAAGGCATGAATTCTCCAGGACAGCAAGAGAAAATTCAAGGCATTTTCTAATAATAGGTTTAAATGACCATCTGTGAATTTCTACTAATTTGATAATTAATGATAGCCTTCCTTTATGACAATTTAGTAACTAGAGCACTGAAATTATTTAGAAAAATATATATATGTATATATTTTATCCATGTATAGATAATATATTAGATATATATATATATATATTATCTTGTATGCTATTCAGAATATAAAATTATGTCTTCAGGTAGAAGATAAATATAATGTACCAAACATATATGACAATGTAGATAGAAAAACCAGTAATTCCCAGGCCCTCGTATCTGAATTTATTAATTGAAGCTGATATTTATTTAGCACATTATATGCCTTGGGCACTAAGGTAGAGGCAGGTGGCTAATGCCATTACGTAGTTTACATTCCAGCAGGACACACAATATATATTGCTCATGTGAACTGTACACACAAATGTGTCTCTTCTTTCTTTGTGTCCCATCTTTAAAATCAACATATTTAAAAAAAAAAAAAGAATCATCATTCCATCTAACTTTAGTTGATAGGCTCAGACCTTTTAAGAGTGAAAGGATGTGTAGGTTTGATATAACTTACAAATATGTTTTCGTAGACTGTGTTAAATCTTCTTAAAGGATCTAAAAATATCTATACAACAAGTTTAGTAATTTAAAATACTTTGAGACTTTTCTCCTCCCTCCTTTTCTATTTGTGTTTTAAAAAGAGTTATTTATATGTACCTATTAGTAAATATAGAACAAGATAATTACTATTTTTGTTAGGTATAAAAAGCATAAAATAGAGTCTCTAAAGACAAGCTCTGTTTTCATGGATTTGTTATAGTTCTAGAATCATATTTAAAAGTTTGTTTTTCTAATATCTTTACACTCAATGTTTTTTTCCTATTGTCATTCTTTTCCCAAGAGTAGGGTAAGAAGAGGGAGAAAATACGAAAGCTTTTAAAAAGAACTCATCTTTTTCTGTAGTGATAGACTACCCCACACACAAAACGGTCAAGTTACTTTAATTGCAGCAAGATTTCTCTCTGGTCTCTGGGTCAGATATCAATGTCACTTCATCAAAACTTCCCAAAGAATCACTGACCTGTATTAGGTGGTGCTCCCAGGTCAATAGTGCCTTCAAGCCACCACCATTCTGCATATCAATCATAGTCCCCAAGAGAAGTTCAAAGTCTGGGAGTCAGAGTCCAGTTCCTATGCTTCATGATGTCTGATTGAGGATATAAGCTGACTTTCCTTCAGAACTGTTGCAACTTCTAAATACATTATATAAACAGGTATTGGTTCCATAAACAGTCACATAACTGGAGGCTACCTCTGCCCTACAACTAGAAATAAAATGCTTAATCAGAGGCTTTATTTTTTTATTTGAGAACTTTTTCAGATGACTTCCAAATGGTCTGTGGATTCTATAAAGCAGTCCTTTTTAGTAATGCAGCAGGGCCAAGTATTAACAGGATAGAGAGAACACAGATACAGAGTCAGCCTAGAAACTGCAACAGCATACACGATCAAACCAGCCTTCTTGACTGAAAAACAATGAGGGTGTAGGTGCAGGTAACTATCAACTATTCATGTATAACAACTTTCTCCCTGCATCCAGTCTAGAAAAAATTCTTCTTCCCATTTGTAAAAATATACAGTATCTCTTAGTTCATTCATATGTGTGAGATTTTTCTCTATGACTCAGAAAGGAAAGGGAATTTTAGTGATGGGGGCATCAAGGGGAGAAAAGATGTTCTGGCTGTGCCCTTCACTGTGTCAAGCTGAACCATTTTGAGAGTTAGAGACCAAAGTCCATAGAGTTATTCAAAGAGATTTTGTGTGGATCAGGACCTAAGATGAGCTTCTAAAGGGCCTTTCGCCAGAGAAGGGAGAAACTAAGATCTCTCCCAATGATACATGCACTCTTTGATATCTAGTCACCTGGAGTTTGGAAAGCTTTGGAGACATCCAGAGACATTACAATTACCACGGGCCAGGGCATTGGGGAGTTTCCTAAGTGCTACGGCTAGGGGTGGACACTTGGGAACCTGAGCCAGAGAAATCGCCAAGGCCAAGTCTGTGACCGCTTCTGCCAACAACCCACCTTGTGGTTTCATTTGAAGCATTCTTTTAATTGCTCCCCAAAATCATGGGAAGGGAGCTATCTATTTGGATGGGCTTGAAGTCTACTAAGTCCTATTAAGCCAGCACATCTTTGGACTAAAATGTGGTACATAAAGTGACAGAACTATCACAAAAGAAGTTGATTTTAGAGAAAATAAAGTTTATTTTTTTTCTTCTTTTCTTGGTCTATGAAGTTGCTGTATATTTTATTTTATTTTATTTTTGGCCTGTTTGATGTGTATGTGAAACCATATTGTCCAAAAATAAATCAGAATTTTATTTTTCTCTGTTTTCTCTCTCTCTCTCTCTCTCTCTCTCTCTCTCTCTCTCTCTATATATATATATATATATATATATATATATATATATATCAGACAGCACTTTGAGAGGTAACTACAACACTCACTCAGATCATAATAAAGATGTGAACAATTATTCAAAAGAGATTAAATAATTCTTAGACATGCAATCCTTGCTTATATCTTAAGTGCAGGTTTTAACATATTTAATGAAAAAAATACTAAGACAGAAAAATTTCAATCAAGGGTACATTTATACCATGTTTTTGCTTTAACAGATTGCCACAAATAACACAAATATAACCTTACAGCTCCAGAGGTCAGAAGTCTATAATGGTCAGGAGGAAGGCGTTTGTTCTCCAGACTCTAGAGGAAAATGTGACCAGCCACATCACTCTAAAGTCCGCCAACCCTGCTCTGGACCAATGCTTCTTGAACTTTAATGTACATTTGGACGACCGGGGGATTGTGTTAAAATGCAGGTTCTGATTTGGCCATTCTGGGAGTTTTTCCATTTGTCACAAGTTCCCCAGAGGATGATGACACTGCTGGTCTACGACCACAATTTGAGTACCAAGCATCCAGGTAGCCCAAGGTTCAGCCAGAATTTGTCTGTGAATCCTTGTAAACAAGACAGAGAAACGCAGCCTCCTCAGCACCTTCAGCTCGTTTTCCCTGTGCCCCGGCACCACCGACGGATCAGGTCAACTTTCATTGGTTTGGTTGGCGTGCACTGTGTGTGCACCTGCGCAGGAAGGGAATTTCAGGCATTCCTGGCCAAAGTAGGTCTCGTCAGCCTTCGAGGATGGGTGGAAGAGAAAAAATCATGTGGTTGCACAATGTCCTAAAATTTTGTCCCCGAGTCAATCTTGAGGGTGACCGACATAAACCCGCAGGCCCACGGAAGCCCCAGGTGGAACATGGCTCTAGGTTTCTCCCAGCAGCTGATCCCAGACAGCCACGTGAAGCTTGCCTGCTGCAACTCTGACCCACATGTATTAGGATACCATTGTTTAATAGCATTACCCAAAATTCCGGCGTACAACTTCATAACATGACATCTGACTACTCTATTGTGTGCTCACCACCTACAGTCTAGTCCATTTCTTGAGAGTTATTTTTGTTTTAAGTTTTAGCAAAGGGGGCCTGTAGCATATAAAAAACTTGTTGGAGAAACTGATTTTTATGATTCTTTTTTTGAGCAGCCTCAGACAAGCTGGACCTGAAGAAGCAGCTTAGTCAGCCGGGTCGGTCTATTCAACCCTGGGGTCAGTGAGTAGAAAACAGATGTCTCATCCAGATCACCCAGCCTATGGTGTTCAGTCATTCACTGTGCCAGCTTGTCTTCCAAAGGATCTTGTTCTTTAGCTTGTTTGCTAAAAACAAACAAACACTCTCCCTCTCCCATCCCACCATCTCTACCGGCTTTGAATTAACTCCTTACCCTTGTCTTCAAGAGAACTGGCAGTCGTTAAGGTCTGCTCAAGGCCTAAAATAAAATGGACCAAACTCTGTACCTAGCTCTTTGTCATTCTGATTTTTCTTTCTCTTTAAGTTGTTGTTGTTGTTGTTGTTGTTGTTGGTTTCCTTGTTTTGTAAACTTCTGTCAAGAGATCTTGGTGCTCACATGCCTGCCTGCCTGCCTGCTCCCGGGCCTCTCGCTGTGGAAGAGTCTCTTCTTTAGGCTTGGCAGCCACACAGCAGGGCCTGTTCTCCTGTCTTTATTTCCCAGCTCTCGCTGGGCCTTTTTGATCAGCGGTAACCTGTGGCCCCGTTACCATTTTCTCTGTCTGAATATTTTCTCTCGAGCTTTGATCGAAGCTCGTTTGATGTAGATTTTTATAATGTAATCTATCCTTGGCTTATTGTGTGTTTCCATCGTCATTTGGAAAGAAGGCTTTTTATGCCATACTTCACAGTAGACACCACCTTTATTTTATTGTCAATTTCTAACTCACAAGTGAAGTGGTAGAGATATTGTCTCCATTCCGCAGAGCCTAATTAGAAAGGAGTTGGCAAATACTTTTTATTATAGAATATTTCAATTTAAGCTTCAGCAAACTTGGCTGAATAGAACTCAGCATCATTTTTATGCTTAAAATATTCAAGTTCAAGAGGAGAAAAGCTTAGTGGTAGAAACATGTACCCTGGAAGCAACCTACATGGGCTTAATTCCCAGTTCCCTAGGATTTACTAGCTATACGATCTTGAGTAAGCTCCTTACATACTCAACGCCTCGGTTTCCTCTTCTGTACAATGCAGATAATAGGTGTGTCTGTCTCATGCCGTTATTGCGTGCATTATATCTATTAATATAGGAAATAGGAAATAACCAGGTGCAGAGTAAGTGCTATGGAAGGGTTTGCTGTGACCACATTTCCTGTGTATTTTTGCTTATCTAGAAGAGTCATGCTCTCATCTCCATCATTCAAAACCGGCGTCCTTGCCACGCACCTTTGCTATTGGGGAGATTGTATTAGATAAAAGTTGCTCACACGGTTCTACATATTTCTGAATCTGGTGAAAACCAAGACAGGAGAATCCTATTCTTAGGCATTCCAGTTACATTAAACTCATACAAATCTAAGACTATTTTCATATCCGGCAACTTTGCAAAGACTGAGAACTAGGCTCCACTGCTTGCTCACAGGAATCCGTTGGAAATTCTTAAGTTCTTATGTAATTTAAGATGTGTAATCGATAGGTTTATAGATCTCCGAGGGTGGATTATATTCATTAAACAGCTTTGAAATGGTGACACGGAGTCACCATGGCCCCATAGCTGCATTAATTAGGTGGCTGTGAGCAATGCATTCCTCCTCCTTTTGATTTATTTCTCCTAGAGTGGTAATTTTTTTGTGATAAAGTAACAAGACTCGGCCCAGCAAGACTTGGTCTTCCATGTTCACAAACATTTTCTAGATAACTCAAAGAAAAGAACTGAATGAGGTCTTCAGAGACAATGGAATGAATGCTTAAAATGAACGTGAGTGTTTCTGAACTCATTGTGAACTCATTGTCTCACTATAAGAATTGCTGAGATTGGTTCACATTTCACAATTGAAATATTAGCCCAAAATATTTCCACTGGATTATTAAAATGTTTACATTTTATCTTCTCTAAGCTGTATTCAAGACTCCACTTTACAAGTGAAAAAATATATTATTTTAGGGAAACATAGATGATGTTTATTTGTTATACCATGTAAATACCTTGTTTGAACAAGTTTGTCATTGAGTCAAGCAATGGTTTTGGCATTGTTCTGCAACATTGCGAAGAGGGTGAAGTAGAACTGTGGTCAACTTTATTTGTATTTATAGTGAGACAGACTTGGTTTAATGACACCCCCACAGGATAATAACCTTAGGCTAATTACTCAACTCTGTCAAAACTCAGTCTTCTCAGCTCTGAAATGAGAATTAAAAAAACCTCCCTTACAATGTTGCTGTCATGCTAAAATGAATGATTTGTACAGAATCCTTACTACCGCAATCAATGGTCCATGGCAAGTGCTTAGTAAAAATATTCTCTACTAGGACTAGTAGAGTCACTCAGCCACCAACACCTTAGTATCTGATAAGTATTTCTAAAATAATCTAGTTTATTCCAAAAGTATTCATCAGATTTTATTGTCTGTGTGTGTGTGTGTGTGTGCATGTCCTTTAGAAGTTTATTTACTTGAGCAAAACATGAAGCTCTATATAGAAACCGTATAAATTCATTTTATGAATCACTTTGACATCGTGAAAAGGTTGTCACCTCGGTGTAGAGTTATGTAATTTCCAAACTGATTTTGTGTATTGACTGGAGGTATGGAGATGTGGACTAGCCAAGGGTGGCTTAGACCCCGGTTCTGGAAGTACCCTTGTCCATCCAGCCCATGCTTGGTGCTGTGGTGATTTCTAAATAAGATCACTGTCTTTCTCCAAGACCTTCAAAACAAAGTTGAAAGAAAAACAATGGCAAGGTGATGTGTGTGTACATAACCATAAACAAAATGTTTTGCAAGAAAGAGGAGGAAAACCATACTAGGGGCTCGATAAGCATACCTGAGTGGTCCGATTATGAACTGCATTGTCAGAGAGGCTTGAGAGGAGAGGGCTGGGCTCCCATGATTGTGGGCAGTGAGTGGAGACACACTGAAAGACATGACCATGGTCAGGAGTGAGCGTGGATGGAGGGAAGGGAAAGGGGCACCTGATTAGCTTGATAAGTCCAGATCATTTGCTTGGAAGAAACTTAGGCAAAGACAAAGAAGCTAAGGCATCAGGGTTAAGGGCAAAACCTATGGTGACACATTGACCAGGATTATTCAGCTACCGTCCTATCAGCTTATTGGCTCTCCAAGGGGTCAGAACCTCAGCATGCCTCCGTTTCATCACATATAAAACAGAGAATAATACTGGTATCTCATAACCACGTTAAGGAGTTGCTATGAGAATTAAATAGAGTTCCTAGCACAGAGCCCGGCAGGCAGTTGGCACTCGGTAATACTGGCTTTTACTATGTGTTGAGTAGTAATTGTTTCATGTTTGTACATAAAACAGTTCTGTGTAACACTCAGAACAAAGCTATCAGGTAGGTATTTTGTCCCCATTTGAAAGCTCAGAAAATGAGGCTAAGGAGATAAAGCAGTTGCCAACGTCACACAGCTATTAAATACTAGGTTTTGAATGATCCTGGGCCTGCCTGTTTCCACACCCACTTTCCCCCGTGATGCCATCCTGTGTATGCCCACAAAGTAAGTAAACCAGAGCTGGTCTAGGGAAGGTCTTACAGCATCAACGTGGTCTTAAGCTAGACCAGTGGACTAGTGCCACCAGCGTCACCTGAGCATTGTTAGAAATGCAAATTTTCTGGCCACATTCCAAACCCCCAAACCTGAAGCTCTGGCAGAAGGACCAACAATCCATCAAACTGTGATTTAACAAACCCTTTGGTTGATCTTGATGCACGTTAAATGTAAGGACCACTTTTCTAAACTAAGTTTTATGGTTTATAAAAAAATCAATAAAATAGGACAGAGGATGTTTTTACATCTCTTGTAGATTAATCAAATGGAATATGGTAGTTAAAAAAGAATCATTGTGGCAAAGACTCTGAACTTTAACCTATGGACTTCAAGTCCACACTACCAATCAAACAAACTGATGAATACAGAATATCGTATCAGCTAGAAGTCATGGGGTGAACTTGCAGGATTCCAAAGAGGTCACCTAAGGAACACACTGAAGAAAAATGCACATATACATGTGATGTATAAGCTTTTTGTAAGACCAATAGCAATACAGTAATTTATATTATCTCCCCAATGCCTAGCACAGAGTCTAGCAAATGCATGCACGCGTGTGCACACATGCACACACATACACACACACACTTTTTGAAACTCACCCAGATACAAATGCCCCTGGAATCCTTCTCAAAGGTATTAAACTTTTTGTTTCTGCCATGGACCCCTTTGGCAGTCTGGCAAAGTTTGCAAATTTCTTCCCAGAATAGTGTTTATTAATTATACAGAATGAGATGTGACTAGGATTAATTTACAAACATTCCAAATATATTGCAATACAGTCATTAAAACATGTAAAAACAAATTTACAACATAGCAATATTGTGCTTCTTATTAAATAACAAGATCTAGCAACAGATCTATCTAACTACTGTATTTCAACGAAGTGATACAATTTAAACCATCTGATGAGGTACCTGCAGCGACTATAATGCAATATAAAAATAACTGTGATTGCTTTGGTGACAAATTTAAAGGCACTGCTATAGGTATGATGACGTGTTGCTTGCATTCATCGTTAAAGGGAATGCTGAATTTCCATTCAAGGCTGGTGAAATGTAGCAGTCATGTTTGCTTAAGTTCCCTGATCCTCTTACTCTCGTGTCAAAGCCTGCAAGTTTGAAGCTTGACTTGTAAAAATCCATGAAGTCTACGAACAGAAACTGTAACAATGATGAGATAAAACTGCTGATTCTACCTTCTTTATGTACGAGGTTTCCAGGCAAAACCAGCTGCCACCAGAGTGGTGGGTGATGACTGTCCAGCACGGCTGATTTGGCTGACCTGGCAGCGATGTTTCAGAAACAAAATGGTCTTTCCTGACCCTTTCCCAGTGCTTTCTTTCTAACGGGATCCCATTTGGAAACCTCCTACTTAATGGCTTAATTATTGCATTCAGAAAATGTAAATATGATAGTTTGGCTTTGGTTAGAGAGGAAATGTGTCCCATTTACAATGCTGGCACCGTGTCGAAGTGTGAGGCGATTTACACTCGACAAAGCTCTTTCTCTTTGGGCTGGAGCCAGGAATCTCGAGAACGCTCCCTTTCATCTGAGTGAATCCTGGGCCGTTGCCCCGTTAACATATGCAACCTCCTTTCATTCTAAGTCTGCCTTTTTAATAAAATGCTAAAATCAAATAGGATTCCCATTTCTACCCCTACCTTTTAGATATCATAGACCTGCATTATTTTTGTGTAGGAAACAGACCCAGGGTAGGGGAGAAAGACATTCAATAATTACATCAATTGAATGGCTCATGTGCCCATAACTACATCTTCAATGGGGAAAGGGAAATGGTGTGGATACTTCTAAATTTACATTGTTATTTAGATTGCTTCAATAAAACTAGTGTGTTTATTAGAACTAAAATGGTAGCAGGGCATGAAAAGAGCAGAAGACTGCTGAGCCCCTTCCTGGCTGGGCAATTTTTAACAAGTGTGTTGCACTGATCTGTAAAAATGAGGACAGTGAGACATTCCTCACTGAGCTGTGAGGAGGCTTCCTTGTCAACCACAAAGCAGCATGCAAACAGTAGTTCTTATTATCAGAATACCCACCTTATTCCCCCAACTTCACTTTGCTCGTGTAGAGCTATGGTCTGCAGTGGTGAAACATGATGTAAGACTCCCAGAGCGACCTTTGAGAGAGTCAGTATCTTTTTGAGAGACTGGGAATCCTGGCCCAAACTATCAGTGTTTAGTATAAGGAATATTTGACTTGCTAAGGATTGACACATGCGTGTTTGAATGCTACAAGAGAAGTGCTGACGATCGATGGGGTGTGTCCTACTCCATGAAAACTGGCATTAGAGACTCCACCATTCACCAATCCAGAACAGATTGTCGAACGGCAAGTTCTACAAGACACGGTGCGTGCGTGAGGATTGGTATCACATGCTTGGTGAGAGAAGGAAAGCTACTTGCACTTGCCTTTTTTCCCCCCTCAAACATCTGAAATATCAAAATGAATTGGCCATTGTTTAAAGCATTAACAAGGTCAGTTTGCTCAATACTCAAAGGCTATACGATCCATGGAGCAGTGTAGAGAAGAATGCTGTGTGTGAGGGCTGTATATTTACAAAATATAAGGCCCATAAAGTCCTGGACAGAAACAAAGAGGAATTCCCAGTTCCCAGGATGACGGAGAGTAGGAACGTGATCTTAGTCACATTACAGGTCATAGCACAAACATGCCATTGCACTCTCAATATGCTGTTCATCCAATTTTATTTCACGTAATGTTTTGGACTATTAATTCAGGTCAATAAGAACGGTTCAATAATTAGTTTTGCAGTGTTATTTATCTTACGGACTTTTTTCTTTTCTTATTCAAAAGAGTGGGGTATTTATGAATAAACAGTGACAAGCTTAATAAAACGTACCCATGCGAGTGATGTGCAAGCAGAAACATGCTAAATGTCATGCTGTTGTATGATGTCAAAAGTCCTCTTTTCCATTCTGTCGTACTATTAAAGCAGAGTAAACATGGGTAATGACAATACCATACCAATGGCATCTTAGAGGTTACAATTTGGGGTTGTACTGATGCAGAATAGATGTCTGAGGCTAAGCTAGACAACTATTTTTAAGTGACAAAACTCTCCAGTCTTTACAAGGAAAACCTGCAAAATACAGTTGACAGATTTTTCCACAAAATAAAGGTTCATTTCCAAAGAACAGTTTGAGGCGTACACTTTTAGAAATCCAGGTTGCTTCCTCTTAGAATGTGATCTATCTGTTTGTCACAGCTCATCTTTGGGGTGAAGCTGCGTAGTCAGGAGCCGAGATGCAGGGTTTGGCTGAAGCAGGTGGACCTTATTTTTACAGCCTCATACACAGTTCGCTGTCTATCATCACGTGGACTTAATGTCAGCAGCTGACAGGTTTCAGATATTGATGGGCAGGTGCCGGTAGATTCAGAAACTTGGAACTTGCCCAAAATACCCAAATCTCGCACGTCTGTAAAGTCAGCCAGGCAAACAGGCTGTTTGGTGAAATATCCACAGTCCCTATTTTCACATGTGATAGAAGAAGAAAAATATATATACCACAGGAGAAAACTGCCCTTTTGATATATTATTCCATGAATTTTTGAAATTTCATCACCTGGCTTCCAAGCCCAGTTTTGAATAGGTAATGCACCTCTCCAAGAGAGACAGGAGACATTTCTTCAGATGTATGTCGCACTGAAAAAATGTACTTGAGACCATTTTTTATTCATTTTGTTTTCTTTTATGCTTTCTTCTCTAGTTTTCTACACGCAGGATGTTCAAGAGAGAATAGGAAACTCACTCTCTACTTCAGAGAGTGTCACAACCTCCGTAAGAAGCTTCCTGTTTGCACGGCCTCGTCATCTTTGGTGACAAGCACACTATCGAGTCGTGTGTGTCTCGGGGAACCCAAGCTGCTCCCTGCTTGGTGCTCACTGCACTTTTTCTCTCGTCTGAGGTGAGGGGAAACATGAAAGCTGCCAGTGGGCTGGTTGTGTGTGCAAACAGTGTGAAGATCTCGCGTCTCACCCAGAGGGGAGAGTTAAGTTTCTTAATTAGTCCACGCTGACAAACTGGCCATGCTTTTGTGACCAGTACTGCAGAATAGTTGAATGAAGAAGAAAACAAATGTTCCACATCATCTTTTTAAAGTTCTGCTGTGTGTGTGTGTGTGTGTGTGTGCTATGTGATGCATGTGTGGTATGTGATGTGTGTGTGTGTGTGTGCTATGTGATGTGTATGTATGTGTGTGTGCTATGTGATGCATGTGTGGTATGCAATGTGTGTGTGTGTGTGTGTGTGTGGCAGGTGATGTATGTGTGTGTGTGTGCTATGTGATGCATTGTGGTATGTGATGTGTGTGTGTGTGTGTGTGTGTGTGTGTGTGTGTTTAAGATACAGCACCAAGGTATGCCTACTTGAAATTCTAATGCTGAAGGAGAGAGCAGATTTCAGGAATTGAGTAATTTCATTTAGTCAATAAAGGGATAAATCATTCTGCAACAGCTATTTTTCCTTGACGTGACTTTGGATTAGAAATTCAGTCTGTCTCAGAGAAGCACTTATGCAAATCCTGGCGTTAGTGGTGTGGCTGATCACATTAGAGGGCGGGTGACTAGATTACCTGTCCGGCAGTGATGAAAAGATCAGTGTGCTTTCATGCTGAGATGAAATGAAGGCGACGCACTGTATCATGTCATCAGCAAATGTCATTTTAATAGAACTACAAATCATTGTGACATCAACAACCTCAAACAAATCTTCTGGATATTTAAATACATTGGTTCTTCCCTGGGGGCCGATGAAAGAGGTTAAAAAAACAAAACAAAACCCAGTCACAAAGTAGCAACATTTAGATAGCAAAATTTTCTATTTATTTTTAGCTATAAACTGACCTACACAGACAGATGACAAGTGATGCTGTGGCTATTATAATTAACTCCCAAACAGCTTATAATTAACTCCCAACCTGTGTGCTACTTGGAGGACAGTGGTGCAGATTTTTTAAATGACAGAATAATTGGGAAACGTTACAGGCACATCATTCATGTCTCCTATCCTTGAAATCGGAAAGAAAGAAATAGATCTAGGAGTGAGAAATACCACCAGCAACAGTTATCAGACAAGTTAACTTCTCCAATGTGCAGATAATCAAAGCTGGCACCTCCTCACACTACAATTATTCACAAATGCCTGTGATGCCGCTCGGTTGTTTCTTGGTCACAATATCCTGTGGGTTTCGAGGAAAAAAATTAAACAGCCAAAATTGTTTTGACACAAATTGGATCAAACCAACAGAAATCAGATGACAGCCCAGGATTTTCCTAACTATATAATATCTGTAACTTATTTTAAGGATCCATCTTTTATAGGGTGTGCATAAAAATAAAGACATACAAAATAGTACATTTAAAACATTATAATTGTGTCCTAGATGTATTCTTATCACTTTATTTCAAAGTATTAAAGACTTCGCGGAGAAAGATGAGAGGAAGAAATACAGTAAAAAAATTAATTTTATGTGTCTTTGGGAGTCCTTTATAAAGGCGAATTTAGGATAGCCTTGAAAACACTGCCTAAGAAACGCCATTCTGTTACCTTCTTAAACATACAGAAATGTCAGATATGAAGCCCCAAGTGCTAGAATTAGAACAGAAAACTTCAGGAAAGCCAGCAAAAGGGATCTTGGAAATGTATTCTGAGCTTGGAAGTGAATTGCCCTGGCTGGAAGTTCAACTGGTGGGAGACTGAAGATGATGGCAGACATGACCCACTCAAGAGCGCTCCTTCCAAGTCTTGCTGATTTGGAGACCTGACACAAAATGTTGACGATGTTCTGTCTACAGAAGAGAGTCTGGGTCACACCTTCAGCTCTTTTGAGTGCAGAATCATTTCAGATTTAATAACACAATGCCATGCAAAATGGCAAAAGATTACTTAAAGCATAATTTCGCAGAGGTTTAGGAAGGAATGAAAATAGCTTATTTTTTCCTACTACCATGGGTTCTCCAACCTTTTTCACTTTTCAGCCTAATCATTGGTATCTGCACTCACAAAAATAAAAGATTTCTCCCAAAACAATGACAAGTGAGGTATCCATTATACCATTCTATTTTTTTTTTTTCCCCTGGAGAAAACATTAACATACTCTTCACCTATTGTTTATTTTTAAATACACCAGTCTTCATGGAAAACCCTTTTTGGCTTATCTCATATCTTCTTTTTCAAAATGATGGTCAGCTACTTTCTTCCATCAATAACGATTGATGTATTATACAGTGCAAATAACAAAACAGTTTGATTATATTACTTTGTCAGTCTCAAAGCCCAGTGCAAGTTCTTTACTGAGAACCGCATTTCTTATTTAACCGACTCATAGGAATTGTTCAATAATGTATTCTTAATGTTTGATTCTTGAAATCTTCCCAGTTGGTATTATAGACAGGAATGGTTGTGTTTCAATTAATGAGTCAGTGTGTGGACTGCAGCCCATAGAGGCTACTGGAAGGTGTGAATTCTCAAGGACAATCATATTGATAAAAGGGCTTCCTCAGGATTTCCTTAAGATTCTCAAAGTCAAGAGTAAAGTAGAAACATATCTGGATTGCTCACAGTTGCAGATGAATGAGATAAAGCTCTCTCAGGAAGCTGGAACTGAGGCTTTGGGTCTTGGGGGATTAAAAAGTCTTCTTTTAATGGTATGGCTTATATAATAATGCTAATTTTTTATTTTGGGTGTTAAGTACCTTGATATTAAGAATTGCCATCCACTTATATCATCATTTTAAAAATGTTTCAGAATTAAGGACTTGCCTTTAAAACCATCTAAATTTCTTACTTTTAAACTTATCTTTATTATTCTAAGTATTACAGATGCCCCTCCTTTTTTTCCTCATTGACACCCTCCGCTCCCCAACCCCCTTTTGGCCTTGCCCACCCTCACCCCACCCCACCTTCACCTAAATTTCTTTTTAAACTAGTAAAAACTTCATTGTGAAATTGCTTCCACCCCTTTGCCAGCATTTCTGAAACATGTACGTGAATACACTCAGGCTGTGTTTTATACATGCAGACCATTCATTTGTTACTTCTCTTATTCTATAAATATTTTTTTTAATATTTTTTCTTTATTGATTTTAGAGAGAGAGGAAGGGAGAGAGGAGAGAGATATAAGTATCGATGAGAGAGAACATGGATTGGCTGCCTCCAGCATGCTCCCCCCCTCCCGGGGAATCAGGCCCACAACAGGGCATGTGCCCTGACGGGGAATCGAACCAGTAACCTCTTGGTACCTGGGTCGACGCTCAGCCTCTGAGCCACAGCAGCTGGGCTCTGTAACTATTGATTTAGAGAGCTTCTGCGTGCCAGTCCGGGGCCAGGCACTGACGCAGCTGGAGGAGCAGGAGCAGACACCTTCGCCACCCTGGTTCGGGGCGGGTGGAGCACGGCGCCCCCTCCTCTCACCGGGGTGACTTTGTGCTAATTACGTCTAAAACCTGTCAGCCGGCGCGGGTGTCCTCTCAGAATAAACGACACTGCCATGTACCCATTGCAGAACTGAGAGGCTAATTGACCCCCAAAATGCCATTCAACTGCTGAGTGTTGCTCTCATCAAAGATCGTTCAGTGGTGAAACTCTGAGCACGGTTTTCTCTGTGAAGAAAAGGCGATGAAGAACTATCAGATTGTCTTTAAGACATCTTTCGTCTTCCAGACCCCCGGGGCACAAAGACAGATGGAGAAGAGATGAGTAAGATACGAGCCCAGACAGACTTCCCCGTGGCACCGACATCAGATAAGGTGTCTAAAAATCTATTAAACATGTCTGACGAATAATTTCCCAGTGATCGGGTAGAAGTATGTAAAACTACTAACATTTATAATTTGTCATAGGGACGGCACCCAAAGATTTGAGATACCAGCTGAATGGTGTCATAATTGGGCTCTGGAATTACATTTTAGTTCAGGATTGCACAGTTCAGAAGACTCTAACAAATCTGACAAGAGCAGTAGAGTCTGGCTGGCAGCATGACCCGGAGGCATGTGCTCCCACTCAGGAGGAGGTGAAGATCTTACAATGTCCTCAAACCTGACTTTTCCTTTAGCCTTTAACAGTTGGTTGTGAAGTGGGATAAAGGTACTGTCAAATTTACATTTTAAATAAATACAAATGGAGAAAAATGTTTGTTTGTTGCTTTTGTTCAGGAGAAAACTTCACTCATTCCCCTGGAACCCACAGTCAAGAAGCTAACACAGCTTTTCCGCAAATCCTATCAGGCCGCTTGATTTCAGATATATCACCTACACAAAACGTACGATCTTTGCAAAAGCTTTAATTTCCTTCCCACAGAAATGCGATTCTAAGTGCTTCCCACCGGGATTGTTGGGGATCCGTTTTGCAGTCTCTCAGGTCCTCCTCTCACGCTCCGTTAAGACACCGCCCGTGGCTCAGCCCCTCTGGACTCTCAAACTCTGCTCAGGTTTATGAATCTTACTTCCAGATTCCTCATCTTCGTTAAAATACAATGATTTTTATTGGTCTTTACTTTATGCAGGTTTGCATTAGAAAGCAAGGTACCAGAGCACAGGGTAAAAATCACATGGACAGGTTAGGTATGGAAATCCTTTAAAAGGTGCTCGGTAAGGCAGGGTTTTTTCCCAGGAGCAACGGAAACCCTTTTGAGATCAAGCCCGTGTGTATATACCTCCTCCCAGCACTCCTGTGTTCTGATGGCCCACCACGGGGCAGTGCACACCAACTCCCTGCCATTGCCGGCCAACAGGAGGAGAAGGCCGGTACTGAATGTGGAGGCATGGAGGCAGATTTCCTGTGAAGTTTTCAATCTTCTTCCTTCTATTGATTTCATTAGCTAGAGATGAGAAAATATCTCAATAAAGAGGTGCTATAAAACAGAGCTGACCATCTCTAGGACTCACCACTGTCCTCTGCTAACCAACATGCATTTAGTTCTATTTTAGTGTGGCCCTCAGCGGTGACCTCAGAGCCCCATGTCAGCTCAGAAACCCCTGTTTTCCGCAGACGGCACTCTGCTGGCTGCCTCCCCACCACATGCTGCACCTGCTATGACCGCTCAGTCCTTGACCACCTCCTTCCCAAGGGCTCACACAGGGCCTTCTTTTCATCCCCACTGCACAACCCCTGACAGCTTCACACCTGGCTGGCTTCTATGGGTCCTCCCTCGGTCCTCTGCCCCACCACGCGCGTGCGTGTACACACACACACGCACACACACACTCCACTACCACCATCAGTCTACTGAGGACCAAATCCCACACTGAGGAATAGCACAGGATCCTCAATACTGTCTTGACCATCTCACTCCCTTCTCATAAAACTTCCATGACTCTCATCTATGGATTTAAAACAAATCCAAACCTTAGCTTAGTGACCGAGATCCCCCCCTGCCTGCTCCCATTGCTTGACAAAGCTCATGTTCCTTCCACTCTGGTCAGCTCAGCATCTCTGAACAGGTATCACGCTCCTCCCATCCTGTGTTACTAAAGTTGTTACTGATTTCTCTATCTAAAATGTTCTCTCTACAGACTCTCTAACAGTTGAAAGTGTTAAGGGCCAGTCTGCACCAAACCGAAGAAAGGACTTTGCTGGGGAGTATGACTCTTCCCGGTGTTTTGTGATAGTCACTTCGGGTGTACAAAGTATTCTTCAAAACAATTCCAAAAATATCATAATTTATTATTATTCAGAATCTAGTATAATGATATTTTAGGGAGTTTCCCACCTCACGGATTTCTTAGATTATTAAGGTTTAATTTTTTAAACTAATGTTGCTAAACATTAGGCTGAAAAAAAGGTTAAAAAATTAGACTGCAGTAGACAAAACATAGAAACTCTACTGCTCACAAATAATTACATGGGTACTTTTTAATGATCCCCTAGGATAGTGGGGAACAATAAAAACAAAGAAATGGAGCCCCAGTCTTTTAATACAGACCCAATACCTCTTCCGTGAAGAATTGCAGGGGGGACTGGGATTATCATGGCCGATCTCAATCAAGAAGAAGCCAGGACAGAAGACAGACATTCTACAGTTTGAAGATCACTGAGCAGGACATTTGTGTGGTGCTGTGAAATCATGAAACTCATGCCCCATTTCATGAACTAGCAGGAGCCTGTTGTGAATAACAATTCAGGTTAATCAGTGAGGCAGATTGGATTCTGATTTGATGGGCCGCCAATGGGTGAAAATGGCAATTCTAAACAAATCATTGGTTAGATTCTGAAGATACAATGACTAAAATATGCACAGTTCCTGCTGTCATGAATCTTTAGGGTCTAGAAGTTGATGTATTACAGCTGAATCAGGAAGGGTGAACTCTTTTAAAAAGAATATGGTAGCTAATTCCAGACCTGGGCCCCATAGATAAAAACGGGTCAACCAGAGAAGTAAAATTTGATTGTTCTGTATCCTCATTACTGCAACATAATATTGTCTATTAATTGATCCTCCCTCCCTACCACCTATATCTCATTCCTTTACTCTTTAAAAATATGCACCCAGATGAAATGTATAGGGTGTTTTGGGAAAGGAATGCGAAGAATAAATAGGTTGTATGTGTGTACAGATACATACCTCTTTTTCTGTAGTAGTGGCATATTTACTGAACATGCATCTTTATATTACAAGATTTTGCTCTTACCACAAAACATAAATACTTCTAAAATCTTCGCAAACTTTGATAGATGATCTTAATGGAATGTTTATAAATATTTGAACACAGCTTTTTCACATACACGTATGCACAAACTTATACATGCATGTGTCTATATCTGTACATACAAAAATATATACATATACATGCACACATACAAGGCATGCATAGGTATGATACATACATCTGGTACAGCTTCAAGGAGACAAAACTATTCCAAATGCTACTAATCTTAGGTCTTTTTCTTTTCAAGTCAATTCTTTTTGTATCATTACCTATAATGCCTACTATATTTAATTAAGGTTTTAAAGAAAGATAATTTTATTGATGCCAAGGGTATGGGGTAATGGGTATGCTCATACACTGCTGATGAAAATAAAATTGATGAAAACTTTATGGAGAATTTGGTAATACAAATTGGAAGTCTTTAACATGCCATCTAAAGCAATAGTTCCACCACTAGATATTAATCAAAAGGTGTATCAATATACACAGATGAATTTACAAGGATATTCATGATAATGTAGACAATAGTAGAAAAAATTAGACCTCATCTAGCTATGATAAAGTACACTCTGATAGTCATAGAATGCATGTAATTCTATGTAGCCATTCAAATGAAGACATACTGGGTATCTATTGGTATGAGAAGATGTTATTGGTATGATACTTTAAGTGAAGAGGAGATTCTAAGCTAGGTAATAAAAATAGTTAATATTTGCTTAGTGTTTACTACAAGAAAGGTACACGTCCTTTCCACTTATGTGCAGTAATTCACTTCAACCTCATTGACATTGCCCCTGGTTTATCGGTGAGGAACCAAGCCTACAGTCCTGAAGTGATTCACCAAAGATAAGACAGCTAATAAGTGACAGATGTGAACTTCACACTGAGACCATCTAACTGCAGAGACCACACTGTCAATTTCATCAACTTAACGCCTATCTTTGTATATGGACACATGAGGAATTTTACTCACACATTCACCTTTACCTGTATACATGCAGAAAGTGAAATATAAGACACTGCAAAATACCATGTCATCGTTTAGATTTTCTTTTACATTCAAATTATCCAATATGGAGTGTCTGCTACCATTTTTTCCCTAGTAACCTTACAAAGTGCTAAAAAGAACCGAGACAAACATAATCCTTGAGTTCATCTGCTCTGGATGAAATTAAATTATGCTTACTGCATGTCTCAGAAAGGAGCTTTTTCACTTCTGGTGATACACACCAATAGTGACACCCAGCTTTATTAAAGTAATAATTAATTTTTTGCTTTTCCAGTTCTCTCCGATAAGGCAAACTTGAAAATCTCCACTATGGCAGAGTGAACATCTATAATTAGAGTTCCTTCCTTCTTTCCTCTCCTCCTTCTCCTCCTTCTCCTCTCTCCCTCTCCCCATCCCGCCTTCCAAGCTTTATTCCTTTCTTTTTATTAAGTAACCACACTTCAGTTTTGATGCTGTCTTGCAAGAACTGCCTTACACATAGATTACACAATCTGAGCATAACTCCCTTAGAGTAAGCCTGTAACCCTATACATGCTTTCAGGAAAAGCTACGTTTTCAGGGACTGAAACTTTAGCCATCACTGCTTGCTGCTTTGTCTGAGCTCTGCGATTGCTTCATTATTTCTCCCCTGAGGATTCAATGGATTTGGTTCAAGCACCATTGAACGTGATGCTGTATTAATTGCCCTGGAGGGTAGCGAGGCCTTTGAACTGTGGCTGTGAGGGATATTTCGCTGTAAGACATGTGTCAGCACTTGGCTGGTTAACTCTGGGGCTGGACTGTGCAGCATGCTGGGACCAAGGGTCTGGAAAACTACTTTGCATCCTAATCTGACATCTGTTTTCCATCATGCAGCCAGATTGACTGGCCATTCTAACGGGGAAGCATCATTCTGGAATAGCCAGAGTCTAAGTACAAATATTGTACTGTCAAAGAATATTAAGAAATTTTCATCATTTTTTCAAGTTCTCCCCAACAGCTGGCACACATAGGTGATGGGTGATGCAAGGGATTAATTGCTTGACCTTTCACCGCAAAAGGAATTGTCCATGTGTGAGTTATGTGTCAGCATTATAACACTTAAATTTAAATTGAAGATGATTCCTCAGCTTTCAATAAAAATGAGATCTCATTCATCATTGGCCTAATTTTGAACCCATTCTAGGTTCCACATGCCACTCAGAGCTTATTCATACTTAGTTGAAATGCAGAGTTACATCTCAAATGCAATCAACACCTTTCTTTCAAAGAAATAGACTAGTTGATTCACCTGGAATAGTTTCTTTCTTCCAACCTTCCTGAGCCACTGCCTTTTCCATTGCTACAGATGGGAAAGACGAAAAAAATTTACAGTCTCATAGTGAGTCGATGGTTATAATTCTAGATTGTAATTATATTCCTAGACTTCTGAATGGCGTATCAGTTTTATTTTTTCTGGATGCTGCAGCCTCTTAAATAATATTAGTCATTGTTTCTTATGTCACTGAACTTTAGGTCTGCTGTGGTTACAGCCACACTCCATGAATGCATATTGTGTAGTTAGGAAGAATAGGGCAAATGGTCAATTTCTACAGAAATGTCCATTTTTAGAGTCATCTGTTCTCAAAGTTCTGTAATAAAAGATAAGAGTGAAAATAATCACTGACTGTCTGTCCACAGTCCTCTTTAGAACTTGACCCCCGAAAACCTCTGCATATCTTCTGCTTTGTGGAAAACGGGGTGGTGGTGAAAAGCAGGACCTGGTAAGAATACTTTCACAGGGTAGGCAGAAGAAAAGTGACAGATTGTGTGTCAGTAAAGAGTTGTGCTTGGAAACCTCAAGTAGTGTATTGTGCTTTTCTTTTTTTTAATTTTTAATTTTTATGTTTTAATTGATTGGTTGACAGATCGCGTTGTAGCAATTCTACCGCGTTCGCGGCCACCACAGAGCATATAGCATGTGCTGAAAACCATGCTGCTTTCCTTGATTTGTTTATCTTTGAAAAGTCTAGGTTTGATGGAGCAAACTCTTTGCAACCTGGGATTTTGCTCAGCAGACTCTCCATACTCTCAAGACTGACCCTAGCTAGAATAGATGGTAATGGAGGGAAGACCATTGGACAGGTTTTAAGCCTTTGATTCAGGAAGTAGGCCAACATCTTTAGAGTCTGGGGTCTGTGCGTCATCCTCATCTTTCTCTGACCTTTTGTGGGGCCCTTCTTTTTAATTTTGAAGTGAAGGTTTTATTTGTTTGGTGTTAGTATTTAGTTACTATGACTGCTCACATGGACACGTGACTTTATCTGACCGTGCACTCACTCAGCTATTTACTGAGCTCCCTCTGCGTGTTCATGGGAGGAGGTAGCTTGTCTCTAAAGATATAATCATAATATAAGAAACCACAATGTAGTTAAATATAAACCAGTGTCCAGTTTGCAAAATGAGATTAAAAGTGTTTAGAGCCCTGGCCAGTTTTTCTCAGCATTTAGAGCTTCAGCTGACAGACCAAAGAGTCGCAGGATGATGCCCATCAAGGGCACGTACCTCAGTTGTGGTTCATCCCCGGCCCTGGTGAGGGTCGTGTGGGAGGCAACCAGTTGATGCATCTCTCTCACATTGATGTTTCTCTCTCTCTCTCTCTCTCTCTCTCCCACTCTATCTGAGATAAATGAAAAAATATCCTCAGGAGGATTTTTTAAAAGTGTTTAGAGAAATAAGACCTAATGCACATGTAAGTACTTTGCAATCTAAATAATGAAAACTATGATTTCAAAGTATAAAGGATTAACAAAAGAAGAGTTGGAGATCTGACAAAATGCCAAGGTTGACAACAATAATCTATAATCATAAAATAGCCAACAAACTTTCAGTCTTGCCTTATAAGCACTACTCTGGCTTAACAGGGAAAACAAGCATAGATTTGATTTCTGTCTTCACCGTTTCTAAGGCAAGTACCTCCCTGGGCCTCAGTCTCTCTGTCTGCATATGGGAATACATAGGACCCACCTGTGTATTGTTGGAAGCATTAAATGATATGATATTTGAAACACACATACACACACACAAGAATGGTTTGGTCTCAATAGATGGTTTCTATCTTTCTCTTAATGTAACTATTGTGATTACTATTACTATTATATTACTTGTTTTATATTACTGTTACAACAACAAAAAACACATCATTTATAGCCAGAATTTTTTTACAGAAATAAAAAGCCAAGCCCATAGTACGGCTATATTTACAATGATTAAACAAGTTGTTTTCTATTTTAAGTAAGTGTGACTTTTTATGGAAGCATAAAAGCTTCTATAACAAAAAGATATGGGCATTGCAGAATGTCTGACATATAATTTTGCTTTTAAAACCATTTAAGTGTGATGTACTAGAAATATTTTACAATATTTGAAAGACAAAGATTTAGCGTATTGTTCAGCTTTTTTATCCTTCAGATAATACTTCATTATTTTGTTACTATAGTATCTGCAGCTTGAAGTTGAAAGTATATAGAGGTGGTGATAAATTATTAAGGCAAATTAAACACCTGTTAAATCAAATACAAATTTACATGTTAAATATATGTAAAGTATAACATTCATGCTAAATTAAATACATATATGTCTCTGCATATGTGTGTGTGTGTGTACAGTTGTCCTAGTTCAAGTTTTATATATAGTCACAGAAAGATGTGTATATAAGTATATAATTAAGAAATAAGTTCATCCCCTACTCTTCACTAGAGTGCAATAGTAAGAATAGATCTGTGATGAGTGAAGTAAAGGCAACTATTTAAAGAAGAGTGTTGTGTACAAAAAAAAAAAAAAAAATGTGTCTTGGCAAAAAAAATTAAGGGAACTCTTAGGTGCAATAACAAAGTCAGGGTTAAGCCAATAATGGCAGAGCCTACGATAACCATGTATACTTACCTTTTTTTAATCTCCAAAAGAACTACATTTAATTATTTTAATACACATCTCATAAGTCCAACCAATAGTAGAAGTAATGCTAGAGCCACCCCAGAAGGAGTTGTTGAGTAAGAGGGGTCTGTGAATTGCGAGAACCTTTACATTAGCTCAGACCAATAGATCTGTCCTCGTGGGTGTTGCCATCCATAGCCCCGGGACACATCCCATCATTCATTCTCACTAACATAGTAGTGTTGCTCAGTATTTATTTTGAACTTTTTATTTCTTGGCATACTTCTTTATACATTGCCCAGTAGTTTATTTCTTCTAATTCTCACAGTAAGTTTAGGTAGACAAAAATAAGTCTCAGAGAACTTATTGAGTTTTCAAGAAAATGCCAATTTTCAAATTCAAGGCTCCCGCCCCTCCCCCCCCTTTTTTAAGTTGGACCCAGATATACTTCTAGTTACAAAAAAACACACACAAAAAATGTATAGCCCTGGCCAGTTTGGCTCAGCGGTTAGAGCGTCAGCTTGTGGTCCAGAGAGACCCAGGTTCGGTTCCCGCTAAGGGCACGTACCTCGGTTGCAGTTTGTCCCCGGCCCTGGTTGGTCATGCGGGTAGCAGCCACTCGATGTGTCCCTTTCACGTCGATGTTTCTCTCTCTCTCTCTCTCTCTCTTCCTCTCCCTCCCTCCCACTCTATCTGAACAAAAAATGGAAAAATGTCCTTGGGTGAGGATAAAAAAATATATATATGTATAAACTTAGCTGAATTCTTACTTGCTAAACTGACAGGTACTCTTTTTTTAAAAAAAAAAAAAAAAAGAGAGAGAAAGGAAGGGAGAGGGAAAGAGAATATCGATTGGCCACCTCTGCATGGCCCCCGCTGGGGATTGGGCCCATAACCTGGGCATGTGCCCTGACCGGGAATCAAACTGGCGACCTCTTGTCGCATGGGTCAATGCTCAACCACTGAGCCACACTGGCCCAGTGTTGATAGTGACTCTTGTAGGATGACTGACCTAGTTCTAGTCTTCCAACTACCCCCAAAACCCAGCCCTCTCTTCACTGTCCCTGACCCTCCTGAGAGCACACTAAAACCAGCTTATCTGGAAAAACTCTCACCACAGCATTTGCCCAGATCTCTCAGAGGAGAGACCAATAGCCTGTCTTCATTCCACACCTGTCTCAGAAATAGCTGCCAAGACAATGTCCATAAGTACTGGTCCAGCCAAGTGATTCTTGTGAAAATTACCCTGTATCCTTTATCACACCATTCGCCAGAGAGAAAAATGCCTGCTCTTTTTTTTTTTTTTGGCCACATAAATTTCCTCTGGCTGTTAAATCCTGGGTCAAATCTCACCCCTCCTTAGCACTTTAACATGGGGTAGCAGAAAGAGTCCATTTTCAAATCCTTGGTTCTACAATTTACTGTCTATGACTTTCCATTGACTATGAATTTCTTCATCTGTAAATACAAACTACTCACTTAGAATTTCTGTAATTACTGGAAAAAAGGATATAAAGCACATGCTAGGAGTTCAACAAATGATATTTTAAAAATTACGATTCAAGGGCAAATTCATCTTTCTAGATTATCAAAATTTATCTAGCATTTATTTTTAGCAACTCTTGTTTCATACTGTGGTGGTTTTATGATATGTCCACCAATTATCTGACCATTCTTCCATCAAGACATTGAATTCCCATACTCTTGAATGTGGGTTGAGAAAAAACTGGGCTTGGTAACTTGCCTTCTAGTGACTACAATGGTGTGAACATGATACTCTCTGATTTCCAATTTCAGGTCATAAAAAACTGTAGAGCATCTTCCTGGCTCTCTCCGTCCGGAGGCTGGCATTTGGGATGTAGTCACTATACCGGGAGGAAACCCACCCAACTTGGAGAGGTTCATATGCAGCCCCTGCCGCACTTCTAGCTAACAGTCAGGACCTACTTGCCATCCATGTGGGTAGCTGCTGTCTGGGAAGAATACCCTCCAGCCCACAGCTAAGCTGCTCCATCTCCAAGTGGAAGAGAGACCAGCCGTCCCTGCCAAACCCTGCTCAAATTGTAAATTCATGAGCGAAATAAATGATTCTTATTGTGAAAACCACTCAATTTTGAGGTGGTCTGTCACACTACAGTAGAAAGCAGGAGCAGTACTTACATCCAATGCTGTGTGCCAGGAATCACCATCTTACATGCAGATGTGAAAATCAACTTGGAGAATTTGAACATCTGCATATAATAGCACTCAGAACTTAAGAAGTACCTTGTTAGCATTAATTAACTTAATTGATTTGGACATTCTCATATGATGAAGGACATTCTTTTCACTTTTTGTTTGAATTAAATAGGCAATAATGGCTTAAAAATATAGGACACTACTAGCAGAAATATTATTTTGCAATTTTCTCTTTGAGGATCTTATTTTGAAGTTGAAATGATCAAAACAACTTTTAAGAAGCTGTTACTTCAGTTGAAATTTACATTTTACCAGCTAGAAATTGCTTGTCAACCTGAAATATTCGAAAATATATATATAGTATTGGAAGTTTAAGTAGGTAGAAGTGATATTTCCCGGGAAAGGAACTGTCTTTTTTGTGCACCTGCCTTTGTTGATCACCACTGGTTTAGGAAAGGTTGGTGTTCAGAGTTTTTTATGAGATGATGTGCTTCCCACTGCACCACGGGCATCACTCAAGGCTTTTTGAATGAAGAATAAAATATAATCCTCTGAATGCAGATGCAGAACATGAATACAGTGTACTAAGTTTGGTCTTTTGGCATCTTAGAAGTCATACACTCTTCAATAATGTGGGGGATGGGAGGAAGTGAGAGCTAGTCCACTTATACGTCTTCATGACTTCCTTCTCCTCCAGAGGAAGAGAAATCTAAAGTAAAAATAGAAATTTTATTTATTGTTTAAAGTAATGCTGGAAATAGGGAGTAAGCAGGGTAAGTAGTTTCATGTAAATATATAGTGCCCTGGTGGTTCGTTGAGGGTAGTTGGCAGGAGGAATGGGCCCTGGATACAAATGCTATTTATGTCGTGGGGAAAAGTTACCACTCAACTGTAACAGCCTTAAAAACCTGCAGACAGCTCTAGGGAGAGAAAGATGTACTCAGGTCCAAAGAAGCTTTCCCATCTCCTTAACAACCTGAGCCAAGTGTTTGCGTCATATTCTACGTGGTATAGCTAAGTCAGTCCTCTAAGTTGGAGGCAGCACTCTGTTTAATTCAGAAAAAAGCAGAGTTTGGACTTGAATTACCCTGGTGACTACATAACTGTGTACTTCAGTTCAGCTGGGTAAATCTAATTCCAGGTTCTCATTATTTTTGTTGAAATGTAGGACCAGATTGATATTAAATCTTGACTATTTCTTTGCAAAGACAAAAACACATATTTGTTAGAGGTCATCTACCAAAATCTGCTTATTAGTCTACACTTTGAAGCCTTGACATTTTTTTTACTGGGTCCTGAAATAATGTATGAGCGAGGGGTAGAGGGACAAGCAGAGTGGCAACTACATAAACAACCATAATCCAATTTACAGAGTCGTTGGTGCTACAAAAATAATTTTAAATGGACATGAGAAAAGGTCATATTTTGTCCAGTTTGGGAGCTTTATATTGTAAATCAGGTGGCTCAGGACTGAGGTGGACTTGACCATACACTGGCTCTGGCTTATAGGTTGTTCACCTGCCCTCTCTCATTCTCCAAGTGTATGGTAAAGCTATGAGACTAGGGGAGAGCTAGGCTCCTTCTCTGCACATATATATGTTTTAAACTTTATTGAGGTATGCTTAGTATACAAAAAGTCGAATCTAAAGTACACATCTTACTGAATTTGAACACATTCATACACCTGTGATGCCATCATCACAAATAATATACATCCCTCACCTCCAAAAGATTTTTTGTGCCTCTTTGCTATTTTCCCCTGTGGTAAGAACACTTAGCATGAGCTGTATCTTCTTAACAAATTCTTAAGTGCACAACATCATGTCATTAACTATTGGCTCTATGGTTTATAGCACACCTCCAGCGCTTCATCTTGGGTGACCGTGACTTTACATTGCTCTGCCATCCCCTGGCCAGCACCATTCTATTTGCCGCTTGTATGAGTCTGACTATCTTAAATACCTCACCTAAATGGAAGCATGCACTATTTGCTCTTCTGTGATTGAATCATTTCATGTAGCATAATGTCTTCTAGGTCTACCTATGTTGTCACAAATGGTAGGATTTCCTTCCTTTTTAAGGCTGAGTACTATTTCATTGTATGTCTATATCACATTTTCTTATTCACTCAACTGTGGATGGACATTTGGGTGTGTCCAAATCTAGGCTATTATGACTAATGCTGCAATGAATTGGAGAGTGCAAATATTTCTTCAAGACATAGTTTTCATGAATCTATGTTTAATTCTGCACAAGGAAGTAGGAAGACAGTTTATATAAATTTAGAAAAAATAATAATAAATTAGGTCTACATGACAACAAGAAATATCCATCTACATTGTGGTTATTTGATAGCCTACAAAAATCTGAAGTTAAAGACGGATACTACAAATCTGGAATTCATTCCGCTTTATAAAGCTAGACAAGCATTACTGAAGCTAGTTTTTAAAGAAAAAGAAACTAGTTACACTTTCCAAATCTTTATTGTCAAACAACACATTTATACCAACTTCAGACATATACTTTGGCTACTATTTATGCAGACAGCTTATTTGAGGGACACTTAACAAGTCCATTGAAGAATAAATCCGGCAGATGAAACAGGAGTGCTCAGCCTAACTCTGTCTTATGAAGTTGCCTTGTTATAGATTTTTTTTAAAACATTCTTAGAATTTTCAGACCTTGAATTGATTTCCATGTTGCTATTTAAACTGATTAAGTTTAAACCATCTGCCTATAAACATTTGGTAACTTTTTTCTCTAGCTTTGAAAAAATCATATGTACAAGAAATAAAATGTAATAAACTGACTTGTAGTAATTTCATTATATCGTGGTCTTTTAGGATCATTTATTGCTTATGGAAATTTACCAATTTTAACAATGTTACACACGCACACACAGCAGACATACCATATATAGTCATTTCTGACTCAATGTAATAAAATGAATGCAGTTTGCTATTCTATTTTGTGGAAACAATAAGAAATTTTATTAAAGCTTAACTCTTAAATACTTTACAATTTTTTCATAAAGTTTCTTCTTCAGGAACATATATTAGAATTCTAAAACCAATGAGAACCAAACTCAATTTTAAGTTTTATTTACATTTCCTTTTCTTCTGTGCAAATGCAATTTTATTTATTTCACATAAAATATATAGATTAATGGTTATGGATATTAAAAATGTTTAATGTACTCTTATTTTTTAAAATAAATAACTCTAGGGTAGTAAATGTTTTTGAGTTTTTATTTTAAAATATGTCTTGATATTAAAATATGCCTTTTAAATTTTCTTATACGCAGACATTTTTATTTGAAGTTGAGATGACTAAGAAAATGTGGCTAAAAAAGCTAAAAGATACCCAAGGATATAATTTCCATGTGTTTGTGTATGTATACATGCATGTGAGTGTATAAATGATTATTTCTGTACGTAATTGGTAGACACATATTTCAACTAAAGGCTGACTATTCGATGTCAGAATAGCATTTTTCCTTTAAAATCTGGCTCATACTGAGGTCATTTTAGTGGGTTATAAAATGCCTTCTGGAGGGAGATTGCTGTCTTCTTCTTAGCCTAGAAAAAGTTATAGTTTTAGAATTTTATTTAAGCTAGTAGGAGTCTTTGGTAATGGATAGGTTTAGTGTTTCCTAGGAAGAATGGAAGAAAAAATTCTTAAATATACTTTGCAAAATAATAACCTGCCGGCGAAGCAAAGTCATAAAATTGAAAACATTGCCATTCAACTAAGTAAAAATCACTTCACTCTTCCCTAAGAATGTTATTTGTGTTTATTCTCATATCAGAAAGAAAAAATAACTACCACTCTCTGCACTAATAATGCATCTTAAGTAATTCCAGTGTTTAAATGGTATTAACACCCACGCAGAATTCATACCTCTATTTGTGAACAAACATTTACAATGATCGTTACTCAGAAGCCATTTGAAATATAAAATGATAAGTAAAAATAACACCCTCAATTTGTGTATTTCAGTAATTTTATATGACCTTTTCTTTTCTATTCACTCTGCTGTGTTTCTTTGCCAACCTACAGTACCAAGAAAAAAGAAATTATTTTTCCATTCTATTTATATAGTTTTGATAAGTTCTGCCTAGCCTAACTGATTCTTTACAAAAATTCCTTTCTCACAAAAAAAAAAGAAAGAAAGAAAAGAAAAAGAAAGGAAGGAGAATGAAAAATTACTTGTAAGAACAGGAAAGGATAACCTAGGGCTTTATTGTTTGATTGGGACGTCTATAAATCTCTGACCTCAGCTCTGCTCTCTCTTCTAGTTATTTATCATGTTATTTATCTCCCGACATTTCCCCTTAGGTCCACATTGGAGATTCCATAGTTTTTATGCTCCCTTGAAACCTGACCCTAAATCCCTGTCCCTCAACCTAAGCAGATGGTCTTTTTTCCTGCATTTCCAGACAGCACTCAACAGTAAACCCTCTGTGCTTTCTTCTGCTGACACACCATGGGTGTCCATCCTCGCTTTTAATCTCTTGTCTCCCCAGAAAACGTGACCTCTTCCTGCTCATGGCTAATCCGTGCACCTTTGTTCTCCAGACCCTCTTCTTTGCTGTTCTTAGCACATTTCCGTTTCTTTTTATTTATTGTGTACATTCTCAGAAAAACGTAATTGTAAAAATAACATGTTTCCCTCTATTCTGCTACCTCATCAGTCTAATATATTTTTTCTCTTACTGCCCTTGCATGGCCTTGCTATTTGAAAGAGAAGTCTATCCCTTCTGTCTGCACCTCTCCGAATATCCATTGTTCTTGTAGTAGGTGATCTGTGGCTACAGTCCCTCTCACTTTACTGACAATCACCAAATGACTTGAAATCACCAAATTCAGTCAAGATATTTTTCAAGTCTCATTTTTTTAGGCTGTTCTTGGACATCAAACACTGAGAAAGAGAAGCCAACTGTCTACAAACATGCATCTACCCCTCCCATCATATAGATTGATCGCTAGAAGGAGGATGCCTGACTCTCGCATTCACATTTGGCTGTAGTGAGTTCTTGCCAATGGAATACAAGCAGAAGGACATAAGTATCTTTCAGATCAAGAACTTTCCCAAGTCTCTCTCTTCCTGTCTCTCAGCCAATAATAACAAGATCTCTTGGGGTCTGATGCCATGATATAGAAGGAGATTTTTGCCCGGAGTCACCCCACAACAAAGACCACCCAACTTAGACAGTTATGTGAGAAAAAAATATATATTCCTACTATGTTATGCCACCAAAAGACTTGACCTTATTGGTAACCATGTGTAGCCCACCCTAACTAAAGCAGATGCTGCAGACCAGTATCTCATCTGTCAAACATTTTTCTCCGTAGGACTTTATGACATGTACCTTCCCAGATTTCCCCCATTCTCTGATATCCCTTCCCAGTTCTTCTCATTATGCCTGTTCCAATTTCAGCTCCATAAAATAGATTTGTTTCTATCACTAGGCTCTCCAAGTCCGTGTCCTCTTTCCTGTTCATCTGCCCATGGTTCCAATGACCATCTCCATGAGCACGAATTCCAGATCCATACTTCTAAGCTTCATTATCACATATTCACGGTCCTACCTTATCAGCTAAAGTTATTTGGGTTGTTTGAACAAGCAATGGAAAATAATAACACTTTTAGAAAAACAGGAATTAAATCATCAAAGTTGGGAAATGTCAGAATCAGGACACTCTAAATATAAATTGGAAATTCTGGTTAAAAGTGGTTTAGTCAATAAACTGTTAAGTTTAGCCGATAATCATCATAGCAAGGCTTTGCTGATAAGGAGAGCAGTGTGTTGTTTCATATTCTGGCATGAGCTTCTTATTTCATTGCAGATGGGCTCTTAGATGAGCTTGGATCTAGAATACCACCATTAACAGAAAACAGCTACCAGCTACTCCCCCCGGCCAAAAATCTGATTGGCCTGCTTGAACAAATTGGTTTAAGCTAGAATAGGATTATATACTGAGTTTGAATAAAATTATAATCTATGAAAAGAGGTTCTTACTTATACTTAATCACAGAGTATTACTTGGAACTTGGCCTCCACTCTCCACCAGTGGCCTGGGACAGAGCTAGAATATGACATTAGAACTGAATACAAAGTAAAATCTAAGCCGTCTATACTGCTGGCCAAATACATTGATGAGAGTAACAATAATTAACATAATTGACTACTTATTTTAGGTGTGGACAACCTATTTAAAAAGTTTTCCCATATCCCTTCATTTACTTCTCATTATTAAGCAAGAAAAGTATTCTTAATCTACCCACTTTGTTTATGGAGAACACTCAAACAGTAATGTTAATTCTTCTGACCAGAAATAAATAATCAAATGTTGTAAAAGCTCAATAATACTGTCTTAGAATTTGTCATCATGGAAATTCAAGAAACTAGCGTTAGCACAAATAAACAGAAAGCTATTAAGTGATATTAAAATAGTTTCATCTTTCATTCAACAAATATTTGCTGTGTGTTTGCTCTATGCCAGACATTATGCTTGGCACTGAAAATGCAGAGATGTTAGGTACAGTAACTCTCTTAAAGAAACTTAGAATTTTGTAGGAAACAGTGACAAGTGAACTTAGCATATTATGTGAGAGCCATGTGAGAGCCATGAGGAGTAATAAGAACTGTCATCAAGATCTTCTGGGAGCACAGAAAAATATTGCTAAGGCAACTTTATGAGAACAAGGAGAATCCCAAAAGGCCATGCAGAGCTGATTTTCCTTTTATAAATATTGCATGATGATAAAAGTAATATGTGTAGAATATTTTTTAAATGCAACAAGTCTAAAGAAGAACACACAAATCAATTACAATCTCACCATGCAGAGAAAATTACTATAAATATTTAATATCTTCCCATCCAATTACTGTCTATGGTTACACATATACAATGTTTAAATAAAATGGATATCATAATATTTATACTGTATTGTGACCTTGCTTCCTTAGTAGTATGTCATAAATATTTTCCAAAACCATTCAGATTATTTTTAAAAACCTGATTTTTAATCGCCACATAATATTTCACCATGTGGTGGGTCAGACAGAGTAATTGGTTGCAAGCCATACAAACTGACTCTGGCTGATTTAAGGAGAGAAGTTATTGAGAAGATATTGGACATCTTATAAAATTACCGAGAAGACTGGAGATGTTGTCTCATACAATGGCACAAACAATGGCAGAGCCAGAACTCATCTGGTGAGGACAGAACTCCCCCGTCTTTTTATTCTGGGTGTTGCAGCTTTCAACCCAGCACTACAACCACTACTGACCCAGACACTGGATGTGGCTTCCAGCATTACCTTAATCTCTGCCAGAAAGAATTTTCTACTGCCTGTGCTTCTTTGTTTCCAATTCAAATTCCAGAGGAAATGAATCTGATTGGCTGAACCCAAGTCAAATGCAGCGTCCTATCAAGAAGGGAAGGTGGGTAATTGTTAATTGTTATGGACTCAGTTGTATGCCTCCAACATTTATATGTTGAAGTCCTAACCCCCAGTTAACTCATAATGTGACTGTCTTTGGGAATAGGGTCTTTTAAAAGGCAATGTTACAATGAGGTTGATAGGGTGGGCCATAATCCAATATGATGGGTCTTTTTATAAGAAGAGAAAATTTGGACACAGACAGGTACAGAGGGAAGACCATATGAAGAGAAAGGGAGAAGACCATCCAAGCCAAGGAGAGAGACATCAGACAAAACCAACATTGTTTAGGCTTTGATCTCAAATTTCCAGCCTCCAGAATGGTGAGAAAATAGATTTATGCTGTTTAAGCCACACAATCTGTAGTTCTTTGTAGTGGTAGCCCAGCAAATACAGTGTAGTATATTACCTTTTCATTTTTTGTAATTTTCATAAGAATTACTGCAGGGGTGTGCTATAATATATTTAACTGATGTTTCGTTAACATATGTTTAGACTATTTTGTTTTCCATTTTTAATCAATTCCTAGTAGGGGGATATTTTGACACAAAATGTCTGAAGAAGGTTATTTCAACTTATATTCTCATGATAAGGATTTAAAAGTTGTCTATCACTTAGATCCTTATCAGCACAGAATGTTATTATAGATGAAACATACTTCATATCATATGCTTTTCTTTGCTATGGTGACATTGGTCAACTGGATATCCACCTATCACTGGTTATTCATAGCTCCTTTGTCTATTTACATACTTTGAATTGTTCATCAGTTTCATACCGATATGAAAAACTTATTTGTATATTAAAATGTTATCTCTTTATTAAAATGTTATCTCTTTGTTTTCCAAATTAATGTATTATAAAGTTATCAGACATTATCATATTTTCATTTTACAAGTTTACCGTCTGCTTTCATCATAGCCAAATGTGTCAACATTTTTTATGATTAGTTCCTTTCCCTTTATATTTCAGGAAGACATTTCTCAGCACTGAAATAACCCACATCCCTCACGCTGGAAATGCCACCAGCAGTGTCTCCCTCCCTGACAAGTCTGGAAGCAGTGGATGCGTCACCTCCTCCTCCCGAAACCCCGGGCGTGAGCAGGATGGACCTGGGCTTGAACGAGACAGGAGCCCCTGGGCCACCACACCGCCGGGCGGCTTCCCGCCCTGAAGAAGGTCCACGTAGACTTCACTAGGATCACACAGAACCTGCGGCTTCAGTAAGTACAACTGATACTGTGTTAACCAGAATTACTTTGTACAAGCGGTTTTCACTCCATGGAAAGCTTTTAAAAATACTGCTACCGGGGCCCTACCTCCGAGGACAGAGATGCAACCGTCCTGAGATGGAGCTCAGGCTCAATTGTTTTTCTCAGGAATTTTAATAGAGCCATCATTGAGAACCACTATTTTAAAGTAATTTATGGGGGGAGGGGGGAATCAGAGAATTTACCTTACAAACTGGGAAACATTATAATAACATATCTTCTAAATAGATCGATGTTTAGCATAAAAATTTCAATATCTCAATAATATTAATTCTCCCAAAACTGATCTATAGATTCAATGTAATTGTAATCAGAAGTGGGAAGTAATTGTTCATAAAACTTGACTAAGTCATTCTAAGATTTTTATGGAAAAGTGCTGGAAATAGCCAAAGTACCATAAGGGGGAAGGAGGGGTGGGCAGAAATCTTCTCTTCATGGATACCTAGGTTAATAATAAACTGCAATCATTGAGCTGTAATCATGAAAATCTAGATACTAGATCGGTGATTGTCCAATGGTGTGCCCTAAGGATTTTTGAAACATGTAACACCAGACTATTTAGTCAGGAGCACTGACCTTTTCCCTTAAATTGTCAAATTACAGCTAATACAACAATGGCTGTCCAGTGTGAACGAATACAAATTATACCTATTTTTTGATAAAATACATCATATATTTTTGGGCATGCTACAGAATTTTAGTAATTAGTTTATGTGTGCCACAAGATGAAACAGGTTGAAATTCTCTGACCTAGATTAGTGATCAATTGTAATAATTAAGAAACCCTATCACATTATTGCATTGTATGTCTTAAATTTACAAATGTTATATATATATATATCAATGATATCTTTAGAAATCTGGATGGTGAGAAAAAGATGGTATAGTGTCAGGCAGGGAAAGACAATTGGTGGATACAACGACAACGACAGGAAGGAAACCATGCTTAAACACCGAGGTACAAATGCAGGTGTCATGGCAGATTGTTGGGGAAATTTTGTTACCTGTATGAAAAAATTGTTAAAGATTCAAAACATCCCTATATTGTACACAACACACCACTATTCCAGATGATAAAAGACATACCTGAAGAATTTTAACAATTTTAGAACAAAATGTAGGCAAAAATTTTCTGAGTCTATGTTAGCAAAAGATCTCTTAAATAAGACCTTAAAAAGTGGTCATCTTCAAAGCAAATTAGTAAATTATCATTTTAAAAAAGTGAACAATAGAGCTATGCAGTGAAGACTCATTATGAACCAGTGATTATGATTAATCTAATTCTCTAGACCTGCCTAAATGAAGAAGAACATATATTTTCAACAGTTTATTTCCGACTGCCGTTTTTACATCTTACCAACAACTGGGTCGTATTAAAACTATTGGCAGTTTAATCTGTATACTTCCTGGAACTGAGAGTGTCAGTCAGTTTACATGCATCTTTATTTATTGAAAGGAGAATGTATTTACATTAGCTTGAAGTATCATTAAAGATGCTTTTGGTTGAAAATAGCAGAACATGTAACACACACAGTCTTGAAAAACATGAGACATATGGAGCTCTTATAACTTGAAAATTCCAGAGGTAATTAAGGCTCTTGCTCTGTTTGTCATGGTTTTACCTCCAAGGCTTTGCCATTCTTTCAGCAATACCCTTCTCCTTTGTTTAGCTAGAGTCATGTAAAAGTAAAATGTTTGCTGCCTCAAAGTCCCTCCTCTGCCCACTTCTCCTTGACCCTTTACCCAGTTTCCCTGAATCTGCCTCACACCAATTTGCTTTAAAAAATAAAACCATATAATGCTCCTCATGAAGACATCTTCATTTCCTCCTGTGATGGCCCCTTCCTGTTGCCCTGGTACATTCAAATTAGTCAACATTTGTGCTTACTATGGGCCAAAAGCCACCCCAGTCCCATCCTTACCTCTCCAATAAAGGCTGCTGTCCACAGATGGTTGGGCTCTCTCTCCCTGCATTCAGTTTGGGAACCCACTTGGAGGGTTCTGCACCCTCTCTTCCTCTTATAAGACTTGCACCTTCCTCTTCTAGGACCTGCAAGTACAGATACATCTTTTTCACTTTCATACAGCTCTCTATGCTGATATTCCCTGTATGTACCAGACCAATCACAAAACAACAAAACATTTGAAGTAACTTACAAAACAGCTAGCTTTGGGTTCAGGTAGTCTCTTCCCGTCGTCTCAAGACGGGCATCCACACCCAGTGCCACGCAACAGAAAGAGTTCCCAAACCATAAACTGAAGACCCAGCAGACAACACCACACACATACGTGAGTGCACATGACCATGGACATGCCCTTCCCTGTGGCCAGTGGCAGGGAATCAAATGGATTTTACTAACTCAGTCATCCGAGTCAAGGGTTGGATGAGAGGCAGCCAGCACACACATACAATGCAAACAACTGGGGGCCTGTCAGGGAGGAGGAAAGGGGACACATAAGCCAGACAAGCAGTCAAAGTGTGCACATCCTTAGTAATTAATTAAAAATGAACTATTTTTAAATCTCAAATAAAAACATTAAGAACAGAAAAATGTTTTTGTATACAGTTGTGCCTTCATATTTATGGGGATTGGTTCCAAGGTCCCCACGGACACCAAAATCCATGAATGCCCAAGTCCCTTATATAAAACGATACGGTATTTGCCTGTAGGCTGCAGAAACCCATGCCTACACGTCACTTCATTCTTATTGATTCAGTATAGCTCTCAGCTTGTGACAAATTAAAGTTTTGCTCTTTGCAGTTTTCTGTTTTGTTTTGTCTTTTCCTAATATTTTTCTGCCCATGGTAAGTTGAATTCACAGACGCAAAACCTATGGATATGGAGGAACAACTGTATAAATTTCATGTATTCCAAATTCTTCAGGAATCTCTTTTTTCAGTAGGATCACGTAATCCTGATTACTGGCTCTCTCTTTTTCATTTAATATTCTGTGGAAGTGAACTCGAGTATCAGAACCAGAATTTCAAGTCAGCTAAGTAATAATTATGCAATTTGCTTTCACTTGCCAAATGCAATGGAATTCAAAAAGCCTCTTTTACTTAAGATGTTTTAATAATACTAATTTTTTTAAACCATAAAACTAAGTACACAGTGTTTAAGGAGACAATTCATTAGCTGTACAGATGAGTTAGTAATAGAAAGCTGCTCTGCACGGGGAAGAGGAAGCGGAGAATCTGAGATGTTAGCTGCCCAGATCTCAATGTAATTTCTCCCATCACAAATTACTTCCCTTTCCTTGATCCTCACAAATTAATGTTTGCTCACTGCTTTCATCTTGGACAAATTATTGCTTTATACTTAAATAACCACATTTGTAAGTGCTATCTACATGGAAGACAATGGGCCACCATCAGGTCACGAACGCAGCCATGTGACGGGGGTACTGTTACGTGTCACGTGGTCCCTGTTCAGGGTTATTCTTGTGGTTCTGACATTGTAACATTGTGACATGATAGTGCACCCTTCTCCAAAGGGGTTACTTTTATGGAAACACACAGACATTGACAATAGCAGTAAAATGTTATCAGACTTGAACATCTCTGTGCAAATATTTCAGGTTGTTATTCTGTATTTTGACATTACACTCTTGGTCAGGGTGGTAGTCAGAAAAATAGCCCCCTAAAGATGTCCATGTCTAATCCCTGAAACCTACGAACATGTTAACTTCCATGGCAACAGGGACTTTACAGCTGAGATGAAGTCAAGGACCTTGAGATGGGGAGATTATCTTGTACTATTTGGTAGGGTCCGAGGTAATCACATGGGTCGTTGAAGGCAGGGAGTCTTGCCTGGCTGTGATCAGAGGGTGATTTCTAAAGGACAAGGATCAAAGAGATGCACTATTGCTGGCTTTAAGGGTGAAGAACGGGCTCCTTGAGCCAAGGTACACGGGCAGCTTCTAGTGTCTGGAAAAGGAAAGGAAACTGGTTTGCTCTAGCGTTTCCGGAAGGAATGCAACCTTGCTAACACCTTGATGTCTGACCAGCAAGGTTATGCCAGACTTCTGACCTCCAAAAATGTAAGACAAGAAATGTGTGTTGTTTGAAGCCACTGAATCTGTGGCTTGAGTTTGAGTTGTTACTACAGCAATAGAAAACTCACACAGCCAGCAGGTAGACCCCAACAACCAATTTACATTCACAGTATCAAGACACATCAAAATGACCTCCCATTTGAATGAGTTCCGGCACACTTACTGGGACATATGGTGTACATTTCTTCTCCCAATTCCTGATTCTTTCATTAGAATTCCTTTTATATAGAATTCCTTTTATAGGATTTAACTGTTTTGAATATTCTTTATTTCTCAATGTAATGAGATTAATCATCATTAAGTAACCTTGAAGTGTTTCTCCTATCTAGTTCCTCCTGAGGTTGAGGGTAGCGCTTGATTCTGTTTTTCTACTGTAAGTTTTGAGGTGTAACTGCCTCAGGCGGATAGACTGCTAAAAACCACTAGTCGATAGTTAAAGATGAACCCTAGTTCTGACCTGTGTCCTTTATAGGGTTCCCATATGAGAGCAAGAACGAGCCCTAATGGGGACAGAAAGAGACTTGACTTTGGGTGGTGAGCACACGAGGCAGCAAGCAGATAATCTTTTAAAGCGTTGTATACTTGAAACCTTTACAATTTTATTAACCAATGTCACCCCAATACATTCAATAAAAAATAAATAAACAACAAACATTAAAAAAAAGAACAGCCCCCAGATCAGAACTAAATTACTCCGTGGAATCTGCTCTAGGGAGAAGATGTAAATTGACCTTGACACAGGATTGGTACTGACTCATGTGCCTCCTGCACTGAGGCTGGTATTGACCAGGACACCTGGGGTATGATGTTGTTGTCACCTGCTACAGGAAGGGGTGCACCCCATCCACTTGGTTCCTGCTTCATTTCTGCACCACCCACTCAACCCACAAGTCGTGGCCCACAGTGACCTCCATGCCCAATCTCACCCTGAGTCACACCCTGTTATTTCCCAACTGCTGTGTTTCCTTTTAGAAAATGCATACAGAACCACACAGGTGTCTTGCACACATTTGCTTTCAGGAGCCTGTGTCCTGTGAGGTAAGGTGCAATTCTAATACCTACCAGACTGAAGGCATTTTTGTATAGTTAGATTCTATGAGAGCTGCTGTTTCCTATCACACTTAATAATACAGTGAAATACACCCAAATGTATACATAGTTATGTTCATATCCTACCATACAGCAATTGGAAGACACCCACAGAGACACATACAAGTCCTGTTCTGGAGAGAGAGAAAACAAGTATTAGTGCTGCTCTGCCAGTCTGGTTAATTCCCGCATCAGGACAGAAGTAACAGCCTTGCCTACATAGGATCTTACCCAGAAAACAACTGCAAATTATTTTTCATAGCAAAAAAGAACAACTAGATATTTCCTGATTATATAATGCAGTACCCTTGTAAATAATAGCATATAATAATACAGAAAAGTATATGTAATCATACATCAAATTAGAAGCTATCAATTTATTAAAAGTCACAGAATCTTCTCCCTCTGAGATGGCCACCAAGAAGTTGGCAGAACATCCACCTCTGCACACACAGCCACGTGTAATGTTACGTAAATGGGTAAATGAAATATCAAGGCTTCTGTTTCGTTACAGTTTTTAAATTCAGTTTGTTGGTGTTGTTTTGACTTCCTATTTTCTCTGTCCTTGCTGATTTTTACTCCTCCTGATAAAAATGGAATTGTATGTATGTATGTATGTACGAATGTGTGTATGCATACATATGTGTGTGTTTCTGCCTCTATTTCCTGCTAAAAGTGGGTATTCACAGGAGAAAATTCAGACACTTGCTTTAGTAAATATTTCATTAAATTTTCAAAATGCAAAGTTTAGCCAGATGTCTAGTACTGATTAAGGAAGGAGCACGGCTCTGGCTGGATGGGGATGGTTTAGGGAGAAGCGAATGGCTTTCAGCTAGAGAGATTTCCAAGGAAAAGAGAAGAAGTGGTATGCCCAGCCCAGCAGGATCTGTTGGGAAAGAAGCATGGCCAGTGGGAATGTCCTCAGGCCAAGGACAGCCAGTGGATGAGGAAGACGAACGCTCTGTACTGTCTTGTGTTGTGATTGCCCTTCATGAGTTGCAGTCTTCCGTAAAATCTGCTGCACAGTGAGTGGCCATGTGATGTTAGGGCACCAGGACGGAGGGCCCTGAACTATAAGGAAATGTGGAGACACAAAAGGACAGCTGTGCCAGGTCCGAATCTCAAAATGCCAAGAAGACAGGAAATCTGAGAGACTGGTGACCTGGAGATGTAGCCCTCTGAGAACCCGCAGATGTTTAGGGAAGGGGGCTCTGAGGAATAGGAATGGCATTTGAATATGAGAGAAAATGGGGCCAAGAGAACTCTGGGACTTGTGAACACTGAGTAGGCAGACAATTTAAATCAGAACTCTTTTAATGTCAATTTTTCTAAGCAAAACTGCAGAGTCGATGGTGAACTATTTCTAGTACTTTAAGTGCCTATTGACAAATCACTTTCGAATTATAGTCCACTGAAATGTGTCTATAAAATCCTGTTTTACATCCAGAACAAGAGTGGGTCTTTTTTTTTTTTCTCTTTGTCAATTTGTTTGGTAAAATATTACAAGACCTGGTAGTTTAATTTGCAGTTGACTTCTAATGAGGTTGAAAACTTTATTTTATAAAATTGTTTGTATTTATTCTACTAGGAATTTAGATATAATATTACTAAATTCAATCACTGGGTAATGTCCAACTAATCCAATGATCTACTCACAAGAATATCTTATAATTTTTAACTAACAATTTTATAAATGTAATAAAGGGAACATTCTTTTAGAATAAAAAGAAGCCCACTTTGTAGAATTTAGAACTAGGTTTATCTTACTCTATAGATGGCTTAAGCAGCATTATCTCCAGCAAACAATAAATGATTTGTTTTAAGCAGTAAACTTTGTATTAGTTCCTCCTGAGGACATGTTGGAAAGTTGGAAATCATGAGATAGATGTGACCAACCGCATTATGTGTGTCCTGGTCAAGTTGGAGTTTCTTTTCTCATACTGTCATGTTCTGTCTCCTTTGGATTCTGCATGTGAGGAAGGGATGAGAGTCTGAATTCTGCCCCATTTGCTAGAAAGAATGTCTTCTAGGGTTTGAGCCAAAAGAAGGATCTTCCCCTGCTCAGAAACATGAAGCACGTAGAACTTTCTATAGCTATTCTCCTAAGTTGCAGGAAGTATCAGTGTGCTAGGGATGCTGTAACAAAATGGCCCAAGTTGGTTGGCTGAAACTACACAGATGTATTTCTTACAGTTCAAGATCAAAGTACTAGCAAGGTTGGTTTCTGTTCGTGCTTCTCTTCCTGCTTCCTGATAGCCACCCTCCTCCTGAGCCTCACAGGCCTTTCCTCTGCATACTCACGCCTGCTACTTCCTTGTCTTCTTATAAGGATGCTGGTTCTCTTGGATTAGGGCCCCACCCTTCTACCCTCATTTAACCTTAATTGCCTTCTTAAAGGTAATTACAGTCACATTCCGGTTAAAGCTTCAGTATATACATTTTGGAGAGACACAGTTCAGTTCATAACACAGGAGCTCACGGTTTCCTGTTTATGGCACGACCTGTAATGCGTGGGCTGTGCTAATGGTAGCAGCGTGTTGTGCACAGAGATGCAAAGTGGGACTGAATATCCCAATCTGGTGTGGACGTGATATTTCTGGTTTTCAATGGAAAAACAGACCATTCCGTATTGAGACATGAAGAACTAGGTACACATGTGACAAATGGAAGACTAGATGTAAGTTATTAAGCAAAATTGGAATTACCAGGAACAATTGCTTCTGTATCTAAGAGCCAAGTATTTCAATATTAAAACGACAGTTGAAAGATGGTTTGCCCTGGCCAGGTAGCTCAGTTGGTTGGAACATAGTCCCGATATGTCAAGGTTGTGGGTTTGATCCCGGATCCTCCCTCTCTCTCTCTCTCTCTCTCTCCCCCTCTTTGTTCTCCCTCTCTCTAAAATGACTAAATAATTTTTTAAAAAAAAAAAAAAAAGAAAGAAAATTGGTTAAAAGACTGAGCCTGTGTTAATACATTGCTATATTAAAAAAAAAAAAAAACTATAGCAAACATTCTACCCAGGATTTTTACCTTTAGTTCTTCTGACATTTATAAAGGTCCCCTCCTCCCTCCTCTTTTTAGCAATGACTTAGGGACTTTCCAGCTGCAAGGAAGCTTTGAAGTTACATTTCTTCCTAGAAGTACAGACTTCCTCCAAAGATTTCCTCTAAATCCTCTTAGAGAACATGGTGCTCAGAGCTTTTGTTCTATGTCAGCACTTTGATGGCACAAGTGAACTAAGAACTAAGCAACCTGGCTAGGTGCTAAAGCCCCATCCGTGCAGACACCAGCAGCTGTTGCAGGATTGTGCAGAGGGAGGGGGCCCCGCCTCTGTTTTCACCAGCGCCCCTTCCCCTGAAAACATCGCAGCAATAATGTACACCCGGTATACATGCACTTGTGTGACTCACATTCCCCCAAGGCTTGTATAGTTTCCTATGTAGATATCTCTATTTTCCTCTTTGCATGCCATTTATTGCCTCCTAGGGCCCTTATAAAAATAATCAACAAATTCCTCTTATTATCTGTGAACTTCTTTAAATATTGAGTGTTCCTTTTACTATTTAAAATAAGAATCGATTTGGTATTTCTGAGCACTTTCCACAAAGGTCTTGTATGTTATCCTTTCGTTTTATGAACTTTTAAGATCCCTAGACAATTCTAGGGTCCTTAAATTATGTTCTCCAGCATGACTTTGGCAGGATCATTAGTTATTGGCCTGAGACAGCTGATTCTTACAGACAGACAGTTTCAAAGAGTATTTCTAATCTAATACAATATTAGTGGTATGGATTCCTATATAATTTGTTCTCTGAGGGTAAAGCAAAACTTTGTGTGCCCTTTCAAAATGCCATTAAAGAATGAAATAAAACACCTTATAATCCTAATTGGGAACGCCAAGGCTTTGATTAAGTGTCTAAGTCCAGATTCTGTTTCCTATCGTTAAAAGCGTGTCGTTCCACCATTAACGCTGCGGAGAAGTGACCCGTCTGAGGAGGGTCCCGGGACATCTGAGGGTGTGGAGACAGGAAGTGAGCCACGGGCTGGCTGTGGCACCTCGTCTGCTTGTGCAGTACCAGTGTCTGCCTGTGAAGTGAGGGCCCTTCCTGCAGAACAAGTTCTGTGTGGGCTGAACCTCCTTTTTAGCTTTTCAATAATCGTTGCACCTTGTCTGATAAGCTCTGGGCTTGATGTCGCTTCTAGTCATCTCAGGGGGCCTCTATACTCGGAAAGACTCCGCGCATAATGTGAGGACCTGTTCACCAAGGTTTTCCAAGGGGCCGCAGGCCACCCCTGAGGACTGGCCACGAGTTGGCTGGACAGCTCTGAAAACGGCCAATCGCTCATTTATAGTATGTCAGCGGTCCAGATGGGTTCTGACTGGCTTGTGCATCATGTAGCCTGAAAGATGGTCTTTAAAAAGCTGTCAAATGACAAATACTTGCATCACATGTGATTTTTAGGGCATTAGAAGTATTAGACATGTATTGCTGTAAAGGAGGAAAAGTGTGTTCTTTTTCCTTTATAGTCCTGGGTTCCCTGACTGGGGCCCTGCAGATTAGGCTGAAAAACGACACATTAACAAGGGAAAACTATCCAGGTATCACTCACACAGGGAAGACCTCAGTCATGCATAACGCGAAGGGATGGTCGGAAACGGGAGCTTATATAGCATCTGAAGAAAGGATGATACATTTGCAGAGAAATAAGAAAAAAAGGTTTTTAGGGTTCAAAGTGCAGCAACCTGTGAGAAGGTGAACATAGGGAGAGAAGATCAAGGTAAGGGCTGGTTAGAAGATGTGTCATGTAGATTCCTCTGGTACCCTTCCTGGTACCAGAAGAGTCTAGGGTTGTCACCAGTGATGAAGAATCGCCCTGCCCTTCCTGGTACAGAGGGGAGAGAATAGAGAGTTGGATCTGGGTCTGCTCTTTCTAATTGCCTTTAGTTTAAAATAATCATACTCTGAATCCCTTCAATGTTGCAATGTATCTGTCAAAACCTATAGAAAGTACAATATCAAGAGTGAACCTTGATATAAACTATGGACTTTGGTTGACAATGATGTAGGTTCAGGGATGACAACCCATATACCTTGTGGTACCTGATCGTGGGGGAAGCTGTAAGGACCAGGGGGATACAGAATGGCTGCCCTTTCTGCCCAATGTTGCTGTAAAAATAAATCTGTTCCAAAAATAAAAAAAACTATTAAAAAATTAAACAGCAGATGTGGTAGAAGAAAATTTTTTTGTTCTTTGTTCCCAGTTTCTGACACAGAGCTTCTAAAACCCTTGGAAATTCCCCAGTGATTTTTGAGTGGCTTTTGTTATTCATAACGAGACTCCTTTAAATTACACCCGAGTTCATTCTAACACTAGAACCCAGGGAAGAACACTCAGGGAACCCCAGAAAGAAGCTGGAAGCCAGAAAGAGGAAATTACTAGATGGTTGGAAATTTCAGCCCCACCCACCAATCTCTGTGGAAGGGAGAGGGGCTGGAGACCGAGTTATAACAACTTTGAAATACGAGATTCAGAGAGCTTTCCGGTTGGTGGACACAGTGTCGTGTTGGGAGGGAGGCACCCCAAGAGAGAGAGAATCTTACTTCCTTGTTCCCGTACTTTGCCCTATACATGTCTTCTATGAGGCTGTATCTTCTATGAGTTGTATCCCTTATAATAAAGCGTTAAATATCAGTAGTGGGTTTTTTTGTGTGTTTTTTTTTTTTTTTATTTCTGTGTGCCATTCTAGCAAATTATCAAGCCTGAAGATGGGGTGGAGGAACCCCTAATTTATAGCCTGTCAGTCAGAAATACTGTTGGCCCAGGACTTGTGAATGGTATCTGAAGTAAGGATAGGGTTGTAATACTAAGTCCTTTAATTTGTGGGGTCAGATTCTCACTCCAGGTGGATAGTGTCCGAACTGATTTGAATTGTAGGACACCTCGTCTGTGTCAGAGGCTCTGAGACCTTCACAGCAGCTAATGCAATTGAGACGTGCTGGAATAAAATAAAACTTACATGTGCATTAAATACAACATAAATTCCATCGTATTTAGTTCTAGAGCATTACAGAGCTACACGTAAGAAAGTCTCATGTTCTATAAACACTTCTATTTTTTTTTATTTTTTTTACCCTCAACCGAGGACATTTTCCCATTTTTTTGTTCAGGTAGAGTGGGAGGGAGAGAGAGGAACAGAGAGAGAGAGAGAAACATCGATGTGAAAGGAACACATCAAGTGGCTGCCACCTGCACGACCGACCAGGGCCTGGGGACAAACTGCAACCGAGGTGCGCGCCCTTAGCGGGAATCGAACCTGGGTCTCTCAGGACCGCAGGTCAACGCTCTAACCGCTGAGCCAAACCGCCCAGGGCCTATAAACACCTCTAAATCAAGATGAAGAGCAAACCACAAACCAATATGCTAATATTATATAGAATATACTAGGCAAATAGTCTGCTTTTGTTGAGTCCAACCTAACCTTTCTCAGGTGTTCACTTCCAAGGGCCACAGGTGGAATGTCCGGTTGCCTAGACGGTAACTGAAAACACATAAACCACACTATCAACATCTTTCCATGTTTTCCTCTAACAGTCAATGGCTCACAGTAACATCTTCTGTGTGAACTCTTAAACGCACTTTTCTGTCCATTATTTCATTTGATCTCACTTATTTACTACCAATACTGAGTCTGCATTTTGAATGTCATCCATCAATTTCAGAACTCTAGGTGGAACTCAAAAAAGAATTCGTTGATCTTTCAGGGGTTACATGGTCTGGGTAGCACATATACATAAATGCACCAGCTGGGTGATCCCATTCTCTGCTCTAATTTTCTGCTGTGCCCTTGCAAAACTGAAATTATAATTTAAGAGGCATATTGCACAGCTTCAGAAAAATGCCACAGAATATATTTCAAGCTCTATTTGTTCCTAGATTTTTAGCCTAAAGTGGAATGCAAATATTTCCTGGTATTCCCTCTATTTATGACAAAAATATATATATTCAGAAAGGTCTCTGTAGATGGCTGCTGATGAAAGCCATTATGATTATAGATGGTTAAGGTAAAGAAGAAAGGAAATGTTCTTTATGATCCCCAAACTTCAAAGGGGAGGGAAGAAAGGGAGTCATTCTTAGTTTTCTGAGGAATAAAAATATCATGCTTCTAGGACTAATTCAATAAAAATGAAATCCAAATGCCATGAGACTAAAAAAATATTCACTTAAAAATAATGTAACTGAATTTCTCTTCCTCACAATAAGAACCACTAATGGGAGCTCATGCCTTAGTTGAGGACATCATTGACAAGAGACACCACCCAGCTATGGAAGTGAACTCATCAGATGTACAAGACAAAGTGTTGTCCACTGAAGCACAAACGAGGTTTCTAGAAAATTCTTATTATCCACAAGTGAGCAAATAGAAATGGAAAGACTTTAAGAATTCCCAGCCAGTCTCTGGGGGCTCCTTACCAAAACCTTTGTTCCTTGGGATTCTTGAGAATGTACATATCTTGCAACAAATCAAACAAAGTGATATCTTGCAACAAATCAAACGAAGTGAACAAGCAAATTAGATATAGTATTAATGTCAATGTATTTAAACCCTTCAAAATAAATGTACCAGGAAAAAAAACCCAAAGCTTTAGTTATAAGAGTATTTTTAAGTACCCAACAAAGTGGCCAATTCCATTAATAGCTCTGTATTGAGACCTGTTCTGCATCTCAAAAGCATTAGGGCAGGTTTCAGAAGCTTAAAGGAGAGAATTCAATATTAAGATTTAACCCCAGGTCCATAACACTTCTGGCCCCAGAGATCTGAGTACTTATCTCTTCTGGATGAAGGCAGAAAAGTCCTCATTTTGGAGTTATTCAGAGTTCAAATCTCAGCTCTGCCATTTTTATCTCTCGGATAATATGGCAAATATCACTTAGGAAGTTAAATGAGATAATGCTAGTTAATAAAGTATTCATCAATCGAACAGTATTAACACCAAGGGGAGAAATGTGTAGGTGTTCATCCAGCCATACAGGGGAATAAGCCAAGTGTCTGCGCCCATTTGAGCTTCTGCGACAGAACACACAGACTGGGCTGCTTACAGACTGAGATTTATTTCTCGCAGTTCTGGGGGCTGGGAAGTTCAAGATCGAGGTGCCTCTGTGTTGATGTCTCCCGAGGGTCTGCTTCCTGTCTTCTCACTGTGTCTTCACAAGACAGAGGACAAGAGTACTCTGTGTGGTCTCTTTTATAGGGACACTCATCCCATTCATGAGGATTTTACTCTTGTGCCCTAATTAACTCTCCAAAGCCTCACCTCCTACTACCATCACATTGAGAGTTCAGATTTCAATACATGAATTTGGGGGACACAAACATTCAGTCCTTACCACCCACTATCTGAACGAAGCACAGCAGGAAGCAAGAGGTGACATGCAGGACAACATTAACATATGCACCCTCATTCGTGCATGCCCCGAATAGTCACCGAACGCCTACGGTGGTCCAGTACTTACGCAGGATGATGTTAAACACACTCGTGTTCATTCACTAAATATTCACCAAGCGCCTACCATGTGCCAGGCACTGAGCTCGGATAGGTCCTACAAAAATAAACAGAGAGTAATCCTTGCAAGGTGCTCCCCATCCGGAGAGACATTTATTTCATAATAAATAAATAACATTTATTTCATATGACTGTTTCAGATTTTTTAAAGGAATGTAATGGGTTCTCAGCACAGAGTTTTTGGAAATGGTAAGATTATAAAGAATAGCTGTTTAATGTACTGGGCACTGTTCAAAGTGTTTTATATACATTAATTCTCAGACCCTCCTCGGTGAAGTAATTGTTATTATTATTTTTATTTTACCAACAGGCAGAAACAGAGTTAAGGAGCTGGCTTAGGTCACACAGCAGTCTTTCAGCACTTGGCATTTTGAATTTCTTAGAAAGATTAGAGTACAAATATTTCCCAATATTGTTTGGCATGGGAACTTTTTTCCCTCTAATGGAGAATTTCATAAAATCAATGTTTTAATAGGACTATCTGGGGAAATGTTATAGAAGAAACTAAAAGGAAATAATAAAACTTTATTTCCAATTCTTCCAAATCGAAGATTCCACTTGCACCGCCGAGCCTTGGAGCTTGGGCATGACATCGTCACTCTAGAGTTTGGACGCACCACAAGCAGACTAGGCGCTGTGGACAGGAGCCTAAGACCGGCTTGGCAGCACACCTCGTAACAACAGCATCGTGGAGATCTGGATCATTATGGAGCCATAACTTAGAGAAAAAGAAAAATCTGACAGGCTTTTTCCATAACAAGATCAAAGAGGATATGACAGATTGTGAAAACACAACCTTATTTTTCAAGTTGCTAATTTGTCTTCCTGCTGCTGCCTGGAGAAGCAGCTTATGAAGGGCCCTTTCATGAAGAAAGTTTAACAAGTGGTTGAGGATGCCCTCGCGGTGGAATGGTTTAACCTCGATGAGCAAATAGGGCTTTTATTGATTTACAAGAGACAAGGTGCAAAGGGGAAAAGGAACCTTGCTTATTTATTTGGAATCTGAGTCCTTAGCATCACCATCACAGGTCACTGTGGGTTTCTCCCAAATAAATCAGGATAAAACATCGGGAAGTGTACAGTCCATTCAAACCTAGTGAATAATGTTTAAATGTGAATGTTCTTTTTCCTCCCAAATATAAATATCCTGAAAAAGAATTCAATGACAAAATGGTCAAATTGCTCATTACGCTAAATAGATTTCAGCAGCTCCTTTTGTGCATAATGAGCTTTTGGCATACTTTTTAATAAGACTAAACTTCACAATAGAGTACTCTGATTAATATAATCCCTTTTCTGCACAACAGTTTAGTAGAGGTCAAATTTGAGAAGAGTTTTTAGAAAATATTTCGAATGCATTAGAGGCCTCCATCCTATGGAACCACAATAATAAATAAGATTCATGGATCCCAGTACTGTTTATGAAACAGAAGTGTGAGGGGATTGATAATGTTGACACAGGCAAAAGAGAGGCCTCCTGCCTGATGCTCCTTTTTCTCAAAAGAATATAAAACAAGGCCATCAGCAGGGGAAGCAGGGACAGATGGAGTGTCCACCTGAGATTTGTGATTAGAAATTTGAAGTAAAAATAATTAGCCAGGGTATATATTTTTCTCTGGGAATATTTGACTCAGACACTAGCATAAAGTACACAAGAGGTTTTTGTTTTTGTTTTGTTTTAACAACAATAGGGGCTTTTCCACAAACCTCTGTAGGAAAGAGCAAGGCAAGGGAGTTCCACCTGTTCAAGGGAGCGCTGGCACTGTAGACAACAGAATCTGATCTGGGTAACAAGTCCAATGAGGACTCAGGATAGGAAGAGGGAGAATGGGGTGGTAGACGGAAGATCTTAGGAGGTAGAGAGTGTGACCATGAGAGTCTATGGTTCAGGCTGATGGAGGATTAAACCTTTGAACTTTCATATAAATTACCTCCACTTCTTTTCATGTGGCCAAAAGGAAATGACTCTTCACATTTGCAGACAAAGAAAATGATGCTCAGCCAAGTTCGGTGTCTTGTGTAATTAACAATGAGTAATTAACAATGGAAGCCAGGACTGAAACCCAGGTCTTCTAACTGCAAACCCAGATCTCTGAACCTAAGGATGGGAACATTTATGTAGGAAGATATTTCATAGCATGTCTACTACACATTTAGCTCATCGCTCTCAAGAAAAAAAAAATTTGGGGGGGGGAGGGGTCCCAAAAGGCTAGAAAATGCAAAAGAGATGAATACAATGTAGCATAGGACAAAAACTGTTTCTCTTTGTAATATTCTCCAGACAACATGAGGAAATCAAATTTGGGGACCCCCAAGACTTAAGAAGCATTTTCCATGTATCTTGCAAAGGAATCTAGTATTTAATTGAATGTCCTACTATGAATTCGCAGTACAACAGAACCAAGATAGTATATAGCTGCCTCCGAAAACTCACAATGATGAGGAGGCACATTTCCAACCACATATCATCAGAACTCTCAGTTGAGGGTCCTGAGTTTAAAATTGCTTCTGTTCCTTATGGTTACCAGAGATCCTTGGGAATGCACGTGGCAGGCATAGAGTCAGAAGCATATTCCTGCCTATCAAAAGAGATGACAACTACCCTACAGACAAGGTTTGACTGGAGGAAAACCAGCTCTATTTTTATTTAGTGTCTCCTGAGAAGGAAGACAATTTCAGGGACACACTTGTTATATAGATGTGAATCTTGCCCAACCAGACAGCTCTTGGGAAATGGCAACAGTGTAACACACAAATAAACCAGGGAAGCTTTAGGATCCACTCAACACTCCTATTTTATGGATGCAGAGATTGCATTGTTATGTCCTGCCTTATTTTTCATAGTTCCGAGGCACAAAGACTCTTACTGTCAGGTATAAAAATATATATAAATAAAGATGCAAAACCAGGACCAGGGAAAACATACCTATGAGTAGAAAATAATAATAAGTGAGAAAAAAAGAAAGTACAAATACATAGGCTAAGAAGGTCTCCTTAACCGCAATAATGAATGTGCAAGTGTGCTTAACACTCCCTGGAAGTCAGCATTGTGGGAAAGAGGGTAGGATCACGGGTCAATGAAGCAATCCCTTGAATAACTGATATTTATTATTTCAAAGAGGGTTTTCACATCTCTGAACTCAGAGGTTTCCTCCTCAGGGTTCTTTACTTCCTCATAGCACAGGTGCAACCCCAGGTTAGCCGGCACCTGGTCCCTAGGACAAGCTCACCAGAGGGCCAGGGCCACCCCCAAAAGAAAACACAGGACAGCAAAGCGCCCTTGCTCAACAGCAGCCTTGCGAGTTGTCCTGTCTAATTGATGTAATAATTATCTCTATTTTGCTGTTGTTCCTATCAATGTTTGGTGGTAGTTAGTTGGTTTTGATTCCATCTTTCCCAATACCTGGATCTTCTGGTTTAGGGATTATCCTCTTGATTCATACATGGCCTGGGATTGCACACTGATGCCCACGTTAGAGCCTCCCATGTAGCCAGGCCTCTCAGTGGTCTCCTGGCTCCTCCCCCTCGGACAATGCCCCGATGCAGCCCCAACCGATACAATTTAAATTGATTGGATTTCAAATATACCCTCACATTGAATTTAAAAATCAGCATCAACCCTGATTAAGATTATTCAAAGAAGCTTGGTGAATGACCAGAATCATCAGCGGAAATAAGTTTAAAAACAAAAGATTAAGCCCTGGCTGGTTTGGGTCAGCGGTTAGAGCATCGGCCTGAGGTCCAGAGAGACCGGGGTTCGGTTCCCTCTAAGGGCGCGTACCTCAGTTGCAGTTTGTCCCCGGCCCTGGTTGGTTGTGCGGGTGGCAGCCACTCGATGTGTCCCTTTCACGTCGATGTTTCTCTCTCTTCCTCTCTCTCCCTCCCACAGTATCTGAACAAAAAATGGAAAAATGTCCTCAGGTGAGGATAAAAAAAAAAAAAAATTAAAAGACCCAGGCAATGCCTATGCCTTTCTTTCCTCCTAAATCAAAAGCCACCCATTGTCATGATGCTATTAAATATATTGATCTCATCTGTGTGGTCTGTAACGCGGTCCTAAAGCTTGGGGCAGGTCGAAGACGCATGCGATCAAATCTGGCACGGTGCCCAGGACAACATTTAGTACACAGGCATAATGCACACCACTGATGGTGAAAACTTCCAAAGGGTGAGAATGATTCGCAAACCGTTCAGGGGAAAGCAACAAAGATGCCTATTAAACAGTGAAAAGTGATCTACGCTTAAGGACAGGCTCATAGAACTAGGCTATTTAGGCTGCAGAAGAGGCAGTTAAGTGCAGCGTGATAATAAATCCACACTTGTGTGCGATCTGTTATTCAGAAGATCATAAACCGCTATTCTTCAACCTCCAGCGATTACAGAACAAGGGAGAAAGAACCTAGGTGGTGAATCAGGAATTTCAGCTCTAGGCCAGCAGACATTTCTTTTGAAAACCAAACTTTAAAAACTAGATTTGGTATTAGTGGAAGACATTAAAAATTCTCCTCTGGATATTTTAAAAATAGAACAGTAGCCTCCTCTCTCCCAAACACCTCCGTTGTAAAACAAAAATTCATACTGCTAAACCAGCTGGAGTATTTTTTCTATTTCACATATATATGTACACACACACGTGTGTGTGTGTGTGTGTGTGTGTGTGTGTGTGTGTTAATGTAATACCAGACAGCTGGCTGGAAAGCAACAGGCATCTTGGTATTTGATTTTGGGCCTGAAAACAGTTGTTCAGCCAGCCCCAGCACTTTCTATAAGTGAGAGCCTCCAGAAAGAACACCTTAATTTAAATTCTTCCCAGCAGTCTGCTTAAATCTCCCATTTTATCTATTTCAAAGTCATAAATGTGCCAGCACCCAAAAACTGAACCTCCTATGAACCTATGTTGTTTTTTAAGGTTGTTATAGCTGGATCTGGTTACTAATTTTTAATGGAGCAGGGACACAATGTGCCACAGAACATAAACAATTTCTCCTGTGGCATAAATCACCCTTCCTCTGCTCCACAGAGAAGCCGTTGGATCAGCTGCTATCTAAGGATGGCTGTTTACTTTAGGCTTTGTTCTCAAAGAGATAAGAATTGTCAAGTGAATGAAATATAGGTATACTTGTGTGTGTGTGTGTCCTACACATGAAGACATCTCAGACACAAGGCATAAAACCTCCATGATTTGGGCTATAGTTCAGTAATGGAGAATAAAAACAGGTCCATTTGGTTGGATTTAGCTCTGCTCAATTAAAGCTGAATTTATGTAATACCATCAAGCGTCGGTATTGACATTTGGTGGCATTCAAGATGTTATTTACAGTCAGTGTACCGAATGTCCATGCAACTGTTTGCCTTGGGTTCAAGCCTCTGGCTCCCTGTTTGCTGAGGTTCACTTAACATATTGGCCCCATAAAGATTCCTGAAAGAGGCTCTTCATGCTAAAGCAACTCCATAGCAAAGCATGCATATGCAGCACAGAATGTATCCGCCATCTGTCCAGAAAATGTAGCCATATGTTTCCCAGTACATGTGTCAAAGCAGACTTCAGCACAAGTCTTCATAATCATGTTGAGAAAGAGCAGTTTCTAGCTCTCCCCCATCAAATACACTAACCTTACACGGCTTCCTATTTTGCTGTTTTTCATAGATTATTTCATTTTGTGTTTTCAATAATGCTCAGAGGTAAGGAACCCCTTTATAGAAGGAAACTGAGGCTTGGGGTTGCATGGTTAGTGAATGATGAAGTTTCTGAACTCTCTGTAAAGGGAACAATTCACAGTGCACTATATCATTGCCTACTGTTGGGGTGGGAGAACATACCTGTATGTCTCTCTCTCTCTCTCACTCGCTCTCTCTCTATATATGTGTATGTATATATATATATGTATATATCTCCATCCATATGTGTGTGTGTATGTCTGTGTATATGTACATATACATGAACAAACCATAAGGTTAGCAAATGTCTCTACCTCTTTGCTTGAATAATTTAGAATCTTAAAAAATACATTTACTAAAGACGTCAGGGTTTGATTATACCATACTTTGAAGTCTTTAGAAGAAAAGGCAATAAATTGCAAATATTTTTAGACTCCACCTCGCAAATATGAAAGGGGGCTTGCCCTGTCATGAAAGAGAAGTCGTTTCTCTCTGCCCTCACTGCTTCGCATGACGTTGTCATCCTCTAAATATTGATTGAGTCCGAGGTGCTCATGGGTCCTCTACTTCTGCACGCTGCGGGTGCGCCAGCCAGGGCAATCTGGAGCACTTAAGATACGGACAGCTCTGCTCGACGATACTAATATATTATCTAACAATAATCCAGCAGTTATTACTGATTAACATCTTAGCACAAGCTAAGTTAAAATATAAGTGGCTACATATATAGCATGACTTCAAGAGACTGCCAGGTGGAATGGATGCTGGCTGGAAAGGCCTAGAGCGGGGGTTCCAAGATTTTTCAATTCTTGTCCAACCAGGAGTCAGGTGGTTGCCAGACAGTAAACGTGCATTGATAACAATGAAGAGTCCAGAGAGCACCTCCGAATAGATGGGATTTGGACGTCAATCAAAGGCTAAGGAAGAGAGCATTGCATCTAGATTTGTTGTGCCAATAATCTTACTAAAGCGCCCAGTATTATTATGAAATTTTAAAAGAACATGAACTACTCAAATTACAAATCAGTTACTTTTATTAAGCTAAGCCCTGACTAGACTGATGGACTTCAAACCCGCCAAACTTTAGTTCATATATTATTCATAATCAATTTGTTTCACTTGTGAAGTATTAATACGTCCAGGTTGCTAGCATGATTCCTAGAAGGACTTCATGAAAGAATTCATAAAAAAATAAAATAAAAAGATGTTTATGCCTGTTATGCCTATTGGTTTCAGTGGACTAGACAAATATGTGAAAAATATTCCTGAGTTGAAACTCCCAGGTACCCACGGTAGGGATAAGATATGGCACCCGGATCTAGAGGTGCGCTCTCCAATAGGGTACCTGCATGCCACATAGAGTTCTTTGATGTAAATTAAAATAAAGTTAAATTAAATTGAAACATTGCATTTCTTTGTCTCACCTTCCAAGTGCTCACTAGCCACATAGAGCCACTGGCTACCTTGTTGAACAGCCCAGATAGAGACCATTTACTTTAGCACAGGCAGTTCTGTTGGGCAGCACTGGATCGAGAGAGGAAGATATATAGTCTTGCTCCAAGGATAGGCTCTGAGCTGCTTCAGGAGGCTAAGCGCTGCTTGAGTAGCCACTGGAATCTGGTGCAGGGTTGAGAATGACGCAGCCATAGGAAGAAGGGAATCCTGTCAGATGCAACCACATCGATAGACCTTCAGACAAAGACTAATACCATATGATCCCACTTATATATGGAGTCTTTAAATAAAATCACAGAAAGAAAATAGGTTGGTGGTTGCTAGAGGTGAAGGGTAATAGGTGGAAAACTGAGAGAAGGTGGTCAAAAGCTACAAACTTTCCGTTATTCGATAAGAACATTCTGGAGATATAACGTACAGCCTGGTGACTGTAGCTAACAATACTATATTGTATATTTGAAAGTTGCTAAGAGAGTAAATCTTAATTCCCCTTTGGCCTCTTGGGACTAGATTTTAGCACGTGTTTTCATATAAATAAAAATTCCAATAGAGTCTATTTCAAACTTGAAATACTCAATTTTTTTTACAAGGATGAACTGTGTTTCCATCTCTTGAACACAAAAATGCTTGCATTTTTAAGTGTAAAAGTACCGTATCCATGGTTTATAAAATAAACTCCACATAATTTAGTCAAGGAGGAAGTTAAATAATAAGAGATACCAGAAAACTAGCTGCTGTTCAGCCATTTATTGGATATAGGATCATGGTCAAGTCAGGTAATCATTCTGCATCCTCCATTTTCCTCAACTACAAAATAAAAACATAATATTACATAGAAAAAATATTATAATGTGTGATATCCACATTTGAAATTCATAATTGCCATTGCTGTTGTTGTTATTCAGGCATTCAACTATTTTATTATTTTTCATCCTTATTGTCCATTAGTCAAATCTTACCCCATGCCATCTTTTGTAGGGCCCCACCACTAACAAGGGTCTCTGCATTTTCAGATGGTTAGGGGAAAAAAATCGAAAGATGACTACTATTATGGGAGATGTGAGCTTACATGAAATCGAATTTTAGTGCCCGTAAATAAAGTGTTATTGGAACCCAGCCACGCTCATTTCCTCGTGAATTGTCTGTGGTTGCTTGCACGCTGTAATAGCAGAGTTGAGACCAGATGGCCCACAAAGAGCAAAATATTTACTATCTGGCTCTTTCTAGAAAATATTTGCTGACTCTGCGGGAAAAGTGTCCCTTTTAGACTACCTTTCTTCATGTCTTCTTTGCCCATGACAATGAATACAGTTGCTCAGATGTAGTTCTAATGCCGGTTCACAAGACCTTCCCTGTTTCCCACACCTAGGCTGGCACTTCCTCCCATGGGCTTCAGAGCACTCGGTAGCACATAATACTTACTCAATAAACACTGATGAAGTAAATAAATTAGTATGCCATTCTCCCTAAAAATTACAACATCCTGAGGGTTATTGGCAAGAGTGCACACAACTTTTATTTCAGTGTCTAAAGAGTGTTTCCTCCAGTAAAAGCACTTAAGCAATACTTGTTCAATGAACTATAACTACAAAAATACTAATAATGGCAACATTTTCCTGAGGGTTTGTATGGACATCTAATTCACTCATATAACAAACCCATAAGTTAGATATGAATATGCCCATTTTACAGAAAAGGGGATTCAATAACTTTCCCAAGTTATACCACTAGTAAGTGACAAGAGAGGGCTATAAGCACAGTCACCTTAGGGATAAAATTAGCCCAAATCAGGAAGTCTTGACATTAGAAAGCAGGAAGTTGACAGTTGATGCTACAGACTAGAGTTCTCATAGCTGAGTGCAGGAGTCCCTTGTGTCACTGCCCTGTTAGGGGTATTCACAAAGTCGAAAGGAGTTTCAAAACCATACTAAAATGTTATTTAATTTTCCCACTCACATTCTCTCACTAGTGCACAGTGCAGTCTTCCAGGGGCTGCCCAACATGTGACATTGCTACAGATTGAATGCAGAAGCAGATGTAAGAATCCAGCTGCCTTCTATTAAGCCAAACATTAAAGAAGTTTGCAAAAATGTAAAACACCACCACTCTCTCACTACTTTCTTTTGTTTGAGATAATATAGATATTTTTTATTAGAAGTGCTATTTATGTTGACATATACACATTTATTTTTTAAACTAATTAATAAATATCTTCAATTTCCCAGTGTTAATTTCCAGTATGATAAATATTGATGGATATAACCTACGTGAACAAAAGATCTGTGAGATTCCAAATAATACTTTCAGAAAGAAATTAGTCTTAAGACCAAATAGTTTTGAGAACTCTTAAGTACGTGATAGGGAGGAAGCCTTTAAAGTACTTTGAGTAAGAACATGGCATGTTGAAAGCCCAACCAGGATCAGCAGAGCCATATACCCAACTGTAACTGACCATAGATGCATGAGTGAGTCCAACTGGAATGAAGAAAACCATCCAACCTGCCTGTGGGTTCATGAACAATAGCAAATGGTTAATTCTAAGCCACTGAGTTTGCAGGTGGATTGTTATGCAGCAATAGCTAACTGATACACAGTGTAACTATAAGAAGCAAATAAAGTCTGACCCACAGATCCATGTTATTCTTGGGACTTGGTGCACATGTTTTGCCTCATCCCTGATCTTTGTCTTGTCTCCTTATCACTCAAACACTACCTGGGCAGATTTGGTGCACTGGGAACCTACCGCACGGCCTGAATGCTCTCTTCATAGTGTTCATTCTCTGTGAATCTATTTCTTTTTACAACCACGAAGGCCACCACTGAAGATTGGATCAGAGACTGTCTGCTTTCCCTGCCAGAGCTGAGCTGAAAGTTATGTGTTCTGGAATCCCACAGTGGGGCCTTGCATCAATTTCCCCTTGAGAGCAATATTAAGTGCAGTGCTTATATCCACAGTTGTGTAAAAATGTGTTTTTGATGTGACATGGTTTCACTGAGCTCTCATGAACTGACGAAAAAACCAGACCGATACACACACTTGATTTTGATCAGCCCACCAACCACTGTTCCTCTGGTATACAAGGAAGTCATTTAGGGAAGCCTGCAGTAACTCCCTAAGTCTCTGAAACCAAAAGCCATAAAATCACGCCTAACAGGAAACATTCAACATCTATTACATAAAAATGACTTCTAAAGAACACAGACTTGGTTTGAAACAATTTCCTGGAGGATCTATGTTATATCACTTATTTTCAGAGCTTCATCTCCAAACTGAAGCACCTCCCACCATTCCCAACACGAGCCTGTCCAACCAGATCCCTTTCAAAGATTTGCCTCAACAGAGCAAGACACATGACACCCTACTGATAATGGTCTTGTCCAGGACACACTCACAACAGTTTGTAATTGAATTGGGAAGGCTTAGTTAATTACTCAAATATTTGACTATGAACAGTGTTCAAGATGTATAATTCAGAACCGAATCAAGTCTGAAGCTTGAAACTTTCCTACTTCTGAGAATTAAGACTTGCTGTTCTGTTAGGTTTAACCAATGCAGTCATGTGTTCTCATTTATTAGGATTAAAATCTCAAATTAGTGCCTAGCAGATTCATGCCACATTTTGCTCACATGTGTGGAAAAATTGAGCATAATTCATTACAATGTTTGGTTGCTTTGTTTCCCCTGCTGCGGTGTTCTTGGTCACTTAAAAAAGCACATACTGCTTATTCCAAAAATCTGTGATGAAGTCAATGTATTCCCCCTTGAAAATACCTTGGGTCTTCAAGGGCCGAGTTGGGCATGACATTTCTTAACGTTAATTTTGAATCAGACTTTCCCCTCCCTAAGGAATGAAAGAGAGACAGATAAATAAGCAACTTTTCAGGCAGTCGAAGGGTTGTTAGCACAGAGAAGAGCCTGAGCTAGCGGCATATCCTGTTTGCGACCGTGGAGGTAAACTATGGCTAAGTGTACAGACTTCTGTATTTGATAATTAGGTTTCAAAAATAAATAGTTTCAAAGGAGCACATTTGTCTTAGCTTTGAGAATACTTTTTGGAGAGAATAACCAGGCCCTTAATTATATCACATCTACAGGAAATTTTTAAAATTGTGGTTATGGTCATAAATTCTGATTTTGTGTGTGCCTGTGTGGTCTCCCCCACATCCATGCGAGGCGGTCCCCAGCTTCCCTAAAAGTTTGCCTTTGGGGTAAGCCCAACATCTAGAAGAAAGAGCATTAGGAAAGATGTGAATACAGTATCCACGTCTGTCATGTGTACTGTATCTGATAAATTTGTTCATGGCTTTTGTCATCTCAAATGCGAACCGTTGGGCCTGTCCTCAGAGATGGGCGAAGGCAGCTGCCTCTCTCTGTATTCCTCAGCACTCATTCCACTGAATTTTGGTGGAGGGGAACAACTAGAAGCGAGAAGAAATGGGTAACATGTTTAATTTTAATAGTCATAGGCACCATACCTAGAATTAAGTAAAGCGGTACATTTTGACACAGCACAAAGGTGCCTGTGGAAATGCAAAATTGGTCCTGTTTTTGTCTTTATTATTTTACCAAATAATGTGCCTGATTGCTATCCTGTCTCTTATTCCACCTCTAACTCCACTCTGAGACTGGCATGTTCTACCTTACTAACATGCTCTCTGTATTTTCACTGGGTAGTTGTTACTTTTACTCATTTTAATCACGGCAGAGAAAGATACAAATCAGGACAGATAACTGTCGATGTCGCTGACACTTGGAGTTCTCAAAAGGCAATGGGTTTACATGTTTTGTTTGGTCCATGAAATATCTGTTCACATTATACCCTTTAGTTGAATCTGGATTTCAGTCTTCTCTTGAAAAATCTTCAGATTTTGAATAATGGTTTGGCAATTATCTATTGGAATGGAGTAACGGCTGCCCCCTATGGATGGGGCATCTACTCACTAGCTCACCAAAATTCCCAGCAATTCCACTCTGTGGGCTTTATTCATTTGCTTTATTATTATTTTTTTTTTTACAATTTTTTTTTATCCTCTCCCGAGGACATTTTTCCATTTTTGTTCAGATAGAGTGAGAGGGAGAGGGAGAGAGAAAACATCAAAGTGAAAGGGACACATTGAGCGGCTACCACTCGCACGACCAACCAGGGCCGGGGACAAACTGCAGCCGAGGTACGTGCTCTTAGTGGGAACTGAACCTGGGTCTCTCTGGACCGCAGGCCGACGCTCTAACTGCTGAGCCTAACTGGCCAGGGCTACAATTTTATTTTTTAATATATTTTTTATTTCTCAATTATAATTGACATCCACTATTATATTATTTTCAGGTGCACAACATAGTGATTAGACATTTGTATAACTTACAAAGTGATTGCCCCAATAAGCCAGCACCCATCTGACACCATACCATTATTACAATACTATTGACTATATATAGTCTCTATGTTACATTTCACATCCCTATGACTGTTCTGTAACTACCAATTTGTACTTTTTAAGCTCATCACCTTTTTAGCCCATCACCACAATCCCCCTCCTATTTGGAAAATGTCAAAATGTTCTCTGTATCTACGAGTCTGTTTCTATTTTGTTTTTTAGATTTCACATATAAGTGAAATGATATGGCATTTGTCTTTCCCTATCTGACGTATTTCACTCAGCATAATACCCTCTAGGACCATCCGTGCTGCTGCAGATGGCAAGATTTCATTCTTCTTCATGGCTGAGTCATATTCCATTGCATATGTGCACCCATCTTTATCCATTCAGGTGGCCCTGAAATAAACTGCCCCATCAAAGGAGGTAGAGAGAGGTAGAGACAAGCTTTATGCTTAACAGGATTTTGCCTAAAAATAGTCTACATAGCTATAAAACAGAAAGTCATGTGAAAAATAATGGCTTAAGTAGAATTTTCTTCCTTTGAAACTACATGGAAGCAATTTTTTATTTTAATTATAAATCTCAAAGTATTATGAGATTTAGGAAGAATGACAATTTTATAGTACTCAAATAGAAATTATTGGCTAAAAGCAGGGAAGTACTGATCTCCAGTTCAGAAGTTGTAACTTTGAAATGAAAATAGCCCTAGTAAGGCAGAAAAATGGGCTATTTAATAAAAGTTCCTTGCAAAGAAAAAAATATAATTTTACTAGAATAGATAATTACAGGTTTAAGAAAAGAGCAATTTAGACCTAGAAATATATACGATCTCTATTTAAGTCATTTACATAGCAATTTTATACGTTTACCACCATTAGTTAAAGCACCAAATGATAGTTAGAACACCCCGGACAATACCATCATTTTGCAGCTCTGAAATGTTACATTGAAGTCTTAACACACCTTTTAAGGCACTGGAAGTACAAAATGTAGAATGAATCTCTTCCTGAAGACATTTCAAGTGATAGCAAACAGTCTAGTCTTGAATTTGAAAACTGACCCAATTCCAAGGTCATTTTAGGTCTTTCTTGTGGCCTTGGAGAATTCAGAGGGTTACAATGGCCCTTCTTTCTCCCCCCAGCCCCACCAAGACACTCTCTCAAGTTTTACTGCAGAATAATTGTATTTTACAGGTAATTTGTGCAGCGTGCTCCACCCTCTCAATGCAGAGCCTCAAAAGCAGTGGATTGCAAACTGCATGACTCAAATTTGGTTCCAAGCAAGCTGGGGAAAACTGGAGAGAGATGGGTCTAAAGCTCAAGGTAGGGTCTATATAAGTCAATGATTGTTGAATGGGAGTCTAATTCCCAGAGAACAGCGTCAAATTGTAGGTCCTGAAGATAAGAACTAAGCAATAGCCCATCCGGTGTGGCTCAGTGGTTGAGCGTCGACCCACGCACCAAGAGGTTGCCAGTTCAATCCCCGGTCAGGGCACAAGCCCAGGTTGCGGGCTCGATCCCCAGTGGGGGGCATGCAGGAGGCAGCCAATCGATGTTCTCTCTCATCCATGTTTCTATCTCTCTCTCCTTCTCCTTCCCTCTCTCTCTAAAATCAATAAAAAAAAATTATGCCCTGGTCAGTTTGGCTCAGTGGTTGGAGCGTTAGCCTGCTGACCAGAGAATCCCAGGTTTGGTTCCCACTACGGGCACATACCAATAAAAAAAAAAAAAAAGAACTAAGCAATAGATTAGAACCCAATAGGCAGGCAAGGGTCAAGCTCTATAAAGTGAATGCTAACAGCTAACATGTACAATACTCACCTTCTGCTGAACACTATTCTACATTCTTTGCTTGCATTAATTCATACAAGCCCCAACATCAATAGGCTCTGTTATTAGGAAACTGGAACACAGTTCATTGAACAAGCAAAGACATGTAGAAGGGCCACCCTAAGAAGACCGCAGCAGCATATGACTTGTCTTACTGAGGCCTGGACTAATCCCGAGAAGACCAAAAGTCACAGGAAAACCTATGTTTGGGAGAAGCAGCTGCTTTTGAAAGACAGAGTCTGACATTTATTTCTTTTATACATCATTCCATGTTTAGATAGCGCCTTACGGGTATAACGTCCCCGATCTTTCCATTAGAGAAGGGAGAAGAGGAAGGGACTTGTTCAAGGTTACAAAAGGCAGAGCAGTAACGGAAAATACTTTAACACTTTCTAGCTAATCCAGGGTCCTACGTGCGTGGGATTTAGGATGTGCTACATTAGCACTTAAAAAAATAACTTTCTAGGAAGTAATTATGACTTGGCTCTGAGCCTCAGCTCTGTACCTGGGACTCCAGGGGGACGGTGCATGCCTGCCAGTTTTATGGAGGTCGGTGTACAATAGCATTTAACAATGCAGCCGTGGGTGGGAGACTGGGTGAGGTTGCGAGAGCAGCAGAGACAATGAGTACCCAGGGAGGAGAGGGGGCAGTGGGAAGGCTAAACATCTAATGCCGTAGCGTAGGGCCCGGGCGGCCTCAACAAAGACTTGGGAAGAAAATAATAAAATCAGCGATAATAATACAATTAGAGTGATTCCCAAATAATTATTTTATTTTAAATTTTCACTTAAATTCAAAAGGCAAGTATTGTCATGCCCATTGTTTTGGGTGTGAAAACTGAGGTTTAGGGCCAGGAAGTCAGGTTAGGCAGCCATTAGGTGGCAGGACCTGGTCCAGGTATTCCCGTCCATGCTGTGGTCTCTGCATGAGTGAGGAGAGGCTGTACGGATCAGTCGCTCACCACCATCCGCGGGCCCACTGCAACCACGGCAAGCTTTTATTGCAGTGAAACTGACCCCTCCTCAGAGCCACGCCCTCTTCCTTTTGTGGAACTAACCGACCTACTAAGAAATTTGAGAGAACCTAATTTATGAATCTCAAGATGGAAAAATCTCCAGAAGGACTGTGCCCTTGGCCCTCTCAACACTGTGTTCTCCCTCTGCAGTTTTCGTTGTCCAAAGGGAGCGTTTCAGAGATGGCACAGTGGGGGAAACCTTTTCCTTGACACTCTACATAAAGCTTCTGTCTAGGAAACACCTTATTGTGTGACAGAAATGAGTGTCTTTAACTCAAAACAACAAGAGACTCCAAAAAAGGGCAAAACTGTTGTTTCCACAACACAGTCTCCCTGCCCACTGTCATATGTATGCACACATTCCCCAGCGAAGAAGCCCGTGCCTACTGATGGAGAGACAGAGGCATTGTGGGAGCAGGTGCCCATCTAAGCGTCAGCAACAGAGGCAGCAGCTTGGTACCTGCTTATTTTTCTGGCACCCAGAACTGGCATTCACTTCCAGCCTCAAATTCCGTGCACTGATTCCTTTTGGGGAACAAAGAGAGAAAATGAAGAACTAGTGTAGAGTGTTTTATACAGGGAGTCCATACATATTATGGCATTTTATAACCACAGTTTTATTGCCATGGAACAGATAGAAAACCCAGAGTCAGAGAAGAACACACACAAAATAGGAATTCATGACCATAACCTCAATTAAAATTATTTGGCACCTGTGGCATAATTACAGGCCTGGTTATTATTTCCAAAAAGTATTTTAAAGTTAAGACCCAGACAGTAAATGGAAGAGGGAAACCCCGTACCCAGGTCTTTTTCATTTTCAGAGAGGAAAATGGGTAAATGAAATGGAAGATCCAGAGAAAAGACAGTGGCTAAATAAATAGAAGAATTCTCTACTCGCAGTCAATGTTGAAGTTCAATTCCAGTATTTTATCAGATATGTGTACCTCTGTTTCTTGTCTCTTCAGGAAAACTGTGAAGAACCAAACCAGGATGTGAGGGCTGGCCTCCTCTTTCCCATTGTACACAGGCAGAAAACCTTCTCATTCCATAATCCAGCCCCCTGCTACTTAGAAGTGTGGTCCAATGAATCAGAAACATGAGCATGCCCTGGGAACTTGAAGAAACAGTCTCAGGCCCCACCCCACATCTACGAATGCAACGAGATCACCATGTACATATATTAGACTGAAGAGCACAAACCTCGACTTTTTCTCACCTCTCTCTTTAAAGCAGACACATACTCCTTAGAGGAGACCGGTTCTCATCCTGATTCTTCCAATCCTAGATGCTAGCAGTGAAGGTGTGAATTGACTAGATATAGAATTCTTTCCAATTATTTCATGCAGACTCTCAATTAAAAATTTCATGTCCCAAAGAAGCCCTTGGCATTTCAGCAGCTCATCGGGGGGGTATTTGGAATCTCCTTCCTCTTTGTAATGTAAAACCGTGTCCATCACAAGGCCGTGGACTTCATGGTCTTCATCCTCTCCATACGCACAGTGTGAAGTACACCACGCAGCAGGTGCCATCCCTGAGTTCTAGGACCAGCTCAGCCACTGCACTTTCAGCCTCTGTAAAACTATATCTTTTTCAAAGTACTTAAGAAAAAATTCTCTTGTCTTTAGATTCCCCCATACCCAACCCAATTTGTTTTATAAATAAATGTGGGTTATTTTTTCCCAAAGACATGTAGCGATATTCACTGGATCAAACTGCTTTCATTATGGGTTTGGGGTCTTTATCCTAAGTATGCCTTTCCTGGCAATAACTACGACATATTACCAATGACAAAACACGTTCACCCATATTCTCTATGTCACCGAGCACAGCCCTATCCTTTTGTGAAGCAATCTGTTGAATTTTCTTCCTCTGCTTTTTCCTCCCCCATCTCCCTTTTTTGGCACGTGCGCGTGCGCGCGCACACACACACACACACACACTTTTCAATAATTTGGTAGCAATGAACAATTAACCAAAGTATACTTTCACTACACCAGGAAAGCTGGGTCATAAAAGTGCATGTACTTTCATGGGCACCAATAACATGTGAATTAGGCAGAACCAAATAGTGACAGGGCTAATTGGATCACCTCTTTTCAAGTACAAACACGAGGCTCGAGAGTGATCCCCTCCTGTTTCCCAGGGGGACTGGAGAAGGGAAGCTGACAAGTGAGGACGGAAGGCAGGTATGAGTGTTTTTTTTCCGTTTATTTGTATGAAAGAAAATGATAAAAGACTGAAGTTCCCTGTGCCTCCTGCATTTTTAACAACCTGTTTTCTAGCTACCTAAAAACCTTTTATAAATTCAGCTGTCCCCCCCTGCCCCGCACAGGCCTGGATGTGTGTCTGCGATGTGTCAGGGGTGGGGTTTGGAGAAAGCTTACAGTGTGATTGCAGGTGGAGCTCTTGCTTCTCACTGTGTATGGCCAGATCAACCTTTCACCAAAAAACCCTTGTCACAAATCTCAGTGATTTCAATCACGGGGTCATTTTCCTTATTTTAAATATAAGTGTAAGCACCGTTCTTTTAATCTTTTGGAAATGATACAAGGGCTGGCATGAGATAGAGGTGGACAATATTTGTATAAAAATACCAATTGAAAATGTTACATTTTAAGCCTTTTATTACAAAAGACATAATCCATGGTGATTTTTATTGCAATACTTCATATGAGTATCACTTCCTCATGATCAAACATGTTTGTCTATGCTTTAAAATAGTCTAGATTAGCCTTATAGGACACTTATGAAGCGAGTCTGATTACTACCCATAAAAGTGTTTTGCTAAAATTGATTTGATTAATTCATTCTCCCACAGTTTTCACCCCTTATCTTGTAGGTCTATAATTTACAGGATACATCAACTCACCTTACTTAGTGTTACCAGTGAGTCAAGTCAGACAAGAGACTAGCTCTAGGTGCTAGAATCATTAAGTAAGGATATTAAACCCATAAATAAGATTTTCCTGTATGTGTTTTACCAATGAAAAGCTTTTCCTATTGCCACCAATTAACACTAAGAAAATTAAACATCATTTACCAACAAGATTAAAGACATTTTTCCCTCCACACCAATTAAGGAAATCAGAAGGAAAATGTTTTGATTCATGCTCATCATATATATGTAAATATGTCACATAATGGCTCATATTTAGCAAATATGAACTACCAAAACAGAAATGAAAAATGTTTTGGCATCTCTCCGGCCCAAAGCTGGCTAGCAAAAAGTGTGATTTGAAAGTGTTTTAGTCCTGCTGTTAAACATTTACTGATATAAATAGATTAATGGCAGATTATTTTAACCAGAATCACAGTGAACTTTTAAAAGACAGTAAGGGAGAGGCCCCTTCTACTCCCTTACATACAACAGAAAACAAAAGGAACGTTATTACTAGTCTATCCAGTTGAAGACACAAATCCTGGATTACTTTGAGAGAAGCCCTCCTCACTGTAAACACCATAAGAATTGACATAATATTTTAAATTAAAATTCACAAAAGGGAGAAGAGTCATTTTTTTGCATCAGCAACAAAACAATGAGACCAACTGACACGGTTTGAGCAGGGAGAAAGGAGACGTAGACCTGCTGGCACCCAGGTCCAGAATCCATGGGTAACAGAGAACAAAAGTTCCCATGTGCTGTGATGGTCTAGTTCTATCTAGGCTCTTTATGCTAAACTGGAGGCACATTCTCCCAGGACTGCAATGTGTGTGAAGGTGCAAACTGTCAGGATTCATACAGGAAGAAGCAGAAGAACCCAGTTCGGTAACTATCCTTAGCATCCACTAAAACAATGTGGCATGGGAGCCCCAAGCCAGCTGGATGAGACCAGATGGAGGCCACTATAAAATGACCAGACAGGAATGACTAGGCAGAGAGAGAGAAAAACAACTCCCACTCAAGATGAGCACACAAACGAAAATTCCAAAGCAAATGATGGAATTAACATTGAGAAAGACAATCTGGAGCTGAGTTGGTAGACCCTACTTTCCCCTACAAGACAGCTCTCAGTTCCAACCTATGTTGCCTCGACATACGTGCATACCCTCCCAAGTGCTACCTCAACAATTTAACAGTGTATGTGTGCATGTGTGTTGCATGTATGTGAGAAAAGATGGAACTATGTAGCAAATAAAGGTCATGCTGCACTAAATTGTGATAATATTAAAATACATATTGCCAGCTTCAGTGTCATTGAAGTGATCTAATATATTGTTTCCCAGTCAGCCGGTGTGGCTCAGTGGTTGAGCATCAACCCATGCACCAAGAGGTCACCACTTCATTTCCAGTCAAGGTACATGCCCAGGTTGTGGGCCCAATCTCCAGTGGGGGGCATGCAGAATTCAGCCAATCAATGTTCTCTCTCATTGATGTTTGTATCTCACTCTTCCTCTGCCTTCCTCTCTCTCTAAAATCAATTTTTAAAAAGTCTCTTAAAAAATTTAAAAATATATATATTTAAACTTTTTTTTTTCCTTTATTGATTTTAGAGACAGAGTAAGGGAGAGGGAGAGAGAGAGAAAGAGACCTTGATGAGTGAGAACATCGATTGGCCATCTCCTGCATGCCCCCCACTGGGGATCTGGCCCACAACCCCGGGCATATGTCCTGATTGGGAATCAAACTAGCAACCTGTTGGTGCATGGGTTGATGCTCAACCACTGAGCCACACCGGCTGGACAAAAATATGTACATTTATATATTTATATATATATATGGTTTCCCAGAATTTTGAGATAATGTGCCTTAGTATATAAATGCACAATAAATACTCATCAAATTCATTGGGAAAGCATGTTCCATCATGTTAACATATAATCTGTCTCCTAATGAAAGATGAGAAAACAATGCCCTAAGTGTTAGATGATTTAAAGTTGGGTCTAAGTTATACAGCTTGCCAGCTGGGTGAACTTCAGTAAGTCATGTTGCCATCTTTGAATCTTATTTTTCCATCTGTAAAATTATCTGATCATATTAGTTGAATACCTCAAAGATGAAAATATAACAAGAAAATGGATAAAAGCCCCTCTCCTATGTCTCAAATCTCAAATACAAACAAACACACATGATATAAAATTCTACCAATGTTTAGAAACAAGACAAAATGCCCTTGGTGTAAAAGAGATTTTGAAGAATTCCTGAGATGAGAAGCTGTCAGGTTTTTATTAATGGATATGCAGCGGCAGGGAAACCACAAACTCAAACACACTCGAGAGGAAAGGACGCTTCCAGAAATTCCAGGGATAACCGAGTTCCGGAAAATACATGCCAAGAGCAGGACAAAGGCAGTGGGCAATTATCAGAGGAAGTAATTAAAGAACAGCGCTGAAATAGTTGGACAGTCTTCTCTCTCCTCTGCCTACCATGAAACAATGATGTTTTCTCTTCTTTAATTGTTTTTTTAAAAAAGAGGGGGACTGCACAGCTGGGGAGGGAGCCTAGAAAGGGTGTCGTTGCTAGACAGGTAAGCACAGCACAGCCAGCTGGAGGCCATTGTTGACCTTGAGAGCCACAGCAGGGGAGAAAAACTGGAGTTTAGTAGCTGACACCAGCATGTTCTGACTCTGCTCTCTGAAGTCATGGTCCTGCTATGACAGCCCCACGGAGCAGGCCCTGGGAAGGTGTCTCAGGCAACTTACTGGAAGAAAGAAAGTGCCTCATATTCAGAAGAGAATCCTGTCCTATCCTCTGCCTCTTACCTTGTATAACAACTGCAGCCTCCATAACCAAGGCAAGGCATTGCAAAACAAAACCTACAGCCACTAACAGTGAGCGAAACACATCAAATACCGAAGATAAAATTACACCCCTAAATAACTAGAAATGAAAGGAAACCAACCACATGAGAGATAAACCCAAAACTCAATTAAAAAAAAAAAAATCTAGGTTCTATGGGAGAATATTAATACAATAAATGGAGAGAAATCCCAGAGGTATCCCATCTAGAAAGTAAAATAATAATAGAAATGTTAAATGTAGTTGTTCTATAGGCTGAATAACAAATTATCCCAGATTTAGGAGTTTAAAACAACATGCATTTATTATCTCACATTTTTAATCGATCAGGAGTCCAGGTATGGCTCAGCTTAGCCTTCTGCTCAGGATCTCACAGGCTGTATTCAAGGTCTTATGTGAAGCTCAGGATTCTCTTCCAAGCTCATGTGGTTGCTGGCACAATTAATTTTCTTGCAGATGTCAAACTCATGGCAACTTGTTTCTTCAGGGACAACTAGACTCTCACTTTTAGAACCTCTTTTAAAGGATTCACCTAATTAAAGGAAACCCATTTAGGAAAATCTCCTTTTAATTAATTTGAAGTCAGTTGATTAGGAAATATAGTCAATAATGTTGTAGTAGCTGTGTATGGAGCCAGGTGGGTACCAGAAATATTGGGGGGAACACGTTGTAAAATATATAATTGTCTAACCACTGTGCTGTACACCTGAAACTAATACAAAATACTATTGAATGTAAATTGTAATTGAAAAAAATAAAAATATATCAATTGATTAGGGATCTCATTATTTCTGCAAAATCTCTTCATCTTTGCTGTATGATATAACATAGTCACGGGGAGTCATATCCCATCCTTCGCCACATTCTATTGGTTAGAAGCAAATTACAGGTCTTGCCCTCACTCAAGGAGCGGAGACTATACAAGATTTTGGGTCATTAGGGGCTATAGAATTTTGCCTACCACATAAAAGAATATGGAAATCTTAAAATATAATGATCGAAAAATAAGTAAAACTCAAATCCTGAATGGCTTAAGAGAATGAACATATCTGAACATTAAATTGAGGTTATCATTGAAATCTAATTTACATACATCAAAATGCACAAATTAATGAATATAAGGGTCCATACCCCATCAAAGTTTTCTAGTGCATCTTTTTAGTCAGTCCTAACCATGTCTCCAGCAAATACTCTTCTGGTTTCTATTACCATAGATTAGTTTGACAGCTAAAGAATAAAAATTCTAAATTTTTAAAAAATTTTTCCTTGTTCCCAATCTTATGATAAAGACTTCAGTCTTTCAACATAAAGTGTATTGTTTCTGTAGATGTCCTTTGTCAGGAATTCCTAGTTTGTTAAGTTTCTAAATCATAAATGGGAAAACACTGTCAAATGGTTATTCTGTATCTGTTGAGATAATAATACAGTTTTTTTTTTTCTTTTTATCTTGTTAATGAAACTAATTGATACTTGCTAATTGATACTCAAAATGTAAACCAATCTCTCATTTCTCTGATAAATCCCACTTGGCATTACTACTGATTCTTATTATATATTGCTACATCTAATTTGTTTTCTAAGAGATCTTAGACTCTCGCTTTCTTTAATTGTAACAGCTTTGTCTGGTTTTGGTAATAGAGGTTTGTTGCCCTAATAAAATTAAATAAGATTTTGTTCCTCTATTTTCTGGGAAAAAGATTAAAAGTTTACATAGGATTTGTATTTTTCCTTACTTAAAGGTTTCAGTTCAACACTAAATCATAGGGATTTATTTGTAGGAAGGCTTTAAATAATTAATTTGATTTTCTTAACAGATACAACAGTAGTTTGATTTTCTATTTATTCTTGTGTCAGTATTGTTAACTGTGTTTTTCAAGAAATAGGTCCATTTCATCTACATTAAATTGCATAACATTGTTTGTAACATTCCCTTGTTATCTTTTACAATCCTAAAGATTTGTGCTCATGTCCCCGCTTCCATTTCTATTAGTGATCAGTCTACTAAGGGTTTATTAATTTTAATGGGGTGTTCAAAGATTCAACTGCTGGTTTTGTTGATTTCTCTCTCTTCTTTGTCCATTTCCTGTTTTACTGATCTCTACTTTTACCTTCAGTGCCTCATTGATTCTATTTGGATTAATTTGCTTTGGGTGGGCATTGATTGGCAAGGAGCAAAGTGATGAAAAAGTTCTATATCTTGGTAGAATTATGGGTACATGAGAATATGCATTTGTCAAACACATCAAATAATACACTGAAGATTTATGTACTGCCCTTTATATTTCTGTATGCAAATTATACCTCCAAACACTGTAAAAAATATAAACTCTAACTGGTGGGACTGTGTTTCACAATAATAGTATAAACACTTCTGAAACAACTATCCTTGTATTCTTGAGTTGAGGAAATGTGTATTTATATTAAAGATAATGGGAGCCAAGTTTCTTGCTTTTAGAGAAGGGAGTAACAAATATGAAAAATGGCAAGACCCTGCGATGTTTGTTGGTTTGGAACTGCAAACACAGTGTCTTTCACTTGGCCTCAAACGTTTCCCGAAGGATAACATACGTGTGTGTGTGTGTGTCTATGAACAGAGAGACAAGAAACAAAGACGAGGAGAACACGATCAGGCTATTAAAATATATAAACAAGTGGTAATATACAAGACTCCTTTGCCCTTTTCTTGCATTTTTTCTTCCAGAAATTTTGATGCAATATAAAATGTGAAGATTTCAAAAAGTGAGCCCTGCTCTACAAACGGATGTTCATGTATTTCATCATTTCACAACTGAGAGATGTTCTCTTCGCTGGAGACGATGAGGACAGCTCTGGGTTGTGCCCAGGGTAGGGCTGGCCGATTTCCATGTGGAAAGGTAAAGAACAAAAGCCCAGGGCACACTCTCTGGAAACAACATCATTGAGACACGTTTGTTCTTCAGGGACCCGAAATAGAAAACATTCTTCTTTTTAAGAACACTTGCTGGGAGAGATTGGGGAGCCACCAAGGTTAGCACGATGGTCACAGAAGCCACCTTAGGAGCAAGATTCTATAACCTCTCTAGTAATTTTCCATGCTTCGGACAAAGAATTGTCTGTAACTTTCAAAGTGTCCTCTTTTCTAAGATCTATGAGGCAGGTTCATTTCCACGTTTTCCTATTCCTAATTTGGGAACAAGGAAAGCTGTGATTAGGATGTCTTTTTGGCACTCATCGTATGCAAACCCCTGCCGAGGCCTTTCTCAAAAATTGAAACGAAAGAAATGTTATATATTGTGTTTTATTTCACCTCCCTCCCCCCACCACTCTTTGGTATGTGCATGTAAAGATAAACATTTCAAATTGCCACAATGTAATTTAATTTCTTTTAAGGTCTGACAATGTCTTAATAGCAACACATCACTAAAGAGCCTGTTTAAGATTGCTACCTCAATTTAACCTTCCATCTAAGTACTTATCTATGTACTTTATTCCAAATCCTATCACACTAAAAAAAAAAAATGCACATTTCTTTGGTTCCGATTGGGTAGAAATGGGATGATATCATTTGAGGAAGGGAATTGTCTGTTTTCCCCTCATGTCTGATGCTCAGGACTCTCCAGAAGCCTTTTTTTTTTTTTTTTGGCAACACTGACATGTCTATGAGCTGGGACAGAGCCTGGGGCCAAACATTCTCTATTTTTTATTTTTTAATGATATAGGTTTCTATTGGGAGAATAGATTTCTTGTTTCTAGAAAACATACAGAAAGTATGAATATTACTTCTGAGATTAGTCTATTTTATTTCTAATAGGCCATGTTTTGGGTACTACCAGATGTTAGCATATTCTTAATTCAAATCATCAGGTTCAATTACATCACCAGGAAGGGTCATTGTGTTCTTCCTGTATTTGAGCTATTAATAAAATATGTTTTTAATTTTCAAAATTGCTTGGCTTTGGAATGGGCCATTCCTCGAGGGAGTTGGAAATACAGGAAGGCAGACAGCATATTTGGACCACTGAGGTTTCCTAAGACCAAAATAAATTTTTATAACCATTTCCCCTTTGATACTTCATCTTATGTTGTCTGATATAACACTGACTTAAATTCTCTCATTAGCACCGATGATGGCATTTTCATTAGAGCACGTCTATCTGGTTAATGAACCCAACATTGTTTTAAATGGCTGTAAGACAAAGAGATTACATGCACGTGTGTGTGTGTGTGTGTGTGTGTGTGTGTGTGTGTTCGTACATGTTGTAAAGACAGTCAAATTCTTTTCTGCAATCCAAAGCCTTTCTACTCCTGACTTGAAATCAAGGGAATACACCCTGTGGGAAGCATTTGCCCAATCCGGTGCACAAATGTTTTGGCTGTGAAATAGTGGGGACATATGGAAATCATTTTCCTTACGCAAAACATGGCTGAGTTAAGTCACACCTAGGCAAAGGTTTCCTTGGTGTTCAAGAGCCAGAGTAGTTCAAGGGGCAAGCCTGGCCCTGCTATTGTACTTCTTAAATGTCAGTGAGCTTATGGGCCGAAGGGAATGAGAAACTTATTTTCTCAGTATCAAAAGAGATATGTTCTAGAAGATTATTACTTAAATTATTTTTAAATGTCCATGTTGTTGCTATTTGAGCACCATTTTATTTTACTGTTTTTTTAATGAATGTCCAGGTTGTATTTCACATTCAGAAAACCAGAAAGCAATTTTACTGAAGTAATGGGCAGAGGCAGTGTCTAACAGACTGCATGGAAAAATCCTCTAAGGCAGAGATGGCAAATAGGTTTCACACTGCGTGACCATTTTAATCAGTTGGCAGTGACTGCAGGAGACATGGATTGAAAGGAATGCGAGTGGTGAATGAGAGCCGTTCTTGATTAATGATGTCTGCCCTGGGCCTGGGCTGAGACGTACCAGCACTTCTCTGTGTATTTACCAAGCTACCAGATGGTCAGATTTGGTCAGTTTTCCACAAGTACCCTATTTTAAGTACAAACTCAGAAATGTGCCTTACAGAGAAACAGTTCCTGACATTATAACAAAGGACACGACTGTGCTAAAGGGTAAAAATAAGCATGACTTGAAATGAGACAAGGCACAGTGTCATGTCCACTCCACAGTCATCGTAGATTTGCCTCTGGGCCTTCTCGCGCCAACTGAAAGGGGAAAGTTTAGATGTCAAATTCACAGTCCCTAAGGTAAAAAAGAACAGTTTCTCAGGTAGCTCACACATATTCTTTTTAAAATTTTTTTTCCTTTATTGATTTTCAGAGAGAGAGGAAGGGAGAGGGAGAGAGAGACAGAAACATCGATGAAAGAGAACATCGATTGGCCTCCTCCTGCAAGCCCCTCACTGGGGATCGGGCCCACAATCTGGGCATGAGTCCTGACCAGGAACCGAACTGGCGACCTCCTGATGCATGGATCGATGCTCAACCACTGAGCCACACCGGCCGAGCAGCTCACACATATTCTTAATATGAGGATCAGCCAAGGATTTTACTGGAAAGTCATCGAGGGGAGAGAATGCCATAGAGTCAAGAACACCTTTAACAAAATGCCATGAGGAACTTAACAGGCCTGTTTTGATAATGGCTCTCCCTTAAGCTGATAGCACGCCCCCAAAACAGAATTCAAGAACAGCAACTTTTAGGCGGTCAAAAGGTACAAACTTTCCATGATAAGGTAAATAAGCTTTAGGGATGTAATAGAAATGTAATGTTCAACATGATAACTATAGTTAACATTGCTGTATGGTGCACATAAAAGCTGTTATAAATGTAGATCCTGAGAGCCTCATCTCAAATACAATTCTTTTTGTATCATTATGAGATGATGGCTTATTGTGGTAATAATTTCATGATATATGTAAGTCAAATCGGTATGTTATACATCTTAAATGTATACACTGCTGTATGTCAATTACATCTCAGTAAAATGGGAAGAAGAAAAAAAAAGTAATTTTGCAGGAGACTATGCAAATGTGTTCTTTACTGATCTCATTAAGTGATATTTTTTTTATTTCCATGTCAAGAAATCTTTTAATATTGATTTTTTTCCTCCAGAATTTAGAAAATACTGAGTGACTACAAGCTTAAGACTGTGTTGTCTGATAAATAACTAGAATGTCTATATTCCATGAATAGTTCTGCATAGACTGGAAGATGATCTAATTGAAGTAAGGGTCAACTAATTATGGCTATTGAATAACCTAACACAGATAAGTGTCCAGATGGAAGTCCAACCTGTCTCCAAGCTTCAGGGTACAGCAAAGAAGTTGGTGTTCTAGCCTTTCTCCAGCAAGAACTGATATATTCAACCCCTAGCTTTCTTGTAAAACACAAAAGTGTATATAGCATATGAATTAGGCACACAATTTCAGTTATTCTATTATTTTATTGTCAGTCCTCTCCTAAAGCCAAACAGAACTTGAGTTATAAAAACATCAGAACATCGTAATTTGACACTACAAAAATGTATTGTTTAGAAGCCCAGTCACACAAGGAAGGAGTCATCTGATCAAATAAGTTAACTAAAGCATACATAAATCTAGATAGCTTCTATTCCTAGCCTTGAGCTTTTCAATTTGAGTTTATGAATCCTAATAGGCCAATTAGCTTAGCTGGTTAAAGCATGGTGCTAATGATGCTAAGGTCAGGAAGCTGGTCTCCTAGGAGTCTGTGAGTTTTAAATACAAAAAAATAAAATAAAATAATTTCCACAGCCATAGCTTGAACCTTTAACCACAATCATCCACCTCACAATGGCTCAACCTTGTTCCAAATTGAGACCAGGTCAGTGCATGTAGATAGCGCATAGCCACCTTTTACTACCACGGGGTTACACAAGCACACCTGGCCGACTGATGGTGGGCTACTCCTAGAAGGAAGACATTCCTATGACTTTTGCCTCTTGGTCATATTAGCTTTGCTATTCCCATGCCATGCCAAATACACATTGATTTTTTTAAGTTCAGTTTCAACTCAACTCAACAAGGATAATGAAATTCAGATGCAAGAGGGCAGAGACTAAGTTTTATTGAACATCTATTATGTCAGACACCTGTGGACACCTTATGTGCATTATGTTATTTAATCATCACGTCGGCCCTGCTGGAGAATGTTTGCACACGTGCACGCACGTACTTGCAACTGCAAGACTGGTTTTTGTGTATTGGAGTCAGACAGAGGCGAGTCCCTGATCCCTTAATTGCTAGGTGGGTAATTTATATGAGTTATTCAGCTTCTCAAATTTTGATTTTTCTGTAACTAAATGAGGAAGCACCTTCCTCACAGAGGGAATGTTAAAATTACACGTCGTAATGCGTCGTAATGCACATGAATAGCATAGTTCCCAGGACATGGCATCATTCTAGGGAAACGAAGAAGGAGAGAGAGTGAGAAAACAGAGACAACGAAGTTACTGTAAGACTATTATTTTCCATAGTCTCATACTTCCAGAGTGAGACAATAACATTTCAATAAAAATGCTCGTGTCTAAAATATCTAATACAGGGGTTGGCAAACAAGTTTCCTTAAAGGGACAGGTAGTAAGTATCTGGATTCTTGCAGGCCGTATGGTCTCTTTCACAACTACTCAGCCTTTGGAGTGAGGCAGTAACTGCAGACAACTTCTAAACAGAAGGGTGTGGCTGTGCTCCAACAGACCTTAATTTACTAAGACAGGCAGCAGGCTGGAACTCTCCCACAGGCCATTGTATGCCAAAGTCCGGTCTAAAATGTCTTGCTATTTGGTTACAAATTAATACCCTGTTAAAAGTAACTTTTTATAGTGAGACTCTAAAACTCTGAACAATTTCTAATTTTGCATTATTATTCACAATTTTCAATCGCTGTCTTTCAAAGATTTTTGTTCAGCTAATGTCGAGATCAGCTAGATTTGGCCCTCATTACAATGCTGTTGGAAATGAACACGGAAGCAGGGTACGGGAGATAAGTTTAAAAGCATTTGCCAGGGAGAAAGAATCTCAGCAGGCATCCCTTTCCTATTTCCCAGGTGATTAGGAATTAATATATCAACATGATGGACATGGTGGAGTTTCAAATTAGGCACTGCAGAGTGCAATCAAGGTTCATCGCATCCTTGGGAAAATTCAATGTCTGTTTACAGGTTACAGAAGTCTCTGGACCTTCCTGTGCCTCCTGGGTATTGTGAGGCTGAGGCCCAGGCCTGAATATCCGTCCTCGGTGGGAGGAGTTTCTCAATGCTTGTTGGCAAGTTTATAAATGGTTATTAAACGATGACTTGGGGAATGAGACTTAGAGAATGACAAAGGAAAAAAATTGTACAAAAATATTTGTGTATATTATCATAACTCTGATTATGTGCAAAATTCCTCTACACAAGGAGATTATTTTTCTATCATTCTTTTTGAGGCCTTGATAAGAAGAGTTCCTACTAAAGATAATAAGTAATCACTTATTGAATAATATGTTTTGAGTTGCAGTAAATCCCAACATCATTTAACTGTAAGCCGGGCTTGCATCAATCAGAAAAATGATGCATGCTTTGTTCAAAGGAAAAAGACTGAAAAGTAAGAGGAAGAAGAGGGAAATGGCCAGATCTTTGTCAATGATTTTGTAGAACGCATCAAAATAGAATCATTTTGTTTGTTCCCACTGGTTTTAATCAGGTTAACCTTCTATCCCAAAATCACTTTGCCAGCTGACTATTTAGTGTTATTTTCTGTTGCCATAGAAGTCTAGAATTCTTATAGGATAGAAGAATTTTGAAGAATGGTGTTATAGAAGAATTAAATGACCAGAGCGTTTTGTCTTCTTCACTTGGGCCTGATTTAACCGCAAGGTTCATGAAAGGGAAGGTTTTCCCATTTCCCTCTATAAGTCACACTCAGGTGCAATCTGTATTGTGAGCTATCTGCTCAGAATAGTGCCAGGTTTTTAGTCACTGAAATGTCGGTTCCCTGATGCAAATGATCAGAAAGAAGCGAGAACGGGACTGGTTCCTCTGTGCTGCATTGTCACGACCGGGGAAGGGCCACCTGCTTTCTTCCTCACCTCTGACATTCTTCCCCCTCACACATTTGAGACATGCTAGGATGTCTCTCCCTGCTTCTGACAGCTCCGATTTCTTAACCTCCCTGGAAAATATTGGTTTTAAATAAGGCAATGCTCGTTGTAAAGAAAGAATTGCTCAAAGAATTAAGTAGTCATGACAAGGTAATTTCTGGCAAAGCTATTCATTCATTGTATCTGAATACATATATCCTGCTTCTCCCAACCTAGGAGCATAATAAGGACATTCCATTTAGTAGACTCCATAATAAAGTCTAAGAGGAGTCTCGTTAATTGGTTTCCAGCTCCAAATGTCAACATCATCCAATCACACTAAAAATCTGGTGTCACCCATAAGAAATGTGAGCATTTTGTGTGCGTTGTAAACATCTGTGGCATTGAAATGCTGGACAGCTTTGCATGTAGATCATTTTATTTCAAATAATTAAATCCGTCTGGCATTGTTAATACAAAACAAAGAAACATCAAATTCAAAGTAATTGGACTGCATGCTTTTCACCTCCAGCTCAAACGCAGAAATAGAACTTGGGTCAGTAGACATTTACAGGAAGGTGTCTCCACCCCAATTTGGCCGAGAAGAACATGTTAGCATTGTTCTGAATTTTCAGTAATATGCATGGCAACTAAAATAGGTCTAAGACTTGAAAGAAATTTGGGTGTATCCAATGAAAATTAGACCCCAGGACAATAAGAATCCTGACAGATAGTATTGATGTTACTTGTTTGAAACCAATATACCCAGTTGCTTAGGCTAGAATATTAAATTAATTGAGAAGCACTGTTGAAAAACAATATACTTATACAATGTGCCTAAGCCAATCAGATTATAGAGTTTTTATTTTGAGCACACCAAAGCAAGGCAATTGACTTTTATATTTGTTTTTCTTTTCAAAGCCTATCTTATGTTTAATATCTTACTTAGTTTATCCAAACCTTAGTAACAGGGTAGGCTGAACATTAGTATTTCTACCTAACCCATAACGAAGCTTTTGAATTTTTCTTTGTCACTTTTAAAGTCGACAGCCACCATGAATTCTATGGAAACACACAAACAAGGGAAACCAAACAGGAAACCCTCTTCTTTTTTATTATTATCAGCAGGAAATTTAGCTCAGGAAGCACAATAAAACCTTGGCCATTCAGAATCCTTCGGGAATGGATCCTTCCAGAAAGCCAAGCTTTGGAAATCCCTTAGGGTACACTCCCTTAAGTCCTGAAAGTAGGTTATTTAATTACTCTGAATTGAAACACTCTGAAAACATACTGGGCATACCCTGCATATTAACTGGATTGGTTATTTCTTAATTAGTCAAAAGAATTTTAACACAAATCATTTACTTCAATACTATTTCAATGTCCATAGATTCCCCTGAAGAATGCAGAACACTTTGGCAATTAACTAAGTCACTCTAGTTGGGTGTGTGTGGGTGTGTATGTATGTGTGTGTATGTGCATGTTTTCATTGCATTTACCTTTGGAAGATTTTCTGTCATCTTTGCGATCAACATTTTTTTCATAAATCCTCCCTTTTAATTTGCAAAATTGAGTATAGAGAACCAAGCCTGTTAAAACGATAGTAAAGTAAGTGTATTTGGAATAAGCAGTAGGTAAAAACCTGAGTTCTTCTGTGGACATCTAGAAGATGACTTTACCTCATGGAGTGTGCGATTTCTCAACCAAACCAAACCAAACAAAAGTCAAGTGAATGAACTTTTACAGTCTGGACCCAATTAGTGTTCTTAACTGTGTAGACACAGTATAACAGAGAATGGTTTGGACAAATTTTAAAATAATAGCACAATAGACATGCATCTGTATTTAATGATAATTTGGGTCCTTGGGGTTTTTGAAGGAAATATGCCCCTATTCGAATTTCTCTTAGAGTCAAACCTAGCAGAACTTGTTACTTTGAAACTACCAAGTTAAATTTCATCAACTAAAGCATTAATTCAAGAAATATCTACTAAATTATAACCACATGCAGGTATTGTTTCGTGTTCAATGTAGAGCAAATGAAGCCACAGTGACATGCCAACTTCTTATCAAATTTTAATTATTTAGCTGTTATTTATTTAGTTATTCATTCATGTCAGTATTTATTAAGTGCCTTCTATTTTTGGAGACTATGCTAGGCTTTGAGGAATTCATGGTGAGCCAAAGCACACATGGTCCCAGCTCTTCTGTAGCCAGCTAATTCTTGGGGGAGTTAGACAATCAAGCAATCAACAAATACCTGAAAGCACACCATGGTCAGGACAATGTCCAAGGAAGACAAGGTCCCAGGAGAGCACATAATGGGAGACAGTGAACTTGGCTGGGATGTCAGCAATACTTCTGTGAGGAAGTCAGGTCTGAGGGAAAAGTAAAGGAGTTAACCAGGTGAAACAGAAGAGGCTCTGGGTTAGTTGGAGAGCATGTCAGGTTGATGGAATAGCCTATGCAAGGGCTGGAGATGGGGGGGTACATGTGGGGCATCTGCAGAAGGACTTTTGGCTAAAGCAAGGAAACTTAGCAAGATAATGGAACAATGGGATACTTGAAAAGCTGGATAGATGATGAAGGGCTAGATACTTTTCAGGTCCTCTTAGGGATTTGTTTTTTAACCTAAGAGATTGGGAATGTATCAAAGTCATAATCTTGTTTTCAAAGAACAATTTCAATGTGCAATGCAAGAGAATAATTTCATATAGAAATCTAAATGAATTTCTATTTTTAAATTTATCTTTATTGTTGAAAGTATTATAGATGTCCTCCCTTTTCCCCCCGTTGACCCCCTGCTCCCTGTTCCCACCTTTCGCCTTCACCACACTGTTTTCTGTGTCCATCGGTTATACATGCATATAAATTCTTTGGTTTATCTCTTCCTGCCCCCCAGTCTCCCATCCCTCTGAGATTCGTTAGTCTGTTCCCTACTTCCTTGTTTCTGGATCTATTTTTGTTCATCAGTTTATTATGTTCATTATACTCCACATATAAGTGAGATCATGTGATACTTGTCTTTTCCTGACTGGCTTATTTTGCTTAGCATAATACTTTCTAGCTCCCTCTGTGCCGTCTCAAAAGGTAAAAAAGTAGCAAACCCCCTTTAGTGCTCTCCATAACTCCGTTAGTCCTTCCTCTGTTATCCGGACTGATGCTGATGTGAACACCTGTGGGTGTTTCAATCAATGCAACTTTGATTTCAGTTCTGTGTTATCTGTGTTGTTTCCCATCCAGGAGAGTAACAAAAATAATCTCCAGATGACAGTACCAGGTCAAAAGGGGCCCCTTCCAGATCAGAGCAGGGAGACACTGAGAACATTTCACCTGATTGGAGGAGAAAGATGCCAAAGGAACTTCCGGTCGGAAAAGGAAATGGAGGTCTCCAAAACAGGATTCCAGAGGACAGGGACGGACGAATGTTCAGATGAACAAACACTCGGAAAATATTACAGATAAGCATCTAATAGATGAGCCAGAGTACCTGGGAAAGAAAATGCAGTTTGTAAAAAGTAAGCAAAATAAAAATTAAGGGGATTTTTAGCTTTAAAAAAAAAAACCATGAGATTGTATAAAAAGGGGAACATAATCATAGGCTACTCTTCCATTCAACAGAAAATGTAAATATGTACAATCAGATAAAAGGAGCGACGGAAAGTAGGGGAGGTGTGTGTGGTATAAGATAATTAAATCTTCACATTTATCTTCATAAATAGCTTAAGTATATTCCATAGCTTATATACAATACTGATGAAAATCACTACGAGAATGTTACTTAAGAATATGGATTTGATTTTCAGAAGAAACAAATAGAGCTAAAATTGATTATCTCAAAGAAATGTGACTATTACGTTTAGAAGGGAGAATAAAAGAACTACTGTTTCAGTTTATAAACTTTTTAGGAAAATTGAACATTTTAAGATATATGGGATTATGTAGCTTTCATAAACATTAAAATTAACTTAAAAACAAGTCTATGCATACATTTCTCAAATTATTTGTATTTATCTGATCACTGTGAACCAAAACATGGGCCTACCATTCAGACAAGATTTAAAACAACTTATAAGTCAGTTTGGGGAGAATTTACTGATATTTTCAAAGGTTTTTTTTCTTCTGCATTACAATTTTTATTTTCCTACAGCAGCTCAGGAATTGCCAATACTGAGCTTGTGGACATTTTTTGAGGTGTGAGCTTAAGTGGAAAATATTTATCTTGAAATTCTGCCAAGAGATAAGAAGTATGGAAAGGAATTGCGTGGCGTTCCATTATTCTGACACAGATACACATTAAGGCAAAATGTGGCTCATTGAGCTTTGCTTCATGATTCAACCTGAAACAGTCACCAAACAGCCAACTCCTTTGAGCTTAGGAAACATTTTCAACACCTGAATGGCATGACCTCCCTCATCCTTTAGGAATTATTAACATCTCTGGTTTATAGATGTTTAAAGACCAGAAAATTAAATGGAAAAGAGCAGAGAAATACTACTAATTATGCATAATTAGTCTTAAAAGGTCCATGAGTGCACAGGTTATTTGAAAGGCTATTTAATTTAAGATACTTATTCAAATTTGTGAATATTCTAGAGTAAAGGGCAGTGGTCAAATCCTCATGACATGCGGCTCTGTGATAACACCGTCTTCTGAGAGAAGCAGTCTGTGACAAAATGTACAATAAGCAGTCATTTTGCATTCAGTTTTTTTTTTTTTATCATTTTAAAAATTAACTCTATCAACCAGGGATATTAGAAAATTTGGAAAATAAAAAAAATCAAGAAATTCCAAACATGAATTGTACTAAATGTAAACAGCACCAAATTATGTACTTCATTTCTTTTTTGCCCCTGTGTAAGGTCATGATTTTACACAAGTCAAAAATATTTTATAAGAAAAATATTAATACCTACACATGATAACCCCCACCAGGTAGAGGAGTAGGGATGAGTGTCAGGCTCTGGTAGAACCTCGGTGTGTGAGTCAGCAGTCTAGTTGCAGACAATAGTATCTACTCTGCTTAGTTCAAGCAGATAAAAACATTTATTGCAGGGTGTTAAGTGCTTACTAAGTCTACTGGAAGCTAGAGAACCAGGTGTGGATGCTATGCTGGAAGTTTCGGTGACAAGAACCAATACTGGATGTGATTAGCAAAACCTGATCCCATCCTGGGACTTCTCCTGAAGAAGCCCTGTTACCACCTCCATGGGTCCTGCCATTGCTCGCATGAATACTGTGAAGAACTGGACACCAAAAACTCTGCTACCTTGGCCCCTAACAATCAAATGAGTCCACTAACGCCCTCATCAGTAGATGAGTCTAGCATAACTGTGCTCACTTCTGAAGTCCTATGTGGATCATGGAGTGGCTGGCCCTAGAGGACCCCACAAAGGTGGGCCCCACACACCAAGGAGGCTAGAAAGGGAAACTCACTAGCACTGGGGAGGTGGACTTCAAAACACAAGAAAGTCTCCAAACATGAAAAGAGAGGATCAAAGGTTTTGGCCGGCCAGAAATCATGACAAATATTGACTATTCAAATGTCATGATAAATATAATTGGTACAATTCCCATCTAGTAACAATGAATGACTAAGGTGTTTCGAGTAAATCGCATTATAAAGCAAGTTCCAAAGTTCAAGCCTTTATTTAAGTGAGATATAATAATGATAGTGAGATGACCCAAAGCAACAGTATTTCATGGGCTACAATATGGACTCTACAGTGAATTCTTCCTAAGAGTTACCATGGAATAATGATGATGATGATAACAACTAATGCTTACTGAATGTTTTAGTCTCTTGGGTACAGCAATGAATGGTTTAAATAAATAGTTTACTTCATACAATAAACACATTAGGTTGGCATTATAATTTTTCCATTTTACTAATGAAGAAATCAGGCTAAAAGAAGTCAAGACATTTACCAAGAGGTGGGTGGAGCTAGAGTTTGACCAAAAGCAATTTAAAGAGTGCTGAAATTCTGGAGTTAGAAAACGTGAGATTTTAGTCCCAGGTCTTTCACTAACATAGAATTTTATCCTCTCTGTCTTCGTTTTTTTTATCAGTTCATTGGAAACTGGAACTCCTGTCTTACCTTTTCTACAGTGGTATTTGGAAAATCAGATATGCAAAAGCACTCCATAAACTGCAAGTCGCTATTTACATACAAGGTGTTATTACAGCTAGCAATCCATAAATGGTTTTTCAGATCTTGGTCACTGTTATTTATTTCATAATGTATCATAAGCATTTATTGTGTTTGTTCTCTAGCTTTCATACCTCTTTCAGGCAACAATTTCTCCTGGAAGAACCTAGGCCTCCCCACGCCCCATCATAAATTACCAATGAAAATATCCTCACCCTTAGCTTCAGGAACAAGTCCTTGATTGGATTAAGTACCAGTTCATATTTGGTTTCATTGACCTCAATAATTATTTCAGAGAGGAGTATGTTACCCAATATGAGCCACATGGTAATAATTGATGGTCGGGGGTTTCTGGGAAGAAAAGCAACCTCTCTCCATTGAAAAAAAAAAACTATCAGATGAGATCTGTCCTTTTCTTTAGGTAGAGAAAGTGAATCTCTGAGGTCTGGAATGTTTTTATTCTATGAGAGAAGAGCTGGGACTGGCAGGGGTCAGCATGTAGAGCCGGAGATGGGGCTAATCCAAGGATGGAAGACAGAGAGAGAGACTGAGATTCCAATGACATGCCTGCGTCACGGATCCAGCATTTTCCACGGAATGTTCTGATTACATGAACTAGTACATTTCTTTTTTGTTTCAACTAGCTTAAATTAAATTATATGTGGCTTATAACACTGTATTGAACCCTGTTTTCTCTATCACAAAATAACTATTATCCTTCAACTCCTTTTTACTTTTTCCTATTTAAAAGTTTATAAACCACTCAACAATAACAATAACATAAATAACTTTCAAGGTTATCACAAACTTGGATGATTCCATGTACAAAAATATTTCCCCCACATTTTCTAACTAGACTCAAATCAAAATAGTCTAAGAGAGCTAAAAGGAATCATCTAACCCAAATCCCTCATTATACTGATGGAGAAGTGAAGAGTCATAGTAGAGGGACTTGCCTAAATCCAGTCAATTATTTGTAAAACTAGGACTAGAAACCAGGTATTGTGATCTGTGTGCTTTTTGTTTGTTTGGCTTATTAATTAATAACAAAGAGACTGCCGGGTCCTCTTTCTGTTACCTTCAGTTCAGAGCCTTTGACATAATCTTTTGAATCCCTTCACTATTAAGGAATCTCTATCCTTTGAAGATGGATTTGATTTATAGAAATAATCAAAAGTCACTTTAAACCAAGTGCAGTAAACAAAGTGGGTAGCCAAACTCAGTAATTCATGTTTTGGTCCAAAAAGGGTGTAACATTGAAGTAGTAAGGCTGATTTGTTTCATGTAACTCATAAGCAAATGTGGATGTCATTATATTGAAATGGAAATTCCTTTGACATTCACTGTGGAGTTGTCTTACTCACAATTTGGTTCTGTCATGCTCACCAGATTTTTAAGGAGGCCCTGACAATAGTTTTATATAAGCAGCAATGGTATGGAATTCTTTTTCTTCAGTCAATGGAACTGAAATAATAAATAATGTTATTTAATTTAACAAAAATTTGTTGAGTGCATGTTATATACCAACCACTTTTGTAGACCTTGATAAAAACAAGAGACATACATTTACTCTTAAGTCCCTATTTTAATGATGGGAAATTGAGGCTCACAGAGGTTAAGTGAGTTTTGTAAAGATTCTTGATTCCCAGACCAGCGATCTTGGTAAAGAACCAACATGTATTAACATTCCACCCCAATATAATTAAATGCAAAATGAAAGCAGTCTCTAGCCAGGACAGAGAGTGAATTGGCATCAAGAATTAACCATGCACACTTGTGAGCGTGACCCAGAATATGTGAAATTATAGTTCCTATTTAATTGCAGGGAATTAAACAGGAATGCTAACATAGAACTTGAAAGATTGGGAAAGTGATATCATCTGAAAATTATGAAACAGTGGAAATCAGAAAATCTGCACACACAAAAAAGCACGTTATCTTGAAAAGTTGAGCAAAAGCAAGATCAGTATTAATATTAACCCAATATGGTACTGAAGGGAAAACTATTTAATCAAGGTACAGAAGTTCCTTTTCTCAGATAAGAGTATACTGCAAAAAATGAGAAAAGATTTCTAAACAGCAATTCAGATATTTATTTGGTTTCTTAATTAGGCTTGCACTATAAAAGTCTGTGAGGGTGGTCTCTGAGTCAACGGTAATGCCTCTCATTGCACCCCCTCTCTGGATCCTGCCAGCGGTCCCGGGCCTTCGACACATGAGACTGTTCCTGAGAAGCCTTGCTCTAAACTGAAAAGTCGACATTCTGCTCCAGCCTACTCAAATCTATGGAGTTGATACTCATGTTCAGTTGAAGAGTAGAGATGATGTCCAAAGCCAGACAGAGAAGGGAGTACTCCAAAGGAGATCACCTGTTACGTTTTCCCTAGTCATTGTGGAGGAAATTGCCATGAACCAAAATTATGATCTTAGTGTTCGGTGACAGCACACACAGTTTCCCTTGGCTTTGGACATTTTCAACTCAGTAAATAGGAGGGAAAGGATGCCTGTCCTGTGTATGAGTTATGAGAATGTCCAGGGTTAGTTTCATTAACAAATGTATACATATGATACACCTGGGGTAGGGGGATGACAGGTGTTTGATGGTCAGATGGCTGTGTCTTCCCTCTCACATTCCTTTTTCTTCTTCCTCCCAGTATATGTTGGAAACCTACAAAATCTCACGGACTATTAAATTAAATGATCCAGACTCTTAATGCTTATCTCGCAGGAGAAAGAGATGAGACTGAACATATGCAAGATTGATATTCAGCAGTCATACACAAATGTGGGTGTAATAAAACAAGGAGGTAATTAGCTCTTTTAATACCACCCCTGGGCATCTGTATATTGTGAAAAGTTTCCTGACATGATTCTGATGTGCTCCTGTACCTAAGAGAGAACACTAGAACATAGGGTTCTGACTTTGTATGGAAACAACAGACTATGCTTAATAGGTAGTGTGGTACCTACCATGTAGTAGTCCATTTAAAGTTGGGAAAGTTGGTCTGAAAATATGGGCCAACACTTAATTGGCTCTATGAATTTGGGGAAACTTAATCCCAGTGAGCCTCCGTTTCTTCATCTATCAAATTGTTGCGATAGTCTATATTGCAGATCTTGTGACTATTAAATAAGAATATATATATATATATAAGGACTAAAATTGTACTACTTAATAAATGCTAAGGAAAACATATCACTCTAAACTCCCAAGTGATTAAAAAATATTGTAGTATCAACAAGAATTTTTGGAAGTTAAAAGAGCAGAGAATAGAAATAACATTGAGTTCCTAGTATAATAACATTGTTTACACATTTAAGGATAAGCATCAAAATATTGCTTCAGACAGGTTTTATTTTTCCTGTGTTATCATGTTTAGAAAAACAAAGTTTAAAATGTCTCAATGACGTTCTTTACTCCAGTATGGGAAGCGGGGTGCTGGAATGCTTCACCCAAGCGGGGTGCTGGAATGCTGGGTGGAGTCACATAAAGTCATCATCCACCGATTAAAAAGAAAATATCCTTATATAATAACAATAACAAAATTAATGACACCTTACAGATATATGAGCGTCTTTTGTGTCAAAGTTCTGTCTCTAAGATCTATACAGCACAGAAGTCCTCCCCCAAACCTTAGCAATAGTCTACAAGGACTGGAATAGAGTATGGCAACCAATCAAATGTATATAAATAATCTGCCGATTATACCACTTACTTCTATAAAGAAGTAGTGCTCAACTTTTCCCCTCTCTAAGGAAAATGGTTATAGGATTTTTAGAGACGCAGAGTAAATCCTATCACTGTTGTCTTTTAAACAACGTAGTCTGAGAAAACAAAGGAACACAGTTTTTACTTATCCTAAATGTAACTTCTTTGGTTTCTCTGCCACCATAAAAGATTGTCAATGCCCATTTCTATCTTATAAAAGTGTTCCAAGTAAAGAAAGAGTGGTAACTACCAATTTCATTTTATGAGGATATGCCAGGAAGCCAAAAGAGACAAGATTGGGTAAATAGAACTTTTAGGTGCACCAGTCAGGATTCCATTAGAAAAACCCAAATCACTCTAGATGGCTGAGGCACGGAGAATTCAATACATATAATTTGTAACAGAGATTTTTTTTTTTTAATTTTTGTTTTGAATGGCCAAGGAGGGGTCTGTGAAGTCTCTGAGAGGTTAGTTACAGCATGAAGCCAATATCAGCACTAAGGCAAAAAGCCCAAAGACAATAGGTGGTTTCACTGGAGCCCAGAGTTAGGTGCCTCTCCGCAGGGGGAGGGACTATGGCGAATTCTCCAGCAGGATCCGGGAAGCGAGTGACAAGGTCTGGTAGGGAGTGGAACCTGAGAAGAGGTGCAGCTGTCACTGACCGGAGAGGCCAGAGTCCTAGCTCTTGCTTTTTCCTTTTCCCCACCTTTGAGTCTACAGCCAGTGCATCTGCTCGGCCAAACGTGCTCACAAACCAAAGGCCACTGAACGCGGAAGATGTTTCCTGCCACACAAGCGGATGCAGAAGAAATAGATCAGACAGCTAACAGGTAAAAAATGGAAGTTCACTTATGAACATGGACACACAAATCCTCAACATAATGAAGTGTAATTAATCTAGCAGCATATTTTTAAACATCATAATCAAGTCGCTTGATTAAGGAGTACTACAATTAGTCAACATCATAAAAACAATTTAATAAAAAAAAATGAAGAGTAAAAGTGAAAAACCATTAGTGCAGAAAAATCACTTGATAAAACTCCTAAAAAACAAATAGGAAAAATATTTTTCATCTGATAAAGAGCTAAAGACCTACAATAGACATAATAAATAATGAACAATGTAATTTTCAAATAATTCTCATTAAATTAAGAACACGGTAAAGATGTTCTCTACCTCCCATGAATTCAGAAGTATAATGGAGAGTCTAATCACTTTTTAGGAAATCAAGCAAAAAGTATATGATTGAAAAAGGTCTGTCAGTAGAAGAGTGGATAAAAAGGCCGTGGTACATTTACACAAAGCGATTCTATGCAGCTCTTAGAGAGAGATCTCTCAGACTTTCAGTGAAGATGGCAGGTAGGTAAATGCAGTATCGCCTCCTCCCACAACCACATCACAATTACAACTAAACTACAGAACAACCATCATTCAAAACCGCCTGAAATCAAGCTGAATGGAAGTCCTACAGCTACGGAATGAAAGAAGGAGCCACATGGAGACTGGTAGGAGGGCGGAAGCACCCACAGGCTGGTCCCACACCCACGCGTGGAGGATAAAAATCAGGAGGACACCTGGCGGGGAAGGTCCTCCCTGAGGAGTAACGGTTTCCCCTTCACACCAGGATGCCAGCTCAGGGTTCCAGTGCCAGGAAGAGAATCCCCATCACTTCGGGCTGTAAAAACCAGCAGGAACTGAGGCTGAGGGAGGCTGCGGCGGCTGGAGCCCCAGGCAGCTCCACTTAAAGGGCCCGCGCGTGGACTTACTCGGACTCGCACCCTCCAGGCTCCAGCTTGGGGGAGGCAGCTTGAAAGGCACCAGAGACATATGGGAAGAACTGAGCTGTTTGGCACTGGAGCGAGGGCTGGAGAGGTGGCTTTCTCCTGGACAGACGTGCTGTCGGAGGCCTTTGTTCCTTTGGTGAGCCCTTCCCCAATGAGGCAGCAGACGGCAGCCATATCTGGGACTCCAGCAACCTGGCTCACACTGTTTGCCCCACCCACTTTTAGGCCCACCCAACCTGTTGCCAGTTGCTGTACCATAGGATTGGCCTGTGTTGGATCCTGCTTCAGAGTTTCCTAAATTCTCTCAAACAAGCAGCACCTGGTCTCAGTAAATTTCATACCTCTTGTTAAGTGGCCCCAGGCCTGGCACTAGAAGCAGCCAGCTTTGGTTCACAACTTGGCTTTTCCTGGGCACCTCCAAGCCCAGCACAAGAAGCAGCCATCTGCAGATCACTTTCTAGCTTATGCCTGGTGGCCCCAGGTAGAACACAGGCAGTGGCTGACCGGCCCCAGAGCCAGCACACCCAGTGAACAGCTTCAGAACACTGAAGCACCACCACCCAACCACCTCCACAAGTGACACACTCAAGGAATGAACTCAGTGGGTACCAGAGTCTTGCTGAAGTAAGTCTTGCTCTGTGTGGTGGGCCCCTGCACAGCTGATCATCCAAGGTAGTCAGTGGTTGGTGGATAGTGAGCACAGCCAGTCCTTGCAGCTAATCAGCCTAAGTAAAACCCTCTCATTGATGTGCCAACAGCAATAAAGACTCAATTGCAACAGAAGAGTGTAAAGGCCACACGAGGGGTGCACCTTGAGGGCCCAGCTGGGAGATCAGGGAGGCTGTGCCACTGGACCTTATAGGACGCCTACTACAACAGGCCACCCTAGGAAGCACAAGAGACATAGCAACTCTACCTAATACATAGAAACAAACACAGGGAGGCAGCTAAAATGAGGAGACAAAGAAACAGGTCCCAAATGGAAAAACAGAACAAAATTCCAGGAAAAGAACTAAGCAAAATGGAGATAAGCAACCTAACAGATGCAGAGTTTAAAACACTGTTTATAAGGATGCTCAATGAACTTAGTGTGAACAATGATCTTAGTGAGGGCCTCAAGAGCATAAAAAAGGACCAGTCAGAAATGAAGGAGGCACTAACTGAAATAAAGAATAATTTACACAGATTCAATAATAGAGTAGGCAAAGCCAAGAAGCAAACCATAGATTTGGAATATAAGAAAGCAAAGCACATCCGATCAGAACAGCAAAAAGAAAAAATAATCCAAAAAAATGAGGATAATGTAAGGAGCCTCTGGGACAACTTCAAAGATACCAACATTCGCATCTTGGGGGTGCCAGAAGGAGAAGAGAGAGAACAAAAAATTGAAAACCTATTTTAAACAATAATGTTAGAAAACTTCCCTAACTTGGTGAAGGAAACAGACATATAAGTCCAGGAAGCAGAGTGACCCAAACTAGATGAACCCCAAGAGGCTCACACCAAGATACATCATCATCAAAATGCAAAAGGCTCAAGACAAAGAGAGAATCATAAAAGCAGCAAGAGAAAAGCAGTTAGTTACCTACAAGGGAGTTCCCATTAGACTGTCAGCTAATTTCTCAAAAGAAACTTTGCAGGCCAGAAGGGAGTGGCAAGAAATATTCAGAGTGATGAAAAGCAAGAACCTACAATCAAGATTACTCTATCCTGCAAAGCTGTCATTTAGAATCGATGGCCATATAAAGAGTTTCCCAGACAAGGAAAAGCTAAAGGAGTTCATCACCACCAAACTAGTATTATATGGAATGTTAAAGGGTCTTCTTGAAGAAAAAGAAAATAAAAAATATGAACAAACAAAATGGCAATAAATCCGTATCTATCAACAATTGAATCTACAAACAAAATGAACAAGAAGAACAGAAACATTCTCTTAAATATAGAGAACATTTTGTTGGTTGCCAGATGGGAGGGGTCTTGGGGGAATGGGTGAAAAAAGGAATTAAGAAGTACAAATTTGGCCCTGGCCAGTTTGGCTCTCCAGTTAGAGCGTCGGCTGCGGACCGGAGAGTCCTGGGTTTGGTTCCCGCTAAGGGCACGTACCTCGGTTGCAGTTTGTCCCCGGCCCTGGTTGGGGTCATGTGGGTGGTGGCCACTCGTTGTGTCTCTCTCACGTCGATGTTTCTCTCTCTGTCTCCCTCCTGCTCTATCTGAAGATAAATGCAAAAAAAAAAAAAAAAAGTCCTCGGATAAGGATAAAAAAAAGAAGTACAAATTGGTTGCTAGACTGACAAACCTCAAAGAGAAGGGGGGTGGGGGGTGGGAAGAAATAAACCAAAGAACTTCTATGCATATATGCATAACCAATGAGCACAGACAACAGTGTGAGGAAAGGCAGGAGGGGGGTGGGAGTGGGGAGAAGGAGATCAATAGGGGATAAAGGAGGAATATCTGTAATACATTCAACAATAAAGATAAGTTTTGTTTTTTTTTGTTATTGTTGTTACTATTTTACTTTATTTTATTTTTTTTAATTGATTAATTTTTGTTACAGATGATTCTCCTTTTTTCCCCCACTGATTCCCCCCTCCCCCTTCCCTCCCTGCCCCTTCCCCAGATTGTTGTCCATGTCCACTATTCATGCATACATGCGTATAAGTTCTGTGGTTCATCCCTCCCCCACCTCCCCACTCCTTAGGGGATTGTCGGTCTGTACCCCGCTTCCGCGTCTCTGGGGCTACCCCATTCCTCAAACTGTTATGTTCATTATATTCCACAAAGGATAAGTTTTTAAAATAATAAAAAATAAACTGGAAAAGTATTAAAAAAAAAGAAAGATCTTTTACCCTTTGAGATGACATGGAGGGACCTGAAGAGTATTATCCTGAGTAAAATAAGCCAAAGAAAGATAAGTACCACATGATCTCACTTATTTGTAGAATATCATGAACAAAATAAGCTGTCGAACAAAATAGATCCAGAGACACGGAAATAGGGAACAGACTTATAAACCTCAGAGGAAAGGAGGGTTGGGGGGAGGGAATAGATAAACCAAAGACCTTATATGCATATATGCATAACCAGTGGACACAGACAGTAGTGTGGGGAAGACTGGGGGTTGGGCAGGAGCGCAGAGCAGGGGGTCAATGGGAGGAAAAGGGAGGGACATTCCTAATACTTTCAACAATAAAAACAAATTTTTAAAAAGGAAGAAGGTGTTATTACTTACAGATGTCTTCCATAAGAAAAGCCAGTTGTCGCAACAACATTGTGTATGTGTGTGTGTGTGTGTGTGTGTGTGTGTTTGCACCTAAGTTATTTGGATACTTAGAAACTTAAACAACCAGCTAGAGACACTTTTGGTCCATCTGGTGTAGCTTAGTGGTTGAGCATCAACCCATGTACTAGGAGGTCGCCAGTTTGATTCCCAGTCAGGGCACATGTCCAGGTTGTGGGCCCTATCCCCAGTGGGGGTCATGTAAAAGGCGGCCAGACAATGTTCTCTCTCATCAATGTTTCTATCTCTCTCCCTCTCCCTTCTTATCTCTCTAAAAAAAAAAAATCAATAAAAAAAAATTGTGAGAGATTCTTTTGTTGTTAAGCTTTTACTATTTACATGTTTTCAAATGGGCATCACTATACACAAATCTTTTTGTTTGGTTTTGTGTGTATTATTTAGCTTAGATCCTTTAAGAATAGTCACTAGATCAAAAGATATGACATTTTCTATATCTGTCTATCTATCCATTCATCCATTCATCCATTTATCCATTCATCCATCCATCCATCTATCCATTCATCCATTCATCCATCTATCCATTCATCCATCTATCCATTCATCCATTCATCCATCTATCCATTCATCCATCCATCCATCTATCCATTCATCCATTCATCCATCTATCCATTCATCCATCCATCCATCTATCCATTCATCCACAGATCGATACATTTCCTTAATCCTGTTGTCAAATTGCCTCCCATGAGTAGAATATAAAAGTACCTGTCTCAGAAGACCTTGGATAATTGAACACGATTTAAATCTTTTTGAATTTGATAAGAGAAAAAAAAATATTGGTTTTTCTGAAGTAATTGGGATTAACATTGTACCATAGTCATGTAGAAACCCATGTCAATTACTCCCCTGGATTTTTCCAGTCAGAGCCAATCACTCTGCATGCTCCTCATTCACAGTGTCCATCTGCAATCAGCTTACATTGGTCATCAAGGGGAGTTTCACTGCCACTGGAGTTCAGCCTTTGAAATGTGTAAAAGAGGGAAGGGGCCCTCCCACTTCAGGTCCTCGGGTGCCTTGGATTGCCTGGAGGTCTACCTTTCATCACCCTGAAATATTTAGGGCATACTAATTCCTCTGTGTCCTGAGGCATTGCTCAGTGGTAGGTATGAGGTCTTCCAAACCATGGGCTACAAATTATCTATTCTTCCCTAGCAATGGCTAATACTATAGTACCTTTATAGTGTAATTTTTCTTCTCCCAGGGTAAGAAATACTAGATTGTCTTTCTCCATGGCCTGCCTCTTATTTCTCGTCTTTTACTGCAAGGACATACAGATACATTTCTCTCTAAGTACAGTTCATTTGGAACCAGAAATGTGATCTTAGAATTGGGAAAGTTTACTGATCAATGTGAGAAAGGGGTCTTTGCAGCAGAATGCCTATGGAGTTATATTTTCAACATTTAGTACTTGTTGATATGCAATTAACGTACAACACAGGGTTTATTAGATCATGTCTTCTACCTTTCTTGCATTTTTAATAAAGGATTTTGACTGATACTGGCAGTGGTTCTTAATGATTCTTATTGCTCCTAGAGAATAGTTTAGACATTGGGAAGAACAGTTGGGGTTGTCATAACGATAGAGAGACAACACTGACATTTACTGAGGCATGTACCAAGGTGATTAGATGGACAACAATGAACAGGACAGCCCCAAATAAGTAATAATCTATTTGCAATTAATGAAGGCCAGATTCTCACTCACCTTGGTGTATAGACACATTATTATTTGCATGCTCCAAATGCACATCAAATTTTCCAATAATTAAATGTATTGGGTAGAGGGAAGATTGGACTTTGTTTGAGTTAGAATATTGGTAAGTTGTTCACTATTTTTGAAAACCCCAATACATGTCAATACCAAAAGAATCCACCTGCAGCATTCTCACAGATCCATGTATAGATATATAAGAATCCATCAGCTGCCTTGTGTCTTCTATTGTGATAATGCTTTAGCAGGTACACATTGAAATATGTATATAATTATCGTTACAATGTACTTTTATTTCTTAATTATATTGCAGTTAGAGTTTTCTATTTTTTTTAAATTATGTATGTGGAGGGAAGTTTATAGAATCTATTTCAGGATACTAAAATAGACAGTACAGAATATTTATTATAACAGAGCACCTTAGAAGGTGATAAGGTTGAGAACCACTTGTTTAGAGAATAATCCTCAGCCACCTGACCAGCTCCTCAGACTAATGAAGAGGAAAGCGTATACTTGAGCCCCCAGCCTGGCTCTTCAAGCAGTCAAGTAAGCCAGTATTCTGTTCATGTTTTGGAAAGCAAACCAATTATTTGCAAAGAATCATAAAACCACTACCAGAAAAATGATGGGGATAGTGTATATTCTATCCCTTTCTCTCTCCCCTCCCTTTTTCCTTCTTTCCCTCCTTACCTCCTTGCTCCATGAACAAACACGAGGAACAGATTTGCAAATTCTGCTCAAACTCAGGAAGACTGGGTAGAAGACATTTGTCAGATCAAATCAGTTTTCTCCAACACTAACTGTTTTGTTTCTCTCTCTGCCTAAGATGCTATTACAATCTTCCATATTGGCTTAATTCCTACTTACTGGTTGAGAGTTTGCCCTCACCACAAAGCCCTTCTTGGGAAGTCAAATCATGTCCCTTTGTACTCATTGGTGCCTTTGAACTCACAGTTTCCTTTGAACTCATTTCTCCCTCTTCCTTTAGAGCTTATCTTAGCTCAGTTCTAAGCTGTTTAAAGCTAGAAATCTGCCTTATAGTTTTCAAAATGTATACCAGGTAATGTAGAAATATTTGATGAAGAAATTGAAATGGCAGTGCTAGTATTTCTCCAATCAACTCTCTTCGTATAAACAGATTCTTAATTCCTACTCCCAAAAGGACCTAGCAGTGTTGCTGATATCTGTGACTCTTAGGAGCACCAGACAGCTCCAAAGAAGGTAATTGCCTCCTTGAGGCTGGGAGAGGCTGAAGGGAGGAGAGGGATGGCCGGAAGTGAGCTATATGAGAGCTATAAGACAGCATGAACACACAGGGCCCCTAGGTCTAAAAGGACATTAACATACTCGGGTGTCTACAAGGTGACAATAAGTTCCAATGTGTCTGGAACAATCCTAGTTTCTGTCTCTTGTCTCTGCAAAATATGTCCAAAGACTTTCACTCTCAAAAGTGACCGGGTGTAGACATGACATGGTGTCCCCTGTGGACGGAATCTAGGCAGGTGCCCTGTGAGAGGAAGGCAGGCAGTTGAGGGCTAGGATGCACTGGAGCTGACAGATGACAGGTCGAAGAAGTATCGCCCTAGAGTGTCCACAGGCAGTTGCTGGTCTTCATGCTGGGAGATCTTCAGATATTTCAGGAGAAGTCAAAATTTGCATTTTCAAATGTTGGAAACTAATTCTGATTAAAATGCTCTGTTTTAATTTGTGTAAAACACTGCATGGGTTTGCAGCTGCTGGCTTAAAAGCCTTTCTGTGAAAGGTACGAGCTGGATCCAAGCCCTTCTGGCCCTGAAGGCGTCTCTCTTCCATCTGCCCACTGTTTTACAAAAATACAAAGGTGGGGGAGGGTCTACTCTCGGATTTATCACTGATTTGCTGTGTGACCTTGGGAAAACTTTCTCAAAGTTATGTTGTCTCTTCTAAAAACTAAGAAACATATTTTAGGTGCCACCTAGTTGTCCTCAGAGCTCTAAGACTGTGGACCCCTTTAATTCTGATGACTACACCATTCATCTTGGGTTTACAAACAGGGGATCAATTACTCATATTTACATTTTTAAAAATGAAATGGGTTTTCCCATCTATTTCTCAGGTGCCTGGTTCCTAAAAGATGTACTTTTTTTTTTTTTTTTTATCCTCAACTGAGGACATTTTTCCATTTTTTGTTCAGACAGGGCAGGAGGGAGAGAGAGGAAGAGAGAGAGAGAGAAACATCGATGTGAAAGGGACACATCAAGTGGCTGCCACCCACACGACCAATCAGGGCCGGGGACAAACTGCAACCGAGGTACATGCCCCTAGTGGGAACCGAACCCGGGTCTCTCTGGACCGCAGGCCGACGCTCCAATTGCTGAGCCAAACCGGCCAGGGCAAAAGTTGTACTATTTTTTTTATCCAAGGACATTTTTGCATTTATCTTCAGATAGAGAGGGAGAGAGAGAGGGGAAAGAGAGAGAGAGAAAAACATCAATGTGAGAGAGACACATTGACTGGTTGCCACCTACACGACCCCAGTCAGGGTCAGGGACAAACTGCAACTGAGGTACGTGCCCTTAGCAGGAACCGAACTCAGGACTCCCTGGTCTGCAGGCTGATGCTCTAACTACTGAGCCAAACCGGCCAGGGTAAAAGATGTACTATTAAAATCACTCAGCAGTACTATAATATCACCTCAGAAAAAATACACAATCATATTAACTTTACCCAAGGATTAAATATCTCTTCCTTTTTATATATCATAATTATTACCAAAAGTTTTATATAAATAAATATTTGAAAATAAATATATTAAATGGTAACTGGATTTTTGTTGAGTAGTGAACTTTTTTTTTTTACTTCTCTTCATTGTTTCAGTAGTAAAACATAAAAATTATCTCATAGATAGGTGAATAGAAAAAGAACCAGAAAGGGTACGTAGTAAACCATGAATGAAGGTTACCTTTGTTGAGGGAAATGAGATGAGGGAAGGATTTATACATATGATAATCTTGTTCTCTGTATGCTTGTGTATCGTTTTTATACAGAACATGTATTCATGCATTATTTATGTACTTAAAATGAGTTAATTAAATTTTAAAATGAATGATTTATTTTGTATTTAGAGAGACTGAGTCTTCCTTGATTGTAGAATGCTTTGTCAGGTTCATGCCAAACAGAACCCTCCTGTATGTGTCCAGCCCCTGCGATTTGTTAGACAGGCTGCAGAGCTTACGCAGCTCGTCCAGAGTAGCAGCATTGTTGGAGGCAAGGTTTGGACTAAAACTCAGCTCTGTCTTAGCTGGGTCTGCAACATTTCTATAGGGCTTTTCATTTTTTTCTTTCAGAATTAACATGCATTTGTGTTCATGAAAAGCTTAACAAAAAATATTTTATTTCTTTCTATCATGATCTCCATAAATCCTTCTTCAGATACGAGTGTGGGGATGGAGAGAAACATTGATTTCCTAACATCTTTGTTGAGAACATAACTGTTTAAAATGATTTTTACTTTCTTCTGTTTGGGAGGAGATGATCTAGAGGAGACACCAGTTGGATTAGCCTTTGAATATTTATTGATCTCCTTTGAAATTCAACAAATACGTGTTTCTGTGTGAAACAAAACACACCTAGGACGTTTATTGCTAGCCATTTGTCTCCCCTCCAGTCCGAAAGGAACCTAGTGGAACTCAGTGCCCCCAGGAACAAATAACATATTTTCATAAAGCAATTTATTTCTTACACAAACCTCCTCCTCCACCACCAAAGTCATCTATTCTTTCTTCTTTTAAAAATTATCCAGGAATCTGGCTTTATCTCTGTATGTCTTGTTTTTAGTGTGGAACCAAAAATACATCTTAATTGGGTTACTTTATTTTTCCTTTAGGAATATCCACTGCGCTTTGGTCTGGGGGTTTGGGCATTATTAAGATCAAATCATAAATGGAACTAAATGAAAAGGTTTAAAGAGAAGCAGAGATTTTTACTTTTGTCCCTTAAAAAAAGAAGCAACTTTGCATTTTGTTAATGTCCATTCCAGACACTGGAATTTTTGTATCGTCACTTTTTAATAGTACTTGTTTTTCTTTTGTCTATAAATACAGTTTGGGGTTCACCTCTTGCCTGGGTGATGTTCACAATGTGTCGCAATGGTTTTCCCTTGAAAACATCCCTCATCCTGCCCCTTCATGAAACCAGCCCGCCTGTGCCTTCCCTGAAGAAACTCACCCACAGAGCGGACAGGTGGAGGGCTCTCCTGCCAGCTTCCTGTGGCCATTCTCTCCCTCCTCTTTGTTCCTTTCTTTTCTTCCTCATTCCTCCTCCTGCAGCTGACACTTTGAACTCATCCCCGCCTTTTCCTTCGTTTTCCTTGTCCTTTCAAGGCAGCTTTATTATCTGGTCCTGGTGGATTCTCTACCTGCTCTGTTTAAACTTGTGTCGGGTCTGGGACAGGAGAGTGTGCCTCCACCTCCTTATCTCATTATTGTTTCTCGCCCCAAGGCAAATGCTTGTCTTCTCTGCAAAGGTTGCACCATCCTTTCTTCTAACAATGGCTACCTTTGTGTCCAGAATCCCAGCACCTGAAACATCAGAGCAGGCTGCATACCACACTCACTGTGCCTGCGCCGATGACGGCCTCGGGATGACCGCACGCGGTGCCCTGCGACCTCATAATCAAGGTTCTGTTCTGCAGCACAGTGTTCACTGGCATCAGGACAGTTCTGCTTAAGAACAGGACCCCAGAGGAATCCATGCAATATCTTTCTGGAGCTCTTCAGTCCCTGATTCACCGCTGCACCCTCGGGGAGGACCACATAGCTACCTCTTAAATGCACACACAAAGCAGAGATAATTAGTTTCCACTCTGTAATTTCAGTGTAGGCTGGAGTCAGCTCATACCAGAGCCAATTGGTAAAATTTCAGGAATTTTATGACTCAGTTGACATCAGATTGTTAGTTTGAAATTGGTCATGACGGGGGAAGTATTCACATCACCAAAATCGGTTAACACCACAAACCAGGGCCTCCCAACTTCCTGGAGATCTAGCTGTTAAACATGTACCAGCATGCCAAGGGCAGGGCTCTGATAAAAACTTAGGTTAAGCCTTGGACGGTTTGGTTCCGTGGTTAGAGCCTTGGCCCACAGACCACAGAATCCTCGGTTCAATTCCAGCCAAGGACAGGTACCTTGGTTGCAGTTATATCCCAGCCCTGTCTGGGGTCATGTGGGAGACAACCAATCAATGTGTCTCTCTCACATCAATGTTTCCCTCCCCCCACCCACTCTCTCTGAAAATCAGTGGAAAAATATCCTCAGGTGAGGATTTAAAAAACAAAAACTTAGGTTTTATAAAAAAGCATGAGCCCTGGCCAGTTTGGCTCAGCGGTTAGACGTCGGCCTGCAGTCCAGAGAAACCAGGGTTCGGTTCCCACTAAGGGCATGTACCTCAGTTGCAGTTTGTCCCTGGCCCTGGTCAGGTTGTGCAGGTGGCAGCCACTGGTTGAGTCCCTTTCACGTCGATGTTTCTCTCTCTCCTTCCCACTGTATCTGAACAAAAAAAATGGAAAAATGTCCTCAGGTGAGGATAAAAAAAAAAAGCATGAAATGTGACAAGTCACTATATGAAAAGTTTTGAATCTTATGTCCAAAACCCTTGAAGATCTTTGAAATGCCCTTTATTTGAAAGGATATTTGTTTTTTGTTTTTTTCTTTTTTATCCTCACCCAAGGAAAAAATTTTTTTTTTTTTGCATTTATCTTCAGATAGAGGAGGGTGGACAGAGAGAGAGAGAGAAACATCGATGTGAGAGAGACACATTGACTGGTTGCCACCCACACAGCCCCAGCCGGGGCTGGGGACAAACTGCAACTGAGGTACATGCCCTTAGCAGGAACCGAACCCAGGACTCTCTGGTCCACAGGCTGACATTCTAACCTCTGAGCCAAACCAGCCAGAGCTGGGGGTTTTTTTTACTTAATTTTTTTTTTCTTCATTGATTATAGAGAGGGAAGAAAGGAGTGGGAAAAAGAAATAGAAACATCGATGAGAGAGAACCATGATTGGCCACCTCCTGCATGCCCCTCACTGGGGTTTGGCCCTCAACCTGGGCATGTGCCCTGACGGGGAATCGAACCGGTGATCTCTTGGTGCAGGGGTCAATGCTCTACCACTAAGTCACACTGACCAGGCTGAAAGGGTTTTTCTTGTCTTCTCTTTCTTGCTAATCTGGTTCCTTTTGCTTCTGACACTCTAGCAATAACAAGCTTCCACCAAAAATAAAATTACCAGTGATAGATGAGAGATGTCTTCTTTGTTTCCAGAGCGTTTTCTGTTCTGCTGCTTCACCCTGGGTTTTCCATGACAGCAGGGTTAAGGTTGACTGGCTCCCGTGTGGTAACATGACCTCGCTGTCTGTAACTTCTTTATGACTCCGATTCGGCCCTTTCCCATCTTTCAGCCCGTCCAACATCCAGTGGATGCTACTCTTGCTTGGCCATTTTCCGAAATGCCCCAGAAGCCTCTTTGTTACCATGTCGTCACTAATGGAAGTCATGTTGTGAGGTACAGGATGAGTGAGAAACAATTCAATATGCTGCGACAGCAAGAGCCAGTGTCCCCGAAAAACCGTAATCAGTGGCCAACCCGGCGGAGAACCCAGGTCTCACCGTTAGTATTTAGTATGCTCGCTGGCAGACCGGCTTGCTCCTCGTGATGCTGCAGTGCTTGCAACTCGTCCTGCTTTGCCTTCCTAGAGCATAGGCCAAGCAACAACCGCAACTCTCCCCGAAAAGTTCAAAGACAGGAAACAAATAACATATTGTCTCTGTGTGAGTGTGTGTGCGTGCGTGTGCGTGTGTGTGTGTGTGTGTGTAAATATAACGTCTTACTCTAGGTTTGGAGAGCGTAGTTTTCCTGAAGACATTCTGGAGGCGTATTCCCCAGCTGTCTCAACAAGCCCTCCAGGACCTAGAGTCCAGGTGATGTAAGCTGGCTATAGAATCACTGACTTTTACCTTTTAATTTTCCTAAGCCTCAGTTTCAATACATGCACAATACCTACCTTGCAAGGTTTTCATGGGGATTAAACTTGACCAAAATTGTCATTGCTATTAATATTAATAATAAAATAAGAATGCTTGTAAGTGCTTTATATGTATATTACATATTATACTATATATATACTTATATATTATATATAAACTATATATAATAAAATATATGTTATAAACTACATATTATATATAGTGGAGTAAAATGGAATGTCTTATTCTTTTGCATAAAAGAGGTAGATAAGGGAATCAATATTGAATGAGGGCATAAAATAATCAGATAGTCAATGAAATAGGGCAATAAAGTGATTGGTCCAGAGCCTAACCTTTCGGCTACTGCTTCACAAATAATACCTACTATTATTACTAAATTAATCGATCAAATTTACATTTTAACAGAGTTAGGTAAAGTAAAATCCTGTATATCCGTTTCAGAAACCTATTGCACAGGGCAGATAGAGCTTGATTTAAGTACTATTCTGCTCAGAGCAGAATAATGATCACAAATATTTCACAAATACCTTTTCCCAAGTAGAAATAATCATGTTTCCATTTGATCTTAGGATTCTTGAAATCTATGAATTACTTTCCAATTATCGGTTATATCCCAATAGAATAGTACAAAATAGATGAAAATCTTTCTGTTGCGATTAACTTTCCTCTCATCTCAAAATCTAATAAAGAAACTTCTTTCATTCTAAATTCTACTTGAATTTATTTTGAGCTTTATTGTCCTGGATAAAAATAAATGTAAGAAGGAAGTCTCCGGAATGGCTGTGAACTCTGCAGTAGGTTTCGGTTAACCACCTGGAAATTTATCTGCGAGAGAGGTGACAGCCTCAGCGGCCAGGTGCTCATGAGGGAGGCTTCCCTCTCTTTTTCCTCAGGGAAGAAATATAATTTTCCCTTGCTCAGTGATTTGTAGACTCCTGGAAAATTGTAGTGAAAACAGGAGAGAATTCAGTTCCAATGACCTCACCTCAAGGAGCAATGAATTTGACTTTTTTTTCCTACCTCTTTCATCTTGGACAACTGTGTCTACTGGAAGCACAAATGATCGAAGTCACGGGGACAGTGGGTGCAGAGCACAGAGCAGTGATTCTGAGTCAAGTGCAATCAAGTTCAGTGAGTTTGAGGACTTAGTAATCTGCATTTACCAAGCAGCCCTCCCTTCCCCGCTCCCCAACCTGACATCCTCTCTCCACCTGTGGTTCTAATTCAGGTCTGCAAAAATTTCGTTTAAAAAAAAAAAAAAAAGATAAGATTTTTTAATCTTAAAAATAGTCAGGGGTGGGGTTTGAGTGAAATGGTTGAAGGTGGTCAAAAGATACAAACTTTCGGTTACAAAATAAATGTCTTGGGGATGTAATGGACAGTGTGGTGACTATGGTTACTAATATTGTAGATTTGAAAGTTGTTAAGAACACAGATTTTAAAAATCCCTATTCTAAGAAAAAAAAGTAATTGTAACTATGTATGGTGATGGATGTTAACTAGACAATATATGCGTATATCATTTTGCAATATACACATATATTGAAGCATTATAGTGTATACCTGAAACTAATATAATGTTGTATGTCAATCATATTTCAATTAAAAAAATTAAAATATGGAATCAAAGTTTAGAGCTGCCATTTTCTAGTTGGTGCAACTTGGCTAATTTAGTATCTGAGGCTCAATTTCCAGATCCCTGAAGAGGAATTCATAACAACACCTTACTTCAGTTATTGTTCTGACAGTTATATGAGGGAATACACACCATGTACCTGGCACACAGCAGGAGTTCCATAAACATTTGTCACCTTCAGGAATACATCTTTAAGCTACATGAAGACATGCCAAGAAGACACACAAATACACACCACCCTTCTGTGATTTTTCCAAATGCATAATAAAAACAGATATTCATGACACACTGCCACTTATTTTTCCTCTTTTGCTATTTGCACTATTCTCTTGCGTTATTGTTTAATAGTTAACATGTGTGTTTATGGGTTCATGAGCACAAATGGGTCTTTTCTGTACAACCAGCTGTTTACACACTTTGCACGGGGGACAGGGACCTTTTGTAGCTTTGTCAGAAACATACAACACATTTTCCATGATATCAAAGATGCTCAGTAAACAGGTAGCCAGTATAGCGTATTGCAATGTGTAATGCCAAATTTCTAGAGAACTGGGCAGCTCTCCTCTCGTCCACTCTAAATAAAACAATTGCATCCAATAGTCTTGCCGTATTTGAAATATGGTCTCTAGTGAATTAAAAAAACCCTCCTGAGCTTTTCTGTTTATTTTTTGAGAACATTTCTAATAACAATGGTAAAGATTTAATAATACCTTGGGTTTCATAGAGTTCTTAACAATTTCTAGTTGTCTTTTACAAAAGGTATTTTATGTTCCCCAGTTGAAGGGTTCATTACCTGAAAATTGGATAAAATCATCATAATAAAATTCAGGAGTGTCAGTTTAGAACATTCCTAGGGTGATACAAGCACCCCTGCCCCCGGAAACAGAGAAACAAACCTAATCATGTTTCAAATAAACCAAGCAAAGGGAAATACATTTCTTAAACTGCAGCTGTGCTGCCTTTTTTCTGTGAATTATAATCAAAAGCAAAAAAAAATGTCACAAATTATCTGTGGCAGCAACTTCATTCTGTGGCTCAGCCGTGTGGGGTGGATATGCCATGATTGTCATGCTGCATCCTTAGCAAAAAGAAACACCCGAAAGCCCTTCAGCCGTTTCTATTCAGACCTCTGAGATCGTTCTGCCTGCCTGGGTCAGAAGTTGATATATATAAACAGTCTTTCTGTGCTTGAACTTGAAAGAAAAACCAGTCATCTGTACATGATCTGTGTTAGAGCAAAATGTAATTTTTCCCTCTGACAATGTGTTTATGGTTGTTAAGTTATCTTGATTGCCAAAGAAATCTGTTTGGGTGGCAGGCTTTTCTGACGGAAAATGTCAGATGCGTCACCCCACCCCCACCCCCACCCACACATCTAGCCATCCTTTCAACTAATTCACAAATTGACTTGACTCTCAGCTAGGTTAAAAAAAAATAATAATTTCCTGAAAATTAAACGTCTGGCACAATACTGCCCTAAAAGTCCATTTATCTTGTCTATTTTTATAAAGCTTCACTGCAGCCTCTGGCAACGTGCCCACTTCCAGGAACAAAGGTCCCCAAGGACATCTAGCAAGAGAGACTTTTCTCCCAAGACCCTGAAAATGATCCCGAGGTTCCTAGCCCATGATTTAAAAGCGTATGATTAGGATTTGCTATATTATCTTAGATATTATTATTATTATTATTATTATTATTATTATTTTAAGTCAGAAGTGAGTGCAGAAACCGGGGAGGTGAAGTGACAAGAATAATGGCATGCCTTTGAGCTCCGCGTTTCATTGACTGGCTCAGTCAGGGCCCCACTGAATGCTCTGATTTCTCTGTTACTAGGACAGATACTGGCGAAAGATGATCTCGACGGGGCGGCACAATGATTCACTCTTGTTTAATCAACGACAACCTGCGTTAAGCTCTATCCTCATCTCAATATAAACCAGACTAATCTTTCCACTTTCCTGCAGGAAGCTGATGGTGCTTGTTGATTCGCCTCCCCTGGTCTTGAGTAAACCCTCGCCTTCGGGTCCCTCCTCCCCCTACCAATCAGCTGCGGGGAACGTTTCCAGCACTTCCCATCTAAGACTGATTGGGCTTTCCTGTGGGTGTCAGAGTGAGGCATTCCACTGCGAAAGCAGCCCCAAGACTGTTGACTTTTCTTGTGGCTCTGAGCTAACCAAGTCATTACACCACGTGTACCCCTTTCATTCGAGGAAAGAGAAATAGTCTGTGTGAAGAATTGTTTGCTTGGAATGTTTTTGGAGGAACTGAACACTTGTGTCAAAGAAACGGCAGGCTTCAGCCGAGTTGATATGAGGTTTCCCCATTTCTTACCACAGTTTCACTTACCAGACCCTTCTTTTAGCATGGCATATGTCAACGCAAAGCCTCTTTGTCAGTGCCGTGACATTTGAATCAATAGTCATTTTCCCTCAATGATTTACCCTCAATGTATTCCCCATAAACCTTAATGTCATTCCATCAGTGAGTTTCTGACATTAAAACTATTGATACCAAATTCCAATGTGATTATAGAATTAGGTTTATTTTTTTTCCTTTTATTGCATTTGGAATATTGAAAGTTCTTTATTTCTTTAGTAAGTTAAGTGGTTTAGAAGAGTTTGAAAGTCTTCTGAGGCATGGCCAAAGACACAGTTCCATCTGTTTTGCTGTTCTTATTCATGACATAGAGGATTTTATTTTAAACAGTGCATGCGTTTCACTTCAATGCTTCTTCACGTCTGTCAGAGCTCATCATCTGTCAGTACGGAGAGTTAACCATAGTGCTCTGCGGGAAGATTGGGACAAAAAGCGAAAACAGCTTGTTTTAAAATATCAGCTTAAAGTGGGAGTTAAATGCTTATGGGGCCCTCGTATGTCCATGTCATACCGAGCAAAAATTTTAAGAACAACCTGTGGGTACCTAAAACCTATTGGAAGGTGTTCTCATTTACTTTGTAAACACTGAAGCCCTTTCTTCTGGACAGGTGTCGAATGTCCCAGTGACCGCATCCGGTGTCTCTGGTGAGGGTTTTGTGGCTGGGAGGGAAGCCAGGGATGGAGCAGCCATGTAAACGGAGACTTCCTCTGGGCACAGTCTTTGGTCTCCCCCAGCGGAACTGAGTTCTACCAGTACAGAAGCTTCCATCTGTATGTGAGTCTCCCCAGTTCATCATTTTCTCAAACTGGGGTACTGCTACCCCTTGCTCACCCTGACCCACACAGAGAGCAGATGGGGTGCTGAGTAAACAGCACCAATGGGGTATTTCTTCCTAGAACATCCACTTTTCTAGATGGTAACAAAGTTAAAATAAATTCCATGCAAAAGCAAGCATAAAAATACCATGCAGTAATATACAAAGCTTCCCACTTTTCAATGGCAGGGGCTTTAAGACGTGTCACTTGCTGTGGGCACCCTGGATGGACTCCACCTTCAGAACACTCGCTTCACTCCACGAAGCTGCGCTGTGGGCTCCAAGCCCCTTTCAGGGACAGAATCTGCTCTTATATTTTAGACATTCGACTCTCAAGTGCTAATAAGAGGACGATTGGAATCCCCAAGATGCTACATACCTGAATTGCATATTATTTTGGCTGTAACCCCCTGGAAATTTTTAACCTTTGGGTTCCTTTCATGCGTTCCTTCACCTCCACCCCAATAAAGAGTGATTGTGGAACAGTTTCAAACCATCATGGGTTCAAGTTCACACGGGATTTATGTCTTCAAGTTGTAATATTTACTCAGTACCCATCTTAGAGAACACACAGTATGCATCCCAGAAATAATCTGCAGTAAGTTTTATGAAGTAGAACCCAGCAAGGTTAACTGAGCTCACACATTCTGAAAAAAGCGTTAGGTTCCCAAATGCTCAGTGTATCATGATTAAACACTGCAGTGTATACTTCAAGACTGTTCTTGTCCATTCTCTTTCAATGTAATTGATCTCTTTCTATTTCAGCTTCCAAGGAGAGATGCTTGCGGGATTTAAAAACTCAACAGCTTTTAGGGGCCAGACAGAACACACAAATGAATAAAGATCCTCTTAAGATATTAGGTGCTAAGCTAGTAATGTTTTGATCAATTATCATACCTCCCCAGCTACATAAGCTTTCTGTAGGCCACATCAAACATATACAATAACCAAATTCACTCTGTAGGCCTTCATTATAAATTACCTAGGATGTCTTTTTCTTCCTTCTGTAGGTGGCTTTCTGTTCTAATGCTCTTTCTGTTCAACCACTGCCTCCAGGAAGTGCTCCCTGATTACTTTAACTAGTGCCTGACTCAGCATCCGTGGCAGGCTCCCACCATGACTGTGTGAATAGTAACTGACATGAATATCCACTTACCTCACAGAAGATACAGCTGACAAGGACAAGCTGTGTAAGGCATTCGGTTTGATTCTGCTCACCTGCCTTACCCTCCCTGACACCTGAATCATGATTGCAATTACCATGTAAAGTCCTTGGGGCTCAAGTGTACTCTATCACAATGGTTGTAGGTGTTTTTCATGTCAGGACATAAGGACAATAATAGACGTCATTGAGAATGAGAACCCACACTATAGACAGGAATTGCAATCAGATTACTACATAGTTACTGGAAGCATAGTCATTGGTATCTATGAAACAAATGACAAGTAAAAAGCGATATCTACTTCTCATTTCTCTTCCCCATAGAATTCCTGGAGCCTTTAGTGAGCATGGTTAAAAGAAATGACACGCTCTTAGTCCTACTTACGTTCTCTACTTTTTCATGGTTCTTTGATTTTTGTGTCCTACACCATTTGCCTTGAGAGTCCTGAATTAGAGATTTTTAAAACAAATTGCAGATCATTTTTGTCTCTTTGCCAAGCAAATATTTAGAGTTCACATCTAAGGGTAACATCTAACTGACATCTAACCCTGGCAGGGTGGGCAGAAGCCTATAAACCAGGCAGATGCTGAACCACGGGCCTGTGGCTTGCTGTGCAGAACCCTGGCTGACCTCGCTTGGCCGGGGACCGTTGGGCAGCACACAGACTGCCCACCCATCCATGCCAGGCCTGCACTTTGGATTTTGTTGGAACTGCTCCACAGTTGTTTTTGAACTTCATGTATGTTTCTCTTCACTGTGCTGTTTCTACTTTTTATTTTTATTTTTTAGCTATAATATTTGAGTTCATCTCACAACACAACGCTCTGAGGGAATTTATATTCCAATAAAGAGAATAGACTTGCTCACTGACAACGTGGAAGTGAGGGTCTGTTGGGACAAAAGGATGAGCAAGGCTGAACGTAGAGGATGTCAGTTTTAAGGTACTGACTTCAGCCAGTGCAATGTGCTGTGTTTAACGTTTAATTCATGGCCAGCAGTGTGGCTGATGATGGAGGACCTCATCCTGGGTGTCTGTCCAATCCCAGAGCTCCAGTGGAAGCTCCTTAGTGGTGGGGACAAAGGCTCCTTTCTTTTCCGTTGCTGTCTCCGGCTCTAGCAGAACCCCAGCGTACAACAAGTCTGGAGGATTCATCAGCCCACAGCCTTCCCTGCGCCTCAATAATCCATGGAAAGTGTGTGTCTATCTTGCGTTCTGCGTTTTCAGTTAGGTTTCTGTGACACCTTTCATTCAAAAGCCCATAATGATAAACACCTAGAAAGGTACCTTATAGTTTTGCCCTTAAAACACAAAAAAGTAAAATTTCCCATTTCAAAGACAAAGTTTCATTATTTCACAATCAGTTATCTTGACAAATATACAGTAATTGTTATGCATCTTATCTATCATCTAACATTTTTTAAATGTTCCCTTCCTTGGGTTTGGATTTGCAACATATCCTTATGCCTTAGAACACCCTAAACAGCATCACATCTCATTAAGGAGATGGAAGCCTTTCGCCAGCACAGCATTTTCATCTGTTCTCAACATGAGTAGGTCATGTACACCATTGTTGCATCAAAGTCTCTCGAAGTAATAAATTAATTGAATTACTGCTTTGTGGCGAATGAAGAACAGCAGAAGCCTCAATGCCATGGCTGCTTCTTTCAAGTGAATGTTTAAATTCCCTGCGCATGGAAAGGAATTCCCTATAAACTAGACAAACGATCCATCCCTGTGTGATACATCTATTTTTATTATGCCTGCAGGTAGACATTGATGTGCCCGTTCTTTTTAACCCTAAAGCAGAGACATTAATGAACAAGATGAAGTTATAGCCCTCAAAATGGGGTGATTTCTTACATGAATGACTGTCAAAATGTATACCAAGTCCAGGAAAAGAGAGGAAGGAAGCACAGGAAGTGGCACAGACATGTTCCAGAAAGCTCTTTTGAAAGCTCAGATTTCTCTGTTTTGTTCCCAGAAGTCTTTCTCCCTAAACTCTATGGATTTTGCCCTAATACACTAAAAGAATTACTAATTTTTTTCTTTCTTAAAAAGAAAGTTAAAAGCTATCCTGGATTTTGAACTTAGGTTGTAACTAAGATCTGCATTATAAATTCAGCAGGATGTGATACTTAAAGAAAAAAAAGAAATATTGGTAAAATACTCAGAACATGAAATAGTAAACACTTTGATAAGGAGACCAGAGTGGCACTGACGTGAATATGTCTAGTTTGACCAGGCTGATATCCTTGTGGGAGTTCTGGTCGACCAAAGGAAGCCAGAGATGTAATCAATCTTCAGTTTTAGCAGGGTCTTTGATTCTGTCCCACACAACACACACATCAATTAAGTGGAAAAACAAGGTCTGAACTACTCTGCTATGAGATGAGTAGAAAACCAGCTGGAAAGTCAAACCCAGAGAGAGGTTATCAATGGATCAGTGTCAACCTAGGGACACACAACAAATGGTGCCACGGTCCCCCCCGGGTCAGCTCTGAGTCTGTGGTCGTTTAACATTTCTATCAGTGACCTGAAAGACTCAACGGAGAGAAGGTTCCCGTTACACTCTGAAGGGTAAAGCGGGGAAGGCCAGATTCCTCGCTTAGGAGGAATGAAATCCAAAGACATGGAGCAAATTGCCAAAACCCCACTCTAACTAAAATGAAGTTTAATAGGGATGGCTGTGGAATATTGAAGAAAACATGTTGCTGGGAAAAAAGTTAGGTACAGGCAGTAAAACAATTATTTAGAATTTTGGCCACAGATTCTTATTCTTTGGTTACAAAGTCTTCTGCTCTTTCTTCCCCCAATTCTTCTTATTGCTGAATCCAGTGACTTCTGTCTCTTACATCTCTGAGAAGAGGCAAAAGAGAGTGAATGGACCACATCAGGCTGTTTTTTATTTTTTAAACTTATATTGCTGTTAAGTATCTAAAACCCAGGATCTCATTTCGGAATAAGGATGAGTCCTACTCCCAAATCCTGATGTGCATGCGTACAATAGTCATCGAACATCTGTTTGCTGAGCTCTACCACCACATGTGCACACACACACACACACACTCACACACACACACTCACACCACCTCACCTAAGCACACAAAGTCCTCTGCCAAGAGCTGGTTCCTCAGGGAAGGGACACCAAACGGTCCCTTCCTCCACCTATAGGGAGGGGGTGAAGCACGGAAAAAATAGTCCCGACCTAATTTTTAAAAAACAAGTACAACATAGAACAGAGCCTGGAAGAAGATTTAACCTTAAAATGTGAGAAAAATGCTTACAAAGGATAAGTCTAATGATCTGTTCTGAGAGTCCACTAAGAATGTGGAGGTGAGAAGGGAAATGGGCCTTGGTTATAAAGTAAGAGAGTAAAGTTAGATATAAATAACAACTTCCAAAACATATATTCTAGGGAGAGGCAAGCAAGGCACTCACTTTGGGCACAAATTTTAAGGGGACACCAAAATCTTAATAATCAACATGAATAGCATTTTAATGTGATATCTTTAAAACTTAAAATCAATGCCAAAAATTTATAATAATAGAAATATCAAAATTTTAAATAAAGAAAGGGTCAGCATTAGTGACTTTTCTGCCTCAATCTGCATTGACGAGGCACCAACAGGGTCAATCCAACCACTCCACTTGCTACCTAAAGGAGTCTGAAAAATTGGTCTTTGGAAGACCTCAACAACAATATACATTTTTCTACAAGTATTTGGACATCCTGAGGTATTCTTCAAAAGAGTCAGATTCCTTAAAGCAAAGATACATGATCAGTTTCCAGCAAAGACTTTGACTTTGACTTTATTTTATCCAGGATATTTGACTAAATGCCTTGCTTGTTGATGAAAATGTTCCTAATGCAAGGGTGACAAATCCTGGGTCATTATACGTTCTCTTAATTTGCTGCCGAAGACAAAGAAAAAATGCTAGCTCTATTTCAAATTCACCTTTTGTACTCAAGCCTTCTGGGTTTTTTTTTTTCTTCTTCTTCTTCTTTTTAATAAATTTTTATTTATTTTTTAGAGAGAGGAAGGGAGAGAGAGAGAAACATCGATGTAGAGAGATACATTGATCGGCTGCCTCCTGCACGCCCCCTACTGGGGATCTAACCTGAAACCAAAGCATGTGCCCTGACCAGGAATCAAACCGGGACTTCTCAGTCCAGGGGACAATGCTCAGTCCACCGAGCCACACTGGCTGGGCCTGTTTTGTTTTTTTTTATTTTATGTTAAATTCCTTATTATTGTTTGGATTATTTGATCTTATAAATGTCAATTTCTTTACATTATCGCCAGGAAGGACAGGTGAATTTCTTTACAGTTTCCTGTTGTTTTATTCTTTCCTTTAACACTATAAAGAAGTATTTCCCTGGGATCACTCCTGTCAAAAGCAGTAAGTAAAATAAGATTTCAGATGAATATGAAAATCGGGTCTTCTACAAAATGTAATACTATGCTGTAAGTATCTCTCTCTTAGACCTCAGATAATTCATAAAACATCAAATGATCAGCTTTAAATGGGAAATCTCAAGTGATTCCAGCATGTAAACTTGCTTAACGGCCATAAATTGAAGGATTTTAATGGGGTTTTTACAAGTGCTAATAAATTTTTCTCTCCCTCTCAATTTAGGCACTAGCCTTTACATTAAGATGTTTGTTCATGATGAGAATCATTTACACTTGCTTGATCCAAACATTCTTTAACTGTGGAATAACCAGATATTGTGTTTCTTTTCTTTTTCTTTTTTGATTAAGTTATCCCAGGCAATACAAACATAGAGCTGTGGATGACACAAATACAGAAAGAGCGAGATACATTTCAATACACTTGAGAGTAAATGCTTTTTCCAATATGTTTTACAAAATTTTATTCTCCCCCACGATTTTGTTGAATGTTTTATTGAGGTACCATTGGTTTATAAGATTATATAAATGCCAGGTGTACAGCATTATAATTTAACATTGGTATACACGACAGTTGCATACCACCAAAGGTTTGGTTTCCATTTCATGGAATTTTCATGAATATAGAAGATATTCAATTGTAAGTGGCCAAGAAAAATATTGAATACACAATTTGAGGAAAACAGCTAAAGCACAGTTTTTCCATTATAAAAATTTATTTATATATTCATGTACACATTCACACTAGAAAGTTTTGCACAAATAAGTATCTGTGTTTGTGCCTATATGCTGCTGAAATGGAGAAGCTTGGGAAGGGCACAATTAATTATGAAGACATTTTGCTTACTTATGATGTCAAATCAAATCATTCAGGCATAGGGGTTTTATTTATTTGAGTTTTGCAGGGTGAATGTGCTAAATCATCAGGACTGACCAGGAGAACCACTTAGATTCTCAGGATAATATACAACCATCATTTCTCATGGATGGATGAAATAAAATCTAAACTCAAGTCTGAATGCATTATCACTTTCAGAATTCTAATTTAGACAGAATCCAAGACATATTGATTCAAATAGGTAGTAGGCTGAAGGGATGACAAGACAAAGCATCTGTAATTTTCTTTTTTTTTTTTTTTTATCCTCACCTGAGGAAATTTTTTTGTTTTTTTGTTCAGATAGAGTGGGAGGGAGAGAGAGGAAGAGAAAGAGATAGATTAACGTGGATATGAAAGGGACACATCGAGTGGCTGCCACTCGCACAACCCAACCAGGACCGGGGATAAACTGTAACCGAGGTACATGCCCTTAGCGGGAACCGAACCCAGGTCTCTCCGGACCACAGGCCGATGCTCCAACTGCTGAGCCAAACTGGCCAGGGCCATTCTTTTTCTTTTTTTAGTAATGGAAATCCAAAGACTTCATAGAACAAGGATGGGAGGGGGGTGGGTTACACATGTACAGAGTGAAAGGAGGGGAGGCTAACTAGATTCATAATCAGTGGATGATGTGATATGTCTGCCACAGAACTTAATGCTTGCTTGGGTTTCATTAATGGTGGTCTAGTTTCTAGATAAGGGAGGTGATGATCCTTATCTATGCTGCTACTCTCTAGACATTGCTGAAAAATTTGCTTCATTCAGTCCACAGTGGTTAAGAGTTTAAGGGAGCAATATATAAGATGGGTGTTAAGGCTGGAGAAGAGACATGTTTATGGAGTTTAAATTCTTATTATAAACTATCACGGGGAAGAGAGAATAGATCTCTTCTTTGTGACTCTAAGAGTTGTCAATTGAATAATGTCATTATTAAGTTAGCTTTTCAAGATTCTTTCCATTTATAGAATCCTGAGACTATTTCTGAGATTCTCTGATTTTAACTGACCAGGTCCTTTGCCTTTAAATCCGGCAATACTTAAGTCTCTCCAGGTATATGAGAATCCTTTTTACTTTAAAAGGTCGCCATAGAACAACATTTACTTATATACATTGATTATCTGTTTATTTAAAAGTCCACATTCTTTGCTGAGGTGGGGAAAAGCTGTGGACTCCTCTTCAGGGAAAATCATAATACACTGACTTCAGTGTTTAGGTAAGAGGTTCCACTTTTTAAAAATGCTCATAAATAGATAAAGCTAAAAATTTTATTTTATTTTTTTAGAAAATGTGAGGGGAAAATAGTTTGAAGAACACCTTTTCAATAGCCTTAAGAAACTAGATTCCCTACAGAGAAAATTATGAGAAAGTCAAGAAAGATAACCTTTGTAGAAATGATATTCACTGCACAAATGGAAAGTTTCTGTACACATTCAGTCACACATAAAATTGGAGGCATAGAAAACCTTCATTGGCTAAACAAATGAAGCTAAAAAGCAAGTAAAAATTCTAAAAGATTTTGAGAAGCCCAAAACTTTCCAATGTACTTATTAAAAAGAAAACATAACTCCTTAAAAAATATAAATGGAGCGCATCTTAAAATACAGTGAAAATAGAATTGATATAAAGGAAAGGTTGTCTTTTCTGTGAGAATGGAATCCTTTAATGAATGACATCAACACTTCCTAAGACCAATTACAAAAATTTTTGATAAAACAGCTATGAAATTAACAAGGTAGAAAACATCATTTGCATCTAGGACAAGTTTGTACATGAATTCAGAAGCCAAGTTGTTAAGTTATACTACAAAGTCATCTTCAAAAACAATGGTTCTCACCTTGCATGGCCTCAAGGCTATTCAAGAGATAGTTATTCATATATTTCTTAAGATTGCATGTAGAATTGAGAATAAACAATATTTCATAGAAGTACATGATTATGCACAATTTGAATATGCTATATATGTCATACAAATAGTTATATAGATATATACATATTTTAAATATATGTATATGTATAAATCATATATGTAAAATTATATCATACATAAATATATATACTTCTTAAAAAATTGTACAGATGTTATTATAATTATACAACATAAATGTATTTACAAGCATTACTGAATTAAAAGTAGCTTTTTGGCATGCTTTCTTATGGTTTCATCAATAATAAAACCTAAGTACTATTACATTGCTGACTTTTTAAATATTTTTTTTAGAAAAACTCTTGGTGTACTCAAAAAAATTGAAAATCACACTCTAAAGATTTCTCTCTATAGATGGCAGATCTCAGCCCTTGTAGACATACTAGAAGCCAAGTTCCTGCTCCAGAAAATGTTATAATTTCTTATTATTTACTTTAGTAAAATTCTATCCCTCTTGCTTCATTCCCTGACTTCCCAGGCTATAGACAAAGACACATGCAGTTGGAATTATTTTGTTGTTTAGTAAGGCAGATCAAATCCAACCTTACCTTTTAACTCTTTCAAAAGTATTTGCCAGTGGCAACTAGACCATATTTGCGAGGGAAATTTATATTTTAATCTACGAAGACATTTCCGAGTTCTCTTTTTCCCTTGGCTGAATATATGTCCACTGTCTATGTAATTAATTATGATGGGAGAGCTTGAATTCTGGGTTTATATCCAAATTTATCCATGTCTTAGACCAAATGAATGATATTTATTTTCTGAGGCCTTAATAATTAGGGTTCATCTTGAGTTGAGGTCAGCCACAAAATAACTGGCAAGTGAATGATGTTTCCCCGAAGTGACCAGAAGACCTTCTTACATAATGTTTTCTTTCACTCAAGTTTAATCCTTGAGATACGTGTGTGCATATTTTTTTTCTAAAAATATATTTTTTATAAAATTATTAATTTTTTTCTGAAAATATTTTTATTACTGAACTAGAGCTTTTTCAGTTCTTACAAGAAAATTCAATTTTTCCTGCCACTAATTTTTAAAGTGTAGAGCATTTTTATATATACAAAACTAGATGAGAGATTTGGCTTACACCCACTAAGTTTTGTTCTAGTCATCTCTGTTGATAAAAATTATTTTTTGCTACATAAAACTGCTGTCTACCTGGTTGAAAAATATAGCAAAGAAAAATCAATGCATTTTATTTCAAATATTATGTATAATGCATTTCTCCAAATGCTTAATGTCCATTAAAATTCCCTTACCTGTATAGTGTTACACATTGAGAATGACTTTGGAAAAGTAAATCCTTTTGAAACTAATATGTGTAACTAAATCATATGGTTCGTTGAAAGGTCACATAGTCTAACAACTTATTTTATGTTGACTGAACATAAGTGGGCAAAGCAGATGATTTTAAAAAATAGAAGTGTGGTCTACGTTAAAATACTTGCTAATATAGCAGCCCATGCCACATGTTGATTGCATGAGTCTGGGTATATATTAGGATAAATTATGTCCTCCAAAAAACAAGCCCATTGAATAAATATAACCCAGAATACAGGTGACAGATTTGCCTCAGAGTTGAAAGGTTACTTACAAAGACATTGCATTTTAATTGATGAATTTAAAAAGTGGATCTCAAATCTTTACTTTTAAATATAATCTGTTGATAGAAAAAGAGTTTTCTGTTGTTTGACTAGAAATTTTGAAGGCATTAGACCAAACTCAGCTTTTATCTCCAGCAATCATACACATGTAATAATATACCGCATAACTATATTCAATGGGCCTCTTTAAAGGTCTATCATATCAGTAAGCTTATTTGAAAAGTAAAATGTATTAAAGCAATACCACACTTAAAATAATGTCCAAAAAATGGAAGTCATAGGGCATGAATTTGAGTTTAAAGTTCAATTCTTCTCAAGTATATGTAGTGGCAAAAAGGGTTTCATAGAATTAGAACATGTGTTTCTGAAACTCAACAACTGGAATGGTTCTGGAGACCTCTTTGGTTCAGAGATTAAGTGTGGAAAATAATGCCTGTCTTATGGATAATAAAAAACAAATGCTATATATATATATATGAAAATACTTTGCAAAATATGCTTAAAAGTGTTCACTATTTGATCATTCCTTTCCGTCCACTCTCTGGCTGAACAATCATGAGAAAGTCACAACTTTAGAAGTCTCCATTTTCTTATGTGAAAAATAAAACTATTGGACTCTGCGATATCTAATATTCTATTATTCTTATGGGAGGTGATATTTTCCAAACATAAAGATATAAATGTGAACAAAATTTTTTTACAGCCAATTGAAAGAGTATATGTTATTTTTTTTTTAACATCAGAAGATGGTGACCTTCTTCTAATCTCTGTTCATCAGGAATCTTATTTATCTTCACCCTTTTAAGATTAATTTACAATCAAGAACAGATGGCCCAAGGCCACCCACTTTCATAGGCAGAGCTGATTACTTAATTACCAAGTCTTCAACAAAATAACTTGGTTGGGTTTGCAAATGCTTATAGAAAAACATGAAACATAAAGAACCTACGAAAAAGTTATATGTGACTTTAAAGTATATTGATAAAAATTGAGCATTTATATTTAAATATCAATAGGTCATGTTGGTTACTGGACACTAATATAACAAGATTCTGTGTGAAACAATGTCAATGCATTAAGCTTATCCTAGCTTTGACATTTAATCTCTTTCACCTTGGACAAGTGACATGACCTTCTGGAGTCTTCATTTCCTCATCTCTAAAATGGAGATCTTGGGTGAAATGACTTCCAGGTTCTCATCTAGTTCTGAATATTATATTCCTCATAAACATGAATGTGCAGATCATAAGCTCATGCTCAAATATAGAGAAACCTGCTCTGTAATTTAAGAGTCTTCACAGAGTATCAAGTTGTAAGAAGTCCCAGAGGATGTGTTATCTATTTTCATTGAAATTGGACTTTGTAGTTACATTCGGATCATGGGTGCTGGTCTGGAGGTTAGTAAGCTGAATTTTTAGGGCCTGATGCCTGGTCTCTCCCCGCCAGACTTGGTAATAAGAAATATACCTCTCTTCTTTTATCCTGACCTTTCCTGCTCTTCCAAACTTCTAAAATAGAAAGCTCCTGGTTTATGATTAGGAGAAGTACTTGCTTTGGAAAACACTACTTTATCTAAAGAAGACAAAGAACAAATGTGAGCCAACATTGGTGAGATCCTCCTGGGTGCCAGGCAAAAGTTGTCCAACATGGCATTTTGTATGATATATGGTTATTACAAATTCATTACTAAAAATTATTAATCATTACAACAATTCTATAGGGAAACTATGGCTACTCCCTCATTATCACAGAAGACAGCTACCATAGCTAGCAGAAAGTCATATAACTAGTAAGTGTTAGAAAAAAGTCTTGAATCCCATCTGTCCTGTTCTTGCCTCTCTACTGTTCTCTCTCAGAAATGAAGTATTGGAGACCACATACTTTAAATATGTGCCTTAAAAATAAGAGTCATGGGTATTTTGTTCAGTCACTTGGCATTAAATGCAATTGGGATGTAAAGTATAGCCTAGGAAATATAGTCAATAATATTGCCACAACTATGTATGGTGCCAGGTGGGTACTGAAAATATCAGGAGAAAATTGTATAAATATATTATTGTGTAACCACTATGCTGTACACATGAAAGTAATACAAAACAATATTAAATGTAAACTATACTTAATTTTTTTAATGAAAAAAATGCAGTGCTTTCAATTTCAAGTTGAATCGAAAAGAGTACAGACTATTTGTAAAACACACTTTTCTAAATTATGATATATTCATACAGTGGATCATTCTATATCCATTATAGACCATGTTTTTAAACAATACTTAATAATGTGCTCTGGTATTAAAAACAAAACATGCGTGCTCTTCCCTAATACATACAGCATGCAAGGGAAAACACTGGGGAAATGCACTCAAGAAAGTAAAAACTAATGAATGAACAAAGATCAAATGCCTGTTCTGTTCCAATGGTAAATACTGAAAATACAGTGTGAAAAAGACAGACAGACCACCCACACGGTACCTACAATATACTAAATGATTTGTCATTTCTGGGTATTGGAATTATAAATTATTTGTTTTGCCTTTTCCTCATTTTCTAAATAATTTATAGCATAAATATATTTCATAATCAGAAAAAAATATTATAGAATAACCTTTTATCGTTTACAGTTTATATAGAACAAATATTGATTTCTTTCTGCCTCCTCTGGGTTATGCTACAGTTAACAAAAGCTATGCATTTTTTAAAGTAAATTATATTAGAGAACATCTGAATTGTAATTTTATCTATATTTATTTCATTGTGGTAAAAAAAAAAAAGTGTAAAGCATATATTAAAATAATTTAGATTGAAATATTTTAAATTAATGTTCCTGAAAAGAAAAATCCTCATTCTTATGCTTCCTCTATAATATAGCTAAATAAACTTAATATCCACTAACTCCTCAACCTGAAGATTTACCCCCAATTCTAACTTTCCATCTCCTTAATTCTCATCACTTTTATGCTTTTACTTGATTGCAATTAAATTTACAGGGCTAGCCATTCTCAAACATATCCCCAACTGTTCCTCAAATTATTTAATTATTCATTCAATGTGTCTATTTATTGGTGTTTTATCCCTCCCTATATTCTGTTTATACGTCCTTTCATTTTTAACATAGTGAATGTTAAAGATTTTTTAACGCATTAAACTCTACTTGTAGACGTGAGCATCCTAAGGTCAGAGTCAAGGCTTTTTTTAAAATAATTGTTTCTAGAGAAATATGTTTTATCTTATTTCTAAAAAGTATAATTTCAAAAAATATGCATGAGCTATAATTTATTTTTGAATTAGTAATTTATTGATGGCATCTTTCAATATAAGAACTAGCTTAGATTCCACCACCATACTGCAATGATGTTATTGAGATTTTTTCTCCTGGTAACTATAAATGGACATGTCAGTTTCTAATACTGTATTATAAAAGAAAGTATATAAATAAATTAGCAAAATAAATACCTTGGTTAAATGACCTCTTGGATTAAAATTCAAATTTATATGGTGATTGCTTTAAAAATTAAATATAATTAGAAGTAATTTTTTATTATTTATCGAACAAGTGTAAGTGCTTATTTTAAAACGTCAAGTAACACTACCTGGATTATGTTAAGGGACAGCGGTCCTCAGCTCACCTCTTGAATCTTTCCAGCAGAGGTAACAATTCAACTCTCCTTGATATTTTATTTTGTATTACTTTCATATTTCTTAATAAAGCATTTTTACTGATATTCCTTGATTTGTCAATTTTAGACATTATTCATTAACTTCCTACTCCAAAAAATGCAGATTTAATACTCAGCTAGTACAAGTCTCTCTTCTTCGCAGCTTCCTCATATCTTACAGTACATTTTATTAGATCGAAATTGCATCAATATTTTTACCACTATGTCAATATTGACTGCTGCTGATGCAAATAGTAAAATAGGATTGTATCTCCTTTTTAGTTTCATGGTTTGTTATTTTTGAATTGATAATTGTGTCCTTTTTCAAAAATATATTTTTAATGTACCTATCACTATTTTTTCCCAAACTTTGTAACTGAATTTTCAGAATTCTCTTCGTATTATTTCCCATGGTCAAACACATCCATTATTATACAACCAACTTTTTGTTGTTTGTTTTGTTTTGTTTTGTTTTCTGGAGCTTTCCTTCCTGGAATTCTCTGATGTTCTTTATTTACTTACCATCTCTTTTGTGTTAAATCCTCTTGCAACATCTCATTATATTTCTCTTTGTTGATTCACAACATATATATAAAAAAAAATACACACACACATATATATAAGCATATTTTTCAGTCACTTTCTAAACATTTTTTAAGTATTTAAAAACATTTTTTACCCCTTTTAAAAATCTAGTTTATTCCATTGTATGTTTGGATAATTTGAAACTTTATTTTATTTTATTTTTTATTGGCGAGGTCTGGAAGGAATGGGGTAAAGAAGAAAAACTGAGGGACGTCTGTAATACTGTCAACAATAAAAGATACTTTTTTAAAGTGTTTTTTGTTGTTGTTCAGATAGAGTGGGAGGAAGAGAGAGGAAGAGAGAGAGAGAGTGAGAGAATCATCAGCGTGAAAGGGACACATGGAGTGGTTGCCACCCGCACAACCCAACCAGGGCCGGGGATAAACTGCAACCGAGGTACATGCCCTTTGCGGGAACCGAAGCCGGGTCTCTCTGGACCGCAGGCCAATGCTCTAGCCAAACTGGCCAGGGCTAAAGTATTTGTTTTTAAGGCCTTTAGATGTCTGCAGTATTTTTTTTCTTTGCACTCATTATTAATATTTTAGTTGGATATAGAATTCTAGGTTGAATATCACTGAGAACATTAAGGCTATATTCTGCTTCTAGCTTTTTTTTTTAATCCTCACCCGAGGACACTTTTCCATTTTTTGTACACATAGAGTTTTTTGTACAGATAGAGTGGGAGGGAGAGGAAGAGAGAGAGAGAGAAACATCGACGTGAAAGGGACACATCGAGTGGCTGCCACCCGCACGACCAACCAGGGCCGGAGACAAACTGCAACCGAGGTACATGCCCTTAGCGGGAACCGAACCCAGTCTCTCCAGACCACAGGTGGATGCTCTAACCGCTGAGCCAAACTGGCCAGGGCTGCTTCTAGCTTTTAATGGTGCTTTTACTAAGAGTCAATGATATGCTTGTCCTCAGTCTTTTCTGTGTAATCTTTCTAATCCACCTCTCTACCTAAAAGTCTTATGATCTCCCCTTTGGTGTTCCAACAGCACACAATGATGTACTTTGTTACAGGTTGGTTGGTTTTTGTTGTTGCTGTTGTTTAATTGGTCTGGGCTCTTTGTGGGCCTTTTCAATACAGAGACATAATTTTCACCTTTTGAAAATTCTTTTGTATTATTTTAAAAATAATTAATTTCTCCCCACTTTCAGTTTATTTGTTCAAAAGTTACTCTTATTTGGATATTAAACCCCTTCAATAAAAATTATAACATTTTTTCTTTTTTTCTTTATTTAGAGTTATGTTTTGTTTGTTTGCCCTTTCCAGTGTGGCTCAGTTGATTGAGCATCATCACCAGCACCAAGAGTTGCCGGTTCGATACCAGATCAGGGCACATGCCCGGATTATGGGCTTGATCCCCAGTATGAGGAATGCCAAGAGGCAGCCAATCAATGTCTCTCTCTCCTTCTCACGTTCTCTCTCTCTCTAAAATCAATAAAAATAATATTTAAAAAAACTATTAAAAATAGAGTGGGTTTTTTTTCCACTTTCTTTGAAATTTATTTTTGTCTTCCAAGCCTTCTGCCGATGTATATTTGTTGTGTGTGATCATTTTCTTTTTATTTCTAAGAGCTATTTCTTCTTTAAATGTTCATTTGTGACAGAATCTTTTAGTTGTTTTATCAGTGCAATATCTTCTCTTAACTCTCTGGAAATAAATATGGTTGGGGTCGCTTGTCGTTAGAAATTTCCTTTTGACAGTTGCACTGACTGATTCTTCTAGGATCCTTTTGTCTGTTTTTATTTCTGCCTTTTGTTTTGGAAGTTTCCTTCAAGTAGCTGTTGGGGCACTAAAGAGCTGAGTATAAACTCTGAGAACAAGATTTCCAAGTATAAGGGGTTTGGTTATTTCATCATAAGATTACCCACATGTTAATATCTATTCATTTTTTTTTTTTTACTCTAGAGCTATGCAGTTTCTTCAGAGATATATGCCTTCTTTCTTAAGATTAAGTGGCAGAAGAAGGTTATAGGTCTCATTATTTAGTGTGTTTTTCAGATGATTGTGCTATGAGAACCTGTATAAAGAAGAAAAAAAGGGGGGGGTATGGTCAGCTAAATTTAGGAGAGTTAGAATAGTAGATCACCCCCTCTTGGAGGGTCATTGTGTACACTAATCTATGAAAAGTTGACTACTCTCATTTAATTTAGTGTATGCAAAAATTATTAGACCAAAGCACATTTTATCTTTTATTTATTTCCTTTTGCTTTTTGAAGAGAAAGAAAAGAGAGGTGTATGGGATGACTTGCAGATATTAAACCCAACATACCAAAAATATCATTTCCAAGTTGTGATCAATTAAAAACAATATGTATGAGACAGTAAGTTCTTTTTTGTACTAAGTATACTTTACATTTATGGCATTTCTTAATTTGGATCAGTCAAATTTCAATGTTCAATAGCGGCCTGTGGGTAATGGTCACCATGTTGGACAGCAAATGCATAAATCAAAGATCTTGACCTGGTGGCTTAATATATATGCAAAGTGCTAATTGTTTACTTGGGAGAATTAATCTTGCTTTACTACATAGAAAACAATTTTAAAACAGGGACTTCCCATGAACAGTCCTAGATTTGGGAAATTTTTAACCATACAGGCCTGTGTCACCATTGGGCAAACCATGGTCTATTTGGCTGATTCTGTCCAGTTGGTCACACCCACTCACAGACCACTTCGCACGTTAGCATTAACTGCCTGGCCCAAAAGTGACTTGAGTTTGCAACTTTTAGTATTTTTCTTACAGATGAGAAGACTGAGACTCAGAGAAATGAAGTCATTTGTCATCCAAGTTCTAGTTGGTTACAGAACTAACATTAAAACTTGAGTCTACAATGATACTTTCTCAGGACACCACACTATTTTTCTAGGTTGAAACTTAAATATTTTTCCTCTTTTCTCCTCCTATTTATTCTTTATTCCCATGGACATAAGGAACAACTACCCCAAATCTTTTCTCTGAAAATAATTCACATACTTAGAATTGCTCCGTGTCTGGCTCATTTTCTCTTGATAAAACCAACCTGGATTTTACAACAGTAGAAGAAGTACATTGTTTTTGACTTTTAAAATTTCTATGGCTCTTTGCTAGCCCTGACATGGCTTATTTAGAAAAAAAAACTTTTTTTAAATTAAGTGTTTAGCATGTATGAGCTTGCTCAGATGCAGTGTTACTAAAACACAACGTGAAGAAACTACTCTGCTTCTTACTCTCCATAAGTAACATGAGATCGGCATTAAAACTACTAATAATTGTACAAATGACTCCAGCCACCAAGGAGGACATATATAATGCATTGATGTGAATTTCAAGAACACGTAGAACTAATTGATGGCACTAAAAGAAGAGTGGCTACCCCACTAGAGAGAAAGAGGTATATTCACCTGGAAAGAGCATAAGAAACCTTCCAGATTGCTGAACATAATAGATACTTTGATGTGAATGGTGATTTCACTCACACACACACACACACATATAGTTACACATATATATAAATCTATGTGCAAAAATGTATCACTTGAGATGACAGCAATTTCACATTTTATTGTTTGTATGTTATACCTCAACTTCAAAACAAAGAAAAAAATTATTGCTCCCTAGATTGATTCTTAGGTTTGTATATTTGTTTTAATTTCCAACTAAGATGTATAGTCCTTTACCTATGAGAGTGGACTCAAGAAAGTAAAGTAATAAGCAACAGAGCTCAGTGAGTCCAAAGACATAGAAAGATAGAAGTAGGAAGATATACTCAGTGTTACTTGCACGCGTGGGTCAGTTACTCTGCAAAAGAAGTGATGCACAATAATCAGCCCTTGTATATGCTAACATATCCAATCATCTGGTTTGGGAGACTTTAAAATCAGATTTTACATCTGCCTGTGCCTGGGGACATTCAGACAGTGACTGATGCCAGTAAGCCTAGCATGTGAACAGTATAGGCAAATTGCATTTTTTCTGGCTGGTTTATTTTGTTTAAACTGTGTTAAGTACTTAAATAATTAGTTTAAACATGTTCAAAGCCAAACAAAAGTAAAAGCATCACAAAGGAAAGAAGAAAACATGTTTGCCTTTATTCTTAAACCATTGGAATACTGCACAAAATTTAGCCTGATTGACCATTGTAATTGTTTGTTCTGGAATGAGTGAGCGGCACGCTGCCATTCCTCAACCACCACAAACACTAAGCAGTCCCTGGAATGTCTCTTGTGGTGTATTTGTGGGCTTACATTGTGTCACTTCCACTAGAATTATAATCATTAATTGCTTAAGAGTTCATTCAGTTTAAAGTATTTTTCCATCAGAATCTATTCTCAAATAAATACCTGGAATAAAATGGGAAGTAGTGAGGGGTTATTACAGTGTGGTGTTTAAAAAGCAAACTTTAACTGTTTCATATCCTAAATTATGAATTGTGTTCATTTCAAATGCAATGTATAGGGTGGATTGGTTTTCATTTATGCACAAAAATATATATATATTTCTGGATCCCATACCGTTTTATTCATGTTGGTTTATACTATTTCAAACAATTTTTTTAAAAGACATTAAGACAGAGAGACCTCACAGTCTTTGGCTGCTAATCCAGAAGCTTCCTTAAGACAAACCTGCAGGGGATGGATTCCAACAGAAAATTGCATTCAAGCAATCATTTTCTTTCTGATGGTATTTCTACAGTGTAGAGTCGACCAATTTTTCAAGTTATATGAAGGGCCAAAAAGAAAAATATTTTTATATAAATTTCACTCTTTACGTCTAAGTCTTTAAATATTAATTTTTTTTCTTCTCTCCCGCAGAAAGTCATAAATTGTTACCTTCTGATATAGGGGAAGACATGATTGAGAAGAGCTAGTTCTTTATTCCCTTGGTAATTGATATCCCAGGATTCAGAAACTGTTTGTATAAATGGGATATTTGCTTTCTAAGCTTTATTTACAGATTTTGCCAGATGAGCATTGTACCCATGAACTATAATTATGGATCCCCAGCTGTTACCAGAAATCTTGGTATGCACAGACTGGGAGCCCAAAGCATGTTTAAGAAGCAGCTACTGGGAAGCCTAAAATAATATCAACTATTAAAAATTGGTGAACCCACAGAGAAATGGCTGCTGATCCATGAAGACCAGAGAATTATAGGGGTGAATGTGTTCTTAATAAGTCCTCCCATTTTTTTTCTCCACCCCAGGCTCAAGTTGACTATACTTAAATGACCCTAAATAGAGGAGACATTCTGTATTTTAAAGACCCACCATTACAGTTACTTAACAACCCCCTCTAGGAACATATTATGATGTTCTACCACCCTTCTGTTCAGAATATTTTTGCTTATTTATAATCAAAGGCTTTCTGGTTGCAGTTGAAACTTGAGCTGGGTCTGTGATTTTTCTACTGTTGGAGCAAATGGAATATTTTCTGGCCTTGTTTTCCATGGCCTGGAACTCCAGCCTTTGAAACAGAGGAACCCTTTGAGGGTGGGAGGGCGCGGCGCTGCTTCCCCACCCATGTCACCACACTGCCACCCGCTCTCCCCCACAGCACACGCGTGAGCACACTCACTCTCCCCTCGGTCCTTCTGGGCATGCCTTCAGGGTTCTATTCCTCAAACATACCTGAACGTCTCCCTGATTCCTGGATTAGAGAAGACAGATGAGTGGAAGTTAAACGCCAATCATCTGGGTGTTAGATAGTGTCGTCTCTTTGAGCTTCTAGACCAGTGACTATCAGAGGGTCAGAGTCAGAGACGAAGACAGGAGCCCGGTAGTGAGGACAGGAGAACCAAGGGACGCTGAGGCAGAGCCCAGTCTCCCCAGCTGGCCTCAGTGCCGAAGCAAACCACCGTGAAGGGGGTGGGGCTCAGACACTTGAGTTACTGGAATGCTGCCTCTAGCTTCAGGTTAGGGTTGGTGTTCAGAACGAAGAGAACAGGGAGCTTGTTGGTACGAACGCCATCGCTGTCATATGAAGAGCGAAGCGAGGGCCAGTCTAGAAAACAGGCCAGACCTGACAGAATTGTCTACAAAATAACAAAAATATTAAGTATCTAATGGGGGTGTTGTGTAAACTACAGCAACTCAACAGAAAATCAGTCATTCAAAATCATGACGGTGAGCAGACAGCAGCATGAAAACATAGTATGCTATTAAGAGGATTTATTTGGTAGGATTGTCATAACAAAATAACCCCGAGGGGAAGGGGTGCTAAACAATCTAAACGTATTTTCTCACCGTTCTGGAGGTTAAGTGTCCAAGATCAAAGTGTCGGCAGATGTGGCTTCTCCTGAGGCCACTCTCCTTAGTCTGCAGATGGTCACCTGCTCGCTGTGTCCTCACGTCGTCTGCTCTGTGTACACGCAGCCCTGGTGTCTGCATGTCCAGATTTTCCCTTCTTATTAGGACAACATCCAGATTGGATTAAGGCCACACTAATAGCCTTATTTTAAATTAATTACCTCTTGCCCAGCCGGTGTGGTTCCGTGGACTGAGTCCCACGGACTGAGAGGTCCAGGTTCAACTCCCGGTCAGGGCACATGCCCAGGTTTCAGGCTCAATCTCCAGTAGGGGGCGTGCAGGAGGCAGCTGATCAATGTTTCTATCTCTCCTTTCCTCTTTCTCTAAAATATCAATAAAAATATATGTATTTTTTAAATGAATGGATTATCTCTTTAAGGACCTATCTCTAAATACAGTAAGTTTCTGAGTTATTAGGGATTCAGGTAATTATGGGTATACACAATTCAACCAACAATGTAAGCAAAAAGAAAGGAATGTACTACAAATAAGTGAAAATGATGTGGGCTCAACATCTACCAGATACGACTTCTTATATCTTAGTTCCTTCATATCTCACAAGAACACAGGCCACTAGTTAAAGGGAAGAAAGCAGAGACGCAGAGTATTTAAATAATTTGTCAAAGCACTCACAGTTATTAGATATAGAAACTGGGATTTAAAAAGCCAGGCATAATTTGAAAGTTTATGTGTTTCCACCATTCTAGGATGACTGTTACATTGATGGGCTTGTGATAAGATAGTTGTCTGATAGTTATAATGTTATTTTACAACAAATAAAAGGAAAAGAAATAAGCAGATATAGTGAAAAATTAAATATATGCCAAGAAACATTGCTGGGTGCCATGGAGTCATGGCGGGCGGGAAAAAAGATGAGGCATATTTCTTGTTCTTAAGAAGAAGGGAAATTTGCATGTACAAATGCATAAACAGCTACAGTTAAGAAAAGTTATGATAACCACATAAGGCTTCCAAGAACATAAAAGTTAATTTGTCTGTTCATATTATGCATACAACTAAATTTTTGTAAAGCCATTCCAAATATGTCTATACTGAGTATCAGTATGCACACATTTAATTTTATTTCTTTTGATTCTACCATGTTTCAGTCACAGGTATATAGCCATGAATAAGATATACAAGGTGGGACAAAGTAGGTTTACAGTTGTGCCTATGGAACATAATACAATAATTAATAAATAATGATACAAGCCCTGGTCGGTTTGGCTCAGCGGTTAGAGCGTCGGCCTGCGGTCCTGAGAGACCCGGGTTCGGTTCCCGCTAAGGGCGCGTACCTCGGTTGCAGTTTGTCCCCGGCCTTGGTCGGTTGTGCGGGTGGCAGCCACTCGATGTGTCCCTTTCACATCGATGTTTCTCTCTCTCTCTCTGTTCCTCTCTCACCCTCCCACTCTACCTGAGCAAAAAATGGAAAAATGTCCTCAGGTGAGGATAAAAAAAATAATAATAATTAAAATAAATAAATAAATAATGATACAAGAATAAATTCTGCATTTTGCATACCTACAATTATAAACCTGCTTTTGCCCCACCCTGTACACGGATGCTTGTGGCTTCCATATTTGGAAGAGAGTGTTTTCAAAAGTGTAGTTTGGAGACTCTCATGCTGAGAAATACTTAGAATCCTTGCTTACAAACACAGATTTCTGAGTCTTATCCAAAATCTATTGAGTCAGATAGTGGATTGGGCTTGAAAATCTCTATTTTTAGGAGTGCACCACTGAACACCTGTGATCCACTGGTCTGCAGGGAGGTTCAGTAAATGTGATGGGTCCTGTAGCAGTTGACTGCTGTTGTGCACCGAAGTATCCTCAAAACTTACAGCTTAAAACAGCAAATATTTATGAGTTCACAGCGTGTGCAGGTCAGAAACCCGAGCACAGCTTCCCTGGGCGCCTCTGCCTCTGGGTCACGCACAGAGTTGCTGGGCTGCAGTCCTGTCCACAGGCTCTGCAGAGAGAGGATCGGCTTCCACATGCACTCACATGGATGTCGGAATCATCAGTGCTTCACGAGGGCTTCCGTTCCTTCCTGGCTGCTGGCTGGAAGCCCCTTCAGTTCTTGCCATGTACATGTCTCCATGGGGTACCTCAGGACATGACGAGAAAGAGCCAGCCAGCCAGAAACCAGAGTCTTTGCATAACCTTACATTAGACATGTCAGCCCACCACGTTTGTCAGAGTCGATTCATTAGAAGCAAATTACTAGGTGCAACCTACACCAAGGGCAGGGACTCCACAAGGGCAAGAATAGCGGGATGTGGGGATGATTGAGATGCAACTTCAGAGGCGCCCTCCACACATCCCTCACTTAAATACAGAGGGCAGCAAATAGCATCTGAGCCCAGACCTGAAGGGCGAGGAGCTGGATAAACTGGGAAGAAAAGAGGAGGCGATTTCTGAATATGGTAAAAGCACAAGAAAGCCCAGAGATTAGCGAACTCGGGGACACCTGTTTCTTTCAGAGGTCTCAGTTGTGCCCCAAAACATATTGTTTGTGCTTATTGCTGGGAATTCAATAATAAAATTTTATCTCTGCACAATCAGGAGCTAGGGGCTTTTTTTTTTTTTTTTTAATCAGTGAGATTCCAAATCTATCACAATCTTTCAGGAAACTAAATCTTGCTCAGTTTTTGTTATTAGAAATGTATATTAGTAGAAACAAGGTGTATTAATTTTCTTTTAGTCCGTCTTTGTTGTGACCGAGGCCTTTCCCTCACAATGAGTCTCGCCGTCTTTGCCCCATGTCAGCCTTAATTCTCTGTCATGCAAGCATGGCTCAGGAATAGGCCACAAATTAAAAAAAAAACACAATCACTGGGTACTTGTACTCTTTGTTGCTGACTGAAAAAAAGTCCCCTCCCCAGAAGCATAAAGAGTTGCTTTGCTTTTACTTTAATCTGAGTGGCAGAGTGGATGGAAATGAATTCATTCGGATTTTACAGTATTGTATCATATAACCCAGATTCAAAGTGGGGGCTTGTGGTGTCCTGGAAAAGGCTCCGACCTCAGCATCTGAGAGACCAGGGTTTTTCCAGTCTTAGTGCAGCCACTCACTTGATGAGTAAGCATGACTAATTCGATTAACTTTGCAAGGCCTGTTTTCTGATCCGGAAAATAAAGAGTTTGAGACCAATATTTTTAGAACTGCGGACCCTGGCCCAGTGTGTCACATCACCTGGGAACTTATTAAAAATGCAAATTTGAGTGCTTACTCCAAACCTATTGAATCTGAAATTCTGATGGTGGGGTGCAGGACTTCACTATTTTAACAAATGATCCAGTTTTTTCTGATATATGCATATGTTGGAGAACCACTGAGCAAGATAATCTCAGGTCTTTTCCAACCTAAAATCTGTAAGAGTCATAAACTATTAAGTTTAGCAAAAAGCAATTAAAACAGTAAAGTTTGGCCTGGTCGGCGTTGCTCAGTGGTTGAGTGCCAACCCATGCACCAAGAGGTCACCAGTTTGATTCCCAGTCAGGGCACATGCCCCAGTTGTGGGCCAAATCCCCAGTGGGGGGCATGCAGGAGGCGGCCAATCAATGTTCTCTCTCATCAATGTTTCTATCTCTTTCTCTCTCTCCCCCTTTCTCTTTCTCTCTCTAAAATCAATTTTTAAAAATTATAAAAATATAGTAATGTTTTCCAACAAAATTTAAGGTTCCTAGCTACCCAAAGTAGAAGCTATCATAGAATGTTCTATCACATGATCATTAGGAGAGACAGATCTGTGCAGGTTATTATTTTAACCCCTATATTGTACAGACAAGTAAAACTAAGCCTAGGTAGATTCAGCCCTAGGTAGATTCAGACTTCAACCCAGGGACACAAAGCAAATGAAGGGCAAAGCCAGAACTCATCCCCAGGTATCCCGATCTCTGGTTTAATGTGTTTTCCTCTCTATAAACTATTACTATATTTGTTCCAATGTGTGTGAATTTGGCTACAACATTTTGCCCACATGTGTTCTCTAGAAGCAGAGATAAACTATTGCCAATCCAAAAGTGTTTTCACTCTCTTTTACCTCTAATATTAATGGTCTTTTTAAAGGGCAAATCAATATAGAATGCAAATATGAGTACCTTGAGAAACAGAGATATATATGAGTACCAATGAATTATTTTCTTTGACTCTCCCAAGCATACTAATTCCATTTTGGCTGAGTGCCTACAACTCAAGTTTCCTAAAGTTTTCATTCAAACTTTCATCTCTCAAATTGATAGTGCCATTAAAGGAAGGGGCATGGGCATCAGTGTTGCAGTGATTACTATTAGATCTTCCGCGGTACTTGAAAAACATCATCTGCTTAAAAGATATAACAGGTAGCAATGGCTAATGGTCTCATTCACTTCCAGCTTTTATCAATGAGTAGTAATAATATTATCAAAAGCGTAATCAACAGAAATCTATTTTGTGAGGCTGAGGAAATCTCAAGCTATAATAGATGTTCTAACCCCTTCCATAAATTGAAAAAGATATTAACTAGATGCTCATGGCCACTGTCCTCATTTGAGATCCCATAACCTTTGTCATAAGGCTCAAGCTGTTAACCTTAGTGCCCTGCCAAATTCCTGCTTTAGTTATTCAATTCTGTCTACCTAAATCTCCTAATAATTTAAGATAAGTAAATGATTCTTCACTTCCTCTTCTAAATTAATTTTATAGCTTTATAGTTCATTCCATCAGCACTCGCTCCCTTTCTCTCTCTCTCTATAATGATGATCTCTGCTCTTTATCACCTCCCTTACTCTGAAGTAAGAAAAAATTCATAAATAGAAATGCATATGGTCTAAATTACCCTTGGCTATATGAAATCTTAAAATATCATTTGTAGGACAGAAATACTTGACAGTGTTATCAGTATATTTTAAAACTTTGCATTAAAATTTACTTTCAGTGATCAACCTTTTATTTCTTTTATTTTGAAGTGTGGCTATCTGAGTTTTGGCTCTTCCTAGGCCACTACTTAACACTATTAAGGAACTTGTTAAAGTGTGTTAGAAGAAGATATTGCTGGTCTTGAGATTACTGTGTCACCAAATGAGACCAGCGCCTGCATCCTTGTCTGCAGGCGGTGTGGATTGCAAATGAGGTCATTTGCTTCTGGTCTTGGTCCTTAGCTCTGTCAATAACTGGGGTAGTCCCTGCCCTATAGTGTTTAAATTCCTTGGCTTTTGATTATTTCTTCCTCTAAAGAGAAAACAATTGCTATAATTCCTTTTAGTTCTGTCATTCATGAATTTTAGCCACTTAGCCCAGAAGTGATCTTGAAGTCCAGTTGGAGTTTCTTCAGGAAGCTTCATGGTTTATTGGAGAAGTGCTTATGAAACAATGCAACTGCCCGAGATCCAGGGCATCCAACCCCACCTTGAACATTGCACAGCCCATTGAATCTCAACCTCCATCCTCATTTTCCACACAGAGTCCAGGGAAGATTTGTTCAGAGTGGGATAGGGAGAGTTTCAATGCTAACAATTATTTTTGAAAACCTTTTGCTATAACATAGAATAACATCTAGAAGAGATAGTTTACTGCAATATAGTAGAGGAATCATTCACATCATGACCTTCTTTAATAGTCAAGGTCCTCTTTATATTAACTATAGTACAAAGGCTTCAAATTGTTATATGTTCAGGGGTTGGTAAACTTTTTCTGTCAAAGGTCAACTCTGCAGGCCTGCAGCCTGGGTTTTTGTCACAGTCCTCTGCTGTTGTTACATAAAAGGCATAGACAATAACCCAGCGGAAGGGTGTGGCAGAATAGACTTGACCTGTGAGTTGTAGTTTGCTGACCCCTGATAGAAATGAAAGAATGCACCTTTTAAAATGTTGACGTATGTTTGCTTGTTCGAGAAAACTATTTAGGACTGTAATAAAATGTTTACTATCACCCGGTCGGTGTTGCTCAGTGGTTGTGCATCAACCCATGTACCAAGGAGTCGCCAGTTTGGTTCCTGGTCAGGGCACATGGCCAGACTGTGAGCCCAGTCTCCAGTGGGAAGTATGCAGGAGGCAGCCAATCATTGTTCTCTCTCATTGATGTTTCTGTGTGTGTCTCTCTCTCCCTTCCTCTCTCTCTAAAAATCAATAAGGAAAAGAAAAATATTTAATATTTTTAAATAACAATAGAAAAGATTGTTTTCTTATAGTTGTATTATTATTTTCTCAAAGGTTAATAAGTAAAATAAAAATAATTACTTTACCCTTTGTGCTCATTCTTACTTTCATTTCCCACACCACAACTCTGCAATGGATTAAATTAATGTTGATTTTTATGATTTTCTAAATTCATGATTGTTTCACCTTTTAATAATAATCATGTTAAATAATTCACATTCATATCTCAAAAGATCAACTCTATAAGCTGCTGTCATGGAATTATAGTTTCTAAATAGTTTCATTATGTTTAATATATACCTTGATTTTTTATTTTGTGTTTTCTTCAGTCTCTAGGACAAATCTATGGCTTTTGGGGGGGGGGATTATTTTTAGCTGCTGAAAAGACACTAAGACAAAATTTGCATTTGTAATAGAATATGATTCATTTTAAGTAGCCAAATCAAGTTTTTTAAAGATATTTATTTTTAAATTTATTTGATGATTGTTTAGGACCATGATTTCTACTTGGGTTGGTATCAAAAAGACTTATCCCATGACTCAACTCCTCTATTGAACATTTGTGTCTTTGAAAAAATACACTATAGTGTACATGAGAGACAATAAATATACATTGAATTAATAAAAGATAAATTATAAAATTAAACTTGAACAGGACACAAACCAAAGGCCCAATAACTTCATCTTAAAACCAAGTAGTTTCATTAACTTTATATTTTTTAACTGAAGATATATATATGAAATATATACATATATATGAAATAAAATAAAAACTAAAGATCTAAGTAAACCAAGCAATAGTATAAACTTTTTCTCTTTCAATGTAATTCTGATAATAAACAACTGAAAAATGAAACAATGGTCATTATATTATTTTGTCTTCCTCAACTGGTTGGCTAATCTGGCTGCCACAAATTGAGTAAAAACAGAAAAAGGAATTAAAATTATTTAAAGCCCTCTACTAATTGTCAATAGGAGAAAGGCAGAGGAGAGGTTGTCAACAAGGTAACAATTCCACGACCCTCAGACCCCTGACTCTGAACTTGAAGGAACCTTTTCAATTGCATGGAAATGAAGACCTATGAAGGCACCTAATTCCACATCCAGCTCAAACCTGAAATGAAGAATTCTACGATTGTCCATGAGTTGCATGAAACTACAATTCTATCTCATGCATGAAGACACTGTATTTGGAAACTGGAGCAGAATTCAGATGTGAGACCCCTCACGTTTGACCCAATATGTTTAAAAGACTGAGGTCAACTCTACAAAATTGCAGCCTCCCATTGAAGGGGTTCTATTGTCCCTCCCCTTGAATTGGGGCCTGGTGACCTACTTTCACCAATAGAATGAGGAGGAAGTGACATTGTGCCAGACCCAGCCTACTCCTGCTTTTAATCTCTGCAAGCTCTGGCTCACTGTGCCAAGGGGCACAGCTACCCTGCCAGAGAGACCACTTTGAGAAGGAGAGGTCCCAGACTTCCAGCTGTCCCCAACAGAGCCCAGGCATTCCAGCCAGTCTGTCGCGGACTTGCCAGCCCCTGGTGTGCTCCCAGCTGAACGCAGCCGGGTGAGTGACCGCAGCTGATGGCATGAGTTGCCTTAGAGCGGCCCAACTGAGTCCACCGAATGTTGAGAATTGTGGGGAATAACAAAAAAATAAGTCAGTATGTCTGTTCTATTATAATAGAGAAAAGAAAAGACAACAACCTATTTCAGTTTTGCAGCTTACATCTTGGTGGCAATCTTTATATTATTCCTAAAATCATTCTGTTGTATTAACCTCAAATGCATTTTGCTTCAGCTACATTTATTTTTCTACCTCATGACTAAATTTTTTCTATATAAATACACACACACACTCACATGCATGCACATACATGAGTGACACAATAGTAATGTGTAGAATCAACCAGGATCCATATGTGCTCTCTAGTGCTGTTTTTATTGCCTTATTTGCCCCCTTCAAGGTGTCAGTTTAGTGTCAAAGTTAACTTCTCTTTTGATTATTTTCAAATTGTTTAGAGCATATTCCAGAGAGTTCTGCTATTGCTGCAACAAATCTTTACCACTAAGCAATTAGCAGTAACATGCATTCACCGAAAAGCAAAACAAAAAACAGAGCTGCTGTGTTTGTGTGTGCACAGTCGGGTGTAAATGTGTGTGCCTTTAACCTCCCATCTACTATAATTAAACTTGTCCATGCTTGTTGTAATCTTCTGATTTGGAAGGCTTAAAATAAAATTTAGCTGGCTCCATCCCCAGAATGTCTAAACTTTTTTCCCAGCTCCAAGAAGAATGATTTTTACACCCTCTGTACACATCTGTCCCCCATACTCTCACAGTTTGCTCCCCTCCTCCTCAGCCCCTCCATTAATCCCTGAGGTTTCTTCTTGCCAAAGATGTTCTGCTGTTTGATAGAACACTAATCTCTGAGAATCTCAAAGTATCAGCTTACCTGTGAACGCCCAGAAACTGTCTCCATCCTCAGCCTCATCCCCTTTTATGTTTTCTTCATCTTTGAACAAATGCATTGCTTTCTGTCTGAGAATGAGGCTTACATTCTGTTGTGGTTAGGAGGGATATTGACCTGAAGGCACACTGTTCCCTCTTCAGGAAAAGAAGCAAGATCAACATCCAGAATCACTCAGTGACAAATAGCCATCGGTAGAAGAACAGGTCACCCATGGGTAGGAAACGGGTAAGCTCAGGAGAAATCCTTTGTTACATTAACCTGGAGGCTTTTGCCAAATGAAAATAAGTCACAGAGAAAGAAATAAAAGGCAGAAGTGAGCAAGTAGAATGTAACAGGGAAAGAGTTCTCTTTCAATATTAATCTCCTGTCACGGTTCCACACATTCAGAACAGGAGACAAGAGCAGATACAAAGGGAAAGTGCAAATTGACGGCCTTGGGATTCCGACTCAGGGCGATTTATCACCAGGAAAGAGGTTGAACTGTGAAAATGAAAAAACTTAGCCTGTCCTCGAATGAAGGGTCTGAAGCTACAGTAACTGGGCAAGTGCGGTGGATCGAATAGAATCCCACGACGTACAGCTGAGGGGTCTGCTCTTACACGTAGCACGGGGCCAATTTTCCATTCTCATGAGTGACAAGGGTCTTAGGCTTCAAGCTAAATGACAATAGTATGAAGCCTTGTCTTTGGTAGAAATGACATTTTTATGTTCCCTAACTTTGTGCATAACCTCGGGTCCCCCAGTGAGGTGGGCTTCAAGGTGACGGAGACTGTCCAGCTTCTCTGCCCCCCTCACAGCCAAGCTCGTCCCCCCTTCCTGTGTGTGTGCTGCACACCGCTGCCGAAAGCCCGGGTTTGCTTCAATCTGAGACTAATGTTGTACTTGGACGTTAACTAATGCAATTCAGAAAACGCCATGATCTAACAACAGTGTTCAACAGCGTTTTGATGTTTGCCAGACCGTCGGTGATCAGTCCACCACATGTATCCTTTCAGACTCTGCAGGCTGATGGGGAGGCGGGGGGAGGGGGGCGGAATACAATTCATCCGAACTTTCAGAGTGAGCATATGCTGGTGGTATGTACACGGTGCAGCGACTTCACAGAAGCCCAAGCTTGCCTGCGGGCCAGGACGCCGCCAGTTTTGTAAGGTGGAGATGAGCTGCTCACGCGGTGACAGGAAAGCCCTATCTTTTCTACTGCATGACGCGGACGGAGAAAAGCCTGGGAAGAAGGGAAACGGGGAGCACACTAACAGAGGGGGCAAAGGAGGACGTACTTTTGAAATGGAAATTAGACCAGGTTTAAGATGGATCCAGGAATCTCCTGCCCCCCCTTCTTAGCCCACTGTGACTGTGGCGAGACCACACCCAGACTGCTGCATTGCGTCGTCGGTACCTGAGTACCCCCCAAACTTGGACTGAGTTCAAAGGAGATGATTAAAGGAACGGGGGGATTGGAAGTGATTGACTGATGAGAAAAGATTAAAGGAGTCAAATCAAGGAACCTGACTGGGCAATAGCTGAGGGGCAAAATGATAAAAGCTACAAATGCGTAGAATGTGCACACACCGCGTAAGGAAAACATTCCTTGATAGAAATTAGCAGAGGAATGTTTCGGCGGTGAATTCGGAAGATCTTCTGAAAGTGTTCAATTAGCCGACTGATCACTGAGTAATGCAAGAGGAGGCTGGATCAGGAGGGACATTTTACAAGCAGGAGGAATGTGTTTCCACACGGCCTCTGGTAATGAATTCTCTCACATTGGAAGGCACCATAGCCTGGACAACCTATCAGAACAAAATTCCAGCAATCAGTTAAATTACAAATTACATTAATTACATTAATTTGTTAAATCTTCCAAAAGGTAACTGGTGGCGAAGGGGGAAGGGCAGCAGAAACTTTCAGAAATCGTAGGATTCGCAACGCTGGTTTGAATGTAAAACAATGTGCTACACGTTATAACATGGAAATTAAGTGCATGGGATCTTAGTGAACTTAATGAAGGGAGCAACAACTGCTAAGACTTCTAATGAAAAGTGAAAACATTGAAAAAAGGCATTTTGTGAAAAAGGCAGGCTCCAGTAATGAGAACCAAGGCGTCTTTGAAGCTTCCAGACAATTCACTCTGATGACCTGGAAGGACTCCCTTTGCTTGAGGAAGTCATTTTTTACTTGTCCTCCTAAAATTCCTAGTGTGACCTTGCTGATTAAAAAAAGAAAGAAAGAAAGAAAAAGAAAAAGAAAAAAAAATGCATGCTGGCTTTCCAAAGAAAATCTCCCCTACTTAGAATCTTAAAAACAAATGCTATGGAAATCTTATATATAATTTGCATAATTATCAGTCAAAGAACTTGCCATGTCAATACATCTCAATTTAAGTGTTGGATCAAACTGCTTCTTAAAATGATTTTTCTCCTTCTTTTTAGGAAAGGTTGAGTTCATAAAGAGTTTTATAGAATCTATTAAACTAAAATAATCAAACTATTTTAGGGTATAAAACCCAAAGCTTACCTGTATGCCTTTAACCTAATCTTTCTGTAATTGTGTGAAATCACAGACAGATTGAAACTTTTTTTGATGGACTTTTTCTTATTAGTCTTTATTGCACTTCAACCTTATTTTTCTGATAAGCTGGACAGTTCTCCCTGCGATAAGCTTTGGCCTTTGCCCCCATTAACTGTGCACACCCCCAATTTGCTCCGTGTTAAAGTTTACAAGGGTCCTCTACCAGAATTAATAATCATAAGCCAGCTTTAATTTGAAGTCGCAAAGTCCTGTGCTGCCATAAACACCCCCACGATTCCTTCCAGAAGCATTTAATATGGTTCATTTGGAGTCTGGCTAATCCCCTCCTGTTGCCACCGCTTCCTCCTCCCTAACCAGTAAACAAACAAACAAAGAGATGTCTGGACGTAAGTAGGTTATTCTGCTGCGTGTGTATGTTGTTTTTATTTTCTGATGTATTACCTTCCGCATTTCCCTCCCATTCTCCTTCTTCATCTTTCGCCAAAGAAACGCGTCAACCCTGCAGCGCTGAACCCACGTAACTGAAGCGTGGACCACAGAGAGGTCGATGTGAATTTCCGTTCCCCCTTTCGCAGCGACAGTGGCTCCGTGCAGAGACCGAGACCTCAACGTGGGGAAGGCCTGAGACGCCGTCCCAGGAATCGCTGTCCTGTAGCTTGAAGTGGAAGCGAGCCCAGAGAGCAGGAAAGGGGCCGCGGGATCTGAAAGCCAAGTGGGATCAGATAGATTGGAGAAAGTTTTCCAAGATCAAGTTCCTGAAACGGCCATCATTCATCCGGCGGTGGGAAAGGATGCACACGTGTGCTCACCAGGGCCTGCTAAGCGGCTCGGGTTACGCAGAAACCGCTCCCTGGACTTCTTTTGTGCTTCTCCAGGGAATGTGTTTTTCTACCACAATCTTTTCTTACTACATAAAAATCCAGTAACTTATCAATGTATTACTTATCATCTGTGACTTGCCTAGGAGTAGGAAGGATACATGGAGGATTTTTTTTTTTCTTTATAATTTCAAAGTTGAATGCCGAAAACCTTGTTTTTATTACTTTTAATTAGCTTAATAATCTTCGCATATCCTTGTTGAATAACTGCTAACTGAATGTGTTGCCATAATGCATTTTTAAATTACCGCTTTCAAGAATTCTGTGCTGATTTTCAGTTTCCGCTCACTGTATTAATTATCTATAAATATGTGTGAGATTTCCTTCAGCAGATTTTCACAATCTCCTTATTATCCCTATATAGACGCTTTAAAGTGCTACAACAATTCAAAGTTCAACATCCCTGTAATTTACTCAGCCTTATAATTGATACTTAGAAGCTCCGCAAACCGGGAAGGAAAGAGAAATATTAGCCAGCCCCACTCAAGTTCAGAGACCTTTAATTTGGATGTAAGTGTGGAGATCTTGTTTTCAGAGTCAAACAGGCCTCCTTCCTTTGTGCTTCGCAACGTGCCTCCCGAGACACAGTTTCTCCTTCTGAGCCGGAGATGATTTCCCCAAGCTCATTCATTCCTGTAACAAGCTCAAGTTCAAAAGTGAACAAACCAGTTTGTGAGCTGCCTGCCGGGGAATGGACAGTCGGACTCTCTCTAGAGCATTAACAAAGATAGAATAAAAAATAAAATGCTTAAGTCCTAGCTCTGCCACGTACTTGCTCTATAATGAAGAATGTGTCACTTGCTGTTACAGGACCTCTCTTTACTCATCCATGCAATAGAGGTAAAATAGCCCAAGGTCAAGCCAAGCACTGTTGGGAGGCAATGAGACCATACAGACACAGTGCTTTGAAAGCAGTAAAATGCTGTGGAATGCCAAGTTAGAATTACGAATGCTACTAATCGATACGGGTCTGAGGGGAGCGCCTGGCCAGGCTTTCTCTAAATACGCTTTCCAGGTCAGCAGCATCAGCACCACCTGGGAAATGGTTACTTCCTACCAAATCCAACACTCTGGGGGAGGCCCAGGACTCTGTGTTTTCACAAATTCCCCAGGCAATTCCGATGCATGCTAGTGGAAGAACCAGTACCTAGCTTTCATCTGTGATCTACCAAAGTAGTTTGGGGTTTGATTCACCATCTCGGGTCAGAAAGAAAAAATGGAAAAAAAGTCTGTTTTCCTTCATCTTCGGTGGGCAGTGGTGTTGGGTAGTGTTTAAAAGTCATGTCCTACAATCAGACCACCTTGAGTCAAAGCTTGACTCTACTTGATGGGTGATTTTTGCCAAGTTACCTAATCTCTCTGTCTCAGGCGCTCAGCTACCATATACTGTGAAGAAAAGAGCTAGCCCTGGCCGGTTTGACTCAGCGGTTGGAGCGTTGGCCTGCAGTCCATAGAGACCCGGGTTCGGTTCCCGCTAAGGGCATGTACCTCGGTTGCAGTTTGTCCCCGGCCCTGGTTGGGTCGTGCGGGTGGCGGCTACTTGATGTGTCCCTCTCACATTGATGTTTCTCTCTCTCTCTTCCTCTCTTTCCCTCCCGCTCTATCTGAACAAAAAATGGAAGAATGTCCTCAGGTGAGGATAAAAAAAAAAAGAAGAGAGCTAACCCATAGGAAACACATTGCCTGGAACATAGCAAGCACTCACAACTTGTTAACTATTATTATTCTCTCAGTTTTGCTTTCTGACCAGCCCACAATAGGATGCTTGACCCAACTGATTTCCTAACTGTTTAAATAAAATGGACATAAAGAAAATATTGTCCACTGGTTTGGGTATGGATAAATATGTACATACCCAAGCAATATATATATTTCTTCTATGCAGACCCAGACAAACTCCAATGGTAGATTCACAGAATAATTCCAAATAGTCTTCCCAGCATACAAGCACCACAAATCTCACTTCCCTTTCATTGGTGACTCTGATCTTGCAGGTTTATAAGTCCCCATTGTGCCTCTCTGTAGATCTGAAACTGTTATTCATTCACCCAGCCTTCAAGGAATGGGAGGCAGAGTGGAAAGAGAAAACGAAAGTCAGACTAGCTGATTATTTTTATGAACACGTACCGTCAATTTCATGCAGACAGCAGAGCCTTCTTGCAGAGAAAAGAATCTTTAAGAATTCACCATTTAATGGAAAGCAGGTAGTCATTAATTTCATAAAAACATACAACATATATTTATTAATCTGTTTGTGAGGTGCTCAGAATTTTCCAGGTGCAGTGCTCATTACTGGCATTAAATGCACTGCCATTACCAGGAGCAGACAGTGAAATAATACAAATAAATCCGTGTGCATGGAAAAAAGCCTTGGGAAATCTCCCAGACACTACAATTAAGGTGAGATAGACGGCAGCTCTTCTGAAGGAGAAGAATAAGGGAATCAAGGGCTTTCAATATGGCTTCATGAAGGATTATTCAAAGATCTAAGGGCAAAAAGAGAAGCCCTGCGGGGAAAATGGAAAATACAGGTTGGAACCAAAGAGACTAGAGGGAGGATGAGGACAGAAGAAGAATGTCGGTGTGGTGGAGGCTTCATCAATAGCATTCTATTCTAACCGAAAGAGGGAGCCGGGGAGGGAGAATGGCCCCTTAATTAATACAGCCAGCTCTCGACGTACTGACCAGCTCTGCTCCTCAGTTCATTTGTAAGTCAGCAGGTTGAGACTCAGAAAACATTTTCCCAGGGAAACATTATTCATGGTGGTTTGGCTTTCTAGACAGCCCACAACAGGGTATTTAACCCGAAATGAAATTGAATATAAAACCTAATCCTTAAAAGTATGATTTCAACTGTGTCTAACCAGCATTTTTAATATTGGGCCTCTGGAAAAACAGTTCAAGTTCAAGGGTGGGATGCATGGAATGAGTTCTGAGCTTTGGCCAGCAGCTTAGCCCATGTTCTCTGTGCCTAGAATGTTCTCCCCCCAGATGCCCTCATGACTATATGAATAGCACATTTTCAGGGAGGTCATTTCTGACTATCTTATTTAAAATTTCAACACCCTCCCTCCAGCACAATACATGTATGTTGAACTTAATTATTTGTTTGTTTATCAATTTATTAACTATAAGTCTGAGAGCTGGATCTGGAACAGGGGCCAGGTAGATTCTCCTGAATCCATGGTAATGCACACGAGAAATTAAACCTCTAAATCAGTTTTCCCCAAATGCTCTAAACCAGACAGAAAATCTGTGCGGACTGGGAAAGCAGGGTGGTGAGAATGGTGGAGAGAATTTCGGAATGCCCCACTGTGCACGAAAGACTTCTGTCCTAGGAGGAAAAACCCATTGGTTCTTCTCTTTGATACTTATTAGCCTGTGACCTTGGACAAGACATCGATTGTCCAGAATCCTGTGTCTCCCTCTAACAGAGATAAGATGCCCTTTCTACCCTGAAGAGCTATTGGTGAAGATCACTGGGTAATACACATGAAAGTTCTCTGCACAAGTCAAAGAGCACCCCTAAAATAAAGAGATAATGATGACAAACAGGTGTTTTGTATAAATAAATCGGACTGATTACATCTTCAATGATCTTCCTTGGAAGGCTAGGACTGTCTGTTTCTGAATAGCCAATCCGTAACCCTTTGCTCAATGAAAAGCAAGTAGAAAGACTGAGATAAACTGTCTATACAATTGATATTTTTGATAAAAGATAAACAAGAATTTAGGAGAGTATTCAATGGTAATATGATGAAAAAACAGTTTTTAATTGCAAAATAATATCTTAGTGCAAAGATAACTTTCTCAGAGAAGACTCCCAGATAGCCCTACTTGTTTATCCTTCTATCCATCAAAAAGTTAATCTTTCCTTGCTCATAACATCCATTTTCTTTAATAGCCTCTAACAGAAAGGATAATTATCTGGGTAAAACATATAATTTATCTGTTTACTGAGAAGCTCTCCCCACCATCCCTATCCACGAGTTCCATGACCACAGGACCACTTTTCTCTTGCTCACAAATAAATAGCCAGAATCTAGCATAGTACCTACTGCATAACAAGCACTCAATAAATATTGGTCGTGTGATCAGATTAATGAATGGGTCAATAAATGAATATATGAACAATGAATGCAACAAGATATGAATGCATACACGTACAATATACAGGCTTGAAGGTCAGGGTTTTGACGGGCTTACTGGGTTCACCTGGCAAGTCCCTTCCTCTAGTCTCTTTATAATAATAAAACAGAATGGTGTTGAACCCTGAGCAAAAAAAACCTTTCCTGGTAAAATAGTTAACTAGTGCCTGATGAGAAGAGCTGAAATGATTTTGCTCCTACTCTTCATTCAAGCTTTGTCGTTGGCCGGGGCACAAGCAAGTCCTGCTCAACTGGCTAAACCTGTCAGGCAAAGCCGTATTTAATTACAGCAGAGAACCCTGGCACACCATTCACAAGTCTGCCTTCAGACAGGTTTGTCCAACAAGGTCCAAATGTGTGTGTCCGCTCTTCCATTCTGGCCGGTTGATCAGCCGTGGGAGGGGCAGAGGCCCAGGGGGAAGGAAAATGTCAGAATGAAGGCCAGCTACAGTCTCTCCCTACACGTTCCCGAGACACACGCCTCAGTGGCCACCAGGCACCGATATTTAATAGATCAATGAGGCGCTGATGAACATAAGGCCCAGGAAGAGGATTCTCAGGAGTCTGGAAAAGAGCAGATTCTATTTTTTCCACAGTATGGCTTATTAGAAAGGGCTCTGGCTTGGGAGTCAGGCATCCAATTGATGTTCGATTCATTTACTTACTGCGTTATTTACAATTTTCACTTTTCTTGTTGTAAAATGTGGGTAAAAATACCTATTTCTTGTTTTGGATGGTTTGGCTCAGCAGTTAGAGCATCAGCCTGAGGACCAAACAGTCGTGAGTTTGATTCTGGTCAAGGGCACATTCCTCAGCTTCGGTTCTGTCTCCAGCCCTGGTCAGGGTCATGTGGGAGGCAGTCAATCGATGTGTCTCTCTCACATCGGTGTCTCTCTCTCTCTTTCTCTCTCTCTCTCTCTCTCTCTCTCTCTCTCTCTCTCTCTCTCTCTTCCTCCCTCTCCTTCCCACTCTATCGGAAGATAAATGGAAAAATATCCTCGGGTGAGGATTAAAAAAAGAATGAAAAACCTACTTCTCAATGAAAAATCTACTTCTCAATGTTGTAGAGGTTAGAAGTGTATGTACATACAGACATACAGTGAGAATTTGTAAATCATAGTTATTATTGTTATTTCCTGAATTGTATGGTTTTCATAAGTCTTGTCATATAGAGTGTTTGCACAGAGGTATATTCCACTAGCTCGCTGGTTGTCAGCCTTGGCTGCCCAAGCTAGATAATCTGGGGTGCTTTAAAAAAGGCTGTGCCTGAGTACTGTCCCCACGGATCCTACAGAAATTGGTGTAAGTTGATGCCTGGATTTCTGGAGTTTTAAAACCTTCCCAGGTGAATCTACTAAGCAGACAAGGTCAAGGATCACTGTTCTGACTGGAGACCTCCCAGCCCAAACACTCACGTCAAACAAAATGAAACTCTCTTCTACCCCACAGAGCACTAACACGAGGAGTCTCTTCCAACCGAAAAGTGAGACCCTTTCTTCTACAATGAGTTTAAACCGAAATGGTCTTAGAAAAAAATAACTAATATGCTATTAGAATGTAAGAGTGTTTCTCTGGAGCAAGTTTTAAAAGGAGAGAATGCAACGGGGCAGGAAGTCCTCCAGAGTTGTTAACAAGCACAGCACTTGGCTTTGCTTCCAGCCGCCACACAGAACTCCGTCCCCAACCAGCAGCTCTTGATGTTTCTCTTTATCTCTCCTTAACTTCTTAGTGATTGTTCTTTTACGTTTGGCAGGTATCTCTGGGGGCATTTTACCTGTTGGTTTCCTGTAAACCCATACAATTCTTTTTTGGAATATAGTAGGGAATAAATAAACAAATAAAACATTCCATAATCCTGCTAAAGCCTTGCCCTGCATGACTTCATGAAAATAGAAAGATCCTGCTGGACACCAGGAACTCAGGCTGACTCTCAGATACAGTAACAGTGGAAACAAAGAGCAGAAATGATCATTTCTGAGCACTGACTGTGTGCCAGATGCTATTCGGAGTCGTTTGCCAGTCTTAACTCATTCAGTCCTCACAACAACCGTATGAGTTAGAGTGTTTCCATTCTACAGGCAAGAAATATGAGGCATTGAACAACTTCCTATGACTAGAAAGAAGAGTTAGGAGCTGGGTTGCCAGGGAAAATTACAATTTCAGATCAACAGTGACTAGTTTCTAGGAAAACTACACGGGACATAAGTTATGTTTAAAAAATTACGGTCTCATGTAATACTTGAGACAGAGTTATGCTGAAAACAAATGAGTCTAGTTTTCCTCTGAATTTCTGCTTCGACTGGGGGCCCTTGTACTTTTAGTTGCTAAGACTGGCCATTCTAGTTAGGAGTTGGAACCAAACCATCTCACGGCGGAACGTGTGCTCTGAGCACCGTGCTCTGCTGTGTCTGCCTTTGGGAACGATGGTCAGTTTCATGGTTCTGGAGATGTGGGGACAGAAGTCTAAGCAGAGATTTGGCTGCCACCTGCCAGGACCATGCTGACTGCCAGCCTCTGTCTCTTCCCCTCCCCAGTAGGACCCCTCAGCCCTGCTCCCGGTTCCTAACATAAAGCAGTGACTTTGGCCTGGCGGGTCCCAACATTTTAGGGTCCAATATGTCATCGTGTAATCAACTCAGCCATGACATGGTGTCCTGGGTCTGAGACGTGGTCCCTCATTTCCTCCTTCATCATCAGTCCACTGTGAACCCCGACATCTCCGTAGACGTCTGCTGAGATTCCTGTTCTGAATGGTCGCTTATGTAAATAATTCACTGTCTGCCCCTGCCGAGGGACACTTACTAAGATACCACTTCTTTCCATCATGACTATCTGTCCATCATGGATTGCTTCTGGAACCTCTACCGCCGAGATACCAGACTTGGCCTGCTGGACAGAGCGCCTCTGTGTGAGCCTGCCCCTTTATCTCCTGCCAGCTCCCAGCAGATGCCCACGGACGGATCCCGCCCAGGTCTCAGCCCACCAGCCTTGTCCAGCTGCAAGCCACCAGCCCGTCAGCCCTGGCTGCACCCCAAGCTAGGACAACAAGAGCAGTCTCTTCCCCCTGGCACCTTCCTAACACCGTGCTTTGTTCTCCTTTAGTGATTTCAATTCACCATGCTGCCGCATTGGACCTCTTTCTGAAAGTTTCGCCTGCTTGGGGGTACATAGGCAGATTGATAGAGGAATTCACAAAAGCTTTGTGTATCTCCAAAGGGGAAAAAGTAAAAATAAATGGTACCCACTAAACCCCGAAGCAAAAAGTAGAAAAGGAAAATCTATCCAAATTCAAAAACTACAGGAAACTTGGGTTGAATTTTTTTAATAACAAATCATGCCAGACAACCTAATTAGCATTTTGATGGCATTATGACATGACTAGTTAATGTAGCAGTTGGTGGTAATATCCTGGATCTTTCTTTTAATGAATCATTTGATAGCATCTCATGAAATTTTTACTCACTGCTACCACTGTGTATTTTGTCTCAATTTGCTCAATGCCTCTTCATAAACATACAGACAAACAAGTTTCCTGCCCAAGGGAGCTTACAATCAACAAGAAAAGTCTAGCAGAGAAGGGGTCCCCACAGAAGAGAGAATAAAACTTCTCACTGCCAACACAGCCTGCCATAAAGTACCAAGTGCCTGGGATCATCAGTCATCTTCACAAACACGTATTAAATGCTAATCCGCAAACAGTGATGTGTAAGGATCTCGCCCAAGAGAGTGAAACAGACACGGTCCATGTCCTGCACGAATTGACAGTCCAGAGAGCTGTAGTGATGAATCGCAGAGAAAAGATTGCGCCTCGCTTCTGTTCTCCGCGCTTGCCTGGCTGCTCCCTGAATCCATGTTGCTTTTGCCTGTAAAATGCAGTCATTCTGTTTCTTGGGCAGATTTTCCTTCCTATGCTTGGAACACAGGAGTTGATCTCAGCGGCTTCGGAATATTCTTTCCCTAAAATAAATTTGATTCACCCTTTGATTGTCAAATCTCAAGCCCTTACATCTATAACGATGCCTCCTTTTAAAGATCTTTCATTTGGATTCCAACTCCATTTTTTGTTGTTTGTTTTTTTTGGTACGTGCCCCTAGAGGGAACTGAACCCAGGACTCTCTGGTCCACAGGCTGATGCTCCAACCACTGAGCCAAACCGGCCAGGGCGCCAACTTCATTTTGAACACATGGTCAAGTGTACTGTGCTCACCTTTGAAAAGCAGATGTCAAAAGAAACTACAGTAAAATATCCTCTTTCCAATGATTCATGAAGCCTTAATGCAGTTTACCTATGCTTCTGTGTATATAGGTGCCTAAATCTACGTGTGAGTGCCTCTATTCGTAATAATGTGCTATGAGTAGTATGACTATGTAAACTAACAATCAGTTTATTGGGACCTCCAAAATGTGTGTGCATTGTGCTGACACATTCCTCCTCTCATTTACTCTCACGAGACTTTATGGAAAAGGGAAGATTACTGTCCACATTTCATAGATGGGAACATGAGCGTACAGAATGGTCACACAGTGAGTTGTAAGACTGGATTTGAACCAACGGTCTGAATCCTGAATGCCCCTCTACTGCTGTGATTGGAATTTTATTCTTGAAGTCCGTATTTATAAAAATCTACCCCGAGGATTTTAAGGTTCAGCCAGTTTGTGAGGCATAGAAGGCTATCGCCCCACAGCAGTTTCTGGATCAACAACAGTCCAAAGGTCTCTGTGGGACAGCCAGCCACAGCCATCCCGTCAGTGTGCCCTTGCTGCCCACAGGAAGGGCAGGTGCTCAGAGCTCCTCAGCTGGGCGCTGCCTTCACTGCCAGCCTCTGGGAACCTTGTGCTCAGACCTGTGACGTTCACCTTGAGAACGCGACCCTCCCCCCTTACCTTGTGTTCCTCTCACTACCCAACGACATTGCCCAAGAATATTCAGACACAACACAATTTACTTTTTTGTGCTAGTGAAGATTTATGAGGGCGCAAAGTATATACCAGCAGGATTACAGCCCACTTGAAAATGCCTTCGCAGAGGCTGAAATCTGATACCAGAATGAGACAGAGGGAGCCCGCCTCCCGTTCTCTTTTCCCAATGTCCAAGTCACCCCAATTTGGAACACAGTATTTTTTAACTTGCGAAGGTCAACTTTTGTGCTGCAATATATGACACACTTAAATATTTTTCCAGGAGCATAGCTTAACCTCTGTGCGCAGTGGGTCGGACAGGACCGGTCATTGTTTTCTAACCATCCTGCCCACCTGAGAAGCTTTCCGTCGCTTCGTGCCCACAGCCCTAAGTGACTTACTAGAAGCAAATAATTCATCATGCTTTTCACGGTGTGACACCACAACCCTGGCCACACGTTGATTAGACCAAGATTGTCACCAGACCCTGAGCAGCCATTTATATGCTGTCTGGTGATCCATGAAATCAGCTGCTCGTGAGAATTTTACCCAACAGGGTGCTTCATGCTTTCATTCTGGATAACTATTAATGAATCTAATCAACTCTCCTCCCTCTCTCTCCCTCCCTTCCTCTGTCCCTCCGAGAGTTTGAATGTGAGAAGCAGGAGGAAATGAAGGTATAAAACGTCAGGGGGTAGAAGTTGGAGACAGAGCAGAGTTGCATCCATTTACTGGCAGAAGCAAGAGCCATCGGTGGTCCTCATAGTGGCTGCTGTTGGGGGTGGAGCCTCAGATGCTTGTTGCTGAGGAGGAACCAGAAAACCAGAGATAACAGTGTAACCATGTACCACCTCCCGCTTCAAGCTCACGGGAACGGTGCAGGCACCAGCCCCGCGCCGGGAAGCGCCCGACACATGGTTCAAAGCTGTTGCCACCATCTTGAAACTCTTCATCCACTTTGAACAAGGAGCCCACGCCTGCGTTCTGCATCGAGCCCAGCAAATTACCAACGGGCTCTGCTTCCTATTGTCTTTTAAGACAGAGCCTTTTGGCAGATGAGATGGTTTTCTGCCTCTCCCTGTGGAAGATCTAAGCTTTGTGAGTCCTGAAGTGTAGATGATCATGAGAGCCCTCTTCAAGAAAAAAGGATACAAAATCATTAATACAAAAGTAAGTTTGAAGTGATAATTTACCTAAATTAAAGATATAAATTCCAACCAAAAAATGCCTATTACTGAGTTTCTCTTTGTTCCCTGCAACCTGAAAGAGCCCAGCACACACCTGCCCGTGCTGAGCTGCTGGTTTCTCAAAAAAATGTTAAAAAACACTCCAAGCTGCCTTCCCATGGTCCCTGGCTTCCAGGAGTGGCTGACAGAGGAAGCCCGGGGGAGGAGGGCTTATTGAGATGTCTTGGTCTGGATGATTCTTTCCAGCTACACCAGCAGAAGCTTTTCCTACAGTGGTTATTTCATCCGTCTTATTCTAATTTGTTTTCAACCCTTCTATAAACCAAACCACTGTCAACAGCACACCTAGAAAAGTACAACTCTTGGTTGCACAGATTCCTGGAATTATCTTTTCTCCAGACTTTATTGAGTGAATGTGTCTTTTTCTTTAACGGTTCTCTTTTAATTTTCCTGATACCAATACACTTTGCTTGCATTGATATTGCATTCAACAGCTTACGCTGTTGTCTTTGATAAGTATACACAAGAAGACATGAGCACTATTCTTCACCCCAGAGCATTCAAGCAGGTAAATTTAGACATCTTCCCAACTTCACTCCACCTCCTAGTCTTAGAGCTTGGTTTATATGTACTTTTCTTTAAGAGTATAGGTCTGGACTAAGAGAGGATAGTGAACCTTTTCTATTTTCATCTAGATCATGGTTCCAGAAACCAATATATGTGAAAGTGTGAAGCACCCTGTATTATTCAAAGTCAAAATTCAATAAATGCTTATCTTTCTTATATTTTTTTTCTGTTCCCTTGATTCAAAGGTATAAAATATATGGAAGATTGACATTTTAAATGTCTACTTAAGTTTCTTTTTCTGAAAAATATGTGACCTAACTTTCACCTGTAAGACTGAGTGATGAAGTTCAAAAATACTCATTGTCTCATTTTAACTTTTTTCTTTAACTTATTCCAAAGCATAATTCTTAATTCTAAAATGTGCATAGTAGCCTTAAATTAAGTTAATTGCTGGAATCAGTCGAAATATTTCACTATCTCTTCCCACTGTATTATAGCACACTGGTTTTAAAGCAGTTAATAGTTCTAGAAAATAATGTATTAGCAGTCAAAAATATGAATCAATGGTATTACTTCAATGCTATTTCAGAAGCAACCAGAATGGTTCCATTAATAACATCCTATTATTTTATTATTGCATAAGAATTTATAGCTGTACTGACACCACCTCAGGATGTATCCTCCTTTTTATTGGACATTATTAGACAATGTATGGCAGGGCCTTCTTCAGTGCCCCTGGGGAATCCCCACTGTGACCTGGGCCAGATCACTTTCTTAACCCTCACCCAGTAGCACATTATTCTTTTGTCTCTGAGTTCATACAAAGTTCATGCATAAAAATACCTGCCTAAACCAGAGGTCAGCTAATCAGCAAGGTAACATTTGAAGACTTCAACTTAAATCCAACTTGTGTTTGATAAGAAATATATTTTGGGCTTTCCGTCAGCAAGTAACTTTAACAGAGTGATCTACCTTTAGATTTATGCTTTTGAACATTGACAAAGGTGGCGTTTGTCTGGCCCTACTGAGCCTGAATCTGCTCACCGATCGGCCGAAGGCATGTGGGAGGAAGACTTAAATGGGTCGTAAATTGAAGAAGGAATTACATTTGGTGTTTCTTGCTCAGCAGGAGAGTTTGGGAAAGTTTTGGGTCTCTGTATGTTGAAAAGCTGACCCCATTTGCCTTATATTGTGAGGTGAAGTTTAGATTTCGATCTGTTATTGCCCTCTGAATCAAGAATAGCAGCCTGGGGTCCAAGGAGCTGATAACCGAAACAGATGATCCCAGCCACCTATTCACTGAACTAGCTACTGATATACACTAAACATGACTCTAGGTATCCGTGATGCGACATGGAACAGGGCCTTTCTCCAGAGATCATACTCCAGTCCTTTTCTTGACCCACTGATACTATTTACAGGGCACTGACCCGGCCTTAGACAGAGGCAAAAGGAACAAAGTTTAGATCCTATAATTTTTAGATCCTTGCTCCTAACTTTAGATGAGTCTTTTCTAAAAATTCAGTTTATCTTCCACACTGTCCAAAGCTTTATTCCTCCTAGAATATAGCAATAGCTGCTACAAACCATTATGTTACTTTAAGTATTTAATGCAAGTGTTATTCATGGAAAAGAGTGAAATTGCGCAAGTGTCATTTAGCTATACAAAATCTGAAATCTAAGAAAGACATGGGGAAATTATTGTGCTCAGCTCTACCCATATAGATTCTTTTTTTCTACTCTCTTTTGATTCTTAGTTGATAGTTCTCAGGGAAATAAATCCATGTGTGTTTTTTTTAAAAAAATAATAATAATAATAAAACAAGTCAAGCAAATACAGAATAACATGTTGAAGCTAGAAGAGACCTTGTGAATGAACCATCAATACAAAACTTTACATTTACATAGGAGAACATGTCAATTTACATAGGTCTTGCTTGCGCTCTTTCGACTCCTAGGACAAACTTGTTCCCCTCCTTCACCTACTAAATCTTGGTAATCAGCCAGTACTGTCTCCCAGCATCACCCCCTGCACCTCCAAGGCTAATCTCAGGGCCCTTTGCTATGTTCCCATTCATCCTATGTATATCTCCAGCAAAGTATAGATAATCCTGGACCGAAACTCTTTGTTCAGATATCTTTTGTTTCCTAACTACAATGAAGTTTTTCAGTGGGAGGAACCATATCTCTTTGCTCATGTGTGTGTCTCAGGGTGCAGCAGGGATCAATGTATGGCGGGCCCCGACATCCATGTGAACTGATGGATGCTCAGGTTTACAGGGTGAATTAACAGCAGACCCAGAACTAAGACGCAGTTCTCCTCACTCATGGTCTTGGGTTCTTCCTATAACACCACACAAAGACATCTGTGGGAGGAGAGGGGCTTATACTGGAAAGGGGGAGCCGACGAACAATTTTTTTCAGGCCAAATTAATGAAAATCAGTGGTGCTCTTGCCTTAGAGTCTATGCTGCCTGCTTCAGCCCATGACTAGGCTGCAGTTGCTTATGATGAGCAGCTTCGGCTCCGATGAAAGAAAGGGAAAGGATGTCAGTATTTGTTGAGTATCTGCTATGTGCCAGGAACTTTCACAATCAATCTCATTCAAAGCCGAGTCTCTGCGGAACTCTATACCCTGATTTGTTCTGTTTTCATCTTTCTTGGTAAAACTCTTTGTAAATAGCTCCAAAGAAGGAAAAAGAGAATTATACCAAAAGTGTTTGGGAGACTCATGTTCTCCCGGTAGCCCAGAGAAGTGATAATAGCCTGATAACCTGCCGGAGGATTAGGCTAAAAATGACTGAGCTGGGACAGAGGAAGATGGGAAACCCATCAAAATGTCCAGGGCAGCCAGGTCAACCATGAGATACGGCCCCTTGAACTTCACCTGGTTACAGGGCCTTAACTAAATAACAGGAAGTCTCGAAGTGATTGGTAAGAGTGTTAGCCAGACAGCCTGTTATTTTCATGTTTCTCCTGGCTTTTTGTTAATCGATTCATAATTTCAAGACAGCTGCCCTAGTACCAGGTGGCTCAACTTATTCAAGAGCAGAAAAGTGAAAAGTAAGTACCAGCCACCTTGTGACTTTTATCAGAAAATACACAGTCTAGGACCACCACCATCCGCAATTAGGTTCTTTTTATATCTCATTGGTCAGAACAATGCCACATGCTCACCCCTGCTGCGTGGAACGATGAAGAGGGAGCAGGACATTGGCAATGGCTGCGGAGTGAACCAGCAAACAGCATACATCACAGGCGCCTAGTAGTGAATTGAGCCTGGAGATACTTAAGGAGACTGTAAGTTTCTAAAGGAGAACATTTATAATTTTCTTTTTAGTGCCCTCAGCGCACAGCAGGAATTTAATAAATAATGTATCAGTAACTGGATGGATGAACAGAGCCTGAAACTAGGAAAAGTGCTACATAGCTGTTTGAGAGGAACTGGAGGTATAATAGGAATAAAACCAGGAAGGGGGGCGGCGCCGCTAAGGGAGGTTCTCGGAGTTGATGGGAGAGTGCAAAGTTCCGCAGTCAGATTCCATCATAACACAATGTTATTCTATCAGTTTCCTGTACCATCAGAAGCCATTTCTCATCTGCACCCAAGCAACAAGAGAGAGAGAGAAATTAACCCCTGAAAACACATGTTCTGTTTTTTGGCCCCCCTCTCAGTAAATTTGAATTGTTTTCTTTTTTAATTTTTTAAAATATGTTTTTGTTGATTTTTCAGGGAGAGAAAGATAGAAACATTGATGTGAGAGAGAAACATTAATCAGCTGCGTCCTGCACACCTCCTGCTGGGGATCAAGCCCACAACCCAGGCATGTGCTCTGACTAGACATTCAACAAGGATCTCTCGGTCCATGGGATGATGCTCAATCCATTGAGCCACACCAATCAGGCAAAATTTGAATTGTTTTATTAGATAAGTATTGAACCAGTCAGAAGTGTCTAGAAAACCTTGAGGATACAATTTCAAGTATTGTCCCTTCTCTTCCCTCTCTCCAGCTCATACAAACCCAATGATATGAGTATGCACATTTTCTTTTCCTTTAAATCTTGTTTTTTTGTTTTGTTTTGTTTTTTGTTTTTTTTTTAAATCTGGCTATATAGAAATGTGTTTAATTGGGGAAGAGTGAACAGATCAAAGAAGAAAAATTATTAGCTAATTTTCCCCACCTCATTGACTGAGCCCATCATGAAGAAAATAAAAAAAAACTTGCAATTCTTTATCATGCTTTAGAATATGATCCTGCAAGCTACTAAGCAATTTAGGAATTCCTGAAACAAAGCTATTTAATTGTTATTATAATCAACATGACCCATATCTCCAGCTTGAGGAACAAAGAAAATGCAACCTTTGCTTTTTCCCCCAAGTTTACTTGCTCCACCCCCATAAGATTGGTATCTCTCGATGGCTCTCCACTCATCACCCAAATAACCAAGAGGTTACTTGCTCAGTCCAATACAGAGTCCTATTTCTAATTGCCTCCTGGAGAGGGGGCTGGCATGTCCTATAAACTAAAAGTCGAATTATTAACATTTTCTCTTTAAAGAAATTCATTTTATTTGAATTTCGCACCATGATGTTTTCTACTGTGTTTACTTTACACCCCAAATATGCTCATTCTAACCCACTAAATGATTATACTTTGGCACCTACTGAAGTTGGGGGGAGGAGGCACACTTTTCAGCTGCTGCTATTACATGGTGTTGCTATGGAAAACAGAGCCATGTCTCCTTACCTGTGCAATGACTTACCTACCCCTTTCCGACGTGCACAGACCATAGTGCTGCTCCATCCCTTGGGCTCCCACAGCCAGAGCGGCTGAAACAAATTATCTCTGAAATATGAACACTGTGCTAGTGTTGAGGGTGCCGAGTTTGGTGGGCACGGCAGGGAGAGCCCAGCCTTAGTCTCACACTGGGCAAATACCAGCAGTTCCCTCACAGCATACCAGGCTTGGGGGCTAGATCTAAACTCTATTCCAGACCTGCCCTTCTCTCATGGTCAGTCCTCCCTCAAGGGGCCCATAAAAGCCCTTTCATGATGACCACAAAGCTAGAATAATATCGAACCTTCCACGAGTTCCAATGTTTCTGATATGTACATAACTAAAAAGGGATGTTCAAAAGTCACAAAATGACCATTTGCCCCATGTATAGAACTTAGTTGAACAGGAAAAAAGATAGACATATTTTATATTGCAGATTCACTAGATTAATAAGAGTAATGCTATTTTTCCCAACAAGGAGCTTGCTTTTCCACGTAAAACTAAGAGGAGAAAGACCAAGACTCTATCCAATAAGCTTGGTCATGTTGGTCAGGTCAATTCATCTTTCTGCATGGACTTTCTTCACATCTCAGATAAAGGTTACTTTATAGTCCCAGCCTAACTTCTAGTGTTACAAAACTGATGTGCTAGCAGATGTTGTGGTACTAGAAAAAGTTTTAAAATTATTTCAGTACAAATATAATGTGATCATCAATATGACCTTATAGCTCTAAGGAAACTCTTCTACTAAAAAATTGAAACGAGTATGGAAGAAGCCTTGTTTCTAAGAACATATTTTGTTTAAAATAGGAAACTGCCTTTGTAACAGTGAGAACTCTAAGGATTTCATCATGATATAGCTTCTTTTCCAGAATCAAAACTGCCTTCCCTGCTCACCCTGCAGTCACTTCAATAAAGGCTCTTACTAGTGGGCACTCAGAGGAAGTCATTTATTTGATATATATATTTAATTTTGTGTACATTTTTTGTGCCTCATCTGCAAATCCCACTTTCTATATTTACCTTGAGACTTTCTAAATGCCTGCTGAAGTAAACCTACTCCTAAGCCAAAAGAAGCCGTGGACCCAAAGGAAGACTTTTCTAACGCAACAATATAGTAAATAAAAATCAAGGTCAAGGTCAAGGCTTAATATCATTCTATTGTCTTTAAACCTAAACTTTATAGTAAAGGAAAAATGCTGAACTGATTTTCTTTCCTCCTTGATGACTTCATTGCTGGATTGAATATGTAACATCTTTGCTTTAAAAAGAATGAACGCTTTAGAACCAATTTTCTCTAAATCATTTTTCAAGATTTCCTATTACTTCATCTAAAGCTGCTTTCCATTAATAATTCTTCAGTACAAAGCATCTAGACACACAGACACCATAATTAGGGGGATTTCAATTACCTTTGTGAGGAGGCAGGTAATTGACAATCTAATTAGTCTCATTTCAATTACCATTTTTCTCTTCATTAGAGCAGTTAGAGTGGTGCAGGTTTGTAAAACATTTCAGACCACAGCATTTTCAAGCTAGATTTACTAAAGATTAAGGCCGGACCTTTCCAAGACCAAGGGGAGCATGAGCAATGGGAAGGCAGTGTCCAAAACAGCTGTTCTGTGCAAGAATCAGACAAGCATACTGGAAGTTCATCAAGCAAGAATATGATTCAAACCCCTGGAGTAGAAGCTGGCAAGTGACTCAGATAGGACTCATTCATTGTCCAAAGGAAAGGTTATTTGATATGTGCATTATTTAGTGACTTAATGATTATTCTTATTTATGGAGTGCTTGCTAGGGATCAAAGACCACATACGCAACTGATAGTGCAGTATTTGCAGTATTCTCTCATTTTCATGCAAGCACCAGCTCTCTGAGGTTATATTATTACCCCCATTTTCCAGATGAGGTAACTGAACAGCAAAGAATAGTTAGTTGTCTTCCTCCAAAAAAATATTCTGACCCTGGATCCCATGTTCTGAAATTTGGCATTCATTTCTTGACCCACGAAGAGAACTTTGCTTTGGATTTCAACAGACCAGGAGGCCAACCTACTAACTCTTCCACCTACTAACTGTCTCCCCCAAAATAAGAAGTTCCCTTTCACCTTCTTAAAATTTTTTTTAAATGTTTTTTTCTTGATACTGGATAGATAGATAGATAGATAGATAGATAGATAGATAGATAGATAGATGATAGATAGATAGATAGATAGATTCATGTACAGGTATGGAAAATTAAAAGTAACTAAAGGACAAAAAGGAAAAAAACTTCCTGTGAACTTCAGGTGACAATGAAGTGTAAATGTAGGTCTATTGATTGTAAAAATGTATCACTCTGGTGCTGGATGTTGATAGTGGAGGAGGTTGTTCATGTGCGGAAACAGGGACTCCATGGGAACTCTCTGTACATTCCAGTCAACTTGGCTGTGAACCTAAAACTACTCTAGAAAAGTGTATTAAAAATATAAAAACTTCAAGGTTAATGGTGATGTGGAGCCTCTTAGAAGAAATTCCTAGATTAATCTGAGCGTGAACCATTTCTGGTCTGAGCCCTACCCTTTGGGTACGTCTTGCTCCCCTATCATTCGGCATCCGAGGTGCCCCCTCTCCCATCCGGTGTGTTAGTCAGCCTCTCTGTGCGTCCCAGCTCCTCTTTCCCTTCCCATGATGGCTTCTCCAACTTTTCCAAGACAAAACTTCAAGAAAAGTTGACACAAACGAAATAAATCTTTATTCAGTGCATATGGTCATCGGGAACATGTTAATTTATTTCTGGGAGAAAAAAAAAGACTAATCCAAAGGACATCAGGACCCTTGACTACAGATTATAAGAAGATAGTCTTAAAAATAAGAAAACCAAGTCATCCAGCTTCTGGCCCAGTGCTATGAAATAAAAATGTATCACAAGCCAGAAATGTAAACCATACACATAAATATAAATTTTCTAATAGCCACCTTTAAAAAGTAAGACAAGAAAAGTCAAATTAATTTTTAAATTATACTTTATTCAACCTAGTATATCTAAAATATCATCATTTTAAGGTGTGGTAATAATAAATAATAAATATCTCAGTATTATTGAGATATTTCACGTTTTCCTTTGGCCCAGGTCTTTGAAATTGGGTGTGTGTTTTACAAGTTCAGTAATTCTCAGTTTGGACCAACCACATTTCTAGGGCTTAATAGCCAGCTGAGGCTGGTTCCTACATATTGGTTGACACGGACCTCAGCTGTTCCCGACCCCTTATTAATCCCCCAGTCAGCCAGAGCCACGGGCAGGTTCCCCATCCACCCCAAGAGTAGGAGAGGTCCTCTGGCACAGGATGGACCAGCTTGGATGCAAGTGAGACACTCAGGCTTGAAAACCAGGAGTCCATCGGCATCAAGCTCTGGTGCCTTCACAATGCTCTAGCATGCTGTCTTTCACTTGGCCCTCACAGCGGCCCCATATTTTATCATTTCTGTTTTACAATGTACCTTTCCATTGATTGATGATGGACTCAAATGCCATGTTCTTAACTATGTGATTTTAGACAGATAATCTAACCCCTCTGAGACTGATTTTCATGTTTCTATAATAAAGATAATAATCCCTGGCATGGAAGGTGATTGTGAAGGGTAGAGAAAAGGTACATGAAGTACCACAGAATCAATGCTCCAAAGGGGTAGTGACATTCACACTGTACAGACCCCAAGTCACATATTCGTTGCCCTAGATCACGCTTTCTGCAGGAGCAGGTGGGTCTGGAAGATTTCACACAGAAAAGGTAGAAGAAACCCAGCATCTGGCAGAGTAATTTCACATCCAGATGATGTCGTCTTTGATGCTGGAATTATCATTTTCTAAAAGTCTTTCATTCTCAACCCTTCTACTTAGTTCTTCACCTAACTTTATAGATTCTCTAGCTTAGGTGGCTTGGATTGTGAAACAAGGTCATTTGGGGGGACTTTCATTTTATATTAAACTCAACGTATTAGGGTGGCTCAGCTTTGTAAGCATTCATTTCTCTTCCGTTGGACGGATTCCTAGATACCTGGATTTTGACCAAAAACCTAGAGGGCTGAATTTCTTGACAACACATCTACTCAATCTCACAGCTGCCTCTAGGAATCAGAATTCCTGGGGTACTGATGAGCTCAGAACAGGGAGTTGCCAGGGCAACACTGTCCGGGTGGCAAAAATGTTCTGTGGACTTGAAATACTGGCTTTATTCATATTACCTCATGGGGGTCTCTGCTTATTTTAACTAACATGAGTTTTGTTCTAATGATAATAAAAAATTTCACTCCAGGTTCAATTCCCTTGGATTTCATCGAAAGTATTTTAGAAAGGAGCCTGGGTGTTTATTTGTGTACATAGTTCATACACTTCCATCCCTAAATTTTTGACTGTCTTTTTATTACTCCTTCACAAAGAAAAAGAGGTCAGAGTATCATGTACTTTGAACTTTTTAAATTTATAATTCTAAAGTGCCATCCTGTTTATCATAAGATACATGAATAACAGTGGAATGTGAGTTACCAGAGAGAGGTAATATAAAAATAGACTTTAGCCCTGGCCAGTATGGGTCAGTGGTAAGAGCGTTACCCGAGGACCAGAGAGTCCTGGGTTTAGTTCCAGCCAAGGGCACGTACCTCGGTTGCAGTTCGTCCCCGGTCCCAGTTAGGATTGTGTGGGTGGCAATCAATCGATGTGTCTCTCTCACATCGATGTTTCTCTTTCTCTTTCTCTTCCTCCCTCTCTCCCTCCAGCTCTATCTGAAGACAATGTAAAAATATCTTTGGATGAGGATCAAAAATAAAATAAAATAAAAATAACTATGTATTATTTTTTAAATAGACTTTAAATCCTGGAGGAGCTATTAGAAGATAATGTCAAGGTTCAGAGTGGGCAAGTTAGGGCTAAGAAGCCACCGTGCTATACAGAGTCAGAAATCCAGGTACTCAAGGGGAAGATCAGGCAATATTGACTCTTCTGCTTCTCAGGTGAACTTCATTCAGTTTTGTTTTGTTCTTATGCTGCTGTTGCTTTTGAGATGCTCTAAATTTTTCTCAATAACTACATGTAAGGAGCATAACCATTCTTGACCAGATTGTTCTTTGAATGACAGCACGTACCAGAAGTTGTTCACCTGACTTGAAGAACTGTTGTTATTATTAATATATTTCTGTAGCCCTGATGATAATAACCTCAGGGTTCAAATAATTGGAGATCACTCACCACCATCCAGACAGAGAGAGAAGGATAAAGCTGGTTGCTGTCTCCATGTAGAGACTTGAAGTTGGCTAAGATCAAGCTGTGACTGGTGCATAGAAGACTTCCCAAATTTTCAAAGGATCAGCATGGATCTTCAACTACTGACCGTGACTCAAGCTAAGACCACTGACTGCTGAACTTGTAGTTCCTTTATAAAGTGCAGCCCGGAACTCTCACCTCGTGGGTGTGAGGTTTTCAGTGCGCTTTTCAGAATTTACTGTGTATTAGTTTTCAAATGTGATGGAGACTTTCTTCCCTTTAGAAATACTTTAAAAGGGAAAGAACAAAAAGAATAAATCCATCCCCACCAACCAAAAGACAATGTTCAGTTAACCTTGTTCCTTCAAATGCCCATGCCTCTTTGTCATCCTTGACTCCCTCAGAGCACAAAAGCCTTCTATGAGGTTCAGAGGTTGAGTTTTATCTGTCTCCTCAGAGATGCAGGATTACTCTCCCCTGCATAGGAGGGTTCTGGAGTATTGTTGTTGGCCTCCTTTGTGGGGGCTTTGTTTTCTAATGAATGAGTTGTGTGAAATGAGTTCCAAGACTTTTTGGGAGACAGAGGAGCCTGCCTTGTCTTGCCGGTGTCGACAGCATCTGTCCATTGCACATCAAAGCAAAACCAACACCTAAGCAAATCAATCTGTCCCTACAACTTCTGTAAAACATTAACTCCCCAAAGCGAGGGAGAAAACAGGACGGTGGTGTGACTCACACTTTAGGTAAAGAAAAACAGTGCTCAGTTTGCAGCCTGTTAAAATCATTTTCAGGTGGCAAATTCCTTTTATTGTTGAAAGTAAACCATTGGCTAAGATCAACTTTTGGTTAAGTTAAAGATGCAACATTTCAAAGTCACGCTTCGAATGAACTTCAATTAGAAAAATCCGAGTAAAAATATGTAGTTTTCTAGACAGAATTGTGTGCAGTTAGGTGTCTTATCACCAGGAGATTCACATATTCAAGCTTTGTTGTTTTTTTTCTAAATTCAATGATAATATGTCTATAGGATTATAGAATTAATGACAGGGAAAATCATATTGGGAATATAAAGAGAAGGAAGCCTATGGTGCTTCTTCAAATTCAAGTTCACTTGGCAGAGATTTCTATAATTAAAAGTCATAGAAACTAAAAATAAAAATAAAGTTACCACTCACTTGTCATTCCCAGTGGGACTGGAAGATACTTGGAAATTTAAATGTTGGGCTGCTTTAATCGGGACTGTAATCTCCTGCCCCAATCTGTCGTTAATAAACTAGATCTATTGAGCACAACACTTAAACTGTGTTTAGTATTTCCCAATCAAATATATTTTGGCCATAGTTATAGCTGCCAACTATGAAATAGATTAGATTGCTCTGTTTTGATAGTTGAAATAACAGGAACCAAACATGAGAAATCAATAGCTAGTTTGCTCATTTCATCAACCATGTGACTCCTCATTGTTCAGCTATTCCCAATTATCACAGCTGAAAGGAAACTGAAATCCCCATAGAACAGTTGTTCCCAGACTATCATGTAGGACAAGTTCAATTTTCCCTCCACTTGCTTCTGTAAAATGTGAGCCAAGCGGTACTGTATCCTGTTTGGGGAGCATATTGAGGGTGCCCTTCATCAAGCTTTCTAACAAGTTTTCAGAGCTTGCTCAGGGCTTTATCCTGTTTCCCCTTTATTATATAGAAAAAATATTTATCAGTAGGACAGAGATGATTTGATATCTTTTGTTTTTTCTTATTTGTTGAATAACAAGCTCCTGTGTAATTATTTTTCTGTTTCCCATGTTTTAAGTCTCTTGCTTCAAGGTCTCTTTGGAAATGTGGGGAATGGCAGCTCTTCTGCTAAAACTATGGGTTTTAGAAAAATCAGATCATTTCTTATTTATCTCCTATGGATCAGCGAGGCTGATACGGCACCTTGAGCTCAGAGGGCAATCTGATATTTGTTAGATGATTGGATGGATTTTCAGCCGGGATTGATTTCCTCCAGAGAATTCCAACTAATTTAAAAAGTGAAAATGATGGTGTTTGGCTAATTGAGTACCTGTAGGATTATCTATGATGAATAGCTCTCCCCAAATTAAATGACACCAGAGACTTCTCATTTCCCATAAGAACAGAGAGCAAGACAACAAGGTACTCCAAACCACCATAGCTTATTACATTTATACACTATATTAAAATAATTTGGGTACTCTTCCTCAGTGATTGGTTCAGTAGACTCGGCTCTACTTTGGGAAGCCTTTAATCATGGATAAGAACTATTCTTAGAATATTGTTCGACTCCCTCTCATTTTAAACAATGTAAAAATATTTAGGTGACTATAGTGCCACAAAATCTCTATAATTATATCATGCACAATCAGTTGTATAAACTATAGGGTTATCAGTGAAGAGAATACCAAGAAAAGTCCCATGAACCTACAGTGTGTTGATGGAGAATTCTGCAATTCCATTTTTTATAAGCTTTTACCATGATTCTACACTATGGTATCTGCATCTAATACAAGCAGTAATAAACATTTTGGATTCTTGACATTATAGTACATTTGATGTTTGCCTATCAGGCTAGAACTTTCGATTATTAAGAGTTCTAATAATTCCTGAAGTTATAAAAACTATTTTCATTGGTTACACTCAATCCCAAAGTATATTGAATATAGCAACCTTTTGTTTATTTTTATTGCATTTCAAAAAATAGTCACAGTTATGAAGTGTCATTCTAAAAACAAGTGTGTAATGTCTGCTCTATCCCGAAGTCCTGTGCTCTGAGCTAGAGATGTGGGATTGCATACAATAGACAAGGTTCTCTCGGCCAGTGTGGCTCAGTGGTTGAGCGTTGACCCAGGCACCTATAGGTCACCAGTTTGATTCCTAGTCAGGACACATGCCCAGGTTGTGGGCCAAATCCCCAGCGGGGGGCATGCAGGAGGCGGCCAGTCGATGTTCTCCCTCATCGATGTTTCTATCTCTCCTTCTTCCTTCCTCTCTGTCTAAAATCAATAAAGAAAAAGACTAATAATAAAAAAATTAAATGAATAAATAAAATGGACAAGGTTCCTACACATGTGGTCTTCCATTCCAGCAGGGAAAGACAGGCCATAAAAACATAAGAAGTCGCTTGAAGGAGGTGCTCAGGGCTCCACGGAGAACAGTGAGGAGTGAGAGCGGGAGGGGCAGTGAGGACAAGTGTCAGCCTTAGGAAGGGCCTCCTTGGAACACCGCCTGTTTTGGAACAGACTTTGGGATCGGCTGCTTTGCAACCAGCTGAAAGCAAATGCTCCACATACATCCCTTAAAGTAGAGTACAACCCCGTTGCAAAGTCCTGTGACTCCGTGGCAAATAGAGCACGTTCCCCATGAAGAGTGCACCAGGAGCCTGACCTCGTCGGGGACGTTCATTCTAAGCCTGAGAGGAGTGTTGGAAATCGAGTTTGCTCAAGTCTGAATGATCCTTACTCAGAGGCCTTGTGTAAAATGCTCTTCCTCTTCCTTCCACCTACAAATGCATTAAAGCTTAGAGGACTTCCAACTCCCTCATGAGGCAACACTGCAGTCTCAAATAGTCTTTCACCGTAGCTGTCGTGTGTTTTCCTTGTTTTTATAACTATTTTATCATTTTATAAACCTTTCTATAGATGTCTCTGATGCATCTCCTAGAAAGGTTAGCGAAATAGTCTATAAAGGACCAAACTGCAAATATTTAGGTTGAGTGGGCCACATGTGCTCTGTGCTGCATAATGGTCTTTGTTTTCTTCACAACCCTTTAAAGGGGTAGAAAAATCATTCTCAGCTCAAAGACGGTCTCTGGACTGGAGGTGACTCAGGGCCATAGTTTGCTGACCATGTCTACATTGTTTTTAGAACAATCTCTATGATAGGCAGTTTTCTAAGAACGAGGTTTACTCAGGCAAAATTCAGGACACACACACAGACACACATGTACACCCTCACACACATGTTATGGAAGAATTCAGTGTGAAGAAACAGATGGCACAGTGGTTCTCCACCCTGGCTCTCCATTGGAATCATCTGAGAAACTTTTTTAAAATATCCATGCTCAGGCCCCACAACCAACTAATTGAATCAGAATGTCTGGATGGGAGCCTGGGCCGGCATTTTTTAAAGCTCTCCAGGTAATTCTATTTTGTTAAAAACCAATGTTTTAGAGCTATGGTTCTCCAACATTAGTTTCCTTCAGAATTACCTGAGGGTTGTTGAAACTCATATTGATGCCCCACCTCCAGAGTTTCTGATTCAGTGGGATGAGCGCCTACAGTTCCATTTTTTTCTAACCAGTTTCCAGGTTCTATGGATGCTGCTGGTCTCGGGACCACACCTTGAGAACCAGTGTCATAGAGCTTGGAAACGTGGTCCAGGTGAGAGAGTTCCGGTAGGTGAGGTCTTTTTGGTTAGTTTCATTGGTTGGTGAGTTAGTTGCTATTTTTTGTCTCATTTTCTTTTGTTTTCCTTAACTTAGAAATTCCTAGGGCTCAAGTAAAAGAAAATCAAGAGAGCAATCCGAAGGCAGGGATTGTGTGAATTAATTATTAATATGTATTTGTTTAGTTGAGAACAAGGTAAGGTGTAACAGAACAGGAGAAGTAAATGGCTTTGCTCTCTTGGTGGAGAAAGAACTCCTGAATAAATAGCAAAGACATTTCAAAGACTGCTTTGAGCGTATTTCCCCATAACACAGAGAATGCCCACATTGAAGAAAACTGACCAAAGCCAACAATAGCAGTTGGAAAAATAGTGGACTATATATTTGGGGCCCAGACTTTGGGGAGCCCGTTTGAGAGAAAGTACACCAACCTTCAAGAAAGTCGTTGTCATGAGATTCTGGCAAAAGTGAATTCTCTGTTGAAGTGTTCAGTTATAGGAGTCTTGCCTGCTCATGTGGTCTTTATTGAATAAGTAGAGAATCCCAGGTCTGCCCCATGGTTTTCGATACTCCTCTCATCCTCCCTTGCAAGAGAACCTGAGCAAACCTTGTTCAAAGCGTGGTCCCTGGACCAGTCGCCTTGTTATCACCTGGGAGCTGGTTAAAAAACAGGGCCTCTTTGTGAGATATGTGGGACATTGATGCTTTTGTCTCTCTGGGTCCCTTTCTCAATAAAAAGTATATTTTTATGATTATATTGATGTTATATATGATGACATTTTCTTCAACTTAAAATATTAGTTTTTCTCTTGATATTTTATTTATTTAGGTTTTAAAAATATATGTTTTAATTGATTTTTTTAGAGAGAGAGATAGAGACATTGATGTGAGAGAGAAACATTGATCAGTTGCCTCCTGCATGCACCCTACTGGGGAACAAGTCCTCAACCCGGTCATGTTTCCTGACCAGGAATCAAATGGGACCTCTCAGTTCATGGGACGATGCTCAATCCATTGAGCCACATGGGCTAGGCTCTCTTCATAATTTAAGAGCAATTAAAGCATTGTCTTGAGCCCTTAAGATTGTGTCTAACGGACAAGTCAGTCCTGGTGAGAAACACGGAATCTTAGGCTCAAGCTGAGAGTTACCAAATTAGAATTCACGTTTCAACAAAATCTCCAAGTGACTCCACTGTACATTAAAGTTTGAGAAGCACTGTGTATGAAGTTCATTACAGCTTAACAAACAAACAAGAGGTAATTCTGATTTTTTCCATACTTACTGAATCCTAAAAATATGCTACCACGTTCTCTGTGCTACACAGTCAGCTACGTGTCTTGAATTCCCCTGGCCTTGGAGCTGTGCTGCCCAAAACGACAGAATCTGACATCTGGGTGAACAAAGAGGATGCAAGGGGAATTCTACCAGTGTCCCGATCCTTTAAAATCGCTACGCAGTTGCACAAGTATACCTCTAGCAGCCGCTCGATGTTTCTGACTGCCTGGAATCATTCACAGAAACGACTTGGAATTCTGACACTATTTCTGACCATACTGGTGATTATGGACTTGAATATGAGTTGACACACTCATTCCTCACTGACCACAGAATGAAGTAGGGTTATGTTATAGGTCTAAGAATTGTTATTCTGTTTTTCCAAAAAGGTGTATGAACAGAATGTGAAAACTGTTTATTTGTGTTAAAATATAGCTTCACGTTAAAGAGAAAAAAAAAAATAGCAACTCAATAGTATGGAATTGATCACCAGTATTTGGGGCAGCTATTTCAAAGTTTCTCATCTCAATGATTCTCAAACACCTTCAGTAGTGACATTACTTTATAATTTTAAACATTAAAAAAATAAACAAAAATGTATTCAAAATGGGTCCTCGACCAAAATGTAAAACACAAAACCATACAATTTGTAGAAGATGGAACAGAATGAATCTAGGTAACTGTGGATTTGAGGATTACTTTTCAGGTATAACACCAAAAACATGTGTCATGAAGGATAAAATTGATGTTAGACTTTATTAAAATGTAAAACTTCTGTTCTGCAAAAGACGCTGTTAAAAGAACAAAAAGACAAGATACAGACTTGGAGAAAACATCTGGAAAACACCTACGATAAAGAACCATTCTCTGGCCCTGGCCGGTTTGGCTCAGCGGTTGGAGCGTCGGTCTGCAGTACAGAGAGACCCGGGTTCGGTTCCCGCTAGAGGCACGTACCTCGGCTGCAGTTTGTCCCCGGCCCTGGTTGGTCGTGTGGGTGGCAGCCACTGGATGTGTCCCTTCACATCGATGTTTCTCTCTCTCTCTCTCTTCCTCTCTCTCCCTCCCGCTCTATCTGAACAAAAAATGGAAAAATGTCCTCGGGTGAGGATTAAAAAAAAAGAACCATTCTCTGAAATACACAAGAACACTCACAATTCAACAACAATTAGAAAATAAATAATCTAATTTTAAAATGAGTGAAATATTTGAACAGACACTTCACTGAAGAAGACAAACAGATAGTAAATAAAATAAGCATGTGAAAGGTGTTCAAGGGCCTATGTCATTAGGAAGTTACAAATTAGAACAACAGTAAGATAGGACCTATTAGAATGACTAAGATCCAAAATGCTGGCCACACCAAATGCTGACTAAGATGCAGAACAATGGGCACTCTCATTCACTGCTGAATGAAATGCAAAATGGTGCAGCCACTTTGGAAGAAGTCTGGCAGTCTCCACCAAGGCTAAACATAGTTTCACCATGGGATTCACCAATAGCACTTCTAGATATTTGTTCAGATGACTTGAAAACATGACCACCATGACATCTGACTTTAAGCATTTGTCAAAATCCTTAGATGTATATAACACAGAGTGAACCCTAATGGAGCTAAGGACCTTTGTTCAGGATAATGTATCGCACTCGTTTCATCAGTTCTAACAGATAAACCACTCGTGCTGATCATAGGGGAAGATGCTAACAATGTGGAGATGAGAATATAAGGGAAACTGTAGGCCTTAGGAGAGAGAGCATATGGGAGCTATGTACTTTCTGCTCAATTTCCTGTGAACCTGAAACAGATCTAAGGAATCGGTCTATTCAATCCTGGCCTGTGTGGCTCAGTGGGCTGAGCATCGTCCTGTGCACCGAGAGGTCACCAGTTCTATTTTGGGTTAGGGCACAAGTCCAGGTTTCCTGCTCGATCCAATGGATGTTTATATATATCTCTTTCTCTCACTTCCTCTCTCTCTGAAAAACAAAAAACAAAAAAACATTTTAAAAAGTCTATTCATTAAAAAATAAAAGAATACATTACTGCTGTACGTGACAGAGAACAGGGGAGCTGGAGTCTCAGAATAAACCCCGAGTTCCCCCCCCCCAATTCCTCTCAGAAGCTATCACTCCACGCAGGCTACTGAACTCACCTAACTTTTTATAGCGAAACAAGGTGAAGATGACCTTGACTGAGTCCTAGACTTCATTCGTGATAACCTCTGGGCCTGGACCACATACACAATCATTGTGCAAGAAAACCTGGATGAATTCAGGAGGAGAAATCACAGTCACTGCCTACTAGAGATTATGTAAACTACTCTGCATTATTTTATTTAATCTTCACAAAAATCTGTGATGCATTATTATATAACCCTTTTACAGGGGGAAGCATGCGATTTTCCAAGCCACACAGCAAATCGTGGTGAGCCAGGTTTCAAACTGATGTGCTGCAAGCTGATACTTGTGCTCTTTCCGGGATGCAAACTTTTGTCTCAATTCTGCGGGAAGTCCCTTTCGTTATAACTCCTGCAAGATTTGTGTGTTATTTTACATTGATGCAATGTCATTCAAAAAATCTTCCAGCAAAATATTGACATGTCTTCTCCAAAAATTAACATTTTCTTCTTAATTGGCCCGTTCAGACATGCCCCTATGCCCTTCAAATATAACCTACATCTTGTCATTTTAGAGTATGGGCAGCAGCAGCTATCATGGGAGCAAGTTATGTTCAAGATTAAAACAAGTCAAAAGTATTCTTTTTCTGTGGAAACAAATGGTAGCATACTTTCAAGGAAGGAGGTGGGTAAAGGAATCAGGCAGTAATGTTTAAAAGATAAGCAACCCCCCACACACACACACACTCCCCAAAGCATGAGATGAACAACCCAGGAATGAATAGAGATAGAGCAAGTTGAAGTTGAAGACAGACCTCTGCCCTGCAGGGAGGTAGCCTGAGCTGATGTGAGCTACGGAGCTACCTCATTCGGAGCTGTGTATGCTTTCTGAGAAGAGCCTATTGACAGGCTGACATACAGGACCCTCACCTGGCTGACGTGAACACATCAAGAGGAGGTTAGTTCCTATGATTTTCTTTTCCCAATAACAGCAATGATATTTTTAAGATGTAACTCTGTGCTAAGCACTATACCAGATTATAATAATCTCCTCTAGTGGTTAAAGAATGAAAAAGACAAATTGCCTCCATTTTATAGATGAGAACAGTGACTCCAATGGCTTAAATGACTCCCAGGTAGTAAGCATGAGCTGGTACTCAGAGGCAAGTTCTGTTGATTCCTGAATCAGTGATCTCAGCCACTGAAACATGCAGCCTTTCCACTAGCTGTTGGATAGGGATAGACTACTACCTTCTTACAGTTTTTAAAAAATATGTTGTATTGATTTTTTAAAGAGAGAGGAAGGGGGAGAGAGATAGAAACTTGAATGTGAGAGAGAAACATCGATCGGCTGCCTCCTGCATGCCCCGCCCTGGGGATCGAGCCCGAAACCCAGGCACGTTTTCTGACTGGGAATCAAACCTGGGCTTTTCAGTCCATGGAACGATGCTCAACCCACTGAGCCACACTGGCTGGGCCTCTCTTACATTTTTTAAAGATCTGTTGTATTCATTTTGGCAATATTAATGCCCACAGTTGAAATGGGATGAAGCACTCAGATGGCAGAAAGCATGGCAGGGTGGCACCTGGCTAGTTTAGCCTTCAGGGGATGCAGTAGAGACCCCGTTGACCTTGCCACACCTCTGGCAGCACCAGAACCTCCTCTCGTTCTACTTCTGTGCCCCTGGCACCAAGTACCTTGCCTGGAATCCAGTAAGTGTTTAAAAAATGTTTAACAAAGAAACAATAAGTGTGCATTATTAGCATTATTGTTAAGAGAATGAACTCAAAGTCAAACATACTTCTGTTCAAACCCTTGTTCCACCTGCTCTTATTCATTTTATGACCTTGGTCAAGTCACGCAATGTCACTGAGCCTTAATTTCCTTGTCTGTATCATGGGTCATTATAATAACTACTTCACATGAGTGGAATGATGAAATTGACATTAGACGTAGCCTGCTGTATAGAAAGTAATACATAGTAACTCCTCCTTCTTCTGTTTTATATAACCAGTTTTTTGGAAGATTAAAAAACACAACCAGTCAAACGTTTCCATTAAACGGACTAGAGATTACACCCGTTTCAACGTAAAAACATACACTTCTCTGATGTATATCAACATATCTATTGTATTTAAAGGATTCATTTTGGAATGCAGTGGATGGTTTTCTCAATGAATGTTAAATTATTTAAGTAGCAAAAGTAATCTTCTCTGCAAATTAAAATCCCTGTCTCACAAATCTGATATCTCTTTATCCTTTGAATTCTGTCCACCTTTCATACCTCAGGTTGTGGCTATTCTATGAAATTCACAGCAAAACAGGGCTCGATTTGCCGGTTACACTTCACAGATACGAGGGCACACAGATAAAATCCATGAGGCCAGCCGGGCAGCCATTAATGTTTCAGGGGCAGTAATTAAATCCGGATGGAAAAATAACTACAAATATTTCCCCAAAACTGAACCAGATGTCCTGGCAACAGGATGAAGGCACAAACCTGGAAACCGCCACATGCCACGGACAAAGCCTCTTCAGAAGCAGCCCCTCTGTGAGCCACAGACCGACTGCACAGTTTCAGCCTGCCAGCCATGCGTCGCCCCTCCTGTGTGGCTGCAGCCCATCCAGGCACACGACGGGACAATTGGAAGAACTGTCAATTTATTAAAAGCCCCGCTCATAATGAAGCAAAATGATTAACACATTTATATTGCCGTGTGTGAGGCCACCATCAATCCACAGTGGCGCTGCAACTTAGTCATGCCTCATAGATCATCTTTCTGGGAGCTTACACGCGATACGATTTCCTAATTAATAAGCAGTAAAAATATTAATTATCGCCATATTCATTTAGTGTTCACTTAACGAATGAACATTTAAAATGCATTTCCATGGCTGACCAAAGGTGACCTGGGAGACCTCTAGATCACCAACTGTCATTTTATGCTTTATTCCTATTTTTAGTTTGTTTTTGTTTGTTTTGTGTTGTTTTTTAAATCCCAGTCTGACTCTCTTAAGAAGCTCCTTCTGGCCTATTTCTCCTCACAGCACGTCGGTTAAATGTCCAGACAAAACGTGTCCCAGAGAGGCAGAGTTCCCTCTTGCCCCGGCCCGTATATCTACCGGGAAGCTGTCATGGTATTCTGTCATGAAATGAGACGGGAATAGTTATCTGATCCGTGGAGACTTAAATTAATAATGACGCCGCTGGTTTGCATCAGCAGGGCCAGCAGCAGAGGGTCTCTGGGTCAGCTGGACTTTCACTCAGTGCACCCTGAATACCGTGCAGGCCGGGATGAGACCTCCAGCCACCGCGCCCCGGGCCCGAGGAGGACAGTGCGGTGGCTCCCGCTACCCTCTCCTTAGGCTGGCGGATTTCCTTCTGTCCAGTCCCTTGCTACCCTGGCACCTCACTGATTAGCGTTAATTTATCTCCAGAGTTAGGGAGGTTAATGACACCGTTATTTTTTCTGCTACTGAGCTTTGCCGTGTGTCTGCGGGAGGATCTGCTGAGCAGCTCGGCCTCGGAGGCAGGAATCACGGAGAGGGCGTGCCCGGACGATAAATAACTTTCCAAAATAACGTGTCCTTCAGAGACAGGAACTAAAGCGATATAATGTTCATTGTGGGGACTTTGGAGGAAACATGTTTCATCCATCAGAAGAGACAGTATAATGGTGGCACATCCCTTAAAGCACAATGTCACATCAGACCCTAAGAAAGAATTGAAGCTGCGTTTTCAAGTATTTCCTAGCAGTTCCAACTGAAATTCGCCAAGAGTTACAGATATTTTCTAATGAGCGTTCATAATTCTTCTTGCCTTATTTTCTCTGTCAAACACGCCTTCGCAGACCTGAGCCTCCCACGGTGGAGCAGTGCAGCCAAGAGAGACATGATCTTAACTCTCTCCGTACCAACAGACCACGTATTCCAGACCAGAGACGCTCCTGACGTGGCGGCCAGTTGAATGACCCTCTTGTCTCCCCTCCCTGCTCCCCACACTTTCTACCCCCAGCTTATGGTTTGTACCGTGATTAGTTGATCTGATGATAGCGAACTTTCTGAAATGCATGTGTATAAAGGTCCACGGAATTACAAACACACTTTCAAATGTTAATTTTAAAATCATTATCTAATCTCACTACAGAGACAGGTTGGAGTGCTCTGTGGGTCTGTGATTTGATGATTCTCATTGCAAACACTGTTCTTGAAATTCTTGGGGGATAATCAGTTCATTATTTTATAGTTTTATTTTTTTTTCCTTGTAAAATCCTGACCCCTTAGCATTATACTAAATTCCACCCACAGAGAGGAGGAAAAAATATGCTACTCAGGAACTTATGCCAACCAAGAGATTCCCAAGTACTACTGCAGGGAATGAGTCCCGACATGAACTGCAGTGAAATGTAAATATAAATTTAAGATGAACTCTCAGCCCTTTAACAGTCTCCCACACAGGGCGGGGGAGCCGTTTTTCTGCCAAGGGCCATTTGGATATTTATAACATCATTCACGGGCCATACAAAATTATCAACTTAAAATTTAGCCTGCTCTATTTGGTCAGGCTGATTTGGTGAGGTGTGTGATGTTAGCTGGTATTGATTTTCTGGCCTTATGAGGCCACAGCCAGACACTGCCTACCCCTGAGAGGAACAACATTGATGTGGCTTCAGCAAGTGCTAAAATGTTTCATGTACCCTAATTTCTTACTCCGATGTGGAAGAAATGTGGAACTTGCCCTACCACAGGTCCAAGCCACTGCCGAGGTCCGATTCAACTCTTTCAGTTGTCCGTTCTGATGAAAACAAAAAACAAAAACAAATATTTGTATTCTTGCACCTTTTCTGTCTCTCTTGCCTTGAATTGCCTTTCAGGGGTGCTTTCCCACCAAGAAACCAAAATGCAGTCGCCTCCTGAGTGCACAGTACCCAGAAGTCAGAGGACAAGGGAGATGGGCTGATGCTGGGAAGCCAGCTGGGTTTTCTCACTAGCTCAGTGATTTGCTCTTTTCACCGCCTTGCAGAATGCTGTTCAAACATGCATACGCTTTATCAAAACTATAAAGTATTTGGTGTCATAGACCGCTGGGATCACTCGTCATCAAAATTCTAACTGTCCAGGAAGGCTAGCAGCCATACCCAGACACACACATGGATGTGTCACTTTCGCCCTGGCCTTTGCCAGACTACTCCTTGACTCTCCTCCTTTATTACCCCTTCTGTATGGACAATGGTTTTCACCACATATGGGAACGAGCAGAAGTTGTAACAAAAGAGGAAAAGGCTTGGCTAATGCTCATTCAATATCTACCAGGTACTTGAGACTCGTGAACTCCTAGTACAATTGTAGAGTATGTGCATTTATCCCCGGTGAGGGTGAGGGCACACCCAGGAGGATACTAAGACGTTGGGGAGCTGGGTGATTGCAGGGATCACACCTGTGAGTGCAGATGGAAGAGATTTCGGAGCTCGTGCTCTTCGTACTGCGTCTGTCTGCCTCCCAACTTCGGGTACCTTGTGTTCGTGTGCCCCACTCTGGGAAACAGCCTGTATCTCCAGGCTACACCTCAGTCCAGACATCAAGCATCGCATCTATTTTGACAATGGTCATTAACCCTGAACACCTATAGGAATCTGTTTGGGTTGTGAATCACTGTGTTTTGAAAACCATCCACATGTCCCTGGTACACATTAGAGATGTAAAGATTGGCTTAATCATTCCCATTAGTACACTGGTTTGTATGGTATATATTTTTTCCTATTGTACTATCATGTGAATAGGCTGTTGGTTGTAAGCGCAAACAGCCACTTAAGTTAATTTAAGCCCTAGTGTTTTGGAAGGGTACCCGATCAACACATTGAAAGGAGAAGATGAAGAATCAGGATCAGAAAACTGGAAGGAGACAAGGGAGTCTAAGGATGAGAAATAGTCTGCAAAAAGCAATGTCACCACAGCTTCAGGACAACTCTGCCACCACCGAATGCAGACTGCAAGGTGCCTACCACGCTGCTGGCTACACCATCTCTGCAAGAGCACCTGCTCCACGCCCAGTGTCTTGGGTGGGGTGATTAGATGGGCTGGGCCCAGGTCACTGCCTTCCTTCCATCTGGCCTCCAGGGCATGGGGACACTTGGGTAGATTCTATACTGAAGTAGTAACCCAGCCTTCCACTGAGTTTCATGGAGCAAAGACTCACTGAAACCAGATGGGGAGTTCTTTAGTTAAACAGGAGGAAAAAAAGGAATGTATTCCACATAGCCTTGAATAATATTCACCTGTAGTTCTGTTCACCATCAATAATATTCATGGGTATTTTATTTGACTGAGTGAGAACACAGAGAGATAAATGGAGCTTGCTTTAATTCCTGAGTCTATAAGTCTCTTTGGTTTTGCTATTTTGAAATATATCAATACTTATTTTGAGATATTTGTTTTTGATCACTATTACAACTCATGGTCATGTGAAGTGAGAAAGAAGCTCTTGGAATTCAATGCGTACCCCTCTTTCATTATTGCCACTAGAAAACACAGAATAACTCTGCTCTTAAAAAAATTGCACGCAACCCTGGCCGGTTTGGCTCAGCGGTTAGAGCGTAGGCCTGCGGTCCCGAGAGACCTGGGTTCGGTTCCCGCTAAGGGCATGTACCTCGGTTGCAGTTTGTCCCCGGCCCTGGTTGGTCGTGCGGGTGGCAGCCACTCGATGTGTCCCTTTCACGTCGATGTTTCTCTCTCTCTTCCTCTCTCCCCCTCCCACTCTACCTGAACAAAAAATAGAAAAATGTCCTCAGGTGAGGATAAAAAAAAAAAAAATAGCACCCAAAAGGGAGTTGTGACTGGATGGAGCTGAGGAGTCCCACTTTCCGTGTCCTACCACCATCTACTCCCCCCGAATTCTGCATTGGGGTCTCTGCTTCGAGCCAGTCTCCCTCATTTGTGAATTAGGGCTCGTAACACCCTGGCCAATGTCTGAGGGTGAAATGTGGTAGTGCCCAGCAGATATTAAGCACTCAGTTTTTATCTAGTCTAAATGTTTATCTTTTTGCAGGACTTCACCCGGCGATTATAGGCAATTAATCATCACAATTTCCTTCCATAACTAATTATTGATCATAAAGGCAACTCTGTATCCTCAGTGCTCCTGAACTGGCTGTTCAGAGGAGGGTTGCTTTGATTGGGTTCTAAAACTCAAACCACAGCTATAACTCACATTCCTCACAGACAGTCTCCTCTAGTCTTTGTAGTACTGAGATGCTCTCTGAATGAGCTCACTTTGCCAGGGAGCTCCATCAGCTTATGAGGCATGATGGTCAGGGTGCCTGCTGTGTTTGGAGCATGTAGACAAGCTAATGGCATAGAAGGTGGTCACAGAAAAATATAAGCCACGCTTTCTCCCCTCTTGGGAGCTTATAATTTAGTTGAGGAGCAAAGAACAGAGGCAGATTTGTATACACCCATACCAGCAGTAAGTTTGTTATGCATGTGAATACCCATAAGGTTGTTTGAGCTCAAGGACTGAGTGACTAATTAGAACCTAGAATAAGCAAGAAAGAGGGAGGTTAAGTTCAGAGAAAATGTTTGCTCTTGCAAAGAAGGTTAAGGGAAATACACAATTGGAATAGGAGAGGAGAGAGAGGCAGTTAGCCAAACAAGATAGGGTAAGATGAAGCCAGACAAAATGGAAAATTTTTAAATTTATTTTTATTGTTGACACTGTTACAGATGTTCCCATGTCCACCACCAGCACTCAGCCAGAAATATTTGTGAGTATTCTAGACAAAACTTCTTTCTAATATCCAGAGCTTTCAACGAACCAGAGAATCCATGGACTTCCCACCTCTACAGTAAATTGCTCATCAGATTCTTCTTCTGCATTAGGCCACCTGAGAATTAGTATGGATACGTCATCTGTTCCCATAACATTCCTGGTAACCTCTCTCATTTTGAATTTGCATACTGATCATAACCGTCAAACTATATTTGAATCACATTACTACACTTGATACAAACTCTCTTTCGCAGTTTCGTGAAGGCGTGTCTCAGATTGTTTAGTCTTTTGAAAATCATTTCCCCCAAAATGGTTCTAGAACCCCTGGAGATTTTCTGTGCACAGTTGCCCCAGGGATTTCTCAAGTCTGTCCTTGCTCACACACATAGAGCAGAAAGAGAGTATTCCAAAGGGACACTTCCGTTTACAAATGGGAGGTGGCTGAGGGACTTTAATTTACATGCCAAGAGGGTTCTTAACAGAAAACGTTTTGTGAGCCTCTGTTTGAAATGCTTTTTTAAATGATGCCAGCTATGGTAATTGTGCAGTCCCTGAAGTACCAGAAGTAGGTGGCTAATTTTCACCATGATTCAGGTCATTATTGTTAGACTAGGTGTTTATTGTCCTGACCTCATCAGATGACTGCTGATTATTTTTCTCAGTAGAATCATAAATGTTTTTCCTTCTCTTGGTACATGTTATTTTCCTCGCGTGGAGCATGTACTTATCTTTGGTCTCAAGATACTTAAAGTCTACCTTTATCCTACGTCCTGGTTATAGTCACACTGAATGGGCTTAGGATGCCTGAGTATATTTACCTGCTAAGCATTAATTCCAAATCTCTCAACATTTCAGTCCCTAGCTTCTGAATTCATTGTGCACTATTTATGTATTTTCACCTTTAAATAAATTGGGTTTTTTGGAGTAATTTGGCTAATATTTCCTCTTCAGTTAATAAAATTATGCAATGTCTATTTTAATAGATTGAATCAAGACTTTCTGGGCATTTGCAGCCACAGCAAAGGAGCACTTACAATCCAGCACAGACTTACTGTCTTCAGAGAGCAAACGTATATAGTTTAGTTGCCAGAGATGCTCTTAGATGAGACTGACTGAAGTCCATCAAGGCTTACTGAGTTAATGTTGCTGATGGAGGTTCTGACACTCAGTCAGGTGGCATTGGTCACCACACTCTCATTTAATGAACTGCGCAGAACCTGGAGTAAAAGACTTGTATTCACAATTCAATTTGTCCATGGCCATTAATGTATATGGAACAACGATGAGTGAAACAAGAGAGAAAATAAAACACACGCGTGCGCGCGCGCACACACACACACACACAAGGGTGGCTTTTATTTTAAATACCCTTCTGCAGAGGTTTCTGAACTGATTGCTTGTTCATTTGTTTCTTCTGAGGAGCTATTTTCTTCCAAGTCAAAGACAGACTGGCATCTGCTGCAGATGGGGGAGGGGGGAAAACTTGCCTGCTTTCTATCACTTATTTTTTTCACTTAGTCAGCAAACATAGGTTGAAGCTTACTGTGGTTGGATCGAGCTACCTGCTGGCCTTCCCAAACTGCAGAAGAAGAAACATACAAAAGAAGAGGAGAAACTGAGTTTGAGGAAGATGAGCAATGAGGTAAATGCTTGCGTATCAGCATCAAACTTCTTAAAATGGTGTCAACTTGACACCTTGGGTAGTGCAGAGGTATTAGTCATCTATGGCTGTGTAACAAAGTACCCACACAGCAACAGTGTAAAATATCAAACATTTGTTATCTCCCAGGCCCTGCATGTCAGAAATCCAGGTGTGGTTTAGCTGGGTGCTTCTGACTCAGTTTTCAAGACGTTGCTGTCAAACTGTTGGCTGTAGATTCAGTCTTATCTAAGGCTAGACTTGGGAAGGATCTCCTTTCCAGCTCACTCACAGGGTAGATGGCAATCTTCACTTCCTTGCTAGTTGTTGGACTGGGAGCCTCAGTTTCTTGCTGTCTGTGTGCTGGAGACCTACCTCAGTTACCTGTCCATGCACCTCTTCATGGGCCATGGCATAGCATGACAGCTGGCCTCTGTCAGAGCAAATGAGCAAGAATGTTTAAGATGAAAGCCATTGCCTTTTTGTGACCTAGTCTAGAAAATGACACCCCATCACATTTGCCATATTGTTTGTTAGAAGCAAGTCGGTAGGTCCAGCCCACACTCAAGGAGTGAGAATTACACAAAGGCCAGAAATACCCGAGAACGAGGATCACTGGGGACCCTCTTAGAGGCTGTGTATCATACCCGCCTACAGGCTTGAAGATGGCGAGACTACTTGCATCATTCATGTCTTGTCAGTTAAGAGATACAAAGACTAGAAATAAAGTTTCTAAAACAGTCAGTGTAGCTGAGGTGTCTATACAGAGTGGAGGCTAAAATAAGTGTCCGGTTGTGAGCATGTAAAACACAGTTTAGTCTTGTACTAATGTTTATTAAATACTGTGCTATTTTCCATAGGAACAACTGTAAACCTACTTTTCACTCCACCCTGCATGTCCTACTTTTCCCAAGACAGTCATAGTTTAAGCCTTTTGTCTTGGTGCATTAGTAGATAGTGCTCCCATTCACTTTCAAAAATAACACATTTGAATACTAAGTGATCAGAGTTGTTCAATAAAACGGTTTGTGCTGATGGAAATGTTCTCTACCTGTGCTATCCAATATGGTACCTACTAGAAATGGATAGCTCTTGAACATTGGAAATACTTCCCAGTTGATCCCATTCTGCTCAATGTGGTGACCTGGAGCACATCACGTCAACCCTACAGACAGCAAATGAGGAGCCCTCATCTACACAGGGAAGTCAAACTGTGGTAAAGCTTTGATTTCGCCTCCCATCTTTATTTTCTCTTTTGCCGCTTTAGTCATTCTGATCTGAATGCCATCTTCTGCCTCTACCTCTCCGCAAACCTGCTTTAGCTGAACTCACCAATAACCTCTAATTTGGCACATCCCATAGACGTTTTCAAGTCTCATCTTCCTGAATTTCTGATCATTCCTGATCCTTGAAACATTTTCCTCGTGATACCCATGATACCAATCTCTATTGATTTTTCTCCTGCCTCTGTGGTTGGTATTTCTCAGTCTTCTTTACCATGTCTTCGGATTCTTTCTGTTCTCTAAATTTAGCAATATTGATGGAATGTGTCAGTTATAACTCAAAGATGTATCGCAAATCAATTCAGTTCCTTCCATCTCTTCTGTATTCAGCATAATCCAAGCCACCATCATCTTATCCATCAGTATAGTCCCGTAATTAGTCCGGTGGCTTCCACTCTAGCTTTGCTCCATTCAAGCGACAGTGACCTTTATAAAATACAAGTTAAACCACTTCACTCCACTTCCTGACACCATTCAAAATGGCCCACAAACCCCACATGATCTGGCTGCAGGCTTCCTAGAGCTTTATCTCGTGCCGTTCTCCCTGACCTCCAGCCAAACAGGACTTTGTTGAGCTTTTCAAATACACCAAGCAAATTCCTGCCCAGGGCCTTTGCCTGGTCTGTTTCCTCTGCTTGGAATATCTTTCTTTGACTTGGATAACTCCTCTTTCTCACTCTCTTTCAGGTTTAATTCTTAACTTTGCATTACCCAAAACAAACTCATACCCTTATTATTCTCTCAAAACATCCCAGCCTTTTCTTTTATATTTATTATAACTTAAAGAGTTTGGCCCAGCCCGTGTGGCTCAGTGACTGAGCATCAACCCATGCACCAAGAAGTCACCAGTTCGATTCTGGTCAGGGTACATGCCCCGGTTGTGGGCCCAGTCCCCAGTGGGGGGCATGCAGGAGGTGGCCAATAGATGTTTATTGATGTGTTTCTCTCTCTCTCCCTCTCCTTTCTTTTCTCTCTAAAATCAATAAAGAAAAAAATAACTTGATGAGTGTTATCATTTAATGTATATACTTCTCCTCCAGACTGTAAGTTCTGTCAGTCAATGATTTTGTCTGTTTTGTTCAACATTTTATAAAATGTTGAACACAGTGCCTGGCAAATACTAGGTGTAGAATAAATACTTGTCAATGGAGTAAATTTCCTTCCATGAAATATTGCACCATTTGGCATTTGCCTCGGCAACTAGTTGAAATTCCTCTGAGGATGGTTTAATGTGAAATGCTCTTTGATGATCCATCTTTGTGCTCTAGTCAAGCTTTCTTTAATCTGTTCTTAACTTTTGGGCAGTTCTCATGTTTGGAGAGTTGATGGAGGGTCTCTGGCATTTGAAAGGATAAAAAGAACAGAGCAAAGGAATTCAACCTCAGTGATAGTCCAATTGTGTTCCCATTATTTTGTCCCCTTTTTTTTTAATTTAAATTTTTTTATTGATTTTTTTTTTTTTTTAGAGAGAGGAAAAGGAAGCGAGAGGGAGAGGGAGATTTGAACACTGATGAGAGAGAACGTTGACTGGCTGCCTCCTGATACCCCCTACTGGGTATTGGGCCCACAACCTGGGCATGTGCCCTGACCAGGAATCAAATCGGAGATCTCTTGGTGCATGGGTCGATACTCAGCCACCCTGGCCAAGCATGGTTTTGTCCCTTTAAGGTTATGCTCCCAACTCCAAAAGAATCACCAGGCAGCTGATAAGCATAATGTGCTGAGTAGCTTTCAAATCCATGTCTCCTGTTACATCTCATGCCCTCTCTTTCCGGTCGGACTTCTGTCCTTGCTTTTTTGGGCTCCCTGAAGAAGTTTGATTGATTTGCTTAGATACAGGCCTTGCTGTTTATATTTCAGATGTGACTATTTTTAACCTAGTAAAGGATACACTGCCTATTTTGGCACAGATCCAGGTTCTCCTACCTCTCTGCTTCTTCTCCACACTTGCTTGCTCTCCTCCCAACAAACCCCTAGTGTGTTGCCTTTTCAGAAAGCCTTGCTTTGCTCTGGTACAGCCAAATCCTGCCTTCCCCTGCCCAATATCAAAAGGTGACTTAAGCAACACCTACAGAATTCCTCCTCACTTATGTAAGGCTTTGGTTTCATTGGTCCCCCCCAGAAATGAATTCTGCTGTGAAAACTTAATAATAACCCATCCTTAAAATTTAGGATGTTGAATTACTTTCAGCCACTTCATAATATTCAGCTTTGCTATGATATTGGTCACCGTCTTCAGAAACATTTACTGCCTTCTCACTTTCTAGCTACACCTCATATTTCTATTATTATTATTACTAATGATTGCTATATATTTTTTATTGATGTATTTATATGCCACCTGATTACTTATTATACCAAAGAACTTAAGGTGACCTATAAGAATACCTAAAATATAGCAATATGACATACATTTAAAATAAGTTAAAAAAAAAAAAAAAAAGTCAAGAAAACAAGGGTTCAGAATGGGTTTTGAAATAAAGTGAACACAAATCTTCATGTCATAAGGACTTATACAACTGCTCTGAGAAGATCTAATTTGGGTAAAAAATTCTTAGCTACCAGCTAAGAATTCATAGTTTTTTAAGAGGGAAAAAAAAAAACAATGAAGTCACTCAGAAGAAACACATATTTGAGATGTTAAGATAAGACGAGAATGTCTCCCATGGGGCCATTGAAGAGTAGAGTGTCATGCAGTGAACCACATCTTCATAGCACAATGCAGGGAGCTTGCAGAATTTTCATGTGCATTTGAACAGTGTTTCCCTCTGAAAGCCCCAACCATCTTTCCTGAAGACAATGGAGCATAAACATCCTGACAGGCTCCCAGTATGAATGATATGGTGCAGACACATTGATCTCTGGTGATCTGACTTAATCCAGAGGTAAATATAAATATCTGGAAGAACAGATGCAATGCATGACTTCCAAGAAATTTTCCCTGGGGACTGCTTCTCTCGGCTGAGTTTTGATTTAAAATTAGGTGCCAGCCACTATTAATGGAGGAACCAGCCACTGGTCAGGCACTATATACATTATCTGGGATCCTCAGTTCAACCCACCTGGTGGGTAATATTATTTACATGATGCTAGTGAAGGAGCTGGGACTCTAAGAAGTTAAATAACTGGTCCAAGACCACCATAGTTAGAAAGTAAAGTGATAGGGATTTAAAACCCAAGGCTTAGTTCCAAACTCATAAAACTTGATTTGATTATGAAAAAATGTTAACATTCAGAAAGACAGAGATTAATGTAACAAATAGTCATATAACCACCACCCATATTTAACAGTTAAGGTTTTCTCCTGCTCTAGTCAGTACACCAAGTTTTCTTCGTTTAGTGCCTTTTGGTGTCTCAGAGAAGGAAACAGACTAACAAAGGTTAGAAGATGGCGTTTTTCCAACTGCACCAATAGAAAAATTTTCTGGCTGCCTTCTCTAATAAATTTCTAACTGCCCCAAATGACTTGGTTGCATTATTTAAAACACATTGTGCCTTTTCTCCCCCTTGGCGTGCATGCAGGCGCAACTGGGGACTAAAACTTTAGTGCTGCACCCTAGAGAAGAAAAGGCTCAGCTGTTGGTTCATCTGCCAACTTCTGCTGAGGGTCAGGGCCAGTGGTCCACCTTCACCCCCAAATAATACTTTATAACTCAGAACACAGTGTATGATTAGCTGATATTTTTTCCTTCAACTTGGCTGAACATGAAAAAGACATGTTGGCAGAATATCTCTTTCCAGGGTGACATATTCCAGGGAAGTCAATCTTTTCATCTAAGTTCAATGGTGAAATTCTTAATTTAAGAAGTTAAAGTGGAGTCAAGATTCCATAATCATGGGTGTGTTTTGATTTGAAATACATTTGACATCTTCTTCCACATCCTATTTAGTGTGGACTCTGGGCAGCCACAAAAGTAAAATAATATTTCTAATCCAATGATGGCCTAAATTTTAGGAATAAAAATGAAAAAGCTTTACTTGTGCAACCTCTTACCTTGTCCTTGATTCATACTACATCGAGGGGCAGTGGAAGATACTGACAAAAATAGAGAGAGAGATTCTCTTCAAAATAATTGGCATGACACTGGACAAGGTAACCTAGTTACTTGTTACAATGTTTAAATGGTATAGCTTAACTCTCATAACTTTTACTTGGACTATTCTGTCTAAATCACCATAAATTAAAGAACGTGTGGGAGATACAATTAACATTCTAGTTAGGAGTCCTAAGTTGCAAGTTTTCCACTATCAGCATCCAGAAACTCACAAGAAATAGCAAGAACAATCCCCAAAGAAGCCAATATGCTTATCAGTGTTGTATGTACCCACCTGTCTCAACAAATATTTGAAATCCTTTTCGTTCCTCAGGCAAACTTTAAAGATTTGCATTCAGTTCAAGTTTTTAAAAGAATTTTTTTAAGTTCTCCCACAGCTTGCTTGTATGACCTTGAATAATTTTCTTTTAGACCTTTTTTTTGTTTGTTTCTTTTTTTTCCTTTTTCTTTTCAGGCAGGCAGTAAACGCTCAGACTTTGCACCTAGGAATGATATACAGTGGCAGCCAGGCACAGCATGTCTGTGTCTACTAAACCAGAGATATAAAACAATTTATATGGATCATTTGGACCAAAAAAAAAAATCCACGTTTTTTTTTGTGATTGTGTGTGTCCTAAAAATATCCATTTGAAATCATAAATATTTGCAATTAAGAAGTCATTCATGATTTTAATGATTGATTTTCCTTCATTTTTTAGAATTGTACTCTGAGGCCGGAAAGTTTAAGTGGTTTGTCCCAAATCACATGGCATTTCCATGGTAGTCAGCACTTAAAACAAGCCCCTCGGTCTTCCCATCATCCCACAAAGCTTGCATTCGGTGTCTGAATTTCCCAGGCAATATTTCTTTATGTTTTCTTCTCCACCCTCCCCCACTACTTCTTCTTCTTCAATTTTCTACTTTACCTGTGTATAGAGACAAAGGTTTGGTTCAGGTTTAACTCAAGTTGCAATGATTTTTTTTTTTTTTTTTTTTTACTAGTCAGGTTTATTCCTCATTCTCACAGAAGCAGCCACTGACCTCTCTTTCTTTGACCCAATAAAAAGACAGTCAAACCAGGCCACATAGTTTTAATACCTTCCCCACAAAAGTATACATAGGGGCGCGCGCGCACACACACACACACACACACACACACACACACTAGGGCAACAAAACCAATCACTGGAAAACAATCCAATAAAGCAAATAGAGAGTTTTCTGACAAGTCCAGGAAAAGTCTTATTTCATTACCAATTTCATACTCCCGAACTCTCGTTGATCTTGGTCTAACATCCTCTCGTTACTATTTCTTAGCGCCCCAGCTCCACTGGACATTGGATATGGAGCATGAATCTGTCCATTAAGGACACCGTGCCTGTAATCAAATACTAAGACAATATTATCTCAGAGTGTACATGGGGTATCACTTTCTTGCTCTTCTTAAGTATTCATAGCTAAATGATTTATGGGCACACAAATGGATATAATGTCCCATAATATATAACAGGACTAATATTTAATGTGTTTCTTTTTTACTTTGTTTGAATAAAATCCCCCAAAATACTTTTAGCAAATGATCATTAATTTTCTGCATTGTCAAACGTGCTGGGTTCTAATAAGCAGGCCTCAGGATTTACAGTCCCCGCTGTCTGCTGCTGCCCATAAATTCAATGTGGGTGACGGTACTCAATAAAATGGCCCCATCACCGGAACAGAAGCCTCAAATGATTCACTTTTGGGTACACTCCGGATTTTTTTTTCAATGCCTATAACACAAGCAGAAAATACCCTTTCCAGAATGTTATTCTAAGAAACCTCCCAGAATATCTAAAGTTATTTTTTAATAGGACTCTATGACCCACAAGGGCTAAGTTTGGCTTTCAGCCTGTGGATTTTATCAACTGCATCTTTTGGATAGATGAACTACCAGGGAAAGAGATGAAAACCGCAGTGGCTTCTTGGGGAATATTTATCAGCAAATATATTTTCCAAAAAATAAAGGTTTTAAAGAAAAAATGTTTAAATAGAGTTGTGACTTTGTAGTCAATTTACTTAATCTTCAATGTCTTTGCAAATCCATTATGCACTTGGGATGTCAGAGGGGTCTACAAATTACCAAGTTGTTTGAAGTTTGCTGCTTTCTGAAGTGGCTTTGGTCATTTATTTTTGTAGAAATGTTATTTCTTCAACTTACAAGGTATGCAATAGCAAGGTCTTTTGAGACAGCTGTCTGAATAGAAAATGATTATTCATGTTTCTAAAGAAAGATGACTTGTTCTTTATATGAAGTCCTCCAAGGAGCATTTTGAATTTTTAAAATATGAGCAGAAAACTTCAATTTTCAAAGCCTGGAAGAAGTGTCTATGAAAAGAATAGAAATGCAGAGACAATAAATGAGAGGATGAGGTGCTTTGATCTGAGGTAAGGAAGAAAAAATGGAGTGCGTTTAGTCTTAAATTCCTCTTCTTCTACTTCTTCTTCTTCTTTTTTTTTTTGTCTGAAAGTCTCCAAATACTTTAGATCAAAAAAGCATAAAGAAAGATTGGTGTCTCATCTTTGTTATTTGAATACCAGACTTTGGACTAAAGCAATGTTTGGACCTTCTGTTTCAGCTAGATTAATGACTGAGGGTAGCAAAGTAGATACTAGGGTAAGTGATGAAATGTATCAAGATTTTTTCCTTTCTGGAAAACTATGTCCTATAAAAGATTAAGTATCAAACTAAGGACAGGAAAATCCACACCCTCCTCTGCCTTTTATGTGCTGGGAAACTGCATGGCAGAAGGGAACAAGTGATTACTGCCACTAGAGATTTCATCTAAAAGATATACTCCTAGTCAACCTCCAACTCAAACTAACACAAAAAGCAACGACACAGCAGAAGAGGAAAACGCATGAGAAGCGCCAAAAATAAAAATTCCACCTGTCAAAAAAGTTTAAAGGAAATAAATGGAACAAAGAATAAGGGAAACAAACCTAAGATCCCTGGATCCAAACATAACAATTTCCAGTTGAGGAAACGTACCCATGGTGTACAGAAAACGGGTTACCTGAGTCTCCGGCCAGTGCGTGCTCCATTATGCAAGGCTAAGCCTTTGTAGAACTACACGGTGCTGCAAACCACAAATGATCTCGACCCTTCAGTCAAGACTGCCAAACTCTGGCTAGGACCCAGCCTTCCAACTTCTCTTTCTTGAATATCAGGCCTTTGCTGTTTTCATCCCGGTTTTGTTTTATATGCTGGTATCAACTTCATCCTAAAGGAAGAGACTCGTCTCCCTGGAACTGTGGGAGCTCATCTAACCAACAAGATATCGTTTATTCATATTTGCTTCAAAGATATGGCAAGCCTCCTTAGTGTGACAAAGAAGGGCTACTCCAACACCCCAGGAAAGTGGTCTGCTCTGGTTTCTAGGACAGACAAACCTCTTTCTTAGAGCAGACAGGGCTATATTACCATCTCCTTCTCTCATCTCAGGTCATCTGTCATTACCTGCGACTCCCTTTCTTTTTTTCTCACTAGGGATCAAAACGAGGAATTTCCTGGTTTCTTGAAATCCCGTCTATTGTTCAATCCCGTCTGTGGCCGTTCAGGACAGCTCTTGGATCTTTAAAGGAAGCTGCTTTTGGAGTCTGTTGCTGCTAATCTGTCTGCATCGTTGTCTTAATATCTTGCTTAGTTTTAAAGGGGCTGCTACATTAAGGTTACTCCGTACTGTAAGTCTTAAGGCACTGCCATCATTGTCTCTCCAAAAGCATTTTGTTTCTGAGCTCTTTGATGGGAAAAGTTATTTATTTGGGTTTGAGGCTGTACTTTGAGCATGGGAAGAGAGGTGACTGGGGTCAGATGTCCCCATTAAGGAAGGAATTGTAACATTAAACAGAAGAGGATTTATTATTTTCTGAGTGATTCACCCTTCAGGCAGGAAATATTTGCCTCTCCAGAGCAGAGAGAAATTGTTTCACAGTGTTCACAACTGAAACTAAGGTAGAAAAATAGGAATAAAGATATCTTAATTTACATATCCAAAGTAGGTTTTTCTTATGATTCATACGTTAATGGTCAAGAGGTGTATTGTGGCACAGGAGAGATGGGTTATGGAGCGCATAAATAACTTCCATAGGAGAACAAAGTGTAACTATTTGTGAAGGCGAGAAAGGCACTCTGAAATCAGGGTTTTATCTGCCTATCTATGCAGAAAAAACAAAAACAAACAAACAAAAAAACCCTCTGCTGTAAATTGTTCAAATATCTGTCTGCAAAGCTTTTAAATGTTAATTTGTTTAGAAGAATAAGATTAGAAAGGTAATTCAGCCCCTATTATATGCACCCCTAATGGTGGGGCTCACTAACAAAAGCACCTAGATATTTTGGCAAGTAGTCACATCTGGCAATTTCATTAACCCACAAGTTTTTCATCTAGAAATGGATCCAGATGTTTCGAGAGAATTTGTATTGGATCTGAAAGAATCTGGATCCTTTTGGCAAAGTGCTATTTTGTGGACTGATATCAGACCCCATAGCTCCATCTGCATGAAAGGGTCCGGATTGTGTTTCTCCGTGATTTAAGCCCACTGGAAGGGCAAAACACTTGCGCAGTGTGTGCGCTCCATTTTGATGGGTCTGGAGACTGTTGTTCTACTGGATCCTACAGACCACCCATAAAAAGGGAAAAAAATGACCCTCCCTAGAGTTTAATGAAGAATGTAAACTTTTAATATTTTATTAGGTACTACGTCCTCACAAAAATTGGCTATTTCCCATTGAACCAAACTAAAATAAACTTAACGAATTAGAAAGACCCAAAAAAGTGATCTATCGCATCTCCTTTCTCACCTTTGAAACATGTTGCATTTACAACCCTCACCATAAAATAGCCAACATTTTAACACCCCCTAGAGAAGCAGGGTCTGTAATTATTATCGTTAGTGAGTTTAATCAAGTTTCTGCAAACCCTCAATGAAAAGAAAATTGGGTTCATTTGGATTTACTGGCTATTAACAACCCACCCTCCCTACACTAGGGTTTCTGGGGTATTAGTGGAAGCAAGAAAAGTAGTTTTATTGCTCAAGCTCTATCTTTCCTGACCTTCAGGGGTATCAGGTCTTACAGCTCAAGATGTATAGTTATAACAGCTGCCACTAGGTTAATCTAATCCCATTGCTAACCTCACTCTCAAACTACTTTTGATGGTTAAGTTTCTTGATTCATATCAAACTCTTCCATCTATAAGCCATACGACTTTGGGGAAATCATGAAGTCAATCATTCATTTTCTTTATCTGGAAAATGGTGATTACAATAGCACATACTCAAGGATTGTTTTAGAACAAAATGAGATCATTTATGTCGAGTGTTAACCATGGTAAGGGATTGAAAATGATGAGCTATAATTACAAGTGTCTCTAAAACTACCATTGCTAATGCTTTCTTCATTCCTCCTTACCTCCCAGTTCTGGTATTACACACTCAGACCTTTAGACCCTTGACCACAAACCAAGATTCCCTATAAAACCCATTTTGGAGCAAACGACATAGTCCGATAGCTAAGTCATAGAAACCTTGACATGACCCTGAACCCAACCACTTGGGATTAATATTTTACATTTCATATATTTCTCCTAGTTCTCAGAACAATCCTATGATGTATAGAGAACCAATATGATTATTTCTGTATTACCAATAAAGAAAATGAAGCTTGTAAGAAGTCAACAACTTATTCAACTCCACGCAGAAGAATGGGGTAATCCACAATTCATATGTTCAAGCAGAAAGATTCTCCCACCACATTACATTGCCCAAGTCCTGCTCCCCATATCACCCTGAATCCCTCACAAGCCTCAGAGACAGAGGGTGAAGAGGGGCCAGAGTGTGAGGAGGAGGAGCTCCCTGGATATTTTGGTGTCTCACGTGTCTTCCTCCCTTCACCAAAAACTAAACTATGTTCTTCTAGTTTAACTTCAACACATGTCAAAAGCTTCCTATTTCTTGAACTCTCTTCATTTGGGAATACAACTAATAGCAGTAATTTCCAATTTTAAGTATGCATAAGAATGGCTTTGGGAAATTTGATTCAGTGGGTCAAGGGCTGGGGCCCAGGTATGTGACTCTTGGACAGTCCAGTACGTGCTAGCAGCTGTCCTTCCATTATCCCACTGAAGCTGCTCAAGTCCTGGGACATTGTAGAGTTTCTATTCATAGTTTCTCCTGGCGGTAGCTGCACTCTAATTCCCTTCTGCTGATTCTGAACCCACTTGAGATATTCCTTTTCCATGTTACATTTGCTGACATGTACTATGGGTAGGAATCCAGCATCTTTGCTCTGTGGATCACTTTCTTCTAAGAGAGCAAATCGGACGCTGTCATAAAAACATCGGGTAGTCTGACAGTGCATCAGCAGCCACCAGTTATTTCTCAAGGTGATGTTAAGCCGGATACATTATCTATAGGGAACATTGAATGGTCCTAAATTATTGCTATTGGTAATGGGGAGTTTTATTTTATTATTTCTAAGATATATGGCTTTGATAATATAGTGAAGAAGACAGTAACAGACTTTGCTCTTTTACATCATAGAATTAGAGGGAACATTAACTCAGCCCAGGTCCAAAACCCTTAGAGTTTCAGACTTGTCTGGTTTTAGCCTGGGCCACCATGCCTATCTTTGTAGAGCTGAGTGGCATGACTTTTTCTTTGAGTTTCTCCAAGTGACTTATTGTCTCAGAAGTCTTCTTCACAATCTGAAGTCTAATCTAAAATACAAGTCCTTACAAGTCTGTATGGATACCTATCGTGAGAGTGCGTATTTGTGTTCATATGTGTTAATATAAAGTAAAATACATATATATATATATATATATAGCATTAAAATGTTATCACAAAACTATCTAGGAAAGTTTTATGAGACTATTTCTTATGACTATAAATGGAATGTCTATGTAATATAGCACATAATTATACACATATGTTACATACATATATGCATATACATATACAGTATATATACATACATATGCATGTGCTTATACACACACAATGATATACAGGTAAATGTTAACTAGCTCTTTGGCTCCAAAAGCACTGGTTTGTAACATTTGCCAATTTCCATGGTGTAAATACTCCCACAGTGGCTAATTTAAAGCTACCAACATGACTAAACACACAAAATCTGCTTTCCTGGGCTGACGGACTCTAACATACCAATGCTATATACCTCTCTCAGTTTCTCTTTGTCAGAGAGGAGGATTTAACTAGCTGACCTTGAATGTATTTCAACATTTAACACTATGCTTATTCTATTTACATATATACCCTATAATTAATTGTTATAGCTTGAGTAGGAATGTAGGTGGTCCAGAGTGCCTTTAATCCCACTGAGAGTAAAAAGTTTATCAAAGCAGAGATTTAAAGACCACCACACAAATTTAGGGCTTTGAAATCCACTACTTCTCCCAGGGTTTCTAATCCTATTACATGTTGGCAGAAATGGATTTTCCACTGTCCTATTTATCATTGTAATCATATCTTTTCATAAGATCTGCGTAATTTTTTTCCCCAAAGTCAGCCCCTTTTTTTCAGACATCGAAATGAGAAATTTCATTCCATACCCTACCAAAAAGAAAAGGGGGACAAAAGTTAATTGTATCTGAGTTGAGGTGTAGCTGTGGCCCTATTAAAGAAGTGTCGTTATAGGCTATTGATCACAGCACACAGGAAAAGCTTGTCATGTAAAGTCAAGAGGTTAATGTAATTACAAGAATGGGCAGCGGGATCAGCTGTAGCCCAGAAGTGGCGAATAACTAAAAGCTGCTTTAGAGACACATAATGTTGTCAAAGCATAAATAATTCATCCTAGCATTTGAGAAGAAATTACTCCTCTGTTTCAGCATATTATTCAGCCATTAAAACCTTGCCTTCTAAAGACTTTTGATGTCGTCATATTTTTCCGTTCTAACGCATTCAGAGGCATGCCACCTTCGTTAAGCCTTACATCGTGTCGTTTTCAAAGTATGACAGGGGATGTGGGATGGAGCCACAATTTGTTTAGTAACCACAGTAGGGTTCAGATAAGAGGGAAGATGCTGGGAGGATTTATGTTAACATCTAGTAGCTAAATAGGGATAAAGATTAAGCAACGTGGGGTGGAATTCTTAGTTTTTGATCTGTGCTAAATTCCATTTTCTCCCGTTTCCTTATGGGCACCAATTCCTTGCAGATCCAATCCCTGAAACATTTCCGTAGTGCCAAGGAAGTAGAAGAGAAACAGTGACGGTGCCCACACTGTTCTTATAGGTATTCTCACGTCAACTGCGCACTAGCTCTGATAGACATACTCTGACGATGTGCTTTGGGGTTGAATTTGGATTTTACGGTGCTGCTATTGTTTTTATTCTAATCTGTGCATTTGGAAACAAAGTTTTGCACATCTATAGCAAAATGGTAGCTGCAGGCCCCTCAGAATCTATAGCTAACTACTCTCTATAGTGATGATAACTATTATTTCTATCGTGTTGTGCTCAAGATGTAAAAGATGGTACATAAAACAACTAATATAAGAATGAGTATAATTATGTCCTTCTCTGCCCTGTCCTATGCCCCAGGAGGTTGAGCCCAGGTTCTTGACCCTCTGACTACCCTGTGGGGATCAGACAATGACAGACCCCAGCAGATACTGGGAGAACAAGAGGAGAAAAGTGAGGCTATTTCATCCCTACTCCCCTCCTGCTGGGGTTCAGTTCTGGATCTGGCCAGGGTCTCTATAGCTTCTTTTGAATGATTCTTCTTTCACATGTCTGGTCTCATTCAAGCTTTGGTAGCACTTGCTTCTGCAGACCTGTAAGAACTCACCACCATTTCATGTCTCTGAGTGTTTGAGCATCACTGGCTGGCTCTCTCCCACTAGTCCCTTTACTAAGAGTCTTTAAAAATCCCAACTCGAGGTGCTAGACATTATTCCAAAGATCCTGATGGATACACAGAAGTATGCAAGAAGCAGGAGAACAAAACTTCCTGAGTATATTCTCTAGAAGAAATTATTTTTCTTCAATTCTTAAGAGATTATAACAGTTACTAAAACTCGGATGAAAAAGCCTCAGAAAACATCATGTTAAAATAAGACTCAGAAACACTCAGAAGTTAGATGCTCAGAGAAAAGTGGTGTCTTTCTGTTGCTGTAGGTCATACCATCAACAAATTGGTTATCCTTCAACCGCTCCTGGGTGGGGAGGAGTTTGCATCAGATCAGCTTCCTCCCCATCCATGTTAAAACTGGGCTATCCCTCTGCTTAAATGTCAAGAAGCCTAATCTCACCCCCAGGAGAAAGAACTGTGTGTTCCACCTCTGGGTGAGCATCACTAATGAGAAACAACACATTTGATTCATTGTATGCAATGCATATGATATATTTCAATCATTAAAAGACACTTCTGTTTTTAAATTGAAGCTCTGTTCCTCTGGATTGTTCCTTGTTTACATTTTGCAGTGAAATATCTTCATTATGAAGAAGACATGCAAAGTATTGATTCAAAATGTCTGAGACATGCTCATGGAGCCTCCCAGCATGGATGCCCCAGGCTAGAGCCATGACGTTTGGTTTCACCTCGAGCTCTGCAGAGACTGCACAGCTCCAGCAAGTTTCTATTTAGCATTCGCACCTAGAAGTCATCCTCAATTTCATCTTCTCCTCACCACCATGTCAAATCCATTAGCCCATTGAATCATTTTCATCTCAAAAATATGTCTTAAACCTGTATTTCTATCATCCTTAATTCCTGGTGCAACCTGCCATCATCTCTCACCTGGATTAATATAAATGTAATAACCTCTCCTCTTCCATTCTTTCCTCCCAGTAATCCTCTCTGCACACACAGCAGGTAGTGTGATGTTCACAAAGTGTAGCTCAGATTACCTCGTTCCTCCACGTCAAACCCTCCAATGGCTGCCTTGATCTACAAGGTCCCTGTGGAATCCTGAAGCTTCCTGTTTTTGTTTCAGGATACACCAGCCTCACTGGCCTTCATTGTAAGCCTCCAACATGGCTCCTTCCCCCTCATGATTTTCTTGTTCTTCTGCTCAGAAAAATCAGCTCCCAATTTATTTTTTCTTTATTGATTTTAGAGAGAGGGGAAGGAATAGGGAGAGACATAGAAATATTGATCAGAGAGAATATCAACTGGCCATCTCCTGTATGCCTCCCCTCAGGTCCATGACCTGGACATGTACCCTGACCAGGTATCAAACCAGCAACCTCTAGGTATGTGGGTTGACGTTCAGCCAAAGAGCCACACTGGCCAGGCCCAGCCCCCAATTTTAACGTGCCTGCTTATGTCTTACTGTTCAAATTTCAACTTACACTCCACCCTTTCAAGGAAGACTTTGTGACCACGCTCTAATACCCTGCCCTCAAGCTGTGCCCCATCAGGTCTTGCTATACGGTTTTCTGTTGGTATTTACCACTATGTAACATACATCACTTATTTACATTCACACTGTCTGTCATCACATTTCGAATGTGAGCACCATGAGATGAAGAATTGTGTCTGTGCTGTCTACTCCTTTCTCTCCAATGCCTAGCACAACACAGGTCCGAGTAGGGACTCAGAAAGCATGTGCTGAACTTGATTTGACAGTCCACTTTAGTAGAGCAGCGAGGCAAAACGGCGTGACCTCGTGTTTATTTTTTTCACCAAATATGATCAATTATCTCTTCACCATTGGCTCAGATTATTTTACCTCCCACCTAGTACACATCAGCTAAATCTTACACTGCTCTGCTCAATGGAGGAAAATGCTAGAACACATGTGAAATGAAGTTGTTCTCCTTTTCAATGAATGTCTCGCAATCGATCCTTAAACCATTGATTCTTATATGTAAAAATAAGTTACTTGTCCAGTAAAGAACATGGAATCTAAGAATGCAGAAATGAGACAAAATGCAGGAGAGGTGATGAGAACCAAAAGATCTGAAATCCAAGTACTTTCCAGGATGAGTAAATCCTCCTCGGATAGACTACTGGCAAGGACCTGTATGGGGGCTGCCTCTCTCTCTCTGAAAACTTCAACATCAGAAAGCTACTGCATATGATTAGGGGATTTCAAATTTTTCTCTCTACTCACACAAACTTTATCTTAGCAGCAAATGGAGAAAGTTTAAAGGAGCAGATCTCTGAAGCAGCAATCTCTGTGGCACTGTTTATTAGATCTTGAGCAAGTTAGGTAACTGGGTGCTAATACTTGCCTACCCCTGTGCAAGACTGAGAGAGGCAGAGAACCAGAGTGTCTGTAACTGCCTTGTGACATGCAATCCATACACAAATGCCACCACTGCAATCACTGTTGCTGTGAGAGAGATGGAAAGATGACTTATAGAGACACGTGGTAGAAACCTCACCGAGCATTACAAGGATGGACAAAGAATATTCCCCAAGTGCTGAACACTTAGGAGAAAACAGGAAGAGGGCATGGTTTTGAGGAGGGGTAGGAGCCAAGAGAGCTTGGTCTAGAAAGTTTCTGTAGAGCACATGAGACTTTAACTAAGACCTGAAGGAAGGGAGGGTCATTATTTGGCATATAGAAAGAGGGAGGGATGACTGGAGAGAAGTAACCACTGCCCAGAGGTCAGCGATTTAAGAAAGTGGACCAAAGCAGGTGTAGGAAAATGCCAGGCAGGTTCGTCTAACAGGGGGACAAAAGCCTGGGATGAAACAAGAGATAAGATGAATCAACCTAGAGAATAACCCAATGGCGGGAGGGCTTAAAACATCACACTAGGAGATTGCATCCAGGTCCGAAGGTAGGCGAGAGCATGACTAAGAGACTATTCGAGACCACGGAGAATCCCAACAGCTTCTCCTGCAGATGGCCCACTGCCATCTGGCAAGTCAGGACACATCTGGAGAACTTGGGTGTGTCTGGAGGGCCACGTTTGTCGAAGGCCATTGGCTTGAGAGCATTCAGAGGGAGATGACCTTACATGAAAAGCTGCCATGTAAGGAAGAATTGAGGAGTCTGGTAATTATAGAACCCAGAAAAGTCCACAAACATGATATAACTTTCTTTTCTGTTTCCATTAATCTCAGCTGATTTCCAGAGGTTAAAGAAAATTTAAGATTTAGGAGATTACCCATAATTGAGAAGTAAAGAAGGTATATGGAGAAGTCCACTTACCAGAAAACCAGAAGGCTTGAGTTTAATTCAACTTTGCCCCGATTGGTGAATCCATTAGTTACTTTCCACGTTCTTAATTAATTGTTATGTTAAAAAAAATCTGGTTTGACTAGAATATTTCTAAAATATTCACACAGCTAGCTTGCAATAGAGGCACAAAAACTGGTTTGGTGAAGTCTAGTGGTTTCTTGACTTACCAGAGATATTGACTAATTCTCCTGACCCTCCTTTGAGCTTACCTAAAAAAGAATGCAAAACAGAGCAGTAGGAATGAGAGGAGTTTGTCAACAGTGGAAATTGGGTAAAATCATGAACACTTCGCTATCTAGTGCAACTCAGACACTCAAGAGATTATGCCAGAGGCACAGGTTAGAAAAACTCACTGAAAGTAGGGCTTAGAGGGAGGGGGACGGGGAGCAGGAGAGAGGGGAGACACTCTCACATCGTGCTCAACAGCATATTTGTGTTATGGACTAAATGTTGAACACATGTATCTTCAACCAAATGTTAAGCAAATGTTCGCCAATTTATATGTTCAAGCCCTAACCGCTAGTTTGACGTCATTTGGAGATGGGGCCATTGGGAGGTAATCAGCATTAAATGAGTTCACGAGTGTGGAATTAGTGTTTTCATAGAAGGAGGAAGAAAGACCAGAGAATTCGCTCTCTTCCTCTCTCCTCCTGCCTCTGCCCCTTACTCTCTCAATCTGCCATGTGAGCACACAGAAAGAAATCGGCTATCTACAAGCCAAGAAGAGAGCCCCCGCCAAAGAAACGGCCTTCTTGCCCTTCTGGCCCCGACTTCCAGCCTCCAGAGCTCTGAGAAAAACATTTCTGTTGTTTAAAACACCCAGTCTATGGTATTTTGTTAGAGCAATTCGAACTGGCTGAGACATCTAGTGTTCCTGAATGCTAAATGTTACTCTTCGGGGGGGGAGGGGCGATTCTATAGTAAAATTAATTTGGGAAATGGTGGGTTCAACAAAATAAAAGTGCTTTTTATACTGCAGGATTTCTCGGCACCTTTTATATGTCCAAGGGTTTTGTGACTCAATAAGGACATCGTACGAAGCATTTTCTTCCTTTTAAGCATTTTTTTAAAACCACAGAGGTGACCTTCGTCCTCTCAACCCCCACCACCTCCTCCCTGCTAGCATTTTAGGGGGAGGAGTGTTTCTCAAACACTGCTTTCCAAAACCCCTGGAGAGCTCTGCCCCTGAGTTGGATGGTCCCAGCAGGGACCACAGGAGTGCTCAGCTCATCCCGTGGGAATCGAGCAAGAATCACTCAATCAGTCATTAAACACAAATTAAGCACCTACTAGTTGTCAATTGCTGGAGAGGATATAGAGACGTAAACACATCGTTACTATTTCCAGAAGTTTTCAAGATACTGAGAAAATGAAACATGCCCACGAAAAGAGAACCATGTAAGCCTCTCTTATCGTCAAAAACAGCGGACTGGTGTGGACTATGAGTATTCCCCGAGCCTGGGAAGCCGACAGTCAGCACAGGAGGGCACTTTTCTGCCATTTTTGGAAAGATGAGCAGGATCAGACTGGTTTATAGGAAGACACGGGCATTTTAGAAGAGACAGTACTGTGGTCAGTGGGGCAGGCAAGGGTATTGGGGGACACTGAAGAGGTGAGTCTAGAGCTGAAAGTTCGGGAACAGTTGCGGATAATGTTAGAAAACCAAGGTGGGGGGCTGATTAAATAGAGACTTCAATACCAGATGCAAGAGCGCTGAGCCCCACCAGCCAAGCACTGGTAAACTGCTAAAGTGTTCGAGCCATTCTGTGACATGATCAGAACATTGAGGCCCCCTTCACCCTCACAGAAGCCATCTGAGTGTCAACAACTCCTTTTAAGTCAAATCCCTTTAATTTCTGGAGCAAAGCATTTACTCATTTTCAGAAGGATTTCAGGGAGAGGGGTGAAGGGAGAGTGTCTGTTTTCACTCTTCTTCTGGCAAATAAGCAATCCTTCTGGTGGAGGAGAGGGCTCCGTGGGCTATTTTGAGGTTCCTGCCACTGGGCCCTCCTGCCAGACATAGAGGTGTTCTAATAACAGATTCAGACGCCCAGCTTGGGAGCTCTGCGCGCTGTGTAAGTCAACTCTGAGAACAACACAATAAACACACACCAGGAGAGGCCAGCCGTGGGCTGCAAAGTGATTTAAAGTGCTTCTTCGTTCATTTTAGAAGTTTCTTTGAATTTCAGCCAAGAAAGAGGCACCGTCATGTCTAAGAGAAGGAAGCTCAAGAGGAGCTTGGAGAGACCACTTCCTGCGTATTTCCACATGAACCGGACTGCGCGTTCAGAGCTCTCTCCCGCCCCCCGGGAGCTGTGCCTCGGCAAAGAGCAGCGCAGGGTGACCAGGGTCATTGGTCCCCAGACCCTCTTCGTTCCTGTCACTCACGTCCACGCTTTGCCTGACACCTAGAAGAACGTCAGGGGGCAACTCTAAGTGGAGGGATGGGGACGGAGATGAAGCAGAGAAAGAAAGTTATGGAGTGAGGGTGGTGCATTGACCGTCCTCGTCCTGCCCGTCACAGCGGGCCTCGCTGACCACCGGCGCGTTGACGGTGTAGAACCATAAAGCCGGGCTCCAAGCAGCTCTCTGCCACAAATGCTTTCTCCGGGGTGAGGGACAGGGCTGCCTTGGGGACCAAAGCTTTACTCACAGGACTGGATCCTTCAGTTACTACTTCTACTATGCTTGCGAGAGTTACTTCAGAAATTTAAATCTTTTCCAGTGAGTACCCCTAAATATTATGCATTGCTTCCAGTTAAATAGCACGCATCCATATTGGAAAGGTTCAGTTTAGGAAGTCTCGACTCCCTTTATACTTTAGCTAACCTAAGACTTGGGAGATCACTCTGCTGGCAAGTCTGTTAGAAATAAAAGAAACTACAACGAACGAAGGACTGGCATGGCTAGAAAAGTAATATTTTCGGACTCCGAAATTATTTTCCAGGCTTCGCTGCTGACCTCCTAAGAACCCTTCAGTTTCCACCAAGTGCTAGTCAGAAACCACCTCTGCCAGCCTCCCACCCACAGAGGGTAGGCATCCTGGCCCGGGCATGCGCTCAGCCTCCTGAGCGAATGCAACTGGACGGAACAATAAGGCAAAGTGAAGTCCTGCAGAACAGACCACGAACTGAGTAGTCAGCTGTGACGCCCCCCTCTTTAAATGAAACTACCTTCTGCTCTCCTCTGCTAGAGGAAAAGCCTGAAAGTCAAGCTCTTCACTTTTTTTCTGGGTCAAGCTTCCTCTAAATAATGCAATCAATCCAGCCCTGCCGTGCAAGAGAGCACGAGGCGGCAGTATCCAATCCCATCACCGGTCCAGCCAACTCCATCACGCCAGAGCCCAACGCTCCCCTGAAAGCTCATTTATGGAAAAATACAATCAAGCGGGGTCTGCAAGGGGCTGCCCCCTGGGGAACTTTTGTGTCATTGCCTCGCTGAGAAAGAAATTCACCTTGAGCTGTAATAAACTGACATTTTCTACATGGTGTTATGTGCCTGATGGAATGCAGCGAAAAATAAATCCAGGCTGCCCAGCATCTATCGGCCGATGGTTAGGCGGCAGCACGGAGGCAGCCAAGATGATGTTACACTGTTATGACACGTGGCATTCATCTTCCTAAGATGATAAATCAAGAGACACACTGTTCACTCTGTCAGAAACAAGAATCTACAAACTCAGGAAGAAAGGGAGCAGCTCATTATCATTTCAAAACCACAAACTAAGCAGGGGTTTGAGCGGGGACTACAGGAAGCGGAGACGCAAGGCAAGGACACATGCCCTCTCTGTAAGGACTTGACAGAGTGAAATAAATCAGCCCCATTGAAGACACGAAGCAGCCCCCACAGGCATCGAGTGGGGGAGTGCGTTTGCTCTTCCTGAAGTTTCTGAAGCATCTTCGAAGCCAGTCAACTGTGGAAGAACCTGGATGCAGTGGCTGCTAGAAGCTGTGACGAGTCCTCTCCCAGCACGGGGCCCGCTGTGTGCTGAGTAGGGCAGGGCAACGGATACAGAGCCCCAGGTCCTGATGCCACGGCTGGGTTCTAAGCTAGCTCCAAGGTGCATCCGCAGGGCAGGGAATTTGGTAGCCACAGGAGTCAGCCACTCTGGGGAGAGCCAAGGTGTTAGGGCAGGGAGAGCGAATCATTGGCAGTAAATTATGAGGAATGCAGGGAGTGGAGGCTAAAAAAACAGCTACAAGCCACAGAAGACAGTTGTGGACAGAGTGAGCCTGTGATTTATTGTCCACACAGGGACACTTGCTATTAATAACGATACAGCTGGAGTACACTGAGACTGCTCCGGCGAACCAGGATCGAGGATCACTCCGGTTATGGGCAACGTCAGGAAGGAAAATGAGACTGACTTCAGTTTAGTTCTCCTTTCTCTGAGGGGTATCTATGTCTACTTCCCCATCTAACTTCCACGGCTGTTAAGAGTAGAAGATCCTGCTCTAGCTGGCCAGTGTCAGAGGTCAAGGTCAGCCCTCCAAGGACAGAGGCTCCTCTGCAAATGGTGTGATACAAAGGCACTCCTAACTGGAGACAGAAAGATGGTTATTGGGTCAGATGAACCCAGGTTTGGGTCCAGAGTCTGGCATTTACTCAACCTTTTTAAGCCTCATCAAATTTTCTCAAATCTGAAATGAGTCGAGACCTCTATATAGGGTGCTGGGGAGAATTCAGCTGGAGAATGTATGCTTACCAATATTACTGCAGCTCACCAAGTACCAGAGTCTTCTAACCCCGGACCTGATTTACTTACATGTATGTGTATTATTTCTTTCAAGGCCGCGTGCCTGGAATAAAGCACGTTTTCGAAATCTACTGTTTACCAGCTCATGTGATTTTGTTCCTTCATTCCTGGCTTACCATTTTCACTACTAGGTTTGAAGGCTATACCCATAAACCAAATACAGTTGTCACTGCCTAGAGGCTTCATGATCAAATTATGTTACAACTGGCTACATACATACAAACTCTGGTAAGTGACGTGCAGGAAAACAATGCAGGGCGGTAGGAGAGAATCCAAGAGCAGACTGACTTTAGACCCAGAGTCCAGGGAAGCCCTCGCGGGGGAGGCAGCACCTTTGTGCTGTGTCTTGAGTGACCAGGAGGAAGGCAGCCCTCTGAACTGGGGCCAGGGCATTCCAGGAAGAGGGAAATGGGGCTCCGGGGCACCGGACCCAGACAGGACTGGGCATGTGTGAGGATCTCGGGGAAGGTGGAAGAGGAGGGCAGAGGGTAAAAGGCGGCCTGGAAGCAAGGCTCCAGCAGGGGGCGGTAGCCACACCACAGATGGCCTGAGCTGCCTTTGTTCAATGCACATTTACGATGGACCTACTACGTGCTCATCTAGGCCCCGAATGTTTGAAGTTAACAGAAAAGTAATGAAAAGGGCATTGAGCAGTTCAAGCTCAGAAGAAGCCTGGCCTTTTTTCTTCGGAAAAGTAGAATTCTGGCTGCTGAGTAGAAAGTAAGTGGGGAAGGGGAGCTGAAAGGACCCGGCAGGAAGCTCCTGCTGGAAGCCGGCGGAGTGGATGCAGGGCCACCCTGCTGGAGTGAGGAGAAGCGAGGGGACCGCGAAGGTGCTTGGAGATGAGGCTGATGAGACGTGTGGTCCTGCGCACGGAGAGGGAGAAGCGAGATGCGCAGTGACTCCACCCTGACACGTGGATCCCCGGACAAATAAAGCCTGGGAGAGGGCCGGGCCTCAGAAGAACATTAAAAGTACTGTTTGTATAAGTAAACTTTTAGATATTGTTCAGATAATGAAAGGAATAGCTCAAGCAGGCAGACGTGTATATGAATCTGAAGCCCAGGGGGAAAAATGTACCTAATTAGGAGTAGTTGGAATATATGCGATATTTAAACACAAGGATCATTTGGAAAACCTGTAGAAAGAGAAAAGGACAAACTATTTTTAAAACATTTATTTCTCCATTCTTTCACTGACCCTAAAGATTATTTAAAAAACCGTCATGAAATCGTTGATCTTTGGCAAAAAGAAGACGTCTCATTAACAGGCGTTGGATTTCTCAATTACCCACCTGGGAAAGGACTTTCCCATATTTCTGTGAGGATATTCATAGTTTTGATTCATGAATGTTCATTATGTATTGAGGATATGTACTTTTACCGGGTATGTTGCAAACAGTTCCCAGTTTGTCATTTATTATTTAAAATTCTTTAGAAGATTGAATTTATTTCCAACTTTTTTTAGTAGTATGAATTTGGGGGGGAGTGATAGAAAAATTTAGACTGTTTTTCTATTATTTTGTCTTTGGTATAATATTTAGCAAGTCTTATCCCACTACCAAGGTTTGAGAACAAAAGTATAGAAACCTAGATGTTTATTACATCATTTATAATAGTAGCTTTTTAAACTAGAAATAGCCTAAGACTATATCAAAAAGACTATATTTGTAAATATGTGACTTCACATACCAGAGTGCTTTCCAGCCACTAGAAATGATATGTGTGCCCTGGCTGGTTTGGCTCAGCGGTTAGAGCGTCGGCCTGTGGTCCAGAGAGACCGGGGTTCGGTTCCCGTTAAGGGCATGTAACTCGGTTGCAGTTTGTCCCTGGCCCTGGTTGAGTCGTGTGGGTGGCAACCACTCGATGTGTCTCTTTTACATTGATGTTTCTCTCTCTCTCTCCCTCCCACTCTATCTGAACAAAATATCGAAAAATGTCCTCGAGTGAGGATTAAAAAAATATATATATGTGCCTCTATTTACTGACATTGAACTATGTGTACTACACAGTCTGTAAAAAACAAACAAACAAAAAAGAGAATATAGAGTGTCATTATAGTATGACTCCCTTTTTGGAAAGCTTATTATAAGTATATTTCTATCTATTGCTCTTTCTATAATAGTAAACCATTTATTTATGTATATATATCTTCCAATTAACTCTTGAGTTTATATGTAGTCTCTTCTTATGTTACCTACTCAAAAATATAAATTAATTGAATTTTATACATATGAATAAGAGATCATCTATGATTTTAAGATTTTATACTATTAATAATGATAACTACCATTTATTTATACATAATATGTGTGAAAATTTGGCATCTACACACATCAGTTTAAAGGATAGAGAACAGTCAACAAAATTTCCAGGAGCACACAATGAAGTTATCACTGCCTTTCACCTAATTAGCAAGTCAGCAACATACGGTACCGTTGGCTGTCTGTCATGCGGCTCTTCCCGCTGGTGTCCCGGAGGCCATCGGCGGAGCGGTCCTCCCTTTCATGGCCAGGGGCAAACATCTCAAATTATTCAGTGTCAACCTGAGCAGCCCCCCACCTACCTTTTGACTCCAATCCACAGGTTTCTAAACGCCCAGAACCAACTAGCTCCCTTAAGCCTCAGATTCCCTGACCCACTTAGACGTCCTATGCCCTCCTTCGCCCAGCAAATCCCCTTCATACCCTGCAGTGATCTGATTTCCTTGGCACAGCTGGTCTTACCCAAGAATTATAGGGAAGGCAATCCGATTCAATTAATTTATTCGGAAGCATGAGTAGATGACAATCTTTTGATCTTCCAGGAGCTGTTATTTGCATTAAAAATTAAGATGTAAAAAGAGGGGAGGAATTCTGTCACTGAAATGACTCTCAACGTAATGTTAACTGGTACGGCCCACTGAGCTGAACAAATCCAGGCAGGTGTCTGAACTGGTGCTCTGGTTAGAGGTCTAGTTGGGGGCTAGAGCAGGCCAGCCAGTGTGTGGGGGATGGGAGGACGAAGGGCTTGCTGGATTTTCAGTGTTTTCCTTGTCTATGCTTTGAAACCCATAGATCCTCTGAAGTCTCTGCACTTGGTCTGTTTTGTTTGTTTGTTTGTCTTTGTAGACCTTTTCCCCTACTTTGGTGCGGCAATAGAGAGGGATTAGCAAGGGAGTGGGCTCCCTGTGCCTGACAGTACTCCTCACGGAGAGATGCCCAGCGCCAGGAAGCCCCAAAGGAGCCCACTGCACCCATTTGTACTGCGCATCCAACCTCACATTTCCTGTCTCCAAAGAGTCTCACCAGACCCTAAGTTGGCCAGGCCTTGGGAAAGCTGAGAAACCACAGTGTCTTGGTCCAAAGTAATGGAGACACAGGGCTTACATTTTTCTCTTCCATTAACATTCAAGTATTTTAATGAACACCAGATTTTACTATTTGTTCCTCCGGGAGGACATTTGAGTTTTCTGTGACTCATTTTATTTTCAATATTTTAAAATCTTTTCCCTCAGCGAGGCATAACCAGAATTGCATTCGTAAGAAGTAGGCTGTATTTGGTTAGTGGAACTGGCTTATACATGTGGTGACAAAAATTAACTTGTGTTCCCTTTGTAAGGTGCTCCCCTTTCTTCCCCTCTCTCTTTCTCTCTCTCCCCCACCCTCCCAATTTATCATGACCTGAAAGTTTTCAACCAATTCACATCCTGTAATATGTGAATATCAAAGCACTACAACCAACAGGAAGCCTCTAAGCGGGTATAGAGAAAGGAAAACCCCTGTGCAGTAGAAAGGGTATTCAAACTGCTCCATCAAACCACAAAGAAGAGCAAATCATCCCCAAAGCATAGTGGTTTAAAGATAGGAAATTGCAAACTAAATCTGAAGCTGACATTTTGACAGTCTCATGACCTAGTTTCAGGCGCAAAGCTATACAAGAGTGACAAATGAGGAAAAAAGGAGGAGAGAACCAGAGAAAAGAAGAAAAAGAAGGTGATGTGGCGGAGTGAGGAGAAAAAGCATCAAAAACAGTTAAAGATGACTCACTGTAACAGAACATAGCAGACAAACTGTCTTAAAGCTGTTCTTGGGTAGGTGATCAATTCAAGAAACAAATATTATATATTTAAATGTTTTAAAGGTTTATTATTATATTTATAAATATAAATTTACAATTTTCAATACACCAGTGGCCAATGCTCTACCAACACAACAATTCGGTGAAAACTGAGGGAAGAGAGATCAGCTTTATGTTAATTTTCCAGCTTCTTGGATGGTTAACACCAGGTACCGCAAATATCTGAAGTTTTATTCAACCTCTGTATTCATGTATAAATGAGTAGCCTAATGAGTAGTTGAAAAAGACTAATTTCCCAGGACCCTGACCCACAGGTTATGGTCAGTGGATCTTCTTAAACCTGTGCCTTTCTTTTGACAAGGAAATTATTTCCAAACTTTTCTTTTCACTTTCAGTATCTCTAGATTTGAGAAGTAACGCCAGGCCCCTCCTTTTCTCCCCCGACCCCCCCACAAAAAAGTGGAAAGAGAAAGACTATGGTATTGACTGTGGTTAGTAGCAGCGACCCAACCCCAGATCCCACTACTTTTGTTTTTTATCATTGACATTACATATCCCCCACTTTTCCGACCTCCACCCACTCCCCAATCCCCTTCCCTCTGGCCACATCATACTATTGTCCATGTCTGTGGGTTATGCCTGTATGTTTTTGGCTCATCCCTTCACCTTTTTCATCCAGTCACCCCCCTTCCCTCTGACAGCTGTCAGTCTGTCCCATGTATCCATGCCCCTGTTTGTTTTGTTCGTCAGTTCATTTTATTCGTTGTATTCTACATATAAGTGAGATCATATGGCATTTGTCTCTCTCTGTCTGGCTTATTTCACTTAGTGTCATAATTTCCAGGTCCATCTATGCTGTTGCAAAAGGGAAGATTTCCTTTTCTTTAGACGACTGCATAGTCGTCCGCTGTGTAAATATACCACAGCTTTTTTATCTGTTCTTCTGCTGAGGAAAACAGTATTGATTTTCCTCAAAAAATTAAAATCGGTACTGCCTTTTGATCCAGAGATCCCACTTCTGGGAATATACCCTAAGAATCTCGAAATACTAATTTGAAAGAATCCATGCACCCTTGTGCTCATGGGAGCAGTTTTATTTACAACAGCCAAGAGCTGGAAATAGCCCAAGATCCCATGACTTTTAAACAACGCTTTATCAGAAGAGTACTATTTCTTGCTTTGTTACTATTATAGGCCATCTTTGTGTGTGTCAGTTAGCCTCTTACACAGTATCCATATGGCATTGATCAATTGTATGACATCTGAAGAATGTAGTCTTAGGTGAATTTTTTTAAAGCATGTAGGTATTTGTTGATATATACAGGGTGGGAAAAAATGTAGGTTGGCTTACTGTTGTTTGTATGAAAATTATACAATAATTAACAAATAGTAATAAAAGAATAAACTGTTTCACATACTCACAACTGTAGACCTACTTTTGCCATACCCTGTATCTGGTATTAAGCTTCAGTTCGAGATACTCCTCTTAGAGGGATACTCTAAAGCCAGGACAGACCTCCTTGGGGACATAGCTTTAAAAGATTGATTGAGCAGAATCAAGTGTATATTATAAATTAATTAGGTGCTATTTTTAGCAAGCAGGCACATGTATAGAAAATTGTTAATGATATATAAATATATTTACAGTATAATCTTACAGTTTACTGCTTCACTTCCTCACTAACAAGTTCCTAGCCCATCACCCCACCCCCATCGTTTGTTGCAAAATATGGTAGAAATTAGTATTTTTAGAATGTCCAGATGATTTTATTATATAGAGGTTTCTGAGACAACATTTTGAAGTAGTCCTTAGCTTTCATAATTGCAAAGTGCAAAAGTAAATTTGTAGAGTTTCTCAGCCTCCACAACTGAGTTCAACAACAACATTTTTACATCACTGGTGATTGAATGGAGAAAATGTGGGCTTCTAACGTGGTGGTCAGAGACCAACTCCTGCCCCAAAGAATCCACTGGCGTTTAAGGCTTGAATTTTGATGACAGTAGAATTAGTTGGACCCCTCCTTCAAAAAGTCTGCTTGTTTCTAATTTACATAGGTGCAGAAGAGTCTTCCGGGCAGGGTGGAGGAGAAAGATTTCCTTCCGTTCTTATTAGAGATTCCAATATGATCTCTGTTTATTTCTAGTAACTCTGACTGGGACCGTATTATAAGAAAGAGAAGAGAGGAGCTGGGAGTGACGTCACCTGGGGGATGGGTGTGTGTATCACCCAGACATAATGTTAAGGTCTGAGAAGCATCAGGAAAGAGAAAGGCAGTGCTCTTGCTACAGTGTGCAGGGGTCGTTCGGAAGCCCAACCCCGCGCAGACAAGCGTATGCATCATAGGTTGGAGAAGGAGAAACAGGCAGCTGCCTCCCTATCAAGAGCAGTGGTTTGTCTCCCAAACATCACATATACACAACAGCAGCAGCAAGATGACAGAGGTAAGTCTTGTCCCAACAGGACAATGCACAGCATCATTCAGGCTTGGGCTGCCGGGATCTGCCACCACCTTGCAGTCTGGCAGGGTGGCAATGCCCAGGGTTGACGTATGGCCTTGACAAGCTAACCAGCGACTTAGACTGGACCTCCTGACATTGGCTGAGGTTTCACAGCCAATGAAAATTGGCTGTTATAGTCCGTATAATCCATTCATAATCCCAAATACAGAAGGGTGGGTAAATTGGTTCCATTTATATTGTTTCTTTTTCTTTTTTCCTGTTGGCTATTACACAGATCCACTCAACAAAGGAAATCCTAAAGACTTAATTCCTCTGAATGACTACTTTGAATGTCCAAATTTTCTTTTGTTAATCATCTTTAATTTAGGCCTCAATGCCTCAGAGGTGAAAATGTTGTCTTGTTTTTTTTTTTAAAGCTATGCTAAGATTTAGATACATAGATGATAGATAAATGATAGATAGATAGATGATAGATAGATAGATAGATAGATAGATAGATAGATAGATAGATATAGATAGATTGATAAATAGATAGATAATAGATAGACAGATAGATACCTTTCCAGGTTGTTACCTAGCATACTCTCTCATTACTCAAATGCCCATTCTTCTCTCGTGATTTTCCTGTCACTCTAGCAAAGCTAAGCATAGCAGGGAACTTTGGTGTTGAATAGTTTTGTGGATACTACACATGGATTTCATTGTGGAGACTGAGCCCTAACTCCTCCACATTCAGGATTTGATAGGGAGCATCTCAGTGGGTTTGTCCAGAGCCTAATTTCAACTTCCACTTAACATGCTCCCAAGATGTTTTCAAAATGAATGAACTGAGATTTTATTGACATATAATTCAAACTTTTAAAATGTGTGTGATAAAATCTGTCCTAACAAAAATGAAGCACTGGTTGAGACAAATGCTCTATCTCAAGCTCAACACACTTGGAAAGAAACAGCTAGTAAATATTTTCGGCCACACAGTCTCTGTCACAACTACCAGCTCTACCACTGAACCATGAAATATGCAACGATAACATACAAACAAATGAATGTGACTATGTTCCAATAAAACTTTATTTACAAAACAGGAAGCCAGGCCACAGGTCACAGTTTGTTGACTCCTGTTCTGGGCCCTTCTGTTCTGCCACAGATATCTTTGTTTTGCTCTGCAGTGTTGTGCTTATCACAATGGTAGCTGTCTTTAGAGATTACCCATGAGTAGAGACAATAGACTTCGGAAGATGGGGGTACAGCCATGAGAACTCTGAAATGCCTAGCCCTGCACAAAAGCATCAGATTGCAGCAAGTTAAGTTATTTTAGTAAACCATGTGAAGAAAAAATTACACAGGGGAAAATATATACCGAGGCACACTGTTGGTATTAAGATAAAATAAAGATCTAGTAAATATGTAGCCTAATTATCCAACCACATTCATACACACAGTGAGAAGGATGGTGTTCTAGAAAAAAAAAAATGATAAAGGAAATTTCCTTATTATGGGGATTGATGAGTCTTTTAAATGCATAGCTAAGTAAAGTCCCATCTCCCTATGTAAACAACAAAGCTGTGTCTATTAATTGCTGACTAAGCCCATAAATTCTCCAAATGATAGGCATGAAAGTTAATGCCAAGGACAGAAGCAAAAATAAATAAATAAATGACATAAGAACTTGCCTTATTTTGTTCTGGTGTCTGTCCATGGCAACCGGCCTCAACACCGTAAAAGGTAGGGAGAGAAACTTGCCTATTCGAGAAGCCAGTGGGTTTTCATTGGCCAATGTCATTTCCAAAGATAATATGTTGATTTAAACTTTCAACTTTCCTCAGGAAATATTTTTTATAGGCCCACATTTTCATAAAGTCTCTTTTACAGGCGATGAATATGCGAGGGGGGGAATGTGGCTTCTCTGTGGTTTCTGTCACAATATGAATTACTCATGTAAGCCTCCATTTTGCAGATGAAAAAACTAGTTTTTATTTAAACCTAGAAAATAAAATAATAAATTCCTAGCAGCTTCTCTGGTTGGTATTCAGTAGTTTCTGTGACTTCATTGTACAGTTAGAAAAAATCCTTTGAGTTTCTTTTGGAAAACTATTTTCTTAAGTTTTAAAGAGACAGTGGTTTGTGTTAGATATTCTCTTCTAACCATTTCCTTCCCTCTTTTTTAAAATTTCATTTTTAATTAACATATAGTAAAATAGACTTCTTGGATGTACCAGTCTATGAATCTGAACACATGTAGATTCGTGTAAACACTGTAATGACCAGAATAGTAAACAGTTCCAGTACACCCCAAAACTCCCTCATGGAATTCCTTAATGGTCACCTCTTCCCCCACCTCTACCCATCGGCAATCTCTGTCTTGTTTCTTGTCACTATCATTTTGTCTTTTTGAGACTTTTGTATAAAAAGCATCATGTACTTTACAGGTGAAGGGGCGGGGACGGGAGTGGAGAGAAAGGTCAACAGGGAAAAAAGGAGAAACATCTGTAACAAAAAGTAAATGAATTAATAAAAAGATTTTTTTAAAGAAAAAGAAGAAATAAATTAAATAAAAAATAAAATAAAATAAAAAGAATCATCTAGCAAAAAATCTTTCAAAACTGCCTTCTTTCCCTCGGCATAGCCTTTGAGATCCAGCCAGTTTGTCCCACGGGGCAGTAGCTCTCTCCTTTTATTGCTGATGGTTTTTCAGCATATTGATGTGCCATGGATTATTTACTCGCTCGCTGAAAACATTTGTTTTGGTTTTTCAGTTTTTGATAATGATGAATTGAACAGCTACAAACACTTAGGTACAGGTTTTTGTAGGGAAATATCTTTTAACCTCACTTGGGTTAATACCTAAGAATAGATGCTGGCTCCTATGGTAAGTGTACATTGAGCTTTCTCATAAACTAGGAACTGTTTACCGAAGTGGGTGCACCATTCTGCATCCCCAACAGCAAGACGAGAGAGCTCTAGTCACTTTACGTCCTCGCCAGCATCCAATAGTATTTTTTAGTCGTTCTAATTGTTGTGTCATAATATCATATCATCCTCAAAAAAAAAAAAAAAGTTGTATGTTCTCTATCAGGGTTTTTGTTATATAATTGTACTAAAAATGATATCTTCCTATTCTATATCTATCACTCCCTCTTCTACTCTACATGCTGAAGAATCTGTACCTGAAGGAAGAGGTCACTCGCTTCTTAGCATCTCTCTTTCCTTTTCCCCATTCTTGGTGGTTTCAAGCTCATTGTGGCCCTGGCTCCTGTTGCAGAAGAAGTAGTAAGTAAGTGGTTAATGGAGAGTGAATCACCTACTGTGGAGCAACACCGTATTTGCCAGGGCTCGGCTATGTTGACTCAGGTGTGTGTGGCATTATTCAAGGAGAACTGGATTGTCTTCGTAAGGCAACGCACCTACAGATTGTCTCACGAACCCAGGCTTGCCATCTCAAGCAGACTCCTCGCAAATGCAGTCCACCTCCATACGTGTTGACCATCTGTACAAGGCTACACAAGCATCTCAACACCAGAGGGTCAAACTTGCCTTTGCATATCTAATTTGGGGCTGAACCTTTCTTGACCAAATTCACAGTGGAAACGATGAGAGGATACAATTTCAGATCCTCAAAGATTTATTCTGAAAACTGGCCAGGAAGAGAGGGTGGAGAGTAGAGTAACAAGAGAGATGGTGCTGAGGAACCAGCCAGCAAATGACTAACCCTGGCTCTGGGTTCAGTGCCTTGGTCATGCATCCTGTTAAAGTGGAGAGCCTCCATATGGACACGGGGTAACGGGGAAGAGATGAGCTTTGCAGAAGTGTGGAGGTGAGAACGGAAAAACTGATGCTATGCAAACACGCACAGGAGTGTTGTAAAGAAAGTGTTTGCATTTTATGCACGGGAGATTTTCCAGGTTGTAAGCGATGTACAATTTTTAAAGTGTTATATGTATAGTGTCAGGTGGGTACTATACTTATCAGGGGGAATCACTGCATAAGTTATATAAATGTCTAACCACTATGCTGCATACCTGAAACAAATATAATATTGCATATCGACTGTATTTGAAAAATGAAAAACAAACGAATAGAATAGTTTCAAGAGGGGTAACTTGACAGCCTAGAATAAGTTGGAGAAAGTGAAACAGAAAGAAGGGAGAGACCTTGAAAGGCTCTTGAAATATTCTTGGCTGAAAAAAATCTTAAGGCAGACTGCTTTGCTCCATGCCCAGCACTCTCTATTTTCTTTTTACCCACATCGTTCCTACCTCAATTAGCACCTCGATGTTTCAACTTCGGGGTTAGTAATGCTTCCATAGTCACAATATTATTCTCTCGGTGAGAATGTTTGGAACAATGATCTCATGTAGACAGTATACATATGGGTAACATTTACATAGTGAAGGGCAGCAGCCTAAAGAACTTTCCTCAACAATGTTTCCAGTGTAAACTTGGTTTCATACTTTATTTTCCGTGACAAGAGAGATTCAAGTCTAGTGTGCTGTGAGTCAGGGAAGCCCTTCACCTTTTCTCTTTGCTGGGGAAGCAGGCTGCTGAGGCCACCAAACGGTCCAGCAGGACCCCCCAGGACTCTTGGAACAGACTAATGACCTTTCTCAGGGATGCTTTTTCTTGATGGACTTGAAGAGAGGAAGCTGCTAGAATTCGGACATTCCCAGGGTCAAAACCCCAAGAACCGCGTAAAGAAAGTTTATGAAAATGACTAGACTCAAAATTCCTGGTGCATTCAAGAATTTAACCCGGGGCCTTGTTTGCAGTAGTGACTTAATGTGTACTTACTACGTTGAATTGGATCTCACAGTTTTATTTAATGCAACATTTTTTTTTTCCTGCTTCATTTCTTCCCTGCTGGAAGAACAACTAAAACTGAGTAGTTAGAAAAAAATAGGTTTTAAAAAGAGAAACACTGATGAACTAGATGTAGAAATTTATAATAGTTATAAAACTCCTGCTTGTGGAGACACAGATTTCGTGGAGCCACACGATAAAGCACAGCATGTTATATGTATAAAACCCCCTGGGTGGTAAGTGTGTTGATACACAATCAGACTTATCTTTATTTAGAGTTCAAAGGGACAGTTCTCATCAGAAGTCTTCTGATCAGTTGCCATTGTCAATTTTTTATTTGCTCTTATTTTTTCTCTCTCAGTAGCTATAGGTAAAACAGAAGAAAAAAGCATTTGAAAACAAATTCTTGAATTCCCTTATTTTCATTAAGCCCTGATTAATTACACACCCTTGGTCAATAGTTTACTAAATAAAACTACCAGAAAATCAGATAATGTTACTACTACTCTCTAAGTATTACTTAGCAGTACTAACCTTCACCCGTTCAATGACTCCATCAATCCCTAACTCAATCATTCTATATTTTCTGCATGCATCTGCCCAGTGACTAATGAGAAACCAAATCAGGGCATCATCATTCAATAAGAAATGTGTTAACATGAATGTAAAAATAATCTCATCATTTCAGGGATAGGATGACAGTCATCACATTTTTTAAAAATACAATAACATAAGATGAGTGAGATACTACAGTAAAGAATACATTACGTACATTGCAATTCCCCTCTCTACCTAGGGCGAATATCAGATACAGTGCTTTTGGAAAAGATCACCTAACCAGTACCTGACTGACCTTACCAACCCACACTAGTAATGATATCTAGTTTTCCTACTGACTGGGGAATGTTGTTTTTAATTGACCACATTTTTAATAGCCTCTGCAGAACCAGTTCTTTCATTTTCAGTGTTATGGCTACAAACATTTTTTTTAAGGGCTTCTTTTTGCAAATTCGAAGCATTTCTCATTATGTTTCCATTGCTAGAATCCAAGTTTGAAATTTCAGAAATATTACAAAGGACTATACCAACCCCATGCATTTCCTCATTTTTCTTATGTCACTTCTCTCATATAATCATTTCTCTGTATACAACCGATCAAGGAGATGATGGAATGGAACTCTGGGGAGGACAGCATACCTTCACAAATATTTGTAGTAGGCTTTGTGCCCATGCTTTGCGTGTAGACATTTACCATTTTCATTTGTGTCAAGTTTGTACACCCAGGTTATTGGATTCTATAAAATAATAATAATAATTATTATTATTATTATTTGGTTAATCCTCACCTGAGGACATTTTTTCATTGATTTTTTAGATAGAGTGGGAGGGAGGGAGGGAGAAAGAAAAGTCAATATGAGAGAGACATCAATGGGTTGCCTCCCGCACGACCCCAACCATGGCTGGGGATTGAACCTGCAACCCAGGTACATGCCCTTGACCAGGAATCAAACCCATGACCCTTTAGTCAGAGGACCAGTGCTTTAACCACTGAGCCAAATCAGCCAGGGCAGATTCTCCAAATTAAAGAGGACATGGCTACTCACTGAGTCTGCTGCTCACCTAACACATGACCATAGATGGAACGCTTCCTGAATCCTAGCTCTGTTTCTATAAATGTTGAGATGACAGGGGGACCACTGTACCAGGTAATCTGCAATGCTCCTCCTACCAGCAGTAGTCCAAGACACCCATCACCATGTACTAATTGACGTGTCTAGACACAAGCCGAGGCAGTTGTGAGCACAGTTGCATGGGGCTGTGCAGCTCTGCTCCAGCTCCTGGTGTCTCTGAATAACTTCCAAGCACAGTTTTTCAACCACCAGATGGGCCCCCGGATGAAATCCTGTGCTTAGCTCTCTGGTTTGTGGAATGTATCCTTTGACTTCCCCTCTGCCTCCATTTCATAACCTGGAAAATAGCCAGGTGGCCTACTCTCAATCACTTAGGGTTAATTAGTCACTGTTTATTTATAAGCTTCAATCCTCTCTGCTTTTAACATCTGCTTCTTGTACTCAATGTTTAGCATTTATCACTGCTCATTGTTACTTCTGATGAGGTTGGTTGGTCACTGGTTCAAGGTTTCAGTCAACCTTTAAGTCAATTTTCTTCATGTTGGCACATTGAACAACTGTTTCTTGAATAATGACTTGATTTGTTTGGGGAGACACTATAAGCTCATGTAAAGTCCATGGTTTTTACTAAAATCAGTGTACATTTTCTCTGCTCGTGTTATTAAATACCATCATTGCATTGGCCTAATAGTTGTAAGGAAAGATAATGCAGCGTTGTGTAGAGTTCTTTCACCATCAGCTGCAGTGAGTGGAAGCTGAATAGCTGGACCCTAACTTTTACCTTGGCATCGCCAACAGGCCTTTAGAAACCTGAGACCAAACTATAAAATCGATCCCTAAACAGATTTCTATCTCGGGAGAACACACACATCCCACCCGTCCCCAAAAAGTCATTGAGTAACCTGCGAGGCATCTTGGCTGGATACTGGATGGCAAGTGTCTTGTCCAATTAGCCAAAAATAGTTTAGTGAAGGTGTCCTACAAGAGACCATGGAAGGATGTTCAAGAAGTTTTGTCCTTTGATGGCCAGGTTGGCTCAGTGTCTAGAGCGTGGGCCCACAGATCGAAGAGTCTTGGGTTTGATTCCCAGTCGAGGGCATGTACCTCAGTTGCAGGTTTACTCTCTGGCCCCAGTTGGGGTCATGCAGGGGGCAACCAATCAATGTCTCTCTCTCACATCGATGTTTCTCTCCCCCTTTCTCTCTCCTTCCCTCTCACTTTATCTAAATATCAATGGAAAAACATCTTTAGGTGAGGATTGAAAACAGAGGAAGAAGAAACTTCGTCTTGCCTGTCATAAATGTGGCTTAAAGTAGCAATTCCAAAGGATATCATTCTCTGCTCCAGGGAACATGGAGCTGGAGTGGGAGAGAAATTAAATACTACATCTATCTCTAACACTAGAAATTGTTTTTAATTGGTGACAATATCTGCACTTTCAAATTCACATAATAGCTGAAAATGAGTTCAGCTCTACCCTGGTTAAAAAAAAAAAGGGGGTTACCAAAAGTTGAAGGACTTACAATGTGCTCTGTGTCTGGAGTTCCTAGAAATACGTTTGTTTTTTTAATCCTCACCTGAGGATATTTTTCTATTTATCTTCAGATAGAGTGGGAAGGAGAGAGAGGGACAGAAAGGGAGAGAGAGAACATTGACACGAGAGGGACACATCGACTGGTTGTTTCCCCCACGGCTATGACCAGGGCCCAGGACAAACCGAAACCCAGGTACGTGCCCTTGCCCGGAGTCGAACCTGAGACTCATTGGTCCACGGGCCGACGTTCTACCACCAAGTCAAACCTGCCAGGGCTAGAAAGAAGTTTTAACTAAAGAATCGGGTCTGCACTAGCTGCCAACAGTGATTCCATGCCCCCTTCCAGATAACCTCAGCCACAGCCCAGGAATTCAAAGACAAGTGCAAGTGGAAACCGGGCTTGTCTCAGCATCAGTAAACTTGTCTTAATAGAGAAAGACAAGGCTTGTTTGCCAGACCTATGAGAAAAGCATATCTGTTTTGTGTACTGCGGGAAACTGGTCCATGGACAACGTCACTAGATGAAGGCAGAGGCATTCAGGCCGGAGAGAAAGGCCCTAATGAGAACCGAGGGTGCTGGCCACCCAGGGGTACCTGATTTTACCCAATGCTCTCAGACACAGCCTTCAAGAGATGAACTATTTTTATCCACCGGTGACTGTCCCTTTTGAGCTGGTCCTAAAACCTGTTTCACCTTGCCAGGCGCATTTCTGGGGATTGATATCAAATCAAGACGAGCCGATTGATGCTGATTTGAAGTTTATACAAAGCAGGAAGGGTACATACGTTTTCCACACCATTTCTTACAGGAAAAAACCTCTGAATCTGGATATGTTCATTTATAAGTGATATCTTCAGGTTTATTTATTTAAATGTGTCACTGCCTTAAAGGGAAAGAGAAGTGGATTACCTCTGCAGCATAGGTTTCATAAAACCACTGAAACGGAGCAAAACAAGTTATTTCAAGTAACCAAACTGTGTTAGGTGTAGTTGTCTGCTTCAAGAGAACAATAATCTAATTAGGGAAAGGAACTAGGCAATTGCATTAATTTAGTGACTTAAGTATGAATAGTAAGGTGAAAAAAACCCAAATGTACATCAGCCAGATGCTTTTGTCTGTTCGTGAAATGTACCTTTCCCTTGTTTTCCCTTTTTGCATCTGAAGAGTGTACAGGAGCTGAGAAGAACCGGTTGTGTTAGAAGCAAGAGCCTAAACCTTGCTGCTGCGTTGAACTTATTCTTGGTGCCCTCTGGCGCTAGGCATTTTCCACTTCAAACGACACTACTCTGCATTTTATCACTTTTATCAGAGGCATGAAATGCAGACATCAGACCGCTGACCTAAGATATCAATCCCTGGTATATCCTATCTTGTGAAATCAGTTGTTCCACGTGGCTAGTCCAGTAGGTGTCATTGTTAGAGTGTAAGCCTTGGGAACACAGAACTCCCCCTCCTGGCTCAGGTACTACCCTCTGGTTGAACTTGGAGAAATGTCTTCAGGTAAAAAATGCGAATAATAATTCCCATCTCAGAAGACCACTGGGAGGACGAAAGAAAGCTCAATTTGGCCACCTGAGAGCTGTTACGTGGTACCTGAACATGGGTTAGGCTCTGAGCTTGGCAGTGGCGGTGAATGTGTATTTTTTTTTATACATTTTATTTTTTTTATTGATTTTAGAGAGAGTGGAAGGGAGAGGGACAGAGAGATAGAAACATCGTTGAGAGAAAACATCAATTGGTCCCCTCCTGCATGCCCCCGCCCTGAGGATCCAGCCCATAACCTGGGCATGTGTCTGGATCGGGAATCGAACCAGAGACCTGTTGGTGCATGGGTCGATGCTCAACCACTGAGCCGCACCGGCTGGACAGCGTGTATTGTTTTATGTAATTTCAGATAGGAGGAAGCCAAAGCATCTACTCTCAACCTCTCTTTTCCATCATATTATTTTGCAATCTATGGTTCCTCTTCCGGCTCTTTAGAAGCAAGCGGAGAAGGCTGCACCCCTTAATTACAAAGCAAATGAGGTCCCTCCCTGGACGTGCCCAGAAGAAGCAACACGAATACGGTAAATGCAGGAATGACGGAAATAGAAACAATCACAACAAGAATCAGTTAAGTTTTTCATTTGTCCCAACTTAAAGTAATGAACATATATACCAGAGGCAGATTTCTCATGAAAGCTGAGACACTCAGGTTTCTGTACTCTCCCTTCCCAGGCTCGTTCTGAATCACTATTTCCTTTCAGGTCTGACGGGTATTATTTTCCTTAAGGAGCATCCTCAAGATTGCGTCACCTTCGATCTGCGCCATACCCAGTCCTACCCCTAGGAAAGTCGTTGCCAATTACGTTTTCTCGTATTATTCCTGCTTCTCTTCCAAGAGGAACTTCTGATTTACATTTTGATTGTGAAATTTGGAACCTGATGTGTGACACCAACCAAAGGAAAGTGGTCGTCCCATTAACTGGCAAAACTGTCACCCTCCAAAAATTTCTGCCTTCTGGCTAAGTTCACTCAGCAGTACAACAATGTGTTCCATTTGGGTATTTCTGGATCCATTATAAAGTATCATTTAGAAATCTGTCAGTGGAGAAATAATATATATAAAAGAGTACATAGATGAATAGCTGGGTAAATTATTAAAAAATTGAATACATTCTTGCAAAAACCACTGTGGACGAAAAGGGGCCATCTGCTAAGCTGACAAGCTCAGAGAAGACTTACATGGTGTCCTTGCAAACTTAGAGATCTAAGGTCACCACAAAGGAAGGTCTGAAATTGAAACTTTTTAACTGAAAGCATTTTACGGCAGGTAGTCATGTCCTAGGCTAGAATCTTCCCTGACAAAAGTCAATCTTTACCTTAACTGAGCCTATTGTCTTTCATCTAAGATAACATTCTTTTGGAATGTCAGAGTAACTTCCAATTTTCCAGACCCCTCAGGGCACAACCAATGCACCAGAGCAGAAACTGTAAATTCTCTCATTGTTATTTTTACCATGTTAATTGTTGACTATTAACTATCCTCTGCCCACTTGTGTAAAAGGTGTATCATTTTATTTTTCATCCAATCCCAGAGGTTCCCACCCTTTGCTTTCTCCTGCCTTCCTGATCTATCACCAATGAACTTCCTGTAACATCTCTTTTGATTCTAGTGTATAAGATAAGGTACAAGACTGCCATTCTCTGTAGCATTATCTCAATACATTGAGATTTTGCTTCCCAACAATCAAATAAACACACAAAAATTTTTTACAGGTTTGAACGTTTCTTCCATCGACACCATCCTTGTCTAAATATGTAACATTATCAACTTTCTAGAAAACTCCCTAATATACTATCATTTGTTTATTTTCTCCTTTTTTTTAAATTGAAAATCTTTAAACCTTCAAAATGTGAATTCAGACAATACACACCTGCACACTTTCAGATTCATCCATTGTTAACATTTGGCCACATCGGCTTGCTCTTGTGCCCCCGCCCCTGCCCCCACCTCCACCCCACCCCCACCCTCTCTTTGTTTAACCAGCTGAGGACCATCCTAACACCTTACTCCTAAACCTTTCATGCGTGTTCTAAGAGCAGGACATTCTCTTATATAACCATAAGGCCCTTACTACCGTTACCAGAGAACTGAATGTCTCCATCACTAGTGGGAGTGGGGTTCTTGGGGTGCCACTGGACCAAGCATTTCTGGAGGCTCTCATGGGAAAACGAGATGTGGCAAAAGGCTTTATTTCTGTGGAGTTACGTTCCTCAGTGTCCAAAGTCCCAATTCCCTTAAGCCAGTCCTGGAAACAGTGTAGCTGTTTGTTTGGTATTCCTGGAAGCAGGGCTAGTATCCGGAGTTGCCACTCCGTGGTGGAGTTGAGCCCAATGCAGCATCAGACCAGTCAGTCCAGTAGTCCATTGTGTGGAGTCCGTGTGGCTGTGGGTCACGTGGGCGAATGAGGGGAGCGCTCCCCCTGCACCAAGAGAGCCGGGAGTTTGGGCAAGCCAGAGAGAGAACTAAGAACCAAAAGCAGAGCTTTCTTTGTTTAGAAACTTATATAGCTCAGATTTTGTGCCCTCGCAGTGGCCACGCCTATTCTGGCCATTTCCCAGTTTCCAGATGTGACTAACTGGTAAGTATTTTCCCACAGCACCCAGACCTTACTGGGCACGCCTCTAAGCTGCCTTTGTCCAGTCCCTTCCCCCTCCCATCGATCTGCGGGAAGCAGATTTGGCAAGTGTTGCGTCTTCCTGGCAAAGCTGTATAAATAGTATGCATATATTATCTGGTCTTCCCTGTACTCCTTTTCTTTTCAATAATAACCAGGTCATTATAACAGTATCATTGCAATAAACTAAATGTTGTTTCAGTGACATTATCTCCTATCAGGTCTACATGTAACCTTCCCCATTATCCCCCAGATCTCCTTTATAGTTTTCTATCCATCCAAGATCCAGAGTTTCTGTAGTACTCCTAGTTATCACATCTCTCTTTTTTTTCATTGAAAGTATTACAGATGTCCCCCTTTTTTCTCCATTGACCCCCTCCTTCTTGCCTCTACCCGCCTCCTTCCTTCCCCAACCTAGTGTCTGTTGATTGGTTGTGCATATATACATATAAGTTCTTTGGTTTATCTCTTCCCACCCCTCCCATCCCCCATCCCTCTGAGGTTTGTCAATCTGTTCCCTACTTCCATGTCTCTGGATCTCTTTTGGTCCACAGCTTATTTTGTTCATTATGTTCTACAAATAAGTGAGATCATGCGGTACTTGTCTTTCTCTGACTGGCTTATTTCGCTCAGCATAATACTCTCCAGATCCCTCCATGTCGTCTCAAAGGATAAGGGATCTTTCTTTCTTACAGCTGCATAGTACTCCATTGTGTATATGAATCATGGCTTTTTAATCCACTCATCTACTGATGGGTACTCGGGCTGTTTCTGGATCTTAGCTATTGTAAATAGCACTGCTATGAACAGAGGGGTACATATATTCTTCCTGATTGGTGTTTCGGGCTTCTTAGGATATATTCCGAGAAGTGGAATCAAATGGCAGATCCATTTTTAATTTTTTGAGGTAACACCATAGTGTTTTCCAGAGTGGCTGCCCCAGTCTGCATTCCCACCAGCAGTGTCCTAGAGTCCCCTTTTCTCCACACCCTCACCAACACTTGTTTGATGATTTGTTGATGGCGGCCATTCAGGCAGGTGTGAGGTGATACCTCATAGTTGTTTCAATCTGCATCTCTCTTGATTAGAGATGCTAAGTATTTTTTCATTTGTCTCCTGGCCATTCATATCACATCTTTTAAATTTTCTTTATTGGTAACTGTCTTAGTACCATTTTTGCCTTCAGCACATTGAAAACACAATGTCTTACAGAATGTCCTGGAGCTGAGTCTTCTGACTTTGATTATTGTTGTTTCTGCTCATTTCTACTCCGATGGCGCAGGAAATACCAGCTACATCATTTGGGGAACCTGTGCAAAATAAAAATTCAGGAACTCCTGATCCAAAAACAAGGGGGAAATGTTGTTTAAGACACTAAAATGCAACACTTTTATTTTTGAAAATATTTTATTACTGCAAAATGTAATAGGGGAGCAGTAACATGAGTATCAACATAAGCTTACAAGTTACAAAACTCATTTATAAAATGTTATAAAATTAATAATATGAGTCAAGTCAATACTTTATTAATACTAAATAATAATATCATATCTTGATTAATGATAAGGTTTTTCTGGCTCTTTTTTTCTGCCTATTCATTTATTAGATCAATCAAATTTATACTTTTAGCAACTTCATTTTCAAGCAATATAATTGAAATCAATCACTCTCGGCAAGTGAAAGATAGCAAATCATTGTCGATAATTTTTAACTTTGAGAAGGACATTTTTTATACTGATGCAGCTGTTCTTATAGCCAGTAGAGAATTTTCTGGGCGGTGACAATATGAGAATACCTTTTTGTTGTTATTTTGATACATAAAGTTCAGTATATTTGAAAATGATGATTCTTAAGAAACTTTCCTAAAAAGATGTGACTCTATACAAATCAGTTTTGTGTAAGTTTGAATTTAATTTTAAAACTCAATTTATACAATGGAATTTTAATGTTTCTCCTGGCATTTTATGTAACCGGTGGAGGTCATACAGGAAACAGACAGTGGCATCATGATTTGTATATAATTTGGAAGCCTGTTTATGCATTATATCACTGCGTCTTCAATTACAACACATTAGTCCTAAAGCTGCTTTCCTGGTAATAGTTAGTGAATCTAAAGCTTCATATAAAAATAGTGCTCTTTCCTATCAAGTGTAAACATTTCTAATTCAAATTTTTACTGTAAGCCTGTGGATATTTGCTTGACAAGGGTGCGGCAGCTTTGAAACCCAGAGGTCCTAACTGGAGAATTCTGATGACGCCCTGGTGTCCTTTATTGCAATGCTCATGTGAACTATTATTTTGTAGTTATTTACTGACAGTTTGCCTGGGTGGCAGTGGGTCCTCTCCTGGCTGCACATAATCAGAATGCCTGTTTGTGCATCCTGTCGCTCGCTTGGGCACCCTGGTGCCCGGGACGGTCCTGGGCATGCGTGTGTGCATGGGGCTGCCAGGCCAACGGCACAGCGTGCATGCTGCTTACCACTCTCAGTTCCCACCAGCTGGAGCCCGTGCACGCTGCTAACTGGTGTGTCAGCAGCATCTCCTCTGCTCACACTCAGGCTCCAATTGTTCCTTACACTTCACTTTCAAAATACAAATTCAAAGATAAAATTACTTAAAATTCCATGACAAAACAGCAGAGCATTAAACCAAACTCGGCCTCTTCTGAGAGCGGGGCCCCGTGACTGCACAGGTCACACACCCAAGAAGCTGGCTGGCCCCAGGGACCGGGTAGGAAATTGTCCCTAAGAAGGTCAGGGGCAAGTGAGTACATGTACACATTTGTGACCACACCACGGTGCGTGGCAAGCTGGAACATCAAGAGCTAGTGGGAGGGCGCCTGCACCTAAGAAACCACCAGGTTTCTGCCCAGGGCAGGTGTTCGCACCTGTGGCACGCGTCAGAATCATCTGCAGGGGTTCAAGTCCAGGGTGCTGGGCTTTAGCTTAGAGTTTCTAACCTCGCTGGTCTGGGAGGGCCCGTGAATTATTATCTCCATCAAGTTCCTAGGTGATGCTGATGCTACTGACACAGTAACTGCCTCCAAGAGCCTCTGCATAGGGTACAGCGGGACCAGTAGCTTGATATCCCATTTTTGTCAGGAGCAAGAAAAAATCCAGATTTTATGTGAAATCATCCCATTTAAAAATATATATATATTTTCTTGCAAGTTCTCAAGCATCAAGTAAAACGTATTTGCAAGTGAAATTTGACGTAAGAGGTTCTTGGTTTATAACTCTACCACCAAAAAATTCTGCTAAATTTGATGGAGATAATGCTCAAGGCCTTAATGTTTGAAAACCTAGTAGGATATTGGGTCAGGAGTACAACTTTTTTTTTTTAATCCTCACCTGAAGACATTTTTCGATATTTTGTTCAGTTAGAGTGGGAGGGAGAGAGAGAGAGAGAAACAGCGACATGAAAGGGACACATCGAGTGATCACCACCCACACGACCCAACCAGGGCCGGGGACAAACTGCAACAGAGGTACGTGCCCTTAGCGGGAGCTGAACCTGGGTCTCTCCAGACCGCAGGCCGACGCTCTAACCGCTGAGCCAAACTGGCCAGGACAGGAGTACAACTTTTTTTTTTAAATCTTTATTGTTGGATGTAAAATGTATTACAGATGTTCCACATTTTTCCCCCATTGACCCCCTCCTCCCCACTCCCGCCCCCCTCCCGCCTTTTCCCACACTATTGTCTGTGTCCATTGGTTATGTGTATAAGTTCTTTGGTTTATTTCTTCCCACACCCCCAACCCCTTTCCCTTTGAGGTTTGTCAGTCTAGCAATGAATTTGTACTTCTTAATCCCTTCACCTTTTTCACCCATTCCCCCAACCCCCCTCCCAACTGGCAACCAACAAAATGTTCTCTGTATCTATGAGAAAGTTACTTTTCTACCTGTTCATTTTGTTTGTAGATTCCATTGTTGATAGATATGTATTCATTGCCATTTTGTTTGTTCATATATTTTATCTTTTTCTTCAAAAAGACCCTTCATCATTTCATATAATAAAGGTTTGGTGGTGATGAACTCCTTTAACTTTTTCTTGTCTGGGAAAGTTTTTATATGGCCATCAATTCTAAATGACAGCTTTGCAGGATAGAGTAATCTTGGTTGCAGGTTCTTGCTTTTCATCACTGAATATTTCTTGCTACTCCCTTCTGGCCTGCAAAATTTCTTTTGAGAAATCAGCTGACAGCCTAATGGGAACTCCCTTGTAGGTAACTAGCTGCCTTTCTCTTGTTGCTTTTAAGATTCTCTCTTTGTCTTGAACCTTTTGCATTTTGATGATGATGTGTCTTGGTGTGGGCCTCTTGGGGTTCATCTTGTTTGGGACTTTCTGTGCTTCCTGGACTTGTATGTCTGTTTCCTTCATCAAGTTAGGGAATTTTTCTGCCATTATTGTTTCAAACAGGTTTTTGATTTCTTGTTCTCGCTCTTCTCCTTCTGGCACTCCCAAGATGCGAATGTTGGCACGCTTGAAGTTGTCCCAGAGGCTCCTTACACTATCCTCATTTTTTTGGATTCTTTTTTCTTTTTGCTGTTCTGATTGGGCATATTTTGCTTCCTTATATTCCAAATTGATGGTTTGCTCCTTGGATTTACATACTCTATTATTGAAGCTGTGTAAATTATTCTTTATTTCAGTTAATGCCTCCTTCAATTCTAACTGTGCATCCATGATTTCTAACTGGTCCTTTTTTAGGCTCTTGAGGCCCTCCCTAAGTTCACTGAGGTTCTCACTAAGTTCATTGAGCATTCTTATAAGCAGTATTTTGAACTCAACATCTGTTAGGTTGCTTATCTCCATTTCACTTAGTTCTTTTATTGGGGTTTTGTTCTGTTCTTTCATTTGGGACCTGTTTCTTTATCTCCTCATTTTGGCTGCCTCCCTGTGTTTGTTTCTGTGTATTACTTAATGAGAGGTATGGGGCTCACTGAGACCAGATGCTGCTCGTTTGAAAGAATTTAGGAAAAACCTGAAGCAGGATCCAAGACAGGCCAATCCTATGGTTAAGCAACTGGCAACAGCTTGGGTGGGCTTGAAAGCTGGGTGGGCTTGAAAGCTGGGTGGGCTTGAAAGCTGGGTGGGGGGGCGGGGCCTCAGGGAATCACCAGGGCGGGGCTGCCAGTGTGAGCCAGGTTGCTGGAGGCCCAGATATGGTGGTGGTCTGCTGCCCCAGGGAAGGGCTCACCAAAGGAACAAAGGCCTCTTGTAGCACGTTTGTCCCGGAGAAAGCCCCCTCTCCAGCCCCCTCTCCAGTGCCAAACAGCTCAGTTCTTCCCTGTATGTCTCTGGTGCCCCTCGAGCTGCCTGCCCTCTGAGCTTAGAGGGAGAGAGTCCGATAAGTCCGTGTGGGGGCCCTTTAAGGAGCTGCCTGGGGCTCCAGCTGCTTCAACCTCCCTGAGCCTCAGTTCCCGCTGGTTTTTCCAGCCAGAAGTTATGGGGATTCTTTTCCTGGCACTGGAACCCTGAGCGGGGCGCCTGGTGTGGGACGGGGACCCCTCAGTCCTCAGGAAGGACCTTACTTGGGTGTGGGACCAGCCCGTCACGCCGCCACCACTCGCGCCTCCGCCCCTCCTACCAGTCTCGATGTGGCTGCTGCTGTAATTCCGTAGTTGTAGGACTTCCATTCAGCTTGATTTCAGGCGGTTTTGAATGATGAGTGTTCTGTAGTTTAGTTGTAACTTTAATGTGGTTGTGGGAGGACACAATACCGCATTTACCTACCCGCCATCCTGACCGGAAGTCCCAGGAGTACAACTTTTAAAGAGCCATAACCAATGGCTTTTTATTGGTTATTGTACTATTTATTGCTTTAGATAATACTATTATCATTTTCCCCTGGACTCCAGAGAGAAACATAAATGATAAGAAAGTGCATAGATATCTTTACACTTACGTGATTAATTAAAACAAAAACACAGCTCACAAATCAGGTAGTGAATCCCCCACTGTGGGTAGGAGCTAGGAGGCAAATAGAAATATACTATCTCTACCTCTGTGACATGTCTCTCCAATACTTTCATCTTCTCTCCTTCCAACCCCCAAACTTTCTTTTATCACAAATACTGTGCAACGGGCGGTGCAAATCCAACCTTCAACAGTTACAGTGGGGCAGGGAGAAAGCAAATCCGAGCCATCTTTTTCATAAAGTGAAAAACGGCAGTTGAATTCATTTTGCTTAGCAGCAATTAAAACATATTTGTGAATTTATAAATATTTTGTAGCACGGTTTAGCAAGTGTTTCTAATTTGAGCACTGACAGGTGTTTGTTGTTTAAAATAAATAGCAATCCTGGGGTCTTTTACTTAGGATTCAAAATATGTCACTGTGGAAGAACAAAGTTGAATGCCACCTAAATTTTCTTTAGAAACAGGTAGTGATACGCTCTGCTCAGTTAACGCTGATGTGTCAGGGCAACACTTGAAGAAGCACCTAGTCCGAGGCAGGAGCCCGTCCACCTACTTGCATTTAACCTGCAGAATAATTCTGAGGCCTGGGGGGGGGCATAGGCACCCCGTGGCATGGACGAGAGAACTGAGCCCAGAAAGCACAGACGACGTACTTGAGGTTGTAACACCAGAAGCAGCAGAGAAGGAATTCTAACACAAAGCCTGGACCTGACCCATACGGGTCGTTGCTGGTGACCATCCTTGCCTGGGGCAACCACGGCTCAGTGGCAGCTGTCACCCTGGAGCCAGGCCAGTCTTCCATACAGCTCAGGGGGACGGGCAATCATGGGTTTTGAGTGACCGATCCTCCCAATGTCTTCCTGTGCTTGTTTTTAGGAGGCAACCCCAAGATTAAAGCCTAGACTCTGAAATCAGACTGTTTATATTCTGGTTGTTCAAAGCCTCAGTTTCCCTGCTTGGGAAGTGAGGCTGTAATAGCAGCTATGCCATAGAACCGCACGGAGATTAAATGAGATGATAAAGGCAATCAATCCACTGAGCACTCTACCCGGCACACTGTGAATGCTTAATACACCTTCGGTATTATAATCTTGTCTCGTTTAAGGGGATCTTCGGGGGCACCCCACCCCCAGGTATTTATCTACACAAAAGCCACATCTGAAGATGCAACAGAAAAAAATAAGTCTTAAAGATCACTATCTCCTGCTCTTCTTGTAAGAGTCGGTTCAGGTGTCATTTCTCCTGGGAAACTTTCCCAAACATCTTACATGCATTTGCCTAGCTTCTGCTTATCAGATTATGCACTGTATTAAAGTAAATTACACTGTACTGGGGAGCACTGTTCATCACTGCATTTGTGCCCTCCCTGGACTGCGGGCTCTCTGAAAGCAGCACACCTTGCTGTCTCACCTGCCTCTGAGTGTACTCGTGGTGCTGGCTCTTGCCCTGACATGCAGGCTCGGGATCCTACCTCTGCAAGGCAGCCCCTCTGCGTGGGAAGCATTTCTGGGAATTTCCAACGGTGTCGCTCTGTCTGGCAGGCACCATGGCTCTGCTCAGGTCTGGGGACACCTGCCCTTCTCTCTGGGTATCAAGTTCCCTGTCCACCATGGGTATCAACGGCCAGCTGCTGTTGAAACATGCTCAGTAGCAAAATTGGGCAGTGGTCTGTGAACACGGGGGAAGGAATCTTATTCTTTTTGTCTGCCTTTCGCTTTGTTCTGGGATTCCCTAAAGTAGTGGCAGAGAAGGGATGATGGGGATGTGGGAGTGGGCCACTTAGGTGAAGGCGATACAGGGTGGGTTGTCTGCTGGGAATTAAAAACAATGCAACTGACTGCTGGTTATTATCACTTCACACTGGCAATTCTAATGATAAACTGCTCCCAGAAAATCATCTTTATTTGATTCGGTAGGTACAAACTTGAGTTCAAATACTAAATATTTTTCTGTATATTAATGAAAGAGTGAATAAAGGAAACGATGGTGATCATTATTAGTACATGATTGTTACTGGAAGTGATTTTGTTGAGTCGGGAGTATGAAAAGGTGATCTCTCCAGATGCCAGGTGCATTAGCGGCGCCATGAATGGTACTGCTCCCCGGCCACAGTATTTTGCAAAGGATGATCTTTCAGATGTTATTGAAAACCAGAAATCATTTTACAGGACATATATACGGAAATCCATGTTACTGAATATCTGCCTATTGCTGAAAATATCATGCAAAACATATGGTATTACTAAAATCCAGACCAGAGGCCACCAAGTCTAAGCTGGACACAGAGGTCAAAACCCTTGTTTTTAGGTCAAGCTTGTCCTGCTCCCCACCCTCCTCCATGCCCAAGGTTCCTCAAAGGCTCTCGTGCCAAGACTCCAGAGGAGCCTGCCGCACAGGTTCTCCACCCGCTCAGATACGTGGGTACACTGCCACTCACCTGTACATGCACCTGAGGCTCAAGCTGGGACCCTCCATCTCTGTGACCAGATCAAGTACCGAGCCCGAACAGAGCAGGTAGACAATACATGTGTTCAATGGATAAATGAAAGAATGAAATGAAACGACACCAATATGAGTGTGTTTAATCAGATCTAGTTTCCACTTTGCTGGACCAGGAAACAGAAAGGAGGAGGGGTGGGTGGCAGGGACAAGGCTGAGCAAGTCCCTGTTCCCCAACTCAGTCCACTCCTCAGACTAACCTGGCTGCTGCCTGCTTGGGGTCATGTTTCAAGCGCTGCTCTGCCAAGTACTGGCGTTGAGCAACCAGCAAGGAGAGTCTCTTTATTGTTGTTTCTCTGTTTCCATAGCACTTTGGGTTTCATGCTTTGCAAACATTAATTATTTATTCCGCAAGGCACGCTGGAGAGATTTAACAGACTAGAAACGTGTGGAGCAAGACCGAGTGCCTTGTCGGGTCTACGGAGAGGGGGGCTGTCTCCGTGCTCCCAGCCCTGCCCGCAGGTCCCCACAGCCCGTCCCTCCACCACTTCCTAGCAGTGGAGAAGCACTATCCGACTTCCAGAGCTAATCCACAAGCCGAGCCCTCTCACTCGTGCTTAATCTTGATCGAAGACTTGCAGGGAAATGGTTTCAGCCTTTTGAGACTAATTTAAGAGAAAAGAAGGAGAGAGAAGCAGCCACGCATGAAATGGTCAGTCTTAACTCAGTTTTCTCTTCCTGATCAAGTGGTGACCAGGAGTAAAGCAAGGTTTGGTCGACCCCACTATTTGGAACCTTGAGGATATTTGTTGTTTTGACCAAGTCATAGAGCAGAGTGTTAGTACTCAGTGAACAAGAATGTCAGGAAGACTTCCAGAGTTCTGTGGAGACTACCCGTGGTTTCCTTAGGACTGTGACACTGCCCCTGCCTCCCAAGTACCTCCTGCAATCCCCACACCACCCTCAGGGGCACTTAGGGAGACCAACAAGCTCCAGGTGCCCCTGCTAAGATCCCCTCTCCACAGTCAAGTCATCACCCAACTGACCTCTACACACTGACCAAGAACAAGTCTAAGAAAAGGTTATAAGCAGAATTTATTACATGCCTTCATCTAAAAGACCACCACAACTAACCCGATCGTGCGGTGCCGTCTCTGCTTACCTCAACCCCTTCCAGAAGGTTAGAACGTCCAGGTTCCCGTCCTCACTAGTCCTGTGGCCACGACAGCCTGCAAGGAACTTGCAAGATGTAATCAAGCTGTATATTCTGGAGGAAGAAGCAATGATTTTGGTAAGAATTTAGTGGTCTGCCACACTCAAATCCCATGCTCATGCTGGTAGCCACCATGGTGTGGCAATGTCCCTATGTATGTGTCCGTAGGGAAAAGGTAGCAGATGGAGGAGGAGCAGGTAGGATCATGAGCTGCTTCTACAGATAGAAGTTTTGTGGCTTTTCAGGATAAAATGGTATAACCATATTGAATACTTTCAAGTGGTTGCCATGATTTTTTGTTTGTTTAATTGTTTATTGACTAAACTACCACTGGGTACACATTATTCATTCCATAAATGTCTAAAAATAAGTTTTATAGGTCATTCTATGCATAAACATGCAGTTGCAGGCCAAATGTGTTCTTTCCATCTTCACCACATGGATATAAGACTCATCTGGGCTTCATTTCGGAAGTATCTAGAAAATAACTCCAATCTCCCACTTTGTTCACGAAACAACCATGTCCAAAGGCAACAAGTACAAATTAATCTATACCAATTCTCCTGCTCAGTCGGGAGCTGAGCGCCTGGAAGTCACCCCAAGTAGTTCTCAGGCTTCTCGGAGGAGTAGCCCCCGGTGTGCTGAGTCTACTCCTGCTCCACTGCTCCAGCGTCTCACCAAGGGACCTGCCACTGCCTGTTGGCAAGAGAGCCCGGGGAGAGGCTGTTCCACCACGCTCATCAGCTCTCCACTGACGGCTCCGCTACCCCTTGGGAACCCACCGCTGCGCTCTGGTCCACAGCAGCAATTTCCAACCTTTCTCATCTCAGGGCACCCATGAACTAATTCCTGAAATTCTGCGGCACACCAAAAAATATATTCTTTGCCAATCTGATTTTAAAAATACATATACTTTTGATTCATTCACAACCAACAGCTATTATTGTGTTGCTGCTTTTGTTAATTTTTTATTTGACAACCTAAGGGAAAAGAGGTCAATGCCCCCAACTAAAAAGTTGGGTATTGCATGTTTTAAAAATTCTTGCAGCATACCAGTGAAGATGGCTGGTCTATAGCCTTGTTGGACCCTGACTCATGAATATTTCACGCACGCATGCTCCTTGCTACCTGGTTTCATCACTTGGAGTAGATTATAATATTGTTCAGGAAGCATTTACTCACTCCCCCATCCCTCATGACAGGAGCATATGCCCCCACCCACTGAGATAGGTCTTAGCCATGTAACCTGCTTTGACCTCATGGTTGGTGGAATGTACTTTCTTACTCTTGATCTTGAGCTCGGCCACATACCTTGTTTTTGCCCAAAGGATATTAGTGTATATGACATACATGGAAGCCTGAAATGTGTGTGGTACGTTAGGGTGGTTTGTATACAAATTTTACGTGGCAATAGCCAACTTCTATCCTCCTCTCTGGTCTCAAAATCAGTCCCTCAGGCTAAGACACAAATCCATTCTTTTCAATGTTTTTTTACTATCTCTGTCCCCTTCTGACACTTCAGGACCAAACCAATGAGAATGAAGCAAGGACCTGAATATAGTTTGGACTCAACTGGGATATCGTGGTACATTGGACTAATAGTGACCTACCCATGTTCTTCATGAGTCAGCCTGTAGAATTCCTTTAAAAATATAACATTTGGAAATAAAACTTAAGAACAAGTTTTACTACCACCTTAAAAATGCAGGCTTAACATTTCTTTTTAGAGAGAGGTTTACTAAAGTTTTCTCTGCGTAATTAAGCTCTCATGAATCATAAGACTTTCACATAAGTAAAGTTTCCCCACAGGGTTAGTGTTATCTTTGCTGGCAAATATTTTACAAAGAAGGTATTTGTTTCAAAAATAAACATTTAATTTGGATGAATTTTAATAGCCACAGTGCTGATTCTGATGAAAATGTTTACTAGCAGCATTTCTGCTTTGGAACCATTTGTTTCTATTATTTTGACAGAAACAAAATTTGGTTGGTTGTTGTTTGGGATGTGAAAAGGTTTTGTAAGCATTTCAGCTTGATGCTCAGGCAGGCAGTCACAATAATTCTCCAAATAAATGAGAACCACCATTTTTCTATTCATTACTTCAATAAGAAAAGTTTAACCAGTGAAAGGATTTGCAAAAACATGCATCATAAAAACAAAGTAGATTGCAACAAAAGCAGTAAGCTGTAAATATTTTTGCAAAGGTTTGAGCAATCTCTTCTTTTCTTAAATGTTTGTACAGCCAAGGATTGAACAATCAAAGAGAAAAGTATGTTGTCTTATTTACAATGTATAACAGCAACTACTATTGAAATCAGCAGACCTGTATTGTGTGCCTTATGAGTTATACATGAGGTGGAAAGTGGAGTAATTTTCATGCCAACATATTAAGCAACATGGGGGTAGCTTCTGTAATTAAATCATTTTTTAATCATCAAAATTGAAAATAAGAGAAAACAACTTCTGGTCAATCAGCTGAATAAACTGAAGTCATTCAGTCATCTAGCATTGATTGGATTTGAGCAAGATGTAATTGACTTTGCTTCAACTCCACCCACTTCACAAACTAATTAAAAAAGCACATTAGCAACATCTTCAATCAGCTAAGGAAGATAAGTGGGCTTCTAGCAATCAACTACTAAACTCTGTCAATAATAGCAATGGATCCTTAGAGAACTTCAGAGAGTTTTCTGGAAGTTACTCATGTCAATCAGAACAAAAACTCAGAGCTATGTGCTAGCCATTTGGGGAGACCTTGTTGAACAATGTGGTTGACTTATAAGAAAAAAACCACACACCAGTAGGGCATATATTAGCATCCAAGATCTTACTCAACTGCAGTCCACCTAAATTCCCATCAAGCAAGAGTAATAACAATGCTTGGATCAGAAGGGCTTGAAGGGTCATTGGGCAAACCATTTAAAATGTCCAGAAACGTAGCCGCTCCTATAGTCCTTAAATAGGATAGAGGATTATTAGATTCTGTTCAAAGGAACACTGGCTGCAGACCAGTAAAAGACCTTGCATTGTGGACGTGTGACCCTCTGTACCATCCAAGATATGTTCTTCCTTTTTGAACAGAGGAATGAATAAAAGAAGCACTTATGACAAAAGACATGTTTTTCTTCTTTTCATATGTTCCCAATCTCAAAGTACTGGAAATCTCATTTCTTCTTCTTCTTTTTTATGATATATTTTTATTAATTTTTTAGAGAGAGAGGAAGGGACAGATAGAAACATCCATGTGAGAGATAAACATTGACTGGCCCCCCCCTGCAGGCCCCCACTGGGGATCGAGCCCACAGCCTAGGCACGTGCCCTGACTGGGAATTGAACCAGGACCTCTCAGTTCATGGGATGATGCTCAGTCCACTGAGCTACACCAGCTGGGCAGGAAATCTTATTTCTTAATTAAAGATATTTAATTATTCAAAACTCTGTTCTATTCACAATCCTAAGTAAAAGATTTAGGACAGATCTGAACACAGAAATGTCTTTCCTTTAACTCTTGGATTTTAAAAAATAGGAATAAATTTTTTCACTTTTTTTTTCTTTTTTTTGGTACCTGCCCCTAGCGGGAACCGAACCTGGGACTCTCTGGTCCGCAGGCCAACGCTCCAACTGCTGAGCCAAACCAGCCAGGGTGGAAGACATTTTTTAAAAAGGAGGAAATAAAGAAAGAATGACACAGGAGACCGTGCACGTCTAGCATGGTGCCGAGTTTTCAGGGCGATCTTATGGATCTTTAGTGATAGCCATTGCTGCTCTCTCCCCCAACATCTCCAATTCTACCCTTTTCTATTACAGTGTCTTTTTTATGGCACAAGTCTGCATCCAGAACTACTGTTACTTTATACATGTGAAAACACATTTAAACCCTTCAAAAAACAATAAACATCCATGAAAAATACCTTGACCCAGTAATCATGGAGTGGCATAAGCGGATAGTGAGGAAAGCTGGGGTACACGAGGCCCCTTGGGGTGCTTCAGAACAGAAGCCATGTACGAACTAGCAAGGAAGTCCCACCTTAAATATTGGAATAATGCCGATAGCCATCCCAGGGCATATTCTCTAAATATCAGTCCTGACTTTATTTTCCGTATCTGTGTATAAACATTCTTGCGTTCAGAAACTTATACCCAGGAATAACAAAATGACAGTATACATTGGATTTTAGAGCTGAGAGATAGGAAAGATTAGGAAGCCCAAGTCCCGGCTTTAGAATGAGGAGTCACGAGCAAAGCTCCTTGTGGCCGTTCCGGCGAGGTCTAACATCTTCTACAGTGTACAATATTCTTTTCAACGGCATCAAGGATAGAGTGCCTATTACACTAAGTAGATTCTCTATCACGTTGGTCTACAGCTAGGAGAAAATCAATTTCAGGCTGTCGGCCAGAGAATTAAAAGTCTTAAGATGTGAAATGTTACTGGTTCTCGTGAAGACATGATTTCCCTTACAGCTCACACATCCCACTCCGCCATCAAGGCATTTGGACAGATAACAACAATGATGGTGGTATATATGTACACAAAAGAACTGCTGAAATGAACAGAAAGCGATCCTTTCGCAGGTATGCTTTGTGGAAACGCCACAGGACATGAACCAGTGACACCCACTTCCTCTCCAGATCTATCTCACTCCTTCAAGAGACGTGAGGATATTCTAGAAAGAACCTCATCTTCGGTGGCAGACGACTATGGTGCAAAGCTCAACACAGCCGTTTCACAAGCAGTTTAAACTCGATCAAGTGCTTAATCTATTTAATTCTCAGTTTTATAGCTATTGCTGTAAAATTGGAGCAGTAATACTTGCAACCTGGTTGTGGTGGGAATTAAATAAGATAAGTCACCAACCTCACCTGCTTGTGGCTACAAATACAGTGTTACATTTTCTTTTCATGCCTAGACTGTTATGATCTGAACTCTTTCCAGCCAACTCCTGGCAAACCTCCTCCTCAACGTTTCTGAGCGTTTCCCAGCATCCTGCCTCCCATGCAGTCCTTGGACCTTCTACACTGCTCACGATCCTCATGACAGCACTCCTCTTCTGGGTGGTTATTTTTCACTCTGGGTCCTCACTGCCTCCCCCCTGGTCTTATTAGGAGCTTACTGCTCAACCCTGTTCCCAACATCACACCTGGGGAAGGATTAGGGAGGATGTGGTTTACCTCAGCTTCACTGGAGTTTAGGGTTATAGAAAACAACTTACAATACTACCATCCCACATGCCCAAATTCTACCTTAGATCTCCTTGGTAGGTCAACCAACATCCATCCTATCTTCCAGCCTGCCTCCTTATGCGGGGGCCCGCTCATTCTCATCATGGAAATACACAAATATTCCCATGCCTGGAGTCCAGGACCACCTTCTCTTTCCCACCTGGAGCCCGATAGGGTAAAAACGGCCCTCCACCAACCTTAGGGTCAGCTCTTGTCCAGCCCTAGAACTTCCTCCTTTCAGAACGACTGGCTGCGATTAACCTTTCATCCAGGGCAAAATCGCCACACATCGCAAATGGCTTAGCCCAGTGGCTCAGGCATGACATTCACAGGAGTCCTCGGGACATTTCCCAAAGCCTGTCATATTCAATCTCAACACTATGTGTAGCACAAGAGTAACTTAGTTCAAGTTGCTAAAATCAACAGTTTTTATTAATTTCTCAAAGTATTGCTTTCAAAATGAAATAGAAAAACATGACAAAGTATACATTACTCCAGTCATGATTTGTTCACACATTCTGATTTACTATGAGCCAGGCTCACTCACACACACACACATACACACACACACACACTCACACTCATACACATACACACACAGAGAATCTAATAAAAAATTACAGAGATCCAAAAACAAATAATTGCCTGACCTTAAAAATAAGAATATTTTTTATAAACCCATATGTGATAGTTTCAGCTTAAAGAAAACTTTAGCCTCCAATCTACCATGATTTACAGTAGTGTATATTTATAATTATGCCTAGTAAGATATAGTGGTAATTTGTAATATCCAAACAAAGTAAATGGAGACCTACTAAATCTTAGGTGCTAGTTCTCAGGAAGAGAAAAAGCAAAATATGGCTCAGGTTGTAGGACATAAAGGTAAAGATAACCACTTCTGAAGTGTCTATTACTGTGCTCCTGGCCCTTTATACCAACTATTTCCTTTCATACAGCAATCTTCAATGTTAGACATCATTCTCATTTTATATATGAAGGGAGCATCAATTTGTCTAAGGCAACCCAGTCAACAAACGACAAAACTAGAATTCATGTCCAGTCTATTTGACACCAAAGTCATTGATCTTTCTTATATTCCTCAACACATTCTTCTGTTTGATACTGGTAATGAAGATGGTGACACTAAAAATGAGAAAAATGAAGAAGGAAAAAGACAAAGAGTTTTGATAGTTTCATGATGATTCATGTGTTTAGTATAAGAATATGTATTAAGGGTAACGACAGAGTATTTCTTCTTTTCTTGAATTATACTGCAGTAAGAACCAACTACAGAAATTCATCCATCCACCCGTCCATCCATCCATCCATCCATCCATCCATCCATCCATCCATCCAAGTTATTTAGCCAGCATTGCTTGGACAACTATCATGTGGAAGCCATGGTACTAGGCATAAAGATATAGAGCAAAAAAATCCTGAGATTTCTAATATTCTATTGATCTTATAGTCTACTTTGAGGGGAACCAACAAGAAAGTCAATAAGTACTCTGCACTGTTAAAAACACTCTAGGCACAGCGGAATGCGAGAAGTCACTGGCTCAGACTAAGAAGATGAAGACCTCCATGAGACCCTAATTCAAGATCCTGAGGATGGGCAGGCATTAGCTAGGTAGACCCAGTCTATAGAAAGAAGAAACAGTATAGACAAGGCATTGACACATAAAAAGATTTGGTGCATTTAGAAAACTGAAAGTAGATCTCTTTCAAACTTGGACAACTTGCCAGTGTACTCTGTGGTTTGGTTTCTTCATGTGTGAATGAGAAAAAATAAGAACACTTTTTTGTACAGGTGAATCATTTGAGATTGTGTACATTTATATTTAGCACAGTTCTTGGTCATCAGTAAAGGCTCAATAAGTGTTAGCTCTTGCTATCATGGACAATTTTATACGCCATGTTGAATATGCTTTTGGTAGATAGGAACAGAAAATCATCTGGGTCAAATGGACTTAACAATAAAGGGGACTTTTGATATAAAAAGTCAGAAGGAAGACAAATGTCAGGCACAGTTCAATTGGAGGAACAGCCAGCAGAAAACAAGTACATTTTAACAACCCACTAGAAGGAGGAGAAAGAAGAAAATAGAAAAAGGAGAAGAAGAAAAAATATTTTCAGATTTCCATGGTTATAATTACCTCCACCATGGCCAAGTTCCAGCTACCAATATGATGTCATTAATCAGCTCTCAAGATTCCTGAAAATTTAACAGTTCACTCTCATAAGCTGGTTGGTACAAGCTACCTTCAGTACACCATTGGGTCCTGCTCTGTTAGTTTGAGATTCTCATTACCTATGTGTATCACCTTCATCTTAAAGATGACTTTTCTCATGATCCCAGAATAGCTATCAGAGGAAATGATGCCTTTTATTCATGTGGGGGTGAGATAGGGTTCTAGAAAAGTTGCTTCCCCCGCTATGGAAAAGATGTCTCAAGTTACTCTCTGATTGGACCTTCTGTGAATCAGTCATTGTGTGTCAGGGTTTACTGTGGTTCAGACCATTAGGGTAACTGTAGCTGCTCATGCATTAATCCCACTCAACTGCCATAAAGAGAGAACATGGATCCTCAGTTCAAATCTGTTAGGTACTATTAAGAAGAGAACCAAGGTGGGTATGAATGTTGGGTGAAACACCAGCAAAAACCCAAGGCATAGCCTGGAGAGTTTATAATTTATTGGGAGGGTGAAGCAAAGATACTGGGGAGGCTAATTATTGCAAAATTAGTTCCCCAGTATTGAATGCTAATCCTTATTTTAAAAGCAAACACTTTTCCTAACATCATGGTAGATTACATCAGGGAAAAATATATATTATGTTAGCTCAGGTTTTAACTTCAGATGTTTTACAAACAGCCAGAACCTAAGTTAGAAAGAGGCAATTTATGAGGATCTTCTCATTTTACAAATGATCATTTGTTTTGATTCTTAACTTCCTGGCCATTTTGAGGGGGGGAAAAAAAGATGAACTCAATTAAACTTTAACTGAATGGTAAATGAGGTGGTGATTCTATTATGTCATTCACTAGATAATGCATAAGCAGAAAGAAACTACAGGGCTATTAACCCCCTGAGAGATTCTAATATTTCATTAAGTCACAAAAATAAATTCTGAGCAATTTAAGAGAATAAGAACTGTATTAATTGTAGTGTTTTCTTGCCTATACAAAAAATTGCTGTTCATGTGTGTCTTCTTGTGTATTTCTATCAAGTATGTCTTGACCTTCTTTGCAACTTTTCAGCCCCTCACATTTGCCTCTGGCTGATTTTAAATTATGCTAATTGGAAGAGGGAAAAATGCTGGTAATAGAATAAAATGAAATGCTATTTCTTGTAGCATCTGGTGCAATCTGAGCCATTTAAAAGTGCATCTTATGGAATAGAGATCTCAATAAGCAATGCCAGTCTGATTACAAACAACATGGGTTTCATTAGACTACGTCAATCTGATTGCTAGGTAGTGATACACTGCAGATTACTAGGCCATAATTGCTTCCAACATATTATGTGTATAATATATAGTTTCTCTGGGTGTATGTTAAAGCTACTTTCTCTCGTGGCTGTATTTTCCAACTCTGCACAAAACAATGTCTATGTTCTCTAAGTTGATTTTAACTAGGTCCTTAGGTCCTAATTCTAGTTTCTTCTAACTATTCATCAAGTTTTCTACAGCAGTGCTGTAAACAAAGAATTATGTCCACGGAGATTGCCAGAAACAAGATATGTCAGGGGTCTATTACCCACTCAACTGTGAGTAGTCAATGGCTCAAGGCACTTCCTCTGAAGGGAAAGGGCAAAATAACTGAGACCAAAGCCCACAATGTTGCTACAAGTCTTAATTAGGTTGCTGATGGAAGTGTGGTGTGCATTTTTTTTTTTAATTGTCAAAATCTATTTGGTTCTTTACTGTGACAGGAAGAACTCAGACATCTTAGCCCAGGTCATGACTTTGGCTCACAAGGTTCAGTTCATGATTTAAACCTCCTCTCAGGGATTTGATATCAGGACTTGGTATTCATACTCTCTAGCAGCACAATCTCTCCAGCCCATTCTCCCCAACACAAATGCTCTATCCCTACCCAGTACTGAAGCCACTAGACCACCTGGAAAACATGAAAACCTCTGAGCAGCTGCAAGCCTAGAAAAGTTCAGTAAGTGCTCACTTAACATCATCAGTAGGTTTTTGGAAATTGTGACTTGAAGTGAATTGACATATTACAAAACCCATGTTGCCATAAGCTAATTGATATAAACAAGAGTTAAGTTTCTAAGGCATATTTCTGGTCACAAAAACATCACCAAACTTCTAAGTAAAGACCCAAAACACTTCTAATGTTAAATGTTGAAATAAATGTGAACTATATAGACATTTAAGAAAGATGAATAGCCCTGGCCAGTATGGTTCAGTGGTTGGAGCATCAGCCCTCTTACCAAAGAGTCATGGGTTCAATTCTAGGTCATGGGCATGTACCTGGGTTTCAGGTATGATCCCCAGCCCCAGCTGAAGTGCATGTTGGAGGAAACCAATTGATGTGTCTCTCTCACATTGGTGTTTCTTTCTCCTCTTTTTCGATCTCTCTCTTTCTTCCCCTACTTCCACTCTCTCTAAAAAAATGTACCAATGGAGGATATTCCAAAATGGTGGCAGAGTGAATGGAAGCTACACAGACCATCTCCCAGTACCAAACTAAAATAAAGACAAATCATCAGGAAAAAGCAACAGAAAAGCAGCTGGAGAGGACCCATATAACCAGGGACAGGATAAAAGGACACTAAATAAAGCCTGTTAGGTCTGCAGAGGTGCAAGAGGGTGGGCTGGGAGCCCATGGACAGCAGCTATATTAGCTGTGAGCAGCTCCCTCAGGGTTAAAATCCCAAGCTGTCTCCACAATGCAGAGGGCTGGGTCAGAGCACTAATTAGGTACAGCAACTTACCTTGGGCTCCAGCAGAGAAAGGGCGGACTGGACTGGAACTGTGCGAGGGCATTCAGGATTTGGAGGGTGCTCAGAATGTTTGCTGAGTCACTGCCACACAGGATAGTGGCAATCTTGCTCAGGGAGCCACTTCCCAGAGCTTTGGGGAGAAGCAGCCCCTCCCTTGAAGATTTAAATCCACCCAGCTGGGCCAGAGAAGTGCAAATTGAGGCTCATTAACAACCAGCATCTGCCACACTCTTGGGAAATTCTCTTACGCTGAACACCTGAGGGAGTTTTTCACTCAGCTGAGGGCTACAACCCAATACTCATCAAGTAACTGAGACTAATAGCATCCAGGCAAAAAGCTAGAGGATAAATGAACCTTTCGTGGGCTTGCAAATCTACCCAGGAAAGTAAGACTTGACAGTGATGTTTAATATAGATCCTCCCACACTCATCTAAACCCAGTAGAGGGAGCCACAAACAGCAGAACACCAACATCCACAGGGAAAATTTGGCAGGCTCCAAAACCCACTGAGGTAGCCAAAATGGTGAAACAAAAAAACAAATCCCAAATGAAACAACAAGAAAACTCGACTGAATGAGATCAATGAAATGCTGTCAATCAAGTTATGAGAGGTAGAGTTCAGAGCCATTATCTCGAGGAAACTCAACAGCATGAGTAAGGAGCTCAGCACCATGAGTAAAGATATAGAAACATTGACAATCAACCAGTTGGAAATGAAACACCACCAAGAAGAAAGAACACATTGGAAGGACTAAACAGCAGAAGAGAGGAAGCTGAGGACTGGATCAGTGAATTAGAAGACAAGGTAGAAAAAAATCAACCAATCAGAAAACCAACAGGAAAATACAATTAAAAAAACAGGAAGACAGCTTAAGAGAACTGTGGGACAACTGAAAATGTAACAACATTGGCATCATAGGAGTTACCGAAGAAGAAGGAAAGGAGCAAGGGTTAGAAAATATATTTGAAGAAATAGTGACAGAAAACTTCCCTAACATGGTGAAGGAAGAAGGCATTCAAGCTCAAGAAGCACAGAAAGCCCCAAGTAAGAAGAACCAAACAGGCCCACACCAAGACACATAATAATTAAGATGCCAAAAATTAAAGACAAAGAGAGAATCCTAAAGGCAGCAAGCGATAAGCAACAGGTTCCCTACAAAGAAACACCTATAAGGCTATAGCTGACTTCTCAACAGAAACATTACAGGACAGAAGGGAATGGCACGAGTAATCAACGTCATGAAAAACAAGGACCCAAATCCAAGATTATTCTATCCAGAAAGGCTATCATTCTAAATAGAAAATGAAATAAAAACCTTCTCAGACAAAAAAAAAAAAAAAAAGGCTAAGGGACTAATTTAGCACCAAACCAGCACTGCAAGAAATGTTAAAAAGGACTGCTGTAATTAGTAGAAGAAATAGGAAGAAAAATATACCACACTAAACAAAATTGGCAATAAATAAGTACATATCAATAATCACCTTAAATGTAAATGGATTGAAAGCTTCGATCAAAAGACATAGAGTAGCTGATTGGATAAGAAAGCATAACTCATCTATATGTTATTTACAAGAGACCCACCTCACAACAAAGAAATTCACATAGGTTAAAAATGAAGGGATGGAAAAAAATCTTCCAAAAAAAAAACAAAAGCAAAAAAAAGCTGGGGTAGCAATACTCATATCTGATAAAATAGATTTCAAAATGAAGGCCATAACCAGAGACGAAGAAGGCCACTACATAATATTGAAAGGATCTATCCAACAGGAAGATATAAACTTGGTAAACATATATGAACCCAATACAGTGATACCTCGGTTCTCAAACATAATTAGTTCCAGGAGGACGGTCGAGAACCAAATTGTTCGAGAACCGAAGCAATGAAACCAATAGGAAATAATGGAAACTGGATTAATTCGTTCCAAGCCCCAGAAAATGCCTATTTACTGGCCTAATTTGTATATAATATGTAGAAAAACATAAGTCTCAACAAGAAATAAAAGTGTACAGTATGTCTAAGGGTTAAATTCAGTGTAAAGCGTGACTCTCTCCACAAAGCGTGACTCTCTCTCTGCACTCACACTGATGACGCAAGCAAGGCGCGCTGGGCCGAATGAACGCCATTCGGCTCAACTCGGCTCATCTCGGAAGTTCGAGTTCCAAATATTTGTTCGGATTCCAAGACAAAAGTTTCTCGAATCTCCTGGTCGAATGCCGATTTGGTCGAAATTCGAGGCGTTCGAGAACTGAGGTATCACTGTATAGGAACACCAACATATATTAAAAATCTCCTGGAGGATTTCAAAGAAGAAACTGACAGCAATAACAGGGGACTTTAACACCCTGCTGACATCACTGAATAGATCCTCTAGACAAAAAATTAACAAGGAAACAGAGACTCTAAATGATGCACTACATCAAATGGATTTAATAGATATCTGCAGATAATTACACCCTAAAACTACAGAATTCACATTCTTCTCAAGTGCACATGGGACATTCTCAAAGATAGACCACATGTAAGGACACAAACTAAGTCTCTACAAGTTCAAGGAGATGGAAATCATATCAAGCATCTTTTCAGATCACAATGGCATGCAACTAGAAATCAATTGCAACAAGAACATGCAAAGACATTTGAACACATGGAGGCTAAATAGCATATTATTAAACAATGAATGGGTTACCAAGGAGATAAAAACAAAAATTTAAAAATTCCTGGAAACCAATGAAAATGAACACACAACAACACAAAATCTATGGGATGCAGCAAAAGCAGTTCTAAGAGGGTAGTTCATAGCACTACAGGCCTACCTCAAGAAACAAGAAAAATTTCTAATAGACTATCTAACCTCACAACTTAAAGAACTAGAGAGCAAACAAAAAGAAAACCCCAGAGCAAGTAGAAGGAAAGTAATAGTAAAGATAAGAGCAGAAATAAATAACATAGAGACCAAAAAACAATTCAAAAAATAAATAAAACAAAGTGCTGGTTTTTCAAAAAGATAAACAAGATTGATGGACCCTTAGATAGACTCATCAAGAAACAAAGATAGAGGATTCAAATACACAAAATCAGAAATGAAAGAAGAGAAGTAACTGACACCACAGAAATACAAAGGATCATTAACAAATACTATGAACACTTATACGGCAACAAACTGGACAATTTAAGTAAAATGAACAAATTTCTAGAAACACGTAGTCTTCCAAAACTGAATCAGGAAGAGATAGAAAACTTGAACAGACCAAATTACAACTAAGGAAATTGAAGATGTAATCAAGACTCTCCCAGCGAACAAAAGCCGAGGCCCAGATAACTTCACAGGGGAGTTTTACTGAACATTCAAAGAAGAAATAACACCCATTCTCCTAAATATATTCCAAAAAATTCAAGAAAAATGAAGACTTCCAAACTCACTTTATGAGGCCAACAGAATTCTTATTCCAAAAGCAGATAAACACACTATAAAGAAAGAAAACTACAGGCCAATATCCATGATGAACATGGATGCTAAAATCCTTAACAAAATACTAGCAAATCGGATCCACCAATACATTAAAAAAATTATTCACCGTGACCAAGTGTGATTCATCCCAGGGATGCAAGGCTGGTACAATATTCACAAATCAATAAATGTGATATACCACATAAACAAAATGAAAGATAAATACCATATGATCATATCAATAGATGCTGAAAAAAGCATTAGACAAAATCCAGCACCCATTTCTGATAAAAATGCTTAGCAATGTGGGAATAGAGGGGTCATATTTTAAAATAATAAAGGCCATATATGAAAACCTACAGCCAACATCATACTCTATGGACAAAAACTTAAAACATTTCTCTTAAGAAGAGGAACAAGACAGGAATGTCTACTTTTGCCACTCTTATTTAACATAGTACTGGAAGTCTTAGCCAAAGCAATCAGACATGAAGAAAAAATAAAAGAGATCCAAATTGGAAAGGAGGAAGTGAAACTGTCATTATTCGCAGATGACATGATATTGTACATAGAAAACCCTAAAGACGCCATCAAAAATCTACTATACTTAATAAATGAATTTGGCAATGTAGCAGGATACAAAATTAACCTCAAGAAATTTATGGCATTTTTATACACCAATTATGAACTCAAAGAAAGAGAAACTAAAAAAAAAAAAAAAAAAAAAATCCGATTTACAAACATGGCAAAAAAATTAAGATACCTAGGAATAAACTTAACCGAAGAGGTAAAGGACTTATTTGCAGAAAACTATAGGACATTGAAAAAAGAAATAGAAGAAGATATAAAAACGTGAAAGAATATACCGTGTCCAAGGATTAGAAGAATTAACAACGTTAAAATGTTCATACTACCCAAAGCAATCTAAAGATTCAATGCAATCCCCATCAAAATACCAACAACATACTTCACAGAACTAGAACAAATACTTCAAAAGTTCATATGGAACCAAAAGAGACCTGGAATAGCCACAGCAATCTTGTAAAAGAAGGACAAAGTAGGTGGGATCACAATACCAGGTAGCAGGTTATATTACAAAGCTACTGTAATCAAAACAGCCTGGTACTGGCATAAGAACAGCCATATAGATCAATGAAACAGAACAGAGAACCCCGAAACTGACCCAAGACATTATGCTCAATTAATATTTGACAAAGGTGGCAAGAGCATACAATGGAGTAAAGACATCCTCCTTAATAAATGGTGTTGGGAAAATTGGACAGCTACACGCAAAAACACAAAACTAGACCATCAACTTACACCATAAACAAGAATAAACTCAAAATAGATAAAAGACTTAAATGTGTCTTGTGAATCCATGCAAATTCTAGAAGAAAATGCAGGCAACAAAATTTCAGACATCATATGCAGCAGAATTTTCACTGATACATCACCTAAGGCAACAGAAACAAAGGAGAAAATAAATACATGGGACTGCATCAAACTAAAAAGCTTCTGCACAGAAAAAGAAACAACCATCAAAATGGAAAGGGAACCCACTGTATGGGAGAGCATAATCACTGATGATACATCAGATAAGGCATTCATTTCCAAAATATATAGAGTGCTCATGTAACTCAACATAAGGAACACAAAGAACCCAATTAAAAAAATGGGCAGAGGAACTAAATAGATACTTCTCCAAAAAAGGCATACAAATGGTCAAGAGACATATGAAGAAATGCTCAACATCACTAATCATCAGAGAGATGCAAATTAAAACAACTATGAGGTATCACCTCACGCCTGTCAGAATGGCTGCCATCAACAAATCATCAAACAACAAATGTTGGCGAGGGTGTGGAGAAAAGGGGACTCTAGTACACTGCTGGTGGGAATGCAGACTGGTGCAGCCACTATGGAAAACAATATGGTGTTACCTCAAAAAATTAAAAATTGACCTTCCATTTGACCCAGTGATCCCACTTCTAGGAATATACCCTAAGAAGCCTGAAACACCAATCAGAAAGACTATATGTACCCCCATGTTTATAGCAGCACTATTTACAATAGCTAAGATCTAGAAACAGCCCAAGTGTCCTTCAGTAAATGAATGGATAAAAAAGCAGTGGTACATATACACAATGGAGTACTATGCATCTGTAAGAAAGAAAGATCTCTTATCCTTTGAGATAACATAGAGGGGCCTCGAGAGTATTATGCTAAGCGAAATAAGCCAATCAGAGAAAGACAAATACCACATGATCTCACTTATTTGTGGAATATAATGAACAAAGTGAGCTGATGAATGAAATAGACTCAGAGACATAGAAATGAGTATGGTTCAGACTGACAAACCTCAGAGTAGGGGGGCGGGGGGATGAATGAGATGAACCAAAGAACTTATATGCATATATGCATAGACAACAATGCTAGTTGGGTGGGGTGGAGGGGTAGGGAGGAGGGTAACTAGGGGGGGAAAAGGAGAAACATCTGTGTCAAAAATAAATTAATAAAAATTGGAAAAAATATATACCAATGGAAAAAATATCCTCTGGTGATGATTAACAAAAAAAAAAAAAAGAAAGAAAGGTGAATGAAGACACATGTAAGATAATGACTTTCCAACCTGCTCATTCCAGTTCAGGCTCTAGGGTGACCACAAGCCTGTCCTGGCAGCTCAGGGCACAAGGGAGGACCCCACCCTGGACAAGACACTGTTCCCTCACAGGGCCACTGACACTCACAGAGACGGGACAGTTTAGACACATAATTCACCGCAGGTTCACATCCTGGGGATGTGGAGGAAATCAGAGACACCAGAGGAAACCCATTCAGACTTGGGGAGAACATGTAAACTCCTCACAGACAGTGGCCCCAGTCAGGAATCAAATTTTTTTTTTCATCAGTGTTATAACAAAACAACATTGAAGGAGGATCTGCTGCTGTACTTGGAATATGTCTTGGGGAGTGGAGGTAGGTACCTTGTGGCCGGGAGTCGGGAGCTTGAGGGAAAAGTTGTGCGACATAGGATGAGTCTGTTCACCTGTCTCCTTCGGTTTTCTCCTTTGAAACCCCAACGAATAGATGCCCAAAATGTTTTTCGGGGAACTTTCATTCCATGGATATGTTAAAAGGATTTTGTCTTCCCCTGTATTTGGAAGATGTTAGGTTAAACTAGTGAAATTGGGCTCTTTACTACAGGGCTTCTCGGAGCCTGGAATGTATCCATGTGCTGTATGAATGTCCAGGTGTGTGGTGCACCACTGTGTTCCAGCCTGACATGGCCACAGAACTCTCCTTGCCACAACCTACCCCACTGACTGATACTCATTCACATCTTCGCAGCCCAACGTTTTACCTAAATACTTACCGTGTTATTGTGTTACATTTTTGAGCCTATCACTTACTCACATAACCTAACTGGCAGGGCAAAGATCTGTGTTTGCAGCTTCTGCTTTCCATAGATTTGGTTACATTGTATTCTCAGAAGACCCTGACAAACAGGGGCTTATTCCCATTGTAAAGATGAGTAAACTGAGTTTCAAGGGGGTTAAGTGATCTGTCCATGGTCACACGGGTAGTGAGTAGCTGAGCAGGGTTCCCATTAAGTCTGTGCACTGTACGTCACCTCTGCTTCAGTTCATTTTTCTCTTGTCTTTGGCCCCATCTTTTGTTTCTATTTAGTTAATGACTAGCCTCTCTTTGTCACAGGCTGTCATCAAAATGAGGAATGGCATCTGAGAAGTGCTGTCCATGGCTTTTATGCTTAGAACACAGAAATGATAATTAAAGAAAATCACTACTTCTTCGCTCACTCTGTATCAGATGGTGGTATCTTAGTAATAATAGATTACACTCTGCTTTTAGGGAAAAGTAGATTTTGGAAATTAATTCCCACAAAACACAGTGTGTAAGATGAATATCGTACTTAAGTTACAGTTTGTTTCACTAGAGCTTAACAGAAATAATCAACAAGACAAATCAGTCAACAGCAAGCCACCTGACATCAGAACAGGCAGGGGTGTTTGGGAAAGAATCCACTGGCGCATCTGCATGCACACCTGCTCGCTATGGCACGTGGCATCATCATCAAACTGCAGCAGTAACCTCAGGAGATTGCCCTCCCACTGCAGTGGGCTCACCCAGCATGTTGAGGGCCGGCCAGAGCGATGGGCAGAGGAAAGAGGAATGAACCTCGTTTTCAGCTTGTGATGAATGAATCCATATTCTCAGTTTGTAACATTCTAAAGGTTTGTTTCTAGCTCATACCACAGTCTGATAAAGGTCCAGAGTATATTCTGGCATCTTTCCAAGCAGGGACTCGGGGATCCAAGGTCCTTCCCTCCTGTGAGGGTGCCATGTGGAGCACGTGGCCTCTAAGGCCACCACATACGGGGGAGAGAATGTGGACGATTGTGTCAAAGGCTTTACTGCCAAGCTTGGAAATGACTTGCATTTCTACCCCATTCATCTCATTGGCCAGAACCTGATCACATGGGCCAAATGTAATGGTTTGGAGGCTGGGAAATGTAGTCATGGTTGCACAGAAAGAAGAACTAAAACTCTTGAGCAGCTAGCCTGTCTCTACCACAAGTACAAGGAGAACCGTGTACCTAAGGGAAGTCAGGGGAAGCTTCTGCGGAAGCTGAGTGCCTCCCCAGGCTGTTTCTCTGCCTCCCTGCTGAGCTAGAACATCTCATCCCATCTTCTCCTGCACTGGGACTGCACAGATCATGGTACTTCACAGCCTCTGGAATCATAGTCAGTTCCTCAGAAAGTCTCAGTCCCTCTCTCTATACATACACACACACACACATATACAGAGAGAGAGAGAGAGAGAGAGATGTTGATATATTTTCTAATGATTCTATTTCTTTGGAGAACCTTAATATAGTTGACTTTCTGTCTTGCTAAACAATTTGGAGGCTGGGGGAATGTCAAGTCTAGTCTTGTTCAAATCACAAATATGTTGTCAGCTACTCTATATACTGAAATGGTTGGCTATGCAGAAGTATTTAAGTGGGATACAGCCAGACATACCCAGATGCTTCCCATCCGAGGCGCCTTGGTAACACCGAACAGCACAACCCCTCTCTCCAAAGCCGGCTGCTCTTAAGGACGACAGTTCACACATCCAGTGAACAGAGGCTCAGCCAGTTGACAGTTTATTTAATGAAGAGAGCACTCATTCATCCTTAAGACTATGGCCTTAATACTTTTGTATCCAGACCAATTTGAAATTTAAAGACATTTATCATCATCTGCCCTATCAAAACACACAGGCACATATGATCACGAACATGTGCACCATACTTCAGGGACTCTCTTGGATGCCTTGGAGTTCTGATGTGCCCTCAGGAATTCAAGGATCTAAGGACCCAGAGTAAAAGCACATGGTCAAAATGGATAGCTGGACACTGGGATCAATAGCGAAGATATTTGAGAGGGCGTAAGACTGGGAACATTAGAGAAGACAGCTTTTACAATCAAAAGTGCTCCTGAGAATAAATGCCATTTGTTGAGTGCTGGCTGGATGTTGGACACTGCTAATGTTTTAACATGTTTAGTCTTTCTAAAACCTCTTGGCATGGTAATCATCATTCTACAAACAAGGAAATGGCACAAGGGAATTAAGAAATCATGACCTAGGCTGCATAATCAGTAAGAGGTAGAGTCTAAATTCCAACCAAAGTTCAGCCCTAGTTCAGTGGGACTCAGGGTCTCACAGAATCCAAATCAGATTGACTGATGTGTTGTTCTCAGGGGAGAGGACCATTTAGAAGTCCGTGTTGTTCATCCTCTAAATAAGTATGTTTAATTAGATTAAGATTTTGTGTTTTAACCAAATGACAACCGGCAACAGATTAATTTAGAACCACCATATCTCTGGCAAAAATTATTGAAGAGACAACTAAATTTCAGGTTTGAATATGGCAACTACTTTATTGTTTTCAAATGCAAACTCTTTGCGCTTAGTTTGCTATTTTACAATTTTACAAACTAGGTATAAAAGACCATAAATAAATGACATAAGTTATGTGTACCTAAGTTTTATGAAGGGAAAAAAAATACCTTGACAAATTAAAACAAAATAGAAAATCTATGTCTAACTCAAGAGATTGCTTCAAATTTTGGAACATGTCTGAACCAAGCAGTGTTCTGTTCATTTCTTTTTCAGTATGAACTAAATGATCATATGCGTTATACATTCTAATTTTAACCACAGTCCTTGCATATTCCAACATACTTGGAGTGATAAAAAAAATAAATACACTCTTCAGTGTGTATCAATGCTTGATGTTGTTTGGAGAATGTTAAATAAGTGAAAATATTGCTTCTAGAACTTTCCTTTACTGGTCAGAATTTAAGTGTCTTCATACAGATATTGAGGCTATAAGTGTGTATGGATTAATACACATATCCTTCACAGATTCAATACAAGAGCTCTCAAAAACACACACACCAGCAGTGTAGTGAGCACAGCCTTTCTTTAAAATAACTTTTTAAAACACACCAGAAAATTGTATTCATAATATTGTTAAAAATAATTTGGGGCCGGTGGACACATGGTGAAGCTACTTGATTTGGTGCAGGGGATCAGCTTTCTATTGGTAGATCTGAGCTCACGAGGCCAGCTCTCACTCACGGGGCTAGATCCAGCCCCTCGCGCTGGCTTCCTGCCCTTACCTCTGGGGAAAGGTGACCTGCTCAGAGATTCAACCTCATTTCTTTATACATATTTTTCAGGCATCAATGCATAGGCACATCCCTTTAAAAATATATTAAGGTCCCCAAAAAGGGGTGAATTAACTTTGTCACTCTGGCATAGTTATGAGAATACAATGCCATACACCCTGTCAGAATGCAATAAATATTTATTGGTGATTTTCTTTACTTATTCAATAACATAGGGTTCAGAATCTTTTGTTTCCCATTTTTTCCCTGATTTGATGTTATAGCTTATAATAAGCAAGGCAGCCACTCAGATTATGAAACATGGCAGTATGTTGGCTGGAGTTTGGTATACATATCATATCAAAACAGAATCTTCACACAGTGGACCTCAAATTCTGGAAGGCTGATGCACCTTTGTGGGCCGTGGGCGTTGGCTCCGTGTTAATAACCGTAGAACTTTCCGTGTAATCGGGAGCCTGACATTGTTTGAGGCCATTTAATCCCAACTATGCTAACCTCAAGAGTCACTGCATATATTTCTCTGTGACATTGGGAGACAAAGTATTAATCCAGGACACATCATCTCAAAGCTGACACACATGTCTACGTTCATCTCCAAAAGTATATGAATTGCATATATTTGTTCGCATTCATCAAGTCCATTTATGCAGGAAAACAAAGGCTACTTGTATTCCATTTGGGGTTACCAGACAAATTCCATCCCCTTCTCTCTCTCTCCATCAAGGAACTGGTGATTCAGATGAGGCGTTCGATCAGAATTCGTGACTCGGATGATGGACTGTCACTTGGATGGGTTTATATTCTAAGATGACTCCATCACTACGGTGAAAGCGCTTCTGCTCAAAGCTGTGTAGTTACTTATTCAGGTTAGTGTGGCAGCTACAAAATACAACATCAATACAGACATTTAACATTTCCAGGTTGGCTCTCTAAGGGGATGGGCATGGTCTCCAGGCCCACTATCTTGTGTGGCTCTTCATCTCAGAACTGGTGGAACACCAGAACCCTCCAGGTGTAGCATTCCAGAACATTCACAGGCAGTTCTAAGCATGAGGTTATACACACGCACACGCACGCACACGCACCCACACACACTCTCACACCTATGTACACACATCGAAACAGATAGTCAGCTCATATTTAGTCTAGGAAAAAAAATATATTTATATCACTGCAATGGCACACCCTGGGTAAAATGGTACTTCAGCAATGCATATCAGAGGCAGCTCACGGGAACTGGCTTTGCTTTGTGTGGTGGCACCTGACCTGGTGTCCGTAGTAAAACCTGCAGCCTTCGGCCACCTGCTGCCACACTGACGCAGCAGTGCACAGCGGGGAGGTGTGGAAATACATATAAATAAACCACAGGGAGCTCGGGAACGAGGGTTCTGCAGAGCTGGAGCTGCGAGACAGTGCGTTCCTCAGTGCAACCAGAGAACGGACGCCGAACCTTGAAAGCTGGCCGTTTCTTTCACTGGAAAGGGGATTTGAAAGTCAGAGGTTTATTTTTTCAGGTATTGGGTGCTGCTTCATCAGTGTCTCTGCTCCAGAACTGGCACCGTGGAAGCAGAAGAAATACATTTAGAAGGAACCGAGGAGGGTGTGTTCTGTTTTCTTCTATGGGCTTTGTAATCAACAGGAAGGGCTGTGAGGCCAAGATAGCAGAATCTACTCCCTGCAGAGAAAAGAATAAGACTTTAGACAAAGCATCAGCCGATATCGCCAGCCAGATGGCCACCCATGCTGCAGGAAAGAATGTAGGTACATAGAAGTTGGTAGGGCTCAGTAAGAAGTAGCCCAGGAGGGAGATCGTGAATTCTTATTTTCTCCTCTGAAAAATGACAGCCATGACCACCAAAACATGAGGTATCTTTGCAGCTTAACTAGCACTACTCTGAAGAAGGTAGTATCCTTATCCCGATGACATAGACGAGGACAGCGTCTCACGGGGAGGTCCGCTCTCTACTCGTGGGCATAGTGCTGAGGTGGCAACGCTGGATGAGAGCCCCACACAGTCTGCGTCCACAGCCCTGTGCCAACAGCCTCTCTTTGAAATAAAAATCCTGACTTGTTAGGGTTCAGTTGTGCCAGATGAGAAGGGCTCAGAGTTGGTGAAAGGCAAACTGTACTACTGTAAAGGCCTGGACACTAGCACCCCAAACTGTCTCGGGAACACATGTATTTGGAAATATCCCTATCTGCCAATAGTCAACACTAGATTATTGAAAGAAAATGCAAAGTCAGAAAGTATAAATATTGGATGCTTTTCTTAAAAAGAAAGTGACTTCTAATGAATGAGATTCTCTCATCAGTACAAGATCCATACAATCTGCATGGACCAGGCAGATCTCGAGAGGGAACCTGGGGCCCTGGGCACAGTGAAGGTTTGGTTGCAACATTGAGAATGGTTTGGGGGCTCAAACCTACCAAGAACTCATCTGCCACAGATGCCCCATTAGTCTGGAAGTGAACAAGGCTGGCACAATGCAGGGAAATCGCTGGGGCTCCTCATCTGCCAAATAATCAACTCAACCCCAAAGAAGCCATTTCCTCTACTTTCCTTTGTGACAATTGTTAAGAGTGCTTCTTGGACTCTGTGTCCCCCAGAGCAGTGGCCGCGCTTGGCAGTCGCAAGTGTAGAGCAAGAATGAGGACCAAAATGTATCTTTACAGACAATGTTTCTTATTTTTGTTAAACCATCTATTTATTTGTTTGTATAGGTATGTATTTTTTTTTTTTTATTGTGTGAGGGAGACCAATCACATTTAGTTTCTTCTAGGTAAATGACCCTTATTTAAACTTGTAGAAAATACTTTAGTCTATTTAGAAAGAGAGAAATAAAGTTTTCTTATGAAATAGTATAAAAATCATAGAAATGACTTTTTAACCAATTAAACATCATAAATGTGGGTAGGGGTGTAACTACCAAGGTCTCTAAGAAGCCGCTTGTCAACATCATTCATTTGAACAGTTAATGAAGAAAATGAAAGAAAAGGGATCAGATCTATTTCCCCCGTTTCTTCTCTGGAAATCAGTAAGTCTGTGAAATGTAGTTCTGCAGCCTGAAGAAGCAGGGATTTCATCAGGCAGGCGTGTACTTATATGAAAGAGAAGGAGAACATGAATACGATCTTAAGACTCAGATGCAGTACAACCAACACCACGTGGATATGCAAACTTTGTAAAGAGGATGATCTTTTGCTATGAGAAAGCCCGTTCTAAGAGGAGAGTAGTTTAAAAAACACATGTCTCCTTTCAGTTTGCCAACTCCTTCTTCCCAACCCCCAGATATAAATGCATAGTATTTAAATAGATTTGTAATATTAAGTGGGCTATTGGGTGTTCTGTGTATGTGAACAGGATTGGATGTTGGAAGAGAGAAATGTGGGAAGGTCAAGGCTTACATCTACCCGATGCCAGACTAGGAGTGGAGAAAAATAAACCTTCTTTTCTCCTTGGCATTCAGGCAACTCCTTCATCGTAAGGAATTGCTGGAACAAAGACCAGACAAAGCATGTGGTCTATGTGGGATCATCGGTAAAAAAAATGTGACTCAATAAACAAAGCACTGTCCCTTTGAGTCAGCCATGAAGACATCAAAGTGCCATTAGTATCCAGTTCCTTTCACTGCAATGGAGTCTAACTCGTGCATGCTGCTCTTTCCTTTATAAAATAACACATTTAATGAGTTCCAAGGCTAAATAATGCAGGAGCCATTTGATACGTCACCATTTTTTGTGTAGATACACACTGACGCCCAAACACCCATAAATCCTAATCAAGTGGAGAGCCTTCATCAGCATGGCGCACACCGCTGAACTTCACCTGGCCCCACTCTGCCATGTTGCAATGAAACACTTGGATTCACAGTGAAAAATGGAGGACTAACACTTGGGAAACTGTGGAGGAAGAGTATACCTCTCTTACGTGAAGTTTATAGCCCACATCAGAGTATTTCACATACACTTGGGAAAGGTGTTATTATTCAAGTATCATTATCTCTCATTTACAGGTGGAGGAACTGAGTTATAAAGAAATGAGGACTGAACTTCCCAGAGTCAACATCTCAGTTGGCCTTAGAATCGTAGCTGTCTGGATGCCAGAGTCTGGCTCCGTGCTCTGGGGAACAAAGCAAGATTTCCATTGTCCTCACATGACTCTTCCAAAACGTGTACCTTGGTGGAAGCCGTGGAGTTGAACACCTACTGCTGCTGGATGGGATTTTAGACACTTGGGTAGTCAGTCCCTCACTGGCTTTGCCATTGGCCTGCACTCTAACTCCCACCTGTGTTAACATTAGGGTTCTGAAGGCAACCTTAGAATGAAAGTCTCACATTCCATCCACCCTTCTTTCAATCCCTGCCTGACTATTTCATTGAAAGAGATACTTACTGAGAAGTAAAATGACACCAGCATAGAATATCTTAGAACTGACATCCTCTCCTTTAACACATTCTGCTTTAATATGTTCAATGTTTAGAAAAATACTTCCGGTCTTAAGTGGTTGAATTTAAGAAAGTAAAATGTTTAATTATTCAATCAATATATGCAAGGTAACATTCTCTTTTTACTTCTAAGATAATGCCATAATGCTTCTTATTTGAATTAGTCTGTGAAGATTAATATAAAATACTCCACAGCTTTGCTGAAAGAAAAAACATTATACACTTAAAAACAAAAAAACAAATAAAAAAATCCCCAATATACATTATCTACATTTATCAGCTTTTAACATGAATATCCAGAACTTCCTCCCAGATTTTAGCAAAAGTGGTGGTGAAACAAAAATTGGTGAAGCAGTTTAAAAAACAAATTTCATATTCCTTCTGAACAGAAAAGCCTTTATAACTACTGCTGCAAAAGGTTTTGTACCAAACTGTCATGATTTGACAGCATCAAATTTAACATTCTCTGCTCCATAAGAAATAGCTTTCAGGATAAAACCAAGAGGGAAAAAAGGTCATTAAAATCAGCCAAGCTGTTGTTTAAAAGTGATAAAAATGGAAGTTAAAAAAAAAAGTTAAAATTTGTCTAGTCCAAAAAGTTAGGCTTTTGGCTTTTAGGAATGAACAAAGCCATCTATTTTACATGTTTCAAGAAGAAAAGTCTGGGATTAAAATAGAAGTATCTTAAGATTAATAGGCTTTCTGAATGGAAAACTTGTTTTTTTAGTAGGTTACTTTCTGATAATGAGCAAATCTGAGTAAGTTCTAAGTCTCACCGTTGACATGTAGCTAAAACCTCCCTGGCTCACCCTGTGGGTACAAGGGCTACTAGGGCAGGACATAAAAATGAAACTAATGGAAAGAAAGCATTCTCAGCTGCTGCAAAAGAATGGGGCATGTGCATGACCCCATAAGGTTGGAGGTCACTACCTGGTACCCAGAAGATGCTCAGTTAATAGGTGTGCCATGGAGGGCAGGGAAGGGCCGGAGGAAGCCTGCGTAAGAGGACGCACCACCAGGAGGGCTCCAACCCCTTGACCGCACACTTCATGTCTTCCCAGAGAACAGCAGGAAAGCCATATTGGTTTTGGTCTCCTCTCTCCTTGTGAAGAGAGGATCGAAATATTGAAAGAACCCCAAACTACCTGATCAACATGAAGAAAGTATTGACCGATCAGTGTTTCACATAAGATCAAGTTTCAAAGCAACAATGTTTTCATCAGAGCAAGGTTCGCTGCTGTTTTGCTGTTGTTTGCCTTACCTTGGGGATCCGGGTCTGCTTCCTCAAAGAAGGTTAGTGTGAAAGTTCCCTATTCAAGATTGTCACAGTCCGCTGTCCAGAAGGTCGTTACGGGGAGTTCGTAGAGCCCCGATCTAAGACTTCATGTGGCACAGCCACAGGCCCAAAGAAACAGACCTCGTTTGTCCAGTCAGGGGTACGTATGGTGCTCGGGTTTTATTATTATTTTCTCTAAACCCACTTTCCTTTCTTGTTCATCCCCTCAAGTCATCACAACCCACCAAGTGGCCCGAGTGCTGAAGGAGAAACAGGGCAGCCACCTGGTTTCGCGGGGGCTCTTCCCCCTGGCATGAGCCCAGCCTTCAAAGCTACAAGCGGGTCCTTCGCAATGTTCCTGGGCGTGGTCTTCATTCCAGTGACAGAGGGAGGACGGTCATTTATGCCACAAACAAAACACGATGGTAGTCATTCCGAATGGAGAGAGGGTCCGAGGTCCCGGAGGAGCTCAGCGTCTGGCAGCAAACACCTGGGAGGCGGAGTCCTACTTGCACAGGGACACGTATCTTACAAACGGGGGTGGACGGAGTCCTGAGAAACAACTCGTTCCAGGTCGGATTCCACGACGGGGGTCATTTCTGGAAGCCCCGGTTTCCAGCGTCTGTACACCAAGCAACACTGCAGATAGATTTTTTTTTTTTTTTTTTTTTTAATTTCAGAGGGCGAAGACGAAGTAAAAAAAGTGCAGTTCTTCAATTAAAGTGCATGGATGAGGTAAACTAATTTCGAGAGTTTTGAGTTTTGTTCAGTCCTGGCTCAGACAGGGACCATTCTGCCGTGTATCTGCTGCATCCGGGTCCGCATCGCCTGGACGCTGCTCAAGATCTTATTCTGGTGGGAGACCGCTGTGATGCCAATCCGTGCCAGGTCACTGTACAAGGGCAGAGGGGGAGGGAGAGCACGTTACCAGGGCTGGGCAGCTCTTTTCTGGGCTTCATGCAGACACACGTGTGAATCAGCCACAGTTCATACAGCACAACAAGGCAGGTGTATTGACATGTTTAATGAAGCAATTTGATGCAATAATGTAGGTGCTTTATAAAGACTGCATAAAATGATACTTTAACTAAAAGGCATTCCAGTTTTGTTTTGTGTGTGTGTGGTTTTTGTTTTGTTGTGTTTTTTTTGATGGGTAAGATGATTATGCAGCTCAAAGCAAAGAAAGGAAAATACTATGAAATCTAGATTTACCCTTTTGTGTTACATCGCTGAGTACTTACTCCTGGTTCATGTGCACTGCGGCCTCTAGTGTGGTATAACCAGCAGCTGTGAAATTATCCTTATACCGGTCCATTTTAATGGCCTGGAGCCAATCACCCACCGATACCATGGCGGAGAACTCAGGGGAGCTTGGATCCAACAAGGCAGTGTTGGGTCTGGAAATGGAGTGAGAAGGAGAAGACAGAGCTATCAGTGAGACAGCAAGACTCAGAAGCCAGACTGCCTGAGACAGAGATGGGGAGCCGAAACATCAAGGCAGGCTTTAGATGCAGTAACCATGTCCAAGGTCATCACCTGATTGTTTTTCTTTTTGCCCCCAATTTCACAACACTTTTAAAATCATCCATCGCCCTACTTGTCCTTCACACTTTTGTTTCATGTGAACCTCTTAATGCATTAATAATCATAGCAGTTTTGTTTTTGTTTTTTTAACATCCTAGCCCGGGGTAAAGATTGGAGGAGCCCTTGTAGCTGTAACTGATTCAGTCTTTGCAGAAAGAGTCCAGACCCCGCCAGCACTGAATATTACAGACTTTAGTTCAGCAACTATGGAAACCCCAGTGAAGTATGAGTAAGGAAAACTGGAAGTTTCAATCCCACAGACTGGATGGAAGGAGGAAGCAGCAAGAGTTCAGGTCCAACGTGCTCCCAGCCAGGTTTGCAGGCAGTCTCCGTGCATTAAAAAAAAATAACGTGGGACAGCAGGGAGTTAATCCCCTTTAATCAACCCATGCCTGGGCAGCACGCGTGCCAAGACTGGAAGGAAGAATGGCCACTTTGATCACTGTTTAGACTGTGGAATGTGCTTCTGTATCCCCTGGCTGGGGCTCCTACATAATCATTTCAACAAAATCTGAGTACATTTATTAACTTACTCATTAGTTGACGCATTTCTCAAGCCAGGTGTTTTTTAGGTCATTGTTAAGAGCGACTACAGTTGAAGGCAGGAATTCTGCCATTCTTCAGAGTTTTGATATATAATAAATCATCTATTAATGAAAAGTATTTGGTAACAGACTCATAGTCACCTTCATCGTAAAATACCTAATAATCACAGGGTAGACCGTCACAGGGTTCTCTATACCACCCTTAACATAAATTCTGTACGGCAATACTGCTACTGAAGTTATATTTTCTTAAAGTTCCCTTTTCTCTAGAAACTATGGAATAAAATATACCCTTACATTTTGACATGACTTTTATCCTGAAACTATTTTGTTTGAACTAAAACATTTAAATCAGAAGTATATCATCATTGCTGAATTTTCAACCAAAAAAGTTATTTTCTTGTACAAATAATAAAGTCAGAATAATGTCTTGATTCATTTTCTACATAGCAGAATTTGTCCAATTCCACTTTTCATTTTAACTTTTACCAAAGTTATTTTGATTTGCATTACCTCCTTTTTATGAAAATATTTTAACAAAGACTTGTTTCATCAATTATTTCTGAGCCCAAATAATACCTTCCTTTTCTATTACCTCATTTATATCCAATTTTGTAAGTAAATTCTGTAGATTTTCATCACAAGGATAATCAAAATTTAATTCTGCCTCTCATTTTGAGTCAGTAACAAATATTACTACATAGAATGTTAGATGTTAGTGTTGAATATTTATCAATTCAAATATTCATTATCAAACAAGGAGCAACAGCTTGCATTTACTTCTAACTTTAAGCCAAGAACACTAATAGACCATATGTAAACTCTAGGTACCTTAGAAGGTCAAAATGACCTCAGGATGAAAACATCCTCACTCCGTATCACTAAACTCTAAGGGGTAGTACTCTCAAGCTTGTTCTGGGAGTCTCTGTGCTCTCTGTGGAACAGCATGACATTTGCCTAATTTCGTGCACAGTTACATATCACGTTACACTACTCGCCATATCAGCAAGTGGTGATAAGCATCAAAGCTTTTTAAGTATCACCAGGGGGAAAAGAAAAGATTAGCATTGAGAAAAGTTTATCCAATCATTCATTTTGTCCAGTACTTTGGTGCTAAGCACACATTATGGAATATTGGTAGCAGAATGGTCTATGCCATCAAGGAGAATCTCCAAGCACTGGCCTTAGGACTCTCAGACATAATACGTGGTATCTAGAATTGGGGGTGTAAAAGGTTTACATTGAAATAGAATAAGCCAGCTATACAGAAACCTGCTTTAGAGCCATCAATTTTCACCCTGTCAGTGAACAGAAGAACAGAAATGAGCCCAGAAATGGTAGATTTCTTTTTAGGTCACACAGCTACCACGGGGCAGGAGTAAAATGTGAATCCAACCCAATGTTAATGCAGAAGAGATTGACATTGAACTCTTTGTATAGTGGCCAAAGCTAAGGGATCTGAAAGCCTAAAAGAGAACAGAAGGTACCTCTGCTGTTTGCTCCAAATGCTTTTTTTCATGCATTGTAATAATAAGTGTAGTCCTTCTCATTTATGAACTCTAGGCTAGGTTTTCAAAAGAAAGACTAGAGAGAACATCATAGTGTTGGCCAAGACAAGAAGGGCTTGCATAGTGTGGGAAGAATGCCCTCCTGTTTTTAACACAGGGTCATGATGAAAGAGACACCTTGGAGAAGTGCAGACTTGGAAGAATGGATGCCTCACCTTGTGCAGACCTGAATCACCAGGTCCTATTGCTCTTGTCCTTGTAAATCATTTAACTGATTAAGAATGATATATTTTTACTATTATTATTTTTTTGATGGAGCTGGTATCTAGGTGTCCTGAACCGTAAGCCAGTAAAACTCAGCCCCCATGAAGAAGGTTCCTGTTGAATATTGCAGTATCTTTAGCTTCTTTCTGTACAGATACACTTTATTCTGTTCTTCCCAATGAAATAACTACCTCTTTTATAGGTGACTCAATCCCTATTGCTTTTTTTAATCTTCACCTGAGGATATTTTCCCATTTTTTCTTCAGTTAGAGTGGGAGTGAGAGAGAGAGAGAGAGAGAGAGAAACATCAACTGGTTGCAACCAAGGGACATGACCTTGACCAGAATCGAACCTGTGACTCTTTGGTCCGTGGGCTGATGCTCTAACCACTGAGAAAACTGGCCAGGTCTTCAATCACTATAGCTTTTAAAATCCTTCTCAAACATTCATCTGCATGCCTTGCAACTTGATCAGTTTCTATCTTGATCCTGTTTCCTGCTCTTCTTGACAGACTCAGAAAAGAGAAACTTGAGCAACTGAAACCGAAGGCATCTCTTTCAAGAATTAAGACTTTATAAGTCAATTTAAAAATTGCAGCACACAAAGAGCTGTCCTCTAATCCTTACTTTTTGCAAACTAAATGTTTCTTTCCCTTTTCAAAATACAGCATCTAGTAACCTGAATATCTTCCAAAAGTACATGTCATCCCTCTTCCAAAATTTCCAGGTCCAGCAACATAAAATAAGCACTTGAGTTATTTTGTTGTTGCTTTAAAAAAAAAAAAAATTGTTTTTCTTACTACTCCTTGAGGCCTGACAGGTATTTGGCTCTTTGAAATGGTGAAGCGAACTACCATAAATACTCCACTAATTGAGAAAGAAACCACCCAGGTTGCAGAGAGTTGTGAAGTGACCTCTTAGTAAAAGGCAGGAATTCCGTGAGTCACCAGTTGCCTGCCATCTCTAATGTAATCTTTCATACATCACTGTTCGCTAAGCATGGCTCACCTGGAGCTCTCAGTCCCCGTCCTCTTCAAGCTGCTGGGGTTGCGGATGAGTTTGTCCAACATGTTGACAATCTGCCCAAATTTAGGCCTATCGCTCCTCTCCTTCTGCCAGCAGTCCAGCATCAGCTGGTGGAGTGCAATGGGGCAGTCCATTGGAGGGGGTAGCCGATATCCTTCCTCAATGGCTTTAATCACCTATTGAAGAAAACAGAATGGTATGTTAAGCTGCCAGGCAAGCTGTGGTTAGCAGTTCACCCTCCTAATGGGCAAGTTCCCTGTGCATTAAGCTGCCAGCAAGCTTGAGCATGGGAACACCTCCAATTCCTTCACAGAAGCCAAGCTGGACCTGAGTATTGCTGGCAACCAGGTAGGTGAGGCCAGCTGTTGCTATGAGGTGTTCTCAAATGGCAGGTCAAGCCAACTTGAAACTCTGAAATGAAGATGCAGCAATGTGCTAGTGATGAGAACCCCATTAGATCAACAACATGGTGCTGGTCTACCCCTCAGAAATCACAAGGCAAGGACTGTCTCTACTCTGCTACCCAGCATCTTCAAAAAACTCTTCGGACAAAGAGACCTTAATCTTGTTAAAGACCTTCCTTAGGAAGCATTAAGAGTTGCCTCCAGAATGGAAGTCCCTTTGCATCATTTTAGGCCTGGGTCTTCCTGCTCAGGCAGGTAATGGTCAAAACCAGAGACCGCCTTTCAGACCTCCTGATCCAGAAGACACTGCCAAGCTCTGGAATAACACACTCCTCAATCTTTCTAGACGCCTACCCTACTTCGTACTTTGGGGAAACCAAAATACACCAATATGCAAATTCTGTACCTCTTTCTTTGTCTCTGTTGGCTGTCATTTGACCCTGGTAAATGTGTAAGTAGATTAAAAAAAAGAGAGAGAGAAAGACAGCAAAAAAAAAAAAATTTAATCTTCTGTTGGGACACCTATATTTTAAAGGGGACGTTGACATATTTAAGGAGAAAAGTTATAATGGTAGGTCATAATTGTCTTACTGCCCAGAGTGGTCTCCCTGCCTACTGAGACAGAAATAAATCATTCAACAGTCTTTTTTTTCCCCTCTAATTCTAATTTTTCTAATCTGTCTTCACAGGTATTACGTATTTTTCTTATTGACTTTTCTCTAAACCCCTGTTCTTCATGGTGTAAATCTTTGTAATGCAATACGCCATGACTCATGCCAAATTTAAAGAGGGGAATTACTTCATCATCTCTGCGCTACTCATAAACTTTGTTTATGGATATCCTATGAGATTCTGGAGGTGTTTTTGCTTGTTTGGGGATTTTAAAAGTTTTATTTGTTTTACATTCTTCTTTTTCCCCCCACCCAAACAATAGTTTCTATCGAAACAACCAGTGGCAATAGTCATCTCAATGACCACACTGCATTCACCCTGAGGTGCGTCTATCTACACCTGAATAATCAGCCTTCAACACAAAATGGTCAGTTCATCTGAGCCCAGTTTCTATGTCCCAGTATGATTTCTTGTCTTTTTAACCAGCACGCTATTTCCGTTTAACAGCCATCTTGTGATTTCTTGAGCCCTCTGATCCTTTTCTTCCCATGTATTTTGGCCAATATGCTGTTGCATTGGCATTTATTTACTTCTCCTTCTCAAGTAGACTTCGGTAGGCTTCCTTACTGAACATCATTCTACTTATCTGGTAATCACATTACGTCAGCTTAATTCCCTCACTTTTTTTGTCTTTCCAGGTGCGTGGTAGTTGACTCTAGACTTGCTGAAAACATTTTAGATTGAATTGATGGCAAGGCGAGCACCACTGGGCTGAGGCCAGGGTAACACAATTTGCTAGAAACCCTCAAACTGCTGAATATTCTTTCATTAGCTCCGTATCCACTGCCAGTTTGGAAGATGGCTGGTGGGTGGACAAAGCATATTTTCTCAGTTTACTGCTGAATGTTTAAGGGGGCAGAGGATTCAAACCAACAAAAATTTTTGGTAGGTCTGACATATTTTCAACAGTCACTTTGACTTATTCACCATATGCCAAATTCTACTTATGAAAGTAATTCTCCAGTTGCATTTCCTATTGATCCCTGTTCTACACACAATCCAACACCAAGATAAATACACAGGAATGCGAGATCAATATTATTTGTGAAGAGAAAAGGCTTCAGGTGCTTTTTCATGGATAAAGCCAGACAACTGAAATTTTAAAACAACCAAAAATACAGGTCTAAAAATATTTAGGGCTGGAAAACGAACACAACCTTTCGATGATCTGCTGTTGTGAGCATTTAACCATGACTCGCAACTGAAAAAAGGGAAAGTTTCAATAGCAAGTGATGAAATAAGGAAATTCACACATCACTTGCTCTTTTAAGTGGTTTGTCCCTCTAAAAGTCTCTAACCCAAAACCAAATGTTGCTACAGGAAAGGTACTTGAAGGTGTCCGCACAGCCTCATCACATCAAGCAACAGATCACACGGCATTCACATCCATGGTCTTTTCTGCCTTGTGACTCTCTACCCACTATCCTGGCTGCTGTCTTTCCTCCCATTGGCTACCAACACTCCTTTACAATCTACAGATAATCCAGTGTCAACACAACCATTCCTCTTGATCTTCTTAGAGACTTCTTTTTGCTCCACTAGACATGGAGTTCATTAGCTTCTCTATTGCTCTGAACCTCCTTTTATTGATAAGGCAATGAGCATCCTGTTTCTTAAATATACCTGATTCTTCCCTGAACTGTCAAGGCTTTGGAAGTCCCTGTTTCAGGACATGGCAGGTGTTTAACAGATAGCTTTTTCTAAAATATAGTTTTTATTGATATTGAATACCATACATCTATCAACACTCTATGCTAACATTCTACCTCATATATATAAAAAAATTTTAAAGTCCAAAGAGTGTTCATTTTATTGTGATCTGATTTCTAACCCTTCCAGAACTAACTAAAACCTTTCCAGAATTAGCTAATAAGTGTCCCAGGAAGACCCACTGGTCTAGGTTTTTTTTTTTTTTTTTTTTTTGGTCCTTTCTCACTGGAGATGTTTGTAATTAAATTCTATTACTCTGGAATCTTATTAGTGTCATCATTGAATGCTTTTCTGAAATTGCAGGCATTGTGGATACTCCCTTACGAAGTAGTCCAGATGGTACATTTAAAGGGATGTGCATAATTTACAAAGGGTCATTTAGTGAAGCTTTATTTTACAGTCCTCAAGGGGGCAAGCTCTAATTACAACTCTGTCAGCTTTAAAATATTCACTAGCTTTCTTGCAATAAACCTTTCATGTCAATTTTATCACATGTGAAATGAGTGTTTTTCATATATCCTTGTATTTTCTTAAAACTCAAAGTTAAATTTTGTTTCAGTATGAATTCGGAAGATAACGAAGTTGAAATACTGTTCCATGTCACTAATCTAATGCATCTGTCTGAATCTATCTCCCATCCTATAACCTTTAGGCAATGTAATTTCGGTCCTTAAAATCTACCACAAGAAGCTTTAACTACATCACTAGACGCATTTGTATTAAGAATCTTGAGTTCAATGTATCATTTCAAGCTCAACCCGCCCTCCATCACACACTAATGCGAAACTTCCTGAATCTCAATGCAAAGGCATATATTTCAGAACGTAAAGACTTACGTCTTGATTGGACATATCCCAATAGGGTCTCTCTCCGTAAGACATCACTTCCCACATAACGATTCCGTAGCTCCATACATCACTTGCTGATGTGAATTTACGATAGGCAATTGCTTCTGGCGCGGTCCACCGGATAGGAATCTTGCCACCCTAGGAATGTTTGAGCCGTAAGTCATTCCTGAAGTACATTACCGATGTGCCATTTTAGTTTCTGAATGTTGTCCCTGTTTGCCAAGCAGGACCAAAGCATACCTGAGATAGCTCTCCAAACAATAACAAGAGACTTGTTTATTTTAACTGAAGTCTTCCAGGAAGAGACAGCTCTCCTCAGATGTTTTCTTTTGTCACAGGGAAGTGAACAAGTAATCTGTTTAATTAATTTTTAAAAGCCTACCAATTATCTGAGCTCTGCTTAAGGCAATAATGTGGAAGAAAAGGAATCTCAGGTTTTAAGAGGTACCGTTCGCCATGGTGTATCAGCAGATGGCAGCTGATAATCGTTTTGATTTCTTTTGAAATTTTGCCACCCAGCAGCACAGAGGCAATATTTAGTTTTGCTCCTAAAGTCATGAACTAAGAAGTTAAAATGAACGTTTCCATCCGTCATGCTCTCGTCCTCCTCTTGCATGGCACGAGAACCATGCCCAGCAGAGCTGGAAGACGACGTCAGACAGGCTCACGGAGGAAGACAAATAAGGGCAGACACTAGAGTCATCACTGACTTTAATAAAGTCAGGGTAGGATTTTGGTTACCATCTAATAAAAAAAAAAAAAAAACCTGCAAAATTGGTAAAGCAACTGACGATTACCTAGGAAAAGTTTAAAATGCTTTCTTCTGTCGCCCAAATGTCTTTGGTTTTAACCGAGTTTCACATTTCCTCGGTTCCATCTGGGGAAATTACTTCAACTTGAATTCAGACCCTTAAGCTGATCAAGAGGATATAATTTAAAAGTTGCTTTGTTAGGGCTACTAAACAGGACAATATACTGTATTGGAAATAGCACTTATTCACTGTAATTTACTCTGAAAACTCAGTGTATCACGTTTATACGTGTGACATACAGGACATTTGGGCTGCCTCCGCCTTCCTTAAATATTTGGCTAAGGTTTTATCTATGTAAATGTATCATTCTAGAAGCCTCCTTTAACTTTCTCTAACTACCGGGACAAAATAAAAGATCTCCGACGTTCACAAAGATTCATTCTTTCCTAAATGAATGCACTTGGAATTCAAAAGAGGACATGTGTACGAATCAAAACTAGAGCCAAAGAAACTGAACTCTGCAAGAAAATAGAAACAAAAAACAACCAAACAAACAAAAAGAGGCGTCCGGTGCTTAGGACTGCAGGTGTAATATGTAAGCATTAAACGGCTAGTAACTGCTTCCTGTTGATTTTAACAGTGTCAGCCCTAATGGCCAATAACTTTTAGGGTTCTGTGTTTATTCCATTAGTATCTTATATTCTGATGGCCCAGCTAAGATAGCACAGCCATTAACTGGATACTGATAACTCTTAACTGTGCCTTAATCCTGGCTTATCTACCAGTAGTAAAATGAAGGCCATTAGATACTGGAAAACCTTGCATAGTGTAAATGTTTTATAAATCCCATATATACACTCTCAGAGTTGGTAGCTAACCAAGTAGAAACATTGCTCTGTCTTGTTTAAAATAAGATTGCTTTTAATAGTAAAAAAGAACCAAATAGAAAATCTAAAACACATAATAAAGAAGGAAGGGAGGGAGGGAGAGAGAGAAGGAGTGAAAGAGGGAGGGAGAGAAAGAAAGAAACACTACGTGTGAAAAATAATACAATAAGTGAAGCTCTGGTCTGTGGCTCTGTAAAGTGGTCACACACAGAGGCCGTTTTAAGATCCCTGTCTAGGAAACATGGCTCAAAAACAGGTACATGGATATGAAGAGGCTCTGATGGATGAGGAGACTTGTAAGATCACAAAGGGCTTAAGCATCAAAGTAAGAAGAGAAAAACAGTTTTATCGCAGTCAAAACCCAGAGGTTGCAAAGACTCCTTACCCTCGTGGTATACGCTGCTTCAGGATCATCCTCAAGCACCCGGGACATGCCGAAGTCAGACACTTTGCAGACCAAGTTGCTATTTACCAGAATGTTCCGCGCGGCCAGATCTCGGTGCACGTAGCTCATGTCAGATAAATACTTCATCCCAGACCCAATGCCACGAAGCATGCCCACCAGCTGAATGACTGTAAATCTGCCGTCATTCTTCTACATGGAAAGGAATGAGGAACAATTCCTTAGCTTTGGGACCAATTAATTTTCACCAAGCATTTATATTACTTGGATTTTTTTTTTTTTTTTTTTTTTGATATCTTTATCCCGTATGCAATCAAACGCAACATGATTTCTGGGCCTTCTTGACCAAAGTCACTAATTCACTAGTAAAGCAAGTCTATCTGAGAAGCTGGGTGTGCTTCCTCTGATAGATGGAAATTATCCAACTGCAATGAATTTAAGGCTCAAAGAGCCACGTAATATACGAATAAATCAAACAACTACCCTCATTGAACATGGATTATTTAATAGTCTTGAAAAGTCACACCATTCTCTATTTTTCTTCTTTTTCTTTTGTCCCATTAAAAAAACACTGCCAAGTAGAAGGAATGCAAGGAGTCTGTCAGAGTTTTCCGAACACCAACATTCTTGGATTTAACATAAAGTAGTCACGTACCCTGAGGAATGCATCCAAGGAGCCGTTCTCCATGTACTCTGTTATGATCATCACTGGTTTACCTAGAATTTTCAGAAAGAAAAACACAAACCCTCGATGAGCCCCACAGTTAATGAGATAAAAATGGGCTGCGCACAATTTTACTGCCAAGACACCTGTCTTGTGCGATCTAATTTAATTAAAACAAGCCACGCTTATGCCTCAGCTGTGGGGAGCTAGGAATGAAATATTAAAAAGCCGAGTAGGTCTAAATTCCATCTGGAAGGTTAACCCTTTGTGTGGCTTGTTGACAAGCTCTTTAACTAAAGTGGCCTCTGGTATCCAGGGAGCAGATGAATGGATAATTGCTCTCTCCAGCAAAAGGGGAAGGAGATAAATGGGCAGACCCATTTAAAAAAAAAAAAATCTTCAGGATAATTCATTCATTTTGTCCCAGAAGAACCACTTGTGCCATGCTAAAGGAATCAATGGACAGAGAAAGTTTTCTCAGTTATTTGGAGAAACCCAGGTTTCAGGAAGCGGTAACTTTGTGGATTCCCTCATTGCTCAGACATGTCTTAACGATCAAGCATGCACGATGTTAACTTCTTTCCTCGTGTTGCTCAGATGAGGGGCTGTATCCTTTTCTTTTCTTTCTCTTTCTATAAATAAACTTACTCGTTTTGTTTCCTTAAGCCACCAACTTCAGCAGCAACCACAAAATCACAGAAAAGGTTCATTAAGGTATTTTATCCTAGACAACAATCGTAATTTAGTGGTAGAACATTCTTGCGTCCTGCTCCACCTTCTCTCTCTCTCTCTCTCTCTCTCTCTCTCTCTCTCTCGGCAAAGAAATCAAAATGATTTTAAGGTTTGGGGGAAGAGGGAAAAACACCACTTTTATTTCACTTTAGTTTTCTTTCTGAGGACCTTAGGATTAGAACGATTCTTTAGTTTCTTAATCACTGGCAATAGACTCGAGGTCTGAAATTCCTTCTTTCTAGAGGGGATTTGTGGGAGGGAGGTGGGAGGGGAGGTGAGGCATAAATCTTCAATATTTTACTAAGGGAAGGGTTAGAGCAAAGAGAACATAAAAGATTCCCTGGGAGGAAAATAAAATGTTCATTTGATAATAAATAAAAAATATTCACACTTTCATTGCTGTAATTGTGGGCTGTTTGGACTTAGGGAAAATGGGCTGGGATATATCACTGCTGAAAAGCCCTCAAAGTTACTTTAAATAAATAACGTTTCCCACCCAGAACCCCTCTCAGAACAGAGTTTGTTCTCCTGTGGGGAAAAGGACACATGTCTTTGTTTCAAAGGCAAACATTTTTGAAGAGCAGACGTTATTAATTTCAACGAAGTACAATGTATCAGTTTGTTTTTGATTGTCTTTCTGGTGTCCTGTCTAAGAAATCTTTCCGAAGCAATAATTTTGGATTAGAAACCAACACCATGGAGATTTTATGTTCCAGCGATGAATGAAAGCTGGCAGTAAAAGCAGGAATCTTGGACCAAAGGATGAGTCAAAGCACTTCCAGTCCCTCCCCTCGGCTGAGAGTGGCCCCTGCCCCCTCTCCATCCTCCATCAACGCAAACAGAAAGAAGCTCTTAGATCCCAGATTAATTTACCCTCTACCTCTGTGACCATAGTCTTCCAGACAGAACAAATGCATCTAAATGAGTTTTAATTAACCTGCCTCAATCAAAAGATACTTTGTCAACTCCTGAGAGAGGGTTACTCCCTCGGCGGAGCATTAACACCTCCTTCCATTTCACAGACCCTCTGGAGGTGGAGAAGAGAGCAGAGGATCCAAAAGACAGGGGGGCGGTAGGCAGGATTTATGGTCTCCTTGTCAACTGAAAAAGTTACTCAAGGAACTGCTGGTAATGAATTCACACTCTTCCAGTCCACCTTTTCACCCTCACACCTCCCTAGTCCAAGTGCTGGCACCATCTTCACAATTTTTCTACATTCCTCTTTCTGCTTATTAACAGTATCCATTTGTCAGAATCTTTATGGGCTCTACAAGAGAAATAAAGATGAATATCTCCAGAAGCAAAGGGGCTCATAAAGTTGGCCAAGGCTGGTCTCATGGAGGGAGGCGGGTCCTTCTCTGGAACAGGCAGGGGGATGCCGTGGCCAGGGGAGGGGTCGGGAGAGGGGACGGCTCCTCGGGTGGAAATTTTAAATCATTTTAATTCAGTGACAACTGCATTATGCAAATGTGCCCAGTCGTTTATAACAGTTACAGCTGTAATAGCTGTGGGTTTTAGAGGCGCGGCGGGACTTCCACACAAAGATCCCCTGTTCTTCTCTCCTCCACAGAAGTGCTGTGGAGAACACTGTCTGAGGCAGGAAAAACACCCCACGCCGAACAGAGCCTCCTTTTGAGAAGCTGGACCTGCAGAAGTATTTAAACGGAATGTTATCTTTTAATTAAAGTAGTGAAGGACTCTGGGCAGCCTCGAAGGCCACAGGCAACAGAAAAATATCCTGTCTGTAAAACTAATCTTAAAAAGCAAATAGAGCTATTCTATGCTAATTATAGCCTTCACCTTGGGTGGAAAAATTATATATCCCTGGCCCTCCAGTTCCTTTTTGGAAGGATTCTGAGGATGGAGAAAGATGGACTTCTTAAGACAGAGCAACACCAGTTAGAGGTTTTGTTTTTGTTTTTTTTCATGTGCCAAGCATTATGCTAAACACACTAAAGAATTCATCCAAAATAACCTGGCCAGGCAAGTTCTATTTTTATCTCTATTTTACAGATCAGGAAACGGAAATATTGAGCAACTCATCAAGGCCACCTGCTCAACTAGCAGTCAGGTCGGTGTGTACATCTTAGGTCAGCAGGCCAAACAGAGGTTCTTGAAGTGTGGTCTCAGGGGCGGCGTGCACTTTGGCTTACCTTAGGGCTTGAAATGTGAGCTCACGGACCTCACCCCACCTGCTCAACCCAACCTCCGAGGGTGAGGTTCGGGAAACTGCTTGGACAGGTATTCCGGGACTCTGGTGTGTGTTTGAGTGTGAGGACCTCTGGTCTCGTGTGTGCTTCTTTCGTATGTTTTAGTAGCCTCCTTGTTTCTTAAAGATGTTTGGCCCTGGGTCACGCCTCCCCCTCTGCCCCAGATCTGATGTCCGAAGTTTAATCTTTAAGCAACCCTTGCTCTTTCCCTTCACCTGCTCTTTCCCTTCAGCCACCGTGTGCATGATATCTGAGGATGCATTTCACACGCACCTCGCATCCTACAAGAGGCATCTCGGCCTTCCCGGAGACGTAGCCCTGGGGCTACAAGATCCCTGACGTGTAGGGACTGGAGCAGGTACTAAGGTTGCTGGAACAGAGCCACCTTCAGTAATAACTACTTCGGCTGCACTGTCCATGTGGCATTTTATAAGTTGGTCTTAGCCAGCCTCACCAATGCATTCAGTTTGCTTTGTAAAATACATCTGTTGAGCTGTGTTGTATTTTAACTGAAGCGTGGTTCACAGGCTCAGGGAATGCTAATGGACTAAAGAAGGAAAGTTCAACCAGGTGTTACTGTAACTGGGTGCTGAATTGCAACAGCCATAAATCAGGCCGAGCAGACAAGCAAATCCCCCAGCCTAATAAAGATTCCCAGGATCCACTCCCTGCATCTGGAACGGAAGCCTCGAGCCCAAGGTGCGGTGAGGTTTTTCGTTGTGTTTTATATGAAAAGTACTTAAAATTCATCTTGCTAACCATCTGCTTGTGTCTACCTTGTGACAATCAGTTGGGTCTAGCAAAGATTGGAGAGATGGCGGGGCATACCAAAAATCTGCAATATTAATTTCCCTAAAAAGCTCACACAAGCTGCCTTGGAAGAGTGGTATCAGCCTAAACCATAGACCCATTTAGAGCTGACTACAAGATTAATGACTTGTCCTGAACTGATTTCCTCCTATTAGCAATCAGTGGGTCTGCTCCATCTGTCATTTCCCTGGAAAGAAAATGTGTGTTTAATTTGCCAGGAACTTCTAACTTGGCTTTGTAAAGAGAGTGACCCGCATACATTTGGTGACGACGCCTTCCAAGTGAATGATATTCGGGTGGTCAAACTGCCCCATGATGCTGGCCTCACTCAGGAAGTCTCTCCTCTGTTTGTCTGTATAACCAGCTTTCAGCGTCTTAATGGCCACACAGATCTCTCTCTTGCCAGGCACTTTGAGACGCCCACTGCACACTTCACCAAATTCACCTTTGGGAGAGAAAAAGAAGTTTGACTGTGGACCAGAAACACATTCAAGAGGAAAGAGTAAGAGCAAACATTTGTTGAGCGCGTATTACACGCCAGGCATAGTGTTCATGTTTCACCAGAGCAAGAGAATTTCATGTTCACAGGTATTTACCTATGTGCATGTACATACAATACACTCATCCGCATTTATATAATCATCCATGGATATGTAATATCCACAAAAAACAAACCAACAGGTTTAGTAAACAGATGCTCAGATACTTACCAACTCCTATGACTTTTTCGATCTTAATGCAAGATGCGTCGATTTCTTTGGCAAATTCCCGAACTGCCTGGTTGGGATCTTCATAGGTAAAGGGGTCCACGTAAGTTCTAACACCTAAACAACACGTGACAGGGTGACCAAACTCCTCTCGAGAGCCACCAATGAACTTCAGCTGTCTCTGTCTAAAAGCACTTAGCACAGTCTGAAAAGTTTTCTTAGCGTGATAGAAATACTTAGCGTTGACACACAAAAGTGCTCCGGTCCTTGCTCTGGTTTTCATTAGTGGGTAAACAAAGAGTGTTAGCTACTTAAAAGACGGCAGCTCTACTGCCTTCCTGGAACATCCTCACACTTCAGGGACACATTTTTAAGAAAACAACTCATCCCAGGCGGAAAATGAGAGTCTCTACAAGGCAATGTGGAACGTGTTAGCTGAATCCTGGTGACTTCATCAATTGTTCGAGTCCTACCCACCGCCTCCGCGCTCCTCCTTTGGTGAAGATAATAAGAACTTTCTTTTCCAACGTCTACATAGTGTCATCTTTTGCCTAATATCTAGAACAATTAAATATGGGATCAACAATTAACAAACTAAGATGGAACCGAGGTTAACCTGGGCAAGAGGGGTAATATCAGAGAATTGATTTAGGAACCTGGCCTCTGTGTTGGATTGTTGGATCTCCTTTTTTTTTTTTTCTTTTTTCTGTTTTTGGGGAAAATATAAAGACATTGGAGTTCCCCTGGAAGCTTTCGCTGGAGAAACATAGCCTGATCATAAATGGTTTGAATACCAGGAAGTGTCATTCCACAACACCCCACAGCCGTTGGAAACAGAATTCAGAACGTGACCTCTGGAGCAGCCCGGAGACGCACTAGTAGTTCCTGGGCATTTCTACCGGCCGTCACACCCCTCCCCCCCTGCCCGAGCTCCTGCGCCACCAGAGAGGGTATGAGACACAGACGGTGCGGTCCCTTTGATTTTTCAGACCTGTCAGTCTTGTCCTCAGACACACACAAAAAATTACAACATTTTTGTTTTTAAAAATATGCACATCACGCACTTGAGAGAGAATGTTTTTAGAAAGAAAAAAACAGGTGAACAAATAAAATGTCGTCAGGCACTGGGAATTCTTTATCTCTTTGGATGATCCGCCCCAAACAATCTTTCTTAAGATTATTCTTCCTACCCCAGCCTCTCTCTTTCTTTTACCTCCATGCTCTGTCTCATAGGGTAGCTATTAGCCACATGTTGCTATTTAAATGTAAATTAGTTACAATTCAATACAATTTAACATTTACTTCCTCCTTCACACGCGCCACGGTTCAAGTATTGAACAGAAGCTGGGGTGATTGGCTAAGGTTGGAGGTGTGGAAGGAGAGCCCCGGCTATCATGGGGAAAGTTCTACCGAGCGGTGTTCCTGAAGAGGTGTCAACCTCGTCCACCTCAGAGCCCTCTCTCTGGCTCAGGTCATTATAGAATTATTTGATCTCATTCTCTGACCCCATTTGGATCAAAAGAACCAAAATCCACTAAAGAAATAGTGATGGTCCTGATTTCCACATATTTTGGAGGGCATAGCAATTACAGTTCAATTCCTTATTCTTTCTTTTTCAAAACTTTTACCTTCTAACATGAAAAAAAAAAAAATTTGTTACCTGTTAAATCTTGCCACCCAGTTACAAAAATGAGCCTGCTGGACCGATACCTCTTCAAGGCAGAGGATAATAGAATGAAAAAAAAAAAAAAAATCTAAAGGAATTTCCCCAACTCCATCTTTAATCTCACTTCCAAGAATCTTAGTTACCTATTTCAGTTTGATAGCCTGAAGCACTATTTGGATAATTCCATGAAATGAATACAGTATGAATAGAATATTATTTCGATATTTCTAAACTGAAAATAAGAGACATACTATACAACTAAAATTATTTTAATCCAATGTTTTGTACCTTGATTCAAATGTTTCTCTTCATCCGCTTCTTGCTTGGCTTTACTGTATTTACTCCGTCTATTAAAACATTTTTAAAAAGAAAATAATTTTCAAAAGCTGAAACAACATACTTTTTTTTTTTGCTACCATAATATAAGTCAGGCAGATATATTAATCACATTTCACAGATGAGAAAACTGAGGTTCACTGGGGGTGAACTGACTGCACTCAAACAACACGTTGAACAAAAAGAACATATTCTGTAATATAACTATAATTTCAAATCCCCAGAAGAAATGTACATTATTGAAGATAGATTTATAAATTTATCGGCTAAATTCCCCCTATGTATTCTAAATTAAAATACGTTTCCACAGATGAATGCTGCATAAATCAAACAGCAATAATGTTCAGTATGTGATAGGTAACTCATTATCATATTATACGATATTCTTCAAACAATCGTTTTGTGGTTATTGGTTTCAGCTGCTGCATACAAAATCCTCAATTATTAATGGAGATTTCAAGGGTAAATATTTGCTTTGTACTGGATTACATTCCTCGCGAGTTTGTAGAAAACTTGCAAAAGTGAAAATGACAAGTTTCCATTTGTAGTCTAATTCTCTTTCCAAAAAACGTAGTCTGGTCTTGCAGCATTCACGCTTTTTCAAAATATCCTCCCGGAGTGAGATCTGGCTTTGCCATTAAGTTTTGGGAAACAGAAATCTTTACTCTATATTAATCTTAAACTAGTAACCTTAATACATTACATATGTATGTGTGTGTATCTGTGTATATATGTGTGTGAAAATATCATGTAGAGAAATTGGAAAATCGACTCAGTTGCTATTACAGCTCTAAAGTTTGGGAAGATGAGACCAAATTAGTGAATACAATGTGGACGTTTATGTTTCTGTCAAAAATGTCAAGTCGACATTGCAGTTTATAATCATCTTGTGTTTTCTCAGAGTTTTAAAGAGATGCATCAAGACTATTACACATGAGGAAGCCGAGGCGCTGGGTGCTCAAGGTTCCCTGAAGGCCAGTGTGGTCCTTTTGGAACCTGGTAACCAAACTCCTGAGTGTGAGCAATAGAGAAGGGTGGATGCTCGTGTGAGAAGAGCCACGGAGAACCCACGGGAGCCGGGCGGGGCGAGGACAGAGGCAGCCCATCCGGTCACCTGTTCCGAGTTTCTCACCCACACGGCTGACCTCGTGTGAGCCACACAGGAGCCTGCTCCACACCAGCCCCTACAGATGTTCTCCGTGTGTACCATTCCCTTGCAAATAATAACACCTTGCACGTTCACACTGCATTTAACTTTTCAAAGTGCTCCCATCACATCTATTATCTCCTCCCCTAACTGTTTGCAAAGCAGGGATCAGCTCAGTAAGCAGAGACCCAGCCACTCGAGTTAGCGGTGAAGCATGTGTAATTCAAACCCTGATCACAGCTTGCCTCTTCAGTTTGCAGTGAACTTTGGGAACAGCCTTCGCATCTATTATGTAATTGCATCTTCACCACAACTCTGTGGAAGCAGCCAGGCAGACACACGCTCTGTCGTCCCACGGTGCACACGAGGGAAGGGGGCAGCAGGCGAGAGATCGCCCACGATCCTCTCAGCCAGTACTGGAGTGTGTCTGCCTGAGCTGGCTGACACTTGTCTCTCGGAGTGGAGATGAAGTGATGTGACGGTGTGAGAGCTCATCATAAGTGATGTTACATCTGATATCCGTAAACCCACTTAAATTGCATTCCACTCTGCTTTGAAAGTGACTGCTTCATCAAGGAAACGAAACAAGCCTAGGTATGCGGCAACCAAATATTAGGAAGAAAGATGCAGTCCCCTCCAAACCTCTCCCCATCCTTCCCCTTGTAAAGGGAACAGAAGAGTGTTACATCGGGGACTATGAAAACAACATTTCATGTCAGGAAACTCGTGGCTACCTCCCAAGGGTGTGATAGGGTCCTGGCAGCCTGGGAGATTATATCTTATCAGAGGTCCTAAAAGCATTATCTAAAATTACAAGTATATCTTTTAAACCACTTCAGATCTCCAATACTGATCTGAATGCCTTTCTTTTAAAAAGAGGAGGAAAAAAACCATGCACAGAGCAGGAGAACTTCGGTTCCAACTTGAAGTGTATCAAAATCCCTGGCATGCACCTCTAGGAACAAGTGGTCTCAGACTGCCAGGGGTGGGCTTATCTGTTTTATATCAAGCACATTCATTATATATGTGCAAACCCGAAGGAAATGTAAAATGGCAGGGACCATTAATTATAAGGCTGACACGTCCATCCCTTCCCCAGACTTCTAAACAGAGAGGGGGGTGGGGATTAAATTAGAGGTGAAACACATTTTTTTTTTTTTTTTAGGCTAAAACACTTTATTATTTCTTATGACTTAGCAAGAAAAACAAAAAGGATCGGGAGGGGAGAAAATAGCTCAGTTTAGCTTGGTGTCTTATTTATTTATTTATTTATTTTCTTTCTGCTACGTCTTCCATTTTAGAGGCGGAACAACTCCTTTACTTTGGAGTGTGACTTGGGGGAGAGGACCCTAATAAGGGACTGGGGATGCTGGGAGAGAGCCACTAGAATTACTGTTCAGAGACTAATTGTAGCCTATTAGCTTTTTAATAATACCTTGAACACTGAAAGGCCTCCGTCCTGCTCTGCCCTGGTCACCTGATGACCCGTTCTCCTTGTCTCAGGGTAGGACAATGTGGCCTTTATCGTCCCAAGAAGAAAGCCCACTGAAGAGGATCACTGGGTCAGCCAGCCTGGAGAAAGCCACGCCCCTCGGATGGGCTGACCCTGTCCTGACATCCCGAGCAGATCTCATGAACGCGGAAGAAAGTGTGTGTTGAAGGTTTCTAATTGCTGAGATGTGGGCAAGCTGGTTCAAACAGGGCGAGGAGGGGTGTGGCTGGGCAGCCAGTGTTCCAGACGCAAACATGGGACCTGTCAGCTACAGGCTCCATAGAAAGGGCCCCTCTGCAGGTGGAATTGAGAGCGAAGCCCTCTGCCTGTCAAACGGAGGCGGCAAAGGGGATGACATTGTTGAGGACCAGCGAGGGCCCCAGCCTGTTCCTGGTACCTTGACCAGCCTCACTAAAGCACCCCAAACAGTGGAGGGGAAAGGGACCAGCACAGCAGAAACCCCACTTTCATTAAAACTCTCACTGAGGCCCTGGCCGGTTTGGTTCAGCGGTTCAAGCGTTGGCCTGTGGTCCAGAGAGACCTGGGTTCAGTTCCCGCTAAGGGCACGTACCTCGGTTGCAGTTTGTCCCCAGCCCTGGTTGGGTTGTGCAGGTGGCAGCCACTCGATGTGTCCCTTTCACGTCGATGTTTCTCTCTCTCTCTTTCCCTCCCACTCTATCTGAACAAAAAATGGAAAAATGTCCTCGGGTGAGGATAAAAAAGCAAACAACAACAAAAAAACTCTCACTTATTTGTGAAATATAATGAACTAAACAAACTGATGAACAAAATTGACCCAGAGACATAGAGATAGGGCAGACTGACAAACCCCAGAAGAGGGGGTGTTGGGGGTGGAGATCAACCACAGAACTTACATGCATGTATGCATAACCAATGGGCACGGACAACAAAGCTGGGGAAGGGGTGGTGGGGATGGGGAGGAGGGTGTCAATGGGGGGAAAGGGGGAAACATCTGTAACAAAACTAATTAATAAAAATAATTTAAAAAATAAAAAAATAAAATTAGTCTTGGGAAAAAAACAAAAAAAACACTAGCTTCCCTGCCCAAGTGGATGGATTTGATTGATGTGGTTCAGTGTTCCAAAACTAATTAGTAAAAGGTGAGCAATTTATTCCGCTAAAGTGCGGATTAAAGAAGACCAAGCAAGGTGATTACTAGCCCAGCTCCAGGAGGACCCTTTCCAGTGCTCACGGCATCCCCCACGACGACTCGGAGAAGACATCCTTTCTTCTCCCCTTCCTTAAGTTGCTGTTGTTCTCGCAACAAATGATGTCTAAATGTTCTTCATGAGCAACATTTTGAAATGGTTGTTTTGAACCACATGATTGCGCAAAGGTTGTCTGGAAACGTTTCTGCAGTGCGGTCTGCCCCTAATTGTATGAACTGACACGGCCTCATCAGAGCCAATTTAGGTGACCATTTAAGTGCCTTCATCCTTATGTGCTCATCATGAGGTCACCAGGGAAAGGGAGACGCAGTCTGAGTGGAAACTGCTTCAGCATTACATGGACCATTGGCTTCAGAGTGGAAAGTCTTAACCTTCCTAAGAAGACAAAACTAACTTGCAATGTCTGGCTTTATAATAATGCATTATTAGACTTGCACATTAATTCCCAGATTACAAGTATTACCGACATCACTGAGCAGACTCTTAAAATTTTCGTTCAATAGAAATGCCGATGTTAGCTTTTGACGTAAGTCAAATTTCCAGTTAAAAAGACATTAAAATAATCTATTTATGCCGGTATTGGATATCAGGAGAGATGGACTTCTGTCCTGATCAGACCGCTAACTAGCTGTGTGACCTGGGTTCAGTTCATTGTTTAATCTCCTCTCCAGACCTCAAGTCCCTCCTATAGGAGATGCCAGTGTTCGCATCCTGCAGTTTCCTAAACCAGACATAGGCATGGCTCCCGCACAAATTCTGCCATAGACACCTCATGTTTTTCTTGAATTCAATGCACGTCTTTATCTTAATTCAGGTGAAAGGGGTCCTTTGTAACCCTAACAGAAATGGAAACCCAGTATTACCCCCAATCATCATCAGGACGGTATCAGTGTGGCTTAAGCCTGGTTAGCAGCCAACATTTGTCTCCGATCACCAAACTGTCCTTTAGAAAAGACAGAGTCATCTTGTGTTCTAGTCCTTTCTTAACAGGGATTTTCACACTTAAAAATAAAGTACTGTTCGGGGAAGACACACTAGCCTAAAGCAACCCAAATTAGTACTCTCCGGTATGCTTCTAGAAGAAACCTGAAGAAATCATTCCTATAACGGTTTGGGAGTGTCCTGGAAACGTAACACATTGGACCCTTCTTCCTGGAGGGCTTGATCTCATCACTGCATTCTATGATGTCACTGTCAGTGGTCTTTTCAAAACCACTTGGAAAAGCAAAGCAGTTACGCTGCAGAGCTGACAAGTGTGTGCCTACGGGGAGATGGCGCATGTGCAGTTTGCAATGACATTTCCAGGGACAGCGTCCCATGGGTACAAGAAGAGCTGCACCCTACACCAAAAAGCTGATGAGATCCTTACAACATCACTCGAGTGAGAGGACATTGATCAAAAATGCCGCAAAGAATGTAAGCTAACAGAAGGTGGGCCGTGAAAACAGAGAGTGTATCACGGGCAACCTACCTCGCACAACATATCGTTTTAAACACATAAAGTGTCTGCACGTCATAGTGTGACCCTGTCACTGAGGTCCCTCAATGTTGATGCACCCAGGTCAGCCAGGAGCAAAACACGGATCTTCTCAGTGAAAAAACTAGAAGCTTATTTTGACCTCATGCTCAGGCCTCTTAGTATAAAGCCAACCTTATGAAACAAATGACATAATTACTATAAAAAAATATTTTAAAATCCTAGGAAGATACCAGCTGTGAGCCTGAGGCCGTTTCCTCTTCCTTAAAGGACAAACGAGCACCAAACAGACTTTCTCTTTGAGGTGGTCAGAGGGACTGAAACGCTCTCCCTCGAGGGTCCCCAGCAGTGTCGGATTCACGGGGAGGGGAGTGACCTGGTGAGGGGTCTGTCCCTAGCGTCCCTCCTGCCACCCACATTCTGTGGCTCTAGGAAGCCGGAAGCTGCCCCTGCCTCTCCAGGAGGAGGCCTCTCATCCGGTGCTCTCCCTGATGGGGTTGCAGGTGATGAGATCATGGTGTGGGCACCACCGTGCCTCTCCCTCGGACGCTCACTACTGTCTCCTCGCTCTCCACCCTTTCTTGTCCCATTTCAGCCCGTGCAGTGGGACATGACAGAGCACACGGCTGCGCGTGGGGAAGAATTAGCTGAGTGTGCAGGCCCGGCGCAGCCTGGCAGCTACCTGGCTCCAGGCGGCCCTCGCCGTGACAGCTTTATGGCCAACACTAAAGCAGAATCAATAGGAGGGCAAGGGGTTGACGTTTCATTTTCTAAAAAGTGATCCATTGAGGACCAATCACCAGGCAGTGTTTATCAGCCTTGGGAAGTGACTTTTTTTTTTTAAATGGGAAGGAAGGGGCAGGAATCGTCGCTGGGGAGCTGACAGGCTCGATTCTCTAAGGTGGGGGCTCCTAATTGGAAATCCGATGCATCCTGCTATCAATCCTGCCTTAAATAATAAAGTGATCAATGAGAGCGGAGAGGAAATTAAGTCATCAGGCTGGAGAAGCTGTTTTTCTAGAACGATGGCTTTTAATAAAGTTGTCTTCTTGCATTATATTTTCCTTCCTTTTCTTTCAAGCAGAACATCCAAGAGAAACTTTTAATGAGGGGACTTATTTCTAATGACTCTGGTTTGACTGCTATATTCAGGGCAACTTAAGATTAAAAAACAAACAGGTAAACCTAAAGGAACGTTGAACTGCAACTAGAAGGTGCTTCCAGCCGACATCAGAGAGAAGACGGAGACACAAGAAGTGACCCACTTTCTGGACACACACGTTACTTGTCTCAAATGTCCCTGAGATCACACGGTGCTGGACCGCAGCCAGTGTGTTCTGGGAGGTGAAAGTAATTAATAACGTGCTTCTATTTTTAGACTTGTAAACATCTGTACTTTGTGATAGCAAAAGTTGTTTATATACACAGCAAAATTTTCAAATGCAGAAATATGTAACAATGAAAGCCGGAGCCTACGTAATTTTTATTCTCCCCCATCCGACTCCCTGCTCCCCACTCTCAGATGGACATATATCGATGTGTACTATTCCCCAAGTGAGTGCCTGGCGGGTATATACGTACACGCAATTAAACGGCAGTGAACAAGAAAGTTGTCCTTTGTGGTTGACTTCCAAAATTCATACCAGGAAGAAAAAAGCACACTGAAAATTCACATTGCGTTCAGGCCAGTTAAACTCCCCAGAGGCCGAGATATCCCACACGTCGGACGGGCCAGGCATGGGTGTCTGTCTGTGTGCCTCGTGGAGGCAAGGACAGGCCTGTGGTACATGGGCCGTCTTCACTGTCCGATCTCACTCACCTAGTCAGAGACTGGGCGCCCCAAAAAACTAACGGGGTGACAGATGCGGGTGTCCCGCACCACGAGCAGCTGCTCCACGCTGTGTTAGAGCGGCACACTGATCTCTATGCAAGAGGACATTTTGGAGAGTAAGGGTGGAGACACGATATTAATAAATACATGTGACCTCTGGGACCACATCCAGGCCAAGTAAGATAGATACATGGTCATCAACTTAATTATAATGTATCATCCCAGTGAGGGAAATATGCCCAGAGGCCTATTTTTTTTTTTAATCCTAACCCGAGGACATTTTTTTTGTATTTATCTTTAGATAGAGCGGGAGGGAAAGAGAGAGAGAAACATCAATGTGAGAGAGACACATAGACTGGCTTCCACCCGCGCAACCCCAACCGAGCCGGGGACAAACTGCAAACAAGGTACTTGCGGCTGATGCTCTAACCACTGAGCACCCGGCCAGGGCGCAGAGGCCTGTTCTGGACAACACTGAGCTCACCAACAGAGGCAGACCGCAGCGTGCCACAGGGGCCTGAGAGCCCGCGAGGCTACGGGCCCCACAGAAGCTCTAACACGAGGCCGCTGAAATGACCCTGGGCAAGTGCTACATCTTTCTGAAGAATGTTTTCCTCTCCAATCACATAAAAAGGTTTATATTTAAGACGATAATTTTGACATTCTTAGGTTGTCCATTTTTTGTGGGTTTGTTTGCTTTCCCCAAAGACTCCCCTTTGGCGTAGGGGTGATGATCAGAGAAGGGGCAGCATCACTCACAGGAGGCAAAGGAGGCCTAGATGAGGGCGCAGGCTGAGGAAGGGCAGCGCCCCCCCCCCCCAATTCCTCCAGAGGCCCAGACAGGGTTAATAAGTAGTGGAGGCAACAGCAATAAGAACATCAAGTTCAAAGGCACATGCTCCCCAATCATTTTTAATTCCTTTTTCCTTCGATTATTTATAAAGTGTCAGGTTAGATTCTAACGTGCTGTGTTAGATTATTTCCGAGGGCGATGCAGTGCCTCCCATGGGCTCCGTGGTATTGTCTGGAAGTGCAGAAGCACCTACTGTGTGCCCTAAGACCTGCTTCGCCCATCCAGTGTCTCCCCTCTCTTTGACGCAGATTTCATTATCCCCATTTTACGAAAGGAAAACGACCATGCAAAGAGGTGAAGTAATTTAGCTGACAAATGGCAGAGCACACATTGTGGTCCCAAGTTTTACACGGCTTTCTCTCTCTCTCTCTCTTTTTTTTTGCCTTTGGCAGTAAGTCCAAGCTTAAGAGACATATAAATGTAACACCTTCCAGCTTAGAGTATCTAGCGATCTCCCCCTGGCTTGCTTTCCAGCTTGGTTTCCTGGAATTAGTGGGGTCTTTCCAGGCCCTCAGCTCTGAGGCTCACACCAGGGCACAGCCAGCAGCTCCGGGAGGGTGTGTGGAGATCAAAGCCAACAGAAGGGGCTTGAGATGCAAATGCTGTGTTTATAATGCTAATCAAAGCCTCGGCTTTGTGTGGAGGGGACAAAAAGCTCCCTCATAAAAACGGGGGAGGGAGGGTTGTTCAGTGAGTGGCTTAAGTGCTTACCTCCTGCTGATGACAAAGGCCGCGATGAGAATGACCACTAGCACCACGCTGCCGGAGACGGACACCAGAAGGACTGTGGAGTTGGCCCCATCTCCGATGATCCGGGAAGGCACTGGCAAAGACAGTCGCACAAGGGTCACCTTTGGGGAGGTCCTAAGGGGCAGCACTTCTGACTGGGTCAAGTTTCAAATTTCTGAAGCCGGTTAGAATGCTCACAGCTTCTTTGCCCTTCATTAAGGATTCGCGCAACCGCGTTTTCTAAGGCCGCCTTAATGAGACAAGGGCATTCTTTTCATAATTGTATGAAGACGGTCCCCCAGATTTTTATTAAATTCTATGGTAAACATTACAACTCAGTTTGTTTTTTTTTTCCTTCTTCTTCTTTTCCTTTCTACTCTCAGCCCTAACACTTCCATAAACACCTGATGCATTCCTTAGTGGGACATTTCAGAAAGGACAAGCAATTTTGAATGTTCCTTTCTCTCCAACCCCCCCAAATCTATCGAAAACCTGCCTATTATTATCCAGTTGCAAAGACCACTTCCTCCTTGAAGGCTGCCAGGAGAATCCAAAGGATGTGAAACCCCTTTGGATTAAATTCGGGTGCACTTTCTCTTCTGCTTCTGTTTTCATTCTTATTTTAGTTGATAACTTGTGGATAACATTACTTTCTAGGACTGATGTCGGAAGTTCTGCTCCACCATCTCCTCATCAAGTAGGCTCAGTCTTGGTTAGTTAATTATGGGATTGGAGCTTATCTTATGTCACCTGCTTGTTGATGGGAATGCCCTCTGTTAATATTTTGGATTCGATCAACCAGTTGATACAACTCACAATGTTGAAAGAGTTGATGTATTTGCCCCAAAGAGCTTAAAACATGCAAACTGGTCTGACTTCATTAAAAAAGATTCCTAGAAATAAATAGGAAAGAAAAAAGATTGACCCCTCTTCTCCAATGTTCCCAGGAGGAACATGTCCTAGCTAACGCAACTTTCACTTGGTTCTGCAATCTCATTTCTCATGGTTTAGAGAACGCTGAGAACAAACACACAAATAAAAGAACAGACAACAGTGTTTTCAGTCACCTGAAAACACAGGTCAGATGGTACTATCTGAAAAACACCTTTCCCTAAGTAGCATGAGGTGTTCTTGGTTAGCAGCGAAATGTTTGCCTAACCCAACGCCACGCACAGCTCCTTGGCTGTCACTGTAACGGGAAGTGCCCTGCATGGAAAAAGAACCTGGGCACTTGTTACCTGTGTTGGTTGTGACTTCCAGGGGCTCACTGAAGTCTCCGTAGCCAGCCGCTGTTCTGGCCCGGACATGGAAAACATAGGAAGTCAGAGGGTTCAGACCTTTGATATCTGTGTTCCTGGCAGCTGTCCGGACGATGCGATAGCTGCGCTCATTCTGATCCTACATCACGGAAAGATAAGGCGGAGAAAGGGCAAAATAAATGCTCCGCTATTCTAGGCACAAAGTTAAAGGGGCCGAGCCAGTCTACTCAGAAGCGGAAAGAAAACGGGGATCGAGAAACTCTCTAAGCCCTGTATTCCCTTCAGTGTTAGAAGTACTGCTGTGACTCCTTTCGATGTGGAAAGAGATGCAGAATTCTTGTATGATCATTTTTGACACTGAGCATATTCAGATCTTTGCTCATAACCCTTTTTGAAAAGAATATTAGGTGATGGTCGGTAGCTCTTCTCACTCCACACCCAGTAATTTAACAGAAATAACTGTAAGAAGTTTCCTGTCTTTTTCTATTTTCCTGCTAGAAGCTGTCAAGTGTTGTAATCTGGTTTCAATGAAAAAAAGAAAAAAATTCTGTCCCTTTTCTGCTTTTAATAAGGAACCCAATAAATGGTCATCTTTAAAAAGAAAGAGAAGACAATGGCTCATTTTCTAGACTGAATTCTGTCCTTTAAGAGAGACTAGTTATTTGTAAAAATAATGTCTTTCTACGACTTTAAGAGGCAGAAGAATGTAATTTCCTTCCCCCGATTTTCTCTTAAAAGTTATCAAAAGTCACACCTTGACTCTGAATAGCAGTGATCTACTTAAACAGATTATTATTTCTACATTGATGAGTCACGCTCCTGACAGAGGTTTAGAGATTAGAACTAGCTATCTTGATTTCCATTGCTAGAAAGAAAGAAAAAATATGGTTATATTAGAATGCAATGTGGTTTTTTTTTTTCTTTCTGTTTTGGAAGATAACCAACTTAAAACATAAAATTCATAACCGGATTTGATTAAGAAGCAAAACGCATTTGGCTTTGAGATTCACTGGTATTCAAAGATTTATAACTGCTCAAAAACTAGACATGAAAAAAGGGAGGAGGGAGGGAGGGAGGGAGGGAGGGAGGGAGGGAGGGAGGGAGGGAGGAACCCTGTCTATTCAGGTAATACCTTCTCGTAATACTTGACTTCATACTCCAGGATCACCCCATTGGGCCGATCTGGTTCCAGCCAAGCCAGAGCAACACTGTATCTGGTGACTTCTTTAGCCTGGACCAAAGCAATGGATGATGGTGCTGTTGAGAAAAACAAACAAACAAACAAATTTTTTAAAAAAAGTTTATTTCAAAAGGGAAAAAATTCGTGGTATAGCCCTGGTCGGTTTGGCTCAGCGGTTAGAGCTTTGGCCTGTGGTCCAGAGAGACCCGGGTTCGGTTCCCGCTAAGGGCACGTATGTCGGTTGCAGTTTGTCCCCGGCCCCAGTTGGGGTCGTGTGGGAGGCAGCCACTCGATGTGTCCCTTTCACGTTGATGTTTCTCTCTCTCTCACTTCCTCTCTCTTCCTCCCACTCTACCTGAACAAAAATGGAAAAATGTCCCCGGGTGAGGATAAAAAAAAAAAAAAAAAAAATTAGTGGTATCAGTCCATAGTTTCATCTGACTTAAGGAAAATGTGAAGGATTGTCTCGTCTTCCTCCCAATCCCCACTTGGCTCTTCCCCTGTACAAAAGCAAATCATATACTCTTTTTAGGGTTCTCTCCAGTATCATGTTGTGCATGGTTTGTCTTAGAAAAATAATCTAAGAAAAAAATAAAACCCGGTCGGTGCCCGGGCCCATGGCAGCAAGTCCACAGCTCCTGTGCCCAGTCCTCAAAGCAGGCTGCAGGCATAGAGAGAGCGGTCTGCTTGTGCCTCTCTGCAAGCCTGTGCAGGCCTCCGGATGGCTCCTGTAAGTCCAGGGAGCCTGCATCTCGTCCTACTTGAGTGCCATCTTGCTGCTTTTTAACTTTGTATAGCAAGGGGATTCGCGACTCTTCCAAGGGGACCGGCGGGAAGGCCACAGGCAAACAGTTCACACGCTTTCCAATATAAATAAGAGCACTGCTTAATTACCAGTGAAAGTTTCCAGTCTGAGCACAGCCATGCCAATAATGGAGCACACACATAAAGCGATGGTGGCCTCTCTGGACATACGTGGCGTTTTGCAGTGATTTTATAAGAGTTGAATTATTGCCTTTGCCTGCTGAGTAGCAAACCTTCTTTCCACTGGGAAAGACACACACGCCGTCCTGCACGGGGCGTGCTGGCAGGGTGGGGAGGAGGAGCCAGGGGAGAGGGACACCCCCAGTCTGACGAATGCCTGCTTCCCCACAGCGGGGTCACAGCGCCAGCCAGCCGCTGTTGCGCTCCACGGTGACTGACAACGGTACAGATGTGCCTCTCCGGGGAGGACAGGAAGCAGTCATGAGATTTGCAAGCTTATCTACCAAAGCTGGTTACAGAACCAGAGATCAGAGCTCTTCCTCAATTGAATGGATATTCTGTTTTGTTCCCAAATTATGAAACCACATGAAAATGTCAAAATAACCACTGAGGAACAACAGCGTGGCGTTGAGTCTTCCTGCTGCTCTCCTCCAACACCCCCCCACACACACACACACCCCTGCCAAACCCTAACTTGAGAAACAAATAAAATAAATTGTGACTGGAGATGGAACAGGGCAGGCTTCAAACCCACCTGACCAGACCAGACAGGTATGTATCGACGGCAAGGGAAGCAGACACACCATAGTCACACATCCAGCACGGAGCATCTCTCGAAGACAGTCATGTGAAAGCCCAGCATCTTTGTAATGGGTGCCTCCAGACAGCCACATATGCTACACCTCTCTCTCTCTCTCTCTCTCTCTCTCCTCCTCTCCCTCTCTCTCCCTCCCTCTCTCTCCCTCTCCCAAAGCAATTCCAGATGGGACCCCACATAAATACTAGGGAAGATGCAGTGGGTACACGTGTCCTCCAGCGACGGCAACCCCAAGGTTACTAGCGCCGAGCTGGGTGAACAGAGCTGCATGCAGCAGACATCTGGAAGCCACTGAACATCTGAAGAAAATGAAAACCGGAAATGTGCTCATTAGCTGTATTAAAGCTCCCCTCCCCCAACACACACACACACACACACACACACACACACACACACACACCCCTTCTCTTTCTCTGCTGGTTGACACAGAGCCATTGTCCAGCCACACACAGGGAGCGACTTTCTTAAACACAGAGTTAGCAAGGAAGCACGGAGGCTGCTGGCCCTGAAAAGCCATTTCGCTCCAGGTAATGAATATATTGCCTAACAGGGCACTCTGGCATACACTCCATAAAAAGGGGCTCTTTAATCTCTGATGTTCAGGACTGGGAAATGAAATAGAAAAGCGAGGCCGTTAGAAAGAAAGCAGGAGGGAAGAAATCATGAAGTTATAAAATGAACTTTCTCTCAGCAACGGCCTGGGTCAGAGCCTGGTAATCAACAGATTTCGCGGAGAGGAATTGCCCGGCGGCCCTTGCAGCGCACTGATGAACTGAGCAGGGTTCCCCCGGCTGGCCGCCACTCAGGGCTGCATGTGGGAGATGAATCCTATTTCCATTTCCGAAGTTGGAGCAGGGGTGCCCGGTGCCCATTCAAAGCAATATGAGCTCCGCCGAACTGCTCCACAAATGTCAGCCGGGAGTTAACAAGGTGACCATTTAACGGACAGACTCTTTCCCAGGCAGCCCCACTTGGGAAAGCCACGGGCACCCAGGTGAAAACAGACCAACAGAGCGGACGGGCCTCGGCTGTCGCAAAACCGGAGGGAAATGAGGAGGAAGAGGGAAGTGGATAACTAGCTGTAATTCACAGGGAGGGTGGCGTCGCTGGCTGTGCAGTTGAGTTCTTGCTGGACAGGTGTTTCTCAGAACAGCAGCTTTATCCGGCCACAGCGACAAAAGCCATCCATGGCCAAGTGAGGCTGAGAAACATACTTGAAAGAGGTCACTGATGGGCAGTCCAGCCGGTGCCCTGCTCTCCATGGGGGGCACTACCTACCTTCTCTGCTAAGAAAAACAGCCAATCAGGCAAAGCTGGGCCTTGCCACAAGGCCTCTTTGGATTGAAGAGGCAACAGGTTGTACCCTGCATTACAAACCACCTAAGGTCCTTCCCTCGCCCTTCCTACCAGGCTTCCCAGACAGCCTCGGGCTCTCCTCCTGGAAGCCACCACCCGCTATGGCTGCCCGTGGAGCACTCCCCGAGAGAGGGCCTTTGGCAATGGTATTTCTCAAGGGCCTCTCCCTACCCCAGTGGCTCCCCAGAATTAGTTCTCTCATGTCACCCGTATAATTAATTGCCGGCACAGCCCCTCTGCATCTTGTACTACGACTGAAGCAATACTTTGCTTACATTGACACGCCACTTCACTTCAAAAGGAAGCATCCCATTACTGTTATCACTTGCAACAATGGCTAGCAACCCTGAAAATGGAAATAACATCTAAGTAAAACGATGCTCTCCATGTTTGCCCGATACTCTTGCCTCGCCAGGCTTTGTCAAAATACACAGCTAAGCCAGAGTTTGGGAGATTGGAAAAGAAACTGATGTTCACATAGGGCAATTCATTACTATGTAGCATGCTGGGTCTTCCCTGAAATCGTCTCTGATGGTATGTTTCCACACTCGGGTAAACACTGCCAAAGTCTACTCAGTTCAGAAATGTTCTGGATCCTGAGTCCCAACAGCCCAGGGCTCTGCCCTTTGCTAATCGAATTAGAAGAAGAAATAACAGACGAATACAACAACAGATTGGACCTTTGTCCCAAATATGTGATTCGGTGAGCGCTTTGACAAATCAATGCCCTAATTCAAAAGGGGCTTCTCATTCATAGTGGGAGTTTTGGTCAACACGAAGAGACCAAGCGGAGAAAAGTCCTGTCGCCTGTCACTTCCCTGATTTGCACTCTGAGGTCTTGTGGAGACAGGGAGACAGGCCCTGATCTTCCCTCCAGCGTGTCTTTAATGAGCACCAACGAAACAAGACATAGAAGGGGAAGGACACGCAAAGCTGTGTCAAATACAACTCTTGGTATCACATTAAGTACCACCTTATCCTTTCGATTCTTCTTAACTGAAAACAAAATGAATAAACCCACACACACAGATGGGAAATTTTTGTAGTAGCCTCAGAGGAAAGACATTCTTTAATGTCAGCTCAGAGGACCCCTTTTCTAGACCTCAAGAGGAGACACTTCCTGTGAACCTTCTCTTTATCCAGGTTCTCTCATGGCAACAGGGAGAAGCAAGAGGCGGGTGCTTCCTCCCTACACTGTGTCTTGGGATACTCAATGCACCTGTTTCAGAGTCAGATGAAAAACCAGGAGGGAGCCGAGGACTGATGGACGTATCCTTACTGAAAGGAAGAGATGCATCTCGGACTGAAAAGCATTCCTATCTACCCAGACCTTTTCCTATCTACCAAACGTACAACAGGTGTTTGCTGTAATGGAAGTCTTGTCCCTGTGGACCTAAGCAGGCATTCTTTATGGCTAGAATTTTGACATAACATGTAGCAAAAAGGTGGTCATGCTTGTGGACAGTAGTGTGGTTAAAAAAGGTGACTGATAGATGTAAAAATCACAAGGACAAGAACTACTGAAGGGTAGTGTTTTTGTTTTTGTTTTTAATTTGTGATTTAATGCCATTAAGTTCTTCATGTCCCAAGTTTTGAAGCAGAATTTCCAAAGGCCAATAGATGCCCATACTTCGCTGAATAAATACAGTGACTGCAATAAGAGACAAGAACAGGGAGAAATGCAGTGTGGGTTGCAGAAAAAACCATGGGTGGGTTTAGAGAAATGTTGGGGAGCATGGTCAAGATTTGCAGGGACAACGAGAAGGCAGAAAAGCAAAACGGAACCCTGAACAGATGTGTGCTTCTGCAGATATACTAGAATTTTCAGGAAACACTAGCACCCTGGTTCTAGAATGTGCAAAATGAGCTGAAGATGAAAATATATGTGATCTATATACTGAAAGCATTCTTTACTAATTTGTTGGGAACAAGAGATACACTTTAAAAGGATTTGGGATAAAATTCCAGGTTTGATATTTACTAGCTGCCATCCTGGGCAAGTCACTCAGATTTTCTCACCTCAGCTCCTCCATGTGTAAAACACCTTCCCTTCCACATACAAGCATGTGAGCTGTTTGAATACACTTTCCACAAGGAGAGGGTTTCACCTTGTTCATCGCTGCATCCTTACTGTCTAAGATCACGTCTGGCACGTAGCCTCTGCTCAATAAATATGTCAAGTGTATAAAAGTGAACTAAATGTTACAATCTATCTGAAATAGTCTTTGCAGACAACAAAAACATTTTCTAAATATAAAATACCAGAAGTCAGTCATCCCTAAAACAACTCTTTTATCTGCACCTGTTTCAGATGACCTCTGGTGGGCTTGGTTAACTAAGATCTTGATAATTAAGTAAGAGGGAAGCAAATGACATTCCTAATTATAATTGGAGTCTCTGTTTTCTCCGGGACAGGTGAAACTTCTGAACTTGCATCAAACACACAGCCTGTAAAATGCCATTCAAATGCATGTTTCCATTCAAACTGGTTTCACTGCACCTGTTACGGGCAGCATCTTTTTGGCTGAATTGAGGTGTCGACATCCACTCAGTATTTCTTCTCTGTATCTGGGGGGCACATGCAAACTGTCTTCCTGACTTCCTAACCATGAAGGTGAGTGGTGTCGGGATGTTCCCCGCCCCCAAATCATAATCCTAAATCCAGAGAGAGCCATAGGCATCCCCCTTGTTTCATAATCCATGAACACCCGGAGTTTCTCCAAAGATGCTCCAGTGCAGACGAAGTCAGTCACTGCAGGAAAAGCCTGGAGATCTTGCTGAGGTGTCAGAGCAAAGAGCCCTCTGCCATCAGCGTAGGGGTGGCAGGAGTCAGCATGTGGAACAGACCACTGGGAACACGTAAAATGGTGGTAAAATATCATTTTTTTAAAAAAGATGAAGCACCAACAAAAGAGGGCAAAAGGAAAAATTTGCCAAAGCTTGGAGGCCGCACGGTCTGAGCTTGCCCCCGCATTTTTCCGTGTTCAACATCCTACCTGTCCCTGAGGCCCGGAGGAGCCTTTCCAACCGAATCCCCATTGGCTGTGTGCCTGTGGCTCCATTTGGTTCCGAGCAGACCACAATGCCTCCAGAAGGCACATGTGGGATTTATCTCTGTGTGTGTTTCTGATAAACAGAAACAGTACAGATTAGGGGCTGGATCATGACTTTCTAACGGGGGGACATTTCACAACGAAGAATTACAGGAGATGCTTTGATGTCAAACAGAGGCGGCTCCTTTTAAGAAAATGGTAAATTTAACTTTCTTTGGCTAAAAGCTCAGCAGTTCTCCTCGCTCCCCCATGGCATGAATGCCGTTATTTTCTTTTATCCACTTCCTCAATGACTTGCCATTAAACACCTAGGAGTCATTGTACTGCGGCAGTCTGGTACCCGTGACACCCAAACAGGATGGAGAAGAGAAAAAGACACGAAGAAAAGGAAGAGAGGACACATTCACCGCAAACCTTCACTTGTGGGTGAGCAAAACTCTTTTCTTGTGTCCAGCATCACACGCAGTGAATTAAAAACAGTTTGGGGGAACTTGGTGGGAGGTGAATTAGCTGAAACAGATAGACTGCGTTTCACCACTGGCTCACATTACGTGGGCGGAAGGAATATGGAAGGAAGGAAAAAGATGTAAAGAACGGTTTCCAGCCTGTGGGCAAGGAAGAGTGGAAAAAGCCCTTTATGAAAGTCAAGAAACCTAAGGCGTGGATGTCGGTGGTACACAATGTCCAGTGTTTGGAAGGAAGAAGGCTTAACCACAGCAGGGTCACCCCCCTTCCCAGGACCTTCAAGAGATGATGTTTACTCAAGGGGTCTTCCACGAATAGGAGAAAAAACCCACAGTTCCTACATCTCCCCGCTTAATGCAAAAAGCATATTTAAATTTAATTACTCGGAGCTAAGGTGGTTTTTGTTCCCCCCTTTCTTTCTCATTTCAACTCCACAGCTCTGATTTGCTCTTTATCAAAGGTTTGTGCATTTTAAAATGCTGTCAAGCATCCAAATTAAATGCTTCAGAGCACTAATGATATCCTTGTGATGAAGGGTTCTGCCGTCACAGGGATGCTAAGAACTCTGGTGCTAATATTAATTGCTTTCTTCCACATCCCACCAAAGGGAGGGAAGGGTTTCTCTGAGCTTTTTGCTACCTATGGCACCAAAGAGTGCCAAGTCCATTTTCCCCCACAATTATCACCGCAGCATTTCATAGTACCCAAGAGTGTACAGAGGGCTTTCGTATATACGTGATCTTTGTACTAAATTCAATGAGCTGGTTTAGCCCTCCGCTATTTTTTTTTTTTTTTTAGGTTAAGACCATTAAAAGACTGAATCCTCATCCACCCTCCTTGGATAGGTCACTGATGTAAAATCTCAACTCTGCACCCCACAGCTTCTAGCCGCTGAATCATTAACAAACACCTAAGCACATCTGCTCATAGCCAAGAAGTGAAATTGATTTTACAACCACCCACCCACCCAGCCAACCAATAAAAGGTATAGGAAAACTTGATTGCTCCAAAATTGATATGGAATTATTTTCCTTCAACCAAAGGCCTAGAACCAAATTCTCTATTGAAACCTTAGAAGATTCTGAATTAAAGTTCATTCATATTTAAATATGGAAATATTAATATTAATTAAGCTTTTACTTGAAGTGTATGAGGAGGGCATTCTTTCCCGTACACTGACAGCCAAGGTCAGTACATAGAGTCTATTTTAAACAAATACTGTAACGGTTTCCTTCCTCGCCGAAGGAAACAACAGACCCATGTCCCCAATGACATTCAGAATCTGATTTGGGGACACCGAGGATGCTTTAACTAAGTGACTCAAGAGTAAGAGTGCAAAGCATTTAACTCCAACTCTTACTTTACTTATTTTGCCTGTGAAGTGGGTGGCAGATTGTTTTAGACAAATCTTTTCTAAACTATTAACCACATGTTAAACAATGTTCTTCTTAGCCTGTATGTTGAGTGTTTGCATCAGAAATGGAAGGTGCTGGGACTGGCCTCGGCAGCTACCTGTCTGAAGATGGGGCCTCCCTTCCCATGAAGACTGTTTCCTGGGTGGAGCTCCTCAGACAGCACTACATCTCCCAGACCCCTTTACATGCAGGGCTGTCCACAGGGCTGACTTCTGGGCCATGGAATGTGGGTTGACATGATTACTCTTCTTCTAGTCCTGATGCACAGAAATAGCTCCCTTGGGACCCTCCATCCTCCCCAGCTCAGAACCTGCCAGCTGGGGCCCAGGGTCATCTTGGGAGCCCTTCACTGCTTCCCCTCAGCACTACTAACTGGGTACAAGTTGACCAAGAAATAATTTTCTACTGCATCAACCCACGAAGTGACATTTGGGGTTACAACAAATACCCATTTGAGTCAAGTGAAACCCATTCAGCAAAAAAGAGGCATGTTCCTATAGTAACATTTTCATATACTAACTAACAACTAACTAACTAACTAACTAACTAACTAACTAACTAACTAACTAAAGTGCAGTAGTACTGTGGCCTCGGAAAGATGCAGCTTCGGGCCCTCTTAGCAACTTCAGCTCCTAGGCATCCGCAGTGAGCACATTCCCACTCATCTGCGCCCCACTGGTGAGTGCTGCCCCGAGGTCAGCAAGGCAGGAACCAACCTGCAGCTACGCAAGGACATAGTCACAGCCACGGGTCTTCTCTCATGAGGGGATTTAGCAGAATCCCATTACACTGGGCTAGAGTATTGGGCTGAGCTTGTTTAATTCACATGGGAAAAGACAGTGGGGTTCTCGGAATGGTTTGGTGCAGTTTTCCTTTCGGAAAAGAGTTTGCTTAGTCTTCATTGCACAGCTAACAGCTTACACTGTTGAAAACTTGGGCCAAGTGGGTCAGAGCTAAACAGAGAAGAATGAGCCAAGAGATGCTGTTGGCGTCCTCTGCAAGGCGACTTCCACATGTCTGACATCACTCAGTCCTTGCAACCCTTGGAGGTCCTCATAACTACCGTGTTCGATTTCATATCTGGGATCTTATACGGCACAAAGACATTAAATCATAATTTAAGCAAAGCGACAGAATTTCCATTTTAAACTCAAGTCTGCTTGACTCAGAAGTATGTGATTCTCCCTCCACACATCACATGTCCGTAACAACACACACTCTGAGCTAGTGTTTAAGGAGGAACTACTATGTGCCAAGCGTTGGCGTGAATAGCTCGCATGGATTCATTCATGTAATCCTCGCAGAAACCCTATGAGGCAGATACTATTATTGTTTCCATTTTATAGATTAGGGAAATAATGTAGAGAGAGTTTGCATAGCTGGCCCCAAGTGGCAGCTTAGAAGTGGTAACTTCCAAACTCAGGTCCTGGAGCCCGCATTTTGAACCATGGATTTATAAAAAGCCTCCAGTCTCTCCTCCCACGGGTGAGGAGCTGGAGACATGAAGGCTAAGGCTTGTTCTCCCACAGCATCCACAGCAGCATCAGTCACAGAGCGATCTTACTCTGCTGCGTGGTAGGTACAGGACCATCCTAGCGTATTCTTCGTTGCTAAAACCTAGAGGTAAATTAGCCATGACTACTGTTCATAGACAATACTCAAAGCTTTTGATGATGAATCACCTTATATGAGAACTATCTAAAGAGCTAAAAAGAGAATCATCTGAAGTGGGAAAATTCAATTACAAAATAAAATAATAGTATTTTGAGTTACAGAAGTAGGAGACGCAAAGACAGCTTCTGCAAGGTGGGATATGTTATATTCCTTGACCCGGAGTTTGCCTTGCAATCTTGCAATAATTTATTGCATATACACATGAACTTGACTTTTCTGAGATACATACACACACACACACACACACACACACATATACATTTCACAATAAAACTATTAAAAACCAATACAAATATTAACTAAGAGTATGATAGGTGAAATATTAAAGCTATTTTAGGAAGACCCATCCAAAATCTTTAGTTAGCATCTCGGGTACAGATCTAAAATACCATGAAAGATCTCAAGTTTTTGAAAGTTAGGGCTCTTCCTGTTGTTGTTAACTGTTTAATCATTACGCTTAATATGTGAGCCATACAGCAATCTCTGCTCTCTGTAGTAGAGAAAACTCATCCCTGAAAGGTCTGTTTTACTTTTTAAAATAGCTACTATCTTGAATTAGCATTACTACATGTATGGTTATACCATTAGCTGGAGAATTACAAGCGAGGGACAGTTCATCTCAAAACCCAGACCCACACCCCCCCGAGTGGACTGGGAATGACTTAAGTAGCCGGGTGTTTCTGGTGCAGTTCAAGTGTGTCTTCTGTTTTGTCTGGGAGCCGCTTGTTCTACTTTCTCTTTGCTAAGACATTTGTTGGCAGGTTCTGACAAGGAGAGCTCAGGACTTGCCAAGAGAAACATGGCAGGATCCAGCGTGTATTTCCCGTGAAATAAGAATGCCAGTTCCGTGCAAACAGGAAAACAATTCTTTCCACTGGAAGGCAATTTATAATAATTAGCCTGAGCAAGACAACTGTTTCAAGATAAGAAAATGGATGGAGCAAAGCCAGCAACAACAGAAAGATGAAATAACTACAGAAAGATGAATCTTCTCATTGCGCCTCAGTATGTTGAAAAATACCTAGTAGAAAGCTTCATTGAAATTATTTTGTATGTGTCTTGGTGAGACAGGGCGCAGCAGTCTGGGTAACGTGAGCCCCGCTGTGATCACCGACGCTCTCCAAAATTAATCTAGAATATGGATGGTGTAAAGGAAAAAAAGGTTCTCTTCTCTTTAGCAGAAATACAGTACAGAGAGCGGAACAGGATTAGCAGCCGTGAATCAAGGCTTCCGTCCCTTTAGCTGTCAACTCCCCCCGAGAGCGGCAGGCATTCCAATCTGGAAACTGAAAGGCATACTGTGGTTTGCAGGTTCTCTTTGTTACCCAGACAGCTGCTAATCGTCCTGCTGTGTGGGGAACCCCGAGACAATGCTGTAACATTTAGCTTTCTGACATCCCCAAGCCTCTAGATCAGTCCCCAATTAAAGATGTATTAATCACAAACACTAAAAGCCAGGATGATAGATGCACCCAGTATATCTCTGCTCTTGCTCTTTACTTTCCACACTCAGGTTGCTTCATTTACAGGCAGAAATGCTTAAAAGCTTGCTCCAGAAATGGACCAATAAAAAGCCTTACTTCTAATTTCCTACCCCTGAAAAAGCCTTTGAGAAAGAGGTAAGACATTGATCATTCTGCTAAAAGAGCTTGTCTGCTTCAATAAATAGATCTGGTGTGGCTGTTGTCATCTTTACTTTTAAGTGAGATAAGTAATTCAGGAGTGTGGTTTAGCCACTGCTGCAGGGACCCACCCCACAAAATCATCTGTGTAGTTTTAAAAATGCCATTAAATAAACCTAGGATACAAAATATTAATAATATTAATATAGTACCAATAATCTCCTCCAGGTCATGCAAATCACCCTCAGTTCATGTCCCCAAGCAAGAGGGAATAAATGATAACTTATTCTAGATTCACATTGCTGGGACAACAGAAAAGTGTATCGTTGGATGAAGTTCCTTGAATTCCATGCTTTGAAATGTATGTTAATAAATGAGTCTCCAAGTTAGTTTTTCACATTGGTCTCATTTTATAAGAGCCTTGAAAATAGCCTCATTAAAGTCTCCATCAAAAAGTATCACTCATAACTGATTCATAGCTATGACCTGGTAACCAACCCCAAAACAAACAAAGAAAAAAATTTAAAAATAAAAGCAGCTAGCAGGATGGATATTATCATAGAAGCCCCGAATCCAATTATCTTTTTCTCCCCTTACATATCATTTTCATAGAAGGCTCCTAATCACTATAACACAGAATGAAGAGAAAAGCCTGAACCCATGGGGCTTATGTAACCTCGGCAAAACAGCAAGAGCCGTTTCAAGTTATTGGAAATCTTTTGAAATTAGATTTCTTTCTTTCTTTCTTTCTTTCTTTCTTTCTTTCTTTCTTTCTTTCTTTCTTTCTTTCTTTCTTTCTTTCTTTCGTCTTTCTTTCTGTCTTTCTGTGTTTCTCTCTCTCTCTGTCTCTCTTTCTTTCTCTCTGTCTCTCTCTCTCTCTTTCTCTTTCTTTTTCTCCTTCCTTCCTTCCTTCCTTCCTTCCTTCCTTCCTTCCTTCCTTCCTTCCTTCCTTCCTTCCTTCCTTCCTTCCTTCCTTCCTTCCTTCCCTCCTTCCTTCCTAAAGTCTCTGAGGCTAGTGGAACTCACGCGAGACAAGTATCATATTTACAAGGTGCCGGTTGGTGCCAACACAAGGCGCCGAGTTCCTTGGCTTTCAGTGGAGTCTGAATCTATCGTGAATAACTCCTTCCCCATCACCACCACAGTGACAGTCCACTGTCTTCCAAGTTGAAAGACTAGGAAGCCAATTACTGTCACTTATGATGTGAACACCTGTCGACTAAGACCTGGACCGAGACCAATGCCATTACCATACTGCCAGATGGTCGGGCCTCGGACCACTTATTATGGAGTACAGATTCCAGGAGATGACCTAAAGACAGGAAGGTCCAGAGTCCCATTAGTCATCTCCCGAGCCGTCCAATTCTGCATCACTTATACAGTTGGAAGATGATACCTATTTTTCTTAATGGTCGTTTAAAGAGACCCCATGATCAGCTCAAAAAAGTCATGGTATCCATAAATTGAAGATATAAGCTCCTTAACTTGTAAGCATTTTCAGCAGCCAATGTCATTTTTATCTATGAAGTACTTTTTAATAATTCATTTTTGTTTATCTTATTTCACTTTGAGACACATAGGCAGAATAGAGGGGGAAGAACAGAAATAAAAGTGTCTGACAAAGAATAAATTGGAGTATGAAATGACAGGCTGCAGATTGCCACTGGCAGGGTGAGACAGGCAGAGGGAACATTCCGATGTGCTTGTAGTTGCAAACCTACATGTTCTACACAACTTAGAATTATTCCCAGTCCAAAAGTTGCTTGGCTTAAAGAACAATGACTAAATGCTGAGATGTGATGGCCATGGATGATAAAGTAGAATATTGAAAGTAGAAGAGATAGAGATGGAGAAAAAATAGAGATAGAGATAGAAGACCACTCGGGTGAAGCCCTGAGACTCTCCATTTTTAAAAAAATATTTTTTACTAATTTGAGAGACAGAGAGAGAGAGAGAGAGAGAGAGAGACATTGATGAGAGAGAACCATTAATCAGCTGCCTCTTGCACACCCCCTACTGGGGATTGAGCCTGCAACCCTGGCATGTGCCCTGACTGGGAGTTGAACTGGTGACCTCTTAGTACATGGGACAACACTCAACTAACTGAGCCATACCAGCCAGGCTAACACTCTTCATTTTAATCCAAGTTTGGTTTCACTGCATAGAAGTCTGGGAAAGTTCTGAGTACCAAGTATCAAAATACTTAGTGGACAATATCCACGAACCATAGAATACTGAGAAGCTGGTTTTTAGTACTACCTAAGGAAGCCTTTGTTTTATTTGTAGCCAAGTAGTTTCTGTTCAGTTTCTTGCTTGCTATGAAGACAAGCACAAAGAAGTGACTGGTAGTGGAGAGAAGAGATACAGAGACCTTGGGGTTAAATTACAACCAGCACATTTTGTAAATGCTTCATATACAAATGGTCACCACATGCTATGCTCTCAAAAATGTGGCCATGAAATGATACTCTTGCAGGCCTCCTATTTGAAACTCTATCTTTTTGGCACTTCTCTTAAAAGTTATGATAGAGGTTAAGAGAAAGAGCATAATTTATGAGAAGGGATTTTAAGCTTGGGAATTTGCAACCATAGGATTAATTTTTTTTTTTTCAATTTTGGAGTATCCGCCAGATACATAAATTGTATGTGCCAGATCGTTTAAACTCCTGCAGGCATTGTAAGACCGAGGCTGAAACAACAGCGCTATTAAACTTGAAAATAGTAAGGCCAATAGATTGTCTCCAACGGAATCTGTGCTTCAAGTTGACTTTGGTAGTCATGAAGAACAACAAAAAATGTAGCAGGAAACTGATAATTTTTTAGGATTTGAATATTTTTTAACACCAGGAGTTTCACAGCATCTCACTGGGGCCTCTCTTTAACACAACCTGTTGAAGTGTGAAATTCGTAGGACTGGCTCCATCTAGCAGTCAATCTGCAAATACAGGAAGGACCTCATTGGAACAACATCTCACTTAGAAATGGTCCCCAGCATGGTCTCCAGGAAAGACTTTGGAGCAGTTTTATGAAAGTACTCCCTGGGTGTTGGAAAGAAGGAGAAAATCCATCATCCAAAGAACATGTACAGCTAAGGTCATACCTTGAAGACTTAACAGTGAGATTTATTTCTTTTTTAAAATACATTTTTATTGATTTTTTTAGAGAGAGAGGAAAGGAGACAGAGATAGAAACATTGATTCATTGCCTCCTGCACACCCCCTACTGGGGATTGAGCCCAAAACCTGGGCATGTGTCCCGACTAGGAATCGAACCGTGACCTCTCAGTTCACGGAACGACTCTCAATCCACTGAGCCACACTGGCTGGGCAACAGTGAGATTTAAAGGCTTCGCATCTACCATTCTTCCCAAACAACACACTTTATATTATGTAAATATTCCTTATCTATACTACCAGCCTCTTAGAGCCACACCTGAGTTAGCTGACTACTCAGCATCCATGTCTACAATAAGGTATTTGAACAAAATGTGTGGTTTTTTTCTTTATTTTATAATTTTTTTCCATCATTATTTATCTTCCTTATACCCACTTCCACCTCCACCCACCACCCTCCTCACCCCCCACAATCATCACACTGTTGTGCGTGTCCATGAGTTCTTCCTCTATTTTTATTTTTATTTTTCTCAATCCCTACAACTCCCCTAACCCACCAGAGCTGTCTGCCTGCTCTCTAACAAGCAAACAGAAACAGATTTAATGCGTGGTTTTTGTTCTTTTTTTAAACTCTAGGGCCACTGTTCCTGGTCAGAACAAGATCCTCTTAATTTTCACAAGGGAGAGATTTGGCTATATTCACACTCCTTGCTTTCAATGGCAAACAAAGCTACAAAAATCCCAATCACACACTGTGGTGACAATTCGTCTCCTATTTAAAATGGAGAGAAATAAGGTGATGTTAGCTCCAAGAATCCCCAAGCCTCCAAAGGCATCCTCCTAGAAGTTTCCTAAAATCACACTTCCCTAGAATCCTGCAGGACCAAGATCAGATTCAAGGGAATTCCATACAGGCAAGGGCTCCACCGGCAACTCTTAGGATCATCTGTGATTTTCAGATTGAAAAAAAAAAGACCTTGATTATCTTGGAGAGCGAAAGGAACACTTGATTAAGCTCTCAGCCTGCTGCATATTTAAAGTCAATGTCTGTTTGTATGTTGTGAGCCCAGCTTTGATAAAGGAACATGGAGGAAACCGTGCTCTCTCCCACCTGTACACATACGATGTTCAAAACACACTTATTATGCTAAAACATAACAGGGTTGATTCAGGAGGCAGATTTACAGCTCGCAGTATGTTATCTAGACAATGCCAACTCTCCCGGGAGTCATTGTGATCTTCCCCCTTCAGACCTTGTTTTAGTGGATGGACCTCGTCCAGGCCTGTTATGTAGAATGCACCTGTTGGTGGTAGGTCCCTACTGAGCACCCACTGAGAAACGGAAGCTACATATTTAAGTCTGGTTTGTATGCACTGGTCACTGACAAAAGATTCCTAGATAAGATTTTTTTAAAAATAATCTACCCACAGCCTTCACCAAAGAGGCTTCTTTTGATAGTGAGGACAAAACTGCCTGAGAAATTCATGAACATAATTGATCATTTGGAAGATCCCCGGCAAAAGGAAGTGGTCCACCCTTCCCCTTTCTCTGTCCCCCGTCCTTCCAAGAGTGATAGAAAAATAGCACACATATTTCAGATCACTGCCACATCACCCGTGAGATCATTTAAATAGAGTATGTTTTAGAAAGGAGTCCTTGTGCTTTGTCACAACAAAAACCAAAGATTGTTCGGGAATGCCACAATCAAGTTTCGTTAGGGCGGACTGATCAACGTATAGGAATGGACGAAGAAGGAATGGAATGTAAGAGTTGTTTCTTCAGCCTGGTCAGTGTGGCTCAGGGATCGAGCATTGTCCCATGGATTGAAAGATCTGGGTTTAATTCCTGGTCAGGGCACATGCCCAGGTTTTGGGCTCAATCCTCAGTAGGAGGCAGCAAATCGATGTTTCTCTCTCATGCCGATGTTTCTATCTCTCTTCCCTTTCCTCTCTCTCTAAAAAAAATCAATAAAAAAATTCTAAAAAAAAAAGATTTGTTTCTTCAGTGATGTGTCTATATTGCTGCCATTCTGCGGACTGTCCAGCACTCTGTGTACTGAGTTTTGTATGTGGGACCAAATCATTTCCCAATGAAAGCCACTGTGTGCACTAGGCATGAGACCACACCGATGTCTGGTATCGTCTCTCTTTTTCTGTTATTTCAGTTTGGGGGCAGCCTGTGGAAACTTTTTCATTCTTCTGGCATAGGCAATAATTGAGAAAGTGTGTGTGTGTGTGTGTGTGTGTGTGTGTGTGTTGAGGCAAAAGGTAGACACTGGGGAAGACTTGTTTAAAAGGAGACATTTTAATGCTAATGGATAGAGCTAAGTCTTGCTCATCAGGACAAATTACAGTGTAGAACCTGACACCGCGCTCACGAGTTTTGACCTGGGGACAACACGCAGAATGCTCTCTTACTGGACACCCACAAGGAAATGGCACGGGAGCACCCACATTCAGAGACAGCTCTGGATATTGGGTGACACGCCAAATGGATTCTGGGTAGTTCCTGCAGACTTCAGATCTCCGAGTTCAGGATCAGTCCTGCAGCATGGTGGCTGGTTTTCCTGGTGTTTCAAGGGGAAAACTCTTAAAGACATCGGCAGGGGGCTAATGGAAGCTTTGATAAAGTTTCTCTGGATCTTTTTACTAATGCTCAATTGTGAACTGGGGTCCAGAGTCTCCTCTGAGGAGACAGTAATTAATTCAGCCCGTCGGAGTGACAGACAATTTAAAACCTTTGCTCGCTCTCCCCTGTTCATTTCTCTCTCATCTCAGTCGGGCACTTATTTTTTCAAATCCCTTGATGGCTTCCCCAGAGGATGCAAAAGTTGGCAGTAGTATTCAAAGTAGCAAGCACAACTCTGAGAAATAAGAAACAAATCAGAATTAGACTGTCAGGTGTTTAGAGTGAATGTCGCCAAATGGATTTCCCTCCTCACAAATGAACATGTGTGCATATTTCTGCAGGAGCTCAGGAGAAGGAGTCAGGAAAAATAGTGTTCTTGGTCCTGGGTGCATAAATACAACTTTCATTTTTCTGGAGTGAAATATTCTCATCTTAAAAAGAAATGCAGCCCATTTTTTATTTATATGCAATAATTACTACTGGGCTCTACAGACATTTGTCTATGCTGCTCAGTCAACCTTGAAGCTGGATAATTTAGTAGATTCTTTTGGAAGGCTTTTATTATTTTTCTCCTCACCAGGACTTGTGGTACCCACGCTGAATACAAATTCACAAACCCTAGTGCCACACACCAGAAGCTGGGGCATTGTATATGAACAGGTTTATATTATTCTTAATTATAATCATAATTGGTGAGCATGCTTAATAATTATAGGGTGGTAACAATATTCCCTAAACATAAAATTAGCTTATGTACCAAGTTAGAATCAAGAGACTATTCACTTAAAAAAAAAAAAAGTGCATGTTTTTAAAATGTGTGTTTCCTAGGCCTTGTGAGCAAAACCTGGAGCCCTCCACTGGGTCAGAGCCGGTGATGAGGAAACCACAGCCTGGCTTCTCTGAAGCCCATTACGTGTTTATTCAGGCCCAGACAGGACTTTCAAACTAGCTTCTACTTTATAGAACTGTCCCAACAATTACCTACCAACTACAGTTGGCCCTTGAACAATGTGGGGGAGGTTAGGGGCGATGACCCCACACCCTTACAATAAAAAATCCACTTGTAACTTCTGATTAGCCCAAACTCATGGGAAGTCTTCCCCATTGCACAAGCAGTCCATTAACATCTATTTGCTATGTTATATGCATTATATACCGTATTCTAACAATAAAGTAAGCTAGAGAAAAGAAAATGTTATTAAGGTCATAAGAAAGAGAAAATAGCTTTAGAGTAGTTATTGAAAAAAATCCCCATGGAAGAGGACCCGCCCAGTTCAAACCCATGTGGTCAACAGCTCCAAGGCTGCGCAGACGATTTCTCCACAAAGCCTCTCAACGGAATTGCTTCTCGGGTTGTTTGAAAGATTTTCACATGTCTTTGGAAAGCTTTCTGACTTACAGATTTCACTAGTTTTTCATCTTGTGTTTTTCCTTTAACTTTCTTAGACGCAAACAACAACATGGTTTACTTGAGATCAAAGGCAGACGAGAAATCATCTCAGTGAGGAGACACGGGAACGAGCAGCGCATGTTATTATTTAAAGAGAAAGCCGCTGCCAAGATCCAGGAACCATCACACAGCAATGAGCACTGAGAACGCAAGTCTCCAAGAGCATCAGGACCCCTCGGAGAACAGTCCAGCCCACTCCACACAGGCACTCGACCCAACGTCCCTGGGAGAAGACGTGTAGTAGGCAAAGGCGAACTAGTTCGGAATCCCCATTATTTTTGTGAACTCTTGTTTATGCTTTCAAAACCTCTAAAAAGAAAGGGGTCTTGCCAAATATCAAAAGTCTTTCAACTGGGAGATGAACCGAAACGCTGGTCCTCCGTAACCTTTGCTGCGTCACTTCCAGCCAGTGACACCAATGTCTCACCACCTTCCCAGCATCCGTTCTCCCTGGCCCTCCCTCTTGGTTCAGAATTCCAGGGCAGGGTTCAACGCACGGGCAAGATGGGTCATACGGGGTGTGGCAAAAGTAGATCCACAGTTGTGCGTAGGCAAAACCCATTGTTTATTCTTGTGTTATTATTTATTCACCATTGTGTTGTTTTCCATCGGACCCGCGGTAAACCTGCCATTGCCGCACCCTGTGTGTTCTCTGCAGACCCCCGATTCTGTGGGAGCTCCTCAAGCCCACGGGTGGCCTGTGAAAGCAGCCCAGACAATACAAATGAGTGGGGCCTCGTTCCAGCCCAACTTCTCTACGGACTCTGAAATTGCAATTGTATATAATTTCCAAATGTCACAAAATGCTACTTTTCTTTTGGTTATTTTTAACTCCTTATTGATAGGAAAACCACGCTTAGTGACCTGTACAACACCAGGTGGCAGATCCAGATTTGGCCTCTGGGCCATAGTTGGCCAACCCCTCTTAGGGCACTGAGGAAGCCAGAGATTTATGCCTCAACATATCAACAGAGCACCCCCCTTCCTTTTCAGGCTTACAGAAAAGCATTCGTCATATCTCATTTGGGTTTAATATCCCACGTTCATTCTCACAATCACCAGGACTATCTTTCTGTTTGTTATTGTGATCTCAAACCACACCTCAGACCCACCCAGCACTGTCCCTCCCACCAGAACCATTATGGTACGACCTTCTGCTTCAGTACCTTTCAGATCAGGCCAAGCTGGACTTCCTGATGTATTTATGTCCTCCCTGTTCCTTTCTGCTCTTAGACATAATCACGCAATAGTCCCCTCCTTGGCAACCGTATTCATTTCGATCTTGGTAGAGGCAGAATTTTATACATTAAACTAAAGAAGTTTCCAGGAGCCCTCTCCAAAGCTCTGTTCTTCATTTGATAGTTGTAATTTTGCAGCTTTTTAAAAAATTCACCCCAACCTTGTCTAAGCTTCAGACCTCACAACACTTAGAGCCACCATGCCTACAGCACATTCCCTACCTGGTGGCCCTAAGATGCTTCCCTTCCTCCCACCATTACCTGGAAGCTTTCCTCTCACTATCTGGAAGACAGGTAGCAATTATACCCAGTAGGGAGGAGAATTCCCACTGTTCTCCATTATCTCACTCAAAGACCACAATAGGTCTAATTAAAAGATGGCAGAGAAGGAGAGAATGGGAACTTACCAGCTGAGCAATAAAAAGATAGTCGGCCTCTTGTACTTAGTTATTTTCCTTTCTCTACTCATTATTTTGGTTACATTAAATGTATCACTCCTTGACAGAGTTCACTGGTTATTTTCACTGTCAAGAAATGTGCAAATCAACAAAGAGGTGCGAGCATCTCAGGTGCGCTGTGCAGGGGCATCCTGACGAGGTGTCCCGCCCCTTCGTCGTCAGCGCCGTATTTCCTGGCAGGTTTCAAACGCTGTCTGTCCTAGAGAACGAGGCCAGTCTGACAAGCAGTACCAGTTCATCTGATGGCAAAGCAACTGGGATTCTTCACAAGAGGCCCCAAAGGGCCTTTGTAACTGCCTGTCCTCTGAGAACACTGTGGGTGCGTTAGGTTGCCAGCTCCGGGCAGTAGAGTCCAGCAAGGACAGGCTGGTGACAGAACCCTTAGGAGGTGGGCAATGCTATGAAGTTACAAGTTCTGTTTTTCCAACGTATCCCTTGAGCAGAGTTTCTCTGTCTTGGCACTGCAGAAATTTCGAACCAGATGAGTCTTTATGTGGGGACTGTCCCATACATAATAGGATGTTAGGCAGCATCCCTGGCCTTTACCCACTAGAGGCAATAACACATGCCCTCCTCCCAACCGGACACCCAGAAATGTCTGGGGAGGGACCTAGAATAACTATACAAGAGGCACAGCTAGCTTACTGTTTTGCCCTTCGAAGTAAACCCTTTGTCTGGCATGGTGGGATTTTAAGGGGTGAAGGGAAGACAGGGTTCGGATGTATTCCGATAATTCTGCTCAAGCATTTTTGGAATTTTTCCCACTCTTGGAATTGCCTGCAGAGGCAGTTTCGGAACATCAGAGAGAAATAGGCCCCACTTCTTTATGCTCACAGCTCACGACTATCTTCTCGGAACCACAGAATTTTAGGATTGGAAAAGATTTTAGAGATCAGCTAGGTTCAAATAGTTACGTAATCCATCAAATATCCAAACTCCTGCAAACTCAGAGTTTTTAAATGCTTGTCTCTAGGACAGCACAGCTCTACCAGAGAGATCAGCAGATGTATTTCACTCTAAAGTACCCGGAACGGTGTCACATGCAAAATAAAAATAAAAAACCACAGCCCTTGGGTGCAATTTGGGGTTCGTATAGAATACCAGCCATAGGAGTTCATAATCATTTAAAATAACACAACTTAGGGAATGATCCGGCCCCATAGCTGGAAGATAGGTATTGCGGGGGGGTGAGGGGTGCATAGGAAAAATGGGCCCAGTGATATTAAGATCTGCTGGCAGCTATCACAGCATTTTTAGCAAAAATATTCACAGTTATGTTGCTTGGCCAGGAAAACCCTATTTCATTTGTACAGCATTTCTCTCCCCCAGTGACACATGGTAGGTTTGTTAAGAGGCTCCACTTAAGTCAGAGTAAACCAATGAAAGCCATCGAGAAAACAAATCACCCAGCAGTCTGCTTATTCATTTTTCATAAACATCAGAGCCATCTCCTCCTAAACAAAGGCAGAGAAGTTGCAGGAGGATAGCAAACGGAGGCAGAGAAACAAAAGCTTTCAAGGGGAATCTCACTCTGTTCCTTTTGGACTGTAAGCCGGAAACTGACTCTAAGGAGAACCGCCCTTACCCTCGTCTGATGTTTTCTCAGGGGGCGACTTCAGCCGGAGCCCCCACTCATCACCCTCCCCCCTCCCCTTCACTGCTCTTGGCACAGAGGTAGGGGGTGGGGGCGGCGTATCTCACAAAGAGAATTTGGGACAACGATGTCTCAGCTCAGCCCTTCTGCTCTCTCGAACCTGCCTTACTGCACAGAGTGGCCATTTGGGCAAACGCGGGGGTACAAGCTTTATGTTGAAGGGAGCCTGCCATCGGCCAGCTGGGCTAGACGGTCTCTGGGGGACACTGGGTGTCACCAGAGCCAGCCCTTTTGGCCATAGACATAAACTGACATCCTTCCATCAGTTGATCAGCAACAAAGCTGACAGTCTGAGTTCCCTTTGTCTTGTCTTCTGGGTCAATCGGTTTTGAACTCAGGAGGGGTGGGAAGAGGTGTCAACAGTCCCTACGACACCCCAGTACGATTTAGGTGGAATGGTTTCAATGACCATGTGAGAAGACCGGCCCACTTCCACCACATTCTGCAACTAAAGGATCAAAGCCCAGCGAAAGCTACACCTCACGCCCAGAGTCTGCCCTCACAGATGGGGCGGGTGCCAAGCGTGCATGCGTGTCGTTAATTATCTAATAATTTTAAAAGAAGGCAGCGAGGGTTCCCTGGTTTCAAGTGGCACCGGCTCTGACGTTAGCTTGGGTGAGTCATTTCGCCTTCACGGAGCTGTTCCCCTGGGGTCTCAGACGTAGCTATGATACAACCAGGAATTCTAGAAGGTTTCATTCTCAGATATGTTATTGATGAGAGAAAGAACCCTGTGAAAATGGTGCAAAATTGGAGAGAGCCACGGAGCTCTGCGGCCTCCAGGATGTAAATGCTAACATTCATTTATTCTGCGTACTCCTTACCGAGTGAGACATCATTGCCTGTACAGGTCCCTCAGGAATTTAATTTAATAAAATGTTAGGAACGGCTACAATTAGAATATAATTGTGTATGTGTAAATATGCTTAGGGGAGCTTTGACAGAGTTTATGGTCGCTACATTCACCCAGAATTTTGGCCTGCATTATTAATTCGCCCTACGATAAAGGAAGGGTTTGTTAATCAAAGATAAACCACCCCAATGATTTTGAATTAGTGAACTCCAAATTATGTCAGGATAATGAGGCAGCACTGTGCACTTACACGACTTCGCTAAGCGAGAGCTCTCTGGCTGGCCACATAGGAGGTCTTCTTATTGAAAGATTTATTTTTAATTTTGAACAGCTTGCCAGCATTACCTTTCTTAAAAATTACAATAAGGAGCTGGAATTTTGTCCTATTCAGCAAACCTCCTGGCCGGACTGCTCGCCACGGAGGAGAAAACAACCTCATTGTGTCAGAGGAATTCCCTGTCCACCTTTCTCCGGGACCTGAACGAATTACACCCACAGTGTTAGGAAGCTTTGGCCTTTTTCCTTCCCTTTGTGGGGGAAGGATCTCTAGCCCGTCTTCTTGGTGCTCCCTGCGCCTTCCGGCCTGTGGGGGTTGACATAAGCCCGGGGCTGGAATCCACGTGCGCAGTCACAGACATTCCCCCAGCATCTGCGGGAGCCAAGGCCGTTCTCAGCACGTCTCCCGGGGGCTGTTCCCTGCCAAAGAGAATGACTTCACCTGCACACCGAAGCCTCAAATGTCCGCTCCTGGTCCTCATTCAGCTACGAATTTGAAGCGGTGATGTGTTCTGAGAGAAGCTGAAAAGGTCCTTCAGAGCCGAAGCGAAGAATACAGGTTGGATCGCAAATCAGACCCTTTAGAGGACGCAGAGATCACTGTGCGCCTTGCAGGCTCCTTCTAACTAGAGACGCCTGTGCCACGGATGTATTTCCCGGGACCAATGCGTTACATTTCCACTTGTCCTTCCGAGAGAGAACGAAGCAAGTACTGCACCGAGTACTGCAGTGCTATCAAACCCCCCTAAACCATGCTAGTCTTATAGAAAATAAATCTGATGACCACTAACAGTGTTCACAACCTGGAAGTGCAGAAATAAAGAAGCATAACCCAACGATCTGTTCATACCACATATTTTAAGACTGCCCACCTTGGCATGACTGAAGCTGCCTACCGGGAAGACTTGCCATTCTAGCTCCAGTTCAAAATCTTCCCCGTCGAACTTTTTGTTTCTTCTAGAGTGTTCAGGGGAAAGTGGACAAAGAATGGCTTTGGGTTGGGACACCAGGATACCTCTCACTATAGATCAATTAATACAGACACATTTACCTAACTACTGAGTGCACTTACTGAAACATGCATTGAAGAGAAAAGGGCAGGAAGAGGCGATAAGATTGTGGGCAATTTATAATCCTTTTCTGGCAAAGTTTGTTGTTCTTAAGAGCCTCGCAAAAGAATAAACCACAGTCCTTTATCTTGCTCCCTTTAACTCTCCAGAAATAAGTAACAGGGAGCCAGCAATGGGAAGCATGTGGCAGAAACCCAGAATGGAAAATTAGCATGAGGACGCTGGAAACCTCTTCAGGGGAGGGATGGGGATGAGGGCGTCAGGGGCGGGAGCCTAGAAATCCAGATTCTACTTGGCACTTTGAAATAACGGATATACCAATTTTGTAACAGTTCTGCAAGTAACTCAGCAGAAACACCTCTTAAACAAAAACTGATTTTTAGTCATCTCTATTACAAGACAAAAATGATGCAGGAAAAGGGCTGTATTAACTCTCCTCCCCCACATGTCAGTGGTGGATTCAGCTATGAAAATGGCAAAAGTAGTATGTGTTTTAAGGACAATTTTGTCAACCACACAGATGAAACTGCCCATTAAGCCATTCATTGTTCACAGATGTACATGGTGATTCTGGTGCAGAGGCTTATTTATTGATTATTTTTTAAATTTTGAAGTAAAAAACAAGATCAGAACAATAGCTGTGAAGCCTTCTGCTGGAAACTACAACAAATACGAACATACCAGTAGAGATTGGTAAAAATTAACTGCACCATCCTCAATAGTCTGTACATCCTCCAAGGCGCAACCGTGGACCTTGTGATTAAAATGGCCACTATGAGTCCCTTCCAAGAGAAGTCCAGCATGGAGCGGCCCAGCTCACTGGACGGTCACCTGGTTTCAATCACTATCATGGTCTTCATTTCATCTTCAGCTCCTAGTACAGGGCATGTAATGCAGCTGACGTCCCAAAAATTAGTTACTGAGTGAATACCTGTAGAACTTTAATATCATTCATGGATAGCAACACAAGACCTTTCTCTATGCCATATACATTTAGACCATATAATAGAGTGGATCCGAGTCCTACCTGCTTGGTTGGTTGTCACGGTGACTGACACTGACTGATCCGTGCTAGGGTTATACTTGGACACTCCATTCACCGCCCAGATTTCAAATGTGTAATTGGTATGAGCCAGGAGGTCAGTGATGGAGACTTTGGTGGTCTTCAGGCCACTCTGCTGTGGGGTGTAGTGGACCCCACTTCCGCAGGGTCGGCACTTGCTGGAATCGCCAGCTCCGCATTTCTTGCACACCACGTTGTAGGAAATGTCCTGGCGGCCGCCTGTGTTCTGAGGACTGCTCCATTCCAGGTTCACCGATGTTTCATTGACGTTCGAAATCAAATTGAGGGGAGCAGATGGTGGGCCTGCGGAAAGGACAAGAAAAAAGTATACCATCACACCAAGAACTGACATGATCCTTTCAGAATCTCTCAGTTTACATCATTCTCTGCCACTATTAGAGGTAACTGGGTCCCAGCCGGTCTTCTCAGTGGTTAGAGCATCGGCCCTCAAACCAGAGAGTCCCGGGTTCGGTTCCTGCTAAGGGCACGTACCTCAGTTGCAGTTTGTCCCCAGCCCTGGTTGGGCCATGTGGGTGACGACTACTTGATGTGTCTCTCTCACATTGATGTTTCTCTCTCTCTTCCTCCCTTTCTCCCTCTTGCTCTATCTGAAGATAAATGCAAAAATGTCCTTTTCAGGTGAGGATTAAAAAAAGAGGTCAATGGGCCCATTTGGCAAAGAGCAAACAGCACATCAAGTCAGCAAAAAGATTCTCTCAAAGAACAACAGGCTGAGTGTCGTTTTCATGTGTGTGCCAACGAACCCAGCAAGGCTTGCCGCTCTGACATGCAGAGCCTGAGTGAGCTCCAAGGCCACGCTTCCTCTCTGATGTGGCGGGGAAAGATCACAACCTATCTACTTTACCCCTTATCATCTGAGAAGTGGGTATGCAAATGTGGCTGTAGTTCCCAGGGCTGTTGTGGGACTTGGCAAATAAGGTTATATATCCCCTTTGAAGATAATGATTCCTAATAGCGTGTGTCATCAATATGGAACAAAGTGAACTGTATAGATAAGCTTCTTCAGTTCAACTGGCAGGTGAGGATTAAATTGTTGACGGGTGATTAGTAGAAACTGGTTTAACCTGGTTGCAGAGACACTGAAGGAAGGTCCTGTTGCTGAAAGATCTCAGTTGGAGGCAGATACTGTACAAAGGCACCCCCCACGTTCAGCCCTTGAACTGACCGGGGCTCCACAGGCCCGTTTCAAGCACACAGGTGCCCCCTGCTTTTCCAAAGTTTGCTTTACGCCTCTTTGCTTTGACCAAAGACCTGCATTACTAGCTGTTTCCACTCACTGAAAGAAATCCAAAGGTGATTTTTGTGCTCATGAGGAAACAGTGAAAAGTGAGTAAAGTGTCCGGCGTTCATTCTGCAGCTGACGGGGGCAGCAGGCACCTGCGCCCCGACCCCTCATGGATCCACGCGGCCCCGAAGCAGCGAGCAGCCTCAGCTCTGAACCCTGCGGCCCGGCCTCTGCGCTTCCTCGCAGTTCATTTTGTGCATCCCTTAGCAAGATGCGTGCTCAGGGGATGACTTCTTCTCCTGAAGCCATTGCGGCTCCAGAAAGGTCTCCCAGGAAGTCTCCGCTTTCGGATGGCGGGGGAGACCTGTACTATTACCGACATCAGAGTTTCTGAAACGGGAATGGTGGCGATGGCTGTTTTGAAACAGAACAAGTGATCCCCACGGATAGTGGTTAATTTAATACTACTACTGCTACTACTAATAATAAATAAGACCATAAAACCATGATGGACCCTCTTCTCCTTGCTGTAGACTAGTCTTGACCTACCAAGAAGTTATGACACAAACTAAGTCAAGGAGAAAAATCCGGCTGGGAGACCAATTTTCTTGGTCTGAGCTGGTTCCAGACGTTTAAAAGACGCCTCCACACTCTAATCAAAAGTATCAATTCAATGCAACAGTTGGAAACACGGTTCAGTCCTCTACGAAAAGAGCCAAAGTGAGTTTGAACGACGGTGTGAGTTCTTGCTCACCTATCGATTCCACTTCCTCTTGACTGGTCACCACTGCTTTGAGCACAGGCGCCGCCGGCCTGCGCGGTCAGCAAACGCTGCGCCTTGTGGAGCACAGCGGACGGTGCTGTTCCGAGTACCACCGGCAGGGGGCCGGAAGAGGTGGCCCACGCACAGGGGTCTGTTCAGTGTTTATGACTCAGCTTATGTGAGGAAGGGCTAAAGAATGTGGGTGGTGGTTTGCTCAGCGGTTAGAGCATCGGCCTGCGGACCAGGGCGTCCCAGGTTCAATTCCGGCCAAGACCACGGACCTCGGTTGCGGTTCATCTCCGGCCCCGGTTGGGGTCGTGCATTGGTACAACCAACATGTGTCTCTCTCACAAGCATGTTTTTTTTTTCCTCTCTCTCTCCCTCTCCCGCTCTGTCTGAAGATAAATGTAAAAATATCCTCAGGTGAGGATTAAAAATAATAATAATAATAAATAATAATGATGGTGGTAATACTGAATAAGGTTAATTCACTCTCCTTTCCTCTTTGTACAGCTTATTTGAAGACTATTTTAAAACAGTAAGTGGGTCCTCCCCATGACCTCTTGAGGAGAATTACTGATCTCTCTTGCTCTCCATCCTAAGAACCCTACAGGAAAAATGCTCTTGTAAAAATTGTGTTAAAGGTAAGATTACCCCCACAGAAATCCCCAGAGAGAAAATACACACATCCTTCTTGTTTAAGATTTAAATTTGAATCTAGGGTCCTTAGCACAGTGACTGGGAAATAAGAGGGTCAAATACATGGTTTCTGACTAAATGAAGAAAGCTCTTTAAAATCACTGACTCCGCGCTCTGGCCGGTTTGGCTCAGCGGTTGGAGCATTGGCCCATGGACCAGAGTGTCCCAGGTTCGGTTCCCGCTAAGGGCACGTACCTCGGTTGCAGTTTGTCCCCGGGGCTGTGTGGGTGGCAACCACTCGATGTGTCTCTCTCATGTCGATGTTTCTCTCTCTCTTCCTCCCTTTCTCCCTCCCACTCTATCTGAAGATAAATGCAAGAATGTCCTCAGGTGAGGATTAAAAAAAAAAAAAAAAAAGAATAAGTAAAATCACTGACTCCGAGAGCCAGATAGGGTGGTAAAGATCACTAGGTCAAATTGCCTCGTTTTAAAGATGAGGAATTGGAGATCCAGGAAGTGAATCTGATAATATGGAAAGTCTGTGCAATCTAATCAGTGACAGAATCTGAAACCCATGAGCACTACCTCCCTCTGTGGGGTTATTTCCACTCCACCATATGACCCCCATTAAAGGTATGAGAACAACAAAATCAGCAGTTTCAACCAAAATCTGAGCTGTAAAGGTAGGAAGGGGGAGTGTGTACCACGAATCCTGTTCAGATTCCGCAGAAGCGGCCACTGTGGTGCGATCTAGTCCTAGTTTGTCTCTGAAGCTGCCCACAGCTCGGCTTGTGAAATGGGTCTGCCACTGGTTCTCATTTCGCTGCAACTTTCGAGGGTTAAATAAAAGTGACTCTCAAATCCCATAACCTCCTTGCCAAGGTTCCCGGTCCACTTTCACATGGGAAAATGTGACACAATGAATCAGGCAGCACAGAAGCAAAAAGTCAGTCATTAGTATGTAGGACGGGGCATGGCGATGTCTAAACAGAGAAGAAATGGAGCAGAAAACTAGATGGTCACAGGCCTCAGAGATATAACACAGCCACGTGGGGGGAAAAAATGCTGCAGGATTTCAAATCGGAGGGCTGGCCGGAAAACAAGTGGTAATCAGCCCAGAAACCCTTCTTCCTTAGACAAGACTCGGGTAGATGCTCAAGGAAGGACAGAAACTGGGCGAATTCAGATTCGGCGTTGTCTCCGCGAATGGCCTGGGGGATGGCCCCGATGCTTTATGCTTTGCGGCCGCAGGGAGGGAGGCTCCCAGGAGCCAAGCTGCCGCCTAGACATCAGACTACGACAGAAGACTGAGGCCCAGGGAGGAAAAGGAAGCATGCTTTGTACATTAAAATCAGTGGTGGTGGTATTGTTTGCGGAATTGTGTTGTTTTCTTTTTAACTGTTGCCAGTTAAAAGATAATAAACATATGAAGTGTGTTTCCATTTATAGGGAGGGGTTATCTCTTTCTCAGAAAAGAAGGAATTCTCTTCTCAAGACATAAGAAAAAAGTAGGGATTTTAATACAGTCAAAAGTCAATCTGAGCCCTGGCCAGTTTGGCTCAGCGGTTAGAGCGTCGGCCTGCGGTCCGGAGAGACCCGGGTTCGGTTCCCGCTAAGGGCACGTACTTCGGTTGCAGTTTGTCCCCGGCCCTGGTTGGTCGTGCGGGTGGCAGCCACTCGATGTGTCCCTTCACGTCGATGTCTCTCTCTCTCTCTCCCTCCCACTCTATCTGTACAAAAAATGGAAAAATATCCTCGGGTGAGGATAAAAAAAAAAAAAAAAAAAAAAAAAAAAGTCAATCTGAGCCCAACAGACACACTTAGCAGCGGCTAAGAAGGAAAGGGAAGAGGCATTCGAAGTAACACAAGTCCTCTCAATAAATACAAGACATTCAGAAGAAAAAAAAAACTTAACTTTTAGATTATCTGCTCTCTCTCTCTTTTTTAATTCCTCTCCTGAGGATATTTCTCTATTTATCTTCAGATAGAGAGGGATGGAGAGGGAGAGAAAGAGAGGGAAAGAAACATTGATGTGAGAGAGACACATCAACTGGTTGGCTCCCACACGACCCCGACCAGGGCCAGGACTAAACCGAGGCACATGCCCTTGACTGGATTTGAACAAGAGACTCTTTGGCCCACGGGCTGACTCTAAGCCAAACTGGCCAAGGGTAGATTATCTGTTCTTTTGCTTGTGTAAGTATTATATCTGGGAATTTAGGAACAATTACATTTCTGAAAGGTGACTGACTTTCTCAGCAGAAGTATGTCCACCTGCAAATAAGTGTCCTATTAAAAACACAAGACGTATCACCAAGAGGAATAAAGGTAGCATTTGCTTTAATGTTCTAGTCATTATATTGACATCGTATCTACTGATGCAGACACCAGCATCAGGTAGCTTGTGGGTGATTGTGAATAGCAGGGTCTTATGCTTCCCAATACCGGCCTGAGTGTCAGACTGACAACAGTCCTGCTCAAGCTGTTGTTCCACAGTTCAGGTGTGTATTTCTATTTCCTATGTTATTGGAACATGGTCTTGCTGATCAGACACATACTACACATGTGTTTTCTTCTTTTTTTTCTTTTTTTATCCTCACTCGAGGACATTTTTCCATTTTTTGTTCAGATAGAGCGGGAGGGAGAGAGAGGAAGAGAGAGAGAGAGAAACATCGATGTGAAGGGACACATCGAGTGGCTGCTACCCGCACGACCAACCAGGGCCGGGGACAAACTGCAACCGAGGTACGTGCCCTTAGCGGGAACCGAACCCGGGTCTCTCTGTACCGCAGGCCGACACTCCAACCGCTGAGCCAAACCGGCCAGGGCCACATGTGTTTTCTTTCCAGTCTATATGCTCCTCCAGAGAAGAACTGATGTCTTCATTTCCCTGCATGATCCGTAGGTCAGAGCAAGCTCGGTAAATATTTGAGGAGTTGATGAATGAGTAAAGACCGCACAGAAAACTAACAAAGTCCTCTGATGCATCTGTGCTCAACTGCCTACAGTTGTTAAGTGTGTGCACTGACTGGGTTTCTGTGAGCTACAGCAGTGTTTGTCGGCTTTTCACACACAGATTCAGGAGCATTACCATGTATCTAGTTTAAATTGATTTCTTCTTTTCTATAATTTAAAAACACTTTGGAAAAAGTAAGGAGGGACACACACACACACACACACACACACACACACTTAGTGATTACTTCTTTTGGGAGGGATTGTGGGGTCATTCGTTTATTCCACAAGTATTTATTGAGCGTCCAGTATTTGTCTCCTACTCTAGAAGAGAAAGAAAGAAAACTGATTCATTTTGATATTTTCCTGGAGAGTTGAAGGAAGGGAAGGCAGGGGAAAGAAAGAGACTAAAGGAAGAGACTAAAGGAAGCTAAGTGTGGATTTCGTGAGCCTGGGGAGCACCTGAGGGCAAGCCTTGTTCGGTCCCGCCTTGTTCTTAGAGCGAGGTAATCAGCCTGCATGGTTGGATACTTAAAATGTGAGCTCTAGCAATTAAAGTTTTATTAATTTGGGATTGGTTATGATGCCTTTTCTTTCTCCATCTTGACTGTAGGTCCTGACATAGCGGGGTACAAAGTAATGAAACACTGTATCTCTAAAGTCAGTCAACGTTAACATTTTCAAAGGTAGGCTTGCATTTTCCTTATTATCCTTTATAGAACCACAGTCCTTCTTTTCATTTTGTTTTTATCATCAGAATTAAGACATGTTAAAATACAAATCAATCAAATACCGAAGTACATTTGAGGGAAACATAAATGTCCTTCCTTTACGTTTTTATTTTGTGTGTAAACCCCGTTGGAATTGACATGTAAGCCAGAGATTCTGTCCCTGCCTCCAGGAATGAGGCTAGCATGTTCAACTGTTTCCAACTTCTCACGTGTGAAGAGCCCTTCACACTTTAAATATACTTTAGTGGCATAGAAAATAGCTGTACTACCAGAACCCGAAGTGAAATGCGACAGTCCTTAACTGGCGAATCCTTTAGAGCACAAATCAGCCGTCTCTGTACAGGGCCCAGTGTCAATATTTCCGGTTTCACGGGCCACGCGGCCCCTGTAGCGAATGCTCATCTCTGCCGCTGTACTTCAAGAGGGGCCGCAGACAACACCTAAACAAAGGGCTTGGCCATGTTGCAAGAAAAGTTTGTTTGCAAAAACAGGGGGCCGTTGAACGTTGCCAACCCCTGCTTTGGAAAATGTGATGGGGATGATGCACCCTCCTCCCAGGAAGAGACTCAACAGGCGCCCATCATCTTGCACCTAAGTCCAGGAATGTAAGCATACCCTGAACGGATCGGGGGAGCTGAGTCCAGGAACCCCTCATTTACATAGTTATGCAGACCAGATAACAACTGTGGCTTCTGAACCCCACATCATGCCTACTTTCATTGACTGAGGAAGGAATAAAATATGCAAAATATGATGGCCTGTTTCTTGAGCTTTTTAATACTTTGAAAGAAATGGGCACAGAATTTCTTGCTGGTGTGGATACATTTAATGAACATCCATCCACCTCACTGGTGTGAAATACTTTCTGTATCACACAGCAGGTCCTGGTGAAAGGTAATTACTGTTTTCCAGTGGGATGTCAACTTGCACTGAGGTGACAGGAATTTGACAGTATGAAATCCCAAAGACACTAGAGCCAAATGGCGGCAGAGCCAAATACTATCATATCATAAGATATCATAGCAGGTCATGTTATATCATAAGAGGAGTCTTGATCTCCCTTCACCTATCATGTTCTCTCCTCTGCAGAAAGACAAGCATCTAGAAATGAACCACACGCGATCTAGAGAAAATAAATGAAGGTGACATTCGAGAAGGGCAACATTCCAAGTATGAAAGAAAATTCCAGCAATTTCACAAACCTTAGTTCTTCCCTCCCATGTATTTGACTGAAGTACAATTCCTGAGTAGTTTAGAGAACACATGTGCCGGCTTATATGGGATTTAAAGTAGCTCCATTTAGGACAACCTAATGTTTACATATCCATTCAAAAAGAATCAGCCAGCACGGAACGAAAGTCATGCATGCCTCCGATGTGAACTAGGAGTTGGGTATGAATCGTTCCATGGAAAGTCAAGGTCAGAAAAACTGCCCCGCCCTATGTACCCCATCCTGAACTCACCGGTTAGGTAAATGTACCTTTTCATTCTTACAGGAAGTAGCCAGAACTTTAGCAAGTAGCAAAGGTCTGCAATGGTAATTACATCGAGAAGTAGGTTCTGACAAAGGGTTCAAATCTACATGGACACGGGATAATGTGACTTATGAACCTGGAATTTCTATCTCTTATAACAACTGGAATTAAAGTATTAACAGATGTAGGAGCAGGGGAAGAATAAGCCAAGTTTAAAACTCACATTGTTAGAAAAACTGTAAACATGCAACTCAAGTACGTCAGAGGCAGCTCTGCCTGGAATCCTCTCCCGGCTCTTTCAGTAGCTGCCTCCTTAACCCCCTGGGTTCAACTCAAAACGCATCCTCCTTATCCCCGACTGCTCTACGCAAAGTGAAAGTCTCCCCTTTCTTTCATGTTACCCTAACATGTTACCTTTTTTTTTTTTTTACTGTTTGTGAGAATTTTAAATTACCTTGTTCATTATTTATATTCCCATTACAACAGAAGCTCTACGAGAGCAGAAAATATTTTCTCTCCTGATGTATCCCCGGTCCTTTCAAAGATGCCAAACATATAGTAGACGCTCATTAAGTACCTGCCGAGTAAGTAAATGTATGAAGAATGCTTCATCTCCATAGATGATGCATCACCTCCATAGCACTTGCATGCATCACAAAAGCTGATCAGATAAAAAAGTAATTGCATGTTAAAAGGTTGGGGGGGGGGCAGAATCAAGTCTATAATCAAGGCTAGGAGGCAGTTCATACGAAATCAACGTGGCTGGGCTCATGTAGAGAGTGATTTCCAGAGCAATGGGTTGACTTTTTATACTTAACTGATTTTTAGTCACCACTTTACAAGTCAATGCCTGAGTCATGAAATTAATTCTGGATGTGGAAAAAAACATTCCCTTGGATCATGGGCAGAAACGTCACTCTTAAATGATCAATTTCTTTAAGCCCTACTGTCACCCTACTAAAACACCTAGGCAACCAACAACCAAGACACACCTTCTGAAGAAGAGGCACCCTGGGTCTGGAGCTGCACTTCAAGAGGCTTCATTAATCATGTGCAACTTTTGGGCTGTCTGTGATACTTCGGGTCCTGAGCTGTGAAATCCTCCACCCTTCAGATAAGCTCTTGTTAATCTCTCTGCAGCTGAACGACAGGTTATAAGGCAGAGTAAAGGGAGTGTATAAGTTTTGACTGAAACAAAGCCCATGCATCCCCCCCTGACAGTTGTATATGTGGCCCCCACTAATTGCTTTCTCTCTTGCTGCCTTGGTTAGTTTACATTAAGGCTGCTGTTCAGGGACACCTCTTCAGAGATATATGAACAAAGTATAACCTTTTATCACAGCAGTTTCTGTTTTAGCAATATGCCAAAGCAGAACTGCCTATTATTAAAACACAGAACCATTTGGACCCATCAATCATTGTCTGCTGCCATGACCAACTCTTGGCTTCCCATTGAGGCAACTCCTTGCTGAAAGATTGCTACCATGTACTTTTCTACTCTATCTATTTTCCCGTTCTCCTCTGCAGGGGCCTTTTGTCTTTTCTGGGTTAATTGGTCAAGTAATTTTTTTTTTTTAAAGATGTCTAGTTTGTGGCTGAAGTACTTTATACAGTAAACTCCCAGTTATTGTGACGAAGTTACAATAGGAAAGATGAAGAGTAATGTACATATATTTTTTTAATCATGAGCATTTTAATTTAGAATTAGCTAGCCTGTGAATAATTTGCATTTTTGTGAAGCACCTGTTCACCCTTTATTTTGTTTCACTCTCATAATCAAATCTGACCAAAAAGTCTCTATCAGCCACAGCAACTGGAACTAAGTTGAGCCACTTGCCTTAACGAACACAACCAATAATGCGCAGAGTTGTGATCAGAAACCTGATTCCAGGGCTAGAGTCACCCCTGTTCCAGAGATAAAAACAATGAAAGAATAAATGGAGTCGTAACTATGAATTCTTTGTAGAACAAGCTGGAATGTTCCCCAACTTTACTTAATCCATTCCAAATCACATTTCTCCGGACTTCCCTGGCCTTGGTGCTGGCTTGCCTCCTGGATGGCGCTGTTGTCTTAGCTGAGATGTCCTCCCTACTGGTTCCTCACTCCACCCAGGAGCCTACCTGGGAGTTTCTGTTAATGTTCTTTTTCTGAGTGGAAGGTCACAGGAGGGTGGGGGGCGGTGGGACCTATGCAATGGGAATCTTCCTGTTCAATTTCCGCTGAGCTGTACATCGCACATGGAACAAGAATCAACCATGAGAGGAAAATCCAAAGCTGATAGTGAAGACGGCAGCTAGCTCTCGCCCCAGGGGACTCAAGAAAATGTTTAATTGACCCCGTTTCATAGAAGCATGCTGTGTACAACCGCTGTATGCCTTCCATGAATCGTGTCAAAAATGTTATCCAGAAATGACAGGGTTTGGTGATAACAAGCCATTCTTAATTATTCATGGTGGTGGAAATACTGTAATAACCTGGCTAAAGAGCGTTGGCAGATCATGCAAGCCTTTCTCTTGGGCTCGTATTAGTGTTCTTCCAACCTATGCACTTTCCTCCAGCTGAATCCACGTTGTCCCCTTGGTCCCTGCGAAATGAGAAGTAGGTTGGAGGGATAAAGAGGACATTCCGATAGCATTGCTTTAAAACAAATAATGTGCCGAGAGGATACCTGATCTTTATTAAATATCCCAAAGCTTTTAAAAATGTTGCAAACAACCAAGTGGCAAGTGGCCGGCCTCGGGTCAATCGAGTTCCTTTCATGTAGCACATCGGGGGATCCTTTCCTCTGCATTCTAAACTGTCATCGGACAGGAATCGTGTCCTTGGTTCTCTAGATGTACTTTCTCATTAGTATTCAGAATGCTGAAAGGCAATTCAGAAAGAAGAGACGAGGACGTGGCTTACTTACTAACCGACGTCAGACCTTGAACGACTGAGATCTCACTAAAGGAGCAGCCTGGAAATGGAGCGGGTCAATGAAGGCGGCATCTAAACTATCAAAATATCTTTGGTTGCTTTGATCAGTGTGTAAGGTCCAGGGGGCAGGCACATTAGTTGCTTTATCAAACGACTAACAGGCAGCAGGACCAGAGAAGAACTGACATCTCAATTTGAGTTGTCGACCTGTGGCCAATGAAATATAGTATGAAACTACACTCCTATATTGCAAATGTGGTAAACATGAAATAATAAATGCCCCAGAATATGATAGAGTCAAGAATTTTCATAAAAACATGTTCACAAAAAAGATTGGTTGCATGGGTGATAAAATGTGAAAGGGCTAGAGATCAACCGATGCATCTTCTGAAACACTTTCACTAACAAAACTTTGGGAATTGCTCACTCTTCTGCTAACTAGTCTTTCACCAGGTTTAACAGCACTCTCATTCACCAATGTCATAGGATGTCCTTCCCCTTCTTGTTATTAGTTACTAGCAGCTTTAAAGCAAAAAGAAGTGTGTTTGGGGGGAGAAAAATATGTATTTCACTTGAAACTGAAGACTGCCTTTTATCCTGTGGTTTTAAGCATCAAAGCCTCATGCTGGACATCCCTCCCCAAATCCCTCAGCCAGACTGTTCAGCCTGGAAAGCTTCGGAGTAAAGAGTTGAACTGAACACCATACCTTCAAGGGCTTGTTTGAAAATGGTTGTAAGATTTCCAAAATTAAAACACTTAAAAGAAGAAGAAGAAAAAAAAAAGAGTCTCTCTCTTCTCCTGACCTTGGAGACAAGTAAGGACGATGCTATTTTAATTTGCATTCAAATTTTAACAGCACAGTCACACAACAGCACTGGGGTCCACACTGCGTTTCCACCGAAGATTGCTCGTCATTTCATTATGGTTCATTATGTTGATAACTGTCAGGAAGCATGAGAAGCGAGGGCTTTGAGTAATAGACCTGAGATGGTAATTTTAAAACAATACACTTTCTGAAGGAAATACACTGGCACACTAAATTCGATTTAAAGAGGCAAATGTAGAGACAACCTAAGTGACGTTTGCTGTTTGGAGCTAGGCTATTTCAATTTCCTGATAACCTAAACCTGCAAAAAGCTTTTTTTCAAATCAAGACCGTTCGCCATAGATCTTGGTAAATTTGCCCTCATTAGCTCGAAGCAACTCCAGGATAACTTGTCTTAAAAGCTGCAGTTTGGGAATATTTTAGGCCATGTCTGAGTATCAATCACCCACTCTTTGTTTAGCACAGCTGAGTTATTCACGGCCGTTCACTTGGAGACAGATTTGTGAAGGCCCTTCAAGTTGGCAATCTAAGATAATAATCTCTTATTTACAGAGTGCTCCCAGTCACAAGGCTCAAATAAGTTTCATCCAACAAGTTAAATAAAGAGAACCCAAAAGCACAAGGACAGATTTCCAATTGAAAAATACGCAAAACCACTCCGGTAATGGTGCTCCGAAGTAAAGTTGCCAAAATAACAAATTAGCTATTTCTTTCTAGATATACAAAACCAATTTACTTCTTCTACGAGGCATTTTTTTCCTAGTACACTTTAAAACACAATCAAGGTTGGAAAGTTACCTTAAATAAAATATTGGTCCAGCCTCCCAGCGGGGGAAAGAAGACCTATCTCTCTATAATCACTGAGCAAGCCACTAACTGGCAAAGGCAATCAGTCCTCTGCACAGGTATGCAGTCGATGTCCCCAATTCTGGGATTGCCGGACAGCATTCCTGGTGACAGGTAAAGGTAAAGGGAAGGTGAAAGAGACCAGAAGGGGGAGGGTGGGTGATCTGCAGGGTTAAAGGACATTAATTAAAATCATATTGAAATTTCTTCTGGAAAACGATGTATGTAATCAGAGTCCCTTCATCAGCTGCAATGGCATCTTTGTGTGCACCGGGGTCTAAGTATCTGCCTTGCCAGCAACATCACCGAAAACCCCGTCACCTTTCTTGCCTTGTCCATGTATCTCAGGTGACCATTTACATGTCCACTCTCTGGCAATCACCTAGTGGGGATTTGGGAAGAAAAAATACACACAGAGGAAGCCCCATGATGAGAGTACTGGAATATGCAATGCCAAATCAGGTGGCTTTTCTTCATCTGGGAGACAAATGAAGTATTCATTTTCCATTAAGGAAGAATGTTCAGAACCCTGGTAATATCTTCCTAGAGTCGCCACTGAGCAGAAGAGCAGCCCTGAAATGTGCAGGCATGGAAGAGAGGGCCTCCTGTCTCCTGACATCCATCAGGGAGGGTCTAACTCTTTGCTGTGTAGAAGTGGTCCAGCAGGATCTGGGAACGTGTTAGGAAAGCGGAAAGTTGGTCCTCACTTGTGCTGATCGCTGGGTGCCTCCCATGCGCACGAACATCTCACAGACATTGTTCTAATGCTCTGTCCCAACAGGTGTGGGCTATCTGCTTGAACATATCCAGAGGATGCTTCCACTGAAACATTGCCCACCTCGCAGGCAGACATTGATGTCATGCTCACCAGAGGCCCCACTGAAAATCTGCCCAACGATAAAGTGTATTGACTATTAAATTCCCTCAAGTTCTCTAGCAACGTCCAGAGTGTGGAGAACTTCTTAGGCGTTTCCTTCCAAATTAGCCAGCGCTGCTTGTATCCACCTGGCTCGGTCGTTCCGGCGCGAACAAAAGCCTGATTTTACAAGCCAGTGGAGCAGAGTGTCTCTGGCCAGAAGAAGGGGTCTCGGCGAGTGTGTTTTATTTCTTCATTAGTGCACTGTCACAGTGAGTGATCGCTAAAGGCAGGGCTGTGTGAGTATGCGGGGTTAAAGGCAGCACAGTGAGCAAGCAGGTGCCTGATTACCATGGCTGTCAGCACGAGGGAATTGGGTTTGTCACCTGGCTTAACCAACTGGTAAGAACTGATTAGAGGCCGGAATCCGACTGAAAGGATCCCAGATGTTTAGGTTCCTTCCCATCCCCACATCTTGTCAAGAGAATCCGATAAGGCTGGGGGTGGGGTGGGGAGGGAGGGCTCGGTCCTGCGGGTTATCTGAACAAGAGCTTCTCTGAGAGATTCTGCTGTCTTTTCTATTGAAATATCCGCAGCAGTGCTCTGTCCCACAGAACTTTCTGAGACGACAGAAATAACTCAGAAAGTAGCTCAGGCATGGTGGCCACTGGCCACCTGTGGCTATTGAGCTCTTGAAATGTGGCAAACCTAAATTAGAAACTGAACTTTAAACCGAATGCTAATAATGTTACATTTAAATAGCCACAGGCACCTAGGGGCTACTGTATTGGACATACAGATACACTGTATTTATCAGAAAGAGAAGAGATTCTAATTCTGCTGCTTAACTGACTAGTGGACTTGTTAGCAAAACAGGGTCCTCTCCCAGATTATCCCCATCTCAAAGGAGGTCTTGAAAATCTGATGCAGTTACTGTTCATTAAATTCCAATTTTTAAAAAGGACTTAAAAATTCAACTCTGTGGAGAAGTGATTTCCACCTTGTCTGTATAGTAGAATGAAAGGGACGACTTTTGAAAATACGGATGCTGAGTCCTACCCCTGGAGATTCGGAAGTGCAGTGAGGCTACTGGGTAATTCAATTGTGCGGATGGTGAGAAATCACCACAGGCAGCGACAGGCGCTGGCAACCTGCTATGGGGGAGATTTGGGAGAGGAAGTGACCAGCTGGGACAAAAGAAGAGGACACACATTTGTTAGGTCCCTGCCAGGTGTCAGACCATTACATATATTTTCGTACTTAATTTTTAAAACCGCCCTACAAGTAGATAGTAAGAATCCCATTTCACAGATGGGTACACTGGGGTTGGAGAGGTTAAACGAACTCGCACGTTGGTGATGTTCAGGCCAACACCGTGTCTCTTTCTAAAGCAGCTCAGGCAGATGCAGTCAGCGTCAGAATGATGCGCAGGCCAGACTTAGTGAAGTGTAGGGGTTCCAAGAGAATGGAGCAGGAGAAAAAGATCACATGTCACTTTGGTATTTTCATGGACCTTTATTTGCGACACAAAAGGCCACTGGTCTCCCTCTCTTACGTTATTGGAAACAATCTCTGAAAACTGCCAAGAGTTACTTTGGTTTTTAAACTTTGTGGTTCACGCCTATGCTAAAAATCAATACTTGCTTTATCACATTTGCATCTTCAAGATAAAGCTAACATTTTATTCCTACAGAAATATAAACTCCCAAGGGCTCAGCTACGACACTTAGACTTCCAGCAAACATTTTAGTAGCTCAGGCATGTGGCCGTCGTTGGGGTCTTCCTGAACTTCCACACAGCAAGCTGCCATAATGAAGTGATCAGTCCCTGGTTCCCTAAAATGCTAGGTACCAGGCCAGAATGAGGAGACTAAACATACCTGGGAGAAAGAGCCATCAAAGACGAATTTTGTAAGGTTCATAACACAATCAAGCCCCGACTTAGAGAAGGCACCATCTGAACGGAGGTAGGTGGTGGACTCCTTGATGTAAATTAAGGACAATGGATCACACTGTCAGCCCCCAATACTTCCCTTTGAGTTTGCTAAAACCCCACAACTGGAAGACTGCTGGTAGTGGTGTGGATGGAGGAAGAGTCATTATTAAACTAGTCACACACCACAGAACATAAGAATATTTACATTGAAAAAAAAAGCTGGGACTCGAGCATGTCAATGCATGTGACCATTCAGAAAGTACTTAGTCTATGGGAGGAACAGAAAAAGAAGACAAGGACACCTTTGCCCATTTACTCTTACACCTAAGACTGGCCCTCACGTCTTCCTTCCTTGTGGAAGTTTGAGCTTAACCTCAGGTAGCTGGCAAGAGAGTCTCCCGGCCAATGGGAGTGAGGGGAGTCTTCTGTTGTCCCGCCCTCCCGCCAAGCTGGGGCGGAGTCTTGGGCATGTTCCGTGACATCTCTATAAAGTGAAAATAATCTCTATCTTACAGATTTATTATAACATGAGCCCTGTAATAAGGTCTATTGAAAGTGCCTACGACGTTACCTGGGCATCATTATAAATGGTGGTGGTTGTTATTGTTGTATTGTCTCTAGTTATAAGAAAAGTTCTGGAGAGTATGGCGATCGCAGTACAAATTTGGGATGGACCTGAAATTGTTCTCTCCACCTTTTAAAGATGGTACCTGACTGGGCTGGACAATGGCCAAACAGCCTCCCACTGGAAGGTTCTTTCATTTGAGTGATGTTGACTCCACTCAGCCAAGAAGGAATTTATAGTAGTTAAGGAACAAAATAATTCATAATGGCAATAAAAGTTAAATTGTGTGGAGTAGCATCATCTTATGCATTTTACATGGTAATTAAACAACAAGAGGGTGTTGAGTAGCAACAACTACGAGGGAGGTGCTATTTACTATAGACTCCATTTCACAGATGAGGAGACTGAGACTCAAAGCTAAACAATCAGTCACTCAGCTACGAAATGGCAGGCTGGGAAAAACAAAACAAAACCTGGCCTCTACGCTCTGTCCCTCCACACACAGACTCACCCAGGAGAAACACACTGGTGAAATACCGGGGCACCGCACTCCCTGCTCTGCAAAGCCCAGTGTGTACACAGAAGGAATGCCAACCCCTGGGAACACTGTCTATATAAAGTGTGAGAAAAGGTTCTTCTACTCCCCAGCATACCAAGGTGCCAATCCCATCCATTCATTAACCAGCATTTACTGAGTGCCTCGCATTAAACAAGCATTTGTTAGGATCCAAGCCTAAGTGTTATGAATACAAAACTATGAGGAAAGAAGGAAGAAGAGTAATGACAACGCAGGTATGACATCAGCGTCACACAGAACTGAAACCTCTTGCCTGCATGGGATCCCATCCCCGGAACCTGCCCTCGACCTGCTTCCACGAGTCCTCAATGACACCATCAAGTCGTTTATAAATTCCAGCCCCAGCTCTGATTACACTGTCAGACAAACCCTGAATGCAGTCTCTGCTCCACAAAGTAGTCTGTGGGCAGCTGTCCATTTTGAAGGCAACCAGAACAGAGAGAAAGATCCTCTCTGTTCATAATCATTTCCTACTCTGATTAAGAAAAGATGCCTGTTTGATGTAAGCTGCCCACTGCGCAGTCATCCTGGGAGATGCCCTGGCAATGCCCCCCCAAGTGTATAAGCAAGAGACAAGCACACAACTTACGGGTGCAGGGCATTGAGGCAGCATCGTTGTCGGCTCTGAAAAAGCCTCGGTCACAGGTACACGATGTGGCTCCTTCCCAGACGGAGTAGCTGTGGGGCGGGCACTTGGCACAGGTGGCGTCCGTGGAGAGGGCTTTGTAGTATCCAATTTTGCAGGCTAAAGGAAAGAAGAAAGAACAAACCAATATAAACCACTGCTAATAGAGCAAACCACAGCATCACCTCCTTGATTCGGAAGAAGGGGGGCATTTTCGCTTATCATTTGTGGTCACCTGGCTTGAGATGCAGGTAAAGCAACCAAACACGTTCATGGATCACAGTCACTCTCTAAGAGACACTGACATTTCCGGTCAAAGGGCAAAGGAGCCCTATGGAACAAGTTTTTCTTAAAACTGGTGGTGTCAATAAAATCGGCTCAAGTTTCCACCATGTTGTGCCAGGACCCTGCATACATGCATGACATTTAATCCTTACGGCACCCTTTTCCACGGGCTCTATTATTAGCCTTACCTTTGAATGAGGAATACCAGCTTTGAGCAGTAAATTGCCAGTACCTGACCATGCATCTGGTAAATGTCAGGGACCAGCTCTGACCCCGAACGCCTGCCCCCAAAGCCTGCACTTCACGCTATGAAATCTGAGAGCCTGGTCATGAACCAACCAGTTGGAAGTGTATCCAAGTGCTAACAAAGAAACTGGTTGCTGATTATTTCCTAATTGCAGCTACAGAGAGGACCAAAGGGACAGACCAACAAACACAACCAAGCAACAAAGAATTGCTGTTAAAACGTGAGTCGCAATTTCGGGGGGAAGTTCTAGAAACGACCACTAGTAGATTCTGCAACGTAATATGCTAAAAAAAAATTTTTTTTTTTAAGATCAGGAGATAGTTGGTGTTTATTTTCCAATTAATAAAACCTCCCCGTTTCCCCTCGCTCCCCGTTTCCAGCAGCCCCTCCTTCCCTCTGCACACCCCCAGTGGCTGGTGCAGAGAACATGGGCCATACAGCTCCGTATGCACCTGGCCCACTTTCCATGACTTCACCTTTGCAAACATCGTCACACTGACACCAAACGCTGCTTTCACTAATGTGGAAAAACCCACTAATTCTGGGAAACCTTACAATAAAAAATAATTAATAGAGCCTTGCTCCCCTTTTTCCTCTCTGTGCCCTTCATGATCACCTCCCAAATCTGTCTCGGCCTCAAGTAAAAATTGACCCACACCATCAGTATGAAACCCCCAGCGACAAGGCCATTGAACATAAAGTTATGTCATAAGGCCAGAGGAAAAACTAAAAAGTGACAGGTCCCCACAATCTTTCCGGTACGATTCCCCCTCAGTTCTGTCCATGTACCGCGCCCTCAGGATGTTTCTACACTATCAAATATCCTATCCGTTGGGAGAAGAACCCATCAGACACTTTTCCATCAGCCTGCCCCACCCAAAGAGACCACCCATGCCAGCGCACCCACAGATTTTATTCAAATGAGTAGAGAAAAAGAGATCCACGAAATTGCTTGATTTTCTGAGCAGATATGGACACATTCCCTTGTCACATTGCTCATCCATCAAGCATCTGCGTGGCTTCCAGTGGCAGTCTGTTCCTCCCTCCTGCACATCCTGTTGGTATTTCCTTACTCATGCTCTTGTAATCACAAGTGGAAAGGGAGTTTGCAGAAGCTCCAGAAAGGCACACAGTTCCTTCACGACTATTAACTGAAGTTGTTTATGGAATTCTCTTTAACGAGCCAGAAGTTTATGACGTGTGTCGCACCAATAATAAAAGTGCCCGGAGATCAATCTCTCCCTTATTTGCTTTCATCTCTCACTGGACCGGAGCATCTTAGAAAAACAAGTTGCTCCAATGACTGAGATTTATGTGTCTCGAGTTTATACACTTCACATAATTAGATAGGGTTCAGCATGCAAGGTGCTGTTGGTCATGCGTATGATGTCCCCGGGGTTTGGATTAAAATCAGAAACTCCAGGTTTGGCAGAAAGAAGCACTGAGGGTCAGGTCGTCCACCCCACATCAAACACCACGAGTCCATGAACTCAGGACAAACCCACTGGGTCTTGTCCGTCCCTCCCTCGGTCACAGCCCACCAAGGCAACCTGTCACTCAGTGTCAGGATGGCCAGGAAGGCATACATTGCTTTTATTTTTTCACATCTGAATGTGGGAGGAAAACTCTCCGTGTTTTTGACTGATCCTTGTGCACCCACGTTTCATCAGGCACCAAAATCTAAAAGCTCACAATGGCAGTGGAAAAATTGACAACGAGAACTGGCCTGTGACTGGTTCCTTGCATTGGGAAGACACAGCTCATTCAAAAGCTTGTAACAAAAAAAGGGGGAAGGTGGGGAGCATTGCTAATTCCTCAGCTTCCATCCCGGTAAGCCTACCTCCAGTGAAAGAATTAAAGTCATAGTTCACAAGAATCAAAGTGGAGGATGTCTTGAATTTCTTAAAGTTCAAAAATTCATCCTATGGATATGGGAATTGAAGAAAAAAAAAATTAGTTTGGAACCTTATATATACATTTTTTTCTCCATTTCCTTGAATCTAGAATTAGTTATCCAGAATATGTATACATGGATTCGTCTGGAGAATACGGTTTCATACCTATTTGTAAAATTGAAGGCTGCTGTTCTTGAAATACACTGACTATTTTTATTCTCTTTTCCTCTGGCTTTTCCAAGCACAAGCCGAAAATACAAAATTGTCATTGTGCTATTCTCGGCAACCCTTGCCACCCTTAACACATTCTTTTGTCTTCAACTCCATTAAGACCATGTTATTAATATTTCAGGATCCTCAGAAAGGAGCTCGGAAAATATAGTAGTAGTTTTTCATGCACACAGCCATTTTGCTGCCTACATTCAAAACGGCCTACTAAATGAATGGTTCAGTGCCTTTCTCTGCTCTGTGTGGTCGGCTCACAGCCCCTCAGCATTTGGTGCACAAACGTGCAAGTACATCCCACAGCGATTCACCCCTTCTTTGCTTCTTAAAAATGTTACTACATCTTTTATTCTCAAGAAAATCCCAGTGAAAGGTGCCTTTGGTACTGCAAGCATTGACACGTGTTACAGTTTTCTATCATTCTCTTGCGGGTCTGTCATCTTTTGAATGATAATGACTTGATAAGCAAGCTTGTAGGGAGCCAAATTGCACACCCAAGAGATAGCTTCCTTCTGCCCCCTTGCTGGCGAAGTTTCACTAGACAACCAGCCGGGTGCAGGATAAAAGAGTGTCTTACTTGGCCTTTTAAATATGCCATCGTCGGAAGATGTGATCCCATGTACGGGGCTAACTTTGAATTCGTTTCCTTTAGCTTTGCCTTAATTAGTGCTTTCTGCTGACTCTAAATAAAAGAAAAAGATAAATGAGCACGTGTGCGCTCAGGCAGTGCTGGGTGCGCGTGTGCACCTGTGTGCTCAGGCAGTGCTGGGTGTGCGTGTGCACCTGTGCACTCGGGCAGTGCTGGGTGCGTGTGCACCTGTGCGCTCAGCGTGTGCACCTGTGCGCTCAGGCAGGGCTGGGTGCGCGTGTGCACCTGTGCGCTCAGGCAGTGCTGGGTGCGCGTGTGCACCTGTATGCTCAGGCAGTGCTGGGTGCGCGTGTGCACCTGTGCGCTCAGGCAGTGCTGGGTGCGCGTGTGCACCTGTGCGCTCAGGCAGTGCTGGGTGCGCGTGTGCACCTGTGCGCTCAGGCAGGGCTGGGTGCGCGTGTGCACCTGTGCGCTCAGGCAGGGCTGGGTGCGCGTGTGCACCTGTGCGCTCAGGCAGGGCTGGGTGCGCGTGTGCACCTGTGCGCTCAGGCAGGGCTGGGTGCGCGTGTGCACCTGTGCGCTCAGGCAGGGCTGGGTGCGCGTGTGCACCTGTGCGCTCAGGCAGGGCTGGGTGCGCGTGTGCACCTGTGCGCTCAGGCAGGGCTGGGTGCGCGTGTGCACCTGTGCGCTCAGGCAGGGCTGGGTGCGCGTGTGCACCTGGGCGCTCAGGCAGGGCTGGGTGTGCGTGTGCACCTGGGCGCTCAGGCAGGGCTGGGTGTGCGTGTGCACCTGGGCGCTCAGGCAGGGCTGGGTGCGCGTGTGCACCTGGGCGCTCAGGCACTGCTGGGTGCGCGTGTGCACCTGGGCGCTCAGGCAGTGCTGGGTGCGCGTGTGCACCTGTGCGCTCAGGCAGGGCTGGGTGTGCGTGTGCACCTGTGCGCTCAGGCACTCTCGAAAATGCTAGGTGCTGACAGTGGGGGATGTGTCACCGTGACTCTCAATTTACCAGGAGTGGAAGCCTTCAGCCCATCAGCTGGTTAATTTGAAAAAACTTAATTTGAGCTAAACTGCTAACAAATAGGGATGAATGGGTTAACCATTACCTTCCTAGGTAACAAATCTGCATTTTAATATGGATTCTCCAGCAGGTCAAAGCTGAAATTCCAGCGGTGGCTCTCCCAGGGAAATTCGAGACATTTATGCAAACTTGTCCTCAGGAAACGAAGGCCTTTGTTCCCTGCGGCCTCTCCTGAGCAGGACAGGGCCCGAGCCCTGCCTTTTGTGTGCTGGGTATACGGTGTTTTCAGTCTGCTTAGGAATTCATTTTCGAAATATCAAAGCACTAAATGGACATTATTGAATTAGTTCTGATTAATTGTTCACTTGCTAGATGGTTTATTTTATGAAAGGTGTAAATGATGGGAAAGGAAAACAATCTGTCAGAGGGTTTCAGCTTCGAGTTTTTTATAAAACTGTGCAATCCTCAGCCACCTCTGGGGAAGATGTGAACGTTGGGACAGATGGGGAAACTGAGGCGGGGGGGGGGTAAGGAGTTGCCAAGGGAGGGCTGGTGTACTAGCCCAGGTGGTGTATCTTGAACTACTGTGCTCACAGACCTCTTCGCTTGCTTTGGAATCCCCCAGGGCAAAGGTGGACACTGTTGCCGGGGAGCAGGGAAGGCTCTGTTTTGGGCCCACCTGATTCTATTCCATTCACAAATCACAAAACCGGGCCAAATACTGGGAAAACCATATTGTCCCAGTCATTCACATTACATAATTGGTTTTATTGATGTCTTGAGAAAACATAAAAATTGAGGTTTTTTAAGGGACCTTACAGATCACCTAATCTAGGGGCCTCACACATTTCTGTAAGAGCCAGACAGGAAATCCTTCCGGCTTTGCCGGCCAAGAGGAAGACCAAGGATATTAAGAAGGTATTCGCATAACAAGATAAAAGTCTAACAAATTTCGAAAAAAAATTTTTATTGATGAAATTTAAAATATAATAGTAATTGAGTACTTTTTTTTTTTTTATAGTACAGGTTTACTAATGAAAAGAATGGAATTCCAATTTGGAGAGATAACATTTCAGTTAATTGGGGCTGAAAGAAAGTATTTCATATTATCAAACTGATTGCAAATGCCATCTATAAAAAAAAACACCCTTTGCTCTCAGACCATACAAAAAACAGGTGGCAAGCGGGGGGTTGGGGGGGGGGCGTGCTTGCGGATATTTGATCTAGTTCAACATATTCATTTTCAAGGTAAATGACTTGCCCACCCGTTCTTTTAAAGCATGCCAGGATCCAGTCTGGAGTCCAAGACTCCTTGATCTCTGTTACCCTACAGTGCCCCCCTGAGTTTTTAATGACAACATTTAATAAAGAGCAATCCCTTACCATTGCTTCCAAAGCATACACTTTCCATCCACCGCACTGGGAACCTGATTTGAGTCAGTACTGTAAAAAGTCAATCCACCTCTAAGCAGATGTTCTTGATTCAATGATGCAGCCTGTTTTGGGGAATATTCCTCCCTCCATTTAGGGAGTAATTACTCTTAGGCACTTCAGATTTTTGCAATTACCCATTATAATTAATTTCAACATTACATTCTTTTAAGGTTTTCCTTGCATGGAAATCCTGAGCTTTGTTTTCCTTTATGAAATAAAAGAATGACAACGATTTTTGGTCTCTGAGCCACTTAAGATTATGGAACTAAAATAGGAGCTGAAATGCTTTGTATTTATGACCTGTGTGGACAAATGTGGCCTTACCCTTTGCCCGTGGACATGGGTTTACTCCCAACCCCAACCAAGAGATCTGCATGCACACACAAGTGTTCAAGTACTTTGAAAGATACAACAGGTCTCTTAGGTCATTCTTAGTGTGGCCTAATCTCCAGTTCGGGACATCAGTTGACCAGAAAAGAGCCACTGGAGTGAAGATGACCGGATCCAGTTCAGCTAGGATGTCAAGCTCTCGTTCAGAGCAGCAGCCATCCTCAGGGTCCATGTGCACAGACTGACGTGCGGGCCCCACCAGACAGACAACCATAAACTTGGATCGGGCCCAGCAAAGGGTCTTTGAACAAGTCCTCCAAGGACCAAAGACAGGCTAGGTATCAAGTAAAAATTTATTTTTATTTTAAAAATATGTGCACAAAGTTTTAAATTAAATAAATTTGGGGGTTGCATTTTTAAGGATTCTTCTTCCCACCAATATTTTATGATCCAGACCGCCTTTCTGAGCAAGCCACAGCTTGATCTTACCGTCTGCACTCTGTCTCCTCCGCTGTCTCTACTCTTACCTTGGAGCTGGCTTTCACAAAGCCAGGCAAAGGGGAAAAAAACGACCCCCCAAAAAAATCTATGCCAAAAATCGACCTGCTCTTCAAGAACAGAATGCAGTATGATCCCATAAGTAGGTGGGTCATTCTAAAAAGTCAGATGTATACAGTTTCCACATAAGATGCAGTAGATCCTCCCAAAGCCAGATCACATAAAGCCCACTACATTTAAATTAACTCCATAAAAATTATTGAACACAGACAAAAAGAATGCAACGGAGAAATAACATTATTTTCCCTGCCTGCCCTGAAAATAGACAATCTAATTATTGGAGGAGCTATTTCTCTTTGGTGAATCTGGAGAGAGTCAACTTAAACAGGAGAAGTCACAAAACAGACAAACTTCAGTACAACATAGAAGAGAGGCAAAGGGAGTAGCAGACTTAGCATGTTAATAAGGTTTAATTCCATTGTCAGACACTCTGCTTAGAAGCAGCCCTCTGCCCTGCAGGCCTAAAGGTACCAATGGGAATGGATTTTGCCAGCTCTAATCTTTGTACCTCCAATTTTCAGCTTGTAAGCCTGGGGTTCTCTCTCATGGGGGAATTATTAAGGCAATTATGCTTCCAAATTTAGATGTAAGTAACCTGACTGATAGGACAAATGAAGGGCATCCATCTCTTTGAAGAAGATTCAATCTCTTCTGAACCAAAGCCCCTACCGGGTTTGACCACAGTGCGATTAGAAACTTTTATTTAGTGTGATCATCGCAATTTTCTCTAAAATTGGAGTTGATGTGAATTTGTAATGAATCACAAGAGAGCATTGCTGGAAACAAATTATTATTTCAATTCGATAAGGGGTGGCAATTTTAAAATAGAAAGCAGCAAAGCGAACAGAAGTCACAACACTTTAAAAAAATATATATAGCTGGTTAGATAAAGACTCCTGATTTCTATTCTGATCTTTGTTCTTATTGTCCCACTTAGGACATTAAAAATGTGCCACAGACAAAAATAAATAAATCATAGATTTCAATATTGCGAAAAAGAATTAATTCAGGGAACCAAACTCGTCCTCAGAGCACTACAAATTTTGTGGGTATTTTTCCACCCTATGTCATATCTAAATATCACATATCAATGATCATGGCTTTCTCTGGTAATCTTTGAGATTAAAGAAATATTGGTATGATTTTTTTCAGTTTATCAGTTCTATTGAACACATAAATTCGAGTAGATTGAGCAGAATTTAATTGAATGACTTACAATAATGGTTTTAAGGTTATGACAACATTTAAGCCATGATGCCTTTTGATTACGTTAAAGTTTAAATAAGGAAAGAAAATATATGGAAGGTTAAAAAAAAAAACAATACAAAGGGAAAAAACATCAAGAAAAACAAGTGCTTTTAGATGAGCTAAATGTAGAAAGTATTTCATCATGTTTTTTTTTTTTTAATCTAATTCCTGCCTTGAATTTAAATATAAAATTACTGAAAATATGTGGGAATATTTTTGAAAGATTTAACTACCAAGCTTCACCCCTGATAGAACCTCAGCCACAGAGATGGCATGAAATCCTAACCGTTCACACTGAACCTATCCGCCCCTGATATTTCAGAGAGGGACAGATTCTTGATGAGTCACCATTATCTTCCTCGCCCTTTGATACGTGGGGTACATAAAGCCCAGTGGATCATTATACATCCACTGATTGCAAATAACAGGTCAGAGCACTGAACAAAGGAAGCAGCTGTTCTTCCTCTTCATTCCTCACAGGACCCCATCTGAATTTAACACTAGACTCTAGGCAATTAGCATCATTATGTAAAAAGTTTGTCCATTAGGAGGTATATGCTTTCATGCATGCATTCATTCGGCCATTCATATTTTAGCAAACATTTATTAAGCTTTTACATATTAATAGTAATAATGATAGCCTTTACTGAGCACATACTAAGCGTTGAGGCTGGAGAATGTGAAGCAGTTGTCTGCAGGGAGGAAGCAGACCATTGTCCGCCATGACATGGTAAGGTGTTCTCTCTGGCAGACACTTACGGGGGGACCTGTCCTACACACCCAACCCAGACTGCCTGCTTTTGGAAGGAACTAACTAGAAAAACTGCATCTGGAAGACTGGGTGACCCCTGCGTGAAAAGCTGCTAAAGAAAAAGAGGTCAGCCAGGAATCTGCTTCCTCCCACAAGTTACAGTAACAGTTAGTGACCGTGGACCAGGAGCAAATCAGTCTGGGTACCAGCCAAGCTGATACAGGGAAGGACCCTCTTTTCAGGGAGAGCACGGCTCAGTGGGAGGTTCTCTCCTGAACTCGAAGTGCTTCCTATACGTCCTCAGTTTCTCTGTCAGAAACTAAAGGTTGAAAGTCAGACTGGGAAAGAATGAAATATGCTCTGAAGCCAAGGCCAGACCAAGAGACATGTGTTAAATAATTATTTGATTAACTCAGGCTGCGTAGCTAGTCATCGCTGTCTCAGTGACTTTACAGCCTGAGTTGTCACAAATCATGATTTATGCCGCTGAAATGCCTGCTCAGTGTCCCTTCTTCGTTTTTTGTTATGTCGATGGGGCCTGCACATCTTGAAGGAAAAGGAAATCTTTCAAAGACTGGCTTCCCCAAGGTTAGTTATTATTAGCGGTGCATCGCGATGCTCTGCTGAGGTGTGTGATCGGGGTCCCTACGCTGTTTACTTTTTGAATATTATTTAATTTGATTATTTTTAAAGAACTTAAAAATTCTGAATAGTTATGACAAATAATGACTTGTTTTAACAGATATGATCAGGTTAAACATCTGTTTTTGGAGTTGCATGTAGTGGGGTCATGATTTTATATAGCTATCTGCTAGTGTTTAATATGATACGTGTCGGGCTAGTCCAACACTGCTTGTGCCTGAGAGAACAAAACGAAATTCCCAAGGAGCTCCCTGAAGAGTCCCCGTCTAGACTGAGTGAAATTTATGAGGAAATGTCAGCGCCTGTTCTTGGTGAGCTAGAGGCAATCTGACCAGCCACGTCCCTCGAGATGACATCAAGAACTTCGTCATTGTATACAAAAGGGTCCGCGCCAGCCCACCCCCTCCTGCTGACTCAGTTACACCCAGAAAGCGGGGGGACTGGATCCCCTTTGCACTCTGACACATCCGGTTGACGAGCCCTGGTCTGCAGGAAGTGCTTTTACTCGCCGGCAGGAACACGCCTGTGACACGCAAAGCTCACGCACAGCCACCTGGACAAGGAAGGCGAGCTGGCAGGGCTTACCTATGAGCTTTCTGGGGGACCACCGGGACAATGGGGAGCCAGGAGAGCTGGCACTCACAGATCCGACCTCCACAGCAAGGGGCAGTTTCCTGCTTCCATTGGATCTCTTACAAAGCACAGGGGACCAGGCTCCTCCCCGGGGCTCTGCGAGGTCCCCTGCTGGCTCTCGGGGCGAAAGTGCCCTGGCAGCCTCGCCCCTCTGTCGTCAGTCTGAATTCATGGGAAAGGGCTGGCTGCCAGAAGTGCTTGCAGGTGAATTCCTTGTCCCTTTCAAGTGCCTCTGACTTCACACCGATGACTTTGAGTGTGTTTATCTTTTGTTGGGAAGGATTATCAGTTAGGCCCGTAAATCTTTTCCAGGTATAAATTATAAATCGCACACAGGGATGCCAGGGGGAAAGAGCAAGTCCTCATCTGCGTTGGTCTGGGTCTCATCCCACACAGCAACCGTGATGAAAACGGATATTCGTAAAGACACAAACAAGACGGCGACGCTGACACATTCCCACAGTGTTGGGAAGGAAGAGGGGAGTGAGTCCCCTCCGTAAAATATAGACGAGGGGCGGTGAGAGCTGACCCACTTAGAGAAAGCAGGACCGAGGCTTAGTCTCAAAAACAAGGATCCCGTGACTCACCACATAAGCTGCATTCATCCCCGAGGTACAGCCATCTCTACTCGTCCAAAACCAACTCCTGGATCAACCCTCAAAAACGATACAAACAGCGTGGAAAACAGAAAACTGTTCCTAGGGTTCCATTTCCAAAATGTAGCCCACCTGGATTCAGAAAAATGGTTTCATCTCTTTACTAATTACTCCTCCTTTCTGTACACAACCAAGCAGTTGAAAATCACTAAAAAGTCCTTTCAAGCAGCCAGCAAAAGTAGATCATTTTTGTGTCGGGAAAGAGACCGTGAGAAAACCTGCATTTTATTTTTTAGAACGGGAAACTTTTTTCCCTAGCCCTGAGGCAGGATCACTCTGAACGAGGCTTGGATTTGCAGGGGAGAAAAAAGGATGAAGTCATAAATCCTTCTCCCGGGGGTTGGAGTGGGGGGCGGGCACTACAAATGTGGCTGGTGGATGATCATCTCCACCAACAACACGAAGCTTTTTCCCGCAGGGCTATGTCAAGGTCACCCCAGGTATGTCACAACCACAGCCAGAAATGCAGGGCACACACATGCAGGTGCCAGGAGTAGACACAGAGCAGACACCAGGCTCTGTGGGCAACGGGCCTGGATTCCAGTCCCAGCATTTCCCAACGTAAGGTCTCTGGGTCTCAGTCTCTTCTGAGGACACCAGACTAAATACTTCATAAAATCTCTTTTTAAATCTCTAAAATTCTAAGCCTGTACTCCTCTCAAGATCTGACAGACTCGATGATTCTGAAAAAGTCAAAGGTGTTTTTATAACCACTAAAGTCATTTACAATCTTGGTTCCAATGGTATTCAGAAGATTATTCCAGAAGTCTCCCTCCCCTTCCAGGACTGGTGTGGGCGCATCAGGAACTCAGGATCTGAGCCGTAGAACCCACAGAACCGTGAGCAAGGAATGAGCTGTGGGCTTACCTAAAGAACACCCCCCTCCGCCAGTAAATTCGTAATTGCGACTCTTCATTGAACTTTCTCCTACTTGTCTGATTTTCTGAGTGCTCCTATGTCCTTTTTGCCACTTAGAAAATCAGAAAAGAAAGCAAAAGAAACCTCTTTTCTCTGTGGTGTTTTCTCATTCTGCATGTCTTGCTAAGCACCTACCTATGTTTGGCCTAGGGAGGGGGTGACTGACAAGGTCTCTACTTTGGAAGAGCACACTTCAGTGGCAGGGATATAATTTAACAGGGGAATAAAACCAGTGATGTGAAAGGGATGGAGGGTGGGAATGGGAAGGGGCTTAGAGCAGGTGCTTAAGAAAAACCTCTCGTAGCCCTGGCCGGTTTGGCTCAGCGCTTGGAACATCGGCCTGCAGACCAGAGAGTCCCGGGTTCGGTTCCCGCTAGGGGCACGTACCAAAAAAAAACAACCTCTCATAGATGACACATGAGTTGGGCCCTGAGCTAAGAAAGGGAGGGCAAATGTGAATATTTAAGTGGGAAAAGCATGTTAAGAAAAAGAGAAAATGGTAAAGGCCCTCCAGTGAACATGTATTAGAGGGACAGGAAAAATAGTGCTGTCTCTGGGGAATGTTTGACGATCAATGCCAACGTCGAGCTCAAAGCAGCCAGTGGGGACTACATTAAAGGAGGAGGAGGTAGAATTTATATGGCAATGAAATTTGCTAGATATTTTTTAAAAGATCATTTTGGCTGCTGGTTGAGCACGGACGGTAGGAAGTTCCAGTGGAGCAGGGTGACCAGGTAGGCGGCCGTTGAGAAAGCCCAGGGAGAGATGACGGCCACCTTGGACCACGGTGAATGCAGCGGAATGAGATCAGTGGTTGGGTTCGAAGTGAGTGACATAAGGGACTAACTATGCTTTTCTTCATGGTCACAAGATGCTCCTGTAAGTACATGGACTGAAGATACCAAACAAGTGACATAAGGAGCAAACTTTGATTTTTCCCCGTGGCGCTGTCCTTCAAAACGAGTCATGTCTCCATCCACTTGAGCAGGCTGGGCCATAACTTCCACCGCTGATGACAGAATGCCTCCCACCTTGGCTAACACAACAGCTTCGCCAGGCTGGGGACCGAGCCCTGAGCTCTGACCACGGACAGTGGGCCACACCTAGATAGCAGCTGCATGACAGCATCCACTGACTCAGGGAGCTGGCCGAGGGGCCGGATTCCTGAGCGTGATTCAAACCGGAACTAAGAGCACAGCTGAGAAGAATTTGTCAACAGCAACACAAGGAAATGAAGAGTTATTAGTTTTCACGTTGACAGGAGGTGGCCGCTGGTGTGGGCAGTGCTCTGTTGTGTTCTGAGTGAGGCCTTTACTTTCCTGTTTGCTCACGGAGCCAACCTGAACCGAATTGGGAGACGGCAGAGAGCTAGTTGGTTTCCGGTAACACTGAAAATGAGAGTCGACATTCCCAATCTGGGACCATTCATACTCTTCCGATCGCCCCTGTGATCATAGAGCGTGGTCCCTGGCCTCCCCTGCAAACTGGTCCTCATCTGCAGATTGTAAGAGACGAAGAAACGTACCGGCCATTAGGATTGCGCAGTTCAAGAGCAGCAACACAGGTACCTGTCCTGTCGACCATGAAATCTCTAGCCCCGAGGACAGTGTCTTGTAATGGTAGCCACTCATGACATATTTGTGGACCAAACAAGTCGATGAATAAAGGACGACACGGTTACCTTTAGCATCTAAATATTGATGACCATCTCCAGAAGGTCTGGACACAGGAGGCAACTCACACCGCCCTTGGCAGGGATCCAGGCTTTACAAAGATCATTTCTCGTTCACTTTTCTGTTCCTATGTTTCTTGGCCACTGGGACTTAGACTTCAACTTCAAACAACGCGGTAACATTACAGACTGTGCTGACGATTGCCCGAGGGAAACGAGACAGTCCTCACGCGGCAGGTAAGAAAGCCTGCTCATCACACCGAAGGGGTGGGAGGAGTGGGTGGGGCGGCAGAATTTTAATGGCTTGACATTGGAGTACCTGTCACGGAGAAGAGTAGGAAAGCAATAGTTCAGATCACCCAAAAGGAAGTGAATCCAGAGAGCCTGTTAGGGTTGACAAGCTAAAATATTTAGATATGAAAAATTGGGGGAGGAAGTTAGCAGCAAGGAGCTGGAAAGAAGTAGGTCTTATCAAAGGCAGCCTTCAGAGCCCAGGCAGATAGGATAAGAGATAAGCAAGTGCCTTTGCTAAGTTAGTCACACCCTCCCACACACAATTCTGTTGGCAGGGGTTCTTTTCCTAACAGTGCAGGTGCATTGTTTTAGACAGAACACAGTGAACAGCGAGGGTGCCTTTAAAGGTGGTTTAAAAAAATTGTTAAGAAGCATCGAAGGGGGCAAATGATAACAACACACGATCCATGGCTTGAGAACACTAGAGTAATAAGATGACCGGGGTCCTATGGCCACAAAGAAAACTCAGGTTTCCTCATCGCACTCGAAATGATGCACAGTTTCTAAAAAGGGGTGCATGGACCTGGAGTCACAAACAACAGGACTGACCTCAATCCCAAGGCACGGTGGGGTGGAAAGCAGACAGTGAGTCACAGCAAGACAGAGGGAAAGAGAGGAAAGGCATTTCCTTTTCTTCAGCTCTTAGGCTGACCCAAGAAGTGATCTGTGCCCCAGCGAAAAACACATCCCACCCAGGAGACTCCGCTCCCGGATGGTACCAATACGGCTGGCAACTGCTACCCCAATTTAACCCTACCACTCACTCTGCCCTCGGAAAGAAGACTTTCAAGGTTTAATGATAAAGGAACATTCAAAGACCTGTGCACGAAGGTAGAACAACCACATTAACCTTCCGAAGTCTGGGCAACACCAACATTCGAAACTCAGCCCAATCCACAAAAGCAAGTCACCTCGGCACAACCCGGAGCTCCAGCCGAGCTCTTTCTAGCTCTTGGGCCCAAATCCTTTTTTCTTCTTCTGTAGTTTCTGCTCCCAATTCTTTACTGGCCATTATCTAGATTTAAGGTTAAATGTTAAATACCCACATTGTGTCCTAAGGAAAATAGGATGCTGATGCTAATTGTGTCATGCCTGTGTTTAAAGTCTTTTGAAGGCCCCCATTGTGTACATTGTAAAATTCGAACAGGAAAGTGGAGAAACTAAAGGTCCTCATATCTAGTCCCGAATTGCCCCGCAGATGTCCTGCACTTCGATCGAAGCAGATGGCGCGCCATTCGTTTTCGCTTGGAGCACTCACACCCTCTCAGTCACTGCGAAGTCATAAAATCTTCACCTCTCCTCAAAGCCTACAATCGGCCACCACCTCTTCTATCAAACATCACTACACTCAGGAATCAAAACTCCAATTAATGTTTGTATACATAGCACTTCTATCTTTATACTTATTTGCACATATATTTATTTTCCTTATTATCTAGCAAGTAACTGGTAAACCCAAAGGACAAGACTTATGCTACACACACACACACACACACACACACAGTCCGTTATCTTATCTTAAATGTAATAGATTTGTCTTGAGATAGTGGGAGTTATAAACTTACTAGTCAAAAGTGTGTCCAGAGTTTTAGTTCCAATTTCTCTCCCCCAAAAATCTTATTTGTGAAAGCTCAATTGTAATCTCTGATGTTTTCCCCCTATGTGTTGGTGACTCTGAACAAATGAATCAATTGTTCTTGAAATCCACGCTTCATAATACAATATCATAACAATCTGAACCCCACACACTGACACTTGCACTTCCAGCATGCATTCCTTGGAAAGTATACAATGACAAAAGTCTAATACTACTCAGTAACTCTTTAAACCATATTTACATTTTATTATCCATTGTAGTATCTGCATTTATTTGAAAAATAAAGATTGTGAAAGACTGGTCCTTCTACACACAGCAAGGTTTGACTTGGTCCATACAGTGCTAATCCAGAGACATCTTACAAAAATGCCTTCTCCGGTTTCAACCCCTCTCATTCTGTTGGGAATGTGAATGTCAATCAGTGGCTATTGCTTGACCAAACTTCAAACACCAACTTCACTTCCAAACTTTCCGTTCTGTGAGAAAAGGAACAAAGCTCTATCCGAGACCAAACTGCCAATTCTGATGTTTTAGGATATAGAAAGTACAGAATTAAAACTAGCTTTCATGTTTCCAAACCAAGTGCCTGAGAGAATATAGATGCTACAACCAAAGCAGGGACTAGGGAAAGAGTTGGTTTGGGGAAAAAAGGTGAGATCAGTTAGGCGGTCATCGAATCCGAGATATTTGCATTGAGATATTCAGGAAGCGGTTGGAAATACAGGTCAGGAGGTCAAACAGAAGCAGAGACAGAGGTTTGGAAACATCTGTAAAGAGCACAAGAGTTACAAGAGCAGATGAGCTGTAGTTTTCAGCAAAGAATCTTGGAAACACCATATTTCAAAGGCAGTTGGAGAAAAAAGAAATGAAAAAGGCAGAATAGACAAGACAGCAGAGTAAGAAGGGGATTAGCATTTACTGACCACCAGCAGGGCCTGGGCCAGGGACTTTAAATATGCAATCTCATTTAACCCGCGCCATTTGCTCTTGACCTGAGCGCTGCCAGTTATGCCCACTGTGCAGGTGAGTTACCTGAGAGTGTCAGTGATTAATGGCACAGATCAAGAGCTATACCCATCGTGGAAGAAGCAGGAGAGTACATGAAGAAAACAAAGGGAGGTCAGAATTTCAAAATGTCAAGGGGGATAGCGAGGAAAATGAAAGACAGACACTGGATAGTCCATGTCAAAGACATTTTCAGCCTGCGAGAGTGATATTGGTAGAAGTTAGATTGTAGGTTTGGTTCAATTGATAAATCACAGTGAAACACAAAGTTAGCTAGCAGTACCTACACAATAACCAATCTACAAGCACATAGACAACAGGTTGCTGTACAGCAAAGCTTGTTATTACAGGAATTTAAACCCAGTAAACACCCACCCAGAACATAGCTGTAGCAGAGTCTCCCCCATTTTATTGACTTATGTTTCAATTTCATGTGTTTTACTTTCTGAGAGTTCTGTCATGTTCTTTTTTTCCCCTTTATTGATTTTAGAGAGAGATGAAATGAAAGGGAGAGAGAGAGAAACCTCGATGAGAGAGAACACTGATTGGCCGCCTCCTGCATGCCCCCCACTAGAGATCTGTCCCAAAACTTGGGCATGTGTCCTGACCAGGAATCAAACCAGTGACCTCTTGGTGCCTGGGTTGACGCTCAACCACTGAGCCACACCGGCTGGACCAGTCATGTTCTTCCTATCTTAACTCATAAGCCAATACTCATAAATTGAAAATAATAAAAATTAAATGTAATTATTACAGTTTTAACTATTTATAACCACCTAGAATTTACAAACCTAGTATTACCAGCACGCCTCCCACGTTTTCAGGAAAACACTGGCTGACAGCTCGGGTAATACAAATAACAAGTAGTTATTGGGACTCTCTATGTGAACTTTTATTACTTCAATAGGTCCAACAACTCTAAAAGGAAGGGCTATTGTTAATGGACTAATTCAGTCAATGAATGTCTTTTGAGCACCTAGTACGTGTCAGTCAGTGTTCTGGGTGTTCGGGAGAATCAAAACCCCTTGTTAAATTGGTGGGGGACCAGGAAGGAATGAAGAGAAACACAAAACTAAATACATATAAAATGCCAAGTAGTTAATACTTGAATATCTATTTCAATTGAGAAAACTGAAGCACCTAAGCAAAGCTTGACTTGCAGAGAGGGCAAGGAGAGGCTTACGGAGTGAGGGGTTGAAGGTCAGATGCAGAGGGAACCCAGAGCAAAGACGTCTGGTCCCTCCTGTGGCTGCCCCGCCAGATGCCAGCGCTGCTGCTCAGCACCCACAGCAGATACGCAGGACAGCCGTCAGATTCAGCCTGAGTACACTTGCAGGCCAGGCTTCAGGATGAGAGAAAAATGAAACTCGAGAAAGCACAATCACCTACCTACAATCAATAAGACAAGTGGTAAGTTGCCTGTCTCTTATTATTCCTCCAATGTTTGCCTCTTTTCAGGTCTTTTTGTTACAATGAGTAAGAATGAGGATGCAGGGCAATGGTTGATCGTATGAAATCTTGGTAGGTCTCAGTCGTTGCGACCCACCAAGTCAGCTTTATAACCAGGCTTACATGAGAATGAATGTCACCTGCAAAGTACAGTTGTGATTTCCTAAGGAAGCCTATGTCCAATGCAAAGGCAAACTAGGAAAGCCAAAGAGGTATCGTCCTACAAAGCAACCTTTCAGAATTTCCCAAATGCTTAACCAACGACATGCAGTTTGAACATATCTTAATGGCTTTAATTAAGCTGGGAAAATAAACCCTATAAGAAATGTGCACTTGGAATTCTCAAACTTTTCAACATCTCAAGCGACAATTCAGATTAGTAAACACAACCTGGATCAGCTGACACAAGACTGGTCTTTACTAGCAGCTAACACCGGATTTCATCTCTGCATCTGAGTGACTATTGCCACGTGCTCATATTTAAGGTAGGTGTGCCCCAATTCAGAGACATAAAATTGAGTTTTCCAAATAATAATCGTATTTTTTATAACTGTCCACATTCCCCGAAGTGTCCTATCTATTGTCTATCAGTACTAGAAACAACAAAAGCACATTTCCTGAGTCTATAAATGTGTAGTTTTATAGCTTCTGAAAGAGCTTCCTATTTTCAGTGCTCACACCAAATTACATGCCCATGATAGAAAATTCTATTTCATAAAAATAAAAAAAAAAAATGTGATAAAAATTGATGACATAAGCCAGACCGATCTGTCAAGGGCCATGCCCTTCCCAGTGGCCTCGGGGCGGAGCAGCGTCAAGCCGTCTGACCCCTGCAACGCACACAGAGGACACCATCATGCTGCATGCAACTTGCCACTGACCAGATGCACACAAGCCCTCGACTCACTGTCCTACGTATATATCCAGGTAAAGGGTAATTTTCTGATGCGTGGTCCGGGTACTAGAGCTGTGGAAGACAACAGGTTATTGTTGGCTCCCTAAACTACCTTTCAGTGAAACACGATAAGGGAGGTGAGACCGGGATATGTCCTTTATTTAGTTTCATTGGTTCCAACAGTGGGGTGCTCAGGGGCACGTCTTCCCCACGTTTCATCGGTGGAGACAGAACTGCCCAGTGGTCAGGCACGCGACCAGAAGTCAGACAGACTGGAGCTGAATGGCACTGGACAGTGAGAGATGACGCTTCCCTCCCAGCTGTGGCTTCCCCGCTGAAACACGCCATGATGTGAGGGCTAATGAGACTGTCACAGGGACGGGGACAGTACTCAAAATACACTGTTACAAGGCAGACCTGAGGTCCTGGCCGGGGAACATAAACCTGGAGCTATGGCCGCTATTCAGAAGTGATCCTTCCTGATACTCAGGTTACCTGAAAAGACATAGCTAGGAGTCAATAAAGAAGAAAAAAAACTATTGAGTACTTCTATTTTTTTTTCTTTATTGGTTTTTTTAGAGAGAAAGGAAGGGAGAGGGAGAGAGACATAGAAACATTAATGAGAGAGAACATCGATTGGCCGCCTCCTGCATGCCCCCCACTAGGGATCGGGCCCACAACCTGGGCATGTGCCCTGACGGGGAATCGAACCAGCGACCTCTTGGTGCGTGGGTCAACGCTCAACCACTGAACCACACTGACTGGGCAGTACTTCTATTTTTTTTATTAATTATTATTATTATTGCCACCTAAAGTGTATATGTCATTTTTTATTTTGGGAGGATAATTTTTTTAATTAGTTTATTTTCCAGTTATGATGACATACAATACCATATTAGTTTCAAGTGTACAACATCGTGATTAGATGCTTATATACCTTATGAAGCCACCACCACAGGGCTAGTACCCACCTGACACCATAGAGTTTTTACAGCCTTATTGACTGTATTCCCTATGCTGTACTTTACATCCCTGTGACTACGTTCATACCTGGCAAGGTGTGCTTCCCAGTCCCTTTCACCCTTCCTTCCATCTCCTCAACCCTGTCCCATCTAGCAACCATCAATTCGCTCCTGGAATCGGAGACTTTGCTTTTGTTTCATTTGTTCATTTGTTGTGTGTTCTTCAGATTCCACACATAAGTGAAATCACATGGTATTTGTCTTCCTCTGTCTGACTTGTTTCACTTGGCACGGTGCCCTCGGGGTTCATCCACGTTGTTGCCTGAGGACTTCTAGGCGCCTGTCCCCACAGGGCGAGACATCGCAAGTGGCCCCCTTTACAACTTTGAATGAGACACTGCTTTCCCCACTTTACTTTCTAAATGACAAAATGGATGTTCAGCAAAGCTCCCAACTACGCAAATGGCCAAAGTGAGAGTCAAACTGAGGTTTATCACACTCTGAAAATAAATACAGTAACGTTCATTCATGGTTATGGCTCCACACTTTACATACATAATCTTACTAAATACTTAATGTGACCTTATGAATAAGGGAACACATCATCCCTATAGTAAGCTAGAGAAACTGAGGCAAGCAGAGTTAATCAGTGAGAAGCCCTGGCTAATACGTTTTAGAGTCAGTATTTAAACCAAGGCAGTATAAGAACCACAGGTATAACATATCCAGGCCTCAAAAGCTCTTGTCTTTCCCCTATATGCTCAGGGAATAATGGGATCCAGGGTTAGAAAAAATTCACACACACACACACACACACACACGTGTTTAAAATGCAAAGTATTAAAATCCCAGTCTACTCGTGTGTCTCAGAACAACATAGGAGAATAAGGAATAATGCTGGAATAATGAGGCAATCGGGTAAATTCAACATCCCCTCTTCTCATGGTTCAGAGGAGTCTTACTGCTAAACACACTCTACTCGGAAAACGTGAAGGAGGGACCAGAACAGGAAACATACAAAAACCATGACCTTGGGAAGAGGTAGCCAAAATGAATGTAGTCCTCAAAAGAAGCCTTGGACAGGCCTTCACAACCTTCAGATTTGGGACAGTGCTGAGCCCCACAAAACTGAGGGCTCTCAGTCTGACCTGAGCCTCCACCCTCATTCTACTGGAGACGCTGATAGCTGGGTATGGTGGCCCCCAAACCCGACAGAAGTGGTCCACATGGGTGAGCTCCACCGTCAGGTGTGTTCAGCATGGTAGAACCTGGAGGCCAATGCTTTCTTAGGATCACTTCCTCAAATCCCTCATAAAGATTCAACACAAAGATGACATGGATCGGTCCTGAAGATATCAATGGCTTATATTGATCCCACAACAGCCTAATGACACAGATACTGTGACTATCACCATTTCACAGAAGAGGACATTGAAGCACTAAAGGATGAGGGGACTTCCCCGTGACATTGCTAAGTAACTGGTGGCTCTCCCTATGCTGCCCTGCAAACCCCTTCTTTTCATGTCCCCCCAATTCCTGAGCCTCGTGAGCAGAGACAAAAGAATTCTTTCACATATTAAAGGTGTTTATACATCTTTCCCAGGCCCCACCCCAAGTACTCCCTACTTCCCCTCCCCTCCCTTTCCACACACACAACACAAAGCTTATCTGTTGTTTAAAACACAGAGCCATGCCTGTCCTGGTCACTCCTGTGCCAGTGCAGCGAGGCTCCTGATGTGGAGGTCTGTAATCCCTGGTAAAAGTCTGATAACAGTCTCTTGGGTGAGAGAGCAAACATATTAGCTTTATAGGAGAATGTTCTCATTGAGTTAAAAACACACAGGCAAAAGAAGACAGAGTGACCAGCACAAAATAGCCAATAAAATGATCCTAATTCCAGGTTGGATAACTGCCTTAACAGAAAGTACACAATTATCATTAGATTTATTAGCAACAACAACTACAGAATCAAACAGCCAACTGAATATTTCACCTGCTTTCCCACCTGCAAATTCCCAACCGCCTTGGTGACTTTATCTTTATTCCCTTTGACTCACCATGGCCCGAATCCCTTTTCCATTGTAACAATATTATCTGATTCTTGCAATGCTCGTTTGCAAATCATTTGCATAAGCAGTATTTCATTTATGAACTGAATCATCAATAAGACCCGTACAAGTAGTTATCCCATTTCCCAGATTAGGAAACTAAGCTTCTGGGAGGCCACCCAGCCAGCAGGGCAGGGACCTGATCCATGCTGGAGCCAAGGCTCCGCCCACCTCACTAGGTCCGGCCCTGGGGTGGGGGGGAGGCCTGCACAGCTCCCTCCTCTGCCCCGCCGCCTGGTCCTGTGCTCTGCTGTGCCCGCCCTCGCCAGGTCTGCCGCATCCCGGGACGTACAATACTTTCCAAACGCTCACACCAGAGGCAAGCTCGCTCTTCGCCTGTCAGACAGGACCGTCTGATACAATCAGACGAAGGATCCAATTAGCATTTGCAGTCCCAAGTAAATTAACAGCAGAGAGCATTAAAATACAATCTATGTATATGGTTAATAAAAAAATCCCAGAGACCAAGAAAATGAAAAGAAAAATGTCCTGCAGAATATGCACAGCATAGAAAGAGGGGTTCTCTCCGAGGGACAGGATTGTGGGCAATGTTCCCCGCAGCAATGCTCTGTACTTCCCACGTGTTCTGTGATGACTGTCTATTACCCTGTTGGGCACAGGGAGAAACGATTTTTAACATGGTAACACACTGAAAAGCCAAGTCAAGAAAGAAGAAAGAAAGAGAAGAGAGAGAGAGAGAGAGAGAGGCCACTAGGGACTTATTTTCTCAGTCTTGAGGGGGTGAAGGCGATCAAGGCAGAAACTGAGTCAAAGGCTCCCTCTTTCCACCAGGAACTGACTTCTGGGAACAGCCACCCCGCCCTGAGGGCTGCCAACCCTTCCCACAGCTGAACACGCTGACTTGTACCAACAGAATGCTGCGCTCGAAAGCCAGTCTTCCAGGTGGTCTGGATCTGGGCAGAGAGGGAGTTGACCCCTCTGCAGGCAGAGCTAATTATTTTGATCTAATGCTTGGAGATCCCCCTGGTGTCAAATCTGACTCCTTAAAAGCAAAATTGGAGATGGCACAGAAGGGCACACCCCAACATTTCATAACTCTGCGGCAACGTCACCAAACGTGGCAGATGAAAGTCGGTCATCAACTGGAAAGGTTTCTCAGCATAATACACAGTTTTTAGACCCAAATCAAACAACCCTTTTATTCCTTCATCTGGGCAAACCTGCCCGTATATCTTCCTCTGCGTGAAGACAGAACACTGGAAACAGAAAAGGTGTTTTTACGCAAGTGCTGTTCTCACGTGAGGAAATCCGACCTACCACAAACGACTCCCAAAAAGGCAGAAAAGGGGATTCAGAAAGTGAAATGATTTCAAGTGTTATGTTAACTGAATATCAAAATAATAAACATCCAAAGCAAACAGGCCGGGGGGAGCAGGTAATAAATCAGAATACTTGTGGGAATCGGGCCTCATTAGGTGTGTTGCCCAAACTGGTTATGAGCACCAGGTTCTCTCTTTCTCTTCTTATTTTTTTCCTCTTAAAAAAAAAAAAAATTGGGACAAAGCCCAAATCTTTTAATACGGAAGTTCTTTCCTTACTGTGCACGTCTCAGCAAGTCGCCATCAGCTGTTCCTTGTTATTAGGGATCTGTGTCGACATGAAGGCAGGAGCCCGGCTCCTGCGTCAGAAGGGAAGAGAAGGGCCCCATCGCGTCCAGCTGGCTTCCCGGTGGGCACCAGGCATCACAGAGGAGCGGGCAGTGCACATTCTCTGACATGAAACCTTGGGGCACAGTTGGAAGCATACTCCAGGCTGGAGCAACACAGCAGCGGGTGGGCTGATGAACTTGGGGTCGGGGGAGCGGGCACCTGTGGCCAGCGTGCCATTCGAAGGGGGCCCCGTGACAGCACAAGGCTGTGTGAGTACCGGGGCAGGGGAGGAGGCCCCCGGACCCCGGGCACCGTTCTCAGGAATAGAGCGAACAGCAGCACACAGTGCTAGGCAAGGACGCCCTCAACCTGTGGCCGGCGGCTGGGTGAGGACACTGGGGAAAGGGACCCATCGCTGGCTGGAGCCACAGCCCGGAGGGGAAGAACGGACTGCAGTCTGCAGGAAGGCGGTCCTCGCTGTCCAAAAGCAGCGTTTACACTCAGCCCGAACTCCACGACTCCACGAGGCCGTGATGAAGGGGATTCTGCGAGCAGCCTCCCACCCTAAGAGCCGGGAAGTCCTTCAGATACCAGCCATGTAAGTGGCTAAATTGACCCCCCCAAGGACTAGGAATTAACGTATTAAGGCTAATTTAGAGTCACATAACCAACCCCATGTACCCGGCAACAATCAAGTTAAGGAAAGAACCAAATGTTAACTGGATTTACTGCGGGGAACATTTTATTTTGTTTGGGTTTTTTGGTATGTGTCCCTAGCGGGAAGCGAACCCAGGACTCTGATCCGCAGGCCGACGCTCCAACCGCTGAGCCAAACCGGCCAGGGCGGGGGAACATTTTGAAACATATACAAATATCAAATTACTACGTTGAACATCTAAAACTAATATAATGTCATGTCCATTACATCTCGGTAAAAAACATGTTTAAAAAATTCAATTAGAGGACAGTTGCTTCAGTTGCTTCAAATGTGTTCCGAGAGCTTTAAGGAAAGCTAAGTCAGGCAAGAATTAAGGCTGAAAATGTCCAACAAGACTTCTAACGGCTCTTAGTGTCGAAACTGCAAACTTTGAACAGTGATGTTAAACCTTCTCTCTGAGATCAGCTTAGAACACTTAAATCTAGTTAAGAAAATGTCTACGCTGAGGGTTTATCACTCTACTATGGATGAATAGATGAACCACTTCAACGCCTCTGAAATTCTGATCATTTCTGACATTCTTCAAAGCCTTAGACCTGCTTCTGCTTGCAGACGCCATGTGTACTTTCTGAGCTTACGGGACTAGGATGCCTGGGATTCAAAAACCTCTTTCAAAGAACTTTTGTATCGTATAATTTTTACCAAATTCCTGGCAGTCCTCAGGCTATTTCCGAATAATCACAGATGGATGTAGAAAAACAAAAGAGATTCTAGTTCAAGACGGAACCATGATAGAAAGGAAAAATATGCAAATCTGCTTGCCCTCTAACTCGCGGCTGATGCTGATAGATATATCCTCTTTCTTCTCTGATGCTCAAAAAGAAAAGTAACAGCAATTGCGTCTCAGTTATATCCATCTACCTGTGTCACACCTGTATCTGGCCTAAACAGTATCTGTGTATCCAGACAGAGACAAAACCATTTTATGTAGATGTCTGTTTTATTTTTATTTTTTTTTACATTACGCTACTCAAACCCAAACAGGATCTTGTATTTGTGCAAAGTCCACAGCTTGATGTTTCTCTCAGGGAAGCAGAGGCTTTGAAGACAAATGTTTGCTGAATGAAAGGGGGCCTTACTGAGGGGACGCCATGTGCGGAGTTTCCCAGTGAAAATGTGTCAGGAGCGAGGGCCACCAGCCGCACCACTGACCCTTTCCTTTCTCCAGGGCATGGCCGGTGCGCTTTCAGAAGGATTGACTAAGACAAACCAAACACCTTAGGGTGTTTGTAGGAGAAATCGCATGCACGGGACCAACTGTCACAGAGATATCTAAATATAGCCTATGAAAGGAAGAGAAAGACCGATCAGTTGAGATGTAACACTCTTTCGGATTGTCGGCTGCTTTAATTTGATAAGTAGGCACATGAATTAACCGAAGTCCTCATCATCCATGATCAAGGCCATTTATGAACTTCCAGGTCCTGCTCAGGGAGCCAGCATTTCTGAGCTGTTTCACGAGCGTCCGGGAGACCCGAGTGACAGTGAACGCAGTCCTGTCACATTTCATGGGAGCCACACACACGCCCTGGCACGTGAACTCTGAGGAAGTTACATCGTACGGATTCCAGCCAACCCACCACGGATCCATCATGGCAGCCCTACATTTCCAAGCACTGACAGGTTTTTTTGCAAACTGTGTTACAACAAATCATAAGTTTGGTCTGTCTTCTTTTGATTTGGTTTTTCCATTTCTGTTTATGGCCCTTTACTAACCTCTGCAAGAGGAAATGCAGGCAGTGGTTGTGACCAGCCCTCCCCTGGCCCCCATGAGTATCAGTAAAGGATCCAAAAGTGCTCCTGAGGACTCTGAGGGAGGAAGAAAGCTGATGTGTTCAAAGCATAAATTCAAAGGCATGTCTCCAAAGTAAAAATGATGAAACCCTGGTCTACACCTATCTGTGACTCCTCACGTCCATACAGATTATAACACACTGAACAAGCTCCAGTTTCTGGAGTTTCAAAAAGCATGTGACAAGGATGGTACCAGCAGGGACTGTGCCTCTTCTGAAGAAATCAGTGTGATTCAGACATTCTGACAGGCAGTTTTGTGACCACTCTGTCAAAAGCATTCCTGTGAGGTAGTACTAGGGTTGTAGAGATTGGAGCAATAGCCTGCCCTCTGGGAAAATCAGAACAGCCTTTTCTACGGGGCAATTCACAGCAACTTCCAGCTCTTGGTCACCTAGGGGCAACCCTGTGAGAGAACCAGCAGCAACACACTGGAGGAGCGAGGGCAGAGCCCCTTGGGGGACCCTGTTCCCAAATCTCATACCTAAAGAAACGAAATGCACGTGTAAGAAGGGCCTCAGTTAAGGCACCTGCTGTTCTCAGCTGGTGATTATTTCGGCTGCCTAATCTGGATAAGCAGAGATTCGATTGCAAATGTCAATCTAACTACTACTCTTGCAGGATATCAGCATGGACTCTTTTTCACTGATATCTTTATAAAGATAACTAAAAAAATGATTTCAGAATGGCCCACAAGGAGAATAAATGGTATCTTGCTTCCTAAATCATGAATTTGTGCACAAACAGACCACTCACTAATACACAAATCACTGGTGTTCCTGTTACCCACAAGTGGTTTTGGAAAGTATTTCCGTCCTGGTCCCAGCTCTGGGGCTGGCCCTGATTCCATTCCCGTTTGGTGGTCTTCTGGGCCAGTCCCGCCTTGCTTTCAACAAGTTCACTTTTTAACCAAAATGTTACACTAACTCCCGAAAATGCCAAGGCCCTTCATGTGCAAATGATCTCCCTCCCCATAAAACTGTGTCTTGCAAGGCAGGTACTGGACAGCCCCAAATGGCCTTCTCCCTTGGTCTGGTGGCAGTGGGTGAAGTTGTGTGAATTTCCCTACCCTTTTCGAAGGAAGAGATCAATAATCCAGGCTGTGATTATTCCTGGAACCCAAAATCAATTTGTGACTTCTCCAAAAATTTTAATAGTTGATCATTTTTGGTTGGTTCTTCTTTGTTCTACTAGGTCTGCCGCATTTGACCGGTCATTGTATTCTCGCAACCATACTGAGTAGCCTTTCACTTGTGTGCATTGTATTTCACTACTCTCCCCACCCCCAGAGCCAGCCTTGGGTGAAAAGGAGATAAATTACTCACGCCTCTTTAGTAGACAGAGCTGCTCTTCACTTGAGTGTCTGCATGATCTAATTTTTTACAGAAAAGAAAGCTATTCACAGCATCCAACCAAAAAACTGTGATGATATTGGCTAAATCCTGTTTATCTGGGATTGACCTCTTTGGCCCACATGGGTACAGGCATTGAGCTCTCTGGGATCTACAGGCTTTTCTATTCCAACCAGGTTAAAAAGAAACAAGTGGCCCTATTTTCTCCTTTGCTCTTATATCAAAGGAGAACCAGCTGATCACCATCAGTTCTGTGTCAACCAGTTAGTCTTAGTGGTATAAGCTGCAGACAAGTTCACTAGTGGTGTCCAAATGCTATTCCTCAGCTTAAATTAACCAGAACTATCTGGAAGCTTGTTAAAAATTCACATCACAAACTTAAAACTCAAAATTCTTGGAATGTGACCTTAAAAATGTGTATTTGTAGCAAGCACCCTAAAGGATTCTAATATAGAAAATTTATATTTGGAATTGGTGGTGGTCATCATCAAAAAGAAAAGCCCAGAAAACAATCACCTTCCACCAATTTATATTATGCCATTCTTAAACCTAAAAAAAAAAAAAAAAAAAAAAAGCAACCAAGTGTTGAACTTCTAGAACACTTTTAAATTCCAAACACCATCATCATTTATTTACTATTCTAAATGACTCATCTGCAAGGTAATAAAGCATCAATCACGCCAAATCAACAGATTTTTTTTTTTTTTTTTTTTTTTGCTCTTCAAATAACTGATTTGCTATTTTGTCCTTTGTTTAGATAAATCCAACCATTTTTTAAATAGAACCTCAAGTCAACTTTACTCTGAGGCTGTCCTTATCTTTCTTCTTCATGCCTAAAGTGGTAGAACAAAGATTTGGGTAAACATGACCAACTTTCATATCAATGAAACATTCCCTTTGGTTGCTGGAACTATCTAGAATTGTACAAGATCAAAGGCTCTCAAGAGCCAGAAGGTAGCAGGCAATCAATGACTATCTGATGAATCACCAAGAGGAAGAGACCTAACTTTCCCCTGCCCTTCAAAGTCTTCCAAAAAGCCAGTCTCTCAGTCCCAGGGTGAGACAGGTAACTCCCTGTTCCTGCCCCAGGAGGTGTTCATTCCTATTCTATCGCCTGTTTTTAATCTATATTTTATCTAGTTTCTCCTCTCCTTAGAAACCTTTCCAGATAACTCAAGTCAACATAGACTTTTTCCCCCTGATCTACAGGGAAGTAGCATGCATTATCCTATCACACATTTTAATGCTAAAAGACGTCCTGCAGATGACCTATCCCAGCAAATTACTTTCCAGATGAGGACATTTATGTGAGAAAGCTAAGGAACTTGTCTATGATCAGATAATTGCATGCTTTTCAGGACAGAGGTTAGAAGCTCAGTGTTTCCACACCGAAGTCGTCCTTCTCAAGGAGATTATAGGCCTTTGGGGAACTTGGGCTTTGAATGAGAAGATATTCCTTTTCATTAAGGTTCTAGTGGTTCCTCTTTCACAGAGGGCTGACCTTCAGATTACTTGCCTTGGGGTGCTCTGCAGTAGACCCTTGTATTCTTGAAAGATGTTTGTCCAAATCTCCGTTAATTTCCAAATTAGAAAATCCTTCAATAGGACACAATTTGTCCAATTCCCTTATCTCTGAAAGACGGTTATCATAGCCCCAGTTTAGAGTGATCAAGAGCACAATGTAAGAACATGGGTCAAATAAGGAAAACAAAGCTGCACTGGAAGGAAGCACACAAGCATCCTTATGGGCGTCAGACTTTTCAGGTCGAACCTAGACTCCTCACTTACTAGCTGTGTGACTTTAGGCAAGTTGCTCCACTTCTCTGAGCCTTAGTTTCCTCACCTATGAAAAGGGGATAATGATAGTCACTATTTCACTAAATTATTGTGGCCCTACAGTGTTTACCGAAAGTAAAACTTTTGGCATGGAGCCATATTCTCACCAGCTAAGTGGACAGCAATCTCAACACAAGTGATTTAAATGAATGTCAGAAAAGAAAAGAAAAAGAAAAAACGATGAACCGCTGTATGCCAGGGCCTTTGGGTACATTTGTGGACTGCTGTGACCACTCATTCATTCATGCATTTCCTTATTCACTCCTTTATTCCGTAGCAACTACATATAGGGCTCAGTTAGAGGCTCTGAGGATTCGGCAGGGACCAAAGTAAGACCACCTTCATATGGAGGTTGACAACTGAATCCAAGAATGCTGGAGACCTACCATGTCCTTATTCCTTAAATGTCGCAATGCTCCAAAGCTGCATTTTAAGCAAGCTAAAAGTCACTCATGCAATCATTCATGGTTCTGGACTAAAACAATGTTTCACGGCATGATCGATTTCACTGGCCAACAACCTTGTCTCCAAATTACTTGACTTCCAAAAATTAAATCCACCTTAACAGACACAATTGCCCAGGATTAAGCCCATTTGAAAAGAAGGTATTACCCATTTTGAAGAATTCAGTTCCCCAAAGTTCTGATAGTATAGTAACCCTGCACATTTTCAAGGATCATTTGCATGGAAGTCTCTGTAATGGTTCTTTGAAAAACACCACGAACGTCAGATTCATGCAGACTTTTGTGTTAGTATGCTTACTGCTCAGCAGAACTGAGGGCTGGACATGTAGTGAGCACAAAATGAGTGATCTGTTGAACTGAACTAAGAGCCTACAACATACTGGACTGAACTAGACGTGTGATAGGGTGATAGGTCTTCTAGTCTAAGACACAAATGAAAATGTCCTTAGAGATACAACTCTACCTATAATTTATTTCAACATTATTCTTGTGTGTAATATTATTTTTGGCATGTTAATGTATTGTCAAAGAATTCCAATCCAGTGACATGACAAAAGCTGTATTTCATTTTGGAAGGTAGAAAGTGTGAAAATCAATTGAATTATTTATCAATGACATGCAATAAGGATAACCAGTATATTCTGGGTAATGTCACTTTTCTAGACTGATTAGCAGCCTGGAGCTATTAGATTAATTAAACGAATTTTATTCCTACCATTATCATCAGTTGGTTTTACTGAAGGGAGATAAAAACTCAAAGCCCCCCCCCCCTCCCCCAGAAAAAGAAAGAGTGGTTTGCCAGAATCCACATAATTCAGATGATTAACTTCTTTTCTTGGCACTTGGCTAAACCCATGGGTTTCTGCTGGCAAATAAAATAAGTGCTGAAAGTTGAAGTCACTTTCTGATCTAGTAAATAAACCCACAGAAAAATTCAGCCTCGACTGCTCTCTTTAAATGTATGACGTACTCAGTATTGTAAAAGATGGTGATAAACACTGCTTTCTTACTGAAAATACAGGCGCCATCCTATGAATGTGCTTCAAACATCAGCCGGGTGCTTACAAATAAACAAAACCGGACTGACATTGTTCTTTGTCCATTTGTTTACTCATTCATTCCTGTGATCAACTGTGGAGTGCCAAGACAGAATAAAACTGTGGACTAGACTGTTTCAGGCCTTGTAGGGGATGCAGAGATAAATAGAATATCCACTTATTGCTGGAAGAGCTTAGATTCTGGTATCAAACTGTCATATACAAGTGTATCGGTTGTTCACAGAACAAGGGTATCCAACTACAGGGGGCAGTAGAGTCTAAAGTACAGCTTAAACTCCTCTCACCAAGCTCAGGGCCCTTACTCAGGGCTACAATCCAGCAGCGGTAGTAACAGTAGCAGCAGTAGTGAGAGCTAATATTTACGGAGGGAGCTAATATTTACTGAGTGATTACTAGAGTCCAAGCATGGCTCATGTACAGCATGCGCATGTTTAATTCACAGAACAACCTGCTGGACTTATTATTATCGACACTTACACTAACTGACTTGAATGAAAAACTGTTAATAAGTTGTAAGGAGTATGCTCCCTAATTAATACTCTACAAGTAAGAATATGTTAATAGAACATATAAGTGACATTTGGGAGTACAATCAAAATACCTGTGGACAGTAAAGAGAGGAGAAAGTGCTGTTGAGCAAGGCCTTGAAGAATGCATATGGTTGAGACAGGGAGGAGGGTATAGGAGAAATGATTTGTGGACGCTCCGCAGCTGGATGCTCAGAGCAGTGACGGGACATTGAGGAAGGGAGAGCTGGGACCACGTGTCCCTGCAGGGCCATCTGTAAAAGCGAGGAGTGGTTTCAGAGTAGGAGCGTCACGTGGTCAATGCTCAGGTTGACGAAGATATATAATCCCAGCCTATATATACGGTAGGGCAAAAGTAGGTTACAGGTGCATGTATGAAAAATAACACAATCATTAGTAAATAATAACACAAGAATCAACTCTGTGTTCCCTGTACTCACAACTGTAAACCTATTTTGCCCCACCCTATGAATAGCCTGTCATAAGGATAGAATCCAACCTATACAATGAAGGCTAAATAGGTTTAGACGAGGGGGGAGACAGAGGAGGGCAGATTTGTCATGACGCCCAAATACTACTTCATCGACTAGCACTCCATTTCTATGAGACAATGTGCTTAATTAGTTCAATAAATTTCTCCATGCGAAGCAAAATATCCAGCTGCCACTCTCGTGACTGGCCGCGTCTCCCTGTGCCAAACGAGCATGCTCCAGCCAGGGAAGGTGCAGCCAAACCAGTGGCCTTCCTCAGCCGTGTCTTCGTCAGACAGAAGTACACACCATCCGTCTGTAACGGAGATCATTCAGCCACTGCGATCTAACGTACTGAACAGGCCACTTTTGATCAACGTACTATTTTTCCTCTTTTGGTATTGATATGAGCTTTGTAAAATTGGATTTTACATTTGCCCTCGCCAGTTTGGCTCAGTGGTTAGAGCGTCGCCCATGGACCGATGAGTCTAAGGTTCGATTCCGGTCAAGGGTACGTACTTCGGTTGTGGTTGTGGTCCATCCCCAGCCCTGGTTGGGTCGTGTGGGAGGCAACCAGTTGATGTGTCTCTCTCACATCGATGTTCTCTCTCTTTCTTTCTCTCTCTCACTCTTCTTCTCTATCTGAAGATAAACAGAAAAGTATCCTCGGGTGAGAATTTTAAAAAATTGGATTTCACATTTGATGGGAACATCACAAAGCCTTCCATATCAAACACTGTTTTCAGTACAGAATTGGGGAAGTAGTGAGGAACTTTTACTGAATCTGTGAGTGGGAGGGGTAATGACTGTTGAATTATAACCATCTGAAAATTATAAGGGACCAGCGCAGTTATTCCGATCTCCCTTTGCAGGGAGGGCTATTGCTGAAGTTGGTCTTGCTAAAGACTCCCTCTGGGTTCTGCTTCAACCCTGCCATGGCATGGGGCATGCCGCTCATCTTGGGTGCACTGGCTGCCAGGCCTGGGGCATGCCGCTCATCTTGGGTGCACTGGCTGCCAGGCCTGGGGCATGCCGCTCATCTTGGGGGCACCGGCTGCCAGGCCTGGGGCATGCCGCTCATCTTGGGTGCACCGGCTGCCATTGCCTGGGGCATGCCGCTCATCTTGGGTGCACCGGCTGCCATTGCCTGGGGCATGCCGCTCATCTTGGGTGCACCGGCTGCCAGGCCTGGGGCATGCCGCTCATCTTGGGGGCACCGGCTGCCATTGCCTGGGGCATGCCGCTCATCTTGGGTGCACCGGCTGCCAGGCCTGGGGCATGAAGCTCATCTTGGGGGCACCGGCTGCCAGGCCTGGGGCATGCCGCTCATCTTGGGGGCACCGGCTGCCAGGCCTGGGGCATGCCGCTCATCTTGGGTGCACCGGCTGCCGGGCCTGGGGCATGCCGCTCATCTTGGGGGCACCGGCTGCCAGGCCTGGGGCATGAAGCTCATCTTGGGTGCACTGGCTGCCAGGCCTGGGGCATGAAGCTCATCTTGGGGGCACCGGCTGCCAGGCCTGGGGCATGAAGCTCATCTTGGGGGCACTGGCTGCCAGGCCTGGGGCATGCCGCTCATCTTGGGGGCACGGCTGCCGCGGCCCCTGGGGCATGCCGCTCAACCTTGGGTGGCACCGGGCTGCCCGGGCTGGGGCATGCCGCTCATTCTTGGGTGCACTGGGCTGTCCGGGCCTGGGGCATTGCGTCATCTTTGGGGGCACCGGCTGCCGCGGCCTTGGGGCATGCCGCTCACCTTGGGGGCACCGGCTGCCGAGGCCTGTGGGCAATTGAAGCTCCATCTTGGGGTGCGGCACCGGGCTGCCGGGCTGGGGCATGCCGCTCATCTTGGGGCAACCGGCTGCCAGGCCTGGGGCACATTGTACGCCTCTCTTGGCGTGCACTGGGCTGCCCGGGCCTGGGGCACATGCAGCTCATCTTGGGGCACTGGGCTGCCAGCGCCTGGCGGCCAATTTTGACGCTCATCTTGGAGTTGCACTGGCTGCCAGGCCTGGGGCATGAAGCTCATCTTGGGCGCACTGGCTGCCAGGCCTGGGGCATGCCGCTCATCTTGGGCGCACTGGCTGCCAGGCCTGGGGCATGCCGCTCATCTTGGGCGCACTGGCTGCCAGGCCTGGGGCATGAAGCTCATCTTGGGGGCACTGGCTGCCAGGCCTGTGCAAACCTCACTGACCACAGAGGATGGCGAGAGGGAGTAACTGGGATCTGGGGACTAGAGCTGAAGAGGCTGACGTAGGGCCAAATTAGTATCCCAGATGCTGCGGGGGATGAGTCTGGATTTAGGACATGCGACTCTGAGGGCTCCAGGCCAGAGGGCAGAGACAGAGCAGCCGGGGTCCTAAGAAAGTGCCCTGCTGGAGATCAGGTCAGTGACCACATTCGGGTTCCTGTGACTCAGAACAAGACTCCCTGGGATTGAGAAATAAGGTGCAGTAGCCGAGGGGAAGGGAAGGGCAAGTTCATTCACAGCGGATGTCAGGGTTACAGCCAAAGGTGCAGGTCCCAGTGGGAACCGGAATGCTGAGCGGGAGAGACAGAGGAGTCGTAGTGTCTGAGCCCACACTGCGTGTGGGAAGCCGGGACTCCGCGGGCATGTCGATGCCAACACTCACCCAAGCGGGGAAGGAACGCAGTCTGCAACAACAACGCCGACCCCTCCCCGGCAGGTAGCTGGTTCTGAGGTTACCAAAGAACCTCCTCCGTGGTCTGCACTGGGGTAGAAAGGAGAAGGCCAGTCCGGCCACCAAGCACGGCAAGACCAGTCTGTACTTGGGCATGTAGGTCAAGGAGCGGGGAACAGGTGCCACCAAGGTCCTATATGTGAATTCAGGCTCACTGTGTGTGTGAACGGGTTTCTTCCCACTGGTCTACAATGAACAGAACCAGTTTCATGAATAATGTGTTCATTTGTTTAATGGGGAAACGCTTTTTAAAAAGAGTGTGGTCTTCTTTTCTGTACTGCTGAGAGATGCGTGGCAGAAAGAATGTTTTAGGTTCGAGGACGCACATTCACTGTCCTTGGAGACTCTGCCCTGTCTCCAAAGGACAGTCTTCCCAATGAGAGCCAGGGTATGCCCAGTTCTTTCCCTGAGAAAGACGGAGGCGAAAAGGAGTAGAGGAAGGTGGGGAAGAAAAGATGACACATTTTCCTATATTCTGCCCGTGCAACTGGAAAAATAATTTGCAAGATGTTTGATTTGTTTTAAAAGGGGAAAACGCCAAAACAAAAACCTAGATAACGAATATTCCGAGGTGAATAAGAGGTCCTGGGAGAGGGAGGCTGGCACAGGCACTCGGGCAAGCTGGTTCAAATGTGTTTGAGCTCTGCAGTGTATCAAGATGAATGTTGAGGTCACAGAAGCAATTGATTACACAGAATTGATGCATTTAACTCATAAAGAAGGAAGAGTAGCCAACCCTACAGGGATTTGATCTCCTGGTTTTTGTATGTGTAAGAATTTTAAAGTTCATGCATAGTCCATGAAGTCATTTTCCCTTCCAGTTGGCGAAACCCTGAGGCATTCTGTAAAATAGGAAGACAATGGTGTCTAAGCAATTATATAAAAACAATCTGCCTCATTACGCTCACTTTGACAATGTCCTTTTGAAAGGCAGCGTTTCTCTGGGTTTTAAGAGCAGTGATGCTCTTTCGATACCGGCAGGAAAATCTTGCAGTAGATTTAGAGAAAATAATTTACATCAGGCAACTGAACCATATAATCCTTTATATTAAAGGGCATCCTTTATATTACAGGGCACTGCTGTCACAGGTACACAAAGAATCCTACATTTGTGTTAAACAAGCATAACAATTAATTGTTTTTTTAGAATGAAAATAGAGGCTTTGTTGGCAAAATCCTTAAAAGAGCTTTTCTCACAGGCAAGTGCAAATGAGTAAGACTATCTCCACCTTAAAATCCATGTCGCTAATGAGCATTGCAAGAAAATGACACGTGATGTTACTAGAGGTGCGCTAGTCTTCATTGTTTCAGACTTAGGTAAGCATGTATCTCAAAACTGAGTATCAGAGCCTTTAACATTGTGTATCTTTCAACCCAACAATGATTTGAAAATAATGAAGGCTACGTTTTAAAATTTTGTTGTGAGAACACCCGGTAATATTATTAAAAGCACCAACCCAAAAGCAACCTAAAGGTCCAATCACAGAGGACAGCTGAGAGAAAGTGTGCTCCATCCAAGCAACAGAAAATGCTCTGTCATTCGAAATAAGGTTCTAAAGTTGTTTCTTGATCCTGAAAGGTTTTATGATCATGCTGCATGATCAATACGTGTGTGTGTGTGTGTGTGTGTGTGTACATCAAAGAAAGACTTGAAGTACAGAAACTATTATGTGGTGATATTATAGATGGTTTTGCTTACCCTTTTACTTGTGATTACCACATTCTTTTACAAAACATGAATTTCTTGTTTTTTTTGTCTTAACTGGATAACTTCATGATTCATTAGTTCCCTTCAACATGGCTTAAAACTGTATTTAGGTACTCCAACAAGTAGGCTTTCCCATGCTGTACTTAGCAGCCGTGCACGTAATAAAACCTGAGTACAATTCATGGGAACTCTGACTATACTGTAGCTTAGTGAAGTAGTAATCTACTGAAATGAAAAAAATACATTAAACTATCTTCTTTAACCAAAGACATAATAAGTGTATCAGTACATTTAACACATATACAAACCACGTGGATTATACTATAAAGTTAAAAGTAACAGCACTTCCATTTTATAGATGAGAAATACAAGAGATTCGTGATAAGAGTGATAAAGTAATTTGTACAAGATCCCCACTCCTGGACGAGCCCTGAAGACCCGAACCCTAGGCCACCAACACACTATCTTCTTGAGAAACCCACATGGGGCTATACACATTGAGACATGAACACAGAACGCTTGACACCAAGGCTAGGTCCTAATGATCTGCCACATGTTCACATGCCTTCTTTAAAGCAAGGAGAAAGGCATTCTTCATCTTCTGGATGGAATACATAGTGTCCCCCTGCACATTTGTATGTTGAAAGGCAAATCCCTAATGTGACAGTATTTGGAGATAGGGTCTTTAGGAAGGTAATTAAGGTTAAATGAGGTTATAAGGGTAGGGCCCTAATCTTACAAGAGTGGTGTCCTTTTAAGAAGAGAAAGACACACCAAAGATACTCTCCCTCACCGCACATACATGCGGAGAAAAAGCCACGAGACAGAGTGTGAAGGTTGCTGTCTACACCCAGAAAAATAACCTCCCCAGAAACCATCCCTATAGCACCTTCACCTTGGACTTCTGCCTTCCAGGACTGTGAGAAAATACATTTCTATGTAAGCAACCCAGCCTGTGGAATTCTGTTAGGGCAGCCCATGCAGACTAAGGTATTTCCCAAGTAGTATCATATTGCCTCCTTACTTTTCTACAAAGTCAAATTCAGAATTGAACAGCAAACACAAATATCATCATCCTCTTTTCTTAGACCAGTACCCTCAGCCACTCATATATTCTACATTCAGCAAGTGTCAACTAAACTCATTCTTCATCCTGACATGCCAAACCCCCAGCCCTTCAAAGTTACCTCATCCGCCAGGATTTCCTTAATCCAAGTAAGAGTTGCACTGATGGGCCAAGCCTAAAACTGTGACGTTGCTCAGAACTTTCCCTCACACAGGCCACTGCCCACAGGCCACTGTGTCCACTGGTGGGTCTCATGCAATATGCATTTCGCCCCCCCCCCTCAATAAGGCACAATAGATGCTTAAGAGTTATTTACTGTTGAAACCAGCTGTTCTTCAATAGTGTTTAATTTTCCAAAAATCTCCTTACATATCTCATCCCCAGTGGAACTCAGCATCTTCCTCCTCCAGGTCCTCGCCGGAGCTTAGTTCACTTATCATGTTATAAACATTTTCACAGGGCTGTTCACTCCCTTAGGTTATAAACTGTTTACAAAGAAAGACATGAAGACCTCAAGAGGTATTGATGTCGACAGGAAGAGGCACAGTATATTCAGGGATTTCAAGTCTATATGGGGGTGGGAGGGAAGGGTATAGTTTATTGAAGCCCTAAAGATTGCAATCAAGGACCAAACCTGCCCTGGCCAGTTTGGCTCAGCGGTTAAAGCGTCGGTCTGTGGTCCGGAGAGAGCCGGGTTCGGTTCCCGCCAAGGGCACGTACTTCAGTTGCAGTTTGTCCCCAGCCCTGGTTGGTCGTGCGGGTGGCAGCCACTCGATGTGTCCCGTCACGTCAATGTTTCTCTCTCTCTCTCTCTTCCTCTCTCTCCCTCCCACTCTATCTGTACAAAAAATGGAAAAATATCCTCGGGTGAGGATAAAAAAAAAAAAAAAAAAAGGACCAAACCTGATCTCATTTCAGAAGCCTTAAGTTAGGGAGTCAGCTTGAGTACATGGAATATGGTTCTCCAAGGCCAACCTCAAGGGTGTGCAGATGCTACTTTGCCTTGGTATCCACATCTTTTCTGGGCTTCTCTTCCTTTAGCATGACCAAGAAGGCAAGACTCTAAAATTCCAGACTTTGGGCATCAGTCTTTATCAATTTATTTTGTACTTTATTAGTTTGAGTCTCAGGTTCCTCACATGTAAAATGAAAAGCATGGACTATAAAGAAAGAATTTCTGGGGTCCTTCCAACTTGAATATTCTCCAACTCTAAGAAGAGAGATGTCCCCCACTTCATAACACCTCAGTATAGGACCTGTGCCCCCGCCTCTGCCAGCAACAGAACTCAAAGTAGCACACCCTGCCATCAGACTGAGAAGGAGAGACACATAGCCCCCAAGATGTTTTCATTCTTTAGAGGACTACAGGGAAATCTTTTGGAAGGGTAACTACGTAGCCTGGGAAAACACATTGTTTCCTACATGGAACATTTGTGTATACTAGTTTTTTTGTTAAAGTAACTGTCAAGTGAAAGTAATAACCTCCTTTATTAATTAGGGTTGTGTTGCAGTCAACAGAAAACCTCATTCTAAATGGTTTAGGCTTTTTTAAAAAGAGAGAAATATTTTTGTGATTAATATAATGTAACAGTTCAGAATGTAACTGTTTTAAGTGTTGAAAGGTGAGCCATTTCCACTGAAGATACAAGGGAGCAACACATGGAGAAAGTGTAGGGTGGATATGTGGATCCCACGGGAATGAACACATCCTACCAACCTCAATTGTTCACCCCATGTTTTTCCCCCTTTGCTCTTATTATATAAATGAATTGCCTTCTCAATGGTTTTATTGCCATTTTTTTCTGCACACATTTGCAACTAAATACTCTAACTGAATCAGCTTAAAAACACCTGCACAACATAATAGATTATTAAAGTTAACACTTTTTAGATTGATTTTCCTCCTAAACCTCCTTGGATTTATTGCACAGCATTGTGAAATCAAAAAGTCTCATTTGGTTGGGCTGTCCTTCTGTTAAGATGAGTGGATGCTCATCTGTCTTTTTTTTTGTAAACTTGGGTCTATGCTTGTAACCTCCCTTTCTGCTCTGATACAGAGTCAAAATTCAAATAATTTGCTCAGTAATACACTCTGTGACGAGGTCTTCAGCCTTAATAATTGGGAAGTCATGCTTTGCTCTTGGCAAGGCCATTTGAAATGATGCAAAGGCAACCCATTGGCAGCTGAATATTGGAAAAATCCTGGCGTAAATACAGGATACTGTTTACATAATTCTATAATTCAGGCATTTTAAATATTCTTCTTACCTTGCAAGAATACAAGGTGGATCCCATATTGTTAGTTAACTTGGGATGAGGTTTCTTTCTTTCTAACTGTTCTTCCTGGGAGAAAGTAGACTTGGCAGCTGCAGAGGCTGGAGCCAGTCTATCTGGTTTCAAGTCATCTTGAATAATCTACATGGCCTTAGGCACCTTCCCTGCCTCAGCATTCCCAGCTATGAACTGGGGATAACAGTACCTGCCTTGTAAGGCTGTTTTTAGAAATAAAGGCCAAGCACTTAGCTGATGGTCATCACTACAGATACTTTTATAAAACATTAGTAATTTCTCCCCAAAAGACATTCCCCATCTCCTTTAATTGGTGCCTGTTGGGGAAACATAAAATCATTTTTAACAAGCTATGGTGTACACTTAGATTAAAAAAAAAGAAAAATAAAGAAACTGATCGCTGGGATTGTTTGAAGAATGTCTCCATCTTTTCTATGCTACATGGTCCTACAACTTGATTACCTACCCACAGAAAACATAAAATATTTAAAATAGGGTACCAGTGCCCTGGCCAGTTTGGTTCAGTGGTTAGAGCGTTGGCCTGCGGTCCAGAGAGACCTGGGTTTGGTTCCTGCTAAGGGCACGTACCTCAGTTGCAGTTTGTCCCCAGTCCCTGTTGGGGTCATGTAGGTGGTGACCATGCGATGTGTGTCTCTCACATCATTGTTTCTCTCTCTCTTCCTTCCTCTCTCCCTCTCGCTCTATCTGAAGATGAATGCAAAAATGTCTTCAGGTGAGGATAAAAAATAATAAAATAAAATAAAATAAAATAGGGTACCAGCTACCCATCTCAGAGTTGCAAATAATCTTACAGTTTGTCTAGTCTAGAAGTTTATAACTGAGATTAGGATCCATTCCTGAGGCATTTGGAAAAACGAGGGAGGTGTTAGCTTGTCATAGGGGCTGGAGGAAGCCACAGGTATTTAGTGCCCAGGGACTAGCTTTGAGTGTGCATGCCTGCCATGCATGGGGCACACCCCAGATATTTGGTAGGTATTACTCAAAGATGAATCATTCTGCCTAAACTGACAAGGGTGCTACTTTTGAGACACGCAGGGTCTCTGATATCTTTTTTTTTTTTGTAATCCTCACTTGAGGACATTTTTCTATTTATCTTCAGATAGAGTGGGAGGGAGGGAAAGAGAAACAGAAACATCGACATAAGAGGGACACATCTACTGGTTGCCTCCCACATGACCCCAACCAGGACCAGAGACGAACCGCAACTGAGGTATGTGCCCTTGACTGGAATCGAACCCTCAACTCCTTGGTTCATGGGCTGATGCTCTAACCCAGTGGTTCTCAACCTTCCTAATGCAGTGACCCTTTAATACAGTTCCTCATGTTGTGGTGAGCCCCAAGCGTAAAATTATTTTTGTTGCTACTTCATAACTGTAATTTTGCTACTGTTATGTCTTAGGCGACCCCTGTGAAAGAGTCATTCGACCCCCAAAGGGGTTGTGACCCACAGGTTGAGAAGCGCTGTCTAACCAATGAGCCAAACCAGCCAGGGCTGGGTCTCTGATATCTAATTGCAGAGATGCTATTAGGTGCCCTGGGGTCATCAGCCAGGGCGAATACTGTCTCTAAAGCTGTGGAACTCATCATCTCAAAAGGCATCACACTCCACTCACATCCAGTTCAAAACACTGGACAGCACTTCCTTATCTTGAGGCAGTATCTGTCCTCTGGTCTTCATTCCATCTACGATGGCCCACAGAATAATATGAAATGAAAAATAAAACTGGCCAATCCTCAAAACCAACAGAAAAAAAATGATAAATTATTATGTCAAAGTTGCAGCTCTAAGGAGCACTAGCTGTTTCTACAAACGGGGATCTCTCTTCTTGTCCTCCCTTTCTTTCTCAGCAAAAACAAGAGAGCAAAGCATCACAGTTTTCTGAGGGCTGCATGTGCAATCACTCTGCCTTGGACTACAGCTTTCCCTAATGGGATATTCATATTTTCTCAACTGGATTCTCATTAACAGCCAGGCTCGTGGTTGATGGATAGCTCAACCATGCCTATGCACTAACTCCAGGTCTACTGATCCCATTACCTTTGACTTAGATGCGTAAGATCTACATAGGCCACGGGAAATCTCAATAACATAATTATGGATGACAGCAATGTGGCCTCTTTGCATTTCACCCTCAAGTCAGCAGAGGCTGGGACCAGCCCAGAACACGTCGACCATGCTGGGCTGGAAAGCCATTTGTGTGACTTGGAAAGTAACTGCACGAGGTTCCAGAGCCAGTTTCCTCGCTGTGGTTGTGACGCTTTTTATTGAAGTATCGCAAACCTGCAGAGAAGTCCCCAAATTCTAGTGCACGGGCCAGAGCCAGTTTTAACGCTGGAATCTTTCAAACTGACAGAGGAAAGCTAGTTCCCATGCACACGAACTTTCTACAATGTTAATTAAGAAATAGAGAGTGATCATAATTAATCGTACTAATTGACTATAATACTGAAACTTGATAAAAATAAGAGGTGAGAGAAAGAGAAAGGGATAGAGTTAGAAAGAGAGAATATGTCGACTATCATTTGGATATTGATAAAAGTGTCACAAAATAAAATAATAAAAACTTATGTGTTTTACTGAGCACTTAATAGGTACCACTTCCAAGGTGAAACTTACATATATTGTCTTATTTAATCCTCAGTAATACCTATAGAGTAGTACTGATTCCCATATTACAGGGTAGAAAGCTAAAGTAACTAGCCCAGTCACAATGTAAGTGAAAATAAACGAGATTAAAATTCAGTTCTTATTCCAAAGTTATGCTCTTAATTACTATTTTCTATTAACAAATAAAACTCAAGAGTTTATTTGTAAAAAAGTCACTGTCACCTTGTAGCCTCCCCCAAATACCAAGAGAGTTTATGGTTTATTTTCAGAAAAATCTACTAATATATTCAGTCTCATAAAGACAAGTTAAAAAGGTCATGTAAATAAAAGAAATACTTGAAAGTATTTAACAAAATCAAAATTTGTTCTATCTTAGAAATGTTTTAAACTTGGTAATATGATATTAAGAAAATATGTCTCATAGCATGCTTAAATTATGCCCACTGAAATTGGACATAAAATAAAGGTGTTCATAATCTACACTATTATTTATTACTGGTCTGAAAATTCTGACCAACGTTGTAAGATAAAAATCAGAAATAAGAGGTGTAATATTTTGAAAGGAGAGAAACCATAATTGCTTGCAGACAAAAGTATTAGTACTCTAGAGAACCCTGGAGAATGAACTGAAAACCTATTAGTATTCAGAAGACAGTTCAATAAAGAGATTGGATGCAAGATAAACATACAAAAATCAATAGCTTTCCTGTAGATCAGTGATAACGACCTAGAAGGAATAATGGAAAATATTGAAAAACTCACTAGGTTTGTGTTTTTCAATCATTATCTATAGAAGTCAACAATCCATTTTGGGGAAAGGGGTTCTTTTACTATACCTATTTTTTAAAGTTGCAATAATAGTTGTGATTTTTATAATGTCAGACATTACTTTTCTTCAGTAAAAGGCTTCACATTTCTCCAGGAGAAAAAAGAAAAGATTTAATGATGAACTTTCAAAAAAGTTTTAGTGTACTGCTAAAACCATAGTGCAGAATTCTAGCCAAATCAAGTGTCTATTTAGAAATTATTAGAAGAGCTATAGCTACAACATTCTGTGAATGAGAATCCCAGAATCCTTCCTGAAGGTTAGAATAAATTATGTACTTGGGCTTGTTTTAGCTAGGTACAGTCTCCATGTTTGCCCTGTGGTGGATAACTTCCTAAAAGTAAGACCATGTGAGACTCTCGGGTGTTTCAGACCTTTTTTTTTTTTTTAATGTTTTACTTTCATTCATGTAAATAATGTTTTATTTTCCATCAACAGGGGTTCCTTTCTTTAAAAAAAACAACACACTTCATATTGCTTTAATGTCGCCCTGCATTATTGCTGATTTTGAACTCCAGGATACAAAAGAAGAGAGGCAGCTCCGAAAGGAAATGCGATCGATAGAAACCTGAATGTTCAACTACTACTTCCACCTGCACGTCTTTGCTGGGACCTCAGCTAGAGACGCAGAGTAATAAAAATCTCAGTTTCTCCCATTAGTTAATTAGCAACTTCACATCGTAAGTACTGGAAGCATTCCACTATCAATTACCTACAAGTCCCTTCTCAAAAGTCAGTGGTTGCTTATTCATCTTCTTATGCATAGGCATACACAACCCTTAAAAAAAAAACTTATAAATTATTCTTCTCTATGCACAGGCTAAATGCTACGAAATGGAGTGCTCTAACAGCTGAAGGTGAGTTCAGTCAACTCATGCCCTGGTATTGATCTCTTATTTCTCCCAACACTTTTCTTCTAATCCTCTCCATAATTACATGAACTGCGAGAGCTTCCCTGAAGCTGTCGATTCCTCTTGCATCCATTTTCAAATGGCCAGCAGAGAAGCAATCCGGGCACTAGATCAAACTGTCAATGTTCCCCACTTGGCAATTGACAGTCCTCTTGAAGTGTCCTGGCACATCCCTCAAGGGCCTCCTATGGTTCTTCAAAAATCGCCCCCCTTGGAAGAGAGCAAGAAGGGTGGGGAGCCAGAATGGTATTGATCCGTTCTTTTAACATGGTAATTTGCCCAGGGGCTGCTTCAGTCATTGCCAAGCCGGACACTTGAAAAGGAAACTGTTTTTCAGAGTGGGGAGGTCTTTTCCAAACACTTAAAGCCGAAAACAAATGACTCTAAGCATCAAGTTCTCAGTGCAATGTGAAGGAGGTTGGCCAAATAGAAATGGAAGAGCTAATATATAGAAAAGTGGCTTAAAATGAACTGATGATAAGAAGAAGTCTGAGAGTTTGAAATATGTTTTCAACTTTTATAGGCTAATGTGCATCATAACCAATTAGAAAGTAGCCTATTGAGTTCCATTAATCTTGGGAGAAAAAAATTAAGACTGATATAATTAAACTGATGTAAACATTAATAACACTGATATTGATGAATGCTTGGACATCTCCATAACCGATGAAAATAGAAAATAAAATATTGTGCGTTTGATTACACCTGTAACTGGCAATACACCATGAAGGCTACATGGAAGTGTGTGTGTGGGGGGGGTAATAGCACCACTATTAAAAGTATCTTTGTCTACTGCTTTTGTTATCAGTTTATTATTTCACCTATGAAACATACAGCACAGATAAGACGACAAGACCAAATGAATTGCACAAAGATTTCAAAGTATGACCATCTTAAGTTTTAAAATGAATTCATCAAAAGCAATGATTTGTTCATCATTTGCAGATCGTGTATTTCTAAGGACATATTTTTAGCTGCGAAGGAACAAGCCACCCCCAAGCGAAGGCGCTGCTCATAGTGAAGGGTCTCTTGTGGAAAGCAAGAGATGGGAAACTTGGCGTCTTAAATCAAGGAAGTTCTTGAGGACAAAAGCCCCTCCGAAAAGCATTCCTGACGGCGCTGTGTCTTCACTGATCATGAGGTTGGCCCATATTTACCTGCCATGGTATTATGGGAGGAAATCAGTATTCTGTTAACCTCTGACCCCTGGGATCTGAAGCAGACAAAGGACCAATCTGGAGCCCTGGGAGAAGACAGCCACATGTCAAACAGCAGGGAGGCGATTGTTAGGGAAACAGTTGGCCTGGGCACAGCCAGACTCACTGGGGCAGCCTGCTATTCACAGAAACAAGCCATGAAGAGGTAACGCCATAAAATATGAACAAAATGGCACCTTTCTTGCCTTGCTTCGAAATTGTTAGCTTTATGGGACTTCATGCTGAACAGTATGAAAAAGATCCAATTTGCTTTGAAGCGCATGAGTCTGTCTCACATCCTAATTATTGTTTACATTGCCATTTGCCTTCTATTAAGAATTGAATAATTACCCAGCACTTCATAGTTTAAAAATACAAGCAAACAGGATTATCTGGGTAATTAAGAAACTGTACCATAGCTTTGTACTGCTGAGGGAAATATCTGCACACATAGGGGAAATGATAATTATCAATCAACTTACTTCAAATGGTATTTTAAGGATTTTGGGCAATTTGAGATCTGTAACTTATTAAGAAGAGGTTAGTAAGATCACCTTTAAGAAGTGTGGGTCTGTTTAAATCCATCCTTCGAAACAAGAGCCAGATAAGCAGCTGAATTTTCTCATCCACTAATGACACCAGAGAATGTACCAAGTACAGAGCCTTCTGCTGTTCTTTAATCCTAATAATCCATCCCAAATGGACTTTGAACAGCATCATCAAACTTTGTCAGACCATGTGGAGCTAAACCAAAGCTCTTCCACATTTAGACGCTGTCTTTGCTGACCCGGCCTCTGCTTAATTACGCTCGAAGTCTGGCCATGCCCATTTTCTGCCTTGTGAAATTAGCTTGAACTCAGAACTAATCGAACTTCAAAAACATTTCATGCGAAGTTGTCTTCTTCTGGTTTATAGAATGCATACAATCATGGTTCTCTGTTCTCAAGTGGGGAGTGATTGTTGGGTAGGATATGTAGCGTGTTTGCGTTCCTACTCTAGGGAAATAAAGCAAAGGTTAAAGGGAATTTGGAAGCACTGGGCAGGAGGGCAAGACAGGAATTCAACTCGAAGTGAATGTGCGCATGGAACAAGAAACAGACTTATCGTAACATACCTTCTAAAGAAACTCATCTGGGACGTTAAGTGAGAAATGAAGGCTTTTCACGGTGATTCCAGTTATGAAGACTGATGTGTTCATTCGCAGATGTAGAAATCAATAGTGAAAATACCAATAAATCTTTGTAGAATCCACACTTTCAATATATATTTGTTGAAGACAGGTGTGGACAAAAAATAGGGCCACATACTGAATTTGACACGCTACAGGGTAACCACATAGGTCTGAACATAAAAATCCCTAACTAGAAGCAAGTCCTGTCCAGTAGTCATGTCGTAGGCCTGTAGTTTGCTTGACAAGGACCGATCTTTAATTTACCTTAGGTGAGCCTGTCTATTGCTGTGTCACATCTAAGATAACAAACCTTTGAAATCTCCTTTCCTAGAGCCCTCAGAACATACCCCCGGGGCCAGAGGTCCGGCCCACAAAAGCCTCATTGTTATCTTGTTCCCCACATAGCATCTCCATGTGCTGTAAATGCTGATTATTAACTTTCTTCTACCTACCACCGTAAGAAGTCTGTGTGTCTTTAGTTTGCCTTTTAATGTCCCCACTTTGCTTTCTCCCACCCCCTTAATCTACCACCAGTGGATTTCATGTAATCCTCCTTACGTCTCCTCCTTTGATTCTAATGTATAAAATAAGCTGCAAAACTGCCGTTCTCCAGAGCATTTTCTTAATGTGTTGAGATTTTGTTTCCCAGAAATTGTCATCAATTTGGCTCCAACGAACTCATAAAAATTCTCTACAGGTTTGGACGTTTCTTACGTCAACAAGTGGATTCAAGCCCACTGGTAACCTAACGCCTATATTTGGAACTTCCTGACAATTCTTTTTCAAAGAATCTGATCTTTTTACTTTGCAATGTTTCCCAGCCCTTTGTTGGGAACTTCTGAACATTCCTAGCATAACCTAAATGGTGTCATCTCCTCCCCCCCACCTCAGAAAGAACAGCAAGATTCCAGCTGAAGCTGTCACTAAAGAGACGGGCCCACGGATTCACCAACTGCTAGGTTTCTTTCCAAAGGTCAAAACAAAACGAGCAGCAGGAGTCTGGGTTGTCTTGCATGGGGCAAGGGGCTGGGGAGTGACAACCAGCCACACCAGGGCGGTGGTGGTGGGGTAGGGGTTGCACAAAGAACCCTGTGCAAATAGTCCACTCTGGGCCTCCCAACCCCAGTCTCTGAGAGCATTCAAATCAAAACCGCATTAATTTGCATGGCATCTAAATCATCGGGTTCTGTATAAACAGGAGATTTTGGCTGGGGTTTCCAAAGGAAGCTCTCACTGCCTTTGTGAAAGGGAGAAATGGGTGTGCTGTTTTGCATGAGGGCGAACACAGAATATGCAAATGAAGAATCGCAGCCTGGAAAAACAGCCCTAAGCAGACAGCTGAGGACCAGCATTCACCCAGAAAACTCGTGTGTCTCCGAGGGGAGTCGTAAGGGGACCAACAGGACCGTGTCCCAGGGAGCCAAAAGAGACCTGAATATTTCTACAGTGTCCATTTAGTCATGGGACTATTAATTACCCCAGATCAGGGAGCCCAGTGACCTCACCTGCTCTCCTCCCCAAAACAACTCAGAGGTGCCAGCTGCAAGGGGATATGAGAAAGGTTTTACGCCCTAAGTGAAAAAGATACAGTCTCTCAGGATCTTGGGGACAGCTGGGGCCTTCTTTAATCATTCCTTCTCACGAGCACAATAAAACTACAGAGAGAACTGAGCCATGTTATTGGACACAGATAAACAGTTCTTAAAAAGCCAAGAGCAATAAATTGCTGTCTAATTTTATAGAAACATCTAAAAGGTTGAATAAATAAAACGCCATTTTTCTAAGCTACCTAAATCTCTCAGACTCGGAAACAGTTTTCAGAGCTTTCTTACTTCATTCCAGTGTTGAACCGTCTGCAGCAAGACCGCAGGACACTCTTACCTCCCAGAGAAGCTAACAGGCTAGGCCACAGCAGCAGTTCTCAAACTTTGGGGTCTTAGAACCCCTTCATCACACTCTTACAAATATTGAGGAGGCCAAAGAGCCTTAGTGTATGTGAGTTAAAGCTATTGATATGTACCACTGGGAACTGATACTGAAAAATTTGTAACTAATTATCTATCGAGTCATATAAAAAATTCCGATAATAAACCCATTATATGTGAACACAAGGAACATTTTAATGGAAAAATAATTGTATTTCCCAGAACAAAAGATGTTAGTGACAAGAGTGGTATTATTTCATTCATTCATTTATTTATTTACAAATCTCTTTACTGTCTGGTTGAATGGAGGACAGCTACATTCTCGTGTTTGCTTCTGCCTTCAGTTTGATAGCATTCAGCAGGTAGCATCTGGAAAACTCCACGTGTGAGAGAAGGGGAGGGGAAGGGCAGATAACATCCTAGTGTCATTAAGAAAGTTTTCTCCTTGCAAAGGATGAAAGGGCCTTTGGGAACCCAGCTGGAACACACTTTGAGAACCAGAGTACTGGTGAGAACAGAGGATCCATACAGACAAGATTAGCCATTTCAAACCATCCCCACCCTTGCTCATGTATCATCACTGCTCCTCCAAAACGCAAAAAGCAAAAAATCTTTTACTCTGAACCTAAATGAGTCACTTTCCTTGTTGAAAAGACACCGGCCAAACAGTCCATATTGTCACCACATTTCTATCTAACAACAATAAAATTCACAATAGTTATTTCCACGTACTGAGGGTTTAATGATTCTAGGCACTGGGCTAAACCCTTCACTCCATGCATGCATGCTTGTATATGTGTGTCATGCACAATCACATACTACTGCCATCAATTTGCTAAAGTGAACTTGAGAGCAGAGGGTTAAGTTAGTATCCACGACCACACAGCTGGGTAAGTAGCACAACTAGAAATGAAACTCAAGTCTCGAACAAAAAGGCAGGGCTTAGCCATTTTGTGCTAAAATAACTCAATGTTCACTCATGTGCTGCAGAGATTTCTGAATGTTCAGGCACAGGGATGATTCATAAGCATGATGTAAATACTTAAGACCCAAATGAAGTAGGAATTATAAACAAGAACCTCATGAATACATTAGTCGCATGCAAAGACTCTGATATATCATGTTGACTCCATGAAACATTACTCCACTAAATAAATGTTTAATATGAAACAGGCCACAATTCCTTATGCATTTATTCATTTATTCAATGAACATTTCATGAGACCCCACCAGGTTCCATAATAGTGTCTGGTGTTAGCTGTCTGGTTATAGTGGTCTATACTCTTTCACTTACAGTCTTATGAGATGGAAGTTCTACTGAATTCACTTGTCCAGAAAGATAGCAAGGCAAGGTTAATCATTCAAAATTTCAACACAAATGTAAAAGTATGATTTATAAATTAAAGTGTTTGTTTAAAAAATATTACCAGAAAAAATGAAGATAATCTAAATACCTACTAAAAAAGGGAAAAATTAAAGTATGATATATTCTGCTATAGAACATTAATAATCAATAATGAAGAGTGAAGAAAAGTTATATTCTCTAATGTGATAGCCAAGCATCATAAAAACAAGATGACAATTAAGAGAATAATTCCATTTGCTATTTTTTAAAAATAAATGTATAAAGATATGTTTGGGTTACTTGCCAAATTGTAAAGAGTGGTAACTCATAAAAAGTTGGAGCAAGAGTTAAATATGCAGTTCTTTGGCCATGTTAAATTCATCATCTAATCCAAAAGAAATACCCCCAAAAAACCCTTAAGTGGTAAAGTTCAATGATGTGAAAGTCAAACATATCACAACCACCTTTCATTTGCACAGTGGTAACTGAAAAGCTATTTAATCAGTCTTTTTCCTAAAGCCTCACGTCTTAAAAAAATAATTTTGTCTTAATTCACTTTTTGAAAGGTACAAGAAAGCTCAATTAGACAAAAATAAATCATCAAATCTTAAATACCGTATTCAAAAATCCCTAACTGAGATCATGCCTGCCTGATGCTTTGGTGAACCCAACATAGAGAACCTTGCCTCATTCACATTCAAAAAGAAGCCTGGTCACATGGAGAAGGAGAAATAAAAAAGTAAAACAGAAAAAGGACAATAATTAAACCCTGTTCTTCTCCTACATAAAGAATTGCATCTTTCAATGGTCACAGCCATGCTTCAAAGCCAGGATAAAAGCAATTGATTCTTAAAGACAAGAGTCAGAGGTAGAAGAAAACAGCATCTCTCCTGGGCTCTATTTTAAATGCTTCCTTCTTTCTCCTGAGGGCCTTAGGAAAACAAAGTCATCCTGAGTTTTGTTTTTTTAATGGCAGCTCTCTCTTTTCAGAGCGCAAATCTGAAATATTTCTATTTCACAGCCATCAAAACATTGTTGTCTTGTTCTTTCTCCAAAGAGTTTTTAACGAGATACCTTTTGCTGATATGAAGGCATCATATATATAATATCTAATATAGGCCCCACATATCCATGGTCTCAGACAATTTATAGCAAAAGCGTGTGTTTCAGCAAGGCTTGATTTCCACCTGGCTGAATTCTGTCACAGTTGTGATCATTTGCTTAGCCTTCAGGGTGACTCTATAAGAAACTTCTCATTATTATTATTATTCGTCTTATTTTTCTATGTACTCTCTGAAAATATGGCTTATTAATATTTCACAAAGAGTAAATCTGGGACTTCCATTTTTCAGCTTTTTAATTAAGCAAAAAAATAAGTTCATAAAGAATGGTTCCCCCTCTGCCTTCTGCTTAATATTTCTGCGGGCCTAAGAACAGCCCTGTGAAACATCTGGAAGATTTCCTCACTGAAGAAAGCGAATGTGTGTGTTGAGAGGAGGGGGTGTCTAAGGTGGATTTCCTTTCCTTTTCTGACGGCCTGAAGGGGACGGTGCCTGGATGAACTCGAATAGTGTCTTATCCTCTGCACCCAAGCACTAGGCAAGTTCAGCCCCTGCACCCTTCTCCTGGGGACGGCAGACGAGTGACAAGCACTCCTTGTGTCCTGCTGGGACGGAGCCACATCATGGCAGCAAATGGTATGCAGGAGCACAGTGACCTTGCGGCTGCTTCGGAGGGGGAGCCGCCCTCACCCTCCCGCGGACACGTTCGAGACAGCTCTTCATGTCTCCATTAGCATGTACTGCTTGGAAGTAAGAACTCTAAGAGGAAGTGTAGCTCTGTCCTCAAGGTCCCTCGAGGACTCTGGCAGATGACCAGGGTTAGATTTAAACAACAGCGCACCCCAGGCCCCCTCCCGCCCTGCCCATTTTTACCCAGGGATCCTTTGTCAAACATTTAAGATCTTAATCAATCTTCACTCTGACCTCCCAGACCCCAAGGAAGATGGATGAGGAAGTGGGTGACCTTTCACCTGGTCTTCTATTTGTCCGCCGCAGAATGCCCATTGAAGAGACAATGGGGGAGAACCTGCTGTCCCAGCTCTGAAGCCTTGCCCGGTCTCCATTATATCCCTTCTTAAGCTCTCTTCACACCTCCTCTTTCTTGTCCCACCCCCAAGTCACTTCTCTCTCACTCAAAGGAAAGTTCTCTTTCCTTCGGGGAAAAACAAAACAAAACAGAAAAACCAACACTCTCCAAATATCATTTGCAATATGAAGTGTGCAGATGGACATTATTCTGTTAGGGCAAGGAGAAAGCTTCCTCTCTTTAGCCTTGACTTCCAAGAACGGCTGGGAGATGAACACCCTTTCACTACTGCAGCTTAACACCTTTAAAAGTCATCAGCCATGACCTTGGGAAGAGCAGAATGATAAAAATAAAAATAAAAATAAATTAACATTAACATCCATTTCACGCTTTATGATTTACAAGGTGACTTTTACCAATTCAACAACACCATGTCTTCATAGCAAGCCTATAAGGTAGTACAATTATCAACCCATTTTATAGATAAACAAACCAAGGCTCAGAGGGCCTAAGAAACATGCTCAAGGTCATGCAGCTAAGTGAACACATTGAGACACATTTCCTTGTGTTGATGTTCTTTCTGTTCCACTTGGGTGTTTCTCTGACATCAATGATGTCGAGGATGGAAACAATCATTTTTATTACTCCTAAGACTTTTACAGTCTTCAAAAAGTCTCACTCAAGTTTGGAATTTAAGAATCCTTTGTCGTTCAAGTTGTTATTTTCTTCCTTAAATACACCAGAAATTCTTACTGGTAAAATCAAAAATACAAAAAAGCAAACAAGATGCCAGTTTTTGTGCAAAAGTGTATCTTGTTTAAGAAAAGTTTATCACTTTGTGAGTAACAAAGACAAAACCTGGGAAGCAGGTGTGGAAACACCAAAGATTATAAAAAATGGCTCAACTAACCTCCCCTTTCCACTAACTATCTGACTCTGGGTTAGGAACAGTTTGCTCAGAAGTGGACTAGACCTAAAACATGGAGGCCCCCCACCTCCTTCAGTGAACCACATGATTCACTAGAGTCCCAAGATAATTTCCATAAAACAAACCACTAACATGTTCAATTACCTTTACATTCACTTCCCCCTCCATCTTTTTCTCTTTTCCTTCTAATTTGGGTTGTAAAACTGTCAAGGAGTTTCTCAATGGAGTGACATATGAGTTATTGGGCTCTGTGACAATTGAAAATCAATGACATTAGATACAGAGAGATTCTAATGCCAGACATGTGAACATTTGAGCAGGAAATGGAAGACAATAGTGTATTTTTTTAAAAAAATCTATATAAGAATCTTGACATGGGAAGATGTGCATGTCCTATCTTACAAAAATCGAAAAGGCAGAACTATTTATTCTGAAATGTGATGTGGCATCATCACCCAATTCATTTCACTATTCCTTCTAGGATTATTGTAATTCACATGCTAGTGACAATGCACTCATAGACTTCTGACCTCAATACCAGAATATACTTCAAGGTTTCACTTTGGTACAGTTTATCTAAGTCAACAGCATAGAAAATAGCAAGAACTTCCTTTAAATTCCAACTTTCAAATGTTCAAGTTTACAGATTCACCTTTTTACTCTAGGTCAACAGAAAAAGTAGTCAGCCTTTATTCTGTGTTATTTACAATTAAATGAAAAGACACTGATTGTTAGTGACTCCTGGAAATAACTATAAGCAAATCAAGAATGACACTTTAGAAATGTGTAAACTATCAAAGGAGATATGCATAACTCTGTGACGCCAAATTATCAAAACTGTAATTCTTTTAGGTTATTATTGTTGATGTCCAGTGAGCAAGTGGATTGCCCCATAGTTAATCCCACCTTGTCATTTAAGACGGTTGAAGTGCCAGACAAACTCTTTGGCAGGCAGTTATTTCAGGCTCTGTAATCACCAAATCAGGTGAACCATGGGCAGACCAGTCTGCAGCTCAACAATCACCCTGAGAAAAGATTAATCCAATCTGTGCCTTAGATGAGACCAGAGATACACTGTCTAGTAGAAACCATAAGATCAGCAGCAGCAGACTATTGATAACTACTAAAAATAAACACCAAGCAAAAATAAAAACCTTGGATAACTAATTTTTTTAAGCCTTAAGCCATATATGACATGCGCAGTCCACATACAAACGAATTACTCTCATCCCGTACTCAGAAACGATACTTAAAAAACAACACATCACTTTAGTAATATGCTACACAGACATTAACATGATAAAAATACCTAGATTTCTTCAAATACTCAGTAACCAAAATGGATCACAATTTAATATTGCCTCTGACCACAGATGAAATAAGAAGGCTCTTACTAGTTCTTTATCACCTCCTGGAGGAAATAAAGGTATTTCGTCAAGATGAATTTCACTTAGGGACCCTGTCAATGGGTGTTCAGTGAAACAAATGTACTTGGAACATTGTCACCCCACCAGGCGGGGAACACTGGACATTCTTCACACAGCTTGAGAGAACTGGAACAAAGCAATCCAGATTTCACATGTAAATTGTTCGTGTACACACACGCACCCAGAGACATTTACCCTTTTTACCAAGTCTGTAGACAGGAATGCTGTGGTTTGAAAATCTGTCCACCCTCTTTAAGGAAGGATCAATCAAGCCTGTTTCTTCAGCTTGATCATTTACATTTCGAGGACGCATCAAGCCAGTTCAGATCTAAGTGCCTGTTAGCAAATATGTTCAGCCTTCTGCTGATTACGGAGCATCATTTACGTTGTCAGTATTAGAACCATCTCAGCGTGGCCACCTGGAGCTACAGCACTTACTCATTAGACCCCTCTGTCCCACCACATCCCACAGGGGCTGCTAATTACTGGCTCCACTCCATTCAGTCTCATCTCTGATTTAATTATGTGCACTAAGCCCTAATGAAAAGTACAATATGGCTCGTCTTACCTTGGCATTCCCCATTCCGCTCTTCATGCCCAGCATTGCACAGGCAGTTGCCAATGGGTACAAGCCATTCACCATCTGCCCCACAGTACATTTTTGGCACATCCTTCTCTTCGGAGTTGTTGACGCAGGAGCCTCGGACTTCCACCAGAGAAGACGTGTCAGCCCCTGTGATGGTGTCTGGAAACTGGGCTAGATTGCGGACCGTGAGCGGACACTTCTTGTAGAACACGCGGACCGACACCAGGGCAATGCAGGCGCCCACATCCTGGAAAGCCAGATAAAACCCCTTTTTGCTCAGTGGCCCTACATCTCGGATCTCGGTGTTCAGCTTCATGATTCGGTCGCCAATGTCCACTTGGGTGAAGCTCTCATCAGCAGCGATGGTGTCGATCTTGGCAAACTGGCTCTCTCGGATAAAACGCTCTTTGTCGTTGTCTGATTCATAGTAGTAGAGGTTAAATGTCTCCTTGCAAGTCCCCATGACACCCGGAAGACTATTGCAGTCCCTCAAGGTAAACTTGATCTCAACATACACCCTCTGAGCCCCTCCTCGGGTGATCCAATCAGTCCGGAGCCAGTTACTCTGGCTGGGTTCCATCACATTGCACACTTGGTAGGTTCGAATGGGGGTATTTTTTTCATCCATAATACTCACTTCCTCCCACTGCAAAGATCCAAAGGAAATGTATCAATTACAAAATTTCATCACACAAGGCTCTGTCAATTCTATTTTACTCTCCTACAACTTCAATGACTGTTTTCAATAAGAAAACGACTGAGCACCAGTCCTCACTGGTAAAGCATGCTATGGAGGAGATAAGACAGTGTTTTATTGCAGAAGTGTATGTGTGTGGTTTTTTTTTTTTTTAATTTTTATTTTTTTCTAATCGTTTCATTTTTTTTGCCTTAAATCCAGAGGCAACAGTGGATTTATTGCTTAGGAGTTCTCAGCAGTTCCTGGTGGTGGTCTAACAACCTCAATTTCACCTATTACAACAGCTACAATTTCAAGTGGCAACAGTTCAAATTTACTCATAAATGAAAAACTAGTATGTGTATTGTTTCAACAACCGAACAGAGAACTGCAAATTAAGAGCAGGAAGAGCGGAGCTTGCCAAAGGAAGACAATTATCAGTTAATTAGTGGTGCTCCTGTCAGAACTTTGCTCTCTAATACCTAAAAAAAATGTCAGTGGACTTCTTTCTCTTGGCACTGTCACGACTCTTTAAAAGGGGGGAGAAAAGCTCGCCGTGCTGGTTTGGGGAACCCTGGGAAGACAGGGAGTGAACTTTCTGGTTGGAGTTCTCCAACACGCTGTCGTTTGGAGTGGGAGGGCGCCTTCCAGGAGCGTGCGTCCGATGAAATGTGTGTGTCGTTCTTACTTCTAAAACATACACACGTGAGTAAACAAGTGTGCACACATACTCTGTTTCCAAATATTATTGAAAGCTCAAGAAAACTTTTAAAAGATGTTAAAGTTTTCTCTGCAATCTATTTCCTAACGAAGATTCTGATGGTGGGACAGGCTGAATTTACTACGATGAAAGTAGTCATTTCATTCTCGCTATACATTTAAAAATAATCCTAAAAGGAGCAAGATTGTTTTGGGGGGTCCTACAAGGCTCCTCACTAATATGTACAGTAGTACATTTATGTAGATCTGGTATAAATCAGCTTAAGTATCTAACACATGAATATAATTAAAATTAAAAAATAGTTTTGAAAAATGTGTATTCTGTAATAGCTGCACTTAAAACTCTATTCAATAAAGCGAGACATAGGATCATACTATATCTTGTAATGGGTTTCCCATCTGTGCATTGGAAAACTGTTAATGGATGGAAATGTTACTATGTGAATGGCCATAATGCGTAAAATTCTCTATCCCTTTCATCTATTACCATTGTGGAAGTTGGATCTAGGAGGGATAAATGCCCTGTGGTGATTAAAACATCTTTGTATCCACTAATTACCAGTAATTTACTTATTTCGGGAAATTCATGTAAATCCAAAAATAGATCCTTCAAAAACAAAACAAAACAAAAAAACATTTGGTGTGTTTCTCATCTCAGGACAAAGGGAATATGGAAAACTACATTTATCAGTGTAAATGAAAGCACATAGGGATATCTCCACAAAGTTCACACAGGCTAACTCAGGTATAACGTGAATTTTTGAGCCTGAACTTGGCTGTCTAAACATGCTGATCAATTCACTAGAACAATGACAAATCTCCCCTTAGTTTTGTATTTTACAATCAATATCAAAAACTCAATATACTCCTTTAAATGAACACTGCCAAGAAATCCGGCTTTTGCTATAACGTTGCCATCAGAACCATCACTTTCCATTATGGTTATGTTCTGCTTAGTTGTTCTGATGGAAAAACAGGAGAGAAGCAAGTTGTTTCTGACTGTATTGTATTTTTTTCTAGTGTGTGTTGTCAAATAAGTTTTCTTTTTCTTTTAAAAAATAATAACAACAACAAATAAATGTCATTATTGGACAAAACTGTAATCCAAAGTTTCCAGCCAAGATGTTATCTGTTCTAACTCTAACTAGAGATTTCAGAATAATCAAAGTACTCAAATGTACTCTTTCTCTCAGCTAGAAAGAACTTGTGAAAGCCAATCTAGGCCTTCTTGGTAGATGTCTAATTCATCCGTCACTCTAAGCCCGATAGAGCCCTCTTTAAATACAAAGTCTAGAGACCAATTAAATTTTATAATTTGGCATGTAATTCCTCAATGGCTACTATGTATTTTAGAATGAGTAGGTCTCTTATGCACAAATAAAATTTCATTTCTAACCCCTCACAATAATACTTACAATGTTACACACATCATATTTAAGGAAAGGAAAAAACTATCTACGTTCAGACCATTAAAAGTTCTGGGTTGTCTACAATAATCAGTATGCATAGAATTACTTTTTAAAGACACTTCAAAGCAACTGAGAGAAGTTCTGTGTCTAGAAAAAGTGACCAGGTGCTTTTTCAGCAGTTTTGGGAAGGGGGTGAGGGGGGGTGCGGAGTCTGCAGCATATTAAATTGCGGTACAAGCTCTCCAGAAACTAGATAGACCATAGACTAAAAAAAAAATGTGTCACTCCTTGTTTTCAAATAGGTCCATGTATATTTAGTGTAACAAGTCAGATTCAAAGTCATACTTGATGCATTCTCTCTTGAAGCTTAAAAGCAGCCAGTAAGAAAAATAGGGCTCATTAAAAATTTTAATGCAAGGACTGACACCTTCCGTCCTCAATTGAGCAGACGGTTCTAATACATTCAACCTACAGAGCAATAGCCCTGGTGCAGCATGGGAAAGTCTTCCTGAATCAGTGACCTTTCCAGGGTATAGGATTAACAAGAGTCTGACTCTCACAAGATAAAGCTGTACCTTTCTTCGCATTCAAAGGGTGAGGGCAATTGCTTGCAATCAGCGGTGAATATAGCCTGTCTACACTGCCAGGGGCCTGCCAATCATTCTCCCTCCCTTTCAAAAAAATGGTTTTGAAGGCAGACTGGAATTTTTCAGCAGAGACCCAATCAACTGCAGTCAAGTTCAGGCTGAAAAATAGGAAGGCAGGACAATCTCCGTTTCATTTAAAACGAATTATAAAAACTGTTTTTGGAGAAAGGCAGCCTAAAATTCTTCATTTTCATCCCTGTTTCTCATCTTATTTTTGAAACCTGTCTTCTGTAACAGTTTCTATGCGTCCTTATTTTCTTTTCATCATTTACTGCTTATTCAGTGGACAGGTTGAAGCCCCATACTGGGCACTGGCATCAGAGTTTCTGCCTGGTAAAAACTCCTCATCTTCCTTTCACCCCTATTGTTTCTAATTATTTGATTCAGCCACAGACTGTCAGGCATGGAAGGTAGGATGCTGTGCTTCATTTTTAAAGCACTTGAGAGTTATCTCAGATTGGCAGAAACCAAAGATATATGTTGCACTGATTTATTTCCAAAACTGGTTCATTCTGACCTTTTATTCAGGGGTGAGCCTAGGGGGTGGGGAATGTGACCATTCACTTACTTCTATTCTCGTGCTCTTCCAATGGAGGCAGAGATGGCAAATTGGAGAAGAAATGAACAGGGCATTTGCCCTCATGCTTATAATGCAGCCTGCCCATCCCCAGAGATCCAAGCTTCCCAATACTTAAACTTTTCACATTTAGTGCCCAGGCTGCTCAAGCTGGTCATGTTTGCTGCATGGGCTGTGGCCCTGCATGAGTCCAGGAGGCTGTTTGTCCCTGTTCAAGAGCACAGCAGCTGACTGAAGGTCGTCCTAGAGCAAGGTAAGGCTCCTGTTGCTTGTGCACAGAACAGAACCTGTGACTGGCACCATCCATGGCAAGGGTTTTCTCCCTGGTACCTTTATTTATTCATTTCCTCATGTGGAAACAGGATGGTTGCTCTAACATGAACCCTCCCAGGACTTCACTGCCATCACAGTAACATTGGTGTACATTCTAATTAGGTCCCCAGAATGAATTTCTTTTTGGCATTTTAGTTTTAAATAGGCATCTAAGTCTATGCCTCTACCAATCTCCTAATTTTGAAAACCCTTTCTGCCCTTTTGGTTTCTAGCTCTTCCGTGACAGACCTATCCAAGGGGAGTATAGGATTTCTGCAACAAAGCGGAATTCACTTCATAGGCCATGGCAGAAATCTGACCCCCTCACCACAATCAACAAGAATCAAGCCATTAGGACTCGCAGAAAGTTGCTAATAACTCCTTTTTTACCCTCCGGAGCAGGGAGCGACTCGGAACTTACCCCTCCTTCCAGAGGGCTCGCTATCCACCCAAGTTCTCCCTGAACAGATCTGGAATCCAATAAGGTAACTACAGAAAAACAAAACAAAACAAAACAAAACAAAAAAACAAAGAAAAATAGATTAATTTCCAATTGCAAAAAGCCAATACTACAAAAACCATTTGCCTGAGCGTTTCCATGTGTGCCGAGGGTGCGCATATCCAACTCTGATCAAAACCTAAACTTGGTCTCACTTATGTAAATAATCATTACTCACTTGATCTTCTCCCCTCTTTAAATCTGCAAGTTCTTATTTATTTAACTTGCTTAGCATTTAAAATTCCATCCCAGGACTCCGTTGATTCATTTTCCAAAAAGGATGAATAGAGAATCTCAAGTACAATTCAAAAAATAAATATATCTATGTAGGGCCGTTGCACTCGAGAGCAAAATCTGCATTCATCTCTCTCTGGTGTCCACTGGAGTTATTTGTTTTTACAAGTTTCAGATGACCGCATAACTCATCATCATGGTGACAAAGCCACAAGTGAATTCTATCTGAGAGTACTCCAGGGTCATGAAAAGGCTCCCTCCCCTATCATCTCCCCCCTCCACCACCAAATAAATTGGCCCTGGATGTGGTATCCGCTGCTTTTTCAAATATCAAAGTTTCAAAGTGGGGGTGGGGTGGCAGACGGTAGAATTAGGATGCAAATGAACTGAATTATTCTCTTCCCCAGGTCTTTTTGAGGATAATCAGAGACTCCTCCTCCACCCAAGAGGAAATCACTGGTTAGTATTTTAGGTATGGAGTGGAGTTAGTATGCCTGCATTACACCTAAGAGTGTGCATCAAAGCTTAGGGGGACCAGGAGCGGGGCCGCCGAGCTGCTGAACCCCGCCCAGGTCGGAACAGTCCTAGGCCCCTAGGACATTGACAAGGATGCGGTAAATTCCTAACCTCTCCACGTTCTCTTTCCCACCGAGATCTGCAAGCCCGGGATCGAAAGGCCCATCTCAAAGAAACCACTGGGTTATTAATTTGATCACCGAGGCTGGCTCTTCAGGCTGGGGGAGGGGTGGGAATAGGAAGCCTTTATCTTAGCTCCTACGCACCCCATCTCTCAATCTCGCCTTCAGGCTTCTGAATTCTGCCCATCTCCCCTCTTATTTCACTACAAAGTCAAAGGAGTTAAAACCAGCTTCTTTTTCCTGGTTTTCCAGAGAAGCCTGAATTCCTGGGGCCTGTTAATTATTTTAAAATGTAGAGCCTTCCCTGGGTCGCTCCCGCCCGCAGCTGAGCCCCCAGCGCTGGCCCCTTTCCCTCTTCTCGGTCCCTAGAGAAAAGGCCGCTACATCCATTTGGATTTATGTAAGGTGGATTAGGGACACAAAGGGAACAATAAGACCCAATTTACAAAAAAAGGGAGGGAGTAGAAAGGGAGGGTAAAAGGGAGAAAAGGAAACGTGATGGGAATAAAAAGCAACAAAATGAATTAATTTTTAAGGGGGAGGAGGGGTCCGAGAAGGGGGTGACTCCCCTCTTCTTTTTACATCAGCCTATGGCTCCATCAGCGCATTTTTGTGTAGGGTTCCCAAGTTTTGCTTCCCAGAGAAAAAGCAAGAAATGGGTAAAAAGAAAATCTCTCCGTCTGGTGCAGTGAGGTCTTAGGGGACGTCCTAACAAGTGTGCGAAGTAGCCAGCAGAACGCGGCATCCGCGATTCGGATGAGAGGATTGACTCTGGGGACCGAGGAGCCGCAGGGGTCGAGATGGCACCTGGACCCACGTCGGAAGAAAGAAGGAGATAGGGAGGATAAGAGAGCGCCCCTTTTCTCCCAAGCAGAGTGTGCCGGCAGGTGTGTGAATCTCTCCAAGCCTTCCTTTGACGAACTCTGGGTACCCGCTGCCCAGCTAAGGCTAAGTTGGTTTTTGGCTCCCTCCTTCGGAACAGGGAAAACGATAGACTGCACAGGGTCATGGACGATCCTGAGAGATGGAAGAATGAAGAGATGGATGGACGGACGGACGGACGGATGGGTGGATGGGTGGATGGGTGGATGGGTGGATGGGTGGATGGGTGGATGGATGTGGTGGTGTGCTGGGGGCGGGGGTGAAAGAGTCGACGAGACAGATGCCAGGCTAGATGGAAGCGGGCTGGAGCACGACCACTCGCTGGAACACGCGCGCACAGTCAGGGCACTCGTGCACAGTCACACAATCGTCCGCGTCCACGCGTGCACCCACGCACCACAAACACGCATTTGCGCGCGCGCATGCACACATACACACGCACACTCAACTCGCCTTTCTCTGAGATCATCAGAAACTAAATGATCAACCCCGACCTCCCCGACACATAGACACACACAATCCTTCCAGCACGTCCGAGCAGACGCGCAGAACACGGAGCACCGAGACGGGTCCTGTCGGTTCTACACGTTCTCTCCGAACTAACCCAGTGTGCAGTTTGGGGGCCAAAAGCAAAAACTCGAGTACGTTCAACTTGCCGGCGTGTCGCCCAGGTCGGCGGGGTGATCTGAGGAGCGTGGGACCCCTTAGACCAGCTATCGCACCCCCGGGGAGAGAAGCCCAGTGAGAAGAAAGGTGTCTGACGCCGGGTGCCAGAAATCAGGTCACTCGCGACAGGCGAGCGGTACCACTACCGCTGCGCGGAGGAGGCTCCGCAGCGCGGTCCTGGGAAGCGCAGGGCTCGGGAAACTTTGCAGAAACCGCAGCTCCAAGGCGTCCCCCAGAACCCTGGAGTACCAAGTCCTCACTATGCCCCAGGCTTCCGTTTCCCTCTCGCCTGGGGCTGGGTGGGGGGTGGTGGTAGCGAGGATCTGGGCCATAGAATTATTATTATTTTTAATCCTAGCGTTGGCTCGCGTGTATTCCCTCGGGGCGCTTCGATCTGGCCTCGCCGGCGGATGCTGATAAACTTTGTCCTTTCGCTACAAACTTGGGCAGTCTCGCCACAAGCACAGGTCACCACACGGGTCAGGCTACTCGGCCGTCCCATGACTCCCCTTCGCAGGTCCCCTCGCCTCGACCCCTTTCTCTCGAGTCGGGGCGCACCGCTCACGCTGGGATCACCCCTACCCACACCCGCCGGCCTCGCACTCCGAGTAAAATTCACCCACGGATCGTCCCCTCTCTGTCCCCGACAGCAAAAGAGCCTCCCAGCTCTTACCTTCATTCGCGGGGTACACCCTGGAACCAGTGACAGCGTTGCATATCCCAAAGAGAAACGAAAAGAGGACGAAATAGAAAATCCCAGCCATGGTTCGCCCGTGCCAACGCTGCTCCTACCGCTTCTATCCCAGTGGAATAAATGCTTAAGTTAGGAGTGCAGCAGGCTGAAGACATTGCCAAGGGGGTGGGCCCGGCCCGTGACGCCCACCCGCCAGTCCGGGGCCCGTGGCCAATGGTGGCGCAGGCGAGGCGGCCTGGCCCCGCCCCTACTGAGCTGAGCTGGTCTTGAGTACCCGCCCCTCGGGGCTCGGCAGGGCGCGCGGTCTCCCCAGGTTTGATGGGGCGAGCTCCGCGTGGGTTCTCGCCCCCGCCAGAAGGAGGCGGCAGAGTCCCCAGACCTCACCTCAGGGGTCCAGCCCCTGGGTCGGATAAGGAGCTTAGAAAGACTGAGTTGACAGGGGAGCCCGAGGAAAGGTTGGCAATTCCCTCTCCCCCCTGCAGACGGTTTGAGGTGGAGGAAAAGGCACTTTTATTGTAATAAAATGAGTATAAAGTTGGCCTGCATCTTTGTGGTTGCTCTTTTCTGAGGGCCGCAGGTTTGGGTCTCGCGCGCCGGGGCTGGGGCTGCACACTCACTCCTGCGTGCTACCGCAGCCCCCCTCTGCTGCCTTGCCCTACTTCTTGTCTTCAGGGCGCATCTTCCTGAAATGCTCTTTGGAGGGGATTTTGTGCCTTGACTGATCCCTTTTCCCCAGATTCCCTAGATGCCTGGAGAGCGGAGACCCAATCGGTCCCCACCGTCCAGTGCAGCGCCCAGACGGCAGTCACTGTGTCCGTGCTGAAACTGAACGAATGACTTTCTAGCAATGGAGAAGCCCCCTCTGGCCCCATCTCGACGCCCACGCCGAAGGTTTCATCCGGTCCCGACTCCCCACCGCGGCAAGATGCTCTGCAAGGAGCTAGCTGTGTGTTTCCTGGGGTGGAGGGAGGGGGGAGGGGGCAGTCCCTGGGACCCGGCCTAGCAAGTCTCGGACGCGGGGAATAGAAGCGAAGGGCTTAAGTAGAATGTGGTGGCCTGCCCCTGGCCAGACCTCGCAAACGGGAACTCGGAAGCTGCCGGGAGTGGCCGCTGCAACTCTGCGCTCCGACCGTTGACCCGCGCGGTTCCCGACAGTTCTCCTTGCCCCAGGAGGCCTTGGTGGGCAGCGGGGCCCGCACAAATCTGCTCTGCTGCCCATGCCGAGAAGCTGGGGGGTCCTGCCGACTGTATGGGGGCGCAGGCACTACTGGGCCCTAGTCTGTTCCCCATACCCTGGCCACAGGCGCAGCCACCTGAGCGCCGTCCGGCGACAGCTGGCGGCCTGGGGGTTGGCCCTCGACGCGACTCGGTGCATTTCTGTGGACGTTTGCAGGGGCCTCGATTGCGACGAGCTCCTTCCTCCTTCCCTTCTCCCAGGCCGCGCCTTCTCTTGCTCCTTTCGGGGTTGAGCCAGGTATTCCTCGGGAGCCTGGGTCCCAGCGGGAGGGCGACCTCAGGGAGGTGTTAGAGCCTTTCCCCCGCAGCGGCCCATCGTGAACCAACTGCTCCACCTGCCGGCCATCCGCGGGAGTGCGCGGTCCCCGCTGAAGGACGAGCGGACAAAGACCGCAGGGCGCAACCAGCAGCCCGCAGCGAGGGGTGTTGGTGGTAGGGTATCTCTGCATCTACCCGCCCGTTTCTGGCGCACCTGGGCCACCCCTGTAGTGTGATGGCAGGCGGCGGTGGAGAGAACCCGGGAGTCCTGTCGCTTTTCTAGCCAACTGGATTACGGAAAGCAGAATCGGAAAACATTTCAAGGAGAAACTCCTAGTCAACACCCTAGGGTTTGTCTGAGTAGTTGCTGTCCCCGAAAAAAAGGGATCCTGGATAAAGCAGGAGGGGCGCAGGGCGCCACGGAGGAGAGGGCAGATTTCGGTCACGGTTCAGGCGGTTGGCCTCCGCAGCATGTCGTGTCTCCTCCGTGGCTGGACAGACGCACTGGTGCAAACTGAGACCCAGCTAAGAAGATGGGCAGTCGCGCCGGAGCGCACTGGCGAGGCGCTGGGCAGTCGCCGAGCCGGTGGGCGAGACAGAGAGACAGACAGCTTGCGCAGCTCCAGGCATTTTGGCTACTTGGTGCAAGACCCGCTGAAATGTCACAGTCTCAGGAAGTGCATGTCAGTTCTTGTAGCTACTGATTTCACGCGAGTGAAAAGGGGGGGGGGATGCACACGGGGGATGTATACGTGTGTATATAAATTATTTAAACGAGCTTCAGAGTCCCTTTAAGGAATGTCTTGCTGGGTTCTTGCGTTTCAGGGGAAAAGAAGATGAGGGTGGGTGTCTGTCATTCGGCACACGGCCTCAAGGGAGAAAAGAGCTATCCGAATGCGGTTGAAAACATTTTAAACAGGAGTTGCTCGTTGCCTCTCAGCGAGAGCTTGGATTCTGCGTGTACCTGTGGTTGAAATGGGAAATTGACCGCCCGCCTCCTTAAAAACAGTACAATTTCTAAAACATGCACCCCACCCCCATTTGCACTTTGAATATTAAACAAAGGCTTTCTAGCCACAACTGCCTCAAAGCAAGGCTTCATCTGCTAGGGGGCCTTCCCCTTTTTACTTCCCACTTCGTTTTTCAGGCTTCAGAGCAGCCCAATACTCTCTTGGAGAGCCAGAAGGCAGGGAGTGCTAACTGGGAAAAACTGAACTGGAAATTCTTCTCGAAAGCACTTCTGTGAGGAAGATCAGAAATGAGCTGGTGAAAATTCTTCGGTCCATTCTGACTACCTGGGGGGAAAGTGTTCTAATCCAACACACACCATTATTCCTAAAAATAGGGTAACAATGAAAACATGATGGTAGTCCCGATCGCCATCAATGCAGAACCTCCCACTTCATTGGAAAACACCCAGGACTTTTCAAACATTGGAGAGCATTTACTACACATCAATGGTTCAGTGGGGTCATAAGCATGCAACAGAATACCACACTTTCAAAAAGTACCCAAATCACTTACTTTTAAGATAAATTAGCTTGACTCTTGAGTAAAACAAGCCCCCCAACTGCTGTAAGAATTCAAGGCAATTTTGAATCCATTAACAGACGTGTCAAAATAGCTTATAAGCTTAAGAAAAATAGTAAATAATTTGCAAATTTTCCTTTTTGTACAGTGCCTATGACAAAAACCGGAGCTGCAAAGTACACTTTAAATGCTAAGTTGAATTAAGGTTGACTTTCTAAAGACATTTTAAAATAGCACCAAGTCTCCCAGAGTTTCCACCTCTAAGTGGAGGGCCAATTTCGCCAAAGTAATGAGAAAAGGGCCTTTGACCTGTGGGCAAATAAGCAACGATAAAGAGCATACATGGGGGATTAGAGAGAGGGAGAGAATGAGATGAACGCACTCTGCCTTTTGCTGAGCACTCTGCCAGAATGTTTAGCTAATTTAGTTGGGCTTCCCTGGATGTCAGTCTCTTTTATCAATAAAAATGAGCCTCCAACAGTGTCATTGCCAGAACCAGGGTTTTCAAGACAGACACCCTGGTTTAATTTGTAGCTGGTCTTCTACTAGCTGTGTGTCTTTGGGTAAGGTACCTAACCTCTCTGAGACATGTGCACTGTAGTTGTTATGTGATTCATCTAAAAATTGAATGCATTTTGAAGAGCATTAGAGTATAGTATCTGGCACATGGTAGGTAGGCAGCTATTATTACTCTTAAATAATATCTCATCAAGAATTATTTAATGGTTAATAATACTAATCCTTTAATATTATCCATTTGACATTAACGGTTTAATATTATGAAATGGGAACTTATTTACTCAGCTTGAATATTCCCTTCCATAAGGAAACCAGGCACTGTGATTAATCTGTGTACTCCATGAAAGGAAGGAAATAAACTCTAAATTCTTCGTTTCTTTCAATGTTCATTTGCAACAGCTCACACTCAATTCAAATAACTAGATGATTCAGCTGGATTTGAACCTAGGGATTGAACCTATCTCTAAAAATAGTAGTTTCAAAGTAATGAAATGAAGCAAGATGGGAGAAATCAAAAGTCCCACAACCAAGTCCAATGTTGGTGGTAATAAGTAACCAAAGCTTTGCCTGATGAAATGTCCACCTTTGTCAGAAAAAAAAAAAAAAAAAGTTCCCAACCATAAGATAACCACTTGAAATATAGCAACCTGGGAGAACATTTGTTGGGCTTCCTGAAGTCCCCAGGGAACCCTGCTGGAGTTTCCATCCTTTGGTGTGAAGGCTTTGATGCTGTTTCTTATGCAAAGAAGAAGTAGCACTCTTGTAGCCCTTTCCACCGGAACGGGAAAGGTGGTCTCAGAGCTGAGGTCTTGATGAATCAGCAGGGTGAGAGAGCAAGACGTGGGGAAAGCCTTTGGAGTCACTGAGATAAAAAGGACAAGAAAGAACGATTGGAGTTCTCAAGGGGGCAAGACTTCTTTTGAAACTCTGGTGCTGTACTTAAATTTTAGTTCAGTTCTAACAAACATTTCTCAAGCGTCTACTACGTCTGTGCCAAACAGCACATGTTCAAGATGTCAAAGTTTTCTTCTCAGCCTTGCCCAGGAATGGCACCCGCCAGGAGAGGATGTGAGAGATGAATACAAACCATCTGGGGACTCCTTGTCCTGGAGGCTGGGAGAGCAAGGAGGAGAGAGGGGAAGACACTCAGTTTAGTCCTGCAAAAACTGCAGATCCCCAGAATTAAACATTTTGTCGAGACTGGGAACCTTCCTTCTGGAGAGTCCAGAGGAGATCACGTTCATGTTTTTTGCTTCATTGGGAACGTGAGTTAAATATCAAAACTGTTTTATTCTATTTTTTATGCACAAATTCTATGCCTCCAAAGAAATATAAATGCATTTTACTTGGAAGCCTTCAATACAACATCTATGAAATGGTGTCCACTTATTCTCCAAATACCTACATAAACCTTCAAGTTACAGCCATCCAGTATTTTAGCTTTTAAATGTTTTAATATTTTATAACTACGGATTTATGATCATTAAAAGAGCTTTTAAAATTACGATTGTTTTATGATGAAAAACTAATGATTATATATATGAATATATATAAAACATAAATTGGTACACTTTTTAAAAGCATCTTCAAAAGGGAAATAGTTATTTGGTTAGATAATCAATTTATAAAAATACTATAACAAGCTTTTTTTTCTTTCTTTCTGAAAGACATGTAATTGCAATGAAATGCTAAAAGAAAGAAAAATAACACCACTTGACCATGGACATAATCTATGATTTACCACATAATGAGAATGTAAGTTCAGAAACCTAACTTTCTTTCCCTTATTGTGGTTTAAAGTCGAGTACTTTATTACAGAGGGCTTATGTCCCAAACATATATTTTGTACTTTCAAAAGATTTCTGAATAGTCTAAAGAAGTCTAATGTGACAGATAATGTATTTTTAATGTTAAATATAAATCTTTTAAATGCTTGTTTAGATAATGGAACTTTATTAGCATACTATAAAGAAAATGGTACTTCTGAAATCATATTGATGTTTTCTTTCTTTAACCAGATCATTCATGCCAATTAGCAAATAGGAAAAGTTTTTTGCCTGCAAAAGATTATGATTTTTGACTGTTTATTTCAAAAACTAAAGAGGAAACTCGGTCAAAATTCCAAGAAACATAGTTTAGGTTTTTTGCTGAAAATCATATTTTACTTAAGTGCCACTGTAAACCAATGAAACCTCATTAAAATCAGTTCAATGTAAATAAACTCCTTATATTAAGAAATACAAAAGTGAGATTCATAAACATGGTTTGGTTAGAACTGGCATTATTTGGGAGACTTTCTGGACATACACTGTTTTAGAAAATGAACAATTCATATGCAATAAGTGCTAATTCAAGAGTTTATGTGCAGATGTACATCATACAACTTTTAAATGTACTCTGTGAGCAGCCCCCGTCTGCCTGGTTATATGTGGAATAACTTTTTCTTAGACCTTGACTCTCTGCACAAATAAACTGGCTTCAGTTCAGGCAAACAATGAGTCATTTGAAGTAAGGAGGTATAAAGAAATTCGGTTAGTAACGGATCATTTGACTCAAGCTGACATTTAAAGTATATCAATTCAATTATTTGTTTTTCTTCTAATTCAGTTCTATCTGTACACACCCCAGGTTTTCTATTTTGCAGGGCATTGGGAGGAGTTTAAAAATAGGCATTAAAACACAGAGAATGGTATCCCCAGGAGATTTGTTATTTAAATCTTTGACTGCATATGAAAAGTTGCCTTCTCAAAAGGCCACCCTTAACCATCTCTGTCTGAATTAGAGACTGAGTTATTCCAGTTTGGGATACATCCTTTTTTCTGTATAGAACATTTATATAACATAAATATGAGAGGTAGGGTTTATTTCCTGAGATCTGCTACTTCACATTAGCATTCAGGGTTAGCATGTGGAATTATATATGTCATCACTTTTAAGTCTCTATCAACTTTATCTCCTGCAGCTCTGAATGAAAACAAATTTGAACCCAAACATGCATAGAGAGAATGTAAGGGATTCCAATTTAGGGAACTTGAAGAATGAGGTCCCATCTCTGCAACGCCAACCTGCTTATTTACATGACATTAGACACCTATCAGAGGTAATGGAACATCAGCAGGAAATTAATCAAGTCTATCCCATTAAATGGTCAGTTTACCGCAGCTCCGTGAAGCTGGGCTCCACTCCCTCTGTATGTCTCATTATGTTCTCATCCGAAACTTTTATAGTTTTCACTCGGATTGTTATCATTTAAAACACTTTGATAAATGTCTGGTTGTGCCCATGTAGCTTAGCAGGCGGCCCTGGTCAGGTTACTCCAAGAATTACATTTGCAATGCAGAAATCACAGGGGGGCTGGACTGCCAAGGTGAGGCGGAAATTCTGGGTGCTCTGTGTCTTTCCACCGATAGCTTTCTTTAGCAATACACTTCCTGCGCTACTTGACAATGTGTATTTATGTGTTATAGATATCCATCTTTTTATAAACTTGAGTCCTTGTTATAAAAACCTGGCTTTGATTAAAAATAAGATTAGCGTCTTTAAAGATCCTAAAGCCTTCTAAGTCTGGGAAGGTCTGTGATTTAGAACCTTCCCCTTGCTGTGTTCTGATTTAATCTGCTCAGCTCTCTTTTTTCTCCATGTCCACCTACACACAGCTGTCCATCTCCCTGCAACCTTTCTGCTGTCAGTCAAGTGACAGCCTTGGATGGAAGCTTTGTGTACCGAGGCCTCCTGAGGCCCGGCAGTACATTTAGATGGACAGGGTGGGGAGGGGGTGGTGTGCATAGCCAATTCTCCCAAAGCTGGGGGTGGGAGGGTTTTGGTCCACAGCCTTTCGAAAACTGCTTTCTCAAACACACGGAAAAAGTGCAAACACATCCACCAAACCCCTTGAATCTGTAGCTCAGCAGCAATGTAATGGGGGGGAGGGGGGGCAAGCATTCCACAACTTGTGGATGCAAAGAAAAAAGCTCCCTTGCTGAAATTTATCAGGGGGTTGGTGCCCAAGAATAGTCCAGGTTTCTCTCCTAGTGTGAGTGATCAGAGGTGTCTAGCTTCCCCTTTCTTGGATTGACTGATTCCTAACTACCTGTAAGTACTAACATCTCTTCTTGAAATCATTCTGGGAGTATTTCTTCCGGCTAATCGGAGAGTAGCTGGAGGTGTCTTTTGCTTATGACTCTGTTTGGTGGGCATCCTTTGTAATTTAATGTCTTGCTGTTGGAAGGAGTCTGCATCCTATCGGGTGAAGCCACACTATGGAGACAATTCTATTTGTACAGTAGATTCCTTTCCTGAAAAGTCAGATGGATCATTAGCACAGATTGAAATTTTGAGAGCTTGAGTTAAAATGTAGGCTGTCTTTTAATTACTTTGTTTTTATTTGGTACCATCTGCAATTCTGATTCTCAAAGTTGACATCATATTTTTGATCAGCTAAAGTTGCAGGATCTTTAAACAAAATGTTCCAGGTTTATGCTTAAATCACCAGCAGCCCTGGTAGTCTCTAAGAATAAACATTACTTTTCACCTTATTATAAGAAATGAAATATATTTGCCTCTGTTTCAACTAAGATATGCACCACTTAAAATATTGAATACAGTATAACAGAGTCATGTATTATACTTTACGTTTTACATTAGCTACACTCATATTTTACTCGCATTGTGTTTCTAGTTTTAGTTTTGTTGTATTGGAGATAAGATAGAAAGAGAAAAGTGTGAATGATACACATTGAAGATTATAGTTCATCATCTTACATCAGTGGTCTGTTTTGTTATCTGTCTGGGAGGACTGCATGTGTAAGAATTGGGTTTCTCCTCTGTCAGGCGAAAGGCAAGCAGCATTTGTTCAGGGACAAGAGTATAACCAATAAACCAGAGTAAATAAGTTTATAAGCCTGGAGTTTATTTGGGATGTTAACACAGATGCTTGGCAAATCCACAGGGAATGTTCCACAAATATTTGATTCACTACTGCCTTAAATCTGTTGAGTGTAAAGCTAATAATTAACAGGAAAATAATTTTGTGATTCTTTTTTTTTTTTTTTTTTTCTGAACACAGTTAATCTTCAAAAGCAGCGCTTCTTCTGGTACTTAGCATAAGAAATAGAATAAGTCTGAATGTAAAGAATTCTGGGAAATTATATATATGTACATGCACACATGCTCGTCTGAAGTCTCAACAATAGCACACCCTTTAACTTTTAACATTAAAGCTATATTATTGATTATTCTCCATTTACATTTCTCTTTACCTAGATTCCTCTTCAAAGATAATTTGCCTATTTAAAATTCTGGAGTTTGTTTTGCTCTTCATGTTCTGATAAAACACATGCATGATTTAAGTCTGTATCACTTAGAGTTCAACTTTTTTGACAGTTGATAAATTTCAAAATAATAAAATTGGTGAGAACCAGTGAAGTGGTACTTGGAATTAATATTTCAAAATTCTGAAAACCTCCCATAAACTACACTTGGCTATGGATAGAAATAGGCTTTTAGTAAATTGTCTTCTTAGGAAAATAATGCCACGAATAATATTGGTCTTTAGAATTCAATTTGGGTTGGTTTGGTGTATTTCAATAAAAAAGTGTAACCACAGATTATGTGTGCAAATATCACGTATACCTATGCATATCCATAGGCAGAAACTCACATAAATCCAGAAATACTCATGGTAAGCCACAGAGGTTTGCTATCTCTGAAGAATATGACTTGGAAAATACCATCTTGCCTTCTAAGACAGAATAAAAGCAATTTATATGGGGGAAGGGAAAAGGATATTTTACTGATAAAGAAAAAAATAAACTCCTTAAAAATTGGCATCTGTATAAAATTGCCTCTTTAAGCCTCAAAATAAATTATTGATTTTTGTTTTTAAGTTCATATTATTGAATTTCTTCACTATGGAAAAACCACATTTTTTCTGTTTGTGTTCAGTGTATTTTATTTGGGAAATAATAACCATAAAAATAAATTTCAGTAGGTAGTCCTACTGTGTGTGAAGGGGTGTTTTCCTGTACATGATTCCAAATGAATCAGGTTGTAATTAATCTGTGCAATAAATTTGAACTAGCTGATGGTGAAAAATTTTCCAAAATTTTGGAAGGTTTACTTCTTTTCTGCGGCCATGTAGCTTTGGCATTGCCTGTCTTTATGGGGCCCATCCATTGTATCCATTTGTGGAATAAATACAGATTTTCACACAATTATTTGCGTGATGCCAAACCAAAATGAATGGCCTTGTGTTATACCATATTGGACAAATGTATCCACTCTGTAAACAGAGTATCTAATTACATTTCCCATTATCTCTACAGTGGATTTTGATTTCAGGAACTTGAAGATTGTACCCCAAAGCCACCGACATTTGCTCTTCTTTTAGCTGATTACTTGAGTAATCCCAAAAAAGAGGACAAAAACCCTAAACAAACACAAATAGCTCAGTTAATTGTCAGGAGCTCTGCTTGAAATTTAGATAGTTTAGAATATTCAAATTGGTGATTAAAGTGAGATTTAGAAAAACTAACATTTTTACATTTTTATCCTGGTCTCACTTTTTTTAAGAAGCAAGAATACATTAGAATTGGCTGATTTTTCAAAAATATGGTCAGAATTAAGCATCGTAGAAAAATCTATAGCCTCATGCACATGGCATAGTGACCCAATTACAGATTTAATGTTGAAGATTTTGACCATTTGAATGAAATCTCCACTGCCCATGACATGTGATTTGTAACTTTACTGAGACCCAAATTCAAGTTTTGCACATTACGTTGAAAGCAAGTAAAAGCACCTTTTGTTTAAAGGATTCGAACTGTCCAACCAGTATTCAACCTCATCTCAGTCCTCATGGTTTCTGTTCTCCATCTCACAGAATATTTCTCTTTATGCCTCAGTTTCTCTGTCTGTAAAATAGGGCTAAGAATAGCGCCTCCCTCAGGATTTTTATAGCAATTAACTGAGATAGTTTATATACAGCCTTGAACAGAGCATCTGACACAGAAATCATCGTTTGCCACTAATAATATTGTACCTTAACCTGGTGGTCAATGGTGAGGCACTAGAAAATTGCAGGAAAACCACCTTTTATAAATTGGACTATGCATTTCTATTAGGTAATATGATCATCTGAAAGACGTTTTCAAGGAGCCTTATAAGTATTTTTCAGCATTCTTGCTATGTACCATATTTTGCAGAGACTGTTGTTTTTATACTGAGATGTTTCATACGTTTGGCTTCATCTGTTGCAGAATGCGGTGTGTGCTTTTCTGTTTGGCTCTCACAAAATGTGAACTGTAACTTGGCTCTTATTCCTGAAATTTACGTTGAAATACATATGTCAGTCTCTCAAACACAGGTGACAAAATCTCAATCAATGGAATGTGGATTCTGTTCAGAGCATGGAAATAAAATGATTTAGCTCAGGGTGCTACAGAAACATGTTAAACAATGAAAGAAGTGTCATGTTAGACAGCAAGATCCTGGATTCTGGATTGTTTGATGTTGAACAAGTAATTGCATCTCTTTAATCCTCAATTTCCAATCTAGGTCATCTTGATGATTCCTTTCAATATAACCTAATGTAACCCTAGTTCTAGCAACTGCCACACTTTTTCCTTGAGGAAGAATAAAGCTTCATAGTCAATCACTTCAAAGTAATTCTCTACTATTTATAAACAAAGCAAACATCGAATGGGTCATATGCAGCTTGATGTTTTTGTACATAAATCCTCTTGAGTTCTGTAAAAATTCTACAAGAATAATAGCTAAAATTTACTTCCCGTTTTATGTTAAAAACTACTGATTTTCAAAATCACATATTAAAAACTCAAACCTATTAAAAAATATATGAAATGCTCTATATATTTAACTTTTCTTATAATGTTGACCTTTGCTTTGTTTATGAATGCAAGCTTGTGGATTCATAACTCTCACAGTTAGAGGGTCTTAAATAAAACAACCCACTTAGATCTGCATGTTTCGAATAGCAAGTCAACAAGCAACCAACAGATGGATGCATTTTTAATTAGTCAATTCATTGCTATTTTTTGGTTAGAAAAATTTTGTGCTAGTTGTAACAAAATCTTTCATTGGATGCAAAAATAAGGACTATCTGAGAATCACAGGTTCTCTGAAAGAATTATGTTTTAGTAGTTGCATAACCTATTCAGATTTTGTATCGTGATAAATTAAACTTAATTATTGGTGGAAAAAACAAATCAAACAAAATAATTTGAGGTTATTGTACATCTGAGATGTCACTAAAACTGCCATCAGTGTCTACTGGCATTTTTGTTTACTGATTTTAACTGAGTTAAGCAAGCATGAGCCAACCCAATTCAAACCTGATTTTGCAATGTTGTACAGAAAAGAATCTACAATATTATGCTTCAGTTTTTAATTTGCATTATTCTAACAAATAACTCTGAAAAAAAGATGCTCTTTGATTTGGAAAAATTGCTGCAAACATGAGAAGATAATATGGATCAAAAGAAGCCAGATGCAAAATTGTAAAAGGTTTTCAGAGGTTATATTGGGTGGTATCAATTTTAAATGACTGTCTTTTCTAAAAAGAAAAAAGAAAGTCTATCAGATTGTCTTTTCATATGCACAGAGTAAAGGGAATGGAGAAATAAAGTAATTATTTCCATAATTCAGGCACTTAAAACTTTCTCCTGAAATATCCAAATGATTGATATGATAATTTTGACTGAATTAGACAAATTACTCTTTCACAGTTTGCCTTCTTATTACGCAAGTAGATACAATCTAAGTGTAGCTGTAACATTATAAATGCAGAACACTAAACTCATAGCTTACAGAACTTTTCAAGATTCATTCAATTATATATAATCACTCACCTTTTGGCAACATGGATAGTAACAATTTATTATCCTCTTCTTCAAAAGCACCTGCTTGGAACTTTCCCGCTAGGACTCTACAACACTGTTATACAAACGATTTCAATGGATGACACTAGACCATTCTAACCACCAAATAGTACCAATCACTCTGGCATATATATATGAAATACAGGTAACAATGAAAACACTGAGCTTATAATTACAGGAATAATGAGTTTAGTTATATTTTAGTAGTTCATTTAATAAAATGTGTTAATTGAAAGATATTACATGCTTCTGCAGAAGCTACCCAAAGAAAAAGATCAGTCCCCAATTGGAAATTAATGAATTGCTTCTATAGAAAAATCTGATGACAATTGTATACGTTTTTTATTTTAAATGAAAACATCTTTTAAGTTGGAAACATAGTATAGAAGGGAAAAACAAGTATTCAAACCTCCAAGTGATCTACTAGCAAACTTCTAGGAATAGAAACCAAGAAAGCCTCCTGGGATTTTATTGTTATGATGAAAATTTTGTATGTAAAACTAGGTGAACCTTTTGCTTTTGGAAAATGAATAAGAAACACATTTGTTGATCATGCTTTAATAGTAGCAATAAAAGAGAGGAGGTAGTCATCCAATTTAACTTAACCTTCCTTCTTCTTCACCAAGATGAAGAGATTGGCTTTCAAACTGGAAAAGGAAGAAAACGTTTAAGAGTCAACCATCAGTCCTGTGTCAGATGCCAGGCTGCAGCGGCAACCAAGGCAGACACAGTTTTCTCAGGAAGGAGGAAAAGAAAGAGAAGGATAGAGAGCAATTTTCAGTAACTATCAATCTGTAAGTGCAGTTTAACTCTTTCCCAGGAAAGTAAAATAACTTGCTTCTATGATTGTGGAATCATAGTTGATACCTTCTAGACACCCTGCCTAAGACTGGGGTAGGATAAAACTGGCAGACAGCAAATAGCAGCTTGTCATTTGAAAAGTAAAAGGTTGGACTACAGAAATCATAAATCAGTTAAGATCAATAAAGATCTCTGGTAAAATGTCCTAACAGTCCAATCTGATTGTTAAAGACACAGCTTGAAAACATTTAGAGAAGGGGAGGGGAATCATTGGGCCTCAGAACCGTGTCACCAAATGTAAGTCATACCACAGTGACTCAGACATTTCTGGCACATAGTAGGTACACAGTCAATAGTTGCCAAATGTTCTTTTTTCCTGGTAGAATAGTTAGCTCAGAGAACACTACCATGTATCTTGATTTTAGAAAGACGGTTGACAAAGTCATTCATATCATAATGGACAAGTTCCACACATTTATCAGTGACTACGACGACCTTAAAAAAACAGTGTCTTTGGTGCACAACTGAGAATGGCTAACTTGCTAAGCAAGAATCAGGCTTGGCATGTCCTTGGTGCTCTGGACCAGTAGAATAAAGCCCCAAGGTGGAATTTTACTGAGAAAAATATTGTCTTGGGTTTCAATTTTAAAAAGATCAGTTATATGTGTATGACTTCATACCAGTTCATGTAAGAAAGAAAGAAAAGATCTGCTAGGTTTAATGGATGCTGACCCTCACAGGTCAGACGAGGTGACCAAACACGAGGCAGAATCACCCAAACCTCCATGTCCAGGGAAGGGGTCGACGAGTCCTACCGTCTTCTCCTCAGAGGGCACATCTGGAGTCGGATGTTCTTTTCTGGGTTCCACATTTTTGCAGGGACATTGACAAATGACAGAAATCCAGAGTGGGGGCAACGTGGCCTTGGGGCCGTGACTTGGGAGGAGTTGTTGAGGGGGTGGGCAATGTTTAACAAAGAGAAGCTTGGTCTAGCAGCCCATGACAGGCGTCTTCAGGGCTGTCCCGTGGAAGGGGAGCACCTGACTCTGTTTTGACCTCAGCAGGCAGTCTTTAGGAGGAAGCCGATTTCTTGTCCACGTAAGGAAAACCTTTCTTAGGATTTCAGATTTCCTCTATCTGCTATTCTGTAATGGAGCAGCCCCAGGGAAAGAGTCAAGCAGAACCCGGTTAAGCATCTACAGCAATGTTTTAGGTGGAAATTCCTGTGCTGATGGGAATATTGAATTCCTTAACCTCTAACAGTCTATATGAAATGATGGTGAAAACAAGCAAAGCGCTAGGCAATCCAGAGAGAATTGGGTGTGAAAATTCAGTCATTGTAAATCCTCTGAGGATTAAGAAGGCAGTACTGATGGGGGAGGGGTATTTAAAGAGGACTCCATCATCTAGGACATGCTGCCTGTGAAAATATAACACGAAGCATGTACCCAAGCCACATATTTAATTTTTAATGGTTTAGTAGCTATAATTAAAAGGAAAAAGAGCTAGGTAAAATCAAAATCAAGAACATATTTTATTTAACCTCACATATCTCAAATATTACCATTTCAACATATACTCAAAACTAAGAAAAACATGCAGATAATTTACACTGTTTTTTTTTTAAATTTTATTTACTGAATCTTTGAAGACCTCTGTATATATTATCACCCCTATAATGCATTCCAGCTAATCCAATTTCCAGGGCCCCATGGCCCCGTGTGACAAGTAGTTACTGCCTTGAACAGCACAGACTAGAAGCTAAAGTCCCCATCACGGCTCTTTAAAATAAAAGGAGTTATTCGTAAAGCAGGCAGGACTGCACAGGTTACCAAGAAATTCTAGAGCCCACAGCCAAAATAAAGAGGAGAAGCTGTGGAATGTTTTCATTCTGGCAACCACAAGAGTGATAGGAGCCAGGGATGCAGGTGGAGTTTGACCAAACAACCCAGCATCCAAGTAAGGCTGAACTGCACCTGCCCCACTCCTGGTTGCTCTGGCAACCAGACTCCCTCCCCCCCATGCTAATGACATTTTAATGAGAACATCCACATGCAAATGAATTAAGCAGTAATTACTAGCAGATCCTCACTTGTCTACTAGCTCGACTTAAGGGGGGTGGTGGTTACGCGAGGACTTGGGAGAGTTTGATGCTGCACAGAACAGATCATGAAAGGAGTCACGAAATAAAATGGTTATCGAGTGCCTTACAGGGGGCAATCAAGTCATGAGTGAGTTACATATTCTCATGGTCCCATCTGTTCCACTTTCCCTGCTTTTACCATCACTCAGGGGGAGGGAGACCACCCAGGGGAAACAGGGCAAAGAACAGGGAGACACAACTCTGCAGAGAAGGAGCAGGTTTAGGGAGGAATGTTGAGACCCCAGCCCCAACAATTTCAAAATAAAATACTTACGAATTTCTCCACCTCCCAACCCATCCATGGGGACTTACAGTGTAAAACACTGGAACTCTGGGAAATGATAGATAGAAAGAAAGAAAGAAAAACTGTCCTTTATTCTTGGGTCTGGTTTGCTCTTAATTGCTTTTTACCGTTTTCCCAAGTAGATCTGGGCCACCTATTAATTAATAGTGAACAAGTTGAATACTAAATTGCAGAAACTTGATAACCCTGGCAACAAGGGGAGCTGCCCTGATGTGAGAATGGTAAGCATACTGCATTTTTGCATCTTGTAGAAATTTTTAAGTTTCCAGGATCTTTTAGGGCCTCTCAAAATATATACACATAAAAAGAGGCTGTTGGTTGATATTTTTGGAAAACACTCAGCAGCTAATTAGTGCATGAGAGAATGCCTCCCTTTGGCTACCACTCCAATAGGTGCTGTAATGTTATTAACACTATACATCAGTAACTCTAAGTTACACAGTAGCCTTACAAAGTCATCATTATTGTCAGCTATTTGATAGATGAGGAAGTAAAGTAACTTGCCTCAGCGAGTACATGCAGACAGAACTGATTTCAATTCGGTCAGCTCCACAGTTCTCAGGTATATTATAAGATGTCTGGGATAAAAATCTTCAAAAAGATAAAATAATTTTGGTTAATGGTTAACTGATCAGCTATTTTGCTATCTCATAGAGCTACTGAATAGTGGAATTATTTAACTGGTTATTACATTCAGGAAAACAACAACAACAAAAAACAATAAGGGGGGAATTAGTTTGGCTGGAATGGAAGCTTCATACAGGGCATTCGAGGAAAGTGGGGGTAAGGAACCCCAAAACAAGGAGGCTCCAGGAAGTGTCACTGAAAATTTTTGATGCGAGGAAAACAGTATTTGGGGAAATTTAATTTAGCAGCAGCATACAAAGACAGGAGGAAAAAAAGACTGGAGCTACTGAGACCAGTAAACCATAATTTTTCCCCAAGTTCACGCATGCAGTGATAGTTGGAATGAAGACAATCATCAATGACCATACATTTTCAAGGGGGAGAAAAACCCAAGTGAAACTCTGGCTATGAATGGAGTAGGAGACAAAGAAGGATGACAACTCGTGATTACATCTAGGACACTCGGCCAGGGTGACCAGGTGACAGACGCGGAGAAATTCCAGTGGCAAGAGGGTTGGGGCGGGGTTAAACCTGAACACCACTCACATCTTTGGCCAGATCACCCTTTGTTGGGGGGCTGTCCTGTGCACGGCAGGAAGATCTGCATCACCCTTGGCCTCTACCTGCTAGACACCAGCAGCACCCATCCCTAGTGTGACAATGTCTCCAGTCACCACTAAATGTCCCCAGGAGGTGGGGTGGAGGCCAGCCGCAAAATCCCCTTCCGCGGAGAACCCCCAGCTCTGGGAAACGGGGCGCGGTCAGCTGGCCCTGAGGGAGTAGCGGGCCGAGCCGGTGAGCACACCCAGGAGGCCAGGGAAGTGCGGGATGAAATTCCAAGGAGACAAGAGAACCCAAAGTGTTCTCTGTCTTTTCTGCACAGAAGAAACCGTGGGTGGTGGAGGGGATCAGAAAAGAAAGCTCTGACATAAGCAAAGCTGGAAAGAAGAGAAAGCACCAGTGAAGGAAACAGAGGCAGCCGGGCTGCGGAGGGACCTCCCGAAGGGGGGGTGTGAGGGGGAAGCCTGCAGGTCAGCAGGACTGAGCCGCCAGTGTGAAGGCAGCGGCTGGTCGGATGATGAGTGAGTCTCAGTGATCTTAGAGAACCTGTCGTGCAGTCTGGGTGTGAGTGTGCGCGGGCGTGTACGTGCATGCTTCAGGTGGGGCTGCGGAAATTTCACAAAGTTAATGAGCGCGTCGACGGTGACGAAGGGACGGTGGCAATGAGTCTGGATGATTGTTCTTTTTTTATTTATTTTTTAAAAATATTTTTTTCTTTATTGATTTTATAGAGAGAAGGGAGAGAGAGAGAGAGAAACATCGATGAGAGAGAACATCGATTGGCCGCCTCCTGCATGCCCCCCACTGGGGATCAGGCCTACAACCTGGGCATGTGTCCTGACTGGGAATCGAACTGGCAACGTCTTGGTGCATGGACGGATGCTCAACCACTGAACCACACCGGCTAGACAAGTCTGGATCATTCTTTTTTTTTTTTAATCTTCACCTGAAGATACTTTTTTATTTATCTTCAGAGAGAGAGAGAGAGAGAAACATCAAGGTAAGAGAGACACATCAACTGGTTGCCACCCACACAACCCCAACTGGGGCCGGGGACAAACTGCAACCCAGGTACATGTCCTTAGCGGGAACCAAACCTGGGACCCTCTGGTCTACGGGCTGAAGCTCTAACCGCTGAGCAAAACGGGCCAGGGCTGGATGATTCTTTGCAAAACTTTGGCACTGACAGCTACAGGAGGACTAGGGCACCTTAGAAAATATGGGGGTTGGTGAAAGAAGGTTCCTTTTTAGGATGTGAGATTACAGAGCAAGGGTTCAGCAGGCAGGGGGAACCATGGGTATCAGAGAAAGATCAAGGGTCCTGGTTTGATCATTCAAATAAGAAGGCAAGACTTTCTGGGATGAACATCAGTCTGTAAACAGCTCTTCTCAGAAATCCCCAAGAGCAAGATGCAGAACAGAAAATAAAGATGCAAACCTGACGGTTGGTGACAATTTAAAACCAACTCCAACAATCTTGGTAAGAAAAGAGGGGATTTCACTGTGCGCCTTTCATACGTTTTGATGTTTGACTCTTGTAAATAGGTATTCATTTTGGCAAAAAAAAAACACAAACAATTTTGTTTAAAGAAAGGCAGGCTGTGGAAAATGAAATATTATGCTTTTTTGGTCTTCTCTCAAAGAGAGAGTTCTAGCATGACATTGTGCCCAATTTTTAAAACACATTACCTGTGGGTGTAGGACTCTATAAAATTTATCTTCCGCCCATTGTCTGAATCAGTTGTTTGGATGTTGAAGCCAGGCAGCCGTGGTAAAGTGCAGTTAAAGGGACTTATTTTAGACAATTGGTAAAAAACAACAACTAGACTTTTAAGTTCTTGAAATTATTCAATTTTTTTTTTTTGTCTCTCCAAAGTATAATCTCAAGTCCCCAGAGGAAAGACTTTCACTCACTAAAATCTCTCATCGTGGAATTTACTTTTTGCTTTTATCGATGTTTCCATCTGTCTTGTGCCTTTAAATCTAACTAGAATTAGAAGTCTTATTACATACAACCATTTCAGCTTGTTTTTAATGTATTGTGTCACTTGAGAATTACACACAGTCCCTGACATTTTTAAAACAGTGTACATGCTATTCTCTGCGATCATAAAAATATTCCCATTCATCATTGCCGTCGCTCACCATCAGGAAATCCAATGTAGGCATAAATAATGCATCCTTTGTAGCAAACATAAACATTATATAAAATTCAGGAAATCTAAGTATTGAATACAACACGCTGAACTTGGTTTTATTGAATTGATTTTTACAGGCCTTTATTTCTCGAGTCTTAGAATAATACCTTGAGGATTTCAGAAATTTTAATCATCGAGCTTTATTATGTATCATCTGTAGCCTTCTTTCACAGTCCCTTTTCAGTTGCTGGATGGAAAAGTACTTATTGAAAATGAGTTACTGAAAGAGATTATTTGCGCAACGCATACTAACATACTCTGTGTAAAGCACTTAATGAGAATGAAATAATGTATATTACAACTGACATGATAAGATCATAATTACACACATGCAAAGCTTTGTTGGTGTTCTTTATCTGTTTCCCAAAACCACGTGTTCCACCTATATTCAAATATTCACACGTATTTTTTGGAGTGCCGGGCACCATGTGAAGTGCTATAGGGACCAGAGCAGCAAAGTCCCTGTCGTCCTGGACGTACACTTCTGGTGGGGGAGAGGGACAATAAAGCAAATGAGCAAGTCACAGAGCGTGTTAAGTGACAAAGGTCATCCCTGCTGCAAGTGGAGCAGTGTTGCCAGGACAAGAGCCAGATGTCAGAGAAGGCCACTCAGACAAGGTGACTCATGCATTTGTGGACTAGGTTCTATGCGTGTCCTTAGGGTGTCCCCAAAAATGTATAGTACACGGTGTCTGTAGGTTCCATTACATTTTGAAAATAACATGTAGTTTAATAAACACTGCTTTATAATTATTCAAAGTGTGCATATCCATTTTGGGGACACCAATATGTACTCTAGAAATTATATTTTTGCAAATAGCTTTATTTTGGGTTCAAACAAACTCTTACTTATTCAAGTCAGAATTTCAGTCTTCTAGTGCTTGACCTAAAAGGAAGATATTTAAAATACTGATTATTTTAGCATAACCTCTTGCTTGCACTCAATCTGTGTATTTAAATTATAGTTCATTCTAATGAGAAACAAAGAAACGTTGTTTATAGAAAATTTATCTTAAGTAAATTCTTATTGTGCTTAAGTTCCTATTTTTTGTTTGATTTGGAGTTAAAGAACTGGGTTAAGAACTAGATACCTTTACTATATCTTCAATAACATCAATTTGTTCTTAATAATTACTAATAATCATGCGATTGATTTTGTTTGGTTACCTCTCCCAACACAGACTTTGTTCCGCAATTTATAGATCGGAACTAAATGTGAATTTTTCTTCAAACAGAATAAGGACTTGTCATTTCCACCAGGCCATTGCTACCATCTGTATGCATGTTTATTTTTATTTCATCAATGCTTAAAATAGAAGGTGTTTCCGGATAAAATACAATATTGAAATTGTACCAACTTCTGGAACTCCAACAAAAAATACAAATATATTGAGAAATGAATACAGTAACTTGCCCAGAATATAAATGAACTCTTTTTGTGTGTGTAGTTAAGATTCACAAAATGCCAGAAGAAGCAAGAATAAGGAAGATCTAAGAAGAAGTCATTCATATAGACCTCTACTGGGGATGTTGGAATAGAGATTAAAACAGTACACAAGGCCTAGATTACAGGGTGTTTCCTAGAGAGATGCCCAGGGCCAGCTTCAGGATACAGCTGGTGAGCTGGTAGAGCTGTTTCAAAACACGGCAGCTCATTCCAGCAGCCAGAGTCCCAGTTGTCTGACATTCAAACAAGTTACTGCTGCAGAGCAGTGTCCTTTCTGTGTTTTTTATGCACTTTTCCGAGTTAGCAACACATATACATAGGTGTGCTGGCAAGTAGGCTATTTACACGGCTCTGTGAACAAGCCCGGAACAGGAAGTGTTGGCGCCACTTTTAGGGTATTAACCTGGAAAATCATTCTGGACAGGCATAGGAATTTCAGGCTACCAGTAACCTCAATTCAAGTGATGATTTTTAACTGCTTAGCTTTATATTTCTTTACTACGGTCCACCTCAATAGTTTCCAACCTTTTTTTTATTTTTCGCTCTGTGTGCTGTCTTCAGTTTTCTTATATAGTCTCTGGGAATATCAAAAGCAAAAACAAACCTTGTTAGAATCAGCTGGGTAACAACCGTCAAGCCGCAGCTGGAGTGTAATATTGAATTAGGCCCCGCGAGGAACACAGGGGCACTGCCAGCCATGGACCCTGGTCTCGGAGAGATTGTCCTTTCGCTGGAGAGAGGGGATAAAAAAAATAAAATGAAAATACAGAAGTGAAAGCAACGGGATGTAATACAAGCTAATCATACGCATTCTGACGTCAAGCGTGTGTGTGTCTACGTGCCATGTGGTGCTTTGAAATCAAACGATCAACACTTTGCTGTAAGTGGCAGGTTGCTATCATAGCGATATGAAAACATAACTTATATATTTTACTTGCTCATCTCAACCCAATCTGAATTTTAAATTCTGAGATAATGACTTAAAACTCAGATGTGTTTTAAAAAAAAAAACCCTGCAAAAGGGAATGGGGTCTCCACGGAATCTGTGTCTCTGAGCAGCTGTGCACGTGACAGCCCCTGAGAGGCTGTGTGTCCTCGCCTGGCCACTTTGTTCTGACCCTCTTGGAACAGTGTGGTGGCGCTAACCGAGCTTATGAGGTCCAGCAACATCTGGTGGCATTGGCATCCTTTTCGGCTCTGATTGTCACTCCCTGTCACCGGATGAATGTGTCCTGAGTGCCTGATAATCAAGCCGGCATTAGCAGCACCGGGGCGGGGGTGGGCAGAGGCATTCACGGGCCGCCCCTGCGCCGCAGCAAGTGGGCAACAAAGGGGAGGTGGCAGGATGCACAAAAGTGCTGATGCCAGAAGGCCTGACGCGCTGCAGGCGGGATGTGACATCTCGTGGCTTTGGGCTGTTGTTGGGTGTGATGCATGTCACCGTCATGATGGATGACTTTCAGATCTTTCCCATTATATCATATCTGTAAGAAATTCCCCTTTCCTCAAACGCCTTTTTGTTCCCCACCCGGAGCTGCAGATGGCATCTGCCCACACATCCCCATTGTGTGAAGCCCACGGAGGACCTTCCATTCTTCCGGGGCTCCTGCTCAAGGCTGAATTGCTAGCATTCAATTAACACTTGGAATTATGGCTTTGGGCAGTTTAACCTTTTTTTTTTTAACACAGTGTGATGGGAGTCTGTGGTCATTTAGGAATTTCCAGAGGTGCCACTGATATATTTTACTAATATATGAAAAATAGAATCGGTGGATAGGATAAAGGCAATTGTTGTTTTTTTTGTTTGTTTGTTTTTTAGTTTTTTACCTACTTCAGAATTAACTTCTTCTTTAGAAAGAAAAAAAGAATATTCTCTTTGTTTGGAAGCTATTTGTACAGATACATGAATTCCTTAAAAGACATGAGGTGATCTCTCAGTTGCAAAATTCAGCTTACCAATACTTGCATTCGGTGGAGATTAAACATACGCGAGTTGGTAGCATGCCTAAGAAATAGCTTCTTTTTCTCTCTCTTTAGCTTAATGACATAAATTTTGCATGTCCGATTTATTCAGCAAATGTTTCTCCCTTAGGAAAAGCTGCAATGATGGGTACGATGGAAAGTGTGCAGATTGATTACACATATCCTTTTCTGTTCTTGTCTTAGATTTGTTCCAAGCATTTTATGAGACAGAATCTAAAAGTAATTATGGATCAATAAGTCAGTGAGTAGGTTCAGGGATTTCTACTGAATTATAGAAAAACAATCAAAAGGTCATCAGGTTCTCCCAATTTCAACATACCTTCCACAACAGGTGCCAAGTGTGAGTGGGTAAGGCCACTCCGATAGAATGAATACTCCAAACTAATGTTTAAATATTTGTGGATAGAAGTCACATTAGGTATAGAGGGTAAAAGCCACCGAGATCCCTGGAAATCTCAGGTTTATTCTAAATATCAGTCTCTGACCCCAGCTTACAGGTCACCAGGGCTAGAGGGTGGGATCGAGGGGCCTGCCTTCATGGCTGTCAGTGGAACCTTAGAACTCCCCGGAAGGGCTCCTCGTGTGCACAGATATAGAATTAAATGACTCTTGGAAAAGTCAGTATCATCGGAGCACTCAGTTAAAAGGGGAGATAAGAAAGCAATCAAAATAAGAGAGTTGGTGAGAAAGAGCCAGGACTTGGGCCAAAGGCCTGGGTGGGAGAAGGAAAGGGGTCACAGAGGTAATAAGTACGATGTGTGGACCCCTTGACGGGAGGCTGATGGTTTTTGAAGGAGGACCTCGTGAAACGATAATTCTTATCTACACTGAGTATGACAGGGAAAAACAATAATCTCCAGTGCTTATTAAGAGTTAATTATGTGTCACACTTTCAAAGTACTCTGTAAGGATCAAACAACCTTTTGATTTTGATCAAGCTTCCGATCTATTAATAATTTAATACAGTGTCTTTTGTGGTTTCCCACATATGTGCACTCCAAGGCATTGTTTCCCAGATTACCAGATCATAGGACTCCCTGGGTGCTATTTTCAAATACTAATTTCTAGGACCCTCTCACAGAGGCCTTAGTTGGGCTAGGAGCCTTTGCTTTTCATATGGAATCAAGATAATTCTTATACTCAGGACATTTGCGGAAACACTGACTTTAGAAAAAATAAGTTTCCTAGATTTTTTTAAATTTATATTTTTACTTTTTATTTACTAAAAAATGTTTTTTATTGATTTTAGAGAGAAAGAAAGGGAGAGGGAGAGAGAAAAATGTCGATCAGCCACCTCCTGCATGCCCCCCACTGAGGATTAGGCCCAAAACCTGGGCTTGTGCCCTGACCAGGAATCGAACCTGCAACCTCTTAGTGCATGGGTCGATGCTCAACCACTGAGCCATACCGGTTGGGCTATTTTTTTTTTTATTTTTAAAAGTAATGCTTCCACAGTAGAATTTAGTCTTGCAGAAGTTTATACTTTACATATCTATTAGGCACTGGGCACTCGATATATATCTTTGAATGATCATCTGAAAACCTTAGATGATAGAATATTAGTAAGGAAATGTAGCCAGAAGTGCAAGGGTAGCTTGACAATGGATAAGAGAGGCATGTTCAAGTAAAAGTCTTGCCTCGTCTGTTTTAATTAGAATTCTTAGAAATAAATGACTCGTCGTGAATACATTGCATGCTACTATGTGATCTCATGACTTACTGTCCAGTGGATCCTGTCACAGTGTGTGGATCAGGGGTGGTTCCTGAGACCAGAATGGTGTCGAGTGCATGTCTTTCCCTGGGCGAGGTAATAGCTAAAACGGGGTGCAGTGTTGGACCAGATGTCACCGTGCGCGGTGCAGGCAAGCCTGGTCGCCATTCCTGTCCACCCCACACCGTCTAGAATCCTGAGCAGAACTAGCAGGACTCAGGACTCCATGGCTCCAAAAGATGAGAACAGAGAACAGAGGATATTCTTTCTTACTTTCTTTTAAAAAAATTCTTACCATAGCAAGTCTCTTATTTAAAAACGTTTTTCATGTTTCTGAGAGAATCGCCAGAAGTCTACTTTTGTGTTTCAGGAGAACATGAGGGTACAAACATGGCTGGAAATCGCTTTTTGCTTTTTTTTTTTTTTGTAAAGGTCATGATTTGTAAAAGTCCACTAACTTCAAGGTAAAAATGTTATCTGTGGTATGCCTGGCTTTCTAGAATTCTCCACACAAAGAAACATGTAGGAGTGCAGTCTGCAGAGTTGCCAAGTCATTTCTGGGCATCCGACCTCTAATCACAAGAGGGATGCAGAAATGAAACAATGGTGTGGAGAAGTATTATGTTCCAACAAAAGGCTTGGGCTTTAGCCCAGGCAATACATTATGAATCCCCAAATCGAGTGGAATATTTATAAAACTTTACACTTTCAATACATGAATCGAGGCACCATGCATCATTGCTGTAAGTGGATTATGAATATGTGATTATTACCTAAGGAACACTGTGATTTGATCACCCTTAAAGAAAATATAAACTTTCTCTCTTGGAAAAATGCTCCTAGAAATCAGAGAATAAGGAAGGGGAAGAGGCGGGACTGTCTAATGCAGGATCTCAGCCTCAGCACTACTGACATTTTGGGTGGAATAACCCTTTCTTGTCCTGTCCACTGAAGGACAGCATCCCTGCAGAATCTCTGCCTTTTGATGCCAATAATGCTCCTCCCCTAGCTGTGACAACCAACCAACACTGTCTCCCGACATTGCTGCCTCCCCTCGGTGGGGAGGAAGGGTTACCTCTCTTTGATACTCACATTATACCACACGAATGTGTCACTCAGAGAAATGCTATCCCATTTTCCCAGACCATTTTACTGGCTTGTCAAGAAAATGGTCCCAAAGGTGTTGGTGATCAGTGGTAGTACAACTGTTCTTTCTGGCTATGGGACAGTGTCCATTTCTTTTCTTATCCTGACATTTCTAAAGCCCCTGAAAATCGAGTCAATAGAAGTCTCTAAGGCAGTTTGTCCATAGCAGTGTTGACATGAATAGATGGATTGTTGAAAAGAGCATTTCCCTTCGAAACTCCAGAGGTTGCAGGAAGAAAATGTCCTTCCTCAGTAATCCACTTTGATTCTTCCAAAAAAATAGTGTAGGGATATCTTCCACTGGGAGGTGACTTTTCTTCTTTGGACAAGTTTTTGTTGTTGTTATATGTTTGTTTCACCATACTTAGGGCTACAGAGACATGCTCTCCAGTATCTCTAGGTATTTTTATAATGTCTTGGTCACCCTCACACATACAGCCTTTTGCATATCTCACTAATGTGTGACTTCTTGGACTTGACATTACGATGAAATCGCCATGAAAGGAACCCATGTCCTTGAGCGATGCTTTGTTTCATGCAGGTGAAGCTTCACTTTACTTTCAGGTGAAGTGAGCCCAGGAAATTAGCTGACTAAACATGCAAAGACCTTTGACCAGAATAAAAGTCAGGTAATACTCAGGGATCTAGAATGATATGAACATTCTGCTCTCCATAATAACACTACAAGGTAAAAAATAGTCTCAAGATAAATTCGGAGACTATGAGAACATTCTCCTCCTAGAAATAGATTGCCCGACTTAGAATTATTTTTGAAAGTATTTGCAATTATTATATCTATATTCTAAGGGTAAACATGGATATATATGTAAATACAGATTTAAGGCATTAAGAAATGCATTGTTTCCTAAATTAATTATTTATTTATTTATTTATTTATTTATTTATTTATTTATTGCTTCCAAGGATCAAGTTCAGAAAATTTACACTCAGTGTTAACATATCTGATCAAACTTAACCTTGAATCATAAATTTGTCTTCTCCTAGTAGGCCAAATAGAATCACAGATGATTAATGTGCTATTTTTCTTCTTTCCGCGGGTAGAAGCTTCATTTCTGGAAATCATCTGCTCTCAAGTGTTCTCGCTCGCACTCTGTTTCATGCCCCCTGTCTGTCTCCCCTTCTCCACGTCACCCTGGACTGTGAGTGGTAGAAAAGAGTTGGGTTCTTCGACTTGAATGAGATGAAAATTCTATAAGGTCAGTCACAGACATTTTAAAAAAGACTGAATTACTTAAAATTAAGTGCATGCAGTAACATACTCTAAAAAGGGCAGTGTCTAAGAATCTCAAGAACTTATTTTTCCTAAGAAATTAGCAATTGTTATTTAGTGTAGAGCCCTACTTAATATTCACTTCAATCAATGTCCCATCTGTAATGATTGCTTCTCTGAGAGGCATCCAGTGATAAATATTTAATAAAAGGAACTCCTCCTACCCCCCCCACTTTTTCCCATATGCATTAAATTAATTACTTCATTTTAACAAGCCAAGCTGCTCTCTCAAATGCTACTGCCTCAATATTTCACACTCTTGAAAACTTTCTCTTTACCAGGCTGATTTATAGTGAAACGTTTTTAAAGATTAAAGTTTTGGGGGAGGATTTTGGCAGAAAAACAAAATAAAAGGTGCTTAGCCCAGAAAATGGAAGGGTTCTGACATACTTCGCTCCTTCAGACTCGGTGAGCATTGCCCCATATTTCATGATTTCAGTGGAATGGCATAGCAATGTTGCGTCCTACAAAGGGGAAAATAAAGACATTTTACTTGCTCTGTGGAGGGTTTGATTTCCCAAAGACTCTCCCCGTCCCCTTTTCTCCGTTTTCTTTTTTTGGTAGAAATCTCTGTGTGCTGAAGACATTCTGTTCTGGTGAGCTCCGCACTTATTCATGGCAATTATGTTCACATCTTTGATCTTGGATGAGATCTCTTATGCATATTTTGTTCTATTTATGTCTTTGATCTGGATTCTTGTGATTGTTTTTAAGGTTGTGTTTTTATTTGAAAAATGTTCCGCCTATAGTATTTAGGAAGGAAAAAGAGGTGAACTTTACTTTATCCATATGACAATGTCTTTTTCGGCATATGGGTAAATTAGACTGTCTCAGTACCTCTCAGCTTCCTTCTTCCAATATCCCGATAATTTGTGCTTTTCCGCTGTCATAACAGTGGAAAGCTCAACAATCAGATGGATTGCATCAGGCTCGATCAAATGCAGCTCAACTGTTCTGCAATCTTGTTATTTCATTTGTCATGAAAGAGTCAACTTGGTCTTCCCATGATGTGGATGGGGATATATCTAAGAACAGTAAGGGAGTTAATTTATAGAGCTCCTGCTTATGGATGGCTTAAGGAGTCTTATTTATTTACTGTCATCCCTATTGTTTTATTGAATATGAATTTATTTTCTTGTTTCTGTAACATATCACTTATATTCAGGTTTCAAGAATTTGCCCAGGTAACGCAAAGGTGATATGTATTACTAAGGGGACAGTAGATAATAAGATAACAGCCAGCAGTCACTGTAGTGATGGCAAAGTGTTATGAATAAGGGGGCCGCACGGGACCTGGGAATGCACATGACAAAAATTGGTCGCCATGGCAACATCTGAGCAGTAGGAGACAGGAGCTGAACTGAGCAACACAGAACGGCAGTGGCCTGATTGAAAAGAGCTGCCTATAATTTCGTTTGACTGACTTGTTATGTAATATGTTTTCTGTACTATGCAAATGACTATGGAAATGTGAGACTCCAAAACAGTCCATAAATTCAAATGGCAAAAAAATAAATAAATAAAAATAATATATATATGTATATATATATACATATATATATACATATATATATATACATACACACACACACACACACACACACACACACATTTTTGGTGGTGGTGGGGTACAATGAGGCATTCTAACTTTTGCAACCCAGAGGGTTCTCTGCTCCTAATGATCTTAAACAGTGAGCACTATCACAGGAATTTCTCAATAAAGCCCTATCTACAAAAAGGCTTCCATACTTTAGAGGCCTATTGATACAAACACTAAATATTGTTTCATAAAAGCAAGTAAAACTAGAATTGAAAGGCATAGAAAGGTGGCACAAATATTACAAGCTGCTAAGATGAACAGCTCCGGGCTGAGCTTCTTCATAGAAAAAACAATTCAATAAAGTTTTGTTTCTTAGTTTATTTCTAGTGAGATGTTTACTGCTTGAACTATACAGATAGTTGTCCTTGTTGTCCTTTTTGATTGATCTGTGAGGCATAGAGTCACAAAGACATGAGGGACGGCTAGCAATGACGCAGGGCAGGCAGAGGAGGTTTACAGTGGTGAGTACGTGAAAAGTTTATTCTTGCATTATTATTCATTAATTATTGTATTATTTTCCAGATGAACAACTGTAAATTTACGTTTGCCAATACCTGTATGATCTGGTGACTAAAGGCTAAATGGCATTTTTCAGTTTTATCTTGCATAATAGGCTAGGGAACCCCTAAATGGCACTCATAACGTGTGTAGATAAGGACACCCAGAATATACACTATTAAAAATTTCTGAAGAAACGTGGCCAGTTTTTTCAGCAGTTAGAGTGTCGGCCTACAGACCAAAGAGTCACGGGTTTGATTATGATCAAGGGCACGTACCTTGGTTGTGGTTTGGTCCTGGGCCCTGGTAGGGGTCATATGGTTGGCAACCAGGCAATGTATCTCTCTCACATCAATGTCTTTCTCTCTCTCTCCCTCCCTCCCTCCCTCCCTCCCTCCTTCCTTCCTACTCTACCTGAAGATTAGTGGAAAAATAACCTCAGGTGAAGATTTTTTTTTTTTAAAGTTTTTGAAGAACAATAATACCTTAGTTAAAATTTTTTCTAAGCATAAAGTCTCTTCCTAAGATTCAGTAATGTTGAGCATACAAGCACTTTATATACCATGTAAAATGGAATTATGAAGAATCGTATAGCTTAATGTCAGTATCCCTGCTAAGCTGTCCATGGGATAATAATAATTATACAGTTATTAATCACTATAGAAATAATTAGGCCTTAAATTTAATGAGCACTATGCATATTCCAGGTGTTCTGTTGCCTCATTTAATCCTCCTCAGATCTCTGCAAGGTAGAAACAAACATTCTTGCATTTTGCCGAGAGAGGCTCAGAGAGGTAATGTAATTACCCAAAGTTACAAAGATAGTAAATTGTCCTGATTAGAACCGAGGGCCACCTGGCTCCAAAACCTAGTTTTTTAAGCATGGTTTCTTTCCATCATGCATTTAGATGACTTCTTAAGAAGACCTTTCTTCTCTGTTCTTATGACTAACACTTTGCTCTGCCCAGATCACCTCTTATCAATCATCTGCAGCTTTTCCTTGATGAGTCCCAGCTCCTAGCCAGGCACCCGGACTCTGGAAACTGACCTTCTTTGCTTTGTAATCTAAAACTCACCAACTTGCCTCTTGTAAATATTATACCGGTCAAGTTTTCTTCCCTTACAATAATGTATCATGGCCTTTTCTTCTATTTTATTTGGCTAAACTAGATTAGGAAGAAGAATTTGCCTTTGTTTAAGGCTTGAATGTCCTCATTCAAGTAGTGTTTGTCTGTGGATATAACGAGGGGATCAGGAAACAAGAGGGAAACAAGAGAGAACTGGCGAGGATTTACCAGAACCCAGAATTCACTTAGACTGGAAGCAATAAGTCAGGGAGTTTTCCTACTCCTGTGTCTGGCTTCTCCTCCTCAACATTATATTTCTGATATTCATCCATGTTGTTTTGTGTAGCAGTAATTAGTTCCATGTTATTTCCGTACGGTATTCGACTGAATAATCATTCCACAATTTATTCATCTATTCTATTATTGGTGGACATGTGAATGTTTCCAGTTTGGGGCTCGTATAAACAATGTTAAGAACATTCTAGTATGTGTGTCTCTTGAGGAATAGTTGCACACATTTCCAGCCCCTTTCACCCTGGTCTGAGTCCCTAGAGAACAATGTCTTAGACAGTCACCCAAGGATGAGAGAGCATTTGTGGAAATCCTCGAGTCCAGCACAGAAGTTTTATTGCAAAAAAAAAAATGACACTGGATGCATCAGAGGGTGAGAGGAACAATCTGACGTTACCTACATCACCTCTCTCAAGGCAGCACAGCTCAGTGCTAAGACAGCCTTTCCTGGCCTGTGGTTTCTCCTGTGGAGGAAAGTATGAGTGTGTGAATGAGCATCTGGTGTCCTCAGCTTTGCAGAACTCTGCCAAAGAGGCCCATTTCTCACTTGCCACAGCCAGAGTGCTGAATTATAAGCTGCATAACTGGGGCTTGGAATGGAAGATATCAAGGGGATAGAGATACTACTAATCACATCAGGGACTTAATCGGGAGGCTTGCCCAGGAGCCACTGGGAAAACCTCACCAACAGATTCCCCCCATGGGCGCCCAGAGCACTCCATGTGACTCGTCAATACTCCACCCCCACCCCAAAGGAGAGTCCCTGCATGTTTTCAAGATGATGGCAAGAGCAAGCTTTTGCAGATAGCTGGCAAGCATTTACAGAAAACCAGCGTAAATCTGAGGGCCTGGGAGAGATCACCCTTGGGACAGTTGTCCACATGAGGCCTGGCTACACAGAATCCAGAGAAGGCATACAAACTTAAGAAATCTGCCACAAGAGGGAACAAGAATTGTGGAACAGGTGTATCCAAAGAAGGCCTGAGACCGTCTCAGAACACGTAGCAAGGCAGGCAGAAGGTATTTCTCTCCTGATGCCACTTAGTAAAGACTGAAAGAGGTGACTGCTACTTCATATGTGAAGACAACAATGAAAGATGTCAAGAAACAGGGAAAAATATCAAGGAAACATAACACTAAAAAAGAATAACAATAATTTTCTAGTAACCAACCCTAAAAACATGGAAATCTGTGGTTTGTCTCAGAAAGAATTCAAAACAGCTGTTTGAAGAAAGCTAAATTAGCTGCAAGAAAATACAGAAAGTCATTTAATGAGATTAAGTGAACAAGGCACCAAAAAATTAGAAGTTTAACACTGAGATATAAATCACAAAAAAGAAACAAAGACATCTGGAGCTGAAGAAATACAATGAATGAAATAAAATAAATGCAATAGAGAACACCAATATAAAAATAAATCAAGCAGAAAAAAGAGTCTGTGAAGTGAAAGACAGGGCATTTAAAGTTATCTAGTCAGAGGAGAATAAAGACAAAAGAATTTTGTAAAAGTGAAGAAAGCCTACGTTTTCTATGGGATACCACTAAAAGAAGTAATCTGTGAATAACTGGAGTCCCAAAGAAGACGAGATGGAGAAGTAGCCCAAAGATTTATTTTAATTTTATTTATTATTTATTTATTTACTTTGTTCAGATAGAGTGGGAGGGGGGAGAGAGAGAGAGAGAAACATGGACGTGAAAGGGACACATCGAGTGGTTGCCACCCGCATGACCCAACCAGGGCTGGGGACAAACTGCAACCGAGGTACATGCCCTTAGCGGGAACCGAACCTGGGTCTCTCTGGACCATAGACTGACACTCTAACCGCTGAGCCAAACTGGCCAGGGCCAAAGATTTTTTTTAATGACTGAAAATTTCTCAAATGTGGGGAGATTTGGACATCTAATTTCATGAAGTGCATAGGTCCACAAACAAACTCAACTTAAAGATATTTTCTCCAAGACACATAATAAAACTGTCAACAATCAAAGACAAAGAGGGAATCGAAACAGCTGCAAGAGAACAGAAACTTATAACTTATGAGAAAGCCTTATCAGACTGTCGGTAGATTTCTCAGCAGAAACCCAACAGGCCAGAAGGGCAGGGATGATATATTTGAAGTTCTGAAAGAAAAAAAATGCCAACCAAAAATACTGTATACAGCAAAGTTGTCCTGAAATAAAGATGAGACAAAGACTTTCCCAGACAAACAAAAGCCTTCGGAGTCCATCACCACTGAACCCGACTTGCAACAAATGCTGAAAAGTTATTAAAGCTAAAGTAAAATACTAATTAACAACACAAAAACAAAAAAATATATACAATAGAGCAAAAATAAGCATATGGTCAAATTCAGAATACTGCAATACTGTAATACGGTGATGTGTTACCCATTTAGCTCTAGTATAAAAGTTAAGGTACAAAAGTATTAAAAGTAACAATAGCCACAATAATTTTAAAACAAACACATGATTTTAAAAAAGTAAATTGTGACATAAAATACATAAAAGCGGAAGTAAAATGGTAGTTTTTCAAATGTGACCAAAGATCGGCACAGTCTTCTCAATTGTACATGGAACATTCTCCAGGAGAGGTACTATGTCTGGTCACAAAGCAAGTGATAACAAATGTAAGAAGACTGGAATCATACAAAATATCTTTTCTGGCCCAAATGGTATTAGACATCAAAAACAGAAGAAAAGCTGGACATTTTATAGTATATAGAAATTAAACAATACACTCCCAAACAACCAATGGGTCAAAGAAGAAATAAAAAAGGAAACCAAAGCATACCTTGAAACAAAAATGGGAACACAGCATATCAAAACCTAAGCGATGCAGCAAAAGCAGGCCTACGAGAGAAGTTTGTGGTAATAAATACCTACACTAAGAATATTATCCATCTATAAAACGAAGGAAATCCTACCATTTGCAACAAAAAAGAAAGACAAATACTCTATGATCTCACTTATATGTGGAATCTATAAAAGCCAAACTCAGAAACACTGTAGAATGGTGGTTGCCCAGGCTGGGTAGTGGGGGAAATGGGGCAGTGTTAGTTCAAGTGTTCAAATTTACAGTTATAAGTCCTGGGGATGTAATGTATAACAGTGATTGTGGTTAATACTGTATATACTTGAAAGTTGCTAAGAGAGTAAATATTCTTGACACACACACAAGGGGTCTTTATGCGAGGTAATAGAGGTATTAACACACTACTCTGGTAATAATTTCACAATAGATGTGTGTACCAAATCATCACATGTACACCTTAAACTTACACAGTGTCATATGTCAACTACATTTCAATAAAATTGGGAGCGGGGAGTTTCCAACAGTTGCAAGTTTTTCCCTTCCCTTGTGAACTTGGCGTGAGAGTGTGTGTGAGGGGGATTAACCCCACCTCCCCCCACCCTCACTTCTGAGGTTCTCTGGTTGTATGGTACTGAAGAGTCCAATCACCACGCGTGACAACGTGCCTGTGGGAAAGCACCTCACCAGCCAACAGGGACGCCAGGAACAACTCTCCTCCTGACTGCAGGCCGAGAAGTGAGCGCCGGGCTTTCTTCTCCACTTATCCTTCCGGTGCTGGCTGGGGCTTGACGCTACTGGTGGGGTTTCCCATGGCCAGACAAAGAGATTTGGGGCTTGGGGGGAAAGCTTCTTATGCTCTGAGTATAGAAACAAGGGTAGGAACTTTGGGGCACTCTGAGGCACCGGGGCAGGTGTAGGGTGAGTAAAAGTGGATCAGGGGCTGGGATGATGCTGAGGGGCCGCAATGAATGACAGGGAGTTGATACGAAGGTATTTAGAGGGGATGTAAGGGCTGGGAAGGAAGATCATTATAAGGTCTGCAGTCGCCAGAGGAAAGAAGAGCTGATATATGCCCAGACAGTGTGGCTCACTGCTTGAGTGTCGACCGATGTAGTTCGGTTCATGGTCAGGGCACATGCCAGGTTGTGGGCCAAATCCCCAGTGGGGGGCACGCAGGAGGTGCCAGTTGATGTTCCTTCTCCTTGGTGTTTCTAGCTCTCTCTTGTTCTCTCTCTAAAATCAATAAAGAAAAACATTTTTTAAAATAAAATTTAAAATTTAAAAAAAAGAGAGCTAATGTAAAAGCAGGGATGCTGAGTGTGTCTAGAGCTATGCGGCTGGAGTAGTGAGCCCAGGCCGGAATCACACAACGCTCACCGTAGGACACCTTACGATCTTTCCACCATTTGTACTTCTGTGTTTTCTTCTGTCACCAGGTACCACGGCAATGTGGTCACTTTTATTCCAATGGAAAAAGATGTAAATGATGTTACAAATAACAGCTGAATTGGTTTAATGAACTTTAAATTTATTTAGAAATTATGAGACGTGAAGCTGTTCTGGAAATTCTGCATCTTATGTTTAATTCTGGAAAAGCACATACTTTAATTTGGTATAAAAGTTTAAAATCACAGAAATGAATAAATGAGTTTTTCTGTGAATACATATATATATATATATATTTGCAAACTGGATGTTACAAGCAAAGAGCATGAAGTCTTTGAGATATAAAAGTATTTTAGTTTACTCTTTGCATCTGCATCACTCTGTATACTTATTGCATGTGTTGTCAAAACAGCTGCTTCTGTGCACAGGGTCACGTTCTCACTAAAGCCATTACCTACATATGGTGATGACATAATTCTAAATAAACAGGTAAGCCGTCACCTAATTTCTCTTTTGTGTCCTCATTTCTAGTGTTTACCAGTACCTCTGCGCTGAGCTGTTCATGGGAGAAAAGCACATGCTAGGGGCAGTGAAGTTTTACCTGGTCCTAAGAAATGCTCTTTTGCCCTTCAGCAATTTAGGAACTGAGTAGGGAAACAGCCCTCCCAATTCCCAACCCATATGTCAGGGGAGGGGACTGTCATATGGCTACATAATGATGATCATCACTCTGCAGAGGTTTTCTGCTCTACAGCTGGGCAGTAATACTGCATGAGTTTGAAGGAATCCATTGAAACACGGCTCATAGAGTGTTTACAGGGTAGAGATGGGACAAGAATTTCTCTTTGATCTGAGAAGACTTTAGACAGAAAGTGAGAAGCAGCCCATGGACTAGGAGACACTGTATGGGGGGGGGGGCGGGGGGCGAAGGCAGGGAAAGAAGCATGTTTTTATAAACTAGCCACTGTTTGTACATATTTATAAAACTGAGTCAAGGGCATGCGGAGAAAGGGAGCGTGATGGGAAATCTGTTTATTGTTCACATGCTTTGGAAGTCATTCATTCAGGAAAGACAAATGGAGTACCTGCTATATGCCAGGCACTGACCTAAATCCCGGGAAGACAACCGTGAAGGAAACAGACACATCTGCTTTTGCAAAGCTAGTGCAAAGAAGGAAGCAGAGCAAGAGAAATAAATGGGTCTGTGATATATTGCATTAGAAGGTGACCAATGCTACGGGAAAAATAAAGCAGGCTTAGGAGGATGGAGGGTTATGGGAATGAATGACACTGGAGCAAAGACTTGCAGAAAAGGAGTGTGGTGAGCCATGGGGAACACTGGGCAGGAGAAACAAGTGGCAGCAAGGACACAGCGGGCAGAGGGTGACAGACGGACAGGAACCGAGAAGTAGGCCGTGTTGGGGCTCTGGGACCCTAGTGAGGACTTGGGCTTTGACTTTGAGTCGGGAGGGCAGCCACTGGGGCCTCTTGAGCAGCAGACTGCGCAAGTGCATTCCACTGCAGTGAGCTTGGTTTCAGACTCAGGCTGCGCCAACAACCGGAGACGAGGTGGTGAATGTAAAGACTGTCTTTGACCTCAAGAAATCCACAGTTTATTGGAGAATCTGGTCCTTGGTGCCACCTAATAAAGGGACACGGGAGCTGGAGTAGCAGAAAAAGTACATATAAGGTTGTCAAAAAGTCTTAGATGTGGGCAGTGGCTTGGTCAACCCCCTCGAGACGCATGAGGAAGCCTCGTCTTCAATGACCCCACCCCAAACCCTCCAGACCACCCTCTCATGACAGCATTCCCCTGGAGGGGTGGGGTCCCACTCTCTGAAGCCCGAAGTGTCGACAGGTGCATGTAATATATCTCCAGGAATAAAATCAATGCCTTTGGAAGGACGGAGCGTGGCATTTATACTCTAGTGAGAGGAATTTAAATTCTCATTTTTGAATACAGTTTTGAAAGGGAAAAAAGAGGAGAGTCTGAAATGACTAAATGCTTCAGGTGGGAACAGGGGCAGAAAAGAGGGTAATTGTAGGGGTTGGTGACATCACATACTGGGTGAGGCTAAAGTAGGTTTGCAGTTGTTCGTATGGCAAATCATACAACAATTAACATGTAATAACACAAGAATAAACTCTGTTTCATGTACTAACAACTGTAAACCTACTTTTGCCACATCCTGGGTAAACTGTTCTTAAAGGGCAGATTAGTAGGGCATGAACTATATGTTTAAGTGGAGGTGATCGAGCTAAACAGGTGTGAAGGGGCTAAACCGGGTAGTGACAAAAACTGTGGAAGGCGTAGGCAGAGCAATGAGTGAATTCAGTCAGTGGGTGCAAGCTAAGGCATTGTCCATTGGTGATAAGCTGAATAAAAAGGGTGGAGACAGGGTCCTCTATTTTAGTGAATAAATATCTGAGTAAACGAACTTTCTCAGCACATTTATTTCTTCAGAAATGCTCCAAAGTCTTAATTTGTCTCTAGTTTTAATTTTCATTAAGATTCCCTTTGAGACACCCTTTTGGAAATGACCCGGTAGCTTAAGTCAGTACTATTGTCCTGCACATTTGGGTGTTTAGAGAGTGAGAGACAGAGACGGAGACGAAGGAAACCACCATCTTGTTTCTACCTTGTTATTGTTTTTAAGGGAGAAAATATCTAAATATTTCATATCTGAATGTTTTACGCCTTCTACCAGAAGATGGCAAACATTTTCTGTTAATAGCTGATTGCAAATATTTTAGGCTTTGCAGGTCATCATTTCTCTGTTGCAGCAACTCAGGTCTACTATTGTGGCAGAAAAGCAACCATAGACACTATGCACATAAATGAGTATGGCAGTGTTTCAGTAAAACTTTATTTATAAGAAATAGGCAGTGAGTTGCCCTGGCTGGTTTGGCTCCGCGGTTAGAGCATCGGCCCATAGACCAGAGAGTTCCGGGTTCGGTTCCCGCTAAGGGCACGTACCTTGGTGGCAGTTCGTCCCCAGCCCCAGTTGGGGTTGTGTGGCTGGAAACCACTCGATGTGTCTCTCTCACATCGATGTTTCTCTCTCTCTCTTCCTCCCTCTCTTCTTCCCGCTCTATCTGAAGATAAATGTAAAATGTCCTTGGGTGAGGATAAAAAAACAAACAAACAAAAACTTAAAAAAAGAAATAGGCAGTGAGCCATATTTGGCTCATGAGCCATCGTTGGCCAACTCCTGTGTTCTCTTTCCATCTTTAAAAGTCTCTCCTTGTTGAAGATTCCATTTACTTACAATTGTTTGCTGTTCAGTTGATGTGATTTATATTCATTTATATTTTATGTTGTTTTACACCCAAATCTAATGAATTGAAGCAGAATTTTAAAGGTTAAAACTTTTTACATTTTTTCATTTTTCAAAAAGTCCAGTCTTCTGTGGACAGTTAGGATGGCTACAGACAGTGCTGAAGCTTTTAATGGTTTACTTGCTTTACTCTGAAGGGAATAAAATTCAGTTTCTTGTGTCATTTTTATGCTACAGCAGTTATGTCATCACTAGTTTTCCATTGCAAATGTAATAAAAAAAGGGGGGGGGATTAATTTTCTATCATTTGAATCAAAGTGTCCCAAAGCCTTAATATGGTGCTATAGTAAAACTGTAAAGTTAATGGAATATTATAATCTGCAAGATGCTTTTTTTGTTGAAGGAAGAAAATTGGCTCATTCTCTATGGTTCGAAATGTTTACAGCAAGAGGACTACCCAGCAACCCACAGTGAAAACACCAGATAAAATGCATTGGCCTCATCCTCTTTCACCGAGAGAGTAGGAATTCCTACAAAATACTCCAAGGTTCTTTCTGTTTCATTTTTAATACTTCTGTAAACCAACTCCCCTGCTGCTAAATCTTGCAATGAAAAAAAAAAAAAATAGCAGCATTAAAAGGAGCAACATTCGTTGTTTGCCTGCATGGGAGTGATTCACATCTCGACAGCATGTCCGTGTCCCCCAGCTTGGCGCCAGCTGCCCTTGCTGTTGAGCATGGAGCCAGGGCGGGATGTATTGGTCAACTGCTCTGCTGGGCCACAGACTCTGCCTCCCTTTCACATGAGCATCTGTTGCTGTATTTTGAAGCTTTATTCCGCCAACGTTGACGAAGGCAAAGATTCCCACTTGTTCCTCGGAGTGGCATTGGGTCAGTTTTCCAGGACCGGGACCATGTTTCTGGAAACTGATACTGCATTTTGCCCCCCACTTTGTTAATAGCACAGACGTTCTCACTCCTTGTGCAATCTACGTTCAGAAAAGGGAAACAACGCAGAGTTCAATTTCTCCTTCTTGGCAGAAGAGAGAACGGATGTTTCTGTCCAGCCTCACCAGGTAGGACTTGCAGCATCTTTCCGGCATTGTCAGCTTGCCCCAGTTTGTGGAGACAGCCCTCATCACACGTCAAGCCTGGATGATGGCCATTTACAACAGGGAAGCATGTCAAATCCAGATTTGAAATTCAACAAGGAATTCCGCGGAAGTCTAGTTATCAGGCCATCTCCTCGCTAAATGAGTAGAAAAACTATTGCATCAAAAAAATAAAACTAAAAAAATCTAAAAGGCAACCGAAAGAAACCTTGCTCACTAATGTCTGAAAATAGCCCCGTCTGGAAAGGTATGCTTTTAGACTAAGAAAGCAGAAAAAAAACTAATTAGACAAGAAGCAACCGTGAACAAACATGTTAGTGGAATCAATAACTGGAACTGATCAGCTATTTCTTTAATTGTGCCAGCTGGGCATCTGTGATGTGCTTAGCAGACCATAATTACGTTTCCATCCCATAGCGAGTATCCTTTCTTTCCTTTTTTTTTTTATTTTTCTTTCTTTGACGTAAATAGCTGGGCATGTGCCATTTAATAATCATCAAAATATTTTTGAAAAATTTGAAAAACTAGTGGAAAACGAGACACCTCGTGTGGGATGATATTTTGGCGAATAATTAGAAGGAGGCCAAGTAAGTCTGCCAATTGTGCTAATAAGAATGTGGGCTATCAAGGAAATGTAATGAATTTCCTAATTTAAACGCTGTTCTGTGCTCTGCGTGCAAACTGTGTTATTAAAAGTAGGCACGACATGCTTCGCTGTGTTAGCGGGAGTTTCATAGTTTGTTCTCATCTGTAGCGTGATGACTGACTCGAGCCCAAAGCACAGCGCCTACTACAACTTGAGGGACTGTGCAATCCCGTTGTCTGGTACCATTAGGAGGAATTAAGACAGGCTACGAGTTGTGCAAGTAAAAGAAACAGAGAGAAGAAAGGTTTCCCTAGTTAATTCAAAGACCAAAAAAAAAAAAAATTCTGACCCAATTGATTTGTACAGTTCCCCCCCGACTCCCCCTGAGTGACAGCGAGACAAAGGCTTGTAGCATGTAGTCGACTGGAAAGACCAGTGTTCAAAAGTCCACATTTAGCTGTGCGAAGCCAAAGGGAGTGCATGCATCTGACATGTTGTTGTGGGGAACTGGCCCCTTCAGGACAGTTGTCTCCCGGAGAAGTGACATGTTAAAGGGAATGTGTTCTAGGGAATGAGGGACAAAGCAGAAAATACTGGAATATTCTGATAAAAGTAAGGATTATTGAATACATATTCAAAACATCCCTAAGACGTCTTTTTCTGGAAGAATGATGTTGGCTCACTGTGTTTTGGAAAGAATGAAATAACCCATAATAATAAATGCTTTGACACATTTGCTCCCAAATATAGAGAGATTATTAGCAAATACAGTAATTAAGTAAATAAATAAATCACAAAGCTTCCAGGGACAAAAGATCCTAAGTCTGTATTTTTTTCTGAGTTCCGTTGTCTCACATAACATTGGAAAGAGACACAATTCACCACAGCTGGACAGGTTGTAGCTACATTGAAGCTGTTGCTGCCTAGACGCTCACAGTCCTGGAGAAATGGTCCTTGTGTCTTCTGTGATGTTTTGGAAGAAGAATCATTGCATCGTGTTCCTTCATAACCAACGATTCAGTTCAACTCAGTTGAATTTGGTTCAGTTCAGTTCAACCCCTCAGACCTGTACTGTGCATCTTGCTGTGCGCCAACACTGCAGCCCGTCGGGCGGGGGTTCGGCTGTACTGCTGCCACCTCCCGCCACCGTCCTGCTTTTCATCGGGCTTGATGGAGTGTTTGGAGCAGAAGGAATCACAAATTGACCGAGTCATCTTGAATAGAGGGCCCTTGGGTTACTGTTCATCCTTTTCAGAGTAGAGCATGAATTCATGTCTGTGCTATAAAAACATCTAATTGGAGTAGAAATAAACTAAATGCCTAAATGATAATCCAAGTTGAATTCTAAGAAAATTCAACAAGTTCTGTTTTTGGCATCTTTGCCTATGAAAGCAGACGGAACATACTCATGAAGCCATGAGAAATGGACCGTCTGCCCACTCCCAGCTCCTGCCTGAACCCTGCCTACACAGAACCCTGCCTACACCCTCCCAACAACGCAGAAAACAAAACGAGTGCTGTCCTTGACCCGTAGCAAGGGTTCTCAGAGGGCGTTCTGAAGGGCCGCAGAGGCCCACGTGAGGAGTTCAGTCTCTTTGCTTTTATGGTTTGGGTTTGCATGTAACATTTCATTTTGGAGAAAGTTCCGCTGCTATAAGTGTGTTTGGTCAATTCATTCTATAAATTGTTCATTATAACAGCACCAAGATTATATCCTGAGATTATATCCCGAGACTGATTATATCTTGAGACTTAGACTATATCAAGATTGTATCCTGAGAGTCTCTAAAATTGTATTCTGAGACCTTCACAATTCTCAAAGTCGTATTTGCAAATAGCAGCTTTACATTTAGTGTTTTCAGTTTTTTCATCTGCAAAGTGGTCATAACAATGCTTATATCACAAGGGGTTGTAGGAGTTAGAGGAGATCATATTTTGAAAAATGAGACATCCAAGCTCATTGACGGGAAAGCTGGATAATGAGCAGGTCTCCTTCTAACTAAGGGACGATCTCTTACACACTAGCCTTGGAATACATGCAATTCCAGTTCATGGTAAGGAGGGGGAAAAAAGGTTATTATGAATTGTAAAATTTGGTTTTTCAGAAGGTAATCAGAGCTGAAAATGACAAAAGCCCTTGGAATGAGAAGTCCCAAAGCCACCAAAACACCTTGGCCTTTGCTCTCTTTACCTTTCTATGAGGTGTCTACAATATTGTACCAGAAGATGGACCCAGGTAACACATATCTGAAAAGGACACTTCCATTTTTAGTAAATAAAATATCCACAGAGCCTAAGTAACTCCAGGAACAATAAAGGTCGATGTAGAAGTCAGTGGACAGTTATTTACTGAGCATATTGCTGGGTTTGTGTCTTCCCAAAGAAATTCAGAGCGTAGTATGTGCAGCATTCATCTGGAATATTGCAAGACGAGAATCCTCAGCGACGATCTGGAGGAACAGAGATTTGCTATAGGATTTCCTTAGGAAGGTCGTTCACAGTGGTGGCTCAGGGTGACTCAGGGACGCATCACAGGAAGCTGGAGACAGAAGTATTTCCGTCGGTGGTGAGGCATGCTGATGAAGAAGGTGCAAAGGCATCCTAGCTTCATGGCTAACAGTCTTGGCTATAGATCCAGGCTTCCTGAGTTTAAATCCTGATCCTGACTTTTTCTATTGTCATGATCTTGGGCCAATTACTTAATCTTTCTGTGTCTCTGTTTTCTTTCCTATACAATGGATTTTAAGAGTAGTGCCTGCCCTAAGACAGCTGTTGTGAAGACTACATATTTTATAACTTCTAAGGGCTCCGAACAGTGCCTGAGTGAACCCGCGTTTTCAGAGTTCCACCCGAAGCACTCAGTGATGGGAAAGGGGAGCTTTTCTGAGTCTCCGTAACAGATGGGCTCGATTTCTTCTCCTGCTAAGATTGTTGGACTATTTCTAGACACATATGAAAACAGTGAACTAGATAATGGTCTCGAAACCCATGTTGCTTGCTCAGTGGTTTATGCGAGCTGGATTTGTGTAGCTGGAACAGGAAGCACATTTAGATTCAACGCGGTGTTGGACAGTGCCCAGCTCCTTCCTAGGAGCCTGGCCCTACGTGGAGTGAGCTGAGCACATGGGTCTTTGATAATAATTGCTACTTCTGGTGAGATGAATGAGCTCTTCCCGGCTCCCAGGGTGCTCCTGAATATGTTACCTTTTCCAATTAGGAGCTCTAAAAGAAGTTGTATTTCTTGGATTATATGATTCAAAATGCTCTGCTCCCTTGTAGCAAATGTAATTTGGCATAAGTAGAATTAAACTAGCTACCTGGTCTGCCTATGTTGCGATCACCCAAGTGCTGATTTAAAATAGCCCCTGAAGAGAAAGAGACTATAAACCTGTCACTAGGGTGTCCGCGCGGAGGCTCCGAGGCAAGGCGACCCAGAGCCCTGGGACTGTCGGCTAAGACAACAAAGCTCTTCGAAGGGTTTCTCTCTGGCACCACATGGCAGGCTGTCCAGACAGAGAACATTAAATTGGACCGGGTAGAAGTTGCGCCTCTTCCGCGAGCAGCGTCGCGCTGCCTTCAAGGCGGGGCTGCCCTCTGGGAACAGGCAGCTGCAGTGACCTTCAGCGGGCTCTGCTGCGCAGTGACCTGTCCGTGGGCTCTGCTGCAGTGACCTTCAGCGGGCTCTGCCGAGAATTCACAAGGCCATGCACAGAGGTCGCCCTGCTCCCTCCCCAGCTCCTGCCTCACTCGGGGCGAAGGAAATGGGCACGGTGGCCCTTCCGGAGTCAGAGCTGGCCAGACCCGGCTGGGTGTCAGAGGCTTGGCATGTTCGTCCCCTTGCAGCGGGGTTTGCAAGGTTGGTCTCGTGAGAGGCCACGTTCATGGGCATCCGAGGAGCACTACCCAGATCCCCAGGCTCCACAGTGTCTTCCCCACTGTTCTGCTGGGTCCATTCTGGTGAGAGTTGTGCCTGTGAGTTACGTGAGGGAAGGGGTCAGCACATGTTCCCTGGGAAGGGCCAGACAAGAAATATTTTAGGTGTTGAGGGCCACAGGGTTTCTGTTCCAACTATTCAGCTCTGCTGTGGCGCCCGTGAAAGCCGTCATAGGCGGTGTGTAAACACCGGGCTGTGGCCGTGTCCTAATAAAACCTGATTTGTGAAATGAAGTGGCTTGCCAGCTTTGGCCCTCTTTGTAGACAGGAAAAGAAAACGGTTACTTCCATTGAGAAAAAAGGAGAGAAATATCAGATTTCTCCTCTGTAAACCCTGAAACTAAAACGATAGTGGAACAACAGCACACACTTGTCAATCCCACGATTTCTATAAGCAGTGACGCTATCCTTCACCTGTGGGGGAAAGATTTTCACGTGTGTGGAACTTCACAAAGTGTGTCACCAAAGCGCTCCCCTTAAAGACTTGAGGAAATCCTTCAGACAAATGAAAATTAAATCAAGATGGAGGGAGATGACATAAGTGATGAATAACGACTGCTAAAATGTAGAGTAAAATTTTAGTGAATAATGATAATACATTCTTTTTTTTTTTTTCAATTGATGTTAGAGAGAGAGGAAGGGAGAGGGTGAGAGAGAAACATCGATGAGAGAGAACATCAATTGGCTGCCTCCTGCATGCCCCCCACTGGGGATCGGGCCCACAATCTGGGCATGTGCCCTGACCTGGAATTGAACTGGCAACCTCTTGGTGCATGGGTTGGCGCTCAACCACTGGGCCACACCAACCAGGTGATAATATATTCTGTGTGTTAAAAATTAGCTTTTGTAAAAGACTAGGTATACTTTGAAGAGAAAACTTAATACCTTGGATCAAAAGCAACTCTAATCAAAAGAGTGTGCTACTGGCAGATGATTAGCAAAATATACTAATGAAATGTAGTTGTCATTAGATAGCATGAAAATCTAAACTGCAGAGATATGGAGACATAAATGGTAAAGGTAGCACTATAGGCCAAGAGGAATATAATGGATTATTCAGTATAGCATTGGAACAACTCCCTAGCTATCTGAGAAAAAGTAACAATGGACTTCTGTCTCATTGTATATACAAAGATAGCTTGCAAGAAGTGTGAATAGTCATATAAATTAGAAATTAAAAATAAAAAGCAAATATTTGGCAAACTTTGAGGTGGAGGAGGCCCTCATAAGTAAGATTTTTTAAAATTCAGAATTTTTCATTAGAAGATGAACAGGTTTGATTCTATGAAAATGCAAAGGTCATGTGTAAATTGCATAGATAAAACATAGGGCGGACAAAAACTATTCAGAATAATGTCTGAGATGACTTCAGATACAACAAAATGCATTAGAATAAAAACAACATTTTAAAATGTCTTGACAGGTCTGCCTGTGACTATAGCATCACTGAATCCCTACACATAGCTTGAACTCTGATTTAGGAAACAAACTAAACACATAAGCAAGCAAAAGATGCAATAACAAACAATAACGCATACTACAAATGCACGTGTTCCCCCCACCACCACCACCACCACTGAGCACATACAGGGTTCATACAGAGTGCTACAGAATCTATGAAAAAAACTTAGCTCCTAAAATGGGATATATCAAGCTAACCCCTCCCCCACACACACACTTATGTAGACACACTCACACCTACTGTACCATCCGTAAATGAAGAACATAGGGAAAAAATACCTGAAAAGATTCCGAAGGTCTCTTTGGACCTTTAGGACCAATCTGAAGCATGAGATCAAATGCCTCTATATATAACTAACTTGTAAGAAGTAAAAAACAAAATTAGAAATGATCAAATATATATTATTAATATAATTCCTTAGCTTGTTGAATAATGACAGAGGAAAGAAGTAAGATCCGAGAAGATTGGATTTCCATATAAATTTAATTTTATAATGAAGTGGGGACATTGAATAGCAGGTGGGCTAGTACAGAAAGCCAGTTCAGCTATTAAAACACATAAAAACATTCTCCCATTATAAGACAAGTAAGTACTCAAACAATTTAATGCCCATGTATATTCCTAATTAAATTATATAAAAAATGCTACAGCTGACTAATAAGTTAATAAGAATAAAAGAAGATATATAAAGTGATGTTGATAACTAAAATCAGTAAATCATAATCTGTATATAAATAATGGTTGGAAAATGGTTATAAAATGTAATGAAGATATTAATATTCTTGCAATTTTACATTTTCTTAATATTCTTGAGCAAGGAAAAATAAAATGTGTCTATGTATAATGATATATTTATTCTTATGATACCTTACTATACATACAAAAATCTGGTTGGTAAGTTCAGGAGATAGAGGAATTAATTTTCTTCTAAATTTATGAGCCTTTTTGAAAAGAATTGGAATTTGCTCTCTCTCATTTGTTAGAGACACATAGTTTTCTTTTTTATTTTACTTTAAAGATAACTAGCACAGTCCTAGCTGGTTTGGCTTAGTGGTTAGAGCGTTGGCCCATGGACCAATGAGTCACGGGTTCAGTTCTGGTCAAGGGCACCTAGATTGGTTGTGGTTCATCCCCGGCCCTGGTTGGGTTGGTGCAGGAGGTGACCAGTCGATGTGTCCCTCTCACATCTATGTTTCTTTCTCTCTCCCTTTCTCTCCCTCTTTCTCCTTCCCACTCTATCTGAAGATAAATAGAAAAATATCCTCAGGTGACGATTAAAAAAAAAAAGATAACTGGCACAAAAGTAGAACGTATTCTTCCAAATCAGAGAATGTATTTTTTTCCAAATAAAACTTCAGTGATATAACAAATGCGATTAAAAAGTAAAAAGTAATTTTTTTAAAAAAAACCTAGAAAACAACAAAACAGGGAGATAGAAAATAGAGGAGAGAAATTGATGCCTTTTGTTTTTGTGTTTTGGGGGGTAGGTAAATTGATTTATTTTTTAAAAATAGACAATACCTATTTGGTTATTAAAATGAATATGAATTCATTTTCTATTCAAAAACAAAAATTTCAGATTGCTTTCAGACATACACCTGAAAAAAGTGAATTCCAAAATAAAAGAGATGAACAAAGATGTGTTAGGATAGAAAGAAACCAAAAGAAATGTGTCTGCAAAGATTTTCTTTTATCATTAAAAAATCCATAGGCCCAGTTTGGAAGCAAGCAGGTATCCAGCTACCAGGGACTGCTAAATAATTTCCAGCTCAGTGGGAATCCTAAAACTTAGTGTGGAAGATTCACTTGATAAAGTGGATTCCAAAGAAATGTTATACTGACACCAATATGAATGCCGTTTTGAAAGCTCAAGTCCTCCTTAGATCTTGTACTTGAGGGAAAGGTGGCCTCAGTTAGTTCTCCGCCTCACACGTTTCTTGGTAGGAGCGAAACCGGTCAAATGACTTTTTCCACAGCTGACTGAAGTCCCTGCGCAAGAGCAGAAAGCTGGGTATAAAAATAGATGGCAGCTTTGGGGGTGGCTAGAAATGAATTATATCTAAAGGTGATTTAGAAGTGTTTCCCTATGGAGGGTGGAAAACAAATCCAATCAAATCTCTCTTTTGGAAAGAAAAAATGCTAAAAAGCATTTGATGAGCTAGGATGAGATGTACAAAGACAAGGTCCTGGCCAAATTCTTGTCTGGAGGGCTATACTGCTGATGAAACAGCTTCCCTGGTTACTCCATGTCCCTATATACCCCTGAAAGAAATCCTCATTGATAGTAATCTGTGATGTTTTTGCTTTGAGAACTTATAGAACTTGATATACATTTATGCACAATGTAATCCCATTGTTTATATGCACAAAAAAAATATATGGAAGTCAATGCAGTAAGATGTTGCTTGGTTAACTCTGAGTACTGGAATTACTCATCATTTTTATTTCCTCCTTGTTACGTATCCATATTGTCTAAATTTTCTTTTTAGATTATGAACTGTCTATGCAGTAGAAAGACAATAAACTGTACTTCAAGATTTAATTTAATTTAAAGGCAAATTAATGTTATAAATGAACAACCATGCTTTCTAAGCAATTTGGTAATATGCATATATAAGCTTTAACATTGATCATATTCTTTGACCCAGGCATTCTACTTCTGGGAATCTATCCTAAGAAAATTATCTTTGATACAGAAAGAGCATTATATACAAAGTTGTATATCAAAGCACTATTTATAATAATTCAGAATTGAAAGCAGCCTAAATATTCACTAAACACAGTTTGGAAATAGAGCCTAATGGAATATTATGGAGTAAAAGATTACACCAAGAGTTTATAATAACAGGAAAAAAGTACATCTGAAGGACTGAAAAATCACAACTAAGGACAAGTACTATTTTTATAATGAAAAATTAGATAAATTATATATTTAAAAAATAAAAACACAAGAAAATAGAAATATTACACATCCACACTTCCTGTCTCTCTTGATGAAATTTGACGATAACAGTTGTCTTCTCCAGTGGTGAGATCAGACACACACTGAGCTGCTTAGTAACCAGCCTATGTTCAAGTGTCTGTACAGAGACTGTCAACCAACTGCCAACCCTGCAATGCCCAGTTCAGCCACTTTTGGCTGATGGACACTACTTGTAGACGTCCAGTGCTCTTTGGGAGTGGGAAAGAAAAAATGATGGAAAGAAAGTAAAACCTCCTAGTGATAGAAAGCACCTGTTATACATTAGTGTCACCCAAGGGTGAGAACAGGGTACACCAAGTCTGGGTGGGCAAAGCTTTGACACCTCTCCTTGGCTCTGAGTCTGTCCCAGTGCACCACCTTGCCCCCAGGCCCCCTGGGTCACCCGAAGATGAGGTTTGGCCCATAAGGAATAGAGAAAGAATAGCAGCTTGTCCAACTGGTCTTTTTCGGGTCTTTCTCCTCAGGCATCCTTGACCTCCTGTGTCCATTTCAGTTTATAAATATTTATTAAGCAACTCTTCATTCATTCAGTGACAGTCAGCTGTCTTTGAGTCTTATGTGGCATGCACTGTGCTGGGCTCCCTGTTCCTGTTCTCGGAATGATGGGATATCAGACTTAAAATCTCATGCAGTATTTGAACACTGACAGGATATTTGATCATTTTAAGAGATGCATTAATTTTTGGAGTTGTAGACTATACAAATATTTTGTGGATTTTTAAATTAAGAGAGAATTCTTATTTTCCAGAGATACAGATTAAGGTATTTAAGAATAAAATGTGGTATTTGTAAAGGAAGTAGGGCTGTATAAAAGGTACAAATGATGAAAAAGCCTCGTCGTTAATTGTTAACGCAGGAAGAAGGAAATGGGGTTCATTATACTCTCTCTACTTTGTGCGGGTTTGAAAATTTTCATTATAAAATGTGTTTTTTTGTTTGTTTGTTTTTTTAGGGACACAGAACTAGATACCATTAAACAACAGTAATTGTGCAGAAACATAAAACATTGGGACTGACATCAGTGTTGTGAAGAAGAGGAACAGAGAACTAGGAAAGTGAACAGCAGAGAACTTGGCCGAGATGGAGGCATCAAGGAAGCTGGAACTAGTGATTCCGGGACGGACATGAGGAGGAGGAGCTGCTAATCTGGGGAAGTAATGGAGGGCTAAAACATTCTGAGCAGTGAGACCTGCCTGTGTCCAGACTGTTAGGCAGGGGACTGCATGGTACATTCTAGAACTGAAAGTTGGTTGGAATATGAACAACGGTTCACGTTTAATGAGATGACCTGTAGAGGTCAGACAAGACCAAACCATGCAGGGAGTTTACATCAACTTAAGCATGTAAGTTCTTATCCTCAGAACAAGAAGAAACCTTTAAGGTTTGGGGGTATAATTCTATTTACATTTTGCAAAGATTGCCACAGTTGCAATGGACAGAACAAATGAGAGTGGTGTGTGGGCATAGGAAGGCCCAGAGAGAAGCTGTTGTAATGATGCAGGTAGGAGATGATAGCTTTGTGGTTCGAGTGGAGGTTGAAAGAGGCAGATGGATTGAAAGAAGCTTAGGGAGTAATAGACACACGATTTAGTGATAGATTAGATATAGATTAGATAGATTAGACTAGAGAGAGGGAGACTTTCCAGGACGACTGGCCTAGCTCATTCATGCTACAAATATGAGTCACAAAAGAAGACATCGTAAGAGAGTTTAGAGTCAAGGGGTGAGGGGAGATAATAGTTTTGAGCTAAGTGTTAAAACAGAAGTAGGCCCAGAGCTCCCGTGGGATCACAGAGGGGTGTGTAGAAGCTATGACTAAAGTTATACCAGCCTGGGAGGCAGGGAAACCTGCCTAGGAAATCCACAGTTAAGCCAAAGCTGTAATATATGAACGAGAATTGATAGGGAAAGGAAGGTGAAAATGCTGTCCCAGTTAAATGGATTTCCAGCTAAAGCAACAGTACAAGCCAAAGAGTGGATGACATAAAACAGCCTGAAGTACAAGGTGGAGACCAGGGTGAGGACAGATAAGTGCTTAGGGAACAGAATCGAAGGGGGCACTCATTCTCAGTGAACTTGTATAATCTTGAGGATGAGTACATCCTCCAAGTTTGTACCCTAGATATCTTGCTTTCATCACCCCGATCCCTGCCCTAATGATGTGTCTGTTTGTGAGATGTGGGTCTGAGGTGGAAAGTAGTAGGGGGTGAGATAGCAGGGCTGAGATAATGCCACACCTCGTTTCGTGTACTAAGAAGCTCAGATTTCATTCTACAGGAATAGAAAAACTTCAAGGAGCACCATGCAAGGAGTCTAAGGTCAGTTTTACATTTTTGATAAATCTTTCTGATGAACAATGTTCAGGGAGAAAAAGCTGAGAGAGGACAGAGAGGCCTGTTAAGGTTCGCTTGCCTCATAATCCAGGGGACAGATGGTGATGGCATGGTTAGGATCACAGAAACAATAGAAATTATATAGAAATAAATAATAGAAAAGGAGGGAAGTTGACATATTCCAGGGGTATTTAGGAAAGCGTGGGAAAAGATGAGTTGACAATAACTTGCAGGTTTTGCAGTTGGTAACTGAGTAGATAATGCCATTTATTGAGATTTCCAATATGTGTATAGTATAGACACACATGTCCCTATGTTCAGAAAGCCACTGTACAATTTGCTACATTCAGTCACCATATTTCCTAATGATATTGCTCTGCTTTGGGGCAAAACAAAAATAAAAAGCCAAAACTTAGCACATTTTCTAGTTTCTATGTCATAGTTTTGTTCCTGAAATGTTCTAACTATGAATATTCTTCAAGACTCAAGTTTAATTTTGAAAGAAGTAGATGGTGGAGGATAATGATTTGCAGTATGAAAAGAATTCTTTTTCTTTTTTACACAAGAATAATAGTTCCATAACTGCAAGCTCTGTGAGATTGGGTAGCATGTCCATTTTATTTATGATTATATGCCCAGGAGGTAACATGGTTCTTGAAATGGAGTAGGTACTCATGTATTTATGGAATAAAAGAATAGTATTTTAGGTTAGAAGGATCAGTTAGGTTTTCTGTGAAATGAGCTGATCCAAAATTCAATGGTTAACAACAACCTTTTATTCTTGCTCATGCTCCTGAAGGTCAATGTAGTCAATTGATTGAGGCTAGGCTCAGCTGTGATTGGCAACAAGAGATGAGAAACACTCAAGTCATTTGCACAAACTATTTCAGACCTCTGGTAGTGTTATATTTGCTCATATTCCACTGCTGATGAAAGTCACATGGCCAAAGCCAAGGACAAAGGGCAGAGGGAATCTTTTGACTCTAGTTGAAAATATACAAAGTCACATGGCAAAAGATACAGGTATAAAGAGGAGTGAAGAGTCGAAGTTAATCATTTAATCTACCACCGTCCCCAATCTTGGTACAATTATATGTCCTTCCCACTTGAAAAGTATAGTACTCACCATCCTAGGACCCTCAAAATTTTATACAATCATGACATCATACGCAAAGTCCAGAATTTCATTATCTATATCATGCCCAGATGTACTGCCTCTTAACCTAGAGATGTATTTTTTAAAATTAAACCTTTTATTTTTATATATTTTGATATCATTTATTTCCATTTTTAAACTTTGACATTTTAGTGGCCAACTTTACGTATCAATTTGATTGGGCCATAGGATGCCCAGTTATTTGGTCAACCATTATTCTGGGTGTTTCCTTGAGGGTGTTTCTGGGTGAGACTAACATTTAAATTGCTAGACGGAGTGAAGCACATTGCCTTTCCTCCTGTGGATAGGCCTCAGCTAATCTGTTAAAGGCCTGAACTGAAACAAAAAGACTGAGTGGGAAGAAACTCCTCCTCCCTGGCTGCCTTCAAGCTGAACTATCAACTCTTCCTGGGACTCGAGCTTGCTGGCCTTCAGACTGAAACTATACCAGCACCCATGACCATGGGGCCAGTTTCTTTATAAATAAGATATTCATAATTTAACTCACTTATCTTATTCAGATTTTTCACATTTTTCTAACACGTATTTATGTGTGTTTATCTCTATGTAATTTTATTACATGCATATGTATCCACCAAGGCAGTCAAGACCCAGAACGGCTCTGTTGCCACACACATCAGATTTAGCTTTGAATGGACGCATGGTGCTTAATATAGAAGGAAGAAAGTTCATGATAAATGAATTCCTGTATATTGTGGAAATGTATCACCAAGAACTTTCTTGTTTCTCAAACTGGGAAATGTGTTTTGATTTCACAGCAACGTGACCTGCCAAGGGCCCACAGAATCACAAGGAGAAGGTGCTACATCTACTGTGAGCACCCATGGTAGCCAATGGTAAGTAATTTTGAAATTTGTTTTCACACTAAAACAGCATGGAATATTGTGGAGTAGAATACTATATATATATGTTTTAACCTCAAATAAGACTGCAAAGATATGTCATGTCCATTGTAGTTATTTGGGGTCATATGTGCAGATCCTCTGAATTACAAAATAATCTTTACTGCCCTAAGGGGTACATTGCTGAAAAATTTGAGAAACACTGTTATTTATCTCAGTAGCTGCTATTGTCTACCTCCTTGTTCGGGGCATTCCTTGAACCCAGGGACTCTTCTTGGGAAGAGCCAGTGCAGGGCATGCCCAAAGAAGCACTCAACTGACGTTGACTGGAATGCTGTGTGCCTTGCTGATAGTATCCTACACCTGTATTCCCGGTAGAGTCAAACAAACCTGAGGGTATGGACTCCGTCCTTCTTTGTTGTGAACTTGAGCGAGACACTTAACTTCTCTGAGTTTCAGTTGCCATGTCTGTAAAATCTAGGTGAAAATACCAGTTTTCTGGGATTATTGTAAGATTTCAAGGAAATACTGTTGAAAGTCCGAAGTACAACTGGTGACACAAAGAAGGCACTCAAGGAATGAGAACTATCACCACAGTCATGATGACACTGGGGACGTTGATGATGTCAGCTTCATCTGCACAGCTGGGAGATACAATGCAAGAGCAACAGAACAATAAACAGTAACGAATGGGAGGAGACATATTCAAAAGGAAAGATTTTTTTTCTCAACATCCAATATCAATTTATTTTCATCCAGTAAAAAAAAGAAGACTAAAATTGATGTCTGCTTTAAGTCCACTGAGAGATACTAACCTAAGAAAACCATCAATATTCTCTTTCATAAATCTAGTATTAATTAAAAATCCTAAGTCTTACTCAGATTTTCTAAGTTAATTATGAATCAGATATAATCAATGATGTGATAGGGAAAATAGTAGGAAGAAAACAAATGGGTCTCCAGGGAGAAGGCTTTAAACAGAGCTGTGAGAAATGGAAACCACGAGAGTGATTTTTCTCTGTCCATTTTGGTGAAAGCATTTCAAGAACATATTTTTTCTCAAGGCTTATCATTATGAAATAGTGGTAATATGAAAAAAAAAATCTTCTCTCGGGCCTTGAGCTTCTCATGGAAACGCACAGCCTTCTGCTCTCCATGCAGCAAGGACATCTGCGGGCCACGTCCTAGAATGGGATGGCGCTTTGCCATCCTCCGACTCCGTTCAGTCTGAAGACACATCACGTCTGCCCCAATCTACCAATAAGGGCTACACTCTCCACGTCATCAAGCTTGGTTCTGTCTTTAACCATAAACTTTCATTTCCAAAGCGGATCATGTCTGGGAGTCTACTGTCACAGCAGTGATGGCTGGATGATCACTTCAAACCTGTCTCTAAGCCTCCTGCTTCCTAATCATGTGGGGCCATTTCCTGATGCAAAAGCAGGCCAATGCATTCTTGTCTGGACATCACCTGGTCCTGGTGGTGACTGTCCACTGAGAAGAAGTTTCTACCCCTCCAGAGTGAAATAGCGCAGGGTATTTCTAATGACACAGATTCATGGGTCTTAATGAAGATCTAACATGGCCAAATTTGGAAACTTAGGTAACCATAAATAGTCCTTATTTTCCCAAACTGAATTCTGAACTGAGTAAGAGGTTCAGATATGTCATAGCTGTGGAGAAAAATTGGGCTCCCTAATATTGACCTGCCAAATTAGACAGACACACCTGCTCAGGTGCGGGTGGGGCGAAGTGAGGGAAGGGCAGGTCTTTGCATCCCAGGTTCTCACCAATATGAGCGGTCACCCCCTCTTCTGCATCAAGGAGTAGAGCGAGTCCAGGAGTGGTAAGCTGATGGAGCCACCTCCAGGGGAAAGAAACCCAAGGAGTGGGGGCCACCCTTTTCCTCTACCAGCCTATGCCAGCGTTTCTCAATCAGCACTGTTGACAGTTCAGACCATAGATTTCCTTGTTGTGGGGCGGCGTGGCACAGGGTAGGATGTGAGCATCTTCCCTAGCTTATGTGGACTAGATACTAATAACACCATGTGCCCCATGCTGTGACAACTAAAAATGTGTCCAGATATTGCCAAATGTCCTCTTGGGAGTGGTGGCAGAATTGCCCTCTGTTGAGAACCATCGGCCTTGACTCCAGTTCTACTTGCTATAAATTGGTTCCTTCTGACCACTTTTATTGAACACTTATGATTTGCTAGGCTAGGAGCAAAAGGCAAAGATGATCTGTTTCTGCCCTTTAAAAGCTTATGTCTAAATATGGTGTTTCCTCAAAAATTAAAAATGGATCTGCCATTTGACCTAGCCATCCCACTTTTAGGAATATATCCTAAGTCTGAAACACCAATCAGAAAGAATATATGTAGTTCATAGAAACACTATTTACAATAGCTAAGATCTGGAAAAAGCCCAAGTGTCCATCAATAGATGAGTGGATAAAAAAGCTGTGGTACAAATACACAATGAAACACTATACAGCTGTAAGAAAGAAAGATCTCTTATCCTTTGAGACGACATGGAGGGACCTGGAGACCATTAAGCTAAGCAAAATAAGCCAATTAGAGAAAGACAAATACCACATGATCTCACTTATTTGTGGAATATAATGAAAATAAGCTGATGAACAAAATAGACCCAGAGACATAGAAAGGAGTATGGTTCAGACTGACTGACCTCAGAGGAGGGGGGCGGGGTGGAGGGGATAGATGAGATAAACCAAAGAACTTTTATGTATGTATGAGTAACCAATGGACATAGACAACAAAGCTGGGTGTGTGTGTGGGGGGGGGGGGATGAAGAGGAGGGTGTCTAAGGGGGAAAAAGGAGAAAATCTGTTACAAAAATAAATTAATAAAAATAGAAAAATAAATAATAAATAAATAAATAAATAAACAAATAAATAAATAAATAAAAGCTTATGTCTAGTGGACTCAGAGATGTGTCTAAGGAGACTTTTGTGGTGCTCACAGATATCTAGTCATTCCTCAGCAATGGCCCTGAATCAGGAAAACTCAGCTTGACCCTGTGAATACTGATCAGTCATTCCAGACATTTCTGTGCAGGTCTTTGGTTTCTGTTTCAAGAGTGACTACTGTATCTGGGCTTGACATTCAGGATGTATGATTGCAACTCGTGAAATCTGTTTTCTCCCTGAGTAATGGGGCTCTTCCACCCTGTCTTTCCATGGCACTGTGAGACCAAAGCCATTTCCATCACAACAAATAGTAAACCCCAAACAACTTAATCTTGACAGAAAGCAGAATCTCTAGGGAAAAATGCTGAGCTTAAACAAAAATAACTCACTGATATCTTCAACTCAATACTTCTGAATTTTATATACCAAATATATTGAACTATTCACTGATACGATTGTCATACTTAGGGTATTATGTCATTATTTTTATTTTTATTTTTTTTTATCCTCACCCGAGGACATTTTTTCCATTTTTTGTTCAGATAGAGCGGGAGGGAGAGAGAGGAAGAGAGAGAGAGAGAGAAACATCGATGTGAAGGGACACATCGAGTGGCTGCCACCCACATGACCAACCAGGGCCGGGGACAAACTGCAACCGAGGTACGTGCCCTTAGCGGGAACCAAACCCGGGTCTCTCTGTACCGCAGGCCGACGCTCCAACCGCTGAGCCAAACCGGCCAGGGTGATGTCATTATTTTTAAAGAGGTAACTTTCCATTTTCACTCTCTAAGTTTCATGGCTGACGGTGATGGTCTAACTGTAAAGACCTCACAGGGAAATGTGTTTTTACTGTACCTTTTCCACAAAAGTGTCAGACATCTGGGGACCAAAAGATAGGGACATTTGGGTCTGATGAGTTAAAAAATGATATTAGAAAAATACGAAGGAAAATGTATTTTTATAATAATGGCACTCACATTTTCTAAGGCACATTGTCCTAAAAGATTCTCTTCCAGCCTCCCTGCTTTCTAATAATACATTGAAATATCAGCAGAAAAAAATGAGAACTGGGCTCTCATTTTGAACAGCATGCTGATTTGGGGTGAGAGAAGGATAAGAAATGACACGGAGTCAGGACACCGGAGTTCTAGACCCAGATCTGCTTCTTTCCGTGAGATGATGCTTTAAGTCGTTCCTCCATCATAGAATTAAGACTAATAAACAAGATTCTCACTCTAAGTCTGAGATTCTTTTTAAAATAAAGGTTTGGGGCAATATAAACTCTAATTTCTTTTGAAGCTCCCAAAGTCTATGACTCTAATGAGATAATATTTAAAAATATCATTACCACTATTGAATAACTTTATTCACTCAGTGACATTTATTGATGGTCTACCCTGCACTATGCTCCATGATTCAGATAGGGCTGCAACAAAAGGGAATTGCTCATTTAGGCAAGAAAATAAGTATAGATACTTTCTTATGTCAAATATCAAGGCTTAATACAGTGAAGAACCTCAAAATAGTATCTGCATTATTTTTTAAAATAATCTTCATATTTAAAGGAAAGGTTAGGAATTTGTTCATAATACTTAGCCTTCTTAAATATGGAAAGAGATCTCCTCCTTACTCCTGAGAGCAGAGACGTGAATAAAGTAGGATAAACCCTGGTAAAGCAAGGGGATGGGTCAGGGTAGAGTCCAGCTTGTACTGACCTGAGATGAAAATCTACACGCACACACACACACACACACACACACACACACACAGACATGTGTGCCACATACATGTACAGAGCCTGAGCTCTCCAAAGTGGCCAGCTAAATCCACAACAAAACACTAGACAGGGGGCTTCACTTCTCTGAACTCAAAAGACTGAATTTCACTGGATATAAGGTAAAAACTTGAACTTTTAGATTCTAAGAGCCTTGGTAGACAGGGAAAGTATGATGCACTTACTTTTTTTTTTTCTTCCTCACCCGAGGACATTTTTCCATTTTTTTGTTCAGGTAGGGTGGGAGGGAGAGAGAGGAAGAAAGAGAGAGAGAAACATCGATGTGAAAGGGACACATCGAGTGACTGCCACCTCCCCGACCAACCAGGGCACGGGACAAACTGCTACCAAGGTACATGCCTTTAGTGGGAACTGAACCCAGGTCTCTCTGGACTGCAGGCCTACGCTCTAACAGCTGAGCCAAACCAGGCAGGGCTGATGCACTTACTTTAAAAAGGTAATAAAAATTATTCCAAGTCAATGATAGTGAGTACCTCTTGGGAAATTTGGTTGATCTTATGGCTGGTTAGACAATCTTAAAATTTAAAATGTTATTTAGTGAGAGTGGGCTGGGAGCCCACAGACAGCAGCTGTTTAAGCTGTGAGCAGCTCCCTCGGGGTTAAAATCCCAAGCCAGCTCCACAGCACAGAGGGCCAGGGCAGAGCACTAAATTAGCTACAGCCACTCACCTGGGGCTCCAGCGGAGGGTGGGTGGACTGGACTTGAACTATGTGGACACTTGGGAGCTTGGAGAGCTGGGAGGGTATTTGGAGATTTTTGCCGAATCACTCCCTCACAGGTGGTGGCCATCTTGCTTAAAGAGTCCCTTCCCAGAGCCCCGGGGAGAAGCAACAGCCCTCCCTCAGAAATTTAACTCCACCCAGCTGGGCCAAAGAAATGCAAATTGAGGCATGTTAACAGCCAACATCAGCCTCACCCTCTGAAAATCCTCTTACCCTGAACATTTGAGGGATTGTTTTCATTCAGCTGAGGGCTACAACCTAAGGCCTATCAAATAATTGAGACTAATAGCCTCCAGGCAAAAAGCTAGAGGATAACTGAACCTTTACTGGGCTTATAAATCTACCCAGGAAAGTAAGACTTGACAATGGTGTTTAACGTGGGCCCACCCAGGCTCATCCAAACCCAGTAGAGGGAGCCACAAACAGCAGAACACCAACACCCACAGGGAAAATTTGGCAGGCTCCAAAACCCACTGAGATAGCCAAAATGGTGAAACAAAAAACAAATTCCAAATGAAAGAACAAGAGAACTCTACTGAAGATGAGATCACTGAAATTCAGTTAACAAGTTATCAGAGGTAGAGTTCAGAGTGCTCATAATGATGAAGCTCAACAGCATGAGTAAAGAGCTCAGTACCATGAATAAAGATATAAAAACATTGAAAATCAACCAATTGGAAATGAAGAATGACATAGTAGAAATAAACAACATATTGGAAGCAATAACGAGCAGAGGAGAGGAAGCTGAGGACTGGATCGGTGAATTCAAAGACAGGATAGAAAAAAATCACCCAATCAGAAAACCAAATAATAATAATAATTAAAAAATAGGAAGACAGCTTAGGAGAAATGTGGGACAACTGGAAACATAATAACATTTGCATCATAGGAGTCCCCAAAGAAGAAGAAAATGACCAAGGGTTAGAAGATAAATTTGAAGAAATAGTGACAAAAACTTCCCTAATTTGGGGGAGGAAGAAGGCATTCAAGTTCAAGAAGCACAGAAAGCCCCAAGTAAGAAGAACCCAAACAGGCCCACACCAAGGCACATAATAATTAAAATGCCAAAAATTAAAGACAAAGAGAGAATACTAAAGGCAGAAAGAGATGAGCAACAGGTTACCTACAAAGGAACCCACATAAGGCTACCAAATGACTTCTGAACAGAAACACTACAGGCCAGAAGGGAATGGCATGAAGTAATCAAAGTCATGATAAACAAAGATCTGAATCCAAGATTGCTCTATCTAGCAAAGCTGTCATTAAAAATAGAAAGTGAAATAAAAGCTTCCCAGATGAAAAAAAAAAAAGCTAAGGGACTATATTAGCACTAAACCAGCACTGCAAGAAATGTTAAAAGGACTGCTGTAATTAGCAGAAGAAATAGGAAAAAAAATATAGCCTTGGCCGGTTTGGCTCAGCAGTTAGAGCATCGGCCTGCGGTCCTGAGAGACCTGCTAAGGACACGTACCTCGGTTGCAGTTTGTCCCCGGCCCTGGTTGGGTCGTGTGGGTGGCAACCACTCGACGTGTCCCTTTCACGTCGATGTTTCTCTCTCTCTCTCTCTCCCTCCCACACTCTATCTGAACAAAAAATAGAAAAAATGTCTTTGGGTGAGGATATATATATATCCAGAATAAACAAAAATGGCAATAAATAAGTACATATCAATAATAACCTCACATTTAAATGGATTTAATGGTCCCATTAAAAGACAGAGTAGCTGATTGGATAAGAAAGCATGACATATATATATTGTTTACAAGAGACCCACTTCATGACAAAAGACTCATATAAGTTGAAAGTGAAGAGATAAAAAAAAAATCTGCCAAGCAAACAGAAAGGGAAAATAAGCTGGGGTAGCAATACTCATATCTGATAAAACAGATTTCCAAATGAAGGCCAGAACTAGAGACAAAGAAGGCCACTACATAATATTGAAAGGATCTATCCAAAAGGAAGATATAACCTTGGTAAACATATAAGAACCCAATATATAGGAGCACCAAAATATATTTAAAATCTTCTGGAGGACTTCAAAGGAGAAATTGACAGTAATATAATCATAGCAGGGGACTTCAACACCCTGCTAACCTCACTGGATAGATCCTCTGGACAAAAAATTAACAAGGAAACAGAGACTCTAAATGATGCACTAGATCAAGTGGATTTAATAGATATTTACAGAGAATTACACCTCAAAACTGCAGAATTTACATTCTTCTCAAGTGCACATGAGACATTCTCAACGATAGACCACATGTTAGCACACAAACTTAATCTCTATAAGTTCAAGAAGATTGAAATCATATCAAGCATCTTCTCAGATCATAGTGGCATGAAACTAGGAATCAATTACAACAAAAACATGCAAAGACATTTGAACACATTGAGGCTAAATAGCATGTTATTAAACAATGAATGGGTTACCAAGAAGATCAAAGAAGAAATTAAAAACTTCCTATAAACCAATGAAAACGAACACACAACACAAAATTTATGGAATGAAGCAAAAGCAGTCCTGAGGGGGATGTTCATAACACTACAGGCCTACCTCAAGAAACAAGAAAAATTTCTAATTGACTAGCTAACATCACAACTTAAAGAACTAGAAAGCAAACAAAAAGAAAATCCCAGAGCAAATAGAAGGAAAGAAATAGTAAACATCAGAGTAGAAATAAACAACATAGGAACCAAAAAGAAAAAAAAGAAAAAAAAAAAAACAATTCAAAATATCAATAAAACAAAGAGCTAGTTCTTTGAAAAGATAAACAAGATTGATGGATCCTTAGCTAGACTCACCAGGAAACAAAGAGAGAGGACCCAGATAAACAAAATCAGAAATGAAAGAGGAGAACTAACAACTGACACCACAGAAATACAAAGGAACGTTAACAAATACTATGAACAATTATATGGCAACAAATTGGACAATCTAAATGAAATGGACAGATTTCTAGAAACACATAGTCTCCCAAAACTGAACTGGGAAGAGATAGAAAACTTCAAAAGACCAATAACAACTAAGGAAATTGAAGATGTAATCAAGACTCTCCCAGTCCCGGACGGCTTCACAAGGGAGTTTTACCAAATATTCAAAGAACTAACACCCATTCTCCTTAAACTACTCCAAAAAATTCAAGAAGAAAGAAGACTTCCAAACTTGTTTTATGATGCCAGCATAATTTTAAGATGCCAAAATCCTTAACAAAATACTAGCAAATCGGATCCACCAATACATTAAAAAAATTATTCAACATGACCAAGTGAGATTCATCCCAGGAATGCAAGGCTGGTACAATATTTGCAAACCAATAAATGTGAGACATCACACAAACAAAATGAAAGATAAAAAGTATGTGATCATATTAATAGACATTGAAAAAGCATTTGACTAAATCCAGCACCCATTTCTGATAAAAATGCTCAGCAATGTGGGAATAGAGGGATCATATCTTGATATAATAAAGGTCATATATGAAAAACCAACATCCAACATCATACTCAATGGGCAAAAACTAAAAGCATTTCCTTTAAGACAGGGATGCCCACTTTCACCACTCTTATTTAACACTCTTATTTAACAGCAATTAGAAATGGAGAAAAAATAAAAGAGATCCAAATTGGAAAGGAGAAAGTGAAAGTGTCATTATTTGCAGACGACATAATATTGTACATAGAAAACCCTAAAGACTCCATCAAAAATGTACTAAATTTAATAAACAAATTTGGCAAATTATCAGGATACAAACGTAACATCAAGAAATTAATGGCATTCTTATACACTAATGATGAACTCACAGAAAGAGAAACTAAAAAAAAAAAATCCCATATACCATTGCAGTAAAATAATTAAGATACCTAAGAATAAACTTAACCAAAGAAGTAAAGGACCTCTTCACAGAAAACTACAGGACATTGAAAAAAAAAATAGAGGAAGATATAAAAAAGTGGAAGATATAAAAAAGTGGAAGCACAAAAGTGGACTGGAAGAATTAACATTATTAAAATGTCCATACTGCCCTGGCCAGTTTGGCTCAGCGGTTAGAGCGTCGGCCTGCGGTCCGGAGAGACCCAGGTTCGGTTTCCGCTAAGGGCATGTACTTCGGTTGCAGTTTGTCCCGGCCCTGGTTGGTCGTGCGGGTGGCAGCCAGTTGATATGTCCCTTCACGTCGATGTTTCTCTCTCTCTCTCCCTTCCTCTCTCTCCCTCCCACTCTATCTGTACAAAAAATGGAAAAATATCCTCGGGTGAGGATAAAAAAATAAATAAATAAAATAAATAAATAAATAAATAAATAAATAAATAAATAAATAAATAAAATAAAATGTCAATACTACCCAAAGCAATCTATAGATTCAGTGCAATCGCCATCAAAATATCAACGACATACTTCACAGAACTAGAACAAATACTTCAAAAGTTCATATGGAACAAAAAAAACCCCCAATAGCCACAGCAATCTTGAATAAGAAGAACAAAGTAGGTGGTATCACAGTACCGGATTATCAGGTTATACTAGAAAGCTACTGTAATCAAAACAACCCGATACTGGCACAAAAACAAGCATACAGATCAATGGAATAGAACAGAGAACCCAGAAATTGACCCAAGACATTATGCTCAATTAATATTTGACAAAGGAGGCAAGAGCATACAATGGAGTAAAGGCAGCCTCTTTAATAAATGATGTTGGGAAAATTGGACAGCTACATGAAAAAAAGTGAAACTAGACCATCAACTTACACCATACACAAGAATAAACTCAAAATAGATAAAAGACTTAAATGTGACTCATGAACCTATAAAAATCCTAGAAGAAAATGTAGGCAACAAAATTTCAGACATCATATGCAGCAGAATTTTCACTGATACAATGCCTAGGCAAGAGAAACAGGAAAAAAATGAACACATGGAACTACCTCAAACTAAAAAGCTTCTGCACAGCTAGAGAAAGAACAATCATAATGGAGTGGGAACCCGCTATATGGGAGAGCATAATCGCCAATGATACATCAAATAAGGGGTTAATTTCCAAAATAAATAGAGTGCTCATACAACTCAACAAAAGGAAGACAAAGAACCCAATTAAAAAATGGACAGAGGACATAAATAAACATCTCTCCAGTAAGAACATATAAATGGCCAAGAGACAAATGAGGAAATGCTCAATGTCACTAATCATCAGAGAAATGCAAATTAAAATATCTATGAGTTATCACCTCACTCCAGCCAGAATGGCCACCATCAACAAATCATCAAACAAGTGTTGACGAGGGTGTGGAGAAAAGGGTACTTTAGTACACTGCTGGTGGGAATGTAAACTTGTGCAGCCACTATGAAAAATACTATGGTGATTCCTCAAAAAATTAAAAATTGATCTGCCATTTTACCCATTGATCCCACTTCTAGGATATATCCTAAGAAGCCCGGAACACCAATCAGAAAGAATATATGCACTCCTATTTTCATAGCATCGTTTTTACAATGGCTAAGATCTAGAAACAGCCCAGGTGTTCATCAATAGATGAGTGGATAAAAAAAAGCTGTGGTACATATACACAAAGAAATACTATGCAGCTGTAATAAAGATCTCTTATCCTTTGAGATGACATGGAGAGACCTGGAGAGCATTGTGCTAAGCAAAATAAGCCAATCAGAGAAAGACAAATACCACATGATCTCACTTATTTGTGGGATATAATGAACAAAATAAGCTGATGAACAAAATAGACCCAGAGACATAGAAAGGAGTATGGTTCAGACTGACAGACCTCAGATGAGGGGGTGGGGGAGATGGATGAGATAAACCAAAGAATTTATATGCATGTGTGGGTAACCAATAGACATAGACAATAATTCTGGGGGAGGCAGGGCGGGAAGGGCAGGAATTTATCTAGGGGGAAAAAAGATATATTAATAAAAATTGAAAAAAAAGGCATTGTATTTTAGTTCATGAAAAATAAATGTCATTCAGCAATGGACATAGACAGCAATGCTGGGGGGTGGGGGCGGGATTGGGAAGGGGGTGTCTAGTGGGGGAAGGAGAAACATCTGTAAAAAAATAAATCAATAAAAATTGCAAAAATTAAATAAAATGTTATTCAATATTGAGTATAATATTTCCAAGTAATAACTGAAGCTGATGTTTCCTTTTGAGGAAGGAGACTGGTGGCTGGGATTGGTGAAAAAGTAACATTGTATTTTGAGTGGTAATATACATTAATTTTCTGTGAATGTTGGTATCCTTGAACCTACTTGTAAGTGGTATTTATCAGTGTTATTTATCATGCCCAGAAAATAGTAGTACTAAGCGCGAGTGCTTCCTTTTAGTTCAATAAGAGAGTGTAAGAGGGATTATGGCTCTCCATGAATGTCCAAGAAGAAACTCCTACAAATATCAGAATACTGCATTAACCCATTTACTTTTGAATAAAGTCTGAATATAATTTAGTTTTTGTTTAATTTGAACCCTCAATTTTGTTTTTAATCCCTATCAGTTTCTTTTATAACTACAATCTGCTAAAATTCCAAACAGATAGAAGGTTGTAACATTGTTTTAAATTCTGTCAGTAGGATAGCGGTCATTCAGGCAGGCTGAATTCCACCAAGGGGAAGAAATGTGCAGGACGGGAATCCAACCAGATATGGTGAAAATGTCACTGGAATACACCCACAGGCCAGGATGGCATTCCTGAGACACACCTGTTACTGTTCCTCCGCCCTGTGTGTAGGTGACCCTGCACACAGCTTCAGAATTCTTTGCTCCAGGGAGCCGTGACCACTTGTTATCCTGGACCCTAGAGATGAAACCTATTTGTCATTTTTTGGATAGGCTGTGTGGAATAAAAGACAAGAAATGATTGACAGCTAAATCAAATATATTTCTGAATACTCACTAAACAGGTGATCTAGAATACCTTACCTCGTCTGCAAAATACCTTAGACATACACTCTACAAATGAAGAAGCCACACTTCAGAAGGCTGGTCCTTAACAAACACCAATGTAATTGATGACAACCATAAATAGCATGTTGCAGCAGCATCACCGTGCACACCATCCCACCCATCAATCAAAGGCCTGCATCTGCATTTTAAATATGTTTATAATTGCTTATTATTCCAGTCTATTGTTGAAAAAGCACTCCTGGTCCTATGTTCTGTGAGTAACTGAGTCTCTGCTATACATTGTTCTAAGATTTGCACGATCTGGACTCTGAGGTCCTAGCAGGACATTTCCCTCTTTTCCCATTGCTGGCTATTCACAGCATCCAAAGACGAGACCTGGATCCCTGCCAGGCCCCAGGCATTGAAGCCACGCTTTCTGCAATTCTCTTTGCTAAGTTAGACGCGTGCTGAAATGGATACCAGGATCCCAAAGCAATCGCCTTGCAGGACACTTAAATGAAGGCAAGTGAACACAAGGTGGACAAGGGAAAGCTTTCAAGAAGCTTGAAATTGAATTTGGAGTCATTAATACAGCTGGGAAATGATAGCACGGAATGTCTCAAGGTCACTTGCAACAGAGAAGGGGCTTTATGTCAAAGAAATTGCCCTGTCTGCCAAGATAAAAAGGAGATACACCCAGAGCAAAGACGAGGAACGGCAGCTACACAGCCCTGCCAAGGGAGAGGCTGCGAAACGAGTCGTCGTGGGAAGGGGATGAGGAATGGCACGTTTCTCCCGCGCTGGGCACGGAGAGCTCCCCCCTGTGACTCAGCACTAGAAGTAAGCTGGCTGGAAACCCTTTGGGCCAGTAGGGTCATTTGCGAAAACAGGAAAAGCTAGAGGATGATACCCGTTTCCCCACTCTGTCAAGACAGGGGCTGTGTTACAACCATCGCAGCTGGACCACAAGGGCTGACGCGTGTTGGGAATGGTTTGGGACCCCACAGGCGCCACCGTCAGAAGGTATCCCAGAAACCCCAGCAATTCCAGGAGACAAGTAAATAGACTGGCGTGCCACTGGTTTCTGGAGGTACTACGGACCCAAGATTCTCTTCGAGAAATGTTGTAGTTTTAGATGTTACCTTAAGCCTATGGTTGTTTGAGTTAATATTTTGTATATAGTCTAAGACACAGCTCAAGGTTTGGATTTGCGTCTGGATATCTAATTTGCCCAGTACCCCCGTTCACCACAACCGTGCCTTTTTAACTTGGAGAAGAATCAGTCACCTCCTATATATATGTGTTTATTTTTGGACTCTATTTCATTCCACTGTCCTTCTGCCATGACCACACTGGCTTGATTACTGTAGCTTTGTACTAATCTTGAAATAAAGTAAAGTGAGTCCTCCAACTTTGTTATTTTACCAACCTGTTTTGACAACTTGAGTTCCTTTGCCTTGTCATATGTATTTTAGAATCAGCTGGTCTATTTCTACACACACGCAAATCCTGCTGGGCTTTTTGATTGGAATTACATTAAATTTTTATATCTATATTACTGTGATTATTTTAAGATAATTTGCTTCATGAATATATACTGATACTTCTGGTTAAAATTCAAGACTCCAGGATTTTTTTCCTACCTCCTTGTCTGTTACATGTATGCCTCCTTTCTTCCATACCCAGATCCCTGGTTCTCCAGGGCACTGAAAATAATAGAATTAAAATAGTCCATGTAACTCATTAACTTTATTCCCTTTAACATACTAAATAATATAATAATAGTAATATCTAGACAATATCCATACTGTCGCCACCAATGTAACTTCTGATAACAAAGCGTTTGCTTGTTTCTCGGTTCTTCCAGTTTTATATCTATAACGTATCTACATTTCCTGAACATATCGTCATCCCATAACAAACAGTATCCCTTAAGACTTTTTTCCTGAAAGGCACACTTTAAATCCATTTATTTAACTTAGTAATACGCTGCCTTCTTCAGAAATGATTTTCAGCTGCTTTAGAAAGAAGAAAACAGCCCTGGCTGGTTTGGCTCAGAGGTTGAAGCGTCAGCCTTCGGACCAGAGAGTCCCGGGTTCAGTTCCCGCTAGGGGCACACACCAAAAAAAAAGAAAAAGAAAAAGAAAACAGGGCTGAGGAGAGAAGGAGGACACAGTGTCACCATAGTTTAAGGATGTGTTTTGATTGGCACAATATTTGGGTCTATGCGGCTCAACAGCCAGGTTGGAGGTAGAAATGTGATAGCTTACATAACTTGGTAGGGGTTACATTTTTTTTTTTTTTAATTTGGTTTTGTTTTGTTTTCCTCCAAACTAAATGCCAAAGACATTTCTTCATGTTGCATTCATAGGAGATAAAATTTGAGACGTCTAATAAGGTTCTCGACAAGGGCTCCACAGCAGGGGGATTCATATGGAGAAAAGTTTAAAACATGATGACATTGAAGTGCCCATTGGTAACCCAGCTTCATGACCTCGCTCTGTGAAACAGCAGCTCCTTTGCTTGACAGAGACAGTCGGCCCCTTTGCAGCTAGCTAAGTCCTATTGCCACTCGAGAGCAGGTGGGCTCTTTCAGAAAATCTTAGGCATATACAGCCTGGCTGATTCCATATTTGTATGCCGACTTCTGTATTTATCCCGTTACCCTCTACTTTATCTTCATACTCTGAGCACATTCTGACCTCTTAATTCCTTGAGGGCTACAATTGACCAGAAGCACTCTTGACTGTGTAAGGAATATAGTGGGAACTCTTGATAGGTCTTCGGTCAATCACTTAAGAAAATCCATTTCATTTAAGTCGTTCCTGGAAATTTTTGCATTATTTAATCATGTTGTGCACCTTTGGCTTCCTTCTCAAGATGGAAGGACACACAGGTTAATATGAAAGAAGCATGTACACTTGTGTTATGGATATAGGTTAGTTGTAATACCATTAACACTGATTCTCTATGCTCTTCCCTTAGGTACTTAGGTAATACATTATTTGCATTCATAAATTATTATAACTTTGTATGGTGTGTAATCAAAGGTCCTCATTAGGGAAAAAAAAAACTATTTCCAATAGGACATAAGGGTTTTACTTGAAAAGCATGGAAATACATTCCCTTAGTGACACAAAAGGGAAAGGCTGGTGTATTGGACAGAATACTGGATTCAGGCCAGAGACATGGGCTCAACCCTTAAGTTTATAATTTACAAGTTGTATAATATTGAGTGAGTCATATTTTTAGGCCTTGATTTCTCCAGTTTTAAAATAGAGGTACTAGTAATAATGACATCAGGAGATTGTAGTCATGATCACATGAAATAATATGTAAATAGCCCTGGCCAGTCTGGCTCAGCAGTTAGAGCATCAGTCTGCAGACCCGAGAGTCCCGGGTTCGGTTCCTGCTAAGGGCATGTACCTCAGTTGCAGTTTGTCCCCAGCCCCGGTTGGGTCATGTGGGTGGCAACCACTCAATGTGTCTCTCTCACATCGATGTTTCTCTCTTTCTCTCCCTCCCTCTTTTCTTCCCGCTCTATCTGAAGATAAATGCAAAAATGTCCTCGGGTGAGGATAAAAAGAAAATAATATATAAACAAGTTCTCAGAAATTGCTAGACTATTCTGTAATTATAATCTGCAGTGTGTGGCTATTTATAAAACTCTATGTGGTTCTGTTTGCCCCAAATTCCTATTTAGATTATTTTGCTCTTCATGCTGTTATATTGTCCCCAAAACACTATTACTGATCATTGGTTGTCATTCCTCCCACCTGCAGAGAATGACTGGCATGTGTATAACCCCTCTAAGCCTCCGGGGAGGCAGATCCAGGGACCTGTGTGAACAATGAGTGACACTGGCCCCATAGTCAGCATATCATGTCCCTCATCCCAGGCCACAATATCTTCCAACTAGAAACCTCAAGCCAACTATTCCTTTTATCTGCAGAACACGATGTTGGCTGCTTCAGACTACAAATGCTATTTTTATGGTTCGGAGCAGAAAAGATCATACACACTATGATATTTTCATCAGCTTTGGAAAGAGACCCTTCTGTCCACACCTCCCCTCCTCACACTTGTATACCCACTGGTTATGTACCAAAACATGCCATTACAGAATAAGTTTTTCTTTTTGCTGACAAACAAAACCAGATGCTAATCAATAGGAATTCAGTTGGCAGAGATGTCTCGCTCATCAGTGAAATTACATCTGGATCTTGTTGGCTTGATGGCAGGAAACCCTTTAAAGGGAAACTAAAATGAAAAAAAAAAAAAAAGTCCTCTGTCACTCATAAGAAATATAAACAACCACAACACTCAATCAAGGAAGCCAAGCAACAAAAAGACTCTCGGTTGTTTGTTGTAAAGCAATTGTATCACTCTGTTTCCTTTCCACGAAAATATGAGCAAATAAGGTATACTTATTAGATTTGCTGATTTAAAACGTAAATGCTTTTCCTAGGTGATTCCTCTCAAAAACAGTTGGGGCGCAAACAGGCCTGTCCTACTTTTTGTGTGACCACCTTCACAAGCCTGTGTCAGTCAGAAGTGACCCTCTCAGTCGTTGTCAATGAGGTTACTACCCTAGCTCTGTAGCCATTGTTTGCCCTTTAAAAGAAACAGGCAAAACATTAGCATTTCCTAACAGTAAGTCTCCCCAGGTGGTCTTACTTAGGTAAAACCCTTTCATCCGCCCATGAAGATCCATCGGCGAAGTTACAGACTTAGGTTGGGCTTGACACGGGTTGTTTACCAAGCTCTTAGTACAGGGAAAGAAAGTTGCTTACCTCTCTCCTCCGCCAAATGTTGTGAAGACAACAAAATGAGCACAACACACACACACACACACACACACACACACACACACACACACAGTATTTAACTTAGGGTGGCTGTTGACCAGCACTAGTAGCTCTGTCAAAAGTATTTTTCACCTCACTTTAAAGAGTGTTTTTATTCCTTTGGAGATATATACAGAAGTGGAATTGCTGCATCATTATTAATTTTTTTAAAAAATTTTTATTTAATGATTTGAGAGAGGAAGGGGGTGTGGCGGAGAAAGAGAGAGAGACAGAGAGAGAGAAACCTCGAGTAGTGTTGTTTCACTTTACAGTCATTGGCTGGTTCTTGCATGTGCCCTGACTGCAGATTGAACCTGCAACCGCAGCGAATCCAGACAGCACTCTACCCAGCTGAGTTACCAGGCCAGGGCTTCCTTTAAATTTCCTGAGGAACCTCCACCTTGTCAGAGTGATTGTACCAGTTTACATTCCCACCGACGGTGCCCGTTTATTATTATTGTTATTACTGTTTTGCTATTAAGTTATGTGAGTTCTTTGCATGTTTTGGACATTGACCCTCATTGGATTTGTGGTTTGCAGTACTTTGCTCCCACGCCACAGTCGGCCTTCTCATTCGGTTGCTGGTCCCCTGTGCTGAGCAGCAGCTTTTAGTTTGCTGCAGCCGTTATCTCGCAGTTGTCTGCGTGCTCCGTTCTTTGCAGCATCACTCGCGATAGCCAAAGTAGGAAAACAGCCGAAATGTTCACTGATGGATGATGGATCACCACTTGTCCCTCCCTCCCTCCCTCCCTCCCTCCCTTCCTTCCTTCCTTCCTTCCTTCCTTCCTTCCTTCCTTCCTTCCTTCCTTCCTTCCTCTCTCTCTCTGTCTCTGTCTCTCTCTCTCTCACCGTAGGTTCTCCAAATGCTTTTATGTATAGCAATGTACCTTATTATTATAGAAATTTAAAGTAATAAACATGAATCACTAGAATGATACTGGAGTATTGCAAATAAGGTTAGTGACTTTTTCAAGGTCAACTGGCTGATAGCTGATAGAGCTGAAATTCAAACTCAAGTTTCCTAGCACCTGATGCAGGGCTTTTTTCCATCTCTAATCACTCGTTTGCTATTTAATTTGGGTTCTGAGTGTTTGTTGGTCAAGCCAAGCCTTACGGATGCATTCAATAGAATCCGTTAAAAGTATGAAAGTCCAAACGAGCAAAAAAGCATGTTGAAAACAGTTTGAAAATTCTTGGAGAACTACTAAAAATATCAACAAGAATAAGCACTTTCTAGCTCAATACTTTACGTAAATAGATGCTACTGCTGACAGCGTTTCTTCCGGAGCTGGACTTCCCACTGTCAGCAAGAAGCTTGCTGAGGTCTTTGCAGTGAGCCTGTTTTCCATCCTCCCTGGCTCAGCCTTCGCTGGGCGGGGGGACAAGAGGCTGGCATCATCAGTGGGGACCTCAAAAGCCCCAGGCTGGGCACTGCCAATATTCAATGTGGCATGTTCTCCAGCTTCCTATTCTTTCAGGTCTTGCCCTGACAACCACATGGATTTCTGTGCACTTGCATAATTTGGCCCAGAGAGTAAATTGTCTACCTCTCTAATTGCTTGTAGACAAGGACGGAGGACTACCATTAAAACCACGTTTCTGAATTGTCCTTACCCTGCACACTCGGGGTTGATTATCTACTTGCCTGGAATGAAACAGGAAAGGCCTGTTTTATTTCGATTCCTTTCAATGCTACCAAGTCATTTACATTCCTTTCGATGCTACCAAGTTGTGGGGGGTGAGGTGGAGTTACCAATACTTTCAAAACCTGAACTGTAAGCATATACACATCGTGTCTTTCTTTCTTTCTTTTTTTGGTTCGTGCCCCTAGCAGGAACCAAAGCCGGGACTCTCTGGTGCACAGGCCGATGCTGCAACCGCTGAGCCAAACTGGCCAGGGCTACACGTCGTGTCTTAAAAAGGAGAAATAGTGAGGAAAGGAAAGCAAAAACCTCTCCCACACGAGCAGAGATGACTGGCTTAGCACAATTTAAGAAAAACAAAAAAAAAATGAGTCCTAGAAAGTCTTACATTTCTCTTGAGTCCTTGTATTTCCATTCTTCATCTCTGCCATGCTTCTTTTTTTAAAAAAATCCTTACCCAAGGACATTTTTCCATTTATCTGCAAACAGAGTGGGAGGGAGAGAGAGAAACCTCGAGGTGAGAGAGACACATCAACTGATTGCCTCCCGCATAAACCTGACCAAGGCCAGGGACAAATTGCAATTGAGGTAGGGCCCTTGACCAGAATCAAACCCAAGACCCTTTGGTCCATGGGCTGACAACCCAACTGCTGAGCCAAACCAGCCAGGGCTGCCATGTTTCGTTTATAGTTCAGTTTCTATGCAAAAACTCTCACCTGTTCAGTCTTCTTTGCAACAACTGTTCTGAAATTCACCTTTAATGGCGAGCATGCCAGGAGCCAAATGCTACCTTCCTCCTCCCCAGACTGATGCTGCAGGAAACTTCTCTTTGTGCTGTGCATTGAATGCAGCCTCCACTCTCCAAATCTTATGGCTCCTCTGTGCACCCAGCACCCTGATTTTGTGCTTCTTTTATAACATTTCTTTTTCTGGATATGTTTTACAAGAAGCTCTTCCATACCTGTCCGCCCCCTCGTCCACAATGCCCCTTAGATGGGGACTGTGTCTTTTTAGAAAATGTTATTCAATATATTAGGACAGTGGTGTGGACACAATATATCCCTGAAATCTCTAACAGCAGTTCTTAACAGGGCGAATCTGTCCCCTTGCATGGGAACAAGAAGTAGGGTGGGGCCACTTGGCCATGTCTGGAAACATTTTTGGTCATCACATCTTTGAGGAGCGGTTCTACCAGCATCTAGTGTGTAGAGGCCAGGGATACTGCTAAGTGTCCTTCGATGCCCAGGAGAGCCACTACAACAAAGCATCCAGCCCGAACTGAAAACGTCAAACCCTTGCTAACATAGCAAACTACCATCCCCAAGTCAATCGATATAAGCTGTTCTTGGTAGACCTGCCCGGCATGTTTGTCAGGAGTAGCCTCTTAATCTAAGCAATGATGTTTCCAGCATGTAATGTCTTCTTCGCCAGCATTAGCTCACTGAATCTTCAAAATCTTTTGTGAAGCCAACTAAGTGAATTTCATTATCCCCATTTTAAGGGAATCAAGACTGAGAAGAGTTAAGCAATCTGTGATGGTTTCATGCCTATGAAGGTGGCAGCAGAACGTGAATCTGGGACTTCTGTCTCCACAGTCAGGAAAAGAAATACAGAAATAAAGGCGAGAATGCCTATAAATTCAGGGCATGTTGAGAGATCAGCCAGTAGTAGTTCAGTGCTGATAAATCCTATGTGCAATAAGGTGAAATTGACCCTGAAGCTAAATGAAGCTAAATCAGGTTGGGGCCAGTTGGTTGAGTCCCCTGAACGCCTTTTAAGAAAATCTGAACTTAATAGAAGTGGAGGGCTGGGGTGTGTGGCAGAGTGGCTGGTCAGACATGTCCCTTACAAGGACTGGTCTGGCAGTAGACAGGCTGCTTGGAGAAGCGAAGACCATTTAGAAGACGGCTGCAGTTCCCCAGGTCCCACTTCTCACCCCTAGGAGACGATGATAGAAAGAACACATCGGATCTCACAAGTTGCAAGAAGCTACCACAGTCCACTCCAGGTAATGTCAGAGTATTTGGAATGGTAAATAACTACCTTCCGGAGGTCTTTGTATACATTTTGTGTTTGTGCTACAACCCATTTAATTAAAGCCACAATTCCTTATACTTTACTTTTCAGACCAACAACCTAGACATATAAACAAAAGGCATGCATATTCTTGATACATGGTAAGTAACAATTTACTTATTTCCAGAATTTGAAGGCAACATATCAAAACTTCTTTCCTCTTAAACTACTCGAGCCTTTAGGAACAAAGTGAACCACCATTGTCTTTTAGGGTATGAGGGTTTAGAAAACATATTACAGATGAAGTATATAGGGGCAGTTTCTTCTCAATAAATCTGAGCCTGATTTTGAGTTTTGAGATGAAAAATATTATAAGGAACCTAGAATTCCAGGGAGTGTATACAGTCTCAAAAAATAATATACAAGCAGAGTCCAGAAGGCTCCCGCTAGTTATACCTGGAGTGAAGTGTATTCTTTTGTGAATGCATTTCTTCTTAACCCCCCCACAGATGAAACAGAAGCCAGTGTCACCTGTGATCTATTTCTCACGTAACTAGTTGTGGCAGCTTGTTTTGCTTTTTTTTTTTTTTTGGCCTTCTTTTTAAACATGAGACTAATCCATCATGAACAGTGACTGCTTTCATTGTATAGCTCTTTGAATTTCAGAATGTCTAATTTGTTTATTTAAATGAAAAAGAGTTTCCAAAAGAAAACAGAAAAGCTAAGAAGAGGTTTAGCTTCTCATTTGCAACCAGATACTCATTTTTGCCTCTGGGATCAGCATTTTGAGGGCTGCCAAGACACAGATACACTGTCAGAATCTCAGTCGAGGGGGGTCTCCATGGAAGAGGCCAGAAGACTTGTCTGCAGGTCACAGCCACTCTGACCTTCCAGCCCTTCGGCCATTTTCATGGAATGACACATTTAGTGACTCTGTGAGGATATTCTTCCCAAATCTCTCAACAGCTGAGGAAATGTTCACTCTAGGCACCATTGCTCTGGTTCAGTGGGTCACAGGATAGAAACGGAAATAACCTTAAACAAAAGAGATGATATTCATTCATGAGTAGGTTTCTCTCTTTTAGGTTACAGAAGATTTCAACTTTCTTATACCTGTTCTTCAATGTTGGCCTGGAAGGGAGAAAATTTCCCTAGGCAAGACATGCCTTTGCAGACCTGTCAGAAGAATGTTCCAGAACATTGGACATTCTGGACAGCCATATTCCTGTCAATGAGTTCTCTTCCCCAGGAAAGCATTCTTTCTGATCCAATAACAACAAAAACTTCAGAAAGCTTTCTATCATGATATACCTGGCATACTGAAGAGAATCAATTCAATTAATCCAAATTATTGACCTGTGACTTACATATTAAATATTAAGAATTTACTGAGTTTCTATTAAGTGCCCTTTCCTGTGAAAGTTATATCGCAGCATAATACACATTTATACTGTTGGTGAGCAGTTTGACACATGGTTGGATGGCAACGCTAATCTACTCAAGGCAACTGCAGAGAAATAAACAATAGTGTCTGATCAAGGGAGGAGAATCATTTAGTGCAGACGTTAAATGTGCCCTTAGAATTCAGAGAAGGAGTAAATGAAAGTTGGCATGCTCAAATAATATTTTCTTGAGGAAACAACTCTTGAACTGGATTTTAAGTCTTAGCATTTGAATATATCGCAATGAGGAGATGGACTGTCAAATCCAGAGGGCAAGTTAAACAAATGAAAAGCTGACACGACCCATTAGGATTCGAGAATACGAAAGTGGCACTGCAGAGGGGAGGTCTTCCTGACAGAACCTAGGTTTTATGTGGAGATGTTAAAAAACAGAATTTAACTGAGTAAAATTTAAAAGAACTAAATAGTTTTTATTAATTAACTGATGAAGTGAGCAGCATCCTATCTAGCAGATAGAAAGGGAAACATTTTTAAAGGCAGAGAAGGCGTTGGACAAACAAGGATGTCACAAACCAACAAACAAAGAAGAAAAGAATTATTTCGGGCAAGGTCACCTTCCTTTGAGGGGATGATAGAGTCTATTTAGAAAATTCCCTCATTGTCACTAATCAGAAAATTCCAGACTGACCTGTTAGGATTACATTTCTGGGGAAGGTAAAAACTTAGACTAGATCTAGCATTAAGTTTTGATTTGGCGTCACAGGCTTAGTCCAAGTGACTCCATTTGGGGCCTGTTGCTTCTTGTTAACAGAGAATTAAAAATAACATTGAAGAAGGATAAGGGAAAGAGACGGAAGGACCTTGAAAACTGAACAGAGGAATATAGACTTGATACCACATGCAACAGAGTCATTGGGAGGGAGACCTGTAGTGAAAGTAGCATTGATATGAACCATGATTGAGCTGAGCATAAGTTGGGGAATAAGTTAATACACAGCAATGAGGACTTGTGCTCAAGTTCACTGAAGGGAAGGCAGAGACACACCAGGGAGTTCTAGGAACAGCTTGGTGGCTGATGGAGAGTTTGAGGAGGGGACACTATTGAAGGGGATTCCAAGACTAAATGTGGGACTGTTATAACTTATGGAAGAAAGTCTTTTACAGGTTTAGGGATAAACTCCTGTCTCTTTTCTAGGGAGAACAGATTCCCTTTAGGCTTCCCCACAAGAGAAGGAAAGGAAAACAAACAAAACCTAGCTATTATTCTGTCAAAGCTGGTGGAAGACTAATTTTTCTGAAGTATAAGTCCTTTCAAACATGAAAACTTATTGATTTGATGGAGTTCTTGATTTAGTCCACTTTTTATTCTGTTATAGGAATGTCAGGGTATATATTTTCTGGGAAATAAAATCAATACAGAGGAAAAACAGAGCCCTCCATCCTCGTTGTTTTGTGTTCTCATAATGCAAGCTCTGGACTGCATAGGGAACCCAAGCCTTTTTCTTAGTCTGTGTGGACATAGCCTTCTTCTACCTTTTAAATTTCGTAATTCCTGATCACTAATACAAAATCCAGTAGTGCACTGAGAATCAAATAGACTTCTACTTCCTTTCCAATTATCACTCTCCATTTTCCTACCAACAACTCTTCCTCTCTACTGCCAACCCCAGCAGAACAATCTAGTTAACTAGAAAGTAGTTAACATACAATCAGAGTCTTGCTGTGCTTTTCCCTGGAAGCCAAGGAAACCATCTCTCTAAAGGACTGGGAATGCAATGCCTGGGACCCCTGCTACTCTAGCCTCTACCGCAACGCAAGGCAGTGGAAAATAACTCGGGAAATAAATATAACTTTCCACATGTAACAGGTCTTATTGAAATAATTATATGTTCCTACTAATTGCTTATTTTTAATGTTATGCTGAAATTGTATATCTGTTACACTGTTTAAACAATCTCATTTCAGTCGTAGCATTTTTTAAAAGGAATACCTGACTGCAGTGAGTCCTCATTTATGGGCTTTCAAATTAAATTAGTGACTCTTTAATAGGAGAAGATGAGCAGAAGCAAATAGTGTAGAGAAAGAGTTTGGTGCAGAGACTGATCCAAGACAAGCTGGACTACTTAGGACCATTCTGATTTACATTGATGATGCTCACACCAACATCTTTTGCCTTAGCAATTTTCTCTCTTCTGATTTAGACTAAGAGAACACTGTCCTTAAATGTGTAGACAAAATTCAGTGGGTGCTATACCTATGCTTCTTCCCCATGAAAACATCATTATCTCTTTTCTCAAATCAACCTCATTTTCAACTGTCGAATGCCAGCCAAGGTGTAAGCTAGAGCAGAAAAGTTCAGAATATGGTCTCGGCCCAGTTTGGAAGACCACCAAAGTCTGAATTCTGTTTTTACCATTTACTAGGTTTGTGACTTTAGTAATAATCTCTTAATATTCTGAACCTTGATTTTTTTGTAAAATTAGAATATTAACTAGTTGGTTCTTATGAATATTAAATAAGAATTATGTAAAGGACTCAGTAAGCACACAACTATTTAGCACTGAATAAAATGTTATTATTTGTGATTTGTCCTAAGAACTCTATGAGCCTGAGGGACATCTTCATGATGATAAAGTGTGACTATATTAAGCTTATTCTATATTAAAGAGAACTTGTTCTATTTACCAACAAAGTTTCTCTTCTCACTGTTCTTAACTAATAATATCATCACTCTCCCATTGATTTCAGGTTGGGAACTATTGATCTTTTTTTTTTTTCCCCAGTCCCTTCATACCTGACTCCTTCCTTAAACACAGCTAATCAATTCTCCATCACAGCCAGTTTTACCTTTAAAGCAATGATTTTCTAACTTTTTGTGGTTTATAAACTCCTCTAAGAATTTGTGAAACCATGAATCTTCTTAATAGAATAATGCACTCAATTGTATAAAAATGTATAGGCGATTTTAAGAATAAACAGACCCTCTAGGTCCCATATAGGTACCTACAGGTGTCAAGGGACTCAAGGTTGAAAACTCCTAAAATGCATTTTCAATCAACATTATCCTTTTCATTTCACTGGCCTCCATGCTAGTCTCAACCCTCATTATCTCTTGACTAAATCCAACTTGATCTCCAATTCCACTGTGTCCTTTCTCATACTTAGACTCCACTCCTCCCAGAATCTTTTTTTTTCTCTGAAATAACACTTTATTACTCAAATTGTTTTGAATTTTTAAAATTATTTTTGATACACAGTGATTCTAAAAATTTACTGTGCATAATGAGCTGAAGAGAATCTGAATGTCGACTCAGGGTGGATCCCTGAGATGTACATACTTTTTTCAAGTTTCCTAGGTGATTCAAACACTGGTAGGCTCAGACCCAATTTTGAGAAACACTGTCCTCAGATGGTCTCTCAAGGCTAACTTTCTCACTCATCGATTTGTTTAAACTAGACTTTGCACTTCTAGAAACAGCGGGTTTAGAACTCTTCCTACTTATCTCAAGAGCCACATTGAAGAAAACCTGAGGGAAGCCATCTATGTAGAAGCATGTTTAAAACTATAAACTGCTGTCAAAGTGTGTTCTTTTTACCTTTGAGTTCTCTGATTCAGTTTTACAAAGGAAACTCCAGCCAACTAGAGAATAACAGTTCTTCATTTATCTTTACTACTCAATTTAAATTCATGGAGTCAGTGCATGTTTTAAGTGCTGTAGGTTCCTTTCCGCTACAACATCAACCAGGTTAAGGGACAAATTCTGCAGCCTGAGTTTGTCCCTTTATTGCATAGAATTCTCCCTTTCTTTAGACAATTAGCCCTAGGAAAATCTGATCTTTATCACAAAATTTAATGAAATATAGACATTCTTTGTAACTACTCTCCCTACTTCCCATAATACAAAAATAAATGGATTGATTGGTGATTGACTTCAAAGTGAGTAATTGAGGTTTAATGGGTTTATAAAAGGGATTGAAATCAAGGCAATAAATTAAAAGCAAAATAAAAGAGTAAACAAGAAAGGATGTTTTACAACGTGGCTCCATTAGAGTCTATGCTAACCAGATTAAAAAGTAATTGCCATGTCAAGAAAAATTATAGTGGCCTCTGTGCAAAAGGAAATAGCAAGGAGCTCTGTGTGTGCAGAGTGTGAAACAGGCAGAGAAGGAAGGAAAGGACTGCAGGGAATAGTTGAGGGCAGGCTACTTTCTCCTGGCGGTCATTATGCTTTCCAAGGTCCAAGACTCTTCATAGACATAGACATGATCGTCAACACGTGCTAATGAATGAACTGCCCGATTTCCACTGAACTCTTTAATGTCTTCTATTATCTTTGTACAACATATCAGTGTATATTGATGACTATGTGGATTACCTATTTTAAATGCTCCTAAATTAATGACCTTGAAAAGACAGAATTTTCTCTATAATTTAGGGGGCTTTTTTAGTAGACCATTTTTTAAGAAAGAAAGAGGGTAATATGGAATCTAAAATAAGAGGCATTTGTGATCGGAGAATCCAAAGCCACCATAAAATAAGGAGATTCTGTAACTAAATTAGATGGAGGTGTCTTCTCTTTGAGCCCTGATGATATGTCACAGGGCACTTAAGGAATTGATTGCACAGAATCACAGCTCATTATCCCTGAGAATTCGTGGATGGCTGGTGAGAAGCCGAAAGAGTGGCAAAGAGCAGATGTAGTAGCAATTTTTAAAAATAACTGTCTCTAGAAACTCCACAGCCTGAGAACCTACTCTAAAATGCAACTGAAAAGATGCAAACATCAATATTCAAGACGGAGCATCTGTTGATTCATCTGGTAAGTGAAGCCATCGTGTCAAAGTATATACAGGGGATCATGCTGAGTTGCCATGTCTATGGCAGAAAAGCAAAATTAACTAAATTTGTTGTTTTTTAAAGACACATCTATACATAAATAGGTTCTTACAAGTTAAATTGAGAGCACTTATTTTGGGTTCCTAGGAGATAGTCAAGATGGTTAAAGAAAAGAATCTGTTATGAGATAATAATGTTTCTAGGGGTGTTGACATTAGCCCTTTAGTAGTTGGAGAATCTTGACCACTAGCACACTCTTATGTATCAGACAAAGAGTGGTCATGCCAGTACAAAAAGAAGAGATTTGTTTGTACCTTCACTACTTACTAAATGAGGACTGACCTTGGCTTTTACTGAGCATTTGCTTTAAGAATCTCTAATCCTAGCTAGACTGAGGTCAAGAAAATACATGGGTAGATGTTCAGATAATTTCACAAACGAAGCACTCCCTTACAGATTAGTTGCTCATTGAATACTATTTACAATTACTATCACTTTTACAAATCCTTCTTTGAGTAGATCTGAGATGGAGATGATATGTTGATTAAACTTAAAAGAGTAACTGTTACTCCAAGTCATATAATAGGTATCAAGTGAAAAAAAAAAAAGTGCCTCTTCTTTTTCTAGTGTGTGTGTGTGTGTGTGTGTGTGTGTGTGTATATATATATATATATATATATATATATATATATATATATATGTTAAATATACTTTCTTCTCTTCAGGCTGTCCTTAAAAAGCCATGACCATGAAAAAAAGTGGCACAGTGAAAATTGATTTAAAAACTTGGAAAGAATATTATGTCAAGTTGAAGAATTGTTTATCTTCATTTCCATAGTGCTCTTGTTTTTAGTTTGAGTTATTTTAAGCAAGTTTGCTCAGGCAAGTGAGCCCAGCTGCTTAGAGCTATTGTAGGATTTTAAAAATATGTAGATGTCTTAATTTTGCAATATTATAAAACAAAATATTGATTTGAAAAAGAACAGTGATTTAATTAAAAATGGAATGATGTATGACACACAAATGTTCCTTAGACTTACTAAGAGATACCAAATTCATTAAAGATAAAAGAAAAGTAAAAATAAACTGGATAGAATGCTTTTCTCCACAATCACAATGATAAAAATCCAAAAGTTTGAGAGCACACTTAGTTGGAAAGTTTTGGGGAAGCAGGATCATAGAAATATTTGGCAATATCTAGAAAAAGTAGATAAAATCTAAGCCTTGCAGAGTTTATACCATAGATACACTCATGAATGAGTAATATATATTTTCAAAATAATTCATTTTTTAATGATAATTGGAAGGCAGAAACTTTGGAAAGTCTTGGATGAATATTAATTTCTTAATTCTGAAGCTATTGGAATTTGGAATTTTGCTAAATTCCTTTAGCATTTATTTCAAAGTATATTTAATTTGACTCATTCATCACAGGTCTTAAGTTTCTAAATTCCAACTCTTTATTAGTCTTCCATGAAGTCAACTGATAGTTCTGTATAGACCAACACATACATAAGTATGTAGGGTAGATGCATGCCTTTTTTCTGTGTGGATATGTTTAGTAGACCATATTGAATCTCTACCTTTGCAAGTGCACAAGTTCTTGAGTGGGTTTGGAGCTTTCTCCTGAATCACTTTTGCACTAAGTATCTTCTGTGTCCTACACATATCCTGACCTCACAAAGTAATCATCTTTCCAATTTCTGATAAATGTTTATCTTTCCCATGATGGTCATTGCTCAGTTTAAACCAGTTCCTGCAGTATACTTTCTCATAGCACCAACTACTTTTTTTGTTAATGCTTGCACTTCCATAGATATTCCTGTGACTGTTTACTAAGAATCCCTGGTCTCCAAATGTAAATCCCAGGAGGGCAGAGAATGTGTCTATTTTGATCTTGCTGTATCCTCAAAGGCTAGCACAATGTAGATCCATCAATATGTGTTGAGTTAGTGAAATACTGTTTAAAATACACACAATTTTTAATTTCATTTTTATTCTAAATATCATTTTGTCATTAGCTAGGATACAGCAACACATAGCTAGAAGAAAACAAAATGCTGTGTGGGCTTGCATTTCAGGCGGAAGTGAGTTCGTCTTGGTTAGCATGGACACTCAGTTGTTCGCCCTTAGACAATTTATTCAGCTTTCCTAATCCTCAGTTATTTTACCTATAAAATAGAAAAAAAATTAGAGGAAGCATCTTCTAACCCATAGACTTATTTTAAGGATTGAATAAAATCAAGAATACAAAAGACTTAGCATAAAGTCTTGCCCAGGACAAGAACTCAGCAACGGTTTAACATTGTTATCATCACTGTTCCTGACCTGAAATTTAGCATTTAGCAATGCTCATATATTAGCTAAGTTTGTTGCTCCCAAGCATCACCATTAAATTCATGAGAGTCAAATTTATTATACGGAAAACTGAACAATACCTTGGGACTCTAACCCCCCTCCGAAATGATCAAAACTAAGAATACTAATTTGATACAGACAAAGAGTTGACTATAAATCATTTAGCTTCTCAGGGTTATCTAGCTCGTGATTGGTAACTATATCTTATGATATGTGATTCCAAATGAATGCTTTAACTATCTGGGGTGAGACTTTCCTGTGGGGAAAAAGCCATTCCTCTAGAATGGATCAATTTTATGAATTTCTTTTATTCAAGTTTAACTGTAGCATTTCAGAAATAAATATTCAATACAATTCTCCATTAGAGTAAATAAGGGACTGTTACTTTACTCCTAGTTTCATTGACTCTTCCCCAAAAATTATAAAAACTGTGTCAGTGAAAGAGATAAAACTCAACTGTATATCTTCTGTGAATCTATGATGTTTCCTTTGCACACAGTCTTGCTCACAAAGCAAGACCCAACCACGGCGGCTAATGTATGAAGAGAGGATTTAAAGTAGTGATTAAAATCAGAGACTAGACTTAGACCATTTAATCCCAGCTCACCACTTACTGCCTTTTAGCTGTGTGGCCTTGAATAAGTCTCTTTAAACCTTCCTATGCCTCAGTTTATTTAGCTGTGATATGGAGATAATAGGAAGTTCACTGGATGGTTGATGAAATGATATCAAGCACCTAGAAGATGGATATAGAGATGCTAAGTGCAGGTTCTTAATTATGTCATGTGAGGAAACTATTATTCTTCCTCGTCTTTCTGTAGCTCTTATAGTGACTCCAGGTGTACATATTCAGGAATTATGATCAAAACCCGAACACAGATTTTCCAACTCCAAGGCTCACATTTGGTGTATTTGATATCAACTGTTCCTTAATCTAAAGCATGTATTATTAATGGGGGTTGATATTGCCCCTACAGGGGTAAAAATATAGTCTTTGGAGGGAACCAAAAATCTGTAGCTATTACAATGGTTTGTAGCCTTCTGAAAGGTCATTGTATGTCAACTGATATATACAGTATGTCTGTGGCATTAACATTTTATGAATGGAAGAAATTAGGGGATAAAACATCTGAAGAGGCTGTTTAGGGGGATGATAATGAGAAGAAATTGAGAAATCCTGCTCTAAGCATAGAATGAGGTGACCAGTGTCAGTTTCCTCAATGGCTGCTGAAGACACACATTCAAGGCTTACTTCCCAAACATCTTAGCCTCATGCCCCTCCCTTAGTGAGAAAGTCTAGAGTGAGTTCCTGGATGATTGCTATTCACACATGAGTTAGAGACCCCTGGTTTGTACTCAGGCCCTCTGAACTGGACCAGCTCCCAAACTAAGTGTGAATGCTGCCCTCTCCCAGCTGAGGCCCAGCATTTCAAACAGTATATTTGAAAGTGTTTTCAAAGTTCAAGTTCTATGAAAGAGACCATGGTCTGTAAAAGAAGGCACCCATGACGTAGGACCAGGGGGTAAAATCTTAGGGAATCTGCCAGCAATATCTAGGAGCTGGTTGCTTCTTCCTAAGGAGAAGCCAGAACTTGGGACTCAGAAAACCAGTTTTAATTTGTAGCTGGGCCATAACCAGCTGGAGAGCTTGGGCAAGGTCTCTCTCTCTCTTTTTATTTAATCAATTTATTTTTGTTACAGATATTTCCCCTTTTTCCCCCACTGATACCCCTGACCCCACCCTCCCTGCCCTGTCCCCAGCTTTGTTGTCCATGTCCATTGTTCGTGCACACATGCATATAAGTTCTGTGGTTTATCTCTCCCTCACCACCCCCTCTTCTGGGGATTGTCAGTATGTACCCCACTTCCACGTCTCTGGGACTACCCAATTCCTCAGACTGTTATGTTTATTATAGTTCACAAATAAGTTAGATCATATGATATTTGTCTTACTCTGCTTGGCTTGTTTCGCTTAGTATAATACTCTTCAGGTACCTCCATGTTGTCTCAAAGGATAAGAGATCTTTCTTTCTTACAGCTGCATAGTACTCCATGGCGTATATGTACCACCGCTTTTTTATCCATTTGTCTACTGATGGACATTTGGGCTGTTTCCAGATCTTAGCTATTGTAAATAGTGCTGCTATGAACATGGGGGTACATATATTCTTTCTGATTGGTGCTTCTAGCTTCTTAGGGTATATTCCTAGAAGTGGGATCACTGCGTCAAATGTCAGTTCAATTTCCAATTTTTTGAGGTAACACCATAGTGTTTTCCTTAGTGTCTGCACCAGTCTGCATTCCCACCAGCAGTGTATTAGAATCCTCTTTCTCTACACCCTTGCCAACACTTGTTATTTGATGATTTGTTGATGGCGGCCATTCTGACAGGTGTGAGGTGATACCTCATTGTTGTTTTAATTTGCATCTGTCTGATGATTAGTGATGTTGAGCATTTCTTCATATGTCTCTTAGCCATTTGTATGTCCTGTTTGGAGAGGTGTATTTAGTTCCTCTGCCCATTTTTTAACTGGGTTCTTTGTCTTTCTTTGGTTGAGCAGTATGAGCACTCTATATACATTGGAAATTAACCCCTTATCTGATATAACATTGGCAATTATGTTCTCCCATACAGTGGGTTGCCTTTCCATTTTGGTGGTTGTTTCTTTTGCTGTGCAGAAGCTTTTGATTTTGATGTAGTCCCATGTGTTCATTTTCTCCTTTGTTCCCGTTGCCTTAGGTGATGTATCAGTGAAAATTCTGCTGCGTATGATATCTTAAATTCTGTTGCCTACAGTTTCTTCTAGGATTTCTATGGATTCATGAGTCACATTTAAGTCTTTTATCCATTTTGAGTTTATTCTTGTGTATGGTGTAAGTTGATGGTCTAGTTTCAGTTTTTGGGCAAGGTCTCTTAACTTGGCTGAGCCTCAGTTTCCTCCTCTGTGCAGGGAAGAAATTGGACAATAGGATTTCTAGAGCTCCCCAAATCTAATTTTTCTGTTTATTCAAATTAATCATTAAAGAACACTGGGCAAATAAATTTCTGATGAAAGACCTGGGCACTTGATCAGAGAAGAAGAGGATATTTCTTTTAGCAAGCTACAAAATGATCATCTATTTTTCTTGTTTTGAGTTTTTACAGATTGGAAGAATGCAAGAATGGAGTTGCAGAGAGCATCAAGATAATGAGAAAAAAAGTCTATCCTTCTTAATCACCAAAAGCCAGTTAGGGTCCCTAGTAGGTAGCAAGGAGTCCTGGGCACATTATTGGGCCAGAGGACTGGAAGGGACCAGGCTCAGCCACCTTTTATAGCCCTTGCTGAGAAGCTCAAAATGTTTTTCCACAGTGGTTAAGCCAGCTTTTAGCATCCCTGAGGCCAATTACCATGTTAAAAAACATACACACACATACACACACATGCATATCTCAGACCCATGTATTAGGAATAATTGTGCTTTCTCTAGAGACAAGATATGGTTTTCCTTTATGTTAAATGAAAAATTATGTAATTGATCATTTTTGCTTCTGCACTTCATCCACCAGGAAAACAGGAGCCAGTATTCTATCCAAACTGCAATTCAAGAGTGTAGGACTCAAGACGGTTCACGTATGCATTCTGATTCTCCTACCTGCTGTCCTCCCTTCTCAACCCCAGCCCTGTTCTGGGGCTGCACCCCGCGTCCCAGCGCAGCTGCCCCTCTACCTGCCAGCTGTCGGGGCCCCGCAGAAGCTCATCTGTATTTCCTTTGGGGTGTTTGTTTGTCATCTTGCTTTGTAACAAAATCCCCCTTATTTCTAGTTGCATCTTCCTGCCACTTTTGGCCACGACTGTCTACTCAATTCTGTTTCTGCTCTTCTAGTTGGTTTCAGTGATTCACGACTTTTATCTGCTTGTATATTCCCATTTCATAACAGGTATTCTTTTTTTTTTTTTTTTTTTTATCCTCACCCAAAGACATTTTTCCATTTTTTGTTCAGGTAGAGTAGGAGGGGGAGAGAGGAACAGAGAGAGAGAGAAACATCGACGTGAAGGGACACATCGAGTGGCTGCCACCTGCACGACTGACCAGAGCCGGGGACAAACTGCAACCGAGGCACATGCCCTTAGCGGGAACCGAACCCGGGTCTCTCCGGACCGCAGGCCGACGCTCTAACCGCTGAGCCAAACCGGCCAGGGCCATAACAGGTATTCTTAACCACCAGAAATCATTGGTAAAATAAGATGGAGCATAAAGCAACAAAAATTTAAAATGCATTCTAATTTTTTATGAAGGAAAATTTCAAATATAATAAATATATAATCCTTATATACTCAAATCCATATTCAACAGGGAGGAATTCATGTATAATTTTGTTTTAGCTATATCCAAAACAGTACACAGCATTTCCAACTTTATATTGTTTGGAAGCAAATTTCGTTTATCATATCACTATAAATATTTGTAGTCGTTTAGAAGAATTTTCTAAAAATAATTTTTTAAATGGCAGTTACAAATTATTGGAAGAGGAAAAATTATAGGTGGAGCTTTGGGTTCAAAACCAGCTACTGATTCCAGAGTCATAAATAAAAACACCAATATACTCCAGATAAAAAAACAAAAAACAAAAAACAAAAAAACCTTCAGGGCGAATTAGTTTTTCACAAAACTGGGCGATAATGGGATTATGCTAAGCAGTCATTAATAATACTTGAAATCTGTTTTTGTAAAATGGTAGAGAAAATTTAACTACCTTAATAGCATCAACATAGTGACCTCAAACCACAGTGAGACACTACTACATACTCACTAGAATGACCAAAAGTTAAGAGATTGGCAAAGCCAAGTGCTGGTGAGGACCTGGAACAATCAGACCTCACTTAGATTGCTGGGATGAGTTAAAATGATGAAACCGGTTTGAAAAACCCTTTGACAGTATCTAGTCAAGTTAAGCATACACCAACCCCACAGCCCAGCCTTTGCACCCTTAGCAATAAAAGCACATGTCTACTCAAGACGTTGTTCGAAGAAGTTCAGATCAGCTTTTTCAAAATAACAAAAAAGCTGGAAACAATCCAAATGTCCAACTTCTTAATACATAACATAACCCCATCATGAAATTTTACTTAATTAAATAAAGAAGAAACAAACTACTGATACGTGTTCCGTAACCATGTGATAGTTACTCAGAGAGAGTCATGAGATAAGTTTGTAAGAATTTGTTGAACTATATACTTAAGACCTATGTATTTTACAGACTATGAAATGTACCTCAATAAAAGTTACCTTCAGGAGGAAACTGGTTTATCTTGGGAAATTCATTGATCAGGACTTACCGTAAAGTGCACCTTTCCTCCCCACTCACTCCACCTTCGACTTCCTGCCCCAGGTGAGGCATTGTTTTAAGCGCGCCTAGGCTCAGAAAGGAGTCAGAGCTGTTCCACGTAATGGAGTGAGCATCCAGGAGGGAGAAGGGAAGAGAGGGGAAGAGAAGCGGAGATATGGAGCAAGGAGCGAAGTTTAAGGGCTGAAAATATAATGCCTTCCTGGTACCCTTGAATGTTTAGTAAAATTTACTAAACAGAAAAAACTTTGCGAGTGATTTTGTTATTTTTGTTGTTGAATTCAAAGGTGGGTCTAGATTTCACTTTGAGGAAGATAGACTGAGGAAGAACAGTAGCTGAAGAGGAAAGCAGAATCCCAGGGGCAGACGAGGTGGGGGTCTGTACATGCAGAACTAGTTTGGGGTTCAGACTTCTAGGGGCTGTGTAATCGATAGACCACAGCAATTTCAGATAGATCTCAGGAGGCATGGCAGCCTCCCAGAGGGCACATAGGTCTGATGCCCAATTGCACTGAGCCTTCCTTATTTTTTTGAATCACACTTTTTTTGTGGTCTGAAATTATCATCTTCAAGGGTTTTGTTCAATCATGTTAATAGAGTTTCTCCTCCTCCTCCTCTTTCTTCTAGGAAAAAAAATCATGCTGGATGAGGATAATGCATATTTTGAGTTCTCTAAATTAATTTTCCACTTTACCAGCAAATATTATAACCAAAGCTGAACTTCCCATTATCAGAAAGCTGCCACTCACTAAAAACTGGGCATCTAGAAAATGTGGATATCTCTATCAGTGTCCCATATCTAAATCAATCAGATCATAATATACAAACTATGTAACACCCCATTTTCAGACTCTGCAGGCACTATGACCCAAATACTCTTTTTTTTTTTTTAAATACTCACCCGAGGACATTTTTCCACTTTTTGTTCAGGTAGAGTGGGAGGGAGAGAAAGGAAGAGAGAGAGAGAGAAACATCGATGTGAAAGGAACACAGAGTGGCTGCCACCCGCACGACCAACCTGGGCCGGGGACAAACTGCAACCAAGGTACGTGCCCTTAGCAGGAACCGAACCCGGGTCTCTCTGGACCGCAGGCTGACACTCTAACCACTGAGCCTAACTGGTCAGGGCCCCAAATACTCTTGAATAGAGAGTTGCTCAGCAGAGTAAATATTAAACAATAGTGAGACAAGGGACTTCAGCAATTCACAATGGCCAAACCAACATAGATTTCCCATAATATTTGTCTTCGGATGTAGAAGACAGAATTAGAATGCCTTGTTTTTTTATTTTTATTTATTGAGGTATACATTTGAATGAGTTTGGATATATGCATACCTGTGATACCATCAACATAAACAAGAAAATAGACGTATCCATCACCTCCAAAAGATTTCTTGTGTCCCTTTGCTTTATGTGTGCGTGTGTGCAGTAAGAACACTTAGCATAAGGTCTACCCGCCTAACAGGTGTTTGAGTGCACAGTACTGTGTTGTTAACTATAGGCTCTGTTGGAGAGCAGATCTCTAGAACTCATTTACCTCGTGTAACCTGAACTTTATACAATGAGCAGCTTCCCACTTTGACCTCCCACCCCCTAGCAACCGCCATTCCATTCTCTGTTCCTACGAGTATGACTACTTTAGACACTTCATATAAGAGGAAACTTACTCGTGTTTTGTTTAAAATGGCCTCCCTTTTATTTCTCCTGGTCTCTTTCCCTTTGGTAGCTTCTTATCTTCTGATATCATGAGAGAGCCTGGCTTGGGCTGAATCTCTCACTCGGAGGCATTTACACTCATTTAATTAATTGAGCTGGTGAGTGATACTTAAAAACAAGACGACTGTCGCTTTCCTATTAGATAATTGCACACTGCCACAATGACAGTGGAGTCCATCATTCCCAAGACTACATATGAAGGGGTGGAAACTCACAATGAGTGATGATCTATAAACACTTAGACCTCAGTTATCTTTTATGTCACTTGAAAACACAAAGAAATGCAAAAAAAAGGCAATGCATGTCTGTTGTCCTATTCCCTGACCTGTTGGTTAGTTCCTCCCACAAAGGAGCCTTTATGATGGTGCGCCCAGGAAACCACGGGCGCGTTCTGCCAGAGGGAGCCTCGTACGCCTCTCCTACTTGAATTCAGCATTACTAAAGGGCACATTAACAACAGTAAATCTTGGCCCCAGTGACTTCGTGGCATCTCAATAAAAAGTGTAAAAGATTTTTTCAGAAAGCAAGTAAAAACTGATCAGAGATCGTTAAAGGCAAATTCCACCACCGCCACTTTTTTTTATTGTGTCTTAAGCTCTTTTCTCGGCATGTTAATCATTAACTAAATGAATGCATTCCAAATATCAGATAATTGTATTCACACCAAAGAGTCCATTCTTACACAAAACTTAAATGGAAGTCATCTTATGTTTAATAGAAACAGACGTGTATTTAAAATGAGAAGTGGTGAGAGCAGAAAACCTATAAAAATAGATTTTATGTTTATAGGAAGTAGAAGCAGCAGAAAGTCATTTTTAAAGGAATTACCTAATTGATGTGATTCTGGGCGATTTTATTCACTTCTTCACACTGAACTAAATTGTCCAATTTTTCTCCAATAAATATTTTACTTTCACAGTAAGAGCAATATGCCGAAGAATGGGCAAATCTAAGTTTATTTAAAGAACGTGGAGCCGAAGCAACGGGATTTATTGCATGAGCCAGAGTTCTGTTCACCTCTGTCTTCGGAGGATGTCTAATAAAAACATCCCTAAGATACTCAGACACTGGTCAGCCCTGGAAACGTTGGGAGCCTCAGTTTCCTGATATGTAAAACGGAGGAAACGAGAGTACCAGTCTGAAGGGACAGTGAGAACTGATCGTCTGTGAAAAGCATTAACACAAGGCCTGGCACGTAGTGAACACCCACAATAAGGCTAAGACAAAACCTGTTTATTCTTCCTGCTTGAGCTTGGAAAACATTTAGAGCTAGCTAATCTCATTGCAATATTGAGGATACAAAATCCTTCGCTTGGAGTTGTGTAGACCTGCTATACAAGTAATCACACATTTACAAAAATACAGCACGCGCTTCTGTGTAAAAGTTTAGTGGTTTCATGTGGTAAATTCGAGTCTGAAAGGGGGCAGTTGGGAGACCCAAGATAAGTGGCTTACCAACAAACACCAAGGGGCTTGGACGGTCAAACATGGTGCGAATGGCAAACGCCTGGGCTGTGGGTGGGGCCTCGGGTCACCGCAGGTCATCTGGGCAGGTGATGAGGAAGAAAGTGAATGTGAAGCAGGGGGCATGGGGACAGCCAGGCACCCATGTCTTCAATCCCAAGGATGCAAATGACTACAGAGGCCCTTGGGACCTTGCCAGAGGAGCTGCACACACATCGGGTCCAGGTTTGAAGAGCTGAAAGGAGGCAGAGCAGCTATGGGGCCAACCACATGCTACAACGCGCAAGGGCTTCACCACACCTGACGCCTTGCGTTGACCTTTGGAGGGTTCAGGTCTGCTGCTTCCCACCGCCTTCCCAGCCTCGTGCACATTCCTCCTGTGGCTGCTTTCACTCAGAGCCACGCTGCAAAGGGGGTTCTTGGACACATGATTCCAGTTTAGCTAAGCTGACTGTACAAAACCACCCCAGGGGCCTTCTGTTCAGATGCAGGTCTTTGTAGGGACAATGACCATTTTGATCCAGGGTCAGCTGATTTCTGAAACCAATGGCTCTGAATTTAAGTGGCGAGAGAGAAAACAAAAACTGCTTTTCTTCTTCCCAGGCTAATTGTCTCAGACTCTCTGAAGTCTACGTTAAAGGCATCACATCTTTCCGACGCCTGAGAAATTCAGGAGGAGTAGCTGACGTGCAGTCGGTTCTGCTCATTGCGCCGTATCAGTGGTTCTCAAACAGAATCACCGGAGGTGACGGCTGGACCCACAACAGAGTTTCTAACCTAGAGGTCTGAAGCATGGACTATAGTCTGTACTTCTAGCAAATCCCACTGCCCCCCATAACGGTTAGGGGACATATCGGAATCACCTAGGAGACATATCGGAATCACCTAGGGAACTTTCTAAAATTCAGGTAATCGTAGCCACTGCATCATCAACTCAGCATCTCGGTTTGGGCTGCGGGACTGGTATTTTCTTTTCAAAACTTTTTACAAATGATTATGATATGCACATCTACTTAAACACTACAGGTTTGGTTTTTTGAGGTAACACCATAGCGTTTTCCATAGTGGCTGCACCAGTCTGCATTCCCACCAGCAGTGCACTAGAGTCCCCTTTTCTCCACACCCTTGCCAGCACTTGTTGTTTGATGATTTGTTGATGGCGGCCATTCTGACAGGTGTGAGGTGATACCTCATTGTTGTTTTAATTTGCATCTTTCTGATGATGAGTGATGTTGAGTATCATATGATCTCACTCATTTGTGGAATATAATGAACATAACAGTCTGAGGAATGGGGTAGTCCCAGAGACGTGGAAGTGGGGTACAGACTGACAATCCCCAAAAGAGGGGGTGGTGGAGGAGAGATAAACCACAGAACTTATATGCATGTATGCATGAACAATGGACATGGACAACAAAGCTGGGGACAGGGCGGGGGGGGGAGGGGGAAATCGGTGGAGGGCAAGAGGAGAAACAGCTGTAACAAAAATAAATAAATTAATAAAAAAATAAAAATGAAAAAGCAAAGAAACTACAGGTTTGGAATTTTCACACAGCTTATCTCCAGCATGTCGATAGCTGTTCTCAGGAAGAAAGGAGGCTTCAGTGATCAAACATGCTGTGAAACTCAAATCTGTAGCTGATCCTTCTAAAACAGTCGCTGGTGCCCGGCATTTTGACTGATGAAGTAGCCAGAACAGCAACCTTATGAAGAAGGTACTGCTATTTTTTATTCCCATTTTGCAGATGAAGAGACTGAGGTATGGAAAGGTTAATAACATGTCTCAGGTCACAAGACAGTAAGTGGAAAAGTCAGGATAAAACCCAGGCACTTGGGCTCCAGAGTCTGGACTTTCAACACCATTCCATACCCATTTCCTCAAGGCCCTCAGCAGAACGCGCTCTGGGGATCTCCACGAGTGCCAGGCAGTCTTCTGCAAGCTTGTTTGACTACGACCGATTTCCCTCAAACCCCTTTTGCTCTACAAGACCTGTCCAGACCGGTGTTCCTGGAACACAGCCTGAGAAACACTGCTTTACAAACTCTAAAACCCATTTTTGGATTAAACTAGATCATCAAAGCATTGGCCGGCAAAAACACATCAGTCCTGTCTAAAACTTGCTCAACTAATAATTGAGCTCTAACGGGGAGGCATTGGCTTACATCATCAGCTGCAATGAAAATATAACCCCATAGAAATCATGGTAGTGCTTGTTGCAAGAACATGGTTTTTGTTTTTTGTTTTTACATCTCACAGTCTCCTGGTTGTGTGATTCCAGGCTTGATCTCAGGAATAAACGTGACTTTTCACATCTGAGCAACTGACTTGTTTTCATCTCAGGGACATTGTGACTCATATAACTGATTGTGTTTTGCTCCTGAATTTTGCTACTGGAGAACAGCACTCTACTCTTACAAGCACATTTAAGGCATTTATTATTAGCAATAATGAGTACTAAAAATAGGACCTTTTAAATCAGAGACCAATATTTTCTAGTAAATGATCACGAGGAGTCAGCAGAGGTGAACAATAGGAGGGGTGGGGTTCGAGAGGTGGACAGACATTTTATCTCCAAAAGCAAATTGAAATTATTTAAAAAATTGATTTTCTTTACTATTTAGCATACTGAGAAACTGTGCATTCATTTGTGAAACAAAAAAGCTGATGTTGTTTGTTTATTTGGCACTTTCCCCCCCAATAAAACGATATGATAGTTTCGCAAGACGTCTTTCACATTTGACTTTCACAGTGAGAGATAGAAGGTCAAGTCTTCAGAAATATTCAAGAGCTTCATCATTTTCCCCAAGGGCTTTTCTCAATCCTTTGATATTCAAATGTTTCGCTTTTGAAGCTTACACCAGTGATGTCCTCATCCGTTTCCCCTTATTTAGTTGTTAACTAATGTAACTCTGCCCCGTTCTCATTTGCCACTGACGTGACTCAGTTATCCAATCTGATTTTTTCCTCCTACTGAAGCCCTGCATGTTTTTGATTTGCAAGCTCACTGTACAGTGCACTCTGCATTGCAGAATGGCAACAATCACGGAGAGATTGATAGAGGACTCAACTGGCGAGGACAGACGCTAGGGTTAAGCAAGGGGACCATGTTCAGAGTGGACATTAATTAGTGAATATCTTCAAGACTTTGCTTTCCTTACGCAAGCCTTGTAACCTCTGGGACCCCGGGAATGAATTCAGATCTTGCCAACCTCCTCTTTGTAAAATTTCATAGTGTGCATGTTTGTACGTTGACTTCATCCATGTCTTTATTTATGACCCAGCTCTTGTATTTCTTCTATATTTCTGAAATGATTATCATCTATGTCACTTTGCTCTAGTTTGTTTGCATCTTCATAAGCAGAAGCAGAGCACTTTTGAAAGGGGTGAAAGGGGAATAAGAGGATTAAGTCAATGTTACACAGTTGATAATCTCTTCCTTCACACTGTTGGGTAGTGCCACATGGGTTTTGACTCTTCATGTGGCACTGCCTTTGAACCATGACATATTCATTGGGCACCACTCAAGTTTTATATTTCTAGTTAAAAACTTTGTGACACTTGGTTCAAGAGCCCATCATCCCCTGTTTCTGTTTCGCAAATATTTACACGGATCTGTACATTATTTAAATGCAAGATAGGTTCAGCTGCCAGCAACTGGGACATCCAAATCTAAAAGAAATGAGGTATAAAATGACTCGCTCTGGCTCTTTGTCCAAAAGGCAAGTGAGGAACATTTTAACAAGCATATGCAATCCTCACAGCTAATTATGATTTTTCTCATTGCGGGGTTTTAATTATTTTTTTTTAATCCACACTTTCTTTCATCCTGCATGGCAGTTTCATTGTCATTAAAAGTACTGCTCCTTTGTGTACATCCTCTATTCATATTCATGAGGTCAGGACCATTCAACCACAGTAATTGAGCGGTCTGATTGGCTGAATGTCCCTCAGTGGTTTGGAGTGATACTGATTAACAAAAGGCACCCAACTCTCTGCGATGATAGAAAGTATAATTATGCAGGACCCTAAACGGGGGACTCTAATCATCTCACAATGCCCATTGGATTGGCATAATATTATCTATCTTCTATCATGCCACTATGATTAAGTGGCATTTCAGTTTTCTTTTTTATGGGGATTACTCCCCATAAATACGTTTTATACCTACCAACACAACACAACTTCTTTCTGGTTTTTCTAGGGAAAAAAAAAAGGTTTTTATCTAGTATGGAAGTCAGATGTCAGAATATCTAAAATGACCATCACCAAAACTGGTAAGATACTTTTAGGAACACCCTGGTACATAATGACAGTGTTGATTTAGATACAGATTGTTTTACTGGCAGCTGGGTAAAATGTGGAACTGTTGTTGTTGTTATTGTTGTTGTTTGTGTCATGGTTTCTTTCTTTGATCTCCAAGGAGACTCCATCTTCTCCTTCTTCCGACTCTGGAACTACGGAGCTCCAGCCCAGCCTTAGTCTCTCTGGACAGCTGATACTTTATCCACTAAACAGTAAAAGCTGGGGAAAAGGGTTCAGAAGCTGTCTTTCAACTTTAGAATTCTGTGATTTTATGTAAATTAATGTCTATTCTACTTCATGAACTGGATGTTTTAAACCTTTATTGTTGAAAGTATTACAGATGTTCCCTCTTTTTTCCTCCATTAACCCTCTCCTCCCCAATCCCACTCCCTCCTGCCTTCCCCACCCTATTGTCTGTGTCTATTGGCCATGCATATATGCACAGACGTTCTTTGGCTTATCTCTTTCCACCACCCCCAACCCCCTTCCCTCTGAGGGTTGTCAGTCTGTTTCCTGCTTTCATGTCTCTGGATCTATTTTGTTCGTCAGCTTATTTATTTATTTATTTATTTCTGTTGTTGAAAGTATTACAGATGTCCCCCTTCTTTCCCCATTGAGCCTCTCCTTCCCACTCCCACCCCCCTTCTGCCTTCCTCACACTATTGTCTGTGTTGACTGGTTGTTCATATATACATGTAAGTTCTTTGGTTTATCTCTCCCTCCTCTCCCACCCCCATCCCTCTGAGGTTTGTCAGTCTTTTCTCTACTTATATGACTCTGGATCTCTTTTGGTCGACAGCTTATTTTGTTTATTATGTTCCACAAATAAGTGAGATCATGTGGTAATTGTCTTTCTTGAACTGGCTTATTTCACTTAACATAATACTCTCCAGGTCCTTCCATGTCATCTCAAAGGGTAAGAGATCCTTCTTTTTCACAGCTGCATAATATTCCATTGCATAAATGTACTACATCTTTTTTATCCACTCATCTACTGATGGGCACTTGGGATGTTTCCAGATCTTAGCTATTGTAAATAGCACTGCTATGAACATAGGGGTGCATATATTCTTTCTGATTGGTGTTTCGGGCTTGAAATATGAACTGGATTTTGGCCAGGATTCCATATCCTGCATGAGAGCTTGCATAAGGATCTTCAAAATGTTGTCTGTGCACTACAGAAGGGACATAAAACCAGTTCCGAAAGTGTGGGAAGAACTCATTAGGACTTTACTTATCTTTATTTTACTTTTTAATGTTTATTTTTAAAGTTGCCCTTACATTTTTTTTATTAGATATTTATGTGTCATATTTCCTATGATTATGAACACTTAATATACGCCAGGCACTATTCTAAGTGCTTTAAAATTGTTTATTATTGTCATTCTTCTTTAATCCTTAGAACAACTCTAAGAGGTAGATGTTCTTACCATACTGATGAGGAAATTGAGACACAGGGGTTATGAAAACTGCCTAAGATCATACAAAGTCAGAAATGTTTGAACTGAGACATCAACCCAGGCATGAGTTTAACTTCTTATTTACCCATCATGCAATACTAGTACCGTTATAGAATACAAAATAAACAAACACAGGAATAAATAAATCTTTATAATGTAAGAGGTGTGTCAGACAGACTCTAAAATAACTCTGCCCACTCTCCAAAATCCTTGGTTCCTGATGTTCCCAGGTTTGTATTATCCTGTCTCCTTGAGTATGTATTGGACCTGTGACTTGATTTTAATAAATGTAACAAAAATGAAGGGTTGTCACTCCCATGATTACATTTGTTAACAGATTTGCTCCAACAGATTCTCCCTTTGGTGGCTCTGAAGAAGCAAGCTGCCATGTTGTGAGCTGCCTATGGAGGGGCCACATGCAAGGGAACTGCGGGGGCCTCTAGGAGCCCGGGGTCACCTCCACACGATAGCCAAGAAAAAACAACAACTGAAGTTCTCCTTTCTACAACTACAAGGGACTGAATCTGCTAACAAAACTGCCTGAGTGAGTAAGCAGTCCTTCCCCAGACAAGCTTGACACTGTACCCCAGTGGACACTTAATTGCTGCCTTGCAGAGAACCCAAAAAAACTGCACCCAGACTCCTGGTCCACAGAGACTGTGAGATAATAAATGCATGTTGTTTTACGCCTTTACATTTGTGCTAATTTGTTACAATAGCAGCAGAAACTAATACAGAGAATGCTTGCTTATTTTTAACCTAAAAAGATGAGCCACTAAAATATATACAACTTTAGTTCTTCTCTGTAATCAATCAGATGGGAGCAGATAAATCGGTTTTAGTTTATTTTGTTTTCACCCTGGGAAAGCCAAACTTTCCCACTTAAAAATATTTTAAAAGCAGCATTGTTTCATGTGCAATGCTAAAAAGAAATCTGGGATTCTTTTCTCCTCGCTGTACACATTATTCACTTGTTATTTGAATTTCAGAAAGAATGCTCAGTATGGCCATCCTTCTCCCTTTCCCTTTTTCCTTCCCCTGCCCCCCCCAAATCCAACTGATTTGGTACATTTCTCCAAAACAGAGGGGCAAGTGACTTTCAAGCACATTCCATTTGCTTTATTCTGTTTTCATAATGCTGATAATACTTGTAATCACGGTCACCTTACGCAAGCCAACTGGCCTCAGACCCATATTCTTATGTAAATATTAATTAGTTGAATTATTGGTTCCAGAGTAGAGAAATTACTTAACAACAAACTTAATTCAAGAGGCGGCAGGGGATTCTGGGAAGAGAAAAGTTCCCAGCCTTTCCTGCTCTCAACTCCATTCCAGCTCATGATCTTCTCACTGAGCAGTTCCAGAGGCCAGCGGGCTGATGAGCTTGGAGAACATTGGTGGGAGGCATAGAGGTGCTTTTCTGCCCTGGTCCTGGGGACCAGCTGAGGAGCATACCAAGCACCCAAAAAGCACTTGGGAGTCCCAGTGCACTCAGTGAAGTTTGTCTTCTGCCCCTGGGATTGTCCTGGGTCATCCTGGTTCACAGGGGCCTAGGAAAAGTAGATAGAAAGACAAAGAGTCCTCTCTACTCCTCAGGCTGGGAGAACCCAAGATACAAGGAAAACAGACAGATTGCATCAGAAATTCTGAATATGTATTGGCTGCTGTACTGATAACCCATAGAGACCACTACCTTTTAATGTTCCTGTACAGCTGGAGATCAGATACTTTGGGAACACAATGGAGAAGAAAGAAAAAAAAAAATCTATATGTCTAAGCATAACTCAAGAGCTGGGAAAGGGAATATAAATAGAAGAGTCTCTTAATGAAACTGAGCAGTTCAAGGAGACAGAGGACAACTTGCACAATTAAAATAGTGAAGCGGGTTTAAGATCAACACAAAAAAATGCTTTCTGGGGATGAAAAGCATTATCTTGAACTGAAAAATTTAATAAATAATTTGAAAAAGAGGATAGTCAAAATTGACCTCAAAGATCAAATGAAAGAAATCTCTCAAACTCTAGAACTAAAATTTAAAAAAAAATTGGCAAGGAAAACATAAGAGGCTTCGGGTATGAACAAATGAGGCCTCATGTTTATATAATAATAATAATCACTGCAGAATAGAAACAAGAAACAGATGAAGCAGAGGGAAAATATAAACTAGTAACAGAAGAAAATTTCCCTGAGCTAAAGAATTGACTCTAGATATAAAGGGTTTCTCAGGAAAGATTCATTCGATACTTTCATAAGGATAGTCTTATAAAATGACTGAACTCAAGGATAAAGAGATAATCTTACTCTTCTTTTGGAGAAAGAACAAGTTACTTAAAAAGATGAAGCCTTGTTCAGCTGGTGTGGCTCAGTGCTTGAAAGTCGACCCATGTACCAAGAAGTGGCCAGTTTGATTCCTGGTCAGGACACATGCCCAGGCTGTGGGCCTGATCCCCAGTGGGGGGCATGCAGGAGGCGGCCAATCCATGTCCTTTCTCATCCATATTTCTATCTCTCTGTCCTTCCAACTTCCTCTCTCTCTAAAGTCAATAAAGAAAAAAAAAAGAAAAGAAAGAAAAAGATAAAGACTTAAAGTAGCATCAGACTCTGTAAAGGTCACACTGGAGTTTAGCCACTCAGGAACACTATTCCCAACCAATAACACGTATTGGCAGCGACAGTGTTCACACACTGAGTGAGCTAGCAGAATACCAGAGGGAGGTACTGAGAGCTTTCTCCTAGTGGGCTGGGCTGATCACTTGAAAAAAGTCTCAAGAATTTATTTATTAAAGAATGTATTCAGAGAAAGAATTATTTAATAAATGATTCCCGACAATTGTTTATCTATATAAAAGAAAATAAAACTGGACCTCAATCAGACCCTGTGAAACAATAAATTATAGATATTTGTATGACAGAGAAAATGACATAGAAATACACATCATGGTGTTATCTGGAACTAGAGGAGTTAGAGGAGTGTTTACCTTTGTATGTCTTCGAATGGCATAAAAACACTAAAATAAGTATATTTCTAATGTTAGCTTGAAACACATTTAATAAAAGTTTAAAATAAAAAACAGATCAAGCTTTCTTTTGCTTTCTTGCTTAAAAAACACATGTGGTTCTCTTTTGTGTTCAGTTTTTATTCGCTTTAGTGGAATTTTTAAATTTCAAAAGTAGTGCTTGGTTATGACAAGAAGTCAATATATATAAAAGTATCCTCTTCCCTTTTTTCCAGTCTGCTCCGTGCCCACCCTCTCCACTGCATTATCACTGGAAACCCTTGGCGTATATTTTTCAACTTTCTCTATATCCATATAAGCACAGAACAGGTACAGGTATTTGAAAAATGACATTCAGTGTGTTCATTGCTGCTGTCAGCACTTCTTGGTCCTTTCATTGGACAGAGCTAAAAACCAGGAGCTAGAAACTGTGAATCCCTGCAGGTAGCTTCGGATAAAGTATAGTAGGATTCCCTCTCGTGTTTCTCCTTCCATATTTGTACCTCCTTCTCACACAGCCAGAATGCTACTTTCTAAAACTATTTAAGATATTTACTCATTTGTTGTGTCTTATGGCACATGCAATATTGTTTCTTATTTACATTCATGTTATTTTCCAAAATAAACCTTCTAACTAATATTCAAGGTTCTTTTGCAGTTACTTTTACTTTTAGAGTATAACCCATAAATGGTATAGTTAGATTATTGTGTATAAACATTATTTGAATTCACTACTTTATCTGTGTGATTTTAAAGATAAGAATGCAGGATTTTCAAAATTGACCAGAGAAATTAATTCTCAGGTTAAGAAAACAAAATAATTGCCTTGAAGGACAAATAAATAGTAACCCACACTTACACTTATAGTAACACACCTAAATATCAAAGGTAAAGGTCAATCCTAGAAATAATCACAACCAAAATATATGCCTTCAAATGAACAACTTCAAATGCAAAAGGTTTTAAAGAAAAGGCATCATCACTTCTGAAAAGCATTCTAATGAATACAGAAGAGCAATATACAATGCTGAAAGAAAAGTTTTATAAGAAAACTTCCAACGTGCCCAGTCGGTGTGGCTCACTGGTTGAGCCCACGCACCAAGAGGTTGCCGGTTCGATTCCCGGTCAGAGCACATGCCCAGGTCATGGGCCAAATCCCCAGTGGAGGGCATACAGGAGATGAGCAATTGATGTTCTCTCTCATCAATGTTTTTACCTCTCCCTCTGCCTTTCTCTCTCTCTAAAATCAATAAAGAAAAGTAAATTAAACTAAAGAAAATTCCCAACTCATCTGCATGAAACAGCACAGGCTCCAATAGTACAGCAAAAAGTAAAAAAAAAAAAATTAACAGACCCGCATTCACAGTGGGAGCTTTTAACATACTTTATAGCAATGAGCAAGCGAAATTAAATATAGGTTTTATTTAATAACAGTTTATAAACTTGTCAATAAATATTTATAAATATTGCACCTGACAAAGAATACAGATTTTTTGAACAACATTTGGAACACATCTAAATATTGAATACACATTATACCACAAACCAAATCTCAAAAATCGTAAAGAATTGGTGCCTTATAGGCTACGTTCTCTCTGAAAAATAAGTAGAAACTAAAAGAGAAAGTCGAACCCTGAATAGAAGTTAAGCAAATTAAAAAGAGGTGAGATATGATTAGAAGTCAAAAAGACCCTATTCTAAGCCTAGAGAAGAGCTTCAGGTGATCTCCTCACAACGGGGCAGGGCTTTGTGTGTCTGAGAAAGGAGAACAGTGTGTCTGGAATTCACTGGTGGGGGAGGAGCGGCAGAGGGCATGCTGCTGAAAAGATGATCAGAAGTCAGACCAAGCAAACGTTTGTGTGGATCATGTTGTTTTATGGACCAAGATTTTGTTTTTGATCTTAAAACAATAGAAAAGCACTAAAAGATTTAAGAACCAGGCTGGGGTGGTTAGATGTGGATGAGGAAGGCTTACCTCCACCCGCTGCCTGGAGATTGAATGGAATCCGATGAGGAGAAGTCAGAGGTCAGGCAGGAAGCAAAGCTGTAGGTCAGGCAAGCAGTGGGACTTTGAACCAGGGTGGGAGCCGGAGAAGTCATGGAAATGAACATGGACTAGTGTGAGAGATGTTTTGAAGATATGTCAAGAAACCAGTGATGCTCTTCCTGGGGCTTGGGGGAAGAAAGGAGAGTGGGAAGGGTCTAATGTGCTGAAATAAATGGATGATAGTTCCAGCAGGAAGAGAGCCAGGTGTCACGTTCCGCAAACAAGTTGAATTCTTCCTTTTCTCTGGACCTTTTGTGTTGAATCCCAAACTTCTCTCTTTTATTTTAAATGCACCACACATCCTGCAAGACCCATAGGATGTCTGATTTTTTCTCCATTTATGGTAATTTATATTCATGTAGCACTCTCTGCCCTTTACAGTTTCAATTCATTACAGCAGGAACAGACCCAAGCAAGCCTGAAGGTCAGCTCGTGGGACAGGGTGCTCAGCAATGTGAACCTGGGAAACTGAGTTTTGATTCACCGTAAACATACAGAAATATACCAAATATACCACGGTTTTTCCCAGTTACTTGCATCTAGCAAAAAGGCACACATATACCCAGAGTCTCCAGAAACACTGAGAAGGGATGGGAGACTATAAAACCCTTGTTACAATGTCGAATAACTTCCCAGAGGACCGGTGTCTTTTCCTAAGCGGTAGGAAGTGGAAATCTTCCATTGAAAACTGCCCTGTCACCTGCTCTGTTCAGTAGCCATCTGTGCACACTAATTAATTTGTTTGCCCACATTAAAGAAGCTTGTATTCTTTTTGTGTTTTGTTGATATTGTAGGGCTTCAGTTGGTGTTTAAAAAAAAAAAAGAGAGAGCTGAGGGATTTATTTATGTGCAATCAAAACTGTGGAACTGCCTTTATCTGAAAACCATTTGGGTCTCTATTTATCTAACCAATTAGTGTCTTTTCTTTCTCCCTCCGTATTTATTTAGTTTGATAGTTTATAAATTTTGTTGTTTATTATAACTAGTTCTATGTTTCTGACTTTTTATGATAACAGGAGTGATTCATTAATCAGATAATATCACGCTCAGGCTCAAATCTCTCCCAGTGGGTTCAGATCATATAATTTGTTTAATAATAATGGGGCTCTGGCCAATGTAGTGCAGTTGGTTGAGTGTCATCCTGTGCACCGAAGGGTCATAGGTTTAATTCCCTGTCAGGGCACATACCTAGGTTTTTGGTTTAATCCCTGGTTGGGCATGTACAGGAGGCAACCAATTGATGTTTCTTTCTCACATCAATGTTTCTCTTTCTCCACCTCTCCTTCTCTCTCTCTAAAGTCAATAAAAACATGTCCTCAGGTAAGAATTTAAAAAATTACTACTACTACTACTACTACTACTACTACTAATAGTGGGCTATGACACTCGATGTGTTCCTTTCGCATCGATGTTTCTCTCTCTCTCTCTGTTCCTCTCTCTCCCTCCCACTCTACCTGAACAAAAAATGGAAAAATGTCCTCGGGTGAGGATTAAAAAAAATAAATAAATAATGGGCTATGAGGCCCTGTAGAATCTGACCCTTGACTACCTGTTCACACTCACTTTTCCTTCTCTTCTTAATTGACTGTACTCCAGCTGCATTGCCTACCTACACGGAACACAGCAGGCGTATCCACACCTCAGGGTCTTTGCAATTTCTGTCCTCTTTAGTTGGACTTGTCCTCCAGACTTTGATATGCTTACTCTCTATAGTAAACCTCACCAGTGTTTCCTAGTCGCTGGCTCTCTTTGACTTCTGGGTACACAGAGGCTTACTTTGATGACAGACCCATGGCATGTGAACACAAGAGCCCTGTCGCTACTAGTGAAGGGTTTCGTGGAACTTGGTTTCCCTGTTTGGCTCTCCAGAGCTCTGTTGCCTTGTCACGATCGGGAAGGACACGTGCTCCAGGGTCACTGCTCCAAGTTGTCCAACCCCGGTTGGCTGGCACTACTACGCATGGGCTTCAGAGCCCTCACCAACCCAAGTTCGACATCGATGTGGGCCAGAACAAAATTCTCCTTTGTTATTTTAAAGCACCGAGGGTTTGCCACTGCTGGTTACTCCAGCATAACCAAGACTCTTCGGACTGGATACATCCTAGTTAAATCTTTTCTCAAATGTCACTACATCAAAAATGTTTTCTCTAACCACTTTATCTCTGTTACCGTGTCTTAACTTGGAGTTATTTTTTTTATCAGATCTACTTTCCTCAATATAATGAAAGCTCTGTGAAGGTAAGGACTTTGATGTGTTTATATACTAATTGACATCAAGAGTAGTCTCTGGGATATAGTAAATTATCAATAGCTAATTGTTGGATAAATGAGTATTCATTGTGAAAACTAAAATACAATAGATATGTATAATTTAGAAAGCAAAGTCTCATGTAATTACTTCTCCCAGAAATAATTACCATTATTTACATTTTTTTCTAAATGTGTTTTATTTATATACTAACATGTGTGTAAACAATTACATATTTTGCTTTTTAAACTGAAATGGAATATACTCTTCTAAATGAATGACTCTGTAACTTGTTTCTCTATGTAAAAATCACTCATGGATGGTTTCATTGTTATTGTTTAAAGATTTCTCTTGCTTTTTAACTACTCCGTAGTATTCACTTTCTTAATAATCATGTGTTTCCCAAACTTTTTGAAACCCATTATTCATTTATTCCAGCTAATGTGTTCTGCCTGCCTGCCTGGCATTCCGGGGTCAGCAGATTTGGTAGCAAGCAAGAAGGCAAGGTTTCTACCCTCAAGACGTTTACACTAAAGTAAGAGTCAGATAATAGGCACAAATACACCGAAATATTTCAGATCATGATAAATGCGGTGAAGAACATAAAAACCAACATGGCAATGGGAGAGACACTGGGGACAGAGGCGGTCACAGCAGACTTCCGAAGGGATTTTTTAGCTCAGCCCAAAGGTGAAGGACATCTAGCTTTACATATATTCAGAGGGAAAGAAGTGTAGCAGAAGGTACTACGGGCAAGCTTGTTATGAGTGGGGAACAGAAAGGCCTGTGCAGCTAAAGTGTAGTCTGAGAGAAAGAGAGCATGATACACAATGACGTCAACAAAGAAGACTCTGATAGTGCGGAATACATAGTAGGTATTCACAAATGTAACTGGTAGATTCTTTGTGAACAATGAAACTTCCTAATCTCAAAGGCAAGACTCTATCTATGTAGAAGGAGAAAAAAACGTTCCATTTCAGTTTCTACTTATAGCATGCCATAAGATATATTGAATCTAAAGGCGGAGTAAAACTTTAAAATGTTTCAGCTCTTTTATAAGGCACCGTTAGGATGGTCATAAAATGTTTAGCCCTTAAAAATACTTTCTACAGCTCGGCAGTATGTCTAAGATAACTTTAAATGTTAATGAAATGTTTTATAAGTCCACTGTTTTTAAAGCTGTTAGGAGTTTAAGGAACTTCTTAAATACCATCTCTTAAAAAATAGAATCTAACTTAACTTACATACAGAAAATATGTCACAGAGGACTTGGTATATGAATCAAATTCAATTATTTTTTTTCTTTTGAGGAGAAAACAGAATTGATTCTGTACTGGCTTCAAGTAGGTTCTTGGAAAGACCTATTCCTTTCTAAATGAAAACATATCAGTGGGAATAAAACCTTTTATAGCCTGTAATTCAGAGGTGAACTTTTATGAAATCCTTTGGCATTGTGGATATATGTCCACAATGGAATCACATCACTGAAAGATATGGGCTATTTTGTTCCTGGTGACTCATTAGAATAAACTTGAGGGCAATAGAAGCCACTATTTATTTTATTCTATTTTGTTGTTGTTAAACTTCACCTGAGGATATTTTTTTCCATTGATTTTTTTTTTTGATAGAGTGAAAAGGAGGAAGAGAGAGAGAGAAATGTTGATGTGAGAGGGACGCATCGACTGGTTGTCTCCTGCACAACCCTGACCAGGGCCGGGAATTGAACCTGCAACTGAGGTATGTGCCCTTGACTAGAATCAAACCCACAACCCTTTGGTCCACAGGCCAACACTCTAACCCCTCAGCCATAATGGCCAGGGCAAAACCATCTTTCCATTCAACTTCAGACAGGCAAGAAGAGCATGCTGTTCTTATAGGCACCTTTTTTTCCCTAATTATTTTTTGACATGTTTTGTAATTCCCAGGAGTGACAATGTTCTGAAGTGACACTAAAGGAACAGTGAAGAGACAAGTTACGGAAGTGCAACCCAGGTCATTAAAGGGGAGTAGCAGCCCCAGGACAGGAATAACACTTACCTTCAATTTATAAAGACCCCTCATCTCTGTGAAGTTTCATGTGGATTTTCCTTGTTTAATAAGCTTCCTTCAGTACACTTTACATCTTTCACACCGGGAGATATACGGGAGTTAAATCAGAACAGCATGACAGTATTTTTGTCAATGATGGAAAAGCAAATTGCTCCTTTCAATTACTCAATTCCTTTCCCGCTGTGCCAACACACACAATCCAGTCAAAACTTCCAGAAGACATAAATGTCATCCCTCCCTCCCAGAGGATATTCTGGTCAAGAGCCTTGATTTCCCTTTTGGTTTGGTTTGGTTTTGCTGCCACAACTGAAGTAATGAAGGTGATATTCATTGACGGTGATAATTGCTGTCCAGCATGGGCTGTGATGTTAAAACCCAGCAAAAGCCTTTTCAGTCATGGCCCATGCATTTCAATCCAAGCCCTGGTTTTAGAACACTGGAGAACAAGGTGTAAATCAGTTTAAGAACACACTTCTGCATTCAAGGCATTGTGGTTTACAGCTCCCAAATGACCTCCATCTATCTTCCTTAGCTGTAGAGGTGTATAATTGAGCCAGAGAGAGTCCTGAGTAATGAGGTGCAGAGTGGGAGCTCTATCGCCGTGGCTTAATAACATAACTGCGTGTGCTCCTCTAATCCCCTAAAATGTAACGAAATAGTCTGGTCGTCCCAATTCTTCAGGGTGACACTTGCTGAGAGTCTATATTTTAAAACAGAAAAAGGGTTTATAAGCAAAAAAAAAAAAAAAAAGGCAAACTATAAATCTCTTTCTACAGGAGAGTTCTCAAAATGCAATCCTATAATCATAAGCCATTCTCTGGTAGATCAGAAACTAATCTGAATATATGCACTGACCTGTATTTCCTTTTGTAGGGAAATGATTTTTAAGCCTTTATTTTTCTTATGCCACAAACAGCTGCTCTTTTGGTCTCCAAAGGGACTAAGAGTGATAGCATTCTTACACTGTACTGCTGGGAGTTACAGCCAGACGACACGTTATTTCCAGTTTTCTTTTCTTCATTTTTTAAAAATTTGGTTTGGCCAGTGACACTCAGAAAATATCCATCTTAAAGAATTCCTTTTTCAAAGGAGCAGTTCACTTGCAAATGAGTGTGTGTGTTTTTCTTTTGAGGATACAAAGTTTACATGCATTTGTCAGGCCTCAACCCTGTGCAGATTGCTCTGTGAAGATGTTAGCAGAGCACAAAAACTGCACAAAGACATAACTACCTCCTGGTGGAATTCCCTGGGAGCACAGTGTTGGCTGAACATTAAGGATGAGCTTCTTAACACAGTCATTTAATATGAGTAATTGGAACTACATGAACGGTTTCAAGAGCTCTGAATCTCAACCTTCCTCAACAACGAAACCCTCCAAATTAAAAACAAATAACCTGCTTGCTGACTGTGCCTGAAATTCCATCATTGCAATTCAGTCCAATTGCATAAAATAGCCCCGGCTAACATGCACATCTCACTAGAAGGAGTAAATTATTAAATAAGAGTAATAAAAACAACTAACACTGACAGCTTACAGCATTCAGGAGAGTTTTAAGTGCTTTATATTATTTATCTTGTTTAGTCCTTAAAACAACCCCTCAATTGCCCTCATTTTACAAATGCAAAAATGGAAACAAAGAAGTGAATTTGCCCAAGGTTACAGTTGATGTAAGACAGAGCCAAGACTGTCTGATGTCAGAGTCCTTGGTCTTCACCACTCTATTAGTGTAAATAAGTTTAACAGATCTATTAGTGGGAAAAGAAAGGAGAATTGGGAGGGCTGGGAGAGAAAAGTTTGTGCTATGCAGAGCCTTCCTTCAGGACTTACAACTCAGCCTGGGACCAATATTAGGGGCAGTCTTTTGTTGCAGACCATGATGTCACCAAGTTCTCTCCTTAAAACCAATGCCACATCATTTATGCATTAGTGTGTCAAGATCATAGTAATGTTTTGTTTGCCATTTTCCACTTTGTTGACATTTGCAATAATAGTACAAAAGCAAACCATGGGCTAAATGGCTGGCAACTCAATATGAATTAAGGCAATGGAATCACACATTAAAGTCTTCTTTGACACACATTTTTATTTAAAAAAAAAAACTCCAGTTTCATTTAGGAATGACCTTGGTAAAGGGGTAAAAATTATTAATGTTATTAAATATTGACCCTTAAGCATGTGATTTTAAAATATTCTTTGTGCCCTGGCCGGTTTTGCTCAGTAGTTAGAGCGTTGGCCGGTGGACCAGAGAGTTCCAGGTTCAGTTTCAGCTAAGGGCATGTACCTTGGTTGCAGTTTGTCCCTAGCCCCCAATGGGGTCATTCGGGTGGCAACTAGTCGATGTGTCTCTCTCATGTCAATGTTTTTCTCTCTCTCTTCCCCTCTCTCTCCCTCCTGCTCTACTTGAAGATAAATGCAAAAAATGTTCTCAGGTGAAGATAAAAAATAAAAATAAAATAAAATACTCTTTGTAATAAAACAGGAAGTATGCACAAAGCCCTTCTGCTGAATACCAAAGTACAATTGTTGCCTCAGGAAAAAAAATTCTCATGTAGTTATTTAAGTTACAAGTTAAACTGGCCACAGTTTTCATGAAATATTCTTTTTTTCTTGGAAGAATGATTGACAGCAAACTTAGGTATTTAGTAGATGTGTTATCTAAAATAAGACCATATATCCAATGAAAGCAACTGACAAGATTTGATGTTGATAAAATTGAGTAATTCAAGAGAAAATTAAATGTTGGAAAACTTATATTGGCCATTATGAGCTTCTCAGCTTTCTGAAACGTGAAGATATTTTTGACTTAGCTCAGTAGTGGTATTAACAAATGTCACTTTTTAATAGTGTATAATGAAACATGTCAATGATTAGAAGATCTGCATAACTTAGTGAGCCAATTTTTTTCTGAATGATCAATGTATGATGCTACAGAATCATAAATGTTAACAGAGTATAAAAATATTGTTGATAGGATATCAAATGGGAACTATAAGGAATTTGGTAGGAACTACAAGAAGCTCAGGGTAAGCTACATCAACATGAAAAAAATGTATAGAAATTATGAATAAGAACCAGGCAGAAATGAAGAACATTATATCTGACATCAAGATTATGCCGAAAGGAATTAAAAGCTGACTTGATGAAAAAGAGGATCAAATAAGTGAATTAGAAGACAAGATAGAAAAAAAACACTCAATCAGAGCAGAAAAAAAAAAAAAAAAACTTAAAAAGCATGAGAATAATTTAAGAGAACTTTGGGATGATATGAAATAAAACAATATGCACATCATAGGGGTACCAGAAAGAAAATAAAGTGAGAGAGGGATAGAGAATATGTTTGAGGCCATAATGACAGAAAACTTTCCTAAACTGATAAAGAGAAAACTTACACCAGTTCAGGGAGCACAGAGGGTACTAGTCAATATGAACCCAAACAGTCCCACTCCAAGACACGATTTAATTAATTAAAATGGTAAATATGAAAGACAAAGAGAGAATCTTAAAGGCAGCAAAAAAATAAATAAATAAATTCATGGAGCTTATTGCCACCAGACCTGCAGTGCAAAAAATGTTAAAAAGACTTCTAGAAGAAGAAGAAGAAATGTGTATATATATATATATATATATATATATATATATATATATATGGACATAAACACAAAGAACAAAAATGGCGATAAATAAGTAACCATCAATAATAACCTTAAATGTAAATGGATTGAATGCTCCAATAAAAAGACATAGGGTAGCAGAATTGATAAGAAAACATAATATCTAGCTCTAGATCTAGCTCTAACTCTAGCTCTATATATGTGTATACACTCACACACACACACACACACGTATGCTGTATACAAGAGACCCACCTCAAAACAAAAGACTCACACAGGATGAAAGTGAAGGGATGAAAAAAATTGTTTCCATGCAAATAAGAATGAGAAAAAGCAGGGGTAGCAATACTTATAGCTGACAAAATAGACTTCAAAGCAAAGGCCATAATGAGACAAAGAAGGCCACTATGTAATACTAAAGGATCAATACAACAGGATATATCCCTGGTAAACATATGTGCACCTAAAATAAAATCACCTAAATATATCAAAAAGCTCTTGGAGGACAGTAAGGGAGAGATCAACAACAATTCAATCATAGTAGGGAAATTTAACATCCCACTGACATCACTAGATAGATCTTCTAGAAAAAAATCAACAAGAAAACAGTGACCTTAAATGACACAGTAGCCCTGGCCGGTTTGGCCAAGCGGTTAGAGCGTCAGCCTGCGGTCCGGAGAGACCCGGGTTCAGTTCCCACTAAGGGCACGTACCTCGGTTGCAGTTTGTCCCCGGCCCTGGCTGGTCATGCTGGTGGCAGCCACTCGATGTGTCCCTTTCAGGTCGATGTTTCTCTCTCTCTCTCTCTTCCTCTCTCTCCCTCCCACTCTATCTGTAAAAATGTCCTCAGGTGAGGATGAAAAAAAACAAAACAACAACAACAAAAAATGACACAGTAGATCAGATGTATTTATTGACATTTACAGAACATTTCACCCCCAAAGATGCAGAATATATATTCTTCTCAAGTGCACATGGGGCATTCTCAATGAGAGACCACATGGTAGGCCACAAACTAAGTCGCTAAACATACAAGAAAATCAAAATCATATCAAGCATCTTTTTGGATCACAACAGCATGAAACTAGAAATCAACTACAATAAAAACACTCAAAAACTTCCAAACACATGGAAGCTAAATAGCATGCTATTAAACAATGAATGAGTTATGGAAACAAACTAAAATGAACACTCAACAACCCAAAAATCTATGGGCATAGCAAAAGCAGTCCTGAGAGGGAAGTTCATAGCATTACAGGACTATCTCCAGAGACAAGAGAAATTTTTAATAAACTATTTAACCCTATAACTAAGAGACTTAAAAAGAGAATAGCAAGAAAAAACCGAAGTAGAAGGAAGGAAATAATAAAGATCAGAGCAGAAATAAATTACACAGAGACTAAAAAACAATACAAAATTTCAATGAAACTAAGAACTGGTTCTTTGAAAAGATAAACAAGACTGGTGAACCTTTAGCCAGAATCATCAAAACACAAAAAGAGAGAACCCAAATAAATAAAATCAGAAATGAAAGAGGCGAAGTAACAACTGATACCAGAGAAATACAAAGGATTGTAAGAAAATACTATGAACAACTACATGCTAACAAATTGGACAACCTAGGAGAAATGGACAAATTCCTACAAACATACAATCTTCCAAAACTCAGTCAGGAAGAATCAGAAAACCAGAACAGATCAATAACAATTAATGAAAGTCAAGCAGTAATAAAAAATCTCCCAACAACAACAACAACAAAAGTCCTGGGCCAGAAGGCTTCACAGGGGAACTTGACCAAATATTCAAAGAAGAGCTAACACCCATTCCCCAGCAAAATACTAGCAAATAGAATCCAGTAATACATTAAAAATTTCATACACCATGACCAAATGGGATTTATTTTGGGGATGCAAGCCTGGTATAATTTTCACAAATCAATAAATGTGATACATCACATTAACAAATGTATAAAAATCACATGATCATATCAATAGATGCAGAAAAAGCACTTCACAAAATTTAGCACCCACTTAAAAAAATTTTTTTTTCTTTATTGATTTTAGAGAGAGAGAAAGTAAGAGGGACAGAGGGATAGAAACACTGATAAGAGAGAACATCGATAGGCCACCTCCTGCATGCCCCCCACTAGGGATCAGGCCCACAACCTGGGCATGTGTCCTGACCGGGAATTGAACGGGCGACCCCTTAGTGCATGGGTCGACGGTCAACCACTGAGCCATACCGGCTGGACATCAGCACCCACTTTTGATAAAAACTCTCAGCAAAGTGATACTAGAGGGATCATACTTTAAAATGATATGATATCAGTTTCCACATTACAACTAACCTTTAAGAAATGGTCACCTGTTGGGTTTGACTAATGTATCAGAAAACAAAATCCACAGATAGCTGATAAAACTACTAAAATGTCCTTCCTTTTTTCAACTACATTTCATCATATGGCTGAATTTTCCTCATGTACTTCAACCAAAACAACATAATGTAACATATCACAAAAGTAGATAGAAGAATCCAGCTATTGTCGCCCTGGCCGGTTTGGCTCAGCGGTTAGAGCATCGGCCTGCGGTCCGGAGAGACCCGGGTTCGGTTCCCGCTAAGGGCATGTACCTCGGTTGCAGTTTGTCCCCGGCCCTGGTTGGTCGTGCAGGTGGCAGCCACTCGATGTGTCTCTTTCACGTCGATGTTTCTCTCTCTCTCTTCCTCCCACTCTATCTGTGCAAAAAAAAAAAAAAAAAAGACAAAGAATCCAGCTATTGTCTATTAAGCCAGACATTTAAGAGTCTTTTGTTTATTGCTGGCACAATTATAGATGTCTCCGATTTTCCCCCTCCCCTTTGCCCACCTCAACTCAGCTCCCAGCATCCCTCCCCTGGCCTTCAGCACTCTGTTGTCTGTGTCCATAGACTGTGTATATATGTACTTTGGCCACTCTGTTCACCTTCTTTGATCCAGTACCCCCAGCCACCCTGACCTCTGTTAGTCTGTTTCATGTATCCATGCCTCTGGTTCTATGCAAAATAATGCTGTTTTTCTCAGTTTGGTATAAAAATATAGTTGTCGATTTTATATCTCTTCTTATGTTAACATGTAATGGGTTTAGAATTATTTTCAAATGGATATATAAGCAAATATTTCCAAGTTCTTTTTAATTTGGAACACAGTAAATATTAATACACATAATTTATATAACAGATATTTGAAGTCTTCAATATTTTTGGAAGCATGTCAAGGGATCTGGAGACCAAAAAGTTTGAGAACCACTGGAGCATCCTTTAGAATGAATCGGACTTCCGACAACAGAAATTCTGACAGTGGCTTACTGGGCAGAATGCGCTCTTCTTTGTGAAGAGCTTTAGCCAGCAGTCAGTTAGAGGAAACAGTCTTGCATACCATACCATCTCCTCACTTTTGGTATCAGCTGCAAGTTTGAGGGGTTCCCCAAACAGCCCTTAATTTCAATACTTCGCTAGAAGAACTCACAGACCTCACTGGAAGCTGCTATGTTTGGTTTATTAAAGGGAAATAACACAGACTAAAATCAGCCAAGGGCTCTTCAATGTGGAGCTTCTGGCCATCTTCTCCCCATGGAGTCAAGGACAGTGTTAAGTTCTCCTACTACACATGACAACCCCTGGACAGTTGCCAACCAGGTAAAACTCACTCAAACCTCATTGTCCAGAGTTTTTATTGGGATCTTATCCCATACTGCCTGCATGTCTGATCTGTAGTCTCCAACCCATCCAGAGGTCAGGTTAATCCATTTAGTCTCCAGTCCACCCAGAGGCAGAACCAGTACCACCACCTCCACTAAAAAAAACCTCAGGCAAACAAAGATACTTTTATCAAGCATGATGATTCAAAGACTGAGGGATCACTGCCTGGTGGTCAAGGGCAAAAGCTAGGCTGCTCTTTGGGTAAGGCTACTTTTTCACTACACATTTTTTTAATAAACCACTTGAAGTAGGTGGTAGCAGGGCTGGTTCAACCTGTCAGTGATATTCTCAAGGACACCTCTTCATTGTGTTGACTTTTTCTCGTTCTTGTCGCCTGGGTGCGACATGGCAGCCCGAACTCATGGGTTCTATCCTTTTCCAGCATTTGAAGAGAAGAAGCAAGATGTGTGGGAAAGTTGTAGGGGGGAGAAAAAAGAAAACATTCCTGGAAACCTCTCAACAATGGCCAGAATGATGTCACTTCAACTTCAGAATGTAGATGAGAAAATGAAATAAACTTCTGGTGCTTCGGATGCTGTTTCTTGGGAGGGTTATGATTGGCCTAGTATGATCATGATTCGTCTCCCAGGGCTGAACTCATTGCACTCATCGAAATCAGTATTTCAAAGGGGGATGAGAATGACAGTTGGATAGAAAGAAGAGCACTTCTCATATGTTAATGTGCACACAAACCTTTGTTAAAATTCACATTCTAATTCAATAGATTCTGGATGGGGCCTGAGCTTCTACATGTCTTAAAAGCTCCCATGTGAACCCGACGTGCATCTGTGGATTAAAATTTGAGTATCAGGCAGTCAGGAAACTGTGTTTGCCACAGTGGGCCCAGAACAGAGACACAGGGAGTGTGTCTCCCACATGAATAAATCTGTATGCTGTCCAACTACTCTATGGGTTAAGTGACACCATAATGATAAATAATAGATTTTCAGATCAGATGATAATAATTGTTATAGGTTGAATTTACTGAGAACAGATTATGTTCCAGGGCATTACACTATTTCATTTCATCTTTATCACAATTTCATGAAGTAGGTATTCTTTTTTTTTTTTATAAATTTTTATTTATTTTTTTGTTACAGATATTTTACCTTTTTACCCCATTGGCACCCCCCACCCCACCCCACCTCCGCCCCGTCCCCAGCTTAGTTGTCCATGTCCATTGGTCATGCATACATGCATATAAGTTCTGTGGTTTATCTCTTCCCACCCCCCCACCCCCCCATCCCCTCTTCTGAGGGATGTCAGTCTGTGCCCTACTTCCATGTGTCTGGGTCTGAAGTAGGTATTCTTTTCATCGCTAAGGCATATATAAGAAAATAAAAACTGGAAAAGCTTAATAAATAGTCTGTGGTCAGTAGTTCTTGGTGGCAAATCTTTAAACTGAGTCTGTTTGTCTCCGGAGACTAAACTAAAAAAAACACTAGAATATTGTCAATTTCTCCCCTCACATCCATTTTTCAAAATAGACTTATTTGAGATATCAGTTACTGGCAGGACAGATATTAAACAGTAGTTTGAACCTGATCCTTATCCCACTTTTTCAATCACGTACACAGTGATTTATCAGCCTAATTTCCACTATGATACACACTAGGATTCCAGTGGATTTTATTCTCTTTTAAATAAGACATCTCTTTTCTAAATTGAGTGTCCTGTTAATTTGACTTCTTTCTAAACCTTCCCATCATGTTTCTGATCTTGGCAGAAATATAATTTTCTTAAGGAAATTGTGTCTTAGGATACGGAATACAAACAAAATGCACATGGAATGGGCTTCAGGCTTTTTAGTTGGTTTGTTTGCATTTCTCTTGTTCAATTGTTCATTCATGCGTTCAACAAATATATATTGAGCAGCTTCTATGTGTCAAACATTGTTCTAGACATAGATAATATGGATACATCTTAAAATATTTTTTTAAAAATAAGTGAGATAAAAATAATATTTTGTTGAAAAAAATTGCCACTGTTTCAGAAATGGTCCCTCAGCCATTTAATCACACAACCCTGTATAGCCTTCAACCAAGTAATAACCTATATGTCTACATCATCTGTGCTTGAACAGTCTCTTCCCACATGCTGATCTCTACAAACACCAGGCAAAATGCACAATAAAGGAGACGAAGTGATCTTTCTCAAGGACACAGCTATGTCTGCCGCTGTTTATTATAACATCCTTCTCTAAAAGCAAGATACGTCAAAAATGACTAGTAGCTTATCAATCTAACAGTAGAGAAATGCTCAAGTAAATTATGGGGCATCGCCTTGATCAATTTTTATACCATAAAGCAATTACAAATGATAATTACAACTTCTAACAACATTATGAAAAATATATGACATAATGCAAATAGGGCAAATGATTAAGATGTATTAATGAGAGGTGGTAAACAGTATATTATCTTCTATATTGCTAAATGTTTGATGTAGTTCAGAATGAAAAAGAGAAAACAAGAGCTAATGAACTGAAAGGCAGATGCAATCTTTTCAAGTTCTATCATCTAGAGAATTCATCCTACAATTTCCATCCTCACTGTGATGGTCTTAATTCAGGTTTTCCTATTTCTTGCCTAGATTACTGTAGCAGTCTCTTTTATCAGACATATGTTCATCAACAATAGGTTAAACCCTGGAGATATAGAAATGAAAGACTTCAACCTGCTCCAAATTGCTTATTCTAGGTTCTCACATTGTTTCTTAATTAAGTCTACCAGCTTCTGGATTCTACACTGCTTCTAAGAGTGACCTTGCTAAATTATTACTTTGATCATGTTGAAAATCTTTCAGAGGTTAACCATGGCCTCTGAATAAAGTCCAGTCTTCAGTGTAATATGCAATACCTTTCTCATATGACTCCTATTTGTTTTTCCAGTTACATCTGTTGCCATTGTTCTCCATCCCAATCTAAGTACCACGTCTGCTAAATCTCAGGCCATTCAATGAGAACATACTACCAGCACCTTCTCACTTTTGCTTGTGGTGCTGTTTACTTCCTCCAGAAGCCTGTCCAGCCCTTACTCACCTGGTCAACGATAGCTCAGGCTGAGTCTTCTTGGAAGCCTCCCTGTTTCCGAGAATGGGTCAGGTGTCTCTCCACCCCAGGTATTCTCATCATTAGTAAACCAATGCTTGGCAATATCATAAGGCTTATTTTGTATAGCATTTGCCTGCTATTCAATGATCATCTTTGGGACAGAGACAGTATCCCTCATTTCAGACTAGTGACTATACCCAAGGATTTTAGAGTCAAAGAGCTTAGGTTTATATTCCCAATACACCTTTTGGTTACTTTAAAAATAACTGAGTTACTATGTGTGATTGAAGGAGATAATATAGCTACAGAAGTTGGCACATGGTGATCACGAACTACATTTAAGATATTATTGTTTCTATTGTTTTTAATGTCTTTATTCCCACTATCCTTCCAAGAGGTCAATGAACAACGGAAGAAGAAAAATATGAATGAAAGAAAGAGTGGCATCCTAATTTAGGCCTGGTTGCTTTTGATCTGGGCAGTTCAGCTTGTGCCTTTGTGCTTTGAAAACTACCTGGACGGGGCATCCCCGCGAGAATGGGCCGCTGCACAGGGAAGGGCCATGAGAAGGGAAGAGAGGATGATCCAGGGAAACGGAAGCCGAATGTTGATTCACAAGTTGGGGCAGGAAGGAAAAGAAAAGAAAGAGGGTAATTGGAAGGTAAATTAGACTCTTGAAAGTTGCTAATGACAGTGTTGCCATTTCCTGTAATATGCAGTAGAAATCTGTGGAACTATCTTCGTAGACCCCTGCCCACCCCATTTCTTTGTCCAGGAAATGTCTTTCTCTATTTCTGATGAAGTTGAGTGGTTTGGGGTGGGTTCCTGACCCCAAAGCTGTAGCATGTAAAACCCGGGACTATGTGGATCACTGTATTCATAATGTCTGGAGAAGTATAAAGGCACCGTTTTGGGAGGAAAAAGGGGAGAATGAGTTGATCATGATGCTCTAGAAACGATTTCTCATGGTGTTTGAGGCTCAGATGTCTCCATGCCCTCTATCTCATACAGACACTACATGAAATGAATAACCTAGTATCCTTCCATTGACCTCTTTTTGTTTATACCAGTTTAATTCAGATTTCTCAGTTACATTGAAAAGAGTCATAACTAAACTTTGTTTACTTGGCTCCATTTACCACTGTATTCCTCTATGGACTTTCTGTTCTACTCATTCTGAACTACTCAAGATACCCAACCCTTCCTTCTTCTAAGCTGCTCCTTTATTTCAAAATTCTTTTTTTTCTTCCTATCAAAACCCTTTCATTTCTCAAGACTGCAGTTAAATACCACCTATTAAACTAACCCACCCCTGGTTCACCCACCCAATCACACATCTCTAGCATATCCTTATTATGCCATGTATTTCTTTATTGCTTCTTCTCATCCATTATTTTACCACCTGTCTCTCCAGTAGATTTTATTTCCCCGTGGAAAGGCCAACATCTCTGATGTTTAAGCCTTAGAACCTAGGTCATCGCACTTCGTTGGGCTCAATGAAGATTTGAGAAATGAGTGATTCAGATGAGAGGGTACCTGAAACCGATTTGTCATTGGCATCTCCCCAAAGCTGCAGGGAGGATGTTTTCTTTCTTGTGATATTTGTTCTTGCCATCGACAGTGCCTTCATCCTTTGTATTAATATCTGTTTTTCTGATTTTCCTTCACTCTTAACCTGCATTAGTCAAACTCTTTTTATTATAAAATTATTTATTCTCAGAGCCGGATGCTCTATTTCCTAAAGCAATACTTTGTTTGGATAATGTGATTAGTTCCTCAACCTTTGTTTCTATTATTATTATTATTATTTTGGTACGTGCCCCCAGCGGGAACAGAACCTGGGACTCTCTGGTCCATAGGCCAATGCTCCAACTGCTGAGCCAAACCAGCCAGGGCAAATGTTTTTTGTTTTGTTTTTTTATCCTTACCCAAGGACATTTTTTCAATTTTTTGTTCAGACAGAGCGGGAGGGATAGAGAGGAAGAGAGAGAGAGAGAGAGAGAGAGAGAGAGAGAGAGAGAGAGAAACATCAACGTGAAAAGGTCACATAGAGAGGCCACCACCTGCATGACCCAACCAGGGCCGGGGGTGTTTCTCTTATTATTACCAGACCTTCCATTCACATTATTTGAAATGTTTCTTTTAAAAAATATATTCAACCTGGACATTAAATTTATTTCAGTTAAATATATGTAAAGTCAATATATGGATTCTCTGGTGTTTACATTAAGTTCTGTTCTTTTGTACTTTGTATTTTATGCCACAAAAAACTGAGGTTGGGAGGTTGAGTAAAGAATACGACATACACTATTCATATATTATCTCAATAGAACAGTTTACAATCAATACATATAAAATAATCTCATTACAATAAAATTACATTGAAGATCAATTGTAAATTTTGGGTAAAGGAATCATAATTCAGAAAGACTTGTTGAGATTTTGAGGGTGGAGAACACTTAAGTATCAGAAGAACTGAGTTGAAATCTCAGATACTTCACTTACTAGTTGCATGACCTCATGCAATTGGTCATGAATCTTCATAAGTAAATTTAGATCTGAAGCAATGTCTAAAGTATCTGAGATAGATTAAGAGCCTTAAATAGATTTGACTACATAAAAGTAAAATTTAAGTATTAAAAAGCTTTATTAATTAATAAATTAAAAAATTTTTGTATGGTATCATATTTAGATATATATTTTGTTTTCTATTGCATTAATATATTAAAATACTAGTTATAAGTTAATAAGAAAAAGATAAAATTTTGGATAAAAAAGTGAACAAATAACAAACAATTTACAAAAATAAACATACGAATTATCAACACACCTTTGGGGAAAAAATCTTAGATTCATTAGAAATAGAGGTATGTAGGTTAAACATTTTAAAAATACAAAATATTTTAAAATAGTTAATTATAAAAGATATTCATACATTGGATGTCCATAAATTAGAAAATAGTAATATTAAATAAGGAGAAAATAGGAATTTTTACACATTGGTGGGGGACAGTTACAACTGGGCACTAAAACCTTACAAATGTGCTTACTTTATACTTTTGATGTTGGAATTTCACTTCTATGGGTTAATGCTAAAGAAATAGTTGAACACATGTACAGCAATGCAGTGGGACTTTTGGTAGTGTTTTATTTTTTTTATTGTCAGAAAATTAGGAACAGTCCAAACAACCAACCATAAGAAAAAGGTCAAGATTAGAGGTATTATTTGGCACTCTGTATAATGCCATATCGGTCAACCATTTAAAAAGTGTTGAAAGAATATTGCTCAACATGAAAGTATATTGGAGATCAAAAAATTATGAATTATAGAATTAGAAAAAAAAAAAAAACATGCCTAGATAGGCTGATGTTAGGACTTTGGCCGATGGTTTTTCTCAGGGTGGTGAGATAAAGGGTGAATGGCGGTTAAAACAACATCTCTGTCTGTTCTGTGTTCTCCAAACTTTCTGTATTAAGCATTGATCCAGACACTTAGAGCAGCCTTAAATCCTCTTTACGGAAACCACTGTCGTGGCCTCGGCTGCATGCAGGTGGGACCCCACCATGTCTTGTCACTTCACAGTGTCTCAGCTCTTCTGTGCGAGCAGATGACAAAGAACATTAGCGCCCCGAGAAGGAACCCTTAACCATTGCGGGGGGAGTCATTAGATGAATCCTCTAATCTTCTCTCCCTCAGATGGACAAATGCTGACATGCATTTTTAGGGCCCCTCAGCAGGTCCAAGCAACTGACCCTTGCAGTGGTGTCCACAGTAGGGTCCATATCGCGGTCACACTTGGAACACCAGCACCAGGACCGACTTTTGCATCGGTCTTTTCTCCTGTTTCACTCTCCCCTGTTCCTCTTTCCTCCTTCCAAATAAAGTTTCTGCATTCAAATGAACCTTGTCTCGGACTTTGCCTTTGTGAGCACCCAGGCTAAAATGTGCATGCGTTCCTTTCATCAGGGTAAAATACAGTCATACTAAAGAAGTTTGATATAATTTAAAAACAAATAATTAAAGGCTCACAGCTCTATAGCACGTGCATAACAATGGCACCAGCATCTGTCCTTTTAGTGGGATTTTTTTTCTCCTGAGCTTCTGAAGCCACAAGGTCCTCTCTGCTGCTCATTAGGCAAGTTCAATATTATACAATGTTTTGCCCCTAAATTATTTTCAAACTGTTTTTTTTTGCAGGTGTTGGAGTCACTAATAAAGACACAATTCACACAGACACCGGATGGAACAACACTGTAGTCACACAGTGAAGACACAGCAAGATTGGCTGCAGTGGGGGGTTGGTCCCCACGGCCAGCAGGCCTCCCCTCACAGCCAATGCAGGGAGATGCTCTGCATACACCCCTCTTGCGCTGCTTATTCCCTCCCCACTGAGCATAGATACAAGTGGAGTTGGCCAGGTGCCATATGAGACGCACACTTAAGCGGAACAAAGAAGTACACATCAAGCCCAGAACACAGACACATATTCCCACACAAAGGCGTGTGCCCCGCACAGGCTGGGAGGGCTCTTTATCGCTATAAGGAGAAGTCATGAGCATATTCAGACCCATCCGTGCAGAGGCTGGAGAAGCTGCACGGTGTGACTGTCTTTCCCAAAAGAGTTCTGTGTTTTAAGACGTGATGTGAATAGGAAGTAATCCCACAGCAGCCCTGAGCTAAAACCAGCCTCTAGGCTTTCTGTTCTGTCTAAGTGAACCTTTTTGTACAGGTCAGTGGAGTTATTTCACAAGAGTACCTACCTTTATAGGATTAGAATGTTCTGTTCTTTTTCTCGTGACCTCCCCTTTCACAGTAAACCTTGATAACCTAATTCAGTAGTGCTCGAAAGAGGCATAGAATGTATCATTAAAATTGATTGATGGCAGTCATTTCCCGCGTCTCAGGGAAAATTAAATGTATAGATATCATCGTTTCCATTTTAAGTATTTCTGCCACAACTCTGGCCCGAACCTCTGGCACCTGGTATCATCGGTCCCTACTAGAATATAGTGTCCGTGGTATCTGATTTAGTACAATCACATATTTGTTTTGTAATATATACTGACTACCTTTTGGTGTTCTTCAAAAATACCATCCCTTTGTGTGGCTGCGTCACTTGAAATTGTTTGAAGCCCTATCCTATCGGAGCATATTTTAGCCATTGCTCATTCTATTTAGCTTCTTAAATACCTGTGTGTTTTACAAGAATTGTCCTAACGCTATTGGGAATCAAAATGGGGGGATAACTAGAACCTGGCCAAGAATTCCCTTCAGGCCTTCTGACTTTGAACCATATTTTGTTTCCTCTTGTTGCCTCTAGCAGGAGCTCTAGAGAAAGACCTAGAGAGGAGCTGGCGTTCATCTGATGCAACCTCACCACCTTCTGGTTAAACCTCTGATCCTAGTTGTGCTGGCCTTACTCATAATCAGATAATCATTAAAAGTAAAAATGTAATAATACAGTGCACATTGAAGGGTAAATTCTGCAGCAAAAACCTACTTTAAGAGGTGAACTGGCTCTGGCTGGCCTGGCTCAGCAGTTAGAGCGTTGGCCTGCAGACCAGACAGTCCTGGGTTCGGTGCCTGCTAAGGTCATGTACCTCAGTTGCAGTTTGTCCCTGGCTCCGGTTGGGGTCGTGTGGGTGGCAGCCACTCGATGTGTGTCCCTCACTTCTATGTTTCTCTCTCTCTTTCCCCCTCTCTCCCTCCTGCTCTCTCTGAAGAAAAATGCAAAAATGTCCTGGGATGAGAATAAAAAAAAAGAGAGAGATGAACTGATGTCTTTTGGGTGAGCAGCGGCCTGCCTCAAGAAGCTTGAGGTCATGCAGGACTGACGCATTGAAGACGCTGAGAAACCCAGAGAAATCTGCAAGGCCAAAACTGTCCAACTAAGTGAGCTACCTGGAATAGGTATTCAAGAGAGCATAACAACCATTGGAGAATTAACCACCACTGATGTATCTGAGGCATTATGAAAACAAGTAAGGGGGTAAGTGCACTCTTGTCAATAAATACTGCAAGTGCTTCAGGGATTCAAGTTCTGAAAGCATCCTGAAAAGTTTCCATTATAGCCAGAGCCCTTTCTTCAAGTCAAATTTCAGAGGAAAATCCAACCAGAGCTATTCTATTTGAATCGAGAATGTGAAAACCGGAAGCCCCTGCGACGGTTCATTTTATGTGTCCACTTGACTCGTGTCATCTTGACCCGTAGAGTGCTCAGGCATTTGGTTAAACGGTATTTCTTCATGTGTCTGTAAAGGTGTTTTCAGATGAGAGTAACATTTGAATCCGTAGACTGAATACAGCATATTGCTCTCCCAGATGTGGGTGGGCCTCGTCTAATCCACTGAAGGCCTGAATCAAACTGTAAAGGTGCAATAAGAGAGAGTTCTTTCTCTTTCTGCCAGACTGTCTTCAAACTAAAGACAAGCTGTCTTTTCCTCCTCAGTCTCACACTCACATTGAAACTTGGACCATCAGCTCTGTAGGTTTTCAACTCTTCCAACTCAGGCTGAAACGCTATAATTGGCTTTCCTGCATCTCCAACTTTCCAACGGCAGATCCTTGGATTTCTCTGCCCCCATAACCGTGAGAGCTCATTCCTTATAATAAATCATTATCATATTTGCTCTGTTTCTCTGGAGAACCCAGACAAATATATCCCCCTAATCTCCCTCCCAATTTCCTCCCCATTCATCCTCTCCAAGAGCTAGTATGAGTGCATTTACGCAGATTGCTGGATGGTAGCTCTAGCCAAGAAAAAATGTGATAAATTCCTAGAATATATACCAGTCCTTCGTGTCAGAGCAGCCTCTGGCATGAGGATTACACTAGGATTTACTGGTCTTGGCTCATCTATCTTCCTGGATTGTCTTTGACTGCCTGTCAACTCTGGAAATTATTTACCTCCCCGAAGTTTAGACTAATCCTTAGTTTTCTCCCTTTCATTGCCACACCGCTTATTCACCTGTCAGATGGCAACTGTATTTCTTTTAGCTCCAAGGAGTCTACTTGCTTTGAACCTCCTCTGTAGATTATAGGGTCTGAGAATGTTAATTTCTGGGAATTCCACAGACTCCTTTTAACCATGGGCGAAATCCAATCACAGCTTTTCAATTTTGTGTCTTTCATGTTTCTTTAAATCTGCACCTATCACTAAGGAAACATAAAGAGAGAGGAGATGAGTCCACAGCATAATTTTCCCAGTGTCCCTCTCCAAGGATGTACCCAGATTGTTCCTATGAAGTCCAGAATGCAGAGATGTAGAGGGATAATTTCCTACTTTTGTGGATGAATGGAAAGAGAGGGTGGGACCCTGTTGTCAAACCAGAACCTTGGGCATCAGTCTAACTCTTCCCTACCTCTTGCACCCCACATTTAAGCCATTACAAGGTGTGGTCAATTCCTCCTACTAAATATCTCTCCAATTCCCTTCCTTTTCTCTATTTTCATTGTCACTGCAGGGAAGTCATACCTCACTTAAGGATTATGTTCCCCAAACAGTTGAGGCTAGATGTAATTCGTGGCTAGTTATGGTTACCCCTGAGAATTCTTCAGGAAGGCACCTCAGTGGAGACAGACATACTGCTTCTCAGCAAATCCAACAGTTAGTTTTCTCTCTAGTGTTGGAACAAATTTCTGATTCTTCACTTGAGCACTAAATAAAGACTTTGATTTGTATTCAGGGGCCATATTGGGTGTAATTATATACATCGATGAACACTAGAATAACGTTTAGCGAGATACCTGATTTGGGTTTATCTCTGGGACACACCCTCCTTTTATTGGATGGTGGGGTGGAACAGGTAGGATTGCTTAAACTGCTCTTTTTTTACGTCTTTTTTTCTCTCTCCAATTTCCTCCTCCCACTTTGTCACTTAAAGCATATAATTGAATTCCAATAAACATATGACAAAACTCCTCTGTGTTTATTTTAGGGTACCAACATCTCTTGTCTGAATTACAAATGGGCTCTTCTAACTAGACTCTCATGCTCCAGTATTGCTCTTCTCCTCTCCATTCACTGCATTGTGGCAGAAAGCGGCTCAGAAGCACAGATTTGATCATGACTCTCACCCTTATTTTCCTATGTAAAATCTTCCAAGGGTGTCCCATTGTCCTCGGGATTGACTCCAAGTCTTTGGAACGACGCAGGAGCCAGATGCGGTCTTCTCCCAGTTCTTGGCATGCCTGTTCTCTCACTACCCTCACCCCATGATCACTTCCAGTGACAATGAACTAGTTGCACTCTCTAAAATGGCAATACTTTCCCTTGCCTTTGGGCCTTTGCACACAGCCTCTGTTTCCACCTTTGCCTGGCTAACTTCCTTTTGTCCTTGAGATACCAACGTAGACATCAGCTCCTCTGGGACCGTTTTTGTGTATCTCTGGCAGTGCCACTCCCCACTCCTGGCTAAGCCTTTGCATTTCCAACCTACAGCTGGAAGCTCAAGGTGCCCAGTTGTTAAAGCAATTACTTAAAATTCTCAACACCTTAAGGAAAGTGAGAGACTTAGAAGCAATTTTCTCCTATGGGACCATACTATTGATTTATTTTCCTATAATACCAGCTAATTTACAGCTCAACAATAACAATGATTATTATTATTGCAACAACATCAACAAGAACAAATACTGATGTTAACCATATATATACCAGGCATTGTTACGAGGTATCTATATTTACATATAATAAATATATTCATAGGTATTCTTTTCAGTATGCACAGCATTGCTATTACATTCTCATCTAGCAGATGAGAAGCCTGGGTCATGGAGAGACAAATTAACTTGCTTGGTGAAGACAGAGACACATTTATACTGCTTTTCAGTAAATTCAACACCGCCAGTCTTTTTTCCAGTGTTAGAACAAACTGGGAAAACCAGGACCCAAACCTAAAAAGTCTAATTCAAGAACTTTCTCACTCATGTGCCTGCACTTGGCTTCTCTCATTTGGTTGGACTCACTTGCGGCACTGACCTCAGTTTGCCATTTTGTCCAGCCGACAGTTACCTCCACTTGCTAGCAGCTCAGTGAAAATTCATGAACAGAATTAGTATTTTTTTAAAGCCTTAATGTTGAAAGACTTATTAAATAACCATGAATCAGTTACTCTCCATACCCTCCCCTACCATTAACGTTTACCATAACCAGGGACCCATAATCGCAACAGTCTCTCTTTTTAAAAATTGTTGAATTCCATGCACAAACATGCTGAACATTACCCTGGACTTTTCTTGATCCAAGCTTATGCTATTTGTATTCATTAAGACAGACTAAGGTTTTGTTTTTTTTTTTTTTTTTCATATTTATCACCAGTTTGACTTTCATCACTGAGGCTTACTCTGCTATCAGCAAGATTCCTGGTTTCCTTTGCAAGTTTTCAAAGAGAAAATCTAGGAACACAAATGCATTCTGGCAGCCAGAAGTCTCTAATTTAGTGTGTGGGTTCTAGCGAGATGAGAGGAGCTGTATTTTAGGATAAAACAATTAGATAACCCTGAATTAAAACTGTGGTGTACTCATCACATTCTTTTCTTCGATTCATGTGTAATGTAAATGCACTTGACATGATTCAATTATATCTTAACCTCCTGATTGCCAGAGCTAATCAAATAATAAAAGTGTAATATGCTGGTCCTATTTACAAAAGTTGTATAGAGCCATTGACCCTGGAAAGGACATCTTACCTCTAATTGCGCATTATGGGCAACGTGGCCCCTGACAATCATAAAGAATAACCATTAAAACGCTAAAATAAGATTATGAGTTCAACGAAAGGTAGGGGCTCCCATTATATTTTATGAGTATTAAAGGAAGACAAGGAGCATAAATGAGGACAAACTATAGCATCTTTTTCTTGGTCTGCAGTGTGGCTCCAACCTTAGAACCCTTACTTCCTGTGATGACCGAATGTCTGTAATAGCTGGCCTATCTGAACAATCTCATTAGGGAGAAAGGCGTCATGCTTTCTTCTCCGGAGTTTTCTGTTGAAGTAAGTAGAAGACTAGCTTAGGAAGAATATGATATGCACATCCACAACCTTTTCAATTTCACGCCTCTGCAAACGGGTTGGAAACAATGAGTGTCATCTAAAGTTTGAAACGTGTCTCCCATGTGCAATGACACATGGCTGTTACTTAGAAGGAAGTCTTATGGGCTATTTCTCTTCAGCACTCTGCCACCAAACATGCCCCCAGGGAAAGAGTTGTCTGGCAGAAACTGTCACCTTCTGGAGTCTGTCCAATGCTAAGCTTGGGTTTGTGTACAAAGAAAGGCACTGTATGGTCTCAAAAGTGTGGTCTGCCTCTGGCTTGTACTTCTTTATTAGAGGAAAGATTCTCCCTTTTATTCTTCCTATGACCTTAGATTCAAAAAGAATAGAGTCCTGAGATTTGGAGCAATAAATTCTTCTCATCTTTCAGACTAGACTGAAATTGCCCCTCTCTATCCCCTAAACACCTGACTATTATAAACTCCCGTTGGCCTGCTGTTATTTGTACTCTGTTAGCTTCTTACTCGCTTCTCATGTGTTTGTATCTTATCTTGCCACGTGGACCACGAGTTCCTTGAAGGCAAAGACTCTCTTATACAGTTAGGCATCCCCATAGTCCCTAAGCTCAGCACCTTACACATCATAGGCACCAACTTACTACGTTTAATGCTTAATTTATCAGAAAGAGCCACTTGCAATAAATGTAAGCTCCAAATTAGAGCTATTGTGCCTCAGATCAGTGCACACTTTAATGTGCTCATCAATTACCCAGGGAAGTTGTTAAAATGTGGCTTCTGGCCCAGCCGGTGTGGCTCAGCAGGTTGAGCATCGTCCCATGCACCAAGAAGTCGCCGGTTTGATTCCTGGTCAGGGCACATGCCTAGGTCATGGGCCCAAGCCCCCATCAGGTGCATGCTGGAGGTGGCCAGTCGATGTTCTCGCTCATCGATGTTTCTATCTCTCTCTCCCTCTCCCTTCCTCTCTTTCTAAAAATCAATAGAGAAAAATTTTTTTTTAAAATGTGGCTTCTGCTTTCCGGAACTGTGCTGGTGCCTGGGATTCTGCATTTATAACTGCCAGAGAAGGCTACTGCCATTCATTTGGATATCGCACTGTGAAGAGCGAGCTCTTAGACATGAAGCAAATCTGACATGAATAAATCACTGCTCAGTTGTTTCTTAGCTTTTGTTGCTTTTGCAAGGTCAGATGTAGATCACAGTTCTGGTTGATGTGATTTACCCAGGTTAGAGATTTTTAGAAATATTCAGGAAACCGATTCGTGGTCTTCTAGACAATAATGAGAACTAATGTGGCAGGTGCTCACTGAGGCACTAATTTGCATTTGTTCCCTGTATTTCTCATTCATTTGTTCTGAGCAAGTAGTCAAGCCCATTCAAGTTCTTTGCTTCAGAGATGCAGGACGGCTGAAGGTAACTTTTCCCCTGTCTCTTTTGAAATCTGAGTGATTAAAAGACCATAGTTGGCATTCTTTGGGGAAGGGAGGAGAGAGAAAGAAAGAAATGGGCAAACTTGTCTCCAGGCCCGGGAAGGAGAGGAAAATGTGTGCCTTTCATTAATTTAAGAATTACTAGGGAAGTGAGCAGGGCATCTGCAAGAGGCATGGACAGTCTGTTCTGTCACGTGCCTGTGCTGGGGATATTCGGACCCCAGAAATGGGCATCTCAATCAGCCTGGGTGGACTGATGCTTGGAAGGGTCTCCAGTGCTTTGGCACCGTACAACTCTTCACTCCCCTAACCACCACACGAACACCCACTGCATTAACCAGTTAAAAATGCAAAGGAGAGAAAAGGGAAGAGGAATCACAACAATAATTTAGAATACATTTCTTTTCAACCTAGCAAATGGAGTTTGGAACTGGGTTTAATTTGATTTTAAAGAAATAAATCAAGGAGATATTTCTTGTTTCACCAAGTGTGTGAATTAAGATTAAAACTTGATTACATATCTGTGAAGTGATGTCTAAAAATGAAATTAAATCACGTCACCTCATTCCCCCTGACACACTCACAGAGCAGCCCCATCTCTCAACCCACCAATGGCTTTCTTCCCCACTTAGAATAACATCCAGCTTCCTCTCCATGAACTGAGCAGGCTGCAGTACACAACACCGACCAGGGTGCTGGCCAGAGACACGTGGCTGATCTGAACTGCGATGTGCTAAAAGACGAAAATGCCTGCCAGATTTCAAAGATTTAATACAGAAGAAAAGAATATACATTTCCGATTAATATTTTAGAGTGATAATGTGTTGAAATACGTTGGGTTAATTTCACGTTTTTTTTACTTTCATAATTGTAGCTGCTAGAAAAGTTAACATATGTTAACATTACACATTTTACTTCTCTTGGACCACACTCTTCCCCAGGGACTACGCTCCCCAGACCTCACCTCCTATCTCTCCTTCCATATTGTCCCAGCCTCACTGAGCCCTGGGGTCCCCCAGGCCACAGGGAGCCCGGCCGAAAAGGCATGGCACATGTGTGGTTGGCTCTGTCTGGAAGCCCTCCAGCCCTGCTACTGCTTGGCTTTGTCCTTCAGCGTCATTCAGCTAAGACTGCTGAAATGTCACTTCTTCAGGGAGACATTTCTTCTTTTCATTTTTTAGGATACATCTTTATTGTTGAAAGTATTACAGATATCCCTCCATTTTTCCCTCCACTGATACCCCCCTCTCTGCTTCTGCCCCTACTGCCTTCACCACACTGTTGTCTGGGTCCATTGGTTGTGCATATATGCGTATAAGTTCTTTGGTTTATCTCTTCCCACTCCCCACCCCACTTTTCTCTGAGATTTGTCAGTCTGTTCTCTATTTCCATGTCTCTGGATCTATTTTGTTCAACACCTTATTATGTTCATTATATTCCATAAATAAGTGAGATCATGTGATACTTGTCTTTCAGTGACTTAGCGTAATACTCTCCTGGTCTCTCCACGTTGTCTCAAAGGATGAGAGATCTTTCTTTCTTAGAAGCTATTGTAAGCAGTGCTGCTATGAACATAGGGGTGCATATATTCTTTCTGATTGGTGTTTCAGGCTTCTTTGGATGTAGTCCTAAAAGTGGAATCACTGGGTCACATGGCAATTCCATTTTTCACTTTTTGAGAAAGCACGAAATTGTCTTCCATAGTGGCTGCACCAGTCTGCATTCCCACCGGCAGTGTACTAGAGTCCCCTTTCTCCACACCCTCACCAACACTTGTTGTTTCAGGATTTGTTGATGGCGGCCATTCTGACAGGTGATATCTGCCAGAGTGAGGTAATGTCTCATAGTTGTTTTTTATATGTGTGTGTGTGTGTGTGTGTTTGTGTATTTTTTTTATCCTCACCTGAGGACATTTTTGCATTTCTCTTCAGATAGAGTGGGAGGGAGAGAAGGTGGAAGAGAGAAACATCGACGTGAGAGAGACACATCGACTGGTTGCCACCCACACAACCTCAACGAGGGCCAGGGACAAACTGCAACCGAGGCATGTGCCTTAGTGGGAACTGAACCCGAGACTCTCTGGTCTGCAGGTCGACACTCTAACCACTGAGTCAGACCGGCCAGGGCTCTCATAGTCATTTTAATTCGCATCTCTCTGATGATTAGGGATTTTTGAGCATTTTTTTTATGTCTCCTGGCCATCTGTATGCTCTGTTTGGAGAAGTATCTATTCAGGTCCTCTTGCCATTTTTTAATTAAATTGTTTGTCTTCCTTTCATTGAGTTGTATGTGTACTCTGTATAGTTTTTGGATATTAACCCCTTATCCAATGTATCATTGGCAAATATGTTCTCCCAGAGAGTGGGTTTTTTTTTTTTTTTTTTTGATGCTGGTTCCTTTTGCCATGCTGAAGCTTTTTAGTTTGATGTAGTCCCATTTATTTTTTTTTTTCTTTGTTTCTCTTGTCCTGGGTAATGTATCAGTTAAAGCTCCATTATGTATGATGTCTGAGATTATTATGCCTACATTTTTATATAGGATTTTTATGAATTCACAAGTCACATTTAAATCTTCTATCTATTTTGAGTTTATTCTTGTGTATGGTGTAAGGTGGTGGTCCAGTTTAATTTTTTTTGCATGTAGCTGTCCAATTTTCCCAATACCATTTATTAAAGAGGTTGTCTTTACTCCACAGTATGCTCTTGTCTCCTTTGTCTAAGATTAATTGTGCATACTGTCTTGGGTAGATTTCTGGGTTCTCTGTTCTATTCTATTGATCTATATGCCTGTTCTTATACCAGTGCCAGGCTGTTCTGATTACCATGGCTTTGTAATATAATTTGAAATCTGTTATTGTGATCCCTCCCACTTTGTTCTTCTTTTTCAAGATTGCTGTGGCTATTTGGGGTCTTTTATGGTTCCATATAAACTTTTGGAGTATTTGTTTTAGATCTGTGAAATATTCCATTGGTACTTTCATAGGGATTAAATCTGTAGATTGGTTTGGGTAGTATGGGCATTTTAATGATGTTGATTTTTCCAATCCATGAACATGATATATGCTTCCACTTTTTTATATCTTCCTCTATTTTTTTTCAATGTTTATAGTTTTCTGAGAACAGGTCATTTACCTTCTTGATTAAGTTTATTCCTAGGTATTTTATTGTTTTTGTTGTTGTTACAATGGTAAATGAGATTGTTTTTTTAATTTCCCTTTCTGAGTGTTCATTACTTGTGTATAAGAATGCCATTGAGTGCTGACTGGTTTGGCTCAGCAATTAGAGCTTTGGCCCATGGACTAAAGAGTCACAGGTTTGATTCCGATCAAGGGCATATACCTCGGTTGCAGTTCAGTCCCTGGCCCTGGTTGTGGTGGTGTAGGAGGCAACAAATTGATGTGTGTTTCACATTGATGTTTCTTTCTCTCTCTCTCACCCTCCCACTCTATCTGTAGATAAATGGAAAATTATCCTTAGGTGGGGATTTAAAAAAAAAGAATGCCATCAATTCTGGATGTTACTTTTGTATCCTGATACTTTGCCAAATTCATTGATTAAATCTAGAAAGTTTTTGATGGAGTCTTTAGGGTTTTCTATGTACAATATTATGCCATCAGCAAATAACGACAGTTTCATTTCCTCCTTTCCAATTTGGATCCCTTTTATTTTTCCTTCTTGTCTAATTGCTGTGTCTAAGACTTCCAGTACTATTTTAAATAAGAGTGGTGAATGTGGGCATCTATGTTTTGTTCCTTTTCTTTAGGGAAATGCTTTTAGTTTTTGCCCATTGAGAAGGATGTTGGCTGTAGATTTTTCATATATGGCCTTTATAGTGTTGAAATATGATCCCTCTATTCCCACTTTACTGAGTGTTTTGATAAAAAATGGGTGCTGAATTTTGTCAAATTTTTTTTCAGCACCTATTGATAAGAACATATGATTTTTATCTTTCATTTTGTTTATGTGGTGTATAACATGTGTTGATTTGCAAATATTGTACCAGCCTTGCAACCCTGGGATGAATCTTACTTGGTCATGGTAAATAATTTTTTTAATGTATTGCTGGATTTGATTTGTTAATATTTTGTTGAGGACTTTGGCATCTATGTTCATCAGGAATATTGGTCTGTAGTTTTCTTTCTTTGTAGTGTCTTTATCTGGTTTTGGAATTAGGATTCTGCTGGCATCATAGAAAGAGTTTGGAAGTCTTCCTTCCTCTAGAACTTTTTGAATAGTTTGAGGAGAATGGGTGTTAGCTCTTCTTTTAATGTTTGGCAAATCTCCCCTGTGAAGCTATCCAGACCCAGGCTTTTGTTTGCTGGGAGTTTATTGATTATAGCTTCAATTTCCTTAGTTGTTATTTGTCTGTTCAAGTCTTCTGACTCTTCCCTGTTCAGTTTTGAGAAACTGATTTTAGAAATTTGTCTATCTCACATATGTCCAATTTTTGGCATATAGTTATTCATAGTATTTTCTAACAGTCTTTTGTATTTCTGTGGTGTCAGTTTTTACTTCCCCTCATTCATTTCTGATTTTGTTTTTATGGGTCCTCTCTCTCTGTTTTTTGGTGAGATTGCCTAAAGGTTCATCAATCTTCTTTAACTTTCTAAAGAACTAGCTCATTGATCTTTTGAATTTTTGTTTGTTTGTTTAGTCTATGTTGGTTATTTCTACTCTGACCTTTACTATTTCTTTCCTTCTACTTGCTCTGGGTTTTGTTTATTTGTTTACTTTAAATTGTAGGGTTAGATAGGTTATCAGAAAATTTTCTTGTTTCTTGAGGTAGGCCTGTAATGCTGTGGACTTCCCTCTCCAGACTGTTTTCTCTGCATACCATAGATTTTATGTTGTTGTGTGTTCATTTTTATTGGTTTCCAGGATCTTTTCAATTTCTTCCTTAATCTCCTTGGTAATCCATTTATTGTTTAATAACATGCTATTTAGCTCCCATGTGTTTGAATGTTTTTGAGTGTTTTTATTATAATTAATTTTGAAAAGATGCGTGATACGATTCCAATCTTCTTGAGCTTGTAGAGATTTAGTTTGTGTCCTAACATATGGTCTATCTTTGAGAATGTCCTGTGTACACTAGAGAAGAAGGTGTATTCTGCAGTTTGGGGGAATAATTCTCTATAATATCTATTAAATCCATTTCATCTAGTGCATCATTTAGAGTCTCTCTTTCCTTGTTAATTTATTATTTAGAGGACCTATTCAGTGATGTCAGTGGGGTGTTGAAATCCCCTGCTATGATTGTATTACTGTTGATTTCTACTCTGAAGTCCTTCAGAAGTTTTTTAAATATATTTTAGTGCTCCTCTATTGGGTATATATATGTTTACCAAGATTATATCTTCCTGTTGGATGAATCCTTTCAATATTATGTAGTGGCCTTCTCTGTCTCCTGTTATGGTCTTCATTTTGAAATCTATTTAATCAGATATGAATATTGGTACTCCAGCTTTTTTTTCATTACCATTTTCTTGGATTTTTTTTTTTTCCATCTCTTCACTTTCAACCAGTGTGAGTCTTTTGTTGTGAGGTGGATTTGAGTATATATATATATATATATATATATATATATATATATGAGTCATGTTTTATTATCTATTCAGCTACTCTGTGTCTTTAGACTGGATCATTTAATTCATTGATATTTAAGGTTATTATTGATATATACCTATTTATTGCCATTTTTATTTATTATGTTTATGTTTCTCTCCCTATTTCTTCTGCTCATTACAGCAGTCCTTTTAACATTTCTTACAATGCTGGTTTGGTGCTAATATATTACTTTAGCCTTTTTTTTTTTTTTTTTTTTTTTTTGTCTGGGGAGCTCTTTATTTCATCTTCTATTTTGAATCATAGTTTTGCTGGCTAGAGTAGTTTGGGATTCAGATCCTTGTTTTTTATTACCTTAAATATTCACACCATTCCCTTCTGGCCCATAGTGTTTCTGTTGAGAAATCAACTTATAGCCTTATTGGGGCCCCTTTGTAGGTAACTTATTGCTTTACTCTTGCTGCCTCTAAGAGTCTCTCTTTGTCTTTAATTTTTGGCATTTTAATTATGATGTGTCTTGGTGTGGACCTCTTTGGATTCTTCTTAGTTTGGACTCTCTGTGCTTCTTGAACTTGTATGACTTTTCCCTTCACCAAGTTAGGTGCCACTATTTCTTCAAATTTATTCTCTAATCCTTGCACACTTCCTTGTTCTTCTGGTAATCCTATGATGCAGATATTACTATGTTTTTTGTTGTCCCACAGCTCTCTTAAACTATCCTCCTGTTTTTAATTTTGTTGTTGTTGTTGTTGCTTCTCTGGGTGATTTTTTTCTACCCTGTCTTCTAATTCACCGATCCAAGCCTTGGCTTCCTCTAATCTTCTGGTTATTCCTTCCAATGTGTTCTTTATTTCTGCTATGTCATTCTTTATTTCCACTTGGTGGTTTTTCATTTCCAGTTGGTTGATTTTTATTGTTTCTATGTCGTTACTCATGCTGTTGAGCTTCCTCATACTCATTACTCTGAACTCTACATCTGATAACTTGCTTAACTCCATTTCATTTAGCCCTTCTCCTGTAGAATAATGTTGTTCTTTCATTTGGGATTTGTTTTTTTTTTTTTGTTTCACCTTTTTGACTGTCTCAGCAGGGTTTGAAATCTGTTGAATTTCCCCTGTGAGTGTTGATGTTCTGCTAATTGTGGTTCCCTTTGCTACATTTAGATAAGTATGAAAGGGACCACACTGAACACCAATGTCTAGCCTTCCTTTCCTGGGTAGAGTCACAGGCAAAGCAATGATTCAATTATCCCAGAGCTTTTTCCTGCAGGCTGGTTATTAACATTAGATACTTAATGAGCCTTAGGTTGTAGCCCTCAGCTGAATGAAAAATCCCACAGGTGGACAGGGTAAAAGGAATTCCAATGGTGGGGCAATCGCTTTCCCCTATGCTAAAATTACTTTGAGCAGAAAATGGTTTCTGTAGTGTGTGTTAATGGCTAGTGCAGGGATCCATGCCTCAGCCTTCACAGCTCAGTTCCCAGAGCCAGGACAGCCAACACTGAGAGCCATGGCCAAGGCTCAAAGCCTTCAGAATCTTGTCTCTGCCTACTGGCTTGCTAGTAGTCTCTGGCGGTTAAATCCCAACCCCTTTCTGTAATAAAATTAGAATAAAAACAATCTTATGAATGAATTGCTTTTTCTTCTCCCTTTTAATAGAACTGAAAAATAATTGATGGGTTTCCTATAGAATATTTTTTCTGTTTGCCCTGACACCTTTTATTTAAATGGGAGGGTTGCCAGCTCAATCTTACAAATTTGTTTACTTACAGAAACAAGAGAATTTGCAAATAAACCTGTTCAACAACCTAATTTCACAGAAGAAAAAATGTGAAGCTCAGTCTAGACATAAAGTCAATGGCAAATCCAGAATTTGAATCCAGATTTTCTGACTCACAGAGCATGCTGTAGTCCACCTAACTGCCTCTCATCTGGGGGGGAGAAATAGTGCTCTGTCTAATTCACATCTGACGTATCATCTGAATTTTATGGATATATGTATCCTGCTTTGGACTTTGGATTGTAACTTAGCAGCCTTAGTCACATGCAGTCAGTTTACCATTTATAGTAAATGATGACAAATTTCCACAGACATTATCTAATGAGGTGCTCACAATGACAGTGGGATGTGGGAGTCAGCAAGTCAGAAGGCAGATGTGAGGTGGGACAGAAAAACATGGATGCATCAAATATAGCAGTCTAGGATTACCCTGTCCTGAAAAATGTATCTCTTCATGAACCCTTGAGCAATGAACACATCAGGTGCCATTTTTGTGGGGCATATGGTACCTGCCAATCAGGGCTTAAGAGAAAAATAGACATGCCACATAACAGGTTATGCATGTAAAATGTAAAATCATGGTTTTGCAGATCAGCAGAAATGAGAGATTAGTGCTGGGTCTCACAGTAAGCTTCTTCACAGAGGGGAGATTTGAGCAGTTCTATGGAGCCAAGCAGGATTGACATAGCAGTGATGCCAGAGTCAAACAGGGGCATTCATTCCTTTTTCAGATAAAGTTTACATAGAGCGTTTTATGTTCTTTACCCCATTTAATCCCTTTGAGATCCTGACCCTTTAAGTAAACAGTTATCTTGAGGTTGAGATCCAGTGTAATCTCTGAATATTACCCATTCTAGAGAAAATTATTTTGAATGCTGGCTCCCTCTATTATGGTGAAAATTAAATTCTCAAGAAGTAGGATGCAGACTGGGAAAGGAGAAGGAATTGGCATTGCTCAATGTAGCCCAGAGTCCCTTGGCTCAATTTTGTCATTCTAATGAGGCTGCCATCTTCTACATGAGGCTTAATTGTGTTAATTGCATATTAAACTGATGTTATGTTACCAAAATGCTGAGTCAAGGATCAGAAATGGGTTTCTCCATCTTTCATTAACATGAAATTTTCTTATCATTGGATAGAAATGCAAGGATAAGATGACACTTTGCAAGATGTCAATTCTGTAAGTTAGGTGTTGAAAAAGACTTTCAAAAAGTTTATTGCAGAGTAAATATCCTTTCTAAAATGAGAGGAGTTTTAGACTAGTCTAGAATTGTTACATCCCATTTCTCACATTGATTAAACTGCTAGTTACAGGTTTTTAAACTTCACAGCTGCAACACAACATTAAAGAAAATAAGCATCACACCCTTACTATTGTATTTTAATACTCCACATGGAGTCGTGCATAGAAATTCCACACTATCTTTGACCTTAATACTTCAATTTGACCCACCGGCTCTATGTACTCCTCCCCAGAAGTGGCTACTTTTATTGACATAGATATTAAATGGCTAGCATTAGGACTGGTTTCTATGGTTACAGAATAAAAGATAGGTTTTCTATTATATTTTCTAAGCAGGAAGAGCAGCCAAGCCTGTTGTACCAAGTCCAAATAATAGAGCCAGGAATTGAAGATGAGTTGAGAAACAGAACCAAAAAACTGGACCTGAATGAATATGGTATTAAATGAGAACAGATCAGGCATATGGTATGCAGGTGGCCTAAGCTAGCTTGGACCCCCCTGGAGCAGAATAGCTAGCACAGGATCCAGCATAAAAATAAGCTCAGGTAATTGTATTCCTAATGGTTGCCTTAGCCAGGTTCAGAAGTGTTGCGTTGGATGGCAAATGAGCACTTTTCTGTAGGTTTATACTTGGAAAATTATCATTAAAAAGTTGGTTCTTGGTCATTGGAGGAATGAGTAAGAGAGTTAACAGATAAATGACTGAGACTCCATCACCCACTAAAGATGGGTTATGATGACCAGTTTTTGCATTGATAAAACACTCTTTCTACACTCACACTATGGCCTGGTTTCACTTGCAGCTCAGACCCACTACACAGGTGCAGTAGATTCAAGTGGCCCATCTTGTTTAGATAAACACCCACAAAGTGGCCAAACTTCAATCACTTCATGACAGGATTTCCTGTCATGTTAGTGGTATTAGTGGTATTTCCAGACCTGAGTTAAGAATTTGGTTCCAATGGGAACTTTAAAGATCACATTACTTAGGGGTGTACACATTCTTTCAAATGAGTGTTATAATAGTCAAGATATGGAAGCAACCCAAGTGGATAAAATACCTGGGGTACATATATATATAATGGAATATTACTTGGTCACGAAAAAGAATTAAATTTTGCCATTTGTGATAGCATGGATGGGCCTAAGTGAAATAAGTCAGTCAGAGAAAGACAAATACAATATGGTTTCACTTTTTTTGTGGAATCTAAATAACAAAAATAAAATGAACAAACAAAATGGAAACAGACTTATAGATACAAAGAACAGATTAATGTTTGCCAGAGAGGAGGAAGTTGGGAGACTGGATAAAAAAAGGTGAATGGATTAAGAAGTACACATTGGTAGTTACAAAATAGTCATGGGGATATAAAGTAAAGCATAGGGAATATAGTCAATGATATTATAATAATTACATATGGTGAAAGATGGGTATTTGAAATGTTGGGGGGACCACTTATAAAGTATATGAATGTTTAACAACTATACTGTACACCAGAGACTAATACAAAATAATATTGAATATAAACTATAATTGATCAGCCTTGGCTTGTTAGCTTAGTTGGTTAGAACATTGTCCCAGTATGCTAAGGTTATGGGTTCAATCCCTGGTCAGGGTACATACAAGAATCAACCAATGAATGCATAAATAAATGGAACAACAAATCTCTCTCTCTCGCTCTAAAAAAAAATAAAAAATAAACTGTAATTGAAAAATAAAATAAAAGAGCATACAATTTAGTATACAGTGCCTTGGAAGAGTTGCTAAAGTTTCCCAAGAGTCTTGCTAGTTACACTGGAGTAATAAGGCTACCTGTTCTCTTTCACAAGTGTGATGTTAAGACTATGATGTAAGAATAACTTCAAAGCCCTACTGTATAATCACACTCTGATGATAGTTATGCTTCTTTATTAGCACTGCATTAAGATAAATGGAGGGCAATAAAATCCTTGAGAAATATTGTTGGACATTTTTGAGATTACTCTAAAGTAACCAAAAGATTTATATCATTTCAACGGTGTTCACATTTTCATTTATAAGAAAAACAATGAGGGTAAACCATTGAGAAACAATATTATCCATGGTACCTAAAGAGAATGTTTAAGTTACTTCACTTCATATGCTACAAATGTATGAAAAATGCCCTTTACGGCAAATTATTGACTTAATTTATAATTGAGTTTTTCAAGATTCTAAGGAGCTGTCTTTTAGATAAGAATTGCGTTATTTATTTTCTTAGTACATGCACCAAATATACTGAACACCCACTGTGTGCAAATCCTTGTGCTCAGGCAACCCCTTTCCAAGCCTGGAAAGCAAATAAATAATTATAAACAGGAAAGGTATAAAAATGGTGGTAAGTGACAGAACACTGGGTTCCCTAAGCCATTGTACTACAGGGAACAGGGCCCAGGGACGGCAGTGAGGGACTGTCCATGCCATGTTCCTGCCATCTGTGTGGCACCTAAAACTGGTACACACATTTTACTTTGGACCACAGAAATGTAAGGGATTAAAAAACAAACAAAAAAACGTAAGCTCTCCTTGACTGTGAACAACTGACCTTAAATATAATCTGTTCCACTGAATGGCTGTGCCTTCTACCAAAGCTCCTTTGTATTTGTATTTTGCATGTGTACTCCTAAGGGAGCCTTTCATTGATTTTGTCCTCTGAGTTCCTGCTGATTCTGGTCCTGTCCTTCACCTTTGCAATAGTGTGGGTGGCCAGAGCCATCTTCTGCCTTCATAGGAAAAGAACGGTTATTTACTGAGAAGCATCTAGGAAAACAGTACTACAGAGAAAACAGTACATTGATTAAAGTCAGAAGGTTTAGAGTCAGACTGTCTTAGTGAAAATCCCTGCTTCTCCACCTCCAATTTAGGGACCTGGTTAGGCAAGTTTCAACACCCTCTATGTCTCAGTCTTCTCATCTGTAATTTGGGAACATTAACAATACCTGCCTCATAGGGTCATTGTAGGATTGAATGAGAAGCTACATCCATCAGGCTTAGCCTGGAATTTATTGAATGATCATTAAAGGATAGCTATTAGTCATTTATTGGCTCTGTGGGGAAAAATGTGCTTGAAAGCTCTATTTGTCAACTTTACTTATAGGAAACAGCCTACTTTTGGCTGCGGAGCTCGAAAACCTATCAAATATACCTGAGAGAATAAATATGCAGACAATGGCCAGATTACATATAAAAATAGAACTCTGACCTACAACCAGTAGCAATCAGCCCAGGAGGCCATCTTGTCTACAATAACCAATCTTGAAGCCAAACTACTCTCTGAAGCAAGTCATATACAAGCCAAACAATAGTCCCTGTAACCAAATATCCAGGACTTGATTAGTAACCAAAAGCTTCTGTAGTTTTGCCGCAGCTTCCAACTTAATACCAACAGGGGAAATCCAAATATGCACCCCTAAACAATCACATAGGACACCCCACTTCTAGTTAGTTCCCCTACAGCTTCCCCACACCAGCAACCTCCAATCAGAGCACACCTGATGCCTTTGTTTTCCCCCACTCTAAAGCTCCCCACTCCTCTGCCAGCCTTCAAGTCTCTGACAAAGCACAAATGATGGTAGCTGACTCCTTTGTCATAGTAAGTTCTAGCCAAATAGCCTCTGCATGTTCTCACTTGGATGGTCTTCATTTATTCACACACACCTCTCGAACCACAAAACCAGACTGTCATAATCATGGGGTAGGCTGAATCTGCTTTTGGTTCACCACTATTACCCTAGTATCTAACACAATGTCTGGTTCCTAGAGACATGAATGAATGAATGAATGAATGAATGAATGAACAAATGAAAACTGACAAAGGAGGGACTATTCTTATGAGAAGAGGTCATTAGGTAAGAGAGTCTTGGTAAGGTGCAACCCTTTATGACTTGACTGTGCAATCTTGCTCCATTCACTATGTTCTGGGAGCCATGGAGGCCCTTGATCCATAATATTAAGACAGTAATAATGTTCATTCACAGGGTGTTTCTGAGGATTTAATGAGATCCCGTGGATGAAGAGAACTTGAACCAGGGTCTAGAAAATGAAGAAGGCTTGCTTTCCTTTGTACATCCTCATTCCCTGTTGACATTCTTTACTACATGTATATACACTTTAAAATATACAACATAAAAAAAACAAGAAAAACTATTTTAATTTTAAAATGTTATATCTATATTGAATATTACTTTTTTAAAGAAATAACATTTTTTCTCATTTTGTTCAGATATCTAATATTGGGTGTACATTATTAATTAAAAAATAAGCAACATTAACATCTGAACTTCTGATATATAAGAGACAAAATTGTCTGACTTGAAGCTGAAGGTGACTTACTTATTCAGCAAATCTTTATTTTAGATCTTTATTTGTAAGGAGTTAAAATAGTTTTAAGGAGGTTTGTAAAGATAAGCAAGACACCTGGCTGGTGTTACTCAGTTGGTTGAGCATCATCCCACGCACCAAGAGTTTGATTCCTAGTCAGGGCACATGCCCAGGTTGTGGGCTCTATCCTCAGTAGGGGGCATGCCGGAGGCAGCTGATCGATGTTTCTCTCTTATTGATGTTTATATTTTTCTCTCCCTCTTCCTTCTTCTCTCTCTAAAATCAATGAAAACATATACACTTTTTGTAAAAAGGTAAGCAAGAGACTGATTCCTGTCCTTGAAGATTGTGCCATGTAGAGAAAAATTTTAAAACCCTTATATAAAAGCAACTGAAGTTCAATGTCAGGTGAAGAAGGTGGTAACTGAGGTACCAGTGGGTACAAAGGGAAGGAAGATTGTTTCTTGTTGAGGTGACAGGGAAGACCACGTACAAAGGGACATTCTAGTTTGTATGGGAGGCTGCTGGGAGATTATAAAACACAGAAACAAGGGAAGGATGTTAAGCAAAAGGCAGGAGAAAAAGGTCAGAGCGGAATGTGCAACACCCTTCTTTGTTATACACCTTGTGGCAGGTGAACTTCTCTCTTATAGATCTATTACGACTGTCATTAATTAGTGTTTGAGAAATTTTTAAGAGATGCCCCTTGTAGACCATAAGTTTTATAATTACAGGGAACATGCCTGTCCTATTTACTCCTGTATCCTTAGAGTCTCACACAGTTTTATAAAGCATAATTGATACTCAATAGATATTAATCAAATGAAAAGCATTAAGTAATTGTGAATGGCTGAAATGTAGGGTTAATATACACAAACATAGGTGATGCCCACGTACAACCTAATTTTAGCAAAAAATGGCAACTTCAGTTATAATACATGAAAATCAAACTAGACACAGGTGGGGAGTTTTAAGTACAATAGTTACAAATTGGAGTGTGTAAATATAGCTTTCTTTCATTCTTTATTAATGAAGCCAGTGTCGTTTTGGTGCCTATATTTCTGCGTGGGAGTAGAAAAAAATAACTATGCCCATTTAGTGTAACTAGGTCCATTTCTGATTTGACACCCAGTCTGTCTGGGAGAACTCAGTGTCTCCTGGGTAAATGCTCATTTTTGTCAATTGCTTATTCCTTCCCATTCTTTTCCCAGCTGGCACCTTGGCTGCAGGAGAAAGTCCAGAGCAAGCCTAGTCTCATCGTGATGATGTTGTCCGGTTCTCTGCCTCCCACCAGCCTCCAAGTGAGACCTACTTCGCCTCTTCCGGCCTTTGCAGAGCAGCCTTGTTGTGTTGTCTGTGCCTGTCATTGTCTCCTGCAGCACGTGGCTTGCTCTGGTGTGGTCTTGACTCAGAGGCACTTGATGATGATGCTGTTCATAGGCTTAGTCATGTCCTCTGTCCAGCCCCTAGCTTCGACGGCCCACTGGCCACCTGCACAACATCATCCCACCAAGACCCCCAGGCAAATGGGAAGTGATACAGCCCATTTCCATGTACACAGTGAGGGCCATGAGGGGCTCTAGGGAACGGACCATGAGCAGAAGTAAAATGTGTTTTTGGGCTGTAAGCCATGGAAGAAGGTTATGCAGTCCTCCAGGCTCTCTCTCCTCTCCATTATGAGCATGGACACAAGGTCACAGAGTGCCGTCATGGAAACAGCATGGGTCATTCAGCTACAACATGGGCCAAGATGCCGCAGAGCGTTAACCCGACAAACAGCAACTTTGCAAGTGGAAAATAAAGAGATTTTGGATTTGTGTTACTCCAGCAAACCTTAGCCTGTCCAGACTTACACAGTGTATTAATTAGCCCAGTCTTTTATTTTCTGTATTCTGATACTCTGACATGTGTGGTCTTGATGACACTGGAGTGACACTCCCCTCCAGGGTTAGCCAATTCCTAGAGATGTAAACACTTACAGATACAAAAAAAACAAAACAATCCAGAACCCACATCCCAACCTACTTTTTTATCTGCTCGCTCTGGGCCGCTATCTACCTGCCCTAATCACCCCAGGCAGGACAGTCTCTATGCTCAGAGCCTGCTGACATTATTCAACCTGGCCCACCCGTCTCATCAGTTCTCTCTCACGATAAAGGATTTTGCCTACATCCCCCTCCCCCTGCTTCCTGTGGGTCCTTCTCATGGAGCGGCATGCCTGCCTCCTGGGCACTGTGAGTAACAAGCCGTCTTTTCAATGGCAATCATTTCCTCCTCCGTTGACCTTACTATACCTCACATGTTCTGTTAATACACCATATGTTAAAACATAGAGTGACTATTTTCACCGAAAGGATGATGAGCAACTTGTCACAGACACCTGTCACAGTCATCTTTGGAAGGCAGCCTATAAATCAGTGTTTGGCACACAGTAGGCTCTCAATAACTATATATTAAATATATTAATTAGAAAAACATAAATCTATATATTTAATATATTTTCTTCAAAACAGGAGTCTGGCAATTATAAAACCTTTAGGAATACCCACATTTGAAGGTGGTCGGAAGAAAGAAAGAATGAAGAGAAATTTGGGAAGAGTATAGAGCTCATAGTATAGAACCACAGCAACCAGACAAACAATTCCAACAACACACACACAGATTTTAAGGGGATTAAAAACAAACAAACAAAAAAACAAACAAACAAAACAGCAACAGTAGTTAACACAAGCATTACTTAGAGGACACTTCGTGGTTACGCTGATGAGCTCTTTGCTATTACCTTGTCCCATGCTCAACTTGGAAATGTGAACACATTGCTTTCTGGCAGTTAAATATTAAGATCAACACTCAATGAATCCTATCACATGCAAATTAAGAAGTTTAAGAGAAAGACAAACAGTAATAAAAACAAATTGTGAAAATTTCTCTCAAGGAAAAGGTACAGATTAATAATGATGGTGCAGGAAAGATCTAAATTTAGATTAATGTCAGGAAAGTTTCCCAATGAAGTGACTTTAAAGCTGAGAACAGTAGAACTAACTATAACCTGATTGAAAATGTTAACATATCTAACAAATGACGATGGGGTGCTCAGCCATGGAGCAAAGAAATGAAGAGTCACAGAGGGAGAAGCTTCAGCTTCCAGACTTTGGGGGTCAGCAAAGCCATCACCAGCATGGGTGGTGCATGTAAGTGCCCTGCAAAGATTCTCATTTGCATGACTAGCCAGCTCCCTTGTCCTCTTCTGTTAAATCCTAGCTCCAGCCATGAGGCTTTTAGTTCATCACCATCCCCGTCTGGACCCATGCCAAATTTCTGATTATAATTTGGCATCTTCTGTGGGTCTGCATGAAGAAAGTATGCATTGATCATGTGAACTTTGAGTTGTTTCTGATCTCTAATGGTGGTTTCTCTTGGTTAATTAATAAAGTAATTTCAGATTCTAATTTGGCTTCATATAAAAATGACAGTGGTGAGAGTGAGGCAATAGATGCTTTGTTTCCTGTGTCTTTAAGTGTGTCACTGCACATGAACAAATTGGTGTTCTTGTTTCTGCCTGCAACTCTGGAGCAATGAGTTTAGCTTCATTCAAACAGCATCTTGGGACCTCATTCTTATGAGATCCCTGCATCCTCGTAGCAGTCAAGCAGACTAAAGGCAGGAGGACAGATCCTAGGACACAGTGACGTCTGGAGAATTCCTATCTCTCATCAGTCCACCTTTCTCTCCACCACACACTTCCTCAACTACCAGTAAAACAGTGGAGTGAAAACCCACACTATATATGTTTAAGTAGTTAGTTGACATTGCAAATGCTTAAGCAGAAATTAGATAACCACTTATTATCTAGATGCTTTCCAGACTATTAGATGAGATATGACGTAAGGGCACTTCAGCCTATGAATGGATGGATGAATGAATGAATGAATGAATAAATGAATAAATGATGATGTATTTTGACTCAGGGTTATTCCTCCCTTCTTATGGTTGAGACTAACTAGGTGTTGACTTTTTCATTCCTAAGGATAAATTCTTCATATAAATGAACATCTCTCAGCAAGGACCAGTTTCCTCATGGTGTCTCAGAATATTCAGACACATCAAGATTCCATCAGGGAATACAGCTTGGACCCAAACCAGCTTGCACACCACACAGGGGTAAGGCTAAACAGAGAAGATGAAGACCTAAGCTAGGTAGGAATAATACTGTGTACAGAGGAAGAGGCTAGATAACAGTGGAGGAAATAAGACCTAGAGAGGTTGGCTGAAGGCGCATGTAAGTGGTAAGAAGCAGAAAATTGCTAAATGGTCAGAGTTAGTGTCTGGAAAAAGATCAAGTGTTGAGATGAGAGACCCCAATTTCTTGCTGGAATGTCGGCGTGGTTTGATGGTCCATATGCAGATGGTGCAGACTGCTGAATTTCACCTTCCTGGAGTAAAATTTCTAGGTCTTGGCTGTATCACACTATCCCTACCCTCGATTCAGGAAGTGGTAGCTTTATTACTGAAAGTGCTCTGTCTTATAATGGATAAGTGGTAAAACAGTATACATAATGCAAATAGATGGGTATGATTAATCTCATATGGCACACGAAGGGAAAGAGATGCCAACACAAATCACCACCTCCTGGAGCCTTGATGCTGTGCTGCCCTCGGAATCAGTGACACAGGTTTTGTTATAGATGAAACGTCACTCAGCAAGGACCAGTTTCCTGGGGAAACATCAAGATAATGAGATCCTTCTGGTGGATTTTGTAACTAAGTCCTCTTGAAAGAGGTCCATTCAGACCACATGACACTGAATTCCATGTGCTCAGTAGTCATCTGTGACTACAGTGCTTTTAATAGTGTGATCATTTTTTTTTTAATTCCATTTAAGTGGGTAAATGTATGGCTATACATTTGACTCTTTCTTTTTCCACCGTATGCTCAAACTTGACATAGTAAAACTTTCAGCAGCACTGGTGATCTTCCAGTTTTTTGAGTTGTGATAAATAATTGACTACAGGTTAATGCCTCCATTATTTAGGCTGTAGTAATAATAATCATAATCATAATAATAACTTACATTTATGGAACGCTTATAATATACCAGGTGACTTTCTAAATCCTCCAGATTCATTACCTTTAATTCATTCTTACAAAAGTATCAAGTAGGTAATTTTTTTCATTTTAAGATAAAAAAAACTAAATCTCACCCTTCTAAGGATGTGGAATTATCCAGTATTGAAACAGGAATTTGTTTCCAAGCCTATGAGACCAGATCAATGATCTTGACTGCTACTCAGTATAGCTCCTTTTATTGTAACAACAAAACTGGAACAACTCTTGAAAATCTGATGTGTTAGTTTTAGGTCCCATTACTGAGAAAAGAAAACAGAACAATTTAAAATCTAGGTTTAATCCACAGGTATTTCGTAAACATCCAGAAAGTTCTCAGTAAATATATAAAAGCATAAGAGATGATCCCTGATCTCTGTCTTGAGAAGGTAAATTATCTTGGGAGAAAAAACAAACAAAAAAACCCCACATAAAATAATAGCAAAAAGAACAAAAACAAAGATAATTAATGGAGGAAGGAAAAGTGTATGGTAAACGCCCCAAATCCCTGAGATGAGGGGCTCTTCAGTGCATGAAGTGACCAGCAGATCTGGAGGAGATGAAACTTGATCTCAGCCTTGGGAAAAGATAGCATCTCTCTCATACCCTCTTTGTCTTAATAGAGATGCACTCTAAATTTTCCTACACAAAGAAACATATATACCGAAATTACACAAAATATCTATGTCTGGCCTGATGAATAAATATAAGTGACCACAACATAATTGCCTCCCAGGTAAAGAAATCACACATTGACTAGTTCCCGGAATCTCCCCATGTGTTCTTCCCAATCTAAACCCCAATGAAGCACATTTGACAAACGTATTACATAAAAAATATACCAATAAAGGCCCAGCAAGTATATTCCTGGCAGTTTAGCGTTCTTCTGAATTAGAAGTGGCTTCAGGCAGAGACGAAATAGAACTCTAATTGTGTCTTAGAAGACAGGAAACCTTGCCAGTAATCAAGCTAGCCTCCAGTCAACTCCCCTGCATGAGCCCAGGGAAGAACTGATCAACAAGGAGTTTCTTCAGTAACTTTCCAGATGTCGCTGATTGAAACACTCCACAGCTACCCCGACAAACAAGGCAGAACGAAGTGGATGGCAGGCATGTGACACAAAGGTAGCCAAGCCCATCTTGGCAGGACGCTCCCATTCACAGCAGACCCCTAAGGCAGAATAATCTGAATGAACACAACGGAACAAAAGTTGACTCCACTCCTGTGTGAGGCAACCCTAATCCTCCCCCAGCTGGGGCTCATTAGGTTTAAGGACTGGAACAGTCATAATTTCTGAAACACATAGTAACAAGAAAAGCCTAATTAGAGAGCAAAGGGTAGAAGTTTAGCAGCTCTAATAAATATGATGTGCTGAATGCATTATCTATTTGGCAGAAAACAAGTTACGGAGTAATCTGCTATGTTCAGACAGTCTAATTTATGGCAGCTCATTTAAGGAAATGCTTTAACCCAGCATTTTAACAAGTACAAGCACAATTTTCTGGAATGTAAAGAAACCTTTAAGAAATGGGAGTTTTCTGGAAGACATTGGGACCATTTTCAAATATGTTTTCAAGATTAATTAGTTCACAAATACTATTCCAGCAACTTGATATTACCAAATGATGGGAAAAACATCTCTTCATTTTTTTTTTTTTTTCTGAAGTAAATGGAAAACTGTTCAGTGGACAACTGTTTTATGGGACTCTTTTTATTCCTGATCACTGTTGCTTACACACCTTCAGTTTTGTTTTGTTTTGTTTTTGTACTCAGAAATCCCACCTCCAGCCTTCTCATCCCATACCTGCCTCAACTGTCCCCTACTAATGATGCTGCAGCAACAGTGACTCCACTTTCTGACCCTCCACAAGGCTACTTTCCATCCTGGGATTTTAACACCGGCTCCTTGCTTCTGCCTAAAAACCTGTGTGACTGGTTTCTTAGGGTTTAGTGCCAGTGTCTCTTCTGCAGAGATGTCTCCTCTGACTACTCTCTATTTAGTGTTGTCCAGACACTGTCTTGTACTTCTGTCTGATTTTGTTCCCAGCACTTGTCACCTACTTGAAATTAGCTGTTTCTTTTTTCCCCATCTCTCCTGTGAGAACATGCGTTCACTTGAGCAGTGACTTAGCAGATGATAGATGATCACCATAGCAATACAAATATAAATAAATGGAGAGAAACAGGTAAGTCTCAGTTCCAGAGCTGTGAAACACAATTAAATTTCACAAGATGTATTTTAGATATGAAATATTCTTAATTTACATAGAAAAAGTAATAGTGCCAGTACTACAAGTCATGTCTTCTTTGTTTGTATAATTGTAACAACTTTCCTATGATTAAAAAACATATTGCAAGAAAAACATATTGCTAGTGGGAAAATTAAGGTCCAGATTGGTCTCTGTATTTGTTCAAGCCAGGGCACATCCAAGATAAAACCAAAGTTAGAATTTAACGATTTCTAAAACCCTGAATTTATCTAAACCTTGGATTGATTTTACCACATTTTTTTTTCAGGCTTGAAATATACAGAATAGATGATAAATAAAGAAATAGACACACAATATCACAGTGATTTGTAATAAGAATAATTAGTAAATTTGCTCTAAATTATTAGTTTTTTAAAGTACTTGGGTTTTTCCCTTAATGTATAAGTGAACATTTTCTTGCCCTTTATGACAATATATGCAAATAAAAAATCAAATGTCATCTCAACATTTTTTCAACTTACATTATTAAAATGACTTGCATTGATTGAAGGATAGTCAACTGTCCAGATTAAAATAAAATTACTATACAGTTGACTATTTACATGATAGCTATAAAATGAGACATTACAAAATAGTGCACTTGATATGCAAACCACATTTGTCTAAGTGTCTAAATGTAATATTTCCCATCATCACATTGACCCCTTAGTGCTCTCAGGGAGAACCAAATGAGCTACTTCTCAAACGACTCAAACCAACTCCAGGTGCTTATTCTAAACGTTAGCATGTTGGGCGGTTTATTTTTTAGCAGAACTCTCACACTATTTCCATTACAGAGGTGACCAGTACCAAGCATTCTACCAATAGTTACAGAGAGACTCTGGAGTGTATACCCTTCACTGTCTGTATATGGCCAAACAGACCAAAATAAGAGTTGGCATTTTTATTGCTTTCAAAAGAGTCAATGAAAATCATTACATGTTTAATAGGTTTAATCCCTTTGGAAATCCAATAATTCATATCCAATTTATTTTGTAAGTCTTTTTTTTCCCTTTGCTTACTCGATTAGACCTGATACTAGATAATGCTTCCATGGCTACTCCTCCGTGTGTCTAGTTCTAGTCCAAGTCCATATTTCATCTTGCCTTAAGGGGAACATGTTTCCGCAGAAGGTCCAGCTTTTGCTCATTTTAGCATATTCATGGTCTGAGGTCATGGCTAACTTGCAATTGATTTGACCATTTTAATTCTGCGGAGCCTCTAACAAGTTAGCATAAACAGTTAGCAACAGATCAATTTGTTATCTTACCAATAGTCATGATTTAAACACTTAAATCAATTATGTGCATGTGAACGTAGCTAAGGGCTTGGTCAACCTCAGTGATTCTTGAACTCCATCTGTATTTCCTCAGATGGTACATCACATACTCCAGATTTCATGAAGATCACCTTGTTTAAAAACAGTTATTATAAACAATATAGAAAAATAATTTTAACACTTAAGGAAAATTATTGTTAACATTTAGGGATATACTCATGAATCTAAATAGTTGTGTATGGTTTTACAAGATGAGATTACATTATACGTAATCAAATTTACCTCTACACTTTATTGTCAATGAATACATGGCATTCTTGTATGTGTATATTGTAACTTTTTTAAGACTCCTGTTTTGGGGGGTACTTAGGATGTTTCCATGTTTTCTGTTGTTTGTGTTTTGGCTTTACAAACAATGTTGTAAAAATATTTGGGCAGCTATATGTTTCAGCACATTCACAATGACCTTGCACTATTTTTAAATGAGAGAGGTATGGCGTATTAATCAAATAACTTATCTGAACTAGAAGTAAAATTAGAGGCATTATCATATTATGATCACGATCTCTTCAGCGGTCAGAAATTTTAGCTAATAATGATAACAGTAACAGTAGCAATTATCATTATTATTGCTATTATACTCATTTATTGAGCACTTATGTGTCAAACACCATGGTAAGCTAAAGTATGATTATTCTGTGGCAAAAGAAGTACTTAAACTGGATAACTGTCCTAGCTAGGGAGGCATGGGGTGAGGTGTTATTAGAACAAATTACTGGAAGAAGTAATAAAATTAATATCTGGAAGGTGAGTAGTAATTGGCCAGGGGAAGAGGTGATTGTTTCCCCCACAAAAGTTAAAAACCACAGAATATGTATAGCACTTACACCTAACACAGGAAGAAACTGAGACCTAAAGACCCAACACATTTTTCCTAAGTGACTGGAACAGAGCAGATAGTGAAGTTTGATGTGCAAATACAAAGGAGTAAGCAAATTATGAAAACAGAGACCCCTCCATTGTGGAACACTGACAATGCTCATGTTTTTCTCGCATAGGCTGATCCACCCTGCTGGTGTTTGGAAATGAAACGTTCCAATGTAATGAGGGAAATCAGTCAATCAGTCTACTGAGGTCAGTTTTTCCATAGACTGTGGTTGTGGCTGGCCTGACCTCATTCTTTGCCTGCTGGAATTGTTCCTGCTCCTAGGTGCAGGCTTGCTCTTTTTAAAAAATACATTTTTGTTGATTTTAAAGAGAGAGGAAAGGAGAGAGAGAAAAACATGCATCAGTTGCCTCCAGTACACACCTCATCCAAGGATCAAACCTGCAACCTGGGTATGACTAGGAATCGAACTGGGGACCTTTCCACTCATGGGACAATGTTCAACCAACTGAGCCACACTGACCAGGGGCAAACGAGCTTGCTCTTAACCCATCATAAGTTTGGGCAAGATGTATGAAACTTAGTGGCCTCACCTTTAGGGACCCAAATACCCAATCCTTTCTTGACAGGGTTGGATATTGGGAAACAATATTTGCATAACCCCCAATTCTAAAGCACTTCTGGGGAGAGAGCTCCGTCCCGGCTTTACAACTTGTTTCCACATGAAGTCTTTTCAACCTTGCTCTTTAAAAATGTGGTCCTTGAAATATTCGCCCTCTTCCCTTTTCTTCTTCCTCATTACAATACTATATAATTATTTCACCCCCAAACCTCTGGGGTACTTACTTTTGAGGAAATCGATATTAATAATAAGTACAATTGTATGTTAAATAAAACTTCTTTTATCTCTTAGATTATTGGGTACCAAGTGTCCAAAGATTCTAAAGAAAAGGTCTAAACACCTACCTGTGAGACCTGCTAAAAGTTAGCCAAAATACACCCTTAATTCGGGTGCTCATGTAACTTCACTTATCCAAACCGGGACAATTTTGAGAGCGAAAAGGGAGGCACTGTTAATAACCACACTGGTCAAGAGGCACAAAGCAGCGTCCACCTCCAGCTAAACTGAGAGACAGGGAGAGGAACACTGTTAACTCCCCAGGGGAAATTAGGGGCTGAGAAAAGGAACTCCCAGGCTGTAGGAGAACAGTAACCCTCGCCCCCCAGACTCATGAATGTGACCTTTTTGGAAAAAGGGTCTGTGCAAGTGTAACTAAGGTTTTTGGGATGAGATCACCCTAAATTTCCCAAATGGGACAGAAACCCATGACAAATGTTTTTTAAAGTGACAGAAAGGAAGATACTAACAGAAGAGCAGTCCATATGAAGATGGAGGGAATATGGGAGTCATGCAGCCTTGCAGCAATGCAAGCCTGGGGCTGCCAGAAGCTGAAAGAGAAGAGAAAAGCTTCCCCCCTAGAGTCTTTGGAGGGAAACTTTCGCCGCTGACACTTGACTTTAGAATTCTGCTTCTAGAGCCGTAAGAAAATAAGTTTCTGTTGTATAAGCTACCGAATTTGTGGGTATTTGTAGCAACAGCCTTAGAAAACGAAATACGCAGGCTCATTGCAGAATTGAGCATAGAGAATTCTTGGACGGTATGGTTCCTTGGAATTTGGGGCTACAGAGCCTGGTCCCTAACGCTTCAACGTCAAGGTGATGGTGAAGGCGCCGGTCTGAGCCAGCTGCATGTTCGCAGAGGGCCCGGCGAGCATGCAAGTTTCCTTTGGACTAAGTGAGCACCTCTGAGGGAAACCAAGTTAGAGTGATGCGTAAAGAAATGTTCCTCAGATACTGCCTTCAGGGATAAAGCAAATCTAGGCACGTACTTCCAGGGCCAGAGCAGAGGGAATGTGTTAGTTATCTTCTGCTGTGTAACCAATTATCCCCAAACTTACCAGCATACAACAGCCAACATTTAATACCTCGCACATTTCCTAAGGGTCTTGAATCTGAGAGCAGCTTGGCTGGGTGTTCTGCCTCAGGGTCTCTTAGGAGGTTGCTCTCAAGCTGTCAGTTGGGGGTACAGTCACTGGAAGGCTTGATGGTCTTCAGAATCCAACCTCACTCACATGACTGTGAGAAGTCAGCTTCAGTTCCTCAAGAGGTTGGCTTCTTTATAAGGTTTGTTACATGACAGCAGACTTTTCTTAGAACAAATAATGGTAGAGAGGGAGAGACCAAGATGGTGATAATTATAAAACACTATTTTATAACTATTCTCAGAATTGGTTTATCATCATTTCTCCTTTGTTCAATACCAACCCTGCACACTGTGAGAGGAGATTACACATGGGAGAACACCAGAGATGGGGACCGCTGAGGATCTCTGGCAGGTTATCGCAGTGGGGGTTGGAGGAGACCAGCTAGAGAGCGTTCGGTAATCAATAGCCAAGAGGAAATTACACATAGCACCTGCTAAGTGAAAGAGCTCCCTCTTCTCTTTTATTTTCTTATTCTGCTATTTCCATCCCTGAAGGAGTCCGAAGGAACAGAAGTTGTTGGAGAGAAGGTGGATCAAAGAAAAGGAAAAAGATTGATAAATGCCCCTTGCTTCACGGCTGATCAGCAAAAACACACAGAGGTGTGAGATGGTGAAAAAGTAGAACCTTGACGTTTGATGACAAATGAAAGCTTTTATTTGTTGTGCTTACCTTTTATTATGCAACAGTAGAGAGAAAAGCATAATGTAACCAGTTTCAGCAATTATCAGCATTCAGCTTTCCTTCTCTTGTTCATGGAACTGTTCTAGTTCCCTTGCCAACTTCAACATTTCCCAGCCTTTTCTGATCATCATAGCCCAGGGTCCTCCCTCATGATGGTGGGATGCTGACCTCTGCTCTTTCCTGGAGGGTCTCACTTGATGTCATTATTGACTGTTCAGGCTCTGAGAAGGGGCGAGGAAGAAGAGAAAGAAGGAAACAGAGCAGAAGACAGACATCCCCATGGAGGTGCAGAAGCAGCTTCTCTGGAATGAAGAGGGAAGGTTGTGGGCACCGGATGCTGAGGGCCATCCACTGCATAGAAGCTGCTCAAGGCCTAGGAGAAATGTCACCGTCAAGGTGCCGAGGAAGATTGAAATAGTCTGTGCAGTGAAAAGAACCTAGAAGTAAAAGTCAAGAGTGGGTGTTCAGCCAAGATCTGCTCCTAATTTGCAATGTGCCCTAGGTCGAATCAAGTCATCTCTCTGGTCTCCAGGGCCTTCCTTTGCAAAAATCAGCAGGAGAGATTGACAAGCTCATTCCAAAGTTCATCTAGAACAGTGTCTTTTTTTTTTCTCAATTATCATTGTTATTTTATTAATGTGATTACCACCCTAAGGAGACTTTTTAATTTCTAATTACATCCCCCATGAAGTATTAATACCACAGACAGAGAATATATCTGTTTAAGTACTATATGCATGTCTATTGGCACTTATACATTAAAAAGTCAGCTTTTTTGTAAGAACAAAGTAAGAAAAGTTGTTTTTGGGGGGTAGTACTCCCGTTGAGAATGCATAATCTACAATTGAAAAGGTAGAAAATAATGTGAAAAAATACAGAACATGAAAAACGATGAAAGATCACCCTCCCAACCTAACATGGACGCCTGCTAAAAATTACACTAAAAGAGTGTGTTGGTATAGCAATAGACAATGGAGAACAGCATCTTGAAATAGATTTACATGTATATGCAATATTTAGGAATTTATTATGATCACCTTGGCATTTTAAAATTAATGAAGAAATGGGAACTATTCAAAAAGTGATTTGGAGGGAATAGGCATCCATTTGGAAATCAAGCTAAGATCCCTGCATGATCTGAATAAATAAATTGTTGGTGGCTTAAAGAGTTAAATATATAAAGCATTAGCAGAGGCTCTGAACTCCTGTCTCTGTTCATTAATTCTTGTTTGGAGATCCCATACCATATGGGTAGTATATATTTACACCCTGTCAACCTGCATAGCACAGGGGTTTGATTTCTCACAGGAGACCTTTTTCTGTTCAGTGAAAGCCCAAGGGAGATGAGCTTTTACATCAGAAGTTCTCCAAGGATTCTAGCTTAACGAGATGGCCACCTGCTTCTCACCTAGGTCCTGAGAGCCCAGAACCACTCACACATGTCCCCTAAGTAAGCCCGAGTTTGGACACCTCCACACAGGAGGCTTCAACCACCCACTCGTGATGACTGCGCTCCCAGGCAGGTGAGGTGACGTTGCTCCTTTGGCCCATCACCACCACCTTTGGCCATCCACGCCCACCCTACTCAACAGGGAAGCAGGAGCCTCTGCAGCATAGGCCTGCAATGGGAAGGAGGACATGGAAGCTGGCAGCTGAACTGTGGTGAGCTTGCTACGGCTGAAATTACTGAGAGAGCAGGCCTAGGTGTCATGAAAAGGCTTGGAAAGGGGAGTAGATGGGATGTGACTGGAGAGAAATGACACGCTTTCATGTTTGAATCCTAGCAGTCTAAAATGTTCATAAAGTTGGTAACATAGCTATTAAAAAGATTGTGAATCGACTAAGTCAAAGAAAGTAATGTTTCATTTTCACTGGTAAGTGAAAGAAGAAAATCATATAGCAACATGTCCCATATAAACCACATTGTTTAGAAACTAGGCTTCTATGGACTTTCCTATCTATATGTCTGCCCACCTGTCTATCTAGCGGAGCATATTGCATCATGCACCAGCTGTGTGACCTTGGGCAAGTTGCTTAGCTTCTCTGTGCCTCGGGTTCTCCCCTCACTTCAACAGGTAGAGAGGAACAATAATGGTACATACTTTACAGGATTTTGTGAAGATTGTATGACTTGATTTAGGTAATGGTTTAGAATTATGTCTGGCATTTGTTAAGTGCTGTAAGTTTTAATATTATTATTCTCTGTATATTTAATAAATAGAAAAAGTCTGGGAAGATATTTACCAAACTGTTTGAGGCAATTATCTCAGGATAAAAGAGGATGATTGGGTAGAGAGATGAACTTTTAATTTCACTTTTACCTCCATTTCTCAAAATCCACTTAGAATTGTTAGAATATTTATGCAGAAAACATGGTCATGTGATGCCTTTCTAATTTTAAAACATAAAAATAAAGTGTTTCTTCTAGAATATAATCACTTGTTCTTTAAATGAAAACTGTCTATGAATCCTCCAAATCTTACTGGGTTTTTGTTTTGTTTTGTTTTTGCCTCATATCATCCTCTTCCTGAGATCAACTCTTTTTTGTAATCCTAATTCTATTTTTTATGTGAAAGTTGGGTGCTCCATATAGACTTTTAGCTACTTAGATGCCAGCATCATCTCACACCTCTGTTTGTACCCCACCATGATGACTGCGATGTGGCCAATGTCTAGGTGAACTTAGCTCCTCTCAAATCCAGAGATGCCGAGTAGACCAGCGCTTCTAAACTGTCACCGACAGAATCCCCATCACAAAGACTCTACTTTCTAGGCTGCATACCAACAGTAAAATTCAACAGGTGACATTTAGGAAATTCCTGTATGTTCTAATTTAGTTGTGACCAAATTTTTGCCCCTTAGCCCCCTTTATAATCTTCCTTGATGATGCCAAAGAGCTTTGGTTTATGTGGGTTGTAGTGATCAATACTGGCAGCATTAGAAATGAAAGCTGAGAAAATTTCAAAATATCTATTAATTCCTTTGAAAATAAGGACTCAGATTAAAAAATTTTACACACATGCTAACATATTTTTTAAAGTGAAAACAATGTATTTTCCAAAACAAACAAATGTTATATTCCTGTAAATTTCTTCCATGTCTGACTTAGGAGAAGACATCTCGACTCACCCATGTTCTTCTGCAGTCAGTCTGTTGAGATATCGGACATCAGCGGCCTCTCGAAAACTCCGCTGTATGCTCAGGGAGGACTAACAGAGAAAAAGCATTTAACATCTTAGTATTGTTTCAAAAAATAAAAGGAGAATGACAAGGTAAATATTTCTTTACATTGTTATGAAAATAGTTTTGATCTTACAGAAACCCTGAAAAAATCTTGGGGACCCCTGGAGTCCCCAGACTGTGCTTTGTGAAGATCCCATTTTGCAGACAGCTGTTCTAATTGAATTCTCAAAAAGAATTTGTAAGGAGAATAATACTCCTATTCTTCTTTCACAGATGTGGAAAGTTATGCCCAGAGTGGTCAGGGAAGATACCTCCAGTTACTACAGTTCATAAGTGGAGGGGTCGGTGTTTGAGCTCAAATCCAAACCCTCAACCACTATGCTGTGTTGCCTTTATACCTGTGGCAAACACTTGCCTGTGCTTCCGTCCTGGTCCTGTTACACTGAGCACGTAGAGGTCAATGATTGTCCCTGTCTTCTCACCTGATTAACTCTTTATTATCTATCTATCTATCTATCTATCTATCTATCTATCTATCTATCTATCTATCATCTATCTATTTATCATCTATCTACCTACTTACCTACCTACAATGGGGTGCCAATTTATAATTCATCTTTGTATCTCTTTTTATGACAGTGTCTGATAGTGTACTTTGAATAAACAAATGAATAAAATCGTAAGCATTTTTGCATTCATTCAAGTAACATTTAGACTGAAAAATAACTTTTTCAATGGTTGCTCCAACGCCTGGTATGGCCCCAACTATGTGCTACATGATTTCTTGTCTCAGAGCTGAAACCAGATGTAGTAGCCTTTGCAACTGATCCTAGAGTGAGTGGTGCTAGAGATGCAGTCAGAGAAGCATAGACCTGCAGCTGTTTTGATACTCAGCCTATGATTTAGAAGTATGCCAGTATACTTGAAGTCCACATTCTTAGCAAAGCATCATTTGCTTCCTCAGTATTGCACTCATGTCAGATACATTGTCATATGCTTGGAAAGTCTGCTCCCCACCTTTCAGTTCAACTACATAAATATCCATAGGTCCTTTGTGCATTCAATTGTGAACATCAATTATTTAATAGACCTGGAACATGAGAAGTAAGAAAGAAAATTCTTGAGCTCATCTATCGGACAATATTTCATTATGGTCAACCTTATTCGAATGCTAGCCTTAAGGAACAAACACTTGGTTTATAAGTTTACCGTGACTTGGTTGTCGAAAGTGTTACTTTGTTCAGGACCACACCTGTGATGGTCTATCTGACGTGACCCACAGGGTGAAACCTGGGACTTTGCAGGCTGGAGTCTTTTTTTTTTTTTTTTTATCCTCCCCCGAGGACATTTTTCCATTTTTTGTTCAGGTAGAGCGGGAGGGAGAGAGAGGAACAGAGAGAGAGAGAGAGAAACATCGATGTGAAAGGGACACATCGAGTGGCTGCCACCCGCACGACCGACCAGGGCCGGGGACAAACTGCAACCGAGGTACGTGCCCTTAGCGGGAACCGAACCCGGGTCTCTCAGGACCGCAGGCCGACGCTCTAACCGCTGAGCCAAACCGGCCAGGGCGCAAGCTGGAGTCTTAACCAGGAGAAATGTGGTATAGCCAGGCCATCGTTTTACTCTAGTGCTCTGCAAAAGAACACATGAGTGTGTAAAACACAAACACAGGATAAGGAGGAGAAAGGGGGACATTCCTGTGCTTACTTTAAATCAAGTCAACTTGTTAAATAATTCACTTTTCCAGATTGTTCTCGAAGAGTGCTGTGATTCCTCTCCAGTCAAGACCTGTCTTCACTACCAGTATCCTGAGTCATTTTTATCCTCGTGGAGATTTTGAGTCAGAGGGAGTTTTGTTGCTCTTACACTTATCTTTCAGGCAAGGAAGAAGCAAAAGGAACCAAAGTCTGAGGTGGATAAACCTGGGATAGAAAAAGTGAATCAGTCAACCTCAGAGGAGCTAACATGTGCAAAAGTTGCCATACCTTACTCATGAAAATTTTTCCAACCCATGAGCTCGTATAGGATCCCAGGACAGACTAGAAGCTATTAAGGCAAATGCCTCTCCCTTTCCTGGAGAAAATGCCGCTGTCGGAGCAGTTGCCCTCATGACGCCTGACACCGGATGACTAAGTCCCATTTGCATCCCCTTTATCAACTCCTGCTCTGCAAACTACAAAGAGGTGACCACAGTTCATTAGGCGTGAGCAGAAAATCCTCTAATCCGAGAGGAAACAGCAGCTCCTCCAGATCCCATTCGTAAAAAGAGGTAGAGGAACCCGATGCAAGAGAATGAAACACTGAAACAGGTTATTAGAAAGAAAAATCTGGAAAAAGCATTCTCTGATGAAAAAGTGCTATTAAATGATAAATATTATTAAGAAAAAATAGGTAAAGGATTTGCACCTATTTTATGATGGTGATTCACTCAAATTTAAATAGTCCAAGGAGAGATGATAATAAGTGGATGTTTTCCAAGGAAATATTCACTCCACAGAAATGTACATTATTTATACTTTTGCCTTATTGCAAAGCAGCAGACATACAGTAATATCTTCTAGAACAGTTCTGCTCTGAGCGATGTGTTTTGGAATGGAGACTGTGTACAGTGAGGAATGTGACCTTTAATACCCTATTATCTGCCTCATTGAAGTTCAATTAAATGTTTCCAACTAAAATATGATTTCTGGGGGAAATTACCATATTCGTTATGAAACCTTCCCACTTTCTAATTTTTACTGCCTGGAAAGGTCTGTGATTACTATGTTTCTAGTGTGGCCTGGAGCTTTGAGCCATTGGATCCGCTCCGCAGGTGCAAGATTTTGGCGGGTTGCACTGGGCCTTCGACTTGAGCTGTGTACCAGACACAATCCACACACACATCTCAGCCTGACTTCTGATGATTTCAATAGTACTTTGTGTTGGTTTCAGGTATACAGGACAACGGTTAGACAATCCTATACTTTACGAAGTGTTTCCCCTGGTATTTTCGTTACCCACCTGGCCCCTACATGGTTACTGCAATATTTTTGATGATATTCCCCATTCTGTATTTCACCTGACTCTTCTATCTCTAATCTTACTCCTCATATTGGACTTCAGGTTTATCACTGCCTTCCTGACCATGACCTTGGTGCTGTTTTGCCTCAGTGAGTAAGCAAGATGCTTAAGTATAAGCAACAGAAACGACTCTAGCTGACTTCATTAGAAAAATAAAAACATATTAAAAGCAAATAAAAACTAGCTTGCAGAATCTGGGGAGTCTGAAGACCTTGAGCTTATGCAACGAAAACTAATATCAAAAAATCACAGCGCAAAACTGGTCCGGCGAAGGTAAGTCTGCTGCTCCTTTTGGTGGTGGGTGTCACTGCTTGTACTGGCTACAACCCCACTGGCAGTGGACACAGGAGGTCCCTGTCAGAGGTCCCTGTGCTGAGCCCAGGTGTCATTTCCATCCCTGCCAGCAAAGCCGTGTCATTACCTATTCAGGAAGCATTGGGGTGGCTGGGCACAGAGGTTTCTGCATAACACTGACCCTTTATTTCTGGATTTCCCCAAGGCTAACAGGGGTTCTCCCTCTAAATGCCCAAACTCCCAACTGAGGAAGCCAATGTTGAGTCCTAGAATGTCATTATTCTTTGAAGAAAGACAATTAGGCAGGACTATGGCATAAAGAGTCAAACTAATTTCTGATGTTTTTTCCTGTTTTTCTTTTCTCTAGGTTTCTCTGCCTTTATTCTAGTCCCTTCCCTTTATTATACCAATTAATCACAGTTCTGCTGATAAGTGATGTAGTGGACTTCAACACCTATAACTTAATCAAGACAGTAAACCAACCAGTCCTTTCATTAGGATTTCATTTCAAGAGATATTTTCACCATTATATTGCTCTTCTGCTGAAGCAACACTAATGAATTATAGTGTCGGACTCTTGTTTCTTCTTGGTTGAGCTTGAGTTTGAAGGTGATAAACCTCTGTATTTTATTCCCCCAATCCCCATGGTGACAGCAAAACCTTGGAAGTGCTGGTTAGGAGAGATTGATGCATTTCCTGGATGGCTGCATCTGGTGTTCCAGAATGACATTTTTCTCCAGAGAAATTGTAAAGCGTCAACATACAATTCATACATCCATGCAATGGATGAAGCAAGGAAACAGAGAGGCAACGAAGAAGAAGTGGATAATTCCAAATCAGCTTTATTAATCGGGACTGTTTAATTGCAAGTGACAGAAACCCAACTCAAAACAGGTGAAGTGAAAATTTGGGTTTATTGACTTACACAACTGGAAAGTTCAGGGCTGAGCAGGCAGGCCTGGGCCGGGACTCAGAAGATGTTGTCCTCTGTCTTAGGCCTCTCTCAGCTGCTCACGGTCACTACTTCAGCTCCTCATAGTGGGTGCTGGCTTCTTACGTGTGATGCGTGTATTGGGCGAAACATGTCCACAGGTAGTCTTAGGTTTACGTCATCTCAGCTTAGCAACCCCAGAAAAATAGAGAGAGAGGGAGAGAAAGAGAGAGAGGAAGGTGGGGGGGGGAGAGAGAGAGAGAGAGAGAGAGAGAGAGAGAGAGAGAGAGAGACTCAGTTTTTCCAGAATGTGTCTAGAAAATCCTCAGGGAAGGACTGATTGGCTTAGCCTAGGCTATATCTTCATGCTGGGCTTATCATTGTGGTCAGGGGGAAGGGTCATTTTGATCGGCTAAACCTGGGTCATGTTCCTATATCTCTGATCAAGTAGCCTCCCTAAAACGACTTAAAGGAGGGAAAAAGTGGGTATCTAAAAGAAACAGTATGTAGTTCCAGAAGATAAAGAGTAAGAGATACTGACCCAATGAAAAATAAGATGTCTGCTCCTTGGTGTGCTGGTGAACAGGTAACCCCCATTCTCTTCTCCCCCCACCCACATACAAATTCCCCCCACCCCCCACATACAAATTCCTGTAGCACTTACCCATGGTAGTTAACACTGCTACCATGGCCAATTTCAAGCTACCCATGTGGAGCTGGGAAGATAAGCACAGTAGCATACCATTGTATAGGTTGTTTGTTTGTTTTTCATCTATACAGATACAGTAGAAGTGAATAAGCTTGAGGGCATAGATCCTAGTAAAATTCAGTAAAGTAATTGGCAGTCATGAGTTTGAATATGCACCACCTTTGTTTTTGATACAATTTGTTTAATTGCAAGTTTATACACAACTTCATTTGTAACAATTGCTGGGTTCAACAACCGGCTTGCAGATTTCCTGAAAAATGTGCAAGTGGCCACACCAGCTGGCACACAAGATGAAAACAAGACTAGTCAAAATATGATGTTAAGTTAATCAAAATGACCACACGCACACTGAGGCAGCCTCAATAGGAGGAAGAAACTGGCACCTCTGTTCCAAACGAGTTCAGGTAGCTGCAGCCTCAGGATGTATGATGGCTCCTGGACCCTGCCTGTGCCCACCCTGGAAAGGTCTGGGTCTAAAACCTCCTCTCTGCCCTCTTTTGGCCCCACCGTACTGGGAGTGTTAGGTAGATTTCAGAGTTTTGCTGTGATGGAGAAAAAGACCTGAATACAAATAAAACCTGTCTCTATTTCTTTCCCTTCATCAAATCATGGTCAGTCCAAAATTTGCTCAGTTGCACAGTTTATCATATATAATTTCAGTTAATACACATAACAGATTCTCCACAACAGATCACCCTAAAGTTCCTTCCTTCCTTCCTTCCTTCCTTCCTTCCTTCCTTCCTTCCTTCCTTCCTTCCTTCCTTCCTTCCTCCCTCCCTCCTTCCCTCCCTCCCTCCCGACCTCCCTCTCTCTGTCCCTCTCTCCTTCCTTCCAGACTTATTGATAGCCTACTCTATGTCTAGAACTCTATCAGAGAAGGAATCTAATTGTGGTGTATAAATAAAAATTGCCACCCTAACAGACTCAATGAACACATATATCATATATTTCTCATACAATATATCTGAAAACGATGCTATTATTAACAATATTGTGTGTCCTATAATTCTCACCATCTGTAGGATATGTATTTCTTATTGCACAGATGGCTTATCTCGAATTAAACACTAAATTTCATTTAAAGCAAGAAGAGCTCATTTCTTATTTTGGATGGTATGGCCTGATTTTTAAAATCCCTTCCTCAGAAATTATTGCACACTGGGAAAGACATCTGGTCACTTATCTGGTAAATATAGGACTCCCCACAAAGTCCACCTTGACGCATGACCACATATGCCAAGTTTGCCGAAATTGGTCCTGCAAAGCCATGAGACACCTGCTGAGTTGCTCACATCCTCCCACTTCCTTCATGTTCTAACTTCCTCAACTTCCTCCTGTCTACACAAAAGTCACTTTCTCCTCTGGCCTCAAGGAAGCCTACGCCTATGCTTGCTGACATCATTTATAAATAAACATAGTGCCATAGTGCTTTTTAAAAATTCTTTTACATGATGTTCTCAAATGCTTTTCCAACTTCAAGTTTATTCCAATTTCTTTAGTCATTTCCTTGCCATGCATTCCCATCTAATTTCTGAATAGACCAATGGAGAAGTAGTGGATCCCCACTTCTGGTTCAAGCACCTGAGTCCAGCATGCACCAATAAAGACTTCAGCTCAAGAGGAAATGTGTTTAGGGAAAGCTTTGATTTTCTGTGTGTTTTTCTCTAGGAATCTAAAGGTAAAACAATAAAATAATAAAGATATCTCAAAAACTTTTCTCCAAAGAGGACCATCTCTAGACCTATTATAGGTCTAGAAATTTGTTAGCTCAAGAACTAGTCGAGATTCCCCGTGTTTTGCAGGGAAACCAGTAAAAAGCCCAAACCTCTCAAGATCCAGATCCCAAATTCTAAATGTTCCCAAGTCTCCACTAATAAAAGAAGTTTGAGGCCAGACCACAACCCCAGGGCAGATGTCATAACTTTATACGTGGATAATACTTTTTTTTGTACACGTTTTTATTTGATGGTCATGTTCACAAAGGTTTGAAAATAGAGGGGACAAGTCTGATGGGTAAAAGCAGGAGTCACATTTTTTGTCAAGGAATAAAGCCTATCAAACTGAACCTCCAAGGCCCATCACACAATCACTGTGTCTCTACTTTATCTGCCTTTCATATTTTCAGTTTATAGCAGCAATAAATACATTGGTGTGTAAAATTTACTGGAGCATAATAACCAGCTGGCATTTCTGACCAGAAGCTGAACTGTGCAACCTCATCCCTTCTCCACTTTCATCTACTCAGATAATGTTTTGAGCCTCGGTTATTAGTCCCCAAATGACATTTAATTATAGTTCTAATTGGAGGTCTCACAGCTATTCTTCTAAGTGGAGGTATGCTCAGTGAAGTCTTTGTAAAATGATTCCAAATCCACTAAATGGTTAAAGAATGTTGCATCCATGCTTTTGGTTTGTTTATCTCTGTGTATTTTTCTTTTTCCTAACCCTGGTCCTTCAAAATTGGGAAATAACTGAACTTGTTTCTTCACGACAGAACCCACATTTGACCAGGAAAACATCATCTGCTAAAGGATATTTTCTACAGAGGTGGTCAAGTGTACCCCCAGCATGTGGACAACAGAATGTTCGCTGTGAATTCTGCTTTGGATCCTAGCAAAGCATAGAATGAAGTCTGACCCGTGTATACTAAGCACATCAAGAGAATTATTGGACATTATTTATTTACTAATGTTCATCATGTTATAGTTTTATTTTTTATTTTCTCATTAAATTTTTTAAGAACTACTTCTTAAGGGTCATAGTGACTATTCTCGCTTTTCCTCTCATTAAATGGCTCTTATGTGCATTTTTTTGTGTATAATTCACATTTGGGGCTCTTGTAACTGAAAATTTAGCATATAAAAATGGACCACCAGGGTCTCGTTTTTTATTTTACATTTCAGCTTTAAAAACACCAAATTATTTATATGTAACAGTACATTTTCTAATGTCTTTTTTTTTTCCCCATAAGCTGCATTTTAAAATTTTTTAAAAGGACATCACCTTTTCACCAATGAACTTCTACCACCTAATAACGGCCTGGCACTTAGTAGTTACTCAAATACTTGCCAAATGACATGTGACAGAATGCATTTGGATTTGATATTTTACAACTGTGTTGGCATGGTACATATTTGTTTGTGGTGTCATGCCAGTCAGGATAATTTGTGCCAATTTTTACATTATTTCTTACTTCTGCATCGTACTTGTTCTATTGAATATGGATCATAAGATAGGTGAAGGCTAATGTAGGAAATAAAATGCATCTACTAAAATACTGAGAAGTTAAAAGAGTGGGTTTCCTTGGTGGGGAATTTGCACTTCAGAGGGTGAGTCTCCTCATTAGATAAGAACATGTTACACTTCAGAGGATGAGTCTCCTCATTAGATTAGAACATGTGCACAAGCAGGCTACCAGTTACATTACTCTTTATAAAGCATGCACAAGATTTTCTTACCGCTGATAATGGGCAATCTCAGTTCCCTTGATCTGTGAAATGGGGTTAATAGTCCGACCTATTCCACAGCATAGTTGGGAAGATAAGGTGAAATCAGGCACCTGGTTCTTTCTGCCTGGGCTGGGCCCCTAATGGGAAGATCCCCCCACAAAGCAGCATTATGTCTGTCCTCTCTCCTGCTCCCTGCCTGGCCCTCACTCACTTCGGGGATGCGGTGTGATCAACAGCCATGGCGGACAGTTGGTCCCAGGGGCTGATGAGAGGGCTTCCCTTGCATCTCTGGTTGAAGAGAAGAACAGATGCTCTGCTATGAAACACGCAGCCGGTGATCTCAAATCAAGAGAGGGAGGTTTCATCTTACCCACAGCAATACCTGGGCCATTTCCTGGGCCTAGAAAGTGTGCAGCTTCTAATGGAAGCTATTTGTTTTTCGCTGTTATAAAACAGTGTGAAGGGGAGTTAGCCTAGGGAATTTAGGAATATTGCAAGACATGGTTTGCGTTTGTTCACCGGGGCCCCTGCACCTCCCATCCCACAGACCTGATTTGAGCTGCTTCCGCCCAGAGATTGCATTATCCGGCTCCTCACGTTGACAGTTTCACTGCCAGTTTACAAATCCTAGCAGCCCAGAGGAGCAAAAAGCATAAGACTATTTGAAGTCTGCTTCTGTGATTAGTAGAGACTTCACAAGAGAAAGGACATCTTGTCCTTTCCTGATCCCACATAAACATTCAGGCAGGTGCAGGAGGGACTGGTAATTGCCTCCTGGCCTTGTCAGCTCCGTTGTCCCTGCTCCCCACTGCTTTGGTCTCTTAGTGTGAGAAAAATGAGGTTGAATACTCTCCCTCTAAATCAGGAAAGCGACCCTGTATCCCCAAGGGCCCCAACAAAGGTGGAATTAAATTGTAACCCAGTTGTTTAATGGAATAAACCAAAAGGGTAAATTTATAATAGCAACAGTCTTTGGTTCTAGGAGGATTATGCCTACCTGTCCTGCAAGAATGTCCATCATGCTGCTCAAACAATAATCTACTTCTTGTCAAATCAACAATCAGACCATCACGTGATTAATCTCTTCTTATTAATTTGAATTGTCTAATCAACTATTGGCCATATAGCTATTTGTCTTCTATAAATAAGCACAGTCTTAGAGACCTGGTCGTAGTTAGACATCAGACAGAGAAGACAGACTTTGGCTCTCTATTCTGTCTTCATTTTCCTAGAGGAGTAGGTGGGGGTGGTGTAAAGATCGGGATTTCAGCGCACGCATCTGAGTTTGAGAGCCAAGTTTACTTGCAAATACGTGATTGTGAGTATGTTACTTAGACTCACTGGGTCTCTGGCTCTTCATCTGCAAAGTGAGAACGGTGACTATCCTTGCCACCAACCTGCAAGACGGTTGTGAAGATAAAAGTCATGTAGAAAAAGTGGATTTGAAAGGAAAGAGCCAATGGTCATTGTTGTTATTAGAAGTGAATATTGGACCATTTAAGTAAAAGGTAGCCATTGAATAAATACTTATTGAGCAACTTTTATTAACAGATCATCTTTGAACTCACAGAAATAAGAGTACGGATCTTAATTTCATCATTTACTAGCTGAATGACACTAGGAACTCCTCTGGGGTCTGGGATCTCTGGACCTCGGCTTCCTCATCTGTAAAAAGAGGACAATAATAGTGACCCCACAGGGCTGTGGGGATTTAGGGGAAATACATGTATCAAGAACCTGGCCTAGTCCAGCCAGTGTGTCTCAGTGGTTGAGTGTCAACCCATGCACCAAGAGGTCGTCAGTTCGATTCCCGGTCAAGAAGCATGCCCAGGTTGTGGGCCCAATCCCCAGTGAGGGGCATGCAGGAGGCAGCCAGTCGATGTTCTCTGTTATCAACGTTTCTATCTCTCTCTCTCTTTCCTTTCTTCACTCTCTAAAAACTCAATAAAGGGGAAAAAAACCTGGCCTAAAGTCAGTTTCCTTCTCCTGTTATCTAAAGGACACTGGTGTGGGCACCAAGGATAATGGCAGTAATACAAAGACCAATCATCTTGTAAGCGTGCAAGGGACAGCAACAGTTCCCCTATGCAGCCTCTGAAATGTCGTTTGCCTTCTTCCAATTCTTTCTCCCCCAAAACCAAATGCTAAATTCTTATTCTGGGCAATCACAACTGAACCAAAATCTAAACTGTAAAGGTGAACCAACAGACGGAAGTTAGGGAATTTAAATAAAATGTTTAAACTGCTTTCTAAATACAAATAAAACCTATTGACCAGGCATAGAAGCCCAACTTCATCAGTAACTATAGGACATAAGTAGAAATTCAAGCGCTGTAAAAGGGGTTTGTTGATTCCAGTAGACCCTGTTGCCTCTTCACTGTAAGTTGCTGTGGGAACAGACTTGGTCTCTTTTATTTGGACACCATCTTCTGTTTTGTTTTATGTATTTTAAGGCTTTGGAAAGAAAAGGAATTTTTATCTAGCTTTGCTCTCTGACATGTTGCAAAGACTGCTCCAGTACTAGTCTCTAAATTTGATTTCTGAAGTTCATTCGCAATTACTCCTAATAAATTTAGCTAATTAGATTACTTGTGCAGTTTTTTAAATGACAGACTAAAGCAATTAACTTAATTCTAAATTTGATTATTCTTATTTTTATTTGGAAACAAAATTGTAAAAAACTTATCACATCAGTGCTTCTGGGGGTAACTGCTAATGATATTAAATCAATTGGCTTTTAGATATTTTTCTTATTGGTATGCAACAAATTAGGCCCTTTTGGCCCAGGGAGATTTGGCCTCATGTACGTGGGCTATCATATGTGACTGTGTTCCTGAAATTTTCTGCAGATCTTGAGTGCTCTTAGTACATCTTGTTAGTGTTTATAAAGCATTTTGAATGAGATCTCTCTTTCTCGCTCCTTCTCTCTCTCCCTCCTTTTCTCATCCCCTAACTATCCTTTGTTGATTCACCCTATGCTTATAAAGTTTAGGTTTTGGTTAAATTGTGATTGCCAAAGAGGAGAAGTTAGCAACTAGTTCTAGGGGAGGGGACAGGTGGAAAAATGAAACTTTGATCAGAATTCCAACAATTTGAAATAATCGAAAGGGCGGTTCATGGAAACTACCAGATTCCTAGGTTATCTCACCTGAGATGGAAAGAGAGAAGCTGTGTTGGCCTCGATGCCGACAGCATTTCTTACCTTCTTTGAACACCACAGCAGCATTTGGGACTTGTTAATGTTGGCCTTTCCCAAGGCACAAGAAGTAACTAGGATAACAGAGAAAGGAGAGCTCGGCACTACAAGAGTTCTGATTGTTCTTCTGCCTTAAAACATCCTAAGAGTGATGGTATATGGGTTAAAATTGCTGAAATTGCTCTTTTAATGGTGTGCATGTGTGTGGTTCAGTGTAACAGTCAAGAGCTGTGACCTACATGGCCAGTGTCTACCGCTCTCTCTGCGATTCACTACAGCTGATGGCATGGTGACAGTCGAGATAAGGATGACCACCAAAGCACACTTGGGTGGATGCTCCCTTTGCTTAAACTTTCTAAAGAAGCTATTTGTTTACTGTGCCCAGAGCTTTTGTTTTTCTCTGTTTTGGTGTGGACAGTAGAATGTTACTCAGGATGCAAATGCTCCCTAGACTCGGTCACACTCCATCCTTACAACACCCCAGAAGGTAAGCAGGGCAACCCCATCTACAACCCTGAAATCCAGAGAGTTCTGAAATACAAAAGAATTGTATTGGGTCTGTGGCAAACTCACCTGATAGCAAAATCTGACCTGAATTGATGTGAGACCTAGTTATGGTTTTTATAACAGTTGGCATAAATATCCAAATATTTTACTACAGACGTGGTGTAATTATAGGGTGTTTGCCCAAATCTCAGTGACACATCTACATAAAATACACTGTAAGAACCACATGAGCTATCTAACATCTGAAAACTCTGAAGTCTGAAATATTTCTGGTCTAAGGATTTTAATGAAGGGATTATGGACCCAATTAAATATTGACAAAATTGAAGCTTTATGAGGTTTACAAAACTTTTTTATTTATTAATTTATTTTTGTTACAGATGTTTCTCCTTTTCCCCCCATTAACACCACCCTCCCTCTCCCTCCCTGCCCTGTCCCCAGCTTTGTTGTCCATGTCCATTGTTCATGCATACATGCATGTAAGTTCTGTGGTTTATCTCTCTTTTATGGATTGTCAGTCTGTACCCTACTTCCATGTCTCTGGGACTACTCTATTCTTCAGACTGTTATGTTCATTATAGTCCATAAATAAGTGAGATCATATGATACTTGTCTTTCTCTGTTTGGCTTGTTTTGCCTAGGATAATACTTTCCAGGTCCCTCCATGTCGTCCCAAAGAATAAGAGATCTTTCTTTCTTACAGCTGCATAGTACTCCATTGTGTATATGTACCATCGCTTTTTAATCCATTCATCTACTGACGAACATATGGGCTGTTTCCAGATCTTAGCTATTGTAAATAGTGCTGCTATGAACATGGGGGTACATATATTCTTTCAGATTGGTGTTTCAGGCTTCTTAGGGTATATTGCTAGAAGTGGAATCACTGGGTCAAATGGCAGTTCAATTTTTAATTTTTTGAGGTAACACCATATTGTTTTCCATAGTGTCTGCACCAGTCTGCATTCTCACCAGCAGTGCACTAGAGTCTCCTTTTTTCCACACCCTTGCCAACACTTCTTGTTTGATGATTTGTTGATGGCAGCCATTCTGACAGGTGTGAGGTGATACCTCATTGTTGTTTTAATTTGCATCTCTCTGATGATTAGTGATGTTGAGCATTTTTTCATGTCTCTTGGCCATTTGTATGTCCTGTTTGGAGAGGTGTCTATTTAGTTCCTCTGCCCATTTTTTAACTGGGTTCTTTGTCTTCCTTTTGTTGAGTTGTATGAGTATTCTATATATTTTGGAAATTAACCCCATTGGCAATTATGATATCCCATGGAGTGGGTTACCTTTTCATTTTGGTGGGTTTACAAAAGTTTTCAAGGTCAAAGAGATTTTATGTATAGAGTCATTTACCCCACATAACTTATATAAACTAAATGATTATTAACGGGATTTGGGGGGCAATTGGTGAGGGCCACAGTCATGTGTTGACAAAGTTAGGAAATTTTTTTAGTTTCCCAAACCTTGACCACTGCTCTGACTATAATCAGATTACAAATAGTTCAAAACAAACCTAAGCAACTCTAACATCATGATTTGCCACAGCAAGGGGGTCATCATAGAACCCTCATGAACACTTTCAATAACAGTACATTCTAGGGATGGAGAGTTTCCTTTGTTAAATGAAATCCATTTCCTTGTAACTCATACCATTTGTCCTGGTTGTAGCATCTGGAGGACAGGGAGAAGAAAAGAAGAGGCATTGGGTTATTGAATTTCTTTAGGATTTTTTACTTCAAGGAATAGAGAACCTACTTGGAGAAGCTACACCAAGTGTGGGGGGAAGCTGAGGTTGTTAAAAGGGTATAGGGTCACCTTGGCTAACCGAATTCTGGACTTTCAGAATCTAGAATGTCATCAGTTGCTTTTTAGCCATCATTTTCACTGTGCTTTCAAAGTCTCCTATCTTCTTCCTGAACATCTGCTTCTTTCTAAGTTTTATAGGCTGGATGCATCTGGCAGGCTCCAGTGACACTGACTTGCCATTAAGCCGCCTCTGATCTTGTAGCCAGTTCGTTTCCCCAGCCATCTGACTGCAGTTTCTTTCCTTGGGTTTTTGAGGAAGGCGATCTAAGACATGTGGCCCCCGGCATAGCTAGTTGGAACCAACAGAGAGGGGTCATTTTATACAAACATGGTCTCCAAGTGAGCATCATTCAACAGGTGTGACTCTGGTCGCTTGTAAAGTAGGAGCTGGGTCTGGCAGGTGTGGCTCAGTGGCTGAGCACTGACCCATGCACCATGAGGTCACTGGTTCAATTTCTGGTCAGGGCACATGCCCGGGCTGTAGGCCCATTCCCCAGTGAGGGGCATGCAGGAGGTGGCTAATCGATGTTCTCTCTCATCAATGTTTCTATCTCTCTCTCCCTCTTACTTCCTCTCTCTCTAAAATCAGTAAAGGGAAAAAATTTTTTTAATGAAGTAGAAGCTAGGCAGTGCCCTAAGAATACGTTTTCAGTTTTTGTGCAGAAATTTTTATGGAGCCTTTACCTCCTTTGGCACATTTATTTCTTTATTGGAGCAACACAAAATAAATTCAGATCTTTCAACTAAACTTCAAGGTATCACAGTTGTTCTGATATCTAAGAACTTCAAATATCATTCATATAAAACATTCTCTCTTAGTTATACTCCAAGTTTCAAGTGTTGCAGAAAGAATTAATATCAACTTGAAAAATCTATGTTTAACCCTAAATAGGTCATCTGTGGTTATGACAAAATAAATATATCTATGTATTTTTTTTTTTATTGAGAAATGCTTCAGATTCTGCAAATGGTTTCTGGATAGATGTTGATTGTAGTTGCAGATATTTATAGATGATCTTTATAAAAGTTTCATCTATCTTTTTTTTTTTTTAATGATCAATGTCTCTGATTCATTATGACAAAAATATAAATGAACCCTTTTATGATAAAAAGGTCTTCAAAGTCTACTTGATTCTCTCTTGCTTAGGTCACCTTACTACACAATGATCACAGGAGGAAGAGTAAGACCGTGTGGTTTTCTTTAACTTGTGCAGATGGGCCACAGGTAGGCGCCTGCGATTTCTGAGGCTTTGCTACTTCTGGACCATCCAGAGAAGCTTATGTGAAATAGAAAAAAAAAAAAATGGATTGTTTTGGTGTCATCTTACTCTGGCTCAGTCTAGAGATGAATGAAGTCTTCAGAACAGGAAAAAAAAATTAAATCACTTAAATGGCCTTGAAAACCGATCTCAAAGAGCTTGCAATTTGTTACCAGGCATTTTCTTGGCCCTGTTGGGAAAAGCTTTTCTCTTATTCACTTGTTTATCCTCCCAAAGCTTAGTTTGTCATTTAAATCAAAATGATTTAGAAGAAGAACTTGATCGGTGAGAATAAATTTACAGGTTTTCTCCTGCACAGAATCTTATTTTTTAAGGTGATAAACTTAAAAATATGTTCGGTTCAATACTTGTGCTTCTCATTTCTCTTTTTAAATGATGGTGCGATGTTATGTCATTTGCTGGTAAATCACTGCAGCATTTCATTCCGGAGGTGACACGATTTTTAATGGTCCAGAAAATGACACCACATATATCAATCTAAACACATCCCACCTGCACTCAGGTACAAAGCAACACACACAGACTCTTACTGATTTCTCTCCCTTTTTTTTTCCCTAACAAGTTTGGAAGGAACCCTGTTGTTTTAGATTTTTTTGTTTGTTTTGTTTTGCTTTTGCTTAAGACCTATTGGCTTGTTTCAAGGAGCAAATAGAGATAAAAGGTCAAAATGACAATAAATATATTTACTTACGCATGTGTGAGACTTAGCAGATTAGTTATACCATAAGGCAGCAGGCATTACCTAGTAGTAATGATTGTAGTATTGAACTAATGTAGATTAAAGTAAACCTGTAACATATAAGACCAGAACAAAGAATTTTTCATAAATTAAATATACTCAGTTTAATTTCCAAAGAGTCTTCGAGTTAACATGATGTCAGCGAACCTGGGATGGGAGAAGTTGGTTTAGCAAGACTGCTGCTCTTGCGTGTCGAACAACCAAAGCATGCATCAAACTGAAATTATGTTCAATGTGATGTTATGTTTGCCTGATAAATATCAGGGGTCAATCCAGTGCAAGTGCCCTTTACATAGTGAATATTTTATAAGGAAAAATATTCCATAGGAGATGTTCATGTTCTGTGTACAGACATGATTAACAAAATATTATGAAAAAAGTTAGAGAAGTTTATTAAAAAGTCTACTTTGAAACAAAGCTCCAGTAATACTAAGTTTTCTTGTCTAAGAAATTCCATGTCCACAAATTTCATGAATGTGTAAAACTGCTTTCTTGCATAGATGTTTACTTTAGGGGGGAAAAAAGAGATGTCTACAGATATGTTCAACATTAGAGGATGAAAAAATAAGTTATGATACATCTATATAATGAGATCATATGTAGTCACAAAATCCATGATGATAATATAAAGTATATTTAATGATATGATTTATTAATTGACAGAGTAGGGTTAAAGAATAGTGTATATTATTTTAACATTTTTATATATTTATAATATGTATTCTATAATATTCATGCATGAGTATATGCATAGGTACAATTGTGAAGGAATAGTTCCCAAAATATTAACAGTGGAAATCTCTGGATGTTGCGTTTATAAATGATTTACCACCTCTAGTCCTTCTTACTTTTCCTGTGTATTCACATTTTCTAAAATGAGAATGACTAATTGCTTATGTAAACAATTTGTAAATTTAAAATCAGGAACAAAACAATAAATACATTATGATCAAACAAAGAAAGTCACAAACTATAATGCTACCAATGGCCACCCTTAGGGAATGTACAACAAATGCCTTTATTTTCTCCTTTCACTTGTTTATGTTATCAAAATTTTTCATAATATATATCAGTTTAGGGAAAAAAAACTAGTAAAGGTATGGATAGTCTGCATGCCTCTGCTTTAAGCGATCTAAGTTTAGTAATCCTTAATAACTATAAAAATAATGAGGACTATGCTTAGAAGGGATCAGCGAGCAAACGCAGAAACCTTTGACCACTTGTATTAGAGCTAAGCCTTCCCCGAAGTCTCAAATTATAAAAAATATTTTTAATGTGACTGGAACTTCTTGAGCAATGGCTCACATACACATGACTCCTCTGGTACCATGTTGGCAGAAGGATGGATATGAGGTGTGTGAGGTGAAAGCAAAAAAGAAAACAAAAAAAAAAGCTCTTGCCCTTGAGGAGGTTACAATATGTTGAAGCAAGACTTGAGTACAATAATAATTAGGGTTTTATGTGTTCTTTATGGAAATTGGTTATATTACAAGGGTATAATTAGATAGCATTTCAAAGTAAGAAGTAAACAAAGGCATACAAATACAGTACAGACAAGTGTTGGGGGCGGGTCATAAAAGCCATATGTTACTCCTTGAAGAAGTTATTGTACTACTAAACCTTTCGTAAGAGGGTCAATCGGCTTTAGCTGACTTCACGCATCACCCAGGAGAATGGGAGATGGGACGTGGTGAGGTTCAGAATCATAGACATCGTGCCCAGTTCCACACTCATGCAAATATAACTCTTTTCTCGCCATAAAGCAGTTACTGAGCACCAACCTGCATTGCTTTCCATCTTGAGACTGGAAGTATTATGGCAGCCAATACCAGTATCACAGATTCATTTCCCTAACACTTCTGTTTTAATGTAAGGATAGAAAAAGAAACAGAATAAACGCTAAAACAATAATGAATAAATTTCAGAACAGAATTCTGGAATTAATCCACTCATGCAGTAATATGTTGTACATGTGCTCCCTCCGAGGAACAAAGTGCCCATCGTCATGGAGCTTACAAGCTTGTAGGCATGTGTGGTGAGATGCACATAAAAGCAAAGACGTCTGAACCCTACTTCTGTGTCTCTGGGTCTATATTGTTCATTATAGTCCACAAATAAGTGAGATCATGTGATACTAGTCTTTCTCAGACTGGCTTATTTCACTTAGCATAATACTCTCCAGGTCCCTCCATGTTGTCTCAAAGGATGAGAGATCTCACTTTCTTACAGCTGCATAGTTCGAAGGAGGGGGCAGCAGGGAGCGAAGAGATAAACCAAAGAACTTATGCGTATAAGCATAACCAATGGACAATGCGGGCTGCGGGAGGGGTGCGGGGAGGGTGTCAACGGGGGGAAAAGAAGAAACATCTGTAAAAAAATAAATAAACTATATTAAAAAAATGAAGATGTTTTTATTATATGTGCTTCTTGTGATGAATGAATGAAACAAGTAAGGTAGGGTTGGGGGAATGTGGTCATGGTGGGAGTCAGGTATATGATCGCCTGAAAAGGTCATTCTAAGTAGAGACCTGGAGAAAACAAGGCAGGAAGTGCTCCAGACATCTCGAAAAACATCATAGTGTTCTCCATAACTGCAGAGACAACTTGAGGAGGTGCTCTAGGTGAAGGAGGAGAGCGAGGCAGGTCAGCAGTGAAGAGGGGCACTAATGACTCCTCCTGGGTGACTCAGGGGCCAGAGCCTACAGCGTCTGATCCTCCATCTGTAAAATGGGGCTAATGAGACCTCACAGGGGTGCCGAGAGGATACATGAGCTAATGCATGCAAAAATCTTTTACTTTTCCAGAAGAAAAACACTAGGTAAACCTAAGGTATTATTATCATTCCTTTTAACTCCAGAATAGCATCATCCTGTCATTTTTGATCGCATAATTACAATACATCAGGTAAGCACGGATTTTAAAATCAAGGGAGCATGGCACAATGAACAGAGACATGGAAACTTTGTCGCATGAGCACAGCCGTGACAACGTCAGAAGTGCCTTAGGGCTGCATCTATTTCCATATCAATGCAAGCCACAGATATCGTTAAAGGGAAATGCAAACATGTAGTATTTGCTAAACTGTACCTCGTATTTGACAGATACACAAGAATCATCTGCTTGGGCTTTGTGGGAACGAGTTTCCACAGGCAACAGGCACTCCCTATTGAGACAAGGGAGGAAGAGCGCTCGCTGTTTCTAGCCCTGGACAACCACAGCCCAGCTGAGACAATCAGAGGGCGCTGATTGCAAGGAAACCTTGAACGCTCGCACTATTTAGTCTCTAGTCCCCTTTTACACTAGATGGCCACGCAGTCCTGTCTCGGATGTTTCTGCAAGTGGCAGTTCTAAGACGCTGTACATGCTAAATATTGCAATTGCAATAACTTTTACTTTAAAAAAGTAAAATATTTTAGAATGCTTGGGTCTAAAATGTTTTTTTCCCCCTTTGTTCACCTTCATCCCTACAAGGGCTCACCCATTCCCATTAAATGAATAAAAGAAAGAACAAAAGGATAAAAATGAGGGGACTTGAGTTTTATCCTGACCCAACATGGTCTCCCCTTCCTGATGCAAGGATGGAACAGAGGTCCGGCGGTCCCCTGGCTCAGTCAACGAAGGAAAACAAGGCCCTGTTTAGATCAGTACAGGAGTTGACAGAGTAGGGATTAGAAGAAAAACATACTTTCCAGCTACATTTCCATTCTTCCGTGCACCATTCTTACCCAATGGTGTTTTTCCCCGAGTGTCCAAGGTTATTTCTGGAATCATCATCAATTTAAGAAAAGATATTGGAAAAGAGGATAGTGGCTTCTGTCCCTGGTGAGAAGCCTGGAGCTTTATGCAGCTTTAATTAACAGTGAAATGTCATTGCTTTGGATGGAGACCAAGACACAGCCCTTGGGGTACCATTTTGGCATTCACTGCAGAGAAGCAGGGTGATGCCGTCCCTGACATTTCTTAGGCGAGACAGCAAGGCTGAGCTGAAGTGCACATCGTCAATGAGATGAGGGCTCTCCTCAGAAATCAGTGTTCTCACAAGAACTCTTAGCTCTGAGAGCTAACATATGTGCCCTGCTCTGTGAATCAAGCCCACGATGCTGCAATGGGCCCTTTCATTCATGTCAGCAACTGGGTGTATAATGTGCACTGAGCATCTTGCCATCAGAGCCCCAGTGGCTCAGGGGACAAATGTTTCCTTTGGCCCAATTGAGCAAAAAAAAAACAAAAAAAATTAAGTATCCCACAACGAGCCTGTTGGAGATATACATGGAGGAGAAAGCATGGGAATTTCACCCACGCCCTTCAACTTTCCTTTTGGTGCAAAACTCAGCAATATCTAACTCATTTTGGCAATTTTAAAAGGGGAGGATGATGGGTCTATTACTACTAATTTGGATTTTTTGTTTTTATTGATTCCAGAGATGGTTCTTTATTAAGAAATCATATTAGTAGTAAAAATGACTCCACTTCTACCCCATATGGGCAGATCAAAATAAAAATAATCTGATGGCATAATTTAGGTATTCTGCACGGATCCAGATATGCCACCCATTAAACTGATTGTGTGCAGAGACAGTGGAAGAAAGGTTTACAGACATTATTTTATTTACTTCTCACAACCGTGTGCTGTCGTCTCCTCTACAGGTCAGGACACGAAGTGAGGACGTAGTAAACGGCACAGCTGGAACGGGAAACCAGGACTTCTGATTTCAAGTTCAAGATACCCCTTTCACCACGCACATGCTGTCTAAGACAAATCATAGTTCATTAGGGGGAATGCCCCTTTTAAAGCTGTTGCCCTGGCCGGTTCTGCTCAGTGGTTAGAGCGTCGGCCTGCGGTCCAGAGAGACCCAGGTTCGGTTCCCGCTAAGGGCACGTATTTTGGTTGCAGTTTGTCCCCGGCCCTGGTTGGGTCGTGCGGTTGGCAGCCACTCGATGTGTCCCTTTCACGTCGATGTTTCCCTCTCTCTCTCCCTCCCAGTCTATCTGAAGAAAATATGGAAAAATATCCTCAGCTGAGGATTTAAAAAAAAGGAAATAACTGTTCCCAGCAACTGGAGAACAGATAAGAGGGGGAGGCTTAAATCATAAATGAAATTGAACTCCATCCCGGCAGACTCGAGGCCAGCCTTGCCCATTGATTCATGCCCCAGAACAACACACATCTGATCTCAGAAGCCTTGGAAACAGTCTAAATCTTTATATTTGTTTTTCTTGAAAAAGTTGTATATGAGTTCAAATAACACATTACACAGAGTAACATCCTAAAATTCCTAATGACACACCCCTTTCCCAAAAGACTCCGCAATAGCTTCTCTCCCACAGTCTCTTTGTGTGTGTGTGTGTGTGTGTGTGTGTGTGTGTGTATGCTTCTGTATGTGTGTTTCCCTCTGTGTGTCTGTCCGCCTTTCTCTTTTTCCCCTGATGCTACCACATCCATTGACCATCCCTCCGTCCATCCAGTCCTTCCTCGCGTGGACTTCATTCCCAACTCATGACCCCCTGCTTCACACAGAGCCTCCAGAGACGACGTGTCACAACTGCTAATCCCATAGAGAACAGCTCCTGGAACTTCAGTGAATACAACTCTCCATCTCATTATATAGGTTAATGAGCTCCTCGAGCATGCTTAGATCCTGTGAAATATTATCGACATGCCCCAGAGGTTGGAGGCTGAAGACATCTTACGCTTGGAGCATTCGAGCCTTTGCCAGTGGAACATCAATCAGAAATTAAAACAAAGCATTTCCAAATGTATAATAAACATCAGCGGGGAAGTATTTGACTTCTAAATGTCTGATACAGGATGCAAATTTGGAAGAGAACATTCATGGCCACTTAAAAGAAGATAGATTTCAAACTGAATATATATCTAAGCTTCCTACTAGGAAATACATGGCATGTATTGATTATGCATCACAAAACAAAATTGAGTTGGAAGTCAAGAGATACATTGTAGAACTAACATTTAGCAATGGCGTTTTTCATCATCTCTGATAGGCAGCAGGTGAAATAGCTAGCACTTAACTTTCCAGTCCAGAACCGGGCGGAGTCGGTATTCTTCCAGAGCCCAGCTCGAAGGGCAGCCTCGCCCCAGGGCCCTCCCCAAAGCAACAGGGAGGTTTGAACACACACACACACACACACACACACACAGCTATCTTATTTTCTTTGTTCCTCAAGAAATAAACGTAGATTTCACTTTTATACTCTAGTGTCCTGCATGGACATTGAAGAAACCACAGAACAGTTTCTTGGCTTGCGAGGATTTCCCTTCATTCCTTTGGATTGTGGTAAGATGCTTAATTGCTGTGACATCGCCCTGTTAGGGGAAACACCTCACTGGTCCAAGTAGCACAGACGGAGCCTGAAGCTTTCTGACAAATTCCAAATTGTGTGGCCAGGGTTCCAGCCTCGAGCGCCCCCGTGCCCAGACCAGCCTCCCACGTGCAGGTGTCCGATCCGTTTCCCAGTGTCCTGAGCTAACCTTCCTGACAGCTTTCCTGGCCGGGGCCCAGGTCAGAAGCCACAGGTTCTCTGCCATCTACATGGGCTTCCTGCCAGGCCAGAGTTCTTTCCACTTTTACATTTCGGGGGTTAGTTTGGAGACTTCTATGACTATCCAGATTCTTTGTACATTGGATCAGATTTAACATGGTCAGATATTAGCAATATCATTTGTGTTCATACAGACTTTGGAAATGACTCATTGAGTTCCAGAATACAGAGAAAGTTTCAAGAGAGGAAGAAAATCAATCACAGGAGGTCAAGCAGATGGTTAAGCCACCAGCCGAGTCAAGGCAATGACCATGGACCAGACCTGGGCTCCACATTCCTACGTCAGGGAGTAACAGTCACGACATGGTACCTTCCGAGTGGCAGGATCATAGGTCAGAGGCTGACTCCACAATTACCCCAAGTTCCCTTTGCTGCCTTCCTGAGCTTCCCTTCAGGGGACCGCTGCAGGACACCCTGCGAGGCAATGGGACATGAGCAGAAGACTCACGGGCCAAGTAAGAAGATCCGGAAGATTTTTTTGTTGATAAAAAGACCCAGCATACCTTGAACCTGCCTTTAACCTCACCTTGAATGCAGATCCTGGTCCTGGAGACGCAGCAACCATCCAGAGACCACAAGGGACCTGACCATCGATCAATGCAGACTCCAGCTCCGGCACCATCGGGCCGTGAAACCCGTGCCAGGAGCCGCCGCCTCTCGGGTACTTTATTGGGGAATGATGAACAGACTTTTTCCATTAAAGGAGAAAATGTCTGCGGCCTCATAAATAGTCACTAAACGTGTGGTAAATATTAACTAAATGTGTGGTAATCATTTTGAATGTATACATATATCAAATCATTATAACGTGCATCTAAAAATACTGTTATATTTCAATTATATATCTATATCTATATCTATCTATCTATCTATCTATCTATCTATCTATCTGTAAAGTTTAAAAAAAGAATCCCTGTCTATTTGGACCACTCTATGACAGTTTTTATGTTACTTGAACCAAACACATTCACAGAACAGATACAGCACCCTGCCTGGCGCATAGCAAAATGGGGTGCATACAGGTAGGTGATGCGGGAATGCAGGAAACCAGTCTTCAGGGACCACCTCAATAGCAATCGTTCTAAAACTGCTACCCCCGTCCCAGTCTGGGTCCTGAAATTGAGAACTATGTACCCCACTACCTAAAGGTCGCTCCCGACAGAATATTGCACAGCAAACCCCACATTTTATCCCTAAATCTGCTCCTCTGAGACACTAATTTCAATTAATAGCAGCTAGTCCGCACACTGCTGAGGTAGGACGCAGACACCATCTGAACTGTACTCTGTTAGGTTCCGAGACGCCTGCACCTAAAAAGAAAAGGCCAGAGGGGGAGGCAACAGCATTTATTTGAGATCGAAGAGCAGCTACTCTGGCAGCACTGATTCAGGCAGAAGCCCAGGTGCTGCTCCCGCGGGGGTGAAGGTGAGGGTACTTCTGAGAAGGGACGGGAAAGAACGACACGACTAGAAGGAAGAATCTCTGTAGCTAGCAACGTGATGCTAATTTAAAGAACCTTTAACTCTCAGTCCCACTGAGAACGAACACTTGTTAGGAATACAGTGCTGCATGAAGCCCACTCCAAAGGGTATTTCGCTCCGTTTCAACGCCCCTAAGGTTTGAGGGGTAAGATGTGCAGGACAGTTTTTCTGCGATGGCAGCTCCGGGGCCATTTAAAAACGACTCTGTTTCTATTCTTTTTGCGGGTCCATAACTATTCCAGAGTGTATTTACTTTTTAAATCTGGAGACAAATCACAGAATGGACTGAGAGAAAAAAAAAATGCATGAGGGTATGTGGTTCTCTCACATCACTGCTCCTCTTCCTCCTCCAACATCTTCATACCGAAGACAAAGGGGGCGGAGGAGGGAAGGGTCCACCTCTGGCTTGTCCTGACACCGCCGCCTCCCTGTTAGTGGGGGAAGGAGTCCCTGCAGGGGGAGGGCAAGGTCAGCATTCAAATTCCTTACTAAGCAAGAGACAGTAGGGAAACTCCTCTCAGAAGGAAACTAGCGGGGACTAAAATATTAAACATACATTGTTGCAGGTTTTGTTTGTTTTCAAGTTAGGCAGCTTAATTCTCCCCACGGGGGGGCATTTGCATGGGTTCGTCCCTTCTCTTCAGTTGGAAACCGTTGAGCAGGACTCCAACCAGCTATAGGAATAAGGGCAACGCTCCGTTTCGCCTAAGCCTCCCAGCATAAAGGTGGGGGGAGAGCCGGCCCTGGAGCCGACTGGGACCGGGGATCGGACCCCTGAGAACGCCCTCTGCCGCTCAGCTGTCCTCTCGGGGCAGGACGGCCCCTTCCCACTGTGGCCACCAGCTTCTCAGCCCGAAGCGGGCGGGGAAAGGAAGCCTCCCGTCTCAGGTCAAACAGATCCCAGAAAGACGTCCGCAGAAGTTTTGGGGTCGGTCCTTGAGGCCAGCCTGTGCGCACATAAAAGACTGCTGCTACTTGGTTTCTAAGATAAATATTCAATACACTGAAGTAATGAAGATTTTTTTCCCCCTTAAGCTTTTAAGTTCAAACTACAAATCTTATTATTCTATCTATAAATCTAATAAAATTTTAAGGGGTACTTTACAATTTTGGCAATTAAGTTCCCTTAAAGAGTCCAAATCGCATTTATAAATGTAATATAGACGATTTTCTTTTTAAGTACTTCAAATGCTTCCCTAACAAGCAAAGCTTTCCCAAGTACCTAAGCCGTTCTTATAAACCTAATAAATTAAACTCTTAAATATCGTGACCCCAAAGTTCTCTTATATCTTTCAATACTGTTTACAAACGTAGCCAACCTCTCTCGGAACTTTCGACTTGAAAGCTTCAGTCTGAAGTCAGTCACTTAATTAGTCGTTTAAACTAGAATCACGTGGCTAATTATAAGGTCAACTACGCCAGAATCGCTTTAAAACCGCATTGCAAATGTTACGATCTCATCAGCAGACCTATAGGGATGGTCTTAAATTTGACACAGAAGCATACAAGTGTGTGTTTTGTTTACTTCATCCTCTCTATAGTTCATTTCTTAAAACCTTCAAGCTTGGAAAACACATGATAAGGAAACAGTTTTGTGAGGACTCTTTGCGACAAATGGGAGCTACCCTCTCCTCTGGATGGCACTTGTCATTACGTGCAACTTGAGGCCCAGGCATGAGCTCAGCAGCTAAAGAACTTGGACGGCAGAGTTGTCCCTTGCGTGACAGTCAGCCATCAAGGACGCTGAGCCCGTGTCCCACACATAGGACCCACGTGGCTAACTTGAGTGTCCTGAGAAGAGCTAAACGTTTACCTACTTCGTTTGTAACTTCCTTCATCAGTTTTCACCAGATTTGAGACCAGGGATTTCGTCCGCTCCCACCTAGATTTTTTCCATCGCTTGACTGGACTTAGTTCTGTTTCAGGGGAATCCTGGCCTGCCCGCCCCCGCGGGTCGCAGCTTCAAAGACTGTTTAGTAAGGAAGCAGGTGTGCTCTGGCCACTTCCGTCTCATGCCACCTGCTGGGCCAGGCGAGCATCTGCTTATGCACCTTTTGGTCCTTAATCCACAGAGAGGGTAAGAGAAGAAGAAACAGCGAAGTAACGGCTTAGAGAACCACAAGCAGCTACCCACCGGCAACGGTTCCCCTTCACCCACCCCATTCCTTCTCCCCGATCCATCTTCTCTTCTGCAGCCAGTGAGACTATTCCCAGATGCAAATCCGACCGTGCGTGTTCCCCTTTCAAATCCTTCTATGAACTTTCATCATTTAATTCGTAGGTCATGACCAAGGTCCATTAGTGACGCACGAAGCCCCTGTGGATGTAGCGACAGGGCCCCTTTTCAGCCTCATCTCCTCACACTCTCCCTGCCATTTCTTAGCTTCTGGTCATTCCTCGCATCTGATAATTCAATAAAATAGACAGATGCGGTTTATTGTATCAGCCGTAATTACTGATTTACAGTGCTCAGAATACGCTATGACCGTTTACACCATTTGTCTTTGTGTAGGCCAGTTCCTACACCTAAAAAATAACCTTTTCCGGCTTTGTCTCCTTACTGAACTCCTGTCACACTGTAGGAATTTACTCCAGGACTCCTCCCCTCCACAGCTCTGTCCCTTCGAGCTGCATCCTCTTCTGGGGCCCGGAGCATCTTTGTGTCTGGGGCAGCCCTCACCACCATGCTGGGCATGGCTTGCCAGTGCATCTGCTGGCTGATCAGACCGTCAGCTCCTCACAGGCAGCTTTAGCTCGCATTGTTCTTTACGTGCCCAGCACCTTCCAAATACCTGGCCTTTGATAGAGACTTCCTTTGTGAGTCCCCTGGGACGAATAGAACTGTGAAATGTGGGAATAATTAATATATAATATTATAATGCAGAACAAACACTCATGACTCTGTGTGTGTGTAAGAAAGAGAGAGAGAGGTGAGTTTAGGAACCATAGTTAAATCAATCAATGACCACAGAACCAGCCCAGGCAAATGAAGGGCAAAGGATATTCATATTCAGGCCTTTCACATCCCTTCTAAATAACGGTGATAGTGAAAGCTGAAATAGTATGGACTGTGCGCCAGGCATTAATTACCACATATTAGTGGGCTGACTCTTTACCAAAGTCCTGTGAGACAGGTACTATTCTCCTCCTTTTAAAGAGGAGTCTAAGGAAGAGAGGTTATGTAACCCACTCGTGCCTGAATACATGCGTCTTACCTGCTTGAACTTTCAGTGGTCTTCCATGAGATGGAACCAAGTAACGGCACACCACGAAATGAAGATGGCAGACTAGAAAGAATGGATGGGGAATCCAGGACAAGAAGTAGCTTCTAAGGAATGACTTCTGCATGAGGGCATTTATTAATATTACTTGCTGTCTGTGGGCTTATCTCAATGAACACATTCAGTGGCTAATAGATGAAGTCCAGATCCTAATACTCGATCAGCTCCATTCACAACAGCCATGCTGACTTCTGATGGGCTTGTCAATAGCATAATTAGTGATCCCAGCCACTCACCTGAACAGTAAGGTTTATATTGATGTTAACAGCATTAACTAGTTGAAACCGGAATCCCATTACATCGGCAATGATCCACCCCCAGCCTGTGGTGCTTAGGCTGACCATCAGGATCTCCTCAAACACGTACCCTTCATGCCCTTGCTGACTGGGGTCTAGTGGCTCCACATCTTGCCACCTGAGTCAAGCTGATGTGGGACGTCAGAGCACGAATGGAGCGCTGGTTCCTGACTCCAGGCACCCCTGCTGTTTCTTTGTTTCAATCAGCCTTATAGCTTCTGCAGAACTGAAAGCTGTCACTCCGACTGATCGCTCTTTGAGTGGCCAGTCCGAGCCACCAACACAGCTGTTAGCGAGGAAGGATTGAACAGTGAAGTCCCTCTTGGCTGGACTTCGGGCGGCAGGGACACTCTGGGTTTCTGCCCTTGTGACATCCATCGGCACCATGACCTGACACGAGAGGCTGGGAATTAGGATGATAGCAAATGAGGAGAGAGCCTAGGGAAACAATGCCTTCCTTCCTGTTTTAATCGTGAGTTGGCACATGTCCCTATTGTCTCTTTAGTTTGAAAAAGAAGGTCATTTTCCTGGTTACAAATACAGGGTGCATATGCCTCCATGAGTTGTTAGGATGATGAATGTCGTGTGTGTGTGTGTGTGTGTGTGTGTTGAGTTGAAGAAGGCTATGCAGATTTCTGTAATTTATAAATTTTAAACTGGTTACTGCTATTATATTTATAATAACTCTCCCTTCTTAATCTCAGACAGATTGATTTCTTTATGCTTATTAGTTGATGGTTCATTTTTAGAGTACATTGCTTATAAAACTTACTGTGCAACACTGGGCAAATATTTTATTCTCTTTAGTCCTTCAGCTACCTCATCTATATATATATATTTTTCCTGTATTGATTTTAGAGAGATGGGAAGTGAGAAGGAGAGAGAGACAGAAACATCAATAAGAGAGAACATGGATTGGCCACCTCCTGCATGCCCCCCACTGGGGATCGGGCCCACAACCTGGGCATGTGTCCTGACCAGGAATCAAACCAGTGACCTCTTGGTGCATGGGTCGATGCTCTACCACTGAGCCACACCGGTCAGACATCTACCTCATCTATAAAATAAAGGTGGAGGCAAGTCATCTCCATGCTCTCTTCCGGCTTTCCGGTTCTAGAATGTGAGGTGATCAAAAAACACTTGTTGATGTGTTATGTATGTTTTCCATTAGCAATGCATTTGGCATCTGGGGTCTCACTTTTTGGAAATAAGACTCTCCAGGGGAAGAAAGGAAGGATGTATGGTACTACTAGCAGCTGGTTACTTGCTGATATGCTTCTCTGGCTGGGTCCTAGCAGCAAATCGACTGGCAGTCAAGGTTGCCAGTAATAAGGTAACGCTTCTTTTAAAGCAAGACTAAAGGCATCGGTGAGGGTCTTACACACTCTCCAGTCTGGGCATGTTCATTTACCTGGAACATGGAGCATGTTTGTTGGATGGAGTATAGTTGGATCTCCACCCACGGCTTCCTCTGGAATGGGCTAGTGTTCTTCTAAACTCAATCCTCTTCTTTTGTTCTCTCATTAACCTAGATTCAGCATTGACCCTCGGTTCACTACAAACCTTTAGCAAAAACTATGATGGCGAACAACAGAGTTCCACAATGTGCCAACCTCTTTCCTGATTGTTGTGAGGTGATTACTTTGTCTTATCAGAGAAGTGTTTCTGACTCTCCCCCAGTCTGATTCCAGGGCCAGAAATGACATGCAGAAGCATTCTTCTGGGTTATGAGCTGCTGTCTTCATCAGCCTGGCTGTCCTCTCTGCCCCAGACTTCTGTTTATACACGCCTCACAGCTCTGACACCTCTGTTCAATAAGTCTTGTCAGTCTTGGCTAACAAAATTGGTCTTATGCCAAGTCAACCATTCTCTCAAATGCTGGGTGTCCCATCTCATCTCATCTTCCTTTTATCACTGAATGAAATACAATGCTGCTGACCAATGTGTGTATGTGTTTCTTTGTTCTATCCTCCAAATACAAACTTCTTCCAACATAAGACTGAACCAATTTCTCAACTATGACTTTGTTTCTTCTCACCTTCTACTGCTAAGGAAGGTTCTAAGAAAGAGGTTTTGAGAAGTGTGTCTCTTTATTCCCTGTGAACATATACAATCACTAAGAAAATTCTTAATTCTCTATAAGCCCTTCAATGTGCTTAAGAACCTGGGACACCCTCCTTCTCATCGGGAACATTTCAGCCTGTGTTATAGACCAGATGTTCAACATCTCAGCTTCCCCCACAACCCTATGAGCCAGGAAATGTGTGTTGTTTAGTCCTTTTTACAATATTGCACATTGGAGATTTAATTAAATTGAATACATATATGTACACACATATGTATAAAATGTTAAATGTAATATAATGCATTTTTGTATGTGTTTAAAAATTTTTTGATTAATTTAGTACAGACTATTTTGTTCTCTCTTTTTCTTCTCTGCTACCTTCTCCTCCTTGTTCTACCCACCATTATTCTCACTCCATTACACCCCCTCCACCCAACTTCTGTATCTTATTTTAACCACATTACATAGCTCTTTCTATATGTCTCCACGTTTATGTAATTGTATACTAACATGAATATACACATACAAACACGCAGAAATAAAAATTTTATTAACCAGGGTCTCAGCAGGAAACAGATGGCAACTTCCAATTAAGATCATTCAAGAAGAATCTAATAATGAGCATAGACTATTATTTATAAAAGTACAATTAGGGTATCAGATAATAGGATTAAAGCTATATTTCAGGGCTGCTAACCTCCCTGAAACTAATGGAAGGAGGAGAGAAGATGGTTTGCAGAAACAGAAAGATAGTCACATACAAAAGACTGTCTTAAGAGAAGCTGTGATATGCAGACACTCAGTCGGTTCTGACCTCCCTCTCCTGACAGTTCTTCTAAGTGGCTGAACTGGACAGGAGGTAACTGGTTTCAGAGAGCCTACTGGTCTTGTCCATAAAGACTCTCCCAGGGTAGAGTGGGTATGCAGGGGAGGAGTGAAGACATCTGGTTTAGGATTGTCTTTGTTGATCTGGTTTAGGATACACACACACACACACACACACACACACACATTAACTTTTCACATTAACAGAGTGTATGAGTACCCCTTGCTCCTTCTCCTTCTCCTTCTCCTTCTCCTTCTCCTAACATTAGTAAGTGTTATAGTCTTTCTAATTGTTGCTGGTCTGAGATCAAGTGATACCTTATTGTTACTCTACTTGGTGTGTTTCTAATAACTATTGAACTTGAACATATTTTTCTGTGTTAGTTGGCCATATGGGGAACCATCTGGACTTTCTAACCCACTGGCTTGTTTGCTGGTAGCCCTTTTTATGATTGTGGTTCTCTTTCTTATATTTGTGCCCAGCTGACCATGGCTGCCTACACTTCTGTCCACTTCTGTAGTGGTTGTATTTTCCCAGTGGTGATGCTTTTATCTGTCCTTGGGCTTTTCGCCTAGTGCTGTTGGCCTTCTCTCTGGTGCCCGTGAGCCAAGCTGAGGAGTTTATTCTCTTTGGTAGAAAGCCTGGTTTTCTGGTTGGAATTCAATAAAAAAAAATAGTTTTCCTTCTGAGCAGCATAAGCATGGATGCGCCTGGAAGCAGTAACCCTAAGGCATTGCTCACTGACAACCATGTCTCTTACTAGTGCCTGCAGGCTATGATATGACTTTAATAGCACTTAGGGTATCACTCATTTGAAATACAACCTGTAGAATAGAAGGAAACTAGTGTTATGAGCCTACTTATTGTGCCAACTTCTTTGCCCTTGTCACCTCACTTACCTAACCCTAAACCCAAACTCCCGATGCAGATCAAGGCATAACAACCACTAATACGCACATAGATCAGCTGAGGGTTTGTTAAGGTGCAGGTTCCACTTTAATAGGGCAGAGTCGGGAGGCTGAGACTCTGCATTTCTGACAAGCTCCCAGGGGTACAGATGCTACTAATTGAATGATCCCACTTAGAGTAGCCAAAAGGTAAATAACAGATTGAATAGCAAATAAGCAGACGAGGGTGTCTTGTAGCTTGTTAATCACAGTCTGACTGAGTCCAAAACTTCTGGAATCAAGGTGACCTGTGTGCTTGTTTTGTCTCCAGAATTGGAAACCTTGTGTGGATGGCATCAGTTTACTTGTTGTCTTTGGTGAAAGATGATAAGCTCCTCTATGGCAGAGGCTGTGTTTTGCTCATCTCCATGTCCCTGGCCTTGCACAGTTCCTGGGACACAAATGTTTACCAAATAACAAGTGGCAGATTTGCACACAGTGTGGGACCTGAGATAGACCTGCAAGCTTCAAACATAAGTGTGCATATCAGAGGTAGCAGGAAAGAAGCTTCCAGTACATGGGCCCAGAGCAGAGAATTCCTGGGTTGCAGCTCTCCCAACATCGAGTGCCATTTTGCTATGGGTATCTCACTAACTACTTCCCAGATCAGTGAATAACTGAGCAACTATGCTCATGAGGTTATTTATGGCAATCTACCTTAGGCAGAGGCAAATCTTGTCCTACTTGGGGTAAAAGAAGGCAAGACGATGGGAGATACTGTCTGGAGGAGCACTGATTGGGCCTTTCTCTGTGCCTCTGGGCACCTCTGGGTACAGAGATGAATTAAGTAGACAGGGTCTTGCCTTCATGCAGCTCACAGAGAAGCTTGCATAGCAAAGCCGAAAACAAGATAACAAAATAAGAACAGCCATTTACTAAGTGGACCAGGTCTTGTGTAAGGACCTGGCACCTCTCATACATTATCCCATTGTAGTTCATCTTCACCACAGTTCTATGGAAGTGGGCACCATCTCACTTTTAAGATGAGAGCAGTAGGTTCAGAGATGCTAAGTGACTTGGGCCATCACACAGCCAGTGAGAGCCAGAATCAGGATTTATGTCGAAGTCCATCTGATTTGTTTTCTTTCTTTTTTCCCCCATTCAACGAGAATTAATTCAGTGCCTGTGTTAGAGTAGACAGTTAGTTAGATATTAACAAGAGAAGAGGGAGTGAATAGAACCAGATATCTAATTAAGCCTAATTAAGTAAGAAAAAAACAGCTTCACAGCTACCCTGGGGAGTAACTGACATCATTCCACCAAACAGAACAAAATATCCCGCTTGGCTGGAAGGACAGCTTTATGGTCACCCTGAGAAGTCCACCCAACTAATGGGGGGAGGGGGCTGGAAAAAGGAGAGGGAATTCCTTTTACTAGGTGCATACCCAGTAGAAGTCAAGATGGCAACCATAAAAGGGGAGGGCACAAGCGTTGGGAAATTTTGGGAAAAGATTGAATAGGATAAGGTCATGAAATCCTGGTAAATCCAGGAAAGAGATTAGATAGGGGGAGTGCACAAGCACAGACCCAGAACAATTGAGGAAAGAGACTAGATAGTTTGAAAGAATGCTCTTTCCCAAACCCAAGAAACTATAAGAAAGCTTAACAAGGACCTCAGGGAGCCACTGCCCCCTAGCCTGCCCACTCTCTTCCTCTGTGAGAGTGCCCTGTCACTTTTCATTTTAATAAACCCTGCCACTATCACTTAGAACTCTTCCTACATGAGTGTCCCCAAAATCATTTTCCCATGACACCACAGAAGAACTTATTTCCTCTGGTAACACCTGCTCTGGGCTTGATAATATACTAAGCACTCAAACATGTTTCTTCTACTGTACTTGGCCACCCCTTTTTGTTTCTCTTTTATTTTTGAATAAAAGTGAAATATCTCAGAGTTCTTTTCTCTATATGTTCAAATGAGAGAGAGAGAGAGAAAGAGAGACTGAGACTAGTCATCTCATATCTCATATCCCTAATCACTTTTTTCCTGAAGGAAAAAACAACATATTGTCAGATGTGTTTATATAAACAAGTACTTCATTTGAACTAAATTATGTGGATAAAACTAGAGTTGCCAACTCCCACAAAGGGTTAGATGCTGTACCTTGTGTGTGTGTGTGTGTGTGTGTGTGTGTGTGTGTGTGTTTAAGAAGTTTCTGGAAGCTTTTGAGAAATATTATTTGATGATAATATAACACTTACTGGATAAATGAATAAACGTGCTGGGTTTTTGACATCCGTAAAAGAGCTTAAAAGTATGCATTTTCTCGGTGCTGTGTGGGCGCACAGGCTTATTCTCCCTTTGGATTGTGCTGTTACTAATTAGCTGCTCTCTCCCCATCTCTGTCAGTGTAGGTTGCAAAGAGTGGTAAACTATTAACTTCCAGTGACAGGAAGCTTAAATTACAACCCTGCACCAGTTGCAAAATTTGCAAGTTGAATTCCAGGAGAACAATCCTTTCATGTGGCTGAGTCCTGCTGGGGGATTAGGAGGCATGGTACAGGAAGGCTCACTGAGCCCTCTGGCTCCTTTACTCCCTTTCTCTGTTTTGTGAACCTTGGGCTCAGCCACTGAAAAAATGTTCACCCCATGTTCTCTTCTTATCTTTCCCCAACATGATTGGGTAACCATGGCAACAGGGAGGACCTGTGGGAGGGACAAGGTCAACCTGGTGTTTTGTCCTGTCACTGTTTTTACTCAGTGGCAAAAAGTTTTACAATCAAATAATGTAGTTGGAGACATCAAGTCCATGCGAGGTGAAGGCAGCCCAGGGGAAGAGAAGGCGATGCTTGTGACTGAAGAAGACACTGTAAATCCCTCCAGGAATCAACCAACTGAGAAAAGGATATGATTTCAAAGTCACTACTAATTTTTTGGCACTTAATCTTTATTGATAGAAAACTGTTAATTAGCTGTGACTATCTCATGTAATTATCTCAATATTGTATGGGTATTAAATGCTGATAAAGGCAATCTCAAAAGGCAAAAATGGGTTTCATCAGTTTCAAGTATATCATTTAAACTAGAAGAGGTGAATATGATAAAATCAGAAATATTGTTTTTTTTTATTTTTTTATTTTTTTCTTTATTGATTTTAGAGGGAGGGGAAGGAAGAAGGAGAGAGAGAGATGGAAACATAAATGAGAGAGAACATCAATTGGCCGCCTTCTGCACACCTGCCACTGGGGATTTGGCCCACAACCTGGGCATGTGCCCTGACCAGGAATCTTGGTGCATGGGTCATTACTCAACCAGTGAGCCATACCAACAGGGCAAAATCACAACTATTGTTAACCACGGACACTGTTGTTCATGCTCCAGGAGTTAAAGTGATCTTTACTGGAGTTTCCTAGGTGCTCTCAATTTTGGGCAGTTGCTTCTTCTCTGTTCCCAGAGATGCTTTCTGAAATGTGAAACATGTTTTATTAACTCTATCCTCCAATCTATTAATCAGTAAAATATTTATTGAAGAATTATAATCTTCAAGCTGTGAATAACACACACACACACACACAAATATAAGATATTGTCATACCCCTCCCCCATATAAAGAGACTATAATCTACTTGGGATGTGTCCAGAGTGTGTGCAAATCTTAACCAGAATTACTTAGAAAACTATGAATTAACTCAAAGCCAGGCTTTGTCTGTGCAATAATTTTTACCCTTGACTCTCACCAAGACTTAAGAACATACTCATCAATTGCAGATAACAGTAGAGACTAGCACTCATCATATCTCTGGGAAAACTCATTTTAAAATATGACTTGATTTTTTCATTTGGAAATAACAGCAGAATTGAGTTGCAGAAAGGTTCCATAGGTTGTAATAATGGACCAAATTGAACATGGTTAACTTGAACCAATTTAAACAGGAGGATCTGCATTCCAGAGGATCAATGAGATTCCAATCTTTGTGAGACTAGAGATAGAGTGTTTCTATTTCATCTGGGGTCAGTACCTCCAATATCCAACACAGTATTTCTGACATAGTTGTTGCTGGAAGGAACCTGCCCTAGTTATGCAGCTAGTAAATGAGAAGACAGAACAGTGGTTGATTCTGCAGGCATAGCAATGGGAACATTTAACACGGAGGGAGTACCCAGGAAAATCACACAAAGGTGGAAATAAGAGTTTAGAAAGAAAACACTTATACTTTCTACCTTAGATGCACTCATCTATGCTTCTCTTCCCTTCTTTTTCCTTCAAATAGGTTTCTCTTTCCCAATGACAGGTTCCAAACAGAATAGTTCAACCCTTTAATGTGTTTTTCTTTGTTCCTTATTTTGAGGGCAGTACCAAGATCTTATAATAAGACATACATTTCCCATGGTAACCGAGCATGCCTATAATATTTAAATTAAATGGAATTTTTATATAACTTTTAAAATATTTTATATATATATATATATTTCCATTTATCTTCAGATAGAATGGGAATAGGAAAGAGAAAGAGACAGGGAAACATTGATATAAGAGAGACACATCAACAGGTTTACTCCCACACAACCCTGACCAAGGCAGGGGATAAACCACAACTAAGGTGCCATTGACTGAAATCAAACCCGTGACTCTTCAGTCCAAGGGCTGTCGCTCTAACCACTGAGGCAAACCGGCCTGTTCTCATAAAACATTTTTAATGTTACCATGTGCAATGCACTCTGCCATTTTTTATTTTATTTTCTATTCTATTTATTTTTAAAATTCTAGTTGAGAGTGACTAAATTGATTTCCCACAGAAGTAATTTAATGGCTGGTGACCAATAATTTGAAAATGACCACTTTAGATTAAAATGTGACTATATTTGATTGAAGAAGATGGTAACCAGGGCAGGTTCTTCTGCAAACACAGATAGTAATCTTTTCTGATGTGTGTATCTATTTTTAGATACCCTAGGAGTAATATTTGGCTTTGGGACACAAAGACGATAACATTTGCACATGTATGTATATAAATTAAAGTAAGAACTCTATTCAGTCTAGTCTCCACTTCAGATTCCAAGATATTTTCTAAAAACGTGTTTTGAAAAACACTTATACTAGTAGTAATAAAATTGTTCAGGAAACTTCCTGTTTTTAAAAACAAAGAAACAATACCCAGTCACAAATACATTTTTGTGGTGTAGAGGTGGGGAGGAAGGAAAAGAGAGTAAAGTGTATACATTGGAAACTTCAGTATACATAATAAAAATAAAAATCAATCCCCACATTTTAAAGAAGATCACGAGTGATTTCCCTCTGTCTTGGAAAAGAATGGCATTCAGAGAATACTCCCCAATTGACTTACGTATGGTGAAAATCAGAACACATTTAATAAAAATTTTGTAAATGCATGTGCATACTTTGAAAGGTTGAAATGTTTAAAATAAGAGCTACATTTTAAAAATAATTACTTACCTTCCTATTAAGAATTTACACAGAAATTGATGGCATGCTTATACACCAATAATGAACACTCAGAAAGGGAGACAAACAAATAAACAAACAAAAAAAATTCCATTTACTATCGCAACAAAAAAAAATAAAAATACCCAGGAATAAACTTAACCAAAGAGGTGAAAAACTTTCTCAGAAAACTATAGGACATTGAAAAAAAGAAATAGAGGAATATATTAAAAACTGGAAATACATACCATGTTCATGGATTGGAAAAAATTGACATTATTAAAATGTACATACTACCCAAAGCATTCTACAGATTCAATGCAATCCCTTTTAAAGTACTATTGGTATATTTCACAGATATAGAACAAATACTGCAAAAGTTTATATGGAACCATAAAAGACCGTGAATGGCCACAGCAATCTTGAAAAAGAATAAAAAAGTGGGAGGGACCACAGTTCCAGATATCAAATTATGCTACAAAGCCATGGTAATCAAAACAGCCTGGTACTGGCACAAGAAAAGTCATAGATCAATGGAACAAAACAGAGAACCCAGAAATTGGCCCAAGTCAGTATGCATAATTAATACTCAACAAACAAGGCAAGAGCATAAAATAGAAAAAAGACACCCTCTTCAATAAATGGTGTTGGGAAAATTGGACAGCTACATGCAAAAGAAAAGAAAAAAGAAAAAGAAAATGAAACTAGACCACCACCTTACACCATACACAAGAATAAACTCAAAATTTATAAAAAAAATAAAAATAAAAAACACTTAAAAGTAACTCATGAAACCATAAAAGTCCTAGAACATATGTAGGCAGAAAAATCTCAGACATCATACGTAAAAGAATTTTCACTGATACATCACCTAGAGCAAGAAAAACAAAGAAAAAAATTAATAAATGTGATCACATCAAACTAAAAATTCTCTGCATGGCAAAAGAAACCCGCATCAAAATAAAAAAGGAACCCACTTTCTGGGAGAACATATTCGTCAATGATACGCTGGATAAGGGGTTAATATCCCATACAACTCAATAAAAGGAAAACAAACAATCCAATTAAAAAATGGGCAGAGGACCTGAATAGACACTTCTCCAAAAAGGACATACAAATGGCCAGGAGACATATGAAAAAATCCTCAGCATCTCTAATCATTAGAGAGATGCAAATTAAAATGACTATGAAATATCACCTCATACCTGCCAGAATGTCGGCCATCAGCAAATCCTCAAACAAGTGTTGGCAAGGGTGTGGAGAAAAGGGGACTCTAGTACACTGCTGGTGGGAATGCAGACTGGTACAGCCACTATGGAAAACAATGTGGTGTTTTGTAAAAAAATTAAAAATGAAACTGCCATTTGACCCAGTGATCTCACTTCTTGGAATATATCCTAAGAAGCCTGAAACACCAATCAGGAAGAAAATATGCACCCCTCTGTTTATAGCAGCACTATTTACAATAGCTAAGATCAAGAAACAGCCCAAGTGCCCATCAGTAAATGAATGGAGAAAAAAGCTGTGGTCCACAATGGAATACTATGCAGCTATAAGAAAGAAAGATCTCGCCCTGGCCAGTTTGGCTCAGCTGTTAGAGTGTCGGCCCGCGGACCAGAGAAACCTGGGTTTGGTTCCTGCTAAGGGCACGTACCTTGCTTGCTGTTTGTCTCCGGCCGTTGTGTGGGTGGCAACCAGCCGATGTGTCTTTCTCACGTCGATGTTTCTCTCTCTCTCTCTCTTCCTCACTCTCTCCTTCCTGCTCTATCTGAAAATAAATGCAAGAATGTCCTCCAGTGAGGATAAAAAAAAAGAAAGAAAGAAAAATCTTGTACCCTTTGAGATGACATGGAAGGACCTGGAGAGTATTATGCTGAGCGAAATAAGCCAATCAGAGAAAAACAAATACCACATGACCTCACTTATTTAGGAAATATCACGAAGAAAACAATGTGTTGACCAAAATAGATCCAGTCATGGAAGTAGGGAACAGACTAACAAACCTCCGACAGATGGGGGCGAAAGGGGTGAGAAGCGATTAACCAACAAACTTATATGCATATATGCACAAAAATGAATACAGACATTACATTGGGGAAAGCAGTGGGGAGGGGGGGCAGGGGAGGAGGGAGTCAATTGGGAAAAAAGGGGGACATCTGTAATACTTTCAACAGTAAAAAATAATGAAGATAGATAAAATTTAAAAATAATTTGACAAAGACAATTTAATCTTTATTTTTTTTTAAATGCTGTTGCACACCCAGGTGATATTTAAAATTTCTACATGCTCCATGTAGGAAAAAATGTTTTAAGCAAATATCTACTTTTTCATTAAGTTTTATATAATATTTTGTCAAAAACACTGGGTCAATGTATTTTCTTAGTTTTTAATCCTGACAAAATATAATTACCATCATCTGACTGTATAAACTTTATACTACTACATTTGTACTACTTTCATGAACACTTTAATCACTGCAAAATATATTTGCTTTGTCATAAAGCATCCTGAAAGTTCTGGAGTTTTTAGAAAAGTAAGTTTTCAGTCTTGCCTGCAGGAAAGTTGTTTCCTAATGTTCCTCAGAATTGAGTAAGATCCTAAAATCACACCTTGGAATAAATGAAATGTAAAAGATTAAACACTTAAAAGCCCTACATAAACTTCCTGGGCAGGATGGGACAGGCCTTAGCTCAGCAGGCACTAGAACTCCCTTAACTGCCTTCTATAGAACAAAAGGATTGACCAACACTTATCACTGCTTCTGGAAAACATGTCAGCCAAACACACCTAGCCAGGAGGCTTAACCAGTGGCTTCTGTTCTCATGAGTTAGTCCTGTGCTTACCCTGTGATAGATAGGTTTGCTTCTGAACCTGTGAAGCCAGTTACACTGGTGCTACTGTTGCAAGGGGAATTCCTTCTTCTTTTTTCCCACTCCTTGATTCCATAATGAGGGATTTCCCCAAGTACTCTTCAAACCACTCTCTTCTTCATTTATTCTGCCCTTGGGGAGATAGAATAATTTACAAATGGTACAGTTGGGGGTGGGGGGACTGAGCTGGTTGGCTCAGCTCTGCTTTTCTCTCTTGGATTAGCATGCTTTGTTCTGCTCACCCAGGACCTCGGTTCCTGAGAAGGGAGGCCAGCCCAAGTCCAGTACCTACTGGGACTCGGTGGTTAACTCTTGGCCTAATTCCTACTTGTAGTATTACTTGGGCTAATAAATCGAAAGTTGAGTCCTTCAACCTTGGCTTCTATCATTAGAAAAGTAATATTCTGACCTCAATATTTGCTGTTTTTTATTTTCAACTTGTTCAGAACCTTGTTAGAAATGAGGGTTGTTCACTATTGACTCTTCTTTTGTAGACCTCAATAATTTTAATTATGTTATTTAATTCAATGTTATTTCAATTAAAGGAATATGATTAAAATTATCATTTCAACTAACTTGAATACTTTGGAAAGACTTGACAAAGGCAAGTTATTTAATAAATACTATTGATTTAAGTGTGAGCATGATAACTGTAAAGGTTTATTAAAAATTATAAAAACTTAAGAGTTTTCATTTATATTAATTCTCCAGGGTCTTAAAATTTTTCCTTCTTTTGAACAAACTACAACTGCAACTCAAGTATGACTTTTAATGGTGTACTTTTTATAAGACAAATACAGAATTTCAATCAGCTTACCCAAACAGAAGTCAAAAGCCCTTGACCCTTCACTAAAAAAAAGGCCAAATTTGCATATGAATGTTTGAAGTCAACCAACATGTTTAAATAATTTTTTTAAAATAATTTTTCTTTAAAAAAAATGTATATATATGTATATGTGTGTGTGTGTGTGTGTGTGTGTGTGTGTGTATATATATATATATATATATATATATATATATATAGGCCCTGGCAGGTAGCTCAGTAGGTTAGAGCATTATCCCAATATGACAAGGTTGTGGGTTCCATCCCTGGTCAGGGTACATGCAAGAATCAATCTCTCTCTCTCTTTCTCTCTCTCTCAAATTAATAAATAAAATTAAAAATTAAATTAAAATGAAAAATGTATTTTGTTGTATTCTAGTTCACTCTCAAAGGTTCCCAGCATATCGGGGGGCCGGGAAACCCTTTGGGAACCCAGTGAAAGCTCCTTTCTCTCCTGGAGCTCACATGCACACAAAGCCCAGCTCACAGGTCTCAAGACGCTCACCTTTGGTTGAGTTCAGTGAAAAACTTCCCATCTCTAGGTGTTACTCAATGGCTAGACTGATATTTGCCAACATGACAGGGTAGCCCTTAGATAAAATAAGTATGATCTGAGGCCACAGAAGTACGAATTTGTCACCCACTTTATTCTGACCTCATCTACTTTCGTATCTTGTGGACTGTTTGAAGGTCAGGCACATATTTTTAAAAGACATATTTAAAAAAATAAAACCTATTTAGAAGAAAGGGCTAGAATAATGCAGGACTTAAAGAGTATGCCACATGACCAATAGCTGGAGAGGATTAATCTGAGCAAAAATGACCTAGGAATGACAGAGACCTATCCTTGATGATGGGGGCTGTCCTGAAGGTGTGGACTGTGCTGTGTTGTTCCAGTATCTAGAATGTGGAACAACAGGAAGCAGCTCGTCCAGGTAAGTGTGGACTTTGTACAAGAATCCCTTCAGCTAGAGGGAGGAGTAATTAATGAACTAATCAACAAGCATTAAAGAGACTACTATCTCAAGATTTTAAATTGCCTATCTCTTTGATGAGGTATGAGCATATTGTAATCAATCTCATGTTCTACAAAAACAAATGCATATGTTATAAAGATTGCTTTTCCACTTGCATGGAAAAGTCATATATTATTCTTCATTTTTAAAAAGTTACATAAGTATCTCAGGCAGGACCTTCTATAGTATCTATCTATAGTATAATACTAATTCCCTTGGTATTGTGTTCCTGATTTGTCTATTCAAAAGAATTTCTTTATCTCATCTCTTTTTTTCTGGACAATCCTTTGGTACTATGAAAAAACAGGCTAAATTTTTCTTTAGAAGTCCATTCGTCTTTTGACCTACATACTAACCTCATTTTTCCTCCCACTCTATCTTAATTCTCATGAAAATATTTCTGTAGGGAAAAAGAGGATTTCTTCATATTTTTAATTTTCTAGGGAAAGTGGTTAATAGCAACAATGATTCCCCCCACTCACCTTCTGCTTCTTTTCTCTTCCACTGTCCTTCCCTCTTCCCCTTTCCTTTATGCCCAAATTCTTCTGGGATAACTATGCAATCAGGACCAGCCACATAATTTACAGAGCTTAGTGTAGAATAAAAATGTAGGGCCCATTGTTCAAAAGTGATTAAGAATTTCATGCCCTGGCTGGTTTGGCTCAGCGGTTAGAGTGTCAGAACGCAGACCAAAGGTTGAGGGTTCAATTCCAGTCAAGGGCACGTACCTTGGTTTCAGTTCATCTCTAGCCCTGGTCAGGGTCATGTGGGAGGCAGCCAGTCTATGTGTCTCTCTCATATCAATGTTCCTCTCTCTCTCCCTCCTTCCCTCCCTACCACTCCATCTGAAAATAAATGAAAAAATATCCTCAAGTGAGGATTAAAAAAAATTTTTTTTAATGATTAAGAATTTCAAGATGGCGATAACAGAGCATTAAACCAAGTGTGGTTCCTTCGTGTGTACAGGTGGCTCCCTTATGAAGCCAGCCCCATGTACACATAGCTGCAATTTGTTCAGTGCCTTGTTTCTCCTAGGAGAACTACTTAACATGAATTATCTCATTTAATCCTCCCTGCAATGTTATCGTCCTAGTTTTGTGACTAAGAACATTGAGACTTATTGGGGAGAGGTAATTTTCTAAAGTCACGTGCATAGTGAGTGGCGATGTAGGATTAGAACCCATACCTTATGCCAAAACTCCTCTCTACAGGCATCAGGGAAAGGGGGAAAGAGCAAAAATGGGAGCAGCTAAGATCATTACTCTCCTCAAAGTTTTAACAGGTAGCTGCTCTATATGTGAAGTTCAGAGTTAAAGGAAAATAAGATGAGCCCCTGCCTTTTAAGTATATACAATGAAGTAGAAGAGGATCTAGCAGGAGGATGGTATCTCAGTAGCTCAGAAAATAAACTTTGTCTGATAAGAATTTTCCTATTGCCCTGGCCGGTTTGGCTCAGCGGTTAGAGCGTCGGCTTGCGGTCTGGAGAGACCCGGGTTCGGTTCCCACTAAGGGCATGTACCTTGGTTGCAGTTTGTCCCCGGGCCTGGTTGGTTGTGTGGGTGGCAGCCGCTCGATGTGTTCCTTTCACATCGATGTTTCTCTCTCTCTCTGTTCCTCTCTCTCCCTCCCACTCTACCTGAACAAAAAATGGAAAAATGTCCTCGGGTGAGGATAAAAAGAAAAAAAAAGAATTTTCCTATTGAGGAAAGGTCAAAAGTCCTTCCCATCAACACATCCCATAACCCCGTCTGCTCTCCAGCTTGTAGACGGCATATGGTCTTTATGCTGTTCCCCCGGCTGACCTTCCCCCTCCTGGAAAAATTTGGCTAATTTTAAGTGTCACTTCTTTCCCACAGAAAAAAACAGCTCACCAAATTTGTGCGTGGTAAGGATCTAGCAAACATCTGTCCGCAAATGGGGGCTGGTGAAATAAATTTACTCAAAGGCTGTAAACAATGAAGATTGTCTTTTTGTATCATATTTGTCCTGAATCAGAAGTAAGTGGTGATCTTGGATATTTATTCTTGGTTTTCAGTCCAAAAGTCATCTTTGAGTGACTTTTTTCTATTCTTCACAGTTGAACGATACGTGTTGGTAAAGCTTTGTGGCTGCACAGATGAGAGTATTTTCTGGTCAGTATTACCAGTAAATACAGCCAATATGTATAATCTTCATCTCTTTATAATACACTTATAAATTTTTTTAGACTTGAGACTATAAAGGCTATTACTTCTTACCTTCCCAAACTCCAATGATTCCCATATACATATAAACATTTATACATATATTTCCTTCCCAAACCCTTAAAACATTTCTTTGCTCAGATCTGTCACTCAGCACTGGTGGGTACAAAATTTCTCCCACAGATATGTGTATGTTATGTTAAATACAGCCCTAGACCAAAGAGACTTAACTTCTGGACTGAGCTTTTTCATTAATTGGTTGTCTGTTTGTGTGCAAGACACTTCTCTGTATGGGCCTTCGTTTTGTCAGAGAGGAGGGGGATCTGGTGCTCTTGAGGATCCCTCGGAATCATTCTCTGAAACATTCCTTCAAGGTCAGGATCTCAGGGTCTTTCAAGATGGGAGCCCAAATGAACCCCTAGCAAACTAATCTGAATCAATTATGGGACAGAAATGGAGGAGAAGTCTTCAGATAGCATGTACATTTAGCAAAAATCATTGGGACAAAATGTCCCAGGCTATATTATCTACTCAGGGGTGACCCGTGGGGGGCAAATTTTGGGGCAACAAACAAGGATGTTGCTGTGATGGTTCAGGAGGGAGATATTTTGAGAAAGACTGGATTGTATTGCCCTTCCAACATCATACAACGTAGTTGACCAGTTAGGTTTCCAGGTTCAGCTGTACTATCTTCTTTGAACACATTAATAAATTACTTTAATCATCCATATTCTAAAATTTGTTTTTGAGGCACTTCCTAGTAGCAGGGATGTTTCTAGCCACTGGATTAAATCAATAAACAGTACAGAGTAGAGTGCCTTCCCAGGAGGAACTTATATTCTGGAGAGAATAGACTAGAATTCCAAGTAGAAGAAACAAAAGGACAAAAGCTTGGAGACAGAAGCAGGGTTGGTTGAGGTTTAATGAATAAGAAGAGTGTGGTAGTTAATTTTATGTACCAACTTCACTGGGCCATGGGGTATTTGCCCAGGTATTTGTTCAAACATTATTCTGGATATTTCAAGGTATTTTCAAGGTATTTTGGATTAAGATTAAGGTTGAAATGGATGGTCTTTGAGTATAGCACATTGCTTCCATAATGTGGGTGGGCTTCATCCCATCCATTAAAGACCTGAATAGAACAACAGAGAGGTCTTCCTTGAGCAAAAGAGAATTCTGCAGCCAGCTACCTACATACTTTATCTGCAACATCAGCTCCTTTTGGTTCTATAGCAGATGGCCTTTGAACTCAAAATAGACCATCAATTCTACCGAGTCTGCTGCCTGCCAACCCACCCTGCATATTTAAGACTTGTTAGCCTCCATAATAGGTGTGAGCTAATGCCATGAAATAAATCTCTTCTGTGTGTATAAACATCCTATTGGTTCTAGCACCCTGACTAACACAAAGAGGGACATCAAAAATGAGGTAGAGAGGCAGGCAGGGACTGTGCCAACTGGAACTTTTCAAACGTGATTGGGAAGTTGTATTTTAAATGTAATAAATAGGCATGGAAGGGTCTTTTTAGCAGGAAGATGTTAACATCTGTTCACTTGGCTCACTGAGGCTGCGGTGTGGAAGATGGACTGCAGGAGGCAAGAACGAAAGCAGGGAGACCAGAGGGGCGGTACTGTGGACATCCACGCAAGAGATAGTGGTACATTTAATGGTTGAAGAAGACATATCGGAGTTCCTCAGAAGTGGCCAATTCTGGAACCGTGCAGGAGTGAGTGTTGGCAGGACTAATTCTTGGATTTTATATCTACATTTTTGAATTTAAAAAGCAAAAATGATTTTTTTTTTTTTGTCATAAGAGTATATAAACAGAATAAATAAGTAGATCATGACTCTGGTCCAGAAGGAATTATAATCACTGTGTGTAGATTGATGAAAACAGAAGTAAGATGTGTGCTTATTAATTACAAAGTAGATCTAAGGGTAATCAAGAAGCCATTGAGTAGTACAAGTGCTTTTGATGATGCTTGTGCCTCAGTCTCTCCATATGTAAAGTGAAGTTGTTAATAGCATCTAACGCACTCTCATAGGATTAGTACATGAAGAGGGATTTTAAAAGTGCCAGACATGCAGTGAATTGCATATAACTCTTAGTGCTATTATAATTGCTATTAATGTTATTATCATCATTACTATTGCTATTATAATTGGTAGAAATCCAAGGCAAGTACAACAAAGACAGAATAAAACCCAAATACTGTCCTAAATTGATCAAGAGTCATGTTCTGTATTAATTCTGAACACAGATTAAACAGACAGAGGTTCATGGGAATAGCACAGACATATTTCTACTGAGCCCTATCTGTCCCAAAAATAAAAAGCTCACGCGTCAGAGCCACACACACACACACACACACACACACGCAAGTAAGTTCCTAAGAGGTCTAGAGAAACCTTAGTTATAGACACCTGTTCTAATTTTTAAAATAAATTACTTAGAATGAGAGTAAAATCTATCAAGAACCTATATGTGCAACACCTAATCTGTGTTCAGAATTAATACAGAACATAACTCTTTATCAATTTAGGACAGTATTTGGGTTTTATTCTGTCTTTGTTGTACTTGCCTTGGATTTCTACCAATTATAATAACAATAATAACAATGATAATAACATTAATAGCAATTATAATAGCAACTAAGACTTTTATGAACTGGACTCATATAATATAATTTAACTCCAGTAATAATGCAACAGGATATATTTGTATCGCTGTGTTTTATAGATGAGAGAACTAGGCTCAGAAAAGTTAAATAACCTGCCACAAGACCTTGTGCTAGTAAGTCAAAGATTGGTTTATTTTAAAATCTATACTTCACGTGTTGAGTTGGGAAGGAATGGGAATTACATGCAAAGGAAACAAGAGACCTCATTCCTCAGTTAAAAGGAAGGGAAAAAACTTCTCTGCTATGTTCCTTCAAATGGAAAAGATTGAGAAAGTGAAATACAGTTCCTGACTCTGCCTTGTGGGCGGGAGCATCTGCCATAAACCTTGGGCAGGATCCCTCTGATGTCTAGTCCCTCACGGCTTCCCTTGCCGCCCTTCCTCTCGCCACACTTCCCCATAACAACCACAAAGAAAAACAACCGGGTCACACCTCTGCCCCTCACACACACACTCAGACATACCTCTCAGCCATTTGGTGGGGTGGGGCGTCACTTTGGGGACTAGAGGAGGAGTCAGAAGGGAGGAGGGCAGTGGGACTTAGTCTCCCATAAATCACCTCGCTCAGTGCTTTGCCTTTTCTCAGTGGATCCTCCGTGGATACCTTTCTCTGCAAAGAACTCTTACTTGACATAAATATAGAGCATAGCTATGGCCCTGAAGGAACTAAAGAAAACTTTCCCCTTTGTGTCTAAGGAATGTTTGGTTCAATCTGTAGCTAGAGGGAAAAATCAATATATTTCACTCACTTCTGAATGGCTGGAAAGAAAAGCAAGAAGATGGAGATTTTAAGGAGACACAGAAGCCTTTGATTTCTTACTTGCTGTCTTTGGGCATGCAGCTAGAAACACGGTGAGCACGCATCCTCAGAAGCATGTCCACGAGCACTGCCACAGGGGTCTGGAGGGCACCAGGTCAGTCTTCACTGCCCCAGACATGATAGTCTGAAAATATCATTCATCTTTTCACATCCCCCATGTTATTGCTCAGCTATTAAATGAACCAGAAATAAATTTCTTGAGGGCTGCCTCGTCCTTGTTCCTCATTCTCATTAGGTTCTCCTGCTCGAGGTGTGAGCTACGGATTGGAGACATGGGCACCACGTACCTAAGAGCTGGTGAGAAATTCAGAATCTTGGGCTCTACCTCAAACCTATTGAATCAGAATCTTCATTTGGATAAGAACCCTCAATGATTCATATATACACACATTAAGGTTTGAAAAGCATTGTCTTGGACCATAAATGACTAAACTGGGGTATTTTAAAGGTCAGCAATAGGGTAGAGTAAGATGTAAAAATATTTTTGTCAACTGTAGTCTGTAAGTAGAAGGAAACTCCAAAATTAATTCCTCCTCTGCTCAACAATGTGGTGGACTAAAATTATTGGTCCATCAGTCATGAATCATTTGGTCTATTAAGAATCAATGAAAACAGTGTGTAGATGAACAGAACAGCAATGTTGTACGCACTGGTCTTCTGACGATGATTTGCACCGTTGGTACCAAAGATGCAATTTACCCAGTAGGATTGAAAATCATCTCCTTCCCTTTCTCCCTGGAAACCAGCAGGTTGGTTTATTATGGTAACATAAACCTTTGACCCTGTATCCTTACACGGGTTCTAAAACATGTTCTGAAACATTTGTGGTGTAATGTACTTATTACATAACAAAATGAGTCCCACAGGGGAAGAAACAAGACAGGTTTCTACAGTTTTCCCAGATTAGTGAATGTTTTAAGATCAGTTGGGTAAAGAAGGGAGTTTATAGGATGGATGACAGAGGGAAGGGCACAGATAGGGCCATGCCTGTCTCCACAGATCTAGGCAGGGTGATACGAATACATACAAGCATCACATGGTTTATAAAACACATGCACGTACTTTATCTCATCTTACTTATACAGAAAACTCGTGGCAGATATTTTTATTGATAGCATCATTTAACAGATGAAGAAAATAAAAGTGGGTGAGGTAAATCAATTTACCTAAGTGGACAAAATTACTCAACAGCAAAATCTGTTCTCATAACTAGGTAGATAAACAAAGTACAAGTATTTTCTACTATACAGGGCAAAAATGAAGACAGGAGGGAGGGTTGGAATGAGGACAAAAGAGAGAATAAACTAAGGGAGGAAAAGAAGGAGAAAGGAAAATAAAAGGAAAAGTGCTCATTCTTAATTGCAATTTTCCAACATTTTGAGTAGACATTTTATCCTCCTTACTGTCTAAATTGACCTTTTTGCTACTTGGTCCCATTTCTTGTCCTTATTTATTTGACACACACACACACACACACACACACACACACACACACACACAAATGTCTCTAGTGATTCTAATTACTAATTACATAAAGGAAGGAAAGGAAATTTCAAATACTTTAAGTGTGTTTGAAGTACTTTACACGTACGATCCACACAGAATCAAAGTGTGTTGCAAAATCACATTTCTGCTACAGCTTGTTATTTTAGCCAGTATCAGGTTAAAACATTTACTCCAAAACTTGTATTGCATTTTATCTTCACTGGTTTCAAGGTTAATGTCATCACAGTGGTAATTCAGGGTTTGGCCTGAAGGGGGTGGCACACACATGTGGAAGGAAGCATTTAGATGGAACGTTTGGTGTTCAATTGTTATGTTGTTAGTGTTCTTACAGCTTCCATTGACAAGGAGCATTGAAATCCTAAAACTGTAGTGTTAACACTGGAGAAGACCTAACTAGTGAACTGTTTCAATCATGACATTTCATGATGAGCAAATGGTGTTCCACAGGGGCCAGGGATTTGTCTAATATTCCAAAACCACTTAATTAATACGTGAGCCCAGATGTTCAGGTTACAAGATAAGAAAAAGATTGTTAACAAGCTAAAGAATTCCTTTTATTGTTGGAACATTAGCATAATCACTCTGGCCTCTCATTGTCAAACCAATCAGATTTTTTTTGGTTTTACCTACATGGTCAAAATAAATCATTTTTATATCACCATGCTTTATTTTTTTCCCTCAAGGGAAATAACAATAGTGCCTCCTTGGCTTCTGCATATTTTGCTTCTTCTCAATTATTTTAATTCCATAACGGATTGAGAAAGGCTTATTTCTGAGACATGGTCACATTCTACTCCTCCTACTTCTGAATAGAGTGTGAGGCTATATATATATATTTTTTGTCCTTGGCACCTGGTACAAATGGTCGGCATTGTATTAGTCAAGGGAAATAAATCCTTTATTTAATTTTTACAATCTTATAAGTGGTACAGACTCCATTTTACAGAGAAGAAAACTGAGATTTCTCAAGATTATTCACTTGTCCAAAGCAACACAGAATATGGGGGAGCACTGATACCCACCCACACCTGTCTCACTGGAGACCCCATGGCTTCTTCTCTTGTGGGTAAACACAAAAATTGCATCTAGATGAAGTGAATGAATAAATATCAAATGAGCCCAGTCGGTGTGGCTCAGTGGCTGAGTGTCGACCCATGCCCCAAAAGGTCGCTGGTTTGATTCCCGGTCAGGGCACATGCCCAGGTTGTGGGCCCGATTCCCAGTGGGGGGCATGCAGGAGGCGACCAATCGACATTCTCTCTCATCTTTGTCTCTATCTCTCTCTACTTCTCCCTTTCCCTCTCTCTAAAATCAATAAAAAGAAAGAATATCATAAATAAATATCAAATGAGAGAAAGAAGATGCATCCTTACCCCAAAACCTGGATGTTGCAGCACAACAGTCTAGCAAAGCAGACAAGGAGAAAAAAAAACAAAAAACCTATCCCTGTTTGATATCTCAATTGTTTGCTAGAATTCACTGGAAGGGGCCAGAGCTGCCGGAGGCATCCTCACGACAGAACTGACAGAGACCAGAGGGGTATTGCTTTCAAACTCCTGCTGCAGAAAGTGCCGCCAAGAGACCCGGCCCAGCCCCGCGGTGCCACCAGGGCAAGCGGCTGGCTGCCAAGCTGCTACAAATCTGTTTTTTAATTTAACCTTCTCTCTGACCTCACCCCTGGGACGGTGCACAAACAAGGACACAAGCAGCCCCACTGTGATTATCATGACCCGGAGAAATTCAGAGGGCGAAGTCGCAAAGGCAGCAGCAGCAGAGGGGCTGAGGGGAAGCCTTATTCCAGGGTGCCGCGGGGGTCCTTATACATAATTGAGAGGAAGAAGCAGGTTAAACTGGAAATAAATGTAGCATACAAAATTATCAGTGTTCCTCCACCAGGGAAGTGTTTGAATACAGCCAGAATCTTTGGAACGGAACCAGAGCGCTGCCATCTCCGAAGCTGTTCATAATAAGGGGCTCCTGTGACCCCAGTGTGCCAATTAAACAGTTTGGCCCTGCCTCAGCCTGAATTTGGCAGACGGCTCTGTTGTAAGTCTGCATCCTGGGATGGAAGGAAGTTGTTTCTCAGCTGCCAACCCCCCCCCCCCCCGCCCCCAGAGTTTACTCTTTGCTTTACGCAAAATGTAAATATGTCATTGTGTGGACTGGGAGGCGAATGAAAGATGCCAATTGGAATGACATTTCCAAGTTCCAGATTAATTACTATTTGAAGTATTCTAATTCACTGTCCATGTTTTGTGTATCAGAAGAGGCACGGGGACCCTGGGACCTTGCAGAACAGAACTGTCTTAGGGCTGAGGAGGGAGAGGTCTAGAAATTCAATGAAGTTGACTTAATTCCAGGATCAGGTTTCTAGAAACAGCCCTGTCTGAGGCTAGAGGGTGTCTGTCAAGAGGCAAAATATCATCAGTGTTCTGAGTACCAAATTCAGTAGCCACTTGACATCACTTAACCTTACAAAGGTCAAGAAACACAGTTAAACATTTTTTTTTTTTTTGCAAAATTCATTGTTTCTATTTATCAATTTGGGGATTAGCTATGAGAAACATACAGAGCTACCAGCTTGATGGACTATGTCGGCAGATTTTATGGGACAGTCCACTATTAAAAACAACTCTAGGAACGCTCTAGAACTCAGAGGTCTTTTCTCTGTACTGCAGGTAAGGATGCTTCTCTTATTAAAGTACAATGTAGCCCTGGCTGGTTTGGCTCAGAGGTTAGAGCGTCGGCCTGCAGTCCAGAGAGACCCAGGTTCGGTTCCCACTGAGGGCGTGTAACTCGGTTGCATTTTGTCCCGTCCCTGGTTGGTCATACGGGTGGCAGCCACTCGATGTGTCCCTTTCACATCAATGTTTCTCTCTCTCTCTCTCTCTCTCTTTCTCTCTCTCTCCCCCTCTCTCTCCCTCTCTCTCCCTCCCACTCTATCTGAACAAAAAATAGGTGAGGATAAAAAATAATAATAAAATAAAAAAAATAATAAAGCACAATGTAATCATTTCCGCCACACCATCTACATGTGCAGCTGCAGGGAATGCTGGCAGAATAAGTTAAAAGGGTTTTAGCCCAGTCTCCCGTGTACAATATTGGACTGAATCTCAAGCTCTCAGGCAAGCGTATTCCTGTTCTTAAAGCAAAAGCTTGGTTTGGGATATTTCCCTGGCTCAGTCCTAGTATCAGTCATTTTGCTAAGGAAACTTGGTTCCATTGATTGGAAGATAGAATTGTAAAATTAAGGTCTGGATGCTGGGTGTGCTCGTGGCAACTGGGGTGTTGCTGCTTCCAGGCCTCTCAGTAACAGAATTAGGTCATATATGCACATATACCAAGACACATATACACACCTATCTCCAATTGTCCCGTGTCTATCCATCTGTGTACATGTTCAGTTACACATGAGTCTGTGCTGAGGTCCTAGATTCTCACCAGAGCCACATGGCTTTTTCTGATTTTCCTTCTTGCTCATCTGTAATCTCCCTCCCCAACAGTGAGAACCCTGGCTCCCACCATTCATAACCCATTTACTTCTATGTTCAACCCCAGGTTACATGCAAAATGTTTTCAGAATTATGAATCTATGCTACCAGGAGAAACTACCAGCTAAAAATCAATGCCAGCCTTACCTTTCCCAGTCAAAACACTGTTTTCCAGTGAGTTGGGTCAAGCCCTGACCCTTCACCTTCTTCTTTAAAGTTACGTCATGCATACATAATACAGTAAGATTCACATCTCATCTTCTGCACACCACCTTGGTTGGTGGTGGTGTTCTGTTTTTGTTTTTTGTTTTTAACTTGCATACATTAAAGTCCATGCTTTGTGATTTGCAGTTCTATTGCTTTAAGATAATTATTGAAAAGGAAAACAAAACAAAACAAAAACAGGTCCAAGCTTCTAAAATGAGCCCGTTCAAGGAAGGAAGGGAACATCTGGCACCGGGTCCTACCCCGCCAGCTCCTGCCCTCTCGCTCGTCTCTGAATAGCAGGACCCAGGAATTCTCTGCCGGAATGGACTAAACCCACTTCCAGGTCCGGCATGGGCCTCTTCCCTGGGTTCCCGTCCTGAGGATAAGGGAAGCCAAGGGGAGGCTGTTTGCTCAGCGGTGGTAGGAGCAGGGGGAGGCAGTAGGAGAGCAAGCTGTGGGCTGGGGATAGGGGCCTTGCTCTGGCGGTGAGCCCCACAAATGTATGAAGAGCAGGTCATGTGCTGTTGAAAGATCTCACATAATCCTGTGAAGTATCCACGTTATACCGAGGAGACATAGCACACGGAGAGGTTAGGTAGATGTCTCGGGGGAACACAGCCTACAAACGGTGGGAGATGCTGTCTCCTCAGCGCCGCCACGATGCATGGTTCCATCCACGATGCCGTCGGGCCGTCGGGCGAGTGCGCATCCCGGAGTCAGGAGCGCACAGCCCGCGTGGCTGCACCGGGAGCCACGGCTGGGAGAGGAAACAGCTGCTTCGCGGCAACATCCAGCCTGTTCAGTGTGCTTAGCCTCATTCCTCACCTGCGACTCTGACCCTTTTCCCCTCTTGGATTTGTCCCCAGCCAGCAGCGTGGGCTCCTGAATTCACTCCATCTGTGGTCCTCAGCTCTGTGGTGCACATGCGTGTACTTGAGAATCCATGTGTCTTTCAATCATGAGGTTTAAAATGGGTAAGCTCATTCTTAGCAAATGGCAGGTATGCCTCTCCAGGTGGGAGGGCGTGACATCTCTGCAGCCTGACACCTCCTCCCCCCTAGACGCCCCTGCACAGGAGTATTTTAATAGAAGGTTAATGGAGGGCATGCAGAACAAAAAGAAAACCCTGTCATCGTTATTCTAAGTTTTACTGTAATAGAGGTCAGCTCTCCCGGATTCTTCCTAGTATCCATCCTTAAAACGAATGATTTAGCCTATGAAAACAAAACTACTTTATTTATGATGACAGAGAGCTGTAAATGTGCTCCTGATCTGTGCTTTGACTAATTAGATTAATTAGGCTGGCATGCATTTCAGAACAGGCAGGAAGGTGGCAAATAACATTTCAGATGATTTATATGATGTGTTCCATCAAACGTACAGTTGATAAATAATATCACATTCATTCTATTAAGATATCGAAGTGGAAAAGAAAACTACATGCTTAGCTCTGGGCTGTTACCAAAAGAGCAACTGTTGAGGTGACTACACAGGCATTTTTTATCCTGCTCAAAACAGTGAAGGGGAAAAAAGAAATGCAAGCAAAACCTCAAGCTTAGGTTCCGCTCATCAGTCTCTTTCGTGAGGCGGAGGTAATTCTTTGTGGTGGCGGTGGGATTGAATTTTAGGCAGAGAGATGAGATTTGAATTTTAATTAAGCTATTGCTGCTTGCTACCAAATTTTGCTAGAAGCTCTCATACTAATCAGCCTGATTTCACTGGGTACTCTCGGTAAATGAGTGTGAAATTGGCTGAATACAAGGTCTTTCCTTCCTTGGTCTTCAGCTGGCCCAAGAATCACTAGGAATGGTCGTATGAGAACAGTTTCCTGAGTCCTGCTCCCAGTAGGTATGGAGAGAGCCCAGTAATCTGTGTTTTTTAAAATCAGCCCCTTGGATATCAATATTATGCCATGCCAATAAGCTCACATACAAAAACTAAATCCTGTGACTTGACCTTGGGTCTTTTAGGATTCTCAAGCTCACTGACTGGAGGAGCACATTTACAGCTTCTCTGGCATCATAAACAAAGTAGTTTTGTTTTCATAGGTTAACTCATTCATTTTAAGGATGGATATTAGGCCCATGTCTTCTCTTAAGAGTAGTCAGTGCTTCTCAATGCTTGATCAAAGGGCCACTTGCATTGGAATTTCCTGGAGGACAAGTACAAATTTAGATTTCTGGGCATCACTCGAAATCATTGAATTCGAATTTATAAGGCTTATACAGGAGCACTGTTTTTTAAAACAGTAAACTAGCCAAGTGATTCTAATGCATAGTAAAATTTAAAAATAACTGCCTTGAAGCAAGAAATGTTTGATGTAGGTGTCGTTAAAAAAAAAAATTGGCAGTCTCCTTTCTGCAGTTAGTTTTGCTTCAAAGACAAAGATGTATGCCTTGCTTCTCAGTAACCTCTTTAAGAATGATCAAGGCCAGGACAGAAGGTATGGTCTGCTCTCCAGGGCTATCTTTTGATCTTCCAACCCTTTTAGGTTTATACCCTAAGGGGCTCTGCAGACTTGCTACCATCTTGTTGAGGGCTGCTTCTAGATTACTGGGAAGGAAGAGGTTAAATGGGAAGTCCCCTAAGTTACTATTTCTGAGATATAATGGTGTGTCTGGTAGTGACTAATGGCACACATTGATACGTGAAACAGACCCCTATCAACACTGAACACTGACATCCTCCCCAGCCCAGGAAGAGATGATAACCTTCCTAGTGAGGCACAATGGCACGCAACAGAGCAGAAGTCTTCAGAATAGAGGGACAGAGCAGCACAGGGTCCAGCAACCCAGCAAAGGGACAGCCACATTTTACAGACCACATTAGCCCAAGCAAAGCCTCCACCAAAGGCATATGGTTATGTTTTCATCGAGCTTTTTACAATGAGGTGAATAGAGATAGAGAATAACCTGAAAATTGTTAAGAGATGTCTAATGACAAGATGGTATCATTCCATCCCAAACTATGTCAGCTGGGTGTAAAAGGAGAACTTTGGAAACTGGGAGGAGAGAACTTTGTTTAAGACCAGAATATGCTGGCTCAAATGCTCACCTGTTCAACAGCAAGAGGAACTGGAAGTTGATTTCTGAACCTCTTTTATATCTATTATAATTTTTACAATGACGTATTTTGCTCATTACTGTGTAGTGTTTTTTCTTTCTGTACTGTAGATTCAGGTCATTCTCAATCAACCCTTTGGTTATCTTCACTTTTCCAAAGAAAGAAACTTCTGTGTATTGATGTATATTAGGGAACTTAGACAGGTAAATTTTCTTTAATGGATACAGAGAAGATTCTAGTTCCCAGTGTGGACAAACTCTTTATAAGTAATGTTCCTCTGCGACATACTGCTAAATGAGTGAGCTATATCTTTGCACAATGAAAGAAAAAATATCACTCATGAAATTTATCTTCGCACAATTAAAACACCTAAATTCACAAAGAATTTTGTTAAGATGGTCTTTATTAAGCTATAATTTCAAGATTAGACAGAGTTAAGCATTTTCCCCTTTTAGGAAGTTTCTGTAGAAAATCAGTTCTTGCGTAGTCTGCCCTTCTGTAGCCTCGTCATAACAGTGACTCTACCTTGGAACTGTCCAGCAAGAGAAAGGCGAATTAAATCAGTAACAAGCCCAGTCCAGGTGCCTATTCTGGTGTCCCCCCTGACAGCCACCTCCCACCTCTGCATGGTTGTATCACAATAAATGAAGGAAGCAATCTGTGGGTGATAGTGGACTTCTAACAGGGCCCACGGAGCTTTGCCATCCAGGGAAATGTTGATACCTGGTGTGAGAGGAACGTTCTATGAAAGCTATTTTCACTTTTTTGCTACATTTCTTGTGTTCTTGAGGTTGGGAGAGATCTTCAGGATGCTGGGATGTTCAAAGTAGATATTTGAAGCCATTTCTGAGTCAACACATAGTGGGGAAATTATATCAGAGTGGTAGAAATAATGAAGGTAAATGTAATCTGTATCTATATTTATTTATGTATTTGAATATGTTTTTATTGATTTTTTTTGGAGAGAGAGGGAGAGAAAGATAGAAACACTGATCACTACCTCCTGCATGTCCCCCACTGGGGATCGAGCCTGCAACCCTGGCATGTGCCCTGACCGGGAATCGAACTGGGACCTCTCAGTCCATGGGACAACACTCAATCCACTGAGACACACTGGCCCAGTAGTATCTATATTTATTTTAACTTGATGGTTAGATGTGGGATAGGTCAGTAAAATCATTTTAAAATAATGTTTCTGGCCCTGGCCAGTTTGGCTCAGTGGCTGGAGAGTCAGCCTGTGGACCGAAGAGTCTCGAGTTTGATTCTGGTCAAGGGCACATACTTCAGTTGTGGTCCATCCCCCACCCTGGTTGGGGTCATGTGGGAGGCAACCAATCGATGATTCACATCAATGTTTCTCTCTCTCTCTCTCTCTCTCTCTCTCTCTCTCTCTCTCTCTCTCCTTCCCTCCTTCCCTCCCTCCCTCCTTTCCACTCTATCTGAAGATAAATGGAAAAACATCCTCAGGTGAGGATTTAAAAAAATTAAAGTAAATAAAATAATGTTTCTGTTTCTGTTGACAAGTAGACTTGAATTCAATATTGACAACAAATGACTTCTCTATTTTAGAAAAAGCATATCAATGAGCCCTTTGATTTAATTTAAGCTAAGGCTTGAAAAGAAGTCAACTGGACGTATCAAAATGGAGGCGCAGGAGCCAAGGACAGAGCAGTCCCCCAGTAGTTCTCATGAAAGGTGTTGGCCTTTGCATGCTAGTCACACAGTAACCAGTCAACCGATTGTGTTTTTCATATTATTCCTTTCTATCTTCCCTCAATTTCAGATTATCCTTATTTAGATCAAATTGCCAGAACTTAGGAAATTAAACTAACGTCTGGACTTTAACTTACATAATAATCTATGCTGGTTTATTAATTATACAAACATACCACACAGTCTTAGCAATTTTTCTGTAAATTCAAGACAAAAAACAAAGTTTATTTTATTGCTTTAAAAAAAACAATGATGCTTTCTGAAGAACTGGACATGTCTGGGACACAAGGGTCATACAAACTTCACTGATTTCTCAATTTTTCTTAGCTCCAGTTGTGTTTACCTTCAGATGTTTGAAGACAAATAGAAACATTGGGATGAAGAATTACTGCTGTGTTGCCCTGCAGGATGCAGCTAGGGGAGGAGAATGTGCTGGAGCAGCAACACGGTACATGCCAGAAGGTGGCCCATAATTTATAATAATTTCCTTGTTTACTTTTAAAGCAACTGACTTGCCTATGAGAGAGCCAAAAATGATACCGTTTCTCTCCCCTATTAGTTTATCAATTATTTGAAGGAATAAGCTGTGACTTCTCATTCTTTTTTGCAGCACCTCATACCTTGCATTCAATAAATAGCTGTGGTGCAAATGCATGCTCTAAATAGAGGCATTGATGAACAAAGGACAGTCTACACATCTAATATAAGACAATACATCACAGTCAATTTAGAGTCTCATCAATTAAATGTAACAAATGCTTGTTACAGCCTCTAAAAATTAACTGCTATTAATATTACTAAGGCAATTAAATCCACATCATGAATTCATCATATTGAAAGAGCTTCTCTACCCAGAAGAAAATAAGAGGTTTTCAATTCAACAAGCAAAGTCCATATTTTGAAAGATTAATTTCCATCTTTTTGACATCCTTGTCACTCAAAGCCAGAAAACTTGATTTAGGGGTTTCAAACACTGTCACTTAGAACCAATTTCAAGCTGTGGATGTCGATGTACAATTTCAGTGGTGATGTTTTCCTGGCCAAGTTATTGCAGCCTTCAAAATAGAATTTGCAGCAGAGACTGGCAGATTCTAAATGTAGAAAATTGAATATTGATGTAATGTCAAAAGAGTCCCATAATTAAAGGTGTTTCTTTATAGCGTATCCATTTATTAATTAAACAAATATTTATTGAGCACTATAGACATGCCAGAGACTGCATTAGTGAGGATGTTTTGTTTTCTGAATCATATAGTATTCCCTGAATGAACAAATGAGCAAATGAATAAATAAATGAAAGGATAATGAGATGGCTCCCCAAAACCACATTACTGCACCTCTCCAGAGTCCACTGAGGAGAGTGTGTGTAAAGGGAAAAATTGAAATGTACAAAAAACCCATCGACTTAGGCTTCTTTTACTTCCTCACTCTTCTCTCCTTCCAGATTTTAACCCAGAAAGGGAGCCAGACTGTCTTCAGTTGAGCCCTACCTCGCTCTCCTCTCTCCTTCAAGCACCGAAAGGGCTTTTCCTTTTCATCTGTTAGGAGCTGTTCTATGTCATCTTCATCTTCTTCAGAACATGAGACTCAATTTCATGGATTAATCTGTGTTTTTTATTATTATTGTTGCTCTTGTGTGTTTGATAGTTTAAACTTTCATTTTGAAGAATATAGAACATATAAAAACTAAATAAAACAGCACAATAAACCTTCATGTTTCTATCATATGTCCCTACAAAACCATGAACCCAGGGCCAATGCCCCCCTCCCTGTGCCTTCACCCACTACCCCATCTTAATGTTATTTGGAAGCAGTTCCCCAGAATCATATTTTTCAGTTATCCCAGGAACTTAATTATAGAAAGATTAGATTGAAAAATTTCACATTTCTGAAGGAGGTGGGGTTATAAAGTAGTTCAAATAAATTATTGGCTTATAGTAGAATAAGCTGAAGAGGTGAAAAGGAAATGGGTGAATTCACCCTAAGAATAGCAAGATCTGGGGACCAGAAAGAAGTCTGAACTTTTTGTCTTGTATTCTTCCTGCCGCTCATCTCTGCATTTTTCTCTTTACTGCCTTAGTCCATCCTCAGACATACTCATTCTCCCCATACAGAAGGGATCATGACTGTAGGAGCTATCTCTGAACGTACCTCCTACTAAGCCCATGAATCTCAAGGAAAAAGATAGTCATCCCTACCAATTTTAGTCTGAAAAATCCTGGGGAATATTCTGATTGGTGCAGCTTGACTCATGTACCTTTCTCTGGACCAATCACTGAGGTCAGGGGAAAGAAATACTCTGATTGATGCAGCTTTGGCAGTACCCATCCTTCCTCTACTAGAATTAACTGGGTGGAGTACAGAAGGAAGACAGAGAACACAAAGACTACAATTATTATAGGAAGAAAAGGGAGTTAGCATTTATTAAGCTTCTGGTATATGATAGGAAGTATCATACTTTATATAAACTAAAACTTCCTTAAAAGGTTATTATGATTGTTTATACTTTTGAATAAAGAAGAAAAGCTCAGGAAAGTTAGGTAGTTTGCCCAGCTTTGGAATTTTTGGTGTACCCGTATTTCCATCCTCACTCATACTATTCCGGAGTTATATTCTTAAAGTATATGATGGCATACCTTGGATAAACAGAACATTTCATGAGAGAGACTGCAAGGAATGTTGATTACTTAACACATAGACAATATAAAACTATGTGACCTTGAGCAGTTTTCTTAATTTCTCTGTGCCTCAGTTTCCCAGTATGTAAAGTCATGATGATAATAATGGTTAGCTGCACAGATTGAGAAAGGGAATGGAGGTAAAGTGCTTCACACAGTGACCAGCTTATAGAACAAAATAAGTAAATGGTTACAACAACTATTAGTGTTATTACTGCAGCCCAGTGCTTCAGGTGAATACAGAGAGATGATTATCAAAAGCAAAAAAAAAATCTAGGGTCACTAGCTGTGATGAATCACTGTGATTGTGAAATGAAAACATCTTGCCTTTATTGTTTCTTGAAAGGTAAGATCCAAAAAATACAAAGCCATTTGTTGTTTTTTATATCAATTCAGTGCTCTTTCCTCCAAATCCAGGAACTTACTGAAAGCTGAACAGAGGAGGATAATGAGGTTACTAAAAAAGAAAAAAATTGAAAAGTGCAAAAAACTAACTGACCTAGAAAGTAAAATGTTTGAGTGATTTCGTCAAATTAGAGTTAGATATCATTCCTATTTCTGGTCCTTGCTTGAAAGGGAAGCCAATAATATTGCTTTAAAAAAAAGAAAAGTGTCTCAATAAATGGCTCTAGTCTTCTAAATCTAACATCTGATGATGTGACAACAGCATCTCTATTTGGTGAAGACCAAGAAACATGCTACAGCTGTTACAGCTGGAAGAGATTGGTTGTCAACGTGGAAGAAAAATTCTGGATAGATACCACCCTAGGAATAAGTTCTGTGCTCTAGATGAAATTGTCTTGACCTCAACTTGCAGCTTGCCAAACATGTTTCTTGTTTTGCAGGATAGAACTCACTCTAGAAGGAGACAGTGTAAGAATGCTCAGAGAAATGTAGGACAACAGAGTGCAGATTTCGTGCAGCTCTATCGTGAGGTTTCTGGAACCAGAATACATCTGGTTCCAGAAAGATCCAGACAGTCTGGAGAGGTATGCCAGGCCACTTCCTCCGCTGAAAACCATCATGCTGCCCCATGGACATGAGTGTGTATCATCTCTGATCTCAGCCAGATTAATTTCTGTAAATTTACTCATCCACTTGAAGCGCGTGCACGCGCGCACACACACACACACAAGGCAATTTGATAGTGGCAGTCAGGTAAAGCAGAGTGTTTGACACCCTTTTAGCAACAGTGTCCTCTGTTTGTACAATATTGAAACTGCCCGAAAGATATAATTAGAACAAATCTGTGAGCACTTGGGAGCAAGAATTGTATGTCATTCAGAATTGTATCCCCAGGCCTATAGTCCTGCTTGGAACCAAGAAAAACTCAGTGACTATAGACCGAATGGATACTTGAATGAAAAGACATATGTCTGATAAAGGAGTAGAATTCTAAGCAGTCTCTGGAATTGGTCAGAAGCAGGCATTTTCAGCATTTGTCAGTAAGACCTGCCAAAATCTGAAATGAATCTCTATTTTCTCCACCAGAGAGACTGGCTAACATTGGGAGCTGGAAGAAGCACAATGACCAAAAGTGGGAACTTGCCTTGGATTTATGCTGAGATTTTAGAAGAAGTCGGATTCGTTTACTTATTTTTTAAGTGTGATTTTCCTTACTAATTACATCATCTTTGTTAAATCCTTAGGTGATGTTCACACTGGTAGAATTATGAAAGTCTATCCAATTCTGTTATCCTAAAGGGAACATGTTTCTTTAAGATTCAGTCAGGTTGGACAGATAGGTCATGATCAATGCAGAGCTGTAGTGCTCCTCTCTATGAGGAACCTCAGCACAGTGCACTAGGCTCCCACATGGGAGGAAGAGCCTGAAATCACCTTGCAGTCTGCTTATTTCTGCCTAATCCCTCACGTCTCTGGTCATTTTCAGCTCTTTCTCTCCTGTTTCTTCTTTGATACCAACCAGGCTCCCAGACTCCAACTTGAGCCCTAGTGGAGACTTGGCTGTGCCCACGCTGGGTGGCCAGATGACTTCTCTTGCCTCGCAGGTTTTCCTTGATCTTCCCAGAATCCACTCTGTGCTGCCTGGGCCACCCACTCTTGCTGAACCCCTGATAGCCCTAAAAATTGTGATGTCTACATTTCAAATCTATGTTGGCCCATGGCCCCTTGAGTGGTCAGTGCTAGACAAGACTAAATGATAGCAGATTGAGCTACAAATTGGTAAGGCCAAACATGTACTTTTGTAGTCCCCTTATTTAATAATGGCATTATTAACGATCCCTTTAAAAGCTTTATTATGGAAAATGGCTAATATACATAAAAGTAGAATGGGATACTGAACTCCTATGCACCCATCAGATAGCTTCATAATTACTTTTTTAAGTTGACGACTATAAAAATAGTTGCATAACTATCAAATCATTTCAATACTGCACAATTACATTTTGACTAAAGCCACATTTTTAACTTGGCAATGTTGGCAGCCCTGCCTGTTAAGATCTTATCCTGCCTTGCTCAGTTGGAATGAACCATTCCTCCAAGCAGACTTGTTTAAACTGCTGAAGCAAATCTACCCAAGATATTATGTGTTTGCTCCCTTTCTTAAAAATAGAAGATGATTTAAAAGGTCATAAAAATGTTCATTACATTCATTAGGTAGGTCCATGAAGCCATCCTTTTTTGTCTCAGATAGCAATTTGGCAGGAAAGCGTATTTATTGCCTCTGATCTCAACCATGAAAAGGCAAGGGAGGTAACACAAACCATGCCAGCCTCCCTTAATAATTAATTACATGGGCCGTCCATGAGTTTATCTAAGCGCTTTTTGAAGCTGTTTCTATTTCTAGCCTGCACCGGTTCAGCAGAAGCCTGGGGGAAGCCTTGGAGATAACCAAGCAGAATCAAGAGGTGGTGGAAGAGATTACGCAAACACACACGCGCGCATTTTACCCCACTAGACACAACTTGGGCTAAATGGAATTCAAAGCCAAGCAGTGGGATTAGCAGTTCAACCCGCACAACTTTCTCTTTATTGCTAAAGAGCTCATCACTTAAACCAATAAATCCTCAGACAAAGGTGAGTGGTTTTAAACGACAGTGACTAGAAGGTATTTTATAGCCGCCCGCACAATCTAGACTGGTGGAGATGAGTATGTATATGTAAGAGCTCTTCCTGTTCTTAGCACCCATCACCTTCGTCTGGACATTCATCCTTATTAAGTTAAAAATGAGTATTATGTGTGTATGTGTATATACGCATGTAAATCAGACATACGTGTTCAGTTGTATTGCCTCCGGAGATTAAAATATAATACTTAAGATGATGGATGTTCATTGCCAAGCATGCTCATTAGATTTTCCAACAAACAAAACCTTTAACTCTGCCACCGAAGCTGATCTGCGTTCCTTTCTCAGCCCTTCTCTTTCCTAGTGTATCAGAAACTCATCTTAATAGGATGGGGCAGAGGAGGTGAGAGCTGTCAGAATGTGAAACTGGGAAACTATGGGAATAGTTTAGTAAAATCTCTAGTCCAAGGAAAAAAAACTCAAAAAGCACATCATAATGACAATGAGTTCCGAGGCAAACCATATAAAAAGGACGGACACGTGTGTATTCTCTACAATGTCATTTTGTATGAACTTGAATTATGTTATTTAGAAAATGTGTAATATAAAAGTACGAATACAGTCTCACTTCAAGGATTAATTTTATATACTACAAATTTTTCCAAATCAGAAATTCATTGTTTATGCAATTTAACAGTTCTTTTTTTGTGGATACATCAAAATAACTGCCATTCGTCATCAAGTTTAGTCTTGACTCGTTCATTTCAGTGAGATACGGAAGCATCCCTTGAATCAAATGCAAAGTTTTATATTAACAGATGCTCTTCCTTGAACAGAGCTTGGTTGTCTTCGCTGACACACTGAGTTTCTCTCCCAGAAGCCTCAGGCAATTCCTTAGCAGCCAGAGGAGCATAGCGTGTCTGTCCAGGTGCTAACGAGGGCACAGTCAGTCAGGCAGAAAACAAAACTGAGTTACCAGGAAGGTCAGTTTTACAGCTTAATCACAGAAGGAGCGGTGACTGTGGCTGCAAAGTATATTCCAGGACTGAGACACGAAGCCCCAAGGGAAAGAAGAACCAGGACGACTGTGTTCCTTTGTCCATCCTGGTGTCCAGACTTACTGTGACCTATATAATCATCCAATGGCCGCACTTTAGAAAGCACCACCTCTCTTGTTACGCAAGGGGGCTTTGCACATGCTGTTCCCTTTGCCTGGGATGCTCTCCTCTCCAAGGCAGCTCCTCCTCATCCTGTAGATTTCAGCTCTCCCCAGGGAAGCCACTCCCAGTCTGGGCCATGGGACTTTCATCTGGTCATGCATAGAACCGAGTTATAGACAGTTTATGTTGTCCATTAGTCACTTATAAACACTTTAGCATAAACGATGTGTTTGTGTGTCTTGATCTCCATCTCTAGGGTGTTTCACTCATAGTTGAAGGACCTTAATCGAAAATACACACTGCAGGTGTAATTAGAATTTAAAAGCATAATTTGAAAGAATCTACTCTTCAGAGGCAACTGTACAAAGGCTTCACTTATCATCATCATCTTTAATCCACCAGAGAGTTTGAAAATTAGCAAATTGCATTTTTCAAAAAATCTTTTTCATTGGTTTAACGAGCGGTATTTTAAAAAACGTGAATTGGCTAGAAATCTCATACTGCCCCTCTTGCTTCTGCAGGAACAGGGTGAAGGCCTGGACAAGTCCAGTAGCACGCAGCCCTCTGAAGGGTGCCTGAGCGTGGGTGCCCGTCTGGTTCTGGAACCCCACGTTACCAAGGCTTTCACCTGAATCTAGATGCCGGAATGTTGTCCCACTAATTTCAAGGGAACTTTTAACAGAACATCTAAAAGCCTTGCTGCTCAGAATGTGGTCTGGGGACAGCAGTACCAGCCACACTTGAGAGCTGGCTGGAGAGGCAGACTTCGGGTCCCACCCCAGGCCCACTGCACATTGGCGTCTGAGACGCTCTGCCTACAGTAAGGACTGAAGCCCGACAATGCATCACACTCACAGACCAGAATGTGCAAATGCATTTATTTTTTTTTTGTTTGGATGCTGGCTTGCTGATAATCATTTGTGTGACAGAATTCCATCTGAGGCTTACTGTCACTATAACTGACACCTGGTTGTCAGGAGGTGTGTGGGGAGAACTGCAGACCTGGGCAACATTTATTTTAGGAGGCGCCTTTATCTACCATAAATAACTTAATCATTGCAAACTATCCAATTGGCTTGGGTCAGTCAGTTTGCAGCTTTTTTTTCCCCAGTCTGTCTCAGTTTGTAATCCTACATTCACTGTGTGATTATTTAGTCAATGTGTATCTCCCTTATGATACAATAGACTCCAACGGGCAGAAACAGGTTTTTTTCCCCCTCTCTCTTGCTTCCCTATACAAGTATCTAGGACTTGTGCATGCTCAAGAAATATTTAGTGATGGAATATTGTTGAAGGAAGGGAATGCTTATGATTTTCTGAGAGGACAGGGGAAATACCTTTAAGTTGCAGGCTTTAGAACTCTGAACTAACTCTCAGGTGCTGAATGAATAACTTCCATTGTGATTTGCCCCCCAAATCCACAGAAACGTTTTCCAGAAGCCTAACTTGTGCACTGATAGTGCCACACCATGAAGCTCGGGGTTTGGAGGAACAGTCATAAAAGCCTTTTCTTTCTTGTTTTTCTTTTTGCTTATCTTTACCTGGATAAAACATGCTAACCAGCTACATTCATGTTGAATAATCCTGGAACGCACTGTCACAGTGGTAAAAGGAGCATTTGCGTATGACTTCTTGACTCCAGCACATTGTTCTGGGCTCAGAGTGGCAGAGGGACCTCTTACCAGAGGAAGGACAACCAGCCAGTGGTGACACACACATGCCTTCCCCTGACTCCAGTGTCATGAAATAAAAGATCCTATCAGAAATAGGTAATCAATTAAAGTTTATTTTATGCAAAGTATACCCTGATAAGGAAGCTTGTGAAAAAAAATCTCTGAAAACAAGATTCTGCAGTCTTTGTTGGCACTATTGTGATAGACAGTACTAAATGCCAGCAGATTTGCATATTTAAAATATTTAATGATGGGGCGAGAATATGCAATTAATTACCTTGGTGAGAAAAAAAACAGACAATTTATTAAAAACTATTTTGGAAAATTGTTACATAAAACATTTCTAAATAAGAGCAATTGATCTGTCTAATAATAGAAAATGGAACTGTACCAAAATGGTGCCGAATTAGGATTTATGTTGAGCTCCAATCCAAACAATAGATGAAATAAATTGTACCTGTAACACACAATTGATTGCTTATGGCAATTTCAGGCCAAAAGAATGGCTTGCCAACTTATGTTTGCAATTTCTAATATCTTATATGAGAGCTATTTAAGGGAAGTCGAATACCTTTAGCGCTCTAGCCATGTCTACAAAGGATATTTTTCATAAAACTGTGCTTTGGTACGTATGGTGTGATAGTTAATTTTATGTGTCTACTTGATTGGGCCCTTTGACAAGGTGTGCAGACGTTTGATCGAATATTATTCTGGGTGTGCCAGTGAGGGTGTTTGGGTTGAGAGAACCTTTGAATGGTAGACTGAGCAATGCAGACCCCCTCCGAATGTGGTTTGCTGTCATTTAAATCAATTCAAAATGGGAATAGGAGGAAAAACTGAGTAAGAGGGAACTTGACCTGCCTTAGTAGTCGAGGCGGGATATCAGTCTTCTCCGGACCTGAACTGTAACATGCACCATGAATTCTCAAACTGAAACTCACCCCCTGCTCTTCTGGTCTCCAGCCTGCGGACTCCAAATCTTGGGACTTCTCAACCTCAGTAATTGTGTGAGCCAATTTCTCATTCATTCTCTTTTTCAATAAATAAATAGATACATACGTATAGCTCTATATAGATTGTTCTACATAGATATATATAATATATATCTATATTGCTATATATATTATATATTTATAAGTATATTACATTATAATAGCCTATAATGTAATACTATATCATTTGTGTATATAAAACCTCTCTATAATGAGATAGATTTCAAAGTTCTATTGATATATATATAAATATATATCAATAAGATTTTGTATATATGTATATATACATATAGATATATCCTATTGGTTCAATTTCTCTACATATGGGTTATTCCAAGACAGTTCTTACATTGGGCTACCTTTATCATTGTTCTAGTTTTAAAATTGGAGATTTCTTCCCATTTTCAAAATCACATGCATAAGAAAAATACATACCATGGTAGTGATATGTGGATGAAGTGATTGAAATGGTATTATTAAAACATAATGTTTTTCATAGACTTTCAGCTTCACATAGGGAACTTGCCATTTGAAAGTACAAAGCTATAAGATTTTATTGCTTAGAGATATTTGTGCATGTAGATCCCTAAAATGGAAAGGCACACATTTTATCACCCTGATCCTATAACTCAAAACTGTTGAAGAGATTTGGTATTTTTAGAATAAATTAAGACCACACGAAGGCAATTTAAGCCCCAAAGCTGCGGCTTTAATACAGAATGGAAGAATAAAAGAGTGCCGATCAGAGAGCTTTTGCACAGTGCTAGGTGTGTGCCCTTACTCTGAAAGAAGAGGGTGCGGAACACGGACACGGTTTACTCTAAGGATGGGAGAAGGAAGCGAAGGGAAGAGATGGAAAGCAGCCCCCGCCTTCGCTGAGGTGGAGGTGGTTCACATACAGTTCGCTTCTTGGGAGCCTAGGATGGAAGAGACTGTTTTTGTCTCAATTCCCTAAATTCATGATTTCAAATTCCATAACCGAAGGGAGTACACGCCGGTCCTTTCCTGGTCTCGGCTGCTTGAATAGAAAAACAAACAGTTCAGACGTTCTGCTGCTTTGTTCACTTACACACAGAGCGTCACAGCCACACAGACTGAGAACAGGGACAGAAGCCAGCCCACCCTTTCCTCCCTCCTGCACAGTTCCAGTCTTCACCTCCCCGGACAGCACCCTGCTCTTTGGGGAGATTGCAAACGAGGGCTTCAGAACCTTTGAATGGCACCTCCACTTTGTCTTATTAAATTATTTTCAGGGTAGCTGAGTAGCCTTAGAGAAAGAAGACCTAGGTTCTAGCCTTATCCACTGAACTTAAACAATTCTTTTGATAAGTCTTTGCACAATGTTTTCTGTGTCCAAGACATTGACATAGAGGTCGCGCTCACAGAAATGTTAATAAGAAGGATGACAAAGAGATCAAAGGAGAGAAAGTACAAGGAAAGGATTACAAGACAGTGAGATATTTTCAGGTACACACGAGACTGCAGGTGGTGTTAAGAAGAAATCGGCCATTTCTGCTCGAGTCCAGAGGAAGGGCTTTGCAGAAGCTAAGAGGGTGTTAGCCACAGTTGCTCCAGGCCACGCAATGAAGCTCACATGTGGCCCCTGGTCTTTTGTTGCTCCAGCCTCCTACCTCCTACACTCTTCCCGGTATCTCTTTCTTCCACCATCTTCCAGTGCTGATATTTTACCCTTTTTTCTTTCCTGTCATATTTTTTTTCTTTTTCTTTGAAGGTTTGGGTCAACAGTGATTGTGCATACCATCTCTAAGATTATTCGCTGTATATCTTTTCTTACATGTTGGCCTGTTTTCTCACATAGATACAGGTATGTAATTTTACAGAAAAGCAAAAGAGATGCAAATACATTTTAAAGCAATTTTGTTGTCCTAACACCTACCTCAATTACACAGGTAATTCCTATTCTTATACACTCCTATATATTTTCCTCATGATTACATTATCACACACACGTGCACGCGCACACACAATTTATATACGTATCTGTATGTTTCTCCTCATTGCTATTTTACAAAAATAAGATTATATTATTCACTTTTATCTGTAATTTGTCTTTCTAATTCAAAAAGTCTTATTTGAATTCCTCTGTGTCTCTTAGTAGAGTTCCAATGTATTCTTTTTAATACTGTGTAATATTCCATAGTGTAGATACAAAATGATATTGTCAATCATTCTCATAAAAACAAGAACTTTGCCTCCAGATTTTTACTGCAATAAATGTCATGTCTGCATATCCTGAGATGTATTTACTTCTCTGGCATAAGTTCCCAGGATTGGAATTGTTAGGTTACTGGGCACAAGCATACCACACACACACACACACACACACACACACACTTTATTTTAATAAATATTACCAGGTAGGTTGCTTTCAAAATCTGTTTTAATTCACACCATAAATGTGTGAGAAAATACTCTTTCTATATCCCTGTTAGGAACAGATGTTTATAACTTTTTTTTCAGTCTTTAGAAATTGCTTTCTTCTTTTTCGGACTCTATTTAAATTTTGAATATGTAAAACATTCACTTGATTTCAAAGTCAAAGTTATATAACTGATTATATTCAGAGAAGTGACATTTCCGTCACTGTTCTCCCCATTCTATGGCTTCCTTCTATTATGGTTAATTGCTTTTATTTATTTTTAGTTAATTCTCTAGGATTTGTTCAAATTTGTAACTATTTTTGAACAAATAATTACAAATAGTTACACAAAAAGCAGCATATATCATTTATGTTCTTTTGTGCTTAGCTCTTTTCCCTTAAATTATATTCTGGCTCTCAAGCCACATGAGTATATGAAAACCTTCCTCATTTTTTTATTTTTTTGTAGTTACACAATATTAGATTGTATGACTGCACCACAGTTTATTCAACCAGTCTGTCTGATGAACATTGGGTTGGTTTCAATCTTTTGCTACTATAAAAAAAAATGTCACAGTGTATTATCTTGAGCATAAGTCATTTCATATTTTTCTGCTTTATTTTTAGACTAGATTCCTAGAAGTGAAGATTGCTGAGAAAAAGTTAAATGCATGTATACATTTTCTAGACGTTATCAAATGCCCCTTTTGTATGACATTGTATGACATTACATTCCCACAAAATACATGACAGTGATAGTTTCCCTGTGGCGTTGCCAAAAATCTATTATTTTCAAATGTTTAGATATTTGTAGAACTGACACATGGCAAATGACAATATAATTCAATTTGTATTCCTCTTACTATGAGTGAGATTACTTATCTTTTCATGTGTTTAGAGTCCATTTAAATTATTTTTTGTGTGAATTACTTGTTTATATAGTTTGTTCATTTTTCTATTGGGTTATTGGTCTTCCCCCACCCCTCAACTTTGGTAGCTGTTTCTATTTTAGTGATAATAGCCCTTCATGTAAATTAAAAGTATTTCTTTTTATTTTATTATTTTGCATTTGGTGACCTTTTTTTTTTTTTATGTAATTGAAGCTAATTATTTTACATTGCTTGTGGGTTTTGAGTTGCATTTGATAAGCATCCCTACCTCCAATATAAAGGATCCATTCAGGCCTATTTTCATGAGCTGTATGCTTTGGATTTTTACATTTAGATCTCCAGTCATTTTGGAGTTCATCTTAGTCTATGGAGTGAAGAACCGATTTAATTGTACCTTTTTTCAAATGTCTTAACACCGTTAATTAATAAGTTCAACTTTTCCCTACAGATGTGAAACTCCAAATTTCCATGTGCATTGGGATCAATTCCACATATACTATACTGCATCTGTCTATGCATACACCAATGTCATACTCACATGAAGGGTTTGTACAGATAAGACCATTGGACAGGGCCAGTTACCATCCCCACCACTGATACTCTTAGTTTTCAAGGTTTTTCTACCTATGTTTGCTTATTTATTTTTCTCTGTAAAATGTAACAGTTTTTCTTGCTATTTTCTTGAGATTGTGTTAAATTAATAAAATAGCTTAGGAAGAATTAATGGCTTTATAATACTGAGTCTTCTTGTCTAAGAACATTGGAAGTTTTTCCACGTACTCAAATCTAATTTGGGGTCTTTCCGGGATATTTTAAAGGTTTTTCTTATTTAACTTTTATTCACTTCTTAAATTTATGGCAAGATATCCCATTTTCTTTGTTGCAATCATAATTGAGTCTTTTCTTTTATTAGATCATCTAACTTTTATACATACAAAGCTGTATTGATTTCTCTGAATTACCTTAACTCCTTGCTTTTTTTGTACATCTTTTGTTTGCAATTGTTTTCCCATAAATTTTTTGTTTTCCACATATACAATATCAAAAGGTTACCCTTTCTTTCTAATTCTTATGCATCTAAACTTATTCTCATTTAACAGTTTTGCTTTATACTTTTAAAATCATGTTAAATTGTATTTGCTGTATTGGGCATCCTTATCTTGTTCTTCACGTTAGCAAGAATGCCTCTAATGTGTCTTCATTCAGAGGCAGGTTTCAGAGGTTATACATATGTATACATAATTATAGTATAAAAGTATCTATGGTTTTTGTTTGGTTTTATCAGAAATGTGTGTTGAATTATGTATACCATCTGTGAACTGTCTTTTAAGCATCTATGGAAACAATCCTGATTTTTTTTCTCACTGATGTATTAATATGATGAGTTGTTTAGATTTTTAATATTCTATTCATAGATTATTTATAGATTTTCTAAGATTGGAATAAACCCCACTCGGCAATGATGCATTATCTTTTAAGGTGGTTGGAATCTGTCCATATTTTTAAAAGAGTTTTGCATTGGTACCTCCTATATGTGAGATTCATGTATGATTTTCTTTCTGTGAAATCTTTCTCAAGTGTTGATCTATATGTACTTGTTTCTTAAAAAGAAGTTAGAAGTTTTCCTTCTTCCCATTTATTCAGCAACATTTCAAATAGCACCAAGATTATCTCTTTTATGAATATTTGGTGAGACTTTTTTCTGTAAAAATATCTAGGATTAGTGCTTTTTCATGATGGAGCTCTTTTACAACTTTCTATACAATTTTTCTGAAGAAAACTTTTGTTTACATATTCTATCTGTACTGGGGTCATTTGGGGTAGATTATATTTTACTATAAGGTTATCTTTCCACCTAAGTTTTTAAACTTATTTCATTAGGATTGTACAAATAATGCTTCATAATGTTTTTTCTTTCTTTCCTTTCGATTTTGCTAATTTTATCATTTTAGTTCCCTGGTCATTTTTTACTTTGCATTTTTTCTGAATTTTTCTATTAGATTTTTTTATTCTTTTCTTTTCTTTTTTTTTTTTTTTGCCTATATTTTTGTCATTATTTGCACTCATTTTTATTTACTTGGGGATATTTATTCTTTTGATATTTTAGGCTGAAATTTTATTTTTGACTGGCCATTCTCTATTTTAATTTTTCTCTGTGTCACAGTTTGGAGAATTCATGCTTTTAAGCTCCAAGAAGTTGTGTATTGCATTACTATCTTCTAATATGCTATTATTTTTTCTGTCAAAATTGTATCCTTTGCAGCTCTCTTACATTTGGCATATCTATTTATTTTCTATTATTGCATAACAAATTGCCATAAACTTAGCTTAAAATGGTAAATTCTCTAAGTCAGAAGTCCAAGAGTGTTCACAGGTGTTCTAGGCTAAGCGTGTTACCGGACTGGAATCAAGGTGACCGCCAGCCTGGGTTCTTAGCCATTGTCTGCGGGAAAGAATCTATGCCCAAGCTCCTTTAAGCTGGTAGATTTCAGTCCCTTGCAGTTGTGGAACTGAGACCCGCATTTCTCTGCTGACTGTCCGCTCAGGGCCCCTCACAGCTCCTTAAGGCCACCCACATTGTTTTCGCCCCTCCACCTTCAAACGAGCAATGGCACATGGAACCCTCCTATTCTTTGGCTCTCTCTCTGATTTTTTCTGCTTATAAGGGCTTATGTGACTAGATTAAACCCATTTGTAAATCTTTCTAATTTAAGGTCAACTCTGCCCTATGACAATATAATCATGGAAGTGAAATCTCATCAATTCAAAAGTTCCAAGGATTCCGCCGGGACATTTTGAGGGAGAGGGACGTCAGGGGAGAAATTCTGTTTACTACGGTACATGCTCCAACCCCCTAAGTTTTACGAAGATCCAAAATGCAAAATAGATTCATATTTTCCCAAGGTTTCCAAGAATCTCATCCAATTATGGTATCAACCCAAAGTCTAAAACTCTCATCAACTTAAAAGTCCAAAATCTCATTGAAAGATTGAGATAATCATTTAAATCAAGTGCAGTTGAAGTTCCTGAGCACAATTTCTCTCTGTCTGTGGATCTACAGGATTAAAGGATCAGAGTATCTTCTCCTAATATACAATGGTGGGACATATACAAAATAACAGTTATAGACATTCCGATTCAAAAGGGAGTAAATGGAAAATAAAGGTGGTCCCTGGCGGAAAGCAGTTTTGAAATCCAATTGGTCAGACTTCTTTAGGTGTCAAGGTGTCTGTGGCTTTCAGCCCTAACCTCTGTGCCCTGGGCTTCACCTTCTGTGCTCCTAGCTCTACCCTCAGACTCCTCTTTCCTTTTGCATGAAAATGGCTGAGTGAAAATTCAGCTGAGGAGTTTTACTTGTCAGGAGAATGTTGGCTCTGAGAACCTTTGTCATCTCTCTGTGGCCTTCCGTCCAACCTGGCAGTGTTTGTGCTGACATAAAATTCTCAAGAAGCTTATGAGCATGGATTTCATGGATGTTCACTCCATTAGAGGAAAGGTTGTCCTCAGATCCTCTGTGGATAATCTCTTCTCTATATTTAGCTCCTGCTGAGATGGCTAAGAGACAATGCCCTGAAGTTTCCTAGGGCCTTCTGTTTTTTTTGTTTTTAATTTTTTTCTTTATTGATTTTAGAGAGAGAGGAAGGGAAAGGGAGAGACAGATAGAAACATCGATGAGAGAGAACATCGATTGGCCGCCTCCTGCATGCCCCCCACTGGGGATCGGGCCCACAACCTGGGCATGTGCCCTGACTGGGAATCGAACTGTGACCTTTTGGTGCATGGGTCGATGCTTAACCACTGAGACACACCGGCTGGGTGGGCCCTCTGGTTTAATTGAGATCTGTGGCCCTGAATCTCCTGCTAGTGAGTACTGTGACCTTTTGATCTTTTGGAGTTTCACTAAAGGTCTCAGTGAGATGTCCCAGAACCACTTATTTGTCTTTTCCTCATACCCGGCTTTTGGGAGCAATTTTATTATTTTAACATCATTTGCCATCTGGAAAAATTAAGTATTTGTTCCTAAAGTCACATGTCAGGAGGAGTTCATAAAACTGACAAAAATTTAAAGTATTTGGCCTTGGGAAATATCTAAACCAGTGGTGCTCAAATGGGGTTCGTTTTGTCCCCCAGGAAGTATTTCACAATGCCTAATACATGTTTTTCACAATACAAGGGAGAGAAGAGTGGGTTTTAGTAGGTAGAGACCAGTGATGCTACCAAACATCCTACAAGGCATAAAAAAATAAAATAAAAATAAACTCTCTCCCCACAACAATGAATTACCTGGCCCTAAATGTCAATATTGCCAAGGCTGAGAAACTCTGATGTAAACAAACCCTGTATTTTAAAGATAAAAGTCCCTAGACCCAGAGAGGTAAATAATCAGCCCAAGTCATAACACTCTATTTATCAGAGTCAGAACTACGACCTAATATCTGGACTTCTTTGGGTTACACTGTGTTTCTCGATGATTTTGTGTCTAGAGCTCCCTCATTCAACATTGGGCATGTAGGCAGGACACTCGTTTTGAGTACACTATTAAAATATTTTTTATAATTAGGAACTTGATTAAAGATATAATATTCCAAAATCAAGACGTAATGATGATAATGATTTCTCATCAGTGAGTGAACAACACTCCTAGGATTCATCTTCCAGCGTGTGTGCATTCCCCGAGATGACAGAGACCTTTAGCCAGTGCCCTGCGTTTACATTCCATCACTTCTTCCCTTATGCTTTATTTTTATCAAACAAGATGATCCATATTCACACTTATGAGGGGCTTGAAATGTCAAACAGTTCCATGTATTCAGACACAACATTGATCCAGAAACTACAGGACTTTTTTTTTTTTTAACCACAGTCTGCTTTGCACCGAAACACATTATTCTCAAAAGCTAGAAGGTTAAATATTTCAACCTGGGAAAGAATGATAAATGAATTTCAAATTCTCTCTTTGTAGCATTTTCAAGGCATTGTGTGTGGTTTTGTTGTTTTGTTTGTTTCCAATGGATATTTTGGCACTGACTTTTCGGGGGGGAAGTGTTAGAAAAGAGATGAACTGTTAATGATTAAGCACTTTCCACCACAACTCTGGCTCTTTGAGAAACCCTGATATTTATAATTCAACTGAAGTAGATAGTATATCAGCCCAGAAGACTGGGCTATTTTAGGTATTGAATATGGCTGAGATATGCACTTTGCATGCCTCATGGGAAAATAATCAGAATCTTAACTGGCTCAATTTGCATTATAATTTTTAAAAATTGTGCATCTCTTTCTCAGCAATCAAAACATTCTAAGGTGGAAGAGTAAAGGACTGACCCCACTGTTTATTTCTCTTTAGAGCACTGTAGTGGATGCTCTAAAAAGAGGACCTTTCAGGAATACTGCATTTAGCCACTTACCTGTTGGGCACAGTGTGGAAAGATGACCCTCAGCCATCATCCCTCTGCTTGCTTAAAGTAACAACTACTTTCAAGGGCAGCCTACATCCAGTGCCTGATCTCCAGGGTTACAAATACCCAGTTTCTTTGTTCACAGTAGGACCATACTGTAGGGCATCACTGTACCTCCAGATCACTACGAGAAGTCGGCTGAGATCTTTAGTGACACTGTGTAGCTTCCCCCATTGCTTGATACTGTCTTCTTTCCTTCCATGTCACACGTATCAACCCTAAGAACATGTCCTAGAAGACATCTCTTTGATTGCTGCCTGGGTAACCCAAACTGGAAAAAGACACTTTGAACTTGATGTTTGTTCTATGGTTTTTGATCAGTACTGACCCAAATGTACCTTGGAAAGTCATTCTGATAGCATAAATGATTTCATCCCTTTGGTATATACTTTTCAGTGATAAGCTAAACAAAACTCATCAAGTTTTCTTTCCCATAGGCAGTGGGTTGTCATTGCTCAGGCTGTGGAGTTGACTCCCTGATGGTCAAGTACCTTGGTGATAGTTCTAACCTTCTCAAGCTATAATTTTCCAAGCTGTCAAGGGGGAATAAGAGTAGTGCCTACTTGATAGGATTGAGGAGTGAAAAAATAAAATAGAATACCTAAAGCACGGCTCAGAAAAGAAGGTCTCAGGACATGTTTACTCTGTTTTCTCAGATATATTTTTCTACTTGTGAAAAGCTGATTTATACACTCTGCCTATTTGTGGTCTCAGTTACTCTAAAACAAAATACCTGCTACCTTACCACTGATATTATATGACATTCAATAGCGTCCTTTGATAAAAGAATTTTTTCAGTAGTTGGTATTACTTCTTCTCCAAGAGTAATATTTATCATTATATTTTATAAGCTTGCTTACCATATTGTGCCTGGAGCAGTTTTGTTTTCTTTTGTTTTCCCTATAGAAGGGAAGTCTTGAATGGCCTTTCCTCAGTCTTCAGGAATAAAATGTGTCCATTGATTGGTGCAAAGCATCATCTTATCATTGTTCTGACAAAAATATTGATCAGCTTTCTAATGCGTTGACTCTACTTCAGAATGATTTGAAAAACTGGTGGTTCTATGCCACTATCAGACAGAGTGCTGAAATCCTAAGGGAAAATAGATGCGTGGTCCAACAAAATCAGGTTTTCAGACATCCATTTTTCCTATTAAACTTTCTTTTAGTTTCTGAAAATTTAGCGCAGTAAAAAATTCAGTTATTTCGGCAGATGCAGAATCACATTCTGTTTTCTCATCGAAGCCCATTCCACCGTCCATATTTACGATGCTATCCAAAGTTGTGGTTCTTGCTTTGCTATTTTCATCACTACTTTCATGCTTCAGTTAACAACGTTGGAGCCACCGATCCATTTCTGTGAATCAAGAATGTAACACCTTAGAAAAGTAAGAGTAAAATGTGGAAATCTAACAAATGTAAACACAAATATGTAAAGGAGGCGGGAATGAGTTAGTCAAGATAAACTGCACTGTTTACAGACTGACCTGGAGAAATGGACCCCTGCTGTCCTTGTAGAACAAGCAGAGTCTTTCAGCATGCCGCCATCGCTCGTACCTTTCAAATTCAGCAACGTCTGAGAATAAATCTATTCTTGGCGTTTCCTGTGAAATCGTCAAACCTCCGGCAGACCATGTAATGGATGGGTAGAACCATGGAAACCAACAAACCATATTCAGAAATGTAATTGTTCTTCTACCCCATGCAACTCCTGTGCGACTTCCCCGGAGATCCATGGGGCCCAGGGTCCGGTGTTCAAGCACTGCATCAGGAACGCTCTTCTGAGTTGTGGTTAAGGCTCAACGTTCTGTTGAATTTTGTTACTTGCCTTAAAAATGTTCAGTTCTACACAAGGTGAACATCGGACATCAACCACTACTTGCAATGAGTTAGTCTGGATTGTTAAGTGGGTCAGAGACTTTTCCTTCTATTCCCAAGTTGTTCACAAAATAGATGCCATGAGAATTAGCATAAAATTTAACTGTACTTGAAATCAGGGTCACCTGGGCTAATGCCTATACACAGCAGGGATTCTGAATTCTAACCCCTGTTCTGCGAATCACTCATGATAGGGATTTTAAAGTAGTTTGGCCTCCTTTAACTCTGTCTGCTCTTTCTTTATGAGCATAGGAACAGGTGTAGTTTTCTGGTGAAAAGCTAGATGTCAGAAAATAAAAAATAAAACAGACTTACAGAAAGAAGTTCCTTTCAATGAAACCAAGACCTCAAGAATGCTCAAATCGAGTAATTTCTTACTACTTTAAATTCTAAAAGTAATGCTCCCAAACCCATGGCTATCGGAACAGAAGTTGATGCTACAGGGACAGTATGGTTTCTCCCTTTCCTCACTCTCCCAGTTCCTTCTTATCCTCATACCTGCTGGGAAGGGGAACGTGTAGCCTCTGGGTTATACCGTGGGAGGCAGTCCAGGTTTGTGAGAATTTGTATGTGAGTCTAATGAACGCGAGGAGCTGCTGATAATGGTCACCCCAAGATAAAACTCGGGGGTAGATAGTTGCAAAAAGATAGATGGCCGTGAAAGAGACATTATGGGAAGTGAAACGAGTCAGTTACAGACAGACAACTATTGCATGATTCCACTTACTCAGGGCACCAAAAATAGTCAAAGGCATGCGAGTAGACAATAGAATGGTGGTTACCAGGGAATAGTGGGAGTGGGTGAGAAGAGTTGTTGTTCAGTGGGTAGGAAGCTACAGTTACACAGGCGGAGTATGCTTCAGAGATCTGCTGTATAAAGTAGTGCCTATAGTTAACAATAAGGCATTGTGGGCCTAAAAGTTCGTCAGAAGATAGATCCCCTGCAGTGCTCCTCCCACAAAAACAAAAGAAAACTAAGAGACATGGGAAAACTTTTGCAGGTGATGGGAATATTTATTATCTCAATTGTGGTGATGGTAAGACAAATATCTGTATACCTCCAAGCCAGTGTGGCTCAGTGGTTGAGCGTCAACCTATGTACAAAGAGGTTGCCAGTTCTATTCCTGGTCAGGGCACATGCCCAGGTTGTGGGGGGTGGCCAGTCGATGTTCTCTCTCATTGATATTTCCATCTCCCTCTCCCTTCCCCTCTCTCGAATATATCAATAAAAAAAAATTTTTTAATAAGCTTATATATGTGTGTGTATATATATGTATACCAAATTATATACATTGAGCATGTGCAAATTTTTTATATAAATTACACTTCAATGAATCTGGAAGAAAACTCATGGCAGAGAAGAAAGAAAAATGTCTTTCTCTGCATCTAATCATGTAGGATCCTGGAAGGTTGGATCAGGAGTACTGATAAGGGGATGGAGTGGGGATGGGGACTGAGAAATAAAAAGAGGAAGCAAGAGGGAAACCAACAGGGAGGGGACCCCAAGGCTCCCTGAGGGAAGGCCAGCTCTGTTTGGAATAAAGACCAGACTGGGAAGCGAGAGGGGACAACAGTGAACAATGCTTTGACTCTGATTTCACAATCAGGTAATAGGGCTGTGATTTTTCTGGAAAGGGCCCTGACCATGTGGTGCTTCATGGCTTCAGGGCAGGGTTCGCTTCACTGTGTCATTGAGGACGTACCATTTTGGGGAAGTTGATCTCGCTGTCTTCTCGCTCTGTCCCCTCTGAATCACACCCCACTGTACGCTGCTCTTCTCTGCTCAGCACCTGAGCTCCGCTCCAACAGGCACAGAGGAAGCTGCAGTCCACGGGGGACAGTTCCTCTGCTCCCAGAGCACACAGGTCAGAACCCACGTTTTCCAAAGACATTTCCAGCTCGACCTTGAAGGTGCCTTCTGCTTTTAATTGAATGTTTCTGTATCAACACCGGGGACATTTAATAAAATCTGTGCTTGGTATACAATAAAGTCTCCTACCAGAGTAAACACGTAAAGCACATAACAACTAAATGATGTTCAAACATGTTTCATTTTGGAGGCAGCACAAAGCACCCTTATTTCTTTAGCAGAAGTTTAAAAAGAAGAATTCACTTTCCAGTTAGATAAACTCACCCTCCAAGCTTCCATTTATAAATTTGGAGTAGGAATAACTAACTCTGTGTCACATAACCCAGGTCATTTTTAAGGTAAGAAGTAGAAAAATGTAAAAGGGAAAATGACTTATATCTCTCTTTGTGTGTGTGTTTTTTAAAACAGTCATCACCCTGGAACAAAAGTGTCATTGTATCTGTGCAGGATGACAAATTTCATTTTAGCTTCCTTATCTAGTCATATATTCACATAGTGCTCACAAGTCATCACTACCTGACGTGACAGAGATAGCCATCAAAAATTCACAATAATCATAAAAACCAAGAGACTCTGTTGTAGCGATATTTATATATCCCTGTCAGGTGCCCTGTTGTCTAAGCCTCTGGCTCTACCTGCTACAAGTAGCACATGTTCTAAACTCTCAAACCATGCTTTCCAGGGTTGACTGCCAATCACCCCAGATCCTTGGTACTGGGAGCCCCCCCAAAAAAACCTCATTTACACCGTCTCCTGTTCCATTGTCTGTGTAAGAAATTATGAAATGCCAAATAACTTGAGAAATGCCAGGGCAGAAAGAGAGCCATGGGACCAGGGGATGACAGCCTTAAAATGGGAATTGGGAATTCCAAAGTAACTGCAGGGAGCAGGCCACATTCCAGCTGATGCTGACTCACCTGTGAGCGCGCGCGTGTGTGTGTGTGTGTGTGTGTGTGTGTCTGTCTGTCTGTCTCTAGAGAGAGACAGAGACAGAGAGGCAGAAGGAAGGGATGCTGAGGGGCTCAAGGCAGAAAACTGTCTGCAGAAGCAGAAATCAGATCCGATCTAACCTGAAAGTGTGCGAGAACAACCAGAAGGAGTCTGTTACTGGGTCACTAGAGTCGGCCAGAGTCGGAGGAAAGGAGTAAATAGACAAAAATGTTTCAGCCTGAGAGAAAATGGCCAAAGCAGGTGAGAAATTCAGAGAGATGTGATGTTCACTCTCACTCTGGGAGAATGCAGCCCCATGGAAAGTCAGACTCTATTTACAGAATAAAACGGGCTGAACTAAGAGAAAGTTCTGGAGAGCCCACGGAGGAGGGCATTGTTCTGTTTTCTGCCCAGGAGAAGAAAAGAGACCTAAGAAAGTTGAAAGAGAACAGGACCGGAAGAGAGAGAGAGGAAATTTGGAGACATCTTTATTAGGGTTGAAAAATAGCTGGGAAGAAATCAGGACGTGAAACACTGGATCTGAGGCAGATTGAATGAATGAATGCCACTCATAGCGAAATATATACCGACCAATATATAGGTGCCCCAAGCTCATCAAATCCTGGAAAAATAAGGTTCTTCCCACTAAGCCCTCCTTAACTATGTGCGTTATTCTGAAAACCCACTAGGCTGATAGGGGGCCAGAGAAATGTAAAAGAAAAGAGACAAAGTCGATTTCCAGTCCAAATTCTCATCATTCTGAAAAATGTTTCCAAGATCCGGTTATTGGAGGAGAGACCCCCGAGTCCTCCAGGGATGGCCATGGAAAATACGGAGCAGCAGACAGTGGGGGCTTCCCTGGGCCGTGCTCCGGGCCTCTATCACTACCCCCATGAGCAGAACATTTTTTCTGCCATTACAAAAACTTTGGAAGGCCCTGGCCTTCCATCCAAGTCTAATGTATGTGGGGATATTAGAAGCTGGATTAGGAAAAGAAATGGTGCATTTTGATCCAAACCACGAATACTCTAATATTCCAGGCCTGTGACTTGATACCCATGGCCTGGTTCCTCTGGCATGTTGCTCCTGTGATCACCCCACGTTCATTCTGCACCTCTTGTAGGTGGGTAGAGCCATATTGAACACAACGCCTTCTCAGTTTGGATGCCTTTCAAGATAGCCTTCATTTCCAAGGCCTAGAACTCTTCTTCTTCTGTCCCCACAGTCAAGTCAAGTCACTAAAGTGAAAATCATTTGACCAGTCATTTTCACTGGCCAGTGGCTTCACCTAATTTATCTTCTTTGGATTTCACTCAATTACTCGAGTCCCAGCTCTGCCCATCACATCCCCCGCTCCTAGGGTTTGTATTAGTCACATAGAGGATTCGAGGAACAGCACAAGGACTGTTCTGGTTTGGGTAACTGTTTCCCTGAGGAATGAACTTGCTCCTTCTTGTACAAAACAATCGTCGATTAATTTAGCTGATCGATGTTTCGTCAGTCTTCCCCTAACGCCAGTTTGAGCCCAAGTCTTCTCAAAGGAGGTACAGCTCATGTCTCTCCACCCAGAGCTCTTTTTATAGAACTGCAGAGGCACGTCCCCTGAATGTCCATTGCCATTTGGAGTTTCCTAATGTTTTTTTTTTTTTCCCCCCATCCATGTAGAGATAGTGATGACTCCATAGATCATCTCTGTGTCGCCTGTCAGAAAAAAGTTAAGTCACCAGTGCCCTGCGGCTCCTTCAGAGCCGAGGTGTTGCCGGGATAAAGGCTGTTTTTCATTGTGCCTCGTTTCTTTCTTCATTGCTCTTTCCTGTAAAACCTTACACTTGAGGATTTGTGTTTAAAAGGAAAAAAATATAAGCCTGCCAATGCTCCGGCATCAGTTTTGATAGCACTGTGGGAGCACGTTAAGGAATGTGTTATAAAGTGGGAGACATACATCCTTTTATGTGCTGAGTACAACAAGGCTTACTGATTAGTCTAACTCACTGAGGCAAATCACTACATCGTTTTAAAGGTCTACCGTTCAATGCACCGTAATTAAATTAAAGTTAAAATACTGTAATTATTTAGAACTAGGAGAGCATTTTTTTCACTGACTTTGTGAACTCATAGACGCCAATGAATGCAGAGATAAAACAGCATAGCACAAGTTGGCTACATATTATCCTGTCTATCTTGTGTTTGCAATTAAATTACTTAGGAGTTCACAGGTTAATTAGACACACAAGAACTATCCTCCATATAATAGTAGCTTTATGTTGGCTAAATTTAAATATAACTGGAGAGCATTAGTTGGATTATTTATATACAGGCATGCAAGCTTAAATATGCACACGTACACACAATGTCATCAGCAGTCTCCTCACCTTTATGGCGGGCCTTTCAAGTGACAGGAACTATGCTTTACACTGCAGTGGGTCTCAACCTTCCTAATGCCGCGACCCTTTAATACACTTCCTCATGTTGTGGTGACCCCCAACCATAAAATGATTTTCATTGCTACTTCATAACTGTAATTTTGCTACTGTTAGGACTTGCCATCGGAAATATGTGTTTTCCGATGGTCCTAGGCGACCCCTGTGGAAGGGGTGACCCACAGGTTGAGAACCGCTGCTTTACAGACACTAAATCCTATGAAACACAGAACTAGCCTGGAAGACAGGCACTACTAGGCTCACTTCAGAGAAGATATATTCTCAACTTGTCCATTCCAACTCGAGCATGACCAAACAGGGCTCCTTTGTGATTTTGCCGCATCATCACCCCCACCACCCCAATTGTGTCTTTCCCATTGTTTTTGACCCTGGAATGACCCTGCTCTGGGAGCTGTAGAAGCCAGAAACCTGAGAGGCATTCTCCACACCTTGTTCCTCGCCCCATGTTCAATCTATTATTCAGGCCTGTACCCTTGTATTTCTCATCTGTCTTTCAAGTCTTTCCCGTAATTCTTCACCCACATAACAGAACTAGACCAAAATGCTATGGTACCTCTTCCGGACTGTGAGAACAGTCTTCAAATCATCTTCCAGCATGCATCCTTCTGTGTCCGATGTTCTTAAAGCGAATCTGTGGCTTCCCTGCTGAAAATACATCTATACATTTCCATAGCTTTTATTTAAAAAAAAACAAAACAAAAAAAAAACACTTTAATTAACCCACAAAATCCAACATGATTTTGACCTTTCTGTATCTCCAAGCTCATATTGCACCCTCTCTACTTCTTCAACCACATTGACTTCCCTGTGCTTTTAGGATAAATGTCCCATGCTCTGACCTGCCTCAGAACCTTTGAACAGTCTACTCCCTGTGACTGACTGAAACAGTCTTCCTCCATTCCCTTTGCCTAGTTAATATCTTACGAATATTGTTTTGCCTTTATCATTACTTTCTCAGAAAAGCCTTTTTTGATGTTACCTTAGGACAGGTCCCCTGTTAGAAACTCTTATCTGTTTTCTTAATAGTACTTATCATAGTTCATGAATAATCTGTATACATTTTTCACTTCCATTTGATTGAAAATTCCTAAAGAGTATGAAAAGAGTATAAAAAATTGCTATTATTTTCTCCCTTGTTCTTGAAAATATGCAATTTCATACTGCAGAAAAGCAAAGAAAACCTACTTTCTGTTTTATAATTCAAGAGGTAAACTTCATATACTCTTCTGTTTGGGAAGGTTATGAGTTGCCCCTTCTTTGGGCATTGGAAGATGGGGTGGGGGTGCAGACCTCCTGTTGCCCTTTAACCATGTACTGTTGGGTGAAATGTGTCTGAGTAGGACATTCTGAGAGTGAAGAAGCAACAGAAGATGTTAGGTGCCAAGACAAGAAGTCAGAGAAGACGCTGAAGGAGAGGAGGAGGAGGAGGATGGGTGGAAACAATAACACTAAAGACAACCCACTCAAGTTGCCATTTGTTTCAGTTAAGTTATGTTATAGAGGTATGGGAGAAGAAGCCCTAGAAGACATCAGCAATGGTTACAGTTCAGAAAAATTGCCTGGGGATAATTAATCCAAAATTGGAAAGGGGTCTAAAATGTTTATCACCATCAATGTACACAGAGGAGCCACATATCTGCTACATAAATGAAAGATGGTCCCTTGATGAATCTCCTCCAGTGGCCTAGTTAGCACAGGGCTCTGAAATGCAACACTCCAAGTAATATAGATTCCAAAGTATGGCACGCTTTCTGCATGAGCACATTTAACGATTTCTCACTTGATATGTAATGAGGTTTTTCAAACTAATTGCAGGCTCAGAAACTTTTTGAAAGAGCACAGGAATAACATTAAGAAGATAAACCATGGCAATGATCTTATGCTGGGGAGAACTGAATATGATACTTTGGTTCCAGAAATCTGGACTTAAGTAGAATGGTAACCAAAGTATGTACTGTCAAATTAATTAAAAAAGAGTTTCAATACAGGAACACTAGGTTATAACAGAGTTTCAGAACCCTGAATGCCTTGCAGGCAGACCCAGCCATTGCAAAGACCAGTCAACTGCGAACCACCATTGCTACATTTTAACTTCAATTTCCACTGAAGTATCTATTAAAATACATATGAGGTGATCTCCATTAGAGTTATGAATTTGCATAACACACAGAAGCCTATGAAATATATCCTAGCAGTTCTCTAGTTTAATTATAGACTGTTTCATCATCTGCATAGCCTTGATGATTTTTGACACGATGCTTTTCTAGGACAATGTATCTGAAATAAACAGGATATGTAATCCCATTCCGTTCTAAAGCCTCACATTAAGAAATAAAATGCCGCTACTTATTTTAACTTCCAGACTTATTCTTCAAATTATTTTTCAAAGGGAAAGAGAAAGAGAGAGAAAAGAGAAAAATGAAGGGAAAGAAACCTGCTAAGTGTCTGAGATTAAATTTAACAGCAACTAAGAGTCCAGAACAGCCTATCTCTTTAACCTAGTAAGGAGACTCCATGGGGAAGATTGCACAACCCATTGTTTTTGTTCATTAATAGTATGCATGTGCCCAAAGATAAACTGTTTTGGTTCAAAGGGCAATGAATTCATTAAAAGAAGTTCCTAATAAAAGTGATTCAATCTTTGTATTTAGCTTTTAATACAAAAAATTAATTAACATTTGCATTATGAGACCTGACCCCCCCAGGGAAATATAATCAATCCTCCCAATATAGGATGGATTCTTTAGAAGACACAATTTCTTATTGTGGTGCTCATCAATCATGTCAGTGGTGGAGAGGAACTGTAAATGATGCACAAAACTATTAAACTCTGGGCTTTTTAAAAGCCACTTGTCAAGGCCATGGTATATAAATATATACTTATAGTGGGGACTGTTTAATTATACTATTGATTAAATTATTGCAGTTCCTGGCATAATACTCGAAGATGGCGTGCTATCTGGAGGGAGTACAAGACAACTGAAATCTCATCTATAGTTTTGCAGATGTAATTTCACAAGGAAATTGTATTAATTATAGTGGCATGGTGCATACCTCTTTTGCGAAGGCTGCGTTACTGAAGAAACATAAAAAGTTGTTGGTTGAAGACTATAACTCAAGAAGAAAGAGTCCAGATGATTTGAGGTCATTTTTAAGAGATTATTTTATTTTTGTTCATTTGACGCATTCCTGTTTTTCATGTGTCTCTGATTGTTTCTTTTACTGAGGTAGAATTTACATGACATGGAACTGTACAATGCAGTGGCTTCTAGTACATCCCGGGGTTGTACAGTCATCACCATGACCTAATTCCAGAACATGTTCATCACCCCAAAAAGACACTCCATGCCCAGTAAGCAGTCACTCCTCATAAATGGAATCACATTAACATGCGGCTTCTTGTGTCTGTTTTCATTTTGAAAACCGTTTTCAAGCTTCATCCACGTTGTAGCATGTATCAGTGATTTATCCCTTTTTATGGTTGAATAATATTCTATTGTATGGATGTAACACATTTGTTTATCCATTTTTCAGTTGACAGACATTTGGGTGGATACACTTTGAGATAATTTTTGTATATGTGTAAGATAAGGGTCTAGCTTCATTCTTTTGCATGCAGATATCAAGTTTTCTGGCACCATTTGTTGAAGAGACTATTCTTTCCCCATTGAATAGGCTTGTCAAAAATGAATTAACCATAGATACACAGGTTTATTTCTGGCTTTCAGCTTCATTCCATTGATATCAGTAGTACATTCTTTTGATTATTATGGCGTATAGTAAGTTTTGACGTCAGGAAGTGTGTGCCTTCCAATTTTATTCTTCATTTCCAAGATTATTTGGCCATTTGGGGTCCTGTGCAATGTCATATGATTTTCAGGATCAGATTTTCCACCTTTGTAGAAAAGGCCATTGGGAGTATGGTAAAGACTGCATTGACTCTGTAGATTCTTTTAAACAACATCTTAACAATATTAAATCTTTACATCCTTGAATATGTCTTTTCATTTAATTAATTTTATTTAATTTCTTTCAGCAATGTTTTTGCTAGTTTTCAGTGTGCAAGTCTTGCACCTCCTTGATTAAATTTAATACCAAGTATTGTATTTATTTTGATGCTATTGTAAAAGGAATGGTTTTCTTAATTTTATTTTAGATTATTATTGTCAGTATATAGAAATGCTGCTGAATTTTGTGTTTGTCTTAGAAATACTACTGACTTTGTATGTTGCAGAATCTTGAAACTTTGCCTAATGTGTTTATTAATTTTAATAGGTTTTTTAATAGATTCTTGTGATTTTTTTTTTATAGAAGATCTTACCATTTAGCAATAAATATCATTTTACTTCTTCCTTTCCAACTTGGATCACTTTTTTTTTCTAGCTTAATTTCCCTAGCTAAAACTTCCAGTGCAATATTGAATAGAAATGAACATTCTTATTTTGTTCCTGATCTTAAAGTGGATAGTTTCATTCTTTCATCATTAAGTAGGATGTTATCTGTAGGGTTTATATATATGCTCATTATCGGGTTTTAAAAGTTTCCTTTTATTTCTCCTTTGTTGTGTATTCTTGTCATTAAAGGATGTTGGATTTGTCCAAAAAACTGTTTTTCCTGCTTCAACTGATATCATCCATTTTGCTTTGTTTTGTTTTATTCTTCATTTTATTACATTGACGTCTTTTTCTATGTTGAACCTACCTTGCATTCATGGGATACATGGTACTTAATAATGGTGTATAATCCTTTAAGTGTGTTGCTGATTCTGTTTGTTGAGAATTCTTGTTATGCCTCAATTTTTTAGAAAAGTTTGAAAAAAATTAGTGTTAAAAATTTTTTTTTTACACATTTGATAGAACTCACCAGTGAATCAATTTGGTTTCAGCTTTTTTTGTTGTAATGTTTTTGATAACTGACTGAATCTCTTTTCTTGTTATAGATCTATTTAGATTTTCTATTTCTTCTTGAGTCAATTTTGGTAGTTTGCATTGTTTGTAGGAATTTATCAATTTCTCAGTATTATCTAATTTGATGACATAGAACTACTTATTGTACTGTCTTATAATTCGTTGTATTTCTGTAAGGTTGGCAGTAATGTCTCCACTTTCATTCCTGATTTTAATAATTTGAGACTTCCTTTTCTGAGGGGAGTGTCAATCTACCTTAAGAGTTGTCACTTTTGATGATCTTTTTAAAGAATCAACTTTTTTTTTTCCAATTGTGAGTGACATACAATATTATATTAGTTTCAGGTGTATCACATAGTGATTAGACATTATATACCTGATAAATCTAACACCCATCTGATACCATACATACATAGTTATTACAATATTATTGACTATATCCCCTATGCTATACTTAATTTCTCTGTGACTATTTTGACAAATGGAAGTTTGTTCTTAATTTTTTCACCTTTTAATTTGTCTCCGTCAACCTTCCTCCCATCTGGCAACCCTTAATTTGTTCTATGGGTGTGTTTCTGTTTTGTTTGTTTATTTTATTAGATTCAACTTTTGGCTTCATTGACTCTCTCATGTTCATATACTATCTAGTGTATCTGTGCTCTAAGCTTTATTATTTTCTTCTGTTTGTTTTATGTTTAGTTTGATGTTGGTTTTTTTCTAATCTCTTAAGGTAGAAGATTAGGTTACTGAATTGGGGTCTTTCTTCTTTTACAATAAAAACAATTACAGCTGTAATTCCTCTCTGAGTGTTGCTCTAACTGCATCACATAAACATTTGTAGCTAGTGTTTTTGTCATCATTCAATTCAAAATATTTTCTCATTTATCTTGTGATTTTTTCTTTGACTCACCATTGCAAGTATGTTGCTTAATTTTTAGTTATTTGTAGATTTTTAAAATTTCTTCCTGTTATTGATTTGTAATTTTATTCCATTGTGGTTAGAAAAGATACTTTGTATAATTTCAATATTTCAAAATTTATTCATAATTGTTTTGTGGCTTAATGTATGTTCTATCCTGGAGAGTATTTCATGTGCTTTTGAGAAGAATGTGAATTCTGCTATTATTGGGTGAAGTGTTCTGTGTATGCTTGTTAATACTAGTGAGTGTATGTTTTTCCAGTCTTCTATTTTCTTGTTTATCTTTTATCTAGTTGTTCTATTAATTATTGAGAGTGGGGTGTTGAAGTGTCCAACTATTATTGTTGAACTATTTTACCTTTATGTTTTGTCAGCCTTTACTTTAGATATTTTAGAGATTATGTTGTTAGTTGTCTATGTATTTATAACTGTTAAATCTTCTTTATGTATTAACCCCTTTTTATTATATAATGTCCCTCTTTGTCTCATGTAACAATTTTTGTTTTAAAGTATATTTTGTCTGATATTAATACAGCCACTTTAGCTTTCTTGATTACTATTTGCATGGAATAACTGTTTCCATCCTTTCACTTTTAATTTTTCTAAAGTGAGTCTCTTAGGAACAACATATAATTAGATCAAGTTTGTTTGTTGTTGTTAATTCACTTATCAATCCCTGTCTTTTAATTAAAGAGTTTAATCTATCTACATGTAATATAATTACTTATAAGAAAGAACTTCTATCATTTTGTTATGTGTTTTCTCCATATTATAAATTTTATTTCCTGAATTCCTTTGTTACTGCTTTCTTTTGTATTAAATAAATGTATTCTATTATGGCAGTTTGATTCCCTTCTCATTTATTCTATACTGTAGGTATATTTTTAGTTATTTTTTTAGTGGTTGCCCTTAGGATTGCAATCTTAACTTAAAAAAGTTTGAATTAATACCAACCTAGTTTCAATAGCATGTAAAACCTTTGCTCCTACATAGCTACATGTGACACCTTTTATTATTGTCACAAATTATATCTTTATACCTGTGTTGCAATCAACATAGATTTAAAATTATTTTATATAGTTGTTTTTTATACCACATAGGCACAAAGTTACTAATCAGAGATACATTAACACTGATTTTTTCCTATGTAATTACTTGATTTTTAAAATTTGTTAATGAAAATTTGATTCATTGTTAGTGTCTCATCATTTAAGCCTGAAGGAAACCCTTTAGTATTTCTTGTAGAGCAGGTCTACTATAAACAAACTCTGTTTTTGTTTATTAGGGAATGTTGTTGTATTCCCATTTTTAAGGGTAAGTTTTGCCAGATGTAGAATTATTGTTCAACAGGTTTGTTTGTTTGTTTGTTTGTTTGTTTTTATTTCAGCATTTTGAATGTGTCACCTCACTGCCTTCTGGCTTCTGGGGCTTCTGAGGAGGAAGCCGTTTCTGCTCTGGGAAAGGGTCAGCTTACGTGACAAGTCACTTTTCTCTTGCTATTTTCAGGATTCTCTCTGTCTTTGCTACTCATTGGTTTGATGATAATGAGTTTCAATGAGGATTTTCTTTTGAGTTGGTTTTACTTAGGGCTTATGGAGCTTCTTAAATGTGTAGATTTGGGTATTTCAACAAATTTTGGAAGTTTTTAGCTATTGTTTCTTCAAATATTATTATTTTTTAATTCTTTTTCTTGACTTCTTGCAGGAATAACATTAAGACTATATTAGGATGCTTAGTAGTATACCACAGGTATCTTGGGCTCTGTATATTTTTATTCACGTTTTTAAATTTATTATTCACTGATTGGATAATATCAATTGACTTAGATTCAAATTTGCTGGTGCTGCCTTCCTCTTGCTCAAATCTGCTCTTAATTTCCCAAGTACATATTTCAAGTTGGTTATTTTTCCAACTCTAAAATTTCTACTTGGTTTCTTTTTATAACTTTTATCTATTTATTCATGTTCTCTATTTGGAGAGACATAATTTTTAACTCTTCTTTTTTTCTTTGTACATGGTTTTCTTCAGCACTTTGATAATATTTAAAATAATTCATTTAGTCTTTATTTACTATGTTCAATGTCTTGGCTTTCTCAGAAACAGTTTCTATGAATTTTTATTTTTGCAGTGTAAGGACAATGCATTCTTATTTCTTTGAATGACTTTTTATGAAATCTGGATGTTTTGTATATTATAATGTGGCAACCCTTGAAATCAGATTGTGTCCCTTCCCCGGGGTTTGTTGTTGCTGCTTATTGTAGATAATACTGTTTGTTTCCTGAACTGATTTAGTAAAATCTGTATTTCTTGTCATGTGTATGTCTCTGATGCCTCTATTTGGTTAATTCAGTGGTCACTAGTTATTTGTCAGAGATTTTCTTAAATACCTAGAACATCCCCCGGAAAATTTCCAGTCTTGCCCAAACAGTGTGGTTCAGTGGATTGAGCATAGTCTCATGGACGGAGAGGTCTTGGTTCTATTCCTGGTCAGGGGATGTGCCCAGGTTGCAAGCTCAATCCCCAGTAGGGGACATGTGGGAGGCAGCCGATCAATGTTTCTTTCTCACATCGAGATTTCTATCTCTCTCTTCCTCCCTCTATCTCTCTCTAGAAAATCAATAAAAACATATTAAAAAGCAAAAAAACTCCCAGTCTTTTCAGATAAATTGTGTGTGGTATATGTGTGTGTGTGTGTGTGTGTGTGTGTGTGTGTGTGTGCGTGTATTGGGGCACACCTATAACACTCAGCTCAGCAGTAAATAACTCTGCCTTTCCCTTCTCTTTCTGCTTGCACATAGCCTGAAGCTCAGCCAAGGTAAGAGCTTAAGACTTTCTCAAATGTTTTCTGAGTGTGTGCATCCTGCCCCGCATATATATGGTCTTGCAGACTTCCCAGAATAGGTGGGAGCTTCTTAAAGTTCTTATCCTCTAAAGCATATTATTTTCTCAATGTTTTTCAGTGTGTCTGGTATTTGCTTTAACTGTTATCCCTTGCCCAAGTAGCAGCAAATACAATTGTCTCAAATTGTTTCTGACAAATGTCTTCCTGTAGCCATCTTTGCACAATGGGAGTGTTCTGTGTTAGGTCAAATAAGGGCAACCCTTTTGAGCTAGTCCTTCAGAGAGACACCAGACAGGCTAAACCATCATTCTCTGAGAACAGATCTCTACTCTGCTCAGCCAACTCCACCAACCTATACCACGAATACAGACTGTCATCTCCAAGGTCATTCCCAAGCTGGGGAGGAGGGTTGAGGTCAAGATAAATTAACACTCCATAAAGCTCTCCTACTGAGATTCAGCCACCTTTTTCTTGGTTAATTGTTCGGTTGCTATAAATATTTGCTAGTTTTCAGAGTTCTGATAAAGTTGATTCTGACAATGTTTTGCCAGTTTATTCATTGTTTTATGGGAAAACAGGGTCTTTGAGTTCACTACTCTATCATTTTTGTTGATGTTAGATACCTAGATCATCCTCTTTTATATCACAAAATAAATAAACCATGTAATGTACAGCATAGGGAATAGAGTCAATAATATTAAAATAACTTTGTAAGGTGACAAATGGTTACTAGACTTATAATGATGATTACATTATAAATTATATGTATGTCAAAACAGTATGTTGCACACCTGAAAGTAATATAATATCGTATGTCAGCTATACTTTAATTTTTTAAAAATTAGCTTGGGTGGAGAACAGAATTTACCAAGAAACTATTTTTTAAAACACTGTGGCTAATAAAACAGTGAGTGACCTATCTAATTTTGGTATTTTGTCATATTGCTTAGAGTTGACATTTTACATGGCTGTAAATCATTTGAAAGGTAGTAAAGTTTGCAGGTGATAAAAAGCTATAGTGCATGAGAAAAATATATCCAAGTATATCAACTGATTTGCCCCCAAGTTAAAATTTTCTAATTCATGGATTTGGATTTATTGTTCAAATCCCTGAATTTTAAAGAGAAAGCAAGAAACTATGATCTAACTTAATACACATAATTCATTTTCATTTCATATCCAGACATGTTTGATTTGTTTTTTGTTGTGTGTGTGTGTGTGTGTGTGTGTGTGTGTGATGAATACTCCCATAGCAAACATCTCACATGGAATAATAAACATGGAGATAATTGTTTGCAAGGTAGAGAAAAGAAAAGGAAGAGGCAAGATAGGTTCTTTATCAATTGGGACCTGACAAAATTTAGACCTTCAAGAAAAGTCTAACTTCTCTTAATAATATCCATTTTCATTTTACCTAATTATGTGTCTGCAACCAACTATAGACTCAATACATGTTTGTCAGATCAATAATATCATTGTAAATGATGGGAATGCCAACTTCATAGTCTACAGAATACTCTCTTCACCCTCTGAACATGGATAGACAAATATCAAGATTATTGTCTTCATGACTAGAAGATTATCACAAACCCTGAAAATTGAAGACAATAACAACTCCTTGAATTTGTGAACCAATGATAAGTTTCTCTCTTTTAGTGGCTTTTCTTTACTTTATGAAATAGGAAGTATCATTTGTGAAAATGAGATAAATGATGATGGTTTGAAGTTTCATGCCAGGTACTACTCTCTGCACATGACATTTAATAATCACAACCGTTCATGAGGCGATTGCTTTTATTTTATTTTTTTATTATTATTTTTTTTTTAATCCTCATCCGAGGACATTTTTCCATTTTTTGTACAGACAGAGTGGGAGGGAGAGAGAGGAACAGAGAGAGAGAGGGAAACATCGATGTGAAAGGGACACATCGAGTGGCTGCCACCCGCACGACCAACCAGGGCCGGGGACAAACTGCAACCGAGGTACGTGCCCTTAGCGGGAACCGAACCAGGGCCTCTCTGGACCGCAGGCGGACGCTCTAACCGCTGAGCCAAACCGGCCAGGGCGGCGATTGCTTTTATATTCCCATTCTACAAATAAAAAAAGTGGAGTTACAAAAAAATGAATACTTTGCCCCAAGTTTCACTTCTGGTAGGTTGTGAACTGGGATTTGAAACTAGTAATTCTGATCACAGAGTTCATGTCCTTAACCACTAGACAAAACCTCTTGAGTTGAGTTTATGACTGTGGATTTATGGACACAGATCTCTGTAGTTGTATGGCTTTTCTCCCTCGGTGCTCTTCAGTTCAGGTATAGAGTTCTCATTTGGGGTTTTTAACAGGAAGATGTATTAGAAAAGTAAAATGAATGATAAAAGAATGATTCAAGTGATGGACACCAGACAGTGAGTGAAAAGGAAGGGCAGGCTGGAGGTGGTTGGGTTGTGGTGAAGGAGGAAGTGGGATTTGGGATGTTCCTATGAGACCCAAGGGCAGGGCTGTGGGCATAGCTAAGTGAGAGAACTTTTAGGAGAGGAGATGGTGATCAGAGAGCAGGTCTTTCAGTATAGATCTCACATGTGGAACAGCTTGGAGAGATCATAAGCTGCAAGTTTTGGAAGGCTGAAGATAACTGGAGATGATGGTCAAATGGAAAGGATCTCATAACTTGAGGATCCAAACTGTTAAACTGGATGTCCATGTTGATGTTAAAGAAATGTGAAAGGATGGTGGGATCTGGGCAAGTGAAAGTATTTGAACAGGTCAAGCCTTGAGTTCATTCATTCTCTATATGGTTATCCCCCGTACTTTTTTTTTTTTTTTTAAGATTTTTTTGTTGTTGACATTTTTAGAAAAAGAGGAAGGGGGAGAGAGAGAGAGAGAGAGAGAGAGAGAGAGAGAGAGAGAGAGAGAGAAATCAGTGTGAGAGTGAAGCATTGATTGACTGCCCCCTGCACCTCTCCTACCAGGAATCGAGCCCACAGCCTGGGCACGTGCCCTGTCCAGGAGTCCAACTGGCCATCTTTCAGTGCACAGGATGATGCCCAGCCAACTGAGCCCCACCATCCAGGGCTCCTCCTTACTGCTTAGTCTTCCCATAGGCTTGACCTTTGTTTTGTGGCTTACTTAGATGAGCTAACATGCAATTATCTGTGACAATATTCTTGCATTAATACTTTCGTGATCCCAAAGAATCTCAATTTTTAGCACTCCAACTGAGGGATAAGAAAAGACATGCACATTGTTTATTCACAACATATTGTTTTGTTTTTTATCATTTATTTATTTTTATCTTTACTGTTGAAAGTAACACAGCATATTCTTACTTCTAAATGTTTTAGTCCTGCCTGGCCAGAGTGGCTCAGTGGATTGACCATTGTCCCATGGACTGAGAAGTCCCAGTTTAATTCTTGGTCAGGGCACACGCCCAGGTTGTGGGCCCAATCCACAGTAGGAGGAGGGCAGGAGGCAGCCAAAAATGTATCTCTCTCACATTGATGTTTTATCTCTCTCTCTCCCTTCCTTTCTCTCTGAAAAATTAATAAAAACATATTTAAAAATTAATAAATGTTTTATTCCTGAGCTTGTCAGTTGGGAGGATTCTGAATCAAGGAAGAAGGATATGAGGGCTGGAAGGTTTTTATTTACAATTTGTTTGTTTTCTTTCTGCCCAGATTCAGATTTCTTTATAGTAAGAAGTTGGTAAGAAAAGCACCGTTTGAAGATTTTCCTGTGACTCCCAGAACAGCACATTTTATTTACTTAAAAGTCTTTGCCATTAGCCACAGAATTCTCAGTAAATTCCAGTGGTTTGTTCATCTCGTAATTGTAAGGGACCAGCTCTGTGCCCTCCGTAGCATAGAGAGAAAGGGACTTATCCTATCAAATCTCAGTTCTCACAGAACCATGGCCTAAAAGAAATGTCATTTAGCTAATCTAAACCAAAGGTTTTGGCAAATGTCTTCTGAACTGCTGATCCTATTACTGTTCTGTCTTGTTGCATCATTCTCTCCCTTTGGGATCCATACAGACCACGCATAAGCTAGCAAGCCCCAAGGAGACCGGCAAGCCCCCACAGCCACACACAGAGCCGAAGGGGAATCAGCTGACAAGCAGCATGCACGTGTGCTCAGGAGACGAGAGCCATAAGGTAAGAGCAAAGTGGGTGAGCATTACTCATCGCTCTGAGCCAAGCTGACAAATAAGTTGGACCCGGGATAACGTGGAAGGAAATGAGCCAAGTGCCTGGAACCCATGACTAGTTCCAATATCCTCCTGAGACCTCTTCACTCATCACAGATCATCATTCCTACACCGTCTGATTAGGGGGATGAGCTTTCACCGCAGCCTCCCTGGGACACCTGGGACATTTTCTGGGAAGAAATCCACAACTATTTTTATCGGCAGCTGTCTTTGGGTGGTAACTTATGGGGAATTGTTTATTCTTCCTACTACTTTTAAATTGTCTGTTTTCCTATAATAAAAGTGCATGTTATAAAAGAAATATAAGCATATTTGAACTTTCTTTCCCTTACCTTCAAACTAGATCCTTTTATAATTTTATCTATAAGGTAGACAGATTTGAAAACCCTACCTGCAACTCTCAACCCAGGATATCTGGGCAAAGGAGGCAGAGTGGCAACAAGGGCTCCCCATTGTACAGGAGTTGTGTCCCTCAGTGAATGCTGGGGTGTTCTCAGCACTGGAGCACAACATGAAAGGGCACACAACTCCATCAGCACCAAAGTCTCAGAAACGCTTTATGCTATTATTTGCCATTGTTAGACACCTTGGCTTTTGAAGAAGGTAAAACTTCTATGTAAACTAAACTAAATAAAATTCTTCTCCCTACCCCACCTTTATCCAAATTGCCTTCGCTCAGTGTCTAGCAACACCCAGACACAACACCTAGACCCAAGCATTTGGGATCCAGCTTTGTCCCTTGTCATTTATACCATTTTTTTATTTTATTAAATGTTGACTTATTCATAGACAGCTCAGTAAAAAACAAACAAACAAAAACATTTGAGGAAGATGAAAAGAAGCCAGAAATAAAGTTTGAGCAGACAAACATTTAAAGTAAAAAAAAAAAAAAAAACCAAAACAACCACACTCATTCAAAATGTATTCAAATTTCTTGGATCTAAACTACTCTGAATGCAATTCACCCTTAATTTCAAATTAAATAACACCACTGAATGCAGTCTCCTCAACCCCTAGGACAAGGATGTGAGAAGGAGCAGCAGAGGTCTGTACAGGGTGAATAAACCATTAGATATGGAAACTTTGAATAAGTTTTAGTAGAATGAAACCTCTGTAGATTAGAAATGCACCCTTTTATTAATTTAGTAGAACTTTATAATCATCTTCCTTATCTCTGCCACAAGGGAGCTATTTCTCTCTAAACTAGGACAAATTTACATAAATTAAAATCTTGCTTTGTTAAGTTTCAAGTTTCAGAGGGAAGAAAAGTGGGATCTATTAATAACCTAGAATTATTAGGTATCTACTGTCGGCTGGCACTGTGGTTTCAGTTTAAGAACATATCTTCGTTTGTTTTTGCCAAATCCTCTGAGTTGAGAACACTGAGATTCGGAGGTCAAGCAACTAGCCCAAGATTATACGGCTGCTTAAGAGACAGACTCCAATTCCATATCTATTTTAGTCTAGAGCCACCAATCCTTTCTTTTATACCATCCTTTTTATTTTTTTAAAAGTGTTTTCATTGATTTTAGAGAGAAAGGAAGGAAGAAGGAGAGAGAGAAATATCAATGAGAGAGAATATTGATTGGCTGCCTCCTGCATGCCCCCACAGGAAATCAGGCCTACAACCTGGGCATGTGCCCTGACTGGGCATTTAACTGGAGACCTCTCGGTGCATGGGACAATGCTCAGCCAACTGAGCCACACCAGTCAGAGCTGCTGTACCATTCTTAAGGGCATTGGTTTCCATTAGTTCCAATAACTAAGGCAATCGGAATTCTGAATCATGTGTGCTTAGCCTCAAGAAAAAAAGAAGGTAGATAATATAAGCAAACAAGACCAATGAATATAATAAATTCATTGTAGTAGTTTTGCCTAGTTTGATGACTGCATACATTCAATGTAAAGTTCTCTTTCCAAATGCCACAAGTAATCTATTTTATTACTTAGATTTTTGAAAACATTCTAAATAATTTCTTCTGAAGCTATCATATCTTTTGAAAGGAACTTCTGGTATTGCTTAGAACATGTAGACTTTCTTTTCACAGTTATAAAGATTTATATGTAAACAAATTCAATCACATGCTCCTAACTTATTCCCCTTGTTCTCCATTTTCACTCATTTGTGAGAGTCTAAGCCAGGTTTTCAAAATGGCTTTTGTAGTTTTTCATCTTTGGAGATTTAAAATTTAAATTTACGTCTTTTCTACCCCAGGCCTTCTTGTTTCCTAATTTATTTTTCACTTACTTTGAGCCGTTAACATATTCCTGCCGTCAGGTATGATTTATATTGCCTAGGAACATAATCCAATCATGAGTCTTCCTCAAGAGTGCCAATACAGTACAAGAGAGACAGAACTTACTCAGTGATCTTTCTAGAGTGGAAAACAAAACAGAAAAATCAGTGGGACTTTAAAAATACTGTTAGGCAAACACTATAAGCCAATGGTAACACAAAAATCTTGGCTGTTTCCTGAATCCAAAACTGAAAGAAACAATCCTTCAGTCTACTCTTCTTTGTATTTTCTCCTTTTTACACATAAGAACTAGAATCGACCAATTGAATTTCTGAGTAAAAGATCCCAAATAACCACAACCCATTTTTGCATCTCTACCCCAGGTCCTGTGTGCATCTCCACTAAATCCAAGCTCTTGCCATTTAAATGACCAGGTACACATATCTAGTCCTACAACTAAAGGAACATGAATACCCTCTGAACCACAAGATGTTTGTGTTGGTTCTTTGTGTTGCCAGTCACAGAAACCAACACTGGTGATTCAACTAAAGAGGATACTTGGCCTGGCCAGTGTGGCTCAGTGGTTGAGTGTCAACCCATGCACCAATAGGTCACTGGTCGATTCCCAGTCAGGGCACATGCCCAGGTTGTGGGCCAAATCCCCAGTGGGGAGCATGCAAGAGGTGGCCAATAAATGTTCTCTCTCATCGATGTCTCTCTCTCTCTCTCTTTCTCTCTCTCTCTCTCTCTCTCTCTCTCTCTCCCCCCGCTTCCCCTTTCTCTAAAACAATAAAGAAAAAAGAATCAAGCATGATATTAAAAAAAAAAGAGGATTCTTGTTAGCAGAATATTGTGTTATCTCCTCATTACAAGTAAGCCTTGGGTAAGTCAGGAACCATGGAGCCTGTAGGAACATCAACTACAAAAGTTCACAGACATTCTAACCATTATTATACACTTAGCATGACTCATTCAAAGTCTCTCAGATTTGGTGTCTCTTTGTTCCATAGTTAGATTATCAAGGGAGAATATCTCATTAGTTCAGCTTGGACCAGGTGACTATTACCAGGTTCCATTATATACCTCAGGGTCCCTGAGTGTACAATAGCCAGGAAGAATCAAACTTTGGGTTCCAGGAGCTATGCCCTGTAAAAGGAAGATTGTTGTGCCCCAGGAGGCATCTCATAGATGTAAGTTCCATGCCAATGCATAACACCAATGAATCTTCTGGGGCTCTCCAGAAGGGTGGCAGTCCAGGAGAATCCCCAAGTTTAATTTTCAAAGACTAACTTAGAAAATATAGAATTAGCATATATGACCCAAGTAAATAGAAAGTTCTATTTTTACTTAGTTTAATTTGCAAATGTTAGTAGTTCATGTACAACGTACAAAATACTATGTTATGTAACATGGGTCTATTAAGAAGAGAAAAAGAACTGACACATGCCATCAAACTAAACATTTTCTGAAATTGACCCAGAAATCTGAACTAATGGTTATTCATTCCTTAATTCACTCTTTCAACTAATATTTACTGAACTCCTACCATATGCCAGGTATTGCTGTGGTCCTGGGGGTTCAGTAGTGAATACAAGTGACAAAATTTCCTGCACTCATGACTAGATAAGCAAAGTAAGTAACAGCTAAGAAATGTGAGATCAAATCTTGGCTCTACCATTTATTAGATGAGAGGCACATTTTTTAAACTCTCTTTTGTTCAGTTTTCTCATTTTTAAACTGAGAATGATAACAGTACCTGTCTCAGAGTATTGACATAGAAGAGTATCTCTCATATAGTATGAGCTGCTATCAACTTCCTTCTATTTTTCCTCTTCCTCATCATCATTGCTATCATTATTTGATTCTTCATCCCCTCTGACCCTAAGATAAATGCCTGCAATTATTCTTCTCTCAACCCACCTTCACCTTAAATCTCTCTTAAACCAGACTAATGAAGTTGAGCATGAGAGTTTGATTTACCAACTCACTGAATATGTAAGGGACTTATCCGATGTTGGGTTCAACAGCAGTAGATGCTGACATGGAGTTTGTGGTTCAAGATGTTTATTGGGGTAAATACCTGAGAAAGTAAGAAACAGGATTAGGGAAAGGAGAAAGTGAAACTACAACTCAGGTCCAACAAATTCTTGACCAACTTGCAGGATATCCTGAAACTAGTAGTGCCCTTTAGAGTATCCCCTGTCGGGCCAAAATTGTTGGATCTTTATATCCTCATTACTGTCATCACTATGAAATCTGGAGCATCTAGAGAGGATATCTTCATGTCTACCATAGCCTTAGTAAAACCTGAATAAGAAAACAAAAAACAAAACAAAAGAAACCCATGGTATTAAGCCCTAGAAAACTTACAGTTTCGTAAGTGAAAGGAAGCTGCATAATAGTAACCAAGATAGTTCATTTCATAGAAAGATTGGTTCTGGCAGAGATAAGAACACAAAAGAAGAGTATTTAACTTCTCAGGCTAAGAAAATGTTCAAAGATGAATTGAACAAGAAATTAATAAACTCTTGCACGATTAGTATAATGTTATCTCTTCAATTAAATTGGCATGAGAATATCTGACAGTCTGTATTAGTGCAACTCAAAGCGTCACGAGTCCTTAATGAGATGACTACAGAGGGTATGAGTAAGCATCTAGAAAACTTTTTAGCAATTTAACATAGTAATTTCCTATCTAATAACAAAAAAAAAAATTGGGATGTGTACATCTGTGTTTTTTTCTACTCATTTTTATAGTAATCCATTTTTATTGTATTTTAAGAAATGGCTGGTCTGTAATAGAGTTACTTTTTAAAAACATGTTCTTTAAACCATGTAGCTTAAGGGTCACCTGTTGACATCATCAATGTCTAATTTTATTAACAATTAAAAAAATTTTTAATATATCTTTTTAAATTGCATTCCTCATCCTGCTTCTGAATGTTAATTTGAAAGTAACCACGCACCTCATTTTGAATGAGTGTGCTTTTCCTATACATTGGATTCCATTTTCTAAAACTGGAATTATTTTTGTTGCATAATAAATATATATATAGTCTTTGTCTCTGGTTTCTGACACAAACCTCCTAAAACCCTTTGGAATCTTTGGAGTGCTAAGAATGCCTTTGGTGTGCTAATAAGATGACTGGTGGCTGGAGGCCCCCAGACAGCTACAGGATGAGAGAAGTTTACCAGAAATAACAAAACATGATTAGAGAGTTGGAATTTACAGCTCCGTCTTCAAACATCCGGGGAAGGGAGAAAGGCTAGCTATTGAGTTAATCACCAATGGTCAATGATTTAATCAATCATGCTTACTTAAGAATCTTCATAGAAACACTCAACAGCAAGGTTTGGAGAACTTCCGGCGTGGTGAACAGGTGCAAGTGCTGGGAGGGCAGCACCCAGAGAGGATGTGGGAACCCCCGTGCCTTCCCACTCTGCCCTTGCATCTCTTCCCTTTAGCTGGTTTTTGAGTTGTATCTTTACAATAAACAGGTGAACATAAGTAAAGAGTTTTCCTGAGTTCTATGAGTCACTTAAAACATTAGCAAACCTGCCTAGGGTGTCATGAGAACCCCAAATTTGTAGTAAGCCAAGAAGTACAAGGAGCCTGAGCACCTCATTTACAGTCGGCGTCTGAAGAGGGGGCGGTCTCGTGGGACTGAGTCCTTGACCGGTGGGGTCGGTGCTGATTCTGGCTACTTAGTGTCCCGATTGAATTGAATTATTGGATACCCAGTTGATGTCAGAAAATCAATGAACTGAAGAATTGGTTAGTGTCAGAAAACACCACACCTTTGGTCTCAGAAGTGATGTCAGAAAACAGACAAAACAAATTTATATGTGTCCAATTTTCTACTAAGGTGCAACAAGTGAGATAGTCACATGTGTGTGACATCAACAGAATTAAATGCAACAAAACAAAATAATAAAGCCCTAAAATAGCACCGGTAAAAAAAAATAATAATAAAATTCTGATAAAATACAAATAATCCTCAAAATGAGTTATCAAGCACAAATATAGAAATGTCATGATTCAATTTTTTCCCAACAGTTTCTTCAAGCTGCAAAAGAAATGCAGTGAAGGATTAACAGAGCTGAAAGTTGTTCTTTCCACAAAGCTCACCTCAAGATAGTTCACAACAGACCACTCGGCCACCAGGACTTGTTTTCCTGCTTCTTATAGAGACCCCCAGACACCATAAAACATCCTGTTTGTTTTAATGTGCACTAAAGGAAGGAAAAAACTCAAACATCAATGACGTATTAAATTAAAATCCAGTTGCAGTCAATATTAAATAAGATGTAGGAATAAATGTGTAAAGAAATTTTTGAAATATTTTAAAATGAAAATAGGTTGGTAATATAATAATTTGAATCTCTTGATTATAATTTCTAAAATCACAGCATTGATAAATAATTATTAGTATAACAAGATTTTTTTCCCTATAACGAAATGTAGTCTTGGATATTTTAAAGAAACCCTAATGTATTCAAATCAGATTTTATTAAATCTATACATTATTTGTCCTACAAAAGATTTCTACTTGTTTAAAAAAGAACCATAACAATAGTATTTTTTTAATTAGTTTTGTTTTGTTTACATGTACCCTCCTAATATAATAGAGAGTGGAGGTAATGTGGTTTAGAGTTTTGGAAAAAGATATAAGCCAAGAAGTAAAAATCCCTTGACAGTTGATGAATAATAAAAGATTTAAAAAAAAATAGTATCCCTGTACAGATGTTGTAAGACAATTGGAAAACATGATTTAATTTATTAGAAATTTTTTTTTCAAAGGCCTATCTGTAATACATGAGTCACATGCTATAGGAAGCCTTTGAGTTTCAGATCCAGAATGTGGGGAAAAGATTATCAGAAAAGAAGTCATTCTAAAACTGAAGCTAATTAGTATTAATACCAATAAATAAAATTAATTTTAATTACTTTTATTTTTTATTAAAAATGTATAATGTAGCTACCTCCTCCCTTGGCCTTCACCAAACTATTGTCCATGTTCCTGGGTTATGCATATATATTCTTTAGCTAATCTCCTCACCTTCTGTACCCAGTCACCAATTTGTGACTTAAATAAAGCTGATTTTTACATTTTCTTTTCTACTTTCTACTGCTGATCATTTAAGAATCCTTCTAAATAGTAAATAATGTAAGATAAGCCAAAACCTTGGATATTTTAATAAATCATGTTTTTGTTTTTTTTTTGTATTTTGCCAAGATATAAAATGTGTATATTGAATTGAAAACAGGAAAAAAAAAGGACTAGATACTAACTACTGGCTTGTGGGACTCAAGACCTGGTAGATGGAGACCAATATTCTGACTCTACAGGTAAGAGTCTTTGAGTGTACATGATAGATACTCAATAAATGGTTGTTGATAGATTAATGTGTCAATAAACTAATAAATAAATGAATTAATATCCATAACAAGGAGGTCTCATACCCGAATAATTTCTTTGATATAGCTGCCTCTGATTACATCTAATTTTCTTGAGAGATGAATCTTTGCTACCAAGAAAATCTCCAATTTACAGTTAAACTAATCCTTATAAACTGGACTTTTTTCTCAGATCAAGTCATCTTATAGTATAAATGTGTAAAGTGACATTTTGTGTTTATACTGGGTTATTATAATTTTGGTGAAAATCAAATGATTTTCCAAATTCTGACCAGTATTGAGATAAGGACAAGAGTTGAGCGCTGCCCCAGAATAATGAGCCCTAGTGAGTCTAAAGGGGAAATCTATTCGTGAAATCCATTCTGGAACAATCACCTGGATCTGTTTACCTTAGCTATCATAGGCTTCACCCCTGGTAGATGTTCCACACAAGTGTGTATAGAAACACATACTCATATTGGAATAAATTTGTATGCAAATTTGATCTGCTCACTTTTTCCTCTTCTTTTTCAGTTTAACTCCTAAAAAGATCCATATTAAAGCCAAAGTGCTTTATTTTTCTAGAGCAGAACAAGAGTTAAGAACTCTAACTAGCTGCTACCACTATTCAGAGGAGCCACAGAAAACATTCCTCATTGTTGCCCAGCTGACCACTCCCTCATGGGCTGATGCACGCCATCCGCTGAACACATGAATGTCACTTCAATCTTTGGCTTGACAGCTGTAATGACTTAGAACTCAAGTAGTTACTTTACTTTTAAAGAACAAGTTGAGTTGTAGATCTTAAAAATAAAGGAAAACTTATGGTCACCATACTTGGCCTATATTAAAGTACCCCTTTTTAATTATCTTGTATAGGATACTGAAGAGAGACTTTCATTTTAAGCATTATGGATTGACTGAAAAAGGTAGACAACCTTGGCCGCCTTGAGTTTAATAGAATGTGCCACCCACTGATGCGTTACTCCAAGTAACTTGGTGTTTTAGGGTAAATGGAGGTGAGAATCTGAAAAATTGGTGAAATTCCCAAAAGGATCAGGGAATTAAAAACCCAGAAAAATTCAGCATACTAGAATTGAGATAACATTTAAGAACCAATTGACCTGAAATTGAGATCTGTGAAACTCTAGATCACCATACATTATTAAATGTTTGCTGACGAAAGGGTTAAGCAGTTAAATAAATTTTTGAAGTTCAGGTTAAAAAAACTAAAACTAAACCTATTTCCTGTTATAGCTCTCACAGCCCTTAATATGCTAATATACTTAGTGTATCTCCTAGAGAGGCGTATAAATAGTACATAGCACTTTAAGAAAGATATGGAAAAGCACAGACCATTTCCCAGGCTTTTTTGACGACAGAATTCTTCCTTTATAAAACATCTATGAACATTTCATGAAATACATTTTGGGAAATGCTGCCCTAGTTTAATATCCTCCTTTTACAAGTGAAGAAAAAGATGTGTGAGAAGAATTTGTGCAACTTTACAAAGCAAGCCACTGGCAGAAATAGAACAATAAAATCAGAATTCCTTACAGTCTCTACATTTTACTTATAAAACATGAGAGGGATGAGGGGAAATGATGAGTATACACAGTATTATACGAGGCGAACTATACGTATAATGGCAAAAGTTGTAAGCAATCTAAGATAATCTATTTTCATATTGATGTTAGTACCAATTTTTTGTTAAGAAAACAAACAAACAGAAAATGGTTTATCAACAATACAGAGTTAGAGAAATGATAACCAAGGGCACTATTTCTGTGCCCCTTCTGTGTGGTGAGTACTTTGACTAATTATCGTATTGAACTCATCTTCACAACCACCCTACGACACAGTGTCAGTGTAACGGCAAATGGCAGAACACTCAACCACCGGGGAACACACAAGCTGTAGCTTTACAACAGACGTTTGGTTGTCTCATCTCAAAGCCCACCTGTTCGAAGACAGTGGTGCAGCCACCGGAGGAAATCAATGAGGGTTTGGGCTCTTGCTGTCCTTATGGATGGTTCTCGTGGTCACTCATCACTGCCACGCCTCTGGGCACTTTGTCTGAGTTACAGTACTGAAGAGGGACTCTACACAGAGGTTGAAGATTCATGCCAGGGAAGTTAATTCATGGTTATGGGAAAATATCTTCCCTGGAAGCTCCACCAATTAGATTTGTGTTTATATCTCCTTGGCCAGAACTATTCCATAATCATCCCTGCAAAGAACCCTGGAAAACTGAGTTGGATTTTTTTTTTTTTTTTTAACTTTTAAAGCCATACACACTGTTGCCCCAAACCCAATCAGTGCAATGTGAAGAGAAAGGACAAAGGGCTAGTGATAAAGTGATTAGTTGGGTTTCCCATACAAGCAGTATTATTTCTCTTTTGATGTGAGGACATAAGAGTTCAGGAGGTTACATATTGGGTCAATGTCACATAGCTAATAAGTGGTTAGCAAAAAATGAAGCTAGACCTCTCTGGGGTCTTAAAACTGATATATTTCCTCTTAGAAGGCAGCTCCTCTGGGAGGGGAACAGAGGCAACCATTAAATGTAGTCATTATGTAGAACACATATAGAATTTAGACAGAGGATGTCTGGGATTTGGCTTATAAAAGAAAAGAAAAGCACACGTCTAAAGTACCTGTTCGTTCAATTTATTCATCCCACAAAATAAGCTCTAAGTTTATAAATAAGCCTCATTTGTCTTGGCCTCTAATAGATACATGTTGTTTGGGCTACAGTGAGAATGTGCACTTCTACAATTCTCCTAGCCCCTCTGACACTCTCATTAGGATGCTTTTCTCCGATCTCTGACTGTCCTTCTTCTTCCCTCTGCTCTTCTCCTGCTTCCTCGTGGCCCTGCTCAGATGCACAGCCACCCACCCAGGCTCCCACACACAATCTTTGTAACACCGTTTATGTCTGGAAATTCTCCAGACTAACATCTTCTCATAGAGTCCAAGAGAAAATGAAAAGAAGATGCAAAAATGACCCTTCGTCCTAGCTGCAGGGAAACTCTGTGTTGCTAGGAAACCATCAGTAGGTGCTAACCATCCTTCATTAAATGAGGGCAGCTCCCAGCAGAATAATTCTTTTTATGGAAGAATCTAGATCATGAGTTCACTTCCTACCTCCAACTGGCTATGTCCACATATATGCTTTTTTCCTCCAATAATAATGAGCAGCAGAATTTATTTAAAATAATCTTAAGGCTGTGAAACAGCACAGATGAGGAAGACCAGAGAAGTTGTTTGACATAATAGAGCTATAAGATTAAGTGTTTCTTATTCTTCAGATGCTTAGAGCATTGTTGGGGGGCGCTGTTCTGCATGGGAGCAAACTGGAAACATATTTAAATCAGATGTAGGTTAAATATATGATGGCAAGACTGTTGCTGGAACATTTTATTTTACTTTTTTACTTTTTCTTTATTGATTTTAGAGAGAGAGGAAGAGGTAGAGAGAGATGGAAACATCGATGAGCGAGAACTTCAATTGGCTGCCTCCTGCATGCCCCCCCTGGGGATTTGGCCGACAGCCTGGGCATGTGCCCTAATCAGGAGTCGAACCAGTGACCTCTTGGTGCATGGGTCGACGCTCAACCACTGAGTTACACTGGCCAAGCTGCAAGATTTTATATTTCAGTAGAGATAGGTACACAGTTAGACAAAAGTAATTAAATATAATGCTGTCTGTGTACGGTATATCATTACTTATATCATTAACAAAGCACATTCTCTGAACTTATTTTCTTAAGGTTGTGGTTTTGTCTTTGTTTGTTTGTTTTTCATACACATATGTTGTAAAGTGTTTGCTCAAATCTAGCCTGAAGGTAGGTAAACTTAGATGCCTAGAATTACGTCATGTTAGAGTGAGGGTAAGGATAACAGAGAGTCACCACAATTGTAAAAGGGATAATTAAGTCATTTGTTGAATTATTATTGGCATGCCAATATGTGCCTGTCTCTTTCAAGATGTTTGTACCAAAAGGTCTAACCTCATGAAGCTTATATTTTAGCAGAAGAAATCATAATAAAATAATAAAAATGATTTAGGAGAATATGTGTTGGATAACACCATGCTGAGGAGAAAAATACAACAAAGAAAGGAGCTATGAAATCTTAGAGCAGGTGCTGGAAGGTGAATTTTGAAGTAGAATCCTCTGGAAGTGGGGGAGCAAGGCATCGGGGCGTGGGAAAGGCTGGTCCAGGCAGAGCAGACAGCAGGTGAAAGTCTCAGCAGCAGAAGTGCTCCTGACATGTCCAAGGGATAGCAAGGAGGCCGACGAAGCTGAAGCAGGGGTAACGAAGAGGAAATGCTGAGGATGCAGTCAGAGCAACAGGGTAGAGGGGGCAGACACGAGTAGAGAGATCCTGCAAGGCCTTGTAGTTCACAGCAAGGACTTTGGCTTTTGTCCTGAGAGGATGGTGTGAACATAAGAGTCAGTACTCACAGAATAATTAGGCACTTTTCTACATGTCCCAGTCTCCCCGATAGCTGGGTCCATGCCGTGTGCCAAGCTCTGAGCAGAAATGGCATTTGTCATTTCCACTCCAAGGCAATGTCTCCCAGTCCAAGGAGGAGACATTGCTCCTCCTCCATCTCTCTTGTGTTCCAAGTGGAAATGATGAGGACCGTCTGACCGACACCAGACCTCTCCTGAGTGAGACGCAAAGCGTTGCTGCCGTGCTGCACTGTGGTCCTGAGGGCACGTCTGTGTCCACAGCACAGCCTGACTAATAGGGAGGTGCTGCTGCTGGAGGAGTTTTACACGGAAGACGTGCAAACAAGGCGATTCCGGATGCCACGTTGAGAATAGTCTATGATACGGTACAGGCAGGGGTAGGGCGTGGAGGAGGGTGTCAAAGGGAAAAAAGGAGGGACATATGTAATAAAAAATAATAGTAAAGTAAATATTTTTGAAAAGAATAGTCTATGAGGCCGGGGGAGCAAATGGAAAGGGATGAGGATCAGCTAGGCGTCTACTGCCTGGTCCGGGTGGAAACCGTGGTGGATGGACAACGCTCATCACAGTGAAGGTGGTGAGGTGCCGTCCGACCCCACGTATCTGCTGACAAACTGAAAGTGAGGCGTGAAAGAGACGGGGGGCACCGAGGGTTCTGATAAGACAGGTGGAAGGACGGAGTTTCCGTCAACTAGGAGAGGGAAGGCTAGGGAGGAGAAAAAGACCAGGAACTCAGTTTGAAGTTAGAGAGGACCATTATACACCCCAACTAAGGATATGGGGCAGGCAGTTGGATACAAACATCTGACGTTCAGGAGAGACAGCTTGCGGGATAAATTTGAGAATCAACAGCACATAGATTATTTTAGTCAGGAGACTGAATAAGATTTCCTAGAAAATGAGTGTTATGGAAGAAAAAAGAAACTTGTAACTACGGTACTTAGTGAAGAAGAACACAGAGTCTAGAAACGACTTCTAAATCAGTTTATGCTGATAAAGGTCATCTGGGAAAAGAAGGTCGCCCCTGCTGGGCTGAAAAATACCTTGGCAAATCCTTTATCTGTTCTGAAGCTAGGAAGCAGGGTTTCTGGTGACGATGGGTTTAGTGTGATGGGTTTCTCCTGTGAGTTAGGACTGGTCTAAAAAGAAATCAGGCAAAAAAAAAAAATGCTTATATGGGACTCAAGTGTCTGTGAAGAGTAAACAACGAAGTGCTGTCCGCACACAAAGAGCAGCTGTTGCTGATGGGAAGAGAAAGCAGGTGCTGTCAGGACACATCCCTCACTCTGGCGTCTTGGCGCTTGAATCGTGGCTGAGCACTGTCAGCCGCTTGCTCGTGTGCTGGCCACCCAGCCGTGTGCCAAGAAAGACCCGCTGAGTATTTCCTAGTGCTACCTCTGGAGGGGAGCAGGGGACGTCTGCACTCTGACTTGGCTCTATTTGCACTTGTACCTACCACCCTCCTTCCCCTGATGAAGGATCTGAGCGGCCATTAAACAACATGACTGTGGGTGTATGTTTGCAACTGTGTTTTCAGGATAAGCTAAACGCTGTAACAAACAACCTCATGACCTTAGTAGCTGAACACCATACAAGCTTCATTGTTTAAATTCTGTCACAATCTAATTAGGTGTTTGGTGAATGGGCTTCCCTGTTATGGTTCTGATACACAACTCCGCCTTTTTCTGAGATCGCAAAGTTTTCCAACATGACCTTCTGCATTCAGGCAGGGAAGGAGAGAAGAGAAGGAATGTGGAACATCTCACAGGAGTTTTTAAGGTGTGTGACCTGGAGGTGCATGTATTGTTTCCATTCATATTTCCCTGGGCTGGACTCAGTCCACGGCCACACTACCTTCAAGGGCAGCTGGAAGACACCTGTGTGCAGGAAGAGGCATGGGCTGGGTGGGGTCTAACCATTCTCTGCCACTGTGTGAAAGGCTGCCTTACTATCTATAGTCTTACCCAGAGCTTAGGGAGACTGACGAGTCCGAACTCATCAATTCAGACTTGTGACAAAACAGATTCAGACAAAAGGCTCATTGACTTCAAGGGTATTCATTTCCATCTCCACCAGCCTTAGGACTAAAACAATTTCTTTTTAGCATATGATCTCGGAACGAGTCCAGAACTTTTATAGGCCACTTGTTATTAAATAATTAAACAATGTTGTTGAGCCTCTCTGACCAGACCCAGTTCTGGGCACTGAATATCGAGAGATGAGTAAGAAACGGTCCCTCTTCGGCGAGCTCACAGTGGAGTAAAGGAAACATACATACGGAACGATGGTATCAAAGGAAGCAGTGAACAGTAGTTTCAGCTGGCATGGAAGAACGTGTGGCAGAGCTCTGGGAAAACATGAGGAAGGAGATGGTGCTTCAAGTAAAAGGCAGAAGAGGAGAGAGATTTCTTCAGGTGCAGAAGGAAAAGGAGAGAATTTGCAGAAGAAGAAAATCACACCATAAACCAGAGCTGAGCTCTGAGGGAACAGCCGAAGAGGCAGGTTATGGTGAGATTGTGAATCTCAGATGCTGGACTAAAGAATTTGGACTTTGGCCCTGGCCAGTTTGGCTCAGAGGAAGGCGCATCAGCCCGCGGACCAGAGAATCCCGGGTTTGGTTCTCTCTAAGGACACGTAACTGAGTTGCAGTTTGTCCCCGGCCCCTGCTGGGGTCGTGTGGGTGGCAACCAGTTGGTGTGTCTCTCTGATGTCAATATTTCTCTCTCTCTCCTTCCTCCCTCTATCTGAGATAAGTGCGAGAAATGTCCTTGGGTGAGGACAAAAAAAAAGAATTTAGACTTTGTCCCATAAGTCAAGAGGAGCCATAAAGAGTTGAGCAAGAGTGACAAGGTTCAATCCATATCTTAGAAAGATGATTTAAGCAAAGAGAGACCATAAATTAAAGAGAGGAGGGACCAGACGGCCAGCAGGAGGCTATAGCAATCACACACATAAGGGTGGAGAGGAGATAGGTTTCATAAATAAACCTTCTACTTTGAAATGTAAAATCAAGAGGCCTTGGCTTGGTGACTTTGAAGGGAGGAGGGAAGTGAGAGAAAGTAAAACATAAGCCATTTACCTTTGTTTCCCTAATTACTGGCTCGATGCCTGGAACACAGCAAGTATCGCTTTGTTGTTTCTGCCCAAGGGAAGTGGTGTTAGAAGATTAAGAAGGTTTTAGATATAAAATAAATTTATTTCTCAAAAGCTCTCTAATCCTGGAAATTTGTTTAATACGGATTAAAAACCTTTCATTATAACACGCTTTATGGTTGAGGCTATGTGGAAATGGGCACTCTCAACATCACCAATGGGAGTATGAATGGGTGCAAATCCAGCTGAGGGTGATTTGGCATTATCTATTAAAATTACAAATGCACAGATCCTTGGACCGAGAGATTCCACTCCTGGGAAATTTTCCTACAGATATATTCGTACATGTTCAAAATAAGTTACAAGAGAGTTCTTCATTGCAGCCTTATTTTTAACAGCAAAAGTGTGAAACAATTCAATGTTCCTAAATTAAAAAATTGATTAAATAATTTATAATATGCCCATAAAATGGAATTCTATGTAGAAGTAGAAATAAAAAATAAAAAAAAAATGAGTATCCTCTCTATGATAAAGATCTCCAAGATGCATAGAGCTAAGAAAGTAAAATGTGAACAGTGTATGTGATATGCAACCCTTGGGAAAAGAGGGTGATCAGAAGTTATATTTAAAACTTCTGGAATGATACAGAAGAAATAAGAAAGGTCTTAAATCATGTGACTGTATCACTTACTCAAAAAGTTGAGCTGAAAACACCACCTCCTGTTCTACAATTGTGTGAAAGGCAAAGCACTTCTCCCATCCTGTCCTTATTTTGTCCCTTGTCCCAGGTAGTACACTCACTTGAATCTGCATCAAGATGCACATACACGGAAAACATAAAGTATTATTTTTAAAATTATAAACAACCATATGCCAACAAATTGAACAAACTGGGTGAAACAGATAAATTCCTAGAAATATAAAATCTTCTAAAACTGAATCAAGAAGAGTCAATCTGAATACACCAGTTACAACTAGTGAGATCAACGCAGTAATCAAAATCCTCTCAACAGACACAAGTCCTGGACCAGATGGCTTCACAGGTGAATCTTACCAAACAGCCCAAGAAGAACTAACATCTATCCTTGTCGAACTACTCCAAAAACTTCAAGAGGAGGAAAGATTCCAAGCTCATTTTATGAGGCCAGAAATTCCAAGTCTGGGAATATATCAGAAGAAAACCAACACACTGACTAGAAAGACAATAAGTACCCCTGTGTTCATTAGAGTATTATTTACAATAGCCAAGATTTGTAAGCGGCCCAAGTGTCCATCAGTAGATAAGTGGATAAAATAGCTAAGGCACATTTACACAATGGAATACTACTCAGACATAAAAAAGAAGGATATTTTACCTTTGCATCAGAATGAATGAACCTGGAGAGTATTATGCTGCTTGAAATAAGCCTATCAGAGAAGGATAAATACTATATATGATTTCACTTATGTGTACAGTCTAATGAACAAAACAAACTAACAAACAAAATTGAAACAGTCATAGATACAGAAAACAGTCTGATAGCTGACAGGGGAGGGGTGTTAGTGGACTGGGTGAAGCAGGTGAAAGGATTAAAGGAAGAAAGAAACGCACAGACACAGACAGCAGTACGGTGATCACCAGAGGGAAAGGGGGACGGGAAAGGTAGAGGAAAAGTGGGGATAAATGGTGAAGGAAGGAGACTTGATGTGGGGGGGTGAGCACCCAGTGCAATGCACAGGTGGTGTATCATGGAATCGTACACTTGAAACTTACATGATTTTATTAACCAATGTAACCATAGTAAATTCAATCAAATATGTTTTTTAAAAGATTCACATAATAGCAGACCCTTTCATAAGAGCGGTCTTTGAGAGGAGAAAATGAAGATTGAAGAAGCAGAGATTACAAGCCGTAAGAATTCTGAAAGCCTGGAGCAGTGAGATTGGGGGGCTGTGCTAGAGAGAGAGGTGTGTGAAAGAAAGGGGGGTGCCAACGAGGAACCTCACCTGCTTAAAACATGTTTAAAAATAGATGTATAATTTGTGGACTCGAAGTCACAAAGATGCTATTTTCTAGGGTCTTTTCAATAGCTATGGCATGACCATTAGTTAATTAGAAGTATAACCAGAGTTTTCTAGAACTGAAATATTAATAGACCTGAGGTTTGTGGTTCCTTGAAATTTTCATTTCGGTGCTTTATAAAAATTGGATCACTCTTAAAAGTAAAAGTAGATTTGTCTGGACTGTCTGGCAATTTACCAACCTAGGAGGGCTTCGTTGGAAGATATTGATAGATAAATCTAGTATTTGAAAGCTAGTGTTTGGCCAATATCTGTGGACCCAAGAAAATTAACTATTGCTACATAACCGGCAAAATTCTTCCAAAAAAAAAACCATGACCCATCAGAGTAATCGATTCTTTTATCTATTTCACAGAATTTATATTCTTGAATATTCTGCCATGGTCCTAGAAGATCCTCTTTTTTTTTTTAATCCTCACCTGAGGACATTTTATTTGTTTTGGTGTTGTTGTTGTTCAGATAGAGTGGGAGGGAGAGAAAGGCAGAGAGAGAGAGAGAAACATCGACATGAAAGGGACACATCGAGTGGTTGCCACCCGCACGACCCAACCAGAGCCAGGGACAAACTGCAACCGAGGTACATGCCCTTAATGGGAACCTAACCCGGATCTCTCTGGACTGCAGGCTGACACTCTAACCGCTGAGCCAAACCTACCAGGGCCTAGAAGATCCTCTTAAAAAAAAAAAAAAAAAAAGTCTTATAGCCAGAGATAGATTCCATATCAGCAACTCAGGAAAAAAAAAAAAAAAAAGTTTATTCTTGCCCAGTGTGGCTCAGTGGTTGAGTATCAGCTCATGCACCAAGAGGTCACCGGTTTGATTCCCGGCCATGGCACATGCCGAAAGTTGTGGGCCAAAACCCCAGAGTGGGGCATGCAGGAGGCAGCCAATTGATGTTCTCTCTCATTGATGTTTCTATCCCTCCCTCTCCCTTTTCCTCTCTCTCTAAAATCAATAAAGAAAATAAATTTTTTAAATGCTTATTCTCTCTGAAATTAAGTTACTCACTTCATTCACCAACAATCTTTACAAGTAACTGAGCGGCACACCAACGAAAACGGAGCTGGGAACAGTACACAGAGTCTGCTTTCGGCATTCAGGGAGCCTTTGGAGACGATAGGGAAGATGCTTGCTGATACTCTCAGACCAGAATCAACATCGTAGAACACTGAGCTCCTGGTTGTAATTACACAGCCCAAGTTTTTCGTCACCACCACCCCATCCTCGGGAGTTAAGAAGAGAGCTTTTGCCATTTGCCCTCCAGCATAAATTGTTCCTTTCCTACTGTCAATAAGACTTCTTATTATATTCATCTTCTTCTACCACAAGCCTCTCTGGCATTTCTCACGAGTGGTGGGAGCACAGGCTTGACACTTCCCAGAAAGGGGAAAGCTGGTATCATCTGTCCTCAGCACACACCCTCAGACCACGAAGGGGACACAGCGAGTACCATTTCCACAGATGGCCTGGAAGAACCCACAAGCCCCACTGATGACAGTGCACTTGGAATTATGGCAGCTTCGAAGCCTCCAGCTTTTCAATCGCTGTTTCTGGGTGGAAACCTCCCACCACCCATCTGTCTACACTTCAGCCTTTGCCACTAAGCAGGAGGAAATGCTGACCCGGAGTGCAGAAGGCATCTGCCTGGACATTATTACTATTCCTGTTCACTAAGAGAACCTAGGCTCCTGTCCTCCCCACACTGGGGTTTTGGCCCACAACTTTGGGCATGTGCCATGGCCAGGAATCAAACCGGTGACCTCTTGGTGCATGGGCTGATGCTCAACCACCGAGCCACACTGGGCAAGAATAAGCTTTTTTTTTTTTTTCCTGAGTTGCTGATATGGAATCTATCTCTGGCTGTAAGACTTTTTTTTAAGAGGATCTTCTAGGCCCTGGTCGGTTTGGCTCAGCGGTTAGAGCGTGATGACAGAGCATGGAGGCACGAGAGATTAAAACTGGGGAGATTAAAAAAGAGATTTCTGAAGCTATACAATGATTAGCAATAGAAAAAAAAAAAAAAAAGTCACACTAAATGAACCCGTTTGGGAATATTACCTAGAGGTTGGCTTGAGCAGGTACAAGTTTCCGAAACTCAGAGAAGAGAACGCAACAACCTAGAAGCTCTGACCGGCAATCAAACCAACAACCTCTTGGTGCATGGGTCGAAGCTCAACCACTGAGCCACACCGGCTGGGCTACTTGACACTTTTTTAAATGAAAATCTCTAGATTGATAGACAGTCTTTTCTCTATTAGTGGATTTGGCTAAGAAAGAATAGTTGAAATTTCTTGCCTTAAGTTCAGCTATTATAGCTGCTCCCGGGGCTCTTGCTCTTCTCCATGAACCAGTCAGTCAAAATGTAAAGCTGGTTTTACAAACAGTGTTGAGGGTAGAAAGTAACCTAAAGAAAGTGATCAACAATAGCATGGACTGGAGGGAGAGTTTTTGTCTTAGGAGGCCAACCATTCTCTCAGCCAGTTTGGACTGGGCATCTGCTATGTGCAGGAACTGTTCTCGCCTCTGTAGAACTTTCTATACGTCAAGAGCGTAAATAAAACATTTGGACATAGAAAAAATTCTTTTAGCTACCCACTGTTATCAGTTTGAGGGCTTTCCCAACACTCTCCATTCGATCTGTACAACTTCCTGCGTAGTACTGGCAGTCTGCCGATCCCCTCCCTGAATGCTCAGCTCCTCTGTTCCGTCAACCACTTTATAAGCTTTGTGCGTTCCCAAACCCACTGATGCCATGTACGCTTTGTCATTACTAAGTAGTATTGGTACGCATTAGACAAATTTATAAAACAAGAGTGTGAAAGAGTTGTTTCTCTAAAAGTTATATAAATTCAATAAAGACAAGCTACTAAAGTCTATTAAAATAAAGGTGAATGCAACAACTATAAAAGACTGGATAGAAAAACATAAATATAAAAGATTCTCCATTTACATTTCCTCCCAAATGTCATATAGTTCTCTTTACCTAAAAAAGAAACTGCCCTGGCCGGTTTGGCTCAGAGGCTGGAACATCAGTCCGCCGACCAGAGAGTCCTGGGTTTGGTTCTCGCTAAGGGTATGTACCTCGGTTGCGGTTTGTCCCCAGCCCTGGTTGGGGTTGTGTAGGTGGCAACCACTCGGTGTGTCTCTCCTACATCGATGTTTCTCTCTCTCTTTTCCTTCCTCTCTCCCTCCCGCTCTATCTGAAGATAAATGCAAAAAAAAAAAAAAAAGAAACTAGAAAATGCATATAGTATATTTTGTGTGTGATGATTCAAAAAGATAATAGAGGACTTCAGTTGGTGGACACAGACTCAAACAAAAGACCTGCTTCTACATCTAAAATTGGAACATAGATGCATATCTATGGTTTAACTTAAAACAAAATGTTTAAATATGTTTTATCTCACCCCCCCCCTCCACTGCTTTATAAAACTTGATTAACCAACCACCAGTTCTAGCTGATTCAGATGAAAGTATAAAGTGCTGATGATATATGGCCCTGAGGCTCGACTGGATATTGGTTTTTTTCTGGCCAACTCCACCCAAAGAACAAGCAGACATGCAGTTCTAGAGGAATCCCTGCCTGCAGATTTATAACTAACAAGTGACAAACTAGTTACAAGAATTACCTAATGTTTTAAGCACACACTCACTTAAAACTTTTGACTTTTTTCATAAAATATTCACCACATATACCTATTTCTTACCACCGGCATTTAGAACTGAATGCGAGGCAGGAAAGAATGTATAGAACTTCATGAGCTCCTGAATACGCCACAAAGACAGAACTCGAACCGAATTTTCCAGTACTGTCCAAGATCCAGTGGGGAGAACTCTGCTGCTATCTCAAGGATTTCATCCCTGTGACCACTGTTCTCTCAAAAAATGTTGGGAGTGTTCATAATAAAATGCATAAGTGAAAACATACAATTTGTGGATATTTTATTAATAACTATTAAGAGCTGATAGACATATACATATTATGCTGGGTACAGCTAGTGATTATTTAAAGTTAGGGTACTTGGCTATAAAGAAAAAGCATGGTGGAAAGGTGCCTCTACAGGAGGGCTCACGCCAGCCAGGGTGTTCCTGGAAGGCTTCCCGGAGGCAGCAATATTATGTTATGACTGGAAAGATGAGTTGGAGCCAACCCAGACGGAGCAGGGGTTTGGAAAAGAGAAGCCCTGGTGAAAGGAACAGTATGTGCGAAGTTCCTGAGGCAGGAAGAAGCTGACTTCTTAAAGAAACCGAATAGTCTGTGTGAGCCCAGATTTCCTGGAGCAGAAGGAGAACCCTGGGAGGTGAAGACAATGGACTGGGACAGAAGAATGATGAGTGATATAAGACACAGAAGGAAACAAGAAAGAGTGAACTAAGAAGCATGCTCCTTAGTTCATATAAGATGTAACCAGGTTCCCTTCCAATGGCTTGGGACTCCGGAATCACGCAGTGAAAACACACTCAGGTCCGGTGAACTCCTTCCTCTCTCCTGTCACGGAAGACATCAGTTTCGTCCTGTTTGCTGGATGACCAAAGCGACTGTGTTCCATGCCAAACACAGCACCCTGCGCTCATTCTATTCCTGCAGTTTCCACATTAAAATCCAAGTCTCCCACATTATACCCTCACAGATAAGACCACTCTGCAGCTACTCAGACACCATCTCAGAGCTACACAGCGCCTGCCCCTGCTCAAACACCCCACCGCACTGCTCCAGCGCGGCTCCCTGCCCCCACCACTTCCTGGCCCTCTTCTCCTGTCGCCAAAAAAAAAAAATCACCCAGGCCTCCAGCCAGGAAAAGTTGTTAAACCCTGTCCTCTGCAACTTCACAGCGCATTTGCTTTAGCAGAAAGAGGATTCATCTTGGCCAGCGAGAAACAAATGAATATGCAGCGATCCCCCGCTTCTGCAAAGCACTGCCAAGGGCTCCCACTCCTTGTTCTCTTCTTGTGTGCAATCAATTACAAAGGTGCAGTTCGTTAGGGGCGGTTCCCCTCCCGCAAACGGATGGAAGCAAGCAGCCCTCTGAAAGATGCACAGGGCTCTTCTGAGAAATGTCTAGCAGACAGAGCCTGTTACAGTAACACTTTATTGTAATGGTCCCTGAGCACAGAATTGGCCCAGGAGCCCCCCACTGAGCCCTCACAGCAGCCTCATTCCCCTTAAATAAAAATGACTGCGTTGCCAGAGATAGGTCACAAGCAAGATACCGACCTCGGAGGACCCCCTGGGGATGGGGAGGGGAAAGAGAAACACCCTCCCTGTAAATCCTCTCCTCATCCCTGCACCCTCTAATCTGACTCTCCATCTCTTTATTTAGATGAGCATCCCTTACACAGCTCAGGAGTTATTATTCCTCTGCGGAGACACCATGGGTATCATCTTTCTGAGAGCTGGATTGTTCTCTCCAGAAACCAGAGGGAGCTGGTTGGTTTGAATGCTCCCTTAGGGCGAGCCAAGGAGCCGAGGACGGCAGGTCCCGACCAACCAGGGTGACACACCTCCTGTAAGTGCTTAGCATCCACTCATCGCTACCAGCAGATTGAAGGTAATGTTATAAGAGGTTCACAAGCTGCTGGGAAATTGTGGGTTTGCAAAATGTTCTTTAAACCCTTTTGAAATTCAAATTGCATTTCAGGGGAGACGTTGGAATGGTAACCAGAGGGATGGACAGAGGGCGGGCGGTCACCATTCCCCACAGCCCCTCCTGCTCTCCCACCCCCCGCCTCACCCTCAGGTGGACAGTTGGTTGAGTTGTGAAAGGCCCACCGAGGGGCCAGTGTGGGAGGAAGTCACGGGGGCAGGAAGACCAGACATTCGGAACAGCCTGGCTGAGAGTCTGCTGTTGAGCGGCTGGGGGTGGTGCCAGTCTGCTTGGTAGCCAGAGCCAAGAACAAACGTGGGGACTGTGAACACTGCGTTGTTAAAGCAGGGGAAGGCAGGAAGCAGCCGAGGTGCAGCAGCACCCAGGACCAAGTCGAGGGCTGCGGCACCTGCGCTCCTGGCTACTTCTCCTGCACGGCGGTAATGCCTGGCCTCCAGTGTAACTAACACAGGGCATGATGAGGCACGGGTGTGGCCACGCAGGACTGTGAGAAAGTCACAAGCTACAAATGTCCAGTTAGCCCAAATAGGCCGGAGGTCAGGGGTCAAGCTATAAAGGAAATAAGCAGACAAAGTGGTCAGTCTAAGGAATGTGTCAGTGTACCACTAAGGAACTGGGCCCCAGGACCATGCAGCTCAAGGTCCACAGCCTCCCCCTGCCATTTCTGTGGGCGCTTCAAGGAGTTCCTTCTCTATTACACAAAGTCAGTGGTAGCACCTAGCTCATACGGTTGCTTATGTTAAATAAGATGATCCACAAAAGGTGCTCAACACAGTGCCTATCATATTGTAACACTTAAAAACCATCTATCATTTTTGTGTGTGTTAAGGGCAACCCCGACACCACCCCCACCTCCCAAAATGCATTGGTTTCCATAGCTTCTATCCTATATGTTTGAGACGTTCTGAATATACCTGTTAGCATTTCCATGCACCTGCACTGATTGCATAAATTCCCTAATCCCTGTCTTCATTGATTTTTCTGTTGAATTTATCATCCTCCAAATCCTCCTCAGGCTAGCTGTCACTGGATATTAGAAGTTGATTGGAGAGAAAGTGGCTACTCCAGATCAACTGGTATTTGCCTGAGATAAACAATTGAGGCCATCTGTAAGGATTGATGAATCGTCTGGATTTGAGTCTGGTCAAATACACAGAGTTCCAAGATAAGATGGAAACACACCAGACCCAGGCTTATCCTGTCTCTGATTAAGCAGCAGAAAGGGGCAGGTCTGGAACTGATGGAGAAATATGATGAGGAGGAAGAAGTGGGGACATGGTCTCTGACACCCACTGACATTTTGGTGTTGTTCCAGCACGAGCGTCGCTGTGGACTATGGGAAATAGCAAGACACCCTTTAATTCTGCTTTCTCCCACATCCAACATGACGACCATAAAAGTCTCACTCCTTAACACCAACCTGAGAGAAGTGTTAGTTACAAAATGAATAATTATTTATTTCAAAAAGATTGCATTATTGTTTAACACACTTCTCCAAAGAAGTCAACCTGTTCATAGAAAGGTTAAAAAATACCACACAGTAGTTTACTCTAATAAAACCCAAATGTTTTACTCGTGACTTTTTACTCACATGTCTGATTGGGCCTAGCAGTCTCTGGAATAAACCAATGCTAGATGTCATCATAGGCCCTTTAAAATCCTTTGTCAAAGTCCTAACCAACATACCTTGTTTAAATTTCCCACCTCAGGAATGGAGTATCCAAATATCCTTCCATTAGCCATCATGGGAATGGTTACCACCCCCTGTTGGAACAAACTGTATTTCTGAAGAGCAATTAGAAAGGTAGGCAGAGAGAGACATGAGAACAAATGCCCTTCAGAGGTGGGGAATATTCTGCCCGTGGTCAGTATAATCACCCTCAAAATCAATACCAACTAACATCACACACCTCATCAAATTAGCCTGACCAAATACAGCAGGCTAATTTTTTAAATATGTTTTCATTGATTTCTAGAGAGAGAGATAGAAGCATTGACAAGAGAGAAATATTGATAGGGTGCCTCCTGTCCCCCCTCACTGGGAATTGAGCCCACAACCCTGACTGGGAATTGAACCTGGACCTCTCAGTCCATGGGACAATGCTCGACCCACTGAGCCACACTGGCCGGGCATAGCAGGCTAATTTTTAAGTTGATAATTTTGTATGGCCCATGAATGGTGTTACAAATATCCAATGGCCCTGGACAGAACCAAGTCTCCCCTCTTCCCCCACCCCTTGTACTTGATGTGTGGAACAATGGCTGTCACTTGACCTCCAGACACCGTAGGGCTCCTCTTGAAGAAGCGAGTAGGGATGTGGTAAGAGCTGAGCTCTGGCTGCAGGGAAATGTCCGAGTGTGTGAGAGTGGGGGCATCTACATGGACTTGGGAGATAGGAAGTAGCATTCGGAGGATGGGGTCCACATCACACTCCTCCCTGTCAACCGTTCACCTCTCAACACCTACTCTTCCTTCCCAGGCCCTAACACTGTGTCACCACAGACAGAACTTCTGCTGTTACTCCTCCGCCACCCTCTCCTCTCCCGTTCACACATGCCTTTCCCTTGGCTCAGAACAATCTTGCTCCTTCTCTTCACCAGCGAGTGCCTGCTGATCCTTCCGTCTCCGATTACACATCTCTTCCTTCAAGAGCCTTCCCGGTCCTACCAATGAAGGGGCATTAGGTACCTTCCACGTGTGATTTTCTGCCAAAGTATACATTCCCTATCTTAGCATCTATTATACACCTACTTGTTAGCACTTTGGTTACAAGATATGGAAATCAGCATGGAGGAATGTAAGCAATGTGCTGGGATCAAGATCACACCTTAGAAAAGCACTAGAACCAGAGATGGAAAGTTAGGATTCTTCTTCCCTGAGTCTTGACTAACTTCTGCATATCTTCTTCCCTCCTGTCAGCGTTCACAAACCAGCTTTCTCTGCACTCTAGCCGCATGGCAGGCCACGGGCAGAAAACCAAACGTCCCTGGATGACAATTCCAACTTTCTGCAGTAATTGTCTTGGCTCTAATTAAATTAGGCATCTAATAGAGGACTCATATCAGAGACGAGAACAGTGGCTATGGGATGCTGAGCTCCTGAAGATACACAGTACCATGCTATTTCCAATTGTTTCCTCGTTATCTTCATCCTTGATTATCAGTGAGCGTTGTCAAAGTGCTTCCACGCACCACGTCTATTTAGCCACCGTTGCATCCTCCTGAAACTGTGCCAGACACATTAAAAATGCTTAATTTGTGATACAAAAGAAACACCTGTACAATTTCCTCCATGCCAATGGCTTTCTTTTTCTTATGTCCCAAACTCATTTCAACACCCCCTCCTCTCTCCTCTCTCTCTCTCTCTCTCTCTCTCTCTCTCTCTCTCTCACACACACACACACACACACACACACACACACTTATTTCTCCTCTTATTTTCCACAAACACTCCCAGAGACTTGACACTTTATATATCTCTCCATCTGAAGTAAGAATTAAAAAGTATTTATATTTTACTATGTTGCAGGCATAGTGATAGGCATATAACATACTTTCTGTCAAATCTTATAACACTCAATATTTTCCCCAATTAAAGCTCAGAAATAACTGAATAACGTGTTCAAGGTCACAACTAATAAATAACCTTAGTCCATCTAGGTCTAAAACCTGGTATTTTTCTACTTTCTAATCTTTCTACCCATGCAACCTAATAGGTTGAAAGCTTCTTAAATACAGTAATCATTGCTAAATTTATTTCTATATTCCAAGAATCTAGCATATTTTAATTGTTTTTTTCTTTATTGATTTTACAGAGAGAGGAAGGGAGAGGGAGAGAGAGAGAGAGAGAAACATTGATGAAAGAGAACATTGATTGGCCCCTTCTACATGCCTCCTACTGGGGACCAGGCCCACAACCTGGGCATGTGCCCTGACTTGGAATTGAACTGGTGACTGCTTGGTGCATGGGTTAACACTCAATCAGTGAGCCACACCGGCTGGACAAATCTAGCATATTTTACATTTCATATAAGAATATTAAATACTCTCAGTTCATATTTTTGAGAAATAAATTAATGAATGAATGAGTGAGTACATGGACTCTATTGAGGGGAAGATACATTCACCATGGGTAAAGGTTTTCTCTAGCCTAACAACTTTATAGGCTTTATGTGTCAACAAAATAATCTGCTCAGTGGAAAACAATTATATTAGTGGTTCTATAAAGTTGACATAGCTGGAAGACTAGCTTTGATCAGAGAAAACCTCTTGTTGAGAAAGAATATAAAATCTGTATACAATATAAAACAAAAAAAATAGCAGCTATTTAAAGCTTTGAAAAAAACCAAGGTTTTTAGGATTTTAAGAGCACAGGTATAAAAGAAAACAGAATTTCAGACAAGGAAGCTTTACACAGTATGCAGTTTCCACACTTCAAAATTTGATGGACTCTATGATTTTGGAAGCAAGAGGCCAATAAATGAAGACAAATGCATATAGTAAAAGGCTAAAAATAATAGTCAGAGCACAGTGGACTTTTGGAGCAGTGGAATTATTCTGTATGATATTACAATGGTGCGTACATTATCCAAACCCACAGAACCCTGGTGTAAAGTATGAGCTTTGGGTGATAATGATGTGTCATTGTAACACACACACCACCCTAGTGCAGCTTCAAGGGAGGGAGGATGGTTTTGTGGTGGAACATGGAGTATGTGGGAACTCACTATATTTTCTACTCAATTTTGCTATAAACCTATAACTGCTCTAAAAAGCCAACTTTATAAATAATAATTTTTAAAAGCTAAGAAGAGCTTTTAATGGTCCCACAGAGCTGGGAAGAAATAAATTAGCATTCAGGACCTGCCAAAGAGAAGGCTTCATTTGCCATTTCAGGATTTTAGTTGAGATTTTTAATCTACAACACCCTAAGACTCAGGAAAATTGAAAATAGACAATCCCCCCCAAAACTTGAACCTCATTCTCAAAATGTCTCAATCTCAAGATGATCTACATGCATGCTAATTTCCCTAATAAAATAAAATAAATCCTCTCTGGATGCATAAAAGTGTTCAAGTCTCTAAAGGTTTTCCACACACAATGTCCAACATTGAATTGAAAATGACCAAAAATTCAAGGAAGCAAGGTCAAATGACTGAAATTTGAAGAAAAATCAGACAATAAAGTGTCATGCACTAAAAATCGAAACATTATAATTACAAACCTGAAACCGTAAAATAGCTATGATTCATATATTTTAAAATGTAAAGTAAAAGTACAAAACAATTGATGACAAAATGGATGTTTTCACTAGAGAAATAGGATGGAATCATTTTTTTAAATCAAAGTTTATGCTGAAACTGAAATATGAAACAACTGAAATTGAAGACTCAGAAAATGAATTATTATTAATAGCAGATTAGACAGAAGAGGAAAACAGAGGTAGAAATTAGTAAACTGGAAAATAGTTCTGTACAAGATACCTAGACTAAGACATAAAGGGAAAGATTTAATAGAAACACTGAAAAGAATTTGAGACATATAAACCATGGAGAAAGTAGTTGGGGTCTGAAGAAAAGAGGAAAGAGAAATTGGGCATACGCAATGTTTGGAGAGATTGACAAAATATTTTAAAACTGACAAAAGTCATCAAGCTACAGATTCAAGAAATAGAGTAAAAATAAATGTTGCAAGTAAAAACTTCTAGAAGGAAATATTGGCAACAATCTTTATGACCTTTAGAAACAAAAAGATATCTTACACAGTCAAAAAAAAAAAAAAAAAAAAGCTCTAAAAGAGGAGAAAGGATTAAAAATTATGCTCTATTAAAAATAATAAATTTTGTTTTAAAATGATCATTAATAAAGTATGAAAGCATGGCACACAGTGGGAAAAGATATTCAGAAGTTTATCCAGAATATATAAAGAATTCATATAAGTCAATAAGAAAAATCCAAAATATAGAAAACGTTACATGTGAATGCACACTTGACATGAAAGAATAGACAAATGACTGATAAACATATTAAAATATGCTCAACACCATTATATTTCAGAGAACTTAAGTAGTGGAAAAATTTTAAAATGACAATAACAATGTGGGAAAGTATGCGGAACAATTAGGGCTTCCTTACCCTATTGATGACAACGTAGACTGGTGTGATTATTTGATCAAATTCTAACAGGATCTGCAAAACTAAACCTACATGTAATCTGTGACCAGCAATTCCACACTTATTCAATCGATTTGCATACAACCACGCATCAAATTACATGTACAAGGCTGTTTAGAGCTACATCATTCATAGTGCTCCAAGACCAGAAATAACCAAAATGTCCATCACCAGCAGAACGGAGAGATAAGTTGTGGTGTGGTTGTGTGGTGCGTGTCAGTTCCCATCCTCTGGGAAGCAAACAAGCAGAGAGAGTCAGGAGAGCAAGGTGTTTGACTGATATCACTGCCTGTGAAATCATTGTGGCAGGAGTAGTCAGGATACGTCTTCAGGAGGCAATGCAGGTCTATACTTGTGAAAACGGGGGAGGGGGAGCTCTGGAAGGGAGGAGCTTCAGACTATGGTGGGGCTCTGAGAATGTCAGTCACTCCAGTGAGGAGCCCCCATGCAGACACCGCCTACGGAGGACTCTCTCATTGAGCAGAAATAGTCAGGCCTTGCTGCCAGCCCTCTCCCCCCGTGCGCAGTCCTTGGCTGGATGCAGCCCTCAGAAAGCACGTCCTCCGTTCGAATGCTGCAGCAGATCCTAAAGGCACTGTAACTGGAGGCTGTGGGCTCACTCCACACCTCCGTGGCTGCCATAGAGTGGAACGCCACCAAACCAATGCCAGTGGACTACTGGAAATACTGTACAACAGGGAAGGATCTTCCACACATAATGCTGAGCCGAAGGACCCAGGCCCAAAAAGACACATTCTGAATGATTCCATGTATACAGAGCTCAAAACAGTCAAAAACAATCTGCAGTGGTGGATGTCAGAATAGTGATTTCCTTTGACCAAGGGTTTAATGACAGGGAAGCTGCACTTGGCAGGCTGTGCATCTTCCACATCATGACCTGGGGGGTGGTAACAGAAGTGTTCACTTTGTAAAAAGTCATTGAGCTGCATACCATGATTTGCACCCCTTTCTGTATTGTGTCACACTTCGGTGAAAAACAAATTACTTTTTAAAAAATTGATGTGACCAGCCCAGCCGGTGTGCTCAGTGGTTGAGCATCGACCCATGCACCAAGAGGTTGTCAGTTTGATTCCCAGTCAGGGCACATGCCCAGGTTGTGGGCCAAATCCCCAGTGGGGGGCATGCAGAAGGCAGCCAACTGATGCTCTCTCTCATGATGTTTCCATCTCTCTCTCTCTCTCCCCCTCTCCCTTCCTCTCTCTAAAATCAATAAAGAAAATAAAATTTTAATTGCTGTGACCAGATAAATGCATTAACAGAAATAGATGCCATTTGAATCCGGGAGACAAGAACCAAGAGCACAATGGCTCTGCAGAATGTAGTGAATTGTGAAGAGGATGAAATATATCTACTTTGACATACAAGGCTTAAATAATTTAACCAAAATATTTCTATAATTATTAAATCTCTATTATTCATGGGAAAGAGGTGACATGTGGCTGCTTGATTTATTTTCATAAACAAGTTCTGGAGGGCTGCATACTTACCTTTTTTTAATCTGAAAAAGCTTGTGCTTCTCACCGTTTTCCAGGTTGACACACGTGAAAGATGAGAAACACCACCAGGTGATGCTCCCTTTAATTGAATGTGCTTACTGTTTTGCATAATAATTGAAGTCTGTAATACTTACATATCATCCTTATAAAGAGCTTCCCCTCACAGACAGGCTGTTTCCTTTTTCCCTTGGCTAGTCCACACATACTAGCCCTCGACTTGGATTAGCACAACGGCTTGAAACAAGAATGGGACTGCGACGCAGCCAAGCAGTTTTGTTGGCCCTTCTAGTGTTAGATCTCTGTGCTACTGAGCAAGTGAATACACATCGTAACCTTCTGGTTTCTGTGGTCTCTAACGTATGTCCTGACACTTGTGCATTCTCTATTTGGATCTTACCAGTCAGCTTGTGACCTTGAGCAAATGATCTCACCTTTAATGTCACCCTTTTCTTGTTTAACAAAATAGTTGTGGCAGACACTGTTGGTAGTCTCTTACATCTTCCTTCTACAGTAGAAATACAATTTTATTCACTTATCTCCCCCTTCCCTTGGGAGTCAAGAGAAAGTGACCCCACCTACCTCTAGCTGTGGTATCTATATAGTTTAAAACACCCTTGGATTTACTTTAGACATGGGCACGTGACAGAATGCTTGTCAAGGAGCATACAGGATGTCTCTGGGAGGTATATGGCAAACAATGGTCTTTCCTCCTCTGGGCTTTGTCATATCTGAATGTAAGGCAGTCACCTACGACCCTGAGGAAAGCCATCCTCCAATGAGGTCAAAGCGTAGAAGAGAGAGAGGTTCTGGCTGCCAAATCCCTGGGTACTTAATTGCATCCCTGAGCCAAAGATTCATTGTGCCCTGAGTTTACCCTACCTCTGGTATCTAATATGTGAAAGAATACCTTTACTAATTGTTGAAGCCAGTTTGATCAACTTTTTTTCTTGCTGCAAAAAACATCCTAACTGATACAATGAGTAGAATATTTACCAGAAAGAAGAGTTGTAAGGTTGAAGGACAATATGCCTGATGAACCCTGTAGATAAATTTATTATATTTATTATATGTAATTGGTGTGTGTGATATATACACTATCTATAATATCTTTTAATCTTTAAATTCACTGCATGTCAGTACACAGAGTATAGCATATATATAATGGATATATATAAGTACACATATCCGCATGTAAACTAAGATGTGGCGAATTTGAAGATAAGAAAGATAAAACCATGATCAGAGAAGCTAGACTTCCTTTTTAAATTAGCCATTTTCAAAGCTTTGTTTAGTAAGCTACATTTTGCTTGAAACTGCTTTTTCTGTCCATCATAACAATCTTCTGGGTGCTGCTAAGAGATATGTTTCACTCAAAAAGTTATTTCATGATCTGTTCTCTTCTGCACACTGAGAAAAAAAAAAAAAAAAAGAAATGCAAGAAATAGTCATTGTATTAAAGGAAAAAAAAATGCACATTCAGTAGTAAATGGTTGTTGAAAATAGTTAGGTAATAAAGGCCAAAATCTCTCCAAGGGTATTTTAGGTGATATACACTGCATACATTCAGAAAACATGGAGACTGATGTTGATTGGAAGGATTACTGGGACCAATTCACAGAGAGCACATAACCAGAGAAATTGTAACTCTCAAGTATGGTCTTAGATCCCTTAGACCTGGAATATACTGACTTCCTTCCTACCATCTCGGTTGAATGTACAGGCAGTAAAGAGTTTAGGTCCAGGGTGACCCATGTAGAGTCTACATGGTGGAGCAGTGGAAATACATGGTCAGGAGGATTTATATCTGGGGAGAAAAACTTTCAAGGCCAAAAAAATGTAACAACTCAGTTTGCCATGGAAGACCAACCACCTCCAACACATCATCCCAACAGTTATCACCTGGTTTGTTGTGGAACAATGGGCAAAACCAGGCAATCATTTAAAAAAAAATAAGACTAAGTGATTATAAGCATAAGTGGTTCTAAGTGAGTTACAGGGTTACAATAAAACCACAGAGCAGTCAAAGCAAGAGATGTGGCTTCTTTCCAACATGTTTATCTACTGATTTTATGTGAAGCCAAAGGCTTCTGGGCAGAAACCAAGGGTTGGATTATGAAATTGATCAGACCAGGAGGTTGCTATTTGTGATGGGAAGTGTTTCAGTGCTGCAAGGATTATACAAAGGACTAGTCAAGTCTGCAGAGATATGCTTGTCATCACTAAAGTTTTACTTCCTCTTCAGGAGAAACACATGGATATTTCTCTCTTATCTTTGTCTCTCGATGGTAATGGAACGTAACTGGTTTATATCTTTTTGAAATAAATGGTACTATCATAACTACTGAGAACACATAAGGGAATATCTGGTCTACCAGTCTTTCACTTTAGTTCCAAAGTACAGAATGTTCCTTATGCTGATGGACACCAAGTGACTTCCCAGTCACAGTCTCTTTCATAGTCAAGAAAATGATATATTTGATACATGCTGATGCACACACACTTTGTATAATTTTAGAGAGAAATAAAATTAATATAGTTGTAGGAATATAAATATGTATTAGGCTTCATTGAAACAAAAGTCCTTTAATCTATAACTATTGTAATCATCATACATACATTCAATAAGTGATAGACTAGTGTTATTCCCAAGCACTGTTTCCCTTTTGTGATACATGAGCCTTGGAGAGGTGAGATAATTTTTAGGAGATATACTGGTAAATACTCTTTATTTTTGGTGATATACTTATGTTAGTGTGTGTGTGAATATATACATAGAAAAACATTTAAATACACACACACACACACACACACCTAGCACATCAAATACCCAATATAAACTTTTAATAAATGCATTTAAATTTTGAAAGTAGGTCAACTTAAAAATGTTAAATAACCGTGATAAGCAGAATTCCCTACAGATCCACAACATCCCCACCCGCTGGTGTGAATGCCCTGTGCAATCTCCTCCCCTTGCGTGTGGGAGGAAACTGTGGGCAGGATGGGATGCACATTCTCATGACTGTTTACAATGTCCTAGTAGATTAGGGATCTCTCCAGCTGGCCTTGAAAGAAGTATGTCATTTGATAGCCAGTAGGAAAGCAGAAACCTCAGTCCCATGATCTCAAAAATCTGAATTCTTCCAATGAGCTTGGATGTCATCAGCCTCCAGATGAGACAATGATACCTGTAACACCTTGATTACAGCCTTGTGAGACCCTGAGCAGAGAATCTAGTTAAACTGAGCCCACTAAGTGTGTGATAATTTACCGCTTGGCAAGAGAAAAATTACACGATTGGTAATACAACAAGTGGTATAGGGCAATGTCAAAAACCATGAAGGTGGTGACACAAAAAACTGAGCTTTGAAAACACTGCCCACAGCAGGAGACAAAACTACTTAATTTAGACACAGAGAAGAAGAGCCCCTGCTTTGGCTCTTGCATATTATAATCATCAGATATCACAAATACACCCAAAATGAGCACACACATGGGCTCCTCTCTCACGGGTCCCGGCACTCACTGCGGACCCAGTGCAGTCTATAGGGGTAATAAGCCTAAACATCGCTCTCATGGCTAATGCCATTCAGGCCCCAAGGAAATGCTTCTACTGATTTCTCACCCGATGGCCTTCGGGAGACCGACCAGACCCGAGGGTTGTGAGGCTGAATATGTCGTGCTGCTCCCTGTAGCAGCAACAGATAATGCAAAGAGAATGAAATGGGGGAAGCTTGAGTAAGAGACGAGTCAAGTAACTTGTGGACTCCTCTGAGCACAAACGCAAATGCTTCTTGCATGAGGAAGTGGAGTTTCCAGTAGTGTTAAGCAACTCTTTTGTGCTTCTCATTAAGTTCCAAGTTGTGCTGGGGAGTATTAGTGAATTAGTAGGTTAGCGCAAAAGTTACCCAGTGGCCGAGGAAAATTTTGCAACGTTAAACAGTTCATTTTACTCTTAAATGTGTGTCACACACACACACACACTTATACACCAATTCTTTACATTGGCAAGTAATTAGGTGTTGAATATTAAAATTGCACGTGTTTGTAATTTTACCAAATATTAAATAATGCTTAATTAAACATTAACATAAAAGATGTTAACTAACACAATAAGGATGTAATCAATAAAACCCAAACTGGGGAAAATTCTATAGGACAAATAAGGTGGTTTCTTTTTTTTTTTTTTTCTTTCTTTCTTTCTTTTTTAACTGCAACCGAGGTACATGCCCTTAGCGGGAACCAAACCTGGGTCTCTCTGGACTGCAGGCTGACTCTCTAATCGCTGAGCCAAACTGGCCAGGGCACAAGGTGGTTTCTTCAACAAAAAAAATGAGAAGAAAAGAGAGGGGCAGAGAGACAGATAGATAAAAAGAATGAAAGAAAGAGAAAAGGAGATAAAAACTTAAATATTAAGAGACTTAAAAAGACATCTCAACAAATTGCAATGTGTGATTGTTATTTGGATTTCTGCTTTAAACTATGAAAAGTACATGTAACATTTGAAATAATTGGAATATTAAACATTTGCTAATTATTTGCTGATATTAAGAAATTATTGTCATGTTTTAAGTATAATAATAACAGTGTGCTTATGTTAACAATGTTTTATCTTTAAAGACCTTACTGACATATTTACAATTAAATTATATGACAGGTGTGATTTACTTAAAAATGATGGGAGGGGATAGAAAGGTGAGATAAAATAAGATGGTCCATGAGCTGATCAATTATTACAGCTAGATAATAGGTAAATGGGGTGTCATTATTCTACCTACATTTTTGTTTGAAGTTTTTCATAATTAAAAGTTTTTTTTTAAAGGAAAAGATTTTTAAATGCGATATGGCAATTCCATTTAACTTAATTTCATCTAGAATTTTTGTATTTATTAATAACAAGATTCCCTCCTAATCTTAGTAATTTTTAATAATTTAGAGAAAAATTAACTGTCTTAAAAATTAAATAATTTTAATGATTAAAAATGGTACATTTACTTGAACTTACATTATTGGTCGAAATATTTTCAAATTTTGTAAGCTTTAAATACATATACTTTTCCTTTTTTAATCCTTTAGGTTCTCCAGAATGAACAGAAATTGAGAGCATGATAGAAATGAAAAATACAAAAGGCAGCTTAGAAGAGAACAAAATGCTGAAAAAAAAAAACAGAAATAAAAATTTTCCAAAAAAGTCCTTAAAGTTTTGAAAATTAGACAGTGGAAGAGAGTGGATTTGTCTTCAACATAATATACGTAAACATCATGAAGAGGATATTACACATTTGATGTAATTACTCATCAAAACAATGAAAAAGAGCAGAACAGTTAATGTCATCAAATCTTCAGTCTGAACAGATCCAATAAAATCCCTGTATGTTTACATCTTTTACTGCACAAAGATTAGATTACTCAACAAGGCGATGAGAATGTGTGAACACCGCAGTTTGACTCTTGTCCTGGTCCTGTGTTGGGAAGTGATGGTCAAGGAGGGTTGGCCAGGAAATGCAATGTCATCCACACTTAAGTGGTATATAGTCCCTTTTAGATAACAATTACCCAAAATAATGATAATAAAATGGATTACGTTCAGCCCTGGACAGTTTGGCTCATCGATTAAAGAGCATCAGCCTACGGACCAAAGGGTTGCAGCTTCGCCCTAGTCAGGGCCGTGCAGGAGGCAATCAATCAATGTGCCTCTCTCCCGTCTATGTTTCTCTCTCGCTCTCTTCTGCTCCCTCACTCCCTCCCACTCTCTCTAAAAAGCAATAGAAAAATATCCTCGGGTGAGGATTAACAAAATAATAATTAAAATAATAATAATAATAATAAATAGAATATATTAAGTTCAAAACATTATATTTTGTATCATGGGAGTTCAAAGAACTAAAAATTAGAGCAGGCTCACGGGAGGAGCTAGGCCTGGTCTGAGCTTTGGTGGAAGAAAGAATTCTGTTAGGATAAGATGGAGAAGGAAGGTCCTTTCAGACACAAGAATTCACGAAAGTATCGGTGTGAGAATGAGGGGGTCCAAGTAGTCTATGGGGACTCTGATCAATGAAGACAGGCCTCAATCAATGTTACACCATGAGTGCAAATTTAAGCTGGATTAGCCTGGCCCTGCTAAGAACCGTGTTCAGGCACTGAAATGTTATAGCAGCAACATGGCTACCAGAGGAAATGAAATGAAAGCCTATAAACCCCGAAGTGTAGAGCAGGCACGCAAATGCAGAGAAGTGAGTAGAGTTTTATTTTGGGACTGGACCATAAAGGTGACTTAGGTAGACCCAAGGGCCAGGGTTCTGTGTGCATGTGTGCGGGCCCTCAGTGAGCATTAACGTTTGAGGGGGGGAAAAATGTTACATGGTTCTGCAAGTAAAAATGATTAAGGTATTTTTTTGTAGCTATTTCTGTGTGTCATAAAAACAGCAGGATTTTTCAGAATGGGCTGATGTGCTTTATCCCAGTCCTCCCTGAAGGGAATTAAAGAGCTGAGACCTGTAGGAATTTATTGGTCTGATGGGATCCGAGCACTGTGCCACAAAGGGGCACACACATTCCCAGTGACTCATTTGAGTTTCTACCTAAATGCAAAGCCTGGCCTAATTTCTTGAAACCACCTTTCTGGTAGACTGTTTAAGAGTTAAGGGATTACAAAAATAAGTCATTGATCTCCCATTTCTAAGACTAACAAAGAATTCCGTATTACCAAAACCAGACATTGCCTTTAAACCCACAGCTTTCAACCGGAGGGGAGGAGAGGGGGTGTTTTTGTTTGCTCTGTGATCCTTTGAAAGCTGTGTGACATTCTCAGGAAGCAAAGAAAGAGAAAACATTAAATCTTAAGAAGAGCACTTTTCCATGGTCTCCTTGAAAAATGGGAAATTAGATATTACCTTGGACAGAGTGTGCAAAACGGAATGACCCAAAGCTCTTCGAAGGGTAGCCTATCTTTTAAAACCCAGAAGCATGATTTACTGTGTACTTAGAGAAAAACATTATTTTCAGTCAGAACAATTCCAGGTGAACAATGAGGCAGGTAGAGATGAGATAGTACCACTGCTATGTTGATGAAACCCAGCGAAATAAATATTTTACAGCCCTTTTGACAAATGATTTTGATTAAAGGAATTATAGCAGATGTAACCTCCCATTAATAAAGATGAGGTTCCCGACTGCACAAAGCAACTGAGTTGTAACACAGATATACCAAACGTACACATCGGTGCACCACCCCGCCCCCCGCCACAGGGATGACCTTAGCAAGTTATAAGCTTAAATAAGACTGCAGCAACTTCCTCAAAGAGTTTCTGATTGTTCTGTTGAAGCCTTCAGGTACAGCAGTTTATTGTTTCGACTATCTTCAAAAATAAGAAAACTTCAACACAGGAAAACAGATTTTCACTTTTGAAAAATAATCCAAACTCCATTGAAAGCAAGTCTGGAGACGAAGAGGTGATGAAGCTGAGTGATACTGCTTTTATTTTAAAATAAATTGTAGCCCTGGCAGGTTTGGCTCAGCGGTTGAAGCATCGGCCTGAGGACCAGAGAGTCCTGGGTTCAGTTCCCGCTAGGGGCACATACCAATAAATAAATTGTAAATCAAATATGAAGACCACCTTTGACATTGGATCCGGAGACAATTTCCAAGAGGAATTACAAAAATAATCTGTTGAAATAAATTCAATGACTCTCAAGTACTTGGGGGGAAAAATCTATTGTAAACATGCTAATATACCATTCTAAAATGGCAATATGTATCAAAATATAAAATGTAATTACCCTTTGGGCTAGCAATTCCACTTCAAAGATGTCCCGAAGAAAACTAGAAAAATAACGCAAAAAAAACCCATGCAAAACCATTCATTCTTGAATCGGTGAAAAATTAAAAACATACTAATTGTCACCAGTGAGGAATTAGTTCAGTAGAACACACGATAGCCAAGGTAGAAAGCGTGAAATTGTTTAAAAGATGACGTCCAGGTGGGAGACCACGCCTTAGGGCACGTGTGGACGACAGTAAACGCTGCGTTGAGAAGGATTTTGAGACGGGGGTGTTGTGTTGCAGAAGAAAACTGTTATCTCTGCACTGATGCTGCCTGAGATAAGAGCAGGTCAAAGGAAGAGGCGGCACGGTGCCCAGGTCCTTGCCATCCCTGATGCTGCTGGCGGCCAGGGTTAGACAGGTGGTTTATCAGAAGGAATTTACAAGGGGGGGACTAGTTAAGAAGTGCTGGGAAAGCTAAAAGATGAGGCCAAGTGGGAAAACCCAAAGATTTATAACCACGGGAAGCCACCGCCACCCACAGGGCTAAAGGACAATTGGAGAGGTGCCGTCCAAGACGTCATCCGGAGAGCTGTGGGCTAAGGTCACCAGATGCAAATCAGAATCACAGAAGTAATGGAGCCCTGCCGGAGATCAGAGCCGGCTTCTTGGCATGTAATCTGTGCAGTCACACAGAACACCACACTCAGGGGGCCCCGGGGTACACTGAGTTGAATGCTCTGCTGTCAACTTGAAGTTTTTAATAATTTTTGAACAAGAGGCCTGCATTTCCATTTTGCACTGGACCTTAGAAATTATGCAGCCTGTTCTGCTAGACTCCACCCAAAGCACAGAAAGGTGGAGATAAATATCCAGGCTGTCACTTCTCCCCACCCTGCATCCGCCGACCGCCTCCTGCCCACCTGCTCACGCGGACGCTCTTGGGAAAGGAAGGGTAGTTTGCAGAGGCTGGTCCCCGGAACAGGGCGGGCAGCAGAACGGTGGGGAGACCTGGGAGCTAACAGGAAACCAGTTGGCCCGTCCAGTGTAGGTAAATATGTGTTCTCATGGACAGACATTCAACTACATTAAAGATTTTAAAAGGTATAGACCATGAAACCATGTGATCCTGTTTAAATGTGTATTTTTTACATTCATATTTAACAATCAGGAGGTACATACACCAAGGTGTTTAAAATATAAGTCACGAGGGACATCAATCAAGGTATTTAAGATAGTGGTAGGTGAGTAAGATTATGACCATTTTCTATACCTTTGTTTAACTGCATTTCTTATATTTCATATATGGGTGAATTTATATATTTCTATATATACTAATATATGCACTTATATGTCCTATATACATTATAATACTTAAAGTAGATTTATTTATTTTGTTCATCTTCAAAGAGGACCTGCCGGCAGAATGAGTGATCTTGTCTTTTTGCAACCAAGGAGACGCTAGACCATAAGCTGAGCTACTGCCCTAGTCTCGTCGAATACGGTGGGGAGATAGAGCAGAATGAGAACTCAGGACGCAGACTCGAACCGGGTGACTGGCAGGCCATTGGGACAATGTCAGTACATCAGTGAAGGCCGAAGTTTCATTTCATGAGAAAAGGTCTGCAGCAAATGGAGGTCACTTTCTCAAAAAAAAAAAAAAATTAAAAAGCCGAAGGAGGAAGCAATGGGCTGGCATTTTTGACGGGTGCGGTGGAGGACCGAGGGAGAGAGGCACAGTCCCACCGGGCAACCAGGCCTGACGGCGCCCAACCCTCACATCCTTCTGGGCTGGGCCTCAGGAGTTAGCCCACGTCTCTGTGAGAGGAACAGTCCCCGATATTTTTTATTTTCCTCAGCAGGCCCTGCTGGGAATGGTATTTGTTAAGGAAACTCAGGACCTGGAGTGCAAATGTGACGTGAGCCACTGTCTCTGCCCTCCTTCCCCTCTGTGCCTAGCTTAGGGTGCAATTCTTTTCTTTTTTTTTTCAATTCAATTTAGGACCCTTGCACATATTCTGAGTTCCCATTGGCTGTGCACACCCGGTAGGAAATGGAGACAAATTTCCATTTTAAGTTAATCTAATTAGTGTCATACGGTGGTAGATGATTTACATATGACTTTTTTAAAGGAAACCTAGAGATGTGTTCCTGCTGAATCAATGACCGTTTTTAAAGTTAATTTAGGCTGAAATGACTCATTTAAGGAATTATTTCTCAAGATATTGAGCTTAAAATCAGTCAGCCTCAGATTGTTTTAAAAGTGGTTGAAATCGTGTACAGACATTTGACTCTGCCATGTTTTTATAATGTTTTTTAAAACCCACTTGAGGGACAATCAACTTTTCTCTTTCTGTCATTTCTTCAAAAAATACCCTGAGAAATGTGGTCTTGATAGGAAGCAAATGATGATCTATGCTAACTATTGTTTTTTTTGTTTTGTTTTGTTTTGTTTTTGTTTTTTTTTTATCCTCACCCGAGGACATTTTTCCATTTTTTGTTCAGATAGAGCGGGAGGGAGAGAAAAGAAGAGAGAGAGAGAGAGAGAGAGAGAGAGAAACGTTGATGTGAAGGGACACATCGAGTGGCTGCCACCCGCACGAAGGACCAGGGCTGGGGACAAACTGCAACCGAGGTACGTGCCCTTAGCGGGAACCGAACCCGGGTCTCTCTGTACCACAGGCCAACGCTCCAACCGCTGAGCCAAACCGGCCAGGGCTATGCTAACTATTGTTAAAGCAATATGAAAATGAGTGGTTATGTGGAGTGTTTTTCTCGCTTAGCGATGAAGCTTGGAGCCTAGGGAGGGATGTGCTCTGCGCGTTAATCCACCCAATGGAAAATTCTGCAATTCAGCCAGGAAATTCTTTGGAGTTGGGGTCGGACAGTGTACTGCTGCCTCAGTTAATTTTACATTGTATCTTTCAGAAATACAATCCTAATCTGTGTTGACTCATTCTTCTCATTCAGAATCATTAACCCTGGTCTCGTCCTTCATGTTAATGTACATGTAAGTCCCAGCGAATGTACCCAGCTTTCTCCGTAATCACCAGGCATCCCATGCAAACCTGCCCCTCTCTCAGACGGTCTCCGTTCCCCGCCCTTATCACCCACCCACAGTCTGTTCAGCCCATCCTTGAAAGATAGCAGTAAAATTTTACATTATCATGCTAATTGAGAGGGGAAAAGGGAAGATGCACGAAAAGGTGTCAGATTATCTTCTTTTCTCAGAGTTTACATGGATAATTAATTTGCATCTCTGCCCTTCCGCAGCCATGTCACACCTGTCTGGTGGAATACATTATAAATCATGGAAAGTGAACAGCTTCTTTATTTGGGCTTCACGGAATAAAATCTTTGAAAATGTTTAGCTTTTAAAATGATTTCAAAATAATAAGCATTGGGTTCTTATTCTTGTCCTTGTCAACACCAACTTGGGTTTGACCCATGAAGCAATGAGTGTCTCGAGTCGCCAGGTACTTTGAGGGCATCAGGATAAACAGACTCTTGAGTGACTCACCTGACAGTGATGTAAAGCAGAGGTGCATGCTGGACAGGTCACTGCAGAAGAAGCTAGAATAAAACAGAAGTTATTATTAATAGTCTATCCAGAGAAGAATTTGTACAGGGCCTTTTGAGCTGAGCTAGTCTTTAAACTTCAGATGTAGCATCAGCAGATAGAAATAGGAGGAGACAAGAAAGGCTGATCAGAGGATGAATAAGGGGAAATAACGGGAAGTTAGAAGGGAAAAGAGGATGGACCCAGGTTGCGTAAGACTTGAAATGATATAAAATGTCTTTTGAATGCAACTCTTCAGGCAGAAGAGTCCAGAACACGTGTATACATGGAGACTTGGTAGGATGATGGATAGCTGAGTTTGAGATAGAAAACTCTAAGCGCAGTGTGAGGAATGGATCACAGGAGAGGGGACTGGTAGTCGGAGAGACTGGTGAGGACTTCAGCTGTGGGTTAGAGCAGGGGAGGGTCTGGACTAAGGCTGTAAGAAGAGGACTGGAGAGGCAGGAACCCACACCAGATGGGAGGGACGTAGTTTCTTCACAGCACAGTGATCAATTGCACTCAAGAAAAGAGGAGAAAGAAAAGATAATGCTAAGATTTTGATGATGATTTTGTTATGGGGAAGATAAGAGGAGGAGGGATTTTGAAAGAGGAGAAAAATGTGCAGAGTTTTAAAAAATGAAGGAAGAGTGTGACTGGACATACAAGTGGAAATGACCAATGCACTTGGTAGGAGGGTGTTGGAGCTATGAAAACAGGATAGAATAGGGAGGTACATTTTGGAATCACTGGTATAAGAATATTAGTTAAAATATATAATTAAATTAAATCTCCAAGATGCCCTAATGTTTAATAACATGGAACACCTACCTTTAGAGAATGAGAGAGAAAAAAAGAACATGAGAAGAATCCACGGGGGGGGGGGGGGGAGGAAAATGCAGTAACCCAGAAACTAAAGGAAGACTTTCTTTTTTTTTCTCTTTTTTTAAAAATTTTGCCAGTGTGTAAGGGCTTGAGATACAAGTGGGAAAAGAAAAAGCAGAGGCAATCCATATAAAAATTCATTTTTCAGAAGTTTAGCCGTGAAAGAAAGATGGTCAGTAGCTGGAAGGAACATCGGGTTTGAGGGGAGGCATTTTTGAAATAGGAAAAGAATTCCATCAAGATGTCACTGAAGGTGAAAGAGAGGCAAGGCGCTAGGGTATATTCTGGAATGTTCTTGCATGAGGCAAGGTCAGGCATTCTAATGGGGATTGCAAAACTCAGAGGTCGAGCTTGTCTGCAGCACAGTAAACAAATAATTTTTGTTACATTTTTGCAACAGAGCTGCAAAGGAGAGCCGGGACTCTGCAACTTGTGCTGGAGGGCTAACAAGAAGATTTCAGATCCTGACACCCAGAGGATGGTGAGGGGTAAACCCAAGGCAACACATGAATGTCCTTGCTTGGAAAAGGAGGAAAGTAAAGGGAGCCTTTGGGGAAGGAGCCATCAGCTAGACTGTGTTGGAAAGTGTAGCCTGTCAGCGTTACAGAAGGCTTGTACTGGCCCTAAGGGGGAAGTGTGCTAGGAAGTCAGATAAATAACAGGGTTTCTGAGCAGCTTTGAGGGTGCAGTTGAGATGAGAGAGCATTGATTTGTGGCGTGTCCATTTATATATAAAAATTATACCGTGTACATGAGTATTGGCTATCCAGCCAAGAGCTAATGCATACATACAATATTTTATCTCCAGTAATGGTACTTAAATTTTTTTAGTAAACTCCAACAGTCAAACACAATTTTAACTTGACCTCCCTCCTGACGCTGATGCATTTACTGAATGCTGCCTCGTTGCCTTTTACTCACTCAGCATTTTTTGTTAGTTTTTAAAAACCGAAAGGAATTGATTTGTTTTTCTCAGCGGTTCTGAAATCACCCCCAATCGTTAAGTTGTATCTAGGAGGGAAGCAAGAAATAAAGAGTTTCCAGCTTGAACACGCTTAGATTTGGGGCAAGAAAAATAATCTTTTAGATATATATCCTCGGGTGGAAAGCGACCCGTGTTATCTTGGCGAGCGGTGCACGTTGAACAGGGGGAACAGGTGGACGCTAAGCACTGGAGAGCACCTTCATTTGTCCTGAGTCTGACACACGTCAGACACCTACCTACCTCTGAGCCCTCTGCCCTCCTGTTGGAGGTGGCCAAAATCATACTGAAGAGTCGCCAGCACACAGAGGCGGAGGAGCAGATGGCAATTAGGAAAGCCTTTGTCCCTGGGGGGACAAAGAATAGACTCTGCTGTCACCTAAGTTAATTGAATAGGTAGCTGATGACCTACCACACCTAAGACAAACAGGTCAGGGGCAGGGCCTGTTATGCGGGAGAATGAGGATATTTTCATGAATTCTTTCCATTTCTATAACTCTTTGGAGACAACTTACAAGCATTCAGCAGTGAACCTTCGCTGCGCCCCCCCAAAAGACAAGTTTTCCTTTGTACATGAGAGAAGGGTCATTGGGCGCAGGACCACGACTTTTGTCTCTAGGCGGCTGGTGGGAATCACTGAGGATCTGGCTGAGGAGGGGGTGGGAGATGATGGTGAGACAATTGATTATCGGTTCTGCATTTCAGTCTGCATAATGCCAGCAGCCATAAAGCACATGCTGGGCTTCAGCTCCAGTCTCGCGGTGCATTTCTAGTTAACACATCCTGGCAGTTAGTGGGAGGAGATACAGTTCTGGTTCTCCTGTGGGGCACAAAACCACACAAGCATTAAATCGCAAAGCTTGGAGGTGGTAGGTAAGGAGCGAACCGGACCTCAGACCTCACAGAGGCCAGAATGCAAAGCCAATGAAAACAACAGGCCTTCCCCCTCTCTTTTCTTTATTCCGCCCCCAGGCATTGCATTTTCCTAGTCCTGCCCTATGGATCTCAATTTCCAAATAATCGTTATTACTATTATGCTTCCTGTTATTTTCATTATCAAAAGAAGCAGTACCCAGCACTGTGTGCAATAGCTGGCCCCTTCGAGGTGATGCCTCCTCTAATTCTCACACCCTCTGAATGTATAGGGCTGGGCAAAAGGAAGTTTGCCGCTGTTCATGTAGAAAATAATATAACAGCCCTGGCTGGTTTGGCTCAGCTGTTGGAGCATCAGCCTGTGGACCAGAATCCCGGGTTCGGTTCCCGCTAGGGGCAAGTACCAAAAATAATAATAATAATTAATTAATTAATAAGAATACAAGAAGAAACTGTGCACTCACAATTGTACACCTCCTTCTGCCCTACCCTGTATGTATGGGTCTGCAAACGCTTTTCAAAAGCACCTACATAAACACTAGGACTGTGTCTTCAACTTCCGGCCCCTCGCCCTACGATGCTGGTGTTTAAAACAATGAGAGGATTTTGGATTTCAGGCAAGAGAGATGGAGGAATGCCTTAGAAGTGATGAACAGATAAGCCCACTCTGTTCTTTGGGACACACCCTAACTTCCCTCTTGCCTCATTCTCTTAGGGTGCCAACCAATAGTGCAAACGGAGCAGCATTTCCCGGCCTTCCCTGCGGTTCCTTGCTGGCAATACGAGGGACAAGGGTGTCATCTGTTTTGAATGACCAGTCAGTAATTCACTTGCCATTCTGAGTAGACCTTGTAATTGTGCAGTAAACGTAAATATAACTGAAAACAGTGAATGTGGAGATCTGCAGAAGCCTACTCAACCCACCACAGGGCCCCGGTCCTTAGCTGCACTGTGGGAATCCTACTGTGGACTAACCTTGACTGAGCCACAATAATTACGGCTAAAGAGGGGTCAGGCCCCAGAACTGACACTTTCTCATTTCTGACATAGCTGCATTCTAGATGTTAAAGAAGAAGAAGAACTTGCTTAAATGACAAAAGGTTGTGACTTTTGCTCTGGGAAATCTAGTTCATTGGAAAGCAGGGTAGTAGATGAAGTGCTGGAATCAGAAGTTAATGCCAGTGCAATTGGGTAGGAGACAAGAAAGGGATACCCCCTTTCTAGAGAGACACCCCCTCCTTAAAGCATCCTCAGAGGACACAGGTGGATGTGATTATCCATTATTCTGATAGTAACATGTCAGCAAAAAGAAGAACGTCATCTCACTCCAGAACCCAAATTTTTAACAAGGATTTTACATTGCCTGGCGTATACACCCCCCTCTCCTCCACAAAGGAGTGATTTCTGGTATAGAACTCATTGTGTTGTGCTTTGAAAAGTTTCAACCATTAAAGATAGCCAAAATGTGTCCCCCAATGGGGTCTAAACCGACATAGTGTCATATGCTGACAATATCACAGACAGGCCTGGCCCTGCGGTGTGCTGACGGGCAGGCAGGCATTCAGCCTCTTACCACAGGTTTCCACATCCGTAACCAAATAATAATAGGGCCCATGTCAAACTGTTGTTTCAAGGATCCCGTGAACTAGGTATTCAGTAAACTGAATAATTTTGTACAAATATTAGGTACTCTGTATTGCCACAATTATCCCTCCAGGGTTAACACTGTCCTCTCTCAGTTATTCTTCTTAAAATGTCATCCCAGTATCCCAAAATACTGTGGGAGGCACTCAGCAATGCATGGTTTGTATTAACCTGCTCTGAGATTATGGAGACAGCGTGGTATAATGCAGAGCAAACTGAATTAAGAAATGGAAGACAGGGACCGTGATCTCGCTCTGCCCCCATAACCCAGCTTCAATTTTCTCACTTATCAAATAGAAAAGATAATGCCCTTTTATTTTGTGAGGGTGAACTGAGATTTTTTTAATGTCGGTGTTTCATAAACTTGGACACGACATATATGCATATTCTTGCATCCATTCTACTATGATCCTGGAATCTATGCTTTCTGGTGAAAAACAATTAAAGGCATTAACAGTTTGTTTATGATCATTCTCATTAGCATCTGATTGAAAGAAGCAACATATTTTCCATTAACAAATCCACTTATTTTTTTAATTTTCTTTCAAGCCTTTTGTCCTGCCAAAATGCTTCACAGAGGGAAGATATTTGAAAACAATAGGATTAGAAGGTCCATTTCCAACTCTTGGTTTAAAAAAAAAAAAGTTGTGCCCTGGCCGGTTTGGCTCAGCGGTTAGAGCATCGGCCTGCGGTCTGGAGAGACCCGGGTTCGGTTCCCGCTAAGGGCACGTACCTTGGTTGCAGTTTGTCCCCGGCCCTGGCTGGTCGTGCGGGTGGCAGCCACTCGATGTGTTCCTTTCACATCGATGTTTCTCTCTCTCTCTGTTCCTCTCTCTCCCTCCCACTCTACCTGAACAAAAAATGGAAAAGTGTCCTCGAGTGAGGATAAAAAAAAAAAAAAAAAAGTTTTATCTTCCTGAAGAACACAGAGAAAGGTATCAGTGAAATATTCTCGTACATTTTTACATCATATTACAGTCTACCAGACCTAGAACACACCCAAACATCCTTGCTTAAAAACAAAAATAACAAAGACACAAAACCCCCAAATCGACTCCAGCTATGAGAAATTAAATTCTTTTTCATGCACATGTTGACAGATTTGTCGTGACAGAGTTGGGACCATAGCGCATCTCCTGACTCTCCATCTAGTAAGTTTTTCATCACCGCTCACGACTCCTGAACCAGTGCTTATTACAGCACTTGGTGGTGGAAACCATGTGATACAAAACTCTTTGCTGGTAAAGAAAGTAATTTATTCTAGCCCTGAAGTGGGCTATTTATTTATTGTTGTTGTTTGCCTGTAGAACCATACAGAACAGAAGCAAATTTCATTTCAGATGATTTTGTCTTTTAATATCAAGACTCCCTCATCAAAAGCAAAATGCTGGGAAGGGGTTGGAAAACCAAACTTATTTATACAATAGACACTTATCCAAGGAAATAGGTTGCAGGGAAATTAGCATGTCTTGAATGATGTTATTCCTGAAATGTCAATCAGTCATTACAGTATTTGCTTCTCTCGTGGTATTCTCAAAATGGATTATTGTCCCTGAATTTTTAATAACAATTTAGCGGTTTAAAATACTGACAGTGATGTATGATGCCAGCTTAAGAAAGTGCCCTGGCTTTCTATATTGCATAAACAGAACACAATTGTATCTCTCCAGCCAGTGTCAGAATTATTCTGAACGAAGATAATGTTGAAGCCATCTGCCAAGAGAAGGTCAAAATCATATATAGAAAATAAATCATGACAAACATGGAATTGGCTAAAGGTTAAGGATTTAAAGGACAAACATACTTGAAAGCACAAATCACCCTTCATACAGTAATAATTGAAACAACCCTACCTCTGGACTCCTAAATAGCTGACTTAGTATCTACATATATTTCCAGAAATATTGTAACATTCAATGGAGCAACAAATAGAACATGTAACTGGTAAGGACGTTGGAAACTTTTAGCTCAATTATAGCTTTCCTTATTTTTGTACAGTGCCTCCAGGCTTGCTAATAAATTGCTTCTTGGCTCTAGAAAAGTCCAATAAGTAAAGGAGTTGATTCCTGAAATGTCATTCCAGTGACATCCGGGGAATGGTTGGATAAACTGATCCTAGATGTGTGGGTGGTGGGCAGGAGATGACCCATCAGCAATGGCTTCAGCTTGGAGTCCAGGAGGCAGGGCAGGAGCCTCAGCTCTCAATGAGTGGTTCTTTGCTTTGCCTCCCAGTATCCACCCAGGGTCTCAGCAGCCTGTGATCACTGGCTCATGCAAAGCCAGCACCATGAGTGATAACCTGCATTTGCGTGTTCATAGACCCAAGGAGACCTCGGGAATCCTATTCACAGGGAGGTAAGTACTTCATGAACACAGTGGAGCTCTGCCTAAATCAAGACAACAATCTCAAGTCAAAGCATTCTTCCCATTGCTTTCTATGGCTTTTTCTGATGAAATTAGTATTTATAAAACCAATACTTCCCAAAAGAAAGTTCTACCAAAAAAATAATTCATGTAAGAATGGAATGAAAAAAAAAAAAACCACAAAAAAACATTATGCCCTCTAGTCCTTGAACTATAACTCTTATAGCCCTAATCACACACAGCCTGGGATGATCATTAATGTTTAGATCCAACTTCACCTTTCCAAAGTGTAATCCTAAAGATAAGACCATTGCTATTTATCTGCACACCACGCCCAGAACATCTCAGTGCATTGCACATGAGATCTGCTCCATATATATTTGCTAATCTGTCGATTGTAAGCTACATGAAGGCAGGAACGTATGCTTTATTGGTTTTTAGAACTTCTTCTTTATTAGAACATTGCCAATGCAGGGCCAGGCACAGTGTAGGTGCTCTATAAAAACTTACCAAATAAATAAATGAGTGAATGCCAATGATCCCCAGGCCACCTCCCTTCAGTCTACTCCAAATAATTCCTCTTTACGAAGGTCAGTAGGTCACTAAATATAACCTATTTTCATGAAATCCTCTCTAGTAGGAATTCTCCACCACACATACAGCTGCTCCATCATGGGTAGGGAAAAACTCTTTCCTGAGTGGGGCTAATTTTTCTCCATTTCTTAATTTTAAAATCTTAATCCAAGAGAATGCTTGCTTATTTTAAATAAGTATTAGACAGAGTTGTTGAATGTAAAAGGGAAGGTATTCTCTTCATTCACACCCTATCCTATTCTTTGGAGCTACTTTTATATGTACACAGTGAGTAGACAAAATAAGATTCTAGTTGGGTATAAAACTATCACTTGGCAGTAATAAAAAATGCAGTTATTGTTGGAAGGTATTAGATTCTTCTTTACTTAAAGCTCCACCCAACAAACAGGAAGCAAATGCCCTATCAGACAGTCAAATGCTCTTGCCTGTCAATTCTCTGACAAAAGAATTTTACAAGATATTCAAACTATGATAAAGTACAGTCAACAACCCTAAGGTACGGGTTGGTTACCCTCTCTCAGAGGACCCACAGACATCCAAAAAGACCCATGTCTGGAGGGTCTCTCCCTCTTGAATTCCTCCTATCTTCGGCCGTCAGATTGGCTCATCAAGTGTTACTGATGTAGATCTACGGATAGGGCTTTCTTCAGGTGGCCAGCATGGTCTTCTCCTGGTCTTCTCAGCAGCCCGTTCCAACTGAGGCACCAAAAAAAGTTCATCTGACCTCATGGCATCATCTCCCAGTGTCCATGGTAACCACGAGTATCTCTAGGGAGAAGAAAGAACACCATGTCCTTTTTCTGGCATAACTGGAGACCGTCGCTCTTATCCCTGGGCCTCTCAAAGTTCACGGTCATGTCTAGGCAAAATCATCTGAGCAGAGAGCAAGGTCTTGATGTCTTCTCCAAGCAGGATTTACAAAGGATCCTTTGGAAAGAGGCCAGTTTTTTTAATATTTTTTTTAACTTGGGCTTCTTCAATCTGCAAGGAGTTCAGGTGGTTGCCTGCCTTGGTCCCCTAATCACTACAAAACAGCATCTCTCCTCCCGAGTGCTTATGCTTGGTGGGCTGAGCATGCACATTAAGAAAAGGTGCTGAGAAACAAAGGTTCTTTTAAATCACCTCTGAGTTTTTCACATTTTGATTATGAATTTGAAACTCAACACTTGCTGTTGCATTTTAAAGTGTGTGTGTGTGTGTGTGGCAATCACTTCTAGTGAACTAAGGCCATGACCTCGACATGTTTGCATAATGCTGATCACACTGACTATTAACTGGGTGCCCATAATCAATCAAATTTTAAAACACATAAATTCTCTTCTAGTCAGCAATATTTTCTTCCTAAGATTTCAACCTATGACAGATACAGCGTCTGGCGATGATAAACTGTATGTGAGTCTGTCTCTGGAATATCACTATTTCAGGGTTGGATAACAATACTTGCCAAGTTAGATGGGGCAGTGGAGAGGATGGAAGCAAGTTGTACATTATTCTAATAGATTAAGAAAATATAATCCCATTTGGATCATTTCCTGGGCCTCCATCCAAACCATGAGATAGCTTTGCTAATCATTAAAATGTACAGAGAGAGGTGGTCTTCTTTTTTTCATAACTAGATTGCCTTTCTAAAGGGCACTGTATTCATTTCTTTATGAGTCTAATCTAATCAGACAAATAATTGATTCACAATGATTGTTCTATAAACAAATGTGCCATTGTTTTAGACTGGAATAGCAACCCTTTCTCTTTTGTACATGTACACTAATGAATAATTGTTTTCAGGAAATATCTTTACATATTTTCCATTGTTTCTTTACTGCTTCAGCAAATTTCGGTTGCCCTGTACTTAGGGTCAGGTTCATAAAGACAAGGCCCACTAAGAGTAACCAAGGTTTAGAAAAACTAAAAAAGCAACTTAAAGTAAGATGAACACTTTATACATGCCCTACGTCAATAGAAGATAAAGTCATTATCCATGAACATGGCATGAATTTATTATGTGTGCCCATTAAACAATACTAACAATGTGGGGGTAATTCACTAGGATGCCCTTTAGGTTGCTACAGTATTTTCATTTTTTTACTTATTTGCCAACCAGTCCTGGGGTCAGCAACCAACAGAGCATCAGTTCTGTTACCAATGTGATATGAAGATGGTTACAATTACACCTTATAATCAGAAATCCATGTCCTTCAGCTAAAATATTATCAATCCTCTTCATTTCGTATAAGGGATAGTTATATTCAGTGAATCTCAATCTCCAGTTGCTAACTTTCCTAAGCTATTCCAACACCTGGGCTAACCATTAATTATGTTGTTTAAATGTGTTTGTGAATTCATTATCCCCCCCAAAAATTATTATTTTAAGATGTATATGAACAACTATTTTGTATCACTGTTTCAAAAAATAAATTTTTTCTGTCTAGATGTCTTTTTCAAAACAAATTCTGAATTAGTTTGATTGTCAACACTGAAGAGGGTCTAGACACAGAAAGGGAGCAAATTTAAGAAGATGTATTAGGTATCAGGAATTGTGTTATCTGAATTGTTTTATTTCATCTTCAAAACCCATGAACTAAAAAATATTATCCCTCTTTTATAGATGACAAAAAAAAAAAAAAAAAGGCCCCAAAGTTAGGCAAAGAAATCTGAAGTCCTGCAGCTTAAGTGGCGTGGGGGCCACCAGATGCCAGAACCACGTGAGAGGATGGCTGTGAAGCCCCGGAGTGTCTGCAGCAGGACGTCGGTGACATGCTCATCAGCGAGGCGGCAGCCAAAGCCCCTTCCTTCATACCGACCAGGCTGCTTGTAGAGCTGGTTTCCTCATTTCTGCCCACTGGCCATGAACTAGACTGTAAACTCCTTGAGTGTATGGACTGATATTTTTTTGTTTACTCCAAAATTTTTTTGTTTACACCACAGGCACTCAGTAGATGTTTGTGGATATAGTAGTCAGACACCTGCTTAATAAAAGTGACAGAAATGCATCTTAAATGACGCACACAAATAAAGAACTAAAAAATGCTGGCATAGGTCTGACTATGGGCCCAGATGGATTGAGTACCTCAAATGATACAATCTCTCTCATCATTTCTAAGACAAATAATGTCCCTTTGGTGGGCATGCTGGCCACCAGCAGCCCACGAGTCATATTCCTCGAGGCTCTGCTCCCTGAGAGCTCCAGCTGAGAGGCCCCAGGCAGGACTCCGGTTTCCCTAGCTTGAGCCATGCGCCTTCTTTGAACTGATCACTCTGCCCAGGAAAGGAAGTATTCAATTAGCCCCACTTCGGGAGAGAGGGATGTTGCATCCGAGATTCCCCCAAGAACATAAGAATCAGTTGCCATAAATGAGGACTAATTCTTGCCTTGCATTGAGCTTCAGAAATAAAAGTAAGTTTTGCAAAGGTTTATTCCAACCTTCCAACAAGACACTGAACATGTTTTATTCAATATACAGGTATGATACCTGAGGTCCAGAGAGGAAAAATGACTTTCCCACGGCCACACAACTAGACAGGAAGCTTATGTTTGATTATACTGAACTACCACAGATTTCATTGGCCTTGAAAAGGGGAAATGCCAGAGGGGTGTTGGAAGCTGCAGGACAGCCACAGCTGTCGTGTAAGTCGACGGTGCTCACCACTCATGGAGTTTCCTTTTTGTACAGTGCAGGATGAGAGAAGGCTCGGGAAGCAAACTGGCAGGCAGAAAGGAGTGCTAAGCCATCTTCCAAAGGCCACTCTTGAATCAGTTTCAACCTGACACTAGGAAATCTGTAAGGAAAGGGAAACAGTAACCAGTGTTGAAGATGCAGACACTGGAAACTTCATGCATTGCTGATGGGAATGGGAAACGGTGAGGCAGAATGTTCTAACAGCCAAAAAGTGGGGGAAACAAATGTACTTCAACTAACTGACGGATAAACGAACCTGGGATAGCAATACATGAGAATACTATTCAGCTGTTCAAAGGAATGAACTATTAATACATGCTGCAACGTGAACAGACCTTGAAAATACTAGGCTACCTGAAAGACGCCAAACATAAAAGGTCACATGTTGTATGAATTCATTTACGTTAAATGTCCACAATAGACAAATTCATAGAAACGGAAAATAGGTTAGTATTGCAAGAGGATTAGAGAAGGGAAGTATTGAGTGGTACAAGATTTCTTTTTGGAGTGATAGAAATGTTCTGGAATTAGATTAAGGGGACAGTTTTACAGCCTTGTGAATATAGTAAAGTCTATTGAATTGTACAATAAATACATAGAGATAGCCTGGCCAGTGTGGCTCATCGGTTGAGCGTTGACCCATGCACCAAGAGGTCACTGGTTCAATTCCCGGTCAGAGAACATGCCCAGGTTGTGGGCCAAATCCCCGGGGGGGGGGGGGGGGGGGCGGGGGGGGGCAAGAGGAAGCCCATCAATGTTCTCTCTCACCAATGTTTCTATCTCTCTCCCTCTCCCTTCCTCTCTCTCTAAAATCAATAAAGAAAAAAAATTATATATATATATATCATTCATACATACATACATTTTGCTACCTGCTGGAGATACAGGCCCCCCTTGAGCAGCCTTAAAGGGAAGGTATGTTTTATTTGCCACAGAAGAATCCAAAGAGTCAAACGGTTGCATTGGTTGAGAGATGTTTACAAGAATGTCCTTTAGAAGCAAACATCCTCATTGGTGCCATTGCACACATGCAATACAGGGAGCTCCTGTCCTGCTGGGAAGAGCCTCCAGCAGACAGTGATCAGCGTGTGCAAACACTGCCCACCCCGGCGGCAGATGAACTTAGTCACAGGCCAAGGGGTGTATTATATGACAGGCTTTAACGATGACTGCTAGAGAAAACATCCATCAGAAATCTGTGTGTAATCTCTCCCACCCGTTAGCGCAGCCAGTGGGACCTGCTGTCGGCACTGGGAACTTCCATCCGTGCATGGCAGCACACCAGTATCCAGGAGGTTTGATTGTCCAGGTACTTGCCTCAACTCCAATTGCACACAGTGATACCAAATTAAGCACTGATGTGAAGATTCTCAGTTAGACTCCAATGTACAAGAAGCAGGTTATTTCCCCTCTACTGACACTATTTCCATGACCATGAGTATGTACCGTCCTCAGATTTTCCTGACAGAGCAAACCCACCTTTGAGGTTCCTCTGCATGTTTCTGGCGTATCTTTCAAAGACTCACTTCGCTTGTCACGATCAAGTCATAGGCCCAACGAATTTACTTCAAAGCCCAATGAATTAAAGAGATAGACGCCTTGACCTTGGGCAATGGAGAGTGAGCAAGGGAGAGCCGGTGGGACCCTGGATTCGGGTTGGGAGTGAAGTGAGGAGGAAGGGTCCATGAGAAGGAGCAGGTTGATGAAAGAGAGGATAAAAGCAGGATGTCAAAATAGTTCCCTGTGGATACATATTTTTTAAAAAGCTTGGAATGCATTTATTATAATTTTGTTAAGTTTGCCCTATTTTGATGTTATGTGGAAACGGAACTATGAGAAAGTTTGGGTTCTAAAGGCCTCAGGGGCAAACATCGCTTGTTCGTTACCTGCTCTTAGCTGTAGAAATCCAGGAAAAATTCAGTATAGACCAGCACGTGTTGGCACTATTGGGCCAAACTATCGGTCAGGGAGAGGAGGCACGGAGAACAGCGGGCAGCAATCCCCGAATCCCTACCGAAGACCTAATGTGAGCTGTCACACAAAGGGATTCAACCAGCATCCGTTGAGAACTTACTATTTACCCAGTATTGCTTCCAGCGAAAGTCTTCAAGTTCATCACATCACAGTTCCAGGTCTTAAAGAGGTCATTCCTTAATGAAAGACACAAAATAAAGGGGAGTAAAATGGAACAGAAGGCTTGCTCACTCACTGATGATAAATCCAAGCCTGGTTTTCAGCTTTGCTGTTTTAGAAACGGATCTGAGCAGCACTGACTGGATTAACTTCTCAAATGTCCCAAGATGAACTACCCTGGCTTTTGTGTGTATAATTATCTTCTCTGCGTCATTGCTAACTAAGTACTTGCCTGGTGTTCACACTCTTTCCTTGGGTATTAAATGCACTCAATCGAGTTCCGTGTGAACAAGGTTAAACACTTGAGATCTCATTTTAGAGAGCCCAGGTTTGAAGTTCCTTCATTCCATGGGAGCTTGAACATGACTCAGGCACTCTGAGAATCTATGACTATATTTAAAAGGCACAAATAAAAAGAGAGAGTTAGTAATAGAGGTTTGGAATGATTAAGTGATTGACCGAACAGCTGTAAAGTGCCCAGCTTATCCCTGGCATCTAGTAGCTGTTGGTCATCATCATCAGTTTATATTTTCACAGATCGTCCTTCAGAAGATCTGTAAGTGTTGTAGAAACATCATCTCCTTTAACTTTGGAACTTTTCTGCCAGTCAAACAGAGGACAGGAGGACTTGATCACATAAATCTGAAGCAGAATGCAGTTGGTCACCCCACTGGAGTAGGTCTTTTGTTATGTTCAGTCCTGGGAAGAAAGAACAGGGTTTTTTTTTAGAGATGGGAAAATGCTCAAAATGGAATTATAAAATCAGCTAATAAAAAATAGAACGTATGAATGCGCAAATTAATTAATAAAATGAATAAAAAGAAAATGATATGTGCGGTGCAAATGTGAAGTGCATATTACGTTATTTTGAGGAGCTGAAAAGGATAAGACTGAGACCATTCCCTGGGTCCATCATATTCTGCACCACGTAGACACATTGCTTTAAATGAAGAGCTGAATTTCCATACCCAGAGTCAAAAGGTATTTCTATGGTGTTTCTGAGAATCCACCAGCGAATCTTTAAAACATACATCAGTCATATGTTGCTTCACATTTCGTCCTGAGAACTAAGATGAAGGAAGACCTCAGAGAATTCCTATAAAGTGGTTGTTTTGCTATTAGAAACAGAAAAGGAGGAAAAAATGGCAGGGTGACAAAATACGTGTCATCGAGGTTTTAAGGGCTATTTTTCTAGAAGATCTCTCTTTTCTTAACACATCTAATGGTTTTGGAAGACTCTTGACAAGGTCAATCCACCACAGTGAAGAAACTCAGTGAATACTAAAGGATACAAATAAATAAATATTTGAGTTTGAAGCATTCTTGTGGCATTAAGTAATTTTAAGCGCTTGTTCAGGTGTTTTAAACATAAAATCACCTGTGTAGACACACACACAAAGAAAACCACTATCATCTAAGTCACCCTGCAGGGCTGTTCTTGAAATCAAAGTACTATGGTGACATGAAATAATGGGCCAAAAATGAGAAAATATGACATCTCTGTCTGACTCTTCAGTCTGTCATTTGATAGTTATGTGACTTTAGGTGGGTTGACCTAAAGTTGTGTGACTTTGGGAGGGTTTTCTCGGCCATCAGATAGGAATAATACCACAATACAGTGTTTGTGAACATAAAATAAAAATGACATTTAAAGACACATTTCATGCTAAAACTAAAGTAAGCTTTAGTGGGTTTTTTGGATAATAACTCCATGACAATTTTTTTCTTACAAACTTTGATGTCATCCACGGTTGTTTCTCTCACCTTTTTTTAAAAAAATCCTCACCTAAAGATATGTTTATTGATTTTAGAGAAAGAGGAAGAAGGGGAGAGAATGAGAGAGAGACAGAGAAAGAGAGAGAGACAGACAGACAGACATCGATTGGCTGCCTCCCACATGCACCCTGAAATCCCTGTAACCTTTTGGGAGTGAGGGACAATGCTCCAGCCAACTGAGTCACCTGGCCAGGGCTATTTCTCTCACCTTTTGACATAAGTTTGCTGATACAAAGCTATACCCATCAGTAAAGTGCACAGCTTGTAAAGTACACAGCCTATAAAGTACACAGACTGTTACAATCCTCTTGTGAGAAAACCAGGCAATTTTACCAAGGGGTTTTCACTGACTAGACCAAGGAGTGGACCCTAAGCCAGGAACAGCCTGATAAAGCAATACCACATCCCATGGGGGCTGAGTGGACCAATCCAATTCCTCCGTGTCTGAGGTGGCTAGAGATAAGAAGGCCAGACCATCAGGGACAGAGAAGCCAGACCATTGGGTAGCCCTATGCAGACCTAGCTCATCAAGCCAAGCCATGACCCTTGGATCAGGGACGTCAACCCAGACAAAGCAACACCATTTTAAAATTCACTTTTTTAGTGGGAGCACCTTTTCTAATTTATGATTCCTTCTGTACCAGCTGTGGCCTAGGAGAGATAACAGAATGGCTCAGAACTGGAACAGATATTGGGACCTTTCTCAAGAGTCTCCATTACCTAAGACTTCTCTGACTAGTTTACTTATATCCTTGGGGATATAAAACAATGTACTACAGTGGTTTGTATGCAAGCCACAGATTATTCATGTGTCTAATAGACATACATTAATCGCCTGATCTGGATACACAAATAAATAAAACAAGGATTCCCTCTTCTCGTAGACCTTATATTCCACCTGAGGAGACAGTCAACAAAGAATGAGGTTAAAATATGTACGTAATCTTGAAGCTGGGAAGGAGGATAGAAACTATACCTGGGTACTGAAGGCGGGGGATTTTCTTGGTGGTGTTTTTACCATAAACACTGTGTGCGGGGGTGGGGGAATTTTAAGACAAAAACTAAAGGCTAGATTATATAGTATTATACAAATCTTTAACTACTCTTCAGGATGAAACACGATCCTTCAAAGACTTGGAGAGGAGGAGGCTGAGTTCCAGATCCCTGGGGAAACACTTACTCTCCACTGTAATTAATGGTAATTTGATGTAGATTTTGGAAAATACTGGCTTCTGATTACTGGGGTACATCTTTGTTCCATACAGCCAAATGGATCTAAGTTACCATGTATACCCAAGTCATCCACCTATTTTGCCCAATTATGTCTATGAGACTGCATTTTTTTAATGTGTGCTCCTGAATGATTTCTTTTAAGTTACGAAAGTTCAATCCTCGCTAACGGAAATCAAGTCATGTTGGGTCCTCCTGCCTCTTATCTGTGTAAGATGATTTACAACAGCCAACTTACATCCTGTGGGAAATCCAAAGTTCTCCTTGAGAATATTTAGAAACTCCAGGGGTTTCCACTACCGCTTGGCCACCCAGTGCCAATGTCCAGCGTCCACTGAATTCTCTGTGTCTATGTCTGTGGCTGCGCCTTTTTCTTTACCACACTTCCATCCTCTCAACACAAATATACGCAGCATTCTACTCTGGCAGGAAACCTCTTGGAGGTAGAAATCTGCTAAAGAAGGAATAATGCTACAGAGATTTGCAACAGGAATATTGAGAATTGGACATTATTCTTTTCTACTTTTTAACCAATCCTTTAATAACGGTTGTCAACTTGGGATCAAAATGTTCGTCCATCAACACAATAACCCCCACTCTCTCTTCCTACTCCATTATATCTCATCTGCTCGCTATTGGCTGTTCCCCCCACCAATTCATTTCTTTGAAGAGAAGTGTAGCTGTCTCTACCATCTCCTTCCAATTTGTTCCCAAAAGCCTAACTTTCCACTTCCAAGCAGTTTATCGAGACATTTTCCCAAACAAATGTATTTCCTTTCCTCAGGGGAAAGAAATTACCCATCAACGAACATTTTTATTAACTTCCTTACATAAAGAAACTGAAAAACTGAGCTGTTTCCAACAAAGCTGTGAACATCACCGTTTAAGATGCACCGGAGACCAAGCGCCGAATCTCACCATCACCACTGCCCGCACCACCGTGATGGTGTCTTAATAAAGAACAGGCGTGTAGTCCCATATCATATTTCTTCAGCTCACAAAAGAAAATGGGCCCTGGCCGGTTTGGCTCAGCGGTTAGAGTGTCGGCCTGCGGTCCGGAGAGACCCAGGTTCGGTTCCCGCTAAGGGCACATACCTCGGTTGCAGTTTGTCCCCGGCCCTGGTTGGGTCGATGTGTCCCTTTCACATAGATGTTTCTCTCTCTCTCTCTTCCGCTCCCACTCTATCTAACAAAATATTGAAAAGTGTCCTCAGGTGAGGATTAAAAAAAAAAAAAAGAAAAAAGAAAATGGAATGACAATGCATTTTTTTAAATTTGATGGGGCCTACCTTAAAAACAAGGGTATTTTCAAAGTCTTTTGTGCTAAGAGGTGTCCTCAACAGGCAAATGGCGCTGGTATGGTCACAACCTTCTAGCAAGCCCGTTAGTTCAGGAAGTCCGGGGCCATGGTGTGAAACTAAAAGAAACAGTAACTGTGTCTGTTCTGAAAAATATGTAAAAAATGTGGCATCGTTTACGGGCAGAGCTAGAAAGATGTCATTTTCAAATATATTTAGATTTCACTATCTGAATATTAAAGAATTAAGTCTGTCTTCAATATATGTGAGTGTGTGTGTGTGTGTGTGTGTGTGTGTGTGTGTGTGTGGTGTCTGCTAATGGTTATTCCCTTGATGTCAGAAGAACTGGAAAACCTATCTGGAACTCATGTTGGTGGGAAACTCTCGAAGAGACTACAATTACATGTCCCACCCACCTGCACTGGAGGCTGAGACTCAGAGTATCAAAGACCATGTGTCAGGTTCTGCGAGAACCTCCAGGACATGATTGAAAACTGATTAGCTCCAACTTAAGAAAATAGAGTGAGTCCGGCCAGTTTGGCTCAGTGGTTGTGCATCGACCCATGCACCAAGAGGTTGCTGGTTTGATTCCCAGTCAGGGCACATGCCCAGGTTGTGGGCCAAATCCCTAGTGGGGGGCATGCAGGAGGCGGCCAATCGATGTTCTCTCTCATCAATGTTTCTGTCTCTCCCTTTCCCTTCCTCTCTCTCCATAAAATCAATAAAGAAAATAGATTGATGAGAGAGGAAATCCTGGGGTGAAACAAATTGTCGGTTAGCAGAGGCCCTCCAGAAGGATGGAGAAAGTTGAAGGGGGCTTTCTTTCTTCCAGGGCAAACAACTCGGCACGGAGAGAAAGGAATGGGTGGACCCACAGACTGGCTTTGGTTTGGCAAGGGGTCAGCTTCTTTTACCGATTCTTCTCGCCTGCCTTTTTATCCCTGTTGATTTCACCCCGCCAAAGAGCAGGTGAGAGAGCCAAATACCATCTGCACGTAGCGCTGCGCGGCGGACAGAGAACAAGGCGGCCGAGAGAAGTGGAAGGTTCTGCCTTATCCCCTCTGCTGGGTCCAAGAAGGAAGCAGCCCTCCACCGGGCACCCTGCCAGAATCTCCATGTAGTATGGAATTGTACCGTTGAATTCTATAGGATTTTATTAACCAATGTCGCCCCAATAGATTCAATTAAATATTTTTAGAAAAGACTTTTTAATGACCCCCATGTGCACAAAAAAAGAAGAAAATTTTACATAATGAGGTGGAAACTCAGTGAGTCATCCACCTGCCAGGTGAGGGAGAGGGTTGGACAACACAGAGACAACATGGGTGACCCAGCGCCACTGTCTACATGGCGTGGGGGAGGGGTGCTGGAGACAGTGAATTTCCTCACATTCGGATCTTACACTGACAAGAAAGCTTCAAGTAGCTCATCCCATCACAGTCCTTTACTGTCAATAAATCCGAGAAACCCTGAAAATCTCACATTTGCACCATAAGAATAAGAGAGAAACTTCTTATCTTCAAAACTCTACCCACACAAAAACCCTAATGGCTTAGCAAAAAAAACAGAGCATTTGAAAGAAGTACTGCTATCTCTTAATCACTGATCTTCTTACCAACATTTCAGACTAAAGAATTCTGCTTCTCTGTAAGAAATTCAGAAGAAACATTAGGTTTTCTTTTAGTAAGATTCCCTATTAAAAAGACTATAATTCATAGCACAAACTAAATTAGATGTTATTTTCCTCAAACACATTAATTTCTAAATTTTTTTGGCTAATGTATTCCTATAAATGTGATTCAGACTATTCACCAAAATATACAAAATAGCTGAGTCGAAGTAGAATGTAACAAATATATATTTCAAGAATTAAAATGTCTAAATATGTAGCCCCAACCATGAATGTTTATTTGTTTATAAATTATATGCTTGTAATGCTAATATGTCATGAGTATTACAAAACAAATACAAAGCTAGAATATTTTAAAGGATAAAATTTAAAAAATAAATTTATAAAGGCCTAGTGTTTTCTTTCTTTATTCCCACAGATGGTTTTGGGCTGACCCCTCTTGAGGGGTGAGGCCAGGGAGGGCACCTCTTCAATTTCTGGCTGCCTGAGCTCCTATCTAATATTAACCCACTGGAAATATAAAAGCAATAACCTTATTCTAGCTTCCTAAGTACAAATCCAGCCACTCTGGCTTAAGATATTTTACAAAAAAACATTGTCATAGGAATCCCTTTGTAACAGGGATGTAAAAAATCGCTGATGTTTTTCCCTTCTCTGTCTTCAGATGAAGTGCTTCCCTCCGGCCTCTAGGCTACTGCCCCAGAACATTCCTGGAACATGGCTCTGTATCTCTATTCCACGCGCTCACTGGGTCGCTTTGTGTTTTAATGGTATACTGTGTTCCACTCCTGTGGATTTATTTTGTTTTCATTCTGTATCCCTCGGTGCAAATTTAAACGTCCAAGGGCAAGCACCGTGTCTTCTGTGCCTTCCCCTCCCTCCCTGGTCACCACCCCCCTCTTTACACTGCGAGTGGCCCTTAGAGTCCTGTTGACTCAGTTCTTCAGAGAAGGAGAATAATTCATGATCTCACGGTGGTCAGAGAAAGCAAGATAACTCTAGCGGTGTCAAACAAATCACGGTGGCCTTTATGCAGAAGGCACTCTCTTGAAAGGCCAGCTTGCCGCAAATATATGCCAGGGACCAGCTGAGCAATGAAATGAGCAAAATCCACCTCTCACGTCCCTCGGCCCTACGCGAACTGGGAGAGGGGCTGAGTTTCCCATGCAAACAGCCCAGGAGACTGTGAGGAAGAGCAGAGGGTACCAGCAATACTGTCACTTTGAACATGGGGATACACTGGGGCACCACCTCCTAAGGGGAGATCAGACCCCTGAACCTTCCTTATGCAAAGACAGTGAAAGGCGGAAGGGCTTCCTGGTCCACAGAGTGGAAGTGGGAACATGCAGAACAAAAATCAGGACTACACGAAGTGCTGTGAAATCGGTCTTGGTGTTTCTCCGGTAAAGTAATGGCTACTTGCTGTAAAAGATGATGTGGGGGGAAAGGATTAAACGGCAAAGGACCGTCTGATTCATTCAGTTTCAACGGAAGCACAGGACCGCAGAACAGGAAGGAAGATTCTCTGTCTAACCCCTTCATTTATTTCAAACCCTTTTCTTTTATCGATGAGTAAGTTTAGAGGTGACACGACTTTTTTGAGATGCACAGAAAGGTCATGGAAAGTCAGGATTCAATTCAGGGCAGAAAGAGTCAACACTAAAAACTGATTCATTTTGCACGTGAATCTTGGGTTTTACAGCAAATCAATGTTAAATTATTGGCAAGGGGACAGAATAAATGTATTAATTTCCCAAGTCATTTCAAAACCTAGACTCATATTTAAATTTTATTTTTTAATTGCAAACATATTATACTTGTGGTAACAGTTAACACAACAAAATTGCATTTTTAAAAAGTCTAACCCCGAAGTAGTCACTCTAAACAGCTACATGTATATCACTGTAAGTGTTTTTCTCTGTTACCCTAACATATACACACACACGTATACATATATATACATATTTGCATAAAAATATACCTGTTTTCAAAATGAGTACATACTGTACTTGCTACTCTGTAATTTCTTTCACCTAACAGTATACATCTTCTCATAGCTGCATGAATAGGTTGCTTTGTATGGTAACGGCACATGTAGTGGTGTGTATATACTATTATGTACTCTCCTATAGACAGGAAAGTAGGCTTTTTCCAATTAGTTACTCTTAAAGAAAATGCTACCTCACCCATATGAATCTCACTCCTTTTATTATGATGGCATTTCTTTAGGTCAAATAGTCAAAAGTAGGAATTCTGAGTCATACTTTGAGTCATTTGAACAGAGGCTGTTTTCTTGGGGTGGGGGAGACTTTTAAGGATCTACTTCCTAGATGCTGATTGCACTCTTCTGTAATATTCTCTTGTCTTCCGAGGCCACTTTTAAGGTCATTTGATTATAGGAGGTTTTTTTTTTCCCCCCCATTTATCTTTAAAACCAATATAGTTTAGGAAAAATGAGTACATGTCAATGAATATTTATTGCCCAACAGCGTAAGTCTTTGGAAATGACTTCGATTTTCAAACTCTGACCAAGTTATGACTTTTAAAATTAAAATGACATTTGATTGCTTCTGAAATTAAAATATGACATTTGATATAAAATAGTTTTACATCACAGATCATAAAATAGAAGAGTCAGAAAGTATCCAGTAGAAAGATATCAACTGACTCTGTCCTTCTTCACCATCTACTCCCCTCTTGATATTTCCCAGCACCCCAACATTACATTTTAAATCTGCCACGTGGACCATGCCTAAGATGTACCCCTGAGACAGCAGCAGTTACAAACCGGATCCCACTTCTATGCAAATACATTGTAAGAAAGACTTTATCATATTTAACTAATACTTCGCAGAGTTTAAAATTGAAAAAGCTTTAGAGTTAAAGGAGGGGAGGGCTAACACTTATTGAACACCTGTACATGTTTGCTCTCCATGCCCATCACCTCTTTTGTTCTCCACAAACAACCCTGCAGGGGAAGGATCCACATCTCCCAAATGGAGACCTAGATTGTTCCTGAAGCTAACACAACTGACCCTGGTCTTATGACTTTAAAAGCTGTGCGCATTCTGTCCTCAGAACCGCCCTTGTAATAGTCAGTCCAGTCCCACTACGGCCCAGGGCTGAGAGAACCACCCCGAACTCGCACTTGACTTTCTGAAGGCCACGTTGCTCGCAACACTTCCGGCCTCTGAGTCAACGTTCTCCTGAAAACCCTGCTGGGCGGAAGGAGATTTTTCAACTGGCTTTAAATCTGGCTAACTCTGAATATTCAAATGAGTCTCTGTCGCCTCACACTCCTTCAGAGTAACTGTGTTCCTATTCACCTGGAGGGCTGGGTCTTCAGTGGATGTGACCAGCATTCCTGTCTAGCTCCTTCTGCCTGAAGGCTCCCCTCTCCACTGGCTGAGCATGAGCAGAAGGCCGTTCGGCATGCCATTCAACACTTTCACCGCAAAACTAAAAATCTGGCCATATTTAATACCAACCTTACATCCTCACATGACTCAAAGAAGACGAGAAACAGCCATGGTCCGGCTGCCGTCGCCCAGATATGCCAAGGAGCTGGAGTTTGATTTCTACAGTGGAGACAGAAGTGTAGCTGTCAGCTCCGGCACTGAGGAGAGAGGGCCCAGCAGTGACCTCCTGCACAGCGCCCAGGTTCCCACTGCCGTTGAAAATGCTCTCAAATTCTTCAGCAATTAAGGCAACAGCCACTATATTCTGGAACTTTCTGGAGACTTTTGACTGAAACTTCATGTTTCACAGAGATTATACAAATGACCACTGAATGAATGGTGACCTCTCTGAGTTTCCCCTCAGCTTGACTTTATGCGTTGTTCATTACTAGGTTTGAATGGTAGCCGTGCCTGCGATAGATACACAGACAGCGCCGTTTTTCCTTTACTAGGAATTCATGAACAATAAAAGGGCTCAATTTTATTTACACTCTTCGTCAAAATGCATAGAACTAAGTAGGTTTACGTAGAATTTACTATACAGACATACAGGAACTAAATAACTCCTTTCAGAGGAAGGCACCAACTTGAAGAGTGTGTACTTCTTTATTTCCCCGTATATTACAGATAATAATTGAAGTCACCTTTTGTTTACACATCCAAGAAGAATAAGCTTTCAGTTGTCTTTGGAAACGTACCCTCTACAGATATTTTCTAGCACTCTTCTACTTGACAAAACCTGTTCTGAATTTTCTACTTCAACAAAAACAGCTATTTATCTGATTGTTTTTAAATTATAAAAAGCAAAAGAATACCCTCTGTGAGCTTAGATAAATCAGCCCCTGCCTCTGGTAACTCTTTATTACAGCTTTTGGAAGACTCATTCAGAGAATGCTGGTTTTAGGGATCGTTGTCTTTCTTCCCACATGGAACGAGCTGAAATATATTCATGAAAGATTGACGAGGGCCAATTTTCCGAGTAAAAACAACAGCAACATCAATATTTCAGGGTCTGAAAAAAACTCAGCCATTCTCTTGCCTTGAAAAGATCGTTAGAAATCACTGCATTTTAATGAACCCCAAATAACACGGGAGATTGGGGGGCTAGGGGGCTTCTGAAACTGCAGCGATAAATCAGACATTTCACGACTTCTATTTGAGTGAAATAGATCCGATACTGTTTCTCCGCAGACTCACGGCAAGATGGGGTTCGAGGGAACAGGTGAGCTTTTCATCCTGGTCCTGCTGAATTCCAGGTTCCAGGCAATGTCAGCAGTCACAGCTGCTTAGAGTTTCCCGAGCTGTTTTTAGTTCCTCATTCAAATATTCATAAGAAGCAGGTCTGCGGTTTGCCTGTCTGGTAACAACTTCATTTTCGGCTCACACTCAGCTTGTCCTTGCGGATTGCCTTTGTCGGCCAGGATTGGGCTCTGGGCCTTCACGTGGACTTTCAAGGATAATGGAGTTTCCCTGGGAGTAGGCAACAGAAGCACGTTCCATCCTTTATCTTTGCTTGGCTGGAGGATGAAAATAATTGCAGAAGACAGTTATGGATTATCAAAGAGGCAAGTGAAATAATCAAACTTACATCCAGCACTGCTTTGTGCTACCCAAGAAGGCAGATCCTTTAATTATTTACCTGGTGAGACTATGTACATCTCAGGAAACCCTAAAATGGCAACATTTTAGGGAAATATTTACTCAATGATATTGTTCTTAAATATAGAAACAAAAATATAGCATCTTACGATACAGTCTTAGAAGAAATTCATGCACTGCATCATTTCTTAGTACAGAGAATATCCCTTCACTATGATATCTCTATTGTTTAATTAAAACTCTGGTTAAATAAACCCTTTAGGTAGACATATTCACTACTTATTTAGAGGCTAATAGCTAATGGCTGAATTAGCTGCAGTAATACATGAATTAGTACAAATAAGCAACAGTGTGAAATACAAAGTGCAATTATTTAATTAAACACTGGCATCAGCTGTATGCCATCATTTTATAACCTATTATATCCTCTATTTTGCTGGGGTGAGGGGGGGGGATGCTTTGTCAATCAAAATACAGTCTACAGTAACTTTATTTTTTGACATTAAAATGCTGAATTTTTCTGGCGATAATTTATGCCATATTTAGAAAAGGGGATTCATTTTTTACCAACTTATTATGTGTATTAAATAATGCTTATTTTACAAGAAGAGACCCATGCCTCTTTTTTCCCCATTGATTTTGCAAGTCTCTCTTTTCTAAGACTACTTTACATTTGCACAGTTCTTCTCGGCATGAATACGCACAAGGGTGCTTCTGAGACCATGTGTATGTTCTAGAAGAGACCAAGCAGGTAAATTTGGTAAATTCATTTAGACTGGGGGGAGGTGAATAACTCTGTCTGAAGCAAAGCAAAAGGAATTTCAATCTTGCAGTCACTGCCAGATAAAAACCTGGAAAAAAATCATTAATCTCATTTGTTTTCATTATAGCAACACTTGTTATCACAACTTTAGTTAAGGAAGTGCCAACATTTATACCAGCAATTATATGTCAGCAAAATTGGTTTTAAAAAATGAAGTTCTTGGTACTATAAACTCCGTTATTGCTGAAGTCTTTACGAATTGCACTTGTGAATGGTACATATTCTGAATGCTTGATAGAATAAACTATTGTTAGACTAGTGCTTGGCAGGAACTGCAAAATAATATTAATTCCTACGTAAAGTGCCAACATTTTCACATATCTGATATAACGTTTTATCCTCAAAGATAGATTATTTTTTCTGCCCTATTTCTTCCATCTTTATAAGGAGTCAAGTATGAAAAACAAAATGTAAAAATTTGCTCATTTCTGTTCATCTTTTTAATAGCTCCGGGAATGAAATCCCTGTCCACGGGGGAGATCTCAAGCACAAGTGGAATGTAAATAAGCCCCGTGTTAGCAGTATACTGTACTTTAAACAGAGACCATGAAAATTAAGGCTTCATTAATTGGAACAACTAGCAGTAGTGATGTTAGGGAATCTGATGCTTGTGGCCTTCAGTCTATGTGGTAAAATACCAGTCTTTATAAAACGTAGCTAAGAGACATGAACCAATATTTCCAATAGTTCAGCATTCAATATTGCAATGATCAATAAATCAGTATTTCAAGCAGTATAAGAAAACACGTTCTTAAAGTTTAGGAGGGGTTTGCTTTGCAAAAAAATATATGTAGTGCCCTAGCCAGTTTGGCTCAGTGGTTAGAGTGTCAGCCCGTGGACCAGAGAGTCCCAGGTTCGGTTCCGGCTAAGGGCACGGACCTCGGTTGAAGTTTGTCCCGGGCCCTGGTTGGAGTCCTGCGGTGGCAAACAGTCAATGTGTCTCTCTCATGTCGATGTTTCTCTCTCTCTTCCTCCCTTTCTCCCTTCTGCTCTATCCGAAGATAAATACAAAAATGTCTTCAGGTGAGGATAAAATATATATTGTTCCTTGCCCACCAGCAATGAGCTAGCTCAAGAAATAATCCCAAAAGCTCATCAGTCTAAAGGCAGTGAAATAATTTCTAAATAAGAAGCGGCAATGCCACATTGTTCATTGAACACAAGGTGGAGGCACGCTTCGTAATTACTCTTATTTATTAAGGGCTTTGCCTGTGTCAAGCACTTTACAAATACCATCTTATTTAATATTCTTATTAATTCAGCAAAGTGAGATTATCTTCATTTTATAAATGAGAAGACTGAAGTTCAGAAATATTATGTGAAATGGCCAAGGTCACAGCCCTAGCAAGTGGCAGAGAAAAAATTCAAACCCCAAGTAGAAGCAATTGAAGTACTAGTTAATGGGCAGCATCCTGTCCCCTGGGGTTTTTGGAGACTACTATTTCAGCAGCATGACACACGTCGGAGAACCTCTACACAAATGTAATCTGAGTGTGTGTGGATTTTGAGAGAAAACCCAGAGACCCTCTGGGTTGGACCCTAGCTGCTGCTGGGGACGGCTAAGAGTCGGGAGATGGATGCAAACATGGAAGAAAAGATTTCTGAGCAAAAAACAATGAAAGGAGATAGTCTTAAAAAAACCCAACTCACTGAGTAATAAAAGGCAGTTTGCAGCATTCATTTTAATGGAGAGACTGGTATACCATATATGTGTTAGAAGAAACTATTCAATAATGGGTAAAGCTAGGAGCGTTAGCACAAAATAAATATAATTGACACATATTGACAAATTCAAGTCCTAGGCTTTGCATACCAGAGAATAAAACTCAGCCATGGATACATGGCCTGTGATGGAAGAAAACAACCTTCCCATCAGAGATTGTTAGGGATCCATACGCAGTCACTATAGTGGAGCAGAAGATGCTGCTGAGTCAGATACTGGGAGAAGGGCATTCAGAATAGGACCAGATGTGAAATACAACCATAGTCATCCTTAGCTAAGAGCTCCACCAACCCAGTCCAATGAGAAGGAACTGAGAGTTAGTATTGCAAATCTACATCATGACTGACCCATAAAACCTTGTGAATTTCAAGTGTGTATTTGTGTATAAGTCTTTTTTAAAACTACATATAATAAAAGTTCATTCTTTTTTGAATGCCCACCAGGTTTTAACAGTTCTAATCTTTAAAATAATCTTGCATGCCCTGGCTGTTTTTGCTCAGTGGTTAGAGCGTCAGCCCTCACACCAAAGAGTTGTGAGTTCGGTTCCAGTCAAGGGCACGTATCTCGGTTGCGGTTCACCCCTGGCCCTGGTCTGGATGCGGGAGGCAACCAGTCAATGTGGCTCTATCACATTGATGTTTCTCTCTGTTGCTCTCTCTCCCTCCCTCCCACTCTATCTGATGATAAATAGAAAAATATCCTCAGGTGAGGAATAAAAAAATAAAATAAAATAATCCTGCAGCCCTGGCTGGTTTGGCTCAGAGGTTAGATCATCGGCCTTTGGTCCAGAGAGTCTGTGTTCAATTCTGGTCAAGGGCGCAGACCTCAGTTGCGGTTTGGTCCCCAGCCCTGGTAGGGGTCACGCGGGAGGCAACCAATTGGTGTGTGTCTCTCTCTCATAGATCTCTCTTTCTCTCTGTTTCCCTCCCACTCTATCTGAACATAATTGGAAAAATATCCTCAGGTGAGGATTAAAAAATAATAATAATAATCTTGCAGTAACAAATATAAATTAATAATAAAAAATTTTAAATAACAAAGAATACACCCACACAAAGAGTTGTACAAAAAATAAAATAATAATAATAATCTTGCAAAAAAAAAATAGTAACATGCCTCTTTAAGTAGAAAAGGAAAAGAACCTAAGAGACTCTTTCAAAGTCTTCCAGTTACTGCCTACAAAGCCAACACTGAACCCCAAGACTTTCAGGGTTCAAAGCCCATGTTATTGCCTGTGTGGCAAGTTGCCTGTGCCCCAAAGTTAAGAATCAGCTCCCAGAAATTGGACCTAAGCATTGACCATGATTGGCTGCTTAAACCACCTCTAACTTAAGGAACAAACCTGAAATCTTACCAAACAATGTTTCAAAGTTCCATAATTTCCCTAAAATTTAGAATCAACAAAAAAGTAAGATGGCTGAAAAGATCATAGTAGTCTATGAACTTTAGAATAAGGCCATGTTTAATGGTACAGAATGGTAAAATCAGTGATTAGTTCACTCTAAATCAGATGTCTGCCATCTAATAAAATGTCCATCATTTCTCATCAATTCTGAGAAAAAGAATTTTTTGTATTTCACATCTGCAAAATCAGAGGGTGTGTCACAATTGCCATCGGCTGGGTGGAATTTCAAAGTAGTTTATCGTTACTTGTGCATGTTGGAACTCAGTTGTTATTTCTACTGACCCACTTAGACAATTACAACCCCTCAATGTATTAGTCAACATGCCATTTAAAGTCCATTTGAGGAAGGGATACAAATCATGGTTATGTTCTGAAAATATTCTGTTGACACCTTCTGGTACAATTCAGAAAGTACAGGCATCATGACTTGCAAATAAGGAGCAACTGCCTCAAAGAAATCCCAGAGGCAATATTGCAACACTTGTCAGAAATGCTCCATCATCTTTAGCACCTTTTCATTTTTTAAAAACTATGTCTCTATGTTTATTTGGACAGAAAAATAATTAAAATGAAAGATAATAAAAAAAGAGGAAGGGATTGAGATGTACAAATTTCCGTTATATACACTGTCACAGGGTAGGAATGGACAGCATAGGGAATATAGTCAATATTGTAATTACTACGTGTGGTATCCGATGGGTTCTAGATTTATTGGGGTGATCACTTCATAAGTTATATAAATGAGTAATCACTTTACATCTGAAATGATATAACATTGCGTGTTAACTGTAATGGAAATTTCTTAATTGAAATAAAATAAAATGATACTAGAAAGCAAAAATTCTAATAATACATTAAGTGATTTGCCTATGAGGGGCTCACACACCACAAATTTGCCATGGCGTAATTGTTGAAAAACACGTGCAAGTGTTTCAGATCTAGTGACAGTAATCCAAAATATTCCCCCAGGGTTCAGGTGGACATAAGTTTTATATGATCACTCCAACTGGTAAACTAGTATGCCTTCAATGGTCATCTGAAAAAACATACTTGTTACCTTATAAAGGTGAATCTGGCAGGTGATATGTAAGTATGAATAATTCTTTGTACTTCTGAGCATTCATTTATCCAATCTGTTAATAATTAGCTTGAGCATATCAAGAGAGTAATAGCAAGCCTTTTTTTTCAATATAATACTGTGCATGGAATTGTTTATAATGATTATAGGCACTTCTATTCCTGATTGGGACAAGCTTTTGATAGAATCTACTTATTATCTCTGAAACCTGTATTTAATCACGGAAACTTTATTTTGTTCTCAATAATCAGATAATTGGACTCATTAAGTGGTGTATCAGAGAAGAACAAGATTTCTAATTGTGTTTATAATGAAATATATGAGCCAATAAATAAAATGTGAAAATAGTCTATTAAAATGATTGAAAACTTCTAGAATAGAGTATGCTATACCAGGTACATAAGAATCTATTTTTACACATTAAAAAAAAAGAAAGAAATACTACATCAACGACCTGGAGGGCCCAGTGCATGGCAATGAGTGACGGCGGCTCTGAGCCAACAGTGATTCCAAAGAACTAGAGTCTGGATGTGAGCAGGTTCAGAAATGCCTTTACCACTTTTACTTTCTTTTCCTTCTGGCGTGTACACAAGACTGAAGTGTGATTTTTAAAACAACATTAAGTTTAAAGAAATCTTTCAAAACGTGTAAAATAAATTCACAACTGATAGCATCATATCTTAGTTGTGTGTGTAGTAGAAATTCATGGCAGTTTTCAATCGACAGTGTCTCCATTTTTTAATTTGTGAATTTTTCCATACATTTAAAATACGTATTTGTCTTATTTTTGTTTCCTTATGTGTGGCTATCTTTTTTTCAAGCATTGCTTCAGAAATGTTTAAATTCTTTTTAAAAAGGGACATTAGCCTCATTTTTGGAGGATTTTTAATGACGTGTTTAGAGAAAATGTTTAACTGACTTCTAAATAAGATTACCAAGCAATATGGGTTTATTATACCTCATATCATGCAATATTCATAGAACACCCACCTTGTACTAGAAGATAGCACACAGAATGTCAAGAAAATCCTAGCTTTCTAAAAGCTCACGTTTCAGTCTATGTCCACAGGATGTGCATCTGCTTTCTGTTGTGGGTTTTCCTCATTACATGACCCAAAATAATGGAAAGAATGGCTACAAATTCATAGTATATCTATGTTTTTAGGATTTCTGCTCAAATCTGTAAATGTATCCCTTTTAGGAGACTGGGAGCCATGTTTCCAATTCCAAAATTTGAAATAAAGTGGAAAGTTTGGGAGTGGGGAAAGGGAACTTGACAGAAACAAAGAAAAATCAATGTCTCCATTTAGGTGTAATGGGGTCAAAATGAATGTGTCGATGTCCCCAACCTTGTCCATGTCCCTTTGCCCTGTGCACCACAAACATTTATCATTGCCACTCAGCTCCCTCTCCCCATTTCCCACCCCATGTAGGAGCTGATTTTTTAACCAGCCTATGCTAGATTTCTATGAGGCTTACCAGATTAAATAGTCAGAGAAAGACATAGAATCAGACAGGTGGGAGAAGGAGAAGGGTCGTAGGGAGAAGAATTTCACCAAACTAATGAAAGAGAAGAAAAGTCTTTAAAGCAGCCATGAAGTGACAGAGTCTGGAAGATGAGAAGAAAGATATTTTATTAAATTCGCTGGATTTTGACATTGAAATCAACATGAAATATTAAAACATTATATAGAGAGAGTGTATAAGAAAGTCACACAATTGTCTTGATTTGTATCTAGCCCTCTCTTTTCTAAGTTGTTTCCATACTACTTCATTTGGCCTAAATGAGAAGGGTGGAAAGAAAATAGGAGGGAAGGAGACCCGAAGACGTGACGTAATGTCTACGCCGCCAAACCCGCAGAATGTATGTGACATGCGTTAGCTTGAGTTACAGATTAAAAGTAACAGCCCACTTCCCCCTTCTGTTCTTTGAGTTGCTACCTAAAATCAACCAAAACTGTCAGGTAGAAAGTTTTTTTAAAAGTAAGTAAAGAAAGAAGAAGAAGAAGATAAATGAATAGCAAAGTCAAACAATCCTGTTTTGGCTGGAGGCTGGGAAAGGAATGGGGTTATGGCAACAGGGGGAAGAGCGCAGTTATGAATGTGGGAAAGGGGAAGTTACCTACAAATGCTACTTTCTAGACCAAAACACAATTAAATATGGGAGGAGGGGATAAAGCCTGGATTTTACTATTAGATTTATTTATTATTTAGAAAAGAAACCTATAGAGAAGCTTCTGCAGGAACTTATAGAATATATCATGTGCACACAACATTTAAAAAAATTAGTTTCAATTTGTTACAAGTCTGCTTCCTTGGCTACAAGCCCAATGGACACTGGTATTTCGTGCTCATTGAGATGATTTATTGTTGACTTTGAGAATCGGATATACATTGGGCAGGCCCAGGTTGCATATCAAAAGTGGAATGATTACTCAGTGAAAAGATACAGTTCTAATTTCGCTTTATAAAGTAGCCATGCCATAATCCAGAATGAGAAAAAAGATCCACACACACGTTAAAAACATAAAAATGAATGGTTTAGAGATTAATTTCCAACTTTCACCAAAACTCTTGGGAATACTAGAAAATGACTTGGAGGTGTGCCCAATCACCAGGTTACATACTGCTGCTGCATTTCAGCTCTCTTCCTCAGAGCTATTAATTGAGATTATAGGATACACAGAGCAAAAATTGAAGACTCAGCCTGGCCGGTGTGGCTCAGTGGACTGAATGTCGTCCCATGGACTGAGAGGTCCCAGTTTGATTCCTCGTCAAGGCACATGCCCAGGTTTCGGGTTATATCCCCAGTAAGGGGTGTGCAGGAGGCAGCCAATCGATGTTTCTCTCTCACATTTATGTTTCTATCTCACTCTCTCTCTTTATAAAAAATCAATAAAAACATATTTTAAAATATTGGAGACTCAGCTTTTTACCTTTCTTGAGAATACAGATAGAATTCGGTTTTTGCGAACTAGCTTTTATGTGTATGTATGTATGTGTGTGTGTGTGTATGTGTGAATTGTGTGTGCGTGTGTTTTACATGAAGATGAATTTTACCTATCTTTTTGGACCCTAATAAAATGTAATGAACCAACCTGTTGTGGACTAACACATTTAGGACTTGAACACTCCACACATTCTGATTTTAGCACTTCTTGAAATCCAACCATAATTTTAGATTAGCCTTAATTTCATAAAAATGCAGTTGCTACTTTCCTTTGCCCCTGGCCTCTGGTGATAACATGCAAAGAATCAACACATTGTTTCATATTACTCACTTTCAAAATTATATTTCAGTTACAGTAATAGAAAAGCTTCCTTTTATACTGGCATCTACTCCAGTTTTCAAAAGCAAATACATAAAGGACATGCTTCAAAAAAAGCAAAGATGATGTAAGCTGAACTAAGTAAGCCTTTTCTGGAACAGCAGCGATAATTGCCTGCACGTCGGCCTCGGTGCATCGCTCTGGCAAAGACGGCATTTGTCAGGCTAAGCCAGTCATTCCATGTTCTGTGAATGGCAGAATGAGACCAACTTCCGCTGGTTTATTAAGTGCTTTTTTTTTTTTCCATTCTGCTGAATGAGACAGAGGGCCTGCAGGAATGATGGTTCATCTTTTCTACCCACGTGCCCAAGACTTTTGTTTTATTTCTAATGCAGACAGTGTCACCTCATTCACCATCCTCAAATATTAAATAAGAACCGTGAACTCCGGGCTACTCACAATGAATTGCCCAGGGAAAGTAATCTAATAGTTACTATCCCTCTTACATACTGCTTTTGGGTGTTATGGAGGGGAAAAGTTTCTGGTTTGGGAGCATATCTTTATTCATCTTTGTATATTCTTTTAAGTCTAGCAAGTCCCTAGCAAGGCACTTAAAAGGAATGGTGGAATCCAGTGGAAAGGGCCTCTAAACCCACTGGAGAGGCAGGAACGGGGTGATGGGAACAGCATGAAGCCAGAGTCTCTCTCTCTCTCTCTCTCTTTTTTTCATAAGGTTTGTCCTTATTTGGGTCAAGAACCCCAAATATTTTCTTTTTCTTTTTTCAATTTTTTTCTTTATTGATTTCTAAAGAAAGAAGGGAGAGAGAGAGAGAGAGAAACATTAATGAGAGAGAACATCGATTGGCTGTCTCCTGCATGTCCCCCACTGGGGATTTGGCCCACAACCTGGACATGTGTCCTGGCCTGGAATTGAAGCAACGACCTTTTGGTGCATGGTTGATGCTCAACCATTCAGACACACCTGCAGTGCGGAGTCAGAGTCTGTTAATCCTGACGCTGCCAGCTACAGGCTGAATGGACCAAGGGCAAACTTCATACCCTCTCTGAGACTCAGGTTGCTCATCTGCCAAATGGTAATAACCAGTCTCTGTCTTTCAGGATTGAAATGGGAACTAAATAATACAGTGTATGCAAGTTGTCGATTACCAAAATAAGGAAGATGCGCCAGACTATCTCTTCATAGATTTAGGTAAGAAGAAGGTCTAAGAAAAGGACACTGTCTTTCCCTCCTGCCTAACATTTACGTAGGCAAAAGGAATTCAAGCGTTGCTTTCAAGGGTGCATGCATGTTTGTGAACACACACACACACACACACACACACCCCTCAATCTCAAAGGTAGCCTGAGACCAAAGGAAATGAAAAGCCATCAGAGACAAAACTGATCTGTCCATCTGTCTTGGCAACAAACACAGGCCTCTTTCTATCTTCTTTGACAGTTGTTTCCTTGGCTCTCCTCACCCTCCATCTCCGCATGAACTGGGACAACCCCTTCACCTTCCCACACCAGCTCCGCCAGCGCACTGCCTGGCCAGTGGTGGCTGCAGCCGCGCAGAGATCCCCACACGGGACAGCTCGGGACATCAGTCCTAACTCGCGGTTCCCCAGGGCAGTGCAGTGCCCGGCCTCTGGGTGCAGCAGCGTCCCCGCAGGCTCCGAGAGAAGCAGGGCATCTATTCTACCGGAGGGTTTGGACCACAGAGCAATCTTTTTACGCTAAAACAAATACAGACAAGTTTTAGAGTAGAATGTAACATTCTCATGAATTTGTAAGACAAAACAGTGAACGTTAATGCAAACCCAAGTATGAGGGACTGGGCAGGACCCTAGGATAAACCCCGAGTGCTTCCGGTTCCCACCTCCTGAGTACACATTTCCTCAGATAAAAACATTTTATTAAACAGTGGGTGTTTTTATAAAAAGCTGTGTCCCTGAAGGTAGAATTCCACTGAGCCATCTAGCTGTTTTTCCAGTGACTGATTTATAATGCATATTAACAGTGTTAATTTTAAAGGAACTAGACAATTCATTGGGTGCAAAAAAATATGTATAATCACAAATACAGTTGGTCAAAATTTTTGAAAGCAAATATTCTCTTTTGGTCCAATTACATGCATTGATATATTTAAATATATTTTTTTAAATTATTTTTTTAATTCTCATTCAAGGCTAATTTTTCTATTGATTTTCAGACAGAGTGAGAGGATGAGAGGAAAAGAGGGGGGGAGAGAGAGAGAAAACACATTGATGTGAGAGAGAAGCATTGATTGGTTGCCTCCCTCATGACCCCAACCAGGGCCAGGTATAGAACCACAAGCAAGGTACATGCCCTTGACTGTAACTGAACCCATGACTCTGGATTGCTGGCTGATGCTCTAACTGCTGAGCCAACCTGGCCAAAGAATAATATATATTTTAATAAAATAACTTTATTGAACAAGTATCATGCAGCAAACATTATTGAGAAGCTACTCTGAATGAATCTTTTTTGGTCATACAATGGGGTTTTTCTTTCAAGAAATTCATAATCCAAATAAACACTGTCCAATAGAAATAGAATGTAAGCCACACATATAATTTTAAATGTTCTAGTAGCACTGTTAATAAAAGGAAAAATGGTAGGTGAAACCATTTTTTTTTCATCCTCACGCAAGGACATTTTCCACTTTTTGTTCAGACAGAGTGAGAGGGAGAGAGAGGAAGAGAGAGAGAGAGAGAAACATTGACGTGAAAGGGACACATCAATTGGTTGCCTCCCGCAAGACCCAACCAGGGCCGGGGACAAACTGCAACTGAGGTACGTGCCCTTAGCGGGAACCCAACCCTGGTCCCTCTGGACTGCAGGCTGATTCTCTAACCACTGAATAACCTGCCAGGGCTAGGTGAAACTATTTTTAATAATTTAACGTTAAATAATACATTTATGTCATCCAATATATCCAAAATATAATTATTTCAACTTGTAATAAAGATAAAAATACTAATACATTTAAATATATACCTATATATTTAAATAATATATTTAAAATATACAAATTTTTTTTGCAATAATTTTTTTATACAAAGACTTAGAAATTTGATATTTTTCACTTATAGTCCATCTCAGTTTCAACTAGTCACGTTGCCAGTGATCAATAGCCACATGCAGCCCTGGCCGGTTTGGCTCAGCAGTTAGAGCATTGGCATGTGGACCAAAGGTTCTCGGGTTTGATCCCCAGTCCAGGGCACATACCTGGGTTGCAGGTTCGATCCCAGGCCCTTGTCAGGGTTGTGCAGGAGGCAACCAAGCGATGTGTTTCTCTCACATTAATGTCTTTCTCTCTCCCTCTTTCCACTCTTCACTCTCTCTAAAAAAAAAAAAATTAATGGAAAAATATCCTTAGGTGAGGATGAACAAAAATTTTTTAAAAAAAATATCCACATGCAACTTGTGGCGGCTACTATGTGAATAGCACAGGCCTGGGGCATTATAAGTATTTATTAAGCACATGATTACAAAGTTGCAGGTACTGGTTCCTGAAAATACAATGGTGAATGAGATGTCCCTGCCCTCGGAGAACACATGTAGTGAAGGTGACAAGAATGATCCCCAGTGGTGAGTTTTACTGTGGAAGAATCAAACAAGGGACAGAAGGAGAGACTGGGGGGTGTGAGTGGGGGCAAGAACAGGAAAAAGAGAGCGAGTATGGGGTTCTGTTTCTGACAGGGTTGTTGGAGAAAGGTATCCCTGTAAAAATGGCATTTTAAACACAGACCTTGCATTTATTTCCTATGCCGTAGTGAGAAATAACCACAAATGTAGTGGCGTCCAACAACACAAGTATGTTATCTTACAAATTCGTTATCTGGAGATCAGAAGTCTAAAATGAGTCTTGTGTAATTAAAGCCAAGACGACTGCAGAGTTGTGTTCCTTTGGAAGTTCTAGTCCAGGGGGAAATCCCGCCTGTGCCCTTGCCAACTTCCAGAGGCTGCCCACATGCCTAGGCTGCGGCTCCCTTTCCCTTCATCTTCAAAGCCAGAGATCAAGCACCTGTTCCCCTCCTCACATTCCCTGCTCGGACCCTCCTACCTCCCTCTTTCACTTACGATTGCACTGTGATTACAGGGGGCCCTCCCAGATAATCCACGACCATCACCCACCTCAAGATCCTTAGCTTAATCACATCTGCAAAGTTCCTTTTACCATGTAAGGTAACATCGTCACGGTTTCTGGGGATCAGGACTTGGATGTCTTTCGGAGGCTGTCATCTGTTTACCGCAGACCTGAAGGATAACACATGGGAAAATAGTGTTTCTGTCTCAGTGTATAGAGCAAGAAAGGACTTAGCAAGTTCAGCTAACTGAAGGAAGATACGCGTTGCAGGACTATAGAATTCAGGAGGAAGAAAGGTGTAAAACGTGACCAGCAGACAGGCTAGGATGAGGTCACACAAGACATCTTCTCTTGGGTAAGGAACTTGGGTTTATTCTGTTATTGTTGGGAGCCGCTGGAGGCTTGTAAGTAGTAGAATCACATAATCCAGTTTATGTAATCATTGAATCAGTTCAGTCATGGGAAGAGAGAGGAACCATAGTGGAATTAGGAAAACCAATGGGTAAGGACGCCAACTGATTAAGACAGCGATGGCAGATATGGACCAAAGTATCTCGATTGTGGTGCTGTTCCTGGGGACTATATATTTATCAAAACGTATTGAACTATGCACTTACAATCATGCATTTCATTGCATGTAAGTTGTTAACTATTATACAATTATGAAGATAACATTTCCTTTTTTACAAACTGGAAAAATAACTCTGGCTTTTGCGTTTGAAAACCAAGTTGTCATTAGACCCTTATTTCCCGTGGTAGATTATACAAAACACTGCGACGGTGTTCATCTCCGTCCATTCCCCTGTTTGACCTGCCTTCCTGGGAGCTCAATAGTATACCCAATGTGTCACCCCAATTGATCTCAGGATAAAAACTCCGTTAGACTCAGCTTCATGTATGCATCCATTTTTAGAAAGAGCTAGTGAACACCTACAATGTATATCCTACTGTGCAGACACTAGAAAGCCAGTGGTCAGCAGAAGCAGACAAAATCACTATGCTAATTAATGCAATGTACAGTCTAGCAGGGAAGATAGACTTTGATCAAATACTCCCTCATCTACAGAAAAAATTATGTTAGTTATAAGTACTATGGATATGGCCCTTTGAGAAAAGGTCTGAGAAGAGAAAATACCGGGTGGGGGGGGGGGGGAGCAAGAGTGATGAAGCAGAAAAATCACCTTGCTTTGGGCATGTAAGAGACCCTGATCTTTGTCCCAGCTCTGCAGCTGACCTTGGACAGACACGTCGGCATCCCGAAGCTTTGCTTTTCTCAACTGCAAGTGAGAGGGTTGCATCAAGTGGTCCCTTCAGGACCCACAGCTTCTGAAGTTACTGAGACGCCAGGAAGTCTAATGGGGTTCATATCCCATGCTTCTGAAGAAGTAGAAACATAGGCAAGAAATAACCCTGAACAATAGATAACCCATGCCCTTGACACAAAGATTCCATAAGTAAATTCATACAAACAAAAGAGAAATTCTGCAACCCTTTACAAAACATCAGCATATTTATTAAGATGATCTCAAGCTGCACTGAAATATAATGGCAAAAAAATGCAAAAGAAAACCACCGACACAAACAACAGTATGGTGGTTACCAGAGGGGAAGTGGGATGCAGGAAAGTAGAAGAGGGTAAAGGGGTCAAATACATGGTGACAGAAGAAGACTTGACTTTGGGTGAACACACAATGCAATATACAGATGTTGTATTATAGAATTGCAGCCCTGGCCAGTTTGGCTCAGCGGCTGGAGCGTCGGTCTGTGGACCAGAGAGTCCCAGGTTCGGTTCCCGCTAGGGGCACATACGAAAAACAAACAAACAAAAAACTGTATTATAGAATTTCAAACTTGAAAGTTATGTAATCTTATTAACTAATGTCACCCCAATAAAGTTAGTAAAAGTTTTAGGTACATTTGCACTGTCATGCAACCATCATCACTGCTATCTAGCTCAGAACATTTTTATCACCCGATACAGAAACTCATAAGCTATCGCCCCATTAAGCAGTTGCTCAACCACAAGTCACTATGGATTTGTCGCTGTGGATTTGTGTCGCTATGGATTTGCCAATTCTAGACATTTCATATAAAATGAAATTATAAAATAAAAAAATTTTTTAAAACATTTAAAATGCAAAAAAAAAAAAAAAAAAAAAACAACAAGGAAAGAAATACAACCATCTACCCTCGCCAATGTTCCAGATTCCCTCGAAATTTGCACTTACTAAAATCCACCTATTTCATTTTCTTGCCCCTCCCCAGCTTATTAATCATACAAATAAGGGGCAGACAAAACATTTGTCTCAAGTATGCAAATTTTAAAAATAATGAATAACATTATAAGCCTCCTTTGTGTTCCATTGTAATAAAATCTGTTGTTTCATCAGTCTCATTAGAATAGGTTTTGACCTACCGTGGAAAACCACTCAAGTTGCAAGCTCATCTGTGAAATGAGAGGGCCGGGGGGTGGGGTGGTGACTGTTACTGTTTTCTCCCCCATGGACTAGTACATGATGCTCCATGGAAATGATCCTAATAGGTCCGCGGCATTGTCGTTTCACACGAGGGGTGGGACCTCATGCACAGGCGGAAAGCCAGGAAATGGGATGTGCCTAAATATCTCACTGATGCAGAAAGATCTTTCTATGGTTAGTGATGTGTTTTCCTAATCGTGGTAAAATTTTAAGAAAGAACTTGGAGGTCTCACAATCTTTTTCAAAAGCAGAATCTAAAAAAGTGTTATCAATGGGCATCTTGATGTAGCTTTTTTGTTATTCACAGGGGAAAAAAGTATATATATAAAAAATATATATTTTTTGCTAGAAGCATAGTCGTTGCAGAAGTTACCACCCAACCAGGTTTTCAACAAGTTATATGTTTCAGGCATACTAAAAGACAGCAAAAGAAATTTGATTTTGCTTAGATAATTATTATGTTGTTAATTTGGGACCATATGTGGCACTTATTTTTAAAATATGTTCATCCTAAATTTAAGGCCTTTAAAGAAAATGCGTAATGGGTACTGGATTCCAAGATAAAGTCTATATATTCCACAGACCTTACAGTTGCCAAGATGTCAGACCATTTTCCCAAAGGTTTCCTTCATTTTTATCTACTATTTCCACAATAAAGGCAACAAGTAATTGAATTAATAAATTAGGCGAACAGATAAGTTAAACGTTCAATTCATATATTTCTAGCAGAATGCAACAAGCTGCTTCTTGGGCCAGACAGTTCTATAGATTTTTCCTTCCTTGTGTTTATTCCATAGCATTACATAACACAGAGGGCAAACCAAGCAATTGCGATCTGCTATGGACCAAAAGATACAGTACTTCATCGGAAAGCATGTGTTGAGAAAGAAAGAAATGCGTTTGTCAGTGTGGCAAAATGTTGACCAATGATGATATTTTAATAATCATTCAGGAGGGAGATTTGAGTTTCTTTCTGATCTGAATTCTTTTCTTTCCTTCTTGGTTGCCCCTGGGATATCTCTGAGCTGAAATCAGGGCTGAGTGGGGCACTAAGTCCTGCCACAGGCCCTCACGTGGATCTGGAAAGCAGTTCGAGCCACCAGTGATCCCTTGGTTATGATTCTGCTCCTTCACCATCAGCCCAAATGTTGACCTAGTTAAATAGAGTTTGATCTGATCAATTCTCCTGAAGGCCCCAAAACTGTACAACAAACTCTGTCCTTCCCACAAGGGTTAACTTCTACTGCTCCCCTTTGTGTTTTTAAACATGTGTTTGCATTTTTACATTAATTGGCCATGATTAATATAATTGTGTTAGAGTCTAACTAAAATGCATAATATTCCATTTTAAGAAATACCACCTTCTAAGCATGCATGTCTTTAGATTATCATAAATAAAACATCAAGTTTTATTTGTATATGTAAATCTTTGACCGCATCTGTAATCTTGATTCAGGATAGAACTTTTGAAAATAATTCTGTCGAGAGGTAATAAAAATGTTCTCATCTAATTTGAATTTTCTATCTTATTAGATGTTAAGCGTTTTGCATACATTTGTTGCCGTATGTATTTCTTCTGTGAAATAGCTATCTATGCCCTTTGTTTATTTTTCTAAGTCCTAAGTTTCTAATATCTGATTTAATTGCATTTGTGATGTGCAATTAAAAATACATTTGGGGGGAAAGTTTAAAACGTAACACACATCATTTATTTCTGGAAAGCTTCCTCTTAAAGTTATTCTTTAAATATCCAAAATGTTCATTAAAATGCCATTCCAAGAACCAGACAGGCAGTCTAAATACCAAAGGTAGTGTTAGACTGCCACCTAGTATTTCAATGTGGAGCTGCTCTAAACATTCACCAAAGGTTTTCCCATACTCCTAACATGCAGAACACAGCAAACATAAAAATGTCACCATATGTCCAGAATCCAGAAAGGCTAAAGACTAATGTCAATGAGTGCAAAATCCAAGGCTCCCATTGAGGCAGAAATGAGATAGGCTTTATATACCCTCTATCTTTAAAACGTGTCACTATTTACCTTAGCTGCAATGCAAAGATCACCACTAGGCACGTCAAGAAAGCATGGGTCCTTATTCTTAGTGTACCAGAAACAGATACAATTCTCTCACATAAATGTGCTGAGTCTCTTCGGGACTCAACTTTTCAATAACACAAGCAAAGACAAAGGAAAGCCGTCCTCTCCCTTACCCTCCTCTGCAGGGTGTGCATGTTAGCAGTGCATCCTGCGAGAACTGTGGGTTTCTGAGGCTGTAAAGGTGTGTAAGGTCAGAGTCATCACTGGTCACAAGCTTGGTTTCTTCCTGGTCACCTTTCCTTTCTTCCTACCCTGCCCCCCCCCCCCCGAGGTGGAAAGTACCTCTCAGGTGGAAATGCTCGACTACATGGCTGTGGTCTAATGGAGAGCTTTGGGGGGGGGGGGGAAGGAAAGTAAGTGGTAGAAGTAAAGACTTCACAGTTGGCCTGTCTACAAGGACAGTGACAACCCTGAGTCCTGTCACCACAGTGTCCAGCTCCGGTATTGAACATGGACTACTTACTCCTGACAAATTCCTGATCTTATTAAATTTCTGTCCAGCCCATGTCCACCTTCTTCACGTGCTCCTCTTCTTCCTTCCACAGGCTGTCCATATTCCCCAAGGCAGACTTAACAATCTCTTCTTTCCTCGTACTTCTGTCTGAAAGAAGTGACTCACTTACACATCGTAAACTCTGAAGGTTTGATTAAATGATCTTTAATGCTAACCTGAACTCTCCCTTGAGCGCCAGTCAAGTATGTTCTGCTGCCTCCTGTCATTTTGAATGTCCTACCAGCCCTAAAATCATCATCCCCTTCTTCACAATGCATAACCAAACACTCACAAAATTCTGAACACAAACGTTCTCTGTTCAGTTGTTTCTCCTGCTCACGTCCTTTTCCATCAACACGAGGCTCATCAGGAACTCTTGGATCATTGTAACCCTATGTCTTTTGTTCTTTTAACCCAGATTTCCCCACGCACAAGCCCACTTAACCCCACTGTGCAGTGATAGCATAATTTTCAATGTAAACATTACCACAATTGTTTGTAACCCTGCTCCGATCCACCCTGTGTACCTGCCGCTTTAGACATCTTCCATACTGGCCTTCTTGCTGGAGTCCTAGCTCCTAATCTTAGATTCTGGGTCTTCCTCGGAATGGCCAAAATCTTCCTTTTAACCTTCTCTTTCATTCTTTCTCCCCAACCCCCTACCAGGATTCCTGTGCTCCAACCAACCTTATTTCCCCGTGATTCTGTTTACACAAGATGAACTTTACTACTCAAAATGTGCTCTGTAGATGCATATCATTGTTAATACTTGCGATCTCTTGGAACATGCAGACTCTCAGGTACACCCCAGACCTTCTGAATTAGAATCAAAAATTTAATAAGAGCCCTGGGAGAGTCATAAGCACGTAAAATTCTTGAGAAACACAAAACTTCACCTGCCAGTCTTTATAATTTCACCTATTTATTTCATTAATGTCACACTCACAATCTAAAACTGTCTTGTTTCCTTTTTATTGCCTACCACCTCACTTTGGAATAGAAGTTTGGTGAGAGCCAAGACCTCATCATATTTACTGCTATATGTTTTGAGTGACTCAATGAAAATTATTGAATAAATACATTCTGAGCTCATTCCCTTATTCTCATTTTTATTTATGCCATATACCAAATCTATCTTACTTTCTCTTCTCCTTTTCAGATCTTATCTATCCATCAAATTTCAACTTCTCCAAAAGTACTGTTTTCAAACATTCCAATCACATAGCCCCTCTGGTCTCCTAGCTCCTATAAGATCAATTCAAACACCCCATCATACAGTCACTTCCAATGTTTCTTGTGCTTATATCTCCAAGCAGAATGTACATTCGAGGAAGGAAGAGTCTGTGTTTCACCCTATTGGAGTATTTCCCTGAGTTTGACTGCATGCTGGTGAGAGCATTCATTCTATGAGAAAAGAAAGACCCTCCCATAAGAGTTACAGAGAAAGTCTATAAAAGATAAAATTTAGAAAATGGTTTGGGCAAATCTCTTTCCAAGAAGACTCTTCAGTGAAGGGACTCAGGGTGGGCCCTACAGCAAGTTGGCATTTGCTTCCCTATTATAATTGGGTAAATGCATGTTTATTTAATTCTTATAATGTAATCATATCATTTCCCAGTTATGTTTTACATTTTAATGTTATTATATAGTCTCATTGAGATTGCTTTAAAATAATTTCTTATCATAGAATGAAATTTGCATCTAAAGCTATGTTTGGAGATTCCATATCACATTTTTGCTATAGTAAGATTCAGTTTGAATTAACTTAACTTAGGACACATGAGCTCCTAGCTTCTACTTTGATTTTTCAATAAGATCTTATTTTTGAATTGGAAAGTAAGGCTATTCTCAGTGATGGCGGGGTAAGAAGTATTTATTTTAGGGGTTCTGATTTCATTATCATGTCGGGGAGATTTGGAAGTCTCGATGTGTGCTACAGTTTCTGTCCATTCTTCCCCTGTGTGCAGCCCACATCCAAAACATGCCGAGAGGACAATGCACCAATTTTGATAAAATGCCTGGAAATGCCCTGAAGAATTACACAAAGTAATAGTTTATATCACAGACACAATACAAGCTGGAAAAATTTCAAGCCTTAGATTAAACACTCATCCCATGCAATTATCTAACTTTATTATGATTTTCCATCTTTTTTCACTGTCAAGGTGGCATTTAGCATAAAATATTCATACCTTTTCACAATATTAACTAGAAAACACGTTTTATTAAAAAGTAAAAAAAAAACAAAACTGTCATTAGTATTCAACAAAAACAGATGCTAAAAATGAAGTGTAAGGTTAAGTCTGAATCCTCTGCCTAACCCACAGATCACAGAGGACCAAAACACAGCATAAGTTGAGCTATGTGACCTTGGTTTTCCAAGGGTTTGATTTATATCAAAGACAAATGTAGCCCTGGCCCGTTTGGCTCAGCAGTTAAGGCATCAGCCCGCGGTCCAGAGAGTCCTGGGTTCAGTTCCCACTAAGGGCATGTACCTCAGTTGCAGTTTGTTCCCAGCCCCGATTGGGGTTATGAGGGAGGCAGTCACTCGATGTGTCTCTCTCACATCGATGTTTCTCTTTCTCTCTCTTCCTCTCTCTCCCTTCCACTTTATCTGAACAAAAATGGAAAAATGTCCTCAGGTGAAGATAAAAAAAAAAGAGCCAAATGTAGTGTTTCCCTTACTAATCACTTACTTGGGAAGAAGAGAATGAAAATGGAATTTCTTTTCTGGACCTAGGACTTAAATTCAACAAGAAAAATGAAGTCAGTCAAAGACTAGAATTTTTTTTCTCCTAAGCCTCTGAACCGAAATTCAGATTTTGTAAAGTTCTGACAAATCGCTCATGTAATTACAGCACACATTGTAATTATAAACTGGTTGGACTGGTTCAAGTTTCTCAAGTCGGGTTGAGAGTGTGCTTTCTTTTTGGGTTATCATCCATTTATTAAGTTGTATTGCTCATTATAAGCCTCTGAAACATGTTAAATAATAGGGTTGTGGGTTTTCCTGAGAGTACGAGTTGCCTGTTTTTCTCCTGGACTTAGGACAATGTTCTCTTCACCTCCTGTGTGGCTGGGAAGCCTGCAGCATTGTGACAACTGTCTCCTGATTCATCACCTCATCCCAGGTGCCTCGCCTGCACTTGCAACCTGAGCAGCGATCCGGTGGGTCTGTTCTAGGCTGACTCTCTTGTCTTGATGTCACTCATATACTCAATGGGTGTTTTTCCCTTGGCAATGCCAGTTTTTAAATTTATGCTAGTGCAGTACCAGGGACAGAGATCTAAACCTTAAACTTCCATTTGCATATTTCCTACCAGAAATATGAATATTGCAGAGCTGCCTGATAAGTGGGGGATCATTACAGAGCATTTGAAAGTAAGTACAGAAGGGAAAGTTGTTCAACTAAAGGGAAAGAAAGGCTGAATTGGTGTTTCTGCAGAGCGAGAGATTGCAGTTTGATTTGTGTCTACCACACAACACTCATTTGATAAATGGGAATTTTTGTTGTTTGTTTGATGAGTAGCCTAGACCACTATTCTCCTAGGTAAAGGGCTTGAAAAGGACTAACAGAATTTGCAGAGGCATCTGAGTTTACATTTTAACCTATAATCCTAGAAGAATTTGGATAATCTGATTCCTTGGATGCTCTTTTTTTTCCAAAGGGTGTAATCAAAATGAACATAATTACCATTTATAAAAATTATTTAAAGACTCCATGGATTTCAATTAATAATAAGCTACAGAACTCTTAACTCCTCAGAGCACTCTAATCAGATAGGGCAAAATTAAAACTCATAAAAATAAAAAGGACAAACTTCAAAACAAGGAGACCTAAGAGATGGATTATAAATTATGGTAGGTGAGCCCTGGCCAGTTTGACTCAGTAGTTAGAGCATTGGCCGCGGACCAAAGAGTCGAAGGTTCAGTTTCGGTCAAGGACACATACCTCAGTTTGTGCATCCCTGGCCCTGGTCAGGGTCATGTGGAAGGCAACCAATCAATGTGTCTCTCTCACATCAATGTCTCTCTCTCTCTCTCTCTCTCTCTCTCTCTCTCTCTTCCTCCCTCCATCCCTCCCACTCTATCTGAAGATAAATCGAAAAATATCCTCGGGTGAGGATTATAAATAAAATCATGGTGGGTGAAATAACAGGTATAACTTCCCCCATCTTCAAATTCAAGGTTCAGTGAGCTCAGCACAAACCACTTTGAAGATTTTTACCAGCACCACTAACAGAGTCTAAAATTCTGCCTTTACAAAAGTGTCCACTTACTTGACCTATATTTGTTGAAGACCCATCTACCCCATCTACTTTTGAGATGACGTTACTCCTGTGGATCTGATCAGCATGAGAAATGGGGAAAATCCTTTGAGACTTGGAACAGCCACCTAAGAATGATCTCCAGAGAGGAAAGAAAAGAAAAGAGAGGAAAAGAGATACATCCGAGTTAACCAGCAGTATCTCCTCTAACTCTTGCTTAGTGGACTATCTTTCCAAGGACAGACTTGGTTAAAACCATGGAGTAGGGGACAGACTGACAAACCTCAGAGAGAAGGAGAGGTGGGGGTGGGAAGAGACAAACCAAAGAACTTATATGCATATATGCACAGCCAATGGACACAACAGTGTGGTGAAGGCAGAGGGTGGGAAGGAGGGTGTCAATGGGGGAACGAGGGATATCTGTAACACTTTCAACAATAAAGATAGATTTAAATTTTATACAAAAAGGAGAGATTACTGAGACAGGTAAGTCAAGTGATCTAGCCCAAGGTAACTTTTTATATATGCATGTTTTCTCTTTTTCAGAAATTAAAGATTTACACAAACATATGAAAAGGATTCAAACAAGAGACAAAAATTGTTTGCCTCAAAACAAACATTTCAACTGACATTTTACAATGGATTTGATTTGCTAAACTTGCAGAGACGAACCAGTACGTTTCAGCTCTCACAGGAAGCCTGGCTCTGATGGAACCAATCACTATGCCAGCCAGGTGCCAAGAAGTAGACAACATCCACACCTATATGCAGCAATGATGGAGAGACAGACAGAAACAGATGCTCGGGGGCTGTCATTAGCCAAGGTAGGTCAGTGTTAACATGTGAGTGACAACAGTGGCTGGTCAAGGCAAATCCGAAGCAATGAACAGGGAACACTGACAAAATTCAGAAACACGAGACTAGTAGCCAGCAGAAAAAAGAAAGAAGATGAAAGCAAATGTGTGATTTATACATGAAACATGTCATCATTCCCCCAATCATACCTCGGGTCTGCAAGAGAATATGAGGAAGGTGAAAGCCTGGAGTTTTGTCAGGGAGCACATGGCCATCACTCCCTCTCCCGTTTCTTTGTGCCTTACTATAGAATGGTCCAAATTCACTGCTTCTGTGTCCTCCCCTCCCATTCTCCATGCTCCTCTCCCATCAGGCTTTCCTCGTCCACTGAAACTGCTCTTGTCTAAGCCAACCATGAGTCAGCCCCACTCATCGATTCTCAGTCTCGCTCCAGGGCACAGTGTTTGGACCTCTTTTCTATGTATGTCCACTTTGAAGAGAATCTCATTCAGTCCCATGGGCTTTAAAAATACTGATGGTTCCCCAATTGAATGTTTCATCCTCAAATTCTCGCCGAACATCAGATTTGTCCATCAGAATGCCTATCTAACATCTCCACTTGGAAATTGAATGAGCATCTCAAAGTTAATACATCTAAAAACAAAATCTTGATTTCCACCACCACCCTCACCCCCAATACCCCGCCCCCGCGGTTTTGCCCATCTCAGAGTCTCCCATTGAAGATGTGTCTCTTTATGTCACACCTCGCATCAGCAAACCTTTCAGCTCTCCCTATTTCTCATCGCTACCATCCAAACCCAAGCCCCATATTACAATAGCTTTCTATCTGGTCTCCCCAAATCCATTTTCATCTTACTACTGATTGTTTCCCCTGTAGCAGTCTGAGTAATCCTTCTGAATAATGGCTCAAGTCATGTCACTTCTTTGCTCAAAACCCATCATTCAGAAAACAGTGCAAACTTTTTATTCTTGCCGATAAGCGCTGCGTGATCTGACCCCCCATCCACTTTTCCAATCTAATTTCCCATTAACTTTTCACTGAGCTCCATCCACACTGACCTCCTTGCTAATTTAAAAAATAATAATCCAAGCACACACTCAATTCAGAACACTGATTTACTGTTCCTGAAACTGAGATATTCTTCTCTCAAATCTCTTCGCACCTTTCTCCTTGCAGATCCTTCAAGGTTCTGGTTTACCACCTTTTCAGAAAGGCCTTTCCTCAGTCTCTGTAAACAGCACTCCCCCCACACCCCCTCTACCCCGCTTTGTTTCCTTCCTAGTACCTTCACCATTTAACTCATTAAATAGCTCTTCATCTGTGGCGATACTTCTCCAACTAGAATGTACACTTACTGAGTACAGAGAGTTGTGTGGCGTTCCTTGTTGTATCCTCAGCACTTAAAGCCATGCCTGGTCAACAAAAGCTTCCCAATAAAATAGCTGTTGTTTACTGAATAAATTAAGGCTACTGTTCCAGCTGATAATCAACTAATAAAATTGATCATATCTCAACCAAGCACTTTGGGGACCTCACCCAAGATTCTCAATTTGAAGGATCCGTAATGATACTCATGTATTCTAGTAAGGAGGGGGAAAAATGGCTCCTAAGAGACAAAGAAGTACATTTGATAGAAGGATTATAGAGATAGAAAATAGTCTTCACTAAGATACAAAGGCCATTGCAGTTAGAGGTGCCCTAATTGAGATGACCTAGCAATTGCCTAAGTATCAACAGAGAACACTGGTTCTCAGACTCCAGGGTCAAGCACCAACTAAATGGCTTTGGGAGCCTCCAGAAACCGGGGGTCCCTTTTATACTCCAAAAGGTGGCATTTCACACTCAAATATCGACACTCCACTCAAGTAAAGTAAAAGGGTAAAGGAAGCCTGCAGGGATGCACTGGAGAGAGCAGGCCACGTCCAGGGGCAGCCGAGCTGCTCAGGTCCAGCCAGGCTTTATGTGGGACAGTGGAGTACAAGGACATCTGCAGCACAGTGACAACATTCTCTGCGTTTTTACTCCCCTTTTGACTCCTGGTTCTGTGGAGTGAGCTTGTTGTCATTGCCTTAGTTCCATAGGGATCCTCTCCCCCATCCCTTTGAGGCCAACACTGTGGGACCATCACAAATAGTCTGCCTGTGGCTCCTGCCTGCAGGTCACCCTTTGCTATTTTGATTTTTAAAACAATAGTTGTCATCCATTCACTGTTAGAGACACTGTTATGTCACAACCTGTGTTGAAGTGTATCACAAAAAATTGGTTATTCCATAAGCATTAAAGGACTAACATTTGCAAATTATTTCATTGTTAATGAATAAGGTTGTTTTCTTGTTGCATACTTGTATTCTGATAGGCATCTTTAAACTTGAGATAAAAAGGTGGAGTTAACATGTAGGAAATTAGAAACATCCTATCTAGGAATATGTGCTGCATTCTAACATCGTTTTTTCTACATCTACCGTGATAGAATAGAAAAAGGTTGAGAACAGTTGCTTTAAAATTACCCCTGTAGGAACATATAATATTTTCCATTAAATCGGGACTAGAAATTTTAATTATATACAAATTTAGTCCCATTAAATAGAAAAGAATGTCTTGGCAGGAAGTCATGCCAGAACACTTAGTCTAATTTATACAGCCCTGGAAAAAATATCCCTTAACACTTTTTCAACTTTACCTCCCACTGTAGACCTTTGAACTCCAGCCACCAACTCAGATTGTACCTTTCACATTTTTATATCCAAGCCCTTGCCTATGATACGCCTCACTTCTGGTATCTATTTCGCCCTCCTCTCTCCTCTTATTTAAATCCTGGTCAACCTTCAAGGTTAAAGTGATTTTCATGTTATACATAAACCCCTCCTATACCACTAGGGCTTACAGTGATCTGCCCTCCCTTAGAGATGCTAAGACTATACTCTCAAACATTTTTCATGTAGCCTATGGTGACAGCTCTCTCTTTATGATAGGGCAGAGTGAACTAAATGTGTTGCCTGAGCATTGCAAGGGATGGACTTCTTTAGATGTTGTTGGTGCCTTTTTCATAGCCCCTTAGATGACCCCAACAGTCACTTTCAGCCTAGTGCCTTGTTCCCATACATGCTCAGTTTACTTTACCACGGCACCTACATCTCCGCCTGTCCCTAGCAGTGTTCTCAGCCCATGCACAAGGTGAGCCAGAGATGCCCATGTATTAACATCCTCAGGGACAACCTTCAATGAAGGATGAGAGTTGGTGAGTCATGTCCCAGCTTCCTCACCCTTGGTGAGAAGATCCTGAGTTGTGTCCATATAGTTCCTCAGAAAATTCTTAACATGATTACACCCTCGTTGCTCCGAACATTGACCTGATTGGATACCTCCCTTTCCTTTCTCCCCTAGGATTATATCACAAATTAACTACTAGTATCTAAATTCTTATCTCAGGGCATGGTTGTCTAAAGACACTCAGCTAAGACATTCCCTGACTATATTTTTACTTCTTTGAAAACAGGTCCCCTGTCTTATTGCCTGTATAGAGACTTTGTATGGGCTCTTGAATAAGAGAGATAGTTAATAACTCAGTAACTATCTAAACTCTGTTGGTCAATAGTAGAACTCATATTTTATTTGAGCAAAATTGAAAAACATTTTAACACTTGACTTTGTCTTGTCTTCTCTTCCTTCATATAAGGAGATCAATCTTTTATTCACATAAAAAGATCAAACTCTATTTTATAGTGCCCATAAAACACAACTAAAACTAGACAAATGTCTGATCCATTTTCTTCCCAGCCTCAGGCTCAAGGAAAAAAGTTACATATGAGAAGTTCTATATTGACTATGGTCTCTGAAATAGATATGGTGTCAGATGTTTTAGCTTTTAGTGAATATATAAGTAAATGTATTATAATGCCTCAGGGTCTCGTGTTCATTAATTATTTTAACAAACTGTTGAGATAATAGGCTTTAGGCCTCTTTGAAATAATTCTAACCAATAAGAAACAGGTTTGTGAATGAATTTTTGAGAATGGAAGGACACTAATAAAGTACATGGCATTCAGTCTGACTGGCAGTAATGGAAAAGCCAAAATAAACAAGATCATATTTATCTGTTTTTCTCAAAAAGTTGACAGTAGGTGGTCCAGGCCTATATGGCATTCAGCAGTGCCAGGGACCCAGGTTCCTTCTCTCTTGTTGCTCCTCAGTCCCTGGTTTTATTCCCTAGGTCTAAGATGGTTGCTCCAGCTTCTGCCATTACATCCACATTGCAGCTAGCAAGAATGAAAAAAGGGGAGAGGAATGTTGCCCCCCTTTAATGATACTTTGTAGAGTCAAACAGCCTACAGCATTGACCAGAATTTAGTTCTATGGCAATCCTTAGCTGAAGGGGAAGCTTTACTCCAAGCAGCCCTAGGCCAAGCTAAAAGTTAGTGATTGTATCACAAACGTTTCCCTATAAGGAGAGACTGGACATTGGGAGACAACAAGCTACATCTGTCCCAAATGTGGTGCCCCTAGAATGGCAGCAAAAGCTGCTCAGATCAGAATCTGAATTATAGAAAGTATAATATATACACAATAAGTATACATATGTGTGTACAATAAGTGTGTACAATAAATGTGAAGTACATGTAGATTATCATGCAAAAGGCCATTATTGATCCACAAACAATTTCACACTCACAGAATAGGGAGGGGAGAGGGAGAGGGGAGAGATGGGATTTCAAAATGCAGATGATCTAAATTCAGTTTAAGCTTATATTGGAATGCCATGTGTGTGCTTCTCTTAACAATCCCAGGCACTAAAAAAGAATGCCAAAGCTAGAAAATATCAGAACACACTCTAGTGTGATTTATGGAAGGATAGTCTGGGTTCAGTGCTCAGAATAATTATCTAGAACCTTTCAAAAAGGAAAACAAAAAACCCTTCAGAATTCCAAATCATATACTGGGCCAGAACAATGTTCTGAGGGACTTGAAGACAAGCAGCCATTCAAATGAACTCACAAACCAGGAAGAGGCATCAGGATTTTACCACCTACAAATGGCTACATAGCACTAGCGTTGGGGTCCATTCCTTCTGCCATTCTAGTTCCCGATGCCATGTTGGAATAAGCACACATTCAAAGACTCTACCCCGCTTTACATTATGGAGCCACGGCACCTTAGCACGGGGAAACCAGGTTTGGCATTCCGTACAAAACTGCAGGAAGAACTGGGTTTTTTTAAAAGAACATACAGAAAGTATCAGAGGCAGGGTTTTAATGGAAAAGCTTACAAGAAAAAGCAGACAAAAATCGTATTAATATTCACCATTTGGTCCTGGGGTCCTGGTATTGAGAGAGGCTGGGAGCATTGCAACTGGACCAGGAGAGCCAGGCTGGAGTATTCCAGTTCCCTCCGGACTATGCAGTGAGGTTAGACATGCCTCAGATTCGCATGGGCCATAAATTTTGCACAATGACGAGTTACCTATGTGTTGCCTCCTTGACTGACTTAGAAAATTCTGTATATAAAAAAAAAAAAATGGTCATTAACTATTTCTTTTTAAATGATTAGCAATTGTTTTTAAGAGAAATGCAAAAATGGTCACTTTTTACTAAAAATAAGAAATAAAAAAGGGCCTGGTAGGTGTGGCTCAGTGGGTGAGCATTGACCCATGCACCAAGAAGTCGCCAGTTTGATTCCTGGTCAGGACACAGGCCCGGGTTGTGGGCCCAGTCCTCAATGGGGGACATGCAGGAGGCAGCAATAGATGTTTTCTCTCTTAGATGTTTCTATCTCTCCCTCCCTCTCACTTCCTCTCTCTCTAAAAATCAATTTAAAAAATAAAATAAAAAATGTCCATCATTGGTAGGTCACTAATGAACAAGTTTTATCCTTCTTCTTGCTTTGCATTTTTGCTTGGTCAGCAACCAGTTTGAGAGCTGCATCAGACTTTATGGGTTTTCCCATGCTTTTAATTAACTTTAAAATCTTATTAGCCCAATTATTAGCAATATGTTACAAGGCACCCAGACTGCAGCTGTGAATGTGCCTTTATTAAAAAGGCATGGCCATGAGTGAAGAAACTTGCAACATTATTAGAAACTCTATCAAGGCTACAGAGATAATTCAGTTTGCAAATTGGTCCCAATTCAAACTTGGCAAGGGCATGCAAATTGGGTTTGAGTTAATTTGCTCCCCCTACCACTCTTCCCTCACAACATGTAATTCCTATGAGCAATTAGCATCAGTAGACTTTACACTGGCACTTGCAAAGGTGTACCAACTCATAACATAAGAACCAAAGGTGTGATGTTATTTTAACTTAAGAACTGATGTGTGAAGAAGGAAGAAAAATGTGCTTTTAGATATATTATCTTTCCTAAGGGACACATAAATAATACTAAATGTTACCCGGCTTGAAAAGCTCAAATATGGTAAACTGTTCTCTGCTCGACAAACCCTGGCAATTCTAAGAGGAACAAGAATGAATGTGTCATAAACTCAACCCCACCGAACATTCTAAATATAGAATCAGCTTGCCTTTCTCCACAGCTTCACCAAGAGCTCAAAGAGCAAGTTTCTTTATTGAATGTGGAACTGATATCTTCAGGTGCAGAAATATTTTGAAGGCCTTTCCAGGGCAAAGAGAAAAAAAAAAAATCTCAACCAAAGGGCTCTAGGATCTATACATTCGAACCCAGGTTCACAGGCTGTCTGAGGTCGGAAATAAGAGCACAGGAACACAGCTCTGTGACATCTCTTATATATCATACTCCAGTGGTTCTCAAACATTAAAAGGCCTTGAATCTTGGGAATCTTGTGGAAAAGACAGATTCCCTGGCCTTATCCCCCAAAGATTCGGACTCAGTACATCTCAGGTGGACCACGGGAATATCCTACACTGGAATGTTTGGTTTTCTGAGCACGGAGTATTTGGGTCTTACTTTAAGAAACACGATTAAAAAATAGGTGTATAAACAAATAACGTCTCTCTTATTTGATTCCACTGTAAGTGGACAAGTTAGCAATTATCAAAAATTCACAACAAATATGAGTAGCACGAAGATCTCTTATGCCCAATGATTTAATTTTAAAATGTCTATCCATATGGACGATTCCACCAGAATAACAGAGCACGTTTCATACCCATAAGGCAATTGAACAAATTCTTTGAGTCATTGGAACCATTCCTCAGATAGAACCGCTAGCAGGAAATAACTATATAAAGAAAGTAGTAATCTGTTAACCTTTAATATTAATCAAGAAAAATGAAACGCTTTCGTTTTAGATACGTTTGTATATTTCAGGATTCCGATAGCAACTCCTATAAGCAATTTCACAATTTACTACAAAGTGTCTCAACCGGGGCCCTGTTGACACATTGGGCGGGTACTTCTCTGTTGTCGGGAGCCTCTGCACATGGTAGGATCTTTACCAGCATCTGTCGGTTCCCAGTAGATGCCAGGAGCACAACCAAAATTTCTCCGCGTTGCCAGTTGTCCCCGGTTGAGAATTGCTAGTTTACTACTATTTCATAATATTCTTATACTACTTATCAAGTGCTAAACGCCCATTATTACAATGGGCTGATCCAATGCTATTATCACAGATGTAGCTGACATTTTCTACCTGCCAGACACTATGATTTAAAAACAAGCCACTCACGTATCCGATCTTGCTTAATCATCCTTATTCACTCTTCTTTCTGTCTTGCAGATGAAAACACAGATTTAGAGCCAGGTTAAAAGACTTGCCCCACGGTACATGGGAGAGCAGGGTCCCACGCCAGCAGCCTCGCTCAGGAGCCCACTGGTCTCTTGACTGCCTTTGCTGAGGACTTAAAATGATGTCTCTGAACCCTCCAGGTTTTTATTTCAAGACAGGAAACACTAACACAGGCATTCACAAAGAAAACAAACACCAAGCACAGAGACAGCTGTTTAACAAAGCAAAAAGACACGAAATTCTGTTAACAAATGACGAGAGATCAACCTCATTAATACTGACTTCCGCCGTTTAGAATGTGCCCTGACTCAAGAAGGGGCTGGGCTAGCACTGACCTTTCCAATGTGTGCAAAAGAAATATCTGAGAAGGGATAGCATACACCAGGTTCCCAAGGGAGTGCTTACGTACGCAAGAAAACACAAACACCCACCTCTGCACAACCCAGTTCCCACATACGCAAAGGCCAGCCCTGTTGAGAGGCTGAAGGCAGGTAACTCACCCACTTACTGCAGTGGGTCTTCGACTGGGCCACACTTGGCCTGTGGACAGTGACAGCATCTGAAAGTAATTAAAATACACATCTTTAAAAACAGTATTCAGATATGCTTTGATACTGTTGGAGGCCTCCCTGCCCCTGGGCTTAGGGACTGCTATTGTTCACTCACAGAGATTAGCACTCATGACAATTGTCTCACAAAGCCATCACTGATGGATCAGGATTGGTCCTCGAGGTGATACTATGTATCTTTCCTACCCTGATGCATTGGAATGAGCAGCTTTGGACTTGTTTTCCTACCCCAACATTTTGAACATTTAAGCATTGCTTGGGTTTCAGGCATTGTGGTAAATGCCAGGGATACAAAGACGAGGTAAACATCATCTCTCCCCTCCAAAAACGAATTTACAAACTGGTGGGGATATGGGTAAGGGACTAGACAAGTTCAGTACGTGTACGGTGACGTGTGTTGGTGAAGCCGAAGCACAGAGGAGTGACTGAAAAGGGAGACTCCTGAAGAGGGGCCCCCGGGAGAGAGCCACCGAAGGGGTGGACTCTTTCAGAACCGTAAACGCGACAGCCTGTGATGATGGCTCCTGACACTCTTTTACTGTCTTCTTCATGCTTTCCTGCGTTCACCAAAATGTATCAATTATAATATGTTTCTGATATAACTGGAAACATAGGCTAAAGAGTTTGAAAATACATGGCAAGAACGTGAAGACTGAAAATCTAGTTCGCCCTGTCCAAGAAGTCTGCTGTGCAGGGAAGGGAGGGAATAATGAAGCAGGTAGAAGGTTGTGCAGGGTCACGAAAGGGATTTCCTTTCTCTCTCGTCTCCTTTTTAAGCTGAAGGTGACCTTAGTATGCTTACGAGCTGTAGGAAAGGTGGAGGTTGAAAATACAAGGAAGCGAAGGACTAATAGAACAAAACCCTCACTCTAGACCTGGAAGATCTGGGAATCCACTTGCTCAAAAGAAAAAAATTTAAAGATTTGCAAGAGATCATTGGCATGGATTTCTGAAGAAAAGGTGGGAGTGGGTTCACCTACTTATAGGGGAGACAGTGATTGGGACCTTTGTCTGCTCCCCTGAGGGTACTAGAAAGGCAGGACTGGAGTAGGTGTGCTGTCCAGTAGGAAGAAAGTGACTGAAGTTTGCAGAATCTAGTTCAAAAGAGACTCCATCTCTGCCTGAGATTCCCACATGCCCTGGGGTGAGGGATGCTGACCCGGGTTGACAGTTTTACCAGTGAAAGCTATAAAATAATTACCACAAATTTGGCAAAATAGGCTGACTTATGAAATGAGACTTTCTTTCCTTCCCGGAGGGGCGAGGACACCTTCTTCTCCAGTGCTGGGGAAGGGAGTCCCCACGATCCTCCTCTCTAATGTCCACTTGTATCTGCAAGAAGGAGCCCTGGCCTTTCTTACTTCATTGGAAGTTGACCCAACACCAGGCTTACATCTCTCACCCTGGTGCTAGGGGAGCGAAGGGCAGAACTCAGGGGCAAGAGGCCATTGAGCTACAGCCTGGCACAGAGGGATTCAGGACCATCCTGGTCAATTTCCAGTTTGTTGGTGATGTTGCTCATTCCCAGAACTGGAAAAATTGGGTGATTCTGATGAAGACAGTCATACCCTGGGTCAGAGAACTGAGGGCTGTGATGGGAGTTCAACTTGGCCACAAAGGAAAGATGTGGCTGAGCTTGACAGGCAGCCACCAAACCCAGGGAGACTGCTAGACGCTGACTGTCATCCATGAAGTAGTTCCAGGCCTGCATCAGTCCGCGGTGGCCCATGGACTCAGGAGCAGGAGACGTACCAGCAGGGATCACCAGTCTCCCTTTCTCCCCTTTCCTCCCCAACACCAGAGAAGCAAAGGAAGGGTTTGGGGGGGTGGGGGACAAGAGACCACTGACGGTTGCTCTTACAAGTCTAGCCTGTGCTGGGAAATCAGGAGAAGGATTGTAAATTGACTAGAACTAAGTTTTAATATCTGCGAATAGACTGTTTTAATCATGGAACATGATTAAAAGTGTTCACTCAGAAAAATTTGAACTTGGGGTACCTTCCGCCCAGCAGGAAAGGTGAGTTATGCAAAGCCGAGTGGAGGCAATGATGGGGGAAGGGGCATTTCATGTGTTACCTCACAATTCGAGACTCTTTCACACTAATTATATACATATGTGAATAGATGTGTAGTTTTTAAGGTCATTATTTTAATGACCACCGACTAGGCTGCTTGTAAAAGAACTTGCATAGTTTTAATACTGAGTAATTCCGTCACTTTGTTTTACAGTGTTCTTGCAAAGGGAGATAAGATGACAAAGGAAATAGATTTGTATAATTTAACTCTTGTCTGCAACTACCGCCTTCCTTAGAAGCAAGATAGATATTTCCCAAAACCTACAAGAAAAGATGTTTTCCCTTCCTCTATTCAGGGGATGACTAAGAGACATTGGGATATCTGTGCAGAGGTCTGGCTGCTCTCTGAGGCTGGAAGCACTTAGTTCTGGAAGAGGTGGGCCCTGACTGCTCCTGTTCCCACTGCTGGTCTACCAGTAAACCCCACTCCAGCTGTAGAACACAGCCTCATGGTTCTCACTGTGTCCCTGTTGGGACCAGACAACCTGCTTTGAGTCTCTTTCCCCTTGATCTGTCCTTCACCTTCCTCCACGGGCCATCCTTCTAGCACAAAGGCCTATCGAGTCACTTTCCTGTTAGAAATCCTCAGGGATGTCCCATTGTCCACGGGCCGTTTGCAATGTGGACCAGCCTAACGCTGCAAGTTCAGCCCTGCCTCATGTCAACCTCACCCAGCCCTCACAGCCTGCCTGAGTGTCCAGGTGGCAGCCACACAGTATTTTCCCTGAACACAGTATTTTCTGTGCCTGTGTGCCTCGGTACGTGCTCTCCCAACCCCGTTCTCTGCCTAGCAAAACCCAGTCTCCTGAACGTTGCCAAAATGTCATCCCGGTCAGGGATCTTCTCTTGCTCCCCAGCACAGAGCCAAGCACACCTTGTCTGGAGTCTTCTGTCATTCGGGACATAGTTCAATGTGCTGTGGTACCGTGGGTGGAAGTGCAGTCGCTGACTCATACCACCTGCTACCCCTTTAGCAACAAATGTGCCACTGCAAATTAGATAGGGACCACGGCGGGACGGCACACGGTGCCAGGACTGGACTCTGACCCCCAGAGTAGGAGAGATGCAGCAGCCCGGGGGGCGCGTGGGCAACAGGGATCCAGGAGAAGGGAGCCAGGTGTGCAGAGGATCGAAGCAGAAGCACGTACTTCCTGTGGCAGCAAGAGGCTGCTGTGACTGGCGTGGGTGAGGGAGGAGGGGGTGGGACATGAGGCTCAGAGGGAGGCAAGGCCCAGCCCTGCCGAGCCTCAGGAACCACCCAGAAGACTCCGTCTCTGAAGAACAATCACAGGGCTTTGCAGTGTTACGACTGGGGATGACACGGTCCCTTTGGTATTTGAAAGACTCTGCCCTGCAGTGGGGAACAGACTGGAGGGAGGCCAGGGAGGATGTGGGGACGTCGATTAGGACAGAAAATAAGTGATGGAAGCTGGAATGAGGGAGTGACAGAGCAGATGGGGAGAATTTGAGTGAGTTCAAGTTGAAATTCTTCCCAGAACTTCTAGGAAGCAGACAGATTAAGCACTCATGTTAAAGACTCAAATGGTATTTTTTTAAAAAGGGTGTCACCTTAAAGTTATGATTACTCTATGGAGCTTATCATAAAGTAAAGTAGTCAAAAGTGAATTTGGTTAAATTTGACTACTGAGGAAAAAGGGGAGGATGAAATTATCCATGAATAATATAATAGAAAGAGTAAAACTATCTCTTTTAAGCTACTTAGATAAAAGAGCGATTGTATAATATGTTTTATACACCATACAATTTATCCACTTGAGTGTGCATATCAATGGTAAGCAGTATTTTCACAGAGTTCTGTAACCATCATGAGTATCTAATTCTAGAACATTTTTATACTCCGAAAAGAACCCTATACCCATTCAATAGTAATTGCCCATTTTTTTCCAACAACCCTAGCCCCAGGTAACCCCTAATCTACTTTACTGCCTACCCTGGACATTACATAGAAATGAAATCATACACTATGTGGTCATCTGTGACTGGCTTCCTTAGCATAAAGTTTTCAAAGTTTATCCATATGGTAACATGTATCAGTACTTCATTCCTTTTCATTACCAGATAATATTAAATTGTATAGAAAACATTTTGTTTATCTGTTCATCAGTTGTACATTTGTGTTGTTTTTACTTGTTTGCTATTATGAATAATGCTGCTATAAATATTCATATACAAGTTGAGGGGAGAGTGGACATATGTTTTCATTTCTCTTAGGTATATATCTGGAACTGGAATTGCTGAGTCACATGCGCTTAGTCATTTGAAGAACTGCCCAACTGTCTCCCAAAGCAGCTGTAAATTTCCATTTTTATCAATGTGTGAGGGTTCCAATTTTTCTACATCCTCACCAACTCCTGTTATTATCTGTCTCTCTGATTCTAGCCATGCTAATGGGTGTGAAGTGTGACCTCACTGTGGCTTTAACTTGCATTTCCCTGGTGGATAATGGTGTGGGGTATCTTTTCATGCACTAACAAGCTGTCTGTACATCTTTAAAGAAATATCCACTTTTTCATTTGAGGAAATGTCTATTTCCTTTGCCCATTTTTTAATTCGATTATTTATCTTGCCATCGTGTTTAAGACTTCTTTGTATATTCTAGATACAAGTCTCTTATCAGATTCATGATTTATAAAAATTTTAGCCCATTTTATGAGTTGTTTTTTTCACTTTTTTGATCGTGTACTCTGAAGTACAAATTAAAAACAAATTTTTTTATCATATCAGATTTATCCACTTTTTTCTTTTGTTGTTGTGCTTTATTATCTTTCAGAAAAGAATAATTTTCATAAAACTATAAGATTATAGAACCGAGTTGTGCCTAAAATACTTTTATATTTTTTCCTACCAGCAGGGAGAGAAGCAAAGTTCCATTTTCCTCAAGAGTCCGTAGTCATTTTCTCTAACATCTGTATTGCTTCTTCAAAGTTAAAAGACTATAACTAATGCCAGCCAACTTTATCTTTTGCAAAGGCAATTAAGCAACATTTTTCAGGCTTATCAGTTTTACGGCATTTTATTAGCTAAAAGCAATTAGAAGAACTTATCATTTTAAAAAATCACATAATTATTGACTATCACAAACCCTGTTACTTGAGAAAGGTGATGACTTGTAACACTGTTATGAGGTCAAATGAAAATAAAGAATGAAAAGAGAGCCTTAAAGGTACAGGTTACAGGAGGAAAGAAACATAAATTACAATTAGAGTGAAACAGTGTGGAACCGTAATGCATTTTTTAAGATGCTTTAAGTCAAATTAATGAAAAGGAAAAGAGGTTCAATACTTGCCTTGGTAGAATTTTGATTTAAAGAGTTAAATTATGTCTTCTAACTCAACGCATTCATTTTCAGGTAAAAGCTTTTAGGAGACAAAGTAAAATGTTTTCGAGATTTTATTTATAAAAGACGCAAGCATGAATCTAAAAGTTATACAGAAAATCTTCATTTAGATTATCTGAAAATCTACATGTTGCCCAGGGTCCTAAACTATTCGTCTTTGGGTCTCCAATGCCCAACACATGTGTCTACACTGAAAAGGTGCTCAAAAAACCGACATCGTTTAATTGCATAAAGATATTGCATTTACCTTTATACAAAGTCTCCTGAGTAAACTCAGAAGCAGCATTGGCCTCCAAGAGTCCATTATGAATATTTCTTCTCAGTTTTACATTTAATAGCAATAGGTTAATTTTTACATGTGCTTTTCCCCTTCAAGTTTCCATGGAACGTCACTGAAAGAACTCTTTTTGACATCAATTTGGTTTCACTGAGAAATAAACTGGAGCGATTCACCCATGACTGACCAACTTGGTTTGATCTGGATAACGTTATGGAATTTGCTCCAGGAGCAGTATATTACCTTTCAGCTCGAACCCTGCCATCTCGCCTTTGCCTGCTTTCAGTGACCGTCTCTTCTCCCCATTTGTCTCCCAGCAGTGGGCAGGGATCATAAGCACATGGGGAGACTAGAACAGCAGCAGAATGAACCACACATCCATCCCAGATGACCTGTCCTCTTCCTTTCCATCCTTCCATTCTCTGCACCTGCTCAAATTCAGAGCAGTTAATCCCCCATTCTCACATACATTCCTGCTTAAAGATAAGAGCCATAAGCTTTCCATGGCCTTGCTCTGCCCCTTTTCTAGCTGTGCCCCTCTGCCTAGGGTGGGGAGTCCACAGAATGAAGGGATTGTGCCCACCCAGGTCCTGAAACCCTCCCACCCCAGACCATGCTCCAGAATGCTGCAGATTGCTGCTCAAACACAACCCCAAGTCCACTTCCAGGGCCTGTGCATGAGTTTTCCCCTAGCTTCTTCTTCTATTTGGAAGAACTTCAAGTCCAACGACCATCCAAGGGATGCCTGTTTGCAACAGGGATGTAGACAGAGCCAGAATGTATGGGCTAAAGTTCCAAACATATGCTTGTTTAGTATCCTTAAAGTATGCGCTGGAGCAGAGGGTGGCTGGGGAAGGGTGTGGGCATGAGCATGGATAGCCAGTCAGGGCTCATTCTACTCATATGACTGCTTTTCAGTATGTAACTTTGAAATTGTAAAGGCCTAGAATCCAAAATTCTGTTTTCCTAGGTTATTACAAAAGAGTATCAAGGTAAAATAATAGAACATATTTTATTTAATATGGTATCTTGATTTATAAATATTTATACTTGTGATATATGGATATCTGTTTGTACTTCTGCCTTGGACCCTGATAATGTGAACAGTAGGCCTGCTAGGTTTGGGAATCCACGTTTAATTAATTCATTAAAAAATATTTATTATGTTTCTACCTGATGATAGGTCCTAGATAACAGGAGCAAACTGAACAGAACAGGTCCTGTTCTCAAGGAGCTCACATTCCAAGAGGAGAAGATAAATAAACAAGGTCTAGGTAAGCCAATGCAGGCATGCATCCATTCATTTATTTACCCACTCAGCTAACATCAATTGCCAAACACTGTTTTAGGCACTAGGGACTGTATGCAAAACAGACAAGAATCCCTGACCTCATGAAGCCTACATTACAATTTCAAATATTAATAAAATAAAGAAAGAGCCCTGGCCAGTTTGGCTCAGCGGTTAGAGTGTCGGCCTGTGGTCCGGAGAGACCCGGGTTCGGTTCCCGCTAGGGGCACGTACTTCGGTTGCAGTTTGTCCCCGGCCCTGGTTGGTCGTGGGGGTGGCAGCCACTCGATGTGTCCCTTCACGTCGATGTTTCTCTCTCTCTCTCCCTTCCTCTCTCTCCCTCCCACTCTATCTGTACAAAAAATGGAAAAATATCCTAGGGTGAGGATAAGAAAGAAAGAAAGAAAGAAAGAAAGAAAGAAAGAAAGAAAGAAAGAAAGAAAGAAAGAAAGAAAGAAAGAAAGAAAGAAAGAAAGAAAGAAAGAAAGAAAGAAAGAAAGAAAGAAAGAAAGAAAGAAAGAAAGAAAGAAAGAAAGAAAGAAAATAAAGAAAGAAATACAGATGATAAATTGTCAGAGAGCAACAGATGAACGACATTGGCCCCATAGATGAGATTGTCAAGTAAGCATCTCTGATGGGATTTAGAGGGTAGTGAGAAGCCAGGAGTGCAAAAAGCCAATAAAAGGGACTTTTATAGAAGGAAGAGCAGGTACAGTCCTAGTAGAAGGGAACTTGGCGTGCTCAAGGGTCAGAGGAAAAACACGTATGGCTGGAAGCAGATGGTGACGATTGCTGTACAGAAGAGCAGGCAACTGAGAGTGTTGTTACTCATTGTGCGTTAGGACTAAGCGCCAATCTCTGTGTTTTCTGAAGCCATCAGGAAGAGGACAATGAACGATCGCAGCAGGAAAGCAGCAGTAGTGAAGGGAGAACTTGGCCGCAGTGTGCCTCGTTGTTGCTGGCTGTGCCATGAGAGCTTGTATCAGGCATAGTGATCAAGTGAGATGTCTTGAGAAAGCATGCACTCAGACTCGAGAGTCCTCAGCAGCAGAGTGAAAGGTGTGTCAAGTCCACAGCAAACCTCCAAGGATCTATTACTGCCAGTGGATGAGCTAGAGCAACACTCGATCAATATCTTTATCCAGCAAGTCACTGGAGGTGCCTGGACTGTGGACCACAGTCAGTAGAAACTAACATACAGGCTTGTCTGTGTGCCAGGCATGGGCACCGTGCTTCCTGCTCCTTTCCTCACTCAAATGAAGTCTCACAAGTCAATGACGAAGGTATCATTGTCTCTCTTTAGTAGGAGAAATCAGGGCTTGAAAACAGAAGGTGACTGCTCCAAGTTACATGTTGATAAATAGTGGATCTCTCTGCAGGACCTGATGCTGCCTGTGTCATGGACAGAACACAGTCATTGGTCTGAAAAAAAGGAGCAAGATACATCTGAAATTCCAGGCTGGTCACTATGCCACTATGAGACCTTGGGCAAATTATTCCTCTGAGTCTCAATTTTCCTCTCTTTAGAGTGGAGAAAATTGCAGTGCCCTGTGTAACGAGTTGTGGGAGGCAATGCACGTGTGACATTATGATTGATAATCAGGTTTCCTTTTGCTCTACATCCTCGCCTGCATTTGGTGTTGTCAGTGTTCTGGATTTTGGCCATTCTCATAGGTGTGTAGTAGTGCCTCACTGTTGTTTAATTTGTGTTTCTCTGACGACATATGATGTGGCGCATTCTTTCATGTGCTTATTTGCCATCTATATATATATTATTTTTTTTGCTGATATCTTTTGCCTATTTTCAGATTCTTTTCTTCTATTATTATTCAGTTTTATGAGTTCTTTGTATATTTTGTATAGCAGTTGTTTATCACATGTGTGTTTTACAAACATCTCCCAGTTGGTGGCTTGTCTTCTCATTCACTTGATGCTTAATAGTTTTTAGTATTCCAAAACACATTGAGTGATGCAGCTTCCTAATAAAAAGAGAAAGATTTATATCATTTTCAGATTGGATTGTCAGATAAATTAATCTCTAATGTTTCATTTTCATCAATATTGATTGTGGAGCCCTTGATAAAATCATGCTCCTTTCAGAAATGAAAGGTAGTCTCCCAAAATACATTTTCATCTTCTCCAGTCAGCTTTTTAATAAAACTTCAGTTTTACATAGCAAGTAAAATTTTATCATGCACAATTTTTTTGCCTTTGGGGGCAGAAAGGATGCAATCCAAACATGTTTTTAATAAAATAGAAGAATAGGCAAGTAGAGCAGTAGAACAGAATAGAGATCCCAGGAACAGACTTCAATATACTCAACTGATCTTTGACCCAGGAGCAAAGGCAATAAAACAGAACAAAATAGTCTTTTCAACAAATGTTGCTGGGACAGCAGGACATCCACATGCAAAGAAGTATATCTGGACACAGACCTATACTCCTTAGAAAAATTAACTTAAAAGGAGTCACAGACATAAATGTGAAGTGCACAGGTATATGTAAATCTCAGGAGAAAACCTAGATGACCTTGGGAAGGGTGGAAACTTGTTAATTACAACACCAAAAGTTGGTCCTTTCAATAAATAATGATACGCTGGACTTCATTAAAATTAAGTGTTTCTGCCCTGTGAAAAACAGTGTCAAGAGAATGAGTAGAGAAGCCACACACTGAGAGACAATATTTGCAAAAGACACATCTGATGAAAGACTTATTCAAAATGGACAAAGAACGCTTAAAACTCAACTATAAGAAAACAAACAATTCAATTTGAAAATGGACAAAAGACTTTAACAGATACCTCGCCAAAGAAGATACACAGATGGCAAATAAGCATATGGAAAGATACTCCATGTCATATGTCACCAGGGAAATGCAAACTCAAACAATAACGAGATACCACTATAGACCTATTACAATGGCCAAAATCCAAAACACTGACAACACCAAATGCTGACAAGGATGTAGATCAACAGGAAATCTCATTCACTGCTGGTAGGAATGCAAAGTAGGACAGGCACTTTGGCAGACAGTTTGACAATTTCTCACTAAACTAAACATACCCTTATCATACAATCCAGCAATTCTGCTCCTTGATATTTACCCCAAAGAGTTGAAAACTTATGTCTACACAAAAACGTGCACACAAATTTTATCCATAATTGTCAAACTTGGAAGTAACCAAGATGTTCATCAGTGAGTGAATAGATAAACCATGGTGTATCCGGACAATGTAATGTTATTCAGCACTAAAAAGAAATGAACTATTAAACCATGACAAGACATGGAGAAACCTTAAATGCATACTATTAAGTGAAAGAAATCAATCTAAAAAGGCTACATACTGTGTGATTTCAACTATGTGACATTCTGGAAAAGGCAAAACTACTTGCTGGGATATGAGGGGGAATGAATAGGCTGAGCACAAAGGATTTTTGAGGTACTGAAAATACTTGGTTTAATACTACAGGGTATCTATAGATTATATTACATTTGAAAAATTGAATGTATTTTATTAAACACTGGCTTTGTAATTATTTAAATTTATGTATACATTTTTGGGGGACACCCTATATAATAGTCGATACATGTCATTATACATTTATCCAAACATATAGGATTTATAACACCAAGAGCAAACCCTAATGTACACTATGAACTTTAGGTGATGATGATGTATCACTCTAGATTTATCCATTGTAATAAATGCACTCTGGTAGGAGATGTTGATAATCAGAGAAGTTATGTGTGTGGGGACAAGGGTATATAGGGACTCTCTGTACTTTCCCCTCAGTTTTGCTGTGAACCTAAAACTGCTCTAAAAATATTGTCGTAATTTATATAAAGAGATAAGCATTAGAACTGTCATGTAAGATAAACCTGCTAGGTTGCTTTGATTACAAAGTGGTAGAGAATAACAAATATATATTTCTATTAGAGTATAGATACATTTCTACCCATGAAAAACACTAGCCCCATTCTTCATATAAGTTCATATAAAAATACTTGTTTCTGTATTATTGTGCACAAGCATAAGGAATTTATCTGGGATGTCATCAATTCTGACCATAGGCATGCATGAATGGTCAGGTTGATTTTTGACATAATAGAGGAAACTATCCTGACCATTGAATTAGGTGGAATATTTAAAGAGCATTTTTTATGGCTCCAAAATATTTTATCTTCATTAAACACCAAAAAACACAAAGCAGTGGGTAACTTCATCTAATTCCATACAAAAATTCAATAGCTACCACTCTACAAAGCATAGAAAAGAAGAGCCTATAGTAGGAGTCATTGTTGAGATAGATTTTCTTTCTGATATTATCTTAAGTTTATTTTTCCAACAGTGTTTGTGCTTTCTGTCCCTCAAGGTTCTATCTGCCAATACTAAAATAAGGTCCCATGAAAGGTCTAGCTTGTTCTTGCATTCCTGGTTGACTATGATTTACTCACCACCATTCAGGTTTTTAACAGTAATGTTCTACTACTGTCGATTGATAACTTAGCCATTGTACAAGGAAAGTTTGGGGGAGGATATAAAAACATTTAAGATTTTTACATGATTATGGTATATTCTAGGTTTGACTCAAAAAACTCAGATTTATAGGCATCAATACACAGATCTGGGGTTTGAATAACTGAAGCTGTCAGCCTAATCTAGACACAATTCTGCACAAATAATCCAAATGTGAGACAACTAGAAGCTGAATAAATCAAGTGGAGTTTCTAACAAAACTATTTAGGTAATTACTTCAATTATCCATGAGGCTTTGAATGTGAAAACTTCACCTTTGATATCTTGGAGGTAAAAAGGATTTAGCTTCTACCCAGAACACCAATAACTACAAAAAAATTATTCATTTTTCCTGCTTTGCCTATCAGCTGGAGTGTCTTTACCACGCAGTTATAAAAATATATTAGATTCAACTACTTCTGAGACCAAGCCTTGGAAATTCTGAAAAAGTGAAAATAGCAACTTCAAGAACAACAGCTTGGTTCCCATGGGAAGAAGGATTTTGTCAGGATTCTGCTGAGCCAGTGACAGACAGTATCTCCAGCATAGACAAGGCTTACATCACCTGGGAGTTTTAAAGTTCCTGCAACAACAGTGTACAGATTTTAATCCAACACGGAGAGCTCATTAAAAACAGGGATGTGCAGAGGGTGGGATCAAGGTCCAAGAATAAAGGAGAAAAAAGGAAATTAGTGTTTATTGAGAGCAAACTATAATGATAATAATACATTAAATACAATAAAACAAACACTTAACAGGGTACTTAAAATGTGCCAGGCACTGTTTTGTGAGTTTGTACACATGAGGCCCTTTAACCCTAACAACAAGCCTATAAGGTAGGTACCATCATTATCCTTCTGAGGGTGACCTCTTTTTTTGTCCTTTGCCTTCTGGATGGTAGACTCAGTTATCAAAATAAAAAAAACAAGGCATAACTCAAACACTTGAGGGAATGATACAGATTTTTTAGAAATAATTTTTCAAGAAGATGGAAGCAACAGATATCTCAGTCATCATCACACCACCCTCTTCAAACTTAGAACCTCTAGAAATTATTTTCTCATCTGAGCCTTCAGCATGAAATCTACTCAACCAGACAAAACCTAGTTGAGACCCCTTAGAAAACAGGTTAGGTACTATTCACTTCCCCTCACACATGCCTCCAGGCCATTTGATCTCTACCTTCACTGCCTATCAAGTTATTCACCCAACCAGCAGTTCTTTCCCTTGGGCAGAAATCTGAAGCCAAGGAAACTAAGTATACTCCATCCGCATCATCACATTGTGTCTCGTGCATTCTGTATGGACTGTTACTAGTTTTTCACCATGACACTATTAGGTAGGTATTATTACTTTGTGTTTCAAAGACGAGAGGCCTGAGCTTCGGAAGTTAAATAATTCAGGATTAAAACAAGGGTGACCAACCATCTCACTTTGTCTGAGACTGTTCCCATTTTAATACAGAAAGTTCTAGGTCCTTGGGGACCTTTCAGCCTTTGGCAAATCAGGATCATTGGTCATTCTAACACTAGTCAAGTGTAATAGTTGGCTTCCAATCCAGGTCTTCTGACTCAAGGAACACTTGTTGAGAGAGAGAGAGAGAGAGAGAGAGAGAGATTGGGGAAAGAAAAAAGGGAGGAAAGAAGGGTTGGAGCGAGGGAGGGAAGAGAAATAGAAGCTTCATGTTGATTTAATATCTTCATGTTATACTGTCCATAATTTACTCTATACACAGTGTGAGGTAGATAGAGATATATAGATATATGATAGATGATAGATAGATAGATAGATAGATAGATAGATAGATAGATAGATAGATAGATAATAGATAGATGATAGATAGATAGATAGATGATAGATAGATAGATAGATGATAGATAGATAGATAGATAGATAGATAGATAGATAGATAGATAGATAGATAGAGTTGGCTAATATTTGAGAGGACCAAATCATTAATAACCCATGATGGTTACTTGGTATTTGAACCACAAACACATGAACTGTCTTTACCTAGATCAGCACTATAGAGTTAGTGTATTTACATCAGAAAATATTAGAAATTCCTTCATGGTTGAAATGAGCAATATCGACACAGTGGATTAAGTGTAAGAATCCGGCAGCCCGGCAGCCCAATGCCTTTCCAAGTTGTATGCTTGCCCTCCAAATCAGTCCTGAACCCCATGGTTTCACAGAGGACCCTGTCACCTTATTCCAACTTGAGAAGTAGCTGAATCTTGCTGTTGGGATAGCACTGAATCCGCCTCCAGACAACCTCTTATTTGGAGAACTTGCTACCAGATGGCATGATACAGTGAAAGACTGAGTCTGAAGGACAAAGACTGGGACCTCACTGACTCTACAAGAGCAGGCCAGATAGTCCTTTTTGTGGGCTGACCATCGCTGATGCGAGTGGAAGATTTCAGTGTGAAGCTGTAACACTGCACATGGTTGCTAGGCTATAGAGGAAGAAGCCTCCAGCTTTTACCTACTGCAGGACCGGCCAGGTTAGCACACGTCTATTTGCATCCCTGTCCTGCTCTATAGGCAGGTTCACTTATACCACAAAATAAAAATTCTTTCTTTAATAATATATAACTGTTACTTAGTTTAGCTAGAATGACTTTAAACTGTTGTCTATAAAATAAAACTTCTCCTTCCACAAAAGCTATAATATAGGAGCTCTTGTAGAAAGACTAGAATGAGCTATGATGATAGTTACCCAGCATCTAATTAAAACAAAAGAGCCTGAAAATGCCTTTCTTATTCATGGTACTGCTAAAGAGGACGTAATGTCCTACTTTCATTACCCCAGCAGAAGATGTCCTCTTTGCTTCTGGGAAAAGGAGAGCTAATCAGAACAAAATAGGGTTGTTAAAAATCCCTCCAAAGTTCACACTTCGAGATTTGTGTTTCATTCATTGATTCTTTTATCACCTCTCTTGCATTTGCCAAACCACTAAAACCGTTGTCGGGCCAGAAATTCAACTTCTATAAAATGGTAATTCCTTCTCACTATAAAACATTTAATTGAGTTAATATTTCAAGGTTTTCATTACCATCATAAGGAAGCATTAACGATGAGGGGGGAAAAATCAGTCAGCAAAATTTCTATTACTTTTCCTTTAATGAATGTGGTCATTAGATCTTACCTTAGGAAGATCTCATGTCCTAAAGCACCTGAACAATGATGAACTAAGAGAGACAGCTGAAGCAGATAAATATATATTCTTAACCAAGTATAGGAGAGTCAATTCAGGGCAAATTCAATAGAATCTATTCCTTGAGAAGGTTTTCTACCCTATTTAACATATTTTTCCTAAAAGAAATAGGTAAAGCAAATAACCATCCACCTGCGTTCTTTGACAGGTTAAATTTCATATTTCCGTTGTAGCTTTTCAATTTTGCATATTTAATTATTTTTTAAGAATTTTTTATTGCTGAACCTGGGGCAGATTCAATAGACAACCAATTTTAAATTATCATATTTTCATTCAATTTCGAAGTGTTTTCTCACACTCGCAAAGAAACTGACATTCAACAGCTGTCCAGGGTGAAACACAGTCACCTTCAATTGCTGCAAGTATCTTCACCCCAAGTGGAACAATTGTTTATTCTGAACATGAAAACCTGTAACAAATTTAAATTAATTAGATAAATCTCGTTCCTTACCGTTTTACCTTTGCAAAGATAAAAAAATAATAATAAAATGTCCAAATGTCCAAATATACATCAGTCACAACATAATCCTGGATCATCCCCACACCAAACCAGATACTCCTTCAATCTTCAACCCATCATCAGAGACCAACAGAGTCGTTTCGTTTTATACAAAACAAAACTCACATGTGCCAACAAAGACCCAAGAGCAACAAAACCAAAAACCCTACTGCCTACTTGTTTGTTTAAATCAGTATGACTTCTTCCAGATATAAACAACTGTGGTGATCACTTTGTTGTGTGGCATATTCTTTTTATGGAACTGTTCACTCCACAAAGATTCTTCCAGTGAGGCTTAGGGTGGCACAAAGGTATTTCTGAGCTTTTTATGCTAAAGAGTAAAGACCCAAAAAAAAAATGTTTTCTTTTTTCCCTGCTCTCAATTTTAAGATTTCCACAGACTCAGCGATAAACGGCCCACCGATCTGTTGTTTCTAAGAATTCAATCTCAACTTAAACCATAAATTCTGTATAAAAATAATGGCAGCACTTGGTATATAAAAAAAAAGAAAAACAATTTTAAAAAAGGAAGGAGATTAGCATAAAGATACAAGGAGAATTGACCTATTTGCTTTGTATAAGCTTCTAAATTTTCCAAGAAAAAGATTTGAGACAGGAAAAAAAAGACAAGGTGAGATTTGAGGGGAATACAGTACTAAAAATAAAAAGTCACAGCCCGGCTGGTGTGGCTCAGGGGCTGAGCATTGACCCATGCACCAAGAATTCGTCGGTTCAATTCCCGGTCAGGGCACATGCTCAGGTTGTGGGCCAGGTCCCCAGTGGGGGCCACGCAAGACGCAGCCAATCGATGTTCTCTCTCATCGATGTTTCTATCTCGCTCTTCCTCTTTCTTCCTTTTTCTCTAAAATCAATAAAAAAATAAAAATGGGAGGTCACAGAAGTGAAGGCTGAGGGGCAACAGCTGGTTCTAGACTGGATCTCTCAGATCGCACAGGGTCAGGTCTGAACACTATACGTCCGGCAGGGTCTGCTGGACATCACGTAGACAGCAGGGAGCGTGAGAGCATGCTGAGCCTGGACATGGAAAACCAGGGCTCCACAGCCACTCCTGCGGGGTGCGGGTCCTAAGGAAAAATGAGGACAATTGGAGGGAAAAGCAGGAAAGTGTATTTCAGCAGACTCTAAGGAAGACCTTCCGAACTTTTAGAGTTGTCCAAAAATAAGATCCTATCTAGGTGTTGTACCTCCTAATGCTGGAGCTCTTCAGACAGGGTCTAGACGACCTCTTACATGAGATGCTGTCGAGGGGGTTTGCATGCTAAGCCCAGGGGTGAAGTAAGTTGCTTCTGGGATTTCTTCAGTTCTACCTTTGAATTCTGCAATGCATAATGGGATGGGTATTGTGACAGGCTGAACCTCAGAGGTGAACAGTCTATATCTGAAAATTAAACAAGAAGAAACCCAGCATAATAAAAACTCATCTCACAATGGTTCCAGTAAACTCGGTCTTATTTTTCTTTCCTAACAGTAAGTTCACAGATGGGCAGAAGCTGACAATGGATTAGCTGGGATCCCGCAAAGAGCCAGCTCCTGGGTACAAGGTGCGCATCTGGTACCCTCAGGAGAGTGCTCATGTGCAGGCACACGTCATGTCCAGAGGCCTCGGTTCATCCAGTAATAGTCAACGTATTAAATGTACACATTTTATCTTAAATTTGCGGTTGAGGTTTTTATTATTTTATTGTAAGTCTCACAAAATGTAAGGGTTCTGAATACACTTATTCCAATTTGCAAACTAAATTATACCCCTTCAAACATTTTAACTGCAATATGAATGTAATGTGTTTGATTTTCTTTTTAAAATACTTCCACTTTCTGCCTGACCAAACTTCCCACATACCTAAATAATTCTGAAAAGTCTGTGACTTTTATTCTCTGTCTTTATTAATTTACACCAATGAAGTAAAAACCCTCCTAAATAATCTCCTCTTAACTAACTTTCCAGATTAACTGACCCTCTTCATCCTCCTCTGTACACATCCGGCCTGATCGCCCAGGGCCTCTCCCTCAATTCCGCTCTTAACAGGTGCGTCAACTTCCAAAACATTTCTATTTATTTCTAAAGCTCCTTAATGTCAGGTGCACTGATTGTATTATGCTATTTAATTATCATGTCAAGTATAAAATATAAATACAAAATTTAAGAAGTTCCCCAACTTTGTCTTATTATATCTGTATCCACTCTATAGGTGATCTCAACTAGTCTCATGGTTTAAATTATTACCTATATACTTATAATTTACAAAGATATATGCATTTAGATCACTCATCAACATCTTCCCCTGAATTTCGTGTAGATATTGATAATTTAATGTGTTCAAAACTGACCTTCAGACCCCCAGCACCACCCTCTCCCCCAAATCTGCTCACCTGAGTACCACCCATCTCGGTTAATGATAGCTCCTTCCTGCTCCTTACTCAGGCCAAAACACCTGCACTCACCTTTGATGTATTCCTTCTTCACACTTCATACCAGATCGGACATAAAATCTGCTGTTTTCATGTTTAACTTGTATCCCAAATTTGGCCACTTCTGGTCACCTCCACTGTCATTCCATTGGTCTGAGTCTCCATCACCTTTTATCTGAACAGTCACAAATGTTCTAACTGGTTTCCCAACATCAAGCCTTTGACGTCCCAGTCTATTCTTAACCCAGCAGTGGCATCCTCATGACAAACATGTCATTCCTCTGCTTAAACCCATCAGCTCCCCATTTCCCTTAGAGTTAAAGCCAAAGTTTTCATAATGGCCTGCAAGACCCTCTGTGATCTGGCTCTGTGGGTCCCCTCTGAGCTCATGTCATATGACTTTCCTTCTCGATGACTCTGCTCCCCCCACACTGGTGTCCAGGCTGGTCCTTGCACATCCAGGCCCAGACCTATACCAGGGCCTTGGATGCAGCTGTTCCTTGCACTTGGGATGCCTTTTCAGATGCCTTCGAGGCCTCCTCCCCGCCCTCCAAGTTTCTGCTCAAATGTCAGCATCTCATTAAGAGCGACACCATGTAAAACTGCAAGTCTTCCCAAGCACTGCTGCTGCTTCTCATCTGATTACGATCTCCCCGTGGCAGTTAGCACCTTCCGATACTTCATAATTTAATTATATGCTGTGCGTATTGTTTGATGTCTATGCCTAATAGCATGTGAGCTCCCCCGGGCACTTCACTACAGGTGTGCTCTCTGCTGAGCTATCCCACACTCAGAACACTGACAAGTGTGTGGTACAGGCCCAAACAGTTGTCGAAATAATTGAATCTAAAAATGTTTTTAAAAGGGCAACATTTTGGAAGTATGGTTTTGGGTCTTGTATATTTGTTCTTTTTAAAAATATATTTTTTCTTTGTTGATAGTAGAGAGAGAGAAAAGGAGAGGGGGAGAGAGATAGAAACATTGATGAGAGAGAACATCGACTGACTGCCTCCTGCATGCCCCCCACTGGGGATCAGGCCCACAACCTGGGCCTGGGCCCTGACCGGGAATCGAACCAGTCAGTGCTTGGGTCAACGCTCTGGGCGCATGGGTCAACGCTCAACCACTGAGCCAGTTCTTGATTTTGTGTTTCTGAATTATTATGTCACCTATGTGGTTCTTATGGAAACCCAGAAAGAAAAGAAGTGTTATGAAATTTCTCGAAGGCGGAGAGTTTTACAAGCTCAGGAGAGAACTGTGCTGAGAGCGGCGGAATGGAAGCAAAGATGGAGTTTGCGCATCAGAACATTAAAATAAAATAGGAGCCATCCTTTTCATGTAGGTGAGTCCTTATAACTCTTTTTTAACACTCTATAAAATTATCATCCTTTCAGTTTCAGGTCTGGGAGATTTTTTCCTTTTAAACTCCTTCTGCTAAAAAAAAAAGTCACAAATCTAATAGAACAGAAACTCTTAAAGCCCCAGATACGATTAAGGCTCAGTTCCCTAATAAATGTGCAATGAGACACTGTCAGCCCTTGAAATAATGAGCTGTGATCTATGATAAATGCGCCAATAACACGTTTTCCAGGGCAGCATAATTCAGATCGGTAGGAAATAGCTGAACCGCGGCAGGATCTTATTATTACACAAATTCTTTCTAAACTCCAAACACATCTAAAATTAATTTTTTCATCACATTAACACTGGACTGTTAATCACTGGAATGTGTGCTGGTATTTGACAGACATAAAAAGGTTGATTTGCATTTTCACGACAGGGAGGGAACAGAGAAGGAGTGTGTTCATCACGTGGAATAAAGTTTTACATATCCCTGTCGATAAAATATATTGCTTGTTTACTAGTCACCGATGACTGTTAAGGTGAGTGTGCCATAATACCTTGATGAAATTCAAATTAAAAGATCTGATTCGTTAACAGTGTGCATGAATTAAGAACAATATTAACGCAATAGTCCTGTAGCAAAAAAAGCAAAATTATAAAATGCTTAAAACCCTCTAGTTAATTTCTTCCCAGATGTATTCATTCCTTCGGTCATAAATACACACACAACGTTTTTATTCAATTTCTGTGATTCCACGCTGGCGTATAGCTTAAAGTTTAAGGTAGAAATAATTCAAGGGACATGTTGCAATTACTGCTACGGCAATGGACTGTATAGGATGCTGTGGGAATACAGGTGCCAGGCAGGCTAACAGCCTCCTCCGCAAAATAAGAACTAATGGTGGTTTTTATCTCAGTAGATTAAGATGACGATTAAATGAGCTCTCACACGTGGGAGAGTTTAGGCAGAGCCTGACCCAAGGTGAACACTCAGCACACATTGGCCTTTATTACAAGGGGCATATTCAAGGCACACAGTATTAAATAGCCAGCCAGGCACAGAACTAGGCACAGAGAATACATCAGTGGATAAAACAGAGGTCCCGGCCTGTCGCATGACGCTCACCGTCCAGTGGAGAAAACTGTGTCCTCTAACCAATGTTCCAGGAGAGGGTACAAAGGATCTTGTGGAAAGGGAGAGCCAGACCCCTAACAAATCTGGGCATTCAGAAGAGTTCTCCAAAGAGCGCATTGGAAACAGAGCCGGGGATGTCCTTTCAGGACCCCGGCCACTGGATTTGTAGCCCGTCCGAGCAGCGCCCAGCAGTGCTGACCTGACAAGGCAAGAAAGCACTCTCTCCGGAAGGAGTGGTGAGCGCTCCCTGAAGTGCACGGTTTTCTAGCCACTTTGCTGCACATCTGAAACGAATCCAGAACAATATGGAATGAAAACTGTATTTGAAAAATATATAACTTAAATAAAAGGGGTGAGCCCTAGCCAGTTTGGCTCAACAGTTAGAGCGTCGGCCTGCGGACCAGAGAGACCCGGGTTCGGTGTCCTCCAAGGGCATGTACCTCAGTTGCCATTTGTCCCCGGCCCCGATTGGGGTCATGTGGGTGGCAGCCACTCAATGTGTCTCTCGCACATCGATGTTTCTCTCTCTCTCTTCCTCCCTCTCTCTCTCCCGCTCTATCTGAAGATAAATGCAAAAATGTCCTCAGGTGAGGATAAAAAAAATTATTTAAATAGAAGAGGTGAGAAAGTACATGTGGGGATAGATTCTAAGAATGCTTGACGAAGGGAAGCAGAACATAAAACTCAATAAGCAAGAGTTTGTTGGCTGAATTGAATCCTAACTCTCTGTCCCAAGAGATAGGACGTATCCCCTTGGCAAGGACCCGGGAGAGGGAGCCGACTTACTAGCAGCATGGCTCCTAGAGCATGGCCAAAGCAATGGCCGGTGCCAAAAGGACAAAATTGTGGTGGCAGATGGGGGAGGAAGGGATTTCAAAGGTTCGGGAGAGGGGGCAGGCTGCATGTATATTATGTGTGGCCCGCAGACCCTCCAGATGGGTATGTTCCATCAAAGGCCCGAGCAACACACCAAGGAATGCTCAGGCGAGAGGCCCCCAGCATCACTGAGCAGTGCCAGAGTGGCCGCCCTCTGCAGGCCTGGCTGACGGTGGCAGCAGCTGGTAGAGAGCTTGGTTCACTGAGAGCAGTCGAATGGCAGGCTGCCAAAACAATCTGGCAGGAGGCTTAACTTCCAGAAGCCTGGGGGTCTCAGAAGGGCTGTCCAAACTGGAAGTGGCAGCCGAGGGGGTCCCACCTGCACAGGTTGTGGAGCTGATTAAGAACACAGTGACCCTGGGGGGTGGGGAATAGAAGGATACTACCCAGTTTGTACATGTGTAATTGCACACTGGAGAAAGGGGACACCCAGACATTTTAAGAATGGTTAGATACCGGATCTGAATTGAGATTAACACCCAGACACCTGAAGCATCCCTGGCCTCACGCCTGTCAGAAGCCATGGAATAAATAAATCCTGGCCACACTGGGCCATGCGGTGAGTCACACTGGGCCCACAGCCCCTCTCCATGCCACTTCTCCGGCCCCAAAGTGTACAATTAAGATCAATAAGCTCGGCAGTTGACACCTCGTTCTGTGGTCTAAGAGCCAGCAGAGGGGAAACCAAAGTGGACATTTCTGAAGCTGACACCCTCTGGCCAAGAATGTAAATCAAAAGCCATAGTGCCTCTCTGGAGAATGGTAGATGTGAGTAATCTCTCTACGGATCTAAGGATGCAGGGCACCTTCCCTGTCTCACCTTTGTTCAGTTCACCAGTGTGGCTCCTGCGGAACTCAGATGAATCCTGGAAGAGGACTACAGGTTGCTTCCTGCAGGCGCTATGCTGGCTCTGGTATCTTTGCCTCTGGGATGTGGTGTGTGGCCACTGATTTGGTAAAGGTATTTATTTCTATTGCTACAAGAATAGAGGATCAGAAATAGTTTGTATTCACATGGAATAAACAACAAAATACATTTAAAGGTTTGCTCCAGGGCTACATCAACTCTCCTGCTCTCGCGCTGACACACAACAGTCAGGAGAGACCTGAACCATCTGAACACTGCACAGAATAAAACATTGATCCATTACATCAATGACATCATGTCGATCAGGCTGGCTGAGCGAGAGATGGCTTGCATGCTGCAGGCCACACACACTACAGAGCATGGGAAATCAACCTTACAGAGATTCAGAACCAGCCACATCTGCAGTGTGTTTAGTGGTTAGGGGCATGCCAAGACCTGCAGTCCAAAGTGAAAGGTAGTTGATTACATCATGCACCCCATAACGAAAACAAAAAGCAAGTGCTATGTCCAGGGGGCCTCTTAGGGATCTGGGAGCAGAATATTCCACACCTCAGAATACTGCCCCAACCCATATGCTGGGTGATTTGAAAAGCTGTGATCTTTGAGTGGAACTGAACCAGGAAAGGGTGCTGATGGAGGTCCAGGCATCCCGCCAGTAGGGAAAAACAATCTGGTAAATGCTATAATGTTGGCGAGACCAATGGTGAGAAAAGACTCTGTAAAGAGTCAGTGGTACATCCTCGTGAGAGAATAGCACCACAGGCCCTCAGGATTCTGGAGCAAGATCATGTTTTCTGCAGTGGAAAATCCTAGACCTTTTGAAAGGCAAGGCCATCCTGCTGCTTAGCCCTAGTAGAGATGGAACCACAAGTAACCATTTGGTCAGAATTACTCACCATGAGCTGAGCCTCATCATATCCACCAAGTCATTATAAGGGTCCAGCAGCAACTCATCATAAGATGAAAATGGTACATGAGGATCGAGGATGTGCAGGATCAGAGGGGACAACTCGTTCCACGATTCACATTCGACTCCTTCATCAGCTCACACCTCTCACCACATGGAGAACCTGCACGATCAGCAGCAGGAGGGCCACAAAGCCAGAGCTGAGTTTCAGGAGTCAGTTCTATTTGGTGGGGCAAGGTGAACATGTGCTATAGCCTCACTCAGGGTGCCCTAGAAAACCCTCCTCATAGGCAGAGGGCAGGTACAGCACCCAATCATCCACTTTGTAGGGAGAAAGAAGGAGTCCACTTCTTGGGCAGTGGTGAATGGCCTGGCAAGCTGGCAGAGACCTGGAAGGAAAAAGACAGGAAGACCAGAGCCGACGAGCAGAAGCAGGGGGATAGGCAGGCGGGAGTGGACAGCGAGTGTGGACACTTTGGTTTGCATTACGGTTTCTATCAGCTAGTCAGGAAGTTATGAGTCTTGCACATTTCTAATCTTCGTATTCAATATAATTGATTTGGTTGTAAGTTTGTACAATTTAATTTACAATAATCAGATGGTAATAACACCAATGTGTGTAATTTCTGGAAATTTAACAACGGGCTCTTGCAAGCAAGTGTGAGCCAGCTCAAATGCACCACCACGCCAGGAAGTGACTCGGTTGAGTTTTTGGCTAAAAGACAGAAATAGGAATCAAGATACATTTTGTCCTGTAATGAGTAAGTAAAGATAGTGAAATGTTTGTATGTTTAATTGTGTGCCTTGTGAAACTTATATTGTTACATTTTCTTCATTGAGAAAAAAAAAAAAAAAAAAGCATAAAGCTCCAAGCTTGGTGAAGATGCGCCCATGTCCATTTAAGACAACATCAGCAGCCAGTCATTTTATGGAGAAGGAAAATCTCAGACATTCATGTATTGTATGATAATGTGATTAAATGCTTGTCATTATTCTGAAGCTATGACAGAGTTCACTTCTTTGCCCTTTCTCTACTCCCCAGGAGAAGGGTCTCCTTCCACACACGGCATCAGCTGCTTCGGTTCGTAATCTTAATTGAGGTTATTTAATTTGAAGTTAAACCCAAGCAACATAAATTAAGGCGAGATTCTTAGTATTCATATCACAACTATGACTGAAAATTCCACCTAGTAAGAAGAAAACTGAACTAATTCTGAAATTTTTACTTGTTTTCGAGGGCTTAAACATTATACATGACATTATGAAATATAAATAGCTCATTCGACAAGCGGTTGAATAAACATCTAGTAGCCAAGTGAAATCAGTAAAGAAAGGGAGTTTCATTGGAAGGGCAGAATAAAATAACCATCCTGAGAGTAGCCTGTTTAAAAAGCATGCTCTGACTAGTTCATAAATTCATGGACCATCTTCCTCCTGGGCCACATTAGAGGACAAACTTTCTCTTCTCTAGAGATCCTCCTAATCTACATCCTTTCAAAGGGATGAAGAGGGTCTTTTCTAAGTAAGGTTGCTAATTTCTGGGGGAACTTCAAAACATTTCAGCAGGCTCAATTCAAAACACTCAAACCAGAGGCCACCAAGAAAAGGCCGTGTTTAAAAAGCACAATTTAAAAAAAAAAAAAAACACAGCCTACCTCGTCCTCTATCAATGACTAATATGCTTTGTACTTGGCACTTTATAAAATATGTTTTAAAAATTGTTTCTCCGCATTCTCACAGAGACCCTGTGTAATAATTAAACCCATGGATTTTAGGAGACCAGTTCAAGGTCATACAGGTTTAAGGCAACCAGTCTCTTCTTCCTTCATGAGCATTCGGTACCCCACAGTCCTCGGTAGGCTTCCGCCAAAGAGCTCAGGATGTGGCAGGGAGACAGCCTTCCTTAGTCACTCTTAGCCACTCTCAGCTGAGCAAACTAGACTTCTGTCTGTCCCTCCTTCACAAGGGCTAATGAGCAGAAACCTTTCACGGTACCCATATCTCTCCTAAGGCTATAATTAAATCATTGACTTAAAATATAATTATAAGTATAACACATCTGTGATCATTTTGCCCCTGGGGAAAATATTATAGGATACACATTAATTTATTTGCTTACATTAACTAAAGATTAATAAAGAAGCTCTTTAAGTTACAAACCAAATTAAGAGAAAATATAAGCTAGAATGTAATTACTTAAGTCACAGAGGGACCATCCTTTCAAAAGGATTCACTCCGGGGTTCCTTTGGGCTGAGAGCTTCCCAGCTGTACGTTAAATGATTTCATATACTGCACAAGGACTTCATTTACATGTAAATGCCCAGAAACATGGCTGCTACCCAAAGGGAAATGCATCTGCACTGGGCTTTGTATTTAGCAGCGAGATGGAAATGTGTGGAAAGTTCCACGCAGGGGGGAGCATCTCCAGCTGGGCGTGGCTCGACCTCCCGCGTAAACGCGAGGCCGACAGGATTCCCAAGGTTCATCTGGTTTCTCTCCCAGCCCCCAGCTGCAGACCTGGGGCTCAGTTACCTTAGAGCCCGAGGTGTCTGTCCTGCTAACAGCCGTCTCCACCGCCCCCTGCAGGAGCGCCGCTCGTTTCAACGTCAACCGGTTCCACGCGTGGCCACCAACGTAGCAGGTGCCTGGGGCTGAGTAAGGAAAGGCTCGTCCTCTCCCTTCGTGGGGTCGGTGTTTCCCCACGTGCTGCACGCGTCCTTCTGCGAGACACAAGCCAGCCAGGCACAGGGACTGAGTGAGGCCGGCGTGAGGATGGTTGTGTCGGGCGATGCTCAGTTCCGCTCCGACAGCTGCCGGCCTGCGGGCCCTCGCTTGTCCCCGGCGTTTTCCCGACAGCGGAGGGCGGCAGAGCAGATGCCGTGGGAGGGGCTGGGGCAGGGGACAGAGACATGGTTTGTAAAGACAAGTTAGACATTCGTGTGCTCTCTGTGTATTCATTGTTCATGTTTTCGTGCATTATCTTGCCTCATTCTAAGAAGATGTTGAAAGCAGCCTGGGATTCGAGTGCCACATCAGTATCACCTAGAAACCCAGAGGCAGAGAAGGGAAAGGAACTTGAGATAAGGGAGAGGATCGGGTTCCGATAACGTCATCAAACCATATACATTTGGTCAAGTTCCATCAAAATACCTCTACAGAGTAGTTCAGAAATCCCGGCGGTCTTTGGTTCCGGCAATCCCGACCGAGGGGAAAACTGCCCGCGGCACCGGCCACCTCGCAGCACGAGCAGAGCAGCCCTGCCCGGGTCTCCTGGGCCCGAGGCTCTGAGAAGCTCTTCCCTCCGCGCTCAGCTTGGGGCAACACCACCCCGGACGAAGTCAGCGCTGCGTGCTGGGGCCTCCTAAATTCCCTCATAATAACAGATCGACGGCCCCAGGACAGACCTCAGCCTGCAGAGAGGGGTTCTGGGAGCCGCAAAGCCATGTAGGGGCGGAGAGGGGAGAAACAGAGGAAGGAGACAGGAAAGAAGGGGTGCAGCAGGGTGCGCGGGGCAGGACCTGCCCTCTGAGTGCAGAGTGGGGGGAGGAGGAGGAGGACAGCGGAAAAGGTACAGGTGGCCCTGATGACCAGCCCCTTCCCCATCTGCCCTGGCATTCCCTGCCCTCCAGGAGGGAGGAAGACCTGCCCAGTCCGTTCTGGATTTGAAACGTCTGCCTACATTAGAAAAGGAAGAGCTGGAGAAACATGATCCGGGAGGCTGCGGCCTGGCCCGCAGTTCATGGCTCCTGTGCCCCAGCCTTGTTACAAGCCCCAAAATGCCACAACGAAAGGATAGTAAGAAGAGAAAGGATACCTGGGGGTTACATGAAAACCCAAGAGGAAGGGTGTATGTGAACTTGGGGGGGGGGGGGTTCCAGCAGTGAAGCCACCTTGCTGCCCAGGAAGAACTGTGGTGGGACACAGGACTTCCCGGTGCTTTGCAGAGGGTGAAATGTATGAAAAGTACAGTGCTCACGGCCGGAGGGACCACGGGGGATGTCTGCTGCCTGGCGCACCTGGACGCCCTCACCTGGCTGCCCCCAGGGGCCAATCTCTCCTCGTTCTCATGACCCCATCATGGCATGGCGCTATAGGAAGTCCACCAGAAAGACCCCCTGGACAAGAAGACTTGGGTTGGAGCCTTCAGTCATGAAGTTCTGTCCATTTTCCCTAAGAAAAAAGGTGGTCAAGGAGCAGAGCCCTGTGGGAACACAGGAGAAAGAGAAAAAATTCTAAATGAGCAATTTGGGTGGTAGCATTTAAATTGAACTTGAAAGAAAGACTATATTGCAAGCAAATGCTCGAGAGAAGAGAGCTGCATCTATCCTGGTCACCTCTGTGGCCCTGGGCTGGCCCAGTACATGAGTCATGCCTGGCGCTGACTTAACTGCTTACTGAACGCAAGGAGCCTCGGGCTTTCCCTCAGTTCCAGGGGCGACCCTGCGAGGTCCGGGAAATACTGGAGGTTGGGTCAGCTTCCCGGGTGAGTGGCCCCTGCAGAAGCACAGGCCCCACGCTTAGTAGGACCCTGCACTTGGCCTGTGTTCTGCTGCCACCACTTCGAAATTCTTAATAAGCTGTGAACGAGTGGGAGGTGTTTTCCTTTTGCACTGAGCCCCATAAATTTTATAGGAGGTCCTGGCTGTAGCTTGTTCCTTTGCTAATAGACACTATCTGGTCTCTGTGGAGAAGGTATTAACAGGGTGTTTCAGGGTTTTTAAACAGTGGAGTTCTTCCAAGTAGAGGAGGCGTCCTGTAAATTGCCTGCATGACAGATAAGAGCCTGAAAAAGGTTGCTCAGATTCATCTTCTTCATTGTTTTGTAGGCACAGATATTGTTTCCAGACCCTTCACTAATTGCAAGTTCCTTCAGAGAAGAGTTTTATCTTCCTTCACTCTACCCCCACCCCCACTCTAAGGGCTAAGTGTCATGTTATAACCACAGTGATCAAACAATGATATTAGGATCTTACAATTGCATACCTTTGCATGCTAAAAAATACTGTCATGTAAATTCTCTCATTTGATGATTGCAATAACCTCATGAGTTTGTCAGGGCAGGTGTGAAGAAAAAGCATACGCAACATTTCTGACACCAAGTGTGAGGTTTCTCCACACAAAAGTAATTCCGTGACACCAGCTGGGTGTCCTACAATGCAATTCAGTTCTGACACTATCTACCTGGAGTTAGTGTCAGATCCCACGGGTTATGGGCTCAGTCCAACGAGACTGCCCCCACTTCAGACACCAAATGCAAGTTCCAAGTTGTCTTCTGACCAACTGGCTATAAATTGGTGTTTCCATGACCCCTTCACTGGGTTTGATACTTTTCTGGAATGGGTCACCCAGGAAAACACTTACGTTCATTATGAAGGATACAATAAAGGATGTGGATGAACAGGCAGATGAAGAGATACACAGGGCAAGCTCTGGAAGGGTCCTGAGTACAGCAGCTTCTGTCCCTGTGGAGTTGGGGTGCACCACCTTCCCGGCATGGAGATGTGTTCGCCAACCCAGAAGCTCTCTGCACGCAGTACTTTTGTGATTTTCACAGAGATTTTATCACATGGGCATGAATGATCATTTACTCCGTCTCCGGCCCCATTTCCTTCCCGGAGGATGGGAGTGGGTAGAGCTGAAAGTTCCAAGTGCCTCATCAAGGCTTGGTCTTTGTGGGGACCAACATCCATCCTGAAGCTATTGAGGAGCCCTCATGTGTCTCCTCATTGGAACAAATGACACTCCCAGTCACCCAGGGAATTCCAAGGGCTTGGCGGCTCTGTGTCGGGAACTGGGTCAAAGACCAAATATAAAGAACCACAGATGCTCCTAGCACTCTCATCACTTAGGAAATGACATTTGTCTTAGGAACTCTGTGCCACGAACTGTGGGCAGAGACCAGGATATATTTCTTCTGTTATTCCACAACAGACATTTACTCTCCTTATCTACATTAGGAAACCTAAACTCAGAGCATCTTTAGTAATGGGCTCTGTCTACACTGACGACTCCTAAATCGACTTTCCAATTCTGGACCCTCTCTATTGAACCCTGAGCCTATACTTCCACCTCTTTCCAGAACCTCCACTTGGATTTCTTAATGGCATGCTTCACTCAACACCTCCCAAAGCAAACACATCACTCCCCACTCCCTCCCTGCCCCACCTTGCTCAATCCTGCTCTTCTTACGATCCTTTGTTCCCTCACGTCATCACCTTCCTGCAAGTTGCCCAAGCAGGACACCTGGAATCCGTCTTCTACCCCACCCTCTCCAACGTCCCAGGTCCACAGGGACACCCAAGCCTGCCAACCCTTCTCTGTGTATTTAGAGACTCCAGAGCCGAACACAGGATCCGGCACATACACTTCTGGTGACTTCCTGTTTGATAGCCTGGTGGCCAAAGTGACTCCCCAGGCCACGGCTCTGGCTGCTGCCCGGGCCGGAGAAGAGTGAGCACCTCTGGATTCCCTTTGTGGGTGGGGAGCCTGGGAGAGGAAGCGCTTCTCCTCCCACACGGGTGGCTGCTGGGGGAGAGATAATCTCTTACAGAAACACCTGCCTGGTGCTGTCAGGCCTTGTCATCTGTGTTCCAACTCCGCTTTTGTTGTTATATGGTTTGGGGCATTTCTCTTCAAGCCAGTATTACCACCTTAAAGCTGTGCAGAATCTGGCCACCCTCAAGTCCGCAAATGTCTCCACACCCAGAAATTTCCCGACAAGGCAGACCAGGTTTATTGAAGATGAAAATCCCAAGTGATGGCCGCAGAGAGACCAAATTTTTCAGAGAACATTGCAGAGAATATGCTGAGCAATCTTCTTATGTTATTCCAGGGAAAAGACCAGAGACTCCAGGATGATCTAAAAAGATAAGCCAAGCCCAGCTGGTGTGGCTCAGTGGACTGAGCTACCTCCCTTGGACCAAGAGGTCCCTGCTAGATTCCTGGTCAGGGCACACGATCCAGTTGCAGGCTCAGTTCCCAGTAGGGGGTGTGCTGGAGGCAGCCAATCTGTGTTTCTCTCTGACATTGATGTTTCTATCTCTCTCCCTTTCTCTTTTTCTAAAAGATCAGTAAAAAACACATTAAAAGTAAAATAAAAACAAAAATTAAATTAAAATATAAGCCACAAAGAGCCTTCTCCTGTGCTAATTCTGTAAAAAGAAAAGAACTAGAAGTTGGAAGAGCAGGAGCACAAACGAGGGAGAAAGGTGCAAAAGGAGGGTCTCCAAGGAAGCTGAATGGGAAAATAGAAGTAAATATAGAAAAGTGAGTCCTGGCCAGTTTTCTCAGTGGTTAGAGCGTCAGCCCATGGTCTTGGGTTTGATTCCCAGTCAAGGGTGTGTACCTGGGATGCAGGTTCAGTCCCCGGCTCCAGTCGGGCGCCTCTCTCTCTCTCTCTCTCTCTCTCTCTCTCTCTCCTTTTTCCTTCCCTCCCTTTCACTTCATCAAAAAAGCAATGGAAAAATATCCTCAGGTGAGGATTAACAAAAAAAAAAATAGCATAAAAAATAAAGACAGGTGACTTTTGCTGGAAAAATAAAGAAAATACAGCATTATAGCTGTATGAAAGGGTTAGAAAACCTTCATGTCTCTGCTTCCTTTTTAATATTTTTTACATTGTTTCTTTTGTAGGCTGTATTTCTCTGTTTTAAATCTCTCTCACACACATACAAACACACACTCACACATACACACAGAGGGAGTCATTCCTGTTCCTTCTCAACCATCTTAGCTAAAAACCAACCAAAGCAACTTGCCTCAACCAGGCTAAGGGAGGGAAACGGTGAGAACTCTGTTCCTGGGCCCCCTCTGGCCCCTCTACCTGGAGGGCCAGCCTCGTGTAACCATGGTCCTCAGTGTGGGACAGAAGCAGGGAATCAGTGGTAGCGAATTCCTTTGTTAAAAGACAGATGTCCACAAAGTATCTCCACAGTAGAGGAAAGAGCCCAAGCCCTTAGCACAAGCAAAAAAACATGGAGCGAGAGAGAAGTATGAGGATCCCCTCAGGAAGCTGGGGAGAAGGCTTGGAACCTTTGAGAGTTGCCAGATACAGAAAATGATGTGTGCACAGGGGGGGATGGTGGGAGAGAAACGAGACAGACTATCCCCCATCTCACCGCTCACCCAGAGTCCCCAAATTGAGCAGTCAGCCACACAGCCCGGAGCCTACAGAGTACATAAAATTTGCTTTCCTATAGAACTAAAACACACCGCATTTGGCTCCTGTAACTTCTCTCTGGGGAATACTGGAAAAACTCATAATTTTTATGTAATTTTTATGTATCGATGTTCACAGTGAAACCCTAAGAAGGCAACCACTAAAATGCTGTAACCACGGTGGAAGTCAGAAGTTAAGGAGAAGGGTGTGCGATGGTGAGACGGAGAAAGAGATAATAAGAGAAGGTCGCCTGTCACCAGCCCTGAGCATAGGGTGCACACTCGGGTCATGTCAGTTCTCAGTCTTCGTGGTGGGGACACGGGCTTGCTTGGGGGGCATCCGGCCCCGTCCACTCTGGTTTACCCTCCTTCCCACCTTGGCGGGCAGAGGGAAGAAGCCATTTGGGGACTGTTCTGAGAACCCTTCAACTTGGATATTTTTCAGGGTGCATGAAGGAGACCCACACCTTCTGATATCCCAGTGTTGCAATGACATACACAGACACTAATAGAAAATAGAGAGGAGGACATCGAATCCATACCTTGTTGTCTGCATTTTGAGTATGATCAGGAGGCTAAAATGTCTGCATGAATCAAGATGGAATGGAATCCAGCAAGTGACACCAACGTAGATCAAAGAGGAGCAAAAGGAAGTGATCTGAACAGAAGCAGGAACTAGATCTCCAACTCTCGGCTCCTGCTGGCTGGAAGAGTCCTCACCGTCTTAGTGGAGAGTTAATACTGTGCTACCCCCTTTTGGCACGTTTTGTGTCATTTGCTATATATATATCCGTGTGTGTGTGTGTGTGTGTGTGTGTGTGTGTGTGTATATATATATATGGAGAGAGTAAATAAATACACATTTATATTGCATGTGTGTGTTAAGGCCAGCATAAACTGAATGGAAATTCACTCCACAGAATGGTTTCTGTTTGGCCTAGCTAACCCTTCTGTTGTCTCTACAGAACGCCTTGAGGTACCGCTCAGGAGTGGTTCCGAGACCCACTTGAGGACTGCATGTAAGACGTGGGTCCTCAGAAAAGATGAGACAAGTGAGGAACATTCAGTGCAGAATTCCCCTTAACCGGGACTCTTCCTCTCTGGGTGTGACATCCATTATGGGTATGACAAAGCATTACGAAACCAAAGGCTGCAGGAAGGAAACACCTGTGCAGAATCACCTGGCAGCAGAAATAATGATACCTTGTGTTTACGGACCACCTTTCTTCCGAGGAGCTTACAGCCCTTGGATCGACGTTGTCTCGTGAATGCTCTCAGTTGCCGGGAACGCTGGCAAGAGCGGGGAGGAGGTGGAGAAGCAGCTTTCTTTCGGCTTCAGCTCAGCAGCCACGAGGTACTGCCTCAGTTCTGATTCTGAGATCTCTCGGTCACAGGTCTAACCAGGTCACTGAGGACGCTGTCAGAATGGTGACATAGGTTTGTGAGACAAAACGTGTGGCAAACCAGAAGCACATTTCATGGCACCAGCATCCTCGCCCTGACCCCTTCCTCAGTGCCACGCCATGCAGTGCCACCTGGTCTACTGACAGCCATCATCTCCGCCAAGTTTCAGGAGCTACACCAGGGGTACACTGCAACCAAGTTTTTGCCAGAATGTTGAACTCCCAAGTCAAAAGAAAGTCTTCCCACGTTAATCAACTCTTCCCTCTACAGCTTTATATTCCATTTATCTGCTCCACCCCATCTCTCAGCCACCCTGCCCAGTGACCTGATGTTTTAAAGAACCATATCTGGGTGTGTTCTCACCATTCTACCAATACACACCGACCCAGTACTGCGGCTGCGTCATACATCAACCCTTTCTCCCAGCTGCAGGTACTCAGATCTCAACAGGACTGTGCTAGGACGTGACCCAGGCCAGCTTGGCGGAGAGGGAGTGACGGTCCTTATGAAGGACAAGTGTAACCTTCTCACATAGAGAAAAGGCTTGTTTGAGGACGTTTATTTGGAATGTGATCCCAGAGAAAGGAGTGCAGGACAGTGGAAGGGAAACAGGGGAAGAGGGAAGGGAATACAAGGATATAGTGTTACGTTGGCCACTGTTATGGATGACTGGTGTGCAGGCCCTCTGAGACCTTCTGAAGACCCTTATAAGAACTGCATCTCAGAACTGTTCACTACGGGGATACGAGTGAGAAGCACTAGTCCATAGGTTCCCATTACTCTCTGGTCAAGGATGGTCCTATGCTCAGTAAATCTCCCACACTTGCTGACTGTACTGGTGTGAGGGCAGAGGAGTCCCTGCAGGGGTCACCCCACAGCACCAGGACAGAAGATGGAGGTACACAACGTTGGCCAGGGGCAAGGCACTCTCTGCTTGCATGTGGCAGAAGCTGGTCAAAGCTGAGTGGGCATTGCCCTCTGCAGCAAGGACTAAGGTCAGAGATGAGGTCGAGAGGGTTCTAGGGTGGTGCGCAAGGGTACCCGGAATAACCGCCATTGCCTTCCTCTTGCCTCGTCCAGGAGTTCACTCTGGTCCTCATCTTCCTCCTCCTCTCTGCCAAGTTTGACACTCACTCATCTTGGAAAAACTTCACTGGGTCACTGCTCTTTCCTGATGTCCTTCTACCTTTTCAGTTCTTTGTTTTTACCCTCTGCTGGTTCTTCCTCTTTCCAACCTTTACCTGTTATAGTGCCCCAGGGCTTAATACTTGAGGGTTTGTGGTGGTTGTTGTTATCATCAAGATTCATTTCCCAGTGTTAAAGGATTAGATACAATCTATAAACTCAAGACTCTCAAATTTATAGCTCTACCTCCGACTGCCCCAAACTCCAGATTCAAATTTCTGTCTAGGCAACAGCTCAAACTTGTCTATACCAGAACTGTTAAGTTTCCTCCGCCATCATGAAAAATGTACTTTTCTCCAGTCTCCTCCTTGATAAGCTATATTTACACCACAGCTCATAAGTTGCACAGATCTCCCTTGAAGGCTCTCTGCTCCCCTTCCTCATATCCTTTCAAAATGCACCTCGAAACTGACCTCTTTGCTGAGCATCTGAAGCTGGTGCAGAACGGTACTGAATGTTAACTGTGATTGAAATACTTTCAAAAATTTAAAAATTGGAAGAGTCAAGAAAGACGTGTAAAGAAGGGATTACTTAATTTAAATGTAGCTATTTAAGAATTAAAATGCTCTTAAGATTAGAATGGAGCCATAAACATTCTACATCTCAAGCCAATATCCTAGATTAATATAAGGGTGTTTACACACTTCATTTGCTTGGTAAGAGTCCACTGCATTGGTGGCACTCGGTGGTTTAAAAGTGCTTCCAGGTGCATTATTTAAGTTGACCTTCCAAATGACCTTGAGTTTGCTGAGCAAGCATTCCCTGCCCATTTTATGTTTATGGAGACAGAGATTTACATAGGTTAAAAACCTTGCCCAAGAGATCTGGCAACAGCTGAGGGGCAAAAAAAAAAAAAAAAAGGATTTCCAACAAGTTTTTTTACTCCAAAGTCCAGACACTAACACTCTGCTTTGTGCCTGCAAACAGCCGTGATGGTTTTTAAAGTAAGCATATTCTGAAATTTAGTATAAGAGAAAAATAATTCTCACTCTGAAAAATGTCTCATATAGAACTTTTTAGATGATCATTTCTGTCATTATCTATATTTGCCACAAGAGGGCTGACTATAGGACTCTGTGCTTAATTTTGTCCTGGTCAAAAAGAAGCCATTTTTACAGCTTAAAATAAACTTTAATGTTCTCCTTCTGATTTAGAAGTGCACCGGTCTTGATGTTTTATATCCCTGGCACAGTCAGTAGTAATTTCATACAAGCTTATTTTCAGTCATGCGGTTAAACTGCTTTGCCACAATTTGGTTCTTTTTGTTTTTATCTTCTGGTTACATATTTCAAGTTGAGCAACTACAAATACATTTTTGCATAATATTAAAAAATGCAATAGTTTTTCTTAATTAGATATAAATATATGGAAGTAATTTCTGTCCCATCTTTTAGCACCCCTTTGTCCAGAGAGGGGCACATTTTAGACCATTTTCTCAGGAAAAGGTTGGAGAGTCGTAAGGAAGTAGAAACTTTGTCAGCCATTCTGACTTTACTACTTTACTTGGATTTACAATAAAAAGCATTTTTTGTTCACTTTAAAGAGAAGACTTGAAGAAAGCAATTTTGAAAATAGCAAATTTCTCCACAGTAATGGGTTTTGCATATTTTCATACAAATACTAATTTTTTTAAATTATATTTTCCTAGCTAGACTATTAGCAGGTAGAGTAGTTCCTTTTCCATGGGGAATCCATTCCAAGACCCCCAGTAAGTGCCTGAAACCGTGATAGTACTGAACCCAATATACTATGTTTTTTCCTACACATCCACACCTGTGACAAAGTTTAATATATAAATTAGGCAAGTTCATGGATAGAAGGCTTGTTCTTACCATAGCTCTTAGCAACCTCAACATACATTCTTTTTCTCTCCTTATTAAGTTGAGAATGTTCACCTTTTCATTTCAGGAAACATTTTACGGCTGCTCCTTGGAGCACCTGAATTATCAGCATCGCTGCTCCTGCACTTTGAGGCCATCATTATGTAAAACAAGAGTTATTTGAACACAGGCGCTATGATACCACGACAATCCATCTGATACCAGGAGCACTGCTAAGTAACCAGTGGGTAGGGAGCGTCTTCAGTGTGGATGCGCTGGACAAAAGGGATGATTCTTGTCTGGGTGGGACAGTGCGGGATGGCCAGAGATTCCATCACATGATTCAGAACAGTGTGAAATTTAAAACTTGTTTATTTTTTCAATTTTCCATTTAATAGTTTCTGACCACAGTTGATTGAGAGTCATTAGAACCGTGGAAAGTGAAACTACCGATGAGGGGAATACTGTAGTCCAAATTCAGCTCTTAGTATGTGTTTAGGGCTGGTGTTGGGCTCATGAGCCTAGATTCTGGGAAGCTTCTTAAATGACCTGTTAAGGAAACTTGCTATTTTACAATGATCACCATTTTCAGATTTCCACATTTAACCTAAGGTCACAAGTAACACAGCCCACCCCCACCCCCACCCCCACCCAAGCTGATATTTTTACAGAAAAATAACTTTAATGTGTTTTAATCCTATGGACAAGGATAACCATATTTCATCAATTTTAGGATGCATAATTTTTCACATCTTAACATATCTGAAAGTGGCATATATCTCACTATAAATGGCATCTTACAATTAAAATTGGGAGCATTTGGCTCTTTCTCGGTAGAATACGCACAACAAAAAAAGAAATAATGATGCATCTTAGAATTAATAGCTTGTTAAACTTGATGAAATGTAGCATCACAAAAAGGCACCAGAAATAACAGGAATGAGTTGAGCTCCTGAAACAGCACCTTGCCTGTGCCCAGTAGGAAGAAGACCTCTGTTAGGTGATGGTCATGGGCAATTGAATAGGTTTGAACTGAGTGTTTCATCTCCAACTTACTAAGACTAAATAGTGATGGTGCACTTGGTTGCACCCAATTAAACACAGAGTGCTGTGTCTGCTGATTGTGAAGCAAGGTTTTCCAGTAGCTCTCATTCTGATACAAACAGGCTTAGAGTTGGCTTCACATAGACTTGAAGGAGTAAAGGAAAAAATGCTGAGTTATATCATAAAAGGCTTAGTTACTTATTTCAAGTACCTTTGGCGATGTCATATAGTCTAACTCAAGAAAGTGAGGATGAAAGTAATTGTCTAGGTCACGGTTTCTCAACCCCAGCATGACTGACATCTTGTTGGGGTCACAGGACTTGTCCAACACACTGGAGGATGTTCACAGCATCCCTGGCCTCAACCACTAGATGTCATCAGCAGCATCCTCCCCCGACCTCGCAGTTTTGACATCAGAAATGTCTTCAGATATTGACAAATTCCCCCTGGAGAGAAGGGGGCGCCATGATTGAGACCCACTGCTCTGGGTCTTTTTCCATTCCATGGCATTTCCCAAAAATTCAGATGAGGGATATAGATAATTAAACATAAAAATAAACATCCTTTGAAAAACCTCCCTTGAAATGATCGAGGTGATCTGAAGCTTCAAAGATATCTTCAAGCATTTGGGTTAACAAAATTCCTGTACACTCAAGATTAGAAAACATCTACACATTGCCTTTGAATGTATAATTTAAAATATATACACCATTTACTATCAAACTTTTATCTGTACTATTTTTGAAAGCATAGTTTGATATGTAAATAGTAAAAAGTGAATCTGGCCCAGCCCGTGTAGCTCACTGGTTGAGTTTCGACCCATACACCAAGAGGTTGCTGGTTCGATTCCCAGTCAGGGCACATGCCCAGGTTGTGGGCCTGATCCCCAGTGGGGGGCATGCAGGAGGCGGCCAGTCGATGTTCTCTCTCATCGATGTTTCTGCCTCTCTCTTTCTCTCTCTCCTTCCCTCTCTCTAATATATATATATATATATATATATATATATATATATATATATAATTTTGTTTTAAAGTGAATCTGAAAAAATAAAGTGGTTGATTTGTCTGATGAAATTTTGGGTGTTTTCCATCATTGTTGTTATTTATGCCATAAGTAATTAAATATGTCCTGTTACTGGTTGTCTGATAATAACTAATAAAGATCAAAGTACTGAAACCTGCATAATTTTATTAACCAATATCACCCCCATAAATTCAATTAAAATAAAATAAATAACAACACCTAAGGCAAGAGAAACAAACAAAAAAATTAACACATGAGACTACATCAAACTAAAAAGCTTCTGCACAGCAAAGGAAACAAGCATCAAAACGGAGAGGGATCCCACTGTATGGGAGACCATAATCACCAATGGTGCATCAGATAAGAAGTTAATTTCCAAAATACATAGAGTGCTCATACAACTCCACAAAAGGAAGATAAAGAACCCAATTTAAAAATGGGCAGAGGACCTAAATAGATACCTCTCTAAAAAGGACATACAAATGGTCAAGAGACATATGAAGAAATGCTCAATGTCACTAATCATCAGAGAGATGCAAATTAAAACAACTATGAGGCATCACCTCATACCTGTCAGAATGGCCACCATCAACAAATCATCAAACAAGTGTTGGCGAGGGTGTGGAGAAAAGGGGACTCTAGTACACTGCTGGTGGAAATGCAGACTGGTGCAGCCACTATGGAAAATACTATGGTATTACCTCAAAAAGTTAAAAATTGAACTGCTATTTGACCCAGTGATCCCACTTCTAGGAATATACCTTAAGAAACCTGAAACACCAATCAGAAAGAATATAGGTACCCCCATGTTCATAGCAGCACTATTTACAATAACTAAAATCTGGAAACCACCCAAGTGTCCATCAGTAGATGAGTGGATAAAAAAGCGGTGGTACATATACATAATGGAGTACTATGCAGCTGTAAGAAAGTTCTCTTATCCTTTGAGATGACATGGAAGGACCTGAAGAGTATTATGCTAAGCAAAACAATCCAAGCAGAGAAAGACAAATATCACATGATCTCACTTATTTGTGGAATATAATGAACTAAACAAACTGCTGAACAACATTAACCCAGAGACATAGAGGTGGGGTTCAGACTGACAAAACTCAGAGGAGGGGGGCTTGGGGGGGTGAGATAAACCTCAGAACTTACATGCATGTATGCATGACCAATGAACATAGACAACAAAGCTGGGGATGGGGCAGGGGGGGGGAGGAAGGTGTCAATGGGGGAAAATGAGAAACATCTATAACAAAAACAAATTAATATATAAAAAATAAAAATAAAACAAAATAAATAAGCAAATAAAGCACAGAGATTCAATAACTAAGTGAGCGAAGGATGAGAGCAGACGATTCACTTTAAAGGAGGAAGAGTTGGACAACAACATCCAAAAATAAGATCCAAATGAAGGTGTCAGAATGATTCAATACCACTGAATCACATCTAGCATCTTCTAAGTGATTGCTAAGTACCAGGCACAGGGATATGCTTTCTATGTATGGACCCATTATTGACCCATTTAATACTTACAACAATCCTGAGAGTTAGGCATTATTTCCATGATGAAAACTCGACTTAGCCCAAATTATACAGTTTGTAAGTAGCGTAAACCAGAATCAAGCTCTGGGCTCCCTGTCTTCCTACAATAGCACTCCCGACCTCCACACAGCAACGCACTGAGTTACTTCCCTGTCTGGATTCTACATCCCAGCTGGACGGTCGACTCAGAGTTGCTAGCCATGCGCCTTGCATTCCCGCGTCCATGCCTTTGCTCCTGCTGCCCTCCCCCTGGAAAGTTTACTTCCCTCTACCTTCTTCTTCTTTTTTAAAAAAAATTTATTTATTTTTATTCAAGTAATTAATTTATTTTTGTTTTCTCCTTTTCCCCCCACTGATTCCCCCCACCCCCCTCCCTGCCCTGTCCCCAGCTTTGTTGTCCATGTCCACTGTTCATGCACACATGCATATAAGTTCTGTGGTTTAGCTCTCCCCCACCACCCCCTCTTCTGGGGATTGTCACCACCCCCACTTCTATGTCTCTGGGACTATCCCATTACTCAGACTGTTATGTTCATTATATTACACAAATAAGTGAGATTATATGATACGTGTCTTTCTCTGGCTTGTTTTGCTTAGGATAATACTTTCCAGGTCTCCCCATGTCATGTCATCTCAAAGGATAAGAGATCTTTCTTTCTTACAGCTGCATAGTACTCCATTGTGTATATGTACCACTGCTTTTTTATCCATTCTTCTACTGATGGACACTTGGGCTGTATCCAGATCTTAGCTATTGTAAATAGTGCTGCTACAAATATGGGGGTACATATATTCTTTCTGATTGGTGTTTCAGGCTTCTTAGGGTATATTCCTAGAAGTAGGATCACTGGATCAAATGGAAGTTCAATTTTTAATTTTTTGAGGTAACACCATACTGTTTTCCATAGTGGCTGCACCAGTCTGCATTCCCACCAGCAGTGTACTAGAGTCCCCTTTTCTCCACACCCTCGCCGACACTTGTTTGATGATTTGTTGATGGCGGCCATTCTGACAGATATGAGGTGATACCTCATTGTTGTCTACCTTCTTCTTTAACAGTGTCTTTCCTTCCATGCTTAGCTTTAAGTCCCTTCTCTCAGCGAAATTCTCTTAAGATTCTTCTAGCCACAGTGACCTTCCTTTTCTCTAAACACCTTTTACTGTAAGCTTAATGAGACATTTGTTGTAGGTGGGATCTTAATTTCTAACTCCTGATAATAGTTCTTATGCATATGCCCTTTAGCAAAGAGTTTTAAATAAATTATATCATTATCCTGAACACAAATCTGTTTTTTCTTACCATCATTTTGCAGATTAAGGAGTCAAAGGGTCAGAGTTAACTGGGTTGTTTAAGGAGCCACTTGGTCTAAGTGACAGACTGGAACTCAAAGTCTTCAAGCTGCAAACCTCATGTTCTTCCTTTGAAGCCAGGCTACGGGTATTTATACATTCACGGGCTACAGGTAAATATGTCCGTCTCACCAACTGGACTGCAATTTCCACGTTTTAAGAGCTTCCACTCCCTTCACTCCTACCCCAGTACTTAGCAGGCATGTGGAGTGGCATCTGCTGAATGACCGTTCCTCCTGGACCTCAGAGCACACGGCAGCGATCCTCACAGTACCACGTGTGCCAGCCCCCTTGTATGCCAGGCACTACCCTCAGCACTGTGCAGGGACTGCCGACGAGGAGACTGAGCGCTGGAGAGATGAGGGGCTAGGAAATCGTCCTGTCCTGAAACCCCGCCTGATCTCCATGTAAATTTCTGTTCGAACCTGGTTGATGGTAAACTTCAATACGTGTTAGCTAGCGTTCATGACTAACGAATGGTTTCTTGTCAGATATCTCTACATGTCTTTTTCTCATTTAATCCTGAAAAAAAAATAACTGAGAAATTACTATTTTATTTCCATTTTAGAAAGAACATTCGTTGAGAGAGAATAAGTAACAAGTAGATGGGTGAAACCAATTTCAATCCAGCAGGCTGACTCCTAACATTTCATAGTTCTTCACCATAGAAAGCAGATGAACATCTCTAAGGCTTGTGTTTATATCATCCATTATCTATCATCTATCTATCTATCTATCTATCTATCTATCTATCTATCTATCTATCTATCTATCTGTCATCTATCTATCCTGTTCATATCCAGGTTTTCAAAACAGATCTAAATTCTAAAATATCTAACTTTCTGATGTCATGACGTCAATAGCCTTCTAAAAGTTCCCCAGCAGAGGGATTGCCGGAGACAAATGTCCGATTGCTTGCTCGTCTTGTCGAAGGGGCTGGAGCTGTCTCAGAGCTCCAGCCCACCAGAGTAAACGAATGTCCTGAGATTTCCCCGGGGGTGGGAACAGGTGGGGGCTGCTGCCCTGCGGAACGCAGCTCACTTCCCTGAACCAGTCTGCCCACCGGGCGGCACACCGGACGTGGGGACAGCCTGCGCCTTCATCAGGCAGGTGTTGTTGCTAATTCCCAGTTGTCTGAAGGTTCTTTGGCACATTCCCAGGTAGCTGACATCAAAACAATAAGTAATCTGGTTGTCAGTAAGGTAATTACCAGCAAACCTGTATGGTCTGGAGACCTGAGCGGCACGTCATGACACATTGAACAAGAGGCACACCTGAGTAAGCTTCCCGTCACAAAAAAACCTAATACCTTTAATCGCAAGAATATGTCAGAAGTATTGCTTTATTTGTGTGCAGGCTTAAACCACCTGCTCTAAAGCCGCATTGTAGACACTTGCTGACTCTTTTTTTTTTTTTTAGGGTATTGCAGATTTTGAAAGTGTTTCTACCTACATGTTTAGTTTGAGAACATACTCACAAGAGTTTGGTCCACATTCACAACCCCCCACCCAGGGACTACCCTTGCCCAAGGAAACTCAAGGCAACCCAAGGCTGGTGATCTTAGGCCTCATCACCAAGTGCTCCTGTTTGCAGAAATTGGGCTGAACTTTCATACTAATCATTTCATCACTGTGCAAACACCCTTTCAGCTTCTTTATGTAGGAAAAAACTACAGAAACGCCTAAGAAATATGGTTATTCCTGAGTCTGGTGGAGAATGCCTGTATTTTCGTCTGTGATCACAAACCCCTTGATAGTGGCCAACTCATCAACTTGAAACTGGGAACTAATCTGCAGAGCCATCTTGTCCACATGAGGCAGTTTATGAGACATATATGAGTTCATCCCCCCAAAAAATGAATTTTTGTGTTATTCCAGCAGTGCAAATGCGGGACACTGATGTTTCTGAAAAGCAGTCCTCTCTCTTTTTTAGACAACATTTGTCAGTTCACTTAATCCTCCCTTGCCTCATTTCCTTCCATTCATTAATTAGCAGTCGATTTGCTGAGTCTCCTGTATGCCAGACTATAGTCTCGGTGCTGCAGATAAAATGCCAAAGAAATGGACTAAAACAATCCTGCCTCTGAAAATTTACATCCAAGCAGAGGACAGTGTACAATAAACAAATACAGAAGTATAATATACAGTACGTCAGATAGTGATAAGTTCTAAGAAAATAAAACAGGAGGAAAAATAAAGAATCCCAGTGTCGAGAGGCATGAGAAGGATGGACATTTTCCAGGGGGTTGCCCCAGATCTTTCCTAAGAAGGCGACCTTTGAGCAAAGTCCTGACAAGTGAGGAAGAGAGCCATGTGTGTATCCGGGAAGAGGCATTCCAGAAGGGTGCAGAGGGAAAAGGAAGTGCAAAGGCCCTGAGGTTTGAGAATGCCTGGTGCATTTCAGGAGTGGCCAGGTGGCCAGGGCAGCTGGAAGAGCGTGAGGATGGGGACTCAGCAGGAGTCCAGTTCTAGTAGGCCATGAAGGTCAAGGATGCGGGTTTTAAGAACTAGACTGGGAGCATTGGAGCGGAGAGCATTGGTTTTCAGCACCGTGGCATGACCTGACTTGCATTTTTAAAGGATTATGCAAACTTCTATGTGAGGATTAGGCTACAGGGGGACACAAAAGCAATGGCTTACTCATCAAAGAACATCAAGCAGCAGCCATTGCCGTAATCCATGCCCAAGACAACGGTTTGAAATAAGAAACTGCTGAGTGTTGTTGGACTCTGGATGTATTTTCGAGGTAGAGTCAGCAGAATTTCAATGGAATGAAGGTGGGATGTGAAAAATAAACAAGGATGACTCCGAGGTTCTGGCTTAAGGAACTGGAAGAATGAAATTGCCTGTTACTGATGGGGGGGATGCAGTGTGAGGAGTAGGTGTCCTAGGCAGGGCTGTGGGGTGCGGACACCGTGGAAATCAAGAGTGCAACTGGGACAGGACGAGTGTGAGGTGGACAGCCGATGGACATGGCGAGCCGGTAGTTGATGATGTGAATCTTGAGTTCAGTGGACAGGTATGCACTGGAGAAAGAACTCAGGGATCATCGGGATAGAGATGGCAGTCAAAATCCTGAGGCTGGGTGAGGTCACTGAGGATAAGCCTCCCATATTCAGTGAGGTCACTGAGGATAAGCCTCCCAAATTCAGTGGTCTAAGTATGATGAGGAGGCAGAGAAGGAGACTGAGGGAGAGTTGCCAGCGATGTGGCAACATTTTGAGGGTTGATGAACGTGTCCAGGAGGAGGGAGTGAGCAGCTCTGCCCAGCTCTGCAGAGGTCTCTCGAGATGAGGTTCAAACTGACCACTGGAGTCCAACACGGAGGTCCTAGATGACGCTAACAAGAGTCTTTTCTTTGAAAAAGAATCAGAGGGGAGGAATTGAAAAGAGTATAGACAGTTCTTTTGAGAAGTTTTGCCCTAAACGGGGATGAAGGAAAAGGAGAGGAGCTAAAGAGGGATGTAAAAATCAACTTCACTGAGGTGGATTTGCATGTAATGAAGACACTAATTTCAGATGTGCAATTCAATGACTTCTGACAAATGTATAAATCGGGGTGAAGCACCACCCCAATGAATCATTTCATCACCTAAAAACTTATCTTGTGTTTTTTTCCATCAGTCTCTCATTCTCAGACCCAGACAACCACTGACCTGCTTTCTGTTACTATAAACGAAATGTGTTATTTTGGAGTTTCACATAAAGGGAATCATGCAGTATCTACTCTTTCATGTCCAACTCATTTGGCTCAACATAAAGTTTCTGAAAATTTTCCATGTTGATGCATGAATCGGTACTTACTTCTTTTCTATTGCTAAGTAATATTCCATGGTATAGATATACCACATTTAGTTATTTATTCACCTATTGACAGACATTTAAGTTGTTTTCAGTTTGAGCTTTTATAAATAATGCTGCTATGAACATGTATGCCTAGGTCTTTTGTAGATACTTGCTTTCATTTAACAGAGAAGGATCCAAAAAATTAGGAAGTTACCATTTCAATTGAGATGAGATTTAGAGTTTGTCATGAAGTCTTTTTTTCATTAATTTATTTTTTTAATACAGATGTCCCTCCTGTTTCTCCCATTGATACCCTCCTTTCCACTCCTGTCCCCTCCCACAGCCTTGGTCATACGTCTTAGTACTGACATGACATAGCTCCTTGGGAAAGAAATAAGCATCATTCACCTGTAGATATTTAGTCAGGATTACACTCTAGCAACTCAGGAGGATACTGTCCTTGCCTTTTAGTAGCACATAATCCAGTGAATTAAATAAACGTATAAATAAACTGAGTGAGGATGCACTTCCTAACAGAATGGTCAGTGAACTCAAGGGACTTGTATCCAGAGAAAGACAGATGGCCAAAACTATAACCTGGCTAAACAAAAAATGTATGTAGATAATGATAGAGTGAGTTGCGTTAAAGAACAAATAGATCTATGGTAAAGAAAAATCAGCCTTGGCCAGGTAGCTTAGTTGCTTAGAGCATCATCTCAACACACCGAGGTTGCAGGTTTGGACCCTGGTCAGGGCACATACGAGAATCAACCACTGAATGCATAAAGAAGTGGAACAACAAAACAATCTCTCTCTCTCTCTCTCTCTCTCTCTCTCTCTCAAATCAATAGAATAAAAACAAAGTAAAAATTTTTGATCAGATATGTTTATGATGCATTCCTAACCCTGAAGCTATCATCCGCTCCACCACCAACTGCACCCCCCACGCTCCCCTTCAAAGTCACCTTGGGTGCATTAGTGCCAACTGGCAGCCTTCCCGTGACTTTGGTGGCCAACCACTAGCCTAAGATTGTCAAAGCTTGGCCTGTGTTGTTTTCGGTTCTGCCTGGTTCACCTTTTGCATGGTCTGTGATAAGTTTCCTAACTTTCTATGCCATCACCTCTTTTTTGTAGAAATGTAAATAAGAACATCTGAGTGGGATTAATGCGGTGTTATGGTACGTGCTGCATTTCCTGACTGCAAAACAAAGTATGCAAAATATTAGCGCGAGAACATGAATTTCTCTGTGTTCCCAAAACTTTGACTATCAGCAATACACATATTAAACCCTACTTCTTCAGCCTGCTAGGAATGGAGGGGCCAGAGCACACTGACATCACAGAACAGATCTGCACGTACAACCGGGCTTAGGTGTTGCTAGGAGCTGGCCTGATGCTCACAGCTGGGCCACCGTGCCTCCTGTTGGACATAAATGACCTCAAAGAACACTGACCTCAGACACAGTCACTCTGAGGCCATGATAAAGTGAGACAAAGCAAGAGCACTTCATCATTTTATCTAAGAACAGACAAAAATATGACTGTTAGCCCTGGCCGGTTTGGCTCAGCGGTTGGAGCATCGGCCTGTGGTACAGAGAGACCCAGGTTCAGTTCCCGCTAAGGGCATGTACCTTGGTTGCAGTTTGTCCCCGGCCCTGGTTGGTCGTGCGGGTGGCAGCCACTCCATGTGTCCCTTTCACATCGATGTTTCCCTCTCTCTCTCTTCCTCTCTCTCCCTCCCGCTCTATCTGAACAAAAAAAAAAAAAAGGAAAAATGTCCTCGGGTGAGGATAAAAAAATATATATATATGACTGTTATGCACTCCACAAAATATCAGTCATCCCAGTCACTCCCGGCTAATGTGATTGACGGCTGTTTCTTTGCCAATTACTGTTTTATCTTTGCTCTAGACTGCCCTCCCTATAGACACGACTGTGTTACTGAGATGCCTAATCAAATCATTGTCCTTGCTTTCTGAGAGAAGCCATTCTAGAACAAACCCCCACTTCCTGAGCCCCTCTCCCATCAAAATCCAGACCCTACAACAGCTCATTGGTAACGCCTTCTCACCGAGACCTCCCACACACCCCCATGGTGCATGTGCTCTCTCCTTGCGCAGAATGAGCCACTCAACTGGTTTAACTACAGGTGTGCCCCCGATGGTCTTTGGCAGAGGGTCATTGACAATACATTGGTCCCAGAATTTACAAAAGGGAAGCGGAGCTGAAGATGTTACGTCTCTCAGAAGCATTAACACGTGACAAATGTACTCTTATTTTAAAAACTCCCCAAGAAAATAAAGGGATTCTCCACCAGCATAATGTGGCCCCAGTAAGGGGTGGGGTGGAGGTGGCAGTGTTGGGACCCAAGGTATCAACCAAAGTTCTCTACTTCTGCCCACAGGATCCCTGCCTTCCCCGTCCTGCCTGTTTATAGACACAGCCCTGCCCAGGCTCCGAGTCAATCAGTCCTGACCACAGAAGGGATTAACACTGATCTGGAGAGTCTGGGACGCATTTTGTTGCTGCAGGCCTGGTGTCTGCTGAGCCCTGAGACCAGGCTGCAGCCCTGTTCCCTCACCAGACTTCAGCCTCAATCTCCTGCTTAGTGTCCCAGTCCACTGCCGGGTCTGGAGCTTTGCCTGGAACAACCGCAGCCCATTGGACAGGAATTCAATGCCTGTGGCATCCCTGCCCTTCTCCGCCGCCTGGGGCTTGTAGCTTGTTCCCTCCGTCCCCAGTGGCTGGAAAGCACCCCATTCTCATGTGCTTGGGAGCCATGGCGTGGTTGATGTTTCTGAGGCTGCAAATCGCACCGTTGGTTCTGAGGCAGGCCCTTCCACAGAGACGGTTCCCTGACCTTGGTCCCATCCAGCGCTAGGTCTCTCCAGCACTTCCTCTTAGCCAGTGCCAGCACCCTGACAACTGTGCCCCAGTGATAAGAGCCCCAGCTCACCAGACAGAGTGTACTCCGCTGCAGCTGCACACATCCTTGGCCATCACCCAACAGGGAACGTTGCTACAGAAGAGCGGCTGCATCTCCGGGCTTCAGGACTCTCCCATTCAGGAAAGCAGCCGGAAACGGGGGTGTTGCCTCCTGCACATCAAGGAGCACATGGCAGAGGAACAGAACCCTCACTCTGTGTGCCTCGTCATTCTCTGCAAGCAAATCAATGCAAACTTCAGCAGTCCCGTGACAGACCCACGTAAGAACGTGTGCAGTGCGTCAGGACTGAGTACCTACTAGATGTCTAAAGACCTCATAGTGAGGACTTAATAAATATTTGCTCAGGGTCATTCAGCTCGAAAAGATAGAGCTGAAACAGAACCAAACTCTCCAGGCCAAACCAGTCTTCTTTCTCCTAAAGCAATGTTCTTATGAAACATGTTCTGCACCCTGGCCGGTTTGGCTCAGCAGTTAGAGCGTCAGCCTGTAGTCCAGAGAGATCCGGGTTCGGTTCCCGCTAAGGGCACGTACCTCGGTTGCAGTTTGTCCCCGGCCCTGGTTGGTTGTGCGGGTGGCAGCCACTCGATGTGTCCCTTTCACGTCGATGTTTCTCTCTCTCTCTCTTCCTCTCTTCTCTCCCATTCTATCTGAACAAAAAATGGAAAAATGTCCTCGGGGAGGATAAAAAATAAAATAAACAGATTTTGCTCAACTCATACTAGCACACACTTTGAACCCCATTAATTACTGGTCTCATCTCTAAAGTTATTGAAGCTTTACTAATTTTATTTGTTATTGAATTTATTGATGTGATGAAGTTTTACTAGTTTTTAGAAGTTAATTTTGGTTACTCAAGCACTTGGTCAAGAAACATGCCATATTGCACTTGAATTTTGTAACAAGTAACAAGATAAGGGTATAATCCCATCCATTACCAAGAATGTATAAGTATTGTGTCACACAAAAGAACATGTAAATATTAAATAACATTATGAAGACATGTAGCTTTTTTCATGCCTTTGAATCACATAGTATAAAGGGAAGGGGAGAGAGTGAACCCCCGCTGGAAGAGATGGAAAGGGCCCCGGAAGAGGGTTGAGAAGCTGAAAAACACCTTTGCACCTTTCCTGGAAATAACGGTATCCCGCCCCCCCCCCCCCCATCACCTCAGCAAAGGAGGCGGAACGGGAAAAGCCCAGGTTCCACCACTGTGCTCCTTCAAATCTCCCAGGGGTGCAGGAAAGAACCGGACTCCATTAGAACACAAACACCAGCTGTGCTGGGCCGAACATTCATTACACTGTAATTAAAAGGGATCCCTTTAATCAGATGACTTAATTGCCTTGCTACTCAAAATGTGGTCCACAGAGGACCAGCAGCCCAGGCGTGACCTGGAAGTATACGGTTCTGATTCGTCTGCAAGACCCATCAAACCATGTAAAAGGCAGAACTGTGCAATTATCTCGAGAATGAGGGTCAAAGGTGCTATTCCAAATAATGGAATGAACCACTTGTTTTTGCTTAATCCACTAAAATCATATTTCTTCAGCAGTATTTTTCTCAACATAAGTACCTATGTTTAAGATTCAAATAAAAACAAGAAGAGTATTTCAGTCTCTCTTCTTTTCTTTTCTTAACTGAACTATCTGCTTGGAAGCCCGAATGAATAAACCTCTGAAAGTTTTAAACGTATTTTCTGAGATGTTATCTAAACCTCAAGGGTTAACTGAAGTAATCTCTTTGGCCAGTAGGGGGCACTGAAAGGCAGCAGAAGAGGACTAGGCGGCCGGCGGCCGGCTCCTCCCTGGCAAAATTTAAGCAAATTGAGTCACAGTTAGAGACCAAGAGTTGGGCCGGGTAGGGCGGCCAGTGTACCCCAATGAAGGCGGGACCGGCTCAGAAGGAGCAGAAATCATCAAGGATTCCAGGACAGGGAAACTGCAGAAGCAGTTAGAAAGGAGGCCGGGCCGGAAACCTGCTCTAATTGCATCAGCGGAGATCAGTCCTTGAAGTCCCCGCGCAGCCGCAGCCTCGGGGCTTGGCCTCAGGGAGCTTCTTCACACACCGTTAGGAGTCGTTCCATCGGAAAGAATAGCGCAGCGTGGGCCACCACCTCCATCTGGCTTGCAATCGGAGCCCTTCTTTCTTCCAGAGGAATGCAAGGAAGTTTGAGGTCCTAACATGCCCATCACTACACAATAAGAAGAGCTGATGGGATTTAGGGAGGGAGGGAGGGAGAGAGGGAGGGGAGAGAGAGAGAGAGAGAGAGAGAGAGAGAGAGAGAGAGAGAGAGTTGGGAGGAAGAAATCACTCCTCAAGGAGCCGAAAGCTTGACAGCATGACATCTAGACCCAGCTTTATGAAGAGGTTTCAGGCACTAATTTTGTAAAGATGACTTCAGGCCAGGTGTTTATCAAATTCTGGTTTTCCAAATATTGGTGTGGGAGTTTGTCATTTATTTTGAGAGAGAGAGAGAGAGAGAGAGAGAGAGAGAGATTTGTTCCTTCATCTGGTTGGTTCCTGTATGTGCCCTCGCAGGGGATCAAACTGCAACCTTGAATTAGCAAGATGACGCTCTAACCCACTGAGCTACCCAGTGGAGAGCCAAGGCCTCTCCAAATATTGTTTTAAAATAAACTCCCCTTAATAAAGGGATAAATTGTGGTGGAAGGAAACCTGACCTGGGGTGAGGAACACCACACAATACAATATACAGATGATGTAAGTTAGAATTGTACACCTGAAACCTATGTAATTTTATTAACCAATGTCACCCAATACATTTAAAATAAACATAAAAATAAACTCCCCTTTCATGTAATTCCCATCAACAACAGCTGTACCATTAATACACCCACACTTATTAGACAATTGTGAGGTCAGTGGGTAAATGTGGTCTCCATAAACCTGTTCTCTCTTCTAGAAATAGCTCACACCTCATGGGTGGTTATATACATTATTTCTCCTTTACTTATGAAGACAGAAAAAAAAAAGTGCATATATATATATATATATATTTGGAGGAACACTTCTTAAGATCTCCTGAATTTCTAATTAACAAAGGGAGAACTCCCCATACCTAGCTGTTATTCCTATGTCCTTCTTAAACTTAATATTTCTAGCTTTTTCAGTGCTTTCTCTTTTTCATGCTTTTTGATCAAAATATTTCCGTCTTTGTACTAAAAACACCAATAGTATTTTAATCCAAATTTGTCACATATTTTATAATCGCCTGGTGAATACATGTTTTATTAGACTCATTAGCAGTAATGATCACAAAAGGGACAATTTCACGACTGTTTTTTCTGTGCCTGTCTAGCTGCATTACACGGTCTAGAGTGGACACGTCAACCACCGCCCTGATGGGCAGATGCTATCTATAGTAGAGAGAAAGAAGAGATTCAACAACAAGGTCAGTAGCGCTATTTCCCTCGCGAGATCCACTGCTTCCTCGGTTATCTCCACACCTGAGTAATAATAGAGGGCACCACATCCACCCCAGGGTCATTGCGTGCCCCCCATGGACCAGACTTCTTTCTAGATGTTCATAAACATTAGCTTATCCCTCGAGAGCCTTGTGACGTAACTAATTTTTGGCTCGAGAGCGAGCAAACCGAAACTCAGCCACACCGCTAGCAAGTGGCAACGTTGAGAGTCTAACGCAGATCTCCTGAGGCCAACTTCCAAGCTTCCCCGCTAACGTGTATTTGCATCCCAAGCGACACACAGAAGGTCACATTCGCTTTTGTGGTGTGGCAGGAGACCAGTCTGGGTACTGCTCTGTCGATATTCAAAGGAGTCTTCACCTTCAAAAGCATGCCTGGGCTTCTCCCAGAAAGCACTGAAGGAGTGGTGGAACCATCACGGGTGGACAGTCAGCGGAGACTCAGCCGGCATCCTCTGCTGTGCCTCAGCAGCCTGCACACTGAGCGGGAGTTAGTTACGGATCCTTTGACTCCTGTGTCTCCATCGCCCGCTCGGGCAGACTTTCCTGTCCCTTGCCCTCACCTTCGGAAATTAAACTCCACGAGCACAAGGACTTTATCATGTTCACTCTTCTTATCCCAAATGTCTGAAACATAGTATGCACTTAAAACATTTTTGCAGGAAAAACCACGATTCCTAAGTTTGTTGCAGACATCGGATGAGATCACATGTAGAAAAGCACTCGGCTTGCCTTCTTCCCTCTGGTGTGGGATTAAGCCCTCGGATTAGGTTATTTTAGCCTTGTAAACTACTTACAAATGTACAGATGGATTCTCCTTCTACTGCTAAAGTCTTATCTTTTAAGTACATTTTGAGCACTTCTAAAGCTTTTACATTTTGAAGATTAGGTGAAAGAAAAAGAATTCCCCAGTCTTGCTTCGTAGTCGCTTCCTCTCTGTGACTGATTCCTGGACTTGACTAAACAAGGTTTTGAAAATGGGATTACCAATGCCCTCTTAAGGTTATTTTAGGTATTAAAGTATATGAAATACATGTTTTCACTTCCTGTGTGAAATACTTTCTAATTAAATGTTTATTAGATTAACATTAATTAAAGCACGTTTATTAGTTAAAACAGCTGGTAGTTTAGATTGTACATTTAGGTCATTTATCTTAGGATTTGGCTAGGGGTTTCTAAACTCAGTAACTGCATCATGCAATGACAAGCACTAACACTGAGAACTTCTAAAGATTAGGTGCTCTCCCTGGCCGGTTTGGCTCAGCAGTTAGAGCGTCAGCCCATGGTCCAGAGAGACCTGGGTTCGGTTCCCACTAAGGGCACGTACCTCAGTTGCAGTTCCTCCCCGGCCCAGGTTGGGGTTGTGTGGGTGGTGACCAGTGGATGTGTCTCTCTCATCTCGATGTTTCTCTCTCTTCCTCCTTCTCCCTCTCCCACTCGACCTAAAGATAAATGCAAAAATGTCCTCGGGTGAGGAAAAAATAATAATAAAGATTAAGTGCTCATTTTAACACTTCACATGTATCAATTCATTCAAAGCTCACACCCCCCCCCCCCCCGCCCTGGTGTGGCTCAGTCAGTTAGAGCATAGTCACATACACCAAAAAGTTGTGGGTTCAATTCCCAGTCAGGGCACATACCCAGGTTGCGGGTTTGACCCCCAGTCAGGGCATGTACAAGAGGCAACCAATCGATGTTTCTCTCTCATATTGATGTTCCTCTCTCTCTCTCTCCCTCCCTCCCTTTTCTGTCTCTCTAAAATCAATAACAACTTTAAAAAGTAAAGAAAGCCCACACCTCTCCTCTGAGGTAGGTGTCATAGATGGGTAAACTGAGAAGCTCAGGACGGCTAAGTAAAGATCCAACCGGAGAAGGATTTGAATCCAGGTAACTGAATCAGGAGGCTGGGGTCTTAACTACTAAATGATGTGTGTTTCAACTTCATAACTTAACCGTTTTGTTAGTTGAGGGGTCTCAATATGTGTGCACATGAACCCCTTGGCATTCTATAGTCTAATGAGGGTTACAGACTCCCTCTTAGAGGAATGTCTGTAAATGTCTTAAATATAATACCTAGAATTACAAAGAGAGTACATTTTATTGAAAATAGTTATTTAAATGTTTTTAAAGCTAAACTGATGACATGGTGATATAATTGTTTCTTTGTTACCCATTAAATGACTAGGGTCTGGTCTAATAACTACTATCCTTTATAAGTAGTGAAGAAGAGAACATGGATAAAGATATGAAAATATCTGATTTCTTTTGGTATCAGAGCCCCAGGAATTGTTAACACTATTGTGATGTGTAGCTCACCTTCTTAATAGAGGGAAATGCTAGATATGAGAGTTAGGGTACTGAAAATAAAGATTCACCTTTTCCCCATCCAAATTCCTACCTCTGCCCTGGTCAGTTTGTCTCAGCGGTTGAGCATCGGCCTGCAGACCAGAGAGTCCTGGGTTTGGTTTCCACTAGGGGCACGTACCACACACACAAGAAAAATTCCTACCTCTGATTCTAGTCTGTGCCTCTTGAAAAGACCTTCAGGACAGTAACCTACCTTTAGAATCTGTTTATTGTTCACAGGTGACAAAACTCTCACTGACATGATATTTTGACATAGATGCAGCAATTTATCCTTAAATATCATTTGGTGGTTTTGACTCAGATGTGGTTGAAACATACAAAGTGAGTATGCTTAAATTCCTTGAAGACTTGTTATTTGGGACTCCTAGGGGTTTAACTATTTTTTGTTTAGTCTTCATCAGAAATATTTAAAACTGCTACCGCATCACTTAATGTTCATTGCTTAGTGAGTAAGTGGAGATAGAATTCAAACCAGCCTTCTGTAGGAATCTAGAGTTTGGCCTGATTGTGCATTTCGTAAGCACTGCAGTTGCAAACGTTGAGTTCTCGGGTTTGCAAAATTCTGTCTTTATCCTGTGCAACCACTAGATGGCGCTGATTGTTTGATAGTCTTGCTGCCCCAAGTTCCTCCCCGCAAAATCAGTTCGAAATGAGAAACATTATCGGGCAACTTTATCCACAAACACTAAGAGTTGACATCTCTTTCTGAGATGAATTATAGCTTTTTTATTCCATTTGTGTTTTATCTTTTAAAGACCATTACATCATCGTGTTCTTCCTTTGATTCTCCAGAGGCTTTTTCAAGTCCATTAGAACTTCAGCAATTCAAGATGTTTCACACCAATTAGAACTACCTTCTCGAAGACATTCTGTGCTCTCCTGCGGCAGCAGACGCCGTGGGAAGCCTTGCTTCCTCTCTGGATTGCTGGCCACAGGGGCATCTTTACAGCAGTAAAAGGATTCTGTGAAATGCCTTCCTGTCACGGGAGCTGAGACACTTGTCCTGCAGTGCACAGAGAAATCACTCTCTCAGGCCAGTGCATCAGCTGTGGGTCATAAACAGGACAAGAGCTGCACTCAATAAAAGATTGGACCAACACGCTCTTCAGTGATAAGGGATTTGTGAGAAGTACGTTTAAAGGAGTAATAAAATGTAACAACTGTCTCTCGAAAAATGCACATGTATTATATTAGCCACCGAAGGGACCTACCAGCAAGGAGCACAGTCAGGACGGCTCCCTAGTAGTACTGAGTCCTGCGTGCTATTACCCTTTCATGACTTTGCATAGTTTGTGTAAGATTACATAACATGAATCAGGGAGTGCCAGCTGCTGTACTGATTACGTGGATCAAGAGGGAGGAGCCTGACCAGTCATCACTGAGGAGCTGATACCCCATTCCATCAGCTTTTGATAGGAATCAACATTGGAACCGTCACGGACAGCCCTACATCTGAGTGTATGGAATCTGACTGTTCATTCTAAATATTTATAACTCCATTTACCATCCAAAGCCAAACTTGTGCTAAACGTCCCCCAATCTAAAATTGCATTCCAGAATATATCAACCTTCAAAATGTTTATTATATCTTCTAAAGTTAAGAATGTCATGAATACAAAAATGTAGATTTTCTTGTCCAACAAAGAAAAAAAAAAGAAAGAAAGAGAAAATACGCTCTCAAAGCTTAGAAGGCCATTCTTACTGTTTGACACCATATTACTGCTTTGGGGCAAATCCTTCAGGGTATAATGTAGGGAAGGGTTGTTTGAGGAAGAGAGGGCTGGCGTTAGCCAAAAGTCAAAAATGCTTGACGGAATGAAATGAGACTAGATCACAATAGGACTTTGTCTCATCTCTGGGTTTTCTGTGGCCGTGTTTATCTGTTTACTTGAGAAGAACTATTTTCCCATGGCATTCAAAAACTACTTGGCTGCCATATCTGATATTCCCAGAGAGCAGGCCAGGTCCCAGAGCACCCGTTTTGTGCAGTTCTCCACTGGTTGTAGGTGGTGAGCCCAGAACTCTCCAGTCTCACCCTACGGACTACAAGAGAGACCTTTCCTCCTGGGCAGGGAGGGCAGGAGAGGACCAGTCTCACAATGGTGTTGATGCTTTAGCCGCAGTGGTTCTTTGAGACATTTTAGGAGCAGTTTCACCTAAAGAGAGAAGGAGCCAACTCAGTCCCTGGAAATGGAATGTTAGGGGGGAAATTATGCCTTCCAGTTCTAACATATTTGTCTTCCTAAATGCTTCTAATTTGTACTCTGTTTAGTCCCCCCAAATTATTACCTTTAGGACTGGAATGGGAGAACCCCTTTCAAAGGTTCATTTAGTTAAGTGTTTTTTAAGCATTTGTTTTGGCTTAAATCGGCCACTCTTTTCTCAGCTTGCCCTACAGATTAGCATGGAGTGCCTGCCTTTGGCCCCAAGAAAAAGAAGTGGCAAGTAGTGAAGCAAATAATACTAATGGTAATAAAATTATAGACAAGAACTTCGAGTCTTTCTTGAAAAAGCTTACTTACTTTCCAACAAAAGGGATAGGATATGGTAATAGAAATTGCGTGCGTGCGTGCATGCGTGCGTGCGTGCGTGCGTGTTAGGCCACATGAGAATTGTTTTTCAATTGATTTTTATTGTTGAGAGTATTACAGATGTCCCCCATCGTCCCCCCTTCTCCTCCCAGCCATCAGCTCCCACCATAAGAACTGTGTTATAATTCTTTGGAAATTCGGCTTTGTTAGAAGTAGACTCGCCTTTGCCAACATTTCTGTCCATGCCTCTAGGCTTCCTTTTCTCTCGGTTTTCTCCTCTGATTCGCTTGCGTGATTCTAGATCAATCGGTATAACTCTTAATTTTCCGCAGCCTTTCAGTTTGGGCTCTACAAATGATATCATGCTCTCCCCGCATCTGCTTCTGCCAGGCGTCCGCATCTGCCAGGTACCTTGGCATGTGCCAGGTGGGGAGCAGACTCCATTTCAGGAAAAACAGATCGATTTGTTCAGGTGTGAACAACGGCGTCTTAACTGCCAAACATTCCAGTTCAGCAAGATGTTCCCGGAAAAGTATAATTTTGGAACCAGTCGGTTCAGTTCTAGGTAGGAGAGGCCACTTAATTGCATAATTACTCTCAGGTGGTCAAAGCAGAAACCGGGGGCAGGGTCTTAGCCTCACCGCATCCAAGGCCGGTGGGCGGGCCCAGACTCCCCTCAAGGTGAAGCATGGAAATAGGGGAAGGAAGCGGGCCAGGTCTCTTTCACCGCAGAAGGTCCTGGAAAGTGTCAGGGCCACGTCAGGGGCAGAGAGCGAGGGCGGCATCGCGAGCCTGAGTTCGGTTCGTCTCGGGTTCCCTGAGGTCTTATCAGACCCGCTCTGCGGTGGCCCTTCCACCCCTCTCCTGCCATTTCTCATTCCTTCATCTCCCAGCGGAAAGGTCTCCTTGTTTCATAATCTGCAGCATTTCTGCTCATGAATCCAGTCAAACGTCTGAACTCGGACAGGAATGTCCCGAATTTGCTTCCCCCCCAGTCCGCTTCATGGGAAGCAGGAGGTTATGGGAGAGAGACACCATAGGGAAGGAAGGGCGCTTAGTGATTTTCCAAAAAACTTAAACTCCAAAAGTTTCACTGAGCTGCATCTATTACAAATGAGTTCCCTCCCGGCTGTGACGGGGGCGCTTCCTCCTCTCACCAGAGGACCCAGGGCTCCCGGTGGCTACGGAGGGAGAGCGTTGGGTGCTGGCCCGTTGGGTGCTGGCCGGGAAGACTGTTCCCACGCGCCTCGACGGGAAGCAGCTGAGATCCCGGGCCAAGACTTCACCAGAGCTCACGAGAAACACGGTTTTGGAAAGAGTGAGCCTCACGGCCACAGAATTCAAAACCCTCGGGTCGTGGCCCGCGTTTCTCCTGGAGCTGAACCATAAGCAAGGTTTCACGGGGACAGCTCAGTCGGAGTATGCAGTGCACCCCGAAGGACAGTCGTCCGTCTGAGCTGGCGCCCACGTGCGCGGGCGAGTCTGGCGTTTTAGTTGTGTGAACAGTTTCCATTCAGGGGGACTTTCTCCCTCCCCGACGTTTTGCCAAACTGGCTCAACTGACTTTTCCCCCCACTCTCCGTGTGTGGGATGAATAATCATGTGTGTCTTCAAAACACAAAGGGAAAAGCAGCACGTTTGGAGAGGGTTAAGCCTCCGCGGGAAGCGGTGGCTCCGAGAACACCGAGAATAGCCGCGGTGCGCACCAGTGAGGACGCGTGATCCGTGTCCTTTGCCAGGACAGAGCAGTTGTACTCAGTCTTGTTATTCTCCTCATCCTTTTCTAAAACTGATGGTGTTTCTCATTTACGCAAAGAGCATTTTAAAGAATAAATCCACACACCGGACTCCAGGTATAAAAGGAGCCTTCTGGTGCTAGATTTTATTTTTGCTATGTTCATATCAAGATTTTTTAAGTACGTGGTTTAGGCTTATGCACCACCTTTCATTCAATGTGCAACTCCCAAATAAGGAGCACATGTAGTCTTCTAAAAAATAAAAAATGTAGTCCTGCCGGTGTGGCTCAGCGGTTGAGCATTGACCCATGCACCAAGAGGTCGCAGGTTGGATTCCGGTCAGGGCACATGCCCAGGTTGTGGGCCCGATCCCCACCGGGGGCATGCAGGAGGCGGCCCATCAGTGTTCTCTCTCATCGATGTTTCTGTCTCCCTCTCACTTCCTCTCGCTCTAAAATCAATAAAGGCAAAAAAAAAATTTGTTAATGAAATAAAAAAGGTAAAAAAGCCAATTTTGCTAATAGAAAGGAACTTCAAAATAGATTTTAAGGCAAGGTACACATTTTCACCAATTCAAGAAAACAATAAAATTCAGTTCTAACGGGAAAGCAGTGAAACTGATAGTTCCATGCATTATTGGGGCCCCTGTAATTAGCTTCAATCATTTGGGAAAGCTGTTTGGAAATATGTATATCCAAAGTTCCTAACAAAAATAACCTAAAATATAGAAAAGGCTTTAAGGGCAAGATGTCCAACAAAAACCAACTTACTGTAATAGAAAAACTAGAGGTAATTCTAATATCTTCTAATAGTAGGATTGAGCAAATCAAAATACAAACTTAGAATCTGCATTATGCAGCCAACATTGTGCTTATTTTCCAAGAAACAAAGGAGAAAATGATTGTAATATAATGTGAATCTCCAAAGCAGAATACAATTTAACGAATGCAAAATGGCATGTCCGATATTACCTTAACCCTGTGAAAAAATCAATATAAAGACAAAGTGAAATATGAAAAAGTAACGGTTGCTATGTTAAGAGTGTGATACTCCACCTTCTTTTAATTTGTATTAAATGTATTGGGGTGACATTAGTTAATAAAATGATATCTTTTTCAAGTGTACAATTCTATAACACATCATCTGCGTATTGCATTGTGTGTTCATTACCCAGCGTCACACAAAAATTAAATCAAAATGGATCAAAGACCCTAATAGAAGATATCAAACAATGAAATGCATACAAGAAAACATAGGTACTAGATTTATGAGCCTTGGTCTCAGAGAGGACTTCATGCATCTGACCCCAAAGGCAAGGGAAGTCAAAGCAAAAAATAAGCGAGCAGGACTATAGCCAACCGCAAAGCTCTGCACCACCAAAACGATGAGGCAACAGACTTGGCCTGTTTTTAAAAAGTTGAATGCCCAAATCAAAGAAAGAAGAGACAAAGAAGATACCGAAACTCAGAAACAGGGTAGAAGTCATTGCCTTATCAGAAAAATGCCAACATCAAAAACAACCCATCTCTGTTAGGACCCAGCTGCAAAAACACAAATCTAACCTCAGGGCCGTGGGTTTATTCAGGTAGTCACTGACGGACCCGTACAAGAGCACCCGGCACTGGTTTTAGTTACTCAACTTGCAAACCACCTCCAGGTCATAGGAAAAGGAGAAAGGAGAAGTTCATGCTTCTGAAGAAAGGCTTGAAAAGTTAAATCTGTTTCGTCTGGGGAGAAAAGACTGAGAGGTGATCTCATTTCAGTGTTTGGATACCTGCCGCAGAGATTCCAGACCCAAGGATATGACCTGTCCTGTGCACTCAGGAGCAACGGGGACCAGCAGAAGGAAAGGGTTACATGAGAAAGGCTTCCTCTCAAAGATAATTAGATGTTTATTCCAGTTTTAGTCCAAATGACAGGATTACAGTCCCCTCCCCATCTGTAACCCAGGGAGAGGAATGCTTGCCACATACGTTTTAATGGATATAACATCTGCAAAATACTTTGAGCTCTTCAGATGAAAGATGTCATGTGAGCGGCAAGAATTATTGTTATTATTTTTGTCTCCTGCCTTCCCGATGGGTATGGGTTTCCTTGTGACGTGTATGGGGCCCCTCCAGCCAGCTGCTCTGTGGCATGTCACCCCGGTGATGGTTTACATCCTTCACGCGGTTCTGATCACACCCAGAACGCGAGCAGCTGAAATATTCATTGTTTGTCTCGAAGGAAGTAAGAGTAGTCACAACAGCCCTTCAGGGCACAGGGGTCAAAGTTTTTCCTAACATCCACTGGAAGGCTTCTGTCCCGGCCCGAGTGGTGCTGTGTTTGATGGGTCTTGTCTTTCTCTTTATTGCCTTTGAAAAGCATCATCTGACAGCAGGGCCCTGGACATATATCTTCCCTCCACGATTTCTCTTTAAGGAGTTCATTCAGCTTCAACCAGCATCTATGAGGTCCCTACGCAGTGTGTGCCTGGCAGTTTGGAGACCTTTGACACACATGATTTCATTTTATAAAAATAACCTGTCTTTCCTATGAAGTATCAATACATCTGTAAGATTTAAAAATTGGAAAATGCTGGGGTGGGGGAGGCAGGAGCGAGGGGATCAATGGGGGAAAGGAGGGACATTTGTAATACTTTCGGCAATAAAGATAAATTTTAAAAAACTGGAAATGCAGGGAAGCTTAAAGAGATAAAAAATAATTATAACCTATAATTCTAATACTCAGAAACACAATCACTATTGATGTTTTGTATCCTTCTCAGTTGCCGCTGTTGTTTCTGTGAGTTGGTGTATACGTACCCTTGTGTCTTTTTACCACGTAATGTTATTTCATAAACATTTTCCCAAATTATCAAATTTTCTTCACGAATGCAGTTGGTCAGTATGGCATAATATTCCACCCTATGGAAGGGCCATAAGTTTGTATGCTTTATCTCACTAATTTTTATAACATCTACAATTCAGATGAATTACGTAATCAACGGATTATAAATAGAAGATATTTATATTGCCTCTTTCACAATCTGTTGGGTCATCAGAATAACACTATGAGATAGAAGTAGTAGCTGGTCTTAGCATTTTATCGCTGAGGAGCTAGACCTAGAGGGATGAAGCCTCCGGTCCAGGTTCACACGCCCAGGACCCTGAAGAACAGAATCCAGGCCTAAAATCTGGCTCCTTATCCCAGGTCCTCCCTGGGTCACCGGTCTGTCCTCAGTGAAGTCACCAAATAGAGAACTCCTGGATTATCCTATTGGTTTCCACATAGGTTGTCCCTCTCAAATTTCGCTGATAAAGTGGAGGTCAAAAAATGACCCGAAATTAAGAGAAGATAGATGACTCGCAGGGTTTTCCCAAATGATGCCCTCTTTTGCATTTCTGAACCCCGGCATTCACACAACAGTTACTGCCCTTCACAAAGCACTTTCATATGCTCGTGATTTCTCACCTGCTTTACACGTTGACCTGCAGAGTCGGGCAGATGGTCCTTACTCACTTGGGATGAAACTGAGGCCAGAGAGAGCCAAGCTTCCTGAGGCCACGTGACTGATGCTGAAACTTCATCTTCTGACCCTTAGTCCTCTGGCGCCCACTGTACCTCCCATGCTGCTCGTGACTTACGTGTAGTCCTCACTTTCCAGCGTTTTGATTGTTGTCAGTTGTGTTCATCTTTCTTTTATTCCCTCTCTAACTGTTTCTTGGTTCTTGTACCTGAAAATATATCTTCATCCTGTGGCATATCCCCAATATTCTTCCAGAGTTCCTCATTACACCACTGTTGGGTCCGAATAGAAAAATGTTTTTTCCTTATTGAAAACTCTGAAGCTCCCATTGAAAGATATAGCCAAGGAACGAATAAATGCTCAGCTCTCTCTATATGCTGGATACGTGGCAAGCTTCATGTACAATATTTAATTTAATGCTCTAACAGCTTTCAGAGGTAGGTGCTGTTATTCCACAATTTATTGTACAAATGAAACTAATGAAGCTTAAAAGGGAACTGAAAATGCAGCCGTCTGACCCAAGCTCTTGGCTATAATGCTCTGCTCCCCTTAGCACGTCCCCTCTCGAAGTCGGTTTCTCCAAGAGGGCTCTGCTTGTCCTCACGTAAGAAGTAGACAGAGCCCTGGCCGGTTTGGCTCAGTGGTTAGAACATCGACCGGCGAACCAAAAAGTTGCGGGTTTGATTCTGGTCAAGGACACGTACCTCGGTTGCAGTTTGGTCCCTGGCCCTAGTCAGGGTCGTGCGTGAGACAACCAATGGATGTGTCTCCCTCACATCGATGTTTCTCTCTCTCTCTCTCTCTCTCTCTCTCTCTCTTTCTCACTCTATCTGAAGATAAATGGAAAAATATCCTCAGGTGAGGATTAAAAAAAAGAAGAAGTAAATAAAAATAAGATTCCTCCACCACTACCACCATCACCATTTGTAAAAGAAAATAAAACAAGGCTGGGTTTATAACCAAGTGTCTTTACTAATAGGATAGTGCACCTCTATTACAAGACACACAATGATTTACGTTTTGCAAACCAAAGGCCTAGGGAACAAACAATTTTTATAAAAAGGGCACAGACAACAGTATGGTGATGGCGGGGGTGGGGGCGGGAGCAGGGAGGAGGGTGTCAACGGGAGGAAAAATGAGGGACGTCTGTAATACTTTCAACAATAAAGATACATTTTTAAAAAATTTAGCCAACAGAAATTTCACCAAGAGGAGTTAAATAATGGGTAAATGCAGATGTTTGTGCTTCGGCAAACTCTTCATTACAGCACACAGTTCTTGCGACCCCCCCCCTCACCCCTGCTTCCCAGTTTCAATCGCCGTAGCTATGCTATTCACAGACACACAGTACCATGGTCCATTCTAGCCCAGTTCAGATCAGTGATAAGGAACAGAAGTGACTGGGATATGTCTAAAAACACATACCTGAGGGATATAAAAATGTAACTTCCATCCTGCCATCAAAAATATTCTCAAAAGCCTTGTATACTTCACAAGTCAATGCGTTCTGGTTCCTGGGTTCTGCTGAACAACTGGTATAAAATTTTAGCAGGCTATTTTAGTTTTAAAAAAGACTATATAAACAGAAACAATTGGAAGAACCAGAAGAAGGATTGCAAAGAAAAATGAGGTCTTAAGGTAATTGTATGCAATTTCAATTCCATCTTTTCAAGGAGAACTAACCTTCACACCCTTTCCATCCTAATGCTGCCTCCCACTGACCTGACTTCTTAAGACCCCATGGGCCTGGATCATTTGAAACTACCATCCAACTGTCTCTCTGACCCAGACTTTGCCCTGATCAGTCTTGAGCATCAAATACTAACTCATCTCCGATTCCTCATCTCTTCATTCCCGATCCATTCTTTCAGCCGTCTGTAGTAATGACCTTGCCCACACACAGAATTGATCCTGTCACTCCTCAGGCTCAAGGGCTCCAATAATTCCCATTTTATAAATCCTCGCAGCCAAATGTCACCTCTATAGGTCTCTGGCCAATATCTTCTCCCAACAGATTCTTTCTCATTACCCCTGTCCCCCATATCGCCTCATCCACACAAACTTCACTTTCTAGTCTACAAAAGTAAGAAGAGAGGAGGAGTTCCAACATCTATTGAGCATTTCTCATGCCCTAGAGTCCCCACCAGCCATTACGGGCCTTCAGGTCAGATGGTTGAATCAAGCACCCTACCTTCAGGTAGAATTACTGGAGGCCGCAGCTAGGAGCAGCTCGGCCTGGGGACTACCAGTGGTCAGTCACTGGGAGGGCTGACCGAGTAGGAGGGAGAAGCCATGTGACTTGCAGGCAGCAACAGTGGAGCTCAGGGCAGGAACTGCTGACCTGGGGGCCGCAGGGTACACTGTGTGCTTTTCCCTTCTTGGCATTCCCACTCCTTATCACAGCCAGGCCTGAAAATCACAGAATGTCCTCCTTCTGCTCGCTCCCTTGTTGCTTTTTAACCATTTCAGAAAATCTCCACTTTGGGGAGGTTTAACCCATCTTCCTTTAAGCTGCATCTTTCTCCTGGCAGTCACAATGAATCTTCCTTTGAGAACTTTGAGGTCCTAGACTAGCTCTGTCTTGTGTCTGCCTGACTGTCACCATGGATGACTTCAACGTCTATGCTCACAATCTAGCTGACATATTGTGCTCAAAATTTTCTGATCTTTGTAATTCCAGCAATCTTTTACCCCTCACCAGCCACCCACAAGGCCTTGTCATTATCCAGAACTACTTCATCTTGGCATTTTCAACTACAATATGCCAATCCTTGACCACACTCTACCTCATGGCTCTCCTTGAGTGCCCTGTCCTTCCCTTTAATTTTATACCTTCACACGTTCATAGAGACAGACTTTCCTGACCAGCCCAGACCTCAGGGATACTCCTTTTAACCACTGTCTTTTCAATCCACTCACTCTTCTCTTTAAGCAGGTGTTCACACCTCCAGCTTCATGGAGAGAAAAATAAAATTAGGGCTGTTGGACACATACCCCCTCAACTCCTAATTCTTACTTCAACGTCTATGTCTACATAACCAATATTTTCCCCCAGGCCGAAGGGAGAAGGGTCTCTACTCTCAAACAAGGCTGTTTTCTCCACGTAAATTATTGACGTCATCCCCTCTGACATTGCTCCACTGGTCATTCTTTCTCCTTTATTTCTAATCTTTCCCTCTCAACTGATTTTTCTCAGAGACCGTCAGCAGAATCAGTGCCTGAGATTTAAACATTCACTCTGCTTCCCCTGGCCTATTTCTATCTCCTCTACCCCCAGGGAGCTTCCTAGAAGGAAGTCTCTGGACTCTAGGCTAGTGGCTCTCAACCTTCATTTATGGGCATCTTGTTCAAATGAGATTATGGTCCAATAGGTCTAACATGGGGCCTGAGAGTCTGAATGTTTGACAATATCTTAAGTGAAGCCAGTATGAAGGTCTCTAGACAATCTGCTTCTTCAACTCACATTTACTCTTCACTCCACTGTAGTGTGGTTTCTGGCCCACCACCTCCAAACCCTGACAAGGTGACCAATGACTTCCTGTTTGCCCAACGTAATGAATGTGTGTCAAACCTCATGGAAGTGTACTATTCCCTTTGTGAAAATCCTGTCTTCATTTTCATGATGCTACTCTACCTTGGTATTTTGCTCCTCCTCTGATTATTTATTCTTGGGTTACATAACTAGCTCCTCTTCTTTCTTAGTCTGCGGGGCTGCCATACCAAAACACCAAAGGCTGGATGGCTTCTCCAACAGAAATTTATTTCCCACAGTTCTGGAGGCAAGAAGTTCCAGATCAGCGTCCAGCAGGGTCAGTTTCTGGTGAGAACTCTCCTCCTGGCATGCAGATGGGTGACTCTCTTCTGTGTCCTCACATCACCATCCCTCAGTATGTGCAGGGAAAGAGTGGGAGTGGGGAGAGGGGGAGGGAGAGAGAGAGATGTTTCTTTTCCTATAAGGTCATCAATCCTGCTGTATTAGGACCCCACCCTTGTGACTTCATCTAATCATCTCCTAAAGCCCTACTTCCAAAATATCATATCAGGGGTTAGCGCTTCAACATGTGAATTTTGTTTTATGGACAATTTAGTCCCTAGCATCTTCCTTTGTTCTATTTTCAAAAGTTCCCATCCCCCGGAGTTTTGTCTTGTGCCTTCTCTTTTCATCCCCCAGTCCTTCTGGAGAATTGTATCCACACTCCGAACTTCAGCTACTACCTATCTGCAGAGAGAGTTAAATCTTTATTACAAGCCCAGTTGTGTGTATCCAGCCACCTCCTGGATGTCTCCACCTATATAACCTTCAAGAATCTCAAACAAGGCAACCTGCTTCTACCCTTGTTTCTTCACTTTCGTGATTCATCAGTCCCACCGAACAGAAGCTGGAGCACCATCTCAGCATCTGTATTACCTTTGCATATCTCTGTGTTTACATGTCTGTCTCCCTTTTCAAATAACGGCATTCTTGTGAATAGAGAATTTATGTGTGATGTCTTTGTATCTCCAGCTCCTAGTCCAGCTAAATGAATGAGTGAATAAATGCATGAATAAATGAGGCAAATTCTACTTGAATAATGGCTCTAACAGGTTCATGCATTTTATTTGTTAAATATGTAACAGTTCTTCACCCTTTTACTTCATGCTATTTATTCATTAAACAAACAAATATCATTTCTCCTGCTGAATTATTATATCCTGAGTTTGGCTGATTATATTCTCTTAGGGCTGTTTTAACTATTCTATTCCCCTTGCCTTCCCTATAAACTCATGATTAGATCTACATTGTCAACAACTATCATTAAAATGTCCATATTATCCAAAGCAATCTATAGATTCAATGCAATCCCCATCAAAATACCAGTGACATATTTCACAGAACTAGAACAAATACTTCAAAAGTTCATATGGAACCAAAAAAGACTCCGAATACCCACAGCAATTTTTAAAAAGAAGGACAAAGTAGGTGGGATCACAATAGCAGATATCAGGTTATACTACAAAGCCACTGTAATCAAAACAGCTTGGTGCTGGCACAAGAACAGGCATATAGACCAGTGGAACAGAATAGAGAACAGAGAAATGGACCCAAGGCAATATGCTCAATTAATATTTGACAAAGGTGGCAAGAGCATACAGTGGCATAAAGACAGCCTCTTTAATAAATGTTGTTGGGAAAATTGGACAGCTACATGCAAAAAAATAAAACTAGACCATCAACTTACACCATACACAAAAATAAACTCAAAATGGATAAAAGACTTAAATGTGACCCGTGAATCCATAAAAATTCTAGAAGAAAATGAAGGCAACAAAATTTCAGACATCATACGCAGCAGAATTTTCACTGATACATCACCTAAGGCAACAGAAACAAAGAAGAAAATGAACATATAGACTACATCAAACTAAAAAGCTTCTGCACAGCAAAAGAAACAACCATCAAAATGGAAAGGCAACCCACTGTATGGGAGAACATCACTGCCAATGATACATCAGATAAGGGGTTAATTGCCAAAATATATAGAGTACTCATACAACTCAACAAAAGGAAGACAAAGAGCCCAATTAAAAAATGGGCAGAGGAACTAAATAGACACCTCTCCAAACAAGACATACAAATGGCTAAGAGACATATGAAGAAATGCTCAACATCACTAATCATCAGAGAGATGCAAATTAATTCAACAATGAGGTATCACCTCACACCTGTCAGAATGGCCGCCATCAACAAATCATCAAACAAGTGTTGGCAAGAGTGTAGAGAAAAGGGGACTCTAGTGCACTGCTGGTGGGAATACAGACTGGTGCAACCACTATGGAAAACAATATGGTGTTACCTCAAAAAATTAAAAATTGAACTGCCATTTGACCCAGTGATCCCACTTTTAGGAATATACCCTAAGAAGCCTGAAACACCAATCAGAAAGAATATATGTACCCCCATGTTCATAGCAGCACTATTTACAACAGCTAAGATCTGGAAACAGCTCAAGTACTCATCAGTAGACAAATGGATAAAAAAGGCAGTGGTACATATACACAATGGAGTACTTTGCAGCTGTAAGAAAGAATGATCTCTTATACTTTGAGACACATGGAGGGACCTGGAAAGTTTTATCCTAAGTGAAACAAGCCGAGCAGAAAAAGACAAATACCACATGATCTCACTTATATATGGAATATAATGAATATAACAGTCTGAGGAATAGGGTAGACCCAGAAACATGGAAGTAGGGTACAGACTGACAACCCTCAGAAGACAGGGTGGTGGGAGGTGGGACGAGATAAACCACAGAACTTATATGCATGTATGCATAACCAATGGACATGGACAACAAAGCCTGGGATGGGTTGGGGGGGATGGGGAGGAGGGTGTCAATGGGGCAAAAAAGGAGAAACATCTGTAACAAAAATAAAATTAGAAGAAGAAAAAAAAGAACTATGAAAGGTCTGAGATTTTACCCTACTTGCAAGCCAGCATGTCCATCTGTCTCAGCCCCATGGATGCTGGGAAAAGACACAAGACTCCGGGTCAGAGACAAAGGACAGTTATTACTCACAGGAATAACAGGAACCAGAGTATCAGCATTTGTTCTGGTTCTCGAGTCCCAGTTCCCACAAAGCCACACAAAATGGAATTCTACAAGCTCATCGGGCAATTATAATGTGCAGCCTTGTTTAAGAACTACTGATTTAGAGGCTTGATAGGATTCAGTAAACTGTAGCTGCCTCGTTTTGTATTCTTATACCCTCCTCTCCCCAATGCTTAACAGTGTGCCTGACACCAAGCTAGTCCTCAACAAATGATAATACCTTATTTATTGAATATGTATTATATATTCTAGGCATTTTATACATATTACCACTTAATCCTTCCAAGAATCATTTAAGTTGGGTACTAATGCCATGGTTCTCCCTGTGCATTGAAGGTAATGGAGCACAAAGTGGTTCAGTCACTTGTCCAAAGTCAGGGCACTGGCAAAGCTGGAATTCAAGCTAAGGCCCCAGTGTGCACACCTTACCCAGTACACTATAGATCTGGGCAAAACTGTAGAAATAAAGAAAGAGAGAAGGGAGGGAGGGAAGGAGGGAGGGAGGGAGGGAGGGAGGGAGGGAGGGAGGGAGGGGAAGGAAGGAAGGAAGGAAGGAAGGAAGGAAGGAAGGAAGGAAGGAAGGAAGGAAGGAAGGAAGGAAGGAAGGAAGGAAGGAAGGAAGAGGAAGGGGTAAATAAATGAATGAATTTCTTAGTTCCCTTGAGCAAATGATTAATTAGTTTGTTGTATGAAACAAACTCACAAATAAGGGATATGATGTCTGTTTGTCTTCCCTGATTGTTAAACCTGGAAAAACTTTAGTCCACTCCAATTTTTTTTTTCACAAATAAGAAAGTTAATGTAAAAGACAACATAAAACAAAATGATATGCCTAAGTTACACAGCTAATTAGTGACAGAGCTGATACTGGATCACAAGTATCAAAGTGCTACACACACGTGAGAATTCGGTGAATACTGTGATGCTGGTCAAGTACTGGGAGACAAATATAGCTTTCCTGTTTTCTTTTAAACAAAATTATTTCAATTTAACTGAAAAGCACATGTTGGTGTTCAGAGAAAGGGAGATATTTTCAGCGCTAATGACTGCTGCCTCAATGTTTTCTTTTCTCTTCCCCTGAGAGGTGGTCAGTTTGTGAAGGAAAAACCTTGGGCACCAGTTCTAGGAGATGGGCACTCCACTGGCCTCCACCAGTCAAACTCTTTATTCTAAAAAGCCAAGATGTAAAGAGAACTCAAGAGGAGCAGCATTTGGTCAGCACCACCACCTTACGGGTGCTCACAGTGGGAGCCAGATGCCTCCTGCTTTCATGTATTCAAATATAAAACATGTGCACCTCACAGTTACAGACAGTGTTCAAGAGCATCACAGGGCACAGGCTACTTTCGGAGACAATATTTTAAAAATAAAAACCTATGTTGACTTTGTGTGTTGGCTGTCTGCCATTATTTTTCATGTGCCCCTCCTCCATTGCTTAGAATTACCTGTTGCATGTAAGGCATATTTTATTTCATGAAGGAATATGACTTAAAATGTACTTTCACTTTTACTCATTCCGTCATTGAATAAATATTGTTTTGAGCACCTAATATGTCAAGTCTTGTGTGAGATGGAGTGCATCCAAGCAATGAACAAAGGTACGGTACCTATCTTATCTTCATGAGGTTATAGTTAGAGAGATGACAGTAATCAAATCAACTTCTGGGTATATAATTGTAAATTATATTAAGTGCTATAAAAGAAAAAAGTTAGAATGAGATAGTTTAATAGAGGAAATCTAATATAGATTGAAACCTGGGGAAAGACTCCCTCCGACCTTTAACCGGATATCAACACTGATGATCTTAGCAGATCAAATATAATAGAATGATGAGGACAGAAATGTTGGTGAGACTTCTATTTGCAAAATTAAACTAGGTTGTCAATAAATGAGAGGAAATCACAAAAATTAAGAGGTAATGAATAAATGAATAAGAAACTAAGAGTAAGATGGTTGTGGAGTATGAGATTGACTCATATGACATTGGATTGTTTAGAGTAGAGCAGTTAGACTTTGGGTTTGTTCTGAGGTGACCAGTTGCCCCATATACATTATGCCAAGTCCTGTGCTAGGTTTTCAAAAGTAGACTAAAAGGGTCAAGTCTTCTAGATTGCACAGTGGCTCTGGGTCACCTGTCCAGGCCTCGTAAAGGTCTTGTGAGGGCTATCACTACCCAGGAAAGTCTACATTATATAGCAGGCCCAGAATAACCCTGGGAAAACTGATGGAAACTAATGCGACTGCCAATTCTGTGTAAAATCCAGTGGTACCCGTGTAATTTCATCACATTACTTGCCATAGGAAAATAATAACAAACAGTTCCCTGTGAAGTACTGATTTGCAATACTAGAAAGCATGTAACCTGAAATATTAAAATGCAATTATTAAATAACTAAGTTCATTCAGCCACAGATATTAATTGATGTCACTACTCCAAAGCTTACAACATGATTAAATTGGCCATGGCAGGCTAATGTGGTATTTTCAAATGTCTTCACAAGAGATTTTGTGAAGACAGATCAGGCAGTTATCATGGTGGACAATTAATAATTAGTCTATTTAGGACCCCTCCTTTTTTCTAAAACCAGAACTTGCTCTTTGGGGGGAAATTACTTCTTCCCATTCTTTTATTTTTTTATCCCCCCATTCTGATAACTAGACTCAAAGGGTTGCTGCCATCTTCCTTTAGGACCCCTCCCTGGACACAGTAATTGTCCCTGCAATGGGCTTATGACCCAGTCGAAGTCGAGTTTTTACCATCATGCTCATGGTCATGGTCATGCGTCCTAGTATTGGGCAGGCAATCCAAGCCAAGGCCATCTGAGGGTCTTGAGACTTTCAAGCTGTTTCTAAGAGAAAAGTCCCTTCCTTGGGGATGGCAATGCCAGTTAAGTATTATTCCAGGCGCTACTGGTAGCAGCCATGGGTCTAGCTTCACGGAGAAAGCTAAAGGTTTACAGAGAAGTGAAAACGAGACTGGGAGTTCTGAAAGAATGTTGGTTCCAGTTCTAGTCTCTGAATTTTCTGGGGCAGCCCTGGCTCCTGTTTGCCTAAGGCTGCTCCTCATTTCCATAAACCTTACACCCAAACAGTATGCACTCTCAAATCCCCATTTTATTTCAGTTGCAGTTGAATTTCTGCCTCTGGAAACCAGCGGGGTCTGGCCGTAAAAATTATCCATTATTCACTAAGATGACTGGGATAACCCCATCCAAGGTGCTCGTGTAGACATGATTAACAGCACAGTACTCCTGCCCTCGCTACACAAGAGAAGCGAGAAATAGATCTCTCCCTCTCTGAATCAGACATCTTTGAGAGATTCCTATAGGAGAAAAATGCAAAGGGGACTCAAGAGCAGAGTTGAAAATGAGTAAACTTACTGTGGAAGGTGAATGGTGTCTTATGCAATCAGGCCAAGTGACTTTTGTATGCATCATGAAGGATGAGAAGTTTGCCAGGCAGACTGCAATCTAGACACTTGGAAAAACCTAAGGCTACACCTGTAAAAGTTCAAGAAAACATATGTGGCACTTATTTTTACAAACTATTTTCCTGCCCAGAATAGGGAACTTAGAATTTTTTTTTTAATTGATGAAAAATCCTGCATAGTGATAAACACTGGCAAAAGCAGCAGCTAAAGCTGGGTCCCTTGATTATTAAAAGCTATTCTGCATAAAAACAACATAATAAAACACCAGTCAGAAAGAAAAGATGCACCCCTATGTTCATAGCAGCACTATTTACAATCACTAAGATCTGAAAACAGCCCAAGTGCTCATCAGTAGATGAGTGGATATAAATACTGTGGTACATATACACAATGGAATACTGTGCAGCTGTATGAAAGAGAGATCTCTTATCCTTTGAGATGATGTGGAGGGACCTGGAGAGCATTGTGCTAAGAGAAATAAGCCAATCAGAAAAGACAAATATCACATATCTCACTTATCTGTGGAATATAATGAACAAAATAAGCCGATGAACAAAATAGACCCAGAGACATAGAAAGTAGTATAGTTCAGAGTGATAAACCTCAGAGGAGGGACACGGGGGGAGGGATGAGATAAACCACAGAACTTAGATGCACATATGTGTAACCAATGGACATAGACAACAATGCTGAGGGAGGGTGGTGGGATCAGGAGGAGGGTGTCTGAGGGGAGGGGAGGAGAAACATTTGTAACAAAAAATAATTTATAAAAATTACCCCAAAAAAATACATCATAATGAATTAAATTCAGTTGAAACCCAAAAATATTTGTCTCACGGCACTATGTTCTTTATCTATAGTGATAAAAACTGAATAAGATCCAGTCCCCAAGGGAACCACATAGAAAGGGTACAAATAGAGTCAGACAGAGGAAGATCTATTCCATCTACATGGGGGAATCTGTTAGGATGCCCGGAGAAGAGAGAATTTAAGATGGTACTGGAAATGTTGGCAGAATTTCCTTTAGCTACAATGGATTAGAACAGTATGGCCTGGGGACCAGCGGGTTCCTGAGACCCTCTTAGTTAATCCATGAGGTAAGAATTATTTCATAGAAATACTAAGACATTTTCTTTTCTTGTCCTCTTATAAAAGGACAGTGGAAATCAACATAATTCAAGAAATCAATTAATTTTTTTAAATTTATTTTTTACCCTCACCCAAGGACATTTTTTCATTTTTGTTCAGATAGAGCGGAAGGGGGAAAGAGAGAGAGAAACATCGACGTGAAAAGGACACATCAAGTGGCTGCCACCCGCACAACCCAACCAGGGCCGGGGGACAAACGGCAACCGAGGTATGTGACCTTGCGGGAACCGAACCCGGGTCTCTCTGGACCGCGGGCCGACGCTCTAAATGCTGAGCCAAACCGGCAGGGCAGAAATCAATATTTTTTAAATGACCATTGCTGATGTTACAAAATCATGCATGGATAAAAAAGCCCTTCAACTGCTGCATAGTATTCCATTGTGTATATGTACCACAGCTTTATTTACTTATTTATTTATTTATTTATTCATTTATGTATTTATTTATTTATGTTACAGAGGTTTTTCCCCCATTGACACCCTCCTCCCCCTCCCTCCCTGCCCTGTCCCCAGCTTTGTTTTCCATGTCCATTGTCCATGTATACATGCATAGAAATTCTGTGGTTTATCTCTCCCCCCACCACCCTCTCTTCCGGGGATTGTCAGTCTGTACCCCACTTCCACGTCTCTGGGACTACCCTGTTCCTCAGACTGTTATGTTCGTTATATTTCACAAAAAAGTGAGATCATATGATACTTCTCTTTCTCTGCTTGGCTTGTTTCACTTAGGATAATACTTTCCAGGTCCCTCCATGTCATCTCAAAGGATAAGAGAGCTTTCTTTCTTACAGTTGTGTAGTACTCCATTGTGTATATGTACCACTGCCTTTTTTATCCATTCGTCTACTGATGGGCATTTGGGCTGTTTCCAGATCTTGGCTATTGTAAATAGTGCTGCTATGATCATGAGGGTACATATATTCTTTCTGATTGGTGTTTCAGGCTTCTTAGGGTATATTCCTAGAAGTGGGATCACTGGGTCAAATGGAAGTTCAATTTTTAATTTTTTGAGGTAACACCATAGTGTTTTCCTTAGGGCTGCACCAGTCTGCATTCCCACCAGCAGTGTACTAGAGTCCCCTTTTCTCCACACCCTCGCTAGCACTTGTTTGATGATTTGTTGATGGCGGCCCTTCTGACAGGTGTGAGGTGATACCTGATTCTTGTTTTAATTTGCATCTCTCTGATGATTAGTGATGTTGAGCATTTCTTCATATGTCTCTTGGCCATTTATATGGCCTGTTTAGAGAGGTGTCTCTTTAGTTCTGCCCATTTTTTAATTGGGTACATATATACAATGGAATACTATGCAGCTGTAAGAAGGAAATCTCTTATCCTTTGAGATGACATAAAGGGACCTGAAGAGTATTATCCTAAGTGAGACAAGCCAAACAGAGAAAGACAAATATCACATGATCTCACTTATTTGTAGAATATAATGAACAAAACAAACTAATGAACAAAACAGACCCAGAGACATAGAAGTAAGGTACAGACTGACAAACCTCAGAAGAGGGGATGGGGGGAGGAAAGAGATAAACCACAGAACTTATATGCATGTATGTATAACCAATAAACATAGACAACAAAGCTGGGGATGGGACGGGCATGGGGGATGGGGACGAGGGTGTCAATGGGGGGAAAAGGAGAAACATCTGTAACAAAAATAAATTAATAAAGATTTTAAAAGCCCTTCAACTGGCAGGACATACCAATGGATTTTGAAGTAACAATGTATGAAAAGTTTATCAACATGGTTTCTATTCCACATTACAGTTAACATTTATGAAATTACCATCTGTCAAGTTTTGGTATAGTACCACAGAAAATGTATTCACAACTATCTGAAAACACTTTTAAAAGAACTCTACCTTTTCCAACTTTATTTATGTGTGAGATCAGAGTTTCTCCATAGATTTCAACTAAAACAATGTATCCTAGCAAATTGGGAAGTTGCGTTTACTGTCTTCTACTAAGCCACACGTTAAAGAGATGTGTGGAAATGCAAAGCAATGTCCTTCTTCTCATTCAATGGTTTTGTGTTGGAAAATATGGTTATTTTCCAAAAACATGTGTTAACATGTGTGATGGGTTGAATTGTGTTTCCCCAAAAGGTGTTGAAGTCCTAACCCCCCATACCTGTGGTGGTGACCTTCAAACAGAATCTTTGCAGATGATCAAGTTAAAATGAAATGATGAAGGCGGGCCCTGATTTAATATGACTAGTGTCCTTATAAAAGGAAGAAATGTGGAAACAGAAACAGACATACATAGTAGGATGATACTGTAAAGACACAGGGAGAATGTCATCTGCAAGTCAAGGAACACCTGAGGTTCCCAGAAGTTAGGAGAGAGGCAGGAGGACAATTCCTCCTGGCTGCCTTCAGAAGGAACAGTCGTGCCTCCGTCATGGCTGAGACTTCTAGCCCACGGTGCTGCGAGACGATGCATTTCTGTTGTTAAGCCACTTAGCAATAGCAGCACCAGGGAACTAATACAGCATGGAATTGGTTTGTTGCTTTTAATAAATTTATGTAACAATTTTTAATTCCTCAATCTTATTTTCTAATATGATAAATACTGATAGACTAAAGCACCTAAGCAAAAGCTCATTGAGTCCTCAGTAATTTTTAAGAGTGAAAAGGGATCCTGAGACCAAACTGTTCGAGAACCACAGGATTAGGGGATCCCTAGTAAGGGGAAACCTGACGGAGGCAGAGGTTTTCAAACACCAGCCTCTGACCGCTACCTAAGAAAGTAAAAACAAACTCTAGGGTTTTCTCCAGCCCACTGAATCTCCAGAGTTCTGTTCTGGAAAACTCTATTTCTAACAAGCACCCCAACTAATTCTCATGTGGCGGTTTAGAGGCAGAAATGTAAATGAGATGCGTTTCAGCCAACTCCCTGGTTTGCAGGAACAGAGACACACTCAAGTTAGCTCGGTAACGAGAGAGTTCATTGAACATATACAGTTGGCGACACTGGGGGAATCCATTCTCTTACAAAACAGGTACTGTGCTGAATCCCCAGCTCAGAAGGAATTGGGAGATTTCAGTGTCTCCAGGAATGCCAGCAAGTAGGAGAATAGGTCTCTTTACTCTGTGTTCTGCCATCAGTATGACTAAGCCTATGACTCTACAGGACTCCCCAGTCGGCTTCCTTCTCTCCCTCCTCCAAATATCTGCTTCTTCATACTTCAGGCTGCTCATGGCTTTGATTTATGATGCTTCCAATTCACCTCAAGGCAACTCTTCAGCTTCTGTTTTATTGCCAACTGGCAGATTCCATGGTCTTTCTTAATTTCAGTCCCTGAGGTGGAAAAATCTCATTGGTCTAGTTTGTATCTTAGCTCCAAGTTATGCTCAATGTTGCTGGTGAGCCTATGGCTTTGCTGCCCTGGAAACAGATGCCCATATCTGGTTTAATAATCTGTGAGCACAAGGCCTAAATAAACAAGGTATTGAACCTGAGAGCCAATTATACAGGTTCTGTGAGCAGGGCATTGTCCCCTTAGGGGTGTGGGCAAAATACATATTGCAACTGTCATCTTCAAAACACTTTTTGGTTGTGCTCTTGTAATTACAAAAACTTTGATTTAATTTTTGTTTGTTTGTTTGGTTTGGTTTGTGGTACGTGCCCCTAGCGGGAACCGAATCCGGGACTCTCCAGTCCACAGGTCGACGCTCAACCGCTGAGCCAAACTGGCCAGGGCTGATTTAATTTTTTAAATTAAGATAACTGATTTAACCAACTCAAATGACTTTGCGACATAATCACGACCATGGCTAAACTGTTGGGTTTGTAGACAGTCATAATGATGTTGATGGAGGCATTTAAAGATTCCGGAAATAGAGTCTGTGCATTTCCTCCGACTCTCTAATGCAGCCATTATGCTTTTGCTACATAATGTAATTCTAGTTCTCATTCTCTTCCTCTCCCTTTTTATTAATTCTTTTTTTTTTTTACTGTGAAATATTATTTCTTTTTAATCTTTGTTGTTGAAAGTATTACAGATGTTCCACCTTTTGACCCCCTCATTCCTGCCCCCGCCCCCCTCATGCCTTCCCCACATTATTGTCTGCCTCCATTGGTTATGCACATATGCACATAAGTTCTTTTACCCAACCCTCTGTCTTTTCACCCCTCTCCTTTGTTCAACCTGCCTTGTGGCCTTAGATTTTTTTTTTCTTTTTTAAAGAAGAAGCTCAAGGCACTTTATAATTCCATTAGTTTTACATTAGGGTTTGATTTGGTTCTTGGATCATTTTTTTAATGGCTTTGTTCTTTGTTTTTTTAAAGAAGGAGAAGTCATGCGAATATTAAAGTATTTATCATAAATTTAATAACCACTGGGTATTTCGGTTATTTCGGTTGTCACGTTGGAGCACACTGGAGCTGCTGAAATAGGACAGATACCCTTTCCTTGTGCACTGGTGCCATGGATTACAGCATGTGAGACTAGTTTTGTGTTTGGGTAAATTATGGGTGTGTGTATCCTTGTATAATTTTTTTCTGTATGTTTGTGTATATATGCTTGTAGTTTTCTTAGTGTGTGTGTGTATCTTTCAAATGAACAAAATTGCATTGTTTTCTCATGTTGTACTGTATATATTTCATTTGTTGCTCTGAATTGAAAAAAGACAGTTTCTATTTTGACTAAATTGTTGGATTGCTCAAAAAAAAAAAACCAAGCAGAAACATCTCCAAGGTTTTGTGAATCCAATTAGTTATATGCAACTTGTAATACATCTGATTCTTATTATGTGCTTTTGTGTTTTCTCCAGTAAATCAGTTGAAACTAAGTGACTGTGACATTTGACCTACATAGGGAAGGTGCAGATTTAAATTTGCATGTTTTATTGTTCTTTGTCTTTTACATGTTAATATTCCTCTTAGGACACTTCTAAAAAGTTAATGTGCATGTTTGTGTGTATGATAGCACACAACCGTATAGCATATTAACCCTTCTTTAGGAAGTAACATTAATTCAAGTTTATTTAAATCAACTCATGTTTCCAATGCAACTAATTCATTATTCATTTGTAACAGAAAATATTGGCTCTTGGCTCATAAAACTCAAAGTTGAGGAAAGTAAGAAACTTAAGGAAAGGCTTGATCGAGGTTTCTCTACAATTGTTCATACTCAGCCTCCCCATGTGCTGTCTCTGTCCTCAGGTCACCTTTCTTCCTCATGGCCAAATGGCCTCAGATTCTCATACCATCTTACCCAGAAGCAAGAACTTAGGTCCTCTCAATCACTGAATAAAACTTATCAGCTTCTCCCTTAAAGACTTATTCTATCATATGTCTACCTCCAAATGAATCCCAGTAACCAAGAAATCATTATGTATTGGTTGGCTTTGCTCTAGGTGGATTATAGTCAAGCTGGTTTTCCCTCTCGTGGTAGCAAAATGGCTCTAGTAATTTTAGGCCTCAAATCCATAGACTATCCTTTAGGAGAGAGACTGCTTTTAACTCAACTACTATTAAACCAAAAACAGGCGCTTCACCCTATTGGTCACATGCCCACCTGTGAACCCACTGTAGCAGCCAGTGAGATAGAATTAGTGTAGACTCTGGCCCTTTAGGGTTGAACCAAGAAAGAAGCTAGAGCTGGGACTAGAACCTACTCAAACCAAATGCAACCATACAGTCAGCAGTACCCTCCACGGCAATGACCCACTCGCTGCAAGAGGATACCACCTTCTTTCTTTTTTATTCCATGTGCACCTCTCCTAAAAACACACGATCCCTTGGAAAACACAGCCTTCCCAGAGGTACAGAAATATTTTTCAATCAAACATACATGATTTTATTTAAGTTGAGTTGACTATAAAGAAACGTGTTGGAGAAACATCAGTATAAACATATTTACTCTACTTTTTCCTTATGTCTGATACATTTTTTTTTTTGCAAATCATAAAAGAAGACAGTCCAAGACACAATTCCCCAGACATCCAATTATTTTTAATTTATTATTATATTTTTCAAATATTTGCTTTCTTCCTATGCATAGCTCAATTTGGAACTTTTTATTTATTTCTGTGTCTGAAGTGCAGGCCTTACAAAGCATATTATAACCCCTTAAAAGGTATTTCACAATTAGGCAGTGCTCCAGCATTCATGTGTTTAAAATCAGACGGTTGTGAATTCTCTAAGAAGCCCAAAAGCAACTGTGAATTGCTTCCTTGAGCCTTCTTGCAGATGCACAGGAAAGAGTCCAGGCCAGCGGGCTGGGAAGAGCCAGATCTGGGGACAAAAACTCACTCTCCAGTCAAAGAGACATTCACCTGGGGACCTGTTATCAGAAATGGCCTGGAGAAAGCCTTTTTGACCTACACACCAGGGAAGGCATCCCCCATGTTTTAATATCCCCGTTCTTTTTCAGAAACTGAAAACGTTTGCTGGGAGCACCAGAGAAAGGAAAACATTTTATCTGTAGCCACATACAAATATTCATGAGAAAACTCGAAGCTTTTAGAAACTCTCTCCACTTGTGCATATCTTCGCAACTTTGAGAAGTATCAACACACTTGAAAAACAAGTGAAATTTTAAACATAACTGCACTACTTCTATTTCCAAAATGGTTCCAATTTCATGAAAGTTAGACTTTATAGGTCAACTTAAAGTTTCATAGAACAAGTCTTTTCTAGAGACTTTCATTAGCAGGCATTTTCCTTAAAGGTCAAACAATCACAATATACTAAGGTATAATATTGTCTGGGAAGTTCTTTTTGCCTCTGAACAGTAAATATTCAAAACTAAAATCAGTACATGTTACCAGTGATCATGGGACAGCGTTACAAAGTGCTGAACTCAGCCAACTGGTTGACCTCTACAACCCTCCCCTTCACTGTTCAATGCCAGTTCTCTCTGTTCATTTTAACATCCACAGTTCCCCACGCATCCATAACCATCATGTTCTCTCTTCCCTTCCCCTGAACCACCCTGTGTAATATCTCTTTTTATATTTGTTTTGAAAGCTAGAAATTGTGTTTCATACATGCTGCATTTCCCAAAAGGCATGTGTGTGGTACAACACGTAATTGAAAGGTTTCAACTAATCCCTACTGTTGCACAGGTGGGTTAACAAGCAGAAACTGATTACTGGGAAACTGCAGCCCAAAAGGACATGTGTTTATGCACTTAAATGTTTCTGGAAATTGAGCCTAGGTCATTATTCCCATTTCCATTTTTGGTGGGGATGATTAAATCATTCCATCCTGAGGACTGTTGTGTTGCTAAGTAAACTCCTCTAGTGTCATTGTTATTTGTCTTAATTGGTTCTGAAAGGCTAATCTAGTTTCTATTTGCAAGGAATTTCTGGAAGTTTCTTTCAGTCTCATGAAACATTCCAAGAAGTGGAAAACGTAGGAGCAGAAAACGCCACAGGCCTTCAAACTGAAAGGAAGTTGAAGGTTGACAATACCTCCTCTCCAGGGTTCAGAGAACATCGAAAGAAAGACATAGGAATCACATACTTGAAAATCAAAATATTAGCATTACTGCTTATGAAGAAGGAAATAAAGAAGAGGAAGAAGGAAGCAAAGCTAGGTGCGGGGGTGTGGCTTTAAAGTTAGGACTGAAAGTGTTGACACTTCACCTTTGAATTTAACAGGCTTGTCCATTTCTTTGGTTTCTGGAGCTGGGAAAATGCAAACCTTCGCCAGCGGTAGACCAGATGCACTGTCTCTGCAGGTAGATAGATATGGAAAAAGAAGACAGAGACTGAGAAACAGAGGGAAAGGACCACATCAAGTTCTTTCTCCCAAACTAACCCATCACATAGTTCCTCGTTGTCCCTGAAAGACAAATGAAACGGAGGCAGCAAGAATAGGGGTTTACTTCTAAACCATGTCCCCCACATCCTAGAAAACTGAGGCAGTGCCAAGGGAGGTTCTCATTCTAACACCTACAAGTCACTGCAGACTTTTTTACCCTAAAGACCTAAACACATCTGAAATGTCACCAAGACTGGCAATGCGTTCACGCTGAGAAATTTCCAATAAAATAGAATCATGACAAGAGGAAAAGATGTCAAGGAACTGTAAAAAAAAATAAAATTTGACAAAGCATCCAAAGAACTTGGAAAATGCCTTGATGTTCATTATAAGATGATTTAATCTGGCAACAAACCTCACATCACGGGCATGCCCCACCTGATGTTGAACCTCACTGTCTCAAATAAGGGGGCCATGAAACTGACCCTGGAGGGTAGGCCTGGCTCAGAAGATGCCCATTTTCTCTCTCTCTCTCTCTCTCTTCCCCCTCTCTCTCTCTCTCTCTCTCTCTCTCTCTCTCCATATATATATATTCCTTCCATTTGCAAGGAATATATATATACATATATACATATATATATGTATGTATCTAACTATGTATCTATGTATCTATGTATCTATCAATCTATCTTGTATCTATGTATCTATCTCTGTCCCTCTCCCTCTCCCTATCACACACACACACAACACACACACGCAGAATGTAGGAATACACGTGTAGATGTTGGGGAAGTGGGGACTGTGGAAGCAATCAGGAGAATGTGGGGAAGCAGCAGATTAAGTCAGGGAGCTCAGGCGTGTCAGACGCAGAGGCCCCTCCCTCCACATGGGTAATTAGACGAGGCTGGCTTTAAGAAAGGCTGAAACTAAGAAAAGTGAACTCTGGTTTCAGGAGAAGAACAGACCAACCTTGATGGCAATTAACTCTCCTAGATTAACATCCCATTTTCCTTCGACAGGAACTCGGCGAGAAGGCCATGTGGCCCCAATTTGGAATGAGTGGGGAAGGTAAACCATTCCTGGGCCCCGCTGAGGTCTGGAGGAACAAAGCCCGAGGAGATCAATACGCAGCTCTCGATGCCTGTGAGGCTGACAAGAATAGAGGGGGAAACAGTAAAATGATAATTTGGGGCTTTGGGTTTCTGGTTCAAAAAGATGAAATAGAGAATGTAGAACATGAAACATTTGCCCACACTGGATTTCTCCATTATTTTTATTTACTTAACCTTTAAGCTCTTTAAAGGAACAATAACCTGGAAATAATTTGGGCATAAGAAATGCAGAATCACAGGACTTTCAGAACTCAAAAAGTTTCCTTCGGAGAAGAGAAGTGAAGTCCGGAGAGAAGTTATGACTTTCTTCATTCCCATGGCTCACTAATCCAGGCTTATGGATAGTGAGGTCTATCCTTGCCTTCAGTGGGAGAGATATTCTGCCCCAGGACTTCAGAGGGGCGCTCATACTATCACCCTTCCAAAGGCACCCCCTTGGTGCGGCCCCAGGCAATAAAGCCCACGTGCATCTAAGCATTGTTTCCAGAATATTTCAGCAGTGACCATTGTCATGCCTCAGGAAGAAATACTTGTGATGGGAGTGGAGTACTGACTTGGGTAACTGGGTTTTTTTAGTTCATTTTTCTTCTGCTCCTGACGACTTTGATTTGAGCTGTTGAGTTTTCTCCGATGCAGGGTACAAGGTAATGAGACCGGTTTCTGAAAGTCACATATTAAAGGCAGCTTCCGGACCTCAGTGGCCTGCGTCACATGTGCAGAAGGCCTAATGGAGTCGGAACAGGTGGACTTTATTGCCATTTTCAGAACAGCCACCACCGATGGGGCAGCGCGCCAGGTCTCACAGTCTCGTGTTCCATAAATAACGGGAGTGTTTATGGACTCCCTGCACAAATCGGGGATTACTTCATTCTGAAACACATAAAATTTCATGTAAATTCCACTTTGTGTGTCTTGAAACATATCATTCGTAGAGAGTGCATTTTCTCATCTGATACCCGCAGTGGAATTTATCTAACATTTTAACAATGTTGTTACGATGGACTCTTTAAAACTATTATGTTTCAGATGAGTCATAAATCAGAAGACTAGACTTTAGAAGAACTGTCCAAAGAGTTGAGCCAGGATCTAGTAAAACTGCACATTTCTCATCTTTATTAAATTTGATCTTTATAGCGGACGTGATAAAAATGGGGAGAGATTTTCAAAGTAAAAAGTGTCAGTTGTCTCATTTTAAATAGAGATAAAACTTTTAAAAGTCCTAATATACCCTCTTAGCTCCAAGGACTTAGTGTGGCACTCAACGCCTTCTGGAGCAGAATAAGACTATGTCTGGAGGGAACCAGAGAAGCCGATTCCTGAGAACTCCCGCAAAGAGGGGGTAATCGATTGTGAAACAGAGTACCTCACTCTTACTTCTCAGGATGATGATAAGTGTTCCCGAAGAAACCAAAGCTCGCTGTGATAAAATAATTTGTCATTTGTTGAGTTAAACAGTAAATGAATGACGTAAACATAAAATTAAACTTCATTGATGAGTTTCTTAGAAGCGTGTGTGCATGAGTGTGTGTCTGTGTGTGCTGTGAATGTCCAAGATGAGTGCATGGCAGGGAGTTCCCAAAATTATCTAGAAATTTAATCATAGAGCTTCTGTTTCTGATTTTAAACTATGCCTCCTCCCCTGGGGGCCACAGATGTCCCTTATAATTCTTCGTGTCGCCCTCACTGGGGCTCCAGTAGCCCACCCCACCTCGTCCGTGGCCTGCCTGCCCCCACGTTCTCACACCATGCTCACTCCTGGCTCAGGCTTTTACATTCCCCACTCAAGAGCTTTCGATGTTCTTCCCAAGGTGTCACCTGACTCTCTCCCTTCTTTCATCCAAGCCTCTATGGAAATCACTCCCTCTCTATTCTTTATTTTTCCTTTTTCTCATACCCTGTTTTATTTTTCATCATAGCACATAACACTACCTGGCATTATGTCCCCTGTCTACATACTTCTGGACTGTCTCTATCCTCATACTCACCCATGAGCACAGGGACCTTAATGTATTGCCTGTTACATACCTGGAAATAGATACGTACTTACTGAAAGAGTAAGTCAAAGAATCTGCAAGAAAAAAAAAGAAAAAAGAAACAGAGAAATCCTCAATGTTTTATTCTTTTTGTAAAAAGTTCTATTAAAGGAGCTTCAGACTAGAATCTCCCCAACTCCACTTCACAGAGAAATATATGCATTTTAAATTAAATATAATGTTAGCCCATGGAAAAAAAAAAAAAAGCAATAGAAAAGAAGCATATTAGTAAAATAGCCTGTATCCCCCCCAGCTGGATGTGAAAGACAGGAAGCGGGTTGGCAGTCTTCCTGTGCCCACCTTCTGGTTGGAATCGCCCATATATATTTCAGCCTCACCCGGTTCCTTTTCTTTTGTTTTTTGACAGCAGCTGGTGGCAACCCAAGGGAATAATAAAGACAGAGGACCAAGAAGGGTATGCCCCACCAACGCAAGCAAATCATTTAAACTCTCTAAACCTCCTTTTTAATGTGCATCTACTAATTAGATCCATGAAACACAGCTTGGAATAATTCTGTTTTATAAATATATTAATAGCCCTAGTCTTAATTACTTATTGATGTGATCTATGTTCAGGCAAGTTTAGGCGGTGTTGAATTAAACGGTGGATGGGTTATTATCACAGAACTCCCCAGGGCCTTTAATACACTGGCATATATTATGATCCTCCAAGACAAGGAAGAGAGTACACAGAGCTCTCCTGATTTCTTCAACCAAGGACTTTTTATAACACCTCTTAAAACATTCCTCCCTGAATCACCACCGTAGGACATGCTAGAAATGATCTCCAAGACTGTGAATGTATGAACACTATCTGAGCACGACACCATCACTCAAGGGACAATTCTGATGCTACTGAAAAGAAAAACCACTAACGAATTCACTTTAAAAATATTAAAACTTAATAGAAAGAAGTAAAAAATAGGTTTGAATAGACATTTTACCAAATAAGATACACAAATAATTAATAAGCATATGACAAGGTGCTAAACATCATTAGTCACTAGGAAAATGAACATTAAAGCCACAATAAGATACCACTACACACCCATTAGAATAGCTATAATCAAAAACATTAACAATACCAAGTGTTGTCAAAGATTTGAAGAAACTTAAACATTGAAGTGGCTGGTATGAATGTAAAATAATTCACACCAGCCACCTGAATTGTTTGGAAAACAAGCAGGTTCTTTAAAAGTTAAGCAGACATTTACAATGTACCTAGCAATTCTACTATCGTATATCTACCTAAGAAAAGTGAGAATATATATTGCCAAAAAAAAACATTCAATAACATTTTTATAGCAGCTAATACAAACTAGCTAAAACTTAAGAACAATCCATAACTGATGAATGGATTTTAAAAAATGTGGTTTACCCATATGATAAAAAAAAAAAATACTACTGACACCTACAACAACATGAATGGACCAGAAAACATTACACCAGGTCAAAGAGACCAGACAGAAAATGCAACATGCAAAATTTCATTTGTATAAAGTTTCTAGAAAAGCAAAATTATAGACAGAAAGATCAGTGTTATCTGGGGTTGGAAGTGGAAATGAGCATCAGTGGTGAGTGGGAATGAATGAGGACACTCTGTGGGGTGATAGAAATGTTCTAGAACTGGTTGTGGTGATGGGTGCACCTGTATAAATTAACTAAGAATCACTGTGTTGCCTACTTAAAATATGTAAGGTATACTGCAAAAAAGCTGTTTAAAAACAGTTCAAGAATGTCTACATGTGAGACTGAAATCAAACATGATAAAGGATGTCAGTGAAGGACTCATATATTATTCTTGAATGAGATCATTCCTCCTATACACTTGAGTGTATACACACTTGCACACGCACACACACACACGCACACACACACACACATATCTTGGTGTGGTTTACTTGAGTAAAACACGTTTTATTAGTGCTGGTGACACCAGCACAGAAATGCTGCTCAATGACAAATGTGCAAAACAGTAAAGTCACTTCCTGTGAACAAACAAAATATCTGTATCTACCTATACATATATAACATATGTATACATAACATGCATATGTATATACTGTAACATGTTATAAATGTAACAACAAAATATCTTTATCTATCTATATCCTTGTAGGTGTGTGTGTGTGTGTGTGTGTGTGTGTGAATGAATTATGTGTGTGTGTTATACTCCTCTCTCGATAGACCTAGAGGAAGCCACCAGAGACTCACAGCTCAGTCTTACAGAAATCTGACGTGTTGCATTCTGGGCCAGAGATTTTCTCTGAGGAGGTGACATTTAAGCTGAGAAAGAAATGAAAAGAAGGAGCCGGCTGTACAAAGATCCAGGAGAAAAGCACTCCACACTGAGGACGGGGCAGCACGAAGACCCCGGGCAGGAACGCGCTTAGCTGTTAGAGGACAGAGGGAGGCCACAGCAGTCCCGTTGGAGGGTCTGAATACACGTGGTGCGTTGAAATGAAGAGGTAAGAAATGGGAGACATCAGTGATAGGGGCAACATTTTAGAAGTTGAAGAGGTAAGGAGAAAGTAGATCATGCTGGTCTTGTAGGCATAGGTATGGCTTTTGAATATTGGTCCAAAGGCAGTGAGAAGCTATCGGAATTTTAAATTATTAAAAAACCACTCTAGCTTTTTGGAAAGACGAGTGACGTCGGGGAGAAGAGTTGGGAGACCACTGTGGGGTCCAGGTGAGATCTCATAGTGACAGTATGATTGTGTTTTTAGAATTGTGTAATAGTTAAGATCAAGGATTATGGGATCAAAATATGGAGGTTCACCTCTCAATTTCACCACTTGCTATCCAGATGACTTTGGAGAACTTCCTGAACCACTCTGAGGCCCAGTTTTCTCATCTATTAAAAAGGGTAATATTAATACTTACTCCATATGGTTGTTATGATAACTCAATAACATAATACATATAAAACACTTGGAATATGGTAAGTGATTTAAAAAAAAAGATCATGATTATTGCACTTCCGAATCCATTTTCCAGTTACCTTCTCCTGCCCTCCATACACCTGAGTTCACCTGCAGGTGTGGCGGACAGTTTCTAGCAGTCAACTTCCTATCTGAAGTGCCAGCATCTGTCTTTTCAGCCTGAAGGATTCGTCCGACATCACAAAAACTTGCTCAACTGAGAGCAGGAGCTTAATGCCTAACCAGAGGCAACTGTCCATGGAGGGAGGGTGGCGGCTGGTACATAAGTTAACCCGGCTGTCCATCCTCCGGCAGCATGTGTCTGAGACGCACCCCATGCAGTTCCTCCCGTGAGACTAGGCCTCGGGTGCCCACAGGGGTAACCCACTCATTGACTTGCCTTTTAGTGGGTTTCCTCCTTCCTTGTTACTTTCCCCCATATCCCCATATCCTCACATCTGCTTTCTGGGATCACTTTTCAAATTGACAACTATGACCAAGAACTTGCCTCAGAGTCTGCTTTAGGGGAAACCCAAGCTAAGACAAATTGGCTCTGTGTGCTCAGAAAATCTCAGCAGACCTTCTTATCTACAGAAAGGGGAATTGAGCCGACTTCTATGATTCTGAAATCAGTCCATTTATTTTTGCCCACATTTTCATCTAGGATTTTATAGTTTAGTAATTTAAAATAAATACTTACAATCCCGGCCAGTGTAGCTCAGTGGTTGAGCGTCGACACATGAACCGAGAGGTCGCCAGTTCGATTCCCGGTCATGGCGCATGCCCAGGTTGTGGGCCAAATCCCCAGTGGGGAGCATGCAGGAAGCGGCCAATGGATGTTCCCTCTCATTGATGTTTCTATCTCCCTCTCCCTCTCCCTTCCTCTGTCTCTAAAATCAATAATGAAAAAAAATTAAAATGAATACTTACAGTCTTGGCCTATTTTGCTCAGTAGTTAGAGCATCAACCCACAGACCAAAGGGTCTTGGGTTTGAGTCCGGTCAAGAGCATGTACCTGGGTTTCAGGTTCAATCCCCAGCCCAGTCGGGGTCATGCAGGAGGCAACCAATCAATGTGTCTCTCTCACGTCGATGTTTCTCTCTCTCTCCTTCCTCATCCTCCCTCCCTTCCATCCACTCTTTCTGAAAAATCAATAGAAAAATATCCTTGGGTGAGGATTGAAAATAAATAAATAAATAAAATAAATACTTACACATGGCTACACATTTTCTTTTGTATAGAGGATGAATGGTTTCTACATATTTAGCAACAGGAAATTATATGCAATTTTGTTTTTTGTGATCACAGAACATGGTATCATAAACTGGACACAAAAGTTTACAGTGGCTATCGACAAGGATATGTGAAGTTCATTCAGGTACTGAGAAATGTGGCAGATTTCAGTTTTCAAAGATGGTCCCAACACTCGCTCCCATCCTCCACGCATGCTTATACTGAACCTTGTCATCTCTCCCCAGTGGGCAGAATGTGTCTTCCCTCCCCTTGAGTCTGGATGCGTCCTGAGCCCGCTTTGTCCAGTAGATATGATGGAAGTGACATTGTCCCAGCTCTAGGTGTGGCATTAAATAGCCTGGCAGGGTTCTTTTCCTGTTCTTTGCAAGAGAACCAATGAGGAAGAAGAGTGACTTGGCTGAGACGGATAAGCTGTGTGAAGACCACGTCACGGGAAGAGGCCAGGTAGGGGAGATTGGCACCCAGGTGTGAGTGAAGAGACCATCTTGGAAGCGGACTCTCCAGATTCCACGGCCCAGCTGAAGCCAGGTGAGCAGGGACAAATGGCCAAGGGAGCCTCCATGTGTTCCTGCCCCACAAAACTGTGAACAGAATAAATGGCTATCCTAAGCCACTAAGTGTCATTGTAGTTTATTACACAACAATAGCACATGGAAATGAAGATCTTTAAAGTAATGATTAAAATTTAAAAATCCATAAAACATCTTCTAGAATTAGTCCATCTTCAGATAAAAAGTTGTAGATATGGTTTCAGAAAACATGATGAAGGTCCTTTGGGGAACCAGAAACAATGAAAGCAGAATCCTATTTGAAGTCTCACTTTTTTCATTAGCTGCAGAGTAATGAAAAACAGCCACGCTGAATATCCAATTTCACCCAATACTTTAATTCTTTTCTTAGGCTGAAAGTTTTAACAATTCATCCTTTACTACAAGTTGGAAAAAAAAACACACACACATAATGGTTTTTTAAACTTTTTTTATTTCTGGGCAGCAGATTTTGAAGGTGAAGCTTTAATCACATGCTAGTCTTATAATCACCGCTGGTTTTCAACTAAAGTATTACAAATTGGGCTTTAGTTCAATTTAAACTGCGTGGGCCCAATCTACCCTTGGTGATTATGGGCAACTCCCACTGAAATCATTAGTAGTTGTACATGTGTAACTGAGGAGATAATTTGGCCAGATGTGCTTTTGTCTCCATGTGTCTTTACACTAGGGCAAGCAAAGGGGCTGGGCTACACAGAGAAACATCTTGTGCTGTTTGGAATGAGTTATCTTTTGCCATACAGTGTTCATGTCAACATGATGAAAAGAAAATGTAAATGGAAGGACCAGCCCCAGTTCCTTCCATGGCTCTCCGTGCCCCGGCGGTTCCCGGTAACAATGACTGTACGAACAGCTGATGCTCCTATCAGCAACCATCAGGGTCTTGTCCGCCTTCCTCTCCCGGCCTGCTCCTGGGAGACCCTGATCTATTTACGGCGACTGGGGGGCAGTGCCTCAATGCCAGGTCTGGTTCCAATTCCAGGCAACTATCTTCCCTGACAAAGCATTTGCTTCTGACCAAACCAATGTTAAGGTACGTGTGGTCCAAACCACTAGCCAGAGGATGTTTTTACAGAAAGTCCTGGGCAGGGCTAAGGGGTGTGGGATACACTTTGCTCATTCAACTGTCAACAAACAATTTTTACTATCTAGGACAGTGATTCTTCGTCTTCAGTGTGTTTCAGAATCACCTGTTAAGTCTGGGTAAAAGACAGAGTGCTGGACACCCCACACTCAGACCTTCTGATTCAGTAGGCGGAGATGAGGGCCTGAGAACTTGAATGCCTAAGTCTCCAGATAACGATAAGGCTGCTGGTCCAGGGACCTCTGTCCTAGAATTTAAGTAACACTATAGACATAGTGTCAAGTAAGATATGATCGTGATTGTACAAATCTTAGACTCTAGTAAGGAAGACAGAAATTCAAATCAACAATTGTGGTATGGTCTGATGAATGAGATCACAAAGGAAAATACAGGCTTCCCAGGGACACATGAGCTGACTTAGATTAAGAAGGAGGGGACAGCATATACTATTTATAATGATTAAAGACACCAATTGTAATGAGCATTGGTTGTTTTGTCTGCCAATGTCCCTTTTTCTTTCTGGTATCTAAATAACTGTTTTCCTTCTGCCCTGGCTTACTGTAGTCTTGTCAGCACCTGCTGTCAATCACATGGCCCTACTTCTTTGTTACTAGAGGCCATGTGACCCAGGCTGACTAACCAGAGTCCTTTTCTTGGGATTGACAATGACAGTGAGAGAGACAGTCCTTCTTCTGAGATTCCCAACATTAAGGACCACGAGTGCTGGGAGCTCCTGTGGACCTTCCTCATCACATGGATAGAATCAGCCTGAGAATAAAGTCATGGATGACCATACTTTTGCAAAGATTACCACAAAAATGTTTCTACATTCTCTTCTTTGACATGCTTCTCATGAAGAAATGGAGTCTACATTTCCTATTCCTTAAATCTAGGAAATGGCAGAAGTGACACCATGTGACTTCTAATACGAGGGCATAAAAGGCAAACCAGGTTTATCTGGCTCTGTGGGAATGCTTGCCCATGCAACCCAGCCACCATGCCATGAGGAAGCCCAAGCAGCCGCAGAGATAAGGTATGGATCAGTGTTCTGGCTAACAGCTCCAACTGAGGCCCCAATCAACGCCACCAACATCAATCATCATTCGTGTGAGTGAATATGCCTACAGACCATTCTGGCCCCCAGTCTCCAGCCAGATTCTTCCCAGTTGAGTTTCCAGACATTGTATAGCAGAGAAAAGCCATCCCTGCCGTGTCCTTTCTGATTCCTGACCCACAGAGTACCATGAATGTGGTGGAAAATATAGAGTATTTTGGTATTTGACAATAGCAACTGAAACAGAAGTCAACCCACAGGTAAACAGAGATGAGAGATGAAATAGAGAATGAACTTTATTTCAACTTCAGTTTCATTTGAGCTCCCTAGCTTAAACCTTGCCTGAAGTAATGCCCATCTGATTGCAGGCATCCCTGTTACATGAACTAAAAGTTCTTATTTTCTGCCTAAGTTATTTTCAACTTGAGTTTATTTCCATCCCAACCTAAATAACCTGAATATAACAACCTCTAAATTTTATGCAGCCAAAGAAACTAAATAAAGGAAGAGGAGAGAGAGAGAGAGACGCATAAAATATTGCGACAGACTGGTGCTTGACATCTTTTAGGGTGCTATCAAAGATACTGTAAATGTGACTACAAATCTCTCAGAAAAGAAAACCATTAAACAGGAGGAAAATAAATATTAGAATCAGGAAAATGGCAGGTGTCAACGAACATTGACGTCAGGCACATCCAGATGTGAGCATGTACTAGAATGGCTGGCTTCTCATCTCAGGTTCACTTCCGATGGCTAAGTCACGTCACAGGTACCTCAGTTGCTGTTGAAAAAACAGTATCACAAAGATAGGGTGTTTCTGAGAAAGAGCTACAAAAAAAATCCAGGAAAGAATGTTTGTAAAGAAAAAAAATAGGGCAAGGAAATTATTAACTGAATGGATAATAAAGCAGGATATTTGACAAACCTAAAAACATTCTATGACTTTGAGGAGTAATTACTTTCTATAAAGTAATCTTTCCCACTTTGTTTTTGTTTTGTTTTTTTCCTCTCTCCATGGGCTTTCTGAACCTCTCCTCCCTCCAATATTTTTTTTCCTTAAGAGCGTGATTGTTTATTCCCCACCCTATCAACTGAAAAAATATACCCAAACAAATAAAAAGAATTCTAATTTCTTTGAGATTTCTGGGTATCATTATATCATTCTGCTATAGGCACCCTGAGAAATAGGCGAGAAATTTGTTTTTAAAGTTTAAAAATGAAGATAGAAGACTTACAATGAGTCTTCTCCCTATAATACGTGGCACACAAAGCTAAGCTAGTCTTCTTCAACATATTGTCTTAATTATTGTAATTAGTCAAAGAAAAATGCTCTGTTATACAGTAAATCAGGCTTAAAGGACTGACTTAGTTCTCTATAAGTACAGGATAATAGAAAGAACACTGAACATGGAGCCAAGGTACCTTCACTCAGTAATAATATATTGCTTTGAACAAATCATTAAACTTCTGAGGCAAAATGTCTTTATTTGGAAAAATCCTCATTCCATCCACATGGATGCAAAGTCTCAAAACAAGTAACATAGAAATTCTTTACCAACCCTACGTCCTACACACTGTGAAGGGCTAGTCAAGTTCCAGTTATACAAGGTAAGTGAAACATATTTAGATGAGATGACCTCAATCTTTTCCGTGTTCATATACCTGCTAACCTTCATCAAAGGAAGAATTGTTTTAAGGTATACATTATACAGGCTCCCATGCCAAAAAGTCACCCTTAATAAAATTTTACAATAAGTACCTGGAAGCATTACTTCATAGTCTTGAAAGGGTGGAGCCTACCTGGCCCAAAGATAGAGCCCAGCTAGATTTTAAAAGTTGAGGAATGGAGAACTAGTGAGAGGTTGTACGCTGCAAGGACCCGCCCATTAGACTGTTTAAGCCAGTGTCCTCTGCAAACTACAGATCTGATTGGAAATCTCCCTTTATGGCTGAACGCACATATTTAATGCAAATAATTTGATGTAACAGTTTGTGGGAGTTAACTAATTGAGCAAACAGTGTCAATATAGGGCTTTCTCCTAAAACACATTTGCTTTAGTTAAGAAAGGAACATTCTAAGCACCAACCAAATGGCTTAGCCGTTGGCTATTCATGGAGGAACCGTAAGTGAACCAGGAGCCCAGGTGGTTTTCTCTTCTTTGAAACTCACAACCAGGAAGTGGTAAAAATTTTCCCAAACATATCCAGATCGGACTTCCCATGATATTGATCCTATTCACTTCATAAGTGGCACAGGGGTCTATGGCCACTCTTCTGTTACTTTCCCCTCTCTGGGGCCACCCAAAGATCAGGGGTGTGTGTTAGCGGGAAAGTCTAGGGCAAAGATCAAAATGACTATTTCCCTTAAGAGATAATTTGGTTTAATTAATCAAACATATGCCTTAACTCTCCACTTACCTTTCTCAGTATACGCACAAAAAACAAAATATCATTATTTGCATAACCAAATTATTTTATAGTATTATCAGGTAGCCTCCGTAAAACTTCCAAATATCACACAGCCCATCTCCTATGGGCTGAATTGTGCCCCCAAATATTCATAGGTTGACATCTTAAGACTTCAGAATATGACTCAGAATATGACTGTATTTGGAGATGGGGTATTTAAAAGAGGTAATTAGGATGGGCTCTAATCCCATACAACTGATGCATTTATAGGAAGAAGAGATAAGGACCCAGATACACAGAGAAGAAAGGCCTCATGAAGACACAGTGAGAAGGCGGTGTCTACAAGCCAAGGAGAGAGGCCTCATAAGAAGTAACCCTACTGACACTTCGATCTTGGACTTCCAGACTGCAGAACTGTGAGAACATCAGTGTCTGCTGTTTAAGCCCCACAGTCTATGGTACTTTGTCACGGCAGCCCTAGCAAATGAATACACTATCTCTTTGCTTTGAGCCAAAACAATGATCTAATAGCTCAGCTGCTTTACAGATTTCTAGAGATAGAAATCTCATATTATTCCACAGTACATACTTCTTCAAGACTGGCCCATTTCTATGCTCACCTAGGTGATTTTAAAGTCACCAAGTCAATGTGATGGAGGTAGAAAACCAGTCACGCTTGCTTACTCAATATTCTCCTTGTTGTCAGCTTGGAAAGTACAGCCTAGCATGGTTTCCAAACAATCAAACTCTGAGTTTCCACCTTCTCATTATGTTCCCTGAAGACTCAAATACGTTCATATAAATTCTAAGTTTGTCTGTATCCATTAAATGTTCTCTGACTTAAAAGAAACTCGAAGAAGAAGTTCAGTTTTATCTCCTAATTTGGCTTTCCGATCTCATACCTATGAGACAACATTTAGATTCAACCTTGAGCAACAGCATCTCTCTCATTCACAACAATCTCGTCACTTTGATTCCAGATCTTAATCTTCTCATTCCCTTGACTCCGTGGCCAAAGAGCTGAGGAAAATGGCATTCCCCCACTCCTCCAGAGGAGAGAAATTAATTTTCTCATCACGTAAATAGACCCAGGTTTGTGGCTTCCTGACTTATGAGTCACAGATTAGAAAACAGACTAAGGATGTTATAAGCAGTTATGATTATAGCTGTTGTTTAGATGTTTAGGAAATGGCATTTAATTTTATCATTTATCATTTATCAAGCAGGGAAAATCAGAAATCATATTTGCAATAATATGATATTTACCTCAGTCGAGTTTATTAGAATGTCATTCCACAAATTTTGTGCAGTAATTGCAATTAAATTACCTCCAACTGCAATCAAGGGCAAGGAACATTTTCTCAGATTTCAGCATCCTGGTGGCAGGTGTCTTCAACTCTGGACTATTCCATGGATTTTAAAGATGAATTAGATTAAATCATCAGTTACAGCTCTAAGTTTATTTTATTTTTCTTTGTTGAATTAAAGTCATCAACATATTTTGTACCCTAAGATGAGGCCCTTTGTTTTCCTGCTTACTTTATGGGATGTGGTGTTTGTTATTAGCATGTTGTACTTTAAATACTTTGTTCAGCCTTTAGCATGTTACAAAGGAAAAGAGAAGCCTATAATCCATTAAGGAATCCATTTCTAAAAAATACCACCGTCGCATCAAAGAAGTGTGCTGCATTTGTTTGCGAAAGTTCCAACTACAGTGCAGTGATCTTTTCTGACAAGGAGTCAGAAAACTTTGATAGTTATAAACATTGATAGTTATTAAACAAAAGCAGACAGCGAGAGGTCTCTGGTGTACTAAGGGAGTAATTTCCCCTTTGTGTGTTTTTGTTTATTACTGACCATGGAATAAATGATTCAATCCTTCTCCAAACCGTCACAGAGTCAGTACATACTTATTCCCAGGGAGATAAATCTGTACCTTGTTCAGCTCTAGGTACAATGCATCTGCTGAGAATTAAAAGTGTGTTGGCACTCTTTAGGGAGAAAGAAAGAAAGAGTGTTTACTGTGACTTTTAGCCTCATATTTCCTTTTGCCAATTGCCAACCGGGTCATCCTTTCCCAGCCTCGGCTGGCTCGGATTGAAAGTTCCATATAAATACCCCTTTCCTCGGTGAACAGCTCTTACTCTCATTCTTCCAGCATTTTTGCTTAGTGTGCATCAGTCGAGACTCTTCTTGCACTGGCTGCTTTCTGGTGAAAGCTATTGCCATCTGGCCCCGCTTCAACTTGTAAAGGGTGGTTTAAAAGTCCATAAAGTACTGAAATCTTGAGGAAAAATGGGAGATTAATGTTAGAGTTTTCACTACTGTCGAGCGCAGCAACTGCCACGGTTGAGGAAATTTATGACTGCAATAGCTTTGACTGTGTTGAAAGGAATCCATAAATGAGTCTTAACTTTACATGATGTCAGACACTAGCATTAATCAAAATTGTAATCGTCTGTTGTCAACATAACAAGTGTATCGCCAAAATTAAACATAAGTTAAACATAAGCCATGATCTCTGTGACCTTGCGTAAATAACTTTTCTTTCATAAACCTCTATTTCTTAATCTCTCTAAAGTTCAAATCTATCCGAGAAGGCTAAGCGTCTATAACCTGTAGAAGAATGTTTAATGTCTATATGTAAACATCAACATTGGTATTTGAATTCTGGAATCTATCTTCTCTTTACTTGGTAGGAAGGAGGTGCTAGTAGATCTGATCAAAATTAGTCACTGCCTGGGAACAAAGAAGCAACCAGATGTGAGCAGAGTCTGCGCTGCCAGAGCCGTTAAACTGAGATGTTATCACCAAAGGCACCCCTTAGAATGGCTCAGTGCATACACCGTGTGTATAAGTATATAACCAAAATTTGCCAACCATTCAAATTAAGCATATACAACTCATTACAAATCTCTTATGCAACCAGATCTACAAATACACTATGCATCTGTGAGTTTCATTTAGATTTCCCATACTCCTCCTCAATGCAGACTGAGACACACAGGGGATACGGAGCTTTGGTCGTCTCTTTGTGGTGTTCACAGGAGTCCAGCTCAGCTGAACACCAGGATCAGTCACTGAGCACTTCTTCCTGCTTAAGACACAAGCAAAATGTTTCCTTCATTGAGCCAGGTAACAAACATGTGAATTCACACACACACACACACACACACACACACACACACACACACACCAATGAAGTGGATGTGACCTGTCATTTATAAAAAATGTCATGGAAGATAAGCACAACACTTATATTTGGAAAACACAAGTCATTCTCAGAGATCCAAAGTGCCAAACAATGTAGAACAGCCTGAACCAATGCTGTGCGTTTGCAACACCTTTTCTGGACTCTGGCTGTCCCTTCCCCCTTCGTGTTCTTCTGCTCTTACCTGAAGTGGCCAGGCCACGGCACAGGGCACACTGCGGGCCACAGCCACAACGCGAGCATCTCAGTAACAGTGAGTCACAACCTTATTACTGGTGGAGGCTCTTACTTTCCAGGAGAAAACAAACAGGGATGCCTGTATTTGGTTTCCTCTCGGGAACCTCAGTGTTGCTTTTGGTGGGAAGAGCTATTCTGAACGATAATCCCCACACCCAGGAAATAAATTCTCCATCACTAGCACTTCCTGGTAACAGCTCCTTCTAATGAGCTCTCTAAAGCCTGCATATTGAGAGCTGGTGCAGCAAAAGCTGCCAGGACCCGACCGGGATGTGATACAGCCCACCCTGGTTGTCACCTGCAGCTCTGTAGACCCTTCTTGACAGTTTCTCATTTCAAGCACCTGCATTCGTACCTGCATTCATCTGGCAGAGGGCTTCATCTGACCGAAGGAGAGAGCGCAAGGCAGGCTGGGAATTTCAGGAGTTCACACCTAGTTCAGTACAAACCTCAAGAGGTGAGAAACTGAGTCAATAAATACTCCAACCTTCACAGCTCATTATTGGATCATTCTGAAGTGTGTTCGTGACAGTCTCTCAGAAGGTTCCCCTAGGGATTGGATCTGTTCCCCACAGCAGTAGCCCAATAATTAACAGATAATTAACATACTCTTAACAAAAATATTCCCTCTTCCTTGTCTTATTCCCCAACTCTCTCTCTCTCTCGGTATTCTTCCTAGGATCATCTCATCTTTTTCTAAGATCTGTTGCAGGGTAACTTCAAATAAGCAAAGAGCAAAAATTAAAACTCTAATTGATTATGGAATTATCCGAATTCAGGCCAAGGGAGAGAAGGAGAAGAAGGGGTCTGTTCCAGAGACCCAGCTGCTGAGTCAGGGCAGGTGAAACTGGCTGGAAGCAGTTAAGTATTCAAGTCCGAAGCTCACCCAAAACACAGCACCCGTAAGGGAAAGACCTGGACCTCCGACCACTGCATCAGGTGCTCGAGGATCAAGACTGAGGATTGTGAAGTGACTGCAGGAGAAGTTTGGCCAACCAAAGTGAGGAGGGCCAGTGCTGAGCAGAGGAACTAGGAAGGAAAACCTGGAGCCAAGAGCTAATTTAGGCAGAGGAGTGGTAGACAGACTTGAAGTCCACATATTAGAAACGGATGAGACTCCTAGGGAATTACAGTCGACTCTTAGCTAAAGCAGGGTCACAAAACTGAATTTTGCTCAGAAAGTCATGTTGCACCAGAGAAATGATGTGTCTGACTCTGCTTTGCCAAGAATATGAACCAAGCTTTACGGCTGTCTCTCTAACCAATAGGGCAAAATAGGGCATGGTGACTTCTGGGTTTGAGGGGTAGATCCAGAATCTAGGTCTCCTGACTTCCTGAGTAAGGCATGTTGTTAACTTACCAGTAAACATCTGAGAATTTTAAGATGAAAACACACACACACACACATCTGTCATATCTTAGGGACTGAGGCACATATTTGATGATTGAATGAAATGAAATGAACAAGAAACAAGACCACTAATGTTCTTTTTCAAATCTTCTCTTTCACAGAAGAAGAGAAAAAATCTAGCTTATACTGCTAAATGTTTCTTATGTTTCTGTTATTGTTGAGTTTCAAAAAATAAAAAAATAAAGATCCTAATTCCACGAGGATAGAGTCAACACATCAACTCTGCCGATTACATCATAGGTTTATTCCGTCTTTCCAAGGCTTGCATTCTTTCTACTGCATTTGATGTGCCAGGTCTCAAAATCGGGAATTGCATCAAGACAAATGTCTTTTAAATAAAGTAACTATTGTTGGTTTCAAGTATGACGGTCTCAAATACAAACAACTACACAAATTTGAAACATGTTGGATGAAATGGTAGAAGGAAAACAGAGGAGAAAGCAAAGTAAAAATAGAAGCCATACACATAAGGACATAGTGTAGGAAGCAAAGGACTTATTCTGGAATTATATGAAGCCAGTGAAAAAGATACCATTTGGAACATAGGATTGTGCAATTCTAGTCAATGTAACAGGCAATCAAGACGTTTCAGGGGGGCTGAAATGTTTGAAACATGAGGATAAGTGTTGGCCCATTCAATACCTTAGAGAAAAGAAAAGTATGGGAAAATTTTTTTCCAAGGGTATATGCCTGAGCCAAATTCTTCACTCGCATACTTGTATATGGGACCTAATTCTGCACTTGGATATTTGCGGCAATGCTGCATTCTGCATACTTAGTGTTTGTGTGAAACAGGAGTTAAGCATATGGCAAACTCCAGCTTGCATGGCAATGTAGCTTCTGTTAGCATTAAACTGCTCGTTAGTATGCAATGGAACTTTTAAAAAGGAAAACAACATTAATGACTTTAAGCCATTTGTAAGCCATTTTAAAAGCTGGAATTTAAAATAAGATTGAATGACATAAAGCAAATATGGGCTTAATCCACCACCCCGTCCATCATGTTCCTCTCCCGGAGCAGATGATGCAGCTAAATCTAAGAAAGCATAAACCCAATTAGCAGCCATAATGTGTTTCTGAGAGACAAACCAGAGACATATGGGGAGACCTAACGATTCATAACTTTGTATCATCAGCGTCTTCCAGGTGCAGAGAGAGAGAGGAGTTGCCTGGGTGAGCGATGCCCTCAGACTCGCTGCATCTCCCTGCACCTTCCTGAGAAGTAAATGCTGCCCAACCTTTAGGACAAGAGTCCCCACGTATGCTTCGAATCATGTTCTCCTCCTCGTGTTTAACTGGCCGCTACCCTCAAACTACAGAACAAAGACGCAAACTCTCACTTTAAAATGTAAAAGGCTTTAAAAAGAAAGCAAATCACTTCTGTGAGCAGAATGGGAGCAGTCACTGTGTTTGCAGTATCACAACCTCTTAAACGGGTGGATGTGGTTTCAAGCTACCGTACAGCCACGGTCTCCTTCCTCCTCTTCACGTTTGGCGTACTTGACATTGACCTATAAAAACACATGTGTCTGCTTGTGGGAGTTCCTTGGATCTTTCAGGTTTGTTCTTTCTTGGCAAAAAAGAAAATTTCATTTGACAGCTATGGAGTATCCGGCAAATGCCGAGCAGAAACACTTAGAAGGGCAAAGCCATTAGCTTTATCCCAAGTTCATTTGGGGTGGCATGGAACATATGATAAAAGACGAGATGTTGAGAGAGAGAAAGAGAGGTTAGACTTGAATAAAAAATTGAAAACTAGAGAGGCAACTGAACTATATGAAGGATGGAGGGTCTTCACCTGTCTTTTTGTTTTTAACAACAGAAAAATAAGACCACGCTGCCATTCAAAGAAACATACCCCACACACTGTATACCTTTTACATTGTACATTGTATTTGGCTGGCCCACCGTCTGACTGTGAATGGACAGAGGGTGAAATCAGAACAGAAGTTTGGGTCAAGGTTCTTACTGAAAAGCAGATAGGAAACAGACAGTTGTCCATTGGAGAGCAATAAAACAAAACACCCTTAACTTCGGAAGCTAAAGAAGGCAAGCATATATACTAAGAACATGGTCGACAAAGCCCCATAGCCAGAGAGAAAACATTACTGAAGGAGGACTGTGCTGCTACATAGCCACAGGAAAGCCAGACTATTTACTCAAGAGAAGGAGCTCCAGAGGGTCCGCAGAAAAGGCAGTGGGAACAAAGAAACTCAGTCATGGAACATGCCAAGAGAAATACGCGGTAGCAACAACATTTTAAAACCCTGATTTTATGGGGGAAAAGAAAAAATTTATCTGTCTGAGCCAAGAAAAATAATAGCTCTGCATATCTTCAGCTATTGGAGTTTTGCATTCCTAAATACATGTCTGTGGTCTGTGATTCCCAAGTCCTTTTGTGAGCATGAAAACTGACCTCCCAAAACTTCTCACTAAGCTGGTTTTCTCCTCCAGAATGTGGAGGAGGTATTTTCTGTCCTGACTCAGCTGGTACACTCCATAACGTAACAGAGTCATCGGCTTCTGGGAGGGCCTCAGAGCTCCCTGGGAACTCAGGGGACATTTTCCTGACTGCAAATAAGTGTGTCCCCTGGATTCTTAGGATGGGAAGGCAGAAAGGAAGGGAGTAAACTCTTTATCTAGTCTTTGACTTTCATCGTATAAAGGAAAAGGTGGAAATAAAATAAGAACTCCAAAGGGTATATTTCAACCTAGTCTGAAGAGTTTCATTTCAGTTATTAATCATAAAAAAAGACTCAGCCAATTTGATTAAATGTTAACTAGGATTAATGATGGGTGGTGAAAACAGATGCTTTCATAAATTACTATCCCCTTTATTTCTCTAAATACTGAAAACTTTAAAAGAAAAATTAGTAAAAAAATTTAAAAAAAGATTAATGAGAGATTGTATAGTGCAAAGTTGAACAAAAAAATGTCTGTTGTCTGTACCAGCAAGAATCACAAGGTTTAGAGGAAAAATGTACAGAATTTCAGAATTGCCTGTTCTATAACACCAATGACTTTCTACCCAGCTGTAAATCACCAGCATATGGGGGCAGTTTTTCCAACACACTGTTCCTGTTCAGGGCTCACTCCAGGTCAAGTAAAAGGGAGAGTCAATGAGTGTAAGGCCCAGGCGTCTATATTTTTAAATGCTTCTCTGATGGTTCAAATGTGTAGCCAGCATTGAGAGCAACTCATATTTCTGGGGACATTATCCTCTGCTCACTTGGAATGAAACAGAAAGAGAGTGACAACAGGGAGAGCAGTAGACTGTAAGCCAAGGGATCTGGGTTCTAGACTCAATTTTACTACAAACTGAGTAACCTTAAATAATTCATTATATCTCTTCGGACTCCATTTCTTTTTTCTGGAACATGACAGTACTCATCTGCTTCTTATTCTAACTTTATATTAATTAAATATAGAAAGAAGAAAAAATTCTGCATGGATGTAATAATTGGAAACATTTTCTGCAACAGTATTTTCAATAGAATGATGAAGTACATACTCCTTATTGTAGGTCACTTGCATTTGGCTCCCTTAATTTATCCAAGACTCCTACATATGACTAATTCTGGAGGATCCTTTTAAACCACTGTTAGAAAAGGGGACTTCACTTTTTCATTATCAGGAATCAATGGAATGCCTCAGCCATAAATAAAGGTGTCTACCTGTGCTCAGTGGAATTGTGTGCCTTCTGGCAAATAAAAACAGATATTATACATTCAAATTATAACCATAGGTGGATACCCATATAAAAGGGATACTTTTATAAAGTAGCTAAAGACATTGAGTCCATTGGGTTTAGCATTCAACAAACCACCCCCTTCACTCCCCTCACTTCCCCAGCTCCTACTCTCCATCCCCAAAATCTTGTATCTCAGTGGAAGTGACCAGCTCTCCCTATGTGCCCTGTGTGTACCGTAAAGTCAGGTGCATAAAGCTGACCTGTGACAAATTGGTCAATTCCATCGGATGAAGAGGAAATGCTTTGATTCACTCATTTTTAAAAAGACCTTAGATGTAGTAATAGGAACTCTTTTTTGTAAGCTACTAACACAAAGGGGAAAAAAATTACCTGAAGGTCACATATAAGTCAACATTACGGTGTCTTGTGACGTGACCAGGAAAAAATGTGTTAGCATCGGGGGATGAAGAGGGCAAGTGGCCCCCGGAGCTAGACACAGACAATGGAGGTGGGGAGAAGGCATGCAACCAGACCAACAGCAGGTTCTAAGTGGATTATAACAGATTACGAGTCTACTGCCAACCCATCTGGGATCACCAAAAACCATCCCTTCATTTTTGGTAAATACAAAGTATAGCACTTGATCTGCAAGGCCTAGAGAACTGGGCGGAGTGTCAAGGACAGGAACTGGGCATAAGGAATGTGACAAGAACTTGGATTCATGACCCAGGCTACATGGTAGTTCTCAAGAATAAGGTAGAGAGCAGCCCAGCAACAACCTCAGCATCCCAGATGGAAGCAGAGCTAGCAGTAAGGAAGACTGGCAGCTGACTTACCTGGATGCAGACTGGGAACCACTAAGTGCCCTCTAAGATGAGTACTGGAGACTAGGACTTGGCTGGCAGTGTGGGTTAAGAGGTCTCGCCTATGGAGATGCGAAGAAGGACAAACAACCAGGGTGTTACAAAAAGCACCTTAGGGGAGAAGATGGCGGCAGGCAGGACCAGAGGGAGGGTGAGTGTGGGGGAGAGTGAACGAGTGTGTGTGAGAGTGTGAGAGTGTGAGTGGACATGAAGGTGGAACGACCAAACCCGAGCAGTGCAGAGCCGCGGAGCAGAAGGTCCCTGTGCTGTGGACGGAGCAGCCGGCTACCACCGTGAGCGGCCCTTCAGGGGGCTTCTCCCTGCCCACGGGGAGGTCCCACCACTTTGGAAGATCCCGGGTCTTCCCTGGGAGGAGGCAGTGGGAGCAGCTAGGGCCCAGCAACCTGAGCCCACCAGTGCACCTGGCACCATCGGACCAGTGGAAACTCTGTGTCAACACAGACCAGTGCACAGTAGTGAGCTCACAAGGTGCTGGTCACAGAAGCCTCAGACAGCCCAGAGCCCAGCACCACCCCCCACAGTAGCAGCCCAATCAGAGTCTAGATATACCCCCAGCAACAGAGGCTGGGGAGCAGACATCCATGCCCATGCAACAGAAGCACAGACCAGCAGCTGAGAACCATCCCCTAAAACTATAGAAAAGCTGAGCAGGAGTTGAGCCCCACTGGGCAGCAGCACTCCCCAGCCACCAGCGGCAGGACCTGGGGCTCCACAGAGGCCTGTGCAGTCCAGTAGCTCACAGTGCAGTGGGAAACCAGAGCCCGAGAGGGACTGGTGCAATCCAGCTGCCTGCCCATGGGACCTGCAGGGTGCTGAAGCACCAGAGAGGCCTGTGAGACCCAGCAGCCCTAAGATAGACATAGAGCTGGGTCCCCAAATGGACTGTGCCATCCAGTTATCCACGTAACCTGCAGGGTGCGGGGGCACCAGAGAGGCCTGTGAGACCAAGCTGCGCACAAGATAGGCATAGAGGATGTGAAAATGGAGGTGGAGTGAATGGAAGCTACACAGACGATTTCCCAGGACCAAACAGGAATTACAACTAAAATAAAGACAAATCCTCAAAAAAAAAGCAACAGAAAAGCAGCCAGACAGGATCATATAACCAGGGACACTGGTAAGATCTGCGAAGGTGCCAGAGGGTGGCAGGCTGGGAGCCCATGAACAGCAGCAGTCTTAGCTGTGAGCAGCGCCCTTGGGGAATAAAGACCAAGTCCGCTCCACAGCCACAACATAGAGAGCCTGGACAGAGCGCTAAAATAGCCACAGCCACTCACCTGGGGGCTACTGCAGAGCGAGGGCAGACTGAGCTGGAACTCTGTAGGGACACCAGGGATTTGGAGGGCACTCAGAGTTTTTGCTGAGTTGGGGCCACAAAGGACGGTGGCCAGTGTGCTCCTTCTGAGAACTGTGGGGAAAAGCAGCAGCCCCCCCCTCCACACACCACCCCAGAGATTCAGCCTTTCCCAGGTGAGGCAAAGAAATGCAAATTGAGGCTCAATAAAAACCAGCATCTATCTCACCTTCTGGAAATCCTCTTATGCAGAACACCAGGGCCACATTCCAAGGCATTGAGTGACTGAGACTAACAGCCACCAGGAAAAAGCTAGAAGATAACTGAACCTTTCCTGGGCTTGCAAATCTACCCAGGAAAGTAAGACTTGACAGTGGTGTTTAACGTTGGCCCACCCAGGCTCATCCATACTCAGTAGAGGAAGCCACAAACAGCAGAACACCAACACCCACAGGGAAAATTTGGCAGGCTCCAAAACCCACTGAGATAGCCAAAATGGTGAAACAAAGAAACAAATCCCAAATGAAAGAACAAGAGAAACTCTATCGAAGATGAGATCAATGAAATGCAGTTAAGCAAATTATCAGAGGTAGAGTTCAGAGCCATGATCTTGAGTAAGCTCAACAGCATGAGTAAGGACATCAGCACCATGAGTAAAGACATAGAAACATTGAAAACCAACTAAGTGGAAATAAAGAATAACATAGCAGAAATCAAGAACACATTGGAAGGATTAACCACAGTGTAGAGGAAGCTGAGGACTGGATCAGTAAATTAGAAGACACAATAGAAAAAATCAACCAATCAGAAAACTAAAACAAAAAAACAATTAAAAACAGGAAGATAGCTTAAGAGAACTGTGGGACAACTGGAAACATAATAACATTCGCATCATAGGAGTCCCAAAAGGGGAAGAAAATGGGCAAAGTTAGAGAATATATTTGAAGAAATAGTACAGAAAACTTTCCTAACTTGGTGAAGGAAGAAGGCATTCAAGTTTAAGAAGCACAGAGAGACCCCACGTAAGAAGAACCCAAATAGGCCCACACCAAGACACATAGTAATTAAAATGCCAAAAATTAAAGACAAAGAGAGAATCCTAAAGGCAACAAGAGATAAGCAACAGGTTACCTACAAAAGAAACCCCATAAGGCTCTCAGCTGACTTCTCAACAGAAACACTACAGGCCAGAAGGGAGTGGCATGAAGTAATCAAGGTGATAAAAAAACAAGGATCTGGATCCATGACTACCCTATCCAGCAAGGTTATCATTCAAAATAAAAGGTCAAATAAAGAGCTTCCCAGACATAAAAAAGGCTAAGGGAATATATTAACACCAAACCAGCACTGCAAGATATGCTCAAAGAACTGCTGTAATTAGTAGAAGAAATTGGAAGAAAAATATAACCACAATAAACAAAAATGGCAATAAATAAGTACATATCAATTATTACCTTAAATGTGAATGGTTTGAATGCTCCGATAAAAAGACACAGAGTAGTTAACTGGATAAGAGACCATGACTCACATATATGTTGTTTACAAGAGACCCACCTCACAACAAAAGACTCACATAGGTTGAAAGTGAAGGGATGGCAAAAAATCTTTCAAGCAAACGGAAAGGAAAAAAAAGCTGGGGTAGTAATACTCATATCTGATAAAGTAGATTTCAAAATGAAGACTATAACTAGAGACAAAGAAGGCCACTACATAATATTGAAAGGATCTATGCAACAGGAAGATATAACCTTTGTAAACTTATGTGCATCCAATATAGGAGCACCAACATATATTAAAAATATTCTGGAGGACTTCAAAGGAGAAATCGACAGCAATACAATCATAACAGGAGACTTCAACACCCCGCTGACAGCACTGGATAGATCTTCTAGACAAAAAATTAACAAGGAAACACAAACTCTAAATGAAGTGCTAGATCAAATGGATTTAATAGATATCTACAGAGGATTACACCCCAAAACTGCATAATTCACATTCTTCTCAAGTGCACATGGGACATTCTCAAAGATAGACCACATGTTAGGGCACAAACTAAGTCTCTACAAGTTCAAGAAAAATGAAATCATATCAAGCATCTTCTCAGATCACAATGGCATGCAACTAGAAATCAACTGCAACAAGAACATGCAAAGACATTCGAACACATGGAAGCTAAATGGTATATTATAGAACAATAAATGAGTTACCATGGAGATCAATGAAGAAATTTAAAAATTCCTGAAAACAATGAAAATGAACACACAACAACACAAAATCTATAGGATGCAGTGAAAGCAGTTCTGAGAGGGAAGTTCATAGCACTACAGGCCTACCTCAAGAAGCAAGAAAAATTTCTAATAGACTATCTAACCTCACAACTTAAAGAACTAGAGAGCAAACAAAAAGAAAACCCCACAGCAAGTAGAAGGATAGAAATAGTAAAGATCAGAGTAGAAATAAATGGCATGCAGACCACAAACAAAACAAAAAAATAAAAAACAATTCAAAAGATCAATGAAACAAAGAGCTGGTTCCTTGAAAAGATAAACAAGATTGATGGACCCTTAGCTAGACTCACCAAGAAACAAAGAGAGAGAACCCAAATACACAATATCAAAAATGAAAGAGGAGAGAAATAATAACTGACACCACAGAAATACAAAGGATTATTAACAAATACTATGAACAATAATACAGCAACAAATTTGACACTATAATTGAAATGGACAAATTTTTAGAAACACATAGTCTCCCAAAACAGAACCAGGAAGACATAGAAAACTTGAACAGACCAATAACAACAGAAGAAATTGAAGATATAATCAAGACCCTGCCAGCAAACAAAAGCCCAGGCCCAGACGGCTTCACGAGGGAATTTTACTGAACATTCAAAGAAGAACTAATACCCATTCTCCTCGAACTATTTCAAAAAATTCAAGAAGAAGGAAGACTTCCAAATTCGTTTTATGAGGCCAGCATAATTCTAATTCCAAAACCAGAAAAAGACACTACAAAGAAAGAAAACTACAGGCCAGTATCCTTGATGAACATAGATGCTAAAATCCCAAAAAAAATACTAGCAAATGTAATCCAGCAATACATCAAAAAAATTATTCACCATGTCCAAGTGGGATTCATCCCAGGGATGCAAGGTTGGTACAATATTCACAAATCAATAAATGTGATACACGACATAAACAAAATGAAAGATAAAAATCATATGGTCATATCAATAGATGCTGAAAAAACATTTGACAAAATCTAGCACCCATTTCTGATAAAAAATGCTCAGCAATCTGGGAATAGAGGGATCATATCTTCATATAATAAAGGGCATATATGAAACAGCCAACATCATACTCAATGGGCAAAAATTAAAAGCATTTCCATTAAGAACATGAACAAGACAAGGATGCCCACTTTCGCCACTCTTATTTTACATAGTACTGGAAGTCTTAGCCACAGCAATCAGACAGGAAGAAAAAATAAAAGGGATCCAAATGGGAAAGGAGGAAGTGAAACTGTCATTATTCGCAGATGACATGATACTATACGTAGAAAACCCCAAAGACTCCATCAAAAATTACTAGACTTAATAAATGAATTTGGCAAAGTAACAGGATACAAAATTAACGTCAAGAAATTGATGGCATTCTTATACACCGATGATGAAGTCACAGAAAGAGAAACTATAAAAAAAAAAAAAAAAAAAAAAAAAAAAAAAAAATCCCATTTACCACCACAGCAAAAAAAATTAAGATACCTAGGAATAAACTTAACCAAAGAAATAAAGGGCCATTCACAGAAAACTACAGGTCATTGAAAAAAGAAATAGAGGAAGATATAAAAAAAAGTGGAAACACATACCTTGTTTGTGGATTGGAAGAATGAACATCATTAAAATGTCCATACTACCCAAAGCAATCTATAGATTCAATGCAATCCCCATCAAAATACCAATGACATACTTCATAGAATTAGAACAAATAATTCAAAAGTTTATATGGAACCAAAAAGACCTCGACTAGCCACAGCAATCTTGAAAAAGAAGAACAAAGTTGGAGGGATCACATTACCAGATTTCAGGTTATACTGCAAAGCCACTGTAATCAAAACAGCCTGGTACTAGCACAAGAACAGGCAAATAGATCAATGGAACAAAATAGAGAAAGCAGAAATGGACCCAAGACAATATGCTCAATTAATATTTGACAAAGGGGGCAAGAGCATACAGTGGAGTAAAGACAGCCTCTTTAATAAATGGTGTTGGGAAAATTGGACAGCTACATGCAAAAAAATGAAACTGGACCATCAACTTACACCATACACAAGAATAAACTCAAAATGGATAAAAGACTTAAATGTGACTCATGAATCCATAAAAATCCTAGAAGAAAATGTAGGCAACAAAATTTCAGACATCATACACAGCAGAATTTTCACTGATACATCACCTAAGGCAACAGAAACAAAGGAGAAAATGAACACATGGGACTATATCAAACTCAAAAGCTTCTGCACAGAGAAAGATACATTCATCAAAATGGAAATGCAACCCACTGTATGGGAGAGCATAATTGCCAATGATATATCAGATAAGGGGTTAATTTCTAATATATAGAGAGTGCTCATACAACTCTACAAAAATAGACAAAAAAACCAATTTAAAAATGGGCAGAGGAACTAAATAGACACCTCTCCAAACAGGACATACAAATGGCTAAGAAACATATGAAGAAATGCTCAACATCACTAATCATCAGAGAGATGCAAATTAAAACAATGAGGTATCACCTCACAACTGTCAGAATGGCCACCATCAACAAATCATCAAACAACAAGTGTTGGCGAGGGTGTGGAGAAAAGAGAATTCTGGTACACTGCTGGTGGGAATGCAGACTGGTGCAGCCACTATGGAAAACAATAAGGTGTTGCCTAAAAAAATTAAAAATTCAACTGCCATTTGACCCAGTGATTCCACTTCTAGGAATATACCCTACGAAGCCTGAAACACCAATCAGAAAGAATATATGTACCCTCATGTTCATAGCAGCACTATTTACAATAGCTAAAATCTGGAAACAGCCCAAATGTCCATCAGTAGACAAATGGATAAAAAAGCAGTGATACATATACACAATGGAGTACTATGCAGCTGTAAGAAAGATCTCTTATCCTTTGAGATGACATGGAGGGACCTGGAAAGTATTATCCTAAGTGAAACAAGCCAAACAGAGAAAGACAAGCATCATATGATCTCATTTATTTGTGAAATATAATGAACATAACAGTCTGAGGAATGGGGTAGTCCCAGAGACATGGAAGTGTGGTACAGACTGGCAATCCCCAGAAGAGGGGGTGGTGGGGGAGAGATAAACCACAGAACTTATATGCATGTATGCATGAACAATGGGAGGGGGAGGGGAAATCCCTGGGGCAAAAAGAGAAACATCTGTAACAAAAATAAATTAATTAATTTTAAAAATAAAAATAAATAAAAAATAAAATTTTTAAAAAGCAACTTAGAATTAACTTTAGTAAGTTTTCCTATTTTTAGGGGGGAAAGGGGAGGAAAAATGTAATTGTGTCAATATCTAGCCAAAGTAACTATAATTTCATGCATAAGAGTCCCGATAATGAGTGTTGGAAAAAATCTCGAGATAGAGAACATGAAAAAGCCAAATATTTGGAAATAGAAAAAGATAGGGAAAATCACAGGAAGGGAGACAAAACCATAAGAAAGGGAGAAAGAGCAAGAGAGAGAGGAGCCAATAATTCCCACCCTTATAACATTGTCCATGAAGCATCACTCTGCTCCTTCTGTGATGCTTTGTCCCTCTGGGTTCTGTTTTAATATTTTTCTACCTTGCCTATTGACTAGACCAAACAAGACCTCTTCGGGCTGGATCTACCAGAATGTTCCTCCTTTTTGCCCTTGCCCTCCACAGTGCCGCTCACTAAAACTGGCATACATACCTCTACAACCAGTTTTGACCCTTTCAAGCCAAGTGTCCTTCTCTTCACCCCTCCCTCTATCCATCTATCCCTCCTTTCCACCAGTTATAACCTCCTTATCTATTTAACTGTTGAAGAACCTCATGAGTTCCCTAGTTCTCACCCAGCTCCAGTGTTCCCAGAAGGTCTGGGCTCTTCATTGCAGCCCTGGAAATGGTCCTCTCTCCATCACAACCACCTTGGAAGATGTCCCTGTTACAGAAAATGGACCTAACTCTTTGGGAAAACAACTGTAGGAGTGCCTGTGACACAAACTAGACTTAAAAAGAATACTTCCTCTGACATTGTTTTTTCATAAGTGTTTTTATTGATTGTTAGAGAAGGAGGGAGAGGGAGAGAGAGAGAGAGAAATACTGATGGGCTGCCTCCTGCATGCCCACTGCTGGGGATTGAGCCCAAACCTGGGCATGTGTCCTGACCAGGAATCAAACCAAAGGCCTCTCAGTACGTGGAACAACACTCAACCAATTAAGCCACATTTGCCAGGGCTGACCTATCATTTGGAAACAACTTCCTACAGGTTGTGCTTAATTGTTTAATTGCATAAGATAAATTTTACAATAAATGACTGTCTTTTGCCTTTAGGAATCACAATAGTTCTGACTTTGAGAGCAACTCTTGTGATTTTCAACAGTAATATATGTTATGGAAATCCTGCTTAAGCTTCCAAAGAAGGGTGAATAGGAGACAGAGCAAGGACTTTCAAGTCACAGCTAGCTTCAGCCTCTCTTCATCTATCAATATCTGGATGTGGATGTAGAATTGATGGGTATGGAGTGGATGGTTTTTCCATGACCATTGGTCTTTATAATAGCTTACATAGCCTTTGACTTTAGTTCAGCATCTTGGCATGTCCCATTCATTCTTTGTCAAGCCCCGAATCAATTATGTTAAGTTCAGAAAGATTATAAACTCTCAATATTTATTACTTATTTATATTTCAATGTTATTTAATGAGTTTGAATAGTTTGGGAGGGTGCGTTTGTTGCATGGTGGTCATCAGAATACATTTAAACATTTCATATTAGTTCTTATGGGGGTAAAAACTCCAACTGTGTAAGGCTGCTCACTATTAACTGTATTTTCCTGAAATGTAAACTTGACATATGAACAACCCCCTTCATCCTGAATAACATAATAGAGCTGTCCCTTTTCACTACTGTCTGTGAGCAAGCCATCCTTCCTCGCAGGAACACTGACATTTGCTCAACTTTAGATGATGTCCTTGCTGACTCCTCCTTGGTAGGGTTTGAGCACGCTAACCTTTAAGCTCAGTCTTTTCCCACCAGAACAGAGGAGTTCTCTCTTATAGAAGAAGGGAAGCATTCCTTCCTTGTGGAATTTAATCAAAATTATAAAAAAAAAAAAAGATGTGTGTTTTCATTCTGCACCTCCGTGGTAGTTTACCTCTAGAACATTATCATATGAAAACAGAATAAATTTAACATTAGTCAGAGAAGTTCACAGATAATGTCATCTTAGAAAAACTTGAAAGAGACCAAATAGATTTAAACTGCATTTAAGTCCAGTTTTAAAATTCTCTAACTCTAAAAGCTTCCTAACATTCCACACGATCTAGAAGACATTTAAAAAGGATTAAAACATCTATAGAAATATATGTATACATATGTAGGTAGATAGGAAGATAGATATTAGACAGATGCATAGTATATAGAGAAAAAGACAAGGATAAACAGAAAAAGGTAAGATTTAATCATGTACTTGGGGCTTTAACAAATCAATAAAAAAGAAGAAACAACTGGTAGAAAAGCTAAAGAATACTATCAGTGGGTAGTTGACAGAAAGTGAAATACAAATAGCTAATAGATATATAAAAAGATCCTTAATTTCACACATAATTAGATATATGCAGATCATAACAATGGAATTTTTTTATTTTTCTCAATTATAAAATAACATTTTAAAATATTTAAAAGTTTAATTAAAATTTACTATTTCTGATGGTGGTGTAGAAACAGGCTTTCTCATCACTTGTTGGTGAACATATAAAATAGAGTGGCATTTTTGAGAACAGTTAAGCAATATCTATCAAAATTTTAATATACATGCATTTTACCCAACAAATCTAATAGATACAGTCTCCTTAATAAACAGATTTATGTACAATATAAAACTAGAAACAATATTAATTCTCACCAAGAAATTATGATACCTTCATACAGTAGAGTACTGAGCAGCTGTTAGAGAATGAATTAGATTTATGTATGTTGTTTTAGAAGAATCTTCTTAGATCAAGGCACAAGAAATATATATCCCAACATCTCATTTGTGTAAACAAAGAACAAGCATAGAGGGAAATTTAAGTACATGCATAGATAAAGTTGCATGTGTTCACTTGCATTTGCATACACCTTTCTGGAAGGATGAGCCAGAAACAATAAGAGGGTTACAGGGCTCCTTCCACCTAAGCTATTGTTTTCCTTTGCATTTCATGAGCTTTGAGTAAAAGGAGGCTCTCCTTGGCTTTTCTAGGTAAATTTGTCATTTCATGAGCCCAGAGATTGGGAAAGAATAACTAGAAAATCCCCCCACACGTTTGTCATTTCTGCTCTTTGCCTAAGGGAAAACCATTAGAGTTTGTTTACACAAGTTGTCTTTCTGATGGTCCTTTTTGAGGTCCATTTCCATTGTGATCAACTCTTTACAGGCCATGAAGACCCCATATATTAGTGTCAGTCCCTAAACCTCAGATGCTCCAGCAGCTACTTTCATGGTGGGACAAAAAGGCTCCTCCATGACTTAGAGCTTGACTTAGTGCAGAAGGGATAGTGAGTGATACTACCTGCCACCAGAGTCATAACCTTGCCACGCTTGTACAGAGACACAGAACATAAGGAGGGCCTGTCACTAGATGCAGTTACTCCCTAGAATAAATCATTTTGAAATCCCAGCCTCTGAGATAGAGGCTAAAGGTGGACAGAGCAGAGAAGCTCCATTTAATATATATTTCAAAGCTTCTACAAATGTGAATTATTTCTTTTGTCCTAACTGGTTATTCATTTTCATTCTTTTCTTCCTCCTCATTTTTTTTCCTCCTCATCCCATTTCCCTTACCCAACAACCCCCTTCTAAGTGATGGGGTTTTGTTCTGTTTTTTTTGGATGAGTCCTCCTTTTTTGACTACATGAGTGGATGAAGATTCATGGGGGTGTGGATGAAATTAATAAAGTTCCAAATACAGTGCTTTATGTGGTTGCTATATCCATTTTCTTTTTTAATGTAAGTTTGTGTTGTATTATGTCATTATTTTCAGCCCTAGACTCTTAATTTCCCATTCAGTGGTGTGGGAAAATAATAACTACCATTACATGCAGTTTAATTTATGCCCTCCAAAAACACTAATAGATAAAAAGTTCGCTGAACTGGAATGGTGATGACTGAATCAAAAAATTTTTTTTAAGATTGTTTTCCAAAGAGTTTACAGAGAAACATTCCTAAGAGGACTGAAGATTTTACACAGCACAGATTTCACTGCACAAGTCTATTTTGGGTGCACATTGTCAACAAGTCCCAGTGGCTAGCTTATTTCATATGCACAGTTAGCATACTTCACATACTAGGAAATAATGCCAAGAGAAATCATAACCAAGTCCACGGCCTCTAGTCTTGGTCTACAACAGGACATGGAGAAGTCAAATCAGAATGCAGATGCAGCGTGGTAGGGTGGAACTCATGATTCTAGAAGTCTGGAGTCTGGCTCTAGTCTCAGCCTTGCTTTTACCTGTCAGTGAGACCTCAGACAAGCCACTCAAACAAGCCACTCAAATATCCCAGCCTTATCTAGACAATAAAGGCAATGAGCTTGATGATCTTTGAAGTCTCGCCCAGCCTTCCAGGCTTGTGAAGGTGCACAGGGATGACCTTACTAAAACGTCATTTTCCCATGAAACTTTTTTCCAAGACATTGTCATTTCACTCTCCTGAATGATGAGTATTTCCTCAGTTTCTGGATTCCCTTAACACAAGGAAGGGACTTATATAATGAGTGTCTCATCTCTGTATAGAAATATAAGAAAATGTGATATCTATCTATACTTATATCTCTATCTCTGTTTATTCAACCATCCATCGGTTCATCCATCCATCCATCCATCCATCCATCCATCCACCCATCCATCTACCAGCTGTCTCTCTCTCTTTCTCTCTCTAATTATACATTTGGATAGCTTTAGCCTGTAGACTTTTAGGAGAGGCCAGAGGCAGGTTAGATCCCACACTGGGGAAGGTAAAGCCTTGGCTCCCTGACCTTCACATTGTACAGTATCATTTCTGACCACTAAACTCGTTATGGGTACCCACCTTTGTCTGATACTAATGAAAGTTCCCAGCATGTCTCCTATATGTGTTTTCTGGTTGTGCTACACATCATATTTACCTGATATATTTCCCAATCATAATCACAACTTATCTTCCTTTACCTTGTCTCAGGAGTGAGGTGGTGTACACAACGCAGACATAAACATGCACACGCAATATGTTTTTGTATCATAGCTTGCCAGTCCCCAAAAGCCTTGAGTGTCATGATGTAAAAACAATCTATTTTCTGGAAATTGTCATTTTTCTCCATTCATCACATCATCTCATACCCTTACTGTTAAAACTGGAGTCAGACCAGAACTAAAGTTGGGGGAGGGTGAACACCTTCAATTCCTTAAATCAACACATCCACATCTTCTTTTCATGGGAAAGATCAGGTGCTTTGGAGTCAAGCAGAACTGTAGTGTTTGCTATTGGCCCTTCCTATATCTCCATGCCCTTCCTGCTGCAATGCACTTTGGTCTGATTTCCAACTGCCCTGTCTGATTTCTCTGGCCACTAACGCCTGCTTTGCCCACTCATGCAGCAGGTCAGAAGCGATGGAAATTAACGTTCCCTGGAAGCAGTCCTCAGCAAGAACATTTGGGAGTTGGTGTAAAAATATCTCAGTTCCCTCACTCTTTGGGTAGGATATTTCTGAAGTATATGTTCTATCTACACTGGCTTTCAGTTATGCCTCAGTGGGATTAAGCCCCAAAGGTCGACTGCAGTAACTAGCTTAATAACCCACCTTTCATTGCCTGCCTTCCTTTCCCGCCTGTCTTCTCCATTTCCCTTCTAATATTTCATTCACCTCCAAATCAATCACTTCCACCGAGTCCTTGTCTTGGACAGAGACTGTTCTGAGGGAACCCAACTGAGGCACACACCAATGGCACCACAGGGGACAGAGATATGTTGTGCCTTGTTTGATTCTGGAAATCTGTTATTGAGTCACAGTGAGAATTTGACAGGTGGGCACAGATAGGAAGATTGGCAAGCATTGGAACCAGCGTCTGAAGATTTGGGTTTAACCAGCTCTGTCATTTCCTAGCTGATGGAACTAGCCAACTCCTGGGACTGTTATCAGTTTATCCTGATCAATTTAAAATGAGGATTAAATGGCTGCCGTACTGCTAAGGGGTTTTGTGAGGATCCGAGAAAAAGATGATCTTTAAACTACTGACCACTGTACTTACTCAATGAGGATTTATGGGATTGAATGAAAAAGGGAATGACACAAAAAAGGGAATAAAATGTTGTAAAAATTCTAAAGTGAACCCAAAAAATAAGATTTTCTGATATATTTTTGTGAAAGAAAGCCTTCTTAATATGCTCCCAATGCCTACAGTATTACCAACTTTCTCTCCCCCACCTCTTCTCTAACCTAAAAGAAACTACCATGTTTTCTCAGCCAGGCCAGGAGCAAACACCAGCTACATCACACCGCATCAAACATCCAAATGAAAATGGTCAATTCTGCTCACTTAGATGGTAAAAATCCAAATTTTTGACAACTTATAGACAAGCTGCATGACTATTTGAAGTTCTTGGCTTTTATTTGGATGCTTATCATCATGACACAGGTAAGTATGAGTTTCCCAACATTCAGATGTCAGATGTAGCACACTTTTTACAATCCATAGGAGAGTGGAGACACCATCAACTATACTTATTTCTCTGGGACAATTTAGCTACCATGACATTGGGGGCTGCCAGTGTTAAAGCACTTGAAGCTCTGCTCCTCAGCATCCACAAGACCTTATGAAAGATGCTACTTCCCGGAGCACCATGTTAAAACAGGACTCGGTTAACAGCCTTTAGGGAGCCACCAGCTTCTCCTTTTGGTCCTTTCCTCTTCTTTGAACATGTAATAATCTAAATGCAAATCTCCATTCTCTTGGGACAAAAGAATTCCTCCCATCTGACAATGTCGTGGCTACTTTCTTGACTCAGAAAACAGGGGAAATACCTTTCTTTGGTCCACAAGGAAACAGCAGCAAAAAACAATAGGTTCATTTTTTTTTATTAGAAAAGTATTCCCTATGTACATAGCTTTGCTTATGACAGCACAACTCTGCTTCTCCCCACCAAATAGTGATGGTGGACAGGATGTAGACAGGTGCTGATGTTTGCTGAAAATAATTAAGTCATGGGAAGCAAAATGAACTGAAAGGCATTTTGTATTTACCAAACTTATTCACCCACTTGGGTACGAAACATGGCTCATGGTTGCGACAGACTAGTTATAATAAGCAAAAGAGTATCACTGAGAGGACACTAAGGACGCAAAAGCATCAAAAGGCTGGAAGATCCAACCTAGACAATTAACAGAAACCAGGGTAATCTAAAGACTTGACAAATGGAACCACAACAAAATTCTTGCAACAAGAACTGTCTGGTCTATACAATGCCCCACTAATACGACAATGACACCTAAGCTTCCCACATCTTCGCATCTCTCTCTCAGAGCCAGCCTTCCCAGAGAAAGATCTAATTGTCCAAATTCAGGTCATTTGTCTTCTTTTGGCTCCAGTGCCACAGAGAAATGGAAGCAGACCCTTCCCAGACAAGTTGACCCCAAATAGTCATTTTCCCCAATGATGAGTAAAAGGGGAGGTTAAATGGTGAACAAAATTCCATCATTGACAATTATTGATCTTTGGTAGATCTCTTCTTCTCTCCATCTGTTTCGTCATCTGTAAATTAAAGGGTTGGACTCAATAATATCTAAGACCATTTCAGCTACCAAAGGGTCTACCACCCGCTGCCCCACTTCTTCCTCTGACACTTGGCTGTAACTCTGAGGGCCAGCATTAGAGAGATAGGTAGCATCTAACCAGAGGTAAAAACACAACAAATATTGAGTAGAATTGAGCTCATTATAAAGAAAAAAATGATCTGACATTCCACTGTTGTGTCTCCCTCTTTCTCTGTATATTCTCTGGGGTCACCATTTATTTTCTTCCATCACAAGGGAAGAATGCATTTCCTGCCTCCTTTCAAATGGGTTTCTCCATGCTGATTCTGCTCTTAGATCTCTTTTAGACCCAAAACATTTGTTTTTCTAGACGAAAAGCATCTTTCTGAATTTTCACCAAATCCTTCCATTTATGGCCTTATGCACCTGAATCACCCATCTAATCAAATCTAGAAAACTCACAATGTATTTATTAAACTACAATTTAATTACTCCCAACTGTCCATGTACTTCCTCCTTTAAAGAGTGAAATTGGTTGTTTAATATCAATCATTTCAGCTATGTTAGGCTTATATTCTTTCAAGCATATCTTTCTTATTGTTGTTTTTTTAATTTCATTTTTATTCTGGATAAAAATATGCTTTATCATTACCAAGGACTCAAATTAACCACTTTTGATTGTTTCTAATTTTTTTAGCAAGGTTTTCAGTCAATTCTCTGTATTCATTTTCCATTCAACCCTCTCCTGCTCCCCTCTCATTTCCATTAAATGAAAACAAGACAGTTGCTCTGTAGTGATTTCTACATTACAAGAAACAGGCTCTCTTGGCATTCTCCAGTGTGTTGTGCACATGCTGTTTTTCTTATGCCCCCCATTCTTCTTTTTTCAGAAGGACTGAAGTTCTCAGAGCTTTAATTATGGTGTTTTAAAAGATTCTTCAGCTGCTTTTATGCTCGTGAATTTTATACTTCTTATTGCACCTTATTCACTAGATTTCCTAATTCCCCAAAATTTACTTTCTTGAAATCAGATACCTTTGTATAGCTGCATTGTTAGAACCTACACCTTACTATTCCAATGTAAGTCATCTGTGGACATGAAAACCCTTTTCCCTGCCTGTCTGCTGTCTTCAAAGAATTATTATTATTTTTTTAGTTCCCTCTCCACTCTACTGTAAAAAGCTATATACAGTATTTCTTTCCAGCAATTTAGACTCTAAAGGTAATCCATATTCTAACATCATTAAGTGAACATATTTTTTATTTATAATCAAAATGCCATAGTAATTCTCAGTCTTCAGTTTATCCCTCAATACAGTGAACACCTTTGTTAGAAGGATCAGGCCAGAGTTACCAAGCACAGGGCCAAACATTGTTTTCAACCCTCAGTGATCAATGTCTCAATGAAACACACCTTGTCTAGAAAGAAGGAAATACTATCTTGTCTATGATCCCAATATCTGAATCAACTGAAAAGAATAACAAAGAAAGCTAGGGTTCCAGCCAAGTTGGAAATATGCATAATAAATGTTCAAACACCTACCTTTTTAAAAGCAAGTCACAGATAAGTACAGAATTTGAACATGGGAGAAAGGAGGTTAAAACCACTTCCTGGAACAAACTTAGTTCTTGGAATTCTTTTGGCTCAAATGTAGGGTTATTATCGTAAAAGTCGTCATGTACTGCAATCCTGTACTGACTTCAAAGTGAAATATCAACAAAGACGATCACTCTTAGACATGAGAAAGAATATCTTGATGGAGGCAAGGCAAATAGCATGAATTCTGCCTGGTTTGAGTAGAAAGAGAAGTAGTAATTGAGGAAAGGGGTTTAACCAAAAGGATTTGAGTCCATTTGATTAAAAGTATTTTTTAGAATCTCACATAAGCATCCTGAATATTAGAGTTTCTGAGGTTTATCCATCTCTTGTCATTTTCCAATTAACGGTACATCCTAATACCCCCTGATCCTAGTTCAATTGCTTCAGTGACTAATAATTTTGCTTCTTTTAAGAACACATATTTAAAGCTGAAGCCTTGGGATTGTGATTACTATCATTTTGTGGGTCTGGATTTGCAATCCTGATTCTTCAGAGGCTGTTTATTTCTCCCGAGTCATCATTTCAGCCTCAGGTAGCTTCCGCCAGGTAAATGCAGGTGCAACTCTAAATCCACTGGATGGACTTTTCTCAAAAATGAATCATTCAGTATCATTACAGCTCAATTAATTTCCCTCTTTAAAGAAATTATAAGCACACACATGACATAATTATTAACTGCTTTATTTGCATCCATATGGTTAAAATGTTGCACACATGATTTAGCAACAAAAATTTAAAAACAACACAACATGGATAAATTTTAAGAAATAATGTTGAATCTAATAAATATGGGATGAGGAATAGTCTATTTAAAAAGGGGCAAGAGGAGCCTGGCCTGTGTGGCTTGGTGGTTAGAGCGTCGGTCTGAGCACCAACGGGTCTTGAGTTTGATTCCCGGTCAAGGGTATGTGCCTGGGTTACAGGTTAGATCCCTGGCCCATGCTGGAGGCAACCAGTCCATGTGTCTCTCTCACATTGATGTTTCCCACCCTTTCTCTCTCCCCATTCCCTCCTTCCCTCCCTTTCTTTCACTCTCTTTATAAAAATTAGTGGAAAAAAAACTAAAAATAAAGGGGGGTGGGGTGTATGCATTATAAAAATAAATTATGGTACAAAAAAGAAGAAAAGAAGAGGAAATCTTCCAGATTAAAGAAAGCCAAAGAGACAGGATGACTCTGTGCAACAGGTTAGGTCCTCTGCTAGAGAGAAACTTTACTGGAAGGGAAGGTGCTATAGACAGTTATTGGGCAAAGAACACAACATGGATGGATTATGGACAACACACTGTATTGTTTCCATGTAAATTTATAAAGCTGATCACTGCACTCTGGTTACATAAAAGATGCCTTTATTCTTGGGAAAAAACACACACTAAGTATGTGTGGGTTGAAGTACCATGATGTATATACCTCACTCTCAAGTGGTTCAAGAAAATATGTATATATGAGAGAGAACACGGATAACTAATACAGCAAATGAGGCAAATCTGGATAAAAGGTAAGTGGATGATCTTTGTACTATTGTAGCTTTGTAATTTAAAATATTTGCATTGTTTTCTTCTAAATAAAAAAAAAATTAATGGTATATGCTTAATCAAAATAAGCCAGATTGAACAGAATCCATTCTGTGTGGTTCTATTTGTATTCTCTAAGCACACATAATTCAGTAGTAAAACTATAGAGAAAAGCCAGGAAATGAACGTTGTAATCGGTATGTGGGTAGCATAATCCCATAATAGGATATGATAATAGGATAGTAGTCATGGGTACCGGGGAGGGAGATTACTTGGGGAAGGGCCTGCTGAGGGCTTTGGAATGCCAGCAACATTCTATTTGCATCCTGGGTGAAGACTGCATGAATATTGGTTTATAATTATTCAGCAGAATACTTACATTTTATGAGCCTCTCTGCAGATGTTTTCTAAAGGAAGAGAAAGAGAAAGGGAGATGGGGGAGGGAAGTGAGAGAGACGAAGAGAGGCAGAAAGGAAAGACACCAAGGTACAACTTACTACCTATCGTTATACTCTCACTGATGAGCAATCTGCTCTACTATATCATTCTTGTCAAGACTAAGAAGAGCATCGGCCCTAGAGCTTGTTTCAAAGCGGAGCCCACTGTTGCTTCTGGATGTCTGAGTTAGCACCGGACCGAGCTCTAGGGTTGTCAGATGGCAGGAGTCACTAGATGTGGCCCAGCTCAGCACAAAAATGGGTCATCGCCAGAAGCCATGTCTGTGAGACCCAACTGCAGACTCGGAGAACACCCAGCGCAACCAGTAGACATTGACATAAAAAAGATAACACAAGAAATCAACAATAACCGAAGTCACCACTCCTACCTCTTAACTCTTTAGATCCTTTTCCTGAGATACACAGCGTGGCTCGCACATGAAGGCGTGTTGTATGGCTGAGTGATGCTGGGAACCCACCACAAGGCTGTGCGGTCATGGTCCAGCCTCAGCTCCGCCCAGGCCTCCCACAGCCACAAGTTCTCACGTGTGGTGTTGGTCAGAACCTCAGGGCAATGTCCATCTCACATGTGGTTCCTCCCCCTGCTTGCCGACCACACTTCCCTCAGGTCTCAGCAGGACATTTACTCCTTGGAAAAGCCTTTTCCAACTCCTTAACCTAAATCAAGTCTCCTTGTAATACTCTTTTTTTTTTTTAATTCTAACTCAAGGATATTTTTCCATTTATATTCAGACAGAGTGGGAGGGACAGAGAGAGAGAGAGAGAGAAACATCAATTCGAGAGAGACACATCGACTGGTTGCCTTCCACATGATCTGGACCAGGGCTGGGGACAAACCAAAACCGAGGTACCTGCCCTTGACCGGAATCAAACCTGTGACTCTTTGGTCCAAGGGCTGATGCTCCAGTCGCTGAGCCAAACTGGCCAGAGCTGCTTGTAATACTCTTTTGTGGCATTTCATACTTTTCCTTCACAGCATTTAGCATAGCTTACATTATATACGTATCGGTAGAACTATTTCCTTTCCCACCAGCCTGGAGTTCTTGAGAACCATCTAATACCTATTTCACAGCAGATGTTCACCCAGTTCCTAGCACAGCATCTGGAACATGGCTCGCAGATGTGTTGCTGATTCCTGAAAGAATGACTAAAGGAAAAACTCATTTATCGATCAACCTTCCTCTCTCTTCCAACACATAGCAAAATGACTGAGTGATTGGTTAAATAATAGCATTACAAAGCATTTAGAAACCATCATGGAATTTCAATAACATTAATATGGTTAAAGGAGATCATGTTTATGAAATCAATTTATCATCGATTATTCTTTTCTGCTAGTTTGAAGTTCCCACTTAGGAAACAGGCTTATTTTTTTTTCTTTTCTTGCTAATGCCTACAATGAATTTATATACATACTGAGTGGATAGTTAAACTTTGTGAAATGGATGGAAATCTAGTTTCTAGAAGCAATTACACTTTTTAAAGAATATTTTAGCAGGGAAAATACCCTTAAGAATTAACATATTTTTAATTCTTTTTTCTATTATTGTTTTTTCTTTATTGGTTTTTAGAGATAGAGAAATGGAGAGGAAGAAAGAGATAGAAACATCGATGAGAGAGAACATCAACTGGTCGCCTCCTACATGCCCCTCACTGGGGATCTGGCCCACAACCTGGACGTGTGTCCTAACCGGGAATCGAACCGCCAACCTCTTGATGCATGGGTTGATGCTCAACCCCTGAGCCACACCAGTCAGGCTATTTTTAACTTTTAAATGCCATTGATTCCATTGCAATAAGTGGGTTATTAATTAACAGGAAAGAAACAAAGGGGAGACGAGATGATATAGGCATACCATTACACAGCTTTGCCAGGAAACTACAGTTCACACTTCTCCAAGTTTGTTCCCCAAAGATCGATAAGGGAAGGGGCTGGACAAAGGCAGTTGACACTCATGCCCAGCAAGGTCTGGATGATGTGGGAAGATACTTACCTGTCTGTCACACCTGGGAGCAAGTCAGTGGCCAAAATAGGATCGGCCACTGCAATGGCTCAAAATCTGAGATACTTAAGCTCCCGAACAAAGGGAGTTCTCCTCCTTGCTCTCTTGCTGCTCACTCCTGACCCCTGGCTTGCGGGGCTCTCATGCTCCTGCACTTGCCCACATGGCCCACAGTCACGTGGACCCCCTGTATAATGGATCAATTGACTGTGATTAGCCTGATGCTACGTGGACTTAACTCCACCATGGACTGGAAACTCTGGATACTGGCTTTGCTTTTAACTCTGCTGGATTCCCACCTACCCCTCTTCCAGGGCTGGACTAAGGGGACTGGGACTTTGCAAACTGAGGGACATAATTCTACACAAATAAAGATCACTCATTCTCCCATGTAACTCTCAGAAAATTCTTTTCCTCGAGATATTGTAAGAACCCCACTTTCACTAGCAACGGAGAAAGGCACTCCACGCAATTCTCTGGTAAAACCACTGTTAGAGAAAATACAAGGGCATTGAGAAATAACGGGTTAGAGACAGGAGACCTGGGGGTTACTGGTGACTAGACTAGTTTTCACGCAGCTTCCCAAGCTCTGATGTCCTCACTCAGCTTGAGGTTATTGCAGTTGACTTTTTGGGTCCATCACTTAGCTGTTGGAAAGCTTTGTGAGATCAATAACTCATTTAAAGGTTCTTAATGTATGAGATTAAAATATTCTAACCAAGATCAGGCTTTCCTTTAAAAAAAAAAAAAGATTAAAGATAAGTATCATTTCTTACATGTTTAAATGGGAAATCTACCATTGTCAACAAGAAGTTTATGCACTTTCTCTTTGATAGAAAAGAAGAAGCCTAAGAGGAAGATTTGCCACTAATTTGCAGATTTGTATACATAGAACTTGTCACTGAGGCAAACTACGACAGCAGGTTAGTTTATAATTCAGGCATCAATCTTCTCACGTGGACATATACAACGTAAAGGGACTCACCTGTATGGTAACAACAACATATAGAGAAGACTGGACTCTTTGAAATCTGCCACCTGACTGGCTCTGCTTATACAACCAACTGAAAGTAAGTTCCAAACAATCAAGTGAAGTCTTACATTCCCATTTGTGCAAATGCATATGGAAACCGTGAAATGAATCCATTCTATATTGGGTGGTGCCCAGATCCCTAAAATGTTAAGTAATACATGACCAGTATTTCTTGAAATTGTACAAACACAACAATGGGATGACCATGTCCTGCTTATTGACTAGTTTTGAAAGTATTTCCTGCCTTAAGTTTAAACCAATAATTCTAGACTTTTCTTAAGATACCACCTTCCCTATAAAGAAAGGTGATATATTTGTTCTGGCTCTAAACGTACTCCCATGTGCAGCCAAGCCAAACAGTGGAAATTTTGTTTGGGATTTCAAACATTCAGATGTGCTGTGGATCAAACCATGCCCACCTGAGTACACTACCTCTGTGTGATTGCCTCCAGTTATCACACGGCCATCAGTCTCACCTCCCAACTCCAATATTTTAAAGGGGCCTCCAAAAGGGACTGTTCTGTGAAGAAGCAGTGTGCCTACTGGTCAAGTATTGGGGTCAGCTCCCTGGAATGGCAGCTGCAGCTCCTTACCTGAGATTCTACATCATCACAGGAACTTGTTTAATCTTGCAATGTCTCAGTGTTCCAAAGGCTAAAATGACTATGATAATAACCACTTTCTTCTCTCTCAGACACAGTGGAGAGAGTTTTAAATTCTCATAGGAAAACTTATTATTATACCAATAGAAGCATCTTCTGATTTTGATCATATCTTTTCTAAAAATATAAACACATGGTCTGTTTATCAGCTAATAATAACAATAGCTTAATAATAATATGAAGTCTCTAATATGTCGAGCAATAAACTGGGTGCTTTTAAAGACATTATCTGATTTAATCCTCACACCCCTGTGGTTAAAGTAGGTATCATTACTACCCACTTTTTATATGTAAAGAATCTAAGTGACTTTCCCAAGACCATACAACTAATCATATTATAAGCTCAATTCAAACCCCAATCTCTCTGTAGTACTCAAATTATAGAGTCATTTCCACTATATCAGAATCATTAAGATTTTCCAACAAAATTAGAATTTACAAAGAACTTTTATGAAATTCTGAAAGATAAAAATTACTGGGTTATCCATCATGCTTAACTACATGAAATTAATTATTAAAAATAATAAAGCCAGAAGGACATTTGGTATATGTGGTTAAATTCATATAGTCAGTATTACAAAGTATCTCAAAAGACAGATTAACCTTATCAAATTAGTCAACTCAGTCAGGTAAATTAGACATTTAAAAAGTCAGTCAAATTGTTTATGCTTTTCAGTTTTAATTTTGAAAATCAAAAGCACATCTAGTTGAATTTTCTATTTCCCTGTGAGTTCTGTGTGTGGAGAATACACACATGAGGGCTCAGGTCTTCATGCCCTCACAGGTAGTCATGTGATGGGGTGGCATGGGGCAGCGGGAATTTTCAGCATTTCAAAGAGTCTAACAGATATTAACTATGTCTCACAAATAAAGCAGAACAGGCTAACTAGATAATCACATCCCAAGCTTTTGACCAGAATTACTTCAAATCAATGCCATAATTCTAATGATCTCACCCTGATCAGGAAGACTGATTAGGAGTTGCATGTGTGTTTGGTTAACAAGAAAGGCACTGGTTACCTAATGTCATAAAGATCTGTGTACCAGGATGTTTATGCCTATTGCAGTATTGCGATTATGGTACCAGAAGAAGATGGAGAGGAAAAACTAGATGCTCAACAACAAAGAAGTAATTAAATAAGTTATAGTTTATCCATGCAACATAATACTATGAAACTAGAAGGGTAGGTACCATTTCAAGATATGTTATAGAATAAAATATGTAGGTCACAGAAAAACATATGTCTCATAGATACCATGAGCCTTCCACTCTTGCCTAGGTTTAAAAAAATGTGGATAGAGATACGTATGTATATGGATAGAGATATGCATATTCCCTAAGTCCCTTCCAGCACATTAATAGAAAAGGAAGTGGTGAGAGGTCACCTGAACTGGTGGCAGCAGTTACTGCCAGGAAAGGGAAAAGAGTGGATGGGGAGAGATAAATTCGGTATTTCACTTCCTACTCTAAACTTTTATGTGGTTTGAATTTGGACAGGGAGTATCAGTTGTATTATCATTATTTTAATTCCTTAATAAATGCAAGGGTTTTGATTTTGTTTGTTAGTTTGTTTGTTTGGCAAACCTTTCCAAATGTGGATTCCATATGGAAATAGAAAAAGGGTCCATGGAGCTGAAAACTGGGTGACCAGCCAGCACAGACGCCCCCTTCCAGAGCACATACACATCTACTCTGCCTGGGAGTGGTGGGCTCTTGAAACAGTTACCAAGAAAGCTCTGTTTCTCGTAGCCAGAAATGCACACCGTGCAATGCCTCTTCTCCGCCAACTTGAGAATACAACAGGCTGGTAGCTGGAATATAAACACAAGTTGAGGACCAACATGAAGACCCTGCAGGAATGCTGGCGCCTTCCTGAGACTTGGAAGTAGTCCTGCTCCTAAGTGGACACAGGTGTAGCTGAAAGGGAAGTGGCCAGGTAAGCCCGCCCTGTGTGGAGCTGAACCAGCTATGCCATTCCCACCGAAGGAGACACGGATGGGGGCCTGCTCCCTCAGCTGCGGCTCCCAGCAGCTTGCTGTCTGCCCAGCTCCATTCTCTGGCAAAGCAGCCAGCCCATAACGTGTGACTTGCTGTGGGCCAGGAGTACCCAAAAGGCTCTGCTAGACGTTGACAATCTCCCCCTAAAAGGTAAGACATGGGCTTTACAAGGCCTTGTAAGAATGCACTTCTCCGGATGTTCCAGTGTGACTATTTCAGGGCAAGTTCAAAGTCAACTGCATGCTCAGTATTGACGGGGAGAGAAGAGGGAGGCTTCGCTGAGGTTCCTGTTTCCCTCTCTTTCACATTCAGTCCAAGTCTTTTAATCCAAGTTACTTAGTTTTTGTTGGAATGGCTCAGCTATTCATGCATATTTGGGCTCTTCCAGCCTAGGCTCTGCCAGGAGCTAGACAAGTATGAGTCTATGCCCATGTTAAGGAATTCAGTTGGAGGGGCAAACCCCATCAAATGGAAGACATGGAGGCTGTGAAGAGAGGACCATCTGAGTAAGGAGGAAAGAAGTATAACTAAGAGAATTTGCGGCGCAACATTTTGCCAAGCCCCACCCCTCCCTGCTGCGGTGAGGATGCTATGGAACAGGGTACGCAGGGCCTCTGCTCCCCCTTATGATAAAGCAGAGATATGGAACCAGAATAGGTGGCTGTTCCAGGGCTGTGTGTGGTAATTAAAGCAGCCAAAACTGCCAAGATTGGCACAGAATGTGTGGTCAAAGAAAAGGGGGACTAGACATTGGGGGTTCTTGTGAGTGAAAGGAAGACAATTGAGAAACAAATTCTGTAAACATATGATGAAGGAGGGCTGAGCATCTTAAAAGGTATAAACAAAAAGACTTACTGGTTTTCAGATAGTGGTGTCTTATCAATATCTTAACCTTTGGATGTAGTGAAAGAGCCCCTTCAAAAGCTTTAAACAAAAGCAAAGGCACACCCTTAGGAGAACTTGATTTTTCTTTTTAAAGTTCTTAATGGAGATTATAAACAACAGGTTGTCCACTGAGAGCTGGTGGTTTGATGGGTAGAGAGTGGAGATTGGTGGAAACCACAGCTGGCTGTCAACTTCTCCAAGAATATGTCCATCTATGGTGGCTCTCTGTTCTCTGGCCCCAACACACCAAGCTCCAGGCCTCAGTCTCAGGTCATCCCACCTTTTATGGTCTCCAGCAGTATGCTCTCCACTTGAAGATCCTTTCCTGTTTTCATATGTCATCACCTCCCTGAAGTCTCAGACTTGATCACCCATCTCACCAAATCTAAAGCCTGTTCCTACCCACACCTGAAACCCATTCCACTCACTCCAGGTGTTTCCTGCCCCTTCTCAGCAGATGGCTTTCACTATACAACTCCAGCTCTGATGCTCACAATCCAAAAATCTGCTCAACACATCGAGTGTCCCCCCACTAACATGTTTATGATCTTGAGTCAGAAGACCTGAATTTACTTCTGTCACTCACTTATTATTGTTAATCATCTGACTCTTGCATTTATATCATCAACTCTCACTAATAACACTGAAATAAACAACTTAGGAGGAAATCAGAACCAAAATATTCCAACTTTTCTTTTTTATCCCAGAACTGGTGATTCAATTAAAGTGCTTAAGGTACATAAAAAATTTCCTAATTTGCAACCCAATGAATATTGTATAAACTTAAGGAAAAGGTGGATTGTGATCTCACTTCATGCTCTCAATTTAATCAAATGAAACTCATTCTTAAGCATTGACATATCCAGATTCTTTAAAAGGTGCCTTTGAATAGAAATTCTGGGTTCTGTTACAGACACAGAAGTCTGTTTTGTTTTTTCTCTCTCAGTTACTACATTTGTCATATACTAAAGCAGTGGTCCTCCACTGGGGAGGTGAAATAATTTTGCTCCCCAGGGTGTCAATGTATGGAGACATTTTTGGTCCTCTACAATGCACAGGAAAGCCCCTAATAACAAAGAATTATACAGCCCTAAAGGTCAACTGGCACCACTGTTGAGCAATCCCATACTAATAGAAAAGATGTTGCATAAAATGTTTTAACGTGGGTTTTTTTGCAAATAAGAAAAGTTCAGATGAAGTTGAATCCATCTTTGATGGCCTTGGGCAACCATCAATGCATGATTGTGGGGCTAAGGAAGCAACAAATTAGTTAACTCATTATAGAAAATTTTAGGAATAAATCATTAGTCTAGAAGAATTGGTCGAGGGAAAAAACAATGCAGACAAAATGCTTAAGTAACTGAGGCAAAGTTTATAAGGATGATAGAGTTTCCTTGATGCACTTTGTTCAACATTAACTCATGGACTCTTTGGTATTCAAGAGGGCTGTACCAGTGATGTTGGAGTTACAAAAGTAAAAAAAAAAAATCCCATTGTTACCATTAGCAAATTTACCATAGACTGAAGTTAAAAAGGTAGACCTTCAAGAAATATCTCTGTAATTAAAGAAAACCTGGGAGGTATTGCCCCATAGAAAATAAGAATCCTGGCTTTGGAATCATCAAAGGACAAACCAAGATTTAAATCAAGATGTGCCCTGGGGATAGCCTCTTAATCCCTCAGATTTCTCATCTATGAAATGGGAACAATAGCACCCACTCAGTGGGGCAATTGTGAGGATTATGTGTGGTTATGTATGCAAATTGCCTAGCATGGTGCCTTAGCCATGGTGGTTACTCAATACTTGCCAATGCCTTGTTTCTTAATTCCTCAATGAGTGTTTTCATCTTAACTGTACCTAACTAATCATGGTTAGTTGAGATGAAAGGAGAGGCTTCTTCAGATGTTATGGAAATGTTTACATTTTTTTTTGTTGTTTTTTTTGAGGAAAAACTAACTCAAAACAAACAAAAATTCTTATCTCCATAAAACTATTATAAAAGAAAGAAGTAGCAGAAGAATCTGGAAATTTGGTTATGACCATACTGATGACAATTCTTAGAAGATTTAGAAGTCTGTTAATGATAAAATATTCCCAGTTGAAAGGGACACTACTCAAGAAAACAGTATAATTTATGTTATTTCAGTAAATTAAGACATGACCTAGACTTTGAGAAAAAACTTGATACCTACAGCTGAGTAGAAACCAAGAACTGGTTGCAGATGTTCTCCCATCAAATTTATTTGGAAAATTTTTTTAGGATCTGTATGACAGCTCCCGGATGCTCAAAGGGTTTGAATTATAGACTTAGTTAAAAACTAGTAAATGTGTATTTTTTTTGTATTGGACACATCTTAAAACTTTTCATAGAAACCCTTAACTTCTTTGGTGCTGTCATGAACAACAGATTTCTGTAGTTCTCAGTATTAAGTATTTTCATATCCATATTTTAACCTTTTATTTTCCACCATACTATAAGATAAATAAGGCATTCATATTAATTAATATTCTTATTTTGATGGTGTGTCTATACAGACTCTGAGGTTAAGTGATTTGGGGGTGTTTAACCACAAATTGGTGGGAAAATTGGCTCTAGCACCCTGACTCTTTTCAGTCTTCTTTTTATATAACTGTTTCTTGTCACATACATAATTCAATTTAACAATAATTTTAGCATCTGATCAACAAAGATAAGTAATTCAGAGTCTGCCTCAAAGACCTACAATCCAATATATACATAATTATAACACAGGGTGACATAATGACATAAGAAAAGTACAAAAAACATGTTCTGTATATTGAAGGAAGGAGAGATTATATCAGGTAGGCAGGAAAGACAGGAAGTAGTACTCCCAGTGGGCACTGATGTATAAGTGGACTTTTACAGAAGAGGCCGAAAAGGGGGACTGGAGAGCAGAATACTTGAAACATTTTCAAGGACTAGAGGAGGGAAATTTGGCTGGAGCCTAGGGAACTACATACCCAGGAGAAGTGGATGATAAAGTTGGAAAATTAGGTTGATGCCTGTTTGGATTTCTACAACACCCTTAGCAGTCCTGCCTCTATGGCTAGTCTATAAATTCCTAAAGAATCAAAATGGCATCTTATTCATCTTTAAATTTCAGTGGCAAGATTCTTCTAAATATCACACACTAAACACTTTGTAAATGTTTTCAGAATACATGAGTAAATGTGAGTGAACTAATTGATGAATCAATGAGCTAAAGAGGTGACAATGGAAATGAAGGGCATAAATAGAAAACAACATGGAAGTGTTGGGTGTGGGTTGACTCAATGGGAGTCAATGGGGAGGAAAGAGTAGAGATGAACGAGAGTCTTTGCTTTGGGCTCACAGGGAGAACTGTGGGTATCAAAAGCAGGAATTTAGGGCACAGCAATTATTTAAGTTAGGAGATTATGAGAGTGGATAGAATATCAACAAGATATGCCATAAAGTCAGTTGAGAAGTACCTCCCCTGCATTTCCACATTTTTGTCCCAGTGGAATCTGTATTGGCAGAAACTCTGCAGAGCATGTTGCAAATTCTCTCCATGAAAGAAAAGTGTGTTTGTCTAAAAATTGTACTTTGATATAAGTGGAGGTTTTAAAGATCATGGTAATTAATTACCTGTGACATTAATGGGACCTTGAGAAGAACAGTACATATCAGATTACTGACTCAGGAAATCTGTGTAATTCATCTTTGTACAATCCCAACAGATGAAGGGTTCAGAGACAAGCAGAGGTACTCACTACACGAATAGCATGGCCTTCCAGGGTAAGTGCTCTAAAAGAAGCATGATCACATGGCGATGAGCACAGCACCTCAGATGTGCTCGAGATGTTTTCCCAGGCATGAATGAAGTAGTATATCAGTGGATATATAAACATTGGCTCAGCAAAGAACTATTTTGTGTTTTACACATCTATATTTGATATACGATTCCATATCAACCAGAGTTGTTAAAAATATTTCTAGACAATTGAGATGGATATATGAGAATCGTTGACTCATTTCCAGGTATTTTGAGGCATTTCACGTCACCATGACAGACCTGGGCAGCCTTCTTCTCCTGTCAAGGAATTGGGTAATAGGTAAGGCTGGTAGAGACGGGGGGGAAGGTATAAATAGGTCATTTCTTGCACAGGATTACAGCACACAGAGCAAATAAGCCCCACAATCCAAACACACACACACACACACACACACAGGCCAAGTGGCTCAAGCCCATGGTTACTAAATGGAAAACAGAGACAAAAGCAGAAGCCAACACAAGAAGCCATGGTAGCCCTCAGGGAGGAGTGGCCACACAGAGGGAAAAAGAGCAGGGCTAGAGCACCCACCACAATTGCTAACGGGGTTCCCAACCACTTGGGTAGTTCCAAGAGGTACACTGAAATATACTAAAAGAGAACAGACAGAATAAACTTTAGTAGACAAAAATTTTTTATAGGCAGATATATAATTTCTGTCTTTGAAAAATACCACCTGCAACTTGACTCAAAAGTTTGTTTTTTTAATTTGTTTTCTTCTCTAGAAACATAGATTTAAAGACTTTTTTTAAACTTTTGAGAACATAATACATTAAAATATGCTTTGATAATGATCTTTTGGTTTAAGAAGTTTCCAGTAAAGATGAAAAAGTATAGAAGACAATTGAATATTAACATTTCTGGTGTGGTGAGAATTTTCATTTCTTTGGATGGGATGCTTATAAATGGTGCTTTTGTAAGTAAGAGTATCAAATACCAGAAATGTTTAGTTATGATTTCACACATTGTAGGTATTATTAGTATCTCAACTTAATTTTTCTTTAATTTTATAGCATTAGACATGGGTGTAGGTTCTGTGGCATTCTTGCCTGATGGGTAATCTTAGCACAATTGAAAGGGTGGCACTCCAAATACCTAGCAGATATTCAGCCTCGTTAGAGACTAAGAAGCAACAAAGCTAAGGAACATATGGGTATTGTTCAATAATAAGATGGCATTTCCACATTGTAAGGAATTTGTAGTATGTCACTTGGCTTTATGAAAACAGATATTGCAAAAATATAAAGACAAAGGGAGGAGATTGAAAGATAAATTATGGAGAAATATAAAGAGAATGGGATAATCAAAGAACTTAATAGTAGTTTGAAATCTCAGAATTGGTTACTCGTAGAAATTGTTAGGGACTTTGGGCTTGAGGGGTCAAGGCCTAATGTTGAAATATCCCTCCTGGCAATAACATTTGGAGCAAGCTCTACAGCAACCAATATGAAGGGGATGATCAAGTTATTTGGTTAATTGGAATTTTATTACATCAGAATGCCTAGAAGTCAGTGGTTTCTGAACTGGAAACAAGGCAAGTCATCAAATATCCCTGGGGCCTCTGTTATTCTTTTGTAATTGTAGAGGGGAAGGCAAGCTGATCTCTAGGATTCTTTTCGTGATTCCACAGTACTGCCCCATATCATCCATGGTGGAAAATGTCCTACTCCAAAGTGGTTGTCTCATCCAAAGAAAGGCCCTTTGTTCCATGAAAGAGGCTGCTCATCCTCATCATTTTATTTCTTAACACTTAGAACTCTCATGAAAGATCTAATCAAGAAGACACCAGATGTCATAGCATCCTAATTGCTGTAGATAATCACCAAGAGCTTAAAGGCGTTGTACGTTTATGCGAAACATTTGCTGGGGGCCAGGTTCCCAGGCAAGACTGTGGAAACAGCTGTCTCGCTTGAGTTTAAGTTCTTATGACTAAGGGGATATGCCATTTCCAAATCACATGAATTAGCTTTTAAAATAAAAATTGTCCTTCTGTAGTTACACAAAGCAAATGCTCAGTTTTAATCAAACCAAATGCTGGGGACAGAAAGACCTCATTCAAATTTTTTATTAAAGTGTGTATGTGTGTGAGTAAGAGAAAGGGAGGGAGGGAGGGAGGGAGGGAGAGAGAGAGAGAGAGAGAGAAAGAGAGAGGGGGGGATGGGTGTACCTGTGTGGTATGAGATAGGTAAAACAGTAAAGCCTCAAACTCAATAGTTACTTTTAATATTTTCTCTTTATCACTGGCTTTAAGCAAGTTAATTATGATGTGTTTTAATGCAATTTCCTTCATGTTTCTTGTACTTGGAATTTGTTGAGCCTTTTATATGTGTGAATTAATAATTTTCATCAAATTTAGAAAGTTTCCAACCATTATTTCTTCAGATACATCGCTGCCCTCCCACATCCCACATCCTCTCCTATGGGCACTAGTTACATTTGTGTTTGTCTACTTGAACTTTCCCACTGCTCGCTGATGTTCTATCCTTTCTCCTTTTCAGTATTTTCCTCTCTGTGCATCATTTTGAGTAGTTTCTATTGCTACATCTTCAAATGCATTCATCTTTTCTTCTGTAATGTTTATCTATGGTTAATTCCATCCAATGTTGTTGTTTCTTTTTTATCTAAAACATTGTATTTTTTTTCTGCAGAAGATTGCCTGGAGTCATTTATATATCATCCATGTCTCTACTTAACAATCTTTCTTCTAGCTGCTTGAATATATAGAATACAGTAATAACTATTTTAAGGTCCTTGTCTACTAATTCTATTATCTGTGTCATTTCTGGGTTGGCTTTGATTAATTTTTATCTTTGTTATTAGTAGTACTTGCCTGCTTCTTTGTATGCCTGGTAATTTTTATTGGATGCCAGACGTTTGGAACTTCACCTTGTCAGGTACTAATTATTTTTATATTCTTATAAATATTCTTGAATTTTATTCTGAAACACAGTTAAATTACTCAGAAGTAATTTGAGCTTTTCATGTCTTGCTTGGTCAAGCAGAACCAGAGGCGTGTTTATCTAATTTTATTTTCCCTGCTACTATGGAAAGACCCTTCTTAGCACTTCTAACCGACACACCATGGATGAGGAGGTTCTCCCTCGGGCCCTTGGGAACAAGCACTTTTCTGGTTCTGTGTGACATCCCGACACCATGTGACCTGAGGCTTCTTACCCAGCCTCAAGAAGTGTCCTCGTACACACCTGCTGATCAACACTCGAGTGCTTAGGGGAGAAGAGACTTCCTGCAGATCTCTGGCATTCTCTCTCGGTACACCTCTCTCCTGTTTGGGGGTCTTCCCAGCCCACTTTACCTGCCTTGTCTTCCTGAGACTGTCTTCTCAACTCAGACTATGTTCCATTTCGTATAGTGCAGTCTAGAAACTTCCCGAAGGAAATAAACTGGGGTGATCCTAAGCGTCACCTTGATGTTTCCTATCTATTGGGGACACTGGCCTTGGTTGCCCAATGTACAATATCTTGAGAGTTGTCATTGTATTGTCTAGTTTTTTAGTTGTTTCAGGTGTGGGGGGGGGGGCAAATCCAATTCTTATTGCTCCATGCTGATTGGAAGTAGAAGTCCTCAAATCCAGTCATTATTAAACTACTTATATACTTATTATGCAACACATATCAAGGCATAATGCAGAATGTAGAGGTGCTGTCCTGAGGGAAAAAGAGAAGGGAAAATGAATAAAGTGTACTGAAAGACTTAAATCTTCTAAAATATTTCTTTGTCAACAATTGACAAATCATTGTGTTTAAAAATAACACAAACTTCCTTAGAGGCACATCATTCCGCAAGTGTTGGGAAAGATTTGCTTAAGTTCACAATGATCTTAAATTCTGAACCTTGGCATTTAATAGAAGAAATCACATAAAAAAAAATTGATCTCATAATCCTGGGAAGAATGCTATACTTAGGAGTGCCTTCATGAAGAGACAGACTATGCCTGGCATGCTGTCTAATATAACACAATAAATGTCTGTGCAGTGATCATGATTGTTGCAGGAGAATATAGAAAAGAATGGCCAATGCAAGAAAATAAAATGGATTGAGATAATTATGAGACAGTGTCAAACTACTAGATATAAAAACAATATTTATTATGCAAAAGATAGAAGATAGATAGGTAGACAGACAGACAAATGATAGATTTCTGGGGCACTTGTTATTTCTTGCCTCCAGGCAAGATTACAGGAGTATTCGTCGTAAATAAACTTGTTAAGCTGTTCTTTTATTTTTTATGCACTTTTTTGTATGTTTATTATAGTACACAAGTATAAACATTTTTCAGATCATAAGCTCAGTTGTTAGTTTTGACTGAAAAGCTGAATGATTATATTCTTCACAAGAAGTCATAATATCATCATAATATATTGTCTATGTTTAAGTTTAAATAAAAGTTGAAGAGAACTATTTTGATAAATGGCTTCCACATACATTATCTTCGTATGACCTATGGAATAGGCATAATTATTCATCTCCAGTTTACAGATGGGAAAATTGAGGCTTGAAAGGCTAAATGGCATGTACAAGATCATATACGGTAGGGAACTGAAGGAGTCATGTTAGGGCCACAACACTACCATTCTGTATCTTTCTTGATTTTATAATAATGTAGTGTGTCAAGGGTAATTCAGCAAACGCAGTTGGTTATCTTTGGTGTGCAGAGTTGGTTATCTCCAAGCATCTATTCCTCCACTTTTTCCTTGCTCATAGAATCCGAATTTTGTTCAGTAATAAGGCAGTCATCTCCTGGGAAGGAGTGGGAGTGATCCTTCCCAGTCCCAGGAGGTATATATGATTAACTTAAGCCAATCATAGTAATCCCACCCCCCTTTTCAATGATTGGTTTTTGAAATGTGCATGTGATGCATCTTGACCAATAAAATACAAGAGGAGACTTGTTGTGGGGTTTATTATGTAAGCACATGACATTTGAAGCTGCCTGGACATCTTGACGAGCCTGAGGATAAAAGCAACGTGATGAGAAAGGCATAATTATTCACCTCCATTTTGCAGATGGAAAAACTGAGGCTTGAAAGGATAGCTGACTTGTCCAAGATCATATACTGCAAAGAACTAGTGGAGAAAGCAGAAAGATGATAAAAGCCTGGATCTCTGATGACATAATTGTAGCCTATAGGTCAAATCCTAAAACTCCCTACTTCCAAGCCTCTTATTATGAGGGATAACAGATCCCCCTAATGTCTGAGATATTTTGATTTGAATCTTTCTATTGACTGCAGCTGAAAGAATTCCTACTAACATACTAAGTACTGAACTGATCATTGTCTTGCATTAATGCATTTAATTTTCATTAGAAATTCTATGAGACATGTATTACTAGTGCTACTGTTGAGAAGATCTAAAGCTTTAAAAAGCATTGAGTTACTTATGCCAGTTCATGAGGTTATAACTAGGGCTCAAATCTATTATGCCTGACTCCCCACATGTCACATGATAAACTGCAACAAAAGCTTTTTCAAAAGATGGTGGCCTAGTCACATGGGATCATTAAAAGTTATTTTGTTGCCATCACTTTAGTTGTGGCTACAGTGAGAATCAATGTCTTTTTCTCTTTTCTCCAATCCTCAGACAGCCCTTCAGGGCAAAATTCTTGCCTCCTGATACTCTGCAAAATATAAAGATTTCATAAAAGCAAAAGGAAGACAAATAGTCCTCATTCTGAGGAAGTGCTTCCTAACATGATTACCCCCAAAATGAATTAAATGTCTTAGGAAATAGTTCCCTGTCACAGGGGCTTTAAAAGAGAGGCTGGGTGGCCATAGAGCAAAGATAGGACATTGATCTGGCTGGTGGCTGGGCGAAATGATTTATTCTTACTCTTCAGTGATAAGGGTTCATGAAACTCACAGCCCTTCCATGGGGTAACTTATCTGTACCCATGGTATTTGTCATCTTCCCCTTTTACTTCTTCATTTCTCATAAGAGTGAAAGTATGAATGGGGGGAAAACCTTAATAACTTCAACCATCTCTGGGGAAAGATTTTTAAAAGGTGCACTATGAATATTGGTATTTTTTAGCCTGTCATTCCTTTCAAGTTGCAAGTACAGTTTCTGCTCTGTGCATAACTCTTTGCTAGACATGCTTTAAATATAAAAATAAACAAGTAGACGTATATCCCTTCCCTTGAAGCATCTGCAACAATGTCTTGCTCAGATGTATGCACATAAAAAGTTAAACAAGAATACAAAGCAAGGGTGCTGTTTCACAGAATAAGGGGTAGAGCCAACAGTTATTCATATGGAAAATAATATGATAATTAAGAAATAAGAATATAAGAATGAACTGTGCTTTACACACTCACAACTGTAAACCTACCTTTACCCCATGTTGTATAAGGCAAAATGGGGCAAACGTCAGCGGTCTAGGTCTTTAGACATCTTCTTGCACTTTTAAAAAAATAACCTCAAGCCAAAATAATAAACCATTTGCCAGTTGTTGGCTTCCTGCTTTTTACATCCTTGGAGTAAATACCCATATGGTAAGCTCTACTCAGTATTTACTAAGATGACCAAAATATTAGGTTGAATCTTGATCAAAGCCAAGCCCATGGAGTAATGTACGTGTAACCATGGCCTTACATTTTAAATTCCGAGCAGGGCTTCCAAACCTGGGTCAACAGAACTGACAGGGTTCTTCAGTAGATCACAGGGAGGCCTGTGGATTTGAATGGAAAAAATTATACCTTTAGAGTCATTGACCTGTAACTAAAATCTAGCATTTTTTTCTACTAACTACAGAAGTAGTAGCAGTTTCTATGACATTGTCACCAATAGAAATCACAGATATTTTCATATCACATTTCAAATCACAGATATTTTCATGTCACATTATGAGCAGATATCTAAATGCATCATTTATGCTCATGCCTACTTCAAAATGACAGTAGTTACCATGCCTCTTGCTATTCAATGCATTAATAAAAACACAGGTATTACTAGGTTACAAACTTGGTGTTTTTTAAATATTTTGATCAATAGTTTATCTCAATATAGTTGGTTTTCTTTGCAATCTTCTGTATTTTGTTTTATGGCTTTTAGAAACAATACTGAGACAGGGTCCATTTATCTGATGGCTAAAGGGTCCGTGGCACAAAAAAGCTAAAACACCCCTGAATCAGGTGTCTTCACCTTCTTCTTGAATCTTAAGGACTGTTTTGTTATTGGCTTAGCAGATAGTCATCAATGTTCTGTGTTTCTAGGTTCAACCCACATTTAAGTTTTGGGTTTGCAATGCCTGAAAGGTTGAATTTATGAGGAGAGATCACTAGTGTTAAACAGAACAAAATTTTTAATTTTTAAAATTTGTCCCTCACATACACTTTGGGAATCTTATCCCGTAAACCAAAGGAAACTGATCCCAAATTTCTCTCTCTAGCACAGTGGTTCTCAACCTTCCTAATGCCCCGGCCCTTTAATACAGTTCCTCGTGTTGTGGTGACCCCAACCATAAAATTATTTTCATTGCTACTTCATAACTGTAATTTTGCTACTGTTATGAATCGCCATCGGAAATATGTGTTTTCCGATGGGGTTGGGCGACCCCTGTGAAAGGGTCTTTCGACTCCCAAAGGGGTCGCCACCCGCAGGTTGAGAACCGCTGCCCTGGCAGACGTGGAGTGTCCAGATAGGATGTATGAACTTATCAGGTCTTGGATCTGGAACGTATTTTATGGGTTTCAGGGGTTTCTACCCTGGAAATGAACTTCTTCCTGCCATAAGGAGAGGTATAATCTCCTTTTTTCTTTCTTACCTTAAACTCTCTGAACACAATTTAACCTCAATGAACTCAGTTATGGAGGATCAGATGCTTAACTCTTTGAAGAGTCTCTGTTTCTTCTGTATACAAAGTAAGTTAATTCATATCACATAAACACTATTTTGAAGGTACATGTTAAAACTTGTCAAGGCTTGGAAATTTGCAATATTTTTTTAGACTCTGTTTGCTCCAAAATTAAATGCCAGGTTCATTTATTTCAAAGAGATAAGCATTAAAAAATGAGTTTTGGCTATTTAAACTCAAATGGCCAATTTGTATTGCTCTACTCATGACGTTACCTAGTATTATGGTAAAGATCAATAAAAATTAAACATGGACTATTACAGAGAATAAAACAAAAAATATTGTTTTATTTTGTGTGGATTTGGGGAAAGAATTTTAGGATGACACACTCAGAAAGAATTTTGTATGTGTGGGGTGTTTTAAATTTATGGATTTCTTAAAATCCTCCCATTACAAACAGCCTCCGGGTATCAGAATGCGTTGAAGAAAGAAAAACAAGAAACTGGCCATGAACAGCAGACCCATAGGAAGTCATGGTCCAACCATGACATTTTAGGCCAGAGCCTTGGTCCAGAGACTGCTAATTCCCATGGAATTCCAAATAAGAACGTAACCATTTCTCTGTATGTGGTTTTGCCCCTCTAGTCATCTGAAAACATGTTGTTTTTTTAAGGACTCATCAGGGAAATGGGGGTTCCTCAACAAAACTCATCTCTATCCTTTTTGTTTTTCATGTGATAAGTCACATGAATCTGAACACAGGGAAGCTGTGCTATTTCAAGTTCTTAACTCTTGAAATAAATGAGAATGGCTTCAGCCTCAAGCATATTTCACAGAAGACACATTCTTAAAACAGTTTCTCCAGTGAGACTCATTTCAATCCCTCACACAATTGCACATCTGTAATTAGGAAACATAATTGCTTTTTCGAAGAACCACACTTGCCTCAACTTACACGTGTTTGGATCCCACACACCTTCACAAGAGATGAGGGACAGGTCAGATGACCCAAATTTTCAGAACACATTGATGATCCTAGTTTTGACATCTCCTTCATGTTTTCAAACACATGTACCCAGTGAAAACTGGTTCGTTTTCATTTTAAACCCCTACAAAACCTACTGGGGAGATTACAGACGTGTTTGCAATGGCTTAGAGTTTCATCTAAACACACAAAGAAGGGTTTGCCTTGAAATCGCGGAGGCGTGGGTGGAGGTGTGTCTCACGGGATTAAGGAGGACTGTGACATCCGATATGCTGATGACACACAGCAGAGATGGGCGGCGCAGAACGAGGGGAGCATTGGGGCTGCAGTAATTCATGCACACTTAATTGATCTGGAATGTGGCTGCGGTTATTACCACGGAATGCTCCGAGGGTGAGTAATTTCCACAACAGCGCTCTGCAAGTTTATAGATAATTTCGCATTTTGAGGAGGTGGGCAAGGACAGAGAGAAGATCCAGATTCTTTTTTTTTTTTCCCCGAAAGAAGAAGCTAATTATATTGAAGAAAACTGGGTTGAATGGCAGACTTTTGAAAGAGAAAAAGACAAATTGTTTCCATGAAACTCCTGTAGCACTCAAAACAATGTTATTAGTCAAAGCTCATGCTCAGAAGCTGAAAAACTCTTTAAACTCGGATTTGGAATATCCAACTCGACGTGTTCTGATATAGAGCACCCCCGATAAAACCCTGCCTCGTGTCCCTCTGAGAGCCATCACAGCTTTGTGACTGCTTCCTTCCAAGTCTAAGGAGTCATCATTTGATTCACATATTAAAGCCAGGATGAATTTTTACTTGTCCCATACCATGACAATTTTAACTGTATAACCAACGCTGATTTTGTAATACTTCCCAAGAAAACTTAACTGATTTGTTCTCACAGATATATAAAATTTCAAGTGATGATATCAGACCAGAGATAATGCAGATAGCTTACCTAAGATGTGGCATTGCAACTTGGTCCAAACGCAAAGAAAATAATAAACAATAAATCCAACAAGGCGTATGCTGTTAGAGAAACATGGATTGGCAAAACAATAAAAAAAGTTTTACTATTTTACCCTCCCCCGAAACTTTTAAGTAATCTCCTGGTGAGTCCGTTGCAGACACTCTAAAAGCATGAGACGTAAAAAGAGTTAAAGTCCCAAAGCTGCGACTTCAGCAGCGTGACTTTGAGCAAGTTACTTAACTCTTTCAAGCCTCATTTTTGCTGTAAAATGGAACTAGTCATACCTACCTCATGGGACTGTGTGAGAATTGAATAAGCAAGTGTCTATGAAGTACTTATTGTCAGCACTCAATAGCACTGACAGATACTTGTAATTATTATACTGTAAATCAGCTTGCTACTATTTAATTTAAGGCAGCTTACAAATATAAATGAAATCCAGGATGAAAGAAATACGCAAGCAAATCAGTACAAAGGGAAAACAAGGGTGAGAAAATAATAAGAGACCAAAAGAGCTAAGTACTTACTTACCTGCTTATTCTTTATTCATTCAATCAACATATATTTCCCAAATGCCTACCATGTGCTCATCTCGGGGCCATGGAAAAGTGGCGTGAACAAGACACACGACCCTGCATTCAGAGGACAGACAGTCCTGTCTATTTGGGAAAGATGAGGGATCTATAAACTACCATCACTATTAAGGCTTTAACAGGCATCTCTGAATTTTTGATGTGTTATCTTCAAATCAGAGATAAGTCGATATACATTCTAAAATGAATTTTCTTACTTGGGTAATTAATAATAATTTGCAACATTGTAAGAAATGTAGAATGCATGATTAGGATGATGGGACATGCAGACACACACACACACACACACACACACATAGCTTAGAGGAGTGAGTGTGCATGCTCTGTGCTGTATTTCTCAGCATACACACCGCCCCAGGGATGGAGCTACAGGTTCAGGGTTGGCATCTGCATCCTTCCATCTTGCCTCTGTGAGCAGCATCCAGTTGGCCATTCTCTCTAAAGAGGGCAGAACACAGCACAGGGAATACTCAGCATGATTAGTGAAGTGCAGGAAGATAATTTCAGACAATCTACTTACATGTTAGTAAAAAAGATAAATTATGCGTTCTTAATATGAATACAAGGGTTGGCGCTAGCGTCCTCTCTAGGGCTATACACCACCTGTTCCGTGGTACCTGGGGTAACTGTGGGAGGAGCAGAAGCTCCCGAACACAGTGGGGGCTTGGCAGCGACACCTGCTGTCTGCATGCAGGTGCAGCGGACTGGAAAACTAGTTTACAAGCCCTGGACAAAATGGACAAGTGTATTAAAAAGATTCTGGGACAATAAATACATATCAATAATTGAATCTAAAAATCAAAATAAGCAAGCAGAACAGGAATAGACTCATAGATACAGAAAACATTTTGACGGTAGCCAGATGGGAGGGATTTGGGGGATGGATGAAAAAGATGAAGGGATTTAAAAGTACAAATTATTGCCCTGGTCGGTTTGGCTCAGTGGTTAGAGCGTCGACCCGAGGACCAGAGAGTCCCAGGTTCGGTTCCCACTAGGGGCACGTACCTCAGTTGCAGTTCATCCTCGGTCCTTGTTGGGGTTGTGTGGGGGGCAACCAGTAGTTGTGTCTCTCTAACATCGATGTTTCTCTCGCTCTCTTCCTCTCTCTCTCCCTCCCATTCTATCTGAAGATAAATGCAAAAATGTCCTCTGGTAAGGATAAAAAATATATAAATATAAATAAAAAATAAAAGTACAAATTAGTAGTTATAGTGTAGTCACAGGGATGTAAAGTACAGCATAGGGAATATAGTCAATAATATTCTAATAACTATGTATGGTGTCAGATGGGTATGAGATCTTTTGGGATGATCACTTAATAAATTCTATAATGTCTAATCACTGGGATGTACACCTGAAACTAATATGATATTGTATGTCAACTGTAATTTAAAAATAACAGTGATTTTAAAAAAGATTCTGGGCGGAATAATAACATGCATTGAAGATAATGCAATAATAGAGACACAAGTGAACAATTTTTTTAAAAGAAAAAAGGGGCAGAGTTGAGACTTCTCCACACCCCAATGCAAGCTCTTTGGAGTCCCATCAGTAAAGAACAATGACAATCTAATCAAATCTGACAAAAGATTGACCAGCAAAATTAGATATTATCAAAAGCCCTTGAAGTATAAGATTGTATCCTCTATATTCAACCCTGACCTCGCCCTAAGTGTGTGTGATGTGCCCAGAGATATTATTTAAGGGATGGTTTCAGGCATCTTGATGAGCAAGGCATTTAAAACCTCAGCATCAAGGAAAGGGAATCCAAACCATGATATTTTTCAGCAATTTTCAGAGTCGTGTACTAGTCGGGGCTGGACAAAATCTCTCTGAAACTTAATGGAAGATGTTTGGAAGTCATTTTTGAGGTTTCTTGCATAATAATGAGAGACAAAAATGTTTGTCTGGTACAAACAAACAATTCCAGGCTAAAATTACAGAGATACTATCGCACTTGAAACTCATACTCTGCCCCACTCAGCGCTCTTACAACAAGGAAGTAAAAGCCAGAAGAGCCGGGTTCCTAAGGAGGCCATTGTAATGCTTCCTTTTCACAAATAGCACTTTTCTGTACCAGGATGTCCCTCGTGCTTTGTCATGAGACAGAGGAATCGTGAAAGTCTTTGGTTCCACAGATGTTCCCTGGTTATCCCTTAATAAAGTAATTGTAAAGTTTTCCAATTAAAAAAAGACTTACATATTTTTCTTGGACTGTAATACAAATGTTCCAAACCCGCCAATGTTTTCTGTGATGATTAGTAGTTCTCAATTGTATGCTCACTGGCAATTCTGTATCATATATATCTATATATTTTTCTATATGTTTAAAGGTCATCTATTCCTTCAAAATAAAAGTGAGAGTTTAATAATAACTGGAAATGACATTTCTTTTAGAGAGTAATTTAAGCATTTGGAAACAGAAGTCTAGAAACATTTTCACTGTGCTATGACTTATGGAAGGAAAAAGTGTACATCACTGTAAAAATTTAGGCTGCGCACGCAATCCTGGAAAAGGACTTTCTAACCTGCTTTGGAATTTTTCAAATAAGAAATTTTAGGGTTTTTTCTAATTTAATATAAAAATTAAGCATATTATGATTAATTTGAAGAATTAAAAATACTAAACGACCACAGAGAATGCAGAAATTTACCAGCCAAATTTCAATAAATATGTCGCATGATTGATGAATAGAATTTAAAAATGAGTATCATAGTTTAAAAAGCCCAGTCATACATAAATATCTTTCAATTGAATCTATGCATCTTTGAAAGGTATATTTTTAGCTATAAAATCTGTTATAACCAATGATCAAAATAAACTTTGAGACAGATCTTTAAATAATTACTACATAATACATTTAACCCATATTTTCAAAATAATGGGACACTGTTCTTGTTAAAATATAATTAGTAATAGCAAAGAGTTAAATATATTAATTTTCTAATAAGAACATAAGAGTATATATGATAATAAATAAAACAAAGTTCTAATGTTTTAAATAGTACTTGTTTCTTCTTGAGGGCATTCTAAAATATTTAGCTTTCATTCTTACACATGTTTTACAATGCACCGAATGTGTGTGTATATACAAATTTACATCAGTATGCAATTAATTAATTAACTAATGTTAGGGCTAGGTGTGCAAGTACTAATTACTAGGGATTACAAATAAAAAATATAGAGAAATGTGGATAATTTCACTCCAGATGATTTTTTTTAATGTGGTCCACGAACTAACTACCTGCCTCTGGGTCACGTAGGGTGCTTGCTAAAAATGAGAATTCACCCGGCCAGTGTGGCTCAGTGGTTGAGCATTGACCCATGCACCAAGAGGTCACAGGTTCGATTCCCAGTCAGGGCACATACCCAGGTTGTGGGCCCAATCCCCAGTGGAGGCATGCAGGAGGCGGCCAATCAATGTTCTCTCTCATTGATGTTTCTATCTCTTCCTCTCACTCTAAAATCAATAAAGAAAACATAGTATAAAATAGAATTCACCCAGAACTACTGATTCAGAATCTCTGGAGGTGCAGCCCAGGGTTTTGCATTTTTAGCAAGCTCTGCAGGTGATTCCTCCGCATGCTACGGTTTGCAAACCAGGGCCTCTAGCCAAGAAAAGTATGGCTGACTCAGCCTCCACATACGCTCATTGTTCCCAGAGACCCTGGACTAAGTTTAAGGGCCCCACCCCTTCATTGACAATTATAAGTCCATTAGCCCGTTCTCAGACTTACTAATTGTGGAGGAAGGTAGCAGTTATATGTCCAGAAAAAGAACACATTACATATTTCTCCTGTTAGAGGAAAGATTTAGATTTATTAAGAATTTAAAATTTTTTAGGACTTTTCATCTCCAGAGCTCATGATAGTTTATGAATGATACCTTCTTTAACCATGCAAATCTCTATAAGATAGTCAGGAGTTAAGACTATGAAATTCTGAATATAAAACAAAATATCTAAAGGATAACACAGTAAAGAAATATACAAATTTAAACAGGCATTGAAAAAATAAATTCTAGTTCATCTCCAAGTAAAGTTACCCGGGGGGGAGGGGGGGAGTAATTTTATAACAAAATTTCTGAGAATTTGTAAATACATGCCTGCCCTCCCCCATTTTAAAGATAAATAGAACTTTGCTTCAGTAATTCAGAACCAAGTTTAGCAATTCCAGTACTTCCTGAGGCCCTCCCTGGCCTTATAACCGCAAAGTCATATGCTTTCTGGGAGCTTACCTTCCAATTTAAAGGGACATCTCAGCTTTCCTCGTCAAGTAAAACCTTTCTGCATTTTCTTAGCCCTGTTCTGTGTCATCTGCCTGTCAAGAAAGCAGTTGCTTGTTTGATTGTTAATTGCCCTTGTTTTTTATTATAGAACGCATTCGAGTTTTGGTAAGTAACATGTTCTTCTTTGTAATTAGATATAGTAGTTAAAACGTCTTTCATTCACCACGGCGTTCTCCTTTAATCAGCACATCAGGCTTGCTGGTGATGGAACCATATCTGTATTTTTTACCACAGCAGACCTGTTCAAAGAAAATTGTGCTGCTAATACACTTCGTAACTGGAATAAAATTCAAAGGTAGGATTGCTTTTATTTGGCAGGCCTGAAATGTGTAAGCTAAATGGAAGTAAATGTGGACATTTCGATCATGTGTATCCAGGTTCAAAGGTTTTTTATGGGCCTCAGGACATCTACAGCAGTAGTTACCTAGTGGCGTATGAAGTGCCTATTCGAAGGTGTATCAGTCAGATGGGCAGGCTGGAAACTCAGGTAGGATTTCTATGTTGCAGTCTTGAGATACAATTTCTTCTTTGGGGAACCTCAGTTGTTGTTCTCAAGTCTTTCAGCTGATTGGAAGAAGCCCACCCACGTTATCAAGGGTGATCTTACTTACTTAAAGTCAACTGATTGCAGATGTTAGCTGCATCTGAGAAATACCTTCACAGCTCATGCCAACATTTCGATTAATGTTTGATTAACTCGAGGTATTGTAGCTTAGCCAAGCTGACCCAGAAAACTGGGCATCACAGAGGACAAGAATATTTTAGACACTTGCCCATTAAATTTCCTTCCAGGGAAGTCGCATTAGCTTCATTTTACAGGTAAGAAAACTGAGGATTCGAGAGGTTGTGATTTACCCAATGTCGGTGAGGAAATAAGCAGATCCACTGAGACTCCTTGGTGCAAGCTCACGATCCAGGGAGACCAGCCCTGTGTGACTCCCTCTCCTCTGTCCACTGGGAGACGGTGGAGACATGGGGTGCTGTCAACCCAGTTTCTTGCATTTATCAGCTGGGGACCAAGCCCCACTTCCATCCCTTACTCTGGAACCAACTCATTCATGAACGAGGGATCAATCCCAGTGACAAACAACAACGACAACAAAAGAGGGGGGGGGCCATTGGGAACAAGCAGTAAATGAAAAGGGTTCTGGATTCAGACTCCTGAAGTTCAAATCTCAGTTTTGCCATTTGCCACCTGTGTGATCTTGGGCAAGTAACACTCTTTCAAAGATTAAAAAAGCATATGTTAAGTGTCTGGGTGCTGAAAGGCAGGCTGCCTGGGTTTGAATCCCACCTCTGCCTCTTACCAGAGAGCTCTTTACCTCTTCATGGCTCAGTTTTCACGTCTGTAAAACGAGGACAATAGTACCAACGGCGTTAGAGTTGAGGTTAAATGTGACAATTCATGTAAAGCACTTAGAGCCGAGTCTTGCTCATAGCAAGTACCCAGTTATCATGAGCTATTACCCTAAGTTTGACTTCCCACCTGTAAATGAGAATGAGAACAGGACATCAAGGGGTTATTGAGGGAACTACATATTGGAGAAAATGTTTTCTCCCTAGTTATATAAACAATAACACAATATCTTTGATTTTTGCCTCTTAGCCTGCAAAACTTAAAATGTTTATTCTCTGGCCTGTGTGGCTTAGTTGTTGGAGCATTGTCCATTCACTAAAAGGTCTCTGGTTTGATTCCCCGTTGAGGCACATACCCAGGTTGCAGGTTCGATCCCCTGACAGGTGCATACGGGTAGCAACTAATCCATGTTTCTCTCTCACACTGATGTTTCTCTCTCTCTTTTCCTATCTCTAAAATCAATTTGTGCGTGTGTGTAATTTTTATTCCCTGACCCTTCACAGAGAAAAGTTTGCCATTTCCTGTCTTAGAGAATCTGACTCGTGACTTTATTCCCCGACCGCTGACTACTGTGAACTACAATCTCTTCACTGATGGGCACATTCAGTGAAGGAGTATATGGGTGTCTGAGAACACTTCTTAAACCACAGGGGAAAATGAGTTCTATGCCTTCTCAGTTTTAAACTACAAAAGCTGTGTACACCCAGTTCCAGTCCCACACCCTCAGCCGTGACATACATTTATACATCCATGTGATCCGAAACCTTGTGCAGTGTTTGCTGGCCATGGGAAACAGGGTCACCTCCTTGCCTCAATGCACCCATTCTTCGGGAAGACGTCATCTCATGTCACATGCTTAAGAGTTAACTTCTAGGCTCTGGATGCACCATCTTCTCATTTCCTTCACTGTTTGTCTAAAACGTCACCTTTTCCCAAGAGCCTTTAAGGGTGCACATTCTACTTTGGTTTCATGCTGGATGAAGACACATTTGGCTGTTGACATTTCTTAAATGATGACAGCTTATAATTTGAACTAGCTTCAAACACTAAAAGTCTATTAAACATGAGTTGATCCTCCATTAGGGGAGCATAGCTCTTGCCCAACAGCCAGAAAGTTAAAACTCTGGGGCCCTAAAGCCTGAAGGGAGAGGAAGTGGTGGAGACAATGCCCTTCATGGAGACTCGAACAATGGTCTCCCAGCAAACTCAAAAATGAGCATTTGTGGCAAATGGCAAGAAAACAAACAAACAAAGAAGAAACAATGAGCTAGAAATGTTCAACAGTCTTCAGTGATGGGGGGGTACATGTGTATATATATATATATATATATAGAGAGAGAGAGAGAGAGAGAGAGAGAGAAATCTATATTAACACAATATCCTAAAACGTGAGGATAGGGCAGAAACAGGAATTCAGAAGTGCAGAAAAAGAATGTCAGTGCCGGATGGAACTTGTCTGTGTTTGGTCTCAAGACAACTGGTAGGAAAATGAGGCCACAGGCCATTGCAACACCTCGTGCTGTCCGATCTGCAGAGAATCAGGCAGCATCACAAATGCTGCTTCTCCCAAAATAGAAACTCTTCACTTACAGAATCCAGAGGTCGGTGACCTCCTGGATTCGGCCTCCTTCTGTATCACCCATTTCTAAAATTATCCTCACTTCTGCCTGCAGGGTCCATGCCAAGAAAGGAAACAAAGAGGTCTTGACAATTCTTAAAAAGTAGAAAATCGAAGAAGTGATGTCTTTGCCTGTTTTTCTCTTTTTGCCCATTTGGATAGGGAACATGGGATTCCATACGTAGCAAGTTATCGATAATTAATTAATGTATCCAAGCATTAAAACCGTTTGGGGGACCTCAGATGTCACAAGCATCCCTTACAACATCCCTTTAAAAGAGCAAATATCTGTAATTTCTCACCACAAAAATTTTAAATCCACCTTTGAACTAAATAATGTAAATTGTCCAAAGACCTTTAATGGTGCTTTTCACTAACTTGACGGTCTCATAAAAAGGTCCATATAACTCCAACACTTCTATAACAAGTTTTACTACAAAAAAGAAAAAAATCAAAGAGAAACCACAGAACCACACATCTCAACGATAAAACTGACCTAGAGACGTGGATGACTCCATCACCCAGCTGCTCCTGCCTCCACAGCACCTCACAACACAGCCCAAGAACTCGCTCGCATGTTAAGCCTCAAAATATGAGCTACCACAAATATCCAAAACAAGCAATTGCCTCTCAGAGAGAATTTGACTTGGAATGGATCTATGCACGTCAAGGGCTACTTCCCGTCCCCTTTGAGTCCACACTTACAGATCCCAGGGCCAGACCTTCTTAAGGAACCCTCAGCTCTCTCGGCCTTCCTGGGAAGGTCCCCAAGCCACCTCATCATAAGTGTACAAAATCTCATATTAGCATCTTCCTAGTAGAAGTCACAGGACTCCCCAGACCCCATGTCCAGTAGCCAAATCTCTGCCTCACTCCTTTTCCAAATTGACTGCCTACCTATACCACAACTTTGTCCAAACAGACAAAAGCACACAAAATTAAAAGGCATGTAGTTGTAAACATACTGATACACAAATGCATAATACATACACATTGTAAGTAAACATATGTACATAGATGCATAGGTGTGCTGTGTGCACGTGAAATGTATAGATACGGGTAAAAGTATGTGTAGGGAAGGAAAACACTTGACACATGAAGTTGGATCTTGAGTGTAGGAGACACAGTTGGTACCCACCCCGGTCCTCACAACCTTACTGGTTCTCCCGGTGCTAATAGTTCACGGCTGCACCCTTCACCTGAGAACTATCCTTGGCTAGAAGAGGTGCCCCGCCCAACGATGCCAGGTTGTTAGAGCCCTACACACGAGGCCTGCCCTTTCCCCAAGGTGGGACAACTCTGGGTGGCATTCATGTTGCAGAGGTCCCTGTGGGACCAGAGTGAGGCTGGGCTTCAGCTGAAGCCACGTGTCGCCTGGCTCCGGTCTCACTCTGCCATCTCCCTCCCTGAGGGTGCTCACTGGAGGGCACAGCCTAGCCAATCAGTTGCTCAAGAATTTGTCTCAGGCTCTCGGCATCTCAGGAGTCCAGTCCGAGCCAGGAAGCAGCAGAGGAAAGCACCAAATACAAAACCAGGGAGCAGGGTAGGAGTTCATACAGACCAAGTCATCTGTTACATTGGGAGTGTGTTAGAGAACATTTCAACTGGAGAAGAATGACACACTGGAAGATATTCCTCCCAATGTCCCCAATAGGGGAATGGACCTACGGTGGCATGGTAGAGGGAGCACAAGTATCAGATTGGGGGTGGGGGTTGGGATGGTGTCTAAGCTGTGCATTTGTTCCGTGGGGTTGTTCTGTTTTTCTTTGTTTTTCGTTTTTGTTTTGTTTTTTTGTATCTGTATTTTATTTTAAAGCTTAAAAGTTAAGAAAAATATTTCAGGATAAAACTATAATTAGTCCAGCTGAGACAACTGTTCTTGCTGAAGTTTTGGAGATTTTTCTTTTTCTGTAAGAAAGATTTAATAAATTTATCAGGAACTTTTCTTCTAAATCAGTACTTGGCTATTTTTCCAACATCGCCCTTCTCAATTTTGTTCGTCTAATGCATTTCCTTTTCCCCTAAATGAGTTCATCACATTTGAAAATGAATACTTACATTATTATATGCCAAAGACCCAACCCATTATAGCTTATTGCACTAAAAGAGTGAATGACAATTTCATGATCTGAAATGATGTTTCCCATTAATATGGTTGATTTCACATCTTAATTATGCATGGCTCTAATTCACGCTAAGATTAAACAAAATCAAACTTGGGGTCATGAACAGAACCGATCCACAGAAGATGAATGACAGCAGAACTGTTGGGTAACTCCAGGCTGTGCACAACCTGTGCACGTGTACAAGCAGCCATGGGCCCAGACATGGGGTTTCTCACCTGGACCATTTCCTTGCTGGTCTCTCAGACTCCACTCCTGCCTTTTGGGAGTCTATTCTTCACAACAACCAGAGGGATTCTTTAAATTAAAAATCAAAACCTTCCAGTGCCTTCTCTTTATGCTTAAAATAAATCCTAGTGAAATGACTATACCCAACAAGGCCTTGCATGATCAGGACCTGCCTTGCTCTCCCAGACTCATGTCCCCCAGTCTCTCCCCCTCGCTCCTCCCCAGATGAATGTATCCTCTTACAGCTCACGCTCTTTCCTTCGCACTGACCTCACACTCTCTGATCCCTCGGCCTGGACTCCTTGCCACAGATCACCGCGTTTCTAACTCGTTCTTGTCATTGAAACCTGCTCAAATACCACCTGCCCAGACACATTGGGTCTAAGGCTGTACTTAAAACAGCACCCCCAACCCTGGCCTCTTATCCTGCTTCGTGTTGCTTCTGACCATCACAGCTGGACCTAGAACTTATCTACAGCCTGTCTCTCTCACTAGAGTGTGATCCCCAGGAAGGTAAGCTCCTCGGTCTTCACGTCCTATATCCCTGGCTCTTAGAGTTGTATCTGTCACAGAGTAGACACTCAGTTAATGAATTTATATAGTGGCAAAAGTTCGCCCCAACACAGTAAGTGCTTTCACAGACAGTGGGAACATCCAGTTTACTAATGTTTGCAATGTAACATTTGTTCATATTGATGAGGTGGTTATCGTTCTTATAACCCTTTCAAGAGCGCCACTGAAAATTGTGATATCAAAGCAAATGAAAAGGGTCTCTAAATTAGTCTAGCATGTTAAAGAAATCATTGGGAAAAAGAGTTAGACGATCTGATAACTATAAATAAATACACATTAAATGGACTGTGTCTTTGCCTTAACTTAATTAGCATTAAAAATATACATTTTTTTATATATATTCATGGAAACAACCTGTGGAAATAAATGACTACTCATGGCCACCAATGAAAATCAGAGAAACGCTAGTGTTGTAAGATTTATGAATGTTTTCAAATCATGGAAAGAAAAAAAATGTCAGCTTTCAACCCCTAGCTTTCCAGTAAAAGGATATAAAGCAGCTCCATAATTATGTCCTGCAGATGTTGTGCTAATAATTCCCCATTGCATATGAACTCAATCAGGTGAGGGGGTGGAGGAATTGATATACTTCCATATTCAGTGGGATTAGCTCATAAGCAAGGAGAAAGCATGTTCTGCTGTGCCGCATACACTCCCGGAGTTAATTCCCAATGAAAGAAAAAGCCCACGGTCTTTCCAGCCAGATACCATCATAAGTGACAAATTCCTTGGAACTATTTACCATTTGATTCAAATGGTTTTTCTTCTTTTTCTGCCCATGATTTAAAAGAACGCAATCCAAAAAGTTCCATTACTCATGTTCCATGATAAATTAGTCAGTGAATACCAACTTATACAGGGAGAAAAAGTCATTATAAGTTATGTTGCTTCTTAAAAGTCCCTTTGTAAATAAATCAGCATTTTTAGGAAGTGGAGTCTTTTTTTTTTTTTTTTTTTCTTTTGCTACAGGCATAATCTGAGTTTAGGCAGTAATTCTGGCTTATCGGGCTGGAATTAACTGAATGGCATCTCTACAGCTCCCACGAGGTAGGAGCCTCTACAGCTATTCAACACAGTAGCCTTGTTTCAAAGAATACGTTTGTCTGCAAAGTAATACTTCTCGTCATGGACGGGGCACATTCTTGTTTCAGCGCTTGCTCTCGCTGAACTGGTAAAGATCTTTCTTTGAAATGGTTTTCTTGGAGCAACTATAACCCAAAAAGACAGTCAGTGCCAGGAAAGAGCAAAACATCATGACAAAGAAAACGAAGAAATAGGCATTGTCATATGGTTTGGATTTGGGATTTTTTTTTCTCTCTTCTGTAGCATTTTTTCCTCTGCTTTCCAGTTTTCTTTCCAGTAGTTAACAACACGAAGAGGTTTGAGAACCCAGTTCCCTTGCCTCACACGGCAGCCCTTCTCAAGAATCAAACAAAAGGGGTGACTTCAGCTTCAGATCAGCTGGTGTCTTGTCCGTTTCCTCCTTCGCTCCCTCCTCCACTTCCTTCTCGCTGAATCCAGCAACTGGACTGCGATTCGTCCTAAAACACTACACATATTGAGAGGGAAACTCGTTTCTGAAACTGAAACCAAAACGCACTTGCAGGCTGAATACACATAGACATGTCCGTAGCAACTTTAATTAAAACACGCTTTAATATTAGGGTAACATGCAAGGTGGACTTCTCTTTTTTTATAGGAAAAATAAATTGAAATTGAAAAGGACACATTGGTGGAGGATATATTATTTTTAAATAATAGTCTGAATCATACCTCTCATTTGAAGTATTTACCCTTGAAAAAGGTTTAAAAAAAAGAGCAAACATAACCTCCAATCTTCAGAATTGACTCCAAATGTAATGTTTTCATTGTAGTCCCCAAACAAAAAACTATGCTCTAACTTCACTCCCCCAAAAGAGAAAATGCTTTCATAAGTTTCTCAGAACGGGAAGTCCGGAACCGTCCTGGGCAAGTCAACCCGGTGGGGAAATGTCAGAAGTCTTTTTACTGTACTTTGGCCTGGATCAGGTCCCCCTGCTCAATATTAGTGACCTAGGCTTCTTTGGACCCAAAGTTCCTCTTGTGTTTTTACCAGCACAGCCATCTAAAGTAAATTGTTGTTTTACAAAGTAGTGAAATCCTATCTCAGCTACAAACATGCTCAAACACACACAAACCTTCCATCTCCGGACAAACGACAATCCCAGCTGTTTCTGCCTCGGATCCGAATTCTCATGGCCAAGCACGCCCCCTTTGAAGTGAAGAGCACCTCTGCCGACCTGCATTTTGCAAACTTTTCACTGTTTCTCTAAGCCTGACCCCTGAACTGATTGTCTGATGACTAATTCACATGCTAAGCTCGCGGTATATCAGTATCACAGGCTTGCCTGCGTTTGTCATTAAGAGTTTGTAGTAAAAAGAAAGATGAAAGAGAAAGGTGTAATATTAGACCAGCAGCCAAACATCTTATGAGTGTGTTTTGAAAATGTGACTTATAAGAGAAATAGGCAATTCATTTCAAATAAGTCTTTCAAGTTATATAGGACTGTATGTTTTGGGTTCTTAACGTCCCTGACTTTTACTCCTTTCTTTCCAAACTATTGGCTACTGTTAAGAGTGTGCCTTGTGCATGACCAATGTCATTGCATAAGAAAATAAAGCTTAATGCTTCAACAGTGCCTGTAGCTGAAACTTACCTGTCCGTCTACCACCGTCACTCACCAAAGTCATAGCAGAAATGCAAGAAAAGGGTGTATCTGGATGCTTCTGTCTGAAAAAGCTAAGTGACTTGTTAAATCAATTACCAATGTTTCTGAGCTGTTAAGACAACCTTGTGTCTTATACATGTAGGCAGAAGATGACAAATTTAGTTTTTTAAAACTTCATTGCAAGAAATAATTTTATTAAGCATTGTTTTGTTCACAAGATTTATGTTCTATTAATACTGTGAAAGATGGTCTGTTGGGTTAGCTTGGCAAAGGCTGCAACAAAATTCTTGAAAGAAGTAGTAGGGCCTCTAAATGGGGATAATGGCTCTTTGAACAGACTCTAAAGACCCATTTTCATAGACTGGACCAATTCTTTCAAAGAAATACATAACGAGAAGTCACATAAAAGGGGTGGGGCAAAGAGAAGATTAAAAAGAGAGTAAAAGATTAAAAGAGGAAAAGAAATAGGGAAAATTCAAAAGAAAAAAAGATCAAAAAGAGGATTAACCACGTTACTTGTTGTTTTTCAGAAATTAAAAAAGTATGGAGGATGAGGAATTTGTTTCCTTTTGGCCCAAGAAAAATGCCAATTATGGTAGCTAAACTGCCCGGATCACATATCAGCATGCTTTGGAAATGTGAGAAATGGATGGGAAATATAAACACGCAGCAATAGCTTACAGTTATGTTATGAATTAAGCCCGAAAAATATCAAGATTTAGTCACTGAATAAGCTGCCAAGGTTAATTTTCCCTGATGAACTTGAGCAAGATCAGAATAGAAGCGATAGCACTGTAGTTGGATGTTTTCTGCAACACCCCCACTGCTTTCTAGAATCAAATTCTTCATCTTCTCGTGGAAAAGAACTCCAGGCTAAGAGCATCGTCAACAGTAATGAAGTCATGAAATCCCTTTCATTTCTGGCTTTTTATTTGATCAGTGCCCTAGGTTCTGAGTTTGGGGTTCTGATATAGTACAACCAGCACTCTCCTGCAGAGTCACTTAATAATGGTCTTTGTATACTCCTACCTTTTGGATTTTTTTAGTTTTGTTTTAACATCTTGATATCGGGAATGAATCAATTAAATTCACTTTAAAATATAGAAAGTGTTTGGGGTTGTATATATTTGATAAAATTGATCTCACACACCTTGAAAGGAATATTATTTATAGTTGAATATGTGTGTGTGTGGCAGACCGTTCATTTATTCCGTTCCTTGTAAATTTAGGGCGATTTTTTTCTTTTTCTTTTTTCTGGTCCACATATTTCCTTTTGGGTTTTGGCGTTTTTGTTGTGGTGGTGGTTGCCTACACCAGTTAACCTGAAACTAAACATGTTTGGGTTTGCTCGTTTTTTAACTATAGATCTTTTTAATTGCCAAATATTAATAGCATTAAAAATCAGAAAATCAGATGACTTAGAAGCTCTAAAACGTAAAGCAGAGAAAGAGTAAATTGTGAAAGAGAAGCAAGAATGAACGGGAAAATTTAAAAGTTGATATATTATAAGAATACCAAATGAATTTCAATGAAAACAAATATTTAAATTCTAAAATATGTGATAAAATTACATAAAATATTATTTATGGCATGTTGGTACCTTATTGATATATTAAATATATTCTCTCTCAAACACTCAGAATATATATATATATATATATATATATATATATCAACAGTTCAATTTAATGGAACTTTGAATAGCGTTTAGCAGCATCTCATTTTCTCCTCCTCTTTTATGAACTATGAAAAATGTT